>NC_137284.1:83470000-93470000 GCF_054371585.1 Giraffa tippelskirchi | reverse complement strand
TATACCAAAGAACCTTGTTGTTTATCCAGCCTATGTATAATAGTTCACAACTGTTAATCCCAAACTCCCAGTCCTCCCCTGCCCCACTCCCTTCTCTTTGGTAACCACAAGTCTGTTCTCTGTGTCTGTGAGTCTGTTTCTGTTTTGTAGATAGGTTCATTTGTGTCATATTTTAGATTCCACATGTAAGTGATCTCATGTGGTATTTGTCTTTCTCTTTCTAACTTAGCTTAGTATGATAATCCCTAGTTGTATCCATGTTGCTGCAAATGGCATTATTTCATTCTTTCTTTGTCTGAGTAGTAGTCCATTGTATGTATATACCACATCTCCTTTATCCATTCCTCTGTCAAAGAACATTTAGGTTGTTCCATGTCTTGGTTCCTATAAATACTGCCACAGTGAACATAAGGGTGCATGTACCTTTTTGAATTATAGTTTTATCTAGGTATATGCCCAGGAGTGGGATTGCTGGATCATACAGTAATTCTATTTTTAGTTTTCTGAGGAATCTCCACACTGTTCTCCATAGTGGCTGCACCAACTTACATTCCCACCAACAGTGCAGAAGCATTCTCTTTTCTCTACACCCTCGCCAGTATTGGTTATTTGTAGACTTTTTAATGATGGCTATTCTTACTGGTGTTAGGTGGTACCTCATTATAGTTTTGATTTGCACTTCTTTAATAATTAGTGATACTGAGCATCTTTTCACGTGCCTACTGGCCATCTGTGTGTCTTCTTTGGAGAAATACCTATTAAGGCCTTCTACCCATCTTTCAATTAGGCTATTTGGTTTTCTGTTGTTGAGTTGTATGAGCTGTTTGTATATTTTGGAGACTAAGTCCTTGTCTGTCACATCATTTGTAAATATTTTCTCCTATTCCATAGGTTGTCTTTCAGTTATTATGGTTTCCTTTGTTGTGTAAAAGCTTGTAAGTTTCATTAGATTCCATTTGTTTGTTTTTAAAATTTCTATCTACTTAATTCTAGAATGGCTTATCAGGTTAATGTGGAATGGGCTTTATATTTCTTGCTGGCTGATGATTGATGAAATACCAACCTTCAGCTATAGGTGAGACCATCTTGAGATGTAATATAACCTGAAAACCAAGTCTTTTATCATCTTAAGATAAGATGAACTCTTGACTGTCATGTGTATTTCTCCAACTACTCATATGCTGATGGTATCACACCACTTGGACCTATGCAGAATCACTGCCTGCAGGATAACCGATTGACATGAGTATGGGGAGTGCTAGGTGAGCCAGCACCAACGATGGAAAGTGACAACTATCTGTAGCTTGTCTTCACCATTTGTCTGTGATTTGAACCAGACTTTAGGCAAAACATTGAAGCCCTCAAAGAGAGCTGCTGCTGCTGCTAAGTCACTTCAGTCATGTCTGACTCTGTGTGACCCCATAGATGGCAGCCCACCAGGCTCCCCCATCCCTGGGATTCTCCAGGCAAGAACACTGGAGTGGGTTGCCATTTCCTTCTCCAATGCATGAAAGAGAAAAGTGAAAGTGAAGTCGCTCAGTCGTGTCCGACTCTCAGCGACCCCATGGACTGCAGCCTACCAGGCTCCTCCATCTATGGGATTCTCCAGGCAAGAGTACTGGAGTGGGCTGCCATTGCCTTCTCCCCAAAGAGAGCTGAGAGGGATTTAAAACAACATTGGCAAAGAGTCCTTGATGTGAAGGACCTCACCCTCTAAAAAGCACATGCCACAAATGTATTTTAGAAAGAAAATGTCTGTGTACATAATATAAGAATAATGATGTCAAGAGAAAATGACCTAAATGGTCCTGCTCCATTTCATTATCATTCACTGAGCCAAAAACAATAAACAAAAGCAAAGACATAACAGTTCTAAGCATTGAGAAGACATGAGGCTGAGAGGTCAAAGATGTCTCAAGGCCTCCAAGGTTCACTGTATTCTGGATCCCACACTCTGCTATCTGTTCTTAGGGACCTTATTAATTCTATTTTCTCCAGAATATTTAACTTCTGCATTCTTCTATCCCTTTTAAACATACTCCATTTTCTTGCACTAAAAATAAAGAGTAAAAGCAGGAAAAGAAAAAAAGAGTAGAGAGGAAAAATAAACTATTTTAAATTCACTTCCCTTTTTGGAGATTCCCCTTCGCCACCAAACTCATCAAAAAGATTGCTTACATTTGCTGACATCATTTCCTTACCTCCAACTTCCCACCGATTTCCAATTTTTTTCCACCAATTTCTCAACATATTCCCATGTGAATTCTTCTCTTACCAAAATATGAAACTATTTTTGGTAAAGATCACTAACATTAATAATTTTATTGTCACTAGATTTGATCTATATTTTGGTCCTCATCTTCATTCAGTAGCCACACTGAAGGCCAATCCCTTCTTGGGCTGGCCTCTTATCCTTTGGCTTCCATGATGCCATGCCCTTCTGGTTTTCTCTCTGCACTTGTGATTGCTACTTCTTCATCCTCTTTTTTTTTTTTTTTTTGGCTCATCCTCTTTTATGCTAGCCCTTAGATCCTCAAAGTTCAGTTATAGGCTCTCCAGTCAACTTCCTTGTCCATGTGTGTCTGCTAAGTCGCTTCAGTTGTGTCCAACTCTGTGGATTATAGCCCGCCAGGCTCCTCTGTCCATGGGGATTCTCCAAGCAGCAATACTGGAATGAGTTTCCATGCCCTCCTTCAGGGGATCGTCCTGACCCAGGGATCAAACCCTCATCTCTTGTGTGTCCTGCATTGGCAGGCGGGTTCTTTACCACTAGCACCACCTGGGAAGCTCCAGTCAACTTCCTTAGACAATCTCAAACACACCCACAGCTTAAATACCAGAAATCTTAAATGCATATCTATTTTGGACCTTTCTTTTGAGCTCTGGACCAAGACAGCTGTGTGAAATATTTGATCACATGTCTCAGAGAGACACTTCTCACTCACATACCCCAAACTGAACACATGGAAGTCTTTTTCAATATGGTGATGTAAGAAGATCCTGAACCGACCTTCTCCCATGGACACACTGAATCTTTGTATATGAAACAACTTCCTCTGGAAAAAGGCTGAAAACTGGTAGAGAAACCCCTTCACATTGGACAGACAGGAAGGAAATCACATTGAAGTAGGTAGGAGAGGCTGAGATATAATCTCACTGTGAACCCCATCCCTGGGACAGTGACCCACAATCAAGAGGGAACTCAAAACACAGAGATTCTACCTGATAAATGAAGGGTTTAATCACACATCAGGGACTTGAACTTTCAAGACAAGCATCTGAGATAGGAGGACCTAAAACATCTAGCTTTGAAAATCAGTGGGGCACATGCCAACAAGACCCTTGAGGCTGTGGCAGTGAGAAATAGCTCCAAATGGGCTCCCATAGAGAGAGAGGCTCACCCACCCCAGAGCTCAGCACAGAAGCAACTCTTGAGAAGTGCCCAGATCTTATGTGAAGGAGACTCATTTGCTAATTTTGAAGTGTTGGTCTGAGAAATAGGGGCCTGCTGGATACTCTCTAGGGATGGAGGCTATTGGGTGCTATCTTTCTGCTCTCCCTCTGCCTTGCTAAACCTGGCAGTCACCATCATTTTTTCCTTTTATTCATTTTCTTTTTATTTTTTTCTTTTATTTCTTTTCTTTTTTTGGCAGGTGCCATCTTTGCACTCCCCCTCTGCCTCACTTCAGTCAGTGGGAGCCATCTTCTACAAACATACAGTGCCCTAGTCTTTACACCTGGTGACCCAGTTTTGGGGTGCAACCCAGGGAACACTCCTTGACCACCTGGATCTGAGGGTGGTTTGCTTTCTTTGCTTGTCGTAGAGCTTTGGCCTTAGGGTAAGGCTTCAGGTTTAGCATGCATCGAGAGGCTACAGAGCTGCCCTCAGGGAACAAAGGCTGGGGATACCATCTTTGTGCTGTCCCTCTAGCTATAGCTCACCTGTATCTCTCAGAAAGGAGCTTATATGCTTGTCTAGAACCACAATTTTTCTGACTGCTGCCCAGGGGACATTTCTAGATTATCTAGCTCTGGTGGACAGCGGGGCTTGTGCTGGTGGTCCCATAAGATTGCATCTATTTGCATTGTTTAAAAGTTGCTGCTTGAAGGTCTGGCTTCCAATAAGCCTTAATCTAGGTACTGACTGAGATTATCCTCTTTGGGACACTGATTGGTCTTGGCACACCTTCAACTACTGAGTTGTTGAAAATAAAATAGTCTGCTTGAACAACCACAAAACGTTTTAAAGGCAACCAAAAGCTAGAGCATGGTTGAATGCTAAGTTTCATCTTCTACACAAGCCCAACCCTTCAAGACTGGGAGAGGTGACTGCTCCACCTAATGCATAGAAAGCAATACAGAGAGTCATGCAAAATGAAGAAACAGAGGGATATGTTCTAAATGAAAGATAAAACCTCAGAAAATAAATCTTAATGAAATGGAGATAAGTAATTTACCTGATAAAAAGTTTAAGAAATTGTCATAAAGATGCTTGCTGAACTCAGGAGAAGAATGGATGAATACAGTAAGAACTTGAACAAGCAAATGAAAAATAAAAGAAAGTATCAAACAGAAGTCACAGAGCTAAAGAAACATAGTTTGTTGTTCAGTCACTAAGTCGTGTCTGACTCTTTGTGACCCCAGGAGCTGCAGCATGCCAGGCTTCCCTGTTCTTCACTATCTCCCGGAGTTTGTCAAACTTGTGTGCATTGAGTCAGTGATGCCATCCAACCATCTCATCATCTGTCGTCCCCTTTTCTTCTTGCCCTCAATCTTTCCTAGCATCAGGGTCTTTTCCAATGAGTCAGTTCTTTGCATCAGGTGGCCAAAATATTTGAACTTCGGCTTCAGCATCACTCCTTCCAGTGACTATTCAGGGTTGATTTCCTTTAGGATTGACTGTTTTAATCTCTTTGCTGTCCATGGGACTCTGAAAAATCTTCTCCAGCACCACAGTTCAAAAGCATCAGTTCTTCAGCACTCAGCCTTCTTTATGGTTGAACTCTCACATACATACATGACTACTGGAAATACCATAGCTTTGACTATACAGACCTTTGTTGGCAAAGTGATGTCTCTGCTTTTTAATATGCTGTCTAGGTTGGTCATAGCTATTCTTCCAGGGAGCAAAAGTGACAAAACATGGTCCACTGGAGAAGGGACTGGCAAACCACTTTGGTTGCCTTGCCTTGAGAACCTCGAAGTATTCTTGCCTTGAGAACCCCATGAACAGTGTGAAAAGAAACACAATAATTCAACTCAAAAATATACTAGAAGCATTCAACAGTAGACTAGATGAAATAAAGAAAGGGTCAGTGAACATGAAGACAGAGAAGAGGACCTCACCCAATCTAAACAGCAGAAATAAAAAAAAATGAATGAAACAAAGTGAAAATAGCTTATGGGACTTATGGAACAACAATAAGTGGACTAAACTTCAGATTACAGGAGTCCCAGAAGGAGAAGAGAGAGAGAAGGAAGAGGAAAACATTTTGAAGAAATAATAACTGAAAACTCCCCTAACCTGGGGAAAGAAAATAGACACCCAGATCCAGGAAGTCTAGAGAGTTCCAAATTGAACACATGATCTATCCACACAGCCTAGTTCATCTATGGTGTTTTTATCAGTAAATAGCAACAAAATTGATTCAAGTGAGCAAGCCAGAAGCTTAGGAATTGTCCTTGTCACCCACCACTTAGTCATCCCCCATATTCAGATTATCACAAAGAGTTGTTCATATTATGTTCTGAATATCCCTTGAGTCAATCAGTTTCCTTTTATCTTCTCTCTTACCACCATAACCAAATCTACCCCCCAACTCTCACCTGGACCATTATAACAGCCTCTTAACTGGTCACCTCATAGCCTCCATCTAGTTTTATATTCTGGTGACAAACTCTTGTTTAATTTAACCTAAATATGACCATATCATTTCCCAGGTTAAAAGATATCAATTGCTGTAATGATTGGGACCAAAATTCTTATATATATAATGTGACCCCCACTCTTCTTTTCCAGCCTCATTTTTCATTACTCTCCCTCATGGTATGACTCTCAGATCTTTGATCACTTTGGCTTTCTTCCAATTCCTGGACTGTATCATCCTCATTCCTGCCTCAAGGCATTTGCAGAAAGTGTTCTTTCTCCTGCACTTTTTTCTTCTCCCAAAGTTGACCTAGTTAATTCCTACACCTCCTGTAGATTTCAGCTCAGTTATCACTGTCTCAGGAAAACATTCTCAACACTAGAAGCCTGGGTCAGGACCATCTTTTAGACATTATTACAGCCTCTTGTTTCTTTCTTTCACACAACTTACCAAGATTCAGTATTCAATTCAATATATGATCAATCTCTGTCTCTCCAACTACACTGTAAACTATATAAGAGCAGAAACAGCTTTGGTTTTCCCATCACCATTGTAGCTGCAGCACCTAGCACAGCAGTTGGCACAAAGTAGAGGCTGAATAAACAAGTCAGTAGTGGTAAGAGATCAAGATATTAATTCTATGCCTCATGTAATAAATATAAAAGGACTCAGGAGAAAAAAATGAATATGAGTAAAATTTCAAGTGACATATTTATGAACCTTTTGGGAAAGGATATATAACTCTATGCCATGACCTCTACAGTGCTGTCAGATTTAATCTGAAAAGATAAACCTCCCAATAACATATTCCATAAGAAAACATTTTTAAAAATGGAATGAGAGAATAACAGTTTATATTAAAATTTTGTAGTTTCAACGGAAATGCCATTAGAGTTCTATGTGAAATAGATCTACCTCCCCTCCTGTACTACCCAAAATACCTAAAATAATGTATTTTTTAAAGTAATGACTCACTGAATAAAAAGCATGTATGATCAGATTGATGGAGAGAGTATAAAGTAGAAAAGCAGGTCCATATCATGTGCAAGAAACAACTATTCCAGGAAAACAAACAATTTCAGAGATACTTTAAGCCAGGAGAACAATTGCAGTTAAGGGCCACTAGTAAATGTTATAGGCAGGGTTGGGAATGGAATGAGACTGGAGAAGTGGTGAGTAAGCAAAACTTAAGACGCTAGTGCTCAAGGTCATGCAGGTGCAGGGTCAGTCTTAAAATGGGGCACTGCCTTAATATTGCACCCAAGGCACCTCTCTTTCCTCACCTTAGTCCCAGCCCTGATTATATGCTTTGTGAGTCATGTAGTCTCTGTAACAGTTTCTCATGTCTGCCATTGCAGAGTGAAAGCAGCCACAGGTATGTGAATAAATAAACATGATTATGTTCCAATAAAACTTTATTGATAAGAACTGGTGACAGGGTGGGTTTGGCCTGAGGACCAGTTTGCTGACCCCTGCCCCAAGCTCAGGACCCACAAATACAAGGAACACAATTGGGCGAGAATACAAAACATCGCAATAAAAAGAGCTGGACCAGGGAAAAACCTTTCAGCATGGTTTTCCCCACTCTACACTGAGCAGTGGGCAGCAGTGGCATTTCTCTAGTCCTATAGAATTCATGACATGTTCCAAACTGTCTTTTTTGTTTTCTGTTACATTTGAACACAGTCACATTTGGCTGACTGTAGAATTCTGGTTTAAAAATAATTTTCCCTCAGAACTAGAGACACTGTTCTGTTGTCTTTCAGTATCTTATATTGATGCTGGAAATTTTTTCTCTGATATTCTGCTTCATATTTTTTTGTCAGTAACATCTTTTTTCTCTGGGAACATCTTGGATTTTCTCTTGATCTTCATACAGAAAAGAAAAATCCACAAGAAAGAATAGTGTATTGGAAGCATAAATATCAGGATAGGATCCAATAATATGAATATATTAAATTTCTTTGTCAATAAACAGGAAAAAAAAAACTTCATTTAAAAAAAATCCAGTCGTATGCTTTTTCGTAAGAGACATAGCTGAAACAAAATGATCCCAAATAACTGAAATAAAGTTTTCAGAAAAAAGATATTCAAAGTATGCTAATAAGAAGGAAGCCAATATGGTGATATTAATTTCACATGCATTAATTTCCAGATGAAAAATTTTTAATTTGGAAAAAGAAATATTTTATATTGATGAAAATAACAAGCTACAAAAACAGAACAGTCAAAAATTTCACCTGACATAACTTTGAAAGCATAAAATAAAAATATTAATGTTAAAAGAAATTGACAAATGCTTAAACGCAGTGGGAAACTCATTAAATGTATCAGAAATTGATAGATCAAGTAAACAGAACTTAAGAAAGAATGAAAAGAATTTGAATAATATAATTAACAATCAAAAATACATTTAACTCCCCTCAAAAAAAAGCATGCACCTTGTTTTCAAACACCAATGAAATAGCTACAAAAATTGAACATAAACCCAGTCAAAGAGAAATATCTCAAATCTAAGAAACTCTTGAAAACAGAAATCATAATCTTGATTCTGATATCAGTGAAAAAAAATTAGATGACAAAAACACATATGGTGTTTCCTCTTAAATAGAAAATGAAAACTAAAATTACAAACTACTTTTAAATAAACTAAAAGTGAGAAAAAAGTTACCTAAAACTTAAGTAATATACCCAAAGTAATACGCAGGGTATAATGTACTAGTTTAAATAATATATTAAAAAATGGGAATGATTAAAAATAAATTAACTCAAAACACTAGAAAAAGAAAAAATAACTCAAAGAAAGTAAAAGCAAGTGATTAATAAAGCACTAATGTAAAAAATAAGCTTTGTGGGTTTTTTTTTTTTTAACATTAGTGAGTTTGAGCAAGCTCCAGGAGTTGGTGATGGACAGGGAAACCTGGCATGCTGCAGTCCATGGGGTTGCAAAGAGTCAGACACAACTGAGAGACTGAACTGAACTGAGTGTAAAAAATATTAAACAATATAACTTTTTCTACATAATTACAAGTTATTTCCTTAAAAGAGCAATGAAACAGATCTTTGTCAAGTATGACGACAAAAGAGAAACACTAAATAAACAACATAAGGAAGAGAGGCAACTTTAGAGATGGAGATTTGTTTTAACTTTTGGAGGTTACTAAAGACCAATATCTCTGTGAATGAATAATCTTGTTGGGAAATATACATAACAAAACTTTTAAAGGGAGACAGAGGGAAAAAACTACATAAGTGAAAAGACACAAAAGAAAGGTAGAAGCTATCCAAAAATTTATGCAAAAGAAAAAGTGCTCTGGGGGAAGATGACAGTAGTAGCCTAGCATTAAATATCCCCAAATCCCTCCCAAGAAACAAAGCAACTAGGATAGAGTTGAAATCTGCAGGAGGAGTAGGAATTAACTAGGTAAACTTGGGGAGGAGAAAAAGGCATCTGGGAAAGAGGAATAATTTATACAAATACCCTGAGACAGAACAGATCATGGCATATACTGGGAACTGACAGAAAGCCAAAATGCCCTTTGTGATCCCCATCTCTTGAATGTGGGTGGGAACTAGGCTTGCTTCCAACTAATAGAACATGGCAAAGGTAACAAAGATGGACCTAATTTCCATGTGCTGTTTTCATTCCATAAGATGACTGTGCAAACCATCTAGGTGTAGGAGAGTCTCTCTCCCTGCTGACTTTGAAGAAGCAAGCAGCCATATTGGGAACAAAGGTAAAAGGGACAGGAAGTAAGGGTAGCTTCCAGCGAATGGCAGATTAAAAAACTGAAATCCTAGAGATCAAACTGGTGGTCACCAGAGGGGAGGGCTGTGGGGGTGGTGAGAAAGGGGAATTGGATTAAGAGATACAAACTTCCTGTTATAAATAGTTTAAAAGTTATAAAATAAAGCCATTGGAATATTATGTACAGCATAACAAATATAGGCAATAATATTGCTAATACCTCTGTATGGTGACAGATGATAAGTAGGCTTCTCATGGTCATCTCATAATGTATAAAAAATACTGAATCATATGTTACACACCTGAAAGTAACACAATACTTTAAGTCAGTTATACTTCAATAGAAAAAAAAAAACCTCAGCATTAAAAACATGATTCATAAATTTAATAAAAAAACAAAAAATAAAAAATAAAAACATGATTCTTTATAGTTTGAATTAATTGAACTCACTACTTTGGATATCTTTTTTTTTCTCTTTGCAACAATATAAGGTGAAGAGGAGAATTAAAATTAACACAACCGCTTTTCATATCAATGTAGACAGCTTAAGGAGCTAATCTGGGTGTCAAAACAAATTGTTTTCCCCCAAACAATTGTATGATTTGTATGACAAGTATACTCCATAATTGTAAAATATCTTATTAAATTTCTGTTGTTTGGACCTAATTTGACCGTTTGGGCTTCCCTGGTGGCTCAGATGGTTAAGAATCTGCCTGCAATGCAGGAGGCCTGGGTTCAATCCCGGGGTCAGGAAGATCCGCTGGAGAAGGGAATGGCAACCCACCCCAGTTTTCTTGCCTGGAGAATCCGGTGGACAGAGAAGCCTAGCAGGTTACAACACATGGGGTCGCAAAAGAGACAGACATAACCACAACTGAGCAACTAGCACTTCTAACTTCACCATTTGTTTATTTAACAACTGATTTTGCAGAATTTACGTGAGAAAAAGTTCTCACTGAATAACTCACATGCAAAAATATTGTGTAAAGAATTTCTCTACATGAATAAATAATTTTGATTAACAAATTGTCCTAACTGGGGAAAAAAAAAAAAAACTGAAACCCTCAGTTCGTCAGTGAAAATGGGCAGCTGTCAACAGGCATAGGAACTTGAAAGTGGATCCTTCCTCAGTTGAACCTCCTGTGAGACTGAAACCCTGACCAATTCCTTGAATACAGCATGAGAGAGCATGAAGCTGGGGACCTGGCTAAACCATGGCCAGACTTCTCACCCACAAAAATTGTGAGCTAATAGATGCATGCTGTTTTCAGCTGCTTAACCTGTGGTAATATCATTATGCGATAGATAAATAATTCACAACCAGAACACTAATCATCACTCTTATAAGGGAGGGGATGGTGGAAGTGATGGTGTGTGACTTCTAAGGCTAGATCTTAAAAGGCAATGCAGCCGTTACCTCACTCACTAAAATACTCACTCCGGAAGCTTCAGCCACCATGTAGGCAGTCTGCCTTAAGGCTGACACATGAAAGTTGCCCAACCTAGTGCATGCAGAGAGACCACATGAAAAGGCCTTTGAGATACAGAAAAGCAGGAAATACCCAGTCATCCTCAGTTACTCCAGTCTCTCACTGATTCTGCTCCAGCCTCCAAGAGCACACAGCTTAAGTCCTTCCTGAATTCCTGACCCACAGAAACAGAGAACATTTTTTAAAGCTCAAGACTGATTTTTTAATGCAACAATAGGATAATTAGAACAGATAATCAACTTAATATTGATCTAAGTTGGAGGATATTAGAAAATCAACTCATTATTTTGAAAACTAGTAAATAAAAAAGAATAAAGCACTTACCCAAATAGTTTATGATGGGCAGTTTCCCTCTATAGACATATTTCTGCTAAGAAATGAAAAAGAGTAATTGAATGAATTAATAGAATGAATGACCCCCAAAGGAATTAGTCAATGTAAACATCAAGCTTCAATGACTATCAGACACACAAAAGGAGTGACAGTGAGACATATGTGCCTCCTCGTGGAAGAACATGCCACCTATGAGGTAGTCTTGCCAAGAGACTAAATAAAACACCTAACATTTAAAGGGATAACCAACTGACAGGAAATACAGAGTCTGGAGAAAGACAGTTACCTACATCACAGGAATTCATTCTGCAAAAGCCAGACCTGTGATGCCCAATGCTGTTGCTACAAGTCACACGTGACACTTGAGCAATTAAGTGCAAATTAAGAAGTGACATAAGTATAAAATACAACACTGAATTTGTGTCCCAAGTAAGAATGTAAAATAATAATTTCATATTGATTACATGTTGAAATGATAGTATTTTGGATATATTAGATTAAATAAAATCTTTTATTTAAAAATATTTTACCTCTTTTTATATTCCTTATTGTGGCTTCTGGAAAATTAAAAGTTACACTTGTGAATCTCATTTTATTTCTGTTGGATAACACTAATTCAGACCACAGGAAACTATATGACAACCTAATTTCCTCAACAAGCAAGTTGAAAGGAAAAAAGATGCAAAAGTAAAACAAGATTAAAACAGACTTTGAAAATATATCAGACAATTGCAACATGTGGACTTTATTTGTTACTTTTATTTTTAATTTTTTGTTGGAGTATAGTTGATTAACAATATTGCCTTAGTTTCAGGTGTACAGCAAAGTAATTGAGTTATACATGTATTCTTTTTCAGATTCTTTTCCCATTTAGGTTATTACAGAATATTAAGCAGAGTTCCCTGTGCTCTACAGTAGGTTCTTGTTGATTATCTATTTTAAATATAGAAATGTGCATATGTCAGTCCCAAACTCCCAATTTATCCCTTCTCTGCCTCCTTTCCCTTTGGTAACCATAAGCTTGTTTTCCAAGTCTGTGAATCATAAGTCTGCAATATCATATGATATTTGTCTTTGTCTGACTTACTTCACTTAGTATGATGATCTCCAGGTCCATCCATGTTGCTGTAAATGGCATTATTTCATTCTTTTTAATGGCTGAGTAGTATTTTATTGTATGCACTGTCTTCTTTATCCATTCATCTATCAATGGACATTTAGGTTGCTTCCATGTCTTGACTGTTATGGTTTGTTTGTCTGTTTGTTTGTTTGTTTTTTACTATGCTGGGTCTTCTCTGCTGTGTTTGGGCCTTCTCTAGTTGTGGCTAGCAGCGGCTACTCTCTAGTTGTGGTGCACAGGCTTCTTATTATGGTGGCTTCTCTTGTTGTAGAGCACGGGCTCAAGGGAGCACGAGCTTCAGTAACTGTGGTGCACTGGCTTAGCTGCCTCCCAGCATGTGGGATCTTCCCAGACCAGGGATCAAACCCATGTCTCCTGCATTGCCACATGGCTTCTTAACCACTGGCAACCAGGGAAGCCTTGTCTTGACTATTGTAAACAGCGCTTCAATGAATATAGAAGTACATGAATCCTTCCAAACCATCGTTTTCTCTGGATATATGCCCAGAAGTGGAATTGCTGAATCGTATGTTAGCTCTCTTTTAAAGAACCTCCATACTGTTCTCCGTAGCAGTTGTACTAATTTACATTCCCACAATCAGTGTAGGAGAGTTCCCTTTTCTCCACTCCCTCTCCTGCATTTATTGTTTGTAGACTTTTTGATGATGGCCATTCTAGGTGGTGTGAGGTGATATCTCGTTACAGTTTTGATTTGCATTTCTCTAAAAATTAGCAATGTTGAGCATCTTTTCAGGTGCCTTTGGCCCTTTATATGTATATTTTGGAGAAATGTCTATTTAGGTCTTCTGCCGATTTTTTGATTTGGTTGTTTATTTTTTTTGATACTGAGCTGTTTGTAGATTTTAGAGACAAATCCCTTGTTGGTCACCTTGTTTGAGAATATTTTCTCCCATTCTGTGGACTGTCTTTTCATTTTGTTTTTGGTTTCCTTTGCTGTGCAAAAAATGTTGAGTTTAATTATGTCCTATTTGTTTATTTTTGTTTTTATTTTCATTACTCTAGGAGACAGATCAATAAAGATATTGCTGCAATATGCCAAAGAGTGTTCTTCGTATGTTTTCTTCTATGAATTTTATAGTTCAGATCTTACATTCAGGTCTTTAAACTAGTTAGAGTTTATCTTTATGTATGGTGTTAAAGAATGTTCTAATCTCATTCTTTTACGTATAGCTGTCCAGTTTTCCCAGCACCATTTATTGAAGAAACTGTCTTTTCTCCATTTAGTCTTGTCAAAGGATTGTTGTAGATTAATTGACCATAGTTGGGTGGGTTTATTTCTGTGTTTTGTATCCTGCTCCATTGATCTGTATTTCTTTTTTGTGCCAGTAGTATACTGTTTTGATGACTGCAGTTTTGTAGTATAGATGTGAACCTTATTTGTGATTAAAACAGACAAATTGTAAAATGTGATATGAGACAATTGGAAATATGAGCACTAGTTTAATTATATTAAGGAATGTATTCAAATAGTCAAGGCATTATTGTCATTCAAAGAATAATATTCTTTGGAATATTCAAGGAATATATTCAAAGAATTATTGTTATGTTTTGTTTGATTAAGGTACTGTGGTATGTTTTCATAGAGTTTTTAATCTCTTAGCAATTCATATTGGAATATTTATACATGAGATCATATAGCATCTAGAATTTACTTTGAAATAATATTCAAAATTCAAATATACTTCATTTTTTGCCCTCTGCTTTATTGAAATTCACAAAACCTTTTACAAACCAAAGATTTGTGACAATCCTGTGTTGTTAAATGATTAGCATTTTTAGCAATTAAGTATTTTTAAATTAAGGTATATACTTTTTTTAGGTAAAACGCTACTGCACACTTGAGGAACTACTATATAGTGTGAATGTTACTTTTATATGTATTGGAAAACCAAAATATTCATGTGACTTACCTTATTGCTGTGGTCTGGAATGGAACCTACAGTATCCCTGAAGTATGCTATACTAGATTTAACAAGATTGACCCTCAGTTGACAATTGTTAAAGCTGGGTGATGGGAGCGTTAAGTTTCATTATGTCATCCTCTCTACTTTTTTATGTTCGAATTTCCCCGTAATACAAAAGTTATTTAAAAAAAAACCAACAATGAAAATGCATCAGGCCAAATCCTTTCACAGAAGAATTCTAACAGGAAACTATTATGTTTTATAAATTTTCTAGAACATCAGAAAAGATGCAAAGCTTCTGAACTCCTTCTTGGATACAAGTATAACTCTAATATAAGAAGCAGACAAGGATATAGTATTAAAAAAGAAAACTCTAGGCTAATATCATTCCTGAACATACAGGTGAAAGTCACGTATAGTGAAAGAACATACACATATAAGAGTAGCAAATTGAATATGGCAATGTATTAAAGAATAATGCAGCATGAGCAAGGTAGGTTTATTCTGGGTAAACATGGTCAGTTCAACATAGAGAAATCACTCTGTGTAATTTATAGCACTGAAAGATTAAAGGAGAAAATAGTATTTTAGAAAAGTCAGTGCTCATTCATGTTAAAAAACAAGTTTATAGCAAACCAGAACGTAAAAATCAACTTACACTTTTTACCCTAGATACTTCTGAATTCTATAAATGTTTAAGATAACTTATGTGTTCAATACTTGCTTGATTTTTAAAAGTTTGTCATGTACAAAAGTTATATGATCAAATTTATGACATAATTTTCCAGCTCTCCACTTTTATATTTCTAGCAGCACAGCATTTGTTGCAAGACCAAAAATAATATGAACTTCAATTAGATAAATAAATATGATCTGTATAAATTTATTTCCTATTTTATTTTTAACACACATCCATATACTAATTGGAATTCAAAGACCATGGGACATGTATGCCCTCCCATATTATGTAAGTCATCATATTTCAGTAGATTCACACACATCATTAATTAGTTTGAGTGATTTCATTGAGAAGAACCTTGTGAATTCTTAGTAGTAAATGTAATGGTTCTGGCACACAGCTTTAAAGTCATTCTTAAAACTTAAATGTTGTTGGCACATGAAGGACTACCCTTCAATAACCAGAATGTGGAAGTAGAATAAGGAAAAAGTCATCTTCTGAAAGTGAAAATAGAATGTTATTATAACACAATAGCTGAAGAGAGAGCTTACAAATGTGCTGTTGGTAGAATTGGAAAATGACCAATCTCTGTGTCAGGAAGACATGGTTCAAATGCCACTAATGTAAAATGAAACTGTTCCTTCTCTCCAACGGCATTGTAGCTTGCCCGGCACATTGAAATGGTACCTGTGGAATTTGTCACTGTTTTCTGATTCTCTCCAAGAGGAGACTATGTTGATTCTAGAAAACCAAATGCTCTAATCTGGATAAAAAATATCCCCAGAATAAAGAAAGCTACTGTCCCAGACTTAGATGACTTAATGGAGACATCTTTTGAGAGCTTCTAACACTGTGTCCTATTCTGTATCAAGCCAATTATAAATATATAAACTGGTTTTCAGAGGAAAACTACTGTACAGATAACAGGATCCCATTGTCAAGTCAGGTTTATTTCATATGGCAGTTTATTAAATTTTCCCTTCCAGAAACCAATCTATTGTTTGTCAGTTTAGTTAGTGTTTCACAGTCCTCTGTAGGTTGATCATCTTTGAGCAGCCTGATGGTACTATTTCTGGACCAGCTCTAGTGTTAACACCATGAAGATACCTGTAAGCTATTTTTTTACATGAAGAAAATAGTAGCTTCTCTTTTGCCTCTCTTTCAGTTTGCAATAGATATATATTCTCAAAAGAAAAAAATCAATAATAAATATCCATCTTACTAATATTTATTTAAGCCTTTGTGTGGATCACAATAAACTGGAAAATTCTGAAAGAGATGGGAATACCAGATCACCTGACCTGCCTCTTGAGAAATCTGTATGCAGGTCAGGAAGCAACCTTCCACCCCCTACACCTGCCCAGAAGACTTATCACCCCCTGTCCAGAAACCTTTCACAAACCCCCTATAAATATGGAGCCCCCCTGATCCCTCTGGGTGCTCAGCCTGATTGTTAGGCCCAGAAGACTTATCACCCCCTGTCCAGAAACCTTTCACAAACCCCCTATAAATATGGAGCCCCCCTGATCCCTCTGGGCGCTCAGCCTGATTGTTAGGCCGACTGTCACCCCTCCTTGCCTGAATAAAGGTAACCTACTTCCGTTGAGGTCATCTTTCCTTTTCTGCCTCACCCGAACTATACCCTACAGTCCAGACTGAGATAAACTTTAAGGTAGATAACAGGTGGATTCTTCCTGTTCCAAGGCAGATGGAACTGTGAAATAATAGATTCGGACTTTCTTTGGAGAAAACACTCTCACCCCGGTGTCATGGGAAAAACAAGAGGGATAATGGTTAAATGAAGAAAAGAAACTAAATCTGTTTTTACTGGTGTCACTAGCCAACATTTGTGAAATATAACCATTGGGTCTTACAGTGTATCTGGCCGAGGTGTCAGTGTCACAAAGACCAAACAAAGTAGAGATGGGAGGTGTAGATCTCTTTTTCTGGAAAAGGAAGTCGGTCTTTTTGGTTTAGTTTTAAAATGGAAGGTACTGAATTAGGTTTGCATGCTAAAAAGTCAGCAAAAAGGAGGCATTTGAAAGTTTAGAAGAAAGGGTGATGACTAACAGGAATGGGATCTAAGGATATGGGGGGGCAGGGTGGTGAGGGGGGAAGGGGTTGGGTCCAGAGAACAGGTTATGGAGATTAACCTGGGGTAGAAGGAGAGGCACCTTTTCCTTCAGCCTGGAGAAAAAAGATGTGTGGAAGCCTATATCTGTCAGGTTCAACCTAGTTATGCTTCAGTTCAGTTCGGTTCAGTTCAGTTGCTCAGTCGTGTCCAACTCTTTGCGACCCCATGAATTGCAGCACGCCAGGCCTCTCTGTCCATCACCAACTCTTGGAGTCTACCCAAACCCATGTCCATCGAGTCGGTGATGCCATCCAACCATCTCATCCTCTGTCGTCCCCTTCTCCTCCCGCCCCCAATACTACCCAGCATTAGGGTCTTTTCCAATGAGTCAACCCTTCGCATAAGGTGGCCAAAGTATTAGAGTTTCAGCTCCAACATCAGACCTTCCAATGAACACCCAGGATTGATCTCTTTTAGGATGGATTGATTGGATCTCCTTGCAGTCCAAGGGACTCTCAAGAGTCTTCTCCAACACCATAGTTCAAAAGCATCAATTCTTCGGCCCTCAGCTTTCTTCACCGTCCAACTCTCACATCCATACATGACCACTGGAAAAACCATAGCCTTGACTAGACGGACTTTTGTTGGCAAAGTAATGTCTCTGCTTTTCAATATGCTATCTAGGTTGGCCATAACCTTCCTTCCAAGGAGTAAGCGTCTTTTAATTTCATGGCTGCAGTCACCATCAGCAGTGATTCTGGAGCCCAAAAAAGTAAAGTCTGACACTGTTTCCACTGTTTCCCCATCTATTTCCCATGAAGTGATGGGACCAGATGCCATGATCTTAGTTTTCTGAATGTTGAGCTTTAAGCCAACTTTTTCACCCTCCTCTTTCACCTTCATCAAGAGGCTCTTTAGTTCTTCTTCACTCTGCCATAAGGGTGGTGTCATCCGCATATCAGAGGTATTGATAATTCTCCCAGCAATCTTGATTCCAGCTTGTGTTTCTTCCAGCCCAGCGTTTCTCATGATGTACTCTGCATATAAGTTAAATAAGCAGGGTGACAATATACAGCCTTGACGTACTCCTTTTCCTATTTGGAACCAGTCTGTTGTTCCATGTCCAGTTCTAACTGTTGCTTCCTGACCTGCATACAGGTTTCTCAAGAGACAGGTCAGATGGTCTGGTATTCCCATCTCTTTCAGAATTTTCCACAGATTATTGTGATCTACACAGTCAAAGGCTTTGGCATAGTCAATAAAGCAGAAATAGATGTTTTTCTGGAACTCTCTTGCTTTTTCGATGATCCAGCAGATATTGGCAATTTGATCTCTGGTTCCTCTGCCTTTTCTAAAACCACCTTGAACATCTGGAAGTTCACGGTTCACGTATTGCTGAAGCCTGGCTTGGAGAATTTTGAGCATTACTTTACTAGCTTGTGAGATGAGTGCAATTGTGTGGTAGTTTGAGCATTCTTTGGCATTGCCTTTCTTTGGGATTGGAATGAAAACTGACCTTTTCCAGTCCTGTGGCCACTGCTGAGTTTTCCAAATTTGCTGGCATATCGAGTGCAGCACTTTCACAGCATCACCTTTGAGGATTTGAAATAGCTCAACTGGAATTCCATCACCTCCACTAGCTTTGTTTGTAGTGATGCTTTCTAAGGCCCACTTGACTTCACATTCCAGGATGTCTGGCTGTAGGTGAGTGATCACACCATTGTGATTATCTGGGTCGTGAAGATCTTTTTTGTACAGTTCTTCTGTGTATTCTTGCCACCTCTTCTTAATATCTTCTGCTTCTGTTAGGTCCATACCATTTCTGTCCTTTATCGAGCCTATCTTTGCATGAAATGTTCCTTTGGTATCTCTAATTTTCTTGAAGAGATCTCTAGTCTTTCCCCATCTGTTGTTTTCCTCTATTTCTTTGCACTGATCGCTGAGGAAGGCTTTCTTATCTCTCCTTGCTATTCTTTGGAACTCTGCATTCAGATGGGAACATCTTTCCTTTTCTCCTTTGCTTTTCGCTTCTCTTCTCTTCCCAGCTATCTGTAAGGCCTCCTCAGACAGCCATTTTGCTTTTTTGCATTTCTTTTCCATGGGGATTTTCTTGATCCCTGTCTCCTGTACAATGTCACGAACCTCTGTCCATAGTTCATCAGGCACTCTGTCTATCAGGTCTAGTCCCTTAAATCTATTTGTCACTTCCACTGTATACTCATAAGGGATTTGATCTAGGTCATACCTGAATGGACTAGTGGTTTTCCCTACTTTCTTCAATTTAAGTCTGAATTTGGCAATAAGCAGTTCATGATCTGAGCCACGGTCTGCTCCTGGTCTTGTTTTTGCTGACTGTATAGAGCTTCTCCATCTTTGGCTGCAAAGAATATAATCAATCTGATTTCAGTGTTGACCATCTGGTGATGTCCACGTGTAGAGTCTTCTCTTGTGTTGTTGGAATAGGGTGTTTGCTATTACCAGTGCGTTCTCGTGGCAAAACTCTATTAGCCTTTGCCCTGCTTCATTCTGTACTCAGTAACAGCCTCCAAAAGCATCACAAGTTTACAAAGAGAAAATGACTTCTCACCCCCACTACACATCCAGAGCCTGTTTGCTCTGATTTGGTTCTGTGTCACTCACATTTCAGGATTTAGGCTTGTGGCTCAGTGCCTGTCTGGAATCCTGCAGTATTCGTGGCAGAAAGAAAAGAGAGAAAGGCAACCACACCTGAGTTCTTAAAGTTTCTGCAGGGAAGTGGTGCACATCAGCTCAGTCCACATTTCATGGCTAAAAACTCCTTTGGTCATGGCTGAGTTTAATAGGATGAGAATAAAGAAGAGGGACTTTAAATATGGGTGAACAATGCAATAACAAGGGGCTTTGAACATGGGCAAGCGATATAATCTACCTCCCCATCCATCCTGCTTTTGTTGGTAATAGAAATAGCTCCATTCAGTCAATAACTATTTACTAAATCCCTGCTATGCCCCTGGCACTACACGTGGCTCTGAGAATAGACCTCTAAAATAAACCAGATCTCTTCTCTTAAAAGCTATTATAGTATAGGGAGTTCCTACTGATGGCTTGCTTTTTGTTACATATCATCTACTAAGAGGGAGAGAGTTGTTTTGGGTTAAGAAGTTTGAGGAGAGAGGTAAACATTTCCAAAAATGCTGAGCAAAATGGGAAAGAATGCTGAATGGGGGGAATAAAAGGATTGTCAGGCAGCATCACATTGTTCTGTTCTAGATGATAGATTCATGGTGATGTGATGTTTCCTATTGGTGCTCAGCAGCCTGAATACTCTAAGGGCAAAAACAGTAAGTTTCTGGGGGCCAGCTAGGAAATAAGGGAGCCAGAGATGATGTTGACAGTAGAAGGAATGGGCCTAGGTCTAGATAAGGAGGAAAGTGAAGTCCTTTTGGGCAAATGCTGAGCAACAAAGCTCTAGGAGGAAGAGTGAGTGAGTGAACTAGAAAGGCAGGATATACTGACCAGAGGAAACAAGGCTACAATTTAAGGTTTCACAGGTGGAGCAGTTCTTGGTACAGAAAAAGTCCAGGGTGTGGACATTGGGTTGGGGCCAGTTGATTTTTTTTTTTTTTTAACATTTTAGTGTGACAGCTAAATGGGCCTCTTTTTTTTTTTTTTTTTAATTGGAGTATAGTTGCTTTATAATGTTGTGTTAGTTTCTGCTGTTCAGCAAAGTGACTCAGCCATGGGGCTGGTTGATCTTTATTCAGGCCTTCATTGTTTCCCAGAAATTGTTCTTGCACTTAAGACTCATATCCATATGCAGTTTTATCTTGATGTAACAATCCAACGCTTAATATACTGGGGATAATGAATTAACTACCTATATTGTTTTATTTCCCCCAACTCCAGAACCCAGTCATTTCACAGCTGCTTTGGAAAAGAACAAAGGAAAATGTAACATTTCCTTATGAAGTCTTCATACTTATTTGTACATAACTATGTATACATGCTGTGCTTAGTCGCTCAGTCGTGTCCGACTCTTTGTGACTCCATGGACTGTAGCATGCCAGGCTCATCTATCCATGGGGATTCTCCAGGCAAGAATACTGGAGTGGGTTGCCATGCCCTCCTCCAGAGGATCTTCCCAACCCAGGGATCGAACCCACATGTCCAGCATTGCAGGCTTATTCCTAACCAGTTGAGCCACCAAGGAAGCCTGGTGTTTATATATTCTTATTTAACTTAATCATATTGGAACTGATTCCTTTTCCTGCTTCCTACACAATAGCAAAAAACTCCTTTTGACATCAAGTTTCTATAAATGTTCAGCAAATTCAACAACTATCCTTTCTTTTTATAAAAAAAGTTTTATTGGAATATAGCTGATTTATGATGTTGTGTTAGCTTCAGGTGTACAGCAAAGTGAATCAGTTATATGTATACATATATTCACTATTTTTTAGGTTCTTTCCCCATATAGGTCATTACAGAGTATTGACTAGAGTTCTCTGTGTTACACAGTAGGCCTTTATTAGTTATTTTATATGTAGTAGTATGACTATGTCTATTCCAAACTCCCAATTTATCCCTCCCTCCTCCTCTTCCCCCAGTTACCATAAGTTTATTTTCTAAGTCTGTGACTCTATTGCTGTTTTGTAAATAGATTTCTTTGTACAATTTTTTTTTAAGAAACCACATATAAGTGATATCATATGTTATTTGTGTTTGTCTGACTTTCTTCACTCAGTATGATAATATCTAGGTCCATCCATGTTGCTGCAAGTGGCATTATTTCATTCTTTTTTATGACTGAGTAATATTTGATTGTATGTATGTACCACATCTTCTTTATCCATTCCTCTGTCCATGGACATTTAGGTTGCTTCTATGTCTTGGCTATTGTAAATAGTGCTGCAATGGATATTGAGGTACATGTATCCTTTCAAATTATGGATTTCTCCAGGTATATGCCCAAGATTGAGATTGCTAGACCATATGGCAGTTCTTCATGTAGTTTTTTAAGGAATATCCATACTGTTCTCCTTAGTGGCTGTACCAATTTACATTCCCACCAACACTGTAGGAGAGTTCCCTTTTCTTTACCCTCTCCAGCATTTATTGTTCATAGATATTTTTGACGATGGCCATTTGACTGGTATAAGGTGGTACTTTACTGTAATTTTGATTTGCATTTCTCTAATAATTAGTGGTGCTGAGCTTTTTGGCCTTTTTTTTTTTTTGAGCTTTCATGGGCTTTTTGGCCATCTGTATGTCTTCTTTGGAGAAATGTCTACTTAGGTCTTCTGCCCATTTTTTGATTGGGTTGTTTGTTCTTTATATTGAGCTGCATAAGATGTTTGTATATTTTGGAGATTAATCCTCTGTTTTTCACTTCATTTGCAAATATTTTCTCCCATTCTGTGGGTTGTCTTTTTATTTTATGGTTTTCTTTGCTGTACAAAACTTTTTAAGTTTAATTAGGTTCCATTTGTTTATTTTTGGTTTTATTTTCATTATTCTAGGAGGTGGATAAAAAATGATATTGCTGCAATTTACATCAGAGAGTATTCTATTTTTTCATATAGGAGTTTTATAGTGTCAAGTCTTACATTTAGGTCTCTAATCCATTTTGTGTTTATTTTTGTCTCTGGTGTTAGAGAATGTTCTACTTTCATACTGTCCAGTTTTCCCAGCACCACTTATTAAAGAGACTGTTTTTTCCTCCTCTGTATATTCTCACTTCCTTTGTCATAGATTAGTTCACCATAGGTGCATGGGTTTATCTCTGGACTTTCTCTTCTGTTACATTGATCTATGTTTCTGTTTTTGTGCCAGTACCGTAATGTTTTGATTACTATAGCTTTGTAATATAGTCTGAAATCAGGATACCTGATTTCTCTCACTCTGTTTTTCTTTCTCAAGATTGCTTTGGCTATTTGGGGTCTTTTGTGTTTCCATACAAATTCTGATTTTTTTTGTCCTAACAACTATCCTTTCTCTAAGGAGAACAAAATGGTGCTTATCTCCCAATCCTGTAAAGTAAAATGGGAACATGGAAATAGAAACATAAGAAAACAAAATGGGAAAGAGAGAGGAAATATTTTAAATGACTTCAAGAAAACCTGTCTTTAGTTTTCTTGAGGTACAATTTATACACAATAAAATTCATCACTTTTATGATGAATTCAATTAATTCATCACAGAATTCAATTAATTCTGACATATGTAAACAGTTATATAGTTATTAGCACACATGTCATTTCCTTCATCCCAAAAGTTTCCTCATGCTCCTTTGCAGTTGACTTCCTTTAGCCTCAGGCTCTGACAAGAACTGATCTGCTTTCTTTCACACTAGTTTTGCCTTTCCTAGAGTTTTATATAAATTAAATCATATAGTATGTAGCCTTTCACATTTAACTTCAAGAAAACCTTATATATGAAAACAGCTGATAGGTTAAGGAAGGCAAGAAAAATAACAAAATAATAAATTTCACCAGTCCAAGTGCCCATTGACTTTAGCTTCATCCTAAGTAATAATTTCCAAGAAACAAACTGAGTTATACTAGTACTAATACTATGTACTAGTTATATTTTGCTAAAACTCATTAAAAATAAATATATAATAATTGATACAAAAATGCATATCTGATTACCACTAATATGCACCTCATATTACCATCAGGGATAAACCTTTCTTAGGAAAGTGCTGCATGGAAAGATCTCAACAGTCTAACAGTCTTATTCTCTCAGTCATTGATTTTGGCCATTGAGTCTGAAAGTGACCATCAGCAAAATTTATAAGTAGTTATGTTATCCAAATTCACACATGTAGCATTATAACATGTACACATTTTCCTTACTTTGTCCAAGAATGTAGTACAGTCAGATCACAAACATACAATAGAAAGTAAACTAGAACACTTTGTAATGGAAGGTCTATGAACAATCCATGTATGTGTGTTAATTCTTCTTGTACGTGAGTTACACTTAACTCTTATCATTTCTATTCTTGTAGACTAAGACTCAGCAGCTTTGTGTGTGTCTTTATGTGATTGTAGCGGATCCAACAAACTGAGTCGTTAAAGAGTGCTTCAAGAGTTGACAGCACTGATAATCAGGTTCATGAAAACCCATGTGTTTCTGTAAATAATGCCTTTTCCTTATGAAATTAGAACTCTGAGGTGTCCCCAAAGGGCCACAGAAGTTTGAATAAGAGAAGGTTCAAGTTTAATTTAAAATTTCATCTTTAACTTTTTTAACAACTGTTGTGGCTTGTAAGGCTGGAGAAAGTTATGAAGCGTGATGGATAACCATTGACAGGAGTTCCAGGTGGGTGTGTCCCACACCTACTTCTCCACTGTTTTACTGAGGTGAACTCAGGTCTGATAAGAATACCTGAGGCAATTTTGAAATACAAAAGTGTACCAAGGCTGAAAAAGTGTTCCAAGGTGTGTGGAAATAGGAGTGGTGCAGGAACACCCATCTTGATCAAATGGATGAGTTGCAGGCCTTTTATAACATTCAGAAGGAAATAAACAAGGAGCTAGATGCCCAATTTACCCTGCTTCGACTAGCTATTTGGATGGAATAGTAGGTTAATCCTGGGTTTTGAACAAAGTCGGGGACTCATTTGAGTCTTTGTTTTTATCATTATTTGTCATGTTGTGGAGACCTATGAGAAACAGTTTTTCAGATCTCCTATGCTACTTGACTGTGGTTCAGATCATGAACTCCTTATTGCCAAATTCAGACTTAAATTGAAGAAAGTAGGGAAAACCACTAGACCATTTAGGTATGACCTAAATCAAATCCCTTATGATTATACAGTGGAAGTGACAAATAGATTTAAGGGACTAGACCTGATAGACAGAGTGCCTGATGAACTATGGACAGAGGTTCGTGACATTGTACAGGAGACAGGGATCAAGAAAATCCCCATGGAAAGAAATGCAAAAAGCAAAATGGCTGTCTGAGGAGGCCTTACAAATAGCTGGGAAAAGAAGAGAAGCAAAAAGCAAAGGAGAAAAGGAAAGATATTTCCATCTGAATGCAGAGTTCCAAAGAATAGCAAGGAGAGATAAGAAAGCCTTCCTCAGCGATCAATGCAAAGAAATAGAGGAAAACAACAGAATGGGAATGATTAGAGATCTCTTCAAGAAAATTAGAGATACCAAGGGAACATTTCATGCAAAGATGGGCTCGATAAAGGACAGAAATGGTATGGACCTAACAGAAACAGAAGATATTAAGAAGACGTGGCAAGAATACACAGAAGAACTGTACAAAAAAGATCTTCACGACCCAGATAATCACGATGGTGTGATCACTCACCTACAGCCAGACATCCTGGAATGTGAAGTCAAGTGGGCCTTAGAAAGCATCACTACGAACAAAGCTTGTGGAGGTGATGGAATTCCAGTTGAGCTATTTCAAATCCTAAACGATGATGCTGTGAAAGTGCTGCACTCAGTATGCCAGCAAATCTGGAAAACTCAGCAGTGGCCACAGGACTGGAAAAGGTCAGTTTTCATTCCAACCCCAAAGAAAGGCAATGCCAAAGAATGCTCAAACTACCGTACAATTGCACTCGTCTCACACACTAGTAAAGTAATGCTCAAAATTCTCTAAGCTAGGCTTCAGCAATACGTGAACCGTGAACTTCCAGATGTTCAAGGTGGTTTTAGAAAAGGCAGAGGAACCAGAGATCAAATTGCCAATATCTGCTGGATCATCGAAAAAGCAAGAGAGTTCCAGAAAAACATCTATTTCTGCTTTATTGACTATGCCAAAGCCTTTGACTGTGTGGATCACAATAAACTGTGGAAAATACGGAAAGAGATGGGAATACCAGACCATCTGACCTGCCTCTTGAGAAACCTGTATGCAGTCAGGAAGCAACAGTTAGAACTGGACATGGAACAACAGACTGGTTCCAAATAGGAAAAGGAGTACGTCAAGGCTGTATATTGTCACCCTGCTTATTTAACTTATATGCAGAGTACATCATGAGAAACGCTGGGCTGGAAGAAACACAAGCTGGAATCAAGATTGCCGGGAGAAATATGAATAACCTCAGATATGCGGATGACACCACCCTCATGGCAGAAAGGAGAAGGCAATGGCACCCCACTCCAGTACTCTTGCCTGGAGAATCCCAGGGACTGCGGAGCCCGGTGGGCTGCCATCTATGGGGTCGCACAGAGTCGGACACGACTGAAGCGACTTAGCAGCAGTAGCAGCATGGCAGAAAGTGAAGAAGAACTAAAGAGCCTCTTGATGAAAGTGAAAGAGGAGAGTGAAAAAGTTGGCTTAAAGCTCAACGTTCAGAAAACTAAGATCATGGCATCTGGTCCCATCACTTCATGGGAAATAGATGGGGAAACAGTGGAAACAGTGTCAGACTTTATTTTGGGGGGCTCCAAAATCACTGCTGATGGTGACTGCAGCCATGAAATTAAAAGACGGTTGCTCCTTGGAAGGAAGGTTATCACCAACCTAGATAGCATATTTAAAAGCAGAGACATTACTTTGCCAGCAAAGATCCGTCTAGTCAAGGCTATGGTTTTTCCAGTGGTCATGTATGGATGTGAGAGTTGGATGATGAAGAAAGCTGAGGGCCGAAGAATTGATGCTTTTGAACTATGGTGTTGGAGAAGACTCTTGGGAGTCCCTTGGACTGCAAGGAGATCCAACCAGTCCATCCTAAAGGATATCAGTCCTGGGTGTTCATTGGAAGGACTGATGTTGAAGCTGAAACTCCAATACTTTGGCCACCTCATGCGAAGAGTTGACTCATTGGAAAAGACCCTAATGCTGGGAAGGATTGGGGGCAGGAGGAGAAGGGGACGACAGAGGATGAGATGGTTGGATGGCATCACCAACTCGACGGAGATGGGTTTGGGTAAACTCCGGGAGTTGGTAATGGTCAGGGAGACCTGGCGTGCTGCGATTCATGGGGTCGCAAAGAGCGGACACGACTGAGCGACTGAACTGAACTGATGCTACTTGATAAATATACTAAATGCTAGCTATTAAATTGTCTTTCAAGGAAGGCCACTTGAAAATGAAATCTCTATTTTGTATTTGGCAATAATTTCATAGTTCTAAATCCTAATTAACTAAAAATTTGTCCTGCTTAACCATGTATTACATATTTGTTTAGTCGCTAAGTTGTGTCCGACTCTTTGTGACCCTGGGACTGTAGCCCACCAGGTTCCTCTGTCCATGGGATTTCCCAGGCAAGAATACTGGAGTGGGTTGCTATTTCCTTCTCCAGGGGATCTTCCTGACCCAGATACTGAACCCACATTTCCTGCATTAGCAGTCTGATACCGCTGATGCCTAATTCTACCTTAGACAAACGGATATTTTCTATTGGTAACATGACTTCATTTTCCTCTTATCCTCTGAAGACTGCTCTGTGTTCAAGTTGCTGCTATGAGTGCAGGCCTTATGACTGTTTCTGCATTTAACAAGCAATGTTAATAGCATATTTACTCGCACTTATATTAAGCGTTTTCACCTTAAAACTGTAAATTCAATCCAAAGACTGAAGCTTAAATTTTATGCTACCATAAACAAAGCCCACTTTGTAATCAGAATTCTATCCCCCCCCACACACACACACATAGAACAATGGTCAGTTATATATACATGGATTCCAGGAAGCTAAGCAAAAAGCATTTGTCATTTAAGTAAACTAGGTTATAGAAATTTTAAATGAATGAATGAAGAAAGGTCCAAATTAAGAGCAAAACCGATCATTTTTCTTCTTTGAATTGTACTTTTTAATGTATTAATAACAGAATCTCCCCAAATAAAATTTTTACTATTTTAATATTAATTTAGTTTTGAAAGTAATTTTTCCTGGTAAACACAAGTGAGGTCAACCAAAAGCCTCGTTTGTTTTAAACCTTGATATTGAAATAATTCTCAGTGCATTAGTATTATTCATTACCTTGGTGAGTGCCTAGGGATACCTCACCACGTCTGTAATCTTTGCCTTTACTGAATCTCCCTATAGATGGAGGCTATTGTCAGGAATCTGTACTAACTCCGGAGACATAGTCTGGACTGAAGTTGCTTTTAATTAAAGAGGCCTCAGTGTTCGGACATTGAATCTCTCTCAATTCACAGCCTCCACCCCCACCCTCCATGAAATGAGATTTCCACTAACTTAAATGACAATTGCAAAGGTCATGTACTAGTTTTCATTAAGTTGGTTTTCCCCTGGTAACCTGTATCTTGTAAAACAATCTTAAAAAAAAAGAAAACAACTATTAATCATGGGGACAAAGGAAATCAGTTTTACGCAAAAATGCAACCACGTATGAGAACAAACGGATGGTCCACGTTTGGCTGAAGTCATCCGACGTCGTCTCATTTGCTTTTGTATTTCCAGGTTGCCAACCCGTTTCCCAAGATTGAGCGATTACAGCGATGACACAAGTCAGTCTCGCACCCTGTCAAAGACTGTAGCCCGTTGCCGATTACTTCTCGGCAAACTAGACTCAACTGGGTCTTGTCCTCTGATTATGTCAGGACTGAATTCAACACCCGAATTTGGGCGCAGGCTATTTTCTCGGCAAAAGTCAAAACATCCTCAAAGGATCAAAGAGCTCAGTCACAGAGGTGGAGGAAAGTGAAGTCGATGCGTCAGATTAAGCAGACCCCTCAGCCCTTATTCCTCAGCGCAGCTCTTCAGATTTTAAAAAGGGTTAGAAGGACCAGGAGAGACACGAGGGATGAAGGCAAAAGGCTCGATCCTGAATCCGAGCCAGAGACAAAGGTGAGGAACTGCGCGAGGGGGACGGGGAGACGGACAGAGGGAGGCTCCTCAGCCCCCAGCCAGTGGCGTGACTTCAGGAGGACTCAGAAAACGGGCCAGGACTGGGTAAGGATAGGAAGGTGCCAGCGGGGCGGGCAAACCGGCTAATCGCAGGAGTGGCGAGGCTAGGAACGCCCCCCTCCCGGCCCCGCCCCCGCCCCCGCCCCGCTGCGTAGAGCCGGGAAATGAACGCCAAGCGGGCGCATGGGTCACGGGCCGGGACGGCCCCTCAGCCTCCGGCTTCCCGGTGTGGGCGTCTCCGAGAAAAGCGCGTGCCTCACGTCCTTCCCACCCCGCCCCCTGCGATCTGCGCACGCGCGGCCTCACCCCCCGCCTCGCGTCCCCAGCGGAGCGATGGGACGGGGGCGGGCAGCCGGGGTGAGGAGGCCGCCGGGAGTCCCTAGATTGCTAGCGTGCTCCGCCTCCGCCGCCGTTCCACCGCCGCCGCTTCCCTCGCCGCGTCACGGCTCCCGGGACCGCCCTCCTCTGGCCCCTCCTACTCGCTCCCTTTCCCCCTCCTCTTACCCTCCCCCTCCGACCGATCGGTGACTTAAGCAACGGAGCGCGGTGAAGCCCATTTTTCTCCTTCCTCGCAGCCGCGCCGGGCAGTCCGCGGCGCGCGGCCCCCACACTCCCGCCCGAGATGAATGCTGCAGCAGAAGCCGAGTTCAATATCCTTTTGGCCACCGACTCATACAAGGTAGAGGCTCGGGGAAGAGAGGGTGCGTCGGGGACCAGCGCGAGGCTGCGGGACGTGGGAGGCCGGGCTGGGGTCGTGGCGCTGGGGAAGCCCGGAGGGAAGGCGCGGCGGCGGCGGCAGCGGGCGGGATAGGGCAGGTGAGGCTGGCGCCGCAGTTGGGGAGGAAGCTGATGGAGCAGGGATGGAGGGATGGACGGCAGGAGGCGGGGCCTGGGGGGGTGCGTGATGGGGCGGTGCGGCGAGGGGTTGAGGCGGGCCCGAACCGATTACCCGCACTCGCCGCCCGGGGCTCCGGGCAGCTTGGGGGGCCGACTGCCGGGGCGTCACTGGGTGAGCTCACGCCTTCCCCAGGAGTGCGGCCTTTTGGCCCTGGGCCCGGCAGGGCCGGCCTTGGTTAGGGCTTGCCTGAGGAGAGCAGGTCAGTTAGGTAACGGCCCCTGGGATTCCGCCGTGGAAAGAGGGAGTCAGGTTTGAAAAGCAGGGGTTTTTCCCGCGGAGCTGAGTCAAACAAGCTCACCCCTTAGTCGGCAGATGTGTCCCTCCTCGAGGAAGGGGTGGGCGAGGTCTAGTAGGGCTGCCGGAGCAGCCAGCCACGTTCCTCTACCGGTGGCCCGGGTGCGGAGGACCCTTATCTATCTGTTCCGGGGAGCCCTGCTCGATTCCCCCGTCCCACTCCCTTGGGCTCGGTTTCAAACTCCTTTGCCTCTGGTGATCACTCACACTCCTCATCCCCTGTTGCAAAGGCTGATCTTCCTTTATTCCATTAGAACCACTTTGTGATTTCTGTGAAAAGGAAAGTGAAACACAAGAAGTTAAAAAAAAAAACTGTAGTTAACCTAGAGAACTTGTTGAGAGGACACAGCGTTCTGTTACTATGGCTATTGGACGCTTGCATGAATGGGTGTCCCGATCATTTTATTTGAAACTCAAATACACTAATAAAGGGAAGAGTGATTAAAGGGAAATTTGGGAAATACCCCTCCCTCAGTTTCCAAATTATATGAAGTAAACTGGATTATACTTTGCTAACAAGCTTTGTTATCCAGGACATCTAAAAAATGACATGTCAGACTGAAAACTCCACTTTCACAAAATAAATTTCAGTTTTTACTTGAGCAGCATGGTAGTTTGGAGTATAGCGATTAAAGCATAATGTTTTCAGTTTTGTTGTTGTTGTTGTTGTTGCTTTTTGTTTTTTCTCTTAAATATTCCAGTAAAGTATTTTGGAGAATCCCATTTTACTTCTCTGTTGAACTATTTTTCCTAGCTAGTTTAAGTTTCTACCTTTGATAACTAAGGTGGGTTATTATTTAAAGTAGAACCAAGTTTCTTTAAGGAGTGGTCTTTTAAATGGAACTTTAAAATGGAAATCTACACAGTTGCAAGGAGATCATAGTGCTATCAAGGATGGTTTACTTGTGCTTCTCTTGTGGTTTCTTAGTTCATGGTATTTTGAGTGTTTTTAATAGTGATTTTAGAATGGTCTCATTCACAGTTTTCTAAAACTTTATCCCCTTAACTAAATCTTTAAAATAATTTTCAAGTTTTTTAATGTATTAATAACAAGAAAGGTAAATTTTAACTTTTAAAAACAAAACAGTGTGCAAGCTTCTTTAGTTTGTGGCTCCTCTAGCTATTATGTATAAGGGATGTAAAATTGCTTTAACATCAGTTTCCTGGGATGAAGGGTAAGAGTGGTTACCCTAAAGTTTTCTAATCTGCTAGCTAGGCATACTTAACAGCACTGTTAGAATTTGTTCCTATTTAATAAAGTTTATTCCTGTCCATTTCAAGTCGGACTGGTTGGTGTATTTATCCCCTTCCTATTATAAAACCTTTTAAGAAGATTATCATCTTAGTAACTAACATATTTCATTTCCCACACTACCTCCCAAGAAAACCCTCAAGAGGATTCAATCAGGTTGATGTTTTATTATACCAGTGGTTTACAACAGTCAGTAAAATAAATAAATTGTGTATTTTACACTTGCAATTTAGTTTTTGAGTTTCATTTTCCTTACATTTTTGGTGGTACTTATAGCCTGTTTATCATTTTTGTTTTTTTTATCTTCTTGGATGAAGAGGAGACAGCAGTGGTAACCTTGAGTCTAGAAGTAGTGAAATTACACTTTTATTTGGAAATTACCTGAGAAGATTATATACACATCCTTATCAGTACTTACATACTGTTGGCCAGTTAAAGTTGGGAGCTAGCAGCTTTGGTTGTATTGGTGGAGCAGAACAGAACAAACTAAATTGTTGATTTGGGTTTTTTGGGGGGTGGGGGAACTGAAGTAAGGATAATTGGCCGTCTAGGCACTCTAGAAAGGTATTTTGCAAGTAGATGGAATAATGTCCAAGCACATGACAACATGTAGAAATTTTGTTTTTGCTTGCATCCTTTCCAGACAGTTCAGGACAATTTGGACTAAAGGTCCAAATATATATTTAAAATATATATTCATTTCTGAAATCTCTTACTTCATTGAACATAACGATGAATGAAGGAAATAGATGAATGTGGTTGTTCCTTATATTTTCATCCTGGGTTCTTGTTACAAATGAAAAGGACACTTAAGTGTTAACCACTTATATTTTCAAAATGGTTTAAAGCAAAATTATCTACTGGGTTATATTTACATTGTGCTAATAAGCCAGCTAAGGAAAGGTGCATTGGGGCTGGCCTTAGCCATTGCGGTGCTAAAAAAGTATTTGGAACATTTTTTTGTAAAGAAAATAAGTCATTTTGTTTTCCCACTTATTTCTGGGATAGCCATTGATCAGTTTCCAACTAAATGAATCAATAAAAGATTCTTTTCTATTCCATCCTTCTTCCCCTTCTATATAGATAATGTCTGTAACAAAATACAGCAGAGAGTAGTTTTAACATTTCTAAACATTCTACCTGTTAGGAGGTTGAAATGGAAGATGTTGTCAATTCAGACTTAGTTGGAAAAAATAAATAACATGCAGCGCAAGAAAGAAATCTCTAAGCAATTTATAGTTTAAGCCACGTCAGACACATAAGTTATGAAATGTGCTGTCCAGTGTGGGTTGCTTCTCAGAAGGTCATTTTAAAGTGGTTAGCTTGAACTCAGCACATTTTTATCCATTAATTCAATAAATATTAGAAACCCATTAGGTATTATAATAGGTCCCATCACTTCATGGCAAATAGATGGGGAAGCAATGGAACAGTGACAGACTGTATTTTGGGGGGCTCCAAAATCACTGCAGATGGTGACTGCAGCCATGAAATTAAAAGACACTTGCTCCTTGGAAGAAAAGTTATGACCAACCTAGTTCAGTTCAGTTCAGTCGCTCAGTCGTGTCCGACTCTGCGACCCCATGAATTGCAGCACGCCAGGCCTCTCTGTCCATCACCAACTCCCGGAGTCTACCCAAACCCATGTTCATCGAGTCGGTGATGCCATCCAACCATCTCATCCTCTGTCGTCCCCTTCTCCTCCCGCCCCCAATCCTACCCAGCATTAGGGTCTTTTCCAATGAGTCAACCCTTCGCATGAGGTGGCCAAAGTATTGGAGCTTCAGCTTCAACATCAGACCTTCCAATGAACACCCAGGATTGATCTCTTTTAGGATGGATTAATTGGATCTCCTTGCAGTCCAAGAAACTCTCAAGAGTCTTCTCCAACACCACAGTTCAAAAGCATCAATTCTTCGGCGCTCAGCTTTCTTCACCGTCCAACTCTCACATCCATACATGACCACTGGAAAAACCATAGTCTTGACTAGACGGACTTTTGTTGGCAAAGTAATGTCTCTGCTTTTAAACATGCTATCTAGACAGCATATTAAATAAGCAGAGACATTACTTTGCCAACAAATGTCCGTCTAGTCAAAGCTATGGTTTTTCCGGTAGTCATGTATGGTTGTGAGAGTTGGAATATAAAGAAAGCTGAGTGCCGAAAAATTGATGCTTTTGAACTGCGGTGTTGAAGAAGACTCTTAAGAGTCCCTTGGCCTGAAGTGAGGTCCAACCAGTCCATCCGAAAGGAAATCAGTCCTGAATATTCATTGGAAGGACTGATGCTGAAGCTGAAACTCCAATACTTTGGCCACCTGATGCGAAGAACTGACTCAATTGAAAAGATCTTGATCCTGGCAGAGATTGAAGGCAGGAGGAGGACGGGACAACAGAGGATGAGATGGTTGGATGGCATCACAGACTTGATGGACATGAGTTTGAGTAAGCTCCGGGAGTGATTGAAGGACGGGGGGGCCTGGCGTACTGCAGTCCATGGGGTCGCAAAGAGTCAGACACGACTGAGCAACTGAACTGAACTGAGGTATTATAAAAGACAAAAGATGTCCATTACAATCTAAGATGGGTGATAGTTGATTTCAGAAAAGTTACAAAAGTCTGTATGATTTATGTATGGTGATTAAGCACCCAAGGTAGCTTTTTGAAAAACAGCTTGCTTCCTCATTAGTGGCAGAATAACAGATCTTACTTGGGCATTTTGGGATTAAAGATTTGGGGCTAGATGACAATCATTCTTATGGGTAAGTTAGTCCTGCCTCAGACTTGAGCTACCCACTGTCTTCCTCTGAGCTGTTCCCTGTTTTTCAAAGTTGCTTCTCCTTCACCACTTCTGGACACTTAAGTATGGTCAAAACGGCTCCAGTGGCAGCCTAAGCCCTGTGAGAAGTGTGGTCCGGCTGCAGTTTGTATGTCAGAGAGCACCTATGCGTTCTTAGGATAGAGTTTTCCCGGTAAGTTTTATATTATGAATTACAGGAAAAACCCAGGCAACAGAAATAAAATCCTATATGTAAATCATGAATATACTTCATAGAAAGACTGGATAAGGCCAGGAATAATTGTAAAGTATCTTGCAAAACAAAAATACCGGAAACTGATAGCCTTTTTGTCAGTTTATGAAATCTCTCTCAAAGGTGTGCCAAGAAAAGGTACAAGTTGCTAGGAATTCTACCAGATTCAAAGGAAGAGGCAGCATAATGATAATGGCTGGTTTTACAATTTCTCCCCTTCACTAAAATAATATAATCCCTAAATCCTTAAATTGTATTTTGATGTTAGTAGTGCTTCAAAAGCCAAATAGCAATGAATCATTTTCTGGAGCAACGGAAGGACAGGGCTTGAGAAATCCTGAATAATATTGAAAAGAAGGAAAAATCCGTTATGATTTTTGCTATTTATGGCTCGTTACCTTTGATAAAGGTAGAGAGTCTTAGCCAATATAAGTGCCTCTTATGAGTGCCTTTAGATATTACACAGGTAACATAGCCTTGTTTGTGACTTTGAGTCTATTACTCCATATGCTCTTATGTACACATGGTGGCGTTGAAATGTTGGCTTGTGATTATTTCTTAGTGATTATAACTGTTAAAGTAGGTTAGTAGTAGTTACCTTTGGTCATGTGATACCAATGTGGGAGGAAAGCTCTTGGAAATACATTATGTCAGCCTTATAGGAAATCTAGAGAAGCTCAGAAGAAAAGTATACTTTGCTCTCACAGAAAAACTCTATGCAACTGAAATACTTCTCATATTTCTCTTGAACTGTTATACATGGTTAATTGACACTGGGAGTGCAATTTTTAGAAGCTTATTTTTTCATGAAGTAAAATCAACCACATAACTGAAATTCACATTTATTAGAAGAGCTACATTTTCCCTTGTGTGTCTGTTCTTCTTCACACATATATTAATGTGCTGGCGGGATTCTGTTAGTTGCAGGAAGGCTGTGTCAGTTTAGGAAACATTTTCAGGGGTAGTCTTTGTGGAGGATATTAAGAGAAATTTGTTATTTTCTCATCTTATAAATAATTTTAAATTTATTGTACAGCCATTTTCTCAAGTGGTGGAAGTTCAAAGCAGTGCTGAAAAACGACATGATTTAAGAGCTCTTCTTTGGCAGGTCACTTAATTTTGAATATTATGAAGCTTTTTGTTAGTGTTTACTTACCATACTTAAAACTAAGCTCTTGATTTCCCTACCCAGTCCTTCCATGCTTTTCCTCGTCTCAGCAAATGGCACCATTATTCACTCAGTTGCTCAAGCCAAAAATCTAGGAGACGTCATTAAATTCTCCCCCTCTTTATTCCCAGATCTAATCTATCAGCCTACTTCTCCAAAGGCATTGAGTCATCTCTCACCTAATCTGAGTTTTGGCAATAGCCTCTTAACTGATGCTCCTGTGTCCACTCAGGTCACCCTGTAATCTACTCTCCACCTCTGCCAGGCTGATCTTTGTCAAATGTGAATCAGATCATAATCACTCTAGCCTAAAGCATACTGGTGGCTTCCCCACTTGAGGTAGCCTGTGAATCTTATGTGATTTTGTCCCTGCATCTCTCTCTGACTTAATGTACCTCCTCCTCCTCATTGTCTAAGCACCAACCACAGTGGTCTTCTGTTTTGACCCTGAAGTCAAAATATTTCCTATTTCCTTGTCATTTAGATCTTGTTCACATGTCACTATCTCAGGAGAAGCCTTCCTGGCCTTCTATTTAGTCTCCTATGCCTCTTCTAGGCCATCATTTTAATTTTTCATAGCATCCATCTAGCTCTGAAATTATTTTATGACCTCTCAGCCCTCACTAGCCCAGTGAGACTAGGGACTATGTCAGTCTATTTTACTTCCCCATCCTTAGCATCTGAACCAGTGCCTGATTACACAGCAGGTAGAGTATATATTTGTGAATGAATGAACTGTTTATAAAATAAAAATTTATTGATTTGAATTTCTGCTATATCATCTCATTTTCTGATAAAAGTTCCAAAGGGCTCAGGGTGACAAGTTTAGCAGAAAGTAAAATGAAGAGGACAGTAAACTTAGCACAACTAAAATTAGCTATTTTAGAAAATATTTGCGAAGAAGCTCTGTTTAAAATTTTTTTTTCCCATTTAAACAATGTACATGCCAGTATATAAACAGATCTGAATATACTATTGTATTTTATTCTTCTTCAGATATATTGGGTGTTAGTTAGTGGTTGATCGTAAATTGTTCCATAGTTAATTGCCAGAGTTTGCTGACTCTTTAGCTGAATTCTTAAACAGTTCTCTTAAGTTTCTCCAAAGATTCTAGAAGTCATACTTCATTTCTAACTAAGCCTAGACAACTTTGTATTTTTAATGTTTGTTTTCAGAGAGACATTCTGAATGCTTACGCAAAGGTTTTAAGTACCTTAATTAAAGAACACAACTGAAGTAAAGCTTTAAAATTATATAAACATATTTCATTATTGTCCATAACAGGAACTGTATTTGTAGGATGGAAAATCTTTAGTACACTTTTAGACCAAGGTGGAATTAAATAGCTTAGGTACATTTCCATTTAGCTTTTGACTGCTTGGTCTACTCAGAAGAAGAAAGTAATTCATTTGCCTTCTAATACTTTTAAATCTGATAGAGAAAAAGTAAACTTTCAAAGGTGCACCATTAAGTATGTGAACTGTGAAGAAGGTCCAACTAACTACTGAGTCACAACTGTGAATCTTTGTTCAAATTTTACTTCATCAGAGCTGACTTTTCTCCCATCTCACTGCTTATTCCCACTTAGGAAATTGGAGTTATTTAGATTGTAAACTGGACATTTTCGTTTCTATATACATCTTGTATACATTTTCAAGTGGTGATATCTTTTTCTAACCAGTTTCTTAAGTAGTTAAAGTAGTAATCATTTATTACTGTGATATCATTCCTACATATACATATGCATGTTTTTGCATTTTAATGAATCAGCTAAGAGACTTAATTGCTCTGGATTCTGTGTTAGCTCGGAGAAGGAAGTGGCAACCCACTCCAGTATTCTTGCCTAGAGAATCCCGTGGTCAGAGGAGCCTGGTGGGCTGCTGTCCGTAGAGTCGCACAGAGTCAGACACGACTGAAGCAACTCAGCATGCATGCATTGGAGAAGGAAATGGCAACCCACTCCAGTATTCTTGCCTAGAGAATCCCGTGGTCAGAGGAGCCTGGTGGGCTGCTGTCCATAGAGTCGCACCGAGTCAGACACGACTGAAGCGACTTAGCATGCATGATGGCAACCCACTCCAGTGTTCTTGCCTGGAGAATTCCAGGGAAAGAGGAGCCTGGTGGGCTGCCGTCTGTGGGGTCGCACAGAGTTGGACACGACTGAAGCGACTTAGCAGCAGCAGCAGCTGTATTAGTTACTTCACTGAACTACTTTTTAAATTTTAAATTTACACTGGCATCAGCCCCTGAGTTCTAACTTTAAAAAACTGACATGTACTTCTAGGTTTTTTGTTTCAGCCTCGCCATGCAGCATGTGGGCTTTCCTGATGGCTCAGACGGTAAAGAATCTGCCTGCAGTGCAGGAGACCCAGGTTCAATTCCTGGTTTGGGAAGATCCCTGGAGAAGAAAATGGCACCACACTCCAGTATTCTTGCCTGGAGAAGTCCATGGACAGAGGAGCCTGGCAGGCTAGGGTCCGTAGGATTGCAGAGAGTCGGACATGACTGAGTGACTAACACACATGCAGCGTGAGGGCCTTAGTTCCCTGATCAGGGATCAAACCCATGCCCCCTGTGGTGGAAGCACAGAGTCTTAACCATTGGACCGCCGGGGAAGTCCCTATGCTAGGTTTTGATGAAGCCTCCATATACCTTGTAATATATAGATAACTGTCTGTGTGTGTTCAGTCCAACTCTTTGAGACCCCATAAACTATAGCCTGCCAGGCTGCTCTATCCATGGAATTTTCCAGGTAGGAATACTGGAGCAGGTTGCCATTTCCGTCTCCAGGGGATCTTCCTGATCCGGGGATCTAACCTGCGTCTCTTGCGGCTCCTGCATTGGCAAGGGGTTTCTTTATACCACTGCATCACCTGGGAAGCATAGGTGAGCAAAACAGAAAGTTCCAACTCGCACCTGACTTAGGCAACAGACCACATATTAACAATAAGAATTCATCTCCAAGATTACCTGTAAGCAGCATCAGGGGGCTATTAGAGTTGTGAGTTGCTTCAATTAGAAAGGAAACATATTTTAAACATTTGTGACTTTTTTTTCTCTCTGTATTCATTTTCGAGTTTTTGTGTTAAGCCACAAAGATTCTTTAGGTTAAAGCCAAGCTTTACTTGGATTGAGATTGTGCGGCCAAACAGGGAAAACATTAGTTTTTCCGAAACTTGAGATCAGAAGTAAACAGGGAAAATGGTTTATGTCCACAGTAGTCGTCCATGAAACTCATCTGCAAAGATTTATTCCACCATTACCCTGACTCATCACCCTATCTGTAAGCTTTAAGGCATTATTATTCCTATTTTTTCAAATGGGAGAATACACACTATTCTTCCATTTGTTTTTTATTGGTAAAATATTGTAACCATATTAAAATGTAATAAATTCAGATTATAATGAGCACAGAAAACAAAAACAAATTTTCAACAGTGGCTTTTACCTAAATTCATGGAAAGAAATTTGTAATAATACCTCTTCATATCTTTAAATCCACAAGGATTTAATGTTGCAATTGTATAGACATTTATTTCACAATTCAGAGGTGGATTGAGAAAAGATTACAGAACAGGGTATTTTTTTCCACTGCTGCTGCTGTTGCTTTCATCCAGGTTTTCACAGTGTCACTATGAAGACTAGAAGAGATCATTTCCAGTACTTCATTATACAGATGGAGAGCCTTAAGAAGTCATTGACTATTGACTTGTTGAGCGTTCCATACTTAAATAGTAACAATACCAAATTCTGCTTTCAGTTCATTCTTTTATGTTGTATGTCCCCCCCAGGCAGCTGCTTCTCTTTCCCAAATGAAGACTGTTCACCAAGAGTAAACAAGATACCTTTTTTTTGTATTTTTCTCCCCAGGTGTCCAGTTCTATAGAGGCTATGTACTTCCTTAAATCCAATCTGTTTATAAAAATTCATACTCGCCTGTGACTTTGAATTTAAGATACCAAAGTATTAAAAGTATCTGAATCATAATGGGGCTTCCCTGGTGGCTCAGTGCTTAAGGACCCACCTGCCAATGTAGGAGACATGGATTCAGTCCCTGGATGGAGATTATCCCCTGGAGAAGGAAATGGCAACCCACTCCAGTCTTCTTGCCTGGGAAATCCCATGGACAGAGGAGCCTGGCGGGCTACAATCCATAGGGTTGCAAAAGAGTCGGACATGACTTGGCAACTAAACAACAACAAGCACGATATTTACTTTTTATTCTTTATCGCCAGAAAAGAAGCTCATCAATAGCAAATCAGTATATTTTACCTAGTTTTTATATTTTCAAGTTCTTTGTGTTGTAGTTTACATTCTGTTCTTCTGGTATTTTCTAATTCAAGTATTTCTCTTTCATATAGGTTACTCACTATAAACAGTACCCACCCAACACAAGCAAAGTTTATTCTTACTTTGAATGCCGTGAAAAGAAGACAGAAAACTCGAAAATAAGGAAGGTGAAATATGAGGAAACAGTATTTTATGGATTGCAGTACATTCTTCATAAGTATTTAAAAGGTATTGCTTTTCCTAATGTGTTTAAAATACTGTTTTCATATACCTCTTCATAGTTGTTCTCCTATACTGTCATATTTTATTATTTGAAGTAACTTTTTGAAGAGTCTAATTTTGATATTAATTACATTAGGGGTTCTTTTGAAATTTTTAGAAATCTGTTAATTTGAAAGCATTAAATTTTATAATTTGTATATACTTGGTGTTCTAAATATGAGAGAGATTTTCTGAAACTAAGAAGTTTGGGAATAAATTTAGAGAAGTGAATAATTTTCTGAGAGTAATCTGGTTTGTTGGTAGACTTTAGTCACTAATTCAAAATAAAGGATTTGTTACTGACCTGGAAACTCATTTTGAGCTGTGATAGCAGTTAGAATATGTTTATGCTAGTCAGTTTTACCTTAAAGGTCTATTTTTCAAAACTACTTGTAACTGTAGACTTAGTCTCAAATGCATTTTAAAGAAGCAGAATCCCCAAAATAATTTCAGTACTTTATTATTTGGAAGTCCATTTGGAGGATGGGGAAATAGTTCCCAAGGTTTCTATACATTTTGGAAAACTTCATTTTTACCTTTTCAAATAAAAGTAATCTCAGAATTGAATACAGATTAAGTTGAATTTTATGCAGATAATTTTTTCTATAACATTGGCAGTTTTAAGATCAGATAGTTAAGATATGTTATGCTATTGAAAATATACTTGGATATCAAAAGTACTTCATTGCAACACAATTACCCAAGATATTTTAAATAAGTTTACTAGTGATCTTATTTAGAGAGTTACCAAAGACTAATGTTACACTTCAGTTTCCTTCAGCTTAAAAGCTCTATAAAATGTTATTTATTATTAATTACAGCTAAAATATATGGTTTGTTATAGGCCAGCATTCTAAGAACTTTTATTCAGATGTCATAACTCACAACCATGCTGTCAGTTCAGTCGCTCAGTCGTGTCCGACTCTGCGACCCCATGAATCGCAGCACACCATGCTATAAGTAGGTATTATCCTCATTTTATAGATAAAGTTAGCTAAAAGTGTATTTGGGGTGGGGCAGCAACTTAGGAACTGTGAAAATTATTGGATTGTCAACCTCCAAAGATATTCTTAATGAGTAAAGTAAACAGATTCACCTGGAAACCACATATCAAAGACTTACTCTCAAATCTAAAGACTGTATAAATTAACACAGGTTTTTAAAAAATCTCCCTAGAAGTGAATTTGTTACTGTGATTTAAAATATATATATACACACACATATAATAATCTCTTCTACTGCAAATTTGTTTTTCACATAATAAATTAACTTTTATGCTTCTGCTTATGAGTGGTTGGAAGTGCAGATTTCTTTTCCGACTCTGCTGTTGACTCTGGGTAAATCATTTAACCTCTCAGTTCTTGTTTTTTAATCCATAGAATGTGTGAAATAGCTAGAGACATTAATCCTATGACAACTCAGCAATTCACTGCATGCCTTCAGAAATGTAAACAGGATGTTTATTTTTTTAGGTAAAGTAGTGACCAAAGAGAAGATCCAAGAAGCCAAAGAGGTATACAAAGAGCATTTCCAAGATGATGTCTTTAATGAAAAGGGATGGAACTATATTCTTGAGGTAAAAAATGTGTATTTTTGATCTGTGTATTTTGGTTTTACTTTTAGTTCAAAATTTCTTGCCATGGAATTTGACTAGAAAATTAGGCTATACAGTTGATCTTTGAAAACCAGGTTTGAGTTGCACAGGTCCACTTCTACGTGGAGTTTCTTTCAGTAGTAAATACTACAGTACTACACAGCCTGCAGTTGGTTGAATCTGCAGATGCAGAACCACAGATACAGAGAAACTGCGGTTACAGAGGCTGACTAAGTAATACTTGGATTTTTGACTGTTGGCAGAGGGTGCCTCTAACCCCCACATTGTTCAAGGATCAGCTGTAATTATAACTCTTGTCTGTCTGGGAACCTATAACTAATATCTATTTAGATATTCTTGTGAGAAGTTAAAGGTATGTTTAATTGTTTTTCCTGATGATTAGTATCGAGAATCTACAGCATGTCTAAGCAATTTGATACAACATGTATTACAGTTTAAATAACTAGCAAATCAGAAAGGTGGTTTAATCCTTTATCTGAAAATACATTATGATTAAGAAAGGGCATGGGGCAACTTGAAAATTTAAGCCTATTTTCTAGACTATAGAATACCTAAGAAAATAGAGGGTGTGAATCTATCACTACACAATTCTAGGACATTTCCTTTACTGAATAGTTAGAATGGTTTGGTACAGATCTGTGAAATGAATTTTCATTCTTTGTTGTACAGTACTATTCCTATCTAACACATCTGGATTCCTTGCTTAAACTTTTGGGCATCCAAAGACATGGAAATTGAGTTATAAGTTGAATTGTACCCCGGCCATTTTCTTTATTACATAGATAGGTGGGGAATGGGATCTACTGACATCTTTCCATGTTAATTATCTCTAAAATGAATGTCTTTTTCATTGTAAACTACCAAACACAAAGTGATAAGAAATGCTTTAACTTTCATGCCTATATTGTAATACTGAATTTTACTATTTGGTAATTTTGGCTCCTTGAAGAAGTTGGGTAAGCACTCTGCTAGTTTTCCATATCTTAAGTAAGGTCAGTAAAATCTGTTGGCTAACTACCACATTTAAATCATTTGATTTGTTTTGAGGATAACAGTTATGGTTAAGTTAGATGCTATGCTTAATAATATAATTCTCAGTCGTCAAGGTGGTAAATCTTTTCATTTTATACTCAGAGAGAGAATCTTAGGGATTCATAGATTCTCTAGAAATAATCTTGTGTCATCCGATTTTACAAGCATGGAGTCTGAGACCTCGAGAATCGTGATTTTTTTTTTTTTAATCTAGTTATCCTGTCCCAAATCACATAAACTGTTATGACTTCTGAAACAACCTACCTTACTAGCCAAAAGTTTTTAACCACAGCTTTTAACTTTAAAAAAGGGGAGGCTTAATTAAGTATCTAGTAACATGTCGTGTAGCCCCTTTATCCTCAGCCTAATCTGGGAGAGACTTGTTGCACTTGGATGTTGAGTGTGAAAGTTCTAGAAACTATGCTTACAGTTAGTCTATCTACTGCCAAAATAGTGTCAGGTCTATTACCAGTATAGAGAAAACCTATTCAAGATTCTTCTACTGGCAGAGAGTTCTTTTCTCTCTTAGTTCATTTTATTTTGCTCTCTAACAGCAGTTCATTATTTTACCTTCCTGTCATTAGCCTTTCTTTTATGAAAAAGAAGACTACTTAGAAGAAAGATAGTGCTCTTAGACTATGTTTGAATAAACTCTTTGAAGGGGAAAGAAGACTAATACAACTTTGTTTCGAAGTTATCTTCAAGTGATAAATTTTCTTAGCAAAAGTACTTTGAAGGCATAAAATTTAAAAATTAGTAATACTAAACTGTTAATCATAATAGCTAATTTTATTTCAGGAGGATAAGCATATTCTGACCAGATTACTAGCAATATAATAAGATCTACAGTTGTAAATTCTCTGACAGTAAGTTTAGCTTCTGTAAAATATGAAGAACCTTATTTAAACAGATAATGATGTACCATCTGTTGAATGAATAATTTCATTATTGTCTTTTACCAGAAATATGATGGGCATCTTCCAATAGAAGTAAAAGCTGTTCCTGAAGGCTCTGTCATTCCTAGAGGAAATGTTCTCTTCACGGTGGAAAACACAGATCCGGAGTGTTACTGGCTTACAAACTGGGTTGAGGTGAATTGTTTTTTGTTTTGCTTTTCATTCTTAACATGAATTGGAGAGGTAAAAACCATTCAACTGGGATTCTAGTTTAAAAATTGCTACTAATAAAGTTATGTAACCTCCTACCACTTCCTAAACCTTTGTAGGCCTCAGTTTCCTCATCTGTAAAATGACAGTTGGACTAAATAATCTTTAAATTACCTTCCAGTAAAATCTAATCTTAAATTGTAAAGAATTGTTACAGTTAAAGCTCAGCTGGCCTCCATCTTATTTGTTGCAATCCTGAATATATACCACCATAGAGAAAGATTATAAAAACAGCACAGGTACATCTTTAGTAACTTAAGACATTTTAGTCATCATTTTCTTTATTCTTACCCAATCAGTTTAGGGCCTAGACTCTACCACCTGGTATTTCTCATCTAAATACATTCAAGGTTCACTATAGAAATTTCACCCTATTATCTGAGAGGTGTTTACTTGGTGCTTTGTATGCTTTATCTCACTAGTTTATTGGTTAAACTAATTTGTTGTTATATTATAAAATAACACATTTGGGATTCATTTATAAAGACTAGAAACAGTTTAGAAAAACTTTTAATAGCCTAACAGGCTCTGAAACAATGAACAATTAACTAAAATAAGGATTTAAAATAGTTTACTGCTGTGTGTTAAAAATCTGAATTGTGAACTCAGAGTAAAAGGAAACATATTAACAATTCTCATACTACTTTACTGACAGATACTTTATTTTGAGGCGATAGAATTATAAAAAAGAGTAGAAGAGTTCTTAAAGAACCACATCATCTAGTGTATCTTTTACCTTCAGTGCCAAAAGATCCCAAGCAGATAAATCTTACTTTGAAAATCATCATTTATGAATCACCTTTTTTCACTTTTTTCTTTTTAGTTTGCTATTTGAGGATTTAGTCAACAAGTACTCTTCCCCTGTGTTGAATTGGAGTCTCATAAAGCAGATATTTGTGGACACAGAACTAGTTCCAAGTCTACCTTGCTTTTCATGTATGTTTTTCTTTAGAAAGTGAAAAATACTAGCCTTGAAAAAATTTTTAAGTACCTGTTTTAATTATCATTATGTAGATGTATTTCACTAAAAAAAAAAGAAAAGATGTTTTTATAAATTGTGGACATCTTAGCAGTAGTTTGTTGGCAAATATAAAAATATTTTTAAAAATTATTAAATATAAAATACGAGATTTAGATTTTGAACAGAAAAAAGTGCCCTATTTTCATCTGCTTATCAAGTTTACCTTCTATTCTAATATATATTATTTAAATACTTTCAGTCCTCGGTATGTATTTTTTATCTAAGGCACAAAAATATATGTTCTGAAACAATCCCTTTCTGATAGATCCTGTGTTGTTGTTGTTTTTTTTTTTAATTGTGTTTGAATACCTTATCTCCAGAAAACACTTTCTCAGGATGACTTTGCCTCTTCTGTGGGTTAGAGGATAGAGGAGGTTCATCTTTCTCTTAGACATCTCCCACCCAAGTTTACTACCTTGTAAATGCAATGTGTTACCAAATCCAAAAAGCTTGTTATTTAAAAACTTGAGATTTTCTTCAGGAAATCCTTAATTTAAAACATTTAAAATAATAGTGCTTGGTAGTAGTATTTCCATTTCGCCCTCCCAGCATGTGCAAAGTGTGTTTTTTTTTTGTGGTGTTTATTTTTTGGCCTCACTGCACAGTTTGCAGGATCTTAGTTCCCTAACCAGGAGTTGAACCAGAGCAGTCAAAGTGCCAAGTCCTAACCACTGGACCACCATGGAATTCCTTGTGCAAAGTTATTAACAACATTCTTTTATTCACCATACACTGAATTTTAAAACCCACTAAAATTATTGAATTGCTTTATCAATTTTAATATCAGTGCTAAAAGAAATCTTAATCCTCAAATCAGATTTCAAAACGTATTTAGGAGAGCTTAAGAGTTCTTCAGAGGTATCTCAGACTTAAGAGGGGCTGAAGAATGAGCATGTTGGGCTAAACTTAACAGTTTCTTCCAACCAAAAAAACAAAACAATACCTTTTTGCTGTTAAAAATCAAAGGTGACTTTATAAACTATTACACTGATCAAATGCCTTCATTTCACAGATGAGGAAATTGAGCCCTGAAGGGTGAAGGGACTAGTTAACAGAGTAGGTCCAGTCCCCTTTCTACTATACCATACCATTTCTCATTCTTTGAAATTCTTTAGTCTGCACAGTAATGATACAATGAACACTTCTTAAATAAAACTTGCAGGTTCTCTTACTTTAGTCTTAGTTTTCAGCTAAAATTTTATCTTGATTTGTGTGGGCAAATTGCTGTTTTGGAGAAGTTTCCAACAAGGCCTACTTTATTAGACCTTGGATTAACCCAAACTAACTTGCCTTTTTTTCCCTTGCTTACATCTACAGTGATCTTTTTTAAAGGGGAGTGATTTTATTAAGAGTATAATTTAAGCTGATTTTGTTGGACTATGGAAAGGAAATGGTGATGTGAAGGATCACTGTGTCTCATAGTTATTTCTCTCCTTCCCTGGCATTTTTCGAGGGGTAAGGTCAATCTTCTACCTTTATAACTCAACTAGAGTTTTTCACATTATGTTTTCTATCTTTCTCATACTCCTAGATAATATCATTCTAAGTTAAATTAAAATTATGAGTTGATTGAATTAAATCAGCAAATGAATATTGATTACTAGTTGTATACCCCAGAAGTGCTGGGCACAGATATTAGAGTAAGGTGACTGTCTTACTTAACGGCTTTTGGAGGAGGAGCAATTTATTCTTTACTAAACACTAATACAAGTAAGAATGCTAAATTAGTAGCAGAAGTAGGGAATTCTGTGTATGGGGGGAAAAAAAAAACCTTTTCTATTTCATAAAGGTATTCTTCATGAAAGAATGAAGAGCTCAGGTATTCTTAGGATGGCAAGTAGCCCAAGGGAGACTGTAGCAAAAAATATATATTATAAGGGGTAAACCTTTAGATGGTAAATAAGGCAAGATTGCAGAAGGCCTCAGATTTCAACATGAATTGGCCTTCTTCTTCTGTGGAATAGATAGCCATTAAAGGATTTTAAGGAATGACACAACCTAAATAAAACTCTGCTTTAGAAGGATAACCATCGGCAGTATAAAGAGGAAGAGAAGCTAAAGATTAGTTAGAAGTAGGATACTCATAGGCTGGGGCAGTGGAATCACTGAAATTATGAAAGAAGAATTTCAGAAGCAGAATGCTTAGGTAAGAGGTGATCTGTCATAGAGTTCAAGTTAGGAGTTGCATCAGTTTTCTACTGTTAGGTAACAAACTACCCCCTGCCCCCCTTAAAAAAAAGGCTGTTATTGCTCATGATTCTGCGGTTGACTGAATGGTTCTCTGCTGGTCTTGCTTGGACTTACGTGTCTGCGTTCAGAGGTTCAGCTCGGATAAGGACAGTCTAAAATGACCTCACTCCCATGTCTGGACCTCAGCTTAGGTAACTGAGACTGCTGGATCTCTTTTCTTGACTTAGGCTTCTTTACAATAGGGCAGTCTTGAGGTTCTAAGAAAATGAAAGTAGAAGCTATAAAACCTCTTGAAACAGAAGCTTGGAAGTTATAAATACGGCTTCTGCTACATTCTGTTGGTCAAAAGCAAATCATAGGAACATCCCAGAATCAGGGATGAAGAGAGAGATTGCACCTCTTGATGGAAGGAGCTGCAAAGAACTAGGAGCCATAGTTAATCACAAGAGTCTAACACTGCAGTTTTTCTCTTTAGGGGACTGAGCTGGGAAGTCCAAGAGTAAATAATCTTATTATTTTTACTTATGTTATTTATTGGTCACTTAGCTGGTATTCAGTAAAAGCTTGTTTTGTAAAATTTAGAAAGTAAGTAGCTTTTTGAGTGAGCACAGACTTGTCATCTTAGCAGCTCTTTCTAAAATTTGAAGCTGCTGTAATATCAGGCTATCTGGTTTACAAAAAGAATAGGAAATTATGATCCTAGAATGGAGGAGTGAATTCCTAAGTCATAATAATTAATATAGTTGCTGTGATTAGACGTTTTTTGGAGTTGCCTGGAAGCCAAGGAAAAGGAGAAAGCCAAGAGACAGTTCTTATCAGGAAGTAGCAAGTCTTAGTATTAGAACGTAGCAATTCTTTCATTTCCTCAGTTGGAAAACTATATAATAGGAACTGAATTACAAAATAGGGACCTTAGAATTATACAGCGTATGCAGAAATGTTTCATGTGGCTCTTTTATAATGACTTTTGATAAATGCCAAGGACATAAAACATAACTCGGTGAATAGAATTGTCTACTACTAAACAAAAGTATCTCACATATATAACCTACCAGTAGTCATATTAGATCCAAGGAAAAATTAGATCCAATACTACCTAGAGGAGTAAAAAAATAACTTCTCTAGATGTACACTATTCAAGGTGCAGTCCATGGATCAGTGCTGGTCCATGAACTCTTTGATGCAAGTCTGCATGAAATATAGAAATCAAGGATAAGCATTTAGAAACTTTTACGGCAATTGCCTTAGCATCCAAGTGTAAATATAGTTTATAAAACTATTGATCCATGATAGATTGAAAATAAAGAAATACATCGGTCCTTCATCACAGATAGTCTTCATAAATATTTGCTTCTTTGGAGCTTTGGATGGAAAAATAGGTAATTGAACATTCTCTACTGTTTAGGGCCTAGTTTGCTTATCCTTCATATTGTGGATTTGAGAGCTGAGCTCGGCACTGTATCTGAAATACATGTGGTAGGCTTCCCACCATACAGCTGAAATGTCCAATTGGTATTTCTACTAGTATGGAAGTCCAGGACATACCTCCAGAGAAAGCTAGGATTTTCCTCAGAAAGAATCCAATTTTTTATGTATTAATGTTTGTGGTTAATTTTATTACTACAGACTATTCTTGTTCAGTCCTGGTATCCAATCACAGTGGCCACAAATTCTAGAGAGCAGAAGAAAATATTGGCCAAATACTTGTTAGAAACGTCTGGTAACTTAGATGGTCTGGAGTACAAGTTACATGATTTTGGCTACAGAGGAGTCTCTTCCCAAGAGGTAAGAAACTGAAGAACCTCAATTAATAAAATATAGATTGTTGGTTAGGTTACCAGTATGAAGTTTTAGGAAGTTACCAAGAAGTTATTTGGGAAGTAGGTCACACTTTGAAATTCCGGAAATTCAGTCAAGGATATTAAATACCTAATATGTGTCAGTCTCTGTTAAAGATACCTGAAATAATAGTCTTCAATAAACATCTCTGTCCTTTATATATTTGATGGATGGATGGACAGATGACTAAACATATGTAATAAACATGGCAGATGTCAGATAATACTACAGAGAAGCACGAGACAGAGTAGTGGAAAAGAGGATGATGGGAAGTGTGGGTAGATCCCTATTAATTAAGTAGGTCTCTTTGAGGAGGTAACAGTTGACTTCTTTTTAAAAATAACTGAAGACAGTAACTCCTTTGGGGGCTATGCTCTGTACTTCAAGTATGGGTCTTTTTCTTTTTTTGGATTTTGGTTTATGGTTTATTTTACAGACTGCTGGCATAGGAGCGTCTGCTCATTTGGTTAACTTCAAAGGAACAGATACAGTAGCAGGAATTGCTTTAATTAAAAAATACTATGGAACAAAAGATCCTGTTCCAGGCTATTCTGTTCCAGCGGCAGAACACAGGTAAAATTTCTGTTTTCATCCTTCTGTTATCTCACACTGGTTTTCCATAAATAAGCTTCTTCATTTTTTAACTCAGTCACGTTTTGTTTAACTACACAGCTAGGTACTACAGTAAATCTTCTTTATACTGTGTATAAAAACTGGTATCAGGGAGGTAGACAAAACTTTTAACTGTCCTAATAGAAACAATTTAGGAGTTCTTTTTCTAACTTTTATATTGCTCTATAAGTTTTATTGCTTAAAAAATTTTAGCTTCTCTATTGCCATATGCAGATAGGTCGTATACTTGAAGTCTAGAAGCACTCATTGTGAAACCCGGTCAGTGTTCTCTCTTTCCCTGCTCTTCTACATAACTTCACTTATCTTTGCTCTGGAAATTATCTTCTGAACCCAGCACCCTCAATTGTAGATGAGCAAGTTAGCCCTTTTGATGAAAGGAAGAGTGTTCAGATTCTTATGTTTCCTTGTCTGATTTTATTAAACCATTCAAGTTAAACTAGAAGACAATATAATCCAGGCTATAGCTGCTCTGGTTCTAGAGTTAATTTTACTGAAAGTTAGTGGAGTTTTTTAAATGTATACCAATCCTTATTTCTGATTCATACAACAAAAATAATGTAATTAGTTTGGGGGAGGAGGCTTATTAAATTCTACCTACTTGCTTGAATATTGCACGGTGCTAAAACCAGCAATGAGTAAAGCTGAGCTTTGATCCCAGCAATCTACTGGGTGTTCCAAGGGATGGAAAGATATAAAGAATTAATCCTATCTTTTGGATAAAAAAAATAGTTCGCTAGCAGCATTCTGCTCTGTTAAAGTGCTCTTAAAATGACACAATTAAAGTACTGCAGCAGTGCAAAGGAAGGAGAAGTAGGGTCATATTCCACTGGTAGGATCAAGAAAGGCTTTATAGAGATGGTATGTAAATATTGACTTCTTGAATGATTGGTAAAATTTAATTGCAGACATTAGGGGATTCTTTATTCTCTGAATAAATATTTATTACATACCTACCATGTGTTAAGCATTGTCATGAAAGAGGCAAATATGGATGTGCTTAAGGAATAAGGACTGAAATGTATTTTGCACGGAGATTTTGTAGGGAACATCAGGTGGGCTGGAAATACAGGTTAATAAGTAAAAGCCCTCAAATGTATTTTCACATTGAATGTGCTGAGTTATTCTAATTCCATTTTCAAATGAGGGTGGGCATTGAAGTTTTTGAGCAAAGAAGTTGTGTCAGAGAAATGTAGAAAGATCCCTTTGATAGTGGGCTATCTTATGAATTGAAAAATAGAGAACAATGAGAAGTAGGGATTTATAGGAAACTGTTGCAATAATTTTGAGAGATGATGAGATTCAGAACCAAGTGGCTAAATAAATGAAAAGAAGGGGATAAACATGAGCAGAGGCTTGGGAGATGAAATTGCTGAAATGATGATTTGAACTGGGGCTCAGTAGAAAGTGGATTCAGCTAACATTTACTAGCATTGCTCTCTTAGTAGGGACTTGAATATTTTCACATGTAAGTTTCAAGACTAGTAAAACTAGGAAAATAAGAGTGACATTAACAGATCAAGATTTAAGGGTTGCAGTATTTTAATTTTTGGTCTTAGATACATGTACACCTTTTAAAAACTTACTTACTAATACAGTACCCCTAGGTGAGACTCTTTATTAATGGTTTTGTTTCAAAGTAATAACATCATGAGTGTGATACTATAAATCTGAGAATAAAGATATTTTCTTTAGGACTTTCATGTTAATACAGGGTGAAAATCTACTGTGTTTTTGTAGCCTCATAATATTTCTTACATCTACAAATCTGACTCCTTAATATATCAGTTGTTCTTAAATAGACAAGTCTCTTTAAACAACAGCATAGTATAGTGAAAAGAGCTCTAGACTGAAAGTTGGGAAATATGAGTGACCTTACAGCTGACATACTGGGTGGCCTTGGGCAAGTCATTTATCTCTCTGTTCTTCAGTTCCTCCATCCAACCCAACAAAAGGAGGAACAAAAATTTTGCATTTCCAACATCAGAAGGTCATTGAGGAAAAATGAACTAACATCTAAGATAATTTTAAAATAAGAAAATGCTAAAATTTAGAACATTGCCATTATTGTTATAAATATTTTCTTAAAGAATATATGAATCTGGACTTAGAAATATTCAATTATATACCTCTTCCTCAAACTTTGGAAATATATCAAATGTGATGCTGAAAATTGGAACGGTAGTATAAGTAGAAGTCACTGACCAAATATTTATGATCTCTATATACCAAATAAAATAGGTGTTATGATTGCATTATGTGGAAGGTGCTCTAGGAAATGTCTATGGGATGATGAGATGAAGATACTCATTTTCCTCCCCAACAAAATGGATCTGGAGACTGAGGGGGTGGTGTAGAGGGGGGAAACATGGGCTAAGGTACAGATTTTGGAAACTCACTATAAGGGTATTTTTTAAAGGCTTTGAGTGGTTTTTCACATAGGGAGGTATACAGAGAGAGGCTAGTGCCCAGGTCATACTGAGGAAGGGGAGCGCAGCATCTAGGGGAAACAGAAGAGGACCCAAAGAAACAGGGGGGAAAAATCAAAACATGAGATACGTCAGTGAAGTCATTGGAAAATAAAGCTTCAGGAAAGTTCAGATGCCAAAGAGAAAGCAAGTAAGATAAAGACTAAACTATTAAGTTTGCTAGAAGTGATACACACAGTTAGATGACTGTACTGAAATAACCTCTTAAGAGTTTGTTCTTAATTGCAAAGCTCTCCAGTACTAGTATTCTTTGAGCTTAATTCTCTCCCTTACAGAGAAGACCATAGCAATTCTTGATTTGAAGAAAGGGCTTTCTTTATCCATGTCTTAATTTTCCTTTCAACCTGCAGATGCTTGCATGAAGTGGAGAGTAAGCATCATAGCTACTTTGTTCACTATAAAATAAATTTTATATAAATATGCTCTCTCTCCATCTCAGTAGTTCTGGATAGTGAAGTCTATATCCCTGAAGTGTATATCCTCTGCTGTCCCCAGCATATCATTGACAGCATGAGAGAAGTTGTTTACTTTAGTCCTTTAGAGGAAAAAAGAAAACAGTTTCAAAAATAGTATGTCTCTTTAAATAGTTTGGAGGTAAACATATCTGCATGGGGTTAAATGAATGGGTTGTTTCACTTTCCATTATTTTACTTTGGAAAATGAAGTAGAAGCAAAAACTAATAAATTAGGGAGAAACTAAAATTACTGGGCATGAGAAAATCGTAACAATTCTAAAATTCATTATTAGGTTCTCATTACGAATTTATTATTTATATATTAGTTAACCAGCAAGTACTTTAGTTAAATGCCATTAATCTGTTCAAAAAGAACCACCATTATTGAGGACAGTATAAAAATCACTGTAATCATTCTTGCCTAATAGAAACTCTCACACTATTTCCCATCTTAATTATGTTTAGCTCAAACTAAATATTGTAATTCTTACTTCCTGGGCATATGTTAGTTAGCAGATAATCTATAAGTAAAATAAATGCCTGTTACAGGCCAATTAAAGATACAACAGGTAAAGCGTTAGTTAGTTGACTATATCTGTGCATGATACAGTATAAGTAATTGCCTAAGTAATTGTCTTTTAAGTGTAAGGTTTGGAGAGTAAGAAAGATAAAATATATGTCCATATTATTATTGGTATATGGTTTTGAAAATTCACAAAAGGGAATTGCATTGCTTAGTGAAATAATGGGAGTATGTGTTCATTCTTTCTAACATCTCAGCATAATATGTAGAGTGTGTTTAACAGGTGCTTTTTTAGCTCACTCATTTTAAATGAGTTAGGTTCAGGAGTACTAAAAAAGAAAATAACATAGTTTATCCTTTGGTTGAATATGACTTAAGAGTTTAAATAACTATTGGAGAGATTACTTGTAGTCTTAAAAATTGGCCAAAGGGTGATTTGGTTTGGCTCAAATATTCAACTAACCTCTTGATGTGCATTCATTAAACTAAATCACTCACCTTCTCTGCAGTGTTGATGGTGTAGTATAGTAAACATTAGGTATAATTCAGGAACAGATATTGTGTCTGCCTAAGTAAATCTGTATTTTCATTTTGTTTTCTAGTACCATAACAGCTTGGGGGAAGGACCATGAAAAAGATGCTTTTGAACATATAGTAACACAGTTTTCATCAGTGCCTGTATCTGTGGTCAGCGATAGCTATGACATTTATAATGCGTGTGAGAAAACATGGGGTGAAGATCTAAGACATTTAATAGTATCGAGAAGTACAGAGGCACCACTAATAATCAGACCTGATTCTGGAAATCCTCTTGACACTGTATTAAAGGTAAATTTTAATACGTAACTTATTAAAAGTGCCAGTAACCAGCTCCATCAACACTACTTTTAATTTCATTCATACACACACCATTTCAGAACTATCTGGACCAGTCCCCTTATTTTAGAGGTGCAGCCCAGAGAGAGTAATAGATTTGCCCAAGGTCACACATTAATAACAGAGAAAGTATTTCCAGAGTGAAGGGTTATTAATTAATATGTAACTGTCAAATAGACAATTAAGTACTGTTGACTATTGAATAGATATTTTCTTTTCTACTTACCTTCAAGATTAATAAATACCATTACCATTTTAACCAGTCCTGTGATTTGGTTACCAAGTTTGTGGTTTCTTTCTCTGCCTTTATCACAAGTTATTGCTGTATTTTTGAAGGTTTTAGTGCAAAAGAAGTATGTGCAAGGTAATGTGGAACAAAAATAATTCGAAAATACTTTTCAAGTAGAGATTCTTTGGTGATACTACCGGTCCTCAATGTAGCCTTGTTGTCTTTTATTTTTCTTTCTTTTTTAAGTCTTTAGGACTTGGTTTACCTTCTTTGAAAAGCACTAATAGAAACAGGTTATTGATGCTTACTACTAGAAAAATAGTGTGTTACATGCTTTGCTTAATTGTGTCACTGAATATCCAAAAACCTTATGATCCGTATTACAACTCTTTTTTATAGACAAAGAAACCAGCTTAGATTAAAATTCACTTGCTCAAGGTCAGACAACATGTAATAAAATAAGCCAAGTAGCCAACATAGGTCTTTATGACTATCACCATCTCTCCTTACCACACTGTTTCCCAGCTGATGATTAGGTGATGAATTACCCTTTAAAACAGTGGAGTGTAGGATCAAGGAGGTCTTTTCCTAGCCTGTTAAGTAATAGACCAGTCTGATGGTTTTATCTTAGCATGAAATATGAACTGATTTTGGTTTTAGCAAACTGTATAGGTTTCATGTTTTTTCTGTTACCTAATAAAAATATACAAACCTAGTTTGAAGAATCAACTGAGTTATCATACGGAATTTTGTCATTGTTAGAATATTAAACCAGTTTATTTAGGAAAAGGGAGTGACTGTTGGGTAGAATTTGAATCTCTGAGGAAGCTTTCTGATAAATTTTCAGTCAGTGTTGAAGTATTTCAGCTGCTACCAAACTTTCAATAGTTAGTGAATGAGTTATACAACTTGTGTATTAAACAATTTGGCTTAAAAAAATTGGTGTCATTGTTAAGTGAGAAGGACTTCAGAAAATTCAGCTGGATTCATGTTTGAGTTACATCAGACAAATTAAATTATTGGCACAAGCAGAAAAAAATCCAAGTCAAAAGTATTATCATGAGTTTTTTAAATGATGTTTTGTATACCTTTTAAAAATATTATATTTACCATTGTAAGTTTCTAATGTTAAAGGATTTTTTTCCTGAATCTAATTTGAAAAATGTGAGGGAAAAATACTTATGTTTTGAGCCACTTTACAGCATAAATTGGCTTGATAGAAAATGGCATGCCTGTTCTAAAAATCAAATGGATTGAGATGAAATTTTAGAAGGCTTATACATGGTAATATAAAATTTAAGTAATTTAATTTTTATATTCAAGATTGTTAGCAAAGTCTTTTTAACTTTGGAAAGTTTTTACACTTTTTTTCAGTCTTAGTTATTTTGTGTTGGATGTGTATTTTTCCAAACAGGTTTTGGATATTTTAGGTAAGAAGTTCCCTGTTACTGAGAACTCGAAGGGCTACAAGTTGCTACCACCTTACCTTAGAGTTATTCAAGGAGATGGAGTAGATATTAATACCTTACAAGAGGTATGTATTTTATATTAAATAGTTTCAGTAAGGTAATTCTTATAATAAAACTGTTCACTAATGTGATAACAATAACATTAATAATTTAAGTACAATTGTTATTCTTTTAGTAAGATAGTGTATGGCTTTTCTGTTAAATGCTTAAAAATTTATGGATAATAGTAACTTAAAATATAGACGTACCAGTCAAACCACACTCCCAGTCCTCATTGGCCACCATGGATGATGAGCCCAAAGAAGTGTCATTAGGAAACAAGAAAATGCCAAAGAGTACTCTTTATATGTAAAACAAAAAGTCTTAACACTGTACAAATAGGTCTCAGTTTCAATAGAATGGAACTTCACATACTCTAATAATGTGAAACCTGAATGATACTAGTCTTTTTGATACTGTGCTCTTTCAGATTTATAGAATGGTTTGTTACCTCCTCTAAATTTAGCGTAGAAGGCAATAGCAACCCACTCCAGTACTCTTTGCCTGGAAGATCCCATGGACGGAGGACCCTGGTAGGCTGCAGTCCATGGGGTCGCTAGGAGTCAGACTCGACTGAGCGACTTCACTTTCACTTTTTGCTTTCATGCATTGGAGAAGGAAATGACAACCCACTCCAGTGTTCTTGCCTGGAGAATCCCAGGGACGGGGAAGCCTGGTGGGCTGACGTCTATGGGGTCGCACAGAGTCGGACACGACTGAAGCGACTTAGCAGCAGCAGCAGCAGCTAAATTTAGCATTGACTGTTTTCACTATTATTATTAGAGTTAGCCAAACAGTGTAAGTCTTATATTATCTTAAACCTTTTTCTTCTTTTGTTTCTCAAATAAGTTTCTAAAGAACTATAATTTTAATACTTAAAGTACTCCATAACAATTAAGACTATCACTGATACCATGATGTAGTTTGTCAACTATTATAAAGCACTGACATGTTAATGTATGCTAGTTTCAGATGATATCCACTTGTATAACACAAGTTGCCAAAAGAATTTTCTGTTTGAAAGGGTTGGTGTGGTTAGAGGAAGGTCAGGACTCCAGTTATGAACAGTTTGTTTTCGAAAGATTCATTTGAAAGAAAGAACTATTGCATATAACTCTTAGTACTTCTGTGGTGATATGTATTTAGAGTTCCAAATGAGGTCTGAAATAGATCTCTTAAAATATCAGAAATGAGGTTTCTTCCACCAGCTCTTCCAAACCGCCTTGCCTAAGATAAGTGGAAACTTCCCCAGCTCTTCTAAGACATTTGGTGTTCGGGCATTAGGGGCTTTGATGTACAAAGGAAGAAATAGAAGAAAAGTCTGCAGCAAAGAGGAGAACCTGAATATAGAAATCTCAGTTGGCATATTTAATTGCTGTTGTCTTCTAGCTCAGCTGAATTGAAGGTTTCTGACTTGGTGTCAGTTAAGAACTAGTACCCAAACCTCCGTTTTAGCAGGTCCCTTTCAGATGAAGAAACCTGGGCAAGGTGCTGTGTAACAGAGTATCTACTAGCCCAGGGCTCTTCCCACTGCTTATCCTTGTCCTTCCTTGTTCTTAGGGGCAGCTCTTTAAGTTCAGTTGTTCCATCGGGTATTTGAACTTCTCTTTAAAAACTGAAGCTCTTTGGTTTTTCTTTCTTTTTTTTTTTTCATTTTTCTAAATAAAGTTTGAAAATGTATATGCATTTTTAAAGTTGAGAATCAGTTCAGAACTTGAACCTTTTTTAAAGAACTAACTCCATAAACAAAAAGTTAAATCCCAAGACACATATTCTCTGGCATTGGTAAAACCTTAAACAGAATGGTCAGAGAAGGAGTAGTTTGTGTTAATACATGCACTCATTACCTAAAGGATACTAAATACCTACTCTCTCTTCATATTGGAGGTGGGTCAAAATAAGTTTTTAGAAGCAAGGAAAGGAATTCATATAGACTTTTTGTCTAATCAGGTTTGCTTTTAATTTGTATGTGTAAAATTTTTTAAAAGTAATATTTCCTCTAATTCTGTAACATCCAGTAACATTAATAGAAAAATTCACATCAACTAAATTGTCTAAATTTCACAACTTGTGATGGTGAAGCTGTATGGGAAGAACACCTTAAAGAAATTGGTCCTAAAAGACAGAATATGACATTGGGTGGTACTGTTTTTTGTGAATTCCTCATTCTTGTGCTTCTGAGGTGTACCTAAAATCAGGTGACAGGTCTGAAACTATTTTCTCTGTATTTTACCCATATCTCCTTACCCTCCATCTGTCTGTCTCCGTTTCTTTTACTCCATTTTTCTGTTCTACTCCATGTGTTTCTTCTATGTTGAAATTCACTTATTAGAACTTTGATTTCACATTGTTTTATAAGGTTTTCATTATTGTTTTAGTTATACTTGGTTTACAGTTAGTTCAGTGAAAAAAATTCAGGGCCCTTGAGTATTTTGAGTTCAAGTGTAATAATAAAAAGACATGAGAATTACTTTAAAATAAATTGCATATGTCTCCATCTTGATTCCTGACATATAGCAGGAGAGTTAGACTGAGATTTAAAAAGAAAGTTGCATTTCTAAATGTGGATTTCTTAAAAGATGTAGGTCCTTGGAGTTTATATATTTGTATCTTATAAGGTTGAAAATGGGGCTTCCCTAGTGGCTCAGTGGTAAAGAACCTGCCTGCCAGTGCACGAGACGTGGGGTCAAGCCCTGGATCAGGAAGATCCCCTGGAGAAGGAAATGGCAACCTACTCCAGTATTCTTGCCTGGGAAATCCCATGGACAGAGAAACCTGTTGGGCTACTGTTCATGGGGGTTGCAAAAGTCAGGCACGACTTAGTGAATAAACAACAGCAACTATTCCTCATTTAGATAAGAGGTCAGTTTGAGACTCTTGGTATTGGGAAGTATATGACAAATCTGTATGAATAATTCACATAAACTTGTTAAACTTGATTTTGATTTTCTAATCACTTCTGAAAGTTCTGTTTAAATTTAAAAACCCCATACTTTCTAATTACTTCCTTTTGACTAATATGAAATTAAAAGAATGGTTATTAAACTTTATCTGTTATCTTCTACCATAAAAGTGATTGAGTATGTTACATAAGAAGACAGACACAAGTTAACTAAATCCTGCCTGGGAAAAAGAAATGCAAATGAAATGCAAATGCAGTTTATTACTCTATGATACTAGAGTAATAAATTAATGTAAATTTTTAATTATGTGTCCCTTGAAAGAAATAGTCCAGTTGTTAGAAGTCTTTGTTTATATAGGTCTCTCTTTCTGGCTTTTTAGATAATCATTCTGCCAAAAAATGATCCAGTGATAAATCTTAGCTCCCAGTCAGTTCATAGTTTTCTTTATGGCACTCGAGTACCAGCCAGGGTCAGATGACCGCCAGTGCCTCAACTCTTAAATTAGAGGGAGTATTTTTACACTTTTTTAAAATCACTAATATCTGTCGATTTTAAGCACTCCATTACATGACTTGCACTGTGACATGTGACAACATGTATTGAAATTTATTAATGATGAGTAGAGTCACAGAATCTAGTGATTTGGGGCAAATGTCTGGGCCTCATTGCTTGTGCTACTGGTATCTGGGCAGTAAATTAAAGAGGCAGATGAGAGTTTACTCAAGTAACCTTGTGTATTGATAGCCATTTTTTTCTACCTCTCATTCCCTTTATTCCCCCAACCTAAACCACAATCACTGATAACAGTACAAATTCAGGAACTTTGAATGAAATCTCCTCCTTCTACACTTATTCCTTGGGCTTCCCCTCTTTGAGGTGAGTGGGTCTTTTAAAAGAAAAAAGTGGGATGTAACTTCATGTAGGCCTTATTCTTAGCTCATTATTTACTGTGCTATAAACAGCTTTAGATGGTTTATTCACCAGTATGGCCCATGGAAAAATAACTTCTTTCCACTTCCAAATTACCTTTTTTTATTTTCTTCTTTAATCTAGATTGTGGAAGGCATGAAGCAAAAAAAATGGAGTATTGAAAATGTTTCCTTCGGTTCTGGTGGAGCCTTGCTACAGAAGTTAACAAGAGATCTCTTGAATTGTTCCTTCAAATGTAGTTATGTTGTAACCAATGGCCTTGGGGTATGTCCTTCAACTTCTGCTCTTGTGTTGTTACTGTCTTCTGTATGTGTAGGCCTAGAATATGCTCAGAATACATGTATTGAATGCAATAGTCGAAGGATAATATGGTCCTGAACTGTTACTGTATTTTACCCCTGACAATACTCAGAAACAGGAAAAATAAGAGATAGTAGGTGATAACTTGACTTCAGAAAAGAAGACATAGAAAAAAGAGGAAAAGTGAGAGAGAATTTAAGAGAGATGATGCAGGTCAATTCATTTCTACTACTTCAGTATATACCTTTGAATCAAGAAGTTGAGCAAATTTGAGTGAGAATGTCAGCTCACCTGTGCTTCCCAGCTGGCGCTAGTGGTAAAGAACCTGCCTGTCAATACAGAAGATACAAGAGACTCAGGTTTGATCCCTGGGTGGGGAAGATCCCCTGGAGGAGGGCATGGCAACCCACTCCAGTATTCTTGCCTGGAGAATCCCAATGGACAGAGGATCCTTGCAGACTATAGTCCATGGGGTCACAAAGAGTCAGACACGACTGAAGCGACTTAGCATGCACACAAAATCACTTCAGCTCACTTAGCCATCATGTATTAAAGATAAGCAAATATGTAAACACTGTCAGTGTTTTAGGAAGGTGAACTGTGAGGTTCAAGTTGTGACACTAGAATCATTTTCTGGTAGTCTTAAAAGGGGGAACCCAAGCTGCAGGCAGCTGAACAACCAACTCCCTAGTAGCTCTTCACAAGCTCTTGGGAGTCTCTGTATCAAAGGATGTGTGTTCAGTTCAGTCACTAAGTCGTGTCCGACTCTTTGCAACCCCATGGACTTCAATACACCAGGCTTCCCTGTACATCACCAACTCCCAGAGCTCACTCAAACTCATGTCCATCGAGTCAGTGATGCCATCTCGTCCTCTCTCGTCCCCTTCTTCTCCTGCCTTCAGTCTTTCCCAGCATCAGGGTCTTTTCAAATGAGTCAGTTCTTTGCTTCAGGTGGCCAAAGTATTGGAGTTTCGGCTTCAACATCAGTCCTTCCAATGAATAGTCAGGACCGATTTCCTCTAGGATGGACTGCTTGGATCTCCATGCTGTCCAAGGGACTCACTCTCAAGAGTCTTCTCCAACACCACAGTTCAAAAGCATCAATTCTTTGGCGCTCAGCTGTCTTTATAGTCCCAACTCTCACATACATGACCACTGGAAAAACCATAGCCTTGACTAGATGGACCTTTGTTGGCAAAGTAATGTCTCTGCTTTTTAATATGCTGTCTAGGTTGGTCATAACTTTCCTTCCAAGGAGTAAGCGTCTTTTAAATTCATGGCTGCAATCACCATCTGCAGTGATTTTGGAGCCCAGAAAAATAAAGTCAGCCACTGTTTCCCCATCTATTTGCCATGAAGTGATGGGACCGGATGCCATGATCTTAGTTTTCTAAATGTTGAGCTTTAAGCCAACTTTTTCACTCTCCTCTCTCACTTTCATCAAGAGGCTCTTTAGTTCTTCTTCGCTTTCTGCCATAAGGGTGGTGTCATCGGCATATCTGAGGTTATTGATATTTTTCCCAGCAATCTTGACTCCAGCTTGTGCTTCATCCAGCCCAGCATTTCTCATGATGTGCTCTGCATATAAGTTAAATAAGCAGGGTGACAGTAGGCAGCCTTGACGTACTCCCTTCCCAATTTGGAACCAGTCTGTTGTTCCATGTCCAGTTCTAACCGTTGCTTCTTGACCTGCATACAGGTTTCTCAGGAGGCAGGTCAGGTGGTCTGGTATTCCCATCTCTTGAAGAATTTTCCACAGTTTGTTGTGATCCACACAAAGGCTTTGGCATAGTCAATAAAGCAGAAGTAGATGTGTTTCTGGAACTCTCTTTGCTTTTTCAATGATGTGTGTAGGGGATCCTAAAGACACATGGGTTGGTTCCCTCCCTTAGTTCAATCCATCATTCTTTGGCAAGTTCTAGGTTTGCCTCTTCTGCTTCTCCAGTTGCCTTCTACCTTTCTGATCCTAAAACACTGTGCTCGAGGTCTCTAGGTTCTCAAGGTTGTCTTTGCTTCTCATGGTAACAAGATATCACTAGTAGAATAAAAAGTAACAAAAGGGAAAAAGTTATGAAGTGGGCAAGCCTTTACTGTGGTAAAATCCTAGTACCCTTGCCACAGATTATAGAGTTGACGTGGATTATTTTTCAGTAACATGCATGACTTAGATCAGTTTAAGGGCAATGCATAACAGAAAAGGGGATACTTTAAGGGTCACATTGTTGACCTCAAAGATTTATTACAGATGGAGTTATTAGTATTCTGCACAAGTAAGAAAGGATTTCAAAGATTTGGATTTGGTTCATACCTTTTTCCTGACAGAAGACTCTCTCCTCCACAATAGGCTAGAGTTATATCTGTAAGAGCTAGATGCAGATTGGTTTAGTTATACCTGCAAAGTACCTTAAAATTTATATAAATTTTATGTATACTTTAATGTGAGTTGAGTCAACATTTCTGATGATTAGTCTTCTATTTCTCTTACTTTAATTTGGATTCCAGATTAACGTCTTCAAGGATCCAGTTGCTGATCCCAACAAAAGGTCCAAAAAGGGCCGATTATCTTTACATAGGACACCAGCAGGAAATTTTGTTACACTTGAGGAAGGAAAAGGAGACCTTGAAGAATATGGTCATGTATGTATCTATGCTAATTTGGGTTTGTTTTGTTTGTTAAACAGTAATAAGTTCACTTTTCAAATTAAGAAAGGAGGCTTTTGTGTTTAAAATTATTTTCAGAAAAGCTCTTTTCTTGGAGGACAAGAGTTTTATTGTAAAATGTTTACAATTGCTGACCTAGCCTACCAAAATAAGATGAAAAATAAGAAATGGCTAGCCTTTACATTGGGTGAAATATTTTATAAGAAAAAAAAAATGGTGTTCCATATAGTTACCCAAAGAGAGTGATTGGTGAGCTTCAGTAAGTGTGTGTATTTGATCTTACTCCTGTTGCCAATTAGCAGTGAATCATTTCTGAACAGGAATAGTTAACAATACTTAAAGAATGCCAGTCTTAGACTATTCATAGCTGTTTATGTTACAGTAAAACTGTGGTAATTTTAGTAGATAAAAGAAGGGCTCTCCAAATTCCAAGATGTTGTTAAAGATGATTCCATTTTTTCAAAACAAAGAATCCAGTTCAGATGGTTTTCTTTAGTCTCATTTAATTCTCACCGCAACATCTATGGGCTAAAAAGGCAAATTATGTCATCTTAATAGTATAAGATATAAAAACAGTGAGACTTGATAAAAACAGTGAGACTTGATTCAGATTATAACTAATAAATGAACCAGGTTTTCTGATTTAAATCAACCAAGCTAGAAATATTTATATAGTATGCTTAAAGTAGTCTATATGCTCATTGACATAGAAAATTACACTTATATTCAACTTCTAGTTTTTATTAATAAGAAGCCACTGGATTGAACAAGAAAATATTCCTTTTTAGAAGGGAACTACTCACCATTGATAAAAATTATTAAAAATTTATTTTTATTGATTATATAATAAAATTGATATTTTTTAAACCTTTGATTCTTTATACTACATATATTCTGCTTATGTTACTTTTATTTTATTCTTTTAAGATTTTAAGCCATAATTATTACAGTAAGATTTTTCTGTTATCTTAATGAGAAATATGTACAAGTTCCTAAAACTTTTAGAATTAGATGTGTTTATATATAGCCTATTACACAGCCTTCATTTAACTCTTCTACTACCAAGACTTTGCTGTATTAGTTTACGCCAGATGGACAAAAGTTACTTTAGACATGGTCATAACTGTGATTAAAACAAGACATGGGTTTTAAGAGCATGTGGATGATACTCTAGAACATTTGAGTCAGTAAGCCATTTATGATCATCTAGACATTTTGATTTAATAGGAACCACCCTTCCTCAATAGATTATGAATTTAACTATGAAAATTTAAATATAAAGAAAATGCCACAGCAAGAGTAGTGTGATTGGAAACAACACAGGGATAGGTAAGATTGTTTCAAGATGGGGGAGTAGGAAGACCACGAACTCAACTCCTCTTATGGGCATGCCAAAATTATAATTATTTACAGAACAAATATTGATGAGAAAGAGCAGAATCTACCAGGAAAGATCTACAACTAAAACTATAAAGAAGGAACTATGACAAGACAGGAGAATCACCATATAGTCAAGACCCATATCCCCAAGTGGGCAACCCATAGGAGAATAATTACAGAGGTTCTTCCAAAGAAACAAGGGTCTGAGCCCCACTTCAGCCTCTCCAACCTGGTGGGCCTTGCATTCCAGAGAGCCTCAAAAGAATCAAATTCAAAGAGGACCACACCAAGACATGTGGTAATTAAATGACAAAAATTAAAGAGAATATTAAAAGCAGCAAGGGAAAAGGAACAACTTACATACACGGGAACTCTCATAAGGTTGTAATTTGACTTTTCAGCAGAAATTCTGCTGGTGAGAGGGATGGCACAATATATTTAAAGTGATGACAGAGTAAAACCTACAACCAAGAATATTCTACCGGATAAGACTTTCATTTAGATTTGATGAAGAGATCAAAAGGTGAGCTGAAGTTCAGCATCACCAAACCAGCTTCATAAGAAATGTTAATAGGAGTAATCCAAGCAGGGGAGAAAAATGCTGTAACTAGAAATACAATAATCACAAAAGGAAAAACCTTGTTAGTAAAGGCAAATGTATAGTAAAGGTAGCAAATCAAGCATTTACCAAGGAAGTTTAAAAGACAGACAGTAAAATCATCTACATCTGCAATAAGCAGTTTAGTGATACACAAAATGAGATGTAAAATATGTCAAAGACAGTAATGAACCTAAATGTAAGACATGATTCCATGAAACTCCTAGAAAAGAACATGTAAAACACTCCTCAGTGTAAATCATAGAAATGTTTTCTTAGATCAGTCCCCCAAGGCAAAATCAATAAAAGCAAAAATAAACAAATGGAATCTAATCAAAAGCTTTTATACAGCAAAGGAAACCTACCAAAAAGACAACCTACAGAATGGTAAAGTATTTGCAGATATGACCAACAAGGGGTTAATATCCAAGATACCCAAGAAGCTCATATAACTTAATATCAAAAAACAATCCAGTCAAAAAATGGGCAGAACTGAATAGACATTTTTTCCCAAGAAGTCATACAAATGTCTAACAGCCATGTAAAAAGATGCTCAACATCACTGACTGTTAGAGAAATGCACACCAGAACCACAAAAAGGTATCACCTCACACCTGTTAGAATAACTACTGTCATCCAAAAGTCTACAAATAACAACTGTTGGAAAGGATTTGGAGAAAAGAGAACCCTCATACACTGTTGGTGGGAATGTTAACAGGTACAGCCACTATGGAGATTCCTCCAAAAACTAAAAATAGAACTATGATATGATTTAGCAATTCCATTTCTGGGTATATATCCAAAGAAAATGAAAACACTGATTTGAAACATGTGCATGAAATAATAAACCCACACATGAAATAATAGCACCATTATTTACAATAATCCAAGATATGGAAGCAACCTAAGTGTCCATCAACAAATGAATGGGTAAAGAAAATGTGGTGCATGCACACACACGATGAAATATTACTCAGCCATTAAAAGTGAAAATTTGTCACTTGAAACAACATCAATGAACCTAGAGGGTATTATGCTATGTGAAAAAAGTCAGAGAAAGACAAATACTGAATGTTATTACTTGTATATGGAATCTAAAACATAAATGAATATAATGAAACAGAAGCAGTGTCACAGATACAGACAACAAATTAGTGTTTACCAGTGGGGAGAGGGAAGCAGGGAAGGGTAAGGTAGGGGAGTAGGAGGTACAAACTTCTATGTATAAAATAAATAAGGTACAAAGGCATACTGTACAGCACAGAGAATATAGCCAATATTTTATAATAATTTTAAATGGTTTATAATCTAAAATATTAAATCATTACATTGTACACCTGAAACTAATATTGTAAATCAACTATATTTCAATAGAAAAAGGAAATAACAGTGACAAAAATATTAGATAATGTAATATGCTCACCTTCAGATGAGATGAAAAACTTTAGCACAATAGATTACTTCTATGGATTTTTCAAGAAAAACTAGAGGCAGATAATTCCTTACTAAGACAGGAATGCTTTGCCAGACTCAAAAGGGAATTTAGTCCTAATTCTCTTAATTTGTCTTTGTTATTCTTGCATGGATCAAATGGATTACATGTATCAGTGACTTCTGGAATATACACAGTCTTTAAAATCAGTGACTAATGTATTAGTCAAGAAATCAATATCTATTAATGTTTCTGTTTGGGTTTGGTTTATTTTTAAGCTTGACTTTTGTTTAAGGCAAAAACTTATGATTAGTAAGTTTAGTAAATTCCAGGTTGATAAGTTTAATCGGTGTTGAGTCTCTTGGCTAGGAATAGGGACAGTCTGGCAGGCTTTCCTTACTGATCTGTCCATCATGATTATCAGTGACAGCCATAGTGCTTCTGGGCAGCCAAAGCAATAAGCATCTACTAGATTTGTTTTGCCTTTAAGGAAAACTGTTTTAAGAATGTGATACTTGAATCATTCCTTTTCAGAAAGTTAAACATGTCTACATTCCATTTTAGATCCGGGTCTTGCCTCCTCTGCCTGCTCCATCAGCATCCTTTGTATATAAAATCATTTCATAATTTGAACATTATCAGCATCTCTGTATTTGACTATTCAGTCTAATTCATCTAAGCATTACTGAAAAATTTTGTTTGATAGCCTAACATAACCATTAAATTTCAATATTGTTATATTTGTGCAGGATCTTCTTCACACTGTCTTCAAGAATGGGAAAGTGACAAAAAGCTATTCTTTTGATGAAGTAAGAAAAAATGCAAAGCTGAATATCGAACTGGAAGTAGCACCTCATTAGGCTTTGTTTTATGACTGGGTGTGTGTGTGCGCCTGCGTATGCGTGTGTGTGTGTTTACGTGCATGCACACACGTGTACCCCTGTGTGTGTGAGTATGTAATACATAATGTTTATTGTACAGATGTATGGGGGTTCTTTGTGTTTTATGATACAGTACAGCCAAATTATTTGTTGGTTTATGGACATACTGCCCTTTCATTTTTTCTTTTTTCCAGTGTTTAGGTGATCTCAAATTAGGAAATGCTCTTAACCATGTAAAAGATAATTGCTAAAGCAAGCTTTTTAGGGCCCTTTGCCAATAGATAGTAATTCAATCTGGTATTGATCTTTTCACAAACAACCAAGAAACTTTTATATATAACTGAAGATCACATAAAAACAGATTTGCATAAAATTATCATGATTGCTTTATGTTTATATTTAACTTGTATTTTTGTACAAACAGATTGTGTAAGATATATTTAAAGTTTCAGTGATTTAACAGTCTTTCCAACTTTTCATGATTTTTATGAGCACAGACTTTCAAGAAAATACTTGAAAATACATTGCCTTTTGTCCATTAATCAGCAAATAAAACATGGCCTTAACAAAGTTGTTTGTGTTATTGTACAATTTGAAATTATGTCAGGACATATCCAACAGAATTATTAAACCTCACTGCCCCTTGTAGACTTATGTATCAATCATTCTACATTAAAGAAAATAATGGTTCTTACTGGAATGTCTGGACACTGTACAGTGATTATGCAAGTTGGTCATTGTATTGTACCAGTGAAATGCCAAATTGACAGGCCTGTACTGCAGTTTTATATGTCAGATATTGCCTGTGGCTCTGCACCTCAAGATTTTAAGGAGATTTTTAGAGAGAATTTCTGCTTACACTATAGAATATATACATAAATGTAAAATATTGACAAATACGGAAGTAGTGTATTTTAAAGTAATTACACTTCTGAATTTATTTTTCCTATTCTATAGTTGATATGACTGAAATGAATTAGTGGAATGGGTAGTGAGTGTACTTATTTTAGATGTTTTGATTGTTACATTTTTCCTTAAGTTTTTCAAAAATTAAATTGGATATTCAATTTTATGGACATCACTTACTGATTTTAAACTGAATCCCTCAATAAATAATGCTCAAGCAAGTACTTACTTAAATGAAGATAAATTATCCCAAATGAAAAATAAGATGACATGAGTTTGAAAAAAAGAATCTGAACCCACAGTGGGAATTTGGCTGAATTCGAAGTGTTCAACATTGACATGTTCTAGAGTGATTAAACTGCTAGATTCTGAGTCAGTCATCACACCTGACTAGAGACCAGGGTTTTGTAGATTCCCTTCTGTTCTAAGGCTGTGGCCAGCAGGCCAAATTCAGACTATTTTTTTGTAAATACATATTGTCTATGACTGCTTTCTCACAACAGTAGAAGTTGAATCATTGCAATAGTGATCCTACAACCCGCAAAGCCTGAAATGTTTATTATCCAGCCCTTTATAGAAAAATATGTTGACCCCTGTTGTAAGAAAAAGAGTGTGCCTTGATATGTAGAGTTTTTCTCTTTTGTCTTCTCTTTTTTCATGTAAGAGTCTGATATTAGAAGACTGTTTAGAAAAGCTTTAACAATATGACGCTAAAGTGAAATTTTACAAATTGAAAAGCCATATATTATTTGTCCTAAACAGTTAGATGAGAAGGTATTTTATCACTAGAGTAATCTAATTAGAGATGAGTTATCTTTATTAAGCATCTTTTATAAGCATTATTAAGAAGAAGATGGGTTTTTGCAGATGATTCTAACCACTTGTCTAATGAGAACAGTAGGCATCAGCCACACTCCTAGGAAAAGTTTTCATCCTGTAATCCCATCCCTGGTAGAAAATAATTTTAAAGTGATTACTGTTTTTTAAATGTATCCAAGTGAAGAGTAATAGTAAGAAGAGCACATCATTCTTCATAAAATGTGCTAAGGGGCTTATAGCAAAGGGAAGGAAACTTACCAATAACAACTTTGATAACCACTCATAATTTTGATTGTTTATTAAACATTGGAATTACACTACAGACAACAATCTTTGTACACTGAATTTCAGCAATTGCAGAGTATCTAGAGGGGTTTCATTTTAATACTTTTCACTGAAGGCTAAAATCTGTACATTTGTACATGGCCAGTGATTGGGGGGATGGAATAATTAATTGTGTTAGCTTTCAGCCACTTGGAATTGATTAATCCCAAATCTCCATCACGTAAGCACTTAGTATTTTGGCCATCTCCATTCTGAGAAGCAACTGGTTAACATGGATACCAAATAGAGCTCTATTGTGTCACCCGTAAATCAGCCTAATCTTTCAAACAAAAGCAAATGGCATGTATGAGTTTGCTCTGAATTTTCAGTTAGCAGTTAATCCCCTTCAATTCATAATATCATGAAGTACTTGTATTTTAAATAGGAGATAGGAGTTCTGCATTAAGACTCTTTATTTGTACTCTATACTTAAAATGGTTTTAATGATTATCCCTTATTTCTTTTCTTGAAATAAATTGTTATGAAAATTTTATAAGGAAATCCACCTTGGAAAACTAGAAAGAGAAAACGGCAAGGTAATTATTGTTCTGTTTGCCATAATTTAGAATTCAAACTTAAACAAGTATTTTGTAGTTTTACATTCCTTTTTAACCCATTCAGTGGAGAATGTCAGCTTTTCTCCCAAGTTGTATGTTAAATCAATCTAATATGTATTCAGCATCAAAGATAAACATGTAATAAACATGGAAATAAAGTTTAGCTCTAATAGTGAAATGTTAAATTTGACTGTGTGCTTCAAATAATGGCATTTCCAGAGTTATCTTTTTTAGGTATTCTTCCAGTTGAAAGAATTAAGAGAATGAAAGAGGGAGAAATTTCTAGGATGACTCTTACTTTCTACCTTGTGTAGCATATGGCAGTGCCTTTTAGTAAAGACACTGAAGGGAGATCAGACTGGGGGGCAAAGAGCACAATTCATCAGATAAGATTTGAGATGCCCTCTCAGACATTTAAATGTGGGTTTTAGGTAGTTGGAGATACAGATTTGGACATGAATTTGATGTATAGATGGTCACTGGAGACATAAGAGGATATGTCTCTAGGCAGGGTGTAGAGTATGGCATAAACAAACCACAGGCTATAGGCCAAATCCAGCCCACCATCTGTTTTCTAAATAAAGTTTTATTGGAACACAACCCCGTCGATTAATTTAATTATTGTTCATGGCTGTTGTCATGCCACAATGGCAGAGTTGATTAGTGTGACAGACTTTATGGCCTGCAAAGCCTAAAATAATTTATTATATGGCCCTTTAAACAAAAATTCATGAATCTCCGCTATAAAGAAAAGAGGGCTTAGGCCAAAAGCATAAGTATTCTCAAAAGTTAAGTGGCAGATGAGCCAACAAAGGAGACTGACAAGCAGTAGCTAAAGAGGTTAAAGCTAGGAAGAGAAAGTCATGAAAGCCCAGGGGAGGGGCATTTTCCTGTGCAGGTGTTGAATACTACTGAGAGATCAAGTTCAGTGAGGGATGTAAAAGCAGCTACTGGATTTGACCTCCTGGTAGCAATAGGCAGCTTAGAGACATTCTCCCAGTGGTAGAGGAGGTAGAGGTCAGAAAGAAGCTACCTTACACAACTCCTGAGTGCCGGATATATAGCGGAGGAGCAAATGAGACAATAGCATGTCTCCCTTTCCCTTTGTAGCTACTGCTTTATCTCTGAGAAGGATGTGGGAAAGCAGGAGAAGTTGAAGACCAGCGAGTTAAAGAGAGCAGTATGGTATTGGATTCCAAAAAAGGTGGAGGACCATGGAGTCCAAAGCACAGGTGAAAAGATTGACTAGATGGTAGGAGTGTTTGTAATCTAGAAGATAAAGGAGAAGAAGCCAGACTGTATGCAGGCTTTGGTTTTCTCTGAAATTTGAGACCAGAGCAGATTAAAATGGATGTTTTAAAACAATTCTTAAGGAGAGTCAAGTGGCCAGAGGTACTGGAGAACTACAGAATGGTGACAGAACTTACAGTGAAATCTGCCTCTTGTGGTTTTATTTTTTTCCTCTCCCTAGTAACACCCTGATGCCTAGTACAGACAGAGAAAATAGAGATACGTGGGATTTTGCCAGGTAAGTCTGATAGAACAAAGGACAATAACTGAATAATTACTAAAGTTGAGTTGTTGGAAAATGGTCCTGTGGTATCTCTCCTGAATAGGTTAAGGATGTGAAGGCAACATACAGTTTTGTGAAGACAGCAGGGTCTGATGGCAGCTCTGATCTACTGGGAGTTGTTAAGCAAGTTGGGAAGGACAAAAAACCCTCGCCTGATCTGAGAGGAGCATTTATGGTGGTGTGGTACTGTCTAAGGAATGACCTTGCAGTGGCTAAGTGAGAGAAAGATCACTGGAGGCAAAAGCAAGGTCACAAAACCTAGAGATAGGTGGGTTTGATGGGTGGACATTATAATCATCCAGAGGCACAGTGGAGAGGAAAACTAAGTCAGGGGCCAACGTGCTCACAGAACGAAGGGGAGGGGCCAGGAGGTCAGCAGGAGGCTTCAGCAAGGAGGGGTGTGAACCTCAAAGGATCAGGCAGTAGAGACCACTGACCCAGGCCAGACTGCAAAAGGAGGACCTCAGCCTCTTGGAAAGGTTCAGACAGGTGTGGACAAGTGAAAAATTGATTAAGAATTGCTCTGTGTGTTGCCAGAGTCAATGTCCTTTACCAGGCGCTCAAGCAATGTTTGAGTTAATGAATGGACAGAAGGAAGAAATAATCTAGATTTTGAATTTCCTGGTTTTGGTAGCTTGCCACAACGTCCCTTTCACTGCCGCTAGTCCCAAGTGTTCCAACCTTTAAATACATTTCTTGAATTTTTGTTGTTTTTAATGTTTTAAGATTTACATTTTTAAAGAAACCATCTGAAGCATTCCGCACCAGTTAAAATCAGTCACCACTTATTCAGGTTCTTCCCACCTCATTTTAATTTTATTCAGCAGTCTCTCTAATTTATTCCCCCCAGAGACAACTCGATCTTAATTGCTTCACAGTTCTTCATTCCATTAAATTGTATTAAAATACTTATTGGTTCTTCCAGCAATGAGAAATACATTCTTGAATGGAATTTTAGAATCATTTGAATTAACAACTTTACCAAAATTTTAAATTTTAAACTAACATGAAAATGAGTCCTTGGTAATTAGGAATTTTCCTTGCATGCTGTCACATGGGCTGGTTGACCCCTCACCTCACTGGTATATAGAATTTTTGGTGACTTAATGGGTGTATTAACAAGGGACCGGAGGCTTTTACCACTCTTCAGGGCTTATGCTCTCTTGGTGAGTAGAGTAAGCTGCCAATTGCCTTTTCTACCAGTTTATAGCATAACCTCTGCAGAAAAATATCATTTTGGTTTACAGTGATCTGAATGAAGCAGGGCAAAGGCTAGTAGAGTTTTGCCACGAGAACGCACTGGTAATAGCAAACACCCTATTCCAACAACACAAGAGAAGACTCTACACATGGACATCACCAGATGGTCAACACCGAAATCAGATTGATTATATTCTTTGCAGCCAAAGATGGAGAAGCTCTGTACAGTCAGCAAAAACAAGACCAGGAGCAGACTGTGGCTCGGATCATGAACTGCTTATTGCCAAATTCAGGCTTAAATTGAAGAAAGTAGGGAAAACAACTAGACCATTCAGGTATGATCTAGATCAAATCCCTTATGAGTATACAGTGGAAGTGACAAATAGATTTAAGGGACTAGACCTGATAGAGTGCCTGATGAACTATGGACATAGGTTCGTGACATTGTACAGGAGACAGGGATCAAGAAAATCCCCATGGAAAAGAAATGCAAAAAAGCAAAATGGCTGTCTGAAGAAGCCTTACAGATAGCTGGGAAGAGAAGAGAAGTGAAAAGCAAAGGAGAAAAGGAAAGATATTCCCATCTGAATGAAGAGTTCCAAAGAATAGCAAGGAGAGATAAGAAAGCCTTCCTCAGCGATCAGTGCAAAGAAATAGAGGAAAACAACAGATGGGGAAAGACTAGAGATCTCTTCAAGAAAATTAGAGATACCAAAGGAACACTTCATGCAAAGATAGGCTCGATAAAAGACAGAAATGGTATGGACCTAACAGAAGCAGAAGATATTAAGAAGAGGTGGCAAGAGTACACAGAAGAACTGTACAAAAAAGATCTTCACGACCCAGACAATCACGATGGTGTGATCACTCACCTAGAGCCAGACATCCTGGAATGTGAAGTCAAGTGGGCCTTAGAAAGCATCACTACGAACAAAGCTAGTGGAGGTGATGGAATTCCAGTTGAGCTATTTCAAATCCTCAAAGGTGATGCTGTGAAAGTGCTGCACTCAATATGCCAGCAAATTTGGAAAACTCAGCAGTGGCCACAGGATTGGAAGAGGTCAGTCTTCGTTCCAATCCCAAAGAAAGGCAATGCCAAAGAATGCTCAAACTACCGCACAATTGCACTCATCTCACATGCTAGTAAAGTAATGCTCAAAATTCTCCAAGCCAGGCTTCAGCAATACATGAACCGTGAACTTCCAGATGTTCAAGCTGGTTTTAGAAAAGGCAGAGGAACCAGAGATCAAATTACCAATATCCGCTGGATCATTGAAAAAGCAAGAGAGTTCCAGAAAAACATCTATTTCTGCTTTATTGACTATGCCAAAGCCTTTGACTGTGTGGATCACAATAAACTGTGGAAAATACGGAAAGAGATGGGAATACCAGACCATCTGACCTGTCTCTTGAGAAACCTGTATGCAGTCAGGAAGCAACAGTTAGAACTGGACATGGAACAACAGACTGGTTCCAAATAGGAAAAGGAGTACATCAAGGCTGTATATTGTCACCCTGCTTATTTAACTTATATGCAGAGTACATCATGAGAAACGCTGGGCTGGAAGAAACACAAGCTGGAATCAAGATTGCTGGGAGAAATATCAATAACCTCAGATATGCGGATGACACCACCCTTATGGCAGAAAAAGAGACTCTTGATGAAGGTGAAAGAGGAGAGTGAAAAAGTTGGCCTAAAGCTCAACGTTCAGAAAACTAAGATCATGGCATCTGGTCCCATCACTTCATGGGAAATAGATGGGGAAAAAGAGGAAACAGTGTCAGCCTTTATTTTTGGGGGCTCCAAAATCACTGCTGATGGTGATTGCAGCCATGAAATTAAAAGACGCTTACTCCTTGGAAGGAAGGTTATGGCCTACCTAGATAGCATATTTAAAAGCAGAGACATTACTTTGCCAACAAAAGTACGTCTAGTCAAGGCTATGGTTTTTCCAGTGGTCACGTATGGATGTGAGAGTTGGACGGTGAAGAAAGCTGAGCGCTGAAGAATTGATGCTTTTGAACTGTGGTGTTGGAGAAGACTCTTGAGAGTCTCTTGGACTGCAAGGGGATCCAATCAATCCATCCTAAAAGAGATCAATCCTGGGTGTTCATTGGAAGGTCTGATGTTGAAGCTGAAACTCCAATCTTTGGCCACCTCATGCAAAGTGTTGACTCATTGGAAAAGACCCTAATGCTGGGTAGAATTGGGGGCGGAAGGAGAAGAGGATGACAGAGGATGAGATGGTTGGATGGCATAACCGACTTGATGGACATGGGTTTGGGTGGACTCCCCGAGTTGGTGATGGACAGAGAGGCCTGGCGTGCTGCAATTCATGGGGTCGCAAAGAGTCGGACACGACTGAGCGACTCAACTGAACTGATACATGTTCACCCCAGAAAAAAAAAAGCATCTTTCTTTGGTTGACAACAAAATATAATTAAACATATTGTTATCCTGAGGGCTTCCCTCATAGCTCATTCGGTAAAGAAATCTGCAATGTAGGAGACCGGGATTCGATTCCTGGGTTGGGAAGATCCCCTGGAGAAGGAAATGGCAACCCATTCCAGTATTGTTGCCTGGAGAATCCCATGGACAGCAGAGCCTGTTAGGTTACAGTCTGGGGTTGCAAGAGTCAGACACGACTTAGCGACTAAACCACCACCACCACTGTTATCCGATTTGCTTTTTTTTTTTTAATTCTGTAATTACCTTCTGAGCTGTTACTTCTTTCAGTTAAACTAGGGAAGATGTTCTGTAGTTTTTACCCACATGGATCAGCTGTTGTACTGAGGTGCTGTCCTGAGGGACTGACTACAGGTTTAATTCATTTAGGCTCAATAAAGGACAGAAATGGTATGGTCCTAACAGAAGCAGAAGATATTAAGAAGAGGTGGCAAGAGTACACAGAAGAACTGTACAAAAAAGATCTTCATGACCCAGATAATCACGATGGTGTAATCACTCACCTAGAGCCAGACATCCAGGAATGCAAAGTCAAGTGGGCCTTAGGAAGCATCACTATGAACAAAGCTACTGGAGGTGATAGAATTCCAGTTGAGCTATTTCAAATCCTAAAAGATGATGCTGTGAAAGTGCTTCACTCAATATGTCAGCAAATTTGGAAAACTCAGCAGTGGGCACAGGACTGGAAAAGGTCAGTTTTCATTCCAATCCCAAAGAAAAGCAATGCCAAAGAATGCTCAAACTACCGCACAATTGCACTCATCTCACATGCTAGCAAAGTAATGCTCAAAATTCTCCAAGCCAGGCTTCAGCAATACATGAACTGTGAACTTCTAGATGTTCAAGCTGGTTTTAGAAAAGGCAGAGGAATCAGAGATCAAATTGCCAACATCTGCTGAATCATCGAAAAAGCAAGAGTTTCAGAAAAACATCTATTTCTGCTTTACTGACTATGCCAAAGCCTTTGACTATGTGGATCACAATAAACTGGAAAATTCTGAAGGAGATGGGAATACCAGACCACCTGACCTGCCTCTTAAGAAACTTGTATGTAGGTCAGGAAGCAACAGTTAGAACTGGACATGGAACAACAGACTGGTTCCAAATAAGAAAAGGAGTATGTCAAGGCTATATATTGTCACCCTGCTTATTTAACTTACATGCAGAGTACATCATGAGAAATGCTGGGCTGGAGGAAGCACAAGTTGGAATCAAGATTGCCAGGAGAAATATCAATAACCTCAGATATGCAGATGACACCACCCTTACGGCAGAAAGTGAAGAAGAACTTAAGAGCCTCTTGATGAAAGTGAAAGAGGAGAGTGAAAAAGTTGGCTTAAAGCTCAACATTCAGAAAACTAAGATCATGGCATCCAGTCCCATCACTTAATGGCAAATAGATGAGGAAACAGTGGCTGACTTTATTTTTCTGGGCTCCAAAATCATTGCAGATGGTGATTGCAGCCATGAAATTACAAGACGCTTACTCCTTGGAAGGAAAGTTATGACCAACCTAGACAGCATATTAAAAAGCAGAGACATTACTTTGTCAACAAAGGTCCATCTAGTCAAGGCTATGGTTTTTCCAGTAGTCATGTATGTGAGAGTTGGACTATAAAGACAGCTGAGCACCAATGAATTGATGCTTTTGAACTGTGGTGTTGGAGAAGACTCTTGAGAGTCCCTTGGACTGCAAGGAGATCCAACCAGTCCATCCTAAAGAAAATCAGTCCTGAATATTCATTGGAGTCAGTGTGGAACTCCAATACTTTGGCCACCGCATGCGAAAAGCTGACTCATTTGAAAAGACCCTGATGCTGGGAAAGATTGAGGGCAGGAGGAGAAGGAGATGACAGAGGATGAGATAGTTGGATGGCATCACCAACTCAATAGACATGGGTTTGGGTAAACTCCGAGAGTTTGTGATAGACAGGGAGGCCTGTCGTGCTGCGGTTCATGGGGTTGCAAAAAGTCGGACACAACTGAGCGACTTAACTGAACTGAATAGCCTAAGGATTTCTACCAGATCTCTGAGCCTGGAGGAAAAAAAAACGCTTATCTTCAACCTCTCCCTTTCTATTCCTTTCTCCTCAGCCAATAAATAAACATGTTCCTGTTTCTCCCATCCTTTCAGAAAAAAAGGAACTCCCTTAATAAGAGCAGCACCTATCTCCCTCTCCCGTTCACAACCAGACGCTACATTTCCTCTCCATTTACCGCCTCACTTCTTCTTCATCTCCCATCTGGTTCCCATCCCTCATTAAACAAAACAGAGGCCTCTTGATTGTCAAACAAATATGTTTAGTTATCTCATCTGGGGATCTCTCCTATATTTGCCACTGTTAATAATTCATTCCTTGAAACTGCTTCATCTTGTATGTTGTAATACCTTGGGTTCCTTCTCTGTCTGGGGCTCTTCACACATTTACCTTTTAAGTGTGGCCACATATCACACCATTTCCCTACTTCTTTCCTTGCTTATGCTGCCTCTGGCTTACTCATTTTAGGTGCTAGGTGATAATGCCCCCCAAGAATCAGGCAACGATTCTGTCATCTGTCATTCTCACCCATGCCATGTGCCCTCCCTCTGGCTTCCACAGGTACTGCGTGTATTTCTAAAACAGCTCTTAAGATGGATAACTTTTTCAAAGTATGCTCATATATTAATGTCTTTTTTTGGAAAATCCTTAACAGTGAATTCATGAAGTAAAATGTTTCATCAAAGTAAAGGTTAAAAAACTTAACATGTAAAGAGGATAAATTATTGGCCTACGATTTCCTTGTATGTACTTAAGTAGTTCATAACCTTCCTTGGATCTTGGACCCCTGAGAATGTACTCAGAGCTATGGACCTTCTTCAGAGAAAAATTCTTATTTGCAAATAGAACAGTCTACATATAACTTAAAAGGGGGTTGCTACACACACTCCACACTGACTCCTAATTACAAGCAGACCTCAAAGACCCTGCAGGTTCCGTCCTAGACCACCTCAAAATAAACATCACAATAAACTGAGTCACATGAAGTTTTGGCTTTCCCAGTGCCTATAAAAGTTAGGTTCACACTATACTATCATCAGTTAAGTATGCAATAGCATGTCTAAAAAGACAAGGTATATACCTTAATTTTAAATATTTTTAATAAATTCTAAGCATCATCAACCATGCAGGGTTGCCACAAATCTTTAATTTGTCAAATAAATAAAGTGAAGTAAAATGAGGCCACCTGTAACTGCAGGGCAGAGATTAAGGGTTCAGTTCAGTTCAGTCGCTCAGTCGTGTCCGACTCTTTGCGATCCCATGAATCGCAGCACGCCAGGCCTCTCTGTCCATCACCAATTCCCGGAGTTTACCCAAACCCATGTCCATCGAGTCGGTGATGCCATCCAACCATCTCATCCTGTGTCATCCCCTTCTCCTCCTGCCCCCAATCCTTCCCAGCATTAGGGTCTTTTCCAATGAGAACTCTTCGCATGAGGTGGCCAAAGTATTGGAGTTTCAGCTTCAGCATCAGTCCTTCCAATGAACACCCAGGACTGATGTCCTTTAGGATGGACTGGTTGGATCTCCTTGCAGTCCAAGGGACTCTCAAGAGTCTTCTCCAACACCACAGTTCAAAAGCATCAATTCTTCGGCGCTCAGCTTTCTTCACCGTCCAACTCTCACATCCATACATGACTACTGGAAAAACATAGCCTTGACTAGATGGACCTTTGTTGGCAAAGTAATGTCTCTGCTTTTAAATATGCTATCTAGGTTGGTCATAACGTTCCTTCCAAGGAGTAAGCGTGTTTTAATTTCATGGCTGCAGTCACCATCAGCAGTGATTCTGGAGCCCATAAAAATAAAGTCTGACACTGTTTCCACTGTTTCCCCATCTATTTCTCATGAAGTGATGGGACCAGATGCCATGATCTTAGTTTTCACTCTACCAAATGCCCCTCCTTCTTTATTTGCGCTTCTAGTTGTACTGTTAAAATTTTTAAGATCTTAATCACCGTAAATTGTTCTTAAAACAAAGAGTAATTAAATACAATTTTAATTCAGTTCTCAATGGTTCTACAGACTTCATTGATCCAGATCCCAAAATTGGTGGCTATTTTAAATGCCCTTTTTACAGATGGAGAAGCAGAATCATCTGTGTAAACAAATAACACCAAAATTTTGACAAATGCTCTCAGTATTTTTATAACTAGATGATTCTGTTCCCAGAAATGTAACAGACTAGGTAATTCTGACCACCTTCCCACTGAAAACAACAAAAATGATCAGGTAACTCTTTTTTTTTTTTTTTGGTATTGAACTAACAGGACAATAAGAAATTACTAGGTCAAAATCCAAGTGAAAAGGAGACCGGAAATAGAGATCAAGCCCTGAAGGTACCTTTGTCCTTGGGTATCTATCAAGCCTGTGGACTATGAGCTTCAGTTTGTAGGGCCTGACAGGACATTTGAATAGACATCAAAGACACTCTACAAAGCAGGCCCTGCAAAGAGCTACTTCAGGATGATGAGCTAGCAGTAAACCAACCCCCACACCAAGAGGTCCCTGCAAGAAAAACTGCTTTAGCTCTAGGCAGACCGAGTTTAAAAAAAAAACCTCTAAGAAAGTGTCACTACAAGCTAGCCCATGCACCTAGTTGCAATCCAAATTCATACCCCTACGTGTTACAGAAACTTCAAGCTGTAAATTTAGATTAAATTGGACTGGTAGAATTCTCTAAATGCCTGACAATGCAAATTCTCTTCTGAAAGGATCCAGTTTCATCCTAAGCCTCAAAGAATTCCCAAAATAATGTTCTAAGAAACACGAGCAACGCACAAAGAAATCACACAAGGAAACAGGACACCATGAATGAGAGTGACAGGAAAAGAATCCAGAAGTTTTGGATATGGAAAGTATGAGCTATTATAAAACATGCATGTTTTCTGTAATGAAATTGCTTGAAAATAGCTGTATGGAATAGTAAAGTTTTTTAATGACCTAACAAACTTGAAAAAGAGATTAACAGAATTTGTTTAAATAAAAAATACAGATCCTGAAATTATCAGATTAGACGGCCGCAGAGGGAACCAAAGGGAAGACAGAAGAAAGAAGACAGAAGGAATTATTCAGAATGCAGCACAAAACAAATGGACAAAATCAGAAAGAAGCAACGTGAAAGAGGGAAAGGGCCTAACATATCTAATCAGAGCTATAAAAGAAAAAAAAATGGGGTAGAAGCTATATTTCAAGAAATTAGGGTTCAGGATTTATCTGAACTGATAAGAAGCAACAAGTGAAAGGTGAAAGAAGCTCAATGAATCCCAGGCAAGACAAATTTTAAAAAGCCACACCACAGACATGTTATAGTGAAACTGCAAATAGCACAGCAAGTGTCTTAAAAAGAAAAAAATAAATAAAAGCAGCCAGAGGAAAAAGGATTGTGGGAATTCCCCAGCGATCCAGTGGTTACAACTCTGTGCTACCTCTGCCAAAGGCCCAGGTTGAATCCCTGGTCAGGGAACTAAGATCCTGGCAAGCCAAGCTTCATGGCCAAAAACAAAAAAATGTTTTCTAAGGACAGAGACCAACAACTGGACTCTGAGCAGTGGAAGCCAAGAGACAACACAATGACCTAAAAGGAAATAATTGCCAACCTGGAACCCTACTCCCACAAAAAAATATTTTTTCGAGAATGAAAATAAAGACATTTTCAGATCACCTACCACTGAAAGATTGCCATTAGCATACCCTCACTAAAGAAAATTCTAGGAGATAAAAGAATGAAGAGCAATAGAAGTAGTAAATACATATGGGGCAACTAAACAAAATTGATTATATGAAAAAACAATGATAATGTCTAACAAATTTAAATTGAACAATATTTAAAGTCTACAGATATAGCCTAACTCAGGAGCAAGGTAAATGGAATTCAAAGTGTTCTAAGGCACTTGAATTGTCAGAATGAGGTTAAACTTACTGACAGTTTTTAGACTTCGGTTAAATATGTTTGTTGAATTAATAGGAATAGGAACAAGGTATGTTACTTTCAAACAGGAAAAGATTAAAATGTTTCAAAAGTTGGCCAAAAATGAGAGAAAAGGAAACAAAAACAAGCAGGGCAAACAGAAAAATAATGGAATTGTATGCTACATACATTCAATATATGTAACATGTATGTCAATAATACATAAATATCCTACACACACATACAGTGAAAAAAATTTTTTTAATTCAAATATTTGCTACTTAGAAGAGACATGTCTAAAATATGCCAAAAGGATGAAAATATTTTTGAAATGAACAATTTACTGAAAATAATTGCTGCTATTTCCCTTTAAATCAGAGGACTTGTTTGCTGGGGATTTCTGAACAAGGCAGGCTGAAACTACACATTGCATCACTGGTTCCCACGGGGTGCCAACAAAGTGTGGCACTCACAAGCAACAGAGCTTCCAGTTCTGGGCTCAGAGCTTTATTTACCAAGCTTTCGGGATAGTATGTGCCTCTGGCAAACAGCCATCTCCCCTCAGATAATGCTGATGCCCAAGAAGCCACATTTAGGATTGTCAGGGGACACTTCACTGCAGGAAAAAATGCATCTGAGAAATCGTGCCTCCTGTTCTTTTTTTTCCTGAACCTTTTAGCTTCCAGTTCTTGTATTTTTCACCTCCACATTCTGTGTCTTTAAGCCAGGTTTACATGCATTCCCTTTTGTATCAGTAGGTGGAGTAGGAAAAGGATAGAGTGCGAATTACCTGTGGGGCTTTTCTAAAACATAGTGATACACTTATTCCTGAACATATGATACGTTCTTAGATATGACAGCAAAAGGGGTCTGTGTAGTTGGGATAGACCACTAGAGAATTCATAAACACCCATTATCTCTGGTTGAGAATCACTGTTCTATATAAATCACTACTCAAATACTGATGTGGAATTTTACTCCTAAGTGCTTTATAAACCTTATCACCTCCATCCTAAAACTTCACCAGCAGTGCCCTCCCTTCTGCTTAGAGAACAAGGCACCGTGCAAGATGGCCAAGAATGGTTCCATGAGGTTTATACAACTTGTCACCACCTAGCCTGCCTGAGGAAAGAAAGGTCACAGTATTTTTCCTACAGGGAAGAATGAGGGGAATGACTTAGCTCTGGGAAAAGGACACATTTTGAACTATTTCTAGGCTCTGCAAATCTAGTAACATGTCAAAACATGCCCTTTCAGAAACAAATGGGACCTAATCAAACTTACAAGCCTTTGCACAGCAATGGAAACAGTAAACAAAACAACAAGACATCCTATGGAAAGGGAGAAAATATTTTCAAATGATGTGACCAAAAAGGGCTTAATTTCCAAAAAATATACAAGCAGCTCACACAACAACAAAAAACCAAACATCTCAATCAAACAATGGACAGAAGACCTAAGTAGACCTTTCTCCAAAGAAGACGTACAGATGGCCAATAGACACATGAAAATATGCTCGTCGTTGTTAATTATTAGAGAAGTGAAAATCAAAACAACAATGAGGACTTCCCTGGTGGTCCTGTGGTTAGGACCCTGAGATCCTACTGCAGGGACCACAGGTTTGATCCCTGGATGGGGAACAAAGATCCTTCATGTTGCATGTTGTCAAATAAAAAAGACAATGAGGTACCCCCTCACACCAGTCAGAATAGCCATCATTAAAAGTCTACAAATAATAAAATGCTGGAGAGGATGTGGAGAAAAGGGAACCCTGCTACACTGTTGGTGACAAGGCAAGTTGGTGAAGCTACAGTGCAAAACAGTATGGAGGTTCTTTAAGAAAGTAAAAAGAGAGTTACCGTGTGATCCAGCAATCCCACTGCTGGGCATATATCTGGACAAAACTCTAATTCAAAAAGATACATGTACCCCAGTGTTCATAGCCACACTGTTTACAACAGCCAAGACATGAAAACAACCTAAATGTCTATCAGTAGATGACTGGATAAAGAAGATGATGTTTGTGTGTGTATATATATATAAATACATACATATGTACACACAGTGGATATTACTCAGTTATAAAAAAGACTGAAAGAATGCCATTTGTAGTAACATGGATGGACCTAGAGATGACCATACTAAGTGAAATAAATCAGACCAAGAAAGAGAAATACCACTTATATGTGGAACCTAAAAATATGATACAAATGAACTAATTTACAGAACAGAAGCAGACTCACAGACATAGGAAGCAAACTTATTGTTACCAAAGGGTAAAGAGGGGAGGGGAGGGAAAAATTAGGAGCTTGGGATTAGCAGATATGAACTATTACATATAAAACAGATAAACAAGATCCTGCTGTATAGCACCAGGAACTATACTCAGTATCTTGTAATAAACCATAACAGAAGAGAATCTGAAAAAGGATACATATATATAAAACAAACACTTTGCTGTACACCTGAAACTAACAACAGTGTAAATTAACTATACTTCAAATTTAAAAAAAATTTCCTCTTCTCTTCACATGTGATAACCTGGAAAAAAAATAAACCTTGAAGGAGCCTTCTAGCAACAATTTCCATGTCCAAAAAAGTTCTGAGTCTGTATGTTTCTGTGTTATCTATGATCTTCATCAGGGGCAAGTATTATTGTTATCAAGAAATAACAACAAGCATTTGTAATAAACAGAATTACAAGTGCTGACCTCATCAGCCAAGACCATGGGGTACCCAGGACTCTTTTGGAAATGAGTTTTCCCAAATGTTGGAGGAGGGTGAGACGAGCTTTCTGCTATCATGGGTCACTAGCCCATTGAAAAAACTGAAGATCACAAAACTCAAAAGCAATTTAATTTAGCATTGTGTACATATGTATACGTGTGTGTGTACGCACAGAGAGGAAGAAACACGTCACTCCTCTCCCTCTCAGCTAGTTTTGAAACTAGGAACAGAAAACAAAATAATATATATACCACTAACAGTTGAAAAACTATCTCAATCCCATGTTATATTCAGGGACACGTTAAATTTTAATAGGTAAAAAATAGAACTCATTGGATAAAACTACTACTTTGGCGGGCCTTCATCTGTTTCTGCACCAGATGCTGTGCTCTGTGAGCGCTGGAACAAGGCCTGACCTTTTAGCTGCACAGGCCCCAGGGCCTCGCCCCTGGAAGACAGTCCCCAGGTACCTGCTGAGCAAATGGCACTTCCTAATCCTATTCACAATGCTCACTTCTCCCTCCCACCACCCCTCACCATCCTGCCTTATCTCATCCTCCACCTGCCTCTTCTTTCCCTGCCCCCAGGTCCTTATTACCTGGAGCCAAATACCAGTGCTTATCAACTGGTCAACCATTCAAGTAGCCCTCATTCACCTGCTGCTTGTGGGGAACTCCAGACTAGAACTTCCATCTGCTTTAAGCAAAAAATGGTCAAATTAGACTGTTCTCCAACAGAACTCCAAACTACTACAAGTGGTACAAAGACCTCCTCAAGAATTCACAGGTCAGAAGGCCTGAACTCCCAGGGCACTCAGAACTCCCTAAACAAAATATCTGATTCTCCAGACTATAATTTTTACTTGTTTGTTTCTACATTTTGACCACAATCTTTAGTAAGAAATACATTTCACACACTACATACATATGTTACCGAAACCCTTACTTGGTGCCGTCTTCTTACACTGCTGCATCTGTTCTGTTTGGGTCTATTCTAGTCTACTGTTTTGGGAATGCTGGTTCTAGGCCACAAAATTGGATGTCTTGAACCACTAGTGGTCATGATCTGCAGTTAGAAACCACTGGCCTAAACTGACCCAGTACAGCAGCACCTACCCTGGTCTTATACTCACAAGACCATAGCTCTCCAGGAAGCCCCACATCATGCTGCTCCCGAGCCACACTCAGGAATAGCCTATGGCTCACACTCCAACCATAACCAGATAAGCTTCAGGAATGTGGTGAGTAAACAGACTTTCTCCCTGTGCTACTTCCCACATAAATCAAAAAATGAACAATTATGCTTGCTAACTCTGTGCTGGGCATGCTAGGTACTTTGCATGAGTGGCCTTCCTTAATCCCCTCAACAGCTCTCTGTGGCAGGCATCATCCCCACTTTGGAGCCGAAAACAGCTGATGAAAACAAACAGAAAGTAACAAGCTAGTGAGGAACAGAGTCAGACCTCCAGCCAGGGCTGTGTGACTCCACAGGCCACCATGCTCATCTTCCCGGCTGCACGGCATCAGCCATAAGAAAAAGTCTTTCCTTCTTTTCCTTACCCCTGTGCCTGTCCACAATGCAGCATCTCATGCCAGATCCAGCCTTCTGTCACTTCCTCCAAGGAAGCCACTGTTTGCCAAACTCTAGATATACAACAGGCATTTTATTTTCCACAGGGTTCTACAGTACCTGGTCATTGTGTGTGCAGTGTGTGGAGTATGGGTGTGTGTGAATGTGTGTGTGTCTATTGCTCTTCTGCTGTCCAAACCACACACAGGCTTTCTGTAAAGAGGCGCCTGCAGGCCTCAGAGCTGTACATCAGGCTCCACGATTCTCTTTTCCTGGTGCCTCATCTGACCCAGCTACTTGAGAATGACGAGCTAGAGCATTTCCAGCTATTTTTAGTTCCTTCTGACGCTGACCTAGGCTCTTCACTGAGGAGCCAGCAGGAGCCGGGAAGGGCTGTATCAGCGTCATCAAAACAACTTCTCGGGCAGCTGACTACCTGCAGCACTGGGACAAGGGGTGAAAATAAATCCTATGTGCAGAGCTTTCCAAGTGGGGAAGGAAAGAGCAGGCAATCCAGGATGTCCACCAGCAGTCCAGACTGCCACTGAGCCAGCTCAGGCTGTGGGCAACAAGAGAGCAAAGACCATAAAGAAGGAGGAAGTAGGGGCACCCTAACAAATCTACAACCAGCCAACCCCCAAAAGCAAAAAACCATGAAAAGAGCCAGAGGTGGGCTCTCTACCCTGACCACCTCTTTGAGCTTTCCTCAAAGGTCTTCCAGTGTACATGGTACCCTGGGAAACTGCGAACAACCTGCCTGGACTATGCACTTGGAGAAGTATCCCACACTCACACACCAGTAAACGGGACTCAGTCTGCTAGACACAGACTGACTCCTTTGGTTAGAAAATGTCCTTCTTTAGACTGGAATACTCAAAGCCATCTACCTGCCTAGGTGACAATTCACATATCCTGATCCAATGTCACTTTGAAAAACTTTCTAGATCTACTGCTTTAAGAATACACAGAGAGTATAGGTATACAGAGATATGTGGAATATATATGTGAACATGTAGACTATTCAGAAGGAGAGAGATTATACTTGACACTTTTACTCCAAGAGACCCACATTAGTAGTGATAATAAGCACTTTAGAGAAAAACGTCCTTTCCTTATGAATGGACACATTTGCTCAAAGAACTCCAGCCCAAAAGAATAAATCAGGCCTTTTTGAATCATTTGAACTGGTGTTTTCCTCTTGATTTAGGTAGACTAAAAAGAACTAGTTCCTCAGCCTTTCTGTTTTTCAGAGTACTATGCGAAAGATAACAGCATTCTTCAGTATTTTTCTAAATACTTCATTTGTGAGTTTCTCTACCTTTTATTTCTACTTTTGATTTATGTTGTTCTTCCATACCTTCTATCATTTTCTTATTTCATTTTAGCTTGTTTTAAATTTAGGTTATGGCTTTCATCCTGTTTGTGAGCATGTCCTTCTTGTGTGCTTTCCTCATCAGAAGGAATGTTATTCTTCTGTTCCTATTTTTTCTTATAAGAACCTTGTACGACCATGAACCACAGTCTTTTCCTGTTGCTCTACTTAAGTAAAATGAATTTTCCTTTTATTTTTGCAAAGGGTAGATGCCAATAATTTTTTTAACCTCATATCTCTAGAGTTAATTTTGTTTTATAGTAACAAATATATGGCCTTAATACTTTCTAAAAATATGTACCAATTTGCCCTCATTTTTCTGCATTCCCTCTTTCCTTTGTCCCTATTTTCCTTTTTCTACTCAGTTTTGATCCTACTTCCAGTACTTTTTCCTCATAGTAGTACTAAGAAGGCTTAGCAAAAGAAAAAAAACATGCATCAGTGATTCATGTTGCCCATAAAGCCTAATATATTTACTTTAGAAAACAATTTGCCACCTCTTCTCTAGGGCAGCTTTTTCTCTGGAGGGTTCCTTCATATTCTATATAGTCGAGGTGATGCTGTCAATCATGGTGCACCATCACAGCAATGAGATGGGACCCGAGCAGGTGGTAATATACGTATTCTTTCCTAGAGGTAAATGGAGACATTAGAAGAGAGCTTTCTATCAAAGTGCTTAGCTATGGGTGTGCTCTATTAGGATATCTGCCTAAGGTTTGTGACTCTCAGGCTGCCTGTGGACATTGCTCTTAGCCACATGGAGTAAGCCTACGTACAATGAGAGAAAAGGAGGCTCATATTGTGAAGGAAGCTGGGGTGGCTAACAGACCCTCTAAATCAAGCTGACACAGCTGCATGTCTGGACTTTCCAGTTTCATGAGCCAATAAATTCACTTTTCTGCTCGAGCTCATTTGAGGTAGATTCTGATATCGCAACCTAAAAAGCCGCAGAATAACACAGTTGCATACATGAAGACACATGTATTAATACATGGATATTTAAAGGATTTTTCTCAAATTACTCCCTACTCTGTTTTTCTTGGGGTTTTTGTTTGTTGTTTTTAGCTAAGAAGAGGATTAAAGGCAAAAGACATAAGAGCTAACAATGAATGAAAGAGAAATAAATTACTTTGGGAACAGTAGAAGTCCTTAGCTAAGAGTTTGTAAATTAGCGTCAATGCTTTAAAAGTATGCTTATGGTTTTTTTTTTTTTTTTATTAAATAAATTTATTTATTTTAGTTGGGGGCTAATTACTTTACAATATTGTAGTAGTTTTTGCCATACATTGACACGAATCAGCCATGGGTTTACATGTGTTCCCATCCTGAAAAGTATGCTTATGGTTTATAACTAAAACGAAGGGAAGTAATTGGGTTAGTGAGAACAACTAACACCACAAGGGCCAGTGCTGACAGAGTTTAAAAATGTAAAAGACTATTTTGTAAAATGGAGCTTATCAGAATCATCAGTGGAGTTTTTTGTTTTTTCATTGTTTTTTTTTTTTAAAAAAAAAAAACACATTTGAAAGGCTATAGCAAAGACCTACTGTGGTAGCCCTGATACACAGAAAAATTTGAGAACGACTGCTCTAATATAGTCACCTTAATTTTTTAAGAATTGTGTGTATTTTATATTTTGCTGATCTTAGGGCTTTTCTAAAGGATAAAAGTTCAAATTTATTTCTGTCATCTCTAAACATACAGTCATATCACCACGAGGTAGTTTCACCAATGCTACATAACAAGCTTTCAGTTGATCACACATAGTAGTAATGAAGATTTGGGTAAATTTGTTAGATTTTTTTTATACCAAGGTCAGATCCCACACAAAAATTAACAATCACTAGGGTATCAGAAAGCCACAGAGCTTTCTTACGATCACAGACTCGTAAAGAAGATTTATGATACTAGCAGAGCAGTAGTCTATCTTGAATAAGAGACTGAACAAAAATCTGACCAGATAAATAATTTAGGCCTGGCTTTAATTAGCTTCTGATGCGATTCTCTGGATACTGAAATCATTTACGTGTAAGCATGACAGATGCCAAGCCCTCAGGCTCTTGAAAGCAACCGCTCTTCAGCCTTTATTAGAGTGGCTGAGAAGACCACTAAATGCACTCTTAGATACTAGAGTGGTAACAGAAGCCCAGGATGGCTACAAACTCACCTGCAAACCCCAAGGATGAAACAACACTCGGCAGTTCCATGGTACCGTCAGTGCTACCAAGTGGGGGCCTCTGGGTCAAGTCCACGATGGAGGACCCCTTCTGTTCTACTGGTAAGCGCACTGCAGTCTGTCCACAGAGCGCTTGTTCTCCTTCATGCCAGAAGAGAGATGTGTGAGGGCCAGCTAGGTAGAAACAAACCGCTATAATTTTTTGTGATTTTTTTTTTTAATATATAAAATGACTCTTTTCTGTACCTTTTCTCTTCAAGTCTCTGAAATCAAAGAGAGCTAGTTCTTGATATGGATGGAGGGGTGGGTCAAAAGGATGTCAGTCATCCTGTGTTGTGCTTCATCTGTTCCAAAACAGTGAATGCACTTCTCCCTGGTTTGATCTTCTAAGAACTCAACTTGGCCATTTCCCAGGCATCTCAACAAGCTGCCCAATAATCAGAACTTGGGCCACAGGTTGGTAGTAATTCTTTGAATAATTCTTTCCCACACATCCTGTCCCCAGCCGCTTCCTAGAAGCTCAGGGTGACTTGCAACCAAGAGTTTTTCCATTTATTTCCGTTGTTGATCCTGTCTAGAAAAAGAACTCCTGCCAAGCCCTTAGTAGTAGCAGCAGTAGTTATTAGCAAAAAAAAAAAAAAAAAAAGACAAATACTATCACCTTTGATTTCATAACAATCCTGTAAGGGGAGGCCAGTACTATGATCTTCACTCTGTGGATTAAAAGATAGATGCAGAAAAGTGAAGCTAGAGAGAAGAGAGCAGAGCCTTGAAATTCCAGTTTTTTTTAACTATAACTCAGGTCAAGGGTGTGGATCCTCATGTTCAAAGAAGTTACATCACCTACTCAAGTCATCTCAACTAATTAGACATAGATCCTGAAACTGAATGGTTAAATAACGAGGAGAACCAGAGAAAACTGCCTCTCATATGTGAAGAGGAATCTGAACCTGAGAGGCTGGTGTTGCTTCCAAGGGCTTCCCATGGGAGATGCAATGGCTTTGCTCTGTCACACTCCAGCCAGCTTACTGCTGACAGAACGGAGAAATGGATTTTCAATTGACATAAGAAAGCAGTATCTAATATGCCTCAGAAGGAGAGATGCTTATGCAGAGCCTAAAAATGTAGGCCGTTCAAGGAGACCCAAGCCACCTGTGGACTTGAAAACATCTCAAGACTCCTCTAGTCCCAAGGTTTCTACAGGTCCCTGGAAAAGTGGGGAGGAAGAAGAAGCTCTGAAAGCAGAAGTCATGATTCAGTGAAGATGACAGCTGCATTTTTACTCTGGATAGTGAACCAGAGAATAAAGGACAGATTTCCCTTTATTTTCTGAAGATGAAGGAGAAGATGAAGATGAAGGAGAATAGAGAATAGAGTGAGAATTAATACAACTGAAACTGGAGACACAAAAGAAAGGGAGAAGCAAGCTAGCAGGGAGGAGAAGGAAAAAAAGGAACATGCAGTTTTTATTTCCTCAGAGGGAACCCTTTGAAAGGACACTGCATATCAGCTGATATGCAGCTGATAAACTCAATATTAGCTGATAAACTCAACTTCAAGTATTCCATGGAAGAGAAAGGTATCACCTAATTGAAAAAATTTAAAAACCTATTTTTAGTCCATTTCTTCATCCCTTCCATACAGAAATATTTAACCATGCATTGCGACTGCTGTTATGGGCTGGCTGAATTGTGTTCTCCAAAAAAGATACATTGAAATCCTAACTCCTAGAATGTCAGAATGTGACCTTACTTGGAAATGGGTCTTTACAGTAATCAAGTTAAAATGAGATCATCGGGGTGGGCCTAATCAAATATGACTAGTGTCTTTATAAAAAGGGAAATGTGGACACAGAGACAGACAGACACAGGGAGAATGCCACGTGAGCGTGAACGCAGAGAAGACAAGGAACACCAAGAACTGAGGCCAGCAGCAGCTCAGAGAGAGGTGTGGGACAGGTTCCCCTCCAAAGCCCTCAGGAGGCACCAACCCTGCTGACCCTTTGATCTTTGACATCTAGCCTCTGGAACTATGAAGCAATAAATTTCCATTGTCTAAGCTGCCCAGTCCATGGCACTTTGTTACCGTCTCTCTAGCAAACTAACAGAACTGGCTCTTCTGAGTTTCACCTCTCCAAAATACACACTTTTTGGTAAAGGCGTGGAATGCTCTGAATTGTGACACTCGAAAGCAAGTTAGAGCAGGAACTCACTGAGTACAACTCTTGATTCACAACAAGAAAACCAAAATCCAGGAGGAGTGAGCAACTTGCCCGTGTTTTCACAGTGGCAGAGCCATGACTGAAGCCCAGGCACCCTGACTTCAGGACCACACCTCTGTCCACCAAGACCTGATTGTACCAAAACTGCAAAGATAGTTGTTGAATACTGGTTGCATGCACCTGAAGTATGACAACACCTTAAGCTGGAGATAGTTATGTTTTGCTGGCATGGCAATTGGGAGAGAGGGCCCATTTTACTCCCTGGGGAAATTGACCACACTGACCAAGGAAGCCACTACTGGGAGGCCTAGAAGCATCTGCTCTCGGCAGGTACACTGCATCACTGGTCCTTCCCCAGATGGTCAATCCACTGAACTGGGAGGCTGGAAAGAATTCTACATTAGCTCAGATGCCAAGAAAGAACCAGCGACTGCAACACATGTTTGACAAGATCTTATGGAATTCAGCTCAGAATAAACTTTCTGATCCCCAAGTAAATGCTCAAGGACAGAGGCATTTCTTTCTTCTCCTCTATCTTTATATGAAAAAACTAGTCCTAGGCTATTTACCTTCAGTCATGCAGATTGGGAGCGGCAGTCCCTCCCCAAAAGTCCTCCAAAAGTGCAAGAAGAAAATACTTCACAGAGTGGGCTAGAGTAGACCCTTGGTTTCTGTCCCACTCAGTAAACATGCCAAGTACTAAGTAATGACACGTTTAAAGGGGCGGCAATTAAGTGAAACCCTGGTAAGGCATGGATTTGTCTCCCAAGTCAAGAGAAGGTGAGGGATTCCTGCTGCTATTGACTTTCTGGGACTGGGCTTCTCTAGATTTTCTCTCTCAGCAGAAGGAATGAGGAAGAGCTATGATGAAAGCGGCTTGGAGCTCCAAGGAGTGGATGGCCAAGAAAGGGTCATGGACCATCTGTACGGTAGAGCACTGGGAAGTCCTGTGTTCAGACGCTCAGATGCAGGCCTGCGGAAGGAAACCAGGCCCAGCTCGGGCGCTCGGGGCCTGAGGAGGTGCCCCCCGTCACTCTTCACCCCCACACCTCCTTAGCCATTGGACCAGCCAGTGCCTCCCTCCTGGGGAATATGAACTCAAATTCAACCCCAATCAGTTGTGCTTAGAAATGGAGGAAATATGATGCAGAAGCTGTTGGTAATGGCCATCTCTACCAACCGGATTAGAAAGTAGTGAAAACTCCCCTACAAACAGATGGATGGATAGAGCAGACTTGCAGACAAGCAGGAAAAAGAGACAGAAAGGGAATCCCTAAGTTTCCATGGGGCTTTGACCCCTAGTTCCGGAACATCCCTAAGGTCCAGCTGCCTCATGACCTCGTGTTCCTTGAGAATGTTTTGTTTTGAGCTAGCGTATGTAGCCTTCTGTTGCTTACAGCCTCGAGAACTCATTTATCAGAAATCATCTATGAAACCACTGGCTGGGGAATGGCCGAGGCCAGAGCACTGTGGGACTCTCCTGAGCACCTCCCAGGGGCCTTGCAAATCCACTTAACCATACCTTTGAAGCCATATTTTGCCACCTCACAGATGAAGATGAATTTGAGTTTTGACATTGACCTGATATCATCCAGACACTCCCCTCTCCCCATATTATACTTTGAGCTGGCACACTAACCACAACCAAAGTCTTGCATTCCTTCTAGATGCCACACTCTAAGAAGGAGAGTAATGGGTCACAGTGTGTGTGTTAGTTGCTCAGTCATGTCCAACTCTTTGCAACCCCAGGGACTGTAGCTCACCAGGCTCCTCTGTTCATGGAATTCTCCAGGCAAGAATACTGGAATGGGTTGCCATTTCCTTTCCAGGGCATCTTCCTGACCGAGGGATGGAACCCAGGTCTCCTGCATTGCAGGTGGATTCTTTACCATCTGAGCCACTAGGGAAGCCCCTGAGTCACAGTCCCCTTACTGGAAATTCTTGGGGCCCAGAGTTTTACAAATTCAGATTTTTTCAGGTTATAAAAAGCATGACCCACACACATGACTCCTATAGCAGGGTCTGGGACTGTCCCCTAATCAAACACATGAACATTTCTGTAGCAAAATGCACAGTGACTTTTTTAAGTGGGTTAAATCAAAATAATAGTTTCATATCAATATTAGTTTCCTGCCAAGAAGATCAAATCAGGCCAGGTTTTGCCCTCTAGTGAGTTACTAAAAACCTTATTTTCAAAAAAAATAAATAAATAAAAATAAATAAATAAATAAATAAAAACCTTAGTTTCAGACCTTTCTATATTGTGGTCACAGACTATTACTAACCCCTATTTAATATTAACAGATAAAAAACTGATGACCACAGACAGTGAGTATTGACACTTTACTCAGGGTGACCCAGATAACAGTGGACCAAATGGGAATTCAAGACGAAGCAGTCTGGCTCCAAAGCCTACAGCCTTAACTCCCCCCACTTCCTGGCACCCTATTGTTATACTGTTTTTCCAACTGGACACTGCATGAGGGTATCAAGGCTGGTTCCAGAGCTGGAAAACCACATGGAGGACAATTAAGAGAACTAGAGAAAGAGCAGCGAAAGCCAAAGAGGAGATGTGTCCATTTTCCTCAGCTACCTGTCTCCCTCCCAAATTCCTTCCCCAGTTCCATTTTTCGTAAGAGGACATCGGGCTACCAAAGACACTGGAAGCAACTGCAGGGAGAAAGAGGCTCTGAGATTGGAGGCAGGACCTGAGAGTGTGTACAATGATCAGAGGAGAGCTGTGAATTAGAGGCTGGAGGCCAAAAGCCTCAGATCTTTATCTTTCTTGCATTCATTCATCAATGAATTAATGAGCAAGAAACTGTGCCTCCATTTTGGGAAATGTATTAGCTTTGTTTCTATCTTTTGTGTGTGTGTGTTAAAGCCTGTGGTTATAAACTAGAGAAAATATAATGTTAGTTCTGTGATTGAGATGGCCAGGTGTCAGGAACATCCAAGCTTCCCTGTTAACACAACTCCAGCTGGAGTTTACTCTCCCAGCATCCTTCAGAGCTTGTGTTTGGTCAATAGGGTGTGGGTAGAAAAATGAGGTGTCATTTCTGAGTTATGCCCCTAAAAGAAACATGCATTCTGTCCCTGGCCTTTCCCCCTTCCCGCTACCTAGATGATGTCACAAGCTAAAGCAAACACTTTGGACTCGGAGATGGAAATCTTGTGTTGAGAAACAGAACTGCCTTGCCAGCATGGACAGCTCACCTCCATACTATTACACTGAGAAAAATAAGCTTCCATCTTGTTTCAGTTCAGTTCAGTTGCTCAGTCGTGTCCGACTCCATCTTGTTTAAACTATTATAACTGGGGGAGGGGTCTTAGTTTCAACAGCTAGGCTGTTACTCTGACTAATAACAAGTTTTAAAGTCTTTTTTAGCAATTTAGAGCATTCTTGCTCTGCACTTGGTCTGCCTCTGTGAAGGACTACTACCCAAATGACTTCTCCATACTTTTTGTTTTTTTATTTTATCCTTACTGTTGTTCAAGTTAATTTCTGTGTCCCACTACATACTGTATTTGCAACCTTTCACTTGCAGAAAGGAAACACTTTAGAGAAGGCCTGCTAGGAGCCAGTTACTATGCTAAATGCCTGACCTGCAATGTCTTGTTCAATTTAACAAGTACATACTTGTTAAATATTGAGTCCAATATTGAGTCCAATATCGTCATTTTTATTTTATAAATACGAGACAGGCTCAGAGCAGTTAGGAGTCTTGTCCAAGGTGACACAGCTAGGAAGTGGCAGGGTTTGGCTTTGAAGCCAGCTGATGTCCAGGTTGGTTCCTTCCACTACTCTACATTTACATGGTGGTGAGCACATCATGAGCGGCATTCCGGTTGTGAGACTGCTTTTCTTCTGGCTATAATTTATTTCATCAGTGTAACTGCATGACTTTTACTTTGTGACATCTCTATGCAACCCGCAATCCCTTAGGGCCATGTCTGTTTTATTTTTTATAAATTGTGGGGAAATACTCAGAACCTAAAACTTACCATTTACCCATTTTCAGTGCACAGTTCTGTGGCTTTAAGTGAATTTATATTGTTATACAACCATTCACCGATATCCACCTCCAAAACTTTTTCATCACCCCTGAAAAAATATGGGATGTTTCACAAGTTTGTGTGCTCACAGGGACCACATGAATCATCTCTGCTTTGTTTCATGTACTGCCCGAGTGAACACAGCAGGCATGTGACCAAGTCACTGGTTTTCTAGTTATTGGTTCCTTCCCTGCTTTTCTTTCTTTTTTCTTTCTGTGACCTGCTGTATGATCTGTCAGTAATGAAATGAACTGTCCTATTCACAGATGTGCCTGTTCAGAGTCCCGAGCTAACATAGGGAGAAATGAACATGATCCTCTATAAAATGGCCTGGCTTGGATCCTGTCTTCATCTCTGCTTCACTAATCCCCAGGAGGCTGAGCAAGAAAGCAGGAGAAAACTCACAAGCTGCCCCGTTCAAATCTGAACCAGTTAGTGACACTGATTTGTTCTGCTTTGGGGCCACTGGGATGAGACTCAGAGCACCGTCCAGTGCCAGGGCTGGAAGAAGATACAGGGGTCGTTAAGTCTGGCCCCCTTGATTCAGTGGTGAGACCACTGAGGCTCCGACAGGCAGGACTCCTGACCCTGCCCAGAGCTCTCTCCACCTTGACATCTGCTTGCAAGTCTCGTCCAATGCCCTTCCTTTCCCTCTTAAGTCTGTTTAAGCCTTTCTCTCCCTAAAAGCCAAATGTCTATTTAAAAGCCTCAATCCCATCAGCTCCTTACACAAGCCATGGACCCCTCTGCCCACCCCAGGCCCAGTGCTAGGGTGCTACAAGAAGACCTTAAAAATATTGGCAGTCTCGTAAATGCTAGACTTTTCTTCTCAGATCCCTGTGTTAGGACAGCAGGGCATGTTGGCTAACAGCTCTCAGCTGCCAGCCCTCTGGACAGTCCCTTCCCAGGGCCAATGGTGGCCTGCATCCAGAGACCGGGGCCCCATACTGAACAGCATGAAGGCCATCCTTGCTCCAAGCTCTCTGTGTGGCTTCTGAGGCCAGTTGTGACTACCTACAGCCCAGCCCTCTCTCTGTCCTGTGTGGTTCCTTCCCCAATAGCCCCTCTAATAAACCTCCTGCACACAAACTGCCCATCAGAGCCTGCCCCCAAGAGCCAACCAAAATAAAAACAACAACGAGGAGGTTTTGGTTTATAAATGTTTAAAGAATGGTTTACCAATGCCACATTAAGTCAACTCCATTAATTATTCCCTTTCATATTCATGAGCATCTCAAGTGTCAGTACCTCTAGTAATAATCCATAGGTAAAAAGTTCTAACTTTATATAAATCCCTAGCCTATATGTAGTTGTTGCAGAGAAATTGTCAGTAATGATAAATTATGAAGTTTTTTATTTTTTTGGCTTGGAGGATCCTAGTTCCCCAACCAGGGATCGAACCCAGGCCACTGCAATGAAAGCGCCAAGTCCTAGTCCCTGGATCACCAGGGAATTTCAATTAATGGTAAATTAAATGCAGCACTTACAGCCAAATAATTTCTAAGGTGAAATTATTAGATTGAACAGTATAAAACTGCTAATGTATGACTTTGGTGGGGGGGACTTTAAAAATGGCAATTTCATATGATTCAACAGTATTCTCTCAAAAATATTTACCAAAAAGGTGAAAAGGTGAAAGTGTTAATCGCTTAGCCATGTCCGACTCTGCAACTCCATGGACCATAGCTTGCCAGGCTCCTCTAACCATGGAATTCTCCAGGCAAGAATACTGGAGTGGGTAGCCATTCCTTTCTCCAAAGGATCTTTCCAATCCAGGGATGGGACTAGGGTCTCCTGCATTGCAGGCAGATTCTTTACCATCTAAGCCACCGGAGAAGCCCAGTTACAAAAAAATTATATTTAATTTGGGATGTAGATGCATCCTAATGATTTTGCGTTCCAACAAGAAGCATGTAGGTGCTATGAAGATGTTAAAAATGGCCTTCCCTCTTTGAAGTATAAATGCAACAAGCAGAACATAGAGATGAAAGTCAAGATAATGCCAAGATCTAGGGGCAAAGAAATTGACCCACAGACCTATGCGTCACTCTGTGACTCATGGTCCAGGGTGACGTACTCATTGCCTCTTGGGGTTTCATGCTCATGACAAGCTCCCATATCCTCTCTGCATTTTTTCCTCTTTCTGTCCTCACTCTCTCTCCTAGAGACCTTCCTTGTCTGCAGGAAAGCATGGCAAGGAGAAAAATCTATAGTTTAAGGGGAGAAAACAAATTTTGTGCTTTTCTCTCTCCTTCCATGAAAGGTTTTTCCATGATGATACAAACATTTAAGTTTCCTAAGTTCATTATCCTTTCAGGCCCTTGTGACAATTCCTCAAATTTCCACAAATAAATGAGCCGATTCACTTCTCCAAAAATGTCTTGTCCCCACAAATACTTATTCATGAGAAGAACCTCTGAGTTTAGCCTGTTCCTCCCAGACTATTTTATTTATTGATCACGTTGTTTTTTGTGCTGATTTGACATTAGTATTTGGGCTTCTTTGAAACTTTGAAAGTCTAATGGTTGGTACAGAGAGCTCCAAGCTCTTGCAACATGAGCTCTGGTCACCATGCTTACCTGGACTGGCTGTCTCGCTCTCTTCTCCCTCACCCCATGTAGGGTGCCTGTGAGAATGCAGAGAGAGAGGGGCATAGGGCCAAGAGCTCTCACCTGCCCAGGGTGCCCTCCAGAACATAGTGGGGGTTGAATGAGCTGAATGAGCCAGGCCAGAGAAACAGGAACAGGGCAGAGGCCACGCTTGGTCCTTGAGAAACTAAAATCTTATAGGCAGGAGCATTCAATGTGAAAACTTTTACCTGCTATAAGTAAATAAGGGAGCTCCTTCAAAAAATGAGTTTATAAGTAGGAAAGCAATGATTAGTGGAAAGTGGAGCATCAAGAAAGAAACTATACACATACACACACATCATTCTAAACCCACAACCGAGAGATAACTGCTTTAAATTTTCTTTGATGTGGAATAATTTTGTTGTATACCTGAAACTAATGAAATGCTGTATGTCAATTATACTGCAATTAAAAAAACAAAATTTCTAAAAAATTATCTCATTTCATTTTACTTGGATTTAGCAGGAAAAAAGTGAAGTGAAACTAGAGTAGTGACTGACCTTCATACATATCTATATATTTCCTCAAAACAAGACTTATTAATTACTAAGGAACTCTTCAAAATGATTACAAAATATGAGGCTTTGGTGTTAAAGTTAATGGGTATTTTTTTTAAGCTTATGCTTCTTAATGGCCATAAGTTTAAGTTTCCAGATGCTGAGCTTAAATGACTGTCTAATCACAATTCAAAGTCTTCAGGCTCCCTGACTTCAGACTATACTACAAGTCATCAAAAGTCAAGCGACAGTCATCAAAACAGTATGGTACTGGCACAAAAACAGAAATATAAATCAATGTAACAGGATAGAACATCCACGCACCTATGGTCACCTGATCTATGACAAAGGAGGCACGAATATACAGTGAAGACAGTTTCTTCAATAAGTGGTGCTGGGAAAACTGGACAGCTACATGTAAAGGAATGAAATCAGAACATTCTCTAACATTATGCTGCTGCTGCTAAGTTGCTTCAGTCGTGTCCGACTCTGTGCAACCCCATAGACGGCAGCCCACCAGGCTCCGCCGTCCCTGGGATTCTCCAGGCAAGAACACTGGAGTGGGTACACAAAAATAAACTCAAAATGGGTTAATGACTTAACTGTAAGACCAGATACTATAAAACTCTTAGAGAAAAACATAGGCAGAACACTCTCTGGCATAAATCACAGCAAGATCTTTTTTGATCCACCTCCTAGAGTAATGAAAATAAAAACAAAAATAAATAATGTGGTTTAATTAAACTTAAAAGCTTTTGCACAACAAAGTAAACCATAAATAAAACAAAAAGACACCCCTCAGAATGGGAGAAAATATTTGCAAACCAAGCAACCGACAAGGTTATATTTTAGTCTCCAAAATATACAAACGGCTCATTCAGTTCAATATCAAAAAATAAACAACTCAATCAAAAAATGGGCACAAGATCTAAACAGACATTTCTCTAAAGAAAGCATACAGATTGCCAAGAGGCACATGAAAAGATGCTTAACATCACTAATTATTAGAGAAATATAACTCAAAACTACAATGAGGTACCACCTCACACCATTCAGAATGGTTATCATCAAAAAATCTATAAACCAAAGATGCTAGAGAGGATGTGGAGAAAAGGGAATCCTCCTATACTGTTGGGCCTCCTAGGTAGCACAGTGGTAAAGAATCCACCTGCCAATGCAGGAGACACAGCTTCGATCCCTGGGTCGGGAATTTCCCCTGGAGGAGGAAATGGCAACCCACTCCAATGTTCTTGCCTGGAAAAATCCCATGGACAGAGGAGCCTGGCCGGCTACCGTCTATGGGGTCGCAAAGATTTGGACACGACTGATGGGGCACGCCTACGCTGTTGGTGAAAATGTAAATTGGCAACAGCCACTATGGAGAAGAGGATGGAGATGCCTTTAAAAATAAATAAATAAATAAAAATAGAGTTACCATATGATTCAGCAGTCCCACTCCTGGGCATATATCCAGAGAAAACCATAATTCAAAAAGATACATTTATCCCAATGTTCACTGCAGCACTACTTACAATAGCCAGGACATGGAAGCAACCTAAAAGTCCACTAATGGAGGAATGGATAAAAAAGATGTGGGATACACACACACACAATGGAATATTACTCAGTCATAAAAAAGAATGTAATAATGCCATTTTCCATGCCATGGATGGACCTAGAGATTGCCATACTAAGTGAAGTAAGTCAGACAGAGAAAGACAAATGTATCCCTTATATGTGGAAATCTAAAAAAATGGTACAAGTAGACATATTTACAAAAAAGAAATAGAGTCACAGATATAGAAAACAAAATTATAGTTACCAGTGGGGAATACAGGAAGAAGATAAATTGGGAGATTGGGACTGACATATACACACTACTATATATAAAATAGATTGCTAATAATTACCTACTATATAGTGCAGGGAACTCTATTCTATACTATGTAATGACCTATATGGGAATAGAATCTAAAAAAGAGTGTGTATACATATGTGTATACATATAACTGATTCACTTTGATGTACAGCAGAAACTAACACAACATTATAAATCAACTATACACCAATAAAAGTTTATTTAAAATAAAAATTAAAAAGATACACAATAAATATGTTTGACATGAGAATGGAAAAAAGTAAAATTCAAAGACACCATTACTATGTTAAAAACTACAAAATCTATTTCCCTTTTTTTTTTTTGACAGGGAAAGAGAGAAAGAATGAGAACAAAATTTATAACTAAGTTTATTCTCTAGGTGATTCTTCCAAAAAATATTAGAGAAAAGCTGATATGTAAAGAAAACATGCTATAAAAATGACAAGCCACTTTCAGGAATAAAAAAAGCACACTTTACAGAGGCAAATGCATATACCAAGTACCCATTACAAGTCCAAAAAGGTTGTATTTAGTTCAGAGGGCCTGTCACTAGTTCTCATATAGCACTAACAGCTCAAAACTGACTTGTTTCATATTCAGACCATGACTTCCCTGTAGAGTGTTTCCTTGTATTTTCCAGAATATCTAGGGGCCATTCTTTATCTTGTTGGGGGGTAAAAAAAAAAAAAAAGACTCATGCCACCATCTCACCGATAGCAGGCTGTGGTGACATGTCTAGATCCTAATCACAAGATCTACAAGATGTTACCCACTTTCTTCCTGAAAATGGTTTCCATGGAGCCCTCTGACTTCCTTTCTAATTTGAACTCACTACTCTAGGCTGTGGATCAACTGTCTTCATCCTAGCACATATTGTCACTGTCCTCCTAGACTGGTTTCTTGGAGCCCATGTTTTTCTCTTTCCTGTGTTCCTTTTCTGCTTGGCTCTAGCACACCTCTGAGTAACTCTTCTAGAAAAAGTACAGAGAAGATGATCTTGCAAAGTCCTTATCTGTGTCTGCAGGTACTTTTAGGCTTAGCCTAGCTGGTGTATATTTATGTGTTCAAATCATTTCCCTCAGAACCTGGAACTTGGTGCTTCATCTTTTAACATCCACTGTTGCTGTTTGGAGTTTTCTGATCCAGTGTGACTTTAGTCAGGCAATTTTATGTTTTCTTTCTGAAAACTTTAAGAATATTCCTTTTATTCTTACAGGGCAAAAATGTCACCAATATGTACTGAGATGGGCCCTTTTCAATCTGAAGACCAAGTTATTTCTCTCTTTTGAAAAAAGTCACATCCTCTCTCCATATTCTCTTTCTCTCAAAAGTAAACTGCTTAGATATTTTCCCAACCATTCTCCCTTCTCTTTTGACATCATCTCTCTAAGTTTCAGAAGATTTATTTTTTCAAATTTATTTTCCAAATTTCGAATTCAGTCCTTGACTATATCTATTTTTTTCAGACTTCTGTGGAATTTTGAAATTAATTTTTATTTTTGGCCACACCATGCAGCATGTGGGGTCTTAGATGGAACCCATATCCCCTGCAGTGAAAGCACACAGTCTTAATCAGTGGACCTCCAGGGAAGTCCCTGAAATTAATTTTGATAATCATATTGTCAAGATTTCAATGTCAACAATTCTAGTTTTCTGATTATTCCTTTAAATGGCAACTTGTTTTCAATGTATGGATATAATATCCTCTTGAATCTCTCCAATCCCTACTGAGACCATCTCAAAAGTTCTCCTCCTCCCCAGGACTACCTCCTTTTCCCCTAGAGGGGGAAGCTTGTTCACAGTTCAACTCCTCTTTTGCACCAATAGTTCCTCTTTAATTACCTGGTTATCTTTATGCCTATATGTTGACAGATGGAGAGCCAGTTTGCCCTGGGCTTCCCTTGAGCTGTATTTTGAGTAGTAGGATTTTGTAAGAGGTGAGGACTAGGGATTGAGAAAGTTTGGGTGAGGTATCTTAGGTTGACAGTAGTGTTTTATGTTTATCCTCCTTCAACTGTACATCCTGTTAATAACAGATACTATATGGGGCTCTGAGGGTCACTGGAGTAGGACCTCTATTTTAATAGTGTTCCTAATACTTGATTGCAGATTTGCAGAAGTAAGCAAATCATAGTCAAGACCAAGAAGTTACCATGACTAGGAAAAGAGTGTCATGCTGGGAATACAAGACAAAGAGGTGAAACTGGAAGATTTAGAGTGAGTATAAGAGGACTGACAAAAGATTTTTAATGGGGGGGAGAGAGAGAGGCCAATCCGATGGGAAGGGGCTTCCCTGGTGGTCCAGGGGTTAAGACTCTGCACTCCCAATGCAAGGGACCTAGGTTTAATTCCCGGTCAAGGAACTAGATTCCACACACCTCAACTAAGATCCAGTGCAGCCAAATAAATAAATCTTTTTTAAAAATCTGATGGAAAATGGGAATACTTCTACTCCTGCCACCTACTGCTGTTTTCCCAGAGACAGATTTAAAGACTGATTTCCACTTTTCACTTGCCTCCCCAACAGAAATATCTGCTCCTGCCTCTTCACAGAGTCCTGCAGAATTGAGGGCAAAGCCATGAAGCAATTGGGAAGAGAAGGCCGTGCTGTTCAGAGTCCAAGGACCCAGCACAGCCCTGGCAGGCTGCTCAGGCTCCGGCTCAGCTCCCCCATGGGCGACTGCCCTATTGCTCAACACCACCATGACGAGGCCACACCCCTTCCTAGCTGAACTTGCAAGTCGACTTACCATCTCTGATGCTCAGCCAACTGATTAGGACAGCAACCTTGATGAGCTTCACATGCTATCAAAACTTTTAAAGCTACCACTTATGGAAATTTTCAAACATATTCAAAAGTAAGGAGAACAGATAATGAATGTGCCTGTCACCTAATGTCTTAGTTTGCCTGTGCTTCTATAACAGAAGAGCATGGACTGGGTGGCTTACTAACAACAGAAATGTATTTCTCACAGCTACAGGTCAAGATCAAGGTGCAGGAATGGTTGAGTTCAGGTGAAAGTCCTCTTCCTGGTGCACAGACATTCTTCTCACTGTAACCACCCACAGGGAGAGGGAAGGGACTGGGGAGCTCTGTGTGGTTTCCTATAAGGGCACTAATCCCATTCAGGAGGACTCCACCCTCATCACTTAATCACCTTACAAAGGCCCAATATCCTTTAGGGTGTTAAGATTTCAACATATGAATTTGGAGTAGACACAAACATTCCATCTGTAGCCTTAGGAGGAGGAAACTTACTCCCACCCCTTGAGTTCCTGTGGCTGGACTAATAAAATTAGCACAAGACAGATTAAGGGAAAAGAAACTAATTTTAATTATGTGCACAGAGGTCTCATAGAAATGGGGCCTAAAGGGAAAGCAGGCAGCTTTTATACTTTTTAGACAAAGAAACAATAAATTCAGGAGGAACTGACATGACAAAGAAACTCAGGTTTGGAGTGATCAATTAGTGAAGAATCTAAACAGTTTGAGCTGGGGTAGTAAATAAAAGAAGTAACAAGGTTTATTTATACAAGCTCTGGGCCCAAATTCCCCACCTCTGGCAATAAGGGTGTCCTTCTACTTCCAAGTGTGGAGAGTACACCTTTCACGTGAAAGATTGATTTCCTGCTTTGGAGGAGACAAAAGGTCAGACTGTCTCTTTCACATTGGCCATTTCTTACATAACTTTAATTCAAAATTATTAGTATGCCATTGAGGCACATCTTGGGGGCACATCTTGGACCCCAATAATAGCATTCAATTTCAAAACTATATCAACATTTTGCCAATTTAAGAACCTACTTTTGGAGTGGGGATAGAGGGAAAAAGAACCCACTTTTCAGCAGGATTCATTTTTCAAAATAAGACTCTCCTTTTTCATAAACATGACTTCCCTGGTGGTTCAGACGGTAAAGCGTCTTGCTTACAATGCGGGAGACCTGGGTTCGATCCCTGGGTCGGGAAGATACTCTGGAGAAGGAAATGGAAACCCACTCCAGTACTCTTGCCTGGAATATCCCGTGGACGGAGGAGCCTGGTAGGCTACAGTCCATGGGGTCGCAAAGAGTCAGACACGACTAGCGACTTCACTTTCACTTTTCATAAACATGCATCTAAGCTCCACCTCTGGAAATCCTATCATCAAGCCCAAAAAAACACAGTTTTGTAGCACTTCATAAGTAATTCTGATGCCCACAGAAAATTGAAAGCCATTGCTGTAGTGAAATGAGAACAGAAGTATGATTCTACGATATACAGGGAGTTCAAAATCTTTGATAAATACGAGAAGACCCAGAAGACATAAAAGAAAAATAGTTACATCGCTCCCTATAAAATATGTAAATAGCAGGGTAGCAAAAGATCACAAAGACACAAGGATGAGAGAAATATTTTCAACATAGATAATACCCTTAATTCATGGAGACTTCTTATAAATTAGTAATATTTGTTCAAAATAGCAAATATTTGTAAAATCTCATAGATAAAGGCTCTGAAGAGACATAGACTGTTCAGACTGAGAATCTGAAAATGGCCAATAAATCTATGTATAGATTCACTGTCTCTTTACAGATCAGGAAAACGCAAATAATAAGAAATTGTTTCCAACCATCAAATTAGCCAAAATTGAGAGGATTCCTCATTTCCCGATGTTGGTAAGGTTTGGGGAAGAGAGCCATTTCTGTTCACTTATAATAGGACTATAAATCGCTGCAAACTTTTTAGATAGTAATCAGGCACTGTGATTTAAAATGTATAATGCATACACTCTTGAACCCAAAAATCTTACTTAGAGGCATCCAGCCAGGAGAAATAAAATACAAGTCTATTAAGACCTGCGTTTCATGGACAGCCTCTGCAACTAGCATTTACTAAGGACCTACTATGTTCTGACAGCTGAGCTAAGTGAATTACAAACGATGCTTTAGTTAATCCACATGACAACTTTATGAGGCAGTTCCCTTTATCTCAGGAAAAAAAACAACAACTGATATTTAGAAAATTTAAATATGTCTCCAAAGGTTTTTTTTAAAATGTGCCAGTAAATGTTGGAGTTAGAACTTGGAACTGGTCAACACAACTACAGAGTTCATGCTCCCGGTCACTGCACTGTGTTGCCGAACTAGACACAAATAACCAAAAAAGAAAACAAACCCCAGTGCCCTGGGTAGAGGAACAGTCTTTACAATGAGCCCAACCCCTAGAAACACAAAATGCCCCACTCCGGTATCACAATTAAAATTCATTTTGGGGGTAGGAAAGTTGGAACAAATACATTTTTCATAGAGACAGAAAGAAGTTATGATGAGGAAGAAAGACAGGCATGAAAGTCTTCTTGGATGCAAAGAGATTTCTCTCCCAGGCAACCTCAACTTTTCCCTGTAAATGCCTGGTTCAAGGACTTCCAACAGGGCCCCAGGCAAGGTGCAATTTCCCCACTTTCCCTCTAGGAGCAGCTGTGTTGGCCTCACCCCAGCTAACCCTTCCAAGGCAAAGGGCTGAGGGTGTGAGCAACTTTTTTCATTGGCAGAGGAATGGTGAGCATGAGGATTCTCAGGGCACTGGAAACATGGCCTCAATTTTCCTGGAAAATGACCACTTGTTTGTTTTATCTTCTTGGAATTTGGAGAGAATGTCATGAATACTCTTTCCTCATCAAGCCCCTGGCTGACCCTACCCTGAAACCTTAACCCGTGGTGGAAAGGAGAGAAGCGTCTTATCCATAGCAAGGTCATTGCCCCCAAACTCTGGGTTTCAGAGCAGATTCTCCTAAGCCATTTCCTCCCAGGTTTTATGTCCAGATTGTGGGAAAAGATTCCACAGATAAACTACATGCCAAAGTTGTAGCTCTGGGTCCAGAGCACCCAGAAGCATGTATTAGGATACGTTCTCACTTAACTATGCTTGTAAAATAGTGATCGGTATAAACAAGTTGCAAGGACCAATGTAGTATATTATAAAACAGGATTATGATTGATCCAATTCTGTACACTTGAAACCAGTAACAAACAATATAAAATAAGCAAGTAGTAAGTATTAGCCTGATAATCTAATAAGAGACTGTGACAACCACAGTCCTGGAGTTGTTTTTTGCTTATCATCAACTGTTATTATTAATAGCTACTTAACCTAACCTTGTTCTCTCTTCAGACTCAGGGGAGTAAACACACTTCTAACTTGTCCAAACCCCTGCCTTACAGTAAAAAACTCGTAAGCATATTTACTGCTCAAGCCCCAATAATGCCGTATTTTCAGATAGACTCTCCCCACATCAAAGTCCTTGTAAAAGCTCCTATTAAGTTCTTCCTTGTAGGAAAAGGTGGCTTGTTATCAGCTTGTCCAAGAAGGTATGATGCTGTTCCCACGTGCTTAAGTGCCCTGAACACCACAAATGATCACATATCTTCCCGAGCTTTGACCAAAACCTAAGGAGAAAAGACTGGCCTGAAATATCAGCTAGGTGGGAAGTGCCCAGACTCTGGAGAGAATACTACTTGGGTTCAGATCCCAGTTCTGCCTCTTAACAGCTATGTGAACCTGGACAAGATACTTCACTTCCTTATGCCTCAGTCATGCCATCTGTGAAATGGGTTTCTCCTTCACAGGTTTAAGGAACAAATGAGAAGTTACATATAAAACATATAGCACTATGACTACACAGAGGAAACACTCAATAAACATTCATTTTCATTATTTTTCCCTCAACCCTTTCTTCACCCAGAAAATCTGAAGTGATTATATTTCTCCACTTCTTAGGGTTGTCAGGAGAATTAAATGAGATAGTGCATGGACTTTTCAATGCCTAGCACAGTAGTCAATAAATGTTAGTGGGTTATTTTAAACTTTATACTTTTTATTTCAATTTCCACTTGAATCAAGAATTTAGAAATCAGAACACAACTGCTTTCCCTACTAAGATTCACAGGTAACAGTTTTCTAGTTAATCCTTTTTTTTCTTTTCTTTTTCTTTTTTTCTTTTTTTGGGAGCAAACCCTGACACGGGAGTCAGATTATAATGGTATTGGCATGACTCCATGAAATGCTAGCCAAGTGATCTCAAGAAATATCAGAATCTTGGGTTTCTTAACTGTAAAACCAGATAAAAATGTCTCTCTTTTAAAGTAGAAAGATCTCCAGAGGGTAATGAATCAAACATGCTTTGTAGACAATTAAGCAATGCAGCAATGTAAGACCTCATCATTTTCCCAGAATGAATGAGGATTTACCAGAATAAATGTAAAGAGAGCATAATGTAGCTCTATAAAGCAGTTTCTCCATTGACTAGAGCAGATTTTTATTTCTGAATAAGTTTTAATCTGCTTTAAATGGTTAAGAATCTCTAGGGAGAAGCTGAATAGAAGGACAGAATTCCACCACAACCATCAGTTAATCAGTGTGTGTGCTATAGGAAATGAGGCCAAAAGAATAGGAAATAGATATACTTTTTTCACATGGATCAAGAAGCTAAACTTTACTTCTAAGTGCCAGGCCAAGTCTTTAGGCATTTTGTGGATATGTTTGCTTCAAGTTAATTTTTATTCTACATCTCAATAGTCTCTAATGTAGACAATGAGCTAAATTTTGTCTGACGATCTCTCAGTCTCTCTTCCTCTCTTTTTCTCCCACTCTCTAAAAATAAATCCACAAACATCAACAGGATGTGGTAGGTAAGCCTTTACACTTCTACTAGAAAATGAATATTACTTAAGTCAATAAGAATAAACCTTATTTCCAATCCTCAAAACGGTAGTGGTAGGTATCTTTCTTTTTTTCCCTCTATTTTTCTTTAAAGCAAATACATTTTTTCTATTTGAATTGATGAACTGATGTAAGCCTAATAAAATTAAAAGAAGATTTGAGATGCAAGAAAATGAATCTTTGTTACCTTTTCCCTTTTACCTCTACGCACTGGTAACCCAAATAGCTAGCCATTAATATCTCCATGTTAATCCACCCCCAAATATCCTACTATTAGTTCCATACCAAATGCATTTTGTTCTGATGAGGAAGATGCTCAGAGCAGTCAAAATGTTGATAAAACCCATGAAAAAGGAAGAGGAGGAAACGCTTTCATCTCACAATGAGCATATCAATGTACAAAGAAACTGAAGCCTACAGCCCCTGTCACATGCCAACCTGCAGTTCAGTGTGAGATCAGAGAACTTCCTCCTGGTGTCTGCATCTACTCCTAATTGCCCTACTTAAAAGGAAACAAAAAAAGTGAGAGAAATATAAATTGGGGTGTATGTATGTGTGTAAACAGACCTTTTTTCACTGTGTGTGTACTGATTGTCTACTCTAAGCAGAGCACTGCCAGGCACACAAGGCTAAGTGAGACATGGTCTGCTCTGTTGCAAAGGTTTCCTTCCAGAAAAGTGGATTAGACAGAACAATGGGGCCTTATACCCACCCCCCTCCCTACCCCCTCACTCCCACTCCCCCACGACTCCCACCCCCCTCCCCCGCTGCCTACTCCCCTACACGCACCCCCACCACCACTTCAACTGCAGATCATAATCTGAAGCAGGTCGTGAATCCCCTCCTTCACAATCTTCCATAAGAGTTACAGAGTCCTCCCTCTTCATTCATCCTGGGCTCTTCACAGCTGGAATCCAATCACTGCAGCATGCCCAGCCCACACGGAGTTCTCTAGCATCCCCCAAATAAACCACGTGACTGTGCCCAGCCCTAGCTCCAGCTCTCTTCTTTGCTGTTAGAACTGCTGCTGCTTTTCGCTTCCCACCTGCACCCTGCACTTCATCCCCCACCCTACCCCACTCCCACACAGGAAGTTTTCCCTACTCCCACCTGCCTCCCCCTGCAGCCCCTCGCATCTCCTGCCCGCCAGCCCTGGAGATGCTGTCTCTATCGTTGTGTCATTTTCCATCATTCTGCCCAGCTCCACCATGAGCCTGAGGAGGCAAGAACCACGTCTATCCTCTCTGCCCTCAGAGCCAAGGGCAGAAAACCTTACGAAATCTGTGGTCTTGAATTAAATAAAATACTATAAACCAGTCCGTGCTGACTGTCTTCAGAGGGACCCCTAGAGAGTCGTGAAAGTCCAATGGAAGAAGAGAGGAAGAGGAAGTTACAGGAAGGATTCTTTCCAGCAACCTTAAAAAAACCTGCAGTGCCAAGAAATCAATAGATTCTCAAATCTCAGAAATGCACAAGGATAAAGGGCACACACTCCTGCAAGTGCCAACAGAAACCTTTAGCTAAATAAACAGTGAAGTAATATTAGTAAAAATGAAAATAAATCTTTTTAAAAACAAATAGTGCATGAGCCACAGCTTTAAGCTTGTCAACTGACTTTTAAAGGGGCATAGGACAGACGTTAAGAATCATCAGGAATATCTCCACTATGAAGCAACAATGCACTGGTGAAACACAAGACCTGTGAACTCACAGCTTTAGTTCAAATCTTGGTTCTGCCATTTGGTAGCTGTTTACAGTGGCTACCATCAAAAAGACATGAGATAAATGCTGGAAACTCTTGTGCACTGTTGGTGGGAATGTAAACTGGTGCAGCCATTATGGAAAACAATGGAGAGGTTCCTCAAAAATAGTTAAACACAGAAGTGCCATATGATGCAGCAATTCCACCTCTGGGACTATTTCCAAAGGAAATGAAAACACTAACTCAAAAGATATCTGCACCACCATGTTCACAGCAGCAATATTTAAGAGTCAAGGCATGGAAACATCTACTGACATATGAATGGATCAAGAAAACATGATGTAGATACACACATAATGGAATATTATTCAGCCATTAAAAATGAGGAGATCCTACCATCTGCTAAAATATGGATGGACCTTGAGGGCATTATGCTAAATGAAATAAATCAGGCAGATAAAGACAAAAAATACCATATGATCTCATTTATATGTGGAATCTAAAAAAAATAAAAACAAAAGCAAAAACTCAGACTCATAGAAAAAGACAGAGTCTGTCATCACCAGACTCTGGAGTCAGGAGAAGGGAGAACTGGAAGAAGGTGGTCAAACTACAAGTTTCCAGGTTACAAGACAGATAATTGCCGGGTGGGCGGGGGCAGGGATGTGCAGCATGAGACTATAGTTAACACTGCTGTATGACATACAGTAGAGGTGTTGAGAGTAAAGCCTAAGAGCTCTCATCACAAGGAAAAAAAATGTTTTTTCTTTTTTCGCTTTCTCTTTTTATATTTCTCTTTTTGCTATATCAGATGATGGATGCCATCCAAACTTACTGAGTTAATCATTTCACAATATGCGTAAGTCAAACCATTATGCTGTATACCTTAAACTTCTACAGTGATATATGCCAATTATATCTCAACAAAACTGGGGAGGGGGTGAGGAGATGGGTACAGAAGATCCATAATGTTGCAACTTTGAATAGAGTGGCCATGGTAGACCTACCTGAGAAGGTAATGTTTAAGCAAAGAGGGTGAGGGAGGGAGCTCTTCAGATACCAGAGGGAAGAGTGATCCAGGCAGAAAAAAATAACCAGTGCAAAGGTCCTGGGGCAGAGTCTTCCTTAATGTGTTCCAGCTTCACAGGGGTGTCAAGAGTGGTTGGAGCAGGGGAAACAATGAAAGCTGTAGAAGAGAAGGTCAGGGGGAGTAGGCCACTATAAAGACTTTGGTTCTGATTTGAAAGACAGAGATCCATGGTGTGGTTTTGAGTATGGAGTCACTCTGACTGCATCAGCCTAGAGGTGAAAAGGAGGGAACAACTGTAAGTAAGAACCACCACCAGAACGCTATTATATAAAGTCAAATGAGTGATTATGGCAACCAGAACAGGGCTGTAGCAGCAGAGGTGAAAAGTGCAACAATCCTGGCTACACAGCTGACCTTTGAACAACATGTGTTTGAACTGCTTGGGTCCATTATCTGCAATGGTAAACACTACAGCGCTACAGGATTCACAGTTGGTTGGATCCCAGGATGTGGAACCACAGATAGAGAGAGCTGACTATAAAGTTATAATGTGGATTTTTGACTGCACAGAGGGCTTGCACCCCTAACCTCCACATTGTTCAAGGATCAACTATATGTTGAAGCTGAGCTAGTTGGATGCATGTAAAAAGTGAAAGAGAGAAGGCAGGAAGCATCTGGTGTGAGCAAACTGAAAGGACGGAGTTGCCATTCACGGTGGTGGGGAAGGCTCTTAGGAGGGCCAGGTAGGAGATCAGGCATTTGGCTGTGGACATGTTGAGTCTGAGAAGCCCTGTACACATCCCAGAAAAGATGTGAAGGACACAGTTGAAAGTCAGAGGCAACTGGTATCTGGATTTGGGAGAGAAGATATGGGTCAACCGAGATGATGTGTTAGAAATTACAGTCTGCTTAACTATGGTCAAGTGGGCCTTAGAAAGCATCACTACGAACAAAGCTAATGGAGGTGATGGAATTCCAGTTGAGCTATTTCAAATCCTAAAAGATGATGCTGTGAAAGTGCTGCACTCAATATGCCAGCAAATGTGGAAAATTCAGCAGTGGCCACAGGACTGGAAAAGGTCAATTTTCATGCCAATCCCAAAGAAAGGCAATGCCAAAGAATGCTCAAACTACCGCACAGTTGCACTCATCTCACACGCTAGTAAAGTAATGCTCAAAATTCTCCAAGCCAGGCTTTAGCAATACGTGAACCGTGAACTTCCAGATGTTCAAGCTGGTTTTAGAAAAGGCAGAGGAACCAGAGATCAAATTGCCAACATCTGCTGGATCATCGAAAAAGCAAGAGAGTTCCAGAAAAACATCTATTTCTGCTTTATTGACTATGCCAAAGCCTTTGACTGTGTGGATCACAAGAAACTGTGGAAAATTCTGAAAGAGATGGGAATACCAGACCACCTGACCTGCCTCTTGAGAAACCTGTATGCCGGTCAGGAAGCAACAGTTAGAACTGGACATGGAACAACAGACTGGTTCCAAATAGGAAAAGGAGTACGCCAAGGCTGTATATTGTCACCCTGCTTATTTAACTTAGATGCAGAGTATATCACGAGAAACGCTAGGTGGGAGGAAGCACAAGCTGGAATCAAGATTTCTGGGAGAAATATCAATAACCTCAGATATGCAGATGACACCACACTTATGGCAGAAAGTGAAGAAGAACTAAAGAGCCTCTTGATGAAAGTGAAAGAGGAGAGTGAAAAAGTTGGCTTAAAGCTCAACATTTAGAAAACTAAGATCATGGCATCTGGTCCCATCACTTTACGGGAAATAGATGGGGAAACAGTGTCAGACTTTATTTTGGGGGCTCCAAAATCACTGCTGATGGTGATTGCAGCCATGAAATTAAAAGACACTTACTCCTTGGAAGGAAAGTTATGACCAACCTAGATAGCATATTTAAAGGCAGAGACATTACTTTGCCAACAAAGGTCCGTCTAGTCAAGGCTATGGTTTTTCCAGTAGTCATGTATGGATGTGAGAGTTGGACGGTGAAAAAAGCTGAGCACCGAAGAATTGATGCTTTTGAACTGTGGTGTTGGAGAAGACTCTTAGGAGTCCCTTGGACTGCAAGAAGATCCAACCAGTCTATCCTAAAGGGTATCAGTCCTGGGTGTTCACTGGAAGGACTGATATTGAAGCTGAAACTCCAATACTTTGGCCACCTCATGCGAAGAGTTGACTCATTGGAAAAGACCCTAATACTGGGAAGGATTGGGGGCAGGAGGAGAAGGGGACGACAGAGGACGAAATGGTTGGATGGCATCACCGACTCAATGGACATGGGTTTGGGTAGACTCTGGGAGTTGGTGATGGACAGGGAGGCCTGGCGTGCCGCGATTCATGAGGTCGCAAAGAGTCAGACACGACTGAGCGACTGAATTGAACTGAACTGAACTAACTATGGCCTTGAATGTTTTGTCCCACCATAATTAGTCTTGAACCTGTGGTTCTCAAATTCTAGAGTTCACAAAAATCACCAGAAATGCTTATCAAATACTGAGTCTTGGGCCCCATCCCCAGAGAGTCTAATTCAATTGGTTCTGGAATCCAGGGATGAGGGTGGGGAGGGAGAGCAAGGAATGTACGTTGCTGAGCTCAAGAGATTCAGGAGTTGACTCACAGACCAACCTCTGAAAAATCTCAGGGTCTCTTCCCTTCTTCCCAAATCAGATATTCCAACCATCTGGACAATATTTAATTTCTCCAATGACTCATAAAAATATGCCTTCCTTCAAAATATTAAGGAGGTGGGGGACAGTGGTGCTGGACAAAGGGTGCTGACATTTGTTTAAAGCACATTTCACTTGCTGTTTCATTATAGACAGCCTGAATGCTGATTTGGTCAGTTCCATCCCAGCAGGGCTGAGCCATGAGTTCAGTTGGAAAGTGGACCCAGGATTGGTCTCCGAGCCTTCATGCTTGAGCCACTTTCTTAAGTGCTATTCACCCTAATCCCACATGCCACAGTTATAGCAATGGAGTCATGTTAACAAAACTCTCCTCTGAGAAAACAATGCTGAGTATCTACATGGACTACATGATGTGAAAATTTTCTGCATTTAAGTATGCTATGTTTTTCAGTCGCTCAGTCCTATCCAACTCTTTGCGACCCCATGGACTGCAGCACTCCAGGCCTCCCTGTCTTTCACTGTCTTCCAGAGCTTGTTCAAACTCACGTCCATTGAGTCAGTGATATATCCTGTGCATGTGTGCTAAATTGCTTCAGCTATGTCGGATTCTGTGCGACCCAATGGACTGTAGCCCCGCAGGCTCCTCTGTTCATGGGCATTCTCCAGCCAAGAAAGCTGGAGTGGGTTGCCATGCCCTCTTCCAGGGGATCTTCCCAACCCAGGGATCAAACCCTGTCTCTTCTGCCTCCTGCACTGGCAGGTGGGTTCTTGACCACTAGTGCCACCTGGGAAGCCCAAGTATGCTATACCTAATATCAGTCATACAATAGGACACAATGCTTCCTTGAAGGGTGTGGCAGCCAGCCTCCAAGATAGTCCCCACTGATGGTCACCTCCTAGTGATCATACCATTTTGTAGTCCCCTCCCCATTGAATAAGAGTAGAATAAACAAGTGACAGTATATGACTTCCAAAGTTAGATCATAAAGTCACAAAAGGCTTGTGGCTCCATCCTGGACTCCTAGAGCTCTTACTCTAGGGGAAGCTGGCAGCCATGCTGTGAGGACACTCAAGCGACCCTGTGGAGAGGCCCACATGAAGGCAGAGTGAGACCGCCTACCAACAGCCAGCACCGATTTGCCAGCCACATGAGTTCAAGCAGATTCTCAAGTCCCAGTTAGGCCTTCAGATGACCTCAGCCCCAGCAGACTTCTGCTGCAACTTCATGAGAAATCTCGAGCCAGAATCACCCACCTAAGCTGCTCCTGAATTCCAGATCCACAGGTACTATGAAAGAAAGGAAACGATGATTCTCATTTTAAGCTAAGTGTTGGGGTGATATGTTTTATAGCAATAAGTAAATAAAAAGGGATACCCTAAGTGTTCTCACAGCTTTCCATAAAGAAACTCATTAAAACTCATATGAATGCAATGAGGTAAGCACTTTTTAGTAAGCCCCCATATTAAAAGAAAGAAATAAAGAAAGGAGGAAGGAAAAGAAAACAGACATTGAGAAGTTAAGTTCTTAGCCAAGGCTACTCACTCAGGAAGTAGAAGAACAGGGGTGGAAACCAGGCGGTCTGGCTCCAAAGCTTGTGCTCTTAGCTACCACACTGTTCTGCCTTGGGTGTGGGAGTTGCCTTGAAAAGAAAATATTTGTGCTTCTTAGCTTATTCTGAGTAATACTTTGTACTCTAAAATACTTCTCTGTTTTGGCATTTACGCATAGTACTTTTTTTAGAAACTGACTTTAATTCAGGACCTGATTTTTGACTTGGAGTAAACATTACTTTCTTCCAAAAAACACATTTCTAATACTATAAAACATCACTGGGAAAAAGTATTCAGTGATCAAAGTTTCACTTCACTGTCAAGCTATAGGCTCTTCAAAGCAAGGCACACCTCTTTCAGCCCAGCCTGCAATGCAGGAGACCTGGGTTCCATCCCTGGGTTGGGAAGATCCCCTGGAGGAGGGCATGGCAACCGCTCCAGTATTCTTGCCTGGAGAATGCTATAGACAGAGGAGCCTGGCGGGCTGCAGTCCACGGGGTCACAAAGAGTCAAACACAACTAGGTGACTAAGCACAGCACACAGCAATGTTGACTCATCCTCACTGGATACCCAGGGTATTGTGGAGGAAACATAAAAAGAGCTAACAGTGAATCTTGCTTGAATCCTTACCACTTACTTAATCTGCATAATGGGGCATTTGCTGATGTTATCGTGTATTCTGGGCCTTTTCTGTTAACCATCTCCCTAGCTTAACAATCAGCTCTTTGCAGGAAAGACTAATGGTTTACATCTCTTCTACCCTCCATAGTTTATTGCACATAATAGACTTTCAAATCTTTGTTTATTTAAAACATTTCAAACTTTCAAAAATAAAAACCATTCTAGTTGTTTCTTGAACAGCTTCCAATTCCACAAGCTCCTCTTGCTCTGACATCCATCATTTCTGTGGTGAGACTCAGTTAACCACCCCCTCCCTGGTCAGGTCAGAAATAAAAGGGCAGAGTGACAGTGCTCTCAGGGTTCTAATTGCGTCCAATGGAACCAACCCAAAGTCTACCACAGGGCTATTTTGCGTGTTGTGAACCGCACACTTTAGGAGGGACCTTGGCAAACTGGAGAAGAGTGACCAGATGGAGAAAGATCTGAAAACCTAACCATGAAGAAGGCTGAAAGGTGTTTAGTTTAGAGCAGACTGTACTTGGAGCACATGCCCAAGCATTTGAAAAGCTGGCCCGAGAGAGGAGGAACATGCTAATTCTAACTGAGGGACGCCAGAGCCTTGCCTCCCCAGCTGTTTCAATGGGATGTGGATGTGTGCCTATCAAAAAAAAGAGTTGGGTGGGTGAATAAATTTGGAAAATGCCACAAAGGCGATCCCCCTCTGAGAGTCACAGAGCACATTAGCATACAAAAGATTCTGAGAAAATCCTCTAAGAAAGAAACCTGTGTTAGAATTTATTTACCATATCTATTGTGTACACTACTCTTATTTCTCCATGTAATGTCTATTAACATGTCATACACAGAACATTAAGAAACAATGTCCTAAGACATAGAACTAGGGCTGGTTTCCATAGAATATCAGGTTTCCTCACCACTCAGCTGGCCAGAGACAAAGTGGGCAGCCTTGTGAGGTCAGGAGTGCTTTGCCATGAAATTGTTAAAACCAGGCCGCATGTTGTGAAAAGTCATACACAAGCAGACCTCAGAGATACTGTGGGGCAAAAGTGAAAGCGTTAGTCACTCAGTCGTGTCTGACTCTTTCCAACCCCATGGACTGTAGCCCCCCCAGGCTCCTCTGTCCATGGAATTCTCCAGGCAAGAATACTGAAGTGGGTAGCCATTCCCTTCTCCAGAGGATCTTCCTAACCCAGGGATCGAACCCGGGTCTCCCACATTGCAGGCAGATTCTTTACTGTCTGAGCCACCAGGAAAACAAATAAGGCAAATATTGCAGTAAAGTGAGTCACACAAGTTGTTGGTTTCCTGGTGCATATAGAAGTTATGCCTACACTATACTATACTATACTAAGTGTTCAGTAGCATTATGTCTAAAAAAAAATGTATATACCTTAATTTTAAAATACTTTACTGCTAAAAAATGCTAACCATCATCTGAACCTTCAGTGAGTCATCATCTTTTTACAACAGTTACATCAAAGATCACTGATCACACATCATCGTAACAAACACAATACCGATAAAGTTTGGAACATTGCAAAAATTACCAAAATGTGACAGAGAAACACAAAGCAGATGCTACTGGAAAAATAGTATCGACAAACTTGTTCAATGCAGGCCTGCCACAAATCTTCAACTTGTGAAAAACACAGTATCTGAAAAGTGCAATGAAGCAAAGCACAATAAAAGAAGCTATGCCTACAGCAGGCTCAAGATTCCGTGGTTCTGTGATAACTATCAGGAGAGAAAATTTCCATGTTGGGATTTCCCTTTTCATTTGGTCTTCCATCTGGAATCAGGGGTCTCCACTTCATTAGAAATAAACAGTCTCACTATTCTTATGTTCCAGTTACATTTATAGCATTATAATTATTTATAAATATACCTGTCCCTCTAGACAATGACTCAGCCTGGAGAACACGGTCCACCTGCTCCTCAGCTGTGTAAAGGACATGATAATAGTACCTACATCGTGTCTAACTTCCATGATCTTCCTGACCTTCCTGCTACATTTCCCATGCAGGGCAGGGTATTGCAGAGGAGAGAACTTCGCTTCGCACGTTGCTGGGGGACGGGAGGAGCTGGGGAAGGGAGGGAGGGAGAGAGAGCACACGCTCCAGAGACCTGCAGAGTATTCCCTTGAATAATTAACCGAGCACTGATTAGAGCATGTGTGTGAGAACCTACCTGAAAGGGTTAAAGGAAACAGTGCCTAGATTACACGCAGACCTAAGATTAGTGTCTGTTCCTGCTAACTAGACTGGAAAACACTATTAATTCAAATATGTGGTACTCAAAAGCCTCATGCGTCAGTAATAAGGAATAATTAATCCTAAAATAAAGACAATCCTGGTTCTGCCTAACAAATCTTGAAAATAAGCCCCGAAAGGCTTAAGCTGTTCTTTTTTAATTTTTAAATTAATTTTTTTACTGTTCTAAATACATTAACTGCATCCCAGAACAAAGCTCAAGAATCTTTATGAAGATATGAAAATATCCAATACCCAAAAAGGTAAATTTTATAATACCTAGCATCCAATCAAAAATAACTAGATGTGCAAAGAAGCAGAAAACTACAATATACTACAAGGAGGAAAAAAAAACAGTTGAAGTCAAAACATAATGGACACAGATACTAGAATAATCATAAAATGACATTAAAATAGTTACTATAACTATATTTTTATCCACAAAGCTGGAGAAAATATTGAACATGTTAAGTAGTGACATGGGAGCCATTCTTAAAAGAGACAACTTCCAGAGATGAAACTCACAATATTTGTGATAAAAAATAAACAAAGTGAGGTTGTCTATGTAAGATAGATAGCCAATGGGAATTTGCTGTATGACTCAGGGAACTCAAACAGGGGCTCTGCAACAGTGGGATGGGGAGAGAGATGTTGAGGTGGAGCGGGGACATGGGTGTACCTATGGCTGATTCTTGTTGCTGTATGACAGAAAACTGCAAAATTCTGTAAGGCAATTATCCTTCAATTATAAAAAGTAAAATAAATAAACTAAATGAGGTTAAAAGCATATTAAACGTTATGAGAAAATGATGTGTTTAAAGACATAGCAATAGAAGTTATCCAAAATAAAACACAGGAAAAAGACTAAAATATAAACAGAGCATCAGAGAACTGTGCAAAAACATCAAGAGGCCTAAGACACAAATAGTTAGTTTCCAAAGGAGAGAAAAGAGACAGAGAAACAAAAATAAGTGCATAAATCATAGCTTCAATTTTATAAAATTTGATTAAAATTATAAACACATCCAAGAAGTTCAACAAACTCCTTGCACAAGCCCAAGAAACATGAATACTACTATACCAAAGCATATAATATATCAAATTTCTGAAAACCAGTGGTAAAGGGAAAAATTGTAAAACCAGACAGAAAAAACAGACACTTTACTTTCACTGGAACAAAAATAAGCAAGATATTAGAAATTATGTAAGCTGGCCAAAAATGAAGCAACATCTTAAAGGAACTAAAAGAAAAAATTCACCTATACCCTGTGAAAATATCTTTCAAAAATATATGTCAAATAAAGACACTGAGGCCTATGATAGTGATAAAAACTTCTCATTGGCAGTTGTACACTATTAAAAAAAATGGTAAAGTTCTTACCTTCAGAAAGGTAAGAATGAGGAGGGAAAGAAATGGAAATGATGTCAAGTGAAAATGTGGATCCATTCAAAAGATTGAAGACCACTGGAAATGAGAACTATGTTGGTCCAATATTTTTCTTATTTAACTCTTTAAAAGACAACTGCCTATTTAAAATGGATAATACATCATGACCAGTGTGTGGGGGGTTAATCCCCAAAATGCAAAGTTAATCTAACATTTAAGAATCTACCAATGTTTTATAAATACACTATATTAACAAACTAAAATGAAAATCCACATGATCATTTCAATAGATAACAGAAAAAATGTTGGGCAAGATCCAACATCTTTCTGATAAGGTGAGCAAACTGAAAATATTAAGGAACTTTCTTAATTAGATGAAGGATTTCTATGAAAAACCTATTAATAACATCATATATAATTGGGAAAGACTAGATTCATAAGGAAATGCAAAAGGCATTCTTTGGAAAAGAAAGTTGAAAGAGCAGCACCGTCTGACTTTAATGTTATCGTAAAGCCACAGATATCAAGACTGTGGTATTAATGTAAAGGGAGACAAATAGATCAATGGAACAGCACAGAGTCCAAAAGTAGATCCACACTATGGACAAGCAATTTTCAACAACTATGCAAAAGCAATGCAGAAGAGAACGGATCATCTTCTCAATAAATGATGCTGAAACAACTGTATCCACATGCCCCCAAAATGGACTTTAATCCATATATCATATCATCTTTAAGAATTAACTCAGAACTGATCATATACCTAAATGTAAACCTAATACTATAAAACTTCTAGAAGGAAAACTAGGAGAAAATCTTGTGTTAGGCAAAGATTTCTTAGCTATAATAGTAAGTATACAATTCCAATAAATGAAAAACAACTGATAAATCATACTTCATTAAAAAAAAACAAACCTTCTGCTCTTTGAAAGATGCCCTTAAGAATGAAAATATAAGTCATAGATTGGAAGAAAATACTTAAAAATCATATATCCAAGAAAGGACTTACATTCAGAATATATAAAGAACTCTCAAAACTCAGTAACAAGAAAACAACCAACATTAACACTCGGCGATAAATTTAAATAAACACTTCACCAAAGACGACATAAAGATGGCAAATAAACACACTTTTTAAAAGATGCTTAACATTATTAGGCATTCAGGAGATGCAACATTGAGTAACAATGAGGTAACATTATACACCTGTTCAAAAGGCTAAATACTTAAAAACTGAACATAGTAAGGTTAGTGAGGTGTGAAAGAACTGGAAGTGGGAATGTAAAATAGAGCAACTATTTTAGAAAACAGTACAAAAGTCTCTCAAAATGTTAGACATCCTTAGACCATATCCAGACCATATTCTACTCCTAGGCATTTAGCCAAGAAATGAGGGCAGACATTCACACAAAGACCTGCACGTGAGTATTCATAGCAGCTTGATTTGTAGTAGCAAAAACTAGGAACGATCCAAATATTCACGAAGAGGCAAATGGATAAACCAGCTGTAGGGTATCCGTACAACATACTACTACACAGCAATAAAAAGGGATGAGCTATTGATAAATTCAACAATGTTGATGAATCTCAAAATAATAATGCTGGATAAAAGAAGTCAGACAAAAATACAAACTGTGTGATTCTATTTCCATAAAACTCTTTGAAGTGCAAACTAATCTACAGTGACAGAAAGTTGATCAGCGGTTGCCTGAGGATTGAAGTGGGTGAGGGAAGAAGGAGAGGAAGAGATGACAAAAGGGCGCAGGAAACTTGTAGGGGTGCTGGCTATGTGCCTTATCCCATTTCTCATGATAGTTCCATGGACATATGAATATGTTAAAACTTATCAACCTGTATACCTTAAAATGTACCCTTTATTATATGTCAATTACACCTCAACAGAGTAGGTAAAAATGAACAAATAATAGTAAATGCTAACTTGATCAAACCAGTGAAAGTAAACAGAATGTAAGTCGGCAGAATACAAGGAGCTTATCAATTGTCATTAAAAGTAAATAAACTGAATTAATTCATTAAAACAGACAGTAAGACTGGCTTAAAAAGAAATTAGACTCTGTACTACACACAAAAAGCAGATGTAACCTACCGTGTGTTAACTTCCCTCACCCAGAAGAATTAAAATCTTAGTAAATTAATAATTTCTCTTGAATAGAGGAGTTAAAACTTAGGATACTTACTAACATGATTTTACATAAATCATGATCCAAGAGGGGGCAATATTGATTTTTAAATTAACACTCTAAAGTCTAAACTAACAAGTTTTTCAGAAGAATGTTGTCCTTGTTGGAGGTTCTTGGAATAATACCACTTGTTAGCTGATACACTGCAGTGGTCTTTAATCTTTTATTCCCAAGGTTTCCAAGTTGTTGCTTCTAAATAACTGTACATATTGGAGGGTCTTTGAAGGGGCAAGTCATAGTCTGTGATTTAACCAATGAGTTAACAGCATTTTTCCATCTGGAAAAATACTGGAGAATACTAGTTTAACATATTATTCACTTGCTAATCATTGGTAGCCAACAGCTGTGAGGAATCTTGGGTTAGAAACATACCTGCTGATTCTCCTTTCTTATGGAAAAGGGATTTGGGGCCTGTGTAATGACTGGCTCTGCATTTTGTTGCTTATTACTTGGTCCAGAGTTTCCATCGGGGTGGGAAAGAGGAAGATAAGGATCACGTCCAATCTATGATGGGTCTTGACCGGCCACCTACAAAGGTCCAGAGCTCAGTAACTACTCACGGAGGGCTTTAACCAGTCCTACCAATGGGGTGGATTGGCAGGAACACTGGTTGTATCAGAATCACCTGAGGTTTGTTAAAACGCAGGTTCCTGGGCCCCTGCCCCAGAGTGGCTGACTCGGGAGGTCTGGGGAAGGGCTAAAAATGTGGATTTCTACCAAGTTGTCAGGTAGGCTGCTGCTCCTAATTGGGAGACCACTGTCTGAGGCTCCTTCTTTTTCTTTTTTTGCCATGCAGCGTTTGGGATCCTAGGTCTCCAACAAGGGATCAAACTCATGCTCCCTGCATCGGAAGCTCTGAGTCTTAACCTCTGGACCACCAGGGAAGTCCCATGAGGAACACTGTTTCACCCGTTTTCCCTTCTTAGCTTCAGCCTCTGGCATCTCTCTTGCCATCTTTTGAGGACAAGCGTACATGCCTTCCCCAGGTTCCCCTTTTAAGACTTGACCCCTCATTCCCTGACAGCGGGCAGTGTTTGGCACCTCTGATTGCACTAGCCTCAGAAAACTAGATGCTCAGAGATCTCCTGTGTGTCCCTGGGTGTCAAGAACATGGTGAACACACACAGATAATCCTCCGAGGTGGTGGTCTGGCACGTAACAGAGAAGCCTTCACTGCCCTCCTGGCTTCCAGCTGGTCACAAGGGTGAAGCAGCCGCCACCGCCAGGGGAGTCAGATGGATGCCTGGTGTGCTCACCAGCCTGCAGGCAGATTCCCAAGGAATGTGCAGGGCTCCAGGTATGCACAAACCATGCAGGCAGGCGGGGTAAGAGGGCCAGGCTGGGGAGGGAATAGGGAAGGAGCCTGGAGGGTTCCTACCCTGATGAGGGGTACTCTGATCTCCCAGGCCATTACCCCTAAGAGGACAGCAAGTTCCATCCTGTACTCACAACCCGTCAGACACATTAGGTCTAAGAAATGTAGGGCAAGGAACAACGGTTTAACTAATGCTTCTGTTTTTTCATTCATATTCATTCAATCAACATTTGTTTGAGCTTCTACTATATGGGCTTTAGGTTAATCTTGATATCTAAAGGGGATTAAAACATAATCAATCCCTTCAAGTTGTTCACCATATGATATAGGAAGCTGGACAGGAAGAAGGTGTCCCAGTGAAGCACCTTTAGAGGTGGAATCACCCATGGCTAAGAGCTCTAGAGCCAGAACATCCAGCTCCAAATCCTGTGTGCCCTTGGGCAAGTCACTTAACCTCTCTGGGTCTCCACATCCTTACCCATAAAAATGAGACAATACGTCATAGGTATGTCTGGTATAAGGCCTAAATGAGTTAATAGAGACTTCCCTGGAGATCCAGTGGCTAAAACTGTGTTCCCAACACGAGGGGCCTGGGTTTGTTTCCTGGTTAGGGAACTATTAATAGATCCCACATGCTGCAACTAAGAGTTCACATACCACAAGTAAAGATCCTGCATGCCGTAACCAAGACCCAGCACAGCCAAATAAATAAAAATAAATAAATATTTTTTAAAATGAGCTAATACATCCAAAGTGTTAACAATGTACCTGGTGCAGAATCCTGGTTGCTAACTATTGTCAATATTGGCACGACAAAGAGAAAGGTGCTGCGGACATCCAGGGAGGAGAGGTCAGAGACCCAGACATAAAACTCAGTAGCTCAGAGTGGCAGCTGGCCCTCTGTAACACGAGCAGATGTAAACAGAGCATCACAAGGCCCCTTCCAGGTGAGAGCGGTGGGCTGGAGGGGCACCCAGTAGGCACACTGGACACAGAAATGGAATTTCTCTTGCCCTGGACATGGAGGAGTTAGGGAAGAGTGAAGGTCCTCTCTACTTCACTTGGATTCAGGGGACGTTTGACAACATCTCACTCAGAGTCAAGGGCATCAACTGAGACTAGATGTGGTGGTTCCACGCTTGGGCAGGCCCCTCCTCCACCCAGGGACCCCTGGAATCTGGGGGCTACATCCTCCATCCCAGCCCCACCCCTTCGGTGCCCCCACTCCATCTCTGGGCCTGTTTTCCTATTCTTTTTGTAGCTGCCACTGAGAACCTGCTGTCATGCACACACACCTGCTCTCCTGGCCAGAGGGCTTGCCAACACCACAGCACTGGCCGGCTGGAAACTCAGAGAGCCTCGGGCCAAGGCTTTTGGGAACACAGCCCTGTCTGTGAAGACCCAGGTCAAGAAAGGATGACATGAGAGCCAGAGCTCACAGCAAGGCCAGTGGCTCCCTGGACAGTGACTCAGGGGCAAGTGGGTCAGGAGAGAACTGGCCTGCAGGCAGCCCTCCTCTGAGCTGCCAATCAGGGTGGCCCCGGCCACGAGGATCACACTTGCTGGACTCAGCTGGAGAGCGTAGCCTCCAGCTTGTGGTCTTCCGGTGCTCATGTGCTGTGAGGGTGACTGATCACAGAGAAGAGAGAAATCACCAAGCAAATTCAGAGTGTGCCCAGGGTCTGCCTTATTCTCTAAGCACTTCTTCCCTGCTCCCTTCTCCCCAACTCCAATTAAGAAAAAAGGGAGGGACCAAGTGCTTGTAACACCCTGGATGCTAATTTCAATCTAAAACCTTGGGTAAGAGTCCTGGCCTGCAGCCCTCAGCAACTTCCAGCTCAGCCACCCTAGGCCTCCACGGCTATAAATGCCCAAGCATTTGATGAGGCAGCAGCAGTTAAATTTAGCCCTGGCAAACCTGGGGGTCTGGGTGCCCTGAGCAGTGGAGTGGACCCAAAGATGCAGCCATCTCAGGTGAGACCCTCCAGCTGCAGACAACAGCCAGTGTGGTAACAACAACAACACCTGGAGGGAAGGAGAGCCAGGGAAGGGAGATGGAGAGGGGTGAGGTTCACAGCCCAGAGGCACTGGTACTGGTACTGCCAGGACCCAGGGGCCCGGTGCTGCCATCAGCAGATACCCAGAAGGTAGCATGAATGAGCAGAGCATAAAGATGGAAAGAAAAGAAAACGGTGGGAACTATGATGAACTGAAATTCAGATTTTTAAATAATACCGTATCAACCAAATAAAATGCTGCATCAGGCCTGCAGATGTCGAGCATGACACCCAGGCCCAGCTGTGTGGAGGAGGTGACCCCATGGGGATATTTCACCATCAGCCATTCATTCTTTGTTTCTTCAGTCTCGGGGTCAAGTGCAGACTGTGGGCTTTAAGATTTCTTAGCTAACACAGTTATTCTTACTGGTTTCTTTGTTTAAGATAGAAGGAAGGAAGAAAGGAAAAAATAATCAGCATGAATGGGTAAATTATTTGATAAATTAACATTTATTAATATGTTCGGAATCAAATGTTACTTGTATGAGGTGGCAGTTGTTCAGTGAAAGGAACACTTGGCTTGGAGTCAGACAGGCTTGAGTCTAAATCCTGGCTCTGCCACCCACTAGGAAGTTAATTAACTTCCCTAAGCTGCAGCTTCCTCCTTGGGAAAGTAGAAATAATATGCCTACCCTGGATGACTATGAAGATTCAATAAAACAAATCCAGGACAGTGTGCGACCTGAGATAATTCACACTCAATAAATGTTGTATGAACTCTAACCATCTGAGAGCCAGGTTCTGCAGGACAGAGACTAAGGGCTGGAGAAGAGAAGGGACATGGAAGAGCCCTTCAGACCAGCGCTCTCCCAGAGCCTGCGGCAGAGTCCAGTCTACCTCGGAGCCACATGGGGCCACACTGCCCCGCTGTGGCCACTGGCCGCACTACACCTGCGCCTGACTTGGGCCTCATCTTTCCTCCGCCACTGGAGGAGCAGCAGGCCTGTAGACCTACTTCACCTTTGTCTCTGCTCCCGGTGAGGCCCTCATGCTGTCTTAAACGGAGCTGGTTGGCTGCTCAAGGTAATTATCTGAGACTGCAAGAGCCAGGCTAGTCCAATCTCCCAAGCAAGCTGCTAATTATCCAAGACTGCAAGAGCCAGGCTAGTCCCAAGCAAGCTGCCCAGACTGGGGGGCATTTGTTTAGCCTCCCTGATCCAGCATTAACCTCAGATTTCCAGCCCCAATGGTATATCAGGACAACTGGAGGAGACCGTTAAATAGGGAGTGATGTGTACATTCCACCCTATTCCAATGGAATCAGAATGTCAGGGTGAATTGGAGAAGCCACATAAAATGAAAAAAACTCAAGGAATCTCAAACGTAGTCAGTTTTGAAAGTGCATTGTTTTAACCTCCTACTGTGCTGCACCCAGTCACCTCCTGAGTCTGTCTTGGCTATATAGGTAACACAAGCAAGAAAAGACAGTGTTCTGTGCACTGAAATTATTATTCTCGTGGAGCGGGAAAAGCGAGGGACGAGGAGCCAGTGAGATGGGTAGAAAGAATAAGAGGTATGAGGAAAGACACAGAAAGGCAGGAAAAGGGGAAGTAAAACTGGTGCACAAAGATGGGGCAGAAAGGAAGCGAAAGGAGGGAAATACAGGAAGGCAGATATTCATGACCATGACAACATTTTGTAAGGCAAGAGATAATTTAAGCCAAATCAATGAATAAATCCTAGATTAAGAAAAAAATGTTTTAATCTAGGCAAAGGGTTAATATCCGCAACATGCAAATGCTCTTACAAATTGACAAGAATACGAACAACACAAGAGACAGAAAGAGAAAATCCAAATAGCCAAGTCATGAAAAGCTGTGGGAGTTCACAAGTGGTTGGGGAAATGCAGATGGTTATTTTATATCCAAGCGACTGGCAAAAATCAAAAAGCCACTTACTTATGGCTAAGTAGGATGCAGGAGAAATGATTTCTTTAAATCTGCATGATAAAAATATCAACTGTCAAAGAACTTTGAAAAGCTATCTTACACCATCTAACAAAATTTACCTCTCATCATTTAGTCCACCTGTTCCATTGCTGGGACTAAATGCCCTAGAGATAAAATCCCCTGTACATAATGACGTTATGGTCAAGAATGTTCACTGCTCCATTGCTCATGGTAACAAAAACACTGGTAACAAAGAGGAAGTCCACGAACAGGGTACTGTTGAATAATGTTAATACATCCCGCCAGCTTAATATGCCTTAAACATCAATCAAGGAGAATGAATAAAAGCCTTACCACAGTTGGATTGCAGAGACTGAGTGTTGTTGGATAAACTACAGTAAGGCAAAATGTTTATAATACTGCTCCATTTTTGTAAAGCATAGACATTGATAGAAACTCTTCTGTGTGTCCATGTGTGTAGAGAGTGGGCATGTAGCCAGCACACCCTGATACAGCCACTAGTATCTCAGCTAGTGTTTATTCTCATTGGTTGCAACTGTGCATATTTGTGCTACATATTTTGAATGTCACTCATACATGTATGTGATCATATTATTGCCTATAAGTACATAAGAAATATGGGGCTTCCCAGGTGGCTCAGTGGTAAAGAAACTGCCTGCAATGCAGGAGACGCAGATTCAATCCTTGAGTTGGGAAGATCCCCTGGAGTAGGAAATGGCAACCCACTCCAGTACTCTTGCTTGGAAAATCCCATGGACAGAAGTGCCTGGTGGGCTACGGTCTGTGGGTTTGCAAAGAGTCAGACACGACTTAGTGACTGAGCATACATATAAGAAATATGGAGAAAGTACAAATAGGAATACTCTAAGGTGTTAACATGAATTATGTGGGAAGGAAAACAAGGCTTTGATGGGATGGGAGAAGAAGGGTAGCCAATCTAATAAAGAAAAGAAAAAGAAAGAGCAGTTTAAAAAAATGTGTAACATGATAATTATGTTAGCCACTCATGTAAAGTTATATGCATGTATGTTTTCATGTATACACACTTTCCTAAAATATAATTGTTAAGAGTTTACACAAGCAGATTATTTTTGCAATAATGTTGTTTAATAAACCAAATCCCAGAGAAGCTACACAGGCTTAAGAATCCTGCCAGAAGAGGGAACAAGAAGTGTGGAGCAGGTGTACCCATACAAGGTAGAAGTAAACCTCTGACGTAACACGACCAACAAACTCTAGACCCCACCTGAATGCAACAAGTAAAGGCTTAGGGAGGTATCTGCTTACTTCAAGTGCAAAAGCAGCAATGAGGAACACCAAGGATCAAGGAAACATGTCATCACCAAAAACTCCAGTAACCCTCAATTAGTGAGACTCTTTGACAAATGATGCTGGGAAATTGGGACAGCTACAAGTAAAAAAAGCAGTTAGATCATTCTTTAACATGATACACAAAATTGAGCCCAAAATGGATTAAAGACCTAAATGTGAGATCGGACACCATAAAACTCCTACAGAAAAACACAGGCATGACATTCTGGGACATAAATCAAAGGATATCTTTTTGATCTGTTTCTTAGAATAAAGGAAATGTAAACAAAAATAAATAAATGGGACCCACTAAAACGCATTTGAACAGCAAAGAAAAAATTAAAATGAAAAGACAACTGACAGGGAGAAAATACTCCCAAATGATGTGACCAACAAGGGATGAGTCTCAAAAGCTGACAAACGACTCATAGCGCTAAACAGCATGAAAACAAACAACCCAATCACAAAATGACACAAGAGCTCAATAGATTTGTTTTTCCCAAAGAAGACATGGTCAAGAGGCATATGAAGAGATGTTTAAGATCACTAATTATCAAACAAATGCAAATCAAAATTACAATGACATGGGACATCACACCAATTTAAATGGCTGTCACCAAAAAATCAACAAAAAAATAAATGCTAGGGAGGGTGTGGGGAGAAGAGAATCGTCCTACACTGCTGGTGAAAATTTAAACTGGTACAGCCACGATGGAGAACAGCATGGAGATTTCTGACAAAAAACTAAAAACAGACTGTCATATGACCACACACTTTCACTCCGCGGACGTAACCATGAGGCAAAACAATACACACAAACCAATGTTCACTACAGAACTGCTTCTGAAAGTCAAGACATGGAAACACTTATATATCAAAAGATGAATGGAAAGATGTGGTACATATACACAAAACAAACTTACTCAGAAATAAAGATGAAGGAAAGAATGTCGTTTGTATCAACATGCCAGGACATAGCAGAGATCACACTAAGGGAAGGAACTCAGACACAGAGACTGGGAAAACCAACTTGGTGTTCCCAATGCGGAAGCATCAGGGGGCGGAATCCAGGAGTCCGGAATGATCAAAGACTGAAGCCTTACTAACAATAGCCACGACATGGAAGCAACCATAACATCCATCCACAGAGAATGGACCAGGAAAATTTGGCACACATGTAAGAGGCAATGCTACTCACCCACTAAAAAGAAGGAAAATATGCCATTTGCAGCTAGCAGGACAGACCCACAGATTGTCATACTAAGCGAAATAAGGTAGGTGGAAAAAGCAATTATTTCCAATTGCATCTCTGTGGACCTGAATGAAGTTACTGTTCTTATAACCACACACAATATGGAGCATCCAATCCAGTCAAATACAAAAGAGACATTCATTTGGCACATAAATGGAAAGCCTACTGGATTCTGCTGAAGGCTCAGTGACTTGGGCTGGAGTCCCATGCTTGCACCCCTAACAGCCTTGGGACCCAAGTCTGCATGGTCATGGGACTGAGGGAGCTGAGAAACTTCTGCCTGAAACTGAGCCCCCACTGGACCTGTCATGTTTCTCCCCACTGGATGAAGCCTCAATCTCCCGATGGGGGTCTGCCCTCTAGAGCTAAAGCAAGTCTAGTGCACCCCAAGGATGGTGGACCCTGTAGCTAGAAGAGCTCTGAAAAGGTAAGGAGTCTCAACCTCTCCCAGGGCAGGGTTCCCACCTCCAGCCTCCTTCCTGAAGACTTGCCCCACTTCCGGATGACAGCACCGAAGCCAGGCAAAATTCCAGGGCTTGGGATTGGTGGGAAGTGGGGCAGGGGAGGATGAAGGGTAAGGGGGGGAGAAGGCATTCACTGAGGCCCAGGTGCCCCTTGAGCACTCAGGGGAACGGCCCAGTGCTGCCACCGTGTGGCCATTTCTGGTAACAACCTCCAAACGCCCACTGCTGGGAACTTCAAACTCACAAGGACTGTGGAGCTAGAAATGACTCCAGCCCTCAAAGATTGGCCTGAGGTGGGCCATCGAATCACAATTCGAAACAGGGCAGGCTTTCTGGAAGCAAATTTCAAAGGGTAAATTTAACAAATCTTGTACATGGGGAAAAAAAAAAAAAACCTCCATCAGATAAAATACTCCTCTCCATGGCTCATTCCCTAGAAAACTGCAAATCAAAGCAGCAAAGAATAAGCTCTAAGCTCGTACAAAAGCCATCATCAAAATGCTGCAAACAATGAAACCGAGAGAGGACCTGGATAAAAGGGAACACTCCTGTGCCTCTGCTGGGAGAAATGAATAGGTAAGAGCCACAGGGGAAAACAGCATAGAGGGTCCATCTAATCCTAAAGACAGAGAGAGCTTCTGATCCTGCAATCCCCAGTTAGGCTCATATATGGAGGCTTATCAAGGAAAAGAAGTCTAATTGAGAAAGACACAGGCACTGCAAAGTTCACTGCAGCCCTACTTACAATAGCCATGACAAGGAAGCAACCATGATGTGCATCAACACTGAATGGACCAGGAACATGGGGGACACATATAGGAGGGAATGCTACTCAGCCATTAAAAAGAATGAAAATATGCCATTTGCAGCCACATAGATGGACCCAGAGACTTAACATATTAAGGGAACTAAGACAGATGGAAAAACTATATATCTGATGACATGCCTTATATGTGGCATCCAAAAAGAAATCATACAAATGAACATATTCTCAAAACCGAGACAGACTCACACACATACAGAATGAACTTGTGATTGCCATGGGGGGATAACGGGGGGTGGGGGAAGGCAGGATCCTTAGGGAGCTGGCACCGACTGTACACATGGCTCTATTCAAAATAAATGACCAACACGGCCGTACCGCGGGGCACACTGACCTCTGTGTGACGTCATGTGGCCGCCTGGGGGGAGGGCCATTTTGGGGAGAAGGGATCCACATATATGAAAGGCTGAGAGATGATCCACATGGAAAGACCACCACAATGTCAACTGGCTATTTTCCAAAACAAAACAAAAATTGGAAACAACACTCAACAACTTATTATCACCTTCGAGCCCACGAGATGAGCACCATCAACATGCAGGCAAACCAGGAACCCTGCAGAGGGCCTGGGGAAGGGGACGCTCTCCTGCCTCCCCTGGGAATGTCAATTAGTTAACACCCACTGTAAAGAACAGCAGACCAGTGCCTGAGAAACCTCAAGAAAGAGTTGGCCTAAGATCTGGAGCACACATCCTCGGGCCTGTTGCCAGAGGAAACTATACTTGAAAAAGACACTTGCGCCCCAACCTTCATGGCAGCACCGCTTCCAAGAGCCAAACCATGGAAGCAACCAACGGGGAAATCGACACAGGCCTGGACAGCAGCATGCAGTACAAACATCCAAGGGAAAGGCACAAAGCCATCCAAACAAAAGGAAAGAATGCCACTGGAAGCGGCAAAGAAGGACCTAGCGAGGACCCCAGGAAGCCAAGCCAGTCAGACAGAGGAAGACCAATATCATATGGTATCACTTCCAGGAGGAAGCTCAAAATTCATTCAGATCGACTCCCTGAGAAAAGAGACACCGACTCACACTGAAAACCCACTGGGAGTTCCAACTGGAGAAACCTCTGAGGGGAATCCATCAGGAGTCGGAACAGACACACTCACATTCGGATATAAAACCAGGCCTCCACGAGGACCTACAGGAGAGGACGAGGAACCCTACCCGTCGCCCTGTACAACCCAGACAGATGGGCAAAGCACCATAAATGACTACATACACATCTCTGTAGACCTGAATCAAGTTGCTGTTTCCATAACCACACATAACATGGAGAATCCACTCTAGTCCAATTAAAAAAGAAACACTGATTTCGCACATAAAATGAAAAGCCTACTGGATTCAGCTGAGGCCTTGGTGACCTAGGATGTCCCAAGCCTGCACTCCTAGCAGGCTCGAGACCCAAGGCTGCACCGGTCCTGGGGCTGAGGGAGCTCAGAAGCTTGTGCCTGAAACTGAGCCCCCCATTGGACCTGTCATGTTTGTCCCCTCGGGATGAAACCACCATCTCCAGATGGGGCCCCGCCTCCAGGGCTAAATCAAGTCTTCAAACTATACTTCAAAAAGACATGTGCACCCCAACCTCCACGGCAGCTCTAATTCCAAGAGACAAAACATGCAAGCCACCAACAGGGTAATCGACACAGGCCTGGGCAACATGATGTAGTACATACGTACCAGGGAAAGGCACAAGCTATCCAAAAAGGAGGAGAGAATGTCATTTGCAACGACAAAGGAGGAGCTAGGGAGGATGCCAGGCAGCCACACACTAGAAGCTAAAGCAAGTCTAGTGCATCCAAACGATGGTGGACCCTGTGGTGGAAGAGCTCTGAAAAGTCATGGGGTCTCCACCTCTCTTGGGGGCAGGGTTCCCAACTCCAGCCTCCTTCCTAAAGATTCGTCCCACTGCAGAATGACAGCACCCTGAACCGGACAATATTCCAGGGCTTGGGATTGGAGGGAAGTGGGGCAGGGGAGGGTGAAGGGTAACCGGGAGAAGACGCCTTTCACAGAGGCCCAGGTGCCCCTCGAGCACACATGGGAATGACCCAGTGCTGCCACCTTGTGGCCGTTTCTGGTAACAACAACCTGAAAACCCCTGCCTCTGGGAACTTCAAACTCTCAAGGCCAGGAAGACTTCAGCCCTCAAAGATTGGCCTGAGGTGGGTCATCCAATAACAATTTGAAACAGCACTGGCTTTCCAGAAGCCAGCCTCAAAGGTAAATTTGACACACCCTATACATGACTTCCTTGGTGGTTCAGACAGTAAAGCGTCTGCCTACAATGCGGGAGACCCAGGTTCAATCCCTGGGTCGAGAAGATCTCCTGGAGAAGGAAATGGCAACCCACTCCAGTATTCTTGCCTGGAAGATCCCATGGACGGTGGAACTTGGTAGGTTACAGTCCATGGGGTCGCAAAGAGTCGGACACGACTGAGCAACTTCACTTTCACTTTCATACATGAAAAAAAAACTTCATATAAAATGGTTCTCTCCAGGGCTCATCATTCGAAAACTGCAAATCAAAGCAGCAAAGAGGTATTACCTGAAAGCCCACATAATGGCAATAATCAAAACGGCTGTAAACAATGAAGGCAAGAGAGGACCTGGAAAAAACGGAACCCTCCTGTGCCTCTGCAGTAAATAGCTAACAGCCACAGTGGAGAAAGCATAGGGGGTCCTCCCAGTCCTAAAGACAGAGACAGCTTCTAATGCGGCAATCCCCCGACTGAGCTCATATGCGGAGGCTTATCAAGGGAGAAAAGTCTAATTGAGAAAGACACAGGCACCGCAAAGTTCACTGCAGCCCTACTTACAACAGCCACGACATGGAAGCAACCATAATGTCTATCGACAGAAAATGGACCAGGAACGTGGGGGATGCATACACGAGGGAATGCTACTCATCCATTAAAAAGAATGACAATATGCCATTTGCAGGCACATGGATGGACCCAGAGACTGACATACCGAGGAAACTAAGAAAAGGGAAAAAGCAATATATCCATTGACATCCCTTATATGTGGCACCCAAAAAGAAATCATACAAATGAACATATTTAAAAAACTGAGACAGACTCACAGATATCCAGAATGAACTTAAGGTTGCCACGGGGGGAAAATGGGGTGGTCGGGGTGGGGGCTGGATCGTTAGGGAGGTGGCTCAATGTGTACACGCAGCTCTATTTAAAATAAATGACCAACAAATTCCTACTGTGAAGCACAGAGAATTCTGCTCGACATCATGTGCCAGCCTGGATGGAAGGACAATTTTGCGAAAAGGTTTGCACATACATGGACAGCTGAGAACCTCTGCTGTTCACCTGGAACAACCACGTCACTGTCAAATGGTTATTCTCCAATACAAAATAGATACTGGAAACAACACCCAACAACTCAGTACCACGTTTGAGCACACAGGATGGGCACCATCCACATGTGGGCAAACCAGGAACCCTGAAGAGGGCTGCGAAAAGGGAAGCCTCTTCTGCCTCCACTGGGAATGTCAGTTAGTTAACAACCTCTCTAAAGAACAGCAGAGCGGAGCCTAAGAAACCTCAAGACAGCCATGGCCTAAGATCTGGCATCCCCATCTCTGGGCCTGTCGCCAGAAGAAACTACACTTGAAAAAGACATGTGCACCCCAACCTTCACGGCAGCACTGCTTCCGAGAGCCAAACCACAGAAGCAACCAACAGGGAAATCGACACAGGCCTGGACAACGTGTAGTGGTACGAACATCCAAGGGAAAGGTACAAGTCATCCGAAAAGGAGGAAAGAATGCCATTCGCAGTGACAAAGAAGGACCTAGCGAGAACCCCAGGAAGACAAGCCAGTCAGACAGAGGAAGACCAATATCATACGGTATCACTTGCAGGAAGAAGCTCAAAATTCTTTCACATCAACTCGCTGAGAAAAGAGACACCAATTCACACATTGAAAACCTACTGGGATTTCTGACAGACAAACCTCAGAGGGGATTCCATCAGGAGTCTGGATCATCACTGACACACTCACATACAGATACAAAACAAATCTCTACTAGGACCTACAGGAAACGACAAGGAACCCTACTCACACCTCTGGACAACCCAGACAGACGGGCAAAGTGCCCAAAAAGACTACATATACATCTCTGTGGACCTGAATCAAGTTGTCCAATAACCACACATAACATGGAGTATCCACAATGCCTGCTAAGTCACTTCAGTCATGTCTGACTCTTTGTAACCCTATGGACTGTAGCCGGACAGGCTTCTCTGTCCATCAGATATTCCAGGCAGGAATGCTGGAGAGGGTTGCCATTTCCTTCTGCAGAGGGTCTTCCCAACCCAGGGTTGAAATCCGTCTATGGACCAATACAAAAGAAACATTCATTTGGCCACACAAAATGGAAAGCCTACTGGATTCTGTTGAGACCTCAGTGACCCCGGGCTGGGGTTCCATGCCTGCACCCCTACTAGCCTTGAGACTCAAGGCTGCACGGTCCTGGGGCTGAGGGAGCTGAGAAGGTGGTGCCTGAAACTGAGCCCCTACTGGGCCTGTCGTGTTTGTCCCCTCGGGATGAAACCACAATCTCCAGCGGGGGGCCTGGCCTCCAGAGCTAAAGCAAGTCTAGTGCACCCAATTAATGGTGGACCCTGTGGTGGAAAAGCTCTGAAAAGTCATGGGGTGTCCACCTCTCCCAGGGGCAGGGTTCCCACCTCCAGCCTCCTTCCTAAACTCGCACCCCACTGCAGGATAGCAGCACCCTCAGCCAGGAAAAATTCCAGGGCTTGGGACTGGTGGGAAGCGGGGCAGAGGAGGGTAAGGGTTAAAGGTGAAGAGGACATTCAGTGAGGTCCCAGCGCCCCTTGAACACACATGGGAATGACTCCGTGCTGCCGCCTTGTGGCAGTGTCTGGTAATAACAACTTCAAAATGTCCGCAGCGGGGAGCTTCAAACTCGCAGAGCCTGTGGGACTGAAAGTGATCACAACCCTCAACAACTGGTCTGAAGTGGGTCATCGAATAACAGTTTGGAACAGGACAGGCCTTTCAGAAGCCTGTCTCAAAGGGTAAATTACAGACACCTCGTACATGGAAAAAAAAATCCATCACATAAAATGGTCCACTCTATGGCTCATTCTTAGAAGACTGTGAATCAAAGTGGCAAACAAGTATTCCCACAAAATGGCCATCATCAAAACAGCTGCAAACAATGAATGCAAGAGAGGACCTGGAAAAAAATGGAACCCTCCTATGCCTCTGCTGGGAGAAGTCCATGGAAAACAGCATAGAGGGTCCTTCCAATCCTAAAGACAGTGATAGCTTCTGTTCCGGCAATCCCCCTATTGGGCTAATATACGGAGGCTTATAAATGTAGAAAAACTACTTGAGAAAGACACAGGAACCACAAAGTTCACAACAGCCCTACTGAAAATAGCCACGACATAGAAGCAACCATCATGTCCCTCAACAAATGAATGGACTGGGAAGATGTGGGGCACATATACAAGGCAATGTTACTCAGCCATTAAAGAGAATGAAAATATGCCATTTGGAGCCCTGTGGATGGACCTAGAGATTGTCCTACTGAGCAAAGTGAGGCAGATGGAAAAAGCAATATATCCGATGACATCCCTTGTATGCAGCATAAAAGATAAATCATACAAATGAACACATTTACAAAACCAAGACAGACTCACAGAAATCCAGAATGAAAGTATGGTTGCTACAAGGGATTAAAGTAGGGGGCTGGGAGGCTGAATCATTAGAGCATTGGCGTCGACGTGTACACATGGCTCTATTTAAAATAAATGACCAACAAGGTCCTACAGTGGAACACAGGGAACTCTGCTTGTCGGCATGTGGCAGGCAGGCTTTGTGGAGAAAGGATGCACATCTTGGAGAAAGGAGGCACATCTTGGAGAAAGGAGGCACATATAGGGAAGGCTGAGGCCCTCTACAGTCAGGGGAATGAGCACCACAATGTCAACTGGATATTTTCCAACACAAAATAAAAATTGGAAACAAACTCTTACAACTCAGTATCACCTCGCAGCCAACAGGATGGGTTCATCAATACATGGGCAAACGACGAAACCTGCAGAGGGACTGGGAAGAAGGAACCCAAAACTGCCTCCGCTGCAAATGTCAACTGGTTAACAGCCACTGTAAAGAACAAGGGAGCGGGGCATGAGATTTCCGGACAGCCATGGCCTAAGATCTGGCACTCCCATCCTTGGGCTGTTGCCAAGGAAACTATAAAGACACATGCAACCCAACTTTATGGCAGCATGACTTCCAAGTGACAAAATTTGGAAACAACTAACAGGGAGATCAACATGTGCATGGACAACAGGATGTGGTACATACAGACAAGAGGAAGGCACAAAGCCATCCGAAAAGGAGGAAAGAATGCCATCGGCAGTGACACAGAAGGACCTAGCAAGGACCCCAGGAAGCCAAGCCAGTCAGACAGAGGAAGACCAATATCATATGTATCACTTCCAGAAGGAAGCTCAAAATTCATCCACACCGACTCACTGAGAAAAGAGACATCAACTCACACACTGAAAACCCACTTGCTGTTCTGACTGGAGAAACCTCAGAGGGGAATCGATCATGGGTTTGGTTCATCACAGACACACTCACATACAGATACAAAAACAGGCCTCCACGAGGACCTACAGGAGAACCTACCCATCCCTCTGTACAACCCAGACAGATGGGCAAAGTGCCCAAAAAGACTACAGATACATCTCTGTGGACTTGAATCAAGTTGCTGTTCACATAACCACATACAACATGGAGAATCCACCCTAGACCATACAAAAGAGACATTCATTTGGCACATAAATGGAAAGCCTACTGGATTCTGCTGAGGCCTCAGTGACCCCATGCTGGGGTCCCATGCTGGGGTCCCATGCCTGCACGCCTAGTAGCCTTGGGACCCAAGGCTGCACATTCCTGGGGTGGAGGGAGCTGAGAAGCTTGTGTCAGAAACTGAGGCCATTGGACATGTCGTGCTTGTCTTCTCGGGATGAAACCACAATCTACAGACAGGGGCCCACCATCCAGAGCTAAAACAAGTCTAGTGCACCCAAACAATGGTGGACCCTGTGGCTGAAAGAGCTCTGAAAAGTCATGCGGTCTCTACTCTCCCAAGGACAGGTTCCCATCTCCAAGCCTCCTTCCTAAAGACTCACCCCACTGCGGGATGACAGCACCCTCAGCTGGACAATATTCCAGGGCTTGGGACTTGTGGGAAGTGGGGCAGGGGAGGGTGAAGGGTAATGGGGAGGAGACTTTTACTGAGGCTCAGGTGCCCCTTGAGCGCACAGGGCAACGGCCCAGTGCTGCCGCCTTGTGGCCATTTCTGGTAACAACAACTTCAAAACCCCCGCTGCTGGGAACTTCAAACTCAAAAGGCCTTGCGGCTGGAAAGGACTCCAAACCTTAACGATTGGCCAGAGGTGGTTCATCGAATAACAATTTGAAACAAGACAGGCTTTCCAGAAGACAGTCTCAAAGGGTAAATTTTACACATCTTATACATTAAAAAAGAAAAAGAAAAACTCCATCACATAAAAATCCTCTTCATGACTAATCCTTAGAAAATAGTAAATCTAACAGGAAACATATATCACCTCGAAGCCCACACAATGGTCATAATCAAAATGGCTCCAAACAATGAATGCAAGAGAGGACCTGAATAAGGGAACCCTCCTATGCCTCTGCTAGGAGAAGTAAATAGGTAACAGCCACCGTGGAGAACAGCATAGAGGGTCCTTCCAATCCTAAAAACAGAGATAGCTTCTGATCCTACAACCACCTGATTGGCTTCATATACAGAGGCTTAGCAATGGACAAAAGTCTAACTGAGAAAGCCACAGGCACCTCAAGTTCACTGCAGCCCTACTTAAAATAGCCACAACATGGAAGCAACCATCATGTCCATCGACACACGAATGGACAAGGAACATGGGTGACATGTATACAAGGGAATGTTTCTCAGCCATTAAAAACAATGAAAATATGCCACCTGCAGCTTCATGGATGGACTCAGAGATTGTCATGTGGATTGAACTAAGGCAGACAAAAAATAGCAACATATCCGATGATATCTTTTATATGCAGCATCAAAAAGAAATCACACAAATGAGCATATTTACAAAACAGAGACAAAATCGTACACATTCAGAATGATGTTATGATTGCCACGGCAGAATAATGGGGGCAGGGGACTGTCATAGGTCGGGCAGTCAGATTCGTTAGGAAGTTGGCATTGACGTGTATACCAGCAAGGTCCTACTGGGGAGCACAGGGTACTCAGCTCAGCGTCATGTGGCTGACATCCCTTATATGCATCATCCAAAAAGAAATGATATAAATGAACATAATTACAAAACCAAGACAGACTCACAGACATGCAAAATGAACTTATGGTTTCCACAGGGGAATAACTGAGGTTGGGGGGAGAGGCAGAATCATTACTGAGTTGGCATCAAATGTACACAGCTCTATTTAAAGTAAATGACCAACAAGGTCCTACTGTGAAGCACAGGGAACTTGGTCACATCATGTCCCAGACTGGATGGGAGGGCAGTTTTGGGGAGAAAGGATGCATGCATGCATGCATGCATGTATGAAAATGGAAAGCCTACTGGATTCTGCTGAGACCTCAGTGACCCTGGGCTGAGGTCCCATGCCTGCACCCCTAGCAGCCTTGAGACGCAAGGCTGCAAGTTCCTGGGGCTCTGATGCCAGAAACCGAGCATCCATTGGACCTGTCCTGTTTGTCCCCTCGGGATGAAACCGCAATCTCCAGACGGTGGCCTGACCTCAGAAGCTAAACCAAGTCTAACGCACTCAAAGGACGGTGGACCCTGCGGTGGAAGAGCTCTGAAAAGTCCTGGGGGCTCCACATTTCCCAAGGCGGGGTTGCCGCCTCCAGCCTCCTTCCTAAAGACTTGCCCCACTTCCGATGACAGCACCCAAGTCAGGTAAAATTCCAGGGCTTGGGATCGGTGGGAAGTAGGGCAGAGGAGGGTGAAGGGTAACGAGGGGAGAAGACTTTAACGGAGGCCCAGGTGCCCCTCAAGCACACATGGGAATGACCCAGTGCTTCCGCCTTGTGGCCATTTCTGGTAACAACAACTTGAAAACCCCTGCCTCGTGGCACTTCAAAGTCTCCAGGCCTGTGAGGCAGGAAAAGACTCCAGCCCTCAAAGATTGGCCTAAAGTGGGTCATTGAATAACAATTTGAAACAGCACGGGCTTTCCAGAAGCCAGTTTCAAAGGTAAAGTTTTTTTTCATATATGAAAAACTTCATCACATAAAATGGTCTTCTCCAGGGCTCATCATTCGAAAACTGCAAATCAAAGCGGCAAAGAGGTATCTCCTGAAAGCCCACATAATGGCAATAATCAAAACGGCTGTAAACAATGAAGGTAAGAGAGGACTTAGAAAAAACGGAACCCTCCTGTGCCTCTGCAGTAAATAGGTAACAGCCACAGTGGAGAAAGCATAGAGGGTCCTTCCAGTCCTAAAGGCAGAGACAGCTTCTAATGCGGCAATTCCCCGACTGGGCTCATATATGGAGGCTTATCAAAGGACAAAAGTCTATTTAAAAAAGGCACAGGCACCACAAAGTTCACTGCAGTCCTACTTACAATAGCCACAGCATGGATGCAACCATAATTCCACTGACACATGAATGGACCAGGAACAAGGGGGACACATATATGAGGGAATGCTATCCAGCCATTAAAAAGGATGAAAATATCCCATCTGCAGGCACATGAATGGACCCAGAGACTGACATACTGAGGGAACAAAGAAAAGGAGAAAATCAATATATTCGATGACATCCCTTATATGTGGTATCCAAAAAGAAATCATACGAATGAACATATTTACAAAACCGAGTTAGACTAACAGATATCCAGAATGAACTTAAGGTTGCCACAGGGGAATAAACTGGAAAGGCAGGAGGAGGAGGGAACAGGTGGGATCCTCGGGGATTTGGTGTCAACGTCTACACACGGCTGTTTAAAATAAATGACCAACAAGGTCTTACTGTGAAGCACAGAGAACTCTGCTCAATGTCATGAGGCAGCCTGGATGGGAGGGCAGTTTTGGGAAAAGAGATGCACATATATGGACGGCCAAGTCCGTCTGCGGTCCACCTGGATCTGCTGCCACGATGTCAACTGGCTATTCTCCAATACAAAATAAAAATTGGAAACAACAGCCAACAACTCGGTATCACCTCTCAGCCGACAGGAGGGACACCATCAACATGTGGGCAACCAGGAACCCCGCAGAGGGCCTGGGAAAGGGGACCCTCTTCTGCCTCCCCTGGGAACGTCAGTTAGTTAACAACCTCTCTAAAGAAAAGCAGAGAGGTGCCTGAGAAACCGCAAGACAGCCATGGCCTAAGATCTGGAGCACACATCCTTGGGCCCGTTACCAAGGAAAATACACTTGAAAAGACACGTGTGCCCCAACCTTCGTGGCAGCACTAGTTCCAAGAGCCAAACCACGGAAGCAACCAACTGGGAAATCGACACAGGCCTGGACAGCAGCATGCAGTACAAACATCCAAGGGAAAGGCACAAAGCCATCCAAACAAAAGGAAAGAATGCCACTGGCAGCGACAAAGAAGGACCTAGCGAGGACCCCAGGAAGCCAAGCCAGTCAGACAGAGGAAGACCAATATCATATGGTATTACTTCCAGGAGGAAGCTCAAAATTCAATCACATTGACTCATTGAGAAAAAGAGGCACCAACTCACACACTGAAAACCCACTGGGAGTTCCAACTGGAGAAACCTCAGAGGGGAATCCATCAGGGGTTTGGATCATCACAGACACACAGATATAAAAACAAGCCTCCACGAGGATCTACTCATCCTCCTGTACAACCTAGACAGACGGGCAAGATGCCCGAAAAGACTACATATACATCTCTGTGGACCTGAAGTTGCTGTTCTCATTGACCACACACATCATGGAGAATCTACCCTAAGCCGTACAAAAGAAACATTGATTTGGCACATAAATGGAAAGCCTACTATATTCTGCTGAGGCTCACTGACCTGGGCTGGGGTCCCATGCCTGCACCCCTAGCAGCCTTGGGACCCAGGGCTGCATGGTATTGGGCTGAGGGAGCTGAGAAGCTTGTGCCAGAAATTGAGCCCCCACTGGGCCTGTCTTGTTTGTCCCCTGGAATGAAACCATGGTCTCCAAATGGGGGTCCTCCCTCCAGAGCTAAAACAAGTCTAGTGCACCCAAAGGACAGTAGTCCCTGTGGCTGGAAGAGCTCTGAAAAGTCATGGGGTCTCCACCTCTCCCGGGGCGGGGTTGCCACCTCCAGCCTCCTTCCTAAGATTCGCCGCAGATTGGGATGACAGCAGCCTCAGCCGGGCAAAATTCCAGGGTTTGGGGTTGGTGGGACGTGGGGAGGGGAGGGTGAAGGATAACTGGGAGAAGACACTTTCGCTGAGGCCCAGGTGCCCCTTGAGCGCACATGGGAATGACTCAGTGCTGCCACCTTGTGGCCGTTTCTGGTAACAACTTCAAAACCCCTGCCTCCTGAGACTCACAAATTCTGTGGCGCTGGAACTGACTCGAGCACTCAATGGAATTGACTCGAGCACTCAACGACTGGCCTGAGGTGGGTCATCAAATAACAGTTTGAAGCAGGACAGCCTTTCCAGAAGCCATTCTCAAAGGGTAAATTTCACAAACCTCGTACATGGGGAGAAAAAAAAGAACTCCATCAGAAAAAATACTCCTCTCCATGGCTCATCCCTAGAAAACTGCAAATCAAAGAGGTATCACTTCAAAGACCACACAGTGGCCATCATCAAAACGGCTGCAAACAATGAATGCAAGAGAGGACCTGGAAGAAAGGGAAACCTCCTGTGCCTCTGCAGTAAATAGGTAACAGCCACAGTGGAGAACAGCATAGAGGGTCCTTCCAGTCCCAAAGACAGAGAGAGCTTCTGACCCAGCAATCCCCTGATTATTTTGATATATAAGGAGGTTTATTGATGGAGAGACGTCTACTTGAGAAAGACACAGGCACCGCAAAGTTCACTGCAGCCCTACTTACAACAGCCACGACATGGAAGCAACCATAATGTCCATCAACAGCGAATGGACCAGGAACATGGAGGACATGAATACGAGGGAATGCTACTCAGCCATTAAAAAGAATGAAAATATGCCATTTGCAGCCACGTGGATGGACCCAGAGACTGACATACTGAGGGAACAAAGACAGACAGAAAAAAGAATATCTAATGATAGGCCTTATATGTGGTATCCAAAAAGAAATCATACAAATGAACATATTTACAAAACTGAGACAGACTCACATACATACACAATTTTGCCTGGCTGAGGCTGCTGTCATCCCTATCTGCAGCAAATATTTAGGAAAGAGGCTGGAGGTGGCAACCCTGCCCCGGGAGAGATGGAGACCCCATGACTTTTCAGAGCTCTTCCAGCCACAGGGACCACTGTGCTTTGGGGGCACTAGACTTGTACACATACACAAATGTAAGTTCATTCACTAGAATGAACTTATGGCTGCCACAGGGGAATAACGGGGCATGGGGGGAGGCAGGATCCTTAGGGAGCTGGCATCGGCTGTACATATCAGTTCAGTTGCTCAGTCGTGTTCTACTCTTTGCAAACTTGTGGACTGCAGCATGCTAGGCCTCCCTGTCCATCACCAACTCCCGGAGTTTACTCAAACTCATGTCCATGGAATCAGTGATATCACCCATCCATCTCATCCTCTGTTGTCCCCTTCTCCTCCCGCCTTCAATCTTTCCCAGCATCAGGGTCGTTTCAAATGAGTCAGCTCTTCGCATCAGGTGGCCAAAGTTTTGGAGTTTCAGCTTCAGCATCAGACCTTCCAATGAATACTCAGGACTGATTTCCATTAGGATGGACTAGTTGGATCTCCTTGCAGTCCAAGGGACTCTCAAGAGTCTTCTCCAACACCACAGTTCAAAAGCATCAATTCTTTGGTGTTCAGCTTTGTTTATAGTCCAACCCTCACATCCATACATGACTACTGGAAAAACCATAGCTTTGACTAGATGGACCTTTGTTGGCAAAGTAATGTCTCTGCTTTTTAATATGCTGTCTAGGTTGATCATAACTTTTCTTCCAAGGAGCAAATGTCTTTTAATTTCATGGCTACAGTCACCATCTGCAGTGATTTTGGAGCCCCCCCCAAAATAAAGTCTGTCATTGTTTCCACTGTCTTCCCATCTATTTGCCATGAAGTGATGGGACCAGATGCCATGATCTTAGTTTTCTGAATGTTGAGTTTTAAGCCAACTTTTTCACTCTCCTCTTTCACTTTCATCGAGAGGCTCTTCAGTTCTTCTTCACTTTCTGCCATAAGGGTGGTGTCATCTGCATATCTGAAGTTATTGATATTTCTCCCAGCAATCTTGATTCCAGCTTGTGCTTCATCCAGCCCAGTGTTTCTCATGATGTACTCTGCATATAAGTTAAATAAGCAGGGTGACAATATACAGCCTTGATGTACTCCTTTTCCTATTTGGAACCAGTCTGTTGTTCCATGTCCAGTTCTAACTGTTGCTTCCTGACCTGTAACAGATTTCTCAAGAGGCAGGTCAGGTGGTCTGGTATCCCCATCTCCTTCAGAATTTTCCACAGTTTGTTGTGGTCCACACAGTCAAAGGCTTTGGCACAGTTAATAAAGCAGAAGTAGATATTTTTCTGGAACTCTCTTGCTTTTTCTGTGATACAACAGATGTTGGCGATTTGATCTATGGTTCCTCTGCCTTTTCTAAATCCAGCTTAAACATATGGAAGTTCATGGTACACATACTATTGAAGCCTGGCTTGGAGAATTATGAACATTACTCAAAAGAATTTTGAGTCTTTTGAGCAATTGTGTGGTAGTTTGAGCATTCTTTGGCATTGCCTTTCTTTGGGATTGGAATGAAAACTGAATTTTTCCAGTCCTGTGGCCACTGCTGAGTTTTCCAAATTTGCTAGCATATTGAGTGCAGCACTTTCACAGCATCACCTTTGAGGATTTGAAATAGCTCAATTGGAATTCCATCACCTTCACTAGCTTTGTTCATAGTGATGCTTCCTAAGGCTCACTTGACTTCTCATTCCAGGATGTCTGGCTCTATGTTGGTGATCACACCATCGTGATTATCTGGGTCATGAAGATCTTTTTTTGTATAGTTCTTCTGTGTATTCTTGATACCTGTTCTTAATGTCTTCTGCTTCTGTTAGGTCCGTACCATTTCTGTCCTTTATTGTGCCCATCTTGGCGTGAAATGTTCCTTTGGTATTTCTAATTTTCTTGAAGAGATCTCTAGACTTTGCCATTTTATTGTTTTCCTCTGTTTCTTTGCATTGATCACTGAGGAAGGCTTTCTTATCTCTCCTTGCTATTCTTTGGAACTCTGCATTCAAATGGGTATATCTTTCCTTTTCTCCTTTGCCTTTCGCTTCTCTTCTTTTCCAAGCTATTTGTAAGGCCTCCTCAGACAACCATTTTGCCTTTTTGCATTTCTCTTCCTTGGGGATTGTCTTGATCCCTGCCTCCTGTACAATGTCACGAACCTCTGTCCATAGTTCATCAGGCACTCTGTCTATCAGATATAGTCCCTTAAATCTATTTCTCACTTCCACTGTATAATCATAAGGGATTTGATTTAGGTCATACCTGAATGGTCTAGTGGTTTTCCCTACTTTCTTCAATTTAAGTCTGAATTTAGCTATAAGGAGTTCATGATCTGAGCCACAGTCTGCTCCTGGTCTTGTTTTTGCTGACTGTATAGAGCTTCTCCATCTTTGGCTGCAAAGAATATAATCTATCTGATTTCAGTGTTGACTATCTGGTGATGTCCATGTGTAGAGTCTTCTCTCGTGTTGTTGGAAGAGAGTGTTTGCTATGATCAGTGCATTCTCTTGGCAAAACTCTATTAGCCCTTGCCCTCCTTCATTCTGTACTCCAAGACCAAAGTTGCCTGTTACGCCAGGTATTTCTTAACTTCCTACTTTTGTGTTCCAGTCCCCTATAATGAAAAGGACACCTTTTTGGGGTGTTAGTTCTAGAAGGTCTTGTAGGACTGTAACATGGCTCTATTCAAAATAAATGACCAACACGGCCATACTGCGGGGCACTCTGACCTCTGTGTGATGTCATGTGGCCGCCTGGGGGGGGCCGTTCTGGGGAGAAGGGATGCACATATATGAAAGGCTGAGGCCCTCTCGATCCACACAGAAGGACCACCACAATGTCAACTGGCTATTTTCCAAAATAAAATAAAAATTGGAAACAACACCCAACAACTCATTATCACCTTCGAGCCCACAGGGTGGGCCATATTAACATGTGGGCAAACCAGGAACCCTGCAGAGGGCCTGGGAAAAGGGGACGCTCTCTGGCATCCCCTGGGCATGTCAATTGGTTAACACCCACTGTAAAGAACAGCAGAGAGGTGCTTGAAAAAACTCAAGACTCTGACAGCCTAAGATCTGGCCCCCCTATCTTTGGGCCTGTCGCCAGATGAAGCTATACTTGAAAAAGACAGGTGTACCCCAACCTTCATGGCTGCACTAGTTCCAAGAGACAAAACATGGAAGCAACCGAGAGGGAAATCGACACATGCGTGGACAATGTCATGTGGTACATATTTACAAGCGAAAGGCACAAAGCCACCCAAAAAGAAGGAAAGAATGTCATTTGCAATGACAAAGGAGGACCTAGCAAGGGTCATAGGAAGCCAAGCCACGTTTATATTGTAACCAGCTTTGTACGTGTGTGAGTCATGATTAAAATTTTCTTGAGAACTTTTTATAGCCCTCAGTTTCCATACAGATAGACAGATTTAGAAAGAGCAACCCACAAAGGAATCTGGGAGGCTAGAATGTGTGTTTTTAGAGCAGCATCCCCTGAAAATGCTAACAAATACAAAGTCCACCCATACCAGGGCTGTGCTTCAAAGGGTGGACACTGATACATGGAAACTGACCAACTTAGGAGGAAAAAGAAAACCCACTCTAAGTTCCTGCTGTGGTTCCAACTAGCCGTACCTAAGATCTGTGGACCTAATGCTTCTCCATGTCACATTAGTGTAATGACACAGAATCAATCAGCAGTCAGTGGTCAAGGGATCAGCAGGTTGGGGGGCAGCTACAGGGGACTACTTGCCGACAAAGGTCTGTACAGGCAAAGCTATGGTTTTTCCAGTAGTCATGTATTGATGGGAGAGTTGGACCATAAAGAGGGCTGAGTGCCGAAGAATTCTAAATTGTGGTGCTGGAGAAGACTCTTGAGAGTCCCTTGGTTTGCAAGGAGATCAAACCAGTCAATCCTAAAGGAAATCAACCCTGAATATTCACTCAAGGACTGATGCTGAAACTAAAGCTCCAATACTTTGGCCACCTAATGCAAAGAGCTGACTCATTGGAAAAGACCCTGATTCTGGGAAAGATTGAAGGCAGGAGGAGAAGGAGATGACAGAGGATGAAATGGCTGTGTGGCATCACTGACTCAATGGACATGAGTCTGAGCAAACTCTGGGAGATAGGAAGCCTGGCGTGCTGCAGTACATGGGGTCGCAATTAGTTGCACACCACCAAGCAACTGAACAACAATAACAACAACAATCAAAATGACAAGGGTATATCACCTTCCTCCTGTTTGTTTGGTATACATCTAACAGTGTGCCATGGATAGATGCAGGAGAGGGCCTAGAGCAAAGGGAACTCTCCTTTGCCTCTGCTAAGAATGCAGTCTCATAAGAGGCACTGCAGAGAACAGGATGGAGGTTCCTTAAAAACCTAAAAACAAAGGTACTGTATGATCCAGCGATCTCATTGTTGGGCATGTATCTGGTGGAAACTGTAATTGGAAAAGACACATGTACCCCAACTTTATGCAGCACTATTTACCACAGCCAAGGGATGGAAGCAATCATAAAATCCATACACAGATTAATGGTTAAAGAAAATGTGTTATACACATACGAGACAACTAGTCATAAAAAATAAATAAATAATATCATTTGCATCTACATGACTGGACCTAGAAATTATCATACTAAGTGATGTAGATAAAACATAGAAAGTTAAGTACGGTATCCCAGTTGATTAATGATGGCCTATAACCTTTTTGCTAGATATTATCACAGGGAGATATGTATTCCCTTTTGTTAAAATCTGGTGTAATTCATCTGGCAGGATGAGACCTTTTAGAGGCATATAATGTGCATATTGCTTTTCACGTAAATGTGAAATGGTTTTAGATTTAGAAGACATAGAATCACATCAGAACATAATTACTGAAAAAAAATGGTTATGAAAACAGACAAATCAAGGGCAAATTAATCATTTACTATTATAAGTGCTTGAGAAATCTTCATCTTCTTCCTCAGATACTGGGAAATTTAAAGTGTCTACTGGTATTAAATTAACTATTAATAATTCTAAGTCTGGTCCCAATATTAGTGAATATTCATCAGACCAGAGGCAGTAAATGGAATAATACCTATTATTCAGGAACTCTGTGAAAAAAGATTTATAATTCCTGGTATCAGTGCTGTAATACTCAATTTTCCTGTTAAGAAAGCCAAATGGAAAAGACTGTAGGTTTGTTCAGGAACTGAGATCTATAAATAATTTTCTGACTCCTTTCCACCCTGTAATTCCCGCTTATTTTCATACTCTGTTCTCAGCCCTTCCAGCGGACACCGACTATTTCTATGTAGTGTATTCTGTAGTATTCCAGCAGAAAAAGAAAGCCACCAACTCTTCACCTTCACATGGGAAGATGATCAATATACCTGACTGGTTATACTACAAGGCTATACTAAAAACCCTACTTATTTGTCTCAAATACTTAAAGCTGATTTGGCTGATGTACAACTTTCCTAACAGCTCTGCTTTATTTCCATACATAGATGATTTACTTCTGTGTTCCAGAACTGAGCAGCAAGACTGCCAAAGAGATACTATCCATCTATTAAAACTGCTAGCTTCTAAGCAGCATAAGACTTTCAAAGACAAACTACCCTTCTGCTAACCAGTTGTGAAATAAATATTCAGGTCACTTAATATTAAAGAAGGAATATTGATTGATTCTGAAAGAATTAAAGGAATCCCAGCTTTATCACTCCCCTAGGCAAACAACTAAGAGGATTTCTAGGTCTAACCAGACATTGCAGGAATTGGGTACCTAGTTTTTGCCACATTGCCCAACCTCTGTACACATTATTAAAGACTGACCAGCCAGACCCAACTGAATGGACGACAGAGAGAGAAAAGTTATAAATGGTTTAACATCTGCGTTAGCTCAGGCTTTAACATTAGGCCATCCTAACTATACATCACCATTTTTCCTCTTGGTGCAGGAAGACAGAGGAAACACCTGGGTATATTAACTCAGAGGCATGGTGACCAGAATCGACCCATAGGATATTATTGTCAGGAGTTAGATTCGAAGACAAGAAGGTTCCCACCCTGTATGAGGGTTATTTCAGCAACATCTCTCTTATGCAAAGCTACTAAAGAACTTATAATGGTCTCCATAAAAGGTCTCCTCACTCAGTTGACTCTCAAATTCTCATCATACTCAACACTATTCTGTGAGTGAGTCACTTGTCCTCTTATGAAGTACTGTTACTCTCGTCACCTGATAACATTTTGGCTAATTTTTTTCAATTGGAGGAAAATTACTTTACAATGTTGTATTGATTTCTGCCACACAACAATGCAAATTAGCCATAATTATACATGTATCACCTCCCTGTTGAGTCTCCCTCCTCTCTCCCTGCCCCAATCCCATCCCTCAAGGTCATCACATGGTGCCATACTTTGGCTTGATACAATAGTCTCAATCCCACAACTTTGCTTCCAGGGCATCAAGATGACAACCACATGGTTGCATCATGCTAACTGAGCATTTTCTTACTCCTAGGACTGAGTCACAAGAAGTTCCCATTGATAAAGCTGATTTAATTTGGTTTAAAATGGATCCTTTTCAAACAATGAAGAGGGACATTATCAAACTGGGTATGCAGTAACTTCAACAGCAGAAATAATTGAAAGTTCTTATCTACCAGGCACCAAATCAGCCCAACAAGTTGAACTGACTGCATTGAGTAGGGTTTGTCAATTAGCCAAAGATCAAGGAGCCAATATTTATACTGATAGCCTCTATGGCTTCAGAGTAGTGCATGATTTTGGAATGCTATGGATATTTCTTAGCTCTTCCAATCAGCTCATAAAGGATAAACAGCTAGAGGTGGATGAAACTGTAGCCTATTATACAGAGTGAAGTAAGTCAGAAAGTGAAACACCAATGTAATATATTAATGCATATATACAGAATTTAGAAAGACGACAATGATGATCCTATATGCAAGGCAGCAAAACAGACACAGATGTAACGAACAGACTTCTGGACTCTGTGGGAGAAGGCCAGGGTGGGATGATTTGAGAGAATAGCATTGAAACATGTATATTATCATATGTAAAATAGATGACCAGTGCAAGTTTGATGCACAGAGCAGGGCACTCAAAGCTGGTACTCTGGGACAAGCCAGAGGGATGGGGTGGGGAGGGAGGTAGGAGGGGGGTTCAGGATGGGAGGACACATGTGCACCCATGGTCAATTCATGTTGATATATGGCAAAAACCATCATAATATTGTAAAGCAATTATTCTCCAATTAAAATGAATTAAAAAAAAATAGCTAGTCTCAAAACCATGAGACTCCATTCAATTGCCCAAACAGCCGGCCATCGTTAAAACATCTGGACATTCCAAATCTGATTCAGTAGAAGCCAAAGGAAGTTGAATGGCTGATGCAGAAACCAAACAAGCTGCCTTAAGTCTGTTCTCTAATTTTGAGTATGTCCTCTGTTCAAACATAACTCTGATGAAACTGTTAAGAAATTTCTTTTGCAGGCTGAAGAACTAGCTTCAGAAAATGAAAAGCAGGCCTGTAAGAAAAAAGGATATATTTTGATCCCATCTCACAAATATGGTTCAGATCAGATAAGAGGTTTATAGTACCCATAAGTGTTCAATTAGGGTTCCCAGGTGGCTCAGTGTGAAGAATCTGCCTGCAGTGCAGGAGATGTGAGTTTGATCCCTGGGTTGGGAAGATCCCCTGGAGAAGAAAATGGCAATCCACTCTAGTATTCTTGCCTAGGAAATCCCATGGACAGAGGAGCCTGACGGGCTACAGTCTATGGGGTCATAAAAAAATCGGACATGACTTAGTGACTAAACAACAACACAGTGTTTAATTACCTTTACTCCAACATGTTCATTTCCTGATCCATTGGGCATCTAAAAGAGTGATATTACGGGGAAAACAATACATCTGGAAACCTTCTCCCACTATAGCTCGTAAGATTTATGACCAATGCTTTACCTATCCTAAATATAATCCTGGTAAGCCCTTTCATGGCTCTCAAGGCCACTTTCCCCTCCCAGAGGAACCGTTTCAAGTTTGGCAACTGGGTTTTATCCAGGTGCCTTCCTCTCAAGTCTACAAATACATCTTGGTAATGGTAGACATGTTTTTCACACTGGATGAAATTGTTTCTTTGCAGAAGAGCAACAGCCTTAACAGTAGGCAAATTACTATTGAAAAGAACAGTTCCAGTTTGAGGGATTCTTTTGAGCTGCATAGTGACCAGGAAATCGATTTTACTGGACCAGTCATTAAATCTACTTGTGAGATTTGGCTGATAATGCAGCATTTTCACTGTGCCTATCACCCTCAAGCCTCAGGATTAATGGAAAGATCCAACAGCACAATTAAAACACAATTGCCTAAACTTTCAGAGGCTTTTCATCTTCCATGGCCAAAAGTCCTTCCCTTGGTACTCTTCAACCTTAGGTCTACCCGCTTTGGTCAGCACTGTCTCCTTTTGAAATAATTACTAGACAACCTATGCATCTAGATGAAGGTACTTACGAACCAACGCTTCTTAAATGTGATATTCTACATTACTGTCAAGGACACATCAAAGCGCTTGACTAAAATGATGAATTAGTAACTGATTCCTTTCATAGTGAGCTCCAGTGAGAACTAGACTTTAAGGACCCCGGAGATTTTGTCCATTGGAAAAGACATAAAATAAAGGACTCTTTACAACCATGTTGGAAAGGACCATATAAGGTATTGTTAGCAAATCCCTGTGCTGCAAAACTTCAAGGAGTAGGCTGTGGGATTCACATTTCTCACCTCAAAAAGCCCTCCCCTCCTGAATGGACTACAACTCCTATTTCTGATAGCCAGCTTTGACTAAGAAAGGCCCCACCAAGTCAGAACAGGAAGATGACAGCAGTGGTAGACAGCTAATCCAAGAGTTGAGGCCAGGTCTGTAATACTTATCTTACTAGTTTCAATTATCTCTCTGTCAATGTGTCTGTCTCCATCAAAATTGAAAGTTATTGTTCTATTTCTGGCTATGATTTTGTGCCAATGCTTAAGATGGAATGAAAACACTTTAGTAAAACTATCACAAAGCTACTGGGAATAATTAACTGTTTGATTTGTCATCAAATTCCTCGGTCAATGTAAGGCCAATTTAAATCCCTTGGAATTCCTGTCACTGACTTTTTAGTGTTCCTAATGTTGGAGAAGACTCTTGAGAGTCCCTTAGACTGCAAGGAGATCAAACCAGTCAATCTGAAAGGAAATCAGTCCTGAATATTCATTGGAAGTACTGATGCTGAAGCTCCAATACTTTGGCCACCTGATGCAAAGAACTGACTCATTGGAAAAGACCCTGAGGCTAGGAAAGATTGAAGGCAGGAAAAGAAGGGGATGACAGAGGATGAGATGGTTGGATGGCATCATCAACTCAACGGACATGAGTTTGAGCAAGCTCCAGGAGTTGGTGACAGACAGGGAAGCCTGGCGTGCCGCAGTCCAGGAGGTCACAAAGAGTTGGACACGACTGAGCGACTGAACTGAACTGAATGTTACCACTTACTCAGATCAATCTCCCTCTGGCCTAACCTTTCAGGTTCAAATTTCTAGCACATTAATATGTCCATCCCTTTTCTGAATTATATTCAAGTCTTACAGACCAGACACAACTTACCCTAGGAACCCTTGCTCTGTCCCTTACTTGGTTAATAGATGCATTAAATTAACAAAAAAAAACATAAGTCACTGATGCCAGCAACCCCTGACATGTCAAATATCATACAAACAGCTTTTGGAAAGCCTGTGAGAGAGATCTGTGGTTTAATATTATGTTAACACATAGCATTTGTGCTATTGCTCACACTACTTGTTGCACTTTTGTCAGAACCTCTAAAGAGGTTGACAGATGGCTGGGAAAAATTTTCCAAAGAGCAAAATAGTTACAAGATGTAAGAAACACTGTCCTTTTAAATGACCTATTTAGTTGACTCCCCTCAGGACTAGGCAACTTTTCCTCTCTGCTCTACAGACAGTTGTTATTTTCATAATATGTGTTATCATCCTTTTCCTGGCTACCAAATTACTCATGACATGTATCACTGCTTGCTTTAAGTCTACTGCCAAAAGCACAGTACAATGATCGTACAAATTGAGATGACTGAACAAATGCATAATTGATAAAACTTTTCTCCATCAATATATTTATATGCTTATTTACCGCATTTAATTAATTTACTATGATTATATATATATACACATACAAAGCCCCGCTCGTAGCTCAGTTGGTAAAGAATCTGCCTGCAATGCAGGAGACCTGGGTTCAGTTCCTCGGTTGGGAAGATCCCCTGGAGAAGGAAATGGCAACCCACTCCAGTATTCTTTCCTGAAGAGCCCCATGGACAGAGGAGCCTGGCAGGCTACAGTCCACAGGGTCACAAGAGTTAGACATGACTTAGCGACTAAACCACCACCGTATACATATATAATGCTTAGTGAATTAAACTGAATTTTAAAATGAATTTAAAATGAATTCAAATGAATTGAAACTGCTGATCACATCTATAATTCTATACAAGATACTGGACATGCACAATGCAAGTATAAGATAAAATTGGCCTAAGTCCTCTTGGACACCCTAGGATTGACTATAGCAGGGTGAGAGGAGACATTTGCTCACATGCGTAGAGCCATTTTATAGCAACGTGTTTGGGCTTCACGAAGCTGGTAACTGGTTGTCCAGCTGAGATGTGATGGGTGAATGCGATCACAGGTCTGTTATGACTGGACAAACAGGATTAAGAATGCCATTTTAAGTTTCATTTGCATAATAATCTGCATTTATGGTGTGCACTTATGTTCCAGATGTTCTGTATTATTCACACTGATGTCTGCAGGTCCGGTGACCATCTCTTTTACCCCATCAGGTCTGTGGTGTCACAGCAGCTCCCTTCCTCCTAGACAGATTGTGTGACCCATCCCTGCCACACCTCTGAAAATGCCCTGTGTGTTAGGAGTTCCTTGCCATCCCATCTTGTGACTTTCAGGTTCACAGGGGTAGCCATGGGATTAGACCCCAGGCTCTCCATCTGGACTTGACCTGTGTCAGAGCCCTTTCCATGACTGTAGTATGTGTGGCTTGGTGAGGGGGCATGCGGAAAGACTGATGTCTTGAGAGTAGAGCTGGCCTCGTGGCAAGGTTGCAACATTTTTCTACAATAGAAAAGGAACATTTCAGAGGCCTGATTCACTGCTTCTGGATAGCAGAGCAGACAGAGTGGATTCTTCCTAGGGAGTTCTGCTCTGGACCAGCTGTCATCCATTGGACAGGACACACAGGGGCGAGATGAAACATCCGAGGAAGGAGTTCATGGTCTTAAGTATTTTTAATACTCTTCAAATACCTACTTCCCATTAATGATGTGAATTAGGCAACTGATAATTCTCCTGTCTTTTCAATGTGAATCTTCCTAAAGGAATAAATTAAACAGTAGATTGCAAAACCTCTTTGGGGGAAACTTTAAAAAAAAAAAAAAAGCATGGCTTTTTTATGTTGTTTTCAGTCTTGAAAGATCATAAATGCAATGATGTATGAGTTTCAGCCCCAGCACAGACTAAGAGTTGGAGCAGCTGTGTAAAAGGTGTGTGGAACACCCACTCTGGCCCTGACCTCTGCCCTCTAATGGGATGCTTGCCTTGTGGGCTTGGTTGGGCCTGGTGCCTATTGAATTGGAGCTGCAGTTTCCTCACCAGTGATTCGGGGGTCTTAGAGACTGTGCTGCCTCAGCTGGCTTTGTGTGTGTGTGTGTGTGTGTGTGTGTGTGGCAACAGGATTTTCATGTAAAGAGGAATTGGGACAAAGCCCTCAGCCCCTCCTAAGATTCTGCAGTGTTGTTTTCTTATCTTGTTTGAATTATTATTTTGCATAACAGGATAAACTACAATTAAAAGTGAGCACAACAAAAGAGACACAGATGTAAAGAACAGACTTTTGGACTCTGTGGGAGAAGGCGAGGGTGGGATGATTTGAGAAAATCACATTGAAACATGTATATTATCATATGTGAAATAGATCACCAGTCCAGGTTCGATGCATCAGACAGGGTGTTCAGGTATGGTGCACTGGGATGACCCTGAGGGATGGGATGGGGAGGGAGGTGGGAGGGAGGGTCAGGATGGGGAACACATGTACACCTATGGCTGATTCATGTGAATGTATGGCAAAAACCACCACAATATTGTAAAGTAATTAGCCTCCAATTAAATTTTTTTTTAAAAAAGTGAGCACAAAGCCTTTCTTAGTCACTGGGGACACCAGTGTGTACTTCAGGTGGATTTGAAGACAAAGTAAGATACCAGGAAATATCTAGCAGAAACTGTCATGAAATTGCTGCACGGTTAGCCAGCCATAGTGAGTGAGCAGGAGGCTGCACACTGGCTGCTCCTCTGCAAGAACAACGCAGTGGCCGGAATCCCTTCTAAACAACTTGGCTCAAAACTGTGGGGACTTGGTGGGCTGTGCAGGTGACCAGTCAGCCCTGATTGGCTGTGTCTCCATTGCTCCACATCTGTGCCATGTTCTCCACAGCATCGCCTCCTCCACAGCCGTCCCCTCCTCCCTTCCCTGAGGCCGGCTCATGCGGAGGCCTGATCTTCAGATTAGATAGATTTGATTTCACCCTCCTTCATGAAGTAAAGCTGCAGGGTGGATTGTTACTGTCCTATTGGAACCTCCGGGGGCCATCTTGGTAGTTGCTAAAGAATAAAAACTATTTCATTTCAAACAAACAAACAAAGAAACAGGAGAAAGAAATCAACCTTTGAGAAAAATTGTTCCCTTTCTTCAGATGCCAGCACTGTAATCTTAAAATTATCAATATTTTCTTTTCATCTCATACAGGGGTCACATTGACCAAAGGCTTGTTCTGTATCAATACATACATAACTGACTTAAAAAAAATCTTTGATGAACTGTGTGCACAATGGTTAACCTATCAACATGACACAAAAATTCTTTGTCTCAAAAATGTATAAAATTGCATCTCTAACTCCTGACTAATCAAACAGTTCTCAGAGCTTCTGAGAATGTTTCCTGGGTTATAACCCTCAGTTTGGCTCAAATAAAATTCTCTTTTCTTTTTTCTTAGCTTGACTGTTATTTGATTTTTCATTGACACACTCTACACATGCATGTGTATAGATATGTCTAACATATATTATTAGATTTAAAAAATCTAAGTTCAGAAAAATGATCAAATAATACAAAGTGGCAAAGAAAACCATAACCCAGTCAATAAATATGGAAACATGCTCAATCTCAGTAATAATTGATTGTTTCTTATTATAACAACCATAAGATACCATTCCACCCTCACAAAACTGACAAAGCTACTTCTGATAACATCAAGTGTTGGCAAAAATATGGAACAGCAGGAACTCTTACACATTAGCAATAATATAATTCAAAAGTTATAAAGAAACCTGCCTCTTTGGGCTTCTGAGTGATGGAAATACAGATAATGATTTGGAAATAATAAAATCTTTTTCTTTTTTGATAAAGATGTAATAATGCATACCACATACAGAATATGAATTTTAATAAAGTACTTGAAAGGGGCACCTATGTGGACTATATGAAGCCATGTTGGGTTGACAATTAGAACAATTAGGAGCATCCATAGCCAACTAAACAAACAAAGAGATCAGGCTGATTATGAGCCAAAGTGGGTCTAGAATGAGTTCACTCAGCGCCTTGGGGGACAGGATGGACGGCATGTTCACCCAACGGACAGACTCTCCATTCAACACAGTGCACATCCAACTGATTTGCCGGACAAAGGAAAAGACTCAAAAGCACTGGGCACAAACCACAAAGAAGAATGTTATAAGCATCAGTGTTCAATAGCTGAGTTCAGAATAGTAACAATGTGATTATCAGCAGTTCACATAAAACAGAAGTGGGAGACTTTTTGTTAATTATAAAATCAACTTGAATCAATGGTATGATGTGGCAACACTTGTCCTCCCCCACAAAAAAAAAAAAACAAAAACCATGTATTGCAGACTAAACTATATTATTAGAAGTGTTCAGAACAGGGTAAGCTGATTAATCAGCATCTGAAGTGCCAAATTCAGATTTTGTTTCTACATTTGAAGAACAGTGGAAATAGTATTCCTGTTGACAATGCAGCATATATTCACTATGTTCCAGGGACTAACTATACACACACACACACAATACTGCAAGTTCTGTGCCACTTAATAGTTATATTATGAGGCAGGTACTAAATTTCCATTTTAGAAACTAGAGCTCAGAGAGGCCAAGTCTGCACCACAGGTATACAGTCAAGCCAGGACTGAAGCCCAGGTCTCTAAATGTGAAGTCCTGACCCTCACCTATGACATCCTCTCAACAGCAAGGTGGCCAGAGATAGGCCAAGTTGCTGAGGAATGTTCCAGCAGCGAGGACACTGGGAACAGAATTGTATCAGATACTCTCAACACGTCGTACATGCCTATGTGGTAAGATTTCTGGAGTTGAACCAGTCACTGGGCCCAGGAGGCTGCTATAAACTAATAAGCAGCTGGTCATGAAGACAGAAGATGAAAACTATGACCACTTGAATAGTCACAGGACGACTATTCACTGATCACAGTCAAATAACCTGACATCTTGTGGAGACACTGACCATCACTGCCTCATCTAAGTCATCTGTGTCCTCTGTCCGACCACCTAGACTTTAGTCAAGGTTTGCCTGTGGCCGGGAATGAGCCAACAGAACTCTAGGGTCACTTTGGCCTAAGCTACAATTCAGAAAGGCTCCAAGTGGGGAGTTGAACCCTCCAGGTACAATTACTATTCAGATGTTTCCAAACCACCAGAGGTAGCAGCGTCAGAAACACTTATGCTAAATGCTCCAGCAAGAAGTGACTTAGGTCAGTTTCATGAGACTGAATTCCAGGAATTTTCCTTTATCCACTGCAAGGGGGAAGGTCACTTCCTCTTGGAGGGGGCTGGGCCATGAGCCTAGAGACACCAGCTGCCACCTCATAAGGAAGGTCTGCTTGGTAACAGGGGCCTCACTCACAGAGAAGACTATTGTGTGGGGCTAGACAGAGAATCCCAGGGTGAGTGACATCTGTATTTATTATCTATTTTTCTATAGAACCCCCTCAATTACTCCAAGTTACCCCAACACACGTTTCGTGTATTTTATCTCACAGTAGCTGTGGGTCAGGAACACAGGGGCGCTTTACTAGGTTCTGACTCAGGGTCTCTCACAAGGCACAGTCAACATGTTGACCAGGAGCACAGTCTTCTCAAGGCCCCAGTGGGGGAAAGGCTGCACTCACACGGCTGTCCAAAGTCTCAGAAGACCCACTTACAAGCTCACTCACGTGGCTGTTGGCAGGCCTCAGGTTCTTACTGGTTCTAGGATTGAAACGTCCATTTCTTGCCACCTGGGCCTCCCCACAGGGCTACCCACAACATGGCAGCTTGAGTCGCCCAGTCAGAGCACTCTGGGAAAAAACGACTGAGTGATTGCAAACAAGGCAGAAGTCAGTCTTTTCATGCCCTCATCTGGGAAATGACATCCTGTCACTTTTGCCATATTCTCCCTGAAGCAAGTCTCTAGGTCCAACCTTACACTCAAGAGAAAGGGATTACAGAGGGTAAGAATACCAGGAGGCAAGAATCACTGGGAACCACTTTAGAGACTACATGATACAACACCATTTGAGCCCCTGGAGTCAGCCATGCCTGAAGCCAGTCATTCCTTGTCTTTTCAGTTATGAGGGCAAATATAACCTTCCTTTGCTGAAATCAATTTGAGTTGGGTTTCTATCATGTCATGTGTAACCTATAGAGTCCTTCATTAATACATTAATACATACTCTGAAAGCAAACACCATCATCAATAAAACCAGAGTGGCAAGAGTGAGGTCAACAGAACAAGCTTTTTCTGGAGTGGACAAATAAGCCAACCAGAATTCTTAAATGTCCTGTATGATCCTGGATGATATTTTTGGATTTTTTCTGCATGGATTTATTCTAGCATTTCTGAAATTCTGCTCAGCTAATTTAGCAAGCCCGTGTCAGTGTGAGAGCATGCCAAACTCGGGATTTTACTGCCAAAAATGACAGTGAATAGAATTAGACCATGAGGAGTGCAATTAGTTTGACATGCTATTAACACCCCAACATGAACACAGAAGGAAAAGCTTGATAAAAAGTAGAAAGTTAAAATAAAGTTTAGTTCAGTTAATGGTAATGATAAAATAAAATTACTACCTCAAATTTTTTTGTTTGCCATACCAACTGAATGAAAATAACAACATACAAATGATAAAGACTTGTATAATTTTAACAGGAAGACAATCTATCATGTTTCTCTGGGTAATCAACCATAGTGAGACTTGAGAACGTTCCTCTACACCCATCCTTAAAAATGGATCCTATTTAGCACCCAACCATGGGAGATGATATCACTTGTCTCCCAGACAGTAACATGAAGAAAAAAAAAAAGTCAGATAAATTGGTTTTCTTTAGAAAATATATTGCCTGTGTAGTATTGCCTAAAATACACTATTTTTTAAAAAAAAAGTCAGTAATGATGTTTTCAATAGAACATTTTCACAGGCACAGTGGTGTTCCACCTTCCTCCAAGTCAGATGTCAAACCCAAATGTGCTTCAGAATCATCAGGGGGCTTGTTAAAACCTGGATGGCTGGGCCCTGACTCTAGAGTTTCTGATTGTATTGGTCTGGGGTAAGGGCCTAGAATCTGCTTTTTTTTTTTTTTGCCTGCACCACATGGTTTGTGGATTTTAGTTCCCCAACCAGGGAACACACCTGGGCCTTCAGCAGTGAGAGCATTGGAGTCCTAACCACTGGACTTCCCAGGAATTCCCTAGAATCTGTGTTTCTAACAAGTTCTCGGGTGCTGTGGCTGCTGCTGCTTGGGGACCACACCCTGAGAACCGCGCTCCAATGGCAAAGGGACTCAGCCCTCTTGCAGGGACTCTCAAGCTCCTTGCTGCTCTTGCAGCCTCTAGAACTCTGCCCTCGCCGGCATTGCTATTTCTCCACCCAACTCCTTCTCTCTTCACATCTGCCATGTCTCCTAGCCTTAAAGACAGACAACCCATGCCGCTACCAGCTTCTTCCAAGAATTTCAGATTTCCCAGTTTTACTTCAAAAAGTGTGGGCTGTGACTGGGTATCACCTCATCTCTTGCTTACAGAGTAACAAAACTGGAAGCTGAATACTGATAGAGCTCAAAATATTAGCCACGGAGTAGGATTCTAATTGATTTATTATACAGCCTAAGAGGACGTTATTACTGAAAAGATACTGCATTAATTCAATTAAGTTCCCAGGGTTTTTTTTAGTGTACTAAACAACTGTTTGGAAAAAGTGAATAAATTCAAACAAATGAGATTTCAGTGCCACTCAGGGACAATGATTTCTTAAATTAGATTTTTTTCTTCTTTGTTCAAACAATTTGTGTTTAGACAGAGTCTAGGCATGTATTCAGATTTCAAGGGGAAAATATATTCAAAACAGATGAAAGAGTTTAGGAGTTGCACAACAAAGAAATGCCATCCAATTTTATATATGTCAGTCTAAGAAAATTTGAAGCTGTCATCGACTATAACTGAAAGAACAGAAAAAAAAATGTTTAAAGAAATTCTACATATCTTGGCGTTTATTCACCATATTGCTAAAGCAAATTGTTTTCCAGAACCGCTCAGAACAGAAGATGCCAGAGAAGTGGTTTCAAAGAGTTTCTAATGAAAATGAGCTGTATTTATTCTGACCTCCATGTGAAATGGAGTTGGTCTGTTGGGTTTTTGTTTTGTTTTCACTTTTCTCACATTTAAGACTTCTCCTTTCTGATGAAGAGTTAAATGGGATGACTGAAAGCCACTCTGATAGGAACTGCTGTATTCTCCACTCTGTATAAAGTACTTCACACATGGTTAAGCATTCCAACTTAACAGTATATAACTTCGGTCTCACCAGTAAACACTCATCTATTCATTCATTCAGACACGTACTAGGTACCTGCTAGGTATGGGAGATACAAACATAAATGATATATGGTCCCTGCCTTGAGCCCACAGTCTAACGGTTTAGGCTGAAGATCTAGACTCAGGAGGCAGAGCATGTGGGTATCCGCCACATTTATGGGAGTCCCTGGTGGCTCAGTTGGTAAAGAATCTGCCTGCAATGCAGGAGACCCAGGTTCGATACCAGTGTTGGGAAGATCCCCTGGAGAAGGGAATGGCTACCCACTCCAGTATTCTTGCCTAGAGAATTCCATGGACAGAGGAGCCTGGCAGACTACAGTCCATGGGGTCACAGAGAGTCAGACACGACTGAGCGACTAACACTTTCCATTTCATTTCATGCCATGACTCCAGGCTGTGTGTAGGCCAAGAAGCTAGAAAAGGCTGGAACCTGAAGGAAGGCCAACATTTAGGAAGACAGAGACAACAGAGGGGTGAGAGAGGAAATCCGAGTATGGTGAGGGGCAGGGGATATGTCATGGAAGCCAAAGGAGCTGTTTCTAGGAGGGGAAACGCGAAAATGTGACAATGCACAAACGCTGTGTGGAGGCCCCGTGAAAGAGAGCTGAGTTGTTGGGATTCCAAGTTTGCTGATGGCCTTAGTAGAGGTGGTATCAGGAGAGACACAGGTGAAGCTCATTGCTGGGACTGAGGAGCAGATGTAAATGAGGTAAAGGTGACAGGCAGGAAGAAATTCTTCCCATAGAGAAGAGAGGGCATGCCTTTCTGGCATGAGAAAGTGTTCCTCTTTAATAGGGAAGCTGCTGCTGCTGCTGCTAAGTCGCTTCAGTCGTGTCCGACTCTGTGCGACCCCATAGACGGCAGCCCACCAGGCTCCCCCGTCCCCGGGATTCTCCAGGCAAGAACACTGGAGTGGGTTGCCATTTCCTTCTCCAATGCACGAAAGTGAAAAGTGAAAGTGAAGTCGCCCAGTCGTGTCCGAGTCTTAGCGACCCCATGGACTGCAGCCTACCAGGCTCCTCCATCCATGGGATTTTCCAGGCAAGAGTACTGGAGTGGGGTGCCATTGCCTTCTCTGTAATAGGGAAGGGCAGGGGAGAATTTACCATGAATCAAACTAGTGAATCTTAAGCTTCAGGTCCCTCACCAGTATGGACCTGCCACCCCTACCAGGCCCTGGGAGGGAACCTAAGGTAGGCAGACATGAGAGATGCTACAGATTTGGTTCCAGACCACCTCAATAAAATGAGTATCAAATAAAGCAAGTCACATGAATTTTTTTGGTTTCCTAGTGCATATAAAAGTTATTTACACTATACGGTAGTCTATTAAATGTACAACAGCATTATGTCTAAAAAAACAACACACATATCTTAATAAAAAATCCTTTATTGTTGAAAAATGCTAACCATCATCTGAGCCTTTAGTGAGTGGTAATCTTCTTGCTGGTAATCTTGTGGCTGGTCTTGCCTCGATGTTGACGGCTCTGCACTCCTGATCCAATTACCTCCCAAGGGCCCTCCGAATATTAAAACCATGATGATTAGGTTTCAACATTTGAATTTGGGAAGAGGGCACACAAACATTCAATCCATAGCACCATCCTTCTGTTGTCTCTCACAAAATGATACTTGAAAATCTTTTATATGTGAAGATGTGCTTGAAGAGTGTGTGCATGCTAAGTCGCTTCAGTCATGTCTGACTCTGTGCGACCCTGTAGACTGTAGCCCACCAGGCTCTTCTGTCCATGGGATTCTCCAGGCAAGAATACTAGAGTGGGTTGCCAGAATATGCAGTCACAGATAAAGAAAAGAAGAATTATAGAGATACACTGGGCAGTTAATAATTGCTATTTTGCTGAATTTTTGTGACATTTCTGGTATTTGTTAGCTTAATTTTTTTTAATTTTCTATGACTTCATTCACATTCTAAACATACACCTTCATATCTAATTATTATGCCTAATTTTGCATTCTTTTCTTTAAAGTGCTTGCACAGGTGCACACACACACATGCACGCATGCGCGCATACACACATACAATTATATAAGCTTCAGACCTCACAAAACCTGGGTCTGCCCCATGGTGTTAGCCTCCAGGGGAGAGGTCTTGAGTGAAGGAAATGAAGGTTGAGTATCCAGCATGCCCTGGGATCGACTCCTCACTCCCAAATGGACAGAGAGAAGCTCACTGAAAGGTTCTGACCATCTAGAAGGGATGCTGGCACCAAGCATGTAGGTGGAGGCTGCATGCCCTTGGGCACAGCACAAGGAAGCGGGCTTCCCAGGAGCGCTGGTCACCAGATTTCCAGTCCCTCCAAGATCCAGGGCCAGGGGAAGCTGTAACCAAGCTAGACCCTATGGGGCCATCCTCTGCTGCAGCTCCTCTCTGAAATACCCAGATAACAGTATTTGATGCACATTTCCTGAGTTGTTTGGCAGAAGTGAAAACTCCCTACCAAATGAAAGATGTTAACTACTTGACCTGAGACACAGCCCCAGGCCTCCTGGAGCCTAAGGACCGACCCCTGTGATACTATCTTGCTCACTCACCATCACCCAACCAGAGAATTGTGCATGAGCTGATCACATATCCTGCGACCGCCCCTCCCCCATCTGACTTGTAAAAATGCTTTGCTGAAACCCTTCAGGGAGCTCAGGACTTTTTAGGGCGTAAGCCAACCGTTGCTTTCCATGACCCTACAATAAACCTTTCTCTGTTCCAAACTCTGACATTTCAGTTTGCATGGCCTCACTGTGCACGGGACACACACAATTGTGCTAACAAAGCCAGCTAGGGTCAGTAGATCCTGTAAGAAGTTAACAGCTGTTGCCTGTACAGCGGGTGAGTAGTATTTTGAATATTTTCCCTGGAAGTCAAAGGACCTAGGGTTAGAAAGAAAGAGAAACCTGACGTGGTGGAGGCACTGCTCCCCTGGACTTAGGGATTTAGCTACATGCTCATCAGTTCTCTTTGCTGCAAGAGTATAAGCTCCTTTAGGTCAGCAACCTTGGCCATCAGTGTCATATCTGCATAAAAACAGAAAATTATAAACTTAGGGGCCTTGATTCAACTTGATTAAGATTATAGTTGAAATCAGAGGCTACATATTTCAAAAATGGTTAAGGAACTTCAAGAAGATGAAGATATTATTATTATCACACATGTTTGAGAATACAAGCCCAGAGTGAGTCTAGAAGACTCCAAAAAACATATAAATCCTAGCCAAAATGGAGTGAAGGCTCTTTGAAGCCAAATCATAAAATTGGGTTGTTTGCCACAAGCGTTCTTGTGAAATTCTATTGTAGCTGCAATGATTTACTATTACAGAACCCTTAACTTAGAAACTGTGACACTTGTTCAACTTTTTGCTGTAGAAAATTGAATTTACTCACTGTACATTTGTTATGGACAATGTGGTTTACCATAAATCTTGTCTTATTTATCCCATTTTCTATGACTTATCTGATCTCATTACAATTAACCAAGCTAGCACTATAAAAGTGATGTAGATTCACTTGGGCTTAGAAAGGACAACACAAACTTTTCCTCCTCGCGTAAGTCACGCAAGTTTTTGTGTGTGTGTGTTTATTTCGTTTTCAATAATGATAATGAAACAATGGTTGGAACACAGTGGAGGACATTTTCTTCCAGCTGGATCCTAGTATCTAGAAGAGTGTGCAGTACTTGTAAGCATTCATAAGTGCTTGTTGACTGACTTATTTGCTGACTTCTCATTAACACTGAGGAAAAGGATCTGTTAGAAGAGGTATCAGCTGGACCTCAAGACGTTACAGGAGGACTTTCCTTGGGTTCTCTGAAGTAATTTTCATTAATTTGCTTCAAATATTCCATTTAAATACATTCTTTAAATACATAATTTAATATTATGAAGGAGGCTGAATCCAGTTAGAGATGAAATGCAATTATGAAACACATCCTTTAAAACCCTTGTTTCAACAACTGCATCCAGCATACAGGCGGTTAATCATTATCATATACCTGTAGTAATTCAGGAGGCCACTAGAGGGCAAAAAAGGGCCAGAGACTTATTGAAATCTAAGGAAGAGGTGCACATGGACCACAGCCTTGTCTAACTCAATGAAACTATGAGCCATACCATGTAGGGCCACCCAAGACGGACGGGTCGTGGTGGAGAGTTCTGACAAAACGTGGTCCACTGGAGAAGGGAATTGCAAACCACTTCAGTATTCTTGCCTTGAGAGCCCCATGAACAGTATGAAAAGGCAAAAAGATAGGACACTGAAAGATGAACTCCCCAGGTCAGTAGGTCCCCAATACACTACTGGAGATCAGTGGAGAAATAACTCAAGAAAGACTGAAGAGACAGAGCCAAAGCAAAAACAACACCCAGTTGTGAATATGACGTGATGGAAGTAAAGTCTGATGTTGTAAAGAGCAATATTGTATAGGAACCTGGAATGTTAGGTCCATGAATCAAGGCAAATTGGAAGTGGTCAAACAGGAGATGGCAAGAGTGAACGTAGACATTTTAGGAATCAGCGAACTAAAATGGATTGGACTGGGTGAATTTAACTCAGATGACCATTATATCACAGCAATCCAAGTCTATGCCCCGACCAGTAATGCTGAAGAAGCTGAAGTTGAATGGTTCTATGAAGACCTACAAGACCTTCTGGAACTAATTCCAAAAAAAAAAAAAAAAGATGTCCTTTTCATTATAAGGGACTGGAATGTAAAAGTAGGAAGTCAAGAAATACCTGGAGTAACAGGCAAATTTGGCCTTGGAGTACAAAATGAAGCAGGGCAAAGACTAATCGAGTTTTGCCAAGAGAACGCACTGGTCATAGCAAACACCCTCTTCCAACAACACAAGAGAAAACTCTACACATGGACATCACCAGATGGTCAATACCGAAATCAGATTGATTATATTCTTTGCAGCCAAAGATGGAGAAGCTCTCTACAGTCAGCAAAAAACAAGACCAGATGACAACTGTGGCTCAGATCATGAACTCCTCATTGCCAAATTCAGACTTAAATCGAAGAAAGTAGGGAAACCACTAGACCATTCAGGTCTGACCTAAATCAAATCCCTTATGATTAGACAGTGGAAGTGACAAATAGATGCAAGGGATTAGATCTGATAGACACAGTGCCTGATGAACTATGGACGGAGGTTTGTGACATTGTACAGGAGGCAGGGATCAAGGCCATCCCCAAGGAAGAGAAATGCAAAAAGGCAAAATGGTTGTCTGAGGAGGCCTTACAAATAGCTGGGAAAAGAAGAGAAGTGAAAGGCAAAGGAGAAAAGGAAAGATATACCCATCTGAATGCAGAGTTCCAAAGAATAGCAAGGAGAGATAAGAAAGCCTTCCTCAGCGATCAATGCAAAGAAATAGAGGAAAACAATAGAATGGCAAAGTCTAGAGATCTCTTCAAGAAAATTAGAGATAGCAAGGGAACATTTCATGCCAAGATGGGCACAAGAAAGGACAGAAATGGTATGGACCTAAAAGAAGCAGAAAATATTAAGAACAGATGGCAAGAATACACACAAAAAAGATCTTCATGACCCAGGTAATCATGATGGTATGATTACTCACCTAGAGACGGACATCCTGGAATGCAAAGTCAAGTGGGCTTTAGGAAGCATCATTACAAACAAAGCTAGTGAAGGTGATGGAATTCCAGTTGAGCTATTCCAAATCCTAAATGATGATGCTGTGAAAGTACTGCACTCAATATGCCAGCAAATTTGGAAAACTCAGCAGTGGCCACAGGACTGGAAAAGATCAGTTTTCATTCCAATCCCAAAAAAGGCAATGCCAAAGAATGCTCAAACTCCTGCACAATTGCATTCATCTCACATGCTAGTAAAGTAATGCTCAAAATTCTCCAAGCCAGGCTTCAACAGTACGTGAACCGTGAAATTCCAGATGTTTAAGCTGGATTTAGAAAAGGCAGAGGAACCAGAGATCAAATTGCCAACATCCGTTGGTTGCATCACAGAAAAAGCAGGAGAGTTCCAGAAAAATATCTACTTCTGGTTTATTGACTATGCCAAAGCCTTTGACTGTGTGGATCACAATAAACTGTGGAAAATTCTGAAAGAGATGGGAATACCAGACCACCTGACCTGCCTCTTGAGAAACCTGTATGCAGGTCAGGAAGCAACAGTTAGAACGGGACATGGAACAACAGACTGGTTCCAAATAGGAAAAGGAGTCCGTCAAGGCTGTATATTGTCACCTGCTTATTTAACTTACACGCAAAGTACATCATGAGAAACGCTGAGCTGGAGGAAGCACAAGCTGGAATCAAGATTGCTGGGGAAATATCAATAACTTCAGATATGCAGATGACACCACCCTTATGGCAGAAAGTGAAGAACTAAAGAGCCTCTGGATGAAAGTGAGAGAGGAGAGTGAAAAAGTTGACTTAAAACTCAACATTCAGAAAACTAAGATCATGGCATCTGGTCTCATCACTTCATGGCAAATAGATGGAGAAACAGTGGAAACCATGACAGACTTTATTTCTTGGGGCTTCAAAATCACTGCAGATGGTGATTGCAGCCATGAAATTAAAAAACGCTTGCTCCTTGGAAGGAAAGTTATGACCAACCTAGACAGCATATTAAAAAGCAAAGATATTACTTTGCCAAAAAAGGTCTGTCTAGTCAAGGCTATGGTTTTTCCAGTAGTCACGTATGGATGTGAGAGTTGCACTATAAAGAAAGCTGAGCACCGAAGAATTGATGCTTTTGAACTGTGGTGTTGGAGAAGACTCTTGAGAGTTCCTTGGACTGCAAGGAGATCCAACCAATCCATCCTAAAGGAAATCAGTCCTGAATATTTATCGGAAGGACTGATGCTGAAACTGAAACTTCAATACTTTGGCCACCTGATGCGAAGAACTGACTCGTTTGAAAAGACCCTGATGCTGGGAACTATTGAAGGCACGAGGAGAAGGGGATGACATAGGATAAGATGGTTGGATGGAATCACAGACTCAATGGACATGAGTTTGAGTAAACTCCGGGAGTTGGTGATGGACAGGAAAGCCTGGTGTGATGCAGTCCATGGGGTTGCAAAGAGTTTGACATGATTGAGTGACTGAACTGAACTGAAGGAACAAGTGAGGGGGTAGGAATAACCCATTTCCTATTGAAGCGGGTTTGTGTGAGCCAATGGGCAGAGGTAAGAACATTATTCACAAGAACTGATGAAGACTGAGCTGGGAAATTTTAAATCCAAAGCAGTAAAGAGAAATTATAAGGTAGAAAACATTTAAAAGGCATGGATGCAGGGTCAGAGAACAACAGTTTTACTAGAAATGTTAAGTGTAGGATTGAAAACATCAAGGGCCATGGAGAATAAGCAAAAACAAGGTCAGAAACCACTAGAATTTAAGACCCTGAGTGCAGAAAGCAGAGCACACAGTTCTGGGTCTGAGTCTGAGTGAAGAACTGACTTCAACCTCCTGTAGTTACTATACATTCCTCCATTGTGTCCTTTGGTAAAGGAAAAGATTTTAGGTTGTTAGGATTCTTCTAACGTCCTGTGTTGCTCATCACCCTGGAAGTCAGTAGTCACTGTGTAATCTTAAACTTTCTCTACACCTTTGTTACCTCATCTGTTAAATGGACATAATAACAGCCCAAGGTAGTTGTGTTTTCTATGAAGGATTCAACAGAGACTTCATATTACGGAAGACAGTAATTTAAGGTTGATCCAGACAAAGAATATCAAGCAATTCTGTTGTCAAGCTGCATAGTTTACAATGCACTCAACCAGTCAACCTTGAAGTTATACAATTCTTGACAAAATTTGGTTGTTGGGTCATAGAGAAGACACAGATTTTCCTTTATTTCAAATTTTTCACACAAACAGACTTTGATTTTTTATTACACTATATAAATTTTTTCATTAAATTTTAAATTAAGTAAGTACTAATTAAATGGAGTCTTGGACAAAAAGGACCTGGAGTAGAATTTGATAAATATTTTTATCTGTCAGATACTTCAGTGTAACAAAACACCCAAAACTCAGTGAGTAAAAACAGAAACTATTTGTTAATTCCCACCTATCTGCCAGTCAGCTAGGGAGCTGGCTAATCTAGGCCAGGCTTGCCTGGAAGGTTCCACTGGTCTCATCTGGGTTCACTCATACATCTAGTAGTTAGCTAGGGGTCAAATAATCTAGGCTAAACTTAACTGAGATGCCCCTATCTTTTCAGCTTCCTCCTGTGGTTATCAAGCCAGGCAGGGCACATCCCTGGCATGGAAGTAGCAGAAATACAAGAAAATGAGTGGAAATAGACAAAGACTCGAGGCCCCGTCTTTGAACTGGAGCTCCATCACTTCTGCCTCATTCCATTAGCGAAGCAAAATTACACAATCAAGTCCAGATTCAAGGATGTGGAAATAGAGTCTGCTAACATATATTACGTCTTTTTTTTAATGTCTCCCACAATTAGAAGGTGCATATGCTAAGATCCCCTAAATGTCCAACAACAGACAAATGAATAAACAACATGTGATACACACATACAAAGGAATACTACTCAGCCATAAAAAAGAATGAAATCATGCCATTTGCAGCAACATGGATCAACCTAGAGATTATCATACTAAGTGAAATAAGTCACAGAGAGAAAGACAAATACCATATTATGATATCACTTTATATGTGGAATCTAAAACAGGACATAAATGAACTTATCTACAAAAGAGAGTCACAGATGTAGAGAACAGACTTGTGGCTGCTACGGGGGAGGGAGTAAGGAGGGAGCTTGGGACTAGCAGATGCAAAATATTATATACAGGATGCATAAACAACAAGGTCTTACTGTATAGCACAGGGAACTATACTCAATATCCTGGGATAAACCATGATGGAAAAGAATATGAAAAAGAATGTACATATATGCATAACTAAATCACTTTGTTGTACAACACTATAAGTAAACTATACTTCAATAAAATAAATTAAAAAGAAAAGTATAGGGATGCAATCTGTCTTGTTCCCATTTTACTGGTGAGGAAATTGAGACACAGAGAGGTCACATAGGTATGAAGTGGTAAAGCCAGGATTTGAACTAAAATAGTCTGCCCCTAAAGTGCATGCTATCAACCACTACATTATATCATCTCTCCTAACAAATGTAGATAATTAACAATATAGAAGATTCTGGGCCCCAAATTAGACCTAAATACTATAATGTCTGACTTTGTGGATCACAATAAACTGTGGAAAATTCTGAAAGAGGTGGGAATACCAGACCACCTGACTTGCCTCTTGAGAAACCTGTATGCAGGTCAGGAAGCAACAGTTAGAACTGGACACGGAACAACAGACTGGTTCCAAATAGGAAAAGGAGTACATCAAGACTGTATATTGCCACCCTGCTTATTTAACTTATATGCAGAGTACATCATGAGAAACGCTGGGCTGGAGGAAGCACAAGCTGGGAACAAGATTGTGGGGAGAAATATCAATAACTTCAGATATGCAGATGACACCACCCTTATGGCAGAAAGTGAAGAAGAACTAAAGAGCCTCTGGATGAAAGTGAAAGAGGAGAGTGAAAAAGTTGGCTTAAAGCTCAACATTCAGAAAACTAAGATCATGGCATCTGGTCTCATCACTTCATGGCAAATAGATGGGGAAACAGTGGAAACCGTGACAGACTTTATTTCTTGGGGCTTCAAAATCACTGCAGATGGTGATTGCAGCCATGAAATTAAAAAACGCTTGCTCCTTGGAAGGAAAGTTATGACCAACCTAGACAGCATATTAAAAAGCAAAGATATTACTTTGCCAACAAAGGTCCATCTAGTCAAGGCTATGGTTTTTCCAGTAGTCATGTACGGATGTGAGAGTTGGACTATAAAGAAAGCTGAGAGCCAAAGAATTGATGCTTTTGAACTGTGGTGTTGGAGGAGACTCTTGAGAGTCCCTTGGACTGTGAGAAGATCCAACCAGTCCATCCTAAAGAAGATCAGTCCTGGGTATTCATTGGAAAGACTGATGTTGAAGCTGAAACTCCAATACTTTGGCCACCTGATGCGAAGAGCTGACTCGTTTGAAAAGATCCTGATGCTGGGAAAGATTGAGGGCAGGAGTAAAAGGGGATGACAGAAGATGAGATGTTTGGATGGCATTGCCAACTCAATGGACATGAGTTTGGGTCAGCTCTGGGAGTTGGTAATGGACAGGGAGGCCTGGCGTGCTGCAGTCTATGGGGTTGCTCAGAGTCGGACAGACTGAGCGACTGAACTGAACTATAGTGCTTTTTTTTCTGAAGCCAGAATGTCTCCATGAAGCATCAAATCACTGCATCTATTATTGGGTCAGATGATAACACGGAAGGAAAGTGTTAAGAAAACTGAATTTGTCAGATAGGCTAGACAATCCATTAAACAACCCAGAAAGGTCATCCTGTCCATCTTCCTGCTTCCAAGCAGGGCTGTGTATCACTCTTATCAGGAACACTACAGTTAGCTGTGATTTTTAGTCTTCAGAGACTATTTCTACAACCACCTATGGAAATTCTGTCCATGTTTCATAATTCCATCAGCAAGTTTCCTTACCGTTAGACCTAAACTGTTCAATTTAATTGCACTATGACTTGGATCAGCTCTGTAAAGTTTAGATCAAGGGTTGCAAACTGGCAGACTGTGGGCTCAAATCAGCCTATAGACATACTTTGTTTTGCCTGCACTGACAAAAATGTTTCAATAGTTGCCAACATTTAAAAATAGGGATCTTCATGTTAAAAATCCAGCTCTTGTTGAATTAAATTCTCTAAAAGGGTTTGCTTATAATCAGAATTGTCTCGTGTTTGAAAGTTTGGCAGTCACTTATAAAACCTTCTGAACTTGGTGTTGTTTTTTTAAGAAAAAATGGTGATGTTAAATACCAATTCATTTCTACGTTTCTATGAATGTAGTTATTTAGACTGTCTTCAAATATAATGACAAAAAGTTGTCCATAATATCCTTTTATTATCACAATCTGTACACATCTGTAGTTGTTCTTCTCTTTTCATTCCTTTTATTGTTGACCTATAGCTTTTCTTTTTTGTATGGGATAAATTTTGCCTGAACTGAACCAATTCTTGGTTTTTATTTTCTCTATTGTTTCTTTATTTGCTATGTATAATTATTGAATTGAGCTCTTATCATTTCTAAACTGCTATTTTTCACTGGGTATGATATGCTAGGTTTATTCTTAAGTTTTTGAAGCTGGAATCTTAGCTCATTGATGTTGATCCTTTCTTTTCTGATATAAGCTATTGATTTCTGAGTATAATTTTAAGTGTACCTCACAAGTTTGAATACATGGTGCTTTTAGTTTTCAGTGCTAAATAATTTTAAATTTACATTATGATTTTTTTTCTTTGACCCATGAGTTGTAGTGGGTTTGGCAAACTAGCATTCATCATCCATGCCAAACCTTTCCAGTTGCCTTCCAACCCTCCAGAGCATGGAAAGATAAAGCTTCATATGTCAGTCTCCCATAGTTCATATTCAGACTCCCTGAATGTGAATTAGGTTCTTTCACTGGATGTGCCTACCCATGAATTGAAAGAAGGAAAAGGAGTAAATATCATCGGACAGTCTTTTAAGATGGTGACATGGAAGGATCCTGAGCACCACCTTCCACCCCACCGCCCCTTGGACACATGGAACAATTCCCTCTGAAAGAAATTTGGAATCTACCTAAGCAACTGCAGGCTTCCCTGGTGGCTCAGCAGTAAAGAATCCACCTGCAATTCAGGAGACACAAGTTTGATGCCTGGATTGGGAAGACCCCCTGGAGAAGGAAATGGCAACCCTCTCCAGTATTTTTGCCTGGCAAATCCCATGGACAGAGGAGTCTGGCGGGATACAGTCCATGGGGTCACAAAAGAGTCAGACACAACTTATCGACTAAACCACCACTACATGAGCAACTTCTCCACACTGGGCAAACAAGAAAATAGCCACATCAAAACAAGTAGGAAGGGCTGAGACACACTCCCATCATAAACCCTGCTACAGTGCAGTGCCATAGAATTGGAGAGAACCCCTAACTCCCAGTTTCTCTCTGAGAAGTAGAGTTTGGAACCCATATTGAAAGTTGCCCACCTAAGGGACAGGTTCCCCAAAATACCTAGCTCTGAAAGCCAACCAACAAGGTTTGCATGCATGAAACCCACAAGACTACAGCCAGCAAAGCAGCTATTATTAAAGGTGCAAGCACTCACCACAGCTATGCCCTCAGGGCTTAGGGCAGAAAGAGCTGGCAGAAAGGGCCACCTCCCCATCTTTCCCAGAAAGGGAGTCTGATTTGCAGACTCCAAAAGCTCCTGCCTGAGGGTCAGGCTTCTAACTCTGCACACATCTGCGGTTACCTACAAAGATCATGTGAAACCTCCTCTGTTCTTTCCTCTTGGCCACGCCAGGTCACCAGCAGCTCCCTGGAAGGAGTTTGTATACATGTCTGGTGTCCCAGTTTTTGCTGCCACTGCCTGAGAAACACCTTCCCAGATCACCAGTCTCTCACAGCAATGAGGATTGATTCAGGAGTCCCAGAGATCTATAGCAAATTAGAGGTTTACAATGGGCTCAGAAGTACTCTTCCAGGCCTGCACATCCAGGCCCAGGGCAGAAGAACAGACAAAAATGCCTATTTTGCAGTTTCTCCCTGGAAGGGGCCTAACTACTTATTTTCCAAGCTGTTGCCTGAAGGTCCAGCTTCCAACTGACCTGCATCTAGGTGCTGACTGCAGTCTTCCCTTTGGGATACTTAAGAGTCTTGATACACCCTTAACTACTAGGAGCCACTAGGAATAAAGAAGGAAATTCGGACAATCTCAAAGGTTTGAGACACAACCAGGGGCATAGACCAGGCCGCTTGACAAGGTTCATCTCCTACATAAGACTACTCTGTCAAGACTGGGAGAGGTCCAGTCGTGAAGTCCTAACCCTGGTGGTCCAGTGGTTAGGACTCTATGATTCCATTGCAGGAGGCACAGGTTCCATCCCTGGTTGGGGAACTGTGAATAAGATCCTGTATGCCACTCAGTGTGGCAAAAAAAATATCCCAAACAAAGCCCCCAAACCAAATGACAAGTCAAGTGGCCAAGGCTCTTCCACCAATAAATTTTAAAGAAAAAAATGGAGGGGGAACCTGTAGATTAAAAGTGACCTGACAACCACATAAACTTCCAAAGGGCAGATACTACCAAATGACGGTGTCTAGAATTACACACTTACACGAAAAACTAGAAAGAAAGGAGACATATGTGAGGAAGCAATTGCTATAGAAAGTAGTTGTGTTTGGATGTTTGTTCACACAAGGTGGATATTCACTTTGGAATAATTTATTAAGCTAGACTTTTGTAGTTTTGTGCATCTGGTTTCATTTCACAATGAAGAGATAAAATGGGGGGGGGATGATTCCTATTTCAAAACATGATCTTATTGCATAGGCTTTATTGATCCAACCACACGTGAACTATTTGCTAGGTTTAGTCTCTAAGAAACCTAAAACAATTTCATTCCACTATTTTATAAACACATGGGTACATAAATAAACAAACTATTTTATACTTGTATATATGTATCTGGATGCGTGTATGTATATCGTTAAGAGTGACAATAAGTAGATTCAGTTTATCAACCATGAATGTCAAACAACACCCGAATATGGAATAAAGAGGGAGAAGAGAAGTACATTCCCACAATAGAGTATATCACAGTCTGGTACTCTGTTCTCTGGACACACTTGACCACTCTCCAGTTCCAAACAGTCCATTCCTGGAGACCTTGTTCCTATAGTTCATTGTCACTGGAACACTCCCCTCTTCACAACCTAGGTGCATTTGCTGCTTGTCCGAGACCTCTCTGATCTCTAACTGAACCTGAGCGCTCCCTCGTCTGAGTCCCGTCATGGTCTGGTATTCTCTCATGCGATTTATTTTGAATTGCCTGGTTTTGTAATTGCCTCTCCTCCTCTTAGATCATGTGATTATAAACTCACTGCAAACAGAAACTGTATAACTCATTCTGTGTGTCCCTTTAAGAATGAGCACGGTATCTTATACAGTATAGCCATCAATAAGCTTCTTTTTTTTTTCAGTACAAGAAATTTACTATCTTTTTTTCTTGGTTGATAGTTCAGTTCAGTTAAAAAGCAACTGTCTTCATCAGTAGCTTGTTAACACTGAAGATGCCCATTCTGTGTTAACATAGCATTGATTTTACTTAGTATTCAGTTATAAGTCACAAAAGTCTGTAACCTGTATGTCAGTTTCTCAGTTATAGTCCAAAACAAAGTTATCAAGAATTCACGAAAAGCTCTGGAAAGATGTCACCTCTAGTAGTGCTGGCAGCAACCGTCCAGCAGAGGGCAGAAGAGGGCTGAGAGAAGGGCAGTGACCTGCTGGGAGGCTCCAGGATGCCTTTGTGAGCTGAGTGAGGGACGTGGACCCAGGTGGTTTAGTTGCTAAGTTGTGTCCACCTCTTGCTACCCCATGGACTGTAGCCCACCAGGCTCCTCTGTCCATGGGATTTTCCAGGCAAGAATACTGCACTGGGTTGCCATTTCCTTCTCCAGGCCATCTTCCCGACCCAAGGATCAAACCCTGGTCTCCTGCATTGCAAGCAGATTCTTTACCAACTAAGCTATCAGGACATGGACCCAGGGGAATCTCCCATTTCAAGGTAGAAGTTTTCCAGAGTTAGAGAACAAGCAACGCTAGAATGTTCCACGAGCCTCTTAGATCTCAAAGCAGTCATAGCCCTGATGTGATCTGTACTTTTTCAAAGTTTAGACTGAGAGGGATGCAGACTGGGTGGGGGTGGAATAAAGGGCTCCATTTCCTCTTATGTAACAACTTGAAGCAACCCCCTTGCAGACTCAAAATCTGCCTCCTGAGAAACCACCTCCCTTCTAAATGCTGCCTTTGCCTGGGAATTCCTCCCAGGAGCAGCTTCCCCCATGCTGAGAATGGGATCAGCTCTTAAAGCAGCCTTATGTTTCCTTCCATGGACTGCCCTCTGCCTTACCCAATTCTGGTCATCAGGTTCCCTGCAGTTATAGGCTGTCCCATCCGGGCTTTGAAAGAGACCATTATTTTCAGGCCCAAATAATGTGTATTAGCACAATTTTTCCATATTTCAAGGAGTACGTGTTTAGAAGAGAGATTCTGTGACAGTTCTACCTTAAGCATTTGTCATACAAGATGAGCTTTTTTATAAGAAGCCCGTCTCTAGTCAGTGAGGGTCCCTGGGTCTCACTGCTCAAGGTTTACCCCACCCCACAAATGAGTAGAGGGTTCCTTCTAGAAACTGCAATGCCAAGCATATCTGCAACTTTAGTCACTAAGTCGTGTCTGACTCTTACAACCCCATGGACTGTAGCCCTGCTAGGCTCCTCTGTCCATGGGATTTTCCAAGCAAGAATACTGGAGCAGGTTGCCATTTCCTTCTTCAGAGGATCTTCCTGACCCAGGGATCAAATCCACATCTCCCACACTACAGGTGGATTCTTTACCGCTGAGCCACCAAGGAAGCCATCTGCAACTTTAGCCACTGTCAAAAGAATTTCAGGTGCCCAACCATTTGTGGACAGAAGGAAAAGGGGCATGACAAGTAAGAACCTTCTGCTCCTGTGCTGGCTCTCCTTCATCATCTGTATTGAGACCACCAAGCACTGACAGACGCCAGCCCACCTGCTGCTCTCTGCCCTGCGGGTGAACATGGGGAGGAGGACCCTGGCTGACCAACTGCAGCAAAAGAACCATCTTGTTGAGCAGAGTTCCCAGAACACTCTTTGTAACACCTTTAGTTTTCCAGTTTTTCAAAAGTCTACCTTGATCCTGAAGTCTCTGGAACACTATGAAGTATGGACTTTGCTGCAAAAAGCAGAGCTTTTAGAATATCTGAGATGGCTTATTGCCTGCCTGGGATCTAACTTCTCTCCCTCTTTAGAAACAGACCTCAGGGCAATGTGCCAGGTTGTTTGTTTATAAAAATAAATATTTAAATAAAACAACTATTTATGTATGTATATATAAATAAATTAGCTGACTACTCTGAGCCTCTTGTGAAGATTGGATGATTACAGTACAGTGTGTGCTCAGTCATGTCCAACTCTTTGTGACCCCATGCACTGTAGCCCACCAGGCTCCTCTGTCCATGGGATTTCCCAGGCAAGAATACTGCACTGGGTTGCCATTTCCTCCTCCAGGGGATCCTCCTGGCCCAGGGACCAAACCCAAGTCTCTAGCATCTCCTGCATTGGCAGGCGGGTTCTTTACCAACTTCGCTACCTCTGAGCCTCTTGTGCAGATCAGATGTCACTAAATACAAGTATAAGCTTTGGGGTGAGGCCTCTTGGAAAGAATGTCTGTCCCTCTCCTCATCCAGTCCTAGCTTAAACAGGGACACAATGGCTGAAGGTCCAACCCTGGTCTTGTGAGCCCAGTAGTGGGGCAAAGACAAGAAGAGCTTGGTCACTGAGGACCTCTGGAGCCACCATACCAGCCCCACTCTTCCCTCCATCTGTTACTTGAGAAAATGAACCCCTAATTTTCTTGGGTCACTGACAGCAGCCCCCACTGTAAGCTGCAGAAGGCAATGCTGACTGATATTACACAAACATTACCGCCAGACACTGAGGACAACTAGACAAAAGATGCCCACTTGCATTTCCCCAATATAGACAGAATCTTCCAGTTTTATTTTCCCATATTGCATGCAAACAACCTTAGCCACAACCCTTAAGGTTTAGGTGGGGGGCAGGGTTTCACCCTAAAACTGGAAGGAGGCCCACATTAAGCAGCTGGTCAGAGCCCAACATGTTGAGGTAAACCTGTAACAGGTGTGTAAGTATGATACTTGTTACTTGTATAATACGAGTGACGCTTGATCTCAAATCCTGATTCTAATAGAAACCCATGAATCCACCCCCCATTCCTGACAAGTTAAAGGAAACATCCTAATGATGTTCCTTTTCTTTTTATTCTAATTATAAAATATAAAACTCATCCAACTAGAAAAATCTGCAGATACAACATACAAATGCAGAAAACAGAGGGACATAAAAAGCACAAATAATTCCAACCAGAGATGATGACTTTTATGCCATGGAAATAACCTCTTGAACATTTTGAGACAGACAATTGCCCGCACATGCATTTACTGTTAGATGGGATCACAGTAGAGGTGTAACTGTGCCACTGTACTTGTGTGATTGTGCAACTGGAACCCCTGTTCAGCGCATCTCGAACATATTTCCATTTCAGTGAAACAAGTGCAGACTCCTCTGTCCAGCTCCACCCAGGTGCTGGACCTAGGACTGTCCCTCCTATACTGCTACCTCCCTGTTTCTAGAAAGGCTTCCGAGGTAGTGGTAGCCTTCGGGGAATGGCCTTGAAGCCAGGACAGCCAAAGCCACGTCTCTGGCAAGCCTCGGGGGAGGGGCAGGCTGGCTGCCCCAGGGTGTGTGGGCTGTTCTGAGTGACTACTGCACACCATCCACTGACCCAGCCTTTTGACTTGCCCAGGATCACATCTCTCCTTACAAACATATATACATACATACCAGAGAAGGCAATGGCACCCCACTCCAGTACTCTTGCCTGGAAAAGCCCATGGACGGAGGAGCCTGGTAGGCTGCAGTCCGTGGGGTCGCTAAGAGTCAGACACGACTGAGTGACTTCACTTTCACTTTTCACTTTCATGCATTGGAGAAGGAAATGGCAACCCACTCCAGTGTTCTTGCCTGGAGAATCTCAGGGACGGGGGGAGCCTGGTGGGCTGCCATCTGTGGGGTCACAGAGAGTCGGACACAACTGAAGTGACTTAGCAGCAGCAGCAACAGCATGCATACATACAGACACACAAACACACACTCAGTCATTCACTCCTCCCTGTCTTTCTCTCTCTCTCTCAGTCTCTGTCTCACTGCTATCCAGTCTCCTGCAGATACCATACTGCTCTGCTCCATGGGGCTCTTTCATTTTTATTCCTCAGTTTTCAGCCAAGAACATAAACAATTTTTCCCCTCTGTACTACTGAGGGGCAGATGGTATTAGACCACCCTGCTGCTGACTGTGCAGAGGAAGCCCCCTGCATCTAGAAACACAGGAGGAATGTCCATCTGCCATCTTCCCAGGTGGGTCTCAAAGCCATGGGAGGGAAGAGGAATTCTTTTCAAGAATAATGGCATGCTCACTTCGGCAGCACATATAGTAAAATTGGAACAATACAGAGAAGATTAGCATGCCCCTTGTGCAAGGATGACACACAAATTCATGAAGCATTCCGTATTTTTATGGAAGCAATCTAAATGTCCACTGACAGATGAATGGATCAAGAAGTTGTGGTGCATATATACAATGGGATACTACTCAGTCATAAAAAAGGAATGCATTTGAGTCACTTTTAATGAGGTGGATGAACCTAGAGCCCATTATATAGAGTGAAGTAAGTCAGAAAGATAAAAACAAATATCATATATTAACACATATATATGGAATCTAGAAGGATGGTACTGACGAATCTGTTCACAGAGCAGCAGTGGAGACTCAGACATAGAGAACAGACTAATGGACAAAACTGGGGGAGAAGCAGGAAAGGGTGAGATGAATGGAGAGAGTAGCATGGATGTATATACACTAACATATGTAAATAGACAGCCAATAGGAATTTGCTGTACAACTCAGGGAACTCAAACTGGGGCTCTGTAATAACCTAAGGGGTAGAAATGGGTGGGAGGTAGGAGAGAGATTCAAGAAAGAGGCGACATATGTACACCTATGGTTAATTCATGTTGATGTATCATAGAAATCAAACCAATGTTGTAAACCAATCATCAATCAATTAAAATTAAATAAATATTAAAAGAAAAAAAGAAGAAGAATGGTTAACATTTACCAAGCACTCATCCTATGCCAGAAACTTTTCATATATTATGTCATGTAACTCTCACAAACACCCATGATGTAGATACTATTATTATCCCATTTTACTGATGAGGATGGACTTCTCAAGTGGTGCTAGAGGTAAAGAACATGCCTGCCAAGAGAAGCAGATGGGTTCAATTCCTGGGTCAGGAAGATCCCCTAGAGGAGGGCATGGCAACCCACTCCAGTATTCTTGCCTGGAGAATCCCATGGACAGAGGAGCCTGGCAAGCTACAGTCCATAGGATCGCAAAGAGTTGGACATGACTGAAGTGACTTAGCATGGACACAAATTGAGGATGGGGAAATTAACTAACTTGGGCAACATCACATGACTAGTAGTTGGTATACCTGAGAACTGAACCCCAAAACCTGACTCCAAAGCTCATTCTCTCTCCGGGGTGCAGTTCCCAGAGGAGGATGACCTCTTTGTCAGCTATCCATTTCTAGAGGTCAGCTGACTTGTCCTAAAACTTCACCAGCTATTTCAAATTCAAATTCTATATGTCAGCCTGTTCTGAGAAGTAGAATTTAACAACTGTGGAGATTCCAAACACTGGACTTGTATATACGAGCTCAAACCAGATCTTTATTTAAGCCATGGATAGCAAATTCCCTGGAAAGAACCAACTAGGAATTTAGATAAATCACTCTGAACACATACCCTAGGAAAGACTAATAATCCCACGATCCTTAATTCAAAAGAGAAGCTCAGGTTTGAAGCTTGTATAAAATGTCAAAATCTGAGCCAAGGCATTCCTGAAGTAATACAGAGGAAGAACTTGAACAGCTGGATGTCAAGATTTTGTATAAAGGTACAGTAAGTAAGAAAACATGTTGGTACAAGAATAGAAAAATAGAACACTGTGTATACTGGAGATCTCTCAACCCACACATATAGGGACTCTTGGCTCATGATGAAGGTAGCTCATGGGGAAGGATCATGTTTTAACATTTATGATTTTATTAATTTAGTTTTGGCTATGCTGGGTCTTTGTTGCTGTACAGGTTTTTCTCAAGCTGTGGAGCTTCTCATTACGGTGGCTTCTCTTGTTGTGGAACACAGGCTCTGGGGCATGCGGGCTTCAATAGTCGCAGCACATGGGCTCAGTAGTTGCAGCTCTTGGGCTCTAGAGTGCAGGCTCAATAGTTATGGCACAGAGGTTCGTTGCCGTTGGCATGTGGGGTCTTCCTGGATCACAGATTGAACCCTATGTCTCCTGCACTGGTAGGTGGGCTCTTTACCACTGAGCCACCAGGGAAGCCCAGGACCATTTTTTAACAAACCTGATATTGGGGAGAAGAAATAAAGCCTTACCTGTATCTCACACCATATGTAAAAACATTTCCCAGAGGATTTTACATCCAATGACTAATGGCATTGAGGAGAAAATCTAGAAGAGTATCTTTTATACCTCAGGTTATGAAAAGTTCCTTAAACAGGTTATAGATATATTGATAAACTTGACATTACAGATAAGAACTTAAGCTCACTAAAAGATATTCTTATAAAAGTGAAAAGGCAAACCACCAAGTGGGAGAAGATATTTTCAAATGTTGACATAGAATGTCACCTTCCATATCAGTACGGCTATCGAGCCATCAGCCACTACCACTGCCTAGACAGTGCATCCTTAGGAGATACAGGATGGGAAAAAAAAAACAACAACAACAGGAAATCAGCCCTAGATAGTTAAGGTTTTTATCAAAAAAAAAAAAAATGGTATCAGTAAGCCTAGACTCTTGAATCTTCCCCAACACAGAAAAGTACTAAATTCATTACCTTGAGATGTCTATTTTTAATTAACAGCAATCTTTTGATGTTCTGACTACCTGGTTTTTCTTGCAAACACCCCTAAATATCCTGACTCCTCCCTTACCTCTTTGAAACAGTCCCTCAGAGCTATCTGAGACACTGCCTCCTGGGCTAAAGAAGTCCTCAGTTTTCCCACTGAATAAAAGATAATTCTCAACTCTTTGGTTGTGTATTTTTTTTCAGTTGACACAGCTCATACCAACAATAAGGCACCCCCACAAATCAGTAAGAAAAAGAGAAACACCAGGGTAGAAAAATAGACCAGAGAATTGAATAGGCACACCACAAGATAAGAAATCTAAATGGCCAACAAATGTATGGAAAGGTGTTCAGTCTTACTGGAAATCCAACAGATGTGAATTAAAACCACAATGAGACTAGTTTAATCAAGTCTTTACACCTAACTTCCAATTTACCAAAAGTATCAGAGAAGAACAGGTGAGACACCAAGAGGGAACATCAGACAAATGCAGAATGTGATGTTTCTTCAAGACAACTGGCCTGGTTAGTGTCATCAAAACAAAAGAGACTAAATACGTACTAACCAAATACAAAGTATTTGAATGGATCCTTATTCTTTTTAACTAGATATAAAAAACATTTTCGAGTCAATTGAGGAAAGTTCAATATGGACTAAATATTGTATGATACTAAGTAATTATTGCTACTTCTCTTGGTTATTGTGTTTAAATAGTAAAATATCCATCTTCTTAAGAGGATCATATTTAAGAGTGACTGTTATCATAATTTTTTATATGATTCACACACACAAAATAGGTAAAGAGTAAATATGCCAAAATATTTAATTACTGACTTAGTGGTAAGTATGTGGGTGTTCTGTGTACGTTATTCCTTGTACATTTGAAATTTGTAATAAAAATTGAGTTAATCTGATAATAAATTTAGGCTAGGAAAAAACCTCATGTCCACACACAGTTATATACCAATGCACATCAAAATGAAAGCTAAGCTTGCAAAGACTAGCATTACCAAGCATCGGAGAGAACGTGAGGTGCTGAGACCTCCCACACACAGCTGATGGGAGTATAAATCAACAGAATCACTTTAAATGTAAAGGAACATAACCTATGACTTGGTCATTCTACTCCAAGGTGGCCAGCCTACTTAAATGTGTGTACTTGAATACAGGGAGACACGGATGAGAATGCTCAGAGCTGATGTAGTCTTAAAATCCCCAAACAGGTAACAAGCTAGGTGGATGTGTAAACACCTGTTGACTGCCCAAATACTATACTAGAGTGACAATGAATTAACTACAGCTGTGTGCAACAATGTGCAGGAACCTCACAAACACTGTGATGATAAAAGCAGCCAGACACAAAGAACACATGCTGTATGGATCCACTTCTATGCACTTAAAGACTCTGACATAAAAAACTCAAACAATATTGTCCATGGATGTCTATTTATACAGTCAAATTTTAAAAGAAAACAAAGACGTCACTGACCATGAAAGTCGGGACAGTGATCATCTTTGAAAGGGGGAACTGCAGCAGACAAGGGATATAGGAGGGATCGGGGGGTGGGGGGGTGGCTAGCAGTGTTTTACTTCTTGACCTGATGCATTTACTTTGCAGTAAAATTAAACTGCGTATTATGTTCTATATACTTTTCTCTATGACTGCTATAGCTCACAAAGAAGAGATTTAAAATAAATGGCAAAAACTATCTGTAGAAAAATTAAAACCTGGCCCAAAATCCCTCAGTGTTATTGGGCAGGACTCCTCTGAACCATGTTTACCTGGGGGAAGATGGCATCTGAAATGAAACCATAGGTCTCTGGGCTCCTCCAGGGAAAGCCTTTCCGCTGACCTTGCTGAAGAGGGAATGGTTAGCTGTCACCAGATATTGAGCTTTGGTGTCCAGAAAATAAACTAAATTTTTTCTTTCAGAATTGTGCCCATCCTACCAGAGAGGTAATTCTCATTCCTCCAGTCTATACGCTCTGTAAGAGAGGATGAAAATCTCCCATATTTGTTACACTCAGGACCTGAAGCCCAAGGCAGAACATAGAAGACATCACCACATGGCAGAGGGTGGGGTGCTCAGAGCAAGGTAGTCTTGCCTGGACATTGGGTAACTAGGGTACAGTGATAGGGGCACAGAGCAGGATAACAGATCCAGACCTCAAACCCAGGCCAGGCACATCGCCCATGCTCCTAGAAGGAAAGCTTCTCTGTTTCTGTGCCCTTGGAGATTTTCCTTAATCATTCATTATTACAGAATTTAATTCAGCTGTGAGTAACAGAGCCCAACAGAACCAGGTGAGGTTTTCACTTTCTTTTATTTAACAATCAATCTTCAGGTAAGTGGTGGTTGGCATAGAGTCAATGATTGGGGCAGGAGGAGATACCACTACTATCTTCTAGACCTTTTCTTCATGGCCCCAAACCAGGGCCAGCATTAGGATATATGATGCCTTTGTGCAAGGTACAAACAGTTGTCCTACTGAGCAGATGAAGAGTAACAGGACTGACTCACCCCCAGACAAACAGTTTATTGAAAGACACCTCACTAACAAAATCTGGTTTTATAGCTGTATCTACCATACTCACCAAGGTAGTCAAGACATCTCCAATGAACCTCAGGAGTTTTTCATATAGTACTGAAATCTGCATTATATCAAGCTTAGGACCTAAATTCTGAAATTAAAAGGACCACCAGCCCAAACTCACACTGACTACTGGAAATTAAATATTCAGAGGTTCATTTACTGGCAAAACCTAGACAATCCATCACACAGGCTCAGAGGGTTCACTCTCAAGTTGGGATTGTGGGGAGAGGGGAATGTGGCAGGTGTCCCTTCGAGAGGCAGGTGCCAAGTTCAATGGCATGGCAGTTTCAGTGCCTGTGGATATGTACCATAGCCTGTGCAGGCCCCAGGTTACAAAACTGTTAGCTCTGCTGTGGCATTCACTTTTACACTTCGGTCAGCATCCCTTGACAATAGGGGGAAAAAAAAAATCAAGGGTGGGTAGTGGTTTTCATCGCATACAGGTGGAAATGGGGGCAAGGTGGGGGGAGGGTGTGTGCACAGCAGGTTAGCATTTGAATAAGCGTCCTTCCTACATAAAACTTGACCACACCAAAGCCTTAATGGGGAAAGATCTGCAAAACAGGCACAGCAACTGCATTTATAAAGTATGACTCAAACTCTGACCTTTATAGCTGCCAGATCATCTACACAAGTCGCAAATTCAGGAAAGTGCATGATATTTTCTCTCCCAAATCTACATCAATCCCTAAAAAGGACTTCAGAGAAGCCTTGTCTGGATCTGTTTCTGGAAATCAAAAGACCACCCTCTCTGATTAGATTTTACCCTACTTTCAAGTTAGGTTGCTACTGCTGCTGCTGCTAAGTCGCTTCAGTCGTGTCCGACTCTGTACGACCCCATAGATGGCAGCCCACCAGGCTCTGCCGTCCCTGGGATTCTCCAGGCAAGAATACTGCAGTGGGGTGCCATTGCCTTCTCTGTCAAGTTAGGTTAGAATGTTGCTATTTGTTTCACGTTGTCAGAAGGGAGGAAACAGAGACAAGAAACCTCATTACAGCACAGCAGGTAGCAGACCATCAGCATCAAGGCTGAATCAGGCCTCCCCCAGTCTCATGGGAGCAGCCAAGATGGCTAACCTAGAAGAACACCATGCATGCAGTCAGGTGTACCTATCACTAACCACTGCTTTTATAGCAAGCAAGCCTGCTCTTTGTCCAGGAGGAGACAATATCTTGACTCCCAATGTTACCAACTACATAAACAACCCCGACAAATGGCTGAAGTAATAGACTGGTAGGTTTTTGCATTCTGGGCACACACAGCCCAGGGTGTGAGCCCAAGAAGACCAGGGAGGACCCTGTCTCCCAACAGTGACCGCCTCTGTGGCTAGAAAGCCAAGTCTCCTAATTAATAGCCCCCTGGAACCTCATGATACAAGGGAAAGCAGCAATTCCCAAAAGAGGGCGTGCAGGCATAAACAAACGCGAAAACATAACAGAATCAGATGTGGTCCTACCTTAACCACTGTCCTCCTGCGTGCACACTGCAGATGCCGTCAGGAAATGGAGTGTCCACTGCTGTATTTCTGCCGTGAGTCTCTCCAGGAAAACCCTCCGTCAAGCCCTTTGCTCCTGCTAAGCTATAGGAATGGCTGTCCTGCTGCCTCCGGGGGCCACAGAGAAGTGAGCCCTGCCACTAGAGTCTCCGAAGTGCTCAAATAGACGTCTGAAAGCCACAGGCGTCCACCCAGGGAAGAGGGAGCACCGGCCTTTACCTTTGGGTTTCAGTCCATCAGAGCTGACCAAAACAGCATTCCTATCATCCAGGGTCGGACGCCTTTCAAAAAGCAACGTTGGCCGTTTTACTGCCAATTCTCTCCGTCTCCAAATTAAACTCAGACGCTGTGCGTGGTTGGGGGCCGGGCGGAGGAGGGCAAGGGGCTGAACAGAAGTCGAGGGGCGGGGGCCCAGGGCGAGGGAGGGGGCAGAAGGCTTCCGCGGCTCAGCTCCAGGTGGCCCACACTCTGCACTGATTGTGAGTGGTCTTACCAGGCCTAGCTCGTTTGCAGCACTCTGCCCTAAGGACGTTTCTCTGCTGGGAAATTTCTTAGCCTCTGCGGGCCGCCAATGCAGGACATGCGGGTTGAATCCCTGGACCGGACGATCCTCTGGAGGAGGAAATGGCAACCCACTCCAGTATTCCCATGGATAGAGGAGGCTGGCAGGATAAGTCCATGGGGTTGCAAAGAGTCATTACTGAGTGACTGAGAACGCAGGCACACATGCAATGACTCAGGTTGGTACCTTACAGATTATGAGAGTTGCCAAAATGTGACAGGGGTGGGCTTTATTTAGGTTCAAATTCAACCACGTTAATGTATAGAAACAATTTTAATGTTTCAGAACATAATAATCTCTCTGGGGGGGGGGGCTCCGTGACTATGGCTGGGAATTGTCACAGTTGAGTTTAGCACTTCCTGCAAACTTTGGAGCCAGCTTGCATAATGCAGTGGCTAAAGAACATGATTCGAGTCGAACAGAACATGATCTCAGTTTAAAAAAGGACTCGGTCACATAACAACTCATACATAAACCATGAGGCTGGGGAACCAAATGAAATAATAGTCCCCAAGGGTTCCTGCACACCTGCCCCAGTCACTCAGAGCCTGCACTCACTGGGAATTGCCAGCACATGGCAATCAGCCCTGCCCTGAAGTCAAATGGCAAAAATAAACATACATACTGACCCAGTTAAATCAAGAAACATGAGTGCCCCTTTAAGCAGACACCAATTCAGGTGGCCTCTCCAGGCCAGGCCTCATCAGGGATTTAGCTCTGTGTTTTAAGAGAATTAACTGTTATAGATCCAGTGGCTTGAAAGCTGAGATTGAGTTAGGTGTGAATTCCACCCTCACTGATGAGTTTTCACCGCACATGCACCTGTGATGCTCTGAACAGAACACACCAAACTCGTAGCCCTTGACTCCTTCTAAACAGATAACCCACTGCTCGGGCTGGCAAAGAGGAAAGAATTACAAGAGAAAGATTCGGGCTTCCATACTAGAAAACACACGAAAACAGGATCATAGGTCTAATTGGAAAGGCCGTCCCAGAAAAAGAAAAGAACTTGCACACCTGGTGTAAAACTAAGCCATCAGTACAGCTGATACTGTGATATGCTGCCAGAAAAAAGGATGTAGGTGAAACAAAAGAAAAGAGGTTCCCTCCAACCCCACTGCCCCCTTGCCCTCAGCAGTTCCCTGGCCTTGGAAAATTGCTTCTCCTCCTGTGCCTCTCTTCTCTTCTTTAAAATTGGTCTGCAACACTTCTTTCCTTTTCAAACTCTCCAAAATGGTGGAAAGTTTAATCAGAGGCTGTGTCAGTTCTTTGTTTCTGGTTGTGAAATTCTAGAGCAGTAATACCCTCAGTACTTCAATCACCTGGGGAGTTTGTAAGAATCACAAGTACCTGGGATTACAATACCAGAGATTCTTGAGTGCTGGGTCCAAGGCACAAGTAGATTTTATTTTTTTAAGTGTTATTTTAATATTTATTTATTTTTGACTGTGCTGGGTCTTTGTTGCTGAACTTTTCTCTAGTTGTGGCAAGCAGGGGCTACAGTCTAGCTGCGAGGCACAGGCTTCTTATTGCGGTGGCTTCTCTTGTTGCAGAGTATAGCCTCTAGGCATGTGGGCTCCATAATTGCAGCATGTGGGTTCAGTAGTTGTGGCCCACAGGCTGCAGAGTGCAGGCTCTGTAGTTGTCCCATGGCATTTGGGATCTTTCTGGACCAGGGATCAAACCTGTGTCCTCTGCATTGCAGGGCGGATTCTTAACCATTGGACCACCAGGGTAGCCTAGCACAGGTAGATTTTAAAAGCCCTCCCAACTAGGCGATTGCAATGTACAAAGAACCATGAGCCATGACGGGCAGCAGAGGTGCTCTACTGCCTCCCTAGGGGATGGAGGCAGGTGGAAAACACCTGGGTGCTCCCACCACCTCCACATCTGCAAAGGATTTCCTTTCATGGGGTTAGACAGATTGTTTCATTCCCAGATTTTCTCTCACCAACTTCTCCCACCCCTCTGCCAGCATTGTTCAGCATAGGAATAAGCTAAATTCCTTCAAAAGGTAACTGGAAACTTTTCATGGTTTTTAACTGGGGCAACCTCCTAAGTTACATTTAAGGGTATTATGGCCTTTACCTACAAGAAGTTTATCTTTCAGGGATTATTCAGCACTGGAACATTTGAAGAAATGGGAGCTCACTCCAGTATTCTTGCCTGGGGAACCCTATGGACAGAGGAGCCTAGTGAGCTATAGTCCATGGGGTTGCAAAGAGTCAGACACGACTGAAGTGACTTAGCACAGCACAGGAGCATTTGTAACCAACCAGAGGGTCCTACAATCCTTAGTCTGTGCTACTGTGGTCACAACAGGCTGCTGCCTTCATATGTGCGTGGGGATATCGCAGCCTCTGCTGAGCCATAGGTCCTTAGTAAGGGGTGTGTGTGGGCATGCATGCTCAGTCGATTCATTCATGTCCAACTCTTTGTGACACTATGGACTGTAGACCGATAGGCTCTTCTGTCCATGGGTTTCTCCAGACAAAAATGCTGAAGTGGGTTGCTGTGCTCCTCTAGGAGATCTGACCTAGGGATCAAACCCGAGTCTCTTGCATTGCAGGCAGATTCTTTACACACTGAGCACCTGGGAAGCACGCCCCCACCATCCACCTGTGTGTGTGTGTGTTTTAGTCACTTGGTCATGTCCAACTTTTGTGATCCCATGGACTATAGCCCACCAGACTCCTCTGTTCGTGGAATTCTCCGGGCAAGAATACTACAAAATGCAAACAATTCAGTGTAGAGGATCCACAGTAAGTCCCTTAGTGGGGACTTAATGCCTCAGCATGCACTGGTCAGCCCCATTTTCCTGTCTGCTCTACATGTCATCAATTATGACCAGAACAAGTCCTGGAGGACCCATAGTTCATTCTGTATCTTCCGTCAGCTATAGTTCAGTTCTTTGCCCTTGAAAGCACCCCTTTGCTCCTGTTCTGTTGAATCGAACATTTGGAAGGAGCTGGAAGCCTTGAAAGATGCAGAAAGGTCATAGAGTGTAGTGATTAAGATCTGGGGAATCAAACAGGTCTGGGGTTAAAGCCTGTCTCCATCACTTACTAGCTATGCACCTGGAATAACAGACCTAACCTCTCTGAGCATCAGTTTACTCAACTGTAAAATTAGTTTAATTATAAAGTCTGTATCATAGGATTGGTACAAGGATTAAATAAGATGTACCTGCATCCTGGGACTACCCCAAATGTCAGCCACCATTACCACTGTTCTTGGTAATAATGCCAGAGTAAGGGGTGAATGGTGGACAAGTGGCATCTCCAAGAATCAATGTGAACTGTGGAGCAAACAAGACTTGGGTGAGAAAACCTGAGTTTAGACCCATTCCCTTTCTCTATGATTTTAGACAAACCACATCATCTCTTTAAGCTTCTATTTCCCCAGTTGCAAAATTGTGATCATAATAATAATATTAATAATGACTACTTCCCAGGGTGATTGGAAGTTTACTAAATGTAACAACGCATGTAAATGTGCTTTGCAAACCACAAGTAACCATATAATATTAGTAATTATTATCCACATGCAATTCTTAACATTTTCTAGATCTAGTCCTGATGATTGACAAAAGGAATAAATGGATTTTCTAAAATTAGAAATGGGAGAAAATGAGGTTCAACTCTCATGTCTTAAGAAAGTCCAGGCCAAAATGTGAGCCCTAAAGAGAGTAAGGAGTGTGATTAAAAGGAGCTTCTGTGCTGGGCTAATTTCACTTTTAAATAAGCCCTTCCTTTAGTTCTGCAAGTGCCCATTGTTTACTTACCGTATTATCTCATGATGCCTCGTGAGACCTCCTAACATTAGTTGTTAAAGTTACTGATTTTCATAAGAGATGACCTTCACAAAAGATGACCTCATATCATGGGGCGAAAACAAAAAGGGCAGAAAACATCACAGTGTATGTATCCTTTCTTGAGGAGCTTTTTTTCCTGGCTCTGAGTTTTTTTAATGTTAAAGTTTTTTTTTTAATACTGTGTTTTTTTGTTGACACTTTTTTTTTTTAATGAATTCCCCCACCTCTGCTGACTATAACCTACACTATTTTCCACTTCCCTGGTGGTTCAGGTGGTTAAGAATCCACCTGCAATGCGGGAGACGTGGGGTTCGATCCCTGGGGTTCGATCCCTGGGTTGGGAAGATCCCCTGGAGAAAGGAACGGCTACCCACACCAGGATTCTGGCCTGGAGAATTTCATGGACTGTATAGTCCACAGGGGTCGCAAAGAGTTGGACACCACTGTGCGACTTTCACCTTCACCTTCACCATAAAGAAACATTTCTAATTTGAAAGTTAAAGGCAGGGAGCAGCTGTGCCAGCAACAGAAGGGGAATTCAAGATCCGAATGTATCTTGCCAGCTGTAACAGGTCCTGACGGCTGCTATCAAAGCGGTCCTCCAGTGCATTGGTCTTTAGGAACAACCAGAATTCAGCTAAAGGAAAAAATTCCAGTAGTAGAATGCTAGGCTCTTGAGGGTCCAAGAGGTATTACAGGAACAGGCAGAAGGTAATACTGGGGTCAGTCTTTAAATGACTTCCTACCCCTTGCCCATTGCCCACTAGAGAGAAATTGGGGTCAAATGGATCTGTGGACATTGGACTATGCTAACTGGGAGGGGGAGGCTGAAGGGGAAGTTGTAAAGAGCATTCAGGAGTGCCACTCCTCCAGAATTTTTTGCATGTTTGTAGAGGCCTTGGGGTTAATTCCCAGGAAAGAGAGGCAACCTTGCAATTAGGAATGTTCTCCGTCCTCATAAAGGTTCTGAGGAGTGTCTCAGGGTTGGAGCATGTATAAAATATGCATTAATGATAGGAAGAGCCCTTTTTGAGAGCTTCTAGCCTCAAGTAACTTTGTTTTACCCACAAATTAGAGAAGAAATTAAGAACAAGAAAGGAAAATTTTAAGTTGCTTAAACCTACAAACTTAAAACCTCTGCTTCCTCAATACTACATTTCACCAGCAAAAGAGCAGTGTGTGTTCATTTTAATCGGTGCCAAGTATTCAAACACAAGAACCTATGGAGATGTTATGAAAGACACTGCACTTTGTTATATAAGACAGGCAAACCAGAAAATGGATATTCTTAAATAAACAGAAAGCAAAGGAGAGCCTGAATTCAAACGATATCCATCAGTTACCAAGAGGTCTGGCTGACCTAGAAACCAGGTTTGAGGGGTTCTAGATATGGGAAGGAATGACCAGGTGGTCAGGTGACTGGGGTAGCAAGTCATTTTCACATCCCTAAAGTGAATTGGAAATCTGCCATTGGTCCCCATGCCCAACTCTTGCCACACTGATGAAAGGTGCCTTCATCCTGCTGGGGCCAGCTCTGCCCCCAACCAAAGTAAATATTGAACAAATAATTGAAGAGTATCATTTAAAGGAGGTGGCAAATTATTCACCTGCTTGAAGCACTCATTATTATTTGGAATGCCTCTTTAAACTCTGCAGCTTTTTAAACCAAGAGCACAGAGGGGAGGTGGTATAGCACCGGGATTGTTGATGTTGAAAAGGGAGTAAAAATTATCTTTACTCCTTCACCCCTCACACAAGTGCCCAGTACCCTTTGGCTGCCCATGGTCAGGAAAGACTGATGTGGCCAAAGGAGAAAAAAATGCAAAATGAAGCTAGGCCTGTTCTTGCACCCAATACTGTCTCGATTGTGCTTGATGCCATGAGGCAGGACCAAGGGGAAGATACTTTTTTTTTTTTTTTAGGACTTCTTAGGTGCCAAAGATTCTGCTCATTGCATTAGTTCTTTTGAATTCTCACAACAATTCTTGGAAGAAGTTACCGCTATTTCCATATTCCATATGAGGCTCAAGGAAAGTTAAGGAATTTATCCAAATTCACACAGGATTCAAACCTAGGTCTTGACAAGCTCCTGCTCATACGAGACAGTCTTATTTACCTTTTAGACTCTGTTTTTGTCATTCTGGCCTGGGCCCTTGGCCACCAGTTCTCGATCAGTTGCCTCTACCTCCCAAGAACTTACACCACCTGGGCTCAACCAAAGTCCTGCCTAGAGTGTCAGGACCTGCCCCGTGCTACTGTTGGGGATCTGGGCCGGGAAGCCACACGGCCTGATATTTTGGCTTCTCCCATCACTTCTGGACTTAGCTAAAAATGCAGGCTGATTTCCTGGAAATCTGGTTTCCCTGACTGCCACCAAAGGAGGCCAGAGAAGCAACCCAGAAGTGGTGCCCAGGGAAAGTTACCTTCTCATTAGAGAGACCCAAGCTGACAATTTTCCTCTACCTCCTTTCTCCCAAGGACTGCTCCAGGCACAGTCTCTCTGAACATCCTCCCTAAAGACTTCCCGTGTAGCTAAACAGACACACCTATGAACTCACAGGCCCTGGGGTAGAGCTGTTTGTGAAAACATCCCTGGCATCACTTCCCATCCTTCCCTGACTCCCTTCACTTTTCCCTTACCATCGTTGCTCTGAGATGGCACTTTCTAAGTAAAGCACCAGTTTCAGGCTGTATCCTAGGGAACCCAGGCTTTCTGGTTTTGTTTTCACTTAGCTATGTGTTTATTTCATTGTTCTTAATAATGTGATAAGTAGCTACAAGCTTACCATTCAAAACAAATGCTAGAACATTGACATAACCTTCATCTAACCATGTGGCTTCCCATCCCATTCCCCATCTTTCCCTATACAACTATAACCATGATCCAGAATTCCTTCACTTTTTAAAGTATATAGTTTTATTGCATCTATGTATTTTTATATAAAGTATACTCATATTTGTTTTCTCAACTCTATAAAAATTATGTCATATTGTATACATTTTGAGCATTTGCTTTATTCACTTAATGTTTTGTTTCATTGCTAGCATTTATCCCCATTGTTGAGAACTAGTGTAGTTCATGTGTTTTTATTGCCATGAAATATTCAGTTGTGTAAATATATCATAGTTCATCTATTCGCTGTCGTATTGATGGGCATTTGAGTTGTTTACAGGTTTTCACATTGTGATCAGTGCAACTATGAACATTCTTTCACACCTCTCCTGCTGTATATCTGCTTGAGTTTCCCTTGGGTCCATCCCACAGTGTGAATTAATTGTTGGGTCATATGTATATGAATATTCAACTTTAGAAGATAATGCCAAAGTGTTTTCCAAATTAGTTACACAAATTTGTGTCCTTTCTATCACACCAAGAGTGTTCCCTGAAATTCACTTTTTATAGTCCCTCTTGTTCTGATAACTGCCAAAAATAAGAATTGCTGGTTGACAAGGAAATATTTCATGTCTACCCTGGGTATTTGCATTTTTAAAGAGAATGCTTGGAGAGGCAGTGTTTTAATCCAAAGCAATGGATTTCCCTGACTAAATATTTCAGGGCCTCTATCTCTATATGCTATATCAGACTTACTCATTCAATGCTTCACTAGAATGCTTGAATTCTGTGGCTGTGTGAGACCTGAAGACCAACTAGTGGGAGATGCAGGACCTGCCTTCAAACATCTTAATGTCTGCTGTGTGAGAAAAATAAGTAGGCTAATTATAGTCAGGAAGCAACAGTTAGAACTGGACATGGAACAACAGACTGATTCCAAATAGGAAAAGGAGTACGTCAAGGCTGTATATTGTTACCCTGCTTATTTAACTTACATGCAGAGTACATCACGAGAAATGCTGGGCTGAATGAAGCACAAGCTGGAATCAAGATTGCTGGGAGAAATATCAATAACCTCAGATATGCAGATGACACCACCCTTATGGCAGAAAGTGAAGAAGAACTAAAGAGCCTCTTGATGAAAGTGAAAGAGGAGAGTGAAAAAGTTGGCGTAAAGCTCAACATTCAGAAAACTAAGATCATGGCATCCGGTCCCGTCACTTCATGGCAGATAGATGGGCTAACAGTGGAAACAATGACAGACTTTATTTTTCTGGGCTCCAAAATCACTGCAGATGGTGACTGCAGCCATGAAATTAAAAGACGCTTACTCCTTGGAAGGAAAGTTATGACCAACCTAGACAGCATATTAAAAAGCAGAGACATTACTTTGCCAACAAAGGTCTGTCTAGTCAAGGCTATGGTTTTTCCAGTGGTCATGTATGGATGTGAGAGTTGGACTATAAAGAAAGCTGAGCGCCGAAGAATTGATGCTTTTGAACTGTGGTGCTGGAGAAGACTCTTGAGAGTCCCTTGGACTGTAAGAAGATCCAACCAGTCCATCCTAAAGGAGATCAGTCCTGGGTGTTCATTGGAAGGACTGATGTTGAAGCTGGAACTCCAATACTTTGGCCACTTGATGCGAAGAGCTGACTCGTTGGAAAAGACCCTGATGCTGGGAAAGATTGATGGCAGGAGGAGAAAGGGATGACAGAGGATGAGATGGCTGGATGGCATCACTGACTCGATGGACATGGGTTTGGGTGGCCTCAGGGAGTTGGTGATGGACAGGGAGGCCTGGCGTGCTGCGGTTCATGGGGTCACAAAAAGTCGAACACGACTGAGCGACTGAACTGAACTGAACTGAATTATATTGGACTTGGATGCCATCTTGGTCTTCCTATCTCTTCATCACGTTTTCCCAGGTAAGTAAGGTATTTCTGATTGACATTTCAGTCTTAATTACCAGACCACTAGGGAAGTCCCTTGAAAGTATTTTTTTGTTTGCTATTTTTTCTTTCAGCTTATCTTTCCTTTTAGAATGTAAACTCTCTGAGGACAAGAATATCTTATTCAGCTTTATGTGACTAAAATTTACCAAAGTACCTGGTCCGTACAGGTAATCAATAAATATTGGAAGGGACAGGTCTGTCTTCATGCCTCTCTTTCTTCTCAAATGACTGGCAAGCATCAAAAGTAAATATGCTAAGAAAATTCAGTCTTCCCTAAACTAAATTGTGAAGGAATCCAAGTTTGTTTTATTTCTGTTTTCCCATTTTCCTTTTCTTCAACACTGAGCAGCTTCTCCCCATACTTTCCAGGCATTCAGAGTCCCTTTTGCATCTTCTTGGCAGCTAGGAACTTCTTCCTTTAGTTAAGACTGTCCTCCTGGGATGGTGCCCCAGATTCCAAGATTATTCCTTATTGCCTACATTCCAATTAAAACTCCCACTTTTCTCACTGCCAGGAGGAAAAATAATCAGATCATTTTCTGTTGAAGTATTATGCTGTAATAGACCACTTAATGCAGTCATTCTCCAGGGTTGGGTGGTTAGGGTTGTCCTCATTCTCTTAGGATTATAACTTGATAACAAAATCAAAGTCGATAAACTCCTAGGCTTCTCATCATTTGGTCATTTCAGGAAATGAAAAAAAAAAAATGAAAACAAGAAACCAGAAGTTTATCTAAAAACAAACAAAAACCTTGCTTTTACTTGCAAGGAAAATAACAATAATCAAAGAAATTGTTTCAGAAAGCAAAGACCAATTTATCTAGCTTGTGAGAAAATTACAAGTGATACTTGCTTTAAAAAAAACTGGGAAGCATAAAATATACAAACTGACGAAGCATAAAGAATGATCACAAGGAGGTTCTCCAAAAGAATCCTTTAAATGGCCAACTCTTAAAGTGTATTTAAAGTAAAATTTCATTTACAAAAATTATCTTTACAGTTAACTTTTTAGGAATCAAGCTACTGGATAAAACACTTTCTTTTGCCTCCTAGAGAAATTATAAACAAACTTACATTGCCATCATTCCATCAGCATCAGATTTTTCAAGGTCAGCTCCTACTCAGGTCTTTATTTTCTCTTCTGTATCACTTAAGAAGACTGGTTTTTGTTGTTGATAAGAGGACAGACTTCCTGGGCATGTCTTGGTCAACACTGACAGTGGTCATTTGGGTGATTTGTTCTCTCTTAATAAATGCCACTCAGAAGATCATGGTGGTCCTGACACAAAATCGACAGGGCCAGAATCAGGAGGGAAGTGCTTCCATGCATTTCTTTGGGTTTTCTATGTTAGGTACAGGAAGTTCAGATCCTGAAGCAAACCTGTCCAGCTTGCAAAGAAAAAGCACTTCATCTGCTCAGTTTACTGTTCCATATCTATCACACCCTGTTCTCTCCCTGGCAGGAAGTCAGTTCTCTGCACTTGCAAACAGAATAAACAAACTAGTTTCATAGAGAACTCGTGGACATTTTGATTTTTATTTTCCACCTGATTTTAAGAGAGTAAAATATTAGGTTGGTCCAAAATTAATTGCAGTTTCAGACCGTGAATTTTAAATTGTTATAACGAGGCTCAAACATATCTTTGTTAATCAAAATAGGAGCCATTACAATCAACACATTTTTGCCAATGAGAAATAAGTTCGTTTATTCCTATAGCATAAAAATCCATGCTTTAGAACTTGACGAACTCTTGGAAAGCACTTCCTGCCTTCTGCTGGTTGTGGAAGTGTTTTCCCTGCAAAATGTTGTCGAGATGCTTGAAGAAATGGTCAGGTGAATACGGCAGATGAGGCAAAACTCTGTAGCCCAATTTATTCAACTTTTGAAACACTGGTTGTGTGACATGCAGTTGGGCATTGTTATGGAGAAGAATTGGACCCATTCTATCGACCAATTGCTGTTTTTGGTGCATCTCATCAATTTGCTGAGCATACTTCTCAGATGTAATGGTTTCACCAGGATTCAGAAAGCTGTAGTGGATCAGATGGGCAGCAGACCACCAAACAGTGACCATGACCTTTTTCTAGTACAAGATTAACTTTGGGAAGTGTTTTGGAGCTTCTCGGTCCACTGAACTGGTCATCATCAGTGGTCATATACAATCCACTTTTCATTGCAGGTCACAATCCGATTGAGAAATGATTCATTGTTGTTGCATAGAATAAGAGAAGACGACACTTCAAAACACGAATTTTTTGATTTTGGGGTCAGCTCATGAGGTGCCCACTTATTGAGCTTTTTCACCTTTGCAATTTGCTTCAAATGCCAAATGAGTGTAGAATGGTCAACATTGAGTTCTTTGGCAACTTCTTTTTTTTTTTTTTTTATAAATTTATTTATTTTAGTTGGGGGCTAATTACTTTACAATATTGTAATAGTTTTTGCCATACATTGACATGAATCAGCCATGGGTTTACATGTGTTCCCCTTCCTGGACCCCCCACCCACCTCCCTCCCCATCCCGTCCTTCTGGATCATCCCATTGCCCCGGCCCTGAGCCTTTGTCACATGCATCGAACATGGAATGGTGTTCTGTTTCACATATGATAATATACATGTTTCAATGCTATTCTCCCAGAACGTCCCACCCTCACCTTCTCCCTCAGAGTCCATAAAATTGTTCCATGCATCTGTGTCTCTTATTCTGTCTCGCATATAGGGTTATCGTTACCATCTTTCAAATTCCATATATATGCATTAGTATACTGTATTGTTGTTTTTCTTTCTGGCTTACTTCACTCTGTATAATGGGCTCCAGTTTCATCCATCTCAGTAGAACCGACTCAAATGTATTTTTTTTAATGGCTGAGTAATATTCCATTGTGTATATGTACCACAGCTTCCTTATCCATTCATCTGCTGATGGACATCTAGGTTGCTTCCATGTCCTGGCTATTGTAAACAGTGCTGCGATGAACATTGGGGTACACGCGTCTCTTTCAATTCTGGTTTCCTCGGTGTATATGCCCAGCAGTGGGATTGCTGGGTCATATGGCAGTTCTATTCCCAGTTTTTTAAGGAATCTCCACACTGTTCTCCATAGTGGCTGTACTAGTTTGCATTCCCACCAACAGCGTAAGAGGGTTCCCTTTTCTCCACACCCTCTCCAGCATTTATTGCTTGTAGACTTTTGGATAGCAGCCATTCTGACTGGTGTGAAATGATACCTCATTGTGGTTTTGATTTGCATTTCTCTAATAATGAGTGATGTTGAGCATCTTTTCATGTGTTTGTTAGCCATCTGTATGTCTTCTTTGGAGAAATGTCTGTTTAGTTCTTTGGCCCATTTTTTGATTGGGTCGTTTATTTTTCTGGAATTCAGCTGCAGAAGTTGCTTGTATATTTTTGATATTAATTGTTTGTCTGTTGCTTCATTTGCTATTATTTTCTCCCATTCTGAAGGCTGTCTTTTCACCTTGTTTATAGTTTCCTTTGTTGTGCAAAAGCTTTTAATTTTAATTAGGTCCCATTTGTTTATTTTTGCTTTTATTTCCAATATTCTGGGAGGTGGGTCATGGAGGATCCTGCTGTGATTTATGTCGGAGAGTGTTTTGCCTATGTTTTCCTCTAGGAGTTTTATTGTTTCTGGTCTTACGTTTAGATCTTTAATCCATTTTGAGTTTATTTTTGTGTACGGTGTTAGGAAGTGTTTTAGTTTCATTCTTTTACAAGTGGTTGACCAGTTTTCCCAGCACCACTTGTTAAAGAGATTGTCTTTTCTCCATTGTATATTCTTGCCTCCTTTGTCGAAGATAAGGTGTCCATATGTGCGTGGGTTTATCTCTGGGCTTTCTATTTTGTTCCATTGATCTATATTTCTATCTTTGTGTCTTTGGCAACTTCTTGTGGAGTTTTAAGAGGATCAGCTTTGATGATGCTCTCAATTGGTCACTGTCAACTTCCAATGGCCAGCCACTGTGTCAAGGCTCTCATCTCCTTTGCAAAACTCCTTGAACCACCACTGCACTGTATGGTTTTTAGCAGTTCCTGGGCCAAAGGCATTGCTGATGTTGCGAGTTGTCTCTGCTGCTTTACGACCCAGTTTGAACTTGAATAAAAAATCGCTTAAATTTGCTTTTTGTCTAACATCATTTCTATAGTCTAAAGTAAATATAAAATAAACAGCAAGTGATGTCATTAGCAACAAAAAGGCAATAAATGTGCATTAAAATGATATATAATATAATCACATTTAAGAATTATTCCAATATCAAATGGCAAAGTTCAACAGTGCAAAACTGCAATTACTTTTGCACTAACCTAATACAATACTAAACTTGAAATCTCTATGTAAAACTTAGGGGGCAATCTGCTTTCCAGGGAGACAAAAAAATTAGGAAGTTTTAAAAATAACTAATTATGATTAAAAAATGGCTCAGAATTGGACTCTAAAATCTCCATATCCACCATGTTCCATAGCCTAGGCTACCTCTTCCCCTCCATCCCTGGATATGATTCTGGAACCAGCTTATGACATCTTCATGTTTGTCTTCATTCCCAAGTCCTGATTTGTCAGAACTACGTAAATGTTAATCAACATACGTAAAGTTGGCACCTTACAAATATTCCCATTAAACAGAAGTAAGTCAAAGGATATCAAACGGTAATGCTCCAGGAAAATTTATAGATCTGACAAAGCTAGAGCAGGAACCAGTAGTTTGTGCTTCTAGATGTTATGCTTTTGTTGTTGGCAGTATTGTGCTGCTGGTGCCAACCTGCTGTCTACTCCTGCTTACTGTCACCACATCTGGGACCTGAGATCTCATGACCAACAGGTTTAGAAAAGATCAGCTGTCTTGAACCTACCCGCTAAGGATCTTTCATCTTCTATACTACTCCTATAGTGATTTTCCTAAATGGAAATCTGACCATGTGTCTCTCCTTTGCCTCAAAACAACTCACTGCCAGAGAATAAAGTCCAAACTCCTAGGCAGGCATATAAATCCCTTCCTCCACACTGCTCCTCCTACTCAAAGCATCAGACATAAATCTGAGGTATTTGGTGCCCCAAGAGAACTCCTCTCTCCTTTGCCACCACGCCCTACCTTCTGCTGCACCTCTGAAGAGAACCCTCTCATCCACCTTTGGAACTCGCTTCATACCTCTCAGGCTTCAGTGCTATATCACTTCCGCCACAAGGCCTTTCCTGATAGGCTTTCTTTCCTCTGAGCTTCCCTCTCAGCAAAATGAGTATCCTAATTACTGTACCTTCCCTTAACTCTAGGGTCACATGGAAGAAATGAAAACAAACAGTCTCTGAAAAATGCAGAACACTACATAAACTCCAGGTTGTGTTATTATAAAAGTTATAATACAATAAGCCTTTTTTCTTCAGGAACCTAATTATAGTACTTGTGATGATTATTATGAAATTTGCCTCCACAAAGTAGAATGTTTCCTGCTTATTGCTTAAACGTGAGCTAAACTAAAAATGGGAATGAGAACTGTGCTTACGTCAGCCACAAATAGATTAAAACTTGACCCGTACAGAGAGGATTAGCATGACCTTTAAGGCTTCCCTGATAGCTCAGCTGGTAAGGAAACCACCTGCAATGCAGGAGACCCTGGTTTAATTCCTGGATTGGAAAGATCTGCTGCAGAAGGGATAGGCTACCCACTCTAGTATTCTTGAGCTTCCCTGTGGCTCAGCTGGTAAAGAATTGGCCTGCAATGAGGAAGACCTGGGTTCAATCCCTGGGTTGGGAAGATCCCCTAGAGAAGGGAACAATTCCAGTATTCTGGCCTGAAGAATTCCAAATGGTCACAAAGAGTCAGACATGACTGAGTGATTATCACTTTTGCCCCAAGTGATTTTCAGTATTTTAGGGTTAGGATTATTGTATTTTGTATTTTGCAACCTTTCTGTAAATCTAAAATTATAGTTAAAATTTTAAAAGACCTCAGTTTAATTATTTTGAGATTAATTTACTGGGTCCATTGAGTCAGTCTATTATACAATTTAGACAAATTTAGAGTGATTTCTGTATTTTTCTAAAATGACTGTAGAAATAAGAAAAGAACTGCGTCTAAACCCCAAACTCAGACTTTAAACTCATGGGTATTAAACACTATCAAATAAAAACTTTAAAAAAAAGGACAAATATTGGTTGAGAATGAGTTATAGTCTTATCTTACCAATAAAATGATCAGGACTCTGTACTGCCATTGAGAAAAACAAAGCAATGTTACAGTTAGCCAATGATAAGATTTCCCTAAACACAGCTTCCTCCTGACCTCTTGTACATCCTTAAATCCCAATGTCATAACCTGGCACATGCTTTATAAACAGTAAAGAGAGTGAAAAGATAACAAGTTATGTAGGTAACTTAGCCATAATTATACTACCATAGGTAAGTCTCAATAATACTATCTCAGACAGGGAAGTTTTGCTTTACAAGCATTATTTTCCATAATGAACCTGGTAGAGAGTAGAGTGTGTTGTGCCCAGAACTTCTGGGTCTTTCCTCAGATTCCAAGAACAAATCAGAATATGACCAATGTTAGAGTCAATGTTAAACAGTTATCTGAAATTCTTCTCAGATTTTGAACAGTTGTGCCTTCAGTGAGATGCTGTTTAAACACTCTTGTTTTTTGAGCATTCAAAACATTCACAACTATCTGGTTGCCTAATCAGATTGTACTTTCTCTGCCAGCCACTCCCAGCTCCTTCTTAGGGAAGTAGGAGCTCCTCTGAACTCAGCTGACTGGCAGAAGCAGTGCTGAACTATACACTGGACTATACATCACCGAGGGTAACAGCAGTAGCTCACTCCCCCTTGGTTTTGCCCAGTCAGAGTATGTAAATGAGTTCTGATAAGTGACCAGATACTATTCTTCTGTGATCTCTATCTTTTAAAAGTTAGTGGCACACAGCCAAGCGAGAGAGAACTTAATACTCAAGGCACATTCTCTTAGCACCAATGGCTTCCTGAAGAGAAACAACCATGCCTTCCATTAGTGGGTGTGAACCAGGAGCAGAAGAGAAAACAAACAAAAAAAAGAGGCAGAAGAGAGGAAACAGAAAGTTAAACTTCTCAGAGGCTGAGAAAGGGCCATGTCAATTCCAATTTCAGAAACCTTCAAAAAGTGGCGGGGCGGGGGTGGGGGTGGGGGGGATACAGAAATGCCCAAACTGGCTTACTACATCACAGTATATTTTTTATTTACATGAACAAATAAAGCTGCAAAGTGAGCATCGTTCTGACTTGTCAGTGTGTATCTGATTTGGAAATAACATGAGAGTCTAATTTGAATCTTTGTGAATATTAAGCCCAAGCCAAATAGCACTGCTAGCCACAACCCAACTCCAGGGCAAACCCCAAAACCTCAACAGAGAGTAAAAGTTTAGAAAAGCAAACTAAAGAGAACACAATGAGAAGAGTAGCAAGGAAGCCAGTATGGAGATCACTACCATGGGAATTCCATAACTGCCAGTAGAAAAATTTTTAAAAGGGGGTGGGGAGCAGGAGGACCTGAGGTATTCCTTACAGTGGTCTCAGGAGTACTGGGTACTAATGCATGGTCACCTTCCACTGATTCTGCCTTAAGGAGCATCTCTGAAGCCTTCTTGTTTGGTAAGAGGAATCTGTAATCATTCACTAGGTGTCCACTGAATATAAGGCACTGGGCAGGGATTGAAGAATGGAAGTCAGAATCAAAAGAATAAGATTGTCTCTATGGACCAGGAAATTGAAATATGTTCTCTGCATTCTCTGGGAAACAAACAAGGAGGTCAATAGGTCTCAAATGAGAAAGGGTTAGCTTCTTAGAAAGAAGGTCAGTAACACTTGAATAACTGCAATGGCGAGGAATCTGCTGACTCATAGATAAGTGCTTGGAAAATCAGTATACATAGGTAAATACTTGGGAGCTGGTATATTGAGATTCCGTTGTGCTAGATTCCTTTCTTCCTTATTAGGGGTACATGATGTTAGTCCCCTTACCATACACGCCAAAAGGCCAGCATTTCATCTCCAAGAACTTCCAAGATACTAAGGAAACCAAAAAGATCATTTCTTCGGGGCTCCGATAACTGGGTGCCAGAAGGAAGGTGTCACCTAGGCGACTCTTGAATGGGGAGCAGCGGTTAGCCTTCTGTAGACTCCAAGAGCGCCCCACGTAGAAAACTTGACTGACAGGGTAGGAGAGCTGGGTAAATGGGTTAGAAGAAGCCTGTCGGACCAAGTCTTTTTCTATTAGGTATAACCTTTTTTGTACATCGTTCAACCCTGACTCCAATGGTAAGTTTGAAAATAAACAATTTCCGTAAGAATGTTTGATCAATCACGCTTCTGAGAAAGACCCTGTACAGCGTGGTCGCTCAAAGTCCGTTGTTCTGAAGTAACTTTCCATCATTTTAAAAGAATGGAAGGTCTCTAACACCAGCCTTGAATCGCGCCTTCATTTGTGTAAGTATGTTATAAACCTAGCTAAAACATTGGGAAGAGTGACGGGAAGCCAGTGTAATTAAGCTTTTGGGCCAAAGCCGTAGCTTTCCGCCGGATAGCTTTCGCTGCGCGAGGCAGCGGCCCCAGCTACGCTGGCGTGGGACTGAGCGCGCGCATGCGCGGCAGGAATCCGAGCGCGGAGGCTGGACTTGAGAGAAGGGGGCGCGGCGCACGCAGCATGGCGTCCAACATCTACTTGGTTCGCCAGCGGATCAGCCGGCTGGGCCAGGTACGGCTAGGGGAGGCACCGCCCCTTCCATGCCCGTGTCCGCCCTCGCCTCCCGCGCCCGCCCCTCTCCGTCTCCGCCCCAGCGCCTCGGCAAGCGGCTCAACCGCCGCCGCCCCGCCCCGCGGCCTCCCAGGCCCGCCTCCCGGAGACGCCTCTCCTGCCCTTCCTCGCGGCCGTGGAGCTCTGTCTGGTCGGTCCCCCTCCTCCTCCGCCCCGCCGTCCTAACACTTTTTCCCTCCTTCCCTCAGAGGATGTCCTCCTTCCAGCTCAACCTCAACCCGCTCAAGGAGCCTCTCGGCTTCATCAAAGTCCTCGAGTGGGTGAGTGCAGCCTGCGCCGGGGAGGCTGGGAATCGCGTCGCCGCGCCCGCTCCGGTTCCTGCTCCCCTTCCGGCGCCCTCTCCCGGGAGACTGGGATCTCTGGGAACTGGGGCGCAGCGCGCCCCGCACGGGCCGCGAAGCCGCCTTTGCCCCCGGGGACGGCCCCGGACGGGACTGGACGCGCGGGGAGGGGAAGAGAGGCCGAGGCCTGAGCCCGCGCGGGGCGGGGACGCTGCGGTCGGCGTCGAATCACGAGTCCCTCGGCTGCCTCCGTCGCAGGCGGAACCCCCCAACCCCCACCCCTACACACACACTCCGAAGCTCTCCTCTGAGTGTCCCCGGGAGAGTGGGGGTTCAAATTTCACTTTGGCTTCACAGCTTTCCGCAAGGGAAGAGAAAACTTCCTGTTGCGGTCTAACCGAAACCCGGCGGGCTGGAGTCGCGCTCAGGCCGGCAGGCGCTGCCTCTGCGCCTCTAGTAGAAGGGGCCAGCCAGTGCATTTCTGTCCCCTGCGGACTCGAGGCCGCGCTCCCTCAGAAGTTGGTGTGCCTTCTCCAAGCGATATGACGAGCTCTTGGGTCTTAATATGCTTTTAAGATTGGCTCCAAGTTAAAAAAGATAAAAATAAACTGGGACAGGGAAGCGGGCGGAGGTGGGGGGAGAAGCTCTAAACAAAATGCGTTGTTAGTCTGATCCACTGAAACACACGTTAGGAATCGCAAGTTGGGAACACAAGTTAGGAATCCAGTTTGTTTTAGGTATTTCGCAAAAGCATCCTGCAGTCAGCTTTCAGTCCTTCCCTGGGGACACTCTCAATCATTAACATCAAAGCAGATTTATTACTTCGACCTTGGTAATGATCACTTTGGAGGGCTTAGTGAATACACCAGGCACTGCCTTCAGAGTTAGTGGCCTAGTTCATATTCCAGTGCTGGTTTTCAGGCCCGTATTAGTAGGCAGCTGGCATCTGTTCAGTGCGCAGGCAAGTTGCTTTTGTAGCTAGCAATATTTACATCCGTATCTCTTCAACCCCGTATGTTCGTGATAAAGTGGTGAAGAGCAAGAACTTAGATTTCCTGTTTTAAATAACCTGCGGACGTAACACAGAAACTCAGATTCTCCTAATGAATGCTCAATCTGATTTCCCAAAGTTTCCCCCAAAGTTTTACTTGGTGTTTTCTGAAAACTGTGCTAATTTCACACAAACGTTTACGTTAAAGACACCTAAATGTACGTATTTAGGATTCTATAAACATCTGTCCAGATGTAAATATAAAGAGAATTCTATTTGAGTATATAAAAATTTTACATTGCAAGAGGAAAAACACATTTAACTGGGCTAATCAAATACCAAGTTTAAGGCAAAAAAAATCTCACACCTAGTAGTTTAGGCTTCTTGAGGATTATAATTAAACTTATAATTAATTTAAAATTTCACTTAAATGAAGTCAGTTGTTTATGTTTGTGCTTACATTATTCATCAGTCTTTTTTAAAACAACTTTTTTTCTTAATATTTTAAAATATTAGTGGTAAGTTTATTAGTGATCATAGGTCTGACATTTTTGAAAGAAAGCATTTTTAAGCTTAGGAAAATACTTTCAGTTTGAACAACTCATTATTATACAGAGACTCATGAAAAGAATATTCATTGGTGATGAGGTAGAGAATTATTTATTCAACAAATATTTGAGTGTGTATTATATACTGGTGCTGTGCTAAGCGCTAACAAACGGTGAATAAAACGTGGTTTTTTTCCTCATGACCTAATAAAAGACATGAAAAGAAATATAAATATGCCGTATGACCAATACTATAATAAAGGTATAGGTCAAGTGTAGTAGGTGAAAGGAAGGAGAAATCAAATTGCTTGGAGGTGTAGAGAGGATTTCATAGATTAAAGAACTTGTTCACTTGGGGAATGGGTGGGGAATGGCTTTTTAGGTAAAGAGGAGCTTATGTTCAGTGGTGTGAAAAGTTGAAGCAGCAGAGCCCAATTTGAGAACTTCAGTAGTTGAGGTTGACTGCAGTCTTTACCGGGAAGGAGATGGCATTTTGAGATGATTCTGAAAGGTTTCAAAGGGCTTGCAGAATAGTTTGGAGTTTATTCTATGAGCCAGTGGTTCTTAACCCTTTGGGTTAACCTTGGATAATCTAGGCCCTTAAGAAAATGCATACATGCAGGTACAGAATTTTGTGTTGTTTATTGTACAGCTTCCACTTAAGACCAGAATTCCTATTGTGTGTAGTGGATTCACTCATTCAAGAGTAAATAAATAAATGGATAATATAATTAGATTTGCCTTTTAGAAATTTTTATTTTGTCAGCAGTGTGGGGGATGAATCGAAAAGGAAAGACCATAATTGAAGAAAGGGAAGTCTATTGTTTGAAGTATAATGAAGGCCTAAAACTAATCGCAGTGGAATTAGAAAGCAAGAGGTTTATAAATTAGAATATATTTGTGTGTTTGAGTGTGTTTAGTCACTAAGTCTTGTCCATCTCTGACTCCATGAACTGTAGCCCACCAGACTCCTCTGTCTGTGGGATTTTTCAGGCAAGAATACTGGAGTGGGTTGCCATTTTCTTCTCCAGGTGGTCTTCCCCACCCAGGGAATGAACCCACATCTCCTACATTGTAGGCGAATTCTTTTTTGTTTTTAACTCTTCCTGAATTTTGTTTATTTATTTTTAATTAATTTATTTAATTAGAGGCCAGTTACTTTACCATATTGTGGTGGTTTTTGCAGTACATTGATAGGAATCAGCCGCAGGTGCACACGTCCACCCATCCTGAACCTCCCTCCCACCTCCCTCCCCACCCATCCCTCTGGGTTGTCCCAGAGCTCCGGCTTTGAGTGCCCTGCTTCATGCATTGAACTTGCTGCTGCTGCTGCTAGCAGCAGTAGCGGTAATACACATGTTTCAGTGCTGTTCTCTCAAATCATGCTACCCTCGCCTTCTGCCACATAGTCTAGAAGTGTTCTTTACAGCTGTGTCTATTTTGCTGTCTTTCTTGCATATAGGGTTGTTGTTACCATCTTGCTAAATTCCATATATGTGAGTTAATATACTGTATTGGTGTTTCTCTTTCTGGCTTACTTCACTCTGTATAATAGGCTCCAGTTCCATCCACCTCATTAGAACTGACTCAAATGCATTCTTTTTTAAAACTGAGTAATATCCCATTGTGTGTATGTACCACAACTTCCTTATCCATTAGTCTTCCAGTGTACATCTAGGTTGCTTCCATGTCCTAGCTGTTGTGAACAGTGGGCAGGCGAATTCTTTACTGCTGAGTTACCAGGGCTTCCCAAGAATATTTGTAGGATGAAGAAAAGGCAGGGCTCTAAGATGACTGCCATGCTTCTGACTTGGAGTAGTAGTGGCACATCTATCTAAGACAGATCACTAAGGAAAAGCCGCAGATTTTAGGTAGAAGGTCAATAAGGTTTTGGATATATTAAGTTTGTGGTCTCTTTAGAGCATGTAAGTGGCGGTACCCTGTAGATATATAGGTCTAGAATTTAAAAGAAATACGGGCTGGAGATTCAGCAAATATTTGATTGCAAAGGAAAAAGGGAATAGTTAGTTAGGAGAATGGAGAGAAATATCTGTCACTATTAGAGATATTTCAAGAAAAGAGAGTTATTTCAAGAAAAGAGTACTCAGCAATATTAGGTGCAATGTTAAAGAAAGTGAAAGTGAAGTCACTCATTCGTGTCTGACTCTTTGCGACCCCATGGACTGTAGCCCACCAGGCTCCTCCATCCATGGAGTTTTCCAGGCAAGAATACTGGAGTGGGTTGCCATTTTCTTCTCCAGGAGATCTTCCTGACCTAGGGATTGAACCCGGGTCTCCTGCATTGTAAGCAGACGCTTTACCATCTGAGCCACCAGGGAAGCAGATTAGGTGCGATAGGTTAAGTAAAATAATTACTAAAATGCCATATCTTGATTTTGGTAAGCAGTAGGCTTTAGTAAGAGCAGTTTTGGTAAAATCAGAAACCAGATGGTAGTAGGCCAAATGGATGTATGTAAGAAAGAATACAGTGAGGGTAGACCACTATTTGACTGTGAAGATGGGAGAGAATGCAAGTGTTAGTCACTCAGTCATGTCCGACTCTTTGCAACCTCCTGTAGCCTGGCAGGCTCCTCTATTGATAGAATTCTCCAGGCAAGAATACTGGAGTGGGTTGCCATTCCCTTCTCCAGGGGTGCTTCTGGACCCAGGGATTGAGCCTGGGTCTCCAGGATTACAGGCAGATTCTTTACCATCTGAGCCAGCAGGAAAGCCTGGGTGGAAACCTATTTTAAAGATGGGAAAGATTGAATGTGTGTGTACACTGTAGAGAAGAGACTTTTGAACAGAAGGTTTAAAACAGAAGCTGAGAGGAATAAGACAAAGTTCTAGAAGAGAAAGGCCCATAGCAGGAATTTTTAAATGTGTTTTGAATGAATTGTTGAAGTTCATAAGGTGTTGAAAGATGTATGGGTTGCTTCTAAAAATAGTCAAAAAGTTTACAAACAAATATAAAATCTAGATAAAGGCTGTTTATTGTAAATATTACTATCAAAATAATCCTCCAAATCAGTTTGTCTTTAACAAGATTCTAGAAGATGTTAGAGTAAGATACAATCTGATAATATGTAACTTTCAAGGGGTTACAAATCTGAAGGCCTCAGAGACATGAAGGCAAGCACCCAGTAAATATTTATTGACAGGATAAAAATCCAGTTGCCAAAGCAGAAGCATTTCTACTTTGCTTCTAAACTGCAGCTACTATGCATATATATATATATATATATATATATATATATATGCATGGTAGTTTTATATATATATATGTTTTATATATATATGCATATATAAAACTGTTTTAAAACTGTTTTATATATGCATATATAAAACTTCTAAACTGCAGCTACTATGCATATATATATCAGTTCAGTTCAGTTCAGTCGCTCAGTCGTGTCCGACTCTGCGACCCCATGAATCGCAGCACGCTAGGCTTCTCTGTCCATCACCAACTCCCAGAGTTTACCTAAACTCATGTCCATCGAATCGGTGATGCCAGCCAGCCATCTCATCCTCTGTCATCCCCTTCTGTATGTATATATATATATATATATACATATATATATATATGCATAGTAGTTTTATATATATATGCATATATAAAACTGTTGTTATCTCTGTGTTACTGAGGCTCAGAGAAATTAAGTAACCTGCCCAGTATCCCATGATTGTGATTACTATATCCTGGACTCAAAAATCTGTTCTTAGGCTTTTCAGTAACTTCCTTTTGTGTTTCTGATTGGTCTTTTAATAAAGTTAATGAAAAGATTACCAAAAATTTCAAGTTTAAGAAACAAAAATGTAAGATTCCTGATGTAATTTTTTTCTTGTTACATTCATGTTTCTACTAGATCTTAGAAGTTAAAAACAAGTAGGGGTTTCTTGATTCATTTATCAAGTTTGAATGTTTTTTTCTGATTTTATACTTATAATTAATGAGCAAATTCAAAAGAACATTTAAAAACATTATTGTTTAGTCCCTCAGTCATGTCTGACTCTTTTGCAACTTCATTGCTTTGGGGTAAATTATTCTCCAGGAAAGTTAGTGTGAAAAACAATGATTAAGAAAACCTATAACCATTTGAGCATTACATATATCAGTTTGTTTAAACAGCATACTTTCAGAAATATGTGCTAGTTTATATAGAATAATCATCCCAAGTAGACTACTAAGATTTTTGCAAACAGGGACCATGTTTTATTACAATTTTGTGGTTTATAATATAGCACAGAGGAACACCACAGAAAATACAGATTGTGTTACAGAGTACAGGGGATGAGGCACACTTCGACTGATGTTTGTTTCATCCATTTGCTTAATATTTAAACTTTTAGGCTATCAGTCTGTGACACTGACTGCTTTTTAAGAAACTTCTCTTTCTCTTAACCTTGCCATTTGTGTTCACTTTTTTTCTCTATTGTGGAAAGGAAAAAAAAGGATTTCAAATAGTATTTTGTGCCTAACAGATCTCTCTGTACATGTAAAACTTGTAATAGACTGACTGACTTACCCCCTCCCTTTGCTCTCTGTTTCTTCTACCTGGAATCCTCTCGGTATTTACTTTGAACACTCATGGAATATACTAGATGTTTGTTCCATAGACTATATATATATTTATGTTGTGTGTATATATATATGTACATATATATAGTCAGTGCTTTTAGAATGCACAAACATATACACATATGCACTTACCTCACACAAATAACAATTCCTGATAAAACATTAAAGGGAAATCTGAGGTAACAGAGCAATGCTTTATTATAATAAGGTGTTCTCAAACACTGGTCTCAGAACCCCTTTAAACACCTAAATATTGAGCACCCCAAAGAACTTTTGTGTATGTAGGTTATATCAGTCAGTATTTACCATATTAGAAATTTAAGCTGAGATTAAAAAAATTTTTTTTATTTTAAAATAATCACTTGAAAGTTAGATTACATCAGTGACAACAAATGCTGCTGGTTTTTCTTAAAGTAAAAGGCTCATTTTATTCATTTTAAAAAAAAGGTCTGACATATCTGAGTCAGAATAACTATATTTTGTCTATTACTCATTCTTTCAAGTAAAAATAGTATTCATCGAAAAAAGTGACTGATTCAAGGAACAACTCAATTGCTTAAATGCTCTCCCTGGAGACAACCATTGTATTTCGGTATGCAGTAAAAGTGATTTTTGTTTGTTCATTCGTTATTGAAGTACTATAGTTAATTTACAATGTCGTTTTAGTTTCTAGTGTACAGCAAAGTGATTCAGTTATACATACATATATTCTTTTTCATTTCCATTATAGTTTATTACAGTATGTTATAGTTCCCCGTGCTATACAGTAGGACCTTGTTATTTATGTTTTCTATAGTAGTGTGTATCTGCTAATCCCAAACTCCTAATTTATTTCTCCCTGACTCTTCTTTGGTAACTATAAGTTTGTTTTCTGTGTCTGTGAGTCTCTTTCTGTTTTTTGTGTTTACTTGTATCATATGTTTAGATTCCACATATAAGTGATATCTTATGATATTTGTCTTTCTCTTTCTGACTAACTTCATTTAGTCTGAAAATCTCTAGATTTATCCAAGTTGCTGCAAATGGCATTATTTCATTCTTTTTTATGGCTGAGTAGCATTCCATTCTATTTATAGACTACATCTTTATCCATTCATCTGTCAGTGAACATTTAGGTTGCTTCCATATCTTGGCTTTGTAAATGGTGCTGCTATGAGCATTGGTGCATTTTCAAATTCGAGTTTTCTCCAGGTATATACTCAGGAGTGGGATTGCCAGATCATATGGCAACTCTGTTTTTAGTTTTTTAAAGAACCTCCATACTGTTTTCTGTGACTGCACCAGTTTACATTCCCACCAGTAATATAAGAGGATTGCCTTTTCTCCACATTCTCTCCAGCATTTATTGTTTGTAGACTTTTTGATGACTGCCATTCTGACTGGTGTGAGGTGATATCACATTGTTTACAGTTCCCTGATAATTAGCGAAGCTGAACATCTTGTCAGGTACCTATTGGCCATCTGTATGTCTTCTTTGGAGAAATGTCTATTTAGGTCTTCTGCCCTTTTTTGATTAGGTTCCTTTTTGTTATGGAGTTGTGTGAGCAGTTTGTATATTTTGGAAATTAAACCCTTGTCAGTTGCATCGTTCGCAAATATTTACTCGCAGTCCTTAGCTTGTCTTTTCAGTAGTAAAAGTATTTGCACATCTTGTTTCATCCCACAGAATTTTAAGAAAACTCAAGAGTCAGGATTTAATAAAAGTAATAATTTTTCTGTTTCATCAAAGACACTTTCAAGTAAAACTGGCTTTTTTCATTAACTGCAAGTGCATGGCAATGAACTGTTTGATGCTTTTGCTGATTCTTGCTGAATCCTAGCAGTTTTACCCATCAGTGCTTTTGTGTCGATCAGCACAAATGTCAACATAGTGTAAAAAGCAAATAATGTAATAATATTGTGAAAGTATTTTTGACCTCATAGACCCCTTGAAAGAGTCTTGGGTACTCCTTGGGATCCACAGACCACACACACTGAGAATTGCTTTTCTCATACAGGGTAAACATCGTTGGGGACCAGCAATGGAACAGAAATATGGGTGGGAGAAGGACTATTCTTGGATCTGGGAAATAAATCTAAGAAAAAGCTTCAACCTATTTTTTGGATTTATGACTTCCATGGAGTAGAGTACTTAAAGTACTAACAAAGACTTGAATCAGTCTACCTGCTTAAGGTCTGGATTTGTGATAACTTGAATATTCTCCTATGTTAGTAGTTTGGGGTCCCAAAATATAGATACAGTGTTTGCGAAGTAGGGAGTTAGAAATGACTATAAAACTACTGGGCAGGGAGATGACTTATAAAACCACTAGACCAAGATGGAAAAGGGGGAAATAACATACTCAAGTTGAGCCTGCATCAAATGTCCTGAAACACATGAAGAAAACTAGTTCACCTAAAAGCTCAGATTATATCAGTGGTAAGAGATACGCAGTTTTCTGTGAAGTGACAGACTCATTTCAAGACAGCCATCCAGATCAAGAGTCGGAATACTGATTCACTCCAAAAGATGTAAAAATAATAGAACAGTCTGAATGATTTTAAAATAGGTATATTTTGGTTCCTCAGAGATTTCTAATTCCATATGCAGCTAAAAAATTGTCTAAGAATAAAGGTGACATAGAGATGTTTTCAACATGTAATAATTTACGAGTTAGCAAAAAACATCTTGCTATTTATTCAACAGGAACTCAGGTTTACTTCTCATGGTTCAAATTCTTATGGTTTATGGCATTGGCAAAACACTCTCCGACATAAATCACAGCAGGATCCTCCATGACCCACGTCCCAGAATATTGGAAATAAAAGCAAAAATAAACAAATGGGACCTAATTAAACTTAAAAGCTTTTTTGCACAACAAAGGAAACTATAAGCAAGGTGAAAAGACAGCCTTCAGAATGGGAGAAAATAATAGCAAACGAAGCAACAGACAAACAATTAATCTCAAAAATATACAAGCAACTCCTGCAGCTGAATTCCAGAAAAATAAACGACCCAATCAAAAAATGGGCCAAAGAACTAAACAGACATTTCTCCAAAGAAGACATACAGATGGCTAACAAACACATGAAAAGATGCTCAACATTACTCATTATCAGAGAAATGCAAATCAAAACCACCATGAGGTACCATTTCACACTAGTCAGAATTGCTGCTATCCAAAAGTCTACAAGCAATAAATGCTGAAGAGGGTGTGGAGAAAAGGGAACCCTCTTACACTGTTGGTGGGAATGCAGACTAGTACAGCCACCATGGAGAACAGTGTGGAGATTCCTTAAAAAACTGGGAATAGAACTGCCATATGACCCAGCAATCCCACTGCTGGGCATACACACTGAGGAAACCAGAATTGAAAGAGATGTGTGTACCCCAATGTTCATCGCAGCACTGTTTACAATAGCCAGGACATGGAAGCAACCTAGATGTCCATCAGCAGATGAATGGATAAGGAAGCTGTGGTACATATACACAATGGAATATTACTCAGCCATTAAAAAAAATACATTTGAATCGGTTCTATTGAGATGGATGAAACTGGAGCCCATTATACAGAGTGAAGTAAGCCAGAAAGAAAAACACCAATACAGTATACTAATGCATATATATGGAATTTGAAAGATGGTAACGATAACCCTATATACGAGACAGAATAAGAGACACAGATGCATAGAATAGTCTTATGGACTCTGAGGGAGACGGTGAGGGTGGGACATTCTGGGACAATAGAATTGAAACATGTATATTATCATATGTGAAACAGAACACCATTCCATGTTCGATGCATGAGACAAATGCTCAGGGCTGGGGCAATGGGATGACCCAGAGGGATGGGATAGGGAGGGAGGTGGGTGGGGGGTCCAGGAAGGGGAACACATGTAAACCCATGGCTGATTCATGTCAATGTATGGCAAAAACCACTACAATATTGTAAAGTAATTAGCCCCCAACTAAAATAAATAAATTTATTAAAAAAAAAATTTCTTGTGGTTTATGGAAACTACTAGCAGGCTATTTAGAACTTTCTGTGATTGTACTTTTCAAACAGACTGAAATAATAGAAAAGTGAAATTGAAGCACTTTGAAACTGACTTTACTGCTCAGTGCACAGTGGAAATAAACTGAAATATCAACATCAGTAATAAAATGTTTTTTAAAAATGAATATCTTTAATAAATGCTTCAGACTTTGACTTAGAAAAATCAATACCTTGGCTCTAGGCATCTAATCTGACAAACTGTAAAAGCAGACATGCTATGATAGTTCATCTAAAGAACTGAATGGTCATTTGATTTAGTAAAACAGCATGCATTGATTTTGGACATAAACCCTCATTTACAGTATACTTTTAGGTCTGTTTCTGAAGATTTCAATTATATAATTTTCCTGAACAGCTCAATCATGAAACAAAATAGCAGAGAGGACCCTGCAACTAAAAACATGTAAAAGATATCCCTAAATTAGATGAGTACCAATGTTCGCCAGTAGAATCTTCTGTGAGCTGTGCAGTGTCAGAGTAGGAGCTGGAACTGGGACTCTGACTGACTATCAGTATAAGATTTTATACACAAAGCCCCAGATGCATGTTTTACCTTGTCGTTATCTTAAGGCATATTATATAACCTCGTTAAATTTCATTCAAATTTTAAAAAACCCTTATTTCAGATATTTGTCTAATAATTTTTCTTCCCCCAACTTTTTCTGATTAAGTAGAATCTTTTTTTAACCTGGTCATGTGGCTGATGAATCCAATTCACAAAGAGTATTAATGCTCTTGGACATGAGTTTTTGTATTGTCACTGAGTAATTTCTGTGAAGACATTTTTAAGCCACCAGTCCATTTTGTGAAGGTTAGTTTGGTTAAAAGTAAATAATTTATTCTATAAAGTCACTTAGCCATAAACACTCACATTATGATACATGAACTCTGAACTGGAAGAATATGTGATGGTATCACTGTCTGTCCTATGTTATGGGACTCCCTTACCTTCAGGATACCCCACATACTGTCCCAACATCTGACTCTCTGACATACAGGCCCAACATGGGTTTCAGCAATATATTAAATTTAATGAAGCTTTACTTCCTTGTTTAAGTCTAAGAGTAGATATAAATAGACACATTTTCTTCTTGTACACCAGTTAAATTGAGTACTCCAGTCTACTTTAGAGAGTAATATTCTAGAGGGCCAGTCTGAAGTATATATGAGTTACAAATATCTAAATCAGTGAGGCATCTGTCGTGTCTCTAATGTGGGTCCAGTGGGCAGAGAGATAAGTGGAACTTCAGACTGTCGTCGTGAATATGGGACCTTTTGACCTGAACAGAAGCTTGCTCTCATCCTGTGCTTGGATTCTTAGTCATTACCCTACAAGTGGAATTTCATGTCAGCAGCTTCAGCCATTCTTAATGGGATAGAGTGGGGGCGGGGGGTGGGATTAGTTTCATAAGTGGCAAGGAAGTGTAAATCAGCATACCACTACTACTCATTTTAGACTAGAAGTACAAACTGAAGTGCTTACTGGAACCCCTCATAAAGTAAATGAGTATAACAAGCTGTTTGGAAGAAGAAAGAATAATATAATTCATTGATTACTGGTAACTAACATGCATTCTGAGGAGTGGAGAGATGATAGAAAATGACAGCAATCTGGAAAGCACATACCATTTCTTAAGTGTCATCTGTCACTCATCTCCATGGGACTGTCACTTCATGGGAATATAGGTCTGATGTTGCTATAACTTTCGTTTCCCCATACCCATGCGGGAAATCCAAATTTTTATGTGCAGCACAATGATAATAAAATACTGACAACAGATTCACATTTTTCATGAATACTGGGAAGACCATAAATCTGTTTTCAGGTCAGGTTTCACCTGTGGCTGCCAGTATATAAGTTCTGATTGAAATCAAAGTCCTAGTACAATACAGGGAAAGTTGAGATGGTTGGATAGCTTACCCTCAGATTGTTTGTATTTCATTTAGTAAAAAGTGTGTACCTCATCCCTTTTTTCCCATAAGATAAAGACCAAAATGGCAAACATGACATTTATTTATCCTCATAACAAAATGACAAACTTGAAATGATAAGGATGTAAGACTTGAAATATGGTTTTATTTGTACATTATTGAGTATTGACTTTTTTTTGCTTTAGTTAAGCAGTTATTTAGTGAGCATTTGGTGTATGTCAGGCCTTCTGCTAGGTAAGCGCTGAAAACCCTGAATAAGGACAAATGCAAAGATACAACAGTCTGCCAAGGGAGAGGTAAAGGCAATAATCTTAAAAGCAATAAGTTGTGCTTCAGTTCAGTTCAGTTCAGTTCAGTCGCTCAGTTGTGTCTGACTCTTTGCGACCCCATGAATCGCAGCATGCCAGGCCTCCCTGTCCATCACCAACTCCCGGAGTGTACCCAAACCCATGTTCATCAAGTCGGTGATGCCATCCAACCATCTCATCCTTTGTCGTCCCCTTCTCCTCCTGCCCCCAATCCTTCCCAGCATTAGGGTTTTTTCCAACGAGTCAACTCTTCGCATGAGGTGGCCAAAGTATTGGAGTTTCAGCTTCAACATCAGTCCTTCCAATGAACACCCAGGACTGATCTCCTTTAGGATGGACTGGTTGGATCTTGCAGTCCAAGGGACTTGCAAGAGTCTTCTCCAACACCACAGTTCAAAAGCATCAATTCTTCGGCACTCAGCTTTCTTCACCGTCCAACTCTCACATCCATACATGACCACTGGAAAAACCATAGCCTTGACTAGACGGACCTTTGTTGGCAAAGTAATGTCTCTGCTTTTAAATATGCTATCTAGGGTGGTCATAACCTTCCTTCCAAGGAGTAAGCGTCTTTTAATTTCATGGCTGCAATCACCATCAGCAGTGATTTTGGAGCCCCAAAAAATAAAGTCTGAAACTGTCTCCACTGTTTCCCCATCTACTTCTCATGAAGTAATGGGACCAGATGCCATGATCTTAGTTTTCTGAACATTGAGCTTTAAGCCAACTTTTTCACTCTCATCTTTTACTTTCATCAAGAGGCTCTTCAGTTCTTCTTCACTTTCTGCCATAAGGGTGGTGTCATCTGCATATCTGAAGTTATTGATATTTCTCCCAGCAATCTTGATTCCAGCTTGTGCTTCATCCAGCCCAGCGTTTCTCATGATGTACTCTGTATATAAGTTAAATAAGCAGGGTAACAATATACAGCCTTGACGTACTCCTTTTCCTATTTGGAACCAGTCTGTTGTTCCATGTCCAGTTCTAACTGTTGCTTCCTGATCTGCATACAGGTTTCTCAAGAGACAGGTCAGATGGTCTGGTATTCCCATCTCTTTCCGAATTTTCCACAGTTTATTGTGAACGGAACTGAACACAGTCAAAGACTTTGGCATAGTCAATAAAGCAGAAATAGATGTTTTTCTGGAACTCTCTTGCTTTTTTGATGATTCAGCGGATGTTGGCAATTTGATCTCTGGTTCCTCTGCCTTTTCGAAAACCAGTTTGAACATCTGGAAGTTCACGGTTCACGTATTGCTGAAGCGTGGCTTGGAGAATTTTGAACATTACTTTACTAGCATGTGAGATGAGTGCAATTGTGTGGTAGTTTGAGCATTCTTTGGCATTGCCTTTCTTTGGGTTTGGAATGAAAACGGACCTTTTCCAGTCCTGTGGCCACTGCTGAGTTTTCCAGATTTGCTGGCATATCGACTGCAGCACTTTCACAGCATCATCTTTGAGGATTTGAAATAGCTCAACTGGAATTCCATCACCTCCCCTAGCTTTGTTCGTAGTGATGCTTTCTAAGGCCCACTTGACTTCACATTCCAGGATGTCTGGCTCTAGGTGAGTGATCACACCATTGTGATTATCTGGGTCATGAAGATCTTTTCTGTACAGTTCTTCTGTGTATTTTTGCCACCTCTTCTTAATATCTTCTGCTTCTGTTAGGTCACTACCATTTCTGTCCTTTATCGAGCCCATCTTTGCATGAGATGTTCCCTTGGTATCTCTAATTTTCTTGAAGACATCTCTAGTCTTTCCCAGTCTGTTGTTTTCCTCTATTTCTTTGCATTGATCGCTGAGGAAGGCTTTCTTATCTCTCCTTGCTATTCTTTGGAACTCTGCATTCAGATGGGTACATCTTTCCTTTTCTCCTTTGCTTTTCGCTTCTCTTCTTTTCCCAGCTATTTGTAAGGCCTCCTCAGACAGCCATTTTGCTTTTTTGCATTTCTTTTCCATGGGGATGGCCTTGATCCCTGTCTCCTGTACAGTGTCACGAACCTCTGTCCATAGTTCGTCAGGCACTCTGTCTATCAGGTCTAGTCCCTTAAATCTATTTGTCACTTTCACTGTATAATCATAAGGGATTTGATTTAGGTCATACCTGAATGGACTAGTGGTTTTCCCTACTTTCTTTAATTTAAGTCTGAATTTGGCAATAAGGAGTTCATGACCTGAGCCACAGTCTGCTCCTGGTCTTGTTTTTGCTGACTGTATAGAGCTTCTCCATCTTTGGCTACAAAGAATATAATCAATCTGATTTCAGTGTTGACCATCTGGTGATGTCCATGTGTTGAGTCTTCTCTTGTGTTGTTGGAAGAGGGTGTTTGCTATGACCAGTGCGTTCTCTTGGCAAAACTTGATTAGCCTTTGCCCTGCTTCACTCTGTACTCCAAGGCCAAATTTGCCTGTTACGCCCGGTATTTCTTGACTTCCTACTTTTGCATTCCAGTCCCCTATAATGAAAAGGACATCTTTTTTGGGTGTTGGTTCTAAAAGGTCTTGTAGGTCTTCATAGGACCATTCAGCTTCAGCTTCTTCAGCGTCACTGGTCAGGGCATAGAGTTGGATTACCGTGATATTGAATGGTTTGCCTTGGAAACGAACAGAGATCGTTCTGTCATTCTTGAGATTGCATCCAAGTACTGCATTTCGGACTCTTTTGTTGACCATGATGGCTATTCCATTTCTTCTAAGGGATTCCTGCCCACAGTAGTAGATATAAGTTGTGGTACAGTTTGCCATTTATTTACTAATTTTGTCTTAAGTGGGAAACTAGTTTTTATTATTTTGGGGTTTTTGTTTTTGTTTTAATAAGCAAGATACACAAGAAAAATGCCTATAACAGAAGTAGTAAACTCAAGTCTGTGGCAGCCCAGGAGTCAGAATATTTCTACCGCAAAGAATTGGACAGGGCCTTAAAGGATGAGCTTGTTAGAGATGCAGGGTGGGGATGGAGGGTGAAATCCTGTCAGAAAAACACATACATTCAAGGCATAAATACTTGGTATGTTTCAGGAACAGTAAGTATACAGTGCAATATGACAGAATTGTATAGGTCCTTGCATGGAGTACAGTGTATAAATCTAGAAAGATAATGTTGATGCTGTGCTTCTCAGCCCTGCCTCTTATGCCAAATTAAGAACTTTGGGCTTTATATGTTTTCTTAATTTTATATCTGGAAAGCCATTCAGGAAATCTCATAACCATGGGAATGACATGACCAGGTTTTTATTTCATATCAGTATGACATCACTCTAAACAGCTCTATACCATAGAAACACAGTGCAGACTACAAATGCCAGCCGTAGTGTAACTTTAAGCATTCTACTAGTCACACTAAAAAAGTAAGAAACAGGGGAGGTTAATTTTAATAATACATTTTGTTTAACCCATTGTATCCAAAATATTATTGTTTTAACAAGTAATCAGTATAAACAGTTATTGATTAGATATTTTACATTCTTTTTTTCGTACTAACTCTTCATAAACCATGGTATATTTTACACGTACAACCATCTCAGGTCAGGCTAGCCATTTTTAAAGTGCTCAGTAGCCACATGTGGCTTATGGCACCTTAATGGACACTGCAGCTCTAGAGCTCACAGTAAAAGATAGATAGCATTGAGAATGAGTTTAAAAGTGAAGAGTCTGTTGGGTTAGTCCAAGGGGAAAATGGTGAGGTCCTGAACAAAGATAGTGGCAGGAGTGATGTAGACAAGACGTGTTACTCACTCATTCGTGTCCAACTCTTTGTGACCCCATGGACTGTAGCCCACTAGGCTCCTCTGTCCATGGAATTCTCCAGGCAAGAATACTGGAATGGGTAGCCGTTCCCTTCTCCAGGTAAACAGAGCATTTAAAAGAATGACATTAGGTTTCTACAGTTCATCCTTGTTGATGTAGGTAGCTATAGTTGTACATCTTCATTGCTGTATAAGTTCTCATTGTAAGTACTGTATACCAATATATTTTGTCTGCTTTCTTGTTGCTTCCCCTCTCCCCATATTCTGATATTATAAACAATATTACTGTGCACGTTCTTATGCTTGTCATGTAGTATGCATGAGCAAGAGTCTGTCCTAGATCTGTATGCTAGAAAATACTAATCATTTGTAACAATTTTGCAAATACTTTCTGATAGTTTGTAGTGTCCCCCAAAGCAGATGATTCAAGGGAGTGAGAAATGAAGATAAAAATTGTTGTCTCTTTATTACCTAATCTCAGAAAGGACATCCCATTCTTTCTACCGTATTCTGTTCACTAGAAGCAAGTCACTGTTCTATCCACATTTAAGTGGGGTAGGTGGGGATTAAGTCTCCACCTCCTGAGGGGAGGAGTATCAAGGAATTTGTGGATGTATCTTTAAAACCACCATTCTCCTTTCCTTAGTGCCCTATAAAGCCAGCTCTGTTAGATACAGTTTGTCTCTACACACAAGTCTGCTTCTGGCCTCTTTATTCTGTTGATTCAGTTGTGTGTGTCCTGTTTCTTTTTTCTAATTCAAAATATGGATATATGCCCAGGACTCATTTCCTGGCCCTGTGTTCTCACTGTATATTCATATATATTTATGCTGAAATAGTATTTTTCTTTCTTAATTTTTTAACTCTTAAGATACCAAACTATGTGTGGACATTATACCAGATTCTTCATATCTGTAACTAAATTCCTTTACATATATCTCTTTCTTCATGGAAAAAAAATTCCATGGATAGTTACGATCCTGATTATGGATGGCCTGATTCAAGGCCCCGGATTAATCCATGGGAGGCATTATGTCAGTGTTCAACAATATAGGATAGGTTTTGATACCAGACTTGCACTGAGAAAATTCTGAAAGAGATGGGACTACCAGACCACCTGACCTGCCTCTTGAGAAACCTGTATGCAGGTCAGGAAGCAACAGTTAGAACTGGACATGGAACAGACTGGTTCCAAATAGGAAAAGGAGTACATCAAGGCTGTATATTGTCACCCTGCTTATGTAACTTATATGCAGAGTACATCATGAGAAACGCTGGGCTGGAGGAAGCACAAGCTGGAATCAAGATTGCCAGGAGAAATATCAATAACCTCAGATATGCAGATGATACCACCCTTATGGCAGAAAGTGAAGAAGAGCTGATGAAAGTAAAAGAGGAGAGTGAAAAAGTTGGCTTAAAGCTCAACATTCAGAAAACTAAGATCATGGTATCCAGTCCCATCACTTCATGGCAAATAGATGGGGAGACAGTGGAAACAGTGGCTGACTTTATTTTTCTGGGCTCCAAAATCACTGCAGATGGTGACTGCAGCCATGAAATTAAAAGACGCTTACTCCTTGGAAGGAAAGTTATGACCAACCTAGACAGCATAATAAAAAACAGAGACATTACTTTGCCAACAAAGGTCCGTCTAGTCAAGGCTATGGTTTTTCCAGTGGTCATGTATGGATGTGAGAGTTGGACTATAAAGAAAGCTGAGCACCAAAGAATTGATGCTTTTGAACTGTGGTGTTGGAGAAAACTCTTGAGAGTCCCTTGGACTGCAAGAAGATCCAACCAGTCCATCCTAAAGGAGATCAGTCCTGGGTGTTCATTGGAAGGACTGATGTTGAAGCTGAAACTCCAGTACTTTGGCCACCTGATGTGAAGAGCTGATTCATTGGAAAAGACCCTGATGCTGGGAAAGATTGAAGGTAGGAGGAGAAAGGGACTACAGAGGATGAGATGGCTGGATGACATCACCGACTCAATGGACATGGGTTTGGGTGGCCTCAGGGAGTTGGTGATGGACAGGGAGGCCTGGCGTGCTGCAGTTCATGGGGTCGCAAAGAGTTGGACATGACTGAGCGACTGAACTGAATTGAACTGTGTGACCTTGAGCAAAACAGTGCCTGCTCTCTTTGAGTTTACATTGTAGAGAAAAATGGACAAACAAATAATGAAGTACTGTCAGACACTGTTGATTATAATGGAGGAAAAATAGATCAGTACAAATAAAGAGAACTGATAACGTGGAGTGGGATGGGCACTGTTATTTAATATAGTATGGTTAGGAAAAGGCTTTTCTGATAACGTCACATTGGAACAGGGAGCTGTGGAGTAGGAAGCTAACCATGTATTCCAAGCAGAGAGAATAGTTAGTACAAAGGTTCTGAAGGAGTTTATCCCATGTCTTTAAAGAATAACAGGGAGAACATTTGTGTAAAGAGGTTTGGCAAGCGAAAAAGTAGCTACATGAGAAGTATTAAAAGGAGGAAGGGATCTTGTAGACCATTGTATAAACGTTGTATTTGGAGAGAACTCAGAAGCCAGTGGAGAGTTTTGAGCTGATGATAAAGTTTTCTGCCTTATATTTTTAAAAGATGACCCTAGCTGATGTGGAAAATAGATTGAAGAAGAGGCAGGGACTGAAGTAAGAGGATCAACTTAGAAGACTATTAGCATATAATTCAGGCAAGAAGTAATAGTGGCTTAGATGAGGATGTTGTGATGATGGTAGGAAAAGTTATCAAGTTCTGAATATATTTCATAAATAGAGCCATCAGCATTTGCTGAAACATTGAGCTCTTGGTTACTACACTATATCTTGGGTTTTTGTTTGTTTTGTTTTGTAGAAAATTCATGAGATACAAATAGGAAAAGAAATTATCTTTTGTCTTCTTTTTAGAGGTGACCACTTAAAATTTTGATGCATATCCTTTTTAGTTTTTGTTATGTGTATGTGCACAGATATAGACTCATGCACAATGCATTGTTTAAACAAACTTTATATGTAATGAACCTTTTTCTCTATCATTAGATACTGCCCAGCATCTTAATGACTGCATACTGTTCTCTTGCAGGAATGAATTACAGTTTATTTGACTCCCTGTCAGTATTTAGGATGCTTTCAGGTTTTTCCCTGTGTGGATAGCATTTGAGAAAGCATCAGTACATTTCTTTAAGCATATGTATGATAAGGGAAACAAATTTTTCAACTACTTTTTGAGACCTGGAAATAGCCACAAGTGAGGCCTTATAAGCTCATGAAATAACATTTCTGCTTATAGTTTCTTGGCCTTATAGTTACCCTTGGGTTTCAATTTATCCCCTTTTGATTTTGATACTAATAGATAAGACTTCCTTTGAATTTCATACTAATACTTAGTAGGTACATTGTAATAGGAGCAAATGTGTTGTTATATGGGCTGTTATACTAATTTCTATGTTATACTCAGGAAAATAAAATCACATCTGTTGAGAGGTTGCAGCTGCTGCTGCTAAGTCGCTTCAGTCGTGTCAGACTCTGTATGACCCCATAGATGGCAGCCCACCAGGCTTCTCTGTCCCTGGGATTCTCCAGGCAAGAGGACTGGAGTGGGTTGCCGTGTCCTTCTCCTCAGCATGTGCTACTATATGCTAAATACTGTATTGAGTCTTAAATTCAACCTTCACAATAACTCTATGCAGTAAATACTATTACTACTGCCTTTTTCCTTTTTTTTTTTAAAACATTTTAGAAAACCAATGCTTGGTAGGGTGAAGGCAGTATAAAATCCTGGTTAAAAACAAACTCTGAAGCCAGACTGCCCAAATTTGAATCTTGACTTAGCAGTTATTAGCTATGTAACCTTGGGAAGTTCCTAACTTCTTTGTGCTTCTTTTCTTTTTTAATGGACATTACTTTTTTTGTTAGGAGTACAAAATAATGACGCAATTAAAATGTTTCTCACATTATGACAATCTGGATTCTCATCTTCCCCTCACAGCAAGGAATACAGTTTCCCTCCAATATCCTAAGCTATTTCTAAGGACCCCACACTTGGCTTTCCCTTGCTTTGTTGAATTCTTCCTTTCTTCTTCCTTTCTGCTAGCATGGCTAACATGGCCAGCTTCTTTTCTCATTATTAAAATTTTTTTACCGAAGTCTACAAATAACAAATGCTGGAGAGGGTGTAGAGAAAAGGGAACCTTCTTACACTGTTGGTAGGAATATAAATTGGTGCAGCCATTATGGAAAACAGTATGGAGGTTTCCCAATAAACAAATACTAGAGTTGCTGTATGATCCAGCAATCTCATTCCTGGGCATATATCTGGATAAAATTATAATTCACAAAGATGCACGCACCCTGGTCTTCACAGCAGCAATATTCATAATAGCCAAGATATAGAAACAACCTAAATATCCATAAACAGATGAATGGATAAAGAAGACATGGTATAAACATACAATGGAACACTACTCAGCTATAAAAAAGAATGAAATGCCATTAACGGTAACATGGATAGATCCAAAGATTGTCATACTGAGTGAAGTAAGTCAGAGAGAGACACATATCATATGATATAATTTATATGTGGACTCTAAAATATGACACAAATGAACCTATCTATGAAACAGAAATAGACTCAAAGAGAACAGACTTGTAGTTGCCGAGGGAGGGAAGGGAGTCTGGAGTTAGTAGTTGTAAACTATTATACATAGAATGGGTAAACAAGGTTCTATCATATAGCACAGGTAACTAAAATCAATATTCTGTGATAAACTATAATGGAAAATACGAAAAAAAAATTATATATATAACTGAGTCACTTTGATGTAAAGCAGAAATTTATTGTAAATCAACTATATTTCAAGTTAAAGCAATTTTTAAAAATTCCTTATCTTAAAAGTATGGTCCCCAGTTTCCAGAATGTGATTAGTAACTATCATTTCTCATTCAAGGAACTAAGTTTCCCTGGAGATAATAGACTGGCTGAAACCACAATAAAGGCAGGAAATGTACAGTCTTATCCTGAAATATTGTGTCCAGAAAACAAGTAAACTATCAAAAACTGTGAGAGTCAAGGGGGAAAAAAGGAAAGCCACTTGAGACTACCATTAGCTAAATACAAGACAATTTGAGTATTAAAAAAATAAAGGCAAACAGTTGGAAAACATAAAATATACTAAACCTAATTTACAATAATGCTAAAAATAATCCAGTTGTTAACATCTGGAAGATATTAAGAAACTAGTTTACTATTCTAAAAATTGGTAAAGAAAAATAAAGAGCCAAGCATTTATACTGTTTGCCTCCTATGAACCATACCTCAGGTTAACCAAAATGATTATGTGACAAAGTTCTGCACAGGCGCAGGAGAATTCCAGGTAACAAACAAAGAAATGACAGAATGCTACATTTCCCAACCTCTAATAAAATAATGGAACCAAGTCATGACCATCCATAGCTGCTAAAACCACTAGAGGAAAGTCTAATGGAGAAGTTTAAAGGATAGATCAGGCTGACAATACCTGAACCCACTAATTCATCTTAACATCATGACAAGAGAACCAACTAAAAATTGGCATTCTCACAAATAAACAAGACAAAACAAGTAAAGAAAAGAAAACACAAACCAGAGTTTAATCTAGCCTCTTTAGAAAATACAGATAGAGGAATTATGCCACATGCCATATGGAAATCTCTGTAAGACAAATGGCCTAGTTTCTTCAATAATAAATGAGAAAGAACTGTGGGGCTATGGAGAGAAACCCATGACTTAACAAATTTTATATTAAACAAATATAATGTGCAGACTCTGAAAAAAATACTTATTATTAAAAAATATGAATCAGCTTGGGAAATTTGAACTCATGACTTGCTGTTAAGAAATCATTGGGACTTCCCCCTGGTGGTCCAGTGTTTAAGAATCTGCCTTGCAATGCAGGGCATGGGTTCAATCCCTGGTCAGGGAACTAGGATCCAATCCTGGTCAAGGAACTAAGATCCCACACGTCACAGAGCAACTAAGCCAGCGGGCCACAACTACTGAAGACCACATGTCACAAGAGAGTCTGTTCACTGCAACAAAAGATTCCCCATGATGTGACTAAGACCTGACGTAGCCAAATAACAAATGAAAAAAGAGAAAGGAAGTATTAGTTGTCATGGAGTGATCATGGTTTTGGGGTGGAATGAAGGGTCCGTTGTTTCAGAGACAAACCAAAGCAGTCATAGAAGAAATTGTATAATATAAGCAGTGTACATAGGAAGGTAACAGATACAATAAGGTCTGCCTGTGTTCATAATTAAGTTGGTGACTAGTGCATGAAGCTGGGAGGTCATAGAGGTTACAGATACATTTTTAAATATTTTTCACCATCTTCATTTGTAAATAAGAATTCTAAGAATGTTAGTGAGACAATTTTTAATAGTCACTGTATTTAAGATTTTAATGACCTATGTTTGGGTAAAGTAATGCTTCTTCTTTTCTTTCTTTGGTCTTTGTGTAGATTGCTTCTATCTTTGCTTTTGCTACCTGTGGAGGTTTTAAGGGCAAAACAGAAATTCAAGTGTCTTGTGCTAAAGGTCCTGAGAATAAAACAGTTACAGCTGCTTTTGGTTATCCATTCAGGTAAGTTTGCTTTTGTGGTTTAACAACTCTTTTCACTCATTAAGATTTCCCAACAACTTATTGATCTTGGGAGTTACACATTTTTAATTTCATGCTCATGTGTAAGTAGTGACCATTGCTACTGAAAGTATGGTGTGTGGACCAGTGCCTATCTGCGGACTGTTTTCCTGAACTGTAATGAAATAAATACAGAAAATGACAGTAAGCATTCAGAAACTTTCATATGACATTGCCTTGACACTTTTATTCTGTCGTCCCACAGTAGATTGGAAATTTCAAAACAAGACTGCTCTGTCACCTTAGTTTGAGAAGCCATGTTGTAGAAGCAAACACAGCTTATGAAAAATCCAACTTTCTCATGTACTTGCAGTTATTAATGTGCAATGTGTAGCTTTAAGACGTGTATTTATATAAAGTGAAGAGTTCCTATGTTTCTTTCAGCAGCATAAATCTTGATTTTCTGAATATTTATGGCTATTTTGTTTTGTTTGACCTCAGTATTCATTAAATGTTTACTCCATCTTTCCTGTGTTTAAGTGAGGGTGTGAATCTTTCTCCACTTACTACTTGCTTAATTCTCTAGACTCAGTTTTTCTGTTCAATGAATTTAAACCATTTAAGGTTGCTTTGATGATTAAATAAAATCTTACATTAAAGATATGTCAGATAGCAAGTGCTTGGTAATCAATCTTTGCCTCTCCATCTCTCAGTCCTTCTCTTATAAAGTTCCTGTATAGGAACTGTTATAGCATCTTTAGTGGTAGTGCTTTTGTGATTTATGGATAGGGAAAATTAAAGACTTTGTGGAGTTATCTAATTAATGAGAGTTAAAATGTGAATCATTATAATTGACTCTCCTGGTGCTAGTCACACAGACTCAGCCTCCTAGAATGGAATACAGTTTCTCAAATTGTAAACGATTTTGTAACAATGCACTTAATCTGCTAAGTTTTTGTTACAGGAAGATAGTATCTGGGTGTGAAAGTGTTTAATTCAGTTTGTATTCAATCTATCATAAACCAAGTATCAGGTGTAATACATTATTTATATACTTTTCTTATGAAAAGTTTAATTTACTTAAATATTTGAATTTTTCACTTTTTTTTAAAAGGAAAGTGTTTTAATATATTTGGGGAGTATATTTTACTTAAATATTCTGCCTATGTGTTTCTGTTAGAAGAGTCCAAGTAATTCTTGAATTTGTGCCTTTTTTTTTAATAGGTTGAATGAAGCATCATTTCAGACACCTCAAGGTCTAAATGTCTGTGGTACAGATTGGAAAAATTTTGTCCTTATTGGAGATTACTCCTCTTCTGCGCAGTTCTATGTTACTTTTGCAGTCTTTGTCTTCCTGTACTGCATTGCTGCTCTTCTGCTCTATGTTGGTTACACGAACCTGTATCGTGATAGTCGAAAGCTTCCCATGACTGTAAGTAATCACTTTCTTTTTATACAAAAATAATTTATGTAGGTATATATTATATTTGAATTTAAATATGGATTTTCTTACACTGGGAAAAAAAACTCTTGGCATAAACCAGTTTCAACATGTCTTGACTTCTGCCACAAGATTATGCTTGCCCTTGTCATGTTTAACCCAATTCTTGTAGCCTGTTTGCAACACTTCCTCTGTACTCCTTATACAGAGAGAGGTTGGTTTGTTTGTATCTAACTCCATTTTAACCTGGAAAGAATTCGAATATGTGACAAAGCATATTAGGTTGCAAATAGCAGGGAAATTAAGTAGAAATTAATGTATTTCATTTGAAGAATTGCTAACAGTGCTAGTAGTCTCATAACTGTTTTCCTGTTTCTTATCTTTTTTCTCTTTTCTCAGATACCCCCTTTATACCTGACACCTGGTCTATATTCTTAAATTCTTTAATTTAAAATCTGACCAAGGTAATTCTATAAAAATTATAGAATTTAGCATTAGTGGCATTCATGAGCTAATTCTGAATCTTTAAGATGGCAACAGAGGATTTGGATTTGAAATCCTAATACCTTTTTGGGCTTCAGGGACTACTGAGCTAGAAATAAAAATAATCTCTGAGATTTAGTTAGTAGAATTCCCCTAGATTATTGGTGGCAAATCCAGAGATAAACTGTAGTTTTAAAGTGGACCTCCACTACCAAAGAATAACTACAAAGTCAGTATTGGTGTTACTGATTTGAAGGGACAACAGAGATATTTTCGTGATACTGATCATTTATATCCTATGAAAACAGTAACTATTCACATCTGCTTATTATTTGTGAAGTTACTTTAAAGGATAGGCCAAATTATTAAATAACAGGTTTTATTTATTTACTTATTTATTTTTAATTTTTGCTGCCTGGATCATAAGAATGCAAATGGTAAGTAACTAATAAAACAATATTTTATCCATCATATTTATTCCATTTCATGTATCTGAGAAGAAATTCTCAAACCTGATATTTTCATAAAACATTTCTTGGTTGTTAAGTGACTTTCAAAAGCTAGACATCAGCCATTTTAATTTGCAGTACTTAACAGAAATTTCATGTTAGTAATCTGTAACTTCTGTGGACTTTTCAAGCCTTATTTATATTTTGTTAAAGTTCTTTATAGATTAAATTCTAAATGAAGATGTTTCTTGACATCTTGTCATTATCCCAACAAATTTTAAGTTAAATCTAGCAATGAACCTTTTATTTCTCTTATTTTGTTTATTAAGCCTTAAAAATATGACAGTTTTTAAAGCAGCATTCAAATCTACTTTAGAGGAGGCTTTTTCTGCCTAATAAAACTATAAAACTGATCTAGTTGTATCATTCAGAAAAGTCAAAAGTAATTTTCCACCTCAGAGTGATCATATAGAGAAATAATACTGGTCCTATAGAGACATAATCCAGAATTAGTCCCATAAGTGGTTTTTTGTTGATACAATGTATGATGGATACTTCTTATTTGTAAAAGTCCAGCCTCTAAATTAAATTTTGGATTTTACCTTAACCATATAAATGTAAAAAAAATTTTTTGTGATACCTAAATTTTTAACTATAGCCAAACATGACATGAGTTTTTTTTAAAGTACCATTTGTTAATGACGGTGTGCTCTTTCATCAGTGCTCTCAATTCTCTGCTAAGATATCTCTAGGAGAATTTCAGTTGTGACATTTTAAAATCAACTTTAGTTTTTAAGTAAATTCAGCACATTTTTATGTTAAATAACGAGAGCTTAAGGGTTCTAGGCTGTGTGGAGGATCAGAAATACCATAAAACGAAACCAAACAAAGATAGGGTATCCCAAATCCTAAAGCTCTGTTATGAATTATATCCTTCTTACTGGTCAAACTAGGGCTGCCACAGGCATGCTGTGCATCGCATAATTCCAGGTGGCATCGTTCATGTAGAACTAGCTAGAGTTCTGGGTCACATGGACTGTCTTCAGAGGCCCGCACTTTCTCCCACTTCCCCTCATCCTAAGTTTACTTCATGCATCATTGTCAGAAAAGAACCTGCTTTTGAAATATAAAAATGTCATCCATAAGCCATTAATAGCTTGGACATAAAGAGCATAATCAGGAAAAAATATTGTGTTTTTTTGATTAGGAATTTGGAAGGAAGAAACCTTAAAATTAAGATTTGACATCTATTGGTCAAAGTGATGAACTTTAGCCCAGAGAGAATTTAACATGTGATAATCTCATACTAATTATCAGCTCTTTCTAGCAAGTGCTTAGAAAACGTTTGCCACAGCACAAAATACAGCAGAGTACAGCAGCAAAAAGGGGAGTACTCCCGCAGTGCAAAATACTTAATGTTTCTATTCTTTTCTCTTTGATATACATTTTTTAAAGAGGACCAGTAGCAGTGGAGAGCTTAAATGCAAATACCCTGCCACCATGCTTGTAAAATTAGTCATTGTTTCGGTTCTCTAATGCAAGGCGTTTATTCAGTGCCAGCTTGACCAGGTAGACAAGCTATATATAGCAGTTTCTATATCTCATATGTGATCACTGGTATTTATCTGACATAAATGACTAAAAGCTCATTGGCAAAAGTAATTTAAAACTAACCAGCTTTATTTTTTTTAAAAAAAAATTCTGTGATAAGCTCCAAAACCCATTTCTGAGCTTGGAGAGATTTTTGCTGCAGATAGTGAGAACTCACAGTCTTGAGCATACCTGTGTATGCTCAGAATACATCATTAAAAGATACAAATCTTACATTGTTCCCACTTTGGTTGTTAATTTAAAGGAAGACCAAAGGAGATGGAAACTTACACTTTATACTATCCAAATACATACTTTAAAAAAGTGTTACTTAGATTTTTATAGCCAGTACTAGTGGACAGAGTTCTAGTTCCCCAGCAGAATAGATTAAGGAGAGTAAATTTTTTTCTTACTAGTTCAATAAGAAATTATCCAAAATATTAAAAATTCACTCCTATTCTTGAACTGTAATAAGTAGCAAACACTTTAATAGAAAACTGGTAGTGACAGGGTGTTTTGAAGGAGATTTTGTTGTTGTTGTTCTTGATATAATGAGCATTCTTAAAATTTTGTAGCCATGAATTTAAAAAGAGACAAGTCATCCTGGATATGTGCTTTTCACCATTTCACTATTCATATCATAGAGCATTAGATTTAACTAAAGTTAGAGGTTTGCCAGAACAATATGAGAAAGCAGGGGAGGATAAGGGGATTGAGAGTATACGTAAGAGATTATAATGGAGAACCTTAGAATCTAAATTGAGGGAAATGGAGATCAGATTGTAGATGTCAGTGAGGTCAAAGAAGTTTTAAGGTTGGGGTGCCAAAGAGAATGAGCTAGAAAGAGGTGATATTTGAGAGGGGTGATTAAAACAGATATTATGGAGGTATACAGTTATTAGTGATAACAGAGTCTGATATATGATCCCAAGAGGGAGAGGCTTAGTTAGATAAGGTTGTGATGAGGGCTTCATAAAACTTTGATTTCTCCATGTAAAAATCTTAGACCCTGCAGAAGATGACTGTTGTAGCTCAGGCACTGGCCTGGCAATAGTAAACAGCAGTGTTTGCTGTGTTGATTGTGGCCTTTTTTTATAAAGTATGTCATTTTTCAGGACTGAGAGTTCAACATGATTTCCTTGGTGGTGGATTTGAAATTTTGTATCTTTATTCATTATTAATTCATACTTATTTTTGCTTTAGGACTTTGTAATTACTATTGTTGCAACTTTTTTGTGGTTGGTGAGCACTTCAGCCTGGGCTAAAGCTCTTACAGATATTAAAACAGCTACCGGTCCCAATATTGTCAAGGAACTTAAGCCTTGTAATTTTCAAGATGTGATGTGCCAGTTTGTCTCTGTGACTAGTATGGGATCCCTAAACGTATCTGTGGTAAGTGTGCAGTGTTTATAAAATATTTTATTTCACTTATTAGAAAAACCTTACAGTGATTTAAGAAAACAATAGTTTTAATAAATCACTGGATGAATATATTGATTTTATCTTTAACAAGCTTATCAGAATCCTAGTTATCGTGTAGTCTTTATAACAGCAAAAAAAAAGTTTGTGAAGAAAATTATTACTTGTAAACAAGCTTAGACAAGATCATGTGTATGTCTTTATTAACATTAACTAGGCAAGACTTTGACCCTAAAGGCACTAATATAACATATATTAAGACTATGTGCTAAGGTCATTACACATATGTCAATTCTGAGAGGAATGTGGGAAGTGGTATTATTATCTTCATTTACAACTGGGAAAGAATACAGCTTGTATGTTACATCACTCAAGGTGACAGGGCTAGTAAGTTGGCAAAGCCAAGGTCTGAACGAGATCTGACTTCTGTTGTTGCTGTTTAGTACCTAAGTCACGTCCAACTCTTTGTGACCCCATGAACTGTCCTCTGTCCATGGACATTAGCCCTTTCTCTAATTTGATTTGCTCTGGGTCTCTGAAAATAGTACTTTCATAGTTCCTTAAATAATCCTAAAATTTTGGTCTCTAAATTTAAATATTATTTTGTCTGGTATTTTATCCAAATACAGATATATTATTAATATAATGAGGGTATTATTTTTAAGGAGGTTTCATGTCTTTTCAAGAAAGTATTTTTTCAGTGGATAAAGTTGGTCTTGCCTTATAAAGCAATTTGGCCAAATTTTTGTTTTAAAAGTCCTTTTTTTTTTGCATATATGTTGACTGTGAGCTGAGATGGTTTCAGAAGTGTTTTTATTCCCAAATAATACAAAAAGAAGAAAGCAATTTGGGGGTTCCCTGGTAGCTCATTGGTAAAGAGCCCACCTGCCAGTGCAGGAGATGCAGGTTCTATCCCTGGGTTGGGAAGGTCCCCTGGAGGAGGAAATGGCAACCTACTCCAGTATTCTTGCCTGGGAAATTCCGTGGACAGAGGAGCGTGGTGGGCTACAGTCCATGGGGTGGCGAAACTTAACTTAGCGACTAAACAACAACAGCACAAACATGATAGTACCCAAGCTTTTTACCCTACTCTTACCTCATAGGTCACTACTATTCTTGTATTTATTTAAAAAAAAAAAAATTACTGTGAAAATAGGATATCTTCAGTTGCTTCATCTCTGAGACTTTCAACTTTCAGATTTGTACCTGGGAAGGCTGATTTCTTTTAGGTTGATTAATACAGGATGTGACGTTAACGTTTTCTTCTGTGACTCCTTTTCTCTTGTGGCTGCAGCTGTCGAAGCAAAGGTGATGGTAGGAGGGGGATGGTAGGTAGGGAAGTAGGAAAAGGTGCACAAAGGATGTTTACAACCATTCAGATGGGAGAAAAGTAAAACCCCTCCTAGTGAAGGAACCATGGATTCCTGTTGTTCTCTTCACCTAGAACCACTAAAGTCTAAATATAAAGTAATAAAAGGAAGGTTTATTTACTTTTCTCAAATAAATTTAATTCCTTTTTTTAATTGGTAATAATGCACATGTAAAAATAAGATATCTTTTAGTCATGATTTGATATGTTACAGATTTAGAGATTTCACTGGGAATAAGTCATTATATATCCAAATCGGGCATTGAAATACAGTCTTCCTTTTTTATTCCACTTGATGTATAGTTCAGGCTTCAAATGAAATGATAGTATGTGGCCTGGAAATATTAAATATTTATAGGAAAACTAAGATAGGTATGAAATTTTAATAGTATACTAGATTTTCATGTTTGTTTTTCTCTTTCTTAGATCTTTGGCTTTCTGAATATGATACTTTGGGGAGGAAATGCATGGTTTGTGTACAAGGAGACCAGCTTTCACAGTCCATCAAATACTTCTACTTCTCAAGGAGGTATTCCTCCTCCAACTGGAATATAATTGAAGGGAGAAGTACACTGTATGAAATAAATGTCTGTACTATGACCTGTTGCCAACACCTTGAGAAGCATTTTTTGTTTCTAATAAAAGTAATGGCTTTTTCAGTAAATTGATGGGTTTAAAATTTTGCTGCTTTTTTGCATAAAGCTTGTACTTTTCCTAGAAATTTAAGATGTAAATGTATTCTCACATGTGAATTTGAAAATTCAGGGGCCTATTATGAGATAGTACACATTTTTAAATGAACGGTAATTTCTTCACTAAGTTGTTTTCCTTCCAAAGTGTTTACACCTTAAGCCTTAATGTATATCTTCACTCAGAAAAGAGTTTTATTGTCATATCATAATAGGAAGAAAATCTCTTTTGGAATATACACTACTGTAAGTTTGTACAGATCATATTCCTAAGACCTGTCTTTGTTTAAGAAAGTCTTGATTACATAAATCATATTTAGAAAAAACATTTAGTTAACAGTTTATATCTGAACATTGTTTATATGTTATGAAAAACACTTAATTACAAAGGCTGATGTATGTTTTATTTGTTTTTCTAAACGACCTACAGTACTTGGTAGGTGTACTAAAATTGTGTGGGGAGTGGGGTTTAGAGGTTTCTGATAGATGTGTAGTTAATTTGGTAATTCTCTCACATGAGGTGTAAGCTTCCATATGCTGGTTATTTAATAGATTTGCTACATAAGTAAAAAATGATTCACCTAGATACTTTGATATGTATGGGCATTATTCCTAGTGATATTTGTTTGCTGTCTTTTGTTGCTTATGCTCCTTCAGTGCAGGCTGAGACCTAGTCTCCTGCAAGTAGAGTAAAATAATCTACTTTTTTTTTGCAGACCCTATTCATAGAATAAAAAAAAATTAAGATTGCCTTTTACTTTTGAAACGTTTATATTCAATGAAGTTGCTGTCTTGAGTTTAGTATTGATATTGTGAAAATGAATGCAATTTGGATTTCACATTTCTTAATGTTTGTTCTTATTTCACAAATGGATAATTAAGGAATTATGCATCATAAAGAAGGAACATAAGTGAGCTATATTATGGGTGTACTGTCTTTGCTCACACATTTGGGTAGCTTCTGGAATATAGGGCTTATTCACGTTTTGCTTCCTAATCTTTCTGTTGTACAGGGCCAGATCTCCTTTTAGCCACATGATTGTTTTTATGTGAAGCACATCTTACTATCGCCTTATTTTGGTTTCTTTTGTTCACAAGAATTGTTAATATGAGAATGTGTTTCCACCTTAATAAAGAAGTTAAAATAAAGAGTGCACTGATTGTTATATTATAAAGAAACTCATCTTAAAGGCATGAGCAGTAGAAAATGGAATTCATTACAAAGCAAGAAATAGAATATTACAGTAGTGTTTTTTTTGTTTGTTTAATGTTTGGCAAGGAATAAAAAATGCTTTGGAGACCCTGGTTCTATTTTTCTTTCAATCTCATTTTTAAAATGCTTATTTGTAACTTTCAGGTTGAGTTTTACTGATAAACCTTTTCTAATTGACTGTCCAGTTGAGATTCTTAATTAAAAGTGTATGCTCTGGAGCCAAACTGCCTGAATTTGAATCTTGGCTTCACCACCTACGAGCTCATTGTTGGCTCAGTCTTGTCTGATCTTTGCGACCCCATGGACTGTAGCCCGTCACGCACCTCTGTCAGTGGGATTATCCCAGCGAGAATACTGGAGTAGGCTGCCATTTCCTACTCTAGGGGATCTTCCCAACCCAGAGATTGAACCCCCGTTTCTTGCAGCTCCTGCATTGGCAGGCAGATTCTTTACCTTTAGGCAAATTACTTAGCTCTGTGTGCCTCAGTTTGCTTATCTGAAAAATGAGAATAAAAATGCTGACCTCAAAGAGTTTTAAGTTAATGGCATTAAATGTTAATAAATAATGAGATCATAGATCTAGGAAAAAGTCCATTCTGTTGCCTTTCACTCTCTGATTTTGAGTCAATGTTACAGGGTTAGGGTTTTTAGTATAATTTCCAGGACAGAAGCAATAAAAGCTTTGACTTACCAGGTGATAGGTTGCAAAGAATTTTTTATAAACAGCATTATTACCAATGTTTTTGTGAATTGAAGTCACTTGAATAAATATATGCTATAAATGTTAAGGTCAGTTGCTTGCTATGTACTTTGTTTCACGTTTAATTAAAAAATTAAAAATCATGTAGCATTTAAGATAAGTATGGGCTTTCCCGGTGGCTCAGACAGTAAAGAATCTGCCTGTAGCACCGGAGACCTGGGTTCGATCCCTGGGTTGGGTCAGGAAGATCCCCTGGAGAAGGGAATGGCAACCCACTCCAATATACTTGCCTGGAAAATACTATGGACAGAGGAACCTGGCTGGCTAAGGTCCATGGGGTTGCAAAGAGTCAGACATAACTGAGTGACTAACACTTTAAGATAAGTATAAGAAATAGTATAGAACCAAGTTTCCACCACTAAGGAAAACAAATGTTAACATTTTGTTTTATTTATGTCAGATTTGGTTTTGTCTTTTTAAGGAAATAAAGCATTATAGATACAGCCTTTTCCTTGCTGAAGTAGATTTTTCTTTTCACTATTACAGATAGCACTGAAATATTTTTACAAAATATGTGAAGGCTTCTCTAGGATATACCACTAGAAGTAGAATAGTTGGCATGTGAAGTATTCACATTTTCATTTGTAACTTAGGTAGTAAAAAATTGTTCAATAAGGTGCGAGTATGGTGTCAGTTTAGTCTCCCACTAAGAATATGTAAGAGTCCCTGTTGCCTGTGTTCTTGCCCTTGCTTGATGCTTGATGTTATTGGACTGTTGCCATTTTAATGGGTTTGCGATAGTGTCTGATATTTTTGAATTTGTATTTCTCAGATTGCGATTGAGGTTGGTTGTCCTTTCCTGTGTTTATTGGTCACTTAGGTTTGCCGTGCTCTGTATTGCCTGTTCATATCCTTTGCCAATTTGTCTATTTTTGTCTTTTTCTTATTGATGTGAGGTGCTTTTTATTCTGGATACTAATCCTTTGACATTTATGTAGATTGCAACCGTCGTCTTCCTCTCCATAGCTTGTATTTTCACTTTGTGATTTGTCGTACAAGTTTGTCTTAATACTGACTTAACTGTCTTCATGGTTTGTGCTTTTTGTGTCTTAAAAAGTTCTTCTCACTGTCATAAAGATTTCACCCCTCTTTTCTTCAGAATATGTTAGTTTTGTTTTTCACTTTTAGGTCTCTAAACCATTGGGAGTATACTTTTGTATATGTATAAGGTAGGGATCTAATTTTTATTTTTTAAATACTCCCAATTTTCATGGTATTTATTTAAAAATTCATCTTTTGTTCCCTCTGTCGTATATCATTTCTGTATTATTTGTAGCTCTTTACATTCTACACCAATCCGTATCAGCCCTATCACCCTTTAATTATGTAACTTTACAGAAAGAATTGCCATCTGAGAGGATGAGTGCCAAAGCACCATCATTGTTGTTATTCACAGTGGTCTTGGCTCTCTTGGGTCCTGTACCCTTTCACATAAATTTTAGGATGAGCTGGTCAAGTTCCTAAAAACCTTTGGGGTTTCAGTTGAAAAGAATTGCATTGAATTTATATATCAGTTTTGGAGAATTGTCACATTTATAAAATATATTTATGAGCACAATGTATGTCTCCTTTTATGTCCTTCAATAAAGTTATAATTTTCTGCATAAGATTTAGATTGACATTTGTATCTTGTAGCCCTGGTTATTATTGTACATAGTAACACTTAAGTTATGTTCTAAATTAAATTGTAATTTTTATTGCTGGTATACAGGATTTCTCTATTATTTATTGACTTTATTCATTTTTCTACAAGGCAGTCTTTCTAAACCATGTGTGTGTGTGTGTATGTGTATGCTCCGTTGCTAAGTCTTGTCTGACTCTTGCGATCCAATGGACTTGTAATCTGCCAGGCTCCTGAGTCCATGGAATTTTCCTGGCAAAATACTGGATCAGGTTGCCATTTCCTGTTCCAGGGATCTTCCCCACCCAGGGATTGAACCTACATCTCTTGCATCCCCTGCATTGACAGGCAAGATCTTTTACCCCTCACCACCTCTAAACCTCTTGGTAATTTTAATAATTTGTAGGTTCCTCTACTTTTTATGTAGATAATTATATTATCTGCAAACTGATAGTTTTATTTTTTCATTATGTTTGGAAATTAGAGTAAATGTTTATTATCTGTAATTATAGTTATATTATACTTGTCATTGGAGTCTATGAAAAATAGAAAATATGCTTATTTGAAAATACAGTAGCTGCCATTTTGCTTCAGTATAGTAAACAACCACAGATTTACACCACCTTGTATATTGGTCATTCTAGTGATATGTAAAATTTGGTCAATATTAATAGTTCTTACATTATGAAACAGCCAAATAAATGGAAAATAGTTACCAGTTAAAGTGATAAATATTATTATATAATTTACAGTATTGTCATACAGAGTCTATTTCCTACTGTTAGAATTTGGATTTTACTTGTATAAGAACAGTAATTACAAGTGAAGCCTTACTTGCTAGTCAAATTTGAAAAATTTAGCTGTTCAGGTTTTGTTTTTTTTTTTGCTGTGCCACACAGCGTATAGAATCTAGTTCCTTGGCCAGGGATCAATCCCACACCCGTTGCAGTGGAAGCACGGAATCGTAACCAGTGGTCTTATGCTCCATGATAATCGCCGTTACCCATCTATTCCTCAGCAGCTAATGATTTTTGTTTCTACTAGTTTACATTTTTTTAAGTTGTGTGTAATAGAGTCATAGAACACGTATTCTTCTTGTTGGACTTCTTTCACTCAGCATAATTATTTTCAGCTCTATGTTGCATATTTCAACAACTCATTGTTTTAGCTATTACATTCCTATAACTATTACACTGTGTGGATATACCACATACGGTTTATACCTTCACCTGCTGGTAGATACTTTAGCTGTTGCCAGTTTGGGGCTGATACAAATAGAGTTGCTATGAACATTTATATAAAAGTCTTTGTATGAACATGTTTCTCTTGGGTACATAGCTCAGTGTGGATGGGATAGCAGAATCATGTGGTAGAAACATTTAACTTTCTAAGAAACCACCAAGGTGGTTGTACCATTTTAAATTCTCACCAGTAGTGTATGATAGTTCAGTTACTTCACATCTTCATCAACACTTGGTATGGTTAGTCTTTTTTTTAGTCATTCTAATAGGTGTGTATATCTTTGTGACCCTAATTTGCAATTCTATAATGGTTAGTGTGGGCTTCCCTGGTGGCTCAGTGGTAAAGAACCCACCTGACAATGCAAGAGCTGCAAGTTCAATCCCTGGGTCAGGAAGATCCCCTGGAGAAGGAACTGGCAACCCACTCCAGTATTCTTGCCTGGTAAATCCCATGGATAGAAAGAGCCTGACGGGCTACAGTCCATGGGGTTGCAAAGAGTCAGGCATGACTGAGTGACTGAGCAGAGTCTTTTTACAGCATGTGTTGGTCTATCATCAGAACTGAGAAGGGAGCTATATGACTGTAGTAGAGATCTCAGATAAATAAATAGGGCCTTCATCACAGTATCATTCTCAAGGTCCTGGGGGATACTTTGGTCTTCCTTGTCTCCATTACACTTTATTCTCTTAGCTCCATAACCACACACTAGACCTCTTTACCCTAATTGCTCCTTCTCTGAAATCTTTCTTACCCTCATTTTAATAATTTCACTGCATCTGTTCTCTGATCTTATCAGAACTGCTGGTCAGTCTCCTCACGTTCTGGACATGTCTTCTGCTTTTACTTTCTTCCCTACCTAGCTACTCCTCTCATCCCAGCATTCTCAACTTCCTTGCCTCACAGAAGCCCAACCACAGATCATTCTTTCAGCTTTCTCTGTTCCTACGTTAAGACTGGACATATTGCTTGACAAAACCACTCAGCTGTGCAGATTGATCTTACTCTTGAAAGTGAAAGTTACCCAGTTGTGTCCAACTCTTTGCGACCCCATGGACTATATAGTCCATGGAATTCTCTCTGCCAGAATACTGGAGTGGGTAGCCTTTCCCTTCTCCAGGGGATCTTCCCAACCCAGAGATTGAACCCAGGTCTCCCGCGTTGTAGGAGGATTCTTTATCAACTGAGTCACAAGGGAAACCCAATTATACTGGAGTGGGTAGCCTATCCCTTCTCCAGCAAATCTTCCCAACCCAGGAATAGAACCAGGGTCTCCTGCATTGCAGGCAGATTCTTTACCAACTGAGCCACAAGGAAAGCCCAATTTACTCTTAAATGTCTGAAATTTTACTAGGTCTCCTTGGCAACCTTTCCTGGGCAGCTCTCCCCCTCTTCACCATTTGTATGCATTTCCTGAGCCTTCTATAACAGATTACTACAAAGTGAAAGTGAAGTCGTGTCCGACTCTTTGCGACCCTGTGGACTGGAGCCTACCAGGCTCCTCCATCCATGGGATTCTCCTGGCAAGAATACTGGAGTGGGTTGCCATTTCCTTCTCCAGCGGATCTTCCCGACCCAGGGATAGAACCCGGCTCTCCCGCATTGCAGGCAGACGCTTTAACCTCTGAGCCATTACTACAAACATGATAGCAGTTCATTACTGACACATCGATATAATACCCAGCCCTGAAATGTACCATCTTATAAATAGTGACTTAGAATAAAAGGAAGTGTCAGAAGTCAATGGATTATAAAAGCATCATTCAGTAACTGGTATTGAGAAAATTGGACATTCAGGGGAAAAGCAAGTTAGATTCTTAACATTATTCCCCTAAATAAATTTCAAATTGATTAAAAAAACTAAATGCCCAACATTTAAAGGAGAAACACAAAATGGCTAATAACATTCCCGGAAAACAGTTTATCCAATAAATATTGATCGGCTAAATGCTGAGCACTCTGCTAGATGGAGGGATACAAACATGATGGATATACTGTTCCTGCAGTTGAGGAGCCCATATTCTGGGCTATTTCACGATATATACCTAGAGTCTTGAAATTGCAAAAGATGAGATGTTGTCTCACTTTAAAGTCATTTATATAAAAATGCAGGCGTAACAAATGGCACCAGTGCTTACAACCAGTTAGGACCTTGAATTTACACTCTACCATGAACATTTTCATACTTCTGGTCCTGCTAATTCCACTTTGAGCATCTTAAATGAAATGATCAGTGATGTGGTTTCTATTCTTCCCTCCCTGACAAGAGGGAAGTCTTGGATTTGGCCCAGAATGGAACTCTGAGATCAGCAAGTACATGAGGTTGATCTATGGGTTAAGGAAGTAACTTGCAGCTTTTTTGCAGTGTTCTAATTTGTTTTTATAACTTCACAGAAGGACTTAAGACATTTGTGATAACTAGCCTAACTGCTCATCTTCGTTTCTGGGCAACATCCCCAATATATGATAGAGCCTCCTCATTACCAACCAATAGTCATTCTAACTTTCTATCTTGAACAGAACACCAATTGCCCTTTGCCACCAGCTAAAAGACTATATATTTCCCAGCTCTCTTGCAGCTATATGTAGCTTGATGGCTAAGTTCTGGCCAACTGATTGAAAACAGAATGTTGTGTGATAAAATGCTTTTAAAAAAGGGGGGCGGGGGGACATCCATGGTGATCCAGTGCCTAGGACTCTGTGCTCCCAATGCAGGGGACCTGGGTTCAATCCCTGGCTGGGGAAATAGATCGCACAGGCTGCAACTAAGACCTGGTAGCCAAATAAATAATATACTTAAAAAAAAAAGTGTGTGTGACTGCAAACATTTCATTAGAATCCAATCTTAAATAAAACCACTACAGCAAAAACCATGCTCAGTAGGAAAACATTGGAAGTTTTCTTTTGAAAATCAGAAAAAATTTCATTTCCGCACTCTATAGAGACCCTACACAGCACAATAACTCAAGAAAAATAATTTGAAACACATAATCGTTGAAAAGGAAGAAATAAAACTGTCATTATTCAGATAATATGATTGTCTATGTAGAAATCCTCCAAAAAATCTAAAAAGAAATGATTAGACATTATAAAAGACTTCAATATGATGAACACAAGAAATACAATTTCATTTCTATACACCAGACACAAATAGAAAGCATTTTAAAATATTAATATTGATTCATAATACCATAAAACTATGAAGTTCAAAGGGAAAAAATCTAACAAAAGATGTGCAAAATTTATACATAGAAAAATCAAAATTTTAGAGACAAAGACCAAGGATAACCCAGATATAACTGAAGAAGGAAAATAATGAGGAGAGGGGCCTATCTTTGCAGATAAAATGGTTTATTATAAAGTTAGAATAATTTAAAAAGTGTGGTGTTGGTTCAGGACTATACCAGCAAACTGTCCAAGGGATAAAATACAGAGTCCAGAATTAAATTTGCTTATTTGAAATTTTAAGTCACACTGGAAGTAGTGGGAAAAGGAAACACTAATAAACAGATGGGACCAAAAAACTGAAAGGAGACCTTACTTCATATACAAAAATCCAATCTAGAAGCATTAAGAGCTTAAATATCTAAAGCAAGCTCTAACTTTTAGAAGAAAATATAAGTGAATATCTTTCTGATATAAGTATGATAATCATAAAAGATGACATTAACAAATTCAGATGTTAAAATGAGCCATCAAAACGTGAAAAGATACTTTCAAGAAAATAAAAGCTACAACTTGGGAGAAGTTAATACAACACAATCACTAGGCAGAATAAAGATTTCAACAGACAAATAAAAAAAATAAACTAATAGAAAACTGCACAGAAAATTCAAACAGGTGTTTCACAGAAAAGGAAATAGAGCGAAGAAACATTTGAGAAATGTAAATGAAAACCTTACAGAAATACAATTTTACAGCTATTAAGAAAAGTTAAGTCTGACACATTGAGTTTGAAGGCTATATGAATCAATGTGATCATGATGCTGGTAAGAGTGTAAATATAACCACTTTGGAAAATAATTTGTCATTGATCTATAAAGTTGTTCATGCTTTGCTGCTGCTGCTGCTAAGTCGCTTCAGTCGTGTCCGACTCTGTGCGACCCCATAGACGGCAGTCCACCAGGCTCCCCCGTCCCTGGGGTTCTCCAGGCAAGAATACTGGATTGGGTTGCCGTTTCCTTCTCCAATGTATGAAAGTGAAAAGTGAAAGTGAAGTCGCTCAGTCGTGTCCCACTCTTAACGACCCCATGGACTGGAGCCTACCAGGCTCCTCCATCCATGGGATTTTCCAGGCAAGAGTACTGGAGTGGGGTGCCATTGCCTTAAGACCCAGTAATTCCATATCTAGGTATATACCCCAAAGAAAAATTAGCACCTGTGTAATATGAAATAGAGAGGAGACTATTCATAGCAGGAAAGTTTGTTTTAGAAGAAGAAACGGAAACAACCCAAATATCTATTGGCAGGAGAAAATAAAAATAGAATTTAGTAGAGTCACATAATGAACTATAACAGAGGTGAAAATAATGAACTCCAGTTCTACTAACTACATGAATGTCTCAGAAACAATATTGAATAAAAAGAACAGGCTACAGAAAAGAAAGTATAATGTGACACTCATTTTATTAACCAAGCAAATAGGATTATATACTATTTAGATATATATATATATGCATATTGATAAAACTCATTTTAAAAAGCAAAAGAATGACAAACGCCAAATTTAGGGGAGCAGTAACCTATGTGAGAGGCAGAAGTCAGGGACAGAGAGGGTGCCCTTAGGGCAAGGGAAGATGGTGGTGAAGTTATTGGCTAGGTGTTGTTTTCAGCAGGTGTTCATTAGCAAATAACACTGTAAAATAAAGCCATGCAGGGAACAACGATGAGAGTGTGTCATGAATCAAGACTTTATGTTAATTGTTATTTTGTGCACTTGAAATTTTTTTTAAAAAAGGCTGTGAAAAGTTTAATCCCACTATACCAGTGCAGCAAGCAACTCCTCTTAAAAGTCTCAGTTAATGACCTGGAACATGCCTTTATGACTTTCCATTGAAGTGTGAAGTGTTGCTATTCTTGTCAACAAACTGTCAAGCCACTTGTGCCACTTCCAGCAGCTCTTAGGTCAGGGGAATAATTTGGCAAACCTTGGCTGGGAACTTTAGGAAAGAAAAAAGATGTCAGCTAAGGCTCCTCAGGAACTGTGTCTAGTGTATTTTAAAAATCTGGTTTCAAAAGCCTCATTTAAATCCTAGAAAAAACAAATTGTAGTGTTGCAAAGTCAATGTTTATTGTAAGTGTCAGCGTTTTGGGTCACATTTACATTGTAACCCACTTTGTACTTCTGTGTGAGTCATGATTAAAATTTTCTTGAGAACTTTGTATAGCCCTCAGTTTCCATACAGATAGACAGATTTAGAAAGAGCAACCCAAAAAAGGAATCTGGGAGGCTAGAATGTGTATTTTTAGAGCAGCATCCCCTGAAAATGCCAGCAAATACGAAGTCCACCCCTGCCATGGCCATGCTTCAAAGGGTGGACACTGATAAATGGAAAGTGACCAACTTAGGAGAAAAAAGAAAACCCACTATATAAGTCCCTGCTGTGATTCCAACTAGCTGTACCTAAGATCTGTACACCTAATACTTCTCGACGTCATGTTAGTGTAATGACATGGAATCAATCAGCAGTCAGTGGTCAAGGGATCAGCAGGTTGGGGGGCAGCTATAAGAGACTACTTGCCGACAAAGGTCTATATAGGCAAAGCTATGGTTTTTCCAGTAGTCATGTACTGATGGGAGAGTTGGACCATCAAGATGGCTGAGTGCCGAAGATTCGATAGTTTTGAATTATGGTGCTGGAGAAGACTCTTGAGAGTCCCTTGGCCTGCAGGGAGATCAAACCAGTCAATACTAAAGGAAATCAACCCTGAATATTCACTGCAAGGACTGAGCTGAAATTAAAACTCCAATACTTTGGCTACCTGATGCAAAGAGCTGACTCATTGGAAAAGCCCCTGATGCTAGGAAAGATTAAAGGCAGGAGGAGAAGGGGGTGACAGAGGATGAGCTGATTGAATGGCATCATCGACTCAACAGACATGAGTTTGAGCAAACTCAGGGAGATAGTGAAGGACCATGGGGTTGCTAAGAGTCAGACATGACTTAGCAACTGAACAACAACAACAGGGGACCATTGGGATGCATGGAATACCTTTATAGTACTTGGGGCACGACTTTACTATTTATAATGACCACGGAGTTTAGAATTATTTTTGCAATTTCTGACAGAAATCATCAAATCATATCTGATGTGTTTGATGTCAAATCCCTAATTAGGAATGTAACTCCGAAGTTTATAACCCTGATCACATGATATAAAATATAATCCACCAGGCAGAAACACGTTTTATGATGATCTGATTTATGTGATGGTTTCAAGAAAATTTTTATAGTGACAACTGAGAGTTGCCCCTCATTGAAATATTAATTACATCATTGGTGTATTTATACCATAAATGTTTTCCTAAAATGGTGCCCTATGAAACCAATACTTGTCCTCATTATTTCACATTATCATTTCAAAGCGCGTTATCTTTCTGCTTGAATCACCCTTTGAGGTGGCACCTCCAAAATGTCAGCTCAGAGTTTCTCTGCCCTTCAGCCTCTGTGATGAGTGAATTAATGATCTGTAAATAAATCCTAAATGTCCTAAGGAATCTGTCATTTGAAAGAATCCTATTAGAAACCAAAGAATCCTTCTGAAATGCAAAGTACTCTTCTCCTTATTGAATTGGCCTGAAGTGGGCTTTCTGGAGGGGAGCAAACCCCCAACAGAGCCCCTTCCTTCCTTATGGTGGTTCTCATTGTCTTTTAGGGGTGGGAGAGAGACAGGGAAGAAGCAGAAAATCTTTATCTCATTTTTTTTTTTTTCAAGAAGAGTAGGAGGAAGATCGAAAATAGTTAGGTCTGGCGGCTTAATCTGGGTTGCCTGTTTTTGCCAGCAATCTGTAAAATGTGTTTTTAAAGGATAAGAAGTTTGGGCCCTGAGCCAAAGCTCATGCCTGTCATCGACAGGAAGATAAATGATCTCTTTAACCCACTGCTATACTCCATCTACCCTTGTATTTGATCGTGAACACGATGCCTGCTGCAGGCCCAGAGCTGCCCAGAGTTGATCCTTCTCTTTTTCTAGGCAGGACCTTCATGCTCCCAGTTGGGTGGGCATGACAGGGCCTCCTTCCCTTTGTGGGTGAAATGCCAAACCAGCACCCATCCCTAGAATTGGTATTTAGCTTCTCATATTGCCTAAGAGGCTCAGGAAGGGAACTTGAAATACTCTTACTTTCTAATGCCCACAAAGGTTGTTTCCCAAGAAGTTGGAAGAACATACACAAGGTTCTTACAAGGTCCCAATGGCTGCCAACCACCGACCACCGACAGTCTCTGGGGCAAGAATCCTGGTGGAGTTTGGGCTTCATGCATGAAGCTGCAGCAGAATGGCACCCTACTCTGCAGAGTGTTAAGGGGATGTCTGCTCAATTGTGTTTCCTGTAAATTTACCACATTAGTGCTGAGGGCAGGGCTCAGAGCAGAAGGTTCAGGCATGAAAAAGGGATAGGGTTGACAACATGACAGAGGCTTGATGCCTTCCTCCTCACCCACTCCTGCCTTTCCTGATCAACCAAAAAAAAAAAAAACACATATAAAGGTTGAGAATTGTGTTATTTGGCAGTCTTTCTGAGAACTCTAAGCCCAGGAGGCAGTCTCTCAGATAGGTAGCTCTAAGGGATTACTCCCAAGAGGTAAGGGAGGAGCCAAGGTATATAGTTCAGTCAGTTCAGTCGCTCGGTCGTGTCTGACTCTTTGTGATCCCATGGACTGCAGCACATCAGGCTTCCCTGTCCATCACCAACTCCCAGAGGTTACTCAGACTCATGTCCATTGAGTTGGTGATGCCATCCAACCATCTCATCCTCTGCTGTCCCCTTTGCCTCCTGCCTTCAATCTTTCCCAGCATCAGGGTCTTTTCCAATGAGTCAGTTCTTTGCATCAGGTGGCCAAAATATTGGAGTTTCAGCTTCAGCATCAGTCCTTCCTTCAGGACTGATTTCCTTTAGGATTGACTGGTTTGATCTTGCAGTCCAAGAGACTCTCAAGAGTCTTCTCCAACACTGCAGTTTAAAAGCATCAATAGGAGTTTTGCAACAAAGATCAGGTAGGTAACTTGGACTTGAAAAGCTGACTATTAAAGAAAATCAGGTACCTCATGTTAATGCTGCTGCTACTGCTGCTGCTGCTAAGTTGCTTCAGTCATGTCCGACTCTGTGCAACCCCACAGACGACAGTCCACAAGGCTCCCCAGTCCCTGGGATCCTCCAGGCAAGAACACTGGAGTGGGTTGCCATTTCCTTCTCCAATGCATGAAAGTGAAAAGTGAAAGGGAAGTCGCTCAGTCATGTCCGACTCCTAGCGACCCCATGGACTGCAGCCTACCAGGCTGCTCCGTCCATGGGATTTTCCAGGCAAGAGTACTGGAGTGGGTTGCCATTGCCTTCTCCATGTTAATGAATTTACTGCTTTTCTGCCTATGGAAGATACAAGAGCCTGAGTTCATTGAAATTGTTCTTTTGATATGTGCTTTAGCTATCTAGGGCCAGTATCTCATGCTTCTCCATCCTGAATCCCCAGGGTGCATTGCTGGGGGTGACTGGAGTGGCTGAGGGCTTGGCAGTGGGCAGCCCATTAGTCTTTGTCCTGAGTTCCCTCAGGGCTCACTGTCAGTTTGACTGTAGTGGCTTGACGGCTGCAACTTCCTTTGTTTTCTGATGTGGCAGGCAACATTTTTCATTCGCATCCCCCCTCCTCACCAGGAGGGCTGTTTCCTCAGGGGTGAAGAAAGAGCAGGGGGTTCTCACTCCTTCAGGCACCGCACAGGACAATGCTTCACAGGTGCCTGGGCACACCTGAGATTTCCCTCTACCCGTTCCCCACCCTGCTCCAAGCTTCTGACTTCCTCCTTCTCCATCCAGACCAAGTGGACAGGCCCGGACAAGAGGTGAGAGAGAGAGAGAGAGGCCCTCTGGTCGGGAAGCAGGAGAATTGACGGGGGGTGCAGGGGTGGCGACAGCCAGGAACTAAGTCACCTGCTCACTCTAGTTTCCCCCTATCCTGCTTCTCAAACTAGGGTCTGAGCGTAAGGAGGACAGGACCACGATGCAGCTGGGGGCTGGGCTGCGATGGGAGGGATGAGAGCAGCTATGGAATCAAAATGGTATCATCTCCTCAATCCCACTCACAGATTTGGAAAGGAAACGTTGGGCTGTTTGTTTTTTGTTAATTTGTAACATTACTTTTTAAACGGAGACAAACCTTTTTTTCTGAAGTTGGGTCCAGCTAAGCACCATCATTTGTGACTAAGAGCAAAACCCAAAATAGCCCTACCAGCCTACAGCCTCCATTCACTTAATGCCTCTCTCAACAGGTGCTCCTCAGACACCCCCTGTGTGCCCGAAAGGGACAGTACATTTCTTCCCTCAGGAAGCTCCAAGTCCAGGGATGAGGGGACAAGCTCATTGGTGCTGTCAGTGTGAGAGGCTGGGCTCTGACAGGTGACCTGGGAGAAACCTGAAAGAAGGGTAGTAAAGCACCGGATTGGGGTGAGGAGTGAGTTCTCTACCAAGCAGTTATACCCCCCAGCTCAGGTCCCCTGCCCTCTCAGGCCCCCATTTCATCACCGGTCAGATAAAGGAGTTAGAGGCATCTGATGCGTCTTGCTGGCTTGATACGTCTGTGGTTCCCTTCACGCACACCTCTGCCGAGCTTTCTGCTCTCTGGGCACAGAGCCCAGCCTGAGTGCAGTGGGGGTTGGGGTGGGATGGGTGGGCATCATCCTGACTCCAGAAACCAAAGACAGCTATGGCTGGCACCAGGGTTCCCTGTGTTGCCTGGTGAGTGGGAGTGGTCTGTGGTAGCACTGGTCCTGAAATCTTGCCAACTGGGTGTGGGGAGCAGGCCTGGTGGAATCAGGGTGTGTTCTCCCTCGAGGAGCCAGACTTGATTCTGGCTGCAGAGGAGCTGAGGATTTGCTCTGGAAGAGTGAACACCACAACAACCCTGCCGCAGAGCGCATGCCCCCTGCACCTCCAAGCCTGCAGCCCTCTCATCCCATTCATTGGTTGCTAGGCAGTACTTGAAAGGAAGTTCACCTCATGTGGGCAGGCAGCCAAGGGTGCATTTGTAGGGAATTTCATACTGCCTTATTCCACCAAAAACACTCAATGTTATTGCATAAATGTGAGACTTAGGAGCTCCTGTCTCAGAAATGAACTTGTCCTCCCTGTATGCAATGCTCTTTTCAAGACCAGTATTTACATCCTCCTGAGGAATTCCTGCCCCTCAGTCAAGATTTAGCCTCAGAGGTCTCCTCCTGGCTATCTTGTGGGCTTTCTTTGTGCATGTCTCTGCCAGGGCCTATGAGTACAGTTCTGCCATTCATCTGTGGACGTGTCACTTTCCCCACCAGACAGACCCTGAGCAAATTCACAGGAGTAGCAACTGTTCAGGGAGGGGCTTCCATCACCTCTGCCAATGCCAAAGTTCTGTGCAGTCACTTCCAAAGACTCTTTTCTTAACTCTCCTCATTTTAATTGTTATGGTCTCAACTCTTTCCATAACAGTTTACTTACTTATTTTGACCTCATTACTGAATGTTGGTGATGGGTCATCTGTGGTTTGAAAAATACAGTGGAAAAAATGCTGATACTGTTGCCTACTATGATTTCTGGGGATAATGACACAGGGGCCTCATATCTTCCACCAACATCTATGAATTGTGTCAGGCTACAGAAGTAGGGAGAGATGGCAGGCCCTTCACATTGCAGGCAGAGGAAGCAGTTATGCAAAGGCCCTGAGGCTGGAGGGATCACAGTCTATTCTAGGAGTTGCCAGGAGATCAGGGTGACCATGGCATACACTTGGGTGTAGGGTGGCAAGCAATCCCTACCTTCAGGCTTCTGCTCTTTTTTTTTTTTTTTTTTGGTCGTGCCTAAGATAGCCTGGTGCTGGAGAAGACTCCTGAAAGTCCCTTGGACAGCAAGGAGATCCAACCAGTCAATATTAAGGGAGATCAACCCTGAATATTCACTGGAAGGACTGATGCTGAAGCTCCAGTATTTTGGTCATAAGATGCGAACAGATGACTTATTGGAAAAGTCCCTGATGCTGGGAAAAATTGAGGGCAGAAGGAGAAGAGGGCATCAGAAGATGAGATGGCTGGACGGCATCACTGATGCAATGAACATGAACTTGGGCAAACTCTGGGAGATGGTGAGGGACAGGAAGTCCTGCCGTGCTGCAGTCCATGGGGTAGCAGAGTCAGACATGACTGGGTGACTGAACAACAAGAACAACAACAAGATAGCCTTTGCAGCTGGCAGGTCCAAGGAGCACCCACCGGACAGGAACTCAATTCACAGTGACCCTGAGTAATGTCACTTTATGGCAATTGTTTCTGTTTTATTGATGAGCAAGACAATTTGGGAGAACACACCGGTGGTCTGCAGCAATTATTTTCATACATTTATGAAGAATTTTACACTTCCCAAGGGCCAGGGGTGGGGAGGGAGGTTGAACCAGGATTTACGATGGGGTCCCATGTAATTGGAAAGTGGAATTGAGCTACCTACAGCCTGTGGCCCAAAATCAGGGAGATGGTTTTTCTTTATCATAAGTGGAAAAGGTTTTCATTTCTGTGTAATCATGCTCATGCTGTAAAGCATCCATCACCAGGATTCAAAAGAAAGAGGTAACCTCCTAATTTCTGCTGAAGAACTTCTCATGTCCTTGATTCCTGGTGACCATATGACATTCTCAAGACCCTATTTCCCTTCTAAGCCCCTTCCTAGACATTTCTGATCTCTCAGGCAACTCCACTGAAATGCTGAGAGATTTCTAATGCTAGACATCTCAGGCAACCACAGAAATTTCAGAAGAGAAAAAAAATTCTCATTGAATAAGCCCTTGTTATGTGACAGGTATTTGTGAGGGAGTTTACATCTGTTTCTTTATTTAATTTTCACAGCAACACAGTGCGAAGCATAGTGTTATTCCCCTTTGACAGAGGAAGAAACAGATGTGCAGAGAGGTTAATCAATTTGCCCTAAGTCACACAGCAGGGTCAGAATTTGATCTCAGATAGTTTAACTGTTTCACCTCCAGCATACTGCACTTTAGAGACTGGGTAAACATGAGCATAAACACGTGAGGGACAGGCAGGCCTGGCATGCTGCAGTCCATGAGGTCATAAATAGTCGGACATGACTTAGCGACTGAACAACAGACATGAGCAGACCTCCAAGCCTGGCTCACACTTCTCTAGGTTCTAAAAAGTGCTATCTTTCAAATGACTGTGTGGAATTCCACTGCCTTTAACTTTCTTGTATGGAAAATAATCACAGATCTTGAGGCTAAATTAACCAATCCAGAGTCACATGTAGCCCAGTGCTAAAAAGCTGATGGTGACACCAGTGACTTGTGGTGGCTTCCAGAAATCTGCAGACCAAAGGGGAACTACTTAAAGGAATGGAAATTCCTCTTACACTACTTAACTTTCAGAGGTACCCTGGGCAGGGGGTTAGGCGCCCTAACATGGGGTTCTTTACCCTGTTAACTCACCCTTCATGAATGAAGGAAGCTGGAGTCCTTGGGGCCTGGAAGAACCTCAAGGGAGCTGCCCAACCACCAGGAAGGTGCCGAGGAGCACAGCCCAGCTCAGGGCAGGGCACCCTCTGGCTGCGAGCCGACAGGAGTGTCAGGGGAGTGTCAGAGCCTGTATAATTGCATTCTTCCTAATTTCTGAGGATAGTGAATCACTCTCCCTTCCTATTTACCTAGTAGAGCTTATGTAGATAAAATCCTCCAGAGAAAGTCACTTAAGAAAACAAGAGACTTATAAATGAAACTTCCACATGAAGTTTGCATGGAATAATTTGCAGTTGGCACGGGGCACTTGGAGGTTGGGAGAAGCCTTCTAGTGAGGCGAGCAAGCAAATCACAGATCATTCCAGAAAGGAGTGCTGCTCACCCCTAGTACACTGTATTTCATGTAGGAATGGCCAGCACTGGAGGCATGGGAAGGGGCTGGGGAACACAGGTGAATGAAGCTTCCCCCACCTTGCTTCAAACTCAGCTCTCACACCTCAGAGAGTTCCAGGTCAAGTTGCCTCTAAGTCACCCATGTCACCATGGCCAGCGAGACCTTGTCCCTGGGCACTCCACCAAGGAGACTCCCCTTCCACTGGAGGTGTCAGACTGACAGACAAGCTGAACAAGAGCCTATGGGGTCTTCCCCAGACAGACCCCTTCCATGCCCTCTGCCTGCCTCTTGTTTGTATAAAATTTGTAGTCTCCCAGGTTGCCTCTGAGTCACAAAAGCCTGGCTCAAGAATTAATGACTGAAAGGATGTGAACATGTAGTGACAGAAGCAGCAATTGGGCCAGGAAAACTGGTAACAGTTTGAATAGTAAATCAGCCACATGGCAGTCATAGAATCTCTAGTTCCTCACCGAAGTACCTGTGCTGTGCTGTGCTTAGTCGCTCAGTTCTGATCAACTCTTTGTGACCCCATGGACTGTAGCCCGAGAGGCTTCTCGGTCCATGGGGATTCTCCAGGCAAGAATACTTGAGTGAGTTGCCATGCCCTCCTCTAGGGGATCATCCCAACCCAGGAATTGAACCGGGGTCTCCTGCATTGCAGGTGGATTCTTTACCAGCTAAGTTACCAGGGAAGCCTGAAGTACCTAAATAACAGTATCTGATGCACATTTCCTGAGTTGTTTTACAGATGCTAAACCCCCTACCAAATGGAAGAAGTTAACTACATGATGACCATAATCACGTAGTCCCCAGACCAGCTAGAGCCTGAGGATTGGTAATATCAACCCCTGTGACACTACCCTGTTACCTCACAATCAGAGAATTGTGCTGTTGGCTAATCACATACCCTGTGACACACTGCCCTGCCCCCACCTTGCCTTTAAAACTGCTTCCCTGAAACCAGTCTGAGAGTTTGGGGATTTCTAAGCATTAGTTGCACAGGACTCCCTGTCTGCTGCTGCTGCTGCTAAGTCGCTTCAGTCGTGTCCAACTCTGTGCGACCCCATAGACGGCAGCCCACCAGGCTCCGCCATCCCTGGGATTCTCCAGGCAAGAACACTGGAGTGGGTTGCCACTTCCTTCTCCAATGCAAGAAAGTGAAAAGTGAAAGTGAAGTCGCTCAGTCGTGTCCAACTTGTAGCGATCCCATGGACTGTAGCCTACCAGGCTCCTCCGTCCATGCGATTTTCCAGGCAAGAGTACTGGAGTGGGGTGCCATTGCCTTCTCCAACTCCCTGTCTGATCGCTTACAATAAAACGCTACACTTTCCCATCACCACAACCTGGTGTCAGTAGACTGGCTTTACTCTGTGTAGGTGATGGGACGCACGTTTGGCTCAGTAGTGCTGCTTGCTTTCTGAACAAAAGGCAGGAGGTTGAGACTGGGAAAAAGGCGCCCCATGAGGGCAGCGGCTACAGAAGAGTGGATTCCAGCAGCTGCTGGATAAGAAGGGCCCAGATGGCCATCCCCAGAGAAAAAGGCGGCTCCCAAGAGTCCTCGCCTCCAGGCCAACCAAATGGTCGGCAAGGCACCCAGGAGCAAGCTGCTTACTCTGGCAGCCCTGAGCTGTCTTCTATTCTACAAAAAAAAGGAAAGGGAAGGGGATCGCTCAGAACGCTGGCCTGGCTTCCAGAACCCGGATCCTCCCCGGAAAGCGAAAACAGCTGCTCAGGCGGACAGCGGGCTCGTTCAGCGCAGATGTGCGCAGACTCTGGAGAAGGGGGCGGAGCGCAGGCTCGAGTCCCTCAGCGGGCGCAACCGCGCCCACCACACCCCCTCAAGCCTTGCCTCACCGGTGGTGGGAGCACAGAGAGGCCTGGGCTGGGAGTTTGAGAGCTGGCTCAGCTCACTCGCTTCATCACCCGAGCATGAGTCGGTGACTCACGGGCTCCAGGGCCCGCGCCTCAGAGAGGTTTGGCGGGGAGGACCCACACCTCCCTCCTAGCGGAGCTTCCAGGGCACCCTGGGCCTCGCGGCCCTCGCGGTCGAGGGCGCAGAGAAACGCACCCCCTGCAGGACCCCTGCAGTCCCCCTAGTTTTGTTCCACGCCGGGGAGGCCACGTTTTGCCTCTTGCACGGTTGGTTCACGTTCTCAGCAGTTCCTGGACCAACAGGTACTTAAGCAGTGTTTATTGTCTCATTAATAATGAGCCCTGTCAGAGGAGGCTTTGGGGCCCACGAATCTCGGCTCCCACTTGGAGATGTGGGGCCGAGTTGGATGCCTCCGCCGCTCCAGGGCTTGGCTTTTTCCGATGTAAAATGTGGCTAATACTTCACGGAGCGGATGGGTGCGCTAAACAAAGTAACATATGGCAAGCAGGAGGAGGCCCGATAAATGAGAGTTCTCTTTTTCTGAGCAACTGGAATCCTTGATCACTTCCCTCCGGAGGGAGAGTGTGAAGCCGGCTGAGCCTGTCGGGGAGGAGCCTTCCTGGTTTTAGGGTCACATCTGTCACCACCGGGAGAGCGGGGCACATCTGCTGGGCTACTGAGCTTAACGAGAGCCCTTATGCTGCGGCTGTGGCCTCGAAGGGGGTGACAGGGTGTGTCCAGGGCCCTGTTTAAACACAGCGTGGTGTGATCCCGCCCTCTGGAAGGGCCTCCCCACAACCCGGTCCTTAAGCATCTGTTCTCTCCACTGCTCACCCCGTGCCTCCCGCCTCCAGCCTTCGCACCTGTTGTTGGTCCTGAGGAGGAAGGGGAGGGGTGGGTCTTACCAGTAATGGTTCTGGAACAGAGTGGAGGGTTTTCACTGTGAGTGGCCGGTTCCAGGGAGCAGGAATTTTAACCCCTGCTTGACCTAAATCTATACAAACCTCACAGCTATTCCTTCTGGTGGAATTCTGTGTTTCAGTGGCTGTAAGAAGACGGTTGTGCATGTCACTTGAGAGTACAGAGCTCACTCGGGTACACTTTCCTGAGATCCTCACTGCGAATCTCAAGGCAGGTAGGAAAGGAGTCCTTTGCCCCATTTTACAGATAAAAGCATTGAGTCCCAGAGATGCTGAGCATCTTGCCCAAGGTCACACAGCTTATTACTGGAAGAATGGGCACTCATTCCCTCTAGACTTGGTACTCTCCCTATAATAGGCCAGGCAGAAGAGAGCCATTGTTCAGCCTCTTGTATTGAGTTTGGGAAGATATTTTGAATACATACACACACACACACACACACACATGTGTTTCTTTCCTGGGTTCAGCTTCCTGTCACTGTGGGCAGGGAAGGGACATGGGAGGTTACCCCTGACTCCATTCTATAGACCTCACTTTAAGAAAACAGTAGGTAGGGACTACAGGCCTGTGGCCATCTCTGGAGTCTGAGAACACCTTTACTCTTGCCCCAGGCACCTTCAGGCTGTCCCTAGGCCCCAGGGCTTGCTTAGGGCCTGTTTCGCTGAGGTCCTGGGCTAGGAAGCCTCAGGAGGCACCTCTGACCTGTTCTCTCTCTCAGGCTGGTGTGGACAGGGTCCAAGAGCAGAGCAGGGGGAGAGCTGCCCAGGACCATGGCCGTCCCTCAGTCACACCTGACTAAAGGTCTCACCATTCTAAGAGGACTGAGGTTGGAAGTGGCACCCAACCCCACTGCTTAGTGTTTATTTGTTGAACACATCATTATGCAAAAGCTCACTGTAGGCTAAGCTGCATCTGGTTCTCTAAACGTGGGTTCTGTCCCTTCAGGATATTCATTTAGCTGCCTATTTAGTTCTTAAAGGCTGACCAGGAAAGGTTTCCAGGTTAAACCCCAAAGGAAATGTGCAACCAAGGTTCTGGAATGGGCAGACCAAGGGAGCAGTGGTTGGGTGTGGGGTCTCCTCATGCTAGCCCAGGTCTGCACGTGCTCCTTGTCACACATGGCTTCTGCTTCAGCCAATGGCAGGGCAGTGCTGTCCACAAGGAAGGAGAGGGGATTACAACTGAGGATTACAGTCAGTTACCAAGCCAAATGTTGGTCTGCCCACGTGGGCGCAATACAGTCAATCTACTGACATGGGTTGTGGTGAAGGAAGGTGCACTATTAATTGCAGGGCCAAGCAAGAAGTCCAGGCAGCTGGAGCTTAAAGGGCCTGAAATCCCTGGTGGCTTTCAGGGAAAGGTTTTTAAAAATAGGTTGAGGGAGAGAGTTGCAGGGTATGTGATCAGTTCATGGACATTCTTCTGCTTGGTGTTGAGGTAATCAGGAGTCAATACCATCAACCTGGTTCCAGTCAGTCTGGAGGGGTCTTCCTGCTTGTGGACAGCATACAGTAGTTAACTTCGTCCACCTGGTGGAGATTTCAATATAGCACAAAGGACTTGGCTCAGAATATTATCTATAGCCCTTGAGGAGGAACTAAAGATCCTTGACTTTGCTTAGTGGCTGAACTATTATTATTTTGTCTTGCTTGGCTGCTTTCTGTCTGCATGTTTCTCACTTCACTGGCTAAAATTTAGTCCTTAAAACTTGGGGAAGGCCTAGGCCAATGTTTTTCTTCAGATAGGAGGCCGCAGGGGACCTGAGGAGGGTTCTACCACAGGAAGTCCCCATAAAGTCCTACTTGGTTACAAGGGAGCCCCTCTTTTACCTGGACTTGGTCTAGAAGGTGCTAATTTTCAGCATACTTGTTGTTGCTGTTCAGTCGCTCAGTTGTGTCCAACTCTTTGTGACCCCATGGACTGCAGCACACCAGGCTTCCCTGTCCTTCACCATCTCCCAGAGCTTGCTCAAACTCGCATCCACTGAGTTGGTGACACCATCCAACCATCTCGTCCTCTGTTGTCCCCTTCTCCCCCTGCCTTCAATCAACCAATATCAGGGTCTTTTCCAGTGAGTCGTCTCTTCCATCAGGTGGCCAAAGTGTTGGAGTCAGCTTCAGCGTCAGTCCTTCCAATGAATGTTCAGGGTTGATTTCCTTTAGGATTGACTGGTTTGATCCCCTTGCTGTCCAAGGGACTCTCAAGAGTATTCTCCAACACCACAGTTCAGAAGCATCAGTTCTTCGACTTTCAGCCTTCTTTATGGTCCAACTCCCACATCAGTACATGATACTGGAAAAACCATAGCTTTGACTAGATGGACCTTTGTTGGTAATGTCTCTGCTTTTTAATATGCTGTCTAGGTTCGTTATAGCTTTTCTTCCAAGGAGCAAGTGTCTTTTAATTTCAGCATATTTACCTTATCATAAATAGTCTGAAGTCCCCATGGGCTTGTGAGGTGATGTGGACTGAATATCTGTCTTAATTTCAGACTGAAAAGATGTTTTTGCAGCCCAGGTGACCAGGCTGAGACCTGAAAGAAGAGCTGAGGGAAGATGCTGAGAATGAGGCCTAGGGTGGGGGGTGGTGGATCTGCCTGAGACTGGGGAATCTTCACCCCTACTGGTGGGGACAGGAAGGGAAAGGACAAAGGTCCCACTCAGACTCCGGGTAGGAAGGTACTTGGGGGAAGGACAAAGCAGACACACTGCAAGACCCAGCAGATCAGGCCCCCCTTTCCCCTGGGAAAGGCCAGGGTCACTGAGAACCATCTGAGGAGAGTTCTCCAGACATGGAGCCCTTCATGCCTCACCCCAGGAGCTAGACCTCATTATGGTCTTGGTTTGCATTTTTCTGGATACTGACAAGGTTGGCATCTCCATGTTTACTTAGCTCTGTGTCTTTCCTCTTCTGTAAAATGCCCATCATTTTTGCCTGTTTTTCTACTAACTGTTGGTCTCTTTCAGACCCTTTCCACATGACTTGGAGTACCAGACTTCATATATTCTTGATTTGAATCCTTTGTCACTTATGTGTGCATATGTTTTCCTGGTTTGTGGCTTATTTTTTGTTTCTTTAAAGCACCTGTGGTGGACTGAGTTTCTCAAATTTAAAGTAGTTGAAATTATTCATCTTTAATTTTGTGGTTTTTGATTTTGTGCGTGTGTGACTACTCCTACCCCATGAGACCCACTTCCATTCTCTTCTGGTTGGATATGGCATCCACAGGATGCTGCCGCTGTTTAGGGACCTGGCCTGGGTCCCAAGCGGGATGGTCAGGCTCCAAGCATGCCTTGATGCCAGGAGGACTACCAGGTGAGGGCACACTGTTCACAGTGCCAGTGCTGTCAACTGCACAGCAACAGGCACTGGGCACAAACTACTACTGCTCTTGTGCCAGCCCGACTTCTGCTCTGGGTCAGTACAAAAGGTGCCAGTGAACCCGAGGCTGCAGGAGTCCACGTGGAGGTGAAGGCATCACATCCGCCTGGTAGTTCTCAGTATACTGCAAGCAGCACAGAGCTGTCTGCTCACCACATGCCAGGATCTGCCAGGGACCATCTCACAGCTAATGACAAATTCCTCCTGTCAGGGCCACAAAGCAGTGCTTTGTGATGCCGTGGTAGCCTGCATCCTCCCAGGGCAGGGCTCCAGGCCGAGCTGGTCAGCCCAGGCCACCATGGACAATGGAGCTACAGTGGGGTTTGGGCGAGCAGAGTGGTCAGTGTGAGGAATGGCAACAACAGGCAACCTCTGGCAGTGGCCAAGTCCACACATGCCTCTCAAGGTGGATGGGAGGGCAGGGCATGTCTCAACAGTCACCTGGGCAACTTGAACCTGTCAAGTTTGGCCAGCACCCAGGCAGGGTCTGCGGACACCACAACATGATTTTCCTGTTCTCAGTCTCCCACATTCTCCAGGAGGCCCTTGATAAATAATGAGTCACTCTGGTCCCTGGGCCTGCGTCTGGAGGACATGCTTAGGCAATGAAGTGGAGAGAAGCTGATAGAAGCCCTTGAAAGGAACCCCAATCCTCAGCTCGCCTTTCTGCTCTAGGTTTGGTTGGAATGGTCCCCAGGGAACTGCCCACCTGCAGGTCTAACCACCCGAGGTTGAGGCTTGGGTTTTCTGAAGCCCAGCTCTCAGGCAAGGAGGGGGAAGTCCGGTTTTGAGAAGGGCTACCAGTAAATGTGGTATTTAAATTGGTTTTTTAAAACACCAATAGCAAATACAGTGGTGTCAGGAGGTTTTTTTTTTTAAGCAAGATGCTTAATTGAAAATTTGCATCTTCCCAGTCAGAAGAGCAAGCCTTGGTCTCTGTGGTTCCACCTGAGTGGTCCCACGGCTTGAGTCTCATTTCTGCCTCCACGCTCTGCCTGCCACCTGCCACAACTTCCTGCCCAAGCATCCATCCCTTGGCCACCCCTGGTCATCACACTTTCACACATGGTCTCCCCTCTCTTTCCATGGGCTATGATTCCAACAGTTTGTGTATAAAGATTTCCATTTAGCTCAAAATATTTGACAGACAACCTCCCATTATAATAGACTCATATGGAATCCAACATATATTAGTATTAGACTAATTATATGTTAGACTTGTAAGATATATAAAGAGAGAACATCCAGTAGGTGAGAAACTCTGTAATGAGCAAAGCGACTATGAATTCAGTAACCACATTAAGTGATATTTTATTTATCCAATGAACATGCAGGCACCTCTGAAAATCAGCAGTGCATAGGTGTGCAAAACTTTATTGTTTACTCAGGGGAAAAGCAGTGGAGAGTCTGAAGACCCCTCACAAAAGCTCTAGTTTCTTGAAGGAGACCCCATATCCTCAAGCCTGGAGCTTCAGGGCATTCTCTTGATTCCTCCACTAAGAGAGAACAGGGCTTATAGACCCAGGTCTGGATCCAGTGCATGTGTAGCTAAGTCGCTTCAGTTGTGTCCTACTCTTTGCGACCCTATGGACTGTAGCCTGCCAAGGATTCTCTAGGCAAAAATACTGGAGTGGGTTGCCGTGCCCTCCTCCAGGGGATCATCCTGACCCAAGGGATCAAACCCTCAGTTCTTATGTCTCCTGTATTGGCAGGTGGGTCCTTTACCACCAGAGCCACTGGATCCAGGGTACCTGGTTAAGTGTGGATCTGGCCCAAGCTGTCTATGCTGGAGAAAATTCTCAAGTCTGATCCTGGAAGGATGACTGGTTGGAGTCAGAGGTTCTTTACCCTTTTGGGTGATAGACTCCTTGGAATTTTCCCTGAAAAGTGCTTTTTGCAATTCAAGAATCCTGGACTCCCTGTCACATGGACCCCATGTGGCAACTGATTAGATTGGGAGATCTCAAAAATTCTTTAATTTCTAAGAATCTTTCATGATTCTATGATGCTTACTGGACTTTGATTCCCTGGCAGAACCTTTCTGGAGGGGTGTCTGCCTCCTCCTCTACTATCAGCATGTGTGGTCAACCATGACTGTGAGGGGTGTCATGGTGCCACCTTGTGCTTCTGTTTTGAAACTGCACCTTTTATGGGCCCAAGCTCAAGACCCCACCGTCCACCTTCCACTCCCAATTCTCTGACCTCATTGCCTACTATTCTGATACTGGACTAATTTTTTTCTGGCTTCAGGGCCTTTGCATTGACAGTCCTAACTGCCTAGAGGTGTGCTTTTGAAGCTATTTATGCAAATATAGTTAGTATTGTCATAAATCATGAAAAAAGGGAGTTTTTATGAAGCTGATTTTATTCTCATTTGACCTCACACTGAGAAAATATCACATGAGCACATTAAAGAATTTTTTGGAATTTGAGGGGGGCTTTGAGAAAAGGCTAATAAAAATTATAGAGGGTATATTAGTTAGTTCTCATTATGTTTTGCTGCAATAACAACCTCAAAATCTCAGTGACTAACAGCCACAAAAATCTTTACACTGAAGTTACTTTTTTACTGAGAGTCAGCTATGGCTTTGATTTTTGAGGCTTCTTCATTGCAGATTGGAGGAGCTAATGAACAGCAGGGCAGTCTCTCACTTTTACCCCCTTCAAGGAGAAAGTGATATTGAATGAAGTAGCCCAGAGCCCTCCTCTCCCCCTCTGCCACCCATTAACAGCCTTTATGAGGAAAGGAAGGCTCAGAGTTGTGGAATAGACCATTCTTCTGGCTATGGGGATACTAGGTTCTGCCTTCCCAGAGCAGGACTGAAGCTGTCACTGCCCCAAAGCAGGAATGGGCTGCAGCCTTGGGTAAGGGACTGGAGCCCTCACTGGAGCCCTCTTGCTGCCAGCCAGCATCCACCTGGACCCAGAAGTGCCCAAGGTTGCACAGTCCCTAAACCTTTCTACTACAGTGCCACAGTAGGGGACTAAGAGAGCTTCTGGGTGCTGTAAGAGAACTTCGGGCAAAGGCAATGAGAAGGAAGAAAGAAGAATCATAATGAAAGCAGAGGCAAGGAGGAAAGAGGGGGGACACAGAAGACATGGGGGGTGTGGCAGGTCTCTCCAGACAGTTCAGAACAGGCCTGTACAGCCAGCCTCAGTGGCTCTCTCCTTCGAGGAGGAACCATTAGCCAGCAGCTAACCCTAAACCTCATTCTGATCCCTCACCTGAGCCTCTTCCCACAGGTGAAGAGATGTTCGAACAGCCCACCTGGAACATAGATGGGTGGTTTGTGTCCTTCCCTTGAAATATCTGTTCTCAGCCACAGGAAAACAAGTTTCAAAGTGGATTGGGAAAGAGGGGTGGGGTGCAGATATGAAAAGAATGAGGAGGGAACAGATGGTGCCTGCTAAGAAGACCAGATTTTCCCCCCCAGTTAATCTGGGAATGACCTAATTTACATAGTATTTGCATAAATTTCCATTTCAAATTGTAGCTGTCCTAACTTCAAGTATACAGGAGAAAATAAATGAGATCAGGCAATCTACTGTAATTGAACTCAAGCTGACTTCTGTGAAAGGTAGGTCAAGCTTTCAAAGCCTGGCAGATGAGAGGAAGGAATTCTGTGGCTGTCCATTAGCAGAAGGGGGCCTGAAGAAAGCCTCTCCACCTCTCAAATTAGGCAAAGTTACCACAGGTCCATGGTCGGGTCAGAAATGTGGGGAGATGAGGAAATTCAACCTCTTCTCGCTCTACTCCCCCTTCGGCTGCGGGATCATTCTGGGAAGAAGCAACATTAGGAATGGAGCAGAAAAAGCAGAGACCTATCCCGAAGTCATGGTGGTGGCATGGGGCCCTGCTCCCTCCAGGCCCAGCAGGCTCGACAGTTGTATGGAAAGTGGGTGTTGCTTCTGCTCATTCCGGACATCTGTCTGGATACTTTGTTCTCCATCCATTCATTCTTAACTTCCACCACATTCCAAACCCCATCACATACCCTCACAGACACACTAACTCCATGAGTGCACAGAACACACACATGCCCTAGGGGGTACTGAAATGTCAGTCACTTTCACACACCAAGCTTGTCCCAGGTCGGAAAGGAATCTCAGGTTGGCTCCATCCACTAGATGTCCAGTTGTTCTGTCTCTGTCTCTCTCTCCATCTGGGATTACATCAGATCTGGGGAAGTGGCAGGGCAGTGAACTCCGAGGGCAGATTAGATGAAGACAGAGCCATAGCTGGAGGCTGGGATGGTATTGTGTCCTGTGGGGATGTGTTGGCTGCTGCGGAAGAAACTCCCACCATGATGAGGGGAGGCCAGCCAGTGGCCCTCAGTGAAGGTCACTGTGTCTGCTGACAACTCCTGAGGACTGAACTCTGTATCTTCAGGGTCTGCATCCCCCCTCACCCCACTGATTTCTCTGCACAGAGCCTCCCCCTCTGTTTCCATCCCCTTCTGCCCTGAGAACACGGTGGGGGAAGCCCTGAGCCTGAAACAGCTTTGGTCAAGAAGATTCCCTAGAGAAGGAAATGGCAACCCATTCCAGTATCCTTGCCTGGAGAATCCCGTGGACAGAGGAGCCTGGTGGGCTACAGTCCATAGGGTTGCACAAAGTTGGATAGGACTGAAGCGACTTAGAACAGCACAACGAATATAACATACACAACAAAAACTTGGCACAAACAATAATAATATAAAATATCTCATGAGTAACTTTAAAATCTTAATTATAAGTTAAAATGATAATATTTTGGATATATTGGGTTAAATAAAGTGCCTTATTAAAATGAATTTCACCTGCTTCTACTTTTTGTGGCCCCTAGAGACTTTAACGGAGAAGGCAATGGCACCCCACTCCAGTACTCTTGCTTGGAAAATCCCATGGACGGAGGAGCCTGGTAGGCTACGGTCCATGGGGTCGCTAAAAGTGGGACACGACTGAGCGACTTCACTTTCACTTTTCCCTTTCATGCACTGGAGAAGGAAATGGCAACCCACTCCAGTATTCTTGCCTGGAGAATCCCAGGGATGGCGGAGCCTGGTGGGCTGCCGTCTATGGGGTCGCACAGAGTCGGACACGACTGAAGCGACTTAGCAACAGTAGCAGTAGCAGCAGAGACTTTAAAATTATATATGTGGCTTCTATTATGAAGTTGAAGCCAGAGATGCTCCCTCATGGCAGCTGCCTCGAGACAGAGCACAGAACAGCTTGGCTCCTGGGGGTGACAGAGAGTGTGAAGAGAGGAGATGTTAAAGTCCAGGGGGAGGGGAAAGACGTTTATTAATATTTCCAAAAAAATTGACTTTGCCATATCCTTTGTTGGGAAGGTGTGACCCAGAGACCATACAAGCCCAAAGAAAAATTAAAAAAGACCAGAGAAAAGTGTTGCTAGTAACAGCAAGACGATTGGGAAGAGAAAGGGCAAGGGGAGAGGTCTGAGTCTAGTGCTGGCTGATTTTTCGAAGGCTAAGCTTCTTGAGTTCTGGCCCCAACCTTCCCTAGGCCAGGCTGTGCAGTACCTGAGGGTGGCGGGGGCCCCTGGACAGTTGCTCGCCCGTCAGTTAGTCCTGGGGTTAGGATGATGCTCCTGCCGGCCAAAGAGGGCTCAGAGGCAGCCTCAGGAAAGCCAGGTTATCTCATCCAGCTTCTCCTTTAAAGGTCCTTCACCAGCAAAACCATGTCTTTGGGGGTCACCCCATAGCATAAGAAATACCACACTTAAAGCCAGGGGTCGAGGCCCCATAGTAAATATTTTAGGCTCTGCAGGCCAAGCTCGAGTCTGCCATGGTAGCGCAAAAGTTACCCCAGACGGTATTCAAACAGATGAGTGTGGCTGAGATCCAACAAATACAGACATTGAAATTTGAATTTCATGTAATTTTCATGTGTCGGGAAATTTTTCTTTTCATTTAAAATGATTCTTAGCTCATGGGTCTATAAAAACAGGCAGAGGGCTAGATCTGGCTGGTAGGCCATACTTTGTTCTAAGCAAACTCCAAAGCAGAAGGTTGGGTCCTCATCAATGCAAATTAAGAGTAGATTGATTTGATTTATAGAGGAATCTAAGGATAATATTGTAACTTTTTCCTGACACAAAGTGTTACCTTCCTTCCTTTCCCTACTTTGGTGTTTTTTAAATGGATATTTGTCATTGTTTAGTGTGCTGCAAAACTTATGACCAGAGTTTTTGGATAGACTAGAACAGGATAGGATAGGGTAGGATAGGATAGCATAAGAGAATAAAATATCAGAATTCATCATACATAGTAAAGTTTGATAACGGAACATTTTGCAGCTGTGAGTATATTCATGTGCATATACTTATATATGTATATGTGTACTGGATTGTAATGCTAGAGATGTTTTTATAGTGCATCTTGGTTAAAAAGTTGACAGCTTGCCTTCATGAGTATTGGGGAAAAGAGGGGTTGAATTTCCAGTCCTCCTGGATCACCCTCAGGATCTGGCATTTCTCTCTCCACCCCTGTGCCCCTGGGGGTTCCTTTGCTGATCCACCCTGAGAACCACGGGTCACATGTCCTCACAGTGATGCACTGGCAGATGGGGTACTGAGATGAGGAAGGCATGGGCCACACCTCACTGTCATTTTCATAGCCCACCACACCATCAGCTAGTTCACCCTGCACCTTGAAAACAGTGGCTGGTGTGTAAGAGAAGCTTGGCAGATGTATGTTGCCTGAATGAGTGACCAAATCCGGACAGCAGGGTTGCAGGTCCAAGCGCTCTGAGATGTGAGGAAGCGCAGTGCAATTGGGGAACCGAAAGAAACTCAGTGAAAGTGACCTCAGTGGCTGTTCTCCCAGCTACCCCTCCCGCCTAAGCTTACAGAGACTGCTCATCAGGGCATAGAAGGTTTTGGGGCAGACCATTCCTCTCCCACTTTTTCAGTTGTTGTTCAGTTGCTCAGTTGTGTCTGCCTCTTTATGACCCCATGGACTGCAGCACTTCCCTGCAGGCTTCCCTGTCCTTCACCATCTCTTGGAGCTTGCTCAAACTCATGTCCATTGAGTTAATGATACCATCCAACCATCTCATCCTCTGTTGTCCCCTTCTCCCCCTGCCTTCAATCTTTCTCAGCATCATGGTCTTTTCAAATGAGTCAGCTCTTCACATTAGGTGGCCAAAGTGTTGGAGTTTCAGCTTCAGTATCAGTCCTTCCAGTGAATATTCAGGATTGATTTCCTTTAGAATTGACTGGTTTGATCTCCTTGCAGTCCAAGGAACTCTCAAGAGTCTTCTCCAACACCACAGTTCAAAAGCATCAATTCTTCGGCAGTCAGCCTTCTTTTATGGTCCGACTCTCACACCCATACATGACTACTGGAAAAACCATAGCTTTGACTAGATGGACCTTTGTTGGCAAAGTAATGTCTCTGCTTTTTAATAGGCTGTCTAGGTTTGTCATAGCTTTTCTTCCAAGGAGCTTATAATTTCACGGCTGCAGTCACCATCTGCAGTGATTTTGGAGCCCAAGAAAATAAAGTCTGTCACTGTTTCCATTGTTTCCCCATCTATTTGCCATGAAGTGATGGGACCAGAGGCCATGATCTTAGTTTTTGTATGTTGAGTTTTAAGCCAGATTTCTCCTCTTTCGCCTTCATTAAGAGGCTCTTTCGGTCGTCTTCGCTTTCTGCCATAAGGGTGGTGTCATCTGCATATCTGAGGTTATTGATATTTCTCCCGGCAATCTTGATTCCAGCTTGTGCTTCATCCAGCCTGCCATTTCATATACTGTACACTGCATATAAGTTAAATAAGCAGGGTGACAATATACAGCCTTGATGTACTCCTTTCCCAATTTGAACCAGTCCGTTGTTCTATGTCCAGTTCTAACTCTTGCTTCTTGACCTTCATACAGGTTTCTCAGGAGGCAGGTCAGGTGGTCTGGTATTCCCATCTCTTTAAGGATGTTCCACACTATGTTGTGATCCACACAAAGGCTTTAGCATAGTCAATGAAGCAGAAGTAGATGTGTTTCTGGAATTCTCTTGCTTTTTCTATGACTCAACAGATGTTGGCAATTTGATCTCTGGTTCCTCTGCCTTTTCTAAATCCAGCTTAAACATATGGAATTTTTGGTTCACATATGTTGAAGCATAGCTTGGAGAATTTTGAGCATTACTTTGCTAGCATGTCAAATGAGTGCAATTGTACGGTAGTTTGATTATTCTTAGGCATTGCCCTTCTTTGGGATTGGAATGGAAACTGACCTTTTCCAGTCCTGTGGCCACTGCTGAGTTTTCCAAATTTGCTGGCATATTGAGTGAAGCACTTTAACAGCATCATCTTTTAGGATTTGAAATAGCCTGTTTCCCCAGGGCCATGAGCTCGCCTGAAGACAAGGCCATCTACCTTACTCAGTGAGAAATGCTAGTTATCGCAAAGATTTCAGAAAAATCCCCGCAACCTTGTAAAATTGTCCATTTCTGGGAGACCTTGAGAGTCATAAAGCAGGCAGTGATAGGCCAGGTGTTGAGGTCAAGCAAGGCTGGGCTTGTCAGAGAGACAGACGAAGAGGACTGTCCCAGGAGCATCACCATAAGCAGCCACAGCTCCTTCCCTTGTGCAGTCACCACTTAAAGAAATTCCTCCCCACAGTTCCTTGGAGACTCTTGCCCTTTGGCTTTGTGCCTCCAGGCTTGTGGTGGCATTAAAAGTGCTGCTCCTTGTCACTAGGCTCTTGTGGTTCTAAGTGCAGTGGAGGCAGCTCTGAGGAGTAACTAGATCCCTCATCCTGGGGTCCTGCCACGTGGGTCTTATATGAATCCCTACCCTCAGAAACTGGATTTGAGGCAGTCCCATAACATGGGTTAAGGAAAATGGGGGAGAGGGAAAGCTCAAGAGACCAATGGAGAGCCCCAAGACACAGGCAAACATTGTCACATTCCCCCATCCTGTCATCATTCCTGGTATCAGGGTGAATGGGCCCAAAGGGTTCACCAAATCGCTGAAGGAACACACATGCTCCTGGGCTCCAGGCAGAGGAGATGTGCAGGCATTACCTGGGATGCTGTGATGCCTCCTGGGAGCGGGGTGGTGCTGGTAGAGAGGAAGCCTCGGTCTGCATGAACATTTGCTTGGGTGCAGCCCCTCCTGCTGGGAGACGAGGTTTGGTACCAGCTAGCTGACCAACTCTACAACGTAGAGAGAGCTTCCAGGGACTCATTCCAGGGCTCCCTCCCTTTGCACTGTGACCTGTGGGCAGCTGCACACTCATTAGCATTCATGTCTGCCTCTGACACAGCCCACTGAACACCAGCCAGCTGGCTGAGACCCTTCATGTGCAAAGAGAGTCTGTGTTGTTCAAGATTTCGAATAGTCTTACATGTGTACTGATGGCCTCAGCTGTAACTGCCGCTCACACCAAGAGCTGAGACTCTGTGACTGGACTCGCGCCAGTCTCTGCAACTTGAACTTGGAGTAGACGGAGAAGGCAGAGCAGTAGACAGAGCAGGCTTTCCCTTGCTGCCCTCACAGTCAGAGATTTGGTTGTGACGTTTCGTTCTGTGTTGTTCTATCATTTTATTTTCTTGAGGTGAAACAAACATCTGGTGCACAGATCTTCATACATTTTAAATGCCTCTCCCAGCCTCTGCACTGTTGTAACGCCACCCCTTTCCTTCCCGCGTGTTCATTTGAATATGAACTTAATGGGCGCTAAATAAGTCAGCAGAGTTGCTGTTTTTTGTGCGGTTGAGCAGATGTGTTTCTGAGGAAATGTGCTTGTATGGGCAACCTCACCCTCTCCACCCAGACAGACCACAGGCGCAGCCAGCCTCTGGTACCCAGGAGAGTGCTCCAGCCACCTATCTGGGGGAATTGAAAGTGTAAATGGCACCCAGCCCCCTCCATAAAGTTTCCTCCTCCCCTCCACCCCCTCCCTTCCTCTGTATGCTAAGGACTGTAGGGTTCTTCAGTGAGGAAGGGACGGCCCCTGCCCTCGAGTGGTACCAACCAGTCCAGTGCTGACAAAATCATCTGTCCTCAACAGACTTGATGGATTAAAAGCAGGGGTCGATCTTTCAAGTTCCACCCTAAGTTCCAGCACTTTAGGAGATTCCCAGAGAAGCAGGACAGGCCAGGGAATGCTCTGGGTTGACTCATCCTCGGGTTGAAAAATTCTTGCCTAAAGTTTGACATTCCCAGTCTAGGACTCGAGAAGACTCAGGGAGGTTCTTGAGAGCAGCTAAAAGCTGGAGCAGTCACCCAGGCTAGCTTTGTCCCCTCTCCCTCACAAAGGACTGTTGCTGAAGCTGTGTTGTGATGGAACCTGGTGTGTGTGTGTGTGTTGCTCAGTTGTGTCTGACTCTTTGAAACCCCACGGACTATAGCCTTCCAGGCTCCTCTCCGTTCATGGGATTTTTTTCAGGCAACAATGTTGGAGTGGGTTGCCATTTTCCTCCTCCAGGGAATCTTCCCAACCCAGGGATAGAACCTGCATCTCTTTCATCTCCTGAATTGCAGGCAGATTCTTTACCTGCTGAGCAGTCAGGGAAGCCACATGGAACCTGGGCTCAGGCACAAAGCAGCCTCAAGCTGGGCATGGGCTTTCAGGGTGTCTGTCTTCCCAGTCAGGCAAGGGTTCCCAGTCTTAGGTGCAGCTTGACGTGGGAGAGAGACAGAGGTCCCAGACAGCGAGCCGGGCCCTGCTTGCTCCTATTAACTCAGTCACCTAGCCCTCTCTGGACTTTCCTCTCCTTATCTATATGGCAAAGGAGTTGAAGCAGCTGACCTCAAAGCTATTCACAGATTTAAAACTCCACGGGGAATTTTCTCTCTTCTAAACTCTGCCCACCCCACAGGATTGTTCTGTGACTGGCCCGAGGTGCATCAAAACCCTGCAAACTCCAAAGCACTGGACACACCAGCCTTTCTAGGGACAATGATTCTGGGAGCCCTGTTTGGTCCAGAAATCCTCCCAGATACTGTTCTTAATGGATTTGCCAGACTCTTAGATCAGTGATTTAACAAAAGCCTGGCTGAGCCCGGATTAGGTTTCTCGGAGCCAGGACCTGGGAGGCCTGTCCGGTTGAGCCACTTTCTCAGAGCCACGTGACTTTCACAGACCAGGAGGCGGGGTGGGGGGGGTTGGGGGCCCCTCACCCGTGTCTATCCCCTGCACTGACGTCCTGTGCACAGTGACATCGAGCAGCAGTACACCGAAAAGGAAGGCCCAACTGAAGAGGGGCGGATCACTAACGCCCAGCGGTGTTCAACACACTTCCCACACAGTAAGGGGCCCCAGTCCAGACTTGCAGGTTCCGAGTTGGCTGTCACCTTGGCCGTCTTCTTTGGAACCCATGACATGGCCCCCAGGGAGGCAGGAGGAACAGAGCTGTGAGGAGAACACTGTAGTGGCTGCTACGATGTATGATGTTTCTGTCACCTTTACCTAGAAGGGCTTCAAAGTGCAGGCAGCCCTAGAAGGTTTCTAGGGGAAGCTCTGGTGTCTCCTTGGAAAATCCCACTTAGCTGGAAAAAGAATAAAACAAAAACAGCAGGGTGTTTACTGCTTACATGTACAAGATCTCGTTTAACTTGCACACTTCTCCATGGGGCAGACTTACAGCATCATCATCCCTATCTTACAGGGTAGGAAATGGAGCACGAAAATGTTAAATGACTTACTCAAGGTCACAAATGTTTGACTTCAAGTATATGCAATACCAGACTGCATGCCTTTAACCACTAAGCCACATCTCCTCCAGAGTGGGAATAAGTCACCTTGGTTTGTCCATGTAAACTAGAGGCCACTTTTGTCATGAGATACTGTTTGGCAGCCGAGGTGAAAAGAGTCCTCGGTTGGTGAATTAAATACACAATGAACAAAGACCCCGCAACTTTGGAGAAATGAGCTACTAAGGCAACTTCAGATGCAACAAGGAATTAGACTTCACTGATGGTGTTCTCAGAGAAGGCGACGGCACCCCACTCCAGTATTCTTGCCGGGAAATTCCCATGGACGGAGGAGCCTGGTAGGCTACAATCCATGGGGTCACGAAGAGTCAGACACGACTGAACAACTTCACTTTCAGTTTTTACTTTCATGCACTGGAGAAGGAAAGGGCAACCCACTCCAGTGTTCTTGCCTGGAGAATCCCAGGGACAGGGGAGCCTGATGGGCTGCCGTCTATGGGGTCGCACAGAGTCAGACACGACTGAAGCGACTTAGCAGCATGAGCAGATGGTGTTCTAGACCTTGAAGCAGTCAGTCCAGGGGGAGAGGGTGCACCCCTGGTTTAATATCTTAGCCCAACCAGAGTCGATGTCAGGCCAGGGGAAACTCCATGTTGAAGTGGTGGGGGGGCTCTGGTGCAGCTCACCCTTCTCACCAGATTCCTTCCCATTGCTAAGCCTGCTAGTTATGGATTTTTTTTTTTTTTTTTACTAAGAAGGGAGACAGCCTAGTATTTTTCAATTTGCTGAAAAATCACATGGTGAGTTAATGCTAGAGCTTGCAATACTCCATATGTGTGGCTGGTCAGAGATGGGCCTCCCAGGTATGAACCTTTTGTTATTTTGAAAGCACTTTGGCTCAAAGCTGGATGTTCTGGAGTCGGCCTTAGTGGGCTGATGCAATACCACAGACTAAGCTAGGAACAAGTGGGATGCCAGCACATGGGTATTCACAGCCCTCTCCTAGGGACAGGGGAAATAGGCCATCACCAGGCTTAGGGAAAGGAGTTGAGAATGTTCACATCTCTAAAGGCGCTCGACCTACAATGAGGGTAGCAGCTGGGAGCTCTGTGTCAAGGGAAATGGGTGTTTAAATCCAGGCTCTCTCCTCAGAGTTTCTCAAACCCAGTTAACCCTTTGGCTTATAGGCAAATAAAGCTGACAACTTTCAGAGACAGCCAGTACGTGTGATGCAGCAAGAATAGAGGTACTGAACCTGAAGCCAGTTCTTCACAGTTATTATTAGCATCCACATCCCTCATCATTATGATTTTATTCTGTTATTTATAGGACAGGAGAAGGTATCAGACACACTGATCATGGGGGTGATCAAACACACCATTCCTGGCTAAGAACACTGCTGTGGTCATAGCCTCCAAGGAGAGAAGCGTCCCCAAGGCATTGCTCATCCAGACTTTGCCATGTTTTGACTACATCATCCTTTGGCCACATGTGATTGGACAGAGGAGGATGCTTGGCCCAGGACCTCCATGCATGGACTGACTGGTATTGTCAGATGTGGTCCAGCCGGATCAAAGATCATTCAAGTTAGATCTTTCTCTCTTCGGGAGTTGATTTTGGAAATAAAGAGAAAACGAGCCAGCTGGTAGTGGGACAAGAATCATGGAGATACACTTAGAAGAGGGGTGTGAATATTGAGATCGCTGAGTCACCCTGATGTTGGAAATCCAGGACCAATGGTTCTGAACCCAAATGCCTGTGCACACGGGCTGGCAGCTACCCTCACAGGTGGGTACCATATTGTGTTCAAGGTGGAGGATGTACCTTTTTTTGTAACTGAAGATATATGTTGTTACAACAGTGCACCTCAGACAGAATGTTGAGAGAAGTGCTTCAACATGTAGAATAGGAGAATCCCAAATGGGCACATTGTATGGGAGAGGTGTGAGAGGTAGAGTGTACCGACAAGCATGGGCAAATGAACCTCGTGTTTCCTAGGGTGTGTGCAAACTTGGTTTTGTGAATACAGAGGAGAGCACAGTTGGGGCCATAGCAGTTATCCTCAAATGAAAACACAGGCTTGAAGAGTAATCAAGTGAATGATATAAGTGGGGATGTAATTTAATCCCTTTGAAGCCTTGCCAAAAATTCTAGTGTTTGAACGTGCACCATGGAATTAGTAAGACCCTTTTGGTTTTAAGTGACAAGAGACTGAACTCAAATTAACTTACAAGGGAATTCATGGCTCATATAATTGAAAAATCTAAAGAATGGAACTGACTTTGGTCCTGGCTGGATCCAAATGTGCAGTATCATTGGAAATTAGGGGCTCCCCTGGTAGCTCAGTCAGTAAAAAATCTGCCTGCAGTGCAGGAGACCCAGGTTCAGTCACTGGGTCAGGAAGATCCCCTGGAGAAGGAAATGGCAACCCACTCCAGTATTCTTGACTGGAAAATCCCAAGGACAGAGGAGCTGGGCAGGCTACAGTCCGTGGGGTCACAAGAGTCAGACATGACTTAGTGACTAAATCATTGGAAATTAGTATCTATCTAATTCTTGCTTTCCTCCAATAGGCTTTATTCTTTGGTTGGCAGCAACTCCCACACTTGACATGGTGGCAAGCACTGGCTTCATGTTTCATGCTTACCTCCCCCCAGCCAAGCAGCCTCAGCAGAATAAGAGTAATTTCCTAGCAATACAGCACAAGTTCCAGGGATGGTGCTTATTGGTCCACCTTGGGACATGTATCCATCCCTGAACCAATCACTGAGGCCAGGGAAAAGCAGCAATCTAATTAGCCTGGCCTGAGTCCTGTGCTGCAGCTTTGGATCTAGGGTAAGATGTCAGTACTACCAGAAGACAGGGCTTAAGTTAACAATAGAAAAATGGTTGTCCCTGGAGACATTGTTGAATAGGCAGTCACACCATATATCCACCTCAGCCCCCAACAAAGTAGTTAACTATAATCTCTTTGAGGTAATGATCCTTGAACTCCTGACATGAACCTTCTTGAATGCTGAATGACTTTCTGATTCCAATATCCATGAAAACTAACTATAATTTAATGGCAGATTTATCTATCAGGGTTCTTATTAACAAACAACTAACTCACTCTAGTATTCTTACCTGGAAAATCCCATGGAGAGAGGAGCCTGGTGGGCTACAGTCCATGGGGTCGCAAAGAGTTGGACATAACCGAGCGACTGAACAACTCACTCTACTTTGTTTAAAAGAAGAACAGTGTATGAGAGGCTATTAGTGGCTCACAGACTCTCTGGCAGAGTTAGAGAAGGGGGCTTGAGGCTCTGCAGCCATAAACCCTGGTCCAGCCACAGGCTTGATCCCACTGCCTCTGGCTCCTGTTACTGGGAGTATCTCTGCCCTGCTGCCTCTGGGGGCTCCACACTCCTTGCCATGCTCCTCCCCCATCACAAAGATGCAGTCCTGTGTGGCAGCTGTTCCCTTGCTTTTTACTTTTCTATTTAAGTTTCAAGTTGCTGCATCCAACTAGCAGAGCCCAGGTCAAATGTCTGTGTCTGAGCTGCAGAAGTGATTTGGGAAACTGAGTTCTGATCTCCATCCCAGTGAGGCAATGGCCCTACCATGGCCTATTTCCATAACTTAGAAAGGCTATTCAAATGATGCTGGGCTGGCACCAATGTGACCCCCATCCACTACACCACACTCGAAATAGTCAGGTCTTCTGCATCTTCTGGGTTTTGGAGAGATCACACAATGGGGCTAATGCTCCTTATTTCCACAAGTGGCTTCCCATTATATCTGTGAGTATCTGATTTTTGTGACCAAGGGAACCCAGTTAACATGGGTAATTTGGCAATGTCATTTAGATAAAATTTAGCTTGGGGATAAGTATTTCCTTGCCAGCAAGACTGGATTGCCAGAGCTCATGGTTTCTTCATCAAAATGAAAGCCTTCAGTGGGTCTCTTGATGATCCCAGTGAAACATGGCCTCATGGAGCCCTCCCAAGAGTGCCAGCCCATAGAAATTTAATAGGCCTTTTCACAGAGCTCTACATGTGCCACCCTGGGCTACTATTTAACCACAGACCATCCCCAGCCATTGACAAGAAGCTGAGTTGCCAGGCAAGGGTCTTCTTGGCCTGATAAATTCCCCCTGGAGTCTAGAATCCTATAGCAGCACTTGCCAGGAAATTGGATTATCTGACCTCCATCCTGTGCCTTCCATTGCCTGATCAGGAGCTGAAGTCATTCAATTAAGAGAGAGTTTTTGAGCATTAACTATGTCCCAGGTATTGTACTAACACTGGACATACTCTGCCCCCAGGGAGCCTTCAGACAAGTAAATTAGCCAAAGCTCAAATGGTGTGAAGGGAAGCAAGGAAGGGGATGAAAATGTTCAAGTGCCATTATTCAGAAAGAGATGCTTAGTTTTCATTTTTAAGCAGACTTATTGATCAGGGTGATGATGGAAGCCAAGGTCTTTGACCTAATGTAGAAGCATAGTCATTATATTTTCCCAACACGTGATCTAACAAAGAAATGTCTGGAATTGGTGAATTCATTTATGTAAAGGTAATGCCATTAAATACATTCAGTTAGAGTTAATAGATGAGAATAATTAAACCAGAATAAATAATGACCACATCAGAAAATCTAGCCGCTGCAGTCAATTGAATATACATAACTGACTGAAGCAGGAAGTCCAGTCTTTGGCTCCTGGGAACGCGTGGAGTTCCTCTCAGAATACTGACGTATTCCACAAAGCAAAATATGGTCTTTGACAGCTAGGGAAAAGAGGACGTTTCTGCTCTAGACCCAGAATACTCTCTTCACCAGACCACAGGCCTCATCGTTTCCACGGAGGTGGCAGGTGCCCACAGAGACCACTAGGTGTCGCTGTGAACCTTTGAGAACGCGGCCTCACGCTGCGGGCACATTTCAGCTGGGTCTGTTTTCAATCAACACGTTGTCAGTTTTTCTACCCGAGGCCCCAGGGGTGTGCTAGGAATTTTTATTTCCTGAGAAATCCTGTGATTCAGCTGCCCTTTGTTGGCCCTGTGCGAGAGAACGAAGGCTGTGCTTGCTCTACCAGCTCCCCAGGCAGGGGGCTCCCAGGCAAGGGTCTTCAGGCCACCAGCCACCTCTCCTCTCTCTCTGCTCTTCATCCTTTGCTTCAGCCCTGTTGTCCCCCTCCCTTTTTGCCTCTTCACGTCCCTTTTTATCTTTCTCACCTGGTCCTCAGTGACACTAATGAGCCCTCAGTTGCTCCATGGGAAGGGCCCCATCCTGGAAGAATGGTCCAAGCCCTGGTGAATTTCAAGACATCCAAACAAGCTCCAGCAAAAACTAGCTTGTACATTCTGTCCTCACCTTCCCCTTCTGATTCTACACTCAGCCTTGCCCCTTCTTCTAAACAACTCCAAGATTAAGACAGTGTTGGGGTGGGAGCAACAGGAGGCTAAGCAGAATTCCAGACCCTGGTCCAGCATGAAGGCACTTAGAAGCCACACCTACTTTCAGACTCCACCTGCCTCTGCCACTTTCTAGCTCTGAAACCTCTGGGAGGTAACTCACCCTTTCTGATCCTCAATTCTTCATAGGTAAGTGAGAGAGTACCTCCAGATGCGTCATATTAAAAAACATTTTAAATACAAAGGACTCCATGAGATGTTGCACATTATAAGCATTCTATAAACGCAAAGTGATTTTAATTATTATTATACGGACACTTAGACACATCAGCATACACTCAAACAAACATTCTCTGGAACCTGTGGCAAGATGGTGTGTTAAGGGAACAAAATCCAGGGGTATTTATTCAGAGATTCTAACCCTCTCTGTACTTAAGTCAACAGTGATAAAGTTGTTCTGAGTCTAGCTGGGAGATGTCTTCATCAATAACCATAGTTTGCTTGGAAAAATGCCCTGGTCACTGTCCTGTGGTCTTCAAGGAAAAGGCCACTCATGAGTGGAGTTGGCCACTCCCTCCTTCAGGTTTGGTAGGGCTGTCCTGGTTTCCAGCAACCACACTGCTCTTGTGGGTTTTTGTGGGAAGGCGGAATCCTGACTGTGGGAGCCCTGTGGCTGCTCTCTGTAGGCCCTGTGGCCTCATACTCTGAAAAGCTTTGGGGAAGTTGTAAAGAGAGGAGCCAGTGTATTGGAGGTGGTTTCTGGACCACTCAGAGGAAGCCAAGTGGCAAAAAGAGCCCCTGCTGACCAACATACATAACTGCTGCCCCTTCGCCTTGGGGAGGAGGAGGCTGTTTCTGAGTGAACCATATCTTGATTTAACGTCTTTGGAAAGCACTTGAAGACTCATAACCAAGATGAGACTGCTTTTGTTGAGCAGCTGACTGGTAGGGAATGTGTGTAGAACCAAGAAAAGAATAGACCATGCCTTTCACACAGCCCAAAGCTGCATGCGCTGGGCTTGCAGGGCTGCAGGAGGCGAGTGGCTATTTCAGATCCCAGCTCAAGCCAGATGGGAGAGGATGCTCTCAGAGTACGTCTGCTGGTCCAGAAGCTGGTAGTGATGCTGCCTGTGTGAGGGTTGATTTCTGCAGCTGTGAGAAGCCTTGGGCTTTCAGGGAAGAGCTACTTGGTCAGAGGATCCGTCTGAGGGTTCAGTTATCTGACACCTTTCCACACCAGAACACAAATCGAAGGACATAACTGAGCCCTTCAGCATAGGCTCTGAGGAGGCACACCCAGGTTGGTGTCCTGGCTCTGTGACCTCTGGGCAAGGTCCCTTATCTCTCCACCCCTCAGCTTTCTCATTAAAATGCAGCTAACCAGGCTATCCTCAGAGGGCTCTGAGGGTTTGGAGTTCATGTAACTAGTGTACCCAGCCTATGTTAGACACACAATTGCAATCCAGAGGTTTGTCCAGACCTGTCTGCAGACTGCTCAGGTGCAGAGGAAGTTCAGTGAGGTCAACCAGCACTCCAGACCATGGACTACCTCCTCATGCCAGAGCTTGACAGTGTCTGGGAAGGGCTGACACTATCGCATCCTGGGCCGAAGGATGTGATAAAACATTTTAAAACATTTGTTTATTTCAAAAGTTTGTGACCGCCTAGTGGATTGCTGGTGAGAACGTAAAATAGTGCAAGGACTTTGAAAAAGAGTATCATGGATTCTCAAAAAGATCAATATAGAAATATCATATGACTTAGCATTTCCACTCCTAGGTATGTAACCAAGAGAAATTACAGAGTGTGTCCATACAAGAACTTGTACACTAATATCCAGTGCACATTATTCATGATAGCCACAAGGTGGAAATAACCCAAATGTCCATTAGTTGATGAGTAGATAAATAAAACGTGGTATACTCATGCAACAGAGCATTATTCAGCCATAAAAAGAAATACAGCGCTGATATCTGCTACAACATAGATAATTCTTGAAAACATGCAAAGTGAAATAAGCCAGATAATACAAAAGGACATATATGATATGTTTTCTATTCATACGAAATAGCCATAGAGACAGACAGTAGGTTAGTGGGTGTTAGAGCTTGGAGAGTTAGATAGTGGTGATGGTTTCACAACTCTGTGAATATACTTGAAAACCACTGAATTTATTGGTATGTGAATTAAATCACAAAACCAATAAAATTGTTACCAAATAAAAAAGACAGCTTAGCATATCATTTTGAGGGTGTTCTGACTGTGGAAGAACAGATGAGATGGGCAGTACAGGGAATGGAGGAGCTCTTGTGAGCCTCATCTCTAAATCAGATTAACCAGCTTCCCTCCCTCAGCCACAGATTGTTTCTGGACCCTGTAGGAATCACAAGCCTTCTGAGTGCACTGGGGCCCCACATGGGCAGCAGGATGCTCTCGTCTAAGCACTGGGCCTGCCTCACTTAGCAGGCACCACACAAGAAAACTGCAAAGCTCACAAGCATGCTTAACACTTGCAAGGATCATGTTCTCCAAACCCCAAATCAGGACTGATAACTAAGGTTCACACTCACAGGAATGGTAGGAGATACCATTTTAAGTAGTGACTGTCTCCAAAACTCCCATCTTGAGGCTCCAGTTTTCCAGCACACACTCACCTCCCTATTTCCTTCTAAACTGATTTGCTAAGACTTTAGACTTTCTTGGAAGTCACAGGCCACAGTTTTTTTGTACAACTCAGGTCTCCTGGTAAAAGGCTTTTAATCAGAACTGTACTTTTTTAGATTGTGAGCTAATCTAACACATGGCTTGGATGAATAAGGTACCTGCGACCTTTTCCATAGCAGGGCACTGAGTTCAGACCGAGAAAATGCCATCCAAGTCTGTTTGCTCTGCTTCTATGAAGCCTGTTTGGAATCTTGACAGGGTTCAGTTCAATACATAGAAACTCTAAGGGCTTCTCTCTCATAGTGTGTTCGTGTGTACACACACACACCCACCACCACCACCACCACCATCACCACTCCAGACAGCAATAACAGTGGGTTTCACAGCCTGGTCAGGGGGCAGTTGCATTCAGGAAGCATTGTTTGGTGTTATGTGAAATAACTGTATTTGGAAGCTTCCACTGAGGGAGTGGCTAGACCCCACAAGGGCACCTATATTTAAGATGGGAATTGGCCCAGGGGAACTCAGGGCTTCTTTCACAGCTGAAGCACTCCTTCCAAAAGGTTCTTCAAGGTTTCCATGTGCCCACCACCCTGAACCAAGCCACTGCCATCTAATACCTGGATTAATCCAAAAGCCACCTCATTGGCCTCTCTACTTCCACCCCTGCTCCCTGCCTCCCTCAAGTGAATTCTCAAATCAGCACTCTGAGAGAGGATTTAAAACAGAAAATATGTTGCACTCCTAACCCTGCCATGTTTCCTCATCACATTCAGAGTAAAAGCCAAACTCTACCATGGTTTACAAAGCCCTACATGATGAGCATCTCCTCCCTCACTGCCTCATCATACACTCCACAGACTACACATCCCCAACCCCACCCCCAGATATGCTCCCACTTTCCCACACACACCTGTGCAAAGGCGTTTCCTCCGGTCCTGGTGTTCATCATTGTTCCTCCAGCTAATCCTCAACCTGGTTTTCCCTTTGCGCTCTCTGCCTGGGGTCTCTTAGCAGTTACCTGCATGACTCTTTGCCTCTCACCTAACCATGGGGCCTTCTTTGACCACACTATTTAAAGCAGCCATGCCCACCCTTCATAACCCTGACCTTGTTCATAGTTCTCAATAGCTTTTACCACCATTAAAATATCATATATTTATACATAAAGGATATATATACCTATGATATGTGCATACATATGAGATATGAATACATATGATATATATGTACATGTGTATAACCTGTTTATCTATCATTTCTATGGAAATAAATAAAGGCTAACTATATGAGACCTGGGTTCAATCCCTGGGTTGGGAAGATCCCCTGGAGAAGGAAATGGCAACCTGCTCCAGTACTCTTGCCTGGAGAATCCCATGGACAGAGGAGCCTGGTAGGCTACAGTCCACGGGGTCGCAAAGAGTCGGACACGACTGAGCGACTTCACTTAACTATATGAGAAAAGCAAAGCATATTTATTTGTACCTTACTATAGTAAGCAAGTCAGCCACCATCACTCTTGTTTTGGCAGAGACTCAAAGGCGGGCAGAGGGATGGGAAAGCTTTGTAGTGGAACAAAGGGAAGGCTCAGGGTGCCCTTATTGGAGGCTGTCAGCCTGGGGAAGCTGTCAGTGAGCTCACTGGAGGGAGTACATGCTATGGTGTACATTTAGTTTTCTCTGGCTGGTCCTAAGTTAGAAGTGGAGATAAAAATTAGGGAATCTGACTGTTATTAATCAAGTCCTGGCCATTTGGGGCTGATTGTTACAGAAGTTATTGTTTAGCTTCCTGGATTGTTACTAGAGACAGCCATTCAGCTTCCTGCAAGTCTGACTTATGGCAGGCTGGCTTCCCAGGCTGTTTATTGTAGATAAGGGGGTTGGTTTCCTGGGCAGGTTCCTGCAGGTTGCATGGGCCCAAGTTCTATTTTTATATATGGTTGGGCCATCGTCCATTTGAATATTCAGTCTCTTATCCCTCAACAGTCGCTCAGTCATGTCCAACTCTTTGCAACCCCATGAACCAAAGCACGCCAGGCCTCCCTGTCCATCACCAACTCCTGGAGTTTACCCAAACTTATGTCCATTGAGCCAGTGATGCCATCCAGCCATCTCATCCTCTGTCGTCCCTTTCTCCTCCTTCCTTCAATCTTTCCCAACATCAGGGTCTTTCCAAATGAGTCAGCTCTTCGCATCAGGCAGCCAAAATATTGGAGTTTCAGCTTCAACATCAGTGCTTCCAATGAACACCCGGGACTGATTTTCCTTAGGATGGACTGATTGGATCTCCTTGCAGTCCAAGGAACTCTCAAGAGTCTTCTCTCACAGTTCAAAAGCATCAATTCTGCGGCGCTCAGCTTTCGTTATAGTCCAACTCTTGCATCCATACATGACTACTGGAAAAACCATAGCCTTGACTAGATGGACCTTTGTTGACAAGGTAATGTCTCTGCTTTTTAATATGCTGTCTAGGTTGGTCATAACTTTCCTTCCAAGGAGCAAGCGTCTTATAATTTCATGGCTGCAATCACCATCTGTAGTGATTTTGGAGGCCAGAAAAATATAGTCAGCCACTGTTTCCACTGTTTTCTCATCTATCTGCCATGAAGTGATGGGACCAGATGCCATGATCTTAGTTTTCTGAATGTTGAGCTTTAAGCCAACTTTTTCACTCTCATCTTTCACTTTCATCAAGAGGCTCTTTAGTTCTTCTTCACTTTCTGCCATAAGGGTGGTGTCATCTGCATAGCTGAGGTTATTGATATTTCTCCCAGCAATCTTGATTCCAGCTTGTATTTCTTCCACCCCAGCGTTTCTCATGATGTACTCTGCATATAAGTTAAATAAGCAGGGTGACAATATACAGCCTTGACGGACTCCTTTTCCTATTTGGAACCAGTCTGTTGTTCCATGTCCAGTTCTAACTGTTGCTTCCTGACCTGCATACAGGTTTCTCAAGAGGCAGGTCAGGTGGTCTGGTATTCCCATCTCTTTCAGAATTTTCCACAGTTTCTTGTGATCCACACAGTCAAAGGCTTTGGCATAGTCAATAAAGCAGAAATAGATATTTTTCTGGAACTCTCTTGCTTTATCAGTGATCCAGCAGATGTTGGCAATTTGATCTCTGATTCCTCTGCCTTTTCTAAAACCAGCTTGAACACCTGGAAGTTCATGGTTCACGTATTGCTGAAGCCTGGCTTGGAGAATTTTGAGCATTGCTTTACTAGCGTGTGAGATGAGTACAATTGTGCGGTAGTTTGAGCATTCTTTGGCATTGCCTTTCTTTGGGATTGGAATGAAAACTGACCTTTTCCAGTCCTGTGGCCACTGCTGAGTTTTCCAAATTTGCTGGCATATTGAGTGCAGTACTTTCACAGCATCATCATCCCTCACTAGAATGTAAACATTAGGAATGTTGTTTTATTTACTGCTCTCTTCCTGGAGCCTAGAACAGTGCCTCAGACCTAATCAGCACTCAGTAACTGTTTGTTGATCACCATCATGTTTGTGTAAATCTAGTTAGAGAAGTGGTACTCTGCTACATGACTTGGGTCGGGAACCAACTGTCAACTTGCTTAATTCTATTCAGTTTTACAAATGTTTGTTGAATACTTGCCACGCCTCCAGAAGGCTCTATATTGGCTGTGGTTATTCATCCCAGGTGACACAGGACAAGCACTGGATGAAAATTGATTGACAACCAAGGTTCTGAATGCTTTAGCCTTCGCTCAACGTTCTCTTCTCTCCCACTGTGGACTCACAGCTAGCTCTAACAGTCCTTCAGTGTCCAGGTCGTCCCTCACACTTTCAGAGTGCTGTGGCCCCATCTGCTTTCTCCCACACCCACTACCCACAAAACTCATTTATTTAACGTGCAGTGCCTGCAGGGTGGCTGCTGTCTTTTCAAAGAGCTAGTTATCATCTCAGTTGGGTTAGTCCTTTGAGCAGGAGCCACATCTCACCTTCCATACATGTAGTGGGGTCTCAGTGATGAGTCTACCCCCCATTCCCCACTCCATCCTGTGACTGACCTTTTCCTGGCCTCAGGATACGTCCATCCTCCACATAAGGAAGTCACACCTGACTCAGAGCTGCCATCCAGAGGTTATAAGCAGTACGCTGTTCAGATAACCCAAGACTGGGGCCCCTCCTTGGGCATCTCAAGTATTTTCTAATAAAGGCTCCCTATGAAATTTTTTTTTTTGGCCAAGCTGAGCAACATGCAGGATCTTAATTTCCTAACCAGGGATTGAACCTGTGTCCCCTGCATTGGGAATGCGAAATCTTAACCGCTAGACCACCAGACAAGTCCCCACATTAATTTTTTTTTTTAATATTTAAATGATTCTGAAATATATTTTCTAACAAAAAGGAAATTCCAGGCTTGGGTTAATTTATCTTTCAAATAGAACACTCAAGGAACCAAGAAACAGACCAGGATGGGAGTGCAAATAGAATCTTTGAGGATGCATCACAGCAGGCTGCCTGCAGCCACAGCAGGCAGAGTGTAAGCTCTGCAAGGGCAGGGCCCTGGGGCTGCTGTGTTGACAATGAGTCAACACCTGGCACACAGTATTTGCTCCGTAAACATTTATTGAATGAATGGGAGGTGTAAACACACACATTAAGTTTGAAATGAGAAATGCCAAGTTTCAATAGCCATCATTTTCTAGATTCACTCATTTGGTTGCTTTAATTTTCTCAGCCATTACAAAACACATTACACAAAAAGGCAAACGATAGATCTACAGACGTAAAGTGAAGTCGTTCAGTCGTGTCTGACTCTTTGCGACCCCATCGACTGTAGCCTACCACGCTTCTCCATCCGTGGGATTTTCCAGGCAAGAGTACGGGAGTGGGTTGCCATTTCCTTCTCCCTACAGACATGCTGCTGCTGCGTCGCTTCAGTCGTGTCGGACTCTGTGCGACCCCATAGATGGAAGCCCACCAGGCTCCGCTGTCCCTGGGATTCTCCAGGCAAGAACACTGGAGTGGGTTGCCATTTCCTTCTCCAGTGCATGAAAGGGAAAAGTGAAAGTGAAGTCGCTCAGTCGTGTCCGACTCTTCGAGACCCCATGGACTGCAGCCTACCAGGCTCTTCTGTCCATGGGATTTTCCAGGCAAGAGTACTGGAATGGGGTGCCATGGCCTTCTCCCACAGACATGAGAGAGGGCTATAAGGAGCGTAAGCATCATTGCCCAGTTTTTCTTCACACATGCTCTGAACAAAAGGGGACAGCGATGCAGACCCCGCTTCCTACTGAGCACGAGGGAAATCTCCAGCTTCAGAATTCACCATGATTTCTGTGGATCCTTCTGTGGCCTGATCTCTGAACATGTTTGCTTTAATTTTTAATGACTCAGAATCAGGCAAGTCAACATTAGATACAATAAATTTATATATGATTAAGTCCTTGGGAGAGAAATGTGAGAGAAGTTATACATGGTTCTCAATGGTCCCTGGCTTGATTTTACTCAGATAATTTATTTTTCAAACCTGGTTTAAATGACCTAGCCCTGGACCTGAGACTTCTGATGCCCCCAATCAAATAGTCCAATATGCAAAAGAAAAAGGCAGTTTCTCTTGGCAGAAGTTTCCTGATACCACTCCTGACCCATGTCTTGGGCTCCTCAGTGTTCACATCTTGGGGCTTGGAAGACAATCAACTCTTCCTGCCCATCAACAGGGAAAGAAATGATTCTTCAAGCAGACCCTGGGCTTCGAGAGGTCCCTCCCTGTGCCTAACCTAAATCTCTCTTTCTGTCTGAGAAGCACATCCCCTCCTGCCCTGTCATCACAGGAGAAGGGAGAACAGCTGTTCACCACCCTCCTTTTAATCATCCTTAATGGGCTCGTAAACAGTTATCAGGCACCCCCTTCAGCCTTTTCGGAGCTTCATTTTACTTACATTGAGGCTGAGAGCTTCTGAGGAAGGCCTTTTACTCGGGGGCTCCGAGTCTTAAATGCGTAATCAGCCACTTCACCCACTTTAACCTCCACAAATGAGCAGCTCTGCCTTCTTTGCAAAATTTAAACCTATTCAAGGGAGTTCCCTGGCAACCAACCCCTATTAATAAATCACACTTGCTCTAGGCCAGGACGGGGCATTTTCTAAATGTTTCTTTTTCTTGAGAAGTCACACCAACGACAGCAGGCACACAATAAACAGTGCAGCTGCTCCCTCCCAAGTTCTGCATTTGCAAGGTGGATCCTCGCTGCCTTGTACAGGCCATCCTGGGCCTGAGGGAGTTCTCATCTGACACCCCAACTGGGAAAGTGGGTACTGCTCCAGTGGACTCTCATCTAGTCCTTTCTTGTGGTCACAGCAGCTAAGGAGCAGGACGTGGAGTGAAGGTGAGGATTGCTCGGCCTCTACCAGGCACACAGTGAAAATTTCCGTTTCCTGTTCCGTCACAGGAAGGCCTATGTTAGGGTCATTGCTTGTGCCCACAGTGAATGTCTCAGCTGTATGAATGGCTAGGGCTTCCCGTTATGTCTCTACTCTGAGTCCTATGGTCTCCCTCAAGAGGAGGTAGAGAGAGAGCTGGGCAGGCAGGTTTCAGGGTTGATGTTGTTTTAGCTTTGCAAAAAAGAGTAGCTTTATTTCAAGAGGAATTTTCACCAGGATGGCTAAAATGAAAAGGACTGACACCACCAAGTGTTGACCAGGGAGGAAAGCAATCAGGGCCCTCCATCATTGCTGGTGGAAGTGTAAACTGGAGCTACCAACTTCAGACTTCTCAGATTCCAGCAATGGCTCTGGCCCTCCCACTCCTAGGAATAGGCTCAGAAGAAACAAGTGTTTGTGCTACCGAAAGATGTGGAAAAGGAAGTTCACTGTGCTGTAACCTCTAATAGTAAAAAACAAAAACAAAAACAAAAACTGGGAGCAGCCACCTAAATGTGGGATGGATAAATGACATGTGGTAGATTCCCTCAATGGGATATGATATACAGTGAAGAGACCTGGATGGTTACACACAGACATGATGCTTAGTAAAAGGAGCCAGACACAAAAGAGTGTGTTCTGTGTAATCCCATTTATAGGAAATTCCAAAAAGGCAAAAGTAATTTATGACAATAAAGACCCGAATAGTGGTTGCCTCTGGCAGGAGTCTACATGGTATCAAGCTGAGTGCCTTAGATCTGTGCGCTTTATTGCATTATCAGTTTTACCTTAATGAGAAAGAATTAAAGGTATCTAGTGTGTTTTCTTCTTTCCAGATGAACAACTTATTATTTATTCATCTTTTTTTTCCCCCCACTGCTCTGCCTCTTTAGAAAAAGATTAGATGTGACTTACAATGGTGTTGAACTGTATTTATCAGTGAAGAAATCTGGGAGACACTAAAATTAAGGCAGGAAAAAAAAAAGGTGGAACCAGATGAGAGGGGAGCCCTTGGAATTTAGGCAGCAGGTTTCCTGTGCTTCCTAAGGGCGAATGGAATGGAATGGGGCTTCCTAGAGTCAACATGAAGAAGAAACACAAGTCCACATTTAAGTTAACAGTCCAGCTGATCAGAGGTACAGATAATTGAGCAAAACCACTCCTGGGCCATTTCAGAAACAGGCAACTCTGGGATCAAATCCATTTCTGTTTAAAGTTTGTCAAACATTCCTTCTGGGACCCTGGATCCCCTACATTTTCTGCCTCCCCCCCTGCCCTCGAAGAACGTAAGGTGAAGCAGCATCCAGACAGTCAAGTTCTCTCGCTGCATTGCCCAGTTCACTTCTCTGGGTGCGGTTTGGGGGATGCCCCTCTCGTGAAGGCTGGGTTTCTGTTCTTTGGGGTGCTCGGCATGCTGTCCTGGCTCCTGGGCCCCAGGCCTGCATCCTCAGCCTGGACTTTGCTGCTCAGACCATCTCCTTCCTTGTGGGTGCTCCTTGGTGGCCTGGTCCCTTCCCGAGGGACAGGTCTTCTTGGAGCACCTCCCTGGGGGCTGGACTCTTTCCATTTTGGCATTTGGTTTAAGGAGTTTTTCCACTTTCTGGCTCCAGTTTTTGAGTTGAATTCATATATTGCCCCAGTAACTAGGGGGAAAAAGAAATACACATCCAATATATAAACAAAGGAATCCAAGTGCTTCTCTGCTCCCCCCCTGCACTCAGCTCTCATCTCACCCCCAGCTAGAAAGAAGGAAAGCAGGCTTGTGAAAAACACAGACAATCTTCACCAGCCTGCCCTTTCCAAGAGCTGAGCTGCGTGGCTCTGACCACACGGGTAGCAGATCTCAATGCTTCCCTGGAAAGAAAGGTTTAAGAGAGTCTCTTCCTCAGTGGCTTAGATGGTAAAGAATCTGCATGCAGTACAGGAGCCCTGGGTTCTATCCCTGGGTCGGGAAAATCCCCTGGAGAAGGACATGGCAAGCCCCTCTAATATTCTTGCCTGGAGAATCCCATGGACAGAGGAGCCTGGTGGGCTGCTGTCTATGGGGTCGCACAGAGTCGGGCATGACTGAAGCTTCTTAGCAGTAGCAGCAGCAGCAGAGATTTACAGACACAGACCCACAGATCTGGCCCCTGTTGAGATGATGCAAGGGAGCCATTTTTATCATGTCGGAGCCAGCAGATGCTAATTGGTGTTTGTTCACATTAGTCCAGTTGGCTCATTTCTTCCTTTTTCCTTCTCTCAAACACACAGACGTAGGAGAACAGCCTCGGCCCTTCCTGGCTTTTGCCCCAGAAGATCTAGTTTCCAGCATGCCCCTGCTCCTGCAGCACGAGTGGCCTCTCAGGCAGAGGATCCCACCAGCACTTATGCTAATGTGGGCGCATTATGGTAACAAGTACCTAATAATAGAGGGAAATTTAATTCCAGCAGCCGCAGCAGCCTTCCCTGGAGAGGAGCCATCCTCCTTCCGAGGAGGACCAAGCCGAGCCGTTCACATGTGAGGGTGGCAGGAAGCCAACACACTTGCCTCCTGAATTTGGTTTCCTTCCCTTTATTCACGTCTATAATTGAGCCTTTGTAAGTGAAGGGATGTGTGTGAAGGAGCTAAATTTGGAGCTGATTTCATGGGGGTGATGAGAGCTCTGGAGGCCAGCTTTACCTTATGTTCATCTTGCCGACCAAGAAGGAATTCTTGGCCCTGATCAAGGGAAAAAAGAAGCCAAGCTTGCCATTTCTCCATATCTCTCATTACCAACAGGATGGTGTTAGAAGTGTTCAGAAAGGATGGAAGGAGTGGGGACGAGAGTGGGGGGAGATGGAGTCCCAGTAAGCAGGAAAAAAAGTGGGTTATTAAATTCACAAATTCCCTGAGTTGGTTTGTGATTCAGGAAAGGGAGGCTAGAGAGAGGCATGGTCCTTGAGGGGGAGCCTCTAGGTGGAAACCTTCTGAAGCCTCACACGTGATCATATGCTTGAACATCAGCCAGCCAGCTCTGCTTTGAGCTGATCTCATGTTACAGGGAAGCCTGGAAGAGTCAGCATTGTGTAGGACCGCAACCAAGTGGATTGACAGACTTGAGTGAAGAGCAGGACATCTGATAGGGTCCTCCATGACTCTATCAGCCTGGACTATGAAGAGCCCACTGATAGGCGGCACTGCCATGTAATTACCTGGGTCTGCGGCTTCTCCATCAAAGACTGTGTTCATCTGGATTGTTTCCTAAGGAAAAGAGACAGTTTCAAGCACAGCTCTATACTCCTCCTCCCAGGTGAGGCTGCTCTTCCTTACAGCCCAGATTCCTCAGCCAGGGCCTACCTGACATTTATTTATTCCATAGGTGCTGTGCTAGGTGCAGGGGACACATCGGTGGAGAGGAAGGGGTGGTTACTGCTTGCAGTCAAGCAGGAGCCATTGACAAAGAGGCATTGCAATATACAGTGATGAAGACTATGATGAGGGAATATAGGATACTATGGGGTCATGGGGCAGGGGGTGGGAAGAAGCCATTTAATGCAGACTTGGGGGTAGGAAAGCACCCTGAGTAAATTCTATCTAAGCTGCACAGAAGCAAGAGCAGAAATGCCATGCAACACTGGCCAAGGTCGACATCATCCAAGATCTGCCAAGCAGATGTTATATGCAGGACAGGCACAGAGCCGAGGCCAGTGCAACGTTGCATCTGGGGCTGGCCTGCCTCACCTAAGCCTGGGGCTCCAGGCCTTTTTCTTCCCCAGATCTGTATTCTGTGCTGCCCTCCAGTATCTGACCTCTGCCCCATAGAGACACCCCGCCCCTCACATCGTGCCCTTCCATGATGCCATTCTTCAGCAGGCTTACAAGGATGGTGTTTGGAGTTTAGTGGGCCTTCCACCCCTGTTTTCATCACATAAGCCATTACCTACCCACTTGCCCACAACTCCCTGCTGTGAAAAGAGAAGGAATGGAGATTGTATAGCTTTCATCCATTTGATCAGCTCAGAAGCTTCACTATTTACAGTCTTGGGAATTGATTTATTTAATCGATGAATGTCATTGTACATAATTCTTAGTCTCTGTGTGGCATCACAATAAGACCCAGGAGACAAGGGATCACCTTTTCCTTCTGTTTGTACACAGACTGGTACCTATAAGAGCTTAGAGGTCTGAAGCAGCATTTCCTCCTCATCCTGCATATCATTTCCCAAACTCATGGGTCTTCGGTCATAACAGAGTCCTATTATCAGGGACCAGGGAAACCTGGAGTGGTCACCTTCAAAATCTGTCACTTCCCATGGGGTGCATCAGATCAGTGAAAGAAAAACAAAGAGGTCAGGTGAAGAGGCAATTCCCCAGCTATCCTATAACGCTTTGCATTTGCATGACTCTTCACAGTTTTCACAATATTTCCCCACCTATTATCTCATTCCACCGATGAAGAATCTAAAGCTTAAAGAGGCCGAGGGATCCCCGATATCAAGGTCACATGGCCAAGCAGAGAGAGCCATTCCCAACCCCATGCACTACTCTTTTTCTATCACTTTTCCCACAAGGTTGTGGAAAAGCGAAACAAAATTAAATCCCACTGAAGGCTGAAGCACCAGTTCTGGTCTTGAAGTTCCTCCCCACCTCCCCCAACTCACTCTCCTGGAGAAGTGATGTGGATAATAAACACCACTATTCAATATTTATGAAATCCAGTTCTTCTGCAAATATATCAGCAGACAAGTTCAGTGGAGGGAACAAATTCTATCAGGAGCTCGTCACACAGCAATCAGTTCCAGTGGCCACGTACAGGCATCTCCCTGAATGATAAACACTCCCACGGGGCTGTGGCAGGGCTGCCTGGGAGGAGGACGGGAGCCTACCACCCCACCCTCCCCCAACCAGGTATCCAGGGGTCAGCCGTCCTTACCACCATGACCTCTCTCTTTGTTTTCTTCATTTCTGCAGGGAAGAGGACAGAAGTTAAGCTTCTTGGACACTAAATTGACCTTAAAATTCTACCTCCACCATGAGATCTCATCTTCTTTGAGCTTAGTATTGCAGGCACAGCAAACAATTTTCTGTTCCTAGTTATATTTGTTGACAGCCTTCCATCTTCTCAGAAACACACACACATCATACACAATTAAAACAATTTTAAAATTCTTTTTCCATGTTATTGTTATTACTAGAAACTAGCTTTTAAATGGCTTTGTATGTGCATGCTAAGTCGCTTTAGTCATGTCCGACTCTTTGCGACTCTATGGACTGTAGCCAGCCAGGCTCCTTTGTCCATGAGATTTTCCAGGCAAGAATACTGGAGTGGGTTGCCATGCCTTTCTCTAGGGGATCTTCCCAACCGAGGGATCAAACCCAGGTCTGCTGCATTGCAGGCAGATTCTTTACCGTCTGAGCCATCAGGGAAGCCTAGTGCCACTGGGAAGCCCAAAATGGCTTTATAGGTAAATAAGAAATTTGAGGTTGCTACATTGGTTGTGTGAGGATTCTTTGCATCCTTATGCCCTTTTAAAAAAGTAACTAGGATGAGAGATAGTTTGTGAAAACTCTCATTTATTACAACTGTCTGATTTGATATGATGACTAACTACTACAGTCGAATTTCTAACCCTGTTTAGACATCCCTTGTGCATGTCAGATGCATGCACCAATGGCTGGGGTGGTCAGAGCAACCATTTATCAAAAACACTCTTTCCAGTTCTTTGTCCCGTCCCTCCCCATAGCTTGGATTCTCCCTGAGGCCACAGCTTCGGTGGCAGTGGTGACCTCTCCTCAGATGGACTTTGCTCTATTCACCAATGCCCTGAAATCACTCGGGTCTCCCAGTGCATCTGACTGTACCCAGCCCTCATTTCTAACTAGCTTAACCTGAATAACATGAGAAAATGACCAAATCCATTACCCTCTGAGAATAAAGTATCATTTATCCTTAAAAAAAGAGACATTGGTCTAACACGGAGCACTAGCTGTCCCCTCCGTGTGCGGCAGTGCATAGATTCTGCGTTTAACCCACAGAGAATTCTCCATTCCTGACCCGCTTGGTGGGGAACAGACCTTTAGATGCTGATGTTGAACTGACTGGAGGAGACTCAGTAAGGAACAGGCAGGACCAAGTGAGATATCTGAGTGGGCCAAAGGCCCCTTGTAGCCCGCCCTGCCCTCTCCTCCCTCCAGCTGTGTGTGACCTCTGTTTCATTTCCTCCACAGATGATGTGGCAGAAAACCCACCAAGACAGGACTATGCCCTGATTTTCCACTATGTTGGAGTGCTTTTGTATTAGATTGGCCGAAAAGTTCGTTTGGTTTTTTCCACAAGATGTTACAGAAAAAAACCTGGATGAACTTTTTGGCCAACCCAAGAGTACAACAGAGCCAGCAAAAAAACAATAAGAGCAACAAACAAAGGTAACTGACATCATACATACCTACTTTCTTCACCCTGTGAGGGAAGAAAGGATGGATAAGAATTAACCTGAGAGTATTTTGCCCTGGTTTACACGTGATAATATGGAAGCCTTTGGGCAACTGTGTCCCCCAGGATTCAGAGTTTGATTAAGAGAAGGACCAGGGCTGGGGACTAAAGTAAAGAGGACTCCCAGCCCTGCTTCATCACTATTGGGTTGGGACTAAGGAGGTTCTGAGAATTTGATGAGCTTGAAAACTACTGCTTTCTAGAACTTCAGGAACTCTATTTCCTCTGACACACTGAGGGAGGGCCATGACCACCCCCACCAGACAGCTGGGCCATTCTTCCTGGCTGGGCTTCTTCCCCAGCAGCCATCTGACCAGAAGGGGTGGCTTACCCCGGGAAGGTTTGACGACTAGAAGTTAAATTTTGGCTTTCTGTAACATGAAGAGCTGGACACTTGGATCTTAAGACCCTTCCCATGATAATCTTGAATTCTATAGTTCTGTGACCTTAATTTTATTCTTTGTTACTGGACAAATGTTGGTTGCCATAGGACACAACAAATTGCCAAAGAGGCCAGGTCTGGGTCTGAATCACCAGCTAGTTTTTCCTTTTTAAGTCAACCTTGTTGAAAACAATATTTCAAATGTAAATGAAAGCAACCAGGTTCAAGGTGCATATTTAGTCACAAACTGCATGTGAGTTACGGTATCTACGGGATTACTTCCTTTAAGAACTTCTGCCCAAATCCCATTGCAGAGTACCACCATCCTTACAAGCATAAGCATCACTCTTTTGGAGCCAGTTTTTTTCCTCAAATCAATTTGGGAGTAGAGTCCAAATAAAAATGCCTTTTTTAATTTCAGCAGATGCTCAGGGATTTCTTACCTTGAAGTCAAGGTTGCCAATAGCAACGAACATCCCCAATAAATATGGCAAAATGCAATGCACATCTTTATGCTAATACCTTATACTTTTATACAGTCTTTCATCCATAGACTTAAAATTATTTGACAGTATTAGTTAATCTTCAAAATACCTTAAAAAGATGCATGAATCTTATCACCCCTTCTTTTTGCCAGTGAGAAATTCCAAAATTGGAGGTTCCAATACCACAAGATACTTGAGTGTAGAGCTAAACTTGGAATCTAAAGTCCTGTACTCACTGGGACTCAGCCATGAAAAATCATGCAATAAGATTTTTAAAACTAGTGTATTATGCATTTACTTGACATCAGTAACAGTGCTAAGTGCTTCCTTTTCATTTGCTCATTTAATTGTTTGGTTTTCAAATAAAGAAATTGAGATTCACAGAGGTTGTCATTGCTTAAAACCATGTACTCAGAAAATGGTAGAGCCAAGATTTGAACCCTAGCCTTATCTGACTCCAAAGCACAGGCTGAGAAACCCTCGTGTTCTCGTTGTAAGAGCTACTGAGACTCAAGAAACTGGCTCTGGAGAATCTTATAACAATTCAGTGCTTTCTGCACTTCACTCTAGTACCTCCCTTTAGCTGGTAATAGATACTCTGCAGAGCGTCATTGAAAGAGGCATATTAGTGAGCAGGCGAGGATCCAAGGGAGAAGAAGCAGACCTGCGTTTACAGCCCTCAAGAGGGAGGGATCAGGGCCACATGCAAAAGAACAATGATTATTTAGTCACACCAAAGCCCAGTTGAGTCACTGGAGCCAAAAGCTTAATTCCCTTATTAGTTTCTCGTGCTTCCTCTAATTCCATCCCATTTTTTAAATATTTCACAAATAACAGCACAGCATATTCTACTACTACTCATGACTGGCCTTGTTTCTGAAGCTTTTATCCAGGACAAGGTTACCAAGAAATTGAAACTCCAATTTCACTGAGAACACATTAAGGACAGGCAGGTGCCAGGGAAAAGCGAAGGAAGGGTTTTCTGGTCTGGCAGTTGGTGAAGGAGGTCTACCAGGACAAGGAGAGCTGGATGCCTTCCCCATGTCTCTGTTTGCTTCCTTCATTCCAGACACCCTCTCTACCCTGTGGAGAAATCTGAACTGTCTACCTTTTCTTCTCCAGATATCACCAGAAGCAGTGTCCTCTGAAAGGAAATGATGGAAGGGACCCAGCCCACTGGCAACTTACAGAGGTTTCTTGTGCTTTGCAGTCTTGCAGGGACAGTGTCTGTGGATGGCTTTGGCCAGCAGGACGATCATGGACAACAGGAGACCCAGAAGCAACATGGAGCCCAAAGTGATGACAAAAGGCACATACCAGGCAGATGGAGAATACACGTTCTTCCTCAGGATCTGGTAGGTGATCCTTGGCTTGAATGATAGAAGCAGGAGAGTGAGTGGAGGCAGGTGGGTGTTTGACTTCAGCACCCTCTCTTGTCGGGAGGCTGAGTGTTCGTTCTGCTCTGTTCTTGCTCTAAATATCTGATATCTGTGTGCTCCTCTTTCTAGCTGCTTTAACCCATCACATTATTTAAAGTCTTGCCATACATCATCCAAGGAAATGGCAACCCACTCCAGTATTCTTGCCTGGAAAATCCTGTGGACAGAAGAGCCTGGAGGGCTATGGTCCATGGGGTTGCAAGAGTCGGACATGACTTAGCAACTAAACCACCATAGACCAAAGCCCAGAAAATGTAGGGAACTGGGAAGCAACTCTAGGCTTAATTTCATTTACTCTCTTCCCCTTACCCAAAGATGAAAATTCCTTTGGCATTTTTTCCCCTCTCAAATCATGGCATAATCTAGGGACTAACATAACCATTGTCTTTCACTGGGAAGGCATGAGCCATGAAAGTTGGTTGTTGTTTTTTTTTTTTAATACTTTGTAGGCTTGTCAGTGTTCACTCACTAGCAGCTGCATTGCCAGCTGAGCAGGCTGTTATCACAGTGAGACCTCAAGTTCAGTGTTTGCTTCCCGGAGCAGGAGATAGATAACAAACAAGTTATAGAGATTTCCAGATGGAGGATGTCACAACTGGGTTGTGTAGTAAGTCCCAGAAAGATGGCGGTTCCTTATTTAGAGGCACTGACTGGCTCCTACCATCACTGAAAGCTCTTGAGGTCACCTAATGCCTCCATTCATTGGAAGGAGAGGAGAGGAACATTCAGCGGCTCTTGGTAAGACTGAGAAGCAGAGTTTAAACACCTATCATAGGTTGCTTTCTGAGGTTCTGATTCCTTCTGGTGTACTCCAATTGTGGGGCTGCTGGCCAAGGGCACAACTTTTACTAGGAGCAGGAGGAAAGGGGACAGAAGAGTCTGTACGAATAGAAGCCACTTGATCAAGGAGTCAGGGGTGATAATCCTCTTGTCAGATTCTAAGATTCTTCCCTCCTTTATCACACTGATTCTATTGTGGCACCTGCTTATTTTCTTCCTACTGTTTAGGACAATTTGTAGTTAGTTTATTAATTTGCATCCCTGTTTGTAATCTGTCTCCCCCTCTAAATCAGAGGTGCTCAACCTTTAGAGCAATCAAAAGGCTTATTGAAAACACAGATTTCTGGACTCCACCTGCAGAGTTTCTCATCCAGTATACCTGGGGATGTGAAATTCCAGGTTTCAGCATTCTTCCCTGAAGGTCATAGTGATGATCATGGTCGGAGGAGGTATAACTTTAATGTTCTGGGGTGGGCTGAAGAATTTGCTCTTCTAACAAATTTTCAGGTGATGGTGATGTTGCTAGTCTGGGGACTACACTCTGAGAACTACTGACCTATACTAGTAGAATAAGCTCCATGAGAGCAGAGATCATTTTTACTTATTCTCCAAAGTGTTTGGTGTATTATAGGTATTAAATTCGTATCTGCAGATTGAATGAATGGAATTTTTTTGGAGTGGAGGTGGGGAGTAGAGTACAGTTTGGCAAATAATGACTCTTCAAAAGAAGTAGAGAAGAGCAACTGGCAGCTTAGCTGCTTTCATGGACAATGATTCTCAATAGCTCTTAGGAGCAAGCAGAGGGGCTTGTGAAGGCAGCAACATGTCCATGAATATTGGCTCCTTTGTCACAAGGACTCTGGATGGTCAATACCTGATCTCTTACAAGTCTGCATAAATGCACATCCTTCTTTACCAGATTAGGAAAAGTTAATGGTGCTATAAGCCCAAGGTCTCACCCAGATCTTTTTCTACCACCCAGTGACTAATCCTATCCAACCCATGGTTGGTGGTTCTGTCAGTATCCTAACATTTCAACTCTTTTCAGTCCATCCCATATTTTTCCTAGGTCAGAGGGCCCCACCAATATCAATCACAGGAGATGTATCTGAGGAAGTCCAGCTCCCAGAGCCCTTACCTTGGGAGTTGTGGTGATAATTGTGGTTGGGTGAGGAATGACACTAATACTCAGTGTTACGGTCCCGGTTTCAACAAGAGCCCCAGCTCTCTTCCTGCTGGACAGCAAGTTGTCATCGGTTATGTAGACAAGCAGTTTGTAGTTCCAGATCTTATCAAGCCCACTAGCATAGTCAAAGCGAGTCGCCAGGATCAGGCTTGTAACATTGGACCCAGCGTTGGGAGAGAAAGTGAAATGACTGTTGATGTTGCCTAAATGAGATATGATGCAAGGATTTTGGGAAAAGGAAGAAAAGAGCATGAGGAATAAAGGTTTAAAAGAAAACCGCATCCAGTCTTTTTCCTTAAACACCCACACCGCAGATGTAGATTGTTTCTGATGTACCAAGGTAGGGGTCAATGATAGAATATGGTCCTTAACTGCTCCAGAGATTTCATGAGTGAAATCTGGTTGTGTTGCTCACAACCAGTGTGGCTGCAATGAAAACAAGAGCAGAAAAGGGCACCAGCACATGTGTCTCAGGAGAATGGCTGCCATCCTGCTGAGCGTCAGGCAGAAACCTAACAATCCTGGTGTGGTCAGTGATCACCGTCGGCATTCGTTTAGTAACCATGTGTAACTCATGCTCAGACCAATCAGTGGGCAGCAAGAAGGAAGGGGGGCCACGGTCCCTAGCCACAGGCCAAATTCACTCCACGTCTTTCATGGAACGTGGCTGGTCACACCGGTGACAGATGACCCTAGAGTCCTCAAAAGGAAGGTTCCGCCTGCTCAGGCAGGGACTGCAGTCCCCATATCTGCCTCTCTCCACCCTCCTTTGGTGGGGGCCGCAGGCTCACAGTTTAGGGAGCTCGGAGCAGAGAGGCTGCCCCTCCCAAGCAGCCCTTGCTCATTCCTCCAGTGGCTCCAGACTCCTTACCGACTGAAAACCAGTAAATGGAGCAAGGGATGATGCAATTGTTACTCCCTTAGCAGCGAAGTGCCCCATTGTAAAGACCTGGAGGGTTCTCAGAATGGATTATTTCCATCTCCGGCAGTTGCAGTTGCTGTCTCCAGGCAGGCTCTGTCCCTGGTGACACAGCCTGCTCGAGAGGCTTCCTGCTGCTTGAATTCCTGCTCTGCCAGGGCTCAGCAGGTGGCCGAGCTGGATTTTTACTCTCTCACGTGAAATTGCTCTGCTTGTTTGGGTTTAAATCTCTGGCCCCAGCACTTCATTAGATGAGCTATTTTGGTCTCATTTCCATTGAGGGGTGCTCTTTTTTCTCTCTCCCACAATGGTATATTTTTAAAGAGAGAAAATGAATGGAGCAGAAGAGAATTCCTGAGGACATGTTTCAAAATGCATTTAATCTATTTCATCTATTATTATCCAGAGAGAGGTTTGGGATCCCCTGCCCCCACTACAGGCTTCCAGCAAAAGAGCTGGGGGAGGAGTTGAACTAAAATATTTTTTTAACTACACTAATCTGATTCATGAATCATGAAGGCTGGGAATGGAAGGGCGGGGAGTCACCATCAATGGGATTCACCCTTCCTTGGGCCTTTGGCCAGCTAAGTATGGGAGTCTGGGAAGAATTAGGTGAGAAGGGGAAGCCAAGGCAGGAAAGAGGGGTTCCAGAACCATTAGACTCCTCATCCCTGCTTTCCTCATTCAAGACAGCCCACCCCTCACACGGTCCCAGATCAGTATGTGAGCTCTGACTCCCATCCCTTCTACCTAAACAGCTGCTGCAGCCTCCAACACCAGGAGCCCTCAGCAAGGATCCAGGAACACTGACATCAGTATCATACCTGCGCCAATGGAGTAACGAAAAGACCTAGGGCTGGAATCAAGGTCAGTACATGTGAGCTTGAAGTTGTGAATATTTGTGCCAACTTTCAGATCCACTGGGATGGCCAGGAAATATGAGTCTGGGGTACAAATTGGTTTTTCATCATTTTCTTCAATGATGTTCACAATAACCTAGAGCAGCAAGAAAGTGGCCTTGTGAAGTAGTTATCATTTAGTCCTTATGTGTGCCGGGCGCTGGGCTGTGTGCTTTTTGTGAATTAGTAAGGTTTAACCTCACCCAAGATAGATAATATGATTATTACCACTTTATAGGTGGGGCAACAGAGGCTTAGGGAGATTAGGTAATTGACCTAAGGCTATTCATTCAGTTGGTGAGTGGTGGAACTGGGATTTGAACTCAGGTTTACCCTATTCCAAGTCCTATGTTATTAACTTATCATGTGTGTGTATGTGTACGTGCATGTGTGCATAATATACATAATAATATATTTCCACACCCCTCACACGCATGCATCTAGACACATGCACTCATCCCCAGATGATGCTGTTTTTTCAGTAACAATGATGGGTCTGTGGTGACCCTCCAATGCTTCCTTGCTTGCTGCCTCTGTGAGTTGGAAGTTCTATCTTTAACTTTGGAAGATACAGCAATGGCTCTCAACACTGGTTCCACTTGTCTGGCCCACTCCAGGCCAAATGAATTAGACTCTCTGGAAGTTGGTGCCCAGGCCTGTTTTTTACGTTCTCCAGCTGATTCTGACATGCAGTCAGGGTTGAGAACCACTGGAATAGAAGGAGGCTACCCGGTTAGCCAGGCTCTCATCTGTAACCCAGGCTATCAGCACCGCACTGAGCTGGTGGTGCTGGCAGGCCACAAGCAGGGGCCAGCCTGTTCTCTTTCATCACCATCTTTTATGCCTGGTGAATTGGAATATGGACTGGGATGCCTGCCAGCACAGAACATTGAATGTCAGCCCTGAAAGGGACTTATGTGATCATCACCCTTTTTAAAAGCTTATGAATTTTTGAGTCGTATTCATTCTACCTTTGAAATTTGGGGATTTCAGCTATTCCTGAGCCTGGGAATAAATTGAAATGTTCTCTCTAGTTAGCTCCCAAAGTGGACTCCATTCATTCCTCTCAAAAACCCAACCTAACAAACACAATTACCTTCAACTAAGCATATCTTTTCCTTAGCTAGTGATGCTGAGCCTCACACATTGTTAAAAACATTGTCCCACTAATTCAAAGCAAGTCATCAGAGGAACTGGACTATTCAGGCATTGGGTTATGAGGTGATTCTCCAGGTGAGAGAGAGAAATCAGGGTACAAAGATTAGCATTGCTCAGACCCCCTTGGAAAATAGGGATCAAAGTTGAGAAATGAACTCTGCCTCCCTGACTCTGAACCAGTCATTTTCTCTATCACATAGGGATGCCTGCCGCTAGCTGAGTTCATTTTGCCTTATGCTTTTTCACTTTATCAATGGGCAAGACCAAGAAATATTTCCCTCTTTGTGGCCCTCATATTATCCTCAAATAGTCCTAAACACTGTTAGCACAGATCACTTAAACCCAGGCTCCTCAAAGTATGGATGTGGACTAGCTCCATAGGCACCACTTGGAAGCATGTCAGAAATATAGGTTCTCAGGCCCTACTCAGACCTCCTGACTCAGAAACACATGTAACCAGATTCTCAGCATCAGAGGTGGCAAAGCAATATAGCCCCATGTCTAGCCAGATCGTTTTTTTCTTAAGACCTAGCCCACCTGCTGTGATGGGGGTGGGTTAGGAAGTTAGGAATAGGGGAAAACTATGAATACTTGGGGGTGATGCACAGCACCAGCCCACCACAAAAGCAAGGGGAAATTTAAAAGCAACGGAAGGAAGCTTGTCCCCCAGGGCAGCCTTCCATCTCAGTGCTTCTCCCAGTCACACACAAACGTGGGCTTACAGATGTCAATCTTTATTTCCTGGCACTCCTGTGTGGGTCTGATTGTGCTGTCTGGGATACCATTAGCCATTTCCTGCAGGAGGTGCCCTTTTAAGATTCTTTATTGCTACAGCCACACCTGGAGAGTGCCAGGGAGACCCAAAGTCAACCACTTGGACACGTGTGAATGCATCACAGCCCCACTCACAGTGACTGAGCTGCTGTCCTCGCTGTTGGTGGCCTGGATTCTGAGAATATAGACAGGGATTGTTTCATAGTCTGCTTTAGTCACCAGCTGGAGTTCTCCCGTTTGGGGATTAATCCAAAATATATTTGGATACTGCTGGCTGGCCCCTCCAGCAGAGATGGAGTACGTGATGCGGCTCTGGGGGAAGTCTTTATCTGTCGCTTGCACTCGTCCAACCTGGGTTCTAGCTGGAAGAATAAAGTGCCTGTGGTTACTCCTGAGAATAATATCTGAGATTAGTCCTGCTTCAGGGGTGAGGGGAGGAACCAGGAGCAGACATTCTCAGTGCCATGGGCCGACAGACTTTTGGAGGCCTCTTTGCTGTTCAAACTCTGTGTGTTTTACATCTTCAATTCTATTACATTCAAATTACGTTAATGACACCCACTAGGAAACTGGCCATGTAATCCAAGCAATACAGTGAAGTGTAAAAGACAATTCATGCCTTTATATAGACTCCAAGTACGCCAATTATTATATGACCATAACACTGGAAAGAAAATCCTCCCATATACATCTTTTTGCAGCATTGTTCTTTTTTATCTTTCAGATTTTCTCTAATGAGCCTGGGGTGCTCTTATAAGCCAAATAAAAACTAATTTTTAAGGGTTTAGCTACAGGATGATCAGAATATTTTTTATTTTTAAATCCTGTTCCATTTGGCTTATTTTACAAGTCTTGTTGGTGTGGCTGCTGGAATTCTGTCTTGCTTGTTTTGTAGAAGTTCTTCCTCATAAATTACACTTCTCGAGGGCAGAATTTTCTCTTATTCAAATACATAGGCTGGCACTACGTGCTTGACCTGAAACAGGTGATTAACAATTGTATCAGGATCTATAAATTCATAAAAAGCCCATTCCTGTTGCAGTTGTTATTCACTGGGTAAGGCATAAGGAACTAAAAGCATTTTCTTGAGACCCTCTGTTTGTGTTTTCTTTAAAATGTAATGTCAGAAAATGGAGCTCATCATAAAGACAGAGAATGAAATGAACCAGAAATGATTTTAGAGGCAGAGTTTTGGGTTTGTTTGGTTTTTAGTATAGAAGTAGCTACAATCAAAGGTTGTGATAAACTGATTATTATAGAGTTAACAGTGTTCTCTTCAAACTGGGAGAGACAGGGAGAAACTCAGCCTGATTGGAAGGAGCCTGCAGAAATCGAGGAGTCCTAAAGGGTGGGAAGAAGAGGCCTCCAGGGAGTCCTGTGATGGAGAGAGAAAGCATCTTTATTTTGTTTGTAAATGAGAGAAATCTAGAAATGGGAATCCTTCTATTTTTAAATCTCAATTCTGAGTGAGCTGGATAAAAATCACAGTGGAGACCAAGGGAAAACTTAGGCTGCAAAAAGAGAGGATTAGCAGAATCAGGCACCCAGACAAAGAGGCAATCAGGGGGTTAGGGAGAAATGCAGTTTAGTCAACAGTTTTTAAAATCTAGATTTCACTTGAAGGGCTCCTCCACAGTGAGACAATTTAAAAAGAAGTAAGAGATGCAGTAAACAGAAATCAGTGGTGATTTGCTGTGCATAATACCACCAGGGCTTCTGGTAGGGAGCCTCCCTCCACCCAAGTGCCTCCATATGAACGGGTCCCTCAAGGGCCCTGCAGCCCTGTCTTGTAGGTTACTTACGTGGGCTCAGTTCTGATACGGCAAATACATAGGACGGACTGTCAAAGACAAGAGGAAACTCATTTTCTGGGCTTGTTAAGATATAAATGTAGATGTTATCTGTAAGTGGAAATAGGAAAAATATTAAATCACAATACAAGCATCCCTTGATCTGTTGCACTTTATTGTAGTTTGCAGATAACTGCATTTTTTGCAAATTGAAGGTTGTGGCAACCCTGTGTCAAGTAAGTTGAAAAATATGGCACTATTTTTCCAACAGCATTTGCTCATTTTTGTGTCTCTGTGTCACATTTTGGTATTTCTTCCAGTATTTCAAACTTCTTCATCATTATTATATTGTTATGGTAATCTGTGATCAATTAACTTTAATGTTACCATTGCAAAAAGATTATGACTCACTAAAGGTTCAGGTGATGGTTAGCATTTTTAAACAATAAAGTGTTTTTAATTAAAGTATGTTCATTACTTAAAATTTATTATTATTGTTATTTTGGCTGTGCCATGCAGCTTATGGGATCTTAGTTCCCCGATCAGGGGTCAAACTCATGCCCCCTGCATTGGAGGTGCAGAGTCTTAACCATTGACCCCCAGGGAAACCCCTGTACGTTATTTTTTCAGATGTAAAGCTATTGCACACTTAAGAAACTACAGCATAGTATAAATAAAACTTTTATATGCACTGGGAACCAAAAAAATTCATGGGACCCGTTCTATTGCTTTGTGCCAAGTCAAAGAGTTTGAACAGGAACTTGACAGCTATGAGGAGACACAGATATGGGGCTTTAAGTAAGGAAGTAATATGATGACATTTGTGTTTCCTGAAAATCACTGTCAGAAATGTGATGGGTGCGTTGGAAATGGGCAAGACTAAAGGTGGGCAGAAAGACTCTTAAAAGACTCAGCATGGTAATTCAGCTACAGAAGAGGAGGTTCTGCATTAGAGCAGTACCAGTAGGATGGAGGTGGGGTAGAGGGGAGGGGGAGGCACCAGGTCTTTGAGATTTTAGTAGGTGACACAGAAGAAAGGATTTGGAGACTGCTTAACTATTCTTGGTGAAGGACAAGAGGAGACTGGTCGGTCTGATTCCCAAGAGTTGGGGGTGTTGGAAGTCTCCTTTTGAATACTAGTACGTCCCCAGCCCAGGACCGAGCCTGGTCTAGCACAGTTTAGTCACTGGAGTTTAAGGAAGATGCTTTATGAAATAAATCAAAATGATACTTGCTTTTATAGTAAGGAGCAGCAACATCCTGTACCTGAATTATCATGGTGTATTTATTGCCAGCTGCTAGATTACTTGGATTTTCATAATCTAGATCACCAATCAACTAGATTAAAACAGAGAGATCAGATTACACAGCATAAACAATTATTTTAATTGAACTGACATTTTCATATACTGTTGGTGTACATATAAATTGCAAAACCTTTCTGGAAAGCATTTTGCCCATAGAAGGAACTTTAAAGTTATGTGCGTACCCTTGCTCACTACTAGAGGACTTATTTGATAGAATTTATCAAGAGACAGAATCTATGTTTAAAGATGTTCATCAAGCACTATTGTCCAGCATAGGCTCAAGACTTCAAGTAACTTGAAGAGAAATGTGATACAGAATCCTACATACAGGGTTATTTCCATCATTTAGAATACTTATGGATATATGTATAGACTATACATAAAATTTGTGCACAGGGAAGCAGACAAGAAGGAAACATATCAACATGTTAATAGTGCTTATTACTGAATAGTAATGCTTTCCTGTGTTTCCTAGTACAGTGAACATATATTAATTTGTTAAACAGAAAAAAATAGAAGTTATTTTTAGTTGATGTGATGAATAAAATTGGTATAACCTTGAGGATGGGAGGTGAAGAAGGGGGTAGATGAGATGATGGTTGGTGGGTTGCTTGTTCTTCCTAAGGCTTTATCTCTGATGCAAAGACCACCTCCCCCATCAAGACCACTCCCTTTAAGATCCCCACCTCCCTCTGCCCTTCTATCTTTCTCCTTCTTCGTCCCTACAACCATCCAGTGGGAACCTTGTTGTGAAAGATCTCACACAGCTCACTGAGACCCGCGTTTCATGCTCATGTTCTTCCATTTCTGTATTGGCCCTCGTGGAGATACTCCTCTTTTTCTTATCCTCCTTTGGGTCTCCCATGGTCCTACAGTGTAGAATTTAGCAAGACACACTCATGACCCCAGGCCCTGCTCTCTCTCAGCTCACACCTCTATGGCCAGGAAGGAGCCCTGAAACAAACAAAAGTGCTTGAGCCCAGAAGGAACAGAGGTGACTGTGGAGGCAGCTAACTAGACTCGCAGGCTGCAAACTGCAAGCCATGCAAGAGAGAATCCAATCCTTAGCACCCCAGGCATAACCATGCATAATAAACAATTCCTGGAACTTGGGTAAAATAAAGAACAAATGGGGAAAACAGAGTCACTATCAGTTTGCAGTTACAGTCAGAGAGGAAGTTACCTAGGAAATTTCTCTCTGTGGGGCAGCAGGAGCACTATGCATGTTAGACCAACCTCCCCAACGCCCTTTCGATGATGCAGTGCCCATTAACTGACCACGATTTTCCCAGAGCCAGCTGGATCCTGTAAAAACCTGCTGCCGCTCCCCACTCCAGATGGTGTGGTGAAGTTGAATCGGTTGTTTGGTGCTTCGCTGTCATCATCAAAGCAGAACTTGTTCAGGTCCAAAAGCGACGTCCCCCTGGCTGCTCTCTCAGGCACCATAATGCTGGCAAAAAGACACGATTCAATATTTTCCTCAACAAATGGTGACTGAATGTTCCTTCTAACATAGGCCTTAGGCTAGACAGCCTGACTTTCATTTCAACTGAAAGCAAGTCTGTGGTTAAGGCAGTACCGGCCTAACTGGTGTCCCCGCTCTGCCCTTGCCTCCTTTCAGAAGATTCTTAGCACAGCAGCTGGAGGGAGCCTGTGAAAAATGTTGTCAGATCATGCCACTTCTGTGCTCCTAAATCCCAAAAGGCTCCTTTTTTCACTCCAAGTCCTAACTCCGATCTATAGCATCTTTCATGATGTGTGCCTGCCCCTCACCCCTACCCCTTACCTGTCTGAGCTCATCTACTAACTCTTCTTGTTCATTGTCCTTCTGCCCTGGCCTCCCTATGCTCCTGGACACTCCCTGGGCCCTGGCCTCAGGGCCACTGCAGTTACTGTGCAATGCTCCTCCCACAAATGTGCACATGGCTTGCTCTTTCTCTTTCTTTAGTCTTGAATCAAATGGCACCTTCTCAGGAGGCTCCCTGGCTACCCTATCTAAAATGTCAACGCCCCTTGCCCATTGCTCCCTCTCCCCTTCCCTGCTTTATGGTTAATGATTGGCACCTATCTTTTTTCAATACACTTGTATAGTTTACTTACTTATTCTATTACCTATCCCGTTCCCCCAACCCCTGGCTCCAAGAATGTAAGCTCCACAAGGGTGAAGATCTTTATCTGCTTTGCTCTTGGCATGCTCAGGAAATATTTGTTGAATGAATGAATGGCAGCTTATGGGACTAGTACAGGAGTGAAGAAGAATATAAGAGAAATATAAATCCTGTCCCTGCCTGCAGGAGTTCATAATCTGATTGGGGGAGATCCCTGTACCCCTACATCCCTCCACACCCATGTTTAGAAGATTAGAAATTCCTCTACTTGTGTTCTCATGACTTCAAAGGCATGGAAGGTCCTCCTGACACCTTAGCATCATTCATTCAATAGAGGCTTATTAAGGGTGGAATTCTGGGTCCCAATCTCAGTTCACTCCAGGAGCAAGGCAAATATTAATAACATGCAAATGAGTAAAGCTGCCACCAAACTCAGAGCCGTCTGGTCAAGCCCAGCTTGGAGTGGAAGACTCCAAGGAGGTGTGGTTAACACCTCCAGGCTTCAGTTCATTGAGTGTCTTCACGTGTCTCCGGGTTTCAGTTTTCCCATCTAGAAAATGGACTTGTCAGTTAGCTTCTGCTACGTAACAAACCAGCCCCAAATCTAGGGGCTTAAAACAATGGGCACTTATTCTTTCTTACAATACTAATGGTTATGCATTTGCTTTTGGTTCTAGTCCTGCTTGGCTGGTCTCTCCAGTCACTGACAGCTTGCTGGGGGCTGATGCTCCCGGAAAGCCTCACTCACACCTCTGGTGGGAAAGTGGGTGGTCTCTGCTTTGTATTGTCTCTCATCCTCCAGGAGGCTAGGCTGGGCTCTTCTCATGGAGATCTCAGGAAGTGCTACTTCCAAAAGTTGCAAGAGAGGGCAAGACCCAATGCGTACACACTTTTCAAGCCCCTGCCATGCCATGTTTGTGAATGTTCTGATGGCCAAAGCAATTCACCTGGTTAAGTCCAGATTCAAGGAGTAGAAGGAGATACCCATCTTTCAATGGGAGGAATGGCAAAATCACACTGCAAAACAGCCTGTGTATAGGCAGAGAGGGATTTGTATGAGTGCTGTTTCTTTTTCGTTTTCTTTCTTTTCTTTTTTCTGTACCTACCACAATCATGTTTTGCCTTGGGCAGAATTTCTTACAAAAATATATTGTGGCTGTCATGAGAATGTGCCTGGAAGACCTTCACCTGAGGGAACATAATGGACCACAGATCCCAGCTTCCGGGCTCTGAAACCCATTGCTGGATTTGCAGTGAAGTCGTATGCCAATGACAGGGCAGGACAGAGATACTAAGGCAGACTCATTCCTGTCCTATGACAGCTGACTTTGGCTCCAGGACTCCCCATTGCCCTAGCCAAGTTCATGGACAGCATAGCTGACTAGAACATTCTCACCCACGCATCCTCCCTTGTTCCTTGACTCAGGTCAGACTTGCATCGCAATTTGATGGCTCTTGCAGCCTAGCCTAGCTCTGTCCCCATCTTCTCCCATAGGCATTTCCACTAATAAAAGCCTTGCACCTTTAATCCTGTCTTGGCATCTTGTTCTCGGAGCATCAACACCTGTAAATTCTCTAATCCTCTGTACTCTCACTTCTCTCTGCAACCAAATTATGCTGCTTTCTACCTTTAACATTAGCTCCTCATGGCAGCTAAAATGGGCTCAGCAAACATGGAGCCAAGTCTGACGACAAGGATGGTCTTGGGCTGCTGAAGATAACTGGGTTTGCTTCCGGGAAAGTGGTCTTTCTTGCAGGTGTAACTACATTTCCATGATGCCTCTATGGGCAAAGATCGCCTCTGTGTCTCATCCAGACAGGAGTCCCAGCATCTCTGCTCCTATCTTGATTGCATGATGTCCTGGATGCTTAGAACATATACTGTCTGTTAAATACCAACTCAATGCATCCTACCAAACTTTAAAAACTCTGTCTCTCATCCTCTCATCACCAGGGGGTTTGTATTCTTGTCCCCATTTTACAGATGAAGAATGACTGGTTCAGAGTAGTTTCAAGACCTATCCCAGAAAGCAGATACATCTAGGCAGCATCCTCTATTGTTGGTGTAAAGAGTCACAGTACATTTTACTTTAGGTTCCATCAGTGACTCTCCAGGCCCCAAACAGTTCAGAAATATGAGCTCCGATTACAAGTCTGCAGAAGCCAGGAGGCTGCAATCATGCAAAGACTCTCGGGTCCTGAAGCCAGACATTTCACGCCCTCCAAAAAAGGCCTTCACATTCAGTTGCTTAGGGCCACCTGGCATGTTCTTTTCATTCTCCCCTGCCACTTGGTATTTTTCCCCTAAACGCATGACTTGGAATACCACTCCCCCTCATTCATCACTCCCTGCCTCAAAGTCAGGCTGCCCTCACTCCCAGTCACCTGACCACGGTTCCTTCCCTACGCAGAGGTGACAGGCTCAGCCGCCTTATGAGTCGTCGACCTCCTCTGCTTAGGCTCACAAACAGCTTGCCAAGTGCTTTCAGCCAAGCGCCTGACAATTTACAACCAGAGCGGGGCTGTCACGGTGCCTTTGATGCCTCCATCGGGCCATGGGCTCATTCATCACCAGCCTAGGAAAGCCGCACGGGCTGTTTCTATCTCTGGGCTGCCTGGACCCACGGGGGTGGTGGGAAACACAGCACAAAGCCACCTGCCTCTTTGGATCCACTGGGCAGCTTGGCGCCCTCCCACCCTCTTCTACCTGAGTTCTCAAACCCCGCTGCAGGGTCTGCGCCAAGATCCCTGAAGAAGGAATGCACATTCAGGGGCGAGGCTGTCAGAGCCTGTGGCAACACCGGTTCTGTCATTTGGTTCAGTTTTGATCTGATAGTGTTTTTCCGCTCTGGTGTGGTGGGAATCGAGAAGATGCCCAAGCATGGGAGGATGGTGGGTGATGCAGACTGGCGTTTCCCAGCCCCCAGAGTGTGCAAATGAGGCTGGGGTTTGGAAGTAAAAACTTCCACTTCCAGGACGGCCGAAGAAGGAGCCCTTTTGTTGCCACTCCTCATGCTCTGGCCTTTGCGGAGAGACTGCAGGTTACTCCCGCTGGAAAAGCCCAGAGCCCTCCTGGAACCTTGTTTGGAGTTACCTTTAGTAAAAAATACAGTTAGTTCAGTTCCTGGCTGGTGTTAACCTTCAAGGCTCATTTGGAGAGAAGATTATCAAAAGGAGGACTCTGCGTGGGCTTGTCTGGACAGTCTAGGATATTCAAAATGTGATTTTACCAGCTAATATGGAACGCAGTCTGCAAACTGCCATCTCACACATCAGGGGACTCTGGACTGCAGGAAGCCACAGGACACACTTATCAGAAATGCATTGAGGGGAGAAAATTGACCAGGAAGATTGGAGATAGCACAGCCTCTCCAGTCACTGATACCCAGAGTTCTTACTCTTCAACCATCTTCCCCCACCTCTCAGTTCAGGAGAACAAAGGAGAAAGCAAGAGGACATGAGGAAGAGAATTTCCCAAGATGCACTGGAGCTACCCAGTAGCCCTAGCATAGATTTAGATTCACAAAGAAAGTGAGAGTGTAAAGTTTATGGATCATCTCTACTGTGTTCCAGAGACCAGACTTCTCTTAACAGAGGTGGGTTTGATTTATGCAGAAAATGGTGTGGAAATCCAATCCTAACTATTCAAGACAACTGTTCCCACCCATCAAACAGATTCTGCTGTTGGGGTTGGGGTAGGAACTTATCACATGTTCAAGGCTATTATTGATTTGATAGGGGCCTCAGCAAGAAGCAGATGGCAAATTAGGATAATTCTGAGAGGTTTAGTAAAGGAACTGTTACAGTGTGTACACAGGGTACATGAAAACCTCAAAGGATGGTCCAGTATCTCAGGCTAGGAAGAATGGACCTCCCTTTCTACTCCTAGGCCTGGAGGAGTCAGAGGGAGCAGTTCCTAAAGCCAGAACCAGGGACAGAAGGTGCTGTGTACAGGGCCCTGCCTTATAGGAACGGAGACCTTCAGGGGGTTGAAGGGGCTCATTCAGCTAACCAGAGGGAGGAATCTGGAGGATAAATACCCTGACTTCTATCTCCCCCCTCATTCCAAGGCTTTCCATGAGCCAATCGGAAGCTGCAAGGCAAGGGGGCAGTTGATATCCATGGAAGTCAGCCTCCTGGTGAAAAGAGCAGGGTGCGGAAGGCTGGAGGCCGGATTTGAAGAGGCAAATAGAGTCCAAAACAGGGTTTAACTGTTTTGATATCAGACTCAAAGCCACTTGATTCTTAGCATTATGATGGGCATACCAGTGGGGGAAATAGGGGGACATTGAGAAGCATAATACAGGAGTTTGTATTTCTATTGCTTACCCTAGAGTCTTTGTCCAGGGTTCTTTGTCCTTTGCACAACCACACTATGTATTGGGTCTGTGTCTAAAGTCACCTAGAGCTTAAAAGTGAACCTCAAAACCAGTCAAAGGTAAACTCAGAGTGAGACTCTCTCACTGGGGACATCTGAAAGGGAGACCAGCTCTGGTGTTCAGCCTTGCTCCAGACATAGGACACTCCCTCAGCAAGGGTCACTGCCCTCCCAACTCCAGGAGGGGCCACCTTCAGGCTCCCAAGAAATGGGAGACTTGCTATTAAGAAACCACAGAGATGAAGCTAATCTGGGGAGCTACTCATCTTGTGGTATTTAGACAAAATAGTTAGTGGAAAGACAGTTGTTGTTGTTGTTGTTCAGTTGCTCAGTCATGTCTGACTCTTTGCAACCCCATGGACTATAGAACGCCAGGCCTCCCTGTCCCTCACTATCTCTTGGAGTTTGCCCAAGTTCAAGTCCATTAGGTCAGTGATGCTATCTAACCATCTCATCCTCTGCTGCCCAGAAAGATGGTACTGTTTTCCAACAGGCATATTAACTCAAAATCACAAGGGACTTTATTTAAAAATAATGGTGAGTAGATTGTGAGACAAAAAACAGGTCAAAATATCCAAAAGAACTTACATCCTACTTGTATCTGCCTTTCCCCTCTTCTCTGCTGTCTTTTGTTTACAGGCATTAAGTTGTGTAGGTGAATTAGATGCTTTGTTTTAAGCAAATACTTGGTTTGATTTATTCATATTGCTGATGGTGTGCTTCTCTGGGAGCTCCTAGTTACTGGTCCTAAGTCTGAATTATCTATTATAACTGCTAACCCACAGTACGGTCTTGCCATGAGTCCGAATAAATAAAGAAAAGGCACAGTCCAGAGAGGATCTGACAAGTCCTGTGAACCTGTCACCAACAAAGGTGAACATGTTGTAGAGGAAAGCAAAATAAGAATATTTTTCAACAGAGTAAGGAAATGGAGAAGGGACATACAAAGAGGAAAGAAAATGGAAGAGAGGGAAGAAAAAATGATGAGGAAGGAAAATCTCTCACCTAAAGAGACAGTTCAAATCAACTTATTTTATTGAGCATGTCTCCAGTGCCCATGATCCTTCAGTCCCTGCCAGACTATAGCAGAGGAGCCAAGGGCCCCTAAAGGGGTGACGGGTCTGCACATGTCTCAGAAGGCAAATACCTGAAGGTGAACTTGGTGCAGGTCGAGGGGTTGTCATTAATGTCTTCCACAATGAAGGTTATCTGCTTGCGATTCTCTTGACCCCCGGAGGGTCTATCCTTCACTAGAACCTCCAGAGATATGGTGGGATTTTGTCTTAATTCACCTGCATCTCGGTCTATCCTGCGCGCCACTTGGATGGTCCCAGTCACTGAGAAAGCAAAGGTCAGAACATGGCTCTCTGGAGAGAAATGAAGAATCAGAGGCAGATGAAGACTTGGAGTAAACTGGAAAAGAACGTTCGGATCTGAGGACTGGCTTACAAAGAGAATATCCTCTATACACATACAAAAAAAAAACCTCATGTAAGTTCCTGTCTTGGACATTGATTGGTCTGGGTTCTCTGTTTAGAAGCCTTCAGGGTTAAATAAAATGCCTTATTAAAATGAATTTCACCTGTTTCTACTTTTTGTGGCCCCTAGAGACTTTAAAATTACAAATCTGACTTCTATTCTGTTTCTTTTGGACAGTGCTAGTCTGGGTTCTCTGTTTAGGAGGCTTCAGGGTACCCTCACGATAGTGAACTCATTTGCCCCTAGATACCCACCTGCCTCAAAGGGTAAGTAGTGATACAGCTGTCGCACAGGACCCTCTTCAGTGACCCCAACCCCTAGGCCAGCTGCTTTTAGTACACCTATTATAGGAAATTCCCCGCTGGCCCAGTGGTTAGGACTCTGAGCTTTCACTGCTGAGGGCCTGGGTTCAATCCCTGGTCAGGGAACTAAGATCCAGCAAGCCATGAGGTGCAGCCAAAAAAATATACCTATTATTCCAATAACTCACAATAGTCTATAGATATAAAGGCATGCCCCAGACCAAAAGAGAAAATATTTGTAAAACAAGCCAAATGGCTGAATTAAAGAAGGCACAAGGATGTATGTGTTTGACTTACACTGATTGATCATGAAATAGCTGTTGACAGTAGTGATGCTGTAGAGAAGGAAGCTGGTAAAACCTCTATCATCAGGGTCCTCCGCTGTGATATGGGCCACAATGATTCCTGGACTCAGCTCCTCTGGAATCGTGTACATGTGCGTCAGGCTGGAACAGAATTTCAGCAGACATAGCTAATTTTCAGGGGCACAGGAGGGTGGAGTCTGGGAGGTGGGTATTTTGGTTCAAGCTAAATATAGAACTGAGCTGTTGAAATTGCATCAACAGTGTTTGGGAAGGAGAACTCAGCAGCTGAAAAGAGGGGTGACTGCCTTTTGTGTTTCCAAAGATCACGTCCCTGTGGATGCAAAGAAGTCACCACGCTGTGACGACAACAATTTATATCGGCTTCGGTCCCTGCCTCCACGCAGGCCTGATGCCATTTCAGATCAGTCTCAGCATTCACGTCTTTTAAAATAAAGATTGTTGGCCTGTCCAGCTGTCTTCTCTTCTCCCAGTATGTGTGCAGAAGTCCCCTAAATTCTTTTGAAAATCCCTCTGGACACAATATCCAGAGCTATGGTTTCCTGACACCCATCCCATAGCTGCTGCTAGAGGTTCACAATAAATTGCGAACCTTCTTTGTTTTAGTGCCTCTGCTCACTTTTTAGTTCTTTTTTTTTTTAGGCTGAGGAGGCAGAATTCACACACAGAACATGTATGCTTGTCCAAGTTGTGTTAACCATGAGGTCAGTTCTCTGAAGGGAGAAAATGAGCCCCCCGCCAGAAGCCAATGTCAGCACACTGCCCTCCAAGGATGACTTCTTACAAGGTAACCCCAAATTACCAACTTACCCACCTTCCTCAGACTTCCACTGCCTTGCAACAAGACAGATAGGTTTGAAGTTTTAACTGCACAACTTGGTAATTGAGTAATTTTGCATGTACCAAGGGAGGCTTATTGTTTAAAATAACTCTGCACAAAGTCCTTTTGTGGAGGGAAAATCACTTCTGTGGGGCAAATAGTCATCTCTAATTTCCTGGTCTCCTAAATTTGGGTTTTCCCACGCGGGAGCTTCTTTAAGAGGGGAATACTATATCCCGTATCTAAAGGATTGAATTCATTTCATGAGCTCTGAATGCCTCTGTGGTTTCCTGCCATCATCTGCAGGGCCAGAGGGAGGAGAAAGGGGAGGGGATCTCTGGGGGAATCAGAGGCAGGCCCTCCCCAGCCAGGCTCCTCCCCGGATCCTGGGCCTGCCCTCACTTGTGGGGTGACCCTCTGAAGGCTCACTACACTGTTGGGGACAGTAATCTTGTTCAGGCCAAGAGACCACCCCAGGGCTCTGGACCTCTCACCACTGGTGGTCCCACAGAAGCCACCGTTCATCCATTTATTGGCTGGTCACAGCTCGTTCTCAGGGAAACTGCCACCCACTGGAATCCAGGGATGGACAAAGTTGGTGTGGCCATGGAAGCAGGGGTGACAGGAACCAACAGCAGAGACAGAGGGGAGAGGGATTTGGCTCTGGCTTCTCAGGCTGCACTAAGTCCTTATTCTACTGTGTGAGAGCCCCTATTTCTAACATGTTGGATCTTTTTGGAGGGATGCTACGTTGAGGGGGTTCTGCTAACTTCCAACAAAGAGATAGACAACCATGTTACCTTCACAGCCTCACCCTTGCTACCCCAAATGTGGTTCCTGCCTTCCCTTTCTAACCAGCTTCCTGAGGATTAGGGGTCTGCAGACAGACCTCCAGCCCCTCCAGACCACTGAATTAGGATCCACATTTTCAAAGATGCCCAGGGAATGTGTATGCACTTTAAAGTTTGAGAAAGACTACCTGTGTAAGGAATTGGGCTTCCCAGGGGTGCTAATTATTCAATTACCAAGTTGTGCAGTTAAAACTTCAAACCTATCTGTCTTGTTGCAAGGCAGTGGAAGTCTGAGGAAGGTGGGTAAGTTGGTAATTTGGGGTTACCTTGATATTGAGCCTGGCAGAAGATAAAATCTGTGGTTTATTTGGCTTGAGGATCCAAGGCCCAAGTGTGTATAAAATATCACTTACTTAGAAGTGTCACCCTGAGACCATAGTAGAGATCTGTTCAAATGCGCTGAAACCAGGACCCTGGCAGTTCCCAGAGAGGGGAAGCTCTGATATTACCTCTCCTCATACTCTTCTCTCCATGACACTGACTCACCAGAGCCTGGGCCTATGGCCACACTCAGGGGAAATGCTGTGAATCCGGGATGACCTGAGATGGTGTCTGTTAAGCCTCTGAAGTGTGTCTACACTATCTGGCACCAGGTTGAAAAGGACTGTGACTGAATGCAAAAGGGGTGGGCAAAAAGAGAAAGAACCCCCCCTGCCCAACTCTAAAACAAGGATCTCTGTAAAAATATAGAGCACTCTGCCTGCGATGTAGATGGTGAATCTAAGTCAGGTACTCTTATACTCAGCTGCCCAGCTTTCATAATGGCAGCATCCTGGAGTGCATGTCGCGAGTCCAGGAAATACTGAGACATTTGTCACCATCCAGGAATACAATGGTGAGACATTTTCAAAAACAGAAATAGTACTTGCATTGATTGTGTTCATTGCAGAACCTTAACAAATAGTCAAGAGACAAGAGTTGCTTCCACATTTTGCACTTCTACTTCATACTCAAACTCGGTCTACTCAAGTCCATTTGAGGAATTAATTGTGTTAATGCTGAACTAAATAACTTACGTTTAGTCCCAAGTTTCCAGTAGTCATGAACGGATATGAGAGTTGGACCATAAAGAAGGCTCAGCACCAAAGAATTGATGCCTTTGAACTGTGGTGCTGAAGAAGACTCTTGAAAGTTCCTTGGACAGCAAGGAGATCAAACCAGTCAATCCTAAAGGAAATCAACACTGAACATTCATTGGAAGGACTGCTGCTGAAGCTGAAGCTCCAACACTTTGACCACCTAAGGTGAAGAGCTGACTCATTGGAAAAGACCCTGATGCTGGGAAAGATTGAGGGTAGGAGGAGAAGGGGGCGGCAAAGGATGAGATGGGTGGATGGCATCATCAACTGAATGGACATGAGTTTGAGCAAACTCAGGGAGACAGTGAAGGACAGGGAAGCCTGGTGTGCTACAGCCCATGGAGTCACAAAGAGTTGGATATGACTGAGTGACTGAACAACAACAAATGTTTAGTCCTAGTACTGATTTGGGGGAAAAGAAGTATCATGGTTCAAGGGAACCAGGAAACCCTCAAAGTCAGTACCTAGTCTGAAACTGAGCAAACCTGTTGAAGGAGCAGATGGCTGAGGGACTAGGTTGGCTCTAACTGAGCAGTCACCCTGCCCCCAGTCCTTCTAGATCACAAGCTCTTGCAGACCCATCCCTACCAACATCCAGGGGAATACTCTGAAAGAAAGTCGACTATTTTTTCAAAAAAATATTTAGACAGTCACATAGTTCATGCTTCCTGTCTGGGATGGAGCCTAACAGGTTCATCTCTCAAACTGAAAGTGAGAACCAGAGTTCCAGAGCCATCTCTGGGGGCCTCAACAAACAGCCAAGGTCATGTTCTCTTTCTGCAGAGGCGAACTGCTTTATTTTGAAAGACATAGTTCAAACCAGGTGGCCTACAAGTTCTGCCCCATGGGTGAACTTGATAGTCTGCTTTCCCACCTCACAGACTGGGAAGGGAATCACAGAACATGTCAGCTCCAGCCCCACCACCATCACCTTCCTCTGGGGATCACCGATGAATCCGCATTGCCATGTTGGCCAGTACTTGAGTCTGAATCCAGGCTGGGATGTCACAACCATTTATAAGCTGCCTGTACTGTGCTCCTGCAGGAGCCTGTCAGCAGGAATGTACTGTGTCATCCTTCTGAGCTTAACCTGGCAACAGGCATGGATGGGAAGTATTTCATGGGAGTATCTCTGCTGCTGTTCCCTTCACATTGACACCCAGCTTCTGGGCTGTAGACTGTGATAACATCCAGAAGTTTCACAACTGTGGTGTGTTTTGCCAAAAGGCACTCAGTTAGCCTGTGAGTGGCTTTAATACCTCACTCTCAGAATACTTTGCAAGCATTCTGCATAGTTCTGGGGCCCAGTGGCTTTTTGTTGGTGGGATATCCTGAGCTGAATTTATTCCATGAATACAGTGAACCAAGGCAGGGCATTTTGCCAGTTTCCTTATGGTGGTTTCTGAGCCTGGCTCAGAAACTAGGGCAGGCAGAATTTTGTAACCAGTAAGTCAGGCTGTTTGCAGAGTCATATACTAGTTCAGAATCCCACCTCCCTCTCCTAAATCCTCCTATGGGTGACAGGCTCTGGTCTCCCTTTTGTGCCTACGCTACTGCTGGGCACACTCCCACAGGCTGTCTCCACCAGATTCACTTCCTCATGTAAACTGGATGGAGGAGCTGCCGGACACATGTCCTGGATCCACCACAGCAGGAAGAAACTCAGAGCACCCAGCAGTGAGCAGATCCCTTAGGCATCATCAAAACAGCCCTTCCCTCAGTCAGAGACAATGATATCCCAAGAGCAGACAATGATATCCCAAGAGGAGGGAAAGTGTCTGGACTGATGACGTTCTCTAGGACTGTGCTCTTACTAACAGTGAGTGCTTTATCCTATGAGTACCTCATATTTACCTTCTCCATGTGCCCATTGGCAGGCCTTGCACAAGGCCAAGTGTGTGGCCCCCACCCCCTCCCCAACATACTCAGAATCCCATGGTGCACGTGTCTGTGGGCTGTGGAGGCAGGGGGAGCTGAGGGGGAAGGTAGAAGTCCAGAGGCCCAGGTAAAGGACCCTGGTGGTCTGGAGCCTCTTACCTCTCCTCCAGGCAGAGCAGGGACAACCCTCCGCCTGGGATGAAATGAATCTGAAGAGACTCGGCCACTTGAGACCCCTCCCCATGCCCCGAGGCCTACCTGGTGAAGCGTGGGATCTCATCATTGATGTTCACGATGTTCACGTGCAGCTCCGTGGATGCTCTGAGTCCTTGACTATCTCTCACTTCCACAATGAGATGATAACTGTCAGGAAAGAGCCCAAGTCAGGGAGGGAGTCAAGCTTTGCTGACACTACCACAAATGAGGTGGGGGGAGTGGGGAAAGTGTTTTTCCCCTTTCTGGCCACCCCCTCTCCATATGCCCCTGCAGAGTTAGATCTGCTATGTACACCCTTCTTTCCTCATCTCTAAGACCCTTCCATTTCTCATCGTACAGTTATTATCCATGGCCGCCATCTCACAGTCACCACATTGCACACTCTGTTCTCATCCTTCCTCACGACATCCCAGCAAAGTGCCTAGTACACCTACGTAAGGAAACCAAGGCTGCCGTAGATTAAGGAACTAGCCCTGCTTTTCACAGCTGGTGCAGAGCCCAGAGGCAAACATGGTTGACCCCAAGACCTCTGTGTTTTCATCCTTGAACCCTGGCCTCTCCTCACCTCCTTCCTCAGAGGCCTGCTTGCCTCCACCATTTTGCCCTATGTCAGTGGACAGCTCCGATTGCTGCCTCCCTGGAGCCAGAGGGGCATCCAAGGCAATCCTCCAGATGCCCCAGGGGCCCCCTCCCACACCTTCATCCCTGTAGTCCAGAGAGGAGGATTTTGGACAGGGAAGGAGGCCTTCTGGATAATGGCCTTGCTTCTGATCCCTCTTTGAAGCTCACTACCCTCTGAACCTGGCAGCAAGGCCACAAATCACTCGGGGCTTCCCTGGCTGCACCAGGCCTGCTCTTGGACCCTCAGATAAAAGGTACTTCAAGTAAGGTCATTGGCAAAGGCTACCTGCTGTGTCCTGCTTCAAAGTCAAATTCTGTTGTGGAGAAGAGGGTCCCATTAGCAGACATTCTGAAACTCTTTGAAGGGGAAATCAGGAGATACTAAAAAAAACAAGGGAAAAAGTATAACTAAGTACACCTATGCAGCTTTTCCCAGGAAGTGAGGTTGTTCACTTCCCATTTTATATTCATGGCCCATGGAACCTTTTTGATGAAACAGGATGAAAGCCCAAATGGGCAGTTCTCTGGCTTAATGGTTCTTGATTCAAGAAAACTCTGAATCAGTTGGTCTGAGCCTTTGACCCTGATTGGCAGTACCCTGAGAAGCTGGTCACTGGATCCTACTTCAGTTACAGAAAATGCACATAAACAGCCCCCTGCTTCTGAGTCCAACATCCTTATCCCCACCACCATATTCTCACTTCTGGCTTTGATTCAATGTCTTGGCTTTAATCAACACTGTTTCGACACAGCTCCCATGCATTAGGAAATAGGACAGTCCTAAAGGAAATCAACCCTAATATTCACTGGAAGGACTGATGCTGAAGCTCCAATACTTTGGCTACCTGATGTGAAGAGCTGATTCATTGGAAAAGACCTTAATGCTGGGAAAGATTGCAGGCAAAAGGAGAAGAGGGGACGGCAGAGAATGAGATGGTTAGATAGCATCACCCACTCAATGGACATGAATTTGAGCAAACTCTGGGAGATGGTGGAGGACAGGGGAGCCTGGCATTCTGCAGTCCATGGGGTTACAAAGAGTCAGACTTGACTTAGCGACTGAACAACAATAACAAAGCAAATATGATTCAGTCTCTTCCCTTAAAAGAACTTGGGACATGATGTGGTACGAAAATGTTCACAAGCATTGTTCATTAAAATGATGGCAGGGAAAAGGGAAGAGACAAGTGCGAGAGAAAATAACCTTAGCAGGTACTGGCATCCAAGTTGGAAGCTAGCTTGGACTCTTTAACATTTGATTGCAGGGCTGTGGCAACTGGTCAAGTCTTTGTACAAGTTGGGGACTTGAGAGCCTGTCCTCCTTGGTTCCCAGTGCTTGGGCCAGCTCTTCTGAGGGACCCCCTGCCCAGCACCACTTGCTCTGATAGGGACACAGGGTTATTTGTTCATCCTACTAAGGGCTAGCCCATAGGAGGCCCACCCTGTCCATCCATGGGTGCTCATCAGGATCATGGAGTCCCTTCCTTGCTCCCATTATGGAGTCAAGAAGTGGGCGAAGGCCCAGGATCAGAAGAGCTGAGTCCAAGTTCTGGATCTCACCTCAGGACCTGGGACAATTCCATTCCTTGTCTGTAATTTAGGGATGAGTAAGGATTAAATCAAATGCACACTGTGTAATGGAGAGGGCTGCAGCAACATGTGAGGCTTGCATATTTATACCCATTTGTTCCAAAGGGCTTTAAGGGTAGAAGGTGTCATTATTTGCTACTAGGATGAGGAATGATCCCTGGTCAGATCAGAAATGGAGGTTTTGTGACCAGAGTCACAGCCCCTGAAGTCTAGAATCAAAGGAAACGCTAGCCAAGCTTTCCAACCCAGCAATTTGCTGTGTTGTGATTGCAGCTGAGCTCCCCGTAGAGAAGAGAGAATGCACAGAAAAGAGATGAAAGCTCTCCTTTGGGGCCAATATAAGATTTTTAAACCATTTTTAAGTGTTTACTTTCCGTTTATTATTTAATAACATTTTCTAGCTGTAATGAACGTATTTTTAACACAAAAATTGAGAAAGACAGAAAAGTTTAAAAAAGAAAATATTAATCACCTATAAAATCTCATCATTTTCATGAATAGCCTTCTGTTCTTTTCTATGTAAACATACACTCTCCAAAAAAAATTGAGATGATGTTCTAACCAAAATCATAATATTTTGTTCTTTTTATTTAGAGCTTGAGCATTTGCCCATATTCTTGTCTTATTTTACACCCTGGTTGGTTAATGATGATACAACATTCTACTGTAACGGCTTGTTTTATGAAGCCTTCCTTGCAGGTTACTTAAGTGCTTCCAACCCATTGTTAAGAGGAAATATTCGGGCAATGCCAAGGACTGCCCTTCTCCCAGCTCCCACCACACTTCCTCTCCAAATTGTGTGAACACCTTGGCAGCACTCAAAGATGTGATGCTTATCCCATGCCCCCCACCGATTGACTGGCGGGGGCTGCAGCTGGCAGCATGTGGAGCAGTTCTGGCCCTGTGAGCAGAGCCTTTCCTGCGGAGAATCCTCACGTATCCACATATCAGAGGTGCAAGTTGAAGGTGCTGGAATGGTAGGGTTCAGAGCCTGGCATCTGAATCGGTTGGCCTTTTCGCATGTGTTTTATTTATTTTATTTTATTATTTTTTTAATTTTTAAATGCTCTACAAGATAGGTCCCCAGATCTGGTTGTTTTCCAGACAGTCAAAGTCTTGGGATGCAGAGGTGACAGACAGCCCTGCCCTGCTGAAGATGATGGTCAACCAAAGGAACATACAAAGAAGATTTGGGCCAGGTGCTCTAGGAGAGATAAATGTAGGATATGATGGGACACAGAGAGAAGACTCTTAGATCCGTCTGGAACGTGAGTCACAGGTCAGAGCTGTTGAGTCATGAAGTGGCTCTGGATCCAGACTGGAGCCAGACTGCTGAATCTGAATCCTGGTTCTACCACTTTCCAGATGTGAGAACTTGTGCAACAAAGAGGAATACTAAGGCATGACCCATGGAGTGATTACGTAAAGTTCTAGAATAGTGCCCAGCCATGATAAGCCCTCCATGTATGCTAACTACTACTGTCCAGTTAGAATGTGGGATCCACGAGGGAAAGGGCTTCATTTTATTCACTGCTCTATCCCTGTGCGTAACACCTAGTAGATGCTCAATAAATATTGGTTAAATATTGGGACTTTATTCTAGCCTTTTCCCATCTGAGATCAGCATTCCCACCTTAAAGAATCTTAACAAAACAAAAGGACAACAACAACAATCTTGCCAGCCTTTATAAAAAAAAAATTCTGTTTCGATTTGGTAATACTAGACTGGGGTATGAAATCTCCAGTTATGCCTCCTATCTCAGCAAGGAAGAAAAAGATCAACAGCGACAGAAAAGGTAGAGAGCTAGAGAATTAGAACGTGGGGAATTTCTTTTAAATTTTATTAAGAGGCTGATTTCCTGGAATCCTGATTTTTTTTCTTTTAGAGCCAGGCTAATTTCTTTTATCCCTGAACTTACGAGCTTGTGTTAATGGGAATAACAGTTTTGTACTTAGAAAGGAGATGATATCCATAGACTAAAAATATTGTGTCATGTGGCCATTTGCCAACGACTCAGCAAAGCTTTCTGTAAAACCTGGCATTCTCTCCCCTTTTTAAAGGCTTGTTTAATCAAAGCTGCTCCCTTGATATTCATTCTTGGAAAACAGAAATTAAATAGAATGAAAAGCAGCGGCAGCCTCTCTCTGCTCCAGCACTGGCTAAGAAAAGTCCTGAGTAATCAGATCAATTCGGTGAACAAACGCTTGTCAGACAAGCTCTCTAGCCTCCCTGCAGGGAATATTCCTTTACCGCCACCCCAGGTTTCTCTATTTGCAGCCCCTTGGCAGCAGCGTTTTGCTCATGGACACAGAGCTTCAGGGTGGAGGACGTTGAGCAGGCTTCCTGCCCCATTCATCCTTTATTGTGCCACCAGTTCGAGGAGGAAGGAGGATGTGAGAGAGCTGGCCCAGTTTCCTGAAATGTCAGGCTCCCCTGGGAGGATGCGCCACCTCCGGGCTGGCTCCCCCGCTGCACTTGACGTCATGGGTGAATAATGATTCAACCTGTGCTGGTTTGCAGCCCTCGGTTGCTTCCAGGCCTGCGGTGGAATCAAGCAACAAGAATTCAGCCTCTCAGCTCATAGGAACACAGCAGGCAGTTTCCAGGGGCCAAGTTTCCAGAGAGAAAGAAGGACCCTTATTCCTTCCAAGTCCAAAGAGCACCAGTAACTTCACCAGCCACTGAGAGCATGCCTCCAAGCCCACCCAGAAGGTCCAGACACAGCAGCATCTTCCTACTGAGCCGGGGAAAGTTGTAAATACGACATCACAGTCCAATTATTTTTCAGTGTAAGCTGGATATTTTATAAAAGCCCCATTCTTTTCTTTTCACCCTTCCTCCCCAAACCAGCTCAGAGGTGGGAGGTGGGGGATGAGAGTGGAAGGTAAGGGTACCTAGGAGAAAAGAACAAGTATCATAAAAAACAAACAACCCAGTTCAAGCCCTTAACTCAGCTGGACTCGGCTTGTATATGTATTATCATGAGGGTGAGCTAGGTGGGTTATAGACAAATATTTGTTTTTAAGGTGAGCCACATGTATTAATGCAAAATGCTATAGATATACCATCCTTTACTGAGGAAGCTGCAAACCTTCCTTTCTTCTGTCAGTCTTTTTTCCTAATTAGCCCTGGGTCCTGGTCTTTGATTCAGACTTCACTAATCATAAGGACAACAATCCCCTTCTCTTCAAGGAAGTATCTCTCCTGATGTATGAATAGTCATCAGTAGTGGTGTATTTGGAGTAGGAAGTATCCAATAGCACTGCTTTTTCCTTTCTTGAGCAGTCTCACAAGAACCTGAGGTGTAAAGCATTTTGCAAAGACTTCCCGTGGTGACTTCTGAGTTAGGCAGATGCCTGGGGGGCAGTGAATGGGATGTATGTGTGTGTGTACCTGTTGTGGGGGTGGACGTCCCTGGGGGAACAGGAAGGGCGCTGTCGCTCATGAAAGAAAGGGACAGGACACCAAGGACAATTTGCCAGAAAGGGGTAGAAGGGGATGAGCAGGATCCCTTTGTTCTCACTGGTATTACCTAGCCCCGGCAAGGGCCTCAGTTCCTTCCCTCATCAGGAAATAGAATGCTGCTCAAGGCATCTTAATAGTCCCATCCAGTGGGACCGGCAGGCATCTGACAAAAGTTGCTACCACTTTTCAGAGCTATGAGCGAGATGGAAGTGGAGAGAGAACTGCCTCCCCTGTTGCCTCTCCTGGTAGCCCAGCTGGTAGCAAGGTTATGGCTCTTTTGATTTCATCCTTTGTCTGCCCTGGTGAAGACAAAGCACATTTCACTTTATGCAGAAGTCCTTCCCTAATGGAAAGGCCAAGAGAAAGCCCCTTAATGGAGGAATTGCTGCACTAGATCACTTTGCCTCCAGCTGTGAAACTGATTAAGGTTCTTTGAGTCTCTGAGGAGGCTTTGCTACAGTCACGGTGGCCATTTCCAAGCAGCAGGGGGCAGGGAGTGTGGGAGTTGGGTGGGAGGGAATGGGGCACATAGAGCCTCCTTCAGGAGGTGGAGAAAGGGCAGGAAGAAATGCCAATGAATATAATTATCCACATAGGGACCATTCTGCATGTCTTTGTGTCCTGATGCTTGCCTCTGAGCCTGCTCCACCTGCACCCATCACAATACAAAAGGTGCATGGGCAGGGGACCAAGTACTGGGTCTCAGCCACACCATCCAGCACAGAAGCCACCAACCACAGACACCTGTGATCACACAGCATTTGCACTCTGGCTGGTCCAAAGAAAATGAGCTGTAAGTGTAAAATACACGAGTCTGAAGACATATTATGAAAGAAGGGTGTGAAATATCTCATGAATCATTTTTGTGTTGGTTATATGTTGAAAGGATAATAGTTTGGATATATTGAGGTCAGCTACACTAAAATGAATTTCACTTGTATTATTTCACCTGTTTCATTGGGCTACTAGGACATTTAAACACATAGCACTCATTTCTGGCTCACAGTCCAGCTCTATTGGGCAGTGCAGGTCCAAACAATGTGCAACTATATGCTTTAAAACTTTCTTTAAAACAGAGGGAGCAAGAACCACCATATGACCCAGCAATCCCACTACTAGGCCTATACCCAGAGAAAACCATAATTCAAAAAGACGCATGCACCTCCATGTTCACTGCAGCACTATTTCCAAGAGCCAGGACATGGAAGCAACCTAAACATCCATCAACAAAGAATAACACAAAGAATAAAGAAGATGTAGTACAGTGGAATAGTACTTAGCCATAAAAAGGAACGAAATTGAGTTATTTGTAGAGATATGGATACACCTATAGAGTGTTACAGGGCTTCCCTGGTGGCTCAGAGGGTAAAGCGTCTGCCTACAATGCGGGAGACCCAGGTTCAATCCCTGGGTCAGGAAGATCCCATGGAGAAGGAAATGGCAACCCACTCCAGTACTCTTCCCTGGAAAATCCCATGGACGGAGAAGCCTGGTAGGCTACAGTCCATGGGGTGGCAAAGAGTTGGACACGACTGAGCGACTTCACTTCACTATAGAATATTATGCAGAGTGAAGTCAGAAAGAGAAAAACAAATATATATTAATGCATATATGTGGAATTTAGAAAAATGGTATGTGTGTGCATGCTCAGTAGTACCTAGCTCTTTGCGACCCTATGGATTGTAGCCCGCCAGGCTCCTCTGTCCATGAGATTATCCAGGCAAGAATACTGTAGTGGGTTGCCATTTCCTCCTCCAGGGGATCTTCCCAACCCAGGGATCAAACCCATGTCTTTTGCATCTCCTGCATTGGCAGGTGGATTCTTTACCACTGAGCCACTTGGGAGGCCTGATTTGCAAAGCAGAAATAGAGATACAGATGTAGAAAGTAAATGTATGGATGACAAGGGGGAGAGGTGGTGTGGGAGGAATTGGGAGATTGGGATTGATGTGCGTGGATGCTAAAACGCTTCAGTGATTGGGGTTGACATATATACACTATTGATATTATGTATAAAATGGATACCTAGTGAGAACCTACTGTATAACCCAGGGAACTCTTCCTAATGTGCCGTGGTGACCTAAAGGGGAAGGAAATCCAGAAAAGAGAGGATATATGTGTATGTATAGCTGATTCATTTTGCTTAACAATAGAAACTAACACAACACTGTAAAGCAACTCTACTCCAATCAAAATTAATTAAAAATAAAAAATAAATTTAAAATTTAAAAATACATAAGTAAAAGGAAGGGAGCAAATACAGTGGTTTTTCTATTAGCCTCAATTTTGCACAGTCTGTGACGGACACAGTTTCACTTCATTAAGTTGGCTAAGGGTGGAGATTTGTTGTAAATCTCCACCCTTGGGGTTGGGGGTTCTGGAGCTGCCCTAGAACTAGCTTTTTATTCATCCTTCCTCCTCTAGTTGCTGCCACCAGCAAGGTGACTCCTGGATCCTGGAACCCACCAGGTAAGATGAAAGGTACACACCAAGCCCAGGCAGCTTCCTGCACATGTGCTGGTATTTTCTTTAAGTCTGTGCTTGTTTACTCAGGCCAGTGGTCCTCAAAGGGCAGAAGGTATCAAAATCACCTGGGAAGTTTGTGTTCCAATTCAGCATTCCAACAGAGGCTGGGAATCTGCCTGTTTTGAAGCATCCTAAGTATGTCTGCATGTAGGGCTGCAAACACTGTCTGAGAAATACTCATTGTTGCCAGCCTTTCCGACCAGACCAGTCACGCAAGGTATCTGGAAAATATGCAGATTCCCAGGCCCATCCCAGACCCACAGAGTCCAAAACTCCAAGGGAGAGACCTGGGAAGTGTGGGAAATAGTATCTTAAAGCGGTGAACTAGGTCAGACAGAGAAAGACTCATATTGGATAATATCACTTATATGTGGAATCAAAAAATTACAACAAACTAGTGAGTATAACAAAAAAGAAGCCGACTCACAGACATAGAGAACAAACTAGTGGTTACCAGTGGGAAGAGGAAAGTGGGGAGGGGCAATATAGGGGGAGGGGCTTAAGAGGTACAACTATTAGATATTAAATAAGCTACAAGGATGTATTGTACAACACGGAGAATATAGCTGATATTTTATAATACCTCTAAATGGAGTATAACCTTTAAAAATTGTGATTCACTATATTGGACACCTGTAACATATACTATTGTACATCAACTATATATTTCAATTAAAAAAAAAAATCAGCAGTTCTTAACCCTGGGTTTGCAAGAGCTCACTCAGGGTGGAGGATCAGGGTTAGAAAACCCGATGCCTGGGGCCACACCCAAGATGAATCACATAAGACTCCTCAGGGGTGGGACCCAGATCTCTGTGCTTTTGAAAGTTCCTCTGGTGGTTTCAATTTACTGCCAAGGTTGAGAAGCACAGGTTTGGTCAATAGGAAATTAACCCATCTCCTTTCTCCTTGTAGGAAGCAAAATATGTTATTTAGTACCCTCAAGCAGCCAGAATAAAATGTCTGTATACAAAGGTCATGGCATATTACTTCCTAGACTGTTATTACCTTTTGCTAGTCTCAGAAAGTTTCCTTCTAGATTGTGTTCACTGCTCCTGCGGGCTGGCTGTGACTTTCAGTGCAGCTGTTAGTCGCAGCACAGGTGTTAAATACTTCATTAACAATTTCTGCGGCAGTGCCCCATCCCCAAACAATCCTAAACTCACTGTAGAAGCCACAGTTGCAGCCACCTGGTTCCAAGCCCCTGCAACTGCTCTCTGAAAGCTTTGGATGGCATTACATTTTTCTTTTAAGGGAGCAATACCTGTTGTTTTGGGCTTCCACAGTGGCTCAGTGGTAAATAAATAAATAAATAAATAAATCTGCCTATAATATAGGAGACGCGGGTTCGACTCCTGGGTTGGGAAGATCCCCTGAAGGAGGCCATGGCAACCTACTCCATTATTCTTGCCCCGAGAATCCCATGACAGAGGAGCCTGGAGGTCTACAGTTCATAGGGTCACAGAGTCAGACACGACTAAAGTGATTTAGCATGTATGCACCTGTTGTATTTGCTTCCAACCTGGGCTACTTTCCCTTCATCTAAAAGGGTAATGACCTGACTTAGGACATACATTTGAGGTGGCCATGACCTTGTTCCTCTGCCTAATTTTGGGAAGATAAATTTTAAAAATGGAGATTTAAAAATAAATCTTTTTCTTCACAGCTGAGATTCCTTCCACTCTGCCCCCCACTGCCTCTTGTACAAACTTTATAGTAATAATTTTATTGAATTATCATTATTTATTGTATGCGTGAATGTCTCCCACCTAGCCTATAAACTTCTTGAGGTACAAAGATGTATCTTATCCATCTTTGTCTCCAGAGCAGTTAATAGGAAGCCTGGTACATAGTGGATTCTTGGTAAATATTGAGATGAACCAAATGTAGAAGTGAGGTACTATGCTTTGGGTTGCTGATGTAATCTCTATCCAAAAATCCCCTTTTCCCCGGTCACTACCAAGCAACAGTTGCATAGGACGTGGTTCTGGCCAGTGAGAAGTAAGCAGATCTCTGGGTAGGGTTTCCAGGAGGGTCTTGGTTTTTCCACCAAAAAAAGGGACAAATTAAGTTGGCCTGCCCTGTTTACCCTGTATCCCTTCCTGCTTTCGTTTTTTCTTTTTCTTCCTGCCTGGAACTTAGAGGTAAAGCCTGGAGGTACAGCAGCCATATTGTAATAAGGAGGTGAACAAAAAGAGAACAAAGCTAGAATGCACTGGATAGAACAGCAGAAAAATAGGAAGAACCTAGATTGCTAAGGGTGGCAGCTGTGCCAGCCCTGGACTGCTTGCATGCCTGCCTCTGGTCTTCTTTTATGGAAGAAAACGAATCCCATATTCACCCCTGAGGTTAAATTTTCTGTTACTTTCAGACAAACACATTTGTAACTTATATAACAAGTGTGTTATTAATAAGTGTGCATTAAAGCACCTAGTATTGCTCTTAACACATAGTAGGAACCCATTAAGAATTTGAATGTTAATCACTTATGCATGCAAATAGATCTTGGATGAATGATTGGGTCGGTTGGTTGTTTTTTTGACAGAAGGATTGTCTTCTAATGATAACAAACTAATAACCTTAAAACAGCTTTGTTGCAAACCCTGTAGAACCATATTCTATCAGACCTGGAGTTCATTCCCAAAGCTCTCTTCTTCCTGTTAGAGAAAGTAGTCTTGCTGAAGCTGTAAATCATGCAGTGAACACAGAACAGCCTCCTTGTATTGCCAGTTCCCCAGGTGTCGTATTTCAAGTATTCGCTTCTCTGTAAGGCAGGTTTTCCAAGGTTAGTCAGGTGGCATTAGCTTTGGTTTTGTCCTCTCCAGCCTGGGCTGCCCGGCTGCAGTGGGTACACAAGGCCCTGCTGGTGGGCAGAACTGGGAGCTGAGGCATCCTTGCTCAGGAATAAACTGAGAAGCCTCTTGGCGTGAGGGTGAGTGGTTAGAAGAGCTCCATTGGCAGTCCCCTTAAGGAAACTGATTAAAAGGTAGAGATCAGCTGTCTCTGAGGCAGGGAGGCAACGCATCAGGACTCAAGTCTCCTGCTTTCCTTTGTGGAAGTCCTCCTTTACTTTGGAATTCCTGGGATTCTCTTAGAATTTTCTTTTAAAACTGGCTCCAAGCAGTTTGGCCTCATCTCTTGAAAAGGAAGTGTTATTACCTGCCTTTGAGGTACACGTTTCGTGTTTATTTTTAGAATAATATAGCTGTTTTTTTATTACCTTGGAATTAAAAAATGCTGAGCAATTTCGATACACCAGGCTAAGTGACTTTCCGTGCATTATCTAATATTAATAATCTCCTTACTGTGGTACGTGTTATTCTATTATTCTTCCATTTTACAGATGGAGAAATTGAACCTCAGAGAGGTTAAGAACTTGTCCAAGACCACACAGAACCATGGATCCAATGTGGGATGTCTGTCTCCAGAGACCCCTCACCTATTCCAGCCTCCTGGTGCTCTGTGCCTGGAGGTAGACAGCACTTTCCTCCCATTGCCGCTTCCCAGCCCGCCCTGCTGAGACTCCAGGCTCCTGTGTCAAAGGCCACACAGAAAAGCTGCTTTTCCATTTAATAAGGAAACTTACATTGAGGGGTAGGTTTTGACTTGTGTCTTCTGGATCGAAGGCCTCCACCTGGTAAACGAATCCAGGCTTTGTTCCTTCCACTATGTAGAGGTCTAGACCTATACCAGTGTCCAAAGGGGAATAAGAAACATTTTATTAGGTAAAGCAAAGGAGGAATTCCCAAACCAGGACAGCCATTCACAGTCAAAGGGAGCCAAGCGTATTGGTGTTGTGGGAAAGAAGACAGCTATAATAAAGGCTGTGAGTAAGACCATTGGTCAGCTTGTAGGGGTGGATCCATTTATAGGGATTAATAAAGAGCTAGGGTTGGCCAAGCTGGTGTCAAGTCTTTGTGTATCTCCCAGGCTGAGGGGTGACTAGGGGAAGGAAGTAATAAGGGTAGAGAAGTGGAAAGTACCCCAGGTGCGAATTTCCAATGTGAGGCTGCTCCCATTCCAGAGCTACTTTTGTGTGTCCTTTCCTCTCAAACTGAACCAAGGTCACCCTTCAAGTGCAGTTAGCATCTCAGCAGAAAGTCGCTGAAATGAGAGGCCTCATAGTGGAACACAGAGAAGATGTGAAAAGGGAGAGAGAGGGCTACAGGGGCTCAGGAAAAGGAACCAGAAACGGGTGTCATCTACTTCAGAGTTCTTGGCGGGTGGCAGGAGGGCAGGCAGGGTCACTGGGTACCACCAGCCCTGCCTGAGGGGCTGCCATCTCTGCTCCGGTGTCTTCTTTCTGAGAACCTTTCTGAGACGTGACTACGAATTTTGACATTAACTCACTCTTTTGGAGACACTGTGCTGAGGACTTATATGCTTTCTCCTTTCATCTTCATAACAGCCCTATAGAGTAGATATTGTAATAATTATCTCCACTTTACAAACAGGGAAACAGGCTTAGAGGAGTTGTGGGGTTGTCTCACCTGGTAAAGAATAGAATCACAATTCAATAATAAAAAATGAATAAAATATGTGAGTGTTAGTGAGCAATGTTATGGGGAAAAATCAGGGAAAGGAGTATGGTAAGTTGGATTGCCATGTTAAATAGAGGGCTTCTGGAAGGTTCACTGACATTAGTGTCAAGATTCTTAAAGGAGGAGACATAGAGAAGAAGGGGAAGGGGCAGATGAAACAGTAGATGCAAAGATGCCAGTGTAGAGTGTGCCTGGGGTATACATAGGTGGGTGAAGAGATGTGTGGGAGAGGAGATGGGGACTGGTAGGGGCTCATCAGATCTTCTAGGGCCTTAAGGAGACTCTGGCTCTCGATGTTTAATAGGATCCCTCTGGCTGCAGGGCAGGGAAGCCAGTTAGGTGGGCACTGCCGTGACCCAGGTGAGCCATGGTGGAGATGCTGGGGAGGGGCTGGGTTTTGCATAGACTTAGAACCTGGTGGGATTTCCTAATGGATTTGATGTTGGGTGTGAAAGACAGAGGGGAGTCAAGCATAACTGTGAGGTTTGGGCCCACAAAACTAGAAGGATGGAGTTGCCATTAACTGAAACAGGGAAGATGAGAAAAGCAGATTTGGGCAGAGATAGTAGGAAGGGGAGCTTCCCAGGTGGCTCAGATGGTAAAGAACCCTCCTGCCAAGCAGGACACTCGGGTTCGATCCCTGAGTTGGGTAGATCCCCTGGGGTAGAAATGGCTACCCACTCCAGTATTTTTGCCTAGACAATCCCATGGACAGAAGCAGCCTGGTGGGCTACAGTCCATGAGGTCCCAAAGAGTTGAACACAACTTAGCTGCTAAACAAAAATAAAATATAACGGTGAGGAGGGAGATGGAATGGGAGTCAAGTGGTCTGGGGGCACATTTCAGTTTAGATTCCAGCACCAGTTCCAGTGTGTGTGTGTGTAGGGGGCTTTCCACACCACCAAGCAATTCTTTGAAACTGGCTGGGTGTCCCACAATCTAACTCATTCGGACACTGTCTACCCAGAGATAGTATCAAGCTTCACGGGTGCAGGGCTCCATCCTACAAGACAGCCCCCGCTCCTTCAGATGCCAGTCACAGGCCTAGGTGGGCCCCTCTGCTTCTGACCAACCAGGTCTAGACTGGAGGTTCCCACAGTCTCCTCCTCAGGTTGGAATACTTTGCTAGAGGGGTGTGTTCTAGTGAACTCAAGGAAACATTTACTTACTAGATTGTTGATTTATTATGAAAGGATATAAGTCAGGATCAGACAGATGAAAGAGATGCATAGGGTACAGTGTAAGAAAGGGGCAGAGAGTTTCTACGCCCTCTCCAGGCACCCACTCTCCCCAGGTTCCACATATTCACCAACCTCTCCGAACCCCTTTTGGGCTTTTATGGAGGCTTCATTGCATAGGCCACTATGAAATCATTGGCCACTGCTGACGGAGCTCAGTTTAACTCCATCTCCTGCCTCTACCCCCGTCTCCACTGTTCAACCATCTAATCACATGGTTGTTTCCCCTAGTGGGCAGCCCCCATCCTTAGGTGGGGTCCAAAAGTTACCTCATTAATGTAACAAAAGACACCTTTATCACTCTCATTACTTAGGAAATTCCAAGAGTTTTAGGATTTCTGTGTCAGGAGGAAAAGAAGACCAAATATATATTTCTTACTATAAATCACAACATCACAGATACTGATTAGACATCCAAGTGGAGATGTTGGGTAAGACAGTTTCTATTTGAGTCAAGAGTTCAAGGGAGAAGCTGGTGTGGCAGCTTTCTAATTATCTTGGAGCACAACTCTTACATGTGTGTAATGTGATTGAGTTTCTAGCTTGCTATGTCCAGAGGATAGTAGAATGCTAGGTTGAAGTTTGGCCATCTTACTTGATTTTATTATTAACATGCTATACTAAAGCAGATTCCTATGAGTAGACCTCAAGATAGTTTGTATAAAATATAATGTTGATAGGTTAATAAAGATGACTGGAAAACAACCCCCCAAAACAAACAAACAAACAAACAAAAATAATGATGGACTTGGGAGTTGTCAGTGTATACATGGTCTTTGAAGCCAAGAGTTTAGGGGAGATCACACAGGAAGTTATCTTACGCTCCAGTCCCCTATACTGTGTCTACTCTATAGCAGATCCCAGATACACAGTCCCCTGGAGGCGTCGGCATCCATGGGGAGGATGAACCATGGAAGTCAGCGGCCGGTACCCAGTGCTGAGCCTGAAGTGGTCTCAGCCCAGATTCCTCCAGAATGATCCACTTGTGGTCCCTGAGCTCCAGCTCCCTCCCCAGGATCAGGAGAGGCCCAAGACACGGATGGCTAGGGCTTTGTAAATTATTGGGTGTTGTTATTGGGAGTCCTGGGCTGGAGGACATTTCATTTATTCCCTGTTCATTAAGCAGCTGCCTTTTCCAGAGAAACAGCTGTTTGTTTATTTACTTTTCTGTTTTTCTCCATCCCCCAGGGTCCCGCCTGATGCTGCTGTCTGGACTGCATTGCACACCCCAGTGTGTCTCACCTTTTGCCAAGTTTCCCTGAAACTCGGGCGGTTCATTCACATCTGTCACCTGGACTGTCAGGACCTGCAGGTCAGTGACAGCCATGGCATCCTTCACATAAATCTGCAAGTCAAATATGTGTGGTCCTGCTTCAAAATCTAATTGTTCCATCCCAGTGGTGACAACCTAAAAGCAAATGCAGAAGTCATAGTAACCATGTGTTAAGAAAAGAAGGTCTGTTTTGTGTGTTTACATTTTGCAAACGAATATTAACTAGCAAGGAGGCAACCAGCATTCTGAAAACCATCTTTCCTTCAATGTCAGGGGAATGAGTTGTTTTGCCTGAGTCCTTCCTACATAAACCCCATGACACTGCACTAAAAGGACTCCTGTGTGTGTAGCTGCTCTTCACAGGAAGACAAACATTCAGGAGACATCCTGGTTCCATCTACTGGAGATGGAAAGCATGAAAGCTTTAAAACCTGTCACTATTTGGGGTAGGCTCCTAGGCAAGTCCCTTAGCTACCCTGTATAAAGTTTGAGTTTTTCTTCTTTAAGAGTAAGATGCCTCACTTCCCTGGGATTGCTGTTAAGTTGCCTCTTCTTCAGTCTTTCTCCCTTCTAATTTTCCAAGGCCATATCTAAGACTAAACAAGAGGAGAAGGATAAATCTGCAAAAATAAGAAATGATATTTATTTATATCAACAGCCTCTTTGGGTTTGGGGGTGTATTTCCACACATTCTCCCACTGTATGTATACATGGAAAAGTATGCTCTGCACAAGTGTTTTGGAGATGTGAGAGGGGCACCAAGAACCGAGGCCAGAGATATATCACTGGAATCTAGTCTGTGGCTAGCAGGAACCTCGGTGGTACATAGTGGGAGGTCCCTGCTGAGGTTACTTGGAGGCCAGTCTGACCCCTCACATCAACATGCACATCCCTCCCACCAGCTTAGCTATGAAGCTCCAAGAAGGCCCAGAGCCCTTTGCACGTCAAGGACTAAATTTCATCAGTGTCTTAATTATGTCTTAATATCCAAAATGTTATTAGTACAATTGGGGCCAGGCAAGGAGGCCTTCAGTATTCTCTGTTGAGAAGAACACTTAGCTCCAATCCAGTTTCCATCGCTGGACTTCTGTGTGACCTTGGGAACATTATTTGCCCTTTCTCCGATTTTGTTTCCACATGACTATCATTAGATAAATAAGTCTCACCGTAGTTAAACAGCTGGAGTATAATACAAGATATGAAAACAAAGAGCTAGATCAGGGTAGTGTGGAAAGTCAGGGGGAAAGCATTCATTGTGAGATGTGTTTAGTCAAGGAGTACTTCATGGAGGAGGTGGTGGGTGTCGTATTTGACTTTGCATAAATCTGGATTGATTATGAGAGGAGAGGATGGTCACAGATGTGAATGAACTCATGCTGTGGAGGAAGCATATACGGAGGAGAGTTGGGAGAGACATCACAGTAGTCCTGTCACTACCCACAAGCAGAGTCAGCCTAGGCTACACAAAAGTGGAGATGACCTGCCTCTCTGCTTGGCACCTGGGCAGTGAGAGGCAGCATAACACGGAGGTCAAGAGCTTAGACCCTGGAGCCAGACTGGCTTTAAAGCCCAGCCTTCCTGTGGCTTAACCTTGCTGTGCCTCAATTTCCCTAGCTATAAAGTGGGGATACTGATGGCATCTGCTTCTTGGGGTTGTTGTGAGGATTCCATGAGCTAATCCATGGGTTACTTAGATCACTGTCTGGGGCTGAGTGAGCACCCAGCAAATGCTGGCTTTTATTGTCATTAGATGTTAAAAACTGTTCAGTGAATGAGTGCCCATCAGAGCTGCTCCCCCATCACAATGATCTACTCTGCTTTCTGACTTACCCCCTAGCTTCCAGCTAAGCCTGGAGCCCTCTTCTGAATCCCACGTTTCCAGACCCTTCACCATAGTGTTCCCTATTGACAGCCCTTCTCCTGGGGACTGGCTCATTCCATCCTCGAGGAAGAAACTAGAACAGTCAAGTAAGGGTCTCAAATGTTGTCTCTTGGAACCAGAGGAATTGGGTTTCTGCCAATACATGGAAAAGCTGCTTTTGTTGTTGTCTTTATCAGCATCCTTTGATAGCTCAGCAGGTAGAGCAGAGGACTGTAGACTTGATAAATGTGGACATCCTTAAGTTGCTGGTTTGATTCTGGGTCAAAGGAAATGTCTTGGTTGGTTGAATGTCAGCAGAGTAGTGCAGCAGGAGCGTGCTGGGCCCATAACCCAGAGGTTGATGGATCAAAACCATCCTCTGCTAAGTTTCCTCTTCTAGAGAAGGAAATGGCTACCCACTCCAGTATTCTTGCCTGGAGAATTCCAGAGACAGAGGAGCCTGGTGGGCTACAGTCCATGGATTGCAAAGAGTCAGACATGACTGAGTGACTAACACCAGCATTAATTAAATGTTCATGTGCCAGGCTCTTGCCAAGCTGTTTTGTGGAGTATTTTATTTAATCATCACAACAACTAGGTTGTAGGTTGGGATAACTTCCCCTATTTCATGTATCAGGAGACCAGGGCAGGGAGGGGAGAGAATTACAAGAGTCACGGCTGAGAGTGGTGGAGCACCCTCCCCACCTTTTAAGAAAAATATTTATTTATTTGCCTGTGCCAGGCCTTAGTTGCGTGGGATCTTTAATTGTGCTATGTGTAATCTTTAATTGCGGCATGTGAACTCTTAGTTGCAACATGTGGGGTCTAATTTCCTGTTCAGGAATCAAACCCATGCTCCCTGCATTAGCCATTGGACCACCAGGGAATTCCCTGATGGAGCCTCTTTGATGGCAGGCAATCTAGCTGTAGAGTTTTGGTCAAACATGATAAGTTTGGTTTTAGGTTTTAGGTTGTTTTGGACAAGACTGAGCAAATTTAAAGGGTCTACAGTTCTCATGACAGCAGATGAGGACAAAGGGGTATCAAGCTCAGAGATGGGCCAATGGCAGGGGAGCAGCCGTGGCTGCCACGTGACCTCAGAGAGTGCCTGCCCTTGCAACTTGGCTGTCACACCTCCCTGACTCCTGGGAGCTTTCCTTCTTAGTGCTGCTCCAGGAGGAAACCCCAGTGATGAGCCTCAGGCATCCCTCTTGCTGGGCAGTAATGAGGCAGTGCAGCATGGGAGTGATGAACAGGGGTTCTTGGAACCAGCCTGCCTGATCTCAGATCTGAAGTCTGCCATCAATTAGCTATGTGAATTTGAGCAAGTTGCCCAACCTCTCTATGCCTCAGTTTCCCCACCTTTAACAAATAATAATAGCATAGCACTTCATAGGGTTGTTATGAGGATTAAATGAGTGAATTCACAGAAATGTTTAGGGGAATTCCTGACATATGTTAAGTGTTCCGTAAATGTGAGATACTGTCCTCATCATCATTAATCCTCCTCATACCCCTCACACCCCTCCATCATTAATCCTTATCACCCCCAGAGTCTCAGCAGCTGTGTCCAAAAGCAGGGTGGCCTGGCCTCTGGCATGACTGGAGGTCACCCTGAGGAAGTCCTACATGACTGAGTCCCAAGGCCAAGAGTGACAGACCTGTGGGCTGGAGACCCCAAAACCTCATGGCTAGGTGATACTGCAGAGTGTCCAGGAGGAGTTAGGTTCTACCACAGAGATGACATTGTCATGTTCTGTAGGAACAGCCCTTGTAAGCAGTTTGGGTTGGAGAATAGGATCTTCCTGGAGGGGATGGTTGATGATATCCGGTAGTTTCTGGGGAGCAGCAACCAGTCCTTAAGAATATGTGAACCTGTGGCCCATCCTAGTACTGACACAAGGTCCTGGGTAGCTGCAGGCTGTGGTGCCAGGAGGGCACCAGGATTGGGACCAAACACTGAACATGTGAGCCCAGATCAGTAGAGTGACTAAGAAATTCTCCATTTGTAGGGGTCAGGAACAGGATGGAATTCCTCCTTGACTGACAGCCCTGTCTAAATCACATGGGATGTGGGGAGGGGAGATATGATAGTGAAATATTTGGATGCTTATCCAAACAGTAATAGCTGTGCATGGCAATGGAGGGAACAGAGCCTGAGACTGGGAGTGGAAAGACCTGAGTCAAGTTCTTATTTCATCCTTTCTGGCTCTGTGATATTGGACAAATCAGTTAACCTTGCTGTCTCATTGCGATCTTATTTATAAAATAGGGATTTACAATTTTCATAGTGATAATATCAGTGTTAGTAGTAACAATTAAGAGATCAGGATGTGAATGTGCTTTAAAACCTCTGCAAATCTGAGATAGTTTGGACATCCTCCTCATTAAAGGCAATAGGCTGCAAGAGGCTGAGAATGAGGGCTCCCAAGTGGAAATAACTCAAACATCTGTCAACTGGTGAATAAACAGACAAAATGTGGTATATCCATATAGTAGAGTATCATTCAGCCATTAAAAGGAATGAAGTACTGATTCATGCTACAACATGTGTGACCTTTGAAACTTTATGCTTAAGTGAAAGAAGCCATTCATTAAAAAAAAAAAATACAATACGATTCAGTTCATATGAAGGGACCAGAATGGGCAAATCCATTAAGACAGAAAATAGGTTAGTGGTTACCAGGGCCTAGGAGGGTAGGAGACAGGGGAGTGACTACTAATGGATTTGAGGTTTCATTTTTGGGGGATGAAAATGTTCTAAAACTGGATTGTGGTGACAGTCTGTGAATAGAGTAAAAACCACTGAACTGTATACTTTCAATGGATGAATTACATGCTATGTGTACTATATCTCAATAGAGCTGTTTAAAAAAAATGGTGAGAGATCTAAAGCCACACAGCCTACCTTCCAGTGTCAGCACAGCAATAGCTGTGCAACACAGGGCAAGTTATTTCACCTCTCTACTAAATTTTTCCTCATTTCCTCCATCTGTACAAAGGGAACAATCATACAAATAAAATCATTGGATTGTTGTGTATATTACAAAAGAGCACATGTCAAGTCCTTTCCTCAGTGTCCAGTGTATACTATGTGCTCTGTAAGTGTAAACGACTAGCAAGGCTTGGAGGCACAGATGAGCAGCAGCTGTTAAAGATGAACCAGATGTCAAGGGAGCAGGTCTACAGGCAGGGAAGTCACAGAAACGGCATCTGGGCCCCAGGAATGTGCACTGGACGCTGAGGTGGAGGTTGCCTGAATGTGTGCTCCTTGCGTGCCAGAGGGCCCACCCCTGGGGTGCGGAGAATACAAGATGCTGGGCTCTGGCCCCCAAGTCCATGGGCTCCACAGGTGTGTTCTGAGGCCCAGATACGCACTTTTTGAAAGTTCCCCTAGTGACTCTAATCATCAGCTGGGTTTAAGAACACCTCATATGTCTCTCAGAGAGGCAACCAAGCTCAGACCAAGCAGGCCCACTGGGTCCCCCTAGAACCCAGAACAATGGCAGGCGGGAGCTGGGGCAGGGCTGATGATGACTGTAGGAGGTCCTTGTCCCCACTGAGGAATGAGGCAGACGTGGGGGAAAATGCACTTCAACAGGGTCCAGACACCTAGACCCTAAAGACATCCTTAGAAGGCCTTTGAGGTTGTCAGTGGAAAACATGCAATCGGCAGGTTCATCATGCCTAAGGAGAAGTGACAACTTTGGGAAAGACCAGATGACACACTAGAAAACAGAGCCGCAGTGGCATAGCTCTTGAATGTGATTGATTGGGTCTGAATTGCCCAAGAGGAAACATTCACGCAGCATGGCTAGACATCCAGACTTATATTTTTATTAAAGGTGTGTTCTTCCATATGAAATATCTTCTCATAAATTTCCTATTGAAAAATCACAGAATCATAGAAAAGAAGAATCACCAGGTACTAGTTCATCAGGGTCTGGTTTCTAAGGAGATCGTTATACAAACTATTCCACCCAAAGAATTCGGCTACCACTGGCACTCCTAACACCTGTTATCATATGAAGGTGGTTGGCAATAAGAAAGGAGCCTTTTATTTGTAACAGATTGAACATACTGTTCATTTGGACTGGATTAAATGGAGGCAAAAAGGTCCAAAAGCTTCAGGGGCATCTAGCACAGAGGGCTCTAGAATGCCCCAAACAGAATGCCCAGATCTTACAAGAGGGAAGATTAAGGCAGGAAAAGAGGAAGAAGTGACCACTGAACTAGAATTCCACCCATAACATCTTCAGGACCCCTCTTTGTGAGCAGCTCCCTTGGGAATACGATGGTGCTTACCTCAAAGTTGGTGTCTGACAGCCAGTTCACCCTGAAGGCCCGAGTGAGGGGACTGGAGTTGATTATCAGGGGGAACCCTGGAACCACAGGTGACAGTGATGCTGATAATTTCACAGAAAACATGTGCACTGAAGTCTCAGGTGGAGAATTCTCTGCCACTTTGCTCATAGCGGGTAAGTGGATTAGGTGTAGTGCCCGTCCGCCTGCAGATATAAAAAGGATGCAAAATGACATGAGCACAAAGCCTTGTGCTGAAAACAAGGACTTAGCAGCTTGGTCTATGGCTTCAACTAGTAGCTCAGGGCAAAGCTGGAACCCGATCACTCCCCAGGAATGAAGGCTCTTGCCAAGAGCTGGAAATAGGAATGTGAGATCTTCTCGGAGCCAAGAAAACAACCACCACTATACAACCATGAAATCTGCTTCTGTCATTCTGGAAATAAAGCTGCTGTTTTTCCTCTTACCTCTCTGCTTCCTTTCGTGTTTCTCCCAGCTTTTGTGGAGAGCCAGGGAGAAGGAAACATGATATCTTAGAACATAGACACCCCCTTGAAGGACCCAGTCTGGCCACAGCATCCTCTGTCTTACAAAGGCCAGGGAGCCTCCAAGAGTTTATTTTCTTTCTCTGTGTCAGTGTTAGATACAGAGGACATTGAGAATGGAATGTGCGTGACTGGAGAACTCCAAAATCACACCAGCTCTCCCCACATCCCTAAGTATAATCTCATGGACAATGACTTGTTATCATTAGATGCTGAGGGCATCATGTAGAGCCTTGATCGGTACCTTGTGCTCAACAGAGTAACTCCTGTTTCAAAGAGAAGGAAGTGAGAGACTCAGGGCAAGCCTGTGAATTACCTTGGGCTGCATTACAGACAGGGAATTTTACAATGTCAGAGAAAATGTGTTAATTTTTGCTACCAGGAAAGCTTTAGGATGGTCTAAGTTCTCTTTGACACTCTAGAGGATTTTGCCAGCACAGAGGAGAGGAGTGGGTTGCGATCTTTATGCTTCTATAACAACACTACTGTAGGGGCTGAATAGTGCCCCCTCCCCCAATTCATGTCCACCCAGAACCTCAGAAAGTACCTTATCTGCAAATAGAGTCTTTGTAGACGGAATTAGTTAAGAGGATGTCTTGCTGGATTAGGGTGAGCCCCAAATCTAGTGACTAGTGTCCTTATAAGAACAGGACAGGACACAAAGAGACACATAGAAGGAAGAAGCATCGTTAGCACAGAGGTAGAAACTGTAGCACCAGGACCCAAGGACCCCACAGAGACTGAGACAGAACTGTGTTTGACTGTCTCCTGTGGAGGTATGGGTCAGCAGTAGACTGCCACAGGGGCTCAGGGTACAGCAGACTTAGGTATGGCATAAGCCCTCTTGGAGGAGGTCACCATTAACCCCACCATAGAGCTGCCAGAACTTACACAGGACTGGGAAATAGACTCTTCGAGGTCACAAACAGAACCTTGTGCACCAGACCCAGGAGAAAGAAGCAGTGACCCCACAAGAGACTGACCCAGACTTGCCTGTGAGTGTCCAGGCATCTCCAGCAGAGGCGTGGGTCAGTGGTGGCCTGCTGCAGGGTTGGGGGCACTGAGTGTAGCAGTGCATGCATGGGATCTTTTGAAGGAAGTCACCATTATCTTCATTACCTCCACCATAGTTTGGCCCCAGGTAAATAGCAGAGAGGGAACACAGCTCCACCCATCAACAGAAAATTGGGTTAAAGATTTACTGAGCATGGCCCTGCCCATCAGAATAAGACCCAGTTTCCCCCTCAGTCAGTCTCTCCCATCAGGAAGCTTCCATAAGCCTCTTATCCTTCTCCCTCAGAGGGCAGACAGACTGAAAACCACAATCAAAGAAAACTATCCGATCTAATCACATGGACACAGCCTTGTCTAACTCAATGAAACTATGAGCCATGTCATGTAGGGCCACCCAAGATGGATGGGTCATGGTGGAAAGTTCTGACAAAACATGGTCCACTGGAGAAAGGAATGCAAACCACTTTAGTATTCTTGCCTTGAGGACCCCATGAACAGTATGAAAAGGCAAAAAGATAGGACACTGAAAGATGAACTCCCATCTGGGTTGGTAGGTGCCCAATATGCTACTAGAGATCAGTGGAGACTGCAGAGATGGAGCCAAAGCAAAAACAACATCCAGTTGTGGATGTGACGGGTGATGGAAGCAAGGTTCGATGATGTAAAGAGCAATATTGCATAGGACCCTGTAATGTTAGGTCCATGAATCAAGGCAAATTTGAAGTGGTCAAACAGGACACGGCAAGAGTGAACATCGACATTTTAGGAATCAGCGAACTAAAATGGACTGGAATGGGTGAATTTAACTCAGATGACCATTATACTTACTACTGTGGGCAAGAATCCCTTAGAAGAAATGGAATAGCCATCCTAGGCAACAATAGAGTCCAAAATGCAGTACTTGGATGCAATCTCAAAAACGACAGAATGGTCTCTGTTCGTTTCCAAGGCAAACCATTCAATATCACTGTAATCCAAGTCTATGCCCCGACCAGTAACGCTGAAGAAGCTGAAGCTGAATGGTCCTATGAAGACCTACAAGACATTCTAGAACTAACACCCAAAAAAGATGTCCTTTTCATTATAGGGGACTGGAATGCAAAAGTAGGAAGTCAAGAAACACCTGGAATAAAAGGCAGATTTGGTCCTTGGAGTACAGAATGAAGCAAGGCAAAGGCTAATAGAGTTTTGCCAAGAGAACGCACTAGTCATAGCAAACACCCTCTTCCAACAACACAAGAGAAGACTCTACACATGGATATCACCAGATGGTCTACACTGAAATCAGATTGATTATATTTTTTGCAGCCAAATATGGAGAAGCTCTATACAGTCAGCAAAAACAAGACTGCGATCTGACTGTGGCTCAGATTATGAACTCCTTATTGCCAAATTCAGACTTAAATCGAAGAAAGTAGGGAAAACCACTAAACCACTCAGGGATGACCTAAATCAAATCCCTTACGATTATACAGTGCAAGTGAGAAATAGATTCAAAGGACTAGATCTGATAGACAGAGTGCCTGATGAACTATGGACAGAGGTTCGTGACATTGTACAGGAGACAGGGATCAAGACCATCCCCAAGAAAAAGAAATGTAAAAAGGCAAAATGGCTGTCTGAGGAGGTCTTATAAACAGCTGTGAAAAGAAGAGAAGAGAAAAGCAAAGGAGAAAAGGAAAGATGTACCCATTTGAATGCAGAGTTCCAAAGAATGGCAAGGAGAGATAAGAAAGCCTTCCTCGGTGATCAATGCAAAGAAATAGAGGAAAACAACAGAATGGGAAAGACTAGAGATCTCTTCAAGGAAATTAGAGATACCAAGGGAACATTTCATGCAAAGATGGGCTCAAAAAAGGACAGAAATGCTATGGACCTAACAAAAGCAGAAGATATTAAGAAGAGGTGGCAAGAATACACAGAAGAACTGTACAAAAAAGATCTTCACGACCTAGATAATCATGATGGTGTGATCACTCATCTAGAGCCAGACATCCTGGAATGTGAAGTCAAGTGGGCCTTAGGAAGCATCACAATGAACAAAACTAGTGGAGGTGATGGAATTCCAGTGAGCTATTTCAAATCCTGGAAGATGATGCTGTGAAAGTTCTGCACTCAATATGCCAGCAAATTTGGAAAACTCAGCAGTGGCCACAGGACTGGAAAAGGTCAGTTTTCGTTCCAATCCCAAAGAAAGGCATTGCCAAAGAATGCTCAAAGTACTGCACAATTGCACTCATCTCACATGCCAGTAAAGTAATGCTCAAAATTCAGCAAGCCAGGCTTCAACAATATGTGAACCGTGAGCTTCCATATGTTCAAGATGGTGTTAGAAAAGTCAGAGGAACCAGAGATCAAATTGCCAACATCCACTGGATCATCGAAAAAGCAAGAGAGGTCCAGAAAAACATCTATTTCTGCTTTATTGACTATACCAAAGCCTTTGACTATGTGGATCACAAGAAACTGTGGAAAATTCTGAAAGAGATGGGAATACCAGACCACCTGACCTGCCTCTTGAGAAATCTATATGCAGGTCAGGAAGCAACAGTTAGAACTGGACATGGAACAACAGACTGGTTCCAAATTGGGAAAGGAGTACATCAAAGCTGTATATCGTCACCCTGCTTATTTAACTTACATGCAGAATACATCATGAGAAATGCTGAGCTGGAGGAAGCACAAGCTGCAATCAGGATTGCTGGGAGAAATATCAATAACCTCAGCTATGCAGATGACACCACCCTTATGGCAGAAAGTGAAGAAGAACTAAAAGCCTCTTTATTAAAGTGAAAGAGGAGAATGAAAAAGTTGGCTTAAAGCTCAACATTCAGAAAACTAAGATCATGGCCTCCAGTCCCATCACTTCATGGCAAATAGCCACGAAAACAGTAGCTGACTTTATTTTTCTGGGCTCCAAAATCACTGCAGATGGTGATTGCAGCCATGAAATTAAAAGATGCTTACTCCTTGGAAGGAAAGTTATGACCAACCTAGACAGCATATTAAAAAGCAGAGACATTACTTTGCCAACAAAGGTCCATCTAGTCAAGGCTATGGTTTTTCTAGTAGTCATGTATGGATGCGAAAGTTGGACTATAAAGAAAGCTGAACGCAGAAGAATTGATGCTTTTGAACTGTAGTGTTGGAGAAAACTCTTGAGAGTCCTTTGGACAGCATGGAGATCCAACCAGTCCATCCTGGAGGAAATCAGTCCTGAATATTCATTGGAAGGACTGATGTTGAAGCTGAAACTCCAATACTTAGGCCACCTGATGTAAAGAGCTGACTCATTTGAAAAGACCCTAATGCTGGGAAAGATTGAAGGCAGGAGGAGAAGGGGACGACAGAGGATGAGATGGTTGGATGGCATCACTGACTCAATGGACATGAGTTTGAGTAAACTCCAGGAGTTGGTGATGGACAGGGAGGCCTGGCGTGCTGTAGCCCATAGGGTCACAAAGAATCGGACTTGACTGAGTGACTTAACTGAAGTGAACTGAGAAACCATAGTGATGCAGCTACAAACCAAGGCATGGCAAACAACCCCCAGAAGTCAGGATGTAGGTGTGGAGAAGCATCTCTCTCAGAGACTCTAGAAGGAACCAACCCTGTTGATACCCTGATTTCAGACCTCTGGGTTCCTGAATTGTGAGAGAATAAATTTCTGCTGCAATAAGCTATTCAGTTTGTGGTAATTTGTTATAGCAGCCCTAGGAAACTGAATCAATTGCCACTTATTCAATGTTCCAAATAAATGCATCCTGTAAAATGCTTTCCCTCATTTACTCCTCAAAACAATCCTTTTGGATAAACATTAGTGTCATCATTTTACTGATGAGGAAACTGAGCTGAAGCACACACAGTGAATAATAAGTAACAAAGTCAAAATTTACACCGAGGTCATCTTCTCAGCCAGCTTCCAACCTTGGCCACCACTAACCATTGGGGACAAAGTCCCTAGAATGGGAGGAGGTACAGGCGGGACAGATCTACAGGGTGGAAAGATATGAAAGGTGCAGAATTTCTAGAAACAAACAAGCCATGGAAAAACATTGGCTTTTATAAGATAATGTTTTTACTTCAAATTTGAGGGAGGGGAGGCAGAGGAGCAGGTGGAAATGCAGGAAAAATTGAAATACAAACACATTCATTGATACAAACATTCCTAAATCTAAAATCATCTGATTTCGTCTAGAGACTAAAATGCATTATGCATAAGTTATTTTTTGCTGGTAGAATTATCTGGTTTTATGGACAAGGACTGTACAAGGACTCAGAAATATCAAAACAGCTGAGGTTTAGGGTGATGTGAATACAAATGGATTTTTTTAATCTATTAATATTGACTTTAATATTATAGCATTCTTGTGATTAAAAAAACCCCAGCAGCAATATAGTACATCTAGAGTATTTAGAGGCAAAAATTTCCCTGAAATAGTTTTTCAAAATGAGCAAAATAATCAATTGCTGTGGTGGGTTGGGTTTTGTGGGTATAATTACCTCAAGCCCTCTTTTCCCACCATCGCAGTCTCCAGCACACCGCCCTGCCCAGCCAAGTTGTTCACAAGAGTGTTCCCTTCCGGCTCAGCGGGGCAAGACAGTCATGAGCAAAAGGCAAGACTGGCAGTTTGTTTCCAAGGATCCCACCTGATCTTGCCCCAGTGACTTGTGCCTCTCTAACCAACAAGGAAGGAGGCTTCTATGTATGTTTAGGCAAAGATATAACTCATTAGATTTTTCTCATGAACAGTCTGGGGTAGGGCTTCCCTAGTGGCTCAGTGGTAAAAAATCGTTTTGCCAGTGCAGGAGACACAGGTTCAGTCCCTGATCCAGGAAGATCCCACATGCCATGGGAGCCACTAAGCCTGTGCTCTAGAGTCCAGGAGCCACAACTACTGAAGTCCATGTGCCCAAGAGCCTGTACTCAGCAACAAGAGAAGCTCCTGCAATGAGAAGACCGCACTCTGCAACTAGAGAATAGCCCCTGCTCGCCGCAACTAGAGAAAAGCCCGCGCAGCAACAAAAGCCCAGCACAGTCAAAAATAAACAAGATTTTGAAAAAAAATTGGCAAGCTTTCTCTGTAAAGAGCTTGATAATAAATATTTAAAAAATAGAGAGAGAGAATAGCCCAGGGTAAGGTAGTATACAGCCCAAAGGACAGACTAAAACTGGTAACCACTCACCTTCACTGAGCACCTATGCACCAGGCATCGTGTTAGGTATGCCTGATTTCATCTGCTCTAACCATGGTCCCTGGAAATAAGCATTACTGCCACCACGTCACACCCCTGAGACTACACACCCAGTAAGTGGCCATGAGGGCCTTGGTTCGCACATCTGGGTCTGTAGATAGCAAACTGCATGTCTCTACTGTAGGCTTTTGATCCATGCTTGTCAGATGACCCTGCACGTGAGATGAATCGTGGATAATCTGTAACCTGGTAACACCATAGCAAGATGGTGCTGGGGATGGTAAGAGATTGGACTCTGCACCCAGATGTTAGATTTGGGTGGAGTGACATGTAAGAGGCCTTTTAGGGGAACAGCATAAGGAAGAGTGCTGGAGAATTAGCTTGGTACGGTCTCAGCTATAAGAGGCTTTGCTAAGCCCTACTCAGAGGTTCCCACGACCTCAACCTCAACCTCAACAGGGAGATTACCACAGCCACCAACCTTGCTGTGTTAAACTGGAGAGATTGCTCACCGAATATCTCCAGCAGACAGCCTCTACTTTGCTTTGTGGGGAGTGTATCCCTTGATCTTGTTGCTTTAATCATAACCTCAATACACTCTGGGTGTGAGAGGCTAATTCTAGATAAGAACCAGTCTTCCAATCCAAGGCATCTGACACCAAGGGCAGGGCTCCTTTTCATGGTTCCATGCTGCCTCCTGACACTTACAGGGCTTGCCCTGGTCTACCTCAAGTGGTCCCACTTCCTCACAGTGGTGAGGGAAGTGTTGGGGAGGGAAAAGTGGATCTATCCAGTGACCCTCAGGCACTTTGTGTTGGAAACTGTCTGGATAAAACTGGACTGTGTCTGTGAATATTTCTGTCGACATTCTTGCCGGACCTGTTCTGCTCTTCATCTGGTGGTCTTTCCTCCCAAGAAAAGGTTATGTGTGCCAGGATTGTGTATCTGAATCCTGAAAACTTTGAGGCAGACACTCCAGGGACATTGATAAGGCAAGTGGCCAAGCTGGAATCTCCCGAGTCTTAGTCCAACACCCAGTTCCTCCAGTTTCTTTGCTATTAAAAGCAGTGGTTCAGTTCAGTTCGGTTCAGTTCAGTTGCACAGTTGTGTCTGACTCTTTGCGACCCCATGAACCACAGCACACTAGGCCTCCCTGTCCATCACCAACTCCCAGAGTCCACCCAAACCCATGTCCATTGAGTCAGTGATGCCATCCAACCATCTCATCCTCTGTCGTCCCCTTCTCCTTCTGCCCCCAATCCTTCCCAGCATCAGGGTCTTTTCAAATGAGTCAATTCTTTGCATGAAGTGGCCAAAGTATTGGAGTTTCAGCTTCAACATCAGTGCTTCCAATGAACACCCAGGACTGATCTCCTTTAAGATGGACTGGTTGGATCTCCTTGCAGTCCAAGGGACTCTCAAGAGTCTTCTCCAACATCACAGTTCAAAAGCATCAATTCTTCGGTGCTCAGCTTTCTTTATAGTCCAACTCTCACATCCATACATGACCACTGGAAAAACCATAGCCTTGACTAGACGGACCTTTGTTGGCAAAGTAATGTCTCTGCTTTTTAATATGCTGTCTGGGTTGGTCATAACTTTCCTTCCAAGGAGTAAGCATCTTTTAGTTTCATGGCTGCAATCACCATCTGCAGTGATTTTGGAGCCCAGAAAAATAAAATCAGCCACTGTTTCCACTGTTTCCCCATCTATTTGCCATGAAGTGATGGGACCAGATGCCATAATCTTAGTTTTCTGAATGTTGAGCTTTAAGCCAACTTTTTCACTCTCCTCTTTCACTTTCATCAAGAGGCTCTTTAGTTCTTCACTTTCTGCCATAAGGGTGGTGTCATCTGCATATCTGAGGTTATTGATATTTCTCCCAGCAATCTTGATTCCAATTTGTGCTTCATCCAGCCCAGCATTTCTCATGATGTACTCTGCATGTAAGTTAAATAAGCAGGGTGACAATCTACAGCTTTTACATACTCCTTTTCCTATTTGGAACCAGTCTGTTGTTCCATGTCCAGTTCTAACTGTTGTTTCCTGACCTGCATACAGGTTTCTCAAGAGGCAGGTCAGGTGGTCTGGTATTCCCATCTCTTTCAGAATTTTCCACAGTTTGTTGTTATCCACCCAGTCAAAGGCTTTGGCATAGTCAATAAAGCAAAAATAGATGTTTTTCTGGACCTCTCTTGCTTTTTCGATGATCCAGTGGATATTGGCAATTTGATTGTGGTAGCAGTATTAATAGTAATAACTAGTGGCAAGGGTCCGCCATCTAAAAATGGAGCAATTAATATGGTACGGAATTCACCAAATATTCAATTTGTTCATTCTACAGATAAGTTTAGAGGATATATCCAAAGGCACTGCACTAATCAGGCCTTCTCTGGCAGAGGGAAGGCCAGGAACCAGGGGCCATCTCTCCCTAAGACATGACTCACTTTCCTTCCAAACTTTCTCTGGTGGTCCGAGTGCTGGAGTTCAAGAAAGAGGCTTTAATAGAATTTGACTTACACATGCATCTTAATTAAGAAGCAAATTAGAATTGCCTGATGGATACACTTTGAAAAAGAAAAGGCACACAAAATGATTATCAGTCACTGAGCCCACTGAAGCATCTAGCCTATGGCTGAGAGCTTGGACGGATGATGGGTTTGCTTGTTTCCAAATAAGTGAAATCACTGCCTTGCCAGAAAGGGTCCAAGGAGGCCCCTACCCTGGAGCCCATGTTGGGATCATGAAGGCCTCCGTAGCCTCCGTTCCAGGGGAGGAAGCTGGCCACCTGGGTCTCTGACACCAAAGATGATGAGGTGGTTCAGGAAGTGTGGGGACATTCCTTCTTCTCCCTCAGGGGATGCAGCTGCTCTGACTTACTCTGTTTTCAGTACACAGGGCAGTACTCATCTGAGGCTGTTGCTCAATTCATGCCTCTTCCTTCTAGTAACCAATCAAAATCATAGTGAAAGAACCCAGAGGAATGTTGTGAAAAGGGCAAGAGAATTGGAGTCAGAGCCAATCTGAATTTTGCTACCACTTGACTGTATGGCCTTGGGCTGGTCCCTCAAGTTCTTTGGACCTTATGTCCACTCTGTCTCTCAGGGCTGTGGAGCTACACTACAGTGGCCATTAAACGTTTCCAATTGTTCAATTGTTCAAGTTGATGCACAGGACCCAAACGAGAATGCTTCCACATCCACAGTTGATTACAGAAAATGGAGATGGTATAGTACTTACAGGAAAGTAAGGATGTGCATCCCAGCTGAATGCTGCCTCATAGCAAGAGGATGGGAGAGGCCAGAGCCAGCAGGCTCCTGCTATCTTCTTTCCCTAAGGCCATAGCTAACTGCACTTGCTCAGACCAGAAACCACCAACTATGTCACTGATACCTTGGAAATGGTGAATCCAAATTAGAGTCTCTGCTAGAACTGTTTGTATTGAATATTTCACTGGTCCTGTAGGCACCATCCTGTTACATAACTAGCCCCAACAGCAGAGCCCTCTGAGGGGCTCACCAAGACCAGGGGCAAATCGTCAATCTCACCCTCATCAATGAACATTGCTTTTAGGCCACTGCAGACCATCCCCAGCCTCCAGGGACCCATGTTTACAATGCAGTGCTATTAGTCAGCAGGCTCCATGCCTTGAACCAGAGTTAGCTGTGTGCAGGAACTTTAGCAAAGCCACTCAGACTAATTCCAGTCCTACTGGAATTCACTCTTATGGGTACCATGTAAGAAAATGCATATGCTCAGTATGCTGCTGCTGCTGCTGCTAAGTCGCTTCAGTCGTGTCCGACTCTGTGCGACCCCATAGACGGCAGCCCACCAGGCTCCGCCGTCCCTGGGATTCTCCAGGCAAGAACACTGGTGTGGGTTGCCATTTCCTTCTCCAATGCATGAAAGTGAAAAGTGAAAGTGAAATCGCTCAGTCGTGTCCGACTCTTAGCGACCCCACGGACTGCAGCCTACGAGGCTCCTCCGTCCATGGGATTTTCCAGGCAAGAGTACTGGAGTGGGGTGCCATTACCTTCTCCGTATACTATAAAACATTATAGAATGTTGTTGTTTTAGTATATGCAACATCTTCCTGTGTCTTTCATTTTCACAATGTTATACCTTCCTGGATGGGATGCTCACCCACCCACTTTGGGGGGCTGATTCACACCCCCAAAGGCTAATGGAAGGTAGGACACAGAAGAAAAGGTGGTGAGACTTCTAATGATTCTGTAAATGACACCAGGTCATCATTAGCAAGAGAGGGAGGTGTTTGTCTTGGAGCATCACTCTGTTTCAGGCCTGAGAAAGGCGGGTTTCTTGCCAACATCTAACCCTACAGAGATGGAAAAGCAGACAGATTCCAGTAACTTGAGTGCTTCAGCGGGAGTGAGGGAAAGACAACCAGGTTCCCTTGGAAAAGGAAGAAGGAAGTGGGGCTGAGCAGAGGGATGGCCTTTCTTTTCTGAGGTTGTCTTCATAGGAAACAGACATGGTAGAGAAGAGGAAACTTTTTGTAACGTTCTTTGGATCCCATATATAGGATTAATCACCCACAGAAACACTTCCTGGAAATGGACTACATCTTCCTGCCTTTTTAAATGATGAGAGCATGAAGAAGGATGTACACCTGGTCCTCAAGGAGTGTAAGATACTGAGCCTTGGGCCTCTTTTAATTTCCTGACTCACCAGCTGGGGGCCAGGCCCAGATGGCAGACTTGTGGATCACCCTAGAGAGATCAAAGATTGGCTTCACATGTGGTGCTCAGTGGACAAAACTCAGGTCAACAAGCCTGGTACCTTTTTTGTGTTCACGTGGATCTTCTAGCTACCAAGGAGAGCCTTCTCTCATTAAACACCCTGGCATTTTTCATTTCCGTGGAACTCAGACAAAAGCTAGTTCCCTGGAGACTTTCTCAAAGTGGAGACAGCCTCAGTGTGCAGTGAATTTAAATACACTGAGGGGCCTTTGCTAAGTCCTCCATCTCCCAGGAGTGACACATGTTCCTTTGGTACTGATGGAGCCAGAGATTGTTTCACCCCAACTCTTTCTTGTGCTACAGCCGAGAGTCTTGTGGAGTTTATGTCCTTTAAGGGCCTTGCTTTCTAAGTTGTTGCTGGAAAGGGACACTAAAGCATCCCAAAGAGAAAATATTTTCTTTCCCTCATCTTAATAGGAGGTGAAAAAGACAGAAGCTAATCTCAATGCCAATCTCAATGCCAATCTCAATACCAGACAGAAGCTAATCTCAATAAGCAGGCAGAGGATCTGCATTACTGCATTTAGGGGATATCAGTAAATGTGGAGGGAAAAAAACAGGCCCCCAAAGGAATAATGATCAACAACAACAAAAATTTATCAGATACCCTGTATGTGTTGGTATTCAGAGACCACAAAGGAATAAGAAATATGAAACCTGTTATTGTAGGGCTAGCATTCCAGTTGAGGGTTCCAGAACAGATACATAATGGATGAATTATAACTCCTGCTACTTTTCATTGAGCACTTATTCTGTGTTAGGTACTGTGTTAAACCCTTGACACTCATTCCGCATGCAGGCAAGAGGAGCTCCAGGGTACAACAGAAAGAGCACCCACTAAGAGGTAGGGCAATCTGGGAAGGCTCCATGGAGGAGGTGGAGCTTGCCTGGAGCTGGAGGATACACACCAGTTAGACCAAATGAGAGGAACAGAATACTGGAAAATGTTACTTTGTCTGTGATTACTTTGGTGTTGCCTGTTTCCAGTCTGCTGAAGGCAGGTACTATGACGGCTCCCCTCACCGAATCCTCTGTGACCCTGGTGTTTTTGAGATCAAGGGTAAGGAGTAGGTTTTCAGACTCACCTGAGAAGGTGAGAGAGGAGCAGTCTGCATCACAGCAGACATTCCAAAAAATTGTATTTGACCTGTGGAAGCAAAAGTGCAGTACAGTGTGTGGTCTTTTGGAGAGGGAGGGATTAGAATGTGGTTTTTATTTAAAAATCTCAAGTATTTCTTGCAGATTTTTGTGATCTGTTTCTTTCATACATCTGATGAGAAGACTCCAAATGATAATATTTCAGTATGAGATGCTGGGTTTTTCTAACCTCACTCTTCCCCTAATGGCAGTAAATGTCACCTCTTAACTCAAATGATTATGGTCCTAAAAGCCTATATTTCTGGGGAAATCTCCAATGTTTAATTCAAGTAAGAGTCTGCACAGCTCAAGGCCCAACTTCACACTCAGTTCCTCCTGCCCTCTAAAAGTTCAAGGTTAAAGAGAGTTCAATATTATTAGGAGACCCGTGATTTATTTATCTATTAACAGATCAAAGGGGAAAAATCAAATAGTCTTCTTTATAGATCTTGAGAAAAAATTTGATTTAAAAATCCATTTTGGTCTCAGTCAGATGGGCACAGAGACACTTCTGGAAGTAACATTGCAATGGCTGCCCAAGGAGAACCCCAAGTTCAGTTCAAACTTGTACTGGTTGGTGATGGTGGTACTGGAAAAACTACATTTGTGAAATGTCATCTGACTGGTGAATTTGAGAAGAACTATGTAGCTACCTTGAATGTTGAGGTCCATCCTCTTGTGTTCCATACTAACAGAGGACTGATTAAGTTCAATGTATGGTATACAGCTGGTCAGGAGAAATTTGGTGGACTGAGAGATGGCTATTATATACAAGCTCAGTGTGCCATTATAATGTTTGATGTAACATCAAGAGTTACTTACAAGAATGTGCCTAACTGGCATAGAGATCTGGTACGAGTGTGTGAGAACATCCTGATTGTGTTGTGTGGCAACAAAGTGGATATTAAGGACAGAAAGGTTAAGGCAAAGTCAATTGTCTTCCACCAAAAGAAGAATCTTCAGTACTATGACATTTCTGCCAAAAGTAGCTACAACTTTGAAAAGCCCTTCCTTTGGCTTGCTAGAAAACTGATTGGAGACCCTAACCTGGCGTTTGTCACCATGCCTGCTCTTGCCCCGCCAGAGGTGGTCATGAACCCAGCCTTGGCAGCAGAGTATGCGCCGATTTAGAGGTTGCTCAGACAACTTCTCTCCCGGATGGAGATGATGACCTGTGAGAAAATGAAGCTGGGGCCCAGCATCAGAAGTCTAGTTTTATAGGCAATTGTCCTGTGATGTCAGTGGTGCAGCATGTTTGCCACTTTATTATATAGCTAAGCAGAACATGTGCTTCATCTTTGGATGCTGAAGGAGATGGATGGGCTTTGGAGTGAATGTGGCAATTTAAAAAAAAATACCTTCATTTTTTGGACCTGCATATTTAGGTATTTTGGAACACAGTTATTTGAGTTTCAAATATAAAACTGCTATAGTCATATGACAATATTGAGAGGTGGAATCTTGTTTGTTACTGTCATTTACATGTTTAATGTAAAGTTGGTATTCTAGGAAGATGTACCATGTTTACATGCTGATAAGTACTCCCAAGCTTTAAAGATTATCAAAGATTAAAGATTTCATTGGATATATCATAGTTTTGATGATTTTTCTCCCCCCAAAGAATTTTTGTGGGTGGTGCAAGAATACCACAGGATGTTGCAGCATAAAAGTAGATCTTAGGTAAGGTTCTCAGTGATGTGAAACGACTGCCAAACTTTCAGTAGATTAACCACTTACATTGTATGGTTTCCACATATAAACATGAATTGGGTCTGTCTTGCCTGAGTTTGATCTCACTGACACTATAGTGTAGCAATTAGAAATCAAGATGAGCTATTTTGCTCTTGTAAGTACTACTGTACTATAGTTCAGTTTACCAAAGTTCTTTAAAGAGATATCCAATTGTCCTTAAATGATTACTTTTCTACCTAAAAGCAGGGAAGGATCCCTTTTAAGTATATGGAAAAATGGACTATAAAGGGTAAAATTAGATATATTTTAATTTGTTAAAATATTGAATAAATATTAATAGATTCACTTACAAAAAAAAAAAATTCATTTTGGGATTTCTCTGGTGGTCCAGTGGTTAACACTCTGAGCTCCCAATGCAGGGGGCATGGGTTTGATCCCTGGTCAGGGAACTAAGATCCTATATGCCAAGTAGCTAAATTTAAGCAAATAGCCTAAATAACAATAAAAGCTATCTCCTTAACATATAAAACATTTCTATTTCGTACCAAAAGTTAACATGACGCTTTATGGAGAACAAGACAAGAGTAGACACTCGTATCATTATTTAATAACAGTCTGAAGGTATAGGGCCAGTAGACGAATAAGAGAAAGAAAAGAGATATAGGATAACAAGGAAGGAAAAGTATAAGCATTTATTATTTTCAAACCTGGAAAGTCCATGAAAATCAACAGAAACATCATTACAAATAAGATAATTCATTAACAGAATTCAATACATTATATAAAGATCAGTTAAAAGATAAAAGACAAAAGAAGATTTCATTTACAAATGCTAAAAAATAAAAGAAAAAGAACTAGAAATATAATCAAAATGTGCAAGATCCATATGAAGGAAATCTCAAAATACTCATGAGAAAATGAAGACTTGAACATGTTTCTAGAACCCTATTCTTGAACAGGAAAACTCAGTGTCATACATAATCAGTAACATTTACTAAGCATTTACTAGATAACAGACACTCCTCTAAGCGTTTTACTGTATAACTCATCAAAGATGTAAATTACCCCTAAATTAATCTGCAAATTTAATACGATTGAATTCCATACATTATGCATATACTACCTATTCAAAACTAAGATTTAATTTAAAAAGCTCAATTTCAATAATCCAAGCTGACAACATTGAAAAATCATCCAAGATTCTTGAACCTCTTGAATAAGAAAGAGAGAATGCCAGGAACACAAGGTGAATCTTTGCCTTCTATCAGAAATTTTCTTCTCAGGACTAAGACACTAGCCCCTCTGTACCTCAGTTTCCGCATAGGGTGACTTGGCAGCATCAGCTTGCCCTTAGAGAGCTCCAGAGTAAGGCCAGAATCTGCACAAAGACTAGCTGACATATACACAAAGCTCTGCAAGGAAAGTTCTTTCCCCAGCTTTAAGTCTTGAAAGGACTACACAGGCCAAGAGGGGAAGTGAAACAGTCTGTATGAACATCGACTAGATGGGGCTTTTGGGGTACCCTCTTCTCCGGATATCCCACCCCAACCTCACCAGGCTCCCTGATGCTGGCAGTCCCACACTTGAACAGGGCCCCCCACGGGCAGTTTCCTCCTTCGGGGACTTTATCACACAATGATATTGAGCAAACTGAGTGGGTCAAGTCAGGTGGTAAAACAGAGTTCCTACCTGATAGAGCACTCAGGAGAAGCAGGAAGAGGACGACCTCCTGCATCTTTGATAGTTCACTTCTGTGTACCCTTCTAGTGCATCTTCCAGGTCCTGAACCCCGCGTTATTATACCCGGGGTCTATTCTAGGTGCTGCTCACCTTCTGCTCCTGGCTTTGTTGCCACTCAAGAAATCAAGCAGAGGCTTTGGTGTCACTAAGGGAGACTCCAAACACCACAGGACTGTTTGTTGTCTGATTACCTGCTTCTGTGATGGCATGGTACCAAGAGGTCAGCCAACCAGCTGATGAGGTCAGCTCAGAGCCCATCTTGAAAGTCCACATTCAGGGTGCGTCTGCACAGAGAGCCCCAGAAGAGAAGTCAAAAGAGCAATGAAAGAGCAGAGACACTGAGGTGATATGAAGAGCTGAACACAGCGGTGTCATCCCTGACAGGCTCAGTTGTCCTGTCACCAGGCACAGAAACGGATAGGAAGTAAGAATTTTTCTGCTGTTCTGAATTGATGAGTTAGACTCAGATTTGGAGACTAAAGCATTCATTCTAAAGAGAGTAGCCAAGAGCTGGGGTCAGACCCCTCCTCAAGACAGATTCCATCCACGCCCCACCAACTCCCCCTCCCACCCCGGCAGCCCTCAAAGACGTCTGTGGAGGAAGATTTTGGTGGAAGCTTGAATGCACAGGGAAGTGATGTGGCCTGTCCCTGGGGCTGCATTGCCCTGTGCCATGCTTCCATGCCCTGTACAGCTCTGTGTGAGGCTACAAGCCCTGGTGAGTGAGACACAGCTGGAGTCCAGCACCCATTCAGACAAGGAGCAGTGGCTGTGCAGGGGGACGGTGGGGGTGGAGCAGCCTGTTACCTCAACGTGGTGCAGTAGGAAGACAGTGGACACAGTGGAAGGAAGCGGGACTTGGACCCTCTCTTCTGTTCCCTTCACTCAAGAAATGCCTGCTGGGGGAGGGGTGCCCACCCAGCAGCCCAAGGTTGGTGGCAAGAGACGGGTGGGGGCACCAGGAACATAAGCCACTGGGAGACCCTCAGGAGCTCTGAAAACTACATGTGCCCCTCCAGTGAACCAGCATCTGGATACACAAAGGTCAGCCCTGGCCAGTTAGTCTGTAAGAGCTCCAAAAACTGCCACAACAGATCGAGAGAGACAACGCGGAAGGCCAGCTAAGGAGCCATGCTTGTCCCCTTTCCTCTCCCTCCTCCCCAGGCAAAGAAACCAGATGACACCCCATACCCAGGTGCCAATGCTGCAGTAGGGGAGAGGCTGAAAACAAGATTTAAGTTGAGTTTGAGACGGAAGCTGTGAAAGCTATCAAGGATGATGACTAACTGAAAGTGAACAGAAAACAAGCTATTAAGGAACAAGAAAGGGAGATGTAACAGAGGCAGATGAAAAACGATGGCTAGAGGAAACAAAACCATTTCTGTTTATATACCCCTGGATTGAGACTTCTAGATAAACCAGTTACAGCCACTCCTAGGCACAAGGGAAGTAAGGCTCAGAGAGGATGTGTAACTTGCCCATTATGTCCAAATCTTCGTCAAGCCCTTTCTAGCTGCCTCAGTGCCACCTGCAGCTTCTTTTTCCAGTTTAGCTGCCACCACTGGGGCTTAGGGGCTTCCCTTGTAGCTCAGCTGGTAAAGAATCCATCTGCAATGCGGTTTGATCCCTGAGTTGGGAAGACCCCCTGGAGAAGAGAAAGGCTATCCACTCCAGTATTCTGGCCTAGAGAATTCCATGGACTATAAAGAGTCGGACACGACGACTGAGCAACTTTCCCTTTCACTGGGGCTTACTTAGGTCCTGGCCTCTGACTGGGATTGTCTCCATAGCATCCAATGCATCCTGTAGGAAACTGTCAGGTTATTTTCCCAAAAGTACAATTTTGACCCCTCATTTTTCCCTTGAGAAAAGTCGACTTTTCCTATATAAAGCAGGAAGTGAGATTCTGAATATAATGTCAGTCTGTAGGTAGGTTTCTGTCTAAAATAGTTAAATGGCAAGGAAAACATAGGTTTTGTTGTGTGAGCTTAGGCAAATTACCTACCCTTTCAGAATCTCAGTTCTGCTTCTACAAATCAGGAAGAATAATACCTGTGATGCAGTATTATTGCAAATAGTCCATGAGCTAATGAGGTGAAAGAAACTAGCCCATAGCATGTGTTTGAGCAATACTGTATTTTTCCTAATAGGGCTGTAGTAAAAGCTGCAACATAGTAGGTAGTCAATAAACATGGGCTGAAAAAATGATGAATAAATAGTTGCCAAGTTACCAATTCTCACTCTCAGTTTTTCCTGTCATATTAGTTACTGTAAATAATCCATTTCATTAGGCATAATTAAAGCTGAAGTGATGCCTCAGATTAAGTTATGGAAGACGTCAGAATAATTAAGGCTTTGAATGAAAGAAACTCACATCTGTTTAATTTTCAGCCTAACTGCACAGCGTTCTTCATGTTGCCTTGTTTTCACCAGGAATAGGGGAATCTCCCGTTCCCTCCCCTCCCTGGTCCCGGGATCATAAGGGTCAGGTTTTGGAATTTGCTATGGGTTTTTTTTCCTCCTGTAATGACAGCATCTCTTTCTAGCCCCTAAGGCTGTTTCTGCCATTATCATGGTGTATTGTCCGTTTGTCGGCTCACATCTCCTTCTGAAATCGTGTAGTCCAGGCATCTAGGACCCAGCTGGGCCAGAATCACACAGAGGCTGAACAGGACCCTGAGGCCCCCTGCTGTCTTGTTCTGACCTCTGAGATCCTAAGCCCTGGTTCCACCCAGGTCTCAGTCAGGTGAGATGAATTGGGTAGCTTGAGGGCAGGCATCTCTCTGGGGTCACATGGAAGACCTGGGGAGACTTCCACATCATATCTGGCCCAGTAATGGTTCAGACCCATAAAGTACCTGAAGGGACTTTCCTGGGATCCAGCTACTGCAAGTGTCTAATTTGCTAGCAAAGGCGTTGTGTTCTGAAGATTCGTCAAATTGGAACTTGGAACATACTTTCCTACAGATGGATGACTTGCCACCTACAAACCCTTACATTATCTGTAATGTACTTGATACACAAAATGCTATATACTTCAGTCGAGAAGTGGAAGCACTGCTGTGAATGTTCGAAAAGTCCAGCTCCTTCAGTAGGTCTGTGGGCAGGGAGGGGCTGGCCAGCAAGCGTGGCCACCTTTATGTCTGCGGGGAAGCTCTGTCCGTGGTTCCCATTCATCCAGTGCTGGAAAACTGGGGACTTCCAGGATCCAAACCCTGGGACAGGACCCCCAGGTCACACCATTCACGTGCCCCTGCCTCACAGGCTCCTCTTGGGCAGAGAGTCCTCAGGGCCCAGCACGCCCTCTCAGCAGCAGCGGCCATGCTGATAGCATGAAGCTGCTTGTAGGAATGGGAAACAGTCCTCAACAAGGGCTTCCCTGTGTAACTGCTGTATCAGCATGCACACAGCTCCAGCACCCCACTCCCAGGGTTCTCTCACACATCTGTCTCCCATCAGTCCTAGCATGCCTTTCCAGGCCAGAGAAGCTCTTAAACTTTATTGCATCCTGGTTGCTTCACATGTAACACTGAGCCAGATACATGGCTGGTGCTCAAAATATTGTGGACTTACTGAATTTACTTTCTACTCCCTTGCCCTGTGCCATTCTCTCCCCTACCCAGAACACCCATCCAGTGAGAGCCCCTCAGCTCTGGTGGGGAAGGAAATTAAATTGCACACCCTTCCCTACTTCTAGAACCTCAGGGTCACTCACTTCCAGAGGGCCATGAGGATCCCAGGAAGGGCCCCTCTGAAGCTGAGTCTCAGTAGGAAAGGAAAAATAATTTCCCTCTGCCCTCTGAATCCTCAGCTGAGACTCCAGTAATAAAAGACAGATTAGCAGGAGAAAAGCAAGCAGAAATTTTAATATGTATACTTCATGGAAACACGGGCCTCCCTTGGTGGCTCAGCAGTAAAGCACCTGCCTGCCAATGTAGGAGACATTGTAGGTTTAATCCCTGGGTTGGGAAGATCCCCTGGAGAAGGAAATGGCAACCCACTCCAATTCCATGGACAGAGGAGCCTGGTGGCTATAGTCCATAGGGTCGCAAAGAGTCGGACACAATGGAGCAACTAAACAACAATAACACGGATACACAAGAGATTGGCAGGGAAAAATGAGTGATTTCCAGGGTAGCTTAGTATTCAAGATTAAACACCATCTTAATAGGGAACTAGGAGGGGAGGTACATGATCTTAGGGGGAAGAAAATTATTTTTAGGAAAGATTTTTAGGGCCCTTAGAAGAATAGAGAGGAGGTGTGATGGTTTTTGACAGAGTTTGTCTGGATGTGGTGTCCACCTCTAGGCAAAACACCACATCTCTCTTCAATTTGCATTTCTCATCTCATGAGTGAGGTTGAGCATCTTTCCTCAATATTAAGGAATCAATACTGCTTCCTTTTCTGTAAATTTTCTGTTCATTTCTATTTTTCTACTGAATTTTTGATACATCTTTTGCTGGCTTGCAGGAAGTCTTGCTGTGTTAAGGAAATTGACAGTTTGTCTGTAATAGGCATTGCACATATTTCCCCAGTTTACCATTTGATTTTTGACTTTGTTTATAGGAATTTAGGCCATGTAAAAAATTTTTATTTTTACATAGTCAAATTTATCACTTGTGTTCCATGGCTAAGTAGCGCACAAAATCTCTCTGAGATAATTTTTTAAATTTCATCTTTTCTTCTAGTACTTTGCTATGGTCTGGATGTTTGTGTCTCCCTAAAGTTCATATGCTGATATCCTGATGCTCAATGTGATGATATTAGGAGGTGGTGCCTTTGGGAGGTGATTCACTCATGAGGATGGAGCTCCCATGGAAGGCATTAGTGGCCTTATCAATGAGACCCCACAGTGGCCCCAGAGGGCTAGCTCCCCCTTCCACCAAGTGAAGATACACTGGAAAGAAGGTCATCACCTGACCATGCTGGCACCCTGATCTCAGACTTTCAGCCTCCAGAACTGTGAGAAATACATTTTTGTTGTTTATAAGCCACCCGGTTTGTGGTGTTTTGTTATAGCAGCCTGCATGGACTGAAGCATACATTTATCATTTTATTTTCCACTGGAGGCCTCTGATCTATTTGGAGTCATCCCTTCAGGTGTGAGGTGGGATCCAGTGGGAACTTCTCTGTCCAGCAGCTGTCTCAGAGTTCTCTTTAACCATCTGAGCCAGGCCCCTCCTGGTTGGCTCCACAATTTGAGGACAATGGAATACTTTTTTCCTTCCTCTCCAAAGGGTGGTTATGCTTGGGACAGAATTATTAAGTCAAGAAAATGCCTTGGGGAGCTCTGATCCAGAAGGTCATAGTCAGGAAGAAAGAGCAGCTTCTGCCAAGAGCTGCCAAATGCACATATGCAGGACTCTACATGTGTATGAAGGTGTTACCAGGAAATGAGAATTTCTGTCTAGAATTTTCATTTAAACTGATTTAGAAAATTTAATCTAGCTATTTTCAGATACACCCAGTCAATTTCACTGCCTTCCTAGCCAGTCTGGTTTTATAGATGAGTCACAATCAAGATTTTCTTCTCCTTCTTTCTCCTTATCCCTGAAGCTGACATCAACGTTTGGCTGCTTTCACATTTGTCAACATGGTGCTGAGGGCTTGGGAAGGGGGTGGTGGCTGGATGCCTACTTTTTGGTGCTCTGATGGCCTGCTGCTTCAGATGAACCCCATCCTTCCCAGTCTCCAAAACGACCTCCCAGATCTCCTGCGGTCCTGTCCATGGGCTGCATCCTTTGGACGGAAGTGGTGTCTCATTGTTCTGGTCTCAAGGCCCCGTGGGTCTGCTCTCCTCCGGATATTTTTTCTGTCTCACTCAGGAGTCTTGCGTATTTTCTGATGACCACCCACACCCCTTTAAGAATACAGGGAATTCAGGACAGCCTCTGGCCCTATATGTCATGCCGTCATTTCTACCCCACTGTTGATAACAGAACAGTGGAAGCAAGCTTACAATTGCCCTGCACTTCCTCCATCAAACAGAGCACAGCTCCCTTCCACTCTCAGATCTCCAAATTACAAGGATTTCCTTGCGTATCCTCAGCAGACACACCCACACCTGTGAGCTGGCTGATGTAGGGAGGATTGAAAGGATGCACGATTTCCATGCTGCATCTAACTTTTTTTAACTCTTCAACCCTCCTCTATTTGGGTTGAAGGCTTTATTTGTTGCCTTGGAAGTGGGGAGAATGTGGTTGGAGAGAAAGCAGGGAGAAATGGGTGCTGCTTGCTCATATCTTACTTCAGTTTTCTTCTGTCTATACCTGGATGGGCTTCCCAGGTGGTTCAGTGGGTAAAGAATCCCCCTGCAATGGAGGAGATGGAGACGCAGGAAACATGGGTTCAATCCTTGGGTCACAAAGATCCCCTGGAGGAGGGCATGGTCCTCCAGTGGGAGGGCATCCCACTCTAGTATTCTCGCCTGGAGAATCCCATGGGCAGAGGAGCCTGACAGGCTACAGTCCATAGGGTATCAAGGAGTCAAGCACAACTGAAGTGACTAAGCAGACACGCATGCCTACCTAGATAATGGATTCTAAAGCCAAGGAGTTGTGTCTTTGTTTTCTATTTCTGCACTGTTTGGATTATTGGAAACTAGGGCTGCCATGACAAAGTATCACAAACTAGGTGGCTTTAACAATAAGAATTTATCTCTCATCCCAGAGACTAGAAGTCTGAGGTCAAGATGTCAGCACAATTGGTTCCTTTTGAAGGCCCTGAGGAAGAATCTGTTCCATGTTTCTCTCCTGGCTCCTGGTGGTTTGTTGGCATCACCCTGATATCTGTCTTCATCTTTTTATAGCATTGTCTCTGTGTGCATGTCTGTCTCTGTATCCAAATTTTCCTTTTCATGAGAATGCCAGGGACTTCCCTGGTAGTCCAGAGGTTAAGAATCGACCTGGCAGTGCAGGGGACACGGGTCCCATCCCTGCTCGGGAAAATCCTCACACACAGTTCTCTAAAGAAACTTGACTAATACTAATACAGTACCAGGGATTAGAATTTCAGCACACCTTTTGGAGGAACACAGTTCAACCTGCAATAGAAACTATTCAGGGTACAAGTGAATGGTGTGTAGGACTGGGTTGAGGGGAGTATTGCATTAATATTATACATGTACTGTACTCCAGGTCTGCTGTCATTGCCAATGGCACTACCTTACAATCTCACCAGTGATGTGTGAGGGTTCCAATTTCTCCACATCCTCCATTTTCTTAATCTATAGGTTTTCCCTCTGCCTCTTTTTTCTCTTGTAAATCATTTTTTGTTTATTAAACTGGGTCATTTTTCTTATGGATATTCCCACAGTTTATATTCTAATGATTATACTCCCATGCATTGTTTAAAATGTTTATGTTTTTGCTGTATTTCGTGTTAACTATCCCATCCCAGGCAATGCACCCCCGACTCCACTCTGGCCTTGTATCCCCACAAGAACATCAAGCCCTTCCTGTCCCAGGGCCTTTGCACTCACTCTTTCCTCTGTCTGGAACATACATCTCCTCCACTGGCCCCGTGACTGACTCCTTGTCAACACGCAGGTCTCCAGTTAAATGTCCCTCTTCTAAGAGATCTTCCTTGACCATCCGCTCCTGATCATTCTCCCTCCAAGCCCCTTCATCTCGTTCATCCATGGGGCTGACCACAGTTTTCACTGTGTATTTCTTCATGAGGCTATTTATTCACAGCCAATCAGACTATGAGTGCCATGAAGCAGGGCCCACATCTGTTTTGTTCCTGACTGTAGACCAGTACGGGTCACAGCACCATTAACTTGTTAAACAAATGAATGAATCAACACAGGAATGTTGGACCTGAGCTCAAACAAGTGGCAGGATTCTGTGTTATCAATCCAATCCCTAGATCCCAGACAGAGGCTATTACAGAGAAGACAGTCATAAATGAACCACCCATTGTAAGCACAGGAATCAATTAAAGCCCTGTTTACATTTCTTTGTCAAACATAATCACCTAGTGTTTGAATTAAGGTCAGGCTCATTGTTTACAGCCTCGACTGGATGTCAAAAATTGATATGGATTCTACAAGCTTCAGTTGCTTGATTCCCAGGCGGAGGGCCTAGCCTTCCTTATCCAGATGTGAAGACCTAGGAGGTACTGGTCCCTCTCAGGTTTGCCCTGTAGCATCCAGAGAAGTTCTGCATCTTTTCCCATCACAAGATAGGTGGGGGCAGAGCAGGAAGCCCATGGACTTGGACTTAACCTGGAACCTGCTCCTCTATTTATATGCTTTGTGACTGAGCAGGTCACTTAAACCCCTGACTCTGCTTCCTCATTTGCAAGGTAAAAATAATGGTACTTTCTCCCTTGCAGAGCTCATTGTGAGAATCAAAGGGCGCATCTGTGTGAAGCATCAAATTCTGGGCACATTGCAGCTGCTCAGACACAGTATCATTGCATCCCACAGAGAGGCACTGAACGCTACATTGTTGCCAAGATTTTTAGGAAGATTTCTCCACTTACTGATGCTTTCCACTACACCACCATCATAAAGGAAGGAAGGAAGGCAGGAAGGAAGTTTTTCCTTCAGGTTAAAAATTACTACCCTTTACAAAATCACTATAAACAAGACCTTCATTGATAAATTTTACAGCTACTGTCGTTCATGTACTTTAAATCTTTTTTTGAAGTAGCAGGGTATACATTATCAAAAAATTATTAATGAGACTTGCAATGCACTTAAAAGTTGCAGTAACCAAATTGATAGTGATGGAAACAGAAACCTTATATCACAGCTATCTCTATAACAAAAGTGAGCATTCATACAGTGCCTTCTATGTGCTAGACAACACTTGGCATATTTACTATATATTAACTCATTTAGCGGAGAAGGCAATGGCACCCCACTCCAGTACTCTTGCCTGGAAAATCCCATGGATGGAGGAGCCTGGTAGGCTACAGTCCATGGGGTTGCTAAGAGTTGGACACGACTGAGCGACTTCACTTTCACTTTTCCCTTTCATGCACTGGAGAAGGAAATGGCAACCCACTCCAGTATTCTTGCCTGGAGAATCCCAGGGATGGCGGAGCCTGGTGGGCTGCCGTCCATGGGGTCGCACAGAGTCGGACACGACTGAAGCGACTTAGCAGCAGCAGCAGCAGCAGCAACTCATTTAGTCCCTACAACACCACTGTGGAACAGCTGTACTAATATTATCCTCCTTTTTACTTAATGAGGAAACCAAGGCACAGAGAAGTTCAGTAACGAGCCCAGTGTTACAAATCCAGGAAGTGATGGAGCCAGGATTCAAACCCAGGCAACTCTGTTCCAAAGTCTGGGTTCCCAGTCACTGTACTGGTAGCTTGCCTGTCTCCGATTATTGGACTACAAAGAACACCTACATACACAGATAACACACAAATAGAACAGTGCCCCTTGCTCCTAGCACTTCTCTGTTAATCCTATCCCTGTACTCATTGGAAAAAAAAAAAATAGCTGTGTGGGAGGGGTGTATGGGAAGAACCTACAGACCTGAGGATTATATCTGGTTTGGTTTGGTTCTTTCTTTTGTTCATTTGTTGTTTGCTGCTATAGCAAAAAGTCCTGCTGTCACTCACTGAACTGGTGGGGGCAGGAAGGGGCCCTATCGTGGGGAAGGAAAGGAAGGTGTTTCTGGGATCTGGGTGCTTATGACTCTCAGCTGGGGACAGGCGCTTCAGTATTTTCGGCTCAGGGTGTTTTCATCTCCCTAACAGGCACCAGCACCTGCTAGCGAAGCAGTCAGCTTGCCTGTGGGAAAAAAAAGGAAGGGATGAATGAATGCTCTGTGCTTTGTTTGGGGGAGAGAAGAAGAGCCCCAACCCTTGATCCCTAGGGCAAAGGCCTGAGAAGAGGGGCTGTGATACTGAGTGGGCCAGGACCAATGTCTCTGCAGCAAGAGCCCCCCTAAAGACAATGGGTAACCCGAGACCAACAGGGGTTCTTTCCCAGTGAAGAGCCCTGTGGCAAAGCTGGCCCGTGGAACCACCCACAAACCTAGACCGAGGCCTGGGGCAACAGCCTGAGAGCTCAGAGGCCCTGGCTTCTCGTGGGTGGAGATCTCCTGGACTTCATCGCAAGGGGCCCCATCACGTCTGGATCCCTTGACACTTACCAGTGCAGCTAGACTCTGGTAAAACTGAAAAGAAGAAAGGTTTTATTCAATGCCCTCAGTTTTGGATGTTTCTCCAACAGATTTCCAGGAGAGAATATTCCAGCAAACAATTATTCCTGGAAGTCAGTGAGTTCTCCAGCCATATGAACTTGAGAGGGGGGAGAGGGGGGATCGGGCAAATAAAAGTTTTTATTCAGCTTTTCTCTATTCCTACCCTAGCAAAGTGGTCTGAGAAGGAACAATAGCCTTTTCTCTTTAAGTGTTTCTGAGGTTTTGAATTTGGCAGGGTCCATCCTGCCTGAGATGTATGCACATTTTCTGCATTTCATCTTCATGGGGATAAAGACTCTGCCCCCATTAAGGGGATGTGAAGCAAGGGAAAAATATGTGGGGAATGAGGGAGCCCACCAAACCCAGGCAGGGGCTGCCCGGTCTCTGCCCTTGGCAGAAGTGTGTGGTCCACCAAGCTGGACCCAGGGCTCTCTTTGCGTCATTGCTTTGCCTGTTTAAGGATGACTGGCTGATTTGATTAGTTGACACACTAGTGTCCCTGGGAAATTCTAAGTGGTGCAAACAAGCATGAAAGGAAACACAGAACAAGCTGAGGTTTCTATGTACCCAGGCTAGAGGACAGCTCTGCTTTCATGCATCAGTTCCCGGGGTTGGTAATTAATGCTGAGGTCTTGTTAGAGCGGAGGCCAAGGCCAGAGTTTCCTTGGGGAATCTTCTATAGAATAGGGTTGGTTGTGAGCTACTTGACTCACAGCCTTTGACGATGTGTATCTGCGGGGGACGGACTGCACCATTCTAGCCATGGCAGCACCCCAAATAGAAAGTGGCCATCACTGAGGAAGAGTTGATTCAGAGCTCCTTGGGTTCTAACCAGGAAGGTGGTATTTGTGCCAGATGAGGTTTCAGAGAATGATAACCAGAAGACATTTCCTTCTGAGCCAGATTGAGGAAGACACATTATGTGTGTGTTTAAATACTGTAATTTGAATACACGGCCTTTGGCAGTAACTGTTGAATTGGGTTAATCGGTTACATATGGTGTGCATGTGTACCTGTGTGTGTGTGTGCAACTAGGGTGGACCTGCAAGAGACTCCCCATTTCTATCCTCTTCTTGGGGAATTTGTCCTCCCATAGGCCCTAGAAGGAGGAGTCAATCTGCCTTGTTTATACAGGTGACTGGACCACAGTGTTCAACCAACTCAGGGGACACTAGGTTGTTGTTGGGGCTTTGCCTGTCATATTTTCTCTTTTTTTATCCTCTCTCAAAACATTGACCTAAGAGACATAGAGATGGTCCAGTGACGATGGTTATGTCAAATCAAGGCGGGGGAATGCCAATGCCAATGAGTAGGTGGAAAGGCAGAGAGAAGCTGGAAACAGGAGCTGACACACAGAAGAGAGCCAGAGGCCCCAGGAGAGACGCAGGGACAGCTTGAGATGCCAGCACCCCAGCTCCACTCCAAGGGATCTAGAGAGTCTTCATTTCCAGCCTCAGTATCTGGAGGTTGTATGTCGAATCCTTATGTCCTGACAGTAACCCCTGTTAAACTCAACTAGTCTGAGTAGCTTCTGTTTCTTACAACTAAATAGTCCCTAAGACAATGTGATTGGGCAAGATGAGGGAATAGATGTCTAAGATCCCCAAAGATAAGCATATTGCAAAGAGAGTTGTCAGGATGTCTGTGATTTACTTTGAAATACTTCATTCAGCAAGTAGGGTCAGTCATATTGTGTGTGTGCTGGTTCGTTTAAGCTTTAAGCTTCTACTTTAAGGACCATCAGTTGCTCTAATGGAAAATTCCACTCCAGAATAATCAGCTAGGATTTTGTCAGAAAAGCCATATTCCAGAAGCCACTACCTCAAATGCTTCTGTGATTGTGTCTCACTGACTACTTATGGCTTTGTTCATTAGCATAGTGAATGTGAGGAATGGATTTTTATTGTTGAAATTAGTTCATTGTTAGTAAGATGAACATTAGAAGTGGACTCCTGTTGGTGAAATTAAAGATATTCAAGATGGGTGGATTGGCTAAAATATTATAGCTATGTACCATTCTTCCCTGTTTTGTGAGCAGCATGGCTCATGGCCACAGAGACATGTGGCCCAGGAAGGGCTCACTGCCTGGCTGCAGGTGGTACGGTCAGCAGACTCTGTCAGCCACCCACGCCCTCACTTGTGGAGAGCCTTCTCGCCCAAAGCCACTCTTCCTGGGGCAGCCCTGATCCAGTTACCGAGCCAGGTGGGGGATAAAACCCCAGCCATTCTGACCAAATGCAAGACAGCCCTGATGGGCAATAGTCAGTCCTGAGCTCAACACTGGTTGGCTGAGGCCTCATGGGATGTGCATTGTTGTTCAACTTTTCCCTCTGCCTAGTCTTCCTTTTTTTTGGAAAAATTATTTATTTTTTAAAATCTTTATTGGAGTACAGTTGTTTTACAATGCTGTATAAAGTGATATACAGTTTCTGCTGTATAGCAAAGTAAATCAGTTATCATATACATATATCCATTCTTTTTTAGTTTTTTTTCTTTTCCCATATAGGCCATTACAGAGTATTGAGTATAGTTCCCTGTGCTACACAGTATGTCCTTACTAGTTATTTATTTTATATATAGTAGCATATATATACACATCAATCCCAATGTTCCAATTTATCTACCCATTTCCCCCTCCTTTTTAAAAACTTTAACTTTTACTCAAATTCTTGTAACTGAAGCAGATTCGAACAGAGCAGTTATTAATAAGTAGATAATAATAATTATTAGGTTATAGTATATTAAGTCATTAGCATTGACTTAGTGCTAATAACCTTTTGGTATGTAGCTAATAAAGCTCCATCAATTTGGAAATAAATACCTAATTATATCATACTTTTGATAAATACTAAGAGAAAACAAGGATCAGTGAAGGTGGAATTGACATTCAATTATTTTTAACTTTTTTTAAGCAGAACTAGCTGGTCATATATATTAACTGGTTGCATTCATTTCTGATGATGGATCCTTCCCCTTCCTTTAATAGGGTTTGATCCCTAATAAACATTTGGCACCCTGAGCTCTGTCTCGGCCCCTGCTCCCAGAGAACCTAACTGGTGACAAATAGGGAAGAGGATACCACCCCTGTGGTAGGTGCTGGGGCTGCCAGAACAAAGCACCACAGACGGGGCAGCTTCAATGATGCATATTTACTGTCTCATGGTTCTGGAAGCTAGAAATCCAAAATCAAGATGTTGGCAAGTTTGGTTCCTTCTGAGGCCTGTGAGGAAGAGATCTATCTGTTCCAGGCCTCTCTCTGGCTTGTAGAAGGCTGTCTTCTCCCTGTGTCTCTTCACACTATCTTTCCTCAATGCATATTTGTGTCCGTGTCCAAAATTCTGAGACCTTACCAGGAACATTGTTAGCATTCATATTTCTAGCAACATTCTGTTTGTAATGATGTATGTATTTTCTAAGACAATAGGAACTTTCTCTACAGCTCTTCTCCTTGAGTTCTTAACCGGAATCTCTTTTAATGTCCATATTTCTATCGACAATCCCTTCAAGGCCATCTAGGCTTTTTGTATCATGCACTTCAAATCTGTCCAACCCCTACTTTTACCCAATTCCAAAGTCACTTCTGCATTTTTAGGTATTTGTTATCCCACTTCCTAGTACCAAAATCTCTATTAGTCAGGGCTCTCCAGAGAAACAGAGTTAATAGGAGATATAGTGGTAGTGTTAGTCTCTCAGTCGTGTCCGACTCTTTGCGACCCCACGGACTGTAGCCCACCCGGCTCCTCTGTCCATGGGATTCTCCAGGGAAGAATACTGGAGTGGATTGCCATTCCCTTGTCCAGAGGATCTTCCAGACCCAGGGGTCAAACCCAGGTCTCCTGCATTGCAGGCAGATTCTTTACCAATTGAGCTACAGGGAAGATCCTAATAGGAGATATATCTATACATATAGATAGATGTATCATAGAGATAGAGAAAGAGAGAGAGAGATTGAGATTTATTTTAAGGAATTAACTCACTTGACTGTGGAGAGTAGCAAGTCCAAAGCCCAGAGGACTGGTTGGCAGACTGGTAATTCAAGTAAGAATTATCATTGCAACTCGTGAGTTAATTGGTGAATCTGAGGGCTGGAAACTCAGGCAGAATCTCTGGAGTCAGAAGTTCTTCTTCAGTGGTGTGTCTCAGTCTTTGCTCTTAAGGCCTTCAACTGATTGGATGAGGCCCACCCCCATTGTGGAGGGTAATTGGCTTTATTCAAAGTTTACTAATATAAGTGTTAATCACATCTTAAAAAAAAAAAAAAATGCCTTCATAATAGCATCCAGACTGGTGTTTGACCAAGCAGCTGGGCACCATACCCAGCCAGGCTGATACATAAAATTAACCACCATAATGTATCCTTAGGGATGGTAACTGAGGCAACCCAGCTACTGGGCCTTGTGAAGAGGAGCTCTGGCTACCTGCTGCTGAGTCTCAGTGTGACAGAAGCCTGCCTCTGATGAGGTTCTGCCTCTGTCTCAAGTGACCTTCACACGCGAGGTGGCAGTAAGAGCTCCGAGGACAGAGGGCTGGGTCCCCACTGAGCTTACCAAACAGTTTGTGAAACTATTTGAACCTTTTAATAAAAATTGCTTAATAAATTTCTGTATGCGTGACCAAATTTGGTGTAAGATTTGCCTCCTTTCCCAACTGGGAGCTTAGTTGTAGGGTAAATAGTTTACTCTCATTTACATCAATCTTCTTTTAATAGTTATTGTCAACTAGTAAGACCCCAAGAGCTGTGCATCCTGACTAGTAAGACCCTAAGAGCTGTGCATCCTGACCCGACTGACTCAGACCAGTTCATAATAATGGAGACACGTGGTTTCCTTCTAGCTCAGGGACTCTCACATGACTCACCCCTCATTTCATTCAGTTCTGTCTGTTAAAATGTCAGTCCTTCCTAGCAGCCTTCCTTGATGAATCAAACTCCATCAGTCAGTGGAAACAAACACACACACTCTCACACATATCTGTCAGTACAAATCCTGCCTCGCTGTTCTTATTAGTGCTTATCAAACCTGAATTATATTTAGCAGTGTGTTTATTTGTTTTTCTTCTCCTCCAATATGTAAGCATCACTAGGGCAGATACCACACTCACTGCTATAAACCTAGAGCGTGGAACCACACGGGCATATGTTAGAAGTTAATCATTAGGTGTTGGTTAAACACATGAATGGACCTTTGGAAAAAAAAAATCTACCATTGGAAGGTGGCAGCCATGGAGTCCTGGGGGCTTTAAGGCACAAAATGAATAATTTAAAACAAGCGACTGGCTATCAGTCTTGTAACTCTGCCTCGCCACCCTATTCCCTTGTCATTCTCATGCTCTTGAGCACCTGGATATCCAGTCTTTTACATAAGCTCACCTCAATTCAATTTCTGGTCCCTAAGAAACTGTTCATCTGACCAGTCCAACTATATGAAAAACTCAGCAAATGATGTTTCTACGTCAAGTGATGTGTTTTGACTCTTCATGGGTTAGCTCATGTTCCTCAGCAGAAACACTGAAATACAGGGACAGGTTGCCAATTAAAAGGACAGGGCTTGGGAGTGGGGCTGGTTGCTAAGCGGAAAGATGCTAAATAAATTGATAATGCAAACTAAACTCAGGAGGACATTTTCAGTCCACAGGGAAGGACACTGTTTTCAAATATTGCTTAAGTAGATAAGAAGCAACTATTTATCTAGCCAAAACTTGATACGTCAAATACAAATCATTCTTCATTAAAGTAATTCTCCTAAGTTTCTTTACCAGGCAGCAGGCAGCAGGTTGCTAGTCAGGTTGTAGCACATATTTGCAAAAAAAGAAAAGATGTATGTCTAACTAGATCACTCCTCCCAGAACTGGTTTGAATAAAGTTTTTGTTTTCAGCACCAACAAAAGTAGCAACATATGTAACCCATCTGAGCTTCCCAGGTGGCTCAGTGGTAAAGAATCCACCTGTCAAGCAGGAGAGGCAGGTTCAGTCCCTAGGTTGGGAAGATCCCCTGGAGAAAGAGATGGCAACCCACTCCTGTATTCTTGCCTGGAAAATCCCATGGACAGAGGAGTAGTGATGATGGTGGTAGTGATGGAGGTGGTGATGGTGATGGTGATGGTAGTGATGGTGGTAGCAGTAACAGCTAATACCACTGGGCCCTTGCTATGGACCACAGGCCCTGAGAAATGAACTGTTGAGGATCTCCCTCCCACCAGATATAGCTTTAGTCTTCTCATCTTCACAAGTTCAGGATTGTTGAGTGTGTTGGGATTGGCAGCTGTGAGGACTGACCTTCAGGTCTTCGTCTTTGCGAAGTTTAGATTTGGAGAAATGTTGCCATCTAGTGCCCCACAGGAGTCTTAACTCTTTAAGCCAATAAACCAGCCTCCCTCTGCCTCATTCCACCCACCCTCCCAAATAAAAGGTCAGGTATACCCCGGTCCTGGTGAGCATTGCCCCCATACTACAGTAGGAACCATGGGAATGTTTCCAGAAATTTTTTAAAAAATCACTTTTTCCTCTATAAAATGTACAGAATAAGAGCTGGGCAGAGGCAAAGGAACAACAAGAGAATTAAAATGAATATTGAGCTAATTTTACCATGTATAGCGTATTAAATTCAGTGAGGAATAGGGGAAAGACAGGAGAGGTCTAGATACAACAGTGAAATAAGGGAAGGGAGTCATTGGTCTGGCTTTCCCTTTTCTTTGGGTCTCTTCCCTTCTGAACCTCTCAGATCTTTCCAGGCTCACCTACCTATAAACCTTCCTACCTTCACCCACCTAAAGCCCCTCATCTGTTCTCTCAAGGTTGTCTTCTTTCTTTCTGCAGTGGTGGTAGTTTAGTTGCTAAGTCATATCTGACTCTTGCGACCCCATGGACTGTAGTCCACGAGGCCCCTCTGTCCATGGGATTTTGCAGGTAAGAATACTGGAGTGGGTTTCCATTTCCTGCTTCAGGGGAACTTCCTGACCCAGGGATGGAACCTGAGTCTCCTTCATTGCAGGCAGATTCTTGACCGACTGAGCCACCAGGGAAGACCTTTCTGGATTTCAGTTCAGTTCAGTCACTCAGTCGTGTCCAACTCTGCGACCACATGGATTGCGGCATGCCAGGCTTCCCTGTCCATCACCACCTCCTGGAGCTTGCTCAAACTCATGTCCATTGAGTTGGTGATGCCATCCAACCATCTCATCCTCTGTTGTCCCCTTCTCCTGCCTTCAATCTTTTCCAGCATCAGGGTCTTTTCTAATGAGTCAGTTTTTCACATCAGGTGGTAGTGACAGTAGCTAAATCCATCAGCTGCTTCTGCTCTTGTTTCCTGCCCTCTCCTGTCAGGTAAAAGAGGTATATTTTTAATGGAAACTTTCAATGACAATGATAATTAGCTATTCCACAGAGTGGCAAGTGGTCAGCCAGGCTGGTGGGGGAGATGCTTTGAACGGGAGGCATCCCTAGGACCTCTGTCTCCCTGGGCCTGCTATGCAGCATGATCTTGTCTTTCATGGTGTATGCATACCGACTTAGATTTACATCTTCATTTGCATATTTAACACCAGCCACCCCAGCTAGTCGCTGAGCTCCACTGGGATGGGGGCCAGGTCTGTTTTGTTTACTGCTAACTGCTCAGAGCTTAGTACAGTGCCTAGCACACAGAGCACTCTGACGAGTGCTGGGGAGAGAAGCCTCTAGAGTGATATTCGAGGAAGTGAGTGGAGACTGAGGAGCGGGGCCTATGACCCCGGTACTGCCTAGTCAGAAGGGATGCAGCCTCATGATTCTCAGATCATTTAACCCTGAGCCCCTGGTTCACCTGAAGTCTTAACCTGGAGCTCCCTCCTCCTTCTGGAAGCCAGCATTGTTCACTATCTCCTGCCCCCTTCCACTGGGCCCAGCCAAGCCTCCAAAAGGCGCCAGGCAGCACAGTTTGAAAGCAACTGACTCAATCCCTTCATTTTACAGAGAAAGAAACCCATGGAAAGCAGAGAAAAGTGTAAAGGTGTCAAAGGTAAGAGACAAAAGATCAAAAAAACAAAAAGTGTATGTCAGAGAAAGAATCTACTTGGTCATATTTTCCTTGACAGTTCATCACTGTAATTCAAGAACACCCATATAAGATCTAAGATCTGCTCTCCCACATCCAGGAATTCACTGTGAGAAACATTCAGCCTGGCCTGGAAACAAAGGAGGCCTGGAGAGAGTGTCAGGGGCTTGATGTAGAAGAGGAAGCCAGAGGCCAGTGGAGGTGGCTTTGAGGATCCTGGTGATTAAGAGGGTGTGTAAAGGGCCCATCTGGGAAATAGCGGCCACGTTGAGACATTGAGGACAAAGGCTTTTTTGTCCTTTGCCACCCGTGAGGCAGTGCTTTTCTGAGCAGCTCTAATTATAAATCCCTGTCCCGCTAAGATGGGTAAACTTGGCAGCATTTGAGATCTGCCTTGTGTCTTAACTATTTCTCAGTTGGTTTAGGTTTGGCAAAACCCCAAGTGCATTTTGCCAAGCACTCTTTCCCTTAATTTCTAATCCCCTGAGTGGCTTAAGGGAAATTTCATCCATATGTTTCTGAGTCATTTACTGTGAACTCATCTTTTGGTAAAAGAAATATGTTCCCAAGCCAGCACAGTCTAGAGAACAGAAAATTTTTCAGGCTGAAACAGGTCATGCTTTCTTTGGGAAGAATTTCCTGAATTTTTCTTGAGTGCAAGTAGGAGGGAAGGAGAGCAATATTTCCTATTCTCATAGTCCTTCCCCCACCTGCATGCTCTTTCTTAAGGTTTAGCTGAAAACCTCCTCTATTTTCTGGGAAGCTGGTAAATGCCATATTTGCTTTTGGACTTAAACTCTATGGATTTGTCATTTTCAACACATATTCTCTTTTTAACCTACATTAGAAAAGAAACAAGTGATTATTGAACATATATACTACATGGCAGGTACATTTCAGCATCCTAGTGAGATAGACATGACTCTCATATACACGAATCTGAGATGAAAAAACATTAAGTTAATTAGACAAGGAATTGATTTAATAAAAGGCAAAGTCAGAATTCAAATCTAGGGCTGTCAGTTTCCCAAGTTCACGTTCCTTCCACCTGACCATGCTTGTTCTCTGCACAGAGAAAAGGCCCAGCACGTTCTAGTTGATAATCATTGTGGAGCTAATGATGAATTCTGGCCAGATATTTTTGATGACGTCAACAGAGACTAGATTTGGCATTATTGCAAAATAGTTATCTTCTTTTCTATTGCCTCAGGAGAATTTGGGAGTTGCCTTACTCACTGTGGGGAGATATCATACATAGAAATTCTGAGTCTTGATCACACTACGATATATACATTAGATAATCAACAAGGATCTACTCTATAGCACAGGGAAGTCTACTCAATATTCTGTAATAATCTATATGGGAAAATAGTCTGAAAGAGTGGATATATGTATGTGTATGTGTGTGTGTGTGTATATATATATATATGTATATATATAACCAAATCACTTTGCTGTACACCTGAAACTAAACATTGTAAATCTACTATACACCAATATAAAATTAAATTAAATTAAAAAAATTAATTGTCAGTCTTAGAAGTGAGCTCTTCTATATTACTAATATCTGAGTTATAATTCTCAGTTTACAGAAATTACAGGTAATCAAGGAACATGTTAAGTAATACCACGAGGATGCAATGAGCATAATCCAGAATGTTGAAAATTCTATAAGACAGCTCAGTTTCTTCAATAAATGGCTATGGGGAAAAAGAGGGCAAGGAACCTTTATATTAGAAAGTACAAGAGATATTTCAACAGAATACAATATGTGGATCTTATTTGGTTGCTGATTTGAGCAAACCAAGAATAAAAAGAAATCATGAGATAATCAGGGAAATTTGAGTATGCCTGAATATTTTATAATATTAACATATTATTGCTATGTTTTAGATGTGATGAGGGCATTGTGCTTATACTAGAAAAAGGAAAGACAGACCTTATCTCTTAGAGATACTACTTAAGTATTTACAGATAAAACTTTATGTTGCCTTGAACTTGTTTTAAAGTAATCTGGAGTGGGGTGGGGGATGTTGGGAATGGGATAGGGGGACAGATAAAAGGAGACTGGCTACCTTTGAACAAGGATTGAAGCTGGGTAATAGGTACAAGGGGTTTAATATATTAGTCAGACAGATGTTTATATGTTTGAAAGTGTCGATAATTTAAAAATTGTTATGATTATAACGATCAAAGTTATTCTAATTAATTTAAAATTTCCCCTTTTCTCCCACATTTGTATCTTAATCTTTACAACAACTCTATGAGGTCTCAGATGAACATGCTATGGGTTTTTGTGGTGGTAGCAGTGGTTTAAAAGGAGAAAAGAGTGCTTCCTTCCTTGCTTCCGAGGAAGGAAGGAAACAAAGAAGGGAGAGAGGGAGGAAAGAAGGAAGAGAGGAGGAAAGAAAAGGAAATGGAAGGGAAGAGAACGGAAGAAAAGCTGAGCCAATGGAGGAGAAGGGAGGTCATTTTTTGGCAGAGAGAGTCAATTTTCTGCAGATTCAAGTCCCTCAAAGCACAGAATTCATGTGCATTCACTCTTGGCCTCCTGCCTCTCTGACATCCTGACTGCAGAGCTGGATTGTAGGCGTGGGTCTGGGTGCCAGAACTCTTCAAAGGTAAAGGAGCACTTCACCTTGGCTTTTGTCCCTGACTCCATGGAGTTTCCCTTAATGTTGACATTTTAAAGCTGCTCTCAGTAATCTGCACCCTGAAGTATATTGGACAGCAAGAGGCAGACATACTTGTGAGACTCTTTAAAAACAAAACAAAACAAAACTTCCCAGATATTTTGTCTCCTGGATGAAGTTACTGAAGAAGCAATTTTTAGTAATGTTAGGTTAATGGTAAAGTAAATGTATGCTCCCTGTCCAGTACTGCATGAAAATGAGAGTAAGAACTTTACATTCAGTTATATAACATCACATGCTTTCTTTTCTAATGGACATCCTCTTTTTAAAAATTTTTATTGGAGTATAGTTGATTTACAATGTTGTACTAGTTTCAAGTGTACAGTAAAGTGAATCAGTTATATATAAACATATATCCACTCTTTTTAAAAATGTTTTTTAGATTCCTTTCCCATATAGGCCATTACAGAGTATGGAGTAGAGTTCTCTGTGCCATACAGCAGGTTCTTATTAGTTACCTGTTTTATACACAGTTGTGAGTATGTGCATGCTAAGTCACTTTGGTCGTGTCTGGCTCTTTGTGACTCCTTGGACCGTGGCCCACCAGGCTCCTCTGCCCATGGGATTCTCCAAACAAATTGTGTGTATATGTCAGTCCCAATCTCCCAACTTATCCCTCTTTCCACCCTAGTCCCCTGGTAACTTAGTTTGTTTTCTACATTTATGGACATTTTCTAATATGCATAAAAAGAGCTCATATGTTGATCTGCTCCCGTGATGTTCAACTCCAACAGTTGTCAATAACCATCTTGTTTCATCTATGCCTTTCGTTCCCTCACCCCAATGGATTATTTAAAAACAAATTCCAAGCATCTTTATCATATCATCTGCAGAAGTTCTGTAGGATTCTCTTCTTTTTATTTCAGATAAATAGGATTAACAGCCAAGCCTCAGATGGATTTACAGAGTGAAGAGTCCACCCAGAGATAACCAGTCTTGTAAATATGAAGGTAGGAGAAGATAGCAGTTGGCGGAGGCTTTGAGGAAGAAGGGCAGCAGGTACTGCGTAAACAGAGAGAACTCCAGATTAGAACCCTAGAGCCCTGCCTGACGGAGAAGGCAATGGCAACCCATTCCAGTACTCTTGCCTGGAAAATCCCATGGATGGAGGAGCCTCGTAGGCTGCAGTCCATGGGGTCACAAAGAGTCGAACAGGACTGAACGACTTCACTTTCACTTTTCACTTTCACATTGGAGAAGGAAATGGCAACCCACTCCAGTGTTCTTGCCTGGAGAATCCCAGGGACGGTGGAGCCTGGTGGGCTGCCGTCTATGGGGTCGCACAGAGTTGGACACGACTGAAGCGACTTAGCAGGAGCAGCAGCCCTGCCTGAGGGCTGCAGTTTCAAGGAAGGGACTTCCATATCCAATACTCGGAAACAGGGACTCACTTTGAAGTAAAATGTATAGATTTTGTGACGTCAGTTTTATGTCTTCAGAATTTCTTCATGGCTTGCTTTTTAGTTATTAGTAGCTAAGTCCTGGGTAGTTAAGGTTGCTGAGTAGGTGATATATTACTTCTGTATTGCTCATAGCTATTGGACACAAGCTCAAGAAAGAACCTAAAGCAAGCCTCAGCATCTCCCAGAGATAAAAATATTAGCAAGGCACAGGTGATGAGTAATAAGTAATCTAAAACTATAGACGCACCATAGTAAAAGTATCTTCCTGGATGTCCCTGGGTCTTGGTTGGAGATGGTTGAAAATGGAAATAGTATTTGTTTCAAGTATGTTTTATTCAGAAAAAAAAAGAAACAGAGACACAGAAGTTATTCTTAATAAGAATGTATTCAACTACATCAAAATCAGTAACCCTAGAAGTGAAAAGATGCTCATCCAATGAAGTGGATGAAAGATGCATTTCCCAAAACACAACATAAAACCTTTGCATACAGATAAGAGAACAAGGCCAGAGGGTTCAACACCCCAGACATTTGCTGCAAATCTCAGTGGTTCACAGAAAGAGCAGATGGTTACCTTTCCAGTTATCTTCCTGAAAAGTCCTTACTCAGCAAGTGGACCCTGTGTTTTGGATTTACTTTGACCAACAAAGACATGTAGTAGGTGTGCTGGAAACGAGAGCCATCTTAGGTGAGAAGTTCCTGATGTTCTGGGGTTCTGTGTTATAGGAGATTGGAATGCACGATGCTGGCAGACAAGGGGTCTGGGTGTTAAGAAAGAAGGTTTTCAAACTACAGAGAAAAGATAGAAGATTTTATGAACTGAGGCCCCATAGCCTTGACTCTCAACCCTTATTGTGTAGTAAAATCATCTGGGGAACTTTTGATTCATTGAATTTTCCTGATTGAGGAATGTTACCTGAATTGAATGAATAGATATAAATATACCACATTTAAGACCCTACTTTGAAAGTGAATTTGGACAAATGCACATGCTTTGTAATCCACACCACTATCAAGATACAGGACAATTCTAGCACCCTAGAACAACCCCTCGTGAGCTTCCCAGAACCCCTCTTCCTGGAAGCAACCTCTGTTTCCTATCCCTTTCTCCCTATCTTGTGCCTATTCTAGAACTTCATATAAATGGAATCATATGGTAGGTACTTTGTGTGTTTGTGAATTCTTTCACTTAGCATGATGATTTTTAAGTCCACCCATGTGGTCACTTGAATCAGTAGTTTTTTCCTTTTCTGTTGATGAATTGAATCTTATTGTATGGATATACCACAATGTGTTCTTCCGTTCTGTAGTTGAGGGACACTTGGATTGTTTCCTGTTTGGGGCTATTATTAATGAAGTTGCTAAGTCTTTTCATGTTCATGTGTTTTTACTTTTCTTGGATGAAAGCCTTGAAGTAGTATTGTTGTCATTGGGTAGGTGTATCTTTCACTTTATAAGAACCTGCCAGACCAATTTCCAAAGTGGTCACATCATTTTATTCTCCCAGATAAAATGAGTGAGAGAGTGAGTCATACTTGCTCTGCAGTTTTCAGTATTCTTTTAATTTTAGCCATTATTGGGTATCTCATTTTGGTCTTAATTTGCATTTCCCTGATGACTAACGATGTTGAACACTTTTTCATGTACTTATTAGCGGTTTATATTTTTCCCTTTGTAAAGTGCCTACTCAAACTTTTAGGCCAGTTTCTCAACTGAGCTGTTTGTGTTTTTTATTACTGAGTTGTAGAAATTGCTTAGATACGTTAAATACAATTCCTTTGTCAGAAACAGGTGTGGCGGAAATTTTCTCCTGGTCTGTGACTTGTTTCTTCTTTGTATTAGTAGTATATTTTAATGGACAGAGTTTTTCATTTTAATGAAGATCATTTTAACATTTTTAAAAATGATTATCTGGGTAACCTAAAAAAAATACCCATGCCTGGGTCCTACCCCAGAGATTTGGTTCAACTAGTCTGTGTTGATATCTCATTGGAAATGACCCCAATGCTGGGAAACATTGAAGTCAAAAGTATAAGATGGTGGCAGAGGATGAGATGGTTAGATAGCATCACCAACTCATGGACATGAATCTGAGCAAACTCTGGGACATAGTGAAGGACAGGAAAGGCTAGCATGCCGCAGTCCATGGGGTCGCTGAATCAGACACCACTTAGCGACTGAACAACAACAACCACAACAGTCTGTGTTGGCATCAAGCATCAGTTCTTTTTAAAGATTGCTTCAGTGTTTCCACTGTGCAGCCAGGGTTGAGAACCCCAGAACCAAAGGGAAATATGATCTGAAATAGGGCTCTAAAAAATGAAATTCTGAAAATATGATAAGGCATAATTCCAGTTAATGTCAAGGAGTTACCTAAAATCCCCAGTGTGTAAGCACAGGGAATGTTTATAATGAGGAGGTAGAGACAGAAAGTAAGGACAAGACAGAAGGGACTATGGTGCTGTTACAGCTCTGGGCTCAGGCCTGTGAGATGCTCAGAGAGCAAAAAATGGACCTTGGAAAATTGCATTTGGGGCAAGAAGATGAATAAGAAAGGCAACCTTCTGGGGTAGCTGGGGAAACCTGATGGGAGTGTCCAGCTGGGGTTTTACTTTGGCCCTTGCCATCTGGAAACAGAGTCGCCAACACCAGTAAAATGGAACACAGGTGGTTACAAGGGAGCAGTAGCTGAAGACGGATGAAAAGGCAGCAATGGAGCTCTGGGCAGCTCTAAGTGAGTTCAGGTCTCCCAGCCCCATGAATCACAGTCCTGGGAATGGGATGACCTTAAGAGGTAACTGAGGAATCATGCTGTAGTCTCTGAAAATCACGGAGTGAGGAAACAGTACCAGAAAGCCCAAGATGAGAAAATGCTCCAAGTTTTAAAAATAGGGCTGTCAGAAACCATCAGGTCACAGCAGTGTCCAGCATCTGCCCTAGAAATGTCCCCATAAAAGACTGGGCAACCCCAGGCAGTGGTCCAGGGAACTCAAACCATCCTGCACCCCCACCCCCAAAGCAGCTTTGACTTCAAATCCAGTTGACAAAGACTCTCCTCTTGGGATAAACCCTATGAACATGGGCCTTGGTCCAGCCCTGCTTCACTACATTCTTATATGAGTGGTAATCTTGTCATTAATTATTTACACTTATTGAGCACCTACTATATGCTAGGCTAGTATTTCTCAAGTTCTAAAACTCTTGAGTTCTCAAGAATACATGTTCAGTCCAGCCAGAGGTTCAAAGACTTTCATTTGAAAAGCACTGGATTAAAAGTTAAGAACCAGTAGATGGATATTTAACTGTTGTACAGCTATACAGTGGAATATTGTTCAGCACTAAAACAAAATGAGCTTTGGAGACACAAAAAGACTTCATGGAACCTTAAGTTCATTTTACTAAGTAAAAGAAACCAACCTGAAAAGGCTACATGCTGTATGATTCCAATTATATGACAATCTAAAAAAGACAAAACTATAGAGATAGTAAAAGGATCAGTGGTTGCCAGAGGTACAGGAATTGGGAGGAGGGGATAAATATGCAAAGCTCAGAGGATTTTTAGAGAAGTGAAACTACTCTATCTGATACTATAATGGTGAATACATGCCATGGTACATTTGCCCAAACCCGTAGCATGTACCATACCATAAGTGAACCCTAATGTGAACTGTGGATTTTGGATGATGGTGATGTGTCGGTATCGGTTCATTGATTGTCACAAATGTACCCTCTAGTGGAGGGATATTGATGGTGGGGGAAACTCTGCATGTGTGCAACATGGAGCATAAGGGAACTTGGTACTTTGCACTCAATTTTTCTCTGAACCTGCAACTTCTCTAAGCAATATTTTCCAAGTTTAAACAAATTAAAAAGTTAAGAACAGAAAATAAAATTCCATAGGGACCATCTGGATCTCTCAAAGCAAACCCGTGCAACCAGTTGAAGAAATAAAAGTGTGAGGTGTTTTGTATACATTATTTCTATTCTTAAAGTCACCTGCAGGATACATATTACTATTTTTCTAATTTTAGAGATGATTTAACTAGGACAGGTTTCAGTAAGTTGACCCACATCACATTGTATATAACTAGGAAGACTGGATTAAACTCAAGCCTTCCACGTGAATGAAAAACTCATGCTCTTGTCCATGGCTCCTCCGCTGCCTCCCACAGTGAGCTTCATTTTTCTGCTGTGAACTTCTCTGGCTTCAGGTCCATCTCAGACCTTTCTCAGCTTGGCTTTGTTCACATGGTTCTCCCTTCATCCCAACTGTATTGCTGCCAGGACCCTTGACCTCCTATTAGCCCAGTCATCAGTCTTAATTCCCAGCCCTGCTGACCAAAGGCTTGCCAATCTCATTCTAAGGTGTCCAGCTCTCTTACCCAGCACTATTCCCATCTCCAGCCTTAATTCTACCCTTACCCTCATGTGTATACCCAACCTTGCCCAGCCCAGCCCAGAAGTAGGAATCCAGGCCTTATCCTGGTTCAAGGTCCAATCATAGCAGTTTGAGGCATGAAATGGAAGAACTCATGGCCGCCTTCTGTTGCAATTAGAAGAGACCAAGTCTTCATCACTTCCAGGAAGTGAAGCTGTCATATTGTCTAAGATCGCTTAGAGACCAGCATGGGATACCATCTATGAATGTGAGGTGCTTTGCTTTGAAAAGAGGTGCTTATAGTCCCATTTCTGGTACCATTTGGAATAAATGGGTGTAATGTCAATGCCTTGATTGGTAGCTCTCAAGGAACAGAAGAAGAGCAAGAGTCAATGACTTCCTCAAAAAGTGAAAAATGTGAGCCCAATTTCATCTCCCGATGAAAAGGAGAAACCAGTCTGGTACTTTGAGTTTAAGAGTAAACGACATGATATTTACTGAGTTGGATTTTAAAGAGTGAAATGACAGTAAAGGAGGGTCAGAGTGTCTTTTTTAGGAAATGGTGAAGGTGAAAGAGTGCAAATAAGTGGGGGACCCCACCCACATGACAACCCAAGCCTGTCCAGGATACAACAGCTCATCCAGGAGATGACGTGCATCTATGGAGACTCAGCTGCCCTCTGACAACGGGACCTTTAGATATACATCAACTTACTGCAAACCACTGGCATAAATTTCCTTTGAAAACCATAATTACAAATAATCCCTCCCCACTAGGAACATATAACAGATTCCATTTTGAGAGATGAGCTAGGTCTTAAACAAACCTGGTGACAGAGGGAGATGTCAGGATGCTATGGCCAGTGAAGGGAACAGAGGAGAGGTGCAGCCTTTGCTATTTTTTAATTGGAAGAAGATGTTATTTCAGGCAGCAAGACATTTAAGAAGTGCCATTAATTGTTTGTTGCTGTCACTGATGAGAAGAAGGAGAACAGGCAGGGAGTAGAGTTTTAAAATTAACCATCTTCAAAAATTGAGGAGTTCCTAAGCCTAGTGGGAAGCAGGTTAGAGTATTTAGTACTAGTAAAGTACTAGTTATAATGACAAGCACGTTCCTAGACATTGTAACCACCTCTGGGTTATAATACTGGGATACTAGTTTATTCTGCAAATGTGCACCAAACTGTGTGTGTAGCTAGATAAATTGGTCTCTGGCATATTTTTTACTACTATTTTGAAATTTATGTAGACACTATTATAATTAATAAAATACATACAGTTATTTAAAGCTTTACTGAACTCAAAACAGCTTTTCATCACCAAGAACTGCTCCAATCGATGGGTACCAAAAGACAAACGCTGTCATCTGGGTGTGCACAAACGTTTTCCTGCTTAAGAGAGTGAAAACTAAGCTCAAGCCTTTAGGAAGGGTCTATTTGTGTTCATTTCCCTCCCATGCACTTTACAATTAGCTTTTCCTCACTTTACACTGAGCTGGCTCCTCAGGTGAGGACAGGAAATGAGATGGGCATGCAAAGAGAGTTGGGAGGAAAAGAGCAATGATTTAGCTTCTTCCCTTTTGTGGTGTGGGGAGGTCCACTTCCCACCAAGTAAAAACCTTCATACGTTTTGCCAGCCAGAGGAGCTCTCTGAGACTGCCAACATAAAGTGTAATTTCATTTTTTTTTTTTAAATCCTCTCCTATTAGAAAACCTAAGAGTTATTGGGAAGAGGGATTGCCTGAATTATTCATTACCTCAAAAAGTAATCATTGATTTTCTACAATGTACAAGGTTTGTAAACTGCTCTCCAGCAATTTACAAAATAGTAGGGATGCTACCAGAAAAGGAACAAGGAAGCAATGTTTTGCATACCAAAAAGTCAGACATAGTAATTTATTAACTTACATTAAATTAGATTATAGCTCTGTAATTTGCAAACCTCTTTCAAATTATGGAATTCATTGCTGGCAAGTTGTTGAAAACGATACACCCAAACCCCGGGGTAGCAGTGTAAATTGATACAATCCTTTAGCAAAGCAATTTGAGAGTGCAATCAAGAATCTTCAAATGTTCACATCCCTTGGGACATCCCTAGTGGTCCAGTAGTTAAAACTCTGCCTTCCAGTGTAGCAGGCACACATTCCATGCCAGCTAGGGGAATCAAGGTCCCATATGCCATGGTATATGGCCAAGAACTGAAAAAAAATGTTTTGACCCCTTGATCCTGTTATTTCTGGGAATTTAAGTAAACAAGCCTAAGGAATTTGAAAGTTACATGCAGAAATATTTTCATTGAGCACAATTTCTAATATTAAAATTTTGGAAGCCATCAAAGGCTTAACAATAGAGAAGTATTAAATTATATTAAGGCTACTCAATTAAATAATTAAATGATACGTAGCAGGTCAGGAAGCAACAGTTAGAACTGGACATGGAACAACAGACTGGTTCCACATCGGGAAAGGAGTACGTCAAGGCTGTATATTGTCACCCTGCTTATTTAACTTATATGCAGAGTACATCATGAGAAACGCTGGGCTGGAGGAAGCACAAGTTGGAATCAAAATTGCCGGGAGAAATATCAATAACCTCAGGTATGCAGATGACACCACCCTTATCGCAGAAAGTGAAGAAGAACTAAAAAGCCTCTTGACGAAAATGAAAGAGGAAAGTGAAAAAGTTGGCTTAAAGCTCAACATTCAGAAAACTAAGATCATGGCATCTGGTCCCATCACTTCATGGCAAATAGATGGGGAAACAGTGACAGACTTTACTTTTTTGGGCTCCAAAATCACTGCAGATGGTGATTGCAGCCATGAAATTAAAAGATGCTTACTCCTTGGAAGGAAAGTTATGACCAACTTAGATACCATATTAAAAAGCAGAGACATTACTTTATCAACAAAGGTCCATCTAGTCAAGGCTATGGTTTTTCCAGTAGTCATGTATGGATGTGAGAGTTGGACTGTGAAGAAAGCTGAGCAGCGCAGAATTGATGCTTTTGAACTGTGGTGTTGGAGAAGACTCTTGAGAGTCCCTTGGACTGCAAGGAGATCCAACAATTCCATCCTAAAGGAGATCAGTCCTGGGTGTTCACTGGAAGGACTGATGTTGAAGCTGAAACTCCAACACTTTGGCCACTTCATGCAAAGAGTTGACTCATTTGAAAAGACCCTGATGCTGGGAAGGATTGGGTGCAGGAGGAGAAGGGGACGACAGAGGATGAGATGGCTAGATGGCATCACTGACTCGATGGACAAGAGTTTGATAAAGTCCGGGAGTTGGTGATGGACAGGGAGGCCTCAGTTCAGTTCAGTCACTCAGTCGTGTCCGACTCTGCGGCCCCATGAGTTGCAGCACGCCAGGCCTCTCTGTCCATCACCAACTCCTGGAGTCTACCCAAACCAATGTCCATCGAGTCAGTGATGCCATCCAACCATCTCATCCTCTGTCGTCCCCTTCTCCTCCTGCCCCCAATCCTACCCAGCATTAGGGTCTTTTCCAACGAGTCAACTCTTCGCATGAGGTGGCCAAAGTATTGGAGTTTCAGCTTTAACATCAGTCCTTCCAATGAACACCCAGGATTGATCTCTTTTAGGATGGATTGATTGGATCTCCTTGCAGTCCAAGGGACTCTCAAGAGTCTTCTCCAACACCACAGTTCAAAAGCATCAATTCTGCGGTGCTCAACTTTCTTCACCGTCCAACTCTCACATCCATACATGACCACTGGAAAAACCATAGCCTTGACTAGAAGGACTTTTGTTGGCAAAGTAATGTCTCTGCTTTTAAATATGCTATCTAGGTTGGCCATAACCTTCCTTCCAAGGAGTCAGTGTCTTTTAATTTCATGGCTGCAATCACCATCAGCAGTGATTTTGGAGCCTCCAAAAATAAAGTCTGACACTGTTTCCACTGTTTCCCCATCTATTTCCCGTGAAGTGATGGGACCAGATGCCATGATCTTAGTTTTCTGAACGTTGAGCTTTAAGCCAACTTTTTCACTATCCTACTTCACTTTCATCAAGAGGCTCTTTAGTTCTTCTTCACTTTCTGCCATAAGGGTGGTGTCATCTGCATATCTGAGGTTATTGATATTTCTCCTGGCAGTCTTGATTTCAGCTTGTGTTTCTTCCAGCCCAGCGTTTCTCATGATGTACTCTGCATATAAGTTAAATAAGCAGGGTGACAATATACAGCCTTGATGTACTCCTTTTCCTATTTGGAACCAGTCTGTTGTTCCATGTCCAGTTCTAACTGTTGCTTCCTGACCTGCATACAGGTTTCTCAAGAGACAGGTCAGATGGTCTGGTATTCCCATCTCTTTCAGAATTTTCCACATTTTATTGTGATCCACACAGTCAAAGACTTTGGCATAGTCAATAAAGCAGAAATAGATGTTTTTCTGGAACTCTCTTGCTTTTTCGATGATCCAGCGGATGTTGGCAATTTGATCTCTGGTTCCTCTGCCTTTTCTAAAACCAGCTTGAACATCTGGAAGCTCACGGTTCACGTATTGCTGAAGCCTGGCTTGGAGAATTTTGAGCATTACTTTACTAGCTTGTGAGATAAGTGCAATTGTGTGGTAGTTTGAGCATTCTTTGGCATTGCCTTTCTTTGGGATTGGAATGAAAACTGACCTTTTCCAGTCCTGTGGCCACTGCTGAGTTTTCCAAATTTGCTGGCATATCAAGTGCAGCACTTTCACAGCATCATCTTTCAGGATTTGAAATAGCTCAACTGGAATTCCATCACCTCCACTAGTTTTGTTCGTAGTGATGCTTTCTAAGGCCCGCCTGACTTCACATTCCAGGATGTCTGGCTCTAGGTGAGTGATCACACCATTGTGATTATCTGGGTCATGAAGATCTTTTTTGTACAGTTCTTCTGTATATTCTTGCCACCTCTTCTTAATATCTTCTGCTTCTGTTAGGTCTATACCATTTCTGTCCTTTATTGAGCCTATCTTTGCATGAAATGTTCATTTGGTATCTCTAATTTTCTTGAAGAGATCTCTAGTCTTTCCCAATCTGTTGTTTTCCTCTATTTCTTCGCATTGATCACTGAGGAAGGCTTTCTTATCTCTCCTTGCTATTCTTTGGAACTCTGCATTCAGATGAGAATATCTTTCCTTTTCTCCTTTGCTTTTCGCTTCTCTTCTCTTCCTAGCTATCTGTAAGGCCTCCTCAGACAGCCATTTTGCTTTTTTCCATTTCTTTTCCATGGGGATTGTCTTGATCCCTGTCTCCTGTACAATGTCATGAACCTCTGTCCATAGTTCATCAGGCACTCTGTCTATCAGGTCTAGTCCCTTAAATCTATTTGTCACTTACACTGTATACTCATAAGGGATTTGATTTAGGTCATACCTGAATGGACTAGTGGTTTTCCCTACTTTCTTCAATTTAAGTCTGAATTTGGCAATAAGGAGTTCTTGTCTGAGCCACAGTCTGCTCCCCGTCTTGTTTTTGCTGACTGTATAGAGCTTCTCCATCTTTGGCTGCAAAGAATATAATCAGTCTGATTTTGGTGTTGACCATCTGGTGATGTCCACATGTAGAGTCTTCTCTTGTGTTGCTGGAATGAGAGTGTTTGCTATGACCAGTGCGTTCTCTTGGCAAAACTCTATTAGCCTTTGCCCTGCTTCATTCTGTACTCCAAGCCCAAATTTGCCTGTTACGCCAGGTTTTTCCTGACTTCCTACTTTTGCATTCCAGTCCCCTATAATGAAAAGGACATCTTTTTTGGGTGTTAGTTCTAGAAGGTCTTGTAGGTCTCCATAGAACCGTTCAACTTCAGCTTCTTCGGCGTTACTGGTCGGGGCATAGACTTGGATTACTGTGATAGTGAATGGTTTGCCTTGGAAACGAACAGAGATCATTCTATCATTTTTGAGATTGCATCCAAGTACTGCCTTTCAGACTCTTTTGTTGACCATGATGGCTACTCCATTTCTTCTAAGGGATTCTTGCCCACAGTAGTAGATATAATGGTCATCTGAGTTAAATTCACCCATTCCAGTCCATCTTAGTTCGCTGATTCCTAGAATGTCGACATTCACTCTACTGCCTTTCAGACTCTTTTGTTGACCATGATGGCTACTCCATTTCTTCTAAGGGATTCTTGCCCACAGTAGTAGATATAATGGTCATCTGAGTTAAATTCACCCATTCCAGTCCATCTTAGTTCGCTGATTACTAGAATGTCGACATTCACTCTTGCCATCTCCTGTTTGACCACTTCCAATTTGCCTTGATTCATGGACCTAACATTCCAGGTTCCTATGCAATATTGCTCTTTACAGCATCAGACTTTGCTTCTATCACCAGTCACATCCACAGCTGGGAGGCCTGGCTTGCTGCAATTCATGGAGTCGCAGAGTCGGACACAACTGAGCGACTGAACTGAACTGAACTAAGCTATTAGAATTTCAGTAATGAAGAACAGTAGAAACATGAGAAAATGCAGAAGATAAAGTACTGAGTGAAGAAAACAATATTAAATTGTATCTATGACTTAATTATAGTTGAATAAAAATATTCTATCTGTATTACCCACCAACAGGGACTGAACAGAAACATTAAAAAATCTGAATGATTTTATTTTTAGGAATTTATGTGTGAATTTTATCCACTTTTATCTTAGAATGTATTTATACATTTGCTGTAAAGCTTGGTACACTAAAGAAAGTCTGAACGTGAGTATAGAAGGGATTCCTACCAGACTCACCGTCTCCTCCACTTGTATATTGTAGACTCAGGAGACCATTGTCACTAATTCCCCACCTAAACCTCAGGAAGGAGGAGAATATTGAACCTATAGTTCAAGATACTGCAGTATAGGATTTCCCCACAAGTAAGGCAATGGGTCTCTCTTTTTGTCTAAAAGGAGATGCAAAGAAATTCATGTTGACCACTCAGTGTCTGACACTGTTATAACTAAGAAAGTAGCCTGTTTCACAGAAGCCTCCCCCAAACCTTATGAAATGTGTTCTTTCCATTGTTATTGTTCAGTCGCTAAGTCATGCCTGACTCTTTGCTACCCCATGGACAGCAACCTGCCAGGCTCCTCTGTACTTCACTCATCTCCATTGAGTCAGTGATGCTATCCAACCATCTCATTCTCTGTCACCCCATTTTCCTCCTGCCTTCAATCTTTCCCAGCATTAGAGTCTTTTCCATTGAGTTAGCTCTTCGCATCAGGTGGCCAAAGTACTGACGCTTCAGCTTCAGCATCAGTACTTCCAATGAGTATTCAGGGTTGATTTCCTTTAGGATTGACTGATTTGATTTCCTTGCAGTCCAAGGGACTCTCAAGAGTCTTCTCCAACACCACAATTCAAAAGCATCAATTCTTTGGCGCTCAACCTTCTTTGTGGTACAACTCTCACATCCTTACATGACTACTGGAAAAACCATAGCTTTGACTATATAGACCTTTGTTGACAAAGTGAGTCTCTGCTTTTTAATACTGTCTAGGTTTGTCAGAGCTTTCTTTCCAAGGAGCAAGCATTGTTTAATTTCATGGCTGCAGTCACCATCCACAGTGATTTTGGAGTCCAAGAAGATAAAATCTGCCACCGTTTCCACTTTCCCCCTTCTATTTGCCATGAAGTGACGGGACTGGATGCCATAATCTTAGTTTTTTGAATGTGGAGTTTTATGCCAGCTTTTTCATTCTCTTCTTTCACCCTTATCAAGAAGCTCTTTAGTTCCTGTTTGCTTTCTGCCATTAGAGTGGAATCATTTGCATGTCTAAGGTTGTTGATATTTCTCCTGGCAATCTTGATTCTTTCCATTGGAGAAAACAAAAGCTCAGAGAGATTATGTGATTTGCCCAAGGTCACACAGCTAGTTGGTAGTGAAGCCGAGTTTCAAACTGATTCAAAGCCATTTCATTCTACTCTTCATACAGTTTCCAAGCCAGTTAGGGGAAAGATGAAGGTATATTTTCTGTGACGAAATTCAGGCCAGTTTGCACCTAGGTCATCAGCCCATTTGGCCCTTGCGATGTCAGGCTAGTGTTCTCAATCCTGGTTGTACATTAGAATAACCTAGGGGTGAACTTTAAAATTTTTGATGCCTAGACCTCACCTCCAGAAATTTTTATTTAATCAGTGTTAGGTACAGTTAGGACAAGGGAATGGTACAAAAACTCTCGCAGTGATTCTTCATGCAGTAGGGGCTGAGAACCACTAATGTAGGCCTTTGCCTTTCCAACTTTTATCCTGGAAACCTATCCACTGGCCTCACAATTTGAGTCGGAATACTCCATCTCCATTCACTCTTTTCGGTTTTTATTGTGGTGACATACACGTAACGTACAACTCACCATCTTAACCATTTTAAAGTGTACAGTTTGGTGGTTGTAAGTCCATTCACAATGTTGTGCCACCATCATCACTGTCCAGTTCAGAACTTTCTCATCTTCCCAAATGGAAACCCAATCAGCAGTCACTCCCCATTCCTTCCTACCTTCAGCTCCTGGCAACCACCAATTTGTTTCCTATCTCTAAGAATTTGCTTGTTCTGGGACACTCCCTATAAATGGAATTGGGTCATATGTGTCCTGATGTGACTACCTTCTTTCATTTAGCAAGTTTTAAAGGGTCATCATGTTGTAACAGACTCAGTACTTCATTCTTTCTTGGTTGAACAATATTCTGCTGTACTTGTAGATCCCATTTAGCTTATCCATTCATCTGCTGATCGACATTTGTGCTGTTTTCATCTTTTCACGTCCATTCACTCCTCTCCCCAAATCTGAAGTTCCTGATGGCACACCTTTGCAGAAAGATGAACTGGAGAGGAAGAGCTTTATAAGCTCACAATGGGCTCTGAAAAGTAGGCTTGTGGTTCTCAAAGTGTGATCTCCAACCATCCGCATCAGTATCACCTAGGAGACTGCTAGAAATGCAAATTCTCCATCCCTGCACCTGACCTTCTGAGTCAGAAACTCTGGGGATAGGCAGTTATAAAACTCTGTTTTAATAAGACCTCCAGGGGACTCAGACACAGGCTGGAGTAACTGACACTGGAGTGGCATTTCAACTTGAGGCGTTTCTACTACATTCACTCAGGTCAAGTGGGCTCACATTCCAAACGAAACCCCTTTGGAGCCGTGTGGTCCAGCCCTGGGGAGCCTCCCTGGTGAATCAGTGATCTTCCCCTGTGTGTCAGGATCCAGGTTGTTAGTGTCCCTGGTGCACACAATGAGATTGACACGACACCCTTCAGTTATCACAGCTCTCTGTAATAAACAAACACATGTCGTAAGAAGTAGACTTCATTAGAGAGCTGCAACCTAGCAGTTTACATTGTTGAGTGTCTCATTCGAGGGGAAGGACAGTCAACAAGTTCACTTCAGAGATTCAGAAAACTGTTGGCAGGGTCTCTACAGTCATCGGTCTGCTTCCTCCCTCACCTGTGAGGGTCCTGCCCTTCCCAGCAGCCTGGACTCCTGATCAGCCCACAGTCCCATGGGTCGTGTGTCTTGCCACCTCTGTGCTCTCACTCAGCCTGTCCTCCTTCCTGGGGCCACCTCCTCCTGATATTCCACTCGTCAAAGCTGGTGCATCTCTCACTACTCCATCAGCCTTTCACTTCCTGTTCTGAAAGCCAGGTGGGGGCATCCCAGCTGACTGCCATCTCTTTTCAACCCTTATTTTTGCTACCACCCTTCCTTACCTAATTGTACTGTGTGGCCGTCTTCTGTTTGGGGTCTTAGGTCTTAGTTTTAAGGTTTATAGTAAAATTGAACAGAGTACAGAGATTTCTCTTACGCCTCTTGCCCTTTTCACACACACAGCCTCCCCCACTCTCAACACCTCCCCCAGAGTGGTACATTTGTTACAGTCAGTGAAGCCATACTGACACATCATCATCACCCAAAGTCCACACTTTACATTAGGGTTCACTCTTGGAGTGGTCCATCTTACCAGGTTTGGACAAATGTATAAGTATCTACCATTATAGTATCAGACAGAATAGCTTCACTGCCTTGAAAATCCCGTGCCCCACCCATTCATCCCTGTCTCCTCCCAACTCCTAACAAACACAGATCTTTTTATTCCCTCTATAATTTTGCCTTTTCCAGAATGTTATATAGTTGGAATCACACAGTAGCCTTTTCAAATCATCTTCTTTCACTTAGTAAAATGCATTTAAATTTCCTCCATGTCTTTTCATGACTTGAAAGCTCATTTCTGGTCATTTTTATTCTATTATTATGTTGTGCTTCCTTTGTAAAAGTTTAATTCACAACTACTGTGTAAGCTTTGATATACGATGTAGCAGGCTGCTGCTGCTGCTGCTGCTGCTGCTAAGTCGCTTCAGTCATGTCCGACTCTGTGAGACCCCATAGACGGCAGCTCACCAGGCTCCGCCATCCCTGGGATTCTCCAGGCAAGAACACTGGAGTGGGTTGCCATTTCCTTCTCCAATGCATGAGAGTGAAAAGTGAAAGTGAAGTCGCTCAGTCGTGTCCGACTCTTAGTGACCCCACGGACTGCAGCCTACCAGGCTCCTCCATCCATGGGATTTTCCAGGCAAGAGAACTGGAATGGGAGAAGCCATTGCCTTCTCCCGATGTAGCAGGGGAAATGCTATTTAACCATGACTGTGGCCACTTTCACATTTTAGTACCTAAATTATCTTTCAGTGAAGAAACATACTACGTGAGCCTTGATGAGACTCTGGGTGAGAAAGGCAAGCTCTGGGCATGGCCTGGAAGGTTAAGGAGAAAATGGGAAATGAGCTCGGTTCTGCTTTGTAGGAAAGTGACTGGAATTGAGGAGTTGGAGGAAGCAGTTCGTTGGCCTGATTGCAGGTCATGGGGAGCAGCAAGCCCACGAAGATAGTGACAGCCAGGGCCTTAAGGAAATATGGTACATGATTTCCATAAGGGGCAGGACATTTGCTTGTACTGTGCTGTGCTCCAGTATCTCTGCACTAGACCAAATTTCAAGTCCAGCTGGGCTGCCTAAGGCACAAACCTAAGGCACAAAGGAGAAGAGAACTGGGGTCCTGTGCAGCAGCAAGTGACCTGGGCAGGAAAAGGCAAGTTGCTGCCAGTACCTGACAACCCTGATAGAGGTGGTGGGCTGAGCAGGAGACCAGTAGGCCCCAGGCACAATCTCAGGAAATCCTGATGAGGGCCTGGCTCTCACAGAAGGGGAGATGGACTCTGCTGACTAGTCTGGATCACAAGAAGATGAGCCCAGAAGGCTGGACCACTTAGAGTCCTGCCTGTGTTACAATTATAGCCACGTAATGTCTACCATGCAAAAATAGCACAAGGCTCTATTTGGCCTTCCCAGGGCTTCCCTGGTAGCTCAGGTAAAGAATCCCCCTGCAATGTGGGAGACCTGGGTTTGATTCCTGGGTTGGGAAGATCCTCTGCGGGAGGGCATGGCAACCCACTCCAGTATTCTTGCCTGGAGAATCCCCATGGACAGAGGAGCCTGGCGGGCTACAGTCTTGGGGTTGCAAAGAGTCGGACATGCTGAGCGACTAACCACACACACAATGTCTATCATGCAAAAATAGCACAATACTCTATTTCGCCTTTCTGGATCATTCTGCTGTGATGGTGGCTACATGAGGGAAGAGAAGGAATTTGAGAACGTTTTCTGCCAGATAGTTTAGGGAGTCCAATATGCTAGGCAGAAATCCTAATAAAATGAATGTGACTGAATATCCTATGGGTACTGTACACAGTAGTTTCCCCCCAACGTTCTGTCCCCCTCGCCGCTTATCTGAGATTTCTGTTACCTGCAGCTAATGGTAATCCAAAAAATATTAAGTGAAAGAGTCCAGAAAGAAAATTCATAAGTTTTCATAAGTTTTAAATTGTGAAAAACTTACTGCCCCCTTTTGAATAGCATGATGAAACCTCAAGCCATCCAATTCTGTCCTGCCCTGGTCGTGAATCATCCCTTTGTCCAGCCAATCCACTTCTTAGTCACTTAGCAGCCGTCTCAGCTATCAGACTAACTACCATGGTATCACAGTGCTTGAGTTCAAGTGACCTGTATTTTACTGAATCCTGGACCCAAAGCACAAGAGTAATGCTGATAATTTGGGTATGCCAAAGATGTAAGTACTTCCTTTCAGTGAAAAGGTGAACATTCTCTACTTAAAAAGGAAAGAAAAAAATATATGCTGAGGATGCTCAGATCTTTGGTAACAATGAATCTTCTATCCATGAAACTGTGAAGAAGGAAAAAAGGAATTTGTGCCTGTTTTAATGTTGCAAAACAAGTTACAGCCACAGTGATTGGTAAGTGCTTAGTTAAGATGGAAAAGGCATTAAATTTGTACAGTAAGAAATTTTGAGAAAGAAAGACAGATCATGTTCATTAACTTTTATTACAGTGTATTGTTATAATTGTTCAATTTTATTACTGGTTATTGTTACTCTCTTACTGTACCTAATTTATAAATTAAACTTTATCATAGTTATATATGTGTAGGAAAATCATAGTACAGTATATATAGGGTTCAGTACTACATGTGGTTTCAGGCATCCACTGGGGATCTTGGAATGTATCCCCCATGTATTCCTTTTTTTTAAAAAAAATAGCCCAAACAGGAATCTAACTGCTTTGACGCTTTTTCAGACTAAAATTGTTACAGCTGTGATACACATGGCTATAACTTTGGGGTCTTCAGTCATGCCTGTGTCTGTGCACTAGTGGAAGGTCCTTTTCTGAGACCATCTGGTCCTGCTCCCCTGCTTGCCTTCTTTTCTGAGCACCTTCAGTTAAGCCCTTGAATGAGTCTATTGGTCCTATCCTGTCTTGGCTGGTGAGGAAAGCCATTCCACACTAACTGGCCCTGCAAAGCACCTGCCTCTCAGGAACTCAATAGGATTTAGACCTTTTCTTGAACTCACCACTGCCTAAGATTCGACAAGGACCATCCCAAGGAGGTTGAGTCCAGCTGGTTTTCCAGAGCAACAGAGGGGCACAGGCCCCAGAACCTGCCTGCCTGGGTGTGAAGGCTGGCTACAGATCATGAGCTCAGTAACCTTAGCAGTTTTCATAACCTGTTTTCTGAGCCTCAGTTTACTCAACTGCAAAATGGGATGATCCTATGATGAATCCTGTGGTTCATCCCTTTTTGTACTTGTGAGACTTAAATGAGGACAGAGGGCTTAGGGCTCTCACTGCCCCACGTAATGCTCAGTAAGCATGAGCTATTGTCGCCCCTGGTTAAATCACAACAGCCCAGAGTGCCTTGCCTGGACTCTATAACACTGGCTCTCAGTGGAATGCTTACTGTTGGATTATGCTATGGCTTGTTGCCATTAGCCTCTATTAAGGGACAGCCAGTGGCACTTGTCACTAGGTTTACTCTAAAGTTGTTGAAGACACTGTTTATAACATTGCAGTATTCTCTTTAGAAGGGCTCAAGAGAGAGATCTTTCCATCTAAGCCTGGGAAGCCGCCTCTCCAGATGGAACACGCAGTCTTCCTCTTATGAGCGCTGCGAATGATTTAGCAGCCGCATGTCTCTCCTCTCACTGGTCCTGAAAAAGCACGACTTGGAGATGGGTACTTTTGTACAGGCCTCACATCTGGCTTCGTCTTATGACCCTGCCCTATGTTTTCCTTACACAGCATCATTCCCCACTTGGTAATAACAATGACAATCCACTGAGCACCTCCTGTGGACCAGCCTTGCAATGGGCACTTTATGTGTACTGTCGTCAGTGATTACTGGGTTCCACCAAGAAGACATCATTTCTAATTTAAAGATTAAAAATGTGGACAGATGATGCGGGTGGGGGGGAGCATCTGTCCAATCCCTGGGGAGGGGAGTGGGAGAGTGGGAACCCCAGCCTCACTGTCACACAAGCCTAACTGATGCTCTTCCCTGGCATGGGAGACATTTCTATCTGCTGTCATAAATCCTTTGGGAAATAAAATATAGTATCAGTCAATCAATCAACCACATTTAAAATGATGGCTTCCCTTGCTAGTTCTCTTATTTAACTGATGGTCTTTAGTTGTGGTATCTGATGCTTTGAAAACTCCCAAAGTCCCAGGACACTCAGATCGACTGCCCTGGGGTGAAATAAAGAAGAGATTAGGAAGCAGCAAAAGCACTGAATTCTGCTCCTGGTGCCAGAGATATAATTTGTTGATTTCAGGCTCTGCTTTCTTCATTCCCCTCCAGGCCCCAGAAGCAACACAAGGACTGATGGCGTGTGCATCCTGCGCCGGGCTGCTAGTTGTTCCAAAATAGTTACATCATTGCATGTGGTCCTTGGTTACCCCATGTGAAGTGTAAGGTCAGGAGATGTTCCTCCCGCATGTCCCTGGACAAGGTAGCATGACATGGCTGATAAGACTCGAGCTCTATAGTCCCTCGCATGCTTTTGAATTCAGTACCACTTCCTCTTACTGTGCCTCATTTTCTTTATTTGTAAAATAGGTATCATAATACTACTAAAACTGCCTCCTGGAGAGGTACTGTAGGATACTAGTTAAGAACACAGAACCCAATGATTTAAGTTTGAATCCAGGCTCAACACTAGCTGAATGATCCAGAGCAAGTTACTGAAACTTGTTGAGCCATTTTTCATCTATAAAATGAAGATGCTGATAGTTAATGCTTGAGAAGAGTACTGAGGAATAACAGAAATTAATATTTATACATCCATACCTGCTAAGTCACTTTATTATGTCTGACTCTTTTCGACCCCATGGACTACAGCCCACCAGGCTTCTCTGTCCACGGGATTCTCCAGGCAAGAATTCTGGAGTGGGTTGCCCTGCCCTCCTCCAGGGAGTCTTTCTGACCCAGGGATCAAACCCAAGTCTCATGTTTCCTGCACTGGCAGGCAGGAAACATAGTGCCACCATAGCACTAGCACCACCAGGGAAGCCCAAATTAATATTTATAAGATAATTTAAACTATGCCTGTTATATGGTTAGCATCACATTGACTGTTAGCTAGTACTTTTACCATCCATGCAAAGTGCTTAGAGTGACTGGCAGTTGATGTTAGCTCTTATCCCCTCCCTGATTATTAAGACTCGATGGTAAGCAGCACTCTGGGAAAATGTGGTCTCCAGGATGTGCAAGGACTGCTCTTTGTGTGGGAAACTGCATGTAAATTCTCCCAGCTCCTCCGGCTTTGCCAAAACAAGAAGGGAAGGCTGGAGGAGGGTGAGGACAAACTATCTTAGGTGAAACCAGATGAAGCTTTCTCAGCTCGAGACACAGAGCCTCACCTTTGAATTTCAGTCTAAATAATCCCACAAGCTCAACTCTAAGCAGTATGCAGACAAGTGAGCTCCAAGACCTAAGGACTGAGGGTGTGTTTCTGATGTAAAAATCACATGAACAAATAGAGTCTACTCTTGTTCTTTTTCTGAGTGATTCAGCCTGGGAACAGAGGTCGACTTTAAGCAGGTGAGAGACTGTGGCCTGGGGGATCCACACCAGCCTTTCTCCCCTTCCTACTCCCAATGCTTCATCTCCTCTTTGCCCTCCTGCATCATCTCTCATTGTCACACCTTCAGGCACAGAAAAGTTACCTTAGCAAATCAGAGATGAGGTCAGAAATAGAAACAGGGAGTTTACTGAGGAGAATTTCTAAGAAGAGAAAATAAACTGCAGAAAAGATGCTGGAGTTATACACTAGGACCCATAATATGATAGAGCCACCATACCAGCCCTAGATTGCCTATCTCTAAATTTCTCTTATATAGGTGAGAGATATACTTTTATCTTATCATAGCCAATATATTAGTAGCTTTTCCATCAAATAGAGTAAATCAGTTCTAACAGATGGACCCAGACTTGTGCTGACATTCATCTTGCAACTACAAAGGCAGACTTGGAATAAAACTGATACCATGGGTAGCAGAGCAGAAACAAAAAGAAACTGGATCTTTTAATACATCATGGAGCTGCTGGGTCAAGCTTTTCCTGATGCTAAATTTATCATGGGATATTAGAGTTCTATGAATCAATAAATTCACTTTTTTTTTTTAAAGCTAGAGTTGCAGGTTTTGCAACTTGTAGCTCAAAGCATCCTAGTGGATACATGTTTAATACTTTGTAGGAGATAACACTCCAGTATTCTTGCCAGGAAAATCCTATGGACAAAGGAGCCTGGCAGGCTACAGTCCATGGGGTTGCAAAGAGCTGGACATGACTGAGTGACTGAGCACACACACCCACACAGGAGATAACACATTAGCACAGTATTTCATTTCCAAAGAAAGCAGTATAAGCAGAAGTGTATTTAAAATGCATCTGGGCTTTCTTTATAGTCGAGTCGTCAAACACATAAACAAGCCTGAATGATTTTTTAAGTCACTTAACATTTATTGAATCCCTACTATGGACCAGGTAAATTATTGTTCATCCTTACAGCAGTACTAAATGGCAGAAATAATTCTTCTAGTTTAACAAATGAAGAAGTGAAGGCCCAGAGGTTTAAGTTAGTTGTCCAAGGTCATCTAACTAATAAGGAGCCAGCTGGGACCAGAACCCAGGCCTGCAAAGGTCTCACACCCATGACCTTTACACGTCACAGAGCCCTGGACATAGATCCCTTCTAGACCTAATATTCTGCATCTCCTATTTTTAAATCTTTGCCTTTGGGAACCTCACAACAAGGGCTAATTTGAAGAACATCTGTATCAGTCTCATGAAGAAGAGGGACTTGCAGTTGGGGGACCCAGCATATCTTCCTGGTTGAACATACACTGATCCCCTCTCTTTCTGGCCCCATCTTGCCCTCTTTCACTCTCTGGTGCTGTCTGAAGAATGCACATTTGGCCAAGTGAACTATTTCTTCTTTGGGACTGGACAGAGTGTTGAGTACACCTGTCCTAGATCCAGCTCATCGTCTGTCTCTTCTGCTCCTTGGCTCAAAGTCTGAATTTCCTTTTCATTTAAGATTTACAGTTGGACATTATGCTCCAAAATGACTTTGGCAACAGCTGATTAGTGCTGATGTGGTGCATCCAGACTGAATGTATCTGACATCCAATTCACACTGGGTCTTCGGGCCCATTTTTTACCTTGAATGGACACACTGAAAAGTTTTGCTTATTTATTTTTTATTTTATATTTTGGCTTCCCAGGTGGTGTCAGTGGTAAAAAACATACCTACCAATGCAGGAGACATAAGAGACGTGGGTTCTATCCCTAGGTCGGGAAGATCCTCTGGAGGGGGGCGTGGCAACTCACTCCATTATTCTTGCGTGGAGAATCCCATGGACAGAGGAGCCTGTTGGGCTACAGTCCACAGAGTCGCAAAGAGTCAGACATGACTGAAGCGACTTAGCATGCAGACATGCACACATGCCTTGTGAGATCTTAGTTTCTCAACCAAGGATTGAACCTGGGCCTATGGCAGTAAAAGCACCAAGTCCTAACCACTGGGCTGCCTGGGAATTCCTGAGTTTTTTTTAATTTTAAACATGTTTGCTTAAGTCGAAGCATATCATGTTCATTTGCTGACATTATGTAATTCTGTATAAGCAAATGCTGACTCCACATGTGAAATCATATGAGGTGGACCGCCTGTGACTCTGTGCAATTGAGAAATGATCCCCATTATGTAACATATTTTTAAATATCTCAAAGTAAAAAATAAGCCAGATAAAACAAAATTTCTTTCCCTTGACCAAATTGCTATATTTTTTAAATAAGTCACTTCATAATTGCCAAATGAGGTAATATCAGTGAAAGTGACATGTTAAAGAATATACAAATATCAGCCACTGACATTTCTTTGAATACTAATAACATTTTGTCTTCCCAGACAAGTCAAAGTCTCAAGTTTTTCTATACCTAAAGTTCTGGAGTAGGATTTATCATGGAACTCTCACCACATAAAACAATATCCAAGCAAGTTTCCTAATTCTCTAGAGTGTTTAACACGCCTATGAGCCACATAAGAGCTACACTTCGCATACGTGCTAAGTCGCTTCGGTCATGTCTGACTCTTTGCTACCCTATAGACTGTAGCCTGCCAGGCTCCTCTGTCCCTGTTATTCTCCAGGCAAGAATACTGGAGTGGGTTGCCATGCCCTCCTCCAGGGGACCTTCCTGACCCAGGGATTGAACCTGGGTCTCTTATGTCTCTTGCACTGGCAGATGGGTTCTTTACCACTAGCACCATCTGGAAAGCCCAAGAGCTTCACTAGTAACCAATAAAAGAAGCAATGTACTTCTTTCTGCATCCAGGAAATAGATATTTCCCAAAAAGCAACTTAATAGCCAGATATTCTGTCTTAAATATATTTTATATGCCCATACAACATCTAGCATAGTACTGTTAAAATAGTGTAAGTTCAAGAGAATGAGACAACAAGCCACAGACTGGAACAAAATATTTTCAAAAGACACATCTGATAAAGGACTGTTATCGAAAACAAGACTTATAAAACTCAACAATAAGAAATCAAACAACCCAATTAAAAAAATGGGCAAAAGTCAAGTGGAATTTTGATGGCTCTAATATTTTTTAGTGTGAATGCTCCAACAGTGACATGTATCTTGTCCCTGTTGCCATGTTTTGGGACCCTTTCTGCAAGGACCCCAACAAGCTGATGTTCTGCGAAGTCTTCAAGTACCGAAAGCCAGCAGAGACCAATTTAAGGCACCCTCCACTACAGATGGTGAGTGCAGCCATGAAATTAAAAGATGCTTGCTCCTTGGAAGAAAAGTTATGACCAACCTAGACAGCTTATTAAAAAGCAGAGACATTACCTTGCCAACAAAGGTCTGTCTAGTCAAAGCTATGGTTTTTCCAGTAGTCATGTATGGATGTGAGAGTTGGACTATAAAGAAAGCTGAGCACTGAAGAATTGATGCTTTTGAACTGTGGTGTTGGAGAAGACTCTGGAGAGTCCCTTGGACAGCAAGGAGATCCAAGCAGTCCATCCTAAAGGAAATCAGTCCTTTAATGTTCATTGGAAGGACTGATGCTGAAGCTAAGACTCCAATACTTTGACCACCTGATGCGAAGAACTGACTCATTGGAAAAGACCCTGATGCTGGGAAAGATTGAAGGCAGGAGAAGGGGATGACAACAATATAATAATATAATTACAATTATATTATTATATATTATATCATATATAATTATAATAAGTATATGTGATTATAATTAATATTAATTATATATATTATATATATATATTCTTATCATATAATCCAGTAATTGTGCTCCTTGTTATTTGCCCAAGTGAATTGAAGACTTATTTCCACACAAAAACTTGCACATGGATGTTTATAGCAGCTTTATTCATAAACTTCCAAAACTTGGAAGCAATGAAAATGTCCTTCAGTTAGGTGAAGGGATAAATAAACTGTAGTACATCTGGTCAGTGGAATATTATTCAGCACTTAAAAGAAATGAGCTATGAAGACACAAAAAATCATTACTAAGTGAAAGAAGCCAATCTGAGAAGGCTGTGTATTGCATGATTCCAACTATATGACGTTCTGGGAAAGGTAAATCTATAGAGACATTAAAAAGATCTGTGGTTGCCAGGGACTAGGAGGTGAGAGGGTCGAATATGCAGAGCACAGAGGATTTTTAGGTCAGTGAAACTATTCTGTATGATAGTACAAATTGTGTGTAATACCACCATGTGGTGGGTACATGTCCTTATAGAGCTGTCCAAACCTGTAGAATGGACAACATCAAGAGTGAACCCTGATCTTGGGTGGCAGTGATGAGTCAGTTTAGGTTCATGGACCATAACAAATGCACCTACTCTGGTAGGGGATGTTGATAGTGGGACAGGCTATGCGTGTATTGGTGCAGCAGGTATATGAGAACTCTAAGCTTTCTGCTAAATTTTGCTATGAACCTCAAACTACTTTAAAAAATAAAATAAAGTCAGTTTCACCAGGTAATAGAAAAGGTTCAGCCAAAGCCAATCCTGACTAGCTGCTGTATGCCTCCATTATCCTGGAGGGTGGGAGCAGAGGCTTGGCTTTCTGAAATGCATTTCCACTGGACACAGCCATGGAAATAGACTACAGAAGTTTCTGTAACCCTGGAAACACAAAGCCAGATATATCATTTCAGTCTAAAGGGCATGTTCTAAATAGCCCCAGTGCTATCAAACGCCATTGTTAATGCCACACGCGGAGTTCTCACACCGCACACACCATTTGTGGGAGGTGTGGCAGGAAAGTCCATAGAAAAAGATCAGTACCTCTGGTCTGAAATGAAATAAGTGTGGGAGAACATTTCATGAAAATTATTTCTCTTCTAAAACTGAAAAAGGTATTTCCTTGCCAGTCAGAAAGGCCTTTTACACCTACTGTCAGCTAAAAGACTAAGAGAAAACAACCCCACAGGGAAAATAATTTTCCTGTGTTTCAGATGTTCCGAGGAAGTTTGTGAACATCAATATGAAAGTGAACTGAAACAGCTTACACACCAAGCTACGCACTGAAGTTTGGAGGTTCATATTAAAAAGAAAATAAGCAGATGGTCTAGCACACACAACCCTCCCCCATTTAGAAGCTCTACCAAGACCCAAACTTACAATTTGGGCTTCTTTGAAAGCACCTTGAAAGGCATTTAGTAGAAACTGCCGGCCAGTGCAAGGAATCTCTTTTTTAAAATATAAACTGTCTTGCCCCCTCTGCTTAGTGAGAGGGAATCTGATGTTCTCTAAAATTCGCCATTCCACTGGTAAGACATTTTTGTTTATTAACAAAACCTGCCTCCATCTAACTCCCAAACACTGGACTGTGCCCTGCTCTAGAATCAGAGAATAAGAATAACCTTCTTCCTGGCTCTAGCCCTTGCCAGCTGTTTCCTTCAGCAAATCACTGAATTCCTCTGTGTTTCATCCTATGAAAGGAAGATGATAAGTGCACCTACCTCCTAAGGTGGAAATGAGGCTGAAATATTAGCACAATGCTTGGCTTATGAGTAGCACTCCATAATTATTAGCTATTACTATAATGAGCTGTTGTACACAACAACCCTTCTAATAGCTATGAAATGGCGATTCCATCATTAGGCTTGCAAGGAATAGAGACATTTCAGATGACCTTAGGCAGTGATTGACAACCTTTCTGTAAATTGCTAGATTTGGGGGCGACACACTTCAAGGGTTTAAATGACACCCACAGTCATCCTGGGATTCATCTGGTCCCCTTCTGCATCACTACTATTTGGGTGTGATCTTACTTGCCCCGGGCTTCCCTGGTGGCTCAGCTGGTAAAGAATCCGCCGGCAATATGGGAGATCTGGGTTTGATCTCCGGGTTGGAAAGATCCCCTGGAGAAGGGAAAGGCTACCCACTCCAGTATTCTGGCCTGAAGAATTCCATGGACTGTATAGTCCATGGGGTTGCAAAGAGTCAGACATGACTTGAGCAACTTTCACTTTCACTTTACTTTCCACACAGACCAAGTTTTCACATGTTCTCATTTCTCTGGCACCAACTTGCCAGGAGGGTCTACCTTGGCCCCTTGACCTCTGATCTGCAGCAAGTTGGACTTTGACTGTGCACCACCTCATGGTGGTGCTCAGTTTAGCAATTTTTCTTTCTGAAATTTTGCATGACAAAGGAGATGATTTTTTTAAAGTCTTACATGTTGCCAAAATTTGGCAGCACCCTCAGAAAGAGTTTGAGGCCATTCAATAAACCACTGCATATCAATTGAGAAACACTGTCCTAAGTCATGGGGTTTATTTGACCACCACCCTAGGAAACAGAGGAGTCTAGCATCTCTACCGCAGAGCCAGGCCTTACAGAGACTAGAGCTCAGTCCAGAAGCTAGAAGGTTGCTTAGGATACAGCATGGCTCTAACAACTGGGTTATAACAGTAAATAAAATTGCCATCTGTTGAGCTCTTAATATGGGCCAGGCACTATGCCAGGCATTTTACAAGTGTTAGCTATCTTTTTTGAAAATCTGTTTAAATTGTGGAATAAAATACTCTTCAATTAAAGTGTTCACAACAAAAGTACAGCATAATGAACAATCGCAAAGCAAACACTTGTATTACTACCTGCTCAGTAAAGAAATTGAATACCTCCAAGCACTGCAGAATCCCCCTCCCCTTGGTACCTCCTTCTGGTCTCAGAGCCCTTCCTTTCTCCAGAAGCAACCAGTATTCAGATTTTTATGACAATAATTTTATTACTTTTGTTTATAGTTTGTTCAACAATATATTGCTATATAATATAAACTGCATTATATAGCTTTTGGTTTAGTTTTGCCTATTTTAAATTAGGATCATATGCTGTGTATTATTTCTCTGGTTCAACATTGTATTTATAAGATTTATTCATGCTGTTCCCTGTAGCATAAACCATTCATTTTTCAGTGTTGTATAGTACTCCATCTGTGACTATATCACAATCTACTTGTTTATTCTACAATTGATGGATATTTGTGTTGGTTGCATCAAAGTTATGGACATGGTTGTGTACATATGTTCCAGTGTACATGGCAAGTTCCTCTTAGATATGTATTTCCAAGAATAGAATTGTTCAATCATGGAATGTGCATATTTTCAGTTTTATTAGATAAATGCCAAAGCATTTTCCAAATAGTTACACTAATCTATTGATACATTCCCACCAACAACAGGAAATATGAACTTCCTGTTGCTCCATATCCTTACCAACGCTTGGTATTATCAGATTTTTCAAATTTTTCCAAGCTGGTGTGTGTGTATAGTATTTATTTGTAGTTTTAATGCCTGGTTATTAAACTTCAAATACATTGACTTATACTTCATACATTCATTCTTATCTTGCTACTTTTGCTCAACATTGCATTTATAGGTTTCATCTGTATTGTTTCAGACAGAATCTCACTGTATTTCCCTTGTTGTCATTAAGGTTGATCATATTTTCATATATTTTAAAACTATGTTAATATCTTCTTTGGGTAGGAGCTTGTTTGAATCTTTTTCTTATTTTTCGGTGGTGGGGGTATTGGTTGTGTTTTTCTTATTGATTTGTAGATGTTTTCTTCAACTTTTAGTTCTGGATACTGGCTCTCTAGTGGTCTTATGTGTTGCAAAATTCCCCCTTTCTCATGTATATCTGTTGAATCTTCACAGCAAGCCAAATAAGTAAATACTATAGTGTCATTTTATAGTTGAGGGAAGACAGCAGAGCCTTTGAGAAGTTTAGTGACTTGTTCAAGGTCACGTAGCTCGCTAATAAGCATCAGAGCTGGGAAATCAAACCTAGATCTGCTCAGCTAGAAAGCTGACCCTTAACCACCAGGCTGAGCTCAGGGTCTAGGGTCACCAGCACCTCTGTACTGCTCTACAGGTCTTCAGCCACCTCTCCACTGGCTTTTCTCTTCTCTCTTCCTTCCTTCCTCCCAACTTTGGCTTACTCAGGACTTTCCCTTCCTGCCCTTTGGCATGACCTTTCTTCTGTTCCCCAGGTCCAAATGTTTCCCCTCACCTGGCTTCTTCTTCAAACTCTCTGAAGGTGGTCTCATTGGCTCCATCTGGCACTGTCCCTTTCATGGGCAGACTCATGTGGATCAAGTCATGGCCACAGCTCAGGTGTTCTCCCAGTCCAGTTGGCTGTGGCCAGCAGGCAAAATCACATGGTCCCTGGCCTCAGATGGAGCTGTGGACTAGTGGCTGCTCCTCAAAGCAGTTCTCTCCTGTGAATCTTCACTTTTTAGGCTGATCATCACCTGGTCCTTTGAAATCTCACCATCCTGAAGACAACTCCCATCTAACCCATTCTACACAGCTGGGAGTCTTCTGGGATACCACCTTCTTCCTCACTCCCCATCCAAGCCCATCCAAGCATCAGTGTCTATGTATTCTGTGACTTAGATAACTCTCAAATCTACCCACTTCTCCCCGTGCCTATCCTCCACCTTAGTCCAGTGTCTACCCTAGTCCTGCCTGGCCAGCGTTGGTCACCCCTCATACTGCCTTTGCCTAGTTAATTTCCTATCTCAGCAGTTCTGGCCTCTCTGACCTGCACAGAGGTCCCCTGTGTGCTCCACATTCTTACCACATCCTTACCTATGCTCCACAGGGATGTGTAGGGACGATCGACACATCCCTGCCTGACTGTTAGTCTTAGTTGTAGGCCAAAAGTGGTTCATGTAAACAATAAGATATTATCTTCTGCCTATCACACAGGCAAATATTAAAATTACTGACAATATTCTGTGCTGTTGAGACTGCAAGAAAGCATGCATTCTGATTTGTGCTTTCATTCAGGTATAACATCAGTAGCAAGAAATATGATAGCAACTTATTTAAAAATTTTCATATCCTTTTAGCCAGTGTTTCCACTTCTCTGAGTTTATCTTTTTTTTTTATAGAAGTTTTTTTGTCTCTACCATGTGGCTTGTGGGATCTTAGTTCCCTGTCTAGGGATCAAACATTGAACCCCAGCCTTCAGCAGTGAAAGCATGAAGTCCTAGCTACTGGACCACCAGGGAATTCCTGAATTTATCCTTTAGAAATAAATACTCACACCATTATGTAAAAAGATGCCCAGAATAATTTTCTTTGCAACATTGTTTACTATAGTGACAAAGTGGAAGTAATACACATATCAATAAGACACTAGCTAAATAAACTGTGGTACATTCATAAAACGGAGTGTTACCCAACCATTTAGAAGAATGAGATTTCTTTGTATTCATGTGGAAAAATGTCTAAATACATTATGCTAAAAAAAAAAAGTATGGTTCCTTTTTTATGCTTCTTAAAGATATTACATGTATATATACATATATTAAATTAATTTATTTATTTTAATTGGAGGCTAATTACTTTAAATATTGTAGTGGTTTTTGTCATACATTGACATGAATCAGCCATGTGTTCCCCATCCTGAAACCCCCTCCCACCTCCCTCCCCATCCCATCCCTCAGGGTCATCCCAGTGCACTGGCCCTGAGCACCCTGCCTCATGCATTGAACCTGGACTGGCGATCCATTCCACATATGGTAATATATATGTATCAATGCTATTCTCTCAAATCATCCCACCCTCGCCTTCTCCCACAGAGTCCAAAATTCTGTATATTTTTAAAAGTTGGAGGAAAGTGCAGAAGCCATTGACAGTGGCTATCACTGGGGAAAGAGGATGAGTTTGTGGTGGGGGGAGGGCTTCTTTTCTGTGTCATATATTTCTGTAACATTTGCTTTTGCTATTTTATTACTATAAAATTATTTGTAACCTGAAGAAATCTAATACAGAGAGAAAGATAATAATTACATCATTAAGTCTACATTGTGTCTTCTTCTCCCTAGAATATAAGCTCTCTGAGGTCAGCAAATGCTTCTTTCCTATTCAGTGCTATTTCCCCACAGTCTAGTTAGTGCCAAGCACATAGTAGGTGCTCATTAAACATTTATCAGTGGAATGACTAAATGAATGATGAACTGTTTCTATGATCCTGTAAACTGTGGTACCCACTTGGAACTCTAGAAACAGCCTGTGGCTACCTCTTCTCTTGAACTGTACTCCATACTTTAAAAACTTCAAAGGTGCTTCCCCTTTTCAGAACAGTCCCATGAGGTTCTTTGCTGGTGTTTAGCTTTAGGGCCTTTGCACAAGTGCTGCACTCAAGCTGGGTTCCCCCTCTTAATTTAGGCAAATAATTTTTTTGAGTTCCAAGTCAGGGGTCTTTGGAGTTTTGTTCACATCTGTCAAGGTACTGTAAAACTCAATCCCTGACATCTAACCCAAGGCAAGGCCTACTAGCTTCATATTACCCACACACTTGATAAATACAATTTATGCATTTACTTCCAGTTTAGTTATAAAGAAAGAAAACTGTATAGGTCAGGGCCTCCAACAGAACTCTGCAATTCTCCATAAGAGAAGTCTCTCTATGTTGACTTGTAGGAATCTGATCTTTCTGGGCAATCTTTTCCCAGATTAAACTTAAGCATATTAAGCTCTTTTCTACCTCAGGGGCTTTGCATTTCCAGCACCCTCCACCTGGAAAGCTTTCTCTAGATGGTAACTCCTTTTAGATATCCAGGACTCTAAGGTTATCTCATCAGAAAGACCTTCCTACTACCCAGTCAAAAATATTCCCTTCCCAAATCCTCATTATTCTAACTTTGTTTTCTACAAAGCACTTAACAATAACTAAAGTTACCTTTTTAATGTATTTTGTTTACCTCTTTATCACCTGTTCCCTCCCCCTCCCCAGTGTCTGTGGGGACATTGTCAGCTTATTTATACTCTATCCCCTATGCCTGGAACACTGCAGTTTAGTTAAGTATGTGCTGAGTGAATGATAAAAAGAGTTGGTCAGATATCCGAATGGATATCTGCCTGAATTGTCTTCTAGACCCACGTTTATCTGTAAGGATGTTGTATTGCTATCCTGTATTAGTTACATGTTAGTTGCTCAGTCGTGTCTGACTCTTTGTGACCCCATGGACTGTAGCCTGCCAGTTGTCTTTGACTCTTTGTGACCCCATGGGCTGTAGCCTGTCAAGATCCTCCATCCATGGGATTTTCCAGGCAAGAATACTGGAGTGGGTTGCCATTTCCTTCTCCAGGGGATCTTCCCAACCCAGAGAATGAACCCAGGTCTCGCGCACTGCAGGCAGACTGTTTACTGTCTGAGCCACCAGGGAAGCCCTGGTAGCTCAGCTGGTAAAAAATCCACCTGCAATGCAGGAGACCCTGGGTCAATTGCTGGGTTGGGAAGATCCCCTGGAGAGCGGGTAGGCTACCCACTCCAGTATTCTTGGGCTTCCTTTGTGGCTAAGCTGGGAACGAATCAGCCCGTAATGCAGGAGACCTGGGTTCAATCTCTGGGTTGGGATGATCCCCTGGAGAAGGGAACAGCTACTCACTCCAGTAGTCTGGCCTGGAGAATTGCATGGACTGTATAGTCTATGGGGTTACAAAGAGTCAGACACAACTTAACGACTTCCACTTTCTTTCATTAGTATCCTGAGACTGCCATAACAAATTATCACAAGTTTGGGGATTTAAAACAACAAAAACGTATTCTTTTACAATTCTGGAAGCAGAAGTCCAAGATAAGTTTCACTTTGATTTCACCAAAATCAAGGTGTGAAAAAGGTCACACTCCCAGCAGAGATTCTAGGACAGAATGTATCCCCTGCTTCTTCCAGCTTCAGGTGGCTGCCAGGGTTCCTTGGCTTGTGGCTCCATCACTGCCATCTTCAAGGCCAGCATCTTGATCTCTTTCTCTGCTCCATCTTTACATTGCCTTCTCCCCTGTGTGTGTCACTCTAAAATCTCTCTTGGCCTCCATATTAAAAGGACAGATGTGATGGCATTTATGGCCCAATTGGATAATTCAGGATAATCTTTCCAATTCAAGATGCTTAACCTAATCACTTTTGAAATGTGGTGTCGCAAAGAGTTGGACACGACTAAGCGACTGAACTGAACTGGACCTAATGTCCTAATCACAGCTGCAATGTAGGTTGACCATATATTACCATAGATAGCACATTCATACGTTTCAGGGATTAGGATCTGATATCTTTTGAGGACCATTCAACCTCCTGCAGATGTCATTAGTGACCCTGTGAAATGTCTTTGCAAAAATCGAGACAGATCGTATATGCAGGATTCCTCTTTCCCACTTCTCTGGTACTGCCTGCCACAGAGGAAAGCTCATTCCATGCTTCTTGAATGAATAAGTGCACAGAAGATGTGGTTCTGCTCTACAACTCTCCACCCCAGCCCCCTATCACTGGCTTCCCCAGTTCACAGACTGTTAAGAAGCCAGAATGGGTTTGGAAAATGAGTAATCTCCTAAGTGATCTCCATCTGACACACTGCTGATCTCCACTGGGAAGGATGTATGGTTATCAAATGGATCACAAGACTAAAATTATTTACAAATGAGCCTTGCCCACTAGGAAGGGTTTGGGCTTTGCTCCTATTTGATTTTTCTCCCTCCCCAGCACTCGGAGGAGGGTTGTGTTGTAGACAAATTAATTCTTTGGCTTTTGTGATGCTGAATATGAGTATGGAGAGCGGACGTATAGCTGAAGCACTTTTCTGTATAGCAGAAATGAACTGCTGCTGCTAAGTCGCTTCAGTCGTGTCCGACTCTGTGTGACCCCATAGACGGCAGCCCACCAGGCTCCGCCGTCCCTAGGATTCTCCAGGCAAGAATACTGGAGTGGGTTGCCATTTCCTTCTCCAGTGCATGAAAGGGAAAAGTGAAAGCGAAGTCGCTCAGTCATGTCCGACTCTCAGCGACCCCATGGACTGCAGCCCACCGGGCTCCTCCATCCATGGGATTTTCCAGGCAAGAGTATTGGAGTGGGGAACACAACATTGTAAATCAACCATACTTCAATTAAAAAAAAAAAAGTATGAGGAGAGGGAGATCAAATGGCACTGACTAGGCAGAAGGAAAATTGGTTCATCTTCCCCCGACTGAGGGGGTCCCTGAGGTACTTCTTGCAGAAGTGTAGTACCTGGGGAAAGGGTCAGTCAAATCCATAATTGGATCATTCCATAGTTAAAAAATAAATAAATAAATAAATAAAACTACTTTCAAATCCCTGGTCTGGTCCCCTGAGTGGCATCATAAACCTGATCCCTTGGTTATAGAGCAAGTTTTCTATAGTTATTGCATGGATTACTATTTACTAATTCCTTGACAAAACCAGAGAGTAAAATCTACTGGGGTGGGACCATGGTCTCCCTCCCCAGACTCCCACCATGATTGGGGTTCTCTTAAGAAGCCATCAGCTGGTGGGGTTTGATGCCCTGAGATGGCAGCTAGCCTGGCCCTGGAGGCCCCACGGCTGAGCAACAGGGGTAAAGCTCCGACAGCCAAGGACAAAGGGAGGTTGCCCTTTCTCAGGATTATGGTGGTGGTGACCATGGATCTTACACTCAACCCTCACTGGTGCTCAAGACGTCCCCTCTCCCACGCTGCAGGAAGAGGGCCTTAGGTGAAAGAGGGGTGGAGTTGAAGACACCCAAGAGAACTTCCGTGAGGTCTGTAAGTGGGAGAGACCCTCTTCTCTCCCAGGAATAAACAATGAGAGGGCCAAACAGGCACAGAGAGGGCCAAGGAAAAAGCAAGATGCTCAGGCCTAAAATGAGAGATGAAGAAGGGGTTTTTGAAGTCACACGGGGTTCAACCCAGCACACCAGCGTGGAAGCCTGGATACAAGGTCAGCCACAATGTTCCTAGCTAGGACTAGACTTCCCTGTAGCTATAGGGAATTCCCCATAGCTCAGATAGTAAAGAATCTGCCTGCAATGCAGGAGACCCAGGTTCGATCCCTGGGTGGGGGAAGATCCCCTGGAGAAGGAAATGGCAATCTTTTCCAGTATTCTTGCCTGGAGAATTCCATGGACAGAGGAGCCTGGAGGTCTACAGTCCATGGGGTCGCAAAGAGTCGGACACGACTAAGCGACTAATATACATGCACACAGAACTAGGAATGCATTTGCTTGGAGTGCCCTCCTTACCGCAGAAGGGTAACTCTGCTATGAAGCCCAGGGACAGCATTCCATGGGAAGTGGCTTGCTTTGGGGGACCTATGACTGGCTGTGGCATTCCCTTGACTGTGTATTAGAACCTTGGGTTAGTGCCATAGTTCCTGAGAACACATACATGCAAGTTATAAAGCATATTAATGAGACAGTGATTCACTAGGCAGAAATCTAAACAAACTAGTCTCTTCTAACTCCCATTACAGCTTTTCATGAAGGGAGGCATACATGTTTTATGGTTGAGGAAAAGAATGCGTATCACCAGTTCTTACTTGCAGTGACTTATCTGTGAATTTGTAAAGTGATTAAACCCTTTCTTGGAGATATACTGAACCATAGAAATAAAAAGTATGCCTCATCTATCTATAATGTCTGCCCTGTAAAGTTTGAAACAGGAGCTCAAGGGTTTTGAAAGCATCAGAAAAAATACGAAAATTTCTCAGGTCAATATTGAGATTAAAATTTCTCAGGTTAATAATCCTTTTAAAAAGTACATAAAAATATAAAGGGAAAGACTGGGGAACTTCCTTGGTGGTCCAGTGGCTCAGACTCCACGCTTCCAGTGCCAGGGCCCTGGGTTCGATCCCTGGTCAGGGAACTATATCCCACATGCCATAACTAAGAGTCTGCATGCTGCAACTAAAGATCTTGAAAAATAAAATTTTTTTTTTAAAAGGGAAAGACTGATAGGTATAATTGTACAAAAAGTACACATCTGAATCTACACATATCCATGCACAGATAAAAATCTACCATACATAAAGTTAAAAGACAAATAGTAAGAAAAAAATCTTGCAACTAACTTCTAACACAAAAGGTTACTTTGTTTAAAATACAAAGAACTTTCACACTTCAGTAAGGTAAATGTAAACACTCTAGTAGAAAAATGAGCAATTTCCAGAGCCCAGGAACCACAACGACTGAGCCCCGAGTGCTGCAACTACTGAAGCTCATGTACTCTAGAGCCTGTGCTCTGCAACAAGAGAAGCCACTACAATAAGCCTGCACACTGCAATGAAGAGTAGCTTCCACTCACTGCAGCTAGAGAAAGGCTGTGGGCAGTAATGAAGACCCAGAGCAGCCAAAAATAAATAAATAAAATTATTTTTAAGAAAGAAAAATGAGCAATTTATTTAAAAAGAAATACCCAGAGATACAACTCAAATAACCAAGAGATTAAGTTCTTTCCTGTCAAACTGGAAAAATGAAAAAGTGTAACAAATATTGCATAGATGAGGCCATGGGGAATTCTTGCTCATGCTGGCCAAATTTGACAATTAAAAATTTTAAGTGTATATCCCTTTTTACTTATCAGTTTCACTTATAAGAAAGTTTTCTAAACAATCATGAATGTGTAGAAAGATTTAGTGGAAGAAAACATTCATTACAATATTGTTAATAAAAAATAAACCTAAATGTCTTCGAATTGAGGATTTAAAAAATGTTTTTATTTACTTTAAAATTTATTAAAGTATAATCGATTTACGATGTTATATTTTCTGGTGTACAGCAAAGTGATTCAAATATACATATTTATATACTTTTTCAGATTCTTTTCCTTATAGGTTATTACAAGATATTGAATATTGTTCCCCATGATATACAGTAGGACCTTATTGTTTATCCACTCTATATATTAGTTTGCATCTGCTAATCCCAAACTCCCAGTCTGTTCTCCCTTCCCCTCCACCCCAGGCAACCACGAGTCTGTTCTCTTTGTGAATCTGTTTCTGTTTCATAGATAAATTCATTTGTGTAATAGTTTAGATTCTACATCGGAGAAGGCAATGGCACCCCACTCCAGTATTCTTGCCTGGAAAATCCCATGGATGGAGGAGCCTGGTAGGCTATGGTCCATGGGGTCGCTAGGAGTCGGACACGACTGAGCGACTTCACTTTCACTTTTCACTTTCATGCATTGGACAAAGAAATGGCAGCCCACTCTGGTGTTCTTGCCTGGAGAATCCCAGGGACGGCGGAGCCTGCTGGGCTGCCATCTATGGGGTCGCACAGAGTCGGACACGACTGAGGTGACTTAGCAGTTAGATTCTACATATAAGTGATATCTTATGTATTGGTCTTTGTCTGACTTATTTCAGTTAGTGCGATAATCTCCAGGTTCATCCATGTTGCTGCAAATAGCACTATTTCATTCTTTTTTATGGCTGAGTAATGTTTCATTGTGAGCTTCCCAGGTAGCTCAGTTGTAAAGAATCTTCCTGCCAAGCAGGAGACATGGGTTCAATCCCTGGGCTGGGAAGATACCCTGGAAGAGGAAACGGCAACCCACTTTAGTATTCTTGCCTGGGAAATCCATGGACAGAGGATACTGGCAGGATATAGTCCATAGGGTTGCAAGAGTTGGGCATGACTTAGCAAGATGGACATTTAGGTTGGTTCATCTCTTGGTTATTGTAAATAGTGCTTCTATGAACATTGGGGTGCATGTATCTTTTCAAATTAAAGAGTTTTGTGCAGACGTATGCCCAGTAGTGGGATAGCTAGCTCATATGGTAGCTCTTTCTTCAGGAACCTCCATACTGTTTTCCATAGTGGCTGCACCAATTTACATTCCCACCAATAGTGTCGGAGGGTTCCCTTTTCTTTATACCCTCTCCAGCACTTATTGTTTGTGGACTTTATATAATAATGGTGGCCACTCGTGTGAGGTGGTACCTCATCGTATTTTGACTTGCATTTCTCTAATAATTAGCAATGCTGAGTATCTTTTTATACGCCTATTGACCATCTGTATGTTTTCTTTGGAGAAATGTTTATTTGGGTCTTCTGCCCATTTTGAGAATTTAAATACATTATAGTTTAAGAACAACTTTTCATTAGAATGGGGCATCCCTGGTGACTCAGCTGGTAAAGAATCCGCCTGCAGTGCGGGAGGCCTGAGTTCAACCCCTGGGTTGGGAAGATCCCCTGGAGAAGGGAACAGCTACCCACTCCAGTATTCTGGCCTGGAAAATTCCATGGACTGTATAGTCCATGGGGTCACAAAGAATCGGACACGACTGAGCGACTTTCACTTTCATTAGAATAGTCTGCTGTCTTTAAAAGTGATTATTTTAAAGTGACATTTTATTTTAAAATGTCAGTATATCTACATCTATCTATATTGTTTATATTATTATATAGTTCTAAATATATAATTTTATATAATAGCATATATATATATTTGGAATGCTATTTTAAGTAAAGTGGCTTGTTTTGGAGATTGGGGAGCTAAAAATATATAAATATATGTCAAATCAATAGATACAGTTGTGCATCTATATCAAAATATTAACACTTATTTCTAGATTTATGATAATTTATCTTATTTATGTTGTTTTCTTCTGAATTTTTTGCAAAGATTGCTTTATATGTGAGGAAAAAAAATTTCAAAAAGACAGACTGCACATGTGGACAAATAGCCTTAAGCTGGAAGCATCCTTTTGAGCCATTGAGGATTCACAGAATTAGCAAAAAAGAAGTCCAAAGTGGCTCATTTAGAATTAGGGTAGCCAAACAATTTATTACCCAAACCAGGACACTTTTGAGACTAAAAGGGGGAGTCTATTAATAATTTTGCATAATTTGGAACTCCTTAGGCAAGCTCAGACTTTTCGTTCAGGCTGCTTAGACTGGAAGGTCTGTGAAATTTGTCTTTGAAGATGACTCAGTATTGAAATGTTAAAGATAAACCACTAACACAGAGACTGCCCTTTTATCAGTATAATTGGGTACAATTTCTAAACATGCTGGCCAGTTGGCTAGTGAAGTGGAAGTTGCTCAGATAGCTAGAGAACCTTGAAAAGTTCAAGAATCTCACCTAGTTAGCTCATTTGGATCAAGAGAGCCCTAATTTTAGAAATTTGTTCTTGATTAAATAGTATTTCTCAAAGAAATATGCCACTTGACTAAGAACACAGTATTATTACCCACATTCTCTCATATTATGGATTTTAATCTTGGAATCTGACTTGGTGTAACAGTTTTAAATCCACTCAAGTGTGATTCCAAATCCACTCTTGCCTTTGCCTGTTTTCTACTAAGCTTTGTTTTGAGGAACTATTATCTGTGGCCTGAGGCACGTACTTAAACCCCTATCCATCACTCTGTTCCCTTCTGGCTATTTCTATCTCCCAGTTTTTCAGGGCCTAGCTCAAATTCCTCCTCTCTCCTAAGCTCTCTCCACCACCACAGTAACCTGTCCTTTAAGGCACCTAGGCATTTATTATCTGCACATCAGATCAGCACCTTCTCATAGGCTATTCTGTTCTCCAGTTACTGACTGTACCTACATTGCCCTCAAACCAGACTGTAAGCTCCTCGTGGGCACAATTACTCACATTCTGTGCCACCTGGCATGTGGCCAGACAAAGTCAGTCTGTCAGTTTCTCTTACTCCCAATCATAAAATGAGGGTTGTAATTCCTTTATATACTCCATCTCCTACCCCAGCTTGGGTGGTTGCTAGAAATTATAAGAGATGATTAGTTTGATTAGCCAAAGTCTCTAAATGCCAGGGTGTTTGCATAGGTGGAAAAATTGCCTTCTCAAGTGAGGCAACTAGTGAGATCTTTCTTCCCTTAAAGCATCATGAAATGACACAGTACAGACTCATAACAAAGGTAAACTGGGGCAGTTCTGTCCTAGAGTAGTGTCTGCATGTTAAAGATGGTTCTGTAGGTACAAAGAATGAAAGTTTGAACAGGCTCTGTTAACACCTGCAATACTATCAACTCCCATCTTACAATATCTTACTTGTATTTAATTCTCCCTGTACAGGACCAACATGGTGCCCATCAGTTGATCAATGCTCCAGCATCTGCCCTGGCCTCCTAAAAGTCCAGCATGTGCCATTACTTGGCATTGATCACAAACGAGGCAACACACGTTGCTAATCAATCATGGGTCAATCCATAATTTAAATGATATTCGTTGCACTCCTGCTGCCAAATTTATTAAACTGATATACAATGTCTCTTCCTCCAGCCTTTAGATGACTTAATCTACACCTGAAATGTGAACAACCAAATTTAGATACCAAGATCAGTTTATTTATTCCAACATCATTTTACTTATTCTAACACTCAAGTCACTACATTTCTCATATGTGAGAGTCTTCTTGGGAAGTCTGCCAACTCAAATGAATTCACTGTAACCTGCCTCACTCTATAATACTTTATAATTACACAACTGTGGTCAGCAAGGGAAGGTGACCTCTGTTCAAGCAAAATGTAAAACTCCCAGTCGAACTGTTAACATAGATAAAGAGGGACCAACACCCCCCTTTCCTTCTGCTATTCATCTGGCATCTTCGTGAGCATTAGGAAAAGATACACTTTCTCCAAGAAAATTTTTCTTCCATCTGTTACAAAATAATCTTTGTATTTCTGATTTTGTTAGAAGGCACTTCAGTGCCATTCACCAAGAAGACTGTCACAATAAATCAATGATGTCTGTGATATGAATGGTGGTCCCTTAAAAGTGGTGCAACTTGGGCTTTCCTGGTGGCTCAGTGGTAATGAGTCTGCCTATGAATGAAGGAGACACAGGTTCAACCCCTGGTCTGGGAAGGTCCCAAATGCTGCTGGGCAGCTGAGCCCGTGAGCCACAGCTACTGAACCTGAGCTCAGGAACCACACTACTGAGCCCAGGTGCTGCAACTACTAAAGCACGCACACCTAGAACCTGTGCCCCCAACAAAAAAAGCCACCACTGTGATAAGTCACACACCATAACTAGAGAGTAGCCCCCGCTTGCCACAACCAGAGAAAAACCCACACAGCAATGAAGACCCCACACAGCCAAAAATAAATAAATAGATGATTTTTTTTTTAAAGTGGCCCAACTGTGCAGTGTACAACCTGTGCAGTAGCCCTGGCCAGGGGGTTGATAACTTCAGTGAGAAGGGGTTGTGCTTTATTTTACTTCCCCTCTGCACCTCAATTTCATCATCTGTAAACTGGGAATAATAAGAGCTACCCAGCATGGGTGTCAGCGCCAATCAGCCTTCCCATTAGAACAGGGAAGCAATGATCTGTGAAGGATTCAGAGAATAAGAAAGAGATGATCACATTACTCGATTATTGCCTGAAAACTGTATCCTAAGATAGAACGCTTACATTTTCTTTTATTCTACAAACATAATTCATCCAGTAACAAAACTTGGCTTTCATATATTGAAAATGAAAAGACTTGAATTTTGGGGGGTTTTTTTGGTAGCAATGATGGATCTTATAGCCCCCACCCTTGCTAGGTGTCTGTGTGATGAAAGAAGCCCACGATGAAAAATAGTTGACGAGGGATGGGTGTTCATTCTCTGGAAGCAAAAGAGAAAAAAAGGAAACTTGGAAATTGATGGTCCTGTATCAGTGTTTCTGGACCCCCTCACTATCATTTGGGGCTGGATAAATCTTCATTGTTGGGGAGATGTCTGTGCATCTTATGGTACGATGTTTACCAGCATCCCTGGCCTGTATCTGTGTCCCTGTCACGACAACCAAAAATGTCTCCAGACATCGCCGAATGTCCTTGGGGTGAGGCAGGGCAGAAAAGGCAGAGGCAGCAAAATTGTCCCTCATTGAGAAATACTGGCCTACATAGAAATTTAAATTTATAGCCTTAGAATCATTCTTGAGAAGTAGTCATCTATGAGCAAGCTGGCCTCCAAACAACGGGGACTTTGTTTGAGCAAACCTGGGCTTAGCTCTGAATTCTGCAACGATTGTTTTATGATCTTAAAGACACTAGGCTTCTGTTTCCTGTCATGTAAATATAATCCAAACCTTGGCCTCTCATTTTCAGAATTTCCTCCTTTGGAGGGCCAGGCTGGAGGTGTTATGGGTTGCTGGGTATTGACCTGAGACAGTGCACCCCAGGCATTCCCCTGCTCACTTGGTACCTGGCCACCTCCCAGAGTCAGGGCTGCCATCTCTTCTTGAATAATGGTGCTGTTACCACACAGGGCTGGCATGAAGTGAAGCTAGCAACTTGCAACCTTGCTACTGTGGCTCCCATGTACGTATAAGCCCATTACCAAATTTCCCACAACACAGTTACCTAAGACCAGGTCATTTAAAAACTTGAGGAAGGCAAGAGAATGACAGCACCTTACAAATGGAAGGATACTGGTTGAAGGATTCCAGAGTCACACCTAGGTCGTCCCAGACAGGTTCTTCTACTGGATGCTACCTGGGCAGCTCCCAGTCTCTGAAAGGCTCTCACCCACCTCATTCCTACCACCTGGGGGACCGACAGAATAATGCCATCTGGGAAGCACAGGGGCCCAGTGCTTGTCTCAGGCCTGCTCCCTCCCTCTTCTTCTCCAGTCTTCACTTCCCAGGGCTTTTTTTTCCTCTCCCAGGAAGACTGACAGATGGGAATATCCACATAGAGGCTCACCCACTATTCAGAGAGGCTGGCCTTTTCAGAATACTTGAAAGACCATCTCTCAACTTGTTTCCCTAAGTCTGAGATACATGGTTTGGAAAATCACCCTGGGGGATACTTTCACCAAAAGTCCAAACTGGCTGTTGCCACTGGGTCCACATTTTTGGTTCCCTGTGAGTAGGAAGTGAGGCCAGGTTTCCAGTGATTTTCTTGATCTGGCCCAATCTCCATCATGAGATGTGGTACTCTAAGCCCTAATCACAAAGGTGACAGTGTTAGATGGGACTTCGGGAAGTGACTAGGTCATGAAGGTGGAGCCTTCATGACTGGGATTAATGCCTTTATCAGAGAGACCCTAGAGAGCTAGCGCACCCCTTCTTCCAGGTGGGTTCATGGTGAAAAGGTGCCATCTATGAAGCAGGAAGCCCTTGTTGAATATCAAATCTGCCTGCACCGACCCTGAACCTCCAGCCTCCAGAACTGTGAGAAATACATTTCTGTTGTTTTCAAGTCACTTAGTCTGTGATATCTTGTTACAACAACTCAAATGGACTAAGACAGAGTATCCTAAATACATAATGGCAAAGAAACATTTTTTTCCTAAAAGACAGCAAAACATATTATGAAACGCGTATATGTGTGCTCAGTCGATCAGTCCTATACGACTCTTTGAGACCCCATGGACCGTAGCCCTCCCCTAGGAAGACTGACAGACTCCTATGTCCATGGGATTATCCCGGCGAAAATATTGGAGTGGGTTGCCGTTTCCTCCTCCAAGGGATCAAACCAAGGGATCGAACCCACATTTCCTGCATCTCTTGCATTGGCAGGTGGATTCTTTACCAATGAACACCTGGGAAGCCCATATGTTATGAAACAAGAGTAACTAAAAGATGAATTGGTCAAAAAAATGGGCAGAAGACCTAAACAGACATTTCTTCAAAGAAGACATACAGATAGCCAACAGGCACATGAATAGATGCTCAACACTGCTAATTATTACAGAAAAGGGAATTAAAACTACAACCAGGTACCACTTCACATCAGTCAGAATGACCATCATCAAAAATTCTACAAATAATAAATGCTGGAGAGGGTGTGGAGAAAAGGGAATCTTCCTACACTATTGGTAGAAATGTAAATTGGTACAGCCACTGTGGAAAACAGTATAGAGGTTCCTTAAAAGACTAAAAAGAGAATTACCACATGATCTTGCAATCCCACTCCTGGGTATATACCCAGAAAAGATGAAAACTCTAATTTGAAAAGATTCACGTACCCCAATGTTCATAAGAGTACTATTTACAATAGCCAAGACATGGAAGTAACCTAATGTCATAAACAGATGAATGGATAAAAAAGATGTGGTATATATACATGATGGAATACTATTCAGCCATAAAAGAGAATGAAATAATGCCATTTGAAGAAACATGGATGGACCTAGAGACCATCATACTTAAGTGAAGTAAGAGGAAGACAAATATCATATTATATCACCTATATGTGCAATCTAAAAAATGATTCAAATGAATTTATTTACAAAACAGAAACAGACTCACAGACATAGAAAACAAATTTATGGTTACCAATGGGGAGAGTGATAAATAGGATTTGGGGATTAACAGAGGCAAACTACTATATATAAAACAGATAAGCAACAGGGATCTACTGTATAGCACAAGGAATTATATTCAATGTCTTGTGCGCGCTAAGTCACTTCAGTCATGTCCAACTCTTTGTGACCCTATGGACTGCAACCCACAAGGCTCCTCTGTCCATGGGATTCTCCAGGCAAGAATACTGGAGTGGGTTGCCATGCCCTTATCCAGGGATATTCAATACCTTGTAATAAACTATAATGGAAAGGAATCGGAAAAAGAAAATCTGTGTTTATATGTATATATCTGAATCACTTTGCTATACACCTGAAACTAACACAACATTCAAAATCAACTATATTTCAATGGAAAAAAAGAGGAATTGGTGCTGGAAAAGATAGTTTAAGCAGTGGAACAGAAAAGAGCTCAAAAACATACCCATATATTTGGGAAGTGAGTATGTGATGGATTCACTATAGCAAAGATAAACAATTCAATATATGCCTCAGAAAATCGGTAACTGTTAGGAAAAATATCAAAAATTAATTTTTTATTTTATATCATTAACCAAAAATGTATAAGACCTAAGTGTAAAAAAAAAAAAAACTTTATTAGGCATTAAAAAATACACAAAAACCTTGAGGAAGAGAAGTTCTTCTTAAGCAAGACACAAAAAAGTAAAAGGCCTCATGGACAAGTCTGATACATCTGACTACATTCAAATGAAAAAAAACAAGTGTATTGGAAAAGAAGATATAAATAAGATTAAGAGAAGAAAAGCAACAAGCTGGAAAATTACATTATTTTCAAACAGACAAAAGACCTAAATCTAGAATGTATAGAGAATTCTTACAAATCAGTAGAAAGATCTAAGAAAATATCAATAACAAATCATTAAAAGATAGAGCAATTTACAGAGTGAAAATACAATGGACATAAGAACAAATGCTCAAAAACATACTAGAAATGAGGGAAACACAAATTAAACAAGCTATTTTTACCGTAATATTGGCAAAAATTAAAATGTTTGAAAATGTTGATTGTTAATTAGGGCATGAGGAAATAGGTATAGTCAGCTAATTTAGAAGACAATTTGGCAGAACTATTAGTATTCAAAATGTATATGCCTAGCAATTCTACTTTTGGGTAGAAATATTCCCTCATGTGCTCAGAAAGCATATATAAAAGTAAAGATGTTGATCACCCTATTTTTTATGAAATCAGAAATCTAAATGTACACCAATAAGATAATAGACTCTGGAACATTTTATGACCTATTAAGGAGCAGTTTAAATGAATGAGGGATTTCCATATATAATGACATGCAACAGTATGTATGAAAAAAGAAAGTTATAGAAGAAAAATACAGTATCCAGAGAATGGTTGCACCTGTCAATCTTGTTTATGCTCATGCAAAGCTTCTTCCTCAACCAGGGATAAATATATATATATGTGTATATATGCACACACATATATAGATGTGTATGTATCCCTGCAAAATGATGCTATTGATGTTTTAAAAATAGAAAAGAACACACACAAATATCATCTAGACTTGTAATGCTAAATCTATACAGGAGGTAAATGTATCAAAAAATGGTATGAAAAAATGCCTTCAGAGCTAGGGGTATAGTAGTGATCTGGGGACGTTTGAAGGGGTTAATCAAAGGGAATTTTCCCCTTGTCTGTATTGTTTTGCCATCTCATAAGAACACGTTTACACATGATTTTTAAAATTCAATATTCTTTCACAAAAGAAACTTTTTCTTAGGAAAAAAAATAATCTGCAGAGACCCCAGTCCATTTATTATTAAGACAACTATTTACATTGTCATGCAAAGGCTGTTTCATCTCCACCCACACTTTGGATTTTGCAGTTCTTGTGCATCACAAAATGGTCTTTCTAGGGTCTTCCTAGAACAAAGGGATATTTACCCTGTCCTGAAGTCCAGGTCAGGATGGAGTTTCAGGCAAAAGATGTTTCAGACAGTGGTCTCCACCAACAGATGCAGGGCAGCAGCCCCATTCAAACGAAAGAGAAGAGCTTTAGTTTCCTTTTTAAGGAGAAGGACATTGTCAGAAGCAAGCATAGGAGCCCTCCTAGTGTCAGAGGATCAGCCTGTTTCTGACTGGCAGCTGTTGTCCACAGGATGCAATGCAACTGAAATAATAATTGTAGTGAACATTTATAATTGTCCAAGGTGTGCCAGGCCCTACGCTGGGGGATCAGTACCCAGAATCTCGCTTAATCCTCACAACCATCTGAAGAAAAGAGCCTTAGTACTCATTTAACAGATGAAGAAACTGAGGGTCAGATGGATTAAGAAAGCTTCTCAAACACGTGACTAAAATGCAATTCTAATTCCTGTCTGCTGATCTCAAGCCTGTGCTCTGGCCTCCAACTGTACTGCCTCCCCTACTATATTACTGGCAGTCTGGATGGAGTGAGTGGACTTTGCTTCAATTAATTTGTGTACATTAATGTTAAATCTGTATTTATTTATATTTAGGTGAAGGGCTCAAAGTGATTTCTAGAACAAAGCTAAACAGATGCTATCTTTTTTCCTGCCTGACTCCTGAGAAAGAATAATGGTTAGGTATGCAGCTGGCTTTACCACACACCGGGGAGCAAAGGTCACCTTAGCCTGTAGCATTAGAGCTGGTCCAGGGAGCCCTGGGCTTCTCTGGTGGCTCAGTGGTAAAGAATCCGCCTGCCAATGCAGGAGACTTGGGTTCAATCCCTGAGCCAGGAAGATCCCCTGGAGAAGGGACTGGCAACACACTCCAGTGTTCTTGCCTGGGAAATTCCATGGACAGAGGAGCCTGGCGGGCTGCAGTCCATGGGGTTGCAAAGAGTAGTATATGACAATGGCTAGACAACAAAAACAAAGGAGTCCCAAGTGATCAAAGTCATGGTTGAATATGCCAGAGGATTCAAGGCAGTTCTACTTGAGACAATACACTATGTTGGCTTTTTTGCCCCAGTCAGAATACAGATTTCATGTTTTTGTAGTATTATTTATTAATAGAGTCTGTGTTTATTCAGACCTGGCATGACTAGGGTCTTATATTGAAACTAATAACAAAAAGCCTTTAATTCCTGTTTCCTTTCCTATTCCTGGTGCTACTGGGTGTCTTTTACCCCAGTCCTATTTGATCCACCATCATGCAGGAGGCGGGAAAGAGGCAGGCAACCTAATCTAACAAGGCAAGTAAGATGGCACACCTGCCCTCCAGATGCAGGGAGCTTTTATAAAAGGTAACAACGTATGTAACAAACTTCCCCCCAAATTATAATTCTCAGAGAGAGAGGGTTAGAAAAATAGAGAGCAGAGTGGCAGATGGGATAGATGGATTCAATTAAGGCAAAGAACATCAAACAATTCCAGGGATGCCTCATTTCAATGGAACATGTCATTTTCTCTTTGTCGCCTCCAGGTAACTCCCAACAACGGTCTAGGTAGGAAGTAGGGTGTGCACACAGCACCTCAACCCCAGCAGGAGTCTAATATCCTCAAATGAGAGCACTAATATTCCCTCTTCTTTTCAATAATGTGCTGAAACAGCGCATGAATCAGACTAAGTGAATGCAGTCTCTGTATTTGATGCACATTTCCCCAGAACCAGGTGTTATTCAAATTAAATAGGTATTTTCCATTGTCATCTCCATTGAATTGATTTCTTTATTTTGTCTGTGGGAGAGTCTCCTTTTTAATTAAACCAACCACTGTCATTTTTCTGAGAAAGATAATAAAACAATAAAAATATTTACACCCCTTTTATCTTCCTTAAACATTAATCATGCAGGAAGAAGGTGTTACACCTTTGCTAGACAGTTTTATCACATAGACATTATACTAACATGCTTTAAATTACTGTTTTGCAGGTCAATTTATTCCTTTTAAGGATGTGTAAGATTCTTGTTGTCACTAAGAAAATTTGTGACTATTTACTACCAAAAGAAATTCAAGTCTGCAATAAATTTGCTATATACACAGTTGGTATGTAAGTATAGACGTGTATATAAAAATATATATGCACCATGCTGACCCTAATACTACTCCCAACTGACCTCAATTTTCATCTAAAGTCAAGTGTAAAAGTCTAGTAGTTGGATGAGCAAGGCTTTCTTCATTTTCTGGCTCCCAGCAGTGTAATTTAATTGACAGCTATGTTATCCACAGTTACAAAGTCATAGATGGGTTATGGTTATTGTTATCTCTATAGTCAGAGAAACTACAGAAGGCTTGGAGTGGAAACTACAATTACACCTGGTGATTCTAACTGCAATCATGTATACATGTTCTATCAGTGAAACATGGCAATGGTATCCAAAGTCTTATTTTGGAGAGATGCCAAATCATTTTGAGATTCCAGCCCATACTTTACTATATTGCAAACTAAAATCCTCCCAGATAGAAGGGAATAATATTTGGGCTGTCATACCATCTTCAGAGAGCTGGGCAGAAATAACTTGAGAAACTCAGCTGGAGTAGTAAAGTAATGTTAAAATAGTGAACCATGGCTTTGTTTCTCCTGCACCTTAGATGCCCTGACATTTCCTGATGATATACAAGTTTTCATTTTTTTTTTTTTCTTTTTTGAGTGACTTAGAGTGGCTCCCAGAAGAGACAGAATTTTCTGGAAGCTCAAGTCACTGACTCCCAGTCCCTGGGCTTGAGTCCCTTAATCACTGTACCCTCAACATACCTCAAGGAGAGTAGGGTTGTAACAGCCACCACTGTGGTGGCATCAGTGTCAGTAAAGAATTTTTCCCAACAGTTACATAATGACCTTATGGTTGGAGATCTCTCTATGAAGTAACGATTGAGTTTAAATAGCAAAAAACTTGAGTACCCAAAGGATAAAGATAAAATACCAAACTCAGCATGTAGGAGATACTAGTGTAAACCAGTTGCAGAAAGCTGGCAAAAATTTTTTGAAAAACAAATGGTATACAACTCACAGCAGGCTCAAAAGAGGAACAAGGGAACACTGCTCAGACTTTTTCCTTTGTTAAACATATTTTTCTAGTAAGTTTTTTGTTTTTCTATCACTTTACACCCAAACCACTCTGTATTAGTTATATATTGCTATGTAACAAGTTACCCCAAAACTTAATAACTTAAAATGACAAGCACTAATGATCTCACAGTTTACGTGGATCGGGAATACAGGCTTGACTTAGCTGGGAGCCTCTGCCTCCAGGTCTTTCACAGTTGAGGGCCGGGGCTGTGATCTCAAGGCTTGACTGGAAAAGGATATGCTTCCAGACTCAGGTGGCTGTTGACAGGATTCAGCACCTCACAGCCTACTGAACAAAGAGCCTCAGTTCCTCATGGACTGTTGGCCAGAGGCCTCCTCTGTTCCCTGCCACACATACCTCTCCAAAAGGTACCTCACAACACGGCTGTGGCCTTCCCTAACAGCAAGTCAATGAGAACAAGAGTGAGTGAGACAGAAGCCACAGTCTTTTTGTAACCTAACCTCTGAAGGGGCATCACTCTGCCACATTCTGTTGGTTAGAAACAAGTCACTAGGTCCAGCCCACACAGTAGGACATGCACACTGAAATGTGGGGATCATTGGGGTCATCCGAGAGGCTGCCTACCACCTTTGCATATACAATGAGGAATAAACACCAAAATGGAAAGAATATTGGAAAGCTATAGGGGAAGAGGAAAATGTTCCGAGATCTCATTATTCTACCTCAGAGCTCTCTCTGTCTTTCTCCCTTTCCCCAAATCCAGTCATGCAACACACCCTCAGATGAGGCACCTTACTTCACAGTGTCTCTCCTACCTGCTCTTTCTTCTCCATATGCAAGGGACCACCAAAGTTCAGGCTTTCATTTCTTCCACCATGAATAGTGCAGCACTACTTTTCTCACCAGCTTCTCTAGTCCAATACATCCTGGGTACCAAGGCCAGAGAGTAATCTTTATAAGTCATACTTTCTATTTATCCTTTTATTACAGAAAGCCCTTTAGTGGCTCCCCATTGTCAACAAAACCCAAATTCTTTAGGCTGCCATAAGATGCCTTTCATAATTTGACCCAAGCCTGACTACAAACTCATCACTCCCAAATCCCAAATAATAACCCATCATCCCAGGTAAACCACAGTCAACACCCAAACACACCACACTTGCTCAGCTTGAAGCCTCTGCTGACACCATTACTCCCCCTTCCCTTGGCAAGACCAATCTTCACCTTACCATTATAAATCCTCTCCCATTTCCAAAGTGCAGAGCAGAGTAGTTTCCTCTGTGCCTAATTTTCTCTGTGACATATTTTCTGATCACTTCAAACTAGATTTCAGTTCCTCCCACAGATAGGCACAGCTCTGAGAGGCCACACCACTCACTGACCTGGCCAGTCACTGAGTACATGGCTTGTTTTTCCAACAAGCTGGTAAGTTTCACACCTTCCTTCTTCCACAGAGACCATCAGATTGCATCATCACCAGAACTAGCCTGGGTCTCACTTGTCTTTCTCTGCTGGGGATGGTAGTCTATGACAAGCAATAATTGTTGAAAAGATGGATGGATGGATGGAAATGTCAAGCACGGTGTCTGACATATGAGATCAGTCAGTAAGAAAAATATCAGCTAATACTCTCAGTCCTTCAAACGAGAATCTCCACTCAGTGACACCTTAGCCATTTAGTGGTTCCTATGTAGGAACCCTTCCAAAGAGAGCAAAGGCAAATGAAATTTATTCGGGTCTGACCAAAAACAAGCCCATTCACACAAACATCACAACTGAAGATCAACCGGAAGCTCCTCCTTCATCCTGATCCTGGCTTTGAGGTACAGGATGCCAAGTGCAGGTACATTAGATGACAGAGCCAGAACAGACTTCAGGACAAAGAAACTTCAAATCCGTGAGCTTCAGTCATGGGGCAGAAATAGTCTGTGAGAACTAAAAGGGTGCTGGGGGAAAAGAGGTAAATACGTCGATTGTGGGGTAGAGTCCATATATTTTAGGTAATTCCTAGAAAATGAAAAAAAAATTATTTTTAAATGAGAGATACCAGAAGACCTTTTAACACCTTTGCTGCCAACCCCTGGGGGAGAAGGGAGGAAGTGGTGGGAATCTCAGTGAAAGCATCAAATGTCCAAAATCCAGAGGGAATTTAACGCTTCCTCTCTATTAATAGCTGGCCAGAGCAGTTAAGCCTGCAGTGAATTCTCCCAAGAATCAGATGCCCGATTGCCTGCGCTAATCCGGGCGACCCTCATCTCAACGGAGGAAGTGCTGGAAACGGCTCCAGGGGCTTGGTCCGCTAAGCAGCATCTTCGGAGAGTGGGTGAGTCCTCACTCCCACTACCTTGGATGTGGAGCAAAGTGTGCGCAGTGGTTCTCTGAGAGCCGGAGACTCGCATTGCGGGGCCCCGAGTTTTGAGCTTTGCAACGCTCCACAGCCTGAGATGCAAAGGCAGCTCCTCTAGCTCCAAACTCACCTGCTTTTTAGAACCACTTCCATCTACCCATTGCTCTCAGCTCCCAAAGGCATCCGCAGAATCCTCCACCACCCAAGGTCCACCGAGAAAGAGAAGAAAAGGTGGAGGGAGTGGTGGCTGGGAGGAGAGGGGTCTCCTCCCTTGAGGTGGTCGTCCGGGGAGGGGGGTTGCTCGGCCCCTCTCCACTAAGCGGCAGGGATCCTCTCAGGGGCGCCTCACCGTGGGCGACAGGAACCGGCGAGGGCAGGACGCGCTGGAAAGGCTGCACGCAAAAACTTTCCGTCCTGGAGCGCAACTCTGCGGGGAAGACTACCCCTCCCACGGCCCCAGGCTGCGCCTCTGCCAGGTCGCCCTCAACCCCCTCTCGCATGTCTGGCCCCTAGGACCCCGGCTAGCGGGCGCCGGTGTCGGCGGCGCCGCAGCATCCTCACGCCCCACGCTGCATCCTCTGGTCCCAGCTCTCAGCCCCGCCCCCGGCGGCGGGCGTGCTGGCGGCAGGCGTGCAGGCGCCGGGCCTCGGGGCGCCTCTCTGCTGCCCCTGGCGGCCGCGGATGCCGAGAGCCGAGCCGAGCCCGGCCCGGCGCTGAACGCCGGCTCCTCCTCCTTGCTCTCTCCTCCTCCTCCGCCTCCCTCCTCCCATCTCTCCCTCCCTCCCTCCCCCTTTCAGAACACTCAATGTCGGAACGTTCCGAAGATGACGTCGGAGCGTTCTCGAATCCCGTGTCTCTCGGCTGCTGCTGCCGAAGGAACAGGGAAAAAGCAACAAGAAGGAAGAGCAATGGCGACACTGGATCGCAAAGTGCCCAGTCCGGAGGCGTTTCTGGGCAAACCCTGGTCCTCCTGGATCGACGCCGCCAAATTACACTGCTCCGACAGTAAGAACCCCACCGCCTCCTCCTCCTTTTATTACCCTGTAACCTTTCCATTCACCTAGAGCCACTGGGAAAAAGTGTGTGTGTGGAGAGAGAGTGGCCCCCGGTGTCCTCCATGCTTCTCCCTCTCTCTAAATAAATACACACAGAGACAGATCATCAGTGCACAGAGAGAGGCCCTGCTGCCAGGGGTGTCTGTCTGTCTGTCTGTGCCCTCTCCCCGTGGCAGCCCGCGGTGTGGGCTTTCACAGCCCCACGGTGTATCCGTTTAAAAGGCTACTCTGTTGCTGCTTGCATAGTTATTTTTTTGGTACCTATATGGGCCAGGTAGATGGAAATCCGGACTTGGGAGAAAATGTTGCATTGTCAATTTTTAAAAGATTTTCATATCCAGTATTTATATCGATCTGTTTGCAAATAAACACTCTCCCTTCCCCCCTTGACTTTGCCTCCCCCCCTTTTTCTCTCTCTTTTTTTCCTTATTTTCTTTTTTCCTTTTCTTTTTCATCTGCAGATGTAGATTTAGAAGAGGCTGGAAAAGAGGGTGGAAAAAGCAGGGAGGTTATGAGGCTTAATAAAGAAGGTAAGTGGAGCTACTGGCATTTTAGTGTTAGCATGTGTGGCAGAATCTTCACAGGATTTCGACTATAATGTGAATTGTTCTGCTGGGTACAGAGTGACTAAGGCTTGTCAAAAATTGAGCACGCCCAGGTGACTACTGCTTCATGTTAACTTCTTTCAAAGTACAAATGCAGCTGGGGGGTAGAGGGGTCGAGACTATTGAAGGCAGAAGTTTCCTGCACTTCAGCTGGAGTCCACATTTGGACCTTCTGATACATATCTGCTATTCGCCTTTGGAGCATTATTGCCAAATAGTGGGGGGTGGAAATCGTTGAAATGAGGAGCGGGGCTCCACTCACAAACATCCCAGCCTTCCTTGTGGGTAAATACAGAACAGTTTAATGAACCCCACGTGATCAGTCATCCCAGCAGCTACTTCTCCGCTGAAAGCCACGGCACATGGCAAACCTTTGCAGCAAGTTACGTTTGGCCCACTTTGCGTTTGGTCAGATTGTAATGTGGTGAGCAGAGTTAGGGGCATCTGTGTATATAGCCTCCAGCCGGTCACACATCTCTGTTTTCCCAGCGTGGAAATACAGTACCTAAAATGGAACACAGTGAGTAGCTAGGTCATCCCAGACAGAGACAGGTGAGTGAAGCCACAGCCTGTTGGAACTGGGCATCAAACACACATGGTCATCATAAATAAATCATGGCCTATTCACGTTTGCAAGCCTGCCATATGTAACTGTGGCCTATGGGCTTCACATGGAGCAACTCCAAAGACCACTTTCTGTTGAACGAATGGATGGGTTCAATTGAATTGTGATTTACTAACTGGTGTCTTGTAAATGTGGTTGACTGAAATTGGAGGTGGGAGGAAGTGCAGGGGTGCAGAAGAGGTTGGCGGGAAGTGTTGAAAGCGTTCAGCCATAACTAGGCCATAGGAGCCTGGCTCATCCAAAATGAATGGAGAAAAAGGCCATTAGATGCCAAAGGATGGTTTCCCTCATAAAATGCGATGTCACCCTGGTAGGCAGCTGAAACCTGCTTGGAAAGATGGAACTTGTTTTGCGGATCACACCTCAGACAGTTGGTTTTCTGTGCCTAATTGTTTCCTGACCATCCAGTGAGAGGAGAATTTGTGCTTCAGAAAAAAAATGACATGGAGGTTAAAATGCATGCATATTCAAGGACAGCTCTCTAGCATAATGTTTCTGCTAATTAAGCACTTTGATTGGAAACGAAACCGAATTCTAAAGATGTTTGCCTCTAAATATCTTAGTGTGATCTTGACATGTGTCTTTAGGATGCACAAGGGAATGATGTCAAGTGGCTTACTTACAAGTGGCAGCTTATTTGTGCTCAATGTCCATGTGTGTTGGCTTTGGAAAGTATCACTGGAAATTGTTTTTCTTCACAGACAAACTCTTGACACCTTTAAAAGCTTCTGGGACTCAGTTATCAGACCAGTGGCAATGAAGAGGTTTCCAGAAAAGATGAGCTTGTGAAAACCTTTAAAGTTGAATAATGGTCATGGTATGGCCCAGAATTGGCATCTCTTAGGCCTGGTTGATAGATTATGACTATATCACACAAAAATATTCTGCACCCTCCCCCAGGCTTCAATTTCAGAAGACCCTTATTTTCAGATTCTCTTTACCTCATAAGAAATAGATTCTTTTAAGGAAAAAAAAAAAAATGTAAAGCTCTCCTTTCCTTAGAAGCCGCAAGTGGTACATCTTGCTTATTATATTCTTTCATGTGTAAAGATACAAAGATTTAGCTCCTAACTATGTACATTTGTATTACAGAGCCCCACTTTTCAGTGTAACTGTGCGATTGCTCAGTTTACCAAATAGCCATCTATGGGCTGAAATCTCTTTGTTCCTGGGCCTGGTGGAGCAGGCCTGGGTTAGCAGTTCCTGGAGTTCTCCTGGTATGTGCACACAGTTTTCTTCATGGATAGATTGTGTGTGTATATATATACACGAACCGTATATCTCCCTTCCTGTGGTGAGGAGTTTAAAGGTTTAGCTGAGACTTGGTATCAGGGTATTTGGTTGCCAAAGTCCCCAGAAACACTGGTTGCTTTCGTCTTGCCATTGGCCTTCTTGCTGGAGTCATTGTGTGGGAAGTCCCAGGCTGGGTACCTGATTATGTATGGATCTCTGCAGGACACAACGTGATTGTGTTTCTCCATGTGGTGAGTGTACGTAGATGGACCAGGATGTCATCAGTAGTAAGCAGGTAAGCAGGTTTTGAGACTGTGCTTTAATAACAATTAATAGGTGAATTTAGGAATTCCAACTAAGAAATGAAGGTATATGATCCAGATTTTGATGTGAATTTTTTTATTGTAAAATAAATATAAAATTTATCATTTTAACCATTTTAAAGTCTCACAATTCAGTGATACTAAGTATAGTCACAGTGTTGTACAACTCTCAACACTATTCATTTCCTGAGCTTTTATATCATCTCAGCCAGAAACCCTGTCTCCATTATATTAATATAATAATTTCCTATTCCCCCTCCCCTGGGGCTGAGCCTTGGAAACCTGTATTCTATTCTCTGTCTCTATGAAGTTGCCTATTCTAGATACTATATATTTGCAACATATGACCCTTCGTGTCCATCTTCTTTCACTTAGCATCATATTTTCATTGTTTATTCATGAGGCAGTATGTATCGATTTCACTCCTTTTTATGGCTGAATAATATTCCATTGTATGTATATATCATGTTTTGTTTATCATCCATCTGTTAATAGACATTTAGCTTGTTTCCACCTTTTTACTATGGTGAATAATGGTGCTGTGAACATTGTGATATGATATTTTTTTATGGACTAAACTCTGGGGGAAAAGCCAGGCTGGAAAAATGAAAAAGGAATCATTTTATCTTCTGCTCCATTTGGCCACAGTTTCAGAAGGAAGGAAGGAGTTGCAGACTTTTGAACAACCTGACTATTGTAATATAGTTCCTTCTCCACTCCTTGAATCTTTTTCTACTTCAATACTCCACCTATATCAGTATGAAATGTTAGCTGAATGATTTGAGATTTCTGTAATAAAGTCTTTGTGTTCATGTTACTGTTTATCCAAAGTTAGCTACAATTATGTCAAGAGGAATTTGGCAAATGCTTTTTTTTTTTTTTTTTGGTAAATACTTTTGAACCTTGCCAGATCATCACCTGGGTTCAGAAGGCATAGTTATTTCTGTGCTTGAATGTAGTCATGTGGGGTTATATTGAGGGCAGACTGAAGGGTGAAGGGAGCAGGAGAGAGGGCTTTGAATCCGCTTTCTAATTCCAGTGTATGACCTTGGGAACCTCTTTCCTTGTTTGGGCCTGCTCTGTTTCTTGTAAAGTAAGGGAGTGGATTTAAAATCTCTTCCGGTCCCTCTGAGACCTATGAACTTAAGTTCCTTTATTGAATGTACCTACATTTGAAATACAGTCATACTACACAGACTGTTTAACGGTAGACAATTCACCTGCAAGTGCAGGAGATGTGGGCTCCATTCCTCGGTCAGGAAGATCCTTTGGAGGAGGAAATGGCAACTCACTCCAGTATTCTTGCCTGGGAAATCCCATGAACAGCAGGCTGGCAGGCTACGGTCCGTGGGGTCGCAAAGAGTCGTACACAACTTAGTGACTAAACAACAACAAAAAGCAAGCCTTCACATTAGAAATATCTTAAACTACAAATATTGGACTTATTTTCTTTTTTTATAATCTCTTGGTGCCAAACATCACTGCATCTTGTACACAAGCCTAATTGTCCTACAAATAGTTTGTGAGTGTGTGGCCTTTAAGACTGTGAGAAAACTAAGGGTCTGTGTCCAAAACCCAAGGTGATGTGTTCCCCATAGTGGAGAGGGGATAGACCTGGATCTGAGGCACTAAGATTTCTTCAAAGGAAGGGTCCCAGAAACCTGATTAGCCTAATCTAAGATGTGAGCTGCCATTATGATAGAAAATTCCAAGGAAGGCCAATTCATCTAGCTAACCTTTTAAAATAATTTTCTTTCTCTAGCTTCATAGATTTATTGGAAGACATTTTTCCAAGCTAACTGGGGGAAAACTTCATGATTTAGAAAGATGCCTCTCTTTTCTAATTGCCTCACCTGAACTTCTTATTTTTTAAAGAATGTGCATTTATAAGTAAGGACCAGGTGTGTATGGCTCATCGATGTCCTAAACTATACATCAAGTTGCCCAAAAAGTTCAAAGATAATAGCAGGGTTGTTGTGAGGATTAACTGAGACAATACAAAAGAGTTTAGCACATAGTAAGTGCTTAATGAATTTGTGCCTTTCTTATATTTTAGATGTTATTAAGATTATCATCATCATATATTAATGAAGCTAGTTCTAGAAAATTTTATTATTAGAATTAATGAGGATTTTTAACTAACCAGTGATGAATGGAAAAGATATACCCAATCAGAAATTTTATTTCTAGAGTAAACCATGTTATCTTAATTTTATAAAGCTGAAGATTTTTTGAAAGCTGATTTCTGTGATATCCATGCTTTTGATGGAGTACAGTTGATATATAGTCACTGATAAGTTTTATCAAGTGCTAGAAAAAAATACTTTGGCAGTTTGGGACTTATGGCTGAGTTTGCAGAGTTCTTCCTGGGGACCAGGATGTTTTAAAAAATATTTTTTAAATGATTGATAAGTTGTTTGATCAGTAAGGATAGAAAGTCCTCAATGGATCATTGTTTGGGTCCTTTGGAGGCCTACCTTCGTTACTTCAGGCATGTTTCTGTGCATCAGTGTTCCCAGGTGTTTTGATTTGATGTAGGTAAGCTTGTGGAATGCTTCCAATCTGAAAACTGTTCTGGGGCCAGTAAGATCTTGCTGTAACTGTGAGAGTTTGGTGTTCCACTAATGCTGGTGGAGTTAGGCTGGAGCACAGGGGGAAGCAGGGAACATGGGAGCGTGTTCAACTCGAGTTTAGGAATTTTTCAGTTATAGCTAGATGGGGGCATATTAGAGAAAAGATGGCAACTGACCTGATAAGACCAAAGGGTTCTTGGAATCCAAGTCAGGGAAGCTAGCGACAAGTGGTTGAGATTTATGGGAAACTGTGGACTGGTCCCCTTTATCATTATACAGACAACTCTGTTATCTATGCTAATAGGCAATGGGAAGACACCCAGTCCACAGATTACACTGATAAACCTCATTTTCACCATTAATTTCAACTTCTTTCTCCATTAAGCCTACTTTCCTCCCCTTTTGCTAATAAGTAACAACATTTGTTCACTTTGGCATTTCATTATCATCTCTCTTCTTTTGCCCAGTGCTTGGGATGAAAGGACAGGAGAAGCGGAGTAGCCTCAATGCAGTAGGGAGAAAAGATGAAAAGGAGGAGAGGACTTGGAGAATGAATCAACTTCACAGTTTCATCCAGCTGTTAGAGAAGGGGGAGCGCCACGACCGAGATGGCAAAGCTGAGAGAGGGCATTTTCAACACCATCTAGTTCTGAAAATACGGAGCCTCTAAAATAAGTATCTTTTTATACATACAAGTATTTCTATGCACTTGAGTTCTTCTGTGGAGAAAGTGTGGCTCTAGCTCCTTCCAAAATAGGAAGTTAGGCAGGTTGGGCACACTTTGAAACACTGCATGTGATCCTGCTGCCTAAGCCCAGTTAAACCCTGTGCTAGGTTCTCGTCATGTCAGTCTACAGGCATGATGCTTTTATAGCTGGAAGATGTAAACTGTTTTTCTCTCTCATTCAAATGTTTCTTATTTTTTTCAGTAACGTTCACATTACACAGTTGAAAAGAATATGCAGTGAAAAAGAAAGTCTCTCTTTTACCTTGTCCCCAGTTGCTTTATGTATCCTTTCCAAGATCGTCTATGTGCATTCAAGCAGATACATGGATAGTTTTTCCTGCCTGCTTTACTCATGTGGCTGATAACATCCTATAAGTATTGCGTAGTATCTTGCCATTTCCATTTATCTTAGGTAGTGGTCCACATCAGAAGCAGTTCAGCCTGCCTCTCTCTTTTGTGCCTGCATAGTGGGAAGATGGGGCTCCCCTGGTGACTCAGTGGTAAAGAATTCACCTGCCCATACAGGAGCTGTGGGTTTAATCCCTGGGTCAGGAAGATCCCCTGGAGAAGGAAATGGCAACCCACTCCAGTATTCCTTTGTGGCTCAGCTGGTAAAAGAATCTGCCTGCAATGCGGGAGACCTGCATTCGATCCCTGAGTTGGGAAGATCCTCTGGAGGAGGGAAATACTAACCACTCCAATATTCTTGCCTGGAGAATTCCATGGACAGAGGAGCTTGGTGGGCTACTGTCCATGGGGTCGCAAAAGAGTCAGACACGACTTAGTGACTAAACAACAGCGTAATGGGAGGGTAGTTTAAGCCTCTGGGTGTCTTGCTTAGTTTTTATTTATTGGTTGATTTGTATTGATTTTTGGTTGCATCAGGTCTTAGTTGTGGCACGCAGGACTTTTGTGGGTCGCGCAGGATCTTTTTCCTAGCAGCATGCAGGCTTAGCAGTTGCAGTGAGTGGGCTTCTCTCTAGTTGTGGTGCATGGCCTAGCGTGAATAGTTGTGGCATATGGGCTTAGTTGCCCCACAGCATGTGGGATATTCATTCCCCGACTAGGGATCAAACCCACGTTCCCTGCGTTAGAAGGTGGATTCTTAACCACTGAACCACCAGGGAAATCCCTTGGTTAGTTTTTAATACCTGCTTCTGCTCTCTTGGCCTCCGTCATGCCTTTGAGACTGAGTAACAGTGGGCTGACACTAGGCTAGGCCTGGGGGGACAGCCGTGAACGAGCACGAGCCCCTCCCTCGTGATGCTCCCATCCTAGCAGCCAAGGCAAATGTTAAAAAAGTCATGGCAACCATGATGAGTGCTTAGAAAGGGAAAATCAGGGTACCATTGGAAAGCATGATGGGGGGGGCCTAATTTAGGTTCAGGGCTCAGGGTGTGTATTCCTGAGGAAATGTTATTTATGCTAAAACCTGGAGAATGAATATGCAGAGCTGGGTGGGACAGATTTAAAGGAAACAACGTGTGTGCAGGCCCAAAGTGTGAGAAAATATGGAATGTTCTAGAAACTGAAAAGTATGTCACTGCGTGACAATAGTGAAGCAGAGAGTGGTACAAAGTTTCTCAGCAGGGACTGTACTTCTTTGTGGTAGAGCAGTGTCCTGGGATGTTGTTGGATGTTTAGCAGCATCCTTAGCTTCTATCACTGGATTCCAGTGGCACCTCCCTTTACCCTGAGTTGAAAAAGCCAAAAATGTCTCCAGACATTGCCAAAGATCCCAGAAGTGGGCTGGGATGGTGCCAAATCACCCTGATAAGAGAACCACTGGTGTAACGTGAGGCTGGAAAGGTAAGAACACAAGAGAAACAGACTCAGAAATGTTCTGCTACTATCTCTCCATGTCTTAGGCCCAAGTTCCCCGTGAGGCGGCCTTACTGAATCCTCAACAGTCAGGTGTGGAGCTGTGACTGTTGCCCGTGGAGGGCTACATTGGAAGCATCTAAATGGAGAAGACTCCACCCCTCACAGAGCTTTCCTCCAAATTTCCAAGATGACCCCACCGAAACTTCATGTCCATAGTAAATGGTGACAGTGCTGAGATTCAGGTTTGGCTCAGCCTTCCCTCACTGTGGGTGGAGGAGACCCCAAGCCACCGATTCTGATAATAATGGCATTTATTGTATGGGGACCCCGATGTCAAAAGCAGCATGGTGAAGCATTAAGGATTTCGGTTTATATTTAAAGTCAGGCTGGAAATACAACTGGCATTCTGCGCAGTTGATTACCCCTGGGATTTGTCTGAAATGGGGATGCACATGATGGAGAGCAGAGCGGCTGGCTTCAGGATTTCCACATTAAGGATTAGAAAATAGGGAGAGAGAGGAGGATCTGATTCCTTAGGGCTCTGGCCCATGTGCCAAGTGGTCTGCGGTGTTGTTTAGAACTGGAAGGCCATGTTCACTCTAGCCGGTGGCTCACAGGGGCCTGCTGTCTCCACTCCAGAAGTGATTTAAGAAAGTTAGACAGATTTGGGTTTTGCCTGGTTTTCTGTGTACATCATGTTTATATCCTTTGGGCTAACCTTTCATTCATGACGTTTTGTTTCATTCATGACATCCTTTGGAAGTAGACATAAAATGATAGCAGCAGACACACCAAGACCCTGTGGTTATCAACCCCTTTTTACCCAAGGACCACATCCCCTGAGGTGGCCCAGTGTTCACATCCGGAAACTCGAATCATTTAGTGACTGCCCCAGAAGTGACATCAGCAAGATGGTAATGTAGGTTGTTACCAACTTTACCCCTCCTCTCAAGAACAACTACCAGCTGTTTGTGGACAAATCACCACTGAGAAAATCCTAAGACACGGAAGTGAGGCTGGAGCACATCCTTGTGCCAGAGAGCAAGACAGACGACTTCAGAAGGGTCAGAGGAGTAGCTGCCCACAACTGTATGCCCCTCTCCCAGGCTGGCAGCACCTTGAGGAGAGGCTGCCCCTTCTCCTTGCAGAGGGCTGGAGGGGCATCCACCTCCCCCAGTGTTGTGGGTCACTTCTTGGGAGCCCCCACACCTGTCTTGCCTCATGGGGACCATGGGGGAATCTCCAGGGCTTGACCACTGGGAGTCTAATCATGACTGCAGTAATTGAAGGTAGCCATAATGGAAAGGGAGAGGGTTGGTCAACGGGTTGACCTTTTTCCAAACTGTAGAAACTGAATGTTAAGGGCTGAGTTCCTTGTGTCTCTCTCGCCTAAAATTCTTGATATGATGTTGTGCCGAGGATGGGCTCCCAGCTAATGCTGGTTGGCTGGCTCTCTTAGTCTTTCCCGTGGCAGAGCTCAGATTGGCCGCATCAGCCGAATGGACCTGGGTTTGGACCCGGAGGCACTTGAACTAATGATGAGAGTCTAGGGAAGTGCTTCCTGCAAGGGAGCTGAGGCCGAGGACTGTTACCGTTCCAGTATTAGTCTTGGCTATGCAGTTGCCGCCAAGTCAAGCTGGAATTCCACTGTGGGGAAAGCTTTTGTTTTTGTATGGATGCTTTATCCTTGTACCTGTGGTTTCATAACATAATTCTGCTTGCCAATTTTAGGGATCGGGTGCTTAAAGAAAAAAGTAAGCGAAGTAAATACTCTCTAGGGCAGGACAGAGTAACACCAGGAAAAGATAAAAGTGACTCACTGACAGGCTCTTTGAACACAGAAGCAGTTATCAGCAAACCTGCTCTGTGAAGCTAATTGTGATTCTCTGAATATGAACAGTTCAAGGACATCTTCTGCTGGGGGATGGTGAGAGTAGAGGAACTCAATGACCCTGCCCCAATACTCCAATAGGTCATGTAGTCCCAGGTTGGGGTTGGGGAGACAGGACATCCAAACTGATGACACTAACCAGGCTATGGAAGGTGGTTGAGACACGTGCTTAGTTTGGTTGTGTCAGACCAAGGTGGTGTCTAGTTTTTTTTAAGAGCATAGTGGCCACAAAAGGACAAATACTGTATGATCCCACTTATGCAGGGTTCCTAAAAGAATTGAATTCATCGAGAACAAGAGCAGAGAACATTGAGAACAAGGTTACCAGGGGCTAGGGAGGGAGAATTCTCTACTGAGAATCTGTGTTTAATGGGTATAGAATTCCAGGTGGGAAAAATGAAAAAGTTCTGATAGATTGATGGTGGTGACAGTGAACCAAACACTTAAAAATGGCTAAAATGATAAAATTTTAGGTATATTTTATTGCAAATATACATTGATGTTGCAGACTCAGAAACTTCATGGAACATTATTTAAATTTGGACCTAGCCACTTACAAGCTGTGTAGTAAGGTAACTTTTCTGAGCCTCAGTTTCATCATTTTCAGAATAGGAATAATACCAGCTCTTAGGGTTGATGTGAAAATACATGAAGTACTATCTGGCATACATTAGGTACTCAGTAATGTAAGCTTTTGTTATGATGATTGTCACTTTTACTAGACACTTGGGTCCTTTTCTTTGCCTTACATGAGCTGCCACTTACAAGGGGCAGATAGCATCCTTACTGCTCCAGGAGTGTGCCTGGGCTCACTGGGCATCTTTAGTCAATATTTTATCCCTGGTGCTTTAAGGATGCCAGGAATAAAAACAAGAGGAGTTGGACCCATGTTCCTGTGCTGTGAGTTTTCAAGGGTGAGTCAGTTTCAGTTTTCCAAAGTGTGGCCGTTTTGGGGACCCTGTGTTGAAATTACCTAGGTACTTAACTTAGCATCCCAGGTTGCAATGACACTGAATCAGAAGCACTTGGGCTAGAGCACAGGAGTGTGCATTTTAACAAGCTTCCCCGGTAGGTCTGATATTTACTGAACTTTGGTTACAGGAAGTAGCTCTTGACCCTGCCCACCTTGAGAATCCTTTGTGAAGCTCTTAAAAATCTGAGACTCCAGGACCACTCCCAGACACTTGGTTTCCATAGGCTCAGTTTAAGGGATTCTGGGGAGCTGCTTACATGTTTTAAAAATTGATGATGATGCTTATGTGTTTTTAAAAATAATAATCCTAGCTTCCATTTACTGGGTATTGAGTAGGTACCAGACATAGAACTAAATGTGCATTTTTCTCATGTAATCCTCGTGACATTCTATGAGACAATTCCTGTATTATCAATCTCGTGTTAGAGATTAGGATACAGGCTTAGAGAGGTTAAGTGATTTACCCAAGGTGATACAGTGAGGAAGAAGAGCTGGGATTTGAACTGAGAGGCAGGATGATTCCAGAGGCAGTACTTTTTTTTTTTATTCTTCTTTTTTCTTTGTTTTTTTAAATTTTTGCCTGCACCATGTGGCATGTGAGATCTGTTCCCTGACCAGGGATCAAGCCTGTACCCCGTGCCTTGGAAGCAGAGTCTTAACTGCTGGACCGCCAGGGAAGTCCCCTGGAGATAGTACTCTTAAGCACTGTGTCCTAATGTTGCTCTAGGAGCAGGGCTTGAACTAAGGTGAGGCCAGCGGGGCATCCAGGACACACATTTACAGATGCCCACACAGGCTCCTGCAAGTGCAGAGCGAAGGCCTCCTTAAATGTTGTAGCCTGAGCACCTCACTTGCCTCACCCTAGTACCAGCCCTGCCTCAAAAGGCATGATCTTTAAACAAAATGGTTACGTTTTTCTTCCCCCTCATGTGTGTGAGCCAGGGGCCTGCTGATAGGGCCCCAGGTCTTCCCCTCAGTGAAATGCTTTTTCATCCCAAAGCCCCAGCTCTGGGGCCTCTGTGGTCAGAGCCCTGGCCTCAGGGATATCTCAGGAGCTGACTCAAACTGTTCCTTTTTGGGAGAAGGTGTTAGCAAAGATGGTTGCCAAGCAACTCCAGGGGCATCTATCTACAGTGATGATTTCTCTCTCTTTTTTTCCTCCTTTTGAACATTTTCTCAGCCGCTTTTCAGTTTCCCTCTTGGCGTTGGGATTGTTAGTAATTTCATGAAGGGTGTGCTCCTTTGGAGGATGGAACGGAGACTCCTTTTCACTGCCTGCCAGTTAGAGGTGTCCTTTTGATGGGCAGTGCACCTGCTAAGTGGGTGTGAAAGACCTTTGCCTTCTTCAGCTATAGAGATACCCTAGTTGTGACTGGCTGAGGAGCAGTGACAAAGAAGAGTCTGTGACTGTAGTGGCCGAGAGAGACACAGAATGTGTCTCCCATATGCAGGCAGGGCCACGTGGTGATGTTCAGGTTCATGATTCTGGCTTTCAGCTACTCCCCATTAACTAGGGCATTTTGCATTTGGTACGTGGGGGCCTGGCTGATCCTAGAGGGAACTGGAGTTTCTCTCTCTCTCTCAATGGTTTTGCATGTGTTTCCTCTTTAGCGCTGTCCCTCCTACTCAGTTCCCTCATCAGTGTGGGGTTTCAAGTGACCTTTGATGGGCCCCAGTCACTTGGTCTGCTGGCCAGTGTTTTGATCCTCCTGGAGAGGCCAAGAGCTCGTGGGCTGGAGGACCTTTCCCGCACAACAGAATCTGCTGCAGACTGTCAGGAAGAAAGGGAAATGTCGGGAAAGTGAAACAAGTCATGTTTGGGTGAGGCTGGCTCCATTCTTCCCACCCACCAGCGTCAGCCCGGTGAGCCCTGTCCTCAGACTCCAGGCTTCTGTTCTTTAGCGCTACACCCTTGACCTTGACCATTGTGTCCCTCCTCGCCATCTTTTGCAGAAGCAGGGCAAAGGGACTCAAGAGAGCCCTGCCACTTTCAGAGGCTCATACCAAACACTTACTGGCAGAAGACCTTTAAAAAGAGAGCTGGCTCTGTTTTGTGCAAATCCAGCATAGAATAATCCAGCCTTAGACTGGGGGGCTGATTGCTTTCCAAATGAGATTATTAGGTATTTCATTAGATAGTGGACTGTCCTCAAGCTTTTGGGACACCTTATTTTCCTTTCCAGAGGTTTGGTGATACCCACTTTTACACCTGTCCTGCTGGCCCCCCGCTCCTGGCTTTCCCCTCCCTCCGGGGTTTGCTCTGTGGGAGCCTGCCCTGCTCCTTGCTCACCCCTGTGGTGTGCTGTATTGGACAACCTCTCATGGATGTTCTCACTGCACCCCTAAACCCCCTAGACACAGTGCCAGTGCAGAGCTTCCTTTGTATCTTCCCTTAGCCACTGTCTTGAGAAAGACCCTCCCTCCCTTCCTCACCCTCCTGCTCTCTCTATAGGAGCAGTCCTTTACCCCTCTCCGTTCCCTCTACTCCCTCTGCCCCCATCCCAGGCAAGCCTCAGTTTTTATAATAGCTGCTTAATTGGCCTCCCTGTCTCCATCTTCCCAGCATACCAATTCGAAATTAATCTCCCGAAAAGTCACATTTTATCAGGTTGTTCCTGGAGTGAAAACCTATCATCACTTCCCCCGTTGACTGCAGTTAATGCAGTGTTCTGGGTCCCCTGTGCCTCAGTCCCTTCAAATCCTAACAGGTGGTTTGCCCCTTACCAGCCCCGTTCCTTCCTTGTGCTCATCTTTGGTTTTTGCCTCCCTTTCCTGCTGCAGGGCCCAGGCCCCAGGGCCCAGGCCCCATTCCTTCTGCAGAAGCTTCCCCAGCCTCACAGGCTGTGCTGCCTGCCCTGCCTCTGGATACCATGCTGCTGGCCATACCCATCATGCATTTCAGCCCCTACATCTTACATTTTGTGGCCATTCTGTTGCTCACCTGATACATTATTTTCACAACTGCATTCATTATAATCTGGTGGATTTGGAGGTAAGGGAGAAGGAACCACATCTTCCCTTTTTCTTTCCTGAGTTGTTTTCAACTAAAAAGAGTGCTACAGTTTGGCTAGACATCCAGTTTGGTATTCAGGTATGTGTCTTGATAGACCTACATTTTCATTTCTTTTCTTTTTTTAATGTGGTAAAACACAAATAACGTAAAATTTATCAGTTTAATCATTTTTAAGGGTACAGTTCCCTGATAGCTCAGTTGTAAAGAATCCACCGGCATTCCAAGAGACCCGGTTCGATTCCTGGGCTGGGAAGATCCCCTGGAGAAGGGGTAGGCTACCTACTCCAGTATGCTTGGGCTTTCCTGGTGGCTCAGCTGGTAAAGAATCCACCAGCAATGCAGGAGACCTGGGTTTGATTCCTGGGTTGGGAAGATCTCCTGGAGAAGGGAATGGCTACTCACTCCAGTATTCTGGCCTGGAGAATTCCATGGACTGTATTGTCTATGGGGTCACAAAGAGTCAGACACAACTGAGTGACTTTCTCTTTCAAGAGTGTTAAGTACATTTGCATTGTCCTGCAACTAATCCCCCAAACTTTTGTTATCTCATAAAACTGAAGCTTTATATCCTTTAAACAACTCTACATTTATATTTTCCTCTTTAGAAGCAGTCTGGAGATGATCTGTGAGTCTCTTTGATTTAGCACCTGATTTTTTGATGTTGTTACGATTCTGAGAACTGGCAAGCCTCCTGAAGTTTCTGCTCAGGTGGCTCTTTGGAGCCACATGGCAAAAAGGCTCAGCTCAGCATAGGGTGTTGCAGTCCCAGGATCCTCCATGGGGTCCTGCATCAGTGGTGAAAATTTACTGGAAGAGTGCTATGGTTTGGCTCATAGAAACCTTTAAGCAGCATGAAGTTTCTTGGTTCAGATTTGGTGGTAAACCCCACCACTTGCACCCTTGTTTCTTTTTTACCCCGCCATCTTAATGTTAAAATTAAAAATTTTCACATGTATGAAAAAAGTTGAAATAATAGCACCATGGGCATTCACATATGCATCCCTTAGAGTTAAAAATCAGTTTACATTTAATCTGATTTTTTATAAAGATATGTATATATATTTCTGTACCCTTTAGAAATCAGTTGTTGACATCATGACACTTCACCTCTAAATATTTATTATCTTGACACATTTGATTGTGTAACCTTGAGCTACTTACTTAAGTTCTCAGAGCCTCATCTTATATAAATATGTATGTGTGTTCTTGCTGAACCATTTGGAAGTAAGTTGCAGACAGCGTGACACTTCACCCTAAATACTTCAGCTTGTGTCTCCTAAGGGCTTCCCAGGTGGCACTAGTGGTAAAGAACCTGCCTGCCAATGCAGGAAACATAATGAGATGCGGGTTCAATCCCTGGGTCGGGAAGATCCCCTGGAGGAGGGCATGGCAACCCACTTCAGTATTCTTGCCTGGAGAACCCCATGGACAGCACGCATGCATGTATCTCCTAAAAATAAAAGCATTCTCTGACATAATCATAATACCAGAATCACATTTAGAAAACTAGTGGTAATCCCCTAATAGCATCTACTGTTTGGTTTGTATTCAAATTTCCCCTGTTGTCCCCTCGATAAAAAAAAGTTTATAGTTACTTTATTTCTGAATATATTTTTAAAATATATATCCAGGATCCTATCAAGGTTCATGAATTACATTTGGTTTTTATGCCTCTTCAGTCAGTTTAAATCTAGGGCGGTACCCCCACCATGAATGTATGTGTATATATGTATAGATATATATGCGTATGTGTGTTTTTCTGTGTATATGTGTGTGTGTGTGTGTGTGTGTGTGTGTGTATAACATTGCTGTTTAAATTGCTTCCCATTCTGATCTGTCTGATCACTTCCTCATGGTTTCATTTACCTTCTTTTTCTATGATCTGGTTACTCTACATACTAGAAGTTAGAGCTAAAGTCTCAGATTTAGGCTCAACATTTTGGCAAAAACATGTCCAGGTGATTCTAAGTGCTTCACTGAACATTTCAGCGGGGATCTATGATGTCAGGTGTCCCATTATTAGATACTGATCACTTGGAAAGGTGGTGACCACCTCTCTCTATCACAAAGATATGTTTTCCATCTACAGTTAGCATGCCATTCTGTGGGTGATGCTTTGGCACTGAGAACCCTGTTCCCCAAAAAGAAATTTCTTAGAACCATCTTGGCCTCCATTGATGATCCTTGCTGGATCAGTTGTTTCTTGGGGAGTTGTGGAGTGGTCATTTTCAAATTCCATCATTCTGAGAATTCCCTGGTGGTCCAGTGGTAGGACTCCACACTTCTGTTGCCAAGGGTGTGGGTTCAGTCACTGGTCTGGGAACTGAGATCCTGTCAGCCGCATGATGCAGCCAAAAAAATAAAAAATAAATTTTGTCGTTCTGATCTACATTTACTGGCTGACATTCATATATAAAGAAGAGCTCTTTCTCATTAATAGAGATGAACTATTAAGTTCCTTCTAAAAAGGCAGAGTTACATTCTCCCCTCTAATTACCAATTTTCAGAGTAAGAAGTTGAACATCCATGGTTTGAGCTAGGGAGGAGCAAGGGTAAGGACTGGGCATATTTCAGTAAGATGCACGTATAGTGTGAAAACCCATAATCAATGGGAAATTCTAGATATATAGAGCAAGCTTTGTATGCAAAGCTCAGAAATAAAGTGTGACCACATCGTGGTAGAGTATGAGTTTAAAAACATTGAGAAACATTTTCCCACACGCTCAAGTGATCCTCTTCTTTAATTTGGGGAAGGAAGAGGATAATTACATTAAAAATAATCCCTCTCCCACCTTCCAGCAGGAGCCCAGCATTTAGCCTGGGTTTGGTGAACTGCTGAAGTTAATTGTGTGATGCTTCTCAGGTTCTGTATCTAAAACAGTGCTTCCTACAGCACCTATTCCCTTGAAAGTGACCAACCACCCAGGCACTGGGTGGGGGGCAGGGGTTGGGGGAGGCATGCAGAATGCACAGGTGGGCTAGCCCTGGCCCCTGACCTCCAGGAACTCAGGACTGAAATGTGGAATTCATTCACTTTGTGAATGTGGCTTGAATGCATGGAGCCCAGGGAAGGAAGAGGTTTTATCAGTCTGTGGCCTGCGTGACCTTTGACTTGAGGGCAGAGACTCTTTGGTTAGTGTGTCTGTCTAGAGCACAGGTAAGGATGTGTAATTGGAGGCCAGTAGTGTTTGAGGAATGAGTGAGTGAATGACTGAGTGCTTCATCACAGATTGTTAGAATGGCTAGACCTAGTGAGGGCTGTGAGTTCCTCCAGAAAGTCATTTTTGGAAAAAGGAGTTAGGATGAATCCTGGATCTGCCATTAACACTGAAGAGAAACAGTTCATAATATATTCCAATGGCACACCTACATGGTACCCTGTACAATTCCATTTTTTTTACGGCATTTCAAGGAAACAGGTGCCTTTTTTGTTTGGTAATGTTTGTGTATGTTTTGCTATTCATTGTGCTGGGAGTAGGGTCAATCTCTCTTTCTCTGTTAGGTCTCACTACTCTGGAAGTTAATCAGGAAATTCTTTTCTATCACAATCAACGTTATGCTAGTAAATGCTTAACAGCTCACTCTCTAAACAAATTTGCACGTGTACATATATAGGTTTATTATACATTTTACTGATAAAAGGGTGTTTAGCATACAGTTTAAAATCATACAATATTTAATACTCTTTATGGTAATTTCATGTCATCATCAGTTAATTCTCACAGAATGCTTTTGTTGATTTTTGCCAAAATCTTATTCCCCTGGCCAACCTAAGTTTGAAATTGACAACAAGTGTTGATCTGATATAAATGCTGGTTGATATTTTCATTTAAGTCAGTGAGGAAGATGAAAGCGAAAGAACAAAGATGTACATGGGAACTTTGCTCGATCATTGGTGACAACAGTGACTTCCTTGCTGAATTGGATAATAGTTCTCAAGTACCAAGAGAATATGGTCTCATTTTTGTGTGCTCTTCAAATACAGCTATCGACATGATATACTTTTTCTCTCTCTCTTCTTTATTGAAGTATAGTTGATTTACAGTGTTGTGTTAATTACTGTTCTACAGCAAAGTCACTCAGTTATACACACATATATATGTATATATATATATTCTTTTCATATTCTTTTCCATTTTGGTTTATCATGTACTATACAGTAGGACCTTGTTTATTCTGTATACCAGTTTTGCATCCGCTAATCTCTGACTCCCAATTCATCCCTCTCTTACGCCCTCCCCCTTGGCAGCCTCCAGCATATTCTTTATCAACATGATATACTTTAAAATTTGCATCTCTAAAGTTTCCTGCATCACCTTCTTAAAACTAGGTAATCAAATAAAACCCTGATTTGTAGCATTTGATGGTTTCTGTGATGTAAGCTCTCATATCACCGCATTTCACATCAGTATGTTATCACTGAACTGAGTTGGGAAGAGGTGCACATTAGAGCCCTTATATAGGATTTCTTCTGTGCAGATACAGTAAATATAAATAAAGAACAGCAGTTAGCAAACTGTGGCCCATCAGTGAAATCCTTGCCACCTGTCATTGTAAATAAAGTTTTATTGGAGCACAGCCATGTTCATTCATTCATCTATTGTATCAGGTTACTTTGCACTCACCACCGTGGTTGAGTGAGATGGCTGAGACAGAGACCCTCAGAACCTAAAATATTTACTACCTGGACCTTTCTGCAAAAAGTTCTCAACCTCTGCCCAAAGCGTAGATAATAGTAAAATGTAACAAGATAAATAGAAGTGGTTTGTTTTGAGTATTTATTCTCTTTTAAAAAATGGCACATTTAATTTTAGCCTATGTAATTTCTTAATTGGCTCACCAAATTCCTGAAAATTTAATAATTTGCTTTTACAAGCCTGTATAGGCCAGTCCCAGCTCACTATTGCAATGTTTTGAGAGTTTCAGCTTATAGGGTCAAAAAATGAAGCTCTCACTATTAGGAAGAAGCAGCTGACAACACCAGACTGGAGGGGGAACCACGATGAGAATGATTGGAACTATTTGAAGTTGTGGTCTCATTGTCCACAGAAATCAGAAGAAAGCATTTTTGAGGTTAGTTTTCATATATTGTTGTTATTGTTTTTCCCTCTTAGGGTCTGGGGTTTGTTTTGGTTTCTCAAATGAATTTTCTTCAGAGTTAATTTAAAAATTCAATACAGCTTGTGTTTCTGACCAAATTCTGCGGGCATCTGTCTAGAATACGCTTAGGCCCTGACAGGCGCCCGGCAGCTTTCAGAACTCCCACAGATGTTCTGTGTCCAGAGAAAGGAGGACTTCCTCTTGTTGGCTGTGAGCAAGAGGTGAGGTGGTCCCACCAGTTGCCTTATGCAGGGGTTTTCCTTGCCACCACTTCCTACTGGCTGCCTTTGAATGGATTACAGGTGGTTAGGAAAAAGACTTCTTGGCACAGTGAGAGGACCAGTCTCCAGTGCTTTGTGGGGAAGGATTTATAACAGGATGGTAGTTGATGCCGACCCAGAATGGGCCTGGCTGCCCAGCCTTCTTAGAGAAATCAGCTGCCTATGGGTGGAGGGAAGGGCAGAGAAAAGGGGATGTTTCCATTCATGTGGCACCTTTCATCCAGGGTGGTCTTAGCTGGCCAAGGGGCCAAAGGTGTTAGGCCCCTGTGGAGGTGTTGTACCTGGAGATAGAGTACTGAGGTCACGTTCTTGGTGTGTCAGGCCCTTATGGGAAGTATCAATATAGCACATCCTCATATCTTTTAACAGAGAAGCAATGGCAACCCACTCCAGTACTCTTGCCTGGAAAATCCCATGGACGGAGGAGCCCGGTAGGCTGCAGTCCATGGGGTCACAAAGAGTCGGACACAACTGAGCGGCTTCACTTTCACTTTTCACTTTCATGCATTGGAGAAGGAAATGGCAACCCACTCCAGTGTTCTTGCCTGGAGAATTCCAGGGACGGGGAAGCCTGGTGGGCTACTGTCTATGGGATCGCAGAGCTGGACACGACTGAAGTGACTTAGCAGCAGCAGCAGCAGCATATTTTTTAAAAGTGAGGTAAAGACAGATGCAGCTGTTGCCTTTTTTTTTTTAAGTCACAGTCTAGAGCACATTTAATTTTTAAACTTTTAAAAATGTACCTAACATAAGGTTTATTTTTTTAACCATTTTAAAGTATTCAATTCTGTGGCACTAAGTACATACAAAGTGTTGTGCAGCTATCACCACTACCTATTTTCAGAAATTTTCCAGCATCCCAAACAAATTTTGTATCCATTCAATGATAACTCCCCATTCTCCCCCTACCTCAATTCTGGAAACCTCTACCTTACCTTCTGTTTCTGTGAATCTGCCTATTCTAGGCACTGCAGATAAGTGAAATTGTATGTGTTTGTCTTTTGTGACTGGCTTGTTTCATGTAGCATCATGTCCTCAAAGTTCATCCATATTGTAGCATGTGTCAGAATTTCCTTCTTTTTATGTCCAAATAATATTTCATTGTGTGTATGTAGCACATTTTGTTTGTCCATTTATCCATTGAGGGACCCTGGGCTGTTGACCCCTTTGCCACCGTGACTTGCGCTGCTCTGGATGTGGTGTCAGATGGGGGTCAGACAGAGGCCTGGAGAGAATCGGTTTGTCTGGGATGATTCCTCTCAACTCAGGTGCAGCTCCCCATCAGAGCTACCAGGAACACGTGTGCCACGTACATGAGACCACATTTAGGAGTGCCGGCCCGAGGGCTCAGAGGAGCTGTGGCATCCTGTGGGTTGCATCTGCTCCATTGTTTTAGCATCCAAGAGAGCCCTACCAGAGCAGAGAATCTGAGAGGCCAGATTGCACGTGACCTCCAGTGCTTCCTGGGTGTGAGAAGGCACTTGCTGGGCAGAGGCTGGTGCAGAGGGTTCCTGGGATTGGGTCTCCCCTGCCTGAAGTCAGGATGACCTTGGGCAGTTGCAGCAGCAGGGTCTGGCAAGCTTCATCTGTGAGAGCGAGGGTAAGACTGTAAGGTTCCCAGAGCACAGAGCCAACACAGTGTGGCAGGGAGAGGCTAGGGACAGTGTCTGTCCATCCCAGCTGCTACGACTAAATACCAGACTGGGTGTCTTATAAACAACAGACATTCATTTCTCACAGTTCTGGAGCCCAGAAGTCCAAGATCAGGGCGCCAGCATGGTCAGGGACTGGTCAGAACCCTCTTCCAGTTCGTAGACTTCCCATTATGTCGTCACCTGGAGGAGGAGGCTGTGGAGCTCTTTGGGGTCTGAGAGCTCTCATCTCATTCATGTGGGCTTCTCCCTCATGACCTAATCACCTCCCAAAGGCCCCACCCACAAAACTGTCCCATTAGAGGTTAGATTCCAACATGTGAATTTTGGGGGATCACAAACATTCAGACCTTAGCCAGCCAGCCTCTGGGGATGGGGTTTGGATGGCGTGGGGGCCAGAGAGCAGGCTTGATGGCTCAGAGCCTAGGAGAAGATGGTGCTAAAACTTCAGAGAACAAGGGGGAATAGTCCAGAAACTTTGGGAGGGAGAAATCAGGCAGGTGCCTGGTGGACAGTGGCCTCAAGTGAATGGCTGCATTCTTTCAGACCAAAGATGGTTGTGGGATTTTATTACTTTCCTTATGAAATTCTGGAGCATACAATTCTGTGTGCAGAACCTCTGCTAAGGGTGCAGGAGGGATGCAGAACAGGGATTCTGATTTTTCACGTATAAAGCCCTCCAGTGGTGTGAAGACTGATGCAAGGGTGAAGGCGTATTTTGTGTGTGTCTACTTTTCCTCAGGAGGGGTTCTGGGGCTTTCCTGAAATCCCCCCTCCAAGCTATGGTACTCTCTGCCCCTTTCAAAACAAGAGAGAGGGTAAGACTAAGGTTCCCAGAGCTCAGAGCCGGCACAGTGTGTTGGGGAGAGGCGGAGAGAGGCTCCAGATCTTTGACTTTGCAAAGGTGTTTAAAGAAATGTATAGCTTGTGAAGGAACCACACACATGCCCAGATATAACCATGGGGTGAGCTCCAGGCAACCTGGATCCATGGGGATCCAGGCAAGCGAGTGATGTGTGTGTTGCTTTAACAGCTGAATTGTGGTTTTAGGGTTTATGACATTTTAAAATCTTCTCTGAGGAAAAGCCTCCCCCCGGGATGGGGTGGAGGGCTCGGGAGAAGCCTGAGTAGCGGAACCACTTTAAAATCTAGCCCTGCCAACGTGATTTGTGGGGGCTTCCTAGGTGGCTCAGTGGTAAAGAATCTGCCTGCCAATGCCGGAGACGCAGGTTCAATACTTGAGTTGGGAAGATCAGTACTTGGGTTGGGAAGATCCACCCTGGAGAAGGAAATGACAACCCACTCCAGTATTTTTACCTGGGAAATCCCATGTTCAGAGGAGCCTGGCAGGCTGCAGTCCAAGGGGTTGCAAAGAGTCGGACACAACTAGACTAGCGACTAAATACCAGCCACAGCATGATTTGTATGCAGGCTTTTTACTTGGAGACAGACAGAGATACAGAGGGAAACAGATAACACGGCATACTAGATGAAGAAGCCACCTTTGAATCTCGTCCCTGGGTACAGCTGATACTAGTAGAGGAGCTTGTCGGTGGAGAAGGAAAAACACAGGCTTTGTCGGCAGATCTTAGATTGCATCTGGGCTCCCCTGCCCGCTTGCTGTGTGGTTTGCAAGCTACCACCCCTCTCTGTGCCTCAGCTTGCTCATTTTGACTACAGTCTTGGTCCTAGGGAGAGTCAGGGGTAATGCAAGAGCTGACACACCACTGATGGTCAGAAAAGGACTGCTGTTTCTGTAGCCTGGCAGAGGGGGTGGGTCTAAGAAGTTTAGTGGTTTCCACAGGTTAACTGCTTGATTGTGCAGGAATTATAGGGTAAGCAAAAATGGGCCAGAATTTGAGAGCCAAGGGAGGGGGGTGTTGTGGGAAGGTAAGTTTGGAAGCTTCTAGGTGGGGAGATGAGTTAGAAGGAAGCAGGCACCAGGAACGAGTAAGAACTGAAGCATTTGGGGGCAGAGACCTGCTTTCTGCCTCTCCTTCAACTTTCCTTCTCTCTGGGCTGTGACTTTAACTGATCCTCCAGCTCAGCCTGCACCCCTGGGCTCCTTGGGTGGGCCTGTGCAGAGACTGGCTGGGCAGTTCCTGAGAGGGGCTGTCCTGCAGCAGAGGATTGCTTTACAAAGGGGCAGGCCTCTTGGGTCCCGAGTGGGTCCGAAATGTTAGCTGGCAGAAGTCTCATGCTTGCTGTGTGCCTTCATAGCTGAAAGCTTAGGGATCAGTGCCAGGCCTCTGGAGTGAGACCTGGGTTCGGGGCAGTCCTGGCAGGTCTCATCACCCCTCAAGCCTCATTTTCCCATCTGTAAAATGGATGATTACAGGAACCTCATAGGGGTGTTGAGAAGATTAAATGAAGGGAACTTACAGCACTTAGCTCAATGCACAGCCTGTCTTAAGTGCTCAGTAAACATCTCCTTACATTGCCATTGAGTATCTCCCAGAGGAAGGGCTGAGGAGAGGGTATTGTTTAGAATGAGGCACATGCCTTGGCAGGGGGGCTGTGTTCTGGATGGTGGACTTTATAGCATAAGGAAGCACCACCATGGCCCTTGAACTTGGGCCTTAAGAGGAGAGCCAGCAATATGTAAGCCTGACATACCTTTCAGAACATCAGTTCTACTCCAAGATTGCTAGGGTAAAGTATTACTTTTTTATCGTTATATTTCATAGGGGGAAGTAACCTGCCAATTAAACTAAAGCCACTATTGATTCTAAGGCTCCATTCAGGTTTTAAAGATGTTACAATGTGGAGGAGAGGAAAGTACAGCTTAGAATTATTGAAATATAGTAGGACAAAAATAGCATGTAAAGTCAAATTTACATTAATTTTTAAGATAAAGCATGAAAGTTTATGAAACATGGAAAGTTCTTGGTATGGCCCCAGCATGTGAAACTATGTGTGAATTTGCCTCCACAGTCAGGGTGACTCAGTTTAAAGGGTTGCGAGTTAAGAGGAGAGAGGAGTGGCTGGGTTTGATCTCCTTGTAAGGTTAGATGGGAAGTGAGGAGTTGAGGGGAAGTAGCCCCAGACTCCAGAGTGCTTGTTGTCATCCTGGGGTCTGAACATCCTCAGGGAGTCATTGTGTGTGTTAACCTCACCTAAGGGGGAAAATCTGCATGCAACACTTTGAGGAGGGACCGTCATGAAAGCAGGCAAACAACCACCTACGTCAACAGAGCTGGAAACCACAGAGCACTTCACACAGTGAGAGGCGCTGCTTCCTGTGACCCACAGGCCAGTCAGTGCCTCTCCCAACGGGCTCCTGGCCCTGGTTGGCACAGATTCTGGGGGACAAGCAGCCTTGCATCTTGCCCTTAAAAATTGGTGGCATGCCTCAGGCGGGTAAGAAGGGAGCTGGTTGAGCTGCCTCCTTTCTGCAGGGCCCCTTGCTTGGCGCATCACCAGGTGGAGACCGGCCCCTGGGCAGTGCTGGTGTTGGCAGGTGTTGGAGGTGGCTCCTGCCACCTCCTTGCCAAGGAAGGGGACCGCACCTCCAGGGCCTGTGGAGACTCACAGTAGACTGGAAATCATAGTGTCACCATCTTGAGAAGAGCATTTCTCTCCACAAGAGTACTGGGCTCTGGGGCTTGGGGAGGAGGCAGATCTGCAGGTGGGGGAATGGAGGTGCTGAGAGACCCCCTGATTCCCTGAGCTGATGATTAGTGTAGGAGGAGGAACTGGAGAGGAGCAGGAAGCAGCGGCCTGGCCTGAGAACACTCTCTGGGCTATAGGAGGAAGGGGCTTGAATGTAGGAGCATGGATATTCAACAGGCTCTCTAGGCTGGGCACACTGAATGGGCATTCGTGGATGGGCCTTAATAGTATTCCATTGTATAAATGTACCATTCAGAGGCACACTGAATGGGCCTCTATGAGTAAATTTATGAAAAAAAATTTTTTTCATGATGTAAAAGTGATACAAGATCACTGTACAAAATACACACCAACAAAAAAGAAAGAGAAAAATTAGCCTATAATTCTGTCACCTAGAATTAACAAGTGCTGGTCTTTTTTTTAAATAATTTTTAAAATGAGATAATTTCATACTGTTTTGATTATGGTGAGCGTCTTTCCTAGCTATTAAATATTCCATTGTGTATGTGTTCCATAATTTATTTAACCAATTCCCTGTCATGGGATATATTGGTTGTTTTCAGTTTTTTATTATTAAAAATAATATTGCAACCAATAAAGGTATGTCTTTGTAGTCAAATTTTTGCACACATTCATGATTATTTCCATAGTATAAATTTTTGGAAGAGGAATGCTAAGTCCAGGGGTATGCTATTTTTGAGGCTTTTGATATCCATTGCTAAATTACCATCTAGAAATATTGTACCAATTAACACTCCCATCAGGAGTGTATAAGATTGGCTTCTTTCTGAACTTTGGGCAATACCTCATGAAAGATTTTCAAATATTTATTTAATAAGTTCAAATGTTATCTTTCTTTAATTTGCACTCTCATGAGCACTAAGGAGGGTGAAAATTTTTCATGCATTTGTTAGCCATGTGTGTGCTTGTATGAGTTGTTTTTTCATGGTCTTTGCTTAGTTTTCTGTTGGCCTCTTAATCTTTTAATTGTTGATTTGCAAGACTGATGTATATATTAAAGCTAATTTACTATATCTGTTATTTATATGTGAATCATATGATTTTTAGGAAATCTTCATAGCTCCAAAATTGTGTGACTCTCTGATCTAGCCTGATGAGCCAAATAGCTAGGAAAATAGAAATTCCCAGGTAATTCCCAAGCCACATGATAGGTGCTGTTGAATGCTGACAAGGGCCACTAGTATTAATAATTATGCTGACAAGAGAGAGCTAAGAATAAGAGCTATTACTTACTGAACAACTATTATTTAACAGGCACTTTGCATGTATTAGCCTTTTAATCCTATCATCCTGCAGAGCTAAGCAAACTGCAGCAGAGAAAAATTAAGTACCTCACTTGAGCTTATACAGCTGAATGGCAGAGTCTGGATTTGAACCTGAATCTGCCCATCTCTGCTACCCAGGCTTTCTGTTCTACCAAGCTAACTCTCATTCTCAGGTTAAACCATGCATTTACGAGTCAAGACTTCCTCACCTACTTCCATAAAGTGTAGCAGGTTGAAAATATGTGGTAACTGGTCTTTAAAGATGCCCTTGCAGTGAACGTGCTTCACAGTATAGTCTGCTCTCTGCTACAGTTGTCTGACCCTATGATTTGTGTGTGTGTGTGTGTGTGTTAATAATAGCTTTATTGAGATATATTTCATATACCATAAAAATCACCCCTTTAAAGTATGGAAGTTCATGTTTTTGTCATATTCACATAATTATGCAAACATCACTACCTAATTCCAGAACATTTTAATTAACATACAAAGAAACCTCATACACCTTAGCAGTCACTCACCATTCCCTCCTCCTCCTAGTCCCCGGCAACCACTACTCTGCTTTGCGTCTTTATGGGTCTGTTTATTCTAGACATTTTATATAATTGGAGTTATACCCTATGTGGCCCTTTGTGTCTGGCTTCTTTCACTTAGCATAATGTTTTTACAGTTTATCCACGTTGTTACATAAATCAGTACTTCATTCCTTTGTATGGCTTAATAGTATTCCATTGTATAAATATACCACATTCAGTTTATCCATCCATCAGCTGTTTTTTCTTTTTCCATCTTTTGGCTGTTATAAATTGTGCTGGTTTGAAATTGTGTACAAGTTTTTGTGTGAACATATTTTTTCACTTCTCTTGGGTATATACCTGGGAGTGGAATTGCTAGATTATATGATATCTCTTTGCTTAACTTTTTGAGGAACTGCCAAGTTATTTTCCAAAGCAGCTGCATCATTTTATCTTCCCACCAGCAATGTATGAGGGTTCCAATTTCTCCATATCCTTGCCAACATTTATTATTGTCTGTCTTTTTTATTATAGCCATGCCAGTGGGTGTGAAGCAGTATCACATTGTTTTGATTTTCATTTCCTTGATGACTGGTCATGTTGAGCATCTTTTGATGTGCTCATTGGCACATGTTGGCAGTATTTTTTTGAGAAATGTTTTAAAAATTTTTTACCCAATTTTTAATTACGTGTTTTTTACAAATTAGTTTCTAAGAATTCTTAATGTATTCTTGATATAAGTCCCTTATCAGGTTTATGATTTGTAAATATTTTTTCCCATTCTGTGAGTTGTCTTTTTGCTTTCTTGATGGTATCCTTGTAAGCACAAAAACTTTTAAGCAGTTCCCTGGCAGTCCAGTGGCTAGGTCTTGGTGCTTTCCCTGCTGTGCATGGCCCAGGTTCAGTCCCTGGTCAGGAAATTAAGATCCCACAAGCTGCACAGTGTGCCATAAAAACTTTAAAAACTAAATTAAATAGTTTAAACCTTTTAATTTTTATCTTACCATGTTTATTATTTGTTTTATTGCATGTACTTTTGGTGTCGTATCTAAAAAACTGTTATCTAATCTCAGGTCACAAAGATTTACTCTTATGTTTTCTTCTAAGAGTTTTATGGTTTTAGGTCCTAGTTTAGATCTCTGATCTATTTTAAGGTTTTTTTTTTTAGAATATGGTGTGAAGCAGGGGCCCAAAGTCAGTCTCTTTCATGTGGTTTTCTAGTTGTCCCAGCACCATTTGTTGAAAAGACTATTCTTTCCTCCTTTGAATTGTCTTAGAACTCGTGTTAAAAAATCAGCAGACCATAGAGGTAAATACTTATTTATTTCTGGACTCTGAGCTCTATCCCACCTATGTATATGTCTATCCTTATGAGGAGCCTGGTGGGCTGCCGTCTATGGGGTCGCACAGAGTCGGACACGACTAAAGCGACTTAGCAGCAGCAGCAGCATGCCCATATCACACTATCTTGATTACTGTAATAGGTTTTGAAACAAGGACATGTGAATCCTCCAACTTCATGCTTTTTCAAGATTGTTTCGGCTTGAAACAGTGTGGGTCCCTTGAATTGCCATATGAATTTTAGGAGCAGCTTGTTAATTAACCGCAAAAAGGTAGCTAGAATGCTTACAGGGATCGTGTCGAATCTGTAGATCAGTTTAGTAATTATGATTATGTTTACAATACCAAGTTTTCTAGTACATGAACACAAGATGTCTTTACACGTATTTAGATCCAATTTATGTCAGATATGTTGTTTGTAGTTTTCAGTATACAAGTTTTGTACCTCTTTGGCTTAATTTATTCATATTTTATTTTTTCAATGCTTCTGAAAATGGAAGTTTTTCATTTCATTTTCAGGTTGTTCATTGCTAGTATATGGAAATACTGTTGATTCTTTTATACTGTTCTTTTATCTTGCAACTTGCTAAACTTTTTGTTCAATGTATTCTTTAGGATTTTCTATATATTTCTGTCATCTGCAAATAGAGATGGTTTTACTTTTTCCTTTCCCATCCGATGCCTTTTATTTCTCTTTCTTGCCTGACTGTCCCGGCTAGAATCTCTAGTACAGTATTGAATAGAAGTAACAAGAGTGGACATCCTTGTCTTGTTCCTGATCTTGGAAAGAAAGCTTTCAAGTCTTTCACCATTAAGTGTGATATTAGCTGTGGGCTTTTTATAAATACCCTTAACAAGTTGAGGAATTTTCTTTTATTCCTACTTGATTGAGTGTTTTTATCATGAAAGGGTGTTGGATTTCACAAAATGCTTTCTTTGCATCCATTGAGATGGTCATGTGGTTTTGTTCTTTATTCTATTAATATGTATTACATGGATAGCTTTTCATATATTGATCCACTCTTGTATCCTTCAGATAAATTCCACTGGTTCATGGCGTGTAATCTTTTTATATGTTGCTGAATTTAGTTTGTTAGTATTTTGTCGAGGATTTTTACATCTATATTCATAAGGGATTTGATCTGTGGTTTTCTTTTCTTATGATGTCTTTGTCTGGGAGGGTAACACTGGCCTTGTGGAATTGGAAAGAGTTTCCTGTGACTCACTTTTGATCAACAGAAGTAATACCGTGTGACAGCTGCACCTAGGTCATAGGAGCCTTACAACTTCTCCCTGAGTTTCTTGAAACATTAACTGTTGGAACATTCCCTCTTGGAAACAAGTTGCCATGCTGTGAGAAGCCCAGGCCCTTTGGCACTCCTCCAGTGGGCATCCCTAGCTAAGCTTTCAGCTGATGGCCAGTAGTATGGACCAGCTGTGCAAATGATCCATCTAGGGCATCCAGTCTAGTAGTCCAGTAGATACGACTACTCAGCTAAAATCTCAGCTAAAAATCTAAGGAAAAACTGCTTCTCTGAGCCTTCTCAGTCCACAGAACTGTGAGAGAGATAACAGACTCTCTGTTTGTTATCTGTGATTCTAAGCCACAACTTCTGGGAGTAGTTTATTGCACAATGACAGAGCAGGAACCCATTGACTTCAGCCTGGCTCCCTTAGCCATACCTATCTGCAAGAATTGTAGGAGCACACAGTGGTGCTTTTCTCTCTCCTGTTGCTGGAGAAGGCCCAGGAAAATGATGAAATGGCCAGACTATTGAAAAGAAATGGCAGCATGGGGCCAGGGACACCCATATTTGAGGTAAGCATTCTTCACCATGATGGCCAGTGGCCTGTTTTCTGAAAGATCCTTCTTTGCCCAGCTGCAGTCTGCCTTTACTTTTGGTAGAGAGGCTCAAAACTCACAGCATTCATATATCAATCACCCTGGGGCCACATTGCTGCCCCTGTACCATAGGAAGGCCTTGCTTCAATGAGTGCCCAGCCCTGACTTTGGCTGGCGTTTCAGGCCATCTGCTCCCTTAGCTTCTGAGATGGATCTGTCATGAGGCGTTTATCCTTAGCTCCCCAGCTTTTCTCAGGCTTGAGATTGGTTTCCTAGCTGAGCGTCTCAGAGCCTCTTAGTAATTAATCCCCCCTTCAAGCCCTTGAAGAAAGTTGGGCTGCCGTTCTAAAGGTGGCAGCAGTGGAGAAAGCCTACAAAAACAGATGAGCCCCAATAATCAGGAAGAGGAACAGATCAGGATGGGCCCATGATGGATATGATAGCTTCTGTGGGGCTGTGCAAATTCCCAAGTCCTCCCTACCCCTAGAGGCCACCAGTTGCTTGCTGCACATAGTATCCTGTTCATTGGTATTAGGTTCCCCTGCTGCCATCCTCTGTGTGAGTCAGCTTTGTGCATGTCCACCAAGCCCACCTCTTCATCTAAGAAAAGGGCCCAAGACTTCATATCTTTTATCTTAATCACCATAATATCAAGAACATAAAGGTGTACTGCACATAAAAAAAAAAATGCTCAACATTAGTCATTAGGAAAATGCAAATCAAAACTGCAGTGAGTTATCACTTCACATCACTAGGATGGCTATAATATATATATTGGAGGGTAAAAAGGAAAATTATAAATGTTGACCAGGAAATGGAGAAACTGAAACCCTTATACCTTTCTGCTGGGAATATAAAATGGCATAGCCACTTTATATGGCTATGGAAAGCAGTTCGGCTGTTCCTTGAAAGGCTAAAGATAGTGTTACCATATGATCCAGAAGTTCCACTCCTAGGTATATACCCAGATCAGTTCAGTTCAGTTCATTTCAGTCGCTCAGTCATGTCCAACTCTTTGCGACCCCATGAACCGCAGCACGCCAGGCCTCCCTGTCCATCACCAACTTCCTGAGTCCACCCAAACCCATGTCCATCGAATCGGTGATGCCATCCAGCCATCTCATCCTCTGTTGTCCCCTTCTCCTGCTGCCCTCAATCTTTCCCAGCATCAGGGTCTTTTCCAATGAGTCAGCTCTTCACATGAGGTGGCCAAAGCATTGGAGTTTCAGCTTCAACATCAGTCCTTCCAATGAATACCCAGGACTGATCTTCTTTAGGATGGACTGGTCAGATCTTGCAGTCCAAAGGACTCTCAAGAGTCTTCTCCAACACCACAGTTCAAAAGCATCAATTCTTTGGCGCTCAGCTTTCTTTATAGTCCAACTCTCACATCCATACATGACCACTGGAAAAACTATAGCCTTGACTAGACGGACCTTTGTTGGCAAAATAATGTCTCTGCTTTTTAATATGCTATCTAGGTTGGTCATAACTTTCCTTCCAAGGAGTAAGCATCTTTTAATTTCATTGCTGCAATCACCACCCATGTTCACACAAAAACTTATACTCCAGTGTTCATAGAAGCACTGTTTACAATAGCCAAAAGGTGGGAATAACCCAAATGTCTACCAGCTGATGAATGGATCAACAGAGTGTTGTATATCCTCCAGTGGAATATTATTGACCCATAAAAGAGAATGAAGTACTGACACATTACAATATGGATGCACCTTGAAAACATTGTGCTAAGTGAAAGAAGCCAGAAGCAAAGTACCACATATGGGTTGCCATGGCTTAGGAAACAAGGAGAATGTGGTGAGGGTTTCTTTTTGGGGTGGTGAGTGTCCTGGAATTAGATGATGATAATGGTTTCACAACACTGTGAATACACTAAAGAACCACTGAATTGTGTATTTAAAATGGTTCAAATGATAAATTTTATGTTATATGAATTTTATCTCAATAATACATTTCAAAAGACAGATACCCTCTGCTTTAATAGTTATCGCTGTAGGATGATGATATACATTGTTTTCCTTGTAAAGGCCCTTTCCCAGGAAGGGTAAGGAGCCTCCTGGAGAGTAGGTGCTTCCCAGAGTAGCTTGATGTAACATGAAGAGTGTGGCCGAGGAGCCAAGGAATTCTAATTTCCCGCTTCACATTCCAGCCAGGCAACCTCAGGCAAGTTCCTCAGCCTGCCAGCAGTGTGTCTGAGTCACCTCTAAAGTGGAGATCTTTCTTTAACAAATGCTTATAAAGTCCTCACTCTGTGCTAAGCATTAGTGTTAGTCCCATTTCCCATCCAGAGGTACTGAGGCATGAGGAAGTAGAATCTGTTGTTATTGTTCAGTCGCTAAGTTGTGTCTGACTTTTTGTGACCCCATGGACTGCAGCACACCAGACTTCCCTGTCTTTTACTGTCTCCCAGAGTTTGCTCAAACTCATGTATCCATTGAGTTTGATGATGCCATCCAACCATCTCATCCTCTTTTGTCCCCTTCTCCTGCCTTCAGTCTTTCCTAGCATCAGGGTCTATTCCAGTGAGTCAGCTATCTGCATCAAGTGGCCAGAGTATTGGAGTTTTAGCTTCAGCGTCAGTCCTTCCAATGAATGAATCATTCAGAGTTAATTTCTTTTAGGATTGACTGGTTTTATCCCCTTGCTATCCAAGGGACTCTCAAGAGTCTTCTCCAGCACCACAGTTTGAAAGCATCAATTCTTCAGCACTCATCTTTCTTTATGGTCCAACTCTCACAACTGTACATGACTACTGGAAAAACCATAGCTTTGACTATATGGACCTTTGTTGGCAAAGTAATCTTTGCTTTTTAATACGCTATCTAGGTTTGTCATAGCTTTTCTTCCAGACAGCAAACATCATTCTTCTAAGGAGCAAGCATGGAAGTAGAATACTTACCCAAAGTCAGAGAACCAGTGAATAGCAGAGCTGGGTTCCAGCCCAAGCATCCACCGCAGAAACTGTGCTCTCATGCTCTCCTTCCAGGAGTTGGTAACTGCCCCCACCTCCTACATTGTTGTAGGGATCTAATGCAGTTATGCACTGGGATATCCTCTTATGAATATAAATGCTGTAGAGCACACACACCTCCAGCGTTACTCCTGCCTTAGATGTTAGCAGTTAGAGTTTCAGGAAAAACACAGGGGCTCCTCTGCCCCGGCGACCTGTCCTGGTCCCACCCTCAATGCATTTCTTCTGGACTTCAACAAAGAAATTAGAATTGTCATCTCATGTCCAGCTTTATTTAGTCACAGAAAAATATCCCAGAGGAGTTTTGGGGAAGACTCCAAGATTGCGCTAGTCCACAGGGCCAGACTTGGGCCAGGGGCTGCTGCAGGTAGAGGCAGACCAGATGGATCCTGGAATTCCTGCTACCAGCTGAGGCAGGTCAGCCTGAAAAGGGGACCTCACCTCCAGTCAGCTCTTTGTGGTTTGTATTTGGAAAGGGGCCCATGCAGAGGCTCATACAGGGAGTATATCCCTTCTTGGGGCTTCTAGTTCTGGAGCCCCTGGAGATGCTGGGAAGGACAGGAAGGCTCCATGACCCCACATTTGACCCTTGGGTAGATAAGAGGTTTGGAAGCTGGGGGATGTGCAGGAGGCATGATGCATGTTCTGGAGAAGATATAAAAATTAGGACCGGAAGCCAGAATGTTGCTCAGATTCTAGCAGAGGTGAATCTGAGGATCAAGTTCAGAAAATGTGGCAGAGAGGGCTAGAGTGTTGGCAGATTGGATGGAGATTTAGCGCACCAGGCTTTTTAACCTAGCTGCAGGCACACAGGCCCCAGGTAGGCCTCTCTCCCCTCCTGCCTGCAGCCAGCCGGAAGCACTTTGGCTCTGGCTCCTCCTCCTCTTCTCTCCCACATCCACACCTTCATTTCTCTGGAACCTTCATAGCAGCCTCCTAACCAGTCTCCCTCCTCCTAGTTACTGCCTCTCACTTGTCTAGTCTTACCATCTCCGGAATAATTTTTCCGAAATTCAGAGCTGATCGTCACTCTGCTCGGACACCCTTGGCCCCCAGCCATAGGCATGATTAATGAAGTCCTTGTCTCTTTCCTAGCACATTTCAAGTGGTTCTGTTATGCCATCTTTGTATCCTGACATTGTTTCTTATTCACATCTTTCTTCCCTGGGCTCCTTTAAGAGAGGGCGGGTGTCTCATGTGGGCTTCCTCGGTGGCCCAGTGGTAAAGAATCTCCCTGCCAATGCAGGAGATGCAGGAGACGTGGGTTCAGTCTCTGGGTTGGGAAGATCCCCTGGAATAGGAAATGGTAACCTATTCCAAGATTCTTACCTGGAAAATTCCATGGACAGAGGAGTCTGGTGACCTACAGCCCATGGGGTCCCAAAGAGTCAGACACGACTGAGCACACTCGCACGTGTCTTATATACATTCTTCTTTCCCATGCCTGGCACGTGGTAGGTGCTTAATAGGTGTATTTTCCTGTGTAGGTGTATTTTCACAGGCTATCTTAGTGTGCGGAGGACATGTAGACTCTTTAGTGTTCTCTGTCCTGCACAGAAGACTGGACTTAAGGCTGCCAGTGGGGTGTTGAAGCTCTTCCCTCTCTTCTGGGGATGCTGAGATTTGAGGGGAGGGGTGTAAGGAAAAGACTCATCTCCTTCTGCCCTGTGCTCAAATTGACTAACAGCTGCCATTCAGATGCCCCAGATGGACTGTCCGTTAGAGGCCAAATGGCTAAAACAGACTCATACGTGCTAATCAGGTACCGTCTGGAACCCAGTCCAAATGCAGAAGTTGCCAGTAATTATACTCATGTGCCCAACAGACTGAAAGTGAGGTCCAATGAAGAGTGTGTTGGGCTGAGGTTCGGAAATCCCCATGTTGGATTTAGAGTGCTTAGGCCAGGGAGAAATGCCAAGCCACAGGCAACCATCTTCTAGGTTCAAGTTTTGACATTCATTGTAAGTGCACAAAATCCAGACGCTTCATTTTTATTTTCTCTTACTCCTTTTTTTTTTTTTTGCATACAGCAGCAACAGCTTCCTAAAAACCTCCCTCTGCTGAGCCGCTGCCCGTTAACAGTATGCCATTTGGCCCTTGCAAAAGGCAAAAACCCTCTGCATCTGTATCTAGAACACCCACAGTCAAACATGTCAGATGTCATTGGCTCGTCTGCCTGGTTGCTTTGTAAGGGTGCCTCCTCCCAGGCTGGCTTCCCTGAAGTTGGGCAATTCGAAGGGTTCTTCAGCAGTTTGGTCTAATGTGAGAGATGCATATTTGAGCAGGCATTACCCTTCATGAAAAAATAGCTTTCTTTGCTTTTCTGCTGGGAGTGAGTAGCAGAGTCTGCTCAGAGTCTGTCTTGCATGAGTGGATAGGAAGCAGAACTGTGCCCCGCTAACCCTTCAGATTGGGCAAGTGGTTTGATAATGGCTTATTCCTGAATTCCCAGGAACCTCGCTGGTTTGGTTCTCAGGGATCCCAGAGTCCAGGTCATGGCTCCATGTCCCAGGGCTCTTGCTCTGGTGCCAAACTCAGAGAGTAATTAGAAGGATGTGGAATCTTCAGGGGGAAATTGTTGCCGCCCCCCAGGCCCTTTTTATTGTCTGCAGATTGAGCAGGGGCTGATCCAGGTGGCATAAAGACCAGTTTTATTACGTGGTCTCCTAGCGGCTGCTCCTGGTCTGGATCTCACAGCATCTAAGCATCTAACAGATCTATCTGCGCGGGCGACTCCCCTGGTACCAAAAGGGCTGACATCCCTGGGGGCGTGGCTTCACGGCAGCTGTTTCTCCTGATTTCCAAGGGTCCTGTCAAGTGCCTCTGAGTGTGTGAGATTCTGGCTGAAAGTGAATGATTGAGATGCTTTTTTTCCGTTAAATCATCTCCCTTCTGGAATAGGTGTTTTCCTAACAACCCTTATGCAAATAGCTGTGAAAAGGAGGAAGTGGTGAAATGTCGAGTGTTGTTGGCTCCTGGCAGCTGTCTCAGCTGTAGCCTTCTGATTTTCTACAAAAAAAAAAAAAAAAAGAAGAAAGAAAGGCAGACAGACCACCAGCCCTCAGTGTGGCAGCAGGCAGACACAGCCAGGAGGCCTGTGTGGATCCTCATCTGCTACTTGGAGGGCAGGATTATGCTTGAACACTGAGCCATTATGGGTCTCTAGCATCACATATTGTGCTTTATTGTCTACACAGCCACTGTAAGTTATTGATTTGCAAATGGGCAGCATTCCTTTCCAACTCTCTTGAAGGAGGCTGTGGAGGGAAGCTATTTTCCGAGGGAGAAGACTTGGTTCATTCTTTGCAAACACATTTCCTGTGTAGCCCAACTCCTGCTTTTAGGACCTGTGCCATAGAGAGAGGGTGAGAGGATGCTCTGGTGCCGCGTGCATTCATGAGGAAGGCGAGCACTTGGCACTTGTCCCCAGGGGCCCGATGTGCCTGCCGCTGGTCCCACGGAAGCTGCACATTTGCCATTGGGCTTGCTGTGTGGGCAGGAAAGTGTGGCTGGAGACTGTGCTCTGTGGCTGAGTCCACCTTCCAAGGAGACTGTAAATCAGATCCACAGGGAGTCGTTACATCCCTGGGCCTACTTTCTTTTGTGGATCCTTCTTCCATGCATCCATCTTTTTCCCCATTTTATGGAGCTCCATTCTTGGCCCCCCTCTCACTGGTGCTGAAGAGAGGGGTCTGGGGGAGGAGGGGCAAGGTGTTGTCATGGTTCCATGCACCCTTCTCAAAACAGTTGTGGGGTATCTTTTCAGTCTCCATCTTTCATGTTTCTAAGATGCCCACTGTTTTACAATTCTGACATCTCTAGAGCTGAGATGCATCATAAAAATTCATGCTGTATTGTAGTTTAACTGGTCAGTTAGGTTTCTCTTGGTGGTGGTGGTTTAGTTGGTAAATCATGTCCTACTCTTTTGCGACCCTATGGACTGTAGCCCACCAGGCTCCTCCGTCCATGGGATTTCCCAGGCAAGAATACTGGAGTGGGTTGCCATTTCCTCCTCCAGGGGATCTACCTGACTCAGGGCTCTAACCTGCATTTCCTGTATTGCAAGCAGTCTCTTGTATTGCAGGCAGATTCTTTACCACTGAACCACCAGGGATTCCCCAGTTTTTTTTTTTTTCCTAGTACATAAAATGCATTGTAGATTTGAAGTAACAGGGAGTAGTTAGAAGAAGCCCAATCTGTGTTCTGGTGAATGCCTTCAAGATAACCTCAAATCCACAGATACTCTTCTGTTCAGGGCCTGGTGTCCAGCCAGCAGAGGTGTGGCGGCCGCTGCCTGCTCTTAGTGAAGCACTTTCTTTTAGGGATTTTTATACTGCCTAATTGGAGAAGGAAATGGCAACCCACTCCAGTATTCTTGCCTGGAAAATCCCATGGATGGAGGAACCTGGTAGGCTACAGTCCATGGGGTCGCAAAGAGTCGGACACGACTGAGCGACTTCACTTCACTTATACTGCCTAATCATGTTTGCCACCTGTCTCTGGATAATTCACTTTTCCTTCACCTCACTTCTGGAAGCATCACCCTCTGCAGTGCACACAGGGCCTTGTTGCCCTACCATTCACATGCTGGGATTCCATTTTTCTTCCTAATGCTTTCTCCTGGGCTTGTAACACATTCAGCTTATTTTTTAAGTTGCTTTTCTCATCCTCAGATTCATTTTTGGTTGTTTGAGTGACCCTGCAGATCTTGTGTGATTCAGGGCTTAACATCTTCCTGGTAGAATAGGACTTTCAGCTAAATGTATTATCTCTCCCACGCGACAGAAACACACATTATTTACTGGCAGTCATTTGCCCTGTTGTCTCTGTCATCTGCAAACTGATTAGTGATCCAAGAGCAGTGCTGGTGAGATTGAGACCTGCTGCAATTCCAGACCATTGGAAGCTCTTGTTTCTGTTGATGTACATGAGGCTAAAGAATATTTCTTTGCTGCCTTCAAGATCTGGGCCCTAAACACATTCCGTTCACTGGAGGGTTCAAGTTCCCTGTGGGCTTCATCTCTGAACCCTCACCCCACACTCTTCTGCCTCAAGTCTTGCAGGTCTGGACTCTGCCCCTCTTGGTGTCACTGCCCTTCTTCTAATTTATTCTGGGGATGCAGCCTGTGTTGGGCCTTCCTTCCCTTGTCCCCTCGCTCACTGGATCACATCACCTCAGAAGGAAGCTTCTTCTCAGACATTTACTTAAGACCTCTTTCCCTTCTGCCTTCATCCCTTAGTCCGTTACTAAGGAAAGTTCTGAGGGTTCCCCCTCCCCCGCCCCCGCAGCTATTCTTCCTTCTTTAAAAAAAAAATTAAAAATGGGAAATAGGGGTACCACTAGCCCTACTTCCCTAGAAAGATTTTTTTTTTTTAAGAAAAATTACAGCCTCTGTAACCAGCCGTGTGAAAAGTCCCTTTCATGATCTCTGTCAATAGTGTGTTCCTGCCCTTTATGAAAATCAGACCTAGTTTGATTTCATGAAGGATCAGAAAAAGATCTTGCCTGCCAGAATAGAAACTGCTTCCATCTTAGAGGGAAATATACCCCAAGTTCTAAACAAGAATTCACAAGTGAACCTGTGGAACAAAATGTGTTTATGAGCTAAGAACTACTTCTCCAGTGAATTTTAAGCCAGAAAGGACAGTATACTGGTCTTAGCCAGAACACTGACATACTAAATCCAAATAGAGGCCTCAAAGAACAGTCCCCACCAACTTTGTCCCCCTTTCCTCTGGGAACTACCTTTTCTTGAAAGTTATAAGTGCTTAAAGCAATCAACAACAAACCACAGTCCCTAGGGGCATGGAGTAAAGAAGGCAACCTCCCCTCCCCCTGTGCCACTCTGTTCTGCCTCTTGCTCACTGCTTCTCTTAGCATCCAATTTCCCTGGTGGCTCAAACGGTAAAGAATCTGCCTGTAATGTGGGAGACCCAGGTTCAATCCCTGGGTTCGGAAGATCCTCAAGGGAATGGCTACCCACTCCAGCATTCTTACATGGAGAGTCCATGGACAGAGGAGCCTAGCAGGCTACAGTCTGTGGGGTCACAAAGAGTAGGACACGACTGAGTGACTAACACTTAACATCCAACCTAATCATCTTCCTACCATAGTTCATATGTCTTGACCTCACTGTTCAAAGGCCACAGAATGTTGCATTATTTGACTGAACCATGATTTCTTCAGTGAGTCCCAGAGACCTCCTTTAACCCTGAAAAGACTGGTCCTAGGTTCTCAGTGACATCCTGGGTTTCAGGGAGACCTCAGTCCTTGCCTTCTGTCTGCAGCCCTTTCCTTGCTATAGGTGATGAAGAGGCAGCCTCAGATTTTCTACAAAGAAAAGAATCTCTCACTGTTTTTCCCCAATAATGGCAGAATTAGGTCTGGTCCTACATTCTTTTAATATAATCCAAGTTATTTTCTCCTGTGCCCACAGTATGCTGTGCCTAGTGGTGGAGACAGAATAACACAGTTGTTCTCCCTTAAGCATCCTACAGAGTCTCCAAATAATAAGAACATCTCTATTCAATGTCTACCTTTCAAGAAGGCTGTTGGCAGCATGTATGTATCAGGATTCTAAAATGTTATGACATTTGACCCTAGTGAGTGTCCTTCTGGGAGTGTACACTGAGTATATAAACATAATTAGGCACACAGATGTATAGACAAGGATTTTCATTACCCTGTTGTTGATGAAAGTTAAAATTTAAAGATGGTCTCTGTGTCCAAAGATAGGAGACTGGTTCAGTAAGTTGTGGTACATCAACCCAGTGGCATCCTGTACCACCATTTGAAACTGTGCTTTCAAAGACAGTAATGATATGGGAAAATACAATAAGATATACAGTGAACCATGGAGGATACAAATTGTAATCGATATGTTCCCAAATTATTTTTTTCCAACCTTTGATCATGAAAATTTTCAAACGTATAGTGTAACTGAATTTTGCAGTAAACTCTCCCTTGCTAGTTCTGCTGTTAATAATTTATTATATTTGCTTTATCATATATATAATAAATATATATATTTGATATATATATATCCATCTGTCTTCCATCTACCCATCCAATAAGTCATCTTGTTTTTTTATGCATTTCAAAGTAAGTTGCAGACATTAGTACACTTTCCTGTCAGTACTTCAGCGTCTATACTGTTAATTAGTGTTCAGTATTCGTTTATAATTTTTTCATTGAAGGGAAAATTTACATACAATGAAATACACAGACCTTAAGTGTACAGTTATTGATTTTCCACAAATGCATATTCAAATCCCTATCAAGATATAGAACATTACCAATTATGTTGATTATTGTTCTTACTAAACACATATGCTTATTTGTATGTATGTTTATAGCTATGCAGTAGGATTCTGGAGATGATTTTATTTTCTTCAGTATATTCTTTATTTTCCAAATGATATACAATGTGTACATGTATTCATTCTTCTGTTCAACAGGTATTTATTGACCATGTGTATGTGGCAGGCTGTGCATTAAATACAGGGCAGTCAGTGGCTCACAAAACTGCAAAACTCCCAGCCTTATGGAACTTACAGTCTGCTAGGGGAGAAAGTCAGTGAATCAAAGGTAATACAGCAAGGAGATGGCAAGTGAGTGATGGGCTATAGCAGGGAATAATGCTTGATCAGAGATCTGAATGATGTGACCAGAGAAACAGATAAGAGTCTGGGGGTAGAGGGCTCAGCAGATGCAAAGGTCCTGAGGCAGGAAAGGAGAATTGCTGCAATGGCTGGAAGAAACTGAGTAAGGTGGAATGTGATAGGAAGTGATGCCAGAGTGGGAGGCAGGAGCCCAGCCATATGGGGTCTTGAAGGTTTATACAAGGAGTTAGGGTTTTATCTAGTGTTGAGGGAAGCTGTTGGAGGGTAGTTATCAGGGGAGCAACTTGATCTGACTCCAGTTTTTAACAGCTCTGTCTGCTCGGTGGAGAGTTAGCTCTAGTGAGGTGAAGCCAGCAAGGAGGCTTGCCCTGGGAGTAGTGGTGAATGTGATTGGCCATGGACACATCCAGGACACCTTGGAGTTGACCCTACCTCCTGAGGTCTTAAAGGTTGCAATTGTGGGGGACAGAAACGAATCCAGGTTGATGCTTAGTATTTTGGTCCAAGCAGCTGGGGTGCATGATGGGGGCGTAACTGATATGGGTGAACCTGTGGGGAGGAGAGAAGTCAAGAGTTCTGTTTTGGACACACTGAGTGCAGGTTGCAATCTTCATTTTCAGACCCTTGAGAGTCAAGTGGGCAGGGGCTCAATGAGCATGGGGGAGGGGTGGTCAGAGCTTTTACTGTGGGATTTTTTGGTTAACAGATGGTACAGGACCATGTGCAACCCCCTTGGGGGCAGATGGGTTTCAGAATTCAGCTCTATTCAGGTTCTAGATAGATAATCAACTAATGCTCCCATTGAGGTCTGGGCCATCCTGTAATCAAACACACAGGTAGATCTGCAGCAAGTTATAATAATATTTACACTTCAGTAGAGAAATAGACTAGAAAGAGCATCACGTCAGTTGGGATCTGGTATTGTCATAAAAGATGTTTTGGCACCAAAGTTATGTAAAAACTTTTTTTAGAGCTTTTTGGTTTCAGAATTGCAGAAAGGGTATTGTGGGCCAGTATGTACAATTTTGAGTTGGGACACATACCCCCTTGGACAACCCAGGAAGTGAGGTGAAAACAGAAAAAGAGAGGTCGAATCAGAGGCTCAGGCTGTGCAGAAAGAGGAAAAGCCAGAGGGTGTGTCCTCCTGGTGTTTCCAGAAGTGATGGGTCCTGTCACATGCTGCTGAGGAGCAGAGGGAGAAGAGGATTAACTAGTAGACTTGACCAATTGGAGACTGTGGATGACTTTGACAGGAAAGTGAAGCAGTGGGAGTGAATTTCTGTGTTGACTGGGCTGAAAAAGAGCACACAGACCTGTTTTTGTCCAAGAAGTCCAGAGGGTGCATTTTTAAAAATTGTTTATTCCTTCATTCATTCATCACCAGATGTTTACTGAGCACAGACACAGCACTAAGGATACATATGTGATTAAGACAGGCAAAGCCCCTGTCCCATATAGGAGGGAGACAGACAATAAATAAGCAAATGAGATAATCCCAGGTGGTAAAATCTACTCTGAAAGAAATGTGACAGGGTGATGTGGTGGGAAGGGTGGATAGGGGAGGCTACAGCTAACCTCTGTGCTGAGGCCTAAATGGTTAGAAAAAGAAAATGGAAATGCAGCCAGTGTGCTGAGAGTAGGAAAGTGGCCCTGTGCAGGGTGGCGATTTGTTCAGAACAGGGGGAGGATCCTTTCCTAGAGTCAGGTGGAGGTACTCAGGGAGGACCTTGACAGGAGGTGAGACTTGCATACAGAGGGGATGGCTGGTTCCTCCTGCAGAAAAGGGGGTGAGGAGCAGACTGATCCAGGGCTGAGGATACCCACCAGAGAGAGCTAGAGGGCCAGGTTGGGGAACTTAGGAGAAAGCTGTGGATGGACTGCTGGGCTCAGGATGTGGTTTTCGTCTTCTAGCCCATGGACCTTCTGCTGTGATCACAGAGATCTGCCAGAAAATGACCCTGGCAAAAGAAAATGTTAGACACTCAGTCATGTCTGACTCTTTGCAACCCCATGGATTGTATCCCACCAGGCTCCTCTGTCCGTGGAATTCTCCCAGCAAGAATACTGGAGTAGGTTGCCATTTTCTTCTCCAGGGCATCTTCACGACCCAGGGCTCAAACCCAGGTCTCCTGTATTACAGGCAGATTCTTTACCATCTGAACCACTAGGAAAGCCCCCAGGAAAAACCCTGGTAAAGTACGTGCTAAATGTGCTCAAGATTTAGCCCTGCAGCCAGGGGAACAAGTTAAAAAGTTATTGCAGAGAAAGAAAAAAATCCAGTTCAGTGTTGTCAGTAAAAATTCTTCCTTTGATTAACAAGTCTTGGCCCTAGCATCACAAATTTTTATTTTTATCAGAACCAAACTATACATTTTGCAAGGAAAATCAGCAGTCTCCTCCCTTTCCTTGATTTCTATTCCCCAGATGAAACTACGTCCAGAATACTTTTGACTATTTTTTGTTATATTTTCTTCTATAATTTAAAATATATAACTGGCTTTCCTTGCCATTTTTATATATTTTAAAGTTTCATATTATCTAATAACTTTCATGGGAGATGAAGATTTCGATAGATCCTGCACATAAACACTTCTCCATCCATCCTTCCAATATAGTTACGTGGCAGTATTTCACTAAATTGGTATGGAGGCTTCTTCTATCATTATGATCATATAAGTATAACTCTGGGCTTCCCTGCTGGCTCAGATGGTAAAGAATCCGCCTGCAGTGCGGGAGACCCAGGTTCAATCCCTGAGTCAGGAAGATCCCCTGGGAGGAGGGAATGGCTATCCATTCCAATATTCTTGCCTGGAGAATCATATGGACAGAGGAGCCTGGTGGGCTATAGTCCATGGGGTCACAAAGAGTTGGATATGACTGAGCGACCAACACACACAAATATAACTCACAGCTTGCCTCAGTTCAGTTCAGTCACTCAGTCATGTCCGACTCTTTGTGACCCCACGGACCGCAGCACGTCAGGCTTCCCTGTCCATCACCAGCTCCCAGAGCTTGCTCAAACTCATGTCCATCAAGTCGGTGATGCCATCCAGCCATCTCATCCTCTGTCGTCCCCTTCTCCTCCTGCCTTCAATCTTTCCTAGCATCAGGGTCTTTTCCAGTGGGTCAGTTCTTTGCATCAGGTGGCCAAAGTATTGAAGTTTCAGCTTCAACATCAGTCCTTCCAATGAACACCCAGGACTGATCTCCTTTAGGATGGACTGGTTGGATCTCCTTGCAGTTCAAGGGACTCTCGAGAGTCTTCCCCAACACCACAGTTCAAAAACATCAATTCTTTGGTGCTCAGCTTTCTTTATAGTCCAATTCTCGCATCCTTACATGACTACTGGAAAAATCATACCTTTGACTAGACAGACTTTTGTTGGAAAAGTAATGCCTCTGCTTTTTAATATGCTGTCTAGGTTGGTCATAGGTTTTCTTCCAAGGAGTAAGCATCTTTTAATTTCATGGCTGCAGTCACCATCTGCAGTGATTTTGGAGCCAAAAAAGATAAAAGTCTGTCACTGTTTCCATTGTTTCCCCATCTATTTGCCATGAAGTGATGGAACTAGATGCCATGATCTTAGTTTTTTGAATGTTGAGTTTTAAGCCAACTTTTTCACTCTCCTCTTCCGCTTTCATCAAGAGGCTCTTTAGTTCTTCACTTTCTGCCATAAGGGTGGTGTCATCTGCATATCTGAGGTAACTGATATTTCTCCCAGCTATCTTGATTCCAGCCTGTGCTTCATCCAGCTCAGCATTTCGCATGATGTACTCTGCATATAAGTTAAACAGGCAGGGTGACAATATACTCCTTTCCCAATTTGGAACTAGTCTGTTGTTCCATGTCCAGTTCTAACTGTTGCTTCTTCATATGCATACACATTTCTCAGGAGGCAGGTAAGGTGGTCTGGTATTCCCATCTCTTTAAGAATTTTCCACAGTTTGTTGTGATCCACACAGTCAGAGGCTTTGGCGTAGTCAATAAAGCAGAAGTAGATATTTTCCTGGAACTCTCTTGCTTTTCCGATGATCTAACGGATGTTGGGAATTTGATCTCTGGTTCCTAGTGTACTAGGGGTCACCTAGTGTACTATTATTTCATGTCCTTTCTTAAACATCTCCTTGATTTCTATAGTCTTTAGCCAGTGAGGCAGATTATGAGGTTGCACAGACTTTTCAGCAAACTTCCTGTCCACCCCTCACTACTGTTTTCAATGTAGCCTGTGCCTCCAATCCTGGGTCTTCCTGGGCCCTTGGAGCTTAAATCTGCCTGAGTCTACCTCCCACTCCACCCCACCCCATTCAGAGGCTGAGGTTTACTAAGTCCTTTGCAGTTTGTCCAGCTGCTCTCCAGCTACATCCAAAATTTTATTGGTATCTTGGGTCTACTGTTATCTCCTTTCTTAGTCATATTATTCAAATTAAATTTGCTGTCATTTTAAGAGGACTTTAGGAGAGAGTAGAGTTAAGCATAGTGATCAATCTGCCACATGTAACCAAATGTCTCCCAGAACATTTTTCATACTTCCTGGCTCACGACCTTCCCTTAATGGATGTTGGCAGGTGTTCCTTACATAATGATGTTGTCCACCTGTTGCTCAGTTCAGTCCACAGAGTTGGGCATTGGGAATTTGGATGCACCATTACCACAAGCACTGGCTTTCCAGAAGGCATTCTACTTATTTATTTATTTTTGACTGCAGTGAGTCTTCATTGCTGCATGGGCTTTTCTCTAGTTGCAGAGAGCAGGGTCTTTTCTCTGGTTGCGGTGCGTGAGCTTCTCATGATGGCCTCTCTTGTTGCAGAGCACAGGCTCTAGAGCGTGTGGGCTTTGGTAGTTGTGGTGCACAGACTTGGTTGCCCGGTAGCATGTGCAGTCTTCCTAGACTAAGGATTGAACCCATGTTCCCTGCATTGGTAAGAGGATTCTTAACCACTGGACCACCAGAGAAGTCCCAGAAGTCATTCTAAATCCCTCCTGATTTCCCCTGAGCAGTTTAGGAGACCTTCTGAATGGACCTCAGTGCCTTTAGCCTTTCTCCTTGCAGTGATGAGACTACATGGTATTCACAGTTATTCAGTTACTTGGAAACAATAAAACTTCCTGCTACCAAGGTGGTAAAAGGAGCAAAGCATTGAGTAGGCAGGCTGGAGTTTGACCACTGTCCAGCTGTGTGACAGTGCACAGCTTACTCTCCCTCTCTGAGCCTCTTCTCTGTCCCTATGATAAGAGTGGACTGGAACACCTCATTTCTTACCCAAATCTTTCTTAGAGCCCTCCATAGAAAACACAGGAAGAGAAACTTTTCTGGTTGAAGGAGAATGGCCCTGGGGTGAACCCCAAAATACTTCTGAGGCTACTCAGGGCTCCTTGGGAGCCTGGATAGAGAAGCACTGGACTTGAAGATGTCTCTAAAGTCTCAATAGGACATCTCTGTGAACCTTGCCCTTTAAAATGTTCACCCTGCAATAGTCTATGATAAAATACCATTTGCAAGTGGGGATGACAGGACATGCAGCCCCCTCCGGTCTCTGCGGCCAGTGGACGTGTCAGGCATAGCATACACTGCCCTAATCTCCGTTTCCCTGTGCAGAGGCGGGAATGTTGGTTCTCACTGTCTCTTAGAGAAGGCACAGATTTGTTGATTTATGGGCTAAGAGCCCTGGGATGGGAATCCTCCCAACACGGGCTCTGTAAGAATACAGGAATTTATTTTCCCACATTGTTTGCTTTTGATTTACTGTTTTGATGTAGGGCTGCTTTATGACTCAGATGTTATCTTCTGTTGCCAAATCACACATTAGGTATGTATAACGTTTCCCATGCAGTGACATCTTATCCCCTTCCACAGTCATCACCGGTCACACCCTACACCCCACTTCCCCACCTGGGGTGTGGGGGAGAAGAAGGTAAAAACCCTTCTAGTCACAAATCAAAGCATGTCTCAGGCATAGGGCTGTGGTTTTTAAAGTCGTCATCTTTGTGACGTTGTTGGCAGAATAAGGCGGTTTTTCCAAAAGCAATCTTAAGCAAAAGCCTGATCAATAAAATTGATAAAATGGAGCCCCAGCTTAAGTTGACAAATGGGATGAGGAGGGCTGAAGACCCCCATGGCAACCCCCACCCCCAGCTCTGATAGAGAGGTCCCGGCTGTGGGGACAGACCCTGGTGTCACTTCTGCCTCTGATACTTGGGATGAGTGAGTCCACCTCCCAGAGCCTCCCCTTCCTCATCTGTAAAGTGGGGCTGCAGCTACCAGCCTTGACTGAGGCTCTTGGGAGGACCCCAGCAACAAGGATTCTTCTAGTGAACTCCTCCTTAGAATTCATGTACTAGAGAGGGCACTTCTGCTCCCCCACAGCCTTCCTGAGAAGAAGATTTTAGAAAAGCTGTCTCTGCCCCAGCCTCATGCAGCAGTTTGTAATAACTGGATAGTCCCTTCTTTCCAGAGAAGGTCCTTGTAGGGTCATTGTAACATCAGTTGTTAAGTGCCTGTGATTTTGCTTGGAATGTAAACAACATTCTGTCTTTGGCCTGATCTGAAAGGAAGTTTCAGTGTTTTCCCCTCTAGAGGAAATAGTCTTACTTTGGTAAGTGCATTTTGATCATTTGCATGAAGTCTACAATTTTGGTCAGTGTTGAAGTAGGGGAAGCTGGCAGTAGTGTGGATTTCTCAGTGAGTGTGGATTTGTGGGTGTTTTGTCTCTGATCTTTAAAATAATTAAATTGTCTCAAAATCCTGCAGGTGTTTCTCTTCCCTCCTCCACATGGGCCCATAGGAACTTTGTCTCTGTGTTTTCACTTTGCTAGTCGAGGACCAACCTGTCAAAGATGTTGATTGCTATCTCCAAGTTGGGAATCTGAAGCTACATATTTGCTCATCTTTCCTTGTGAAAAAGCAAATAAGACTGTTTAGTATTTAAATTCTCTTTTCATTTACTGTGTCAAAGGCATTATCCCATGAAGACATAATTTGAAAAGTATCTTCATAGAAAATAACTCTCATCGTGTAAGCCATGAATGCCCTTGCCAACAGAACCCATGTGTTTCTCCGGTAGAAATCGGTGATGTTCACAACCTCCCATCTCCCTCAGTGAGTGTCCTAGCTTCTACACCCTGTGCTTTTCCTCCCACCTGCTTCTTCTTCCCTTTGGGCTCCGCCTCTGATAAACTGAAGTGTATGGAGATGGCTTCAGACTTCTCTCCTGTAAAATGGGAGTAATAGTGTTCCTCCCTGAAAAGGTTGTTGAATGGATAAGATGTGATATTGCATACAAAGTGCTTAGCACAGTATTTGACACATAGGATGTGCGTGATACACAGCTCTTGTGGTTTTTTTCTCTTCAGTATTTTCTCATATCTCTTGTACAGATTCACCAGTCTCACTGGCCATATTTACACCTGAGACTTTTTTATATTCTCCTTATCCAAGTCTTTCCATGGAATTCAGAGCAAGGGCAGTCTTATCCAAAGTGCTCTGTGTGCCGAGTATTTCTAGTTCATGGTCAGCTTATGGAAACCTTGGTCTTCAAACAAGTTAGCCTCTCTGTTGTCCAGGGATGGGAAGTGTTGATGTCACCTGACTCTCTTACATATCAGCAGGGCTCTGCTGCGATCTGGTACCAAGTTCCTTGACTACTTGTATGTTGAAAATGTAATATATGCCCTCCGCCAGCCCCAATCCTAAACAATCCAGTTCCAATCCTAAGCCATGCACAAAGAAGCCATATGACAGTGCACTTAAGAGCCTGGGTTTGAAGTCAGACTGCCTTGGGGTCAGAACTGACCCCACCACCTACTCACTGATCTTGGAGAAGTTAGAAACTTTTTGTGTTCCTGTTTCCTCATCTGTCAAATAGTGATAATACTGCTTTATTATGAGAGGTCTGCATTCCAACACTCTGAAAACCGAGTTTTTTCCCAAAGCTTGAGGCACCCTTATATGGCATCAAAATCTGACCAGAACTGACATATGGCTATTTATTATACTCTTTATCTAAAGTTAGTATGATTGTTCCTATGTTTCACTGCAGAAATATTACTGGTTTTGATGATAGAATGTAGCCCCAGATTCTGCTAGGGTCTTAAGTAATATGTACCTGTTACTTGGCTGAAATCTGATAAATTCTGATTTAGGAAGCTCAGTGAGACAAGAGTTTGGGATAAGGTATTGAGGGTCTACAGAAGCTACTTTGTGGGATTGTTGGAAAAATTAAAACAAGGGATTTTGCATGAAGCTCTTAGGATGGTCACTGGACTGGAAGTACTCAAACATTAGCTATTATCAAAGACATGAAAGAGCACTATGTCCTTAAATATGAATGGTTTATTTTACCTCCATAAAAATGTTTATTTTTTATTGAACGGTTCAATGTTTAATGAATGACATAAAAATGGACTGTACTGCCTGGACATGAAGAAAGTACACTGTTTATTTTGGAAAGAGATTCGGAATCCAACAAGAGAAGCCAGTTTAAACAAATATGGATGCCACTATGACTGTCAGATTTTTCTCTGTACTCTTGATCACCAGGGTTTACTTTCGCTGGCAGAAACAGTGTTCTCAGTCTTCCTTTTCCGTCTCTCCTTCTGTCTGCATGTGTCTGGCATGGGTTGGAATGGAGTCCAGGGTGGCCTCCCTCTGAAATGCTGTGTTTCTGGGAAATCCTTACCTCAGTCCCCTTTTGAAACCTTTGTCTTCCATGTCAGACTCTGTCAGTTCTTTGAAACTTTGGGATCTCATCCTACTTCTCTATTTCCAAAGGCAGAGGATTTTTAAATCTCTTGGTAAAACATTACACTTTCTATCTTTCTCATCTCTTTTATCTCCAATGACATGTTTTTGCCAATATCATTGACTCTCTAAGACTTCTTTATGCATAAAAGTCCGTTGGTCCTATTCCTTCACTTCTGTAATCTAACTTAGACCTTGTTTGGTCTAAGTTTGATTCTTGTCTGTTTGATTATTGTGGCTTTGTTTTTTCTAAGTGATCAGGTTGTGTTCTCTTCTTTAACTGGCCTATTTTTTCTTGCATGTTGTATTCCTCTACAAAATAGCTACAGTTTATATTCCCCTGTTTTTCTGTAAGCTACAAGCCTCTCTTAATTGCAAGTTCTTCACAAATGCTTTCACTTTGGGTTTATTTTTTTTCTTTTAGTGTCATAAAATGTCATTTTCTTGGTTATCCATTTTGAATATAGCAATGTGTACATGATCTTCCCAGACTCCCTAACTCTCCCTTCCCCCAAGCAACCGTAGTTTGTTTTCTAAGCCTGTGAGTCTCTTTCTGTTTGGTAAGTAAGTTCATTTGTATCATTTCTTTTTAGATTCCACATATAAGGAATATCATATGATATTTCTCCTTCTCTGTCTGACATACTTCACTCAGTATGACACTCTATAGGTCCATCATGTTGATGCAAATGGCATTATTTCATTCATAAAATACTATTTTCTTAACGCCAGTGCTAATTAACATTAGGTGCAGTCCAGGAATTCAAGCTTGGATGACACCATCCAAATTGGAAGAAACCTAAATTTGCACCTTAGAACTATGCAGTCATGGAAATGTAGAGTTGGGAAGGACCCCAACTCCTCCTTTTATGGGGATCATTTGAGGCCAAGAGATCAACAGATGTCATGCTCAACAGTACACAGTTGGCTGGTGACAGACCTCAAACCAGAACCCAGGCCTCTAGGCTGATGTTCTTACTAAATGTTTTAATGTGCTTTTTTCTTTTCTAAGTAATACTTGCACAATTTCAACCACAAATAACACTAAACAACTTAGTCAAAGAGCAGTCTCTTGCCCCATCTCTCTCCACTCCTACTCTTGCCCCCCTAGAGGGAACTGCTCTTCCCTCTTTTGGCTGTTCCTTCTGCCTCGTGTCTCTATGAAACACACTCATGAGTACTTCTTTATTTATCAGTTTTAGGTATTTCAGAGATTTTCTGTGAACCTGCAGTTACAGAAGGGGGGTGGTTGGCCCCCAAATTCTTCCGCTCCACTTTCCTTCCCCCATCCCTTCCCTATGGCTTTGTCACAGCCCACAGTTAAGGGTCTGAGATTATATTAAGCTTATGTAAATATCCAGTATCTAAATCTATTTAGTTCCTTAGTAACATAACACATTCAGAAAATGAGGGGCACCATGTGATCTAAATTTATTTAGTTTCTGAGTTTCAGATGTGAGTGGTGGGAGTTCAGATGGTGAGAAACTGATTTCCCCCTCCCCCCCAAAAAATATCCAAATGTATTTACTTCCAGAGGATAGAGAGTAAGGATGTGGAGAATGAGGGTTATCTGTATTTTTCACTGCAGAGTCCAGGAGTATGTACCTCCCTGTATCTTTAAAGTAGATGTTCTTGTTGTTGTTCTGTCAAGTTGTGTCCAACTCCTTGTGACGACCCCATGGACTGCAGTATGCCAGACTTACCAGTCCTTCCCTGTCCCTGGAATTTGCTCAGAGACATGTCCGTTGTGTTGGTGATGACATCCAACCATCTCATCCTCTGTCGCCCCCTTATCCTCCTGCTCTCAATCTTTCCCAGCATCAGGGTCTTTTCCAGTGAGTCAGCTCTTTGCATCAGGTGGCCAAAGTATTGGAGCTGCAGCTTCAACATCAGTCTTTCCAGTGAATATTCAGGGTTTATTTCCTTTAGTATTGACTGGTTTCACCTCCTTGCTGACTCTCAAGAGCCTTCAGCACCACAATTGGAAAACATCATTCTTTAGCACTCAGCCTTCTTTATGGTTCACCTCTCACATCTGTACATGACTACTGGAAGAACCATAGCTTTGACTAAACAGACCTTTGTCGGCAAAGTGATATCTCTGCTTTTTAATATGCTGTCTATTAAAGTATGTCTATTTACTACATATTCATTTATCAGTTTTACATTGATGTTTACACTTCCTGTCATCATAGATAAGTTTCTTCTTGTCCTGATGATTGCTTTATAGGTTTTTACTTGCGTTCTTTTCTTTGTTTTGCCTCTGAGATTGGACATGTCCCATCAATATTTTTTCCCCAACTAGCCAGACATCAGATGACCCTCATATGATGACCCATCATTTCCCCTGTATTTTCTGATGCCTATTGGATACATGGCCTGTTGTGCTCCGCTGGGGACTCCCCTCCCCATCGTCCAGGCAAGTCCAGTTGCTACTGACCTGGTCCCCTTACTTGATTTGCTCCCTTTGCTAGAACACCCCTTCTAGGTATGTTCCACATGGCAGGTAAGTTTTTTGAGTCCTTGAAATATGGAAATATCTTTAATCTGCCTTCATACTTAATTAAAAAATTGGTAGCTATGGAATATTTGAAATTGGAAATAATCATTACTCAAAATTTAAAGGCCATTTTTATTTTGTCTTCCAGTTCTCATGTCATTCATAATATTAGGTTACAGTCCTTCATGTGTGACCTGTTTTACTCCCTGAACGTTTTTAGGATCTTCTCTTTGTCATTTGCTCTGAAATTTCTTGATAATGTGCCGTGGAAGTCTTCAAAATTCCATTGCTTAAGCAGACGCTGTAAGGGTGAGCCCTTTTAATTTTGGAAATGCATGATCTTCAGTTCTGGAAAATGGTTTTGTATTGTTTTTTGATCATTTCCTCTTCCCCATTTACTTTGTTCTCTTTTTCTGGGATTCCTGTTTGTCAGGTATTGGACCATAGTGATTCAAAGACTGTCAGTTTCTATTAAATATTTGCCTTTTGTTTTCCTCACAGAAGAGTTGTTATACTTTATCTTGCAAATCATTCATTGAAAATTTTCTTTCACTTGTTGTTCAGTCGCTCGGTCGCATCTGACTCTTTGCGACCCCATGGACTGCAGCACACTAGGCTCCCCTGTCCTTCACTATCTCCCGGAGCTTGTTCAAACTCATGTCCATTGAGTCGGTGATGCCATCCAACCATCTCATTCTCTGTCCTTCTCCTCCTGCCCTCAGTCTTTCCCGACATCAGGGCCTTTTCCAATGAGTTGGCTCTTCACATCAGGTGACCAAAGTATTGGAGCTTCAGCTTCAGCATCAGTCCTTCCGATGAATATTCAGGGTTGATTTCCTTAGAATTGACTGATTTGATCTCCTTGCTTTCTGTACTTATTTTATTTTTAATTTCCCAGAGTTCTTGATTGTACTCTACTTGTTCCCTCTTCATTGCATCCTGGTTTTGGTTTATCTCTGATGTTACTTAATGACAGCTTTTCTGGATTTTTCTTCTACTTATTGTGTGGTTTCCACATTCCTCTTACTCTTGGCAGATGTGAGTCTCTTTCCTTTTGGTGGTTTTCTTCAAAAGTCTAATCCTTGGTCATTTGTATTTAAGAGTGAGGCATGGTGGCTCAGACGTTCTGGGTGTGTGTGTCAGTGGAGGTTTTGACTGCTGTGTAGGGGGAGTGCATTGCAAACTCACTGTTTTTGGAGGATTTTCAGTTATCAATGTGTAGAAACCTTTTCTTGAGGCCCATTCTGTTTTTTTTCAGAGGTGAATCCTGCCCTTTTCCTGCCCACAGTGTGCTTCAAGAGCAGACAGGGGACTGGGACCGAACGCATTGTAACTTTTATTTTGGCCACCCTGCATGACATACAGGATCGAAGTTACCCGACCAGGAATCAAACCTGTACTCCCTGCAGTGGAAGCCCAGTCTTAACCACTGGACAGCCAGGGAAGTCCCAGGCATCATGCCTTTTAGTGTAGCCATTTTCCATCCATCCGTTACCCTGATCCTTCAGCAAGCCTCCTGTCCCCTAGCCTGGAGTCTCTTCCAGTCCATTTCCCTAGAAAACACACCCTTAGACTTTCATATAGCTGCCATCAGCTCACCTCGCCACTGATGTGTAGTCTCCAGCTCCCAAGCCTACCAAGGGCTATGACCCAGGAAGACCCACTCACCTTGCCTCCATCTCCCTTCCTAGACATTTAGGACACTACTTCCTCCACTTCTTTTGTTCCAGAAACATTACTAATGTGTTGCTATCTACCATTTTCACTATCTGGTGTTCATCTTTTTTCTTCACTTCAGGAGTCATGCTAGGAGTATCTTGGTTGAGAGAATAGAATGAGGGGTAATCTATCCATCATTCATTCAGTCAATTAGCAAACAGTGATCATCTGCCCACTGGGTCCTGGGACCACTAGACATAGAGCATTGAGCAAAATATAAATTCCCTCTTTCTTAAGCTTCCAATACTGTGTTTATTGAAAATGCCATACTCTTAAGTAGCCCCAAATAGCAATTGTAGTGACATAAACTTTAAGAAGCTTGGGCTTGCTGTGCTTTAAGAACCCGTGTGCAATCACCTGGGGACCCCTTTGTTGTTTGTAATTGGTTACAAATGATGCTGGAAACTTGGGGTGCCTCTCCTGGCTGAGCTGGAAACCACCTTTTTGCACATTAGAGGAATCCTTTCAGCGAGATGATTTGTATCAGCCTTAGACTTTGTAGGAGATAGAAAACACTTTCTGTGACTCTTTATAAAATCAGGGTTATCGCTTCACCAAGCCGTGGTGTAATCTGAAGAATACACACCATTATAACTTCCTGACCAAAAGTCACTAATATTAGTAAAAGAAAGAGAGAGGAGCAGAATGATCTGTTAATTCACAGTATTAGTAAGACTCTTCCTCAAACTGTTTTAATCCTGCAGTCTTATCAGTTAAAACTTTTGGAGCCAGCACTCTAACATATGTATATTTAATTATAAATTATATGCTTATATTATGCTATAATTATAATTCATAATTTATTAGGAGTATTATGAGACAAACAGATAAAAAAAATTTAAAAGTATGAGCTAAAAATAACTAGAATTGCTGTGAACCTAAAACTGCACTTTAAAAAATCAAGTATTAATTTTTAAAAGAAGAAGAAAAAAATAATTAAAGTTAGAGGTTTCCCCTCCCTGGTGGATCACAGTGGGCATCTGATTCTCACTTAGAAACAGCCTGCCGAGAGGGTGGCAATGAGCCCTTGGTGATCCACCCACCATTACTTAGCCAGGGGATATTGGGCAGTACACTTGATTCTGGGCCTTAGTTTCCTCCTCTGTGAGGTAGTAATAAAAATATAATACAAAATACTGTCCTGCAATTTCCCAGTCTTCCTCACAGGGTGGATGGGCAAGTGATGGGCTGACATATCTGAGGATATTCTGTGAACCGTAGAGTACTCAATATACAAACCCAGTTGTGTGACCAGTTGGCTTCCACATGTCCCCATCCCCTCCCACCACCACCTGTACTTTTCCACCATCCAGAAAGCCTTCCTGCTGGTTACAAGCAGTAATGAGGCAAATGAAGCAGTGAAAATGTCCTACTCTTACCTAAAGAGACAAACAGGACTTCAGTGGTAGTACGGTGGATAAGAAGCAGCCCACCAATGCAGGGGACATGGGTTCAATTCCTGATCCGGGAAGATTCCACATGCTGTGGGGCAACTAAGCCCATGCACACAACTGCTGAGCTTGTGCACCACAACTACTAAAGCCCATGCGCCTAGCTCCTGTGCTCTGCAACGAGAGAAGCCACCACAATGAGAAGCCCGTGCACCACAGTGAAGGGTAGCCCCCACTTGCCACAACTAGAGAAGACCCCTACGCAGCAACAAAGACCCAGCACAACCAAAAATAAAAATAAATTGATAAATTAATTTAAAAAAATTAAAAAAAACAAAAACAAGAGGCAACCCCAAGCCCAGATCCTGCACTAGTGAGTCAATGGCATCCTGTCCAGTCAAAAAAGAGCACATTTTCCCCAGCAGTACCAAGGGTGTTGTGGTCTGCTTACTGTAGACATTATAGATTTGGCAAAAGTCAATCTGTCATTGAAAAGCAGCGGCAGTGTCCGTGAGACTAGAATTTCAGTGTGTCCAGGTCAAGTGGAAAGAGAAGGGCTGCATGGCTTCAGTCCAGTGGCTCTGTGAGTTGCCTAGTGGCAAGTCTCTGAGTCACGGGAAGGTGTCTGGGGCTTACACGTTTGGAGTACATGCAGTGCCACAGCAAAGCAAAACTGAATCTCTGGCATCAAGCAAAGTAGAGGATTCATTATGCAGGGGGACAATGGAATGTTTGAGTACCAGTTCATATAAGCACCATGAGAACTGTGGCAGTGATGACAGTTAACCACTCTGAGCCCTTACTTCCTCTCTCCTAGCCTGCACATGCGTGATCTCACCCAGTCCTCACTATCTCCTTTTCCATTTTGCAGATAGGGAAGCTGAAGGTGAGCAGGATTAAATAACCTGTCCATAGTCATGGTGGAGCCACAGTTCACACCCGGGTCCTTCTGTCTCTAGAGCCCATGTCCTAAATACTCTATTCTTTTTGTAAGATGAGTTGTATATTTTTACCACTGAGGACAACTCACCTGTCTCAGATATCCATGTAACCCATCTTTTATGGAGTTATAAGAGGACCAAAACTAGAAAGGACCTAGAGATCTTCCAGTCTAGCCACTTCCTTGGGCTAGATAGAAGCTGGGATAGAACCCCAGGCTCCCACCACCCGGCACAGGATCTTAAAGCAGCAGCAGGTAATGTGTTGGCAGATTATAGCCGAGTCTTCCAAGGGCATCGAGGGAAATTTGCAATAAAAAACCCAACCATCCTCTTTTACCCAAAGCTGGAAAACAAATGGGAAATTGTTAGCCCTTTGCATCCACAGCCCACCAGAAGGCAGCCACATGTCTGAGCTTTAGCAAACTGAGAACCACAGCTGTTACCCATCCAAATGGCGGTCCAGTTTCACCAAGGGGCCAGGTGAGCCTTGAAGGTCCCATTCCAATTCCAGCACCTTCCCCCACTGCCCAGGGTGGTCCTTCACTTCATACCCATCCACTCATGTTCTTGCTTCATTCTCCAAAAAGCTTTGCTCCTCAGGAAGACTCTAAGCTATCAGTCATCTATACCCACTTATGAACTGTAGGCCAGTATATTACTTCCTGGTACATTTGGACCAGGAAGTAATATATTTTCTTGAATATTAGTTTGAAAGACTTTGTTTCTATTTCTGTGACCTACAATATCACATCTTTGTCAATATCAGATGTGATAGAGGACATTTGAATGGGACACAACTATTTTTTTAAATTTTCAGCAACAGATTAATGTCTTTACTTTTATTTTAAACTATTTTTATTGTGAAATATCCACCACAAATGCAGGAAACTTCATAAGACAAATTCACAAATTTATATTAGGCCAGTGCTTGTGTCACTACCACCTGTGTTGAGAGAGAACTTTTATAGTCGTTTAAATGCATTTGTGTCCCCACTCACCTTCCCCACCCCACAAGAGTAACCTCAATCCTGAAGTTGAAAAACCAAGTTAAATTTAATGTGCAAGGTTGGCCACCCTTGTGTTCAGTGGTAAGGGATGAATATAGACATTGTCTTTTCCAGCTGCAGTGTTTTGAGGTCCTAATTGGCTCCAGTACCCCAGTTTGGGGGTAAAACATTTACCCTTGGGTACAGTATATTGGGCTTCCCTCATAGCTCAGTCAGTAAAGAATCTGCCTGCAATGCGGGAGACCCGGGTTCAATTCCTGGGTCAGGAAGATTCCCTTGGAGGAGGAAATGGCAACACACTCCAGTATTCTTGCCTGGACAATTCCATGGACAGAGGAGCTTGTGGGCTATAGGCCATGGGGGTCACAAGGAGTTGGACATGATTGAGTGACTGACACACACAGAGTCAAGTAAACCCTCAGAGATGAGTTTTCCTCCATCTTGAGCATTCTAAGATTGCTTTTGCTGGTTCTAAAGCAATTCCAAAAGAAGGATTTTAGCCCAGGTAGCTTGTGAGATTTCAGATCTGGCGTCTGGCCTTCACCTAGGATGCTTTTAAAATGTCTATGAAGCTTCAGTCATTTTCTCACGGTTTCACCTGAGATACCAAGTGTTCATTCTATTTTATGTTATTTAAACTTTTTATTTGGAAACTATTTCAAATTGCAGAAAAATTTCAAGAACCATGGTACAAAGAATACCCTACAGCTTTTACACAAATCCAGCTATTGTTCACATTTTGCCTTATGTGTTTTATTATTTTCTTTTAAGATGGATAGATACAAACACACATACATAAATGACAGAAATATATAGTCACATGTAATATTCTTCTGAACTGTTTGAGGGCAAGTGAATTCTTCATAGTACTTTACTGACTAGAGTATTACTGTGTCTAAAAAGGGGACTGTTCTGTTATGTAACCTCAGTGCAGTTATCAACTTCAAAACATACAACATCCAAGCATTTAATGTAATCAGAAGAAACCACCAAACAGCAGTGGTTTCTTTTCTTCTGCACACTGAGCAGTAGACTTCCATTTTCATGTGGTGTACAAATAGCAATCTGCATGTCTGATTGTTTCAGTCTTATTAAAATTGCCTTCTCCTGTATCAACAATAGGTAGAAGGTGCATATTGACATTTCTGTTTCCAATCAAATGTTTATTTACTTTTTGCCTTCATTAGGGTCTCTAAATACATCAGAGAAGTAGTAAAACAAATACTCCACTCCCAAGTCTTGGAAATGCAAGAGTAAACACCAGTATAATTTAACACTTTCCTGATTCGGTGGGGAAATGGTGCTTTTTTCTGTCTGTAGCCCTTAAAGAGGCTGAGCTCTCAGTTAAATGAAATGTCATTCACACGCTCTTCGCCCGCCTTCCCCTTGCTGATTGACTTTCACCGTGAACTCTGGCAGCTGGGGTAAAATACTGATAAGTGGCCGATGCCTGTTCTCCCTTGATTGTTTTCTAAACTTGGAGGTCACTGTTGTGACACCTGTCATCAGCTGCATCTCACCCAGCTCCCCATACCCTGTGGGTTTCCTCGAGTTCTTGGCTTCTCCTGCCTAAGAAGCAGACATTCCAAAACATTCCTGAATATTCTGGCTCACAGCTGGAGGCAAGTCTCAGCAGACTTATTTCCCAACCAGAAGCCTCCACTTGGGCTGAGGACAGATGTGAGGATGAGAGTGATTTGGGAAAACTCAGTGCTTGAACCCCTCCCTGCGGGATATGTAACATCCCTGTGCCCCAGGCCTGAGACAGGAGCATGGCTTTACAGGAATGCTGTGCTTGGAAGTTTCCAGCAGCTGGAAAAATCACATTTCTGGGTTCTGAATCAGAACCATTTGACAGTAAGAATTTTGTCGTATTTCCTCTTTGTTCTTCTCCACCTTAATCTCTCTCATATTGAGTTGCTTTGTCACTCCATTTTCCCTTTGAAAAGCTTTCTTATATAAAAATTTCAAGGGAATACATTACTTTTTTAAAACTCAGTTTAATCGGAGCTGTATTAAAAAACATGTTCTAAGAGTCAGCTAGTGCCTCTTTCAGCCCCTTTCCAGCTCCCTGAGACCCATTCCCCAGTGCAACCTCTTTAAAATGTTTTAGCTATTTCTTCTGGTATTGACCTCCATAAAGTGATTTTTTTTTTCTTTTTTGGTCATGCTGCACAACTTGCAGGATCTTAGTTCCATGACCAGGGATCAAACCCATGCCCCCTGAAGTAGAAGTGTAGAGTCCTAACCACTGGATCATAAGGGAATTCCTTGACCTCCATAAATTAGATGCTGATGCTGGATTTCCTGATGTATAGGTTTTACGTATTGCTTACTGACTTCCTCTTAGAGGCATTAGGCCCCCTGACATCATCCACCCTCACTTCCCCTCCCCATCTTCCCAGGAGAGTTATGCATAAAGTGGGTTGGAATCTGTGATCAGACTTTACAGTATTATGATTATTTCAGTGTTATTCACTAGAGAACCATCTATACTGGAATTATGCTTTTCTTATATAGTTTTTTTTTCCCCCTCAGAGTTAATAATTGCCTTTAAAAATTGCTTAGTTTACTACATACTTGCTGCACGTTCTTCCCAAATGCCCTTGTAGAGCTATCAAATGCCTACCAGTACCATTTGCTAAAAGCTCACAAGCATCATATAATCTCTCAGTTCAGCCCTATCCTGCTGCTCCCGAATCTTCCGTCTTCCTGCTCCATCTATGCTTGTCACCATCTAGGCATTCTCCGGGGACTTCACCATACCTCTGTGTCTTGGATTCTTGTTTTGCTTAGACACCATGTCTACCTCTTTTTTCTTTATATCTTTATTTGGGGAGAGCACATCCTCCAGCAGCTTTCTGAGAAAGGGTGCACAGGAAGCAAAATTTTTTCAGACTACATAGATTTGAAAATGAATTTTTCCTCCTTCAACCTGAATGATGGTTCGTGGGTATAAAATTTTCAGTTGGAAATGATTTCCCCTCCAAATTCTGAAGGTAACACTCCACTGCCTCCCAGCTTCTGGTGTTGCTAATGAAAAGTCTAGTGCCATTCTGAATCCTTAATGTGACCACTGTTATCGTTGAAAGTTTATGATATCTCCTCTTTAGCTTCACAGTAAGCTGCCCTGGATTTTTATTTCCTTTTCTCCCAATTAAGGCTTCCCTGATAGCTCAGTTGGTAAAGAATCCACCTGCAATACAGGAGATCCTGGGCTGGGAAGATCCCCTGGAGAAGGGATAGGCCACCCACTCCAGTGTTCTTGGGCTTCCCTTGTGGCTCAGCTGGTAAAGAATCCTGCCTGCAATGAGGGAGACCTGGGTTCGACCTCTGGGTTGGGAAGATCCCCTGGAGAAGGGAAAGGCTACCCACTCCAGTATTCTTTCCTGGAGAATCCCATGGACAGTCTATGGGGTCGCAAAGAGTCTAACACTACTGAATGACTTTCACTTTCACTTTTCACTTTTCTCCCAATTAACTAACTCCTTCCCTCCTTCCTTCCTCCTCCCTTCTTCCCTCCCTCCTTCCCATTCATTCCTTTCCTTTGGGCCCATTCCTTGAGTAGGCCATTCATTGGAAGCTTTCCATCTGAAGATGCCTTTCTTTAATCCTATTATGTGTTTCTATTCCAAATGATTCCTTTGATAGTTTCCCTGTTCCTTCTGGAACTCCCTGTTAGTTAATGTGGGCCAACCTAGACTGACCTCTAAGCCCTTTACCTTTATCTTTTGTTCTTATTCCCTGTCCTTTTATGAGTCTGTTCTACCTTCTGGACTGTTTGCTTGACTTGAGTCTCTAGTATTTTCCACAGAATTTTTTATTTCAGTTGACATGTTTTTAACTTCTAGGAGTTTTTTCTGTTCTGATTCTCTTTTCAGAGTACCTTTGCTTCCTAGATGCAATGTCTTACATCACTGGTGACATTAAATTATAGGATTACACACACACACACTCTCTCTCTCTCTCTCTGTTTTCTTATTCTTCCTCAATTGGTTGTTTTCTTTGAGTTCCACTTTCCAGATGATTTTGGTCTGACTTTTTCACTTGAGAAGGCTTTCCTCAAATGTCTGGTGATTCTTATAAACAGGGAGTTAGTTCATCTCCCCCAAAGGACACTGGACCATTCTCTTCTGCGTGGAAAGCATAAGCCACGGAGTGTGGTGTTCAGGACACAGATTTTCCTGCTGTTCAGGACACAGACTTTCACTTCATTCCTTGTTTTCATCCAGTACCATCCTGCACTGACAGGAACCAGCCTGGAACAGTCTCTCCTGAGAATAAGGCTCTCATTTCCTTGACGGTGCTGAGGCAGAGATGGGGGAATGGTAGAGGAAACCTCTAGTGGAGGAAACAAGTCCAGCCTCTCTATTCAGCCTCCAACCAGCCTGCAGTGTACAGAAGTGCACAGGTATGAAGTGCCGATGTGCAAAGTCTGCAGTTTATGACTCCCAGATGGTCTTACACCTGCCACTTCTTCCTTTCTTCTCTCCATAATACCTGGTTCTCCAGGCACAAATGAACAGTTTTTAGAATGTCGGAGAGAAAAGGAGTGGGCACATCTACATACCTCTAAGAATGGTTTCTCTCCTTCCCCTGAAGAGAGGAAAGTGAGGTGGGGATGGAAGCATGGGAAGACATACAGGCCCTGCCACCCCCAAGGACTGGCCCCTTCCACAGCCCTGCACCCCTCCCAACAAGGATTCTGTTCCTGGTCTGTCCCCAGTAAATTGATCTTTAGTAACAGCCCTGTGAACTGATTGTTCTCGACTGGCAATTTCTGTGAAACACAGTAACAAATATAAAGCCCCAGGAAGAAGCAGTTCAGAACATTCTCTTCTTTAAAGAAGAATTTATTTTTATATCACACTTTCTGTATCTTTTCTGAATGTCTAGGCATGAGGATGTGAGAGACAAATTAAAACATGTCTTTTAAACTATGCAAGAAACTGCAACTCTCTCAGGCCGTTACTTCTTCTATTTCCCTCTCTCATACATTTTTTTTTAATCCTTCCTCATGTGGATTTGAAAGGATTTCTAAGCACTGGAGTCCTGAGTTCCTGAAATGAGGAAGCAGGGAGAAAAGCCAAGCAACGCACCTGAAGGTCAAGTCATAATAAAAGTAATAATAAAATACTTATTAATAACCTATAAGTGTATGTAAATATAATCTGGTAGCCAAATATATATGGGTATCTTAGCCTTGTATTCCTCATATTCCTCAGATTTAGACCCTGAAAAAAACTTACAAGAAAACACTGCACTGATAGTTTCTCCTCCCCCTACCCCTTCGAGAATAACATCATCATTACAGTCACCCTCACCACCTCAAGTACAGTGGAGGCAACAATAAGTTTATTGAGTTTTCTCAAGTTTTCTGGTGTCAACGTGGTTCTTGGTCTTGCTGTGGATGATGGTTGTAAGCTGAGTGAGAGAATAAACGCTAGACAGGGAAGTCCCTTAGGCAGAAAGCGTATGCTGAAGGGCAGGAAGTGAGCACCCAGTGGTGATGGGAGATTCCAGGATATGGCGAGGGCTGCGGAAATGGCAACCCACTCCAGTGTTCTTGCCTGGAGAATCCCAGGGACGGGGGAGCCTGGTGGGCTGCCGTCTATGGGGTTGCACAGAGTCAGACACGACTGAAGCGACTTAGCAGCTGTGGAGTCGGTGTACCTCAGGAAGATTTCCTGAGGACAGTGTCTGGGAAAAACAGCTTTTATATAAAATGAAATTAGGGAAGAGAAGATTGAGGCCAGAGAGTCATTAAGAAGAAAGATTTTCTAAATGGACAATTTACTAATATATCCATAGTTTTAATTAAAAAAATCTCCATTGAAGTGTAGTTGATTTGCAGTGTTGTGCCAGTCTCTGCTGTGTAGCAGAGTAACTCAGTTATATACACATACATGTTCTTTTTTTTTAATATTCTTGTCCATTATGGTTTATCACAGGATACTGAATATAGTTCCCTGTGCTATACATTAGAACCTTGTTGTCTAACTTTAAGTGCTCATTCACTGAGTCAAAATTAATGTCAACCAAGTTAAATTGGACTTAATGGTATTTTTATGACATTGACAGTGTATCTATCATGCTATGGCTTATAAATACATGTTAACTTTAAAAAACTTGGTAAGATCTTCTGAGAAATGCTTTATTAGGGAAATGTATGCTGCTTTAGCCTAATAAAGCAATTTACAAGTTTCTTTTTAATATTTGCAGACTGTGAAGGGTGGGATTTATAACTAGTAAAAGGAAATTAGAGTTCAAGATAGATGGAGAAATTATCAGAGAAGACCCAGCTCTTTTAACTTCAGATTTGAGGTCCATAAAATTATGTTCAGGATACTAAAAAAAGATGAGAGGGAATTGCTTTTGGTGAACTTGGCAGAATCAGAGAAAAGGAAAAGACCCAGAAGACTGAAAGTAGTTGATTTTTTTGGTTTTCCTAAAAGAAAAGAAAATTAATCCCAGAACTGATAGACCAAGGGAGATTCTAGACTGTACTGTTTAAATGGTAGGCTGTGAATACTGGAAGAGAAGGCAGTAATCACCAGGAGCCAACTTGGGTTTACTAGAAACTGCACACGCCAGAGAAAGACCATTTCCCAGCTGAGAGGCTTCTGGGCTGAGAAGTCAGGGAATATTATAGACACAGTCTCCCTGCTTTTAACCAGTCTTTTAACCAAGGTCTCTCCTGAATGTATATGTATGAGAGGACAATCTTGTTCTAAAAATCATGCAAGTAGTTAGATTTGTGGCAGATGAAAGACTGTACCTGTCTGTAAGTCGATGAGGGTGGGGATGTTTATTTTATTCTCTGGTACTTAGCACAATGCCAGTCACATAATGGATGCTCAGTAAATATCTGTTGAACAAGTGGACTGCTGCTAAGCCAGGGAGACCACTTCATGGAATGTTACAGGATTCTTTCCTGTGTTCACTCTACTGAGTGTCATGTAGAACACCTACTCTGTGTTCTGCAGAAGCACCTACTGTGCTTGAGTAGAAATCCCATGGACAGAGGAGCCTAGAGAGCTACAGTTCATGGGGTCACAGAGTCAGACACAATTTAGCAATTAAACAACAACAATAACAAAGCTATTGATAATATACTCATGAAAGTCTGTAGAGAGCAGAAAGAAAAGCCCCCAAATGAGTATTTTTCCAAGTTTTATTGAGATATACTTGATATGTAACTTTGTATTAGTTTAAGATGTACAGTATAATGGCTTATGTATATACTTTGACATTACCACAATAAGTTTAGTTAACATCTGTCACCTCATATAGTTATAATTTTTTGTGTGTTGAGAACTTTTAAGATCTACTGTCCTAGCAACTTTCAAATACACAGTACAGTATTGTTAACTGTAGTCACCCTGCTGTATATTGCACCCCAGAACTGATTCATCTTGTTCCTGGAAGTTTGTGTCTTTTGCCCACCTTCATCCAGTTCACCCACCCTCTTGCCTCATAACCACCTGCCTGTTCTCTGTAAAAACTAGTATTTAAACTGATAGAACTAAGACCTCAAATATTCTTACTGGTCTGAGTTGAATCAATCAAGTTAAACAGGAATATGGGTAAAATCTTATTCATGAGACTTAAAAATCAACTGAACATGTATGTGTGGGGGAGATAGAGCTTAACAAACATTTAAAAGTTTATATGTTTTAATTGACTCTAAACTTAGTGTTAATAGAGGTTGCCAAACGTGGTTTGCCAAAAGAGGCCCATTTCAAAAATCTGTTTATTTAGTCATTAATTTCCGCAAATGTTTATTGAATATCTGCTCTGGGCCAGGTGCTATGCCAAGGAGCAGGCTGCACATGCAAAGACAGACATTCCATAAATCCAGTAATACAAGGCAAGACCTGGTATAGGCTTCCAGGAGCCCATGCTTGTACCAACAGCCCAGGCTTCTCTCCTGAGCTCAAGACTCATTATATCCCAGCATCTGGTTGGCCCCTTCATATTTAACATATAAAACATATATGTTTAACATATAAAACAATTCCTAGCCTTCCCCTGTCCATTAATTTTATAGAGCTACCATGACAAAGTACCAGCAACTGGATGGCTTAAAACAGCAGAAATGTGTTCTCTCATAATTCTGGGTATAAGTCTGAAAGCAGGGTGTTGACAGGACTAGACTCTCTCTGAAGGTTCTAGGGTACAAACTGTCTCAGGGTTGTCTCTTAAGCTTCGAGTGTTACCAACGATCCTTGGCTTTCTTGCAAACACACCGCTCTAATCTCTGCTTCCTTTATCACTTGACATTTCTCTCTGTGTCCTTAAGACACCAGTCATAATGAACCAGGATCTTCCCTAATGATCTCAACTTGTTAACTTCTGTAAAGACCCTATTTCCAAATAAGATCACATTCACACATACTGAATTTAGGACTTTGACATATCTTTGGGATCTACAGTTCAACCTGTAACAACCACTGACTTGCTACATCTACAGCCTTCCCATCTCAGCTGATAGCCACTTCCCTCTTCTAGTTGCTGTGGATAAAATCGCTGCTGTCATCCTTTGCTCTTGTCTTTTTCTTTCACCCAACACCCACGTCCACCAGGAAACACTGCTTAGGGTTTACCTACCTTAGGGTTAGGTCCAGAGCCAACCATCCACTTCTCCCACCTCTACTTCTGCTGCCCTCACCTGAGCCACCATCACCCAGGTTACTACAAAAACCAGGCATTCAGAGCATGGCACTCCTCTGCTCAAGACCTTTCACTAGCTTCCACGTCACCCGAGGTCACCACTGGCATCCTTGTGCCACCCACTTCCCAGTGCCAGCCTCCCATGCCATTCCTGGCTTCATCACCTTCTATTCTGGCCCTTGTTTGCTCCTCTCCAACCACAGTGGCCTTCCTGCTCTTCTTACATCCTAGGTTCACCCAGCTTCAGGACCTTTGCACTAACTCTTCCCTCTGCCTGGATCAAGGGCTCCTAGATTTCTTCATCTGCCTTATAACTGACTCCTTTGCCTTCTTCCAGTCTTTGTGCAAATATTATCTTCTCAATGATATGCTTTTTTAAAAAAATTTTTTTTCATTGAAGGATAATTAAAATATTGTGTTGGTTTCTGCCATATATCAACATGAATCAGCCATAGGTATACATATGTCCCTTCCCTCTTGATCCTCCCTCCCACCTCCCATCCCATCCCACCCACCTAGGTTGTCACAGAGCCCCGGTTTGAGTTCCCTGAGTCATGCAGCAAATTCTCACTGTCTATTTTACATATGGTAATGTATGTGTTTCCATGCTACTCTCTCCATTGTCCCACCCTCTCTTTCTTACTGCCCCAATGCCATGTCCATAAGTCCCTTCTCTATGTCTGCATCTCCACTGCTGCCCTGCAAATAGGTTCATCAGTGCCATCTTTCTAGACTCCACATATATGAGTTAGTATTCAATATTTGTTTTTCTCTTTCTGACTTACTTCACTCTATGTCACAAGCTCTAGATTCAGCCTCCTCATTAGCACCGACTGAAATGTCGACGTGCTTTTTAAAGTTCCAACTAACCTTCCCACCAGCATTCCTAATCCCATATCTGCTCAAGTGAATTTTTCTGTACTACTCTCCTTCTGCACGTGTGTGTGTTAGTTGCTCAGTCCTGTCTGACTCTTTATGACCCCGTGGACTGTAGCCCACCAGGCTCTTCTGTTCATGGAATTCTCCAGGCAAGAGTACTAGAGTGCGTTGCCATTCTCTTCTCCAGCTCCTCCTACAAACTGTCTGCTATTTGAAGTATGTATTGTTTATTCTTTGTCCCTACCCCCACCCCCGCTAAGACATAATCTCCATAAGGTAGGTAAGGGTCTTGTTGGTTTAGTTCACTTTTGTTTGCTGAGTGCCTGGAGCAAGGTGTAGAGTCAGAATTGAACCCAGATCCCTCTGGCTCTAAGACCTCCCCTCTTCAATCTGTGAAAGACCACTTCCAACTACACAAGGATGAATCCTTTAGACACTCGTTTATTCTCCCTCTCCCATCTATTGCTATCATCCTCAGGGACTTCAGTATCTCTGTAAGCCTGTTTGCCTAACATAGAAAGTTTAAAGCGTTACAGAAATAATGCCGTGTTTATTATGTTCACACCAGGTGAGCTTGGGCACCTTACTTTACCCACTGTGCCTCAGAAAGAGATCATAGTGATACTGTAGTTCACAGGAGTTTTGTAAAGATTACATGAGTTAATATATGTAAGTACTTGCCATGCAAACCGTGAGTACCATGTCAGTGTTATTGTAAGAATGTAATATGTTTGAGCCTTGAGGACATTATGCTAAGTGAAATAAACCACAGAAGGACACACACCGCATGATTCCACTCCTGGGAGGTATGAAGTGTAGTCAAACTCTTAGAAACAGAGAGTAACATGGTGTTTACCAGGGGCTGGACAGGGAGGAAATAGCCAGTTGCCATTCAGTGGGTGGAGAAGGCAATGGCACCCCACTCCAGTACTCTTTTGCCTTGAAAATCCCATGGACGGAGGAGCCTGGCAGGCTTCAGTCCATGGGGTCGCTGAGTTGGACACGACTGAGCGACTTCACTTTCACTTTTCACTTTCATGCTTTGGAGAAGGAAATGGCAACCCACTCCAGTCTTCTTGCCTGGAGAATCCCAGGGATGGGGGAGCCTGGTGGGCCGCTGTCTATGGGGTTGCACAGAGTCGGACACGACTGAAGCGACTTAGCAGCAGCAGCATTCAGTGGGTATAGAGTTTCAGTCCTGCAAGATAAAAAAGTTCTAGAGGTCAGCTGTACAACATTGTGCTTATTGTTAACGGCACTGTATACACAAAAATTTGTTAAGAGAGTAGGTCTCATGTAATTTACTTATGTGGCCACAATAAAAAGAACAAGTCATTAGTCACTAACCCACTCTTCATTTTATTGAATTTTCTCCAGGTTAAGGAAGACCTCCCAGCTTGTTTATGGCAGGAGGGTTCAGAAATCCAGCCTCTGACTCTCTGAGTCTTTGTCCCACCCAAAGTTAGGCATCAACACTATCTGTCAAATCCCAGCGGATTAATGGGCCATGCTCTACGGTCCACACACCCTTGGGAGAAAATGCCTCACATTTTGGCACCAAAAAGTTCTTCTATGCCCCATAGATTAGGCAATGAGAAATAAATAATCCAGTCATTGATGTTCTTGATGGGTGGCTAGGGCTTCACAAACAGGAGGAGTAAACAAAAGAACCATCTTTGTTTCAAGCATCATTAGAACTAGCAAAGCCTCAAAGTCATTTTTCAAATTGGTGGGCAGCCCCCGGCATCTGTCCCCACCTGGAAGGGGCACTTGGTCTTTAGAAGCAGCAAAAATAATTGCATCTTCCATGACACTTGGGTAGAAGCTCCCATCCTAATTAATTCTTACCTCCTCCTTCCTTTATAAATATGCCTGGGCAAAGTGACATCCTAGCATTTCTGTTGTTGTTTTTTGTCTCTTCTTAACAAGGAATTCTCTCTTCTCGGGCATTTTAGGTGCTGATTTTCTCATGTCCTAGAGATGCTTCTAATTAGTCCATGCTTCCTCCCCATAATAGTTTACCACCGGAGTGGGTTCAGACTGGAGGAGGGAGTGATTTGATCTCCTTATCAAAGTGTCAGTGATCAGGTTAGCTTTCTTAGCTACTCATTCATTTTTATGCCTCTCCAGAAACAAACAGCAGGCTCCTTGCTAAGTGGAGCTGGAGATGATGGGGTTTTGCAGAGTCTCCCAAAAGAGCTCCTCCAGTGCCTTTTGATGAAATGCTGTCTCAAAGCCTTTGCTATAGTGCTCACTAAACAGATGATCTCCTTTTTTTTTCTCATCAGTGGAAAAACACTAGGCTAGGGACTGTATGGAAGAAGCATGCTACTGTGTCACCTTGTCCCCAGATAATCTGGCACCTGCCAGGAGCTGCCTGCTGATTGGGACTGGGCCCACCATGCATCCCAGAGGGAAAGTACACAGAAAAACTGTCCCTTTTCCCACTCCCTCCAGGCCTAAGGGGATGGTATATTCTTGAGTGGTTTTTCCATTGCTGAAGGAGTCAGCAGAGATCCTAGAATTTCACCTCCACTGCTTCAGAGCTGGAAGGAGAAGCTGCTTTGGACCTTTTTTCAGGACTTGTATCAGTCAGCTTTTGCTGTGGAACAAACTACTCCAAAACTTGATAGCTTAAGAAAATAAGCATCATTTATCATGATTCTGTGGGTCAACAGGGTGCTTCTCCTGGTGTGGACAGCTCAGCTAGGGCTAGATGGTCTAGGGTGGCCTCACTCACCTGTCTGGTGGTTGGGTGGTGGATTGATCTAGAGCAGCCTGGATGGGACCAGCTCATCCTATTCTACAGAAGGCCAGTCTGGCTTTCTTCAAGTGAGGTGTCAGGGTTCCAAAGAGCAGCAGGAGAGGACAGATGAACCCCGGTGCACAAGTGCTTTATCTCTGTTTGTGTCACGTTTGCCATTGTCTCCTTGGCCAAGGCAAGTTGTATGACCAACTCCAGAATCAAGGTGGGAGGTGAATGCCCAGGGGCATGGATCTGCAGGAGAGTAAACACACTGGGGATCATTCCTGCAAGGATCTGCCCCAAGAGTGGCCCGTCAAAGGGGTGTCTTTTTCTGTCCCTGTGTGGAGTGTGCAGGGTTGGTATGGGGCAGCTGTTTCGAGAAAGACGCAAATGAAGGTGTATAGTGGAGTTTGACCCACTAGTCAGTTTGACCCACTGTGACTATAGTCTGGTGGTGACTTCACTTCTCAAAGGCTTGATTTCTTCACCAATAAACTGGGCCTGAGTGAGCCCCCTTCACCAGCTCCTTCAGAAGACTGAGGTGGTCTGTGAAGTAGCACAGCATCTGGCATACAGTTGGCATCTGGTGCTAGCTGCTATCACTGAGAGCAGTTTGGGGTACTCACGGTGGCAGGTTGGGCAGAGGGAGGGTGAGGCTTCCCATATACAGGAGGTATGGCTATGTGGTTAACTGAAGGAGGCCAGGCAAAGATGATGGAAGGATACAGAAGGTTCTCCTTGCCTCTTGCAGACTCAAGCCTTATTCAAATATGTGTGGTTTAAAATCAAAACAAGTCAATCACCCTTGCTTGACTGATCATGTCCCAGCAGTGGTCACTTGGCTTCCCCACCCCACCTTGTGCCCAAAATAGCTTTTGGTTCTCATTATCAGAGGCGTCAGTCACTTTGCAGCATTTTCTTACTTGAGATCTCCGTGCACCGGACTCGGTTGCCTGCATCCTCCGTGTCTTGTCCTGGCTCACCACCTGCCCCTCTGAGCATCCCTTCTCAGTGTCCTGCACCAGCTACTTCCCCTCCTCTTATCTTTTCCTGGTCAGTGTTCTCCAGGTTCCACCTTTAGTCCTGCTGTGAGCAGCATCATTTCACAGGCTGACCCTCACCATGTCCCCTTGTATCTATGTGCTCATGATTGTCTAGGTCTTTCTCTGGCCACATCTTGTCTATTAACCTGCCAATCAGCTACTCAGACTCAATAGGTTACGAAATAAATATAACCGCCCCATCTGTCTTCATCTTTCAGGTTGCCAGACAAAATGCCATAGACTGAGTGTCTCAAACAGCAGAAATATATTTCTCACAGTTCCAGAGGCTGGAAGCCCAAGATCAGAGTGTCAGCATGGTTGGAGCAAGGCACTCTTCTTGGCTTGCAGACAGCTGCGTCCTCAATGGCAGACAAAGAGCAAGTCCTGGTGTCTCTTTCCCTTCTTATAAGGGCACTAATTCTGTCACAAGGGCCCCATCCTCATGACCTTATCTAAACCTAATTGTCTTCCAAAAGCCCCATCTCTAAATACCATCACATGGAGAGAGGTTAGGCCTTCAGTATATGAATTTGAGGGGACATCATTCATTCCGCAGCACCATGCATACATGCCCTCCTGCTGTATTTTTTAAAAACAAATATTTAGAGTAGTTTTATTGTATTAATAATATGAATTGACTTGTGTATTATAACATTATTGTTTGTTTGTTTTTGGCTGTGCTGGGTCTTCATTGCTGTGCACGGGCTTTCTCCATTTGTGGCGAGCTGGGGTTACTTCTAGTTGTGGTGCACAGGCTTCTCGTTGTGGTGGCTTCTCTTGTTGCAGAGCACGGGCTCTAGGTTATGTGGGCTTCAGTAGTTCTGGTGCATGGGCTTAGTTACTCCACGGTATGTAGAATCTTCCTGGCCCAGGGATCAAACTCATGTCCCCTGCATTGGTAAGCAGATTCTTAACCACTGGACCACCAGGAAAGTCCCCTCCTTTTATATTCTTATCCACTTTCCCCTCTTCCCAATATTCCAGGCCAGAAAGCTGCAGGTCATTTCCACAGTGGGTCAGTGCTACCTCCTGGGTCCTTCATCCTCTCTCTCCCTGCAGCCACTGCCCCCAGGTCAGATACCAGCAGCCTCCTCAAAGCAGCCTCCTCACCTGCAGGCTTGTTCCAGCAAGCTCAGTATTGCCTCCAAAACACCCACTCCATCTCTGCTCTCCACACTCTTCTCACACATATGCATGTACAAGAAGATCTGACCTCCCCACCTCTGTGGCCCCATCTCCCAACCTTCCTCCTGACATCCTCGTCTTTGCCACCCTCACTTACCTGGGTTTCCCTGAACAGGCCATGCCCTCTCACTCCTCTGCTTCCCCTCTACCTGGGGTGCTCAGCCACCCTAGCCTGCCTGGGGACTCCTGCTCATCTGTCAGCACCCACCTCTGTTGTCATCTTGAGAAACCCCCATCCCCACCTCCCACACTACACCCCCGCTACAGCCCAGCTCTCCTTCCTTTGTACTCTGTACATGCCTGTTTACCATGTGTCATAGTGAATCATTGGCCAGCTTCCCTTCATGACTAGGAGCTCCTTGAAGGCAGGAATTAATTCATTTCTCTGAATCCCTGTGCCTGGCATTCAGTAATGGCAAGAAATAAGTGTTGAACGAATGAATGAATGGGCATGTGAGTTGATGAGGGAAGTTGTTGTTGGTGGCCCCAACAGCCTCCTTCTTCCTGTACTGAATCACCACAGGTGCCATCAGCTTCCAGCATACACACAGGAGGTATGGTGTCCCCCTTCCTGCCTCCAGCACCAGGTGGGGGCCCCTGCCAAGATCTTCTCTGCCCACAGAAACCACCCTCTGAAAGCAGCCTTGGCCTGAGTTCACTGCTCCCTCCCCCTGCTCCCTTTACCCTTTCTGCCTGTTCTGCTTGGTTCTCACATCACTTCATGCTGTCCTATTCTCTAACTGTCTGGCACGGCTTAGCCCTTTATTATACCAGTACATTCTACTGTCTGGCTCATTCATTGTTTTGAGAGCATACGTTGTCCTAGCTGCACCCTCGTGTAGACGGTACTTCTTCTGACTAAATCAGTCTCTGGACATTTGCTAATTGCTACTCCACAGGTCTTTGCTTATAACCCACCTGTTCCTGTCATTTCCACGCTGGTCTCCTTTCCTTCTAGCCGCGGTCCTCTTTGCAAAGGCAGAAATGCCTAGGAGGGAAGAGACAGCAGACCCATGTTCACATGTCAGCTCCACCATTTCCAAGCTGTGAGCCTGGCAGCAAATAGCTTCCCCTCTTTGAGCTTCTGTTTCCTTATCTAGACAATGGAGAGACCATCGCCCCTGCAGGGCTACTGTGAGAATTAAATGAAACGATCAGTGTAAAGCACTTAGCGCATTGCCTAGCAGGGAATAAATAAATAATAGTAAATGTTGGCTGCTATGATGGATGTTGTTTTCAATATTATTTTATCAGTAAATCTTTCCCTGAAGATTCTAGCATAGCCCAGACCCTGGCCGGCACATGGTACAGCAGGTTAGCATGCTGATGGTTTCATAGGGCTGCCCCAGAAGTTCTACCCCTTACTCCTTGGAAAGGGAGGCTCATTTCCTCTGGAAATGAGGAGGGAATGGGGGAAATTCCACTCCTCTCCAACAAGGACTCCCCTCTTCTCTGAACTTAATGCTGTTCTGCATCTTGTCTTGGTACAAGATGGAGTGTGCTGGGTCTTTACTCAGACACACAGCTGCCTGGAACAGCCAGGCACAGGAGGGCCCCCACCTCCTTCATCAGGCTTTTGTCAAGATAAGACAGCCAGGCCCTTCCTGGCCATTCACATCAGGGGTTTACGGTTGCCTTCTCCTGGTTTTGAGTTGGCTCTCGCTGGTCTTGAAGGGCTTTTCCTGGCACGTTCCTGAGGGGAAGGCAGCCTGGGGACCTGACGGGGCATCCAGGGGCTACAGGAGGCTGAGGCCACACCTGTCCAGCCCCAGGGCGTGGTGGGACTCAGGTGCCCTGACTGAGGGCTGCCTCCTTCCTCCTCATCTTCCTTTAACCCACGGAGTTCTGGGTAAGGGCGGGGCTGACACCCAAAAGGGTAACACCCGTCCCTCGGCTGTGGTGGTTCCTTCCTGAACTGCCTTCTGTGGTTGGCTGGTGGCCACTCAGCTGGGCCAGAGAAGGGACAATATTCAGGTCCCTTTTCTGTTTGCTGGAGAGGCAAGTCAGCAGATGATTCTCACCCCTAGGCTTTCCCTTCCCCTTCTCAGCTCATAACTGGTACAAGTGTATAAGATTATAGGCTGTTTTATGGGATGTAACCTTTGGGGGAGTCTCGCCCAGCACGGGGTTGAACAGTTACATCAGAATCACCTGCGAAGCTTTGTTCCACAATACAGATTCCTGGGACTCCTAGAATTTCTAATTCAGTCTGACTTTAAGCTAGGAATGTACCTTAAAATCTGAAAGATTCTGCCATTCACTGAGATGTACAACCACATACCTGGTCCCACCGTATGACTGGGTGGGGCAGGAGCCGGGGGGCACCCTGGGGACCTAGAGACGTCTTTGCAATGATGAGCTAGTAATGGAGATCTGAAGCCCCTGATACTGCTTGAGCCCTGCCATCTTCTTAGCAGTAGTCAGGGCCTGGACTGGATGGGCTCAGGGTCACTGGGGTGACGGCCCGCACTGGGGCACTGACTTAGGGGCCCCAGCAGGCCATGGTGTTGGGGAAGCTTAGGAAGGAGCCAAAGCAGAGAAGAGGGGCTGTTCTCCCATTCTTGGAAAAGGTTTGCAGTTTGAATGCAGGTACACCTTCACGTCTCCATCAGCCTCCTCCCTGGCCGCTCGGGACAACATCTGGGGCACCTCTACAACCCGCCATTGCTGGTAGTGTGTGACCTGCACTGGGGTCTGGTCAAGGGTCCATGTGGAAGTTGACTGGACGGTAGCCCAACTGGGTCAATTTGACTCAAAAGCAGAGTTGGGACAATGTCTAAGTTTACCAAGCCCTGGTACACTGAGCACATCATCTTCTGATGCAAGTGTTTGGCCCTTCTGGAAAGATGAGATTGTCCAAAGAGCCCTGGCCCTGCCCCAGAAGTTTACACTAGGAAGCCTCTAGAACAGCAGGCACAAACCCCATGGAAACAGGCTGTGCATCTAGATCGAAAGCAGCATTTAAACCAAGAAAACAGAGCTCTGTGAGCTCTAGACAGCCCTGGGAGGGGCAGGCTGTGCTGGGCGCTGGAGGGAGCCTCCTTTCACCAGGAATTGAGGACCCAGAGCTGCAGGGCCTTTGAGAAAGCATCCTCCTAAAACTGCTCTCCCTGGCATCTGTGCCAGGGAGGCTGGTCACAGGCCTGCAGGGGGGTGGCGGGCTGGAGGAGAAGGCCACGTGGCCACACTGGGGCCGGTAGTGTTCCAGGAAGGCGGGATCTATTTTTTTCTGGGAAGTGAGAAGCAGTTTGATGGTACTATGAAAAAGCTTCCCCAGGCATGCAGGCCTTAAGTAAATAAAAGCACAAAAATAGATTTCTTCAAACCGTGTCCTTCCAGAGCATAGTAGGATTTCCTGAGAAATTGGATTGGGTTCTCCCTGACTCACCTGACTGCTGAGTGGAGGAATTCAGAGGGAAAATGTGTGTTTCCCGCAGCCGTATCTGCTGAAACGGGGCCGATGGCAGGGCTTACGGCTCTCAACTGGTGATCTTTTGAAAAACAGCTGGGAGTGTCTGAATAGCAGGCTGGGGGTTGGGGCTGAAGCTTAGTCGAGCCACCCCTACACCTGAACCCCTACTCTCAGAATGAGAAGTAGCTTTATCATAGAACTTCTGCTCTGCCTGCATGTTGTAGATTGGTTTCCTGCAGGTATGGAGAGCACTGGGCAGCCCTCAGAAGAACAGGGGTGTTTTTCCAGCGGTGATGAGGGGTTGACCCTGAAGTGTCCACACCCTGACCCCACTTCATTTGGATGTTACTACTGCAACCTGCTATATGGCCAGCTAACTGCTCTATGACCACAGAGCGCAAAGCAGATTTTCTTCTGAGCCGAGCTATAAGAGCTAAGACACCAAAATAGTATTAGCATCTTTCTTACATAGGTTTTCAGAAACTAGGCTTCACCTGGCCCCAAACCATTCAAGGACCTAAGTATAATGCCCTAGACCACAGTGGATAGAGTTTGGGTTCCAGCATGGAACTTTATTATGGGTGAGAACCAGTGGTGTACTGGCAAATTTAAGAGCCCTGATATGTAGACTTTTTTTTGTGCTCAGTCATGTCTGACTCTGCCACACTATACTCTTACTGCAGTAACTTTCAGAGGACCAGTGTAAAGTCACTAAATGTGGAGTTGGGAAGAGAGTCACACAGTTGGCTGCAGTCCACTATTGAACTGTCTCTGACTCGAAGATCCAAAAAGCTTACAAGGAGAGATTCCTAAGAGGGGTACACTGGACCACATGCCAGGGGTACCGCAGTGGCCCCACCCCTCTATGTACAGAGAACTCCTCCCCCTTGGCCAGTAGAACCTTTTAACCAGCAAGAAGATCCATATCTCCCGGCTGACACTAAATGTACTGATGAGTGGCTCCATGTTAGTGGTTTCTGTGATAGAACAGTGATTGGTCACATTGTTTGGATTTATTGGCTTTATCTCATCCCTTGAGGAGGCTGTTAAAACTGCATCCTCCTCAGACTTCCCTGATGGTCCAGTGGTTAAGGCCCTACCCTGCCAGTACAAGAGCTGTTCAATTGCTAAGTCATCTCCAACTCTTTGAGACCTCATGAACTGCAGCACGCCAGGCTTCCCTGTCCTTCACATGTCCTGGAGTCTGCTCAAACTCATGTCCATTGAATCGGTGATGCTATCCAGCCATCTCCTCCTCTTGTCACCCCCTTCTCCTCCTGCCCTCAATTTTTCCCAGCATCAGGGTCTTTTCCAGTGAGTCAGCTCTTTGCATCATATGGCCAAAGTATTGGAACTTCAGTTTCAGCATCAGTCCTTCCAGTGAATACTCAGGATTGATTGTCTTTGGGATTGACTGGTTTGATCTTCTTGCTGTCCAAAGGACTCTCAACAGTCTTCTTCAATGCCACGGTTCAAAAGCATCAGTTCTTCGGCGCTCAGCCTTCTTTATGGCCCAACTGTCACATCCATACATGACTACTGGAAAAACCATAGCTTTAACTAGATGGACCTTTGTTAGCAAAGTGAGGTCTCTCTTTTTTAATATGCTGTTTAGGTTTGTCATAGCTTTTTTTCTAAGGAGCAAGCATTTTAATTTCATGGTTGCAGTCACCGTCCACAGTGATTTTGGAGCCCAAGAAAATAAAATCTGCCACCGTTGGCCATTGTTTTCCCATCTGTTTGCCATGAAGTGATAGGACGGGATGCCATGATCTTAGTTTTTTGAATGTTGAGTTTTAAGCCAGCTTTTTCATGCCAGTGCAGGGTACATGGGTTCAGTCCCTAGTGGGAGAACTAAGATCCCACATACAGTAGCCAAAAGATAAATAAGTTTCTTTCTTTTTTTTTTTTTTTAAAGTGCATCCTCCTGAGCTCCACCCCTAGAGAATCTCACTCTATAGACCTGTCATAGAGTCCAGTCATCTACATTCAGGTGCCAAATTGCACGTAATATTCACACTTTAAAAAACCCTCAGCTACTCTTTGAGCTTCCCTGTTGGCTCAGTGGTAAAGAATCTGCCTGCCAATGCAAGAGTTGCAGGTTCAGTCCCTGGGTCAGGAGGATACCTTGGAGAAGGAAATGGCAACCCACTCCAGTATTTTTGCCAGGGAAATCCCATGGACAGAGGAGCCTGGTGGGCTATAGTCCATGGTGTTGCAATGGAGTCGGACACGATTTAGTAACTACACAATAATCACTGCTGTTTACTCACCCTGTGGCTTCGATGACTTCAATGGCTCAAGGTCTGGTGCCTTTCAACATAATGATTTCACTCTTGACCCTCACTGTTCTGTTCCAGTCAAACAGGGTTGCTTTCTTAAAGTCCTGCAATGCAAAATTAGATTCTAGATCATAGTAACAGCTGACACTTATTGAGAGCTTTCCAATCACCAGACCTCAGATGTGTGTTACCCATCTCATACTGACATTCATCTTATTGTTACCATCCCCATTTTCAGATGAGGAAACTGAGACCCAGAGGAATTTTCCAAGGTGAAAAGTCCAGACAAACTGACTTTAGAACCTACCTTGTAAACATGACACTGAGCTGTTTGTAGAATAATGTTCCTCTGCAAGTCTTTGTCTTTTGACCTAACTAGTTCAAGCTGAAGTTCAGTTCAATTTCTTGGGCATTTGGTGCCTATAAGATTCTGGCATTGTCTTGTGCATGCATGCTAAGTTGCTTCAGTTGTGTCCAACTCTTTGTGACCCTATAGACTGTAGCCTGCTAGGCTCCTCTGTTCATGGAATTCTCCAGGCAAGAATACTGGAGTGGGTTACCATGCCCTTCTCCAGGGTATCTTCCTGACTGAGGGATGGAAGCCATGTCTCTTGCCTCTCCTGCATTGGCAGGTGGGTTCTTTACCACTGGCACCACCTTGGGCATCTGAGTGCCTATAAGATGCTGGCATGGCATAAGCTACCTCATTTAATCCTCCCAGAAACCTTGTGGGGAAGATGTGACTACTATATTCCAGATAAGGAAAGACAAACCCAGAGAGCCTCTGTGGCTTGCTCAGTGTTGCACAGCAAGCTCGAGGTGGAGCGGGAGTTAGTGGCTCATCCCCCAGCCCCGCAGCCACCCCAGCTGTCTACTGGGTGACTCCTTAGTCTAAAGTGAGGCAGTTGAGACATTGGCACTCTTTTAAATATTTGAGCGTGTTTCTGACAGCCTTAATGTTTAACATTTAAATGTCTGAGATAGTATATAAAATTTTAGCATACAAATGGGAGAAGATAGGTGTACCTGTCAGCACCAGGTAGACTGGGCTAAGATACAGAGAAAGGGTTATTGTGGCTGCGGGAACTGGAGAAGGCTCCCTGGAGGAGGTTGCACTAATGCTGGCCTGGAAGGATGTGTAGGACATTGATGAGTGTGGAGGGAGGGATAAAGGAGGGGCAGTGCTGGAGGAGGATGTGGTGGAAGCTGAACCTGGGACTCAGGGGTGGTGGGGCTGGATCCCAGAGCCTCAGGAAGCTCCCTGAGAATCTGTGCCTTTTCTCCTCGGGTGCAGAACTAACTTCATGCTTGATTTGTGATTGAAGACGTTGTGACTTTTCTCCTCCGGCTGATTGATCCTATTTTCCATTACATTAAAATAGCTTTCTATAATCCTCTCCATGGTGGATTTTTTTCTTCCTGGGCCTCTGTGCTCAGAAGGCCACCAGCTTTCAGCACCAGCCCATCTGAGGAGTTGCCAGGTGCGTATGACTGGTTGTAGAAGCCTGAATTTGATGGAAGCACAAATACCTCTTTTCGTTTTCTGAGAGTGAAGGTCCTTTCTGTCCCTCAGTAGCACTGGTACATGAGTGGCGGTACCAGCTGGAGTGGCTCTGGCTCTCCTGTTTGCCCCCCTTTCACAGGGGAATGCCTTGGGATATCTGTCAACAGCTTCCTGCAGCCTGGCCGTCCCAGTGGCCTGAGTGCTTTGGACACTGACTCCTGGGGACATTAAGCAATTCCTGCCACTGCCCTCTGGCTATGCCAAGTGGATGCGTCTCATAACAGAACCAAATGGCACGTTTACCTCGGAGCTCTGGCGGCATCATCTGGGTGGTGGTTGTAATCACTGGAGGACCCTATAGCCTTGACAAATGGCCTCAGGGAAAAAAAATGTCACCATCTCTTTGCCAGTTACAGATAAACCATGACCAGAGCCAATTCTCCTTTGCACTCAGAGCCACTGACAAGTGCCACAGGATCCAGCCGTCTCTCGTCATAGACTCTCTGAAGAGGAGTCCACTTAGCACTGCCATGGGACTCACCGAGATCCCTAGGCACTGGGATGGCCTCATGTTCCTGACCACAGTCTCACAGATTTCTGAGTCGGTCCGCTTCTTCATCCCCAAATCTGCAAGCAGAATATTGATGGAACCCCCAACCCAGAGCTGAGCAGGGGCTGGCATGTCTGGGGTGGGAGTTTTCTTGGCCCTGAGCCCCCACTGCATGTTCAGATGGCATTTGTAGCAATACCTGAATAGCTGAGGCCTGCCTTGGAGGCAGTCTCATGGAGGCCTCTGTTTGTGTCTTTTCAAATGTCACAGTTCCTGCGTTCACTAGGCGCTGCTGGTAGGCTGCTTCACAGACTGGAGGCCCACAAGGTGTCATCTAAGAAATCACCCAGGTCGCTGTGCTGGGAAGGGTCGATCTTCTCTGTGGTGGATGTGCCTGGCCCTACCAGTCAATTTTTAAATTAACTGCCAAAAAGTGATGGAAAGCCTAATGGGAGGTGCTGCTTGCATCAAGGTTCTGGTTTTAGCAGGGCTGTGAAAGCCCCTGGTGTGCATGGTTTGACTCCCACAGACACCTAAGGACCCCAGCGCATCCTGTCCCTTTGCCCTGAGCTCTTGGTCTTGTTTCTCTCAAGATGGAATGAAAGCCTCTGGGCCCATGAATCTCAAGAAACAAGATGGCAGACGTAGGTGTGCCTCAGAGCAGCCTCTTTTGAAGTCTACAGTCTATTCAGATTTCAGAGAGAAAGCTGAATTCAAGGAGCACTTCGATTCATACTTCCACTTTGCTTCTGCCACATGAACAGAACTGTGCTGAAGGAGGGAGACACAGGGCTGTGTGTGAAGCATAGTCCTTGTTCTTATGCAGTTCACAGTACAGCCCCTGAAAACCAGCTGATGTTTTTTGCTATTTTCTAAGTTCTTTTTTCCTTCTTTTCATTTAGTTTTGTAAAGCCATATCTCACCCTTGTCACTCAAAAATGTAGCCTTCAAAACCATAAATCAGGCTGAGACTGAGTTAAGTCCACCACAGAACCCCACAGTGCTCAAAACTAGAATGCTTTCTAAGATAGGAGGAGAGATGATAGAGATAAAAACATAGAGATGGTAGATAGATAGAGATAGATATGATAGACAGATAGGTATGACACAGAGGTAGGTGAGATGAGAGACAGGGATAGAATAGCTATGACAGATCAAGATAGATGATTATTTCAATTTCATTTTTCCTTTATATTGAGGTATAGTTGATTTACAATGTTGTGTTAGTTTCAGGTGTACAGCAAAGTGGTTCAGTTATAGGTATATTCATTCTTTTTCAGATTCTTTTCTCACATGGGTTATTACAGAATATTGAGTAGATGCTATACAGTAGGTTCTTATCAAGCTAGATGACTGATAGAAGTGATAGAGATAGATGCTATCATCTGTATAGATACCATCTCTGTGACTAGGTGGGTAGTAAGATAGATAGTCAACCTTCGCTAACTCCTCTTAAAAATAAACCACTCAGATTTTATGCTCTATTTACCTTTTCCAGGGATTTCCCTTGTAACATGGGTGTGGCATCTTCCCCCATTCGTCTCCTGACACACTCCCTGATGGACAGCCATCGTAACTGAGGAGCTGGAAGGAAACTAAGGGATGAGTTAGTCCATCCTCCAGACTCAGCTTGCCACAGCAAGGAAGTGGACCATCCTATTCTAAAAGACAGGAAAGGAAGTGTTTTCTTTGGTTTCCCTTGACCCATTTAAGTTGTTCTTAACAGCATTGTTCTATTCAATCTGGAAATTCTCTTTGACCATAACATGTCTTAAAAGGAACAGCATCACTTCCTCATCCCCAAACCCACTGTTTCTTCCCTGAAATATGGTACCTACCTCCCCATCACTCAGATCTCTCTTGGGTGGGGGTGGGAAGAGGGAAGACATTACAGACTGTGGCCAGAGACCCTACCTGGACCCTGGAGATGCCCCAGGACAGGGGTGGAAGGAGTCACCCCTAAATCCTCTGGAAATCAGCTTTGCACACTCAAGCTGTTAACATTCTCTGGTGAGGGAGGCCCAGGAGAGGAAAAGCCTATTCCACAGAAACAAAGCAAGGCCTTCTGAAGAAGTCTTGAGGGAAAAAGCCCAGGGAGGCCTCCTGATTTTATGAAAACAAATATTATCTTAACTGTAGTTCTCAAGTGGACAGTAATGTGGGCTTAAAGGTTTAAGTGAGCATTTAAGCTTGTAAGTGACTCAGGCAAGAGAACCTGGGAGGGAAGGGAGCCTGTGATAACATGTGACCTTTCCAGAGCATCGTACGCCCCTCCACTTGTCTGGTCTTTAAGTGTCACTAGGCAGGAAAGCCCAGGGAGGGACTAGAATTTTCCCCAATGTGTTGATGCTTCTCTTCTCTCTCTAATTGAATTGTAGTGAACTAAACAGTCTTTGGGGCTTCCCAGGTGGTGCTAGTGGTAAAGAACCTGCCTGCCAGTGCAGGAGACATAAGAGATGAAGGCTTGATCCCTGGGTCAGGAAGATCCCCTGGAGGAGGGCACAGAAACTCACTCCAGTATTCACGCCTGGAGGAGAATGTCTCCCGTGGACAGAGGAGCCTGGCAGGCCACAGCCTATATAGGGTCATAAAGAGTCAGACGCGACTGAAGTGTCTCGGCACACCCGTAAACAGTCTTTACTTCCAGGTCTTTGTTGAACATGCTGTACCCAGCCTGTCCCTGATACAGAACTTCTCCCTGGCTGGGCCAGGGCATGGGGGCTGACTTGGTGAGGGACTAATGGGAGTGTCCTCTCCATGCAGCTTATCTGTAAGCCCAAGCAACCCTTGCTATAAGAAGTGCTTTAGCCAGGTTACTGTTTCAGGACTCAGCATCCCACCAAAATGGTTACATGTTCCTCATCTGTCTTCTGGGCCGGAGGTGGGGATGTCAGGCCAGAAGCCAGCAGTCTGCCAGGCTGAAATGACAGACAAGTTTGCTGGACAGGGAGGGGCCTGGGTGTCCTGCAGCTGCTTGAGGGAGAGAACTAGGGCTTACTTGACACCCTGGGAACATTTTTAGGGGCCAACTGTTGGCATTGAAGCCGAAGCCAGGAGTAGACACAGGGCAGCCCTTTGTGCTGTGGTTCTCTTGGCCACGAGGGTCTTCACTGCCCAGCAGCCAGTCAGATCCTCTACCAGGCTGGGCTTAGATGGCTCCTTGTGCCTTGGGCTGAGCCTGGCTGCTGCGCTGATCCAGAGCTGAAATGGGAAGGGTGGGAGGAGTCTGGAGCTTTGAGGCCCTGTATCACCCACTGTCCTGATGTCCCCAGGGTGAGAGAGAACCCCTGTGCCCATCCCAAACTCTGTCTTTGGGGGGGCCATCGCTCTGGGTGGGGTGAGGAGTAGCTGTGGTTTGTTGGAGAAGGAAGGAGCCAGCCTTCATGAGCTTAGGATGGTGGGGACAGGAATCAACCACTCTACACAATGCAGAGGATGCGATGGTTGGATGACATCATTGACTCAAGGAGCAAACTCCAGGAGGTAGTGAAGGACAGAGGAACCTGGTGGGGTGCAGCCCATGGAGTCGCAAAGAGTTGGGCACAATTAGCGACTGAACAACAACACAACAGTGGCCACCCCATGCATGCCTCCTTCTTAGCTTCATGTAGTACTTGTCTTCCAAAGAGCTCCAGGAATGAACAAATAGATATAATTGTCAACCTCATGATTTTAGTTAGCAACATGGATATTAGGACGACTTATTGTCATTTACAACTTGCCCCTTTGACAGAAGAGAAAATGAAGGAATATGGAAAGTAAATCAACTTCTTGGAAACTTCAGCCTTGTTAGCTTATTAATGTTTATTCAGTGGCCACCATGTGTCAGAATGTTTGGCTAAGGACATTTTTAAGTCGTGATTTCTGTAAGAAGATCCCAGTCTGGTGAGAGGGATGTAATCCAGTGACTCCAGTACAGCCTTAAGAAAACTCTGGTCATATTGCTGAGGGCTGGAAGGAAGAGGACGGGGGAGACCCTGCCTCCCCTCCAGACACATCAAAGGAGTCTTCCCAGAGGAGTGGATGGGTGAGTTGGAGACTTGACATCCTTACTTTGTGCCAGCCCCTTCACAAACATGTTGTTTTACCCCAGATGAGAAAACAAAAGCTTAGAGGGGGTTATTGAGCCAAAATCAGGGTCAGGATTTGAACACAAGGCTACCTGACTCCAGAGCCCTGCCCTCAGGCACCACGTTTGAGCAGGCTCACCTCTCGTGGTTTTTGTTCTCAACTCTGGGTTCAAATCACCTCCCAGGTCCAGCCTCATACTGTCTCCCTTCCTTCATTTTGCTTCAGGGTTATGAGTGGGAGCTGAAGGGGAGCCTGGGGGAGGGGCTGGTCTGGGGGATCCCCCCAACTCTGGGACCCTGTGCAGCCTGCTGGCCTTGATACCCAATGACAGCATGTCTGTAAAGGCCCTCCTCCTGCGGAGGGAGGGATGGGCTGTCTTTTGTGGCCATGTGGGCTGGCTGGGGTTTGCAGGGTTGGGGGGGTGATGAAAGAAGCGGAAGCAGGGGTGGAGTTTGGGGTTGGGATTGGGAGGGGTCAGTCCAGGCAGCAGAGTCGGGAGCTTCTACCTGCTGTGGGCCTTGCTCCTGGCTCCAGCCTTGCCAGGATGTGCCTTGTGGCCCAGCCTCAGCAAGTGTAAGAGAAGGCCCTATGCCTGCCACCTGTGCCCACCCTCCTTGGCGCTGAAAGCTGGCTGGCACTGCGCACTGCTTGCTTTTCTAGTCCTCCTCTTTCAGTTTCCCTTTCCAGATTTCATTGTTTTTGAAGCCTTCCGTCAGGCCATGAGTTTTCAGAAGTCTGAAAAATGGAAAGTGACTGCATTTTTTTTTTTTTGAATTTTTTTTTTTTGAATTTTCCTCAAGGGAGGAGAGGCAGGTGTCAGGTCAGAGGTCACTGCTGTGAAGGCTCCCATGTTATTTTGTTCTGTGACTTTAAGGAGAGTTTGGAGCTGGGGGACACACGGAATCACGCAGCCATGAGAGCAAAGGAGAAAAGTTCCCCCCCGCCTCACACTTTCCATTTGACACAAGTGATTAAAATGCAGCCGAAAACTCTACTAGCAGAGAGAAAAGACACATTAATAAAAACTGGATAATGAGCGTATTAAGATTAATGGGAGAAAGGAAGGCATTTAGGACTAGCTTCTTCCACCATGAAAGGTACTTCTCCTGAGTGGCATCTCTGTCTAAATGTGAATCCACTTGGAGGCAGCCATGTGTGTCCTTGAATCACAGTTACTGTTCTTCCAATAATCTCCCCTGTCTTGAGTTTATGTAATTGGAAACCCACAAATCAAAACCACTACCAGCCAAGCTCATCTTTTTGGTAGTTTTCCAAGGGAGTCCAGTAGCACTGGCTCTCCAGCCATCATCACAGGGTTGTCACATCCATAGTTCCCACCATAGTCTGTGGATCTATTCCATTACCCACCACGGGCAGAGGCTCACACTTAGCTTCCTGCAAAAGATTCGGTGTGTTGAAATCACATAATCTGTTTTTTTCATTATGTTGTGTTTTTTTTTTAGAGTCAGTTCAAAAGGGAAACTTAATTTTAAAAGTATATGAGACTATTGTTATACTAGAGTCATATGCTACCTTGGCATTTTCATAATTTCTATAGCAACCAGGGTGGTTTCAGAACCCTGGAAAAGACTTTGGGGGAAACCTGAGGCCATTTTCTGGGGCTTTTTTTTTTTCCAAGAAATTAAAATTCAAAGTTGTCTGCTTTGCTGTCTTCCTTTTCCCTACTGTGGGATCTTCTGAGCGAGCGCAGGCATCACTGCTGAAGCTGCCCACCCCCTCAGCCCCCGGCCTTCAAAGCCAGTCTGCTTCTAGCTGCTTCTGTGTGCAGCCTTTGCTTAACTTGGCCTTCTCACTTGCAAAAGGAAAGAATCCCTCTTTCTTAAGTGTTTTATCTTTTGAACTCTCACCAGTTGTTGCTTTGTAATACCCAGGTCTTGAATTTTGGAAGGTTGCAGGGGCAAATTCAAAAGTATACAGAATCTAGTGTGATCCTGCAGCCACAAAACCAACTGTCTTCCCATCATAGAAATAAATCCTGTACAAATATCTAATTGGACATGTCACCCAGCCATTTTCACTAAGTGAATATTGGATATAAAGGAAAATTTATACACAACTTTGCTTATTTGAAGTGTTCCCTCAGAAGGCCATTTATAAAATGCTGCTCCTCCTGCCGATTTCTTTCTTTTTTTAAATTTATTTGTTTATTTATTTGGCTGCACCAGGTCTTTATTGCGGCATGCAGGATCTTTAGTTGTGGCAAGCAAACTCTTAGTGGCTGTGTGTGGGATCTAGTTCTCTGACCATGGATGTAACCTGGGCCCTCTGCATTGGAAGCATGGAGTATTAGGCACTGGACCAGCAGGCAAGTCCTGCCAATTTCTTTTTCAGTATTGACTTAAGAAACGGATCATTAACTACACCAGGAAATCAGTTATTTTTCTACCTTTGTAGCAACCATTCTAGTGTCCTAAACTGTGTCTCTTCTTCCTCCCGAGCTGAACTCTGTCCCTTCCATCCCTCCTCTGCCATCTGGGAGTGGGAGGGGGCAGAAAGGTGAGGAGGGGGTGGGTGTTTGGGGGAGGTGAAGCTGGGAGAGCCAGAAAAGACCTGTGGGGAACCTAAGTGCTGTCCGGAGGCAGACCCAAGATGCCAGGAAGTTGGTAACATGAGTGCCATTGTCAACTGACTTCCACAGATGAGAATTCCACCAGAAGTTAAGGAAGAGAAAGAGTAAAGGACTGCTTGGTATAAGTGAAACTGAAAGTTGCTCGGTTGTGTCCGACTCTTTGCGACCCCATGGACTAGGGCCTGCCAGGTTCCTCTGTCCATGTAATTCTCCAGGCAAGCCATTCCCTTCTCCAGGGGATCTTCCCAACCCAGAGATCGAACCCAGGTCTCCCACATAGCAGACAGATTCTTTACCATCTCAGCCACCAGGGAAGCCACTGAGAATAACCTGTGTGTGATCCATGTTTAAGTGGCATTAATTTGATAGTCTGAGCCTAATCTGTGAATAAGCTCCAGGAATAACCCTTAAAGAGTAAGCATTGTATTGTCAGACATTGAAAAGAACTTAATTGTCCACTCCCTCATTGCCACTTCCCCACCCCCAGCCCCCTGATCACCACCAGAGTTGAACAAGTTGTAGCCTTTTTGTGCTCCTTTGACACAGAAAAGGATCAGTATGTTTACCTGCCTCTGTTGTGCATATGTTTTGGGGCTAATGATCAATACCATTATCATAATTTTATATTCACATATTAATTTCCTCTCAAGTTCACAGAAGCCTTTCAGCATCCAATGTGGTAGATGACAAATATAATTTTCTCCATTTTGGTAACTAGGGAAATTGATCCAGGGAAGAGTGATGCCAGAGTAGATGCTAGTCAGTGGTGTGCTGGTGAGTGTTTTCACAGCCAGCTCTCCAAGAGAAGCAGCCCTGGTTTGTGACGGATGCTGATTCCCATGGTGTAAATACTCCCACCATGGCTGATTCAGGCCACCAACATGCCTCACTGAACGCAGACTCGGGAAGAAATACAAGCAGCTCCTGTGAACTGCAGCATATAACTGGCACTAAAGATTCAGTTCATGGCCTCAGACTGCCAGGTGAGCACTGAGAACCAGCTCTGACTTCTGTACACCCCCAGTTAACTCTCAGGTTCAGCTCAACCCCTAACTCACTGGATTACCTTAAAGAGTGATTTTCACACTTTGAGTTGTGACCTATTAAAGGATTATGAAATTAATTTCAAGAGCTCAGCATGTTTTTTTAATGAAATAGAATAACATAAAAAGAAATGAGTAGACGAGGACATATGAGAGTGTAATGTGTGTGTTTGATAGATGATGGATGGACGGGTAGATAAAACAGGTATATATATGTGTATGGGGGCGTCCCAGGTGGCACCAGTGGTAAAGAACCCACTTGCCAATGCAGGAGAACTAAGAGTCACTGGTTCAATCCCTGGGTCAAGAAGATCCCCTGAAGGAGGAAATGTCAACCCACTCTAGTATTCTTGCCTGGAAAGTCCCATGGACAGAGAAGCCTGGTGGGCTACAGTCCACGGGGTTGCAAAGAGTCAAACACGACTAAAGTAACTTCAGTTCAGTTCAGTCCAGTCGCTCAGTCGTGTACGACTCTTTGGAACCCCGTGAATCGCAGCACGCCAGGCCTCCCTGTCCATCACCAGCTCCCGGAGTTTACCCAAACCCATGTCCATCTAGTCGGTGATGCCATACAACCAACTCATCCTCTATTGTCCCCTTCTCCTCCTGCCCCCAATCCTACCCAGCATTACAGTCTTTTCCAGTGAGTCAACTCTTCGCATGAGGTGCCCAAAGTATTGGAGTTTCAGCTTCAACATCAGTCCTTCCAATGAACACCCAGGACTGATCTCCTTTAGGATGGACTGGTTGGATCTCCTTGCAGCCCAAGGGACTCTCAAGAGTCTTCTCCAACACCACAGTTCAAAAGCATCAATTCTTCGGCGCTCAGCTTTCTTTATAGTCCAACTCTCACATCCATACATGACCACTGGAAAAACCATAGCCTTGACTAGACGGACTTTGTTGGCAAAGTAATGTCTCTGCTTTTAAATATGCTATCTAGGTTGGTCATAACCTTCCTTCCAAGGAGTAAGCGTCTTTTAATTTTATGGCTGCAATCACCATCTGCAGTGATTTTGGAGCCCAAAAAAATAAAGTTTGACACTGTTTCCACTGTTTCCCCATCTTATTTCCCATGAAGTGATGGGACCAGATGCCATGATCTTAGTTTTCTGAACGTTGAGCTTTAAGCCAACTTTTTCACTCTCCTCTTTCACTTTCATCAAGAGGCTCTTCAGTTCTTCTTCACTTTCTGCCATAAGGGTGGTGTCATCTGCATATCTGAGGTTATTGATATTTCTCCCAGCAATCTTGATTCCAGCTTGTGCTTCATCCAGCCCAGCGTTTCTCATGATGTACTCTGCATATAAGTTAAATAAGCAGGGTGACAATATACAGCCTTGACGTACTCCTTTTCCTATTTGGAACCAGTCTGTTGTTCCATGTCCAGTTCTAACTGTTGCTTCCTAACCTGCATACAGGTTTCTCAAGAGGAAGGTCAGGTGGTCTGGTATTCCCATCTCTTTCAGAATTTTCCACAGTTTATTGTGATCCACACAGTCAAAGGCTATGGCATAGTCAATAAAGCAGAAATAGATGTTTTTCTGGAACTCTCTTTCTTTTTCGATGATCCAGTGGATATTGGCAATTTGATCTCTGGTTCCTCTGCCTTTTCTAAAACCAGCTTGAATATCTGGAAGTTCACAGTTCACATATTGCTGAAGCCTGGCTTGGAGAATTTTGAGCATTACTTTACTAGCATGTGAGATGAGTGCGATTGTGCGGTAGTTTGAGCATTCGTTGGCATTGCCTTTCTTTGTGATTGGAATGAAAACTGACCTTTTCCAGTCCAGTGGCCACTGCTGAGTTTTCCAGATTTGGTGGCATATCGAATGCAGCACTTTCACAGCATCATCTTTGAGGATTTGAAATAGCTCAACTGGAATTCCATCACCTCCACTAGCTTTGTTCGTAGTGATGCTTTCTAAGGCCCACTTGACTTCATATTCCAGGATGTCTGGCTCTAGGTGAGTGACCACACCATTGTGATTATCTGCATTGTGAAAATCTTTTTTGTACAGTTCTTCTGTGTATTCTTGCCACCTCTTCTTAATATCTTCTGCTTCTGTTAGGTCTATACCATTTCTGTCCTTTATCGAGCCCATGTTTGCATGAAATGTTCCCTTGGTATCTCCAATTTTCTTGAAGAGATCTCTAGTCTTTCCCATTCTATTGTTTTCCTCTATTTCTTTACACTGATCACTGAGGAAGGCTTTCTTATCTCTCCTTGCTATTCTTTGGAACTCTGCATTCAGACGAGAATATCTTTCCTTTTCTCCTTTGCTTTTTGCTTCTCTTCTTTTCCCAACTATTTGTAAGGCCTCCTCAGACAGCCATTTTGCTTTTTTGCATTTCTTTTCCATGGGGATGGTCTTGATCCCTGTCTCCTGTACAGTGTCGCGAACCTCTGTCCGTAGTTCATCAGGCACTCTATCAGATCTAGTCCCTTAAATCTATTTGTCACTTCCACTGTATAATTATAAGGGATTTGATTTGGTCATACCTGAATGGTCTAGTGGTTTTCCCTACTTTCTTCAGTTTAAGTCTGAATTTGGCAATAAGGGGGTCATGATCTGAGCCACAGTCAGCTCCCAATCTTGTTTTGGCTGACTGTATAGAGCTTCTCCATCTTTGGCTGCAAAGAATATAATCAATGTGATTTCGGTGTTGGCCATCTGGTGATGTCCATGTGTAGAGTCTTCTTTTGTTATGTTGGAAGAGGGTATTTGCTATGACCAGTGTGTTCTCTTGGCAGAACTCTGTTTTAGCCTTTGCCCTGCTTCATTCTGTACTCCAAGGCCAAATTTGCCTGTTACGCCAGGTGTTTCCTGACTTCCTACTTTTGCATTCCAGTCCCCTATAATGAAAAGGACATCTTTTTTGGGTGTTAGTTCTAAAAGGTCTTGTAGGTCTTCATAGAACCGTTCAAGTTCAGCTTCTTCAGCGTTACTGGTCAGGGCATAGACTTGTATTACTGTGATATTGAATGGTTTGCCTTGGAAACGAACAGAGATCATTGTGTCGTTTTTGAGATTGCATCCAAGTACTGCATTTCGGACTCTTTTGTTGACCATGATGGCTATTCCATTTCTTCTAAGGGGTTCTTGCCCACAGTAGTAGATATAATGGTCATCTGAGTTAAATTCACCCATTCCAGTCCATCTTAGTTAACTGATTCCTAGAATGTCGACGTTCACCCTTCCCATCCTCTGTTTGACCACTTCCAATTTGCCTTGATTCATGGACCTGACATTACAGGTTCCTATGCCATATTGCTCTTTACAGCATCGGACTTTGCTTCTATCACCAGTCACATCCACAGCTGGGTATTGTTTTTGCTTTGGCTCCATCCCATCATTCTTTCTGGAGTTATTTCTCCACTGATCTCCAGTAGCATATTGGGCACCTACCAACCTGGGGAGTTCATCTTTCAGTGTCCTATCTTTTTGCCTTTTCATACTGTTTATGGGGTTCTCAAGGCAAGAATACTGAAGTGGTTTGCCATGCCCTTCTCCAGGGGACCACATTCTGTCAGTAACTTAGCACAGCGCATATGTGTATAATGGATTGGGGTGAAAAATCAAAAAATACTTAACCTAGAATCAAGAGTATACCTGTCTCCCCATCTGCAAAATGAAGCTAGGGATCTTGCTCTCACCCTGCTGATGATCACACCGGGAGAATAATTAAGATCACTTCTGTGACAGTGCCATGGTGGTGCTATCTGATGTATCTGATCAACAGTTGATTCATTTGCAGGGACAAAACGGAGCAAAAGGACAGGCATGGATTTATGGTAGGGAAATAATTGAACATGGGGAAAGAATTGAACACTGTGATGGGGTAAGAATTGAACACTGTGATGGGCAAAGTCCCATCATCTTTGGGCATGTTTTCTTGGGGCCTGACCACTGCCTAGAGAGAGCCCTCCCAGTGGCTTGCAGCCCTCATCTGTCCACACATGTGTGTGATGGTTCCGTGCACATAGAGGGAATTCTACAGGTCGGAGGGACCTTGCAGTTTCCCCAGGAGGTCAGCTGTGAATGGTCGTAAAGGAGAGTCAAAGAATGTGCTGCCTGGAGCAAAGACTCTCCCACTGGAGGGAGAAGGAATTAGTTTTGAAAAATAGGGGAGAAGACCTTGAGTAAAGCTTTCTCTACACTCTTTCCCAAATCCCCGGAGGAAGAAAATACAAGGCCAGGAAAGTTTTACAAGCCTTCACAGCAACCCCATGAGGCAAAAAACGCAAGCCCCATTTTATGGATGAGGAAACAGTTGCTCTGAAAGGTTGGGCACCTTCCCTGAGGTTACACAGCAAAGGGCACTGTGCTCAAAATCCCTCCTTCTGACCCCAGGCCTGTGCAAATGCCAGAGGTTCCTCAGAGTCTGTTAGTCCTCTGTGCAAGCCTTCCATCCATCAAACTGTTTTCCTCATTTTTAAAATGGGATCTTATGGGGAGGGAGGTGGGAGGGGGGGCCAGGAAGGGCAACACATGTAAACCCATGGCTAATTCATGTCAATGTATGGCAAAAACTACTACAATATTGTAAAGTAATTAGCCCCCAACTAAAATAAAAATAAATAAATAAATAAATAAATAAATAAAATAAAATGGGATCTTGCTCTTATGAAAGACCTTTGGCTAAGATGGGAGCATGGTTTATAGAGCAGGGATCTCATCCTGCTTCACAGATCACTGCCATGGGATCTCTTAGCTTTGTTTCCTTGCCCGGAAAGTGGAATGATGGCAACTTTGTGGGTTAATTATGAGGATTACCTGAGATAATGTTATCAGATAGCAAAGTCTAGAAGGATGTATCTTAACATGCTAACAGTGGTTATCCCGAGGTGGTGTCATTACAAGTGGTTTCACTTTTGCCTTTTTTTCCCATCTTTGTTCAGTGGTACACTGGTAAATGTTTAACAGTGTGGCTTGCTGAAGAAAAGAAAACCTGATCTGTAGTGCCCCTTTCCATAGTATAAATACTCCATGAGATCTGATTTCAAGCTACCTCCTTGATCTCACAGAACACATTGGGAGACTTGCACAGTTGGCTCTCAAAAGCTGGTACAAGCCCACATCAACACACCACCATTTTTAACTGTGTGCTGAAAGTTCTGTTTGGGTGGTAAATTGAGAGGGAGAGTTAATTAATAGTATATCCAACATGATGCCAGGCATAGTGATTTCCAGTGCTCCCTGACCTTCCTCCCTCATCCCCAAGCAGACGACACACTGACCAAAACGGCCTGGCCCCTGGAAGTGGTGATCTTCTGAGAAGCCACAGGCTTTATCTTCCTCCCATCTGGCAGACTCTCAGAACCCAGGAAGCCTGTTGAGATTCTGAGGTGCGATCACTAAGGAATAAGCAAGCAGGCCATCAGGTCCTCTCAGTTTCCACAGGAGACATGCTCTAAGCAGACACAATTGAAACTGCCCTGCAGGAAACCAAGAACAGCCCCAACGAAGGGAAGGGCCCAGAGTAGGACACCCTCAGGGTGGCCAGGCTCTGCCCAGCCTAACGTTTACCTTCAACTATCGACCCAGAGGTGTGGGAGAGTGGCCGGGGAGGGGGGCTCCACAGCTTCCTGAAGGAATGCTGAAGTAGAACAGCAGCCAGAGGCCTGACGGACCTTGGACAGGTCATCGGGGCCCGTGACAAAGGTCCAGAGCCATGTTCCCCACCCCCTACCTCTCAGCCTCCCTTACTGCACTCAGTTTCTGGCACAGAGTAGGTGCTCAGGAAAGTTTGCGAATGCTTTTTTTGTTTTTTAAATTAATGCATTTCTTTCATTCCCTTATAGCCTGATCTGTTGTAGAAAGACTGTAAGGCAGCCCAATGCTGTTGAATAAATAAATGTCTTAGCCCTTGCCAGCTCCTGGTTTCACATGTTCCTGGATAGAAAATGTGACTAAATCTAAATGAGATGCAAAGTGTTAATAAAGGCTGCCAGTGATTTTTTTTTTTTAATTTCTTCTGGCTTTTCTGTATTTTTCAAATGTATCTTCAAAACACACGTATCACTTTTGTTATTTTAAAAAAAAGAATATATATTATAAAAATATTCTGTAAGCTGAAAGTAAAGCAAGAGTGGTGTCAGCAGTGTGGGACTGGGAGTGTCCTCCATGTGCTGGGAGGCTCTGAAGCTAGGGTACCGGATGCTGGGTGGGCCCAGCCTGGGCCTCTGTCACAGCTGGGTTCTCTCTCAGCCTCTCTTGTCACAGGCCTCCGCCTACCAGGCACTGACTAATAACGCTCCCCTCCGGTAACGTCTTAGTCAGAGTGGAAACAGAGGCGAGTCCTAGAGGGGAAGTGACAGGCCTGGCCACAGTTGCTGCAGAGACTCAGTGCGCCTGCGCCCTGGCCTGGCCCGCATCCCGCCACGGGCGCGCGGGGTCCTCGCACCAGTGAGGGCCCGTCTCACCCTTCCGGTCCAGCCTCCCCTGGAACAGGGGTCTTGGCTCCTGGCCATGTGACCAATGTGTTGATTCCATTTCCTTCTAAGTATCCAGGCTTCACTGGAAACATGTGTTGGGTTATAAATGAGCTGTCCTGACATTAGGAGGAACTCAGCTTCTCTGTGGCCTCCCCCTGCAGCTAGGAGAACCATGGTGTGTCTGATGGTTTCAGTAAAAACACAGGTTGAGTCTAGAAAGTGAGGGTGTCGGGGTGGGGAGAGGAAACTCCGATGTGTGAGGCAAAGCACTTTCATGCAGGCTGTGTCTTTTATTTCCTTTGTCCACCCTGCTCTCAGTGGTCCTGGAGCCAGTCAGCTAAGGAGAGGCAGGCGGAGTGCCCTTCAGGGCTCTATCTCCACCCAGCGGCCCACGAGGAGGCTGACCACTGGTTTCCTCCAAACTGATCTCCCTACCTCCCACCCCATCTTTACTGAGATATGATTCGTGTATCATACAATTTACCCATTTAAAGCATACAATTCAGTGGTTTGAATATATTCACAGCTTTGTGCAACCATAACCACTATCAATTTGGGAATGTTTGTATCATCTGCAAAAGAAACCTGTAAAACTTTAGCAGTTCTCCTCCAGTTCCCTCCAGGCCCCCCAGCCCAAGGCAAGCACTGATCTCCTCTCTCTGTCTGTGGCTTTGCCTCTTCTGGACAGTTCATATAAAGGGGATCATATAATATGTGGCCTTTTGTGACTGGCTCCTTTCACTTAGCATGTGTTTTTAAGGTTCATCCATATTTGTAGTGGGGCTTCCCAGGTGGTTCAGTGGGTAAAGAATCAGCCTGCCAGTGCAAAAGACACAGGAGACGTGAATTCTTTGGGTTGGGAAGATGCCCTGGAGGAGGGCATGGCAACCCACTCCAGTGTTCTTGCCTGGAGAATCCCATGGACAGAGAAGCCTGGCAAGCTCAGTCCATAGAGTCACAGAGAGTGGGACAGGACTGAAGTAATTGAATATGCATGCACGCATATTATAGCAGGCATCAGTACTTCACTTCTTTTTATGGCCAAATAATATCCCATTGTATGACTATATCACATTTCATCTATGCGTTCAACAGTTGATGGGTATCAGGGTTGCTTCGACATTTTAGAAATCAGCGAACTAAAATGGACTGGAAAGGGTGAATTTAACTCAGATGACCATTATATCTACTACTGTGGGCAAGAACCCCTTAGAAGAAATGGAATAGCCATCATAGTCAACAAAAGAGTCCAAAATGCAGTACTTGGATGCAATCTCAAAAATGACAGAATGATCTCTGTTCATTTCCAAGGCAAACCATTCAACATCACAGTAATACAAGTCTATGCCCCGACCAGTAATGCTGAAGAAGCTGAACTTGAATGGTTCTATGAAGACCTACAAGACCTTTTAGAACTAACACCCAAAAAAGATGTCCTTTTCATCATAGGGGACTGGAATGCAGAAGTAGGAAGTCAAGGAACACCTGGCATAACAGGCAAATTTGGCCTTGGAGTACAGAATGAAGCAGGGCAAAGGCTAACAGAGTTCTGCCAAGAGAACACACTGGTCATAGCAAATACCCTCTTCCAACATAACAAAAGAAGACTCTACACATGGACATCACCAGATGGCCAACACCGAAATCACATTGATTATATTCTTTGCAGCCAAAGATGGAGAAGCTCTATACAGTCAGCCAAAACAAGATTGGGAGCTGACTGTGGCTCAGATCATGAACTCCTTATTGCCAAATTCAGACTTAAACTGAAGAAAGTAGGGAAAACCACTAGACCATTCAGGTATGACCTAAATCAAATCCCTTACGACTATACAGTAGAAGTGAGAAATAGATTCAAGGGACTAGATTTGATAGATAGAGTGCCTGAAGAACTATGGGCAGAGGTTCATGACCTTGTACAGGAGACAGGAATCAAGACCATCCCCAAGAAAAAGAAATGCAAAAAAGCAAAATGGCTGTCTGAGGAGGCCTTACAAATAGCTGTGAAAAGAAGAGAAGTGAAAAGCAAAGGAGAAAAGGAAAGATATACCCATTTGAATACAGAGTTCCAAAGAATAGCAAGGAGAGATAAGAAAACCTTCCTCAGTGATCAGTGTAAAGAAATAGAGGGAAACAATAGAATGGGAAAGACTAGAGATCTCTTCAAGAAAATTAGAGATACCAAGGGAACATTTCACACAAAGATGGGGTAAATAAAGGACAGAAATGGTACAGACCTAACAGAAGCAGAAGATATTAAGAAGAGGTGGCAAGAATACACAGAAGAACTGTACAGAAAAGATCGTCACAATGCAGATAATCACGATGATGTGATCACTCACCTAGAGCCAGAGATCCTGGAATGTGAAGTCAAGTGGGTCTTAGGAAGCATCACTACGAACAAAGCTAGTGGAGGTGATGGAATTCCAGTTGAGCTATTTCAAATCCTAAAACATGATGTTGTGAAAGTGCTGCACTCAGTATGCCACCAAATTTGGAAAACTCAGCAGTGGCCACAGGACTGGAAAAGGTCAGTTTTCATTCCAATCCCAAAGAAAGGCAATGCCAAAGAATGGTCAAACTACCGCACAATCGCACTCATCTCACACGCTAGTAAAGTAATGCTCAAAATTCTCCAAGCCAGGGTTCAGAAATACGTGAACTGTGAACTTCCAGATGTCCAAGCTGGTTTTAGAAAAGGCAGAGGAACCAGAGATCAAATTGCCAACATCCTCTGGATCATTGAAAAAGCAAGAAAGGTCTAGAAAAACATCTATTTCTGCTTTATTGACTATGCCAAAGTCTTTGACTGTGTGGATCACAATAAACTGTGGAAAATTCTTCAAGAGATGAGAATACCAGACCACCTGACCTTCCTCTTGAGAAACCTGTATGCAGGTCAGGAAGCAACAGTTAGAACTGGACATGGAACAACAGACTGGTTCCAAATAGGACAAGGAGTACGTCAAGGCTGTATATTGTCACCCTGCTTATTTAACTTATATGCAGAGTACATAATGAGAAACGCTGGGCTGGATGAAGTACAAGCTGGAATCAAGATTGCCGGGAGAAATATCAATAACCTCAGATATGCAGATGACACCACCCTTATGGCAGAAAGTGAAGAAGAACTGAAGAGCCTCTTGATGAAAGTGAAAGAGGATAGTGAAGAAGTTGGCTTAAAGCTCAACATTCAAAAAACTAAGATCATGGCCTCCGGTCCCATCACTTCATGGCAAATAGATGGGGAACAGTGGGAACAATGGCTAACTTTATTTTTTTAGGCTCCAAAATCACTGCAGATCATGTTTGCAGCCATGAAATTAAAAGACACTTACTCTTTGGAAGTAAAGTTATGACCAATCTAGACAGCATATTAAGAAGCAGAGACATTACTTTACCAAAAAAGGTCCATCTAGTCAAGGCTATGGTTTTTCCAGTGGTCATGTATGGATGTGAGAGTTGGACGGTGAAGAAAGCTGAGCATCAAAGAATTGATGGTTTTGAACTGTGGTGTTGGAGAAGACTCTTGAGAGTCCCTTGGACTGCAAGGAGATCCAACCAGTCCATCCTAAAGGAGATCAGTCCTGGGTGTTCACTGGAAGGACTGCTGTTGAAGCTGAAACTCCAATACTTTGGCCCCCTCAATCGAAGAACTGACTCATTTGAAAAGATCCTGATGCTAGGAGAGATTGAAGGCAGGAGGAGAAGGGGATGACAGAGGATGAGATGGTTGGATGGCATCACCATCAATGGAGATGAGTTTGAGTAAACTCCGGGAGTTGGTCATGGACAGGGAGGCCTGGCATGCTGTGATCCGTGGGGTCATGAAGAGTCAGATGCGACTGATGAACTGAACTGAACTGGGTTGCTTCCACCCTTGGGCTTTTATAAGTAATGCTACAATGAACATGCATGAAGAGGTTTTTGTGTGGACATAAGTATGCTGTTGTGTCTCATAGGCCACATAACTGATCTTCCAACAGTATGTATTTGATTCTGTCACCGCTTTGCTCAAAAACCTTCAGTAGCTTCCCATTGTTCTTAAAGTCAGGTTCAAAATCTATATGTGTGTGTGTGTGTTAGTTGCTCAGTCACATCTGACTCTGTGCAACCCTATGGACTATAGTCCTCCAGCCTCCTCTATCCATGGGGATTCTCCATGTTGATCCACAAAGCTTACGCCTTCCGGGCTCCCCTCTTGTTGTTTTAGCCAAGAGCTTGCTCCAACACACAGAATCTCCTTTCATAGTGGACCTGAAACTTCCCCCCCTCTCCCCTGACCTTTTCTTTCTCTAATCCCTCCTCAGAGAAGCCTCTCCAATGCTTCAGTCAGGGTTAGGTCAGCCTGGGACATGCTTTCATAGGACCATCTTCCTCCCCTCCTCAGTGGGTACCACAGTTACACCCACATGATGACCAGTGTGAATCTGGTCGATGCTTCTCTTTTCTGCTCCAGGAGAGTAGGGCCCTTGTTCTTGTTCACCAGTTAGCTCTGGCACCCAGCACGGTTGGTGCCCAGCACACTTAGGCACTTGGTAAATATTTGCCAAGTAAAGAATGGATAATGATGGCAGCCAGCAAGCCACTTTTCTGGATGCTTCCTTTTACCCTGGCATCTTCTGCAGGTGATGGGGGGACCCAGACAGCTGCCAAAACCAGGATGACTCCTTTTTCTCTCTCCAGCCCTTCTCGCCCTGTCACTCACCAGAGAGGCCTCTGCTTATGTTGAAATGGGTTTGGGTGAACTTCCCCCTCATCCTAAAATAACTGGACCCTCACTGGGTCCCAGTGAACCCCGGGGCCCTCTTTCAGGACAGATTGACTCCCTATGGCATGTGATTCCGGGCAGCCCAAATGCCACGGACTAAGCCATCAGCGGTAGCCATCCATTTGCAAGGGAAATGAGGAGGGATTCTCAGAGGCGTGGGCTTCTCTGAGAGTAAGGAGCTGCATTTGGACAAGCTGCGTTCCCTTTCCCAAAGATGATTGCCTTTCTGCCGGTCTTGTTTGAAAACCTGTCCTGGAGGAAATTCCAAGAAGAAACCGTCCACCTTCTAAGACTTGGTTGCTTTTTCAAAACAACCTGTTTTCCTTTCCCCCCACAGATATGCACTTGTTTGGCCACTATCCAGCACACGACGACTTCTACCTCGTGGTGTGCAGCGCCTGTAACCAGGTCGTCAAGCCGCAGGTCTTCCAGTCCCACTGCGGTAAGTGGACTCCTGCACTGGCCGACGTCCAACATTCGAGAGGAGCCCTGCCCTGTGGTCTGGCCCTGGGTCTGTCTGAGCCCAAGGCCCTGGGTGAATCCCTCTGGGGTTCTGCCTCAGCTTCCAAACCCACTGCCTTAGGGGTAGACAGAGGTAGTCCTCCTGCCAAAATGTTCGGTGCTGTGGGGACACCGGACAGAAAATGTCCCGTTGTTTAGGTAGATGGGTGGTGGTCTTTGCAAGGGAGAAAGGGGAGGGACAGCAGTGGCTCAAGGAGCCACTCTTGCAACCTCACAGCCAGATGTTCGGTTCTTCCGAGAGAGAGAGGGGCCAGGGCAGCCCACCGTGGGGGCCACTGGGGTGCCAACCCCCAGGAAATGCAAACAAAGCCATGCGTTCAGCTTCTCCTCTTCCAAGAATCCTGCTTGTTTAAAAAAAAAAAGGGAAAAAAACAGGCATGTTTGGGAACTTGCTTTCCCTCTATCTTTACATCCTTGTTGTGAAACCCTTCAGCAGTTCCACAGCAAATGCTGGCCTCCTTCAGTGCTGGTACCTTGGGCACACCACAGCTAACGTCCACGCGGCTGCTCCCCTAGGAGCAGATAAACAGCTACTAACCTGAGGATAGGAAGTGGCTTAACCTGAGTGGAGGTTTCCTTCTCTTCAAATGGGGTATTGTTGGACCAGCCGATTTCCAAAGCTGTAATATGCTCTGAGTTCCAGAACAGTAGTTCCCAATCTTTTGGTTTAAAGTCTCCTCTCCTTTGTTGAACATAAAATCCAATGCCCTTTAGTGTTAAATTTCAAAGTGCATTAAACATTGTATCTAAAAAAAAAGTCAAAGCAATTATAATATCGAATACTCGTTGGCAAATTACATATTTCTCCTTTCTCACACTCAGGATTTCTTCTTTTCCCCTAGCCCTTCAGTTATCACCATTCTGTAATAAATAGGTATAAAATAAAAAGAGATGAACTTATCTAATCTCACCAGTAAAGGTACTTGGGACTATTGAATAGTTATATATATCATAATATCAGTTACAAATATGTATATATGTATGTGACATTTACATAGCCGTGTGTTTATGTGTATAACCTGCGTCTGTGTGTGTACTGTGGTTGTGTTTCATGTTTATAATATGTAGAAAGAAGAATCCAGGCTTCTGAGACTTTCTGACCTACGTGGGCACAGAGGCTCCTAGCAAGTGCCATACAAAGAGCTCCGTTGAGAGGCCAGGTCTTCTGCCCCTCCTGGCAGCCACCTCTGTGACTTGGGGCTACTTGCTAAATGTCTCAGGGTTTGGTTTCCTTGTCTCTTCCACGAGTGATGACTTTGTGGGCGCTTCCCGCTCTAACGTTTTCATTTCTGGCAGATAGAGCATGAAAGGAGCAAGTCGTGTGCTGGGCACTCGCTGACCTTCTTGCTAGATGCCCTGTAGCAAATGACCCTCCGTTCCGCCCGGAGGAGAGAAAAGGCCAAACCTTTCTCTCCCAGGCAGATTGTCAGAGGCGCGGTGCTGATGCTACCAGTGGAGGTGACAAGTAGGGGAGTCAGTAGCAGAGCAGTGGCAAGAAGATCCCACACAGCTGGCAGGTCAGGGAGCAACCATGGAAGCTCTGTGGTCCCTGCTCCTGTTTGTCTCATGAAGATTCAGGAAGGGATCATCATTCATTCATTCCTAGGATATGCTGCTGTTCTGGGTGCTGGGGTACAGCAATGAACGAGACAGAGGAAAAATCCCATAAGCCGTCAAAACCTTCTCTGGGAACTTAATTCACTGGCAGGGTTTCTGATGGAAAGAACCTAAATGGGACCCAGGACCCCCACTGTGCCCTGCAGAATTCCTCCCAAGGCAAGACCCCACATAGCCAGTGAAGGAGACCTCTAGGGCTAGGGCTTGGCTCCATTGACACATGCTTCCCTCTATCCTGGGCCTTTTGGTTCAAGAGCAAGTCAAACTTAGGGGCACAGCCAAGGGTTTTGTGGCCGTGTGCTCTGAGCAATGGCAGTAAATTAGTTTGGGGGTTTGGGGTTACAGATCTCATCACCTGAAACCCAGTCTTCTTGAGCTTCTTGCTGAAGCAGCTGACAAGCAGTGGTAGGACACGACCACAGCTCAGCAAATGGAGGCCCTTAAGCCTCCCTCATCTGTCAGGTACGTATCCCAAAGGTTCTCACCCGCATTTATCAAGGGCAGGAGAACGCAAGGCAGAGCTCAGAACCAGGGCAACACTTAAGGGGCAGGGAGGATTTCTTAGCTGCCCTAAGAATTCCTCCTATGGTATCACAGTATTTCTTTTCTTGCTCTTTTACCTCCTATGACTAGCCTTACTATAATGAACAAGTTAATGAGAATGGCTTTGCACAAGGTGCCAGGGACTGTACTAGATGCTTTCCTTATCTTTGAACATGTAATCCTCTCAATGCCCCCACTAAGTAGGTACCAATATGACTTCCAGTTTGAACTTGAGGAAGCAAAGGCTTAGTATTGCTTTGCCCAGGGTCTCAAAACTAAGCAGGTGTAGAGCCTGATTTTGAATGCAGGCAGCATAGCTCCTGAGTGAGGGAAGTGTGTGTTTCCCTGGCTTGCATAGCCCTTGTCCCTCACTTCCTCCCTGTGTGGCTCCCAGGCCCCTCTTGTCCTAGCCCAAACTCCAAGGCCTGAACCCACTTGCCTGCCAGGGAGCGCATCATAATACCTGGCTTCAGATTCAATCATGTTAGCTGCAGAGTTTTCTGTCAAATGAAATCTCGTCTAAAGAACCCCGGTATGAATACAGATGCCCAGCAGAGCCACGGGGGTTGAAATTGGGGTGAGGGCTCAAGTGCCACTTTCCTGGCCTACTAACCCACCAGGGTTCCTCAGAGCAGCATTTGAAGTTTGTTATAACGGAGAGAGCATGGGCTTTGGAGGCAGACAGAGCACTTCACATGACTCCCCCATTAACTACATGACCTCAGGCTGGTGGCCTCTACCTGGTCTATAAAATGAGTGCTCTGTCTGCTGCAGGGTGGTTTGGTACGAAATGACTGGTGAGAGGCGCTTTCCTGAGGTACACCCAGAGCATGGGTTCATTTCTCTTCTCCCCATGGCATCTCCGCATGGCCTCCAGCTGGACACGGCTTGTCCGTCTTCATATTCACAGAAAGCCTCCCCTGCTCCTGCCCTGCATTTCAGTTACCCGTGGGCTGTCTCAGCCACGTCCACCAGCTTCGAGGATCCTTTCGGGACCAGGGGTGTATTAATAATACCTTTTCACCTCCGTATTCCCAGCACCCAGAAATGAATTCATCATCACTGGCCCTGGCCCTGGGAAGCAGAGTTGAGGTGCAGTGGAAGGGACACAGCCCAGGGGCCAGGTCCCAGTTCAGCCTCACCCAGCCCTAAGACCCCAGACTCTTCACCTTTTTAAGTGACAGGAGACTGGGCTATGTGTTCTCTTGGAAACTTGCTCATTCTCAGCGCCTGGGATTTGGTGCCTGATTTTAAGGATCACAGCATATTCAGAGAGTTGGGTGCATGGCCCTCTTCAAGATTTCAGTGGCCTGGTTAAGTTAAATGGAAGAAGTGTGTGTGTGTGTGTGTGTGTGTGTGTGTATGTGTGTTGTGTATTTAGGCAGTTGGTTCTGAGGACTTTGGAGGTTGATGGTGTGTGTGTGTGTGTGTGTGTGTGTGTGTGTGTGTGTGTGTTGTGTATTTAGGCAGTTGGTTCTGAGGACTTTGGAGGTTGATGGTAATGTGAAACAGTGAAAGTGATTATGGAAAAAATCGTGAATTTTGGAGTCAAACAGACCTGGGTTCCTAGCTGTGAGACCTCAGGCTAATTACATGACCTTTCTGGGCCTCATTTTCCTCTGAAATGAAGGCGATAGTTCCTGCCTTGCAGAGTTACTGTGAGGAACAGAGATAAAGTAGTTTCCTGGCACATAGTAAGGAAATAAAGAAAGGGTAGCTATTATTGTCAATAAAGTGTGGCTATTTTTTATTATGTTGAATGTTTCTTATGAAAAATGGGAAAACCAATTCAGTCAAGTGCTTCCTGCCTTCGTTTCTCACCCTGTCTCGGGGGATGTGCGCATGGAGGTCAGCCTGCGGACTCTGGCCTGTGATTCATCTTCGGCTTCCCACACTCTTGGAGGCAAGACTTGTTGGCCTAAAGATGATTACATTGCCAGTAGTCCTGAGGATCCACCTTTACAAATATGGTTTACATTCACATTGGGCTCCAGTGTCCGCTCCTTTGGAAACACCATGAAGCTCCCAGTGTCTCTCTGGGGTCCCTGCCCAGGTCAAGCCAGCCTTGACCACCCCCCCCCCCACTCCCAGGACTGACTGCTTTCCTGTTACTCCTGACTTTGCACCCCAAGCTTGTGTCCTGGATGTAAAAAGCAGGCATGTACCCATTGCTCAGGAGAACCTCTGCCTGGCCTGGGGGTGGGGGGCGCTCTCCAGGCCACTGGGGCTGTGCCAGTGGCTGTGCCACTCCACCTGTGTGGGCCCCTTAGGTCTGTTTCCTCTATATAGCAGCCCTTTAGATGCTTTTTAAACCTCTGCCCAGGAGACTAGGATTTTGAGGGATTGGTTTGTTTCTAAAGTCTCTTAGGTGAGTTGATGATATTATTTAGGCATTAAGATAGAAAAGAGGGAAACAGAAAAAGCCTCTCCTTGGGTGAACTGATCTCACCCAGCCGACATCCTTACCCGTCATAGCTGTCCAGCCCAAGCTGTGACTTGATGCACTGACACGATGAGGGAGCCTTGTGGTTGGGAATTGCCTCTCTGGGGTGAGTCTTCTTAGGTTCAAGTTCCAGCTCTGCCACTTGTTAGCTGTGTGACCTTGGGCAGGTTACTTTGCCTCTCTGTGCTTCAGTCTCCTATTCTTAAAATGGGATAGTAGTTTTTCTCCTAAGATCGTTTTGATGATTAAAGGAGCTCACATGTGGAAAGCACTTTTAGCACAGTGGTGGAACAAAGTTTGCTTTAAAAAAAAAAAAAAAAGAGTTATGCTTTCATTAACTAAGTGATAAGCTACAGAGATTTATAATGAAGTCTTGTCCAAATGATATTCATTTATGAATACTGTGCAGTGTGAGGGTGACCTTGGTGACTTTCTCTGCATTGGTACTGTGGGTCCCAACCTCAGTGCACAGAGAGTGCTGTTTCTTCCGAAGAGTTCTCTGTGTATGGTGTGTGTGTGTGTGTGTGTGTGTGTGTGTGTGTGTATGGGGTCCCATTTGTGTGCATAAGCCTGTATATAAGCTCAAACTAGAAGGTTCGAGGTACCTACAATGAAAAAATATTTTTATTACATTTAGAAGTTACATATGTTTAATCAATTTGAAATATTCTAAGTAAAGGGAAAAATAATAAGTAGAATCTAGCTGTGGTTTTGTAATTGGGTTGGACATTTATGAAGTTGTATGATTTGCCTAAATGAAAGGACTATGATTTTTTCTGTCCTTATCTGCTAATATATTTACATAATAAACTACCATAAAAAATAGTTTCTCAACAGCAGCACAGTTAACATTTGGGGCTGGAAAATTCTGTTATGGGGGCGTCCTCTGTATTGTAGGATATTGAACAACTTCCCTAGCTTTTATCCACTAGATGCCAGTAGCTGCCCCCATCCCCAGTCATGACAGTGAAAACAGTGTCCACTAGGGGACAAAAATGACCCCCAGGTGAAAGCCACTGCTGTGAATTATAACATCTCCATTTCTCATGTAGTATTCTGTGCTTTTCTGTGTTCAGGTTTTCCTCCCCATTCAAATACATGTGTGTGCATGGGCACACTAAGCTCTGAGATTAGTTCTCTGGAACCACATGGTAGCATGTGGAAAGTTTACTAGTTCAGCCTCCAATGAGCTGGTCATCAGGATAATTTCCCCATCACCATCATATTCAAAGCATAAAACAAGATAGATTGCTGAAGTCCATAAAATTGCAGTCCTTCCCACCTCAAAATAAAAAAAAACGGGGGAAAGTGGCAAAAGAAATAACACATTCGCATACAAAGATCCTTCAGAATTTTTCAGCCGCTTTTGGTGCTCACTCTCCAAGCAGAGAACCATATGACCCTACACCCCAACCATCAGACAGATATTCCTTGGATGTCACCGCTACTTAAATATATATTAGAACCAAAGAACCTAGATGTCATTCAAAAGACAAGATAGGATTAGTTTTTTCCCTTCTTAGAGAAAGCCTTTTAGTCCCTTTTCTGATTATATTTTTGAATGCCCTTCAAGTAGCTGTTTTGCATGTTGATGGTGATGCAGTAGAATTTAATGAACTGTGAGCTAAAGCAGAGGGGCTGAGCCACAAAATAAATGAGTGGCAGCAACTAGCTCCTGGAGGCTGGCACCTCCATCCCTTGTGTGCACATGCAGATGCCGCTGCTGGGTGGGGACCAAGAGCAGCAGAGCCCAGCAGTGCCACACATGGAAGCCTCATTAATGAGGTTTCAGGGTTTCCTGCAATTGTTCTCTTTATTTCGTCTATCTCCAGGTGACCTCTAGTTGAGTAGGAAACAAACCATTTGCTCTTTTGAGCCCTAGAGAAATGGAGTCCCTCCCAGTGTCAGTGCCCCTGGGCTTCCAGGGTATCATCACTGGCTAATTAGCCTGCCAGAACTTCCTTTCTGAAGGTGTAGATTGCCACAGAGTAGGACTGAAGTTTTTGGTCAGTTAAGTGGGATTTGTTTGTTGAGATTAAATTTCTGTTGTTATTGTGAGTTGTTTTTTATGAACTAGATTATTTACACCAGAGACAAATAAAATAATTAAAGGAAATTGGTCAGATTGAACATATTCTTTATCAACTCCAGCAATATTAACTAATAAGACTTGGCAAGATCAAGTGAATCTGTGCAAACTTGATTTTGTTAGTGAGATTCTTTTTTTAACCTTAATTTGATGAATGTATCCCTGATCTAAAATTAACTCCTGGCTTGATGTATCTTTGGGGTTCCTTACAGTCAGAAACAATATCTGCGGTTGTTTCTTCTTATTTCATCTTTCCATACTCTCCAGTAAAGTGTAGCCATAGGACAGATACTAAGAAAATTCCTACAGCTGATTCTAAGAAGATCCCAAAGCAAAATTAATCATGGACTAACAAATGGTGATACCTTATGTCAAGCATTAACAACTGAAAAAATCTACAACAAAGTAGGACAACATTTTGCGCCCCTTCAAATGTTTATATTTTTGAACTTGCTGATGTTCAAATTAGAATTAAAAGTGTATCTAGAATATAGCAGGTTGACCTGGTCCCAAACCCTAGCTTTTCTTCTTATCTGTTAATGGAAGATGAAAAGTACCAATAGCAATTATTGAGCACTTATATATGCTAAGATTTTTTTTTATTTCATCCTATTGCCACCCTAAGGTGCTCCAGTCCCATTATTCCTGTCTCACACCCAAGGACAGGGAGACTCAGAGGATTTAATAAATTTCCTCAAGATCTCGCTGATTTAAATGGCAGAACTAAAATTCCAGCCTATGTCTGACTCTTGATCACTTGACTGATTTAATGTTTTGGATCTCAAACTCCCTGCAATAGCATAACTGAACTTCCATACAGAAAGGTTGTTTTGGTCCCCTGTAGGATGCTGGAACCTAAATGCAGGTGCTTGTGGGCACCTGAGTTCCCTATCTCTCATTTTTCTAACTTAATGCTTCTGATCGTCTGCTTGTTGGCATAGGTGAAGAACTTGGGCACAATTTTGAGGGAAATCAGAATGGAAGAATAAACTGATTACAGTCCATGTGTTGAGAGTCGTGGCATTTGGATAGACCTTTACATATCAAAAAGTAAGAAGAAGCAAGCTTGTGGGGGAGGTGGAACAGGGACCACCATCAGTTCTGCCTGTAGTTTCTTGTTCATCCCCAACAAATGAGCACATCGTGAGATCCCCACCCCCACCACCAAAACAGTAGATAATTTCCTCTAAATTCAATGGAATGCCCTTTTCTTGCACATTTCTGTGAATTAGGGAAATTTTACAAGTAGACAAGTAGCAGATGTAATGATTCAGCTCAAATTTAGAGATAGATTAAGAGGATCTTCATAGTTTTAGTATTATTAATTCATTTTTACTTGAAAGAAAAAAAACCCTCTTCTTATATCTCATTCAAGCCTGGTCCCAAACCCTAGCTTTTCTTCTTATCTGTTAATGGAAGATGAAAAGTACCAATAACAATTATTGAGCACTTATATATGCTAAGATTTTTTTTTTATTTAATCCTACTGCCACCCTAAGGTGCTCTACGCTGAATCTCTTGGGTTACCTTCTTCAGAGTCACATAGCTTTGATTCATTCATTTATTTGAAAAATATTTATTGAGCACCTACTATATGCCAGCTATTGTTCTAGTGCTGCAGATAAATAGTGGTGAACAAGACTAGAGTGTGACTTTCTGGAAGCCTGCATTCTGATAGCTTAAATAACGTAGATGAAAATGATATCAAGCCATAGGAAGAGCACATCAGGTGAGGTGTTTTGAGAGCTTCAGAGAGGCAGATGGGAGCAGTACTGCAGAGCCCTGTAGGGCAGAGCCCAGAGTTTGGGCTTCATTCTGGGTATGGTGAGAAGTCATGGGAGGACCCTGCATGAGAGAAAGACATAGTCTGACTTCTATTTTCAGAAGGTCACTCTGGCTGCTTGGAGTCTGGGAGACCTTGAAGGGACTGAGGCATAGCTGTGCAGGTGGATCAGTTCAGTTCAGTTCAGTCGCTCAGTTGTGTCCGACTCTTTGCAACCCCATGAACTGCAGCACGCCAGGCCTCTCTGTCCATCACCAACTCCCGGAGTCTACCCAAACCCATGTCCATCAAGTCAGTGATGCCATCCAACCATCTCATCCTCTGTCGTCCCCTTCTCCTCCCGCCCCCAATCCTACCCAGCATTACGGTCTTTTCCAATGAGTCAACCCTTCGCATGAGGTGGCCAAAGTATTGGAGTTTCAGCTTCAACATCAGACCTTCCAATGAACACCCAGGATTGATCTCTTTTAGGATGGATTGATTGGATCTCCTTGCAGTCCAAGGGACTCTCAAGAGTCTTCTTCAACACCACAGTTCAAAAGCATCAATTCTTCGGTGCTCAGCTTTCTTCACCATCCAACTCTCACATCCATACATGACCACTGGAAAAACCATAGCCTTGACTAGACGGACTTTTGTTGGCAAAGTAATGTCTCTGCTTTTAAATATGCTATCTAGGTTGGCCATAACCTTCTTTCCAAGGAGTAAGCGTCTTTTAATTTCATGGCTGCAGTCACCATCAGCAGTGATTCTGGAGCCCCCCAAAATAAAGTCTGACCCTGTTTCCACTGTTTCCCCATCTATTTCCCATGAAGTGATGGGACCAGATGCCATGATCTTAGTTTTTTGAATGTTGAGCTTTAAGCCAACTTTTTCACTCTCCTCTTTCACTTTCATCAAGAGGCTCTTTAGTTCTTCTTCACTTTCTGTCATAAGGGTGGTGTCATCCGCATATCTGAGGTTATTGATATTTTTCCCGGCAATCTTGATTCTAGCTTGTGTTTCTTCCAGCCCAGCGTTTCTCATGATGTACTCTGCATATAAGTTAAATAAGCAGGGTGAGAGGAATTTACCCAAGGCCCAAGGTAAGAGAAACCCAAGTAAGACGGTAAGTGTTGCGAGAGGGCATCAGAGGGCAGACACACTGAAACTAAAATTACAGAAAACTAGCTAATCTGATCACACGGACCACAGTCTTGTCTATCTCAATGAAACTAAGCCATGCCGTGTGGGGCCACCCAAGACGGATGGGTCATGGTGGAGAGGTCTGACAGAATGTGGTCCACTGGAGAAGGGCATGGCAAACCACTTCAGCATTCTTGCCTTGAGAACCCCATGAACAGTATGAACAGTGCAGGTGGATAGTGAAGGGTAAACTTGAGATCTATTTTGGAAATGTGGCTGACAGCATCTGCTGATGGATTACATTGTAAAAGGAAAGGTCAACATTTAGAGTTAGTTAGAAGGGGAGTGGCCAGTGACCTATAGGAAACAGAGGATGACAACATGGGAGCCAAGAGCAGAAGGTGTTTGTAGAGCCAATCAAACGCCAAGTGGTTGAGCGAGAAGAGAAAAGGTCACTAGATTTCCACCAAAGGATGCTGTTGACCTCGACAATAGCCAATTCAATATCTTGGGATTTCTTTTTCCCAAGTATAGGTGATTTTATTTTTATATCACTGATAAACCACTTTTTAAGCTAGTGACATCCCAAATGTTCTTCCACATTTCTGCTGAGCTCAGCTACTACCCATCTAAATTGTCAGCTGCCACCAGTCACTGCCACAGTCACCTGTGAGCTCTTGATACTCAGCTTCCAAGGGCTGAGACTGTGTCTTCTGCATCTCTGTGTCCCAGCCTGGAGACATTTCCTGACTTGGTGCACAGACAGCAAGAAGGAAGGACTCCTCTAAGTGCTCTTGGCACTCCCCACTTCACCAGCATTAGCATATATGACAGCTACTGCAAATGCCTGTTTACTCATCCACCCCTGTTGCACACACAGATACTGACTAGGAGTTTTGAGGAGCCCTTTTGTAGTGCTCACCATTGTGTTCCCGAAGTTAACATGATGAATGCTGGATCTACAGTTGGTGCTCAAAACACTTTTTAAAAAAGGCATTTCGGAAGGAAGGAGGGAAAAAGCAAGCTTGGAAGGAAAACTTACTTCCAAGTTGGGAATAAGCCAAATTCCATAGGTAAGCGAACACATTTCATTTAGAAGATGTTGCCCCTTGAAAGAGAAGGATCGTCTCTGTTCAGATGCAGCTGATGCAGGGGAACCATCCTGCCTCACTTTGCACTGGAGAGGCTGCTGCTTTGATCCCTGACCACAGCTGAGTTCTGGAAGGCTGTCACTGTAACATGACCCTAGGCTTCTGACTCATCTCTGGCTTGTCCTCGCTATATGGGCTGCTCCATTCCATTCCTCAGAGCTGTATCAACCGAGGAAAGTTAGGGGAACAGCCATCACTTTATTTAAATCCAAGCAAAGAACGTTGCCAGCACTGATTCCAAAGGTCATTTTGGAATTGCCCCCATCTGGGTCAGTGAGCAGAACAGCAGTGTTTCCTCCCTGGAGTAGTCCATCCGTTCACTGAGAGCTGGGGCTTGGGCACGCATACATGCCTGGAAAAGACTGTGTGCCAGATTCCTCTTTGGAGGTTCTCAGCACCTGTTAGCCCGTCAAAGCACTCACAGGTCTCGCAGTAAAAACAAAAATGCATCCCTTCTGCTTTGGAGTCCCATCGCTCTTAATTTATCTGAATTCACCAACATGTACTGAGTGACAATAATAATAACAATAATAAATGTTTTTGTTAGTAATTTGGTCCCAGATACAAGCCCACTCCTTCATTCATGGCCCAAGCAGAAAAACAAACATCTTTTCCAATCCTGGAGGAGAAATTGGCTGTGGAAACTCTCCCATCCCGAAACTGTGTCTACTGTACTTTATGAGTGGAAGGGTTTTCAAAGGTGGTTTTGACTCTCCTTCATTTTCACCTTCTCTCCCTGATGCTAGAACCCAGCTCCCATCCAAGCTGCCACTCCACCATCAGTTTTCCTTCTGGAAGAGCATCAGGAGTATTTGCTCAAGGAGCTGATTCTGAGTGCTTTGCCTGGGGTCACTGTGAGGTCCCTCCCAAAGTGTCACATATCCGAATGTATAGGCTTGCCTTGGGGATGCTGGGGCCGGGTGGGAGGTGTCTCTAAAGAAGGTTCCAAGCTCTATTGTCTCTGAAGTCGAAGTACTTCTTCCCATGTCTTGTGTATATTTACTATGGCAGGTTTTCTTCTCTTCTAGAAAAGGTGCTATTAGGTTGATGTGGCCTCTTACAATCAATGGCACCCTAGAATAAAGGAAATACTGTAGTGAAGAGTCTGCCCAGGACTGCTCTTTCACGGGGCTGGGCACTTCTGGAAAACAAGTACACTTTGGGGAATGCTGCATAGAAAGCACGCGGGAAATAAATATACGTCCGGGAGAAAATGTAAATTGAAGGGAGTATATGACGAAAGATTAAGTAAACAGTTCACTGGGATGAATCTTACTTCACATGGAATGAATAATCATGTTTGGTTTTTTTCCCCCTAGAGAAAGTAACTCTAGTCTTTATTTCAGAAAACTGGAACTACCGATTTCTGTCTAAGGTTTGCTTCCTAACTAACCCTGTTGTTTGTTTGTTTATTAGCATCATAGATGCTTTGCTTTTCTCTCACAGGAATTATTTCTCCAAAGTCCTGAGGCCTCTTTCTAAAATGAATGTGGCTTCCCTCATGGCTGTGGTGGCTGTGATTTTCTGCTTGTCTCGCTAGGTGGCTGTCCCCACCCCATATGTCATCCTCTCAAATGTGCTTGCCTCCCCCAGGAGCCCTGCTGCGCCATCCCCAGGAGTGAGAGTGCTTTGCCACTAGCCCTGACTGACCCCCTAACTCAGGGACCCACCTGTCAACTCTGAGGTGTCGTCTGTTGGTGGCACTGTCTCCGGGCGCTTGTGGATCCAGTTACTGGTGCCTTAAAAGAGGCAGGACCTGGACAGCAGTACCACTATTTCAGCTTCCCCTATCATACTCTTACCACTGTGACACTCACCCTAGGTGTGGGGAGCCTCCGTCCTGATAGCGAGCCTTTGCCTCAGGTCCTCTGTAAAGTGGGGCGGTGTTGATGTTTGAAAGGGGCTGGGAGACCAGTGAGGAGGCCCAGAACAGGAGGGGGAGTTCCCCTGAGAGCTGCCCCCACTCTGACCGGTCATATTTGCGAGCCAGGAAACCACTGAGCTATTTTGATCACCACAGGTGCCCCTAGCCCAGGCAGAAGAGCTGTGGTCCTCTCTTTTATTTTCTTATTGTTCCAATTCCCCGACCTGTGGAACTTGCAGACCTGTGGTCAGTGTGACTTGACCAGTATCACCCCATCTCACATTCTGTTCTTTTTAGGTTGTTTGGTGTTCTTCTTTCTAATATCTCTTTCATCATTCAGCCAGTGCTGGAATTGGGTTGAACTGGCCGCACAGTCCAGAGGAAGCGGTTGTTTTGGGATTGATTTCAGTGGACTTCTCAGGGGGACCACTTTCTATCCGAGGGGCACACAGACCTATCTGTTTTGTATGTGTGTCCTATGCAGCATTCCTCGATCATTTCTCAGAAGTTCCTGGCAGACAAAAGGTCCCATATCCACTGTTAACTAGGAATTTGCTCCGTTCCAGGACCCTCTTAATTGTAAGATGCCACATTGATTGAACAGCATCTTTCCCCAGGTGACTGGAGCCCTTCTAGGACAGTCTTTGCATCCAGGCAGTAGCAGCTAACTGGGCTAGTCTCCTGGGCTAGCCCCAGGAGATGGGCATAGTGTGGTAGAACAGGGCACAATCTGAGGAACAAGCCAACAGCAGCTTCTGGGCTGTATGACTAGGTTGTAATTAACCCAGGCACATCCCTTCTTTTCTTCCTGGAGTCAGGTGCTTCACCTTCCCTTTGGTTTAGAATTTAGTTCAAAGTACAAAATAATGAAGCTATAATGGCTTGGGGAGTTTCCTGTTTCTGGTGATACTCCTGACAAATGTCATATAAATTAACCTGGTCCCAGATCAACTAGGCCACATGTAGAAAAAAAAATCACACCATTGCCAAGTAGTAATTGAGGAGTGTGGTTTTAGTTTCCAAATGTAAAGTTTGGTGAGGGGGCCTTACTATTTTTATTTTTGATTTCTAGTTTAATTTGTGATAACCAGGGAAAGTTATGTTATCCTTATAAGGGTAAGACAGGGTAAGGCATAACAAAAAAAAGTAAGTTTTATAACTTAGGATACCTCCTTTGTGATTACAATAGCATTTTTTTAAAATGTCATACGTGATTAGAAAATTTGTATAATCTCACTTTTATGTGCAGGGTTCCATATATTCATTGTTTATTTTGTTATTCAAATCTTGTATATCCTCTGCATTTTTGTCCACTTGCTCTGTAATCTCTGAGAAGGGAGTTTTAAGTCTCTTATGATGCTTGTATGTCAGTCTCTCCTTTTTGCTTTACAATTTTGAGGCTGTGCTATTGGATGTTGTTGTTTAGTCTGTAAGTCGTGTCTGACTCATTGCAACCCCATGGACTTCAGCACGCTAGGCTTTCCTCTTTTTCACTATCTCCTGGAGCTTGCTCAGACTCATGTCCATTGAGTCAGTGATGCCATCCAACCATCTCATCCTCTGTCACCTTCTCTCCTGCCCTCAATCTTTCCCAGCATCAGGGTCTTTTCCAATGAGTCGGCTCTTTGCATCAGGTGGCCAAAGTATTGGAACTTCAGTTTCAGCATCTGTCCTTCCAGTGAATATTCAGGGTTGATTTCTTTCAGGATTGACTGGTTTGATCTCCTTGCTGTACAAGAATACATATATGTTTATGACTCAAGTCATTTTAGTGATGGAGTATTCATCTCTATTAATGCTTTTGCCTTAGGTCCTATTTTTATCTGATTAACATTGCTACCTAATTTTCTTTTGGTCAATATGTATTTGCCTTATCTCTTTCCAGTCTTTTATTTTCAACTTTTCATTTTGTTTTAGGTGTCTCTCTTGTAAGCAGTATACAGGTGGCTTTTTAAAAAATCCAATCTGATAGTGTCTTTTAATAGATGAGTTTTGTCCATTTACATTCATTGTGAGTACTTCATATATTTGGACTTATCTCTGTCTTTCAATTTGTGTTCTGTGTACCTTGCATTTTATTTGCTTTTGTTTTCCTTTCTTGCCTTCCATTAGGTTAAAGAAGTTTTCTTAATGCTCACCATTTTCCCCTCTGCTAGCTTGGTCACAATAGATTTTCTTTTATCTCTTAGTCTATTTAAATCTATTTAGTGACTACCATTAAGTTTTTAACATGCATACCAAATGATAACTTTTTTCTCATACAGTTGTTCAGGATCTATGTCTTCTCAAACAACACAGATTTTTACATACTTAAAGTCAACTGGTAATTACAACAAAGAATTGAAATCTTGACTCAAAACACTGCCACGTGTTCCTCAAAACACTGCCATGTGTTCTCAGCCTCCTGATTCACAAGAGGATTAGAGGCATCCTGACTGATTAATAAAGCATGAATTTTTGCTAATTCACTCTGTTTTATACCCTGGGGTGTTTTGGGTCATCTGTCTAGTTCAGAGTGATATGTTCATTCCCAGCTCATAAAACTCTCTCAAGTTCCTGAAAATGTTCTGAAGTAGGATTAGACCAAAGAGAGCTCAGAATCCTACAGCCCAGTGTTAGTACCTGTTCCCATAAATCCCATTTGTCACGTGTAATGATTTCCAGTGTGAAAATCAAGGGGTTTCTCCCTGTTAACACCTGCTTACTTATCCCTTGATGCCCCAAATTTAATGTGCATGTGAGCCCACTGGGGGTTTCTTGCTACCATGCAGATTTGAATTTGTGTTTCTAACATGCTCCCAGTTGATGCTGATGCTTTTGGTCCATGGACCACACTTTGAGAAGCGAGTGCTTAGAGAATGAAATGTAGTTAGTAAAAGGGGGCTTTGGCTCCAGGTCTGTGTTCCTTGATACTTCACAGAACAGCAGATTTCAGAAGCATTTTCTGTGAAGTGGTAGGATTCAGGATCATTTCAATCATAAAGATCACCTTAAGGCCCTGCAGAGCCCTGCCTACCCCTGCCCTGGCCCAGGGTTCATTCAGGCCCGTGTAAAGTCCCCCTTAACTCCATCCCTCTGGAGGTCAGCTCAGCACAGCACGAGCTCTCAGGCTTGTCATTTAGGTGTGACTCTGTGAGTCAGTGCCCTGAGGAAGAGCCTGCCTGGGGCCAGGGGCAGGCTTCCTGGTAATTTATGTCTAAGACAAGCTTTTAATAGAGATACACTTTTAAACAGTAACCAGGAAAAAGATTCTCTCTTCTTAACGGGTATCCATTTATAGGACTCAGCTGTTGAAGCTCAAGGGTAGCATTAGGCTTAAGTTTAATCTTCTGTATACCGTAATTTACAGCACTGAGTAAAGCATTGTACGTACAACTATTTCAGTCATTTGCTGTGATAAATAGCTATTGCTCTTGGCGGAACAGAAACGCCATCTCTGCTTTCCACTTATGAATATTGAATGGTCTCAGGCAGGCTTTTGCTATAAGTTTTTAAAGGGGAAATCCCCACCGATCACATCTCCTCAGTGGCCCCAAATGCCACTTCCCTGCTGTGTGCGCTAGTCAGTGCTCAATTCGGACCACGGTTCTGCGACACACGTGTGTTCCTGGTGAATGTCACACAGGGCACGCCCAGCAGCTCCAGGCCCCAGTCCTCCTGAAGGCTGCAGTTTTGCACTGAATGCCTCGAGCTGTTGGGTAGAAGATTTAGCTGGTGGCAGGAAGCCACCAACAGGGATCAGGGAGATATCTTAGAGGCGATAATCTGACGCGGGAAAAATAGAAGGGGTGTGATTCTGTTGGATTCCTGATGGTGAGAAGATGGTGTTGGCTAGGGAAATTGAAACTAATAGGAGCAAAAGGAGATGGGAGAGTGCCCAGGTTATAAATCTCTAGGGATAAACTCTTTAGGAACACAGAGACACATATGCCTTTCTCCAGACCTCCCTTAGTTCCGATGCTGTGTTCCCTGCCAGCTGGGAGGAGGCAAAATGTATATTCACATACGATGCTCAGGTCCACTGACCAGCTTGACCCAGAAATCCAAGTCCAAGTCAGCTGGTTACCTTAGACTTGGGCTCCCAGAAATCCCCCAGTTTCTTTCCCGTGGATAAACTTTCTGTATTGGAGGAACCGAAATCTTTAGATGGGCATCCTTTGGTGTGTCTCATGTGTATGAGTCACCACTGGGTCCTTATAAGTACTCCAAGCATTGCACTGGGTGGTGAGATAAGGACTCAAGGGCGAATGTGAGCAGAGATGGTGAACGAGTGAAATGGTGCGCTCTTGCCTGCTTCTGAATCCTGTGACGGAGACTGTCTTCCTCAGTCACATTCCCAAATGCCACTTCTCAGCAGTATCTCTGGAAGGTGATTCCTTTGAAAACAGAGATGAGAGGCTTCTGTTCTCACTACTGCCTTTTGAGGATGATCTTGTATCTTTAGAAACAGCTACAGCATCTTGCCATTTACGAAGCACCCTCTCCTAGCGTGTTCATTTTGATTTGAGTAACAGCTCAGTAAGGTGGGTTGGTGGGGGCTGGCTTCCTGGGTTTGGAAGCTCAAAGAAGTTTAGCAACTTTCCTAACATCACAAATCTCACCTCAGTGCATTTGCCATGAACAGAGACCCCAGTGAGAAAAATACACAGAGGCCACCAAATAGTATGTCCACAATCGGAGACAAATTCACCTTTTATGAACCTGACAGTCTTTGTATTTCTAATTCCCAGCTCCAGGCAATGAACACATTTTCTGACTCTCTTATATCTCTTTCACTTGAGATCTGAGCTTTCTCTTATAACTATTTGAAAAACAATCTTAACAGTGTTGACTCCGAAGAAATGTTATTCAGGCTGCCTATAGGTTATGATATGCCTTTTCATTTCTTGGCCTGAAGATTCCTTCAGAACAAAGTCACGGTCATTTCAGTAGACGTTGAAGGCAGTTAGTTAGTTGTGATCTGCATGCGAATAAATCCACTCAGCATTTTGATTAGTTATAACAGGTGATGAGAGAATTGTACAGACCAAAAATTACACATACGTGTTTCATGCATGTAAACCTACTAATGAGAATGGGTTTTGGCAAAAATCTGAGCATTGATGTTCCTGCCACTGGACCTCAGAATTGCTTGTTAGTATTCTGGGAACCAGAGTACAGACACAGATACAGTACAACCTGGTCTTGAGGGTATCTCTCATCTTCTGGCCTTCGATAAGTTTGTTAAACAGGAAGATGAGAGGAAGCAGTCTGGAGAGAGGATGATACGTAAGTGGCTTAAGAGACCTGGCAGTTTAGGACTCCTTGGCAACCTTGCTGTGACCTCCCACCTCTCCTTGCCCATCTGTGAAATGGGCATGGTGATTATGCACCAGGATTATTATTCAAGGTGATAATCTTGAGAACATCTTGGCACGTGATTCGTGCTATAAATACACCTCGCTGCCATGTGGAAAATAGGAGTTTTTAGCTGAAATGTATAATGAGGTGAGGCAGAGGGCATCAGTCACTGGCAGCAGGAGGATTGCCAGAGGTGGGAGGCGTGCGGGAATGAGGCAGATGCTTGTCTAAAGAAGGAGAACAGAGAGAAGTATGAAGCACCTGGGGCAATGTGGTGGAATGTTCAAAACAAACAAACAAACAACACAAAATAGATGTTTGGACGTCTGGCCTGGATTTTGAAAGCAGTCAGGGGGTTGGAGATGAGCCTCTATCTTTTCACATTGCAGGCTCTGTGCTCCTGCTTCTGGCACACAGTGAACTCCAGAGGTCTTATCTAACCAGTCCCCATGTGGGGTTCAGCTGCTGTATTTGAAGGCTGGTTGTGTTGGAGATGCAGGGAGGGGTTAGAAACAGCCAGACCCTGCAGCCAAGTTGTATGGGCATGACGGTGGCTCTGCCACTGACCAGCTAGATGACCTTCAGCTGACGCCTCACCGTGTCTTAGTTTCCCCATCTACAGAATGCAAGTAATAATAGTACCTGTCTCAAAGATTGTCAGGAGGACTGTCAGGGCACCTAACGTCTGTATACATAAGCATAATGAGGCACTTCTCCAGCCTTGCGAATTCTAGCCCATGGCAGAGAAGAAACACAAACTAGATGGGTTGAGGAATGTTCACCTCTAGAGAACTGAATATGTCAACCATGAATTATGTGGTCATTCTCAGAGAGGAAGCATCTGCTGGAACAAAGAAGGGTCACAGCCAGAACAATGTCCCACCTTGGCTGGACCACCGGCTGTAGGCTGAGTGGGTGGTGGAAGACTCGTTTTGCTCAGGTCTTGAAACCCCAATGCACCTCTTCCCTGCTCCCAGGGAAGTTGGAAGCTTGGTAGGGGAGAGGGTAAGAAGGGTCTGTATCCACAAAAGCAAATTCCAGTGGCCACTATCCCAGAAATTTTTATCTCCTTATCTTACACGAGTCAGTCTTTCCCAGTCATTTGCTGATACTGTATCTCTGCTCTGGAATCCTGCAAAATCATTCCCCTGTTATCTGTCTGCCTCAACATGGGGGAAAAAAACCCTCTCATCTGGAACTCTTGTCTAATGTCTGCCATCCTGCCTCATAGCAGCGTGTGGGCAGGTCTGCTCTGTGCTGCGCACATCTTCAGAATGACTAGATTTCAGGTGTTCAGAGCAAGTGTCTTTAAATCCACTGGTGAAAGGAGACAGCAATCATCTGCTGGTTGGTGTTTGCCAAGATGTGGCCTCATAACGGGTTGAAGTGATGGCTGCTGGCATGAAACCTGGTTCCCCCTGGGCGTACACCGAGCCTGAACAGCTCCTTTAAAACCAGAAGCAATTTGTCATCTTTTGATTCTCTTCCAGCACTGTCCCTGTCACAGGTAGATAAATGAGGTGGGATATGGGTGTCCAAATGCAGGATCATCTAATCCCAGCGGTTTCCTGCAGAGCCAGCACTCCGTGAGGGTGGAGAACACAGTGGGGTGGTTCCCAGCTTCTGGGTTGTGACCATAAGCACATTGTTTTTCCCCTGCATGTGCGGTTTATATGCATGAAATGCTTTCTCAGAATCTCTCAGCCTCCAGTGTGCCATCGATAGATGCATTCCTTATTTCAGAATCCTGAAATAAATCACACATTTGTAAGCTCAACATCTCATGTCTGTAGTTCCACTGAATGCCACTAATCAAATCAGTGCCTCAGCAGAAGCCTACAGGCACCCCTGAATTAGAACTAAGGGTTGGACTTGACGTTCTAAAAAGCCTTGATTAAAGAAAGCCAATGGGAATGGAGGATGCATTTGGGTTCACCTCAAGATGCATGCTCTGTATGTGACTTGAAAGATACCCACACAGTTTTCTACACAGCCCACATGGACTTTAGATTTTCTCAATTGCATAAAACTAAAGTCACCAGGTTATTCCCAAGAATACAGTAGACAGAAAAGGTCTCCTGATGCCTCTGGGTTGCCTCATGGGTGAGCTGTGACACCCAATAGGTGAAGGCTGGGCCAGTGTGGTGAGTGAACTTGGCTGGCCAGGGAAGGCCTTGTGTTTGTACCAAGGGGCTGATTGTGTTGCTGGTCCTGCCAGACAGCTTTGATTTCTTCTGTGGCCACACCCTTCATCCCTGCAGGAGCCAGAGTATCTGAGCCCAGGCTTGGCTGGGTTAACTCAAGTTCATCCCTAACCACAGGGAGGATATCTGCTCCAATAGTGTCTCACTGAATCCTTGAGCATCACTGAAGCAGCCTGAGACAGGAGCAGATGTGGAGCCTCTTCTCAAAGCTGGATCTGCTCAGTGTGGAGCAGATTCTCACACAGGCTACTGCTGCTGGTGACCAGAAGGAGTTTATGGCCAGCTCCTCAGTCTCCATGGTTCTGAAGGAGAAACTAACATGAACTGTAACATTTAAAATTTCTTCCACAGAAGAAATCAAAGCTGTTTGGCAGACCAGCAACACAGTCAGCTCCTTGGTAGAAGCACAAGGCCTGCCCTGGACCAGCCGATTGAGTTTTAGCCAGTGGTTCATACTAGCTGTCTTCTAGAACCCTGTGGGGCTTAGACTACAGCACACTGTGATTCTCATGGGGTTCAAAGATGGGTCTGGGTTCCTGTTCCTGCCTCTTCCAGCTTCTGTTCTTCATCTACAGACTGTGTGTTTGCTGCATCTACTTGATAAGGTTGGGGAGGAACAAATGAATTAACAAATGTTGGAAGCCTAATAGATACACCTTAGCTCTAAGGCTGAGTAAGGTGTCTTACACTTACAGAAAAAGGGAAGGAAGTGTGATTTCATGGAAGATGATAGAACAGAATAGCTTTCTCATTAAAAGACAGGCACAAAACTAAGTGAATCTTTAAGGTAATTCTGCATTTCATTCATGGTGAAATCACATAATCTTTTTTTTTTTAGGCTAAAAAAGGCTGAGCCAGCTGTACATGATATATTAAACCCACACATTTTCTTACTTTAGAAAAGTTCCTATTTTGAGATGATCATTCCTGGGGGAAAAAAAAAAACAATTTTGGTGTGCCTCCTGTCCATTGAAAAGGCTCTTTACATGTAAAGAGTGATTTCCATTCCTTGAATCAGTGTCTTTGAATTCTGCTCTCTTCCCAAGCTATGTCACAAAGCCAGGAAAGGGAAGACTGCAAAATCCTTGAGGAAGGAGCGCCTTCTAATTCCTCTTCGTTGCCTCAGAGTATCTGGCAAATAGTAGGCACTCAATCAGTGTCCTATGAATGAATGAATGATTGAGATATTTAATCTTTTAAATCATTGATATTCAGCCTTTAGCCATCAGAATTGTTCACTTGGGGGGTGGAGGGGTTGTTAAAATACAGGTGCCTGGGCTCCACCCACAGAGCTTTTTGACTCAGTGGATCTGGGATGGGGCCCGAGATCTTGTATTTCCACCAAGGCTGCAGGTGATGCTAATGCTATTGCCCAAGGGGCTATACTTTGAGAACCACTGCTTTGAGGGCCATTCTACTTTTCCGGTGGTGCTAGTAGTAAAGAACCTGCCTGCCAATGAGGAGACATGGGTTTGATCCCTGGGTTGGGAAGATCCCATGAAGGAGGGCACGGCAACCCACTCCAGTACTCTTGCCTGGAGAATCCCATGGACAGAGGAGCCTGGCCGGCTACAGTCCATGGGGTCGCAAAGAGTCGGACACAACTGAAGCGACTTAGCATGCATGCACCACTTTTCCAAGTCTTCCAAAAGATTGATATTTATAACTGTTTGACCTTGCCTTGTAGAACTGAGATACAAAATTGATAGGATTTGATCAGATTGAAGAGCTGCCTGAATTTTTTTTTTTAATCAAAAACTACATTCTGTCCCTTGTACAATTATGAGAGAAGCAAGAATTGAGTTGCCTCCTCCTTCATGGCTGTAACAGGACACAGCCAGCCAGGGTGGGGGTAGAGAGGCCCACCTTGCAACATTTAAGGCGCATTGCATCTCCATCCAGTTCTGGAATCCACACTTGGTGTCAGATGCGCTTAACTGTAAAGTTGAAATGAGATGTGACCTTTTGCAGAAGCTGCAGTTGAGCAGAAAGGGTACAGGAGAGGTGCATATGATACATAAGGGAACACGTTATTTTGCAAAGTCTTTTCCTGCTGCCTGTCAGCCTGAGTGAAATCATTAAGCCCCACTGGGTTCAGAAACAAGAGGGAGTTTCATGGCCTAAGAAAGGCTGCTCTCTGCAGAGTCATTCTTCTAGTTCCAGATGTCACTTTGGATGGCAGACGAGGAGCTAGAATTACAAACCCAGGCTTGGGGGGGCTCCTTCCTTGCATCCCCCTTTTGTGGGGAAAGAGCCTTTGAGACCGTGAGGACACACAGTAAAGGCCAGGGATGGGCCAGTAGAGGTACCAGAGGGATACCAGACTCCCTGAATTCAGAGAACATCGAGATGGAAACTGAGGGGCAGTTGAAGGAAGGGAGAAGACCAAGGCCTCCCTTGAGCTTGAGGTAGTGAGAGCATTTAGTGGCCTATTGCTACATAACAAATGACCCCAACATTTAGCATCTTAAAACAACCAATATTTATGGTCAAGACGTGGAAGTGGCTTAATTGGGTGGTTCTGGCTCAGAGTCTCTTATGAGGTTGCCACCAAGCTGTCATTCAGAACTGCTGTCATCTGAAGGCTTGGTGGTATGAGCAGACCCACTTCCCAGGTGGCTCAGTGAGCTGGCTGTTGGCTGGAGGCCTTGGTCCCTTGCTCTCAGTACCTTAGGCCTCCCTGTTGGGCTGCTGACAGTGCAGAGGCTCACTACCCTCAGAACCAACAACCAGAGGACGAGGAAGGGGAGTCAAAATGCCATTGATGAGCTCATCTCAGAAGTGACTCACTGTCAGTCACTCCTGCTTGATTCCAGTCCTTTAGGAACGAGTCATGACGCCCGGCCCACATTCTCCACCTCCTGAAGGAGTGCCACCACAAAGAGATGGCCCCATTCATCCTCCTCTTGCTGGGCTCAGGAGAACACCAGGGTGATTGCTAAAAAGCCTTTGCTAAAAGGCAGTGGGAGCTTTTCGAAGGACCCCAGAGCTGGCTCTGGGGGTTTTGCCTGACTGAGTTGAGGACAGGTGGTGGGGGGAGGGGAAGAAGCAGTCGAAACTCTCTGTGGGCTTTGATTCCACTGTCCTGTAGGCGCCATGCGGGCCCCTTCTCTCTTGCTTAGAAAGGAGTGAAGCCACCTCTGAGTCCCAAGGCTCAGGCTTGGTTCCAGAGAAGAGGAAGGAGGGGCTGGCTGCTTAGAACCAACTCTGCACTGATGAGAGAGCGATACAGAGCACAGTGTGTCTCCTTCTAGATTGTCTGCCCTCCAGGTCCCCAGAAGAGGAAGAACAGGGGTCTCAGGCTACAGTGGTGTTCTGGAATAAAGAGGAGTTTCCGAGCTGTGCCTCTCAGGAATGATATTTGGGGGGCAGGGGGGTGTTATGTAGCAGGAGGGGGAAAAACCTTGTTCCTTTTTATTGAAGTGATCCCACTCAGGATAATGGCTCAGTACCACCAGGCATGACAGCAGCCAGGCCTTTGTGGCTATGGCTCCTGGGTACCACACAGATAACCTCCCATGGGGGCGAGGACACATGCTTATGTGGCCACCCCAGCTCCATAAGTGGATTCCGCTTAGCTGTCTGCTCTTGAGGATGCCGAACCGTTGGTGGTCATATTGTACTATGTCTCTTCTTATCTCCCCCATCATCCCCAGGGAATAAGCTAATCAAACTTGCTGATGATTTTACACTGAGAAGGAGATAGCTAATAACTTGGATGACAAGTATTAGAATACAATGTGATGTGGATAAATTGGGTCCATGTATTAAGGGCTATAAAATGAGATTCCATCAAGGCATGAATAATGGTGCCTGTGGAAAGAATTAATCAAATACCCCATTAAAAGGTATAGGAATTCTGGTCAGATAGCCCCTGTTTAATTACACTCCTGCCCCCCGCCCCTACTTCATTCCCCCGAAGCTGCTTTCTACTAGGACATATATGGAAAAGAGTTGAAAGGAAAGAATAGAAAAATGGGGACATACATTTTGATAGAACGAGATCACGAAGACAGATTTAAAGTAACCAGTGTTTAATTTAGGGGGAAAAAAAGGCAATTGGCATGAATAATCATTTACAAATGTAATTTCCAAAGGAGCCCTGTTGATACCATTCAGCAAATGCCAACAAAGCATTTACTTTCTAAAGGGAGAAAGCAAGACAAGAGAAATGAAGGCATCTTCAGGAATGGACCAGAGGACAGCCAAGCCATAGAGAAGAAGCAGATGTGAAATGAAAGATACAGAAGATAGACTCAACTTCTGAAAGATCTCAGAGAACTGGCATTGTCTGGAGAAGGCTTCCTGGAAGAGGAGACTCCCGCCGAGCCCCAAAGTGTGGACAAGCTTCCATGTACTACAAATTCGTGAGCACATTCTGGTGACAGGGTTTAGGGAGAAAATGGGCTGGAGCAGAACAGGGGGCACCCATGGGATTCCTCTCTCCATGTCCACCACCACCACCACCCTGGTCCAAGCTATCATCACCTCTCGCCTGGACAACTGCAAAAGCCCGCCAGCTGTTTTTCCTTGCTTCCACTCTTGTTCCTCTGCAATTCATTCTGCACACAGAAGTGAGAACCAGAAAAGTTAATCATATCATTCTCCTGCCTTGTGTCTTCCCATTGCTCTGAAGCTAAAAGTAAAAATCATTATCATGGCTACAAAGTCTTGTGTGGTCTGAACTACATCCTGTGCCGGGCTTCCTTTCAGTCTCTCTGTGCCAGTCAAACTGGCCTTCAAAATCTCAGCACACTGGGTATTCCTGCCAGGGGGCCCTTGCACATGCTTTTCCTTCTCTGTGTATGATTTTCTTTCATCCCCCCTTCCTGAAACTGACTCATCCTTTAAAATGCATTTTAGTGATTACCTCTTAGAAGACTTCCTGATTGCTGTAACTTGGTCCACTCTCCCTCATACCTTAAAAACAAATGTTTGTGGTGTGAATTTATAATTCATGTCTCCCCTACCAGGCCACAATGGGCTTCCCTGGTGGCTCAGTGGTAAAGAATCCACCTGCCAATGCAGGAGATGCGGGTATGATCCTTGGATCGAAAAGATCCCCTGGAGGAGGAAATGGCAACCCACTCCATTCTTGCCTGGGAAATCCCATGGACAGGGGAGCCTGGCAGGCTGCAGTCCCTGGAGTTGCAAAAGAGTCAGACACGACTTAGCAACTAAATAATAACAACTGGGCCACAAGCTGTGTGAGAGTAGAAACCCAGACATTGCATTCCCCATAACCTATCACAGTTTTAATAACTAGGCGTTGTATAGGTATCATGACATTTCATTAGAAATAATGAGACCAGTTTAGAAATTCTACTTGACCAGTCAGTATGTAAGAGAGTACCACTGTGAATTACTGGCAAGAAAAACCTGAATTCATGTCCAGACTCTGCCACCTGCTGGCTATGCTGGTATGAATACATCCCAGATCCTCTCAGAGCCTGTTTCTTCCTCTAAAGCAGAGGTACTAACAGCCACCTCACATGGTTGTAGCAAGAAATTAATAAAATAATATAAAAACATTTTCAACTGTAAAACCAGGTATAAAGATGCCCTATCATTTTGCTCATGCCTGGTATATTGGGTCATTAAACATCTGTAAGATGGATGGATGGATGGATGGATGGGTGAACAGATTATCAGTTATAGAACCAGCACAAGAATCAAGAAGGGAATCTGGCATAAGGACAGCATGCTGGAAGCCAAAAGAGGAGAGAATTTTTCAAAAAGTAGGAGGAGTCTTTTGATTGCCCAGAATATCACATACAGTAGAGCAGGCAAGAAGAATGAGGGGGGAAAAATCATTTACTTTGAGTAGAAGGAAGTCAGTGATGACCTGAGGGCGTGTCCTCCTCAACTCTTTTCTATTGTTGGTGCTTTCAGTGACATGCCTTATTTGTAAATCACTCTACTGATTTTTAATCTTTTGGGGGGAAATCAAATTGATTCGCATATACAGCAGAGCTGGCCAGATTACTCCAGCTGCTGCCAGCAGGTGCTGACAAGTGAAGAAGTGAACGTCAGAGGATAAGAAAATACACTAAACACTTACTTTAATAAGGCCTAGAAAACATTAGTATTTAATAAGTTGCCATGGATAATCTGGTTTCAGTTTCAAGGGCTGTTTCACTTTTAACTCCCTGCCTTCCAGTCAGAATAGGGCTGTATGTGTAGGCAGGGACCAGTGGTGTGAGCTCTGATGGCAATTGCTCATTCCTATGTGCATTTTTCTCTCCCTGTGATCACACCTCACTTCCTACCACAACCATCCATGCAGAGTAAGTCACTCTAAAACACACACACACACACACACACACACACACACACACACACACACACACACACACACACACACACACACACACACACACACACACACACACACACACACACACACACACACACACACACACACACACACACACACACACACACACACACACACACACACACACACACACACACACACACACACACACACACACACACACACACACACACACACACACACACACACACACACACACCCCAACTGAGTTCCTGTCCTTTTGATTGGCTGCTTCTGCATCGTGGTAGGGCTTGGGCTCACCTTCCGGCCAGGCCCTGATCCAGCCAGTCTATTTGTCCAGAAATAAAGGATAAGATCACCAGTGCTTCAGACAGAAGAGTGTGATGGCTCACAGCCCAGCTGCTTCATCTAGGGCCCGCTGTCTCTTATCTTAGATCTCAAGTGTAGAAGATGGCTATAATCGTGCTTCCTCAGAGAGGTGGTGTGAAGATTAAATGCCATAATGCATGTAACATGTTTAGGTTGAGCCCACCCCAACCTTAAAAGTGAGTTAATGGAAGCCCAGAAATCATGATAGATTTAACCCCTTTTCCAATATCTCCTCTATCTTTGAGCATCGCTGCTGAGCCCCAGCCTGGCTGCCCTTGAGGAATTTCCCGTGGTGGGTATTCCATACAGCCAATAGCTCTTAGAGGTTGGAATTGGAAATCTTGAGGATTTCATGAAGGGCTTTTGGGGTGGGGGCTGGGGTGGGAATGGGGCAGGGCCAAGAAAAGGGTTCAGGAAAGAACTCTGTGGAATTCCTAGTGATCCAGAGATGAGGCCTGAAAGAGAAGCAGAAGCCAGCCAGGAAGGCAAGCAGTTAGACCTGAAACATCTGAGTAACACTGTCACAGAGTCCAAGCAGGAAGGAATTCCAAGGAGTATCAAACATTTTAGAAAGGTAAACTAGACAATAACTAAGCAGAAAAAGTTTTTGAATCATATTTGCCTTTTCAATGAATTCAGATTAATTTGGTTTGGGGAATTTTAAAGACACACATTGTAATCATTGGAAATACCCTAGAGCGTTGTAAAAACAGGGTTGGAAATCACTTTACCCTCTATACGCTAAGAGTAGAAATCAATTTTGCAAGCAGATTTTAAAAACTCCTGAGCCCGGGAAAAAAAATCAACCTGGCTGTGAAATCTACACTAAGTCCTGCTCCTGATTATCTCCTCCCACCCCCTGGCTCCTTCTCTGCACTATTGGCAGGGAGAATAATACACATTCCTGATTTCTTTCACAAATACAGTCCCTAAAAGAACCAAAGGAAGCATGGAGAATATAGAACCAGAATGGGATCAGTTAAGTCCTCTGCCTAATTTCTTTCGTCAACCCCACCCGATGTCATTTAGGCCGGTTTTGTGGCTTTACAACCAGCGCTGTAGTGAGGTTTCAAAGGCCAACTGGGTTTGAAGAGTACCTTGACTTTTTTTGTTGTTACTGTTATCTCTTGTCTTTAAAAAAAATTGTTGAAGTATAGTTGATTTACAATGTTGTGTAAGTTTTGGGTATACAGTAAAGTGATTCAGTTATACACACATATATATAAATATGTTCTTTTTATTTTTACATTCTCTTCTGTTATAGATTATTATAAGACATTGAGTTTAATTCCCTGTGTTTTACCATGGGTCCTTGTTGGTTATTTTATCTATAGTAGTGTGTATATTTTAAGAGTGCCTTGACTTTTTAATTTTTTTTTATATCCATCAGTTTGGGAGCTTTTTTTTCCCTGTAAAAATCAAAACAGTCCCCTACATATTTAATTTTAAGCGTTAAAAATCCTTCCGTCTCCATGTATGACCCCATTCATTTCTTTTCTCCATTGTGTGGGTGCCATAGCCCTGGAGCATATAATTTAGGGTCCTGGACTTATTGGGGGTGTCTGGAGGTCACCGTTAAGTGGATACACTTCTTTATTAAGTCAATATTTGATAAAGCCTTTTGAAAATGCTAATAAGTATGTTCGTGGGACTGCCTGCTAAGATGAGAGAAAAGGAAAAAATTTAAAGCTTGCTTTTATTGCTCCAAACCGTAAGTAAATGGCCAGATCTATCTTCCTTTCATCTATCATTTATATTTATTACATTTGGTGAGTCTGGTTAGTGGTTTAGATTCCTTAGGTTTTTACTACATCCAGATTCCTATTATGCAGTCATTTCTGATAAAACCTAATGGGATACAATCCTGGACCCTGGAGCATAACGTGATGCCAGACCCCATTGCAAATGTGTTTCCTACTAAAGCAAACTATAGTGGAAAACATTAAAAAGAAACATTCCCTGGTCACTTCCAATTGCAAAAAAAACTTCATAAATCACTAGTTCCACAGAGAGCTCGCCCCAGATCACGTTTTTTTCTCCCTGCGTCATTACCTCTATTGTGAGAGCTCTCTTTGCCCACACACACCTGAGAAGGTGATTATGGTGGCTTGTGCCCTCCTTAAAAACATGGCTTGTGTACCAGTTGTTTTTTTTAATGGGAGGTTATTTGCATTAAGAAATCATGCACTTGGTTGTGTTGGCATGCGCCAAGGGCAAAACCCAGACAGTAGGAAACTGCAGATTAGATGGCCTGAGTTTTCAACAGATAAATGATAAGGGAACTAGATGGAAGGAAGTGGTCACTTAAAAGTAGCATAAAAGATGTCTAAAAAATGGGCAAAACTAAGTGACAGTGTCTAAGGATACACACTAGGGCGATAAAACCATAAATAAACACATGGAAACAAACACGTAAGTCAAGAGTGTGGCTGCTTTGGAAGGAGGCAGGAGCTGCAATTGGGATAGGGATAGGATAGATGTGTGGAGGGGCCTAGGGACTGGCGAGGTTCTTTTCCTCCACCTGGTGTCCAGAGGATGTTTGCCCGTTGGTTTTGTGCAGGTTTGAGTGTTTGTACTTTATTTTACAGCACAAAGTTTTCATTTAATGAGTCCGCTTGGGGTTCACATTACCTATAGTCTTTAAGGAATTTGACTTTGACTTATAATAAAATATGTCTTACTTTCTCACAAAGAGGAATACTGCAATTCCAGCTGGAAAGGCACCAATGGAGTTGTCTGGCAGTTCTGTCAAAATCGAAAAGAAAAAGAAGATCGATTGATGGAGATTTTATGAGTTCTGGCTGCTGAAGACCTCCTGGTCTTTCTTTTTTCCCTCCTTTTATTTCTATAGTTAATGATCTCGTTCCTTGCTTTTCATCATGGGTTGTGCTGTCTTGAGTTGCTCAGTTGTGTCATCTTTAGTTGCTCAGTTGTGTCCGACTCTTTGCGACCTCATGGACTGTAGCCCACCAGGCTCCTCTGTCCATGGGATTCTCCAGGCAAGAATACTGGAGTTGGTTGCCATCCCCTCCTCCAGGGGATCTTTCCAACCCAGGAATCAACCCCAGGTCTCCCGCATTGCAGGTGGATGCTTTACCATCTAAGCTGTCATGGGTTACATACCCACAAACCTTCCTCACCTTAAACAAAACCTAGAACCCTGACGACAGCCACGTTGCTCCTCCTCTCACTCCTCCCTGATCTGGGGTCATCTTTAAAGACCACAGTGGGGAATTCCCTGGTGGTCCAGAGTGGTAAGGACTCTGGACTTTCACTGCTCAGGGTCTGGGTTCAATCCTTGTTCGGGGAACTAAGATCCCACAAGCCTCACCATAGTAGCCAATAAACAAAAATCATGGGGATTTGCTTACTTTACTCACCCCGGCTATTAGTCCCCCACCTTCTCCCCCTCTGTGGTCCCTGCAGATGCCAGTCTGAAGTGGCCACCCTCATGTGATTTTAGGGTGACCTCTGACAGACCTGTTCCTCTAGTTGGGATGTCATTCCTTTACCTCAAGGCTTTCACCAAGGCATTTGCCATCTTAGTTTGAATGAGTTAAATGAGAGTTCATTTCAATAGAGGTTGAAGTCATAAAAAACAGGACTCTGGAAACCTGAGGTGGGAGCCCAATGAGGGAAGACCTGAAAGGGAGTTGGGAGTTTACCTTTTCTTGTTTCTCTTCTCAGCAGATCTGGCCTCAACGTGTTGATATTTTTTAGCTTCAATGTAGAATCTCACTAAAACATAACATTTACACCTGTCTCTGGGGCAGCTTTATGAAGCTAGTTGTCCAACTCTGTCAGTGCGGAAGCCTGAGTCCAGACCTGTTGGGAATCAGTAGGGTAGGTCAGTTGCTTGAGGGCAGGGGCCTTGTCCTGGTTTGCTCACCATTCAATTCTCAGCCTCCAGCACAAGGTTTCGCACAGAGTAGATGCTCAATAAAAACTTGATGAGCTGGGCTTCCCTGGTGGCTCAGTGGTAAAGAATCCACTTGCCAGTGCAGGAGACATGGGTTCGATACTTGATTCCAGAAGATTCCACATGCCGTGAGGTGTGAGGTGGAGCCTAGTCCGTGCGCTACAACTATTGAGCCTGTGCTCCACAGCAAGAAAAGCCACTGCAATGAGAAGCCAGTGCACTGCAAGTAAAGAGTAGCCCCTGCTCACCGCAACTAGAGAAAGTCCATGAAGCAACGAATACCCAACACAGCTGAAAATAAATAAATATTTTAAAAATTAAAAAACAAGACACACTTGATGAACAAATGAATAAACAAGGGGCCAGGCCAACAAACAGCTTGCAGCAGCAAAAGGAGCACAGGTGGGCAATGAGAAAGCCACTGCTGTCACTCTGATCACTGCGGGCTTCTGGGGACATCGCTTTCCTGGTCACCTCCACCCCTGAGCATCTCCTCATCTGCAGCCTAGGGTTGACTCCCTCCACTCTGTGCCTCCCTGTCTTCAACAAGAAAATCAGCTAGTACTTCATTTCTGAGAAGTGACAGCTCTTAGCACATTTCTTCCACTAGCTCAGCACTTTGGGGTCACAGAAGTATTTTCCCACACATTGTCTAAATTCACGTTGTCTAAAATCCCATGAAGTAGGTCACTCCCACTTTATAGAGGAGGAAACTGAGGCTGAGGATTAAAATGACTTTTGAGGGGCAGGGCTATGCCTAGAACCTGGAGCTTTGGCTCCCCACACCCAGTGTCCTTTCTGCTGCACTGCCTTTGGCACCGGTGCAGATCCACATGATGTGGAATCTGGAGTCAGCCCTTGCCCTCAGGGAGCTTAAAGCCTAATTCCGGCACAGAAATATCTACCTTAACTAATAAACATGGTTCAGTAAAAAGGTGTAGCACTGCTTGATCCTTCTTCAGTTTCACTTCACAAATGCTGTGAAAGGTTATTTCACTGTTATATCTTAGAAAGGTTCTCTCTGTGTAAACTTACCGAGTATAGACTGGGGTGGCCTAGCAGTCTTCACTGTCTACTATGGGAAGGAGGGAGAGAGCATAAATAATAGAAACCCAAAGGAAATCCCAAAGACCTTATTTAACCAGTGGTGTCATTCTCACAGTTTAGTGGATCTCGTTAGAAATAACCATATCATATATGGAAGAAGGAAAACAAGAATCTAAATAATCCACAATCTAGAGAACTATTCCATGACACAGGTGTTGTAGCAGAGTTAACACTACTGCCTTGCACAAACAAATGTCTGTGCTTTGGGGCTTTCTTGCCTCTAACTTCTCTTACATCTCTTCTGATACTCTCTGTGACTGCATGAGGGAGGCAGGGCTGGTACTGAGGCTTAGAAACATTGACTCCTAATCCAGTGACTTGCCCAAGGCTCCTCTACTAGTTAGTGGTATGGGAGGAACTTGAACCCATGCTCTTCTCAGCCCCCACCTCTTTTCTTACTTCCTTTCCTGCAGTGACCCTTCTTGGGCTCCTTTTTCAGCCATCCTTAAGAAGGACCCAGCAGGAATTCCTTGGTGGCCTAGTGTTAGGACTCCAGGCTTTCATTGCCGTGGCCCAGGTTCAGTCCCTGGTCTCGAAGTGGCATCTCAATGACTCACGTGCTCACGGCACTGGCTCTTGCCAACACTGGCTCATGTTACAGTGGTTAAGCATTCACTGACCACTTTGCAGTGTTACAATCATTTAATTAGTCTGTGCCTAGGAGGGGAGAGATACTTTATTTAGAAGCCTAACAGTGAAAACCTCTGAGACTCCAGTTCACTATGATTACTTTGGGATGATCTCAGGATCTGCCCACCATGCTCTTGATCCATTTAGACTGGGAAGATAGCTAAGAAGGGCTTTGTCCAAGATGCATGCTACCAATGTGCTGAGGACGATTGTGGCTAGGTTCAAGAAGGGAACGCAGACAGATGCCAGAAGACAGGATAAGGAGAAAAACATTTTAGGACCTTCAGAAAAATAACCAGGTCTTTTAATGCTCCTCTTAGGGCAAAACAAGAGCAAAATTTATCTTCTGTTACCCTGGGTTGGGGATAGCACTGAAGTTCACGTCAGTCTGTCGGCCTTGATTGCATGTTAGGGCAACCTGGGCAGCTTTCACATATCCTGTTGGCAGGTTTAGAAAACTGGCATCAGTTTTTTAAAACTCCACATTGGTTTCAATGTGCAACCAAGCTTGAGAACCAGTGGTCAGATGGGTGGTAGTGGCTTTTCAGGTGTTGACCTGGCTGGTTATTGTTGTTGTTCAGTCACTCAGTCATGTCCGACTCTTTGCAACCCCATGGATTGCAGCATGCCAGGCTTCCCTGTCCTTCCCATCTCCCAGAGCTTGCTCAAACCATGCACACTGAGTCGGTGGTGCCAGCCAACTATCTCGTCCTCTGTCATCCCCTTCTCCTCCTGCCTTCAGTCTTTCCCAGCATCAGGGTCTTTTCTAGTGAGTCAGCCCTTCACAACAGGTGGCCAACGTATTGCGGCTTCAGCTTCAGCATCAGTCCTCCCAATGAATGTTCAGAGTTGATTTCCTTTAGGATTGACTGGTTTGATCTCCTTGCAGTCCAAGGGACTCTCAAGAGTCTTTTCCAACACCACAGTTCAAAAGCATCAATTCTTAGGCCCTCAGCCTTTTTTATGGTCCAACTCTCATATCTATACATGACTATAGGAAAACCCTTAGCTTTGACTATACCGACTTGGCTGGATTAAACTACATTTCCCAGAATTCCCTGTCCTGTGGGTTGCTCATTGGCTGGGCCATGGAGAGATCAGGGAGATCTGGAGGAGGAAGGCGCAGCAGCAGCCATTTTGTACCACATGCACTGTTGCCAGTCAGCTGCTCACCTCGCTGGTGGGCAGAGGCCAGACCTGCAGTTGCTCCACCTTCCCTGGATCCTCGTTCAGCCTCCCCAACTCCTGGGCCAAGTCTGTGTGTTTAGTTTCTTGAAGGGCTCCAGCTTCTGTGGGAACATGCATAACATGGAAGTCAAAGGTATAAAGAATGGACAGAAGTTGCAGTTCATCCTCATGGGGTTCCAGTTAAAGCTTACGAGTTCCAAATTGTTCTTGGTCTCTGCCACTTTCTGTCCTCTTTTCTTCCCAATGCTTGCCCTGTGGACTTCACACTTCATCATCAGATGCAAAAGCAACAGCCTTAGAGAGGCCTTTTAAATAGCAATTGCTGTTGCAAAAGGTCAAATACTTGGAATAGACCCATAGGTATACAGGTATATATACCTGTATGTTCAGGTCCATTCTTGTAGGTTCGCTTCTTGGGTCAAATGCTGACTAATACAGGTGGCTTTCAGAATTGAGGATTAAGGGATTGTCTGTGTCCACAGAGAGAGATCCTGTTTAAGAAGGAGATGCCTGTGTCTCTGACTGAAGAGGAAGGCAGGTTTGACAGCTCCCTGTCTCCACTGCCAACCCCTGAGTGACATCTCAGAGGTGATTTGGAAACCTTCAGTAGATTGGTAGTATCCAGGCCTGGTGGTACGTGGGAAACCCCTGGGGAGATCTTAAACGTGCAAATTCTTGGGCTTCACTTCACATTTAGGAATCAGAATCTTGAAGGATTGGGGCTGAAAGTGAGAATTTTGTTGTTGTTGTTGTTGTTAGAGTATAGTTGCTCTTGGAGGCTTCCCAGGTGGTGCTAGTGGTAAAGAATCCACCTGCCAATGCAGGAGACACAAGACATGCGAGTTCGATCCCTGGGTCAGGAATATCCCCTAAAGGAGGAAATGGTAACCCACTCCAGTATTCTTGCCTGGAAAATCCCATGGACAGAGGAACCTGGTGAGCTATAGTCCATGAGGTCGCAAAGAGTTGGACTGAGCACTTGTCAGCAGCAGCATCGTTGTTTTAAATGTGTCAGATTTAAAAAGCTTCCTTTACCCAAGCTTTTCTGGGGGTGCTGGTAGCTTCTGTTTCTTGATCTGAGTGCTGGTTACATGAGGGTGTTTTGTACATCCAAAGTACGAATCACAGGTGACACATCTGTGATTTGTAGCATCTCTTGTATGCATGTTATACCGTGATCAAATAAAAAAGTCCCACCTTCCCCTCGCTCATAATTCCATATTCCAGTGACTGGCCAAAATTCAGAACCACTGGACTAGCTGATTCCTTATATCCTTCATAGCCGAATTCAGAGAAGAGAAACATAAAAAAATCCAGCAGTTGGGGAATAGTCAAGATGCATCTATAACCCTAATGATACAGTTCCCTGCAGTTATTGCAGCCCTGAAGAGGAATATGAAACAGTGGGGCAACAGGCCAGCTGGCAGTGATAGGAGTACGTGGCAGGGAGCGTGAGAGAGGGCAGTTAGAAACATCACCTTGGAGCCAGACCACAGAAAGCTTTGGACACCAATTGAGAAAAAAGGAAAAACTACTTTCAGAGTGAGTGCTTTATTTTAAGGAGCAGTGAGGGGCCTCTTACGGATTTTGAGGATGATGATTGATAAAGGTGGCATTTTTGAAAGTACAGTTGTAAATATAAAATTATATCATCCGTCATATTTAACTGCTCACAAAGACATTGTTCGAAATGCAAACTGGTGGATGACAGAGCAGGCCCTGGAGCTGGGAATTGGGACTTTATCTTCCTTTGGTGTGAAGACAGACTTTTCCATCTCAGCTTCTTTCTGAAGTGTCCATAATCTATACACTGTTCTGGACTGCAATTAAATAGAAAAAATTCTTCAAAAAGATAAAGTCCCAGGTCTCCCATTTGAAGGCCTAAGAGGTTCCTATGGAGCATGGCTGTTATAGATACAGTAAGATTTTATAATCATAGTTCAGGGAGAAACCTCACCAGCTAATTCATTTTTTAGGCAATATGTGCAACAGTGGTTCTCAACAGGGAGTTTGGACTTGGGGGAGGGGGATTCAGAAGTGACCACAGAGAACTGGGTTGAATTACAATTATCTCTGGGGCTTTTTGAAATAAAGACGTGCAGGCCCATACCTACACCCCCATGAATGGGTCTGCCGCTCCTTCAGTCTGAGTCCACCAGCCTAAATGCTGTCTTATATCTTCTTTAATATCCAGAAATGGCGTTTAACCTCTTTTTGTCAACCTTTTCTGAGTGTGACAACTTTGTATACCCTTGATTCTCACCCCGCCCCTCCCCAGGAAGACAGCCTCAAAGTCTCAAACTCCTGAGTTTTCAAAATAAGGGCAGAATTAGACCTTAAAAGCAAGTGCCGGTTGAGAAAATCAAAGCATAGACACATCACCAGACTCCTTTTGAAAGACACATTTTCTTTCTCATTTTCATTTACAGTATTTTCATTTTATCTTTTCTTCCTCTAAACTCTATATCCTTCATAGCAGAATTCAGAGAAGTAACCATACCCTAAACTCTATTTGGAGGACTATCTAGAGAACTCTTTGATTCCACAGGGAATCCCCTCTGAAACCCAATGGATTCCTAAATACCCCTCTACCAACTCCCTGGCATGTGCAAAGGGCATGCGCAGACCTACCTTCACATTAGTTCCTGCTAAAATAGTTAGCAAGACAAATCTAATAAGGAGAACAGTAACGTGGGGCATTCCCAAGTGAGAGGGTGTTTCCTGGGTGTCCACACTGTTTCCTTCCTTCTCTCCTGCAGCATATTTGAGAACCTTGTCCATTGTCCACGAGTTGCCTCTCCCGCTCCCATGCCCATCCCTATCTCAGGGCCTTTCCCCAGATGCTGAGAACTCTTCTCCACCATTTTTTTCCGCCAGTGTTTTTCAGGAAAGGGAAGCTCACTTTAATTGGCCTGCCCTGCACTCCCCTTGGTCTCCCAGGGTGGACCCAGCTCTGGGGACACGGAGGCAGCTCTGCCCACGCCCGGCTCCAGGTTGTCTTGCTTTTACTTGTGTGTGGCAGCGCCCAGAGTGCTTCGCTTGGCTAGTCAAAGCTGGCAGAGGCACATGGTGCAAAAGCTGCAAGCCCCAGACTGGAGGAGGAAGCCTCTGAAGGCAGAAGGGTAAGCCTCAGTTCTCTGGCCCAGTCATCGCCAGGCTCAGGTAGCCTGGAGGATACGCCTCTGGGTCATTGTCTGGCTGGAGGATTTCTGAGATATCAGGATCATGTCTCCATGGATCTCAGAAGCATTGCATCTGTCTGTCTGTTTATGTGTTCCAACCAGCACCATCTAATCAGAACAGAACCAGACTGCTGAAGCTAGAGAGACCTCCAAGGTGACAGATCAGGCCTCCACATCCTCTTGTCACATTCCAACTCACTGAGGCCATGCAGGTGATTTGCCCAGAGTTCCCTCAGGTAGGAAGAGCACTGGGCCACTCTCACAGGTATTCCAAGTCCATGTCCAGCATTCCACAACTGCCCGTTGCTGCTTCTCACAAATAGAAGCTAAGTCTGCTGTAACTGTGTCTCCTCATAATTATTTTATGATCACAACTATGAGTGGCCAAGACATTAACAGGTCCAACAGAGAGTTACAAGACCCTCAGACCTGGAAAAGTCATGGACCCACCCAGGCTGGGCTTTGGGGTTGGGAGGTATAGATGTGTTTTATACATATGTATGTGTGCTGTGCTAAGTCGCTTCAGTCATGTTGGATTCTGCAACCCAATGGACTGTAGCCTGCCAGGCTCCTCTGTCCATGGGACTGTCCAGGCAAGAATACTGGAGTGGGTTGCCATGACTTCCTCTAGGGGATCTCATGAACCCAAGGATCAAACCTACATCTCTTATGTCTCCTACAATGGCAGGCAAGTTCTTTACCACTCGTGCCACCTGAGAAGCCCGTGTTTTATGTTTGCATTTGTTTCTGCTTTCTTAGTCCTCTTCTCAGTTACTTTTTATTTAGATCTCTAAGGGGCTTTGGCATATGTAGAATTTTTCTGAGAACTGTGACTGTAGGTACAAGATGTAATGTCTCTTAACCTGGGTTTTGATAAGCTACACTGCATTGTGTTACAATGAAAAAAAGTTATATCTTAAGTTATGTATTGTATGTATGGAATTTGTGTACCGTGATTTTATATTTGTAATGTATATATGTTTTGACATACTGATAGAAGTATCCTTTACACTTTGGAGGAGGAAATGTGGATTTAATTACAGGGGGACTTTTTTTTTTTTTTAGATATAATTGATATAACATTGTATTTGCTTTAGGTATATAATATAATGATTAGATATATGTATATATTTTTTTAATTCATCCAATCAGTAGTGCACGTACCTACTGAAAAATTCAGACAGCACCAAAAGGCCCCCCACTGAGGTCACCCAATGACCCTCCTGGAGGCCACAGCTGTTAAATCCTCCCAAAGATGGGGAAGCATAGATTTGCTTATTTCTTTTTCTTGTTTAATGAATGACTGTATGTTATATGCATCATTCTGCTCCTTACCTGTTCAATGTAATGGGTTCATTCATTACTTTAATAAATATATATTGAGCTCCTGTTATGTGCCAAGCAGTGGCTGGAATCCAGGGGAACCAAGTAGATTCACAGCCTCTAGGAACTTGTTAGAGGATAGAAACAGTAAACAAATTAGCATGTGTTGGCAGGAGAAGAAAAGCCAGTGTGGAGAAGGGAAGGGGGTGCTCTTGTACATGAGCTAGTCAGGGAAGGCCTGTCTGAAGAGGCTTGAGGCCAAGCCCAGTGTGAAGTCAAAGCGTTGTGGACACTTGGCAAAAGGACTCTGGGCAAAGCAGGCAGCGGGGGAAGACCCTGAAACTGGAGCACAGGTGAGCTGGTCATGCTCCTGGACAACAAAGGGCTGGGTGCCTGAGCTGCTGGGGGTGAAGCATCCTGAGAAAGGAACCAGACTGCATGTGGAGGCTCAGTCAGTTAAACTCTTGTAAGTACTTGGGTTTGATTCTGAGATGGAAGTTCTTGGACAGCTTTTAGATGGAAAGAGACAGGCTCACTGTGGTTGCTGGGTAGGGAACACCCAGTAGAAAGGGGAAGGGTGGGGTCAGATACCATCAGAAGGTACCTGGGGAAATTCAGGCGAGAAATCATGGTGGCCTGGGTGGGACTGGTGACGGTGACACTGGGGAAAAGTGCATCCTGGAGGCCTTTGGAAGGTGTGCTTCCCAGGTGGTTCAGTGGTAAAGAATCTGCCTGCCAGTGCAGGAGACACAGGAGACTTGGGTTCGATCTCTGGATCAGGAAGATCCCCTGGAGGAGGGAATGGCAACCCATTCCAGTATTCTTGCTGAAAAATCCCAGGGCTAGAGCCCATGAGGTCAAAAAGAGTTAAACATGATCGCCACTGAGCATGCACACATGTGGGCGGATCGTCTGTGAGGTGTCAGAGAGCTGCAGGAGGCTAGGGTGGCCCCTGGGTTTGGGCCTGGACAGGGGGTGAATGTTGGTACAGGATGGAGATAAGGAAAAGCAGGGAGTTGGAGGAAGCAATGTAGCACCTGGTTATGGATGCATTTGTTACATTAGATGTGCCAGTTCAATGGGCAGGAGTTGGCAGATGGCTGGATATAGGATTGTGGAGTTCAGACAGAGGTCAGGGTCAGAGAGACGAGTCTGAGGCTCATTAGCATATAGGTGGTCCTTAGAGCCCTGGGGACAGATGAGACTAGAGCAGCTGCCCAACATTTTTCATTCCATGGTTCCTCTGCAATAAACAGAGAGATGGACCTGGACCCCTGTCCTGACGGGGCCCGCCATTGCCCCAAAGGCCGAGGGGATCAATGTCCTGTCACAGCTGTCACTTCTTTGCAGCCAAATGCATAGTGTGGTCACACAGTATGAAGGAGAAGAAAGAACTCTGGGCTGGGGTCAGGACCTGGGTCCTGGGGTCAGCTCAGACACTGTCAGCTGTGTGATGACCAGCCTAAGGCCCTCCTGGGTCCTGGGCTCATCACCTAGAGGGACTGAACCAGGTGATCTCAGGATCCATCCAGCTGTAACATGGTTTTCCTGTAAGCCAACCAGGATGAAGAGTAAAAAGAATTCCCATACACCACTCACATTAAAACAAAAAAAACACATTATAAAGACATTTGTATGGTGAAAGGGAAACCATGCAATCAATTGTGGAATGCTGCTCTTAGGGTCAAGGAAGGCGATTTCAAACTTAGAGAAAAGTTACAAAAATAGTTCAAACACTCCTCCTCATATGTGTGTGTGTGTGTATCCATTTTTACATTTTTAACTTATTATACATTTTTGATCAATTTGAGAGTAAGTTGCAAATATCATGTCCCTTTACCCCTAAATATTTCAATATCTTTGTTTCCTAGAAACAAAGATATTCTCTTAAGTAATGGTATTAAATTATCAAAATCAGAAAGTTAATATCCTTGATATAGACGTAACTCAAATTTTGCCAGTTACACTGTATAACAACAACAAAAAAAGTGTTGGAAATCCAGGATGACCTGTGCCTCTAGCTAGCATGCCTAACTCAGGAACCGTAATTCAGTCTTCCATCCACAGCCTTGACCCTTGTGAAGACTCGAAGTCATGTGTTTTGTAAAATGTCTTTTGATTTGGTTTGCCTGATGCTTCCTCATGGTTAGATTCAGGTTTTGCATTTGGGAGTGGAAGGCTGTTTAAAGGGGTGAAATCTGAGTCCTTAAAGGGAATGAGATCTGAGTTCCGCCAAGGATGAACAGAAATCAGAACAGCCCTTTGAGTAGGTACCTGATCTCTCAGAAGCCTGAATGGGATTTGAAAGAGAATATTCACCTGGTGTGGACATGGTGTGTGTGAAATACATTCTGAGCTAACATTTTGGCAAGAAAGGGAACCCTCTCCCCAGGAGACTTATTCTCCCCTGTTATTCTGAGTGTCTGATAAATCGTTGCTTCTATATAAGGCCTGCATGAGCAGTGACCCGAGGGCTGGTGGTGATGGTTCTCATGTTTTACAAATGGGAGACCTGAGGCCCAGGGAGCACGTGCATTTAGGGGCCTCCACGCTCATGCCCTTTCTACTCAGCTGTGCTATTTCAAAAGAGCGTTTTCTCCAACAACCCTTGCTTGGCTTTGCTCAAAACAAGGATTCAATAAAGACTCTAGCTCCATTTTCCACTCATGTCAATGACTGATACTTGATTAGCATTCAGGATTGCTGTCATCGGCATAATTTGCACAGATGCAAAGACCAATTTTGTTGTTACTGAGGCGGAAAGATCGATTTCCTCAGAAGTTATCAGAGTTAGAGGCAACCAATAATCACCGGGGTGTCTCACTGGCTGATTCTGAAAGGAAGCTTTGTTGCCTCTGGCATCGTGAGCTTCTATGGTGATGAGCCAGGAGGCTGGGAGTTGGAAGGCCTAAGTGCATGTGTACGTGTACCGCCTGGCTGCTGCACCACGGCCATGTGACATGGCACAGTGGTCAGCCTCCAAAGTAAAGAAACCTCAACCACCATCGCTGCCTTCTCAGTGTTGCCCCGAGGGGCACGTGGGTCCTTGTAGAGATCACGTTGTAGGCGTGGCCGATGCCATGGTGATCACTGCCTCTTTACCCAGCCGAGGATTCCTGAAGAGAAGACTTCCTTCCAGTCTGAACCGCTGAGCGAGGCTGCCCCGCCCACCCTGGGTGCAGCAGCTGGAGTGCTGGGTTCAAGTCCAGCTCTGCAGCAGACTGCCTAACCACTCCCAGCATCTGGCCATGGGCTCAGTGCGCTGCGTTCCTGGCCCCAGATCCTGGCACAGATATGCAGTCGTCGCTGGTTTTTCCTCTTCTCCATCCTGTACTTGCTGTCCATTTCCTTCTCCACACATTGTGCTGCTGCTCCTCCTTTCCCCTCTTGGACTCCCTCAGTCAAAGCAAGAGATACTGTTCTGTGCCAGAATATAAATCACATGGGCTTCCCTGGTGGCTCAGTGGTAAAGAATCCACCTGCAATGCAGGAGACGCAGGTTCAGTCCCTAGGACAGGAAGACCCCCTGGAGGAGGGCATGGCAACCCACCCCAGTAGTCTTGTCTGGGTACAAAGAGTCGAACACGACTAAAGCAACTGAGCATGCACGCATAAACATACAGTAGTTGGGAAGCTGAGTCCCTTCATCTCCGACCAGGAAAGTAAAAAATCCCAACACATCCTGGTTTGCAAAGCAGTGAGCTTGACCTTAGGAGACTGGCACTTCATCATTTTAGCTGGAGGATCAGGGCTGGATGCTGGACTGGGTGTGGGTGTGTCAAGATAGGGAGGGGGGAACAGTGAACACTGGGAGGCATCCACTAGGGGTAGCTGTGGGATCACCAGCCAGTGACCTGTTTCGTTGGAGGGACCAGATTGTATGTATGTGTATGGGATGTGGGGTATCTATTTTGATTCAAAATGAAGATAACTTTCCTGGAAGTAAGAATATGGAAAAAATAAACAGTCTGAACATTTGCATGAATGGTTATGAATATAAACTAGATTACAAATATAAGTATTTAGAATAGCAACAGAATGAACCCTCAGCAAGTGGTAATCATTTTTTGTGGTGTTTAAGGGCATGGATTCTGGAGCAAACATTCTAGGTTTACATCCCAGCTCCAGCATTTCTAGTTGTATAGCCTTGGGAAAGTTACTTCACCTCTCTGTGTTTGGATTTCTTTGTCTATAAAATGGGCATAATCATAGTACCTACATGGTAGGATTGTTGTGTCAATTAAATGAATTCATTTACATAAGACTCTTAGAAAAGTGACTGGCAGATATTATCTACTATGTGAGAGTTATTATCTGTTGTACTGATGAGAAAGTCAATGAGAAAATTGGATTTTGCTCGTATCCAGGCATATTTTGAGAACACCAACGAAGAGGTTGGTGATCCTGAACTTAGGACACAAGCTATATCTCAAGGCTAGGTTTGTACACCAGACACAGGCACACGTGGGACAGTGCGTTTCCTCTTCTAAAGCCTTGGATCTCTAGGACAGGCATTTGGATCTCTTTACTGCCATACATGACAATGTGTTCTTTGAACAAGGATCTTGACATTCACTGTGTTAGTTTCTTAGGGCAGCTGTAACAAAGTACCACAAAAGAAATTGATTGTCTCACAATTCTGGAAGCCAGATGTCTGAGATAAGGTGGCAGCAGTCTTGGTTCCTTCTATGGGCGGATTCTATTCCTCTTCCCAGCTCTTGGTGGTTTGTGAACAGCCACTGACCTTTCTCTGCATGTGTGTTCATCACCCCAATCTCTCTTTCATCTTCCCATTGTGTTCTCCCTGCATGTATCTGTCTCTGTGTTCAAATTTCCCTTCTGCAGGACACTGTTGTGTTAGATTAGGTCCCACCCTAATGACCTTGTCTTAATTTGATCATCTGCAAAGAGCCTATTTCCAAATAAGGTTATATTCATAAGTACTGGGGCTTCCCTGATAGCTCAGTTGGTAAAGAATCTGCCTGCAGTGTAGGAGACCCTGGTTTGATTCCTGGGTCAGGAAGATCCGCTGGAGAAGGGATAGGCTACCCACTCCAGTATTCTTGGGCTTCTCTTGTGGCTCAGCTGGTAAAGAATTTGCCTGCAATGAAGGAGACCTGGGTTCGATCTCTGGCTTGGGAAGACCTCCTGGAGAAGGGAAAGGTACCCACTCCAGTATTCTGGCTTAGAGAATTTCATGGACTTTATAGTCCACGGGGTCGCAAAGAGTCAGACACGACTGAGCGACTTTCACTTCACTTCACTTCGTAAGTACTGGGGGCTGAGACTGCAACATCATTTAAAGGCATACAATTCAACTCCTTACATTCACAATCCATTAAGCCCTCATGTCTGAATTGTGGAAACTGCTTTCCAGCTGGCTGATCCATTACCCCTCACCTCTCATCCCCGCTCACTTTCCACAAAGGGAGGGAAAACTCCATTTTCACCACGAGGCATCTATTGCGTTCCTAATACTGTGATCCGAAAACAACATCGAGCTCAAATGGATCAAAATCAAACACCATCAGCACCATGTTGAAAGCCCAGCCTGTACCATGTTGGAGGCTGGGGTATGACCTGGTTCTGGGTAAAGACTTCATTTTGTGTGAGGGACTCTGCATTGGCCCAGGGGTCTCTACATTGGCCCAGAGCTCCCTGGCTGAAGTTCAGTGTGGGAATGATGAGAGGGGCCATCAGGGATCTTTTGAGTTTTCTCTGAACTCTATTCCGGTACCCAGAGGTGGCCTCACAGTGCAACAGTATTAACTTTGGGAAGTGAGTATCATCTCTGACCTGCTGCTGCCCAGCTGTGTGAACTTGGACCTGCCTCTCTGGAGATTAGTGTTCTCCTTAGTCCACTGGGGAAGTTGGATTCACAATAAAGCTCACTTTATCTTATTTAATCCTCACAGCAAACTGCTAAAGCAGGTGTTAGTATCCCCATTTTACAGATAGGAAACCTCTTAATTAAGAAATTAAAGGACCCACATTTTTATATTAAATGACCCTGCCTCTTTTTTTTCTTTTCTATCATAATTTATCACAGGATTGAATATAGTTCCCTGTGCTATATGAAAGGTCCTTGTTGTTAATCCATTCTATATATCTTAGTTTGCATCTGCTAATCCCAAATTCCCAATTCCTCCCCCCCCACCCTCCTTTCCCCTTGGCAACCAGAAGCTTGTTCTCTGTGTCTGTAAGTCTATTTCTGTATCATGGATCAGTTTCATTTATGTCGTACTTTAAATTCCACATAAGTGATATTATATGGTGTTTATCTTTCTCTTTTTGACTCACTTTGGATAGTATAGTAATCTCTAGTCCATTCATGTTGCTGCAAATAGCATTATTTCATTCTTTTTTATGATTGACTATTACTCCATTGTATATATGTACCACACCTTCTTTATTCATTCATCTGTCAACGGACATTATGATTGCTTCCATGTCTTAGCTATTATAAATACTGCTGCTGTGAATATAGGGGTGCGTGTTCCTTTTCGAATTATAGTTTTGTCCAGATACATGCCCAAGAATGGGATGACTGGATCATATGGCAATTCTGTTTTTAGCTTTTTGAGGAACCTCCATACTGTTTTCCATAGTGGCTGCACCAATTTACGTTCCCACCAACAGTGTGGGAGTGTTCCCTTTTCTCCATACCCTCTCCACCATTTGTTATTTGTAGGCTTTTCAATGATGGCCATTCTGATTGTGAGGTGGTACCTCATTATAGATTTGATTTGCATTTCTTTAATAATTAGCGATGTTGAACATCTTTTCATGTGCCTCTTAGCCATCTGTATGTCTTCTATGGAGAAATGTCTATTTGGTTTTTCTGCCCATTCTTTGATTGGGTTGTTTGTTTTTCTGTTATTGAATTGTACGAGCTGTTTGTATATTTTGGAAATTAAGCCCTTGTTGGAGTGACATTGCCTCTTTAACTAACTCATAAATCCAAGTGGTTTTTCATCTTGGCTGCAGAGTGTAATCACTTGGTAGGACTTTGGGTTTGAGGTTTGATGTGTCTGGGAGTTAGGACTGAGTAACCCTATTTTGCAAGAGCTCTTTAGGTAATTCTGATATAGTTCCAGCATTGAGAGCACTGCTGTAAACGTCCTGTGATCCTTTCCGGTCTAAAAGCTAGAGTATTGCACATTGCCTCTGTGCTTATTGCTAAGCTCCTTGGGCCTTCACTAACCCCTTTTCTCCCTTCTGACTTCCCCAACCAATGCCTCTTTCTTGCAGTGGCTCACTTTGTGATCAGTTGCCTTTGTGGCCTTCGTGGGCTAGGCTGGTCATCATGGAGCTGGATGCCTTCTACCGGATGGCTTACAGGTTCTGGTTTTCTGATCCTGACAGAGCCATCACCCTTCATTCACAGATTGTCTACACCATATTTTTCAAATTGTCATGGAAACCCAGTAGTGGATCATGAAATCAGTAGAGCGATGCATTTAAAAATAAAATAGGGAAGAAAAGAGAACATAGGGTAGGTTACATAGTAAAGAAAAGCAATGTCCTATGAAATTTCTGTTTTGGATCACTCTAATGGGAGAAAGCAAAGAGGAACTAAAGAGCCTCTTGATGAGGGTGAAGGAGGAGAGTGAAAGAGTCAGCTTAAGACTAAATATTAAAAAACTAAGATCATGGCATCCGGCCCCATTACGGCATGGCAAATAGAAGGTGAAAAGGTGGAAGTAGTGACAGATTTCCTCTTCTTGGGCTCCAGAATCACTGCAGATGGCGATTGCAACCATGAAATCAGAAGACAACAGCTTCTTGGCAGGAAAGTGATTGCAAACCAAGACAATGTGTTGAAAAGCAGACATTACTTTTGTCATCAAAGGTCCATATAGTCAAGGGTATGGCCTTCCCAGTGGTCATGAACGGTTGTGAGAACTGGACCATAAAGAAGGCATAACACCAGTCAATTGATGCCTTTGAACTGTGGTGCTGGAGAAGACTCTGAGAGTCCCTTGGATAGCAAGCAGATCAAACCAGCCAATCTTAAGGGAGATCAACCCTACGTATTCACTGGAAGGACTGATGCTGAAGCTCCAGTATTTTGGCCATCGGATGCGAACAGACAACTCATTGGAAAAGTCCCTGATGCTGGGAAAGATTGAGGGCAGAAGAGTAGAGGGTGTCAGAGGATGAGATGGCATCAGGGTGTCTCACGGATGCAATGAGCATGAACTTGGGCAAACTCCGGGAGATGATGAGGGACAGGGAGGCCTGGCATGCTACAGTCCATGGGGTCGCAAAGAGTTGGACACAACTGAAGCGACTGAGCATGTACACACACACATACACACATATATAGTCCAAATATATATTTTATATATGTATACACATATGTGTGTATATATATGCATGCATGCGTGCTCAGTCATGTCTAACTCTTTGTGACCCTCTGGACTATAGCCCGCCAGGCTCCTCCTAGGATATATATATATATATATATATATATATATGGGATCTCCATGAAAAGCCCTTCATACTGTGAGTTACAAAGTACAGTGCAGACAAAAAATGTTTCAACTGCGCTGTATTGGAATATACTTATCATTGCTTCAGAACATGAAATAAAATGCTACTCCTCTAAGGGCATAGAATGTTAGAGCAAGAGACGTAGACGTTGTCTGGTCCACTGATCTCCAAAACTGGATCCCCTAGGAAATTTGTTAAAAATGCCAAATCCTCAGGCCCAGCCCCACAAAGTAAAATTCACTTGACCCAAGAATGTTTATTTTCTGATTCTGAGTTTTGGGAACTACTAATCTAATCTAGATGGTTGGATGGCATCACCGACTCGATGGACATGGGTTTGGGTGGACTCCGGGAGTTGGTGATGGACAGAGAAGCCTGGCGTGCTGCAATTCATGGGGTCGCAAAGAGTCGGACACGACTGAGCGACTGAACTGAACTGAATCTAATCTACGTTCTTGATTTGACATTGAGTGGCATGCCCGAGGTCATGTAGCAGAGCTGGGATTCTCCACCCCTTGCCCTCCTCCATCTTTCCATTCCACAGATCTCAAGGGAAAGCCTAAGCTGAGGTCCTAACGTGGAATGCTTGCAGTAGAATTACCTGCAAAGGTTTTTAAAAATATGGATGCTCTAGCCCACCCCAAACCAATTAAATGACAACCTTTGGGGGTGGGCCTGAGCATCTGGCCTTCTGAGAGTGCCTCTCAAACTTTAATGTGCATATGCCTTCTCCTGCCCCTGCCCCCACCCCCTGCCCCCAGGGCCTTGCTACAATGCAGACTGGGCTTAAGATCTGGGTGAGGCTTTGAGATTCTGTGTTTCAAGACAGGTTCCCCTGTTGCTGGTCTGGGGACCAAGCTTTGTGTAGCAGGACCTTAAGGTATGGTCCCATGTCCCCAAGAACCTGCAGACTTCCTCACCTCTGCCAGCATCTCCCTTGCCTGCCTCACTTTATACTTTGTGGGTTTGCATTTGCTTTCTCTTCAGCAGGCTTTCCCCTGTGACTCAGCTGGTAAAGAATCTGCCTGATATGTGAGAGACCTGGGTTCGATCCCTGGGTTGGGAAGATCCCCTGGAGAAGAACGGCTACCCACTCCAGTATTCTGGCCTGGAGAATTCCATGGTCCATATAGTCCATTGGGTGGACTGATGCTGAAGCTGAAGCTCCAGTACTTTGGCCACCTGATGCAAAGAACTGATTCATTGGAAAAAACCCTAATGCTGGGAAAAATTGAAGGCGGAAGAAGGGGATGACAGAGGATGAGATGGTTGGATGGTATCACTGACTTGAGGACATGAGTTTGAGTGAACTTTGGGAGTTGGTGATGGACAGGGAAGCCTGGCGTGCTGCAGTCCATGGGGTGACAAAGAGCTGGACACAACTGAGTGACTTTCACTTTCTTTCTCTTCAGCAGTGATTTTCCACTGGGTCATTTATCAAAAGTTGGTCTCCCTACCCACACTTTTAAGTATCTCAACAGCAAGGACCATGGTTTTAAATTCTTCCGCCTTGCCCTCCCCAGCCCATCCTCCTACAGCTGCACTCTTCTCTGCAGGTTCCTGATAAAGGTGGCCGTGTCATCACCAGCTGTGGCTTAACTCCATCCATCAGCAAATAGTGAGGGCGCATCTAAAGGAACACTAAGCCCACATCCACAGCCTGTCCTGGGAGGGCTTGCCGTCCTGCAAGGGAGGGAAGGCATGTGCCTGCGTTGCTATGACTTAAGCCTGCTGAGAGGTACGGGTACTGTGCGGTGGGGTTAAGAGCATGTAGCCAGATGACTGGGGTTCAAATCCCAGTTATGCTGCTAATTGTGCAGACTTGGATAATTTACTGAGCCTCAGTTTTCCTAGTTATAAAATAGGGACAAGAATAGCACATAATTTGTACAGTTGTTTTGAAGATTATATGAGTTAACAAATATAAAGTGCTGGCCCTTGTGGTAAGCTGTATGTCAGTGCTGGTATAATTTAGTTGTAGGGTGAGAGAACGGAGAATAATATCGTGACATGCTAGAGCCTGAAGTATTCATCAAACATGGATCCTCCAGAGATGGAGATAGTCCATTCCTGGTGGTGGGAACAGCATGGGCAAAGGCCCAGAGGCAGACACACAGGACATCAAGAACCTGAAGTTTGTTCTGACTCACACTACAGGGGTGCCTGTAGGGAGCAGTAGCTGATGGGCTTAGAATGTCATTTGAGGCCAAGTGGTAGAAATCCTTGAAGGCCACACTGGGGAGTTAAGATTTTATTCTAGAAGCAATAGAGAGCCAGTCTTGGAAGATCTTTTAATATAACTTTTCCTATAAAAATCACAGAGTGTGTCTCAGTTCTGAGCAGAATGTCACAACCACTCCCCTCTTTCAAATATTGCAGTTAATTTTCTTCATCCCTCCTCTTGTCTACCTCACAGTGTTGATCCAGGCTTCTCTCATTGTCTGAGTGAACATTCAGGACAATTAAATGACCTTCAGCCAGGTCACCATAAGGGTCACATAGCCAGGAACACATATAATCATTGGGGCTCACAGCCCAGAACTTCTGGGCCACTCTGCCAGTGGGATCTTGTCACCTCCCAGCCACAGAACTCTTAAAAGACCATATTCCCTCCTTAAGAGCTTTGAGCAGGAACCTGCAGCTCCCACAAGGTTGTTTTTCTTCTCCCTTCTCCTCCCCCTTTAACTCTTAACCCAAGGATAATATACTCAAATGGTAGGCTGTCTCTCTCTCTCTCTCTGTCACACACACACAGACACACACACACAGACACACACACACAGACACACACACACAGACACACACACACACACACACACACACGTGGGTAGGCAGCAGAGAGAGCTGCCTGCTACTCTATGATACAGTTGCAAGTTGCCTAACTTCGCTGTACGCCCAAAAGTGAGGAGTTCATCAGTAACATGAAGGTCATAGGAGTCCATATTACACTGAGTTGTCATGAAGGTTAAATGAATTAGTACAGGTAAAGCAGAACTGTGTCTTAGCACAGAGTCAATGATCAACAAGCATTAGCTATTATTATTATAATGGAGGAAATTGGAAGGGCTCATGGTCTGCCACGTTACAGTGAGAAAGAAAATATAATTGCCAATTTGGAAAGGAGTAAAAGGATTATAAAAGGCATTGTATGTGAAAATATGTGACAATAAATTTGAAAATCCAGAGGAAATGGGGAATTTCTTAGCAAAATAAAGATTATCAAAATTGCCCCCAAAGAGGCAGAACATCTGAATAGACCAATAACCATAGAACACTTTAGATAGAGTTCATTAAAGAGTTACCCTTTTTAAAAAGCCTTCATGGTCTTATAACTGGATACTGTCTAGTCTTCAAAAACCAGGTATTGCCTTTCTTATTCAAACTATTTCTGCCCCTAGAATAAGATGAAAATTTCCCTTGATTCGTTTTACGAAGCCAGCATGACCTGAATATTCAAGCCTAAAAAGCACAAATCTCTTCTATCTCAAAAGCTTTGAGGTAAAAGATGACCCTAACAAAGAAAGACAGGGAAGAAAGCAAGATTTGGTGTGCGTGACATGCCCTCGCTTTGGCAGTAGATCTGCACCTGGAGGCATGGAAGCATCACCTGAGCAGCCTCACCGGGCCCCACTCCTGACCTTATTAGTCTGGGGAAGGGCCGGGCCATGGAAACATTTTCCAGCTTCCCAGAGCCCCTGCTTAAGGAAACTGGAAATCCCGTTAAGTGCACAAGCCTGGTTTATGGATCTTAAACCAGCTGAGTTGAGCAGCAGTTCCAGGAGAGACTTCCCACCAATCCTTTCACGTGACCAGAGCTACAAGAAGCAGCTGTTGGCTGCAGACATACCAAGCCTCCCTTCAGAGCCCAGGGGGTTCCACAGAGCTGCATGTGTCCTGTCCTCAAAAACCAAAGACCTGGTCAGGAATAAGACCGCTCATATTTGTGGGTTCTGAGCCAGCAACTTTGCCTGCTGCAAAGGAAGGCCAAGAGAGCCCACAGAGAGTTTTACTCTCTGGAATTCAGGAGGATTTTAATGACAGACCTGTTCATGATTGTGCTGGAGGGTGATTAAGCTTACATGGTGAGCGGCCCTGTGAATAAATAGCAGTGTAGACACACCATCAGTCCACATTTTTAGCTCTCCTTAGTCCATCCCCAGTTCCTGGATTCAGCACCAGCATGCACAGCACTGTGACCGCCTGTGACTGAAGCCTCCTCAAACCACCCTGTAAGCATCACAGAAGAGGGAAGAATGTCCTGCATCCTGTTCTTCCAGTAGTTGGGTTCCCTGACCAGGGACTCTAGGGTCCCTTCCAACCACCTGTCCTCCTCAGAGACGACCCTGTTAGGTTTTTTTTTTTTTTTTTTTTTTTATTGTTCTTGGCTTTATTGTACTTTCCAGATATCACAATTTGAAGGTTTATGGAAACCCTGTGTTGAGCAAGTCTTCTCAGCCCTGTTAGTTTTATATCTGTCTTCAGCCCCAGTCTTCTATATAAATCTTATTTCTACACTTGCTTCATTGAATAATAATAATAAGGCAACTTGAACCATCCTCACCATAACACAATATAAAAAGAACAAATAAGTAGATTGCTGGCTTAGGTTTGGATAATTAATATAGGAGCAGTGCAGACTGTCTTCCTCTGTACACCTCCATCCACAGCAGGAAATCCTTCTTGGAGTCACTGCACCATTAAACCAAAGGAGAAAAAGACAAAAGATGCCAAGAACTGGTGGTGAAATGGGACAGTATCTGGTGTTTGCGTTATAATATTCCCTAAAAGGAACAGTTGGGAGGTAGGAATAAATGATATAGGATTGGCAAAATATTAATTGTTGGAACTGAGTGGTGGGCACACAGGCATTTGTTACACCATTCTTTTTGTGTGTTTGAATTTCTTCTGTAAGAAAAGAAAAGAATAGGAGAGAAAACATGTTGACAGGAATGAGTTCCATCAGCCCATAACTGGCAGAAGATTCCTGACACTGAATGGGGAAAGTCCAAAAAGAGGGACTGGAGTCTTGGTGCAGAGCAGTTGGTAGTACCTATTTAATTCAGTTGCTCCGTCGTGACTGACTCTTTGTGACCCCGTGGACTGCAGCACACCAGGCCTCCCTGTCCATCACCAACTACCGGAGTTGACTCAAACTCACGTCCATTGAGTTGGTGATGCCATCCAGCCATCTCATCCTCTGTCATCCCCTTCTCCTCCTGCTTTCAATCTTTCCCAACATCAGGGTCTTTTCAAATGAGTCAGCTCTTCGCATTAGGTGGCCAAAGTATTGGAGTTTCAGCTTCAGAATCAGTCCTTCCAGTGAATAATCAGGACTGATTTCCTTTAGGATGGACTGGTTGGATCTCCTTGATGTCCAAGGGACTCTCAAGAGTCTTCTCCAACACCACAGTTCAAAAGCATCAATTCTTCGGCGCTCAGCTTGCTTTATAGTCCAACTCTCACATTCATACATGACTACTGGAAACACCATAGCTTTGACGAGATGGCCTTTTGTAGGCAAAGTAATGTCTCTGCTTTTTAATGCTGTCTAGATTGGTCATAACTTTTCTTCCAAGGAGCAAGCATCTTTTAATTTCATGGCTGCAGTTACAATCTGCAGTGATTTTGGAGCCAAAAAAAATAATGTCAGCCACCGTTTCCACTGTTTCCCCATCTATTTGCCATGAAATGATGGGACCAGATGCCATGGTCTTTGTTTTCTGAATATTGAGTTTTAAGCCAACCTTTTCATTCTCCTCTTTCACTTTAATCAAGAGGCTCTTTAATTCTTCTTTGCTTTCTGCCATAAGGGTTGTGTCACCTGCATATATGAGGTTATTGAAATTTTCCCAGCAATCTTGATTCCAGCTTGTGCTTCTTCCAGCCCAGTGTTTCTCATGATGTACTCCACGTATAAGTTAAATAAGCAGAGTGACAATATATAGCCTTGACGTACTCCTTTCCTGATTTGGAACCAGTCTGTTGTTCCATGTCCAGTTCTAACTGTTGCTTCGTGACCTGCATGCAGATTTCTCAAGAGGCAGGTCAGGTGGTCTGGTATTCCCATCTCTTTCAGAATTTTCCACAGTTTGTTGAGATCCACACAGTCAAAAGCTTTGGCATAGTCAATAAAGCAGTAGATGTTTTCCTTGAATTCTCTTGCTTTTTCTATGATCCAACAGATACTGGCAATTTGATCTCTGGTTCCTCTGGCTTTTCTAAAACCAGCTTGAACATCTGGAAGTTCACGGTTCATGTATTGCTGAAGCCTGGCTTGGAGAATTCTGAGCATTACTTTACTAGTGTGTGAGATGAGTTCAATTATGCGATAGTTTGAGCATTTTTTGGCATTGACTTTCTTTGGGATTGGAATGAAAACTGACCTTTTTCAGTCCTGTGGCCACTGCTGAGTTTTCCAAATTTGCTGGCGTATTGAGTGCAGCGCTTTCACAGCATCATCTTTTAGGATTTGAAATAGCTCAACTGGAATTCCATCACCTACACTAGCTTTGTTCATAATGATGCTTCCTAAGGCCCAGTTGACTTCACATTCCAGGATGTCTGACTCTAGGTGAGTGATCATACCATCGTGATTATCTGGGTCGTGAAGATCTTTTTTGTATAATTCTTCTTTGTATTCTTGCCACCTCTTCTTAATATCTTCTGCTTCTGTTAGGTCCCTACCATTTCTGTCCTTTATTGTGCCCATCTTTGCATGAAATGTTCCCTTGGTGTCTCTAATTTTCTTGAAGAGATCTCTAATCTTTCCCATTCTGTTGTTTTCCTCTATTTCTTTGCATTGATCACTGAGGAATATTTTCTTATCTCTCCTTGCTATTCTTTGGAACTCTGCGTTCAAATGGGTATATCTTTCCTTTTCTCCTTTGTTTTTCACTTCTCTTCTTTTCACAGCTATCTGTAAGGCCTCCTCAGACAGCCATTTTGCCTTTTTGCATTTCTTTTTCTTGAGGATAGTCTTGATTCCTGTCTCCTGTACAATGTCACGAACCTCCGTCCATAGTTCTTCAGGCACTCTGTCTATCAGATCTAATCCCTTGGATCTATTTCTCACTTCCACTGTATAATTGTAAGGGATTTGATTTAGGTCATACCTGAATGGTCTAGTGGTTTTCCCTACTTTCTTCAATTTAAGTCTGAATTTGGCAATAAGGAGCTCATGATCAGAGCCACAGTCAGTTCCCAGTCTTGTTTTTGCTAACTGTATAGAGCTTCTCTATCTTTGGCTGCAAAGAATATAATGAATCTGATTTGGGTATTGACCACCTGGTGATGTCCATGTGTAGAATCTTCTCTTGTGTTGTTGAAAGAGGGTGTTTGCTATGACCAGTGTGTTCTCTTGGCAAAACTCTATTAGCCTTTGCCCTGCTTCATTCTGTACTTCAAGGCCAAATTTGCCTGTTACTCCAGATGTTTCTTGACTTCCTACTTTTGCATTCCAGTCCCCTATAATGAAAAGGACATCTTTTGGGGGGTTAGTTCTAGAAGGTCTTGCAGGTCTTCACAAAACTGTTGAACTTCAGCTTCTTCATCATTACTGTTCAGGGCATAGACTTGGATTACTGTGATATTGAATGGTTTGCCTTGGAAATGAACAGAGATCATTTTGTCATTTTTGAGATTGCATCCAAGTACTGCATGTCGGACTATTTTGTTGACTATGATGGCCACTCCATTTCTTCTAAGGGGTTCTTGCCCACAGTAGTAGATATAATGGTCATCTGAGTTAAACTCACACATTCCAGTCTATCTTAGTTCACTGATTCCTAAAATGTCAGTGTTCACTGTTGCCATCTCCTGTTTGACTACTTCCAATTTGCCTTTATTCATGGACTTAACATTCCAGGTTCCTATGCAATATTGCTCTTTACAGCATCAGACTTTTCTTCTGTTATGTCACATCCACAACTGGGTGTTGTTTTTGCTTTGGCTCTGTCTCTTCATTCTTTCTGGAGTTATTTCTCCACTGATCTCCAGGAGCATACTGGGCACTTACCGACCTGGGGAGTTCATCTTCAGTGTCCTATCTTTTTGCCTTTTCATACTGTTCATGGGGTTTTCAAGTCAAGAATACTGAAGTGGCTTGCCATTTCCTTCTCCAGTGGACCATATTTTGTCAGAACTCTTTACCATGACCTGTCCGTCTTGGGTGGCCCTATACGGCCACCCAAATTCATTGAGTTAGACAACCAATCTGATCACCGATCCATGTGATCAGATTCGTTAGTTTTCTGTGATTGTGGTTTTCAGTCTGTCTGCTCTCTGCTGGAGAAGGATAAGAGGTTTATGGAAGCTTCCTGATGGGAGAGACTGACTGAGGGGAAAACTGGGTCTTGCTCTGATGGGGAGCCCTGCTCAGTAAATCTTTAATCCAATTTTCTGTTGATGGGTGGAGCTGTGTTCCCTCTGTGTTATTTACCTGGGGCCCAAGTATGGTGGAGTAATGAAGATAATGGAGGCCTCCTTCAAAAGGTCCCATGCATGCACTGCTAGTGTACTGTATGTATGTATGTACTGTAGTGCCTACTATGACCCTGAATATTAATTGGAAGGACTGATGCGGAAGCTGAAGCTGAAGCTCCAACACTTTGGCCACTTGATACGAAGAGCCAACTCATTGGAAAAGACCCTGATGCTGGGAATGATTGAGGGCAGGAAGAGAAGGGGGTGACAGGATGAGATGGTTAGATGGCATCATCAACTCAATGGACATGAGTTTAAGCAAACTCCGGGGGTTAGGGACCCTTGCATGCTGGAGTCCATGGAGTCGCAAAGAGTCAGACACAACTGAGCAACTAAACAACAACAAATTACAGTGCTCAGCACTGTGTCTGGCTCAGATAAAGCACTCTCTGAACGGGAGTCAGCAGATCCCACTGTTATTATTATAGATGTTGTTAGTGTATCCCTGGACACAGGGGTCTAGGGGGAAAGAGGCTGAGGGAAATAGAATGTATTCAAGGTATTTAATTTGAAACTGTTTTAGCCTTTATAGGTGAGATCACAGAGGAAGGGTGAGTCTTTGTTTCCATAGAATAAATTTGCCAGCTCTGTCTGAAAGCTTCCACCTTTTCAGTTAATGCTGACAGTGTCATGTACCCCATCAGGAAGAGAGAACATAAATATGAGAGTAGGAAATTCCAGAGCAATGGAGAAATCCAGTCGTGGCTCATATGTATCCTCTCTGCTTGCTCTGTCACCTCCTTACTTTGTCTCATATTCTCTCCTCTCCTTCCCACTCCACCCCCATCTCTCTGCTTATTCACTTTGATTAGACTTTGGAAGACTTACAGTATCTTCCCTTTGAAAAGGGCCCGGGCTGGTCAGTGATGTTTGTATGTCAACATTTAAGAATCACTTTCATTTACTAACAAGCTCCATATTCCCTGGTGGCTCAGACGGTAAAAGCGTCTGCCTACAATGCAGGAGACCCGGCTTCGATCCCTGGGTCAGGAAGATCCCCTGGAGAAGGAAATGGCAACCGATTCTAGTACTCTTGCCTGGAAAATCCCATGGACAGAGAAGAGTGGTAGGCTACAATCCATGGGGTCGCAAAGAGTCAGACATGACTGAGCGACTTCACTTTCTTTCTTTTCATCTTCTAAGAAACTCCAGAGCCAGCCAAGTCAAGATATTTTTTAAAAAATATAAAAGAAGACTGAGGGCTGCTAAAGCTTCAGAAGAGCACACAATAGACAACAGACCACCAGCTGGAGGGGCCGAGGGTGGGAAGAGCTGGTACACACTTGATTCAGATGTTAACCAAAGATTACTGATGGTCTGCTTAATCTTCAAAGGATTACCTTAACTAGAGTCAGACTGCCTCTCCTGAATTTTGTTTAACCATGGAATTTTTGAGTGATGGCAGGTTGGCCCCTCCAGCCACAGCAGCTGCTCAGGCTGTGAGGCCCACTGAGAAGTGATCGGAGTGAAGGGTTCAGTTTGAGGGGTTTTTTTGTTTTGTTTGTTTGGGTTTTAGTTTTGTTTTTAGCATTGACTGGCTGAGAATCCCTTCCATGTGTCTGGGTCTTCCTGGTGCAGAAAGCACATTTATTTTTGGATCATTTCATCTGACATTCCCAGCAGTGGTGAGAGGCAGACAGTCCAGGAGTCTCAAACCCTTGTTTACAGATGAGGAAACTAATACTCAGAGAATGATGATTTTTCAGAGTCAAATAATTAGTACATGGCAGAGTTACAACTGAATTATTCAGTTCTCTGCTATTAGAAGGGTTAACAATCCAGAGATAAAGACAATATGATATACTTAATATTGCTTAGCCATGAAGTGTCTGACCCTTAGCAGGGCCTCAAAAGGATTGGATGGGTGCATAGATGTGTAAATGAGTGAATGGAGCTCCTGGAAGTTGGAAAATGGGTCTTTTTCACCTCTGTACCCCTGGTGCCACTATTGTGCTTTGACATACAAGACCCACTTAATAAATATTTGTTGAATGAACAATCTACTTATGTATGCCATATACTTTTGTACCAAGACAAGAGTTTGTGAAGAAGGTTAACCTTCTGAAGCCTTAAAGAATAGAAGAGGCTGGACTTTTCTGGTGGTACAGTGGATAAGAATCTACCTGCCAGGGCAGAGGACGCAGGTTCAGTCCCTTGTCTGAGAAGATTCCACATGCTACAGGCAACTAAAGCCCATGTACCACAACTACTGGAGCTCAAGTGCTCTAGGGACCGAGAGCCCCAACTAATGAGACCCTGTGCTGCAGCTACTGAAGCCTGTGCACACAACTAGAGTGGCCTCTGCTTGCTGCAGAGAAAACCCATGCTCAGCAACAAAGACCTAATGCAACCAAAAAAATTATTTTAAAACAAAAAGGAATAGAAGGGGCTGAGAAATGCATGTGACTGCAATTATTATTATTTATTGACATATTATTCACCACACTTTGATGTAAAAAGACCTCCCATTCATTCATGTATTTATTCAGCAGTTATTATTGAGAACCTACTGAGTACTCAGTTCTGTTCTAGGTATTAGTGATATAACAGTAAACAAAAAAAGGTAAAGTCTGTGCTCTCATCAAAATCACCTTCTATTTGGGAATGACAGATAACAAGCAACTAAATAGACAACATTATTAATACTTAGAAAATTAAGCAAGCGAGGAAAGAAGAGAGTGATGCTGAAGGGGTTTCTATTTTCTCCATGAAGGTCTCTCTGATACTGTGATATTTGAGCAGAAACCAAAAGAAGTGGTGGGGGTGAGTCATGAGGTGCTCCAGGGGAAAAGCATTTCAGGCAGGGGAAACATACAGTGCAAAGGTGCTGAGTCTGCTTGGAGGGTTTGAGGAATGCCTAGGAGGCCGGTGTGACTAGAAGGGAGTATACGAGACGGACAGTTCCAAGAGATTAAAGGATTTTGAGCAGAAGAGCGATGGTCTCCGCAGACCTTCCTTGATTTAGCTCACCAGTTATTGCCCACATCTAAACCAGCAGCATGGCATGAGTACCAGGGCAAACAGATAGATAAGAGCTACACACGAGGCTGCAATGACCCCACCCAACGCTGGCTCCAGTTTGCTCACATTGACTACAAATGCTCATTCTAGGCCAACTGTATCCATGGCTTGCCAAGACCTCAGTGGCCATCACTGAGTGCTGTGAGGGCCTTGGGGGTCAAGTATGCCAAGCTGTTTAATCAAACTACAAAAACAGTCCAGCCGTAGTCTCAGGTGGTTGGCCTCCTAGTCCTAAAATCTCTCAGGTTTAAAATTCTGTGATCTAACCTTGTAAATTTTAAATCTGTACTTAGATTTTTACTTTTTTTTTAATAAAGAATAGGAAAGAATGTGTACATTAAAGGAACAATTTTTTTTCCAATAGACGATTTTTAGGACAGTTTTAGACTTTTAAAAATATTGCGAAGATAATTTAGAGAGTTCTCACATACCCCACAGCCAGTTTCCTCTATTATTGACATTTTACATTAGTATGATATACTTTGCAATTATTGAACCAATACTGACCCACTATTATTAACTAAAGTCCATAGTTCATCCAGATTTCCTTCATCTTCTTTAATGTCTTTCTGTTCTAGGACACCACATTGCATTCTGTCTCCTTAGGCCCCTCTTGGCTGTGAGCTTTCCTTGCTTGGTAACTTTGAGAGTTGTTTTTTGTTTTTGTTTTTTTAATATGTATTTTCTTTTAATTTATTTGGCTGCACCGAGTCTTAGTTGCAGCACTTCAGTCTTTGTTGAGGCATCATGCAGGATCTTTCAGTGCAGCATGTGGGATCTAGTTCCCTGACCAGAAATCAAGCCCGGGCCCCTGCATTGGGAGTGTGGTGTCTTAGCCACTGGACCACCAGGGAAGTCCCTGCCTTGAGAGTTTTGAGGAATACTGATTAGGGATTTTTAGGAAGGCTCTCTGTAGAAATTTGTCTGGTATTTTTTCTCACGATTAGACTTGGGCTGTGGGTCTTAGGGCTCAAGATCACAGGAGTACCCTTTCCTTGCATCATTAGCATCACACTGTCATCATGGTTTATCACTGTTGACATTGCCCTGGGTCGCCTGGCTGAGGTATGTTTGTCAGGTTTCTCCACTGTCCCCTTTTATAAACACTACTCTTTGGAAGGAAGTCCACACTTTAGGAATAGAAAGTGTGCTCTCCTTCCTTAGAATTAGCCATTTCTCCAAGGAGTCCTGGTTCTTTTGATTGAAGAATGATATCAGAAACCAATATCCATTGCTACTGAAGTATTGTTGTTTCTTGGCCCTCTCAGCTGACAGAGCAAGAAAAAAAAAGTATATATATATATATGTACACTAACCTGTGTATACATACGTGTCTGTAGATATTTCTATATATGTGTGATAAACGATCCTATGGAATGTAGCCCGCCAGGCTCCTCTGTCCATGGAATTCTCCAGGCAAGAATACTGGAGTGGGTTGCCATGCGCCTCCACCAGGGATGGAACCTACGTTTCCAGCACCTCCTGCATTGGCAGGCAAGTTCTTTACCACTAGCAGCACCTGGGAAGCCCATTTCCGTATGTAACCATCTGTGTTTATGTTGAGGTAGAAACATGAGTTCATACTGATGTCTCCAACTCTAATCTATTACCATATGGATTCTTCTAGCCTCCTCCCCTTGCTTATCTGTACAAAGGTTTCCATGGGAAACAGCTTTATCAGTGAGAGTGCAGTGCTGATGTTCCTTTAGTCTTACAGACTCCATTCATTTCCAAAGCTACTTAGGTCAGCACTTCTCCCCAGCCCTCTTCAGTGGCGTGGTTTTATATATTTGTAATACAGTTAGTCTCTTGTCACCATATGCATTCCTTCCTGAGATCTTAAGGGCACACTTTTTAATTTATATTTTATCTCAGATAATAAGTCAATTTATCTTAGATAATAAATTTATAGAGAACAATCACCATGAGAAACAAAGTAGTCCAATCATACTTTCTCATTTTCCCAGGGTTGTTTTTTTTAAGTAATTTTCACATTATATAAGTGATACATTAATACAAGTTAAAGTCCCCTTTAATACTCTTCCAAGCCCAATTCCTCTCCTAGTGGTAAATGCTATTCTTCATCTGAGATGTGATATGTCCGTGCATGCTTTTCTTTTGCGCTTGTGGCTGCATATATATACTGATAGAAAATGACTAATATTGCTATATATGTTTGAACATAAATGGTATTATACATGACTTCTGCAACTTGATATTCTCCAGACAATTCATCTTGGTTGTCTTTCAAGTCTGTGTATGGCTTTGTGCCCCATGAATTTCATTGCATAGAATGGACATGTTGATTACAATTCTGGGGTTTTCCTCTTACTACTATTACCAGCTATGCTGCAGGAACAGTCTTGTACATATGCAGTGTTTCCCCAGGAACTGCTGGGGCATAGAGATGCACATTTTAATTGTAGCAGCTACTGTCAAATTACCCATCAGCATATTCAAGCTAGAAAAAAAATCTTGTTCTATATTATGTGACTGAGAGGAGAGAGAAGAGGATCCAATTGCTAGTTTTTAATTTGTCTTAATGTTTCTCCCTGGAGAATAGTAACTATGGGGTAAAACCCATTGTGTGTTATTTAAAAGAACCTCATGCTGTGATGATTTCAAGCATTTCTAAAATGTTAATAGTTAATCTATTAGAAAAGGAGCAATGTGGGAGAGTGGTCTATCCACTCTCAGACACTGATTCTAAATAGATGCTGCAGCAGTTGTATGAGTCTGCAGGAGCTCCTTATTTGCTTGACAGGGGTCTGGGATGCCACAGTCACAGAAGGACCACGATGGCAGATACAAGGTGAGATTCTTCCTGGCCTCTCACAGGCTCCTGATGAGTAGGAAGTTCATGAGTTTATTCGTTCAGCCATCATGGGCTAAGAGCTGCGCACTGGGATGCCTTTTTGCCTTCCAGTTAGTTATTCAGGCAGATTGGAAGCGCCCAGAATGCCTCTGCAGAGGGTAACCACTGCATCTCTGAACCTTCCTTTCCTGTTTGATTGAGTGTATGTTGGACACCAGGCAAGAAGCCTGGCACGGAGGGGACAGAGGTGAGGGTGGCATGATGCTGCCATGGTCTTGCTCACACCAGCTCTGCCAGCTGTTACATTAACCCTCAGCTCTGTCTTGGTTTGCTCCCACTAAATGGCAAGTGAGACACTTTCTGTGCTGCCTGCAGGACTGGGGGTGTATTAAGCATCCTAAAATAATGTGAACAGTGGATTCAGTCCTTCTGCACATGCCAGATGTGCATCCCTCCCAGCGGCATTCTCACAGCCTTCTTTGTGCTCCTGGAATTATTTCCCGGATGATTGGGAGTTAGGATGGATGTGTGCAAGCTAATAACATGCTGTGCTTCCAGTTCATCAGAAACGGAAAAGTTAAATTAAAAAGTTGCTCACCATGTTCCCATTCTGATTAGTCAGAACTAGGTATGTGCATGACATTCAAAGAGCAGATTGCTCCAAAGAGGGTGCACTCACATGACTTATCAACCGTGGGAAGGCGGAGATGGTGCCATCTGAGGATGAGGTGAGGAAGGATTCAAACAGATATTTTTTTTAAGGTTTATGGAGCATCTTTCATTGCACACTAATTATTAAACACTTATTCTCCCAATAGTCCTGTAATTTGCCACAACTGACTCCAGAGTGGGGAAGGCAGAGATGGACAGGATCTGGTTGTTTCCACTTAGAGTTCTTTCCTAGCTTTTCTCAGAGCAAAGGGGATTTCTCTTGTTTGATCAGTGGTCAAACAGTAAACTCTCTCTTTCTTTTCTCCTCAACACCGTATTCTGGATCTGGTTTGTCCTGTGTAGTGGACTGAACTGTGTACCCTAAAAAATAAGCTCAAACCCTACCCACTCCCTGCCTGTGAATGTGACCTGATTTGGAAATAGCATCTACAAAAATAATTGAGTTAAGATGAGGTTGTATTGGATTAAGGTGGGCAGTAAACTCAAGAGAAAGGAGAGAAAGGTTTGGAAAGAGGCACACAGGGAAGAAGGCCATGTAAACCCAGAGGCAAGAGATTGAAGTGGGGCAGGTGACACCACAAACTGAGAGACAGGGAACAGATTCTCCCTCAAATTTTCCATAGGGAACCAACCCTGCCAGCAATTTGCTTTTGGAACTCTGGCCAATTGAGCTAGGAAAGAATAAATTCCTATTGCTTTAAGACACAGTTTACCACACAAAGTTTGTGGTACTTTGTTCCAGCAGTAGAAAACTAATACACCCTGTCTTTTGGTTCTCTTGAAAGAAGAGGTTTTAAACCCAGATATTCTGTTCCCATCAAAGAAAGACCCAGTCCCTCATTGAGCAATGAGTTTCACTTCCAAAATCTAGCCTATTTGGCAAGTACCGCTTCTCCTGTTCCTCCTGGCTTTGCAGCAAAGTCAAGTGCCAACGGGACAATTTTTTTTTTTATCTTTTTAATTCTGTTTTTTTAAACTTAAAAAAATTCCAAAACAATTGACCCCTTTATCCTACCCCTTGCCTCTGTTTTCTGTATTTATGAGTTTGAGGTATATGTGTGTATACATATTTATATTTAGTCCCCTACATGGTATTTCTCTTTGATTTATTTCACTGAGCATAATGCCCTCATGGTCCATCCATGTTGTTGCAAATAGCAAAATTTCATTCTTTTTAAAATTGAAAAAAAAAATGACTCTCTAGTTGCAGCCTGTGGACTTGGTTGCCCCATGGCATGTGGGATCCTAGTTCCCCGACCAAGGGTCAAACCTATGTTCCTTGCATTGCAAGACAGATTTTTGACCTCTGGACTACCGGGGAAGTCCCATTCTTTTTTATGCTGAACAGTATTCTGTTACGTGTGTGCGTGTGTGTGTGTGTGTGTGTGTGTGTGTGTGTGTGTGTGTGTGTGTGTAAATATACACACTGCAGTTTCTGTATCCATTTATCCATTGATGGATACTGAGAGTTGTTTCCGTATCTTAGTTATTGTAAATAATGCTGCAGGGAAGTGTGCTCGTATCTTTTCAAGTTAGTGTTTTTGTTTTGTTCAGATAAATACCCAGAATTAGAATTACTGGATCATGTGGTAGTTCTATTTTTAATTTTTTGAGGCACCTCCATACTGTTTTCCATAGTGGCTGCATCAGCAGCACACAAAGGTTCCCTTTTCTCCACATCCTCACCAACACTTGTTATTTGTTATCTTTTTGATAACAGTCATTCTAACAGATATGATATCTCATTATGGTTTTAATTTGCATTTCACTGGTGATAAATGAGGGAGAGCTTCCTTTCATGTACCTGTTGCCCATATGTATGTCTTCTTTGGAAAAATGTCTGTTCAATTCCTCTGTCCATTTTGTAACCAGATTATGTGTTTTTCTGCTATTGAGTTATATGCATTCTTAATATATTTTGGACATTAACCTATTATCATATACATATGATTTGAAAATATTTTCCCCATTCAGCAAGTTGCCTTTTTATTCTCGTGATTATTTCCTTTGCTTGTGGAAAGCTATATAGATTGATGTGATCCCATTTGTTTATTTTTGCCCTCATTGCTTTTGCTTTTAGTGTCAGATTGAATAAAAGTCATTACCAAAAGCTATGTCAAGGAGCTCACTGTCCATATTTTCTTCTACAGGTTCTGTGGTGTCAGGAATAACTTTCAAATCTTTAATCCATTTGAGTTGATTTTTGTAGATGGTGTAAGATGTGGTCCCATTTCATTCTTTTGCATATTGCTGTCTAGTTGTCCCAATACCATGTTTTAAAAATAATTTTGCCTACTTATTTTTGGCTGTGCTGGGTCTTCATTGCTGTGAGGGCTTTTCTCTAGTTACCACAAGTGGTAAGCTCCTCTCTAGTTGTGGTTCTAGGCCTTCTCATTGCCGTGGCTTCTCTTGTTATGGAGGACTAGCTCTAGGGTGTGCGGACTTCAGTAATTGTGGCTCCTGGGATCTAGAGCACAGGTTCAATAGTTGTGACACACAGGCTTAGTTGTCCCACAGCATGTGGAAATCTTCTTGGACCAGGGATTAAACCTATGTCTAATACATTGGTAGATGGATTCTTTACCACTGAGCCACAAGGAAAGCACCCCAATACCATTTATTAAAGAGATTATCTATTTCCCATTGTATATCCGTGGCCCCTTTGTTATAAATTAGTTGACTATGTATGCATGGATTTATTTCTAGGCTCTCTATTATATTCCATTGAGCTATGTAATTTTTATACTAATACCACACTGCTTTAATTACTATAGCTTTGTGTTATAGTTTAAAATTAATTAGCATGGTGCCTCCCCTCTTTGTTCTTCCTTCTCAAGGTTAGTTTGGCTATTCAGCTTCTTTTATGGTTTTATACAAATTTTAGGACTGTTTGTTCTGTTTCTGTAATGCCATCGTATTTTGATATGGATTGCATTGAATCTGTAGATTGCTTTTCATTTTCAGTCACTCAGTTGTGTCCGACTCTTTGCAACCCCATGGAGTTAGCCTGCCAGGCTCCTCTGTCAATGGAATTTTCTAGGCAAGATAGATTGTTTTGAATGGTATGGACATTTTTATTTTTTATTTATTTATTTGACTGTGCTGGGTCTTAGCTGCAGCACACAAGATCTTCTATCTTTGTTGCAACTTGCAGGATCTTAGTTGTGGTATGTGAACTCTTAGTTGCAGCATGCGGGATCTAGTTCCCTGACTAGGGATCAAACTCTGGCATCCTATATTGGGAGCATGAAGTCCTAGCCACTGGACCACCAGAAAAGTCCTGGTATGGACATTTTCTTTATAATTTTATTTATGTTACTTATTTTTGGTTGTGCTAAGTCTTCGTTGCTGCACGGGCTTTTCTCTAGTTGTGGAAAGCCGAGGCTACTGTTAAGTTACAGTGGCTTCTCTTGTTGTGGAGCATGAACTCTGGGGCACATAGGCTTCAGTAGTTGCAGCACATGGGCTCAGTATGGACATTTAAACAATATGAATTCTCCCAGTCCATGAACATGGAATATCTATTTATTTGCATTTTCTTCAGTTTCTTTCACTTAAGTCTTATTATTTTCAATATATAAGTCTTTCTCTTCCTTGGTTAATTTATCCCTAGATTTTTTATTCATTTAGATGCAATTTGTCAATGGAATTGTTTTATTAACTTCTGTTTCTGATAGTGTATAATTAGTGTATAGAAACACGACAGATTTTTGTGTATTGATCCTGCAACTTTACTAAATTTATTAGTTCTAAGAGTTTTTGTGTCCATGTGGCCACTGAAGTACTCTATTGGCAGCCAATAGAATAGCTCAGTGGTGGAATGGACACATGAAGTCTATTTGTTCTGACCCCATGGCCCAGCTAAACAGTTCAGCATAATGGAGCTGCAGCTTGAAGGTGGAGCTAGAATCTTCAAAAAGGCCAAACAGAAAGAGTCTTGACCTCCTCACTCTGCAGTGTTCACAGGGAGGAGGCTACAGGGCTGGGGGCCGTCCCAGTTTGTGCCAACCTGAAACACATGGGCTTTGCCACAAAGCAAAACATGTAGGCTTGCACATACAAGGTCCAGGACTTGGGTGGGCAGCACAATCCTAGGTTCTCTGTGGCCTCTTTCCCTCTGGCTGGTGTTTTCCTTCAAAGGATCCATTGAATCTTCCATTAAAAAAAAATCATAAAATTGTGGGATTTTAGAGCTGCAAAAGAACTGAGGTTTGATTTAGTTCATTTTCCCACCCCATTTTATTTATAATAATGCTATCTGCTACTTGTTGAATAATAATACCAAATATTTATTGAATGCGTACTGTGAGCCAGGAAATTTTCTAACTGCACTGTGTATGTTAACATATTTGGCAATCACAGCAGAGCTTTGCAGAAGGACTCGCGTTATTCCCAGCGTGTCAATGAGGAAACTGAGGCACAGGGAGTAAAGGAACTTGCGGTAAGACCAACAACTGGCAAGTGGCAGGATCAGGATTCACACCCAGGTTTGTGTAACCCTGAGCCCTCTTAGCCCCCTGTTTCACGGAGACCCCAACACAAAATTATATACCCCACTTCGTGCAGCCAAAGAACAAGAGTATCAACACCTGGGGCCACAATGCTGGAAAACAGGAAGTAGTTCTGTATCTTCTTAATATAGACCCAACCCCAAACATGCGTGTGTGTGCAGGCATATGCATGCACTGTCTTGCTCTCTCAGTCTTCCAGCTCTGCCTTCCTAGTGTTTGAGGGTAGTCCAGTGTCCGTGGCTGGATTAAAATGCATTTTGAAGTCACTATAAAGTGATTTCATTTGTATGATGAATGTTACCCAGGGCATGTGTGGATGTCTCCTCTCTCACCGGGGCCAACCGACTGCCCAGCGGCCAGAGAAAGAATGGTGGAGCAGGAAGGCCACTCCTTTCTGAAGCTGCATCCTGGCCCCAGCATTCAGCACCCAGATGCTTGGGTTGTTGTGGTCGTTGCTGTCCATGCTATTGGGTGGGTAAAGGGTCTCCTTGCTGAGGATTTCTGCAGGGTCAGAACCCGGGCAGAGAAGCCATGTGTGTGAAGGAAAAGTTTCTGTAGCCCAAGGTCCCAAGAGAATGAAAAGGCCACAGGGAGGAAGTGAAACAAGTGGCTTTGCCCAAGCGGAGGGAAGCAAGGCTGTCCATGGCGGCCTCAGCAGAGTTGGCTTTGGCTCTGTCAGACAGGTGGACAGCGCCCTGGGACTCCCCAGTGGATGCCTGAAAGACACCGGCTCCTCCGAGGCGAAGAGAAGGTTCCTGGATGCTAACTCAGAAAAGGGCTGTGTTGACTCTACCCATTCAAGTATGCAATCTGCATATATTAATGAATTAACCACCTGCACTGGCGATAACTGCACGGAGAAGGAACTGTGGTCCAAGGGCTGTACCAAGATCCAGATGTCAGGCCTCCTGAGTGGTGTTCAGGCTTTTTAAAGAAGTGGATTCCAGGTTTCAGATTCCAGCCCACACCTCCAAGTTTCTTATGGCTTAAGAATTCAATTCTTAATTCAACTATATTTCAGCTTTAGTAGTTATAGGGCCAGAGGACATTTAAGAGGTTATCCAGTCACCCTGGCTTTTGAGAGACTCCAGAATTTGGGACACATTTGAAGAGGGGCTCCTTTCCTAGTCTCCCTGGCAGCCCAGTCTTTGAGCATAATCTTGGCCAGACCTTTTATGATGGCTCTCTCTGTTCACTACTGCTTGCTGAAAAGCAGAAATCTACTTCAAAAGCACTATGCACTCCTTATGTAATTGGCTTTTCTGTCACTTGTGGGGTTTTAGTTTGTTCTTTGTCTGTGAAGCTGCCAAATCCTAACTCTTCCTGTCTCCACCAAAACTTCCAGGTATACCCCCGATTTAAATACATATCAGATTTGCCCAAAATGTAGTCTAATCATTCCTAGACTTAGTCCCCCTTTCTGAGAAGGTCTGGACCCCTGACCAGTATCCACTGTACCTGCTTCTGCTCCAGGTTGAGCAGAAGCCCTGGGCTACCTCTCTGGTGTGTTTGTTTTGGCCGTAAGCATCTTGGCTGTAGACAGCTTTGCCACAGGCATTTTCATTACAGACATTTTCACTGCGTAACTCATTGGCTGTGATAGCAATATTAAATAACAGAAACTAAAAGAGAAACATTAAAAAAAAACCATAGTGAAACAAAAAACGAGAATTAACAAACAAAAATTAAAGTCTTTATTGTGAAATACAAAATATTTGAATACATTTTTTTTATTTATTTTTGGCTACACTGGGTCTTCATTGCTATGCAGGCTTTTCTCTAGTTGCGGCAAGTGGGAAGCTACTCTCTAGTTGTGGTGCACGGATTTCTCTTTGTGGTGGCTTCTCTTGTTGTGGAACACAGGCTCTAAGCACTCAGGCTTCAAGAGTTGAATAGGTGGGCTCAGAAGTTGCACCTTGCAAGCTCTAGAGCATGGGCTCACCATCTGTGGTGCATGAGGTTAGTTGGTCCAAGGCATGTGGAAACCTCACGGATCAGGGATGGAATCTGTGTCCTCTGCATTGGCAGGCAGAGTCTTATCCACCGTACCACCAGGGAAATCCCTGAATACATTTTAAATGTGTGTAGATTCATGGCAATATTGCACAAGTAACTGATTTTATTTTGTGGGTTGTACATAAGCAGTTGTCTTCCAAGTCTTTTATTCACTTTATTTTATTTTAATATTTGTTTATTTAGTTGTGCCAGGCCATAGTTGCAACTCTCTGGATCTTTATTTGTGGCATACGAATTCTTAGTTGCAGCAAGTGGAATTTAGTTCCCTGACCGGGGATCAAACCTGGGCCCCCTGCTCTGGAAGTGCAGAGTCTTAGCCACTGGACCACCAGGGAAGTCCCTTAACAGTATTTTATACCTTGTTGTTGTTGTTGATTATTCTCCTCATTCAGCATCACATTTTTTCTTTTTCACTATAATTTCTTCCTTCATTGAGTGAGATGTCGGTTTCCAAATACTAGGATGCACATTGGTGACTGAGCTCTGTGTTGCATTGTGAAGACCTCCCACCATTGTGTATTCTTGGTGCATTGTCACTTGTCCCTTGTAGACATTCCAGAGTTCTATGGGAAACGTGGGTTCGACTCTGTGCCTTCAAATCACTAGAGGATTTGCAAACTGATATGTTATCATTTTCTAGCAGTCTGCAGTCAGGTTTGCCCTCTTTTATTTCACACTTTCCCATAAGTTTTATCACCATATTTTCTATCGAGTCAATATACATAGTACTTCTCATTCACCATTTTAAGACCACATGTCTACTGTTCACTGTATAGACCATTATGAGGGCTAAGATTTATGCAGTATAAGAATAGGAGTCCTGCATCAGTGGAGAAGTGAAACCAAACTTGTCAGACTAAACTGTCAGCCAATTATTTTTTCTTCTAAAGCAAGATTGCCTTACGGCCAATTAGTTCTGCGGTGAAAATGCAGCAAAGATGCTTACAGAGAATGTTCCTAGCCCCTCCTCTAGGGTTCAGTTATTGCCATGGGGCGCTTTTGAATCCTAACCTAGGGAACCAAGAGACAAGGTGGTGCCTGAGTTTAGGAAACGAGAACAACCCAAAGCCCTGGGTAGCAATTTTGTATGTGGAAGCTCTTTAACCTATAAGGCCTTCACAGTTGCCTGGATTAATGACTGTAAAAACTACCCATGTCCTTGGAGGGAGCCTCTCAAGTCTTCAGAGGTGGGGGAGGGTCTGCCCTGTGGGTGCTCACGGACTGAATGTGGGAGAAGGGTGTTCCCCAGAGCAAAATCAAGGTCTGTTAGTGGAAGAAGAAATGGGATGGGGTGGGGGAATGAATTCTGAAAAGGCCAAATTGCCAAACATTCTCCCTAGCTAGCCACTCCTTTTTGTCTTTCCTTAGCTTCCTTTCACTAATCTGTCCTTCAACTACTGATTACCAAAGAAAAGAAGAATCTCTCTGTCATAGTAGGGAGTGCTCATGGCATCTCTCTGTCATAGTGGGGAGTGCTCATGGCCTGGCGACTGTTATAGCTTGGTCTGTATTATAGTCTCGCTCATTCTGAAAGCTGGAGGTGATATGAAAACGCTGTAGGCAACCTCGTACCTGGCCTCCATTCATCATCTGTCTGTGATGTCTTTCATACCTGGAGCTGGTGCTTCTTCTCTCAATCTGGAGACTCTCCCATGAGATAAACCCTTTCTCTCCATTTGCACTCCTGTGCTACAGCCTTCCTTCTGCTCTGGACTTCTGTTCTATTTTTGAACAGTCAGAGCCTGGACACATGCCCTGGCAGACTCAGAGCCCATGTGAATGGTAAGCATCCAACCTGAATACCTGCCCTGCACCGAGTAACCTGGGTTTGCCCCAAGTGCAAGGTGGTTGCTCGCCTCCCATCAGTTGTCACCCTCCACCCTCCCAACCTGGCTGGCCACATTTTCTCCTCCTGCTGTCAGCTGCTGAAATGCAAACTGTGTGTGAAGAGGTATTTCTTTGCCTGGGAGATTCCAGAGTTTACAGGTCTGTGCTCTGCCTCTCTGGGGTGCCCTCAGCAACCACACCAAAAGGTGACTGAGGCCCTGCCTCTTTGGAACAGTGAGTCGAGCACAGTGTTGTAGCTTCCTTAAATCTTCTTCAGTCCTGTCTGCCCAGAGGGTGGAGGCGGATTCCAATTTCTATGGGTTTTTCTGATCACTTAGCACATACCAGGTGGCACACAGGAACCCAGAATTTGGGCCACAGACTTTCTGTCTCTAATCCAAACAAGAACCTCTGCAAAATGTACTGCACTTCCTGTAGGTGCTCGAGCTGGAACCATGGGCATAAGTGCCCACGTGAATGTTCTTCCCTGTGAGTGGTGTCCTGCTACAGATTACCTGGGAGAGCATGGGGGCTACCTAGCTTAGGGACAGGACTCATTCTAAGAGGTCACCTTGTCATTGTATCTATGTCTGGTGCTTTGTTGTTGCTGCTGTTGTTTTAAAACGGGTGCTGTGCTTAGTTGCTCAGTCGTGTCTGACTCTTTGTGACCCCATGGAGTGTAGCCCACCAGGCTCCTCTGTCCATGGGAATTCTGCAGGCAAGAATACTGGAGTAGATTGCCTTGCCCTCCTCCAGGGGATCTTCCCAACCCAGGGATCAAACCCAGGTCTCCTACCTGAGCCACCAGGGAAGCCCAGGAATACTGGAGTGGGTAGCCTATCCCTTCTCCAGGGGAACTTCCTGACCCAGGAATCAAACCGGGATCTCCTGCGTCTCAGGCAAATTCTTTACTAGCTGAGCTACCTGGGAAAGGGAGAAGTTTCAAAATGAGAGTTGTAGGATCAGCTTGGGTAATAAAGAGTTTTTTATCAGATTTAAACTTTACCTCCCCCCATGTCCTTTCCTTCACCAAGAAAAGATTTTTAATGCATAATGACATTAACCATTTCATGGTTTTAAATCTTACAAAGAAAGAATTATCATTTTCAACTCCTAATTTTCAGTTACTTATATTCTTAGTATTATAAAAAATCTTAGAGATTAATGACAAAAGACATATACTAAAGAATGGGTATGAATAAGCAGTTCATAAAAACAAGTTCAGGTGACCAAGCATGAAAAATGTTCAACCTCACTGATAAATATTAAACCAATGTTTTTCACTTATGAAAATGGCAAAAGTTGAGAAATTAATAGTACCCACTATTAGTGATAAAGAAAGGAAACGGACTCTATGGAGCTGGTGGATATATAAGTAGGGGCTCCCTTTCTGCCAGGCATTTGACTGCATGTATCAAGGGCCTGCAATTAAAATTTCTTCTTCTAGGAATTTATATGAAAACATATATACATATATATATATATATGGAAGTGTGTGTAAGCACTTACTTAAAGGATGTTCACTACAGAATTATCTATAATAGCAAAAAAATTGGAACCAGTAGGAATGCCAAACAGTAAAGGCTGTTAGACTATGAAGTAGACCTCTAAAAATATTTTTTAATATTTCATGACAAAGAAATTTCATGATAGGAAAAAAAGAGCATTTAACAGGGAAGCCCAATAGATTTTACGGAAAAATCCAAATGATGTTTTTGGCCAACACAATATAAAGTGCTCAGTACAGTCATATTTTTAAAAAATATGCATGTACACTTATCTTTAAACAAAAAAGTGTAGTAATTATGGGTAATTTTTATTTTCTTCCTCATTCATACCTGAATTTTCTGAATTCCTTATTACATACTCATAGCTTATATAATTATATTTTTTTGTCTTAATGAATGGAGAATTTGATAGCAGTGCCAGAGTTAAGGTACCTGAGAACCTACTTTGATTTTGGAGTTTTAAGGGTTTGGATTTTTTCTGGACCAAAATCTAAAAGGATCAGAAAAGAGTTGGGCTCCCATGCAAAGCAGAGTAACTACCTTCATAGAGATCCCCAAATCCTGAAGGGAATAAGGAAAAAATGAGGTCTGCTCAGGTTTTCATTTTGCCACCTGAACCCATTCATTGAGAATATGAAGGCTAACTACTTACATGTCACAGTTGGGATTTTAATTTATGTAATGGAGCTGGTATTATTATTATTTCTTTATCTTTAAAATAAAAAGCCTTTAAATTCTGCTTGTATCCCCTTCTCCTAATTGAAAAGCATACTTGATGGTGGTTTAGGGATGCATCATTGTTCCCTGAGGCTCCCTTCTTTCTCTCCCACATCCTTTCTTTTTTCTCTCCTTCTTTCTTTTTGGGGAAAGGAGGGATCCCTTTTCCTTACCTGTGCCTTAAGCCTGCTGGTGTTGGTTGGGATGCCCCAGCCCCAGCAGAGATATGAGGGCTACAGGGCTGGAGATGGCTGGTTTGGCCCAGAAGGGACTGGGGTCACCATTGCAGTGTTTGGTCTGTGCTTGGAGGCGGGTTTTTTTGCCACCATTATGTCTGCTTCACCTCTGGGATATAGATTTGTGTATGTTTTTTGATAGACATGCCAGTGGTGACAGTTCCTTCTGGCATGCCAGGTTAGTCAGGTAATAGAGATGAAAACAGGGCCAGTGCTTAAATGTGAATTTCTGCCATTCTCAAGGGAGCACTTCCTTCACCACCATCCTTGGGATTGGAACCCTCAACATTATTGGGAACCTGGGCTCCATGTGGGTGTTAATGTAATGCCTTTAGGCATTGTTTAGATAGCTCACCTCTCTAGTTATCCAAGACTATAGCACCCAGGATTAAGATCAAGATTAAGGATTCAGTTATCCTTAATCTTTCTGAAAACTAGTCTCAGTTTGGTCACCTAGGGGACTCAGATTCATACTTTTGTAAAGTGAAAGTCTCTCAGTCGTGTCCGACTCTTTGCAACTCCATGGACTATACAGTCCATGGAATTCTCCAGGCCAGAGTACTGGAGTGGGTAGCCTTTCCCTTCTCCAGGGGATCTTCCCAACCCAGGGATTGAACCTAGGTCTCCTGCATTGCAGGTGGATTCTTTACCAGCTTAGCCACAAAGGAAGCCCAAGAATACTGGAGTGGGTAGCCTATCCCTTCTCCAATGCATCTTCCTGACCCAGGAATCGAACCAGGGTCTCCTGCATTGCAGGCGGATTCTTTACCAGCTGAACTACCAGGGGAGCCATACTACTGTAAAGCATGATGCAAAAGGACATACATTTTAGAAGATTGGGAAGCTCTGAGGAACCACTGGGGCTGTCCATCACAGAGCATTTCCTGGGTTTAGATATGGGGCAGTGTACTTTATCTAATTATCTCACCCAGATGACCACATGAACTCTAGAAGGTAGATATTACATTCCATTCTCTACGTGAGGAATAAAGGATGCTTAGAGAAATTGTTATTTGTCCAGTTTCCAAACTGACACCTGCTGCTGGAGCCGGGTTTTGAACCCATGCCTATTCCTTCTGGCATGCCAGGCTGGCTCATGGAGCGTTGGGCTAAGCTGAGAAATCTGTAGTTAGAGTTTCACTTGTGGTATTACTATCAGCCTGGGTTGGGAAATAAGTTTCCATCAGGTTTGCTTCTGACACAGGCTTCTGGGACTTCGGCATGCAGCAGATTGGCCGGAAGAGCTCGTAAAGTGCGGATTGGTTGGTGAGACGATTTGCTGTCTTTTGCTGTCAGTGGTGCTGATGCTCAGGGCACGCGCCCGAGGCCTCCACCTGGAGTAATGCTGCCCTCAGTATGGAGACAGGCAAAAGGCTCATGGGTGCAGAATTTGGATTTAAGTTCTGATCCTGCCAATTAGAAGGTGACTTGGGCAAGCTGCTTACCCTCTCTGGACTTGCTTACTCATCTTGAAAATAAGGATTTAAATGGCAGCTACTTCTTAGAGTTGTGAGGATTAGATGAGATAAGCCATGTGAAGTACTTACAATCAATAGTTCTTAATCAGGATTTGCTTTTATTAGTAGCACATGGAGCCACAAAGTCCTGGGATGAAGGAAAGTGCTGCTGGCCTTTGAGTCAAAAGGTGTGAGATCCTATCTAGGTCTCTTCTGTAAGCCCCAAGTCTCCCTGGGGAAGGGGAGGTCTGCATAGCCCTCATTTGCTTCTGGGCGGAAGGGTTAATGTGTACCTGGATAGTTTCTTGCCGTGGGGACCAGTAAGTTGCTTGGATCCCAGGGCTTACCCTAGAAGGCCTCTGGGACCTCGTGACAGGTATCCTGAGGACGTACATGTGACCTCCAGGGCCCACATCAGACAGCTTAGGTAGCATTCAGTTAGCATGTGCTGTTGGCCCTCTGGAGTCCTACCTTTCTGCCCTTGGGCCTTGAGTCGCCCTTATGGCCACTGTGCCTGCTATAATTTAAGGGCCTCAGTTTCTGCTTCCTTTTCATTGCAGCTGTTTATTAAATTTCTATCAAGGATGCTCCATGATCTCATATCATTTGGAAAGGAAGACAGAACCACTGGCTCTTGTCCTCAGGGTCTCCTCTGCAGTGGCTTCAGCCACTTCGCCCATTTCATTCCTATAGAACCTTGGGCTCTGGAGCAGTCAGACATGTGTACAGTGCAGTCATTCCCCTCAGAGTCCGGCTGTAGCACCCTGTTCTGTGACAGGAGCACAGTAATTTAGAGCCTTCCTACACTAAGTGTGGTTCCTGGGTCAGCCACATCAGCATCACCAGGCCCCATCCCTGACTGTTTGAATATGTACGTTTTATTATGATTCAGATATGGTAAGCCCAATGCCGGAGTCCAGCTCCAGCAGGTCCAGGGGTTCCCTCAGGATGGACGGCGTCGGCGATACGAATGAGAAGACACAGCGAGTCTCGGTGTTTCCAAGTGTCTCCCAAGTGTCTTCCAAGTTTATTATTTTTAAGACAGCTTTTATATTTTTTGTGGTACATAGAAACAAATGTAAAGTATAGAGTCATACCAATTCAGCTTAGTGGGCATACCAATTTAGCTTAATGGGCATATGAATTCAGCTTAATGGGCCTATCAATTCAGCTCAGTAGGCCAGCAGTTTTGACCTTCATCGAAACTGTTTGCATGTTTTTAGTTGCAAAAAGCCTCATTTTGTTTACATCATCTTCTGGCCTGGGGGCCTGCTAACACCTTGTGACTCTCCATTGATAAGGGTTGATCAGTCAGAACACTTTTGTATCAGGCACAGCAGGAAAGAATTCATCAATAAAAAGTTTCAAGGTAAAACCTGTTTTCGGTAATTTACGCCTTGAGCTTAACAGAAAAGAATGTGGTCCCATAAAGTCATAGAACAGCAAGCTGAAGTTCAGCTTTAAGTAAGAATCATCAGTTAAATCAACAATTGTCTTATTATTTGTATTAAAGCCAAACTTTTATAAATTTTTAACTATTATGCTTTCATTATATAGGCTAAATACGTTAAGAGTAAAAACATAGTGAGTAAATATAGACTAAGTAACAGTTTCATAAAGCAATATTTCTTATATTTCCTAACAAGCCTTTTTTCCTGCGAAGGGTTTTGTGCCCATAGGGGCTTTCTGTGCGGAGGCTCTCAATGCTGTTTTATTATTAAGGAGCAGTCATGTATATTAGCTCTAAAGGCACAGGCTTATTTATTAAACAACTAATATGTTAGCAAAAGGAATTTAGATCAGCATGCTCTATATCCCAGATAATTTTATTTAGGGTGCTACCGTTCAGGGGCCTTGTTGATTTGAGGTTTCAGAATGATCTATTTTAGAAGGGAATCAGGAAAGGCGTTTTGCCTAAGTCATAGAAAATAAGAAAAGGTTTATTATAGTAAACATCAGAAAGATATCTTTAAGGTGAGCGCTGAGGCAGCCTTCCGAGAATCCCTGAGGCCTGAGAAGCCGTGCTCAATCATTCCTCTTTCCCATGACTCTGTCGTGGGTGGGATCTCGTGGGCTGGCTCCCGGCATCCCAACAGATCAGGAGATAATTGCCACTGAAAAGGCACTTTGTTATTCACAGTCCCCGAGAGCCATGGCATGATATGTCACCCATGGCCACATGGGGAAGCACCTGGGTCGGTCAGGAGGCAGAGGTTGTGGGGAAAACATGACAAGGGCCTTTATTTTGGTTTCCATGGAAAGGAACAGGTGAAGCAGAGTAAGCAAAATTAAGATTGGCTAGATTGAATAATTGAAGAAGGCTCCGGGGTGCAGGGGCTGCCTCCAGTTGTCTGGTACCTGACCCTGGGGTGATTAGGGCAGGGGAATAGTGGCCTGGAGGGTAGAAGTTGGTTGTGAGAGGAGAGAGGAGGGAGCTTTGGATTTGTCAGTTTGCATACTAAAAGTGCACTTGAAGGTGAGTCCTTTCCTATCTCTAGAAATTGACTAGCCAGCATCAGCAAGGCCTTAAGATGTCAGAGCATCAGAAATATAGAAAAATAAAAAGGCATGACTAATGCACTGGCCTATGGAATCAGAATCTGCATTTTAACAAGACCCCCTACAGCTTGAGAAGCACTCACATAGGACACTCTGACATTTTGAACTCGGTTCCCTAAGAGCAGTAGATGTCCTAAGCCATTCTCTGTACAAGTAGGAATGATGACTTTGGGTTTGTAAGACTAGGTACCTTAAAACAAGGCTGACATCTTGAATAGACAGCTACGAGAAGAATCTCCAAAAACATTAGCAGTGCCTGCTATTTCTTGGCTTATGCTTAATAAAATTCTTTTGATTATCAATAATGGTTTTTGTAGCAGCCACAGATACTGTACAAATAGATATGGTATTACCTTCCATAACAGAACTTATTTAAAAGGAGGTAACTTACTACCCAATCAGTGGATGGAGATAAAAACCAGTATTTTTATCCCATTTTTACACTGGGAAAACTGGTCATTGAATTTTCCAGTGAAAGCCTGGCTTTCCATACCCTCAAATGAGTAGTACCTCAGGTCCTTTTCATGGGGCATTAGTCTCTTTGGAGTGACCAGTTATCTCTTCAGGTGGCCAGTTGTTGTCATTGTTGTTCATTTGCTCAGTCGTGTCCAACTCTGTGTGATCCCATGGACTGCAACATACCAGGCTTCCCTGTCCTTCACTGTATCCCAGAGTTTGTTTGGACTTAGTTGATGATGCCATCCAACCATCTCATCCTCTGTTGCTGCCTTCTCCTCCTGCCCTCAACCTTTCCTGGCATCAGGGTCTTTTCCAGTGAGTCGATTTTTCACATCAGATAGCCAAAATTTTGGGGCTTCAGCTTCAGCATCAGTCCTTCCAATGAATGTTCAGGGTTGATTTCCTTTAGGATTGACTGGTTTGATCTCCTGACAGTCCAAGGGACTCTCAAGAGTTTTCTCCAATATCACAATTCGAAAATGTCAGTTCTTTGGCTCTCAGCCTTCTTTATGGTCCAGCTTTCACATCTGTACATGACTACTGGAAAAACCATAGCAGGTGACCAGTACAACTGACATTTGTCATCACACACAGAAACTCTTCTGGAAGGAGCCCTGATTGGCCTACTCTGCTTGAAGAAGAGGCAGTGAGTGTATCGGGAAAGAAGAGAGCCAGATATGGGTGCTGCTTAGAGTCACAGTGCTTGGGCATAAAGGGACCTTTGAAATCGTTGAGTCAGATCCCTCATTTTAAAGATGAGGACTCTGAGGCCAGTATGGTAGCAGGAGGCTCTGTGACTCCTCAGTGCAGGGACAGGGCAGGACCCAGGCTCCAGGGTCCAGGTCAGCATCCCTAGCACATGCCGCGGAGTTTTCCCCTCCTCCCTGCACCACTTTTCCAGAGTGCCTCCTGGCTCCTAGATCAGAGCCCAGACAGGCACTTCATGCCCAGTCTGGCGGTGCTGACAATGCAGCCGGTATTTTATTTCTCCGATTTATTTATTTATACCCAGCCTTGTTGCAAAAGGATTTAGAGCTGCTTGTAAAGTTGCAAACAACAGAGGGAGATAAAGTAAATTTAAAACAAGTGAGAAAGATAAGACAGAGGAATAAGTAGCTTCTCGGAAGCATTGCCCATTGCCACCCTGCTAGGGCTATTGACCATACAGCTGTTAAATGGGCACAGTTGGCGCTAAGTCTTGTGTCCCTGGCTCGCCTGCCCGGCACCTTGGCAGAGCTTTCTCTATGGCTGGCTTTAGAACCTCTCCCCTTTTGTGATCGAGATGCCCTTGATGGTCACTCTGAGGGACTGGGAAGTTCTCTGCAGTGGGTCACATTTGCAGGATGTGACACGGACGGTGGTGATGGTGACAATGACAGGGTGGCTGTTGGGTTGCCAGTGCTCTGTTAAGACCAGGCAGGGGAGGAGAGCTGGTTGGTACATGAAATCTTCCAACCCTTAGGGCTGTCCAGAATCAGTGGCCTTCTTGGTCCCTTTGTTTCACACATCCCTGCAAGCTGAGAGGAGGACTCTGAGTGCAGCTAGGGTTCAGAGCTGTTGCCCTGGCTTTTTCCCACTCCCTGCTCATCCTTTGTCCCTTTTGCACTCTTTTGACCTCTGTTCAAGCTTCCATCTGTCAGTTCTGTGAGGCCAACTCCCTCAGTGCCCCGCCTTCTTCATTCAGAGCCCGCAGGCATCCTCCTAGCTCTCAGGACTTCGCTTTCTCCCGCAGACAGGCTGTGGTCTGAGTATCATCCCCTGTTCTCAGATGCTCTGACTCCCTGGTCCTTGTCCCCACCTATCCTTGGATTGGGTGGCCTCTGCAGTCCCTTCCAAGATTCTCCTCCTGCAAAGTGAATGAAAGCTAAGCCCACAGGGACTCCCAGTAATCACAGTTCCTCTCAGCCCTAGGAATGCTCGGAACTGTGTCATTATCATTGCTTGGATCAGAGGCGCTAAATCCTCTGCAGTGCTTGGGACGATTCCACCCAGGGAGGACTTGTCCGGCCAAAAATGCCAGGTGCATCCCTGCTGATAAACACTGATAAGAATTCAGAGAAGCCTAAATATTTGCAGTTGTACAGTAGCATCAGAAGAGCCACACTGCAGATTTCTTGGTTTGTGCCCAAGAGTTTAGTGGGAGGAAATCACTAACTTATTTTTATCTACACAGTGCGGTCAGAAGGCATTACATTCTGAAGGGTCAGGCTATGCTGGGAATTGTTTATTTCATTAGGCTGAAGTCCCACGGTTGGCTTAACCTGTGCTGGCCTGCATGTGGGACCTGCTAACTTCTTGGCTTAGATGGGCACTTGGAGCCGGCGAGAGCCCTGTTAGCTGCCAGCGCAGCCTGTCACGTGGTTGCTGTCAGATCACCCCAAACCCCCAACAGGAGGCCAGTGGCTGGCCCAGCATCAGAGAGTGGGACCTGGCTGCAGTGGGAAAATCTTTTCAGAGGTTTTATTCTGTAACAGGCAAAGGAGCCAAGCACTCAGAGTTAAATGGTCTATTGCCTCTCATAAACCCACCATCATTCCCTTAGGCTTCAAAAATGATTTTTGAGCCCACTGGCTAAGAGAGGTAATTAAAGTTAGCTAGCCCTCAGACCTCTAGAAACTGGTGGCCCGCTGATCCCTGTGTTTTCTCGTGCTTCACCGTGGGTTGGCTAATTATTTCCTGATATATCCATTCATTATCTAACACACTTTGAGTGCCTGCTGCAGGCCAGTACTAAGGCAAAGTCCTGACTTCTTGGCTTTTTCTGGCGCAGTGGAAGAGGAGAGCAGGTCCGTCAGTGGTTCGGGAGCCAGGTGCCAGGTGCTGAGGTGTGGGCAGCCAGCGTGCCACGAGCATGGAGGAGGGACTCCTGTGAGACCTGGCAGGGGTATAGGGTGACTAGGCATTCCAGGGTATCCCAAATGTGGCCATGTTTGAACTGGGTTTTGAAAAAAAACACCACAGAGTTAGCCAAGGGGAAGAACAGAAGGGTGGACAAGCATTCCAGGGAGGGAACGCTACGCACCAACTCCCAGAGACAGGAAACAAAAGACTGTCAGTGGTCCAGTGGTCCAGTGGTGGGGGTGCAGGGTGTCGCAGGGGGAGGGATAAGCCTAGCGCCTGGGGGCCCTGGAGACCAGGGGAGCTGAAATAGGTTCTCCTGTAGCTCAAAGACATGAGAGGCCGTTAGACATCCCTCAGTGCCACGTGTCAATCAAAATAATTAAAAGCAGAAGAACCGGAAAGCTGGTTCATATATCCCAACATCCATTCAGCTTTTTCCCCCAAGAAGAAACTTTTGATAAAATAAGGTGAAGTGCCAAAAAGATGTGTGTTCAATAGGATGACATAAAGTAAGTAGAATAAAAGTAGGTTAAAAAAGAAAAGGGAGAGAAAAGTAAAGAAAAAAAAAAGAAAACCCTGCAGAACTGAGTGATGGCCAGCTCTGGGTAGCAGTGACTACTTGGAGTCAGACAGACCTGAGTTCAGGTCTGACTTTACTAACTCGAGTTTTAACCTCTCTGGACTTTGATTTCCTCATCTGAATGCTGGGATAATAATACCAAGCTCATCACATTTTCTGTGAGGATTAATGTAATCCCAGTGGTTTTTACCACTAGTTTGTTTATTGCTTTTTAAAGTATTAACTTAACCCAGGGCAAGCAGTAGATTATGGTTTTGGAGAATTAGTTGTCATTCGTGGAATAAAGAACAGTCACAGCTTAGAGCTAGTAAAATAGATTCTAGAAATGACAGAATTTCTATTCATTTGTTTATTCATTGGATAAATATCCATCACACACTTTTTTATTTTTCTTTTTTGGCTGCATTGCATCTTCATTGTAGCACACAGATGTCTCTAGTTGTGGCATGCAGCTTCTCTAATTGCAGCAGGTGAGATCTTAGTTCCCCAACCAGAGATCGAACCCCAGCTTCCCTGCATTGGGAGCACAGAATCTTATCCCCTAGACTACCAAGAAAGTTCCCCATCACACACTTTCTATGAGCAGGCAATGTGTGAGGCTAAGGACTGGAATAGTGAACAAGACACATCTGGTCTTTGCTTTCAGGAAGTTCCTAATCTGGTGAAGGGGACCAAGTATTTAAGGATCCTGTGCTGAAACTTGTGTGAGCCTCCCCTAGTGGCATGTTTGTTGGACTGACCTGAGGCGGTTTGGCCATGCAACAGTTGCCCCTGTAGAAGGTTGAGGTGGTGAGGCTTAGCTTCTACTCCCACAACCTCACCACCAGGTGGTAATGAATGGAAGTTAGACTGAAGTCTGCTGCAGAGACAGACATTTATCAAACAAATGTTTATCAGGTAGGGAGAAAGCAGTTTGACCAACCTATTTGGTGAACTTGATGAAGTCCCAGCCCTCTCTCTGTTGTGTTGTTCCAGCCATACCTCAGAGAACAGGTTCGCTCAAGGCAGCTGCAGAAGTATTCCAGAGACAGGACTGTTTCCCTGTGTCAGCTTCGTGCTGTCATCAACCTTCCTACTGTGACAGCTGCACTCAGGACAGCCTCCATGACCCTACTTACGCAAGGGTGGGGATGTCACTAAATGTTTTTTGCCAGGCTGCATACCCTGAACACCAGTAAGTACCCATTTCTAGCATTCGTTATACTAAATCACAAGTTTCACCAACACTAGCCCATTTTTTTATGTTCAGAATGTTTATCCAGATAGCCAAAGGACTTGAAGTAGGCAGTGTGGGAATGTGATCTCAGATTAATACCAGTTGACGAATCCAGACTTTGTATTCTTCATAGCCTGTGAGCTGATCACCCCTAGAAGTAACAGCCAAGACCAACTGGTTCATACACAATAAAACACCAGCTACGTACTGTTTTTCCTCTTGCATTTATTTACATACTCAAGTTCTTTAAAGTAAATTAGACAGGTAACCATGTTCCATTTCCAGAGAAGGCAATGGCAACCCACTCCAGTACTCTTGCCTGGAAAATCCCATGGACGGAGGAGCCTAGTAGGCTGCAGTCCATGGGGTTGCTAAGAGTTGGACACAACTGAGCGACTTCACTTTCACTTTTCACTTTCAGGCATTGGAGAAGGAAATGGCAACCCACTCCAGTGTTCTTGCCTGGAGAATTCCAGGGATGGGGGAGCCTGGTGGGCTGCCGTCTATGGGGTCGCACAGAGTCGGACACGACTGAAGCGACTTAGCAGCAGCAGCATGTTCCATTTCTCTCCTATTGAAAAGGTATCATGAGGGGAGTAGCATAGGAGAGCACTAGATTATATCTAAAGTGACTATAAAGCCTAGTTTGCCTGGGAGAGTCACAGTTTGTACCTGATGCCCTGAAGCCTGTGCTTAAATGCACCTCTTTTCACTTTCAAAGTTGTCTGGTTAGGATAATAGGTATATGGTTACTTTGCTTCTGAAAAGAATGCAGTGGCACAGAACATGGAGAATAAACCCAAAAGAATAGTTTGAATCCTCTCTCTAGTAGCATTGTTATTATTGTTCAGTCACTAAGGCATGTCTACTCTGCGATCCTGTGGACTGCAGCACACCAGGCTTCCCTGTCTTTCACCATCTCCTGGAGTTTGCTCAAACTCATATCCATTGAGTTGGTGGTGCCATCCAACCATCTCATTCTCTGTCGTCCCCTTCTCCTCCTGCCTTCAATCTTTCCCAGCATCAGGGTCTTTTCCAGTGAGTTGGCTCTTTGCATCAGCTGGCCAAAGTATTGGAGCTTCAGCTTCAGCATCAGTCCTTCCAATGAATATTCAGGGTTGATTTCCTTTAGGATTGACTGGTTTGATCTCCTTGCAGCCCAGGGGACTCTCAAGAGTCTTCTCCAGCATCACAGTTCGAAAGCCTCCCCTTGATACATCTTATTTGCCTCATTTGTCAACTTGAGAATAGTACACTTCCTTGCCCTTCCTCCTAGTCACTTTTGGGGGCAATATTCCTTGGATGTGAATACACTTTGTAGAGAGAACACAAATTAGGGATTGTTCCTTAAACCCAACATCAGTTTATGCTTTGAATGAACTCTGTCTTGGAAGAAAACTAGCTTCAGAATCTAGATGGTGTCGGTTTTTTCCTTGTCTTCCTGGAGAATGGATAGACCTGGTAGCCTGCATCTGCCAGGGAGGTAACTAGTTTCGGGATTTACATTTCCCCTTAACTCCATCAGAGACAAGAACATAACCCTTAAAAGTAAAACCTAAGCCCTTCCTTTGCCTTCATATGCATTAATGTGAAAATTCTCCAATAAAGATTCAACTTACCCTATTATGTATGAATAGAACTCTTTTAAAAGTTTGAAAAGACATCATAACTCATGAGAATTGAGTGTGCCTCAGCTTGAGTGTGCCACCCTGTGGATGGATGCATGGATATAGTGCGTGTTCCTGGGGGAGCAGTCACTTATGAGATGAGAATGGGGTGAGTGCCACAAACAGAAGTACTTTTTTGCATAATAATGTAGAATTTTATTTTTTCAAAGTGAAATTGCTTTTTTCTTATTATAAAAGTGGTATATTTTAAAAACCACCAACATTTTAGGAAATAAAAGTAAATATTTCCATGTAAAACTTTCCATCTTTTTTCCATATGTGTGTGTTTATATATGTGTTGTACATGTGTACCTCTTTGCATATATTTTATATTTTAACAAATAAAAGTGGAATCCTATTGTAGGCATTGTCTTAAAATCTTTTTTTCTGTCTACAATTATTGTGGACATATTTCAGTAAGTATAGATCTACATCATCATTTTTATAGCTTCCCAGCAATTCCACTGAATAGATGTGCCAATAGTTTATGTAACCAGTGCCTGATTGCTTGTTATCTAGGTTTCTTTAAGGATACAATATCTACCCCCTCTGCTGTAATTATTTAAAATCAATTTAAGATATCTACACGCACATACACATGCACATCACTTCAAAATTTCACTAGGAGACAATTCATAAACCTGTTAGTTTATCATCTTTGATTTAAGTGGGAAGACTCCTGAGAGTTGAAGCATAGTCTAGGAGGAGCTGTAAATTACAGGGCAAAGGGCATATCAGAGTCAAGATCAAGATACTGCACTATTACAAACTGCCTGAAGTAGGGTCAGTTGCTCTAGGGAATACTTCCTCATACACTGGAGCCCAGAGCTGGTCATTCCCGAAGCTACATTGCTGCTGGGAGCCTCTGTCATTTAATAGCCCTTCCAGCTTGAAGCCAAGTGATCAGAATATTCCTTTCAAAGGAGAAAACACTCATGTTCACATGTGGGTGAACGAATCCAGTAACACCTCAGTGTCATGAACCCTGCCGCTGGGCAAGACTCCTGGGAGCCCCACCAGGAACTCTAGCACATAAGAATACCTCACCCCATGAGGCATCCATGGGGCACCCCTCAGGCTTTCATGGAGCAACACTTTACACTCCATTTACACGAGCAAGCTGGATGGTCTGATTTCCAGGGACTGTGGAGGCAGGCCTTGACTGAGTAAAAGTGACGCCAGATGCAGGAGGAAAGTAAAAACCAGGGACTTCCCTGGTGGTCCAGTGGATTAAGAATCCACCTGCCAGTGCAGGGGACTCGGGTTCCATCTGTGGTCGGGGAACTAAGATTCCCACATGCCATGGCAACAAGAGAAACCCACATGCCACCACTAGAGAAGCCCCCTAACACCACAACTAGAGAAAAGCCCTTGCACCACAATGAAGACCCAGTGCAGCCAAAAAAAAAAAAGTAAAAGGCTGCAAGTGGGGACGCCGAAGCCCTTTTTGTGTAGGGACAGAAACCCTGTGTACTTTCTCAGTGTTTGTGTGCCACAGGTGCCTGTTGTGATAGTGGGGGTGATCACTTTAGCCATCCCTGACCAACATTTGAAACCGTGGCACAGAAGAGAAGAGAAAATATTCAAGTGGTTTTTACTTGGTAAAGATAAATCTTACAACCTTTGAAGTTTTCATGCATACTAGGTTGCTGCTATGTAAAATTCATTTCTTGAGGTGGATCAGGGTCAGAAAGTTTGAAATCTGTGGTAGGCCCTGATATCACCATTTTGTAGCAAAGTATAGAAATGAATGCCCTTAACAGTGACCTTGAGTTATAAAAAAAAAAAAAAAGATCAAATAATGTTCAAAGTATATACCATTTAAGAGAACAGAGTACAAGAGAATGAAGACCTTTGGAAAGATTCCTATTACAAAGCTACAATTTTTGAAGATTTAGTATTTTTAATCTTAAGTGGAAAGCCTTTCTACCTTCTCTCTAACTTGAACCATAATACAACTTTTAAAAATACCAAATTTGACTTGGTGGGGGAATAAACCTAAAAAACCAATAATGAAATATTGTACTTTTAAAAAATTAATTAAAGGAAACCAAATTAATTGACCACCAAATTTCATACATACGTAACAAAAAGATATTCACCTTCAGGTGTATCTCCTAAGGTATTCTTCTATCTGTGGTTCACATTAAGTGGAACTTCATTCATTTAAAACCTATATTAAAAGGCATAGCAAGACTTCCATACTCTAGCCGGACATTGGCTTACAAAGATAAGCGAGACTCTGAACAAGTCCTCAAGGAATGTGAAGTCTAGTAGTCCAGACTGCAATCAACCCACATTGGCTGACCTTCAGTATAAAGTCATTTTTCAAATTATGGTGTACTATCAGCTAAGGCTGGTTGAAACTGACTATCTTCTGAAGAATCTAGGGTCTGTGGTCCTGTATGTGCAAACCTGTTCTTGCAACTCTGGTCATGAGTTCACATTACCACGGGTTACGCCAAAAGCCAGGTCCAGGTACGACCAGGCAGGCTGGCCCAGTCCCTGTGAACCCAGGTAACAGGGCAAAAGGGAATAGTGTCCAGCTGAGCCGCAGGTCCTGACCTGGAAGTCTGCAGGGCAGCATCAGGGAGTAAAATCAGGCCTGTATCCAACAGCAGTCACAAGTTACTGCCATGCTAGCTTTGCTTCTCTGTTTCTTCTGACAGCTGAGGCCTCTGTCTTTTTCTTGACCCGCTCGCCACATATGCAGCTTCCCAGGTGGTGCTAGTGGTAAAGAACTTGCCTGCCAGTGCAGGAGATATAAGGGATGTGGGTTGGATCACTGGGTCAGGAAGATCCCCTGGAGAAGGGCATGGCAACCCACTCCAGTATTCTTGCCTGGAGAATCCTCATGGACAGAGAAACCTGGCAGGCTGTACAGTCCACAGGGTCACAAAGATTTGGACACGACTGAAGCAACTTAGCAACCTAGCCACATATGCAGGCCATATTTTTAAGACCTTACTTGGTCCTGCCCAGGTTCCCTCTGTGTGTATGTACTCTGATGCAGTGCCCTTCAGTGGAGGGGGTCTGAATGCCCAGAGCATGGGCAGCAGACCTCAGCTTTGTCTCCTTCACTGCTGTCCTCCTCCGAACTGAATGTACTGTCCTTACCAGCCTTCCCCAAATCACCATATCCGTAAGCAGAGCAGTGTTTGTCTGGTCCATGATAGAATTGTCTTTGTTAAGCACACCAGTGACAGCTACAACAAACTAATGCTAATAATTCTGCATCCCTCTACTAGCCTACTTTTGCTAATTTTACCAATTTAGTGGCCATGCCCCTCAGATTTTCAGGAGTTCTACTTTTTAATAGACTATCCTGTCTTTCCTAAGTATGCCAGTGCTTGTCAAACCCTGTGTCCTACTTTTTGGTTTTAAAAAAAAAAATGGTCTCTGTGCTCAGAGGAGTCACAAGGTACATGGAAATATTCTCCTCACTTTGTGTTGTGTAAGCCAGTGAATTTTCCTGCTGAGACTATTCTGATTTACCCAGGCCCCATATGCTTTTCAGGCAGCATGGATGCAAATGTCCTGTGGTTACCAAAACAACCTCAAATAAACTGGTGGGAGGTGCCACCTGTGTGCATTGCATCTAACCATAGAGCTTCTCCCACCAACAGCAGCACACGGATTTGCTGAGTCTTCACAACGTTGGCTGTTGTAGTGATATTCAACATGAAGTCCACTGTAGCACCCAGCTTCCCTGCTGGTTGCATTTTCAGAGAGAAAGAAGGGGGAGAGGTAGATTCACAAAGTGGCAACAAAACGTTCTAGGACTTTCTAATCATCCCCTCCTGACCTCTCCCCCTCTGCAATCGATGTTCAGCATCTCTGTTCACGGCCCTGAGTGCTTAAATTCATCCCCACTCATTCCTACAAACCCTGGGCAAACTCATTACTGTAACTTCTCGGAGAAAATGCCCCAAACCTACAATGAACCCACTCTCATGTATTACAGGATAGTAATGTCACCCCCTATCAAGCTGGGAGTGTGTCCACTTGGCACAGACAAGGGATATGACAGTGGGATCCTTCATTTGGTCCATTATTTCCATCAGCCTCTGTAACAAAAGAACCCAGCAAAAGCCTAACCTTGAAACACACGTTGGAGAAGAGATGCAGGCAGATCCCTTCTGCTTGCGAGACAGCACACCTTGGAGATGCAGGTGGCATCATTACAGCTTGGCAGGCCTGCTGGGGCATCCGCTCTGGCGGCTGCTTAGACTGGGATTAGGTGAGGAGCCAGGGGTTAGCAGCTGGATGTGCTAATGAAATCAAAGGAGGACTGGGTGCAGACTGGGTGGAGGTGGTTGCTTTGCATTGAAATAGTAGCTCTGGAATGCAGACTTCCAGAGCTCTCCGCACAGTGTGGAGAGGAACCCTCCCTGTTAGGGAGTTGCAATCTAAGAACTGAAAAACCGTGAAGATGGGAGTTTGAGAAAATCAGGGACGATGATGTGCTTTTTTACTAAGACATCAGTGCTTTTTTACTGGCCTATTCAGTTCTATCATTATGTGTTCTGGAACGTGATAGAGGCAAGCAAGGAGGACTGGGTTAGGTTAGGAGACTTGATGTTGTTGATGATTTGCATTGTGGCCTTGAATGTGATTTGTAGGCTCTCCAGAAATCTCAGTTTACTTGTCTGTGAAAATGAAAATAATTGCAGATAATAAAGCACCACACCAGCACAGCCACTGTTCATGGGGCTGAGACCGAGGTTTCTCTGAGCCTCTGTTTTCCTCCTTGTTAAATGGGGATAATCATACTGGCCCTGTAATTGTAGTGAATGAGGAAGAGGACAAGTAAACCTTGGAGTTCTAAGTGAGAGGCCAATCTCACAATTCTGGGGTCGCTTTAAGAAGTCAGTTGTCAATCCTGGGCCGGGGGCTGTAGTGAGCCTCACGTTGCCCCACCTGCCCCTTCTCTCCAGGGAGACCCTTCCCCTCTCCTCTCCCCTCCCTCAACCTCTTCCTCCCATTGGCTTTCCTTTGTCTGGGAGGCTCCAAGCTGCCTATGCTGTTCTGTCTTGATCCATCAGGCAACTGCTGCGTTTCAGATCCCAGTGAAATATGTCTGTGTAGTTTGTAAGAAAATGTGGGTTCCTTTGGGAGGAAGGGGTCAGCCATTACATGGGTGTGGATACCCTCCACCACTGCACTGGAGATCCCTGGGACCAGAGGAACGACATTTACTGTCCAGAATCAACATGAACCTGGCCCATGGTTAAAATAGTTTTTATAAACAACCTGTTTCTGCCTACTCATTAGTTTCCATAAACCTCTGGAGTGGGAAAGGGGCAACATTTTATTCTTCAATTCAGAGGCAAATGAGAGAGGGAAGAAGAAGGTGGGGCAGAGGTTAGATTTGAATCCATTCAGCAATTTTAAAATTCTCATGCTTACATTTGTACCCCAATTATCTTGGGATTCACTTTTCTCAAATCCTCAGATAATTCTAAAATTTGATCTGGTCAATTGTGTTGGTGTAAAAATGAGATAGGGCTTAATGCATTCTGGGGAAGAAGCGAAAAACTTTGTTAAATATGTGATTTAAGCATTCCTTTTTTTTTTTTTTAACTATTTATTTATTTTTGGCTGTGCTGGATCTTGGTTGCTGCGCACGAGGGTTTTCCTCTAGTTGTGACAAGCAGGGGCTACTCTTCGTTGCGGTGCATGGCCTTCTTATTGCTTGAGGAGCACAGACTCTAAGTGGGCGGGCCTCAGTAGCTGTGGCACATGGACTTAGTTGCTCCTCAGCATGTGGGATCTTCCTGGACCAGGGATTGAACCCGTGTTTCCCGCATTGGCAGGTGGATTCTTTACCACTAGGCCGCTAGGGAAGCCCCTAAGCATTCCTTTTTATTTTATCTTGCCAAATGAAAATACTTTATTCACTGTCACTTGTAAGAGAATCCAGATTCCAGACTGGATGAAAAAGGGAGGTTGGTCCCAGCAACCCTGACCTCAAAGAGAAAAGGGAAGCCTTTCTCGGGACCAGGTGAGAAGCAGCCCAGGGATGCAGTCCCTCCATTCACTTCCTACATGGCTCAGTCACTTGCTTCCTCTGTGGCTCGCTGGCCTTGCTGCACGAAGCAGGGAACTTGGAAGTCCCTTTCTGTGTCTCAAAACCTCTGCTCAGCACACCCCTTTTTTCTCCTTCGGGATTTGCCAACGTCCAAATTCCAGTGCTTGTATAGTCACCCCAGATGTGTACCAAGGCCTCAGCATTTGCAGAATCTCTATGTCAATCTCTAAGTTAAAGATGCTTCAAGGAAGCACCCAGTTCCTTCTGCTAATAACCGCAGTTTGTCATGTGACACCTGCCCCTCCTCCCTATTCTCTCTGAAAACCCCCCACCCACCCCACCTCTGAACTGTCCTTTATCTGCCAAACATCTCCATTTCCTTCAAGGTGGTAATCTTCTGCTTTTGTTATTTAAGTTTGGTTGTCTTCTTAATTGTTACCCAATTGGTCTGGGGCTTGCATAAACAGTTAACAAAAACACGGCACACGAGGCAGCCGTTTCGCTTTCTGGGCTTGTTGTTCTTGGCACTGGGTCAGTTCTATGAACTTCTGGTGTCCAACTGGTAGGACCTGAAACTCTGTGTTTAACAAGTGCCTGTAGTCAAAACAGTTGGCGTGTGCAAGTCCGGATAGCTAGTACTGACTGCAGCTGGCCGGCCGTTGGGTCCTGGGCCGTGCGGAACCCTGGACCCCCAATCACAGTGCTCTGTTTGGGGGCCAGGCTTTTGTTATTTAGTTTGGGAGGAGGGGATCTTCTTTTTTTTTTCTCTTTTCTGTGATGACATCTGCTAATATGGATTACTTCAGGTTCCAAAAGTACAACGTGTTTACAGTCGTCGTAGAATCAGATTAAGTTGGCAGCCCGAGTCTCGCTGTAAGTGGTTTTAGTTTACATTTCTTCTTCTAGCAGGATGTTTTGCATAAATTTTGCTGATCCTGGGTTATTTATAGACTTTTTTGAAAAAAAAAAAAAAGAGAGAAAAACGGGGATGCCTGAGAGTTTTCTAACTGCGGAAAGTGAAATCCGTTTCTGCAGCTAGAGAGACCGCCGGGCATGTGCAGCAGAAGGTTATTTTAGCTCTTGAAAATTAATTTCTCCGAGAGGTCACTTGATAACATTCCGGAGCGTCCTCTCCAGCTGCCGACATCAGATTCCCTGATAATTGTCTTAGGATGTGTTGTTTTCTTTTGGTTGGTCACAAATGGAGTAAAATGAAAGTAATGATGCCATTTCCTCTGGGACGCTCTGGGAGAGTGGATGCAGTGATTGGGTATTGTTTCAAACGTCCGAAATAGGTTCCTGGTGGTTGTTTTGTCCAACCTTGGGGAGCAGTGCAGCCGGCCCAGAACTGGGCGGTGGGACTGGGGGAGGGGCTGAGGAAGTCAGCTGCTGGAAAGTGAGTTTCCAGTTTGTCCTCACCTTAATGACAGTAATACTCAGCGGTTTATAGTACTAAAATAATAATAATATTGAACGGCAAGACAGCATGTCAGCTAATGCACGATCTGTTTGATTTTCTGGCCCCGGTGGCGGCGTCTTTGGGGACCGCGTGCGTGTTTGAATGAGAACTAAAGCCAGGCATGTTCGAAATCGCTAAGGCAGCATTAGCACTCATGAAAGGGCTTCCATAATATTTACTAGAGCAGTTGGCTAAAAATTGCTCTGCTTTGCCCACCGAGTGGCTGTGTAATTAAATCAGCCCCGAGAGCGTACCTTGAGCACCTCCCATCTCGGTTTCTGTGCTCCCAGAATTTGCATGGGTAAGTAGCATGTTCATCAGCGTAATGAGTGTGAAGTCCCCGTCTAATCGTCCAGGAGAACGTGGCAAATGAAACACTTCATTGTGCCTCTGGTTAAATGTTTTAAACCAAACAAATTGAAAGGGAGGGAGAAAACATCACCTGGGCCTTGTGAAAGGCCTGCTAAGTCGGAAGTCTGTCCTGATCCAGGTCCCTGGGTCCCTCTCAGACAGGTCCAAATCTCCCACCAACTTATCAATCATCATCACCAACTTACACATGAAATGAAAATGGGTGGTTGAAATGGAAATTTCCAAGGTAGTAACTGTGACATAGGCTGAGACATGACATGATTCTCACTGCTCAGTGCACCATCAGTGGATTTCTTTTTCTCCTCCGTGTTTCTCTCATTTGTGTGAAGAGCTGACTCATTGGAAAAGACCCCAATGCTGGGAAAGATTGAAGGCAAAAGGAGAAGGGGGCGGCAGAAGATGAGATGGTTAGATAGCATCACTAACTAAATGGACATGAACCCGAGCAAACTGTGGAGAGAGTGGAGATCAGGAAAGCCTGGAGTGCTGCGGTCCATGGGGTCACAAAGAGTCAGACATGAATTAAGAGACTGAATAACAACAACAATAATATACAAGCGAGGTTGTTTGTATTTTGTGTTGTTTTTTGGTCTCCTCTAACCTGGCAGAGAATAAGGATGAGGCTTGCTTTTGTCTTCTACTGTTTAGAGCATGTCCTATGCTTTCTCATGATAGCCCCACTGAGCTGGAGAGGGACAGGTCAGGCCCTTTGGTCCCAGTATAAAGACGTGGGCTTAGCCTGGACGGTGAAGCTGGGGAGCCAGAGCTCCAGCCCGCACACATACATCTTTCATCCGCCTTCTCATTCATTGCCCCATCCAAACTGGATGAATTGGTTGCAACACAGAGAGTAAGAAACTCTTTGTTCTGATTTGATTCCAGTCTGCTTTTATGGATGGGACCCTGTTACACTCTTGATTTCCTCCTCCTGTCTGTCAGGCTGGGATGAGATTGGAGACCCACCTTTGAAGGCCTTAGGTTGGAGGTGTCTCAGATTGTGTGCTTCTCAGCTTACAGTGATTATGGGTGCCCCCTCCCTACTGTATAGATAATCTCATGGCCTGAGTGAATGAAGAACCTTGAAGGGAACCCACAGGCGTTTGTGTTGGAGAGGTTGGCAGTGAATACTGAAAAGTTTCCCAGCCATCCTCTCCCTTTGGCTTTTGCATTTGAATTGGCCATACCCTCACATCCCACCATCCTTGGGAAAAGGAAGATGCTTTACAGCAGTTCAGCTGTTCTGTGCTGGAAGACCTGCCTCCTGGCAGCCTGAGTGCATCTATAGGTTTTTCCTTGGCCTAACTGGTAGCTTTCTGCCAGTGGGAATGGTATCTTGGAGAGATTTATAGTAGTAATAATCATAATACTCTTCTTTTATGTTTGCATAGCCTGACTCAACTTTTAAACCTCTTTTACATACCTCGTCTCATTGACTCCTCCCTATAGCCTTGAAGGGCAGATATTTTTAACCTCAGAACACAGAGGTTCTGGAAGGAGGGAGCCAGTATTCAGATTCCAGCTTTTGGACACCAGTGCTCCTTGTATTGGTTTCAGCTGCCTAATGTCTATAGTTGGTTGCCAAAAAGGAGGGCAGTCTGGGAATTGGAAAACCGAGTTTTCTCCTTTTATTGTATTTCTTGTCAGTTATAAAGACATATTTGATTGCTCACTGTGTGAAGCTCTGATAAGAGCTTTACACTTAGTCTTTCAACTGCTGGTAGCAGGAGGGCTGTTTTTAGCCCCATTTGTAGTCATCTATGGGATCTGTACCAATGAAGATGAAGATGTGTGGATCAGGTGACATACCTGCCCTGAATGGCAGGTAGATCAGCAGAGTCACACCTCTAGAGTGCTGTTCACAGGTTGCTGTCACCCCAAGGGATGTATTATGTTGTGCACTTGGCCCTGTCCCCCTCTTCCATGTTATAAATGAGGATTTGGAAGAAGAATAGTCTTAGTGGCAGGATTATCCAATTTTTCAAGATTGGAGAGATTTAGGAGGAAGAACAATTACATTAATGAGTCAGAGTCCAGAAAGATCTCCAGAGGTCAGAGCAGTGGACTGACTTCAACAAGATGACATTTGTAAAGGACATCTGTGGATAAGCAGCTTGGCAGTGAAGAGTGTGAAATAAGACTTAAGGGTGATGTGGCTGTTAGAAATAAAAAATATAGCTTGAGTGCCTGGTGGACTTAACAGGAGTACAATATCCACAACAGACAGATGGGAGCTGCCCACCTATAATGGTCTCCCTTCTGAGTGGCACAGTTTAGGAAGGACATGGGAGCCAAAGAGGATCCAGAGATCAGGAGAAGAGTGAAAATGACCTTTTGTGAGGAATGATTTTAGAAGATGTCTGAGAGTATTTAGCCTGGAGAAGGAGATTTCAGGGAACAAAGCATTTGGCAAAGTGTCCATGGAAGGGGAACTGGACCGGTTCGGGATGACCCCCATGGGGCAGAAATGGAATCAACATTCAGGCGTTAACATTCAGGCAGAGGCGAGACTGTCCAGCGGTGGTGCTGCCTGGCCTGGGAGAGCCCAGGGCCTGTGCTGGAGAATCCAGGCTGGGCAGCCCCATAGCTGCCACTCCAAGGAGGTGATGCCAGCCCTGGAAGGGGCCAGCAGAGGTAGCAGAGAATGTTTACCTATGGGGTTTCTTCTTGCTCTGGAAGAGGGGAGGGGGAAGTCTGTGACTATGTTCCAATGTCAAGGTCTAAGACCCGAGTCCCTTTGGTGGAAATGATGGCTGTATCAGGGACGAGGGGGCTGGCAGAGGGGAGCTGTGCCTCAGCCTTCCACCTGTAAGTAGAAGGGCAGCCATCGTGCCTGGTAGGGGAAGTGGGGACTGGGTATTGTTTAAGACAAATTAACACTTCTTTATGGACCTGAATTGTCTGTCTTGGAGTGAGTGCCTATCTGCTATCCTACTGGCTGCCTTAGTTATCTTAACTTAAAAATTACTTCCTTTAAGTGATTCCAAGAAGAGTTTTAAAGGGTTTTAAAGAGTTTTTCAGTGATTCTGAAACTGGTTGTTCTGTGTGTGGATTGTCTTGGCCCTTACTTTCAGCAGAGCTTTGGGGTTTTTTGTTTTTGAGGTGAAATCCATATAACATAATACTAACCATTTTAACGTGAACAGTTTGGTGGCATTGAGTACACTTACAATGTTGTGCAACCACTGTTTCTATCTGGTTCCAAATGTTTCATCACTCCAGAGTAAAACCGCATACCCATTCAGTTATTCTACCCCCTAGTCCCCCGCTTCAGTCCCTGGCAACCTCCAGTCTGCTTTCTGTCTCTGTGGATTTGCCTATTCCAGACATTTCCTATAAATAGAATGTATATAATACATGACCTCTGTACCTGACTTCTTTCATTTGCATAGGGTTTTCTGGGTTCATTCATATGGTAGCATGTATCAGTACTTCATTTCTTTTTATGGCTGAATAGCAGTGAGAGATTTTATTTTGGGGGGCTCCAAAATCACTGCAGATGGTGACTGCAGCCATGAAAGATGCTTGCTCCTTGGAAGAAAAGTTATGACCAATCTAGACAGCATATTAAAAAGCAGAGACATTACTTTGCCCACAAAGGTCCGTCTAGTCAAAGCTATGGTTTTTCCAGTAGTCATGTATGGATGTGAGAGTTGGACTATAAAGAAAGCTGACCAGTGAAGAATTGATGCTTTTGAACTGTGGTGTTGGAGAAGACTTTGGAGAGTCCCTTGGACAGCAAGGAGATCTAATCAGTCCATCCTAAAGGAAATCAGTCTTTTAATGTTCATTGGAAGGACTGATGCTGAAGCTGAAACTCTAATACTTTGGCCACCTGATGCGAATAACTGACTCATTGGAAAAGACCCTGATGCTGGGAAAGATTGAAGGCAGGAGGAGAAGGGGACGACAGAGGTTGAGATGGTTGGATGGCATCAGCGACTCAATGGGCATGAGTTTGAGTAAACTCCAGGAGTTGGTGATAGACAGGGAAGCCTGGCATGCTGCAGTCCATGGGGTTGCAAAGAGTCAGACATGACTGAGCAACTGAACTGAACTGATTATGTATATACCACAATTTATTTATTCATCCACTGATGGACATTTGGGTTGTTTGAGCCATTCAGCTCTTGCTAATAGTGCTGCAGTGAGCCTTCATATACAGGAATTTGTTTGAGTACCAGGTTTTCATTTCTTCTGGGTTTATACTCCAGGAGAAGAATTCCTGAATCGTATGGTGATTCCATGTTCAACTTTTCGAGGAACCACCACCCTGTTTCCCATAGAGGCTGTACCATTTTACGTTCCCACAGATTGTGCCCAGAGGTTCCAATTTCTCCACATCCTCACCAACCATTGTTATTTTCCGTTTTGGGGTTTTTTTGGTTGTTGTTTTTATATACATAGTCGTTCTAGTATGTGTGAAGTGGTATCTCATTGTGGTTTTGATTTGAATTTCCCTGATGACTAATGATGTTGATCATCTTTTCATGTGATTATTGACCGTATCTGTATCTTCTTTGGAAAAATGTGTGTTCAGATCCCTTGCGCATTTTTAAACTGGGCTGAGCCTGCTTGTTTATATATATATATATAATTTTATTGTTTATTTTTGGCTGTGCCGTGCCTTTGTTGCTGTGAGGGCTTTTCTCTAGTTGCGGCAAGCGAGGGCTACCCGCTGGTCATGGTGCATGGGCTTCCCACTGCGATGGCTTCTCTTGTTGCTGAATATGGGCTCTAGAGCACGGGCTCAGTAGTTGTGGCGCACGGCCTTAGTTGCTTCTCAGCATATGGGACCTTCCCAGATCAGGGATCAAACCCGTGTTTTTTGCATTGGCAGGCAGATTCTTTCCCACTGAACCACCAGGGAAGCCCAGCCTGCCTGTTTGTGTGTTTAGAATTAAGGTTCTAAACTTGCTGCTCCTTAGATGCCAGAGTAGTATATATGTTGCATCTTCTTTTTCCCCTTTTTGGCCTCCCCGCTTGGCATGCAGGATCTTAGTTCTCCAACCAGGGGTTGACCCTGCACCCCCTGCATTGGAAGGACAGTCTTAACTGCTAGATTGCCAGGGAAGTCCCCATCCTCTTTTTCTCTTTTAAAAGCATATTTGTTTATTTATTTGGCTGTGCCAGATCTTAGTTGCCACATGTGGGATCTTCAATCTTGTTTGCAGTATGCAGGTTCTTTTAGTTGTGATATGTGGAATATTTAGTTGGCGTGTGTGAACTCTTAGCTGGGGCATGTGGGATCTAGTTCCCTTACCAGGGATCAAACCCAGGCTCCCTGCCTTGGGAGTTTGTAGTCTTAGCTACTGAACTACCAGGGAAGTCCCCATCTTATCTGTTTTCTGAAAAGCTAGGCCACCTACTTGTTACCTGGTACCTGAGATGAGGAGAGAACAGGATGAAAGAGGCAGGGGAAGTACACCAGAAGGAGCAGAGGGTTCTGGGAGAGAGCAGGCCCATGGAAGCTGTGTTCTCTTTCCTCCAGGTCATCCTGGAGCTCTCAGCAGACCGTAGGAAAGTTATTCACAGATGTTTCTGGAAAGGCTCAGGCTCCCAGGCCACGGGGCCTACCCTTTCATCTGCGTTTCTTCTGGGTATTGCAATATCCAGCAGGCCTCCTCCTGACAGTCCCCTGAGTTGGGGGAGTGTGCCTGTGAGCCCTTGACCCACTGGCCTAGGGTCTGGAGGACAAGGCTCACAGGGTTACTCTTGGGAGCAGCCTGTCTCCAGCCCCCTCTAGTGGGGCTGGGTTAGGTGGGTGGTCAGGCCACACTCCCTGATTCCCACTGGCTCCATGCCAAAGAAATGGAATTATAGAAGCCAGTCCCGCCTCCTCAAGCAGCACAGCCCTCTCTAGCCAGAAGCAGGTTTTCCTATATTCTGGGAAGAAACTGCAAGAGAAAAGGAAGCCTAAAGTTAAAGACCCAAAATCATGTTCTCCTACAATAATTCTTCTATGGGAGACTCTCTCTCTCTGGCTTTGGTTATATGGTCAAGCTGCTGGAGACAGTCCCAACCTGAGGTGGCCTTACAAAGGCCAAGTCAGCACTGCGCAGCTTATGTGCCATGGTCTGAGATGATGCTGTCTTCCCACAGTCTGAAATGCTCCAGTAGAGGCATACTTCTGCGTCTTGGAAAGCTTTTGTGTCTTAAAGGTTTGTTTTTACTTCTTGTTAAAAGGGATATACTCTTGTGCCAGGGTTAACTTAAGATTAATAGGCAAGTTTTACAAAGAAATGTTGCAAGCAACACAGGAGAGATCCTAGTAGAAGATAAAAATACCTAAAACACACTATACTGCTCTTTTTCTTTTTTATGTAGGTAAAATTCACGTAACAAAATTAATCATCTTAAAGCCCAGAATTGTGGTTGAGAGACACTCAGTCTGTTCAGAGTTGTGCATCCATCACCTCTGCTTGACTTCAAAATGTTTTTACCACCCCCAAAGGAGACTCTGTACCCCTTAAGCAATCACTCCCCGCTCCCTGCTTCCCCAGCCCCTGGCAATCACTAATCTGCTTTCTGTCTCTATGGATTTACCTATGCCAGGTATTTTGTATCAGTGGAATCATATGGCATGTGACATTCGGGGATCCATCGTCTTTTTTAGACATCCCCTTCCCCTGTCCCCCAAATCTACTGTCTCCTGCCAAGATCAAGGAATAAACTTTCTAAATATAAAGAATGAATAAAAACTCTCCGCTTGAATTCACAGTAAAAATGTCCAAAAGTGTTTTTGGACAAAAATACAGAAGTATTTTTCAATCTTTGTAATGACGTCTCTCCAAAGCATAGTGCTGGATATTGCAGTGGACTCTGCCCATGAGGACAGACAGGCCCTGAGGGAAAGGGGAGCGGAAAGGCCTGAGGTTCCTGCAGGCACAGGGACCAGGCCAGGCCAGGGGCCCACGCAACCTGCAGGGGCCATTGTGCAGTGGAGCTGCAGGAGGGACCCGGCCCTTCCCACCCAGTGGCTGCTCCAGTCCTACTCTGAGGACGCTGCCTCCTCCGACCACACCTCCTGTGTGTGCTGCTCAGGCAAACCCAAGTTCATCTGCCAAATTCAGGAAACAACCCTGGCCATTCCGGGCTTTTCTTTCTGCCTTTCCCTAATCGCATCTGGGCGTGCTCTCTTAAAGGGGAAGTCGTGCGTTCTGACTGGCCAGGGCCCTCAGCCAGGAGCCAGGAAACGGCTCCCACAGTCGCGCTGCCCAGCGTGTCAGTGGCTCAGCCTCCTTACCCAAATGGCGAGGCTGTCTCCCCTGGATGTGTAAGTGTGAGCGCAGGGCACGCTTGCCACACAAGATGGCATGGGGCCGGGCCTAGGTCACAGCAGGCGGAGCTTGCTGTCAGCCTGTGATCCATTTAGCAAGTCCAAGGTTGAACTTAGACTGTGCTCCTGGGCTGTGGGCTGGCACTGGGACAGGGCTGAGGCATGGAATGGGGAGAGGAGCTGCCTGAGAAAGAGGTCAGGAGTAGGAGGCTGGGTTGGGGACCCGTCTATTTTCGACAGGCCTTCTGGAGGCGCCAGCCTTGTGGCCTGGGGAGGAATAGAGTGGAAAATTTTCTAGCACACCTCTCCTAGCCCCGGGAAGCAGTGACACTGAACCTTACCAGTCCATCACCCCCACTCCTCTGCATTTATGTGCAGCTCCAACCACACTTGATGCATTTATCTACTCACCACTGATTTTTCTTGGTAAAACACCACTCATTTTTATACGCAAGTGGTGTTAAGAAATGTTTTGGGTCTCTTTCGCTCCACTTTAAAAATTGCTGGAAACTGGCGACCTGTGTTTTTCCTTCTTTGCTATTTGTGGATGGTCCTGGGTCCAGTGTATGCGCACAGCAGGCCCTGAGTCCACATTGGCAGCCGGCTCGCTGGCGGACTGGCCGGTGCCTGAGCACGATTGGCAACACACCTGGCCTGGTTTCTAGCGGGTCTGGTTTCCCATGTGCCCAGGAAAACCAAGGGAGGGCTCACGCCCCCTCATGCATAGCCAGGGACTAACTCAGTGCCACAAGCAAGTGGCTAATGATATTGAAATAGACCCTTGCTGTATTTTAGACTCCTTTCTACCCTTGGGTTTTGTTTGTATGGTGATGATGTTTGATCTTAAATCATGTTAAAAAAAAAAACTGTTTTCACTGAAATAATTCAGACCTTCTGCTCCTTAAAAAAAAAAGGAGCAGAAGGAAACAGAAAAGGGCTGGAGGGGGGAAAAACAAGTGGTGTCTCTGTGCGCGTACATTGACAGGGCAAAGCCACACCCTACTTCAAGACAACTTCCTGTTTGCCACTGCCAACTGCCACTCCAAGGAGAACAGAAATGGTTCCGTTATTAGTGGCTGCTGCAGGACCACGACAGCCTGTGGGTGAGTGGTTCTGTGTGACGCCGCGAGCTTAGCAGTGAGTTGGGACTTTGCACCTTCTGTTGTGGGAGACTGTGGCCTGCACTCCTGAAATTGAAGGTCGGTACAGATAGGAATCAAGCAGTCCTGGCCTCTCCTTACTCAGCCCGTGTTTTTAAACATTGTGCTCCCAGAGCATTCTTATAAACGGAATAGTTTTAATTCAGGGGGCAGGGAGAAGGTGGAGACTGCCCACCTAGGAAACCTACTTCTTGTATGTTTTTTTTAAATCTACATTTTCATGTATTAGGGGATTCGTATGAAGTGCCTACTGTGCATTGTCACCAGGGCAACCACCTTCCATGTATTATCAAATCCTTACAGGCTCATTTCTTCAAGAGCAAATGCAACGTATGTCTATCGGGGCCAGTCTCTGGGCTGAATGCCAGGGACGAGAGAGGGCACAAGACACCTGCCCTTGATGCATCCAGTGACAGGACTCCTGGACCAGTAAACCAGCAATTACAACATGGGGCATGTGCTCAGGTGGGGCCCTCAAGGTGCTATAGGGGCACCTGCCCCCTCGTAACCGTATGACATGGCCATTATTGTCCCCATTGTATAGGTAGGGAAACTGGGGCTCAGGGGGTTAAGTTCTTTGCCCGAGTCACAGCTAATGAGTGACAGAGCTGGGATTTGAGCCCAGATCTTTCTGATTCCAAAGACAGCAGTGTTTGATCCACATTTCCACTGACTCCCGAAGCTGGTGCAGAACAAGAGAATCACCTTGGAATCTTTTTAAAAATACAGGTTTGGGGGCCTTGGCCTTGCTCTCCAAGAGGTCTGGGTGGCACTGAGCAGTCTCAGGTGGATGGTGGCGTAGGTGCTTTCCCAACCTCTCACCTTGGGATCCTCTGGCCCTTCCTTGAGATGTGGACCGCGCATGCCTGAGATCAAGGGCCAGGGCTTTCTGTGTGCTTAGCCAAGGCACCTGGGTAAAGGCCACTGAAGTTGCCTCAAGACAGTCTTGGGAAGATTCAGCCCAGCTGTTGAGGTATTTTAGACATTGGGAATCCCCCTGTCCTTGTGTCGTCCCACCAAAGATACCCCAGCTTTGCCCATTGTCCAGCTGCCTGCCGCTCCTGTCCCCTTGGTGCCCCTGGGGCAGGGATGATGTCAGTTGTGCCATTTTAAGGGAGAATCCAACAGCTTATCAGAAAGCTGGAAGCCACTAGTTTTCACCTGAGCTGTGGTGACACTGTTATACTCATGTGACTTGCACAGTGGGTATGTTGGTGGTTGGGGCAGAAATCACTCTGATGGAAGAATTAATACCATACCAGTGGGACATCTTGTCAACCCCTCCACTACTGTATTGGCTCTGGACACATGGGAGCAGCTGGGGCAGTAAAAGGTGAGGATGACATCTCTGTCCCCAGGGGCAGACGGGCTATACACTGGCCTCAGGTTCTTCAGCCCACCTCCCATGGGAACCCTGTTCTCTACTCTCAGGATGACCAGGTGGTGGTCAACCTGGATCTGGAGATTGTCTCCTCTTCCTGAGGGAACCCTTGGGCCATGGCTGTGTCTGTCTTGTCACTACCATTGTATTTCAGTGCCAAAGAGATGCTAGAAAAGAAGAAACGAGTGAATGAATGAGTGAACAAATGAGGTGCGACTTTAACTATGCTTTTCTCTCCTTCCTCCTGTTGAATTTGCACCTTTTTTCTCCCCTTTTGGCCTCTCTGGTTAAGAATGTATTAGTGTTTGTTGTTGTTTGTGTTTTTCTTTTCTCTTGTGTGGATTTAAAAAACAACCTTAACAAAACCAGAGCCATCCTATATCTTCCCTTTTTTCCTCATCTATCTATGTTAGATATCCGTATATATAGTAACAGATATATGGATACGTATCTGTTTATATACCACGGCTTCCCTGGTAGTTCAGCTGGTAAAGAACCTGCCTGCAATGCGGGAGACCCCAGTACTATTCCTGGGTTGGGAAGATCCCCTGGAGAAGGGATAGGCTACCCACTCCAGTATTCTTGGGCTTCACTGGTGGCTCAGCTGGTAAAGAATCCACCTGCAATGCAGGAGACTTGAGTTCAGTCCCTGGGTTGGGAAGATCCCCTGGAGAAGGGAAAGGCTACCCACTCCAGTATTATGGCCTGGAGAATTCCATGGACTGTATGGCCCATGGAGTCGCAAAGAGTCAGACACGACTGAGATACTTTCACTTTTCATCTGTTCTTATATATATATATATATATATATATATATATATATATATATATATATATAATGTTTCATGTTTTTATAAAGTAATGTTTAGTGTTTGCAGATATTGGTGATATTTTTTATTTTCTTGTGAATTTAGGTAATACTGTCTCACATACACATTTCCTTAGGTTGAGATAACCCTCATACCTGTCATTTTCAGTTATTTTATCATAGATCCGGTTGATTGTGTTATTTTTTTTTACATTATTCTAAACAGTGCTGCTGAGACTATCTTTGAACTTTCCTTGGGGGAGGATATTTCCTTGAGGTCTATTTTCCAGACTAAAATTACCAGGTTACCAGATCAAATGCTGTGAATGCCTTTTAACTGCTGTCATCAGCACGAGGTTGCTCTCGAGAGAACTGTCGTCCCTTGAAAGTAGCCCCAGGGGTGTGTACATGTGTTTGTTTCCCCACTGCTCTACGTTGCTGGGGGCGTTGGTGGTGGGGGTTTCTCTTTCAGCTTGGCTAAGTGTCTAGTGAGCGCATCCTTGGTGGCTGATGGAAATACTTCAGGGCCCTGGAAAGTCCCTGGGACTCCCCAAATCCTACCCAGCAGGGCTTGATGCCAGAAATGTACACCTGAGTATACATAACTAATAGAAGAGAGGTGGAAGGGGGATGCTACTGAGAGGGAGAGGTAAAAAGCATCCCAAGTTATTTCTGACTTCAGTGTTGTATGCCAGGCCAGCTCTGAAAACGGGAGATGCTTTGTCAAGAATCTTCCGAGAGGTTGGATGGCTTAAGTGCGGAGAAAAGAGGGCATCCCAGAAGTACAAAAGGCATTGGTTCTGGGGCTAGGCAGGCCTGGGCTCTCCTTCCAACTGCCAAGGTCAGTGTGACCTTGGTCACACTTGGTCATAATCTCATTAAGCTTTAATTTCCCCATCTGTAATGAGGAGGCTAACAGTATCCACTTTGAGGGGTTGTTGGGTAGATTATACGTAAACTGGTAGGTGTAAAAGCAGCTTGCTCAGAGCCTGACACATAGTAGGCACCCAAAAATGCTGCTCCTCTTCCTAACTGAATGAATGGGCACAGGGGAACCAGATGGCCGAGAAACAAACGCAGCCCTTTGGGAGAATTTGAGAGTTGGGCTGACCTGAGCAATACAGGCACTGGCCCACAATGCCTTTTGTCAAGTGCCCCCAAGTGATGCACATTGCCTGTCTGGGTAGCAGGTGAAGAGAGGTAAAGATCTAGTCTAAGCTAACTGGTGAACTGGTGACAGGCACCCCTACTTGAAGGAACACCTCCTAGCCACTCAGGCTCTGACAGCTTTTTAAAGAGCCTGGCCCGACCTGAGGATGGACAGGGCTCCCGGGAAGCTCACAAGCACTCCCAGCACAGCTGCTTGGCACGGTTCTGTCTGCGCTCTCCGCCTGCCTTGTCACTTGACTTTCCTGTGTCTTCATTTCCTCCCCACTGAGGAAGGGTGATTCAATATCCCCCTTCTAACCACCCCGGCACACTATATTTAGTGCCCTGCTACAACTGTGGCAAATGAGACCACAAGCTCACATGCTGACACCCTGCTCTCCACTTCCAAGTCTTCCACGTAGACTTCTGACGTAGACTTCCAACGGGTTTCCCAAATGCAGCCTGCCTCAGCGTCCACAGCTGTAAACTGGGGGAGTTCCTACCCCATCGCCTCACCGAGTGGTCACAGGATACAGCTAGGTGGTTCCTGCATGATTCCCCGGGCTAAAGTCTGGGCTCTGCCCCTCACACTCCAGCTTCAGTTTACTTTTGGAAGTTCAGAGGTATCCTTTATGGAAAGCATCCTGACTCCAGCTACTAAAGTAGGTAGAGTCCCTTGATAAAATAGAACCCAGCTAATGATTTGCCAAACACCTGCTCTCAGACGTGGGGGACAAGAGGGACTCGGCACTGTCTGAGGAGCAAGCCAGGAGCTGGCCTCAGCCCCAGGGAGCTTACATAGGCATGTCGGGCCACAAGTGACTGGTGTGTGTGCACACTCTGTTGGGGGGGGTGGGGGGAATTGATCCCTTAAACACCATATTGGAAAGTTCCCAATGAGTTCTTTCTAAAACTGATACAGGGAACCACATTGGGTGTTGGCGGCTGGCTTGGTCATTCATGAGGCATCTGTGCTAAGGTTTTAAATGCAGGACATTGATGCTCTGAGTATAAAAATATCTCAGTGAATAAGCCTAGGGGGAGGGGAGGGTTTAGAATTTTTACTGAGGTAGAATCGCCTGAGAACCCGGTAGATTTCTCCCAGTGGAGAGTACAGGGAGAGAATTGTGGAGACACCAGGACTCTCCACACAGTGTCTGCCAGCCCCCTGCTCATCTGGTCTCTGGGATGGCACCCTGGATGGTGGCACCTAACCATTCACAGTGAAGCAGGTGGTCTTAGAACAGTTGGTGACACAGGCAGGGCTCCGAATCTCCTGTAATGGAAATGCAAAACAGTAAAAGGATTTGGTTTTTTATTTCTTTGGTCCTGGGGTCCCCAACTCTTTGGGGTTGAGGTCTCAGGCTGTGGCTGGCTGATACCTTAAAAGATGCCAATTAGGTGTTTCCCAACCCCCCTCCCTGGGGCCGTCAGGTGCCCTGCTGAAATGCCCATACTCACTGGGGAGGAGAGGTGTGTCCAGCAGCCCTCCAGGTGCTCCCTGCCCACGACAGCATCTTCCAGGACTCAAGGTGATAGAGCCCAGACTGTGAAGGCATCCCCAGGTGTAATGTTTCCTAGCTCCATGAACTCAGTCAGCTTGTCTCTCTGACCTCAGTTTCTTCTTCTATAGAACTGATATAATAATTGCACATCTCTCAGAGTGTTGCAAGAACTAAATACTATAAGATAATCCAAGTGTTTCATAGAGTTCTTCTTTCATAGAATTCTTTCCATTGGCACATGGAAAAATCTTAGTAAGTTATTATTATTTTTGGTCAAAGGACAAAAAGGGTGAGAGTAGAGGTTGTTGATACAACATCAATCACTGAGATTGTTATTGATGTAGTGGACACTTAATTCTGCATGAGTGATTTCCTGTTTTCACTTCGGTAGGTAACTGGTACTCACAATCAGCCTCAGCACAATAGATTGCTTTGGTCTTTCTGTTCCACAATCTAGAAAGAAATGTGTTTTAAGAACGATAGCCTTTTTCACTTTGGGAACTATACCTCAAAGAAATAATCCTGAATGACTTTTTAACTAAATTGTAAAAAAAAAGAAGAAAGAAAAAAAGGTCAGACAGTAAGTAGTAAGAGAAAAACTAAGTAGTCTACAACATGTCAGTGATTAAATATTCTCCAGGCAAGAATACTGGAGTGGGTAGCCATTCCCTTCTCCAAGGGATCTTCCTGAGCCAGGGATCAAACCCAGGTCTCCTGCATTGCGGGAAGATTCTTTATTGTCTGAGCCACCAGGGAAGCCCTGATTAAATATTACCTAACCATTTTAAATGACCTATATATGGGAATTAGAAACATATAAGTAGCATAACGTAAGTTGAAAAAGAATAATCCAAGGTATTGATTGATTACAGTTTTGTTAATGCATCTATAGAAATAGAGGAAAACAGAATGGGAAAGACTAGAGATCTCTTCAAGAAAATTAGAGATACCAAGGGAACATTTCATGCAAAGATGGGCTCGATAAACGACACAAATGGTATGGACCTAACAGAAGCAGAAGATATTAAGAAGAGGTGGCAAGAATACACAGAAGAACTGTACAGAAAAGATCTTCATGACCCAGATAATCACAATGGTGTGATCACTCACCTAGAGCCAGACATCCTGGAATGTGAAGTCAAGTGGGCCTTAGAAAGCATCACTACGAACAAAGCTAGTGGAGGTGATGGAATTCCAGTTGAGCTATTTCAAATCCTCAAAGATGATGCTGTGAAAGTGCTGCACTCGATATGCCAGCAAATCTGGAAAACTCAGCAGTGGCCACAGGACTGGAAAAGGTCAGTTTTCATTCCAATCTCAAAGAAAGGCAATGCCAAAGAATGCTCAAACTACCACACAATTGCACTCATCTCACATGCTAGTAAAGTAATGCTCAAAATTCTCCAAGCCAGGCTTCAGCAATACATGAACCGTGAACTTCCCGATGTTCAAGCTGGTTTTAGAAAAGGCAGAGGAACCAGACATCAAATTGCCAACATCCGCTGGATCATCAAAAAAGCAAGAGAGTTCCAGAAAAACATCTATGTCTGCTTTATTGACTATGCCAAAGTCTTTGACTGTGTGGATCACAATAAACTGTGGAAAATTCTGAAAGAGATGGGAATATCAGACCATCTGACCTGTCTCTTGAGAAACCTGTATGCAGGTCAGGAAGCAACAGTTAGAACTGGACATGGGACAACAGACTGGTTCCAAATAGGAAAAGAAGTACGTCAAGGCTGTATATTGTCACCCTGCTTATTTAACTTATATGCAGAGTACATCATGAGAAACGCTGGGCTGGAAGAAACACAAGCTGGAATCAAGATTGCCAGGAGAAATATCAATAACCTCATATATGCAGATGACACCACCCTTATGGCAGAAAGCAAAGAAGAACTAAAGAGCCTCTTGATGAAAGTGAAAGAGGATAGTGAAAAAGTTGGCTTAAAGCTCCGCGTTCAGAAAAGTAAGATCATGGCATCTGGTCCCATCACTTCATGGAAAGTAGATAGGGAAACAAGTGGAAACAGTGTCAGACTTTATTTTTTGGGGCTCCAAAATCACTACTGATGGTGATGGCAGCCATGAAATTAAAAGACGCTTACTCCTTGAAAGAAGGTTATGGCCAACCTAGACATCATATTAAAAGGCAGAGACATTACTTTGCCAACAAAGGTCCATCTAGTCAAGACTATGGTTTTTCCAGTGGTCATGTATGGATGTGAGAGTTGGATGGTGAAGAAAGCTGAGCACCAAAGAATTGATGCTTTTGAACTGTGGTGTTGGAGAAGACTCTTGAGAGTCCCTTGGTCTACAAGAAGATCCAACCAGGCTATCCTAAAGGAGATCAGTCATGGTTGTTCATTGGAAGGACTGATGTTGAAGCTGAAACTCCAATACTTTGGCCACCTCATGTGAAGAGTTGACTCATTGGAAAAGACCCTAATGCTGGGAAGGATTGGGGGCAGGAGGAGAAGGGGACAACAGAGGATGAGATGGTTGGATGGCATCACCAACTTGATGGACCTGGGTTTGGGTAAACTCCGGGAGTTGATAATGGACAGGGAGACCTGGCATGCTGCGATTCATGGGGTCGCAAAGAGTTGGACACGACTGAGTGACTGAACTGAACTGATATATTAACAAAGAATGAGAAAATTTGGAGGAAAAAGATTTTTTTCTCTGAGATTTATCTGTGGAATCTTTTAACAGTGGGTAAAAAATACAATGTTCTTTAAACTGTTTCTGGGCAAAGCAAATGTAATTAGAATAATTATAGGGATCCACCTGAGGCAATCCCTTGACCAAAACGGTGGGGGGGGGAGGGCGGGGGGGGAGGGGTATGAGTAAACCCAATGTAGGTGAGTTCTTGTATTATGATTGTGATGTGAATGTGAAACACTTTACCCAGAGACATTCCACCTGCCTGGCAACATCTTTCTACAAGAAACCAAGACTGTCTTTCCCATCACCAGCCCACCCACTTCTCTGACAAGGTTGTCACAGACTAGAGAAACAGATTGGATAGGTATTACGTCTTTCTGAAAAATCTACTCAAAAATAGACTCTGCCCTACCCAAACATCAGTACTACCCATTTTCAAAAGTTTACCCAAATGAAGTAAGTGTGATGCTTATCTCCTAAGTGAAGCTCCAGTCACTTTGACACTGTTTCCCCACTTACATAGGCTTTGTCACCTGCACCATGGCTGGTAAGCTCCTTCTCAAAGCTGAGGGAAAAAAGTACAGGTCTGTTTGTGGAATACCTTGAAGATGTGACAGATTTAATTCAGTCTGATCAACACAGAACAGTTTTGCAAATAGGAAATACTGCTTCAATCTCTTTATTATGATACAGAAATCTCCCAGTTAAAACAAAAGGAGGGTGAAGGGCTGTCTTCCAAATTTGATGAGTATTCTCTTGTATACAATTTGTTCTTTCAATTGGTCATTCAAGAAAAAATTATATGGCTTCCCTCGTGGCTCAGATAGTAAAGAATCTGCCTGCAATGTGGGAGACCCCTGGGTTCAATCCCTGGGTCAGAAAGAACCCCTGGAGAAGGGAATATGTATATGGACTGAGCATGCACACACACACACACACACACACAAACACACACATGCGTGTGTGCTCAGTCACTTCAGTCGTGTCTGACTCTTTGTGACCCTATGCACTATAGCCCACCAGGCTCCTCTGTCTATGAGACTCTCCAGGCAAGAATACTAGAGTGGTTTGCCATGCCCTCCTCCAGGGGATCTTTCCAACCCAGGGATCAAAGCCACATCTCCTGTGCCTCCTGCACTGCAGATGGGTTCTTTACCCACTGAGCCACCTGGAAAGCCTATATGTGTATTGTGTGTGTGTGTGTGTGTGTGTGTGTGTGTGTGTATATATATATATATATATATATATATATATATATAAGTCTTTTTCTTCTCTCTCAAAGAAGGTTTAATTGATTTAATTTTTTCTGTGAGTTTAATAGCAGAATGTTTTGGCAGGGTCACTAATTGTCATTCTCTGGGGGTGATCTTGTAATCACTGATCTGGCCCATTCATTTGTCCTTAAGGTCACTCTTCCTTCTGATTTATCTTGCTCACTTGTATTATTTTCAGCTCTTAGTTTAACAGAATAAAAATTCTCTTCATTTTGAAGGCTTATCTCCCCCACCAGAACAGAGGAATATTTCTGCACATCCTTTCTCCCACTTCTGCCAGGTTGAGTACATGAAAGCAAATGAGTGAATAAAGTCTGCAGAAAAATCCAAAGCAGTAGTGGTAAAAATCAAGTCTTCTTTTAGTTTTGGAAACTTCTGCCAATAGAAAAAAATTGCTAAGCAAGACATTTCTAAGGGGCAGAAACAGCTATGAATTTGATGTGAGAAGAGTTGGTTCTGGTCTCAACCCTGCACACTGGTAACTGGTAACCTCTCTCACTGATAACCTCATCTGTCAACAAGCAGATCAAATGAGCTGACTTTTTAAGACTCGGTTCTAATCTTCAGTGATTCTAAGTCTTGCACTTCCTAATTTCTTGGCTTTGCATCTTGGTCACAGTACACCCCATTTCCTGCCTTCCTGAGAAGCAGCTCGGTCCCTGCCCACGGCATAGAGGCCCCATTCCTCTCACAGCCATTGGCCCTGACCTTGGCTAGTCACCTCCTGCTTTCTGGGTCTTTTTTGGCCAGTCAGCCATGAGGAGGGTGGAGACGGCTGGCTGCTTCCTGCCTGTCTCACAGGGGTTGTAAAGGCCAGTACAATTTTACAAAAGATGACTTCCTCCAAGGAAGATCCCACCTGAGTAAGATATTTCAATACTTTAGCTGTAATTGTTGCTATAACATTCAGGAGTCATAAGAGATGGGAAGAGAAGGAACAGGTGTAAGAGTGCCTTGTATACATGATAATGGAGTGGAAAGAGGCCTTCAAGGCCATCTAGGGACCCACTTCATTTACAGATACAAGCATGGAAACTGAGCAAGTTTAAGTGGTGAACTCCAGGTCATAAGCCTAATAATGGTGATGAAGTTGGAGCTGGCGCCTGAATCCCCTGGCTTTCAGCCCAGGGTCCTCTCTTCTACATCCAAACAGAGGTCCTAGAACTCTTGGTTTCCAAATCCTTCAATGTGATGCCTCTGGGAACTGCACATGTATGCAAGGCCTCTTCTTGATTCTGTGAAGAAAGACTCCCCAGTGAAGTTACTCAGTGCAGGCAACCTGTGAACCCTGGTCAGGCAAAAACAACCAACAATCAGATATGATCTCAAAAACCCACTTTCCCCTCCCAGTTCCCACTTCCTCAGAGGACTAGAGTCAGTCTGCTTGGAGACAACTTGGCAGCCTGCTGGGACCAGGGAGCATAGAGAAACCCCAAAGACTTGTCCTTGGTAGTCAGAGTCAGTCTGGCTTTCTTCTCCTGGTCAGAGTACCTAGAATAGCAGCCAGAAATATCTCCCTAATGAGAAAACCCTGAGACTCAGGCTGGAGGTGGAGGGACAGTGGGATCAGCCAGCTTTGCCCTCATCTTGTTCGTTATCACATTCAACCCAGATGTCCAGCTTTTTGATATCTGGTCTTTCGCATTAGGATATCTGTTATAATTTCATTTATTTATTTTATACATAGTAACTAGGTACTAACTGTTACATATGTGGGGCTCTGTGGTAGTTAAGAGGGAGCCAGAGGGGGCTTAGGATTTCAGAGCATTTGTCTTTTGGGAGGTTCAGGATTCCTTCCTGTAATTGTGTACAGAGTTTGGGGGCATTTTTCTTGGGAAGGGGTCTTTAATGTTTATCAAATCTGTTACCCTATCACAGATGGGAACCGCTGTAGTGGGTATGCACTAGAGCTCTGCCCCGGGCACTTGCTCTCCTGCATCCTCATCCCACCCATCGAGTTGAGACCTCAGATGACCAAGGGTGGACGAGTGGGGCAGGTCTGGTGTCCCTGGAACCTCAGGAAGCTGGACCTGGCTGCTTAAGTCCAGGCCCTGCTCCTGTGGATTCTGCCTCCATTGTTATGTCTTCCTGCAAGTCCTCACATGGCACCTGTGGCCCTGGGCCTCAGTGAGCCCTGGAGAGGCCACAGGGACATGTGGACAGAAGCTTGGCCACCTCCCAGATCTAGAGGACCCTTTCATTCAGCCCTGCAGGTCCTTGTGATTTCGGTGCTCCCACTAGGGGTCTTCCCAAGTGGCACTAGTGGTAAAGAACCTGCCTGCCAATGCAGGAGACATAAGAGATGCAGGTTCAATCCCTGGGTTGGGAAGATCCCTGGAGAAGGGAATGGCAGCCCACTCCAGTATTCTTGCCTGGAGAATCCCGTGGACAGGGGAGCCAGGCGGGCTACAGTCCATGGGGTTGCAAAAAGTCGGACATGACTGAAGTGACTTAACACATACTAGGGGTCAGGTTTGAGAAATTTCTGTTGGCTCTCTTAAAAGTCTTACCCTCCTCACTGCCCTGAGGGACCCTGTGGCCTCTGAGTGGCTGTCTGAGGATGACTAGGGTTGTGTGGTTCTCTCACTGTGCCCAGGTGACAGTCCCCTGGGGTCCCCTCTCTGTTCCCATCTGTGAAAATGATTTTGGAGGATTGCCTGGTAAATGCCTCCAGAGAACTGTGGTGCGAGTGCAGTGTGCCATTTTATACAGAAATTCAGAAGGTAATCACTGCTAGTTGGTGGGATAGGATGTCAAGCAAACTGTAGTCAGAACGGAGGCTCCAGGGGCCAACACTGCAAGATCAGCACTCTGCTCTCTGCCTGTTGTGCATGCTAGCGTGCATGTGACTCACTTGCTACAGATGACGTGCTGAGTTCTATTCTTTCTCCCCCTGTAGAGAGAAGACACGGTTCAATGTGTAGACCTTCTCCATCTCCGGCGTCTCCACCCTCCAATTCCAGGACATCACTAGCACAGGTGAAAACGAAAGCCTGTCTCAGTGGCCATAACTCTGCCAGCAGCTCCTCAAAGCCATTCAAAACGCCCAAAGACAATCTACTTACCTCCAGCAGCAAACAGCACACAATCTTTTCAGCGAAGGGATCAAGGGACAAAGCATGGTGAGTGTTGGCTGGGTGCTGGCAGCTGGCTGACTGTTCTTGCAGCTTGTCCCTGTGACCACAGGAAGCAGTGCCTACTCATTGTCTTTGTTCCTGGGCATCGTGTCCAGGAATCAGGGGAAGTGGGGAGAAAAGGGACAGAAAACCATCGTGATGGGATAAGAAACCTAAACACTGGAGAGAACCAGGAACCTTAAAGGACCGTCTGCCTGACAGGGTGATTTTTTCCACTCCTGAGAGCGGAGGCAAGTTGTGTCTAAGAAGAGAGTAAACAGAGAAATATTCCTCAGTTACACGGTCACCTCTCAATTTTCTGCCCCAGTGAAGAGACGTGTTGGTATAAATAATCAAAACCACAGCCAGTCCGCCCAGCAGGGAGTGAGGCCATGGTCCTGCCCAGGGCCCTGGAAGGCAGGACACCCCCCCACACACAGAGGCCCCATCACAAGCAGCCTGGTCTCCGCTCCGTGAAGTAACTGCCAACAGGGGCAGGTAATTGGGAGCTGACCACAGGAGGAAGAGAGGAAATCCAAAGAGAATGTCGCCGCTTTGATGGGGTGGGAGAGGGCTGGCTGCAGGTGACTGTGAAAAATCAGAGGCTTTTAATTCACTTTTTTTTATCTCCATCTTTACGGAAAAGTCAGAAAAGGTTACCTGTGGAATGGACAGATAGAAAACCAAACGGAAAACGAGGACAGGAAGCAGAAGATGAGTATCTTCAAATGCCAAGAGCCCTTAGGGACCGGCTTAGTACAGAGCCTCCAGCCTTATCTTGCTGGCCTTGTGAAGGCAGACGAGGGATAAGTATGGAGATTGTTCATCTATATGTTTAAAGAGGAAGAAGTCTTCTGTTAATTCATGCTAGTTAATTACACTTACATTCATAGCTGGGAAAGCTGTGGGCAAAAGTCATCATCAATTGGTTTGTCACTGCACGTGGGAAATTATGATGACTTTGTAAAGAGCTAATTGTGCCAGATCAACTGAGGAGCCTCTTAAGACAGAGAGGAAGGGTTCAGACGTGGCTGTCAAGAAGGGGAGTCACCTGTCGTGCAGCCAGGGTTCACAGCCAGGCTTTGCTCTCTTCCGAGTGTTAGGATCTCCATGCTGTAGGACGTGACTGTAACTGGTTAGGGAAGAGCTAGCCTATGAGTGATGCTGGTGGCCTTTGGGCCTGCCTGCTGGTCACCTGAGTGTCCCTCTTGTGGTGACCTCGGAGAGCACCTGAAAGGTTGTTTGCCAAGGCATCATCTGGTGTCCTGATATAAGTGCTTCCTGAATCACTGCCTGTATACAGATTTCAGCTGGTGACCTTGGGCAAGTGGCTTGATTTTGGTGTGCCTCAGTTTTCCTCATGTATAAATAAGGAATGCAGTTAATGATATCTGCCCCACGGGATTTTGTCTATCCCCATGAGGATGGCTTCTCTTGTGGCTCAGCTAGTAAAGAATCCGCCTGCAATGCAGGAGACCTGGGATTGATCCCTGGGGTGGGAAGATCCCCTGGAGAGCGGAGGAAGGAAAGGCTATTCACTCCAGTATTCTTGCCTGGAGAATTCCATGGACTATGTAGTCCATGGGGTCGCAAAGAGTTGGACATGATTAAGTGACTTTCACTTTCACTTTCATGAGGATGTAGTAATCTAAGTTTTTTAAAAGCATCAAATGTGATGTCTGGAGCAGAGCACACAGTCAATAAATATGATGATCATGTTATCATTATCACTATTGTCACATGTGCCAAAGACCAGAACTCCTATAACCAGGGATACAGGTTGAGAAGCAAAATCTCCTGGTAAAAGTAGAGAGATGGTTCTTCAGACTCAGACTGAAGTTGAAAATGGAAAAAGATAACTGTTGATTCAGAGTCTAGAAATGAGCTCTAGAGCAACCAAATGAGGGAAACTGGGTCAAGGCTCATGGGGAGTAAGTTAAGAGGAGACTTGGGGGTCACAGATCACAGTGTGAATGCTGTAAATGATAAACATGGTCCCCAAGGGTGAGACACAGCACCAAGAATTCTCCTAGGAAACAAGACTTCAGGAGGACCACTGGGGTTAGATCAGCCACCATGTTTGGGTCACACCAACTAGCCTGCACTTACTAAGCCCTGCTCTGGGCAAGGCCCCTTCAGCTAGAGATAGAAGGTGGTTTTGAGAGAATCTGAAGATACTAGCCAGGGTCCAAAGAAAGACAATCAAAAGGATTGCAAGGGGAGAAATAGCCATTCTGAGAAAAGGACTCCAAAAACTACAGCACTGACCTTGTGTGAAGAGCAGAAAGGTCCTGGGTGACCTACCTGACTGCAAGTAGGTGGATATTCTAGACAGATCAAGGGATGCAGGACCAGTGAGACTGAGCATTGAAGCAGCAGCCTCCTGACTGCTCTCATCTCTGGTCAGTCCGTCCCCTGCCCACCAACGCCAGCGAGGTGTATCGGAGGGCTGGGAATAGTTGATTTGGTGGCTTCCAGGGCCTACCTCAGTTCAGGAAGGCTTCCCTAGAGGGCTGTGTGGGAGAAGCACTGGCCAACAGACAAGAAAAGCCAATTTAAGTCCCAGCTTGGCCACTAACATTCTGCATGACCCTGACCAAGTCATTTAACTTCTCTAAGTCTTATTTTCAAGCCTGAATATTTTGTAATTTTTAATTCACAGTCCTCAAAACTTCTCCAAGTTTCTTAATTGTCTACTGAGTTTGAGTTAGAATCTCAGCCCATTATATACTATAGATCCCATTCTAGTGGGTGCCTGAAGTGGGGAGAAAGCAGAGGCAAGGCTGAATCCCCCTTTAAAAGCCAAACAGCTACATCTAGAAGGAGGTTTATCTATAAACACCCTCTACAAACTGGCTGCAAACCCCTTAATCCAGTTGTGCTCATTCGATACTATCCCTTTACTCTAGCTTCCCCACCATGTCTTCCCTTGGTCCCTTTACCCAAAACATCCATCGATCTTTATTCAATTTAACATTTAATGAGCACCTACTGTAACACTATGTCCCAGCTCTGTAACAGTCCCTAAGGATGTACAGGGCTTGTCACCTGTGGCACCTTTGTGCAAGCTGAAAAAAAAAGCCTGGATACAGCCCTGGACCAGAGAGCACAATTGGCTAATGACCATCATCCCTTACTCACTTCCTCAGCCTGACATCTAGTGAAGTGCACAACCTGCACAACTGTACACTGTGCCTTGGTGACACAAAATTAAATAAGAGACACTGTCCTAGAAAGTCTGTAAAAGGAAACAATAGCCAACACAGAGTACAGTGTGATAGGAGCTAAGACTTTGGTGGCACAGAAGAAAGGCACCTAACCCAGGCCGAGGACTCATAAAAGGTTTTTCAGAAGAGGCCACACTTGAGCTGAATTTGAAGGATAAATAGGAATTAAACTAGACAAAGAAAACTGGACTAGAATGGCAAATCTTATATTGATATAGATTATGTATATGTATATAGTACACACACATACATATATAAATCTAATAATATATTTTTAACCACAATTTTTTAAAATCCTTTTTTTTAATAAGAAAATGGGGATGATGTCCTAGGCAAAGGAAACAGAACATACAGAGGTACTTGTTTGTCAGGAGAGGCAGGTGATGAAACTGAATAGGTGAATGAGGGCCAGATTATAAAATTCCTCGTATGAGGTAAATTTAGGAATCTGGACTTCACCCTGAAAGCTGCATGGAGCTGTGAGAGGAGTGGTTTTAAGGGGTAGTAAGATCCCCATGGCAGCAGTATGAAGGTGGCTTGAGGGGCCACTTGGGAAGCAGCCACAACAGTGAAAATGCTTTTGTATGACCCAGGTCGGGCATGATGACAGCCTGGACCCAGACAGCAGTAGTGGACGTGTGCGGAAGGGACCAGTTGGGAGATACTGAGGAAAGCTCCACAGGACTTTGGGGCTGGTTGTGTTAGGGCTTGTAGTACAAAGGAAGAGTTTAGGGTAGTGTTTCTGGCCTGAATAGCTGAGTGACTGGTCCTGCCACTTCCTCAAGAGAAGGACAGAAAGGACCAGCGTCTAGGGTGGGGAGGGAAGGAGGAGTTCAGCTAGGGAGTCAGTGGAGTTTGAAGTATCTGAGAAACATCCGTGTGGAGATGTCTGCTGGGTATTGAGTGTCTGGAACCAGAGATCGGGAAAGAAGCCTGGGCTGGGAATGGGGATTTGAGAGTTGTCAGCGTAGACGTGGGCATTGAAGCAGTGATACAGATGGGATTTCCCTAGCAGATACAGGGCTTGAGAAGAGCAGGGGCCAAGGGCAGGGCCCTGGAGAATGGGGGCTGGGCAGAGCGGAGTGGGGGGGGTGGCTGTCCCTTCTCTCCTGGCTCAAACCCTCACTGCTCTTCACTGCCTATCCCAGGGACCACCTTCTTCTCAAAGTCTTTCTCTCTCATTCTCTTCCTTGTTACCAGCCACTTGATATACTGGCATCTCCTTTTAGTCCCCGCCGCTCTTCATTTTTGCCTTACCCATGCCTCTGTGATGTTGTAGATGAGACCTCTGTATTCCTTCTGCTCCGTGGTAATCGCAGGGCCTTTTATACAGCAGCTTCTTACACTCAGCAAACACAGTACCCTTGTCAGTAAATATTTGTTGAACTGAATGAAATAGATCTGACCATTGGAAAGGATCATAAGATTTCCATTCATGGAGACAGTTAACCCTTTATCTAGAATTGTCTAGACTGGCACTATCCAATCATGTATAATGTGTACCACACATGTAATTTGAAATTTTCTAGTAGCCATGCTGAAAAAAGTGATAAGAAATAAGGGAAATTAATTTTGAACAGTTTTATTAAACCTAATATAACAGTATTATCAATATATAATCAGTGAGAGAGTTCATTTTTTTCCCCAAAATCCTCAAAACCTTGTGTGTGTTTTACACTTAGAGCATATCTCAATTTGTACACTAAAATTTCATTGGAAATACTTGCTCCATATTTAGATTGCATTTTAATAGATAATGATTATAAAATAGATTTGTGTACCCACGTTGTTCCAAAATATAATTAAAACATTTCCTAATAACTGAATCAAGTACCTATTTTTAAATTGTGAATTAAAGTTAAATAAAAGTTAACATCAGATCCTCAGCCACATCTTAAGCCCCTCTCCTCTAGTTCATCTTAAGTGCTCTATCAGATAGCACAGACCTGGACACCTGGGCCAGGTGACCCTGGGTGGGTTCCTCTGGTTCTTTGATTTACAGGTGTGTGAAGGTGACTCCTCAGATCTCTTTAATGTTATACTTCCTGACAGGAGTTGTTAAATTCCCAGATGGAAGGAACCCTCCTGCTTTCTCATATTCACCTGCTGCTCCTGGGGGTGCCGTGGGAGCGGAGCTGGAGGACCCAGTTTGGTCATGCAGAGAATCCCCTGCCCAAGCTCTGTTCCCTGCTTCCAGGAACTCTGAATCCAAAGGCCAAAGTGTAAGCTGTGCCTGCAGGTGGGGAATGTGGCTTTTAGATGAGGTTAGCAGCAGGTTAGGGTCGCCCTTTTCCAAGTAGCTCAAATTCACATGTCTGGCCATACAACACCACTCCTAAGTTCAGGACCACCTCCTGCCATCTCACATAAAGTTAAATGGTCCATGGGCTTGTTGTTTTCTCCCTTCTGTGCCTGGAGAGGTTAAAAAGTAACTGCATTAGAAGAGAAGAGGACACAGGGCATCCCTGAGCTATCAGCTTTGTCCCCTCTGCCAGCAACATTCAGGGTTTGCCCAGCACCCAGGCTCTCAGAGCCCCTCTCCTCTAGTTCACCAGTGGAGACCACCCCTGGGGAAGCCAGAGGCCAGAGAATATCCTGCCTGAAGTCCACAGAGCCCATAAAGGTGGAGGAAAGTGAGTAAAAGGGTTTTGTTCCCAGGTGGAAGATAAGAAGGAATTCTGACTAGTTGGCTCTTTACTTATGTCTGTGTTCTGCCAGGGGACCAGCTTCTTGTGACTTTTCCACCTGCTGCCGCCTCAGCCTCCCTGGTCCAGCCTGATGGGCTGATGGGGGAGCTCAAATTTGCAAAGCCACTGATGTGGGTGGGAACAGGGAGGAGGTTTTCCTCCCCTGCATGGCTGGTTGCCTCCTCTTTGGGCCTTATCAACCCACTCATGTGTGCTGAATGCTAAATGTGCTCAGCTATTAAAAATGCAGGAGATGAGCCTGCTGCTCCAGAAGGAAAATGAGCCAGAGCAAAAGAAAAATCAGCAGGCTCTCGGTTTCCCTGCATGTGCCTGGCAGCGGGTGGGGGAGGGCCCCCCTCCTCAAGGAGGCAGGACTCCTGTAGGTGCTTAGGATGGGAGGTGTGTCCTCCTGGGCAGTGGGAGCTGGGGGCTAGGAGCACTGGAAACTCTGTGGAGCAGGAAGTGATAACTTGAGAGGCTCTGCCAGGTGCCCTGGGAGAAAGGCGGCTGGCTTATTGCTCTTGCTTGGCATTGGTGTGAACTGGGGGCACGACCATAGCTCAGTATTGATAGCTCCCACAGGACGTAGGGAGTCATCTCAGGATTTAGCTGAGGCTGGGGAATTCTAGAGACTCAAAGGACTGCAGACCCTCCAGGTGACCTGACTCCTCTGACTACCCCAGATCCCACAGCCTGATTCTTGCAGTGGCCCTGCCCTGCTCAGAACTCTTCAGTGGCTCTCGGGTGTTTGACTGCAGAAGTTTAACCCCTTTGGAGGTAGATATATGATCTGGCATTTCTCCACTTGTCTAACTGCTACTGCCAGTGTTTTAACCCCTTCGTTTCATATTCCAGGTGTCCCGATCTCATTGAAGCTCCTCTGCAGGCCTCCGTGTGTTGGTGTGTGCTGTTTCGCCTAACAGCAGCAGCCTTCTTGCCTGTCCCTTTTTGTTGTTGTTCAGTTGCTAAGTCATGTCGGACTCTTTGGAACCCCATGGGCTGCAGCACACCAGGCTTCCCTGTCCTTCAACATCTCCCAGAGTTTGCTCAAACTCATGTCTATTAAGTCTGTGATGCATGTCCCTACATATGCCTAAAATCTCTGCATGAGTATTGCTTCCTCCATGAAGCCTTCCTGGACTTTTTATACAGATTGAGATGCTCCTTCTTCTAAGCTTTCATTAACACTCAAGATGCCAGTATAAGAGCTACCATCATACATGGTACTTATTTGCATCTCTATCCTCCTTTGCCCCCTGCTACATCCCCATTTTTTAGCATGGAATTTGGCATCCAGCAGATGTTTCATAAACAAATATGTGATGAGTGAGTGAACGAATGAAGGAGTCTGTGAAACTGAAACTGCTCCTTTGCCTTCTTTTTCCTCACAGAGATTTTTCTGATGCTAAAGGAAACAGCAGGTATAAATAATGATCTTTTGAGTTCTTAAAATCAGGGTGCCATGTGCCATTGTGGAATTCTTTTTCCCTGTTACAATTATAAGAGTTAGGAATGGAGAACTAGGTCCTAAGTGATAAAAAGGAAAAACCCTCTGTGCTCTGGCAAGAAGGGAAAGGTAATTTCTTTTAAGTTAGAGGCAACAATTACAGTCATACCAACAACACAACCCCTGCATGTCATGTCCCAGGATGTTATAAAGAACACCCTGATCAGAAGGGAAGTGAAGAGGTGGCATGGCGTTCCACAGAAGTCCCTCCCTGGACTCCTGCTTACAGATCCAGCCCCTCGCACAAGAAATGGGTGGGGGGGGGGGGACATCCGGAGGCCAGTTTTTGCCCCTAGTGGTTCAGGTGTGGGTGTCAGGCAAGAAGGAGTGAGGCAGAGGATGAGGGGCAGAAAGCAGGTGGCCTGAAGAAGTAGATGGAGGTTACTGTGATGAGCCACAGAAGAAAGAGTAGAAATAGAAAGGGCAGGTGGGTACGAGGATGGGGGGGGGGCAGGTTAGAAGATGCAGGCATCCAGAGGGCATAATATCTCTGCCAGGACAGGGAGGCATCTGAAAATTAACCATCTAAGTGCTGCCTGTTCCCTCAGTTTCAGAAGAACAAAGGACAGCTCCTTGGGTGTAAACTCAACTTATCTTGTCAAGTTACAGAAGTGCTCAAAAATAGGGGCTAGATGGGATTTCCCTGGCAATCCAGTGGTTAAGACTCGGTGCTTTCACTGCAGGGGATGAGGGTTAGATCCTTAGGGAACTAAGATCCTGCATGCCATGTGGTGTGGCCAAAAATAAATGAATAAATGTTAATAAGGACTAGAATCTAAGGAGGAAAATATACTCTAGGACAACTAGGGTGGGAAAAGAAATGATATGTTGGGGGCAGGGGGGAGAGAGTCTGAGCCTAGAAAGCTAGTAACCATGGTCCTTCGTATCTGCAGAGGACATTGTCAGTTTTAGATGCCTTCATAGGCATTCATGCCTTTGTGCTACTCCTTTTTGAGCCTCAAGGCTGCTTGGTGATGAGATGAGGAAACAGAAGTCCAAGGTGATGAAGAGTTGGGCCTGAGATGACACACACAAAGCTGGACAGGGGTGGAGCTGGAGCTATGGTCAAGAGCCCTGCTCTTAGAGCACCGTGAAGTCAAGCCCCCTTGCCACCCCTCACTTTGCTGAATTAGTGTCCTGGGCCAGCCTTTCTAAGCCTTAGGTTCCTCATTTATAAATTGTGGGTGAGGAGGAAACATGACCTCCCGTGTGTGGGCACAGCCTACCACCCAGCACCCAGCAGTGCTCAGTGTGTGCATGGCAAGGGTGAATGAGGTGCTGTGTGTAAGGGATGGGGGGAGGTCAACAACCCCTCCCCCCCCCCGCACCTTTGTCATCCCAGTGGCTCCTCTACCAAGAATAGAAACAGCTGGAGGCTAGTCCTTTCCTGAAGCATTTGTACTGGTGTAGAGCTGATCCGCTTTGTATTGTGTTGTATGATTTAACCTTCATTACAAAGATTGGCTCATTCATCAAACACTGATTGGGCCAAGTGCTAAATAGTATGTGTGTATATGTATATATATATATATATATATATAGGATAACTCTGGAGTGATGGATACATTTGGTCCAGGTCCCTGTCCTCAGGTAGCTCATGGTCTGGCCAGGTCCCAGAGCCATAGAACTAAAACCTTTCTCTTTGATGTGATAAGTGCGGCAGTAACACCAAGGAAGGCAGAGCCAGCGCTGAGAGAGGAGAGGACCCATCAACCTGATGAAGGCAGATGGGGGCGTGTTCACCCTGAAGAAGAAGGCAGGCACAGCAGCAGAAGGAACCGCCCACCCACCGAAAGGCCCAGAGCCAGGCAGATGCACACAGTGTTCAAGGAGTGAGAGTTCCTGGAGGCTGTGGGAGAAGGTGCCAAGGGCAGGAGCCGTGTGGGGCCATCTGTGAGGGTGGACTTGGTCCGCTGGGCAGTGGGAAGCCCGCAAAGCCCTCTAAGCAGCAGGATAGCAGGGTCGGATTTGCATTGGTGGAGACGACTTGAACACAGAGAGAGGCTAGATGGAAGATCTGATGATAGGATTTTGATCCAGGTTCTGGCAAGCAGTGAGGACAGTGATGATGGGGCTTGAAGTAATGCAGAAAGGAGATGTTGATAGCGTAGAATTTTTTAAAAACACAAACTGTATTTAATTTGAGGCAAAGCATCTCCTGAGTTTGCTATAGATCAGTGTGAAGACTCAACTCTTGAAGGTTTAAACAAAATGTGCTTGGCATTCTGGATGGAGGTGGTTTGGTGTGGGACTGCCTGCCCAGTGCTGGAGTCCAACACAGAGAAGGAGGAGTAGGAAAGATGCTTCCTGGGGAAGTGCCCCTGTGAAGGAAGCTGGGAGCAGAGGCTGGAGCATTGACAGTAGCCAGGGATGCTATGCTCCGAACAAGCTTCCTGAAAGCAAAGGCTGGGGGCCTGAGCCCTGGTCCCTGCTCCCCTGCTTCCCTGGCAAGGGCACAGAAGATGTTCTTGGAAAGTCTTGTCTCTCCGAGTCAGCGTTGGCCACAGGGCTTGAGACAGGCCGTGAACGTGGTAGTGTGCTGTCTGTGGAAGGCCAGGCAGGGGCAGGCTGGATGGCTTTTAGCTCCAGCAGCGGGAGCTGGTGACCTCTGGTGGCTGCAGGTGGAAGCGCGCCCACTGGCCGCTCCTGAGCAAAGCCTGGCTACTCTGGGGGCTCCATTCTGCCCTGCAGCAGTGCTCCCTCCAGAATCCACTTGATTCCTGATCTCTTCCATCTCAGATCCTGCCCTCAAAGGCCCTTGATACCGTTCATGCCTTGCTGTGAATTTCACTGGGTACTCATTTTCATTATGAGGCTTCTCCTTCTCATATGTAGTAGGAAAGGCACTGAGCAGGTATGGTTGTTTGATCAGGGCTTGTCTTAAATTCCTCTGGGATTTATCACCGGAGGCAGCACCCCTGCAGGCAGGCCGGTCTCCAGTGCACTCCTGAGACAGCCTGTCCAGCTTTGTGTACCCTACCATGCCAGGACTCTGTTTTCCCTTCGTTATCTTCCTCTCTCCTCTGATTGCTGATTTTTTTTCCATGGTCTTGGAGCATCACAACTCCCCAGGAATGTCAGCACATTAAGTGCCCGTTGATCTCTTATTGGGTCCGGAGACTACCTCCTGAGCTCCTTGCCTTGGGAACCCCTGCTTAACAAAAGTGCCAGAAACACTAACAGAGGGTGATGCTGGGACTTCTTGCTTCTAGGGAATCTGGAGCAGCCAAGAAGGGGGCACATGCAGTTCTTCCAGAGGAAGAAACCTTAGTGCCATCACAGAGATCCCCATTGCCTCACACACTTCAGGGTTGCAGAAGACAACATGTTTATATGAGAGGAGACTGAAGTTCCTCTCACTCTTGTAGAATATGTATCCATGTGGGAACTTTTACCACTAGTCCAGGCTTGGGCAATGCCTAGGAGACTGGGACAGAGAAGCAGGTGGGATTGCAAAGCAGGGCTGAGGGCTCCTGGAAAGGGATCGAGTCTGCAAAGGCTTCTTACTCAACTCCGTCTTTTCCCTTTGCCACCCCCAGGAAGTGGTCCTCCACTCTGGGTGAATATGGAGGGCCAGTTGCTCCCACCCAACTTCTTTCCTTGCCTTCTCCTCCTTCTCATCCACCTCCTCCCTCCATTGTGGGACCAGAAGACTCAAGAGGACAAAAAGTTCTGACGGTGACAATGACTTGCACACAGACATATACCCCAGGAGCATCAGGGTCCGCGGGGGTGGTGTCTCTCCTTCTTGTTTTAGCTACAGTTTATTGAGGGTCAACTATTTGCCCGGGGACTAAGCTAAGTGCTTTATACATATTATCTCAGTTAATCACTTCAGATATCTATCATGACCTTCATTTTACTGATAAGGAAATTGGGGCCAGAGAAGTAAGGTTTTGAGATGAGCCAGGCAGGGCAGCCTCATATGCCTGACTGGGCATTGCCCTCGAGAATATCCCAATGAGGAGGCAAGGAGGCGCCAAAGCCAGCTTTCCAGGCCAGCTACCCTTCTAATACCCACAGAATTCAGATGGCTTTCCCACTAGAATGCATCTAGCAATAGAAAAGGCAGGATTCAGATCTAGATTTGTCTGATTTCAAAGCCTGTGTTCCTAACCATTATTCTAAACTCTCTTGCAACACCCTCCATTCTGTGACTTTATTAGAATGGTGATAAGGCACAGACGCCCAGTTCAGCCCTACTCGTCTTCCCTGATTTGATCTCACTTGCCTCTGGCCACCGGAGAAGGCAATGGCACCCCACTCCAGTACTCTTGCCTGGAAAATCCCATGGATGGAGGAGCCTGGTAGGCTACAGTCCATGGGGTCGCTAAGAGTCGGACACGACTGAGCGACTTCACTTTCACTTTTCCCTTTCATGCACTGGAGAAGGAAATGGCAACCCACTCCAGTATTCTTGCCTGGAGAATCCCAGGGATGGCAGAGCCTGGTGGGCTGCCGTCTATGGGGTCGCACAGAGTCGGACACGACTGAAGCGACTTAGCAGCAGCAGCAGCAGCAGCAGCCTCTGGCCACATTTACAATTTATCAAAGTCAGCTTGTTCATCTCTCCCCACCTCCTAAGGGAAAATCCCACATCATTCTTCCCAACAGCTAATCTCCTCTGCCCTCAACTGATGGACAAGGTCTCGGCCCATCACCCAAGTCACTGATGAAGATGTTTTAATCTTCTTGGCCAGTGATGGGTGCCTCTGAGTTCCACTAGGTACTGCTCTGGGCCAGCAGAAAATCTTACTAACCAATCTTTTTTCACCTCGGCTGCCAGGGTCCCTCATCCCCAACAGCTGTGTGGTCTGACCACATTTTTCCAGCTTACGGAGGGTGTGTTATGTGGGAGGGCCTCCAAAACTGCAGAGGCCAGGAGAGATTATGCCCGCTGCTTCCTCTCTGCCCACCTGGCCTTGACACTCAGCCACAAAATAATATTAGATTAATCTGGTAGATTTCCTTATTTCCTATGCTCTGTGGTTGACTACCCTGTTTTTTTTTTTGCTTAAGGTATTCACATATTGGCTTTCTGAAAGTTTTCCCAGTCTTTTTCCAGGTTGAAAAAAAATACTATGTATTCATGTGCCAGGGTTTATGTAGCTCCTCCTGTGTCTGTTATACCAAGGTAAGACTTTATAGCTCTGTTATTTAGGCTGATTCTTAGTGATTGCCTGACTTTCAGACTTCAAGAATGTCCCACCTATTTCTTCAATTTAAAAAATCTAAATTTGACATCATGTCCTGATAGCAACCCCCAGAATGCATCCAAGAGAACCAAATAGAATTCCTTCTCTGCAGACCTTTTAAAGTAGGGTCAGTTCCTCTTGACTTGGGATGACTTACCTACTGTCCCTGCTTAGAAGACAAGAGGCTGAGTGAGATGACCCTTTCAAGGATTGGCCAGTAAATCAGAGATCCTCAGAATTCTGCCAGGCCAGAAGCACAGGTTCATGGGTCTTTATTGAAGGACTTGGTGGGAAGAAATCAGACAGCTGAGAACTCTCATCAGACATGTAATCCACAGCACGAATACCATATGTCCTCAGGCTCCTGCCTGTCAAATCCATCTTTCCCCTGTGCTGCTAAGTGGAGCAGGGCTGGCAATGATTTCTGCAGGCCTAAAGATTTTCTAAACCATTCTTACAAGGCTTATCTGTTGATGATGAAAGGATAAATCATGATTAGCAAGAAAGCAGAGCTGGCAGGGGAGCAGCTGGCCCTGTGACATGTTGGTGGCCCTTGAAATGGCATGAGAAGATTCTCCACCTCTGCTCTTTTGCAGACATCACTGGGCAGGGAGGTGAATCTACTCAGGGCCAGGAGAACCATTTTTCTTAAAGTCAGAGGACCCTCCTTGGTCCAGAAAGGTAAATTCAGACAGGCCAAGTACCCAGGAAGAAGACACAGGCAGCTGAAGCAGCACTGGTAGAGCCAGCAAGGAAGGGAAGGGAGGACTGTTCTCGACTATAGGATCCCTTCTAGGGAGCTGAGACAGAGATGCCGAGATAACAAGGAGATAAGTGCTCCCAGTAGTAGTAGACACAGCAGGGGGACCAGCTGCAGCCCTGAGCTCCCTGAAAGAGTTCATCCCAAGCGAACAAAGCAGGCATTATGAAAGCAGCAGGGAAAGATCAGGGACTCGTCCTTCCCTTTCAAATATTGCTCCTCAAAGAAAGGACATGGTGAACTGATAAATGCAACTAATTGTGAGACCTGGGGAAGTGTGTTAAGTGCACACCTTAAGACTGAAAGGGAAGGAACTTGAGGGGCTTTGGTTAACCTTAGGGAGAGCCAAGCAAACAGACTAATAAATTGCTTAGTCAGTCATCTGGGTATTGCCAACCCTCCACCCCACTCAACTCCTAGCAGGAAGGTGTTGGAGAGCCTATGATTTGACACAGAAAAGGGAAGAGATGCCCAAACTGTGACAGCAGGGATCAGAATCTTTTGACTTCTTTCCAGATGAAAAAGTTAACCTGTTATTCAGGGTCTGTTGCCTAGGGCTGGAACACTGTGTTTATTGACTGGGAGAGGTGATGGCAGAGGAGTGAGGGGAGTGAGAAAGGGGACAGTGAGAGAAAGGAGAAGATCGTCTTGAGATGACAGTGCCCAGGCAGTTGCCCTCCTCACACATGCAGGGGTCTGTATGTATATGAAACAGGACCTGGGGCTCTCTGTAGAGTCTTATGTTAGCCAGAACTGAGAAAAGATGGAAACTTTGGAGTTGGTTTTCAAAATTGTGAGCCACCATCTTGCAGTCATTTCCCTCTTTGTTCATTCATTTGGGATCTGGGGGCTGTTGCCAATAGGACTGAAGAAAGGAGACTGGATGGCTGGACTGATGGCTGGCATTTATGCTGGGATGAGACTGGTGAGGTTAACTAGGAAGGATCTACACTTCTCTCTCTCTTTTTGCTCTCTCATTTCCTCTGAGGATGTATTTGACCCTTCCCGCTATCACTGAGCTGACTGCCTCCCAGTCTTCTCTTAATTCCCAGAAGTACCATCTCAGCTCAGGCAAGAAGCAGGTTGCCTTGAAGGGGAAGCTCAGAGCCTTTGGGGAAAGAAGGGATAATACAGAGAAAAGGATCAGGGATGGTCCTCAGGCGCTCCTCCTCTCTGTCTGTAGCCCTTCTCCATTAGCTAGTGGACAACCTTAACGTTCCTATCCCATCAACTCAATCTCCCTTCTCTTTCTGCTGCCAAGTGGCAACTTACATGACTTCAGGGGTATTTACTTAGTGGCTCTGTTCCTTACTGACCCATCTGGTCTTTAGAGCTCTTTGAAACATTCTTGATCAGATTTTCTTCACTAACATCTCCCCATTCCAATCCCAGAGGACCACATATCAGCCTTCCCTTCTTTTTACTGATGGGTGTTAGTTTCACATCCCATCTATGGGCACTAGGGTTGAAGTCCAGCTGGAGTTCTGGAAGTGCTGGCAGTAGAGGGTGTGAGTGGACCACACTCACGTAGTGGATAAAATCTCATATTAGGAGATCAGTCACACACATTTGCCGGTCTGGCATTGTTCCAGTGGCTCGACCTGGTGCACATGTGCTCGCCTGGCTGCCTTATGGGGCTCACTGGAGCTAGACGGTGACCTCAGGGAAGAAACGCAGACTGTGCTATGAGCATCTGAGGACCACTTGACTCCTTTTTTATGTTTATTTCAGTTGGTACAGTTTCTCTGGATCATCCTGTCCTGATATCATCTCGGTCTGTTAAGCTCATGAGTACTCACTCAGCATGTGACTTAGACCCATAGGAGACAAGAGTGGATCTGGAACGTGAAGGTCTTAGTTTCCTTTCCTGAACTCACTTGGCTTCACAGGGAAGTATACGGGAGGAGGTCACTCATGTGCTAGAGAATCTTCTCACCTGGCTATGAGTCCATGTGTGCATGTCAACACTTGAAGTTTCCCTTTTTTCCTAAAGAAGTAGAAGTCAACAGGTTAGAACAAGGGTGACAAATAAATCAACAAGAGCTTTTTAAGCAGGTTCTTATATTTTTTTTAAATCAGGATATTGGAGAATAAGCTACATGAGTTTTATAATTTGTGGGATTTTTTTCCCCTAGTTTGTGCATTTAAAATTTTTTGAACTATGGTGAAACACACATAACAAAATTTCCCAACTTAACCGTGTTTAATGTACAGTTCAGGAGTGTTAAATGTAAAAAGGCTTGCAGAACTGCAACTTAATACCCACTAAACAACAGCTCCCTTGCAACCACCATTCTGCTTTCAGTCTCCATGAACTTGAACTCTAGGTGCCTCATACAATTGGAATCATGGAGTAGTAATCTTTTTCTGACTTGCTTATTTCATTTAGCATAATGTCATCAACCTTCATCCATGTGTCAGAATTTCCTTCCTTTCTAAGGCTGAATAGTATTCCACTCTATGTATCTACCACATTTTGTTTATCCATTCATCCATCAGTGGACATTAAGGTTGCTTCCACCTTTTGGCCTTTATGAATAATGCTGCTAAGAACATGGTATACAGATACCTCTTCACCACTCTGCTTTCTGTAATTTGTACCTTTTAAAATGGAGTGAAGGAACGAGCCTGGAAGAATTTAGTATCCCACAGCATCGCGTATTTTACCATTTAGAAGAAGTCAGGAATGCAGCACCAGGCAATCTCTTTTGCAGCTTCTTAGTGTGTTGACTTTTCAAGGGCTTCTTGTGCTGTTCTTCAGCCATAGGATGAGTGCTTTGAGAATTGCCATTAACTAGAAAGTGGTGGCAGTGTAGCTTTATCTCAGTGATTGAGACGCTGATCAAAGACAGAACTGTCAGTAACTTGGTGTCTTACTTAAAGCTGCTGTTGCAGTTTCCCCTCACGTGGGGCTTGAGGTCCCACCCCACGCTTCCCCACGCCAAGAAAGCACGTGGTCTTGGGGTGAAGTCTGAGGTTTGGGAGCAGTGTGCTCCACCACTGAGTGCCCTTCTCACTGGCAAAGGCCTATAAATAACATCCAGGATCCTGTTTCAAAGTCAGAAAAGGGGCAAGGGCTAACAACAACAACAAGGGCTGAGGGGGTTGCTGAAATAATTTCATGAACAAATTGATCAAAGAAATGATCTGTGAATGAATCTTGGAGAAGGGAAAACCAGCCAGCCGTGAGGACAGATAAGACTCCTCCCCTGCAAAACCAGCATGTCTTTCATGCCCTTCATTGTCTGCAGGCATGTCTGAGCCCTAGTTTAGCCCATTTGGCATTCAGAGAGCTAAGTCGGCTACACTCTCAGCTCAGAGATGACTTGAGGGTGCTGAAGTGTTTGCATTCCGCCCTTCTGCAAGGAGGAAAGGGAATCTAGTTCAAGAACCAAAGCAAAGCTTACTCATCTCATCTCATCCTTTCAGACCCCGAGAAGGAGTCCTCCACCACCCCCTAGACACAGGGTCTTCCAGTATGAAATGCACAGAAATCAAATGCATACCCATTACAGGAGAAATGGCAGGGAAGCAGGGCTAGAGTGACAGATTCTGAAGAGCAAACATATACCTTTGTGCTCTGTCTTCTTAAAATTCATCCTCTCACCTGCCAGCCTTGAGAATTGCCTATTTACATAACTAGCTGCCTAAAATGGAATATTAGATAATGTTCCATGGCGGCCCATCCCTGGGACATGAGTGATCCAGGAGTCCTCTGACAGCGCTGAGTGTGGCCCGCTGGCCCATAGCCCTGCCTCCATGTACTGTGAGCCTGTCAGCACTCCAAGCTGAGCAGATGTCAGGCCCGGTCGCCCGGGGGGGAGACCAGCCGAGCAGCGGGGGAGGGGGCGTGATTCAGCACGCGGCTCCATGGCACACCGTCTTCAGGGACAGACTGCACCGCTTCCTGAGCTTCACAGCAGGCACCCTGTTCTGCCCAAGGTGCTGTCTTGGAAACTGCTGACAAAGGGGACAGAGGAATGGGGGAGCGACAGGATCTATGGGGACAACCAATCCAGGAGGTAATCAGTCAGTACTGATGCCATCCCTGGCATCATGCCAACCTCACATCGCCGTCAGTCTTTTCTGAGGCATGCATCTCCCTCCCATCAAAACTGGAATCCTGCTGCTCACTTATAAGAGGAGTATAAATAAGTGATAAGGAAGTGTCCTGATAACGATAAGCAGGGATATCTTCTCAGCAGACCAGATGTATCAAAGAAGGCAATTGTGTGTGTGTTTGTTCATTTATTTTTCAGTGTTCCGGTTCCCGTAGTCAGTTTAGAGAAAATTCCTAACCTAGTGAAGGCAGATGGTGCCAATGTCAAAATGAACTCTACGACCACTCCTGCGGTCCCCTCCTGCTCCACCTCATCCTCTGCTGTCTCCACCCCGCCTGTCGTTAAGCCGGTCTTGATGTCCAAGTCAGTGCCACCTTCCCCAGAGAAGATCTTAAATGGCAAAGGAATTTTGTCCACCACCATAGACAAGAAACACCAAAACGGCACCAAAAACAACAACAAGCCTTACAGGAGACTTTCAGGTACGTGTCTGTGTTCTTTGAGTCTGGCTCATGATCAGACCACAGCTGAGTCGCATCCAGAACTAGGGAGTGATGCGATCATATAACTGAGCAGGTCTGTTTCAATTTAAGGGGAACACGGAGTTTACCTACAAACAGGAACTCCCATCTCAAAATGCAAGGGAGAACTGATTCTCTTAATCCCGGGCCAGATTGATGATGGCTGGGCTGAGTTAGCTCAGCACTTAGCAGGAGTTATCCTGGTGTTCCCAAGGCAGGAAGCTCTGCACCCCCACAGCACTCCGTGGATTCGGAGGGTTTTGTCCTCGCTCTGACAGGATAAACCGCCTCTAGATTCTGAAAAGTCTCAGGGCTGCAGACTTGGATAGCCCACTGTGATATCTCCCGGTAGCTCAGGGGAGGCTTGGGGCAGTCACATTGGTGCTGTCTGCTCATCTCCATCCTTTGGTCTCATTGGTTTCCAGGTCCATTCTGTGGTCTGGGGCTACAGATGCCTTTCCCACTTAAGCAGACTGGAATTCCCACTTGGGAACACTTGGACTGGCATAGCAGATGGGTGCTGAGAGGTCTCTCTGCAATCTACTTGGTTGTCAGAGTAGGCACTCAGGAGATACCCAGAAAGGTGCACATGGCCAGTCCTTAAGTCAGTGGTTGGCCCTCGGGTCCCCCAAGTGGATGGTATTTGCTTTTTGTTTGTTGTGAAAGGAAATCTGGCAGTTTTAGTTTCTCCAAAAGATCAAGAAAAGCTATAAATTTTATAACTTCTTCATACACCCTGGGCATTTATCAGATGTTAACCAGAAAAAAGAAAATACAGTTGATCCTTAAACAATGCAAGGATTAGGGGTGCCAGCCCTCCACGCAGTTGAAAATCCTCATATGGTTTCTAGTAGGTCTTCTGTGTATGCGGTTCCTCTGTATTCGCAGGTTCAACCAACCTCCAGTCGTGTAGTACTGCAGTATATACTACTGAAAAATATCTGTGCTCGGTCCAAACCCAAGTTATTCAAGGGTCCACCATACAGAGAAAACTGCCCTGTGAGATAGAAGCTGTGTCCTCTGGCGTGAACATAAGTGCCCCCAAGAATTGTGGGTCATTTTTATTTTTTACTTTGTATTTATCTGTATTTCAGGTTTTCTCTTATGTCTATAACTTTTAAAAAGTTTGGGTCTGAAAAGTACCCTGTGCCCAAAGCATTCAAATGACACAGTTATATTACCCTGAAAATCTCTCCATGTCCTATTCACCCACTGTCCCACAAGAAAGGCAGAGCCTGTCACTGTCTTTGGCGGGGGGGGCCTCTCTGTGTGGACAGAGCCCCCTGCACCCAGCTCTCTTCCTGCAGAGAAAGGTCACTGTCACTCTGCAGAGGAGGTGGTGTTCCTGAACGAGCTGGTGGATCTGTCTGGGCGCAGTGAGGCTGGGCTCCCTCGTCCTGACAGAAGCATGACTGTGGCTTCCAGCCGGCACCTTAATCTGAAGTTGTTTAGGGATTTTTTTGTGTGTGTTTGTTGGTTTTGCATTTTGTTGGTGGTTTTGTCTCATTGGGTCTTTTGCTTATTTCTCTCTCGCTTTCACATTTGGCAGCCAGCTCCTGCCCCCAGCCAAACAACCTGTTCAGTTCCAGGCCAACACGAGTGCTGGTGTGGATCTGGGCACGGGGCTGACTTCACCAGGCCCAAGGGAAGGAACTCACACCAGGCGGCCTGGGGCCTGGCACCCAGACCCTCCTTGGTGGGCAGAGAGGGCTCATAAGAAGCAAACATCTCCAGGCCTAACAGTTTTCTCTTCTTAAAAAATGAAGCTTAAGAAAAGAAGACAAAAGCAAAAGAAAGGGGCAGGATGAATTTTGATAGCCAAGCAGGAAATCTGTCTTGGATCTGAGAATGGTTTTATTGCAAACATCATCATCACCACTGTTGCAACCACCCCACAGCTCCCAAACCTTCTTTTAGAAATAGAATGCATTCATTTATTATGGTCAGATTTTACTCCAGCAAGTTCAGACAGTTTTTCAGGCAAGGTAACTTCTTTATAGCTTGCAGCCATTGGAGGCCCTGAAGGAGACATGCCACCAAGTTTATACATGCCCCTCCACCCACCCATCCACCTCCCCACCCACCCGCACTGCTGCCCATCTCTGTGAATGCCCAGAAGAACCGTGTCATTCCTGCTCTGCAGGACTCAGGTGCTTGCTGGGTGTCTTCCGGAAATGGCACAGGCCATCAAGAGGTGGAACTATAAAGCTTGCAGTGTCTTTAAGAGGTTGTCTCACAACCGTCCATTTTCTAGGGGAGGAGAACATTTTTGTAGCCCAGAAGGAAGAAGGATCCAAAATGAGCATAAAAAGAGCAGGTTCCCTAGAAGTCACCTCGACAGGGGCCATCAGGACTCCAGTGGAAAGGCAGGAGCTGGGGAAAGCCTGCTTCCCTCAACCATCCTTTGTGCCGAGGGGACTGCTTGCCTGACTCATTCCCTTCTGGAGCACCAGGCTCCAGGCCGGGGGCAGAGCAACTGTGAGGCCAGCAGGCCCTGCCCTCTCTACACCTGCAGGTTCAGCCTCAGCGTAAAGCCCATACCTGCCCCTGTCTACATGTTCCTGAATCGGGGAAATCCGGGCAGCAAGGCTGCATGGAAGGCCTTGTGCTGAGGACTTTCCAAAGCATGAGAGAGGCAGGTCACACTGACATGTCAAGGAATAATTTCCCACTCAAATGGCTCAAACTATTAGGAAAGCAGGGCAGTGTGGGGGAGTGATGTATTCCTGGAGCTACCACAGGGGAGAAAGTGGCCCCAGGGCCCTCCAGTGGCTCTGCCCCGTCTGCAGCCAGCTTTGCCCAGAGGTGCCTGGGGAGATAGATGTTCGGAGTGAAATAAAGCCTGAGAACCACGTGGCTCCTTTCCCTGTGCTGCCCACCCGCCCTCTCCCCTTGTGCATTCCCATCCCTACCACATCCCCACCAAAGCTGGACGTGGGAACTCTTGGGTTCAGAGAGAAGCGCCATCTTCCCCCAGCGGTTCTGGAAGCATTTTGGCAGCCGGTTGGAGGGAAAAAAAAAAAAACAGATTGCCTGACAATGTCTCACTTGTTGGTGCAAATGTGCATTTTTTTTAAAATGTAGTCTTAATGCCAAATCCTATTTAGTCTCCTTTTTTCTTATATTTTTTGTTTGTTTCTTAAACCAGAGAGAGAATTTGACCCAAATAAACACTGTGGAGTATTGGATCCCGAGACAAAGAAACCTTGCACAAGATCCCTCACCTGCAAGGTATTTCTCTTTCCATAAAAAATACTTCCTGCTCTCGCTGGGGCCTTTGTCGAAATGTTTGCATGCCACTCTCTGCACACGGCAGGGTGTGGAGCCTCGACACGACCCCCAGCTGCTCTTTGTAAGGGAAATGCTTTCTTCTCTTCCATGGTAGCAGAGTGCCTGCCTCAAGCTGGCTGGCTTTTTAAGAAGGAAAAAAAAAAAAAATAGGCTTCCCCTGTTACTTGTGAGGCCAGACAGTAAATTGTATTTATAGGCACTCACAGGCGGTTCTAAACCCTGCTACGTTTTAATGTATGCAGGAGCAGCGCGGCGGCGGCGGCGGCGGCAGCGCCCTGAAAGGCAGCCCCGGAGGGGAGGACGAGCCGCCGCGCCCCTGATCCGGCCGCACCGGGGTGGCCGGGGGACAGCTGACCCGAAGCGGCCACCCGTGGGTAGCCCCCAGCCCCGTATTTCATACTGAACTGCTAGTGCCTCTTGGGACGGAGGCCGTGGCCCTCTCCGCTTGGTGTCTCTGTGTGTCTGGGCCAAAGCGAGCCTCCCATCTGCACCTGGATTAACTCCAGCGTCCTCACCGGTGCCTGTCGTCAGGGAGGTCCTCAGGGGTGCAGCGCTGAAGCTCGTCATCTTTGGCCATTTTTCGGAGGAAGCTTTGGCTCCTTAACGCCAGGAGTGTAGGGCACGGTTGCGTTTTGTGTGGTCTCTGCCTCTTCCCAGCCGCAGAACAGGAGCTGTTGCCTTGAAGTTGACTTTTCAAGCACCTCTAAATTCCCATGAATTGCAGTTTCTGAAATGGAGGGCCTGGGGAAGCAGGTTTATGTGCTGATCAAAGAGGCTGTGCTTTCCGTCTCTCTTCTCCTTAGACTCACTCACTAAGCCATCGGAGGGCAGTCCCAGGCCGGAAGAAGCAATTTGACCTCCTCCTGGCGGAACACAAAGCCAAGTCCCGGGAAAAAGAAGTTAAAAATAAAGAGCATCTCCTGACTTCGGCAAGGGAAGTACTTCCCAATCCCCCCGGGCCAGCGCAGGACTCACTGCCGGGACCTTCAGGGAGCTTGGGCCCAGAACCTAAAGTCGCATCCCCTGCAAAATCCAGGCCACCCAACTCTGTGCTTCCTAGGTAAGTCCTCCCTTGGCGATGGAAGCCTTGAGTCCATGGTCAGTGACTGCCTGGCTGGGTCCAGTGTGGTCTGATCACCTGTGAGTCATCGTGGTCCTACCTAGTGAGGCAGTTGTGAACATGAAATGAGAGAATGGGTGTGAGGGGCTCAGTCCAGTGTCTGCCACGTAGTGTTCGGTGGATTTTATTACTGTCACCATTCTCATGCTCACTATGGCCATCGTTGCCATCATTGTCATACCTCATAACAGACCCAAATCCGACAGCATGTGTTTCCACAGAGCAAGAGTCAGCGGGAAATAAATACCTGAAAGTGACACTCAACCACCAGGCAACTTCCTGGTTGGGGTTTGTTCGGTTTGGTGTTTTTTTGTTTTTTGTTTTTTTTTTCAATAAGTAACTATTTATTTATCTATTGGCAACACTATGCAGCATGGGGGATCTTAGTTCCCTGACCAGGGATTGAACCTGTGCCCCCTGCATTAGAAGCACAGAGTTTTATCCACTGGACTACCAGGGAAAGCCCATGGCTGCCTGGGTTTTTAGATTAGAGGGAAGCCTTGTAGAGAGGAGGGTAGTCAGCACAGCAGCAGAGCCCATTTGTTACAATATTTTGTGAATTTTCCCCACAACTTTCCAGTGGTCAGGGTGGAGGGAAATTTGGTGTGATGGAGCTGTCTGTCCTTAAATTTCCCTTCACACCGAGAAAGCTCACCTACTTCTTTGAGATTTTCTTTGGTTGTCCTGGGAGGAAACGAAAGAATAGAAAACAATGGGTACAACATTGTAAGTCAACTATACTTCAGTTTTTTAAAGAAAAGAAAAAAAACCCACTTGGATTTAGAGTGATTTAAGATCCACACGTGTGTGCTTTGACAGGCAGTGGAGTGCCGTATTGAGCCACAGACGATTTCCAGGTGATAAGACTGGGAGCCCTCACTGAGAAATATTTATTGAGTGCTTGCTCCATAAGCAAGGTACTATGTTAGGTACTCTTAGGCAGAGGCACAGAGATTAGTGAAACTAGATCCTGCTTTTCAAGAATTTAGAGTTCAGAAGATAAGACTCACATATCCACAACATCATAAAAGGGAAACATTAATAATACAGTATAAGTGCAGATACTGATAACCTCTGATGATTTTTAATGCACACACCGTGAGTCTCAAAGAGTAGTCCAGTCAGCAAGCAGGCATGAAGAGAATAGAGTTATAGAAGAAGAGGATAGAATTTATTTTTAAAGTAAAAGCAAATATTTGATGACAATTGTTACTGACCTGCCAGGATGTCTTGTGCCTTCCACTTTGGCGCAAACCTGACCAGTTTGACAGCCAGAAGCCTCCTCTGGAATCACCAACCTTAGCCTCAGACATTTGGGAAGATGGAGTCAGACAGAGTCAGCGCCCACACATCCCCATCTTCATAACCACTGTTGAGCCATTGTCTTCATCCATTTACTTGCCACTTTCCTTTCCGCCCCTCATTTTGCAAGATCCTTTTATAATGACTTCTCACTGTAATGCCAGATGTTGGTGAAAGAGATTGCCCCTGCTTTAGAGTTGAGGAGACAGTTCTACTCCAAACTTCTGGACAGGGCTTCAGTTCTATATACACTAGCTTTCATACTTCTTGGTGGCAATGGAATTATTTTATTCCCATAAAACCTTTCATGATACCTGATATAAAAGCAAACCTGCCTCCACCTGAAGCCATCTCAGCCCTGCTCTCATCACACATGTACCCAGAACCCACTGCCCATCTAAGGGATCACCTCGGATTCACTAAGAACTTCAGGGAATCCCACTTTGTATTTATTTTATTGACTTATTTCTGGCTGTACTGGGTCTTCACTGCTGCGCGGGCTTTTCGTGAACAAAGGCTACTCTCTAGATGCAGCGTGTGGGGTTCTCGTTATGGTGGCTTCTCTTATTGTGGAGCTCGGGCTGTAGGGTGTGCGGGCTTCAGTAGTTGCAATTCCCAGGCTCTAGAGCACAGGCTCAACAGTTGTGGAACACAGACTTTGTTGCTCCATGGCATGTGGGATCTTTCTGGACCAGGGATCAAACCTGTGTCTCCTGCACTGGCAGGTGGATTCTTTACCACTGAGCCACCAGGGAAGCCCCTGAAAATTCTCTTTTATTATACATTGCTCCATCGATTTTGACCGATGCAGGCACTTCACACCCAAGCAGTGGTACCTGGCTTAGCAGTGAAATCAAGGACAGCCATTAAAAAATGAAAACAGGCGACCTTAAGAGCTGCTTCTTTCTGTTTCTTTCTGTTTTAATTTTCAGGGGAATATTTATCAATAGAGAAATGCCAGGTATTTATTTTCTTTTAGGGAAACAGAAGAAAGAGAGAGGGTGAGGCTAATCAGCAAAAAGAATGTCTCTGAAAGGAAAAGGGAGGCCAAGGAGCACGTTACAAATGTTCGTAAGAGAATAGTTTTTGAGGATGCTTTTCAAGGCACCAAAAGACTCAGGGGTGAACTCTGTTCCAAAGTTAGTGGGAAATAACATTCTCTTTCGATTATTTTAGGTTCAAACAAGACCCCATGCTATCAGAGATTGAAAAGGCATGATCAGAAGTTAATGTACTCACATAAGACTTAAAACCGTTATTTCCCTCATACTGATGATATAATAGATATTTCAATCACACTCATTATCTATAATTGACCAAAAGAATGACTCATGAGTGGAATTATGATAATCCCCTCCCAAATTGTGAATTTCTCTTGTAGGAAATGCTAACAATGTGTGCATTTACTTCCTAAGTATCATTTTGGTAACCTTGAAAATATTTCCAGTTCTCATATTTTTGAATTGCAACCCATTCTTGTAAGGGGTTTCTAAAAAGGGAACTTGAGTCTAGGATTAGAAAAGTAAAAGTCAACTAGCAAGGGTTGGAATAAGATTGGATAGTGCAAGGATCAACTCCTTGTCTGCTAACTAAATGAACATGGTCATGTCTCTCAGCCTCTCTGGCCTCAAACTGCTTATCTGTCAAATGGAGCTAAGGAAAATTAAGTGAGAGTATCAAGCTCATAATAAGCACTCAGTTGACGGTAGCTGGTAGGAAGGGCCATGGTAGTCAGTGGGAAAGCAGTGGGAGCCAGTGAAGGCCTAGGAGTGACCTGGTTTCCATTCACCCATCCTCCTGGCCTCTGTCCCTCAACCTGGGGGCCCTTGGATAACATACCTATATGCTCTGCTTTCTTGCCCCCAACTCTAAGGGAACACCTTGTTTTCACCATAGAGCCCAAGGGCTATGGATAACCAGGCCAACCAAAGCCATCAGGACTCTTTGGAAAGGCAGGGGGAGGTGCAGAGGGTCGAGCTGGGCTCTAACAAGCCAGGTTCTGGCCCCCAGGAGGGAGGAAAGGTCAGCCATGGAAGTCAGTGCTGACAAGGTCTGGGCACCTTCCCCTCTGTCTCATAGATGAACACACATCTCACCCTAAAGTATAAAATGGCAAACACCAATGAATCTCAGACTGACGAAGGCAGCGGGGAAAGAGGCAGAAGGTCCTAGAAACCTGAGAAGGGGCAGAGGTGAGTCTGCAGTGAAAGCTACTTCAGTTCGTGACTCATTGATAGTATAATCACCGAAGTGGAATCCATTTCTCTCCTTGACTTAGGTTTGTCCCTGGGCTTTTCCTACCCATTTCTCAGTAGTTCGGGCTTTAAAATCAAGCAGACAGACCAAGTCTCATTTCCGCTTTTTATTAGCTTGGCAACCAGTGTCCTCATCTGAGGAATGTAGGTCATAGTTACACAGGCCTAAGGCAGTGGGTAGCTCTGATGAGAAAATATATGTGACATGCCTACACATATTATGTGTGTGTGTGCTCAGTTGTGTCCCACTCTTTGTGACCCCATGGACTGTAGCCCACCAGGCTCCTCTGTCCATGGAATTTTCCAGGCAAGAATACTGGATGGATTGCTATTTCCTACTCCAGGGGATCTTCCTGACCCAGGTATCGAACCCGCATCTCTTGTGTCTCCTACATTGTCAGGCTGATTCTTTACCACTAGGGACTCAGTTAAGGTCAGTTTGCTTTGTGTTCTTCCCCAAAGCACTTGACTGATGCTTGTGCTTCCTCAGAGTGGTGGGGGTGGGGACTTTAAGTTTCCCTGAGGGGAACTGGACAGGGACCATCATCATATGCACTGTCTTTAGACCAAACTGGTAAGTGGAGAGGGAAGGTGTGATGTAGTACTGAGGAAGAAAGGTTGGACAGCAGCTTAACACACTTGCGAGACTTTTTCCACACTTTCTCATGGCCAGTATCCCTGGTCCCCGTCACCCTCACCAACCCTTGGCTTTTCAGAGACACAGGCTGCTTCCAGCACACTCCATCCCTCCAAGTTCCACCCTGGAGGGCACCAGTCAGAGCCGGAAGGAGGTCTTGAAAGCATCCACCACTCCATCATTGCCAGGAGGGTGCGCACACCCTGAGTGACACAGGCCTGAAAAGGAAAGGATTCAGAGCCCCTTCTTTGTACACGTGCACACATATGCCTGGCATCCTTCCTTCATGTTCCTCTCTTTGCTCTCAGAGCTGCTTCTGCTCTGGAACTCGCAGTTTTCATGCTCCATGAATCTCCATGATTCTCCTGCCCTTGCCTCCTCTCTTTTGTCTGGCAACTGGAATCTACTAATTTTTTTTTTCCTTTTTGGCCATGCTGCATGGCATGTGGGATCTTAGTTCCCTGACCAAGGATCAAACCCATGCTTCCTGCAGTGCAAGCATGGAGGTTTAACCCCTGGACCACCAGGGAAGTCCCGGAACTTACTATTGAGTGTTTCAACCATTAAAAAGGGTTTTTTTTCTTTTTAGAAATATATTTTATTTTTTTTTAATTGTTAACTCTTCTATTTTTATTTATTTCATTTTTGGCTGCCCTGGGTCTTTGTTGCTTCCAGAAGGCTTTCTGTAGTCAGCGCAAGCCAGGGCTTCTGTTGTTGCTGAGCATGGCTCTAGGCATGACAGCTTCAGTAGTTGCAGCATGTGGGTTCGGTAGTTGTGGCTTGAGGGGCTTAGTTGCTCCTCAGCATGTAAGATCTTCCCTGACCAGGGATCAAACCTTTGTCCCCTGCATTGGTAGGCGGATTCTTAACCACTAGACTACCACACAAGCCCCCATATTTTTTTTTTTTCTTAATGAAACTTAATTTTTTGGTGTTGGAGAAGACTCTTGAGAGTCCCTTGGAGTACGCAAAGATCAAACCAGTCCATCCTAAAGGAAATCAGTCCTGAATATTCATTGGAAGGACTGATGCTGAAGTTGAAACTCCAATACTTTGGCCACCTGATGCAAAGAACTGACTCATTGGAAAGACCCTGATGATGGGAAAGATTGAAGGCAGGAGGAGAAGGGGACAACAGAGGATGAGATGGTTTGATGGCATCACCGACTCGATGGACATGACTTTGAGCAAGCTCTGAGAGCTGATGATGGACAGGGAACCCTGGCATGCTACAGTTCATGGGTCAAAAAGAGCTGGACGTGACTGAGCAACTGAACTGAACTGAATATAGACATGTTGTTCCAAAACCAAACAGTCCTAAAAGAGAGTGAAAAACAGTAATTCCTTCCATCCTGGAGCTCACTTTACCCTCTCTGTTAGAGCACCTTTTTCCCGGGGCCTCTTGCTGCCTTTTCTCTTGGTTTGCTCTTTTATTTGATGAAGCGTTTTCTCCATTAGCTTCCTGTGAAAAGGGACATGGGAAGTCAATTTTTAGAATCCTTATACACCTGAAAATGTTTTTATTCTACTCTCCCACTTAATTGATCATCTCCCTGAATGTATAAATGGGTTGAAAACTATTTCCCTACAGAATTTTGAGAGCAGTTTTTCCATTGACTTTTGGCATCAAAGATTTTTATTGAGAAGTTCAATATCATTCTGATTCCATTTTTTATTTCTGAAGCATGGGGCTCTGAAAGTTCCCAGGGATCACCCTTGATATAGGTCTTTTTTCATTCATTGGACTGGGTACTCAGTAGATCCTTTAAATCTGGAAACACCTGTTTCTGGGATATTTTCTATTACATCCTAAATAATTTTATTCCCACTGTTAGCTTTATTCTCTTTAACCTCCTATTAGTTAGGTGTTGGACCTTTTGCCCTGATCTTTTCATTCTCTTACTCGTTTCTCCTGTTGTCTCTCAATCTCTTGTTCCACTGTCTAAAAAACTTTTTTTTTACTTTACCTTTAAAACTGCATATTAAATAATTTATGATTTGCTTGTTAAATTTTAGGATCTGGTTCTGATTTTTTACTTTTTCTTTCTTTTTTTGATGGCACCATGTGACATGCAGGACCCTAGTTCCTTGACTAGGGGAACCTTGCCCTCTCCAATGGAAGTGTGGATTCTTAACCATTGGACTGCCAAGGAAGTCACCAGGATCCAATTCTTTTTATCTGATTGCTTCTTATAATATTCTACAAGATACCATCTTTTGCAGAAGTAATACCATTCTAATATCTCTGAAGATAGACTTCTTAGTTTTCTTTCTTTTCCTCCCTTATCTTCACTTCCCCCAGGTTTGTTTCATGTATGTGTTTATGTGTTCGATGTTTGGTTGGTCAGCCTAATGTTGGAGATTGTTTCAGGAATGTTTGGTGATTTCTAACCATTCATTTTAAAAGAAAGACTCTAATAAGCTGATTGGAGGTCTTTGTGTGGGACTGTCAACCATAAGGTCATCACATCACCAGTCAGCCTTTTGTTGATACTTAAGCGAAGTAGTAGTCCCTTTTCTCTGCAGCCATTAAGTTTCCCAAGGGAAGAATCCTGCCTGCTGATGTGCCAGGCAATAGGCATTCCGGGAGTGCCAGTTAAGGATCTGACCAGGGACAGCCCACAGTCCCCCTTTTTTCTAGCCCTGTGCTCCCTCCTAGTCTCTGCTGGTGGCCCCGTGTCTGGAATCTCAGTTCATGTTCTCTGTTTGAGAGTTGATTGCGGGGGACCGGGCAGGTGGGGCAGTGCTAAGTCATCTGGCTATGTGAGGTAACAATGATGACCTGTGGGTCCAACAAGCAAATACCAAGCCTTTCAGCTCTCCTGCTGTGTTTAGTCCTCACCTCATCTGTGACTTTTACAGCTCTAGCTGCTCATGGTGCCCTGCTTATCGGGGTTCTGTGGTAGGTCAGCCCCTTTCCCATCAGTTAACATTCTCCAGCTACAGTCTGTCTCCTAAAAACAGGTTAAAATCTCTTGTTCACACTTGTTGGGACACTTCAAGTGCGAGTAACAAAGAACCTTGCTTACTAACCACTTCAGTAATTAGGAAATTTCTTACTGCTGGTGACAGGAAGTCCAGAGGTGAAAGGGCCAGTCCCAGAGATCAGGGCTTGGCTGTCTTTCTCTGCCCTTTTATTCCACCCTCTTCAGTCTTTTGGCTCCATCTTCAAAGTCTGTAGCAAGATGGCTGCAGCACATCCAGAAGAAACAAGGTCCAGATGAAGATGGAAAGCAGCTTTTCTTTACAAAGAAAAATCTTTTTTAGTGGCATTAAGGACCTTGTGGTGCGGTCATCACTACCATGCATCTCCAGAACTTTTTCATCATTCAATCCTGAAACTCTGTACCGTTAAACACTTAAGTCCGCATTCCCAGCACCTGGTATAACCACTGTTCTACTTTCTGCCTCTGAATTTCACTGTTCTAGATACTTTGTTTAAATGGAGTCATACAATAGTTGTCCTTTGTGACAGGCTTATTTCACTTAGTGTAATGTCTTCAAGGTTCATCCATGCTGTAGCATATGCCAGAATTTCCTTCCCTTTTGAGACTTAACTAATATTCCATTATGTGGATATACCATGTTTTATTTATCTGTTCATCTATCAATTTTTTTTCCACCTTTGTGTCTTTGTTTTTATGTGAGTGTGCTTTGGGGATCTGGTTTGAACTCAGGTATTTGACACCTAGAAAGATTTCAAAACAACAAAGTGTCCAAGGTGAAAATGAGGGAGAGAAGAGAGGTATATGAGTAAAAGCCCCTTCATGTTACTTGATGGGGCAGCTTTCAAAGCAGAATGCAGAAAACCTGTCTTTTTTTTTTTGAAGATCCTGAGGATTTCCCTGGCAGTCCATTGGTTAAGACTTTACCTTCCAGTGCAGGGACTGTGGGTTCAATCCCTGGTCATGCTGGAGCTAAGATTCCCATCCACCTGCCTCACAGCCAAAAAACCAAAACATAAAACAGAAGCAATATTGTAACAAATTCAGTAAAGTCTTTAAAAATGGTCCACATCAAAAAAAAAAAAATCCTGATTTTTTGGTTTTCTCTAAAACCTTTTTCTCCCTGACTTTCTCTCTGGTCATTCAAAACAACTAACAACTAGCTTTGACCATACTTCTGACTCTTCTCCTGATGCGGAGGTGTGTTTTCTTTTGTTTTTCACTGCTTAGAAAGCCTTGGTACTGCCTCTTACTGTGACACTGCTTTTCTATAAGCTTAGCCATGACTGGGATGAGATCTGTTGGATTGTTTATACACATGGAATTCATTCACTCCTTCATTGAGAAACATATTTCTTCAACACCTACTGTTGAGTCAGCCATGCCAATCTGTGGGTCTAGTGGCTTGTCAAAAATTAAATGGAAACATTCAGCCTCAGAAGATACAATTAAACTACATGTGACTTGATATTAAGAAACAGGCTTGGCTTCGGGGTGGGGAAATTGTGATCCCATCTGGGACGAAACATTTTTTCATTGTAGGTATGGTAACAGTGTCATAAAGTCATAGTTCAGTAGCTCTGTTTGTAAGGCTGTCTTTTGTCATCACTGACATTTTGTTGACTGATTTGAGGTTGTTTATCTGGTTGATCTTCCCATCAGGGTCTGCTTTCAGAGAGAAGCAACTACAGGGCAACTGTAAATTCCTTACATGCAAATGAATGAATAGTTGTAACTGAATTCATAGATGACTAGTTTTAAGTTGAATTAATTCTCTGCCACATGAGTTTGTTTTTTGTATTTTCTGTTCCGCTTACACTGTTGGAGTTTTCCCTGGTGCCCGCTTTCAGGCAGGGCAGAGTCTCAGCTCCACCCGATCGCATAGAGAGCTGGTCGCTGCCTCCCCTCTCAGCCTGAATTTTTCCCTTGTGCAGGTCTGTCATCGACCTGCCTTCCTTAATGTATCAGGAAGGCTAATTGATCTGATTCTGAGCTCCGTGAAACTGGGTGGGTCTGTTTCCCTCAGAAAAGTTTATTCTGTTTGCTTTCTCTTGCCCTTAGACCATCATCTGCAAATAGCATAAGCAGCAGCACGTCTTCAAATCACAGTGGCTACACTCCGGAACCCCCTCTGCCCCCAGTTGGAGGTGACCTCGCCAGCCGACTGTCGAGTGATGAAGGGGAGATGGACGGAACCGATGAATCCGAGAAGTTATTAGACTGTCATTTCTCCACCCACCACCCCAGACCTCTTGCGGTAGGCCTCCTTCTGTTTCCATCCAGGCATTTCTTTCTCCCTGTGCTTTGCGGTGTTTAGGGGACTACGTCCTCCGATAGCATCCTTCCTAAGCAGAGGCCTCCCAGGACGGTGTTTTTTGAAAGGGCTTTCCCTGAGGTCGAATGATTGCCTTAGAAGTGCTAGTGCTAAGTGCTAGTCGCTTCAGTCATGTCCGACTCTGTGCGACCCCACAGACGGCAGCCCACCAGGCTCCGCCGTCCCTGAGATTCTCCAGGCAAGAATACTGGAGTGGTTTGCCATTTCCTTCTTCAGTGCATGAAAGGGAAAACGGAAAGTGAAGTTGCTCAGTCGTGTCCGACTCTTAGCGACCCCATTGACTGTAGCCTACCAGGCTCCTCCATCCATGGGATTTTCCAGGCAAGAGTACTGGAGTGGGGTGCCATTGCCTTCTCTGGATTGCCTTAGAAATCCCCTTGCAAATCACAGAAGGAAAGGTAAGGGCACCCAGCTGATCATAATCCTTTAAACACCTGAGTAATTTATGGTGCACCTTGAAGTGATAATGCTTGAGAAACAGTGTTCATAGAAGAGCACTGGGGAGCTGACCTTCCCGCTTTGCCCAGCTGAAAGGCAGCCTCTGATTTCAACAATCAGTCTAGCTAACCTGCTTTGGGAACCGTCTGTCTGAGCAATGTGCCAGGTGCCAGCCCTGGCTGGTTTTCTTCCCTGTTGGTTCTGAGTTTTATTGTTCTTAGTAGGTGTGACCATATGGCACAAAACTCTGTGTGTGTGTCTGTGTGTCTGTGTCTGTGTGTGTAGGAAAGAAGGAAGCATTTCATGTCAGCATGATAGCAGGTTAATGAAAAGGTCAGTTTCTCCCCCGTTCCTTGGAAGAGTCCACTTTAACAATTCAGAAGGTTATTGAAATCCAGGTGGGAGGTATGAGGAAGCATCAGCTGGAAGCTTGTTTGTGTTGGCCCTGTGAGCACTTAAAAAAGGAATGCCTGGTGCTACCATCAACAGAGCCGAATTCAGGGAGGCCAGAAACATGGGACCCCATAGCTGCTTTGCTCTGGTCCCAGTGTGAAGCCTTCAAGGTTAGCTCTGACTGTACTGAGATTGCATGGACTGTGTAGGTGTAATCAACCCTGCATCAAGAGAGGGACTCCCTCCCCACTTCTACCAGTGTGCTTCACCAACAGCTTAAGACTTAACCTCTCAGCTAGTACAGAAACAGGGACAGTTAGGAATGCTTCTGACTGCCAGTAATAGAAAACTCAACTTATACCGTATATGCTCATCAGCCATTTACTTGTCTTATATGAGAATTCTAGAGGTGAGTGGTTCCAGGCTTGTTTCTGCATCTCTTCGATGTCATATTGCTGAGGGAGAATTCCCCAACCCTTTTCACCTTTCATGCACGGTCTGGATATGTTGGCTCCAGCTCCAATGTCACATCCTCACCAAGTCGCATTCTACAAAGTGGGGAAAGGGACCAACGGGAAGGGAGTCTTCTTCTAAGATGCTCTTATGTCATTTCTTAGGGAAGATGATGTTCCTATGAGCCCTCCCAGCAGACCTTTCCTTCCATGCACCAGTAGTAGGTCACATGGCCACCCCTATACCAATCAGTGGCAGAGGATAGGCTTGTAGGAACACAGGATGGGGCTTCCTAGGTGGCTCCATGGTAAAAAAAATGCCTGCCAATGCAAGAAATGCGGGTTTGTTCCTTGGGTCAGGAAGATCCCCTGGAGAAGGAAATGTTAACCCATTCCAGTGTTTTTACCTGGAAAATCCCATGGACGGAGGAGCCTGGTGGGCTACAGTCCATGGGGTCGCAAAGAGTTGGACATGACTTAGCAACTAAAACAAAACACAGGATGAGACCAGCCACGATTCATCCCAAGGTTCTGGGAAGAAACCCACCTTCTCTGCTCACTGCTCCATGCCAGATATCAGAACAAAAGCATGGTTCTCTTAGCTAGGAAAAAACAGGGAGAGCTGGGGGTGAGATGGCAGTTGATGAGCTTGGCAAGTAGTAGGGTCTGCCACAGTGGCCTGTGCCGCAAGGAGCTACAGCCCTGCCTGGGGCACCATATGAGATTAAGAACAGGAGCCTCTGGGGCGCTGAGCCTTGCATCTCTATTGAACTAGAGACCTAGGTAGCACAGACAGATAAGAGGCCTCCAGCTTCCAAGTCTGAAAGTGAGACAGGGCTCTCTACCAGAAGGCCAGACTCTGGAGCACATCAAGATCTCTGTCCAAATGACACGCTGCCAAGCTACAGTGGATTAGCTCAACTCAGAGCCTGGCAGATTTGTGTGCCCTTCATGTTTTGCTGATTTAAATGGAAAGGCCATGGATTTGTTTCTTTGCTTTGTCCTTTCTTTCATGGCCAACTGATACATTAAATCAGTTTTTGTGATGAACCCTCGTTGGGGGTGTCTTTAGCAAGGAGACGAAGGAAGAAAAGATGTCTGGACCTGGACCGGTGCCTATATGCTGTTGGGGACCAGCTTCCATGTGGGAGAACTCCCTTTGTATGTTTTCTGGCTTGGCCAGTAAGCACTTAATGTGCGGAAAAGAGTTTTTCATCAGGAGTACCAGATTTGATGGGTGGCAAGATTTTAGTGCAACCCCCGCCCCCGACCCCCAAACATAAGCAGAAACAAAACAAAGGGAAGGTCTTGCATTTCCTCCTGAGAACTGTTCCAAAGACTGGTTCCAGGAAGCGTTTGTGGAATGAGTGCCAGCCCAGCACTGTGTCTGGGACGGAGGCCAGGGAGCTGCTGGGAGAGGCCTGGGGGAGGGAGAGGAGCTGCATTTGAGTTATAGAGTCACTTGTAAACTCGCCTGAGCTCTGACCAGCCAAATGTCACCTTCTTGCATTTCTGTCTGCTGGCCTTCTGGATGTCCTAACATCATCATCAAATGACATTTATTAACCATCTAACTGCTCATGTTTCAGCTCTGTGTTTAAAGTGTGAGTTCACTCTGAACACTCTGTAGGACCTTATCTCTATAGTCCATCCTTTAGCCTAAATCCCTACTAGCCTCATATTGAGGAGGAAGAAGAAGACAATGGGGGTCTCTGGCCTTTAGACACTTGCAGTCATCAAGACCGCCACAGAAGCATTCAGTGTCACGTAGAACAGCCACATAGCTGTTCCCAGGTGGAAGGTACTGAAGTGTGTATGGGGGTTTGTGGGAGTTCAGAGTGGCAAGGTAAGTCAGAGAAAGACGACTGGAAAGGGGGGTCTTCATTCAGGCCCTGAGGGAGGGGAGACCTGGACACAGCCCAGAGAAGAGGGGAGAAGCAGCAGGAGAGTGAGCTCAGCGGCAGTGGCTGTGTCCCAGGCAGCCTGGCAGTGCGGATGGGAGCAGAGATGAGGCTGACACCAGGAGACGAAGGGGTTCAGCCCCGCTGGAAGGGAAGTGGCTCTGGTGACCACAGATAGGAGAGGTATGACCTGTCAACAGGAGAACCTTAGAACCAGCTGTTGCCATTACTGTGATGGGAAGCAGGGAACCCCAGCTTCCTTGAGAAGATGGCTGATGTGACCAGCCCCTGGTGCTGAAAAATTGTCCTGGCTACTGTTGGTTTGTTTATTTTTTCAACTAAAAGTGCTGGCTCAGTCCCTGGGATAGAGAAGGTAACCCTCAGTGCCACAGACGGTTGAATGTCACTATTGTTGACTCACCCTGTGAGGTTCTGCAGAGAATCTGGGATCTCACACAGAAATATTTTTGGCTTTGGTACTATTTGCTTCTTTATTTTGAGGAAAACTATACCCCTGTGTGTTTTTATGTAAATGTTATTTGTCTCTCTGTGGCTTGTATTAGCTTATTAACCTGTAATTAAAGTTAAAATGTGCTTTTTTTCCCCCCTCACAGTTTTGCTCATTTGGGAGTCGCCTCATGGGACGAGGGTACTATGTGTTTGACAGAAGATGGGATCGTTTTCGATTCGCACTAAACTCCATGGTAGAAAAACACTTGAATTCACAGATGTGGAAGTAAGTGAGCAGTTTTTGTGCAATATGAGATTTGAGCTGCCCCACAACCCTCTGAACCCCAGTTTTCTAAATGAATGTCCCTAGTTGGCTTTTTATTGAATGAAATGATTCTAAAATCAGAATTCATGATTAATTCTTGAACGTCAGCCCCTCTTGGTGGCTTGCCTGTAGTTTTTCAGAGACAACCACGATGTGTGGTATGTTTTATCTTCTTTGGAGATAACTTTTGTGTTGGTTATCTTCTAACTAAATGGAAAGATATTAGATAAGACTTTGTTTATTTAACAGTGTTAAAGGGCCTTTTTGCCATGACTAATACTATCCAAAGATATTAAGAATATGCTTCTGTTTGTAATGTTAATGCTAGGTATTGATACTAAAACTTTCATGATGGTTATTGACCAATTTGTAATTGTTTAATGTCCTATGAAAAACTACACAACGTGGCCAACAGGGCAGATCCAGAATCATGTTACCAAGTTGGTTAAGCTTGTCTTTGGCCCTTCCCACATCCCTAGGACGCGCTCCTCACCTCTCTACATACGTCTCTCTACCCTAAACCGAACTTATGTCCCATTTCTCTATGGTCCTTTTATTCTCCAACACCTCTCGATGTATTTATATCTTAATAGATTCATAAAAAGGGAAAAAGCCTTCTTGACTTAGGGAAATGCAATGCTGTTGTACAGAGTGACATGCTAGGTCCTCTCAAAGCACAGCACCTAAGGAACTGCCATTCTGGACACTTGGTAATGCCAGGCTGACCCCCTGGCGATCTCCAGCCCCCCCCACTCCTGCAAAGGTGAGCTTTTAAGATCTCATAATCTGTAGAATCGTGGATCCCTCAGCTTTAGGCCCAAGCTCTAGGTCCAGGAAAGCCAACATCGAACCCCTCAGCCTGCCCAGCGAAGCCCAGGAAAGGCCGGGAAGGCATTCCTGAGAAACAGTACTAGGTACTAGGGTAGGATGGGAAGTGCATTCGAAACCTGCCTGCTCCCAGGTCGCCTCCTCTCTCCCAGACGGTGATGGCCCCTCAGCCCCTATTCCCCATGATGCCCTGAGAGCTTCCAGAACTTCTAGAAGCAAGCCCCACCGAGTGTGCTGTAAGCTCTCCAAGCAGACTTAGGATGAAACACTGACACTTCTTGTGAAGTAGGAAAGGGCCACAAGAGAAGCTTATGGTTTCTTCTCACTTAAGTGACTGCCCAGTGTGTCTCAAGGGCACCCGTTTTCTACCTGTGTCCTTTCTGAGTGGCACACGATAGGCTGCATGCGGGGTTCCCGTATTCCTGGTGTCGGGTGACTGAACCCTGTGCGCGGGTCCCCCAGCATGGCGGCTGGCCCTGGTGACCCACAGCTCTGTGCTCTCCTGTGTTGTGGAAGTGTTAATCCTGGACACGTGGAAGGAATGTGTTGATCTGTATTTCGCTGCCTGGTGTCCTGTCAGCTCAAGTCCATATTCCTTTCCTCCTCAGGCACAGAAACCCGAGCCACAGGGCATCAGGTCCCTCCCCCCTTTTCAGGACTTGCCTAACAAATCTGCTGTCACTGAGCAACATTGGGGCTGCCTGGGTGTCAACTCTGGAGAGCGTAGCACCCCGCTGCCCTCTCAACCTCGCTGCCCAAACCCCAGGCCCCGACGGGCCCGAACCTGGAGGGATGGCAGCCGATGGGGGCGTGGAAGACATTAGGAAGAAAAGGAACGGCCAAGACTCTTTTTTCTTTAACAAGCATTTAACTCTGCATCAGGAGACGCCAACACAGTATTCTCTTTCAGCCAGGTCAGCATCTGGATCTCCGTGCCAGCCGGCAGGGGAGGATGGGCACTGTAATTTATTCGCATCTGGGGGCTTTTGTATGGGACTTCCCTAGGCCAGCGTGCAAAGCTGCAACTGGGACACAGCCCACCAAGCTGAAATCCACTGCCATTTGGCACCTGAAAAGCACATGAACTGTCTAGCATGGGGGAAGGGGTTCCTGGGGACAGTGAGCTGCCACATGCCCCTCACCCTGCTTCACCCCCTGCCCCTTCGCCCCTCCTGCCTCTGCTACCCACTTAAGATGAGTGGGGAGAGGAAGGGAAGAGGTAGAAAGTATGCAGAAAAATAGCGCCCATCCCAGTGCTGAGTGTCAGCCAGAGCAGGCTGAGGACTTCAGCTCTGGTCAGCACAGGCTGAAACCTGAGTATAGACTCTGTAATGGAGAAATACCAGATCAGGACGCTCAGATGGATCCTGCTTATGGTCATCGATTGGGGCCCTCTCTAAATGAGCCATCTGGTATTTGTAAATAACTTTTTATTACAAGTAACTGCCAGAACTCTGCCCATATGGACTCCTACCCATATTTTAGCTGGTACAAAACTTGAGTGAAGGAAAGATTGAGTGGGATGCCTGGAGAACCACAGGAGGCAGCAGCCAGCAGAGACGATGTGGTGTGCGGACATTGCACCCTCTGAGAAATGGGCCCTGGTGCTGTTAGAGAAGGGTGGTGCAGTGCCAGACAGTTCTAAGGGTGTGTTTAGGCCTTTCTCATCTGATTTATGGGAGTCCTTGGCTGGCATGCTTTGTTGTATTGCTGCTGAGAATTCATCCGCTCACCCATCCACCACCCACCCATCCATCCATTCATTCAGTCATTCATTCATTGCAACAAGTACTATTAATGGAGCCCTTGTTTAGTGTTGACAGCATCTTTTACCCTCTTTAGGCTTGAGAGAAAATAGATTTTTCAAACACCATTATGGCCACGCTGAGTTTGGCAACATTTTTCTCCTATATTTGATCTCAGTCAGATGTTTTCAAGGACACTGCGCTTGTGTATTCAAGGATCCCCCTGGATTCCACCCTAGAGATGGAAGCCATGGGCCTCACCAAATTGCAGGCAGAAAACAGAATCCTTGGAGAGAGGAGGGCTAGGAGAGGCATGTCCTCTCCAGCAGGGCCTCTTTCCAGAGTTCCCTGCCTTGTCCTGCTGCTGAAGGGAGGCACTGTCTCACACCTGCCTGCCTTCGAGTGCTGCTTTCCAAGAGGCAGAGCTAGTTCCTAATTTCTGGGGAGCCCCAGCTACATGGAAAATGACTCCCAATGGAAACAGGGAGGGGTGAGCAAGGTGAGAAACAGGAAAGAACCTGTTTGAAAATATGCACCTGGCTCCTGAGATCAGTATCCTCTCTCCTGAGGTCTGTATCCGTTCCTGAAAAGTCAGGGACATAGTCATCCCGAGACCCCAGGCTCCTCCCGGTCCCCAGAGAAGAAGCAACATGAACCAAGGCCACAGCTTGGAAGCAGAAGCTATTTCCATCATGAGTCAAAAGATGGAGTTTGAAGGGGGACTCCCAGGGCGACCCTCTACCTGGTGCTGGCCTGGGCTCCACAGAGGGTAGGAGGCAGAGAGTTTTTTCCCAGGCACCCCCACCCCAGCTTTCAGGAAGGACCCCCCCATTCATGTGTTCTCCTGCATTTACCTTCAGAACAAACTAGAAATTCCTGATCCCCTTCTCTGGATCTATGAGAGTTCCTCTACCTTCCCCACTTCTTAACCTGGGGACGGGAAGACCTGCTGAAGAACAGCCATACTCCAGTGACAGCTCCTGAGTGAGTGGGGAGGCAGAGCAAGGTGAAGAGGAACAAATGTAGAAGTGCCTCTCTACAGGGTAACCGGAGACTGCAAAGAGCACATGCGGGGGCAGACTGGCCTGTGAGGAGAGGGGTGACCCCAGTCAAGAGCAGGGTGTGGAGGTGGGGGGGGCAGAGGCTGCAGGGGCATGGGGGGATGTTCTGGCCCCCACGTGCAGGTGGCACAGCCCCGTCCTCACCCTTCTCCAAGCCAGGACCTAAGTGTGAAATGACCACCTCTCATGAAAAATCACCTTCATCACTGCCAGGGGCAAGAAAGCAGGGGGATACTGTTGGGTTGATTTCTATTCTAATTAACATTTGCCTTTTGTTCGGGAACCCAAATCAGCCATTATCCAATAGCCAAGCATGGAGAAAAGGATCTGAAAACCTGAAAGTGATTAAAACTAGTTTGCCGGATGTTGCAATGGGGGGAAGCCATAGGGAAGGGCCATAAATCAGATTTTGCCATCCTTCAAGGCTTCATTTTCCATAGTCTGGTTTCCACCAGGGTTTTCTCTGTAGCCCTGATGCTCACACTTAATTGAGCTTCTGGAGCAATGCGAAACCTATTTCTCACTGTTTCTCTTTCACTCTTCTCTCACGTTTAGGAAGATCCCTCCTGCGGCAGATAGCCCCATGCCCTCGCCAGCAGCCCACCTCACCACCCCTGTTCCAGCATCCGTTTTACAGCCTTTCAGCAACCCCAGTGCTGTGTATCTTCCTTCAGCTCCCATCAGCTCGAGACTCACCTCTTCTTACATAATGACATCAGCCATGCTCTCAAATGCAGCTTTTGTGACATCGCCGGACCCGAGCGCCCTCATGTCACACACCACAGCTTTCCCTCATGTGGCCGCAACCCTCAGCATCATGGACTCAACCTTCAAGGCCCCACCCGCCGTGTCCCCGATACCAGCCGTCATCGCTTCCCCATCCCACAAGCCATCCAAAACCAAAACCAGCAAATCCTCAAAAGTCAAAGACCTGTCTGCCCGTAGCGACGAGTCTCCAAGTAACAAAAAGAGGAAGCCACAGTCTTCGACTTCCTCCTCTTCCTCCTCATTACCCCTGCAGACATCCCTCGCCTCCCCATTGTCAGGGCCCCACAAAAAGAACTGTGTTTTGAATGCCAGTTCTGCTTTGAACTCCTATCAGGCGGCCCCTCCCTATAACAGTCTGTCTGTGCACAACTCAAACAATGGGGTGAGCCCACTCAGTGCCAAACTGGAGCCCTCAGGACGGACCTCGCTGCCTGGCGGCCCCACGGACCTAGTGAGACACATGGGCTCTGGGGGCGGCAGCAGTGACTCCTGTCCCCTCTCTGTGCCCTCCCTTGCAGGGGACCTCTCTCTGGCCTCACACAATGCTGTGTCTTCTCTGCCCCTCTCTTTTGACAAATCAGAAGGAAAAAAGCGTAAGAACTCAAGTTCTAGTAGCAAAGCCTGTAAAATCACTAAAATGCCTGGAATGAATAGCGTTCACAGAAAGAACCCGCCCAGCCTTCTTGCTCCGGTGCCCGATCCCGTTAACAGCACCTCCTCTCGGCAGGTAAGGGACCCGTCCTTCCAGGAGCCTCCTGGCACTGCCCAGGGAGGGGGGTTGGGGAACCAGGCAGCACCCCCCCACTTAGCCACATGGTCCAAACAGGTGGTCCAGATAGGTAATACAAGCATGAGTCCCCTCCTTGATCTCCCTCTAGGTGATTCCATGCCCTGCTCTGAGAGAAATTTGTGTAACAAACACTTTCTACAGTACCCACTACGTGCTAGGTGCTGTTCTGAGTCCTATATGAGTATCACCTCATGGAATCCTCACAACAGTCCTGCACAGTTGATGCTGTTGTATTCACCACTTTACAGATGAGCAGACTATGGCACAGAGAGATTCTGAGCTCCCCACCTCACTCTATTGTCAGTCTGGATGATTTCACTGAAGAGTTCTGTTGCCAAGCAGTGTGATCTGTTGGCATCTCCATCTCCTTAGGAAGAACCCAGGGCCTAGCAGGTTACATGATGACCTGGGTCCCACCTGGGGGCGGTGCTATGCTTCTCCCTTTACAAGGCTCCCTACTCCTAAGATAACTCTTTACTTCCTGAAGTAACACTGCAGCTCACACCACCTGGCACAGAAGTGTTCAAGGCCACTATACACAGATGAGCGTGTCGTGAGGGAAGCTGGGGGAATGGGATGTGGTCCATGAAGAACACATGTTTTTTCCCTGGAGCCTTGTTCTCATCCTCAAGTCTTCCCCTTCCTCTCCAGCCGGGATTGCTGTTTAGGAAACCCTCCCACCCAACTCGGGTGTCATTTGTGTGCAGAGGAAGGAGCAGAGGTAGGGAGGGGCTGCCTGGGGTCTCTGTGAGTCCAGTGGGAGGGACCTCGCAGCACAGTGTGCATGGACTGTAGCAGCAGCCCCAGGCCGACAGAATTCAGTGGGCCCCATCCCTGTCTGGGAGTGAGGGCTTCGGAGGCATGAGAGGCAGTTGTTTAAAAGATGTTTTCATGGTTTTCATGATCTTTGTGTGAGACTTGTTAAAACCTCATGAAGAGAACCTCTTGAGGGGGATTCATAAAACACAAGTAAACATGCGAGAAAAGCCATTTTGGATCTCAAGGACCAGACAAGCTGCAACCCAAGGCCAAGTTTGCGAGGGGTACATAGGTCCTCTCATCAGGGCCCAGACAGTTGCACACATCTGCAGTTGCAGGGGTGCTGGGGAGAGGGACCAGCACCCACCAGGCACCCCCACCCTGAAACTAATAACTGCTCCTCCATGCCACCTCTAGGTCTCAGGATGGAGGGCAGATCCAGGGCTTGTTAAACTTGAATGTGCACATGAATCACCAGGGGATTCTCTATAATAAAGTGCACATTCTGAGTCAGCAGGTCTGGGGTGGAGCCTGAGAGTCTGCATTTCTAACAGACGCCAGGCAGTGCCACTGCACTGGTGTGCTGGCCACAAACTGAGCAGCAAGGCTATAGTGCCACCTGTTTTCAATGAAGTTCTAGCAGCTAACTGTTGCTTATGGCCTGGGCTCTTGTCCAAGCCCTTCATATATTAATTTAATCTTCATCTGTTATTACCCCCATTTTACAGATGAGTAAACCAAGGCACAGAAAGGTTAAGTAACGTGCCCAAAGTCACACAGTGAGTAAATTAGGGCTGGGATTTACACCCAGGCAGTTTGCCTCTGGAGTCTGGACTTTTCATCTCTGTCTCCATTGATGGAGTACCTCTGTCTTGAGTAAATGTGGCACTGTTGTTGATTCTTTGATGTGCAGGACCATATGAAATGTTTTGTAAGCATGCTGAATTAGTCAAAACCAGTGGTGAAAGGAGCAGACAAGCCTCCATCAGATAGAGTGCTCATCAGGAGGGAAATCAAAAAGAGTGGATGAATGTAATGGCTGCCTTGGAGCTAGTCAATGTTGGTTCTCTTTTGCAGCTGATATCTGGGTGCTTGTCACCAGGCCATTAAGAAAAGGCTTTGTCCAGGGTCACCACCGGTGATTTCCAAATGTTGGGGAAAGCCCTTCGGGAAGCCCTTGGGGACGAGTTAGGCCTTTGGGGAAATCTAAGTCCTTGGGGAAAACTTAGGCCTTTGGAATCTCTTAGGAGACTGCGCGAGACGTGGCATGAGGGTGAGAAATTCAAGGTAAAATATGCTTCGGGGACCAATAGAGGATCTATTTAATTGTATCTGGTAGTTGTAAGGCCCCAGAATTTGCCACGGAGATACTAAATTGAACAAAAAACAAGACGGCGAAGGAAAGGCAGGCGTCTATGAAAATACGAGTGGGGCGGAACTCCTCCCCTGAGGCCGCCGCCCACCGCGAGCACGACGGCCACGCCCACCCCGGGGGTGGGGCAAGTCCTAGGAAGGCCTGGGCTTAAGCTCTCACGGGCAGGCGAAGCTGGTGCCTCATGCCGCATTTCTTAACGACGTGGAGTGTGCTGGAAAAACTTAGAAAAGACGCAGGCATTCATTCTCAGCCAGTCCAAGGGAGTCTGGGCCTGAGACGAGATGGGTCAGGAACTGCAGTCACAGGTGGGAAAACTGGGCCTCTTCCAGAAAACTTGCAGCCTGCGCGTCTGGGAAACGGGAACGGCTTGAGAGCTCCCCTCAATTTTCCCTCTGGGATGAGAGGGGCGTGGTGGAGGCCCCCAGAAACATACCCATTTTCTCTGACGTTTAAGGTGGAAACACGAGTTCCACACCACAGGAGGAGAGCCAGCGAGGTACCGTGAAGCCTCCTCTCCCCTCGCGACTCATGGTATCCGGGAGTCTGTCCCAAGCTGACGCTCGTGTCTGAGGAAGGCTTCACTGGTGTCTTTCAGGTTGGGAAAAATAGCAGCCTAGCTTTGTCACAATCCAGTCCTTCAAGCATATCCAGCCCAGGACACAGCCGACCGGTAAGTTACTGGGGGGCAGAAGTTCATAAGAGTCTTCAGCAAGGTGGAAAGAACGTGGGCTTTTGGGTCAGACCCTGGTTCACATCTCATCTCCGGTTAAGAAAATGGCTGCCCGGAGTCTGAAACTAGGCCTTTTGGTAATTGGTTGTGTGCCCTTGGGCAAGTTACTTCATTTCTCTGTGCTTGAGTTTCCTCATCTGTAAGATGGGATCATTATGACCCCTATCTCATGCGGCTTTTGTGAGGATTAAATTTATTGACATAAAGCCTCTACAAAATGCCTGAGCCGTAACACACACAAATGCTAGCTTTTACTGTTAGCAGTTGCATGATATTGGGCAGATTACTTCTCTGAGTCGCAGGTTTTTCATCCGTTAAATGGCAAAATCGACACCTACCTTCTGAGGTCGCTGTGAAAGTTAAATAAGATGCTGTTGACTAACGGGCCTTGCTCTTGGCAGACATGGGTCAGCACTTTCTCGAGGCTTCTGGTGAGCTGTAGCTATCGTTCAGGATGTGGTTTCATGGTGGAACTGTTCAGGGTAGATTTAAGAGTTTTTTTATAAACTTGATGTATGTAAACAGAGTAGATGTGATTTTCTCCAGTGGAGTGTGTGCACGTCCTAGGGAGGCCAGGGAGGGTTGTATATGATGGGAAAAAATATGTGTATGGCTGTTACATTGTCTTAGAAGTGCCATATGTGTTATAGATACAAAATTACAGTGTTTTTCTGCACTTCTGCCTTTGGTGTTTCCCCACAAACCTTGGGTGGAGTGTGGGTGAAAGTTAATAGGGAACAATTTTGTATTCTCAGATCAGGGAGTGCATCTCCACCATTTTGAGTCACTTGTGGTGGGGTTTGCACTGAGTACCTGCAGCCCATCCTCTGTGCTAGGGGCTCCAGGAATCTGCCTGTTGACAGCAGGCCTCCTGAACAGGTTGCAAGGTGTGCCTGGAGACTCCACTTGGACCCTTTGCAGGCACCTGTGCAATCAACAACAGCTCCAGGCACATCAGCTGGGAACCCACAGTGGGATTTAACAGACAGCCTAACTGAATGTAACAATAACACCAACAGTCTCTTTTGTTGAGCTCTTCCTCTGTAGGAGCTGTGCTCTGCCCCTCACATACATTACATACGTTTCAACCTTTTAACAAACTGCGGGGAAAAAATGTCATTTTGCAGATAAAGGTGAAGGAACTTGAACCAAACCTATATATTCAAAACCTTTATGCTTAACCCAGTACTATACTTCTTCCTTGGGTAATTCTCCATGGTCTCTGTGGGTTAGTTAGGAAAAGATGGACAGAAAAACAAAACAACAAAGAAGACAGATCAGCTATCCCAGTCCTCCCTTCTGGAGAGGAGCCCCATGAATCTACAAGATTTGTCCCTGTGCTTTCCTCCACAGCTGGGATCTTTGTGGCTACCTTCCGTTTACTGAGTCCTTTACTTCAGTCACCTCATTTGCTCATCACAGCTGGCTTCTGCTGAATGTAGAAAGTGGCATGGTGTCCTTTTTATTATAGATGAGGAAATGAAGCTATCTTTTTGAATTCTTGTAGGTAACCCCAAATGTATGTTTTTGAAACAAGCTTTTTCTTTTTTCTTTTCTTTCCTAGAAGAACACAAACAGAACGGGCAGGATAAGGACTCTTCCATAACAAGACTCTGAAGCCACTTCCAAACCAATGCCTGGCCACGGGGCCCCACCCCAGCCAGAGGAGGGAGGGGAGTGGGCAGTGGGGGAGAGTGTTTCCTGTGCCCTACCTGTGGCTCTGGCTTTCTTCTTTTTTTAATTGACCAATTTTTAGTTTTGAGGAAAAAAGAAAAAGGCAAAAGAACGTGAATTTGAGATTTACAGAAAACAAGTACCAGTGTTTTGTTTCTGTTCTTTCATTTGCCATGTGTATACCTTCTTCCAAGTTTGGAGTCACTCATCTAGCTTCTGATGCTGCTACTGCATCATTTTGCTCCAGCCATAAGAGCAGACATTGCAGAATGTCTCTTCCTGGTTGGCCTCGTCTGAAACTCTTGAACTTGAGCACATTCAGTGCTCCTTTCCTTGCTCTCTTCCATCCTTCCCTCCCATCCCCTCCTACCTGCCACTATCTGGGTCCCCACTGGCCATCAGAGGAACAGGCTCTCATACCTCCCCTCTGGACAGCGTGTTGATGGGGGAGGGGCTTTGCTGGGGAGCAGCCTGTGTTTGGGGAACAGAGAGCTGGAGGGCGGGCCAAGTGTCCCCATCAGGTTTCTAGGGCAGCAGAATAGCAGGAACCAGATGCAAAGTTGAGAACAGCATTTAATGATGGGGCTCGCTCAGTACCACTATGCAGCTTTGCAGCTCACAGATGTACTGGGTTAGGGACGGGGGCAGGAACAGGCCTACAAGGTTGCAGGAAGAATGGTGTGGAGGCAGGAAAAGACATCTTCAAAAGGTGGTGGGATTTGGGTTACTGTGATCATCTGAGTTTGGTAGGCCTCCATGCTACACAATCCTTCCCAGAGCACCGTGTACAAGGGCACAAAGCCGAGCAAGTCACCGGGGGGTAGGAATTCCAGGGAAAGGGGCACAAGACCTCAGGAAGCCACTCAGGAGGAGGAATGGTACCCAGGGCTGTGGAAGTTCTCAAGCTGCCCTCTGGGGCTTGACAAGAGGAGAAAAGCAGGGCCAGAAGAAAGGGCTTGAGGGAAAGCTGCTGTGGAGGGTTAATTGCCAACCCCCTGTTGAGGATAAATACTAGCATTGCCCACCCACCACTGTGCCCTTGGCCAGAGGCCCCCATTCCAACACAGCCACCCAGGAAAGAATGGTAAGGCCACCACTTATGGAGAAGAGCCAGAAGGGAGAAGCCGGAGGCCTGCAGCTATAAAACTGTTCACACTGGAGTTCTGAAAGAAACGATACCATAAGCTCTAATTGGGAATTGTAATCAGGAAAGAAATTCCCCATATAAAATAGGTGTTCTGTGCTATGAATCATGTAACTTTGTGTACAGTATAATGGAAGAGATACTAGGAGTTTTTGCTTCATCCATAAGTCAGATATGAATGCCAGTTTTGCCGCTGGATGTAAACCCTCATCCCTACCCTAAAGTTTTCCTTTTCTTTCCCATTCCCTCCAAACCCAAAGATCAGACTACTGTTAAATTTCACCATATGATTGGATTTTGCAAAGACGGGAGGCAAACGGAGTGATTTGCATCAATGGAATTGCACTGACAGTGTTTCTTAATAGGATTACTAAAGTTTTTAATATAAAATGATTTTTTTAAAAATCAGGAGTTGATATTAGGTACTAGGACATTAGTTCAGATGAATTCATTTTTATTTCTACAGTGTTAAAAGTGCACTTATATGCTGGTTTATTTCCATCTTGGGAAAAAGAGACTGCAAATTGAAGGGAAGATTGTTACTTTTTCTTTTTTAAAAAAAAAAGGTTAAGGCAGATTTTAAGACTTATAAATGTTTAAGAAATTATAAACAAGGTTAGACCCTTTGAAAAAAGTTTAGAAGATATTCTTAAAGTAAATTTTTATAGTGTTAATTTTGTAATAATTTATGTTTTACTATATTACAGAGCTAACTGACCAGAATAGTTTCAGAAACAATATGAAACTTAGGAAAGTTGAAGCAATGTTTATATTTTTAAAATGTTCTTTGAATTATGTTTTTATTGTACATTTCTTCAAACTGAAAAGTATGTACATATCTTTGTTATTTTTGCACAATTTTTGTCTCGTTCAGTTTTAGAAGTCTTTTTTTTTTTTTTTAATAATTTATTTTGAGTTGTAATACTTGCAGGAGTGAAAACAAAAAAAATCTCAGCAACAAAATAACCCTCTGATTTACAAACTCTTACACTCAAAGAGGGAAAACAAAGGTTGAGAGATTAAGTGGCTGCTTCTGAGAAATAATGTCTCGACAGGGACTAAAGGAGCAATTCAATGGATTTTAAACATTTTAGCTCTCTACATCTTGAATTGCAAGCTGGAATAAAGAGGCTCCCCACTGAATGCTGCTTACTTGGTGAAAGACTGGCTCTGACCAAGGTGAGGACATTTCTGGAAACTGAGCAAAAAGGGAAAACCCACGGTGTTTCTTCCTTCACAGTCAGCTACAGGTTTACTTTATAATGATGTATTCAAAACTCACAGCTTGAAAAATGGAATGCAAATAAAAGGTTTTCTTTCAGTTTGTTTGGATGGAGTTCAACTGGACCAGCCTATAAAGCATTATTGGGGGAATATCCTTTGGGTACTTCTGTTCTGCACACCCCACTCAGCCCTCTCTCCTAGCCCCTTGACTGCACACATCCCCATCTGCCTGAAGATCTTGTGACTTGTCGCCAGCCATAGAGGCTCGAAAGCTCTGGTTGTTAAAGCGTAACGCAATGCATAGACCTGTCAGCCATAAAAAAAAAGCGACCTGGATAACTTGTATGCCTTCTTTTGTATCAGTGTACCAATTGTAAATAATGCTGATCAACCTTTGTAGAGAATAGTTTATACAGCATATTCTATTATTGCTGATTCTCAGTGAACTCTTGTTTTAAAAAAGGAAAAAAATTTTCTATTTACACCTTCTATTTTGTTATGCTGTCAGCCCATGGCACTTTAACAAAACTCTGTGGGTTTTATGTAGCTGGTCAGTCATGGGGTATATTCAATAACTGTTGTTGCACAGAGGAGAATTTGCACCTGCTCATTTGTCCTTTCCTACTACCAATTTTAGAACCTTTTCCAGAAATTTTGAAGAAGCATGTCCAAACATTCTAAACAAATGCCACACTTGTGGAGTGGGTTTCTTTTCTACGATCCATATTTTGTAACACTAAGTATTTTCCTTCTTTGTCCCGCACCTTTATGTATTAGCACTATCAGATAGAATTCATTCCATGCCTGTGATATTGTAAGCAGAATAAATGTCTAAAGTAGGTGTAAATAGTAAATTCTATGGCTTACAGTTTTAAAAAGGAAAGAACAAACATGTATCTATTGATACTGCCGTGGTTCAGCACCAGGCCTGGAGACATTCTCCAGTGAGCGATTGTATTTTTTTTTTTTTTTGCTTTTTTTTTTTTTTGTAACATGGCTTTGTAAATAAAATAATTTATATGTTTGTAAATCGTCGTCTTTGGGTTTTCATAAAATGTAGATTTAGCTTATTGTTTTTTATTCTTCTGGGTGTATATGTCCTCACCAGACGAGCCTTCCTGCTAGAACCCACGTTTAAGGTGTAGAAGAGAGAGTTCATCCAACAGATATTTATGGATGTATCCATAAATATTCAACAGATATTTATTTATGTATCCCATCTGTGGCTGCCTCTGAGCTAGGCACTCTGCTCAGTGATGAGAAACAGATACAGTCCCAGATGCTTTCTGAAGGCACCCAGGTAGGGGAGACGGTACATAAATACACAATGGAATGCATAATTGCAGATTGTGGCAAATGGTAGAAAGATTTGAGTTCTATGATAAAGAATAACAGGAGAAACCAATGTAAAATGGATTGAGGGGGTGGTTTGCAATCAAGGAGTCCCTCTGAGAAAGTGAGCTGAAGGCGGTGTCAGGGAGATAATAATCCCAGGCAGAGCTGAGCCACAGTGGGAAAAGTCTGGTAGATTCTTGGAGCCTAGGGAAGACAGAACAGGGACAGAACACTGTGGACAGAACAGGGAAAGGGATGGGCAGAGCAAGGAAAGGATGGCCAGAAGGTGTGGCAAGGTCACAAAAGGCTTCGTAGTTGGGATTTATGTGCTCAGTTCAGTGGGAACCTTTGAAGGGTTTTACATAAGGGCATGATGTGATCTGATCTGTTGAAGGATCTCTAACTGCTGTGTAGAGAATCCATCAGAAGTTGTTGCAAGAGACCTAGTAAGACATTGTGTTCGTGTGGTTCCAGAATGGTGACAGTATATACTAAAAAAAGTGAAGGGATTCAAGATCCATTTTACATGTTAAATTGATGAGATATGCTTAGGAATTGGATGTGAGAATAAGGAAAAGAATGACTCTATCTTTCTGATAGAGCAATTGTATTGGGTAGAGATGCCATTTCTTCAGAAGTAGAAAACCAGAGGAAGAACAGGGTTTGGGGAAAGAAACATTTCATGGAAATAAAGAATTATGTTTTGCATGTTTATGTTTGCTCATGTATGATATTACCGTGGAACCGCTAAGCTGTTACGTCAAGAAGGCATGAGAAACACATGATGGGAGCTCTCAGCAGGGGTAAGTTGGAGGCATCAATTTGGGAATCTTTGTTATATAGATGATATTTAGAGCCACAGGTATATGTGTGATTACTTGAGAGAATGTAGGGGAAGAAGAGCAGGCATTTAGAGGTTAGGTGGGAACAGAAAAGCTCACAACCCAAAGAGGAAGCACTCACAAAGAGAAGAGAGAGAACCCAACAGGTAGTTCCCTGGAAGCTAGGGCTATAGGATGCTTCATGCAAGGAAGAGTCAGCCGAGTTGACTGTTGCAAAGTGGAAGAGAGAGATGGTATTGAGTCTGAAGTACTACAACATGGAGGTCATTGGTGACTATTAATCTCCTAGTTGTAACAAATTGCTACAACTTGGTGACCTAAAAGAACATGAATTCTTTCTCTCAGAGTTCTGATGACCAGAATTTAAGAATCAAGCAGGGTTGCACTCCCTCAAAGGCTGTGGGGGAGATTCCTTCCCTGCCTCTTCTGGTTTCCAGTGATGGCTTACAATCCTTGGCATTCTTTGGCTTATAGACTCATCACTGCCATCTCTGCCTCCTTCACGTGGCTTTCTGCCCTGATTCTCCTGGGTTTCAAGTCTCCTATGGCCTTTCTCTTATAAGGACATCTGTCCATGGACTTAAGGCTCACCCTGAATCCTGGATGATATCCTCTCAAGATACCTAACATAGTTACATCATTTTTTCAAATAATTCATACTCAACAGGTTCTAAGGGTTACAACTTGGACACAGAGTGACCATAGCAAAGCAGGTGTGATGAAGTGGAAATGGCAGGAGATTGAAGGACATTGAGTTGTGTAGACAAGTCTTAAGAAGGTTAGAAGGCACAAGGGAGTGTTTAGATTTTGTTTCTTGTGTTTTTCAAGGGAGAAGGGTCCAGATTGTGATTCATATGCTGCTGATGCTGGGACAATAGAAGGGAGAGGTTGAAGAAGCAAAAAAAGGGGGTGATTTTTTTTTTAAGATTTTTTTGATGTGGAGCATTTTCCAAAGTCATGGAATTTGTTTCAATACTGCTTCTGTTTCAAGTTTTTGTATTTTGGCCACAAGGCATGTGGGATTCCAGCTCCCCAAATGGGGGTCAAATCCACACCCCCTGCATTGGAAGGTGAAGTCTTAACCACTGAACTGCCAGGGAAGTCCCAACTTTTTTTTTTAAAAGGAAGTTTTTGAAAAGGCAAGAGGAAAGTGAATTTGAACATGGGTGGAGGTATTGGCTTTTGTGGTGCACAAAGATCAGCCAAGGCATATTAAAAATTTTAAGAGCTTATCTGTGCAAAAATGGGATTCAAGTCAGGCAGCACCAAACCAGAAGTGGTTAGGAGCTCCACCAACAGGAGCTAGGGAGAGATTTTTATAAAGAAAGGGTGGAAGGAAAGTATTGATTGGCTATAGCTTAAAGCCTTGTTGGCTGTTTGTGATTGATTGTCCCTAGCGTTTTGATTTTGTAACCTTGAGACATTTACAGACTTAGGTTCTGGTTTGCTTACATAGGTCCCAAGGGCATTAGAGCATCTCAGTCTAATGGCCTCTTTGTTTAATTAATTTAACAGTAGTCAGGGGGACACTTCCTCCAGGGAAAAGGGGAAGAAGTCAGCTAGATTCACTGCTGGCAAGATGAGAGAATCCCCATCTGATAGCTTCCACTTTCTCAGTGACCATGGGCAAGCCAGGTGTGCCTGAGATCTCAAAAGAAGTTTGAGAAGAGTAGAGAGAGAATGAAATAGTTACTAATGAAAGTGAATTGCCACGCAGTATTGACAGCATATTTATGATTCCTGATCAAAGCACAGCCCTCACATGGAGATGACAGTCTTAGAGAGTTGTTTGAGCACACCAAGGGCAGAGCAAGGCCCTTTGGAGTCAACACTCTCAGGCGAACCATGGTGCATTTCTTGTTTTGCCTCAGGCTAAAGTGTGAATATTTTTACTATTGTACGGAAGAGAAAAAAAAAAAAGGAATCCCATTGACTTTGCACATAAAGGTATAACTGAATTATCCATAGACATGAAATGTCAGTGTAGTGCTTCTAGCACCAAAGACATCATTTATCCCTTGGTTCTGAGCTTCGTCTGTGACTGGCTACCCATCACTGATCTGGCCTGGTTGACTTCTAACTTCATTCTGAAAGGAGCCTAGACATCCTGGAACTCTGAGAAGGCTCTCTCAAAATTAGTCATAAGCTTGGAGAATCAATGTGAAAACAGGAAGTAATCTTTTTAAAATTTATGTATTTGACTGCTTTGGGTCTTGCATCATGTAGGATCTTTCCCTGAAGTGTGCGCTCTACAGTGTGCAGGCTCAGTAGTTGTGTCCTGCAGGCTGCAGTAGTTCCGGTGCTTGGGCTTAGTTGCTCTGTGGATGTGGGATCTTAGTTCCCAACCAGGAATGGAACTCGTGTCCCTGCCTTGCAAGGCAGAGTCTCAACCACTGGACCACCAGGGAAGTCCTGGAAGTAATCTTGAAGACCCTCTAATGCAAGGGAGGAAACTGAGACACAGGTCAAATGAGGTATCAAGAGCACACAGCTGGGCTGATGGGCAAGCCTGTCCTCCCTTCAGTCTGGTTCTCTTTCCATTGTAGTTCCTTGCCTCCTGTGGAAATAAACACCTACAGATGTTTCTTCCTAAGCCATTGTAGATATTTCCATAAAGGTATTTTACAGTTCTGTGTATCTCCTAGTTGGTTTACTCAGGTCTCTGGAATTTTACAATACTACCCTATTTTTTCTCCTGTTTTATTTTTTCCCATTAGTCAATAACTACTTGCCTAGTGGATTGTCTCTTGCTTCCTGATCTGGGGCTATTCCAGAACATCAGGTTTAAGGTATCCATGTCGCTGAGTGAAGTTCCAAGAAATGTATTTCAATAAGTTTATTTTCTCTTCATTACATCTGCATAAGCTGTCCAACTCGAAAAGTAAATGAGGAAGGTGTAAAGAAGCTGAACGCCTCTAACACCCAGTCAGTCCCAGACAAGTCTGAATCATTGAGAATCATGCTGGAAGCCAATAGTTCAGAGGTGCTGCATTCATTGTGACAGTTGAAATCACAAATCTGATCTAAGGTCACTAACACTGGAAGAGGTCTCTCAATTTTAAAAAATTCTGTAACTTTTCTGGGTAGCGCCTTTTGCCTTTGAACACTTCAGTAAATTTTTAATCAAAGCAGCAGCAGCCTCACAAAAGCGTTTGCATCTTCAGGTACCTGGGCTGGCTGCTTACTGGGAAGCTGCTGTGAAAGTAGGAGCTCATGGGCTCTGTGTTAGGGTTTTCGTTTTCTCTCCGCCCACTTCACCTGTCTGTTTGATTTCCTAGCGGGTCTTATCACTAACCCCTTCCTCTACCCCCGACCCCAAATCTCTCCAGTGTTCCTGAATAAACCAGATACAGTGTAGGGGGACGCAGGGAGAGGGTAACATTTCTGGCACATTGTTGGAATAGGGTAAAGGCAGAGCCTCATAGAAGTGAAGAAAATGGAGAGGAAAACATGATTCTGGAGCTTTTCCTTTGGAAAGAATAAGATGCATGTTTTTGTTTCTGTTTGCAATTTTTACAAGTTTTTTTCTGTCCAGCCCAATAAACTGAGAAGGTTTGGATCCGGACTAGATGCATAGCACTGCGCCTGACTGGAGGCTGGAGGGCACACTAGCGAGGGTACCTCCTGCAGTGCTCACCTTCCAGCACTTGGAGGATGTTCCTGCCAGGTCCATGCTGAGCCCAGCATTGTTCAACATTTTAATTAATGAATTGGCATTCTAAGTAACCTTGGTGAATTAAAGCCATGAATACAAACAGATTTATAGAATAGATGTTACCTTTGGGGGCACAGGGGAAGATTCTGATGCTAGAAATGTTCTGTATCTTGACCTGAATATAATCGTGGGTGAAATATTTATCAGGTTGTGTACTTAAGATTTGCTCATTTTACCATGCACTTTTAAATGTAAAAGTTTACACACAAACAGAAAAGGTAAAGGGCAAACTTGGAGCGATAATTGTCTTTGCAGAAAGAAGAAAGTTAGCAGGTGGTTTGAGGAGAATACTAATAAGAAGCCCATTTTCTCCCCAGATCCTCCAGAGGCAGTAGGCACCTCAGAGGAGGGGTGCACAGTGGGTTGAAAATAGGGAAGAGGGGCTTGAAATCTCACATGAGGTTGTCAGACCCCTCGAGCCCCCTTCACCTCCCACATGCAGCCAAGTGGCTATTTTCTCTCAGCCCTAGCAGGAGACTAAAGGGTTATTATCTGGAAAAACTCAATTGGAAGCCAAGATTCAGGATCCACAGAGACCGGTCCAACAGAGAAAGTTGTCTTGGGGTGGGATAGGGGATGAAATGAGGCAGAAGATTGTCTCTTCTCATCACAAATTGTAGAATTTTAGTTTGATACAAAATTGTGTGTGTATGTGTTGCTTTGATATTTTTAAATTTTAGGTAAGTATATTGTCAGGACGCCTACACAATGATGAAATATATGGGAGCCATTAGATGATCTCACTATTGTGTTTCCAGAGTACAGTGTTTGGCTCTGGGCTTGGCAGCTTATAAACACTGGAATTAGGACCAGAGCAAAGCGGTCAAAGTAATCAAATATAGTTGATGGCAGTGAATAGTTGTGGAATACACTGTCCTAGAGATGGCTGAAAATGGAATGCCTGGGATGGCATTTTAAAAAAACAATTCTCCTTCATAGAGGGACTTTCCCAAAGGCGATCTTGTGCTGGTAGAGTTTGGCGTGGATTACCATGTGGGTTACATTGACATGCTTGTTTCTTTCATTCAAAAAACATCTATATCTCATGTTTCCCTGGACTTCAAATTTATCTGTAGGATCCTCTTAAAGGACTGTGTTGTTCAGTGTTGTTTGGATCCTATAACAGTAGCAGGCGTATTGTTGGCATACAATAGATGTTTGCTGAGTTAAATGATGGAGTGGCGTGCTGATGGTAAATGTTGAACATCCAGCTTAAGGGGTGGCAGGGGAAGCATTTGCTGATTTCTGTGGTGTTAACACACCCACTGTGAGTGAATTCAAGCTACCAGCATGACCTCTCTGAATGCAGAAGGAGAAGAGGAGTGCGTATGAGCCCCCGTGAGCCTGGGCAAACCAGCTCCAGTGTACAGTGACTTTGGCCAATGCAGAAGACATACTCATGACCAGCAATACTATTATCAGTTCACATTAAACTACAAGAAATAATCTAATCCGTTAGTCAGGCCAACAAGGAGAATTTACTATCAGTTGGAAATAACCAACATTCAAATCAACAATTTCTTACCATTTTTCAGTTTTGTTTTAAACTTATTCCTGCTTGAAAAGGGCACTGAGGCAAAGTGGATACCTTAGTTTCCAAAATAATATCCAAGCAATTGTGTTTCTTCTATAAGCAATCCCCACTCTGTGGGCTGTGCTCCAAGTGTTTCATTTGGAACCTAATATTTTCCTCCACTTAAATATAAAATCAAGGGTGATTAGGTTGCAGGACAGCCCACAAAAGCCCATAGATTCCACAGAGCACCTGAAGTCTGATGTCAGTGCAGGGGTGTTATTTTGAGAAATGTGTCCTCAGTTCCAACTGGGGAAGACAGGATTATATGCTGCCTGGCTGCTATCCCAGCCATGAGAGACCACTTCCTGCCACCCTGCCATCTGCCAACTGCCAGGAGAGTAAAGACTTCTGGCCTGTACCCTGAGCAGACTTCTAGCTCTAAGCCATACCTGCACTGCTCTGACATCAAGAAAACAGCTAAAAGGACAGGAATTCCCCTGACAGTGGTAGTGGTGGTAATGGTGTGGGGGGGGGGGGGAAGAGGGGTGAACTGATTATGTGTTCCACATCTTTTCTCATTTAATCCTTGCAATAATTCTATGAGGTTGGTAAGATTATTACCCCCATTTCACAGATGAGAAAACCAAGTTTAGAGAGGTCAAGTAATTTGAGCAAGATCACACAGTTAGTAAATGAGGAAGCCTCTTGGTAAAGGGTCCTTAACTCCCCAAGTAAGCTGTGTAAACAGATCCTCTGAGGTTATCCCTCATACAAATAATTTAGAAGCTCAAAGAATGTTGTTCCTAAGTTCTGTTCTGGGCCTCAATTTGATGGACCTAATGAAAGCTTAAAAAGAGCTAACTGGTGTGTTGGGGGCTAAATTTAGGCTTAGGGTATAATGTGACATTCGGAAATGCAGAAGTAGCCTCCCAAATGAAACGGAACAGAAAAAAGAAGAATTTGTGTTAAAAACTGGTGAGATCTGAAAGAGGTCTATACCTGAGTGAACAGTATTGTATCAATGCTGATGTCCTTGTTTAACAAAGACAATGTTCTACGGTTATATAAGACATTATCATTGGGAGGAGCTGAAGGAGGATACACTGGAACTCTTTGTATTACTTTGCAACTTCTTGTGAATCTTAACTATTTTAGAGTTTAAAAAATTTTTTGATGAAGTACTGTACATGGTATACCAAAGCACCAGTTATCCCAGTCTGCCGCTGGGACCCTTCATACTGTGGCCACGCTGTTGATATTGTCTACATTTTCATGTTTTGTAAAATGAATTTAAATTACTGTTTCAAGATGTTTTTAGCATTTTTGCTCTTTTTATGTCATTGAAGAATGAGAAAAGCTCCTGAGTAGATAATTGAGGCACTATCACAGATAATTGAGTGTTACCATTTCGCAAACACTGTAAGTTTGAGACCTGAGTTCCACAGAACCCTGTTTACCTGTTAAATCACAGTTGTAAAGCTAAAACAGGCACCTGTGTTTGTCCCACCTTATGCAAAGATTAATCTGATGTCACTACTAGACCATGTTCTGGTGGGTTTTTTTAAAAAAACACTTTAAAAATGCCGCTCACCAATAAAGCAACTTGGTGAAAATGAAATTATCAGGTTCTAAATTATGTGTCCCTTAATATTTGCATAAAAAATGTTAAATGCATAGTAGATACACCTTTAGTTCCTCCTACATTGACACACAGAACCAAGAATCTATAGCTCTTTTAAAGCTGCAACACAGAATCTGAAAGGTTAACCAAAAAAAAAAACCCACTTCTAATAGGAAATGAAGTAGGAACTCCTGTGGACATAGGTTGTAGACTATATTTAGTCCTGATTTCGGCCTTCTCAATTTAACAAAGCTATTAAGATAATAATAGAAAACACTCATGTAGCTCTTCCTACATGCCCGGCACCATTTTTATAAGAGCTTTACATATATTAACTCAGTCCTGAAGACATCTTCTGTAAGGTAGATATACTGTCTCCATCCTGTCCTTGGGGAAACTGAGGCAGATAATTTAGGTGTTTGGCCCAAGACCAAAACTGAGTTTTAAAGTGAGGCAGTCTGGCTCCAGAGGCCCCTGCAGGTCACTGCCTCACCACACACATGCTCAGAACATGGGTTTCATATGTTTTCTCCCTTTTCTTTAAACAGCAACCAAAACTCCTAGATGAGACATCTATAACTTGTCCCTGGATGATACTGAAAAAGGAGGGAAGGAGTTAACCCACATTCTGCCCTGGCCACTCACGTCCCCCCATTATCCCTTTTATATATACCCTCCCCCAAACGGACACACTAACACTGAGCTCTAAGTCCAAGTTTACAGGCAGGTTGACAAGTCCATCCGTGACACCAAAGCCCAAGCTCTTTATGTTAGTGGTCCGTAAATGGAGTGACCCCATAGTAAGTTGACCTGGAACATTCCTGGTTTTATGGTTGAAAGCTTCATGGTCATGGACCTCCCCACACACATAGTCCTGAGCAAACCAGGACAGTTAGTTGGTCATTGTGTGCTCTAGAAACACTTGGGAAACTATTAAAAAGTTATGATGCCTGAGGTAGCCCTCCACCCTTGTGCTCTGGCCCCCAAAGCAATTATATCAGTCTCTGGGGGGTGAGGGAGAAGACGCTGTATTTTTTAATGACTCTCCAGGAGTTTCTAGTGTTCTGGGTTGGTAGGGGCTGTGGGACTCTACCAAGCATGAGTTGGGAGCGTCGCGGCTCTCAGGACTCCTGATCAACATTTTCCAGACCTTTAGCTCAATTCTCACCAGCTGCTGTAATGTGGGATCTCAGTCCTAACTGTCCACTAGGATCTTTAATAATAAGAGGAGCCTTTAATAACAAGCAATTAAGGAATATAAAATGGCATAGCCACTTTGAGTAAACAGATTGGCAGTTTCTTAAAAAGTTAAACATACACCTACCATATGAACCAGTCATCCCACTCTTAGCTATTTACTCAAGAAAAATGAAATCCTCTGTTCACACAAAGATCTGTCCATGAATAGCCATTGCAGCTTTATTTGTAATAACTCCAAACTGAAAGGAACCCAAATGTCCATCCGTAGGTGAACAGATAAACAAATTGTAACATATGCATCCTATGGAATCTTACTCAGCAATTAAGAGGAATGAAATATTTATACATGCAACAACATGGGTGAATCCCCCAAAATAATTTTGAATTAAAGACCAAAAAAAAAAATAGACCAAAAAAAAAAAAGACCAAATAATAGACCAAAAAAAAAAAAAAGAATATATACTGTATGATTCTATTTATGTAAAATTCTAGAAAATGTAACCTACAGTTACAGATAGCAGGTCAGTGATGCCTGGCAATAGGGGGTGGGGGCAGGATTAAGGAGGGGTGAGAGGAACGAACTAGAAAGGGACGCAGGGTAACTTTGGGGGTTGACAGCTATGTTCCTTATCTTGATGGTGATTTCATGATACATACATACATCAAAACTTATCCAGGAGTATACCTTAAATATGTGCAGTTTATCATGTTAATTGTACCTCAATAAAGCTATTCAAATCAGCAACAACAAAACCACCAATATTCAGGCCCTATCCCAAAAGATTCAGTCTCCTGGACGAGGAATGGAGCCCAAGCCTCAGTACTTTTTAAAGGACCATCAGTAGCTTCAAAGGTGGTTCAAATGTGCAATCCTGGTTGAAAACCACTGCCTTGATGCCTGCCACTGGCATTACTGCCACAAACCACTAAAAGGGTTTAATAATAATGAGATGGAGGACAAATAGTTGAAGAAGTATGAGGATGATGATTCAAGAAGCCCAAATTGGCTTAAGAGATGACATCGACAGAGAAGAGCTGACCCCACTAGGTGGCGTCTGGACACTTCTCTTTAGCATGAGTTCCAGGGGAATTGAAGATTTGGGGCAGAGCTGCCTGAAGTATGCGGAGAAGGCAATGGCACCCCACTCCAGTACTCTTGCCTGGAAAATCCCATGGATGGAGGAGCCTGGTAGGCTACAGTCCATGGGGTCGCTAAGAGTCGGACATGACTGAGTGACTTCACTTTCACTTTTCCCTTTCATGCACTGGAGAAGGAAATGGCAACCCACTCCAGTATTCTTGGCTGGAGAATCCCACGGATGGCAGAGCCTGGTGGGCTGCCGTCTATGGGGTCGCACAGAGTCGGACACGACTGAAGCGACTTAGCAGCAGCCTGAAGTATGGGAGCGAGCCCTGAGCACACAAAAGCACCCAAAATTGTTGGAACAGAAAATAATCAGTGACTTGGGAAGACATCAGGAGGTCAAGTGTCATTTGAAGTTCTAGTGTCGAGGGTCAAAGAGCATGACTGTTTATTCAGGGACTGAATAACTTCTGAAGAGTAAGTAAATGAAGTTCTCAAGGAGATCATATATGTTGAGCTTCGAGCACAGAGCAGAATCCCTGTGTCCAGGACACCAACATGGAGTCCTGGGTAGATTTTTTTTTAATGTATTAAGTACATATAAGGTATAAAGAATCATAGTCCATTGAGCACCTGTGTGCCCACGACTCAGGTAAAGAAAATTACCCTTATCTTCCTCAAGATATTGCTCCACAAACCCATTCCCTTTCCTCTCACCTCCAAGGCAAATACTATGCTGAATTTTTGTGTATTATTCCCTTGTATTTCTTAAGAGATTTCCTACATAGGCTTGAATCTGTAAACAATACATTGTTTTGTTTTGTATGTTTTTTAACTATATAAATTGATTCATACTGTTTATATTCTTGAGACAATATTATGTTTTTGAGATTCATCCATTTTGTTGCCAGTAGCTACAATCCATTCCTGCAAAGCTTTATAGTATTCCATTGTGACTCTATCAGTTTTTTTAATCCATTCTACTTTTGATGACCTTTGAGCTGCTATGTCTTCTATCGTGAACAGTGCTGTTCTGAACATCCTTGTACTTACCATGGTACAGGTGTACAAGAGTTGCTGTAGGTGTGGAATTTCTGAAGCATGTTTATACTACCAAGATAATTCCAAGGTGGATGTTCTACTTTGGAAGCTCCGATCATCACTGGTTGTTTCGTTGCACTATAGCCTTGCCAGCAGTTGATACTGTTCAGCTTCTTTATTTTTACCAGTTTGGTAGATGTAAAATGGGCGTAAAATGGCATTTTCTTGTAGTTTTGTTTACAGGATTGCTGGAGAGGCTAAGAGTATTTTCATATGTTTATTGGCCATTTGTCTTTCGTCTTCTTGAAGTGGCTCTTCTGGAATAACTCTCTGGTGGCGGGTAAGGGCACTGATCTCAGAGCCTGGCCCTCAAGAACAGAAGTCCAAGCCTAGAGTTTAGTTTCTCAGGTACTTCCATGGCTAAGTAGTTGCCCCTCCTCGCCACCTGCATCCCACCTTACTTAGTGACTCTGTCTCAAAACTGTCAAGTGGTCTCTTTCTCCTTAAGACCAGCTCCAAACGGTCTAGTGAAGCAAACACACGTAGGAGCTCAGGATCCAGGTATTTCATGACTGCACCATCCCCTAGAGAAAACGGCCCCTTCCTGCCTCACCACCAGCACCGCTCTGCAGGCTGCTCACACCAAAGGTGGTGCCTAGGACTCTCCACTGGACACCTCTGTTATTACAGAAGTTTCCCTGGTGGCTCAGATGGTAAAGAACCTGCCTGCGATGTGGGATACTCGGGTTCTACCCCTGGGTCGGGATAGGGAAGGAACTAACAACCCACTCCAGTATTCTTGCCTGCAGAATTCCATGGACAGAGGAGCCTGGAGGGCTACAGTCCTTGGGGTCGCAAAGGGTCGGACACGACTGAGCGACTAATACATTCACACACACTGTGTATTATTACCACATGAGGCCCTGGATCAACAAGTGCCGAGCTAGGTGCTAGAGACAGAAACAGGAAAAGATCATCAGGCCCAACCCTCAGCCCAGATGGGGGACAAGGACATCTGTCCGCAAGGGGCTGTACACGAATCTCCCTCCTGCCTCCGCGTCTGCCCCACCCCACAGTTCCCAAACTGCCTCTTCTCGATGACGTGTAGACTTGGTGCCCAGGTCTCAGCCAGTGGGGGGCGCGTCACGTAACCGGGCGGAAGGGGCGGAGCCGAGCGGCGGAGACGCTGCCTGGTCGCCTAGCAACAGCCCAGTTAGGCGCAATGGAGGCTCGCAGCAGCAGGGAGCTCGAAGCCAGGAATTATTTGGAAAAACATCGGATTATGGAGTTGCTGACCTATCTTACCAGCGCCCTCCTCTTCTTCCGGCCGGGTAAGTGTCTTGCAAGTGTCTTGCCTACCACTTGACTTTCCGTCCCACACCGAGCGGTCCCCAGAAATTCCTCGTGTAGCCATCCCTCCACGCGTGCGTCCCGGGGGACGGAGGACAGCTTCCTTCCCGGATACCACCTCCCCCACTCCTCCACACTCTCTCATGCCTCTCGGCTAGTTGAGCCCTCCTGCTGCCCGTTAACATTGTGGCTTTCAATTAAACAAGACTTAACGCAGCGGCCCCTTTGTGCCTGCCTCTTGCCGAGTGTGGTGGGACTCTGGCCGGTGAGGGTTGTCGCGGGTGGAAGAGAGGCTCTGGGGTTCGGCAGTCTGGCTCCTGGCCCCATCCCTGAGTACTTTGTGACTAGGCAAGAGCCTGAACTCCTTTCTCCTCTTGTGGAAAATGGAGATTATAATAGTACCGATCTCACGGGTCGCTAAGAGTCGAGCAACTTCACTTTGCCTTTTCACTTTCATGCATTGGAGAAGGAAATGGCAACCCACTCCAGTGTTCTTTCCTGGAGAATCCCAGCGACTGGGGAGCCTGGTGGGCTTCCGTCTATGGGGTCGCACAGAGTCGGACACGACTGAAGCGACTTAGCAGCAGCAGCAGTATGGCAACGTGGAGAAGATTAAACGAATAACGTATAAATCATTCTTATGTCCGCAACCAACTGATGTTCCCAGTGTTACCCCTGTCCTCAAACAGTTTTTAATCTGGTAAAAAACAGTTGATAGGGTAGAACAGAAGGATGTTCTTGAGACAGATTTTTCTGACATTTTTAATACACTCGATCCGCGTATAAAGTTTGAATAATTCATATAAAGTTTGAATCATTTCATAATTTTTGTGTGGCCTGTAAATTTAAAAGTTATGTTTAGGTGAAAATGAGTTGATGTACTTCTCCTCAGGGTGGAGAATGGTAGCTTGCCTCATATGGAGTTTCCAAAATGCCAAAATTGCCTGTTTGCTTTTGTATAAGGAAATGTAAATAGCCAACATTACAATTTTGTCAAAAACCACACAACCAGTATGGTCATGTATAGGGTGATCAAGTTCTTTCTAGTTGTTTTAAGACAATAAAGCAGTAAAAACTCTGTAACAATTAAAAATAAATAGAAAAACTTTTTTAAATACAAAGGAATGCACTTTTTAATGCACTGGGGAAAAGTTGCTATCAAACTAATTTTTAAAAACCCGCTTTTTGAAAAAATGACTACTGTCTCTTGCTGGTTTTTGTAATGGTGGTGAAAATAATCTTTCGCTTTTAGAGGCAAATATATATATGTGTGTGTGTGTGTGTGTCAAAACTTCAGAAATAGCAGAAGTAAAACCAATAATCACCATTGTGCATACACCAAAAGACAGTTTGCAAACCAGGAGGACTCAAACCAGAACAAGAAATGAGGCTCAGAGGTTTATTGTTAGAAAGCAGTGTATTGTGGTGAGAAGGCAGTGACTTTATTTGTCACAAAAATTGGTTAGGATATTGGTATCTTCTTAAATGATAGGGAGTAGGTGAATGGTTACCTCATATCAAACTTGGGAAACAGTTTAAAGTTTTTGCTTGCGTTTTCCAGAGGCAGAAGCAAGAAATGACCCAGGTCAAGTTAGTCTTGCAGAAAAAGCTAAATAAAGCTTTGCTTGTATGACTTAATTGGTTTTGTCTCTCCAGGGAATTTTTCAAGACTGGTCTCCATTTGGTCTTGATTTTAACAATCCACCTCCTCACCCTGCCTCCTGCTTTTGGCCATTCTCTCAGTGGGCTTAAAAGTATGACCAGCCAGTATTGCATTATTCTCCATTACTTCCATTAATGTAGTCAGGCCTAAGAATCACATATACACTGTTTGCATTAGTTGAGTCCTTAAGTGGGAGAGCCGTGTGGTCATTTTGTTAATCTTTCACAGGGTTATTATTGATTTTGCCTGGTTGTCTGTTCCTGATGGATGCCATTTGGTATGTGAGTAGCTGGCGACAGACATTTAAGACTCTATACAACACACTAGAGAGGTCAATATGCTAACTGTAAGGAAAATAATAGCCAAGGATTGAAAAATTGTCCAGAGCAGAGATTCCCAGGAGCCAAGAATTTAACAAGTTAAATAATTCAAATGGGTTATAACTAGCTGTCTTTTCAGTTCAATTCAGTCGCTCAGTCATGTCCGACTCTTTGCGACCCCATGAACCGCAGCACGCCAGGCCTCCCTGTCCATCACCAACTCCCTGAGTCCACCCAAACCCATGTCCATCAAGTCAATGATGCCATCCAGCCATCTCATCCTCTGTCGTCCCCTTCTCCTCCTGCCCCTAATCCTTCCCAGCATTAGGGTCTTTTCCAATGAGTCAGCTCTTCGCATCAGGTAGCCAAAGTATTGGAGTTTCAGCTTCAACATCAGTCCTACCAATGAACACCCAGGACTGATCTCCTTTAGGATGGACTGGTTGGATCTCCTTGCAGTCCAAGGGACTCTCAAGAGTCTTCTCCAACACCACAGTTCAAAAGCATCAATTCTTCGGCACTCAGCTTTCTTTATAGTCCAACTCTCACATCTATACATGACCACTGGAAAAACCATAGCCTTGACTAGACCTTTGTTGGCAAAGTAATGTCTCTGCTTTTAAATATGCTATCAAGGTTGATCATAACTTTCCTTCCAAGGAATAAGCGTCTTTTAATTTCATGGCTGCAGTCACCATCTGCAGTGATTTTGGAGCCCAGAAAAATAAAGTCAGCCACTGTTTCCACTGTTTCCCCATCTATCTGCCATGAAGTGATGGGACTGGATGCCATGATCTTAGTTTTCTGAATGTTGAGCTTTAAGCCAACTTTTTCACTCTCCTCTTTCACTTTCATCAAGAGGCTCTTTAGTTCTTTTTCACTTTCTGCCATAAGAGTGGTGTCATCTGCGTATCTGAGGTTATTGATATTTCTCCCGGCCGTGTTGATTCCAGCTTGTGCTTCATCCAGCCCAGCGTTTCTCATGATGTACTCTGCAAAGAAGTTAAATAAGCAGGGTGACAATATACAGCCTTGATGTACTCCTTTTCCTATTTGGAACCAGTCTGTTGTCCCATGTCCATTTCTAACTGTTGCTTCCTGACCTGCATACTGGTTTCATAAGAGGCAGGTCAGGTGGTCTGGTATTCCCATCTCTTTCAGGATTTTCCACAGTTTATTGTGATCCACACAGTCAAAGACTTTGCAATAGTCAATAAAGCAGAAATAGATGTTTTTCTGGAACTCTCTTGCTTTTTCGATGATCCATTGGATGTTGGCAATTTGATTTCTGGTTCCTCTGCCTTTTCTAAAACCAGCTTGAACATCTGGAAGTTCACGGTTCACGTATTGCTGAAGCCTGGCTTATAGAATTTTAAGGATTACTTTACTAGCGTGTGATATGAGTGCAATTGTGTGGTAGTTTGAGCATTCTTTGGCATTGCCTTTCTTTGAGATTGGAATGAAAACTGACCTTTTCCAGTCCTGTGGCCACTGCTGAGTTTTCCAGATTTGCTGGCATATTGAGTGCAGCACTTTCACAGTGTCATCTTTGAGGATTTGAAATAGCTCAACTGGAATTCCATCACCTCCACTAGCTTTGTTTGTAGTGATGCTGCCTAAGGCCCACTTGACTTCACATTCCAGGATGTCTGGCTCTAGGTGAGTGATCACACCATCGTGATTGTCTGGGTCATGAAGAACTAACGTTTTACCTTTCTAAGTCTACCGACAGGTTTTTTTTTTGGATTATGTGCCATTAATTTTAAGTTACTTATATAGGCACAGCCTGGTGTGTCAGCAACCATGTATCCTCATGATCCCTCAAAACAGGATGAAGTGAAGATGTTTTATTTCAAGAAGCCAGTGTTGCAGGTGAACTTTCACCTAAATGAGGCCTCCCTGTGCTGTGAGCCATAAGGTAATTTATAATTTAACAAGAGGCATTTCTATGGAAACAAAAGAAAAACAAAGGCTAATAGTTTGAGCAAATTATACATTCAGTTTCTGAGTTTAAGAAAAGCCATTTGAGAACATTTTTAGATTTGAGTTTGAAGCATCTCCAGATGGTGTAATGAGGCTGGCAGTTACAGTCCGATGGATTTTCCTGGCTTGCACTTTGAATGTATCTTGTGACCTTCTGAGTGGCCACATAACAGCAGGCCTGCAGGTTGCCCACACATGAGCTGTTGTGATTTCTCTGAGGTTTATATCAAGTTGTCCAGCTTATCCAAAAAGATATATTCTGTTTTCCTTACTACTTTTTATACACTTTTTCTTTCACCCTTGTTGCTAGCAGTTTTATTTTTACATATAAATTATAAATTTTAACTATTTGTAATCTTTGCTTTCCAGTGAAAACTAGGAAGCAGGCAATTGTGAACTATCATATATTAATATCCTGTAGTGGATTAGCAAATTCATGAAGACATAATCTTAAAAACGTATTTTTTAGAGACATGGTTTTTTACTATACAATTTGTAACGTGGCAGAAGACATATTAATAGACGCAGATATTCTCTATCTCTGTAAAAATTAAAAGCCAAAAGTAAATAAACTTATGTTTAGCAGTCAATGTCTTAGTACATTATCTTCTCTGGGAATGATCTAGATATTCAATGAATGTCATTATTTAGTTTAACTTAGTATAAACTTTACATTTATTTAAAACACTTGCTTTTAACAATTATACCTGGATTATCTTAATGTTCAAAAGCATCAATTGAACATTAAGATAATCCAAGTATAATTGTTAAAAGCAAGTGTTTTAAATTGATGCTTTTGAACTGTGATTTTGGAGAAGACTCTTGAGAGTCTCTTGGCCTGCAAAGAGGTCAATCCGGTCAATCTTAAAGGAAATCAACTCTGAATATTCATTGGAAGGACTGCTGCTGAAGCTGAAACTCCAATACTTTGGCCACCTGATGTGAAGAACTGACTCATCGGAAAAGACCCTGATGCTCGGAAAAATTGAAGGCGAGAGGGGAAGGGGACAACAGAGGATGAGATGGTTGGATGGCATCACCGACTCGATGGACATGAGTTTGAGCAAGCTCCGGGAGCTGGTGATGGACAGGGAAGACTGGCGTGCTGCAGTCCCTGGGGTTGCAAAGAATTGGACACTGAGGTTGCAAAGAATCAGACATGACTGAGTGACTGAACTGAACTGATTTTAATGTTTCTTGTTGGCAAATTCTGTAACAAATAGCATGAGCTTATTTGACTAGTAAACCCAGGTAGAAAAAGTTGTGTTTGCCTTACATTTAATATTGACTATTCTGAGAAGACATGATTGTTTTTATTAAACCAACAAACTTAAACAATAGCTTTTATTTATCAAAGATCATTTTATTTATTCTAGATCATGTGAACTTGAAAATCATCTGTTTGTTTCTATATCTCTGAGAGTTTAGGAATGCTTAATTAATAATAAGCTCTAATTTTTTAGGGCTTCCCTGGTGGCTCATCTGGTAAACAATCTGCCTGCAATGCAGGAGACCTGGGTTCAATCCCTGGGTTAGGAAGATCCCCTAGAGAAGGGATAGGCTACCCACTGCAGTATTCTGGCCTGGAGAATTCCATGGACTGTATAGTCCATGGGGTCACAAAGAGTTAGACACAATTGAGCGGCTTTCGCACATTATATCAATTTTTTAAGCCAATTAAATTGAATTTTTTATAAATTAATCTTGGCAGTACCATCTGAAAGTAATAGAAAAATGCCACATCTACATAGACATACATAAACATACAGACAGACACAAACAAAGATCTCATAGCCTTCATTAAATTTTAGCCATACCTCAGGTACTGTAGGGGCTTCCGTCATAGCTCAGTTGGTAAAGAATCTGCCCACAATGCAGGAGACCCTGGTTTGATTCCTGGGTTGGGAAGATCCCCTGGAGAAGGGATAGGGTACCCACTCCAGTATTCTTGAGCTTCCCTTGTGGCTCAGCTGGTAAAGAATCCACCCGCAATGTGGGAGACCTGGGTTCAATCCCTGGGTTGGGAAGATCCCTTGGAGAAGGGAAAGGCTATTCACTCTGGTATTCTGGCCTGGAGAATTCCATGGACAGTATAGGCCATGGGGTCACAAAGAGTCGGACAGAACTGAGCGACTTTCACTTTCACTTTCAGGTACTGTAGGGGCTTCTCTTGTGACTCAGTGGTAATGAATCTGCCTGCCAGTGCAGGAGATGCGGGTTCATTCCTTGGGTTGAGAAGATCCTCTAGAGAAAGAAATGGCAACCCACTCCAGTATTCTTGCCTGGAGAATCCCATGGACAGAAGAAGCCTGGCAGGCTACAGTCCATGGGGTTGCAAAAGAGTCGGACACAACTTAGCAACTAAACAACAACGACAAACAAGTATTGCAATACAAAACTCCAACCAGTTGGAGCCACACTGTAATTCTGACAGATAAATTAAGATTACCTGCTCACATGGCCAAAGGTTTCTCACTAAAGATTTTTGATTTGCATGCTGTAAGGATCCTATTAGATTTTGAAGTCATTTTGTCTTTTAGAAGCTTCTGCATACCAACCAAAGAACACATTTCATTGTCTCTGAGAGGTTTGGGATCCTCTCTTTTAAGGGTGCCCCTTAAGTGGATTTACCTGTTAAAAATTTCCCACAGTAGCCACCACAGTTCCAGAAGTGCACACATGCCCACGCACACACACACATACACATTCACATCTGTTCCCAGTCACTCTCATCTTCCCAATAAAGTTAGAACCCAATTTTGATATTATCAGTGTTCAGAATTTACATTATTAGTATTAGGCAGATATCCACAACTAATCCATGTAGTATGTTATGATTATATTTCCTTTGTTTTTTTCCCCCGAAGCTAATAATACTACATTTTAAATGTTTGCTTGAGTTTTCTGTGTAATTATCGCTAGCTCACCCATATGCTCTTTTTTCACAAGTACAGATCTCATCTCATTACATTCATCTCATGTACGTTCATCAGGTCATCCCCATCCCCACCTCCCCCACTCAACCCCCCTGCTCCAGTCTGGACTGACCTCTCACCCCCCCTGCTGTACAGTAATTATCCAGGGATTTCCCTCACTCGCTGCACGGGTGTGCTCTTCAGCTTCCACCCAAGCCCTCCAAATGCCAGCAGAAAGGCAACTTGTACCCTTAGCATCTGAGACCTCATCCTGATGCTGCATAGCAAATTTCTTTGAAGTCACTTGTTTTAGCTGAAATGAATGTTTTGTTCTCCTACAGACACATGAGTGTCCTTCCTTATCCACAGTTTTGCTTTCAGCAGTTTCAGTTCCCTGCAGTAAGCTGCAGTATGAAAATATTGAATGGAAAATTTCAGAAATAAACAATTGATAAGTTGTAAATTTCACACTCTTCTGAGTAGTGCTGATGAAATCTTGAACCATCCTGCCTCGGCCTCGAATTGTCCCTTTGTCCAGCCTGTCTGCCCTGAGTCACTTAGTTGCCATCTCAGTTACAGATTGATGGTCACAGGACTGCAGTGCTTGTGTTCAAGTCACCCTTTTTTCTTACCAAAAAAAATTTACAGATTTTACTGAATACTGGACCCAAAGCACCAGACCAATGATGCTCCCAGTTTGGGTATGCCAAAGAGAAGCTATAAACGCTTCCTTTAAGTGAAAAGGTGAACGTTCTCAACTTAATAAGGAAAGAAAAAAAGTCACAGAGTGCTGAGGGTGCTAAGATCTTTGGTAAGAATGAATCTTCTATCCATGAAACTGTGAAGAAGGAAAAAGAAATTCCAATTTTATTGTTGCATGTCACACTACAAAAGTTACAGCCACAGTGCATGATAAATGCTTAGTTAAGATGGAAAAGGCATTTGTTGTTGTTCAGTAGCCAACTCTGGGCGACTGCATGAACTGTATACAGTACACCACTCTTCCCTGTCCCTCACCATATCCTGGAATTTGTAAATTTCACACTACAAACACTTTGAAATTTCACACTTTCAAACACTGTAAGTTTGAAATTTACAAACAACTAACTGAAGTTCATGTCCATTGCATTGGTTTGTATAATAAGGTATTTTGAGAGAGACCACATTCATATAACTTTTATTATGGTATATTGTTAAAATTGTTTGATTTTATTATTGTTGTTAATTTCTTACTCTGCCTAATTTATAAATTAAACTTTATCATAGATAGATGTATGTATGGGAAAACACATAGAATATATAGGGCTCAGTATTATCTGTGGTTTCAGATATCTATCAGGGGTCTTGGAATGTATTCTCCATGGATAGATAAGGGGGAAACATCGTATATCCATTTCTTTTTCACTTTTTAAAAAATATTAAAAAAAAGTTTTTGGCTCTGCTGGGTCTTCATTGCTATGCATGAGCTTTCTCTAGTTACAGAGAATGGGGACACTCTCTAGATGCGTTGCACAGGCTTCTCATCACGGTGGCTTCTCTTGTTGTGGAGCACAGGCTCTAGGTGCGTGGGCTTTAGTAGTTGCAGAACGTGGACTCAGTAGTTACAGTTCCCAGGCTCTGAAGCACAGGCTCAGCAGTTGTGGTGCAAGGACTTAGTTGCCCAGTTTCATGTGGGATCTTCCTAGATGAGCAATCGAACTGGTGTCCCCTGCATTGCCAGGTGGATTCTTAACCTCTTGGCCACCAGGAAAGCTGCTCCATTTCTTAATGTTCCTTATTATTCACTGTTGTAAGAATGATGCTCATACAATAGTGAATAATAAGAAACATATTTACTATTGTATGAATGATGCTCAGGCTTCCTTGGTGGCTCAGATGGTACAGAATCGCAGGAGACCTGGGTTCAATCCCTGGGTTGGGAAGATCCTCTGGAGAAGAGAATGGCAACCCACTTCAGCATTCTTGCCTGGAGAATCCCATGGACAGAGGAGACTAGTGGGCTACAGTTCATGTGGTCACAAATAGTTGGACATAACTGAGCGACTTACACACACCTGAATGATGCTCAGAAAGAAACGATGTATCTTTATCTTGGATGTTTGCAAAGCTCCTGGCATTATGATATGTATCTCAGTTTGAAAACCTTAGAATTGTAAGGGAGTTATGGAAAATAAGACAGGACAGCGTGGCTGGGCTATTACTGTTGTGACAACACATCCATGATCCCATATCCTTGATCCCCAAATTCTGGAATCTCTGAAAGCCAATAGATTTTCATAACTCATTTAACAGCCAAATCTGACATAACCTGAATCATTTGGTAAGAAAATATGGCCTTTCCTAGGATGTATTGGGAAATACAGCCTCTGACTGGGGAGCCCTTCCCAGGGGCAATTCTATGCTGTGGAAGGAGGGAGTGTACCTTTTTAGGGGATAGCATTAAAGAAATCAGGATTTTTTTTTTTTTTTTTTAATGAGGCAATTGTAGTTACCCAGGTGAGAGCTACTGCTTGGGAGTGGTGAAGATAGGATGAATTTGAGAACTATTGATAAAGACTTGGGAGAGATCCTCATGACTGACTAGGTTTGGGTATAGCAAATGCTTCTCATGTGAGTCAGGTGTGGTAGAGGCCAGGAGCTGTGGAAGGAGCTGCCTAGGTTTATACCGACTGTGTGGCCTTGAGCAAGTGACACTTGGGAGGAGGAAACGAAGCTAGCCACAGAAAACACTTAGCGTAGTACCAGGCACATAGTAAGGGCTCAGTACATACTATTAGTATTACAATGTTGAACTTGAAGTTTGTGTTCCTTGAAGAACTGATTGTCATCATCAAATGTCAATGTCAATGTCATCATCGACATTTATGTGATTTAAGTGGTTAGTAACATTTGGCTCTTCCCTTTTTTTAAAAAAAAATTTACATCTTATTATATATACTTCTGTTACAAGCATTTTTCAAAACATTTTTAGAAGCAGATGGAGTATAAATTATAGATTCCAAATATGGTGGTGCTAGTGGTAAAGAACCCACTTGCCAGTGCAGGAGATATAGGAGACCCGGGTTCGATTCCTGGGTCGGGAAGATCCCCTGGAGAAGGAAATGGCAACTCACTCCAACATTCTTGCCTGGAGAATCTGATGGACAGAGGAACCTGGCAGGCTACAATCCATGAGGTTGCAAAGAGCCAGACATGACTAAAGTGACTTTGCACTGTTGTAAGCATTTTCAAAACATTTTTAGAAGCAGGTAGAGTATATAGATTCCAAATATAAGCATTATAGCACCCCATATAGTCTAAAGGATATACAACAACAAATCTTCATCAAAGTAACACAGCAAGTTCCATCAGCATTGTTTATTCTATCCTTAAAAAGAAATATAATGAACTGAAATTCAATCATAGATGTTTTCTGATTTTGAAATATAGTTAAGAAAGAAATGACGTAGATTGCATATGTGATTGCGTTAGTAACCTATTTGCTGCTATGGTGTATTCAAAGTTGCACCAAAAGGCACTGTATTAGATTAAAAGTTCACCTACTTCTATTTTCAACACACAAATTCCAAGGAGGGAAATACATGGAGGAAGAAACCTATATAATTAAGAGAGATTTAAAAACATAACCTATCACAGTGAGTGGACTTTATTTGATTACTGATTTTTAAAGAGCATTTATAATTTATGAAATTTGTGAGACAACTGGAAATTTGAATAATGTCTGGCTATTTGAGAATGTTAAGAATTTTGTTGGATGTGTAAATTGTATCAAGATGACAGTATTGTAGTAACATGAAAAAGAAAAAGGAGTCCCCTCTTCAAACAAATGGTGTTGGGAAAAATGAGGAACCACATGCAGAAAAAGGAGACTGGACCCCTGTCTTAACACCATTCACATAAATTAACTTGAAATGGATTAAAGACTTAAACCTGAGACCTGATACTGTAAAATTCCTAGAAGAAAACATAGGGAAGAAGCTCCTCGACAGTGGTCTTGGCAACGACTTCTGGGTATGAATGACACCAAAAACACAAACAACAAATGCCAATATCAACAAGGAGATTAAATTAAACTGAAAAACTTCTGCACAGGGAATCCCTGGTGGTCCAGCAGTTGGGACTCGGCACTTTCACTTCCAGGGACCCAGGTTTGATCCCTGGTTGAGGAAAAAGATTCCATAAGCCACATGGCACAGCCAAAACAAAAAGCGGAAGCCCTTCTGCACAGCAAAAAAAAAAAAAAACAAGCAACAAAATGAAAAGGCAGTCTGTGGAATGGGAGAAAATATTTGCAGATCATATATATGATAAATGAACAATTTGATTTAAAATGGGCAGAGGAACTAAATAGACATTTTTCCTAAGAAAGATATCCACAGGGCAACAGGTACATGAAAAGATGCTCTGTATATTACAAATCATCAGGGGAATGCAAGTTAAAACCTCACTGAGGTATCAGCTCACACCTGTTAGATCAGCTGTCACGGGTGGACCCTGAGGACATTGGACTAGGTAAAATAAGTCAAAGAGAGAAAGACAAATACTGTATGGTATCACTTAAATGTGGAATCTAAAAAAGCCAAACTTATAAAAACAGAGAGTAGGGGTCTTCCCTGGTGGTCCAGTGGCTAAGACTCTGCGCTCCCAATACAGGGGGCCTGGGTTCGATCCCTGGTCAGGGAACTAGATCCCACATGCCACAACTAAAGATCCTGTGTGCCACAACTGCTACTGCTACTGCTAAGTCACTTCAGTCGTGTCCGACTCCGTGCGACTCCATAGACGGAAGCCCACCGGGCTCCCCCATCCCTGGGATTCTCCAGGCAAGAACACTGGAGTGGGTTGCCATTTCCTTCTCCAATGCATGAAAGGAAAAAGGGAAAGTGAAGTCGCTCAGTCGTGTTCGACTCTTAGCGACCCCGTGGACTGCAGCCTACCAGGCTCCTCCGTCCATCGGATTTTCCAGGCAAGAGTACTGGAGGGGGGTGCCATTGCCTTCTCCACTCATGAAGTACACTGCATATAATATAATCTGGCATTTTAGGCAAATTCTTCACCGTCTGAACCACAAGGGACCCCGGGTTTCATTAACTCCTCAGATACGACTGAATACCCGTCTCACGCCAGGGTCAGTGCAGGAAGTTCAATGAAAAGGCAATTCCGTATGTCGCACATTTAGATCGCAAAAGCCTGTGTTATTTGCCCCACTTTAACATTATAGACCAGGAAAACACAGGAGCAGACACACACATGAAAGAAAAACGGCTGGCTTCTAGGACCCAGCAAAGTCAAATAAATAAATATTTAAAAAAAAAAAACAAAACAAAACAGAGAGTAGAATGGTGGTTACCAGAGGCTGGCGGGTGAGGGATAGGAGAGATGTTGTTTAAGGGTACAAACTTGCAACTAGTAGATAACTATAGTAAGTCCTGGAGATCTAATGCACAGCATAGTAACTACAGAGAACAATGCCTTATTATAAGCATGAAACTTGCTAAGAGACTAGATCTTAATTATTCCCATCACAAAAAAGCAGTGGTCACTGTGTGATGTGATAGAAACATTAACTAGTACTACCATAGCAATCCTCCTGTAGCATAAATGTACACCAACAAGTTGCACACCTTAAACTTACACAATATGTCAATTATATCTCAACCAAAAAGAGGGGGTTCTGATCTTTTAGAAGTGCACACTTAAGACATTCACTAATGAGAGATGATTACTGTGATTTACTTCAACATAAATACAGGCAGAGGGAACTAGATGGAATCATGGTAAAATAAGACTAGCCACAAAATGTAACAGTTGAAGCTGGTGATGAGATCATGATACTTTTCTACTTTTATAGATGTATGAAATTCTTAATGACTTAAGTTTTCTTGTTTTGAGAATCTGTCTCCCAGGATTGAACTACAGTGATGGAGCAGATGAGGCATTCATCTTCTAAGCCACACCATTTTTATACTTCTTCTAGCTTTATTATCACAGCTCCCCTGCATTATTTCTGCAGAGTGAATTGATCTTGATATTTCATATTTAACATTGTTTAGATGAAAGATAGCCTATGTATCTAAAATACTGCCCTTATATTAGGATTGAACATTTATGCTTCCTAACTGGAGGACTATATTAACCTAAATGTTTGTTTTTGAAAGTCTATTCTTTACCCTTTTAGTTGATCTTCTTTCCTATGTCATGCTGTTCCACTTGGGGGTTTTCAACTCTCACTGTAAATTAGAGTCACTTGAGGACTTTTTTAAAAAATGCACAAGTCTAGTCTCTGGACAATTTTTTTTTCGGTCTTTGGTTCCATCTCTTGATTTTTATTTTTTTAAATTATGAAAGTATGATAACATTTACAGGAGACTTGGAAAATACAAAACAAGGTTACATATAGGTCCACTATAACAATTATTAAGTAGATGAATTAAGTTTTTAGTTGGAGTTTTAATATCAAACTCTCAGAAATTACTAGAATGAATATACAGAGAAGTAGAAGGATACAGTAGACCTGAATGGACATTTATTCAATCATCTGGAGTAGAGCACTTGTGTATATAAATATTTAATTGTTCAATGTCTTACCTTTCCTGTAAGCAAGGCCTATATTCCCAGTGCCTAGTACAGTACTTTAAACACAGGTATTTAGTAATTGTTACATGACTATTTCCGTTTATGACAGACATATTTTAATTTCTTATCAGAAAGAATTGGAACTATTCTTTTACAGAAAGACCAAGAGAGTATTTAATATCTATATTGGAACGGCTGAGAATTGCCAAACTATCAGGCGTGGCTCTCCCTTTCTTTATGGATAACTCTAACATTGCATCTATGTTTGAGATGCTGGACTCCTCGAATAAAGGATCCATATCATTCATACAGTATAAAGAAGGTCAGTATCTTTTACAAACTGAGGTAATAATTTGTAGTCATTACATAAGTTTCCCTAGCTGAAACTAATTCTCACTTTGTAAAGTTTTCTTTTTTCTTATTCTCTTATAGCACTAAAAACCCTGGGTCTGTGTACTGCAGATGAAGTTTTAAAAGACGATGGACATGGAGTAACTTTAGAAAAATTCAGGAATGAAGTGTAAGCTTATTTTTAAGTGACTTTATTTTATGTAAATAATGTGGCATGATGTTGATGTACAATTAATACATTTTAAAACAGAGGTTCCTACCTTTTGATAGAAGCATTTCATTCCCTGAAAACTTTCAGCTTTCTGTCTAGACAGTGAGGACAGGGAGTGTTGACAGCAGTCTCTAAGCCTGGGGGGAGGGGAGGAAGAGGATGCTGGGGTAAGGAGGTTCCAGAGGCCGCTTCATTCTGTTCTCAATGGGAACCCCCAGCAATTCTCAGAGAATGAGATAGAGAAGCCCTAATCAGCCAGAAGAACTAACAGAAAAGCTTTAACCTCAATATACTAGTTGGAAAATCTCTGTATATAGAGTAATGAAATTTTTCTCAGAATCATTTCTCAGAAAGTAAATGTTTATCGGCAGTACAGGCTGCATGCCAGCCTGACAGTTTTGGATTTGAGGTATTACAGCGTGAACGGTATTAACTAAATGCTAAGTCAGGAAATAAAAAACCATGGGAATGAAACTACTTACAGAAAGAAGCCTTTAGCTAAGCTAGCTCAATTTGTTTAAAAGTCTAATTTAACATAGGAAAAGCTGGAAGAAAGTTTTTTCTCATCTCATCATTAGTTACACAGATATTCAACAAAAAATATTTACTTCCATTCCCTACCTCAGAGAAAATGGTAGCATCACAGTGCTCTAGTTAAAATGTTTCGTCCACAAAGCAAAGGTTGCCCACTGTCACGTGGAATGGAACTAGCAAGTGTTCTAAATAGACATTTGTGGAAAGAGAGCAATTCTATTTCAGTCACCATCTCTTCTGTTTTCTTATGGTAAACATAGTGAATTTCCAAACTAGATACAGAACTTCAATTATAAACATACATTTTAAAGTGATTTTTTAAAAAATTTTATGTTATGTTAGATTACCTGCAACAGTCTTCCCTAACTGGAAAAAGAAATTAAAAGTTGACTGTAATTTATTATCCCTGCTCCTGTATTTTATTCAACATATTCACTGTGTATATTTGTAAATGGAATTACTCTGAGTGTTCATGGCCTCTGAGCTTTTTGTTTTTTGTTTTCTTAGGAACAAGAGGACTCAGGAAATATGGTCAGCATTTTAATAACACTCTAAGTCCCAGATAATAAATGATTCTATAAAGTTTTCAGTTGTCCAGTTTCATTAATTCAGAACTTCAGCATATAACTTGAAATCCAACAGGCTTCCTTTTTGTTAAAACAACAAAAAACAAAAATCCCAAACTAAAAAAGACCCTTTATTTTCCAGTGTTAGGCCAGTTTGTCCTCAAATTAAGTAGAATCTCAACATCTTGCTGAGCCAGTTTATAAATCCCAACTTCATTTAGTGCCGCTGTGGCAGGAGGTTGCCCTGAAGTTGACTGTAGGACATCTCTCAGAAGTAAGGCAGAACCAACATTCAAATTCAAAAGAATACAGGCTTCTTTTACACTGTTTAAAAAAAAAGAGCAGGAAGGAAATGAGATCTCCATTATCATCCCATATTGTCCTCTAACGATGTCATTGGGAAAAACTAAACAGCTGCCCTGCACTGTCAGATCATATGCCCTCTATAAAACTATGGATTAACTATTTGGCTCTTTCAACATGTGTTGACTGTATATGTACAGAGTTTATATTTCATTAGATTACTATAAGGTAAAAGGATCATTGTTTTAACATATATTCATTACTTCCCCAAATATGATATTTGATACTAACAGTATATTAAATGTAGGTAAAACTTTAGGATATGGGAAAAGAGAAAATTAAGGGACAAAATATAAGCAGATAGATATACAGAATACTAAAAAACAAAAAAAGCAGAAATAAGTGTCATACTGAAATGAGCAAAAAACCTTTCATTTTATATGTTTAAAAGGAATATTTTATAATCTCAAAAATCTAAATGAGTTTTACACCAATTTCTAAAAAAACTTCTAAGAATTCTTCGTATATCATGTTAGTTATACTTAGAACCAAAATTAATATCAAATGTTTAAGTAAACAAACTTTAATTTTTCTTCAGGCCTAGCCTGTTGTTGAGTACTAAACATTTTAAACTTCTTCTATTTATTCAATATGGCAGGAGTGCATTTGCTTTCATATTCTATTTATTTCCAAGTAATAAGCATTAAACCAAATGTTAGAAAACAAAGCTCAACATATAATTTATATCCAGTTCTGGTCAACTTTTGGAGGTCATGGGTCACATTTTATCGTCACATCTTATGACTATTTTAAGTTGTTAATTGATGCTATGTATACTTACATCACTGGAACCTTAAAGCTGTTTAAAAAGTAAACAACCTCCTCTAACAATTTGATAACATCGAAGTTAATTGTTAAATATTGTGCTTACTGTTTAAAATAATTTTCTGGCCTCTTGCAATAGTGAGAAAACAAAGGGAAAAGATTCCGAGTCATGTCAAAGTGCAGCTGAGCAGCTCCTCCTTCATTGAAGTGATTGGCAAGAATTATCTGAAAAAAAGGACAATCCATATAGGAGTTGCCTTTATCATCACAGCCCAAAATACAGTCTGCTCTTACTTACTTCTTGGTAGATGTATATGTCCAGCTTCTCTACAAGCATTTGCCAGAAAACTTTAAATAGGGAGAAGCAAAGCTGCTGCTCTAAGTGAAGTAAACGGTCTCGTAAAGTAAGCAGTAAGGGGCAAGCTGAACTGGACAGGGACATCACCGCCTGTTCAGACTGCGATGGCAAGGACAACCACCTGGAAAAAGCAGAAACAGCACTGTCTGCAGCATATTAATTTTTATTATGAAATTTTTCATCATTCTGTATGTTTAAGATTTTTTAATTATTTTAAATTTGGGGAAGTACACTCTCCTGGGGCATTCTGGATGAGAAAAAGTGTACAGTCCAACATTAAAAGTGCTCTCAGAAAATAAATGTACCTGTTTGTTTATTTTATGTTATGTTATTTTATTTTTGGCCATGCCTCGCAGCTTGCAGGATCTTAGTTCCCTGACCAGGGACTGAATCCAGGCCTCAGCAGTGAAAGCCCCAAGTCCTAACCACTGGATGGCCAGGGAGTTCCCTGTACCTATGTTTATACTTTTTGCTTCCCTTGTGGTTCAGCTGGTAAAGAATCTGCCTGCAATACAGGAGCTGCAGCTGCTGCTAAGTCGCTTTAGTCATGTCCGACTCTGTGCGACCTCATAGACGGCAGCCCACCAGGCTCCCCCTTCCCTGGGATTCTCCAGGCAAGAACACTGGAGTGGGTTGCCATTTCCTTCTCCAATGCATGAAAGTGAAAAGTGAAAATGAAGTCGCTCAGTTGTGTCCGACTCTTAGCGACCCCATGGACTGCAGTCTACCAGGCTGCTCCGTCCATGGGATTTTCCAGGCAAGAGTACTGGAGTGGGTTGCCATTGCCTTCGTGCAGGAGACCCTGGTTCAATTCCTGGGTCAGGAAGATCCGCTAGAGAAGGGATAGGCTACACACTCCAGTATTCTTGGGCTTCCTTGGTGGCTCAGGTGGTAAAGAATCTTCCTCAATGCAGGAGACCTGGGTTGGATCCCTGGGTTGGGAAGATCCCCTGGAGAAGAGAAAGGCTACCCACTCCAGTATTCTGGCCTGGAGAATTCCATGGACTGTATAGTCCATGGGGTCTCAAAGAGTCAGATACAACTGAGCAACTTTCACTTTCACTTTCTTTCATGTTTATACTTTAGCTCTCAATGAAATACTCTTAATGAGGATGATAAAATTTTTAAACCTCCAAATTTAATATGATTTACTGATATAAAATAGTTAAAATGTAAAATGCATTAACATTTGAGACATCAGCTAATTTTACACTGTTAATTTTCAGCAAAACAACAGAGACTACTAACACTTCTAAACTGATAAGTCCTCCGTGTGACATGACTGTGCTAGGACAGACACTGCCTGTGCTCAAGGAAGCCACCATCTGGGGGAGGTAACAGACATCACAAGGAATCGTTGACAGTGACTACGCTACAGTGCAGGCATGCACAGGTACTACAGCAGCACCTTGCTTTGTCAGTGGGTGACAGGCTAGGCCATTTAACCCCGTATCAGACACCAGCTCTCTGGATTTATAGCCACATCTGAAGGTTAAGTTATTATCCATTTATTCTGATTAAGACTGTCAAAACATTTTAGAAAGATTTCCATCAAAAATGGTTAAAAGTTGGGAATGCAAAAGGCCAAACTCCGTGCTATCTATGGACACTTTGGAAATCTGACTGCATGTTATCTGTTAACTTTTATAAATTGTAGTTGAGAGTTGACTTATAAGAAAATACAGAGGAAGAAAATACGGAGGACTTACCTCTCTTTTTTATACAGTTTTGCAGCATCTTTAACTTCTCTAAAAACATGGTCTACTTGCCGGGTCAGCATGTCATGCTTTAAACGCTCTAACAGGTTAATCATGTCATCAAAGACAGAGCTTTCCATAGAGGCTAGCTGTCCTAGCTGCAGTTTACTTAGAGTGTTATTCTCTGCAAAGACTTCCAATGCTGCCTGTTGAAGTTGTAAGAAGAACTGAAAACAAAAATATGTCAACATGTTTAAGACACTTTTTTTTTTTAACAGCTTGAGATCTAACTCATATATCATATAATTCATTCTTTTAAAGTATACAGTCTCTTGGTTAAGACTCTGCGCTTCCACTGCAGGGGGCACAGATTTGATCTCTGGTTAGGGAACTAAGATAACACACTCTGCGCAGTGTGGCCAAAAAATATACAGTTCAGTGGCGTTTCATACATTCAGAGTCGTGCATCTCTCAGCAGTCAGTTTTACAACGTTTTCATTACCCTAGAAAGCAATCCCACACTCTGCCATCATCTCCCAACGTCCTCCTCATCCCCCACTCCCACCCTTAGGCAACCACTCCTCTTCTGTCTCTAGATCTGCCTGTTCTGGACATTTTATACAAACGGACTCATATAATCTATGATTCTTTATAACTAGCTTCTTTCACTTGGTATAATGTTTCAAGGTTCAACCATGTTGTAATATGTATCAGTATTTCATTACTTTTCGTGGCCAAATGATATTCTATTTATCCATTCATTAGTTGACAGACATCTGGGCTTGTTTCCACTTTTTGTCTTTTATGAATAATATAGCTATGATCATTTGTGTACAAGTTTCTGTGCAGATACATGTTTTCGTTTCTCTTGGATATATACCAAGGAGTAGAACTTCAGGATCATATAGTAATTCTATATTTAACCTTTTGAGGAATTGCCAAACTATTTTCCATAGCAACTCTACCATTTTACATTCCTATTGGCTGTGTATGAGGGTACAAATTTATCCACGCTGTGCTTATAAATGATGTATATTATTATTATCATAGCCATCCTGGTTTGTATGCAGTGGTATCCCATTGTAGTTTTGATTTGCATTCCCCTAATGGCTAATCTCATTTTTTCGAGACACAGATTGAGAGCTGTAGTAAACCTAACAGATACATGAGTTAAAAGAATTAAAATATAATTTTTTACAGTGCTATTTTAGGTGGAATTAATAGTCTTCTTTCTGCCTTATAGGCAGAAATAACACTGTGGATAATTAGTAAAACATTAAAAACCAAAACCCTAAATGTCTGTTAGTAGAGGACTGGGCGTGGCTACTAGGGATTGTTCAGAGATGACCTGTAAGAGCCCGCCTCGGCATTTCTGCTGAAGCTGTCAGGGTAGTAGCACTGTCCTTTTGAGACTGTTCATAGACCGTGGGAGCCTAGAGCCACCTATGGCCACATTTACCAGAGCCTGCCTGAGTGAAGCCAGAAATGAACAACTTTAGAGCAGCCACGCCTCAGTTACACAAACAAGTTCCTCACCTCATGCCACCCCACTCCCCAAATTAGGCCAGCATTAATCTGGGTTTCTGCCACCTATGACTGAAAAACTCCTAATTCTGAACAGGCTGGGTATGTCAGGCTCGGCACCATCTGGCAATGGTCAGACAGCTGTAAGTAGAGAATCTAACGAATGGAAGCCGAACTCTGTCTATTTTTCCTATTTTTGGGTAATTCAAGAGCTTACATGATTTTTATTTAGAGCATTCACAAGCTGAAGGACTATGAATGTGGTTAAGTGATATCTGGTGTTAAACAGAATTTGTACCATAATAACATACCAGACACAAAATTCATTCATGATTCGAAGAGTCAACTCTAAAATTTGATTATTTCTCTGTTGACAGAAGGAACCAGTTAATTCAATATCAGATTATTAATTTTCTAAGGACAGGGATGATGGCCAGTTCATCTATGTAAACTGACTACAGCACTGAGTAAAGTAGTTAATGATGTTCTACAAATATTTCACTGAAGCTAAAAATGTGCCCCTGAATGAGTCTCTTATTAAAGCATTGGCACAAGAAGCAAGAATGACAGTTTGTTTTACAAAAAAGCTAAGCAGAAAACGGAGCACTGTGGGGGTTGGGGGGGTGAGTGAATAAAGCACCTACTAAAATTAGGAACATGACACATAAAAGTACATAGTGAATGAACATATTCTGATTAGGTGACTTTATAAAGACAAATGCATTGATCATTACATTCCACTAATATTCATTTTATGAAATAATTATTAACCTTGCTCAGCAGAATGATATCATGCACATGTATTTCAGTTAACATTTGGTAAAAAAGTCTTTAAATAATTACTAAATCCCAGCCAAAAAGCCCAGATTAAAATAAATTATGATTGTGTTTACCAGGTATTTATCTTGTTTACATCTATTATTAGTATATTTGTTTCCTGTTTTTTGGCTGATTATCCTGGATTTAAGATAAAGACTTTCGTTTTGTTTTTCTCTCGCAGTAAAGGAATACATTTTTTTCTGTATGATGTGCTAGCAGTATAGTATAATATTTTGTTATAAATTCATAGTATATTGGGGACTTCCTTGATGGTCCAGTGGTTGAAACGCCACACTTCCAGTGCAGGGGGTGTAGGGTCAATCCCTGGTCGAGGAACTAGGATCCCCACATACCACACTGCTTTTTTTAAAAGGGATTCTTATCTTTTAGAGATACGTATGGAAATATTTACCATGAAATATATCTGAGATCTACTTCAAAATAATTCTGCATAAGGGGTAGAAGAAAGGCTTAAATGAAACAAAATTGGTATTAGAAGATGGGCGATAGGCACATTAGAGTTCATTTTACCATCTATTTATTCTTGAGTATGTTTCAAAAAAACAAAATATAAACAATATTTTAATGTATGAAATATTTAGGTTAAAAATGTTTCCATTTTTATGACTCTTCATAATTTGTCGTGTTTGAAGGCACTCAATAGGGACTTTCCTGGTGGCTCAGACAATAAAGAATCCATCTACAATGCAGGAGACCCGGGTTTGATCCCCAGGTCAGGAAGATCCCCTGGAGAAGGGAATGGCAACCCACTCCAGTATTCTTGCCTGGAGAATTCCATGGATAGAGGAGCCTGGCGGGCTGCAGTCCACAGGGCCACAAAGAGTCGGACATGACTGAGTGATTAACACTTTCACTTTTAAGAGGTATCAAATGTTATTCTTTTTTTTTCCTCTAAGTTCTGAATTTTATTGATTTTGATGTCATTATACAAGCTTAGCTTTTTCTGAGATGGCAATTACCATTCAATATATTTCCCAAATTTAAAATCTATAGAGGAAAGATTTACTTTATAAACTAAAATTTCATGAAAGGATGGCTTTCTTTTCCAATGATTAAAATATCAGGATGATTTAACTATACGAGACTTAGATGAGAAGAATATGTACTGTAATCATACCTCCTAAGTTTGGCCCAGTTTTGATTCTGTCTAATGTGTTATTTCTGCTTGCTACAGATTCAACATTTCAAAAGGTAAAACTGTTCAAATTACTAATATATTACTTAATAGAAAAGATTAACTTACAACATTGTCAGCCCAGTCTGCTAGCACTGTTGAGATGTAGTTCACGGCATTAAGAATTGCACAGTACCGAAAGCCAAGGGAAGCTCTAGTCTCTTCTTTCATCACCTGAGTTAATCGTATCCTAAAATCATCTACTAAGTCCTTCTGTAACTCCAGGAACTGCAACTTTCTGGAAGCTGTGGGAAGATTTTTATACCTGTCTGTGGAGAAAATTAACAAGACATATGAAGGTTTATGGGCTTCCCAGGTGGCACTAGTGGTAAAGAACTCACCTGCCAATGCAGGAGATGTAAGAGACGGGGGTTCAATTCCTGGGTTGGGAAGATCCCCTTGAGGAGGGCATAGCAACCGACTCCAGTATTTTTGCCTGGAGAATTCCAAGGACAGAGGAGCCTGGTCGGCTACAGTCCATAGGGTCGCAAAGAGTTGGACATGACTGAAGCGACTTAGCACGCACAGCACATGAAATTTTATGGTATAGGGTTTTCCTATTGGCTAGCTTTGGTGCCTTTGTCAAAAATCAACCAACCATTCAAGTATGGATCCATTTCTAAACTCCCTGAGGATGTGTGTTTCACAAGTACTAGTATTTGTCAAAACTCACTGATCTATATACTGATGATCTATGCATTTCACTGTATATAAGTTATGCCTCTAACACAATGTTGTAAATCAACTGTGCTTCAGTTTAAAAGTTATGCCTCAATTTTTTTTAAAAGGTTAAAAGGCATATGAGAAAATCATATACAAAAATTATTCCATTTCTTCAACAAATGACATTTTTTAAAAAAGGAAGGAGGAACTAGGAGAGGTTAAAAGAAATATGTAGTTAAAGATTTATAGATGAAAAGATAAGATGTCTAAAATGCTCTTTAAAATACTTCAGGAAAACAATCTGTATTTTGGGGAGGAAAAATACATAATAGAAAAGTGATCGTTTTCAACCTTAGGAACAGATTACCTGAGGGTTCGTTATGCTGCTTTTAGATATATGAGAAAATTTCCATAATAAAAGTTTTTTAATCAGTTTTGCTAAATATTTTTGTATTTTAGTGTTTTTCATATTTTTCTTAAAGAATACAGAATTATTTACTGACTGGGCTAGAATGACACCTCTTCAGGTTACTGCACAGGCCCAAGAAATGGACAAGACACAGAAGGACCACGGCAGTGACAGCTCAGTGGCACCTGGAAAACCAGCAGGTCTGCAGTGCCCTAGGGGCAACATGGACAGGGACAGACCAGCCAGGGCTAGAGACAGCTGGGCCACCCTCCAGCCAGAACATTCTTGGACCATAGAAGTTCCTGTTACTATTCCGATCTTTGCCTTCTCCAGGGGATCTTCCCGACCCACGGACTGAACCCAGGTCTCCTGCACTGCAGGCAGACTTTTTACCATCTGAACCACCAGGGAAGCCCCCATTCCTATCCTTAAAGTTACTTTATTATTCTACTATTCTACAAACTCTGATATATCAGGGTGAAGAAAATAATATATAAAACTTGGGTCAATCACCGTTTACTGAAGATACTTGAAAAGTTGAAAGACAAGGGAATTCAGGTAATAAAATTAAATGCTTATTTGTTTTTATGTAACAATTGAGGAATTTTCCCCTCATGTAAACTAATGTTTAAGGTCTTAGTTAAATTACAAAAAATCCAAAAGCTAAAATACTGTGCTAGAGTTTTACCGAAATTGAATTTGAAGATACTATAATAACCACTATATGGTATTTTGTCAAACTACTTAAAAAGTACTGAGTGAAGAGTCCGTACTTTTATTTACTTTTTAAAATTTTATTGAAGTAGAGTTGATTTACAATGTTGTGTTTAATTTCTGCTATATAGCAAAGTGACTCAGTTATACATATATATATTCTTTTTCATATTCTTTCCCATTATGGTTTATCACCTAATGGACTCCATCCCTCCACCATTCCCCTTCCCCCTTGATAACCACAAGTTTGTTAAGAGTCAACACTTCTAAAAAAACAAAGTTATATCTTTAAGACTATACTTGCCAGTTATAACCAACAGTAGTGTCATAAAAGTTTCTGCACAGTCTGGAACTTTCATCTCATCCACATCAGTGATATCCTTATATTGGGATATCCAGGCAGCTTCTGATGAGAGCATTGAGTCCATTTTTTGAAGAGCAACTGGAATGCAAGAAAGAAAATCATGTCAAACAAGTAGTTAGAGATTGAAATTCCTAATCTTTCAACTCATGATTTCTTAGGAATGATCATTTTTCTATAAAAAAATAAATCTACTCCCTCCTACTAGTTGCACTATATAGAACATGCTCTATTTTAAGGTTAAGTAAGATCTTTTACCTCTGCCCGCCACACCTACCCAGAATCTTCAAAAAAATCTTCACTGACTAGAAAAGCCACATCCAGAATGATTCCATAAGAGCAGAAATACTATATGTAAAATCCATAAAACAGTTAACTCTACTGGCTTAACTTTTTAAAAAAAAAATTTTTATTTATTTGGCTGTGCCAGGTCTTAGTTGCGGCACTCAGTATCTTTTCAGTTGTGGCATGCAGCATCTTTAGCTGCAGCAAGCAAACTCTTAGTTGCAGCATGTGGGATCTGGTTCCCTGAGGAACAAACCTAGTCCCCCTGTATTGGGAGCGCAAGTCTTAGCCACTGGACCACCAGAGAAGTCCCTGGCTTGAATATGCTACCCTAGAAATACATACAATTCTGGGAAAAACTGAAGCTTGATGGGAAGAAAAGAAGATAATCTCTGAAGGCAACTTGATAAACCTCAACCAAGAAAAATTTAGATGGCTCTAGTTTCTACCCAGAACTGGAGAAGAATAACACCTAAAATTGTGTATACACAGTAAGATATGTCTCTCCCCAGCCTACGGCCATATGAGCACTTACATTTTCTCTCCACAGTCAGCCATCTCTGAAAACAGGTCTCCTCTGATAGAATATGCATACAATTAGCAAAAGTGCTAGGATAGCCATGAACGCTGTGTAGTTCTCTTTCAAACAAAAGCACCTCATCCACCAAATGACAGAAGAGACTGTCGTCATAGAGCAGACAAGGAATATCAGCAGCTAACTTCTCAAGAATCAGCATCATAAGGCCCCGAGAAAATTCAAGCTAAAAAAATATAGAAGCATAAGGTAATGAAAATGACAGCTTATTCATGGACACCTGCAACTCTGAAACTGAAATGCTTTGGACTGAATCTCGTACCCTTGCATTTACCGAAGAGCCCACTTTCTCCAATATTGGCTGAATCTTCTCATCCAGAAACTGAGTGTGGTTCCCAATCCACAGAAGAACCTGAGCTAAATACCATTCAGGCTAAGGAAGAAGATGAACAGTTTGAATTCTTAAGTCATTCCAACTAGAAAGTTACAGTTAATGTTTGTATACATAAGAGCACAATTTTGACTCTGAACTTTACATTTATGGAAGGCTTAATAATCAAATGTTTCCCAATGTACTCCCAATAAATTTCAATAATGTGGCTTAAGTCAAATAATAAATTTACAATACCATGAATATTTAAAACCTAGCACATTAGAAATATGTAAAATATAAGTATCACAAAGAATGATGGCCTTTATATAATTTTTTTGGAAATAACATTCCAAAGTAATTTTTAAACATGACTTTCTTCTGTTTTTTCTTTTTTTCAAAAGCTAAATTAAGAAAAATTTGGCTGGTCTGCATTACAAAAAATATAAAGACTTAAAGCAGGTGTAATTATAGAAAAGTAATGTAAGTGTGTAGTTTTTTAAATTGTCACTAGAGATGATTCTATAAACCTTCTAAGTTTTGTTAGACAGGAACTCTAAAACATTTTCTGAAAGGCACAACCCTGTTGTGTGCTAGATGCTGGGAATACAGAAATGAAAAAGGGGCAGTTAATCTCAGGGCCTGCAGAGTTCAGGCTTCGTGTCAGAGTACTAGGATCACTGGCACTACAATTTAAAAAGCAACCAACAGAACTAACAATTTTCTTACCTCAAATCATTACTGCCTCTCTACAGTTTAGATTTTTTTTGTGTCACTTACCACTTACTAATTGGTTCTACTCTTCTTTCCACCAACACCCCATCCAAGAGAGGAAGACCCACAAAGTACAAAAGAACAAGCTGAATTTGAGAACCAGAAATTCATTGTCATTCCACCCTTCCCTACATAGATATAACTGGCTAGCCCTTGATTCCTTTACAATTCTATAAAGCCTATAAACTCATTTATATGTGACATGTACAATGCCTGGTATAATCTGGCATTTAAAATCATTTAATTCAAAACACTTACTGTAGGACCCCTCTGCTACTTGCACCGCATCACATGTAGGAAGACGTCAAGGCTAAACATATCCACCGCCTAGCAACTCCCAAGGTTATAATTCTCAACACATTCAATCAAATTTCATTGAAAACAGTTGTCTGTGATTTTCAGAGCAGATTAAAGAAAAAGTCTCAACAGGATGTCCAATACACATGGGTGTGGTCCCTCAACTAAAATGCTGGTGATAATTTCCTCAAAGTCATTCCTGTCCCTTATCCCCATACTCTTTCTTGCATAGCTACAAATCATTTTATATTTTTTAAATTACTATTATTTATTTTTATTTTTTGGCCGTGCTGCATGGCACATGGGATCCTTGTTCCCTGACCAAAGATCAAACTCACGCCCCCTACAGTGGAAGCACAGAGTCTTAACCACTGGACCACCAGGGAAGACCCACTACAAATCACTTACACATCAGCACTTCCATTCAAAAGCCAATGCTCTATTATCTGTTGACTCTCACTTCTCTTTCTGATGTACTTATAAACCTGAAGGAGCAGTTTGCACAGTGGAACACATGTGGACCCAGTTGTAAAAAAGTGCCACAGCAAATGCTACAGCACACCCCAGAGGAAACTTGAGGAAGTGGTCAGATGGTGTGTTAATGAGTGCACTGGTTCTTAACAACATATCAACACAAATCCCAAGGTACATCTATCTGTAAAGGGCAGTGACAAAACTGGAATTTAGCTCTTTAGAGAAAAACAGTAATGTGGATAGAATCAGAAGTTAACTTAAGCCAGCAAAAGTATAGAAATCCTTAGTATTTGCTATTAATTAAAACCAAGGCAAGAAGCAGCAAAGCACACCTTGCTTATAACATTAGTCTGGCGGTTCCCTCTGAAGTGATACCTGAACCTCTTCTGAAGGGGAGTCAGCATAGTCTGGATGGGCAGGATGACAGAAGGGGATGCGGGAAGAGAGTATTTTTCTGGAAGCTGTTTTGGCTCAGTAAATAATTCATCTCTGACATAGTAAAGTCAAGGAAAAAGAAAAGCATATATGTAGATATAGGTATGTATACACATAGTACATTTTTCCAACAGATATATATGATACTAAGTAAAATTATAACAGGTAATATGTAATCTCACTTTAAATTACATATGACTTAAGTAAAAAGTCCATGAGAAATGTTATTAGAATTAATCTGTCTTTCCTAAGATAAAAGATAATAAGTAAGGAAACACATTCAAATAATCATTTTATTAAATTAACACTAAGTTACTAAGGCTTCCTTCCAATTTTGCCCAGTTTTTTGGTTGTCCCAAGAGACCTATATGTGATGCACACTTGGGTCAGTCACGTACTTCAGAACTCCTCCCAGTCCTTCCACCCACATGCAGTTTATTTGGAAGGAGAATAGCACCCCCCACTACATAAGCATACACAGGTTAAGTCCAAACCTAGTACTCCTCCCATTTTGCTTCTTGGCCACTTTCAGAAAGCTTTCCCTTCTGGTTCAAATCCACTCTAGAAAAAAGAAATTTTAGTAAGTTTTAACCCCCCAAAAGATACGAGGTTTGTAGTTTCAAAAGCTGACAGAACAGTGTCTCCAGGCTACTGTATATCTCAGGGGCACTGGCTGGTCGACTTATGCCAACAGTTTGAGACTGAGGGGGTGTGATGAATGGCCAGTGAAGCTGTGCTAAAATTTCCTCAAAGTCACTGTAACAGAAAATTGAGAGAAGTATTGCCATAAAACACAATGAACATCAAATAGCCATCTGAAAGCAATTACCATGAAATATGGATAAATTCCTTGCCTTGTAAGCTTGTCCTTGAGAATTTTATGCCAGAATTTAACTGTGGCTCTCATGAAACCAAGAAGATGAGTACAGGACGATTCCTGAAGCTTGATGTCAAGTTCTGCCATAGACACCAGAGTAGAGGCTGCCTCTGGGACATTATTGGTCATCAGATATTGCTGAATGTTATCACTGCAAGACAAGGCATAGCAAAGTTGAAAGACACTTTGTTCAGAATAATTCCAAATGTGGAAAACTGCTTCTTCCTCCTGCTTTACATAAAGCTACAACCAAAAGAAGAAGGAAGCACCAACTTATAGTTGTTTTTTTTTTTTAACTTGATACCCCAGTCTTTAGGAGCCTGGAATCCTCAGCATCCTCCTAAGAGCAGTGGGCTGTGTTCAGGACATCTCCTTCCACCTTTGCCTCCCACCTCTCCCAACAGGACAGACTTTTCCTCTGTCACTTTCCATCAGGCACCCCTCATTTCTAAGAAATCTGTCTTTTATAGAATCTTAATCCAAGGGGAGAATGTGGGTGGCATCTGATAAGTCAAATATGCTAGTCTTCAATCTGTATCTACTTTGCCCAGCTGAACTTGACTATAGGGAACTTAGGGAGGTGACACCTCAGAGTCGAGTCCTTTCAAGTTACTGCCAGGCTGCACATAAAATTTAAGGCAAGCTCTATAGTGAGGGTAGCAAAGTCAAATGCCTAGAAAGGCCTGACAGGCAAAGTAAATTAAGAAAAGCAAAGTGGGACCAAGTAAAAAGCACATACCCCACCCTAAGGCTTTAGCCTATGGCTGTCACACTGGAATGTAGGTCTAATGTGGCCAAATCTTAAACATTTTCAGGAGAATCAGAAATCAAGATTTCCATGTAAAATCAAACTATTAATCAAATTCTTTAAAACAAGCCAAATACAACATGTCTTCAGGACTAATTCAGCATGTGACTACCATTTTGCACACTGGCTCAAAGAACATTTGAAGATGAAATGCTTCTTTTGATAAAAATCACGTTCCATATCTTAAGCCAGAATAAGGAACAAAATTTAACCTCTTCAGTGATTAATCTCTGTTCAGAGGTCATCAGGAAATTGGAAGTAAGTGCTCTCTCTCTAGGCAGCCTGTGTGCATTCTACTAAGGCTTGGCTGAGGAGCAGGAAGGTGCCTTTGAGCTGGGTTCCTGCAGCGCGTCAGTTCCGCTGCTGGGTGGGCACAGCGCCCTCTGTAGGAACAGGCATGTGTCACCGTCACTCTGCCCAGCTCCTGTCGGCACTAGTCCGTTCCCCGTCCTTCCTCCACACCTTTGTTTCCCACTGGCTCTGCTTCAGGCAGTAGCTCACGTTTGTACTGTTCTATATTTCTGACAGTGCTTTGGTCTTCCCCTTCTCTCATTCTCTCATTTTTCTTTCTTCCCCTTTTCTAATCATTCTTATTAAGTTTTTTAACAGATTTTGTCTTTCATAGCTATTTTCAGGATTGAAATTATGCAACCAAAACATCTGCCAATCTAAGCAGAAATGTTAATTCAGCTTGTTTGAAAGGCAATACCAGACATAATCAATCAATGATATGTATTCAATTTAAAAAGAAGTACAATACACCCTTGGACAACATGGGTTTGAACTGTAGGAGTCTGCTTATAGAAGTCTGGGCTTCCCGTGTGGCTCAGCTGGTAAAGAATCCACCTGCAATGAGGGAGACCTGGGTTTGATCCCTGGGTTGGGAAGATCTCCTGGAGAAGGGAAAGGCTACCCACTCCATTTGGCCTAGAGAATTCCATGGACTGTATAGTTCATGGGGTCGCAAAGAGTCGGACACGACTGAGCAACTTTCACTTTCTTTCACTTTCAGTCTGCTTATAAGATGTAGGCAGACTTGGCATTGGAGGAGCTCTAGTGCTCCTAACCTCTACTTTGTTCAAGGGTCTACCATCTTTTTTTTCTCCCTATTCAAAAGTAGGAGGGCTTGTTATTCATGTAATAATATACTATGTAGCTCTGCTTAGGTGATATCCACTAAAAAAAAAATCAAAGATAAAGCAATCCATTTCATTAAGTGACCACTGCTAAAAGGTAAAAAGATGAATATTACTCCTCTGATGAACTTTTTATTAATATGGCATAATTTTCATCATGTGTGCACAGTACAACTATGGGACTTGAATTTTTTACTTGGATTCCTTTCTTTTAAATGCAAATTACGCCCCCTGAAAAGTTTATGTTCATTCATAATAAAGGAAAAGGATCATTATCATAATGCTATTTTCATAACAACTGGTAAAATCACATTATTATAATCTTTCATTAACTGAATTATTTAATGGCATCCATGTATTCTCTAAGACAGATCCTCAAAGGAAAATAATAATTATGAGAACAAAGAGGCTTATTTTACCTTAGTTCTTCTATTTGTGAAATCCATTTAAGGTAAGCAAGATGACGTTCAATCTCTTCAATCTGGTTAATCATGGCGCCAAGATCTTCCATCCAGGGCTGTGCGGTCAGCAAATGGCTATTAATGGAACTGAAGAGATGGGTTTCTTGCTCCAGAAATTGATTAAGGAATTGCTTTGATTCTTCTGCATTTTTTAAGGCACTGTGAATTCTTTTAGGGATTTCTGATGAAACTGTAAGTACCTGACCATACCAAAAATAAAAACAATAAAAAACAACAACAATCAGGTAAGAGTCTCAAAACCTTCTTTATTAGTTACCTTCAAAATGCATGTTTGTTCTAAATAGAAATAAAAATTGTCATTTAAAAGCTTCAAAAGAAAGGTTGGATTTCTGCATCCTATACTACCCAAGCCTCAACATGAAATGCTAATGTGGAGGTGTGTAGGGAGGGCCCTGGTAAACAGTATATATCTTTGGGTCTACTATCACAAAGCACTTTCAGAGAGTCCAGTGAGAGAACATTTACCTGCTTTACCCACTAAAGATTTTCCTTCAAAAACAAATGAGACTGTGATTATAAAAGTCTGGGTTTCTGTATTTTGCAAAAGTTCCCCAGGTGATTCTGATTTAAGCCAGGGTTAAGAACAAACCATTGACTTGCTTGGTAAGATGATACCCAGGTAATGCCTTTAGAAATGGTATTTTATTAAATGGATTTTTCTTATAGTAGATAGAAACACATAAAAATATCAGGCATCAAATATCAGGCATCAGTACAATATGATGAGAATATATTAGAGGAATTCCAATTTAATCAACACTGATGAGACACTCTACACCAGGCACTGTGCTAGGGACTGATAGATAAATTAGACACAGCATCTGCCCTTAATCTCAGTTGTTATGAAAGAAAGATGCAGGCACATCTTCAATAGTGGGATTAGTGCAATAAAAGAGATGCCAGGTATAATGGTGTACTAAGGTGGTGTTTCCCAGACTTGAATGTGCATAGGAATCACCTAGAGATTAGTAATAGTGCAAATTCAGACTCAACAGGTCTGAAGTAGGGACTGAAATTCTGCATTTCTTACAGGGTTCCAGGCAATTGTACTTGCAGGGCTCATGCACAGACCTTTGCAGGCTTGGTGGAAATTTTCAGGAAAGTTTGGAAAGCAAGGGCATTTCAGGCAAAAGAAACAGCTCAGTCATGATCAGAGAATAGCAAAATGGGGAGGAGGGCACAGAATCCAGTTCAAAGAAAAGAGAGATGAGCCAAAATAGGTAGGGGGCATCTTGAGCATTACAAGAATGCCTGGCTTTTTCCAATAAGCAATGGGACGCTATGACGAGTTTTTAATAAAGGAATAATTCAGTGGGATTTATGATTTAATATGATAACCATGTTTATTTTCATATTATTTATGATAAAAACTGGGAACAGCAAAGAGATCAACCAATAAGGGCCTGATTAAATAAATTATGTACAGCCATATTTGAATACCATAGAACCATTAAAAGAGATTTATATGTATTGATATATTAGTTGTATTTACATTACATTATAATGTGTATTCAGAGAAGCAACCCACTCTAGTACTCTTGCCTGGAAAATCCCATGGATGGAGAAGCCTGATAGGCTGCAATCCATGGGGTCACGAAGAGTCGGACACGGCTGAGTGACTTCACTTTCACTTTTCACTTTCATGCATTGGAGAAGGAAATGGCAACCCACTCCAGTGTTCTTGCCTGGAGAATCCCACTGACGGGGGAGCCTGGTGGGCTGCCGTCTATAGGGTCGCAGAGTCGGACATGACTGAAGCGACTTAGCAGCAGCAGTAGCAGCAGCATAATGTGTATTGGAGAAGGATGGCAACCCACTCCAGGATTCTTGCCTGGGAAATTCCATGGGCAGAGGAGCCTGGCACACTATATACAGTCCTTGGGGTCACAAAGATTCAGACACAACTGAGTACACAGCACATAATGAATATACTGCTGATGTTGTTTCAATGAGTTTTAATACTTGCCTGTTCTTCTAACTGCATTTTACTTTCTGTCATCTGTTGTATGAGTTTATCAAGTTTCTTTAAAGATTTAAGGTCATTTCCGACTTCCTTTTCTATAAATGCCGACACACAGGAAGGGAGATCACCATTATCTGTACCTTCACAGACTTGTTCATTTTCAACAAGAGCTGCAATATTTATGTCACCTAAAATGAAAAGAATAACAATTACTCAACACCACTAACTACTATAGAGTTAAAGGAAATGCAAATGATATATAAGGCAACATGTCTACTTTCAAAAGTTAATAAACACTATATATAGCATTTTGTTTATATACAGTATTTGTATGTATGTGTGTGTGTGTGTATATATATATATATATACGTTCACAAAAATACCCAAATGAATATAGTGTGTATAAATGAATATGAATATATGTGTGTGTATATATATATACACACTATATCTTATATATTTATATATATAGTCAGCCCTCCACATCCATGGATTCAACCAACTGCATATAAAAAAAAGTCAAAAAAAATCCAGGAAGTTCCAAAAATCAACATAAATTTGCCATGCTCCAATAACTATTTACATAGCATTGACACTGTATTAATATGTACACTATTATTATTAGCACTAGGTATTATAAGTAACCTAGAGATGATTTAAGCATACAGAGGATATGTGTAGGCTATATGCAAATACTGTGCCATTTTATATAAAGGACTAGAGCATCCAGGGATTTTAATATATGCAAGGGTTCTGAAAGCAATGCCCCATGGATACCAAGTGATGACTTCATATGCATATATATATATATATGTTGTTGTTTAGTCGCTAAGTCACGTCCAGCTCTTTGTGACCCTATGGACTGCAGCACATCAGGCTTCCCTGTCCCCCACTATCTCCTAGAGTCTGCTCAAATTCATATCCATTGATGCTATCCAACCACCTTATCCTTTGTCGCCCTCTTCTCCTGCCTTCAATCTTTCCCAGCATCAGAGTCTTTTCCAATAAATCAGCTCTTCGCATCAAGTGGTCAAAGTATTGGAGCTTCAGCTAATTCAGGTTTGATTTCCTTGCATTCCAAGGGACTCTCAAAGAGTCTTCTTCAGCGTCACAAATATTATATATGGGTATATATATAAATATACACATAGACAAATACCCAAATGAATATCTATAAAGCAATTTATTGATCAAGTATACTACAAAATGCTTAAGAGATGAGGCAATTCAGAGTGAAGGAAAAATTACTAAATTCTGTCCTAGTAACTAGAGGTTTCAATAGATGTTGGTATGACAATGCAGTTACAAACACATTAAACGTTTCCAGACAACTGTATCTTAAGAATCTATTTTATTACTGGAGAGGAAAGGTCAAATCTGATTCTACTGATGCAGCTTCTATTAAATTAGTAATATATTTTCAAAATTTATAAAGAACCAGATGGTATAATCTAGAATAACATCAAAGGAGGACTCTGGTTTTAAAATGTTTTTTAAAAAAAATGGTATGGAAAGATCTCAAGTATATGAAAAAAATCTGAAAGGGAGACCAATGAATAAAAACTCTTCCTTATGTAAAAGAGTTTTAAAAGTTTCAAATGCAGTTGTACAAAATTGACCATTTCAGACACAGGGAAAAAAGGAAATATGAGAGAAAACACAAATTACCAGGAAAAACTCAAAATGGCTAGCACAACAACTAAATTGTACGATCTGAAGTGAGATGTTTCCATGGCAAAAAAAGTCAATGATGTCCTGTATTTCACAAGTCAGTTTTTCACTCTGCAAGACTCTATACCTTCTTCTACTATTCAGAATATTTAAGGTATAATTAAGCAAGTTACCTTGAATTCTTTGTAGAATGAAGGAAGATTCAAATATTTCAGTTTTAAAATTCTAATTTTTATTTAAACAAAACACTTCAGAAAACAAATTTCTAGTTAAACAATTCACTTCAAAGGCAATTATTTTCCACGGTCCTAAATTTGTGGACCAACAGCACTGCTTCTCTTTTCCAGATTATCTCTAGCTATACCTTTGTGATGGTCTACACCAGGATGGCTTTCTGAACATGCCCTGAACCTGACAAAGCCAAAGGCCCAGAGCAGCTTCTTGGCAAAGAAGGTAGGAGAGTCACTACCCACAGCTGATTGCCAGACCCTTCCCCTCCTCCCACCCCCGTGTGCTAAGATGAACTGTTTCCCTTTGAAGTGTGTTTCTATGTGTAAGCTTCTCCTTTTGGTTCCTTATGGTTTCCCTCTTCCTGGAGAAGCTTAGGAAACCTGAAGTTTGGGTCAGACTTTATACTGGTAACACCATCATGTCACTGTGCAACCATTAAGTTCCCTGATACTAAACACGCTCAACTCTACTGAGTCCACAACTTGAATTATTTCACTTACAGGGTTTAATCTCGCTAGATAAAAGTTGTACCTAGAAATTTAAAAAACAAAAACCCAAGATAATGTAAAAATTTAGAGGAATAGCCATTGAACTCCAAATGAAAATAAATACTATAAAAGAAGGCCCCAGAGAAAGAGAGTGGACTTCATGGAAACCAAACATTAGGATAAACCTGAACATTTACCATGCATTTCTCTATTATAGGTTTGTCTAAAGGATTTGGTCTTCTCTAAACAAACCATTTATGGTTTGTTAAAAGCTTGATTGTACTAGCACATATTTCATTACAAAGACTATGGCAATTTCTTAAAAAGCAAAACCATAAAACAAACAAGGTATGCACGTAAGAGATAAAGCTGGGGGAACAATACAGAGCCTCCTGGGGAGCACTCCTGGTTGGACTTCACCTCCATTCTTCCTTGGAGCTAACGTTGTAGAACTGGGCTCTTTACCAAAAATAAAGCGTTTTTCTTTTTATAAGTATAGTTAGTTGCTGTACAGAAAGTTACAGGTGTACAGTATAGTGAGTCACAATTTTTAAAGGCTACATTCCATTTATAGTTATATTGGCTATATTCCCCATGTTGTACAACATATCCTCATAGCTTTTAAAAAAAAATTTTATTGGAGTATAGTCGATCTACAATGTTGTATTAGTTTCTGCTGTACAGCAAGTGAATCAGTTATATATATATATATCCACTCTTCTTTAGATAATTTTCCCATATAGGTCATTACTGAGTATTGAGTAGAGTTCCCTGCTATACAGTAGGTCCTTTATTAGTTGTCTGTTTTATATATAGTAGTGTGTATGTGTCAATCCAAGTCTCCCTCTTCTTCTCCCCACCACCACCAACCCCGGGTAACCATAAGTTTGTTTTTTACATATGTAAAAAACTTCTGTTTTGTAAATAAATTTATTTGTACCATTTTTTTTAGATTCCACATGTAAGTGATATCATAGGATATTTATCTTTGCCTGTCTGACTTATTTCACTCAGTGCTTATTTTATATGTAATAGTTTATACCTCTAGATACCTTACTCCTATATTGCCTGTCCACACTTACCTCTCCTCATGAGTAACCACTAGTTTGTTCTCTGTATCTGTGAGTCTGCTTCTCAAAAATAAAGTTTTAAAGAAACAGCAGTGAAGGGCAAGAGATTATAATCAGCCTCATAAGAAAACAACAGTCACTTCTGACAAAATGAAAGAATATCTAAATAAAGATATGCTTAAGTGTAAAATGTAACTATCAGCAATTAACATAATATATACCAGTGTTTAACATATTGTTCCCCCAGCCCATAAAAATATTTTTTTCTCCTTTGTTCTATTCAATTTGTAAGAATTAAATGCTTTTTCACATGCTGTGAGAACCAGTAGCCCACTGGTAGGTAGAAGCAAAACTAATAAAAGTCTATGCCTCAACTTCCCAACTATAAATTCTAACATTTGCCCAGCCTACACTTAAAAGATTGTAAATGGGACTAAAATCCATGTTTCCTTACTCTTAACACAATATTCTTTTCTTCTTCTCCTTCAGATATGATCAGAATTGGCTGGACTGCATCAAACTTTATTACTACAGGAATCTATATACTATTATGTACAGGAGTCTCAATGCCATGTCTTTTCATTTATCTTACATAAAACATGTAAGTTAGTGTGATGTATCTGCAGACACAGAGGCAGGGCTATGAGCAGAGGGAATGTTTTGTGAACTCTAAGCTTGCTGTAGCTTATAGAGTAAATTCTATCTTCACTTTTTACAAAAAAATTATATTCTTTTGATTTAACCATTTAAATGCACCATAGTACATTCTTATTCAAATAACATCCTTTAAAATGACCCACTGGTGATTTGCGGGGGTGGGGAGGGAGGTGTTAATGTCTCTCCTCTATTTTTTGTAAAGCACACTTTTAATTGCAGAGAAATTGACCAAGCCACCAAAGGAGGGAAAAAGATAAAATTTATAGCTCAGTGGCATCAACTTCCCAAGCATATGAATGGGGGAAAGGTGGAAAGGGAAGGGTTTAACTGAATGGTATGCTGCTGCTGCTGCTGCTAAGTCGCTTCAGTCATGTCCGACTCTGTACGACCCCATAGACGGTAGCCCACCAGGCTCTGCTGTCCCTGGGATTCTCCAGGCAAGAATACTGGAGTGGGTTGCCATTTCCTTCTCCAGTGCATGAAAGAGAAAAGTGAAAGTGAAGTTGCTCAGTCATGTCCGACTCTTAGCGGCCCCATGGACTGTAGCCTACCAGGCTCCTCTGTCCATGGGATCTTCCAGGCAAGAGTACTGGAGTGGGTTGCCATTGCCTTCTCCGAGTAACTGAATGGTATGAGATACTCTCAAATCCTTTGCCTTTAGGTAAAAGGAGCCGAGTTGTAGCAGCTGTGACTGCCAAGTACTATGAAGTGATCATAGCTTTCTTTCTGAGACAGACTGTAGCAATAGGCAATGTTAAGGGCAAGTCTAAGTCCTAAAGCCAATATGGTAACATGGGCACCCTTTCTGTTACCACTACTCATTCCCAGGCTGTTTGCCATGGTCAGAAGAACCAAAAACTCTTTGATGGAACAGCTGTTCCATGCTTCCCCCTTCCTCTCCCCATAAATTTCACTTCAAAAGCCCTTGATGATTCTTTCATTTCCAAAAGCTTGTCACATTTAGCTCATTAAAGTAAAATGCCAAATGTTCACAACCCTGGCATGTGCCCCTGCAAGTAGTAAATGGAGACATTGACCTTTTCCCTTTTCCTTGTCCAGTTCAAGATCCAGGAACCAAGTGATCTGTTGTGCTCTTCCCAGATCAATGTTAACTGCAAATTCATTGAAGGTAAAGTACAACTAAACAATTATTATTTGACTCCTTTAAATGCAACTATGATGATGGTCATCTCTCCTAGATCATTAGCCCCTCCAAATTCCCGATGCTTAACAAGTTGATGCTTCATTAAAATAACGGCCAGGCCCCAGTTATTTTGAACCCAGTGGAAGGGCAGCAATGGAGTGAAACCACACCAGTCCTTGCACTAGGTAGGGATCAGGAAGTGCTATTCTCCAAATTACCCCACATTCTACAATCTTGAAAGTCAAAAATATGTGCATGATGATAGTTAGTATTTATAACTATGCAAGACTGAAGGAAAATGGAGAGGAAGGCGCAGAAGATGAGATGGTTAGATAGCATCACCGACTCAGTGGACATGAATCTGAGCAAACTCAGGGAGATAGTGAAGGATGGAGGATCCTGGTGTGCTGCAGTCCATGGGGTCGCAGAGTCGGACACAACTGAGTGACTCAACAACTATGCAAGCAGGTTGTACAAAAAGGAAAAAACGATACTTTATATAAAAGATTAACAGGCTAATAAGATCCTTCTCAGCGCAGACCCGAGGACTGAGTTTTGGAGAGATGGCTGGGTGGAAAGTGCTAAGGTGTTTGGAATCTGCTTACTTTTCTCCTTGAGGTTCTTCTTTTGATCACCATTTTCAGAGCAGCACTAGAAGGAGAACAGGTAAGACAAACACATTAAGACTGATGTGACAGGTGGAACTCACGCAGGGCTCTCAGGAGGCATCCAGTGGAGGACAACTTCTCAACTTCCTAAAAGGCCCGAGTTTGGAGATTCCCAAAGGGCCACGTCCCTGGGGCCACCACTGTCACATCCCCAGGAGAGCTGGGGTTACCTTGCCTGGCCTCCAGGGGCACCTCTCCAGAACGATCTGGGTCATGTCACCAGGGATCGCCAGAGCCACCGCATTGGGGCCACCTCCCCCGGGAGGTCTGCCACCTTACCAGAGCACCAAGGGCCATCTCCCCGGGGTCACGGCAACCGCGTCCCCAGGCCGCCAACTCCACCTCACTGAGACACTCTCCCTTGGAGGTCTGTGCCACCTCACCGGACCACCAGTGTCCCCTCCCCGGGTCACCAGGGCCACCTCACCGGAGTGACGGGTGCCTCGCCGATCTCGCTGGCCGGGAGCATCCTGCTTCCGCGCGAGTCGTCTGCTCCTTGCGCAGCCACCGTGGCCAATGGACTCTGGCTCCGGCCAGCGATCAGAGATGAGCCTCGGAGATCGTAGCGCCGGACGCCACGGCAACTTCCTGCACCGTCTCTATGGTTTCTTCCTTCCCTCCCAGAGAGGCTCTGTCCGTGCAGCCGCCGGCCGTGTGCAGAGGCTCCCCCTGCCGTCCGGGGGTCGGATCAACCCCTCTGGAAAGAGAAGCTGGGGAGAGGGGCGGGGAGGAGGTCTTACTCAACCTCGGTAAAATCGTCTCCACTGCATTGAGGTCGTTAATAATGGAGCTTGAAGGTACCCTTCCCTCCACACCATAAATTCCATTTAAATCATTTCAACTTATATTTCCGATGATATACCAGATGTTCTGAGAGTGTGAGTTCTGAGAGCCAGCTTGTTGACTGGCTTTAATGTAATTTTGGTTGGAATGTTTAGCTGCGGAATTTCCAATGCGTTTTATCTTTGGATCCTTCTTTTACAGATCAGATACACCTAGAGGTAACCCTCCAACTTCCTACCTGGAGGGTGCAGATCTAGTTGTAAACATTCCGGGAGCTGAAAGGAGGAAAAGGACTCGGCATCTAATATACACTTCGCCCAGTGCAGAGACCAAAGAAGCTTGTTCTTTGCTAGGGAGGAGGACTAAGATTGCCAGCAAGAGTTAAATGGAGAACCCAGGGATTTGACGACTTCAAAACAAACGTGCAAGTGTTACCGTGGAGACTGAAGCAAACAGGGGGAGGGGAAATAAGCAACCCTTAGAGAAAACAGAAAGCATTCAATGAGGAGAAAACTTTCTTTATATCCTGAGATGCGTGATCCCCATTGCAACCATAAAGCAGTAACAGTCTACTATTTTAAAAGGAGCATTTAGAGACAAAAAAATATAATAGTAGAAATGAAAACTTCAATAAAATAGTTGGAAGATGGATGTTGGGAAGTATCCTGGGGGGGAGGAGGGGGGAAGCAAAAGGTCAAGTAAGTAAAAAATAGGAAAGAAAAAATAAATTAGAGGACTACTCCAGGGGGGTTAAAATCCAAAAAATAAGAATTCTAAAAGAAAAAACAACAACAAAGATTAGGGAAAGAGTAATCACCAGCAAAACAATTAAAGAAAATTTCTCCAAACCAAAGGTCTTGAGTTTCCAGATTGAACTGGGTCCCACTGAGAGCCAAGCACAATGGATACAACCTGACTCATCCCGCGGCTTGTCGCTGTGAAACTGCAGAAGGCTGAGGTCAAAAAGACAATCCTAGGCTTCCAGAGAGGAAAAAAAAGAGATCATTTAGAAAGGATCAAGAATCAGTATATCATTCAATTTCTCAATGGTCACAAAGAAACCCAGAAGACATCAGAGCAGGTCTGTCAAACTTCAAAAGAAAATTTATTTCACACTGAAATTCTGTACATGACTAGTAAACTACCAATCAAATGTGGATAAAGAATAAAGGTGTGTTCAGACATTCAAGACCTCAACAAATTTCCCTTTCGTTTATTTCTCCTTCTTCAGGAAGCTACTGGAGATGTATGTACTCCATTAAAATGAGGACTAAACAAAGGAAAAGAATGCACGTGATACAGGAGACAGAAGATACAGCACAGGAGAAAAATAAAGTGGGAAGCCCTAACAACAGCTGTGCACTTGACATAGGTGGTACAGGTCAAAAGGCTCCAGAAGAGATTCCTTCGAAAAGGTGAGACTGATAGAAGGTGAGACTGCTTATCTGTCAGAATCTCTGGAGAGAGAGGTTTAAACAATCATTAAGAAGGCAGGGCTTGGTTTAATGATGAATAGTAAAACAAAATAAGACCATTATTAACTTCAAGAAAAACAAAAACTGTGAAGGGAATACAATTAATCAAAATATATTACTTTGCTCAAGATATTTGCCTAATCATAATGAAGTTAACACAAATCTGTTTTACAAGTACAATATAACGATATTGGGCACATAAAGAGGTGGGAAGTGTGGTGGGGGTTGGGGAAGGGCTAAGGGAAGGAATACGAGATAAACCCTCATTTTTCATTAAGTGAAGTCAATAGATAGTGCCTAAAAGTGACACAGCAAGCAATAGAAATGCAAACATTTCATAGAAATGAAGGTAAATATTAACATAACCAATTGAAAGAGGTGAAATGACTTTGAGGAAGAAGAAATGGGGAAGGAGTGAGGTGGGAATATAGACTCTGCTGTTTCATTGCAAAACTTACAGGATTTTTGCAGAATTGACTCTAACTCACAGATATGTATAATTCTGATAAAAATTTTAAAAAATAGATTAAGAGAAAAAAGATTACTCTAAACCCCAAATTTTGCCTCTGAAGAATTCTCAGTCCTGTGAAGGAAATAGACATGAATATTAATGTAAGATTGAGTGCAGGTAAGCTCAACAAGGCATATGTTTGCATTGATTGAGGGAGCACAAAAAACAATTAACTACTATCTGGAAAATGTAAAGAGGCATATAAGATGGGCAGAATATGAGACAATAAGGATGAAACAAGAGATAAACTGTGTGTTTTAGGCAGTTAGCAATCCATAGTGCTGTGCTTCGTTGTTCAGTCGTGTCCAGCTCTTTTCGACCTCATGGACTGCAGCCCGCCAGGCTCCTCTGTCCATGAGGATTCTCCAGGCAAGAATACTGGATTGGGTTGCCATGTCCTCCTCCAGGGGATATTCCCCACCTACGGATGGAACCCAGGTCTCCTGCATTGCAGGTGGATTCTTTACCGTCTGAGCCACCAGGGAAGCCCAATCCATAGTGCTAGTGTGTAAAAGCAGGATCCTGAATATTACACATAATATACATGTTAGGATATAATTTTAAAGTCAAAGAGAACATTAAACTGTCAAATGTTTATTAAAGGGAGTTGGAACGGGGAAGAAGTTTTGAACATTTCTGTGTTATTTTAACTATAAAAGCCAATCAAGAACTGCCTTTTTGGAGAACAAAAAAAGTAAAAATGTATATTTTACTTGGATCTTGCCTAAGGCAGCTTAGGCTGAAATGCAAAGAGGGTAGTTTTGACCACAGAGTTAGTTAATGTACAAAAAAATGTGAACATTCTTTCCTCCATATGTGTTTGTAAGGAGTTGGTCCACAGTTTCAGAGAAGATAACTTTTTAAAGGACAGTTAGTTGACCCTTGAACAATATAAGTTTGAACTACCCATGTCCACTTCTCAGATTTTTTTCAATAAATATGTACTTCAGTACTGTATCATCCACGGTTAGTTGAGTCCATGGATGTGGAACTGCAGATACAAAGGGCTGACTATCAAGTTATGCTTGGATTTTCCACTGGACAGAGAAAAACATCTACTTCTGCTTCATTGACTATGTAAAGCCTTTGACTGTGTGGATCACAGCAAACTGGAAAATCCTCAAAGAGATGGGAATACCAGACCAACTTACCTGTCTCCTGAGAAACCTGTATGTGGGCCAACAGTTAGAACCAGATATGGAACAACTGACTGGTTCAAAATTGAGAAAGGAGTATAACAAGGCTATATATTGTCACCCTGCTTCATTAATTTACATGTAGAGTATATCATGTGAAATGCTGGGCTGGATGAACAACAAGCTGGAATCATGATTGCTGGGAGAACTATTAACAACCTGATATGCAGATGATACCACCGTAATGGCAGAAAGTGAAGAGGAACTAAAGAGCCTCTTGATGAGAATGAAAGAAGAGAGTGAAAAAGCTGGCTTGAAACTCAGCATTCAAAAAACGAAGATCATGGCATATGGTCCCATCACTTCATGGCAAATAGAAGAGGAGAAAGTGGAAGCAGTGACAGATTTTCTTTTCTTGGGCTCCAGATCACTGCAGACAGTGACTGCAGCCATGAAATTAAAAGACACTTGTTCCTTGGAAGAAAAGCTATGACCAACCTAGACAGCATATTAAAAAGGAGAGACATCACTTCTGTGACAGAGGTCCATATAGTCAAAGCTATGGTTTTTCCAGTAGTCATGTACAGATGTGAGAGTTGGACCATAAAGAAGGCTGAGCGCCAAAGACACGACTTAGTGACTGAACAACAACTGAACAGAGTCGGTGCCCCTAACCCCTGTATTGTTCAAGGGTCAACTGTATGCAAAAATTAAATTTAGATTGAATTTCTACTGTGTGGGTGTGGTAAAAATATTTGCAGTTTGCTGTTATTGGGACATTAACCTATGAACTAACCACAGTTCAAGAATATGTGATTGTACATGCATTAGGGACAGAAAACTACCCGAAGTACTTAACTGAGATGAATAATATCAGAGGAAGGCAGGATAGAATGCTACCAGTCTGCACGAATTACCTATAATCAGCTAACCAGATTCCCACATGTAAACCCAGGGTTTAAAAACAAGTCTACAAAGAAAGCTAAACACCAAAGAATTGATGCTTTTGAACTGTGGTGTTGGAGAAGACTCTTGAGAGTCCCTTGGACTGCAGGGAAATCCAACCAGTCTATCCTAAAGGAGATAAGTCCTGGGTGTTCATTGGAAGGACTGATGCTGAAGCTGAAATTCCAATACTTTGGCCACCTGATGTGAAGAAGTGACTCACTGGAAAAGACCCTGATGCTGGGAAAGATTGAAGGCAGGAGGAGAAGGGGACGACAGATGGTATCACGGACTGGATGGACATGAGTTTGAGCATGCTCCGGGAGTTGGTGATGGACAGGGAAGCCTGGCGTGCCGCAGTCCATGGAGTTGCAAAGAGTCGGACACGACTGAGCGACTGAACTGAACTGAAGTGCTGCTATGGAAAACTATATGGGGGTTAGTCAAAAAATGTTAAATTACCATTGTTGTTCAGTCGTTCAGTGGTGTCTCTTTGCGGCCCCATAGCCCCCATGGACATAATTACCATATGACACTGCAATTTCTCTCTGGGTTTAAACCCCACCAAAGTCCAAGTGCGGCAGCCTGTGAGCTCCTGGAGTGAAAGGACCACAGTAAGCTCCAGCCCCCACAGGTTGCGAGGCCAAAAGATGCGAGCGTTATGCCTCCCCAGGTCCAAGAAGCAGGAGCCGGATGAAGTGGGTGAGACCACCTCCCCTGATCGGTGGGCAGGGCCAAAAGCGGGGCCGGCGGCGGAGGGCAGGCTCCGCCCTCATGGGAGGGGCCAGCAGGCAGCGGCGCGTCGCTGCGCCGCACGTGTGCGAGCGAGGCGGCTGTGAGTCGGCCTGAGCGCTGCGGGGGCCTCGGCGTAAACCGCGCTCGCTGCCTATGCTGGGCCGCCCTCGCGGTTGGTTCATCCGAGTGGCCCTTACCTCCGCCTTCCTCCTGCGCCCGGAGCAGCGCGCCCGCCTTCTCGTCGCCCTGCCTGCGCCGCGCGCACGCTCTCAAACCCGGGGTAAGTGTGCGGCCTCCCCTCTACCGCCTGGACTCCGCGGCCAACCCTCGGCCCGGCGCCCCGGCCCGAAACCCTTCCTGGAGGGGCAGCATGGACTCGGAAGGAGTCCCGGTCGTGTTCTGAGCCCGTGGCGCGTCCACGGCACCTCCATTACGGATCGTGCCCGCGGGAACCCGGCTGGAGCCCGGTTGGTGTTGCGCCTCGGCGGTGCCAGTCCCGCCCCGCCCCCTGCTCTCCGGGCGGGTCCTAGCGGCCGCCGCGCCCTCTCTCCTCCCAGCGGCGCTGTCAGCGCTTGGATCCCTGTCCCACTCCTCTCTTTGCCCCCGAGGGTTCCTAAACTCTTCTTCCTCCCGGAAGAGACAACCCGCCTTTATCCTGAAGCCCTTTACAGCGCTCCGGTGCACCGCTGCTCCCGCCCACGTTCTTTCATCGTCTTATTTATCTCTCATTACTAACAGCGATCCTACTATGTGCAGGGCAGGCTCTCAGGTGACTGTTTTATACACGTTTCCCAGTGTAGGAGCAAACCAGAGTTTTTCTCGGTCAGATTTAAATGAGTGGATGCAGCAGGGGGTTGCTGGGCGTGTTGAAACTAATCCGCAAGGTGTCTTTACCGCCAGCCCTGCACCGAGAGATTTAAAAGTACACTCTCATTGCCTGGGTAATAGGGCCTGCCAAGAAATAAGGTTTGGAGAGTTTAGTCTGTCACATATTTAGTTCTGTTGTCAGACCACTTTTTTTTTTATTCCGAAAATATAGGATAACTAAAGGTTGGTTTTTGTTTCAAGTCTCTAATTATCTGTGAATCGGGCATGCCCCATCACCTGGGGATGCTTTGGCAGTTGAGGGAACTGTCAAAAATCAGACTACTGTACACTTACACTGAAAAGGGACTGCTGGATATGCAGTGATTTTGGTCAGTCATTAGGCAGAGTAGCCAACAGTTCGTATGTATTAATTTACAACTCCTTTTGAACTGATATTTTGGTAGAAACTGGTGCAGTAGAGCGATTAGTAAAACATGGCTTTTGGCCCCGGATAGGAGAGAGAAATGACAGTCCAGCTGGTCCCTTGACTAAGTTTGCTCCTATCTCAGGTCCTTTGTTGGTCCTGTTTCCGCTGCTGCCCAGAACACACACATCTTTTCATGTCTAGTTCTTGCTTCAAGCCTTTGCTCACAAGGCACCTCCTTAGACTTCACTGAAGAGCACCCCTCTTATTCTCACTGTCCTTACTCTGCTTGATTTGTGGCTTTTACAGATGTGCGTTTCCTGAGATTGTTTTAATTTTTTTCTCTGATATGTAAGCTCAGTGGGGGCAGGAAATTTTCTTTTCCCCAGTGCCTGGAATAGTGCCAGACAAATAAGAGGTGCTCGATAAATATTTGTGAAATGAACAAATCTAACGGACTTCATTACTTCACATTCTAAGAGTGTAGTGTGTGCCCTGCCCTAATGAGAGGGCTCCTTATTGTGAGAGCTGGAGGGATTCTTAATGGTTTGCAGAAGAAGAGAGATGCATTTAAAAAGGATAAGTTATGGAGGATTTTGAAGTACAGATGAGATTGAGACTAATATTGCTGTTTTTTCGACGTTCATTTTGCAGGAAATATGTTAAGGGACTATCAATGTTGCATTAAAATTTTGAAAATGCTAAACTTGATTTTTATTGTGGATTGTAGAGGAAGCTTATTTGTGAATCTAATTTCTTAATGAAAAACTTAAAAACTGTTGAAATTGTAAAATTTCTAATCCCATTTGGTTCATTTGGAGTGTAAAAGGAATGAAATCTATTACGTTAGTATTTCCTCTAATGTGTTGTGTAGGACTTCGAGTTCATGGGTACGTATCAGTGGATTTCATTTTCTTCCCAGAAACATCAAGTTTCTGGTCTCTAATAAAGATTGCTTGACATTTGAGATGCTGTCTTACTATTTTGGATAGTGTATTTGCGCAACTTTATGTTTTTTGAAAATTTTTGGAATTTTAATACCATTTTAAAAATTCATAAAGCTAGGCCTTTTACTTCCTATCCCTGCCTCCCCCTTTTTTTTCCTCCCTTTTTTTTCAAGCCAGTCATTTTTTACAGCTTTGCTGTAGAAGACTTGAATATGTATATTTGGATTTTCCTGAATGCAAAGCTCATTTCCTTAGAGCCATCAAATGGGGGCAGTCAGGGTTGTTCCATCTTTCTGGTTAAATTCTTCTCAGCCTCTTGGATGTTCACATGGTCCTCTCTCATTTAGAAATTATATTTCATTTCAGTTTTCTCGTTTATGTATTTTCTGCTTAAGAAATTGACACTGATTTTAGTTCTGCCTCTCCTGGTCCAGAATTTTGCACAGCTGTCCTAGTAAATATGTTCTCAGCTTCCAGGCCCACAGACAGAACTTAGCAAAATATAAATTAAGTGATTTATAATCACTTGTGCTGCATATACCTTAATAATTAATGTCTGTATTAGGGCCATCGGCTAAAACAAATGGAAAGTATAATTTTGTTTAATGAGCTTGTCTTTGCAATTAAATGTAACAAGAAAAAGAGATCAAGCAAATGTCCACAAGTATCAAGAAAAAGACTGCCAAAAAACACTAAAGGCCCATTTATTTGGTGCTCTTGGCAGTGCTTTGAGGGTCTCTTAAAATTGAAACGATGTTTGAAGGAGAGAGCCATGCTTAACCATTAGCCCAGAAAACAAAAGAACCATAAGAAGCTTTGATTTTTTTCCCAGACTCAGCAGCACAGTTCTGCGATGGAAAGCATCCATAATAAATATTAATGACCAACAGTTGAATAGCAACAGCTAGAACAGACCTTTGACCAAGTCATCATTTTTCTGCTTTACAGAGAAAGGAACTGAGACTTAAGAGTGGTGGCTCACTTGGTAAATGGCACAATCTAGATCAGACTCCAAGTCCTATGCCCAAACTGCCACTCACCAAACAAGAGTTGACACCAGTGGTTGATACTTCAGATCCACCATCTGCTAATATCCTCATTCCAGGGATGTTAGGTGTTAACAATGCTGTCCTAAGCCTTCTAGAATTTCATTCACATAGGGGAAGATGAGGGGATGGAGTGATACCCGTATTTTGGCTTAGGTGACTGGTAGTTTGTTGGTAAGATTCTTTGAGGTAAGAGATGCAATTTAAAAGAAGTGCATTTGTGTTGGGAAAAGATGAGATCACTTCAAGGTGTGTTGAATTTGATGTTTGATTCCACCTCTTACTAGCTATGTGAACTAGAGCAAGATACTCTCTGGGCTTCAGTTTTTTAGGGGCTAAGGTGGGAATAATAATAACACATAAGTCACAGGGCTGAAGAGAGGCTTGAATGAGCTCAGTGTGCACACACTATCATTGTTTAGCTGTTTTTCCCATTGCCTTGGACCCTCGAGTGAACAGGGAGTTGGAGATGAGTCTTGGCTGGAAAACGAGACTGAGAAGGGATCAAGACGGGGGAAGGAACCCGGGGAAGCCAAATGTAAGCAGCAAGTTGAGCAGGAGGGGAAAAGAGCACCTCGAGAGGCAGGAGAAAAGCATGGAGTAGAGGCCAGATCTTCCACCTGAACGTAAGCTTCATGCTGATGGGGTGTTTATTTGATTTGCTTGTGTGTCATGTTGTGGCGTGTATGGTGCCTGGAATAATGCCTGGCACAGAGGTGCATGGTGAGTGTTTGTTGAGGGGATGAAGTACAGGTACGAGGAGTGAATGAGTGTTAAAATGAGTCTGGACCTCCCTTCAGAGGGCTGCCGTTGCTTGGCAATGGTTATAATAAGGGGTTTTGTGAATGTGCTGGTAGGAGGTGCACTGCCTGAGGACCCCTGTTTTCTTTGTGAATGTCACACAGGAGTTGGAGGGATGGCAAGACAGCCTGGAGGGTTGTCACGAGAAGAAGTCCACTCACCTGGCGTTGTGTTCTCCGGCCAGGAGCCCGGGTGGAGACAGCAGAATTGGTACTCAGTTGAGGTTTAGCAGGGATCTTGCAGCAGGACTGGTGAGCAAGGGTGTTGAGTGTTGGTTAGGAGTTTGGAGTTGTTGAGCTTTGGAGTACTTGAGGAAATGAAGATGGAAGAGGTGGTATCTTGGAACTGGAGGTCTTGGTGTGTTTGAAGAACAGGTGATGGGAGAGAGGGAGCAGTAGAGCTGGAAACAGTGGTGGTTTGATGAGAGTGGAATAATTAGTGTATCTTTTTATACCTTGAACTTTTATAATAAAACATTTCAGACATGCGCAGTAGAGAGAATGACGTGAAGATAGCCCCATGTTCCCATCATCCAGTTTCAACAACTATCAACTCATGGCCAGTCTTGTTTTAAATCTGTACCCCACTCCACTTCCATTCACCACTGGTAAGTTATTTTGAAACAAAGTCCAGACTTCATATCTTTTCAACCATAAAGATTTCAGTCTGTATCTCTAAAACATAAAGATTCTATTTTTAAGTGTAACCACAGTGATATTGCTGAAGTTGAAGCTCCAATACTTTGACCACCTGATGCGAAGAATTGACTTCTTAGAAAACACCCTCATGCTGGGAAAGATTGAAGGCAGGAGGAGAAGGGGATGACAGAGGACAAGATGATTGGATGGCATCACCAACTTGACGGACATGAGTTTGAGCAAGCTCTGGGAGTTGGTGATGGACAGGGAAGCCTGGAATGCCGCAGTCCATGGGATCACAAAGAGTCGGACACCACTAAGCAACTAAATTGAAGAGTGATATTGCACCTTAGAAGTTGACCATACTATCTTAATGTCATCAACTGTCCCCACTGTTTCAATATCCCTGATTGTCTCATAAATACATTTTTAACAGTTGGCTTGTTAAACCTGGATTCAAAGAAGGATCCAGGTTTATCTATTTGTACATTCCCCTTTCCTCCTTTTCTTGTTGCTGTTCATTAGTTGAGGGACTGTCTTGATCCTTGTTGAGTTTTCCACATTCAGACTTCTGCTGATTGCTTCCCCGTGGTGGTGGTGAACATAACATCTTCTGTCTCTTTATGCCATCTAAACTAGTAGACATAGTTTCAGTCAGTAAGAACTTCATAGACGACAGCGTGTCCTTTCAGGGGCCTGCAACGTCTGGTTGTCTCTTTTTTGTGATGTTAGTGGCCGTTGATGTCATTGTCCAGGGCCAGTATTTCATTAGGGAATTGCTACTTAGTGTATCTTTGATCTCTGTAGATGGGGAAGAGTTTCAGCACCTGTTTCAAGACTTCTCAAAAATATCTACTCATGCTTATTATACTTCTCTGGATTCTCTGGCAGGTATTAGAGAATTAATATCCTCAGAGTCTGCACACCTCTTGAAGGAGGACAAAAGACTAGCATTTATTCAGTTCCTACTGTAGCTAGCCACTCTGTTTGTCATCTCATTTCATTTTCACAACAGTCCTATGAAGCACATACTATTCATGTTTTTCAGTTGAAGAACAGGGGCCAGGAGAGGTTATTTACTCTGGCCAGTTACACAGCTGGAAAGTGGGGTGGGAAAGCCTGGTATTTGGGTGCCTATATGGGTAGTGCACATGAAGGGAGGTAAAATGGGAAGACGTGGACTTAGTAGAGAGGAGGGCATGGGATTTGGGCCTCAAGGTCTTCAGATGAGTCTTAAAGGACTGGTGGTGGTGGCGGTGAGCTGCTCAGTCGTGTCGGACTCGGCACTGCCATGGATTGCAGCACACCAGGCTCCCCCATCCTTCACTGTCTCCTGGAGTTGGCTCAGTTTCATGTCCATCGAGTCAGGTGAGACTAGGTTAATCTGAGAATACAGACAGATATGGAGGACCTCCCACTGGAGAGAGTTCTGTGAGCAGTCAGGCTGGGATTGGGACCCGTGGGGGCTGGGCCTGAGTGAGAGGCGTGTGTGGAGGATTGGAAGTCAACACAGTGCCGGATGATGGACGGTGCCGAAGCAGAATGGGGAAGAGGAAGTAACTGGTGTTTCTGTCAAGGCTCGTGGTCCTCAGGTTGTTGAGAAAGAGCCTGATGAGTTCTCTGCATTCTGGGAAGGAGGTAGATGGGCAGCTCACCGTAAAGCCTGAGCCCTGCCTGAAGAGAGCAGAGTGCAGGACCCGGAACGGTATCAGGACCTCCCGATAGATCCTGTCATGCCAGCTGGGAACTTAGGGTGGGGGGGTTGTTTTCTTCTAGAGATGTCTGTGTCTCTTTTGGCTGGCAGGCTACTTGAGGGGAATGAATTGGGACACGTGGGTGGCCCTGATGTCACTGGGTTGTAGGCGACTGAGAACTCTCCTAGGCTGTGGCTGGTCATCTCAGGCTTAATTTCCACTTGGTTGAAGGTCTTGCCATTGTAGATGCCCACCGTGCAGCCCACCACCTCAGGCAGGATAATCACATTGCACAGCTGTGTCTTCACACCTGGGGCTTCTCGGTGGGCGGCGCCTCCTTCTTGGCCTCCTGCAGGCACTTCTGCAGCCATGCCGCTTGCTCTGGAGGCCACGGTTCCGGGTCAGCAGCTCACAAGATGTGCTCAGTCCCTGGTTGAGGTCCACACTGCTGCTGGGGAGCCATTGTGGGTTTGGGGGGAAGACTGTGTGTGACACAGTGTAGTAAGTGACTCAGGGATGTCCGCCAGGTGCCAGCAACATCTCTGGACTGTACACATGCTTGTCTCATCCCCACCCCCATGCCCCCATGTCCCCATGCCTCTTCCTGGGGTTCCCATGTCAGGAAGAGTTCCCCTACCCTCTGAAGTCCCCAGGACGGAAAACCTGAGTCATTCTATAGTATTTCTTCTTTCTTCCCACACTGGTCACCCAGTCCTGTCCACACCACCTCCTAAATATTCCTGAACCCACCTCTACCTTCTGTTACCCTTGCCTCAGCCTTAGCTCAAGCTGATTTCTTTCCCCAGTTGTTGTCTTACCTAATCTCCCAGCCTAACCCCATCTTTCTTTTGGAAAAGATGCCGTGAAATATATCTGACTCATGAATCAGATGGCAGTTTGGTTTCTCAGATGTAATTCCCTCCATTCAGCCTGGTGTGGCTTCAACCAGCTCTCAGCTTTAACTCCAGGCTCTCTCCTTGCATGTTTCACTCTTTGTGACGCGGGACCAGCTTGGTGGGGTTCCTCTAGCTCTCCGAGCCTCTATGCATGCTGCACCACCTTCCTCCCCCCTTTTCCACAGCCTCTCTCTTACTCATTCCCCAAAGCTTAGCTCAGGTGTTCACTTCTGGTCTTTCATTAGGAAGGGGTTTTCTCAGACACCCTCACCACCAGTGCCCCCATGGTCTTCTGTGTGTTTAATGACTCCAAGTAAGCCCCAGGCCCTGTCTGCCTCCCTCACTGATGTACAAGCTCTGAGGGCAGTTTTGTTGAAATAAAATGAGAATGAAATAGCACCAACATCACATAAGTCAGTGTTCTCCTTTGTTGTATCTTGCTTAGAACACATAAAAAATAAGTGCTTTCTTACTTGAATTAAGAAATAATTTTATAAATTGTATAACTAGTTGCAGTCCACTTCTATTCCTGTTTCTTGGTTTCTTCCGTTTTCTTAATTTTTTTTTGTCTTTCAAACAAAATTATTTTTACTGACATTTTCCTCTACCTTCCCCCCCCTTTTTTTGTAGCCGTCATGACCCTTTTTTCCTTTTCCTTTTCTTTCCATTCTTGATTTTTGACAATGAGGCAAGATCAAACATGGATTCTTAAAATTTTGTTCATAATTATTCCTCTGCTGTAGATACTTCTATAGATGGGATTCTGGTTAACCAAGAGAAGGAGAACTAGGGTGTTCTGCTCATTTATGTTCTTTATGTTTACTGAGTTTGTATGTTACTTTTAGCATCTCCCTATATAATTAATATAGGGCTTCCCAGGTGGCTCAGTGGTAAAGGATCCACTCTGCAATGCAGGAGACACGGGTTCGATCCCAGAGTTGGAAAGGTTCCCTGGAGAAGCAAATGGCAACCCACTCCAGTATTCTTGCCTAGGAAATCCCGTGGACAGAGGAGCCTGGCGGGCCACAATCTATGGGGTCACAAAAGAGTCAGACATGACTTAGTGACTAAATAACCATATAATTAAAATAAGAAAAAACCTTATCCCTGTTTCACCTAGAGCATCAAATAAAATCAAATTAGACAGGCACTTTCAGTCTTAGATATTAATAAATGTGTGCTCTGTGCTGCAAAGTATATACGGCTTCCTAGACTTTTGCTCAGTAATTTGTGTACTAGCTTTAAATGCTCTGTATTTTTTTAATTGTGGCAAAATACACACAACATCATTCTGACCATTTTTAAATATATAGTTCAGTAGTGTTAAGTTCATACACATTGTGCAGCCAATATGTAGAGCTCTTTTTTATCTTGCAAAACTGAAACTCTATACTTAAATTAAACAACTCTTTATTCTCCTCACTTTTTTTTAAGCCCGTTTTTTATTTTTTGGCTGTGCTGAGTCTTCATTGTGGCGTGCGGGCTTCTCTAGTTGTGTACCCAGGCTCTAAAGTGCTTGGGCTCAGTAGTTAAGGTTCGGGCTTAGTTGCCCCAAGACACGTGGGATTTAGTTCCCGACCAGTGATCAGACCCACATCCCCTGCATTGGAAGGCTCCGGACCACTAGGGAAATCTCATTCTCCTTGCTTTTAAAAAAAAAAAATGACATGGTATGAGTATGTGTTCATGTCAGTAAATATATGTATAAACTTTTATCTTAATCAATTTTTCGAAAAGATAGCAAGATCCTTGAAGCAAAAGTTAGATAATGCAACTGTGGTCTTCAGTGAAAACAAGTCTTCCTGCTGTCCCCAGCCACCTGTACCCTCTCCTAGAAGTAACTGCCTTTTCCTGTTTCTTTGAACATTGTTTTTACATATTGTTCGGCTTATGTACCTTAATGTCATTGTTCTTAATTTTTTTTTATGTAAAAGCACTGAGATGAGCATCCTTACAGCTAAAACTTGAAGCACTTTAATTAATTTCTTAGGATAATCCCTTAAAGAAGTATTTCTGGGTCAAAAGGCATGCATATTTTAAAGGCTTTTGATATCAAATTCCCTGCAGAAGTGTTGTACCATTTTTTCTATGCCACTAAAAGCATATTTGGAAGAATTATTTTAATGATTGATACTTAGGACCTTAGGAACAAAGTTAACTGTGCCTCTGTTTGCTGAAACCCAATTCTGTATAGAAGTGATTTTACCACCTACTCTCTTCCTTCTAAAAGGTTCTCTTAAATGTTTTCTTGGATACTTGAAAATGGAGATGACAGAAATGACTAGCGTGTCATTGAAGCGGGGGTCCGTTGCCATCGAAGATAATGACAGTGTGTCCCCAGCTGAGGAGGCCAAGAGACAGAAGGTCTCAGAATGCTGTCCAACCACAGGTCAAGACAGGCTAGAGAACAGCTCTCTACCCAGCAGCGAAAAGGTGCCTGGGCCTCCTGAAACTGCTGGACAGGGTAAAAAGAACTCTGAAGTTCCGTCAGAGGAAGAGGAGGAAGAAGATGGCCTCTCAGAGGAGGGTGAGGAGGAGGAGGAAGCGGAGAGCTTTGCAGACATGATGAAGCATGGGCTCACTGAGCTGGATGTGGGCATCACCAAGTTCGTAAGTTCTCACCAGGGATTCTCAGGAATCTTAAAAGAAAGGTTTGTTTTGTTTTTGTATCAAATTATTTTTGTTTTATTAATTCTTTTCTTTAAAAAGAAATCAGTCTATTCTTCCATTTAGCATTCTGTCCCCAAGGATTTTTCACAGCAGTGGTCAGTCAGGAATAGGATGAAGGAAAGCTGCCCAAATGAGTAAATGAAACTATTTGAATATAAAATGAGTTAGTTCAGTTCAGTTCAGTCACTCGGTCTTGTCCGACTCTTTGCGACCCCGTGAATCGCGCACGCCAGCCCTCCCTGTCCATCACCAACTCCCGGAGTCTACCCAAACCCATGTCCATCGAGTCGATGATGCCATCCAGCCATCTCATCCTCTCTTGTCCCCTTCCCCTCCTGCCCTCAATCCTTCCCAGCATCCGGGTCTTTTCCAGTGAGTCAGCTCTTCGCATCAGGTGGCCAAAGTATTGGAGTTGCAGCTTCAACATCAGTCCTTCCAGTGAACACCCAGGACTGATCTCCTTTAGGATGGACTGGTTGGATCTCCTTGAGTAAAAATAGCAATTTCCCTGTGGCATGCTTTGTTAGTATGTGAATGGGTATTTCCTGAAAATAAATTACTTTCAACGGTAATTAAATGATTTTGAGTTTTCCCTTGAATTGATCTTAAAGTCTTAAACTATTTTACCTGAATGGGCCACATTGACAGGAGAAAGAAGGTGGTTTTTGTAGCCAGGTGGACCTAGATGTGAATGTAGTTCAGCCACTTCATAGTTACTTAACTCCTCTGAGCCTCAGAATTCCTGTCTGAAAAATGGGTCATAATGCTACCTAGGAATAGTTAATAGGACTTTAAATAATGTATGTAAAGTATTTAGCATAAGGGTAAGCTTCAGGGTGGGTGGCTCAAGGTAGATACACTGGCTTCCAATTTAATTAAATTTGCTGTGTTTCATGATTCACTTTAGAATGAACTATATAATCATAGGGCAACATTAATAAGCTTTGATCTAGGCATTTTTCTGGAAGAATATTCTAGAAGCTCAGAAGGTCTTTTCTGTACCTGGTGCCAGGCCAAGGTGTGGATTAGACTTCATCATAAAACCAGAAAAAATAACTACATGACTTTGCACTGAAAGTTTTTGTTTTTAATACCTGTTTTAGCACAATAATAAGGTTTACTGTTGACACTCTTTCTCCTAAAATTAATAGGCAGCAAAATGTTAATGCTCTGATTTTCTTTTCCTCAGATACTCTGACTTTGTCGTTCACGAAATAGGAAGAGATGGACAAATCAGCCATTTGAGTGACTTGTCTGTCCCAGTAGATGAAGAGGTAGGAACAGCTCCCTAGCAAAAGTCACCTTCTGTATAAAAATAATATTTCCTGGAGATCATAGAAATACAGAGCTTTGACAGCCTCAAATTCTGTGTGTGACTCACTGGGAGTTCTCATGGTTATTTTAAAGGATCCTTCAGAAGATGTATTTACAGTTTTAACAGCTGAAGAAAAGCAGCGTTTAGAAGAGCTCCAGCTTTTTAAAAATAAGGAAACCAGTGTTGCGATTGAGGTAAGTAGTGCAAAAACATGTGAAAAGTTTTTTTTAAGGTTTTAATTGCATCTTTTGGGATAGATGTTTAATAAGTGTCTTCTGGAAGAATTACAGTAGGTAACGAAAGGGTGGACTTGCCCTATTTGATCTAAAAGAGCATTGCATTAAAAAATGTTTTTTATCAATGGTAGGTAACAAGTATTCAGATAAGCTATGGCCAAAAGAAAAAAATAGTTATGTTTTTGCTTTAAAAATTTTTTTTACACGACCACAAATCGACAAAAAAATCTGTTTGGAATTGCAGAGTGACCATTGTATCACATAGTATCTGCTGCAAAGGACTATCACAGCCTGACTGAGTGTGGTCCTGACAGGGAGGCCATGGCCCCAGCTCCAAAGGACTCCTAGTCTCAAATGAGTCACTGGAAGGGAGGGGAATTGGGGGGAGGAGGTAAGGGAGTGTTGCTTTGCTTATCTTGAGACTACTTCTGTTCATACAAAAAAGAACTCAGCTACTAAATATAACAGTAAATGTGTTTTTGAAAGCTGTTTGTTATGGAAGTTTTACTCTTCTCAGTTAGTGCTGTCACTGGTGGCTCAGTGGTAAAGAATCTGCTTGCAATACAGGAGACGTGGGTTCAGTCCTTGGCTTGGGAAGATCCCTTGGAGAAGGAAATGGAAATGGTAACCTACTCCAGTATTCTTGCCTGGAGAAGTCCATGGACAGAGGAGCCTGGTGGGCTACAGTGCATGAGGTCACAAGAGTTGGACATGACTTAACAACTAAACTACCACCACCACGATCCTGTCCAGTGAAATTGTGATGCGAGACATGTTTTTAATTTCAAATCTTCAAAAAATGTAAAAACAAACAGGCAAATAATTTTGGCGGTATATTTTATTTGCCCTACTATTTTCAAAATATTTCAATATATAATCAGTATTTTCAAAATTACTAATGACATGTTTTGTTTTCTTTTTTTCCTACTAAGTCTTCAGAATCCTGTGTCACTTTATACTGGTAGCACATCTCATTTCAGACTTGCCATGTTTCAAGTGCTCAGTTGCTATGTATGGCTAGTGGTTACCATAAGGGACACAGCAGCTCTAGGTGATCTCTATAGCAAAGAAAATACAAGATTCTAAGAATCTTGTAGCACAAGACTTTTAGAATTGTAAGTTTATGTTAAATTCATCTTGTACTATATTTTGATGACTTGCTGGATTTTGGGTTGTCTGAAGTTGCCACTTCCATTGCTCCCATGTAAAAAGAGTTTACTGTAACTTCTCAGAATTTTGGGGGATTCCCTCATGGTTCAGACGGTAAAGAGTCTGCCTGCAATGTGGAAGACCTGAGTTCGATCCCTGAGTTGGGAAAAATCCCCTGGAGAAGAAAACCCACTCCAGTATTCTTGCCTGGAAAATCCCATGGATGGAGGAGCCTGGCAGGCAAATTCTGTAGGGTCGCAAAGAGTCAGGCACGACTGAGCGATGTCACTTTCACTTTTTTCACTTTCAGAATTTATTATTTGCCTCCAACTCTCATCTCCTCTTCTCCCCACCAAAATTTCTCAGAAGTATATACTATTAAAATTTTAGAGATCTTAAATGACTGAATTTACTCATAGACAAAATAGTCAACAATGCCAAGAAGAAAATTCCCAAGAATTGGTTTTGAGGGCACTCTAGGAGGATGGTCCAGGCAGTGCAGTGATATATTATCTCTATAATATGCTTTTTCCTGCAGAGACGGCAAGATTTACTATCACCTTAAAAATTATAGTTATGCCATCTACTGAAAGATTTTACCTTAAAGAGCATGAACCCTGGGTAGATGTCCTCATCTATAAAATAGGAAGATAAACTTTCTGAATTTTTGAGGTCTGACTATGTATTCACTCATACATACAAACTATGGTTCCATCTCATTGCTTTCTAGATCTAGTCTCAGGTTTTGTTTTTTTTTTTTTTTTGGCTGTATCACCCAACTTGCAGGATCTTAGTTCCCCCTTCAGGCATCAAACCTGCAGAGTCCTAACCACTGGACCACCAGAGATTGCCCTAGACTCACTTTTAGATATGTAAAATCTCTTTTATCTATATTATAATGTATTTTTCTTTTAGATACATATTCATTTATATTTTTTATTTTGCTAGAATATTCTTAGGTTGAGCTAGTAGTAGTTATATTACATCTTATTAGCTTGCAGGTTACAGTCCATCAGTGGGTCATGAAATTAGTGTACTGTATCTTAACCAACATTATTATTTTTTAATTGCAGTGTTGTGTTATTTTCTGGTGTACAGCAAAGTGATTCAGTTTTTATATATATATATATATATATATTTTTTTTTTTTCTTTTTTCATATTCCTTCTCATTAGGTTTGTTTGTTTCTGGGTTTGTTTTTGGCCTCACTGTGGCCTGTGGTATCTTAGTTTCCCCATCCAGGGATTGAACCCATGCCTACTGCAGTGGGAGCATGGAGTCCTCACCATTGGATGCCAGGGAATTCCCTCCATTAGGGTTTATTATAAGATATTGAGTATGTTAGTTCCCTGTGCTATGCAGTAGGACCGTGTTTTTTATGTTTTTGTATATAGTAGTTTGTATCTGTTAATGACAAACTCCTAATTTATTCCTCTCCCACCCTCTTTCTCCTTTGGTTACCTTTAGTTTGTTCTCTGTGTCTGTCAGTATGTTTCTGTTTTGTAAATAAGTTCATTTGTATCATATTTTAGACTCCACATACAAGGTATATCATATTTTATCTGTCTTTCTCTTTCTGACTTCGTTTATATACGTATCTCTAGGTCCATCCATGTTGCTGGAGATGGCATTATTTCATTCTTGTTTATGACTGAGTAGTATTCTGTTGTATAAATACCTCATCTTTATCCATTCACCTGTCAATAGATAGTTAGGTTGTTTTCATGTCTTGGCTATTATAAATAGTGCTGCCATGAACATGTATCTTTTCAAATTATAGTTTTGTCCAAATATATGTCCAGGAGTGGGATGGCTGGTTCATATGGGAATTCTATTTTTAGTTTCTTGAGGAACCTTCAGATTATTTTCCATAGTGCCTGCACTGTTTACATTCCCACCAACCATTTAAGAGTGTTTCCTTTTCTCCATACCTTTTGCAGCATTTATTTGTACACTTTTTAATGATGACCATTCTGACTGGTGTGAGGTGATACCTCATTGTAGTTTTGATTTACATTTCTCTAATAATTAGCAGTGTTGAGCATCTTTTCACATGTCTGTTGGCCACCTATATTATCTTCTTTGGAGAAATAGCCATTTGGATCTTCTGCCCAATTTTTGATTGGGTTTTTTGTTTGTTTGTTTGTTTTTATATTGAGCTATATGAGCTGTTTATATTTTGGAAGTGAGTCTGTTGTCAGTCACATCATTTGCAAATGTTTTCTCCCAGTTGGTAGATTGTCTTCATTTTTGTTTATAATTCTCTTTGCTGTTCAAAAGCTTGTAAGTTTGATTAGGTTCCATTTGTTTTGCTTTTGTTTGTATTCTATACCCACTTTGGTAAGAGTTTATATCATGAATGGATGTTAAATTTTATCAAATACTTTTTATGCATCTATTGAGATGATCATATGGTTTTGTCTTTTGTTGATGCGATGTGTCACATTAATTTTTTTTTTTTTTTTTTTTTGGCCATAGCATGTGGGATCTTAGTTTCCCTACTAGACATCAAACCTCTGCCCCTTGCAGTGGAAGCACAGAGTCTTAACTGGACTGCCAGGGAAAGTCCCTCACATTGATTGATTTGCATGTGTTGAGCCATCCTTGTGACCCTGGAATGAATCCAACTGGATTATAGTGTATAATCTTTATGTGTTGTTAGATTCAGTTTGCTAATATTTTGTTAAAATTTTTTACATCAAAGATAATATTTTTCTTTATAGTGTCTTTGTCTGGTTTTGGTATGGGATGCTGCTGCTGCTGCTAAGTCGCTTCAGTCGTGTCCGACTCTGTGCGACCCCATAGACGGCAGCTCACCATGCTCCGCCGTCCCTAGGATTCTCCAGGCAAGAATACTGGAGTGGGTTGCCATTTCCTCCAGTGCATGAAAGGGAAAAGTGAAAGTGAAGTCGCTCAGTCGTGTTCGACTCTTTGCGACCCCATGGGCTATAGCCTACCAGGCTCCTCCGTCCATGGGATTTTCCAGGCAAGAGTACTGGAGTGAAGTGCTATTGCCTATAATAGCTTCTTAAAATGACTTTGAGACTGTTCCCTCCTCTTACGAGTTTGAGAAGGATCAGTGTAAGTTTCTCTTTGTATGCTTGATGGAATTCCCCAGTGAAGCCATCTGGTCTTGGACCTTTGTTTGCAGGGAGTATTTTTTATTACAGATTCTGTTTCATTTCTAGTGCTCCATCTGTTCAAATTATCTGTTTCTTCCTGATTCAGTTTTGGTGGACTGTATGTTCTTGAAACTCATCCATTTCTTCTAGATTGGCAAAGAAACTTTATTGGCATATAGTTGTTCACAATATTCTCTTATGGTTTTCTGTATTTCTGTGTTATTGGTTATTATTTCTTCTTTTTAATTTCTTATTTTGTTTATTTGGAATGCCTGGCCAGAGATTTGTCGATTTTTGTTTACCTCTTCAGAGAAACTGCTCTTGCTAACCAACATTTTTATAACATAATGAAGTGAACTAGAAAATAACAGTGCATTGCACATTATAAGGATTATGTACTGTTCTGTACATTTTTTTAGATTTTTAATAAGGTGCATATACATAATAATATATTGGAGAAGTAAATGGCAACACACTCCAGTATTCTTGCCTGGAGAACCCCATGGACAGAGGAGACTAGCAGGCTACAGTCCATGAGGTCGTAAGAGTCAGACACAACTTAGCAACAAACCCATCACATATTAATATATATTGCTGGATACTGAATCCAGGTATGAAATGTATTTCTCACTGTAAGATACATTCAGAAATTGAAAAACAGTTGTATAACTAGTTAGTTTACATTTTCTTGATGTAGATTTTTCTCTTTTAGTAAACAAATATACTGGATTATCATTATGAAGTTCCTCAGTATAGGGCAGGGTTCATTAGACGCAGGAGTAGATTAGAGTGCACTGTTCAGGGAATCGAGTTTCTGATATCCCCAAACACACAGCTCTCTTGCTTTTCCATCTGTGAGCCCTGAGGTGTTCATTGTTTAGCTGAGTCCCTGAAAGGCAGCGTCTGTGATGGGTGAGGAATTCACATCTGGCTCTGCTCCCCTCCAAATATATAATCTTAACTTCTCTCAGCCTCACTTTTCTCATCTCTAAATAAATGTGCTGGTGGCTTGATAGGGAACTGATGGGGATTAAATAAGACAGTGATTGTGAAATGATTGGTAACAGTACCTGGCAGCTGGACAGACTCAATAAATGGGTTCTTATGATTTGCAATTTGTAAAGGTCTAAAAGATTTCTGATATGAAAGGCACCTAAATATCATTCAACAGATGAATAGGTAAATAAGATGTGGTACATATATATGCTGGGATCCTACTTAGCTATAAAAAAGAATGAAATAACATGCAACATGGAGGGATCTACTAAGGGAAGTAAGATAGAGAACGGTAAATACCATGTGATGCCACTTATATGTAGAGTCTAAAATATGATACACATGAATTATTTGCAAAACAGAAACGGACGCACAGATATAGAGAACAAATTCAAGGTTACCAAAGGAGAAAGGGGTGAGGGGAGAATAAATTAGGAATTTGGGATTAACTGATACAAACTACTATATGTATAGTAAACAATAAGGACCTACCATATACCACAGGGAACTATCTATATTCAGTATCTTGTGATTATATATGTATAATTGAATCACTTTCCTCTACACCTGAAACATTGTAAATGGTCTATACTTCAATAAAAAAATAATTAACTAAAGAAAAAAAAAGACTTCTGAAATTGTACCCTTCTACTTTGATTACTGTATATCATTATTAAGATAATTAGTGTTTTTACTAATTCTTTAGTATTATTTCCTTTATTTACTGTTTGTTAAATTAGTATCATTATCTGTGTTTTTAATAGGTTATTGAGGACACCAAAGAGAAAAGAACCATCATCCATCAAGCGATTAAATCTCTGTTTCCAGGATTAGAGACAAAAACAGAAGACAGAGAGGGGAAGAAATATATAGTAGCCTATCATGCAGCTGGAAAAAAGGCTCTGGCAAGTAAGTGGGCTTGTGACCTGGCGTTTCTTCTGCCTCCTCATTCTCCCTGCCTGTTCACACTCAAGGGTCATTTTGCAGTTGTTCCGAGAAGGATATTGACCATATCATTCCTTCAAAGAAAGTGAACAGTCTTTCAGATGCTAGAGGAATCCTGCATCTGAAATCACAATCACAATCACACAATCATGTGTCTGGTAAAGGGGGCAGTAGGTCTTACATGTGAGTATGGATTTGCTGTAATGATAGTGGTGCCAGAGAGAGTCTTATGTAATTTAATACGTTCCCTGACGAGCAGAGCAGGCTGAGTGGTAATTCAAGAAGAAGACAGAAGAATATTGCTCTTTCTGTCCCTCCTAATGGGGGTAAGAAAGCTTTCAGATGAACAGAAACTGCTTGTCACCTCTCCCAGTGGCATATTCTGCAAAGTCCCTATATTGACAGTGCCGCTGCTTTCCAACCGTGAGTACCTTGTTGACTACACATAAAAAACATGGAATATATAGAAAACCACCCCTTCACCCAAGCCCGTGTTTCACTGAGTAGCATTCATTTGAAGTGGGTATGTTGTCAGTGAATCCTGTTTATTTGTGTTCTATGTTCTACAACCATGAAAATAACTATTTGCATATAACCTTAAGAAATATTGGATGATAACTTTTCTTCTTTTATTTGTCAGATCAGTAGATAAAGTTTTTATGAAAATTATAAAAGGAAAAATTGTTTCCTCTCCTCCTCCCCTACCATTGATGACTCCTGTTAGTGAAGAGTTACTTCTAGATGTATTTGTTGGAGTAAAACTCCACAATTGTTATGTAACAGAAGACTGTTCAAACCATCAGTGCTTTGTCAGTATTCTCTTGGGATAATGCTGTGAGTGGATGAAGCCTTATCTATAACTGTGGTTGTAGTGAAAGGAGAGGATGTGAGAAAAATGGGAGCAGAAATAAGATTTAGCCGTGCATGAGAAAATCATGTCGTCAAGTCAGTAGATCTGGATAGTGATATAGAAGTGAGAATCCTTGAGCAATAGGGAGAAGAAAGTGGAGGTTGGAGGTCACTTCACAGCAGATAACCAGAAAGGGCAGTGAGAGGATGTGTTCTGGGACTGCTTGAGGGCATGAGTTGTTAATCACTTTTCAGTTCAGAGGCTCATGGCTTGAGTGCTATATGTTTCTTTGATGACTGAGTGACAGTATAAAATATCACCTTGACAGCTGTTCTGCAGCCGGGGTTGTCTGGGAGATTTAAGCCCAGTGGGGAGTGACGTGAGTGACTCTTGTTTTTTCCATTCTCCCACAAGTGGGCATGTAGCTGGTAACTTATCTAGCAGTGGAGGAGAGAAGGTGAATTTGTACATAGGTGATTTGCTGCATTCAGTCTTAATTCTCTCCAGGAACCCAGGTTGAGAAGGGCTGCTGCGGAGATGTTCCTTGGAGAGAGGCAGTCCTCTTCGGTCAGCCGCCTTTTTGCAAAGGCAGGAGGAAGAGGCAGGGTCTTGTTCTGACAGGTGGTCCTGAGGAAGCAGACTGGAAAAGGGAAGGCAAAGCCTGTGTTTGTCAGACTGGTTCTTCTTGGAAATGGTTGCTCCTCCTTAGAGGCAGCCAAGTTTTGTGATCTTGGTATTTGCAGGCCACAGTGGCTGGCAGTTTGCCCCTCAAGTGAGTGGTGCTGAATCTCTGATGTTCTGTGTTTATCCACCTTTTCTGTGCTTACACCACACCACACCTTCCTTTTTTCCCCGCCAAATAAAAACTTTCCTTAAGGTTTTCCAAGTGAGGTACTGAGCTGTGTGACATGAACCACCCCTTTCCCTTCTCACATTTTCAATAAAATATTAATTTCTCACTATAAAAAAGAAGCATGAAGGCAAGTCCAGTTGAATCAGTGTGTGGATGAAGATCTGGCCCTTTGGTGCTTGAGGGGCTGTGGTGTTTATTCAGAGGTGGGCTAGAGGCCTGCTCTCTGCGTGTTCTCTACCACTGCCTCAGAGGCCCAACTGGCACCGGAGAGCCCGTGAGCGTCTCCAGGTCCGGCCCCCACCTGCGAGCTGGGGGCCACCTCAAGTAAGCAACACTGGCGACGTAGGGAGAGCTGGTGTCTGGAGACGGCAGTTCTTGCCTATGCAGACAGAACCCAGAAACAGTGACAGCTTGTCCTCCTAGGGCACTTCGCCTGCTATTTGAACAGATTAGCTTTTAAAGTCTCATTGCAAAGCTAAGTTGGAATGTTTTGAGCTGCCTCACTACCAAACCCTGACGTAAATTGTTATTGGTGGGCCAGGCACCATGTAGCAGGTTTGCAACATTTTTAACCTCAGATAGAGCCACGCAGCCTAAAATGCCGGTGTGATAGATTCTAAATCATGGTGGCCAAACACAGATTATCGATACCAGCTCTTTTAACCCTAATGTTATTTGATGTGTTAATACAACCTGATAGACAGGGCACATTGATTTATCTACCGAAGCATACTTATGGTATTTTTCTGAAAATACTGTATAATTATCATAGACCATGTACTTAGGTAAATTAACTTATATTTTGAGATAAATAGTGTACATCTCCAAAAAACTTTTTAAAGATTTAAGTTAAAAAAAAATTTTTTTTTCACCGTAGAGATGCTCCATTCTGTGTGAAATTAATGGTTTCCAGGGGGCACACCTGTATCTAGGAATCTGCAGAGACTAAGGAGGAAGAGTCAGACAGATAAAAAGTTCATTTTCTGGGAGAGACTGGTGTTATGGAATCAACAGGAAGAGGGGATTTCAGTGATGGAGTGGTTAGCCATGGAAAATATTACAGACAGGTCCAGCAACATAAGAACTCTGAAACACGTCCACCAATTTTTAGGATCTTGGGGATCATTGGTGTCTTTGCCAGAGCAGTTTTAGTGGAGTGATTGGAAACCAGTTCACACAGTAGGTTAGGATGAAAGATAATAAATCCGCCATAAAAAGAAGGACAAAGAAAAGGAACATGCTTAAGGAGAGGGAGACGTAGGTTTGACTAAAATACAAGAGCCCTGAGCATATTGATATATTGAAGGGGAAGAGCTGATGGAGAGGGAGCTGGGTGATGGAGGCTAGAGCAGGACCCCAGAGGAAGCTGCAGGGTGGGTGTGCTAGGGTGCAGCAGGGGAAATTGTCTTGAATGAGAAGGAAAGAATGTTCTGCATGCTACCCATCTTGTCGTCTTTCTTGAGCTGCAAACGTTTTTCCTTCTTTATTCATGTGGATCTCTGCTCAATATGTGAATCTTCCTGAATGTAGTTTTCTTTTTTTATCTGGATTCTGTTTCTCCTCTCCCTGGGGCTGCAGTATCAGACCATCAGAAGGTTGCTTCCTAGCCTGAGAATTCGTTGCTTTCGCATTTTAAATCAGCGTGTCTCAAAAATATGTGAAAGTTATTTTAAATTCACTTAAATTGCTACCTAACATTCCAAGGATTTGGAGTTCTATAAAGTCAAACAAATCGCCCAAAGGAAGTTGAGACTCACTGATTTTTCATTTTTCAAAACATTTCCAGTTAATCAATACATATGCTTATTAACAGTTTGTGTACTGAGTGCACTTGGAAAAAGAATCCTTGTATGTTATTTACAGAGGAGATAATTGAATGCATGCTCACTGCTTGGATTTGCTAATAAGATGCATGTTTGTGAGCCAAACTCATATCGGTTGTCATGGTTTCTTGTAAGGTGTAAGAGCACTTAGTATTTTAGTCTTGTGGTTTCATTTGTTTCTTGTCACTAAATGTACCAAATGGGTAGTCAGAGGAAAATGTAGCTTACACTTCATCAGCTTTTATCACAAATATTTTTTTAACTTTTTATTATGTACATTTTCAAACATGGAGACAAGTAAAGGAAGTAGTATATTGAACCCCTGTGTACCCATCAACCATCTTCAGTGTTATTAACATTTTATTGTTGAATCTATTCCTCCCACTTTTTTTCCCTTGTTGAGGTGTTTTTAAAGAAAATCGTATGTAGTACTTCATTTCACACATAAATACTTCAGCATGTATCTGATAGTAAAGGACTAAAGCCCTAAACTAGTATCACCTCCTGACAAAATCAGGAATAATTTCTTAATATTTCATACCCAGTGCATGTTCAGTTTTTTCCCTGATTGTCTCAGAAATGCCTTTTGCATACAGAGGACTCGTTTAAATCATGATACAGACAAGGTCAGAACATTGCATTCGACGGATGTCTCTTCAACCTCTTTTTATCTATTGGTTTGAAAAGTGTTTTCCATAATTTCTGCATTTTTTTTAAATAAAAAAATCAGTGCAGAAAATTCATGAACACAGAAAAGCACAATACAAAACAGTCATCACTTGCAGCCTCAACAACCAAAAGATAATTACGAATAGTGTTCTGGTACACGTCCTCCCATGTTTAAGAAAACAAATCTCTGGATGGGGAGGCGTTTTGCATCCAGTCTCACACCTTTTGCTATGTCCTGTGGGCACAGACAGTGCAGCTTTGAGGATCAATGAACAGGCCACTGTAAGGCCATTGAGACAGGGAGGCTTGAACCTGTCGGTGAGTTTTCTGCTTGTTCACTGTTTGCCTCTGCGACATTCCATTGTTAATGTCTAAGTCACTGTCAACCCACCACATAACCACCAGATGCTGTAGGAGTTCCTCGGTAGCAACTTCCCATGCGATCATTTGCATGTTCACTTCTAAAGCACTTTAATGTTATTATAAATTAAATACTGCTCTCTTGTGCTCTTTATGCTGTGCATTTGGACAGAGGTCAGAACTGCAGCAGGTAAGAGCGGTTGGCGTTTCATGTAGGTAAAATGAAATGCCAATGATTTTTGTCACAAGTACTAAGTATAGACAACTTTGCTTAAATGGAGGGAGCTGGAAGGAAAACCAAAAATAGTATCCCTGTTCACAATTTCCTGAGGATGAGTTGTAAGGAATTCACACCAAGAACCAAAGAAATACTTGCAGTGCTTTTTCTGTAATACTTTAAGCATACATGCTGTGGCAGTTTTCCAAATGGCTTATTGATGAGGTTGTTCTATACATTGTAGCTTACATAACTAACCTGTCAAGCAACGCTTTTTGCCTTGGCAAAGGCAGGTGTGTAAGTAACTTTAGTACCAGAAGTTTGTTGTGTCTCTAAAGATGCAGAATTCATGAGTTGATGCTAAAGGGTTATTTTATGCACAAAGAAAAAGGAACATTTCTAAAAGACAAAGACTTTTCTAGGGATTGTGTGAAATACTTTTTCACAGTCTGTTTCTTTCAACGGGTTACAGAAATGAAGTGAGTTAGATGCATTGTCAATAGCAGCTGCATCTGTGTGTCACATGAGACTCATGGACATTCTTGTACAACATCTGGGAAGTGCAGTTGTGGCTTACACATTTTTCCCAAAGTGTTGATTTTTCAGAACACCTTTCAGCAATGAAGTCTAAATCTTAATGTTGTTTGAATAGATGTTTCTGGTAGTATAATTTAAATGTTTAAAAGAACAGCTGTGAAGTCAGATTCTCCAAAGTCTTGAAATGTTTGTCAGTTTCTAAAAAGTTGAGCAGTTGAAGTAGCAATGGCTCAGACTTTTAATTTTTAAAGTCTCCTCTTGCCCAAAGATTGACAATTAGGTATTGAATGCCAGCTGCTCTCTCTGTCTGGAGACCTTTGTAAATGATCTAGTGTTAACTAAACTTCTGTGACAGAAGTGGCCTTTAGAAAGTCTCACCGTGTCACCAAGCCAGTTCCTCACAAACTGTACCCCCATCCCTGCCAAAATGACCAGCTTGTTGTGGGAACACCTAACTGGCAAGGCAAGGCAAGGTTTGTGGGTTCCTTCATGACTTCTGGTGCCCCCCTGGCCTGCATACATTCTGGAGAGCCCGTTGACCCCCTTTCAGACACCTGCTTATCAACTAAACCAGGGGATGGTTGGACTTCTCTGTGTTTCTCTGTGTGAAGATCGCTCATTAGGTTTAATCACTTGTCGTATGACCAGAACTTCTCACTTTTGATTTCAAATAGAGACAGATAAGTATGCAATCAGAAAGTTTAATAATGCCAGTGGTCCACACAACTATAACCATTTAACCTGTGTTTCTTGTCAGTCTGGATCTGATTTCTCGTTCAAGGATTCTCTAGCAAAAATGATCTTGTAGAGTTTCATGAGGAAAAACTCAGCTAATGTTTATTATGGTGTACATAACATTTAACTTTTTTTTGTTTTTAAGATCCAAGGAAACATTCTTGGCCAAAATCTAGGGGAAGTTACTGTCACTTTGTACTGTACAAGGAAAACAAAGACACCATGGATGCTATTAATCTATTGTCCAAATATTTAAGGTTAGTATCTTGTTCTTGGGCCTATGCAAAATCAAAACACAGAAACATTTTTTTTTTCTTTGCATGCTGATGAGAAGGGAATGGGAAAATAGGCAAACAGGTAGCAAATGTACCTCTCAATTACAGTTTTTTAAATTGTTTTGGCTGTGGCTTGTGGGATTCTAGTCCCCCAACTAGGGATTGAAACTGGGCCACAGCAGTGAAAGTCCTGAGTCCTAACCACTGGACTGCCAGGGAATTCCCAATTTTAGTTTTTGTAGACAATAGTTGAATTAATTTTTTTTAACCTCCTTGCATATGGTCAGTGATTCAAAATGACAATTCTCTAAGTAAATGGTTACATGCAGTAGAGAGTTACTAGTCCATCCAGCTACAGTAAAAATTAGCTGGACTTCCCTGCTGATCCAGTGGTTTAAGAATCCACCTGCCAGTGTAGGGGACGTGGGTTTGATCCCTGGTCCAGGAAGATCCCACATGCCACAGAGCAACTAAGCCCCTGCACCTCAACCTCAACTATTGAGCCTGTGCTCTAGAGCCCAGGAGCTGCAACTTCTGAGCCTGAGTGCTGCAGCTACTGAAGCCCACATGCCCTAGAGCCCATGCTCTGCAGTAAGAGAAGTCACTGCAGTCAGAAGCCTGCACACCACAGCTAGAAAGTAGCCCCTGTTCGCAGCATCTAGAGAAAGCCCACTTGCAGCAATGAAGACCCAGCACAGCCAAAAATAAATATTTAGGAAAAAAAAGAAAAATTAACTGTCTCTCCTGAAAACTCATACTTTGATGTGGTTGCAGAGGTCTGCTGCTAAATCTGAGTTCTTAACTCCTAGAGATCAACTGGATTGGAAACCTGAGACCAGTCAGATTTTCTCATAGGAATGCAAATGCAATAGAATTTGGGTCTCTGAGGATGGGCCAGGTTGCCGTTTTATTTTCAGAAACGGATTCAGGTACCAGAGCAAATCTGTACACAATGGAAATATACTTTCTGATATGTATTTAACCTGGTTTAAACATAGTACATACTGTGTTAGTTCTGACTGCCTTAACAAGAAGTGAGTGGCTTTAATAACAGCCATTCGTTTTCCTCAGTTGTGGTGGCTAGAAGCCCCAAGCTGAGGGTGCTGGCAGGTTTGGTTGTTTGCTGAGGCCTTTCCTTGGCTTGCAGGTGGCCACCTCCTCTGTGCCCTCCCATGGTCTTGCCTCTGAGTGTGTGTGTCCCAGAGTCCTCTGTGAGTCCAGATTTCCTCTTCTTATACTAGGACACAAGTCTAATTGAATGAGGGCCTCGTTTTAACTTAATAACCTCTTTTATGGCTCTGGCTCCAAATCCTGTTGGGTTTGGAGCTACCGGGAGTCAGCCTCAACACAGAAACTTTAGGGGAGCACGGTTCATCCCATAGGACACAGTACCTAATAAAGCAACATTTTATTTACTGCTAGCTTTCTCTCCTGCCTTGTCTGTCCCTGAACCCCAGGGAGAAGACAATTCCGATGTAAGAGTAAACGGTTGGGAAGAGAGCTCCTCTGAGATCTGGATTGCTCAGAGTTCAAGAAATCCTCCCCGTTTCTCTCCTATTCATGTGGAGCAGTTTTTATTAAATTCTTCTTAGTTATCTAGCTTACTTGTATCTTCGTATTAAAACTATTCTGATCCTTGTTGTAGCATTTGGCTTTATATAAAGAAATAGCATGTATTTATGGAAAATTCATATAACTATTAACTTTTGGAAATTGAAAATACAAAATTTTTGAAGTGATACATGATACATCTAGGATGGATAGTTCTTTACCTTCACAGTTATGTAATTATATGAATTGCATGAAATCAGCAGGAAGTGCATTACTTCCTTTTCTGACACATTCCAAGTCACACAGAGATGAGGAGGGAGTTGTCCGGGCATCATTTAGTTTCTTAGCTTTTAAGAAACACTAATTTATGTTTTCCTGGATATATTTTTAAATAAATATATATTTACATATATATTTATATATATATATAAAATATTTTTTAAATAAATATTTACTATTTTAAGTATATTTATTTTAAATCTTAAATTATGAGAAGCGTGATTTCCTAACAGTATACGACTTCATGTGGTTTTGCTTTTGTCTCATCAGAGTCAAGCCAAACATATTCTCCTACATGGGGACCAAAGATAAAAGGGCCATAACCGTTCAGGAGGTTGCTGTTCTCAAGTAAGTAGGAGTACGTACTGGGGTTCGTTCTGTAAAAATCCTAGCACTGTATTTCCAAGTTCGATGATTTGCTTTCTGGGGTTTACCTCTTCCGTCTTTAGATGGTGCCTCCTTCTATTCAAAAAACTGCTTTTCTATTTGTTTCTTTTCTTCTTGCTTATCTGCATTCCCTAATATTTTCGCAGCAAGCTCGTATTGCTTATGTCATTTTTAAAGGATTTGTGTGGTAGAACCAAGAGAATATGTGCTTCTTTCTCTTTTGTCTCTTATTCACTGATTGTTAAATGTAAGTTATTTAGAATTTAATTACAAAACAGTGAATGAGCTCTTTTGTTATACACTGAAGATCTATAGAGGAAAAAGGTGGTCTTTGCTTTAGAAGTAATTATAATGGAGCAGACAGGTAAATCAGAATTTACACACAGTGATATAAATGCTAAAATAGAAGTGTATTTGGGGTGTTAGGGTAGACCTGATAACAAAGTATGGCACTCATTGTGGGGGGCAGGCCAGGGAGGCTTTCACAGAAAATGGGATGCTCGAGGGTTTTTTCTTTGTGTAGTTTGGCTGTGCCACTCGGCTTGTGAGATCCTAGTTCCCCAACCAGGGACCAAACCCAAGACCTCAGCAGTGGAAATGTGGAGTCTAACCATTGGACCACCACGGAATTCCCTAGATGCTCGAGTTTTAATCTAGACTGGGCTTTCTCTGCCTCTTCACTGCTGACACTTTGGGCTGGATAATTCTTTATTGAAGGGGCCATACTGTGCACTCTAGGACGTTCAGCAGCAGCCCTGGTCTCTCTCTACCACCGGATTTCAGTAACTTTCTCCCATTCATGTCAGCACTGTGACAGACAAAAATGTCTCCAGACCTTGCTAAATGTCTCTTGAAGAGCAGAATAGCCCTGGTTGAGAACCACTGGTCTAGATTCTAGAAGGACAGGTGGTCAGACAGACTCAGGTGTCCATCCTCGATTCTAGAAGGCTGGGCGGTCAGACAGGCTCAGGTGTCCATGCTTACGTACCTCTGAGGTGGGGGGTGGTGGAAAGGAGAAGTAACGGGGCAGGAGGAAATGGGGGTTGCAGATGCTTGTTGTCATGAGTGCGGTGATGGTTTCACAGGCTTATTCACGTGTTAAAACTTGTACATTTTGCATATGTACAGTTTATTGTTGTTCAGTCATCCAGTCCTGTCTGACTCTTTGTGACTCCATGGACTGCGGCACACCAGGCCTCCCTGTCCCTCACCATCTCCTGAAGTTTTCCCTAGTTTATGTCTGTTGCATCAGTGATGCCATTCAGCCATCTCTTCCTCCGACGCCCTCTTCTCCTTCTTCCCTCAATCTTTCCCAGCATCAGGGACTTTTCTAATGAGTCGGCTGTTCTCATCAGGTGACCAGAATACTGGAGCTTCAGCTTCAGCATCAGTCCTTCCAATGAGTATTCAGGGTTGATTTCCTTTAGGATTGACTGGTTTGATCTCCTTGCTCTCCAGGGGATTTTCAGGAGTCTTCTTCAGCACCACAGTTTGAAGGCATCGATTCTTTGGCGTTCTGCCTTTACTGTTCAACTCTCACAACCATATGTGACCCCTGGGAAGACCAAAACCTTGTCTGTACAGACCTTTGTCAGCAGAGTAATGTCTCTGCTTTTCAACACACTATCTAGGTTTGTCATTGCTTTTCTGCCAAGAAGCAATAGTCTTCTGATTTCATGGCTGCAATCACTGTCCACAGTGATTTTAGAGCCCAAGAAGAGGAAATTGGTCACTTTCGCTTCCGCCCTTTCCCCTTCTATTTGCCATGAAGTGCTGCGGCTGGATGCCATGATCTTAGTTTTTTTAATATTTAGTTTTAAGCCAGCTCTTTTACTGTCCTCCTTCCCCCTCAGCAAGAGGCTCTTTATTTCCTCTTTGCTTTCTGCCATTAGCGTGGTATCATCCTCATATCTGAGGTTGTTGATGTTTCTCCTGCCTGTCTTGTTCCCAGCTTATAACTCATCCAGTCTGGCATTTTAGTTTACCAACTTGATAATTCTAAAGTCATCTGTGCTTGCTATCCCCACTTAAAATAAAGGCATATGTGTGCTTGTAATTCCCCTGTCTTTTCATAAAGAAGTTAAGGTGGCACCTCCTCTTCACCCCACAGTCCCCTGCCATTTGGCTCCCTTCCTGCCTTCTGATTCATTTGAGATAGTGTCAGGATTGAGTTCCCAATTGCATCCTAATGGATTTTCCAGCCCTTCTCTTCCTTGACCTTGAACCCTGGGCATGAGGTCGTGGTAAAGGCATAAAGGCAGGTCGAGAACATCCGCTCTCTACGATACGACTTCACTAGCAGTGGTGTGCATGGTGCCGTGTCTGGGACAGAGCGGGAGTGACACCTGAAGATGCTGGCGCTCCCACCTGTTGCCCTGGTCTCTTTGTTCCTGAGACGCGTGGAATGTGGGGTCATCTGCTGAGACTGAAGGGGATGGGAGTGGGAAAGGGAACTTGAAAAGACTGGGAAGATTTGAAATAGCCTCTGTGGGTGATGGGCTGGTCAGCAGCTCCTGAGAACAGGGGACTGGCAGTGGCTCAAGGGGTCAGCCTTCCCCATACTCGATATGGGGCAGAGAGGGTTCTTGCCTTCTCTTTGGTGTCTGAAATATCATTGTAGTCAACTCCTGTGCTTTCTGGCCAGCTGGCTCTGAATTTCTCCACCTAAATTTAAAGATAGATTCATTTGTTTTGTTTTCAACGCAGAAAACATAAGGTAGAAAGTGAAAGTACTACCACAGTTGTACTTTTTCAGATTGCCTTGTTCATGGCTTGATGTATTTTTTGTGGAAGACTTTTTTTTCCTTATAAACTAAAGTGTGTTTTTTCTTGCAAACAGTAAATGATGTACATCTTTCCCTGTTAGCGTGTAGCAAAAGATATTTAAATATATGTCGTTGTTCTTCAGTCGCTAAGTCATGTCCAACTGTTTGCGACCCCATGATCCGCAGCACACCAGGCTTCCCTTTCCTTCATTGTCTCCCGGAGTTTGCTCAAACTCACGCCCATTGAGTCTGTGATACTGTCCAACCATCTCATCCTCTGTCACCCCCTTCTTCCTCTTGCCCTCAGTCTTTCCCAGCATCAGGGTCTTTTCCAGTGTATCCTAATTTATGAGCTGTTACTCTATTTTTTAATTTTACATGGTTTCCCATTTCTTGCTATTATAAGCAGTTCCATGATGGACATATTGGTAGCTAAATCTTGGCATACATCTGTGATAACTTCATTAAGATAAGCTTAGCAAAAAAAAAAAAAAAGATACACTTAGCAGCAGAATTTGAAATTCTAGGTGTTAGGTTTTTGATCCAGAGTTTAATTGACCTCTAGAAAGGTGGTACCAGTTTATCACCTTTATTCTTCTTCAGAATCCTCCCTGACACCTTTTAATCTTAAAAAAAAGATATTTACTAATATTGAGGGTCAAAACAGGGCATCTCCTTATTTTGTATTTCATTTTATGATGTGACCTCTTCAAAGAATGAAGGTATACTTATTTCTCTTCTTAGTCAGCCACCAGGTGTCATACTTGATCACACTGCGACTCTGTCTTCATAGACCTTTGCTGCCTTTATCGTCTTCCTGTTGACTTAGTAAGAAACCATATTAAACACCTAAACGGTGGCCTTTGGAAAGCACATAGCACTTATCTCACGGATGCAGGCTACACCCTTCGTTTGCTTAATGGGTATGTGGGGCCGAGTGGATTGGCCTTTCCCGTGAGAACTGGTAGACAGGATAAACCCACTCTGCCACGCAAGGATTTTAATTACTGCTGAATTGATCAGTGTTTGGGATAAGCAGCTTTTCAGCTTCATATAACTCTCCAAAGTCACCTAGTAGTTTTCACAGGATCTCAAGCAGGAACAGCCTCATACAGCATGATTTGTTTCTCTTCCTGCCTCTTCCTGCCAGTCTCCTTTCTGAGCCTGGGCCAGTATTTCCCTGGCTTTGTTAATAAAAGCATTTTGTGCAACATGCCGCTTAGGTTGGCTCCTGGTATTTAAAAGTGAGATTTTGGTATTCCCAAGTTACTCATAGGATTGCTATGAATTTACAACCAAAGAGCTTGATCCAGGATCATCAAAATTAAAACTGTGAACAGTATCATGAAAGGTATTGTCAACTTCATCCCATCAGTTCTCAAGGAGCACCCACACCAGCAAGAACTGAGTGTTCTCTTGCTTTCTGCTGTGCTAGTGGGATTCACAAATACATGTTTTTGTGTATTCAAAAATCAACTGTAGAATATGATTCAGCCATGACAAAGAATGAAGTACATGTGTTAGTTGCTCAGTGGTGCCCAACTCTTTGCTACCTCATGGACTGCAGCCTACCAGGCTCCTCTGTCTATGGGATTTTCCAGGCAAGGGTACTGAAGTGGTTTGCCATTTCCTTCTCTAGGGGATCTTCCCAACCCAAGGATCTAACCCAGGTCTCCTGCACTGCAGGCAGATTCTTTATTGACTGAGCCACCAGGGAAGCCCTGATACATACTACAACACGAATGAATCTTAAAAAACATTATGTAAGCTAAGTAAGGGGAGTCATACACAAAGGACCACATATTATGTAATTATATCTGTATGAAATGTCCCAGATAGGGAGATCTGTAAAGACAAAATGGGTTAGTGGTTGCTGGGGTCACAGAGAAAGGGAAGGGGCTTCATAGGTGTAGGGTTTCTTTTGGGAGTGATGGAAATATTCTGGAATTAGATAATGGTGACAGTTGCACAACATTGTGAATATACCAAAACCCCCCGAATTGTACACTTTATAATGCTTAAAATGATAAGTTTTACACATGTAAACCCATGGCTGATTCATGTCAATGTATGGCAAAAACTATTACAATATTGTAAAGTAATTAGCCCCCAACTAAAATAAATAAATTAATTTATAAAAAAAAATGATAAGTTTTTTGTTACGTTCATTTTAGCTCAACTTTATTGAAAAAAAAAAAAGAACAAAGCTGTCTATCATGGCTGTTGGGAAGCTGTCTCCCTAATCTCTTTCCAGAACTGCCAAGCTGCCTATCTGATTCCTTCTTCCCTCTGACTCTTAAATTTCCTGTTCATTTCTATAGCAATAGTTACTGACTGAAGAGGGGTTCTGTCCTCTCTTTCCTCCCACTGTTCATCCTGATCCTCTGCTTCCTGGACTCGTTGGGATACTGTTTCTGGATTAATTGATGCCCTGTGGTTCTACTGTCATCTCCGTATATCTAAAGTCAAGGACCTGGTTCCCCTCAACAGCTGGCCCAAGCCGGTACAGACCCACTTCACACCTTTTGGTACTAGGGTTGGACAGGGCATTCAGGGCCAGGAGAGAGGGTAATGGAATGTGAGCTTTGCCTGCTTCTCTGGCTAGCTTCCTGCATTTTATAATAATTAGTGGACAGTGACACATCTTCTTTCCTTAAGAAATTTGGTCAGGCTGCTTCTGGACATATTGAACCAGGAAACAAATTGATTGATAATGCATCAAGAAATTGATTGTCTTCAGGGAATATGGCTAAATTTTCAGCAAGGGAACAAGAATTCTCTGAGATGAAATGGCAAACTGGTATTATATGGTGGATTTTAAACAATTTAACTCAGTAGCAGTGTATTTTTAATGAAGAACTAAGATAAAATTTCCCCAGTAATTTTTCATGTAATGTTGGGACTTGGTAGGCTGCACAGGCCCCTGTGGGGCTGCTTCCGTAATTATGGTCTGAGTCCAAATACAGGCCTGGGTCTCTAGACCAGGCACTTAGGGGCAGAATAGCCTCTCATGCAGGCCCAGGGCCCAAGAGCCACCTCCAGACCCTCCCAACCCCAGTAGTTACTTCCCGCCAAAGCTGGAATGTGGCTCCTGGCAACAAGAGCCAGTAAAAATGTGCTCAAGGGCCCACTCTGAGAAACACCATGCAGTCCAGAGTCATAAAATGAGAGAAGTGTAGTCAACAAAGTGGAGCTCAGACACCCTTTGTTCTGGTAGTTCCTCAGCTCTTCAGAGGAAGCTTGAATTCAGAAAAAAAGTTAAAACCACTTGCTGAGGCACAGTGATGTACTGTGTAGCGTTATTTGTAGCTTTAAAAAATTGTCAACAACCCAGGTGACCCAAATTGAAAAGTCTTAAATAAAATGAATGACTAAGTAAATTATAATTGATGGGTTATTTTTTACTATATTAGATTATTTCTGATTTTTTAAAATGCTCTTTGCTAAAGTAGAGAAAGATGAATACTAACATAAGAAAATGTGAAAATATTTTAAAATGGCAAAATGTGCGAGTGAAAAACCAAATATCTTGTTTAACCATGAAGTATTAGAGCATTTTATTAGAACTGAGAACAAAATGAAGATGACCACACTATTACTACTACTACTTATCTTTGTTCTTGGCATACTGCAATACAAAGAATAATTAGGAAATAAGTGATGTAAAAGTTAGGAGGAGACCAGACTGCAGTTTTGTTAGTGACATATGATTGTTTCCATTCAAGGAGTTGACTGAAAGTTATACAAGATAGGAAAGAGTATGTACAAAAATCAGTATTCAGATGACAGCCTATTAGAAATTATAACAGAAAAAACTCTTTTACACAAAAGAAGGTGAAGAAAAGAACATACCTAGAAACAAAAATTTTCTGGAGAGTGTAAGATCTCTCTGTGAAGAAAACTTTGAAATGCTATTGATAGATGTAAAAGAACTTGAGTAAGTGAATGCTGTAATCTGTCCTTGGATACATGCAAATGTTCTTTAATAAATATGTACATTTATACTGATACTAAATGAAAATACCAATAGATTGTTTCAGACTAATCAAGCTGATCATAATGTGGGAAAGAGTCAGAACTAACCATAAAAACTCTGGAAGAAATGATGAATAAAGGGGGATTAGTGTCAAAATATATAATGAAATATATATATATATATATATCATTTAAAAGTATTCTTACTAAAACAGTCCCATGGTGATTTTGGAGTAAATTGTACATTTAGATTACTAAAACCTTTTTACCACACTGTCCACCCTAAGATATTTCTGGATTTATAATAATCTATTTCTTTCACTTATCACCTGGTTTTTTTAGAGTAATTTACTTATTTTTATTGAAGTACAATTGACTTACATTGTTTCAGATGAACGACAAAGTCGATTTTATTCTTGTATTATATGTAAACACATATTCTTTTTTAGATTCTTTTCCATTATTGGTTTTTACAAGATAATGAATATAGTTCCCTGTGCTATGTAGTACACACTTGTTTATTTTATATATAGTAGTGTATATATGGTAGTCTCACATTCCAAATTTATTCCTCCCTCCTGTCTTTTCCCTTTGGTAACCATGTTTGTTTTTCTCTGTGCATCTGTTTCTGTTTTGTAAACAAGTTCCTTTTTTTTTTTTTTTTAACCACATGTAAGTGATATCATATATTTGTCTTTGACTTACTTTCCTTAGGATAATCATCTCCAGGTCCATCATGTTGCTGCAGCTGGCATTATTTCATTCTTTTATGGCTGAGTAATATTCTATTGTATATATATGCCACATCTTCTTTAGCCGTTCATCTCTAGATGAGCATTCAGGTTGTTTCCATGTCTTGACTAGGACTGTAAATAGTGCTGCTATGAACATTGGGGTGCATGTATCTTTTTGAATTAGAGTTTTCCTCTCTTCTGGGTGTGTGCCCAAGACTGAGATTGCTGGATCATGTGGCAACTCTGTTACTAGTTTTTGAGGAATGTCCATGCTGTTCTCCATAGTGGCTGTGCCAATTTACGTTCCTACCAACAGTGCACAGAGTTCTCTTTTTTCCACACCATCTCCAACATTTATTATTCGTAAATTTTTTTTTTTTAATGTATTTGACCGTGCTGGGTATTTGTTTTTGTGCAGGCTTTCTCTAGTTGTAGTGAGCAGGGCTCCTCTCTAGTTGCAGTGCATGGCCTTCTCACTGTGGTGGCTTCTCTTGTTGCAGAGCATGGGCTGTAGGGTGCACAGGCTTCAGTAGTTGCAGCTCAGGCTCAGCAGTTGTTGCACGCACAGGCTTTGTTGCTCTGAGGCATATGGGGTCTTCCTGGACCGGGAATCGAACCCATGTCTCCTGCATTGACAGGCAGATTCTTCACCATTGAGCCACCAGGGAAGCCCTATTTGTAGGCTTTTTAATGATGGCCATTCTGACCAGTGTGAGATGGTACCTTACAGTAATTTTGATTTGCATTTATCTAATAATTAGCATTATTGAGCATCTTTTCATGTGCCTGTTGGCCATCTGTATGTCTTTTTGGAAAGATGTCTGTTTAGGTCTTCTGCCCATTTAAAAAATTTATTTATTTTTTTCTGCTCATTTTTGATTGCACTGTTTGTTTTTTGATAATGAGCTATATAAATTGTATGTTTTGTAAATTAAATCATTGTTGCTTGTATTATTTGCAGATATTTTTTTCCCCGTCTGTAGATTGTCTTTTTATTTTGTTTATGGTTTCCTTTGCTATGCAAAAGCTTTTAAGGTTAATTAGATCCCATTTGTTTATTTTTGCTTTTGTTTCCATTACTCTAGGAGACAGACTTATGAAAATACTGCTGTGATTTTTGTCAAGTTGTGTTCTGCCTGTTTTCCTTTAGGAGTTTTATAGTATCTGGTCTTAGATTTAGCTCTTTAATCCTTTTTGAGTTTATTTTTGTATATGATGTTGGAAAATTTGTTCTAATTTCATTTTTTTACATGTGATTGTCTAGCCACAGTATATTTTAAACCTGTTATAGAAGTATAGCAGTTAAAGCAGTGTGATACTTACACATAAATGGGTAGAATTAGAATAATTACAGACCCAGATATGTCCACAGTTAGTGTGTAATCAAAGTAGCATTTAAAATCAGCAGAGGAAAGATGTTCTGAGCTAGTGAATTTGTGAATATTTATTTTTTGTGGCCAAGTCTTTGATGTAGTGTTTATACTCCATAATCTACCTTTAAAAAAAAAAAAGTCAAAAAGAAACATGTGATACTGTTAATTTAAAATGCAGAACCAAAGCCACTGAGCAGCAGCTGATGCAGTTACTGGCTTCTGTGTGAAAAACTTTCCCCTCTTCTTTCCTTAGTCTCCTTGTTGCCTGGGATGAAGAGAGTCCATAATTTAAAGCCGGGAGAGAAAGCATGACCTCATCCCCCTCCTTTCTAAATGAGCCACTTTTGGCATCAGCAGTTGACTGGGGAGAGTAAACAGAAACTCCCAGTCAAAGCCCTGGAACCCCAGTGCCCGGAGTTCTTTCCTTTTTTGCTGCAGCCAGTGTAAACTTTTGTAAAAGACCAGTGGTGAAGATTAGTGTATTAATGATTGCATGGAGGCCAGCACTGCTGTAAATGAGACACATCACTACTGTAAGCCAAAATGAAACAGAAGAAAAAGTATCCTTTTTACTCTGAAACAACAACTGAACAAGTGTAAAAGCACTACATTGTTTGTTAATCGGCTGTACTCCAATACAAAATAAAAAGTTAAAAAAAAAAAAAGGCACTCTACTTACACCTGGGGATACTGTTTAAAAAAGTAATCTCCAACTAGGAGCAGCCTTTCTAAGTAAACCTTAGATCCCAGAGCTATTTTTAAAAACTCTTAATTAAAATTTTACTATCTAGTCCATATTTGTAGAATGTCAACTGATATAGGAGGAATGGTAGGTTTAAAAAAACACTCTTTCACAGTCAACACAGTAATATTTGCGCCAGCCAACAGTTATCCTTGGGTACCTAAACAATTGGATGAAAGGCAGTGGGGAAACATGATAGTCACAGAATTTTTAAAATGGCACCCCGCAGGTTAAAAATGTAAAAAGGAAAAGGAGAGAGAGGTACCATTTTGCTGTGATACACTGAAAAGGCCATAGCATCACCTGCGTGACACTCCCACCAAAATATGGGAGTCCTTTTTTTTGTTGCTCAGTCACTCAGACGTGAGTGTCATGTCACTCAGACACTAAGTTATGTCCACCTCTCTGCGACCCCATCGACTTCAGCATGCCAGGCTCCTCTGTCGTTCACTGTCTCCCAGAGTTTGCTCAAATTCTTGTCCATTTGAGTTGGTGATGCTATCTAACTATCTTATCCTCTGCTGCCCCTTCTCCTTTTGCCCTCAGTCTGTCCCAGCATCAGGGTCTTTTCCAGGAGTTGGCTCTTCACATCAGGTGACCAAAGTATTGGCGCTCCAGCTTCAGCATCAGTCCTTCCAATGAATATTCAGTGCTCCTGAGGAGCAGTCCACGTCCAAACGTACCCAATTCCTCCCAATAACGTCATTTAGATTTTTTTTTAAGCTCCTTAACTTCAGGATCTAATCAAGAACCAGGACTATCATTGTTTCCTCACAGTAAATTTTGAGCATAATCTATGGGAATCTTACTGTTGAGGAAATAATGATTGTCCTGGTCCTTGATTAGATCCTGAAGTTAAGTAGCATTAAAAATCCCTGGTGGTTCAGACTGTAAAGAATCTGCCTGCGATGCGGGAGACCTGGGTTCGATCCCTGGATTGGGAAGATCCACTGGAGGAGGGCATGGCACCCGCTCCTGTATTTTTGCCTGGAGAATCCCCATGGACAGAGGAGCCTGGTGGGCTACAGTTCATGGGGTTGCGAAGAGTCGGACACGACTGAGCAACTAAGCACACACACAAAAAAGTCTCAGTAATGTTATTGGGGGAATTGGGTGAGTTTGAATCTGGACTGCTGTTCGATAGCACTGAATTCCTGTAGGCTCCCTGAGGGTTACTGGTGGTGAGTAGCTTGAGAGACTGCTGTTCTTAGGAGACTCACACTGCACTCTCTTTAAGGGTGAGATGTCCCCAGGCTGCAGCTCACTCTCACTTGGTTGAGAATGTGTGTATGTGTGTGTATGTGTATCTGTGCATGTGTGTGTGGTATGGGGGTGTTCATATATCTAGAAATACATGTAAAGTACAGTGGGAAAATGTTAGCGATTGGTAAATCTGAGTGTAAAGTAGAAGACTTCATTACAGTGTTAACCAGTTTTTTTTCTTAACATTAAGTTGGGAAATTTTCCAAAGTATAAAAATATTGTAAATAAAGTGAACCCACAAAATGGGAGATAATATTTTCTCATTATGTGGTAAAGGATAGATTTCCTTAATCTATGAAAACAGAAGAGTGTTAACAATCCAATAGAAAAAGAGGTAGTAGGAAGAACAGGTACTCCACAGTCAAGATATGAAAAAATGTTTAACTTCTCTCACAGTAAGAAAGCAGGTAAGTAAAAATGAAAATAGCATTTTTAATTTTGCCTGGCAGAGTTAAAAAAAGGTTTATAACATGCTGTGTGAGGAGACAGGCATGAGACAGTAGGCACTGACATATTAATGATGTGAGTGTGAATTGATATAACCTTTTTGGGGGACAGTAGGGGTTAAAAATTAAAATCCGCACCTTCTCCTTAGGTATGAGCATATCTAAATCACTCACCTATGTAAGTGCACCATGAAGTCTGTATGAGGATGTTTGTTAGAGAGTACTTTATAATAATAGCAGAAGATGAGTAGCAATTTAAATGGCCATCCCAGGGCACTGGTCAGATGAGGCCAGAGAAGAGATCCAGGCAGTGCGGCTGCCACCCTGTGCACCTGTACACAGAGCGAGGCAGCTTCTGAAAGGACTCTCTGGATAAGGCAGGTCTCTAATATGCAGTTTTCCAGTTTTCAGTGAATAAAGGGAGATGGTAAACAATTTGTAAATGTAACAAAAATTGTTTATTAAAAGGGAGGATCTGGGTACTGGTTACATGGTTGCATTCACTTCCTGAAAATCTGTCAAGCATATCTGTCCATATAACATATATTAGAAGCTTACTGAGAAATTCCAAAGAGAGAGAAGATAATAGGAACACTTATGTGTACAGAAAGTGTTTCTAGAGGGATATACAAGAAACTGTTCATGTTGGCTGCCAGTGGAGCAGGGTATTGAGGGACAGAGGTACAGCAGAGGCTTTCTAGTACTGTACTTCTTTTTTTACGTGTATTGCTGTTAAAGAAGTTAGTAAAATACCTTTTAAATGATAGCAGGAAAGTATAGATTATGGTAATAGGATTCTGACTAAATATATGTAGTCAGATAAAGATCATATACATATATCTGACGTGTGTTTAAGAAAGAAAGAAATTCAAAGGAGGAAATTCAAAGTTAGATACTATCGGTTTTTTTTTTTAGCTGATGAGACTGAGTTTCAAATTTCAAACAGAATTGTTCCATTATCAGTATGCAAGTAACATGAGACTCTTAAGAATATAACGATGGCCCAGGTTACATCATTCCAGTAGGAACAGGTGTCCTCAGGCTGGAGAAACATTCCAGGGGCAAATGAAAGGTAGCTTACCCCACTGGCCTTGGTGCCTTTCGCTTCTGTCATCACAGTCTCATTTTAAGCTGCCATTTTCTGTCATAAACTGTCCTAGATCATATTAGCCAGGCAACATGTCATGACCATCTTTCTGCTCCTTTTACATTTTGTATTTTTTAGAATAACTGCACAAAGACTTGCCCACTTGAACAAGTGCTTGATGAACTTTAAGCTGGGGAATTTCAGTTATCAGAAAAACCCTCTGAAATTGGGAGAGCTTCAAGGAAATCACTTCACGGTTGTCCTCAGGTAAAGAGCTGCAGCAGGGAGTGCAGATCAGGGAGGATCTTCTTGGGTCACCTCGAGTCTCTTCAGAATGGTTGTTAATTCCAGTGAGCTGGCACCAATGGTCTTGGCGGCCTAGGAAGGTGAGGTGGGGTCCGATGGAGCTGGGAGAGCAAACCCAGCTGTAGTGTTTGTACCAATACAGCCACTACTGTACCAATACTCCGCTATTCACTCAGCGCCACCTTTGGAGTGAGGCCGTCTCCTTGAAATACAAAAGACAGCCTACGCTTCCACCTACCTAGAATAGGCAGATTCGTAGACACAAAAAGGTAGAATAAAGGTTACCTGGGGTGTAAAGCGGAGAAGGCAATGGCACCCCACTCCAGTACTCTTTTGCCTGGAAAATCCCATGGATGGAGGAGCCTAGAAGGCTTCAGTCCATGGGGTCGCTAAGAGTCGGACACGACTGAGCTACTTCACTTTCGCTTTTCCCTTTCATGCACTGGAGAAGGAAATGGCAACCCACTCCAGTATTCTTGCCTGGAGAATCCCAGGGATGGCAGAGCCTGGTGGGCTGCCGTCTATGGGGTCGCACAGAGTCGGACACGACTGAAGCGACTTAGCAGCAGCAGCAGCAGCAGGGGTGTAAGGTGGGAAGATGAAGAGTTACTGTTCAGTAACTGGAGTTTCCAATTTGAGAAGATGAAATAGTTCAGGAAGTATATAGTGGTAGAGGTTGTACAACACTGTGAATGTACTTAATGCTACCATATTGCACACTTAGAAATGGCTAAAATGGTAAATTTTGTGTTGTGTATACTTTGCAATTTTTAAAAAGACAAAATCCTTGGGAGGTAGAGAGAAAGCTCCACAGGACAAGGAAAAGGCACAGGAGCCAAGCCATGCCACTTATGATTTGCATCTCTGAATGTGTTTGCCTGTAAATTTTTCTCTCTGGGTCATTTGGCACCCCCCGCCCCCCAGAAATATAACAGGAACAGACAACCAAGTGGAACAAGCCATGAACTCTCTCAAGGAGATTGGGTTTATCAACTACTATGGAATGCAAAGGTTCGGAACCACAGCTGTCCCCACATATCAAGTTGGAAGGTTTGTATTTAATTTCTTAACTTTTGTCTGAAAGAACTCGCTCATTTAAAAAAAAAAGAAGGATTTTTTTTTTTTTTGGTCAGTGGGGTTTTTAGTTATTTCTAGATTTCCTGGAAAACTGGACCAAATAAATCCTTTTAGATGACCGACTGATCTACAGCCTCCTTCTAAGTTTTGTTCTGTTTTATGATAGTTCATGTACAAGGTGAAAAAGTAAGTCAGGGTTCAAAGAGCTTTAACCTGATAAGTCAGTTTTTTCTCTCCCACCTAATAGCCCATCCAGGGATTGTGTTTTCTTTTACACAGGTACATCTTGGCTCAGTAAGTGACCCAGCAGTAGCAGTTGGGTAACTCAGGCCCAGAGTAGCCTGAAGGAGACATACAGTTTATGGTCTCTGTTAACAGGTGCTTCCTAATTTCTTAAACTGGTACCTGCCCTTCCCTCACCCTTTAAAGAAAGTGGTGTAGGATGCAGTTAGCACATAAAATTTATTTTAAGAACTCTCTGATCAGCTTTGTGATAATAGGAAATCGCTCTAGGTGAGTTGGATGGGAATCCCATCAGTAAAGACTTGGGTTTCTAAGCTTACTTACACTATCCTGCTGTCCAGTGGATACTCTGTTACCTAAATGATTATTCACATGGCAGTTAGGATTGGGAAGCTTGAGTTGGAAGTGATCTGAGAGATTATTTAGTTCATGTTCTTCCAGGCACTTCAAATTTTTTGCTTTAGCAAAGGTGAAATTTGGGCTTGGGGACGCAGCTGGAGCTCACTGGTTTGTCACCTGCAGTCCTGAGAGGAGAGGGATCTTCTCAACTTCAGTCCCATGATTTCAGTCCATGACTCTATGAAGTTGCATTTGTTCACGCATCCTTAAGAGCACAAAATGAAAATATCATGTAGTAGTATTTCCTCTACCTCTCTGAGACTGTGTTGTGAGGGTAAAAAGCTCAGGAAAAAGGGGGAAATTCTTTGGCAGTCCAGTGGTTAGAACTCCGTGCTTCACTGCCAAGGGTTCAATCCCTGGTTAGGGAACAAAGATCCCACACGCCACATGGAGTGGCCAAAAAAAAAAAAAACAAGACAAAAACCACTCATATAATTCAATAACAATAAAAATACCTAATTTTAAAATGGACAAAGAATTTGACTGTTCCCCAAAGAAGATACACAGATGACTAATAAACACATGAAAAGATGTTTAGTACCATTAATTATTAGGGAAATGTACATCAAAACCACAGTAGGATATGACTTAGTACCCATTAGGGTGGCTGTTACTTAAAAAAAGGGAAAGAAAGTAAGTGTTGGGTGTGGAGAAGTTGCAGCCCTTGCACACTGCGGGTGAGAATATGAAATGGAACCGCCATTGTAGAAATGACATGGACAGTCCCCAAACTAAAACACAGAGCTACTACTATATGATTCTGCAGTTCCATTTCTGGATGTATACCCAAAAGAAATAAAAACACTCAACAGATATTTATACACCTATGTTGAGAAGAGCATTGTTCACAATAGCTAAATGGTAGAAGCAGCCAAATAGGTAGGTGTCCATTAACAGATGAACTGATAAACAGAATGTCCATAGATGCAGTGGGATGCAGCCTTAAAAAGGAAGGCAGTTTTGACACATGCTACAGCACAAATAAACCTGAAGACTTTTATGCGAAGTGAAATAAGCCAGTCACAAAAGGGCAAACACTATGTAATTCCTCTTACCTGCGATTCCTAGAGTAGTCTAATTCATAGACAAAGTAGAATGGTGGTTGCCAGGAGCTGTGGGGAGGGGAAAGAAGGAGTTCCTGTCTACTGAATCCTGAATTGGTCATGAAAGATTGAAGAGCCCTGGAGGCAGATGGTCCTGATGGTTATATGACAGTGTGGCTGGACTTGATGTCACAGAACTGTCCACTTAAAAATAGCTGAAATGATAAATTTTATGCTATATATACTTTACACAGTTTATAAAAGAAGATGAAAAAAGGAAATATACTAATAATGTCAGAAAAGTAGAAAACATTTTAACATAGGATGGCTTATTGTAAACCACATATATCCATCTTTACTATGGTGACATATACTGAACCTTCATGCATGTGGTAGTATCTTAAAAGTGTTATGTAAGAAGTCTCGTAGTTAAGCAACTTTACATTATACCAAGTGTTGGCACACTTTTTCTGTAGAGGGTCAGGTCATAAATAGTTAGACTTTGTGGGCCACAGAGTGTGTCCGGCAGCTCCTCAGCACTGTTGTTACAGGGTGAAAGCAACCAGAGATAGCACATGTTAATGAACACGGCTGGTTTTCAGTAGAACTGTTTGCAAAATCAAGTGGTCAGCCAGAGAGCAAAGGTTTTTGCACACAGAAGTCTTTTTTTCATGTTACCTGGTGCACCACCACCTCGTCCTGAATTAGCACTGTGCTCTTTTTGGAAATATTACCGAAGGCCTAGGCCAGCTGAGTAATGTTTTACTCAGGAGGGTGTTTAAAGACTGTTGGAGCATGGCTTGTTCCAGGACTTCAAGAATGGCCAGCAGTGGGATATCTTTTAGAATAATTCATTGCACTAGTAGGTTAAAACTCTACTAACTAGTTAGTAGGTTAGTTATTTAACTACTAGTTAGTTAACTAGTAGGTTAAAAATGTGATCTCATTAGTATATACAGTAGCATTTTACATAAAACACAAGAAATATCTCATATAGATTAACTTAAGTGTGAAAAATAAAAACCCTAGTTAAGTAGAAAAACAGAAAAATTAATAGGAGGGATTTTTGTTTTCTGGTAGTAGGAAGGGCTTTCTGACTACAAGCCCAGAAATCTTAACGAGGAAAAAATGTTCAGGTAAGATACACGAAATATATCCTCTGAGTGGCAAAAGATAGTATAATAAAAGGAAAAGGAAAAATACACGTAAAGATCAAACAGGTCTTGAAATCTACACTCTGAAGTGTTAACAGTGTTTGTTTTTTAGAGGTTAGATACCAGGTAACCTCCTTTGTTCTGTACTGTTTAATTTTATAGAAACATGTATAACTTAGCAAAAGTAAAGATACTTCCATTTTGGTGAGAATTATAATGCAGAAAGATAAATTGTATTTATTCTCTTTACCTAGGCAAGAAATTTTTTAATATAGGGGAGAAATTTTTTGAAAGTTTCAAATATTGATATGTAAAGACTGATTTATACAGATAATACCATGTATAACAGCTTAAAGCATGACTAGATAGTATTTATACTGTATAGCATTTTAAAGATGAGATGATACTAAATGTTATGGTACTAAATGATATAAATGTTATATTCTTAATTTTCTTTTCTCTTTTTAGTTCTTTTGACATTTACCTTTGAAACCCATGTCATTATATCAATATTAGTTTTTCTGCTTTTAAGTTTAATAAAATATATAAAGTTAACATGATTTGTTGACTCTACAAATTTGGACAGATAAAACTCATCTTAATGCAAAATTAAGTAAAATAAATGCTGTTTAATTTTAGAGCTATACTACAAAATTCCTGGGCTGAAGTCATGGATTTAATATTGAAACCCCGTTCTGGAGGTGAGAATAAAAATCATCTTAAGAAAAAAAAAAAAAAGAATATATGACTCGATATTCATGAAATTGCTTTGAGTAAAAGTATAGGTGCAAATTGGCTTCATTATTTCAAAATTTTTGTATCTTTATTTTTGTACAAGTCTTATGTATATATTAGAGACTTGTAATTTATCTCTTATTTTCAGCTCTTTAGCTCAAGCTCATCTAATTTATTAACTCATAAATGAATACATTCATTTCCTTTTCTTTGTGCACTACTAAATCTCTGAATGTACAGGAATCCAAACAGATTTCACTGGTGGTTAATTTGTCCAGGAGTTGGTGATGGACAGGGAGGCCTGGCATGCTGCGGTTCATGGGGTCGCAGAGTCGGACACAACTGAGCGACTGAACTGAACTGAATTTGTTATAAAAACAGAGTGTAATATAATATAAAAACTTGGAGAAAGCACACTGAGAATTTTTGTCCGAAGAGTTCATTAAAAATTCTAATGTCATACTGTACTGAAAAAGGATTTAAGTATCACTTTATAAATCACCAAAATAATTATGTCCACTGTGGATGATTATTCATTTGCACATTAAAAAGAGATAAGGTTGTGTAATTTTATGGAACGTAACCCATTACATTTGACAATACAGTAGAAAAAGAGAGGGAAGGAAGAAAGGGCTGCCTAGGTTTTGTCTGACGTTGAGTCGGCTTGGCAGTGCTCAGCAGTTGACTTTAAGTCCTGAGATGGTAGCATGAAAGCCGTCTAGTTCTGTAAGCTCTCTGCCTTTCCTGTCTTTTCATTTCTGATTATTACTATCAGGTGAGCAGAAGCTCTTCCGAGTACCTCTGTCATAAATAGCGCTTCCTAATTTTGTCTTTGTGAAATGTTTTAAGTTATGGAAGTCTGTCTTTTGGATAAAGTGTTTAATCACTGCTTTTTTTCCGCCCCTCCCCCCCCCAGCTGAAAAGGGGTACTTGGTTAAATGCAGGGAGGAATGGGCGAAGACCAAAGACCCAGCCGCTGCCCTCCGAAAACTACCTGTCAAAAGGTGTGTGGAAGGGCAGCTTCTCCGAGGACTTTCAAAATACGGAATGAAGAATATAGTCTCTGCATTTGGCATAGTGAGTGCAATTTGTGAAGTCAGGCCCTGACTCAAGGTCGCTTAATGCTTTGAAATTTTTATCTTTAAACTTTACTAAATTTCGAAAGAACAGAAGGTAAATAAGGCTCCTTTGGTGATCTCTGAGAGCTGTGTTACCTGACTGATCCTTGTTTAGACCCTGGATGGTGACTGGGAGGGCGGCGGGTGCAGCCAGTGGAGCAGTGACAATTAACATGGAGGGCGTGAAAAAAGCATCCATGTGGGAAATAGTAGCTATGAGGAGGTTTGATTTAAATGAGGTATTAATGTCTTGGTATTTGAGAAATTCAGAACTCATCATAGAGGTCATTTCTTGATCACTCTCCAGCATTAGAATGTAACCTGCCTCAGTGAGAGGGTTACACAGTACATTTAGTGTGGTTTCTCTGGGTACCATCCTGGTGAGTATAGCCTATATTTGTGTTTGGATACTGTAATCCCAATAGACTAAAAGTTTCACTTTTAATTGTTAAGTCTTGCTTGTTGTTCCCCAGATGTACCCCCAAAAAATCAGGATTCCTGTTCCAGGAAATTAGTTCTCAATCACTCATATAGGCTTTTGCCTTCTGTACAATTAGAAAGCACTGTTAGCTCTAAGATTGATGTGTGATGTGTAAGTTCCTTGAGTTTGAAGTCTGTGTCTTTGATTTAGTTTAGGGGTCCCCAGCCCCTGGGCCACGGACTGATACCCGTCCATGGCCTGTTACGTCCATGGCCTGTTACGAGCCAGGCTGCACAGCAGGAGGTGAGCAGTGAGTGAGTGAGAGATGCTTCATCTATATTTACAGCCACTCCCCATCTCTTGCATTGTTCCCTGAGCTCCGCCTCCTGTCAGATCAGAGGCGGCTTAGTAAGCATAATGCACTTGGATCATCCCACCCCTCCCCACCCTCTGTGTCCGTGGAGAAATTGTCTTTCACGAAACCAGTCCCTGGTGCCAAAAAAGTTGGGAACCGCTGATGTAGAGTATGAATTCCAAAGCACTTGTTTTCTTCACATTCACATCTGCACTGTGTGGGTACGAAAAGGGAGCTGCTGCTGATTGTGAATACCTTGCAGTCTGAGGGGTTCCATCTCTGAATCGGTTGCCATGGATCAGTCGCTGTTTCTGTAAGCTCTTAGAAAAAGTGGGAGATGGAAGTTAGGAATTTCTTAGATGAGGCGTGCCACTTAACAAATGGGATATCTTGGCAAGTACAGTACTTTTAGTATTCAGAATATTTTTTTTTTCTCTTGTTTTTTTTCCTCCCCTCAGATACCAAGAAACAATCGCTTAATGTACATTCACAGCTATCAGAGTTACGTGTGGAACAACATGGTGAGCAAGAGGATTGATGAGTACGGGCTGAAGCCTGTGCCAGGCGACCTTGTTCTTAAAGGAGGTAAAAGGCAGACACCATCCTTACTCAGCCCACTTTGGGGTCAGTTGTTTGACACTAGTGCTGAAAATCCAGCCTGGCTTCTGGTTAAGATAGAGAGCTTGTGTCTGGTAAGCTTGAGATGAAAGGACAGTGTAAGCTCAGACTGACTGGTTTGGATCTGTTATCTTTAAAGAAAAATGCTTCTGAGTTGAAAATATGCACTTTAGTCTCCATTGTCTTAACTCGGATAAGATTTGGAATAAGTGTTGCCTAAAATCCCTTTCCAGATCCTAACCTGCGTCTGTCAAATACTTCTCTACACCTCTGAAGGTACTTCAGCCTCCCTGCTGTTCTAGGTCAGCCTCAAAGAGTTTCTTTTAGTCAACACAAGACTGGAGCTCACTTTGCTTGGGGGCTCTGATATGATAGACTTTTAGTGCATACTCAGTGCCTGACATGTTCATAAAATGAGCAAACAGCCCCATCTGCTATTGACCCCTTACTGTGTGCCAGGTCTTCTAAGTAAGCCCTTTACTTTAAAGCTCTCAGTATTACTGTGAAGTATGCTGTTTTTCAGACGAGGTTCAGTCACTCACCCTAAGGTTCCACAGCTGGTTTAAAAAACAGAGAAAGTTGGGAATGGAACTAAGTCTGTCCATTTCCAAAGTCGATGTTCTCCTGGTATAGTCTGCCCCGAAACTGTCTGGGGACAGAGCCTGCTCATCTGTAGGTGTGCCCAGTAAATCCACTAGAGCTTTTAATTTGTACAGAAATTTTAATTAATCTGTTCCTGATTTAATTGTTCCTTATCCAATAGTGCTCACATCTGGTGGGTTTTAATGTCCCCTGTGCCACCACATTTCATCCTGTGAATACTGACCGGGTTGTCTTTTTCGCCATAGTTTATTCTTCTAGCAAAGTGCACTCGTTTGTGATAGCTTTCAAGATTGTATTTTGTAGTATTATTTGAGGAAAAAGCTAAAAGGATTCCTAAAACATAAAGTTGCAGCTGAGAAATGGTTTACTTTAAGTTTTCTGCTTTTTCTAAATCCATATTTATTTCTTAAATAGATAAATAGAAAAGACAGAAAGGCATATATTCCAAATTAATTTCTTTAAGCTTCATGGGCCACTGAACCTATATCAGCTTGCATTTCTGATTGCTTAGATGTATGTAATTTTAGAAGATTGGACTCTTGAAAATGCTGCCCATATTCTTAATTTATTCATTGGTGTATTTTCAGCCACAGCCACCTTTATTGAGGAAGATGATGTTAATAATTACTCCATCCATGATGTGGTAATGCCTTTGCCTGGTTTTGATGTTATCTACCCCAAGCATAAAAGTAAGTTCCCTGTGTGGGGAAAATAGTTAAAGTCTAAGAGTACAGAGTACAGAGAGAGGAAAATAAAATCAGTATTAATTTCCATCAGTCTTGAAAAAAATGTTTAGATTTCAAATATACGTAAGCCATGTTTACTTGTAAAAGTCTCCCTGATATGGATGCATTCAGATGGATGATTTAAATTAAGAAACCAGATGGTGGAGATTGTGGTGATAGTGATATTGTTGGTATTATTATTGTTGTTGCTGTTATTATTGGCACTATTATTTAAATTTCTGAAATTCGCTAATTCTTATTAAGGATGGAAGGATTTGGAAAGTGTCATTGAGAAAGTGATTGAATAATTCTACTTTGTGGTGGTTTAGTTGCTAAGTTGTATCTGACTCTTTGCGACCCCATGGACTGTAGCCCACCAGGCTCCTCCGTCCATGGGATTCTCCAGGCAAGAATACTGGAGTGGGTTGCCATTTCCTTCTCCCGGGGATCCTCCCGACCCAGGAATCAAACCTGGGTCTCCTGCATTGCAGGCAGATTCCTTATGGACTGAGTTGCTAGGGAAGCCCCAATTCTACTTAACATTGCTTTTTTTAAAGCTTTTATTTTTTTAACCATATAAGTAATATTGTTCATTGGACTCAGAAGTTTATAAACTGGAAACTTAGAAATTTCCAGAAACTTAGAAAATTTATAAACTGGAAATTCCCTACCCTTATTTCCCATGTCCTAGAGGCTGTTGAAAATTACTTTTGTACCTTCATGGATGCCATTGGCGGGGGCTGGGGTGGGGGGAGGATGGTTGGAACTTTCATTGTTCAAGGATTCAGAACTTGAAAAAAAAGAAGCAGCCCTGAGTGTGGGACCAACTTGGTGGAACTGACCCTGAAAGTTTACTCCTCGCCAGGGCTGGTCTGTAGGAGGTGTTTTCCTGTTAAAAATTCTCTTGAGAGGACAGAAATAGTTTGCTTATTGATGTTATATTCCTTGAAATAACAAAATGCTTAGGATTAGCACCCTTCTTTTATAAGGCAAATACTTATGAAAGAGTTGAGTGGTTATCTTCCATTTCCATGTTGACCTAATCACATTGCTGTGTGAAGTTGGCCTCATGGAGGGAGAAGGATTAGAGAAGAGTGGGAGAAGAAGTAAAGGAGGTGCATGCCCGAGGGACGCGGCCTGCCTGTGCCGTGGGGTTGGTGGGCATGGCCTGGTGGGGAACCCAGGAGACCTGTACCAGGAGCTAGAGAAAGAAGGCACTGAGGTGCTCAGAGCCACACTTGCCCTCTTTCCAAGAGAGTAAAAGAAAACATTCTTTTCTTCTTTCTGGTACCTCTCAAGGTCAGAAACTTTGGGTTAGGCATTCCCAGTTGTCCTCATAAGTGGGTTATGAGGTCTTTCCTTGACCCTGGTCTACCTAACATTTTTTTACAAATGACTTGAATAAGAAATCTGATTTAATGTTTGCAAGTAGTATTACCCAAAATAGTTAATTATATGAAAAGTAAGTATTTAAAAGGTATTTAAAGTACCACAGAGGGCATTTAATACAGTTAAATGTAAATTCTCACATTTATGCTCAAAGATCAAATGTGTAGATGGAAAAGGCTACTTTGGTGGTAGTCTTCATAAAAGCTATCCAGTGTTACTATACCATAAACCTGTCACCCAAGGCAGATTAGGACTCGGTGGGGACTACAGAGCATTTGGGGGAACATGTTGGTCTAGAGAAGAGATGGCTTAAAGTCCCAGTACTTATGAACACCTGTGGAAGGGGGCAATTGATCTGTGTCTGAAACCAGTCAACGGAAGTCACACAAAGAGTATTTCAGCTTGGCAAAAGAAGATCTTTCCAATAATTGCATGCTTCACGAGGTAGTAGCTCCCTGTGGATGGCAACGTGCACGCAAAGGCTGGGTGCCTGTCTCTCTCTGGTGTTATAAAAAAAGATTCTGCATCAGGTGCGAGGGTGAGCCAGATGGTGTTCCCAGGTCTCTTATTTTTATACAATTATTTATAACTACCTTCTTCTGGAAAGAGTTTGAGGCTCTGTATATAGTCTCTTCCAACTCTGAGTACATGTAAGTTGCAGTTGAGTAATTTCTGATGAAATGGTCTTTTGTGCCTGGCTTGGGAACCTTATACCCAGATACTGTGTCTGGTGGGAGAGATAATCTACAAGTTGGAAACAAACCTAAACTGGACACACCTAGTACTAGTTAGTAAGGCAGTAAATTTTAATTCCAGAGAAGAGGTTGGATTATAAATTGATGTGACTAATTTTGTTAAGATGATCTAACTGAACTTTTGTTACCTTCTTTGTAGTCAAGCTCAAGGTAGCTTGCTGACATGCAGCGTTCCACCTAACTTTTTTGTGTTTTTTATTAGTTAGTGAAGCCTACAGGGAAATGCTCACAGCAGACAATCTTGATATTGACAACATGAGACACAAAATTAGAGATTATTCCTTATCAGGGGCCTACCGAAAGATCATTATTCGTCCTCAGAATGTCAGCTGGTGAGTAATAGTCTTGAATGAAATAGGACTGAATTACTATGTGAGATTTTAAGCTTTTGCATCACATAAATATTTTTCAGTGCTTACAGCCTGGTATATGAGTGTTATTGTTGTTATTAAATAGTATTCTCATAACTACTACTGTTCAGTATTTTTCAAGTTATCAGGAGATAAATGAATTCAAATATAGTGAAAGTGGCTAAGTTTACATCTTATTGACATTGGTTAATTATTGAAGAGATGTGCCGAGAATGAACTTTTTCCCTGTTTCTAAAGAAACTTGGTATTTTCTAGCTATCTTACTCAGAATTAGCTGTTAGTTCCACACTGTTTTGATTGTTTCAACACCATTTTTCTAGAGAGAAAAAAACATTTGTATTAACCCATTTTAAAATTCCTTAATACTTAGTATTATGTAAAGCTTTATTTGATAAATAAAAACTTAAAGCCTGGACCAGTTGCCCACTGTCAGGAAATTCTGTCATTTCCTTCTCTCTGTCTCCTCTTCTCGCTTTGCCTCCTCCCTCCTGTTCTCTGGATTGCAGGAAGAGGTTGGCAGAGTTGTCCTTGCTCTTGCCCACTCTGGAGAGCAGTTTCTCAAAATGACACAGTGCTGTTAGTGGTAATAACCACTCTGGAAAAAATATAAATGCTGTGATTAATTCAGTCTCATCTCTGCCAAGTGAAGTTTACTACATATCAACCACATACAAAAGAATTTCCATCCTAGGGAAGCATCTCTCGTCTTTCACATAGATTGCCATCATCTGTCACTTTGCTGTGTAGTATTTGTATATAAAATCTAGCCTTATTCTGTTGCTGAATAGTCTCACCTAGAATTATCTCCACTAGGCCTATGTGTTTTTCTTAAGCAAATGGTGATGAGCAGCCTAGTACCTGTTATAGAAATTCACATTCACACTTTTCTTTCTTTATATGTTTGAAGGGAAGTTGTTGCATATGATGATCCTAAAATTCCACTCTTCAACACAGATGTGGACAACCTGGAAGGTAAACCACCACCAGTGTTTGCTTCTGGTAAGTTTACTTAGCCACCAGTTCTGTGTCAACTTGGAGGTGTTTTCTCATACAGAAACATTTTTAAAAAACTTACCATCACCAACCACTTCCCAGCCCACTCTGTGATTTCTATTTTGTGTTTTGTCATCTTAGTTTTAAGATTAGAGCTGGAGGTCAGTGATGAAAGCAGTGTTTTGCACTGAAAATGAATGAACATTATAGAAGGTTATAATATCATGTGATTGAATATCCTCCCCTCCACCATAGAGAGTTAACGAAGATGAGTGAAAATCCAGCAAGAGAGTCTAAGACATTGTCTGCCTTTTCACCATCAAATTCTTGTTGCCTTTTCTTTGTCCAGTTTCACCGTGTGGTGAAAACATTGTACATGGGTTTCCTTTTCTGTCACCCACCCTTTTTAGGAAGGGTCCAGGTAGAATTATTGTAGAGAGTCAGCTGGATCCTTTACTCACAGATCCCCTTCTGCCACCCTCCTTCTCTGGGAAGCCAGCTGAGGAAAGGACCACAGTTCTTTTTGTATGGAGATTACGTGACTCACACCAGGCTGTCTGCAGCTGCCTTACTTTTCTGTCTGTTGTCTCCTTTCTTGCCTGGCAGACGGCAAATACAGAGCTCTGAAGATGGATTTTTCTCTCCCTCCTTCTACCTACGCGACCATGGCCATTCGCGAAGTGCTTAAAATGGATACCAGCATCAAGAACCAGACCCAGCTGAACACCACCTGGCTCCGCTAAGGCCTGTGTCCCCATATTAGAAAATGCAGACTTGTGTTGGCTGGCTTCCTGTTGATTTTCCTCTTAGTGCAGACCCCTGTGTGGATTTTGGATCTTTGTAGTAAAAGACTATTTGTATTTTTCCAAGTTTTTATTAGCTTAATTTGCAATATTTGTACGTATATAGAAATCGTGAGGATCCTCACTCTAGTTCAGAGAATATAAATTGGTTAGAATATATTTCAGGTGCTTAAATCATAGCAAAATGTCAGCTTTTATTGGCTTTATAGTCATTTTAAAGAAATTTGGTTTAAAGTAGCAGTTTTACATTTTGCTACATTCTTGAAGGGCAATAGGAATTTTTAATGCATCTCTGAATGTATACATAACAATGCATTTTAAGAGAAAATGCAATGAAACAAATATCGACTATGGATAATAATTAGTGACACCCCTCCCCTCAGAAAAACCCTATAAATATAAATAACAGTACTCATGCTTATATTAATGGTGGTAAAACATCCGCAGGTTTATAAACACAAAAGTGATTGTTATTATCCATGAACCAGGTTCGACTAAGTGTATTATAGACTTTCCGGTTGCAATAGCTTTTGCATTTATTATTATCATTGCCTTGCAGGAGAGTTGCATCAATAGGGCTTTTTTTCTTTATGTAAACATGTGCAGCTATTTTTAGTTAAGATCTACTTTTTACTTCAGGTGCCTTTTATGTTAACTCTTTCCGCTGGACTGATATTTGCCCAAAAATAAATGATAGAGAAGAAAACTTTTGCAAACTTAACAAGGGCTCCTCCTATCAGCAGCATTCCCTTTGTTACCCATGGCGGAGATCTTTCCAGTTCTGGCCATGCATCAAACTGTGCTCTGGTACGAAAGCATAAATATGCCTTTCCAAGGGTGTGTGACATTATTGTATCAATTTTTATTTTCTATCATTTCTAGAACCAAATATAATAAATATTTTTTAAAACTCTGTCCTACTGGTAATATTAATAAATGACATAAAAACCTAAAACTGAATGCAAATGAGATTCTTGGCCCTGCTGAAGGCAAAAAACCAGGTGAAGAAGGGCTCCTCAGAACAGGTGTGTCATGAGCGAGTGTGGGGTAATGATGGCATGTAGAATTGTAGGGCTGATAGACCCTGTGAAACTGGAGGCAAGGTGATTCTTACAGTAGCACGACTCACTTGCCTTCCAGCGTGCTTTCTCGGTGGAAGAGACAGGGATGGAGAAAAGTTGCCCTGCCAGGAGCATCACACCAGGGGAGTGTGGATGTTGTCCATCCTCTGTCTGGCAGTGGAAACAAGGTGGAAAACTGTTCTTTAGTGCTGGTATTTTAATGCTGTCTGTCACATTGTAGAGGTTAAAAAGGTTAGAACTCTTCTGGTAAATTAGCCTTTCAGCTGGCTAGTTTCTAAAGAATCTTTTGCCTCACAAGGACCAAAGGTATTAAATGTATATTGGACTGTTTGTACTTTACAGTGCTAGCAAGTTATTCTTCATCAGACTGATTAGTGTGAAAGTATTTATTATGAGAACCTGACTCTACATATTGTAAGTACATTCAGTACTGCTGCGTTTATAAATTTACCTTACTCCCCCCAAAAAAGTGAGGCTAAACTTATGTTTTCTTCATTTTTGAAATACCTGTGGCTCTTTGTGACAAGTTAAGTTTCCTGGCTGCATAAGCCAACTACCAATTTGTATATGTCTCCTCTTAGACACCAGTGGAAAATAATGGTTCACGGCAGATTCTCAGAGCCATTTTGAGACTTGGGGACAATTAATTCTAGGGACTTGGTCGACTGGGAGAAATCATTGCCTTAGCATTTTGTTGTTAACACTTGGAGGCGGATGACAGGATTCCTGAGGCAGATTAATGATGCCTGGCACCAACTTCATCCTTAACATAAAAGTATCTTTGAAAAAAAAAAAAATTCTTTGTTTCCTAAATTTTTACCTGAAAGAAATAATAAAGGATGAGTATTTCTTATTATAATGTGAAAGCAGTTCTATTTACTAATAGAAAAGTAAGCTCAGTAATCATAGCCTGACCAGCTGTTTTGTTGTTCATGGTTTTATGTAGTAGGTAATAACTAGACAGCTATGATACTAATAAAATTTTTTTTTTCCTGGTTGATTCCTGAATCAAATGAAAAACTAGTAGCAGCTGCAATAGCCCATCCATACTTAAAACTCTACCAATTGTTCCAGGCTGTACAGATTGGCACAAACTGGTATGTATTTGCCCTGAGATGCATTTTGTGGCCAGTTTCGCGCTAAAAAATAAGGATATGGGTGTGGGTACATAATACAAAATAGAATATATATAAATGTTATACTAACTTTTTATCTGTGCTAATGTGTGTACGTGTGGTATTTTGAGACATAAAAACAGTCTAGGAGCGTTGTACTCTGTGGTTAGCATGGGTGAAAATACAGTGGAAGAACCTCAAAGCCGTGGATGGCCAGGTTCTGCCCTTCATAAATTGAAGAGCGTACTTGCAAAACAAAGGATAATTGAAAGGCTTTTCTTTATTCAGTGAAATCTATTTTATGGGGCTACATTCCTGTAGGATAAAACCTCTGTCTTTAATGGCAAACTCCTTAGAAAATCAGGGGAAAAGTATGGACATTGTCTCCAGGGGAAAGAAAAGGGTAAAGCATGTGTACACTCAGTGCACACATGTGCGCGCACGCACACACACACGTGCCAGTTTTTCATACAATTTTGTGTAATATTCAGCTAAGACCCCCTACTCTGAATAAGTGCTTTCCAGAGTTTAATGTGCATGGGAATCACCTGGTCTTGTTACAGTGCACGGTATGTCAGGAAGTCCAGGTAGATTTGTGTTTCTAACAAAGTCCCAGAAGTGCTTATGCTACTGGTCTGCACACCACATTTGGGGAAGCAAGGCTGTAGACCTGTAGTGTGCTGGGCAGTATAGCAGCCACTTGCCACATGTGGTTAATTTAAATTTCACTAAAAATAAAACTTAAAATTGAGTTTCCCAGTCACACTAGGCACAGTTCAACAGCCCCATAGCCATCTGTGTGGCTAGTAAGACAGCACTGCTCTGGATAACAAATCCGTCACCCAGGATACACGGGAGGTGCGACACCCAGTGATGCTAATGATGAAAGGCAAATGCTCAGGTAAATACATTCCAAAGGTGCAAGTGGGGTTACAGTGCTGTTAGAGCCGGGGCTTACACTGATGGCTTAATCAGAAAAAAGTCTAAACTGCTGTCATTAAAAACTTTCCTTCCCGGCTGGTACACACTATAGCTTCTTATGAAAGCAAGAAGGGTTGAAGGGTTCATATGATTCTGTTGTCTTGAGAAGTACTATGATGACTGTGTTACAGCTTTTTCACCCATACTGAAGACTCCTGCCAAGTGACCAGTATATAAAAGAGGTGGCAACAGAGAGCTGTAATGGGAGAAGTTATTCAGAGCCCTGTTCTCTGATACATATTTACCATCCCCATAAAAGCTCTAAATGTTTTTCTAGAGCAACTCTTTCCAATAGAAATATCATGTGAGCTGCGTATATAATTTAAAATGTTCTAGTAATCACATTGAGTCTGTTTCAAAATGCTGTGTACATTTTACACTTAACAACACATCTCAGTTTGGATTAGCCACATGTCAGTATTCAATAGCCACATGTGGCCAATGGCTACCATATTAGACAATAAGGTTTTGAAAGATCACTTCTTTATTGCATGTCATTGTTATAGTAGTACATTTGTCTTGAGTATTAAGGTTTAACTTGTAAAACTGGGAATATGTCAGTTGGGAGTAAGGCTGGTTAAATGTGATTTTGAAATGCTTAATAGATGATTACATTTTATGGTGATTGGGAGTAAATATTTTTGCAATGGGAGCACATAACAAACATGACTGCTAATAGATGCGAAATATTTCAGGATGCTTGAAATTTTCCTTAAGCAGTTCCAATGACACAGTGTAATTTTCTCTCCTCTGAATAAATCAGAGCTAATCCCTAGTGCAACTTCTTTTTAAATTTTAGATTCCAAATATATGGAATATGAATTGAGCTTTCAGGGATGAGAGTGAGGATTTTGTGACTGGTTAGCATATAAAGCTGGGGAGCTCAGGTTGTTTGTACAGACGTGGTAAGGTGATTGAAGCAGGGCTGAAGTGTTTGCCTTGTTTTTGCTGATAGCTTTTGTTGGGATATATTTCATATATTGTACAGTTAACTCATTTAAAGTATATAATTCAGGGGTTTTTAGTATATTCACAGTTGTGCAGCCATCCCCACAATCAATTTTACAATACTTCTATCACCCCAGAAAAGAAACCCCAGACCCATCAGCAGTCACTTTCCATGCCCAACCCCTGGCAAGAACTACTTTCAGTCTCTATAGATTTGTCTGTTCTGGTCATTTGTATAAATGAAATTATACAGTATGTGATCTTGTGTGACTGATTTCTTTCACTTACCGTATGTATTCACGTTTCATCCATGGTGTAGTAAATATCAGCACTTCACTCCTTTTTGTTATTGTTGTTCAGTCGCTGAGTCATGTCTGACTTTTTTCGACCCCATGGACTGTGGCATACCAGGCTTCCCTATCCTTCACCATCTCCCAGAGTTTGCTCAAACTCATGTCCATTCAGTCGATGATGCCATCCAACCATCTTGTCCTCTCTCCCCTTCTCCTCCTTTTGCTTTCAATCTTTCCCATCATTAGGGTCTTTTCCAATAAATCGACTCTTCAGATGACTAAAGTATTGGAACTTCATCGTCAGTCCCTCCAATGAATATTCAGGGTTGATTTCCTTTAGGATTGACTGGCTTGATCTCCCTGCTGTCCTCTAAAGAGTCTTCTCTAGTACCACAATTTGAAAGCATCAATTTTTTGGCTCTCAGCCTTTTTTATGGTACAATTCTCACATCTGTACCTAACTACTGGAAAAACCATAGCTTTGACTATATGGACCTTTGTCGGCAAAGTGTGTCTCTGCTTTTTAATACATTGTCTAGATGTGTCATAGCATTTCTTCCAAGGAGGAAGTGTCTTTCGTGGCTGCAATCACCATCTACAGTGACTTTGGAGTCCAAGAAAATAAAATATGCCACTGTTTTCACTTTTTACCCATCTATTTGCCATGAAGTGATGGGACTGGATGCCATGATCTTAGTTTTTTGGATGTTGGGAGCATTAAGCCAGCTTTTTCACTCTCCTTTTTCACCTCGTCAAGAGGCTCTTTACTTCCTGTTTGCTTTCCGCCATTAGAGTGGGTATCATATGTATATTTGAGGTTGTTGATACTTCTGCCAGCAGTCTTGATTCTGGCTTGTTACTTATCTAGCCCAGCATTTTGCATGATGCTCTCTGCATGTAAATTAAATAAGCAGGTTGACGATATACAGCCTTGACATACTTCTTTCCCAATTTTGAACCAGTCTGTTGTTCCATGTCTGGTTCTAACTGTTGATTCTTGACCTGCACACAGGTTTCTCAGGAGGCAGGTAAGATGGTCTGGTATTCCCATCTCTAAGAATTTTCCACAGTTTGTTGTGATCCACACAAAGGCTTTAGTGTAGTCAATGAAGCAGAAGTAGATGTTTTTCAGGAATTTTCTTTCTTTTTCTATGACCCAATGGATGTTGGAAATTTGATCTCTGGTTCCTCTGCCTTTTCTAAATCCAGCTTGTATATCTGGAATTTCTCAGTTCACATACTGTTGAAGCCTAGCTTGAAGGATTTTGAACATTACTTTGCTAGCATGTGAAATAAATGCAATTGTGCAGTAGTTTGAACATTCTTTGGCATTGCCCTTCTTTGGGATTGGAATGAAAGCTGACTTTTTCCAGTTCTGTGGCCACTTCTGAGTTTTCCAACGTTGCTGGCATATTGTGTGCAGTACTACAGTATCATCTTCTAGGATTTTAAATAGCTCACCTGGAATTCCATCACTTCCACTAGCTTTGTTCATAGTAATATTTCTAAGGCCCACTTGACTTCACACTCTAGGATGTCTGGCTCTAGGTGAGTGACCATACCATCATGGTTATCTGGGTCATTAAGACCTTTTTTGTATAGTTCTTCCTGTGTATTCTTGCCACCTCTTAATAGTTTATGCTTCTATTAGGTCCTTGCCATATCTATTCTTTATTATTTCTTTGCATGAAACGTTCCGTTGGTACCTCCAGTTTTCTTGAAGAGATCTCTAATCTTTCCCTTTCTGTTGTTTGCCCCTATTTCTTTGCATTGTTCACTTAAGAAGGCTTTTCTTATCTCTCCTTGCTGTTCTCTGAAACTCTGCATTCAATTGGGTATATCTTTGCCTTTTACTTTTCTTTTCACAGCTATTTGTAGGCCTCCTCAGATAACAATTTTGCCTTGAATTTTTTTTCCTTTGGAATGGTTTTGGTCACCTCCTCCTATACAGTGTTGCAAACTTCCATCCATAGTTCTTCAGGCAGTCTGTCTACCAGATCTAATCCCTCGAATCTATTCGTCACTTCAACTGTATAATCATAAGGGATTTGATTTAGGTCATAACTGAATGGTCTAATGGTTTTCCCTACTTTCTTCAATTTAAGCCTAAATTTTGCAATAAGGAGCTCATGATCTCAACCACAGTCAGCTTCATGTCTTGTTTTTGCTGACTGTATAGCGTTTCTCAATCTTCACCTGCAAAGAATATAATCAATCTGATTTTGGCATTGACCATCTGGTGATGTTCTTGTGCAAAGTCTTCTCTTGTGTTGTTGGAAGAGGGTGTTTGCTATGATCAGTGCACTATTTTCTGTTGTTTTTGAGATTGCACCCAATTACTGCAGTTGGACTCTGGTTGACTATGAGGGCTACTGCATTTCTTCTAAGGGCTTCTTGCCCACAGTAGTAGATGTAATGGTCATCTGAATTAAATTTTCCCATTCCCATTCATTTTAGTTCACTGATTCCTAAAATGTCGATGTTCACTCTTGCCAGTTCCTGCTTGACCATGTCCAGTTTACTTTGATTCATGGACCTAACATTCCAGGTTCCTATGCAATATTGCTCTTTACAGCATTGGACTTTACTTTAACCATCAGACACATCCACAACTGAGCATCATCTCTGCTTTGGCTCAGCCTCTTCATTCTTTCTGGAACTATTTCTCCGCTCTTCCCCAGTGGCATATTGGACACCTACCGACCTGTGAAGCTCATCTTCGGTTGTGATATCTTTCTGTCTTTTCATACTGTTCGTGAGGCTCTTGAGGCAAGAATACTGAAGTGATTTGGCATTCCCTTCTCCAGTGGACCATGTTTTGTCAAAACTCTCTACCATGACCCTGTCCGTCTTGGGTGGCCCTACATGGCATGACTCATAGCTTCATTGAGTTATGCAAGCCCCTTCACCAAGACAAGGCTGTAATCCATCATTCCTTTCTATTGCCACATAATATGCCATATGTGAATGTGCCACATTTTGTTTATCCAGTTATCAACTGATGGATGTCTGGGTTGTTTCCATCTTTTAGCTGACATGAATAATGCTACTATAAACAGTTTTGTTCAAGTTTCTGTTATGTATGTTATTATTTCTTTTGAATACATAGCTAGGAGTTGAATTGCCAGGTCATGTAGGAACTCTGTGTTTGATCTTTTGATAAATTGCCATACTGTTTTCCAAAACATCATTTTACATTCTCACCAGGAGTGTAAGAGGATTCCAGTTCTCCACATCCTGAGCAACACTTTTATCTGATTATAGCCACCCTAGTGGTTGTGAAGTTGTATCTCACTGTGGTTTTGATTTGCATTTCCCTAATGACTAATTGGGCTTCCCAGGTGGCGCAGTGGAAAAGAATCCACCTGCCATTGCAGGAGATGCAAGAGACATGGGTTCAATCCCTGGGTTGGGAAGATCCCCTGGAGAAGGGAAAGCCTATCCACTCCACTTCTTGCCTGGAGAATTCCATGGACAGTGGAGCCTGGCGGGCTACAGTCTAAGGGGTTGCAGAAAGTTGAACACAAATAGTTTTCAACATAGAAGATCTGATTTTAACCAAGATATTTCACTCTCAAAAACCTTGGTCTAGAGGACACAGTTACTTCATTTGACAAGGAAGCCATCGTCCACTGACTTAACCCTTTGGAAAAATGATACTGCCTTAGTTGATTCTAATACTCTGTCTGATAATGTGGAGCTAAAGCCTGTCTGTTTCTTTTCATGTGCCATCTTGGCTTTTTAGGGCCAGGCCCTTGTGCTTTAGTTAGGAAGAAGTCATGATGTGAGTAAGTCCCAAAAGTGACAACTCAAACTTAGACATCACTTACTTTAAATATAGCATAGCTTATTGATACCTCTAATTCTATAAAGAAAATGTAGGCATTATTCTTACCCCAAATGTTTATTGCATTCCTGGTACAGGCATGCCTCATTTTACTGTATTTCACAGATACTGTGTTTTTTACAAATTGGAGGTTTGTAGCAGCCCTATGTGGATCAAGTCTATTGGCCTCTTTCTTCACAGCATGTACTCATTTCACAGTTCTGTCACATTTTGGTAATTCTTAAAATATTTCAATTTTTTTCATTATTATATTTGTTATGGTGATCTGTGACCTTGATGTTACTCTTGTAATTGTTTTGGGATGCCACAGACTGTAACCATGTAAGATAGTGAGCATAATACATGTTATATGTGTTCTGACTGCGCCACTTGCCAGCTGTTCCCCAGTCTCCCTCCCTCTCCTCGGCCTCCCTATTCCCTGAGACAAAATAATATTGAAATTAGGCCAGTTAATAACCCTACCATGGCTTCCAAGTGTTCAAGTGAAAGGAAGAGTCATATGTCTCACTTTAAATCAAAAGCTAGAATCAATTAAACAGCAAGGAAATATGTTGAAAGTCAAAAGCTAGGCCTCTTGTGCCAAACAGCTAGCCAAGTTGTTAATGCAGAGAAATTTGAAAGAAAAGTGCTGCTTCAGTGAACATGTGAGTGATAAGAAAGGGAAACAACCTTATTGCTGATGGATAAAGTTTTAGAGATGTGGATAGAAGATCAAGCCAGCCACAACATTGCCCTAAGCCAAGTCTAATCCAGACCAAGGTGCTAACGCTCTCTTTGAAGACTGTGAGAGGTGAGGAAGCTTCAGAAGAAAACTTTGAACCTAGCATGAAGTTTAAGGAAAGAGGACATCTCCATAGCATAGAATTTCAAGGTGAACCAACAAATCTTAATGTAGAAGTTCCAGCAATTTTCCAGATCACACTCAGGTAATTAATGAAGGTGGCCACACTACACAACAGATTTTCATTGTAGACAAAAAATACAGTCTTTTGTTGGAAGAAGATGCCATCTAGAACTGTCAGCTATGAGAAAGGCGAAGTCATTGCCTAGTTTCAGAAGACAGGATGAAGACTCTTGTTAGGGGCTAATGCAGCTGGTGTCCTTAAGTTGAAACCAGTGTTCTTTTACCATTCCAAAAACTCCTAAGGCTCTTAAAAACTATGTTCAGTCTACTCTGCCTGTGCTGTGTAAGTGGAACAACAAAGCCTGGATGGTAGCACATCTGTTTACAGCATGGTGTACTGAATATGTTAAACACACTGGAGACTTAACTGCTCAGAAAAAAAAAAGAAAATTCCTTTCCATAGTTAGGAAGTTTGGGATGGACATGTACACATGACTGTATTTAAAATGGATAACCAATAAGGACTTAACTCTTAATAGCACAGGGAACTCTGTTTAGTTTTATGTGGCAGCCTGTATAGGAGTGGAGTTTGGGAGAGAATGGTACATGTATACGTATGGCTGAGTCCCCTTGGTCACCTGAAACTATCACATTGTTAATAGCTTATACCCCAATACAAAAGATTTTTTTAAAAAAAGATTCCTTTCAAAATATTACTACTTGTTTACAAAACACTTGGCTATCCAAGAGCTCTGATGTAGATGTGCAGTGAATTTAAAAGTTGTTTTCATGCTTGCTAACAGAACATCCATTCTATGTTCAAGGAATAATTTCAACTTTTAAGTCTTATTATTGAAGAAGTACATTTTTTAAGGCCCTAGGATCCCAGGGACGGGGGAGCCTGGTGGGCTGCCGTCTATGGGGTCACACAGTCTGACACGACTGAAGCAACTTAGCAGCAGCAGCAGCAGCAACTAATATAGGTTGTGATTCCTCTGATGGATCTGGCCAAAATAAATTGAAAACCTTCTGGAAAGGATTCACCATTCTAGGTGCCATTGAGAACATTCTTGATTGATAGGGAGAGGCCAGAATATCAACATTCACAGAAATTTGGAAGAAATTGATTCCAACCCTCAGGGATAACTTTGAGAAGGCTCAAGACTTTAATAGAGAAGTAATTGCAGACATGGTAGAAGTAACAGGAGAGCTAGAATTAGAAGTGGAGGTGGAAGATGAGGTTGAATTGCTGCAATCATGATGAAACTTCTAACAGTTGAGTTGCTTCTTATGGATGAAAAAAGAAAGTGGTTTCTTGAGAATGGAGTCTATTCCTAGCAAGGAGTAGACTGAGAAGATAGTTGAAGATTATTGAGAAGATTGTTAAAATAATAACAAAGGATTTAGAATATTATAGAAACTTAGACAATTATACTGGTGGCTCAGATGGTAAAGAATCTGCCTGCAATGCGGGAGATTTGTGTTTGATCCCTGGGTTGGGAAAATCCCCTGGAGAAGGAAATGGCAACCTGCTCCAGTATTATTGCCTGGAAAATTCCATGGACAGAGGAGTCCACCGGGCTACAGTTCATGACATTGCAGAGAGTGACTGATGCTTCAACTTTTTGAAGGTTTGAGAGGAATGACTCCAATTTTGAAAGAAGTTCTTCTGTGGGTAAAGTGCCATCAAACACCACTTGCATACTACAGAGAGCTTGTTCACAAAAGGAAGAGTCAATCGATGTGGCAGACTTCATTGTTGTCTTATTAAGAAATTGACGTAGCCACCCTTGCCTTTAGCAACCACCAGTCTGATCAGCAGCATCAACATCCAGGTAGGACCTTCTGCCAGCAAAAAGATTATCTAAAGATTCAGATAATGGTTAGCATTCTTTAGCAATAAAGTATTTTTCTAATTAAGGTATTTACTTTTTTTTTAAGATATAATGCTATTGCATAGTTAATAGTACAACACTTTTATATGCACTGGGAAGCCAAAAAATTCATGTGACTCATTTATTGCAATATATGCTTAACTGTGATGATCTGGAATGGAACCCACAGTATGTCTGAGTATGACTGTATATGGAAAGCACTGTGTTGGTTTATCTTTAAGGAGACCTTGGCCTTCAAGGAGCTCTTGAAATTAGTTTGTCCAGTACTTCCTTCCTGTATATACCAACTGATGGCAGGAAAAAAACAGTCCAAAAGCATGCTAGAAAGGGAAGCCTGACTGCATAATAAAATGAAAATGAATCAGAAAATGGACATTAAGTGGATAATGAAGAGACTGGAGATAGTTGCTTTTCACAAAATTTTGAATGTGAAGTTTGTAACATTAGACACATTAATAATATATTTCTCCTACAAACTACTATATATGAAATAAGCAGCAAAGATATACTGTACAGCACAAGGAATTATACCAATTATTGTGAAATAACCTGTAATGCAGTGTAATCACAGTAATGCTGAATCACAATGCTGTACTGAAACTGACAAAATATTGTAAATAAAGTACATTTCAATTTTAAAAAATTGAATGAGTAAAAGAATATATTTCTCCTTAGATGAGCAATTTCCTAATTTGATGCTCAGCAAAGACATAATTTTAAAGACATAACTACACAGATCAGCTGTGTTAAGAAAACCAGAGAATTTGTGATCCAATAAAATATTAATGGCAAGATTAATGTTAATACAAATAACTACAAATGATTTTTCTTACAGCTCATCTTCTAAAGGCTTTCTAACAAAAACTATCAAAGCGAATGTTGAAGAATTCACTGTATTTTTTTTCAAAGAATGAGCTTTTGATTTCATTGCCTTTCTCGATTGTTTTCCTGTTTTTTCATGGATTTGTGCTCTGATTTTTACATTGTTTTTCTCTCCTTGCTCTAGGCATAAATTGCTCTTTCTCTAGTTTCTTAAGATGGAAAATTAGATTATTGACTTTAGATCTTCTCTGAAATGCACATTTAATGTTATCTCCTACTAAGCACTGATTTTGCTGCATCCTACAAATTTTGAAAAGTTGTATTTTCACTTTCATTTAAGTTCAAAATATTAAATTTTTTTCTTCTGACTTCTTTTTTTGACTGATAAGTTATTTAAAGAATCTTGTTTAATCTCCAAATATTTGAAAATTTTCATAAACAAAACAAAAAGCCTATGGGCTAGGTGAAATATTTACAAATGATGCAATCAACAAGAACTTAATTTCCAAAATATACATACAGCTCATACAACTTAGTAACAAAAAACGAACAATCCCATCAAAAAATGAGCAGTAAACCCAAATGCACATTTCTCAGAAGAAGATATACAGATGGCCAAGAGACACATGAAAAGATGCTCAATATCATTAATTACTAGAGAAATGCAAAAGAAAGCTATAATGAGTTTACCACCTCACAGTGGTCAGAATGGCCATCATTATAAAGTCTACAAATAAATGCTGGAAAGGGTGTGAAGAAAAAGGAACTCCTCTACACTGCTGGTAGGAATATAAATTGGTACAGCCTCTATGGAGGATAGTATGGAGGTCCCTCAAAAACCTAAAAGTAGAGTTGCATTGTGATCCAACAGTCGCACTCCTGGGGATATATCCAGACGAAACTATAATTCAAGAATATACATGCACCCCTGTGTTCATGGCAGGACTATTTACAAGAGCCAAGAGATGGAAATAACCTAAATGTCCATCAACAAATGAATGGATAGAGAAGAAGTGGTACATATATACAATACAATACTACTCAACCATAAAAAAGAACAATACCATTTGCTGCAACATGAATGAAACTAGAGATTTTCATGCTAAGTGAAGTAAGTCGGAAAGAGAAAGATAAATATTATATCATTTTTATGTAGAATCTAAAATATGACACAGATGAGCTTATTTATGAAACAAAAACTAGACAGAACAGACTTGTGATTGCTACAGGCTTGGGGTGGCAGGGGAGGGATAGATTGGGAGTTTTGGACTAGCAGGTGCAAAATACTATTATTATATATAGAATGGATAAACAAGATTCTGTTGTTACAGCACAGGAAACTATTCAATATCCTGTAGTAAACCATAAGGAAGAAGAAATATATATATATATATATATATATATATATATATATATACACACACACACATATGTGTATATATGTAAGTTAAACTGAATCACTGCCTCAACTAGAAATGACCACAATACTTTAAATCAAATACGTGCTGTGTTGTGCTTAGTTACTCAGTCTTGTCCGATTCTTCGAGACCCCATGAACTGTAGCCCTCCAGGCTCCTCTGTCCATGGGGATTCTCTAGGCAGGAATACTAGAGTGAGTTGCCATGCCCTCCTTCAGGGGATCTTCCCAACCCTAGGATCTAATCCAGGTCCCCCGCATTGCAGGTAGATTCTTTACCATCTGAGCCACCAGGGAAGCCTAAGAATACTGGAGTGGATAGCCTATCCCTTCTCCATGATATACTACACTTCAATTTAAAAATATTTTTGGAGTTTTCCAGCTATCTTTCTGTTCTTGATTTCTAGTTTAATTCATTTTGAAGTGAGAATATACTTAGATTTTTTTCTTTTTCTCTTCCAGTTCCTTCAGGTGTATCCTATGACCCATAATATGGTTATTCTTGGTGAATGCTCCACGTGAGCTTGAGAAGATATAGGCACTCCTGGAATACAGTCATTGACTATATAGTAGCATTTTCAAGCTCACTGATTCTTTCTTTGATTATGTCCACTCTACTGATGAGCTCATCAAAGGCAGTCTTCATTTCTGTTACAGTGATTTTTTAAATTTCTAGTATTTTTTTATTCTTTCTTAGTGTTTCTATCTCTTTGCTTACATTACCAACCTGTTCTTGCATATTATCTACTTTTTTCATTAGAACCTTAATCATAGTTATTTTAAATCCCAAAGTTTGTGCCGTATCTAAATCTATTTCTGATGCTTGCCTTTTGCCTCTTGCCTTAAAACTTAATATGCCTTGTAAATCATTGTTGAAAGCCAAACATTGTGTATTAGTTAATAAGAACTGAAATCAATAGGTGTTCCGTGTGAAGTTTTATATTAATCTTGCTAAGAGTTGAACTGTATTTCATATTTGCTGTAGCTGTAGGTGTCAGAGACTCATTTCCTCTAGTGTCCTTGTTTCTGTCTTCCCTGTTGTCTCTGTGATTGAATAGAATCTGCACCTTGCAGCTCTTTCAGCTGTAATCCACTGTTACAGCCGTGGCCCTGTTGACCTGGTAATGTATTGGCCAGAGAGGAAATGTTCTATCATCCTGTGTTTAAATCTCAGTCTTTTAATGGGCCCTGTGACCCTGAACTTTCACAAGTGTTTCTCAGCACTTTTCCTCCTAAGGTGAGAGAAGAAAGCTGGGGGTGGTGGTGGGGGTGTTAATTTGGGTAATTTCCCTTCCACCAAGTCAGATAAGGCTCTGGTGAAGTATTTTCTCCCTGCTGAATAGATCTTTGTTAAGGAGAACACTGGGCATATTTCAAAATGGTTACTTTTCCCCTCCCCCTGCCAGAAACACAAGTGTTTCTTCTTGGCTCTTCATGATGAGAACCTAGTGGGGTTCCTGGAAGTAACGTCCACTGAAGGATGGAGGCCTCTCTGCGAAAACAGCCCCTCAAGAGTTTTTCATTCTAATGTTAGTATCCATACCCAGCCTTTAGCAATTCATCAGAGTTTCCATGTTAGTTTCCTACTGGTTTATGGCTCCTGCAGCTTCTTTTTCAGGTAAACTGATCTTTGTGATTCACTCTGTTCTCTCTCTCCAGATTCTGAGGTGACAGTTTGTCCTGCTGCCTCAATTTTCTGTTGACTCCAAATGAAGCCATTAAAGTCATCGATTTTTCAGTTTGTTCATCCTTTTTCTTTTAATGATGTGAGAGACAGCTTCCAAACTCAGTGTATCAGAGCTGACTCTTCAAGCCCCTCCGTGTGTATTTTTTCAAATTAAACATTTATGTAATTAATCCCTCTTACTTGAAATAAATTTTTACGATGCTGGTGCTTCTCAAACACCCAAACCACCTAAAATAACTTGTTAACACTTTGCTGTGATTTCTGATTTTTTCCTCTGTTTATATATGTGTATTTATCTGTATCTATATGTGTGTATATACCATATGCCTCTATAGGTATGTACTCACATATATATGGACACATTTTTTATGTGATGGTAATGTGTGTATCATATGATTCTGCAACTTCTTTTTCCACTTAATATTCTCTGTACTTCCTTTCTCTTTAAAAGCTAAATTTATTTCAAGTTAGGTTTATATTCAACTGAGAAAATTGGACTTTTCCTCAGGAGTCCTGAAATTTCATTTATATTATTAATATATACATTATATTTAGCATATATTAATACACTGTATTCATACTATATTAAAATGTGATTCTGATAAATACAGACCAGAACATTTTAATTCATTTCTCACTGTTTTTCATACAAGTATTCAATTATATCATTATGTTCCTAATTTCCAAATAAAATAGCAACATATAATAAATAGGAAAAGCTGAACTAAGTTTTTCTATTTTCCATCTTGTAAGAGTCCAACAAATGTTTGAAAATAAATTTCTTTTGGTAGCTTTCCTTTCAAATATATTTCTGGTTTAATATGACAGACTGAACACACATACATCTTCTTTCTCTCCCAAGGTCTCATTAAATTATGAAATTCTAAAAGAGAGTGAGCAGGTGGGATCACACTGATAGAGAAAAAGACGAGGGAATTGCACTTAGTTCCACACACGGTATGTAATGAAGGAAATCCTGGCACCTGGCTAGTTTGAGGTCAGTACAAGAGCAGGGCTGGACCAGGAAGGCCTCTTTAGGACCATTGAGTACCAAAGCATGCTTGGAATCACAGGGAGATTTGGGTCCCTCCCCACTTATCTTCCACCATGTATTTATTCAACAAAGAATTGTTGAGCACATTGCAAAGCACTAGGCGCTGTTCCAAGTGTTTTTTCCTGAAGAAAGTGGGCAGATGGGCTAAGGAGGGCACCCAGTGAAGTGCTTCAAGTCTGGGCGAAGGAGAGCAGAGCCCGAGCCTCAGAACTCCATGGCAGGCAGCTGTGGGTGGGGAGAAGGAAAGGCAGCTCAGAGGGAGAGAAACACGCTAAACCTGCTCCATGCAAAGCACAGCCCTCCTTAATTAGGTGATTGTGGGGTTCCCCAGCCTGCCTGCTGCCTCTGCACCCACACATCTGGTGAGGCAGGCTGGAAGGCAAGCCCTGCCACTTGCTCCGCTTGAGGGAGGCCAGCTGGGGAACGGAGAGCTCCACTACTGAAGAAACACACCCGCCATGGTCCAGGCTAAGCAATGAGGCCTTTCTTTGTTCCTACATCTGAGTGAATGTCAGGGCTCACCAGACGAGAGGAAAGGCAGCAGTAGCACGGAAGAGAAGGACCCAAATGAACTCACTGAAATAACAAGCCCTGTAGGAGACATAGATAAATCTAAAAACAGAAGAGACTTTCAAATTGTCCTAATTAGCGTACTCAGAGGATAGTGCATCTATCACACCGAGTCTGCCATGAAAGGGAATCAGTCAGACCACTGAAAGAGTGATTGCCAGAATAACCAACTGGATCAGAACGATAAAGTAGAAACCTGGAGGCTGAGTAACTGGAAGGATAAAGGAGAGGAAGCCTCTCAGAAACCAAAAAGCCAGCAGATGGAGGATATGTTAATGTAAAGAAGGAGAGAACAAAGGGCAGAGGAGGTCCACACATTCTGATGACATTTCAGAAATTTTCCACAAAGTAAGGTGAAAAGCCATGACACCTGCAAAGCATCCAGATCAGACCAGTTTCAGATTTCTCATCATCAAGAGGTAGAAAACACTGGAGCAATGTTTTCAAAGTTAGAGGAGAAAAGGGTTGGAACCTGAAATTTTAAATTTAAAAAATTCTATATTTGGCTAAGATATACCAAATGTGGAAGCAAAATAAAGATATCTTCAGGCATAGAGATATTCAAAAAATCTGTCTCCCTAATGAGAAATTTTTTGAAAAGATTCTCTAGCAATATCAAAATAAATCCAAAAGAAGAAGAAGACATAGGTGTAGCAGAAAGAAAGTATAATACAATATGGTTAATGATAGAGAATACATTAGATATTGATATTTGAAAGATTCTCGTTTGATTGCCATTAATATGTTAACAACATAGGGTTATAGTTTCCTTTTTTCCATTGGTTGCAATAGACTATTTGCTTCTGTAATGATATTTGGATTTTCATAGCTTTTATGACACTACGATTTTCTTCTTTTAGGATTTATTCATTCATTCAACAAATGTTTATTGAGCACCTATGTACCAGGACTTGTTCTTGGCATTGGGCATATTCAGGGGAACACAACAAAACTTCCCACGTGGGCTTACCTTCTAGTGGGGAAACTTAAATATATAATGTTAAGTCATGATAAATGTTGTTTTTTGTAGTGTGCATGCTCAGTCGTGTCCAGCTGTCTGCAACCCTACAGACCATAGCCCACCAGTCTCCTCTGTCCATGGAATTCTCCAGGCAAGAATACTGTAGTGGGTTACCATTTCCTCCTCCAGAGGATCTTCCCGACCCAGGGATCAAGACCTGCGCCTCTTGTGTCTCCTGCATTGGCAGGTGGATTCTTTACCACTGCGCCACTTGGAAGGCCCTTGATAAATGCTGTGAAGAAAGTTAACTAGAGGAAGGGAACAGAGAGTGGCTGGACTGAGAAAGGTTGCTCTTTTAGGTAAGTTAGTCAGGAGAGCTGGCATCTGAGCTAAGATCAAAATCCAGTGAGGGAGTAAGCCATGGAGAGCAAATGTCCAGGCCCTGAGGCAGAAACATGTATGTATGGCTGCAGCAAAGAGGAAATTTAGCTCTAGGTTTAAATAGATAAACTGTAAATATTATGTCAACAAAGTAAAATAATAATATAACAAGATGAAAAAGAACAAGTGTATCAACTTACTGATTTTCAGAGAAGGATCAGTAGATAATGTGACATTGATCATTTGAGAAATAGATGACTTCATATAATAAAGACAAAAAGGTAGCCACTAGGAGAAGGAGAAATAAAAGTCAACTAGACCTGTTGAGAGGTAAATGGGGAGAATCGGGGATTTGTCGTAAGGGTGATAACGTACCTTATATACCAGGAAGTAAAAAAGTCTAATGTCTGATAATTCAGAATACAAAAACAAAGGAACTTAACTATTATAATGAACTAAAGAATTCAACAGAAACTATGAACAGTGGTTGTCTTTGTATGTGTCCCTGAGAGTGAGGGGGACTTTCACTTTTCATTTTCTACCCTTCAGTACTACTTCAATTTTTTTCTGCCTTTTTTTTTTTAACCTTGGGTGTGCACTGTAATTTTTAAATAGTTTAAAAATAGTACCAAATCTTTCGTGTTCCAAAAGCATTTAAAGAAACTTACAAATACACAAAAAGCGACAAAAATAATAGTAATAATTAGATGAATTTGGGAAGGAGAGAAAATCATCATAGCAAGTTTGAAGCTAAGGTAACGTTGGTCTTTAAAAATTATTTAACATGTATGTAACAGATTTCTCATGGCTTAGCCATTAAGAGATTAATGCTCTGCTGACTATTTTTTGTATATTGAATATTTCTCTGTTAACTCCAGCAGAAAATTCCCTTTTTTGGAGATAGTGATCCACTGGAGACATCTGAGAGAATGAGCCAAATAATTCCAGCCAAAAGTCCTTGACCAACATAATATGTCAATTTCATTTGAAATCTAACCTGCTTTTCTAAATTTAATTTACATGAAGAGAAGATGGACACTGTTGGGATACATATATATTTACAAAGGACCTAGAAAACTGAAGATGGTAACCAAGACTTGAATGTAGTCTCTCTTTGTAATTGGTTAACATTTTGTGTGTGGTTTATAAATTCTTAAAGATGACAACTTCAACACTTAAAAGAATAGAAATCTTTTCTTTTTTTTGACATTTATGACATGTTACTCAGCCAGCAGAGGGAGACAAGGCTATACAGCTTTTAGCAGCTACACTTTTTTTTCTTTTTCTTTTTCTTTTTTAATTTAAGAATAGTTGATTTACAATATCATGTTAGTTTCAGGTGTACAGCACAGTGATTCAGGTATATATTCCTTTCCAGATTCTTTTGCCTTATAGGTTATTACAGAATATTGAGTATAGTTCTCTGTGCTATACAGCAGGTCCTTGTTGGTTATATGTTTTGATACGTAGTTGTTGTGCTTAGTCACTCAGTTGTGTCTGACTTTTTGCAACCCCATTGACTGTAGCCTGCCAGGCTCCTCTGCCCAGGGGATTTTTCAGGTGAGATTACTGGATTGGGTTACCATTTCCTTCTCCAGGGGATCTTCCTGACCCACGGATCAAACCTGTGTCTCCTGCATCTCCTGCATTGCAGACAGATTCTTTACCGCTAAGCCACTGGGGAAGCCCATATATAGTAGTGTGTATAAGTTAATCCCAGCCTCCTAATTTATCCATCTCTCTACCTTCTTTCCCCTTTGATAACTGTAGGTTTATTTTCTATTATCTGTAATTCTCTCTCTTTCTTGTGAATAAGTTCATCTGTACCATTTTTATAGATTTCACATACAGGCAATTTCATATGAAGTTTGTCTTTCTCTGTCTGACTTGGTATGATCATTTCTAGGGCCATCCATGTTGCTGCAGATGGCATGATTTCATTCATCTTTATGGCTGAGTAATATTCTATTGTGTGTGTGTGTGTGTATATACACACACACACCACATCTTTATCTGTGTATCTGTTAATGGTCATTTAGGTTGCTTCCATATCTTGGCTATTGTAAATAATGCTGCTGTGAACATAGCATGTATCTTTTCAAATTACGGTTTTTCTCCAAGTGTATCCCCAGAAGTGGGACAGCTGGATCATATGGTAGCTCTATTTTAAGTTTTTTAAGAGACCTCCGTACTGTTCTCCATAAAGGCGCACCAATTTACATTCCCACCAACCATGCTGAAGAGTTCCCTTTTCTCCACACCCTCTCCAGCATTTGTTTTTAGATTTTTTTGTTGATGGCCATTCTGACTGTAGTGACATAGTACCTCATTGTAGCTTTTATTTGCATTTCTGTAATAATTAGTGATGTTGACCATCTTTTCATGTGGCTTTTGGACTTCTGTATACCTTCTTTGGAGGAAGTGTCTATTTAGATTTTTCTACCCATTTTTTGATTGAGTTGTTTGGTCTTTGTTTATTTTGAGCTGTTTGTATATTTTGGAGATTAATCCCTGGTTTGTTGTATTGTTTGCAAATATTTTCTCCCATTCTGTAGGTTGTCTTTTGATTTTGTTTATTGTTAACTTCGCTGTGTAGAAGCTTTTACATTTAATTAGGTCCCAGTTGTTGATTTTGTGCTTATTTCCATTGCTCTTGTAAATGGATCTAAAAAGTTAATGCTGCGACTTATGTCAGTGTCCTACCTGCATTTTCTTCAAGGAATTTTGTAATATCCAGTCTTACTTTTAGGTCTTTAATACATTTTGAGTTTATTTTTGTACATGGTCTAAGAGAATGTTCTAATTTCATTTTTTTCTGTGTAGCAGCTATACTTTTCAACTAGCAAAAAGAAGGATATCAGTCTATGATGAATCATCAGAAAGCTCTTGGAGACCATTTTCCAGATGAGGAAAATGAGACCCAGGGTAACATATTGACTTAGGCCACAGTGAGCTCCCCTCTCATCTCTAACACCTTTCCAGCACTTTTCAGTGCTCTTTCCTCTACCTTGGCTTCTCAAAGTGGGCAGCAGTGCCCTCTCAGCATTTTGAAAATGTGTGAGGGCATTGTCAGTTGTCACAATAATTGGATGGCTTTACTGGCTTTTTAATGCATGGAGATTGCAGATACAAGATGTCTGCCATACAGGGACATTCACGTTTAATGAAGTCTTGTCATTCACCCCTGTAACTTCCAAATGTCCTATCAAACGTGGGTTGAAAATCTGTTTATGTGACCTTGGAAATAAACTTCATTTTACACATAAACACAAGTATTTTTTACACATTTTAAAGTATATCCCGAATTTCCCAAGAAAACAGTTTTCATATATATTCAAGGAAGATTTGACTGGGTTATGGTCTGATCCTTAGCAAGAATTTTTCACTCTTTCAGCATATCACCTATGTCAGCACCATGCAGGATATTCAGTTCACTATACAACACACTTGAGTTACTTTGCACTTATAACTGACCTCTGGTGGCTTAGCTGGTAAAGAATCCACCTGCAATGTGGGAGACCTGGGTTTGATCCCTGGGTTGGGAAGATTCCCCACAAGAAGGGAACAGCGACCCACTCCAGTATTCTTGCCTGGAGAATTCCATGGACCGTATAGTCCATGGAGTCGCAAAGAGTCAAACACAACTGAGCAACTTTCACTTTCACTTATAACTGATCACATTTACTTCGATATTACATTGAGATTCAATTGTCTGATTTATTTCATTAAGGTTTCTTGTGTAATAATGTCTGAAATGCAAATGCCTATCTCCTTTATTTCTGGTTTATAATGTAGTTGGAACATTCATTATCTTGATCCTTTATGAAGTTATATTTGAGTAAAAATAATATGATCAACAAATTTCATTTATGGATAGGATAATTAAAAGGACACTACAAAATACTTATAATAGTAACTTTTGGCAATAATCCCCAAGTTGATCTACAGATTTGATGCAAACCCTAACAATTGCCTTTTTTTCTGCAGGAGATGCAAGCTGTTCCTAAAATTCAGATAAAAATATAAGAGACTCTGGTGATCCAGTGGTTAAGACTCTGCACGTCCACTGCAGGGGGCACGGGTTCTACCCCTGAGTAGGGAACTAGGATCCCTCATGGCATGCGGTGTGGCCAAAAAAACAAAGAAAAGAAAAATGCAAGGAACTCCACCACTGGAAATCCAGTGATTAGGCTTTGCAATTTCATTGCTAGGGATCCAGGTTAGATCCCTGTTCAGGGAACTAAGATCCCACAAGACCCATGGTGTGGCCAAAAAGGAATGCAAGTGACTCCAAATGGCTAAAACAGTCTTGAAAAAGAAAATCAAGTTGGAGGACTCATACTTACTGATTTCAAAACATCCGTAAAAATCAATGGAGTAGAATAGAAAATCCAGAAATAAATCTGTACATCTGTGGTCAGTTCTTAGCATGGGTGTAGATCTTTATTATGTTGAATTAGGCAACAGCTTCTTTGATAGGACATCAAAAGCACAAGAATAAAAGAAAAAGTAGATAAATTAGACTTTGTCCAGATTTCAAACTTTTTTGTGTTATAGGGCACTATAAAGATAGTGAAGAGACAACCCATAAAATGTTTGTAAATCATACATCTGATAAGAATCTGTTATCCAGAACATATAAAGAAGGCTCACAACTCAACAACAAAGACAACCCAATTATTTGAAACGGCATTTTTCCAAATACAGGTGGCCAAAATGCACGTGCAGAGATGCACAGCATCATCAGTCATCGGGAAAACAGAAAGCAAATCCACAATGTGATAACACTTTACACCCACTAGGATGGCTGTAGTTATAATAATAATATAATTGCAAGTATCGGTCCAAATGTGAAAAAAATTTGGACTCTCATGTATTGCTGAGGGGAGGGTAGAATGGCATAGCTGCTGTTGAAAGCAGTTTGGCACTTCTCAAACTGTTAAACATCAGAGTTACCATATGAGCCAAAAACTCCATTTCTAGCTATGTACCCAAGAAAAATGAAAACATTTCACACAAAAAATTGTACATTAATACCTATAATAACAAAAAAGTGGAAACAACCTAAATTTTCATCAGCTAAATATTCCATAGTATATGGAACATTATTCAGCCATAAAAGGAGATGAAGTACTGATGAAAAAAAAAAGTGAAAATGTTAGTTGCTCAGTTGTGTCTGAATCTTTGTGACCCCATGGACTGTAACCCACAAGGCTCCTACATCCATGAAATTCTCCAGGCAAGAATACTGAAGTGGATAGCCTTTCCCTTTTTCAGGGAATCTTCCTGAACCAGGGATCAAACTTGGGTCCCCTGCATTGCAGGTGGATCTTTACCATCTGAGCCACAAGGGAAGTACTGATACATGTTACTATATGAGTGAACCTTGAAAACAATGCTAAGTGAGAGATTTGGGATATAAAATGTCACATACATGATTTCATGTATATGAGATGTCCATAATAGTCAAATCCATAGTAACTTAAAATATACTAGTGGTTTCCGGGAGCTGGGAGATATGGAATTGGAAGTTACGGGGTTTCTTTTTGGCTTGATGGAAATACTCTGGTTTAGATAATGATAGTTGCACAACATTGTGAATATAATTGAAAAATACTGAGTTGTGCATTTCAAAAGGGTTAAAATGGTGAATTTCATTTTGTGTGAATGTTATCTTTAAAACATTTTAATAATGATAACAAACTTTATAAATTATATTCTAATGGGAAAAACTATATTTCCAAGATACAAAATAGTAAGAAGGGTATTGTTTTACATTTTGGCAAGCCTCTTTGATGTCTGGTCTGATAGAAAATAGCTAGATTTCATATCTGCTTTTACATTCATCCTGTTGCAATATATTGTTTTGGTTGAAGGTTATCTGCCCTTAAACAAATGCAGTTAGAAAAGCGGGAGTTCACCTATCAAAATGTTTAAAATCTTAATATTTAAACTTTAAAGGACCGACCAGATGTTAGTGAGAATCTGGAACTTCATAGTTCTCATTCTGTTACTGGAGAGACTGTAAATTGGTAGAACCACTTTGGAAAACAATTTGGTGGTTTCTTAAAAATTAGAGTCACAGCAGAATGGTGCAGCAGAAGTATGCTGGGCTCATAACCCAGAGGTGGATGGATTGTAACCATTCTCTGTTATTAGTGTATTTGCTTCCCTTGTAGCTCAGTTAGTAAAGAATCTGACTGCAGTGCAGGAGACCCAGGTTTGATTCCTGGGTGGGGAAGATCCCTGGAGAAGGAAATGGCAACCCCCTCCAGTATTTTTGCCTGGAGAATCCTATGAACAGAGGAGCCTAGCAGGCTACAGTCCATGGGGTCTGCAGTTAAAGGTATACCCTACCGTATGACCCAGTAATCCCATCCCTATGTATTTTCAAAGAAAATTGAAACCACAGTACCTATAAAATCTTTTATATAAATATTTATAGCGGCTTTATTTGTAATAGCCCAAAACTAGAAACGGTCCAAATACCCGTCTACAAGTGAATAGTTATACAAATTGCGATATAGCCATTCAACACAATTCTGCTTAGGAATGAACTGATGGTACATGCAACAATATTATGAATCTCAAAATAATTATGGGCCTTCCCAGGTGAAGCAATGGCAAAGAATCCACCCATCAACCAGGAGACGCAGGAGACACAGATTTGATCCCTGGGTTGGGAAGAGAAGGAAATGGCAACCTACTCCATTGTTCTTGCCTGGATAATTCCATGGACAGAGGAGCCTGGTGGGCTACATACAGTCCATGGGGTCACAAAGAGTCAGACATGACTGAGCGACTGAACACACACAGAAAATAATTATGCTGAGGGAAAGAAGCCAGACCAGAAAAGTATACATACTGTATGATTCCATTTTTAATAAATTTTAGAAAATGCAAACTAATCTTTAGAAAGCAGGTCAGTAGTTCCTTAATTTAAGAGTGGAAGTGTTTCAGGAGATTGGGAAGGAGGGATTTACCAAGGAACATGAGAAAATTTTGGGAGGTGATGGATATATTCATCACCTTGGTTGTAGTAATAATTTTTCAGGTGAATAATATGTTAAAAGTTATCAAATTGATCTTTAACATGTACAGTTTATTGGTAAGTCAGTTTCACCATAGTAAAGCTGTTATAAATAAATAACTAATGTTTAAAAAAAAGAACCAAATATGCACAGAGGTCTTGTTCAGATCCTGTTTCAAATCATTTGTAAAATGATGCTTAAGACAAGAGGGAACATTTAAATCCTGACTAGGTATTAGATTATGTTAAGGGATTATTAATATTTTTTGTGTTTGATAATGGAGTTGTTATGTTAAAAAGTGTCTTATCTCTTACAGATATATGTTGAAGTATTTATGGATGAAATTATATAATATCTGGGATTTACTGAATTGGGGTAAATGATGGGTATATATGAAGCAAGATTATCCAAATAATACTAATATTGCATTTAAATGATGGTTATGTGGGGCTTTATTATACTGTTCTTCCTACAAATGTGAATGTTTGAGATTTTCCATGATAAATCATTGTTTGATTTTTTAAAAGAAAGTTTATTTTAGTCATGCTCCAAAGTAGCGGAGTGGACTCACTGGCTTCTAATCTTCCCATCCAAGAAAATGTGCTTTTTCTATTAAATGATAATCTCTATCATAAAACTTTCTACTTCTCACTAGAAGCAAAAAATCAAAGTCTGAAGGACTCATGGGGTTTTTTGACCAATTACTCATAAATCTCTGTGCTGATTTACTGTTGGAAGCATTGCTTAAAAGATGAAAAAAAGAGCCAGTGGCATCAGATAAAAATGCTGTTTTAAAACTTACTTCTTAACTCACCCAAATATCTCACAGAAATGACCTGTCACTGGAGAGAAAATATCTTATCATTCTTATCATTACTTTGAAACTCAAACAAAGCAAATTACATTTTTATTCTGACTGGAGGAGAGCAGATATGGTCTGATCTTTTCTGACTACAGAGAAGTTTTCTAAATAAAAAACTGAGCCAACTGGAAACTATCTCTAGGGGGCAAACAAGATAAGCAATTATATCAAAGTATTATTTTCAAAAAGTTTAAGGTATGACTCATACAAGTAGAGAATTACCAAATGGAAAAGTATTTCAAGTCATTAGTGAAGGAAAAAACAGAATGATACAGCTGGTTCAAAGAGTATTTGAGGAACTAGGTACTGTGAGGCCTTTCCAAAGGGAAATTTTAAGTCAGGGTGTTCATCTTTCACCTAGATGGATCTCCAGAGAATTATGCTCTGTGAAAAAAACCCAATCCCAAAAGATTACATACTATACAATTTTTTAATATTCTTGCAGTAACAAATTTACAGAAATGGAGAATAGATTTTAATAGTTGCCAGGGGTTAAGAAGGAGGTGAGTGGAGTCCTGAGAAAGGTGATGTGACTATTATAAAATGACCACATGAGTGAAGTGAGTCAGAAAGAGAAAGATAAATACCATATTCTAACACACATATACAGATCTAGAAAAATGGTACTGAAGAATTTATTTACAGTGCAGCAATGGAGAAATAAACATAGAGAATAGACTTATGGACATGGGGAGAGAGTGAGACGTATGGGAAGAGTAACATGGAAACTTACATTACCATATGTAAAATAGATAGCCAAAGGGAATTTACTCTATGGCTCAGGAAGCTCAAACAGGGGCTCTGTATCAACCTAGATGGGTGGGATGGGGAGGGGAATGGGAGGGAGGCTCAAAAAGGAGGGGATATATGTATATATATATAGAAAACAAAATTCTGTAAAGCAATTATCCTTCAGTTAAAAAAAAAAAAGATTACATAAGGGAGATTGATCATGATGGAAATGTTCTGCATCTTAACTCTATGCATGTCAACATTCTTGCCGTGATACTGTATTACAGGTCAGTATTGCCACTGGAGAGATGTTACCACTGGATGAGGTGGTACCACTGGAGAGACTGGGTAAAGGATGTACAACAGTTCTGTATTATTTGTTATAACTGCATGTTAACCTGAAATAATCTCAAAATTCAAACTTGTTATATTTTTACCAAATTAACTCCTTTACTGGACAAAAATCTGTAAGTTAACATGTAAATTCATAAAATCTAAGCCTTTAGTCAGTACTGAATAGTGAAACAAATAAAGGGGCTTCCTTTAGAAGAGGGTCAGCAGACTGGTCAGCTGGCTAGTTTAGCTGCTAGTCTGATTCAGTGTAACCCATGAGTTAAGAATGGCTTTTACATTTTTATTAAAGGATTGTAAAAAACAAAAACAGAAAAAGACAAACCTAAAACCTGAATATTTACTATCTGGCTCTATACAGAAAAAGTCTACTGGCCCTTAGATTCTATAATCGATAAAGAAATTTAATGCTTTGCTGAGCCTGTTAAACAGTACTTCGATGTGTCATTGAAAAGACACGCTGACCTCTCTATGCCTTATTTCTGGGTTTTGGACAATATGTTTTAACAATTAATACTAAAATTATATGAACCAGTTTGCATTCCTTCTGCCTTAATCACCATATTTTCAGAAAACCTTCACACTATTTTCTTTAAGTAATCTCTCATGTATTTCCTCAACTGAATAATGTTGATCTTCAAGCATCTTCTCAGAATTGAATGTAGTGTGTTCCTATTATAGCTTGCCCCAAGTCAATGGGAACCCATCCTTGATTATATTTTTGTAGCTGCCATTTTTTATACTCATTATAATTTTAAAATGTTTACAAACTTTACCCCCCCCCCCAACCTGCCAGCTAATAAAAGGCTTATTACTAAATCCATTCCCACTGTTTTATTCATTTTCAAGGATGAAGAATTTCAGTTTCAGATGTCAGAAGAAAATATATTTTTGTTCCATCCAAAATACTTCTCATTATAAACGTTTCTTTGGTTAAAGAACAGATGATATTTAGATATTTTATGTCATCAAACAAGTCCTCTATTAGACTAAGGTGGCTCTAATGTCTTGTTAGCCTTCTTAAGCAAACCTAAGCCAGAGTAGATTCCTGTAAATGTCTCAAGCATAAGAAATCAAAACCTAAGAACAACCAACTACAAAGCCAACCAGGCTTTCCTAAAAAAGGCAATTGCTTAGTCAATCAAATAAGTTCTTTGCTTTGCTTCCAGGCTGTTCTCTCAAAGTCTTTCCCCTAACTACTGTCACCAGAACACTTCTAACCATTCTTGGTTTGGCACTGCCAAGTATTTGCTAAGATGAACTCTTCTAAATGTTAATATATCACAGTTTATCTTTTAACATCTTTCATTCAAATAGTCTCCATTTATAGGTTAATTTTTCATAAGTTTAAGTAATAAAGACCACCACCTCATTCCTGTTTAAAATGTTTTATGCCTCTAAGAATTACACATTATGTATGTGTTATTATATATGCCTTATATGTACCTGTGTATACTGTAAAATGTATGTGCCTCTAAGAGTTATAAATACTTCTATTTCAAACCAAAAACTACTATTCAAGTATGTAAAAAATTCAAGAGATCATTTTGGTATTCTTATACACATAATAATTGTGTTAACGGAAGACAGTTTTTTTGTTTGTTTGCCTGTTTTGCTTTTTGGCCATGCTGTGTAGCATGCAAGATCATAGTTTCCCCAGCAGGGATCCAGCCCATGCCCCCTGCAATGGAAGTGTAAAATTTTAACCGCTGGATTGCCAAGTAAGTCCTTGGAAAACAGTTTATATTTTATTAATCTGAGGTTACTTCATTTCTTCCTTTGAGCTTGCTTTTCTTTTTGTTTCAGTACACCATTTTATAATTATTTCAGTAACAGTATAAGAATGAGAAAATTTTTATAATTTGAAAAGTTTTGTTTAGGATAAAAAAACAGAAGTGCTACTTTACAAAGCAGATACATTTATGGAGCATATTATGAATAGGGAGTATGATGATCAGAATTCCATATATGATGAAGAAGTCAGGGAAATTATAAGTATAAGAGAGCCCCAAGCTCTAAATGTGTTTAACCTTTTTGACAGAAAGTCCTGGCAAGTGTTTTATGTAATGTCCTTTACTGTTAGGACAAATACCCTCACTAGCCAAATGGGTCATTGTTCTCAAGTCCTGTGGCACTTTAAGAATTTCACATCTGTCTTTGAACTTTTAATTGCATCAATACTGTTATTAATGATGTCCTCTCATTGACAGTTGCTATCTGTTAGGCACTGTGCTAGGTGCCTCTCACATATTTAACTCCATTTTTTACAAAACCACAAAATCCCCATGAGGCAAATATTGTTAATCTCGTGTTTCAGAGGAGAAGACTATAAGACCCAGAAAGACTGAATTACTTGTCTACAGTCGGTGCTAGGGTGTGGCAGAGCTGGGACGGAAATCAGTTGGCCTTCTACTGGCCAGGATTCAGACACGGTGTTGAATTCAATATGATTGTTTAAATGACACTTCCTTCCTAGTGTTAATTCCAACTACCATTTTATTATAAATTTACTCATGCTATGAACTTATTAAATGAATAGTTAATACAGCACAGATTTTAAAATGAACACAGTCACAACTATTTGTAGGAACTTGTGTGAACTTATTTGCCCATTTTGATGAAAAGTTTAGGCTTAACTGCACACACATGCAAAAAATCATCAGATTTGGCACTTTGTTCTTAAAAATCTCTTTTGAGCAATTAATTTAATGACTTCAGACTATATGTATAAAAATAGGAGAAAAGAACAAGTCTTTGTGTTTTGGGCTCTAATAGATGGTAAAATAGTTTAAATGCTTTATTTCATTTGAAAAATTACAAATTTGATATATTATAAACAATGAAATTTATAATTAATTTATACCATTTAAGCCATTTTGAAATACCCTAAACAAAAAAATATGTAAAATTCTTACCAGTTGCGGAGTGTTCTACTCAAATTTACTGATGAGAAAAATTAACAGATATTCAGCATAAAAAAGAATTTTTTATTGAAGTATAATTGATTTGTAATATTGTGTTAGTTTCAGGTATAAAGCAAAGTGATTCAGTTATTTTTTTAGATTATACTACAATATAGGTTATTATAAGGTATTGAATATGATTCCCTGTGCTATGTAGTAAATCCTATTGGTTGCTCATCTATTTTATGTAGTTTGTATCTGTTAAATCTTGCACTGTGAGTTTGTCTCTGTCTCCTCTTCTCTCCCTCTCCATTTTGGTAACTATAAGTTTGTTTTCTGTGTTTGTGAGTTTAGTTCTGTTTTGTATATACATTCATTTTATTATTTTTTATATTCCACATATAAGTGATATCATGTGGTGTTTGATTTACTTCACAAAGTATAATGTTCTCTAGGTCCATCCATGTTGCTGCACATGGCAATAGTTTATTCTTTTTAGGGTTGAGTAGTATTCAATTGCGGAGAAGGCAATGGCATCCCACTCCAGTACTCTGGCCTGGAAAGTCCCATAGAGGGAGGAGCCTGGTAGGCTGCAGTCCATGGGGTCGCTAAAAGTTGGCACGACTGAGCGGCTTCACTTTCACTTTTCACTTTCATGCATTGGAGAAGTAAATGGCAACCCACTCCAGTGTTCTTGCCTGGAGAACCCCAGGGACGGGGGAGCCTGGTGGGCTGCCGTCTATGGGGTCGCACAGAGTCGGACACCACTGCAGCGAATTAGCAGCAGTAGCAGTATTTAATTGTGGGGCTTCCCTGGTGGCTCAAATGGTAAAGAATCTGTCTGCAATGCAGGACACCTGGGTTGGGAAGATCCCTTGGAGAAGGAAATGGCAACCTACTCCAGTATTCTTGCCTGGGAAATCTCATGGACAGAGGAGTCTGGCAGGCTACAGCTCATGAGGTCACAAAGAGTCCAACACGACTGAGTGACTAACAGTTCAAGTTTTTCGGTTTCAGTATTCCATTATATATATGTACCATATCTTCTTTATCCATTCATATGTCAATGAGCATTTAGGTTGTTTCTCTGTCTTGGCTATTGTAAATAGTGCTGCTGTGAACATTGGGGTACATGTATCTTTTTGAATTAGAGTTTTTGTTTTTTCCAAATACATATCCAGGAGTAGGATTGATGAATCAAATGGTAGCTCCAATTTTAATTTTTAAAAGAACCTCCAGCTGTTTTTCATAGTGGCTATAGCAATTTATATTAAGCAGACTCTAAGCTGCAGAAATTTAAGACTTGCGTAGATATGTATCCTTTAGAAGAACTTTCTTATTTCTTACATTAGTTAATAAATATTTATTGATATTAGTTAATAATGTTATTTATTATTGGTTAATTGGGAAAATACCCTGGAGAAGGAAATGGCTACCCACTCCAGTATTCTTACCTGGAGAATTCCATGGACAGAGGAGCCTGGTGGGCTACCATCCATGGGGTCGCAAAGAGTTGGACATGACTGAGCATCTAACACACAATAAATATTTATTGCAATTTATTTATTGCCAGGTCACACCGGTTTATTTGAAATACATAATAAGGAATAGAATTTTGCTTTGATTGTTGCTGAGCTGGGAAATAGAAGTAGGATAAGAAAGTAAATAGCAAATTAGGATAAAGAAAAAATATATATATAATTAATAATAATTGCTCTGAATGTGACATATAACTAGTTGTGCTAATAGATTTTGAAAGACAAAGCTGGAGAATACCACCTGAAATTTGTTTTTCCTCTCCCTATTTTCAGATCTTCTCAAAGACTCAAAAGACCTCTCCACTATGGGGCCCATCTTCATGTCTTCTATATTCCTATATCCAAATTTCTGTCATCTTGTAAGGACACCAGTCACTGGATTAGGATCCAGCCTAATCCAGTATGACCTCATCTTAATGACATCTGCAAAAACTGTTTGCAAATCAGGTCATGTTCACAGATATGGGGGTGAAGAGTACGTTTGTTAAGATAGAAACATATCTTTCGGGGGACACACCTCAACCCACCCTAGGGCCCTCTGCTAGGCTCTTCTCTTTAGATAATACCCCCAAATACTACACCTAGTGGTCTACAGTAGAGTGCTGGTTGCTTGGGATTTGAAAGTGAAAGTGAAAGTTGCTTAGTTGTGTCCTACTCTTTGCGACCCCATGGACTGAGGCTTGCCTGGCTACTCTGTCCATGGAATCCTTCAGGCAAGAATACTGGAGTGGGTAGCTATTCGTTTCTCCAGGAGATTTTCCCAACCCAGGTATTCAACCCAGGTGTCCCACATTGCAGGCCAATTCTCTACCATCTGAGCCACCAGGGAAGCTTGGGATTTGAATAACTATTATACCCTGTATTTATATTTATTTGTACATAAATGTAAAATTCAGCTCAGCCAATGTTTAGTGTGTGGATTTTTGACTCTGGCACCCTGTCAGTTCATAACCTCAGTCATTCAGTGTCAAATATGCTCTTCTGAGGAGAGAGCAAGAGTTCCTTGACATGGAGGTATTGAGAGTGGTGCTATCAAACTTTAGACTCTTGGGCTAATTGCAGATTACATAAGCCTAGCTTCAAGATTTGTAGGTTTTATTATTTTGTTTAATGAAACCAACCCTTAGAAAATCAACCTTGGCTTTAAAAAGACTCCCCTAGACCAGTGATTCTCAACATGTGGTCTGGATACCCACAGAAGATCTGTAAGTCCCAGATACATAGGACTAAGGAAGCATATGCCTTTTTCCACTCTCCATCTCTCCTGAGTTTATAGTGGAGTTTTCCAGAGGCTTTGTGACTTGTGATGACATCAGCATTCTTGTGCAAATAGAATGTGTACTTGTGGATTCTTGCACTTAAAATTTGCTGTTTTGATTTCCAGTATGATGAATATTAGTAGATACATTGTTGTTGTTGTTCGGTCACTAAGTCATGTCTGAGTCTTTTCAACTCCACTGGCTACAGCGTGCCAGGCTTCCCTGTCCTTCAGTATCTCTCGGAGTTTGCTCAAATTCATGTCCATTGAGTCAGTGATGCTGTCTAACCATCTCATCCTCTGCCGCCCTCTTCTCCTTTTGTCTTCAGTCTTTCTCAGCATTAGGGTATTTTCCAGTGAGTCAGCTCTTCACATCAGGGGGCCGAAGTGTTGGAGCTTCAAGCTTCAACATCAGTCCTTCCAATGAATATTCAGGGTTGATCTCCTTTACGATTGACTGGTTGGAACTCCTTAGCCACACATTTTAAAAAAAAGCTCAGTGTTTACAATTTTTAAGAGTAGAAAAGGGTCCTGAGACCAAAAAATTTGAGAAATCACAAATTGAAGATAACACTAATATGTGGGCAAAAACTAACAATGACAGACAAACTAATAAGTGTATATTTAGTATAAACTCTTAGAAAGCTACTTTACCAGATAAAAACAATGATCTACTCAGATTTAAGAAGAACTGGGTTAAAAATAGAAAATTATGAGTACTATTTGAATAAGCATTTCTATCCATTATCATTATTTGATAAACTTTTCCATATATGTTTATTGTGTTGTAGACCTTCATGGGATACCCTTTGGGCTTTGATAATGATAAAAACCAAGTACCAAACTAAAACTTAAGCACCAGGATGAAATGAAAGACGATATTTTTAGTAAAAATGAAAGTCTCTTCATTTTGTGACTAATAGACTTATTCTAAGCAACTGACATATTTTGACTCCTTTAGTTTTCTCAGTAACCCATTGACATAAATATCATTATAATCCTCATTTCATACAAGAAGGAGCTGTGGCACAGAGAAACTAAATTTCTTGTGTAGCAGCACAGAAAATAGTGGAGCCAGGTTCCCACCCCTGAGCAGTCTGGCACCCCTGTCTATACTGAATGTCTTTGTGTGAGGCAGGCTTGCTGAAGATGCTGGCAAACAGAGAATAGGTACTGCTTGTGGAATGAGTTTCCAGTGTGGACAGAGCTTATGCTTTTAGCAGAAGGTGAAAATCTGAACTCCTTTTTACAAAATCTTTCAATATTTGGATGTAGATAACAAAATAATTTTAACCATGCTTCATTGCACACTGTGTGGGCCAAGAGAACATGTTAGTGTGACAGGCTGGATACAGTCTTAGCACCCCCATATGGCACCCCTGCCTCCTTCTTCCTCCTCTTTTCCTTCCAGTGAAGCTCATATCCCATGGCCTCTAGCCTAGTTGTTGCAGTGGACAGTAGTTTGAACATCTAACGCCTCTTTAGATGTTAATGGCTGATAATTTCTTAGTATATAACCCTCAAGTAAAGTATTTGTAATTTTTTTTTGGGGGGGGTGGCTGTACTTTGTGTCATGTGGGATCTTGAGTTCGGTGACCAGGGATCTAACCCACCTCCCCTGTACTGGAAGTGTGGAGTCTTAACCACAGGACCATCAGGGAAGTCTCAAGGGTGTGTAATTTTCAAGATGATTTTTTTAAGGTGATAATATGAGGAATTTCAAACATATACAAAAGAAAATTTTTGTTTTACTCCTGTAAAACAGAAACAAAAAACAAAAACAAAAATTTTATCCACTCATGGCCAGTTTTGTTTCACCTATATCCCTACCCACTCTTCATCTGCACCACTGGGGAATTTCTTAGCAAATCCCAGAAATTATATAATTTCACCCAGAAATTAAAAATGAATTATTGAGATTAAAAGCCTCAAAGAAATGATTTTCTAATGGTGAAATCTCTGTGCAATGGTGGAAGGATATTTGAACTAGGAGCCTTCAGTAAACCACCAAATTCTTACCATTGAAGTAACTACCTCAGATCTCTAAAAATAAAATGAGTTTGGTTCTTCAGAGAAACTATATTTTAGGAGGATTGTAGCTGAGATTGAAAAGGGAGAAGGCAGGTTGTTTATTTCATGCATATGAAAACATAAAGGCAAGCCCTTGAAGATAGAAGAAGACTAAATGGGAAAAAAGGAAAGGTTGGGTGAAAACTCAAAATGGTTTTAATAATGAGATTTATTATCTCATATAGTGACAAACCTAGAGGTAAGCAGTTTCAAGGTTTGTTAATTCAGTAGCTCAATCATGTTGTCAAAGGCCCAATATCCTTCCCCACTTCCCCCTGCCATCCTTCTTATGTTCTCTTTTCATGAACTCCCTCTCAATTCTCCTCGTGGTTGCATCCTGCAGAAAGAAAAGGATTATTCCCTTTTTTAAAATTAATGAATTATTTATTTGGCTGCATCGGGTCCTAGTTGTAGCATGCAGGATATTTGTTGCGGCACATGGACTCTCCAGCTGCATCATATGGGCTTCAGAGCAAGCGGGGCTTCAGTAGTTATGACTCATAGGCTTTGTTGCCTCACGGCTTGCAGGGTCTTAGTTCCCTGACCAGGGATCAAACCCATGTCCCCTGCGTTGCAAGGCAGGTTCCTAACCACTGGACTACCAAGGAAATCCCAGAAAAGGATTTATTCTTATTTTGCCTTTTGTGGCAGATCCTTGGACTGGTTCTCTCAATATCCATTTTACTTCTTTTCTCTTTGGAGAGTCGAGAAAGCTATAAGCTGTATTTTCCATATTCCTTGACAGTAGAATTCTGGAAAATCAGGTCCTGCCAACTAGATGAAGTTGAGAGAGGTAAAATATGGGAATGAGAAGGAAAGCATTTCTTGTGGCTGAGATGACCGAGGCAGAGTTTACTGTGAATTCCCAAGTCTAATCGCCAGTTTTGTGAGTATGAGGCACTGATAACAGCTTTCTCTTCTTTGCATTGCAGCTACAGCGATGTGATATTGAGCTAAAGTCCAGTGGCAGCCTCTTAGTCTGCTCTCCCAGCCCTTTCAGTGACTGTCTAAGCACCTTATTCCCTGTATGAAGTCCATTTTTGTTTGATATACTTAGAGTAGTTTCTATTATTAAACCAGTCACTGGTTGATAAACATCTCTCTGTCTCTCTCTCTCTTTTTAAGGGCAAAGAAGCCATTCCCAAAAGCCCTCTAGAAGAGTTTCTTCATATCTCGTTGAGAACTGGGTCACATGCCTCGTTGAGGAGATCTTGGTCACGTGCTCACCCCTGAAGGACCACCAACCATGCTTGGTTTAGATCAGTGACTCCTAACATGCTGTCTGGGAAACCTTCTTTAGGTAGTCCAAACTATTTTCATTTTTCGTGTTTTCCTTCTCATTCTCATATTTCTCAGGAATGTGCAAAGGAGTCCTCCGGAGGCTCTGTGACTTAGGATGGCCACGGATTGAATGCGCATGCCGGTGTGAGAATCTCTCTTCTATTAAGTCAGACAGCAGAGAGATTTGCATAAATGTGAAAATAGTGCCATTCTTCTAACTAAAGATTTTATTTTGGAAAATAGAGTTATTTTTTTCATTTAACATGTTATTTAAATGACCATATAGTGGGTGTATTGTTCCTTAAAATCAATTGATACATAAATATTTTTCTGGTTTTATTTTCTAAAATGATGGGGCAGAATATAACACAGAAGTTCTTTGAGGTTCTTCACCATCTTTAAGAGTGTCAAGAGATCCTGAAGTCAAAAAGTTTGAGAACTACTAGCTTAGATCAGTTAAAATATTCTCAAATCATGGAGGGATGATGGATACGGAAACAAAAACTATGGAGGAAAAGGAAGATGGTTTCCAGTTGAGCAATGATGTCTGCTACTGGAGGGAGCTGGTTTGGATCTGGGGTATAAGACAGATGAGGAGGGAAGTGTAAGAGTGACCCAAGAAAAAGCAGAACAAGTAAGTTTGGGGACTATCCTGGTTGGTGGTCTAGTGGTTAGGACTCTGTGCTTTCACTGCCAAGCGCCTAGGTTCAATCCCTGGTTAGGGAACTAAGATCCCACACGCTGCATGGGAAGGCCAAAAAAAGTAAACTTTTTCTTCTATTATGTCTGTATGAAGCAAGAAACAAGTTTCTAGAAGGCTGTGATTAGCAATGAGAAGTCTGAAACAGAGGGAAAGTCTGGCTATAGTGTTAGTAGCTATAAGTGTTACTAGTATAGACTATTTGTAGTGAGGAAGGCTGGTTTTAGGAGACTAGTTAACCACTGAGCGACTATATTAACAGTAATTTTGTACCTTAAGTGTAAAATATTTTTACCTTTCTCCCCTGGATTATATGTTTTTTGAAACCACAATTTTATATAGTCAAACAGCACAATATAAGGAGAAAACTATTTAGAAGACATCTGCACTCCAAGGTGAAGAAGTTGGGGAGTGGGTTCATAGACCTCAGAGGCTCTTAGGTAGAATCCTAAATCGGGGCCCCAGAAAGCTGCTGAGGCTGAGAGAACACCTTCTCCTCTGTCCAAGGTGCTGCACGGGACCCAGGGAGGGGCTCCCAAACTGCTTTAGAGAATAACATGGCAGGACGATACTCTGTAACTGCAGATTGCCATTATATAATACAGCTACCAATCTGTGCTTTTAAAAGACTTAGGTCTATTTGTAGACCTTATCCCACTGAAAATATTTATAGTAAGAATTTTTTGTTTGTTTGTTTTTAGTGTCTCAGCATAATTCATTTCCCGGACACTTCCAGCATCACTATCTTCTCTAGATTGATTTTAATGCTTGCCAGGAACTATAAGCAGATATGTTTGCTTTCATGATATTCAGTTTATTTGTTTTCAGACAGCTTAGATGCCTCATTTCTAGTGGTGCTGTGTGTGTATATACATAAATATGTGACTGTCAACTCAATTTTCTCCTTGGAACTTTGGACTGGGTTGTAAGAGCTTTGATTCCCTCCAGAAAGTTTTGCTAGAGCTGGAGAGTCTGATGTGGAATTCTTACTCTCCAATTTCTCCCTTTGGCCTTAGGTTTAATGTTCTCTAGTTCTTTCACACATACAAAGAGGGCAGGGGCAAACTCTTGTGATTCATGAAAAAAAATTTTTTTTTTGAGAGGAGCAACCAATGTCGAAAAAGAAGTATATGTTGACTAAAAAGAGTGTGTGTGTGCCCTAGCACTCCTTCCTACTGCAAAATGGGGACTCCAGGGTGTTTTCCAAAGCCAACAACCTGTTCTCTGATTCTCCAGACAACAACTGAAATATTCAACTCAATTCAATTCAGTTTTAATACCAGCTACCCAGAGTCAGTGCAGATCCCAAAGCTCAAGGGCTCAGTCCCATGAGACTGCTCCCCTCCCAGCTTCAGGCATGTCCTGGAGAGACTGCCCATGCTTCTGACTGGACTAGCTATAAACTAGGGCTTCCTATAACCCCCTCCTCAGATTTGATAATTTGCTGAAGCAGTTCATAGAACTCAGGAAGGCATTTTACAGATTTGTTATAAAGGATACGACCCAAGAGCACCTAAATAGAAGACATGCATAGGACTAGGAATTGGGTGGTGGGGTGCAGAGTTTCTATTTCCTCTGTGGGCTTTTTGTCTCCCAGCACCTTGAGGGTTCACAGCCTGAAGCTCAAATCTCCTTCGAGAGTTTTTATAGAACAATTCTCCTCCCCTCCCTGGAGGTGAGAGGTAGGGCTGAAATTTCCAACTTTCTCATCATTTGATCTTTGATGTCTGGCCTCATCCTGAGACAATCTAGGGACCCTAACCTAGGTTAGCCAGGCATATATAAAGGGGCTTATTATGAATAACAAAAGGCACTCCTGTTACTCAGGAAATCCCAAAGGTCTGTGCCAGGGACAGGAATCAAAGACCAAATGTATTTCTTATTATAATCAGTACCACCAAGATATACAGCTTTACCTATTTCACAGGGTGGGTTTAAAAAAAAAAAATTATTTTTTTAGTGGACTTGAGTACTTCCCTGGTGATACAGTGGATAGGAACCTGCCTGCTAATGCAGGGGAACACTGGTTTGATCCCTGGTCTGGGGAGATTCCACATGCTGCAGAGCAACTGAGCCTGTGCACCACAACTACTGAAGTCTGTGCACCTAGAGCCTGTGCCCCACAACAAGGGAAACCACCACAAGAAGAAGCCAGTGCACTGCTTCGACAAGTAGCCCCTGCTCGCTGCAACTAGAGAAAGCCCATGTGCAACAATGAAGACACAGTGCAACCAAAAAAAAAGGATTTGAAAGCATTCTTTTAGCCAGAAATTGATAATATATATTCCTAGCCTATTACTTTGTTCCTTGTGGCTGCTCAAAAAAAAACTGTTGACTGACCTTACAGAGGCTTACATGCATTGGCAAAAAATATGCTTCAAAGGAAGTCCAATGGGATGATACAGATACACACCCATGGTAGATTGTTGTAAAACGACCTTAATGAATCTTGCCTCTCTGAATTCTGAATGCATGCCCTAGTGTGGCTGCCTTTCACAGTTAATCTGGCCATAAGTTCAGTCTCTCAGTCATGTCTAACTCTTTGCGACCCCATGGACTGCAGTACGCCAGGCTTCCCTGTCCATCATCAACTCTTGGAGCTTGCTCAGACTCATGTCCATCGAGTCAGTGATGCCATCCAACCATCTCATCTTCTGTCATCCCCTTCTCCTCCTGCCTTCAATCTTTCCCAGAATCAGGGTCTTTTCCAATGAGTCACTTCTTCACACCAGGTGGCCAAAGTATTGGAGCTTCAGCATCAGTCCTTCCAGTGAATATTCAGGACTGATTTCCTTTACGATTTACTGGTTTGATCTCCTTGCATTCCAAGGGACTCCCAAGAGTCTTCTCCAACACCACAGTTCAGAAGCATCAATTCTTCGGCACTCAGCTTTCTTTATGGTCCAACTCTCACATCCATACATGACTACTGGAAAAACCGTAGCTTTGACTAGACGGACCTTTGTTGGCAAAGTAATGTCTCTGCTTTTTAATATACTGTCTAGGTTGGTCATACCTTTTCTTCCAAGGAGCAAGCGTCTTTTAATTTCATGGCTGCAGTCAACATCTGCAGTGATTTTGGAGCCTAAGAAAATCAAGTCTGTCACTGTTTGCATTGTTTCCCCATCTATTTGCCATTAAGTGATGGGACCGGATGCCATGATCTTAGTTTTTTGAATGTTGAGTTTTAAGCCAGTTTTTCACTCTCCTCTTTCACTTTCATAAAGAAGCTCTTTAGGCCCTCTTTGGTTTCTGCCATAAGGGTGGTGTCATCTGCATGTCTGAGGTTATTGATATTTTTCCCAGCAGTCTTGATTTGGCCATAGCAGTCTTGAATCTGGCCATAGGATTTGCCTAAACCAATAGAATATTGTCAAAACAATGTCATGTGAGTTCTGGAGTCTTCACAGCTTATGCCATAACTCTCCTGTGACTTTCCATGTAAAGAAGCTCAGATAGAATAATTAATGATGAAAGATAACCTGGGGACAGAAAGAGTTCTGAGTCTTTTAGTCCCTTCAAGGCCCCAGATATATAGATGGAGTCACCTTGGGCCTCCAGGTCTCGCTGACCTACCAGCTGGATGCAGTGGCATGAATAACCAAGATGAGATCAGAAGAACCACCCAATAATAATAAATCATTGTTTTAAGCTGCTGATTTTGGGTGGTTTTGTAGCCATAGACAGCTGAGGCAACACCCAACTTGTGATGACCAGATTATTTAGATGTTAGGTGATGATGAATATAGCATTGGACATGAGGAGAAAGAAGAAAGAAAGAATGAGAACTAAAGAAATGTCTGAGGAGTTGGAAACAGAAGGTACTTATATCACCTTGCATGATTACAATTTCTTCTCAGGTGACAAACATTGTGTGAGAAGAGACATCCTTTTGCTATAAGTCACTGCCTGTGATGAGTCAGAAGAATATGCCTTACATACCCAGAGAATAAGAAATATAATTGTAGTTCATAATTAGGTGTACCTGCTTCCTTGCCATTTTGTTAATCAGGTTATATTATTTATGAAATCAGTGATGTCACCTTAACAATCCTGTATCATATAGAAACAAACTTACACAACTGGAAACTGTGTGGTCATAGAAAGCATGAATATCTTTTATAAACAAGTGTATATGTTGCTTTCCCTCCTTCTCCTTCCCCCACCCTAATTTTTGTTGAGTGGTTTTCAGAGCACTCAACGGTGGTCAGCTTCCTATGTTAATATCTTCTAGCAAGCAGCTGCTTTTTCTCCATGGTCTGCTCACATCAGGAACCCTGAGTTCCCAGCAGGTCCTAGAAACCCATTGGTTCTTGAGAGTTCAACTTGTGAAGGTTTTCAGGTAGGGTATGCAGAAGCAGGTTGTTTGTATAGGTGATTGTGTGGGGTTTGTGTAGGTGATTCTTAAGACATCCCAGACGTTTTGGCACCCTGAAGTCTGAGCCACTCTAAGAATAAATCTCAAAGGGATTTAATTCAGTTTGAGATCACCACCAAAGATTCTCGAGAGAGGGTTTGATTATGATAAAGTTGATGTGTCAGGTGTGAGGCTGCCCATAAGCAGCCCCCCACCACTGTGGTGCTGCATCTGTTCCTGTGTCAAGTCATTTAAGCCAACTGTGAGGAGAGGAGCGGGTCTTGCAGGGCAAAGGAAGCAACCTGGGGAAACAGAGGCCTGTTTACCAGTGGAGTGTGTGCTGGGGTGACTGAAAATCCCCTAGATGGGACTGGCCTCAGTTTGCATTGCTGTGTCACATTAGCTCACCTGTATAGGAGAACAGATTTAAGCTTCCTCTTATCTGTTCAACGTCATCTACTGTGAGCCAGGCACTGATAGAGGAATGAAGGATACAAACTATGTCCTCAAGCAATAGAATCTCATTTTCTTTAGCACTGCAACATAAAACTTCTGAAGCTAAGATTAAATTAGGATAATGTGGAGTTTACTGACTTTTAAATTTTAAAAGATCTGAGGATTAGGTGTGAGATTCTGAGACTATCTTAGAATCAGTGCAATTATTGGTACAACAACTTCAGAAAACCTTCTGGCAGTAACTGCCAAAAGTGAACACACATCTACCCTGTGACCTAGCAAATCCATTTCATGTATATACACATTTCATCAAAAGACAGGTACAAGAATGGGCATAGCAGCACTACTCATAATAGCCAGTCATCCATTGCTGGTAGAATCATGTGTCCATTAGAGAGAAAGCAGGGAGTATTTACTTTTGTATTGAAGATTGGCTTAATAACAACAAAAAAAATTAAGTTATTGTCAGGTTGAAGAGATATTGGAGAACCAAAGCGTAAAGGGGAGACAAGTAACACAGTAATAATGAGGAGTCAGGGTCCACCCCAAGGGCTGGGGAACAGAATGCAGAGGTAGGGTATTACATTTCAGAAGCTTAGAGAAGGGAGCTGGGACCCATATGTCTGAGGAAGGAGTATGGCCTGGCACTGACTGTCCTTCTAAGGGGAGGCAATGAAGCTGGTTTGAGAGCACCACAAAACTTGAGACTGGAAGTGACTGCTGCTATAAAGGCTGTGCCAAGGGTGTCAGGAACAGCGAGCAAACAGGAAGGAGCAAGTCACTTCTCGGTTCTCCAGCCTTCCAGTCTCACCCTCTAGCGCCCCCAACTGGCAGAACCAATGGGAATGCGCTGGCAAAGGAGAAATGTTAGCATTTCTCCTCACAGCACCCTCACTACAAAGCTGAGAATGGAAGGATGAGTTTGGGGTTGCAACAGTAATTTAATCAATAGCAACAGTGGATAAAAAAGGTGGTGTATTCATAAAATGGAAGAATATACAACATTGAAAAGATTATTAAACACAACACATGACTCAGTCTCACAATATAATATCAAGCAAAAGAGGCCAGATGCCAGAGTACCTAGTGTATGATTCCATTTCCCATAAAACTAAAAACCGGATAGCGTTCATCATCAGTGTTAGAAGGTAGAATAGAGGTAACCTTGGTGGGAGCAGTGACTAAGGAGGGACAGAGGGGGCTTTCAAGCTCCTGGTATCGATCAATATTTTTAAACATACGTGTCTTCACTTTTTTGTACTCTTGTGATTTATTAATATTTCTGTATGTACATTATGTAATGATAAAAAGTTTAAAAAGCAAGTTCAATTAAACACTATAATAATGAGGATTATAAGGTGAAAGTATATTTTGTCTCCAGATAGAATGCCTAAGTCTACTTGAAGGTGACAAATATACATTTTGAAGAGCTGATTATGAATTATGCTTGAACATAATTTGTGTTTAACTGTGAGCAAAATTATATTCAGTTTATTTTTATATTGGATTTTATATTGGATTTCTGAACCAGTTACGGTAAAATGGAAAACCCAATTCTTATATGCAGAGAGTTCAAGTATTTGAGAAATGAATATTCTATCATGGCTTTATCCATGCCTAAAAGCTTGAAAGAAATGGAGCCTGGGCTTTGGGTAAGTTCAACATAGTTTGTTATGGCCAGACCATTTAATCTATTTAGATATGTGTGGACATAGTAGCCATTATTCTAAATCCATCCTACCGCAGCCCTGCACAAATCTTCAGGGGTCATTTTTCAGCTGGTTTATGTAAGAGTGACATACAGAAGGCATGTTATTCATAGTAAGTTTATTACTATTGATGTTTTTCCCTAGATAATCTTTCTAGTGTACATTCCTTTTACTTTAGTCTGAATGTTGGACTGGAAGTTCCCTTTCATTTCTACTTTTTAGACAATATGAATGAGAGGTCTGGAAGGATTCTCTGTTGCAAATCAGAGACACCAAAGGAAAGAAGGAATGACCCCTTGTGGTGGTTTAAAAATATGTACACACACTCTCCAATAATCCTGCCTGCAAGAAGTGGCTTCATTTCCCTCCTCTGAGCCTGTGCTTTGTTTTCAATGGATAGAATGTGGTAGAAATGGAGGATTGTGACTTCTGAGGATAGGTCATAAAAGGCATTGCAGTTTCTTCCTTGCTGTCTCTGGGGCCACTCCCTCTGGGGGAGGCAGACACTCCAGCAGCCCCATGGAAAAATCCAGGTGGGGGGAGTAAGGCCTCTCTGAAACAGCCAGCAAGGACCTGAGGCCTCCTGCTGACAGCCATGTGAGTGAACCGTCTTGGTGACAGATCTCTCAGCCTTCCTCAAGCCTCCAGATGACTGCAGCCCCAGATGACATCGTTTTCCAGCTAGACTGCTCCCAAGTTCCTGGACCACAGAAATCGTGAGATGATAGATTCTTGTTGTTTTAAGTTGCTAAATTTGGGAGAGGTTTGGTCTGCAGCAGTACATAAGTAATACACATCTTAATGTGCAATAAATGTAAATAGCAAATTTTGTGAGGGGACACTTGGCTCCTTCTCTAAGCATTTTATGTGAAATGACTCATTTAATCCTCACAACAAATGTATAAGGTAGGTAATATTACTGTCTGCATTTGCAGATCAGGAAACTGAGGCAACAGAGAAACTAAGAAACTTGTCCAAGGTTACCCAGCTACTGGCAGAACTAGGATTTGAACTTGGGTGGTTTGGTTCTATTATTCTGTACACTAATTTCTGTTATAATGGTGCTAGTGCCATGGAGAAATATGCTGTAATGAAATAACAAGAGACAGGCTTAACCTTCATAATAGAAGCAGTAGATTAAATATAAAGAAACTTTCCTAAAAATTTAAAAGTTTTGGGGAATTTTTAGAAGAAGGCTAGGTTCTCATCCACTAAAGGCCCCAAGATGAATTACTTGACCCCTCAAGTCTATTCACAATTCTATGACATACTCAATATACCTTCTAAGATATATCATGATTCAGTAACTCTCCCTGGAAATATTGGAGTGAAGTTGGATTTGTAGCATTGTTTTTTTTTCTATATTTGATAAAAATTAATATGATATGTTCACATTAAATTCCATTGTGCTAGATGGGAGAAAAATGCGTATGTACTACCCTTTTCAATTATTTTGGACTGGTATAGAAACCTACATCTAGTTTTAATACTTTTCCTTTTAATTATAATATTCACATAATTAATTTGATTTATGTAGAAATGATGGTAGAAAAAATTAAACTCCTACTCTACTACTTTCTTTATTTCCTTCAAATGTCGTTCTAAATCTTCATGCATCTCAAAGAAATTTTTAGTTTCCAAATCGACAGAGGTTCATAATTTGTCATTCTTTGAGCATCTAATATAGTATGTGTAAAGTTGTTCACTAATGATTAGGTTGGTGTATTTTAATTCAATAAACTCATAAATATTCTTGGTGGCAAATGTAGTTCTCTTCTCATTTATAAGATTGGCAAAATCACCTTAAAGTCTTCAAATAAGTGTTACCTTCTCAGTGAGGACTTCCCTGGTGGCTCAGCAGTAAAGAATCTGCCTGCAGTGCAGGGGACCTGGGTTCAATCCCTGAGTCAGGAAGATCCCCTAGAGAAGGGAATGGCAACCCACTTCAGTTTTCTTGCCTGGAGAATCCCATGGACAGAGGAGCCTGGAGGGCTACAGTCCATAGGGTTGCAAAGAGTCGGACATGATTGAATGAGTAACACACACACACACCTCCTCAGTGAGATCTTTCCTAAACACCATCCCAACAGGTTACTGTTTTTTCTTTTCCTAGATGCTATTACCATCTGATCTGGTAAACAGAGTATATATTTTGTGTATTTATTGGGTTTATTTTCTATCTTTTGGCTGTAGAATGTAAGCTTTATGAAGGCAGGATTTTTGTGTATTTTCTATTCTGTCAATTTCATATCTAGAATAATGTCTATTATATAACAGGTGTTTGATAAGTATTTGTTGAATAAATGAATGCAAAAGATCCAGCAGATTGGGTATGTGTCTCCCAAACAATGTTCATGATAATTGCCATCTATTGATTATTTGATTATCATATTGACCTGGGAAGATTGGTATTGATATTATTACTACTTGCCAGATGTTGTGATTAAGTAACATAGCCAAGGTTATGCAAAATTAAGCTGCAGATTTGTTTGAACATTAAGCTGAGAAGGGCTTCCCTGGTGGCTCAGACGATAAAGCATCTGCCTGCAATATGGGAGACCCGGGTTTGATCCCTGGGTCAGGAAGATCCTCTGGAGAAGGAAATGGCAACCCACTCCAGTGTTCTTGCCTGGAGAATCCCAGGGACAGAGGAGCCTGGTGGGCTGCCGTCTATGGGGTCACACAGAGTCGGACATGACTGACGTGACTTAGCAGCAGCAGCAGCCAGTACCCTTGCCTGGAAAATCCCATGGATGGAGGAGCCTGGTATGCTACAGTCCATGGGGTTGCAAAGAGTCAGACTGAGTGACTTCACTTTCACTTTGAGCTGAGAAGGAAGCTAGTCACAAGGCCACATATGGTAGAATTGCATTTATTTGATCTGTTCAGAATAGGCAAGTCTATAGAGACAGAAAGGTGATTAGTGGTTGGTTAGGGCTTGGGGCAAAGGGAGGTTGTGGGGAATGGGGAGTGACTGCTAACAGCTATGAAGATTCTTACAGGGGTGACAAAAATGCTTTAAAACCAGATTTTGGTGGTGGTTGTGCAGTCATGTGAATATATTAAAAAACACTGAATTTTGTACTTTAAGTGGGTGAAAAATATGATATGTGAATTATTTCTTAATAAAGCTGTTAAAAATGATAAAGTGATTTCAAACTCAGATTTCTTTAGGAACCAAAACTGGAGAAAAGACTGATTCTGAAGACCCAGTTAGGGATAGCACAAGGTTTCCTGGAACATTTTGTGCCAGAAAGGAAAGAGGTGCTCAGAAACTGATTGGAACATGGCCAAAGAGACTGAAATTTGAAAGCGTCTTCCCTGGTCAAATATGGGACAATTCAAGAATCAAAAATCAAAGAGACAGTAATTACTGTCAATACTGATATTAAAGAAAAGAAACAAAAATTAAGACAAAAAGAAACAGAAAACAAAGGGGTGGCAGGAGAAGTGAAAGCTCTTCCTTACATAAGCATGTCACCTAATTCCATAGATGGAAGGACAGGATTATAATATCATTATTCTCCAACCATTATAGTAATAATTGATTCAGGCAAACATCTTGGATAGATGTTACGCCACGGAGTGAAGGATTCTTGGAAAAGGATACTCACACAGTCTCTCAAGTATTACCCCAGTTTTTTTTTTTTTCCAAATGAGATGAAATTCATCAAATATTTTAATCATTTTACAGAGAACAATTCAGTGGCATTTAGTACATTTGAAGTTTTTTGCCACCACCACCTTTCCCTAACTCCAAAACATTTTCATCACTACAAAATAGAACCCCTTATCCGTTGAGCAATTGCTCCTTATTTCCCCTGCCCCCAGTCATGGGCCATCACCAATCTCCTTTCTATGGATTGGCTTATTCTGAATGTTTCATATAAATGGAATAGAACACTAGATGACCTTTTGTGTCTGGTTTCTTTCACTTGGCATAAATGTTTTTGAGGTTCATCCACATTGTAGCATCTACCAGTACTTCATTCCTTTTTATGGCTGAAAAATATTTAATTGTATGTCAATACCACAATTTGCTTATCCATTCATATACTGGTGGATATTTGGGTTGTTTCTAATCTTTTGGCCACTGTGATTAATGATGCTATGAACATTTGTGTGCAAGGATTTGAATGCCTGTTTTCAATTCTTTTGGATATACACCTAGGAGTGGAACTGCTGATAATTGTATATTTAGGCTCTTGAGGAACTGTGAAACACTTTTCCACAGTGATTGCACCATTTTACATTCCCACCACTAATGTATGAGTATTCCAATGTCTCTTTATCCTAACAGTTGTTTTTCATTACAAAAAAATTATAGTCATGCTTGTAGATGTGAAGGGCTATCTCATTTTGGCTTTGCTTTGTATCTGCTAATGATGCTGTACATCATCATTTCATGTTGATGTATCATCTTTTCATGTACTGGTTAGCCATTTGTTAATCTTTAGAGAAATGTCTAAGTCTCTTGCCCATTTTTCACATAGACTACTTTTTTCTTTTTTTTTTTTTGCACATAGACTACTTTTTAAATACAAAGGAAAAAAATGTATCTTTACCATGGAGTAATGATTACAATGTAACATCACCAATAGGATAGACATTGTATCCCTCTTGATGCCGGTATACTAAAATGAACTTAATATCATCTATTTAGTGTAGATGACAAAATTATTTAACTTGAATCTAATAGGGAGCAGATGAATACAAACTGAACAACATTCTGCAAACAGTAGAATTCAATTCAAAAAAGTGAAAGTTATAAAAGCAAAAAACAAAACTAGGGATTATTCTAGACTACAGGAGCTTAAAAAGACATGGCAATTAAATGCAATGTATAATCTTTGATTGTATTCCACATTGAGAAAAAGGTCCACTAAAAAGGACATTTTGGAGATTTGAATATGGCCGCTGTATGTTACTTATAATGATACTAAATTTTCTTGCAGTGATAATGGAATTATGAATACGTCGGAGAGTATCTTTGTTCTTAGTAGATACTCATGGAAATATTTAGGGAAAAAGAGTAACAAAATCTACAAAAAACTCAAATGATTTATCATAAACAACACACCCCCTCCACACACACAGGGAAAGCAAATCTGGGGAAATGTTCAAAATTGGTGAATATGGGTTAATACGGATGTTCACTTATATTTTTCTCAACTTTTCTGTACTTTTGATATTTTTTAAAATAAAAAATTGAGAAAGTATTGTTAAAAGCTCAAGTTCAAGCAGCGCTGTTCCAATTGGTTTGCTGCTAAGTCGCTTCAGTCGTGTCCGACTCTGTGTGACCCCACAGACGGCAGCCCCAGGCTCCCCCGTCCCTGGGATTCTCCAGGCAAGAACACTGGAGTGGGTTGCCATTTCCTTCTCCAGTGCATGAAAGTGAAAAGTGAAAGTGAAGTCGCTCAGTCGCGTCCGCCCCTTAGCGACCCCATGGCCTGCAGCCTACCAGGCTCCTCCGTCCATGGGATTTTCCAGGCAAGAGTACTGGAGTGGGGTGCCATTGCCTTCTCCGTCCAATTGGTTTAAGGATCTTTAAAATACAACTAGCTCCCCTGATGAGTTAAGAATACAGTTGACCGAGTAAATGATCAGGATGAGTATCTTTCAAAAACATTTCGTTCCCCAATCAAGTTGATTCGAGTCAGCTAGGCCTAAATTTGAATCATTGTTGGGTAAACTCTTCAACCTCTTCAGGAGTCAATTTCCTCTTAGTAAGGAATAACTTCTTGGTGGCTTGTGTTAAAATTGTTATACACATGGCATTTATTGAACTGGACTTTTTATTCCTGTACAAAAGCTTAATCTTACTTAATCCTACTGTTTGCATCGTCTCCTTCTTTACACTCAAGCAATCCTGTGGGGCAGGTAAAGATGAGAGATAAAATGACTTTTCCAAGGTCACACTGCTGGTGAAAGACCCAGGTTTCTCAGCTCTTGGTCCTGTGCCCTTTCCACACCCGCCGGAAAGGAGGAAGCGGCGCTCATGGGGATGCAAGGATGTAGAGGAGCAAAGGGGGAGAAGAGGCCGCGTGAGGAAAGGTGGTGTGAGACCCGCGGAGGCGCCGGCCAGGGAAGAGCGCATGGAGAGACGTGTGGCGCGACCGGCCGGGGTGGGTAGGGGAGAGGCTGTGGTTGGACAGGGAGGGTCGCGCGGGCCGGGTGCCGGGGAGAGGCAGGAGGCCTGGGCCAGCCGCGGGGGCGCAGGAGGCGGAGGCCCGGGCGGCGAGCTGGGGCGGGGGAGGCGTGGGAGGGAGTGGCGGTGGTCGTGGGGGGGGGTCACTTCCGCAAAGGTGGACCAGTCGCGTGGGTGCGGGGCGCGCGAGCAGGACCGGCACGGGGGTCTCGACCCCGCCGGGCGAGTGGGGGCGGGGCGGGGGCGGGGCCGGCCGGGGGCGGGTTTTTCTGGGCCCCCCGCGGGAGCAGCGGCGGCGGCGGCGGCGGCGGCGGCGCAGGCGCGGTTCCCGCCTCCTCCCGGCCGGCGGAGCGAGTGAAGGCTGCAGCTCGGCTTTGCTCCCGCGTCGCTGCTGCTGCCGCCGCCGCCGCCGCCGCGAAGCCCCCCGCCCCTCTGGCGCCGCGTCGGGATGAGTTCCCGGAAAGGTGAGTGGCCCGCGGCGTCCCCTCCTCCCCGCCACGTGGCCCCGCAGGCCGGCCTGCCCGACCGTTAATGTGTGTCTTCTTTCCTCAGTGCTGGCCATTCAGGCCCGAAAGCGGAGGCCGAAAAGGGAGAAACATCCGAAAAAGTGAGTCCACATAGCGCTAGTCCCCAGACGCCCGCCCCGGCCCTGTCGGGGGTTGCCTGCGACCGAGCAGGGGAAAGTTGCCCGGATTCCTGGTGCCGGCGGGCGGGCGCGCTGATCCCCCGGGACGCCGGCGCTCGCCTCCTGCGCGCCCCGCGGGCGGCCCGGGGGGAGGGGCGGGAGGGCGGGGGAGGGGCGCACGCGAGCCCGCGGCCGGCCGGCTGAGCATCCCCCGGACCCCAGGCCTCTCCGGCCTCCTGTCGCCGCGGCCGTCAGGGGCGGACGGGCGAGGAGGTGTGGGGCGTGCGCACCCTCCCCTTGCTCTCCTATCTGGCCGGGGGGTCGCGGGCCTTCCAGGAAGGGGCGCTGGCGCCCGGCGCCGCGTCCAGGCGTAAGGCTGCGGCATCGCTCCCACCTGGGAGCCGGGGCTCTAGAGGAAGAGGAGCCGAGTGCGAGTGTGTGTGTGTGTGTGTGTGTGTGTGTGTGTGTGTGTGTGTGTATGCATGTTGCCTCCTCTTCCTCCTCGGCCCCCCGCCTCTCGGCCTTTTTGCTGAAAACCCGAGCTGGTTGTCAAGTGGTTTGCCTCGGGCGTGTTCCTGGCGCGAATTCAGCTCCGAGACCTGTGCGTTTCGGCGCTTGGGTTTTTTTTTTTTTTTCCCCCGAAACTTTCTGCCCGGGCCGAGCGTGACTTCGCTGAGCCGCTGCTGCGCCCGGGTCTTGGGCTACGCGGGGCGGGTGGGCGTGTGCGCAGGCGGTCCCCGGCGCGGCTGCCCAGCCCCTCATTGTGCCGGGAGGAGATGAATAGGGTGGTGATATTTCAAACGTGCCAGCCGCCAGCCACCTCCAGCTTGGCCGGGGACCGGAGTGGGAGCGGCCGGCGCCCGGGAAGCCTTTCCTGGACAGCTTCTTCGAGACCGCAGAGCGCCGCCGCGTCTCCTTTCCTTTTTTCCCCCCTAATTTTGAAGAATCTACTAGCGTTCAGAATCTTTACTCCTCCTCCTAGATTTGTGGCTTCACTCTTCCATTTGAGCAAGAAATACTCTGTGGTTTATTTGGTATTGTAGGGATAGTCCGTGATCATCTTTAAATAAAATCACGAAGCATTTCTCGTTGCGTTGTTTTCTTTGGGACACTAGCCTGAAGCATCTTAGACTTTTCCCCTTCCCATTCAGTTTGGTGTCTGCCTAGCGAATTTCATAACCACTGGTGGCGTCTATGAAAACTGCGTAAGTCATTACTAATGTGATGTATCATGATATTTACTTGAACGTATGTTCAGGATATCACAAAATGTTGATACCTATATAATTAAGTCTTTCTTAAAAACAAGCACCCCCGCCCCCAAACAAACAAGCCTATTACTAGAATGAGGGAAACATGTTTTTTAAGGGCTTGAATTGGTGGGTAAAAATTGAATTCTTAAGATTTTAAATCGCAGTGGATATTTGGTAGTTTTAGGTACTTTAAAAATTAACGCTATCAGTCAGTCTTATATTTGAGGTTTCCTTTGGTGAATGATGGAAATTTAGCCCATAAGTAAGGAGAACTGTAGTGTTTTGGCTCTTGTGTTTTGGTCACGACTTTCAAATTTAAGCATTTCTTCCTACATAGCCCATTTTGTTCAGAAAAGTTAAAAGGAGGTGGAAAAAAGCATGCCCTTAGTTTTGGGGATGGCTCTTTGTGTGCGAGTGTGTAGATGGATATATGTATATGTAGATCTGTTTGATTGAGGCAGTGTCATTTTTCACTTAATTCTTTGAATCATGGCAGTATTATTTTAAAGGAATCCTTGATATCATTGCTTTGTTCATATATTCAACAAGTGTTTGTATGCCTTTCCTAGAATACATTGGTAGAGCTTTGAGCAAGAAAAGCAAAGTTTATGAAGCTTTCCCTCTTTGGGGGCTTCAGAACCGATGACAAAGATGATGATTCCGGATAATGCTGTGAAGATAGAAAGTGAAGATGGGGTGCCCTAAGTACAGTGATAGATAACATTTGAAAACTGTGCCAGTCAATTTGCTGCTCTGTTTTCATGTATCTATCCCTGGTGATAATCCTGTGAGGCAGACACTGTAGTTATCACCACTTTACAGATGAGGCAGAGGCATAGCATGAGTAAGCAACATGTCCAGCTATTAAGTTCAGTCTAGGCAGACTGAGACCAGAGTTCACTCGCAGTTCTCTGAGGAGGTGGCATTTGAACAGAATTTAGAATAAAGAGAAGATGGGAGTATGGCAAAGGCCCTGGGGAGGAATGGGCTAGGAATGTTGGAGGAACCCAAAGGTCGGAGTGGCTAGAGTGCTACTGGAGAGGATGGTGATTGGGGAGGAGTCCAAATGGGTAGGGCCTGGCCTCCTAGGCCCTTGAGAGGCACACAGATAGGAGTGGCAGAATCTGATTCCTATTTTAAAAAGTATACTGGCTGTTAATGTGGAGAATGGATTATGAGTGGCAGGAAGAACTACACTCTGAGAGCTTGCCTTCCATAGCTCTAGGGGGAAACTCTGGTGACTTGACTTGAAGTGGTGTGGGGAGAGAAGTGACGGTGGAGGGGCTTCAGGAGACTGGTAGCCTCAGAGGTTTTCCTCATTTTACAGACAGCTCCGATAGAGGGTAAGGTCACACAATTAGCTTAGTTTGAACCAAAATTCAGGTCTCCAGATGCCCAGTGTTTTTGGTTTTCACTTAGTTTTCCAGAGCAGGAGAGGGAGTAATAGATCTAATTTTAAACTGTATTAATATAATGACTGACACACTTGAATTTTATGACTATATAGGCCTGGCTTGATGCAATATGATCTACTTTTATCATTATCTGCTTGGATGTACAAGTGCCACTTCATTCATTTTAATTCAGTTCAGTTCTGTGAGTTTTTATGACTTGAACCACTTCCTGTAGGCTCCTTTTTTAGAATGCTAGGATTTGCAGTTGTGAGAAACGAGATTAAGATATTTCAACTGAGATTGTTAGCTTGTTAGATTGTCATGATTCTAGTTTGCTGATTATTGTGCTGCTTTGTGAGTAACAGGCAGCAGGGAAGAACTAGTGTCATTCAAGCACAAACAGAACCTTAAGAATTGACTAAAACACATGTCTTGGGATAGATTTTAGCTTTGGGGCCTGTGCAACTGTATACAATTTTTTAATTTAAAGAGTAAAAAATTTTTTTCCTCACGTGCAACTTTTTTCTTGAAACATAACTCGCATACCATAAAATTTTATTTTTAAAAAATTTAGTTTTTAAAGTATGTAATTTGCTGTTTTTAAAAATATATTTACAAAGTTGTGCAATTATTATCTAATTCCAGAACATTTGTTTCACCTCAAAAAAGAAACCCTGTAGTGGTGCTTCCCATTCTCCCTTGCCCACGCAGTCACTAATTTGTTTCCTGTTTCTATAAGTTTAGCTATTCTGGATGTTTCATATAAATAGAATCATCAGTATATGATCTTCTGTCTGCTTGCTTTCTGTTAGCATAATATTTCTAAGGTTCATCTGTGTTATAGTATGTATTGGTATTTCATTCCTTTATATTGCCAAGTAACACTTTATTGTGTTGGTATACTGTGTTTTAGTTGAACATTTGTATTTTAAGCTTTTTTGGCTAAACATTTTTTAACACCTTTTTTTAAATGAAAAATGTTTATTTTGAAATAGTATGATTTGCAGGAAGTTGCAAAAACAGTACAGAGTTCCCAGTGTTCCCTTTGTCCATCTTTCCCCAGTGGTAGTATATTCTATAACCTAGAACATTGTCAAAACCAGAAAATTGACTTGGACACAGTACTGTTAACTCAAGTAAGGTTTTGCTAGTTTTTACATGCACTGTGTGTGTGCAGTTCTATCAAGTGTTATCACTCATGAAATCATCACCACGGTTAGAATGCAGAACTGTTTCATCATCACAAGGTAACTTCTCTTGTACTTTTTAGTAATCATACCCTCTCTTTAGCCCTAACACCCTGTAGGCACTGGTCTGTTCATCACTGTAATTTTGCTACTTTGAGAAAATTGTATAAATGGAATCATATAGTATGCAACTTTTAAAATTATTACTATTTTTTAAGTTTATATATTTTGGCTGCACTTTGGGGCTTATGGGATCTTAGTTTGCTAACCAGGGATTGAACCTGTGCCCTTGCAGTGAAAGCATGGAGTCTTAATCACTGGACCACCAGGAAATCCGAGTATGTAACCTTTTGAGATTCACTTTTCTCAGGCAGCATAGTGCCCTTGCGTCTTATCTTTGTTGCTGGTGTATTGGTAACTTCTTTTTGTTGCTCTTGCTGAGTAGCATTTCACTGTGTGACTGTACCACTGTTTGTTTATCCATTATTCATTCATCTGTTGAAGGACACATGGATAGTTTCTGGTTTTTGATTCTTATAAATAGATCTGCTAAACATTCCTGTACAGGTTTTTAATGTAAACATTTTTTTTCCACTTATGTAGGTTACCCAAAAGTATGATTGCTGGAGGTCTTAGTTTGCATTTTGACTTTCTAGCAAGTTAGCAACTTGGTCTCTTGGTGTCTGTCCCTGTCGCTCTCTCTGTTCTCCTCTGCATGCTAAGTGTGATCTGTGTATATGGTATTGGTGATGGGATTCTGTATCCTTTGGGCTCTTAACTTTCTATTGGCTGGTGGAGCTGGTTGGTTATCTATATTCTTACAGTATGTATGAGTTCTGACTGCCACAGAAAATGGTAGGCATGGGATTGGTGGCATTGGGTCAGTAAATCACAGGTGAGGCAATTTAGGAATGCTGTCATACAAGTTTATATCTTACTAGGTAAGCCTCAACTGTACCCTGTAGTATAAATTCAAGCTCACAAGCCCATGACTTTGAAATTCCTCCTGTGGAAGGAAATCACTTATTTTTGACTTCTTAACTTTATTATACTGTTGTATATTTAGCAATTACTTTTGTATACCACCAAAGCTGTTCAGTACAACAAATATATATGAAGCAGATACCTAGTGCTGCAGATACCTAGTGCTCGCCAGTGTATTGGATGCTAGAAAGAATAAGATAAATCCCTATGCTAACTGGCAAGTAGGGGAGATTACCTGGGCCACAGACCATTGTAGAACGGTGTGATGAGTGCTGTAAGGTTTAGGTGCAGTGGTGCTTTGATTGTTAAGGGACTTTGATTGTTAGGAAGAGACCTTGTTGGATTTTAACTTTGTTGTTATTTTAATGAATAGCTTAATTTTAAATGATAAAAGTAATATGGTCATGGTAGAAAATTCAGGGAATTCCCTGGCGATCCCGTGGTTAGGACTTGGAGCTTCCATGCAGGGGGCATAGGTTCGATCCTAGTCAGAAACTTGATCCTGCAAACTGTGTGGCGCGGCTAAAAAGGAAAAAATAGTATAAAACAATTTAAAGAAATAGACATCCATTGTAGTTACACCAGTTATTTTGATGTGTTATCTTTTTATATGTACATATTTTTGTCTTTAAATAATTGAATTACATGTGTATATGTATATTTGATGCATTATCCTTGTATCTGTGCATATTTTTTCCAGCTATATTAAGATATCATTGCCATATAACATATGTAAGTTTAAGGTGTACAACATGATTTGGTGTATGTATATATTGTGAAATGATTTGTTGTTGTTTAGTCGCTAAGTCCTATATCTGACTCTTTGTGACCCCATGGCCTGTAGCCTGCCAGACTCCTCTGTCCATGGGATTTCCCAGACAAGAATACTGAAGTGGGTTGCCATTTCCTTCTCCAGGGTATCTTCCCGACCCAGAGATTGAACCCTTGTCTCCTTCATTGGCAGGCAGATTCCTTACCACTGAGCCACCAGGGAAACCTCTGTGAAATGATTACCACATTAAGATTAGTTAATACCTCCTCCATCCTCTAATATAATTACTTTTTTCTTTTGTGGTGATAACATTTAAGCTCTTTGCTCTTGACTTCCAAGTATATAATGCAGTACTGTAAATTATAATTTGCTTATGCATATTTTTGTTTTTTTAAAATTGAGCTATAGGATGTATACATACATGTGTGTATAGTAATGTAGTAAAGAGCTCTAATCTTCAGTGTATATAGCTTGATGATTTTTATGTTCATTTATCACCACCACTCAGATCAGAATACAGACCCTTCCAATACTCGGTGTAGGCTTATTCTTGCAGTGATATCTGACTCTTTGTGATCCCTTGGATTATAGCCTGCCAGGCTTCTCTGTCCTTGGAATTTTCCAGGCAAGAATACTGGAGTGGGTTCCATTTCCTACTCCAGGGGATCTTCCCGGTCCAGGGATTGAACCCACTATATGGTTCCTCAAACCTCTCCCCAGTTTATACCCTCCTGCCCAGAGGTAACCACTTTGCTGGTATGTGTCATTATTGGTTAGTTTTGCCTGTTCTTGAACTTCATATAAGTGGAATCAATGGTATATACTTTTAGGTTCTAGCTTCTTTCATGCAACATTGTATCTGTGAGATTTGTCTGTATTGTTGCAAGTACCAGTTGTACCTTAGTCTATTGTTACTACTTTCTGGTATTCCATTGAATGAATATACTACCACAATTTTTTTCCTTCAGTTTTTAGTTATTATGAATAAAGCAGCTACAGGTATTCTTGCACATGTCCCTTTGTGGACATTTTGCAGTTGTTTCTCTTGGGGATATGTTCTAGCAGTGGGATTGCTAGGTTATAGAAGAGGTGTATGCTTAGTAGTACTTGCAAAGATATTTTTCCCAGTTTCATGAAATAGTTCTGATTGAACTGTATTACATTCCCACCCACAATGTATGGAGTTTCAGTTGTTCCATGTCTTTGTAATATTTGATCGTGTCCTTCTTTTTAATTTTAGCTATTCTGGATGTGTACTGATGTTTCATTGAGCTTTTAGTTTGCATTTGCCTAAGTGATGCTTTTGAACATGTTTTCATATGTTTATTAGTCATTTGAATTTTCTGTTTTGTGAAGTGCCTGTTTTGTCTTTTGCCTATTAAAAAAAATGGAATGTAAGCCTTATTTCTTACAGAAAATTATGAGTTTTGTTGAGATCTAATTTACATACCATATAGTTCATCTGCTTAAAGTGTACAGTTCAGTATTTTTTAGTAGATTTACAGAGAGTTGCATTAAACTGGATCTTGAAGAACCAAAAATAATTTGCCAAGTAAATAGGAGGGGGCAGGGTGAGGGTCTTCCAAGCAGAAGCTTCGGTGCAGTTGATGTTAACATGTGGGGGTGTAAGTGGCATGCTTGAGTTCCTGAAATATCAAGCAGGGAGGTAAGACTGGGGTGCAGGGTATGGTGAGTGCTGAGTGGGGTTCATTGCTGAGGGTGTAGATAGAGATGTTTTAGAAAGATTACTCTATCAGCTGTTTGGAGAATGGCTTAGAGGCAAGAGATCCATTAGGGGGCCATTGCAGGAGGCTTCAGGAGACTGGTGGGTATTAAGGGAGTAGAATTCACTGGATTTAATGTCTAATGTCAGAGGAGAGAGGAGACTGGAATGAACTCCAGGTTTCTGAATTAGCTAAATTTGTGGATGGTGTTGCCATTCCTCAAGATAGAGAAAAAGCTAATGATGGCTTTTGTTAGGCAGTTAGAGGTGTCTGGTTCACTTCTAGTTAGAGGTATTGGTCAGTGTTGACTGCTAGAACACGGGGAAGAGCTCTGGGTAGAAATGGTAACTGGAGTTGTTGGTGGCAGCTGGCTGAAGGGGTTGAACGTGTAAGCCATAGGTAGGGTAAAGGAGGAGGCAGAGGGATAGGAGAGCCAGGAGAAAACTGATTCACAGTTACCAAGGACACTTCAATAAGGGAATGGTCAGTAGAGCACAGTCTGCAAGGGAAAAAAATAATTCAAGTGAGATGAACCCCAGTGTTGGCCTTTTGACTTTGGCGAGTAGGAAATTGTTAGAGCCCACAGCTGGAGCAGTCTCAGCACCGTGCGTTTGGAGACAGGGACCTGCAGCCCCGTGAGTGAATGAGATGACAGGGCAATCTTTTTTTTTCTTTTTTCTTTTTAAAGATTGCTAGTTAAATAAGCTTTCTTTGTGTCAAGGAGAAAAGGAAAAGAGAAAGTGGTTCTTGAGAAGTGTTTTTTTCCCCCTCTCAAATGTAAGCGAAGACTAGGAGCTAGTAGAAAGAAAAGACTAACAGGCATTTGGAGCAAAAGCCTTGAGTTGACAGGAGGGGATGGGATTAGAGCACAGGTTTGTTTTGTACAGAAGGAGGCTATCTTCTTCCTCTGAGAAGAGGAAGGCTGTAGGCTGCATGTTTTAAAAGCGTGCTCCTAGACTTTGTTGAAATCTTACATAGTACATGATATGGGCACCATGCCATATTGTCTTTGGAAAATCCAAATGGAGAAGACCTCTGGCCCTAAGGTTGTGGACTCATGGTAAATGTTCAGTAAAGTTTGGCTGCAGTTATTAGGATTTGGTTATTGCTGTCTTTTTTTTTCAAAGTGATTTGTCTCGTCATCCCAAGTCTTTTGCATCTCTCCATAATATGAGTACTGAGGTGTTGACTTACCTGTTCTTGCTTTAGTTCCCTGTTGTTTTAATTACTGTAGTTCTGAGTACAGAACTACAGTACTTTTTTAGGCTTTCGTAGGGCAAGGGCTCTCCCACATCTCCCATATACACTTTGTCATTCTTGTTTTCAGAATTTTTTTGGCTGTTCTTGCATATTATTAAGATTATATTTCTAAGTTCCTCCTCCAGTTTACTTTTGCTGTTTAGTTTAAAATAATACTGAGTTCACTGCCAGGGCCTGGGTTCAATCCCTGGTTGGGGAACTAAGATCCCTCATGGCAGAGCCAAAAAGAAAGAAGAAAAAGAAGACAAAAATGACTCACATTGTCACCATCTAGCAAAATACTCACAAATGAAAAATTGTTAATATTTTGGTATTTTTCTTTCTAGTTTTTTTTAATCCTTGTTTTCTTTTGTGTGTTATTTAATTATCTTGTACATGATTTTGTATCCTGCTGTCATTATTTGCTATTTGGTCATTAACATTTTTAATGTTAATATTTTCTCATAACCAGTTATTAATGACAGTAATGGTCTAATTAACTGCTTAATTTGTTTGAATATTTGTTGCTAGAAAACAACTGTCAGGCATTATAATATTTCAGTGAACATCTTTGTCTGCATTTCAGATTTTCTTAGATTATATGGAATCTTAGAAATGGAAATATTAACTCAAAGATAGTGAACCTTCTTAAGACTCCCAATTTTGTAACATTCTTAAGAGTCACCAGGGCTTAGCTAATTATAGGATGTGAAGAGGAAAGCAATAAAATAACAATGACAAAGTTTGACTGAAAATGTTATACCTAATGAGGATTAAGAAAGTTGGGAGTTGTCTGGAGATGGGAAAGAGATTTTGTTTTCAGCACACTGTGTTTTAAGTGACATCTATCCAAAGGGGAGGTACATTATGGGGAGCTGGTATACGGGTGGGAAGCTGGGACTTAGAGTATACCTTTGAGGACAGTTAGGACAGCAAGATCAGCTTACTGAAGAGAAGGGGGTGGAGAGAAGAGGGCTGGAGCCTGAAACTTGGAGAATGCCATTGGACAAAATAAGACAAAGGAAGCTAAAAGTCAGTTTAAAGAGGATAAATAAATGGGAGAAGGAAGTTTAAGGAAACTGAGATTTGAGGAGAGCTCATTAGATTTGTGAATTTAGTTCATCATTGATGGCCTTTATATTTCAGAGGTGAATCTTTCTTTCCTTCCTCCCGCCTCCATCTCTCCCTCCCTCCTTCTCTTCCTTTCTTACCTATCATTGTCTCATCATCTAGTCCAGGTAGGTAAAGTATTTCTTGTGTTGATGACTAAGGATTAGGAAATTTTTTTCTTGCTCTTTGTTTGTACCAAAGGTCCTAGATTTTTATCACAAAATCTTATATTCTGTTTTTTTGGGTTTTTTTAAGTCATTACCTGGAATTGCCAGGTTTTTAAGCTTGTACCCTGCCTTGATTCCAGGAGCACTGTCAGCCAAGGATAAAGGTAGCACAGCCTAATCTAGACTCCTGGTTTGTGTGGATAGCTATTAGCCAATTTTTTTTTTTTTTCCTTTCCTTTGTTTTGGTGGGGGTGCTCTATTTTGTTGTGTATGTCTCCAAGGGAACTTTTCAGTTTGTATTACAAAATTCTTCATGTACCTGACTATAAGACAGCTTTGGTTATAAGTCCCCTAGTTCCCCAATGAGAAATTTAAAATTTTATACAACTTGGAAATAAAAATTTTATAGATATAGATGGAGTAGTTAAATGTTTACTTATGATATTTAATCTCTAATTACAAAAACATTTAAATTCACACATTATATTGGGTTGGCCAAAAAGTTTGTTTGGATTTTTCTGAAACATCTTACCCAATACATTAATTTAGAAGTACCTCATGTTTCATGAAGCAGTTTTATTCAGACATTTCGCATTTGTAACATCAGTGACTTATCATTAGAAGTGCTTTTTCACTCACCATACGAAAAATGGAAATATGTGTAATGATAGCTGTGTTAGTTAACTGGATTGTGGTAATCATTTCATAAAGATGTATGTCGAATTATGTTGTACACTTTGAATATATACAATTTTGTCAGTTATGTACCTCAGTAAAGCTGAAAAAAGTTATCAAAATTGTGAAGCTGCAGAAGCTGAGTACTTGGTTATGGAGATTCACTATGTCTTTATTTTTCTGTTTATAAAAATAAATTTTTTAAAAAACATGTTGAAAAATGGTTTTTGAATCAGTTTTTTCCAGAACACATGATATATGTTTTTAAAAACTTTTCCCCCAGTTTTATTGAGAAATAATTGACATAAATTTTTGTGTAACTCTAAGGTGTATAGCATGATAGTTTGATATACATAATTGAGAAATGATAACCACGGTAGATTTAGTTAACTTCCATCATGTCATATAGATAAAATACAGAGAAAGAAAAAAGTTCTCTTTGTGATGAGAGCTCTTAGGATCACTCTCCACAACTTTGCTGTATATCATACGGTTACGTATATGCATGATTAGCTATAGTCATCATGTTGTACATTACTTCTCTATAACTATTTATCTTATAACTGGAAGTTTGTACCTTTGACATCTTCCAGTTCACCCTCTCTCCCCATCCCTTGCCTCATAAATCTGATTTCTTTAAAAATTTCATTGCCTAGAACAATTAAAATTTATAGAAAAGCTGTGAAGGTAGTACAGAGAGAGCATGTATTATTTATGTCAGTCCAAACTGAGATGTATCATCCTTGAATCCATATATGATACTGTCACTGGATATTTTATCCAAGTATAACGAACTTTTTGCAAAACTCGGAGGCTTTTTTGTTTTTCCTTCATTTATTGTTTGGAATTGCATTTGTTACCATTTAACAATTGACTTACTTTTCAAAAAAGTTTTTTTAAAAATTTGTGTATAGCAAAGTCATGTCCGACTCTTTTCGACCCCATGGTGGACTGCAGTACGCCAGTCTTCCCTGTCATTCACTATCTCCCAGAGTTTGCTCAAACTCATGTCCATTGAGTTGGTGTTGCCCTCCAACCATTTCATCCTCTGTTACTCCTTTCTTCTGATGCCCTCAGTCTTTCCCAGCATCAAAGTCTTTTCCAGTGACTTGGCTCTTTGCATCAGGTGGCCAGAGTTTTGGAGCTTCAGCTTCACCATCAGTCCTTCCAATGAATATTCAGGGTAGATTTCCTTTAGGTTTGACTGGTTTGATCTCCTTGCTGTCCAAGGGACTCACGGGAATCTTATCTAGCACCACAGTTCAAAAGCATCAGTTTTTCGGCACTCAGCCTTCTTTACAGTCCAGCTCTCACATCTGTACATGACTACTGGAAAAACCACAGCTTTGATTATACGGACCTTTGTCAGCAGAGTGATATCTCTGCTTTTTAATATGCTGTCTAGGTTTGTCATAGCATTTCTTCCATGGAGCAAGCATCTTTTAATTTCATGGCTGCAGTCACCGTCTGCAGTGATTTTGGAGCCCAAGAAAATAACGTCTGTCACTGTTTCCATTTTTTCCCCATCTATTTGCCGTGGACCAGATGCCATGATCTTAGTTTTTTGAGTGTTGAGTTTTAAGCCAACTTTTCCAATCTCCTCTTTCACCCTCATAAGAGGCTCTTCAGTTCCTCCTCACTTCTCACTTTCTGCCATTGGAGTGGTATTATCTGCATATCTGAGGTTGTTGATATTTCTCCCAGCAATCTTGATTCCAGCTTGTGCTTCATCCAGCCTGACATTTTGCATGATGTACTCTGTATAGAAATTAAATAAGCAGGGTGACAGTATACTGCCTTGACCTACTCCTTTCTCAATTGTGAACCAGTTCCATGTCTGTTTCTGTTAATTCTTGACCTGCATACAGTTTTCTCAGGAGGCAGGTAAGATGGTCTTGTATTCCAATCTCTTTAAGAATTTTCCACAGTTTGTAGTGATCCACATTGTCAAAGGCGTTAGCATAGTCAATGAAGCAGAAGTAGGTATTTTTCTGTAATTCCCTTGCTTTTTCTGTGATCCAATGTATGTTGGCAATTTGATTTCTGGTTCCTCTGCCTTTTCCAAATCCAGCTCATACATCTAGGAGTTCTCAGTTCATGTACTGCTGAAGCCTAGCTTGAAGGATTTTTCTAATTCCAAAAATATGTTGGAATTATTTGCCTGTTTTTAAGTTGATTTTATTGGGTTGATGTCTCTAAGCCTCTCAAATTAGTATTGATTAAAGTGGTTTCAGACAGTTCCCCAATCAGTCATCAGTAAAGAATGTTTTGTCCCTTCCCTCTCTTCTCGGTCTGACCAAGACTCATCTGAGTCAGGCTTCTCTAGGAATGATCATTATGTCACCCTCTGCCATCAAACCTAGCATTCCTGTAATCCTGATTGTTCATTTCCTCTGGAGGATTTTTTTTTTTTTTTGGCCTTATTATGTTAAAAATAAGATACTTGAGAACAGTCTATCTCTTTAAAGATTTTATAAGGACTAGAATCTGAGGCAACTATCTATCTCTTTTTTGAGGGATGATTTTTGGGAAAAGACCATGGCTTATACTTGGGCTTATATGATACTTTATGCTGAGTCCTTAGCCTTACTGGATAAATCCTACAAAATGTAGTTTTGTCCCTGATACTTGAATTCAGTTCAAAATTAATAATTGGCCTATCAATTCCAGAGTGTGTGTTTTCCAGCTATTTTTTGGATATATTCTTAATGTAAATATTTTTAAGCTTTATAATTCTCAAGTTACGTCTTAGAATGTGGGTCCTAAAAGGATAGGGACAGGAGGGACCATCTGTATGAGATTGTTGATTGCTTTAAACTTGCCTGTGTGTCCCACGAGAACATAGAGTGTGGGTGCCGTGTCCCCTGTAGTACCTCAGTGTAGTAGATGTGCCCCTAGACAATTGTGTGAACTAGGCAGGGTGGGTGAAGGAGTAAAGACAGATTCCAACCCCAGGAAGCTGAAGTTTGAGATGTGGGAGGGACAAGGACAGTACACTGAGAAGGAACACCTGACTCTTGGGACTCCCGTGGCCGGGGGCTTCCTTTGGTCACCAGGTGCTGCTGTTGCTTCTGGCATGCAAGGAACAGAGCTTGCTGCCACTGTTTCTGCTGTCAGTCAGCTGTTCCCACCAGTTACACAGGGAGTCTGTGGTTATTTTTACGTCTAGAATATTGCAATGAAAGTTGTTTTTTTTTAGGGAGACGGGGTACACGGTGTGTTTCATCCTAAAATAGGATGTACAGTAAGTCTCCTACATACGAACATTCAAGTTGTGAACTTTCAAAGATGTGAACGTGTGCGCCATCAGTGTCAGATGTGAGTGAAATTGCAGCTTGCTGTCGGTCTTCTATTGTTGACGATCCTTCAGCTCTACCATCTCCCACCTCCTCTTCCTCCTCCAGTCAGTAACTCTTCTTGCCTGTTCCCTCGATGCCAGCCAGCCCCTGTATACCAGCTGTTGTACTGTACTACTGTACTTTCCAAGATTAAAAATGTTTTATTTTTTTGTTCATTTGTTTTTTATGTATTATTTGTGTGAGAATGTTATAAGTTTCTTACAGTTCAGTACTACGTAGCTGATTGTGTTGGTTGCGTACCAAGGCTAACTTTGGACTTAACATGCTCTTGGAATGAAACTTGTATGTATGTAGGGGACTTTCTATAAGTGTTAATTGTATCACTGATATAAAATTGACTGTGTTCTTTTCACAACTGAAACGTATTGCCTTAGATTGTGGATCTGAGAATGCAGCAAAATAGCCAGGACTTTAGAGAGCACCTGGACAAGTGTTTTTCAGTCTCTGTAGTAGGAGAATGTTTTTTGGGTGGAGAGCCATGCCATGCAGCTTGTGGGATCTTAGTTTCCTGACCAGGGATTGAATCGATGCTTTTGAGAGTGGAAGTGCAAAACTCTAACCACTGGACCACGAAGGAATTCCTGCAGAATGCTTTTAAAATAAAATTTTACCTAGAACTCTATTATATGTAAAGTAGAAAAACTGTCTCTTGGTCTTTCCCTCACCTACTATAGTGCTTCTTCAAGGCAGCTTCTTGAAAAAGAGCTTAAAATTCTTCAATCCTTTATTCTTTTGTCCTTCAGTGCAGAAGTTACAGTGAAGGAGTAGTGAGGGGGACTGAAGAAGCAGGTTCTTAATTAAGGTCACCTGTCTTTAGTTTCTGAGCCAGTTTAGTGCTAGTTAGGCTGCTAGATTCCGATTCACTCGCTTTCAAAGTTACCATACAGCCTGCAGAAGGCAAGTCTTTCTGGGACTAACACAGAAGGTAAAGTTTTTAGCCCCCAGAGATTGTTGCAAGAACCTTATTTTTATTTTTTTAAATGTATATTTATTATTTATTTAATTAACTTGGTTGCACTGGGTCTCAGTCATAGCACGCAGGATCTTTCAGTTGCAGCATTCAGCGTGCTAGACCTTTAGTTGCATGTGGGAGCTAATTCCCTGACCAGGGATCAAACCGAGACACCTTGCATTGAGAGTGCACAGTCTTAGCCACTGGGCCACCAGGGAAGTCCCCAGAAATCTATTCTTTTCCAGTTCTAGATGCTGGAAGTTGGGACCAAGGTCTCTGCATGACCGAGCTCCTTCTGAAGTCTCTAGATGAGGGTCCTTCCTTGTCTCTTCTGGGTTCCGTGGCATTCTTTGGCTTGGGGCTGCATCACTCAACCTCTGCCTCCATCATCACATGATGTTTTTCCTATGCACCTGTGTCCAACTTTCTTATTTTAAAAATTAATTTATTTATTTTAATTGGAGGCTAATTACTTTACAATATTGTAGTGTTTTTTGCCATATATTGACATGAATTAGCCATGGGCGTACGTGTGTTCCCCATCCAGAACCCCCCTCCCACCTCCTTCCCCATCCCATTCTGCAGGGTTATCCCAGTGGACCAACCCTGAACACCCTGTCTCATGCATCGAACCTGGTCCAATGATCCGCTTCACATATGATAATATACATGTTTCAACACTACCCTCTCAAATCATCCCACCCTCGTCCTCTCCCACAGAGTCCGAAAGACTGTTCTTTACGTTTGTGTCTCTTTTGCTGTCTTGCACATAGGGTCATCGTTACCATCTTTCTAAATTCCATATATATGCGTTAGTATACTGTATTGGTGTTTTTCTTTCTGACTTCACTCTGTATAATAGGCTCCAGTTTCATCCACCTCATTAGAACTGATTCAAATGTATTCTTTTTAATGGCTGAGTAATATTTCATTGTGTATATGTACCATAGCTTTCTTATCCATTCATTTGCTGATGGACATCTGGGTTGCTTCCATGTCCTGGCTATTGTAGACAGTGCTGCGATGAACATTGGGGGACACGTGTCTCTTTCAATTCTGGTTTCCTCGGTGTGTATGCCCAGTAGTGGGATTGCTGGGTCGTATGGCAGTTCTGTTTCCAATATTTTAAGGAATCTCCACACTGAAGAACCTTATTTTTAAATTCCTCCCTTTACTGTCAGAAAAAGAAAGGTGAAAATACAGTTTTTTTCCTTTGAATGGAAACTGCTCTTAGCATGTGACATGGACGTAAACTGTTTTATTATATGGATATATGGTAGGAGTGGGATAGAAATTGCTTTATGTAGGAAATTTTAGTATACAGTAAGATAGTTTTCTCTTTTTTAAGGATTAGTTATGTTTTCTGTCTTAGTTTTAAAAACTTGATTTTTCAGTTCCTACAACACTAAGGCCTTCTGTATCCTTTATCTACATAACAGATAGCCAGCACCCTGTAGGTTTAACAGTAATAGGAGATCTATTCTCTTCCCCTTGACTCCACTTATGCCCACTACCTTCACTGTCTTTGTGATCAAGTTAAGGGACACCCAAGGATACATTTACCTTTCAGAGGATCCTAGGGGGTATAATTTTACTCTTAAAGTTTGAATCCTGATACTTAGTGCAGGCAAAACCTGTCTTAGCTAAAAAAAAGTCATAGTTTCCCCTTTTCCTGAAGTCTGGTTACTCTTTGAATATTCTTTGCTGAGGCTGATCCTGCTGTCAGAAGGAGGTGACTAGGGTTCAAGTTTTGAAGGCATCACTTTCCTCAGTGGTGTAAGATAAATTATTTAATTTTTCTAAGTCTTATTTTTTTCTTAAAATAGAGCTAATACGTCTCAGAGATTAAATGTAAGGATTCAATAAAGTAATTATATCTGTGTAGTACATAATAAATTGTAAGTGGCAGCTAGTTATTTTATGGTATTGCAGTTGTATTTTAGGATTTTTTATAATAGGCAAAAAGAAAAGCTGTGGAATTAGGATAAAATTTTATTAAGCATCTAAATATGAACATGTCTTTAGTTATTTTGGCCAGCTTAATTTTTTTTTTTCTCAGTAATAACGCCTACAAGTTATGGATAGGACATACGTTGTCTAAGGATAGGTCCTCGTGGTGAATTAGAGCAACAAAATTTCCATTAGATCTAGAAATCATGAGGAGATATTCATTGTTTGTAGCAGAGTATCTCTAGGTCTATAATTTGAAACTAGACTAAGGGGACTGGGGGAGACTAAGACATGTGATAAAAGGAATGGGTAATCCTGGTAGTGGTTTTAAAAATTCATTTTTTATTTTTTAATTATGTTTAGGCTGAGTCTAGGGGCTTCTGTGGTGGCTCAGATGGTAAGGAATCTGTCTGCAGTGCAGGAGACTCGGCTTTGGTCCTTGAGTCAGGAAGATCCCCTAGAGAAGGGAATGGCAATCCCACTCCAGTATTCTTGCCCGGAGAATTCTCATGGACTGAGGAGCCTGGCGGGCTTTCGTCCATGGGGTCACAAAAAGTCAGACATGACTGAGCGACTGACACACACACAGGCTGAGTCCAAGAGGGAAATAAACATTTAGTATTCCTTGTTTTATGAGATAAAATTATTTTGGGCAAGATTGAAAAATTACTTCTTGTTAAAGGAATTCTAGTTTCCTGTTAGCTTATATTAAGAAATCAAAGTGATATTTTCCCACGAAAAGAATTCTTAATAGACTGAATTGAGAACTTTGGCTAATAAAGGATTAAGGTGGCTGTCAGGCCTGAACCACAGTATGTATTGTTGTTAGGGTAGGAAATGCTTCGCAGACTACCAGTCTCAGAGACTTCCCTTTCCCATACCTTGCCTCCCGTGTTTTCCACAAGACCAGAGAAATTCCTTTGACTCCATAATTTGAAGTTTAAAAAATTTTGAAATTAAGCCCCATTCCTTCTGTTTAATATAGTTGCAGTCTTACATTCCATTATGGAAGAGCAGGCTGAACATGATTTAATTTTAAGATGAATACATATGAAATTGGGCTTTTTTTCTTAAACATCAAATTCCATAAAATTTCTTATGGTTCATCTAATGCAGATAATAGCTAATATAGCAGCTAACATTTATTAAGTATTTACTGTGTTAAACATTCTCCTAAATGCTCAGTATCCATTTATTATGTTTAATTTTTATCAACCTTAGATTGGGATTTTATATTTAGAATTTACTTATTTATTTTTAAAAATTGGGCTTTAAAATTTTTCAGCTGTTTAGAATCCATTTATCCTCCCAGAAAGAGGCCTCAATTTTGTGTGGGGTTTATCTCTTATATGTTTTTGGTTCACATACTTTGGGTCCTTTCCACGTTTCCCAAGGATAGATCACAGCCTTTCAGTTGTACACTCCAGGGCCACAGTGAGACCGTACATCCAGAGCTAACTCCAGGGCTTTGCTTTCTCCTATTGGCTTGACTGTTAAGAGGATGTGAAATGGAGTTCTGAAGCCATTTTGTCACCAGGCAGATCTCAAAAATGAGCAGAGAACAGAGCCTTGCCAAGAAATGGAGAAAAAGTCAATCCTGATGATGATGTTTAAACGTCTGCTGGAGCATGGACTGCCTGCTGGACTTTTAGTTATTTGCTTAAGCCAGATTGAGTTGCATTTTCTGTTACTTAAGACTGAAAGAGCAACATTATTCATAATGACCAAGGGATAGAACTGAATGTCCATCAGCTGATAAACAAAATGTAGTATTATATCCACACAGTGGGATATCAATTAGTAATAAAATGACTGACATCCTCTTACAACAACATAGATTTACCTTGACAACATTTTGCTAAATGAAAGAAGACAGTCATAAACATATTTTTCCATTGACATGAAATGCCTGGCATAGGCAAATCCATAGAGATGGAAAGTAAAATTAGTGTTTGCCTAGGGCTAGGGGAAAAGGGGAATGATTGTTGATGGATACACGTTTCTCTTGGGGGTGATGAAAATATTCTAAAACTGATCATGGTGATGGTTGTACAGCTCTGTACCAAAAGTCATTGAGTTGCATATTTTAAATGGGTGTGAATTATGTCTGACTAATATGGCTATTTAAACAAAATTTAAAAACTAAAATAATTCTAAAAGATAACACTGTTGTTATTCTCATTTTGCATGTGAGGTACTCAGGCACAGAAAGCAGCAGGTCCGTTGTTGAGAGATGGTAGGTTATAGAGCTGGGATTCAGAACCACTGGTCTGACTACGAGGCCAAGCTTACAGTTGTGCTGTGCTGCCTTTTTCAAAGACAAAGCTCATCTGTATGGAACTTTGAAGTTGGGAGTTACTTAGCTCTTAGTTAATCTAATCTTTCATTTTACTAATGAGAAAATTAAACCTTGGATAATGCAGTGACTTATAAGATTGCCAAGTAAATTAGTGGCAACCTGGGATTTGTAACTTACCCAAAGAGACAGACAAGTAAACAACTAACAGTGACAGAAAGTGGAGGGGTTAGTAGCAAATAGAGATACAGGCCTTGTGCATGTAAAATAAGGGAAGGGTCAGTTAGTTCGGATGACTGCACGAGGGGATTTTCATAATAAAGGCCATGGCATTCTGAGGGGATAGCTGGCGTAAAGAGATGTGTTAGGGAGAGAATGAGGTGCCCTAAATATACAGCGGGGTGCAGAAGGTGATTCCCAGTGGGAAAAATCATGAAGTGCTATCACGGTAATGTGAGGGAATTCTGACTTTTGCTGTAAGCAGTGGGAACCATTGAAGGTTTTTGAGGAGCTGAATAGCATGATCACATGCTTGAGAAAGATAATGGGCAGCTTATGTAAAGGATGGATTGAGATGGGGGCAAAAACTGAAGAGAGACACTTCAGCATGTTGTTGCCATGGTCTAGGTGCGAGAGGAGGGTGGTTGTGGTAGGAATGGAAAGGAGAGGATGGATATGAGAGTCTGCACAGGTGGAGTCCCTGGGACTTGGCAATTAATTGGAAGCATGCTAGACTGTAAATTCCTGGGGGTAGGGGGCAGTGTGGCCAGCTTGCGATGTATCCCTGGCACCCAGCACAGTGTCTCATACATTTATTGAAAGCAGAAAGGGTAAGATATTAATAAGACTTTGGACATCTTCTCTGACTTCACAGAGTTTGGTCTGTTAATAGAGCAGAACTGGAGATGGGAAGAAGGGGAAAAAAGTATAAGGACTAAGGGGAGATGCAAAAACATCAGGTTTTGTTGAATTTGAAGTATTGTGAGACATTCACGTGGAGCTGTTGAGCTGTGGAAACTGGGATCCTGACTCAGATGAGAGAGGCTGCGGTAGGTTTTGGAGCATTTGCAAAAGGGTCATCATTGAGGCGATGAGAATAAATAGGAGAGAGCTTTGAGGATAACCTACATTTGGAAGGGGCAGGCAGAGGAGCAGCAGCAGTAGCAGAGACCAGAAGAGGACCCTGTTATTATTAGTTCCTTCTCTGGAAGCCAAAGGAAGGGACAGTTTTCGATGAGCTTTAGGTACAGCCTGGGAGTGAGTGAAGTAAATGAAGACCAGTGAAAAAGGCTGTTGGACAACTTAGGTAAGTAATGGAGGTGCTCCCTGCTGAGAATTGGAAACTTTTTAAAAAGTCAAGAGAAAGCAGCTAGTAAAGGGCAGATAAAAGAAATAAGATTAGTAACAGTGAATATTTATTGAACTTTCACTGCATATTGGGCACCATGGCAAGTGCTGGACCCATTCTTTGATTTAATCCTTATAGTGACTCTAAGAGGTAAGGTAATGGAAATATTATTGTAAAATGGGGGAGTGTTTTAAAAATAATTTAAAAAATTATCTATCGTGTTACAGATGGCCAAGTGAGCCTGAGAAATTGCCCTTCATCCAGATCACAAAGCTTCTTTTGACAGGTGACCTGCAGAGCCTACACTCTTCACTGTTAGTTTTTTGTTTTTTTTTTTAATTGAAGTATAGTTGAGTTTTCACAGGTAGTTTTATGGCAAAGTGTTAGTCACACTTTGTTGAGAGACTTGTTTTCCTTCCTCTTTGTTTTATTTATTACTGAGTAACAAATTCCCTAATTACCAAGATGTACACATTAAGTATCTTAGAGTTTTGTTTGTTTTTTAAGCTTAGAGCTGAAAAAAAAAAAAAAACCCAACAAACCATGGTGTCTTAATACAACAAACCTGAGGATTAGGAATTCAGAAGCAGCATAGCTGGGTGGTTCTGGCTCAGGTTTCAGTCATTTGAAGGCTTGGCTGGGGCTGGAGCAGCCGCTTCAAATCCGGCTTGCCATGGCTGTTGGCAGGAGGCCTTGCTTCTTTGCTATGTGGACCTCTCCTTGAGTGTCCTCACAACATGTCAGCTGGCTGCATCCAGAGTGAGGAGTAGAGAGAACAAGGAGGACCCTACAGTGCTCTTTATGACCTACTCTGGCAAGTCTCACACCTACCCTTGGAAGTCTCACACATGTCACTTCTGTCACATTTTATTTGTTAGAAGTGAGATAGTTGAAATTGGAACACAGTTAAAAATAAAGTAAAATAAAAGCTATCAGAAAAAAAGGTGAGTTACTGAGGGGAGCATTAGGTTCTGCTCTTTGAGGAGAGTTGTATTAAATAATTTGTGAATATATTTTTAGAACTACCACACATATCAGATACACTCCAGAGGAAAGGCCCTGGGTGAGGAATAGGAAGACTTGGGTTCCAGCCAGTTCTGCTGATTGCTGCCATGTCTGCTGATGACGTGATTTATTTTCCCTGAATGTCTGTCCCCTCTAGGGAAAAAAAGGTTGTAACACTGCAATTTACTGCACAGTGTGTCCTAAAGGTAGTAGCAAGTAGATGGCATCTGTGTAGTTCAAAGTGTGGGCTTCTTATCCCAGTTCTGCTGTTTAGTGACTGTACAATCTTGAGCATGTTATTTAACCCATTGGTCCTCATTTCCTTGTTTGTGAAACAGGAGATACATTTGTATCTCCTGGGGCTACTCTGAGAGTTAAATGAGAGCTCATGTGACATATTTAGCATGATGCCTGCATGTTTTAGGCCAGGTGTTACTTAATAAATAGTGACTTTAAGACTCTTTTGCTTGTGTGCATCCTCTCTTTCTTGGCCTCTACCCAGTAGTTGGAACTTTCTCATGGTTATTCATGAAGAATCCCTGTTTTATAGGGTATTAAAGTATGATTATAGTTTAAAGCTGCCAGTATTATTCTCACTTTCATATATTTTTTGGCAAGCTCAAGTATATTTCTTTAAATAAAACTCTTTTTAAGAATTTATCACCTGATTGTACAGAATTGATTTGGTTAGAAAGTATTTCAAACTATTCTGTACCACGTAGTGACTTAATAAAGTTGTCAAGTAATTATAGTCTCATTAGTATTAACACATGTCATTTGTGTGAACCAGTTTGAAACTGTTTTGGTTCTCTGAACTTTCTTTTTCTGAGGGAAATTTCCAGTTGTGATGTAACTGCATCTTTCATGAATAATTGAGACCTTTGAGATGTCTTTGCTAGTGGTAAGTTAGGATTAATTGTGTAAATGATCATGTGACTTTTCTTAATAATGGCTTATAAACTGGTGAAGATGACATACATATAACCTCTTACTGAAACTTTAGGTTTTATTATGGTAAAAAATATATATCATAAACCATCTTAACCATTTAAAAAATATTTATATATTAATGTGGCTGCACACACGAATCTTGAATCTTAGTTGTAGCATGTGGGATCTTGTTCTCTGACCAGGGATCAAACCTGGGCCCCCTGCATTGGGAGTGCAGAGTCTTGGCCACTGGAGCACCAGGGAAGTCCCCATTTTAATCATTTTTAATTGTACATACTGTTCAGTGGCTTTAAGTACATTGGTATTGTTGTGCAGTCATCACCACCATCCATCTCCAGAATGTTTTCATTATTCCAAATTGAAACTCTGTACTTGTTAGAATCTGGGATTTGATTAAACATTTTTTTAAAACTAGATGCCATTATGAAAACCATCTGATTTTTAAATTTTTTAAATGACTGATGCAGGATTCATTGCACCTCCATTTGCTACAGTAGAAAATGACAAATGGACACTACCTACATAGAGTAGCAGTGTATTTGTAGTAAAATAACTTTATGAAGGTCTTAGATAGCTCATTTTATATAATAGGAGAAATTTTCAATAGCAGCAAAATATTATGGCTGTCTCTTTGGAGATGATTGTAAATAATTTAATACATAACAGAACACAGAACTTTTGCTTTAAGTTCTCTTTAGAAAAATTTGTATCACATTTGCTGTAGAACTAGTTTCCTAGTAAGAAATGTGATTGAGGTGAAAAACTGAAAGCCTTTCTGCTAAATTCAGCAACAAGACAGGGATGCCCACTCTTACCTCTTCTATTTAACGTCTTGAAATTCTTAGCCACAGCTGTAGAGAAGAAAGAGAAATAAAAGGTAGCCCAATTGTAAGGGAACAGGTAAAAATGTCACTATTTGCAAGTGACAGTTACTTGTTATATAGAGAACCCTAAAGTCTCCACACAAACACTAGAACTAATAAATGAATTCAGCATAATAGCAGGATACGAGATTAATATACAGAAATCTGCTGTGTTTCTGTATACTAACAATGAAAAAGAAAGTAAAAAAAAATCCTGTTTAAAATATGCTGTGAAAACCACCCCAGAAACTTAGGAATAAACTTAGCCATAGAGATGAAAGATTTGTATGCCAAAAGCTGTAAATCACTGATAGATGAAATTAAAGATGATTCAAAAAAATAGATATCTCATGCTCTTGAATTAAAAGAATATTGTTAAAATGGTATACTACCCAAAGCAGTCTACAGATTTCATTCAGTCTCTATCAAATTACCCTTGACATTATTCACAGAACTAAAACAGATAATCCTAAAATTTATATGGAGTCACAGAAGAACCAGAAAGCAGTTCTGAGAAAAAAGATCAAAGCTGGAGGCATAAAATTTCCAGATCTCAGACTGTCCTTCAAAGCTGCAGTAGTCAAAACATTTTGGTATTGGCACAAAAACAGACAATAGATCAGTGGAACAGAATAGAGCCCAGAAATAAACCTGTCCACACTCCCTGTGGTCAGTTAATCTTAGACAAAGGAGGCAAGAATATACAATGGAGAAAAGACAGTCTCTTCAACCAGGGGTGTTGGGAAAGCTGTACAGCTACATGTGACTCAATGAAATTAGAACCCTTCTTTACTCCATGTACAAGGATAATCTCAAAGTGGTTGAAAGGCTTAAATATAGGACATGACACTGTAAAACTCCTAGAAGAGAACATAGACAAAACATTTTCTGATGTAAATCATAGCAATGTTTTCTTAGGTCAATCTCTCAAGGCAAAAGAAATAAAAGTAATGATAAACAAATGGGACCTTATCAAACTTAAAAGCTTTTGCATAGCAAAGGAAACCGTCAACAAAACAAAAAGTTAACTGATAGAATGGGAGAAAATATTTGCAAATGGTGTGACGAAAATATATAAACAGCTCATACAACTCAATATCGAAAAAATAAATGGGCAGAAGACCTAAATAGACATTTCTCCAAAGAAGACATACGGATGGCCAATAGACACATGACAGGATGCTCAGCATCATTAATTACTAGAGAAATGCAAGTCAAAACCACAATGAAGCATCACCTCACACCAGCCAGAGTGACCACCATCAAAAAGTCTATAAATAATAAATGCTGGAGAGGGTGTGGAGAAAAGAGAACCCTCCTGTAGTGTTGGTGAGAATGTAAATTGGTGTAGCCACTAAGGAAAACAGTATGGAAGTTCTTTAAAAAGCTAAAAATAGAGCTGCTATATGATCCAGCAGTCCCACTCCTGAGTATATATTCAGAAAAGATGTAAACTATTAACTAAACAAGATATATGCACTCCAATGTTCAGAGCAGCACTATTTACAATAGCTAAGACATGGAGGGGGTCTGTGCCCCTAACCCCTGCATTGTTGAAGGGTTAATTTAGTTTATACATATTCACTCTTTTATTGTGATAAAAAACCACAGTGTAAAAATTTTCTCATCTTAACCATTTTACCTGTACAGTCCAGGAGTATTAACTCATTACTGACAGGGTTTGTTTTTTTTTTTTTGGCAGTAACTAATGCCTTTGGCCAGTGATTTGTTATGTAAGTGAATATTGAAACGTCTCTGGTGAATAACATTTGGGTCACAAAAGGCGTATTAATACATCTCTGGTCAATACTGTGTTAATAACTGTAACAAGTTGTATAAAATAACTCTAGAACTTTTTCATCTTGGCAAATGGAATTGGCTGCTTACTAAACGGCAACTCCTTCTCACCCTACACTTCAGTTCAGTCGCTCAGTCGTGTCCGACTCTTTGCAACCCCATGAACTCAGTCGTGTCCGACTCTTTGCGACCCCAGGAACCACAGCATGCCAGGCCTCCCTGTCCATCACCAACTCCCGGAGTCCACCCGAACCTATGTTAGCAGTCACCGTTTACTTTCTGTTTCTGAAAATTTGACAACTTCATTGTTATTCAGTGACCATGTTGTGTCTGACTCTTTGCAAACCCACAAACTGCAGCACGCCTGGCTTCCCTTGTCCTTCAGTATCTCCCTAAGTTTGCTCAAACTCATGTCCATTGAGTCAGTGATGCTATCCAACCATCTCATCCTCTGTCACCCCCCTCTCCTCTTGCCCTCAATCTTTCCCAGCATCAGGATCTTTTTCAATGAGTCAGTTCTTTGCATTGGGTGGCCAAAGTATTGGATTTTCAGCTTCAGCATCAGTCCTTCCAATGAATATTCAAGGTTGCTACTTTTTATAAATGGAATCATGCAGTATTTGTCTTTTTGTGACTGGCTTATTTCACTTAGCATAATATCCTCAAGGTTCATCCATGTTCTAGCATGTGACAAGATTTTCTTCTTTTTAAAGTCTGAATAATATTCCAATGTAAAAAATAAATCCATTGTATTTATATATATATTTATTTAAAAGTTAGTCTATTTCATAGATAAGTAATTGAAAATTTTATATTAATTTTGTAGTTCTGGTGTGGTATGTACTACTTCATTTCGCCTTGTAGACTTTTCACTTTTTAGTAAGTCCTTGATTTTTAAGAAACAAAAAACTTGTGTCTACAAATGTGTTATGCCATTTAAATCCTACAGTCAGCAAAGTGCTTTTATAAAATAAGCAGCAAAAGACTTAAAGCTGCTTCATTGGTACAATCACTATGGATAACAATATGGAGCTTACTTAAAAAACTAAAAACAGAACTATCATATGATCCATTCATGGGCATATATTCAGAGAAAACCATAATCAGAAAGGATACGTGTGTACCCCAGTGTTCATTGCAGCACTATTTACAATAGCTAAGACATGGAAGCATCCTAAATGTCCACTGACAGATGAATGGATAAAGAAGATATGGTACATATACAATGGAATATCACTCAGCCATAAAAAAGAATGAAATAATACCATTTGCAGCAACGTGAATGGACCTAGAGATTATCATACTGTTGCAGGAAAGGGGGCCCCTTCTAGGGCCCAAAACTGGGCTCTTGTCTAACACTTGGAAATGAATTGTCTGAGGAGACACATGTGCTGACACAGCAAGAGATTTTATTGGGAAAGGGCACCCGGGTGGAGAGCAGTAGGGTAAGGGAACCCAGAAGAACTGCTCTGTCACATGGCTTGCAGTCTCGGGTTTTATGGTGATGGGATTAGTTTCCGGGTTGTCTTTAGCCAGTCATTCTGACTCAGAGTCCTTCCTGGTGGTGCATGCCTTGTTCAGCCAAGATGAATGCCAGAGAGAAGGATTCTGGGAGGTGGTCAGACATGTGGTGTCTCCTTTTGACCTTTCCCGTACTCTTCTGGTTGGTGGAGGCTAATTAGTTCGTGTTCCTTACCAGGACCTCCTGTCTTAAAACACCTCATGCAAATGGTTACTATGGTGCCTGGCCAGGGTGGGCAGTTTCAATCAGTGTGCTTCCCCTAACAATAATAAGTGAAATTAAGTCAGACAAAGACAAATATATGAAATCACTTATATGTGAAATCCAAAAAAATTGATACAGATGAACTTATTTACAAATCAGGGATAGTCACAGATGTAGAAAACCTAAGGGGGGAAAGGGAAGAGAGGGATTAAATTGGGAAACTTAGAACTGATACAAGTACAGTACTATACATAAAATAGATACTGAATATGGACCTACTTTATAGCACAGAGAACTGTACTCAATACTCTGTAATGATCTATATGGGAAAAGAATGTAAAAAAGAGTAGATATCTATATGTATAACTGATTTACTTTGCCATACAGCAGAAGTTGAACATTGTAAATTGACTATACTCCAAAAAAATTAAGCAAAAGATTTAAGCAAAAGATTTAAAGGTGCTTAAATATTAAATACATGTAGTTAGGCAATGGAGTCTGGCTTTTTTGTTTTTTGCAATTCCATAGAGACTTAGAGTTCATTGACTTTTCATGAAACAGTTATTTGAGTGCTTTCTGTATTTCACGCTCTGGCCAAAGGTGACAAGAAGGAGCTATTTTCCATTTGAAAGAGAATTGTGTGATAATCAGAGTGATACTAAGAATTCTTCACTTTCCAGGACAATGAGATATTGTAGTTGAGAATGTTAAAGATGCGGTTGAGAGTAGTTTAAAGCTAATGAGGAGGCTGAAATAGTTATTGATGAGCTACTCATTTTTCCAGAATGTTGTAAAGCTTTTAGAACCCTGGAAAAGCATTCAAGATGATTATTTTGCTTTATGAGTTCTCCTAGGAAGGGTTTTTTCAGCTTTTAATAGAGTAAATACTTTTACCGAAAGACTTACTTGGTACTTCCCACATGGTAGGTGGCAGGAAGTAAACATTTTACACTTTCCTTTTGAAGAAAGGGAGAAGTTAAGTTTCATTTTTATGTTTATTTTATGTCTATGAGGCAGGGAAGCATGTAACAGGGCTGTCTGATAGAACTTTGTGTGAGGGTGATGGTAGAGATGTTCCGTATCTTTCTTGTCTAATATGGTGGCCACAAGCAAGCTCTTGAGCATTTGAGATATGTGACTAGTTTGACTGAGGAACTGAAGTTTTAATTTTGTTTAATATCAGTTAAATGTCAATAGTCACATGCAGCTAATGGCTATGTTATTGGCCAGAGCGGATAGAGAATTTAACCCATATGATCAGAGACCATGTCTGTTTCAGATGCTTGTTTCTTTTGCAGCTTTGTGTTCCAAACACATTAATTTCTTCATGTGTAAAATAAATATAAATATGAATGGTTGTGAGAAAAGTTTTCATCCTTCCAAATATGCAATGTTTCAGGTATCTTTTGCCTTAGTCTCCATTACAACTTCCTAATGGTTAAAAAATAGAATGTCTTTTTCTTATATATATTATTTTCTCATTTGTTGCTATATACTTGGTCATATTCATTTCTTTAGTCTGGTTTTATGCATTTTTTAAAAATGTGAGAATGAGTTTAGAGTATCTCATTAGCAAACTCAAAATGTACACTTGAATTTTTAGTTTTTGAAACTATAGGAGAGAAATCAGGACTGAGAATTTTGAGATTCATCATATTGGACTTTTTTTTTTTTTTTAACACTTGACATCAATGTGAGTTGTCATTGTTCTTTGTTCCATTTCCACAATTACTTCAAATCCCCTTTTCCTTCCTTCAGTGTTTAAATCAGAAACTAGATAAGCAAGTTGTTTTTATTTTTTCCAAAGTGTGAATGTGGGTGAAAGTGAATAGGTTTAGGGCAGAAGAAAGCTTAATTGTTCATTGTCTAGAGGCCATCATACAGTTGTGCTAAGTGCTAAGTCACTTCAGAAGTGTCTCACTCTTTCCGACCCTGTAACCTGCCAGGTTCCTCTGTCCGTGGGATTCTCCAGGCAAGAACACTGTAGTGGGTTGCCACTTCCTTCTCCAGGGAATCTTTCCTACTCAAGGATCGAACCTGCATTTTTTGTCAACTGCATTGGCAGGCTGGTTCTTTACCACTAGTGCCACCTGGCGCTACAGTTGGAGCTTAGCAAAAAGACTTGCAAATAAAGTTATTGGAATGCTGTGGAAATAAGGAATAATGGAAGGGTTGTACTATTGAGCCTTTAAGAGGGCTTAGGTAGGAGTCTGCAAACTGTAGATGTCTGGCTAAATACAGCCTGCCACCTGTGTTAGCATGGCCTGTCAGGTAAGATGGTTTTTATATTTTTAAATGACTGAATAAATTCAGAAGAAAATTTTGTGACATATGGAGATTATATAAAATTTGATTTTCAGTGTCCACAAATAAAGTTTTATTGAAGCACAGTCACACGCATTTGTTTACATATTAAGTGTGTGCTTTTGTGCTATAACAAAGACCATTTGCCTACAAAGTCTAAAATATTTGTCTTGTTCTTTGCAGAAAGTTTGCCAACCTCTGGTCAGAATGTTACTGAAAGATAGGGAAATATGAGGCTGTAAGCTAAGAAGTAGTTTTTTGAAAAGTAAGAGGCACATAACCGGTACTTGAGGCCTTAAATGGAAATACACTCATAGTGTGTATGAAAAGAGAGATGAATATGGGCTTTTTCTTCACAGAGCCTGAGTTTTGATAGAAAACTTGACAGGTGAATGCAAATTTCTGCAGGTTTTCTGGCCTTTACTTTCTCCTGTTAAAATTTAAGACTCTGGTACTGCTGAAATACTGTCTTCATCCTAATAATCCTAAGTTTTATGCATGCTTGATAGTTTGCAGTAGCTCCTTTGAGTCACATGTGGGACCCAAGGCCTCCTCATAGGTTTCTACTTACCTGACTTAAGCATCTCTTACTGCTTCCTACAGGTTTTTTTTTTTCTTTTAATTAACTTGTGAACACATCTTGCCCTCAAGATTCCCTGAGAGTAATTCTTGGCTTAAAGAAAGTATTTTTCAGTTCCTTAGCAAAGGCCTGTTGTTGTTCAGTCATGAACTCACGTCTCACTCTTTGTGACCACACAGACTGCTGCATGCCAGGCTTCCCTGTCCTTCACTATCTCCTGGAGTTTGCTCAAACTCATGTCCATTGATTCGGTATTGCCATCCAACCATCTCATCCTCTGTCACCCCCTTCTTCGCTTGTCTTCAATCTTTTCCAGCATCACAATCTTTTCCAGTGAGTTGGTTCTTCGCATCAGGTGGCCAGAGTATTAGAGCTTTAGCACCAGTCCTTCCAATGAATATTCAGGGTTGATTTCCTTTAGAATTGACTGGTTTGATCTCCTTGCAGTCCAAGGGACTCTCAAGAGTCTTCTCCGGCACCACAGTTCAAAAGCATCAGTTATTTGGCGCTCAGCCTTGTTTATGGTCCAACTCTCACATCCATACATGACTACTGGAAAAACCATAGCTTTGACTATGTGGACCTTTGTCAGCAAAGTGATGTCTCTGCTTTTTAATATGTTGTCTAGGTTTGTCATAGGTTTTCTTCCATGGACCAAGCATCTTTTAATATCATGGCTGCAGTCACTGTCTGCAGTGATTTTGGAACCTAAGAAAATAAAGTCAGTCATGGTTTCCATTTTTTCCCCCATTTATTTGACATGAAGTAATGGGACTGGAACAGAGAGCTCCAGAAAAACATCTACTTCTGCTTTATTGACTATGCCAAAGCCTTTGACTGTGTGGACCACTACAAACTGTGGAAAATGCTGAAAGAGATGGGAATACCAGAGCACCTGACCTGCCTCTTGAGAAATCTGTATGCAGGTCAGGAAGCAGCAGTTAGAACTGGACATGGAAAAAGAGACTGGTTCCAAATAGGGAAAGGAGTACGTCAAGGCTGTATATTTTCCCCCTGCTTATTTAACTTATATGCAGAGTACATCATGATAAACACTGTGCTGGATGAATCACAAGCTGGAATCAAGATTGCTGGGAGAAATATCAATAACCTCAGATATGCAGATGACACCATCCTTATGGCAGAAAACAAAGAAGAACTAAAGAACCTCTTGATGAAAGTGAAAGAGGAGAGTGAAAAAGTTGGCTTAAAGCTCAACATTCAGAAAACTAAGATCATGGCATCCAGTCCCATCACTTCATGGCAAATAGATAGGGAAACAGTGGAAACAATGACAGACTTTATTTTTTGGGGCTCCAAAATCACTGCAGATGGTGGCTGCAGCCATGAAATTAAAAGACGCCTGCTCCTTGAAAGAAAAGTTATGATCAACCTAGAACAGCATATTAAAAAGCAGAGACATTACTTTGCCAACAAAGGTCCACCAGGTCAAAGCTATGGTTTTTCCAATAGTCATGTATGAATGTGAGAGTTGGACCATAAACAAGGCTGAGTGCCTAAGAATTGATGCTTTTGAACTGTGGTGCCGGAGAAGACTCTTGAGAGTCCCTTGAACTGCAAGGAGATCCAACCAGTCTCCATCCTAAAAGAAATCAGTCCTGAATATTCATTGGAAGGACTGATGCTGAAGCTGCAACTCCAATACTTTGGCCTCCTGATGTGAAGAACTGACTCATTGGAAAAGACCCTGATGCTGGGAAAGATTGAAGGCAGGAGGAGAAGGGGACGACAAAGGAGATGCTTGGATGGCACCGCCGACTCAGTGGATATGAGTTTGAGTAAACTCCAGGAGTTGGTGATGGACAGGGAGACCTGGCATGCTGCAGTCCACGGGGTCTCAAGGAGTCAGACACGACTGAGCGACTGAACTGAACTGAATGGGACTGGATGCCATGATGTTAGTTTTTTGAATGTTGAATTTCAAGCCAGCTTTACCAGTCTCTTTTACCTTTATCAAGAGGCTCTTTAGTTCCTCTTTGCTTTCTGCCATTAGGGTGGTGTCATTTGCATATCTGAGGTTATTGATACTTCTCCTGGCAGTCTTAATTTCAGCTTGCGATTCATCCAGCTCAGCATTTCACATGACATACTCTGCATATAAGTTAAATAAGGAGGATGACAGTATACCCCCTTGACATACTCCTTTCCCAAAATTGAACCAGTCTGTTGTTCCATGTCCAGTTCTAACTGTTGCTTCTTGACCTTCATACAGGTTTCTCAGGAGGCAGGTCCGGTGGTCTGGTATTCCCATCTCTTTAAGAATTTTCCACACTTTGTTGTGTTCCACACAGTCAAAGGCTTTAGTATAGTCAATAAAGCAGAAGTAGATGTGTTTTCTGGAATTCCCCTGCTTTTTCTATGATCCAGCAGATGTTGGCAGTTTGATCTCTGTTTCCTCTGCCTTTTCTAAATCCACCTTTTACGTCTGGAAGTTTTCGGTTTGTATATTGAAAATCCTAGTTTGAAGGATTTTGAGCATTACCTTGCTAGCGTGTGAAATAAGTGCAATTGTGGGGTAGTTTGAACATTCTTTGGCATTGCCCTTCTTTGGGATTGAAATGAAAACTGACCTTTTTCAGTTCTGTGGCCACTGCTGAGTTTTCCAAATGTGCAGGCATATTGAGTGCAGCACTTTAACAGCGTATCTTTTAGGATTTGAAATAGCTCAACTGGAATTCCATCAGCTCCTCTAGCTGTGTTTGAAATAATATGGAGAGCTCCCAAATAACTTTTGTTTATATGGATTATGTCTATCAATATTTACTCTATTAAAATTTTAACTTGAGTTAAAAATTTATTTATAAGTAAGTTGATTATTACTTAAAAATGATGGCATCATAGTCACATAAATAACATTTTAAAAATGAAAAGTAACTTTTCCAAAATAAACGGTTACTGGGAAAAATGGCATTGTTTACATTTTTTGCAAGACTCAATATTTGACTTACCAGAAGACAGTTGGATTCTCATATTTACCTCCTCTTTCAGTCTATTGTGAGGTACTGTTTGAAGTATACGTGAAGGAAATCTGGCCCTGGACAGATTTATTGTTAGAAAAAAGTGTGTTTTAAGAGTCTTTACACATAACTGGATATTTCTTGTTATCACACTGAAACTTGGCAAATATTAAAACAAAGGTTGGTGGAAGAAAGGTTATATTGTGGAATCTGAACACATATTGGACTTAGCCTAAGTCTTGTTACTTAAAAATGTTGATTTTTGTCATCAGCAACAAATACTTTTATCTGTTTCTGTTTAATTGGTAGGCTTGCTTCACTCACTTTTTAAGAAAATGTCTATCATACCCAAGTGTGAATACTTGCGAATGATGTGTCATGAAAAAAGTAGCTTGTTTAGCTGACACCTCAGTGGTCAGAATGTTTTTTTCTTGAGTGATAATGAATGTTATCTTGAATGATAATATATCATATCATATTATTCTATAATAATAATTTGGTGAGCAGCAGTATTTTTTTGTGTGTATTCTGTCACAGAATTTTAAAAGTATAAAGGTGAAGATTAAAACTTTATTTTTTTTTTACTTCTTCATTAAAGACCTTCTTAAGTGAAAAGCCTTTTTTTTTTTAAAATAATGTTGACGTTTACATTGACTAGTACAGGTAGGGATTGTTGTGTTGATTCCTGCTAAGGCACTGGCATTTTTGTCTACCCCTATTAGTGCACCATCAGTGGAAGAAAGCAGACAGCATTTTATTATTATTCTCAGGGCCCACAGGAGTCCTTTAAAATACATCATCTGAACATAATCAGGTTTGCTTCTTTCTGTGTGTGTTTTGTTTGGGCCCTGCTCTGAGAACTGTTGAACAATCTCACTCAGTATTCGAGACTCAGTTATTACTGGATTTTTCTGGAAACCTCAGTTTTTGATTTTTTTTCTTCAGAATTTTGTTAAGAGTATTTAATGCTGTGTGATTGTGCGAGCTTCTTGAGGATATATACTTGGTCTCTGGATCACAGTACATGACCAAAAAAATGCTTGTGGAATGATTGAGGTAGTTGACACAGATATTTAAGAGAACCCCTAACCTAGCCTGGAATCTGAGAAAATGGCCCTGTATACCTCTGTTTAGAATTCTTGAAGAAATGTTTTTGCACATAGAATATTAAGTATTATTTACAGTGATGACCCACAGTTATACTACATAAAAGAGAAAATTATACTTACTAGTCTGTGTGTGAGAATAGGACTTCCATTACTAGTTAATGGAGAAATGGATCAAAGGAGCAAGTTTGAATATCTCTGTTGAAAACCCTTTTAAATTAGAATTAGAAAGACCCTTCCTTAAAATCATTTTAAAAGGGGACTTCCCTGGGAGTCTAATGGTGAAGACTGTTCTTCCAAGGCAGGGAATGCGAGTTCATCCCTGGTCAGGAAACTAAGATCCTACATGCCTCATGACATGGGCCCCCACCATCTCCGCCCCCCCCAAAATAAAATAATCAGTCTTAACCTGATAGACTTGGTCTTATTAAATGTTGTAAATATATCATTCCCATTAAAATTATGAAACAGATTGGGTTGACAACAGTTGCTTGGTGTTAATTCTGTTAGTGCAGTCAGATAAAATACTAAACGAAACATACATAAATTAGAAATAAGCATAGTTTATTATTTTCAGGATATATTGTCCACTTGAAAAATTTGAGACCATTTTGAAAATTATAATCATCAAAAAGAGTTAGAGAAAATTAGCTGTTCTAAACAGAAAAAATCAAATTTTAAAAGTATTTCAGGAGTAATTTATTGGATATATAATGAAAAACCCTATAAACAAAAGGATCTCAAAGTTATTTCTCTTTTGTGATTGAGGTCATTTATGCAGATAAAGTTTGGACAAGATATTTAGTTAGAACATGGACATTTAACGTCAGTGCTTTTAGCTTGAGGCTGTTAGGTGAGACCTATTATTTGAATAAATTTGTTAACAGAATTTTTAAAAGGTAAAGTTTTAAGTCAACTTTTATTTTTGCCTCATAATAATTTCAGATTAGTGCTTTGTTTATCTTAAAACATTTTTAGGTTTCAGTTATAGGAATTACTTTGAAAAGCATTTTCATAACATTTCTTTTTAAAAGTTTTTTTGGTTATGAGAAATTTCAAACTTAGAAGTTGAGCTAATAGCATATTAAATTCCAAGCATCTGTTACCTAAATTAAAAAAATTACTGGTTTTGCTCAATTCTATTTTTTCCCCTTTTTGTGAATGTTTTAAAGCATGTATCAGATATATTATTTCACTCCTACATACTTCCTTATGCATGCTGCCATAAGAAAATACTATAGACTGGGTGGCATGAACAATAGACATTTATTTTCTCACATTTCTAGAGGATAGAAGTCTAAGATGAGGGTAGCAGCATGGTTGGGTTCTGGTGAGGGCCATCCTCCTGGTTTGCAGATGGCTTTCTTGCAGAGTTCTCACTGCGGGAGAGAGAGGAAATTCTCCGATTTATCTTCTTTTAAGGGCACTAATCCTATCATAAGAGCTGTATGCTTATGATCTCATCTGAACCTAATTATTTACCAAAGGCCCCATCTCCAAATCCTATCACATTGTTGGTTTTGGGTTTCAGTGTATGAATTTTGGGCTGAGGAGATGGGACACAATTCAGTTCATAGCTGTATCTGTAAGACTTGTTCATGTTCTTATACATAATGCCAATGCTTTATCATACCTAACCAAATTGATAATAAAAATCTTTGTTGTCATCTAAAACCCAATCTATATTCATATTTCCAGTTACTTAAAGGTTTTTTTTTTGTTTAACAGTGGACTTGTTAAAATTGGGATCCAGAAATAAGTCTATGTGTTCTGTTGTTATGCTTTTCAAAGCTGGGTAACTAAAAGAATGATTTTAAAAACAGTGCAGTGGGACAACTGACTTTTTATTCCATCAACAGTTGTATAAAGAACACAATGAGGAAGGAGAGGGGGGGACTGCTATGGAGTAAAAGTTATTTAAAATGTAACAGAAACCAATGTAATATGTGACCCCCTCCTTTGGATCTTTATTTTAATAGCTCAGTTGTAAAAAGGTGGCAATATCATGAGTTCTCTAGCTACAATAGTCTAGAAAATAGGAGCATATAAACATTTGAGTTGTGAAGAAGAAAAATTCTGAAAGTATCAATGTTTTAATTAAATAAGCATTTTTATAGTTCTCACAAGTTTATAACAGTCCTAACACACTAATGAAAATTTTATGTGAGGATATTGTTAAAAGCCAGGGTTCTGTTAACTCATGATACAGCTTTAGAAATTTCTCTGAAGCTGAATGCATCATAGTAGTTTTATAAAATTTTACAAAGAACACTAAGATATTTTTGACCATAGTGAATATTTGAGGTGAAATGACATTATCCAAATATGATTTTAACCAGTAGGTGGCAACAAATCAATATCTGAATTTAGTTTTAAGAAAATTGTTAGAGAAATAGTTTGTCATTGACAAGGTACATTTGATTTTTCCCCACAAATATTTTGTGCTTATATCTTTAATATATAATTTTTAATTTGAAAAATTAATATAGATTTTATTTTATATGATATGCATAGTGCATTGCAAAGGTGTGATTGATTTTTGATAGTTGAATAATTATAGTTGTATTTAAAAACTGAGCAGTATTGCAGTTACTTGGTTATTACTTGATAGAAACCAGTAATCGATGATTTGAAGAATTTTTTTTTGCCTTACATTTTTTAAAGTTTAATAAGTAATGATATTTAACTTAATGTAAATAAATTCATGCTTTTAAGGAAAACTTTGTAGAACTGTGTGATAGAAAAAATTGGGAAAAATCAGTGTTTATCATTAAGGGTTATATTTCTGTGATTATTGTAATGTAAATGCTCTAGATCTATTGGCAATTTTATCAACTATACCTAACAGCATTGCATCAGAAAGTTTGACACATGACACAAGAAGTGTAGCATCCTTAGGAAGTTTTCCAGTGACTCAGTTCCTTATTTTGTTGATGGATATGTGTATGTTTTCTTCTTTCTGTTTCTCTCATAAAACTTTATGAAAATGGATTCGGAGGGTTACACCAGAAAGTTACTGGTGTAACTTTGGAAGTAGGAGAGGAGATTGGGGTTCAAGAGTTTGCTTTAAAGAGTTAACTTAGGGGACTTCCCTGGTGGTCCAGTGGCTAAGACTCCACGCTCCCAATGCAGGGAGCCCAGGGTTCGATCCCTGGTCAGGGAACTATATCCCACATGCTGCAACTAAGACCCGGTGCAGTCAAATAAATAAATAAAAAACAAAACAAAATAGAAAAAAATAAAATAAAGAGTTAACTTAGCTATTTTTGATAATATTAGCAGTTGTTCATTCTGAAGAGGGAGAATGAATCTTTGTTAAAGTACTGTTTGTTTTTTTCTGTGTCATTTGAATTAAAATAGACCCAATTGAACGTAAATAATTCTGATGAGAGCAACTAGTGATTATGAAATGTTAATTGTGATTTCATATTAAAAATTTAAAGATATATACATTTTGCATTTTGTCCATTATCTGTATATATAAACTAAATGTCATTATTTAATACTTGATAGACTAAACATTTTGGGGTATTATTCAGTCTATACTCATCTTTTTGATGTAAATTTAATGGATCATAATTTATATGGATACACATTTGTAGGCTTTTGGTGGTTTCTTATTTTTTATTTTATGAATGTAACTTCTGTATGTATCTTTTGTGCAGTTACTATCCCTTTTTAAAAAATTGAAGTATAGTTGATTTATAATGCTGTATTCTTACTTTCCAGTGAAGTAATTCAGTTATATATACAGTCTTCTTTAAATATTCTTTTCTGTTATGGTTTATCATAGGATATGGAATATAATTCTCTGTGCTATAAGTAGGACCTTGCTGCTTATCCATTCTATATATAAAAGCTTACTTTTAGATTGTCTTTATAAAGGGTAAAGTAATGTACAATTCTGCTGATGGTGTGTATGTACTGCCCTGTCCCCATCCCTGGCAACTTCTGGCTTCATATTTGATTTAATTTTGCTAGTTGGATAAAGGCAGGTGGCAGTCAAGAATGTACTTTACCCACTTAATGATGTATTGCGTAGGAATTTGTGTGCTTCTTCATACTTTAAAATGACATCTTATGTAACTTACCCTTGTTTTGTTTTCTCATTCATGGTGATCCTGGGTTCTTGGCTGCCGGTGGCCTTTGCACTGCTGTTTTACTTACCCTTCATTTGGCTAGTTGTTTATTTCTTTCTTTTAATATTAAAAAAATTATTTGTGCCAGGTCTTAGTTGTGGCACTGGGATCTTCAATCTTGGTGTGTGGCATATGGGATTTTTTAATTGCAGCATGTGAGATCTGATTCCCTAACCAAGAATCTAACTCAGGGCCCCTCTATTGGGCACAGAATCCCAGCCGCTGAACCACCAGGGAACTCTCCTGGCTCGTTTCTTGTTCTTCCTCCTTGCATCAGCTTTGATGTGCTTTAAGAGAATTTTTTCAGAGAAGGCAATGGCACCCCACTCCAGTACTCTTGCCTGGAAAATCCCATGGATGGTGGAGCTTGATAGGCTACAGTCCATGGGGTCGCTGAGAGTCAGACACGGCTGAGCGACTTCACTTTCACTTTTCACTTTCATGCATTGGAGAAGGAAATGGCAACCCACTCCAGTGTTCTTGCCTGGAAAATCCCAGGGACGGAGGAGCCTGGTGGGCTTCCGTCTATGGGGTCGCACAGAGTCGGCCACGACTGAAGCGACTTAGCAGCAGCAGCAAGAGAATTTTTTATAACCATTGCACCTACAGTGCCTCTTCAGTTGTGTTCTCTTGGAGCAGTGTGTCTTTTCCTCTTTAGTGTTTACAGGAAAATTCCATTGCTTTTTGTGCTTTTTGCCCATCTGCCTACTAGACTTGAGCTCTGTGAGACCAAAGGCCTATGTGCTCTATGCAAACCCTACAAAATTTCAGGGCATACGGCAGTGCTTGGAATGTTGTGTACCTTAAATAGTTGTCGAATGAGTGAACTTGAAAGATTTAAGATTTACATGTCAGAACTCATTTAACTGTCTTCTGTTCTTTCTGTATTAATGAATCTTTCACTCCAAAGTTAAGAGTATGCTCTCAGGATCAAAATTTTGTTTTATGGATTCTTCTTTATGTTTAGCTCTCTGACACATCTGGAAGTTATTGTAGAATGTCGTGTTAGGTATAATCCAGAGTGATATGTAATACCCGTTTGCTGTAAACTACACTTATTGTGCATTTCTTATTGTTAGTTACCGAAGACTTAAAATGTAAATCTGTAGAGAAACCGTTTTTGTCCATTAATTAATATCTTTTCTGTTTCAAGAGAAAAATCTATTTTTTGTTTTTGATTTTTTTTTTTTTTTTTGGCCACGTGGCTTGGATTTTAATTCTCTCCCAGGAATTGAACCCAAGCCCTCTTTTTTTTTTTTGGCCATGTGGCTTGGATTTTAATTCTCTCCCAGGAATTGAACCCAAGCCCTCTGCAGTGAAAGTGTGAAGTCCTAAGCACTGGACCACCAGGGAATTCCCTAGAAAAATCTACTTTTAAACTAATAGATTTTGAATTAGCATGGTAGCATGAATATATAATAATTACCATTTAAATTATTTACTTTTTATCAAACCCATCTAAATTTTACCATCAAAGGAGCAAGTTACAGAAAATATGTAGTTTCAGCCTGTGTTTCATGTAAGATCTAAATTTGTAGTATTGTCCTTTTTACATTTGGGTAGGTTTCATGTTTTTAGGTTAAGTAGTACTTTGTATTTTATCTGTTCATCCATCCTACAACTTTATTCTTTGCTCAGCTGTTTGACAGTATGTTATAGACATACTAACTTCACCCCTAAGTAATTCAGCATGTCTCCTAAGAACAGAGACTTTTCCTACAACACAGTCACAACATAAGTGTGACTGTCAGGAAATTTAGTCTTGGTAGTACAGTATTTTCATCTCATGTATGTGTTGTGTGCTCAGTCGTGTCTGAGTCTCTGCGACGTCATAGACTGTAGCCTGCAGGCTCCTCTGTCCATGGAATTTCCTAGGCAAGAATACTGGAGTGGGTTGCCATTTCCTGCTCCAGGGGATCTTCCCAACCCAGACCCACATCTCCTGCATTGGCAGGTAGATTCTTTACTACTGAGCCACCACAGCAGCCTCTGTGTGTGTGTGTGTGTGTGTGTATGTGTGTGTGTGTGTGTACACATAAAATTTAAATCCAAGATTACACATTGCATTTAGTTGTCATGTTTCTTCGTTCTCCTTAATATGGAGTAGTACTTCTGAAATTCCCTATGATGAAGGACCAATTTTTCCTTTTTTCCATTTTCTATGGACCTGTAAATTTGTAAAATATTTTTATTGTATAATTGTATTTTATTATATGTATTTTTATAAAATACAGTAAAGAATTCTTAGGAAAATAAAATGGAAGAAATAAAACTTAAAAATATAACTTATTTTAGAAGTTAGATTCTACTATGAAGTTGTTTTAAAAATCCCTGAACTGTAATTTTTTTTCTAAACAGTCATGAGAGTTTAAAAAAGTCCAGGCCAGTTGTTTTATAGGTGCATCTTTTCATTTAGATTTGAGTGGTTGTTTTGTCATGATAAAAATCAGATTAAATACTTTGACAAGAATACAGCATAGAGGATTTTATATCCTTCTCAATGCCTTACAGATGGGGTACATAATTACTTCTAATGTTAATAACCACTTGATTAAAATGGTATCTTTCAGATTTTTTGATATCGTAGTGGTTTCTTTTCCCTTTTAAAATTAGTAAGATACTTTGAGACTGTGTGAATATCTGTTCTTTTATTTATACTGTGTCTTTAATGTACCATGATGTTTCTTGCCTGATTCAGTCAGCTGTGGGTTACAGGTGATAATTGTCTAATTGTTATCCTTTTACATTGACTAGTTATCATTCTTTTGCACAGAAGAGCTTTTCATGTCTGACAGAGTTTTTAAGCCACTGAGTAGAGACAAGCTCTGTCTTTTCCTTTTCTGCAGGATGAACGTCTGACATGGAGAAGATAGAATTGGATATTTGTATTGGACATCTCCCACTTCCCTTTCTTTACCTTTTCTATGATTGCTCTTTGTTCTGTTTCCCAGTGTTCTTTCTTTTCCCTAAACTCCCTGGTTCAGAACTGTATCTAGGTCTGTGAGGGCTCTATCTCCTTAAAATATCTACCCGTCTCCTTTTTTTTTTCCCCTCACTGTCAAAACTGATTTATTCAGTCCGCATTAATGCATGAGGTTTTGTTGTTTTCTTTAACTTTTCATACTGTTTGTATTTTAAGAGATTTCTAATAAGGTGAGTGAATGTATTAGATGACTAGTAGCCAGTGTGACATGGTGAAATATGAAGAAAAAAAAAAGAAAATTTGTAGGGGGTGGTTAATGCTGGGAAGCAGCCCATTCTGTGATCAGTGTCATGTAGGCTCATTTCTGAGACTGGGACCCTAAGTCGCACCTTTTTTGTTGTTGTTAATACCTTTTACTACTGGACTGCAGATTAATTTAAAGCCCCCGACCCCTCACCCCTAATCTCCTGTATGATCCCAGTCTATTTGTATGATGTTGTTACAAACGTCCGTATAGTCAAAGCTATGGTTTTTCTGGTAGTCATGTATGGATGTGAGATTGGACCATAAAAAAAGCTGAGCGCTGAAGAATTGATGCTTTTGAACTGTGGTGTTGGAGAAGACTCTTGAGAGTCCCTTGGACAGCAAGGAGATCAAACCAGTCAATCCTAAAGGAAATCAACCCTGAATATTCATTGGAAGGACTGATGCTGAGCTCCAATGCTCTGTCTACCTGATGCAAAGAACTGACTTCTTTGGAAAAGACCCTAATGCTGGGAAAGATTGAAGGCAGGAGGAGAAAGGGATGACAGAGGATGAGATGGTTGGATGGCCTGACCAACTCAATGAACATGAGTTTGAGCAAGCTCTGGGAGTTGGTGATGGACAGGGAAGCCTGGCATGCTGCAGTCCTTGGGGTCACAAAGAGGCAGACACGACTGAGTGACTGAACTGAGCCAAGAGGTAGATACAGTTATTTGTGTGGCTTCTTTGGAAAGTAGCAGTCTGTATATCTGGTATCTTCTAGAAGAAACTCTTGTATGTCTGAGAGTTCTTTAAATTAGCTCATCCAAATTTAGTGCATCTGTCTTCCTCCGATTCAGCAAACATTAGGGACTTGGTATAAGTGGGCATTGCTTGGCACTGGGGGTACAATAATGGGCAAGCAGATGTGGCCTTAACCTCCAGCATAGTGTATTCTAGTTGGGGAGTCAGATGAGTAAGACAGTTACACTTCTCAAAGTGAATGAAGAGTGATGGGAGTAGAATACGATGCTATAGTGAAACTATCTGGATTTGGCATGGAAAAGCAATATTTTTTGAAGACCAGGATGTTGGGGAGAGGTGAAAAATCAGGACACTATGGCACTTCTTCTGTGAAAAACCAGATAGTAAGTATTTTTGACTTTTCTGGCCACATCTCTGTTACAGCTACTTGACCCTATGATTGTAGTACAAAATCAGCCATAGACAGTAAAACGATGAATGGGTGTGGTAGTGTTTGAGTCAGACTTTATTTCTGGACAGTGTACTTTGAGTTATGTTTAATTTTCAGGTGTAATGAAATATTCTTTTTATTTAATTTTCCCCCCTCACAACCATTTAAAAATGTGAAAACCATTTTTAGCTCACATGTAAGAAAAACAGATGGTGGGCTGTAGGTTCCTAAATCCTGGAATATGGTGCTAAAAATCTTGTTATCAATTCTCTAAAAATGATGCTGTTATGTAATATATCTGTAGTCATTGCATGTGTTAGTCTGTTAGTAAGGTATACATTTGTAGGTAGGGTTGAAAACTATGGTATTTCTGCACCTCTTGCTATTTTTTTGAAACATTCCCATAATTCTTTAAGTTGAAAGTAAAGGATGTTGAGTATTAATGAAGGTACACATGCAGAGACACTTGCCTGGTGCAATTAATAGTAAATTTAGAAGGCCCTGATTGCAGTCATGATCTTGTCAGTTATTGGCTCTGTAATGTTGAGCAGGTCATTACACTTTCCTGAGCCTTGTTTATGAAAAAGAGAATCTTAACACAGATAGTCTCAGAGTTACTGTAAATAATAGCATACTTTAAAGCACCATGTAGTGTTAATATCTTAAAATTACACATCCATTTCTAATATCTTCACATATCATATAGATATAAGATGGCATTATGATTAATTAGTTTATGTCATTAAGATGTGTTCTTGAAGAATTCAGGCATCATGCAGATATTCAGTGTCTGCTGTGTGCTAGGTACTATTCCAGGTGTTTGAGGATACAACAGTAAACAGATATTGTTCTGTCCTTGTGGGTTATAAATCGATGTGATATAGTATCAGTCATAAGTGCTGTGAAGAAAGGGAAGGGGATAAGTAGGGATTGTGGGGATGGTGGATGAGGAAGAAACTGGGAAACTGCCTCTGGAAATGATGTTTGAACCAAGACCTTGTGGATTTGGGAAGTGGGGGAGCTTTCAAAGAGATAGAGCATACAGTGTAAAGACCTGAGGTGAGGTAAGAAAGAGTTTACTATATTTGAAAAGCAGAATAAAGGCCAGCAAGCATAGATTAGATCAAGTGATGTAGGAAGGTAGGGGACAGATTTATAGGGCCTAGTGGACCACGAAGAAGAGTTTTGATTTTATTCTGAGATTAAAAAGCTATTGGAGGATTTTGAGCAATGGAGTGAAATAACCTAAGTCCATTTGAAAGTGATAAATCTCCCTTTCCCCTTTGTCCTCAGCAATTTTTTGTCCTAAAGCCATTAGGTAACACATGGTGACGTAGGTACTCACAGTGTGAGGAGGGGATGTGGGAGGCTGTTGTTGCCCCTGAGCAGCTCGTGTGTGCTGAGTTGCTTCATTTGTGTCTGACTCTGCGACCCCATGGACTGTAGCCTGCCAGGCTCCTCTGTCCCTGGGATTCTCCAGGCAAGAATACTGGAGTGGGTTGCCATTTCCTTCTCCAGGGGATCTTCCCAACCCAGGGATTGAACCTGTGTCTCTTACTTCTCCTGCATTGGCAGGCAGATTCTTCACCACTAGTGCCACCTCGGAAGGCTGAGCAGCTTAATTGGTCCCAGTTGGGATGAGGAGGGTGGCCTGGAGCAGAGTGTCCATGCTGGGAGTGCCTGACAGCTGTCACAAGAGTCAGAGGCCAAGCAGGGTGAAGACAGGATTTCTCCTACCTGGTGGCCTGATATGGGATGCCACAGCTCAGTCAAGTTTAGGATAGGGTGTTAAGAGAGAGCAGACTGCATGGGGAGTCCAACCATTGCCTCCACCATGTATAAGGGGTGGCCTGTGGTGGAGTGTGAGGATTAAGTCATAGTAGTCTGTCAGTCTTAATTTTCTGATCTTGATGGTTTTATTGTAGTTACATAGACCATCCTTGTTCTTAGCATTTGAGTATGATGGAACATCACATTGGCAACTACCTCTGAGGTGGTTTGGGGAAAACATTTCTTTGAACTGTACTTTAGTGCAATTTTGTTGTTTCAAAACTGAAAAAGAGAAAAGAAAACCACAACCCAGTAATGTCACTCTGGTCACTGTGTAGGATGTGGACTGTAGAGTGGCAGGAGTGAAGGTGTGAGAATCAGGGAGGAGACTGCTGCGGTCTAGTCTGGCACATTTGGATAGTGGAGTGGGCAGGTGGTTTCAGTGGAGGAGGTGAGAATGGTCAGATGGCAGACTTCTTTTGAAGGTAGAGCTAACTGGATTTGCTGATGAATTACGGGATAAGAGTCAAGGGCAGCTTCTTAGTTTTTTCTTGTGTGTGTGTGTGTTTGCTTAGGTTTCTTTAAGGTGTGAGGATCTAGAAAAAGATCTTGCCATTAAATAATGTAAGAATTCTTTTTTTTTTTTTTTTAATAGGGTTTGTGAAAGCAACTGATTTCTAGTCTTAACTTACCCACTGAGAATGGCGTGTGAACTTAACTTCTGTCTTGACATTTCTGGTTCTTTGTTACTTCATGTGGATAGCATAGTATAGAATGTTTACAGTGGGACCATCAGGCTACTTTAGCCATGGGAGGTCTTGATAATGGATTAATTGCTGACTTCTAAAGAGCTTGTTAAGCTTGCATGGGTCAAACTGTAAAGAGGGAGACCCGGGTTCGATCCGTGGGTTGGGAAGATCCCCTAGAGAAGGAAATGGGAGCCCACTCCACTACTCTTGCCTGGAAAATCCCATGGATGGAGGAGCCTGGTGGGCTACAGTCCAAGGGGTTGCAAAGAGTCGGACATGACTTAGCGACTTCACTTTCATTTTCAAAGAGCTTGTTAGTGATGAAGTGAAATACTTTGTCTTTGAAACTATTTTGTTAAATATTTTTATTATTGACTTGGATAAAGACATCAGTTCAGTTTACTCTCTCAGTCATGTCTGACTCTTTGCGACCCCATGAATCGCAGCACTCGAGTCCTCCCCGTCCATCACCAACTCTGGGGTTTACCCAAACCCATGTCCATCGAGTTGGTGATGCCATCCAACCATCTCATCTCATCTTCTGTCATCCCCTTCTCCTCCTGCCCTCAATCCTTCCCAGCATTAGGGTCTTTTCCAGTGAGTCAACTCTTCGCATGAGGTGGCCAAAGGATTGGAGTTTCAGCTTCAACATCAGTCCTTCCAATGAGCAACCAGGACTGATCTCCTTTAGGATGGACTTGTTGGATCTCCTTGCAGTCCAAGGGACTCTCAAGAGTCTTCTCCAACACCACAGTTCAAAAGCATCAATTCTGTGGCGCTAAGCTTTCTTCACCATCCAACTCTCACATCCATACATGACCACTGGAAAAACCATAACCTTGACTAGACGGACCTTTGTTGGTTAAGTAATGTCTCTGCTTTTAAATATGCTATCTAGGTTGGCCATAACCTTCCTTCCAAGGAGTAAGCGTCTTTTAATTTCATGGCTGCAATCACCATCAGCAGTGATTTTGGAGCCCCCCAAAATAAAGTCAGCTACTGTTTCCACTGTTTCCCCATCTATTTGCCATGAAGTGATGGGACCAGATGCCATGATCTTAGTTTTCTGAACGTTGAGCTGTAAGCCAAATTCTCTTTCTCCTCTTTCACTTTCATCAAGAGGCTCTTTAGTAGTTCTTCGCTTTCTGCCATAAGGGTGGTGTCATTTGTATATCTGAGGTTATTGATATTTCTCCTGGCATTCTTGATTCCAGCTTGTGCTTCCTCCAGCCCAGCGTTTCTCATGATGTACTCTGCATGTAAGTTAAATAAGCAGGGTGACAATGTACAGCCTTGACGTACTCCTTTTCCTATTTGGAACCAGTCTGTTGTTCCATGTCCAGTTCTAACTGTTGCTTCCTGACCTGCATACAGGTTTGTCAAGAGACAGGTCAGATGGTCTGGTATTCCCATCTCTTTCAGAATTTTCCACAGTTTATTGTGATCCACACAGTCAAAGGCTTTGGCATAGTCAATAAAGCAGAAATAGATGTTTTTCTGGAACTCTCTTGCTTTTTTGATGATCCAGCAGATGTTGGCAATTTGATGTCTGGTTCCTCTGCCTTTTCTAAAACCAGCTTGAACATCTGGAAGTTCACGGTTCACATATTGCTGAAGCCTGGCTTGGAGAATTTTGAGCATAACTTTACTAGAGTGAGATGAGTGCAATTGTGTGGTAGTTTGAGCATTCTTTGGCATTGCCTTTCTTTGGGATTGGAATGAAAACTGACCTTTTCCAGTCCTGTGGCCACTGCTGAGTTTTCCAGATTTGCTGGCATATTGAGTGCAGCACTTTCACAGCATCATTTTTCAGGATTTGAAATAGCTCAACTGGAATTCCATCACCTTCACTAGCTTTGTTCGTAGTGATGCTTTTTAAGGCCCACTTGACTTCACATTGCAGGATGTCTGGCTCTAGGTGAGTGATCACACCATCGTGATTATCTGGGTCATGAAGATCTGTTTTGTACAGTTCTTCTGTGTATTCTTGCCACCTCTTCTTAATATCTTCTGCTTCTGTTAGGTCCATACCATTTCTGTCCTTTATTAAGCCCATCTTTGCATGAAATGTTCCCTTGGTATCTCTAATTTTCTTGAAGAGATCTCTAATCTTTCCCAATCTGTTGTTTTCCTCTATTTCTTTGCATTGATCGCTGAGGAGGGCTTTCTTATCTCTCCTTGCTATTCTTTGGAACTCTGCATTCAGATGGGAATATCTTTCCTTTTCTCCTTTGCTTTTTGCTTCTCTTCTCTTCCCAGCTATTTGTAAGGCCTCCTCAGACAGCCATCTTGCTTTTTTGCATTTCTTTTCCATGGGGTTGGTCTTGATCCCTGTCTCCTGTACAGTGTCACGAACCTCTGTCCATAGTTCATCAGACACTCTGTCTATCAGATCTAGCCCCTTAAATCTATTTGTCACTTCTACTGTATAATCATAAAGGGTTTTATTTAGGTCATACCTAAATGGTCTATTGGTTTTCCCTACTTTCTTCATTTTAAGTCTGAATTTGGCAATAAGGAATTCATGATCTGAGCCACAATCCGCTCCCAGTCTTGTTTTTGCTGACTGTATAGAGCTTCTCCATCTTTGGCTGCAAAGAATATAATCAGTCTGATTTCGGTGTTGACCATCTGTTGATGGTCATCTACTCACTCCATGCGTAGTCTTCTCTTGTGTTGTAGGAAGAGGGTGTCTGCTGTGACCAGTGCCTTCTCTTGGCAAAACTCTACTAGCCTTTGCCCTGCTTCATTCTGTACTCCAAGGCCAAATTTGCCTGTTACGCCAGGTGTTTCTTGACTTCCTACTTTTGCATTCCAGTCCCCTATAATGAAAAGGACATCGTTTTTGGGTGTTAGTTCTAAAAGGTTTTGTAGGTCTTCATAGAACCGTTCAAGTTCAGCTTCTTCAGCGTTACTGGTCAGGGCATAGACTTGGATTTCCATGATATTGACTGGTTTGCCTTGGAAACGAACAGAGATCATTCTGTCATTTTTGAGATTGCATCCAAGTACTGCATTTCAGACTCTCTTGTTGACCATGATGGCTACTCCATTTCTTCTAAGGGATTCCTGCCTACAGTAGTAGATATAATGGTCATCTGAGTTAAATTCACCCATTCCAGTCCATCTTAGTTCTCTGATTCCTAGAATGTCGATGTTCACTCTTGCCATCTCCTGTTTGACCACTTCCAATTTGCCTTGATTCATGGACCTAACATTCCAGGTTCCTATGCAATATTGCTCTTTACAGCATCAGACTTTGCTTCTATCATCAGTCACATCCACAGCTGGGTGTTGTTTTTGCTTTGGCTCCATCCTATCATTCTTTCTGGAGTTTTTTCTCCACTGATCTCCAGTAGCATACTGGGCACCTACCGACCTGGGGAGTTCCTCTTTCACTGTCCTATCTTTTTGCCTTTTCATACTGTTCATGGGGTTCTCAAGGCAAGAATACTGAAGTGGTTTGCCATGCCCTTATCCAGTGGACCACATTCTGTCAGACCTCTCCACCATGACCCATCTGTCTTGCGTGACCCCACATGGCATGGCTTAGTTTCATTGAGATAGACAAGTCTGTGGTCTGTGTGATCAGATTAGCTAGTTTTCTGTAATTTTAGTTTCAGCGTGTCTGCCCTCTGATGCCCTCTCGCAACACCTACCGTCTTACTTGGGTTTCTCTTACGTTGGACGTGCGGTATATCTTCACGGCTGCTCCAGCAAAGTGTAGCCGCTGCCCCTTACCTTGGACAAGGGGTATCTACTCATGATGGCCCCTCCTGACCTTGAATGTGGAGTAACTCCTCTCGGCCCTCCTGTGCCCATGCAGCCGCTGCTCCCTGGACCTGGGGTAACTCCTCTCTGCCGCTGCCCCCAGCCTCAGGCGCAGGCTAGCTCCTCTCGGCCTTCTGTGAGGTCCATTGCAGCCGCCCACACTTCTGTGGATAAAAACATAGATTACCCAATTGTTAAATTAGCACATGTAGGGATCTTGAGAGCTGCCCTTTGAGAGAAGATGCAGTTGGGAGTCATAAAACTCTTACTTGAAAGAAACCACCTCTAAGTGATTGTTACTGATGAATACCATCAGTTAACCTCCCAATGTACTTACTTCAGTGTACATGGTGGACTTTAAAATAGGAATAATAGGATTACTGGGTATAAATTGGAAATTAGTGGGAAACTCAAGGCATAATGCCTGATCAATGCACCCGTTAAATGTCAGTAGAACTCTTCCCCAGTCAGAGAGTGTATCAGCTTTGCTTATTCCCACTGTACGTTCATTTTTTTTTTTTTTTCAGGTATGAATCATTTGGTCAGAGTGCTTTTAAGGAAAGACATTTGAATATTTTCAAAAATTTGTTTCTATTGTGTAAACTTGGGTTGGCATTTTTGAAAAAAGCTTTTATAGGTAAAATTTTCAGCCAGTTAGCTTGACTCCACTGTGGAAGGGTGTCAGTTAAGTGATATGTTCTCAAATCACTACAATAGTATTAAAGATAAAAATAATATTTATATAATACTAAGCATAATGTATTTTTACCTCTTGGAAGTTAATGTACTATTTCTTCTTTGTTCTTCTTGAAATAGTCACTCTAAATGCAAGAAACGGTGGTTCCCTCTGTTGTGTTAGTATGTAGTATCTTCTACACATTAGTCCTAAGTTACTTAGTAACTAAATTTGAAGAAAAATTTTATTGTTCTTAGCATTCTGTATAGTGCCAGCAATATTTTATTTGCGTTAATAAGATCAGTCCTTACAAAAAGCTACTAACTGCTGTGTCTCAAATATGGAATATGGGTGTTTCAGAGAAATTTTTGTGCAGCTATGCCTTGTGGTTTGAAGTTTGAAACTCAGGAGGAAGTCATCTGATGCTTGAATTTTCTGATGTTTTCCTGATCCTTCACTTTCATTTGTTTATTAAAGAAGCTTTGGGCTTCCTAGGTGGCAAACGGTGGTAAAAAGTCTGCCTGCCGATGCAGGAGACATGGGTTTTGATACCGGGGTTGAGTAGATCCCCTAGAGGAGAAAATGGTAACCCACTCCAGTATTATTGCCAGAAAAATTCCATGAACAGAGAGAAACCTGGTGGGCTATAGTTCATGGGGCACAAAGCGTTGGACACAACTGAATGACTGTGCATGCACGCACAAGGAAATTTTGGTGTGTACTGTTTGGTGTTTTTCCCCTGGAGCAAAATTTCAATATTTGTGTAAATGTACATTTTTACTATGTCTTTTCATAGTTCTTTTTGACCCCCCCTTTTTTTTCTTCTCTCCACCTGCATCTCTGCTGTGAGTGAGGGTCTCTAAAGGTGTTAAGAGGAGACTACTGAGCTGGGGGGAGAATCCTGGCTGAGTGGAGACACATGACTAGCAGATGAGATATCTGTGCAAGCTTTAAAAACAGTTGATGCGAACGTCACAAAACATTCATCATTTTAAGATGAATAGTGGCAGTTGGTACATTGACAGAGTTGTGCAGCCACCAGTTCTTTCTGGTTCCAAAACGTTTCATCATTCCCCAAAGAAATCTTGTAGCCATTAAGCAGTTATTGCCCACCCCCAAGGCAACCACTAGTCTGCAATTTTTCTCTATGAATTTACCTTTTCTGGATGTTTATGTAGTAGAATCATAAAATATGTGACCTTTTGTGTTTGGCTGCTTTCACTTTGCTTAATATTACTAAGGTTCATCCCATTGTAGCATGAATGAGTCCTTCATTCCTTTTTATTACTGAACAGTATTCCATTATTTGTATATGACACAATTTGTTTATCCATTCATCCACTGATGGATATTTGGGTTGTTTCCACCTTTTGACGGTTAGAAATAATGCTGCTATTAATGTATGTATATATTTGGGTACTGCTTTTCACTTCTTTTGGTTATATACCTAGGAGTGGAATTGTTGGGGTCATATTGTGATTCTATGTTTAATTTTATGAGGAACCACAGGCTTTTTCCTCCAGAGGGTATGCCATTTGATATTTCTTCCAGCAGTGTATGGGGGTTTCTGTACACATTCATCAAAGATCTGTGTAGTCAAGGCTATGGTCTTTCCAGTAGTCATGTATGGATGTGAGAGCTGGACCATAAAGATGGCAGAGCACTAAAGAAGGCAGAGCACTGAAGAATTGATGCTTTTGAACTGTGGTGTTTTAGAAGACTCTTGAGAGTCCCTTGGACAGCAAGGAGATCAAACCAGTCCATCTTAAAGGAAATCAACCCTAAATACTCATTGGAAGGACTGATGCTGAAGCTCCAATACTTTGGCCACTTGATGGGAAGAGCCAATTCAATGGAAAAGATCCTGATGCTGAAAGATGGAAGACAGGAGGAGAAGAGGGTGACAGAGGATGAGATGGTTGGATGGTATCACCAATTCAATGGACGTGAACTTGGGCAAACTCAGAGTTGGCGAGGGACAGGGAAGCCTGGCATGCTGCAGTCCACGGGGTTGAGAAGACTTGAACAGGACTTGGCAAGTGAACAACAACATCATGCCAGGTACCCAGGTTTGAATAACCATTGCTTGTCTGTGAGTCAGGTGAGAAAGTTCCCAGCAAAAGGGACTGTTTCTGCCCAAATTGAAAACAACTGCCAAATATTTTTTATCTTGAAACATCCATTGATGCAGTGCAAGTGCTTTCTGTTTTATTACAGACTAGGTACTCAGCTTTGAGATTTAATAAAATTAGTTTTACTCTTTCATTAACACTCCTAAGTGAAACTGGCATTGCCTTAACTGCAATCCTTGTCAGTAAAGAATACAGTGACTCTTAGTGTGTTTTGGGGTCACTGCCTTGGTTGGTGCTGTGGTATCAGTGCTTTTACCCATTGTTTGTACATTGTCAGTGCAAATGTCAGTAGTGAAAAAGGCAATATCTTGGTATTGTTATGAAAATGGTTTTGATATTGTGGATTTCTTGGGATTTGTGAACTGTACTTTGAAAATTGCTGGAAGGGATGGGCATTCCCACTATTGAATTGATATGGCAGCTCTTTTTCCCAGAAAAAAGAGATAAATCAGAGTTGAATTTTCAAGTATAATGGGAAAGTTGTTGCTTAATCACTCAGTCTTGTCCAACTCTTTTGTGACCCCATGGATTGTAGCCGCCAGGCTCTTCTGTCCATGGGTTTTCCCAGGTTAGAATACTGGAGTGAGTTACTGTTCCTTTCTCCAAGGGATCTTCCCTACCCAGGGATCGAACTGCAATCTTCTGCCATTGACAGACAGATTGTTTCCTTCTGAGCCACTGAGGGAGAGGGGAAAACAAATCCTTACGGCTTTGCTGTTGTTCATTCTTATTTAAGACTCTTGACTGCCCTGTAATTCTAGATATTATTGTCACTTATTTGCAGGTGAGGTAACCAGATCCTGAGAGGTTAAATAGCTTGACCAATGTCATAAAACTAGTACATAGTGACTCATGAGCTGAAACTAAATTCTGGGTGAAATCGAAGTCCTTATGTTCTTTCCTAAGCCAAACATATCTCCAGATGGATGTCATGGATCCTGGCATGAGGAAGAGTCTAATGAGAAGGTCAAGTTATCTGTTCCCCTATCCTTGTACTAGTTTCTTATCTCATCATTAACCTTTTGCTGTTAAGAATAATAGGAATCTTAATTAGAAAGATGCTCATGGAAACAAGTTATACTTAATGGTATTTGATCTCATTTGAAAGATTGGAATAAAGGCAAGGAATGAAATACTGCCAAAGCTAAAAGTCTGAAACATAGTTTATCTGGTCAGTTCTCTGAGTTTCAGAGTTATTTATACTAGTTTGCTCTTGAAGGACTTAACATGAAGGGAAAGTTGTACAAGTGAATATTGTGCTTTACCTAATTCTTGAGAGTGTCTTGATTAGTAGACTACGCAAGGTAATGCTGCCTTCCAGTTCTTTCCTTATAGTTATTTGAGCTGTAGATTTTGTTGCTTAAAGAGCCCCTTTTCTTCAAGTTAAAAGACACCTTTTTAAAGATTACCTGAAATACGCCTTTTTATTTTTGCTTTGTGTACAAAGGCAGGAAGTTTCAGGATATCAGCTAGGAAGTAATTTCAGAAACTTTTAGTAAGCAATGCCTATAATTTGAACACAAATTAGGAGGAAAATGATGAAAGGGTCTCGGAATTACAGTACAGTATATTAGAATCATGCTGCTGCTGCTAAGTCACTTCAGTCGTGTCCAACTCTGTGCAACCCCATAGACGGCAGCCCACCAGGCTCCACCATCTCTGGGATTCTCCAGGCAAGAACACTGGAGTGGGTTGCCATTTCCTTCTCCAATGCATGAAAGTGAAAAGTGAAAGTGAAGTCGCTCAGTCGTGTTCGACTCTTCGCGACCCCATGGACTGCAGCCTACCAGGCTCCTCCATGGGATTTTCCAGGCAAGAGTACTGGAGTGGGTTGCCATTGCCTTCTCCTTAGAATCATGCAAATACAGTTAAACTGAAGTTTTATTTGTGTGATCATCAAGAATATTTCTAGGCATGCCATAGGGATGAGAACACAGATGTGTAGTGTTTGGAATGTTATAATACTACCAGAAACTGTAGGGGTTATCTGATCAAGTGGTTTTAGACCAGTAAAATCTTTTCTTGAATAGAAATTGTATCTAGGAGTCTTAATTTTTAAAAATAAAAGGCAGATGTTTGAAATGAGAGTTGTGGGTCTGAAATTCTCCTGCTTGTTTGGCAGGTTCTGTTTGTTGCTGCTGCGAGCCTTTAATAAACAGCATTAACATGGACTGAGTGTTCATTCTGGTCCAGGTACTGAAACACTTCACATGCGTGATTTCACAGTTGGAAAGCTGCTCATCTAGTTCAGCTCCTGAATTTTATCTCTGAAGCAGCACACCCACAGAGCTACTATGAGTTGCCCAGGGTCTGAAACTCTTCAGTTCCTCTGGGGTCTGAAACTAGTTTATAGTTATTGTTATCAAAATCCTTTTGGTCATTTTATCTAATGATATGTCTGTGTGGTGTGTTATTTTTCCAAATGTGAGACTAATACGTGTTCATTGCAAAAAAACAAAAACAAACTTACAAGAGTATAAAAGGGAAAAAAAAATAGTTAACGTCAATATTTAGAGATTAATCATATTTTGGTGTTGATTTTTCTAGTCTCCTTTATAAATTGTTTATTAGAAAATTAATATACCTATACCCATCTTGTTATGAGTCTTTTATGGTTAACAATATATTCTAAGAATAGTCTCTTTTTTCAAAATATTCTTTGTGAGAATGATTATTTAGTGAAGTTTTACTAAAGTTGAACAGTTTATTGAATGTTCCCAATATTGAACTTTTTTGATCTCCCCATTTTTGCTATTATATTCAATGCTTTAATAAGCAGCATATCATTTCTTGAGTACTAACTTCTAGATTTCAAATTACTGGATCATTTAAAATATATATTTTGAAACTTATTTTCGTATTAATCTTTGGAAGGTGTTGCTAGTTTATACTTTCACAAGTCAAAAAACATTTTAACTCTTATGTTGGAGTGTAGTTTATTGACAGTGTTGTTTCAGTTGTACAGCAGTGATTCAGTTATACATACACATGTATCTGTTCTTTTTCAAATTCTTTTCCCATTTAGGTTGTTAGATAATATTGAGCCGAGTTCCCTGTGCTATACAGCAGGTCTTCCTTGGTTATCCATTTTAAACAACAGTATGTACACATCAGTCTCAAACTTCCCCACTTTTCTTCCTGACATTCTCCCCCCTGGTAAACCATAAATTCAGTCTCTTAAGTCTGTAAGTCTGCTTCTGTCTTGTAAATAAGTTCATTTGTATCTTTTTTATTTTTTTTAGATTCTGCATAAAAGTGATATCATATTTTTCTCTTTGTCTGACTTCACTCAGTGTGACAGTCTCTAGGTCCATCCGTGTTGTTGCAAATGGCATTATTTCATTCTTTTCTATGATTAAGATTCCATTATATATATGGACCACATCTTTATCCATTCTTCTGTTGATGGGCTCACAAGTCATTATTAAACTCCTATGAGTTCTGGACTGTGCCATTAAAACAAATAAGTCATTATTTAAATCTGCATTTGTTTGATTGTAAATGAGGCCAAACTTTCCTTCTTCATTAGCTATTTTTGTTTTTTTCATTTGTAAATTCCCAGTATTTTTACTTTGCCTATCTTTCTATTTGGATGTTTTTTTTCTCTCTTAAAAAATAAGAGTTGAAGAAACACATATTCTTTTGACTCACTACTCTGTGCTTCCCCACCCCCACAATATTTTAATTTTTCAGTGCGTGTGATGTCTTATCCCTTCTTTTATGGTGTTGTCAGCCACTGATGACCATTGACACATCCATTAATTCATTAGGTGTTCCAAAATGCTGATATTGTAGTTTTGTCATTTTTTCTTTTATTTATTTCCTGGAATATTTTGTAAAGAAAAGTGTCCTCATTTTAACTGTTTGGATACATCATGTACAGTTGGTATAGGCAAGTAAATATACATGCTTGATTCTTTAATATTAATTAGCATTTTTGAAATAGTTGATTTTACTAATTTCTTCCAAAAGGACTAAAAGGATTAAATCAGTAGGTTTAAATATGTTTATATATTATTATATTTATTAATGCATAAACTATTCCATCTGTAGCCAGCAGGAGCTCCTTGAACACAGCTAATAAGAGACAGGGCTCTGCTCTCCACCTCTCTGACCTCTGCTCTTGCCTTTCACAGGCCACATACAGTCTGTGGAGTTGAGCTGGATGTTCTGAGATGCCTAGAAGAGAGAGGAGGCTCACTGAAGGTTCTTGGGGAGTAGAGTTAACTAACTTGTTGCTGATCAGCACAACAGATACATGCCAGGGATACAGTAGTGACCATGAATAATTAATTTCAGATAAATACTCTGGAGGATATGAAATAGGGTGACATGTTAGTGAGAGAATTTACTGGTTTAGGCATCAGTGAACGGAATAGTTTTTAGTTGTTGTGCACCTGGAGTCTGTAAGATAGAATCTTGCCTTTCATGACCCCAAAACAAACCATGGAGTCATTGAATGGGGCTGTGTTACATGATTTTGAGTAGAGAAGGAACCATCTCCTGAAAGAGCAGTTGAAAAGTGAGCTTAGAAATGTGTGTTTAAAGCTTTAAGGTGGATTTAAATTTATTAAGATTTGGGAGACTATGTACTTCTATTAATAATTCCTCAGTAATTCCTCTAATTGCATGTGGTAAAAGTAATTCTGTAGTTAAAATGGCAACCTGTCCTACAGTGACACCTCAGGAAAGAAATCTCTTGACTGTAAAGTAAAAGCCTCCATATTTACAGTCTAAGTTTTGTAGTCTTTGAAGAACTAACTTTTTGACTGTTTCCTGAGGTAATGGCTGTTAGAATTTACTGGAGGCAAGGAGAGGGGCGTGGTACTATCTTCTTTTGGGAAAGCACTTCAATTACAATTTTGAACATGTTAACCATTTTGGTGGAAGCACTGTTCATTGAGCTTTTAAAAGTCTGTACCATGATTCACTGTATGAAGCCTGGATCCGTGCTACCTCTAACAAGGATTTCAGTCTTCAAGGTAGGGGGACTTAGCAAGGTCATCATCAGTATTGTGGATATACCTGAATGAGTAGACCAGGGCTCAGTAAATATTTTAAGGAAGCTACTTTAACCTAAAGTAGATGATGAAGTTCACCACTTTTCACTGTCTTTTTTTGTACATACTTTGTCCATTTAAAAGAAAACCAAAATTCTTGAACCTTCATTCCTGCCTATCCCATGGGTATTACTTTCCCTCTCTTTAATTGTCTTGCGAAGGATAATCCAATGGATGCCTTCTAAAGTATAAGCTCTTTATTTACAGTCTCCATATTCATTCATCTGCTTCTCCTGCCTTCCACTCTCGTTGTTTTCTATTTATTCGCAGTATGTGGACCTATTCATGTGGATGAGTCACACAGTATTATATAATGGCGAGGTTAGCAAAGTCAGAAGGCCTTCCATCCGGAAGTTGAGGGTGGTGATGCTCTCTCTTTTGCCTGGAGTCACTGTGAAACGCGCATGAGAAATTTTGCAAACTGTAAAGGGCCATACAGATGTAAGGACTTTGATAGTCCTAGTGGTATAGCTGCAGCAAGGCTTTGACTTGGCTAGAGTAACACAAGTAGTAGTTTTACTTGGTTGGAACGTGAGAATGTTTGATTTTTTCAGTGATTGGAAGCTCTCTGAAATAGACTGTGTACTCCTCTATCACTTGAGATTTTTCTTCCTGACTCCTGCTTGTCTTGCCTTGAGCTGTCACTGTGATTAGGTCCGTGTGTCATGCATGCACGCGCGCACGCACACACACACACATGTGTCTGACCGGGAGAACTTGCTTCCTTGAGGGTTGCCTTTTCCGAGACCTCCCCCTCCCTTTTTTTCTGTTTCTGTTGCTTCTCTCTGAGCTGCCTGACACCTGGTAGCTGGCCTTTTATATTCCTTGGTCATTTAGAGATTTAGAGTGCTCTTGCTTTGCCTTGGCTGGGTGAACAGGGTGTCTCCAAATGTTTGGACTTTCCATTCTGTTTTTGTGGTAACTTGAAACAGTTTCTTCGTGTCCCTCCCTTGTCTTTCTCTCACTACCTACCTTGCTTTTTCTTTTTTTAACCCTTTCTCCTAGTATCACAGCTCATTAAACTTGACAGTAACCAGAACAGCTCCTGAGCACAAGCACCAGTGGAAATAAAAAGACTGAGGTTGTGTCTAGGCTGTGCAGTAGTGAGGGTCGTGGCTCTACCACAGGGGTAACAGGCTAGAATAAAAAAGGAAAATTGATAGCAAGGCAGAAGTACTTAATGGAGATGAGGAACAGCAGTGCAGTAAGTCTGTGGCACTGGACAAGACAAAACAGAGCAGCTGTTAGGTCAGTGAGGGTGGGTCCTAGACTGTGGACACACACATGTGGGTGGACGTAGCACCAGGAAGCACCAGGGTGCACATGCTGCAGAGCTGCTCCCACACCACCTGCACTTTGCTCTTCCCTCTAGTAAAAGGTAACGAGAATGTGTTAACTTAAAACTGATACCTCACAAAGGTGGAAAAATGGGAAAATCTCATTTGACTAGTGGAGTTTTGATTTTATTGTTTTATATGGCACTGTAGGTTCAAAAGAATAGCTTCTTACTTTAAACAAAACATTCTTATTGAAGTATAATTCACACTATAAAATTCATCCATTATAAGTGTGTAATTTAATAGATGTTAGTATCTCATCTAGTGCCACCATCACCATGGTCTTATTCCAGAACATTCTCATCATCCCATAAAGAAACCCATACCCATTAGCAGTTGCTCCTCTCAGCTTCTGGCAACTACCAGTCTACTTTCTGTCTCTATGGATTTGCCTATTTTGGACAGACCATACAATATGTGACCTTTGTGTCTGGCTTCTTTCACTTAGGGTAGTGTTTTTAAGGTTTACCCACTTTGTAGCATATATCAGTACTTTATTCCTTTAAAAATTGAAAAAACATTGCAAAAATACACATAAGATTTTCCGTCTTAACCATTTTAAAGTATGCAGTTAAGTACATTCACTTTGTTGTATAACCAGTCTCTAGAATTATTTTCATCTTGCAAAACTGAAACTCTGTACCTGTTAAACAATTCCCCATTCCCTCTCCCCAGACTCTGGCAACCACTATTCTACTTTTTGTTTCTATGAATTTGATTACTCCAGTTATCTGATATAGGGTAGAATCATACAGTCTTTGACTATTTGTGACTAGCCTGTTTCACTTAGCATAATGTCCTCAAGGTTCCATGTTGTAGCTTGTGTCAGACTTCATTCTTTCTTACGACTGAACAATATTCCATGGTATATGTACACACCACACTTTGTTGATGCAGACTTGGGTTATTCATACTTTTTGTCTGTTGAAAATAGTGCTGCTGTAAATATTTATGTACAAGGATTTATTTGAGTAGCTGTTTTCAGGTCTTTGGAGGTATATACCTAGAAATGGGATTTCTGGGTCATGGGATAATTCTGTGTTTAACTTTTTGAGGAACTGCTACACTGTTTTTTCATAGTGATTAAACTGTTTTACATTCCCACCAGCAATGTGCAAGAGTTCCAGTTTCTCCACATGTTTTATAACACTTATTTTCCCTATTTTTGATAGTCAGCTTAATAGGTGTGAAGGAATATCTTGTAGTTTTTATTTGCATTCTTCTAATGACTAGTGATGTTAATCATCTTTGCATATGCTCATTGGCAGTTTTTATATCTTTTGCAGAAATGACTGTTGTTCTTGTTTTAATTGAGTTGTCTTTGTGCTGAGTTGTAGGAGTTATTCTGGGTGGTAGACCTTTATCAGATAGATGATTTGCAAATATTTTTTCCCATTTTATAGGTTGCTTTTCACCTTCTTGATAATAATTCTTTGCACAAAATAGCTCTTCACTTCTGGAAGATGTTTTTTGTCAACTAAGACAGTTAGGCAGGGTCATACTATGTACACAGCCAAACCTTTCCTAGTTTGTGGTTTCTCTGGTGGAAAAGAATAAAAAGTGTTGCTCTTTCTATCCTGTGCTATGTGAAAAGACTGAAGCAGTTGACATAAATATTGTGTGTTTGTGGAAAGGTGGGTTTGGGTTTTTAAACTGACACATAACTTAGTTTTTTTATGCTCCATTTCATTCCACAAAAGGTTTGAGAAAGCTTATAATGGATATGACAAAATGGAGAAATCTAAGCAGATAAAAATTAGAATCAAAGGAAAAGTAAGTAGATTAAAGACTGGACAGAAGAATGTCATTGGATATTTCTAGATGGAAGGAAAATGCATAGTAGTTGGTGTAGGATTATGGTGATACAAAGTTTTTTTCACTGTATGTGATGGTTTCTATTTTTTTCCCATTTAATATACATTAGAAAGGATAACATTTTACTACATTATTATTAAAATTCTGAACACATTTTTCAGACTTGCTGCCTTCTTTGCACTGATATATGATCCATCCTCATGGTTTTATCTGCTTCCTGCATTTGTGTTCAGTTCATCCCTCTTGCCTGAACTGCAGTTGGCTTAACTGCTCAGGAACCACTACCACCACCTCGGCTCCCTCCCAAAATCCTGTCTGAGTCCATGGACCCAGCAGGTCTTATGGACCCAGCAGGTCTGAGATATTCCAGCTTTATTTTCCTAGCCTCACACTTTACATTTCTTTACATCAGAAGTGTCAAGCTGCAGTCTGGCCTTTCTACCTTTTTCCTGTTTGGCTCAGTCCTTCTAGCCAAATAGCCCTGACCTCTTGGACTATTTCTCTGCAAACTCAAGAGTCTTTTCTCACTGCTTCATGCCCTCTACCTGCTCTGTTATTGCACTGACCACAGTGTTCATGGCGTTATGTCTGTGTGCTTTTCTCCTCTACTGAATGAGGACATAGAGTGAGACTCAATGCTTGTCCCCGTGCCTAGCAGAGTATGTGGTGCAAGGATGGCACCATGGAACCATGCCTGTCTATCAAATGAATAAATAAGACCTACACTATCTTGTGAAGTCAGAAATGGCAACCCACTCCAGTATTCTTGCCTAGAGAATCCTATGGACAGAGGAGCCTAGTGGGCTGCTGTCCATAGGGTTGCACAGAGTCGGACACAACTGAAGCGACTTAGCATGCATTGGAGAAGGAAATGGCAACCCACTCCAATATTCTTGCCTGGAGAATCCCAGGGACAGAGAAGCCTGGTGGGCTGCCATCTGTGAGGTCGCACAGAGTCGGAGACGACTGCAGCTACTTAGCAGCAGTAGCAGCAACACTATCATGAGGTGAAAAATGGTGCTTGTGGGTTGGATCACACCTGTGAATGTGTTCATGTGCCTGGCAATGCTTGGAAGCTTGGGATAGTTCACATAACAATTCCTTACTTCTGTATTCTGAAAAAAATGAGACTTTCTGGCCACTCTGTGTCTGCATTCTTTTGTGACAGCTGGGTCCTAGACCTAGGTTGTGGTTTGTGCCCCTTTTAGATGGTCTGCCATAGTCCCACCCTGCTCATCTTACAGGAGGTCTGGCTGTCCCCTTAAGACATTTGGGCTTTAGAGCTCTGATCTAGTGGATGGATGGATGCTATAGAACCAGATCTCTCTACATCTGTCTCTGATTGGCCTGTTGGTAGAAGGTGGACAGCAGTTATTTTGAAGTTTTGGTCTTTGGCATGTTTCTGCAGTTTTATACTTCTTTGAGTTGGTTAAGGATACTGCCTAAAACTTTGATACGTACATATACAACTAAAACAAAGTGCTGATGAATTGAATTTACAAGGACGTTAGCAGAATGACTGTGCTAATGACAAAAGCTTGAATAAAATGAAGTGTTTTGTTACTGGGGAAGTTTATCATTCTGAAGTTCCTAAATTCCTCTAAAACTTCTGATATATAATCTGTATGCTGCTTTATGGCTTTTTGGTTAAACTTTTCTTACGTTCAGGAAATATTTATGGACTTGCCTGGAAATATCTTTAAATTCTTCATGAAATTAGAGATGGAATTTTGTTATTTATGTTTGGAATTTTAAGACATTAAATAAATTGTTTTCTCAGTGTGACTGTGCAAAATTTATGTGCAACTTTTGGGGAGACATGTGGTCAATAATTCTCATTTTTTGATATATATTTTTATACAGCTGTTAAGAAATGCTTTTTCATGTTCTAATATTTATTTATTTGGCTGCATTGGGTCTTAATTGTGGCACACGGAATCTTCTTTGCATCATGTGGGATCTTTCTGTGTGGCACATGTACCCTCTAGTTGTGGCTTGTAGGCTCAGTAGTAGTGGTGTGCGGGCTCCAGAGCACACGAGCTTCAGTATTAGTAGTTGTGACTCACCGGTTTAGTTGCTTTGTGGCGTGTGAGATCTTAGTTCCCTGAGCAGGTATCATACCCGTGTGACCTGCCTTGCAAGGCAGATTCTTTACCACTGAACCACCAGGGAAATCTCTCCTTACATTTTTATAGGAGACTGATCACAAGCAAAGTAGTGTGGCCTGAGGAAATGGGGCAGTGCTGAAGGGCTTTAAGCAGGGCTGTAGTGAGATCTGTTTGCTGTTTTTGAAACTTGACTGCAGCAGTGGTGGGTGGAAGGTTCAAGAAGTGTGAGGCACCAGGGGCAGGCTTTCTGGTGGGGGAAGAAATGGTAAGGGTTCCAACTAGAGGGAGGGAGATTCCTCCTGTTTATTTTTGATGAAGTTTTAAGTACTTACGTTAATTTTGCAACTCTTTTTCAGATAAGATGAATGAGTACTGGAGGTAGGTGCCCAACAATATCCCCTTAATAGCTCCCATGCAGATTGAATAAAAGAAAGGGTAAGATCATCTCATAACTCTCTTGAGGAAAAGACTTTTAGTTGAATAAGCAGACACTCAGATTACCCTTTTCTGCCATCTGATACATTCAAGGTATACACACCAAGTGCTTTAGACACTCCAGACGGGGTTCTGGTAATAGGAAGGTAGTTACTGGTACCAGTCACCAAGCTGCAACCAGCCTAGTAGTTTAAGAGAAGAGATACTGTGTGGATTTCAGTCATGAGATTCACCACTTCCCCTCTCTTTGCTGCTGTTCCCTCAGCTGTAGATCCTAAAAGGATCTACCTCAAAGCGTAGTTGCAAAGACTAAATAAATTACTACATATTAAGTGTTTACAATAGTGTTGTAAGTAGAAATATTGTCATAGAAATTCTGTTAAAAACAGAAAAATACAGTTGGGTTGCATTATAGCCTTTTAGTCAGTCATCAGAATGAAGATTACAGTCCATACAGTTAGAAGTTTGTATATGTCTACCATACATTAAGGTAGCCACCTCCTTCACCTGTTGATTGCTCTTGAAATTCTAGTAATACAGCACTTTCCATATGAACAAGATGAACATTTCACATGTGAAAGCAGCCAGCATGCCGTGGAATGGGTTTTCCAGAGCTCTGCCACAACATAGCCCTGTGAGTGATTCTGAGGGGGAGTGGAAGGAGTACTCAGGTGCCATCTCAGTCTGTTTCACAGTTAGTTTTTGGAGAAAGGCCAGGGCTTGTTTCCTGCATATTTTTTAATTACCCTTGATGCAGATTTTTTTTTTTTTTAATGAAAACAGTATATAAAGTATTATGACCTCCAGGCGGAGCAAGAAAATCTCTAACCCCTAACTTGTAACTGTGGAACATGTTCAGGTGATAAGCCCACAACTCTAACAGTGAAGCTGTTGACCGATATGTATTAAGGCCTTCTATTTGCTAAATGCTTTTGCATGCATTATTTTGTGTCATCCTCACTACAGTTATGAGATAGGTATTCTTATTATATTCTGTTTTTGTAGATGATGATTAGGGATAGTAAGTAAGTTGATTTTAGGAGCTGTCATTCAAGTCTAGGCAGTTGGCCCATATTCTTAATCATCATTGTATATACTCTTCATTGTTAAAATATTATCACAACTATAAAAAATAAAGCATTCTGATTATATTTATAGTCAAATATAGAATATTTAGAAATGTAGAATAAAGGAAAAACCTCATAGTCTTACCACTTAAACAATGACTTTGAATATAAATTTGATAGCTTACGGTGAATGATGTCTGATTTGTGATCTCCAAAGATTTAGCTTCGGGACCAGGGACCAGGCTTGATCACTCAAGAGCTTTGTTGTAGCAAGAGTTTTATTAAAGTGAAAGAGGACATTGGAAAGCTTCTGACATAGACATCAGAAGGGGGACAGAGAGTACCCACCTTGCTAGTCTTAGCAGGGGAATTATATACTTTTTTAATTGGTTATTACAATAAGTCAAAAGAATGTCTCAAGGTCTTACTAGACCCACTCCCACAATTTACATTTTAAGATGACAGGATTAGAACTAACAATAGAAAGATCTTACCAGTGAAGAAGAACTAAAGAGCCTCTTAATGAAGGTGAAGGAGGAGAGTGAAAAAGTTGGCTTAAAGCTCAACGTTCAGAAAACTAAGATCATGGCATCTGGTCCCATCACTCCATGGGAAATAGATGGGGAAACAGTGGAAACAGTGTCAGACTTTACTTTTTTGGGCTCCAGAGTCACTGCTGATGGTGACTGCAGCCATGAAATTAAAAGACGCTTACTCCTTGGAAGGAAGGTTATGGCCAACCTAGATAGCATGTTTAAAAGCAGAGACATTATTTTGCCAACAAAAGTCCGTCTAGTCAAGGCTATGGTTTTTCCAGTGGTCATGTATGGATGTGAGAGTTGGACGGTGAAGAAAGCTGAGCGCCAAAGAATTGATGCTTTTGAACTGTGGTGTTGGAGAAGACTCTTGAGAGTCCCTTGGACTGCAAGGAGATCCAATCAATCCATCCTAAAGGAGATCAATCCTGGGTGTTCATTGGAAGGTCTGATGTTGAAGCTGAAGCTCCAATACTTTGGCCACGTCATGCGAAGGGTTGACTCATTGGAAAAGACTCTAATGCTGGGTAGGATTGGGGGCGGGAGGAGAAGGGGACTACAGAGGATGAGATGGTTGGATGGCATCACCGACTCGATGAACATGGGTTTGGGTAGACTCCGGGAGTTGGTGATGGACAGAGAGGCCTGGCTTGCTGCAATTCATGGGGTCGCAGAGAGTCGGACACGACTGAGCGACTGAACTGACCAGACCCACTCCCATAATATACATTTTAAGATAACAGGATTAGTCAGACAGGTTTTCAAGGAGAAACTGTCTTCAAGCAGGATACATGGATGTTATATAATCCTTACTAAGGAATGTAGAAAAAAAAAGTTTGTCCTTTCCTCCTTCTTGAGAATTCCAGACCACTATCTCCTCCTCAAGAGCCCCAGACCCCTCTCTCCTCCTTGGGGACCCTGGACTTCTTATCAACCTGCCTAGGAATTAACTTTCAAATTCATCTCAATTTCTGTGTTGCCTCATATTTAGTGATATTTATTAAAGACTTCTGCAAGACACTGTGCTGGAGCATTGTACAGGTATACCTTTGGTATTTTCCTTCAAGGAGAGTCTTTTTAAATGTAAAAGTATAATGTAAAAAGGGAGATTTAGGGGTTGCCAGTGGGGCAGCTGAGGGGCAGGGTGGGGGCAAGAGTGGCCTCTTTGCCTCATTGTGCCCTAATGCTGCCTGGACACTGTGCTGGCTGCCAGCACCATTAACATCTGGACTTTGGAGCACATCTTTGACCACCCATGGGAAATCGTTACAACAGCTGCGATGCAGAAATACCCAAATGCTATGAACCCGAGTGTGCTTTTAGTTGATGTACTGGACAGACACGTAGATCCCTCTGAAAAGTTGCATAGCCGTGCACTTCTCAGCACAGAGTGGGGACTGCTTTCCATTGTGAAATTTATTATTGGTGCAGCAAGAACCAAAACATATGTGCAAGAACATTCTATAGTGGATCCCAAAGAGAAAACAGTGGAACTTAAATCTAAGAATATTTCATTTACAAATAAGGTTTCAGTAGATGAGAGATTTACATACAAACCACATCCTTAAGCCCCAGAAAAAGCTATTTTGACTCAAGAAGCCATAATTACTGTGAAAGGAGTCAGTCTTGGCAGTTACCTTGAAGGGCTGATGGCAAGTATGATATCGTCAAACACTAATAAAGGCCAAGAAGCAATGGAATGTTTAATACATAAACGCTGAAATTGAGGAATTGACAACTTGGGCAAGAGGAAGCATACGGACACCAATGGCAGCAGCAGCATTTGTGGAGAAATGATAATGAAAGTTGATATATGACACCTAGTTTCCCAGGTTTCTGCAAGCTGACAGTGTATTTATTTGTTATTTAAAAAATACAACTCTATTTTAGGTAGAGTTTTTTTTTAAATAAGCTGAAGAAAAGCTATGTGACTTGATCAAAACAAAGATGTGCAGGGTTTCTTAATAAAAGGGGTCAGTCGAAATTAGTTTTTTCTGAAATGACTGATTTTGAGGATTCCAGTATTTATGCCAAAATTTAACAGTTTTTGAAAAATATACTTGGAAATTGGTGTTGGCAGATGGAACCTCCTTAAGGTAGAATTTTAAAGCTTTTCATGCATTGGAACTCTACCTGGCTCTGGACCAATCCCAGAACCAAGCAGAGTCCCCTCTGCATGTGACTGACTGCTGTGCTGTGATCAACTTGGAGAGCTTACATGAGGGAACTCACTTTTAAAGGAGAAATTGTTTCATTTTAAAAATACATTAAAAAAATAAAATAAAAATACATTAATTGTATAAAATAATTTGTTCTACTCTAAACCACCATTAAAAATCACAGTGTTTTAATTTTGTACTCAAATAGCATTTTTGGAGTAAAAATAATCACAAAAGTAATGACTCCAACAAAAGTGAAAAAAGAAAAAAGGTGAGATTTAAATAGTACTTTGAAACAACAGGAGAAACAACAGGAGAAAATAAAAAAATTAGAATATGCCTGGATGGCACTGGCAGTGAGTGGTGTTAGGGGGTAGGAAGCTTTTCTCATCTTCCTTGTTCTTGTTGGTATTTGTAGGAGTCCTAAGTCACCAGGTTCATAGACTTAAGTTCTAAAGTAAAGCACTTATACATTGGAAACTGTTTGATTCTTTATGCTTGGTTTTGATTTATCGTTTGTTTATCCTTTTTAAAAGATCATAAAATTTTTTTTTTAACAATAAGACCTTCTTGCATGAAGAAAAGCCTCTTTGTATTCACCATGGCAGATGTAATGACATTTGTACTTCTAAAATTTTCAGTAGTAAGACTACTGTAGCACTAAAATTAATTGCTTCAGTTGATCCCCCCTTTTCCCTACTGGGGAAATCATGCTTAAGTCTCCCTCCAAGATAGTTCATGATCTCTTTTACATTATATGGTCCAGCCCTTACACTGAAACCTCCTTTTGAGCTGAGACCTTTGTGTTTCCAGGCCATGTTCAGTTGCACCTGCCTGATATTCAGATCTCTTTTTCCAGTAAACATAGAAGGAAAGGCGTGTGTTCCTTTTCTTGGAGCTAGAATGGTATGATGATTTGACACTTGACCATTAATTTACATTTTGCATTTCTATAATCACATTGTGTTCCAGCATTTCTTTTTTCAGAATTGTAACTATTGATACATCTCCCCCTTCTTAGTATTATTTTCTTTAAATAAATGTTCCTGTGATAGTGTTTTAATTTTAATCCTGCAAAATTTCTGCCTTTGTTCCTCATTTTCTTCTTAAAAGTTGTTTTCTACTCAAGTTGGAGATGTATAAACATTAAAAATGCATCACAGCTAAAGACATTTGTAAGTGAACGTTTTGGTTAAATGCTTTTCCCGATGAAAGGTGGCATCTTGCCGGCCAGAGGGCGGCGGTTAGCGGCAGTCTTTCTATGTGACTGTTTCTTTTTTTTCTTTGTTCAGGCAGAGGAGTATCCTGCTTCTTTAAGGGTAGAAAACTCTTGTCCTCTTTGCTCCATGAGATTTTAAATCAATGTTGTTTGCTTGGTTTAAAAGAGTTGACCAGATGATTGTGGTGTGGTCTCCTGAGGTTAAAATTTCTACCTAAACAGTTCAGTTCTAGCAATATGTCATATGCAATAATAATAATTCATTGTTGTTATGAGTTTCATTAATGTTTTGAAACTTTGGTATTTTTGGTAAATATATTTGAAGACAGACTGAGAGTACAGAGATAGATGACCTTCTGTGGCCTGATGAAGTCCTTTAGCAGCCTGAAACACTGCCTCTTTTTCTCTCCCTGCAAACTGAAATCTGACTGTACTGAATTGCAAACTAAAGAAAAGAAATCCAGCACAGTTCTCACCATTGCCTCTGGCTCTTAAAACTAAATAATGTATGGATCTTGGCGAGAAGTATTCTGATCTTTGGGGGGTTCCTCTTTTGTTGTAAGCATGTTAAATGAACAGAAGAATGGATTAATAAAGCATAAGAATGAGGAAGAGAGCGTATTTTTTCTGGAAGAAGCTTTTTGTTTTTAAATGTTATTTATCTAATATAAACTGTATATGGATTCCTTTTCATGGTCTTTTATATACTGCTGTAATAAAGTAACAGGCAACAGGATTTTTGATAAGTAAATATCCTGTATCTTCTCCAAGCCTTTAGAATGCCAGAGAACAGAGAACTTTAATAAAATAGATACTTGATCCTAAAGCATTTTGAACAATAGTTATTTGTTGCCACAGTGTAGATGCTTCTAGGGTTTACACTAGAGTGATAGTTTATATTTTTCATTTAGATCAGGAATCTGTGTTGTAGTTTGATTTTACGATCATAGTCTTGGAAGGCTTTTAGTTTTTCTTTTAGCAAGGAGATGTGTGTCTCTAGGTTGCGATCTGTAGGCCTCACGTAGCAATTACTAATAGCTACTTGGGGCTAGGGCAGTCCTGAAGTGCCTAGAATGGGTTGCTGTGTGTATCACTGGTCTCTGGATTCCTAGAGTCACAATATTGAAAAGGTAGAGCAAATATTTTAGTTTTTCAGTTTGTCAATTTTCTTACCACTAGTCATAATAGGATATTACCTAATGGGAATGAAGGGTTAATACAAAAGTCTGTCTCAAGTCTTTGAGCAGGACATTTCTGTTTACTTTAGCATGTGTGCATGCATATCCTGCCTTATTCCAAAAAATAATTTAAGGTGGCACTTTTCTGTAGTTTTTATGATCTGAATAAGACTTAATAAATACGCTTGCCAGTCTCAAGTTGAAATGAATCTGGCTTCCAAATGGTGTGTACTTATTCCAACAATGCTTCCATTGTACTGCAAAGTCTTGTTCCACCTTTAGGGTTTGAATATGTTCTCTCATCATAAATCTTTACCCTTTGATGTTAGAATCAATTTTTGGCACTGGCTAAAAGTCATTGAGTGCCAAGCCTGGTGAATAACCTGGATAGGCAGTCTGGGTTGTTAAAGCTTTTGGTTTATTGTTTTTGACTCATGAACTATGAGCCAGAACGGTTTCAGGATGATGAAATGAGTTTCTGAGCCACAGTTAACTCGTTGTTACATCCAGCAGCCTTGAACAATGGGTCCAATTGACTTGGTCTTTGTGGGATGCGTCTACATTAGCAGTACCATTGATATCAAATAAACAAGTTAACATTGTCCTCACTGTGATTTTGATATGAATGTTCTTTTGCATTGAAACTGTAGCAAAGTTTTCCATTGCAGATTTCATGTTTTCAGATTATAGTGAAAACTTGTATCATTAGCTCTAGTTATTTTCTTAAAATGTCATTTGAAAAAGCTATTTGTGAAAGGTGCAAAATAGAGAATGACTTCTAACTTTTTTGGTTAGTAGAAATGATTGAAACAGTCTTCACCAGCTTTCTGTATCTTTATTTGCCACTGTCCGCTCACCACCACTACCCCTCCCCAACTTTTCCTGTGTTCTGATTTTCCTGAGTAATTACCTAATTGGATGAATCAAATTATTACTTTGACAACGTTTTATAGAAGATGAAACAGACTTATGGAAGATGTGACTGAATAGTTTGAGGAATCAGAGATACTAATGAGTCAAAATTCAAATCTCAGTTTTCTGATTCTGAATGTCTTCCTTACAATAACTTGAAAATTATGTTTTCTCCCTGTATTTCCATATATTTTACTTGTGGATATAATGCCACACAAAGTTAAATGTTAAGCTTTTTCTTAATGAGGTAATATTAAGTTTTATATTGACATGGAGCGATACATGCATTAATCTCAACTGATTGTGTTTTGGCCTTGAAAATCATTGTTGCATATGAAAAAGTTACATTCCTCCTATGCCTGTGCCTTTGTTGTTTGCCAGAAAGTTATATTTTATAATCATATTTGTGTCTGTATTGAAACATTTGTTTGTAGTGGTGTTAATCATGATGCTATGCAGCTGTAAAAGTCACATTTTAAATTTTACTACATGAAATATTTATTGTTTTACTATTTTGTCTTATAAATTTGTACATTTAAATTAGACTGAAGTGTAAAGTTTACTTGTTAAATACTGTAATTCAAGTATGATGGTATCCTCTTGTGCTTGTGAATTGAAGAAGTGATAATTTTTATTTTGGAAATATTTTAGACTCATATAAATGTTTGTATTGTAGTCTTAAGTTTGGATTGCAGTAGCTTAGGTTACCTGCCACTGAATTCATTCCCTGGGGAATATGATATGGACATTCACCTTGACACCTCTGTTGTTGTCAGCTTTATTGGAAAGTGTGAGTGTTCGAGACCAGTGGGTCTGCAAATAAAAATTAGAATGCTTGTGGGAAAGGAGACTTCTTCACAGGAAGTTTCCTGTGACCTGCCACTGTCTGCTGATAAACAAAGAGTTTAATAGCTGTGCTCCAAGTTCTTATGAGCAAGTGTCATGTTAAACTCTGGCACACCCAAATGCTCAAAAGCTCAGAGGGAATGTTTATATGAAGGATTGTGTGTTGGATGTGCAGTCCAACCATCCTGTAGTAGTCTACATTTTATGACTGTGTTAAACTGAGCCATTTTGGTGACCTGCATTCCTGAAAAGCATTATATCAAAATGGGTTATGCTTCTTTCGGTATGAAGGGGCCATTTCGTCTCTCCTGGCTCATGATACGACATAATTTCTAATTTTTAAAGTTCCTCTTTAAAGTAATCACAGTGTACTGATTTTCCTTAACTAGAAATAGGTTAGCTGTTGTGTTCTTTTAGGTTCTGATTTTTTTTTTTTTTGTGGTAGGCCTTAAAAAATGACAAGGTAAAGGATAATAGTAGAAAGAAAGCATTAAGTTTAGTTAGAAAAAATTATAGACCATCAGAGCACCAAATCTCCTATTTTATATTTCAGAGGCCTGAGACCTAACAAATTTCAGCATCTTTCCCCCAAACGAACAAGGGCTTGGGGTTCAACACAGGTTTCATGACTCCAGGTTCAGTCCTGAGATTATTACTGAGATTTTTGAGTGAAGATGCTTGATACTTAGGTTGTGAAAAGAGAAATAAGGACTGGAAGGGAAGGGTGTCAGATGCTTCAGGAGTTGGGAAGAATGACAACTGAAAGTTACCTGTTAATCTGGTATCATTATCAGCAGCTTTTATTGGGTGCCTCCTGTGTCAGGGGCCTTGTGTTTCCATTCTTAGGAACAGAGAGAGGAGGACCTTGCCATCAAGGGTTTGTGCCAAGGGGAGGGAGAAGGGAAGATGAACCTTTGCAAACATAAGAAGTGATAGATGACCTCTCAGGTCTCCTTCACCTGTGTGTGTGTTTCACATATGTGTGTGTGTGTGTTTTAATCTTGTCATATGGCTTGCGGGATTTTAGTTTCCCAGCCAGGGATTGAACTCAGGCCACGACAATGAAAGTGTCAAGTCCTACGACTGGACTGCCAGGGAATTCCCTTAAAATCTATACTTTTTTTCTCTAGCTGCCAGTCTCTGGACGACTATTCCAGAGTAGAAACTGTGGGGTGTGTTCTGATGTATGGAGTGTGTGGGACAGGTTTCCTTCATGGTGTGGGCTAGCATAGAAGAAAATGCTATGGTTTCAGTGAAGAAAGTGTTACTTGTTCTGCAAATAATAAGTGTAATGGATGTAGATGCAGTTTTATCCAGAGAGCAGTTGACTTTACAAGATTTATTATTCTTCTCTATTCTTAATATCTGATAAGTTATTTTACCAATATCTTTTTCAAAAAGGTTAATATGAAATTCTTAAAACAGGAGTTTTAGCCATCATCCTATATATGTGTTATATGGGAAATATTTCATTCAAAAAGTTATGTAGATAAAATGCTGTTCAAAATGTTGAGATGAGATGAAACCTTTAGTTGAAGAGGGTTATGGGAAATGTAAACTTTACTTCGAGGAACTGTGCTCTTCCACCCGCACCCAGTAATAAATCGTAAGAATGGGAAAGTCTATGAGTCTGGGGATAGTGACAGTAGTAGCCCCACCTCCATCTGGCCCTGCATGAGAGGGACATTGGAAGAACAAGGGCCTCTATTCCCAGGATCTGCAAAAGTAGTTGTGTCCTCAGGGCCACCAGTTCTGTTAGTGCAAGAGACAATCCTTTTAGAAACTTGGCATAGGATTCTTAAGTTCCAGTGGGCATTGGGGGAGGAGTCCCCAAGGGCCGGAGTAGGGACAGGGAAAGGAGAGCAAATTAGTGTTGCTGGTGATGTGCCTTGCCTCATTCTAACTGGGCTGAACAGGGTCTGGGAAGGTGGCAGTTATAAGTTGAACAGGTGCTATTGCTGGTTCTTTGGTGGTAATGAAAGATCCATGTGTGATGGAGGGCCAAGAGAAGGCCTCCTGAGGGAGGCAGGCTATATTGGGTGTCTTTGTCTCCTCTCCTGCCTGTCTTGGGGAGAGTCAGTTGGAAGAGGGGCCAGGGCAACTTCTAGGCTGGAGGTTGTCAGCTTATTCTGAAGGCTTTTTATTTAATTGTTTCACTTGCTTTCATCGGTGCAGAAACATTATACTGTAGTAGTGATTGGATCCATTTTTGTTGCTTTTTTGTTTAATGAGATTTTTAGCTTTTTAGTTCCCTAAAACATCCTGCCCAAAATGCTAGCATGCTGTAGTGTCTGCCATGAATACAAAGTGGTTAAGAAGAATTCCTCCCCCTGCCCCATAGCTATTTCCTGAATAAGCCTTATTCTTTCAAATCTTTGTATATTGCTTGTGGTATTTCCTCTTCCTAGAATGTTATTCTCTGCCTGGTGAACTATGGCTTAGTATAAATAACATCCCTCCTAGCTGTTAGCTGCTTAGTCCCTTCTCTTGCCATTGTGCATGAACTTATTACTCTGTTTTTAGCCTGCTAACTGTGTACTTTAGTGAGTTGATTGTGTTGTACTCTCTTGGTTACTGTTACATTCTTAGGCTAAACAGAGGTGTTTAAAAACCAGTTGTCAAAAAAATACTGTCTGTGATAAGTGCCAGAACATTGGATCAAGTAATAAAAAGAAAATAGTAATCAATACTCAGCTTCACAGTGTGCAAAAAATTAATTCAAAGTGGATTATAGGCTTAAATGTAAAACTACAGACTATTAGGAAAAAACACTAGGTGAAAATCTTCGTGACTTGAATTAGGCAAAAATTTCTTTGATAGGATATCAGAAGCATGATCCATTAAAAAAAAAAAGTTGGACTTCCATAAAAGTCTGCTTTTTAAAGAGGCTCTTAGAGCTATCAAAGAGAAGCTACAAACTGATAGAAAATATTTGCAAATTGCATATCTGACAAAAAACTGTTATCCAGAATATATAAAGAATTTTGCAGACTCATTTAAAGAATGGGCAAAAGAAAATGACCCCAATTAAAAAATGGACGAAAAATCTAATGTTTTTCTAAAGAAGATAATATAGCTGCTGCTGCTGCTAAGTCGCTTCAGTCGTGTCCGACTCTGTGCGACTCCGTAGACGGCAGCCCACCAGGCTCCCCCATCCCTGGGATTCTTCAGGCAAGAACACTGGAGTGGGTTGCCATTTTAGATGAGCCCATAAAAAGATGGCCCATTTTATCAGTCATCAGGGAAATGTAAGTTATCATGAGGTACTTCTACACACGTTTGTTATGGTTCAAATAAATAGAAACTGTGCCAAGTGCTGGAGAGGATGAGGAACCATTGGAGCCCTTCACACATCAGACCATATGACTCACTCCTGGGTTTTACCCAAATGAAGTTAAAACTTATGTTCATACAAAAACATGCACTCAGGTTTTATAGCAGCTTTTCTTGGGTTTTGTTTACAAGTGCCAAAAATGGGAACTATTCAAGTTTTCTCTCAACTGGTAAATGGATAAGCCAACTGTGAGACACATTCCATGCAATGGAATATTGCTTAGCAATAAAAATAAATGAACTACTAAAAATAAATGAAATTGTTGCAACAAATGGATGGATCTAGCATGTATTATGCTAAGTGAAGGAAGCCAGATTCAGAAGCACACAAACTGTACAGTTGCATTTGTATTGGAAAGAGCAAGGTGCTGAGAGCTGGGGGTGGGGGAGGTTGGATGTAGAGGCAGGGAGTTTGGGGAGAGGGATTGTTCTGCACCATGAAACTCGGATGTATTTTGCTCATGGGGCTAGTTACACAATTGTCTGTTTCTCACAGAACATCTGCAGAACTGAACACTTAAGGGTGAATTTTTCTGTATATAAAATTTGCCTTAATTGAAAATGAAAACAGAAGTAATTGTACAGATGATTTAGTAAAGGTTTTGTTGACTCTAATAAAGCTTGATTAAACTTTGCAGGCTTGGATTTGGTGACAACTTGCCAGAACGTGATAATCTCTGGAGGCCTCACAGGTGATTGCAGCAGGGACTTCTGTACCTAATCTTTTCCCGAAGTGCACAGCTACAGAGGCAGGCCTTCGGATGTTGGCACAGTGTGTGGATGAGATGGTCCCTGTGTAGGGAAAGCCAGTGTCTTGAAAAATCCACAAATGTCGAATCAGACATGTAGTGGAGCTTATTAAGGAGAGGAAACTCCACGATTAAGGAAAATGTGGCAAGACATGGCCCTGCATCCTCCTCCCTTGCATTTCCCATAGTTGTTTACCACTGGGTGTGGTTTGTGGAGCAGCACTTCATTCTACTCAGTATGTTACTGAACTCCATGTAAAACTAAAGATCTGTGATTGGCAATTGGTCTGCAGTTTCTAGGCATTCCATTTGTTTTTATTTTTTAGCTGTAAAGTAAAATTGGTTTATTTCATTTTGACAGTTTGCCGCACTTCTGGGTTATTGTTACTGAAGTTTCCCCAGAGTGTTGCCCAGTGGATGGAGGAGGGGCTCAGTAAGTATGCTTAGTTTCTACATTGTTTAAAGTTCGTTTATGACATTTGAAAGTGCAAGTGTTAGTTGATCAGTCGTGTCTGACTCTTTGTGACCCCATGGACTGTAGCCTGTCAGGCTTCTCTGTCCATAGAGTTTTCAAGGCAAGAATACTGGAATGGGTTGCCATTCCCTTCTACAGGGGATCTTCCTGACCCAGGGATTGAACCAGAATCTCCTGCATTGCAGGCAAATTCTTTAGTGGCTTCACTCTGAGCCACCGGGATATTGTGACGACGCCCCCACTGCCCCCCTGCCCTAGCTGTTATGAAAAGCAGTAGTATATATAATAGTGGCTTCTGGAGCCAGGTTGCCTGGATTTGTCTCTGCGCTCTACCATTTGTTTACTAGCTGTGTGACCTTGGGCAAAGTTACTTACTTTCTCTGTGCCTCTGTTTCCTCATCAATGAACAGGGATGATATTAATAATTACACTACTGACTCCGTGGAGGGTTTATGTAGATGAAATGAGCTAATAATAAAGGGAAAGTCCTCACAGCAGATAGCAGGCAGGGAGTTTGATGTCAGTGTTACGGCTGTTACTGTGGTTGTGCGTGCGTGTTCAATCATGTCTGATTCTTTTGCGACTCCACAGACTGTAGCCCGCCAGGCTCCTCTGTCCATAGGGTTTTCCAGGTGAGAATACTGGGTTGCCATTTCCTCCTCCAGGGGATCTTCCCGACTCAATGATCGAACCCGCCCCACGTCTCCTATCTTTGCTGCATTGCAGGCAGATTCTTTCCTGCTGAGCCACCATGGAATACTGTGGTTGTAGTTGTTATTATTTTTATTCTATGTTAGTGAATAGCCTCATAAGCCTTCCTTAAATGTTGAAATCCAAGAAAGACTATGATGCTATTTCTCCTTTGACTTCCTAAAAGTAGGTTTAGTTCTGGTAAAGTCAGCTGAGTTAAATCCTTTTTTTTTAATCCTTGATTTACCTGAAATTCCTCTATCTTATATTTCATTGTATATTTGATTTTTAGTTAATATGCTTGATACATTTGAAATCTGCCTTCTAACAACTCTTACATAAACTAATTGCAAATCATTTGTTACAGCATACCCTCTTCTGTGTTCAGAGGTTCAAAACCAGTTCATTGCCTTAAATATGCAACAAAACTATATTTATCTCTTAAGTTAGAAGCCAGAGTGTTGTTTTTTGTGGTGGTATTCAGTTGCTAAGTGGTGGCTGACTCTGCAACTCCATGGCCTGTAGCCTGCCAGACTCCCCGTCCATGGCTATGTATAAATTGAGACTTGGAAACCTCATTAAATTTAGAGGACTGAATCCTATAAATCAGAAGAACATTGACTTGTTTGCTTCTCTGTGTACTGTGTCACCTTTGTAAAATTGTGTCTTTTATGTAGAGAAGTGCTCTCAGCACAAAGCTGATTGTATTTGTCAGAGTATTTTGAAGACGTTTGTTAAAAAGCACTTGTGGAATGGTTTGTGGAAATGGTTATGAGATTTCAGATTATTCTTGTCCTCTTCAAATGCATTCTTCAGTAGGAAAAAATAAGACTTGTCTTTTAAGCTTAATAGTAGCAAACTGGTTTGCTAAGACTTTTTTCCTTGGGTTATATTGGGTAAAGTGAAAGTGAAGTCGCTCACTCGTGTCTGACTCTTTGTGACCCCATGGACTGTAGCCTACCAGGCTCCTCCATCCATGGGATTCTCCAGGCAAGAATACTGGAGTGGGCTGCCATTCCTTTCTCCGGGGGATCTTCCCGACCCAGGGATTGAACCCAGGTCTCCCGCATTGCAGGCAAATGCTTTACTCTCTGAGCCACCAGGGAAGCCCAGTTGTTCATTAAAGTTACTTTAAAAAACCATAAACTGATTTTCTAGCAGCGGGTATATCCTCTGTCCTGAGATTTGAGGTGACTCTCCAGCCCCTCTTCCTACCTTGAGTAAAGCACCATTCCTGCAGAGCCTGAACTGTATGATTTCTCCTACCCAGTGCCTGGTAACCTCTGCTCTGTTTTCTGTCTTTCTTAATTTGCTTATTCTGGGTATTTCATGTAAGTGGAATTACATAATATTTGTCATTCTGTGTCTGGCTTTCTTCACTTAGCATGTATTGAAGTTTCATCCATGTGTCCAATTTCATTCTTTTTTACAACTGAATAATATGCCATAAATTAAAAAATATAAATGATATATATTGAACCCAGCATATCCAAAATAGTATCATATCAACATGCAATCTGCATAAAAGTACTAATGAAATATCTTCCATTAACACGTTTGTTCAGATTTGCCACATTTCAGGTGCTTGGTAGCTAACCGTGGCTGTTAACTGCTGTACAGGACATCAGAGAACTATATAAGGGAAGGATTACTTAAGATTGTTAAGCAGCACAAACTTTCTTTTTTTTAAAAAAAAAAAAAAATATTTGCTGAAATGCAATATTAGAGATTTTAGTCATTAGCCGTAGGGGGAAAAAAGGGTTTTACAAAAATGATGAAGATCCAGGTATAGCTATTCCTTTATTTCAAATCTCATACAACATAGGAACCTTTAGAGAGAGAAATAGTTCACTGTGAAATTTTTTTCACCAGAAGTCCTGGTGAGAAAGCCTAAGGAACTCTTGACAGGATTTTTTTATTTGATATTCACACTGTCCTAAATACAGTGCTAGTAAGCATAAGATAATTAACATTTTGAGTAGAAGAATTTGAATAGTGAGTTGAACTGGAACAGAAACTTGAAGTGGGTGCTGTAGGATTTGATGAAAACTCTTATCCCAACTGGAATTTTTCCCTTCCAGCCCCATTTTGTGAACTTTGGAAGTTGGGCCTGATTTATGTCAGTCACTCCTTCTTCTAACTTGCTGGGCTGCCAGGAACTTGGAGCGCGGAGATGAGGGTACAGAGAGGAGCTGCCCGTCGGCAGCCATTTTGGATGTGGCTTTGTTGTATGCTGTGTCCCTTGAAGGGCTTGAATTAGAAGCAGACCTTCAGCTACCTTTCAGAGGCCCTGCGAGTATGAACGTGCGCCTAAAATGAAAGGCTCTGAGATAGCCAAGAAACAGTTATTCTCAGCATGACTGTTTTGGTATAGAATAATTTAATTGAGGTAAGGAATGTTTCAGCTGCGATGAACACGTGGCTGTCAATGATCACTCATTCCTTGAAGCTTTGGTAACTGAGGTTTACCTGTATTGAAGAGGAGTAAATAAGAGAATATGTGGTGAGAGTAATGGAAAAAACTAAGAAGTGAGTGACTAGGCAGTTGTTTTAAGATAAACAAGTGTTTCACTTCTGTCCTGGCACATCTTTCAGTTATTCTTCTGGTTAAATAGATTTTTTGAAGTTATAATATCTTTCATGCCTGTATTGTAAGTTTGTTGTTTAGTTGCTAAGTTGTGTCCAACTCTTTTGCAACTCCATGGACAGTAGCGCCCTCCAGGCTCCTCTGCCTATGGAATTTTCCAAGCAAGAATATTGGTGGGTTGGACATTTCCTTCTCCAGGGGATCTTCCTGACCCAGGGATTGAACCCATGTCTTCTGCATTGGCAGGTGGTTTCTTTAACACTGACGCACCTGAGAAGCCCGAATGAAAGTTTAGGAAACAGTAAAATAGGCACCTGGATACCACACCCTAACTCAAGAAATAGAATGCTGTCAGTCTAAATCCTTGCCACCATTTTTGTAGCCTCAGTCCAAATTTCAGAGTTAGACTTTAGAAAAAAGTTGGTTATTTTAGACAAGTTAAAATACATTGGTCAGTGTATTTCAGCAGAGATTGAGAAACTATTTGTTATTAAAATGGTTAATTATGTGTCTAGAAGGAGGTTATTTGTTTATTTTTTAAAAGGCAAGAGTAAAATTTCTTAAAGCTCTGTTCTGAAGCTATTTCACACTTACCTCTTCTTGCTTCTTTTGTGGAAAGTGCTTTTTGCTCTGTAATTGCACTGGCACTTGACTCTAGCTTCTTGAGCATATGCCTTCTTTCCTTCAGTGGTCTAACAAAAGCACCTAATAATTCAGATGGCTCTACTTAGAAAAAAAAATTTTTTTTAATCTTAAACTATCATCTATGGGATTCTCTTTTTCTGCAGCAGCAGCGTATCTTTCGTAAACATGGCTTATCTATCCATTAGTTGAGACTTGTTCATTTCTGGATTGTTAAATTAATACCTATGTTTTTAGATAGGTTGTGTTTTTAGTTCATCAATTTATTTCAGCAATTTTATTTTGTTTTAAGAGATTGTGATAAAATTAGAAGGAGCAGACTGAATTTAGTTTTTAAAAGTAGTTTTAAATGGCTAATTTTGTACAACCTCCATGAGACTTCCCTTTCTTATGATATAACAGTATCAGAAGAATTCAGCTGTTCTTTTTTCCCCTTTAGTATAACACTCTCAAAGTTCCAACAGAACATTTCTTTGACCTTGATTAAACTGTGAATTTTATTTGAAAGTGAAAATTGGCATTTCGGAGGCTATTTATAATGGTGTGATGGCAGTCTTTTTGCAGACTGTCCATTTGAAAGCTGTGTAACTACAAAAGAGATTTATTCGATATTTTAAATTGCATATCCTTTGGTAATGCTTAACATTATTTAAGGAAATTATTTTTAATTACACAAGTAATACCTATAAAAAATCCAAGTTCAGATAATCCCACCTGACTGCCATTCCTCATTCCCTGTCCCATCTCCAGAAGTGAGGAAGCACTTTTTCTAATCATTTTGAGATCGATATTCTCCCCCAACTTATATATATATATGCATATATGCACCTGAGAACATAATACATCTGTAATAAAAGAAGTATATTGTGTGTATTCTGCAAGTTGCAGTTTTCTTTTAGTTTTGGAGATTGTTCAGTACATGCAGATCTACCATGTTCTTTTCAGAGGCTTTATGTTGTGAATGTTCCATAGTTCTTTTAACAGTTGGATTGTCCCCATTACTTTCTATTGAACACAGCTTCATGTTGAACATCTGTTTCTGTGTGGTTCTCCTAGGACACATGTGAATCTTTTTCTAGCTTAGATTTGGAGCAAGTGGAATTGCTGGATTATAACTATCTAGTATTCCCTACATGAAAGTTAATAAATAGAATATTTTTTGACATGATTGAGTGTTAAATGTGCTCCTGGAATGAATTGTGTATTTGTAATATTGGCATTTTAGTTAGATAGGGAGAATAAGGTCCAAGTATAAAACTAGGGATTCTCAACACTGGCTATGCGTTAGAATTGCCTCTGGACTTTTTAGGCATTGTCACCCCAAGAGAATGATTTAGTAGGTCTTCAGAGCAGTACAAATAGCTCCTTGGCATGAAGAGGAAAGTTAAATACAAGACATACATCTGAGACTTTTCTTAGAATGTGCAAGTTACCTGGCCCCAATCCAGTACCTAAGTTACTCCTAAGATGCAGTAAAATATAGTAGAAAAAATTTCATTTTCTTTAGACTCTTAATATAAGTTAACAACTCTTTCTTTCCCTGGACACTTAACATAGTGTATTAGTGTAATAAATGATTACTTTAATATTGATAGAGAGAAAGAAAAAGATCATTTTTTAGAGGGGAGAGGGATAGCAATATTATAAACATGAAATCTGAATAAGACTGAAGTTGTAGGATTTTGGTACAGTTTTCATAAACATTATTAATAAAAATGAATATTTAAGCTTAATTTTTTCTTTCCTTTTTAATTTTTTAAACTATGAAAGTATGATTTACAGGACACTTTGAAAATACAGAGCAAAGTGACATATAGTTCCACTATATATTAGAATTTTTTTAAGTAGGTACATTTTATAGTAGTAGTAGATAATAAAGTTTTTAGTTGAAGTTTGAATGTCAAACTCTCAAAAATTAACAGAATGAATATACAGAAAAGTAGAAGGTTCTAGTAGACCTGAAAAGCACCATGAACCAATTCAACATAATTAAGATTTATACAGTTTTCACACAAAAATAGAATACAAATTCTATTCAAAGTCCCACGGACTATAAACTGGGAGACGCTGAAACGTATCTAGGGACATAAAACAAGGTGCAAAATTTCATGGTTTTTAAGGCACTGAAATCATACAAAGTCTATTCTCTTATCACTATGTAATTGTTAGAAATCAATATCAAAAGATATTTGAAAATAACCCACATATTTTCAAGTGCAATGTGACATCTACCAAGAGAGATCTTTGAGTTAACCATGGAAAGCCTCATGATTAGCTTTTTAATATGGTTGAGGGCCCAGACCCTATACATAGGCCACCTTGGTTTGTATTTTCCTACTAGTTCACATACTAGCTCTGTGAACTGTGGTAAGTTACTTAGCCTTTCTATACCTCAAGTTTCCCTTTCTGTAAAATGGGATACTGATAATATTTAATTTACAAAGGTTTGGGATTATCAAGAGAGTTATTATGTATCTAAAGCAAGCAGAAGAGTGCCTGATGCATTGCAGTTGGTATGAAATGTTAACTGTTATTATTGCTGTTGTTTTTCATTACAAATACAATTAATACTAAAGTTTCAGTCTTCAGGCGTTACTGTTCTAAGTGACCAGAAACCAACAGCTAAATACAAAGCTGAAGATGATGAGGATGAAGTTCTTGTACTCTGGTGGACTGATTCAAAGTCGCTTTGGTAGGACAAAGCTAAGATTCTTTGTGTGTCCTTGATAGGTTTAAGGCCCTGTCTGTTGCTTCTCATATGTTAAATGGAGAACTAGTTCAGATTTCCTGTTCATATAATTGGTAGGAAATCCCACAGACAGCAAGACAAGAATAGAGTCTGTTTCACTGAAGTGTTTGTGGTACTGCCTAACGTTTTGTAAAGCAACGGAGCTTGTAAGTACACTTACTCTTGCTAACTTGTATAAAGATTTTTATAGAACTAAAGGACGACTTAACACTTGAGGTGAGAATTTTAGGATTAACAAACAAGAGGAGTGATAATTGGCAACGTTCCTTAGGGGGTGCTGTGTGGGCATACAGACACAAAATGAATTGTGGAGAATTGACAAGTCTTATAAGTAACTCCGTGAAGTTTGATATTTTTTCCTCAGCATGACATAGATTTTAAAAACTTGTTTTTTAATCTCATTCACCAGTTGGATGTCTTATTTTGGTTTTGGCTGTGTGGTTCTATATCTACCCTACATTTAGCCAGGGCTTCTTTGTATGGCATGGAAGATGCTCCCGGAACAGTCCACTGCCAGTATCCCTGGCTTCTTTCCTTACCAGTACGTACTTTACTCCTGCCAGACACCAAAAGTTTAGATGGCCAGTGTGATAGGGTTCTCTGTAGCTTTGTTTGTGCCATTTTCCTGTTCCATGTGGCCTTTTCTTCACCTAGCAAAGTTCTCCTAACCCCAGTAACCAAGCCCAACTGCCTTCTCTGACTGTTTGCTTACCCAAACACACTGCTTGTTTCCTGCTTGCAGGCTGTGCTGCACACCTGTGGAAGTAGGCTTTTAGCGACAGACTGTCTGGGTTGTCATCCTGGCTCAGCCACATACTGGTTCTAGGATTGTCTTTTTTTTTGTTAAAATGAGATATTATTTACTTTAAGTCACCTTTCTAACCATTTAAAAGTGTACAACTCACGGGCATTTATCATATTTATAACATTGTAAAACGTCTCCATTACCTAATTCCAGAACATTTTCATCCCCGTAAAAAGAAACCACTGTGTGTTAGCGGATACTCCCTATTTTCCCACCCCTTAGCCCCTAGAGTTTTCCCTCTATAAATTTCCTTGTTTTGGGTCTTTCTTTTTTTTTTTTTTCCCGCTTCCCTGCCTCCCTGCAGCCCCGGGTCTTTCATGTAAATGTAATCATATGTGTTTTGTGTCTGACTTGTTTCACTGTCTGTGATGTTTTCAAGATTCATCCATGAGGTAGCATGTGTCAGTACTTTGTTCCCTTTATGTATGGATATACCACATCTTGTTTATCCATTCATCAATTAAAGGATGTGTGGGTTGTTTGCACTTTTTGGTTATTATGCATAACACTATTAAGAATATTTGTGTACAAGTGTTGTATGAACATGTTTCCTCTTGGGTTTACATGAAGGAGTGGAATTTTTGAGTCATATGGTAACTCTGTTTAACTTTTTGAAGACCAGATGGTTTTCCAAACAAAAGTACCATTTTACAGTCTTACTAATAAAGCATGAAAACTCCAAATTCTTCATATCTTCACTAACACTTGTTATTGTCTTTATGATTATAGCCATCCTGGTGACGATAAAGTGCTATTTCTTTGTTATTTTGGTTTGTATTTCCCTAACGACAAATAATGACGAACATCTTTTCATGTGCTTATTAGCCATTTGTATTTTCTCTTTCGAGAAATGTCTATTTAAATTCTTGGCTCAATTTTAAATTGGGTTGTTGGGGTTTTAATTGCTGGGTTATAAGAGTTGTTTGCATATTCTAGATGCTAATCCCTTATCAGATACATGGTTTTTCAACATTTACTCTCATACTGTGAAGAATTTGCTTCTCATTAGCGAAGTCAAGTGGGCCTTAGGAAGCATCACTTTGAACAAAACTCTAGTGGAGGTGATGAAATTCCAGCTGAGCTATTTCAGATCCTAAAAGATGATGCTGTTAATGTGCTGCATGCAATATGGCAGCCAATTTGGAAAATTCAGCAATGGCCACAGGACTGGAAAAGGTCAGTTTTCATTCCAATCCCAAAGAAAGGCAGTGCCAAAGAATGTTTAGACTACTGCACAATTGCACTCATTTCACACTCTAGCAAAGTAGTGCTCAAAATTCTCCAAGCTAGGCTTCAACGGTATGTGAACTGAGAACTTCCAGATGTTCAAGCTGGATTTAGAAAAGGCAGAGGAACCAGAGATCAAATTGCCAACATATGCTGCATCATAGAAAAAGCAAGAGGATTCCAGAAAGACATCTACTTCTGCTTCATTGACTACGCCAAAGCCTTTGATTGTGTGGATCACAGCAAACTGGAAAATTCTTCAAAAGATAGAAATTCCAGGCCACCTTATCTGCCTCTTGAGAAATCTGTATGCAGGTCAAGAAGCAACAGTTAGAACTGGACATGGGACAACGGACTGGTTCCAAATCGGGAAAGGAGTACATCAAGGCTGTATATTGTCACCCTGCTTATTTGGCTTACATGCAGAGTACATCATGAGAAATGCTGGGCTGGATGAAGCACAAGCTGGAATCAAGATTTCTGGGAGAAATGCCAATAACCTCAGATATACAGATGACTCCACCTTTATGGCAGAAAGAGAAGAACTAAAGAGACTCTCAGTGAAAGTGAAAGAGGAGAGTGAAAAAGCTGGCATAAAACTTGACATTCAAAAACTAAGATCTTGGCAAATGGTCCCATTGCATCATAGCAGATGGTCCTATGGCTTCATGGCGAATAGACCCATAGCTTCATGGCAAATAGATGGCGAAACAATGGAAGCAGTGACAGATTTTATTTTCTTGAGCTCCAGAATCACTGCAGATGGTGACTGCAGCCATGAAATTCAATGACACTTGCTCCTTGAAAGAAAAGCTATGACCATCCTAACAGCATACTAAAAAGCAGAGACATTACTTTGCCAACAAAGGTCCATCTCATCAAAGCTATGGTTTTTGCAGTAGTCATGTATGGAAGTTAGAGTTGGACCATAAAGAAAACTGAGTGCTGAAGAATTGATGCTTTCAAACGGTGGTGTTCGAGAAGCTTCTTGAAAGTCCCTTTGACTGCAAGGAATTCAAACTAGTCAATTCTAAAGGAAATAATCCCTGAATATTCATCGGAAGGACTGATACTGAAGCTCCAATACTTTGGCCACCTGATGTGAAGAAGTGATTCATTTGAAAAGACCCTGATGCTGGGAAACATTGAAGGCAGGAGGAGAAGGGGACAACAGAGGATGGGATGGTTGGATGGCATCACCGACTTGATGGACATGAGTTTGAGCAAGCTCCAGGAGTTGGTGATGGACAGGGAAGCCTGGTGTGCTGCAGTCCATGGAGTCGCAAAGAGTCAGACATGCCTGAGCGACTGAACTGATGACTCTCATGCTGTATATTATCCTTTTGTTTTCTTGATAGTATCTTTTGATGCACAAAATTTTTAATTCTTATGTTCAATTCATCTGTTTTTGTGTGTGTGTGTGTGTGTTTTTGGTATCATATTTAAGAAACTCAAAGCTATCCCCAAATCATCAAGTTTTACACCTATATTTTCTTTGAAAAGTTTTATAGTTTGAGCCTTTATATTTAGATCTTTGATCCAGTTTGAATTAATATTTTGTTTATGGTGTGAGGCAGGAGTTGAGCTTTATTGTTTTACATGTGGACATTCAGTTTTCCGGCACCATCTTTAGAAGACTGTTCTTTCCCCCATTGAATGGCTTTGGCACTCTTGTCAGAAATCACTTGACTATAATGTGAAGGTTTATTTCTGGACTCTTAATTCTTTGGCATTGATCTGTATGTCTGTCTTTATGCCAGGTCCCCTCTGTTTTGATTACAATAGCTTTGTAGTAAGTTTTGAAATCTATATGTGAGCCTTCCAACTTTCTTCAATTTTTTTAAAGATTGTTTTGGTTATTCAGGGTCCCTTGCATTTCAATTTGAATTTTAGGGTCAGCTTGTCCATTTCTCCAAAAAAGGCAGTTGCAATTTTGGTAGGAATTGTATGAATCTTTAAATCAATAGAAGGAATATTGACACCTTAACAGTAGTAAATCTTCCATTCCATGAACTCAGGATGTCTTCCCATGTATTTGGGTCTTCAATTTTTTTCAACAATGTTTTGTAGTTTTCAATGTATAAGTCTCTCACCTTAATTTTTTTTCCTAAATATTTTATTCTATCTCTGGCATCTTGAGCAAATTTCTGCAACTTTCAAAGCTTCAGTCCATGCATGTAAAATGAAAATATTGAGTACTACTGTCTACATTTATTGTAAGGATTAAATGAGTTAATTCACACAAGAGGCTTAAATAAACCAGATTGTTCAAGCTAAATGTTAAGTATTAAACTGTGAACTCCTAGAGGAGGAATTTGTGTTACATAGTTTTGTGTTATATTTTTTCTTCCCCTTGCTCAGGTAGGAAATCACTCAGTAACTGTTGATACTTCAAGGAATGTAGAAGGGTGGGAAAACTGGACTACATCACAAATTTCAGTTCCTAAGTTTGGAGGTTAATGTTGGTTAGGAGTTAGGGACACTAATTCCTCCTTACACTCACATATTTTGATATGGCTTGTTTTCTTACACATTTCAATATGCCTTGCACAATAATCTTGTCACTTCTTGAGATAGTGATTTTTTTTTTTTTTTTTAAGAAGTTAACGGGACCTTAGCTTCTTTGGTGAACCCACAGTTCTTTATGTGCCAAAATTGTGAATGAAATGAAACTGTCTTAATATCAGTTCAGTTCAGTGCTCAGTTGTGTCCGACTCTTTGCGACCCCTTGAATCACAGCATGCCAGGCCTCCTGGCCATCACCAACTCCTGGAGTTTACTCAAACTCATGTCCATACAGTCAGTGATGCCATCTAGCCATCTCATCCTCTGTCGTCCCCTTCTCCTCCTGCCCCCAATCCTTCCTAGCATCAGGGTCTTTTCCAGTGAGTCAACTCTTCGGATGAGGTGGCCAAAGTATTGGAGTTTCAGCTTCAACATCAGTCCTTCCAATGAACACCCAGGACTGATCTCCTTTAGGATGGACTGGTTGGATAGGACATTGCAAATCGTTGTTTTAGAGAACCAAGTAGTTTCAGTTGTATATTAATATCTAGTATGGAAAGCTATCTTTAAGTTAGAATTGTAAAAAGTGAAAGTGAAAATCGCTCAGTCATGTCTGTCTCCTTGCAACCCCATGGACTATAGAGTCCATGGAATTCTCCAGGCCAGAATACTGGAGTGGGTAGCCTATCCCTTCTGCAGATCTTCCCAACCCACGGATCGAACCCAGGTCTCCTGCATTGCAGGCAGATTCTCTACCAGCTGAGCCACAAGGGAAGCCCTAGAATTATAAAAATACTTCCTTTTTCTGGGTACTGTTCTATGATATAATTTCTAAAATTCATATAATATACAGTTGATAATTATTTTCTATATTTTTTCATATATTGATATATATTTTCAATAACCTCAGATATGTGGATGACACCACCCTTATGGCAGAAAGTGAAGAAGAACTAAAGAGCCTCTTGATGAAAGTGAAAGAGGAGAGTGAAAAAGTTGGCTTAAAGCTCAACATTCAGAAAACTAAGATCATGGCATCTGGTCCCATCACTTCATGGGAAATAGATGGGGAAACAGTGGAAACAGTGTCAGACTTTATTTTTTGGGGCTCCAGAATCACTGCTGATGGTGATTGCAGCAATGAAATTAAAGACGCTTACTCCTTGGAAGGAAGGTTATGACCAACCTAGATAGCATATTTAAAAGCAGAGACATTATTTTGCCAACAAAAGTCCGTCTAGTCAAGACTATGGTTTTTCCAGTGGTCATGTATGGATGTGAGAGTTGGACGGTGAAGAAAGCTGAGCGCCGCAGAATTGATGCTTTTGAACTGTGGTGTTGGAGAAGACTCTTGAGAGTCCCTTGGACTGCAAGGAGATCCAGTCAGTCCATCCTAAAGGAGATCAGTCCTGGGTGTTCATTGGAAGGACTGATGTTGAAGCTGAAACTCCAATACTTTGGCCACCTGATGCGAAAGCTGACTCATTTGAAAAGACTCTGATGCTGGGAAACATTGAGGGCAGGAGGAGAAGGGGACGACAGAAGATGAGATGGTTGGATGGCATCACCAACTTAATGGACATGAGTTTGAGTCAACTCTGGGAGTTGGTGATGGGCAGGGAGGCCCGGCATGCTGCAGTTCATGGAGTCGTAAAGAGTCGGACACGACTGAGTGACTGCAATGAACTGAGGGGGTGGGGTGAGAGTCCTAGAACCAGTCACCCCCTACCCTGTGGATATCAGGGGATGACTGTTATAATATGACTGGGTGTATTATAAGTAATAATGGAGTTGTAATGTTGGATATTTTTGCAGGCTATTTAAGAGTATTATTATTTTCCCCTGTTAGTCTCTCATAATCAAATAATTATCATTCTTGAGACACTTAGCACCAGTGAATCAACTTATCCTTAATTATTCTTAACAATAACTAACCTTCTTAACTCGTTTTATATTGTCATTTGTCAGTGGATTTGCCTGAGATTCACACTTTTTTTTTTGTTAGTATTGTCCATCAATTTTGTCTAAAATTACATCCTTTGTTCCAGATTTTCAGTGTTTAGTTGGCTCTGGACTTTCATAAGTGACATTCTCATCACAGAGAAGCCTGGAATAATAGGGACTCCTTTTTAGGATAGACTGATCTTTCAGATGTTGGGCAGTTAATACTTGATAGACCTTCCTGGATGGCTCAGAGAGGTTGCTTTATCCCTGGCCCCTTTGTGGAGGGTCTCTTGTGTGTCAGTCTCCTGAATTTTCAGGCAAGACCTCAGCACTTGGTCTTAGGTGATAATATCAGGGATTGACACCGGAGCCAGAAAAGTGTCTGCAGGCCCTCTGTGGACTTAAAACAAAAGATACTCACTTCAGTTGGAGATACCAAGAGAAGGTTTTAAGTGTGCATCCCAAGGCAGTAGAATCTGCAAATGTGTGAAGTAGGGAGGAGAAGCAGTTAATTGGTAGTGAAGGAGAAATAGAATTAGGGTCAGAGTTGTTGATCTCCAGAGTGGGAAGCCTTAAAGTGGAGAACAGTCTCTTTGAACACTTGGTATCATAACTGGGTTTCAAGAGCTGCCCTGTTTTCTGAACAATATCTTGCGACCTACTGATGCTTTTTCTTCTAGATTTATTCTTGCTGTATTATCCTATCATCCGAAGTAACCTGAGCACATACCTGTTTCTTGTAGCCTGAAAGTTTCCAAACTTGACAAGTGAGAGGAAATTTAGTAAATCTGTTAGAATAATACCTGTGTTAAAAGGATGTGGCAACCCACTCCAGTATTCTTGCCTGGAAAATTCCATGGATGGAGGACCCTGGTGGGCTATAGTCCATGGGGTCGCAAAGAGTCGGACACAACTGAGTGACTTCACTTTAAAAGGATGAAGGCACTAGAGTTTAGGTAGAACTGTTTGTCCAATTGCGATGTCTTATTTAATTTCCATGTCATAAGAGTCAGGGTCCTGTCTGAGCTCATGCTTGGTGTTGAGTGATCTTAAAGGACACGGTAGTGGATCGTCTCCATTACAGCCTGTGTTACTCTTATGCTGCTGTTGCTCTTACAATTCTAGGTGGATTCAGGACTGCTGTGTTTCTCTTAGGGTCTGAATCTTTGAAGCACCACCTTTGCTGTACTTTGTTTCAGTAGTACTTATCAGTCAGCAATATTCCTTGTCAGCGATCTTAGGAATTGGTTCGTCTCTGGACCATAACTGTTCCATGAGACTTCACACTCATGGTATTGAATGGAAAATGAAGTATTAGAGGTAGTAGGCCATTAGCTGAAGAGCTGAACTATTCATCTTTACAAGAAGTTTGAGTATGTTTTAAAGTATGAGTGTAATAAGAATAAACAGAGACCATAAAGCAGGTCTGTAAGTTGGATAGAAGAGAATGAGTGGGGAAAGTCTCAGTGAATTGATTTTTCTTCTTTGTTATATATATATAGTCATGAATAAGAAGAGTATGGTGTCACAGATAACCAATTTTACTCAGGAAAGTTGACTAACCGTGACAATTTTAATTTATTGAATGTATGAGAAAATTGTCTCCCCTAATGGCTCAGTGGTTAAGAATTCGCCTGCAGTGCAGGATATGTAAGAGATGTAGGTGGATTTGATCCCTGGGTGGAAAGATGCCCTGGAGGAGGGCAAGGCAGCCCACTCCAGTATTCTTGCCTGGTGAATCCCAGGGACAGAGGAGTGTGGCGGGCTACAGTCCATGGGGTGGCAGAGTCAGACATGACCTAAGTGACTTAGCACACACGCACACAGGAGAAAATCACATTTAAGAAGTTGATTTAGAAGAAGGCTGGAATATTCTGCTTGGTTTGCTAGGTCCTTGGAAATTAGCAGTAGGTCACAGAGACAGTAATCCTTTAGAGAAGATGAAGAATGTTATTGTTACCAGTTGCTTATCTTTTCACTCCTCAAATTCTTCTTTGTAGGCTTCTGTGGTTCAGTGGTGTGATGATCTCTGCAGACTCTCCTAGCTCTACGGAATTCTAGTTGCTTGAATCTCTGAGTAATTTTATCTGGAAATATTTAAGAACTAGGAAATTAACTATATTGTAACTTTAACTTGAGTAGAACAGCTTAAGAATACTATGAGAGTGTCAACAAGTAAGTGTGTATTGAAGTGAAAATTCAGGTCTTTATCTAAGGAAGCTGTGGTCTCATGGAGAGTGACACAATGTATGTATTTTAGCAATTCTGTAATGCAGGTACATGTGATATGTAGAGGGGCAGAGGAGATAAACTGTATTTTGTCTGGGAAGATGCCAGGGAAGAGGTAACGTCTGGGCTGAGATGAGAAAAGTGAGTTGGGGGGCTTCCCTCGTGGTTCAGTGGTTAACACTGAGCTTCCACTGCAGAGGGCAAAGGTTCAGTCCCTGGCTGGGGAACTAAGATCCCACATGCTCTGCAGCATGGCCAAAAAAAGCAAGAGTGAGTTGGGTGTTTAACGGAGTGGACAGTGGCATTCTAGGGAGAGGAAAGTGCACAAGAGAAGACTTAGTGGTATGAGAAAACATGGTCTTTGGAGAATCACGGAGTAAAGATCAATATTCTGGAGCATTATATACACACACACACACACACACACACACATATATATATGTATAATATAATGTATATAAGGAGAATGGTGGCAGTAATATCCCAAATGAAACATGGATACTAGTCTGGGATCCCTCAAAAATGTCTGTCTTAGTGGGTCAATGATGTTGCTGCTCACTGAGATAAAGACTGTATGTAACAGGACACATTGGATTGGTTAAGTTAGATTTGTTTTGTTGTTGTTGTTGCTGGCTGTATTGTATGGCTTGTAGGGTCTTAGTTCATTGACTGAATTGAACCCAGGCCATGGCAATGAAAGCGCTGATTCCTAACCACTGGACCACACGGGAATTCCCAGCAAGGTTAGTTGTAGACATTGCATTTGCGGCAAACTTGGGATCATCCATGTGAAAATGCCAAGTAGGCCTGGAAAGATACATAGTTCTAGGGTGCAGGAGAGAGTATTGGGCTAGAAATTCAGATCTGGTCATCATCAGTGCCCTGATGGTTGTCCATGTCATGGATGTCAGGGGTGTAGATAGAAGAGTCAGTGAGTGGAATCACCACCATTTAAGGTCCAGGTGAAAAAACATGATCCAGCAAAGAACCCAGAGGAGAATCATAAGAACCCAAAAGCACTGAAAACAAAGCTTGCATTGTTCTATAATGTGGCTTAGAAATTAAAGTTATGACTTAAAAAAATCAACTTAATTGTAATTTTAAATAATTTATTCACACTTCCAGGTACTACTTGCTTAATTCTTTGTGAAATAAGCAAATGTGGCCTTATTTGTACTCACTGGCCTGAATGTATAAATGGAGATTGTGAATGGTTGAATAAATATGTGTTTGCAAGGTTGTAAGACTGCTGCTTTGGAAGTACCAAGGAGGGATAGAGAAGAGAGTAATTTAAAATTGAGGGGATGGCCTGGGTGTAAGGTTCAAAATGTGAACTTATAAAAACAGACCAGATCTCTATGTCAGTTCATAAACCAAAGTAAATTCTAGAAGGAGTCCAAGATGTACGTGCAAGAAAGAAATTAGAAAACACATTGGAGAAAATAGGATGACAATTTAAAATTTTTGGTGTTAGGAAAGTTTGTAAAGAAAAAGATCGGTGGAATTAACTGCAGAAAAATAAAGTATAGGGTCTTGGATACTGTGAAATTACCAGTGTGGATATAGAAAAACAACTAATTTGGGGGACAGATTTGCAGTGCGTGTGAGAAAGTGTCCTGTGTGTGGTCATGGTGGTAGATGACTTGGGTGATCAGGGGTTCAGGACACTTGGGGAGGCCAAAGGCCATGGGACTTAGCCAAGAGTATTTGAAATCATATTGAAATGAGCATCAAAGCCCCCAGGACTGTGTCGGATATTGTGGTGGAATGAACATAGGGAGTAGTCAGACCCAAGAATGGTATTGATAAGGATTAGATAGGAGTGTAGATGGAATGTGCAGCTCTCAGTGGATACAATGTTATCATGGTATTTGTGAACATTCCGGAACCTTTCAGTCCTTCTGGAGCTATAAACAAATCTGGAGGTTTGAAGAAAATGTGAAAATCATTTTGGAAGCCTTCTCATGAATTATTTGAAACATTTTTGATTTGTAGCTTCAAAAATCATCAGCCAGAAACTGGTTTAGAGCTTTGACTTTTCTAATGTATGTGTAAGATGGGTATATACTTCATTAGAGCTATGCAGTTTAATCTCAGGGACTTTGAGCTTAAGTGCACAGATATTATATAGCTACACTGAAGTGTGAACTGTCTGTCTTCGTGGAATTGAAAAACTGCCACAACAAAAAATGCAGGTATCACCTCATTCCTGAAAATTCTCTAGATATATAGGAAGTCAGAGATACAGATTAAAATTTAATTTCCACATATAATAGTACTGCAGTGATAGAAAGATGAATATTATGGTTGGCGATAAAAAGGAGAAGGTGGATTAAAATTATAGAAAAGCTCTTTAAAGTGGGACAGACCTAGTCTACCTCATTATGTTATTCGCAAATATTTATTTAGGATCCCATCCTTTTCTGGGCACTGCCTAGTAAATAGCAATAGGCAGAAAGGGCTTATTACTTTATGCCGAGCACAACACTGTTTGCCTTTCATGAGCTTTGTCATTAAATCCTCACAATAACGCTTCACATAGGATTATTATCCCCATTTTATAGGAGAGGAGATAGAGGCTTAGAGACTTGAAGTAATTTCCCCTAGGTCGTATCGTTATTAAAAATGACGGAGAAGTCTGCTTTCAAATCCACGGCTGCTTGGTGGTGGAGCCTGGAGCCTGAGTCTTTAAATGTCTCTGTAAACGGGGCGTTACTGAGCTTTCACTATGGTACCAGGTGCCAGGCTCTGTAATCCACGTGAGAATCCTCCAGGTAAGTGTGGTTATCATCGTCTTTCAGTTTCGCTGTGCTCTGTATTCTCCCCAGAGGTCGTTTGGCTGTAGCCTGTGGTAGATTCTGTGCTCGCATCAGATATTCATGCCAGCTTTCTAATGCCCATTGGATGAAGCTGTTCGCTTCAACAATTTGGAAAAACTATTTTAGCAGCTTTGAGAGGCTATTTCTGTACAAATCCATTGTATTTTATGCAACTATTTATTTTCCTTTTTCCTTTACATCTCATATTCCTTGTATTTCTAGAATTAAGATTCTTAAAAAGAAAAAAATTGTTTTACCCTTTAAAAAAATCTGAAAACTATTGAGGTCTACTTTGAAATTTCATGACTGCCTGTAGATTTCAGTGGCACTGTGTTTTATGTTTGACATGTGAATGTTTAAGATTTTGAATAGGAAAACATTTACAAATAGGAAATCAGCTTTATATATATGAAATAGTCTGGGTAATAGGACCATGTCAAGTTTTTTTCACATAAAATTATGTTCTTGGGTTAGTGGTTAGTATTTTAAAGGAAATGTGTTAGATTTTTCCCCTTTTTCCTGTTTTATTTTTATCTCACTTTCCATTTTAGTCTATGATCTATTTTTCCAAATCAATATGAGCAATGATCTTTTAATTAAATAGAATTGGCACTTACATTTCTGTTGCAGATAGCATTGTCAGTCCTCTCCTAAAAGGACAAGTATATTATCTGCTCGGTAACTGGGTGTTGCTGTTCACTTGTGCTGTACTGCAAAGGAGGAGGGGAAATTAAGGTGTAAAACAGAAGTGTTTTTCTAAAGGAGTTAGGGAGTAGGTACTAAATGTATCTTTAATTAAAAGACAATCAATAAATTTTAACAAAGATTAAAATATTTTTAATCTAAAAATTTGGATTCTGGTTTAATATTTCATTCTTAAGTGACAAAAATGATTCACTGAGCCATATTTTTCAGGGCTGGTGAAATATAAGTAGCCAAGGGTTGCCCATCTGTTCATTACAGTCTGTAACTTTATTATCCTAGCTTCTCAAATTATCTAGTAAATTGAATCCAGTTGTTAGCATTTTTAGTTTGTATTTCAATTTGCCGCATTTAAAATCATCTTGGAGAGCCATGCTAGTTCTACCTTAAAAAAGAAAACACCCCTCTGCTTGGCAGAAATGGTACTTCCTGCTTTCATAAACAGTCATGTGCATAGTTTAGCAAGGCCTGATGCCTCTGGAGCTTTTTCCCTTTATAGCACCATTGAATCCCAGTCCTGACAGAAGTACTGCGAATCTTGTGGCCTCATTCTGAACAAAAGGGATTAGAGAAGAAAAATCTCTTGATATAAGGCTTGAAAGCAAGGGCAGGCAATCTTGGTTGTGAATATTTTCTGATTTTTCCAGAAATCAAGCAGAAGATTGAGCTGCTGATGTCAGTTAACTCTGAGAAGTCGTCCTCTTCAGAAAGGTACAGCTACATCTCTTGCATGAACAATTAATGGTGTAGCCTTGCTAAGAAACAAATCAGGGCACATTGCTTTCTTGTCAAGTTTGCTATATAACGTATTGTACTGCATGCTGGTCATTGTGCTGTTTTGAAGATGTGTATTTGGGTAAGCTGTTCTGCTTTTACAAAAAGGGTAATTGATTTTTTTTTTTTTAAATAGTGAAGCCTAATCAGCTGCAGCATGCACACCATAACACAGCAGACCACTGGCTTATGTGTGACAGCTGTTGAAGGCTTTAAAAAATAATTTACTTAGCTAAAAAATAAACAAAAATCTTGCTTTTTTTAAGGAAATAGTACTAGGTTTTCTTCCTATATTTTGAGGTTGTTGCTACACAAAATTTCCAGTATTATTTGTAAGGTCTAGGTTAAAAATACTTAGCTTTTGGTTGTAATAAATATTTTCTTGTGTGGAAAGGGAGTGCCATTTGTAAATAGCTTAGGAATTGCAAACCCACATATTAGTCACATTCTGAAAGAGAGATACGATGCTTCTTCAAGTCTGTGCTAGGAAATGGAACAGTCACTGCATGCAGTAATGGTTCATGCCTGCAGGTAAGGACAAAATGACTCAGAAGTATTTTTAAAGCGATTATTTTATCTGTCAATCAAATGATTATACCTGTAAGGAGATATTTCCATAAAATGCCTGTTTAACTTAATAAATAGAATTAAGATACATTTCTCTCAAGTCAGAAATGAGACTATAGTTGCCTATTTTTATATGTAAATGTGTGTTCACTTCTGTTTACCAAAATGGTTTATACTACATAATATTTTAAATTGAAGTTCTTGGGCATTCAATTGGTACTTACTTTTCTGTTGGTTACTTAATAGTTTATACCTAATGTTGATATTTTTATATTTAAGATGTGTTGCTTTATCTCATCCCTGGTTACTCTTCAGGATTGTCTTTTTGTTCACATTTAATATTTAGGAAGATATTATGGAGAAATAATTTGCTAGTTAAAGAATGATGTAGGAAAAACACCAGAAAAACAATAGGTGAAGAACCCAGCATGGTAAAACGAATTCAATTATAGTACACTAGTGTATGGAGGACATGATCTGATGGCAAAATGATGACATTAAATTGATTTATTAGTATAATTGGGTGAAAGGCGTCTGGCTTTAATTTAGGGAATTATAAATAAGGAAGATATTACTGCTTTCTTTATAGGTTGAAAATAGAAAAATTTAGACACATTTGTGTTTATTTTTATGTGGCTTCTAACTTCTCGTTTGTGCCTAGCTATCCCATTTTAAGCGTTCTTTTTTGCTGAGATAAAAAACAATCTTCAGCCTTGTGAATATTCTGCCAGTAAAATGGTGGTGATGGGAAGGGGAGAGGAGGGTGGTGTAAATAGTGAATGGACTGGGTGCCAACTGTAATGGTAGAGTTTTGTTACTAGGAAGAGCATTTTTAATGGCATGACAACAGTAATTATGTTGGCTTTTTGGGTATCATGTTTTCTCTACTGAGAAATTGAAGGTTGAACAGAATGGATGAGTATTACCAAGAAACAAGTTTGGAATAGGTGAGGCTTTTATGGTTAAAATATACTCTTATAAGGAAATATTCTAAAATATTTTGTGAAAGGGAGGATGAATGCGGACATGATTTAAAAGTTTAGAAATCAGCCACTGTGCTTATGACAACTTTATACACATTTTTACCAGATCTTGCTTGCTATATTATTTTGGGGGTTGTTCACACATATATTTAGCAATTGTGATATGCTGACCTAATGGGTATTAATGTAGTTTATGGATCAGCCAACACTTTGCCAACATAGAAGTTGTTTTACTAATGTAGGCATATTAAAAATAGAAATTACTCTCCCCCCCATTTAAAAAATTATACAATGATAGTCATTCGTGTTTTTTTTTTAATTTATTTGGAAGAATTTGAAAACAAGAATCTGAAGTTTAAAAAAAAATTACAGCCTAATTATACTATATTCGGCCTACAAATGTAATATAGTATCATGTAGCATTGCCACTAAACTCTGCAATTCCTTGTTCTCTAATCACCTAAATTTTTAACATCTTTGACTGTTGTATTTTAAATTAGTTATTTGAAACATGGCATGAATCTTAAAGATATTTGGAATTTACCTCTGGTCAGTATTTCTATGTATTTACTGGTTAAAAAAGAATGAAGAAACTTGTCTTTCTTTAAAGAGAAGAGAAGCTAATTGTAAAAACCAAGTTATCTTTTGTTATGATTGATTTTTGTTTACTGTCTGCAGTGTAGCATGCTCTTTGAATGTTTGGGAGAATCAAGTGGAGGAATGATGTTTTTAAGTACAAAATACAATAGATATACAAACAGTGATGTGATGTTCCTAATAATCTTAATAGATCTCAATACACCTTGAAGTTTATTTATTCATTTTTAACACCTTAAACAGAATGAGGGGGACCCATCCAACGTCATTTGGCAGGGGAGGTGTGGAGCACTTCTTTTCAGAATGGCTGACTCATAGGACAAAAACAAGCTGGGTGACAAAAGTTACAATTTATTTTTTGGTTTTATGTTTTGGAGAGAGAAAAAAAAATGTTAGCTTACCTATTTTAAAAATTAAGGATGGAGAACACTATTGAATGAATAAAAAGCCAAATGATTCTAATTATTGCCAGTTAAAAGGAACACATATATGTGGCAAGAGTGCCCTTCTGCAGATTTTAGGAATAAACCTTACAGTGAGTATTTTTCTGTTAATTGAGCTACTGTTAAATAGATGAATATTCTATTCAGCTTAAATATGATAGAGGCAAGGGTCAGGCACAATTTTACTTCTTCATCTACTGATACTTACTGTTTAAAAAAAAAAGCCACGCATATTTATTTGATACAAAAATTAAGTTTTCAGATATTTGCTTCTTCTTGCCTTTTCCTAGCTAGAACACTCCAGGGAAGTGGAAATTTATGGGGTTACAGTCGGTGGAGAAGAAGAGGATGGTAATAATGATAATACCTAGGAAAAAATGTAATGATTATTTATTCAGCATTTTCAGATGATCATTTATTAAACATTTTCAGATACTAGTTCTAAGTGAGGAGAAAGTGTGTGTGAGGGAGTGGAGTGCTGTTGGAAGGACTCTGATAAATCATTCCCAGAAAGGTCCTGAGTGAACAGAAAGCACTTTGCCCTACTACAAATTTTTTCAGACTCTATTACTGCTTCTTCAGTGAGCTCATGAACAAATTCAGACCATACTTAATACAGAAGATTTGAGCCCAGAGTGCTGAGAGCTATGATCCCCAGTCCATCTAGGCTGAGTTCAGGAAGAGTTGAGGAGGTAAGAGATAAGGGGCTTGAGAAGCTGAGAATCTGCATTCACCGTAAGCGTTGCCCACATCTGCTGTTATAAAATGTGAATGAATGATGTGATTAATAAGGTTCACAGTCACTCAGAAATTAAAGGAGTATCAGTGCCTTGTAGGAAATGGAAATATCAGTGCCTTGTAGGACCATTTCTTGTGCATGTGTTTCTTACTATTTTTCTTTTTTTGCTGTCAAAAGGGGTCTTTATATTGGAATAGATAAGTAGTATCCTAGATCTTTAGCATCCCACAAAGCTAGCACATACTTGGCAAATTGCTAGCTACCTTTTAAAGAAGAGAGAAAGGGAGAGGGAGAAAGTATCATAAAAATAATTATGCTGTGGCCTATATTCTACCAATGCTGTGTAGACAGAGTTGGTAAGAGGTGATGGAGATGGGTGTGTTGCTCCTCCATTCATATAAGGGCATTTGAAATACATAAAGAACCTGTGCTGTGTGGCATGTGGGATCTTAATTCCCCAACCAGGGATGGGACCCGTACCTGCTGCATTGGGAGTATGGAGTCTACAGCACTGGGCCACCAGGGAAGTTGCGAATCTGTGCTATTTTTGTGTATGGATTTTAGTTCCTTTTCTTACTTTGGTGCCTATTCAAGTGAAGAGAAAAAGGGCATATGATAATAATGCGTGGTTGCAGAAAGCAAAAAGAGAAGTCTGGAAGAATCAGGAGAATGGAAGGGAAAGGATAAATAAAGATCTCACCATATGAAGAGAGAAGAGAGTAAAGGATGTTCAGTGGAAAATGATCCAGGATCAGGGGGTCTTTTATTTGCTCTGATGTTGAGTTTATTTTTCTCCATGTTGTTGTGGTGAAGTAGTTGTGAGAGGAGAGCCAAATTTTATAAGATTCTCTCTTCATTGAACCTGTCCCCTCCCCATTCCAATACAAAGGGTAGATGGGCCTCAATGATCACTATTTTTCCCCTTTCCACCTGTCACTCTGACATTCTTGGCTTTCTTTCTGTATTTGCAGGATAGAAGCGTTTGAGACATTTTTCTTGAGTTTGAGATGAGATAACTGTGGCTTACTGGGTTGTCTTTCATCTATTCTGTCTTTATGCTTTCTTCTGCTTTTATTTATTATTTAGCAATATTTACATTTTAGTTGTATATGGGAAAGTGTGTAGATCACAGATCATTATAAAATTCAGTTTGATTTTTTTTTCTTTCTTGTGTAGTTTATGTGTTGTATCTAAATCTTGGCCAAGTCCATGGTCACTAAGGTTTTCTTCTAGATTTGCATATAGAAGTTTTCAGCTCTTAATATTTAAGTCTGATTAATTTTGGGCTTTAGTATTAAGGTAGAACTTGAAATTGTTTCTGTACATGACTAGTCAGTTGCTTCATCTCTTTTTGAGTAATATATGTGTATATATACACACACACACGCTCTCTCCGTACTTTTTGTCTTCTCCCAGTGTTACCTATGTGAGATCCATCTGTGTTTTCCTGTGTAGTTGTAGTTGATGCAGTCTCATTGCTGTACAGTATTCACCATATGAATATACCTAACAGTAGATAAATAATATGTTCTACTATTGATGAGCTTGTGGAATGTTTGCAGTTGGTAGCTATTAGAAGTAGTGCTGCTGTGAGCATTTGTATACATGTCTTTTGGTGAATGAACCTTTGCATAGCATTTCTGTTGCGTGTATTCCTAGGAGTGCAGTTGCTGAGCTTTGGTGGATATTGCCAACTTTCCAAAGCAAATGTGCCAGTCTGTACTCCCACCAGCTGTGCTCCAGGTCTTTGCCAGCTGGCTTCTGTATATTCTTTCTCTCTTCCCTTCCCTTTCCCTTTCTCTCCTTACTTCCTATTTCTTTTAGCATTCTGGTGGATGTGCCAGGGTGACCTAGAGTTTAACCTTTTTTGAAGAGGACTAGAAGCAGATAGGGGACTATTTCTGAGTTCCTAAGGTGGCTCAGTTGGTAAAGAATCTGACTGTAATGCAGAAGACCTGGCTTTGATCCCTGGGTTGGGAAGATTCCCTGGAGAAGGAAATGGCCACCCACTCCAGTATTCTTGCCTGGAAAATCCCATTGATAGAGGAGCCTGGTGGACTACAGTCTGTGGGGTCACAAAAAGTCAGACGTGACTGAGCGGCTAGACCACCAGCAAAGATACTTAGGAAGAAGATCAGAATGAGAAGTTTAGACCAAACAAGAACCAGAGGGTATGGCCATCTGAGGTACTGCTCTCCCATTCATGACTTCTAGTCTTTTACCTGGATGTCGGAGAAGGCAATGGCACCCCATTCCAGTACTCTTGCCTGGAAAATCCCATGGACGGAGGAGCCTGGTGGGCTGCGGTCCATGGGGTCGCTTAGAGTCGGACACGACTGAGCGATTTCACTTTCCCTTTTCACTTTCATGCATTGGAGAAGGAAATGGCAACCCACTCCAGTGTTCTTGCCTGGAGAATCCCAGGGACGGTGGAGGCTAGTGGGCTGCTGTCTATGGGGTCGCACAGAGTCGGACACGACTGAAGCGACTTAGCAGCATCAGCAGCAGAGACCATAGGTATTCACATCAGTTTTTAGATTTGGTTTTAGTAACAAAATTATCCCTTCAGCTGAACCTTATTAGAAACCTTTCATGCAAAACATAAAAAAAGTGTAAACAGGGAAGCAAGAAAGTGACCAGACCTCCACAGTTGTTGATACTCAGCCACCCCAGCCCTGAGAACCCCTCCCTAGAGTTCTAGTCCTTGCTACTTTAAAACCCTTGGTGGAGATAGGCCCCATAGGTCTGATGAAGAAATTAGGACTTTTTTGATGTATTTTGGTCTAAGTGTAGTTGTTCCTTAATTATTTTGTTAGTTTGTTACCTATTTAAACTTCGATTCTGTATTCTGATGCCTCTTGAGAGGGTTGCCATATTACAGCCATTTGAAACCTTCCAGACTGCAGATCTGCTCAGGTAGGTAACTCCACTTTACAGACTCTTCTGCTGTCTTCCTGTTGTTCTTGGCCTAAAGGTGAACTCCATACCTGGGTCATTGAGCACTGGTACTCTTCAACCTAGCCTCAGACTCCTCCACTTTGGTCAAGTTTCTCTTGCCTTGCTATTTTGTATCTCCTAACCCTCTCATCTCAAGGAAGCCCTGTCTTGGTCAAATTATGCCTATTATAAGCCATTACAGAACCATGCATCTTTCCTTTGTAGCATTTGTCACAGCTGCTGTTTGTCAATGGGGAGTATCAGTGACATTTGGTTTACTTACTGGTTTATTTACTATTAGCCTCAGCTTATGATCTCAAATGCAGAAGTGCTCTCATCACAAAATATTTTTTATGTCATCATTTTCAGCTTATAAATTATGAACTTTGTGCAAAGGCTTTTTTTTTTTTTTTTTGGTGTAGGGAGATACTGATTTCTATGGTATTGGCATAGATTAAGTCCATTTTATATATATAATCATATGATCATGTATATGTGTGTGTGTGTTAAGTTGCTTCAGTCATGTCCGACTCTTTGCAACCCCATGGACTATAGCCCGCCAGGCTTCTCCATCCGTGGGATTCTCCAGGCAAGAATACTGCAGTGGGGTTCCTTGCCCTAAGCTAATTTAACTGTTAATGTCAGGGTTACACATCTTAGCTTTTTCTATCACCAAAAAAATACACAGTTTATTGTTATATATATTTACATTTGTTTTGATGCAAAATAGAAATTAAAGTAAATCTGAACATGCTCCATCTTGGTTCTGTACTGGTAACATCAAGCCATATAGCCTTTTATTTCCAAATGTTAGTATTTCAGATATCACATTGGTGCTTTTTGTCATGGTTTACACTTCACCTTCTGCTGTTAACATCTTGTTTTGTTTTGTTTTTTTAATGGTTTACGGTGATAAAATACATAACATAAAAACATAAAATTTTATAATCCTTTTTAAATGCTAATTTTCTTTAAAAGGGAATCTTTGTACCCCTCCCAGAATGGGAGAACCAGTATCAGTTGCCTTTAAAAACAATTGCTATTAAATTCTGTCTAGATTCTCTTGTCTGATAAAGCCTTCAGGCCTGAGCCATATGCTCTTTCTGTTTACAAGGGAAATTAAATTGGCAGGTGTCATAAAAGAGCTTAAATATGTGTGAGTACCAAAGTGAGGCTTGCTCTTTGATATATTCTAATAGATTTAAAGAACCTTGGGAGAGGGGTCATTTTCTTAGTATGTGATTCAATACCTAGTCCAGAGTATCATCTCAGATCATTTTATGTACCAGCAGTGGCACTTCCTCTTCACTTTGGAAACCCCTCCCCCAAATGGTAGTTCAGGGAAGTTTTGAACTAATGTGAGCTGCAATGGCAATAATAATAAAAAAATAACTCTAAGCAATCATATTGCAGATTTCCTTTGAGGCAGAAATTAATGTGCCAGTAGTTGGAAGAAATTAAGACTAACTTTGGTATAGATTACATTTGTCATGCATCCATTCTCAGTTCTTGGAAAAGAACCTGATGCTGGGAATGATTGGGGGCAGGAGGAGAAAGGGGCAACAGAGGATGAGATGGTGAGATGGCATCATCGACTCAATGAACATGAGTTTGAGCAAACTCCAGGAGATACTGAAGAACAGGGAAGCCTGAGGTGCTGCAGTCCATGGGGTCACAAAGAGTCGGACACGACTGAGCATCTGAACAACATCATCATCATCAGGTCATCCAACCAACATGTATCAGCAGCTGCCATGTGCTGGCCAGTCAGTTGTTGGGAGACCAGGGAGCAGCAATGGCAACACAAAAGCAGAAGAGATTTTGGTAGGTGGCTTACCCCGACATACCCTGGTTGTTGGGTGTGCAGTGCCAACAATGAATGACTGCATCATGAATGACTTTATGGTGGGAGGCTATTAGCACTCTTTGAAAGGATTAAAATAACCAATAATTGCATATTTGGAGGGTATATATTAAGGCTATAGCTATGGTGAAGGGTTGCAAACACAATTGTCTACTGAAGGCTACTGTAAGGGAGCTATGAGGGCCTGGTGGGGACTTTAGCAAATTGGCAACCACAACCCCACCTAAAGAGATGGCAGCTGATCAGCTGTTGCTGATTACTGCTATGTTGAAATACAGACCAAGTTGTGCGAGTTTCTGTGATTTTCAGGGAAAGTTGAAAATTTGGTTTTCATGTAAGGTGTCTCTTATTTTAATTGAGAGTGCAGATTAGAAAACAAAACAAAGCAGAAACTTGTACCAGTCTTTTTTTTTTTTTTTTTTTTTTAAGAGTATCTGTTTTCTAAATTCAGTTCATGGTAAACATTTTTTCTACTGTACTGTGGCACATGGATTTACAATTTGTGTGCCACAGACCTGTGCAGATTTATTTTCAAGGAATTTCAAATCATATGAGTACTAAGCATTATCTGTAGAATATAAGTCAAACAATTGTCTTGTTAAGGGATGTATTTATAGGTTTTCTTGACATTTCAATATGCAGAAATACTGATGACCTCTCCTCTAATAACCACATGCTAATAAGATACCTCAAATTCTATGAGATCAACTGTTATAGAGTAGAAATGACCTCCAAAAGAGAGGCATTTTTCAGATGGGGGTGCTGTTATGTTTGTTTATTTACAGATATTTACTAAGTACCCAGTATGGTGGAACTTAAACTTTAATAAGTAATCTGAAAATTACAGAGGTAGAACAGTGTTCTGTTTGAATGACTGCCACTTCATCTTTTGCCCCTTTCCTCCTTTTTCCTCTTTGCTTCCATCTCTCCCCACAAAAAAGATTTTAAAGCTAGTTAGACATAAGAGAAGAGTATTTGATCCCTGGATTGGGAAGATCCTCTGGAGGAGGAAAAGGCAACCCACTCCAGTATTCTTGCTTGGAAAATTCCATGGACAGAAGAGCCTGGAGGGCTATAGTCCATAGGGTTGCAAAGAGTCGGACATGACTGAAGCAACTTAGCGCACACACACTCAGGGAACTAGATGCTACAACTAAGACTCAGTGCAGCTAAATAAATAAATTTTTTTTTTTTAAAGCACAATCACGTATGTATACCTGTGGCTGATTCATGTTGACGAATGGCAACAACCATCACAATGTTGTAATTATCCTCCAATTAAAGTAAATTAATTAAATAAAAAATAAGCAACACAGTCCTACTGTATAGCACAGGAAACTATATTCAATATCTTGCAATAAATGATAAAGGTAGAAAAACTGAAAAAGCATGTGAAGTATATATATGTATATAAAAGTATATATATGTTTATGAATATATATGTAACTGGATCACTTTGCTGTACAGTAGAAACTAACAGAACAATGCAAATCAACTATACCTCAGTTTTTAAAATTTCTTAATAAATAAATAACCTAAAAAAATAAAAGCACAATCACACTCTGCTTTTTTTTTTTTTTAAAGCCTATGAAATACATTTTTCTTCAAGCCTGTAAAAGGAGGTGATTCCGTATTTGTTTGGATGGGTAGATATGCTCTAAAGACAGACAGTTTGCCTGTTGGACCCTAAGTATTTTTTCTGTGTTGTATATGGTTAATCATGATTGCAGGATACCCAATAATCATGAATATGAAATATTAAAATATAAAATGTTTGGCTCAAAATTTTCTGTCAACAGTTTGTGACAGAAGTCTTTGTATGGTGTATATGTAAAACCACTTCTGTAAATTATCTGAAATACACTAAGCCATGCCTGTACAATGGACTTTCCGTAGTGGTGGAAGGTTCTATAACATGGTCATGCCTTACTGAGCCTTTGGTAAGTTGCTCTCATGACTGAAGAATAAATTTTAAATTTTATTTAATTTTAGCTTAAAATTTATAACCACTGAATAATATTTTCAGATGGGAATGCCAATGAACTCTGTTGTCTTAACCTTTCTTTTTTCATTTAGAAAAGAGTATTATTTTCTTTATTATTTTTCTTTCCTGACCTCCACTCTATCCTTTTCCATTTTCTTGTTGTTTTGCTTTTTATCCTGACAATATTTCCTTTACTTGAACTCAAATTGATAATTCAAAGGCATTCACTAGTTATTTGTCCTTTGGTAAAGGTGTTTTTAGTTCCTCTTTCTATTTTAAGGGCAAAAAATATCACTTAACTATTTGCCATTGCACCACTTAACTAAATTTTAAGTCCTCTTTTTAATGTTGTACTAACATAACAGTGTCCAAGTCTGTGTTGTATCTGATTTTATGGTTTAAGGTATTTAACACATAACCACATACACATATTATGTTCAGATTGTTCTTGGCCTTGTTTTAGCCAGAATTTAAACAAAAGCCAAAGACTTAAACCACTGGACTGCTATGGAAAGCTGCACTGGCACTGCGGTGGGCATGGGTTCAGCCCCTGGTCTGAGAATCCCTGCATGCTGCCAGGCACTCCCTTCCCTTCTCCAGAATCTGTCCTTGTCCTATTCACTAGCCTTTTTGCCCCTTAACAGTTTTGTATTGATTCTGATAATACCCCCTGGATTCTGAATGAAAAAGGGCATCCTATTTTAGGGGTCAAGATAATCCTTAGTTTGCAGGAGGAGCCTTTGTTTAATGCGGGGCTGAAGAAAGTTTACAGCAATGTTGCGTACAAAATTATACTCATTTATGGAAAAGGAAGTCTGATGGAATTAAATACAGAATTGTGGGGGAAAGTTTTTTTTTTTTATTTTGTTGCTCAGCTCATTTTCTTAAGAGATTAAATGTTTGCTTTTATAATTTGACAGTCTGTGTTTGAATAAATGAAAGACTTCTCTAGCGGAATCCTTGGCTGCCTATGATGCAGTTCAACACCTTGGTCTGTTATATGTGATTTTCTCTTTAGGACTGTCAATTTTTTTCTGGGCTTTTGTAGATAGGTGAAGGAAGAGAGTGTATTGATGGATTTATTGCTACAGTGGTACCTTGGTATACTTCTGTTTCACTATAGATGCAAGTATTTATTTCAAAGTGAACAAACCAAGAATTTGTGTTTGGGTATAATGAGCTGTGCAGTGCCCAGTTCATTCTCTCTCTGTCCCTCCCCGGTCATGTGCCCCCAAGGAGCTTCTGCTGCTGTTGCTGCCCTGAGGTCAGCTGTGTTCCCTGTGGCAATGTGGCCCCTATTTCACGGTCCCCTGAGGTTAAACAGTTATTATCCCTTGTTTCTCTGAGTTATTATAAAGTATTTAATGACTGATGGCAAAGGTGGAACTGATTTTCATAGTAGTAAAACTTACTTGCTGTTCACCCACCTGATTGTTTAATGAAATCACAGATTTTTGTGGAGAATATTAAAGGCCTTCTGATTCTTAGGACTAGATGTTATGAAGTATCTGTAGAAATATTTTTAGGTGAATGCAAATCAAGTGTTTTCCAAGAAATTCTTCAAATTTAATGTTTTAAAAGTGGATCCACAGAAGTTGACTTTTTCTAAAGATGAGGCTCTCTCTAGTTACCTGATGTGATTTGGTGCTTTTGTAATTCTAAACGTTTAAATTCCCATGGCATTGTTCAGTGGCATTGCTCCTTGCATGCATGTAAGTTAAAACCTCTACATCTGGAAATGTGAAATTGTAGAGTGACTGACATCATGTCCCCCAGTAAGCCCAACGCAGCCCATAGCAGCCTTTTTCTAGTCATACAGCACATCAGTGTTTCTTTTCTTGCATTCTTTACATTTAAGTGCATGTGGTACAGAATAATGTATTTAAATTTAAACACTAGAATAACATTTAGCTCAACGATAGCCTCATGCTTTGAGAAGCACATAGACAACAAGAGCTCATGTGAAGAAATTGAAGATCTACTGTCATGTCTCATTTTCTTCCAAGTCATAGGCTTATTAAAAGGAATGTTTGGAACAATCATCACATTATCAAAAGTATTATTTTCTCTCTAACTTTAATGTATCATAGTTGAGATGATAAAGGTAGAAGTGTACTTATGAATGATGTGGCTCAGTTATAAGAATTTGTTTTTATTAACTAATCAAAAGCATTTAGCTCATTTTTTTGACCAAGCTTATATGGATGAATGTAATGATGAAAATTATCATAGCAAGAAGGGAAATTAGAGCTCTAGTTTATCCTCCACCATTGTTTTCTGCATGAGAAAAGCCAGTGCCTGAAATAGTGAAGTGATTCATCTAAGGGTCCAGATAGGATTCTTGTAAACTTTCAGTGTTTATAAAGTTAAGAAATTTGGAGTCTTGGAACATTGCACAAGGCAATTGGTTTACCTAGTTACCTTCTCTTAAGAAAACCAAGAATGATTATTTTAAATTATACTAGTACTCTTCTTTAATATCTGCTCAAGCCAGAGCATGGAAGAAGTAATGTTAAATGCCTTTCGTTTTATGGCACATTTTCATATTCACTGTTAATTCTTCAAGAAATCCTTACAGATGCATACTGTGGATGGTTCTATTCCCACTTTATAGATAAGAAACCATTATGTTATGGTTTAACCGTGTCATACCTCAGTTAAGTCAAAGAGGTCCTCTCAAAGCCATATTTTGCAGCTCCAACAACTGTGCTCACATATTATCTGACAATTTTGAGTATTTTTGTGTAGTAGGTGTCCTGAGTCAGGTCACATGCATTTAATAATTGAGTTTGTGCTCATTTCTTTCTCCACTGACTTCAACATACAAGCAACCAAGAAGGAAAGAGATTACGAGTGCCAACCTTTGCTTTGAAACAGAGCAAATATAACTAGGACACGGACAGAATTCAGACTTTTGCTCTCTAATACTCTATTGCTCGTCCTGTTGTGTATCATAGTACTTCACCCTCAACTACCTGATTCTAGAAGGCATTTGAGCTACAAACCATTCACAAAAAGGGAAAGCTTCCCTTATCTGGAAATGCTCCTCATCAGCAGATTTCCCTCATATGGGGTCCCCTTTCTCCTGACAGTTCTAGGCAAATGAAAGATTATTGTCACTGACCGGCCACCTGTCAACACTGGGAAAATTTATAGTTGATGTCTTCAGTATTCAAAATATCTGGCTCTGAAATAGATAGGCTTAATACAGAAGGTTTCTTTGGTTAGTGAAGAAGTTAGAATAGAAGATGAAGAAGTGAAAGTGATCTGTCTCAGTTTCTTTTTTGATTTCTTCTTTATCCATATGCTGGCCCTTCCTCAGAGTCTCTGTCCAAGGTCTGTGCTCTTCTTGCTGCTCTCTCTCTGAAGATGATCTCATCTCTCATGTTTCCATGGTGTTGAGTACCATCTGTGAGCAGACTTTTGAACTTATACCTCCAGTTCTCCTTTCTGAGCTACAGACATTTATATCTAGCTGCCTGCTTTACATCACTACCTAAAATCTACTGAAATGTCAAATTTAACCCGCCCTGTACCAAACTTATTATTTGGTTAATCTTTCCTCACTGTGCTGGTAGATAGGTTATATGGCCAATCTGTGCTTCACTTTTCTGTCTTGCAAAATGTATTTGTTGTTGTTGTTGGTTAGTCGCTCAGTCATGTCAGACCCTTTGCAAACCCGTGGACTGCAACATGCCAGGCTTCCCTGTCCTTCACCATTTTCTGGAGCTTGCTCAAGCTTATGTCCATTGAGTCAGTGATGCCATCCAACCATCTCATCCTCTGTTGTCCCCTTCTCCTCCTGCCTTCAATCTTTCCCAGCATCGGGGTCTTTTCCATTGAGTCAGCTCTTCAAATCAGGTTGCCAAAGTATTGGAGCTTCAGGTTCAGCATCAGTCCTTCCAATGAATATTCGGGATTGATTTTCTTTAGGATTGACTAGTTTGATCTCCTTGCAGTCCAAGGGACTCTCAAGAGTCTTCTCCAACACCACAATTCAAAAGCATCAATTCTTAGGCACTCAGCCTTGTTTATGGTTCAACTCTCCAACCTTACAGTTCAGTTCAGTTGCTCAGTTGTGTCCGACTCTTTGTGACCCCATGGACTGCAGCATACCAGGCTCTCTGTCCATCTCCAACTCTCGGAGCTTGCTCAAACTCATGTCTGTTGAGTCAGTGATGCCATCCAACCATCTCATCCTCTGTTGTCCTCTTCTTCTGCCTTCAACCTTTCCCAGCATCAGGGTCTTTTCCGATGAGTCAGTTCTTTGCATCAGGTGGCCAAAGTATTGGAGCTTCAGCATCAGTCCTTCCAATGAATGAATATTCAGGACTGATTTCCTTTAGGATTGGCAGGTTGGATCTCCTTGCAGTCCAAGGGACTCTCAAGAGTCTTCTCCAACACCACAGTTCAAAAGCATCAATTCTTCAGCACTCGGCTTTCTTTATAGTCCAACTCTCACATCCATACACGACTACTGGAAAAACATAGCTTTGACTATATGGACCTTTGTTGGCGAAGTCATGTCTCTGCTTTTTAATATGCTGCCTAGGTTTGTCATAGCTTCTCTTCCAAGGAGTAAGCATCTTTTAATTTCATGACTCAGTCACCATCTGCAGTGATTTTGGAGCCCAAGAAAATAAAGTCTGTCACTGTTTCCATTGTTTCTCCATTATTTGCCATGAAGTTTGACATTAGATTCCATGCTCTTCGTTTTTTGAATGTTGAGTTTTAAGCCAACTTTTTCACTCTCTCCTTTCACTTTCAAGAGGCTCTTTAGTTCCTCTTCACTTTCTGCCATAAGGGTGGTGTCATCTATATTTCTGAGGTTATTGATATTTCTCCTGGCAGTTTTGATTCCAGCTTGTGCTTCATCCAGCCCAGCATTTTGGATGATGAATTCTGCATATAAGTTAAATAAGCAGGGTAACAATATACAGCCTTGACATACTCCTTTCCCAAGTTTGAACCAGTCTTTTGTTCCATGTCTGGTTCTGTTGCTTCTTGTCCTGCATACAGGTTTCTCAGGAGGCAGGTCAGGTGGTCTGATATTCCCATCTGTTTCAGAATTTTCCAGTATGTTGTGATCCACACAGTCAAAGGCTTTAGCGAAGTCAATGAAGCAGAAGTAAATGTTTTCCTGGAACTCGCTTGCTTTTTCGATGATCCAACAGTTGTTGGCAATTTGATCTCTCGTTCCTCTTCCTTTTCTAAATCCAGCTCGAATATCTGGAAGTTCTTGGTTCATGTACCGTTGAAACCTAGCTTGGAGAATTTTGAGCATTCCTTTGCTAACATGTGAAATGAGTGCAGTAGTTTGAACATTCTTTGGCCCTGCCTTTCTTTGAGATTGGAATGAAAACTGACCTTTTCCAGTCCTGTGGCCACTGCTGAGTTTTCCAAATTTGCTGGCATATTGAGTGCAGTACTTCAACAGCATCATCTTTTAGGATTTGAAAAGTATTTGTAGGGGAAGGGAAAGAATAAGTAATCCTTTTGTTTATGGTTGCCCTTAGGACTTTTGGGTCATTGATAAAAATTACCCTATGTCTAGCCCATCTCTCTGTAAGTTTATAAGTGCATCATAAATATCTTTGAAAGAAAGCAGAAGACAACAGGAAACTTTGAGAGGCCTCTACAAGGATAGAAGGAAGTCCCTTACCGCTAATGTTACTCCAGCAAATAGTGATGTTTTGCTGATGTGTGTACGTAAATTTCAACCTTTTCTTTTAGCAGCTGCTGGAGCCACTATCACCTCTGCTAGACTTCTTGCTCAAGTTACTTCTTAACTACCAGGCTCTACAACTCTGGGGCCCACTGTAACTAGGAAAGGCCCTTTTGGCTCTAAAATTTTGTCACTCTGCTAATTTTAATTTTTAAAAGGGAATGTTTATAACTTTCTGTAGACTTAAAAGCCTCAGTATTACTGTATCTCATTTACCTCACAGTTTACATCCATTTGGTCACTAGGTCCTGTCTGCTCCCCTGCTACTTTACTGCACTGCTCTCTCTCTTTTCAGCCATTCCTTGCCTCAGGCCTCAGGTGCTGACCTTCTTTCTGACCTCTGCTGGCCTCTCCCCTTTGCACCACCTCCAGAATCACGTTCCTTGAGAGACTCTTCAGTATAGCTTAAGGTCTTTCACAGTCTGGTGCCCCTCATCTAGGTTCTTACTGGTCTGCCATAGTTGATGCTTTCACCCTTTTATCTTTCTAACAGACTCTTCCTTTGCCTTGACCTCATGACCTTTCAGGCGCCATCTCTGCTTTGAGCTGCACTCCTCTCCCCCTGAGGGCCTTTATCCCTGTTTTTGTCTCTTAGTGTGCCTTTTGTATTTCTGTACTAGATGAAAGAGACAAGGAGTTTTACCTATTTTTGTGTTCCTGGTACCAAGACTTGTCTTCTGACCCATATAGTAGTAGACTTAAGTGTTTAATGTTAATTTGAATAAAGGTTTTAAAGTTTCTTTCCTAACTAGTAAGAAAGTTTTCTCTAAGAAAAAGTTATTTTTGTCTAGAAAAAGATGGTCAGTCAGTATCTTCTTGTTTCACTTTCTTCTAAAAAGCTTTGCTGAATGCTCTTTCTGTAGGTGTTTTACCCCCCACCTCCCTGTCCTTAGAGACCTCAAAGGCTCTCTTGCTGTCACTGGTATCTCCAGCAGCCTCTCTGGTATACCCTCTGCTTCTGGAAACACCTCCCTGATGTTGGCTATCCCGTGAGCCAGGAGCCTTGGTGGCATACTCAGTTAATTAATGTCAGAGTTGGGACTTGAACTTACGCTGCCACTTAGTCTAGTGTTCTTTCCTTTGTGTCTGACTGAAGGCAGCATCCAGAATACTAGGCAAAGCTCCTGAGGTTGGTTTGAGAAAACATTGTTTGGCTGATTCTGACATGTAAATTTAGGTGATCTACTGAACTGCATATATTTATTGATATGCTCTGCTGCTGCTGCTGCTAAGTCACTTCAGTCGTGTCCGACTCTGTGCGACCCCATAGACGGCAGCCCACCAGGCTCTGCCGTCCCTGGGATTCTCCAGGCAAGAACACTGGAGTGGGCTGCCATTTCCTTCTCCAATGCTCTAGTTGATAGATAATTTTAAAAGTGAAATATACAATTTTATACCTTTTCTAAAATCCAGAATTTATTGAAATGCTTACCTTTGTTCACAGCCCTAAATTCATTGTTATTTAAGGTTGTTTTGCAAGTGATTTTAGAATTTTAATTTTAATCTTGCCCCCTTTGCTCCTTCTCACAGCCCCCTGCTATACAGTGACTCATTTAGACTTGGAGAATTAAGATTGGAATGTAAGGATGTCCAGACTTTTGAGTCTTGGCCAACCTTTCTTTTGATACCAGAAGAAATGATATACTGAAATAAATGTGTATATTTGAAATGCTACTTTCTTGGCAAACTGAAAATCTTTCTAGCTTTCCTTCCTTATATTCAATTTACGGTGCAGTCAAGCCAAAGGTTACTACTCTTAAGGACCGAAGATTTGTCTTGCCTTAGAGATGCATTGGTGAGCCAAGTTGACTGTTCAGCAGTTCAGTTGGCTACTACAGACCAGCCTAGGCCATCTCTTGAGTGGATGTAAGCTAAAAATAGATGATTCTTTTGGAATTGGCAAAGCACAAACTCTGGATTGTTCTTTGTTGCTTGTTTCAGATTGGACTTTGTGTGCCTATGAGTAGAACTTTGTGTGTACATTAGAAGCTAATAATGGTTATTTTGCTTTAATTACTGTGGCGTTTTATCTACGTTCCCCCACCCTACCTACCCACCCCACAATTTCCAGCTTCTTCCCCAGTCAGGCAAAGAAGAGAGGATGTGTATCAGAGGATGTGTATAACTTAAAGCTCTAAAATGCAAGATCATGCTGTTGATTTTATAGATGAAGTAGCAGACCTAGAAATGTCATGTCATTCACCAGGTTGATAATGGCACAAGATGGAAGTGACAGTGGGAAATGTTTCATTTTTTTATATTTTAAAATATACCAAACCTAATTTGGTCCTTGGAGTAAGTTTATCATACAGAGTTGAGAGTGGCCCTGAGGAGTTTTTCTAGGGGAAGATTTCCTTCTGCTATTTTTAAGCATTTCCAGTTGTGTGTTTGACGGGGGGGGGGGGGGGGGGGTAGTGGAGTAATTGATGATAATCCTTGAGAAGTTGTTTGGTCATTTTGCTGAGAGAAATGAGGGGGCCTGTGAAGAGAGGAAGAGGAGAGTTGCCATGGTAACAAGAGATTCTGTCTGACTAGATCTTCATCCCAAATAGAATACTACTTTCCTGTAAAGGAAGGGATCATCTTGTGCTGATGCGTTTATTCAGTTTTAGAACTGGAAAGCAGCATGATGTATTGAAGAGTTTATGGCCTTTACAGCAATGAACCAGAAAGTAAATCCTAGCTAGCTACGTAACTTCTTTAGGTCTTAATTTTCCTAATCTTTGTAATAAAGATGATAATGCCCACCTCACATGGAGTTGTAAGGATTTCAGGAGGTAATTTATACAAAATGGGTACTCAGGAGGCAGTGGTTGGTGGTGTTTTAGGAAAGGAAAGGTGGTGTAGAGAAGTGGTCATGTTTTGGAATCAGGCCGGAGTTTTGGTACAGCTTGGATCAGTTGACTTACTCTGTTTACCTTGGGCAAGTAGGTAACCTTTGGGCCCCAGTTTTTGTATCTGTATAAAGCAAATCTAATAATGCATATCAATTGTATATTTATGAGCTTTAACTGAGATAATGTACATGAAGATAATATACATAATGTACATGAAGTTCAGGGCAAGATAGCAATCAGTAAATGGTCTAGGAGCTGGTAGATGCCTCAGAGCTGGAATGTCTAGATTTAGTCCCTCAGGATTGTTATATACTTCAGTTTGCCACCATCAAATTTTGGTATCGAGATTAGAATTCTTTAGGAGCAAAATTTCAAAAATAATACATGCCATTTTTCCCATACAGTCTTTTCTTAATAGTTAATATTTTGTATTCTGACTGCATTTCTGTTTTCAGTTAGAGCTCTTGCATCTTCTTTCCTTTGAGCTCTTCCTTCCAGTTTGACAAAATGATTCTTGAACATTTAAAAAAACTGAGACAAAATAATAATAAAAATAAAGGTTACGGACCATGAACTAGAGTAATGCTGCCAAAGATTACTTTTATTAAATACCTTAAACACTTAAGTAAATATTCAGTAAATGTATCTGGCAGAAATATTTGATAAATATTTTGGTAAATATCAAGTAAATTTTCATTTGTAGTAAAGTCCTGCAACAAATCATGAGCATATTTAAAATAAAACACCTGGAGAAAATGTACTTTAGAAATTGCTGTTTCAAAGCAATATTCTCATCACCCAGAAATCTTTCCATTTTTGGAGACTGTGGAGGTTCAAAGATCAGCTGCTGGTTTACCCTGTACTTTCTGAAACTACAGTGTATATTTAGGCTACTAAAGTTAAAACATTTTTTTTCCCTTCTCCCTTCATTTGTCCCTGACTGTAATTTCTGTCAGGATTTATATGTAGGGAACTATATAAACTAGAAATATTGTATGTTGCCTTGCATGGTTTTTTAACCTTTTCTGTACTCTTGGGACTCAGTTTGAAGAAATGTTTTAAAGTATGTTCATTCCATACCTGTTCTAGATAAAATGATTATTTCACTAATTATCCATAAAAGGATAAAAATAGTAAGTTTATAGAAAATTTATTTTCAACCTTTTAGATTTGTGCACAATGTATTTGATCTAGAGATTGAATTTACTGTAGGTAAAATATGATGTGTGATGATGGGGAATGCAAGCAGGATTGATTTTCAAAAGAATGCTTGTAGAAATGAGGTAAGGCAGTAGCTTGTAGGTAGGGAGCAGTTGCTAACTAGATCAGAAAGCCAAAAGTGAAGGTGCTACAACGCAAGATTCTGGTTTAAAGAGGGGAGAAAAAATTAAAAGCTCACTGTCTCTGGTTTTCTTACTTTTATCAACTATCTGTATTTAAATCTGTATTCAGATACTTTATATTTTTCTCTTGCTTTATACATAGAATAGTACTATTTCTATATCTGGTTCTAATTAGATTTTGTTAATCATGTTTTTATTTTCTGCTCTCATCCCATTACTTCTTATCAGCTCCCAGGAGTCTGTTTCAAACAGTGTATTTTGATGTTCAGGCTCTTTCCCCACTCTAGCTTTCTTAAGGCCTCTGACCCACTTATAGGAGGGAAAACCAGAAAGATGTGTTATTTTATTTTGAGTGTGAAAAACTGGATGTACTGCTTTAGTGGTGCCTTAATAATCAGGAAAGAAGTCTTATTCTGTATGTGTTTTTTATTGGGTGACTTCCTGTGCAAAGATAAATTATATCACTGTTTTTTCTAACTTAGGCAAGAAAGAGATCTATATTTTGTACTATTTGATGCTAAGTATATTATAGGTTTTTGTTTAAGAAATTTTTCATAAAAATTTTCAACTTGTTAGGACTTGGGTTTATCATCATCATCATCTTTTTTGTTGTTGTTGTTTTAGTTTTCTCCTTTTGCCAAATTATAAAAATAAGTTGTGCTGAGTAAGAATTTGTAATTCATAGCCTCTTTGGGACTGTTTCTTAAGTAAGGATTCCTAAACTGTAGGTGCAACTATTCTGATATGTAGGGGCATCGTACACTTGGATTGGCCAGGGATAATCCCAATTTATGTATGTTTTCTTGGCTAACTTATTAATAGGAAAAGGAGGGAAAGAAGGCCTTTCACTCTGAGTGAATTGGATGATGAAATATGTGGTTGCCCTGCCTTGCCTTAATGACTTTAACGAATCTCCAGTGTGGTTACTGTGCCTATGCTTTCTTCTCTGGGGTCAAGATGTCCATTTCCACTGAAAACTTGGAGAGGTGTGCTCCAAAATGATTGTGGTTGTTTCTGTCTGTGTGGTGGGATTATGAATAATGTCACTTTTTTTGCTGTACTTATCTCTCACTTCCAGCTGTCTACTAAATGAAATTGAAAGTGAAAGTTGCTCAGTCGTGTCCAACTCTATGCGACCCCTGGAATTCTCCAGGCCAGAATACTGGAGTGAGTCGCCTTTCCCTCTTCCAGGGGATCTTCCCAACCCAGGGATCAAACCCAGGTCTCCTGCGTTGCACGTGGATTTTTTACTAGCTGAGCCACAAGGGAAGCCCAAGAAGTCTGGAGTGAGTAGCCTATCCCTTCAGCAGATCTTCCCGACCCAGTAATCAAACTGGGGTCTCCTTCACTGCAGGCGGATTCTTTACCAACTGAGTTACCAGGGAAGCCCACTAAATGAAATTATTTGTTGTTAAAACCATAGCAAAACAATTGAACATGTTTTCAAAAGTCATTTATTTTTAACCCCCCAAAATGGAGACTGTGAAATGGTGAAGCCTATCAGTCAAGCTTCTGAGTGCCAAGCGATACAAACTGGCTGTTTTAAATAGAAATATAATTGGAAGGATTAAAGAAGGTGATGGAACAACAGAAAAGCTAGAGAACAGCTAACAGAGGCAGCAGATAACTTCATGCCATGGGCTCGTTTTTGGGATCTCATGGCTACTGGGCACACCACCACTGTAGCTGGACCCTTCCCACATTGATTTTGCTGAGTCCTTGAGTAACTCTTTCAAAGTGGGCGTGTTACAAGCTGAGCTTGTACCCTAGCCTCCAGGGAGCAGGAACAGACCACATCTCCCACTCCAGGAAGGGAAGGCAATACTTTTTGGTGATTTCCATTTGAGTTTTCTTTTTTTAGTCATCAGCATGATGTTGATGATGAACATAGTAATGATGATCTACTTATCTTGATATTTGTTTATTAGGAATTTAAATGAGACAGGCAGTACATTTAAAGGGAACCTGCTTTGACTTGAAAATGATTGTTAATTGCCACTAGTTGGAGTCACAGGTAATGATGCTTTACTATTGTTTACCCTGCATAATTCAGCCCTTACTTAGAACCTTTTGTCATTTCTTTGTCTGGTTGGAGGAGTTTGGAATACTAATTATTTTGACAGAGGGGTTGATTTAGATACATGCCTTGCCTTTAACTCAGGGTTAGCTTGCTGCTGAGTTGTGTCAACCTAATAATATGGTAGCTTTTTTTTTAGTGCTTTAATTGTCAGAATGTACTGCCACTGTTATTGGCTGTTTGTAAACACTTAAATGCCTTTCTGTAAATCAGTCTAGAACTTAAATGTTTATAATGAACCTAAAACCAAGTGGTAAAAATAGAAACATCTTCTGTTTATTGCTCTTGCCATGTTTCCCTGGGTTCTTAAAGTTTGACTTGGGATTTAATAGAGCACCCAAGTGGTAGACAGCATCTGTGTGACAGTTCTTCACTTATCAGAGTCAAGATATTCCAATGTGCTGAGATTGTAGAATTTAGTAAATGTTTTATTAATAGACCTGCAGTAGGGAGTGGGGATATGTAGAATGTTATGACCAATAGTACTTGTTAGATTTTCTATTTTAATTTTCTCCTTTAAGTATTAGAATTGAAAAATAATTTGGCAGTCTACAGAATGATATTTCAGAAAGTGACAGTTTTTGAACCAAATTTAATCAAAAGCATACAATTTTTGTCTTTTTTGAGGAGTCATTTGTGTTTGCCACTGAAATACCCTTGGGCTTGTGGCGTCTCTTAGAAAGCCGATCATGCAGTGTTCTGGCACCTCTTCAGGCCCAGGGCCTGTTTTGGCGGAAACCTGACTTCATGGTATCATCTACTATAATTTAAAGTAAATCCTCAAACCAGTGTCTCTCCTCAGGGAAATTATGTCATTCATATTCTGCTTCTTGCAGCATGATGTGAAAGAAACCATGTTCACCAACTGCTGTTTGATTCTATCTCTATATTTGTGGAGGTGGTTCATTTAGCTGTTTTCATTTATTTATAGTTTCTTAATAAAAGTCTTGAAGAGATTCATCTTAGTTTCTTTAATTTGGTGTTTCATACCTGGTGCCCGTAAAAATCTTTCTCGGCTCCTGTTGATGTGTTTTGACGCACTGGTTTCCCCTCATCTCCTTTCTCTGGCATGTGAACTATAGGCCATTAGTATAAGCAGTATCATATTATGGGAAGGATGCTGGGTTTATGTGTCAAATGATTTTGGATTTTCTAGTCTTGGACCTGTTGTTTAGTAACTGTGTGGTCTGGATTGAATCTCTTACATTATCCTAAAATCTGTTTCCTCATCTGTAGAATAGAAATAAAACTCACTTTCTCTTTTATAGAATGCTGCTTCCCTGGTGGCTCAGTGGTAGAGAGTCCACCTGCTTGTGCAGGAGATGTGGGTTTGATCCCTGGATTTTGAAGATACTCTGGAGAAGGAAGTGGCAACCCACTCCGGTATTCTTGCCTGGGAAATCCCATTGGCAGAGGAACTTGGTGGGCTACAGTCCATGGGGTTGGAAAAGAATCAGACATGACTTAGCATCTAAACAGTAACATGAGAAGAAATGGCATTAATTTTCAGAGAATCAGCCACTTAACAAATTATAATGCACCATTATTTTATGTGCCACTAAGAAAGAAAATTCACTGCCTATTAAACTGTGATATACCAATGGTTGCAAAAATGCATCCTACTTCCAGAAATTATAAGGTAAAAAAGTAATGTGCGTTAGAATTAATGAGAGATGTTATATGTGAAAGCTCCATTCTCCATAGTGCTGTAAGAGTGGTATTTTAAAAACCATAAATCTTATGATGTCATTTCCCTGCTTGAAATTCCTCAGTGACACTCATAGCCTAAGGATAAAATCCAAACCCTTAACATGAAGAACAAGGTATGACAAAATCTGGATCAAAGTGCCAGACTAGCAGCATTGGCACCACCCAAGAACTTTTAAAAAATGCAACAGCTCAGAATATCCCGTTCCTGCAGAATCAGAAATTGCAGGACAGATCCCAGAAATTTGTGCTGTAACAATCTAATCTCTTCAGGAGCTTCTGATACATCCCACAGTTTGAGAACCACTGATCTAGGTCAAACTTATTTTAAGTTTCTCTTTTTCCCCCTTCCTCTCATGTGCAGATAGAAGTTAATATAGAAATACTGTGACTGCTAGAATATAAGGTGACTATTCTCAAGAAATGATCTCCCAGAAAAGAGCGCTTGCACTCATGTGAGGGGGGACTATCTCAATGACTGTTTTGAATAGAATTCTTTGTAATGACATTATGAATTGAAGAGATTTCAATCAGTGCTTAGTTTCAGATATTTTTAGAATTCAGTGGTGGCAAATAGTTAAAAAGAAAAAGAAGCAAAGGCGTTTAACACCAATTTTATAATTATTCCTCACAGTTCCAAATACTGAGTGTCTTTCTAAGGCCTTTTAAAGATCTCATAAAAAAAAAAGTAAAACAACAGCTGACTGTAATGTGGAGATGATATGTGTATAAAATCAAATGGGAAAATTAACTGACCTGAATGAAATAATTATTTCTGACTTGGCATAACAGTTCTGTGGCCATATCATATATACTTAAATAAAACAACTTAAGCAACTTAAAATGAAGATGCTATCTTTTGGAAAACTGACTTTCTGAAGTGGCTTTATTGATGGAATACAGTAATGACCAACATGCATATGACACATTTGAATAAACTTGCTTCATGAGAGAAAAACAATCTTTCTGAGTAATATTTACATGAATTAAAAACCATCAAATATTTAAAATAAATTATATATTATACTTAAATATTCATTATTATTATAAGTAAATATTTGACTGTTCCATCTCTGTACCTGAAAGTTCACTTAAAATTTTCAGGGAGAATTGCCAAATAATAATAGTTGTAGTTTCAAAAAAAACTACATCATTCTCTCTGCCTGAAATGGTTCTACCACATGTTTCTCCTCATTTGGGGATTCTTGTGTTCTTTGAAACATTGGTACCATCTTCTCCGCATATTGACTGTGCCTGTTTTCTTTCCCACCCCGAGGTTAGCAGAACCTTTCTTTTGCTTCCTGTAGCATCTGACACATGCTGTAGCATCAGTGCACCTGTCTGCATTGCTTTGGTGCTCTCTGTAGCTTTTTTATTTCTTCTGTTAATGTGTTTGTTATTTTAAGGCTGTGTGTATATCTATAGCGGAGAAGGCAATGGCACCCCACTCTAGTACTGTTGCTTGGAAAATCCCATGGACGGAGGAGCCTGGTGGGCTACAGTCCATGGGGTCGCTAAGAGTCGGACACGACTGAGCGACTTCACTTTCACTTTTCCCTTTCATGCGCTGGAGAAGGAAATGGCAATCCACTCCAGTATTCTTGCCTGGAGAATCCCAGGGACAGCGGAGCCTGGTGGGCTGCCGTCTGTGGGGTCGCACAGAGTCGGGCACGACTGAAGCGACTTAGCAGCAGCAGCAGCTATGTCTATAGAGTAACGCATAACTAAGTGTAGTAAGCATGGACTTTGTAGACAGTCTTGGTTTGAAGGATGGCTTATCCATCATTTAGTTTTATAACTTGGGAATATTAAATTTTAGTCTTCAGATACTGAAACTAATAATTAGTTTGTTGAATTACAGTAAGCAGTTAATGAAGTGGCACATGGGAGCCTTTACCAAATGCTTATTATTCAATTTTGTCTTCACATCATAGGAACCCAGAATATATTTCTTAAATGATAGGGAGAGATTTTTTTTTATAACTTAGACCCCACTGTCAATGGATAGATCAAAAAGCAATAGTAATCCATGGATGTAATTTTAGCATATGTTTCAAAATTTCATGTATTAACTAATATTATTTGTATCATCTCAAACAGTATTGGTTTAATTCTATCCCTTTGAAAAAATACCACCCACAGTCTCACCTTTCAGTGGCAACTACTGGTATATATGTTTATATCCTTTTCGTGTCTACTTTTTATTTTTGCATAACTGAATTTGCTAAATTATAACTGGAATAGGAAAAGTCTTCTTAAGTTGCATCTGTTTTAATTAGGGACCTAAATTTCACATAAAGGGTGAAAAAGGTTTCAGTTCAGTTCAGTCTCTCAGTTGTGGCCGACTCTGCCATCTCGTGAACTGCAGCATGCCAGGCTTCCCTGTCTATCACCAGCTCCCAGAGCCCACTCAAACTCATGTTCATCGAATCTGTGATGCCATCCAACCATCTTATCCTCTGTTGTCCCCTTCTCCTCCTTCCTTCTATCTTTCCCAGCATCTGGGCCTTATTTTTATATAAAAATAATATAAGCTATTAAAATTAAGTTAATTTTACCTTATACTTAACAAAATGTATATTGTCGCATCTGTAGGTCAGTTCATAGAATGAACAAGAATGACTCAAACATTGTTTCTGTTGTAATATTCCCATTTCCCTCCCCCAATATATTTTTTACTTCCTATTTGAACTTTATAGGAATTATTAAGAGGGCCTTTATTTTGTCAATGTAGTGGAGAGTTTCATTTCTTTTCCCAGTGATCTCCCCTAATTCTTACATATACAAGTTTTCCTCATTTGAAGAGTCTTAATGTGTTATTTTTGTTGATCTTATCATCTGCAGGTGTTAGCTGGTTGACTAGGTTCTCATTTGTCTGGAACTTTGCTACTATTTACATCTGTTTTATTGTCACCGTGAAGTCTTATTTGTTTTCAAGATTTTTAGTGTCATTGAATTGTATCTGCATTCTGTTATCAAATGCTTAGTTTTCAACAAAAGACTAATCTGTGCCTCCATTAGATAATTCTATGTTTGTTTGTTTTTTTAAAGTAGGGAGAGATACTTGAATTTAATTTATGACTGGTCAGTTCACTTTTGAGTATTTTTGTGTTACTTTTGCAAAGTTATTACAAGTGTGTGATTGACGACAAGTTTTTAAACACAGCTTTTTACATGGCCATTTTTGCTTTAATGTTTACTCCTGACTCTTTGTAAGCTTCATTTTTTAAAAACTCTTATTTTTTAATGAATTCAGGTATACTGGATTCATATGGTCTTATATTATGTTTGCTTCTATAAACAGTGATTCTTGATAGTAACTGATATGTACTTTTTAAATTTCAAAATGTTTGGGTTGTTTTCTGTGAATAAATTCCTAAGGCAGGATCACAAAATAAGTAAGGCGGGATTTTTTTTTTTTTTTGCTACACTGTGCAGCTTGCAGGATCTTAGTTTGCTAACCAGGAATTGAACCCTGGACCTTGGCACTAAAAGCATGAAGCTTTGATTACTGGACTGCCACAGAATTTCTCAGATAGGACCATTTTAACGGTTCTTGATACATATTGCCCAGTTATTTTAGTATTTCACATTCAGCAGCAGCATGTGAATTTCAGTACATTTTTATCTATATGTATTTTTTTATTTTTATTTTTATTTTTATTTTTAAGAAAACTACAACAAATGTGAAAAGTAAATCGAGAGTATCCCATTGGTATATGCCTTTTATAGGAAAGTAAATCCACTTTCTTGGTAAATTGTTTGGCGCGTCCTGTGTCCTTCCACTCGTTTTATTTAAGTGTTCGAGATTAATCCTGAAGTACAGGCAGATATGTCATTTCCTTATTCCCCATTTTCTGCTTACTTGCTTTTCTACTAATTTCAGAGCCTAGCAGTGGTCTCCAGCATCCATCTCCACCATCTTTGTAGTTGAGTTTATTCTGTCCCACGGATCCATGCTGCTGGCAGCCTGAAGCCCTGCATTTGCCTGTGTTCTCCTTACTGCTTTTCCTTTGCCCTAGGTGCTCCAGCTCCATCTCTGCTGGAGCCATAACACATCCTTAAGAAGCCTTTGTTTATTAAAGGAGTACCTTTCTCGTATTAAAGAATTTTGTGGTTTTGGTCACTCTCATCCTTAGGTGCTCGGGTTGAGATTGAGCCCTGCAGCAACCAAACCAGCGTGTCGTCCGTGTTCATTCCTAATCTGGTTTATTCAGGCTGGTGCAGGGGCTAAGTCTTTCATTACAAAATGCCCTCGCCAAACCTGCCTGTATTCTATCTTCAGGTCAGGACCAGTTAAATCATACATCCCATGAAGCCTTCCCGGATCACTAAGTCCTCACCATTTTCATCAGAACCACTTTGTTCTTAAATTAAAATCTTTTGTGCAATTTTTGTCTTGGATCCTAGGTTCAATCCCTGTGACACCAACTCTACTTTGACTCCTTTGTTACCACTTGTACTTGATAATAAATTCAAATATTTTTATCCTATATATGCTTGTCTGATATTTTTTGGCTCTTGGCCGCAGTACTTACCTCAGTAATCTTACTGCAACTTACTCCTTTTCTGTGATCATGGAACCTGACTTGAATTTTATTCCTGAATGAGACAGTAGGAGAGAAATGTCTCTGTCACAGCAAAGAGTTGTGATTAGGGTTTTATGTTTGATATAATAATGATGAGATATTTAGGTGTCTGGATTTTTGTATGTTAGCACAAAAAGAAGGACTCTTTAAAGTAACAGTGTCTCTTAAATTTTTGAGGTGTTTGTATTTGCTTGCTTTGTTGAGCTGAACTTGCTGCCATTTTCTTGCTCTCTTGGGTATCTGCTTTTTAAACAACTGTTGGTGGGTTAGCGTCATTCCAGCTTCATTTCCACCTTGAAAAGGCAGCAGAGACTGTTACTTCTGTGAACTGTAAAGTTTAATATAGCAGAAACTAAAGTATTTCTTTGTAAACTACAGTGTTTCTATATAAAATGGTACTGATGACAGTACATACTAGTTTGACTCCAAAGTAGAAGAATAAAAAGATATTTTGGCATCATTTTTGCACCTTTACTTTGGACTCATCATTATATATCTAAAGAACTTTTATTGCATTGTTCATATTTCCTTTAGTATACAGATACTGGATTATCACAAATTTTTGTTAGAAACATTTTTGAAAAGACATATTTTCAGAAAGTTGATGTGCTTTTTGCAGCTTCAGATAGAAAATTTAAAAATGTTATTCAAAGGATCTAAATCCGGACAGTGTATTTTTCTAGTAATAACTAGTCAGTTTTACACTTACAGTGAGCTTTGTATATTTTTCTTCATTTTTCACCTGTCAACTTAGGATATTGGTTCTGGCCACTATTCATATTTTTATTATTAAAATCTTCCTGTTTTAAGAATAGTTGGCTAAAAATAGCTTGTGGATCTGGAATTTTTACCCATGTCAGTTATTCCCTTCTCTCTCATTTCTCTGAGGATCAAGGTAGGTTGTTAGACATTTGCTGCAATATTTTTCTCCTTCTTTGTTAATAATATTTTTTTAAATGAAAGAGGAAAAACTACTTCTTTGGGCTCTCAGAACTGTTTTGTATTAGTATAGAACATTACATTTTCTGTGTAATTGAGTACAATAAAGTATAGTAACTCAGTTTTTACATCATTTTTCCTGACTGAGTACTGCATTTCAGACTCTTCTGTTGACCACAACGGCTACTCCATTTCTTCTAAGGGATTCCTGCCCACAGTCGTAGATACAATGGTCAACTGAGTTAAATTCACCCATTCCAGTCCATCTTAGTTCGCTGATGGCTAGAATGTTGATCTTCACTCTTGTCATCTCCTGTTTGACCACTTCCAATTTGCCTTGATTCATGGACCTAACATTCCAGGTTCCTATGCAATATTGCTCTTTACAGCATCGAACCTTGCTTCTATCACCAGTCCCATCCACAACTGGGTGTTGTTTTTGTTTTGGGTCCATCCCTTCCTTCTTTCTGTAGTTATTTCTCCACTGATCTCCAGTAGCATATTGGGCACCTACCGACCTGGGGAGTTCCTCTTTCAGTGTCCTATCTTTTTGCCTTTTCATACTGTTCATGGGGTTCTCAAGGCAAGAATACTGAAGTGGTTTGCCATTCCCTTCTCCAGTGGACCACATTCTGTCTCAAAAATGACAGAATGATCTCTGTTCGTTTCCAAGCAAACCATTCAATATCACGGTAATCCAAGTCTATGCCCCGACCAGTAACGCTGAAGGTGAGTTGAACGGTTCTATGAAGACCTACAAGACCTTCTAGAACTAACACCCAAAAAAGATGTCCTTTTCATCATTGGGGACTGAAATGCAAAAGTAGGAAGTCAAGAAACACCTGGCGTAACAGGCAAATTTGGCCTTGGAGTACAGAATGAAGCAGGGCAAAGGCTAGTAGAGTTTTGCCAAGAGAAGGCACTGGTCATAGCAAACACCCTCTTCCAACAACACGAGAAGACTCTACACGTGGACATCACCAGATGGTCAACACCATAATCAGATTGATTATATTCTTTGCAGCCAAAGATGGAGAAGCTCTATACAGTCAGCAAAAACAAGACCGGGAGCTGACTGTGGCTCAGATCATGAACTGCTTATTGCCAAATTCAGACTGAAATTGAAGGAAGTAGGGAAAACCACTAGACCATTCTGGTATGACCCAAATCAAATCCCTTATGATTATTCAGTGGAAGTGAGAAATAGATTCAAGGGATTAGATCTGATAGACAGAGTGTCTGATGAACTATGGACGGAGGTTTGTGACATTGTACAGGAGACAGGGATCAAGACCATCCCCGTGGAAAAGAAACACAAAAAAACAAAATGGCTGTCTGAGGAGACCTTACAAATAGCTGTGAAAAGAAGAGAAGTGAAAAGCAAAGGAGAGAAGGAAATATATTCCCATTTGAATGCAGAGTTCCAAAGAATAGCAAGGAGAGATAAGAAAGCCTTCCTCAGTGATCAATGCAAAGAAATAGAGGAAAACAACAGAACGCAAAAGACTAGAGATCTCTTCAAGAAAATTAGAGATACCAAGGGAAGATTTCATGCAAAGATGGGCACCATAAAGGACAGAAATGGTATGGACCTAACAGAAGCAGAAGATATTAAGAAGAGGTGGCAAGAATACACAGAAGAACTGTACAAGAAAGATCTTCATGACCCAGATAATCACGATGGTGTGATCACTCACCTAGAGCAAGACATCCTGGAATGTGAAGTCAAGTGGGCCTTAGGAAACATCACTATGAACAAAGCTAGTTGAGGTGATGGAATTTCAGTTGAACTCTTTCAAGTCCTGAAAGATGATGCTATTAAAGTGCTTCACTCAGTATGTCAGCAAATTTGGAAAACTCAGCGGTGGCCACAAGACTGGAAAAGGTCAGTTTTCATTCCAATCCCAAAGAAAGGCAATGCCAAAGAATGCTCAAACTACTGAACAATTACACTCATCTCACACACTAGTAAAGTGATGCTCAAGATTCTCCAAGCCAGGCTTCAGCAATACATGAACCGTGAACTTCCAGATGTTCAAGCTGGTGTTAGAAAAGGCAGAGGAACCAGGGATCAAATTGCCAACATCCGCTGGATCATCGAAAAAGCAAGAGAGTTCCAGAAAAACATCTATTTCTGCTTTATTGACTATGCCAAAGCCTTTGACTGTGTGGATCACAATAAACTGTGGAAAATTCTGAAAGAGATGGGAATACCAGACCACCTGACCTGTCTCTTGAGAAGCCTGTACGCAGGTCAGGAAGCAACAGTTAGAACTGGACATGGAACAACAGACTGGTTCCAAATAGGAAAAGGAGTACGTCAAGGCTGTATATTGTCACCCTGCTTATTTAACTTATATGCAAAGTACATCATTGAGAAATGCTGGGCTGGAAGAAGCACAAGCTGGAATCAAGATTGCCATGAGAAATATCAGTAACCTCAAATATGCAGATGACACCACCCTTATGGCAGAATGTGAAGAAGAACTAGAGCCTCTTGATGAAAGTGAAAGAGGATAGTGAAAAAGTTGGCTTAAAGCTCAACATTCAGAAAACTAAGATCATGGCATCTGGTCCCATCACTTCTTGGGAGACAGATGGGGAGACAGTGGAAACAGTGTCAGACTTTATTTTTTTGGGCTCCAAAATCACTGCTGATGGTGATTGCAGCCATGAAATTAAAAGACGCTTACTCCTTGGAAGGAAGGTTATGGCCAACCTAGATAGCATATTTAAAAGCAGAGACATTACTTTGTCAACAAAGGTCCGTCTAGTCAAGGCTGTGGTTTTTCCAGTAGGCATGTATGGATGTGAGAGTTGGACTGTGAAGCTGAGCACCGCAGAATTGATGCTTTTGAACTGTGGTGTTGGAGAAGACTCTTGAGAGTCCCTTGGGCTGCAAGGAGATCCAACCAGTCCATCCTAAAAGAGATCAGTCCTGGGTGTTCATTGGAAGGACTGATGTTGAAGCTGAAACTCCAATACTTTGGGCACCTCATGCGAAGCGTTGACTCATTGGAAAAGACCCTGATGCTGGGAAGGATTGGGGGCAGGAGGAGAAGGGGACCACAGAGGATGAGATGGTTGGATGGCATCACCGACTCGATGGACATGAGTTTGGATAAACTCCGGGAGTTGGTGATGGGCAGGGAGCCCTGGCGGGCTGCAATTCATGGGGTCGCAAAGAGCCGGACATGACTGAGCAACTGAACTTCCTGACCCAATATACAGCATAGAAGTAGGGACTGAAGTGCTATATTTTTAGGGCGTTTACTACATTTACCTGATTGAGAAAAGAAATGTGATGAAACAAATACATTAAAATCGAAAATGTTTTCCCTTAACAATACATTTTGTACTTTAAAAAGTTATGTTTATAGTTACTGGTTCAGTTAATGGCAGTTGTTCTAGATACACATTTTCCTTTAAGTAGTAAGTGGATTTCCTGTGGTCTGTGGCATATGGTGTTAGTTTGCTTGTTTGATAGCAAATGGGGTAAGGGTATAAAATGACTTCAAAGGACTGTGGGTAGGAAGGCGGGATAGGGAGAACCAACTGTAAGTCCTATTAAATGCCCTTGTTGAACTTTTTATTTTTTTTAATTCTTTTCCTTGATATGAGGGTTAAATCAAATAGGCCTGAGTTTTCTCGTAATATTCTGTAAAATGGAGGATAATAATAATATCCATCATAGAGCTGCAAGAAGGATTGAGTGAAAGTATGTAAAGTGCTTAGGACAGTGGCTAGCACACATTTAACTCTCCGTGGTTATTTTACATTTAATACTGTTTTTAATTGATTGTTCCATGTACGGAAGCTTTTTAGTTTGATGTAATCCCACTTGCCTGTGTTTGCTTTCATTGCCTGAGCTTCCAGTGTCATCTATGAAATCATTGCCATGACCAGTGTTATGAAACCTTTCCCTCGTGTTTTCTTCTAGGAGTTTTATGTCTTATATTTAACTTTTTAAACTATTTTGAGTTGTTTTTTGTGTATGGTGTAACATAGAGGTTCAATTTCATTCTTCTGAATGTGGATATTCAGTTTTCTCAAGACCATTTTTTGAAGAGACTGTCATTTAACAAGAGAGCACTTTAGTTAGCGTTAGTCATTCAGTCATGTCTGACTCTTTGCGACCCCATGGAGCCCGCCAGGCTCCTCTGTCCATGGAATTCTCCAGACAAGAATACTGGAGTGGGTAACCATTCCCTTCTGCAGGGAATCTTCCCAACCCAGGGATTGAACTGGAATCTCCTGCATTGCAGGCAGATTCTTTACTTTCTCAGCCACCAGAGAAGACTGTATTTTATCCCATAGCAAAATAACTTTTGTTATTTTTATTACTTGTAGTTTGGCCACAGAGGTTCATATTTTTCTGATACCTGCCTGGAATAGCAAGTGGAGAAATGGGTGAATCTGTTTGTTTTTTTCTTGCAGATGTCTATGCATTTAGTAGTAGACAATAGGTAAATGTCTTGAGAACCCCTCAGGATGCAGTAAAATGAATCTAAATGGGAGGTGAAGAACATATGTGATGTGATGGGTACTGAGTTGTGAAAAAGAATTCTGGATTTTGAGGCACAGTTAATTTGGCTTTTGGAGTTTCAAGAATAAGAATAGTTGCATCATTGACAGAGATGAGAGTTTTTAACATCAGGAGGGTGAGCCATAGGATCTGTGGGAGTGTTGAGGAACCTGAGGGTGGTTTTGCATTCTTCCAAATCCATAAACAGGTGTTTCTGAAATTTTTTTAGTTTCTGAAACTAAAGTATGAGCTTGGAACCCAGGGGAGGAAAAACAGAAGAAAAAGAGGCTCTGTATGTCTAATGTCCATTCAACAAATAAAACTCATCAGACTTGTATTGCAGGTTTTGATTGTGTATCAGTGCTTTAGGTCTTCTATATAGATTTGGGGTCTTTGTATCTTGAAATTTCCTTGGATGAGGTTGTAAAATAGCAGAGATGTTTTAAGTCCGGGGGCTCTGATGGAATAACTACTGGGGGATTGTCTTCAAACTCAGAGACGAGGATTTGAGGAAACATAGCCTCTTATTCCCTAATAAAGCATGAGGATAAAACCCAATCAAATCCTGGGCTCAGATCCTTCTTGATTTTTGTCATGGCTCTGTGGCTTCTTATATAATTCACTTGACTTCACTGGTAGTCCCATCTCTCCCATTTTTGAGCCTGAAGTAACTCTTATGCTTAACCTTTTGTAGAAACTTCCAGACTGCTTTTCAAAGCAGCTTGCCCTTTTTCATTCACACATGCATTATAAGAGATTTCCACTTTCTCCACATCTTTGTCAACACTTGTTATTATCTTTTTTATTTTAACCATCCCATTGGGTGTGAAGTGGTATCTCATTGTGGCTTCTGTTTTTATTTACCTGATGGCTGATGAGGTTTGATTGTCATTACTTAATTGCCATGTGCTATTTGGTCAAGCATATATCATCTTTGGAGAAATGTCTGTTAAGATCCTTACTTGTCTCACTTGTGAACTGTGTCATTTATCTTTTTTATCACTGAGTTGTAAGAGTTTTGTATTTGCTTTCAGCTATTGGGTTTGAACATAACATGCCTTTTTTGATTCTGGGAGAAAAAGGACCTGACAGCAGTTAATAGACACAGTTCTCATTACTAAGATGTTTCCAGTAATCTTAACATAGAAGGTAGAGAAAGCCAGAAATGAGGAATGATTTGCTTCTGAGTGCGGATGAAAGAAATCACTGTTCTCTTATCCTTATATCCCAACCTGTATATTCTTTTGATTTAACTCTAAACTTTAGGCGGGGAAAAAGCTATCTTTTTGAAGTGAAGGTCTTTGTTGCACTTAATCTTTTTAAAGCATGAATTTTGTTTCTTCCTTGAACACATATGCAACGGTTTATTTTTTTTTTTAATCAAGCAAAAATGTTCTATTTTGTATTCTGGGAAATATATAAACATGATAGCTTCTTAAATACTTCACAGGCAAATTTGATTTTATATTTATTTAATTGAAAATCTTATATTTTCACATAGTAGTTATTAACATATTGTGGAGGTTTTTAGAGTCTGAGTACACATCAACATAAATTTGTATTTGGTAGTAAAATGCTATGTTTTAAAGGTAATTTTATTAACACAGTTCACAACTTTTAAATTCCACTGTAGCAATGCTCAGTAGAACTTTCTGTGATGATGGAAATGTATTGTGCAAAAACCACCCTCCACATGTGGGTATTCAACACTGGAAGTGTGGCTGGTTAGACTAACTGCTAAATTTTTAGGTTAATTCATTAATTAAAATTTATTTATTTATTTTGAGAGAAGAATAGAGTTTATCAGAACCTAGGGAGACACTATTAGAACAGTGGGCTGGCCCGAGGGAGAGCCTGGCTTATAGCCAATTTTATTGCCTCAAGACAGAAAATTCTTACTGGAAGGGTGGCATTAGGTGATTGGTTAGGATACTATAGGGTGGGTAACAGGGTAGATACTTTACCTCATATATGGGGTCAGGGAACTGCCTGGTTTTAGATCAGGAGGCTCACGGCAACAGTTACTCTGAAACTTGGTTAATTCCAGAAGATGTTTTTTCTTTGACTTTGGTACAAGGCTCCATACCTGTCACCTTAGTATGCTGCTGCTGCTGCTAAGTCGCTTCAGTCGTGTCCAACTCTGTGCAACCCCATAGACAGCAGCCCACCAGGCCCCGCTGTCCCTGGGATTCTCCAGGCAAGAGTACTGGAGTGGGTTGCCATTGCCTTCTCCGGTCACCTTAGTATAGGCCTTCACATTCCCCCTTCTTTTGATTTATGGACCAAATCTTTGGCCCCTTAACACCCTGCTCATGACTGTCTACCTATCCTTGTGTCAGGTTGTGGGGACCAAGGTCACTGGGAAAAGAGGCGATGACCTCTCTGGCTTCTTCAGGCTGGACAGGGGCATTGTAGTGTCATGGGTCCCAGTGGCTGCTTCTGTCAGGGTTCATGTACAGAGGGAGATAACGAGTCCACAGAGCAACAAGGCGGCTTGTTCTAGCGTCTGGGTGTTGTCCAGGTAATATTCTTGTTGTACTACCGTTTGGAGATTTATTTCTTGTATTCTAGAAGAAACAGACTTAATAAATTAAAAGATACATGGCCAGAAGATTAATAGAAGCAAAAAGGCTGCCAAAGGGCCTAGAAAGAGGGGCTAGCCTGGAGAACCAGGACCAGACTTCGATCTGTGATGTTAGTGTTTCTCTAGGTTTGAGAAGATGCAAGAATTGGGGCTCATGAAAATCTTTACCTGAAAACATAAAACTATCTGAAGACCTATCTTGCCAGTTTTCCTAAAATTTTATATAGCCACCTGTGGCTAGTGGCTACTTGACACAGGTTTTGGACAGCACAGTTGCAGAACCTTGCTAATCTACTATTACTTTCTTAAAAACAAACAAAAAAACCAAAAGCACCGAGTTCTGTTGTAAGAAATTTTATAAGAAATAAGTAGAATATATTTGGGTTAATTTATTGACTTTATTTCCTGTTTTCTCCATAGTATTTAAGAGTGCTTGTTTTCTAGATGCAGCCTAGTAAACTTCATATGTAAAATTAAGTTTTCTTATTTTGATCTTGTAATTACAATATAAAAAATGGTTGTGCAGTTTTCCACCAAATTTTCACCAGATTTGAGATGTTCTGAGTGAAAATGAAGGCTGTGGGTCATACTTTGGGTGGCTTTGGGAGTAAGATGGCCATTATTTGTGAGAGAGGCTGGGGGTTGATTTGGAAGCCCTGCCACACTTCTCCAGGATGTGACACAGGGGCAACCTCAGGTGTGACTTCTAAACAGAAAGTTACCAGGAAGATGAGCTTAAGTGCTTGTTGGCCACTGGCTCTAGCCTGCTCCAGGGTTGGTAGCAGTAGTGATTCGCCAGTGCAGATGGAGAGAAGCCAGCTGCTTCTGTTAAATAAAATCCATCATTTACTGACTTTATAGGCAAAAAAGCAAGGCATATTTTATTGACAGTTTTTGGATGGTGGCAACATTCTAGGAAGGGGGAATCTGTTCAGTTGATACTTTAGCACCCTTTTTATGTTTAAGCTCATGTGTCTCTTGAGATTAGGGCCTTTTCTCATGAAAAGGTCTAACTTTGATTTAGCAAATAAATATTTGAAACTTTTTAGGGCCAGGGAAGATGTTCAAGTTCACTTTAAATAATAGCACAACATACATAGTTCATAAAATCAGGTATAATGGTAGGACATATTTTCACTGACGGTTTGCAGTTTGATTTGGAATTCTAAATGTTCCAAAAGGGAAGATGGTAGCAAACTATAAGTAGATAACATTGACCAGATGATACTTGGAGGGGTGTGTTTACTAGGTAAGTTAACAGTGTGTTAAGATCTTTTGTGAGTAAATGACAGCGATTCTGAATTCCTAGAAATAACTCTTTACAAAGCTATGCCTGTCCTTATGGAGAAAATGACAGAATATTCCTGAAGATGTAAAAGCCCTCTTGAACATGCTGTGAACAGAGGATGGAATGATTTTATATTGTGTGGAAGCCATTTCTTCTGAAATAGCCTGTAAATTCAGTGAACGTGTGTAACTTGATAATCTTATCTAAAATAAACAATTGCTGGGACAATTGGCTATATATATGGAATGAGCCAATACCAGAGCTTTGCCTCACATATTAAAGAAAAACTCCAGGTGGGTAATTCTTTGACCTCTAGATTACACACTTTTAAGCAGGGAGTTTCATATTTTCTCTTTTGTGACCCAGTGTGTACCCAAACCTACCTTTGTATAACTGAAATATGTTTAAAGAAGCAGTACTCTTAACACCATTTTCTACTTTATTCCTTATTTAATAAAATACAGTCTGTGACCCAGTACATTGGTTTCATGAGTTGCTGAGTATAGCTTGACAGAAGTGACAGAGGCTGCCTATGAGAAACTCTTGTATGTGTGTACAGGGAGATGTGTGTGAAAATGTCAGAATGTTTATGATGATATAGATACATCCTGGACATTCATTGAGAAAAGGACTCACTATACTGATAAATATTCAGATGATGTAATACTATATGACAGTTACAGTGAGAACTGGAGTTGGAGTTAACCTCTGTCAACATAGGTAAATCTTGGAAAACAAATTGATTGGGAAAAATTGTAAAATGTATCATATTGTTATTGGTACAAGCTGAGTCTTAATTTCGGGATAGCTGTTAAATGTCAAAGGACGAACTGAGTGGAGGGAGAGGCTGGGCTTCAGCTCTGTAGTAACTTATTCATTTAAAAAGATCTGAAGCAATTATGACTAAATGTCAACGTTTGTTAATATGCAAGTGAGTATACCTGTTTTGTTTGTTTCAAATAATGGAATATAGTAAATAAATATGAGGGAGACAAAAAGGAGCAAAGGGGTTGGATGAGGCTGGAGCCTTAAGCAAGGCCCAAATCATCAGAGTTGTATTTATCATGTTAAGAATATTTTGCCTTATCTTGAGGGCAAAAGAATTTAAGAAAGAAATGAGATAACATTTGTATATTTGAAGAGTTACTTTCACTAATGTGTAGGACATAAATGGGGTGAGTGGAGGTTGAGGATAACATCATCATAATTCAGTTTTGAGGTATTTGTGGTGTGAGCACAGCAGGGCGGTGGGGGCGAGAGGAGGGTCTGTAGATCAAGGAGGCCAATTCATTGGTAGCTGATCACATTTAAGGGCAGGGGCTGAAGTTGAGGATAACTCTTAGGGTCTCTCTTCACTACTGTTGTATATAAATGCTGGTGATTGTGATTGTCCCTGGAAGGGGAAACACAAAAGCTGGATCAGATTATAGGTGATACATACAGAGAGAACTGGACAGTAAGTCAAATTTTTCTATGGGAAGGTGGTTTTGCTAATCATTTTCAGCTAGAATTTTGAAAGAACTAGAAATAAAATTTTATAATTATTGTTTTTATGTTCACATAGGTGTTTTTTGTTTTTTTGTTGTTTGGTTTTTCTTAAAAAGGTAATTTTCTCTTTAAAGATACATGCATGCTAAGTTGCTTTAGTCATGTCCGACTCTTTGTGACCCTGTGGACCATAGCCCACCAGGCTCCTCTGTCCACGGGGACTCTCCAGGCAAGAATACTGGAGTGGGTTGCCATTTCCTCCTCCAGAGGATCTTCCCAACCCAGGGATCAGTCTGCTTCTCTTAAGTCTCACTTTGGCAGGCAGCAGCTTTACCACTAGCGACACCTGCAAAACTGTTTTAAAGATGGAAGAGCGGAATTCCTTAGCTGTCGGATTTGGCCCATGTTCAGTCCCTAGCTGGAGAACTAAGATCTCGCAAGCCGTGTGCCAAGGCCAGGGGAATAAAAAGATGGACCAAAAGGTGCTATGATTGTCTGACAAAGTACCAGCTTGAATAGTAATGGAGATATGTGAAATGATAATGGAAAATTGGATTCGCATCATTATACAGTTTGTGTATGTTTATCATACTTTCAGATGTACCATTGGGTATGCTTCTTTTTAGCTGTTGGGTTTTTTCCTTCATGATTTAGCATTCTTAAACATTATAAGAATTTTTAAAGTAATACCACTGTTTCTTAGGTTTATAATTTTAACTTCTGTTTCAGTTGCAGCTGGTTCAGGAAGCCAGCTTTGTGTTTATTCTTTTATTACTTTATTGTCTTCCTTTCACATGAAAGAAATTTCATAAAACCCAAAGTCAGCAATTCCACCAACCCCATAAATAGAAACCATTTTTCTGTTGGGGGCATGCTGGGATGCACCTGCTGGTTGAACCTACTTTGTTTCTCTACATCCATCTTTATATGTTGGAGATGTTACTAAAAATCTTCAAAGATAAGAGACCCTTGTGTGTTTCATCATGAGAGATTCTGTCCCCTTGTTTGTAAATCAGTGTAGTACCTAGCACAATGCATGGCATGTGCTGTGCTTAGTTGCTCAGTCGTGTCTCTTTGCAACCTCATCAATTGCAGCCCGCCAGGCTCCACTGTCCATGGGGATTCTCCAGGCAAGAATACTGGAGTGGGTTACCATGCCCTCCTTCAGGGGATCTTCCCAACTCAGGGATTGAACCCAGGTCTCCCGCATTGCTGGCGGATGCTTTACCATCTGAGCCACCAGGGAAGCCCAAGGATACTGGAGTGGGTAGCCTATCCCTTCTCCAGGGGATCTTCCCGACTCAGGAATCGAACCAGGGTCTCCTGCATTGCAGGAGGATTCTTTACCAGCTAAGCTACCAGTCTGCATGGAATGTAGTTGATCTTTAACAAATACTTGTTGAATGAAAGTACCATCATATTGAATGTTTGAATCTTTTACAGTTTGTTTTTAAAGTTCAATTATTGCTTTGTAAAAATAAAGGCATCACTCCTGGAAGCATGTTTTTACTTAGAATGAGAACGCAGAGAGTGAGCAGGATTCACTGCTTCACAGTGAGCAGGATTACGTGAGAGGTTTGGGTGTTCCTGTGATACAATTCATGGTAGAATGAGCCTTGTTTGTGCTGAGCCCTTCACTGGTCAGGCAGTCTTATAAAGTACCAATGGGGTTTCCAGATAAAGACTTTTTTGTTTGTTTAAATTCACACATATATTATCCAGAATTATATGGTAAATAACTTTATTACTTTGGGGCATTGAATTTATTTTAGAAAAGGGTTTCGATAAATAATATTAAAATTTGAAAATGGTGGCATATTTTTAAATTAAAGAAAGTTAGATGTTTGAATAGTAGCTGTCTTCTTCAGCTGTCTTCTATAGTAAGAACTCAGGGTTTTTTCTTCTTTATTTCAACTGTTTGAAATGCAGGTGAGAAAAAATACAGTTTTGAAATCTTGCGATGTGCAGGACACTGAACCAGAAATTGGACGGTGTGGAGAAGGTGGTGAGACCTGGGCATGGGAGAGGAAAATGTGTGTGCAGGTGATTGAACTGCTAAAAGGCTGAGCTCTGTGGAGGACTGTCATTCCGCAGACCTGCCTGTTGAAGGGAGAGTGCAATTGCTGAGATAGAGTGAGTGAGGAAGCATGGCTTTTTAAAGCAGATGAGATGGTCTTGAATCCTAATAGGAGACCCACTTGGATAGGGAGGTATGCGAGGATGACAGATGCAGATTGGGAAGGAACGGCCTTCAGTTCCACCTTCTGTCTGGATTATTAAAATGTGGAAAGAAAGCCTGTGACTGACTGGTCAGCACCTTACTAATCTCTTCAGAATAGGCTTTTTCATTTTTGCATACATTAGTCCAAGTATAGTTGTTGCAGTTGATTTTTTTCTTTTTAAACTGAAGCGATGTGCAGATTATTCTTGGAGTTATTGCTGTTGGGCCCATCTGGGCAGGTAGAGTTAAGGTTGTGAAACCTATGTGGTCCCATGTGCTTTTGCTGGACTGAGAAGCCCTGGGTAGAGGTGAGTCTGGCCCCTCAGGTGTCTTTGTGCAGTCAGCATGGAGTCAACCACTCCCTCTTATCCCTGGGTCATTTTGCATGAAGAAGAATTGCATTAGTAGTGGAAATTTTATTCTGTGCCCTTTGTGCCTTTTAAAAAAAAGATCAGTTTAAAAATATCTATTTGAATAAATGTGAAAGCTTTTAGATAATGCCTGCCTCATAGCAGGAACTAGAGTTTAACTTGGCTTTTTCCACAGTAAAATTATAGACTTCTCTCTTCTGTTTCCCGTGTAGTTTCAACAAAATACTCCATGAAGTCAGCAGGGCCTTATCACTCTTGTTCATGATGAAGCAAATACACAATGATAGCATATAAGTTAGGTATGTTGAAAGTGTGTTTTAAGATTCGTGTTATTATCCATTCAGTTGCTGCATTTACACTAGAATACTTTCTCAAAAACGTAATTTATGATGGAAAACATGTAAGGGATACTGTAGAATAATAGTGTTTAAAGAGTTAGCAGTACTCAGAGTAGATACTAAAAGCAAGTAAGAAAATAGAAGTTTTAAAACAGCAATTTGACTGTTAAAAACTGTTTTCTGCTTGAAATGCTTAAATTATTAGGAATATTGTTTTCAGCTACTGTTTGATCAAATTTACTTCGCATTTTAAGTTTCAAGCTTTACTGATGATAGTGCCTTTTTTGTTTTGATAGCATGGATTGTTACTTATTAGAAAAGTTTAATGAGCCATTTTATGAAAATGGTGTTTTCTTTGGTTACTGGGGTGTCTGTAGAGGAATGTGTGTAGGAGCTCATCTTAAGCAGCTAAACTATCAGTAAAGATGTTCCCTAATGATGGCAGTGTAACTTATACAGATTTTTGTATAGCAGTTTCTTAGTATGTTTGGTTTTTAAATGTGGAAAATCTTTGACCTGGTAAGTTACCTTGAGACTGTGTTTCAAGAAAATAAACTATTGAAAGAGGTTTTCTTTTTTTTTAGCTTTGTATCACAAGTCAGAGTGTAAAAACTATAATGGATCCAAGAATGAGGAGAAACAAGTTGACTTCAAAGCATTCAGTATATAAAACATTAATTTATTGCCACATTTAAGCTCCAGCTTTTGTCTGCTGATTTTAAAACAACCATTTAAGTGAGAGCTTATTTCACTTTTTCAGGATTTAAATCATATTATTTGAGTTCCTAAAATTCTCCCAAATAAGTAGTGATGGATAGACTGTCTAACTTGTATGCCTCTCGGTCAGGTGTACACCAGCTGGAAATTTTTGCTTGTTCTTGCCACCGGTTTGTAATTGAGTCCTTACTAAGATTCTTTGCTTATGAATTCCTAACATGTAGAAATAGTATATCTGTTCAACGAAATTTCTTGTACTTTCAAATGGTACTTTATTACTTACTGCATGTTTGGGAAGAAGAAAGGAATAATAAATATATTCTTTAATACAAAAAATTTTCATGACTTCATTGAAGAATCAATGTAAGATAATGAAACCAAAGTTTTAGATTATAGGCTTGATGAATTTATAAAGAAGTAGGCATACACTTTTTCAATTTTGACTTTTAAAATTTATTTATTAATATTTTATTTTTGGCTGTGCTGGGCTTTTTTCTAGTTGCGGTGAGCAGGTGGGGGCTACTCTCTAATCGTAGTGCGTGGGCTTCTCATTGCAGTGGCCTCTCTTGCTGTGGAGCACAGGCTCTAGGGTGCACGGGTTTCAGTAGTTGTGGCATGCGGGCTCAGTAGTTGCAGCTCCTGTGCTCTGGAGCACAGGCTCAGTAGTTGTGGCACACAGGCTTAGTTGCTCCGTGGCATTTGGGATCTTTGCAGATCAGGGATCAAACCCGTGTCTCCTGAATTGGCAGGCGGATTCTTTTTTTTTTTCTCGTGCGCGCGCCACCCCCTCCCCCCCTCAGGCGGATTCTTTTACCACTGAGCCTCCAGAGAAGCCCCCAATTTTGATTTTTTAATCAGCTTATATGATTTAATGTCTCTCTTAGTAAAATGACACGTGCTAATAAGCACACAGGCACTAAAGCATAGCTCTTGTCCTCAGTCATGTATTCAAAGTCATACCTAATGAAGAGTCATCGACCCCCCCCCCCCCCCCCCGGCCCAGTACTGGAAAGCCTAAAACAGACCTGGGTTATAGAAGCTGATGACCTTTATCCCAGTGTAGAGAGAACCCAGTGGGTGATATGTGCATGCTCATTAGTTTTTAAGCGAAGGATTTTTAAAACCAAATTCTGTTGTAATTGTATGTGGGCCTGGCCTGGATGTGGCTATTCAGTTTCTTCCATAAAGAATTCTCTTTACTCCTCTAAAGGGAGGCAGAGTAGAGTAAGGAGTCTGAGATTCTATTAATCATCAAATTGGTTTCTCATCACAGTACCTTACCATAACTTCTCCAGAATACTGTAGCCAGATTACAGTCTTTGCTCCGGGAAAGATTATAATTTGACTGCTCTGGGGTGAGCGGGGAGGGAGCTGTCGCTGTGTCCAGCTGAGCTCTGTGTATTCAGCAGCATACCTCCCACAACCTGCTGCTCCCCCAGCCCTTGGTTTTCATGCTCTGGTTCTGAGGAGGTTTCTGGTCTTCTGTCACTTTTGGTTGTAGCTTTTGTTCTTCCCAGTTGTTACCTCTTCCATTCACTTTGTTGTCTTTCTTGTTTCTTGATTTTTACTGTTTTGTTGTCTGTTATTTTCGATTTTCTTGGTTTTTTGTTTGTTTTTTTACTAAGGGAAGGAGAGGAGAAAAATGTATGATGTTAATTAGTCATGTTAAAAGTCTGTTAGCTATGCTTTTCTGTTTGAACTCTTAATGGTATAATTATTTATATTTTGATGGAATTAACTAAAATTTGGTTTTACTTGAATGAAGTAGATGATTAAAACAGACTGTGATTAGTGTAATGACTTTTAAAGAGACATACATTTACTAAAATGGCACATCCTAGTCCTGAAATCTTTTGGAGCATCAGGAATTCTTATTTGTATCTGCCTTTCTTTGCCTGTGTCTATTTGTATCTGCTTTCCTCACTTGTATTTGAGTCATAAGCACACTTGGATGTACTGCCAGTAGACATCTGTTAGATATGGTAATGACTGCTTATAGCAGAGATTCTTAACCATGGGTGTGTGTCAGTCTCCTAGAGACATGGGCCGAGGCCACATTTGAGAGCTGCGGAGTCAGAATCGCCTGTTTCTAGGCTTTTGTCTTTTGAAAAAGCTTCTACGTGATCATGGTATCTAGTCCTAAGAACTACTATATATCTAAAGTAAAAATAGATTCAGTTTTGCATGGCATTTTATATCCTACTAGAAATAAACTCCATGTTCTTAATTCAAGGGTATTAAAATCTGGTCCCAACCTTTCTTTCTAGCGCTTCTGTCCATATTCTGCTCTGGGGACCTTGTGTATCAGCAGAAGCAGACTTTCCTGTTGCCATGCCTGGGTCTCCTTCTTGAGAGTCCCCCTCGCTTCCAAAGCCCTTCCTCGTAGGTCAGCTTCAGAGGTCACTTCTTTCCGAATTCCTTGGGACTAAACTAGCCAGAGAGAGCATCTCTGCGTTTCTGGATATTTTGTTCTGTCATTGTATTCCTGAGCCATGACTATGTTGAGGTAATTAAAGTTAGTCGGGTTTCTGAACCAGTGTCTGCCTTGTTTTGTGTTGTTATTTTTATGTTCTAATCTGGTAAACACCTGATTCCATGCATGAAGACATGTTTTACTCATTTTAGCAAGGAAAAAAGTTTGATAAATACTTCTTGAACAGATGTGAGGTATTTTCTCTGTAATTGGGTAGTCAGGCAGAATTTGGAACTATAGGGTAGAATCATATCACATGGGGAAGGAGAGAAGATCACAGTCCCCAAGTTCTCTTTGAGTTGGTGGGGTGCTGAGACTGGTGGAGTTCCTGCCGCATCAGTCAGATGAGAGATCAGTTTGATGTTTTTCAAGCAGTCCTCAGCTGTGAGATAAACTTGAACTGGGATGGTACTGTGCCCTGTGTGAATACAAGGGAGAGTTATTTGTAACATTTGGTTTAATGGGTGCTCGTCTCAGCACCATCTTATGTTTTGAATTTCTGTTGTACCGTAGGTAAGACTCTTCTACATTCAACACTAAAGTTTTGTTCTCTTAACCTGTGTAGTACTGCCCTTGTAAAACAGTGAGTGGTTTAAAACTAGGCAATGAGTTTCCCATGTGTTCATATCCAGGACTGGGAGGTTTGCAGAATTTCATATCTGCTAGTAAAGAGTATTTGACCTGAACCAATTGAGAGTATGAAAAGAGTAGAGGCTAAGAGTGGTTGACAGGGGAGAACTCACTGGTGGCTATCATGATCTGTTTTGTTTTGTTTTCCTTTTAGTCAGCTTTATTAAGGTATAATTTACATTAAATAAGTTTCACCCTTTTTAGGTATACAGTTCAGTGAGTTGTGACTATTGTACATACACAGGGTGTAACCACATTGATGAGGTAACATTTCATCAGCACCAAAAGTTCCCTCGAGTCCTTTTACAGTCAGTACCCTTCCCCCACTCCTTAGCCTCTAGTGACCATTATTCTGCTTTTCATCACTGAAGTTTTGCCTTTTTAAAATGAAATCATAATGCGTTATAGTTTGACTTCTTTCTTAGCAGAGTTCTTTTAAATTTATTCATGTTCTAGTATTTATTGTTCCTTGTTTTGTATTGTTGAGTAATTATTCCATTGTTTAGCAACAGTTTATCTTTTTACTGACATCTTTTGGTGAGCTTTAAACTGGCACATTATTTGTTTAAGGATTTACTTGACATCTAGTATCTAGACTGTGGAGAAAGATTCTTGCCTGAAAAATCCCATGGACAGAGGAGCCTCGTGGGCTAGAGTCCATGGGGTTGCAGAGTCAGACACAAATGAGCGACTAAACAACAGAAGCAATCCAAACTACATATGAGCGTGATTTTTCTTGCTTGTGAAAGTGAAAGTTGCTCAGTCGTAGATCATTAAAATCAAGTAGAAACAGACAGAAGGACTTGAATATAGTGGTTACAGTGGTTACATATGCAGTCTCTGAAAATGGTCATTCCTATAAGAATAACATTAATGTGCTTCAACATCTTTGAAGAACTATATACACAATTCCTATAGTAAGGTTGGCATTAATGCTAATTGAAACAGCAGTCTTAAAAAAATAAAGCCATTTATCTAAAATTTAAGAATGTGGATGACTGAAATTATGAAGTTTCAAAGGGGCAGAATATTGCAGTGAGCCAAAATTCTCAGTCAGCCATTGTAAATTGTTTTCCCTCTAGGGGAAACAACTTTAAGATGTGAACATTTCTGTTGTGTAGTCCATTGAAACTCTAGGTTACAAGGCAGTCTTTGAGGACTGGGCTGAAGTTTGTACTTGTCAAAAAGTGTTACTGGAGAATGTTAGTATGTAGTTTGCTTACTTGTTAAACTTAAAAAATCCATGTTAGACTTTTTTTTTTTTTTAAATCTAGATGTGTTTGTAGCAGCAGTACAACCCATTTTGTCATTTTACCATGTAGAAGTAAATGATAATTAACAAGAGATCCTTCTGAAACATCCTTAAATCTCATAACCAGTCATGATTATAAAATACATGAGTTTAGAAACAGAGGTTAAGAGGTGGACTGATGCTGACCTTTGCATTAGGATAGTCACAGTTGAGCAGAGGCCCAGAGAGGTCTGGTCACAGTATCATGCTTGATATATCAGGGTATACTTCCTTATTAGTCATAACTGGAGCTCTGAGGAAACTAGTTCACGATATCCACACACCAGAAGGATGGGAACAGGACGTGAGGATTAACCTTCATTGACTGCCTACTACTACATGCACAGTTACCATACCAAAGAATTTATGTATCATCCCTTTTAATTATCTTAAACCTCTGACTTTCATTAGAGGCTCAGGGAAGTAGTCACTGACCTGAGTTCTTGTGGATTTTTAAGTGATGGAACTGGTTTTCACACCTAACCCACAGGCTTTCTACCAGAAAACTGTGTGTTGTTTGGACTTGGACTTTTATCCTAGCTCTCCAGCCCTAGACAGTTCACTTTGTTGTTCTTTAGTAAATTCTCCTGAGGCGGCAAGGATTGGGGAGGTGTGAAGTGGTGTTGGGGTCAGAGATGGGAACCACTTTCCCAGCATCTTCTTTCTCTTTTCTCTTCCTTGTCTTTATAAATTAATAATTTATTTCAGTATGCGTGTGCATGATACCCAGTTGAAAAAGTATCAAAGAAGTTTAAGGAATATTTGAAAAGTTAATTCTTCTCCCTGACCATCAGTCATTGAGTTCCTTTTCCTGGAGAGCCATTATTGTCAGTTTGTTGTTGCTCCTACCAGAAATAGTCTGTTAATATGAGGTGCATGCTTTGTATCTGTAAAACAGATGTTACATGCCATACACAAATGCTCTGTATCTTTGTATTCATCAGTGGCGTATCTTCCATATTAGAATATAGAGGACAGCCTCTTTTTTTGCATGTAACAACTTTTTTAGTCTACATACAGAATTGTGCAACCGTCACCAGCCACCTAATTTTAGAACATTTTCATCATCCTCAAGAGTAATTCTGTATACTTGAGTAGTTACTTCCATTTCTTCAAATCCCCTCAACCATAAGCAGCTACTAATCTACTTTCTCTCCTAGGGATTACATATAAATGGTATCATGCAATGTAATCTTTTATGACTGGTTTCTTTCATTTACCATTATCTTTTCAAGGATCATCCATGTTATATCATCTATCAGTACTTCCATTACTTTTTATTGCTGAGTAATATTCTATTACTATTTTGTTGTATTTATTCATTCATTGGTTAATAGATGTTAGATTGTTTCTGCTTTTGACTATTTTGAATAATAAGGCTAACGACATTTATGTGCAGGTTTTTCTTTTGAAGTACATTTTAGCCTCTCTTGCATATATACTTAAGAGTAGAGTTGCTGGGTCATATGGTAACTCTGTTTAACCTTTTGAGAAACTGCCTCTAGTTTTTCAAAATGGCTGTATCATTTTCCTTTCTTATTAACAGTATGTGGGGATTCTAATTTTTGCATATTCTTGCCATCACTTGTTACTATCTTTTTAATTGTTGCCGACCAAGTAGGTGTGAACTCATGTCTCATTGTGGATTTGGCTGTGCCAAGTCTTAGTTGTGACACTCTGGATCTTTGATCTTCGTTGCGGTATGAGGGGTGTTTATTTACAGCATGTGAACTCTTTAGTTGTGGCATCATTGTGGTTTTGATTTTTGTTTTTCTGATGGCTAATGATGAACATCTTTTCTATGAGTTTTAAATAGTTTTAGCTCTTAATATCTGGGTCTGTGATCAACTATGAGTTAATTTTTTTTTTTTTTTTTTATGGTGTGTGTTAGGAGTCCAACTTTATTCTTTTGCATGTGGATATTCATTTGTCTCATGACCTTTTTTTTTTTTTTTAAAAAACACTATTCTTTCCTATGGAATGGTGTTGGCACCTTTGTTGAAAAATCATTTGACTGTAATCTGAGGGTTTATTTCTGAACTGTCAATTCCACAGAGTTGATTACTGTGCCTTTTCTGTAAGTTTTGAAATCAGGAAGCATGGGTTTTCCAGTGTTGTTCCTTTTCAATATTGTTTTGGCTCTTCTAGATTGTTGCATTTCCATATGAATTTTAGGAATGGCTTGTCAATTTCTGCAAAGAAGACAGCTGGTATTTTGATAGGCATTGAGTTTGTAAGTCAGTTTGGGGCATATTGTCATCTTAACAGTATTAAGTCTTCAATCCATTAACAAGGGATTTTGTTCTATTTATTTGATGGTGGTTTAGTTGTGAAGTTGTGTCTGACTCTTCGGACCCCATGTACTGTAGCCCATCAGGCTCTTCTGTCCGTAGAATTTTCCAGGCAAGAATACTGGAGGGAGTTGCCATTTCCTTCTCCAGGGGATTTTCCTGACCCAGGGATCGTACCCAGGACTCCTGCATTGTAGGCATATTCTTTACTGACTGAGCCACTAGGGAAGCCCAAGATCTGTTTATTTAGATCTTTAATTTCTTTCAATGGTATTTTTTAGTTTTCATAGTATATGTTTTGAACTTCTTTCGTTAAATTTATTTCTGTGTACAGTTGACCCTTAACACAAGTTTGAACTACTTGGGTCCACTTACATGTGGGTTTTTTTTTTTTTTTATAGTAGTACCTTTATATATGGAGGGCCAGCTATAAGTTATATTTGGATTTTCAATCTTGCCCCAGCCCTCTCTAATTGTTCAAGGGTCAACTGTATTTTTTTTTTTCCATAGAAAGCAGAAAAAAGTAATTTACTCCAAAAGATGGCAGAAATAAGAAATTCATCTTGAAAATATACTTTGGTATAATTCTGGTGAGACAGATTTTCCCTCTGAACATGTTCTCCTACTGGCTGTCCCACTGAAGTTTTATTGTCTTGTAATAATTTTTAAACATTTCTCTGATTCCCATGTTATGAGCTGCAGTAGCCATCTTCAAATCCACAGGTTCCAAGGAGAGAGTATTGTTGGTTATTTTTTGGAAGAATAGCACTTTGTGTTTCAAAAGAATATATAAACATTTTATGCACGCAGCACAGTTTAGGGTAAGTAGGCACATCTTTTATCAAAGTGTAAGAAAGGTGACAGGAAAAAATACTGCATTGTAGAATAAGGCTTTCAAATGTGGTGGGAACATTTTCAAGGCTGTTGATGGCTAAAATCATTGAGTCAAGACAAGTGGTCTGAGTATGAAGGTGATTTTGAATGTAGAAGAGTTCTGTTTGTGGTCTCAATGACTGGTGAGCAGGTCTTCTTTCTCAAGGGCGATGATGCTTGAGGTAACATATGGTTCCATTTTTCATTTGTGGTCCAAAGAGAGGGTTGAGTTGGGCCAGAATTGTAACCAGCCAAAAGATACAGCAGCAAACCAAACAGGTCACCAAAATGGTGATGATAACTCCCCAGCTGGGACTGTTCAGGTTGAACCAGGACACCAGGAAGCTGATGAAGCCACAGAATTCATTGATCACATTGAGAGGCACTGTGAGGCTGGTATCTGCCATGATTGCTGCCAGAGCTCTGTATTTTTTTTTTTTTGATACTATTGTGAATGAAATTTTATTTGCCTCATTCTTTGTGGAACAGTTGTATTGTCTGTATGTGCCATAATCTATCATCAAGTTATTAACATAGCTCCCCTTGATGGACATTTAGGTCCCCAAACATTGCTATTTGTAGACATTGTCACTGTATTCGGTGAATTCCAATAAGGAGGTGTGCTGAGCTAAAGGATACTCCAAAATATTGAAATCATCGAAAATGAATATGCTCTCCTTGTTTATAATTTTACAGCTAAAACTTTCAGGAGTGGACTGTATAAAAAAATTGTTTCAAACGCGTTTCTTTTTTTTTTTTCTTTTTAACTTATTAAAAGTAATGATATGCTAGAGGAAGTTCATGTTGCTAAAGCATTGCCTAGAGCAGCCTGTCTTGTAGAACTTTCTGGGATGATGGAAATGTTCTATCATCTGCACTGTCCAGTACTGTAGCCTCTAGCTATGTGTATAACTGTTGAACACTTAAACTGAGGGTAGAGTGACTGAAGAACCGAGTCTTAAATTTTAATTCTGGTTAATTTGGCTAGTGGCTATTGTGTCATATAATTGTAGTTGGTTTTAGATTTAAACCTTGCAGAAGGGACTTCCCTGATGAGCCACTGGTTAGGAATCCACCTGCCAGTACAGGAGACATGGGTTTGATCCCTGGTCTGGGAAGATCCCACGTGTCATGAAGCAGCTAAGCCTATGCATGGGCCACTACTGCTGAGCCCCGTGCACCTAGAGCCTGTGCTTCACAACAAGAGAAGCTACTAAAATGAGAAGCCCAAGTGCAGCAACTAGAGAAAACCCAAGCACAGCAGTGAAGATCCAGTGCAGCCAAAATTAATAAATAAATAAAATAAATTACCAAAAACCCCTTACCAAAAAGAAAAAAAAAGCAACCTTGCGGAGGTGTGCAAGAGCCATGTCCAAAGTGGGACATCTTGCATTATTTCCTGAGTAGCATGAGGCAATCATTAGTGGTTCCAGTTAAGTTTCATCAATGTATGGGTCTCAGTAAACAAGTTGTTTTTTTTTGGGGGGGGAGGGGGAGTGGTAGTAGCATTTTACCCTGTACCTAGCTGGCTTCAGATTGCCTACAAACAGATTTAGATAGAAACACGTGGGTCCTTAGTTTGCTAATTTTTATATGTATATCTCATCTTGATGTAAAAAGTATACTTCTACAAGGTAAAACTTGTATATTCTCTAAAATCTGTTTTTAAATTTATGAATTTATCTCAGTGATTATGCTATGGGTCACTGAAGATCAGGAACCAGAGAAGGCTAGAATCTGTTGGTGGTTTGACTAACCTTGTATGTTAGCTCTCAGCTAAGGCTCTGATCTTGGCTCTTTAATTCCTCAGTTCTTCCTGGCACTCACACGTGCTTGGAAAGGCTTTAGCTACCAACTGCTTGGGCTTTCGAGGAGGCTCAGTGGTAAAGAATCTACCTGCTTATGCAGGAGACGCAGGATTGATCCCTGGGTCAGGAAGATCCCCTGGAGAAGGAAGTAGCAACCTACTCCAGTATTCTTGCCTAGGAAATCCCATGGACAGAGGAGCTTGGTGGGCTGTAGCCCGTGGGGTTGCAAGAAGTCGGATGCCACTGAGCACATACACACCATCTACTTACTCATGACCTCTGCTTCTGTTTGCAGCCCAAACCTTTGTTTTTTAGCTATAGATTCTATATACCATACCAAACAGTCCACTGTATTTCTACAATGCGAGACATCTCACATGCTCCTCACACTCTGATGAGCTGAAACAGAAGTAAACTTTCACTGAAAACCATTCCTCCTCCTCCTCCTGCTCTGTTCTCTATCCAAATTAGTGGTAATACTGTCTTACTATGAGCAACCTAGGAGACAAACACTCACTTCCAGTTAGTGAATTACTGAGTTCTGAATTCAGATTTTCATCAACTCCTTGGACACCTCACTAGTTTTCCTGCTTCTGTCTTTTATCCTTTGTATCCATCCTGTATACCAATTCCATATATTCTTTGCAGAGAGCAACTCTCTGGTCCTGAAATTATATTTCAGTGGCTTCTACTTGCCTTCAGGATAAAGCCCAAATTCCTTAGAACCATAAATTTTTTTCCCTTGTCAGTTGACTGATGCTGAACCTCTTGCCTATCTCCAGCCACACTAGGCTATTTCAGGACTTTGTGCCTCTGAATCACCCGGTTTCCTGGGCCATGGCCACCCTCCTCCACCCTCTGTCCTCATTCTGGTCTATATCTAAAATCACCCCCAACATGTAAATGTTTGCTGCTCAACCCTCTGCCACCTCGCCTTCCATAACAGCACTCAGAGGAGCTAATTATGTCCCTATATTCATGTGTTTGTAGGAATGTCTCTCCCTCTTGCTAGACCATGCATTCCCTCAATGCTGGGCTCCTTTGCACCCCGGTGCATGTCCTGGTACATGCTGTATGCTTGCCTTGAGTATTTGTGGAATCAGTGGATGCCATTTTTACATGCTTTTTGTACTCTGGTTTAAAGTTTTCTCTTTCTCTACTTCAGTAGTAATAACATGTTCTGCCAGGCCCCACAACTTTTGTATGATATTAATAAAGTGGATAAGAAGTATAGAGCTCTGCTATACATATGTTGCCAGGTGATCAAACGTTCAACTCATTTGTTGTCTAAGGTGTAGTTTACTTTGGAAGCAGGTCTGATTTACATCTTCACTGTGTTCTGTGTTCTAGAAGACAGTGCAGCCTTACATATAAAATCATCTGAAGTGTCTGACTTGATTGTTTCTGTTAGAATTGGGAAAATAAAGGTTTTTTTTAACCTTCCTGTGCCTCAAGGAGAACTAGTTCTCAATTCTTAATTCTTCTGATCATTTCAGTTACTTGAAAAAACAAGCCCAACCCAGATCTCACTGTTGAGGCCAAAATCTGATAATTTAAAGTCAACTACTCTCTTACTTGGCAGCTCTGTTCATTTTCTATTGCTGCATAACAAATTACCACATTCTTAGCAGCTTGAAACAATACCTGTTTATTAGCTCACAGTTCTGTAAGTCCGAAGTTAGGGCTGCACACTGGACTGAAACCATGCTGTTGGCCAAGGCTGCGGTTCTCGTTTGGGTATTCGAGCCCTCTTTTAAGATGTCTGGTATTGGCAGAACTCATTTCTTTGCACTGAAGTCCTTGTTATCCTTCTGGCTGTTGGCTGGGGACCACTGTCACTCCTAGAGGCCACTGGCAGTTTCTTCCAGTGTGGCCCTAATGGGCAGTTCATGACACATTTGCTCTTTTCCAGGCTAGCTCAAGCACGTCCCTGATGGCTTCTGTGACCAGAAAACTCACTCTCCTTTGAAAGGGTTCATTTGATTAGGTCAGGTCCACCCAGTGTAGCTGTCCTTTTGCCATACAACATAATTGAAAGAGTGATATGATATTCAAGGGCTACCTACGCCCAGAGGAACAGGGAATTACACAGGGTGAGGGGCTTTGGAGCTCGTTTTAGAATTCTACCTACCACCACCGACACTTCACATTTAGGTTTGGTTTACAGAAAGATTCAGTTCAGTTCAGTCGCTCAGTCGTGTCCGACTCTTTGCGACCCCATGAATTGCAGCACGCCATGCCTCTCTGTCCATCACCAACTCCTGGAGTCCACCCAAACCCATGTCCATCAAGTCAATGATGCCATCCAACCATCTCATCCTCTGTCGTCCCCTTCTCCTTCTGCCCCCAATCCTACCCAGCATTAGGGTCTTTTCCAATGAGTCAACCCTTCGCATGAGGTGGCCAAAGTATTGGAGTTTCAGCTTCAACATCAGACCTTCCAATGAACACCCAGGGTTGATCTCTTTTAGGATGGATTGATTGGATCTCCTTGCAGTCCAAGGGACTCTCAAGAGTCTTCTCCAACACCACAGTTCAAAAGCATCAATTCTTTGGCGCTCAGCTTTCTTCACCGTCCAACTCTCACATCCATACATGACCACTGGAAAAACCATAGCCTTGACTAGATGGATTTTTGTTGGCAAAGTAATGTCTCTGCTTTTAAATATGCTATCTAGGTTGGCCATAACCTTCCTTCCAAGGAGTAAGCGTCTTTTAATTTCATGGCTGCAGTCACCATCAGCAGTGATTTTGGAGCTCCAAAAAATAAAGTCTGACACTGTTTCCACTGTTTCCCTATCTATTTCCCATGAAGTGATGGGACCAGATGCCATGATCTTAGTTTTCTGAACGTTGAGCTTTAAGCCAACTTTTTCACTCTCCTCTTTCACCTTCATCAAGAGGCTCTTTAGTTCTTCTTCACTTTCTGCCATAAGGGTGGTGTCATCTGCATATCTGAGGTTATTGATATTTCTCCTGGCAATCTTGATTCCAACTTGTGTTTCTTCCAGCCCAGCGTTTCTCTTGATGTACTCTGCATATAAGTTAAATAAGCAGGGTGACAATAGACAGCCTTGACGTACTCCTTTTCCTATTTGGAACCAGTCTGTTGTTCCATGTCCAGTTCTAACTGTTGCTTCCTGACCTGCATACAGGTTTCTCAAGAGGCAGGTCAGGTGGTCTGGTATTCCCATCTCTTTCAGAATTTTCCACAGTTTATTGTGATCCACACAGTCAAAGGCTTTGGCATAGTCAATAAAGCAGAAATAGATGTTTTTCTGGAACTCTCTTGCTTTTTCAATGATCCAGCGGATATTGGCAATTTGATCTCTGGTTCCTCTGCCTTTTCTAAAACAGGAAGATTAGAAATTCACTTTTCATTGGAGAGGAATACATGAAATCATTGTGGCTTTTTCCTCCCTAGCTGTGTGACTTTACCTACTGCTATAGCAGCTAGCCTTTTAAGATAAGCTATTTTGAGAAAAAGTGTATATTGATTGATTCTATCCTTAAGTAGAAATGCCAGATTGCATGTTTTTCAGGCTGACAGTAACCACCACGAGAGGGAGAGTGAGACTGAGGGTGGGAAGAAGAGAATGAGTTTTAGATCCAGGTGGTCAACATAAGAAAGAAAAAGAAATTTGACTTTATGTGAATGTCCCTAGAATACTACCTGAAGAAATTGATTTGGAATTTCTTTTTTATGTTTTGGTTAACGATTAAATGAATTAATTTCTAAAACTGTGTCAGTTACCATTTAAGCTGATAACAAAGGAAAGTACTTCTTTTTTCCACCAAATGTGAAGTTTACTTGTCCTTTTCTCTGCTGGAATGGAAAAGAAACAGCAGCTGGAAGGAAATCAGAACTCCCATCTGGTTGCCTTGGCAATATAGAGCAGATGATGCATGCATTTTGTTAGGGTGGTTCAGTGTTTTCCTCCTTTTTCTGATAGAGCAAATGTACATGAAAAATATAATGTCTAGATGATAATCTTAGTATTCTATGTATTTATGTATGTATGTTTGTATTCTAATGTAATATTTAAAGAAAAATATTTTGTGTGTTTTTTTTTTTTTTTTTTTAGCTATTTTTACAATAGCCCTATTTAGAGTAATGATTAGAGTATTTAGCTATATTGTATGTAGGGCAAAGTAACTGAAAAGTGTGAATGACTAGTTGGGACTTTGCTTTCTAAATTTTTTATTCTGAAGTGTCTGAATTGGTGCGTTCTTAAATTTCTAGGGCTTCCCCAATGGGTCAGTGGGTAAAGAATCTGCCTGCAATGCAGGAGACACAAGAGATATGGGTTTGATCCCTGGGTTGGAAAGATCTCCTGGAGGAGGAAGTGGCAACCCACTCCAGTATTCTTGCCTGAAAAATCCTATCAATAGAGGAGCCTTTCAGGCTACAGTCCAAAGGGTTACAAAGAGTAGGACATGACTGAGCAACTAAACAAGCAAAAATAACTTGTGCCTTATGTAAACTTCAGACTGTTATTAAATAGATAGACTCTCAGTCTACTTTTTACAGAACTACATGTTACTTTTCACTGTAAATGTACTGGGCAGTTGTAAAAGAGACCTTGCATATGGATTGCTTAAATTTAAATGTAGATATTTCTGATTTTTCTTGGAAGCATATACTTTATTAAAGTATAAAGTGAATATTAAAAGGCATTATATAGTTTTATAGGCTTCTGCTTTTTAAAAACCAGCTTTTTGAGGTATAATTCACATATCATATATCTTAAACATTTGAAGTATGCAGTTTAGTATTTTTTAGTATATTCACATGGTTATGTAACCATCACCACATTATAACGTTTTTCTGCCTCCTAAAGAAGCCCTCGTACCTGTTAACAGTCTCCATTTCTCTTCTCTCTTTCCCTTGCTCCCAACCCTAAGCAACCATTAATTCACTCTGTCTTTATAAATTTGTCAGTTTTTCATTTAGTATAATGTTTTCAAGGGGCATCCATGTTGTGGCGTGTATTATCAGCACTTCCTTTCTTTCTATTGCTGAAGAATATTGCATTTTAAGGATATACAGTTTTATTTATCCATCTATCAGTTGGTGCACATTTGGGTTGTTGCCGCTTTTTGTCTATTATGAAGAACACTGCTATGAACATTTTTACACAAGATTTTGTGGGGTCACATGTTTTCATTCCTCTTGAGTATATACCTATGAGTATGATTGTTGGGTTTTAATGGGCTTCCCTTGTGGCTCAAAAGGTAAAGCATCTGCCTGCAATGCAGAAGACCTGAGTTCTATCCCTGGGTTGGGAAGATCTCTGGAAAAGGGAATGGCTACCCGCTCCAGTATTCTTGCCTGGGAAATCCCATGGTCAGAGGAGCCTGGTGAGCTATAGTCCATGGCATCGCAAAGAATCAGACATGGCTGAGCAAATTTCATTTCTCTCATGGAAACTCTAAATTCAACCTTCTTCAGAACTATCAGATATTCCAGAACAACTAGTGCTATATTACGCTGCTGCTGCAACGTACGAGGGCTTCAGTTTCTTTATTCTTGACAGTACTTGTCACTGTGTTTTTCATTATTATTATTATTATTATCATAACCTTCCAGTAGGATGTGAAGTATTGTATTATCTCATTGTAGTTTTGAATTCCCTTTCTCAAATGATTAATGATGTTGAACACATTTTCATGTGGTTATTGGTCATTTGTATATCTTTTTGGAGAATTATCTGTTCTATTTCTTTTCCTTAATTTTTAAATTTATTGTTTTAAAATTGCTTATGCTTTTAGTATCATATCTAAGAAACATTGCCTAGCCTTAGGTGATTGAGATTTATTCATTTTTTCCCGCAAGTTATTCATTTTGAGTTAATATTATGTGTTTATGTGTGGTAGGCCTCACACAGGTGCTTTTGTGGTTTTTTTGTCTTTATATACAGATAGTCATTTATCCCAGGACCATTTGTTGAAAAGAGTATTTTTTCACCATTTAGTTTTGTTGGCACTGATGATGAAAATATTAATGTCCTGTCCTACCCCTCCCCCACTGCTTCTTAATGGTTCTAATAATTTTCGGCCATCGCATGGGTTGCAGAATCTTAGTTCCCCAACCAAGAATTGAACCCAGGGCACAGCACTGAAAGCACTGAGTCCTAACCACTGGATTGCCAGGGAACTCTCTAGTAATTCTGAATAATTTTTTCAGTTTGTTTTTTGAAATAATGTCTTGATGTTTATCAGTAGGATTAATGAATTTTTTTTTAATATCACTTGATGTATTTTATGATTATGCACTTGAGATCATCTCTTGATTTTTTTTTTATCTTAACAGTTGAGATTTAACCAGACTTTTAAGTGTGGTAGAAATCACCAGAGACCACTTTGAAGAAGTCGGCCTTAAGAACAATGTGGCCATCATTCTCTCTTCTGTACAGTTGCCCTAAAACAAATTATTATGCTTTTCCTGTGTGGTAGGCAGTAACAAGGCTGGATAGGATGAAAAGGAGTTCAGTGATTGGGATGTAACATTTGGCAATTACAGTATATTGACCTTACTATGATGAACTGGGTAATTTGAGAATTGGTGATTATTGGTGTGAAGCAGATTACTGGGAGACACCTTAGAAAGAAATATTCACTGGCATGACCACTGCCAAACCACTACTCTGCTGTTGTTGAATCTGAGGGTTTAGACTAATACCATCTAGTAGAAATGTAATGTGGGCCTTATTTGTAATTTAAAGAGTTCTAGAAGCCACATTAAAAAAGTAAAAAGTAGCTGAATTTCATTTTAATAATTTATTATGTTTAAAACATTATTTTAACATGCAAAAGTATAAAATTATTCAAATATTTCACTTCTTGTACTAAATCTTGGATATTCAGTATGTATTTTACATTTAGATCACATCAGTTAGGACAAGGCACATTTTAAGTGTTCAGCACCCACATGAGGCCAGAAGACAGCACAGTTCTAGATGTTTTGATATGATAGCCAGTCAAGATATTACATGAACATTACTCAACTTCCTCTGTGTTTCAAGGTACCCTGACTCATCCCTTTAACTTGATAGGACTGGCTTTCAGGTAACTATGCCTGCTGTTCAATGTTACCCTCCCTGAGACCAGAGGGTCTGAAAATTTTGCTGAGTGATATGGCAGCTCACCAAATGGGTAATGAATAATTGAGAGACATGTATTATGATAAAGATACCTAAGCCTCTCAAACTAGACGAAATGGGCCTGTGAAAATTAGAATCTTTCCTCCCATATCACAGATACAATGTACTCCATTGAAGTACAGCTGTGTATAACAAATACTACTGATGAGAGGTGCTCACATGGGCATCATGTTGCCCCTGCATCCTTGGATTTGTCTATGTCTGGACATGTTTTTTTGATGATTTAAAAACTTTTTTTATTGGAGTACAGTTGATTTACAATGTTGTGTTAACTTTAGGTTTACAACAAAATGAACCAGTTATACATATACATAAATTCACCCTTTTCTTTTTTTAGTTTCTTTTCCTTTGTAGGACATTGCAGAATATTGAGTAGAGTTTCCTGTGCTTTAGAGCAGTTTCTTGTTAGTTACTTATTTTATATGTAGTAGTGTGTGTATGTCAGTCCCAATCTCCCAGTTAATCTCCACCCTCCCCACATCCCCTGGTAACTGTAAGTTTGTTTTCTATATTCATGACTCTGCTTCTGTTTTGTAAATACTTTGATTTGTACCCGTTTTTTAGATTTCATGTATAAGTGGTATCATATGATATTTGTCTTTCTCTGTTTGACTGACGTCATTCAGTATGAAAATCTCTAGGTCTATCCATGTTGCTGCAAATGGCAGTATTTCATTCCTTTTTTTGGCTGAGTAATATTCCACTGTATATGTACCACATCTTTATCCATTCCTCTGTTGATAGACATTTAGGATAGCTTTGTCTTGACGTGTTTTGACAAATCACAACTGGCATGCAGTGGCTTGAGACCAGGCTGATAGCATTCCACAAACTATGAAGCAGCACCCACAACAGTGAGCTATCTGGCCCAAGTTTTAGTGGTGTTGAACATAGCAGTACCCCGCATCAGTGAAACAAGATCTTTTGGTTTTACTAATTGTTACATAGTCTCCACAGGTAACATGTGGTGTTGTTTTTTCTTTGCTTTTGTTTTTTAAATTTAGAGAATCTCTTTTTTCTTTCATATAAAATTTCTAAAGAAGAAGCAATCAACTTGTAAAGTATTTCTGATTGAGCCAATTTGTCAGATAGATTCCACCCATGCCTCCTTTTCTCTAACCTCTTCTCTTTGGGAAGTGGTGAAACTGGTGAAGTTCCTCTCCTCTCTCCCCTTCCTCAGACCTCTTTTCCCTGGAACCATTTTACTTTCACTAAAGAAAATTGTGTCTGTTAGAAAAGAAAATAAGCAGTTGCAAAGCTGCCAGAAGGATGATTGCACTTCCATAAGGTCTCCTGGGGTTTTTTTGGATGTTCTGTCAGAGATGTGGGTGTTTGGTTGTGATGACTTCCTTTCAGTGCTCCATCATGAGGCACAGTTAACTCAGAATGTTATCACCACCATTGTCCTAATGTCTGTTACCCAGGGAGCTGTAACTTTGAGTCTTCATAAATTCTGGCAAGTAGAAATCAGTGCTAGTCATTGTCAGATTATAAATGTTCCTCAGTTGTCTTGTCAAAGGTAACCACACTTGCCATTGTTGGCCTTTAAGGTTACTGTGGGTTGTGATCCCCACCCCATCTTTATGACTGCTGGTGTTTCTGTTGCCTTTCTTCATTTGCTGTGGCACTTTTGAGTTTTTGGTGACAAACCATATATGAGCTATAACCAACTTAGATTGAAGGCAACGTAATAAAGGCTATTTGGGGCCTATCTTAGATTTGGCAAGAATTTAGAGTTTCAGCTTAAAAGGGGGCAGCTCTTCTGGCTCTTCCTTCTTCCTAGCAGAAGAGCTTGCACCCTGTGATGGCTGACCTTCTCAAGCAGGTTTCCAGGGCTCTACCCTAGGCTGAACCATGGTGAGGAGAGAGGATTTAGAGCCAGCCTTTCATTGTGCACGGAGTAATAATGTTCCAAAAGGTGCTTTTAGAAAGGGGGCATCAGTACTGGTCAGCCCCGCTCCCTCCAAAAAATGACTTATCTACCACTTTGGTGCCTGTGAAGTTCTCCTTGCTCCCCAGACTAGAGGCCCCTGCCTAGCCCACTGAACCTGTCTCTGGGGAGCAGTTTAACAGCCAAATCCCGTTACCCCTGTTACTTGGTATCTGTTCCTTCCCCACTTTATACCTATAGAGCTATGGCCAGCTCAGGGAGAGCAATGGTGGTCCTTTTGTTAGGGTAGCTTGCAACTCAAGGGACATTCTGCATCCAGTTGAGTCTTGAGCTTCAAGATTTCCCATTGGGATATGGCTAGAAATTGCAGTTAAATTTATAAGTGGAAACTTCATTTTATAGAGTTGCATTATGAATGCTTTATTTTTGAGCATATTTAATATATTCATGAGGTATTATAGATATTTGAAAGGTTTACATCTGTAACCTCTTAAGTTTTTTTGCTTCTTTTTAGTGTTATGGGTTTTCCTATCTTTTGTAAAAGAGTATACTAAATAGTTAGCTTTTATGTGACAATCAGAAATGACCCACGGAAGCTTTGCATTGATGTATGAATTGTATTTGTATTAGACTACATTCACATGTTTTCTTTAATTTCCAGTTTGGAACAATGTTCTTGTCTTGATAAGTAAGGTTGATAGATAACTGAATTGTTTAATGAAAATATCTAGGTGTCAGTTACAGTAAACATTAGTTGGCTTTTATGAGTTATCCAAGAATCCTAACCACATTTCTATGGTTTCAATGGATAAATGAATTTTGATTTTAAAATGATGGATAATAAACTATTGAGTTTTTTTTTTTTTTTTTAATGTCCAGGATTGTTGTCCTCTTTTTTCTAATCTCTGGGGAATGTGTTCTAACTAATAAGGCTATGTGTGTTGGGGGACTGATTGTCTTATTTCACTTACAATTCATGATATTAATATATGAAGACTTAAGAAATATTGAAGCTCTGAGTGAAAATGTGCCTGCAAAAATATTCCTTGGCTAATAGGATAGCCAAGGGTAGCCCTCTTGTGATTTGAAACTTTACTTGAATTCACCTAAAATGAAGTAACATTAATCAGCATCTCTTCTTAGTGTGTGAAAAGTTGTATTTTTTTCCATATTAAGAAACTCTCAAGTGTGTCCATAACTCAGGCTTTACTTCTGAGTAAATAGGAATTCTCCTTCCTCTTGTTTCAGGCCGGAGCCTCAGCAGAAAGCTCCCTTGGTTCCTCCACCACCACCTCCACCACCACCGCCACCTCTGCCAGACCCTGCCCCGCCAGAGCCAGAGGAGGAGATTCTGGGATCAGACGATGAGGAGCAGGAGGACCCCGCAGACTACTGCAAAGGTGATGTACTTGCCTCCCCCCCCTGGGCCACCTAATGATTTGTTGGGGGTGAGGACAAAGGGAGTTAATGATGCAGACTACTTGATCTTTATTAAATTTGCCTCTTGATGTCAATATTGTTAAAAAATTTTTTTAGATTGTTTAGTATAAAATAATACCAGAAAATATGAGAGATATCAGAAGGAAATTTTTTAAGAGATAGAAAGTAAATACATAGGTACATACATATACTGAGTAATTTCAAGAAGATTTAAATCTTCTGGTAGAATTAAAGATGGTGTACAGCAGGGTAATTAAATATAAGGCAAAATAAGCCATCTGACAAGAACATAGAAAGTAGGTTGAGCACTGAAGAACTGATGCTTTTGAATTGTGGTGCTGGAGAAGACTCTTGAGAGTGCTTTGGACAGCAAGGAGATCCAACCAGTCAATCTTAAAGGAAATCAACCCTGAATATTTATTGGAAGGACTGATGCTGAAGCTCCAATATTTCGGCCACCTAATGTGAAGATCTGGCTCATTTGAAAAGACCCTGGTGCTGGGAAAGATTGAGAGTAAAAGGAGAAGGGAATGGCAGAAGATGAGATGGTTCGATAGCATAATCAACTCAATGAATATAAGTTTGCCAGACTCCAAGAGAGAGCAAAGGAAATGAGTGTGCTGCAGTCCATGGGATCACAGAGAGTCAGACCCGACTGAGTGACCGAACTCCTACTGGGGGAGCCAGTCTAAGTTGTTCACTACATTGGATATAAGTTTCCTGGCTGCCAGGACTATCAAGGAGCTCTTCCTTTCTCTGGATAGCATTGAGTTACATAGTATTTTGTCTGTGGAAAGAAAATCTGCCCATTTGTTTATGGAGACAGATGTTTTCCTGGCATTGTACTCAACAAAAAACCTATTTTGTGGGTTCTGCCATTGTGTGACATAGTAGATTATGTTTTCAGCTGTGATTTCACAGAATGCATAGAAATTATTCAGGTGAAGTATTCTTGTATTTATGTTTTCTAAAGACCAAGAGCATACAGCTAAACTACTAAAAGGCAAGCATGTTGTATGATGAATATTGAAAATAATTTGAACCAGACCTTCATACTCTGTGTAGACTGGATCCCAAGAACATAGTAGAAAGGAAAGGCAGTCCATTTGCCGCCTCTTTGTTACTCACCTTACTCTCTTGGACTTTAATTCCCTATAACAGAAAATTACAGTCTGAATTCTTAGCTTCTGCACAGTTAACAAGACATTTATTTGCTACAAATCATGGGACATGTAAATCAGATTCTATATGGCTTAAGGATAGATGGCAGGACATACACACTGTTTAGGCCATAAAGTGTTAATGCCTCTCTGTCTCTCTTGTATCTTAGTATCAATTTAGCTAGTGATTGCAGGTCATTTGTGTGTTGGTTAAAAAAGAGTGTACTTTTTAATTACCAGGAAGCGAAAGTTATCATTCTGCTATGAAACTTTAAGAAGGAATCTTCCTGTCTAACGTGATTCTTCCATAGGTGTAGATTTCTACACATAGAATCAGAGTTTTCCTTAGAAAATGAAATATTTATCTGCAGCATTTATATGACTGGTGATTATGACCCCACAGGTAAAGGTCTATGCCTTCTAATATGGAAAAGAAGATGTTTTCCTTCCTCTCTCTCGTAATCTGCATTTCTTGGTTTGAAAATGAAGCTATATGAAGAGGAGATGTGGACAGCTGTCTTTAGATTGTGCTTCTTAGGCCAAAGTATTAGGCTAGTGTGAAGGAACTGTTCTCTGCAGGATGTTAGGCTCCACCCTGCTGGAATGAGATCTATTTGCCTCACAAGTGGCTCAGATGGTAAAGCACCTGCCTGCAATGCGGGAGACCTGGGTTCAATCCCTGGGTTGGGAAGATCTCCTGGAGAAGGAAATGGCAACCCACTCCAGTATTCTTGCCTGGAGAACCCTACGGACGGAGGAGCCTGGTCGGCTACGGTCCATGGGGTCACAAAGAGTCGGACACGACTGAGCGACTTCACTTTCACTTTGGATCTTTTGTGGTACAGATCATAATATGTTGTTTAAGATAACTGATAAACACTTTCAAGGAGCTGATGGAGTTGATTGGCAATGTCTGGGAAAAGGACTGTGGCGTGCCACCCCCACCCTGCCCCATCCATTAGAATAGATAACTTTCTCCCTGGAAGTGGATGAGTTTCAGTTACCAACATGGTGCTTTATCACCCATGAGTACTTTAGTATATTTTGCCTGCAGTCAAGTACGTTCTCCTGTGTTAACCACTACACAACTGTCAAGAAGTTAATCTTGATATACTTCTGCCGTTCAGTCCTCAGACCCCACTCAGGTTTTGCCAATTGCCCAATAGTGTTGTTTATGTGAAACCAATCCATTGCAGAATCACATTATATTTTGTTTTCTTCTTCCTTTGATCTGAAACAGTTCTTTAGTTTTTTTCTTGGCTTTTATGACTTTGATGTTTTTGAAGATGTGGGCCAATTATTTTGTATACTTTCTCAATTTGGAATAACAAAATAGTGTTGTTCTGTGAGAAGTGTTCTTCTCATTGCATCATATCAGACAGTACATGATTTTGATTTATACCAGTACTATTGATGTCAACCACTTGTTCAGGATGGTGTCTGCCAGAAAGCTCTATTGTAAAATTGCTCTTTACCCCCTCGTAGTTAATAAGCAGTCTGTTGAGAGTAACTTTGAAGCTGGGTAATATTCTTTTGTCAGAAAATTTACTTGCTTCTTCCTCTCCCTCTATCCTATCTCTCTCTCCCTCCCATCCATCCATCCATTTATCTGTCAGTTTGTGTATCTTAAATGTACTCACTCATGGATTTTCTTTTTATTCAGTGGGTTATAATCAGTTACTCTCCTTATTTGTTTTGATGCTTAGATTTTTCTCAAATTGGCGATTAGGAGTCCCCTCAGGTTGATTATGTGTCCTTTTGAAAAGTACCTGTCATTCTTTTTTTGTTCTATACATTATTTTTTCACTCAGTATGTATTAGAAGTCACTCTGTAAACTACCTATAAAGCTGTGTCACTTGTTTCACTTATTGTTGTTTTTTCAGTTTTGTGTAAACCTTTATTTTTAATTAAAATTTTTTATACAGTTTTAAAGGTTACACTTTATCTACAGTTATTTCAAAATACTGGCTGTATTCCCTGTGTTGTACAATACGTCCTTGAACCTGTCTTATATCCAGTAATTTGTACCTCCTCCTCCTGCAGCCGTGTATCTTCCTCCACTCCCAGCCTGTAACTGTTACTTTGTCCTCTATATCTGTGAGCCAGCTTCCTTTTTTTTTTTTAATTTTTTGGTTTGTTTTTTAAGTTTCTCATATAAGTGATATCATTACAGTATTTATCTTTCTCTCTCTGGCTTATTTCAGTTAGCATAATGCCCTCCATGTCTGTCCATGTTTCTACAAATGGCAAAATTCCGTTCATTTTAGTGACTGTGTGGTATTCCATTGTGTGTGTATGTGTGTATATATATAAAAGACACCATGTCTTCTTTATCCTTCTCTTGATGGGAAAAGTCCCTATCATTCTTAAATCCTTTCTTATTTTCAAATAAGATGTATTCATCTTGTATTTTTCCTACTCCAGACCTGGAATCAGCTCTCTCCACAAGGAACCCTGGAGATAACAGTATTTAGAAAAGAAGACCTGAGCATTACAATGAGACTATTACTATTTGGGTGTCCCTGCTTCTCAGTCTCTTAGCACAGAGCTAAAGACACACACTTCCTTTAGATTTGTATTTCTGTTTTTATTTATAGATATATTAAAATCCATGAGTTTATTATATCTCATTTCTACTCTTAATGCCAGGAGATTCAGCTCATTTTTCTCCTTAGCCTATCTGTAGTTTCTTTCTTTGGCAATAAGAGATTTGGCTGTCATTATCTTCATTATATTTACTTATTCAACTTCCTTGTATGTAAGAGTCACCAGTCATTGTCACTGCCATTTTGGACATGTCTGCCCTTTGCTTATTACCTAGCTTGTTCTTAGACATCCTTTGTTGCTTGGCACTACCTAATGGCTGTGTACTGAAGTGTTCAGGAAGATGGAAGGAGAGAGCTGCCCTTCACAGTCTAAGGGTATGTTTTGCTTAGTCTGTGTATGTGGCTTCTCTCTCTTCTGTCACTTGACATCTTCACTTGTTTCCTTCATCTTCATTCTTAGAGAGCATCTGCCCTGCCAGCCACTTCTTAACAGTCCTGAAGTAAAATAAAACATCAACAAAAACAAAACACACCACATCTTTTCTCTCTCTTTACAAAAGACATTTTTGTTCATTATAGGAGTTATAGGTATTTTGGGGGTCATGGTGTGGAAAGTCACCTGGAATCCCACCACCCACCTTTTGCTGCAGTAAGCTTTTAAGTTCCTGCAATTCTGAATCATTTATGACCAACCAACTTGTATCTTAATTTTTTACCTTTTTTTTTTTTTTGTACCTCTTTACCTTTACAAGGTAAGGGTAAAACTCTTTCCTTATTCAGAGCATGTGCAATGTTCGTTGTTTTGACAAAAAGGCCACTGTTTAAAGGTCTGATATTGCTAATATTGCTAATGCATTATTCACTGCTCCCTTCTATTGTGCTTGGCAGTCTCTGTGGCCTGGGACTCTTCTTTCCCTTTCTTCACAGCTAACATGTTCCTGCCCACGAGTCCCGGGGGAGTATGGACTTCAGCGTCTGCAAAACTTGGGTCAAAACCTGGCCCTGTTGCTCTCCATTTCTGTATCCTTGGACAAGTCCCTTTGTTCTAGGCTTGAGTTTCTTCATCTGTCCTATAATATCATCTGTCCGTATAATAAAATATGTAATGGCATCTATCACGTACGATTTTATGAGGAATAAAATGAGATAAATATACTTCTATGTATCAGGGCATACCCCATATTACCTGATACCTAGAGTGAGGATTGTTCTGAAATACGAATTCTCCTTTTGCCAGTCCTTTTTTTGTTCAATCATCCTCTTCTTGTGTGTATTACCATCTGTACTTACATGCTGGCCCCCTGAGTGGTCTTAACTGCCTTTCTTGTGGTGGGCTTACAAAAAGAGTGGTCAGCACTGCTTCTTTCTCTTCTTGGTTTTTATCGGTTTCCTCTGGTCAGTTGTCTGGGGGCAGTAACCATAGCAGCAGGCTGTGAGGTTTATTCTGGATTTTACTTCCAAGTTCAGAGGATAACAGGGGTCAGGCATGGAGTCAGCCTGTAAGTAAATAGTTCCAGGAGGCCCTTGTGTAATACTTGCTCACTTTGTTTATTTATTATTTTTTTAAAACATACAGCTTCCTTGTCAGTGCAAAACTTTCTCCTCTGGGGAGATTTTAGTCTAATGTGGGTTTGCAGAGTGTGACCTGTACCCCTGCATCAGAATGTTCCTAGGCTGGACTCGGAATCTTGAGTTGGAATCCTTGGGAGTAAGACCCAGACTCTTAAGTATTTAACAAGTTCATTTAGTGATTTTTTTCTGCACATTGAAGCTGAAGTTGGCTCACATGAGGCACCTACCATTTGTCTAAAACTCCAAAGCTATAACTGCAAGAAGAAGTGATCCTTCTCTTCACTTTACTCTGTGTTACTGATTTACTGTGAAAGGGCAATTACTGCTTTGAACTACATTATCTTCTAAAATTTCCCCGGAACTCTCAGCACATATGTACTCCAAGGACTAGTAAATGGTGAAAGAAGGAACGTTGCTTTGATATATCATGCTGCCTGCACCAACTGACTTCCTCAGAGATCCTGTTTTGTAGCTCTCCTAAATCATTTTTAGATTAAGTTGGCACATTCGTTATGCAGTTTGTCACTTAACATTATTTCTGGAGACATTGGTTTCAACATAGTTGTGGCCTGAGTTGGTACTCAAACATGTCGTTTCCTTATGCCTTCTTCAAATCCCTGACACATCTTATTTAGGACCCTTGATTACCCACAGTAGTGTCCACCCCACCCCATCCCCCTTAGCACTCGTGATGTGTGATTATGTTTGTGTTTCCGATCTCCTCCTCCTCAATCTGAATGATTTCCTATAGTCAGGAGCAGTATGTTTTGTTGATCCCACTGCATTTGAACCATCTACTGTGCAGTAAGTATTTTCGGTTGGGTGAAGAAATTGTCTCTGGTGTTAAGCTTCAGCTAAGGGCAAGAGAGTACTGGTGTTACCTGTGTGTCTGAGAAGGCATGTCAGAGTGAGGAGGTTGACGTGCCATGGAGGACACACAAATTCATTTCTGCTTTATATTGTCTTAAAATCATCCACGGTGCCCCAGAAATCTTCAGGAGGGATTTGGGAATATCTTCTTCAAAACATAGGGTAAACAGTATGAATAGTTGCATACTAAAAAGTGTGAAATGGCTTCTTTACATACAAATTGCCCTTACCATGTGTGTTTACTTTCCATTTGTGAAAAGTTTAGACTGGTTGAATTTTAGTAATTCTCAAAATTTAATGTTGGTTACAAGTTCATATTGGTCTTCTCTCCACAGAATCTGTAATTTACAACTATTTTATAGTTTCAAGGTTTGTTTGTTTGTTTTTTAAGGAAAAAAAGCAATGTTCATTACACAAGTTGACTTAGAAATGGTGTCATTTAGCTGAAATATTTTACTGAAAGTGTAGTTTTTTTCCCCCCAGGCACAACTTTATTATTATTATTTTTTCTTTTGTTTTGAAATCAGTAAAGGAAACTGGGTCTTAGAAGCAGCAGTAATCTAATGCAGGAAGTTTATGCATTTGTCTTTTTTGTTTATGTTTAAATACATTTAAATTATCACACTGTTGGCACACCTCATTTGCATGAAATTCTGCACCATAGTACTAATTGTAGTAAAGTTACCCTCCCATGCCAGTAAAAAAAAAAAAACAAACAAAAAAAACTACTCTGGAAGATAATTTTCACTGAAATCTAACCAAACTTGGTCAAGTGGACAGTGACAAGATTATAAATGATACAAAAAATAACATTTTAACATTTGGGCGTCAAGTTAAAGAAATGGTTTGCCTATACAAATTCTAGTAATTTTTAAAATATTCTTCCCTCATGTGGCCCTCAGAATTAAACCATAATGAGCAGAAGAGGAAAAAGAATGCCACTGGGTGCTAGGCAGAACATCCTGACAGAATTAATGAAGGTAGAGTCTATACTAAATATTAGGTGCAGAATTTCATAGGGCCAACAGGTTAACAGTCTATATTTTTCACTTACACAGGTGAAGTGGATTTTGCAATTGTCAGTTATGTTCAATGCACCAAATAAAGCTCCTAAAATTGATACTATAAGGCGCCACCTTAAGTTTTCCAGGCTGCAATTGTGCAGAAATATTTTTTATTTATTTTTTACAGTAGGTCCTTGTTGATTGTTTTAAATATAGCAGTGTATACGTGTCAATCCCAAATTCCCAGTGTATCCCAACCCCTCACCCTTCTCTTCCATAAATATAAGTTCATTCTCTAAGTCTGTGAGTCCATTTCAGTTTTGTAAATAAATTAATCTTTTTTAAGATTCCCTATATAAGCGACATCATAGGATATTTTTCTTTCTCTGTGTGATTTACTTCACTTGGTAAGTCCAGGACCATCCAAAAATGTAGTCTTGAGTTTCTGTTCTTTCTGGTAAGTAAAAAATAAACTTTATTCATTCACCGTTCTTTTCCTTAAAACCACTAACGCTGCATACATACTGAATTCACCATGGTAGTCTGTGTTTTTAAAAATTACTTGGCTTAATGTGGCTTTCTTGAAGCCTTGAGAAGAGATTCTGCATATCTATATGAGGAAGGTAATATGCCCTTGAATTTATTACATGAGGCTTCATTATATTCCTTTTGTGGAGACTGAGGTGATTCCAGTACTGTCAGGCCTGTTGCTGCTGTGAATCACTACTGATGTGGCTATTTATTGATCACTAAGCTTTAGTTGCATAACAAGGGAACTCTCTGAGGCTTTCCTGTATGTATTGTATTTTACTACAGCGATTGTAAGGGTAAACGAGAAACAGCCTGTGTTTTCTAGGAGTTCATGGCCTTATAGACTTCGCTAGTAGAATATAAGCTCCTTCACGGAAGAGCCTTGTCTCTCTAGGCTCCAGTTCCATGAATAGTACTGAGGGAGAACAGTCTGTGGCCTGCTGAATATAGAGTGATTGAATGGACCCGACTAAGAAACTACTGAAGTGCCTTTCTTCATGTTTTTTGTGTGTGGTTAATTATAATAGAAGGAAAAAGGAAAATTTGTGAGGATTTTAAAGGAATGAGGTTGTATTTGATTAGAGGTAAAAGAAAAGACTTCATAGAAAATGAAAAGGGGGCCTTTCCAGTTAAGAATAATTGAACTTTGTTGTTGCGGGTGGGCATTTCTCTGGTGTTTTCAGTGCCAAGGGTGCAGGTTAACCCCTGGTCAGGGAAATGAGATCCCACAAACTGCTGGACCAAAAAGAAAAAGAAAAAAAAGAACTCTTGTAGTGTGATCACCTCTCTTAAAAATGTGTTTAAGGATGAAATAGCTATACCAAAATGTCAGCAGTAAGGTATGAGGTTAGTGTGGAGGCTTCTTTCTATACTTTTATGTCTAGTTGTAGTACCGTCTGTTGAAAAAACACTTTTCTTTCTCCCTATGGAATTGCCTGGTGCTTTTGTAAATAAGCTCACTGTATGTATTAGGGTCTATTTGTGGACTCTTTTCTGTTCCATTCCACTTTTGGTCTGTTCAAGCTCTTACTCTGTGCTGCCTTGATTTGTGTAGCTTTATATAGTAAGTCTTGAACTGGGTAGTGGATGCCCTCCAACTTTGTGCTTCTTTTCCAGAATAGGTTTTTACTTAACTAGTTCCTTTGCATTTATGTATAATTTCAGCCTTAGCTTATACAGTTATTTTAGATGTCTTTCTTTAATAGCATTGAATCTTCTTATCTATTGTAGAAGAGCATAACTTACCAGCCCTAACGTCTTTTTGGCATGTGGTTTATTTTGAGCTGAAAAGGGCCAAAAGACTCAGGTGACACTTTTGATCTTGAGTGGCCTGTGCCTGCAGCGGCTTAGGTTCCCAGTCAGAGATTGAGACTGGGTCGCAGGGGTGAGCACACCAAATCCTAGACAGTAGACTAATGGTTAGTGACGAGGGCTCTGGCTTTTCAGCTTTACACAGAAGAATTTCCACAAAGATGGAAAGTAGGTGAGGCAAGTAAAGTATTTCTTAGGAGGAAAAGAGTACAGTATGTGTGAATAGACACATGGGCAGACTGAGAGGCAGAGAGTCCCTGCGTTGTGCCCTCCTGGCAGTTTAAATCACTTTTCTGGTTGTCATGGCAATCACCAACTGTCAAGGCCCTGAGGGTTGTGTCATTTAGCATGCAAATGTATTACAATGAGTGTATAATGAGGCCTGTGGTCTCCTGGGAGTCAGACCTTCCGCTGTCTTGAGCCATGTTGGTTCTAACTAGTTTTTGGTTTTTTTTTTCTCTTTGCTGCTTCCCCCTGAAACTTAGATAAGAGTAATTGATTTCTAGAAAAAGATTTTTAAAAAGGAAAAAAAGAGTAATTGGTTTCTATTTGGAGGAGGGACTGGGATATGATTCTGGGGTCATAGTCTTGGCAACATGTTTATTTATGTCTTTAATTTCTCTCAGCAATTTTTTATTTTTTAAGTTTTCAATGTGGAGGTCTTGTGCATATTTAAATTTTGCCTTTTTCTCTCTCTCCTTTTGAATGCTGTTGTTAATAAAAGTTGTTTTTTGATGGTGTGTAAAATGTAATTGATTCATTGACCATGTGTCCTGTAACTGCTGAATTTGTTTGCTAATTCTGTTGGTGTTCTGTGTGCAGATTTTTTTGTATTTTCTGCACAGTCATTTATCATTTCAACACAGATAGTTTTCCTTTCCTTAGCATTCCTTATGTTTCTTTCTTTGCTTCATTGCTCCGCACACAAGATTGAATAAAAGTGGTAGGACTGGACATCCTTATCTTGTTTCTGATCTTACAGTAAATGTGTAGATTTAAAAAAATATATATCTCTTTATTAGATTATAATGAATCCCATGAATTTAAAAATAAAATGAAAAACATAAGGCTTACAAAGAAAAATAGTAGAAGTCTTCACAACCTTGAGGTGACTTCCCTGGTGGCTCAGAGGTTAAAGCGTCTGCCTCCAGTGCGGGAGACCTGGGTTCGATCCCTGGGTCGGGAAGATCCCCTGGAGAAGGAAATGGCAAACCACTCCAGTATTCTTGTCTGGAGAATCCCATGGACTGAGGAGCCTGGTAGGCTACAGTCCACGGGGTCGCAAAGAGTCGGACACGACTGAGCGACCTCCCTTTCCCTTTCCTTTCCCTTTCACAACCTTGAAGTAGGGGGAGATTTTGTAGAGAGAATGCAAGAAGTGTTAAGGTTAAAACAATTAGAAATGGGATTTCATAAAAAATGAAATGACCAGCTTCAGAGTAGGAGAAAGTAATTGCAGTGTATGTAGTTGACAAAGACCGTGAATTGGAAGCTATATTAGGAAACTTTGTGAAATTTTAGAGAACTGTTCTTTGTATTAATTAGGGCATATACATTTGTCAGATATTAGGAAATTGTATATCTAGATTGTAGGATTTCTCTCCTTCTCTCTTTAGCTTCTTTGTCTTTTATTTGTTTTCTTCATTGAGCATATATTTCTTTGTAGGTAGAAAAAAAAATGTCTGCAGAATAAAAACTTAGCAGTGAGGAACCATCGCAGATTTTGACCAGGAAAGTGCTATATATACTAAAGGATGATTAATTTGAAATCTTAAATTACTTGATTTGGAGAGAGAGAATAGGTATATAAAAGAGAAGATAAAAGCAGAGCATTACAGAGATAGCATCTTTATCATTGATAAACTATTGGACATAGAGGGCAGCAATGTCCAGTAGTTTACATAATGTCTGCATAGCAGATCCCTAATGAAAATTCCGGACCCTAAGACTTGGGTGACGTTCTCTGGTTGGCAGTACTATGTGTACATTGTCGTGTCATTAACACTGACACTGCATATTGGGAGAGGACACTTAGAAGCTCTGAATTTGAAACCCTCCTTGATTCTGCCCTAGGCGTCTCTTTCCTTGACTGACATTGATTTCTTTCCTTGACTGACATTGATTTGTAACTCTTCTGCTGTAGTAAATTGTAACCACAAGTATAACTGCCCTCAGTGTCTTTCGTGAGTTCTTGCCACATGCTGTTAATTCCTGGAGCTGAGCATGGTGTTGGGACCCCCCAAACCTGTACGTGGTGCCAGTAGTGAGGGTGGTTTGGGGGACCCCTTGACCCTGCAGTTCTGTCGGACGTGAGGGTGGTCTTGTGAATGGTTCCAAACCTTACACAAATATTATAGATTTGATAGGGAAACATATGGTATAAGGAGTATTAAATGAATAAAAAAGATGCAGATAAGCTGTTCAGAGAGAAGCCTTTGAGAGATTCTGTGGGGCACAAGAGGAGAAAGAACAAGTGGGAGAACAGAGCAGGCAGGCAGGCAGGAGAGCAACTAAAGGGGTCTGTCCCCTTTGACGTGGGGCAGGTTGAGGAGCTCTGAAGGTACAGCTGTTAATCTCAATGAAAATTTCATTTCTTGGGTGTAGATGAGGGCTCGCTTGCACTTTGTACATGTCGGTGGCCCTTGTCCCCATTGGTCAGCCCACTGCATTGTCTGCCCCTCTGGATCCATTTGTCTCAGAAGAGGAGTTGCCACATGATGTTTGTCGCAATCTTTACCTCTTCTGGTTCCTGTGGTGCTGCCAGCACCCTCTGTGAGGTGCTCTGGTCTGTGTACTTAGTACCAGAGCAGGATTGTGTGGGACAGGCAGTGAGAGTGCCCAGCCCGGATGCCCGCATGCCTGTGCCCCTGCCCTTCAAGGGTCCTCTAGCTATCCCACAGCTCAGCTGTCCCACAGCCCAGCAGCTCTCCACCAGCCTGCATACTGATCCCTGCAGGCTGGTTCAAAAAGGGTCCATAGTCCATGCGATGGCTTCACTTCTACTCCTTCTGTGTCCCATCCTGCCTCACCCCTTTATGGGCTCACTGGAGCACAAAATCCCTTCCTTTTTGCAGCTTCAAACGGAAGCATTCTTACCAATCATTTCTCCTAGTTTGACTCTTAGGAGCTGTTCACTAATTTCCTAGGAGGACCCACATGTTTGATTCTTACATGGTATCTCAGGTATAATTCTAAATGTGTTTACAAACAGAACCTGGTAAGGGGGCAGGTTTTTCTCTTTCTTAAACTTTATTTTTACTGAGATATAATTGATATGTTGTGTAAGTTTTAAGGTGTACACTGTGTAGGATAAGGTGTTTATTTGATAGCTTTACATATTGCAAAATGATTACTACCATGTTCCTCTGTCATGAACTTCCCTGATGGCTCAGATGGTAAAGAATTTGGCTGCAACGTGGGAGACCCAGGTTCGATCTCTGGGTCGGGAAGATCCCCTGGAGAAGGGAATGGCAACCCACTCCAGTACTCTTGGCTGGGAAAGTCCATAGACAGAGGAGCCTGGAGGGCTACAGTCCATGGGGTTGCAAAGAGACATGACTAAGCGACTAACACCTCTGTCATATCATGTAATTATCATTTTACTTCTTTTTTATGGTAGGAATAGTTAAGATCTTGTCTCTTAGCAGTACTGAAGTTTATAATACATCATTGTTGCCTATATTTTCTCTTTTGTTTTCCATCTGAAACTAGTTTAAAAAAGGACTGTGTTTTTGTTGTTGTTATTTAGTTGCTAAGTCGTGTCCAACTGTTTGTGACCCCATGAGCTGTAGCACACCAGGCTTCCCTGTCCTTCACTATCTCTCGGAGTTTGCTGAAACTCAGGTCCATTGATGGTGATAGTGTCCAACCATCTAAAACTCTGTCACCCACTTCTCTTGCTCTCAGTCTTTCCCAGCATCAAGGTCTTTTCCAATGAGCCAGCTCTTCACACCAGGTGGCCAAAGTATTGAAACTTCATCATGAGTACTTCCAGCAAATATTCAGGGTTGATTTCCTTTAGGATTGACTGGTTTGATCTCCTTGCAGTCCAAGGGACTCTCTAGAGTCTTCTCCAACACCACAATTCAAAAGCATCAATTCTTGGTGCTCAGCCTTCTTTATAGTCCAACCCTCACATCTATACATGACTACTGGAAAAAACCATAGCTTAGACTAGATGGACCTTTGTTGGCAAAGTGATGTCTCTGCTTTTTAATACTCTGTCTAGGTTTGTCATAGCTTTCCTTCCCAGGACCAAGCGTCTTTTAATTTCATGGCTGCAGTCACTGTCTGCAGTGATCTTGGAGCCCCAGAAAAGAAAATCTGTCACTGTTTCCACTTTCTCCCCATTATTTGCCATGAAATGGTGGGACTGGATGCCATGATCTTTTTTGAATGTTAAGTTGTAAGCCAGCTTTTTCACTATCTTTCACCTTTATCTAGAGGCTCTTTAGCTCCTCTTTGCTTTCTGCCATTGGAGTGGTATCATCTGCATATCTGAGGCTGTTGATAGATCTCCCAGCAGTTTTGATTCCAGCTTGTGATTCATCCAGCCTGGCATTTCACATGATGTACTCTGCATAGAAGTTAAATTAGCAGTGTGACAATATACAGCCTTGAGTACTCATTTCCTAATTTTGAACCAGTCTTTTGTTCCTTGTCTGGTCCTAACAGTTGCTTCTTGACCTGTATAACCAGTTTCTCAGGAGACAGATAAGGTGGTCTGATATTTCCATGTCTTGAATTTTCCAGTTTGTTGTGATCCACATAGACAAAGGCTTTAGCATAGTCGATGAAGCAGATTTTTTTTTTTTTTTAATTCCCTTGCTTTTTCGATGATCCAGCAGATGTTCGCAATTTGATCTCTGATTCCTCTGCCTTTTCTCAATCCAGCTTGTACATTTGGAAGTTCTCAGTTCTCATACTGTTGAATACTAGCTTGAAGGATTTTGAGTATTACTTTGCTAGCATGTGAAATGAGTGCAATTGTGTGGTAGTTTGAATATTCTTTGGCATTGTCATTCTTTGGGATTGGGATGAAAACCGACCTTTTCCAGTCCTGTGGCCACTGCTGAGTTTTCCAAATTTGCTGACATACTGAGTGCAATACTTTAGCAGCAGTACTTTCTAGGTTTTTAAATAGCTCAGCTGGAATTCCATCATCTCCACTAGCTTTGTTTGTTGTAATACTTCCTAACGCCCACTTGACTTCACACTCCATGATGTCTGGCTCTAGGTAAGTGACCACACCATCATCATTATCCCAGTCATTAACACTTTTTTTGGTGTAGTTCTGTGTATTCTTGCACCTCTTATCTCTTCTGCTTCTGTTAGGTCCTTACCCTTTCTGTCCTTTATCTTGCCACCTCTTCTTATCTCTTCTGCTTCTGTTAGGTCCTTACCCTTTCTGTCCTTTATCTTGCCACCTCTTCTTATCTCTTCTGCTTCTGTTAGGTCCTTACCCTTTCTGTCCTTTATCGTGGCCATCCTTTTATGAAGTATTCCCTTCATATCTTCAGTTTTCTTAAAGAGATCTCTAGTGTTTCCCTTTCTATTGTTTTCCTGTATTTGTTTGCATTGTTCACTTAAGGCTTTCTTACCTTTCCTTGCTATTCCCTGGAACTCTGCATTCAGTTGGGTATATCTTTCCGTTTCTCTCTTGCCTTTTTCTTCTCTTCTTTTCTCAGGTATTTGTGAAGCCTCATCAAACAACCACTTTGCCTTCTTGCATTTTTTTTTTCTTGGGGATGGTTTTGGTCACCTCCTCCTGTACAGTGTTACGAACCACCGTCCATAGTTCTTCAGACACTTTACCAGATCTAATCCCTTGAATCTATTCATCACTTCCATTGTATAATCATAAGGTATTTGATAAAGGTTATACTGAGTGACCTAGTTGTTTTCCCTACTTACTTCAGTTTAAGCCTGAATTTTGCAATAAGGAGTTCATGATCTGAGCCACAGTCAGCTCCAGGTCTTGTTTTTGCTGACTTAATAGAGTTTTTCCATCTTCGACTGCAAAGAATATAATCAGTCTGATTTCAGTATTGACGATTTGGTGATGTCCATGTGTGGAGTCACGTCTTGTGTTGTTGAAAGAGGGTGTTTGCTATGACCTTATCCATATTTCTCCCTGTGTTAGCATTGAAATTCTGGACTGGGTAGAATCATGATAATTTTTCTCTCTCTGTATTGAATCCTGTTTCAACCTGGAATTGAAAAAATTATGAGATAAAGACATTTCAGATTTTGTTGGGGTCTTTTGGTTTATTTTATATTGACTAGGAAGGAGTAATTGAAATTTTGCTGTTTTTCCCCTTACACAGTTTTTTTTTTAATTGATTACATAAGGTACACCCCCTTTAAAGGATGTACTTCAGTGGTTTTTAATATATTCACAGAACTGTGCAACTACCACCACTCATTCCAGAACATTTTTATCATGCCAGAAAGAGACATGTTTGGTAGCAGTCAGTCCCTCTGACTCCCTCCTCCCAGTCCGAGTTTTTGACTGGACATATGTTTTCCATTTCTCTCAGATGTACCTCAGAGTAGAATTGTTGGGTAATATTATAACTCCATGTTTAACTTCTTGAGGAATTGCCAGACTGTTTTTCCAAAGCAGTCTACATCATTTTGTATTCCTCCCAGCATTAAATGAGGGTTCTTGTTTCCCTACATCCTCACCAACATTTTGTCCATCTTAGTGGGTTTTAAGTGGTATCTCATTGTGATTTTCATGGTGATTTCCCAAATGGCTGTTAATGTTGAGCATGTTTTCGTGTACTTCCTGGCCATTTGTATATCCTCTTTGGAGTTACTATGTGTGTAAGTGTGTGCACATGTGTACACGTGTTCTTACCACTAAAGTTGTAGTCCATAACACATGATTTGTTTTTGAGGATCCATGAGAGTTTTCCTTCACTTTCTCAGTGCCTGGAAAAGCTGTACCACTACCATGTCTTAATAATGTTATCAGTGTTTTTAATACCATGACTATTGTGCTGCCCCTGCTTTCTTGTTGGCTTTTGGTGTTGGAAAGTACTATATGAATTGAAGTTCATACCTGTAGTTCTAAGAGATCTTAAGTTTGTATTACTATAGCTATTTATTTAAACTCTTGTTTACTAGTTCAAAAAATTATTATAAAAGTGGTAAATGGTAGTGTTAAAAATTCAAACAAAATTAGGGAGACTTCTCCTGTGGTCCAGTAGTTAAGAATCCACCTTGTAATGCAGGTTGCCTGGGTTCAACCCTGATCAGGGAACTAATATTCCACATTCTGCAATAAAGAGCTTACGTGCTGTATCGAGAGCATCTGTGCCCCGCAGCGGAAGACCCTGCGTGATGCACCAAAGAGACCACGTGCCACAACTAAAACCTGAATATTTAAAAAATTCAAACAAAAAAGGAAACAAGAAAATTAACATTCTCACATTTTGTATTTGACACAGTATTCCACAGTCAGTTTCCCCAAGGTAAATTAAAGGGGTTTAGAGTTTCATAGGTATCCTCCCAGAAATTAATCTCTTCATATGCGTATCCATATATGTAACTTCCATAAATGAGATTGATATGTGTGTAATCTCCCATAATATGCTATTTTCTTTCAGTAATTGAGGATGTATTTCCTTTAACCTAAATACAGTTCTGCATCATAGTTTTCTGCATAGTATTCTCTTCTTTGTGTTTACTTTGATTAACTAGCTTTGTAGTGATTAGATGTTTATGTGTTCTCGGCTTTCATTATTGTAAGTAATGCGACCACGAACTCCTTGTATGTTCGCGGATGGGTTTGTTCTGAGCGTCAATGTGTAGGTGGAATTAGCTAGTCTGAAACATAGTGCATTTTCATTTTAAAACATGTCACCGGTTGCCCTCCAGGAAGATTATACTGATTTATACACTAACCAGAAATACATCAGTGTGCCTCCACATAGCACTACTGTCTTTAAATGATAGCTCCAGTAATCTCTTGGTTTTTATTTTACTCATTTGATTATTCGTAAGACAGTCCACTTGTATTTAGTATTTTTTAAAGTATTGTGTCCTTCATATTATTTTTGACCAATGAATTTCTAAAAACTTGCTTTTCTTCTTTTTGTGTCATGTGACCTTGTATTTGTTTTTTTTTAAAGAAGCTTTAGTTCTTTGATTATAATTTCTTAGCATCGTGACTGTACTATTTTTTGTACTATTATGCTAAGTAAAATAATTTCACCTATTTTCCTTGTATTGGTCCTGTCAGCAGCCTACTTAGGTCTGTTTACTGTACCATCCATATTCACTGTGACCTGTCTCATCAGGCTACCAAAATTCTTCCCTAGGGCAATAGTAATTTTTCCTGTATTGGCAACACACTAAGATGGTGGTGTTCTTTCCAGTACCATCAAATCTGAGGCATAAAAGAGTGTTTTCAAGAAGGAAGGATTTAATAATAGCAGTATTCAGTTAAGCCACAGTTTCAGGAAGATGAAGGCTGAGAGTCAGTGAACTACTTGGGCTGCGGTCCCTAGGGACCCATCAGTTGGGGCCAGTGATAGGTCATGCAGATGTCAAGGTGAGGACGCACTAGAGCGAGCATAACAGATTCTTTGGTGAAATTTAGCAATGAAATTGAGAGAGAGGACTGTTGCTTATAGGGGTTAAGGTCAGATATGGGCAGGAGAAAGCTGATTTTAAGACAGGATACCTGAGCAAGTTTCTAGGCAGAAGAGAAGATATCTGAGGAAAGGTTGGCGAGCCAACAAGGACAGAATTAAATGAGTAATTTTTGGACATGGTGGGTTAATCTTGGAAAGATTGCAGGCACATATTTCTTGTTGAACAGTGGAGGAGGTTTCATATGGCTTTTGGGTTTAGGAGAGTAAGAACAGCATTATACTGTTGTAATGCATTACTCCAAAACTTAGCATTCTGGGCCAGCTTTTAATTTTACTTACAATTTTATGGATCAGGAATTTAGAAAGGGCAAAGCTGAAGGAGGTTTGTCTCTGCTTCATGATATATGGGGCCTCAGTTGAGACATTGTAAAGGCTGGAGACTAGAATCATCTGAAAACCCATCATTTACAAGTATTGCAAGACCAGGACTGCTGATGGGTGTGCCTCTCTGCATTTTTTCCTTGTGGCTTGGCTTCCTTATAGCATGGCGGCTTTGGGGTGGTCAGTCATCTTACCTGGTATCTCAGAGTTTCAAAAGGAAACGTCTCCTTTTCAGAATGGAAGCTGTGTTGCTTTATGATTTAGCCTCAAAATTCCCAATCCATTTCCGTTATATTCTGTTGGTTAAAAGCACATCAAAAGCCCATCCAGATCTACAAGGAGAATTAGAGTCTATTTCTTGTAGTAGAACTTCAAGGTTCCATAAGAACCAGTGGTTTGAGAAATGCTGTTGTGACCTTCTTTGGAGAGTACAGTCTGCCAGAAGAATGCCATAAGAAACTAGTAAAAGGATGTTGTGCACGCCACATTATGTACAGCTATATTTTGATGTAATCACTTAACCATTTATCCTAAGACATAAATTCATCTAATATTCTTTTTGTCTGGTGCAGATTATAAGACCTAAGGCCCACTGACTATATCTAACTTGCTATGCTGGGTACTTACCATAGGAATACACACGAGCTGGTACATGAGTTAGGTTTTCTGATGATGATTAAACTGGAAAATGTTAATTGCTCTTGGATTGTAAAACTAGGTGGGGCTTTAGAATGAGGCTTGGAGAGCACTTCTGTTTTTCATCTATGTGTCAAAGCACTTTTACTTACTGCAATTTGTAGTCACTCGTCTCTAAGACCTATGTTCTTTTCCCGCTTTTTTAATTCCTTTAGAAATAATGAGAATTTGGATAATTCACAATGAATTATTCTTCATTGTTTACAAGAGTTATGACGTACACCTGGGAACATGCCTGTAGTTGTGTGGATGAGTCAGATGTTGCTGTGTGCTGTGATAAACCTGTGCTCATTCATGAACAGTAGAAGTATGAAATAACAATAGGTCTTGACTTACTAAAGGAACTTAGTCTTTCAGCTGTATTTTGATGTCTGAGTGTATAATTATGTCTGTTGGTTTTAAATGGACAGGTAAGTGTTGTCAGTTCTTTTATTTTAAAAGTATTTTTGTTCCTAAAAGAATGTTTTTTTTTTTTAGTTGTGAAAGAAATCTCAATATTTCTCAGGTATCTTCTGATTTCTGAACTCTACTTTCACCCAGTTCTCATTGCAAGATCCTTTGTCTCCCCAGTTCATAATTCAATATATTGTATTTTTGCTTATCCAGAACATAATCAAGAACTAAGAAATGAGCTCAAAATCTTTGAGTTCACATGAAGAGTCCAAGTTTATGTTAAAGCTCATGTTTACTGTGGAGAAAACCCCTTGTTAAGATCTCAAATAATGTCTGTTTACTCTTCCTCTGCCTACCAAGCAAGTAAGGATAAGGCTAAGAACAAGAAGGAAGACATTAAAGCCATGAAAATCATTGTAAAACCTGGTGAACATTGCAGCCTTAGCCTGTTTGATGTAGTGATAACTTTTTTTAGGCAGGTGGACTTGCCTAAACTCATCAGGGGTTAAAAGTCAGATTATTATCAAGCTTTTGTACAGCAACATTTGGGCAAGAGGTCAGTGCAAGTAAATTTTATAATACTTTTATTGGAGCAGTGCTTAAGATTCCTCTGTCAAATGGCTGTGACTGGCACTGTGTACTTAAACAATAGAAAGTATTGGCAATGGATACGAAGTGTGTCCATTAACTATCTTTAATTGTGAATTCTAAGATTTGTAGAGTATTTATATGCTCAAAATACCTTCAGTGAAATTGAACACTTAGTTGTATGTGTTACGTTTGAGAAAAAAAGTTCATAACCCAAATTAGAGAGTCAAGTAGACCTGTAGACTGGACCACTTGGAAACAGCCGCTAGCAATCTGATCTGATGATAACTCCTGTGCATTTTAAGAACTCCTGCCAATAACCCACCCCCCGCCTACCAGGGTGCATTTAAAATGCTTTTTTCTAAAGCCTTTTCACTGGATTTAGAAATGATTCAGGACTGCTCTAGACTATAGAATGTAGAGATTGGGCTTTGACATTCTGGCTTGACCCCCATGATGTGAATTGCATTTCCACTGTGAGCTCTGTTTTCTTTGAAGCTCTTTTCTGTCAATTTTCAGTGTATTTTTTTTTTTTTTAACATTTACTTATTGCTCTAGTTACAGTACTAAAGTTACAGTACTAAAAGAAGAAGAAATCTAGATCATTTATCATAAAAGCAGAAGGAATCTTTATTTTTATTTGATGCTGTTTAGATGCAGATTCTAATTTTGTAAACATATGGACCTGTTAGTGCACTTCTGCCTCTGAAATGTTTGTAGATTCCCTGATCGCTATGTTCAGCATCTTATGGACTTTTTCACAGCTCAGTATCTTTCTTACTAGCTCGCCTTAAGTACTACACATTTTGATTTTGCAGTGTAACAAATATAATTTTTCATATATGCCATTCTCTTGGTATTGTGTTTATATGATACAATTTTACATTTAGATTATTAGTTCACTTTTCCCCCATCTAGTCTAAGAGAAAAGGATATCTTTAAGAATACCCTGTCTTGTTTAATTGCTTTTCACAAATAATGAAAGTCTGAAATTGTACAACTTGCACTGCTCTCAAGACTCTTCACAAAGACCATCAGTGTGTCTCTTCAAAAAATGTGCCAAAATTTTGTTGATGTGAATCTGATTCTCTCATGATGTTGCAGTCAAGCCGTGAGCTGGGGCTGCTGTCAGCTGAAAGTTTGACTGGCCCAAAGGATCTGCTTCGTTTCCCTGCTCTTGCCTGCTCAGGTGGTTGTTGGGAGGCCTCACAGGGCTGGTCGCAGCAAAGTAGCCAGCTTGGCCGGGTTGGGGAGGGCACCCAGGGCACCTAGCAGAGAAGCCACAGCCTTCTCTCTTGGGAGGTGACTGAATGTCTTGATTCTCTTATAAGAGTATTTCAATCTTTGGATAAGTCATTAATAAAAAGGTGAGTTAATTGTCATGTGGCCATTTTGTTTTATATAGAAATATCAAATCATTGTGTTCTGCACCTTGAACTAACATAATGTTGTAGATCAGTTATACTTCAATAAAAACAGAAAAGACAAGATAGTTTCTTTTCCTTCCTTTTTCACTTTGAGTCAGTTAGTTGTACCATCTTAAGTATTATAGGCAATACTCTTAACCCTGGCCTCAGTTAAGTTCAGTTGTGTCTGACTCTTTGCAGCCCCATGGACTTCAGCATGCCAGGTTTCCCTGGCCATCACCAACTCCCAGAACTTGCTCAGACTCATATCCATCGCGTCAGTGATGCCATCCAACCATCTCATCCTCTGTGGTCCCCTTCTCCTCCTGCCCTCAGTCTTTACCAGCATCAGGGTGTTTTCTAGTGAGTCAGCTCTTTGCATCAGGTGGCCAAAGGTATTGGAGCTTCAGCTTCAGCGTCGGTCCTTCCAATGAATATTCAGGATTGATTTCCTTTAGGACTGACTGCTTTGATCTCCTTGCAGTCCAAGAGACTGTCAAGAGTCTTCTCCAACACTCTCTCAAGAGTCTTCTTAGATTCAGGGGATTAGATCTGATAGACAAAGCCTGGCCTCTGACTCACAATCTGTGTCACTAGTCACAGTGGATTTGGGTAGTGGTGGAACGGTAGTCAACACTTATGGAGTACTTAATATGTGCCCAGATATGGTTTTGAGAAAGTGAGGTGTAGGGGCAAGTACCCAGAGAAGTAATTTACTCAGTGTCACTTAATAAGTAAATGCCACTGCTGTGGTTCCAAGTCAGCATCCCTGAATTTAGGCGCAAGTTTGTACAAGTAATTGATAAGGAGGCAAAGGCCTGTAATTATTTGTTGGGCTTTGTATTAACATTTCAAATGTTCAAGGTCTCTTATTCTGTTTACTGCAGTCACCGTAGCTCAACTGTAAAAATTGTTTCTCCGTCTGTCATATTTATCTTTTTAAGGTCATAGATAAATAAGGATCCTTTGTCTCTGGAGCATTTGTCTTTGTCTTGGTTTTCCCTCTACAGCTCTCTCCCATTTATTAGTGTTATAGGAAATACTTGATGTAATAACAGATTAATCTACATTCAAGAGTTTTTAAATAAGTTTTCCTTATTGAATCTCCACCAGTCTGAAGGGAGTTTAGCAGGTGTGTCATTGGCCTCATAATTGCTTATTTTGGGGGTAGATTCTTGGGCTATTTTTTTATACATTTATACATCCTGCTTTGTGTGTATGTGTGTGTGTGTCCAAGCCACTGTGTGGCATGAGGGTTCACGGGGTCCTTTTTCCTGACGAGGGATCAAACCTGTGCCCCCTCAGTGGAAGCACAGTCTTAACCACTGAACTGCCAGGGAGTCCCTGCCTTTTTATATTTAGCATTATTATTAGTGTTTCTACTGAGGTGTGTATGATCTAAATTTTACTTTAAATTACTAAGGAAAATAGTGTTTCCTAATTTCAACAAATTTTTAGTTGCTATACCTTACAAACATATTTCTTACAACTGTTATGTATGATATAACTGTCAAACATTACGAAGTTTGTGTATAATATGATTTTAAAGCAGTAATTTATTTTCTTATTTGTTTTGTAACCTGAAAATCATGGTTACTAAAGAATGATTCTAAAATTGTGTTCATGAAGGTCAATTACAATAGATACTTATGTAACATTGATGAACCATTTCCAACTTCTTATCTTGTATTGAGAAAATGCATACTGCTTAAAATGCCAGTTTCTATTTTATATCAGAGTTTTTCTGTATTCATTCACAATTCCATACAGTTAATTCATACTTTAATCATCATAAAGAAAAGGGGTATATATATTAGCTATGCAGGTCAAGAAGCGACAGTTAGAACTGGACATGGAACAATAGACTGGTTCCAAATCAGGAAAGAAGTACATCGAGGCTGTATATTGTCACCCTGCTTATTTAACTTACATGCAGAGTTCAGTTCAGTTCAGTTGCTCAGTCGTGTCCGACTCTTTGCGACCCCATGAATTGCAGCACGCCAGGCCTCTCTGTCCGTCACCAACTCCCGGAGTCTACCCATGATGTGAAATGCTGGGCTGAATGAAGCACCAGCTGGAATCAAGATTGCTGGGAGAAATATCAATAACCTCAGATATGCAGATGACACCACCCTTATGGCAGAAAGCGAAGACGAACTAAAGAGCTTCTTGATGAGAGTGAAAGAGGAGAGTGAAAATGTTGGCTCAAAACTCAACATTCAGAAAACTAAAGTCATGATACCCAGTCCCATCACTTCATGGCAAATAGATGGGTAAACAATGGAAACAGTGAGAGACTTAATTTTGGGGGGCTCCAAAATCACTGCAGATGATGTCTGAAGCCTTGAAATTAAAAGATGCTTGCTCCTTGGAAGAAAAGCTATGACCAACCTAAACAGCATATTAACAAGCAGAGACATTACCAACAAAGGTCCTTCTAGTGAAAGCTACGGTTTTTCCAGTAGTCATGTATGGATGTGAGAGTTGAACCATAAAGAAAGCTGAGCACCAAAGAATTGATGCTTTTGAACTGTGGTGTTGGAGAAGACTCTTGAGAGTCCCTTGGACTACAAGGTGATCACACCTGTCAATCCTAAAGGAAATCAGTTCTGAATATTCGTTGGAAGGACTGATGTTGAAGCTGAAACTCCAATACTTTGGCCACCTGATGTGAAGAACTAATTCATCTGAAAAGAGCATGATGCTGGGAAAGATTGAAGGCGGGAGGAGAAGGGGATGACAGAGGATGAGATGGTTGGATGGCATCACCGATGTGATGGACATGAGTTTGAGCAAGCTCTGGGAGTTGATGATGGACAGGGAAGCCTGGTGTGCTGAAGTCCACGGGATCACAAAGAGTTGGACACGACTGAGTGAACTGACTGATTTTAGCTGATGGGTGAACTTTATCATAGTAGAAAGAGCACAGTGTTTAGAATCTAGCAGAGCTTGATTCTAATCCTAACTAATGCTTCCATCCTGGGTGATGCCGGACTAGTATGTGTAACAAACAACCCCCCGCGCCACCACCACCAACAGAGACAAACACACATGTTCAGTAGAAATGATGATAGAGCATCCCAGTGTTGTTTGCCTTAGATGGCGTCATAAACAAGAGTCTAGAGTGGGCCCTGAGCAGATTTTTCCTTTATTTTCCCCTTTAACCTGCTTTTTAGAGTTTGTTTCTGAGCATCTGGGATCCCACCCACATGCATTATCCAGGCCTGCAAAAGAGCCTCTCTCCTCTGCCCCAGGGATTGGAGCTGGTCTCCACCTGCTCTGGGTTTGCCTGGTCATCCAGATAGCTCCTCGCACCACCACACCTTTGGAATGAGTAAGAGGCAGGTTGAAAGATGGCATTCTTTTTTATTATGGAAATTCTCAAACATAAAGTAATTTTAAAGAATAATATGGGGAATCCTTGCATTTCATCTATTTTAGCATCATTGAATAATTATATTTTCTTTTATTATATGCATATGTGATGTATATGCATTTTTCTTATGCTTCATTACTTAAAAGGCAGTTAAAATTTAAAAACATCATGACATTTACAGCAGACATCTATGAAAAAGTACATTCTCCTGTTATATAACCATATCATTGTGTTACACTGAAGAAAATGAATTATTCCATAATGTCATCTAATTTTCTTTAAATTTATCTAACTGTGTTAAGAAATGACTTTGTTGATGCTTTTTTCCTTTTTAAATTTAAGGCAATTAGCATTTGCTATTACATTGGTTATTATGCTTCTTTAATCCTTTTCTTATTTTTTAAAATTTTTATTGTTTGGGCCACACCGTGTGGCTTATAGGATCTTAGTTCTCTGACCAGGGATTGCAACTGGGCCACAGCCATGAAAACGCTGAGTCCTAGCCACTGGACCACCAGGGGAGGTCCCTTTCCTGTCTTTGGTTAGATTTATTCCTCAGTATATATGTATATATATGTATGTATATATATATATATATATGTATGTATGTATATATATATATTTTAGGATTATGTCTGTGTGATTTATCTTTCTTTAAAATTTGTTTAGTTTTTGGTTGCACTGGGTTTTCGTTCCTTCACACAGCTTTCTCTAGTTGCGCCAAGTGGAGGCTTCTCACTGTGGTAGCTTCTCTTGTTGAGGAACTCAGGCTCTAGGTGCGTGGGCTTAGTTGCTCCATGGCATGTGGGGTCTTCCCAGACCAGGGATTGAACCCGTATCTCCTGTATTGGCAGGTGGATTCTTATCCACTGAGCCACCAGGGTCGTCCAAAATATCATCATATTTTTAAGGTTTCAGTTTCTCATTGTTTATTGCTGCTATCTAGAAATACAGTTGTTACATCCTGAGCTTATATCCTCCTATTCTCTTTACTCAGTAGTTTTAGTAATCTTTTTGGAGATTCTTTCACCTTCTCCTATTGCCATTCAAGTTGTCTATGAATAGAGATATGTTACTGGATGCAAGCAAGTTCATGTGCTCGACACAACAGTGAGACCAAACAGACTGAAACATCAGAGTTTCAAGTAGAGAAAGGTTTATTGCAGGGCCGAGCAGGGAGACTTCAGCTTGCTTGTGCTTCAGACTACCCCGAACTCCCTCAGGGATTTCAGCAAAGCATATATTTAAAGGCAGGGTAAGGCCGGGCTGTCCCAGGGTGTGTGATCTCCTCATGCACAATTCTGTGGTTGGTTGATGGTGACCACGCCTTCAGTTCAGTTCAGTCGCTCAGTCGTGTCCGACTCTTTGCGACCCCACGAACCGCAGCACACCAGGCCTCTCTGTCTATCACCAACTCCCTGAGTCCACCCAAACCCATGTCCATCAAGTCGATGATGCCATCCAGCCATCTCATCCTCTGTCGTCCCCTTCTCCTGCCAGCATCAGGTCTCTTTACCAGCATCAGGGTCTTTTCCAATGAGTCAGCTCTTTGTATCAGGTGGCCAAAGTATTGGAGTTTTAGCTTCAACATCAGTCCTTCCAATGAACATCCAGGACTTATCTTTAGGATGGACTGGTTGGATCTCCTTGCAGTCCAAGGGACTCTCAAGAGTCTTCTCCAACACCACAGTTCAAAAGCATCAATTCTGCGGCGCTCAGCTTACTTTATAGTCCAACTCTCATATCCATACATGACCACTGGAAAAACCATAGCCTTGACTAGACGGACCTTTGTTGGCAAAGTAATGTCTCTGCTTTTTAATATGCTGTCTAGGTTGGTCATAACTTTCCTTCCAAGGAGTAAGCGTCTTTTAATTTCATGGCTGCAATCACCATCTGCAGTGATTTTGGAGCCCAGAAAAATAAAGTCAGCCACTGTTTCCCCATCTATTTGCCATGAAGTGACGGGACCGGGTGCCATGATCTTAGTTTTCTGAATGTTGAGCGTTAAGCCAATTTTTTCACTCTCCTCTTTCACTTTCATCAAGAGGCTCTCTAGTTCTTCTTCCCTTTCTGCCATAAGGGTGGTGTCATCTGCATATCTGAGGTTATTGATATTTCTCCTGGCAATCTTGATTCCAGCTTGTGCTTCCTCCAGCCCAGCATTTCTCATGATATACTCTGTGTATAAGTTAAATAAGCAGTGTGACAATATACAGCCTTGATGTACTCCTTTTCCTATTTGGAGCCAGTTTGTTGTTCCATGTCCAGTTCTAACTGTTGCTTCCTGACCTGCATACAGGTTTCTCAAGAGGCAGCTCAGGTGGTCTGGTATTCCCATCTCTTTCAGAATTTTCCACAGTTGATTGTGATCCACACAGTGAAAGGCTTTGGCATAGTCAATAAAGCAAACATAGATGTTTTTCTGGAACTCTCTTGCTTTTTCGATAATCCATCGGATGTTGGCAATTTGATCTCTGGTTCCTCTGCTTGTTCTAAAGCCAGCTTGAACATCTGGAAGTTCACGGTTCATGTATTGCTGAAGCTTGTCTTGGAGAATTTTAAGCATTACTAGCATGTGAGATGAGTGCAATTGTGTGGTAGTTTGAGCGTTCTTTGGCATTGCCTTTCTTTGGGATTGGAATGAAAACTGACCTTTTCCAGTCCTGTGGCCACTGCTGAGTTTTCCAGATTTGCTGGCATATTGAGTGCAGCACTTTCACAGCATCATCTTTGAGGATTTGAAATAGCTCAACTGGAATTCCATCACCTCCACTAGCTTCGTTCGTAGGCACCAGTAAGCCTGGGGGCTACCTGCTCTTGATCATCAAGTAATTAATTTCTGACATTTGGTGGTGGTTTTAGCATCTGAAAAACTTAGGTATATGCTTGAGATACTATTATCTGGGTACCTCAGAGAAGAGCTATGGCACAGGATATAGGGGAGGGGTCTGTCCCAGGAAGACTCCATAAGGGCCTCTTTGGTTACAGATAGTTTTACATCTTCCTTTCAGTTTATTTTGCCCAGTTGTGCTGACCAGAGCTTCCAGGCCAGTGTAGAATAAAAATAGGGAGAGTAGTCTCACTTACCTTGTTCCTGATTTTAGCAGTTAAAGCATTCATTCTTTCACAGTTAGGACTGATGTTATCTGTAGATTTTTCATAGATGTTCTTTTTGTCCTGCTTTGTTGAGACTTTTCATCAGGAATGCATGTTGAATATCATGAAGTATTTTTTGTGTGCTTGTTGATCTGATATATAGTTTTTGCTCTTTTGGTGTGTTATTTGTGGTGAATTACATCCATTGATTTTTGAGTATTGAACAACTTTTAATTCCTAGAATACTCCCTACTTGGTCATGATGTATTATCCTTTTAATGTATTGTTTAATTTGTTGCATCACTATCAGAGGGCTAAGAAACTAGGGTCAGTGAAAAAATTGATACTTAATATCTTTTGCTAGAAAATCATTTGCTGAAAATTCTTCCAAGCTTTTGTCTATGAGAGAGTTCTGAACTTTTGATTCACTATTCAAATTGAACCTGTCTTGTGCTTAGCAAGGAAAAGGGAGTCATCTTTATCCTGGCCAACAGTACACCTGAAATAGCTGAGAAGGATAGTTTCAGAATTGTTTCCTTTGAAGCCTTCCTTATAAATGGTGCAGGAAGAGCTGTAGTTATAGTTTTTTGGGTGTGCTTGGGAGATAGGGATCGGAGTGGACTTAAAAACTGTTTAATAATCCATTCTTGCTCGCTTGTATTTGTAATCCAATCTAATATATATTTTTAAAGACTAAAAGGAAAACTTTGGGGAATTCCCTGGAGGTCCAGTGGTTAGGACTTTCACTGCCTAGGGCGTGGGTTCAGTCCTTGTTCAGGGAACTTAAGATCCTCCGAGATGCGAGACATGGCCAAGGTGTGTTTTTTGATTTTTTTTAAAGAAGTATAAAAGGAAAACTTTTTAAGTGATGAATGCATGATTTATAATAAACAGTGTAAGTCATGAAGTACAGTTGTATCAACCAAACCACTAAGTCAAGGGAGTCATCCATTGCTGGAGCCTTTCTGGTTCTCTGCTTGATGCCATCAGCAGGGTCCTTGTGTGGCCCTGCTGTTACCCGATGCTCCTGTGCTGAATGACGGTGAAGAAGCAGAAGGAGGGGGCCTTGTCTAGCCTTTGACTGTTCTCAGGATTCCTTTTGTTTGGACAGTGTTGTGTAGGACACAGGGTTTCCTCTGCTAGTAGCCATCGTGGTATGTGTTGTTTGCTCATTGCAGGGAATTGGAGAAGAGAACTCATTTTCTCTTAATTTCCTGGATGCTGAGGCAGTTGGTGAGGTCTGCTGTATGATGTGCTCCACCCTCTTGGCAGCCTGAGAGTTATCATGCTGTGAGAAGAGACTGAAAAATGTTTGGAAAGACTGTCACTTGCTGTAGAAATCAGGAAATTAAGATTTGAGAATACATGGACTCACATTTGAAATTATGTACATCAATTTTCAAAATAAAAATTAGGATCAGAGCTAAATTTTGTATGCTGCGTGGCAAGGCCAAAAAGAAAAAAAAAATTAGGATATGTTTGATACTTTCAGTTGTGTTTATATGTTTGTTTTAAGATTTACTTTTATGCCCCTCTTGTTTAGTTAGCCTTTGTTTTTTTGTTTTTTTTTTTGCATAGTATTCTTAGTGTGAGGGCATAGTATTCTTAGTGTGAGGGCTCCTGAGATAATTGGACTACACTAGTAATTTCTTCAACTTTCAGTCCTATTGAGAAAAGGAACAGCTGGGCTTCTGCTGTGATTACACTGGAAATAGTGCCCGTTGATTGTAGCTCACATGTACACACCCTGACTGTTCAGGAATTCAAATCTGAAACATACAGTAGTGGCACAGGTTTCTTCTCTTTATACATAATTAAATTAGTTTTAAATTTAGAATCTTTCATGTTAGTGATAATATGCAATTAAATGGTAAATAGCTTTCAATTAAGCTATCAAATGTTCCTGTGTAGTAAGACTGGGAAATGGTCCTCTGGGTATTAAAAATGGAATGCATTTCTTACTGGTGAACAAAGCATGCTTTGGAGTCAGACCCGACTTCCAGCCCTGAACCAACTACTTATGGTCTCTGAGACTTTTGTCCAGTTCAGCAGTGTAGAAATTACACTGTCTGCTCTGAGTGGTTGTAAGAAACAATAGACATCAGTGTTTCCTAAATACTTTGTGCTGCGAAATGTGTCTAGTTTCTTGACGAAATGGTTTTGTGTGTCTGGAATTTGTAGCATCTTCTGTGCTCTTGGAGGTTCCCAGTGTGTGTTAAGACACTGGGTTCTGAGAACCCCTTTGGTCCAGAAATCTACTTGCTTTGTTCAGCTTAGCATTTCCCAGACAGAACTTCTCCTCCCTTCCTCCTTCCTCTCCCGCTGGCTCGCCTTGTGGAAGGTCTGCAACATGTTTCGATTTACTTTTGTTTCAGTGGATCATGATTTTGAAAATACAGTGCTTAGCACAGTATCCCTAGTTTACTTGAATAGTAGTCAGTTTCTTTTCCTCCTTTTCATTGTTAATTTGAATGATTTAAACACTGTTGTGAATTCAGAGCCCACTTGAATTTGGTGTAGCCTTGTATGTAAGTAATAAGCCATTTTTTTCTTCCAGTTTTATTGAAATAGAATTGACTTAAGCACTGTGTGAGTTTAAGCAGTACAGCCTAATGACATGTATATATTGAGAAATGATGACCACAATAAATTTAGTTACCCATTCATTCATTTAATAATTTATTATGTTTTATTCCTAATTATCTTTCATTTCAGTTCTTCTTTTGCCCCAAATGTTGTTAGAGACTTTGAAAGTTCATAGAAAGTTCTTATCTAGTTAAATTCCTGCTTTAATAATTGAACACAATTTAAATAATGATAACATTTATAATATTTCTTGAACACTCCTGGCCCTCTGACAGATGTATTGAGGGTGTGGTTTATATGCTTCCTGTTTTGAGCACGAACACTAGGCATAAACCATCCTTACCTTTCTTGAGGGATTTGTAAGAATTCTGAAGATCTGAAAAATGAGAACATCTTTGCAATTAAAAAAGAAGCAGTAGATAGTAGAAAAGTATTTTTTTTTTTTTTAGGAAAAAATTGGAAAAGATAGAGGAAAAAATAAAATAGAGATAAAAAGAATAAAAGAGTAATTTTATAATCCAGAGATGTTTGCTGCTAAATATATTTATCTTTCCAGACTTTTTCTTGTGTGTTTCACCAAAATGGTACCATATTAGGCATGCTACTTTGTACCCTGCTCATCTTATTTACAATGCGAAGTGAGGTCATGTAGATGCCTATAAAGCATTCTTACCTCCCCAAGCCCACCTTAACAATGAGTGCTCTCTCTTGCTCTCCAACCTGTTTCCTGGCAGGAGCTTGAAGTTTGAGGACAAGTGGTGAGAGGAGCAAGTTCTTTTGGTGGGTAAATTGTCATATATCGTATACTTCCTTATTGGTATGCAGAACTATGCAGAGTACACATCCTTTGTTTTGGTGAGTTGTGTTACACTGACCCCAAAAGATTTGCATTTAACTTACTAGTTAGAAATGTCCAGAGTTGGAATATACATAGTATGTGCTCCTTGATTTAAAACCTCCAGTTACTGTTACAGTGTGTTGGGTTGGTTCATTTTCCTTTTTTCATTTTCCTTTTTACTATTTAGAGATTTATTTACTGGTATGAAGAACTGACAAGGAAGAAAGAGTTTCTATTACTATTTTTCTGAAAAAAAATTTTTTTTTAAACAATCATAGGTGGCTATCATCCAGTGAAAATTGGAGACCTCTTCAATGGCCGGTACCATGTTATTAGGAAGCTAGGATGGGGCCACTTCTCTACTGTCTGGCTGTGCTGGGATATGCAGTAAGTGCTCCTTGTTGTCTGTGCTGTTGATTCCTGGTCTGGGTCAACATCTTTATTTTATAACAAGCTATTTAAATATTAACTTGCTTCTGCTTTTATGTCTGAGACTTATTCTTTGCAATTGCACCATACTCGAGTCATATAGTAATTCATCCATACCAGAAAAACATTTCAAATATAAAATAATAACATATAAACATTTCAAATTAGTGGGTTTTGACTTTTTTTTTTAACGCTATGATCCATAATATGAAACTGCCTTCTTGTAGTACACATACACGTGTGTAGTGTGTGTGAATTGAAATAAAAGTGTTTTAAAATAATACTTGGTCTTAGCCATACGTGACAATGAACTCGGACATTTATCTAGTGTGCCATATTTTTATGAGGACAGAACAGCAACAAAAAGCAAAAAAGATCTACTCATGAAGCCACTGCTTAATTGTGGCCCCACAATTTGAAAAGTACTATTTTAAAGGAAAGTATTAAAAGTTTCTATTAATTAGAGCTTATTAGAGTTCATTATAATGTTTAGTTTATTAATCTAGTTAATTAGTTGTTACAGTTAACATTTCTCCTGTTAATATTTTTTTAAAATTCGTTTTTTCAAAGGGGAAAAAGATTTGTTGCGATGAAAGTTGTAAAAAGTGCCCAGCATTATACGGAGACAGCCTTGGATGAAATAAAATTGCTCAAATGTGTAAGTACTACAAATATGTGAATGATGTAAGAAAGGTTAATGACAAAATTTTACAGAGGAATTTTTCTGAATTTTACTAAATTAATTGAATTTATTATTTATAAATTCAAATACTGAATCTTTTATTTTTAAAAAAATTTTCTTTTATTTAAATAGTTTTGGTTGGTATAGTGGAAATGACTTTCAGTCTTAAACACTTCTGTTCTTGAATTTATTTTTCTTTCTCTAGGTTCGAGAAAGTGATCCTAGTGACCCAAATAAAGACATGGTAGTGCAGCTTATAGATGACTTCAAGATTTCAGGCATGAATGGAATACGTATCCTTTCTGACAGTTCTGTTGCTTCCTAATGGCTGAATTAATATTCTAGTGTTTCTTTTTAATTTTAAAAAATGTAAATATTTCAAGCCCTTATAAACTTCTGTTTGCTCTGCTGTATCACTCTTCACATGAACTCTCTAGTGTCACCGTATTAGATGATTCTTGAAAGATGAAAGCTTCTTAATTATAAGATGAGTTGTTCCTTTTGCTTTTTGAATATGGAGGCCTTACTTCTAGTTTTGGAGAAGAAATGTATCTTACAAGTGGAGCAAGGGCATCTCATAACCTCTTTTTTCCTTTGGAGAGTATCATTTTTAATTGTGCTTCTGGTCAGTTGTTTGCTTGCTTAGTAGTTTTGGAGGTGAGGCTCAGCAGGGTGAATGGGTGTGGAAGGAGTTATTTTCTCCTTCTGCCTGGGGCATTACTAAAGGATAGTCCAGGAGTGGCAGTGACAGCAGAGTAACCTTGTAGCTTAGTGTTGTTGGCACAAGTGGAGAGAAGAAATAATGTCTTTAGTTTCCAAAATGCTGTTTCCATATTTTAGTATTGAATCCTCTGAGTTAGCTCTTTGTGTGATTGACCTAGGCAATGCATTCATTTCCCAAGGTTCAGGAATACTGGACTGTGTATTCATAGTCCTTTGAGGGGTGAGTGCCAGAAGTGTGTCAAGAGCCAGGGTCTTTTCCTCCTTCCTGACCTTTTATTCTTTCCTTTATCATCTTTGGAACGGATCCAACATTTTGATGTTTGACCTGTTCAAGCTTCAGAAACCTGAGGGCAAACCCTCTCCCAGCTTTCACCCCAGAATGACATCCTATTTGTGCATCTGCTAAGACCTGATTCCTCCGGGAAGCACTCCCCTCACACCTTGTGATTTGAGGTTTTTATATTTCTTCTAGGGATTGGATTCGAGGACTCTGGCAAATTCTGGTGACTGCTGATGTTACCTCTTCCTTTGCCTTAAGATCCTTTCTGTTAACTGCAGGGTGCATTTTCCCCCTTGATAGATGGAAAGATGGAACTGGTCCTCTGTCCTGCTCTCCAAGTGAGCCTGTTTATGGTAGTCAGGGCAGGCCTTCCTCTTGCATCACATTTGGAATGTTGTTGTTAAAACAGCTGATAGAGGGAGGGTTTCTTTGGAGGAAACACCTAATTTGTAGGTCAATAGAGTTGATTTTTGATATATACACTCCAGTGGCTATCAATGCTTTGAGAATGCTCTGGTGATAATTTAGAAACCTTGGGCTTTGGCTCTATGTCTGCTATTAAGTTTAGACCTTAGTTTCCATTTTTTTTTTTTTTTTTTTCTTTTTAATGAGTTTGGGAAATAGTAAGGAACTTCTTGCTTTAGATCATCTATGCATAAGTTTGTAGCACATTTGTTTTCCAGTATTGTAGAAATATTTTTCTTATTTTTATTAAAGATATTTAAGGCAATAGTTACTATGATGATGTAGTATTAATAGATCTAGATATTACATAAAATATTAAATGACCTTTTTGTAGTCCATATATAGGCCCTAAAGGGTTTCATAGCCATTCATTTCTGTATGAATGACATGTTTATATGAGAGACTTTGATGGACCATAGTTCTGGAGGGCCAGTGGTTGATTAGAATTTCTAGTTTTTAAAAAAATGACAACAGATTCCTGAGATTTCATTATTATAGGTTGTTCTAATGACCATGCCATGTCCTAAATTATGATCATACATTCTTAAAACTTAAATAATTAAAATTTTGATCTAGTGACCCAGTGAAAGATATTATTGAAGGAAAAGATTAAATGTCTTAACCAAGTTTGGTAAATTTCTGTTTTATAAAATGTTTTATGTGATGATTGGATAGAAATTTAGGTAGGCAGGCAGGACACTTAAGAGGGGTGAGTTCTCTTGTTCTTTCCCTCATGGATTTATGTGAGGTTTCAGTCTTGCTCATTTTCGTTAAGGCTTATTGTCAGGAGGAGTGTGCTGAAGGGAGCAAGCCCACAGGTAAGTATTTTGTCGAGTCATGACTCTGCCACCTTTACCCTGTGTCAGGCAGGAAGGGTTCTTTAAACTCGCTGAGGTTTACTTGTCTCATTCCTCCCACTGTTATGTGTACACATTAAATCCTATACGGTACATAGTAAGTATACTTAGTAAATGTTAGATTTTTCTGTTTAGGTGAGAAACAGCAGCCATTTTTTTCTTTTTAAATTATTTATCTTGGCTGCACTCGGTCTTCGTTGTGGTATGCGGGCTCTGTAGTTGTGGTGCACGGGCTTAGTTGCGGCATGAGGGATCTTAGTTCCTGGACACGGATCGAACCTGTGGACCCTGAATTGGGAGCATGGAGTCTTATCCACTGGACCACCAGGGAAGTTCCACACTTTGGGTATTATTGATAGTATTGATGTTACACTTTATAAAGAACTAATTCTTTTGCCAAGTGCTACAGTGATTCTGCTTTTAGTAATTGTGTCACTCCAGGAAATGTATCCAGAAATGATCCTTAACCCTGTCCTAGATGTCTGCATGGTCTTCGAAGTGCTTGGCCACCATCTTCTCAAATGGATCATAAAATCCAACTACCAAGGCCTCCCAGTACGTTGTGTGAAGAGCATCATTAGACAGGTGAGACTTATGACCGCAGGCCCCATCCTCCAATACCTAACTGGCCAGCCTTTCAACACAAATTACTGTTTGAAAATATCTATTTATTTGGCTGTGTTGGGTTTTAGTTGAGGCACCCAGGCTTAGACAGCCCCATGGCATGTGGGATCTTAGTTCCCCAACCAGGCATTGAGCTGGCATTTCCTGCATTGGAAGGCAGATTCTTAACCTCTGGACTAATAGGGAAGTCCCAAATTACTGTTTTGTTTTGTTTTAAATAAAAATTAAACATATGTACACAGACACATATCTCCCATTTTAAAGATACATACATTACAGTGCTTAACACTGTGAACTTGTTAAATCAATTTTATATTGATATTTACTTAATGATAAGCTATTCTGTGTTATAAAGAAAGTAATATGTAAATGTCAAACACATGTTTCTTTTGGCATCTGAATCTTTTTTCACATAAATGATGCAGTAAAATAAATCGTTTTATCCAATATCATTTACAAAATGTTCCACTTAGAAGATAACACAGATAAACATATAATGTGTTGTTTTTATTTGCTATTTCTTAGTATTTGGATGAAGGGTAAATGAAAGATAATTCAAGGAATGTTTAAGTTATATAGGGAATATTTGTACTTTTGCCTTGACAAAAGAGAAAGACTCTTCAGTTAGGGTCTGTTTGGGTGATGATACTTAAGCAGATTTTTATAGAATGAAAGTATCCACATATGGAAGATCTCCTTCTGATTAGAAATGTTTCCCAGATTCAGTTTTCTGCATGGAACATACCAGTCTTTGACTCATTGTCCTTAGAGCCTAAGGTAGGAAAGTTGTAGATATGTCTTATTCTGGATTACCTATTCTGATATAATGGATAATAACTGTGGATATTTCTGCAGCATAAGTAATATCAAGGAGGTTGCTTGGTTGTTTGAGAAGAGGACTAGGTGGTTTGGTTCTCTTTTTTTGGTCCCAAGGCCAAAAACTTGAGCTAGATCTGCCTGAAGATTCTATACCTGAAATACAGACCTTGATCCAGAATTCTTAAATGAGAATAGAATCAGGGAATGATTCACAGTTAAGGAATTGTGAATTTTAAGATGTGAGTGTCTGAAGAAGAAGCTTCCTGACAGTTGTAGAGATATTTGCATGTTGGCATATGTGTGTAGGTTTTTAAATTTTTTAAAAAATTGAAGCTGAATTTGTTTTGTTAAAAGTACCCTAGATATTGCTTTTGAAATTGTGTATAGGTCATTCTTTTTATTCAGTATGTTGTTCATCTCTTTATTTACCTTTGTCTTTTTTGTGCTGCAAATTGGCAGCTTATCTTCTAACATTGTAGATGGTACTTGAGAAGAGGGGCTACTCTGGCTTACCTGGGGAGGACTACACGCCCACACTGTAGTGTGCATGCACGTGTGACTAGTATGGATTCGTGGGTAGCTTTTGTTTAATATATTTGTTCCCTTGTATGTTTTAGATAGTAGCATTTTAACTCATTATTTTAACATGCCTAAAATCTCAAGTGAAAAAATAATAACTTTCCTTTGATTTAGAAGACAATTCATGTTAAGGGAAAATGTTAATTGGAGTTTTTGATCCCCAAATGTTCCTTTGGTATACGTAACTGTTAGTGTCAAATCTAAACTTAAAAAAAAAAAAAAAAAAACTTGTTAAAATTTCAAAAAAATTTATTATCTAATGTAAATTTTCTACTTTATCTCTGATAAATCCTGGAAATATTAAAAGATTTACATATTTTTTATTTTGATGGAGGGAAATGCCCATTTATTTTTCTTGTAGTTAAATTTAAAATTAAGAAAAAATGCACATTAAGAAACAACTTATTATTTATGACAATTCTTATTTCTAAATATGAAGTTAAGAAAGCAGGTGTGTATAGTTTTTTTAATTGGAGTATAATTGCTTTACAATGTTGTGTTAGTTTCTGATGTACAACAACCTGAATCAGCTATACATATACATATATCTCCTCCCTGCTAAACCTGTCCCCCCGGCCCCCAGGTCATTATAGTGCACCGAACTGAGCTCCCTGGGCCGTGCGGCAGCTTCCCACTAGCTGTCTTACACATACGGTGTATAATGTCAGCGCTACTCTCTCAATTCATTCCACCCTTTTCTTCCCCCACTGTGTCCACAAGTCCATTCTCTACATCTGCATCTATATTCTTGCCCTGCAAATAAGTTCATCAGTACCATTTTTATAGATTCCATACATATGCATTAATATACAATATTTGTCTTTCTCTTTCTGACTTATTTCACTCTGTATAACAGACTCTAGGTGCATCCGCATCACTACAAATGACTCAGTTACCTTCCTTTTCATTGCTGAATATGTACATATTCTTCATCCATTCATCTATCGATGGGTATCTAGGTTGTGTCCATGTCCTGGCTATGGTAAATAGTGCTGCCATGAATATTGGGGTACAGGTTTTACATATTTTAACAAAGTACATAATTTCAGAAATAACAACTTGAATATATGTCACACAGGTTCTGTCATCCCCTACTGTTGCCTTAGGTGTCACCACAACTTAAGCTTGGCAGTGTTGGGAGAAGATGAATTAGCAGAGGAATCGTCAGTATTTATTTTGTATTCCAGAATGGAAAACCAAAATCTTGCCATTCTTAGCAAATAAAAGTGTCTCTAAATCTAAAGAAGATGTTCTTGAAGTGTATTGAAACTTTAATGCATACTTACTGAACAAATGATTTAATGAATGTAATCCTCACTTTAATTTATGTACACTGCTCCTTAGAGAGTAAGAACTCATGTAATATTTTATTGGTCTAGAATAACTTCAAGATGGAATTTTGGTTTTATGTGGTCTGCACTTAGTTCTTGTAGGCATTGTTAATAGAAGCTTTGTTTTGCTTTAATTTGATCCCATCTTTAATTTTCTTTAAGAAAAATACCATGAAATCTGGATTTTTTTCCCCCTCTAAACTTATAACTCTCAAAGTAGTACATTGTTATATATCTCAGGCAATAATCTCTCTGCCTGAATTTCCTTTCATTCCCTTTGAGTCATCCTCTGGGTTCAGTACTTTTGATTCCTGGGTAATACCAGGAGGGTCTTATTAATAGACCTGCTCAGCTCTGTCACTCCCCAGGATACAACAGAGTGGGCCAACTTTCTAATATTCTTTCACTGTGTGGCCTCCTTCACCTCTGAAGTCCAGTGTAGCTAACAGTGTTTCACTCATCACTGTTGCATCCACCACTCTCCCCTGGCCACCTAGCCATTGATCCCTTCTGGCCATGTATGTTTCTCATGGTATTCTTTTTGTTTCCAGCACCACCTTTCTTAGTGGTCCTTACCACCTCACCTTTTCACTTCAGTTTATTCTGTTGGCAGTTATTTTCCTCAGTAAAACTTCGCTTTAATAATTCATATCCTTATGTAGAAACCTTTAGTGGCATTCTGTTGCGTGTTCTAGAAGATCAATATTGTTGGCTTTCATGAAGCAATGTATAGAGTGACATAGAACTTGGGTGTTGGTGTCAAATATAATTCTATGTGTCCTCAGGTTCTAAATCCATGGATTCCACCAACCATGAATTGTAAATATTCAGGGGAAAAAATTTGACAATGTTACAAAAAACGAATTTGAATTTGCTGTGCAGACAACTGTTACATAACATTTACACTTTATTTACAACTATTTATGTAGTATTTACATTGTGTAAAATACTGTAAGTAATCTAGAGATGATGTAAAGTATGTGGGAGGATGTGTGTAGATTACATGCAAGTACTGGTGCCCTTTCATTATAAGGGACTTGAGCATCTGGGGCTCTTGGTATCCACAGGGGGGAGGGTGGATGTCCTGGAACCAAACCCCTGTAGATTCTGAGGGACAATTGTATACGCTACTCCAGCTAAAGAACATTAGCCAAGTTGCATAATCTTTTTAAGCCATAGTTTCATTATGAATAAAATGAGAATAATAATGGTACCTTCATTATTATTGTTAAGGTATAAAGGGATATTGCAATTAATAATTATGAATACTTGTTCAGTGCTTACTATGTACAAAGCATAATTTTAAGTACTTTGTAAATTTTAATGCCTTGAATCCTCACAGTAAACCTATGATATAGGTTTTTTGTGTGCTTTTTCTTTTCTTTTTTTTTTTAATGGAAGTAGAACTGCGGTTAAGTAATTTAGCCCTGGTCAAGAAACAATCGGTGTATGTGGTGGAGCAGGAATTCAAACCCAGGTAGTCTGGGTTTGGAGTGTGTGCGTTTACCATATTTCCAAGCAGCAAATAATATCTTTGGACTTGTACACAGCTCATTCCTGGTAGCTCAGATGGTAAAGCATCTGCCTACAGTGCGGGAGACCTGGGTTTGATCCCTGGGTCGGGAAGATCCCCTGGAGAAGGAAATGGCAACCCACTCCAGTATTCTTGCCTGGAAAACCCCATGGAATGAGGATCCTGGTAGGCTACAGTCCATGGGGCCGCAAAGATTCGGACACGACTGAGCGACTTCACTTTCACGTCGAATAAAAGTTAAATCATGGCTCTTCTTATGAACCTGTTTAAGGTCTTCTACCATCTGGTGAAAGTCCATGTTTCCCTTACAAACCCTGAATCAGCTCTTAACCCCTGGCTGGTAAATCTTTCCTTATTGATTAATTAATTAATCATCTTTTAAATAGAGAAGATTTGTTAGTGTCCTTCAGGTACACAGTTTCCTTTCTAGAATCACCCAAATTAGGGTTTTCTTATGAATATTCAGAGATGTCCCAAGCATTTATAAACACATGCTGCCTTACTAGGATTTTTGTACATGATTTTTTACTTATTTTCTCTAGGTTATTTAGAGAAAGTGCTTACTTTGCCATTTTTTTAAGCACCACATCTTTGATTCATTTCTTTTGTCCTAGGCTGTAGAAAATAACCGTTCTTTCTTTTCTACCATGTTTATAAAGATGCAACCAAAATTCCACTTCTGTGACAAAGTCTTCCCATATTCACCCATTAAGAGTGGTGTTGCTTCCCTCCCCAGGGAAGGATGGCTGCAGCCTGCACTTGGTTCTTAATGATTGCAGAGCCTTATAATGTAAACTAATGTTTCTCACCCTGGCACTATTGACATTTTGGACTGGATAGTCCTTTTTTGGTCTGAACAGTCCTGGGGCTTCCCAGGTAGCTCAAACGGTAAGAATCTACCTGCAGTGCAGGAGACCTGGGTTCGATCCCTGGGTTGGGAAGATCCCCTGGAGAAGGGAGTACCTGTTCCAGTATTCTTGCCTGGAGAATTCCAAAGACAGTGGAGCCTGGCTGGGATCGCAGTCCACGGGATCGCAGGGAGTCAGGCATGACTGAGAAACTCACACTTTCACAGTCCTTTTTTGTAGGGGCCTGTCCTGTGCATTGTAGGTTGTTTAGACATATATGTGGCCTCAACCCATTAGATATCTGTGTCAGCCAGCACCACCCCAACTGTGACAGTTAAAGAATGTCTCTGAGCTTTGTGAAATATCCTCAAGGAGGCAAACTTTCCTTTCACTGAGAATCATTGCAATAGTGGGAAGTGTGACAAGTACAGTTAGGTTTTGGCAATAGATTTAATTTCAAACTCTGACCTTGACATTTGCTACTTTGTGACCCTGATCAAATTACTTAGCTTCTGTAGGCCTGTGTCCTCATTACTCACATCAGGATGATAATACATAATTTGTGGCTTTCTTGTGGAGATGAGTTTGTAGGGATTGCTGAAAAATCTTTCAGCATAGTGACCAGCACAGGGTAGCTGCTTTGTCTGCCCAGCTGCATTGTGAGCACCCTGTGTCCTCGACCACATGTTATGGGTTCCACATCTTTTTGTAGCTTCCTTCGTGTTGTAGGCAGTTAGGAATGAGAGGTTATCTTTCCTTAAATGAAGTAAGAAATGGATGTGCCTCTTACTGTACAAAGTGGCTGACCTTTCTGTGATCTGATGGGCTTGTAGATAAACATTCCCACTTAGTTTTGAAATGTCCCAGCATAATTGAATCACTTGCTTTTCCAGGGTTTCCCATACACTATTACCAATCCTTTGATCATTTTTTAGCTGTCCTCATTTAGTCCTGGTGACCTTGTGCAGGATCAGGAGGTGCCATCCTCTGGTGATGATGGTGAGAACACCCCCTTGCCTCTCCCAGGCTGCTTCTCTGACCTCAGGTGTGGGTCTATTCCCCCCCACCCCTAGCTTTCATTTCTTTTTCTTTTAAAATCAGCTTTATTGAAGTCAATTTTATGTTTAGCTTTTATTTCTAAAGCCGAAAGAAGAAATGGTGCTGTGATGGCAGTATTTGTTATTTGTGGTGCATTCAAGATATACCACAGGTGATAGGGTTCTAAATGCTGTTGCTGTTCTTTAAACATGGCTTTTACTTTCCTATGTAATCAAAAGGGTAGCTGATATTTTACTTTTTAAAACTTTATGGTTTAATTCATTGCACTTACCAGAAACCTTGTGAAGAAGTGGCGGCTTACCATTAAATGAGGCTTGGTAAGGGCATGGTGACTTTGCTATGATACGCAGTTACAGTGTGTAGCCTGGGATTTTTGAATCATCATTACTCTTTCTGTTATGATTATCACAAACATGCATTATGCTCTTACAGGCACTCCCTGTTTTAAGTGCTGTCTTTGTGTTATGCTGTCTAGTCCTCACCACAGCCTTAGGAGGCTGGGGGTGTTCTTACCTCCTCCCTGAAGGAGGTGTTAAAAGCTTCTCCAGATTCCACAGTTACTGTGGGAATCAAGGCTGGAATCCAGATGGTGTGATCCCGAGTCCATGCTTTTGACTGCAGGCTAGTGTTGGTATGAAATGTCTACACAGGAAGATTTGGAAGCATTTTACATTACTTGTGAAAAGTGTGCATTCATGTTTCTGGAGATGGTTTACTTTTACACTAATAGTGGAACTAGCAATTAGATCATTTTAAAGTACATTACTTAATTGGTGATATGTACTGCAGTATGTAAACTAAGGGACTTTCCCAATGCCTTGCTTTTTCAAACCCACCTTCTGGGGGGCGGCTGACTTTGCAGACAAAACCAAGGATCAGGGCCCCACCCAGCAGGCTGTTATCATGTCAACACTTATTACTTATTTACCATTTAAATGATCTACTGGTCCTAGTTATCAATGAATTCATTATGATCAAGCCAATATTGTTCAATTTTTAGAATAGAAAATTGATTGGAAAGCATTTTTATGCTCTTGGATTTGCCCATGTGGTAGTACATATAATTCTCTACTAACTTGAATTCTCCCCCTCAGAGTGCTAGGTATGCAACTCAGAAATTCGGGGAAGCTGCTCCCTTCAAGGGACTCGAGCCCCTTTCCAAGCTCATTCCTCTGCGCTGCTGCAGTGCTAGGCAGTGTTTTATCTTTTGTCCTGACTGTATTCAGAAGTGAAGTACAGCTACTTAACTTGCTCATTAATTTTCACTGGTCCAAGTTGGAAAGAACAAGGAGCAGAGGGAGATTTCAGGACAGAGCGGATGAGGAAAGTGTCCGTGGCCCTCGTCCTCGGTGATTGTGGCAGGTGTTTCCCACACTTCTCATTCAGTCTGGCATGTGCTTGTCGGAGCAGCTTGTAGCATTTACCTCCTGTCTGTCCTCTGTCCTCGTGAGGGAGAGAGATCTTCTGGGAGCTTTAGCTTTCCCAGGAGCGAAGCTTCTGGCTTGAGGAACGCCCTCTGCTGTTTCCCTCCGTGTCCACAAGGACCAGTGTCCACGTGTGGTGCTGTTGCCCTGGGCGCTCCCCTGCATGGCTAGCCCCTCTGCTGCTGGTCGGGTCTCCCTGGTGCTGGTTACGAGGCCTTGCCCACATCATCAGAGGTTGCCCCCTCTCCTTGCCCTGCGTCCTTTGTTCTGGTGTGGGAGAAGAAAGGCACCCATATTGTGACCAGAGTCAGAAGAGAATGTGCAAAACTGCTCTTGTTCTGTTTCTCTGTGCAGTTTAGAATTTGAGGGGAAGCTTTCTGTGGGTGGTGAGCAGGCCCTGGGAGATACCTTCAGGTGAAACCTCCATGTTATTCCCAACTTAACTCCTCCCTTTCTGTATGTGACAGGACCGATTTCTAGCACACCAATGTGGAAAGGAGCTAGTTTATGTTGTTAACACCAGTAATAAGTGGTCTTTCACATGGTTCATAGGTGCCTAGACAGAAATATTAGAGACTGTCCTAACCAAGTGCCTTATTTTACGGCTGAATTTGAGGTCAGGGGAGGGAAGAGACTTAATCTGAGCCATAGCTAGTCAGTTCCTGAACCAGAACTGAAATCTCCTGGCTCCCAGCCCAGAGCTCTGCCTGCAGGTCTGCACTACTGCTGCCTCACACAGAGAGAACCGGCCCCTGCCCCTGGGGTGTGAGCCGCCTCCTTGGAGTGGGATGCGGCCTGTTCCTGGCCGGTCTGTGGTTGCTTGACCTGGGGTCTCATGATGGAGCAGATGGCAACGAGGATCTCTGCTGCCTCCTGCTGGTGAGGCCAAGTATGTTTTTTAGGCAAGAGATACACATGTTCTGTGGTAAGACAAGTGAGGCTACAGAGGTCTGTCCTTGAGCATGAAATTTGATTTGTTGATTGTTTTTTTTATTGTCATAATATTTGGCATAAATTTTTGTAAGATTGCCTATCATTTTTTAATTCTGGATTCTGGGATGCTTAACTGCTTTAACTTCACTGGCCGAGAACAGAAATGCTATTTTTGAAAATAAAATCATTCTTACAGCTATATATTTAAAAAATATATTAGTATTCAACAAAAGAATCAGTTTATCAGGTAGATCCCATTCATACTATAGATGGGAGAAATGAGACCCAGAGAAATTTAATAGGTGACTTAGAGAAGTTATGTTTACTAAGTCAGTATCAATACAAGTTTTCTGACTTAGTTCATTTTACCATTTAGTTTGAGCTTCTTGTGAGCTAGACATTGTACTGTGAGTTTTTCATACATTATTTCTAATTCTTTCCACATTTCTGTCTAATGGATAATGTTCCCTCTTTTATAGATAAGAAAATGAAGGTCACACAGCTTAAGTACCTTGCCTTGTGAATGAGTGATTGAGAAGTAATGCAGGAGTGGTCTGAGTCCCAAGGTCATGATTTAACAGTGCTCCACAGTATCTCTTAGCTGTTTTCTTCAAGATTTGCATTATCTCAATTAGTTTATCCCTGAAAATGATAGTCTTTTCCTTGTGTTCAAGTCTTCTCTTTATGTTTGTTGTTAGACATAAGCAATGTTTCTTGAGGAAGGTTAACTGTGTTGAGTGCAGTTGTTGTTCAGTTGACCAGTCATATCCAACTCTGCGACCCCATGGACTGCAGCACAGCAGGCCTCCCATCCCTCACCATCTCCCAGATTTGCCCAAGTTCATGTTCATTGCATCTCTGGTGCTGTCCAACCATCTCATCCTCTGATGCCTTCTGCTTCTTCTGCCTTCAATCTTTCCCAGAATCAGGGACTTTTCCAATGAATCGACTGTTTGCATCAGATGACCAAAATACTGGAACTTTAGCTTCAGCCTCAATCCTTCCAGTGAACATTCAGGGTTGATCTCCCTTAAGATTGACTGGTTTGATCTCCTTCCTGTCCAAGGGACTCTCAGGAGTCTTCCCCAGCACCACAGTTCAAAGGCATCTATTCTTTGGCATTCTGCCCTCTTTACGGTCCAGCTCTCACAACCGTACATGACTACTGGGAAGACCATAGCCTTGACTATATGGACTTTTGTTGGCAGAGCAATGTCTCTGCTTTTCAACACACTGTCTAGGTTTGTCATTTCTTTCCTGCCCAGAAGCAATCGTCTTCTGATTTCATGGCTGCAGTCACCATCCACAGTGATTTTGAAGGCTAGGAAGAGGAAATCTGTCACTACTTCCACTTTTCCCCCTTCTATTTGCTATGCAGTTATGGGGTGGATGCCATGATCTTAATTTTTTTAATATTTAGTCTTAAGCCGGCTCTTTCACTCTCCTCCTTCACCCTCATCAAGAGGCTCTTTAGTTCTTCTTCACTTTCTGCCATTTAGAATTGTATCATCCGCATATCTGAGGTTGTTGATGTTTCTCCCTCCTATCTTGATTCCCACTTTAACTCATCCAGCCCAGCATTTCTCATGATGTGCTCAGCGTATAGGTTAAACAAACAAGGTGACAGCAGACAGCCCTGTCGTACTCCTTTCTCAATCCTGAACCAATCAGTTGTTCCATACAGGGTTCTAACTGTTGCTTTTTGACCTGCATACAGGTTTCTCAGGAGGCAGTAAGATGGTCTGGTGTTCCCGTCTCTCTAAGAGCTTTCCATAGTTTGTCATGATTCATACAACCAAAGGCTTTAGTGTAGTTGATGAAACAGAGATAGATGTTTTTCTGAAACTCCCTTGCTTTCTCTATAATCCAGTGAATGTTGGCAATTTGATTTCTAGTTCCTCTTCCTTTTCTAAACGCAGCTTGGACATCTGGAAGTTCTTGGTTTGCATAATGCTGAAGCCTACCATGCAAGATTTTAAGCATGATCTTATTAGCATGGGAGATAAGTGCAATTGTCCAATGGTTAGCACATACATTCTTTGGTATTGCCCTTGAGAATTGGGGTGAGGATTGACCTTTTCCAGTCCAGTGGCCACTGCTGGGTCTTCCAGATTTGCTGACATAATGAATGCAAAACATTGATGGCATCTTCCTTTGAAGTGAAGTCGCTCAGTCATGTCAAACCCTTTGCGACCCCATGGACTGTATGTAGCCTACCAGGCACCTCCATCCATGGGATTTTCCAGGCAAGAGTACTGGAGTGGGTTGCCATTTCCTTCTCCGGGCGTCTCCCACAATGTAGGCAGACACTTTACCGTATGAGCCATCAGGGAAGTCCTGTCCTCCTCTAGGGATCGGGATAGTTCTGCTGGAATTTAATCACATTCACTATCTTTATTAACAGAAGTGCTTCTTAAGGCCCACTTGACTTCATGCTCCAGGATGTCTAGCTCTGGGTGACTCACCACACCATCATAGTAATCCAGTTCATTAAGATATTTTTTATACAGCTCTTCTGTGTATTTTTTTCCATCTCTTCTCGATCTCTTCAGCGTCTACTAGGTCTCTACCATTTTTATCCTTTATTGTGCCCATCTTTGGGCAGAATGCTCCCTTGATGTTTCCAATTTTCCTGAAGAGATCTCTAGTCTTACCTCTTTTGTTGTTTTCTTCCATTATTAAACACTGTTCATTGAAAAAGGCCTTCTTGTCTCTTCTAGCTGTTCTTTGAAACTCTGCTTTTAATTGGACGTACCATTCCCTCTCTCGTTTTTCCCTTCTCTTTGTTCTTCTGCTATTTGTAAAGCCTCCTCAAATAACCGCTTTGCCTTCTTGCTTTTCTTTTTCTTTGGGATGGTTTTGTTTGCCGCCTCCTGTACAATACTACGGACCTCTGTCCATAGTTCTTCAGACACTCTGTCATACAGATCTAACCCCTTGAATATACTTGTTACCTCTACTGAGAATTCATATGGGATTTCATTTAAGTCATACCTGCTGGCCTAGTGTTTTTCCCAGTTTTCTTTAGTTTAAACATGAATTTTGCTATCATGATCTAAGCCACAGTCAGCTCCAGGGGTTGTTTTTGCTTACTATATACAGCTTCTCCATCTCCGAACACAAAGAATGGAATCAGTTTGATTTCGGTATTGACCATTTGGTGATGTGCATGTGTAAAGTTGTCTCCTGTGTTGTTGAACCAGAGTATTTGCTATGACTAATACAAAATTCAGTTAGCCTTTGTTTGCCCTGCTTTATTTTTTGTTCTCTAAGGCCAAATTTGCCTATTACTTCAGGTATATCTTGACTTCCTACTTTCGCATTCCAATCCCCACTGATGAATAGAATATCTTTTTTAGCTGTTAGTTGTAGGAGGTCTTCTAGGTCTTCATGGAACTGATCAATTTCAGTTTCTTCGGCATCGGTGGAATGGGTATAGACTTGAATTACTGTGAAGTTGAACGGCTTACCTTGTAAATGAACTGAATCATTCTGTCATTTTTGAGGTTGCACCCAAGTACTGCATTTCAGACTTGTTTGTTGATTATGAGGGTTATTCTGTTTCTTCTATGGGATTCTTACCCACAGCAGTAAATATAATGGTCATCTGAATTAAATTCGTCCATTCCCGTCCATTTTAGTTTGCTGATTCCTAGGACGTTGATGTCTATTCTTACCATCTCCTGCTTGATCACTCACAACTCACCTTGATTCATGGACCTAAAGTTCCAGGTGTTCTTTGCAGCACCGGATTTTACTTTCATCGCCAGACACATCCACAACTGAGCGTTGTATCCACTTTGGCCCACCCACTTCATTCATTCTGTTAGTATATCTCCTCCACTCTTCCCCAGTAGCATATTGGATGCCTTAGACCTGAGGGACTCATCTTTTGGTGTCATATCTTTTTGACCTTTTTAAATAGTTCATGAAGGTTCTCATGGCAGGTATACTGCGGTGGTTTGCCAATCCCTCCTCCAGTGGATCACGTTTTGTCAGAACTCTCTGCTGTGACGCGTCCGTCTTGGATGGCCCTGCATGTCATAGCTCATAGCTTCATTGAATTATGCAAGCCCCTTTGCCATGACAAGGCAGTGATCCATGAAAGGGATTAAAAATCTGAAACCTTAAGTTCTTACTGAGGACACTTTGCTCGTCTCAAGTGTCTCATTTTCACTGAAATTCATTTTAACACATTTGGATACTGGATCATATTAACTCTTACCTAAGTAGCTTCACACACAGCGAAACAACCGAAGAACTATGAAAGAACTAAGGTGGAAAGTTAGGAGCAACTTGTTCATGAGATGGTCGTGAAAGATATTTTTGGAAAGATGCTGACATTTTAACTTTGAGTTAATGTTTGATGATTGAAGTGAAATTTTAGTTGAAATAATTTAAAATAGTTTAAACTTTCTAAAAGTCTTATTTCTTTTACTTCCACAGACTGGAAGTCATCAGTATACTTGTCCATTAATTTCTTGTACTTCTCAGAATCTCTTTTACTACTCATATAAAAGAACTCCATGTGATACTTCAGTTTGCACAAAGAAGATGCATGAATGCCAGTGAATATATACAGGCTCATTGAATTGTGTTGCCTTCAGAATTATAACCTTATTCTCTATGGAAACATATAATGATATGTTTTCTACTGTTGGTCCTTTGACATTTTAAACATAATTTAAACATATTCTAGTTGAAGTATTATCTAAAACATTAAATATTAATTTTAAGGTAAAAAAGTCAAAGCCTCATGGAGATAGGGAACTTTGTTTATTGCTATGTATCAGACATCTATAAGTGTATGCAGCCTCCTATAACAGGAGCTCAGCTGATGCTCAGTCAGTGAAGTCATGTGAAAGTATTTCCAAGGAAAAGTTTTTTCAAATGAATGTGAGGATTTTCATCTTGGTTAAGAGACTCATGTTCCTTTTACTGTCCTTGTGAAATCTCTGTGCCTTCACTTGCTAATGTTTTGTCATCTGTTAAAGATTGTTTGGGCTTCCCTCGTGGCTCAGCTGGTAAAGAATCTGCCTGCAGTGTGGGAGACCTGGGTTGGATCCCTGGGTGGGGAAGATCTCCTGAAGAAGAAAAAGGTTACCCACTCCAGTGTTCTGGCCTGGAGAATTCCGTGGACTGTATAGTCCATGGGGTTGCAAAGAGTCGAACACAACTGAAGGACTTTCACTTTCAAGATTGTTTAGCCAGAAACTGAAGGTAGACAGAAGCATTGGGTTTTTGCCGAGAACTTTTCCGAGTTGTTCAGTATTATATATCTTCTGCTTGTCTTTTCCTCACTTCCTTGTCTAATGTGATCAAGACCACCAGATGACTTAAAACATTTGAATGAGGATGCTTATCAAATGCTAATGTTTATTGAGCATGTAGAATTTGTAATATATGGGAACATGAGCTGTATTTTAAAATATTTTTTTCCTTATGAAAAGAAAGAATTCCCCTCTTATGGAAATGATTCCAGAAAAACTTTGGCCTTGCATTTAGGTCACCATACTCTGTAATTTTTGCTATGTGTGTATACACACACACACACACACACACACACACACATGGTAAGCACGTGAGTATCTTGGTTTAGCAGTTTCTTTTAGTTCAGTACTATAGTTTATTGCCTGGGTACCAAAGCTACCTAATTCTTCTTTCCTACAGTATTAGAAATGTACAGACATCATTAGCCATTATGGGAATGCAGATCAATGAGATAACACACTTCACACCCACTAGAGTGACTAAAATGAAAAGACAGATAGCAAATATTGGCCATCATGAAAAAATTGGAATCCTTGCACATTGCTGATAGGAGTGTAAAATGATGCAGCCATAGTATAAAACAGTTTGGCAGTTTATTGAAAGACCAAATATAGAGTTACAGTATGACCCAACAATTGCACTCCTAAGAAAAATAAAGACATGTCCACATAGAAACTTGTACATGAATGTTTATAGCAATATATTTATAGTAGCCATAAAATGGAAACAACTCAAATGTTCATCATTGAATGACTAAACAAAATGTGGTATTTTCAATGGAAAATTATTTGTCATTTAAAAGAAATGAGGTATTGCTACATGCTACACATGGATGAACCTTGAAAGTATTGGGCCAGGTACAAAAGACCACTCTGTATCATTCCACTTAAATAAAATGTCCAAACCCAGGAAAGTAGATTAGTGGTTGCTTAGGGCTAGAGGAGTTGGAAGGAGACAGGGAGTGACTGCTAATGGGTGCAGTGTTTCTTCTTTGTGTGATGAACGTGTTCTAAATTAGATAGTGATGACCATTGCACATCTAAAAACCATTCTACTGTACACTTAAAAGGGTGAATTGAAAAAAAAAAAGGGTGAATTGTTTAACGTGTAAATTACATCTCACCAAAGTTGTTATTTTAATAAGTGTATGTTTAAATGCATTTGCTTCTATGAGCATAAATTATCTCCAGAATGATATACAATGGTTGCTTATGGGAAGGAGCTGGGTTCCTATCGGGCCCAAGTTCCTATTGTGCCTTGTAATGACTGTAACTATTTTACAAATAAATGTTGAATAATAAAAGTATTAATAACTCCTCTCTGATTTTATGTGATCAGGTCCTTCAGGGGTTAGATTATCTCCACAGTAAGTGCAAGATCATTCATACTGACATAAAGCCGGAAAACATCTTGATGTGTGTGGACGATGCATATGTGAGAAGAATGGCAGCCGAGGCCACTGAGTGGCAGAAAGCGGGCGCTCCTCCTCCTTCAGGGTCTGCAGGTGAGAGGCTGGGCCAGCTTTGTGTCAGTCTGTGTAGGGGCATCGAGAGCCTGCCAAGTTGTTCCTAGGAAGCAGTTGAGTTAAATTGTACATGTTAGGAACTTGCATAAGAGCCTGATGACTGGAAATAACTAGACCTTTTTCTTGAGAAGGAAGATGCCCCAATTAAGTTGTACTTTAATATTTGAATTACTTAGCTTTGTCCTCCCTTAAAAGATCACTGAATTCGTCTTACCTGCTGCTTCATTTCCATTTGAACGTTGTCTGCGTTGGCCACTTCTCTACAGAGGAGTGTATAGTAACAGGTTTCCTGTAGCCAACCTACAATCATCAGAATGCTTCCTTGTCTCCATTGAGCATAGTTACATCAATCTGAGTGTGACTGGTGGACTTAAAATTAGTTACAAGAACTTCAGGGTGAAAGAAGATCAACTGACTTGAGCATTGGTGTATGAAGTTCTATTTCTGGTTTTCACAAGGTGTCAAGGTGGCCATAAAGTATGGATGATGCTTTCATCCTCTCTTCACATGCTCTCTGCCCTAGTGTATTGTCAGGTATGCACAGGGACTGCAGAGTGAAAGCCCTCTACCTGAGGCTGTTGGCAGATGAACCACTTTTGAATCTTGTTTTCTACCATCAGATTGCTGTTTAGATCATGGAACCATAGTCTGTTAAGCTTTTGACATTGGCCAAGTCTGTTCATGTCATTTCTAGACTATTTGCAGTAGTGTTGGATTTATTTTAGTTGTATAAACTTGTGAAATAGTTTTCAAACATAGATGTGTAAATTAATTGTTCTGAAATGTGGAAATTAATCGTTCATTTCATTGTCTGTAAACAAGTTGGGTTGTGTGACTCTTCTCCATTTTCTTATCAGTCACTGTTTTGTGATTGTGTGTTTTTGAAATGAATGAGAGTTTAATATCAGGTTAATAAAAGAAATGACTCCATGTGGACTGCTATGGCTTTGCTTTTTAAGAGCCAATCATTTGTTTGAGTTGTATAAACTTTCTTTAGGGCTCTATGATTAGCAAGCTTTAATATTTAACAGTTGTTGAAGTTGCATAGCCATTTAAAGGCAGTAGTTATTTCATTTTACAGTTCAGATTACCTACAAAAAGTATCTGTTTCACTCTAAATGTTCACTTTGTTTTGTTTTGTTTTTAGTGAGTACCGCTCCACAGCAAAAACCTGTAAGTACTTACACATATACTTATATTACCTCCTTGTCAAAAGTGACTAGTCATTATTGAACTTTTCTAATTGTAACAGTTTTTATTTCTTTCTGCAACAACTTTTCTTTAAGGGTTGTTTGAGGGAATTAGTTTTACTTTTTTTTGATGTTGTTCCTTTCTCAGTCACAGATGTTGTCATGTACTTTAGTGTAAAAGACAGCCATGTTTATAAATGCTGTGTATCCTTGAATATGCAAGACAATGTTTTGAAAAAGTGAAGTGATTTTTAGAGGTGGGATAATCAGAGCTGTCCCAAATTCTGTGTTTTCCTCATCACTTTCTGGAGTGCTGTTGGCTAGTCTGATAAAATGTGAGGTTATAGAGATAGGGTTTTAAGTGTGGTTATTCTACAAACACTTTCTATTATTTCTGGTTTGCCTCTAAGTTACCTGTTTTTTCTGAAGCTGCTGTTCTAATTTTTTTCCAGCTAGTAGTTAAATGTGAAAGAGTGTTATCTGTGTGGTGCTATCAAAATACCAAGTGTGAAAAAATGAAACAGGCTGTTTGGAATTAAATTCTACCCCAGAGGACCTAAACCTGGTTTAGGCTTGGTTCCAGTCATAGAATATATGGATAGCATAGAATATATGTATATCTCAAGTTGATGGGTGACCTGTAAGTTTTAAAGATCTTTATGACCCGAAAGCCCTTGGAAGGAAATGTCCAGAACTCCAGAATGCAGCCAGCAACCCTCAGTCTGGAGTGGGAGTCCTAGCAGGAGGGGGAGCTGTAAGAATTCTGCCACCTGGCCTGCTGAGCTCTGCTGTGGCTTGAGCAGCTTGCTTTGATTATTGGTTCTGTGAAAGACTGGAGGATCTCATTGCCAGTACTTTACAAGTCAGATGGCCATGACTAGAGGCAGACTGAAACCATGGCTTTCTTTTTTTTCCCCTTTACTTCATATGCTCATTTCTTACAGTTCCTGCTGTCTTGGCTGTTGTTAACAACTTAGTGTGTGAAACCCAAGCACAAACAGTGCTGTTGACCAAACATGAATGAAGTACACCTGTTTTGGCAGACAGTTGAGTAAGACAGTAAAGAGAGGGAACATTGTTAATACTTTGTAGACAGGCAACAGCAAATGAAACTTGCAAGAGACACTTCTTGTCTAAAGGCAGGAATGCCTCCGCATATTTAGTTCTTAGAATTTAAAGGGAAAAGGCTTGCTGGATTTAAGCTGTATCTCTCCATGGGCAGGAGTTGGTAGTAGTCCTGCTACTTGATATCAGCACTGGTTTCTTTTTTTTCTGGCTTTGCTGCAACGCTAACCATATTGTGGATCTCATGTCTGGACATGTGATTTTAATTGAATAGACCTGAGAAAACAGACTGTGTTGGTATTTGCCATGCTGCCAGCACTTAGATGCTGCTGCATAGTGCTTTAAAAAGAAGCAAACTGACCTGTGCTATTTTCTTAACATGTTGTAGATAGGAAAAATATCTAAAAACAAAAAGAAAAAAATGAAGAAGAAGCAGAAAAGGCAGGCTGAGTTACTGGAAAAGCGCCTGCAGGAAATAGAAGAATTGGAGCGAGAAGCTGAAAGAAAAATAATAGAGGAAAACGTCACGTCAGCTGTACCTTCCAATGAGCAAGATGATGAATACCACCCAGAGGTGAAGCTAAAAACAGCAGGACTGGAGGAGGTGGCTGAGGGAGAGACTGCAAATAACAACGGTCAGTGAACGCTGGAAAGCGGTGACTGGGTGACTTGGTGCTGCTGTGTTTCAGACCTGAGGGTAATTCCAAGTCCTCCGAGGAGAATGTGGGGAGCTGTCTGATACTTGCTTTGTAAAATATGCACCAGAAATATGTTTCAAAATAGTTTTTGTTTTTTAATGGAAAATGTCTGAGAAGCACCATGTCTTTATCATGTTAATGATTGTCCTTCGTTTTGTAATTAAGCTTTGACTTAACTGTAATATACCTTTAGACAATCTCTGGAGATTATAGAGGAGAGGGTAGAAAATGGAAGTACAGCTCTATTTATGCTCATTTTCTCTAAGAGCTAACTTTTTCTAATTAGAGTAGGCTAGTTATTTAGTAAATGAAAACTAAGATTTAGAGAACCTGGAGATTTACCCCGAGAGCCAAGAGGTGTTTGCTGTGTAGCAAGTGAAATTAGCACATTCAAACATGTCTCTTGGAGAGGATAAATGTCTAGTGCACTCTGTTAAGGAGAGTGACAAGTTCTAATTCTCACCCTTCCACTTCTTAAGGTGAAGGTGAGGACCAGGAGGAGAAAGAAGACACTGAGAAAGAAAACACTGAGAAAGATGAAGACGATGTTGAACAGGAGCTTGCGAACATAGACCCTACCTGGATAGAATCACCGAAAACTAACGGCCATATTGAGAACGGCCCCTTCTTACTGGAGCAACAGCTGGATGATGAAGACGATGATGAGGAAGATTGCCCAAATCCCGAGGAATGTAACCTCGATGAGCCAAATGCAGAAAGCGATTACACGTATAGCAGCTCCTATGAACAATTCAATGGTGAATTGCCAAATGGACGACATAAAATTCCCGAGTCACAGTTTCCAGAATTTTCCACATCATTGTTCTCTGGGCCCTTAGAACCTGTGGCTTGTGGCTCTGCACTTTCTGAGGGATCCCCCCTTACTGAGCATGAGGAAAGCAGTCCATCCCATGACAGAAGCAGGACAGTTTCAGCCTCCAGCACTGGGGATTTGCCAAAAAGTAAGTGTTCCTTCTCATCAGCTCTGCTTTCAGTCCCTGAGTGTCATGCCCTTGACAGATACTGGGAAGGGGATTGCCTGGAGGAGATATAGCCATGTATGTATGCAGTAAGCACTTTCATTTTATTACTTTTGTAACTGTGAGTAAGTTAGTGTAATTTAAAAAATATTCTGTGCCACTAGGATTTCTCTTGCCCTCTGCATATCAGATCCCATTTCTGAGGTTTTTTTTTTTCTTCTTCTGTCTTGGTTAGTGATGATACTTTTGCAAAAGTTTTCCAAGTCTAGCGTTTTACCCTGTAACTTTCTATAGTGTACTTCCATCTGATAATGCTATGTTTAGTTTTTGGGTTTTTTTGTTCTGCTTCATTTCTAGTCAAGGGAAGATGTGCCTGCTCTTTATCTGTACTGAGGAAAAAGTATCTTTATTTTGATAGCTGTTCTTGATTACACCACTCTCCTGTTAAAATTTTAAAGGAAGTAACGTAGGTTTAAATGTGGTGATGATGTATATCAAACCCTGATTTTGAGGATGGATGCCACATGACATATCTCTGCCTATAGTGTGCTGGGGGACTTCAGGAGGCAAACACTGTGTCACAGTTGGTTTGCACTCTGGCCCACAGTGGAAAAGCTCAGAAACCTCCTCTGCTCCCTCTGCTGACAAGAATTTTAACACATGGTGAGTCCGTTGATGAGCCAGCCCTGCAAATAGCTCAGGATGTTCTGCAGCCCCAGAGACCTGCAGAGTCCTCTGTTACTCATTGGCCACAACTAGTCATCCTAAAGATGTAGTTTTTCTTGTAACTTGGATAGATGTATTCTCCTCTTGTCTACCTTTAATCTGACCAGAGGGTTTGAAAGGGCTTGAAATGCTTTCCCAAGCAATATGGCTTCATTTAAGGAAAAACTCACCTCTTATTCTCCTTGGCTCGAGTTCTATTCCCATACTACTGCCGACGCTTTGGATACCAAGTGTATGTGTCGGTGCTCTCCTACACCAAATAGCTCTCCAGCAGCAGTTCAGTGTCTCGCAGTTCAAGTAAAGTTTGACACTGCCTGGAGATAGTGTCACATGCCAGGGTCTAGGGCTCAGTTTCATCAGACCGTATCAATCTCCCATCCCCAACCCGTCACAAGTCCAAGTCGTCATCTCTGCTTCTGATAAATTCTAAATCAGAGGTTTCCGTGATGCTGTCCTGGGGTTCGATTAATTTGTTAGAGCAGCTCACAGAACTCAGGAAAACAGTCAGCTGACTGTTGGATAATCAGTTTATGAAGAAAGGATGTAAGTCAGCAACAGGAGGATGGAAGGGTTGCACAGGGCGTGGTGTCTGGGAAAGGCGCGAGGCTTTCATGCTCTTTCCTGAATCACCCCCTCCCGGACGTATCTCCCATATTCCTCCGTGGTACGGACTCACCGATTCTTTTTTTCTTTTCAATTAACACATCCAATTGTGTGTTGTTATCATTTACAGCTTTTTTTTTTTTAATGCCAGAATTACCCCAAATTTGGCTTTTGTCAGCCTCTTCAAGTTGGTTCTTAGGTCCTTTTGACACAATCTCGTTATTCTCCAGGTGCCGCCTCACTCCTCTAGAACCACATGTCCCAAGTTCACCCTTGGGACAGGACCCAGGCTGGACTCGGCCTTGCTGCCGAGTAGTTTTTGCTATTAAGATCTTGTAAATGTTTTATAATGTACATAATGTATAGGAACAGTAGTATGTAAACTTTATACACACGCATATATTGAAATGAATGTTCAAACATTTTTATTGATGGAGTAAACAGTATAAAAAGGTTTAGTAATCTCAAGTGTAGCGTGGTCTCTTCCCCATTTATTTTTATGACCTAATATCAAGTGTCTGAACATGGCATGCTTGCTGTTGCTTCTGTACCCCTGCTGATGCTTTTCCTCCTTGGAAGGCTTCCTCCTGTTTGTGTGGGCACACTTCTTTTGTCAGGTCCTTGCGGATCCCAGTTCTTGTTCCCCTCTTTTTCCTCTGGTCATACTTCACTGTATGATCCTTGTTCATTTCCACTATCTTCCTTGTCACTGGGGTGTACACATTGAGAATGCTTTGTGTTTCTACTTTTGTGTCCTCAGCATCTAACTTGGTGTCGAGACAAGCACTTATTGCATAATGAGCTAACAAATGAGTGATACTTGACTGTATTCTCCCACCTTTTCCCATTCACAGCAGAATTTTACTTTGTCCAACATACACGCCATCTTCAGGACCCTGTCTGTGGCATGAATATTGCATCAGGGAGAAAGAGCAGATGTGGTTTTTCCACTGATGCCAGTCTCTTACCATGCTGACCTTTTTGTTCATCCAGTCATTTGTTTGGAGGCACTCAGTTTGGGTTTTCAAAGCCTGGTCGTTGGAGAACTGTGGACAGCCTCCGCACAGAGGTGCTTTGTTTCCTGTTGGGAGGATCCTGTCCTGGAGGCTGGCAGTTGGCCACTGGGCACTAAAGAACGGGAAGTGGGAGACGTACCCTTTACTCAGTTTGTGTGGATCCTTGTCTTGGCAGCAGACGGTGGATATCAGGAAATAGTAGAAGAAATGCTGCGGCTGGAATGAGAAGATTGAGGATCACCTTATGTGCCAGGCTAAAGAATGCAAACTTCTCCCTGGAATAATTGTGTAGCCACTGAAGGTTGGAAAGAGGAGGCAGGGCTCCTTTTGGATTATTAGCTGCTGGAGCCATACCACGTAGTTTGGCTTAGCACGTCTGACGGACAGAGGCAGGGGAACAGGGTGGCGCCTGCAATGCACATGTTGTCCTGTCACCCTCACCTCATGGTGACCATGTCAGAGGCAGTGCTTGGCTGGGTGCTGGAACACAGCTCCACACTCTTCTCTCTCCCACTCTTGCTCCCTAGACTGTTTCCTGCAGAGCAGTTCAGAGAGGGCTTTTTAAAGCACACCCCCCCCACCCCCCATCTCCAAGATATTTCCGCTTAGCATACCCCCAGAGGCGTCATTCTCTAAAGCTTAGAGCCCTGCACAGTCCGTCCCTAGCGCCTCTCTTTCTGATACCATCCCCACCCACCTCTGTTTCCCCTGCTTGTTCTGCTCCTCCCACACGGTCTTCTTTGTGAAGTTTCTCAAGGGTGCAAGTTTATTTCTGCCTCTCAGAGCTTTGTACTTGCTGTCACGTCTGCCCAGAGCCTCTCTCCTTCGTGCTGCTCTGCATTTAGACCTCTCCTCAAACATCACCTTCTCAGAAAAGACCCCTTTGGTTGAATGCCCTTGTCAGTAATCCGTCTCCATTCTCAGCTTTTTTCTTCTTAGCATATAGAGTTACTTGACATAGTATATGAATCATTCGTTTTATTTACTTTATCATCCATATTCTCAATGAGCATGTGAGTTTCCCAATTAGGGTGTGGTGGCAGAAGCTTGTATGTCTTGTTCATGCTCTTCCGGTGCCCAGACAGCATTGGGCACGTAGAAGGGACTCGTAAATACTTGGTGAACAGAGAGGTAAGGTTTGAGTGTTAAATCTTGTAGTTCTGCTATTTCCTTGGGCTGGTATTAAATCTCCTGCATATAAAGAGACAATTCATGCCTTCCTTGTAAGGCTGTTTTAAACTTAAAGACCAGTGAAGGCCTGCACAGTGCCTTGCAGATAAGTGATGGTGGCTGTTCGTCATGGTGGCTCCGTTGGGTGGCATCTTGCTGGCACCCAGGCTCACCCGATGGAATGAATACAGTGTTACCCAGAAACTTAACAGCCCTAGCCCTTCCTGAAGCAAAATCTTCCTGCCTTTCTCTTTGCACTTTTCATTCCCTCCTAAGTAGCAGAGAGCAAGGATGAGCCATGGTATAGTTGCATAGTAGTGACTGAATCAGGAGAGGTGATCTGATTTCTGGGCAAAGCAAAATCTCTATGATTATGTAGCGAGTGTGAGTGTCCCTGTATTTAAATGGGCCTTTTTGAATGTTATAGTCTGATAACCTTTCACAGACACTTAGAGCAGGAAACTGTCACACTGAGAAAAGAGATGCAAACTGATTCTCTCTTACCTCCTGCATGTTCTGAGTACAGTTAAATTTTTGAGGTAAATTTCCGCGTATCATGTGGAAGGCATTGTGTGCTGGGTAGCCATCCACAGACATGGACCAGAAAGGTAACAGCGTGTCACCAGAGAGACTTTTTCCGGTGCTCATAAACCAGGGGTATTAAATGCAAAGAAACTGTACTGGTGGTCCCTGGATTAACAATGATTTGACTTTATGATGGTTGCAAAAGTGAAATGCATTCTGTAGAAGCTGTGCTTCATGTTTGGAGTGGTGGCATCCACCACTTGGCCTCTCATCCTTGGCTGATCCCTCTCTGGCCTAAATAGAAGCCTTGGCCTCAGAGGGCAGGTGGAGCAGAGCCCCTAGTTCTCCTGTGTTTGGTCTTTTCTTTTTGGGGGTGAGGATGGTCCTTTTCTCTTCCTCCTTTACTGAGAACTGAGCCTCACAGTGTTTAAGTCATTTGTAACTTGTAGATGTTGGAAATTAAATTTGAATCCAATTCTGCAAAGCTCCAATTCCACTGTTGTGCCTGCTGACTCTCCTTTATTTAGTGACACGAGAGATTCATCTAGCCATTTCCGGTGCTGGCCATCTGTCTGTTGGGTCAGCATTTTTGTTTTCTCTGGAACTCAATTTCTCAGCCCATTCCCTGTTCAGTGTGAACACCTCACATGTCTGTGTGGGTCTCTGTGCTGCCACCCTTGTCATTTCTGATTTCTGTGTTTCTTCTCCTTGTCTCATACCTGGCCTTTGGTGAGACCTCATGGTGTTACAACTTCCTCATAAAGAGGGCTGTGGGCCTAGGGCGAATAGAGAGAAGGAAACACCAGAGTCTGACTGGCTCGGGTTGATCCATCAGTCCGAGGAACAGGTCTTGAGGGCTAAAGTGTCACCCAGAGTTCTCTCATATTTTCTGGCCCCTCCTGGGAAGCTTTGTGGGCGCCCCAGGTCCTGGATGCCTCACCCACTCACTGCCCTGCTCATGGTACATGTGGCCTAGCCTTGCTGCCTGCCTGGGACGCCAAGCTTCATGTTGCTAAGTCATGTCTGACCCTTTGCAATCTCATGGATTGCAGCACGCCAGGCTTCCCTGTCCTTCACAGTCTCCCAGAGTTTGCTCAAACTCATGTCCTTTGAGTCAGAGATACAATCCAACCATCTCAACCTCTGTCAACTTCTTCTCCTCCTGCCCTCAGTCTTTCCTAGCATCAGGGTCTTTTCTAATGAGTCAGCTTTTCACATCAGGTGGCCAAAGTGTTGAAGCTTCAGTATCAGTCCTTCCAGTGAATATTCAGGGTTTATTTCCTTTAGGATTTACTGGTTTGATCTTCTTGCTGTCCAAGGGACTCTCAAGAGTCTTCTCCAACACCACAGTTCAAAAGCATCAATTCTTTGGTGCTCAGCCTTCTTTATGGTCCAACTCTTACATATACACACAGACACACACCCCTCTCCACCCTACACGCACGCACACCTCTCCACCCCTCCGGGGAGTATTCTCTCTACCCTCGAGTTTAGTAATATCACATTTCCAAGCTAGACGGAATCCAGTAGGGAACTGACGTGATCTAATGAGGAGCAGCTAAAAGTTACAGGAACTGAGCAGGCTGACCCAAAGGTGAAGGATGGGGAGAAAGGAGAATGGGCAAGTCAGTGTGCATGGGGTCTCTGGGCAGCTTGCCCTCTTGTGAAGTATTTCCCTAAGATGGAGAATTTGAGAACTTAAATTTGTTGAGCTCAACTTACAGGATTCCAGGCCTCAAAGATCATTCCACCACTTTTCTAGAAAAGGAGTGTGCCCTGCAAGCATTGTGTACACACATGCAAACCACTTAACCCAGGCCCTAACTGTTCTGCTGTTTACTCATGCCAGCGAAAACCCGGGCAGCTGACCTGCTGGTGAATCCCCTGGACCCACGGAATGCCGATAAGATTAGAGTTAAAATTGCAGACCTTGGAAATGCTTGTTGGGTGGTAAGTAAAGTGTTTTCTTTCTTTCTTTGGTTGTGATCATGTATTAGAAGATGCTTTTTCCCTTTTTTAATGTCTGTGTTCCTCCACAGTAATGTAGTCTGTTCCCTTCCAGCATAAACACTTCACAGAAGACATCCAGACGCGTCAGTATAGATCCATAGAGGTTTTAATAGGAGCAGGTTACAGTACGCCTGCTGACATTTGGAGTACGGCGTGTATGGTAAGAGCGGCCTGTGCCCTTTTCCTCTATGTAAAGGCTCATCCCTTTAGTCCCCACAGTAGGCCAGTCTTACCAGTGCCCATGGCCTAAGCCTTCTGATCGGAGGTTGTCCACTGAGGGGCGGGCGAGGGCAAGGTTTAGACTTGGCAGGATCCTTAGGCGTGTCCTGGTGTATGTTTTGGTTTGGGCTTCTGAGAGACAACCTCGCAAGGCCCTCTGTAGCCCCCGGCTACAGACCTCGGCTGTGGTGATGGACTTCATGTAGTTCCTGTTGGCTCTTGAAGACTTGTGGACTGTACACAGCCTGTGTTTCCCTCACTCAGGCTGTGGAGGAAGATGAAATAGCTGTGAGTTAGGGGAAGGTTTGAGGCGGTCTGACAGACCTGTTACTGGAGGGGAGAGGCTCTCGGCTGTTGAGCACAGCCTGGAAACCCTTCTGCCTTACGGCTCTAGGCCGTCCAGCCTCATGGGAGGCGCCAGCAGCTGCGCGTGCTGTTTGAGTGCGTCTGTTCCCACAGGCAGCTTGGCGATGGTTTTCCTCAGGGCCTCGGGCTGCCTCTTGTTTCTCTGATATAACAGAGCCGTTTTGCTTCTGGTTGTGTCTAAACTCTCCCAAGTCCCACCAGTGTCTGTTCTCACTCGCTCCTTACCTGTGAACCGATGAGCATGAATAGTCCCTTGTCTATAAGCCAGTTTCAGTTTCTTTGTTGGTCCTGTTTCCTGGCCAATTTGTCACCTTTCTCTTAGGGAGCTGAGCTTTGTGGTCTTTTGTTGGAAACATGGGTGTATCTGTTGCTTCAGGTGGTGTTTCATGCTTTTCTTGTATTGTTTCCACCCCTAAATTCTTTTCTTCTGTTTAAAGAGAGAAAACATGTATGTAAAGCTTGGTGCTTGTCTTCTCACTAAAAAAAAAAAAAAGAGTGCAGAATAAATACAACCGTCTGTGATTTAAAGGTTACTGCAGCACTCCTTGTGTGTGTGTCCTCTGATGCTAAAACAGTATGAAAAAAGAAACACTGTCTTTCAAGTTTGCAACCAGTATGGCCAAACAGGTCTAGAACAGAAAGTATGCCTTTCTGTTCTCTGATGGGTAATGCCAGAGAATAATTTTAAAATTACATTTCTCAAGTATAAAAAACTGAGTTCTTGCTGTGCTGGGTATGGAGACAAATGGTTAGAAGAGTTGGTGTGTGTGTCATGGTTCCTTTGAATATAGGGAAGGAATCAGGCTCTCTCTGCAGGAGTCCAGGGGCAGGATGGGGTGGAAGGGCTGGAAGGCAGTGGGAGGCAGAGGCCAGGTCAGGAGAGGGAGGGCGCTTTCACCAGTTGGAGCTGCGGGGGAGCAGTGTTCTGTTTCAGGACGTGTGAGGTCAGGTCTTACTTGTCTTCAGCTACACAGAAAGGGCCATATGTGGGTTGTCCTGAATTACACTCTGAAAACTCTTTCAACTCTGAAATCTTGTACTTCTAATTTTGGGTGTTAAAATTTGGTGATATAACCAGGAAAAATAGGACAAGATCACAGATGTAGTAGCATAATGCTGGAGCTGTCAGTACAGTTTTATACCAGTTTATCTGTCTTGCCTTCCGTGAGATAAGAGTGTGTACCTCCACACAGTCTCCTGTCCTGCCAGCCCCTGTAATCATTGTGAACTGTGGTGTCAGTGTCAAGCTTAAACTCCTAAGAAAAAGCACTCTCTCCATCTTCTGCCTCCTCCCTTCTCAAGAAGTGAAGTCCCTCACTGCTTCTAGAGCTGCTTATAAAGTTCTTTTTAATTAGCTTAAGGTTATTTTCTGGGAGTGGGGCAAGCCTTCATTCCCACCCCACTCCTCCCTGGAGGTCATGACTGAGAGGTCCCGTCTTGTTCTCCATAGAGAAACTGGTGAAGGTGAGGCAGTCGTCACCCACCCCACTTCTGTTAAAGTTAAAATATATAACAGTGTATTAAATTCATGACACCAAGCTGTAATGAAGCTCTGGATTGCTCTTGGTGGTAAAATCCAGGGTTCTTTGTTGTCAGTGGCATTATGTCTTAGAGACTCCAGTGGAGGGAAGAGTGGTGGCTGGTGCCTGTGTTCACTGGTTAGTGTGTTTGCCACTGGCAAGGAGGAGTGCTCTTGCAGCTGGACAGGGTGAGACAGAGTAGCTGGAATCTGTCAGTGGTTGAATCTCTTGTTCTTTTCTTGAGCTTTAGCGCTCCTCCAGATGTAAGTGTGCATGATCTAAAAATTTGGTGTGGATCCTGACATTGGTGGTTCTGCATTTGTGTGTCAGAGTCCTTGAATAGGGCTCCATGGTGACCCCCAGTCAGTGCCATGAAGACAAGAAAAGCCAGTCTTGACACATTTCACCAAACTGCTCAGGAGTGTTCACATCGTGGAAGGAATTTGTGACCTTATTTATTCAGAATGGAGTGCTTTGATATGCGATAGCATTTCAGGAAAGGGGTACCTGGTCTCCCCAGAGCCTGAAGACAGGCTGTTTTCCCCTGTTCCAGGGGAAAGCCATCTGAGGGGACTGGGCCGAGTACTGAGGGAAGAACCCAGAGTTCTCCAGTATTAAACATGGACAATAATAATAAAGGTTATATTGAGAGTAACTCAGAGAGTTGAAGGCAATAATCTTTCATGATTTCTTAGTGGCCAGCGTAGAAACCTGTGGCAAAGTACAGAAGCTAATGTTTCATTATGGTGTGCATTTACCCTGTTGTCTATGTCCTATTTGTTAAAATCTTTTAAGCAGAAATCCTGCAATGAAAGATACTTTATTTGCTAGGCTCTCAACAAAATATGTTGTATATGAAGAGATTTTTTTGTGTCTTTAAATTGATTTTAGAAAGAAGTATTGAGTTTAATCAGGTTGTAACTTATGTTGAAGACAATTTGATACATAATAAAAGATAACGACAACATGCAGAAAAAAAGAAAGTCTTATCACGCTTCAGAGAATCAGGACCTGATAACTTGTCAGGGGAGCCTTCATCTTGCCTCTTTCTTACCATTTCATTGACAGGCTTCTTCAAGTTGTATTTCCTTGGAAATACATGGATGCTAATCAAAATGGCCATCTTTACAAAATGCTGAGCTGACGTATGTTAGTGTTAGGCTGACATAAACGCATACAACCAGATTGGAATGGTTTTGGAAATCAACTTCCGGAGTCTTCTGCCTGCATTGGGCTTTTACCCTTTTCTCTTGGCTTGTGTCCCCGGTGAGAAAGACACTTCTGGACATTTAGTGTGTGATCCACTTATTGCCCTTGGACCTGTGGCCAGGCATGAGGTTTCTCGCTCTGATGTGGGATTGCCAGTAGTGTCCTTATTGTTTTCTGGGTGGAGAGGGCAGGCCCTGAAGTGTGTAGATGACCCCCTTGCTCCGTACCGAGACCTGGCACATCTGGGTTCAGCTCAGACCCAGGTCTGGTTCAGGGCAGGGATCCTGAGTTCATGAACTAGTGCTCGTCACAGGGTAGCTGGCAAGAGGCTTGTCATCCTACTTTCCTCCTTTCTTTAAAAAAAAAAAAAAAAGGAAGATGAAGAGATGTGGTCCTGGGCTAAGTACACTTGCCTTGGTTTGTGAGGGACCCCACCCCAGGCAGATGAGCCTTCCTTAGTGGGTGCCCTCCTTGCACACTGGCAATCATCAACAGAAGGGGAGAGGGTGGGCCAGTTCGGCCGGGTCTGGAGAAGGGAGTGGGCGGTACAGCAGCCACTGACCAATGGGCATCGGTGAAGCAGGGACCGGCCCCTGGGGGCCTCCACAACGGCGTGCTCTAATATACAAGAGAAGTAAGTATGGGGAAGACCAGAAGTGGGGTTTGGCTTGTTCTTTTTAAAAAGAATTCTTTTAATTTGTTTAAATTCTTATTTAAAGCGTGTTTTTTTTTTAAAAAACATGATGTTTGATAATAGAGCAGTAGCAGTTGTCATCTTTATTTACTGTTAGCAAATTAAACTCATGGTCCTTAGACAATTTTATAAATAAAAGATATAGACCCACTGGCAGAAATGGAAATAAATACCCCTCCTGTCACCTCACCAGCACCCTACCCTCTACCCTTGGGGGCTCATCCTGTAACCAGGAAGCTCTCCTTGCCATCCACAGGTGGCCTACACGGTGATCTAGTACTTCCTGGCCAAGGGTGACAGCAAGAGGGGCTTCTTTGGTTCTAGAAATTTCCTTTGGTTGAGTCAGAAATGAATGAAGTGATGAAGAGTTGTTGAAAGGAGCCCCCAGTTACTAAGGCATGAAGATCTTCCTTCAGGAGGGTGGCAACACCCTCGGTCCAGGCCCAGGCCAGCCTGCAGGTTGTGGGCAGGCTCTGGGTCAGACAGCCCTGGGCCCTGAAGTGTTCTGGTTAGGCCTGCACATAGCTGCTTCCTCCTAAATGAAGCACAGAGATATAAGAATGTTTCTGAAGCTTCTTTTAACTTTTGGGAAGAAGAAAAAAAGCCTGATGTTGAGCTTTTAAAGGAGACTCTGGTTTGATTCAGATCCTCATAAAATGTAGGTCTCTTGTACCAGAAAACATTGCTGGCTTGGACCTCAGTCTCTGAAGCGCTTAGCATGTCATCTGTTGTATCCTAGGCATTTGAACTGGCAACGGGAGATTATTTGTTTGAACCACATTCTGGGGAAGACTATTCCAGAGACGAAGGTAAGTATTGTTGCCTGCTGAATACCTCAGTATGGGTCTACAGAGAGTCCGGGCCTTCTGGAGAATATTGTGTTTTTCCACAAAAATAGAGCTGTGTTTGGTTTTCAAACACCAGATTCAGATGCTTTCCCTTAGAGCTTGAAGCCCCCTCAGTCACAGTGACTGGGCAGAGCCTCCCGGCACAGGTGACCCTGCGGGGAGCTTGTGGCCTCAGCCCGCCCCCTCTCAGGCTGGGAGAGGACAGGCCGGGCGAACCCGAGGCCTTTCTGTGGTCCTTTTGTCCACTGATCTGCTGCCCATTTCTCTGTCCTGTTGGGGGCTGAATTTAAAATGACGGAATTCTGGCTTGAATTCCATCTGCAAACCTGCCCATCTCCATGCTTACTTGCTTGCAATGCTGGGGTGACCTGGGGTGAGCTGGCCTCAGGTCAGCTGGTTAACGGGCTGTTAATGCTCCAGTCCTGAGGCCTGCCATCCCAGAAGCCTCTGCATGGATGTGCTGCAGACATTGTTGATTTGAATCTATTTCTGATTTTTTACTAATTTCGATTTCCCCCCCCTCTTCTTTTATCCCATCCTTCCCTCTGCCCCTCCCATTCCCATATCCTTTTTTTTCTCTCCTCCATAGACCACATAGCCCACATCATAGAGCTGCTAGGCAGTATCCCAAGGCACTTTGCTCTATCTGGAAAATATTCTCGGGAATTCTTCAATCGCAGAGGTAGTACCTCTTCTTTTTGAAAAGCGCCACGATGCAGACAGAAACGGAATAGCAGCTGCTGATGGTAGCATTAATGGTGACAAAGGCATTTCTCTTAAATTCCCAAAGCAACCCAGCAGAATTCCTATGCTGATGTCAAAGTTGAGAAGGAGACTGCATTTGGCCCCAAACTGCAGTCCCCCTGTGCATCATCTCCTCCGAGGGGCCTTCAGTCCAGCCGCTCGGGCAGAGCCTGCGCTCTGTTTGTGCAGGCGGCGCTCTGTTTCTGTCTGCACGGGCGATAGCGGTGTCTGCATGCAGTGTACTGATTAAACTGTCGTGTGTTTCTGTTTTGCTGGCAATGTTTCCCAATGCAGATCACATAGCATTGATCATTGAACTGCTGGGGAAAGTCCCTCGAAAATACGCTATGTTGGGGAAATATTCCAAGGAGTTTTTCACCAGAAAAGGTAACGGTATTTACGTAACACTAATTTTCAGCATGATCCTCTCCCTAAGGAGACATTGTGCATTCACATTTGGGCAGTGGATACAGATCTGGACTTTTACACCTGGGGGATTCTGCTGAAGAAAACTCTCAAGAAATAAAGAATCATCCGATACCTGTGGAATAAGAATTTTGTGAGAGAACAGTCTTCCGAAAATCCTTTGATCTTCTCCACACCTCTCCTTTACACTAAGCACCGATCCATGTATTCAAGTATTTATAAAAAGAGTTTAAACGATTTTTAGAAACCAGCTATACTTGCCTTTCCATTTTCCATGTTGTTCCTGGAGCCAGAGAGCTTTTGCAGTGGAGCAGAGCCCTAGAAAGTGGACTTCATGGCAGTCCGTCTGCATCCTGATTCATGGGTCTGAGCTGGTTCTGTGTGGGGAGTGGGCCTGTGACGTCCTGTGCGCCTCACATCCTGATACATCAGACCCTGTTCTCCCAGGGCCTCACCTCACACTGTACTGTAGGTGATTTATTTTAATATTGTACTTGTTGATCTCCCCTTGGCATGGCCTAGAACACAGCTCTTTGCCCTGGATAGTCCCTAGTTAATGATCAATTTTTAAAAACACCCAAAAGCCCCAGGGAATTTATTTTTACAGAACCTTTCCCCAGTGCCGTCATCTTTCATGTGAGCATGGATAGCCCTCTTAATTCATGCTTTTTCAGCATAGATTTTTTTTTTTGGGGGGGGGAGTGCAATTTCCTTTAAAAAAAAAACTTTTTAAAGTTGATATGGGCAGGACCTGGAGTTTCTAGAAATTTTTGCGAGTACTAGATACTCTGTCTTACGTGCTGTAGTCAAATTGATTCTCCAAATTAGGCTTATTTTCCTGTGAGATAAGGCATTCTTGTATAGTAGTAATGCTTTATGATTCACTTTGGTGATTTCCAGCTAACCAACCCTGTCTTATCTTTTGAATTTCATTTCCCTATTTTTGCATGAGGCCTGATTGCTAACCATGCCAAAGACGGTGGTTTCCTACTCCACTTACTCTGAGTGCATTGACCAGACTCTCAACTTTATTGCGCCCACCCAGTGGGTAACCTGTGAAGTATGTAACTGGATGCAGTATTTTTTCTTTTCTTAAATCTCATCACAGAAAGACAAATTGTCAGGGAAGAATGTTCTTCAGACATGTATTAGTTTGGTTCTGAGAATCTTGTCTTCGAGTCTGGGTCACTCAAGCAGGTACAAAGGTCCCCTGACCACACACAGACTTCCCGCGGTCTCAGGTTGTACTCAGAGCAGCAGGTTCAGTGGCAGAGCTGGGGCTGGAGCACGGTAGGGGACCAGGCACAGCATGTCACATTGTCTCCGAGGCTGTTGTGGGTCACTTCTGGTGGTGCGTCCTCCCTCCAAGGAGGCGTAAGAGGGTATCTGCAACTTGGGGTACGCTGAGAGCTGATGCCTTTATTGCTATAAACTCTAACACTGTGTACATTGTGCATTTCTGGACAGCAGTATTACTGAGAGCAGACAGTTTCCTAGGAGATTTCCAGAAAATGTTATTTGAACATAGTTGAAGCAAAGGAAAGCTCTCGATTATTTTGGCCTGGGATGGCGTGACTTGGGGAGTTGTGTTTATTTTAATCAAGATAGACTCTTTCCACATTTTGGAATGTTTTCAGAGCCTGTAGGAGATGGCCTGAGCCCCATGGGGACTTGGCTGGGGGATGACCTGCCCCCAGCCACCGCCTTCCCCCATGTCAGGTGCGGGTGTGAGGGGAGGGCGGCCAGAGTAGCAGCCTGATGTGTCACGCAGTGTGGGCCTGTGGGTGCTCTGGAGGGAGAAGGCCTGGAAGGGCTCTCATCCCCACCTCAGGCATTAGGTGTGGTGACCAGCAGCCAGCAAGGTGCACAGGGACTTTTCCTTTTATTGTGCTGCTGCTGCCCATGGCTCTGTAGCAACAAGGGACCAGCGCTGTGCATAGTGGGGAAGACGCTGAAGAGGGACAAAAGACGGGGACTTAAATAGTGAGAAAATGAAGTCAGGCAAATGATTTGAAGGTGCCTCTGCCCACAGCCTATGGACAGGTTTGCTCATGGAGACCCTGCTTGGAGACTCTTGCTCCTCTTGGGCTTTGCCTCTGATCTGAGTTATAGGCACGGGGGTGAGGGTGAAAGCTGCCAAGTCCCAACCTAGAGCCAGTGGTGGGCCTGGAGCCCTCTCCTCATCGCACCTGTGGGGCTCCTTCAACAGATGTTGATAAGTGACCCTGGGGTCCTGATGTGGCCAGTGGTTGAGTCCAGCTCTGGGCTCTCTGTCCAGGGTCTTGGCTTTCACACTGGCCTTTCCATAAGTGCCCTTACTCCTCGGACAATGGGAACACTGCCCGCACCCAGAGAGGAGTATAAAGTGCTCATGTGGACCTTGCCGCTCCATCATCACATTGTCATGTGTGTGTGTTGTAGGGTTTATGTGGCTGGGCTTTTGTTTGAGGAGCATGTTTGAAGGTGGTGTGCAGAGTTGAAGGGCATCCGGCGTCCTCGGTAGAGGTCAACTGACACCGAGCTGACTTGTGTTACTCTGGCAACTAGAGTCCTTTTCTCCTTTCTTTGGATGATTAGGTAGGAAATCCCCTACAATGACTGGGAATGGGGACTTAAGTTCTTTCCTGATTATTACTGATTTGTAGTAACTCTGAAACTCATGAGGGATCTAGGGCTTTCACAGAACTCATGGGAATAGTATGATGATGAGTGAGAGTCTGTCTTGAAGTTGATTTCACCGTGTCCCTTGGGATGAGGGGGATGCCTGGCTGTTAAAATGTGTGTTGGCATGCCTCCACCAGTAAGGGGAGTGTTCATATGTTTTAGAAATAATGGGATCTTAAATGTATCCATTTAAAATTTCTTTCAAAATACCTTTGTGCCAGAACTGGTAGAGAAAGGTGAAATTGAAAACTGCCATTACTTTGTTTATGCCTCTTTGGAAAGCAGGGGGCTTGAGAGGGCTGAGCAGCAGACTCCCTGCTCCCCATCCCCCTGGGCGGGAAGCACATCTCACCTGAGGCCGGGAAAGAGGAGCAGGCTGTGTGCCTTAAAGCTAAAAATGCGGTGCATCATCTTGCTTATAATTCAGGATAAAATAACTGCTGCTAGTTTGAATTGTTTCTTGGTCAGGCATTTTGAAATTGAGGTGGATTTTTTTGGCCAGAAATGTAATTACTGTTCTTAACCACATTAGGATTTAATCTTTTGCTCTTTCCTTTGAGTGTGGGACTAGCCATCAAAGATATATAAGAAAAGCCATCTTGGTTTGTGTGTCAAGGGGTGCCCCAGCAGAAGTGAGCGCCTCTGGATCTTGTCCCCATGCTGTCTTGCATTGGTCTGGGTGTCGGTATGGGTTCCTCCAAACCTGTGCCTGACCCCTAAAGGTGACAGTGTTAGGAGCAGGGCTGTTAGAAGGCGCATCAAGCCATGAATGGTGTAGTACCTTATGGAGACACCTGGAGAGCTCGCTGGCCCCTCCAACACCAGAGGACACAGAGTCTGCCCTGGAAGAGGGCCCTCAGCCACCCACACCGGCGCCTGCCTCGAGGACTATGAGGAGTCAGTTTGTTGCTATAAGCAGCCTGAATGGACTAAGACACGAACCTAGGAAAGTATCCTAGTCCTCAGGTGATGGCGAGAAAAACAGTACAGCCAGGAGCACACCTCATTGTTCTGCCAAACAGGTACTCTGTGGTGCCATCATTTTAGTAAAAGTTGCTGTATTGAGGATGGAAATATCAAAGGAGATGGTTATCTTTAAAAAGAAAAAGCTGCTTGATTCTAGATGAGGGTGTTGAGTGTGTTGTAATATATGTGAGTGATAGTATGCATCAGACCAGAGACCTCTTCAGTACAGTGGGAAATTTCAGAGCATGCAAGAAACTCATGTGTAGTCAAAGGACTACATTTGCAGGCACACCTTCAGGGTAAGTGATGCCCAGTAGAAGGAGGAGAAAAGTGCAGGAGAGGGTGAAACTCAGGAGCTGGGTTTTCAGTCTTTTTTTGTTTTTTCTTCTTGGCTGCATCTCTCCGCTTTGTGGGATCTTAGTTCCATGACTGGGGATAGAATCTGGGCCCCGGCAGTGAGAGTGTGGGCTACCAATCACTGGACTGTTAGGAAATTCTCAGGAGCTGCGTTTTAGTAGAGGAACTATTCTTGATTTTTAATGTTCAGATGAAACTTGTTAGGTTGATTTTTAACTTATCTCTAGAATTACCTAAAAATCATCACGTTCTCTTACTTCTGTGAAGAGAAAAGCTCCTGTGTGGAGCTCCTGTGCACTGGCTGGGTAGTGCCCCGCTTGATCTGCTTGGTTTCAAGTTTAAAACCTTCTTGATCATAGCATTTCCATGTGGCATACTCAGTGAAGACAGGAAGATGCCCAGGCATGCTTAGAGTGGTTTGAAAACGTGAGGGCTGCCCGGCCTGGCACCACTGGGGAGGAAGGACGAGGCGTCGGCCCTTCAGCTGCCAGATGCTGAGATGGGCCTGCAGCCGCGTGTCAGCTCGGCTGCGCTCAGTGGGAGCTTGATTCTGGAAATAACTAGAATAAAGTGTCTTCATACTTGTGAGCCTTAAAGCCTTTGAAACATAAACTGCTTGAACTCTGATTTTATCGGGAGCATTAATTCTGTGTTATAAGAAGTCTGGTTTCTCCTCTCTGTGATAAACTCTCTCACGACCTGAGCTCCATGTGAGCAGGGGCTAGGGCTGCCAGAAGAAGTGGGGTTCTGTCCCTAGTGCGTACATTTGAAATCTTCACTGGAGTCCCAGTCTTTGCTGTAGGGCGGCCTTTGTGAGCTGGAAGCAGGGTGGGAGCGGTCCCCGTGCTGGGCCAGTCCTGGTAATGCCTGTCATCCCACAGGTCCCTGCATGGAGGCGGTATGACAGAGGCCCCCCGGGGGAGTTGCGGTAGGAGATGGTGTGATGATGTCACTGGCTACCGGTAGTAATGCAGCACATAGCAAAGGCATGTGGAAGAGAACAAGCCACAGCTGAGACTAGGTTTCAGTTACTGTTTAACTACTAAAATTTGAGCATATGGTTTAAGAAAAAATGGCAATGAAATTGCTACAGCATGTTCAGGTAAATTCTATCATAGTTCATCCCATTTATTCCTGTCATTTATTCTGAGCGCCTCAGTAGTGAGTTGTTTTTACCACACCCTTAAACAGCCTTGGAATTCTTTTATAAAGTTTTTTTTTTTGTAAGCTTTGTGCCAGTTTTTCAGTAACAGTTTTATTGAGGTGTAATCTACATACCATACAATTCATCCTTTCAAAGTGTGCAGTTCAGTAATTTTTAGTATATTCACACAGTTACGCAAATGTTACCGCTGTCTAATTTTAGAACGTTTTCATTACCTCAAAAAGAAACCCTGGGCCTGTTAGCACTCCCCCTCCATCCCCCCACCATTAGCCCCTGGCAGTCCTGATCTACTTTCTATGAATTTGCCTATTCTGGGTTTTTTCTTATAATTGGAATCATAAAGTATGTTGATATTTGTAACCGCTTCGTTCATTTACTCTCGTGCTTTCCAAGTCCATCCGTGGGTAGCATGAATCAGTACTCCATCCTTTTTTTCATATGGCTAGACCACATCGGATTTTCCCAGTTCACCAGTTGATGGACATTTGGGTTGTTTCCACCTTTTGGCTATTAATAATGCTGCTGTGAACATTAATGTACAAGTTTTTGTGTGGATATAATGTTTTCATTTCTCTTGAATGTGCATGTGATACTTGAGTTACAAAGGTTTTTACTTTTTTATGAAGTTCAGTTTTCTGTTTCTTAATTTTGTTACTTGTGCTTTTTGATATTTTAATATAACATCTAAGAAACCCTTGCCTACTTCAAGGTCATGAAAATTTATTTTTCTGTTTTCTTCTAAAAACATATGGCTGTAGCTCTTCTACTTAGGTCTAGGATCCATTTGAGTTAATTTTTATTTGTGTGGGAGGTAGGGTTCATTTAGAATTTGACCTCAAATATTTACTTACATGTACTTTGTAGGAAATTATTCGAAATTTTTAAGTTTTTTGTCTTCCTTAGTACCTGTATCTACTGATAGGTTTCCTTTCTCTGTGTATGCTACTGAAATTTGTCATAATTTATTTTATATCATGGTTTCTTTTTTAGTTACCAGTAATATAGTACCAGGATTTTGCTTTATAGTCCCCTGTGTGTGGTGTAAAACCTCACATGCTTGTGTTTAATTCTGGAATGTTATAATCTCACAGGCAAATTAATACATTTCCCCTAATAAATCACCTAAAATAATACTCTAGAGAAGAGGAATAGAAGTACTTAATATTTTTCCTTAGCAAGAACGCAAGGCCAGGGGCTGGCATGTGGAGTGGCCGACCCGAACCTTTACTCCAAGGGAGGAGCCCTCTTCCAGGCCTGTTGCCATCAGTCTTCCTCAGTGTGTGTGTGTCGGGGAGATCCTGCCCACAGAGCAGGTCAGGAAGCCTGAGAGGCAGCGCTGCCCATCTGGCCTTGCTGGCACCCAGGTGGCCTGCATGTGTGAGAGAGCTTGATGCCGAGAGACAGTTAAGTGTTACTCGGCATTCTTCAAGAAAGAAAGGGTTGGAAACGGTTTAAGAAGTAAAGACTGTCACAGTCAAGTGTTTTGGTATTGGCACAATTTGTTTCAACAAAACATATCTTGATATATTTTCCTAAGGGAAAAAATTGTCAAGGTGTAAAAGCTATTTGTACAGTAGGACAGATAGTAAAAAAATATTTTAAAAATGTTTTACTATCTGATAGTTTTATTTTTGTTTTGTATTATACGTGGTGGGAATGGGGGTGGCTGTGTTTCTTGTGTGTTATGGGTCAGACTGGAGCTGATGAGTGGACTCGAGGCCCTCACTCATTAACGGAGCCTTTTCTTGGCAGTTCTAGGAATCTGTGTGCTCAGCCGTGTCTGACTCTTTGCGATCCTGTGGACTGCAGCCCATCATCTTCCTCTGTCTGTGGGATTTCCCAGACAAGAATCCTGGAGTGGGTTGCCATATCCTTCTCCAGGGGATCTTCCTTACCCTGGGATTGAACCCATGTCTCCTGGGTCTCCTGAATTGCAGGTGGATTCTTTACCACTGAGCCACCAGGAAGGCCACTGCATGTATGAATTTGTGTGAGTTTGGGAGCTTAGGGTTTGTTTTTAAGTAACTTCTATCAACTGTTCATAAGATAGTGCTGCTGCTTCTTATGCAGTTAAACATAAGTTGTACATACTATGACAGGGTGAGTGAGTGGATTACCTGTTTTTCTTGGCATTGTAGTTTTCCCACCTACCTTCACAATCCACATATTCATTTTAAAGGCAACACACTATTCTATTATTGCAATATTGTTATGTATTCAGTATCTTTGTACATACAGTTTTCTGTGTGGGTTTACCTGGTCAGAAGTGTGTCAGATATTCTAGGATTTCTTTTGGAATCATCTTTATCAGTTTATAGTATAGCTTTGCCGCCTTGTCTGGTTTTCCTGTTGTTCAGATTTGAAGGCCTCTCTCACGGTGAAGCTGTCCTTTCAGGGAAGGCTGTGTCGACTTGGTGGCTGTTCATGGAGTTTAGTCTGAGAATGGCATCCTCAGGAGCAGATTCCCAGTTCTGAGCAGCTCGTGCTCAGCAGTTGCTCTTATTGGCAGACCTGGAGAGTGCTTATCCCACTAAGTACAGAGTAATGTCCCCCATGGAGCTGGTTTTGCCATGTTACGTGTGTGCTTCTGTAGTTTGCTCTAACCTTGTCCTGGTGACATCAGCAGTCACACAGAATCAGTGGAGCTGCATTAGAGAGGATGCGGAATGAGGAAGAAACAAGCTTGAACAACGCTGGTGTCTGGGGGCGCCTGCTTGCCATAAAGATGGAAAGTTCCCTGATCAGGGTTTGAACCCATGCCCCCTGCACTGGGAGTGTGGAGTCTTAACCACCGAACTGCCAGGGAAGTCCCTGGAATGTAGTTTTGACTTTTGTGTCTACTTAACATGTGGCCATACAGTTTCCACCATGTTACCGAGTAATATTAAATAACATTCATCAAGTATATGTACTGGGTCTGGCTGTGTTTTTGACCACAATTCTCTGATGACTGAACACTTATAACTTTGTGAGTATGTAATATAATTTTGCAGTGAGCATATTTGGGGGCCAGGGTTTATTTCCTTAGGTAGGATTCCTACAACAGGAGTTTCTGGGTAAAGGGGTGAACATTCATTTGTTGCTCCCACTTATTCTCGCGGAGACTGTCTCCTGCCAGGAGAGGGAACACTTGCTCCTCTCAAATGGCAGACACCTGCCTCTCAGTCTCCATGCTTGGCTCTGTGCCCTGTCCTCACATGGGAGTCAGGAACTTATTTACACCCTCTCCCTTTCCCAGAGATATAGTCTTGTGATTTCTTTGTTCAGAACTGTGTGCACATCATGACAACCCGGTAGACAGACCTGTTCATAAGAACTTAGGTTGAAAGAGTCTAGGCCAAAAGGAAGTCATCATGGGGTGAATTAGAAGTTGTTTCTCCTTTTGTTTTTTTACATTGTGATAGTGTCTTTTGGGATATTCTTTTACCTTCTCTATGATTAAAGAAAGAGGAGGGGTGTGCCTCTATGCTGAGTCACAGACCAGGCCTCCTGAGAAGATCTTGGTGAGCACAGGGCCGACCCTCTGTCAGTGTGTGTTGTGCACTAGCCCTCCGGCTCTGGTCGGGTCACAGCAGGCATCCCCAGAGCAGGGCACTGGCCCGGCCTGTGTGTGAGGGCCCCTGTCGGCAGCCTAGGCCCCGGGGCACGGAGGCGGCCTCGTGGTGTGCGGGTCCTGTGGGACTTCCTGTGAACATTTCCAACAGGGAAAATGAGTTATTCTTCATGACAGTCATACTGTCCTTTTGACTTAAAATGGCCTTTTTTCCTGTTATGAAAAAGGCTGTTACAGTTCCCAGACCATTTACTAGCATGTCAGTCACTCTGTCTGACATGAACAGGGCTGTTCATGACTCGCACTTTTCATACTGCAGTTAGAACATTTTGAAAAGGATAACTTAAGGCTTTTTATAAATTGATGTCTGATAGATTTTAGAACAGATGTGTGGAGATCAATGGAATTTTGATTTGGATTGACTCTAGAGTTGTGCTGTCCTGTTACGGTAGCCAGTAGCTACTTGTAGCTGTTTAAACTAAATATTAACCTCCGTTCTTTAGTCACACAAAGCCCAACCCGAGTGCTCAGTAGCTGTGTTGAGCTGGCAGCAACCATATTGGACAGTAAACTATTGATATATCTCTACCATCACCCAAAGTTCTCTTCATTAGCACTCTTCCAGACGAAAAGATTCCCCTTTCTTTTCACAGTAACCTGCAGAAAAAAAACAGTCTATTTTAAGGAGTTTAAAATAGCATGTATCTTAAAGCTTTTTCTAAGCAAATAAGCAAGTTGCAGAGTCCCAAGTTGAAGAGTACCTGGATCCATCTTAGCAAATGAAAATATTCTGAGTGTCCTCAGCATGCTCCACTTATTTAAAGAAACCTGGAACTGATACAAATGAATTCTTCCCTTTTAAATGAACCGCTGTTTACATTCACCAAGCTTCCTTAGTGGGGAAGCTGGCCTTTGTTGTTGTGTAGTGTTGCAAAGGTAAGTATCTGCTTTATTGTAAAGAACTTGGCTGGCCCAACAATGGGAAATGCACTTTAGAAGCTTTCTTGACATTGCCTGTTCTTCCCTGTAGGAGAACTGCGGCACATCACCAAACTGAAGCCCTGGAGCCTCTTTGATGTACTTGTGGAAAAGTATGGCTGGCCCCATGAAGATGCTGCACAGTTTACAGATTTCCTGATCCCGATGCTAGAAATGGTTCCAGAAAAACGAGCTTCAGCGGGCGAATGCCTTCGGCATCCTTGGTTGAATTCTTAGCAGATTCTGCACTCACCCATTCTGAGCTGGCACATGTTGTCCAGTGCATTTGGCCCTAAAAGGGGACTCTCATTCTTAACAGGATTACAAGTGAGCTGGCTTCATCCTCAGACCTTTATTTTGCTTTGAGGTACTGTCGTTTGACGTTTTGCTTCTTGTGCACTGTGATCCTGGGGAAGGGCAGGCTTTTGTCTTCAGCTTAGTAGTTTACTGACCCACTTTTCTTCTGAAAACAATAACATGTCTCTAAGCATTGTTTCTTGTGTTGTGTGACATTCAAATGTCATTTTTTTTTTTTGAACGAAAAATACTTTCCTCCTTGTGTTTTGGCAGGTTTTGTAACTATTTATGAAGAAATATTTTAGCTGAGTACTATATAATTTACAATCTTAAGAAATTATCAAGTTGGAACCAAGAAATAGCGAGGAAATGTACAATTTGATCTTCTGGCAAAGGGACATCATTCCTGTATTATAGTGTATGTAAATGCACCCTGTAAATGTTAATTTACATTAAATATGGGATGGGGACTCAAATTTCAGAAAAGCTACCCAGTCTTGAGTGCTTTGTAGCCTAAGTTGCATGTAATGGACTTCTAACTGCTCTAAGGAGCTGTGCAAACTTTTCATTCCATGACAGTCCTTTTGCATTGGATTTTAAACAACTGGCTCTAGGTTATGTCATTCCCTGTATGGCACTTTAAAGAAAGGACATGCTTCTCGTTCTAAAATACACATTATAGTTTAGTGGTCCCATTTGTATTTTTGCATATTTTTAATTAAAAGTACTTTTAAGGAAGAAAAGCAATTTCCCTTTAAAAATGTGGTGGCCCAGTACCACGTGGTGTTGCTTCCTCCAGGCACTGTAAGCTAAACTCGACGTAGATTAAATTGGACAAGAGAAACATGTTCAGTGTGTGGAATGAAAAAATACACATATATTTTTTGGAAAAGCTTATTCGTGTTTGTCTAGAACCAAGGTATGGTATGTACAACTTGCAGTGCAATGGGAAGAAAGAATGCTAACATCTCAGAGAAAACAGGGACTGCATTCATTCCAGAGACAGTTTTGTGTGTGGCTACAACAAATTTTACTAGCTTTTTCATTGTCTTTCCATGCATTGAAGTTGAGAAAATGATTTTCCCTTTGCAGGTTGCACACAATTTTGTTTAAGCATTTCCTTAAAATTGTAGAATCCAGGACACAAACCATAGTAGGCAATACAATTTTAGAATGTAATATATAGAGGTACATTTAGCCTCTTTTAGAAATCAGTGGATTGAATGTTTTTTTTTTTTAAATTTTACATTCCTCAAGGTGCCTCGTTTTTCTTGACTTTGTCCATTAACATTTATCCATATGCCTTTGCAATAACTAGATTGTGAAAAGATAACAAGTGTTGTAACAATAATCCCTTGTTTGAGGTGCTTGCAGTTGTCTTAAAAATTAAAGTGTTTTGGTTTTTTTTTCCCAGACATTGCCTTGGTCATTGGCCTGTATTTGAAGTGATAGAAACAAACATTTGCTATCCTTCTAATGTAGTATAACCAGAAGTAAAGGAAATATCAGCATTCCTGTTGAAAGAAATGTAGAACATACATCAAGGCTTAATATGAGGAAAACATTCATTGTTTGTAAGGGGTATGACATGGGTCTAGAAAACATGCTATAGTATAGATTCAGTACCTAGAATTTCTGTGAACCTTTTCCATTCATATTTCATCAAAAACATGCTAATTACATTTTGTTTGAGCCTTGTCAGTTTTATTTTTTTAAACACTTCACTGTGAGGGAATGACACCACATAATTTTCTTAGAAGTCAACATTAGATCGTATTGCTGTGAGGTGGAAGATACCATTCATTTATGTGATGTGAATGCTAAGTTTTTCTAATGAGGCTGTAGGTTACCTTGTAGGTTCTGTGCAAGATAGTGGCTGTAGACCAGTGATGCCATCCATGACGTGCACAGGAACCATTCTCACGAGAACCACGGAATACATGTATGTCTTCCCTAAGTCTATAAGAATTTTTATCAGGGTTATAGCACACTTGAATAGTTTGTCTAATACAGTTTTGGCTCATGTTAGAAGACAAGTCACTATTATTGTTAATTTTGTTAGGATCTGTCACTTATAAAATAGCCTACTAGTTTACAAATGTAAAAGCAATTGTTCTAGAAAGAATATACAAGGGTATTAGGTATAGTTTGGTTTTTAGCAGATTGTTGGTGGCTTGATGATGATGAATGCATATAAGCTCAATGAGAACCACTGGTTATACAAAACACTATAGCCAGCTCAGTGATTTTAGTTGAATGTCCTGTCTTTTCCTTTCTCTAGTCTATGTGAAGTCTTCATGGAAAATGACAAGCAGTGGATCACATATGTGATTATAGCAGATTCAGAAGCTGGCTGGCTGGAAATTAGGACTGCCCCAAGGCAGAGGAAAAATGGATATAGGAGCTTCAAAAAAGCATAAACTTTCTAGGTGAAAACTGATTTACTAACTTGTTTGTTCCTATACTTGGATCATCTATAGCTAGCTAACCAGGATAAACTACTGTTTCTATTAGATACTTCTTAAATTCCAGTTTTCTCCCATTACCTTTTTAGAGATTAATGGAGTTTACAGAAAGGCTTCTGTATACTTATTTATGTAGTAGGCAAATATAAAACTATGAGGAATTAAATCTTCAGGACAGTCCTTTTACAGAAATGTGAATACTGATAGTTGATTATGGGACTTTGTCTTCTGTTTAAAACTACCAGGGGGTGGATGATGTAAAGCTGTTTCTTCTCAGATAGATGTTTCTTTAGTGAATACCGTAAGTAGAATTTTGTCTGATAATCAAAGATGGCAAAGTTGAGCTAAAGTTCTTTTAAAATTTGAAGATGATCAGGATTTAGCCCTAAGCAGAGATATGTTAATGCAGCTATTTTCAAAAGGAAATGGAGATTAAAAGTGTAAAACATATTACTGCCAATCTTAGTCATTTTTAGTCTGTCTACTTTTTTCTCCAATACACAGATTTCATATACTGTGCCAAAGTAAGCAATTGGATGATGAAAGATGTGTTGACAAATACTGTCCCTTCTATTGGTTAGACTTACTCCTCCTGAGAGGCAGAAGATAATAAGTATTATTCCAAAATAATATTTTATATTTCAGCAATGAAATGTTCACTTGAGAGGCCGTTTTCATTTTGCTTTGCTAAGAAATAATGCCTTTTTCCTTTAGTCTTGTACACCCAAAACAAATTTTTTCCTACTATTTTAAATACTATAGCTAGACAGTATTGTGTTAAGGTTTTATGTTAATTTAAGGTTTTCACATAGTTTTGATTCATCAGTAGGACATTTCAGTCATGTGCTAACATGTCCAAGTGAGATATTCCTGTTTTTAGGTGAGATACTCTACAGTCTATAATTGAATCATGTGCTGCTTTAATGAAATGGATTCATTTCATATGATGGCAGATATAACTGAATGTTTGTAGCATTTATGTAGCATGGTAGTTTCCTATGGCTCTTGCTCCTGCGAAATAACATGTAGGAACATTACAGGAACAAGCCTTTACTGCTTCCTGATGCTTGTCGCAATCCAGTCCAACTGAGGTAGTAGTTGCTAAAGAAAATGGAAGGCTCCTTACAAACTATCTGGAAAAGGTAACTTTTGTAAAAAATGCTTTAACAGACCCCAATCTCAGAAGTTGTTAGGACAATTTGGTAAAACTGACATAATTGTGGTTTATTAACATGAATTAAAATGCCCAACCAGTGCTTCAATGTGACAGTATATTTAAAATAAAAAAGAAATTAAAAGCCATATACTGTACTACTTTCACAAAGATCACATAGTTTTGCAAAGACTTGTCATATGTACAATGCTATATATCAAATGAGAAAAGCTGTAAGCAATTATATACGCAAAAGAAATGCAGTATTTACAGTCAGGAGACATTAAAAATCATTTATACATTAAATTACATTTTGCTTGCAAATAACCGATAAAACAAAATGAGCCATGTTCACAGCAAACTATAAAAATCTGTATTGCATTTTTTATACCTAAGATGCACTCACAGAACTGCTGATAGAAAGAAAATCCTCATACTGCCATTACTTAGCTGTGTGGTTAATGCATATGTATAAAATAATATAGAAAACATTCACTAAGTGAATTTTAACTGCAACAATAAAATTTAAAGATCATGTAGCATCAAATCTACTGCCAGAAAAACAGCTGGAATGTTCACTTACAAAATAAAAGATACTAACACTGGCTTAACAGCACATTTTTTAAGGAATTTTAAAAAGCAAAAATGGGAAAAATACAATGAAAGAGCACTGGTGTTTTTTCTTTTTTTATACAAAGTTTCATGTACAAGCTTTAAAAAGTACCTTAACAGGTACATATGAAATATACAGTTTATCTTACAGAACATTTTAAAAAATGTTTTTGAAGTCCATTTTAATGCCACCCCGAACCATGGTAATTGTTCTGAAATGTCGGTGGCACCTGTGCTCTGTGAAGTGGAATCTGTCCAGGCACTGGAGATGCCTGCTGAGGTCCTTGAACCCCATGTGGCAGGGCCACAGAGCCAGGATGAGGACAGAACCCTGAAGCGGTAGGTGTTGGAATACTGTTTGGTCCTTGGGGCTGGAGATGAGGACCTGCAACTGGTAATGGACAATGTGGCCCTGTTCCAGAAGGCTGGTGTTGGGGTCCCAGTCCCAGAGTGGTGTGATGTGTAGCTTGTGAGGGATACGGTGGTACAGCTGGATGAGCACTTGAAGGAAAAAGTGGAGGTCCTTGATGAGGTGGATGGTGTAAGGCTTGAGCTGACGTGGTGTGATGCCCAGAAGCCAGAACACTGGAAGGCGGAGGAGGAGGGGGTGGTGGAGGGGCTGAATTTACCACATGCTGGTGTTGTGCTTGTAGACCTTGGAGTCCTGTGGAAGGGTGGGGTGGTGGATGGTGATGAGGGGCAGGACCAGGAGGTGGAGGGGGTGGTGGCAAATGGTGTCCAGCAGTTTGAGAATGAATATGCGATCCAGGGGTGACAGCGTGAACAGGCCCCACTACATGTGCTACAGAGTGTGGCTGATGGGAACTGGGCTGTTGTACAAGGTGTGGTCCTGGAGCAGGTGGTGGTGGAGGAGGTGGTGGGACTACAGCAGCAGCAGTTTGATGGTGAACAGTAGGGTTCTGAGAAGGCAAAAAATGCCCTGGAGTAACATGGTGTCCTGGAACTGTTTGCTGGCTTGTGGTGCCAGGAAGTGCTTGATTTGGTCCTGATGTAAACACAGTTTGTTGGGAAAGACTACCTTTAAGCTGATTATAATTCTGAAAGTTTGCAGAGGGCTGCTGGTTTTGATAATAAGACGAAGAAGGAGGTGGAGGTGGTGGAGGGGGTGGTGCCGTGCTGCTCAGACTCGTCTGATTAAACTGACTGTATGTTGCCGAAGATTGTCCTGAGGGTGTCTGTGTAAATAATGCTCCAGAAGTTGCCTGCTGAGTACTGGCTTGAAGGTTCTGTGCAGCTGGGTAAAAATTTCTTTGAGGCTCTCGCTGAGGTGTTCCAACTTGAGGTGACTGTGAATGGTGAGGCCTGTAGGGAGAGCCTAACTGCTGTGTAGGAGGCTTTGGTGACAGATAACCATGCTGTACAGGCGTGTGAGGCGTCGATGACTTTGGAGGATTTTCTATGTGAGGTGACGGAGGACAGTGCAACTTCATGGGTGCAGAAGGCAGCTTTTGTGAAAGTTGCTCAGATGAACAGCGAACGAGTGGCTGTGGAGGATGGTTCTTTGAAAGTGCTTGGGGGTTATTTGACAGCTGTTTTTGATGGAGTTCTGTTTTCAAGTGGACACCATTCTCAGCTTCTGATACAATAACTGTTCCCTCCCAATGGGAATCTGGTTTTGTAAGTATTTTCCCATGTGGCTGAACAGGAATTACAGGTCCAGGTGAACCAGGCTATGTAAAGAAAACAAATTACTAAGTTATAAAACATTCTGTATACATTGAGGTTTATTATTATAACATTCACTTTATATATTTAATCAGTGTTTATATTATTCATTTTAAAAGGGGCAGGCAATAGGATAGGTCTGAAGACAACTATAGAGGTTTCAGATATTAAAAAGCCAGTTTTTTAAGTAGTTCAACAAGTTCTGATAATAAGCTTCAACCGAATTCCCCAAATTTTCATTGAACACAAATTAAGGAAATCTCCATTTTTTCCCCTAAGGACCTTAAACACTTCAGGCAAGTTTCAATTCTATAATTTAAATTTGTATCCTCAACCTAACAACAAATCTGCTTGGGTAGATAAACTTGCCCCCACACCCAACTGTTTTCATTTGTAATACCTTTTCATTGTTCAAATACAGATAATCCGAGTATGAGTGTATGTGAATATGTAATGATGTTCTTTAAGGAGAAAGAAAAAATCAGATTGCCTCATTATTAGTTTTCAAAGATACTGCCCCATTAGGTCATCATGTATTCATGATCCAGGACAGAGGTAGCGTTTCTTTCAAATGAATGTCATCTGACCTTTTGTTTTTAGAGAATTAATTGACTGGTCAAATATTTCATGAACAGACTCTAAATTTCCTAGACACTAGCATAACGGGTGAAACTGCTAAAGCAAACGTAAGCTGCTGAAGTATGTTTACCACGTTGGAACTTTAACAGGAAAAATGTCCAGAAATCACAAACTGATACTTGGGTACAGCAGAAAAATCGCCAGGTGCGCTTTACCATCCACTTTTCAGAATGGCCACGTTCAAAGGTCAATGTTATTACCTTGCTCATTTTTGAAGGACTTTTACAAGTATTTTGGGAAGTATCTGGGGATGGGCATTCATTTGTAGTTGTGGGTTCTAGATTTTCAGGATCAGGATCTGTAAAGCATAAGGAATCACAGAAAATGTAAAATTACATGATAAATATTTCCTTTTACTAATACTTAAATGTACATTCTATTAATTCAAACCAACGTCTAGAAACGCTCTCTCCTTTATGCTTTTAAAAGGTATTTAAAACAACCACCATGACAGGTCATCTGCTTACTGACCTTCCGTAAGTTCACTGAAAGAAGGGACGGGGCCCTTGGGTTGCAACTGGGGAATGTGATTTGAATGAGATGAAGGAGAAGACGGAACATGATTCGGTGAACATGGGACACATGGTGACTCTGCCCCTAGAGATGAAGCAGAAGCAGACCCGAAGAGAACATTAGGAATGCAGAGGACGGGGTGCAGGGTGATTAGCTGACTCCACTTATTGGCAAAGGAACAAGTTCACTTACCACTGTCTTTATCTTTTCGGTGATCACTGAGAAGCAAAGCTCTCTGATAACTCCTCTCTCTCACTTGTTCCACTGAAGTTGAGGCCGTCCTTTAAAATCAAGTCATATTATCAGTTTAAAAGTTATTGCTGGCTAGATCATTTTTTGCCACTTGATGGTCAACATATCCTCCCAGGTATAAAGGCTTTGGCTCTTTAAGGAAACTACTTTGGTGTTAAGTTTTGAAAATAGTACCCCCAACACCTCCCCAAACTGAGATTTTTATCATTTATTTGAAGAACTCAAGCAGACTCCATTCCTATGTCTTAAAGTTATTGGTGAAGCGGGGGTTATTGAAGGGTAGCATGTTAACATTCAGACCATCACTTCAAGTTACCAAAGGGACCAAATATACCCCTTACAGATTTACCTTGTGTCTGGATTATAAGGCTAGCAGGAAGCTCAGAGGTAAGAGGACCAAGATGTAAAATGCACGTGGCCTCCTGCCCTTTGCCAAGACCCTCACTAGCCAGCTTCTTCTATTCCTTCTGAAGAAACACTAAACATGGTTGTTGTTTCAAGGTAATGATAAGGGAGGTAAACAAATTGTGAGATGCTATGATAAAGGTTCTTTGGAAAGGAGTAGGTGTTTGAAAAACGTGAAAATTATCAAGGACTAGATACAGTGGACCTTTAACGACACAGGCAAATAAATATCTTGGTTTAAAACCTTATCTATCAGCAAAAAGGATCTGTCAAAATTAATATTACAAACCATTATCTGCTTAGCCTTAGGAGAACAACAACAAACAGGAAGTAACTGATTAACAAAAGTCTGTTGTTTGCAGAACAGCATAGTTCAAATCTTTACAGGTATAGCTCCATTCAAAATGAGCCAAGATACTGACTGGGAGATAAAATAACAAAGACTACTTTCATAAGAAGGTACACTGTTTGTTTGTAGTTCTCAAGTTACCAATTAGGTCTGTTTTGTTGTTTTTTTTTCCCAAACAGGCAGCTTACCATTGAACTTCTGGTTCATTCTTTTCACTGGCAGACGCTTCCTTAGTAGTACCATTATTGCTGGTTTCTTCTGAAGTAGCATGATAAACTGTAGCTGGTGTTGGTAAAGGTAGGCTAGCAGTGCTTTCTACCTGCTCCCCATTTTCACTCCTGTGGGCACACCCATCACCACTGTTGCTGCTCAAGTTTCCACTTGTGTGAGGTGATACACTAACCAGTGCAAAGTGTTCTGTCTTAGAGCCACTTTTCCTAGCTTCACGTTGTCTTTTCCGATATTCTAATAGAGAAACCTTAAGCAAGAAAGATAAGGAAAAGCACATCTTTCATTCTTGTTTTAAATATTAGAAACAATCTATTCTTTTTTTCTAAGGAGAATTATTATATTTACATTAGGAAAATTATGTAAAATAATTTGATTCCGAACAAGTAACAATAATAAACAATTAGCAAATGCCTACTTTATGCCAGGCATTGTATTTAGATGATTTTACATACATTATGTCATTTAAGCCTCACAACAACCCTATGAAATAGGTATATTATCATCCCCATTTTACAGATGAGGAAATTGAGTAACTCACTCACTCAAGGTCACACAGCTGGTGAGTGTTGGAGCCGGGATTCGAACCTAGGTCTTACTTGAAAGCCCGTGCTCTTTCCACTATACTATATTGCTTCCCACAAAGTTGCCAACTGGACTCTGTTATAAAAATTAAAAGCACACATCACTAAAATTCTTTGACTTGAAAAGCAATAAGCCTATTAACAAATAAATACGTGTTGTAGTTTCTCCCACTGCTCTGAAATAAGGCATTCTTATTGTTTCAATATGTCTGCCAACCAAATAATGGTGGTAAATCAGGAAACTATTTATTTATATAATACTTATATTAGTACAATACTTTTCAAAATACTTTTATATCCATGTCCTAAAAATACTATAGATATTACTGATGAGGAAAGAGGCCGTTTCTTCCATTTAGGGCCGCATGTTCTATGTAAAATAAGGGTAATAACACAAATGGGGCTTCCCTCATAGCTCAGTGGGTAAAATAATCTGCCTGCAGTGCAGGAGACCAGGGTTCAATCCCTGGGTTGGGAAGACCCCCTGGAGAAGGAAACAGCAACCCACTCCAATATTCTTGCCTGGAGAATCCCATGGACAGGAGAGCCTGGTAGGCTACAGTCCATGGGGTCGCAAGAGTTGGACACGACTGAGCGACGAAACCACCAAGAACACATAGTACTCAGTTCCATTTATTTGGTTGGGAAGTGGTTATCTTTAAAAGTTACTCAAAGTGAAGTAATCACCTTGAGTTTTTGATCTCTGAAACCATGGTCCTTATAATAATTTAGTTCTCTGCAAACAGTATCTAGTCAACGGAGCACTGACAAAAGGTTTAAAAATGTACCCATCAATAATTTAATATGAATAAAGTATGAATGCCTTATATAACTACTAATTACCCTCAGTAGTAGTATGAATAAAACACTATTAAAAGGACTATAAATTGTTAAATTTGTAACCTTTTTCTTTTGTGGTGGATTCTGGGGTGTGCAACTTCCGTCGATCAAATTGTCATTAACAGTCCGTCCGAAACCAGATACAAGCCCATCTTCTGAAGTACAAAACACGGGTGTTTCCATAAACATGCCTCTAGTATCATCCTGCATCAGGCACTTTGACTCACTTATTCGGAAGCCGCCTCCAACCTCCAACTGATGTGAGGGTGTCAGGTCCCTCAAGTTGGAATTTACTGAGAAGTTAACTCCTGTTCTCTCAGGACTCTTTACCCAGGAAGAATACAGTGGGCCCCGACCCGAGTGAGCAGATTCCAGTTGGCTGTTAGAATCAGTCCTGTCATGTGTAGTTGTTTCCATGGTTTTATGTAAGGCGGTTTGCTCGACTGTATCGAGTCCCAGTTGAAGATCTGACACCGGTTCCTTTTCTCCAGGGCACTGCCTGTTGATTTCAGTCCTACTCCTAGGGCTGCCATATCCAATAGTCTTTATTTCTTGCAGACCCAGTTCAGTTAAATTAGAATTTCTAAAAGGCCCCAATGTTAACATGGTTGATGATCTGTCATATCCCTGTTTACAGAATTAAAAAAAAAAAAAGACACAAATAACCACATTTGGAAGCTACTTACATTAAAACTACCAATAATTTAAGCAAAATAATGATACTAAGAGAAAGCCACCAATTAAAAAAAATCTTGCTTAATATCTCCTTACCTCTTGACTATAAGTGCGTCTCTTAATTTCTGGAGAACTTTCTGGGGAAGAAATATTCTACATAAAAGACAGAAGCAGAATTGAAAATTAAAATATATAAACCCATATTTACAGAAATGAAACTTATGAGAAACTACTACACACACTTTGGTTTTAAAACTTTCTTTTCTATTTCCATTGTCCTTATAGTTGGCTTTAAAGTCAGTTTGATATACATAGTCATTTAGTCTGACTTCTGTAGATCAATAAAATGAAAGTTATGTTCATTTGAATTAAAAAAATAAAGTTTAAATTCACATAAATGGATGTTCAAAGTTTTCACTTAGTTCCTTAAAAACTATTATTAAAGGTTACACTATTTATTAAAAGGAGAGAAAAGCTATTAAAGAAACCTCATCCCCATGGGCTTTTGTTTTTGCAATGTAAGTTTCTCACCTCAAAGTGCATGGTATTTCCTGGTGTGCCAGGAGTTACTGGGGTAACTGGTGAATATATGGGCTTATAACCATTTCTACAAGCTTCATCATCTGACTTGATCCGTGGAGGAGTGGAAAATGATGGGTCTGTAGGAGTAATATCTGTGTGAGTTGGTGTAGCATATGGTGAAGGAGTAGGTGTGGAGGTTTCTGAGTAAGCAGAATCTAGCAACTGATAAAGTCTTCGTTTTTTCAGTGGTGTAGTTAAATCTGTTGGTGAAATAATAAATTATAAATTATACTGCTAACATTTGCTACAATCTGTAATACATTCTGGGAAAGCACAAAACATTGACAATTGTCATTATGATGATTTTCACCCCAAAACTAAATCTGAAGGTTTTTAAAGATAATACTAACATGAAGCAATCTCTCCCCACCCCCATCCTCCTCCCCCCAATTTCACCAGTACCAAGCATTATCTTGCCAGAAGGCTTACAGGCCTAGAGGTTGCCAAGAAATCTTGGAAGTACAGCTGTTAATTTAACTGATTTGAGTCCTTTTGAATCTGAAAAACAGATGGCTAACTAGGCCCAAAATTCAACCATAAGCCCCAACATACATGGTAATGCAAATTATAGTTTTCATGTCTATATCTTCATCCAAAATGCTGGAGGCAGAAAAGAGGGAAAAAAAATATATATATATGTATATATATATATATATATCAATGTGCTACTTTTGGGCTTCCCTGGTGGCTCAGATGGTAAAGAGTCTGTGCTGCTTTTGTAAAGTACATAATAATTAGAATAAATATGCATATATATATATATGTTTTATTTATATATATATGTATATGCTATATATATCCTGCTACATTCTCCACACTAAAACAACACTGAAAAGAAGTTCTACCTGGAAGGGAACAGCTATCATTTAATAGTAGTGGACTTTTATTTTCACCATTGACTGTAGGACTTCTGCATCTTTCTTGACAGGGCGAATTAAATCTATGTAAAATTGCTGAGTTTTCCTCTTCCAGAGCTTGTTTCAACCACCGCTGAAATACACAAAACAATAAGTGAACAGAAGTCATTTTGTAGCTATAAAGGTACAGCCAATTCCAAAAGTGTTTCACTACCAAGAATGGTAGTATGCAATGAGAATGGCATTGGCTGATACTAGATTTTCATATCCAAAGAAAAGTTTACCTTTTTGCATGAGCCAGATACGTTTTCAGGAGGTTCTTTTCTTCTCCTTTTTTCTGAAAGGAATGGTGAAGTGAATCTAATATAGTGCTTAGGAGTAGAGTATACATGCGGACTGTAAGTGAGACCTGGTAAAGAATTGAGCTGTGTAGCTAGCACTTCAGGATCTGTAGTTATGCGCAGAGGCCTCTCTGAAAGGCTGTCTGAAGGTTTTCCTGTCTTCTCATTCTTCTCACTTAACCATTCATTGACCAAGTGCTAGACAGAAACAAAATTTGGATCACTATGTATGTAATTATACAGTTTCTTCTATAGAGTATTTGAACAGCAAGTTGAAAACTGACATATTATCTAAAATGATTAAATCACTCATATTGACTTGTATATAAGTTATTCTGCATTTCCCTGGTTATCCACTCTTATTACTAAAATTTTTTACACAATAATACTTTTATAAATATTTTTATAAAATAGTAAAAATCTAGGATACCTCAATACAACCTTAAAAACACAAATTCTAAAGTTAGGTTTGTTACCGCTTCTGTATTATGTGGGAAATGTCTGTCAGACATGAGGCAGTGCTCTTTTACCCTGGCTACCCATCAGAATCTCTAGGTGAGGCCAGTGCGTATGATTTTTCTTTTAAAGCTGTTGGCATTGACAATCACTGTTGATTTAAGGGGTTTGAAATCTTTTAAGTTCCCATGCTTTGCAAATTCACATATTCCTTAATTCTGTTGAGGTTTCTGGATCAACATTGTACATACTAATTCAGTCTTTACTGGCTATACGAATATCTCTGAATACTCGCACCTTTTTCTTTAAAAAACAAACAAAAAAACTAGTTATTTAGTAAAGTTCAGGTGTAATGGTCATGAAAATAAGGATTACAATTTGTCATCACAAGCACATTTTCTGTGTGGGCATTTATATCTATCTTCTATCTAGTTATTTTCTACAAATACCCACGTCCTGACTTCTAGAAATAATTATGATAAGCATTTTGGCATCTTTTCTTTCCCTCTCTTTTTCCGTGTATTTAAACTTCCTTTCTAGGACAGGCAATAGAATGCAGTGCTAAATCAGGGTAAGACTGAACAGAGATTAATAACAGCAAAAGGGGGGGGGGAGAAAAAGAACAGCAGTGCTAAAGCACTTGGGATTCTGCAACCAGACTGCCACTTACACCATGACCTCGAGCAAGTTATGTAACTTTTCTCCATCTTAATCCTGACCTATAAAAGAAGGGTTATAATAGAAACTAGCTCTACAAGTAGGGTTATTATTAAAAGAGTTAAATAACCAAAGCTCTTCTTACAGTACCTGGCACAGAGTAAGTGCTGTGTACTAAATGAAGGATGCTTTTACATTATGGGAATTCAGGATCATTTGGTACTCTTGTTTAAAGTAACAGTATATATCATAAGCAAAACCTGTGGGGGAAAGGTTTTTTTTAAGCAATATCAGGATATCAGTTCAGTTCAGTTGCTCAGTCATGTCCGACTCTTTGAACCTGTATTTCAGACCAGGAGATTAAGTCTGTAGCCCCACAACAGTTTAATAATTAAAGGGCAGGGTTTAAGTCATAATTTGTCCTCAAAAAAGTAGCTTTTTTTTTCTCCCTGCACCACATGGCTTATGACTAGGGATTGAACCTGGGCCCTCAGCAGTGAGAGCTCAGGACTGCTAGGGGATTCCCAGAGATAGCTTTTCTTTTAAACATGAATCTGTTTTCTTCCTCACTAATCCAAATTATAAAGAAAATTTGCGGTTACTTTTTGTCCTTCCAAAGTGGGCAAAAATAATGCTCATTTTCAAAAGCAAGTACTGGCTTGCTTGTTGAGGATCCAAAGTGCAAAAAAGTGAGCACAGACTTCAAATTAGAGCTGTAATTTTAGCTCTCACCTCCATCCAGCCATTACAGTATACCTGCAGATTCAAACTAGGTTTTTACTAAATTTACTAAATTACTTCTCATGGTTTCATAGTACCTACAAACTATACTGAATTTGGTAAGAACAAAAAGGAGATAAATTGGGTTTCAAAGTATTTTGTTGTAAACAATATAACAAGGATTCATTTATGATCTACTCCACTACCCAAACAGCCTAAGGAGTACCATTTTGGTATTCTGCTCCAATCCACTGTACTCAAAATGGGAGTAAAACAAGCTTCATAACGGTGGTGTGTTACTTCTGAGCTTACTGTAAAACTCAAGGTGGTTGATCTCAGTGAACTATTTCCCTCAATTGCTTTATTAAAACTGACAGTAGTTTTTGAAAGATTTTTATTAATAAGTTGATGTCAAACTACCCTTCTTGGAACCCTCCTACACAGTTGGTGAGAATGTAAACTGGTACAATCACTGTGGAGATTCCTTAAAAACCTAAAAACAGAGCTACCATATGACCCTGCAATCCCATTCCTGAGCATATAACTTCAGAAAACTAATCAGAAAGGATACATGTACCCCAATGTTCATAGCAGCACTATTTACAACAGCCAAGACATGGAAGCAACCTCATATCCATTGAATGGTTAAAGATGTGTGTACACACACACGATGGAGTATTTACTCAGCCATAAAAAAGAATGAAATAATGCCTGCAGCAACATGGATGGATCTAGAGATTATCATACTAAGTGAAGTCAGTCACAGACAAATATCATGTGATGTCACTCATGTGGAATCTAAAAAAACAAATGAACTTATTTATAGAAACAGATACTGAATTGAAAACAAACTTATGGTTACTAAAGGGGAAATGTGGATGGGGAGGAAGTATTAGTTCCTCAGTCATGTCCAACTCTGCAACCCCATGGACTGTAGCCTGCCAGGCTCCTCTGCCCAAGGGATTTCCCAGGCAAGAAGAATGGATTGGGTTGCCATTTCCTTCTCCAGGAGATCTTCCTGACCCAGGGATTGAACCTAGGCCACCTGCATTGCAGGCAGATTCTTTACCATCTAAGCCAGTGGTGGGGGGCATAAATCAGAAGCTGGGATGAACACACACACTACTGTGTCTGTGTATATAGGTTGTCTGTCTGTATATAAAACAGACAAGGACCTACGGTATAGCACAGGAAACTCAATGTGCTGTGATACTCTATATGAGAAAAGGATCTTGAATGAATGCACCTACAACTGAATCACTTTGCTGTTCATCTGAAACTAACATTGTAAATCAACTGTATTTCAACAAAATTAAAACTACCCTGTATACATTTTCACATCCTTAGTACATTCTATGAAAAGCAATTTCTTAACATTTAATTCTTGTAATTACCTATATACCACAGAATTTATTAATATATATATTATATATATAAAAAGATAACGTCTCAAACCAGTTGTTTCTGAGAAATTAAGTACATAAATAGGCAAAAGGGAATCATTAGAAATCATTATAATTGCAATACTAAAAGGGAATCTTGATATAGCGAATATTTTATATTTTTACAATTCTCTTTAAAATGTTTAGAAGTATAAAAACTATGACTCTTTAAAAAAAACTATTACTCTGTTCTTTATGAAATTCCTAAACATGAATATATTTAACATCATGAGACACTTGTTAGACCACAGTTCTTACATTCATTAAGAATCATACCTTCTTTGTTTTAGGGTACTTTGTTGGACATTTATTAAGTACTGGAACTTCATTTTCAGTAATTATTTCTGTTAGTGCAGTTTCAGTTTCTGGTTCTATTGCAAGTACAGTATTTTCCACATCGTTTTGTTGTGAGGTAACTTCTATGTCAGGAGAAGACGGTTGGATATCCGAACACATACTGACAGTCCTGTGTCTCCGACGCTGCTGTCCAATGTGAGTCCTACTCCGAGAGAAACTTTTTCTCTGTTTAGTTCTATTTACTTTGGCTGGGGTTGGCTTGCTAGCAGTTTCTTCTTTTGCTTGTTCCTAATTCAAAATACAAAAGAATGGAACTTTGAATACTATGTTTATATAAGATAGCAGTTGAAATCTAATGGTATCAATCTGCTTCAGAAGCTAACTTCCCCTAATTTATGAATTCTGTAAATTGACATAAAAATTTCCTTACTCAAAAACAAAGCAAGTAGAGTCTCATATCTGAAGTCTAAGTTCTCAAAGGACTGAAAAATGCTGTTGAAAAGCTAATATCACATCAAAAATTCTTTAGAGATGTAATTGTTTGTGAAGATTTTATTAGAAAGTGGTTAAGTGTGAAAATAAAAGTAGACCTGAAAAATAATACCTGAATAACTTCAGCATCACTGACAGTCTGTGCATCTTTACATTCAGTTTTAACTTCAGTTTTGGCTGTGCTGATTCTTTCCAAAGCTTGTTCTCTTCTCTTCTCTCTTTTTTCAAGTCTGGCAAAAGCTTGCAGAATTGCTTCCATTTTCCTTTCTTCTCTTGTCTGTGAAATTTAGAGAGACATAATAAATATTGCTCTGAAGAAAATTCAAAATCCAAATGTTCATAGCAAATTAAAAAAAATTTCTATGATGGTGTTAGCAAAACACTTCAACTGATGGTAAATAAGGGATAAAAAAACATTTATATTCTTTTCTGAGAATTCCAAACATCTTGGTAAACCCTGTCATTACAAATGTATTTCATGAAGATCAAAATTCCTAAGGTAATATGTTGAAAGAGTTAAATTCATATAAATGTTAAGAAATGAATATATTGATATGTCATAGCAGGATATTGTGGGGTGAAGACTGGGGTTCAAATCATGACTCTATCCATGACCCCAGGCAACATAACAACCCTGGGTGGGTAACAATACTTCACTGAATTGTTAATGAGTTCACATATAAAGTCTCTATGAAGTTTTCCAACCTTACTTGAAAAATGGTAGGCATTCCATAAGTGCTATTTATTATTTCTACTTTGGTTCTCTTGTCTTCCATTATAATTCCTATAAGGCATTCCTCTACCTTCTGCTCTTCCCAAGGCAGACTGGGGAACAGCACAAATTCCTTTGAGCATCAGTTCTCTTTGGAGAGAGAACATTAAAAGCAAGACCCAGAGCCTTGGCCAGGGGGCCTGGTAAATGCTTCCGGTTTCAACCAGAAACAAGAAGCAGGTCCATCAACTGCCCAGTTCTCCAAATGAAGAAAACCAGGTCCTGAGGTTCAGATCCATCTGTCTTTCTTTGTCGTCGTTGATGTGGGAAAGATCAGTAACTCAAGATCTGGCTGCATGATCATCTCAACATTGGAGCTTTCGAGTTTGAGTAATTAGCAGAGATTCAAGCATCAAAATACCTACACCAAGGAAACTATTAACTCTTTCCTGTATTTTTTTTCCTTTGTTATACTAGATAAGGGAATATATATAAACAAAACCCTTCTGAGAACTTTCTAATTAGTTAAGGGCTTCTCTGGTGGCTCAGATGGTAAAACAAACTACCATACTGCAAATGTGTCGGTCTTATAAATGCATTATCCTCACCCTCTTTTACAGGTAAGGAAACTGAGATCCAAAGAGGTAAGATTACTTGTTCATGGACAGATATCTGCATCTCTAGCTTTCTTGGTCTGGGACGGTTAATAAGACACTAAAATAAAGAACACAGGCAAAAGATTATCTTTTTACTGGAAGTTTTAAAGCTGCATTCTTCAGCTAATTCATGTCTCTCTGGTCTTATAACTCACTTTACTCAACCGCCATTCATCTATGGCTCTCTATAAAAATCCTTTCTCCATATATTAGGACTTTTCTAACACCCTAAATTTAGAAGTCTAGAGTAGCTAAAAAAATGTGATTTTCGTAACTGCTTCACCTGTTGAATGGGGGTGGGTAGAAAGAGACTGGGTTCATTATTGCGCTTATAAATTTAAAAATCTGAGAAAAGTATACTTTTCCAAAAGAAACAGACTAGTCTTAGCAAGAATCATTTTATGTGTAAAACAATTTACCCACAAGCCAGGCACCCAAAAAAGATATTTTCTAATCCACAATTATTCAAGGTTTTCTAAGATAAATATGAATTTATGCAATAAGAAGTTTCTTTGACATAATCCATTATTCACTTGTTTTAGAGTAAGAGAGATAAAATTATTTGGTGTAAAGAAAACATTCATTTAAAAATTGAACAAATATAACGGACAGTCAAAGCAAAATCCTTTATTTAAAGATGACTCAATCTTTTTGAGCTAGTCAGGATCTTAAAAATAATCAGTCCTACACTGCTGAAGAAACCAAAGCCCATGTATATTAAGTGAAAAGGCAGAACCATAATTGTTATCCAAGTTTCCTGGCTTCTGATTTGCTCTTCTTTCCAATTATCAACCACTGACATACTACATAAAAAGTATAACTCTTCCTACAGTTACTTCGACTATTAACTGAAAGCACTAAACAGGTATACTAATAGCTTTAACCAGCTTCGTCTAAAAAACACACGTTAGAAAATGTAAACATACCTTTGATTATGTGAAAAAAAAATTAGTTACTAATCTACTTTTAAACTCCACGTCATTCAGCTTGTATATTCAAGAATCTAATACACTCTTTGACACAAACAACCGGATATACAGTATCTAATGACTGAAAATTTACCACCCACTTTATAGATCTAACTGAAAAATAAAGTTTTATATGTAACTTGAGATAATTATAGCTGATTGTACAGGGGACTAGAAATTAGGAGTCTTAATTAGCCCCAGCAGATTGTCCATCAGGGCTTGATGTAGTTTAGGTAATACTTGTCATGTTAAGTCTACCACTAGGATGTGCTTGTTAAATTATCCGGACTCTTTCCAAGCCAGTGACTGCTGAGACCTCAAAAAGTCATTTCTATTCTCTGTGAGCTTGGCAATTTTTAGACCCTGATATAGAATCAGAATCAGACAGGGTTGAATTGACACACTGTTGTTATTGCTGGAGGATTAGGTGCTAAAGTAAACTATGAGAGATCTCTGATGAGATCTCCAGATGGCTTTTATGACTTATTTCTCAGTTTATGCACTTTACAGTAATGCATAAAGAGTAGTTTCTGTCAGCAGAAAACTTTGTAAGAAAGTCTGCTTAATAATATCCCTTTATAGGATTTTAATCATTTAAGGAATGGGTTCAGTGAGAATTTTTATTCCAACTTAGTGCTTCACAAAGTGTAAACACGCTGGAGGACAAATGTAATTTGGAATCACGTAACTTTGTGCTTGGAGGACATTACAGAGATCTTCTTGTCTAAGCCCCCTATTCAACAAATGGTGAAAGCCTAAGGTCCATATAGTTCAAGAATTACATAAATAAAGAACATGAATTTAAAGTTGTATACAATATCACAGTGAAAATACAAACTGAGTAAACCATTAAAATTTAATACAATTAGAGACATTTGGTCATTTGAAGCAGAGTGAAAATAAGTTTATGCACTGCGGATGCCTTACAGTAGCTTTGGAAGTAAATCTGCTAGTAGGATGTAAGAATTAAGAAGGATACAGAAAATGAAGACATTTAGGTACTTGTGATTTACTTTTTTCTTTTTTTACCTTGCCACCAAGTAGGAAGTAGCTCTTTAAAACAACAAAGTTGCCTTTTTTTTTTTTTTTTTTTTTTTAAAGTTGCCTTTTAAAGGAAAGGGAAATGGCAGGGCCAACCTGCCAAATTACTATTACAATCTTGAAATAGAGAAATGAAAAGACTTCTTACTCAACTAGGGGCTTCTCTGGTGGCTCAGACAGTAAAGAATCTGCCTGCAATGCAGGAGACCTGGGTTTGATCCCTGTGCTGAGAAGATCCTCTGGAGAAACAAATGGCTACCCACGCCAATAGTCTTGCCTGGAGAATTCCATGGACAGAGGAATGTGGCAGGCTACAGTCCATGAGGTTGCAAAGAGTTGGACACAACTGAATGACTAAAGACTTTCACACTTTATTCAAATAACCTCCCTTATCCTTTCAAACAGGAATTAGAAACCAGTTTTTAAAAAATGGGTAAGATTATTGCTTACCAATAAAATTGTTCCATAAGAGTATCTCCATTTCTTCTCTACCACATGATTTAGTTTTACCTCATAGTGCTGTTTCCTGTTTGATGTTTTTCCTTATACCCCATCCTCCATGAAAGGTGCTCCAGGATAGGACCCTTGCCTTCTTTGTTCACCCAGTACTTTAGATGGTGCTCAGTGTATAACAAACATCCAAAGTTTTGTATTGTGTATACACTATATACACACTATATATATATATGTACACACTATACACTATATTGTGTATACACTATATAAACCATGTAGATCACTATTATTTGAAGGCATGTAATGAAATCTTAAAACAAGATTTTGGAAATCTTGATTTAATTAAGGCAGCTGAAGCTGAATATCCTCATTTTGTTTGAACAGAAAACCTATACAAATAAATAGGTTCCTTTTTGCTATTCAATACTATGATTAGTTACCCATTCATTGATTACTTATATTTGAAGATATAATTCTTAAACACTGACGAGAGAAAATGGGACCTTAGAAAATTAAAACTAGTAATCAGCATTAATGTTGTGAGGAGAGAAGTGAGATGGACAGTACATGTCAGATGACTTTTCTGGCAGATTTACCCCGCTTATATTTTACTATCATTAGAAATCCTTTTACATCTTCTAAAGTTTGGGTGGACTCGGGGAGTTGGTGATGGACAGGGAGGCCTGGCGTGCTGCGGTTCATGGGGTCGCAAAGAGTCGGACATGTCTGAGCGACTGAACTGAACTGAAAGTGATCTAAACCAAGTCACTTCCTGGAGGCATTAATAAGAGCATGGATTCTACAGAGTAGTGTTTTCTGAGTGTGTTTTTTCTATGGAATGAAAACTTGTGGTATGACAAAGGTGTCAACACCAAAACAAATTGCAAGGATGTATTAATGCAAGTTTAGGAAATGCTGACAAACAGAATTTCTCAAGAGCATTTAAACACACCACGTATACTGGAAATCTCCAAGTTAGGGACAAGGTATATTGTTTACTAAACTCAACTAGCCACAAAGCTTTTTCACAAAACATCTTAGAATTCCATGGAATACTTTTTGATGTGGAAGGTCAACACTGAGAAAACTGGGGAATCCTACATCATGGTAAGACCTCCAGGGCACTGCCTGGACTATAAGGAAGCTTCACTTAGTTCACACTCATGGGCCTATCTATATAGCTTTCTTCAAATGGCAGCCAGGAACATTTAGTAAGCTCATTTATTGACCACCTACTTTTACAAAAGCCAGGCATCTTTTATCCTCTAGAAGCTATGGCTGTGACAATGAATAAAACTACAAATCCTTGCCCTTATGCAATTTATATTTTAGTGATACACAGTTAATTTCAGATTGTCCTAATGCTTAATAGGTTCAAGAACTTCACACCTAGGTGACTATTCTTTCATACCCTTTGTTGTCTCAAATTTTTCTCCTCCTAAGTGTGAAGACCACTGGAACCACAGGCTTCCCTGGTAAAGAATCCGCCTGCAATGCAGGAGACCCCGGTTCGATTCCTGGATCAGGAAGATCCACTGGAGAAGGGGTAGGCTACCCACTCCAGTATTCTTGGGCTTCCCTGGTGGCTCAGCTGGTAAAGAATCCACCTGCAATGCAGGAGACCTCAGTTCAATTCCTGGGTTGGGAAAATCCCCTGGAGAAGGGAAAGGCTACCCACTTCAGTATTCTGGCCTGGAGAATTCCATGGACTGTATAGTCCATGCGGTTGCAAAGAGTCATCAGATATTACTCAGACTATTCCCAAGGTACAGTCTTTCCATAAGGTTGTGGAAAATTATTTGAAAACACAATATTAGAAGATACTATATATAAAGGAGGTTCTTTTCATTTAATTATAAATGGGGCAGAAGAGGGGAAGTAAACCTTTTTAATTTAAATCTTTCAAAAGTTTTATAGTTTTTATCACCTGTTAGTTCATCAAAATAAGGTGAGCTTCTCAATATACAATATATATTCCCCCTTCTGTACACTTAACCTCTCACAAGGTTATGACCACCTAACCTCAACTACCAAGGAACTGGGGTATTCAGTAGTCCCGGTTTTAGAACCAGGTAAGTATAAGCAACCAGTTGAATTACAGCTTACTGTATTTCAGCTTAACTAGGATGACTATAAGATTCTCCCAAGTCAGTTTCAACCCACTGCCAAGTATCTCTTGCTAAAGAGAAAATGTTAATAACCATCTGTTCAGTTCCACACCATTAAGCCACAAGTTAGCTTTTGTAAGTAGATAGTAAATTCTTAAAGGGAGGGGATGGGACAAACCATAATGAAGGAAAAAGGAAACTGTTAATAAAAGAATGGCTTCCTATCCTGGCCACATAATGATTTGAATATTCTTCCATAAAATCTTAATTATTCAGCATTTCATATGATCTACAACCAACCAATCTTATTACCCTATATCCCTCCCCACACCGCACCCAAAAAACCAGCCTACAAATTCCAGCCAAATGTTATTTATCACATAACCACCTCCAGGCTATTTCCCCTAGAGAAATAACCACCCATTCAATTCCACACAATTGAGCCACAAACTAATCTGTACTTATTTACTAAACATCATAAGGTCCATTGTAAATTCTACCTAGTTCATGAAATGGCCTCTGAACCCTCCAGCTGTAAGTTACCAGTCTTGTATCTTCTTTTTTTTTTTTTGTATCTTCTTTACCACACTTCCTGCTGCACTGTAACTGCTGAAGGCAGAGACATTGTTTTCCACTCTTAAGTAGCAACCAAAATACATAAAGACACTGGTACTATTTTTGGATACCAAGCAACATACTAATATTGAGCAACATACTAATACTGTGTATGCGACTGCCATTTATGTAAGTAAAAACTATCCTCAAAAATTTCATATGGTTCAAGCTGTACTACAAAAGGATAGGCAGAAGTATATTTGAATTTGGATATTACATGGTACTTATAGGGGAGGAAAGTCTGACTTTTTTTATACCCCAATCTCATGAGGACTGGTATCTCCTATTATAATGATTTAAAGTCTCTCCTGTCCAGGAGAAAATTTAAATGAGGTTGACTTAGTTTCTCAGGAGTTGACCTGTCTTTCCAATTACTGATGATAACCTAGCCTATAACCTAGTATAAAAGGCAAACACTGGACTATGAAAAAAGTGAAAGTCACTCAGTTGTGTCCTACTCTTAAGGACCCCATGAACTGCATAGTCCATGGAATTCTCCAGGCCAGAATACTGGAGTGGGTAGCCTTTCCGTTCTCCAGGGGATCTTACCAACCCAGGGATCAAACCCAGGTCTCTTGTATTGCAGGTGGATTCTTTATCCACTAAGCCATAAGGGAAGCCTGAGAATACAGGAGTGGGTAGCCTATCCTTTTTCCACCAGATCTTCCTGACCCAGGAATCGAACTGGGATCTCCTGCATTGCAGGCAGATTCTTTACCAACTGAGCTATCAGGGGAGTGTGTAGATTAATAAAGGCTGATTAGCATTTAAACTTTACTAAGCAAAATATTTCAGAATATACTACAAATAGTAATACTTGGGGGGGTCATGGCAACTGCTTATGAATTCTTAAGATGCATGCTTTTGCATTATCATCATTTGAATATAGCAAAAATTCTATAATTAAAACATCAAGGCAAATATTGAAATTACAACAAACAACATTACAGTGACTTTGAAGGCTACAGGTTACAGAGCCAAGGATTTTAAAATAACTTATTTCAAAAGGGAACTCTGGAAGATCCACTGGAAAAGGGATAGGCTACCCACTCCAGTATTCTCAGGCTTCCCTTGGGGCTTAGCGGATAAAGAATCTGCCTTCAATACAAGAGACCTGGGTTCGATCCATGAGTTGGAAAGATCCCCTGGAGAAAGGAAAGACTACCACTCCAGTATTCTGGCCAAAAGAATTCCATGGACTGTCATACATTGTTGTGTATGACAAAAGGGAACTCTCATACACTGTTGGTGGGAATGTAAATTGGTGTAGTCACTAAGGAAAGCAGTATGGAGTTTCCTCAAAAAATTAAAACTATGATCCAGTGATTCCATTTCTCAGTATTTAAAGGAAACAAAACCACTAATTTGAAAAGAGACATGTACCCCAATGTTCACAGCAGCAGCATTTATAACTGTCAAGATATGGAAGCAACCTAAGTGTCCATCAACAGATGAATGGATAAAAGATGTGATACAGACATATGCACGTGTGCACACACACATCGATGGAATACTACTCACCCATAAAAAATGAAAATTTACCATTTACAGCAACATGAATGGACTTGGAGAATACTATGCTAAGTGAAGTAAGTCAGAGGAAAACAAATACTCTTATGTTATCACTTATATATGGAATCTAAAAAATACAACTGGTGAATATAAGAAAAAAGCAGACTCACAGATATAAAAAACAAACTAGTAGTTACCAGTGGGGAGAGAAGAGGAGGAGGTGGGGAAATATAATGGTAGGGGATTAAGAGGTACAAACTGCTAGGTATAAAATAAGCTATAAGGATATAATGTACAACACAGGGAATATAGCCAATGTTCTACAATAACTATAAATGGAGTTTAACATTTAAAAATTATGAATCACTATATTGTACACCTGTAGCTTATATAACACTGTACATCAACTATACTTCAATAAAAAAAATTCACACTCCTTCAAAATACCAAATTCTAAATACTGACATTTGTTTATTCCTATGAAAAATATTGATATTAAAATGAGTATGCTAAAATTGATATAAAAAGATGAAGTATTCATTTGTCAATATAGCATACTAGTAGACAAAATCAGGACAAATATGGATTCCCAAGAAAGCATTTTTATATACCTATTCAAAGTTCCATCATGTTCAATAAAAGGCATTTATATTTTCTACTGGGATCTGAAAATGAGGATGTTATGGGTTTCCCTAACTTTTGCAATACTAAAAGAAGAAAGTATTTTTAAATCAGCTCCAGAGTCATATAATAAATCTCCAGGTTTGAGTTTCTTTTTTTTCCCCATTACCTATCTCCAGCCCCCATCCCCACTCCCACTGTCCCCAAGCACTGTTATATCCTTTAAAGCCATATTTGTACCAGACGCATGCCTCAAACAGAAACCAGTCACAGCATAAAGTGATCTTCTAAAAGCTTCGCCAGGATTATTGCAAAGACAAGGCTATGCCAGTTGTGGAATGTAACAGGCCAATATTGAAAATCAAGTCAAAAAAGGGCCATAGGTATTTGGGGTAGGTACAAGTAATTTATTAGATGTATCTTAGAAAAGGGTCAAGATAACTTCTCTAGGTAGATAAAACTCCTTTTTCTTTATAAGCAACCACCAATATTTTTTCTCCTGTGTTTTTCTTCTCTCCTATTCCTAACACTGCTGCTGCTGCTAAGTCGCATCAGTTGTGTTCGACTCTGTGCGACCTCATAGATGGCTCCTCCGTCCCTGGGATTCTCCAGGCAAGAATACTGGAGTGGGTTGCCATTTCCTCCTCCCTTGTCCTCTCCTATTCCTAACACTACCCTTGTCCTATCAGTGCTTCTGAAACCCTGAGGCTGTGGAACAGTTTGGCATCGCTTTTGCAGTTTTGAATATCAACAATACATCAATGTTAGAGGAATGACCATCAAGGCAACAAAACAGTTACATTAAGCAGGCCTACAAACGACAAAAATCCAAAGATACTACCACTAAGTATAGTGACACCTGAGAGTCCATGAAACACAACATGAAGATCACTAAAACAGGAAATGAAGGAGCATATAAAAAGGGAGTGGGGAAAACCCACACTAAGATCATCAGTTGGTAAATAAAGACATTTTCAAATCTTAAGGCAAACTATACCACGATATTTTCTTAACTGACCTAGTCATTATATCAATTGCTAAATTACCATGGATTTTTAAGAAAATATCTTGTCTTAGTTTTTATACAGGTATTTGCAAATAAATAGTACAAGGAGTATAAATGCCAAACATATTTTAATGAAAACCTTATTTTATGCTAGCAGTATGAGATACAGAAATAGCAGCTGCCAGTGTCTGTTTTTTGCATAAACCATGTTAGTGCTATTATAATCTTTTAAACTCCATTTTTGTTTTACATTAAATTATGAAGAGAAAAGATACATTTAGTTAAATAATGAAAAACATTTTGAACAGTAATTCTGGCATTAAAATTTATTAACAGTACACTGCTTCAAAAATGTTAAAAGTATTTCATAAATGTTACAAATTCTAAATTGTCTAGTGAACATACAGTAAAAATACAAAAGATTAGTGGAAGTTACTTGAATGGTAATGACAAAGCAAAACAGAAATGCTCAGTGACACCATCCTGTTTGCTAATTTCAAAGAACAGGATAAAGGCCCACCTAAAGGCAGAAACAAGTATTCTGGGAAGAACAATGTCACTAAACACAAGTGACAGCGTGAAGCTGCTACTGGCCTTCCAACTTACCATCTTCCTTTTCCTCTCTGCAATCTGTTCCTCAGACTCCATTTCTACCTCATTGCTGATGGGAGTTTTTTCTTCTATATCATCAATAAAATCTGGTTCCTGAAAGATGGAAATGACTGCTTTAAGAATCTACTCCTCCATCTACAAACTAGAGACACTGAACAATGTATTTTAAATAACTTTCATCCTGAACTAATTAAACATAAAAATTGTTCTTAAATTCATTTCAGAAATTTATAACTGGTTTCTTAATTCAGGAAACTTTTCAAAATCCTGCAATCAAATAATGTTTTAAAAAATTCTAGTCAATAATATTCTTTTATCTATAGAGACCACAAAGCCTTAGGTTTATATTATTCCCAACACATAAACATATACATTATTTCACAAAACCTAGTGCCTACAAATACCAAGTGCTCAGTAAATATCTATTCAATCTAAAACTTAAGGGCAACTTATGAAAATAAGACACTGGAGGTGAATAAAATCTTACTTAATCTTCACATTTAAAAGGTCTTTCCACTTGTTTAGAGGGTGTATAACAAAATACTTCCTGGTGAAGCAGAAAAATAGGCCAAACTCTTTCCCGAAATTTATCTTACATATTTTTAAGAGAATTTCCTCTCAGAAATCTTATGTCACACTTAACAGAATTGATTTCATTATGTCCCAAATACTGGGCTTCCCATGTGGCACTAGCTATAAAGAACCTACCTCCTGCTAGCCAATGCAGGAGACGTAAGAGACAGGGGTTTGATCTCTGGGTCAGGAAGATCCCCTGGAGGAGGGAATGGCAACCCACTCCAGTATTCATGCCTGGAGAATCCTATGGACAGAGGAGCCTGGCAGGCTACAGTCCCTAGGGTCGCAAAGAGTCGGACACGACTGAAGTGCTTAGCATGCACACATGCATGCATGTCCCAAATTAAAAGAAACATTATGGCTTAAGACTTTAAGAGTTCTGAATAAATAAGAACATTTATTATAAACATAAGAACAGTGTCATCTGGAAAGAATGTTTAAATTACCCAGTCTTACAAAAATCTTAATAATCAATTCTACAAGGATTTGCTGTGTGAGCTGTTCCTTAATAGTTTAACAAATATTGTACAAATTCTAGCAGAATCTGTGTTTTATGTTCATAAGTACACTTCATTAAATAATAGAATGAACTTAATTTTAAGCCATTTTACATAAAAAAGTTTAAAATATGACAAATTAATTTTCTTCTGTTAATTTCTGTCATCAAGAGTCAGTAGAGGACTTCCCTGGTGGCACAGTGGATAACAAACTGCCTGCCAATGCAGGGGACAAAGGTTTGATCCCTGGTCCGGGGAGACTCCACATGCTGTGGAGCAACTAACCCCAGGTACCACAACTACTGGAGTCTGTGCTCTAGAGCCCACAAGCCACAACTACTGAGCCTGTTTGCCTAGAACCTGTGCTCCACAACAAGAAAAGCCACTGCAATGAGAAGCCCACGCACCACAATGAAGAGTAGCCCTCACTCCCCGTAACTAGAGAAAGCCTGCACTTATCAACAAAGACTCAGTACAAGCAAAAATAAAAATAAATGCTTAACTAAAATGTTAAAAAAAACCACAAAACCCAGTTAATCCTAAAATAATAAAATTCAGTACCTGATTATTCGATACTGATAGTCTCAGTGGAGAAAGCTTTCTCTGTTTAGTTTCTGGGCTCTTCATTTTGTTCGTTGTTCCTTCACAATCCAGAGTAATATTCTGATTTTGTGTGTCTTTTTCTTTTGAAATATCCTTTTCTTTTTTGCCTTTCTTCCTTCTGGTCTCATAACCGCTATTGATGTTCTCCGTGGATTCAGAACTACGTTTCAGAACAGGGCACTCTGAATTTTCTTTGAGGCATGCACAATCCACCTTGTACTTACTGGAAAGAAAATCATTTAAATATTTATTCAAGACATAAACTGTAAAATTTTCTAATCCATCTTAAGCTGTACCTCTACAAAACTCTATGCTATTACTAATTATGAGCACTCATTTTCAGTAATTTTCATCCCTGGTAACTATGAAAAAATAAATTTTATTTTCTCATAAAACTAATATAATAATTAGAAGAACCAATCATACCAATCACCAGTGATGGTTTATAGAAGGAAAAAAACAAAACAAAACAAAACTGTAAGCTAAAACTGAGTCTTTTTAAGTAAAATGATACCATGGCTTACATCAAGGCCCGCCCACCTAAAAACAGTTTACTTCAGTGTGTTATAAAATATGTATGCAGAATATGATAAAATACTCTAAATCTGACTTAAATTAAAAAATGCTAGGTAAATAAATATAAACCTTAACTAGTTTGTCTTATACTTAAAGGAATGGTTTCAATAACCAGAGTTCTTTAAAAAGCTACCTTGAAAAAAAACCGAGTCTTAATTCCTTTTGCCCTTAAGTATTCCCTCTTTCAAATAGATGGAAGCTTGAAAAATAATTGCATTCTCTTATCTTCATAGTAGTGATAATTATTACTCCCATTTTACAGATGAGATTAAAACTCAGAAGGTTAGTATCTTGTCCAAAGTCATACATTAAGTGGTAGGCAAGACATTCAAATACAGGTCTATCTTGAGTCCAAAGACCACACTTTCTGCTCTTGAATTTTCTTAACTTTCTGCCTTCTTTATGTCTACCACCAAGATCCTAGATACAGGTTGAATGCCCAAACTGGAGTTACACAGTAAGAGAAGTCTCCCACTTTGCATGTTTTGAATAGTTTAATGTTTGTTCACAATAAAAAATAATTTACTTTTCCAAGTTTCTAATAGTCCTGCTCATTTCATGTTCAACACTGGTTCAGTTCAGTCGCTCAGTCGTGTCTCTTTACAACCCCATGGACTGCAGCACACCAGGCCTCCCTGTCCATAACCAATTCCCCAAATTTACTCAAACTCATGTCCATCAAGTCAGTGATGCCATCCAACCATCTCAACCTCTGTCATGCCCTTCTCCTCCTGCCTTCAAATTTTCCCAGCATCAGGGTCTTTTCCAGTGAGTCAGCTCTTCACATCAGGTGGCCAAAATATTGGAGTTTTATTAGCCTCAACAACAGTCCTTCCAATGAATATTCAGGACTGATTTCCTTTAGGATGGACTGGTTGGATCTCCTTGCAGTCCAAGGGACTCTCAGGAGTCTTCTTCAACACCACAGTTCAAAAGCATCAATTCGTCAGTACATTCTTTATAGTCCAACTCTCCCATCCATACATGACTACTGGAAAAACCATAGCCTTGACGAGATGGACCTTTGTTGGCAAAGTAATGTCTCTGCTTTTTAATATGCTGTCTAGATTGGTCATAACTTTTCTTCCAAGGAATAAGCGTCTTTTAATTTCATGGCTGCAGCCACTATCTGCAGTGATTTTGGAGCCCAAGAAAATAAAGTCTGCAAATGTTTCCCCATCTATTTGCCATGAAGTGCTGGGACCGGATGTCATGATCTTAGTTTTCTAAATGTTGAGCTTTAAGCCAACTTTTTCACTCTCCTCTTTCACTTTCATCAAGAGGCTCTTTAGTTCTTCTTCACTTTCTGCCATAAGGGTGGTGTCATCCACATATCTGAGGTTATTGATATTTCTCCTGGCAATCTTGATTCCAGCTTGTGTTTCTTCCAGCCCAGCGTTTCTCATGATGTACTCTACATATAAGTTAAGTAAGCAGAGTGACAATATACAGCCTTGACATACTCCTTTCCCTATTTGGAACCAGTCTGTTGTTCCATGTCCAGCTCTAACTGTTGCTTCCTGACCTGCATACAGGTTTCTCAAGAGGCAGGTCAGGTGGTTTGGTATTCCCATCGCTTTCAGAATTTTCCACAGTTTATTGTGATCCACACAAAGACTTTGGCATAGTCAATAAAGCAGAAATAGATGTTTTTCTGGAACTCTCTTGCTTTTTCAATGATCCAACAGATGTTGGCAACTTGATCTCTGGTTCCTCTGACTTTTCTAAAACTAGTTTGAACATCTGGAAGTTCACAGTTCACGTATTGTTGAAGCCTGGCTTGGAGAATTTTCAGCATTACTTTACTAGCGTGTGAGATAAGTGCAATTGTGTGGTAGCTTGAGCATTCTTTGGCATTGCCTTTCTTTGGGATTGGAATGAAAACTGACCTTTTCCAGTCCTGTGGCCACTGCTGAGTTTTCCAAATTTGCTGGCATATTGAGTGTAGCACTTTCACAGCATCATCTTTTAGGATTTGAAATAGCTCAACTGGAATTCCATCACCTCCACTAGCTTTGTTCGTCGTGATGCTTTCTGAGGCCCACTTCACTTCACATTCCAGGATATCTGGCTCTAGGTGAGTGATCACACCATCGTGATTATCTGGGTCATGAAGATCTGTTTTGTACAGTTCTTCTGTGTATTCTTGCCACCTCTTCTTAATATCTTCTGCTTCTGTTAGGTCCATACCATTTCTGTCCTTTGTTGAGCCCATCTTTGCGTGAAATGTTACCTTGGTATCTCTAATTTTCTTGAAGAGATCTCTAGTCTTTCCCATTCTATTGTTCTCTATTTCTTTGCACTGATCAGTGATCAACACTGGTAGAAAGATACAAATCCAACTGCCTAATTCTGTGCATCAAGGGTAGAATTCAAACATTATGTTCCACCCTTCAACTCTCCAAATCAGGTATTAATTGAAACTAACTCTTCCTGGGTATTTTCTTTGTGATTTTAGGATAATAGAACTGAAAATAGTAACAGTGGCAACACGTAATATTTATTCAGCACTTATTTTGTACCAAGAACTGTCTGAAACCTTTTACATGTGTTAACCTATTCTCCTAAACATTCCTGTAAGGTGGTATTATTCTCATAATGAGGTAATGAGGCAGAGAGATGACGAAACTGGTTCAAGGTTATATAACTAATAGAAGTCACTGAGGTAGGATTTGAAACCAGAGTCATATTATAAAAAGCCTGTGTTTTTACCCACTATGGGAAACAGTCTCGCAAAGCAATGAGCCAGAGCCATTATACTAAATTTCCCACCTTGGGGGGTAGTAGGGAGAAAGAGCCAAAAAGGAAATACTTTAGTTATCAGGATAAATCTGACTCCAGCAATCAAGTAGAGATGCATACTGAAGAAAGAGAGATTTCATTGACAGAAAACATAATGGGCATTAAAAATGTCTCCATGTAAAATAGATACCACACAAACTTTTAAAGATATTACATGGATTAACTTTGATTTTTTAAGTTGTACAGTAAAGAAGTGCTGCAAGGAAGTAAAGCTATGGGAATAGAAACTTATTCATCCTTGTCTGGTAAAAATTGAGTCTGGACACATTCTACAACCTAACAATTCTACCTCTAGGTGCCTATCATGGGGAGGACATGTATACATGCAGCATTTTTTGTAAATGTAAAGGTCCACCAATAGTGGAATGGATAAATAACATCAGCAGTGAAAGTAATTAACTAGAGCTACACATAACAAAAGAACTGAATCTCATGAAAGTAAAGAACAAGAAAAGATACATGCAAAATGATACAGATTGTAACTTACATAAATTTTTAAAACATACAAAATTACTGGTTATTATTTAGGGACATCTAAAGACATAGCAAAAACATTAAACTCACCAAATTAAAGATGGCAGTTATCTCTGGTGAAAGAGGGAAGAGAAATGCAATCTGGCTGCTAAACATGAGGGCCTTCAGTGGACAGTGTTTTGTTTTCTTAATTTGAAAAGTAGGCACATGGACTTTTTTGGGGGGAGCACACTGCTTACAGGATCTCAGTTCCCTGAACAGGGACTGAACCCAGGCCATGGCAATTAAAGCCCAGAATCCTAACCACTAGGTCACCAGGGAACTCCCTACATGGACCTGTGTATTATTATTTTTTACAGTAAGCTTTTTGAAAATTTAAATTGAAGTTTTTATACTCAGAATTAACTTTTCTTACCCCCTAGTGTTTCAGAACAATAGTTCTCAGAGTTTCCTTGCAGGATCTCCACAAACCCTTTCAATTTATATTGCAAAGAAAATTTGGCACAATTTTTCTTTTCTTTTGAGGGGCAAAAAGTGAAATCATCCATTTCTATTGATTAACCAAAATTAATTGAATGACTAAAATTGCACACCCTACCTAAAATACAAGAAAGAAAAGGAAAAAATTCTCACATAAACAATGTCAGTATTGCTGAATTGATTACAAATTATTATACTATAAGCATTACATAACAACAATAAATAAGAAAATTTAGAATTTTAGAATAAAATTTTAGTTTTTAGAATAAATAAATAAATAAGAAAATTAGAAGAGTTAAGCAACCATGCCATAATGGAAGCTGATACCAAAATGTTTGTTTCCAAGTATTTTAAATTGCCTAATGGTTAGTAAAAATAAAATGCTATAAAAGTAATGACAATACCTATATTTTTATAGGGACATTCAGAAATTATTTCAAAACAACAGACTTGAACTTACCAATTCCCATAGTCAAAATCAAAGGCAATAGTAATTTCGGTTCCCTTTGGAATACTTTGTATAGAATAAATGTAAAGATGTATGGTTCCGTCTTCAATTTCATGCCTCACCTGTTAGTTAAAAGAGTAATTTTATATTTCCAGAAGTAGTTTTGTATCTCTATAAATTATTTTCTACCTTTAGAAGCATCTCATCTTGTAATTTTGAAAACTATTCTTTTCAAAGTAATTCAAAATACAACATGGAAAATATGCTATTAATCATAAGACTTGTACATAAATCAGTGATTATCAACTGGGAAGGAGATATACATCAATGCAAGTTTGATACAGGCTCTAGTACCATCAAAATGAAAATACTCTATTTCATCAGTTCTATGATGCACATTTTTTCACCTTTTAACATCTCTGAATGAGAGTTTTACAACTGATGGCATCTTTGATTTAATGAAAAGAAGTAATGATACAGTTTATAAATAAACAGTCAAAGTACAGTTTAACACGATACTTTTCTATGGTACACACTGTTCCAGGTACATAGTATACATGCATTAAATCCTTTAGTCCACCTAACATCTTTTTACAGATAAAACTGAAGCACAGACAAGGATACAAAGCTAGTTAAGTCAAATAGAAGACATGAACCTGTAAGTCTGGCTTCAAACCCTACATTCTTAACTGTAACATTATATAACTATAAAATGTTTATTTTGGTATGGGAAAAAACAAACCAGAAATATTTTATATACCACTTCTAAATCACAATTAAAAAAAAAAATTTATAGAAGCACATATAAAATCAACTTTAGCTTTCAGCTTTGTCATCAACTTTGATCAAATCAGAGCATATATTTGACTCATAAATAGCGCTTCCAGAACAGAGAAGTCCAATATTTTCTCTTAGAATGAACATCACTATTTCTTCAATGTGTAAAGTAATTGAAGACCTCACAGCCAGTATCATCTTAATTTTTGTAATGGAAAGATGCTAGGCACTAGCAAATGCATCAATAGATACAAACTGGTGATCTTTTTTGGCCACCAGACTTCTGTGCTTATTAATTTAATACTCAGATTCCACACATTCCCTACCCCTGATTCCCCAAAGGATTTATGTATACTTACTTCTGCATTGGGTGTACAAGAACGCCTGATGAACCGAGCTTCATTCCCAAAAGTCCTTGCATCAACACACATTTCTAGGCCATGAAATTTAGAATAGAATAAAACAAAAGGGTATGGTCTATAAAAAAAGAAATGCATTAGAAACTATTAACATTTTGAATTTAAGAAATTTCTAAAACACTCATATTAAGTAGGGATGCCAAGATTTGAATACAGGCAATCTAATACCAGAATCCATTCTTAATCGCTAGGCTAATTCATGATAGTAAGATTTTTACCTGCTCCTGTAACCTTGCCTAAACCAAAGAAAATTAATTAGTTCAAGGTGGGAATTCAAATTTACAAAGAATGATAAAAAGGGAATGACTACTGCCTTTACATAAGGATTCAGAATGAGATGCCATTAAAGTTCCTATCACTCCATTTAAGTGTTTGAGTCACAGCACTGTTTCAGATCAAATCTGCTAAGTAAAAGGGAAAGATTCTTGTATATCTTTCATAACTTAAGTAACACAAGTTATAGCAATACAAAATACTTAAACAATTATAGTATATAGGTTGAGAATGTTATTTCCCTAGAGAGACAAAAATACTTCCAGTCCTCAGGGATGCAATGGTAGCATAAGATCACATCAATTCCCATCCCCCAAATCACAAATAATAGACGAGGCCTCCAAAGTCCTTCCAGTACTAAGAATGCCAGAGCTGAAAGTGGTGACAATAATGTAAGACCAAATTTAATATATTCTGATAAAAGGAGGACATGGTCACCAATGGTCTTTGCAGGTTCTAGCAATCCTAGATGGAAAGGGTTCCTTATAACATCAGGTAATCAGAGATTTTCATTACCTATACCGCTATAGTTTAAGTAGTTGTTTTAAGACTGTCAACAAAATAGGATGGGTAAGATTCTAAGGAATGCATTTGCATCTTTTTTGTTGTTATATTTTATCACGGTTCAAAAGTTATCATTAGTCACTGTTCAACCACAATATAGTTTTAAATATTAAAATGATCACTTAGAGAACAAAATACACATTATAGTTAAATTAGTCAAAAATTCAATACTTAACTACAGAAAACTAATATGGGAAAATAAATATACCTCTTAAAGAAATATCCATTTGCTTCAAACTGTTCTCTCAACATAAACTTCCCTCTGTATTCTATGATAAGTGCATCAGGAGGCAAATCTTTTGCAGATTTCAGAATCTTCTTATTTTTTTGTATATGGCTCTACAATGGGAGAAAAGTTGAGATTAACTAAACCAGATTGCTTCTGGACTTTCCTGGTGGTACAGTGGATAACAATTTGCCCACCAATGCAGGGGACACGGTTCAATCCCTGGTCTGGGAAGATTCCACATGCCTTGGAGCAACTAAGCCCATGAACCACAACTACTGAGCCCATGTACTGCAACTACTGAAGCCTGCTGGCCTGGAGTCTGTTCTCAGCACTAAGAGAAACCACTGCAATAGTTTCTCTTTGACCACTGCAATGAAGAGTAGCCCCTGCTTACTGCAACTAGAGAAACCCTGTGCGCAGCAATGAAGACCCAGCACAACCTAAATAAATTAATACAATAAAAGCAGACTGCATTCAGTCTAAGTACTTAAAATACACAGTAGAAAAACATTTTTGTTCTATCACCTTTTGGCAAATGATATATTTACCTCTACAGGAGGTTTGAAGATCAAATTGTTGGTATTCAAATCTGATTTAATCTCTTTTTTGTCATTTCCATTGCCCAATCTCAGAGCTATTCTTTGTGCCTCCCTCTGAACACCCTCACTATATTGGTTATTATTTGCCTCTTCATATTGATCCATCCATGCTTTGATTTTTGTCTCCCATCCAAAATTTGAAACATCAGATGAAGGATCAATCTCCGGAGCTGAGCCCTAAAATCACAGCAAACTGAGCATTAATATCTGGATTTTAAGTACTTATACACACACACACACACACACACACACACACACACTATGACAATCTATATAAAAGAATATAAACTAGAAATAATGATAGGTTTTCTAAGTAGGTCCTAGTGGGAAAGAAAAAAAAGACCACAAGTGAGCAGCTTACTACATTTTATACTGATGCTAGACACACGACTTGGAAAACTGAAGGAAGGGGAGTTAATCTGAACAGCAGAAACAAGTTTTACTATTGTAGCCAAATTGGAGCTATCAAAACAGTCTACGGTTAAAAAAAGATAGTATATGAAAAACTTTTTTGAATATACCGATATCTAGTCTACGCTCATAGTTGTATTTAACCAGGAAAAAAAATTTGCAATTATATGTAAACTATACATATTGCATACTAAGTATAAACTTATTTTCTGATATAATACTTCACCTTTTACCATGTTTGTATCAAAAATATACTCTGATATCTTAATTTTGTGTAATTCCAAGATCTATAATGAATTGTCCACATGATAAATTTTACATGAGAATAAAATATCTCAGAGTGTGAACAAGGGCCTTTAAGCTTAAGTGCTTGCCTCCCTCCGTACCCCCTTTTAAAACGTTTAAGAATGCTAAATGCTACACCACAGACAGCAATATCTTTTTTGATCCACCTCCTAGAGTAATGAAAATTTAAAAAAAAAAATAAACAAATGGGACCTAACTGAACTTAAATGCTTTTGTGCACCAAAGAAAATCATAAACAAAACAAAAAAGACAACCTATAGAATGGGAGAAAATACAAATAAAGTGACTGACAGGGATTAATCTCCAAAATAAACAGACAGCTTATGCAGCTCAATTGAAAAAAAAAAAAAATTCAAAAAATGGGCAGATCTAAATAGACATTTCTCCAAAGAAGACATACAGATGGCCAAAAAGCATGTGAAAAGATGTTCAACATCACTAATCATTAGAGAAATGCAAATCAAATGAGGTTATCACCTCACACTGGTCTGAGAGGCCATTGTCAAAAAGTCTACAAACAATAAATGCTGGAGAGGGTGTGGAGAAAACGGAATCCTCCAATCCTGTTGATGGAAATGTAAATTGCTACAGCCACTCTGAGAACAGTATGGACGTTTCGTAAAAAGTAAAAATAGAGCTACTATACGATTCAGCAGTCCCACTCCTGGGCATATATCCAGAGAACACCATAATCCGAAAAGATACAGGCACCCCATTGTTCACTGCAGCACTATATATACAATATCCAGGAATGGACAACCTAAATGTCTATCTACAAATGAATGAATAAAGAAGATGTGGTACATATATAAAATGAAATATTACTCAGCCATAAAAAGAACAAAATATAATGCCATTTGCAGCAATATGGATGGATGGAGAGACTGTCAGGCTGAGCAAAATAAGACAGAGAAAGACAATTATGATTATATCACTTATATGTGGAATCTTATAAAATGGTACAAATGAATTCATTTACAAAACAGAAATAGAGTCACAGATGTAGAAAACAAATTTATGGTTACCAAGGGTGAAAGGGCCAGAGGAGGAAGAAATTGGAAGATTGGGATTGACATATATACTATTATAAAATAGATAACTAAGAAGGACCTATTCAATATTCAATACTCTGGGAATTCTACTCAATACTCTCTAATGACCTATATGGGAAAGAATCTAAAAAAGAGTGTATATATCTATGTGTAAAACTGATTCACTTTGCTGTATAGCAGAAGCACAATATTGTAAAACAATACTCCAATAAAAAAGTAAAAGAATGCTAAATGCCAAGTAGTGAAAAGTTACAACCTCTCCATAGGTTTTATGAAACAAAAAGGGAATCCCTTTTTTCACTGGAATAAAATTTATAGAAAGGCATAATTACCATATATTTTAAAAATTTATTAAAACTGGACTCCCTCAGTTATTTGTAATCTCAGGATGAAATTGAATTAATGCAAATAACAAAAACATATATTGTATCTTATTGATAGTATAATTCAAATTTATAGTGCATTTATAATACATTTAACACAAAGTTTCAATTAAGCTGTTTGTAAATGCTGTTCTGATTTCTACAGAACTGAACATCTTTATGAGAAGATAATTTCCATAACGTGTACAACCTAAGTATGAAATTTTAAAATCACATAAAGAGTTCAAGAAAATTTTTATATATGCTGTTAAACATGTACATGTGTACAGTAACACTTAACTAAAATTTACCATCAGTCCACCTTACGTATAAGTAAATAAACTTTATTACAAAAAGTATCTTCTCTATAATGAAACAAACTATAGTAAGTTGTTCAGCTATTTGATAGGAGTAGGTTTATTTTACCAACTCATATTTTATGGACTAACATATTCCACATTAATAATTGACCACTTGATAAATAATAGATATTTTATACAAATATGAAACATTATATATTCTTGGCCTTTATTTTTTTTTTTATTTTTCAGAGTTTTTCATAGTGAATATAGTTTATGTAATACAAAAATGTTTTTCATATATTACATACAGACACAAAAGTCTACAAGCACTTTTTTTTAACTACCCATTATTTATTTATATTGAGGTACAGTTCACTTACAATATTATGTTAGTTTGAGGTGTATATCAGTGATTCAAAATTTTTATAGATTATACTTCACTTAAAGTTATTATATAATATTGGCTATATCCCCCGTGCTTATTATTATCCTTGTAGCTTATTTATTCCATACATGGTAGTTTGTAACTCTTAATCCTCTAACCCCCATCTTACCCTTATTCCCTCTTCTCCCACTGGTAACCACAAGTTTGTTCTCTGTAAATCTGTTTTCATTTTGTTGTATTTATTCATATTGTTTAGATTCCATATGTGATAACACAGATATTTGTCTTTCTCTTACATGACACTACATATTAAGATTTTTATCACCTTTATTAAAGAAATCTATTCCATTCAAATTTTTTTCTTTTTGCTCCCCTTTCAAAAAAAAAAAAAACTTCTCTACAGAGGAGCAGCTCTTCTATATCTCTTGAACCTTTTTCATATATGACAGAATCACTTACTGGAAATGTAATGATTATAAACAGACATCTTCAAGTTAAGGAAAAGATTTTCAAAGATGCACAAAGCATTTTTAAAGTTTTAATTCCTTAGTCACTTCCTTACATAATAAATGAAAACATATTTCAGTTAAGTAAAAGATGCTCCTTCCTCATTAAGTCTGATATTCAGATTAGATAAAATGGAAAGAAAGGAAAACCACTGAAGGATCAATAGATCCAAGAGTTTAATATAAAACCCTTTTTCAGATCTCTTTATTCTGGCATCAAAAAAAAATACCATAAATACAAATTTAACATGGTAAATATAAAATACCCAACTTCAACATATAAAGAACATTTTATAAGACTTTGGACTTGCAGTATGTTGAACAACACGATGTATTAATATTCTTAAGAAAGAATAATCATTTGACAGCTACTTAATGATCTGTTTTTCAGGAATGTGGGATAATTAATAATTATTACACTTTATACTATGGGCACAACAGATACATTCTGACATTCTTCCCACATCCTGTTTTAATACCTGCCAACTTGAGATACTTATTCTCCTTTACTACCTATCCTAGAAACCTAAGAGTAACACTGTGTAACAAGTTTGTACTTACATGGTGAATCTATGGTGATTTCAAAGTATTTTATAACTACTGACTTAACTAAATCCCTAGAATTCAAACTATGTAGAAGAGCAGAATTTCAAATTCCAAGTGTGACTTTGCATTTATATGTCTAGTTACTATAAAAAGTGGCACTAGAGACATGGAATACAATGATAAATGAAAAATGAATCAATATTAGAAATTACTTATGTATCTCCTTTTGTTTAATGTTAACAGTGTTAATAAACTCCAAGAATGGTATATATTAATCCAATTACAATTCTCTATGGTCCCACTTTTTCTTACTTCATTTCATAAAGATAATAAGCAATGAAATGACACAGAATGGAGAGATCATTAATGAAAGATTATGACCAAGCAACCACTTAGTAAGTTCTTAGATTCTTGACAATTGATAATAAGGGCTTAGATTCAATGTGTTTACCTTAACTCTTGATGATTTCCTAGATCCTTCACGAAAGGCCTGAAATAATACAGAATTCTGAGTGAGATCTTTAAAAACTGGATAAATTAATATTTAAGAATGAGGTCACTCAAGCTTTTTCTTGAAATTGCATAAATTACACAAAATATGGTAAAAACCAATACAGCCAGAACTAACGGAATACTGGAGTAAAAATCATCTACTAGAACACTAAACTACAATTAAAAATAAATACAATGTAAAAACATGAAAATATGTATATATATAATGCTAAGAAAATGTCTAAATTTTCTATTTGCTCAATATTAAAATACAATCATGGAAAAACACTTGATAACAAGTTGGAAGGTATTAAAAATATTATAGTAGTTTTAAGTCATGAGCCAAGATTTGGGGTGGTGATAAAACAATTTTGTTATTACTTTAATTTTCTAGGTCAACTAGCAAGTAATATTTGAGCACCTATTGGGACTCAACAATAAGCAATGTGGTAAACAGAATTGTACTTAACAAATATTTAATGGGAACACTCTATTCTGACACATGCTAAAGTGGAATTTAAGACTCACTTCACCACTCCACTCCACAAAGCGTAAACTCTGTATTTAGAGAGATTAACATTAAACCTAGAGTAAGCAATATAGTTCCAAATTTAAGTTCCAAGTTTGTGTGTAGACTGTATGTTGGAAGAGAGCAAGTTTTATTAAAAGAGAGGAGGAGGAGGAAGAGAAGCAGCAGCAGTAAGAGCAGCAAAGAATCTTCACATAAAACATGGAAAAAGAGCTAGGAACACAGAAAATGGATTTGTTCAGCCATGTGGACAACTGAACACAATTCTGGTACTAAAGAAATAAGAAAGAAGGCATGCAATAAACAAAAATATGTCACATTCAAAAAAAACTAGTATACCACACTTGAACCTACTAAAAACAGTATGACATAAGACTGGTTAAAAAAATGTAAAATTAGGTCATGAAAGGCAGTCAGATTTTACGATTCTGGCTTAAACACTTTAAGTTCTTCACTATGATGGAGGAATCTATGAAATACCTATCAACAGGGAAGGGCTTCCTAGGTGGCACTAAGAACCTGCCTGCCAATGCAGGGGGCATAAGAGACACGGGTTTGATCCCTGGGTTGAGAAGATTCCTCTGGAGAAGGAAATGACAACCCACTCCAGTATTCTTGCCTGGGAAATCCCATGGACAGAGGAGTTTGGCAGACTCTGATCCATAGGGTCGCAAATAGTTGGACACAACTGAAGCGACTTAGCATGCAGAGAAGTGATATAAAACAATATTTGCAGCAAATGTCATAACCAAGTGCAGAATGACTGAAGTGGAAAGAGGATAAAGTTGGACAAATTAAAGAAGGTACTACTATACTACTATGAGGTAATGAGGGCATAGACTTGGTTTGTAGAAGCAAAAAGGAAGAAAAATAAGAACACACTGAAGAGACATTCCAAAGGAAAAATCAATAGTGAATGTCAAAGACTAAAGATGATTTACAGATTTTAAACCTGCATAATGGCTGTGCAGCTGAAACAAAAGAAAAATCTGAAGCATGATGAAAGAAGATACAAGTTTGGTTTACAGAGGAAACACTGAAAGAAAATAATAAAAGAACATTCATAAGTTAATATGTGCTGACAATCAATCATTTATGAAAAAACATCAAGTTTAAAAAATTCTTTTCAAGTAAAATTGGAAAATGTTAACAATAAAATTTTAAAACTCCTAATATATGGGTCACAATACACAATCTATGTCTTTAACAGTGTTAACACTTCATGTCAAAGCTCTGAATTGCTAAAACACCAACCAACAATACCTTACTAGGTGTTTATGAGTATTTTTTAAATGTCACCTGTCCAGAATGTCTACTGTGAACTCCATTCACATTTTTAACAATCAGCCATAACAACAGGTTGAACAAAAAGCAAAATTAGATACATCTTTTTGCTATGTATTTTTAACTACATATTTCCCCAATAGTAGTAAAAACATAACAGCAAAGCAAACTAGATCTTTACGTCCAGTTGTTAGATTTTTTTCCTAATCCTTACTAAGTGTTACTAACTCAAAATGAGAAAAAATCGTTAATACCTAAACATGAGTTCCTAAATTGTAAAATGCACTTAATAGATGATCTCTTCCTCTGTACATTACACTCTGAGATAAGGAAAGTAACAATGAAATAAAGCAGAATGTGATTAAGTGCTATAACAGGTTCAAGTGCCATGACGAAATACGAAGAAAGATGATCATATTTGATAGGAGAAAAGCAAATTTCATTGAAAAAGTAGTGCTTCAGATGGGCCTCAAATAGAATAGGAGTTTAAAAGATAAAGATGGAGAAAAGAATAGTCCAGTAATGAAGGGAACAGTGTAAGTAAGGATAACATGTCAGAAAACAGAGGTAGAATTTGGTAATAGTTGTATAGTTGTATAGAGAAGCAAAATTAGAGAGACATATATGTGAAGACTATTAGAATCAAGACTTATTTTAAATAGGAAGGTGAAATTAGAAAATGGAAAAATGTATTTAAAAGTACATGCTGCTTATTAAATAATCAAATATCATGAAGAATTACTCCAAAAAAACCAATGTTTTTTGGGGGGTAAAACTTCATTTTATATCTAGGTATAATTTCACTCTTTACAGTTTTCTGCCATATCCTGGTGATATTTTAATCCAAAAATTTAAGTGAGAAAAATCTAGATAGTAAGAAACTCAACAAATGTGTAGCCTTATTAAAATAATTAAACATGATTCAGAGACAAACAGCTATAAACCTCTACCTGTTTATAAGCTACTAAAAATTTAGCACTCTTATTTCTGTTTTATAGAACAGCAACCTTCACTAAATCTTACTTTATCTTTTGCATTTCTATAACTAGTCTCATCATAGTGATGATTTCAAAGCAGTTTGCAAACATTTTTCTCCACTCCATTTCAATCTTTAAAACACATTAAAATTTAATGAGTTTTTTTTTTATTAAACTTAGATCCTGCTACCTTTTCTAGCTATTAATACTATCCATAATTCTCCTGTCTTTCCTGTAAAACTGTCACTTCCTATCTAGTCATCTTCAAAACCGAAAAAACTTACTTTTTTACATTTTGAAATATTTTGTTCTTTCTCCCCACTTTTTTTCCTTCTTTTATCATTAACCTTAGAAACTCTTGAAGCAGTTAAAGTAATTGATGTTGGGGTATGCTGAAATGCAGTATATAATTCCACAGGAACCTCATCACCACTCTCAGTTGCACTGGTATCACCATCTTGAAAGGCAAAATAAAAATTACTGCATAAATAATATTTCCATTTCAAACAGTAAAACAGCATTCTACATGACAAACTATTATTTCTCTTTCTGAAGAATAAACCTTTTTCCACCACTTCCTCACTCACAGTAAGACATATGTAAATGCAAATTACAAATATACTTCTTATACATTAAACTAGAAAGGATACAAAATCTGACAAGGTACTCAGATGGTGTGACCATGGGAAACAGACACCTACAAACATTGCCAGTGTCTGTAATTAAAAATTCTTTATGAATGGGAACTGAGCCATATCTAGCAAAATTCTATATGCACTTACCCTTTTCACCCAGCAACCCCATTTCTAGGGATCTATCCAAAGATAAAATGGGACACATACAAAAAACCCCAAAAAACACCTTATCTAAAAGGGTTTCATTGACCTTCCTATTTGTAATAACAAAAACAAGACAAGACAAAAATGTTAGAAAAAATTTAAATATCCATCAAACAGTTCAAAAAACTTATCAATATTCAAAACCAGTTGTATTGGTGTCAACATGTTTTAAAAGCCACAATTAAAGTTTAGCATATGTTACACCTTTAAATCCTATACCTAAAAATAAAATAAATACTATTCCATGTGATCAACTAATGGATTGCCATCTTTCTAAAGAACAAACATATTTTACTTCTTTAAACCAATAGGTTATCTATGTGCATGAAAATATGATTTTAAATTTTTATTTTGTTTTCCATATTTTCTAAAATAAACATCATTGTTCTATAAAATCTATAAAAAAGAATATTTAAAATGTATACCTGAGATAGTAAATTATACATATAACCAATGTTCATTAGCCAGGAGTTTACGTCTGACTAAAAACATGCAGGCCACTTATTCTCTCAGTCGTACTAAAGTTCATTTACTATAGATCCTTTTTACCTACCTGACATATTTTCCCTTTTCCGGCGTTGTAGCAGCACCGCCCTCTCTTTATCCAAACTCCTATATTAAAATATTAACATATTTATCAAGCTTTCATAAATTTAGATATAAAGCAGATCTGTTTTAAATGTGATAAACTTTATAATTTCTCTAGTGTTCTTATTGAAAAATGAACAACATAAATTATGTGTACTATCACTTGCCTTACAGTTTAGATTTGATTAGCATAATTAGCAGTAGATGCCAGTTGACTGACTCTGTTAAGAAAACAGTTTTTTACTTAGAAAACCAGACTCCTCTGTCATTGGGGATTCTCCAGGCAAGAATACTGGAGTGGGTTGCTATGCCCTCCCCCACGGGATCTTTCCAACTCTGGGACTGAACCCAGGTCTCTGTTATTGCAGGCGGATTCTTTACCATCTGAGCCACCAGGGAAGCCCTACTTTTTCCCAAACTGAATGATTTAAAGCAGAAGTTTAGGGGGGAAATGGTAATATAATTATTGCACTATTACTATCTGCCTAAATTATTTCCATTTTTGAAATGATAAACACTAAATATTTAACAACTAAAATATTTCATTAACCTGTTCCAGCCTCCACTCATGAACTACAGCATCCATAGTAATTGTTTTATTTGCCCCCCTCACCACCCTTGCAACGTTTTCACTGTCGAAACTTATTAGTCTAAAGGTCAAATAGCTAGATACAGTTATTTGGGAGAATAAGGGCTTTAGACTGAAATACCTGCTACTCAGACTTGCCTAAATGTCTAGTAGGTCAAAACTATCCTAGCATTACTGATAATTCTAGTTATCACAGAATGACAGCCAGTTATTGCTTAAGTGACTATCCTCATTAATGGTCAGTTTTTAACTAACTCTTACTGAATTCATCAGTAGATATTTACCTCATGATTAAAACTAAAAGATTTTAATATGTTAAAAAAAACCTCTCTGACAAAAGGCTAGTAACTATTAAAAGATGAAACAAAGTCACATAGAAAAACCTCACTCATAATAAAGCAATGAAAAGTTCACAGTGAGATTACCATTTCTCACTTAGTTAAATTAGCAAAAATCCAAGTCTGTCAAAAACTCTGTTGTGAGGCAGGGAAAAATAGGCATGCTTATCCATGACTGGTGGAGATTCAAAATGGAACAGTTTCTACTGGAGGGGAAAACTTTTTTCCCCTGATACTGGGCGGTATCAGACAAACTTTTACACATACATTTACCCTTTTACTGAACAATCTCACTTCTATTTGCAATTACAAAAGACTGGAAACAACTCAAATGTCCACTCAAAGGGCTGTCTAAAGTATACAACATGTAAAAGATGGAGCATCTTGAGTTATAGGAAGAAGTAAGTTAATTTGTATATTACCATGAAGTGATCTTCAGAACAAATTTTTAAGACAAAAAACTACTGTGGCAAAGTTTTTCTAAGTAAGGAGGGGAATACAAATATACATGTTCATATCTGTACTTCCCTGGTGGCTCAGTGGGTAAAGAATCTGCCTACAACACAACAGACCTAGGTTCGATCCCTGTGTCAGGAAGTTCCCCTGGAAAAGGAAATGGCAACCCACTTCAGTATTCTTGGCTGGGAAATCCCATGGACAGAGAAGCCTGGTGGGCTACAGTCCATGGAGTCACAAGAGTTGGACATGACTTAGTGACTAAACCACCACCATGTGCATATCTGTTTCTAATATTATAACAAAAATTGGAAGGAAAAATTGATTTTTTTAAAAATTGTTACTTTCAAAGTCAAAGGAACAGGAATGATGGGACTACTTTTTACATAACTAAACAAGCATATGACTATACAAGATATAAAAAGTCATTCTTAAAAATAAAATTACTCTATTACTCATCCATTTCTCATAGGAAGTAAACTGATACAACTACTCTGCAAAATAATTTGACAATTTTTTAAACAGTTATTTTTAATTGGAGGATAATTGTTTTACAATGTTGTGCTGGTTTCTGCTGCATGACAACGTGACAATTTCTTACAAAACTAAACATGCAACTGGGGCTTTGCAAGTGGCTCAGTGGTAAAGAATTCTCCTGCAGTGAAGGAGATGGGGGTTCAATCCCTGGGTTGGGAAGATCCCCTGGAGAAGGAAATAGCAATCCACTCCAGGGTTCTTGCCTGGTAAATCCCATGGACAAAGGAGCGTGATGGGATACAGTCCAGGGTCGTAAAAGAGTCGGACGCGACTGAGCAACTAAACAACAATAGCAAACATGCAACTACCAAATGACCAAGCAATTACTCTCTTGGGCATACACTAGAGAAAGCAAACCTTAGGTTCACACCCCAATCTGTACACAAATGTTCATACCAACTTTATTTGTAATAGCCAAAAAAGTAGAAATGACCCAAATGTCCTTCAGTAGGTGGTTAAACAAACTCGGGTACATATATACCATATAACACTAATCTGAAAAAAAAAAAAAAAAACCCACAAAATACTGATAACATCCCACAAATCAGCTGGTTTTCCAGGGAATTTTGCTCAGTTAAAAAAAAAAAAAGCCAATCCCAGGAGGTCACAGACTGTGTAATTTCATTTCTGTCTTTAAATGACAGAATTACTGAAATAGAGTATAGATAGATTAGTGGTTGCCAAGGGTCAAAGATCGGAGTGGAAAGAGGTGGATACATCTAGGCAACATGAGGGATCTTTGTGATTGAAATTTTTTGTATCTTGACGATACCAATGTCGTATACTGACTGTGATATTGTATTAACAGTTTTGCAAGATATTACCACTGGGAGAAATTGATTAAAGGGTGCAGAGGATCTCTGTATTATTTCACAAATGCATGTGAATCTACATTACTTGAAAAGGTTAACTTTTAAAAAATGAAAAATCAACCAACCAAAGCCTGAAGTGTGTATATAGTGTGTAAACAGTAAAATTCTTTCAAGAGACCTTAAACGCAATAAATTAACTATACATCCCTATGGAAAATATCTAAAGGGGAAAAAAAATGTTATAAACTTTTTACATAATCATATTGTTAGTGCTAATGTTGGTACTGTTACTCTAAAACTGTTATATTCTTCTATGCGATTAAGCAGTTGAGAAAATTATGTGATACTCTAATTACACTACTGACTGTGTTGTTGAGAACTAGGATAGAAGGAGACACAGATGGAATATAGAAACTGTAAGATGAAAACCTTGTACAGTTGACCCCTGAACAATGTGAGGGTTAGGGGTGCCAAAATGCATTGTGTGTAGTTTTGTAGTATTTACTATTGAAAAAAATTCACACATTAAATGGACATGCATAGTTCAAATCCATGCTGTTCAAGGGTCAACTGTATCCCTAAATTTAAATTGCAATTATCAGTATAAGCTCCTGTATTTTATCTTAAAAATAAACAGACAAAACTTATAGTAGACTAGCTTCGTCTACTGAAAAGACATAGGAACACTGAGGAGTCCAGTAGGAAGGAACATTACTAGCTCTCAGATTCTGGTCTTGAAAACCTATTCTGAGCTTGGGGCACAGAAGTATAAGATAAGCCTGAGATATCCTGTCATGCTGATAACTGCAATATGCTGATACCCAATATGTTTAAACCTCTGACTTCTTAAAATTCTTTTCATTATTCTAAAAACAGATAAACACTACAAATCAACAAGCATTTATCCTGCCATTCCTCAGTAAAATATAAAAGAACTGAACAGTTAATATGGGCAAGTTCTATAGAAACAATCCAGCTAATAAATGATAAGCAACAGAATTAACACGTCACTTAATTTGCAACCCTAATAAATTAATAGATCTTAAAAATGACTATCAATGGGTCCCATTCATATATTATGTGTCACTTGATAGAATATAGTCTATGTCTTACCCCCAAAAAAGGAGGGGGATCTAAATCTAATCACACACTATTTATAGAAATATATATAGAGAGAAAACTGTTAAATCATGAAAATGCAATTGGTAAACTCACCAGGATAAACAATTCATTCCCTTAAAGAAACAAACTGCAAAGGAGATTGGGGTTGGTGGGGTAAAGAGTATAGGTTTAGATTACTAGAGACTTAAAAGAGATGTATATCAACCGATCAATACTTTAAGAATTGCTGGGGGCTTCCCTGGAGCTTCCCTGAGGGCTCAGCAGCTAAAGAATCTGCCTGCAATGCAGTAGACGCAGGAGACTCAGGTTCAATTCCTGGGTTGGGAAGATGCCCTGGAGAAAGAAATGGCAACCACCTCCAGTATTCTTGCCTGTAGAGTCCCATGGACAGAGGAGCCTGGTGGACTACAGTCCAATGGGTTACCAAGAGTCAGACACGACTAAGCACGATCATGAACGGGGGCTTCCCTAATGGTCCAGTGGTAAAGAATCCACCTGCCAAGGAGAGGACACATGTTCGATCTCTCATCTAGGAAAAGCCTACAAGCTGCAGAGCAACTAAGCCCATGTGCCACAACTATTCAGCCTGTGTTCCAGAGCCTGCGCACTGCAACTACTGAGCCCATGTGCCACAACTACTGCAGCCTCAACACTCTAGAGCCTGTGCTCCCAACAAAAGAAGCCTCCATACCGCAGCTAAAGAGTAGCCTCTGCTCACCACAACTAGAGAAAAGCCTATGCGGCAATGAAGACCCAGCGTAGCCAAAAATAAATAAATAAATAAATTATGTTTTAAAAAAAAAAAAAAGTGGTTAAATGTAGTAGATTTTGTTGCAAGTATAATAATTGTTTTGTGATTACAGACTTTTGTTAAGAATTCTTTTACCGATACATACTGAAATATATAAACAGAAATATATATATACTTAAATATATATAAGGATACATATGAATAATACAGTTGGGATTTGCATTAAAATACATGAAGGAAAAAAATTCATAGCAGTGTAAATGAAAAGATTATTGAGACTTGTTGAAGCAGGGTGGCAGAAACATGTGGGTTCATTATACCAGTACTTTTATATAGGTTTGAAATGTCCATTTAAAAATATTTTTTAAAAACACAGAAAAAGAAATGGGAAGAAAACACTTTATTGCCAACAGGCAGAATAACAGTATAAGCCCTACAAAACTGTGTATTGGGAAGGCCCTTCTAATAACTTTTTAACATAATGTGCAGACCACTGAAAAAAGATGTCACTTAGAAAATGTACTATTATTTTATACATTATTAAAAACCCTAGATAGAAAATAAACCATGACACATTATCAATGGAAAGATTCTTCCTGATTTCAGAGATGTCAGAATGAAAACAAACAAAACCCCAAACCATAAAAATGAAGCCCATATTAACATAATATCCATTAACTGTTTAATCTACAATTCATACATAAACTTCTATTAACTAAAAATTACCTCGGTAAAATTACTGGCAATTTTACTGCATGCACAACTTACCTAGGCTGACAACGTTCACAAAGATATGTATCAGGAATATGCTGCCTGTCAATCCCCATGCAGTCAATATGTTGCCAAACACTTTAAAAAGGAAGAAAAAAAAAAAAAGCAGAACATACAAAATATTATTAAAATCATACTTAAATTAAGATTTGATATTCTATTTAACTATCACTTAATAAGTGCCTATTTTGAGTTTAGCAGTATAAAAGGTAATGTGAAGAATTCATAGAAATATGTCCTTGGGAAGATAAAACTTTGAGATGCAAAAGAAAGAGGACAAATATAGGATATCATATACATGATACAAATTTCTAATGCAAATATAATATTAAAATGTAAAAGGTACATATTTTATTACAAATCAAAAGCTGCAGATATCCACACTATTTGGAATTAATGGGAAAAGCATCCTGGAGAATAATGGGACTTGAAGAGAACCTCATATGGGAAATTATGAAGAAAGAAATGTCACATAGCAATGTTTTCTCAAGTAGATGGATATAGAGAGCAACAGTCAGAAAGCAGTTAATGTATTTGAAGAATGCTCGTTCTGAGAAACAGAAGGGAATAAAATTCAATTAGTAACGTGTATTTACAGTATATAGAACCTGGAATGTCGAAGTGTGTGTAGCACTCCTCTAACTGGCAACAGGTAACAACTAGAGGTTGCTTTGATGGTATATAGTATTCAAAAAAAATTAAAAAAACTGAAAGTATAAAAATCAACTAGGAGGCTTTTCCAAGATTCCAGATCTAAGTTAAAGAACAGAAAGAACTAGAATGATGGCAGAGAAGATGAAGTTAAAGAATCCAGGAGTCATTCCATGAAGATAGAGACTAAATTTATTATAACTCTATTTTTAAGAGTAATACATGGAGCAGGTTGAGGCAAACTTCTCAAGTTTGAGGCTATTTTATGGCCAAAACTTTAATTGGTCTAAAGCTGATATATATCCCTGTTTCTAAAAATAATCTTAATTATTCTTTATATAATAATGAGCTACTTTTTAATATATATAATTTATACATAAAAGATACTAAGTTAACTGCTACGATCTTGGCTCTTTCTTAACTGAGGATGTTGGGACAAGAATTGGTAGAATGTAAAGATAATTGTCTATATATCAAAGATGATAGCGGAAAAAAGTTTAAAAGAAAAGCAAAGCACTTGACGAGTTAGAATAACAAATTCTGTTAAATTTGGGGGGTAAGTAATAGTGTCATGGAGACAAAGAAGAAATAAAACTAGGAAATGAATAAGTATCAGAGCTCTAGTTGGCAAACGTGAAAGAGAGTATGGGCAGCAGGTACATGAAAATACATAGAGGCAATGTAAAACAAGAATAGAGGAAAAAAGATTAAGTCTGGCAGTATATATTATACTACAGGTTAAGCAGAAGAAAAGTAGAATAACAAAAAATCCATAACAAATAGACCAGTTGCTAAAAAGCAAATAGCTTGAATAATCCGAAATATGTGAACTGGTCCTTCAAGAATTTGTAGATAAGTATAAATACTAAGAACTACTTCACTATTTTCTAATAGATATAATTCTATATTATATATAGATTATTGTAATTAATCAAAAGAAAAACACTTTAGATTATGCATTAGAATAAAAATATTGTCAAATGGTATATAATTGATCACATAAGACAAAAATCAGCTATGAGATATTTTATATGATTGGTTAAAATATGAACTGAGAGTTGCTACTAAGTAATTAAAAAATAATGAGGAAAACAAGTTACCAGTGAAGTTACTTTCTTCGGTTTTAAATTTACCTCCTGAATAAACTTACTGAGGTGATTGCTCATGGTAACAGTATGTACCATAAGTTTAGTTGTTAATTTGAAAAAGTATCACAATATAGTTTTATTATTAAAATTAACTCAAAGTATTAATATTACAACTTTCCATAAAAATCACATCAAATTTCACATTTCACTTAAGACTAATTTTCCCCATTTTTGGCAAAGGTAAATCACCTTTTTGAAATATAGCCCTAACTGCATGTTTGTATCAATTACATCTCACTTCTAATCACCTAACTTAATAGATGGGAACAGGATTACAAATAATGCAAAGTAATTTATATTTGGCTCAACAAGGCCAAATATTATACTCACATTCAAATATGAATACTATTTCAAATAAAATAATGAAGCTATGCCTTAAGGACCAGATCCAGGATATTCTGAAAACTATCAAATTTTCTTACCCTCTACAGTGCTTAAATACTGCTTAAATACTCTCTGCTTCCCAGCCTATGCAGGGGATGGACTCAGTAACTTTCAGGTTGAAACCCTACTGTTCCCTCTCCATCCTCCCCAACTCCCTCCCACCAGAAAAAAATTAAGAAAGAAAACAAAACCCCACTTTCTGTCCCAATCACACCTTCTCTAGGGGAGGAGGCCTTTCTTGGTGGTTGAACCAGGGTTGGGGGAGGGGAGACTGTGGTTCTGGTTCAAGGAGACTCCAGAGTGCTGCAAGGTTCAAGTCAAAAGGAGGTGAGAGAGTCAGGTCAAACAAACATCAATCAAATGTATAATTCCCCCAAACTGGAAAATCACAGTTGACTATACAGCACAAATAATTCCAAAGGAAATACACAGGACTCAATTCTCCTCTCATTTGTATCTTGTCTACTTTATGTAGTGTATTACTATTGAATGAGTGAAAAGAGAAGTGTGATTCTGTATAAATAAAAGTTTAGAACTGACTGCCTATTACTCAATCAACAACAAAGATTTCCAAAAAACTCTAAGATAGTTTTTTTTCTTTCTTTCTTTCCCATAGGGGCACTTGCTAGGAGCAAAACAGTTTGCAATGATAGTAGCAGAAGGATCACTTTAAAAATTCATTTATCAGTTCCTTTCAAAGCGACTTTAATTATCTTTTCCAATATTAACAATCACAAACGTTAGGAACATTCACGAAAATAAGCAAATAGCATGAAATATTTTACCTGCATTTGTCACAACAGATCATGTATCCATCATCATGTGTAAAACCACATATGCACCTGGTTACATCAGTACCATAACTTCCATCCTCAGATGTGCTGATTGTAGTAGCACTGGAAGTTTCATCAAAATTAGGAGTGGTAAAGATGCCTACTTCATTTTTGCTAATAAGAACTGATGGAGGAGGGGAAGCTGGAGGTGTTGGAGGAGGACGAGCACCATAATTATGGTCCTGGATAATTAAACACAAACACAGAACAATGTAATTTCAGTAACAGTATGATCTAAGCAACTTAAATAAAATTCAGTCCTTAATCTGAGTATTTGAGAGAGATGAAATTGGCCCATTTCTTCCTTAATACCTTTAAAATAATGACTTGCTGAAACTAAATTTTAAACCATAGTAATAAATGACAACACCTATCTACAACCTTGGTCACCTTCACAATACAAGATGTGAGAATAGTGATGGTTAAAAAAAACAAACCCAAAACCCTTAGGAAAATAGAGGCTAAAGAATAACAGAAACTATTACAAAAGACATAATGTCACTAGACAGTATACAATAGGGATTTTTTACGTTTGGTTATTTTTTATTCTGGTCCAAGTGGTAAAAATTTCTGATAATGGTTAACTTGATAATACCACAAATGTGTTCAGTTCTACAGCTATTTCAGTCTGTGCTCTGCCTCTTACTAGCTATGCAACACTGAATAAGTTAGCTTAGATAAGCTTTCATTTTCTCAGCTATGAAATGGGAATGAAAATTATACCTATGAGGTTTTTTTTGAAAATTAGATAATATATGTAAAAACGCTCAGCATGGAGCCTGACATATAAGAGCTAATAAATTACTATATAATTTAAAATCAACAGTAGACACTATAATTCTAACCACAATCTTTTTATACAGAAGGTAAAGAATTATAACACTAAACTAGTAAAAGCATAAAAAGCAAAATGCTACTACTATAAAAACTTCTAAGGAATTCCTCTTATAGAATTTTAATCCCTTGAATAAATATAATTAGATCAATGAAAAATTAAACTACAAATTATATACCTAATTGTTTAGATAGTATAAAATATTGCATTTTAAATATTCAGTTTTAGGCCTAACACCACATACATCAACTTTCAACCTTTAGATATAAAAAATATAGATTTATATGTAGATATAAAAAAACCTTCCAGAAAAATATTTGACACTTACCGCATAGGGCAAACCAATGTAACTGTGTGAATGATGCGAGCTGCTGGTATATAACTGGTGGGGATAACTGTTGGATTTCTCAACTACCACAGGGCTAGCTTCTACGGATTCTGGTCTGGAGGGAAAAACATTGCATCAAAGAGAATTCCACTGATTCTTTTTTTTCTTTTCATCTATTTAAAATTATAACACTTACTATATAGGCTATACAAATAAAATGTCTTTAAAATGTCTAAAACATAGACACCCTGCAGATATGATATACTCTATCTAGAGTCCATGTTATAAAAAAACTTTTAATTAAGTACAATAAATGTCCCATCTTCAAATTCTGATATAGTTGCCCTCTCTAGCATTGAAAAAATTACTAGACATTAAAAATTACTAAATGTACTCAGTGGCACCAGGGACACCATGCACAGGGGTGGACAAAAGCATAGAAACAATTTAAACAAGACTAAGGACATACTGAATCCATACGGATGGACCCCAATTTGAATGTGAAGTATACATTTCAATGTTCAAAGCTTTATGTATGTGTTACTAAGTCAAGATATAACAAAGCCTTGGAACTATCAGAAAAGCTAAGGAAAGGAAACCTTACAATAAACCAAGATTTGCTTATGAAAAAAAATGCAACCAGTAGCCTGTGGTAGTGTCAGATTAGCAGTTCTGGCCTGATAATGACTAAATGATGATGAGCTGACCAACCACTGACAGTAACAACTCACGTACTTACCATGGATGACCTCTAAGTTCCCTGGTCTAGCATTTTGTGTACATCACTTGCCCAGATTCCTGGAGCCCTCGTCTGACAATTCCTATTGATCAATGTGGCAGTGAACCTACTTCTGAGGGCAATTCACACTGAAATTAATTTCACCCTTGCACAAACACAACATGACTTATTTCCATGCCTTTATTCTTACCAAGCCACTGTTTGAGATGATTTTTTCAAAACCTTTATCAAACCTCTTAATCAAAACCTTCCCTTAGAATTTAATACTATTTGAATTCTTCATGGTTTAAGGCTGCTTAATGCAATTACAATCTAACTGGTCAAATTCCTATTGTCAACTACTTCTCTCCTCAACTCATCCCTTAAGCAAATTCACAATTTCGCTCTAAGTGACTATTACTTGGGATCCAGTGTGCTACAATCAGGAGAGAGAGGAGACACAAACTGAGGTCAAGTAGTTCTGAAGGAGATTATAAGAGAAGGGTCTCCAAAATGTTCTGAATCTTTAGAAAACCAGTACTCACCTAATAGCTATGCTTTGATGTTAAAAATTGACTTGTTTAATCTTTTAAAGAGAAATGTGTTTAATTCCAAAATTAATTCACGTTTATTGTACAAACTTTAAAAGAGACATAACAAGAAAGTGAAAGATCATGTCTTCATCCAAACCTGATAGACCCATGTTAAGATGCCATGTATCCTCCTCTATATTTGTCTATCCATAAATACATCTCAGTTTTTTTTAAATGAGAATATACAATATGTATTCACAATTTGGTGCTTCCCTGATGGCTTGTGTGTGTGCTCAGTTGCTTCAGTCGTGTCCAACTGTTTGGGACCCTGCGGACTGTAGCCTGGCAGGCTCCTCTGTCCGTGGGATTCTTCAGGCAAGAAGACTGGAGCAAGTTGCCATGCCCTCCCCTCCAGGGGATCTTCCATACCCAGGGATTGAACCCACATTTCTTAAGTCTCCTATATTAGCAGGCAGATTCTTTATGGCCAGCATCACCTCGGAAGAATTCACCGGCTAATGCAGGAGACCTAGGTTTTATACTTGGGTCGAGAAGATCCCCTGGAGAAGGAAATGGCAACCCACTCCAGTATTCTTGCCTGGAGAAAACTCCATGGACAGAGGAGCCTGGCCAACTACAGTCCATGGGTCCCAAAGAGTCAGACACAACTTAGTGATTAAACAACAATAACAAATTCACAATTTGCTTTTTCAACCTTCCAATGTTAACACAGCGCTGTCTTATTTTTTATAATAATTGCTTATTTCATTATATGAATGTACCATAATTTATTTAATAAATTCCCTACTGGATGTTTAAATCGTTCCTATTCTTCAGTGTTAAAGGATCATTGCAATTGTACAGTTATATTTATCATTTTCTGTTTACATAATGGTATTTCTACAGCATGGATTCCTTGAGGCAGACATGCTGAACAAAAGGGTAAATTCACATAAAATGAACAGATAAACTGCTTTGATTACAATATCGATTCCTTTAAAATTCTTTTAAAAATACACAGAGGGAGGACCTCCCTGGTGGTCCACTGGTTAAGAATCCACCTGGCAGTACAGGGGACACCAGTTTGATACCTGATCAGAGAACTAAGATCTTGCATGCTCCAGAGCAACTAAACCTGAATGCTCAACTACTGAACTCATGTGCTCTGGGCCCATGCATCACAACTGTGTGCCACAACGAAAGATCCAATGCAGCCAAGTAAATAAATAAATATTTTAAAAAATACATAGAGGGAAGAAGTAGAGTTTTAGCAATTCCTGATTATTACAGCAACATGTAAGAATTATGGCCATTATAGAAAGAATCACTTTTAGGGATTTAGAGTGTGGCAAGAAATTTGTATTTTGGAGTAGATAATGAGTGGGAATTAAACAAGACTTTCAGTCCAAATATAAATTCAAGCATGTAAACAAGCCACAAATCCTTTGCATAACCTCATGATTCAAATTAAAGCTATACAGTACTATTCCCAATTTCCAAGACATGGAAACAACCTATATGTCCATTGACAGATGAAAGGGTAAAGAAGATGTGGTACATATAATACAATGGAATACAACTCAACCATAAAAAATAATGAAATAAACTATTTGCAACAACATGGATGTAACTAGAGATTATCATACTAAGTGAAGTAAGTCAGACAAGAAATGGGTTGACACAGTTTAAGGATTTTCCTGAACTATAAGATAGTATTTAATAGAAAACAAAACAAAAAACAGAACACCAGACATCCTTAGAAATGTTCTTTAAAAAATCCCATGGTGTTAAATATCCTCAAAGCACACAGTGAATCTGAAAAAAAACTTTGTGACAAATACCAACAGTCAAATATCCTTTAGATCCAATAACCCCATTTTTGGAAATTCATTCTAATAAAATTAACTTCCACTAAGTAATTACTCACCGAATTGAGAGGTTCTTTGTAATGCTATTCCTAAAACCAGGTATACAAGTAGAAATCATTTAAATGTCCAACCAGTAGAAAATGATTAATTAAATCTGAGCAAACCTACTATATTTACACACGGACAATGCACAGCAAGAACTCACAGTAACAAAAATTACTACATTATGGTTAAGGGAGCTTTCTCAAAATCTCCTGGAACATTAACACAAAGCTTTAATAATTTTTTTTATATTGCATGGCTAAAGAGATAATATACAATAAGTTTTTGTGTAAATAGTTGTTAACAGAGATTTGCCAAGAGAACACACTGATCATAACAACACCCTCTTCCAACAAAACAAGAGACGATTCTATACATGGACATCACTGATCGTCAATACTGAAATCAGATTGATTATATTCTTTGCAGCTGAAAATGGAGAAGCTCCATACCGTCAGCAAAAACAAGACCTGAGCTGACTGTGGCTTAGATCATGAACCCCTTTTGGGAAAATTCAGACTTAAATAGAAGAAAGTAGGGAAAACCACTAGCCATTCAAATATGACCTAAATCAAATCCCTTACAATTACACAGTTGAAGGGACAAATAGATTCAAGGGATTATATCTGACAGAGTGCCTGAAGAACTGTGGACGGAGGTTCGTAACATGGTACAGAAGACAGTGATCAAAACTATCCCCAAGAAAAATAAATGCAAAAAGGCAAAGTGGTTGTCTGAGGACACCTTACAAATAGCTTAGAAAAGAAGAGAAGCAAAAAGCAAAGGAAAAAAGGAAAGATATACCCAGCTGAATGCAGAGTTCCAAAGAATAGCAAGGAGAAGGAAAGCCTTCCTCAGTGATCAATACAAAGAAACAGAGAAAAACAACAGAATGGGAAAGACTAGAGATCTCTTGAAAACTAGTTACCAAGGGAACATTTCATGCAAAGATGGGCACAGTAAAGGACAGAAATGGTATGGACTTAACAGTAACAGAAGATATTAAGAAGAAGTGACAAGAATACACAGAAGAACTATACATAAGCAATCTTAACGACCCAGATAACCATGATGGTGTCATTACCCACCTAGAGCCAGACATCTTGGAGTGTCAAATCAAGTGGGCTTTAGGAAGCAACACGAACAAAGCTAGAAAAGGTGATGGAATTCCAGCTGAGCTTTTTCAAATCCTAAGAGATGATGCTGTGAAAGTGCACTCAATATGCCAGAAAATTTGGAAAACTCAGCAGTGGCCATAGGACTGGAAAAGGTCAGTTTTCATTCCAATCCCAAAGAACGGCAATGCTCAAACTACCACAAGATTGCACTCATTTCACGTGCTAGCAAAGTGAGGCTCAAAATTCTCCAAGCTAGGCTTAAATAGTATGTGAACCGAGAACTTCCAGATGTTCAAGCTGGATTTAGAAAAGGCAGAGAAAGCAGAGATCAAATTGCCAACATCTGCTGGATCATAGAAAAAGCAAGAGAATTTCAGAAAAACATCTACTTCTGCTTCACTGAGTACGCTTTATAAAGCCTTTGACTGTGTGGAACACAACAAACTGGAAAATTCTTAAAGCCATGGGAATACCAGACCACCTCACCTGCCTCCTGAGAAACTTGTATGCAGATCAAGAAACAATTAGAACCGGATATGGAACAACAGACTGGTTCCAAATTGGGAAAGCGTACGTCAATGCTGTATAGTGTCACCCTGCTTATTTAACTTATATGCAGAGTACATTATGCGAAATGCCGGGCTGGATGATTCACAAGCTGGAATGAAGATTGATGGAAGAAATATCAATAACATCAGATATGTAGATGACACCACCCTTATAGCAGAAAGCAAAGAGGAAAAAAGCCTCTTGATGAAGGTCAAAGAAGAGAGTGAAAAGGTTGGCTTAAAACTGAACATTCAAAAAATGAAGATCATGGCATCTGGTCCCATCACTTCTGGCAAACAGATGGGAAAACAATGGAAACAGTGACAGACTTGATTGTCTTGGGCTCCAAACTCACTGCAGATGGTGACTACAGCCATGAAATTAAAAGACATTTGCTCCTTGGAAGAAAAGCTATGACATATACAAAGTTTTTTAATGCTAATGTCTTTGCCGACAAAGGTCCATATAATCAAAGCTAGGTTTTTCTAGTAAGTTGTGTATGGATGTTGAGAGTTGGACCATAAGGAAGGCTGAGTGCTGAAGAATTTATGCTTTTGAACTGCGGTGTTGGAGAAGGTTCTTGAGAGTCCCTTGGACTGCAAGGAGATCAAACCAGTCAATACTAAAGGAAATCAATCCTGAATATTCATTGGAAGGCCTGATGCTGAAGCTCCAATACTTTGGCCACCTGATGTGAAGAGCCTATTCATTAAAAAATTGACTCTGATGCTGGGAAAGATTGAAGGCAGGAGGAGAAGAGGACAAGATGGTTGGATGGCATCACTGACTCAATGGACATGAGTCTGAGTAAGCTCTGGGAGATGGTGAAAGACAGGGGAACCTGGCATGCTACAGTCCATGGTGTCGCAAAGAGTCAGACATGACTGAGCAACTGAACAACAACATCAATTTCTAGTTGTTACATGATATGCTGAACTTCTTTGAGTCGACTTTTCCACTTAAGACTGTTCAGAATTCTGAAAGAAACTTTTTATTTGACTATTTAGCCACACAAAGCTTGAGTCATCTTCAAGGGCTTGTTTTTGATTTATAGCACATTACTATAGAGCCTCCAAAGAGAGACCTTTACATAGACCCTAGAGTTGAGAAAATAAAATTGTATTTTAAACTCTTACTCTTAACTGTGAGATTTGGAAACTTAATATTCATTGGCTTGAGATAATACGATTTAAATTTCCTAGTTAAAATCTATCACTTAAAAAAATACCATCACTTGTTAAAATTTTTATACTGGAGAACTTTATATCCCTCCTACTTTTATATTCTGTCCCTATGTATTCTATCATGGTCAGTACTCAGTCACTCAAATAATGCAGCAAATTTCAATCTCTGTCTTGTTGCTGTTTTAATTCTGCTAGTTTCCTAATGCCTTTTAGATATTTTCCAGCTGCCTGAAATAGGCACTAACCAGAACTGTTAAACAGTAAAGAATCTGCCTGCATTGTGGGAGACCTGGGTTCCATCCCCGGGACAGGAAGATCCCCTGGAGAAGGGCATGGCAACCCACTCCAGTATTTTTGCCTGGAGAATCTCACGGACAGAGGAGCCTGGTGGGCTACAGTTATGGGGTTGCAAAGAGTTAGACATGACTGAGTGACTAGCACTTTCACTTTCACTTGAAATAGGCACTAACTGGAACTGTTATTTTAAAGAACTATACCATTCAACTTATTGAAATCACATTATTATTTTTTTTTTTTTACATATAGGGACATTTTGTTCAATTCTATAGTCCCTTGTATCTGTCTACCATGAAGAGGCTATAAAAATTTTGTAGCTTTAGTTCTACCTCTCCTAAACAAATGAAATAGAATTAACTAAGATAACAAGCATTCAACAATCATTTGTATGCAGTAAGTTTCAGGGTTCACAAAGAGACCTTCAAGCCTTATGATTCATGTCTTATTACTGTTTCCAAACTTTTTCATCCTCTCAAACAGACATTTTGTTCTCATATCTCTTACCTTCTCCAGGTCCAAGCACCTGGTAACCTTTACTATCTATCTCTATTTGCCCATTCTAGACAACTTACATCAGTTCAGTTGCTCAGTCGTGTCCGACTCTTCGCGACATACATACTCTTCGCAACATAAGACAACTTACATAAATGGAATCATAAAATATTTATCATTTTATGTCTTTTATTTTACTTAGCATAACATTTTCAAGTTTCATCCATTTTATACACCATGTTTCAGAATTCTATTATTTTTTATGGCTAATATTCCATTGTATAGATGGACCACATTTTGATTCGTCCATTCATCTGTTGATGGACACTTGAGATGCTAGACCTTTTGTCTAACATAGACTTTTTTGTCTCTTGCGAGTAATGCTGTTATGGATATTGGTATACAAATATCTGTTTTGAGCCTTTGATTTCAATTCTTTTGAGTATATACATAGGAGTAGAATTTCTGGGTCATAAGGTAATTGTTTAACATTTTGAGAAAGGACCAAACTGTTTCCCATTTTTTTTAATGCCTTAATCTCCTTTTTACATTTTTCTTTTCCCTATCTCCTAAATGTTTATGTTTTCTAGGCGTCTGTACTTTATACATTGGAGGTTTCATCCACTACTATAGTTTTCACCATTTCCTATGTGTTCATGACTTCCAAATCATCCTCAACCTAATTCTATTTCATTAGCTCCACCCAAATAGATCTCCATATTACTAGACCTCTTAATTTAGATGTCTCATGACTATAAAGTAGATGTTTGTTGTAGAAAACCCTTTTTTACATCCCAGATTTTGGAATTTAAAATTAAACCAGGAACTTCCCTGGTGGTCCAGTGGCTAAGACTGGGAGCTTCCAATGCAGGGGGTGTGGGTTCAATCCCTGCTTGGGGAACTAAGATCCCACATGCCATGCAGTGCAGCCAAAAAAAAAAAGAATTAAATTTAGAGCTGGAGCCATCCAACTTTTTCTGTGAAGAACCAGGGAGTAAATATATTCAAGACCTCAAACAATATGGTTTCTACTTCAACTTCTCAGCACTATTGTACCTGGAAAGCCAGAAAATATAAGTAAATAAGTGGGCATGACTGAGTCTCAATAAAATCTTATTCACAAAAATCAGGCAGCAGGCTGGATTTGGCTCAGTGATCCTAGTCTGCTGACTGCTTGTTTAGAGAAAGCAAATTTGGGGAAGGAACTGATCGTAATAGAGTACCATTTTTCTCTGATTTAAATGGCTTTAGCAAGCACTACTAGTTTAATGGTATAACTTTCTTTGAAAACGTAACATCAACTCAACAGGAATTTCTTATCAATTTATTAATAAATAATTATTGGGGGTTTATTATATACCAGCTACTGTTTTAGGTACTGGGAACACAATTCCATATCTAAAATCTTGTATTTACATTCAAATTGTTTTTCTCTTATAAAAATGGAAAAATGCCATTTTGTATTACAACCCTATTCTTCCACTTGCTCTCTGGACCTTATCCCTTCTCACCTTTTCAAGATCTGTACACTTTAGTCTTGCCTGCAATTATCCCTTGTGTCTTACATCTTCAGTCTACCTCTATATTAGATCACTGCTGTCTTATTTATTATTCCATTTAAAACTCCTGCCCCCTTTCATTTGTCATTTCTCTGTTCCTCTTTTTAGAAAACTCCTCGAAAGAGTTGTTCGTGCTCAACATCAGGCTGTACAACACCACAATAACTACCCATATTGTCAAACAAATTGGTAATTGTAGTTTATATAGATTTTTCAGCATGTGATGTAATGTTCCCTTCCTAAAAAGATTTAACTTTGCTAGCTTTCTGGATACCACACTTAACTGGCCACTCTTTCTCATTTTTTGCTTGATTTTCTTTTCTGCCCGCAAATGTTTTCTCTTTTCCCCTGGCTCATCTTTTTCTTTAAACAACTCTCCATCCAGTTACTTAATCCAAAACCATGAAATATCATTCTTGATTATTTGTTTGCCCTCGCCCTCCACATCTAATTCTTAGGTCAATTCTGGCTCTTCTTCGAATATACATTTACAATCAGTACACTTCTCTCCCTAGTCCAAGTCTTTGTCATCTAGTGCCTGGACACTGCAGTAACACTGTGAATGTACTGAATGCTACTGAATTGTACACTTAAAACTGGTTAAAACAGTAAACTTTAGTTATGTATATTTTACAACAATTTTTTAAAAGAAAGAAAGAAAACCACAAAAGGCTAGTTTCACTAACGCCAAAGGTACAGAGAATCAAGAGTAATAAATCCTCCTGAGACAACAAACAATATGAGGCCTGAAAACTATGCATTAGCTTCAACATGCCAGTAGCATGGTCAAAGTAAAAGTCAACTTGTATGGAGCAGCTGCAAGAAGAGTGAAGGATACAAGCATTCAAGCACCTGAATAGACTTGACAATTGAGACACTGCCCAAGGAACCAAAAGAATGACAGGCGCAGATAATACTGACACAGGGTCAAGATTTAATCTGAAATAGCCACTCTCAGAACCTACCTCTGACCCTGTGAGGTGATACTGGGTCTTAGAAAAGGCAAAATGCTGTTGCTAAGACTCGTTTAGTGGAGCAGGTAGAACAAAGATGTGGTGGGGATGCTTTGCAAATGGCCCCAAGGGAGTAGCAGAATATGGATTTCTTTCCCTCAGAATGGAAGTAGTTTTGTTCTGGCCTAGAATTGGTGTAATAGATCTACTTCTGCCGAGTCTATACAGGTGTAATGTGGAGGGCAATTCTTGGATTCCCAGACAATGCTATCATGAAGCAAGGGGTGGAGAAGCAGTCGCTGAGTTCTGCTTGGTGTGACCTTGAGTGTAGTAGGACAGAACTATTCAGGGAAACAGTACCTGCTGCTCCAAAATGATATTCAGGAACTGTTCTAGAAGGTATTTTAAATATCACATTGTTCAACCTCCAGTATTACACACCAAGAGATGACTGATCTAAGTGCCACAAACTGATTAAGTCACTGTGTATCCATGAGACATGAAACATAAGCACTCTGGATTTCAGACTGCTGCTGCTGCTGCTAAGTCGCGTCAGTCATGTCCGACTCTGTGCGACCCCATAGATGGCAGCCCACCAGGCTCTCCCATCCCTGGGATTCTCCAGGCAAGAATACTGGAGTGGGTTGCCATTTCCTCCTCCAGTGCATGAAAGCGAAAAGTGAAAGTGAAGTCGCTCAGACTTGATTTACAAAATCAAGTCCTAATTCTAAGTCACATGGCATTATAATAACAAAGTAAATACTAAAGCCTAGATCTCTTAGGTTGGTCAAGTACTATTCCTATCAAACTGCATTATCCCCACTTTCTGTGAGATTTATCAGACTGCTATTTGTCTATGGATTAATGACCTAATGATATAAACAGCTTTACCTCATTTCTGTATTACAAAATGGCACCATGTATTATCTTATTCAGTTCAGTCACTCAGTCGTGTCCGACTCTTTGCGACCCCATGAATTGCAGCACACCAGGCCTCTCTGTCCATTACCAACTCCCGGAGTCTATCCAAACCCATGTCCATTGAGTCGGTGATGCCATCCAACCATCTCATCCTCTGTCGACCCCTTCTCCTCCTGCCCCCAATCCTTCCCAGCATTAGGGACTTTTCCAATGAGTCAACTCTTTGCATGAGGTGGCCAAAGTATTGGAGCTTCAGCTTCAACGTCAGTCCTTCCAATGAACACCCAGGATTGATCTCTTTTAGGATGGATTGATTGGATCTCCTTGCAGTCCAAGGGACTCTCAAGAGTCTTCTCCAACACCACAGTTCAAAAGCATCAATTCTGCGGCGCTCAGCTTTCTTCACCGCCCAACTCTCACATCCATACATGACCACTGGAAAAACCATAGCCTTGACTAGATGGACCTTTGTTGGCAAAGTAATGTCTCTGCTTTTAAATATGCTATCTAGGTTGGCCATAACCTTCCTTCCAAGGAGTACGTGTCTTTTAATTTCATGGCTGCAATCACCATCAGCAGTGATTTTTGAGCCCAAAAAAATAAAGTCTGACACTGTTTCCACTGTTTCCCCATCTATTTCCCATGAAGTGATGGGACCAGATGCCATGATCTTAGTTTTCTGAACGTTGAGCTTTAAGCCAACTTTTTCACTCTCCTTTCACTTTCATCAAGAGGCTCTTTAGTTCTTCTTCACTTTCTGCCATAAGGGTGGTGTCATCCGCATATCTGAGGTTATTGATATTTCTCCCGGCAATCTTGATTCCAGCTTGTGTGTCTTCCAGCCCAGCGTTTCTCATGATGTACTCTGCATATAAGTTAAATAAGCAAGGTGACAATATACAGCCTTGACATACTCCTTTTCCTATTTGGAACCAGTCTGTTGTTCCATGTCCAGTTCTAACTATTGCTTCCTGACCTGCATACAGGTTTCTCAAGAGACAGGTCAGAATTTTCCACAGTTTATTGGGATCCATGCAGTCAAAGGCTTTGGCATAGTCAATAAAACAGAAATAGATGTTTTTCTGGAACTCTCTTGCTTTTTCGATGATCCAGCGGATATTGGCAATTTGATCTCTGGTTCCTCTGCCTTTTCTAAAACCAGCTTGAACATCTGGAAGTTCACGGTTCACGTATTGCTGAAGCCTGGCTTGGAGAATTTTGAGCATTACTTTACTAGCATGTGAGATAAGTGCATAATTAGAGTTACACAAAGCCTGATTTCTGGTAATTCTGAATCTATGCCACTTTAACTGTCATTACTTCATAAACTTTACAAATATGGAGAACAAATTTGGGCATTAAAATTTATTTATGTAACATTTCCATTCTTAAAAATGAAAAAAAGGTTATTTTTAAATGTGTTACAGTCCTAAATTATTGTTGAAAACTCAGAAAGCAGAACAAATACCATTTTGTTTGCAGTAATCTACCCGATGTTGCCACGTTTTCCTGGAACCACTTGACAAATTTATAATTGTATTTGTTTATACCAAAATATCCTTATTCTTTAAAAAGCCATCATAAATTATCATTCATTATACATTTTAGTGTAGACATTTAAGCAGTCAGGTGAACTGAAGATCTAACAGGGAGAAATGCCAATCATAAAATTAAGAGAGGAATTTAGAGAAAAAGAATAGGCTAGAATGATTGATTAAATAAGCTCTGTTTCCTCCTGAAACTGGACTTTTATGATTTTCTTCTTCCTCATCAAAATTTTAATTTCTTCCCTATATAAACCTTCAAAATACAGTTGTATTTTAATGAGAAGTTTATATGAGTGTTTTAAGTGAAACCTCTAGTTTTTCTTTCAATGCTAAAACATTCAATAACAGACACTTGGGTATCAGTAATGACACATGGATAGAACGGCTCCCTGTTATAGTAATGAATATAAAAGATATCCATGAGTTCTCACTATGCTCCTTCAGATTTGTGATCAAAATATTTCTATCATTCTTGTTATACCTAATACTTTGTAAAGATATATTAAAATTACACACATTACAATGGCATACAAGAAAAATTTTTAAATGGAGAGATTTGGTGTTACAACTGTCCTCAGTTTACCACATGTGGCATTTTACTTCATTAAATTCATCAATTAACAAAACAGCTCTTTTGATCTATGTGGCAAATGGATCTGGAGCCAAGCAGCCCTGGATTTAACTCTTTATTTTTTATTAACTAACTATGTGGCCTTAGGGAAGTCTCTTAATCTCCCTGAGCAGCATTTCTTTTGTAAAATGGGAATAATAGCTGCTTACACACTATGTTATAGACAAGAAAAAAAATTAAAAGAAAAACTTTATCATTAAGTATAAGGCAAACGAGAAATTTCAACAGTTCTAAACAATGCTAAAAACAGTACTTCAAAACATTCTTTTGAATATTAAAACAAATCACATTTAAATGAAAGCACTTCTAAATTAGGATAAGCAATTTAACACTTTTAAGGGCAGCAGAAAGTATTAGTTTCTTGACAGAAGATAAAGCATAAAGAAATGAACAGAAACACTAAATACTAGTGGAACACAAGTAAAAAGCTACTGAAAACATTTCATTATAAACATTTTAGCATCTTTAATTACATAAATTCAGACTACAAGCAGCCAAATATTTCAACAAACTAATAATGAATTCTGTCAGCAGATGGCTCTAGTGACACTGAGATAACCTAATATTAAATACCATAAACAAAATACAGACAGTAAAAATGTACTGAATCTCAGAAATCTGGAGTCAAAAAGAGCCACATTAATACTTCAAGCCCTCTTTTTCAAATGAAGACACCAAAGTCTACAATAATTGTCTTAAGGGCTCACTGGTATATTAGTGGCAGAACAAAACTGAAAACCCAGATATCTCCCTTTAGTACTCTCAGTCAACAGAGAGGCATTTACTGTATTGCCAGTCATAGCACTAAAAGCCCTCCTCCAAAGTAATCCACATGTAACTTAGATACGTCACATTTACTAATCTGTCTACCTCACCCCAAAATACACATATTTATCCAAAACCTCATTATAAAGATTTCTAAAGGAATATTTGGTAGTAAAAATAATGTTTAAAGGAATACAATGTTAGTAATCATGTTCCCAGTCTCTGAGAGGAAAAGTAATTTGGTATTTTTTAAAAAGACTAGGAAAGAATCCATTTAACACTCCCTATTTAATACCTCTTCCCACTTCTCAGCTCCAAAAGGGTTTCTCACCTTTGCTTCTTTAACCAATTTAGTAATTCAGATAGAATGTCCAACATAAAACATAGAAGAAGCAGTAGAAGAGGTCAATTTATATCAACTAGGATAAAAAGCATACAATTCTAATAAATGCTAAACTCTGGCTCAACTTTTCTATTTATCTACTGGTAACTGAGTCTAGGTTTTCTTTCATATTCCTTATCTTAAAGCAGAGATCTGAAAATATCTTTGTTATATGCAGTCATTGATTATAATAAATTTACTACTCCTAAAAGTAAAGCTACTATTTACACGAACCATATATCAAAATAAATTAGTTACGCTATGTAAGTCATTTTTGTAATAGTATTAGGAAAGAAGCTGTAATAGAAAAGGCCTAAAATTAACACATTAATAAGTTCTGCTTCTGCCATTTAACTGCTCTGTGACTTGTTTCCTCACCTATAATTTGAAAATAATATCTCATAGTTACATCTTTATCTCTCTTATTCAAAAAGAAATAGATTGTTATGATCTCATGATTTTCATAACTAGCCGAGGCTTCACTGTTCTTTTCTCTTCTGAGATCCTACATGTTGCAATTTAGCCTAGAATTTCTCTATCCAATACAATGGTCTCTAGACATATATGCTATAGAACACTTGAAATATGGCTAGTTTGAATTGAGAAGTTCTGGAAGTGTAAAACCAACTTGTGGCAAGGTAATGGGGAACAGAAAAAAAAAACAAAATACAAGATCCCTAACTCTGCAGGAAAGGCAAGACAAATCCAAGATGTTTAAAAACTTAGTAATGAGAGGAAAACAAATATGTAACAAAGAAGCTGGACTAGTGAGTTTTATTTCAGAGACGGGATAATCCAGCAAGAAATGTTACTGAGTATGGGAATACTGGACTAGAGTTCAGCAAGGCCATTATTATAGATCCTGAACCAGACCTTCAATTTCCTATCTATACAATGCGACAGATAGCATGTATTCTATCTAGATGAACTCAAATTAGATGAACTGTAAGTGATTAAACAAATTCCCCTTTATAGTCTTAGAAATGAGTATAAATTTGGTTCAGTAAACTAATTCACTCAACAAACAATCAAGTACCTCCTAAACTTTATAGTAGTTTATTAGTGATATATTTTAGCAGTATTTTTAAAAAATATAACTAATAGGGACTTCTCTGGTGTGTCCAGTGGCTAAGACTCCACGCTCCCAATGCACGGGGTCTGGGTTCAACACTGGTCAGGGAACTAGATCCCACATGCCACAACTGAAGAACCTGAATGCCGCAACTAAAAGATGCCACAGACGTGGCTACTGAAGACCCTGTGTGCTGCAGTGAAAATCAAAGATCCCACGTGCCACTATTAACAGCCAATGCAGACAAATAAACATTTACATATATATAAAACTAATATATAATTAATAACATCATATAGGTACATGAGTATAACAAAATTCAATACTTAAAAAAAAAATATTTTGGAATAATTATGTAGCTGCACAGGACGTTAACAAAGAAACATATGGGGAAGTCCCATGTGCCCTTTCCCCAGCATCCTGCATCAATACAAGTACAGTATCTTCTGATTACATATTTGAAATAAAAAGGAAACGTTAATTATATAAAAATTTCTTATGAAAATAGCTCTAAAAGCTTTATATATATATATATACACACACACACATATATATATATATATACAGTTTTTAAGTTTGAAAATTTAGCCACAAAAATTCTGATAGTTGTCTCATAGTAGAAATCGGTACCAGCTATAATTTTTGTGTCCACTGAGTAAGGGATACTATATCCAAGGGACACATAGTTGTATGTGGAATAGAAAAAAATAATTTCCTAAAACAGAAATATTCTTTAAAAAAAATAGTCATTCTGTAGTTACCTATAAGTTGATCATTTTCTAATAATAAAAATGTCCATATTTGTACCAGGAAAGATTTGGCTCAACAATATAAATCATAATTATTCTATAAACACTCTTATAAATGCATTTAATAAAGAACACAGGCAGAAAGCTCTCCCCTAAACTGCTGTCAATATATTATTCATTCTTTTTTAACTGTATAATTAATGTTTGTGAATTGCCTTACAGCATACATACTAAACATGCAAACAAGACAAAGGAGCATCTCACATTGTATACTGGACTAATTCCTATCTCATACATAAATAATATTTCATAATTACATTTTGTAGTAAGTGCTTATGAGGCTAATTTTTAAAAACTGTCAAGGTGATTTTTTTAGGAAGCAAAAAATCTTTGATTATTACCAATAAATGCCTATAACTATTATCAGATATAGATTTGCATCTATCAGATGCACTAAGAAACACTGGTACTTTAGTCTGGGACCCACTTGCCTGTCAAGCCCTGCTTCCAGGTTCTTTTTTCTTCCTTAGGAGTGTCCCTGTCTGGGCAGAAGGAGTGTCAATCAACAGTCACAAGAGCACCCTTGTTTGGGAATCCATTATTTTACAACAAAAATAACTTACTCATAGTGCAAAAAAAAGAGGCTTTTAAAAACTATAATAATCATACAGTCAAATGGACTAAGTAGCATATTATAGGAATGTTAGAGAGCACCCTCGAGTCTTTCCTAATGGCAGAAGCAGGAGTGGTGAAAACATTTCTAGATCATTTGAAATGCCAGCAAATGGAGAGTATTAACTGTTTTTTGTCCTTTCTACACACCAGTTTTAGGAGCCCTAAAAGAAAGAAATTTCCTTTTTTTCAAAAAAGTTAAATTCAGCTTTCTGGTCAATGAGTGTTCCATTTAGCACAATTCAACTATATACTGAATCAGAGAGCAAACATATATATTTTTGTATTCTTTAGGTATTCCAACACTGTTACATGAACCATTTGCAATTTTCAAAAAACAATCAATTTTCATAGCAATAATTCAGTGTTAACATGGTGGTCTTTCAAAATCAAAATAAAAGAAAATCTATCCAACACAACTGCCAAGACCAAATAGTCTAGAGGCAAGGTAAGAACCTTTTGCTAAATCCCTCAGAAATGGCTCCCACAAAAGCAAAAGGTGCCAAAACATTCATCTAGAAGGAAATACTCCCTTTTTCTTATTTAAAACTGGCTGGAATTTTATTTTTTCAACTCAAAAAAAAAAAAAAGGGCAATTGTGTTTAAATGGACATTACAGTTTAATAAGATTCAAACTGAAAACCAAATTAATTTCCCAATGTAAACAAGACAGATTTACAATTTTAAAAAACAATAACCTATTATCTTGATACTTGCTGTCAACAATCAGCAAATGGAAGAGACAAAAAGAATCAGAAAAAGAGAATTTTGGCTGAAAAGCTCTTTACAAAAGTAATTTTAGTTACAGGAATTTTTGCCTTTAAACTTCTGACATTTTACTTTAGCCAAGAGTCTAAAATGAGAAAAATATAAATGCAAATCAAGAACTGCTTGGTTGTGCTAAAATAATTATATGAAGTATTTTGCTCTTCCCTATCCAAAGTACCTATGATTTAAATACTTACTCTGAGCCTGCAGCCATTTCCAAGTATGACGTTTCTGCTGTATCAACCCCCAATGGGATCACTATGCTCATGACGTTCGCCTCTGGTAAATTCGATTACTATGGAGTCCTATGCATTGGTATCCAAAACACTGGGGCATGCCAGCCACAGTGCTCATTGCAAACATCTAAGTGCATCCACAAACCCTGTTTAAAAGAAAAGGGAACCAGAAGTTAAGAATCATCTTCATATTCCCAGAAACAGTCAACCTAAAATAAAGGAAAGTAAAATACATAAAGAAAGCATTCTTTATTAAAATATCAGTATCAGTGCAATTTGCTCAGGGAGTCTCTCTTTTGTTCATTTTTCTGGAATTAAGTTATGAGATTATGCTCAAAAGAAAAGTTTCTGAATCATAATTTTCCTCAGGGAATGAATTTAGGGTGCCATAAGTGGGATTACTAAGGCATATTGCTTAGTAAGGAACCAACAAATATTCATTTTGAAAGATGAAACAGAATTTCTTAAAGTACTTCCCCAAAATAAGTCTTCTTGGTTCAGTGAATGATCTAACAATAAACTAACAAACACTGAGTACTTACTGTGAACTAAGCACCATACTAAGCTTTTACACGGATAATCTATTTAACCCTCACAACTCAAGTAGGGATCTCCATTTTACCACCAAAGAATTCAAAAGTAACTACGGATAAATAACATAACCAAAGCTGCTCAGTTTAAGGGATAAAACCAGAATTTGAAACAATTCTACTCTACTGTTTCTATATTTTTTTAAAAAAAGCTATTTTATTTGTAGTAAAATTGTTTTACAGTGGCTGTCACTTTCTATTCTACAAACATACATGTATATTAAGGGAGTTTCTCTATTTCTCCAGTTTTCTTCCATGAGTTAATGATCCCTAATACAATTAGAAAACTAACATACTTGAATTATGTTTAAAGAAATTTACCATAGTAAAGTAAATACATTCAGCTTCAATATCAACTTTTCCAATTTTAAATTCATTGTTTGTGCATGCGTGCTCAGTTGTGTCTGACTCTCTGCGACCCCATGAACTGTAGCCCACCAGGTTCTTCTGTCCATGAGATTTTCCCAGCAAGAATACTGGAGTGGGTTGCCATTTCCTCCTCCAGGGGATCTTCCCAACCCGGGGATCAAACCCGCGTCTTCTGCATTGGTAGATGGATTCTTTACCACTGAGCCACCTGGGAAGCCCAAAACACCTGCTATATGTTCTGTGTGTGAAATATTTACTTAAAATATTTCAGCAATGATATAGTACAACTTGGAACAAAGCAGATAATCATATAAACAAGAAAAAGAGTCAAATCTGTCCCTCTCATGTTATACATGAAATACTGAAGACAAGTATTTCTTCAAATAGCAATTCTTTATTTACCCTTTATTTTTACAAGTAAGCTTGAGAATATCTACTCAGGTTAATTTCTGTTTCACAGATGATACAGATTGTGAGCTCATATTTTATGGGGAAAAAAAAACAAAATATGGAAATAACGAGGTAATAGTGGTTTGAATTCTCCAAGAAAACTAGCTGTTACTTTTAAACTGTATATAACTGGGGAAGAGCTACTAGATTATAAGTTATAATAAAATATACAATAATAGGCAATTGCACTTAAAAGTTAAAAACGTAAGCACTGGAACCTGTCTCTAACACTCTAACAGTAGATGTGTGAGCTAGACAAGTTATTTAACCAGTCTAAGCTTCAGGTTCTCTGTTTATAAAATGGGGATACATCCTCATACAGTTTCTGTGAAAAAAAAATGAAAAAATGACTGTAAAGCATTTCATACACTGCATTATGCATATTTAGCAATCATTAAGTGGTAGTCACATAACAAGAGTTGCTCTTATTTCATAACCAAAAAACTATGTGCATTAAAAAAACCTCTCTAGCTCTCATTTAAAGAGAACCTTCTAATAGTTTTTAAAAATAAAGTATGTAATTATAGCTCACCATTTGCTATGATTTTACAGTTTTAAACAAATTAAAATTATCCTCTAAAAACAACTGCCCTATCTACTTTTCTGTACCTGGGACTGTTTTAGAGTTACTTCATAAAAAGCTGTATTTATTAACCTGCACAAAGCTATAAAAGTATACAATTCCTAAATGATAAAATGCAAGCAACACAGAAATCAAATGTTATATTATTTTGTATTTCTTTAAAATGCTGAAGACCTGGACCTAAGAACAACTACAATTTAAAAACATTTCTCCTTGTTGGTAGTATCTAATTGGTAGACGCTTTCTTCAGCTCAGCTTTATCTTTTGACTCACAGAAAACCTTATCCTTTAGGTGTATGTTGCTAAATATATAGTTGTATGCTTGTTTTTTTTTTTTTAAACCAGAGGCAGAAACTGGATAACAGAAGTCAAATAATTATGTATTCTTTTAGGTAACTGAGTAGTATTTCCAATCTAAAACAATCTATTTGAGTATGTATTTAATAATAGTACAGCCCATTTTTACATAAATATACAATCTTCAATATTTAACACTATATTTGAGCTGTTTTTAAACAGCAGTGAAGAGCATGCCACAAAAACCTATTTCAGACAATGGCTTATATTTGTGTCATTACTACCTCTCTCTAAAACCCTGCACAGTGCACAGAATGAAACAGGCACTCTACAAAGAACAGGTAAATGAATTAGAGCACCAGGGATAAAAATGCAGCTCTGGCCTCATTAATCAAATGAGTTGTCAACCTATGCAAGTAAGTGCTGTAAGAACAACCACATGACACCTTTTCCAGAAATGCACCTCTCTTCTAAAATCACAGAAGCTCATCCCCAGGATAAACACAGCATTATATCTGTAAAAGAACCACAGATGCTTGAGTTTGATTCAGCAGAGATGATGATATCAGAATTTACTCACAAGAGGTCAGAAGGCAAAAGGTCATATCTACTGAGACCATAAAAATGGCAAATATTTCACTATATTCATTAATATCAAAAACTACATAGCCAGAAAACTCACGCTGCTTAAAAATCCAGCTGGTACTTAAATCATAAATTCATTAGGGTCAAATCACTGTGTCTTTAATAAGAAAGGACAAGACAATATAGTATACAGACGTAGAAAAGATATAAGCTTATAACACAGGCATAACAAGAGAAAAACAATTCAACAATCGAAACTACCACCACAAAGGTTTCATATCTTGTACGTGAATCAAAAAACTGGTTTAACCAACTGTGAAGTTAAATATATACAAAATATATTGAGAATAAATGGAGGCCATTAAGGAAATAATATAAAAGGAAATACCATGAGATGTCTGGTAAATCTGAGGTCCAAGAAAGAATATAGGTCTTCACAAAACCTGCTATCCAGAACAGACCTAGAAACCAAGTGAACATAGGAGTATTGAGCTATTTGTTAACGGCATAAAAGTATACATAGTACTTCTAACATGGAACCTAAAACCAAAGGGATTCATAAAGACAGCAGCTAATTCTTAAAATGATAAATTTATTCTTCACTCTTTAATACAGATGAATGCAAACAGAAGCAAAGGAAACAATGCTAACTACCAAATCAAACTGGAAAGAAACTAGGAAAACAATATTGCAAAGAATTTCCTGGTAGTCCAGTGGTTAGGACTCTGTGCTGTCACTGCTGAGGGCATGAGCTCAATCCCTGGTCAGGGAACAACAATCCCAAAAGCTGTGTGGCATGGACAAAACAACAAAAACAAACGAGAATAAAAAAATAAAACAACCCCACAGATTCAGCACAGCAAAGGCACTGATACCAAAACAAAAACAAACAAAACCATAAAGTAGGAAAAATGAGATAAAAGGCAAGAAGGAAAAGCAATTACATTAGAAATATCTATCAGAAAAACAGGGAAACTGAGGCTGCGACCACATTTAAAGAGTTCAGAAAACAAACAAAAAAACCACTGAAAAGATGAATATGATACCAAACAAGCAAAAAGTATGAAAATAAGGAAAAATTTTTTCCTAAAATTACAAATAAAGGGCCCAGCTCAATTTAACACAATCTCTTTGAGGAAAGGGTCACTTATTATCTTTCAGTCCTTAATCAACACCTTACATAGATAGAACTCAATAAACATGTAAAATTAGATCCATGTTGACACTTTGGACACGTAACACTAAGAAAATAAGCAGGTGAATTTTGGGCTGAATTACTAATAGAAAGGAAACAGAAACTTGCAAGAAATTATGAGGCCACATAACTGAGATTTCCTTATAAATCAGAAATTAAACTGTCCTCATTATTCATATAAGATTTAATTTATTTACAGCTGTTGACTAAGGTATAATAAAAAAGAATACTAGTTGATCAAAGTCTATTACCAAGTTACTACCTATGAAACTCTGGGCACCTCATTTCACTATTGTGGGCTTCAACTATAAATGGAGGTAGGTTAGGCTGATGATCTTAAGAGTTTAAATCTTAGTCATAAGTACATTAACAGATAATTCCTGATAATCAAAATGACAGATAAATATCAGATTCTAAAAACTTACAAAAAAAAGATAATAGAATCAATTATATATTTTTCCAACTGGGTTAATGTATCAGTACAGTGCTCCATGAGAACTCAAATGTCCTGAAAACGGGTTATAATAATGATATAATGATACAAATGATGATAAATACTGAGTGCTTTCGATGCTTAATCCTCACAATGATCCTATGGCATAGGTACATTTATTATCCCCGTTTTACAGATAAGGCAGAGAGGTTAAACTTATCCGAAGTTCCACAGAAAATAAATTAGAAGAATCAAGTTTTGAACCCTAATGGTGTGACTCTAGAACCTACACACTAGTTTCCCTGAAATTAAAATTTGCCAGATGACTGGTAAAATAAATAATATAGAATTTACAGCTAGAGGGGGAGAAACTGATAACTGCCTCTCTCAAGAAGAGAAATTAAATAACTATGTAAGTGTTTCACTGCAGAACATCTGGACTACATTTATTCTGGCTCATTACAGTTAACAAAATCTACTTAGCTCCCCCCCTCCCCTAAACCTCATCTACTTCATAAACTTACACCTATCCCACAACAATGCATTAAAACACTATGAAATATTAGTAAAGATGCACAGGCTCAAAGCTTAAAAGAGCTTTGTTGTTCTTGTGCTTAAAAGAGCATTTCAGTGACAGTACAAAGCATACACAAGAAGGATAAAAATATTCAAATTCCCTATTATTTTCAGGAACAAATATATGCCTTGCTAGTGGCTTGAAAGCAACCCAAACGTTAAGGAAACCAGGCTCCAAATCTGAGATTACTCCTGGCGCCTCAGTGGAAAAGAATCCGCCTGCAACCTGTTCCAGTATTCTTGCCTGGGAAGAATGGAGAGAGGAGCCTGGTGGGCTATAGTCCACGGGGTCACAAAGAGTCAGACATGACAGTGACTAAACAGCAACAATGTATACATAAGTATACTCAATTCCTTATTCAGCTTGCACTATGATAGTTTTGGTGCAAATAAACTCTTCATTTAGAAAAATCTTTCTTCTGGTAGTCAGGATTAATGCAGATGGACCTACTTGAAAAATGGAAACGTATATATAAAATTCAATGTTCAAAAAGCAGTTTCTGTTTCTGTATGAGAGTTCCACAGAGTTTCACTATGTATTTTACTACTAAATTCAGTATCAAATTAGCAATGCTTTAGTTTTCATACTCTGCCACTTACTAATAATGGTTACTTATTCTCTTAAAGCATTAGTTTCTCATCTGTAAATAGAAATAATCACAGAACATATTTCTGAATTGTTTCAAGGATTCTGTGTGGCATTAAGTTAAGTATAAGCTATGATTACCAGATAATATTTCTAAGGAATTAAATATTTAGGAAAAGTCTTTAAAAGATGAGTATTGGACCATATGGCATATGTGGAAGCTAAAATATGATACAAATGACCTTATTTACAAAACAGAAACAGAGTCACAGACATAAACAAATTTAGGGGAGGTGGGAAAGGAATAAATTAGGAATTTGGGATTAGCAGATACAAATTACTGTACATAAAAAAACAACAAGGTCCTACTGTATAGCACAGGGAACTATATTCAATATCTTATCATATATAAAAAAATGATAATTTTTTTAAAAAAGTATTGTAGAACAATTCTCAGCTATTATACTTGTAAAAATCAATTAAACTATTAAGAATTTCTGATCTATTCTAGAGTTTATTTTTGTCAGTAAAGGAGAAAGGATGTTTCTGGTAATGAACTGCAAATTCAGAGAATGTGATAGAAGTAGTTGCACTTAAAAAGCCAACAGCCAAACCTCTTTATTACAAACTCTAAACATACTGTTTCAATTATTTTCTTAAAATAAAAACCTGTACAGAGTAATGGTTAAAATAACTAAGTCATCTGGCCCTTGAAATCCTTTGTACAAAATTTTTGTCAAAACAAGATTGGCTTTAATAAGATTAAATTCTTTAAAGAATAAGCCAATGCCAGCCCTTGTGATACTTTCCAACAAGCACCAGCCCATCCCTATAGTTAAGAACGAGGCACTTTCTCAAATCAGCTAATATTTGGCAGTACTCCACAATAGCTTACTTTGCAACCCAGTTTACCTTATCTTTAGCTCACTAGAGATTCGAAGAGCTCAAAAAAAAGAAAAAACAAAACAAAACAGCAACATAAATACAAAGAGTGAGCCCTAGTGTAAATTTTGGTTGTTAATGATGTGCCAATGTTGGTTCACAGAATGTAACAAATATACCATAATGATGAGAAATGTTGATAGTGAATATGATATACCGAACTATTTGTCTGGGGTACCACTCTTTCTAAAAGGGTCTGGAAAAGCTATTCTAAACACCAATTCTTCAACCTGTCAAGCTACTGGTATACTCCTCTATTACCACCCTAAAACAACCTTGAATTAAAATAATTTCAATACTATCCAGTTTTTTAATGCATGCTATTACTTTAAGAGTGTTCATCATTCCTTAAAGTGTTGGATATTGCTAAACTCTAATGTAAAATCTAGTAAAATTTAGCCTTTATGCAATTCAGTGATTAGTATCTGGTTAGTCTCTGGGTATAAATGTACAACTTCTGTTTCCTACACACACACAAACTATTCTCAGAATGAGTTTAGTCTTTGTTCATACTCCAGTATGTAAGTAAGGGAAGTATTTCATTCTAAACTGTTACCTAATCCCATTCTCTACTTGCCATGTGGCCCACGACTATGTATCTTAGAATGTACTGCTTGATATAAAAACACAAAAGAAAAATAAATCTTCAAATTTAAGAATCCATCTTCCCAATTCCTTAATATCTTATTTTTATGTACAAAAGTAATGAGTACTATACTTGTTACCACATACTTCAATGGGTTCTAAACCTTCCTCCAGTTAGAGAAAACAAACATTGTTATTTACAACAGTAATTTAAAAGAAAACAGGGAAGCAAACAAAAGAAAATGAGAGACAATACGTTCTGTAGATTTAAAAGGAAAAGTCTGAAGCTGCACGTTCTATGTGGTAGCTACGAAATGGGAAAATAACATTAACACTACTTAGCAATATAAATGAATGAACTACAGATACATGCAACAACTTGGATGAATCTCAAGGAAACTGTGCTGACTAAAAAAAAAGTCAACCCCCAAAATGTCACACATACTGTATAATTTCATTTATCTAACATTCTTGAATGACAAATTATAGAAATGGAGAACAGACTAGTGTGGCATTAAGAGAGTTAACACCAGGGATCCTTGCACTGATAAAACTGTTCTGTATCTTAACTGTGGTGGTGGAGATAGGAATCTACCTGTAATAAAAATGAAAAGAACTATACACACACACACAAGGACAAGTAAAACGGGATATCTGAACATAATGTGTGAATCAATGTCAATATGGTGCTCATACTGTACTACAGTTTTGCAAGAGGTTACTAGTGAGGGAAACCAGGGAAAAGATACAAAGAATTTCTATTATTTCTTACAACTCCATGTGAATCTACAATCACCTCAAAATTTAAAAAATTTAAAGAGACATTAAAATTGTGACCTTCAATTTTTGAATACTGATAGAAACTTTCCTGCAAATAAATAAAATCTTACACAAAAATCTAACCATCTATTTTTATTCTAGGATAAAAGAGTTTTACTCTCCTATGCTTTTCCCAATGATTGCCAGCGTCAACTTCAAGTGCTGTGTCAAGCAGGCTACAGACACATACAAATGGGAGGTAGTCACAGTGATTAATGATACTTGCTAATGGGCACAGCAAACATTTTTACTTCATTATTTGCTAAGTCTGTGGTTAAATAGGGTGGCAGGGAAATGTCCCTGCCTATACATCCTCCCACCTACCAGTTAAGTTTCATTAAAAACCTAAGAATTTCTGGAGAATAGTTTGAAAATCATTAGCTAAAAGGAAATACTTACTAACTCAACATGTGACATGAAAAACTTATTTCATTGGTGAATTCTCTTATTCAAAGGCAAAAAACAAAAGCACTCATAAAAAAGTAGTACTAAGGTTAACAACTAAAAATCAAAATAAACACTTAAAATCCTGCATTTATCTTTAGTCTCTCAACCTATACAGACTATCAAGCTGGTTCATTCTTGCTTTTTTAGCCTACAAAAAGTACGTCATCAGGAAAGGGCATATTTTTGATTGAAACAAAGTTGGCAATAATTTTATTCTCTCATTCTTTATCCTACTCTCAAGCAAAACAATGTTCTCATTCTTCATGATGAACTAAGTATTCCTTCTATCACTATTTTCAGTCATTTCTTTTAGACGGAGACTTGAATCCTCTCATTTCCCTATATAAAAACAATGTGCATCAAATCTAATTAACAGGATTTGAACAAATCTTTCTGATCCTACTGTCTACATTTTATTCTATTAGACTAGGCTAGCAGAATAATTTTCTAAGTAGTTGCTCTTCTTATTCTGACTTGACCTTTAAACCAGTGATTCTCAAACATAGATCCACAAAGTGCCCCTTTTCATACACATGGGGTTAGGAGTTGAAAATAACAGATTTGTAGGCCTCACCCCAGAGTTTCTGATTAAGTAGGTCTGGATGTGATCTTAAAAATATATACATAAAGGATCTGCTTCAGTGCTCTATTTTAGAACACTTGCTTAAATACTGAATATACTTCAAAGCCCACTCTACTTTCCTAATTTTGCCCTCTTTAAAAAAGCATTTTAAAAAAAGCATAATAGCTCAAAGTAATAACTGGTTCCTAATCTTGGCATTATCAGGTTACCTTGTTCCATTCTAATATTCCAATATATAAATCCACTGATTATGCTAGTCTTTTTGTGATTGTTGCCATATCCTTGCTCATTCTCCTTCAAGTTTTCTAGTCATTTTCCTGTATTTATATCCATCCCACTCAATAATAAAAATATTATTAAACCTTCAAAGATCCTTTAAGTACCAACGCTTCCTTGAAGTCTCAACTTCCCAACTTTGACATCTCTGCCACAACCTAGCTTTAAGTTTGTCAGCAGATCAACATCCTGATCACTGTTTTCCTTATCTGTAAAAAATAATGTAACTAGGAGAACTCAAAAAACTGTTACAGCTATAAGGCCTCTTACACATTAATCTCGTCCCTTCTTAAATTCCCAAAGAATATATTACTTACATTTTTTAACCACTGGTTTATATTGACACACTTTTAAGTGTTAGATATACAGATTATCTACTTCACTCTATAGCAAGAACTGAGATATTTATATCTGAGAGAGGTATCTAGCTCTCAAAGCTTAGAACAAAGTGGCAAAGACATCACCTAAGCTATTCTTTCTTAAAAAAAAAAAATATTTTTAAGTTTTTGGCTGTGCTGAGTCTTCGTTGCTGTGTGGGCTCTTCTCTAGTTGTGCATGTGGGCTTCTCACTGCGATGGGTTCTCTTGTTGGGGAGCATGGGCTCTAGGGCACTCAGGCTTCAGTAGTTGCAGCACATGGGCTCAGCAGCTGCAGCTCCTGGGCTCTAGAGTATAGGCTTAGCAGTTGTGGCACTCAGGCTTAGTTGCTCCAAGGCATGTGGGAGCTTCCCGGACCAGGGATCAAACCTGCCTCCTGTCTTGGTAGGCAGATTCTTATCCACCGAGCCACCAGGGAAGTCCCACCTAAGTTATTCTTGTTTAAACCACACTTTCTTTAACACATTTAATCCATTCCTCCCCTTTTAGATGAACGTATCTTAAACAAAAAATCTGCCATTGAAGAATGTTAGTGATTGATTTCCTTCTGGAAACATTGTTTTCTTAATTGCTTCTTTTTTTCTTATTACTCGAAAATGTGGTTGTCCTTTAAGGTTCAATCTTCCCCATTATTAGTCTCCAATCTTGGATTTCATCATTCATTCCTGATTCCCTATTCCTAGCCATCTACAGGTTGTCCAGTTCAGTTGCTCAGTCTTGTCTGACTCTTTGTGAACCGCAGTACGCCAGGCCTCCCTGTCTTTTAATTTCATGGCTGCAATCACCATCTGCAGTGATTTTGGAGCCCAGAAAAACAGTCAGCCACTGTTTCCACTGTTTCCCCATCTATTTGCCATGAAGTGATGGGACTGGATGCCATGATCTTAGTTTTCTAAATACCTGCCATCACTGCAAATATCAAACTTTCTAACAATCTTCTCACATTATCTTCTTCCATTCCATTCTTTTTATTAGTATTCTTTTCTCCTAGTTCTATTTTTAATCCTTTTCTCTAGTCAATTTAGTCACCCAGTCTTTCGTGTCTCCCCAGTACTTCAGATTCACTTTCTCAATTTTCATGCCCACCTCCACCAATCAGCGTCATCATCTGAATAATTTCCAACAATCAACAACCCTTACAGCTTATTACCATCGAGTTGAGAACTTTGTCTCCAAACAATAGAAGAAATCTTGAGTGTTAAGCATTCGCCCTCTCCACATCATGGCAACTATTCTGTTATTTCAAAACATAATATAAATGCAAATTCATTCATTTAACATACTTATTGAGCATATAACTTTCTCAATACTGTTCGATATGCTGGGGAATGAGTAGTGTATAAAATTAAGTTGCCCTTGAGACACCTGAAATGAGTTATGACAGTCTAATATAATCAAGGGTATCTTAAGAGTAGTTTTCTCAAGTAACTGCCTTGGATTAATAATTTGTATATTCTCATTACCTTGTCAAGAACTAGTCTTTTTTAAGGATTAATGGAAAGCTATGATGATTTTCAAATGACTTAAAATTTCTGATCACTCTTTAGCTCTGTGACCCTCAGTCTCTCTGGGTCTCTCATGAAAAATGGGTGAAAGATCTACATTGCAGAGTTGCTGCGCAGAGAAAATAAGATACATAAATACACTGTAGATACTCATTTATGGACATTAGTGTTGTGCCTCTGAGAATTAAAGCCATGAAGTTTATATTTTCCAATTCAATGATAATTTAATTAATTCCAGTCAAAATTCTATTGAGTATCAAGGCCACTCAAATGGTGAAAAAACACAGGAAAGAACAAATGATGGGACTTCCTGGGGGTCTAGTGGCTAAGAATCTGACTACCAATGTAGGGGACATGTGTTTAATCCCTGGTCTGGGAAGATTCCACATGCTGCAGAGCAACGAAACCCATGTGCTACAACTACAGATGCCCACGTGCCCTGGCACCCATGCTCTGCAATGAGAAGCCACTGCTGTGAGAAGCCCACTCATTGCAACAGAGTAGCCCCCACTTGCTGCAACTAGAGAAAGCCTGCATGCAACAATGAAGACCCAGTGCAGCCAAAAATAAATTTAAAAAAATTTTTTTAAAGATCAAATTGACAAAAATAAATAAATGGTGAAAGAAAATAAATACATGGTGAAAGCGTTTAAAATATTTACTATCAAAATCTTAAGTATAATGTAAGAGTACTTTTGGGACTTACCTGGTAGCCCAGTGGTTAAGAATCTGCCTTCCAATGCAGGGGACTTGGGTTTGATCCCTCATTGGGGAAATAAGATCCCACATGCCATGGGCAACTAAGCCCATGTGCAGCAAATATTGAGCCCGAGCTCTGTAACCAGAAAGCAGCCTGCATGCCATAATGAAAGATCCCATGCCACAACTAAGACCCGATGCAGCCAAATAAGTATATTTTTTAAAAAGAGTACTTTAACTTCTAAGTATTTAACAACCTACAAAGTCAGCGAGAGAATGAATAAAAAAAGGGAAAATACTTTCCACGTTTAAACTGTTTACTTTTATGGAATTTTTCCCAGTCTTTTGATTCCAGAGCTTACAGTATTCAAAGATCAACTTCCTCCTCTTCATACTTTAATATAAAAACAAAATCTAGAAATGGAGGACTAGTGTATTACAACTAGACAGTTAAAGCTTAGAGAAAAAGTCTACACATTTCACCCTCAAAAATGAATCATGACACTAACAGATCTAAATCTCTATCAGGAAAGCTTTCAGAAGCATATACTCACTGAGAAACTTTACAGTAAATAGGAAAAAAAAATCAAGAACAAAGTTGGTAGATATGAGTGCTACAGTGACTAGTATTATTTGCTAAAAGACAGGCTACATCCACTTTTACTTTCAAATTTCACTGTAAAGATCTTTATGGAAAAGATTACGTATAAATGAAAAATAATCCACCATGTACTGAGCTGATCAGCCACTCTTATAAAAGTCATCTGAACATGGAGAAAAAAATTACTATGTAAAGCCGAGGACTGAACTAGAAATACTTTTCCCCAAATCCATGATGAACCACTTACTTTAGTACATAAGAAGCTTCTTTTAAGTGATAGTTTAGGCTATATATATAAGCAGAACGTCTTTTAAAATCTCCATCACTCTAGATTAAATATCACACAGGCTGAAATTTGAAAACCACACAAACTGATCCCACGGACATCAGGCAACACAATCATCAGTTACTTTCCACAGGAAATATGTACAAGATCAGCAAGCCAAACTTAGTAGCTACCATGATGCTTCCATACAGAGGGCATTCAACTCTTTGCCATTAAATGAATCTAGTTTATAATATTATCAGAGTTAGAAAGGTCCTTAAAAAAAAAAAGTACAATTTAAATCTCACAAGATAACAAGGGCTCTTGGATCTTAACATGTCAGTGTATCTGTTAAATTCCAGAATCTGTCATTTCATTTAGGAAGGGTCCTATAAACCCCACTGGACAAACCAGGGTCTAATTCTGAAAGAACATTTTTAGATCTCCAAGATACTAAGTAAAAATAAGAAAGTTACAGAACACTGTAAGATCCATCCTCTTTTGGGTTAAATATAGAGAAATCCAGATTTATATAAGAAAGTGTGCTGTGCTTAATTAGTCGCTCAAGTCATGTCTGACTCGGCAACCCCATGAACTGCAGTCCGCCAGGCTCCTCTGTCCATAGTGATTCTCCAGGCAAGAATTCTGGAGTGGGTTGCCATGCCCTCCTTCAAGGGGACTTCCCAACCCAGGGATCGAACCCGGGTCTCTTACACTGCAGGCAGACTCTTTACCAAGTGATCCACCAGGGAAGCTACAGAAAACTGGAGTGTGTAGCCTATCCCTTCTCCAGGGGATCTTCCCTACCCAGGAATTGAATTGGGCCTCCTGCATTGCAGGCAGATTCTTTACCAGCTGAGCTACCAGGGAAACCCAGGGACTAGAAATTCATGAGTTCAAAGTTCATCATTTAACATAGAAAATAATGAAAGATTATATACAAATATATAATATAAACCTGTATTTTTAATTTAGGATATCATGCATCATTATTTTTGCATCAAGCCAACATATTTTTTTGAATATGGCTCTTATAATTTGAATCCTGGGTTCTCATTCTTGCATAAACCATATCTCTAATGCATTATCCATGGTTTTTGGCTTTAGATTATTCCAAGGTAAGAAATCACCTAGACACTTACGGAGCAATGTGAATGCAGATTTCCTTCTAGACTTGTATTATTTTTCCCCATAATCTTTTAGTTATCTTACCAATACCTAAACTTGACAATTTTCTTCAGCAATTAATTTGTCTTTATCAGGTTTTCCAAAGCATTTAACTAAGCTTTCGTCTAAACAATTCTCTCGTCACATTCACTTATCTCTGATTCATGTAATATCTAACTAATATAAGCACAATACAATAAGCACTCCATGTAAAGTATACATGTGGGCCCTGGGCCACAGTAAGACTATTTAAAGAAAAGATTTCACATATTAATTCTAACTCTAGATTCTTAACTTTAGTCAACATGGTGATATTTTACATGTCTACAATGGGGATTTGGGCCTAAAAGAAAATCTTCTAATTCATCATGGGACTTGTTTTTGCACCTTTTCACTCTATACTTTTTTAAAACAACAGGGTAAGATTTGGTAATGCTACAAATAAACTTTCTCTTAATGCAGTTGTATATAATTGACTCAAGTTTTAAATCAACAAAGTACCTCTAAAATGCTTCAAATCCACTGTATCATTTTATTAATTCTCACTATCCTGAAATATGATCATCTTAATTTTCTCAGAAGGGAATTTTAAGTTTTATAGAACTAAATCCCCACTCTGCAAATGTTAATAACACTTTCCTTCTCCTAGTTTCTCTGAAAATTTCCAAATTAATAATTTTCATTCAATATGTTATCCAGGACCTGAATCAGTATAACATTCAAATTATCATCCAAATTCATTACCAAGATTTTTCTATCACTGAAAAGAAATATGCCAAGTTGATAAAAGTGTCATCAAAATGTAATCAAAGTATAAATGTGTGTTTTTTCTGTTGCTTGTCCCTTTCTTGCCCTTCTGAATTTTTTGAGGAGTACATATTTCTTTCACTACAAGGTTCCAAAGATCATACACTGCTTTGTCCTAAGAGTTGTAGATGTTTGATGCTCTGCTGTTCTACCATCTTACCAATGACTTTTTAAAAAGTACTGGCTTGTATACATGTAAAAGAAGAACCTGTCTCACTGTGTTCAGAAAAAAAATACTTTACTTGTAAAAAATTACATGAAGGAAGAATTTTTAAATGGAGGAAAAGAAACAGCACAATTAAAATAAGTATTTTCAGCCTTGCCTTAGAAATCAAATTCCCAGCATTAGGAGCAAATCATAAACTGTAACTCAAGGTTCATATAACAATAACTCTAAAAATTAAACGAGGACACGGAACTACACCATTAAAAAAAAAAAAAACTACCAATCTAAGTACTTAATTTTTATGTTCTGAATTTAAAATTAGACCAGATTTGAGAAACTATTTTAAACCCCATTTGTATGGAAAACTGTGCAGGAATACTATCAATACTATCAAAATTATCTATATTTTTCTTCCTTAAAATTAATTTATTGTTGTGATTATGAAAGCAAATTACATGCATTACAGAAAAACCAAAAAGGAAAACTCCCATAATGCCAATTACCTTGAAACAAACCACAAACTAAAAACCTTGTGCAGTCACCAGAGTACAAACTTAGTCAGGCAAGAATCATCAATAGATGCTAAATCCAGGAGAGGAAAGTCTGATGAGGAACAGAATATTTACACAATCTCAAAATATCTCTTTATGAATTACTTAATAATGGCAAAATGAGAAACAATTTACTATAAAATGGAGAAACTACTCAATAACTTAGCAAGTAATAAAAATGAACATACTGGTAGTGGGCAAACAAACATCAAGTACCTCCAGATAATAAAAACAAACACAACACTTATTACTTATCCAGTATTCCAGCCAAAAATGCAAAATCTGAATTTAATTATGAAGAATCCTTAGACAAACCCAAATTGAGGGGAACTGGATAAATAACTAGCCTGCCAATGTCATGACAAAAGACAGACTAAGGAACTCTCTTCAGACTATTGGAGTCTGAAGAGACCTAAGAACTAAATGCAATCTATGATACTGGATTGGCTACTGTACCAGAAAAAAAAAAAAAAAAGTACTAATAAAGGGCATAATTGGGACCACTGACGAAAATGGAATATGACCAATAAGCTAGATAAAAGTATTACATTTCTGCTAATTTTCCTGAATTTAACACTCTGGTTACCTAAGAAAGGATGCTTGTTCTTAGGAAATGCATACTAAAGTATTAAGGGCTCTAATAGGGCATGCTGTATACAATATACTCCCAAATGTTTCAAAAACTTTTTTAATCATGTACAGACAGAATATAGTATATAGTGAAAAAATGTTAAAAAAATCAGGGGATCTGATTTTTTATAAAAAATAAAGGATATAAGGCAAGTTTTGTACCATTCATGTAACTTGCCTGTAAGTTTGACATTATTACAAATTAAAACAAAAATGAAAACCCTGCTTTTTCTGGGGAAATTGGTCAACATACACATAGATATTTATATACATGCAATACAGCATTTTTAAATTAAGAAACAGAATTATCAGTTTGATAATACTTAGTTTTAGAAATCTTCCCAGGTACATCTGGGTATCTGGGGAAAAGGCAACTATTTCCAGATGAATTAGAGGTGTTTTTCTCTTGCTCTCCATCCAAGGAAACTACCCCCCACCTTATCCCCTACACACACACCATAAAAACTCAAACCACTACCATCTCCTTTACCAGTCACAGCTAATTAGAGGGATCAAGATGGAGAATACTGGCTCTCTGACACCTTGCCAATTCTTGTGAGGCCCAACTGCACTTTCTTCAAATAAGTTCTGTGAGATTTCCCTACAGCCTTAAAACAAATCGTTTACTTCAGCTAGCTGGAGCTGATTTCTGTTCCTTGCATCCAAACAAATCCTAAAACAGTAGGCTTTTGAGAAGTAGAAATAAATGGAACAAGGGAAACAGTAGCTACTCAAATTAATCTTTTGTCTGTGCTTCAAAAATAGTGTTTGAAGTTTAAAGCTAAGATGTAATAAGGCCCTGTCAAATTCAACCAATTATGCAGCAGCATTTAAGGAGAAATGCAAACAATTCCAAAAGAAACAATCTTACTTTCAAACTTACTTTCTCAAGAAGAGTTACTTATGTATCAAGACCAACCTCAGACCTGCCCCCCACCCCATCAACTTATGGCTACTGAAGTCAAGTCCTAACCATTCAAATCTCTCAAGAGATTTTTTGCCACATGATTAAAGATGAAATGAGCTTTCAAATTCTAGACAGTTGTCTCTCTTTAAATGACATATGAGGAATACAAAATATGAGGAATACAAAAGATCTCTCTATAAAATCAAAAACAGAAACTATCACCTCATTAATCTGTGGGGGAAAAAAAAATATTAGAAGGGTGTATCTTTCTCATATATAGTCTCCTGACAGACTAAACAGTGAGAAAAATGGAAAACATTATTAAATTTATTTAACTTTAAAATTTAAATTATTTAAATTAATTTATCATAGTAAACTCTATTAAAGCCTTTAAATAAAAATTATGTTTTAAATACCTTTTGAGAATAAAAGTCAACATAAGTCTTTAAGGTTTTTTTTTTTAAATTTCTGGTCTCATAAAATGTTAGATAACTATGTAAACTTGAAATTATAAATACCACAATCCAAAACTAATTCAATCCCACTGTTATATTATACACTTAGCTTCTGCCACAGGCTCATACCTTAAATGCTGCACCCATGTTGGTTATAACACAGGTATGATTACTCAATATTATCTTTCTCAATAATAAGCCTCAGAACCAAAAATGTTTATTTGTTTGGATTAACTCTAAATTGAGCAATCTAAGAGTTGCCAGAAAATTATAATCTTCTCCAGTTGTATAAACAGAATAAAGAAAGCTGTACTTATTTTGCTTCTCATGTTAAGCCCAGATTTCACATTTGAGATAGTTTTAAAGTTCAAAAACAAATTTTAATTTAAAATTATGATGCGTAACTATTTATTCACTAAATTATAAATCAATTATTTATTCATTAAAAGGCATAATGTCTGTTTTGATGACATCTTAATGCAACACATCAAAAATGAATTCTGTGACTGACCTGTTGCATGGAAAATATTCAATACCCCTAAAAGCTTAAACAGTTCTGGTAAATAACCCAATGAGATTTGATAAGGATGTAAATTTTATCTAACAATAAAATATGGCTTTCCAGTTTAAAATAAAATTTGATTTATAAGCTGTCCACAAGCATTCATTTCAAATCAAAAAAAAATACATATCGAGTAAAATACAAGACTACCTTCTTTACAGTTTTCAACCACAAATACGGCTCTTCATATTAAATTGTTAGGTAACAAAAATAATATTTTAATATTAAGAAAAAATGAGGCTCCTCCCAACATTATTACAAAAGAGGCAGTTAAAAAAAAAAGAGAGAGCCACTTAAATTTTAAACCCAGCCTACAAACTGAATAAAATTTACACAGCAATATCTCAAATAGTATCTGTCTTGTTATTCTGCCAATCAACACAAAAAACTTTATCACAAAATAAAAAATAATGTTATACTCACTATTAAAAAGTCTTGCAGAATACAAATATTAAACATTTATTCTAATACATGACAAGGAATGTCCCTGATCACTCTGAATATCTGAGATGTAAACATATTCACTTAAACAAAAGCTTTAAACTGAACAAACAATTGAGCACCTACTATCTGCTAAGAATGACTCCCTTGGATACAGACACTATTATGTGTTATTAAAATATCTTTTAAAAATAAACATAACATTTCTTAACTTTCCATACTAATATTCTTTATGCAATTTTTTGATAGCTCTTCAAAGTTCTGTTTATTTTATACAATAAACACACAGTGATAGTACACATTTTAAGTCCCAGCAATAATTTCCAGAAAAGAAGAGCTATTAGAATAATACACTTTAAAAAATAAAACCATACGCTTCTTTAGGAGTTTGAGGCATTAAAAAGGATATACTATTCTTAGAAATCAACTTAATAAATTACAATTTCACTAAGACCACCATAGTATGCATTGAGAAGAGTTTTTCCTAACATTAATTGGCTTTTTGCCTCACTTTTTCATTTTTGGAGTCAAGAATTCCTAGGGCTTACTGTGGTATATAGGGTAAAAATTCTCTGGCTGGAAGCTGTGAGGAAAACAGACAAGGCAAAATTGTAGAAGAGTTATCAGAGAGACCTAAAGAGTTGAAGAGAAATGGGAAGCCCTGTAAAGGTTCTAAACTTAAATTGAGATCAAAGGGATCCTGTAACTTATACTGACAACAAAAAAGAAGCATGATCAAAACATAGTCTCTAAAAATAAAATTTGCTCTCCAATTATGTTATGATTTTCTACAAACCATTTAAACAGATAAACAACTAAAATCCCTAATAAACAACTAAAATCCCTAAAACTTAGCCACCCTAAGAACAAAGACCATTTGACTAGCTTTGCCCCAAGGGCCAAATGTTTCAAAACTCTCTGAACAAAAATTATGCCTCACCTTTTTAATAAATTTGCCTTGACAATCCAAAACACACACACAGTCAACTGGAGTACACAAGAATCAAAAGCAAACATTTATAACCATGTTTTTTATAAAGGGTAATATACAAACAAATAAATAAAAAGCCAGACTCATTTTATAGGGACCAAAAACATATCAAAACAAAAAGAAACAAACCCCAAAGCAATGAAACAGGCCAGTATGAAGAAAGCTCATACAAGTGAAGGCATCTTTTCTGATGATTTCCAACTTTGTATTGTTTCTTTGAAGGATCTGAATAAATCCAAATGCCTTATATGTCTAGACTTGATCAAGGTCAAGATCAACAAAAACACAGGTATAGACAGCATTCCCTATGACTACATAAACCAAGTTTTCCTAAGAGTATACTTATTCCCTACATTAGGTAGTAAGTTTAAAGTACCAATCCTCTGATCTTAACCCACAGATCTTAATCACTTAGTCTATAAATGCACAATCTTTACACAGCAGTTGAGGATCTGAATGAAATGCTCACTCAGAACATAATACAAGTAAGTAATGACCCCAAATCCCTACACAAACTCTCCCACTACCCACCAACATTTCATCTTAAAACATTTCAAAGATTTTAAGAAGGCAGTGTGTTCAGTCTTCCATGATGAAACTCCCTAAGCTAGTAATTTCTACTATTTTGTAAATTAGAAATTATCAGCCTAATTCACACGAGCTTCATATATCTTTTATTCCACTGTAAATATTTTAGAGCAGAATTTACAATGGAATAAGAGAATCATTAGAGAGTGGACCCTCTCCAATCTCTTTAAGTAGTACTGGATTGAAAGGCACTCATCTTTCAGTTGCTCCACAATCAGAATGGTCATTACATACCATTAATGACCCACTCATATCCCACTGCTTACTTCAGGCCAAAAAAGATCGACCTCCCACTAGACAGGTGAATTCTAATCATCCACACTTTTAAAGTTAAGTGACATCATTTCATTTTCTGCCCAGATTCAAGGCCCTATTATGATATGGCTTTTATTTAAAGTCCCACTAAAACAGACTAAATTTCACATCCCATAGCGAGTGAATAAATGGACATGTTTGGCAAGGAACAATATCAAGAGCTAGAGATTTACTTTTTTACTTACATAATTGTGACAGTATGTTATAAGACAATTACAGGGCAGCAAAGCACAGAGCTCTACTTTATCAAATACACAATCAACTCACAAAATTCCTAAGGAACGCTTAAATATATGGGGAAAATGGATGCAAAACATAATAGTGACAAGAACAAGCACCTCCACACCCAGTGAAGTAACAGGTTTAGGCTTGTTTGTACAGCTCCCTAAAAATTAATTTTAAAGAGTACAAAAACCAAAATTCACAAAATTGGTCAAAAGTTGAATGAGAAACGTTCTACTGTAGATTAAAACATCGATTCTTACGAAATAGGCTGTACTTGCACACTTCCTAAATATTTTAATTTACTTTAGCTTATTGAATGAAAAACGCTTGGATTAAACCAAACAAAAACTATTATTTGCCCCCTAATAATTTTTTTATGTGTAAGAGCACCTGACCTCACTGCTGAAATTTCTAATAAAAACACCTGAGTGCTTTTTAGTTTTTTGAAACGTGGTGTCATTTTACTTGCCTCTCAGGAAAAACCCATAAAACTAATCAACTAAAACACAGCATTGCAATTTGCAGTAAAATCGACACATCTTTGTAAACGGTTTGGGGAGGTGAAAAAAGGCCCAGCCTTTTCATGTAAACATAATAAGCCTGTAATATGCTGCAGACAAACGCACTGCAAGGGGTGTGGAGGACCCGAGCTGATTAGATTACCACAACATCAGCCTGGGGCCGCCATTTTTAGAATCTGTAAAGGACAAAAGAGCGAAATTTCACTTTTTACTGGCCATCTAGGAGATTAAAGGAAAAAACTGACTGTTTTCCAATTAGGTACTGATGTCTCCAGTCCAGAGCTGAATGCACCTCACTTAATTCTCTCCAAGGTCTCCAGAACTCCGAACACCTTATGTTATTCACATCTCTAAAAGGTGAGGGGAAACGGGCAAAACGGGGCTTACTCTAAAGCTAACTCTAGCGATTTCCCCTTGACTTTAAACTGTATCGTTCGTAACACACAGTTCAGCAAGAATGCATCTCTAAGGAGCTAAGGCCGATGGAAGAGAGCCCTCCGGATTGTTTGCTCTCTCCTCCTCCCCTGTTTAGCACAGTGAACCGTTTGTTTCTCTTCTGTGTCTGCTGCCACTGTGTTTGTGCCAGTCCCTTGGTCAAAATCAGCTTTCCTGAAATGTGCCATATTGTGGCTTCTAAGCCTCCGCTACAGTAAAGGGCGACGATAATGCAAGAGAGGAGGGGGCGGGGGGCAGACTGAGACGGCTGGGTGCTGGGGTGACCACCTCAGGGGCGGGTTTACCCTTTCCCGGAGAGGATGAGGAGCTGACTCGTTCTCCCACAAAGGGATATACCCAAGGCGTTCTTTCCACCCCTTCGTATTTATGAGAAAATTAAACCAGAGACTGCCAGGCGACAAATGGAAGCAATAGAAGAAAATGGGGCCTATACGGGTTCCCAGCACCTGAACAAGATGCGGTAGAGGAAAGGGAGAGAGCTGGCAGCTCCTGGGACCACTTCGACACAAACCCTACTAACAGTCACAAACCTACCTCCTTATCCAAGCGGCTCTAACCCGCTGCCGGCGATGAGTGCGCCCCCTCCCTAACTCCCACTCTCAAGGGGGTTTAACTGCCAGTTTTCCTTTCCCCAACCCTAAAACCCGCCATAATGCTCCCTTCCTAAGGACAAGGAGGAAAAAGGATATATTCGATTCAAACCAGCAACGTCTAGCCCCCGCCAAGACACCTGAGTCAACGTCGACTCCCCCACACCGTAAAGATAAAGATGAGAAAGCCCCCTCCCCCTGGAAACACACGTCCCTCCACCCCGCAAACCCCAGGAACTCCCAAGGAGACGACAGACACTGACCTGTGATGTTCACACACCAGACACCCGAACCCCGTTATCTCCTCGACCCCCAAGGAGTCTCTCCACACCTCCGCGGTCAGACGATCCCCCGACAGCAGCCACTGCAGACACACACACCCCCTCCCCAAACAGCAGCGCTCAGCCTCTTCGCCAGCAACCGAGGAGTAGGGGAGGGGGCACAGAGACAGTCAACAGGAACGCAGAGGCCACGGCGAGGCTGCTCAGAGTGTCTATGCCCCTTCTACTGCCGCTCCCGAACTCAGGTACCGTCTCCGACTCAGCCCCCTGCGCCCGCTCAGTGTCACTGCCTCTCGCTCTGGGAAAATGGCGGCTGACGGCGGCGGCCGCGGCGGCGGCGGCGGCCGCGGCGGCGGCAAGTGCACGGGGCCCGCCCGCCCCGCTCCGCAGGGGCAGAGGGGGAGGGGACGAAGCTGCCCGCCGCCATTTTGCTTACGGGCTGCCGCCCGCCGTTTCCTCTCCACGGAGGCTCGAAGACAGCCACCGGAGGCAGAGCGGTCGACAGAATCTCCGTCTATTTCACAACAGATGCAGTCAACAATTCACTGAAGGTTTGGGAAAGTTTCGGTATTTGATGGGATTGGTTCTTTATCCCCTTTCCCTGAGTAGCCCTCAAGTCTGGATATCGGTGAGCTTGGGCGCGACACTACTGGGTGGAAGGATAATGATTGTAGGCCTTGGAAAGACCCCCTTCCCCTTTCCCCGCAAGCATTTTCTCCCACTCCCAAAACCACCTCTGTCCTGTTCTTTCCTCCTCCCCCCACCTCCCAGTCTGGCCTCCGGAGCGGGGTGAACTCGGTTAGGGTGTCACTCGACGCCCACTAGGGGCTGAGGCGGCTTCAGTGCGCAGGCTCCGAGCACCGGATAAAAGCGAAGCTGTTGAGTCCAGTGCCGTCTCGATGGAGGAGCGAGAAACGGAAGAGGTCAGGGGGAGAAGCAGCTGGAAAAATACAGCCACCGTCAGCGCCGCCTCCCTGCCACCGTGTATCGGGGTAAAAAGCTGTCGTTGCCGTCGGTGCAGTTGCCGTCGCTACCTCCTACTTCTTTGGCCCGGGGAAACGATTTCCCCGCCGCGGGATAATGTGCGGGGAGGGGATCGGGAATTCCTTTAGATGGCAGTTGACTAAACGGGGGAGGGTCAGACAGACGGCTATAGAAGAACAAAAGGGAAGGCCAAAGAATAAAGGGTTTCCCCAGTAAAATGACACGGTGATTGCGGTTCTTGTTTTCGGGGTCTTTCCCCGAAATGGCGGTTTCCGTCTTCTTGCTCCACAGCGACCCGAAGCGCTCGGTAAGCGGGGTGGGGAGAGGCAGAGGTGGTCCATGCAGCCAATCAGTGTCTGATGTATTCTGTCGAGCGGGTCCTGATTGGCTAGCAGTGACCTCATGCTGCAGCAGCGGGTGGGGCCAGAGCCGTCGTGGGAGGCTGTTGCAAAGGCCGAGAGGGAGAAGTGACGATGGTGTTCGTTGATGCCGCGGCCGATTCGGAACACAAGCTGTGGCGAAGGGAATCTAAAGGCTCTTCCTTGACTATTTTCTCCTGTCCCTGCGCGAGGTGAGGGCCCCGGCTCGGCCTCTGCGAAACTTTGGGGCGCTGGCGCGGACGAGGAAACAAATTCTCCCGTGACTTTAGTAACTGCGTCAGGGCAAGATGGCGCTGGGTCTCCTTGGGGCGCGGGGGGAGAGGCACGTCCACCGTCGCCGCAGCGCATGTGACCGGGCTGCATTCCTGTGGGGTTTGGCTCAGACCCAGGCGGGGGCGGGGGAGGGGAAAGGGCTGGGGCGGAGTAGTCTGTGGTGCGGTCGGCGTCGGCGGCCTGAAGAGGAAGAGTTGACTGAGGGCGCTTCCCCTCCCCCATTCTGCTTAACAGCTGCGGCTCGCTGGGGAAAGCCCCCCAGGGACGCTCCTGATGGGGATGTGACGGCTGTTGGTGAAGGGAAAGGCTTGTCGCCCTATTTTCTTATCTGCCTTTCTCCTTGCGAAGTATACTTACGTAAGGTGGCAGGTCCCTAATGTGGGAGCTGGAATCACCCACGAGTCGGGAAAGGCCACTGGACTGAGTCAAGAGTCTAGCTTCTGGGCCACAGCGCCGAGGAATATCGATTAATTTCTGAGAAAACTTAAGTTTTTCAGATTCGAATAGCAAAATAATTCTTAAGTTTGGAATCAAGTGTAAAAAGCGTGATGATATATACCCAGGAACACTTGTAATTTCCTGAAAGTAAAAAGAAATCAAGGAGTATACCATCTGAAGTTTGAGGGCCCGTTTCGAACTTGTTGCTTCTATCTGTATTTACTTTCTTCCCGTTTTCTCTCTGTCTGTGTATCCTACAAGAATGTGAAATCCTATCTGAAATTTTTTTTTTAATTTAGACGTGATTAGTAATACAGAATAAAAACTGCTAGTATTGTAATATACATGAAGTTGTAAGGGTGTTTTCAGTACTCTTGGTCTTCTGTTGTTTTTCTGTCGTCCTCTTGACTGTGGTTTTTAAAAATAAAAATGAAGTTGTAATCATTTTTGGTAAATGTTATTCATCAAGATTCCTGCATCATTATGAAATATTAAAACTTGCCTCTCTAAATCACTTTTGTATAAGTATGAATTTTAATTTTAGTATTTGAAACTTTACTAGGTGAAGATTTCCAGCAGCTCAAAAGTTCTTATGGTCAATATTGGCAGATTAAGTAGGGAAGTCTAATTTTATTTTATTATTATTCCCACTTGCGAAAGTAGTATAGCAGCCATTAACTGAACTAGAGAAGAATTAAAAGGGCTTCTCACCTTGGGTAGTGTTGAGGGAGAGCTGGGAGTTATTCAACAAACACTTTTCCATCTAAAACCTGACTTGCATTTTTACTGAATATCTATATTTGGTGCTATCAGAATGTTTATTGGTTTTAAAAAGATAAGTTTAACCTGGACCCAAGGTTGAGCTATTTCCTTAGTCTTAGTTGTAGACTTGGTAGTTTGAAAACAAGATTGAATTTTTAATACTTTAAGTAGTACAAAGATTTTAAAATTAAACTTTTTTGTCCACTCTCAATATAAATTGGGCCTTTTTCCTATAAGAATTCTTGAGTAACTTCAGGGACCTATAAGTAAATGGCTCATTTCCCTTAAAGGAATTGTCTTTTGGCTTAGAAAAGAGGGACTAAATATGAAGTCAGTAGATTTAAATTCAATTTCCAAAATGCTCTAACTTCACTGTGTCTTAGTAACGAAAGTGAAAAGTTAAGTTGCTCAGTTGTGTCTGACTCTTTGCGACCCCATGGACTGGAGCCTACCAGGTTCCACCATCCATGGGATTTTTCCAGGCAAGAATACTGGAGTGCCATTTTCTTCTCCAGGAGATCTTCCCGACCCAGGGATTGAACCTGAGTCTCCCACATTGTAGGCAGACGCTTTACCGTCTGAGCCACCAGGGAAGTCCCTTAATGAAACAGGCCATATTGCAAGTTAATGGAACCAAATCCTTGTGCTTTTAATCAGTTTGTGTCCACATTGTTCCTGATTGCCAAATCCATGAACATATTTAGCTCTAATTTTTCTTTACGTTCCTATGACACTTGAAATAGTACTTGCAGTTACTTGTCTTTGTCTGTCTTCTTGCATTTTATGTTCTCCCTCAACAATTTCATTTGTGCCATTCTCTAATTAAACATCCAAATTTTTGCCTCAGAGCTGCAGATGTCGTGTTCAGGTTTACCAGGGGCCGCAGGCTTCCTGAGGGTTGCAAAGAGTTCCACACAACATACTGACTGAACAACAGGCTTCCTGAACTCATTTAAAAAAAAAAAAAAAATTATACTTGGTACTTGATCCCAAACTGTAAAGTACTAGCTTTCAGACTAAATCAACAAGCCAAAAACAAAAAACCCTCTTTTGACCCTCAGAATTTTGAGTAAAGGGCTGATGATGCTCAGCAGCAAGGTTTCCTCCCCTTTCATGTGTGAGATGGGGAGGGGAGGCTGCTAATGGGACAGAGATAGTACTGCCCTGGCAAAGATGGGAAAACAGCAAATGACCTTAGTATTTTTTGATGTTCATATTTCTCACCTATTAACGGACATTTTAACCTACAAACTTCAACGATATCTGAACACCAGAAATTATTTGGGTTTTATAGTTCCTTAATGTATTTGGGGCTTATCATGTACTGCTTGCTCTGATATAGAGGACCCAATAAGTTCTGCCCTTGTGTTTTTGTCGCTTGTCATTTTATGTGTTACTGTGTCAGCCACTAGCAGCTGCATGTATTTTATGTATTATAAGGTTGGCATTCCAATAATAGGGCTTATTAAAATGGTATGTAAAACAAAGCCCTGCAGTAAATCAAATTTGAGCTTTTAGCATAAACACTGATAACCCTTCTGTCTTAAAGCTTTTGGGGGGATTTTTGAATAGTCATTGTCTATTAACTTTATTTTTTGACATTTGCTGAAACTAAATTCATAGTAAAAAAAGAAATCATCTTAATTACATGTGACTTTCAGTGGATTTTGTTTTTATATAAAACTGCTCTGCTCCATCTCTCCCTGACTGTAATGGCCTTTAAATGCAGAATGAAAAGATTTATATCTGAGAACTGTTTGAGTTGAAACCATTAAATATACCTTAAAATATTATAGTTAAACAACATATACGGCTTGCTTAGTTTAACTTCCTGGGGGTGGGTGGGCACAGATTAAGTGCTATCTTATTCTCCCTGGGCAAGGTGTTTATTTGTGTTAACACTAAAATTCGTATTTGCAAGTGTTGGTCAAAAAAACTTTCCAGGGTTTTGGATACCTTAGGTCAAATTGATGTTTTTCTCTTAAGGAGAGTTAATAAGTTTGTTCCTCTAAGTATCTAAAAGAAAGTTACCTGCTCTCTGCTATTGAAAAAGATCAGGTCCATAGTCTCTTCCTTGTTGACTTGTTTATGTTTAGTTCAAGTTTGAAACATCTGTAAATATAGGATTTCACCTGGAAACTAGAAAAATCGTGTTTCTTCTTCTATCTATGTGAAGCAAATAGGAAATAGCAAAAACCTATAGACCCCACCTTCTCTTGAGTGATGTAGGAAAAGTATTTTATGCCATTTTTTTCTTCAGTGCTTATGTTTGCCATAAATTCTGCTTGCTTCAGTGTTGATCTTGCACTTAAATTTCTTACAGAAGAAAACTGGGTTTGGGTTTTTTTTGTTTCTCCTTTATTATATGCACACAACTTAACAGAAAAGGGCATGGCCAACATTGTGTTTCTGAGGTACAGAACATACCTTCAGTAAACAATCTTTTATATGATGCTGATCCTATTAAAAGTAATTTGGGTTATGGACCCAGGGTAAATGGTATTTCATACAACTGAAAGTTAAACCAAGTTAAATTAAGTGACAATTTATTCCTAGGGATTGTATCACTTTAATATATTTTATCCTCAAAAGTATTTATTTTTAAAGGTGATGGTGGTTTGGTCACTAAGTTGTGTCTGACTCTTGTGACTCCATGGACTCTAACTTGCCAGGCTCCTCTGTCCATGGGATTTCCCAGCAAGAATACTGGAGTGGGTTGCCATTTCCTTCAGAGGATCTTCACTACCCAGTGATCGAACCCAGGTCTCTTGCATTGCAGGTGGATGCTTTACCAGCTGAGCCACCAGGGAAGTACCCTCTCAAAGTATGTTAATATTTGTATCTTAGATTTATGATACATATTATGGTTTTCTTTCTGCAGTTGCTTTGTTCTTGAGACAGATTGGAATTCTAGCTCTAATTTCAATGAAATAATTTGCATTCCTACCATATTTAGGGCTTCCCTGGTGGCTCAGATGGATGGGAGATCCAGATTCAATCCCTGGGTTGGGAAGATGCCTTGGAGAAGGGAATGGCCACCCACTCCAAGATTCTTACTGGAGAGTTCCATGGACAGAGGAGCCGGGTGGGCTATAGTCCATGGAGTCCACAAAGAGGTGGACACGACGACTAATACTTTTCACACCATATTTAAGATACATGGAAACATGGAAGATAATTCCTAGCTCTTTAGGTTGACAATATAAACTCCTTTGAAAAATTATATATGACTTAAGAGATATTCAACCCATAACATAGAGGTCAGGGGTTCACTTGTACCATCTTGGAACTTTAAATGACTAAAAGTTAACTAGTTCCCCTTCTCCACAAACTCAGCCTTTTAGGTAAGTTTTATCTTAGGAAATAAGAAAAGACTATATACAACTGTTTGCATTTATAACATTTTGTGAAAGTTCTGTATTATGTGCTCCAGATGTGGTGTTGCATAACCTATAGTATGTGATTCCTTAGAATATACCTCTTCAAAACTCCTTGGTCTATATGCTAATTCCCTTTGCTAGTTACTGCTCCTGTCCTTGTTTTTATTAATTGCTTTTTTCTGCTTCTTGTTTCCCAGTGCTATGTCCACAATCACCTTTTGTTGTTTAGTCGCTAAGTTGTGTCCAACTCTCTGCGACCCCATGGACAGTAGCACACCAGGCTCCTCTGGCCTCCACTATCTCCCCGAGTTTGCTTAAATTCATGTCCATTGAATCACCTTTACACAGTCAATTCCCACCCTTTTACCTGTTGATGACTCCAGAATTTATAGTCTCTGAACTCAATTGGAACTGCTAAATATCTCACACGTCTCTGAACAAATTCAAAACTGACCTTTTTTCTCTTAGCTTTTCTCCTTTTGTTTCCTTTTAATGGTTCTCGCTTTCTAGGTAAATTTATATAATCAAACATTTTTCCAATCAATCTTTTTTGCTTAAAACACTCAATTAGTTTGCCACATTTGAGGATCAAGCTAGAACACACCCTATGGCATGTGACGTCCTTCATCTGTCTCCTGTTTATCTCCAGAAAATGAGATATTCCCTTTTCTTTGTTAATTCTGTGTCTATCACACTGTCCTGTTCCAAGTTCTTTTTCGTTATAGTTTATGAAATATTGGTAGGCAGTGTCTCATCTTTGTAGCTGAAGTGCAGAGTTCTGGCATTTAATAGGCACTCAGTTTTGTTGCGGGAATAACATAAAACTGCCTGAACATTTTGCTATAGCATGTGTTTATGGTAATGATAGCAAGTCAGTTGGATATATAAATGGATGGAAAATGTTCTGGTTGATTCTATACCATCATGTTACAAAACTTTTGGGGTTGTTGTCCCACCTACCCATCCATTCACCTATTTTGCCAGTGTTGTTAGGCCTCAAATCTGCATTCTGCCACCTGGGCCTTTTCACTTAAATATTTGTACCTGTTATTGTAGAAGCTAGGGTTTCTGGTGGCTCAGTTACTAAAGAATCTGCCTGTAATGTGGGAGACCTGGGTTTGATCACAGGGTTGGGAAGATCCCCTGGGGGAGGGCATGGCAACCCACTCCAGTATTCTTGCCTGGAGAATCCCCATGGACAGAGGAGCCTGGCGGGCTGCAGTCCATGGGGTCGCAAAGAGTTGGACACGACTGAGCGACTAAGCACAGCATAGGACTAGCCTGTATTCTATTAATATATAATCTGGTTTGAGATCGGGCTTCCCCAGTGACTCAGATGGTAAAGAATCTGCCTGCAATATGGGAGACCCGGGTTCAGTCCTTGGGTTGGGAAGATCCCTCGGAGAAGGGCTTGACAACCCACTCCAATATTCTTGCCTGGAGAATTCCATGGATAGAGGAGCCTGGCGGGCTACAGTCTATGGGGTGCCAAAAAGTTGGACACAACTGAGCAACTAACACTTCGGGATTAAGCCTTGTAGGTATGTATTGTAAGCATTCAACCAGGAGCCCCAGATAACAAACAGGTAATGTGCTTTGTAGAGGAAATTGAATTTTTGAACTAGGAGGGAAAATGTGGATTTCAATAGTGGATGGGGTGGGAGCAAAGAACAGGAGTAGAGAAAATATGTTCTAAGTATAAGAAACCTGTTTGACTAGTCTTACATGAAGTACACTGAGTGATGAGACTGGAAAAGAGGGTGGACTGGAACCAGATGACTTTTTTTTTTTTTTTAATCTAGAGTCCTTTTGTCAGTGAAGCTCAAGTCATTTATTCTGTCTTCTTTCTCCTCTTTTGAGGAAATAGTTTCAAAGAGGAAAATTACTGACTTGTCTCACAGAAGTCCTCAGGGACTTCACAGGGACCCAGATATTGCTTACTAACTCCAAATTGAAAACTGGACATTTAGTAGAGTCTGTTATGTAACATTTTATATACCAGAGTCATAATTTGTAAATGTTCACAAGTAGCTAAACATCAGAACAAGCTAAGAATGAATACAATTTATAAGGGATCTTGATATCTGGGGGGCAAGGATATGAAGGGACAGCTGTGCTTAATCGGTTACATGAGCTAGTGTTACCTTTGCCTTTGTGCTGTGTCTTACAGAAATTAGTTTTTAGTGATAGAAGAGACTTGGTTTTGCTTGTCTTTACAAGTGAGGAAATATCCATCAAGATAACTTGGATTTAAGTACTTCATTTTTCTAGGTATGACCAAATTTGATCATGTTTTCTTTTTTCCTTAATTTTTATTTGAATCCTAATCAGTGAGTGCTTATTACATTAAAGAAGTCATTCATGTTTGTTTTCAGTACTTTATGTATCTTTGTCTTGCTCTCCTACATGATCATTAACATAGAGTAGACACTTAATTTTTGGTTCCCATTCTTCCTGTCCTCCCCCTTTTTCCTCTTCTGTATTCTCCAGACTTCCCTTTTGATTACTCATTTGATTAATTGCAGTTTGTGTAGTTAATGTAACAGTGTATACTGTTGAAATATGTGTATTAAGTGATCTACATTTATCCTTACCTCTGTAGGCAAGAATCAGTTAACCAAGTCAAACTTTGGTATTATTGAAGCCCTCAGCCTCTGTAAAGATGACCAGTTAAATTGATGGGGAGATAAGACTTTCTTAAAATTTCCTCACATTAAACTGCAGAGTAAACTGAGCTTTCAATGAAGTTAGTAGTAGATTACTTCCTAATTCATAGTTTTTGGTCCAAATAGCCTTCTCTGAAATTAAAAACAAAACAGAAAACATTGAAAGTAGCAGAGGTTTATGCCATGAAAATCAAAATTTCATGATTATGAGACTATAATAGCTATAGCATAGTTATTTCTATGTATCCCTACGGTTCATGGGGTCGCAAAGAGTCAGACACGACTGAGCGACTGAACTGAACTGAACTACCTTTTTTTATCAGCCAAATGGGAATTATCAAATTATGTTCAAGAATAAGGTCTAAATTCTGACAGGAATTTAATTGGAGGCTTAGATCAAAGTGAAAAATTTTTTAAAGGTAAATTCTTTGAACAAATGGTTAAGTTTTCTGAATCAGGTATTTAGTAAAATCAATTATTTGTGGAAGTGAAGCGGCTGCTTGGTTGTCTATGCATAACCTTTTTTTTTCTCCCACCAGCCCTTGCCATCATTTGTTCCAAAAATACTAGTAATAAACAATACTTAGGTTATGTTTTCCATTTTTCAAACAGCAAAACAAATCATATGTTCCCACTGGAATAAATGTTCCATTTATAAATGCAGTTTTTCCTTACTATGCATTTTTGTGAAATAACATAATTTGTGTGAAATTAAAATATAATCATTCTGAAATGAATCAGCAATGTAAAATGAAGGAATCAGATTATAAAATCAAATGAGGTAAGGCTTAGAAGATGGGAAGAGGATAGTTAAGCATTCATATGTGGATATTTAATTTTGTTCTTTGGAAAGGAATTCTCAGTGAAAAGATCTTCATATCAATCACAAAATTTGTTATTTTAGAACTCAGTAATTACAGCCAGACCAGCAAACTTTTTAGAACTTGGGGCCCCAGAATGATCAGGTGAAGGTAAATATGTTAGATTGAGAGCATAAGGAAGAGTTTTGACATCACAGGCTATTTTGACTTAAAGCATGAACTTGAAAGTAGTTTCATTTTTTAGAATTTATTCATTCCCTTGCAGCCTCTCCCTCTCACTGGCAGAACTTACTTCCTTGCTTGCTCATTCTGCTACTATGCATCAAAGAGGCATTGTGTACCTAAAGTTGTTAAGCTACTTGGAAGAAAGGTACTTAGAAGAACAGGGTAATTATTAGTCATAATGAACTGTCTTTGTAGAGATACATGGGCAACTCCCTTATATATTAGTAGAAGTGAGCAACTAGATAGCTTCCCAACAAGCTGGTTAGATTTGTTCTAAATCAAGGACTTTGCCTCATAGTCTAGGTCTAATGTCTTATAGGAGCCTAACAGAGTCATTGTTTTGAAGATAGGATAACAAAATTTAGGACAGATCAAACAATGTGTGTCCATAGATCTCTTAAGATATGAATCAACAAGGCAAAATAATCATGAAACTTGTAGGGTTTTTTGGTAGAATGTAGCAATTCAATTCTGTATGTATGAGAGGCAAACTAAAAAGAACTAGTTGGCAGGGGTTTAGGCCTAATCAAATACACTATAGAGTTGCTAGATTTAGTTGTCTAAATAGCAACACTGTCCTCCTTTTTCAAAAATAGTTACTAACAGCAAATAAGGACATGGTCTGTTGATTTTAGAAATTGTTACTTTGAAAAACTTACTGCTGCTGCTTAGTCCCTTCAGTCTGTCCAACTCTGTGTGACACTGTGGACTGCAGCCCACCAGGCTTCTCTGTCCATGGGATTCTCTAGGCAAGAATACTGGAGTGAGATTCCATTCCGTCCTCCAGGGGATCTTCCTGACCCAGGGATTGCAGGCAAATTCTTTACCACTGAGCCACCAGGGAAGCCTGAAAAACTTGCTACATAGTTCTTATTCTCATTTTGCTGTGGAGTAATGAAAAATTATCCAGAATTCATTTTGGATTATATTATTTCTGAATCATTCATGTTATCTCAACTCTCTTGTGACAAGTCAGTCCTATAAGTAGACAAATATGTAAAAAGATTATAAAATTCCAACAATTTAAAGTAGAATATGTGCATAAGTACAGCCATATTTTTAAAGAATCATTTCAGAGCATTGTATACTACAAAGAAATGGTAACAAAAACATGAAAATGTATAGTTCATAGGGCATTTGTGTATTATGTGTGCTTTCACAGAAATGAGGGTAAAGGAAATAAAGTAGAATGGTTTCACTGGTTCTCTCTGGGTTGTAGGCTTACCGATGAATTTTCTGCAGCAGACAAGTATTACCAGAAAGCATTTTTCTTCAGAGTTGTTCTAGTTTGTAGTGATAAGGCAAAATGCTTGTATATTATCTTTAAAAATATGATGTAAACAGTATGATCTACAACTTGTCAAAACCCAGGAACCCTCTCTCATTTCAACACTTGGTGTCTGGTATGTCCATAAGTATGTCCATTATTTTTTGGTTTACATCCCCTTGTCTTCATGATCATTGCCACTATTTTAGCTCAGACCTGGCATAGAGTAGCCTGTCACCCTAAATATTCGCCAAATAAATGAGTCTCTCTATATAAAATTATGTAGTGACATAGCTTACTCTGGCTTTAATCTTGCCCCTTCTAATCTATCTATCATCCTTCAAAGTGATCTTACTAAAATGTGAATCTGATCTTACTTGAAATGCTTTAAAGGAATCCATGCTCCTAGAGTGGCATAAAGGAAGGAACTCTGTGATTTGGTGGCTCCTCCCTTTTTTCCTCCCTTGCTTTTCCTTTTGCTTCCACCCATATTACTGCTTTCAGATCTCCAAACTTAACTTGTTCTGTCAGACCTTTCTTTGTATCATCTCTTCATGGAATATTCCTACTCTACGGCCTTGTAAATGCATCCTTCAGTTCAAGTGTTCTTTTCTCTCTGAAGCTTTCTCTGGTGCTCTCCAAGAAGTCTGTTGTTACTATAATTCCATGTACCCTTTACCCAGTTCTATTAATATCATAGCAGTTTGTTATAATAAGAATCTCCTCCCCCTGCTAGAATGTGAGCCCTTGAAGGGCAATGTTTAACTTGCATTGTCTCTCTCAGATAAATGCATAGTCCCTGCATTAATTCCCAGGGCATAGTAAGTGCTCAAGTAAATGTTTTTAATTACTTAAGTCTCCTTTCTCTTTGTTGTAAGTATGAAACTGCAAAATAGCTCCTGAACTTTAATTGTGAAGAGAAGTAAAGAGGGTTAGAGATGAATTTTTGTAGTTTAAAAGCTAGGAAAATGGTAATGGTTGTGCCCAAGAGCAAAGCCACTCTATTTGGGGGTGGAGGTGGATGAATGATTGAACATCAGTTCTATCTTTGAAAGACTAACAATCCCAAGTGAAGGGTATCCTAGTACTGTTTGTCCATTGCAGATAAAAGCCTCCTCAAAAAAAAGTGTTCAATTGTGTTGATCAATTGAAAATTCCTGTCCAACCTCTGATATTTGGTTATAAATTATTATTTTTCTGGTTAAACTTGCCTTTCCATAGCATAATAATAATAAAAAGATAACTGTACAGGTACTTTTGCTTAATTACATTAGAAAAAAGAACCTTTCCATTGCGAACTTTTCTAAACTGATCAACAACCCTATTAACAGGATAGACTTTCAGGACTAGATTCTGGTATCTCATTTCAGAAGAATAGGTGTGGTCCCACAAATAATGAATGGAGATCATAAATGCTTACCAATATGCAGCAACAGTCGTAGGGACTAAACATCCCAAAATGGCTTTGATAAAAAAGTACATGTTTATGTCTGCACAGAAAGGTACTTAATCTGAATTCTTAATAGTTTACAATCAACAGATGATATTGTTGATATTCATTTTTATAAAGTTGAATCCGGTAATGTGTTGACCAGTCCCTTCCACAACAGGAGCAATTTTATAATCGTCAGGCAGGTTTGGCACTGTTAAAAATCTTCTAAGATTTGTAACATTTTTATAAGTTGATACATTCTGTTCTACAAATCCTGACAAATTCTTTTCCTAAGTGTTAGGTGAAAATGCTACATAAAGAACTGGTAGAAATATCATCACACATTTAATTCAAGGCAGACTTAAGGTTGGTCACCCATTTCTAACAACTTAATTGATTTTTCATTGAAGATAAATTCTTATGCCCACGGTCATACTCATGGCTACCAAGCCTTTAAGAAAATTAAAAAAAAAACACTTAAAAAATTAGCTTCTCTACTACAGGCATGTTAAAATGTTGCATGTCAGTAGTTCCCAAGAACTACTGACTATTATGGTAGTTAGACTACCATAATTATCTGGGAAGCTTACTAACTATACATTCCAGGACTCCACCCGAGTTCCCCCAAACAGGTTGTTATGGATCATTCATAATTTTCTTCGAGTGTAGCAATTCCTTAAGAACCACAATTGCTGAACGCCTTAGTGTGACCCAGGAATCTGCATTTTGCAGCAACTTCTCATGCTCAGGTACTTTCCATGCAGGTGCTACTTTGATAAAACACTTACATGGAATGAAGCATTTCACTACTACAGTGCCAGCAGTTGTTCCCCACCCCCTATTTCTTTTTTGGAGAGCTTTATTGTACCTCCAACCTAAGAAGCTTGGAGGTACTATTGGCATGAACCATTTAGTTTCTTCTTGGAGGTTTCATCAGAATAATTTGTTTCCTAAAAAAATCATAATGTTCTGATGAACTTTTTTCTGTGGTACCTAAGGGTCAAGTCTTGTTAAGCTGGGAATCAGTCTCTTTTTTAGGAGTGCTTAGGTTTTTTGTGAAAAATACCTTATTTCTATACTCTTTTAATATATAGGAGTATTTTAAATGGGGAGGAGCTGTCAGCTGTTATTTTAAACATAGTGACATTTCATCCTATTACTTTTACAACTAACTGTTCTGAAATATTTAGACCAAGATTTTTCAACCAAGGTTACTGTTGTCTCTTAAAGGTAAAAGCAGGAACTTTAAGTCCCAGAAGTGCAACTCAAGAGCAGAAAGAAGCATCCTTTCATTTAATATTAGTAACTTAAAGAGTAGTAGATTTTAAGAACTTTAGATATCATGAGCTAGGACTTAAGGACCCACTTAAACATAAAAAGTCCAGCTCCAATACCAGTAAATATTCTCATCATATAATTCCACATGTATCATATTCACCAGGCAACTTGATGCACACTCCTAGACTTCCTGTATAATAACCTCCTTGAAGGAAATTACTGGCTAAAGAGATTATAATGTGTCTTTTCTTCATAAACTGATAAATGACCTTTTTTTCAAATATACCTGCTCCTTGGTTACTCTGCCTTCAGTCCAAGAGATACCAGTTTGCTTATTAACAACAGGTTTTTTGATCTTACATTTAGATTGTTAAATTAGTATTCTTTTGACTTAACTTATTTATAAATGTCAAATATAAAGAACTACAAATGACTTCAGCAAATCCATAATATAGCATATGGAGATATATATATGAAAATATAGTAAATAGTATACCAAGAGTTTATGCTTCCATCAAGCTGGTAATCAACATTGTGTGGGGGTGTGTGTGAGGGGGAGACGGAGGTTGTTTCTGAGAATGCTGACATATCTTTTAGTCTTGATATAGCCACCATATTGTCCAGAGGATTAATCTGGAATAGAAAATGTAAAATTTACCTTACTCTAGATCAGAACTAAGCTCAAGGAGGTCTTTGCCTGCTGATTGTGCCAAACTAATTGTCTTGGCAGTGTTTCAATGGATACTGGGTAGGGACAGTGGGAGTTGCATTCATAGGCATCACTGTTTAGATGATGAAGCATTTGGCTATCTTAAAGAATCATAGTTACTCCTTATCTTACCCTCACTTCACTTATTTCTTTTTGGTTTTTAATTAACTTTTAATGGAGTATAGTTGATTTGCAATATGTCAGTTTCAGGTGTACTACAAAGTGAATCAGTTGTACATACACATATATCAATCTTGTTAAAATTCTTTCCACACGTAGGTCATTACAGAGTGTTGAATAGAATGCCCTGGTTTTTATTATGTATTTTATATATAGTAGTGTGTGTATCTCACTTAACTGATTTTTTTTGTTACCTTTTTTCCCCCAAAATTAAAACATAGATTTGCTTTAAATGGGAAACCTAAGTGGTCATGTCATTAATTATGGGATTCTTCAACTTGAAAAGCAAGATGACATAAATGCATTTAGAATGTATGGATAAGATAATTTGTGGGGTGAGAAGGAAAGAAAATTTGTTCCAGATGAGTGTATTCCAACACATTGTGCCTAATAAATTCAAGTCTGAAAGAGCAAATAAGGTGTGGAATTTAGTCCTTCCAAAATTCCACTATGTTGAGCATTCTTCCTGTTCAAAGAGGCAGTGAGGGATAATTTGTGAGTTGCTACAGTTAAAAATAATGTGCCATACAAGCACTGAAGGGCAGAGAGAAGGATGGAGTTACTGGTCTTAAGAAGATGGCTGAGTTTAAAAGTGCCAAATACATGAACAAGAACACACCATTAAATTCCTCTCAAACATTGTATATGAACGTATGTACATCTGTGGGCTATCAAAATGGTCAGTCTTGCTCCATGCAGCATGAGCATAGCAGATGTTAGCAGAGATTGATAGAATTCAGATTAGCCTAAAAACCTCCGATATACAGTGTTTACCTCTCCCTCCCTTTTTATGCATGCATTAGTTTGCCCAACAAGTTACTGACTTCTGTTTAAACAGCCTCAATGATACTGGGCATCTGTGTGGTCAGCTCTTTTTTCCTTTGCACCTCTGGAAATGAATACATTTTTCCAAATTGGTTCTGTCCCACAAAACATGATGAGTAAAATGAGGAACTGGATAGGTAGGTGGCAAACAGCAAAAGTTATTTGGACATGTAACTCACTTGTAAGTAGACTAACCAAGTAAGCAAGAACTATTGGAGAAATTTAACCTTAATTTTTTTTTTAATGTTATTTTAAAATCTTTGGGAATATTCAAAAAATAACTTCCATTATGTTACTAGAATTACAGCAAGTTTCAGAAGCTATTTGAGATAAAAGGTGTTACACATAAAACTAAAATTATACACATAGTATATAACTGTATACATTACAATAAATTTAAATCTCAGTTTGAGTTATTTCTTCATAATCATTGAATTTCTTTTTCCCTAAGGTAAAGTGTGAGTATGTTTTAATACATGCTGTATTAATTGGCCAAACAAGCACTTGGTGATATTTTCAGGTGCCAGAAAGCATTATGATGAAGACCATGTTGAAATAAATATTCAGCCAGCACTTGTTAAGTTACTGTGACCATACATGCTTGCATGAAGTTGGGGTTTATCTACCCTTTATTCCATTAAGGACTAGAATAAGAATAGGCAAACTAGCCAGCACTGCCTGTGTCTTTATAGCTGAGGAGTTAAGAACGTCGTTCATATTTTTGAAGTGTTATTGTGGGGGTAGGGGCACCCTATTTGACTGAGACTGTGGTTTGAAAAGCCTAAAATATTTTCTTTGTGACCCCCCCCCCATACAGGAAAAAAAAAAGATTGTGGATTCCTGAACTAGAGCAGTTAAAGTATTCTGAACTTAAGACTTATGAAAACAAATAATGCTCAAATGGTAACCGGTAAGCCAGAGAGCCTGCTGGTCATCAAGGGATCAATTGGTACACAGAAAAGGAAGCCAGGTTAGCCAGGAGGTCAGACTACACATACCAAGAAATGGCTAAGGAATAGGCAAATAATTATATACCCTGTGTCTGAGCCAGTACATGGAATAATATGCTGTGATTAAAATGAATTTATAATAACGTAAAAAATGTTCTTAATACATTTAAACTGTTAGTATAATGCTTTATACCCTATATCTTAGTGACATATAGGAAGTATGTACATATAGCACATACTTCTTTTGTAGGGGTAGGATTTTACTTTGTCCTCTGCTGAGTGCTGCATAGTTGGTCGTACAACAGCATTCTCTGAAGTATCATGTTGTTGTTTAGTCACTCACTCGTGTCTGACTCTGTTGCGACTCTGGACTGGAGCATGCCAGACTCCTCTGTCCACGGGATTTCCCAGGGAAGAACACTGGAGTGGGTTGCCATTTCCTTCTCCGGGGGATCTTCCCGCCCCAGGGATCGGTCCTGCATCTCCTTCATTGCAGGCAGGTTCTTTACCGCTGAGCCACCAGGGAAGTACAGTGTTAGCACTACCTGTATTTTAAAGAGAAACAAGCTAATGCATTAAGGAAATTGTGATTCAGGGCCTGAATCATGCTCAGTATTCAAAAATAATTGATGGGATAAGTGACATTAATAAATGGAAAACAATTATTTGTCTCCTCACTAGGAAAGTAACCTTCAAATATGGCACTAAGCCACAGATTACTATGAATACTTTATTACTTGACAGACTACTAATAAAGTTAATTGAAGTTTAATAAGCATTGTCAAGATTTTCTTTTGAAATAGTGTACTCTTCAGTGAGGTGTTGGCATTTTATAAAGCAATTAGCAAAGCTGTATTGAACCTAAAAATTGGTCACCAATTCATGTAGATCGTATGTGTAGTTGCCTTCCTTGGGCAGCCTTTGACATACTAAAGTTTAAAACAACTGTGCACTTAATCACATTCACCAATAAGAGAATTTACTTCATGAGGCATTAATACATAATATATACTTTACTGACAGTTTCACAGAGGGGACTGAGTAAGGAGTTTAAACTGCAAAAATTACCTTATAAGATTTTCTTCTAATTTTGGTAAAATACATACATGAGGTCTGTCATCTTAAATTTTAAAGTGTACAGTACCGTAGTGTTTCTCCTAAGCTTTTTTTCTTGCTTCTTATTTTCCAGGTGCCCTATCTTTCTAAAAATGTCTTCCTCTAAGTCATCTTTCGTTTTGCAGAACAATTTAGCACTTGTAGGCAATATACAAACTTAGCAAGTATATTCTTACACTTGTTTAGGAAGTAGCAAATACGATCAGATTGCATGTTCTTCTACCTTATGGCACTGATCTTGGTGCAAGGTCCCACTGGGTTGAGGACTGGTAGTATCAAGAATGCTGTAGCTGCTTGTCACAGATGGACACAGCTATAAAAGAAGCAGCATCTGTCTGATATCTTTGAGAAGTGTCTCACTGGATTTAGCTAACTAATTTTACCAAGTATTTGGCAAGGTGTGACTGCAGTACAGGGCCTTTTATTTCACAACTTGATTCAGGTCCTTGGCCTGCAAAAGCTTGGTCCATTTGAGTGCTTTCCCTCAACCCCAGGCCCTTGGTTGGCAGTAAACAAGGTAATAAAGAATTGTACATTTTAATCATAAATCAGTGAAAGAGAGCTTAAACTGGTTTAATAAACTTGGCATACGTTATCTCCGAGCCTAAAACATCTTGAATAAATAACAAAGCATTTGTACAAACTGGTTTTTCTATAAAAAGGCCACATTTCCATCCAGCACATTTTATTTGGCTGTGTTCCTTTCCTATAATAGGACAGAACTTCAAGAATTCCAAAGCAAATTTGCACTTTTGCATAAATTAGTTTGGTGACTGTCATGCCTCCTTAAGTATTTTCTACCTGATTGTATAAAATACAGATAGCTTGAGACTAACCAGAGAAATGATTCCAAGCAACCATGATGTATTTGCTTTTAAGCCAGTAGTTCTTAAAATGGGGATTCTGGGTCAACCTATAGCAGAATTAATTGTGGTGCCTGTTTTTGACAAACCTACCAAGTTAAAATCAAATCAGTCCTGTATTTTGAAAAGGTATACTCGAGAAAATTTAACCTTTTTTGAGGTACTAAATTTCAGTGAAGAGTTTGTCTCTTAAAATAGAATTATTTAGAATCAGAAGAGAAAGGATACCATAATACAGGCTCCTCACTTATGAGATGTTTTATGAAACCCGGATCAATATTTTAATAAGACTTCAGGAATGCAAATATTACAGGCTGTAGCTTGAACAGTTGTAAATAGGAGTGTGTTTGAGCAATCATGGTTTTTTAAAGGAGCTATGAATTTACAGTGCAATCCTACAGGGGAAGAAGGGAGAGAAAATTCCTATTTTCAGCTGCACACAGATGAAATAATTGCATCACATCTGAGATTTGATAGTCCCTCTCCTCTCTATTCTTGTTGAACAGGAAAACTGAATGATTAACTTGATGTAAAAAAAAAGATACTTAACTGCAGGATGTCAGAGAATAATGAAAGCACTTACAAAGACAGTTGTGGAGGCAGGAGAGAAGGATTTTGCCTGGCCAAATGAGTTGAAATATTATAACAAGGAAATTAGCAATCTTTAAGAAAATTGGTATTTAAAAGGAAGTTACTTGTCTGCACAGTTAGGTTCACCATAAACAATCTGTTACTGCTAACCTTTGGTAGGCTTTAAAAAAAACTTTTTTACAGTTACATTTGTAATCTGTGAACCCAACCATTAACTGGAAAATAGTCAAGGCGAATTCAGGTGCAAAAAGCAAGGTCTTTGTACATAGGGAATACAGCTTCAAAACACCTCCAGAGTGTGGATTCAAGTAGTTCATCAGAATCCTTCCTTTTCTTATGGCGTTTCATGGAACCAAATTATTTGGGCTAAGATTGTTTCAGGCTCCCAGAAAATAAGCTTAAATGACCTTCAACATCAGTTTCTTCCAGAGATACTCCCCTAGATCCCAAATAATGCAGATTCCTAACTTATTTTGTGCCATGACCTTTTGACAGCCCCGTGAAGTGGTAGTCGCACAGTTGTGTCCGACTCTTTGCGACCCCATGGACTGTATCCTGGCAGGCTCCTCTGTCCATGGGATTCTCCAGGCAAGAGTACTGGAGTGGGTTGCCGTTTCCTTCTCCAGGGTCTTCCCAACCCAGGGACTGCACTTGGTCTTCCGCATTGCAGGCAGATTCTTTACTATCTGAGCCACCAGGGAAGCCCCATAAAGCCTAAGAATTCTCAGCATGCTGTAAATGTGCATTACAGAGTGCACACACGACTCTCGGTGCCATCCGCTGACTCGTGGTTAGTAACGAGGCCTTTAGCTACTGTTATCCCAGCACCCTGTTCTAGCTTAGAACAACCTCTTCCCTCAACAGACCTTGGAGAAACTAGCTGACTTCAAAGTGGAGGTAAGAAGCCACAGTGAGGAACTTTAGTTGGAAACGCTAACAGAAGTTAACCCTCTTCAAAATGGGGCCAATCAAGAGGAAGGAGAGGTTCTGTTATCCACTTTTGGCCTTTTGTGGAAATAGGCCCTTTCACTGTATATATGATAAACGGGCTTAATCATACAGTGGACACACCCAAGATCCCCTTTCTCTTCATTCAGAACTCGCTCGCTCCTGGTGGGATGGAATTTGCCCTCGTGAACTCTACCCAGCCGTCCAAACACTGGCTCCCGGTCTGGAAGAGGGAGCTGTGGGTGGCTGTGCAGCAGATGCAGCAAGGTCGAGGCTTGGCCTCTGGCCCGAGCGAGTCGGGCCCTGGCGCGCTCGCCCAGGCACTCGGCTGGCCCGCGCCGAGATGGGCGTAGCCGGGCCGCTACCAGCGTCACATGGGCGCCGCCCTCGCGGCGGGGGAGGAGGAGGGGTTGGCCCCGGAAAGCGGCTCTCGCGTCTCCAGAGACCCCGCCGCCCCTCGGCCGAGACTGCCCGGCTGCCAGCAGCCAGCAGTTCCACGGGGTCGGGGGAGAGGGCAGGCCGCGCAACCGCCGCCTGGCTGGAGCTGCCGCCCCGCCCGCGTCGTCGCGGAGGAGCCTCAAAAACGCACTTCCTCCACTGCCGAGCCCACTTCCGCCTAGCGTTTCCTGGGGCCCCGGGGCCCAGAGCTTTAGCCTTTTCGGTGTTCAGTGTACTGGTTGATACACTTTAAGGTCAGCTTTTCATTACTTCCAGAAAGTATATAATGTATCTTACAATTTGCCGCGGTGCACACTGCTCAAACTGAATCGGGCCACAACCACCATCTTAGGAAATACTGGTGGCGGTCAATCTGTCCATTGTCCTACGTGCCGAGTGGGAATGACTGTTCATTATGCTCTGCTAGAGGAGGCCAGAACGACAATGTCCCTGTCATGGGAAGGATCTGTATTTGAATTCTGAGTCCCCTGTCACCGTTTACCAGCTGTGTCCAAATTTAAAAGATGAATGTTGCTGAGTCATTTGTTGATGGATCAAATGAGGTAAAGCATACACACCCCTTAGCATACCTGGCATAGAGTTGTATCTAGCATAAAGGCTAAGTAAAAAATAAGGAAATGTATAAAATATTTATCGAGCATCTATTTGTTCAATATTATGTTGGTTGTGTTCGGTAAGGCTTCTCCCTGTCCCCATAGGAATGGCCTCCTCCCATCGGAAAGAGTTTCTTAGAATGCTACCAGCTCCCAGGCATCCTTTCAAGCTCCTGGTTCTGAAGAAGTTTCTGTTCGTATTCAGCTTGACCGTTATTGCAGAGCTTAGTACTGGATGAGTATTTTGTAGGGATGATAGACAAGCCTAGGTTTGGTATGGTTGTAGCGTTCTGTTTTTATTTCAGAGGGAAAATGGAGTAGTAGTAGACAGGCTTCCTCCCAGGTGCATTTTAGGCTGTTGCTAACTGACAACAAACCATAATACTTCCCAACCCGTGCCCCCTACCATTTGGAGCCAGGTGCAGATTGGAGATGGGGTGGTGAAAAAAGATCTAGACAAAGATGCTAGATTTTTTTTTGTTAGTTGCACTAATGACTAGCAGTTTTCTGTGCTGCTTGTGATAATTTATAAGGAAATGATAAGAGAACTAAGCATTCAAAAGTTATTTTCCACCAAAAAATTGACAAACTCCAAACTTGTGACTAACTCATTCATCATCCATTTGATCTTGAGATGTTGAGGAGTAATTAGAACTTTTCTAGACTGAGTTGTTAACTTGTTTTAATTGATTTCTGCATTCCCATGAGGACTCTTAAGCCCTTGCCCCTTCAGACACTATTCTCACTGCTGCCTAACTAAGACAAGATCTTCAAATATCACAATTCCTACTGTGAAGTGAAAGGATCTTATCTTCACGCTGGTTAAAGAGGTGGAGGTTCCTTACACGTTAGAACATTTTTTATGTAAGTTACACTACAGTTTAAAAAAAAAATGAAATGACATTTTCAATGCTTAATGACATGGAAAGATAAGCATCATGTATAATTTGATGAAATCACATATACAAAGTAATCTTGTTATTGTAAAAAAAATTAAATGTTCTGCAATGCTGAGTTATTCCTCTCAATATGGGGAAATAAAAGTTATTTTGTATACTGAGGTGGATTGCTGTGCCCTCTTCCAGGAGATCTTTCTAACTCAGGAATCAAACCTGCATCTGTTGCTTCTACCTGCATTGGCAGGCAGGTTCTTTACCACTGGCACCACCTGGAAAGCCCATAAAGATAAATAATGTCAGTTTGATAAATCAAGAAATAGAAACATAAACATTATTTAGGAATCTGGAGTTAACCTCTCAAAGATGTTGCCTCTTGAGGTCAAGGATGGGGTGTTGTTCCTTTTAATTTTAAGTGCTTGGATGTAAGGTGGGGTATTTTCTTTTCTTTTTAAAAAAAATATGCATGATTTACTTTGCTAAATAAATTTTAAAAAATAAAATATCTCAGTGTTTAATTTTTAAAAATTTATTTTCATCCAGACTACCCTACCCTTTTCCAGGTTACTCTTCACCACTCAGGTCGCAGAGCAAAGAGAAATTTGAAAAACAGCTGAAAGGCACTTTGAATAACAATCAGTATCAGGTAGAGGCAAATTATAAATTGCTGAATATAAAGCACGAGGGTTTTTCCTTTCTTTTAATTGTGGGGCTAGAAATACAGCTGTTTAATTGTCCTACACTGCATCACACTCTTTCTGGGATGGCCTTCTCACTTGAATCTTTACTGATTATATGTTTTGTTGCACTGTGGGAACTATATTAGCAAAACAGTCTAAAGTCACAATTGTGTATTTGGCGCCCTCTAGTGCAATTTTTAAGTGACAAAAGCATAGTTTATCTTTGCTTACCTGTTAACTGGAAGAGAATAAAATTTAAATTTCAATCCACCTTCCCAGTGTGACTGATATTGCTTTTTTCCGACATCTGCCAAGACTGACCCCCCTCTGTATCTACACGTTATTTCCTAGTCATGACACTCACTAGGCTGTGACCTTGCACTAACTAGTTCCTTAATCTCTGTGCTTCAGTTTCCTCATCTGTAAAATAAGGATGATACTTAAGAACACTAACGTGGATGCTCTGCACATACTAGGAACATAATAATCGCTAGCTATCTTTCTTTTACACTTAATAGATCAGTCACTACTAAACATACTTAAAGACAGTAATTGATTTTGACTCATAATCTGCTAGTTGGAGAATGTAAAGAATGCTAATGAGTAGTTTAAAAAGTAAAGAATAAAAGCCTAGATGTGATTCTCATCTCTGGTCCCATCTACTGAGTCAATTCATGCCAATTCTGAAGTCTGGAAGCGTGGTGGATATCTGCATCCCTATTTCTTAAAGGGTATATAATTACAGGCACTGTACATTACTTCTAACTCTCAAAACCACAATCTAGTTAGGCAAATGATATTATCCCCATTTTCCAGAAGAAAAAATATGCTCTAGGTCACCCAGATAAATGTCAGAGCCACACTTCCAACCTGAGTCATCCTCTAGAGCCCATGGCCTCAAAGGGCATCAGAAACACTTTCAAAGGGAGAATTCTAAGTTATGTAGTCTTCAGAAGTGCAAGGAAAATCTTGCAACTCCCTTCAGGCATTCAGAGGATTCTTCCTGTCAAGAAAGCCCATCTATCTAGCCCTACCATAATGATATTTTTTTAGATCCTTGATGGTTCACATTTGCTTGGCAGCTTGCAGTTCTCAAAGATTGGCCCATGGGGTATCTCATTTTCTATTCTAGAAAGCTTTTTGCACTCATCGTCCACTGAACCTCCAAGCTGGGGCAGTAAGTTCTTCCCTGGCAGAAGATCGCAGCTGCTTTGGTTTACCCTCCAGGGAACACACTGCACACCCTAAGCCTTACAGCTGGGAACACAGATCTGGCCATGCAAACATATAAAATAAACTCGATGATGGGGAGAGGTGTTCACACTCGGATCAGCCTGGTCACCCCACGTTGGACAGTGAGCTCTCTCACTGGAAGCTGTGCTGCAGAATCAAAGTCAGGGTCTTGGCTATCGAAGCCACATTCAGCAGACCTTCAATCAGCCAGGCCTCCCCAACATAGATGCTCATTTGCTTGGGGCAAGTATATGATCATCTAGTTGCTTTTCCTCTCTTTTCACTTTTTCTCCCGTCTTCCCCTCACTCCCAACTCCCTCTGGTCCTTAAAAACTTCCTGCAGGTTTACACCTTAACCTCTTTGTTAGGATCCCAGTGAATGCCTAGACTTGTGTGGGTGCAAGGTTATGAATCAGCCATAGACACAGGCCTGGGGGGTGGGCCTCCTGGAATGTAGAAGGGCCACAAGTTGAAAACAAATGAACCTCTTTTATCCCAGTGGGATTTTGGTTGTTTTCTAAAGCCTGCTGTTCTAGCAGGGCACTTCACTAAAAGCTACAGTTTCTGGATCTTTTAGAAAGCATAAGCACTAACAGTAGAGCTGCCCACAGATGTGTCCTCTACAAGAATTTCAGCAGAGCCTGGGGGCCTGGAAAAGTTCTGTCTTTTAAACAAGCCTCAGTTTCTTCCTTAGGAGAACAGACTTTACATTATTTGAAAAGTAGCTTAAAGCATATCACTCACCATCATCTTTTCCATAATTGAGAAGTTCACAAAATGACAGAAGGGGTCAGACTTGAGAGATCTGACTATAAGAAAAATAAAATCCTGTTCATTCTCAATTATTTGTGCTGGTGGAGGGAAGTAGGAGACAGAATTCCAGTGCAATGTCAATACACTGTTCATTTCTATTGGTTTTACAGGGCATTTTAGTCATTAACATTTTTATATGGGTGTGTCTGTGGTTCTGGAAATTTACAACTGTTTACAGCAAATAACAAAGCTACTCAGGGAAGATGCTGAAGGGGCTGGAATGCTGTCAAATGACTTTTCCACCCTTTCGACCAACTCTGCTCAGTGAGGGGTAGAAACAAAATGGGCTTTGGCCTGAGACGAAGAAAGGTTTAAATCCTGACTGCTGTGTGACTTTTTACACCCCTTACTTGGAAAATGGGGGAAATGATTTATGGTATTAGAGAATAACCGTCCAGGTTGTGAGGGAATTCTCAAAACACAACCATGAAATGTCTCCAGCATTCATTCAGGTATTTTAATCTAGAGGAGCCTGGATGAGTTACAAATGTCCAAGAACAGACCAGAGCTGCTAATTAACTTGGATTGGGGGACTTTAGCAACCTCTCTCTGAGATTCTGGCTATAGAGTATAAAGGGGCTTCCAGGGATGACCCAGGAAGGTCACAGACTAGAGTCTCTGGCTGGAATCTGGCCAGCGAGTAACTCAACTTGGAAGATGAGCACATTTTGTGTCCCCGTAAGAGAAATCAAAAAAGCTCAGTTTCTTTTAAATTGCTTCTCCACGGTTTATCCTTTGTCAACTTATCCTGTTAGTACATGATTAATTTCCGGTAATTAATTTGAAATGTATATTAAGTGGCAGATGTGGCCTTGAATTCATGATGTTGCCTGAGAGGTTAGATGGCAAGAAGGCTCATTTGAGTAGCTGTCCTAAACAAAATCCTGGCACCATATGCACAAGTTCTGAACTGGGGTGGCAGAAGTGGGTGGTGGTGGTGGAGGGATGGAATAAAGGTGGGGATGAGTTGGTTAGTATCAGGTAGAGAGAACTGGAAAGTGAGAGAGCCCAAGTATATATGATCTGCTGAAAATACCAGATAAATTTCTGCATCTGTATTTAATCACACCTATGATGTAACTACCATGTTCTAGACCAAGGACCTACTCTTGATTACCAGGGTAGAAACAGGTCCTTGTGCCCATAAACAAAAGAAAGCTTGACAAACTCAATCGTATATTCTTCTCAAAGAGTACATTTGTCTTCAGGATCAGGAAGCCTGAGCACTGTTCTACTAAATGTTTAGATCTGTATTCCTTAGGATATAGGTTCAACAACCAACAGAGAAAAGTTCAGGGACTTCTCTGGTGGTCTAGTGGCTAAAACTTGGTGCTTCCAATGAAAGGGGCCTGGGTTCAATTCCTGGTCAGGGAACTAGATCTCACATGCTGCAACTAAAGGTCCCGCATGCCAAATATAAGACCTAACGCAGTCAAATAAAAAAAGAGAAGTTCAGACAGTAGGGCAAGTAGCATTTTCTGCCATGATTCCTTTCCTGTGGTTTCCCACTCCAAACCTACTTGATTAATAATTCAAAATGCTCAACTAGAAGCCGACTAAATTCCCTATACACAGAAAACACTGAAAACTAGAGGCAGTATTACCTTCTATATTATTTTTTGGATAGCATAGGTATTTGTTTATTCTTGGGACAAAGAGTAGATGAGTAAGGACTTAAGAATTAGCATTGTAAGACTCTATCCCCTAGTGATAATGATACTAGGATCTTGATGTCTTTCCTGACAGTCTTGCCTAATACAAATGTAGACATAAATTACATAGCATCTCTGGATAATAGTTTACATTACATGATGGCAGTGATGATAAATGGTCTGTATTGTTATATGGGGTGGGGAGAGGACTTTTAACTGGTTAAACAATTAAAACAGAAATTGAGAGACTTGGGTTTTAGTTCCACTTTTTAATTGACCCTGCATGACTGAGCAAGTAACATATTCTTAATGTTTCCATTTTTCCATACATAAAATAGAAATTATGTTTGATTTTCTCATTCAAATGATTATAAGTGATTATCTCACTATGATGATAGTTATGAGAATCAAGTATTCCTTCCTGTATTCCTGCAAGCACTCTTGGGTGCCCTCCATGTAGTGGGTACTGAAACATGTCCTCTGTCCCCATGTAGCAGAATCTAGTGGGTGAGGCATAGCAGAATGTTTCAAGGAATGTCCACTGGGTCACACAAGTCAAAGGTTATTATCAAGAGGTGACCACCAACTATCATAATGTTCCTTGACCCTTCACTTCTCTCTTCATACTTCTTTGTCAAGGCCGAAGTGATAGAAGAGGTAGGAGATTAAGTGGTCATTTGGGAGGAGGTGATCTGCTTTGGACAGACTGCCATTCCCCCAGCCACCCCACCCTCTCCCCCGCCCCCCTGCTCTCCAAACCCAATCAGCCCTAACTCTTAACTACTGTACAAATCAGCATTTTCTGGTTACATCTCTTCTCTTCCATTTGCCCCACCCTCTTGACAGGGAAGTAGGAAAATTGAGATTTGCAGAAGTTGGTAAAAACTCATGTCAGAAGGCAAGAGTTCCATTTCTAGATCCAAGAAAAACTTCCTGTTCTGTTAAGACCCTTCTTAGGAGCGGAAACTAGCTCACTCAAATGAAAACCACAATGAATAATTTCACTGATTTGTACCATATGTTTAGCAAGTCTAAAATCCCAAGAGGGGGTTGGTGAATCAGAAGAGAAACCATCAGAAGGGAACTGACCCATATCATCCCCCCAACTGACCAGGCTCTTCCTCACTTCCTCCTGCAACACACCCTGCAGGAACAGCCACAACTCACAGAGTGGAATAACTTTGGGACCGCATGATACAAAGGCAACCTGGCAGAGCCTCCTAGGTTGGTTCAAGGATGGCACCACTCAGATTGCTCATCCCTTCTCCAGATGGATTTTTGTCTTTTTGTTTATTTTACAAAAAGATCTAGAAAAGCAGCTGTATTAGCTTAGACTATGCTGCAGTAACCAGCTAAGCCCAGAATCCTGGCTCAACACAATGGAAGTTTATTCTTGCTTTCCTTATGTGACTGATGCAGGCTAGGGGGAGAGCAGGAGGTAGACACAAGGGAATCCTGCTCAACAGCCCTGGCTGATACGAGCTCTGACATTTAGAGTCTTGGGCCTTCACCATCCTGGCAGTAGAAGAAGAGGATGCTTGGAGAATGCACACATGTGTGCTCTCCTGTGCACAGCCTGGAAGTGACACCGCTTACTTCTGTCCCGGTGGTTGGACAGGGCACACTACGGAGGGGCTGTGACTGATGCGGAAGCATGCGGATATTTGGCAAGCGTTCAGTTCCTCTGCCCTAGTAACACTGAAAGCTGAGTGCATGCTGGAACATGTAACGCCAGTTCAGAATCCCAGACCAAGGAAGAACTGTTTGAATCCAAACCCACTGAGGTGTATCATCTCTGGGTCTTCCTTATGGCTTACCTGAGTGCCTAACAGGCAGTTCTCAGGTCACAAATGGCCCACCCCATTTAAGGAGTGTTCTTCATGAGGGTTTTGCTGGCATTGTCTGTTAATTTGCCTAATTAGCCAGTTCACAAGAACCGGTCGCTTAGCATAGCCTCACCAAAGGTTGTTGGGGGGCTGACTTGGCTTGGTATCCCTGAAGCATGGACAGATCAATCACTGGAATCAAAGCTGACTTTTTAAAAGTTGTGAAATTTTAAGCTGTTCACATTTAATTCCACAAAAAAAGACACCATAAAACCGGAAGATTGTTCTCTGAAGGACTGTTGACCAAAATTGTTCAAAATATGATTCAAGCCTCCTCTTGCAGTTGACTCATGTCTGACTCTTGTCCAATGTTTTTACGCCAGGGGAGGATGCTCTGTACTCACCATCACCACCAATTAAATATACATAAAGCCCATACATGGATGATGGAGTTCAATTAAATGATCTTGTACGTCCCTGCTGGGGGACAAGGAGTCACTTTCTATGTAATAGCTTATCCAGTACTAGAATTTCTCTGCCTCCCCTCCACTCTTGCTCCTTGCTCTGGGGACATCTTGCCATCCACCAAAAAAGAGAGAAGCAGAGAAACAAGGGAAATACAGCTCAGTTTGAGGCCAGCTGACTTCACAGGGTGGTTCACAGTCAGTCTATTTTACTTGGCCTGCTTTGAAGCTGTTTTGGGACATATGAGGTTCTTCAACCAAGAGGTCTTTTTCCAGACCTGATTTCCCCTTGGACTGACACATTATTCTCCCTTCCAACGTAGCAATTTTAATTCCTGCCTGGGGAGCAGCAATTGCTTTGAATTACACACTATTTGAATAAACCAGTATGGGGTTAACAAAGGCTTATTGTTCTGCAACCTTCTACTGAAACTTGCAGGAGTAATTTCTGGTGACATTACTTTTCCCTGCCTAGCATTTGACTATTCAACCAACACTTCTCCACTCTTTAATTGATCCTTCTTAGTTGAATGTAATAGAAACTTTTTTAGCATTCTACCAACACTGAACAGGATGAAATAATACTATCAGGGTTTTCTTAGTTCACCTTTTACTCCCTTTCCCTCTCTGGCATGTTTACTATAATTCCATATCTTTAGAGTTTCTCAGATTTCTTGTGCCCAAAAACTACTTCCTGACCGCTATATACACATGCAAGTACACACACTGTAACACACAATTTAGGATTCTGTCCTTTACAATATGTGTATCATGCTGTTTTTTAAGTAGACCTCAGGAGCACAGAATATAAATTGATCATCCCTGGTCTGGGATGACTCTCATTGTTGAGCTGGAAATGCTATTTTAAACACGTTTTTATGATGACTTGAGGAAACCACCTACATTTACTCTATTCCATTTTAAAAAATTCTCATTCACTTTTTAAATCATTTGCAAATGAAACTCGATAACTAAGAGTAAATCTACCAATATTTACTACCAAACCAAAATTATTTCTAACAGTACCAAAAGAGGCTCTCTTTACAATGACAAGGTCTAAAGTTACAACTATGAAAATGCTGAGACCAAGACATTATTGACTGATAGAATAGATCTTTATAAAAGCTTCTGATTCGGTGAATGTGAAATGAATAAATCAGAGCTGTAATGGATTTTTTTTCTAGCTGGTTTTAGGCCAGTTAAATCTAATAAAGGTCATGAAGATAGGAAGCTAACTTGAAACCAAAATAACTACCAAGAGCACTTTGTATTCCATTAATAGGTAATAAAAATCTATGCACTGCTAAATGAAAATATAAATTCTGCTTACTTATTTGTGTAAACCTTTAGGCCTACATAATTATTGATCTAAAAAACAGCTTAATAGCACAATATTTTTAAAATCGGCTTTGATGAAATCCACAAAAAATAATCTTGACTCATTTGTCTCCAAACTGTCTTCTCAGATCCTATACCTAAGTTGAAATTTTTCTTCCAGAGATAGTTGGAAGATATTTCAGATCCAGTTATGTTATAAGAAGTATGATAAATTAGTATTATTAAATTAGATGATGATCATGAACTCAGCTAAAAGAAAAAAAAGTCAAGTCTAGAATCTTTACTGAAAAGATTTCAATATATAAAAATATAAGCCAACTTTTCGCCTTTTCTCATTTTTCAAATCAGAGACTTTGAAGCATTTCCTCTTAGAAAAATAAATAAATAAAAGGAAATGGTGTTGCTGCTGGTGATAATTTCATTACCAAGAAGACAGAACTAATTCATTTAGGGAACTTGTTTCAAAGTTGAAGTGTAGATGAAATCCAACAACACACAACTGGAGTTGAGTGGGCCTTATATAGACACTTGGCTCACAGGCAGCATAAATGAGAAATCCCAGTAAGCTGAAACAAAGCTGAGGCCAAAATCATGCAGTGATTTGTAGAGGAGCAAAAGGTATTTGCAACTGTACTATAAACAGAAGTTAAAGTAAATGAAAATCTTAGGAGCAGGTTTAAAAAAAAAAAAAGAAGGGCTTTAGAAAAGCTGCATCTAGCCCAGATTTATTTTTTTCCCCTCATGAGTATTGCATGATTACCAACAAGCGAGTAGGGAAAAAAATAACAGGGAACTTGAAGTATAAACTTCCAGACTTCTGGTAACACAGTTTATAACAGGCTCAAGTATTCAAGCTTCTAAATTAAAAAGAAACAAAACAAAAAAAATCCCAGTCTGAGCCTAAAACATTTCATATTTGGTAAACTATTTGGGGAAATTCCACCAAATCTTCAGGCCAAGTAATTTTATTTATTCTTACCCTCCAGCCTGTCCATTTCATTTTGCTTCAGCAGTTGTTAAAAAACTGAGTAGATAGCTGGGATAGACCCAGGAGCTCTCTTTTCTAAGAAAAAAAACTACATGTGCATCCTAGGCAGATAAGAAAAGTCATTTTCTTCCAGGTTTGGGCCCTTGTCACTGTTGAGGAATGTTCTCCTTACTCCTGTCTCCCTCAGTGCACCATATACTGACCACTCGCCTCCCTGGGCACCAGGTGATCACATTGCGAGGAGCTGTGCTGAGTGCCAGAGTCACTGGTGGCCGTGATCAGTGAGGCAGAACTTCCTCTGCTGGATGTTCACCCTGCAGTGACCTAGTTGGTTATGCTGCCCTGGTGCCTCAATTCCCTTCATTAGGACTGAAGACCTGCCCCATAGAGTTACTCCATTTTGCTCTTTGCCAGCTATATGCCTTCCTATCCACCCTCCCACAGCCCGCATGGGCTGGGACTCTCCTAGGAATGAGTCAATTGCTCAAGAACCATGACTCCATCTAGACACAGTCATTTCCCCTGAAGATACTGATGGCTGCCTGGACCAAACCCTAGCTTGAGGACTTCCCTGGTGATCCAGTGGCTAAGATTCTATGTCCCCGATGCAATCGCTTCCAGGGTTCCACCTCTGATCAGGGAACTAGATCCTACACACCACAACTAAAAGATCCTGCCTGCCACAACTGAGACCTGGCGCAGCCAAATTAATTTACAACAATGACAAACCCTCCAAATTCTAGCTTGCCTTATCTACTGAGCCCACCTGAGTACCTTTCCCAGAGTCTGTCTAACCAACAAAGTTCACCCTTTGCCTCCCTCCTCCTACCTGCTGATGATGCTTCATTTGTAGGTGATGGTAACAGAAATCAATGATAGTTATTAGTAAAAAAGATTAGTCTCAGGACTTCCCTGGTGGCCCAGTGGTTAAAGAAAATCTACTGGCCAATGCAGGGGATAAGGGATTGCTAGTCTGGGAACTAGACGAAGCCCACGAGCTGCAACTACTGAAGCCCGTGTGCCCCAGACCTTGTGCTCCAAAACAAGAAAAGCTACTGCGCAAGAAACCCATGTACCACAACTCGAGAGTAGCCCTAACTCAATACAACTAGAGAAAGCTCATGCACAGCAACAAAGATCCAACACAGCCAAAAATTAAAAAAAAAAAAAGTTTCTCTCAGAAACTGTCATAGGTGTTTAATATACTTATTTATCTAACAATGACTATAGCACTTGGAGAAAACAACACTAGGGCAGGTTAAGTGACTTGCTGAAGGTCACCCAAAGAATAAACAGGATAGCTGGAATGTGAACCTAGATCTTTCTGATGCCAGGTATATTTCTGCTCCCAATTCCAACATGTGGGGTTTTACCACACACCAAGCAATTTTAAGTCACCAACTGGGTGTCCTATAGTTCATCTCAACTCTGACACTATCTATCTGGAGAGCATCAAATCCCACAGGCTAAGGGCTCAGTCCTGTGAAAATTCATGCCCCACCCCACTTCAGACACAATCATAAGAATGGCTGTCACCTGTGCTTCTGATCCTAGATTGGAGGTTCCACCAACTCCCTCCTTGCTGCTGCTGCTGCTAAGTCGCTGCAGTCGTGTCCGACTCTGTGCGACCCCATAGACGGCAGCCCACCAGGCTCCGCCGTCCCTGGGATTCTCCAGGCAAGAATAGTGGAGTGGGTTGCCATTTCCTTCTCCAGTGCATGAAAGGGAAAAGTGAAAGTGAAGTCGCTCAGTCGTGTCCAACTCTTAGCGACCCCATGGACTGTAGCCTACCAGGCTCCTCTGTCCATGGGATTTTCCAGGCAAGAGTACTGGAGTGGGGTGCCATTGCCTTCTCCGGATCCATTAATTTACTACAGTGGCTCACAGAACTTACAGAAACATTTTACTTTCCAGATCAATAGTCTACTGTGTAACTCAGGAACTGCCAGCTGAAAGAGCTGCGTTGGGCCAGGCGGGGGGAAAGGACACAGCGAGCGCGCCACTCTCCTCAAGTCTCCACCTCCTCCAGCCCAGAAGCTCCCCTAAGCCTGTCCTCTGAGCTTTTCCTTGTTGAGTCGCTAAGTCATGTCGGACTCTTTGCAACCTCGTGGACTGCAGCACGCCAGGCTTCCCTGTCCTTTATTATCTCCCAGAGTTTGCTCAAACTCATGTCCATTGAGAGTCGGTGATGCCATCCAACCATCTCATCCTCTATCATCCCCTTAGCTTTTTCTGGAGGCTTCATTACTTAAGCATGACTGATTAAATCACTGGTCATTGGTGACTGAGTTCAGTCTCCAGCCCTTCTCCCCTCCGATTAGGTCAAGGGCATGTGACTGAAAGTTCTCTCTAATCACGTTGGTTCTCCTGGTAGCCAGCCCCCATCGTCAGGTGGGGTCCAAAAATCATCTCTTTGAAAAAGGCACCTATATCACTCTCATCACTTAAGAAATTCGAAGGGGCTCTGGAGCATTATGGAGAAGGCAATGGCAACCCACTCCAGTACTCTTGCCTGGAAAATCCCATGGATGGAGGAGCCTGGTAGGCTGCAGTCCATGGGGTCGCGAAGAGTTGGACACGACTTCCCTTTCACTTTCACTTTTCACTTTCATGCATTGGAGAAGGAAATGGCAACCCACTCCAGTGTTCTTGCCTGGAGAATCCCAGGGATGGGCGAGCCTGGTGGGCGGCCATCTATGGGGTCGCACAGAGTCGGACACAACTGAAGCGGCTTAGCAGCAGCAGCAGCAGCTGGAGCATTATGCCAGGAACAGGGACAAAGATCAGATATCTATTTCTTACCATAAATCAGAACATCACACCAGATAAATACTCTTACCCACAGGCCAATGGTTCTCAACATTCACTTTGCCACTACATCATCCCCACATGCTGAATGTTTGTTGAAGGGAGGCACCCCTCTCGGCTGTGCAGAATCTCAGCTATGTGGCCTTGCAGTAGGCTTTGGACACCATCCATTAGAAAACTGATGTCTTTGCCCCTCTCGTTTATGCTTCTGTTACGTAAGCTGGCTTCACTACCAGCTGACATGGCTTGTTCACATTGATTGAGCTTCACACCTAAGTGTGGTTATCCATCTGCTCTCTGGGGCCTGTGTAGGTTTCCCCAGGATCTAGGAAGCTCCAAACCTTAGGGTTTGGGCCCAGGCCTTTACTTTTACTATTCAAAGCTGAGCCTCAGAGAACTGAAGTGAGTTGTCCCATGTCAACAACTAGTTAATGGCAGGGCCAGGACATTTTATATGTAGTATTACCTTTTTCAACCCCCCAAACTACCCTATGAAATAGATGCTTTATCACTGTCATTTAACTGTAAAGAAATTGAGCCACAGAGAGGTCAAGTAACTTGCACAAGATCACATAGCTAGAAGTGGCAGAACCAGGATCTGGATGAAGATAGACACTATTTCCTAACCATACTCCTAACACCTGCGACAGATTGGCTTTCATGGGAAATGGGGAATGGATGTTTCTGAAACCCCCCTGAAGACACGGATCTGAAATTTTTGGTGCAGGAAGAGCAAGGACCATTTATCATACACATCCATATTTCTAGGCTCAAGACTTGCCTGCTAATGGACAGGGGACCAAGGATGACCTTTACTGTCCACGATTAGCTTTTCAGAGCTTTTCACTTTGTTCCAGGAAACTTATCCAGCCTCATGTGGTCTCTAGGCCATTCTCTGCAGGCTTTATGGTCACTTCACTTCCTAGGTTAAAGTTCAAAGCAGATAAGATGCAAGGAAACATGGAAAAGGAACCAAATAAAACTACCAATAAAACAAAAGTTTGGCAATTTTGAAATCTTGTTGCATAACTCTTTGCTTGGGAAGAAATGCTCAAAAATCAACAAAAAAAAGGAAAAAACAGGATGTTAAAAAGTATTTTATTATGTTTTTAGAAGCTTACTGCCAGACTACAATTATTTCTGCCAAAAATAACATACTTACTCCTTGCAACCTACAAGATTTGGGGTTTGCTTGGAATTTTGTGGACTTTTGGGGAGTGAAACCATAAGTTCCCACCAAGTTCATTTTAAAAAAGAATGTGCCAGGAATGAAGATGTGTCCAGGGAAGGAGTCCCCAGGGTGGAAACAAAGGTCCAACAGCCTTTACTATGAGTGATGGGTCCCAGAAAGCTTTGGCCTGGAGTCTGGCACCTTCCACAGGGTCCCTTCAGTGCATGCACCTGGAGTGACCGCGGGGCTCCTTTGGAACACCTCTGTCCTATGGGCAGGGGATGCAAAATGACACAAGATCTAAAGATGTGGGAAGGACCCAGGATCAAGAGCCAAACAAAGCTGAGCTCAAATCCTGGATATACCAACTCCTAGCAGTGCGACCTCTCTGTCCATTTCCTCATCGGTGAAATGAGAATAACATACCATCCTGCAGGATTGTTGGGAGGGTTAAATGAGGTATCAGATGTGCATGGCTCAGTGTCGAGAAGTGTCCAGAAGTAGTAGGTTAAGCCCTTCCACTTGGGAGAAGCCTGGATAGAGCCACATCACTGCCAGCCAGGAACGGAGGGAGGGGAGAAGCAAGACTGAGGGAGCAGAGAGCAGATGAGTGACTCAAGGGTTCAGGAGGGAGAGGAAGAGAAGAGAGAAGGGCTTTTTCCCTTTTGTCCTCCAAGATATACTTGGTCAAGACAGATGAAAGATTCAAAGGGTAAAGAAAAAATTACTTTGCACCATCCAAGAGCCAGGTTTTTCAACCACTTAAGCACCACTCTTCCAAATATTGAAAGCATAGAAAAGTGGTCCCCATTATTGTTACTAGTGGTGGGATTTTTTTTAATGTTTTTAAAACATTCTCTGGACTTGCTTGGTCAAGCTTCATGTCGCTAACAGCAGGGGGTTCCTGATCTAACTTCTACACTTCTCAAGTATAGCAACTGTACTGTGTTCATGAACTCAGTAGTTCCAGGGACAGCCCCTGATCCCCCACCCTCCTAAGTTTGGCAGAGGTTATAGCTCCTGGGGGTGCTGGGTAGGGGTCAGTTCTCTGGGTTTTCAGGGAGTCACTGCAGAAGGCACCAGCCCAGAAGCCTGTTCCTTCAGTACTGCAAACTATTTTATAAGCACCAATTTTCTTAATTCGTTTTGCGCTTAAATCCTAGTTTGGTTCATATTTCTTGCACTAAGAATATACTATTCCAAAAACAAGGGCCGAGGGGGCCTGCCTTTATTTTAAGTGGAGAATCAGGACATTTGTACAGAAATGTTTATGATTCCAGAAAACCGCACCCTGTGCCAAAGGAGCAGCAGGACAGTGTGTGTCTGAGAGGCTCCCAGGCAAAAATCCTCACCATCCCGGCTTTCTTAGGCTTCACAGCAGGATGGGACTTGAAGGAAACATCTTCAAAGACCAAGCAGTGTGCGTTCTGGCGGACTTTCCTGTCTCAGCTGGCCGTGGCCTTTGCCTTGCTCCTGCTTCCTTGTTTCCTCCTCCACACCTTCCTTTGTGTAACTGCCCATGTGGAGCTCCCTTCCTTTTCTCCTAAATACCAAGCCCCTTTCTCCTGCCATCTTTTTTACCAGCGTGACTCCTTTCAGAGTATCCATGTGTCTGTCTGTTTCAAAGAAGTTCATAGTCTGCAGCAAGCGTGACTAAATGGATGTCGTTTATTTATTTCAGGATATGAACCCCTGCTGATTGCCAAGCATTGTCCCAGCGCACAAGGACTCCACAGAGTTGCTGTTTGTTGTTTGCTAGGGGAGCCTCCACTGTCTGAAGGCGGCTCAAGAAGCTGAACATGGAGATTTCTGTTGCAGCCGGTGCCTAATGAGCATTTGATTAGCTTTGTCCAAAATGAACAGAAATTCAGAATCACCCATTCCAAGCCTATAGAGTCAACCTGGACTGACTTTCCCTATAAGAAGCTTTCAACATGAAGATTCCGGCTTGGCAGGCAGGAAATGCTTTAGTATTTCAGTTGAACCTGCTGTAGTTTTTCCAGTGGTAAAACCAGCCACGGGTAGAGCTCAGAAGGTTGGTGTTCTAGCACCTCTTCTCTAGGTGGAGGCACCATGAGCATTTCTCAGGTGGCTCTCTCACCAGCGGTGCTCACTGAGCCACTGCACTGAGGCCTCAGCTCCTACTCAGGAAGCTCCTGTCCCTGGTCTGCCATCTGCTAATCTCCTGTTGGTGAGATCAAAGTGGTACTTCTGTTCTGCTTCAAGTGTCACTCCTAAAGAGCGAGTACTATGGGCCTGTGTCAGTCAGGGTGTTCCAGAGAAATGGAACTAAGAATTGTTCCAGTTAAAGAATTGGTTCATGCCATTGTGGAGGCCTGGAAGTCCAAAATCTGATGGCAGAGGCCAGCAGCAGGCTGGAGACTCAGGAAACAGTTGTGGTTTGTATCCACAGGTTCTGCTAGCAAGCCAGGAAGAGCTGATGCTACAGATGCAGGGCTAAGGCAGTCTGCTGGCAGAATGCACTCTTGCTCCAGGAAGGTCAGCCTTTGTTGCTATTTAAGCTTTCGACTGATTAGATGAGGTCCACCCACATCATGGAGGACAATCTGCTTTATCCAAAGTCCACTGATTTAATGTAAACCTCATCCAAAAACATCCTCGCAGAAATATCCAGAATAATATTGGACCAAATATCTGGGCACTGTGTCCCAGCCAAGTTGACACATAAAATTAACCATCACAGACCCTTTTTACTAAGTGACAGGAAGGAACTGTCTCATACTCTTTGTTCCTGCTGCACCCTTTCTCTGGTGCAGTCACTTCATCATAGGTACCCCCACCCAGCTCCTGTGTGCCCGATCTGGTATGGTTTCCCTTGGAGGTCAGTGACGGGGGGATTGAGGTAGAAGAAGGGGTGCTGGACAAGAAGTTATTTAGAGGAACACTGAGCTCAAAATCTACTCTTCTCATGAATTCCCAGCCTTTATGTCCAGACCAAGACAGAGAACTCATTGCTCTCAGGTTTCCTTCCACAGCAGCCTTTACCCCCAGGTCAGAGGAAGATGATTTCCCACCCTTCACCAACATCTTGGCTCTGGAGCCCAAGTTTAGCCGACCACTGTCTTTCTTTCTTTTTTTTTTTTTTTTTTAAGTCCTTGGTTTTATTTATTTATTTATTTTTTTAATAAATTTATTTATTTTCGACCACTGTCTTTCTAAGGAGATACATCTCCAGCTGGTCAGCCCCAGTAGCCCATGGTGTGAGTACAAAACTTCCTGATTCCATGTATGTGGTTGAGTTGAGCTATGGGGACATTAGTCATGTTTACTGTTGATGGAAAACAAAGAAAAGCTGTAACCAAGGCCTCACTGTGGTTCTTAACTGTTGCTCACTAACTGTAATAAGATTATTAAAAGGCCCCAAATAGAAAGTGTATATACAGTCAGAGTAAACAAGATCAGAGACCAGACTACTCCTACAGGGACGGATGGTGACTTGTCTCCTTCACTGGAATAAGTTTGTATACACACCCTCCCTGATGCTGCCTGTGTATTTCCTGTTTTATTGAGATACAATTCACATTTCATACCATTCACCCATTTAAAATGTATGACTCAATGGTTTTTAGTATAATCACAGAGTTGTGCAACCATCACCACAAAGAATTTTGGAACATTTCATCATCCCCCAAACAAACCCCATACCCATAAACAGCCACTCTGATTGCTTCTCTCCCTCCCCCCAAACTTTCCAGATCCTAGGCAGCCACTAATCCACTTTTTGTACCTTATGGATTTACCTATTCTGGACATTTCATTAAATGGAATCATACAATATGTGGTTCTGACCAATTTTTACAAACATAAAATTAGCTTAGATCTTGTCATGATAATTAGACCAAGCCCTCACTTCCCAGAGATACCAGTCACATTGCTGGTATCTCACATCTCAGTACAATAGGCAAATAAGCATCTAAGCAGTAAGAAAGGCAAAGATTTTGAATTTCTAGCAGCACTGAGCAGGCAGAAATCCTTGATTCCGTGTAAACCTGACTTACAGTCAAAAGAAATCTCAAGGGGTGTTTAGTAGACAAGGCACTTGTGATCACATGAAGAGCCTGCTGAACAGTTCTGTCCGGCAGGCCAGGTGGGAAATTTCCTGGAGTCCAGCTGTACCCTTTAAGATGTGTTTCTTGGGAAATTAGCTCTCTTACCTCTTGTAATTCTCTTCCCAAGGAGAATTCAGTAAATATGAAATAGGCATTTTATGTCTAAGTCCTGACTGAATAAGAGGAGGACACAGAGGGTATAAAATCAAATGTGTACAGTATCAAAGCCAGACTCCAGGACCAAAGATCCAGAGCATGCTGCCCCAAAATGCGGTGCATTTGGCAGATTCCAAGAAGGAAGTGCCAAGAACTGGAGTCAGTGCTTTGAAATGGTGAGAACAGCTAGCTATTCAAAACAAAGGAAACACTCATTAGCCAGCTCTCAATTGCCTCTCTCTAAGGCCTGTGGTATGATTTTCCATTCTCAGAGTCTGAGAATTATAAAATGGGCTTAAAAAGAAATGAGTTCTTAAACATAAGAGTTTAAGGATCCTTTGGCCAGTTCACGGGGTTAATCAGGACCTGTGTTTGTGACAAAGCTCCCTGTAGAGGTTATAGAAGGCTGGTCCAGTGGAAAAAGGTACTGCCCAGATGAGCAAACTTGAGCTTGAAGGGAAAGAATGACGGAGTTTACGTAACAGCAATGACCAAAGTGAGAGAGAAAGGGGAGGAGGGTGGAGGATGTCCCTGACGACGGCTTGTTCCAAGCATGGTTTGGAAGTCAAATCCTCTCAATAAAGAACTCCGATGATGCCTAAGCTTTGTGCAAACGTTTCAGTGACAGAAGATCATGGCTATTCCCTCTCTTTCATGCAAATTTATACAAAGCTCAAGTTATTTTCATAGGCCTTTGGAAAATGCCAGATTGCCTTCCCTGATAGCCCATGCTTGGTCAGAGGAATGAAGAAAACAAATCACTCAGCTCATCTAGTCATTTAAGCTGGCAGACAAATACACATTCTAAAGGGAATCTAAACAAGGAAAAATTTGGAACATGGTCATTACTTTATAAACTGCCTTATACTGTTTTTATAATCCCTTGTGATTTCTTCTCTCCCCAACTGCATTTTAATCTTGAATGTGGGGGATGTGTATTTTCCTTCTGTGCTGTCATTCACTGTGCCTGGCACACATGGGACAGGGAACTCTATCATTTTAGGCTGGTGGTTTGAAGCCAAGAACCCACACACAGGCAGGCCATGGTGACACAAGGCAGAAGAAGCAAAATTTTCAACAAATTAAGCAAATCAGTTTGCGACTAATCAATAGTTAGTTGTAGCATCTTGAAACCCATTCCAAGACCCAAAGTGTTCTAGAAATTAATCCCATGAAATGTGTTGCACATTTTAGTGAACTGAAAGCAAAGTCATGGTTTTACAAGGAATGCATATTTTAATAAATCATGTGTGTAATCCCTTGTAACAGTCTAGAAAATTTTCTTTTTCTCGGGTGGGTGCAAACGTGTTAAATGAATTTGAAATACGAGGAAAGAAAATGCAGAGGTCCTGTGTTGAAGAAGTTTTCTCATTCTGGGAAGAAAAAAAAAAACCCAAAATGTCATGCTGCTTTCTGAAGTGTTGCAGCCAAAGAAAATAATGGACTAACCAAAAAATGGGCAAAAGATCTAAATAGATATTTCTTCAAAGAAGACATACAGATGGCCAAGAGGCACATGAAAAGATGCTGAACATCATCACTAATTATTAGAGAAGTGCAAATCTAAACTTACAATAAGATACCACCTCACACTGTCAGAATGGCTATCATTAAAAAATCTACAAGCAATATATGCTGGAGAGGGTGTGGAGAAAGGGGGACCCTCCTACACTGTTGGTGGGAATGTAAATTGGACAGTCGCTAATTTAAGAAACCTGCATACTGCTAATAACAGTATGCAGGTTTCTTAAAAACCTAAAAATGGGGACTTCCCTGGTGGTCCCAGTGGTTAAGAATCTGCCTTGCAATGTAGGGGACATGATTTCAATCCCTAGTCGGGGAACTAAGATCCCACATGCCATAGGGCAATTGAGCCTGGGCACTGCAACTACAGAGCCTGCGCTACAACTGCAGAGCCTATGCACCACGAGTAGAGAGGAGGCCACACGCTGAAATGAATATCCTGGGAGATGCAACGAAGACCCAACACAACCAAATAAATAAATAAATATTAAAAAATAAAATCATTAAGAGTCAAAGAAAAAAAGCTCGGGAATATTGAAAAAAAAAAAAACAACCTAAAACTACCATATGATCCAGCAATCCCACTCCTGGGCATATATGAGGCAAAAACCATAATTCAAAAAGATACAGGCACCCCAATGTTCACTGCAGCACTATTTACAATAGCCAGGACATGGAACCTACCTAAATGTCCATTACAGAGGAATGGTAAAGAAGATGTGGTCCATATACATAATAGAATATTACTCAGTCATAAGAAAGAACAAAATAATGCCATTTGCAGCAACATGGATGGACCTAGAGATTGTCATAGTGAGTTGAAGTAAGTCAGACAGAGAAAGACAAACATCATATGATATTGCTTATATGTGGAATCTAAAAAACTGGTACAAATGAACCTATTTACAAAACAGAAATAGAGTCACAGATGTAGAAAACAAATTTATGGTTACCAAGGGGGAAAATGGGGGCGGGGAGGAGGGATAAATTGGAAGACTGGGATTGACATATACACACTATTATATATAAAATAAATTACTAATAAGAACCTACTGTTAGCACAAGGAACTTTACTCAATACTCTGTAATGACCTATATGGGAAAAGAATCTAAAAATAAAGAATGGATATATGTATATGTATAACTGATTCACTCTGCAGGTACAGCAGAAACTAACACAACATTGTAAATCAACTATATTTCAATAAAAATTAATTTAAAAATTAAAATTAAAAAGAGTGAATATATTTATAACTGATTCACTTTCTTGTACAGTAGAAACTAATACAACATTGTAAATCAATTATATTCCAATAAAAATTAATTTTAAAAACTTAGAAACTAGAAATTGGGGGATGGAAATACTGACCTTATGAAATTTAATGTTTTAGTTGCCCCTCCCCCCACATGTGGCCACCACTAATGGCCGTTTCCAAGTCAGTGGTTCTCATCTAGGATGCTTGAGGTAGTTACTAGGAGGTTAGTAAAAAGTCAGATGCCAGGGCTCAACTTAGACCTACTGAATCTGGGGCAAAATTTCTGATATTGAATATTTTTAAAGGCTCAACAGGTCATAGGGTTATAGCTGGGTCTGTGGATTGTACCTTAAAGATACATTGAAGTAGACTGCTGCTATGGACTGTTTCCCTTCCATACGGCTATGCTGAAGCCCTAACTCCTGTGATGATATTTGGAAATGAAATCTCTACGAGATCATTAGTTTAAGGTGGCAGCATTGAAACTGGGGCCCTCATGATGAGATTAGAGAAGAGACACCCAGGCACTCACGGTTTCTCTCCACGTAAGGACACAGCCAGAAGGCTGCTATTTTTGAGCAAGGAAGAAGGCAATCATCAGGAACTGAATCTGCTGACACCTTGATCTTGGACTTTCAGCCTCCACAACAGTGAGAAATAAATGTTTGAGCCACCCCATCTATGGTATTTTGCTGTGGCAACCCTAGCTGACTAAGACAAGCATGAAGTAGATACATGGAGTTTCTCCTGCTCTGTAATGCTGGAAAAGCTGCAGTCATATCATAACACAGAGTTTTTCAAATAGTTTGAGGTCACATTTTCTATACACATTCAAACTTATATTGTACTAGGCCTTGAAACACTTAGCATGTAAATGCTGAGTCAAGCATCTAAGTCATGGTTGGGTGGGAATGGATTTGGTAAAGATACATGCTTTTGAAACTGTTCTAGACAGTCTATTCCTTTTTGTAATACTTGGCATGTTTTTTGTCCTATACTTCATTTGTGTACAGGCTTTCTTGGCCACTAGACCATAAACTAGCTTCAAAGAGGCAGTAAGTACCATGACCAATCCACATCTGCAGCCTCAGAGTTTAACTGAGTACCTGGTGCACAGTAAGTGTTCAACTAATATTGAATGAAATGCTTGTTCAGTGAATTATACCTTCAAACATTTTGAAGGATAGTTTTCTGCTCAAAAAAAAAAGCAACAACAACATCAACAACACTTTTGCTTACTGGACATTTTCAAACACAAAACCATAAAATAAGCTCCTATACACTCATCACCCTGCTTAAAACATTACCAACCTACGACCAATCATGTTTCAAATATATCTTTCCACTCCATATGCCCCCCAGATTCCACAACATACACAATTACTTTGACAAAAACCCCACACCTTACCTCATTTCATCCGTATTCTTCAGCATCTATCTCTTTAGGATAAATACCCTTAAAACAACAACAACATCAAAAAAAAAAAAACAGGACAAAATATAATTACAATAACATTATCAAGCTTGAAAAAATTAACTATAATTTGAATACCATAAAATATCCAGTTAGTATTCAAGTTTTTCCAATTGTATCATAAATAATATTTTTGTTCTGGTCTGTCTGAATCAGGACCCAACGCCCCTATGGCGAATTTACCCCTTGATCTGTCTCTCAAGTTTTTTAACCAACAAATTTCCCTTCTTTTTCTCTTCTTGCAACTTTTTGTTTGTGTTGTTGAAAAAGTCAGTTTATTTGTCCTGTAGAGATTTCCACATTCTCGACTTTCCTGATTATATTTTTGTGACATCATGTTCCCCTAACATGTTCCCTAATCCTGCAAACTGGTAGGCAGAATGATATCTAGAAGATTGATAATATTCAGGCCCCACCACCTGCCCGAAAACTGCTTTTCTTGGTAGGGGGTGAGGACAAAAAGGCTTCTCTTTTGGTTATTATTGCTGTATAACAAATTATCATTTAGCTCAGCAGCTTAAATAACCACATTTTTAAAATTTATTTATTTTTAATTGGAGGATAATTGCTTTACAATGTTGTGTTGCTTTCTGCCATATATCAGCACGAATTAGCTATAGATACACATGTCCCCTCACTCTTGAACCTCTCTCTCACCTCCCACCCCATCTTACCTCTTAACTTTTAAATTTTGCTCATAATGTTTTGGGTCAGGAATTTGGAAAGGAAAACAGGTATGGTTTATCTTTGCTTCAAGGTGTCTGGGGGCTTAGCTCAGGCTAAAAACTATACACATACCCCAATACCAATATTACCACTGCAGCATGGAATATAGTTTTAAATTTCCTTATAGTCTGTTATGGGCTGAACTGTGTGCTTTCAAATTTATATGCTGAAATACCTCAGAAAGTGACAATATCTGGAGATAGGGTCTTCAAAGGGGTAATTAAGGTTGAATTCATTAGGTGGGTCCTAATCCTATGACTGGTGGTGTTATAAGAAGAGGAGATTAAGACAGAGACTGTACAGAAGACTGTGTGAAGACTCAGGGAGAAAATAGCCATCTATACGCCAAGAAGAGGAGCCTCAGAAGAAACCAATCCTGCTGACCCCTTGATCTTGGACTTCTAGCTTCTAGAACTGTGAGATAGGAAACTTCTGTTGTGTAAGCCACCCAGCCTGCAGTATTTTTTCATAGCAGCCCTGGCAAACTAAGACATAGTTCCTTTTATCTTTAGGATATATCACAGTAGGGATAGAGTTAGCTTACTATATTATAAAGTTATTAGAAATAATTCCTTTCTGTATTGTTGCCACTAATTCGATAGACAGATTCATTTCATTTGCTCTCAATCTTTACAAATTTCTTTTTTTAACCCATCTTGTAAAATTTTTGCTTTATAATATTTAAAACATAGACATGGTTCCAAAGTCAACCCTACAAAATAAAGTACATTGAGAGAAGTCAAGTCTTCTGTATATTTTTCTCCTTGTCACTCGACCCCCTTCTCCTTGCAGATAACCAGTTTTACTAGTGTTTGGTTTATATTCCATACATATAAGTAGCTGTATTTCCCTTCTTCAGATAATACTAATATACTCTACACGCTGTTGCACATCTTGCTTTTTTCACTTAACAATATATTCCAGAGATCATGTGAATACACAGAGCCACTTCTTTTCTACAGCTGCACAGTACTCCATTTGCATAGATTCCTTTCTAGATGGACATTTGTGTTGTTTTCAGTCTTGTGTTATTACATAAAGTAGCTTCTTTGGCTGCCTGAGACTTTAGGATAAAATCTGATTAACTCTGCCAACATCCTACATCCACCCCTGTCTCAAAGTGAGTTACTGCTAGTTTACCCTGATTGCTAAGATATTCCATCTTTCCTTCTTTCTTACCTTATTTGGCATAGGAAATCCTTAGCATGAATAACTCAAAATTCTATATTCAAAATAATACCCATTGGGTGTTTGAAGAAAAAAAGCACCAATCTCTAGTTCTGTGGGTTACTTACTATTTAGCAACTTAAGTCTCCTTGCCCTCCCTCCCTCCTTCCTGCCCTAAGCAAGACCAAAGTCAGGGATTGTAGGAACGCTTCTGGTTCAGCATTCATTACATCTAGATGAGGAGTCAGACCACATCTCAGGTACCATCTCCCCATTGCTGATGTGGAGAACAATCTGCCAGTTCACTTACTTATTCAGTAAATATTTAATGAATGTGTGCTGTGTGTCACACATCATGCTAGGTGCTAAAGACAAAGTAGTGAACCAGACAACCTCATTATCTTCCTGGAGCTCAGACAGTGGTCTTTAGGTTCTGTGACTGGCTCAAGCCATTTTGGTCCACACATAAAACAGCACTTAGTTATCCTTCCCAAGGAGCTCACAGCTTCAAGAATATCATCAGCTTCCCAAGGTCAACACCAGACTGAGACTTTCTCATCTTTGTATGAAAATGATGGCACGCTCAGTCGTTTCAGTCATGTCTGATCTTTGCAACCCCATGGATTGTAGCCCACCAGGCTCCTCCATCCATGGGATTCTCCAAGCAAGAATACTGGAGTGGGTTGCCATTCCCTTCTCCAGGGGATCTTCCTGACCCAGGTCTCCCACATTACAGGCAGATTCTTTACCATCTGAGCCACAAGGGAAGCCAGGAAAGTGATGGGAAAAGGCCCAAAAGGTTTGTAGTACTTTCAAGGCTTCACTCTCAGGTGGCCAGATTGTAGATCCAATGGGAGCAATTGCTCTAATTTTAATGGATAGCAGTGAGGCTTTCTTTTACATGCCTCTTCTAAATCAATCATGTCTCAGTCTTAATTTTGCATTTATTTTGCTCTGGACTCCCAAATTATTTTTATAAGAGCAACAGTCACCATTCATTGACTATTAAATATGCTCCAGGCATCCTGCTAAGTCTTTTCCACTTCACCTCCAATTATAAGGTAGGTATTATTATTATTGGGTTTCCCAGGTGGCTCAGTGGTAAAGAATTCACCTGCCAATGCAGGAGATGTGGGTTTGATCCCTGGGTTAGGAAGATCCCCTAGAGAAGGAAAAGGATACCCACTCCAATATTCTTGCCTGGGAAATCCCATGGACAGAGGAGCCTGGCAGGCTACAGTCCATAGGGCTCCTAAAGAGTCGGACGTGATGAGATTAAACAACATTACTGTTATGAGGAGCACTCTGAGGTTTAGAGATTTAAATAACATGCCAAGGTCACACATCTAATAAGGGCAGACACTATTAGAGAAATCAGACTGGGGCAGATAAGGCGGTCTCTACTATGACTAATAGGCTCTAACTAGAAAAATAATAGTAACAGCTAAGTTTTATTGAGCACTTACTATTGTACCAAGTACTAAGTGTTTATGCATATTTATGGGGCTTCTAGGGTGGAAAAAAAAATTCTTCCTCACCCCTGATATTTCCTTCCACATGGCAGAAGCACTTCTGGCATAAGATTTCTGACCTCTCCTTTTTCCTTGACTCACTCCTCCCTAGGAGTTGGGAGGGACAGGAGGCCAGGAAAGGGGAGGAGAAGCAGTTTCTCTGTGGTGAGTATGTGGGTAAGAAGCCCAAATGCATAGCTCAGCCTCTCTCTTCTTTCTCTGGGCAGCGGGTCTCCTCCAGAGCCCCAGTTGGTTCTCTTCTCCCCTAATGCATGGTTTACAGGGACAGTTCACAACTGGGCGGCCTGCCCCAGCCTGTGTGGGTACCCTGCCTAATTCTGGGGTTCACTTACCCACACATATAAACCACTGACTTCAGTATAAAACCTATGAGAGTAAAGTTGATATGTTGATTCCATTTATTTGACTTGTTCATGTCCATTCCTTAATTACTCAGAGCTTTGTAATGGATGAGGGGTGTCCTTTATTTTTATATCCTCTTGAAACCTCAACATTATCAACCCATTTAATCCTAGTAAGACTTCCATTAGACAAGTACTCTTATCCTCTCAGATGAGGAAACGAAGCAGTCCTCATTTGGCCTCTCCCTTGAAGGATAAATATTTGCTCTCAGTTCAGGATCAGAAGAAACTAAAGCACGTGAGAAAGTCTGCAAACTGTTAAAGCTATACAAACAGAAGGCCATAGAGCGGTGGTTCTGGCTCTGACGCTGGCAGTGGGACTCGGATTAGTTAACTTTCCTGCTTCCGGTTCCTTTATCAGTAAAGCGAAGGTAACGAGCGGCTGCCGGTTGCAGCTTGGTCCTGCTCTACCGTTCAGACTGTGAATCAGTGGTGACTCGCCATTGACTGTTTCCCCTGGCTTCCTTTGCGTCATTGTGGACTTTTGGATGCTGACTTTTCCTTTGATCGAGCTGGGCCCAGTCTCTGGGGGACACGAGGTGCTTGAGACTCCTCCTCCCTAACCTGCTCTGCCTTCTGAGGTTTGCTGCTTGGTTGCCTTTGGTTGCGCGGCAACATAACACACGCCCACACTTCCGGTCCTGAGAGCCGGATCTGCTGTCGTCCAGCTGTCGTTGAAGGGGCTTCCCCCACCCTGCTGCATTTCCTTGCTTCCTCACAAGGGCCAGACGATGGCGAGAGAGACCCCTAGTCATTCCTAGGAAGTTGTGGGTACTGAAAAAGATGCACATCTACATCAGGTCAGCATTAGGAAGAAAAAACTCAAGAGATCCAGGCTTAAAGCCTGGTTTGGGACAGTGAGTTCTGCCGTTGCAAAAGCCTGTCCTTTCAATGGCACCGTGAAATCTCGTTGAGTCACCAGGTTCTGGGGGGATGGAGGCCACGTGGCAGGCCTACACTGTGTTTCATCTGATTCCGAAACTCTGGTGGTTTAACACCGGAAGACAGCAAAATAGCAAAGAACAGGAAGTGGAAAAAACATTTTGCCTAGTGGAAACTACCTCTCCTTCACCTGCATTCCTCCAAAACAGCAGTCAAATTAGCACAGATACCTCCTTTTGGCTGTGGGGAGGGGAGGTAGGGGGCGGGGCAGGCGTGGGGCGCGGTGGGGGGATGGGCATCCCCAGATGGTGCCTCCCCAGAAAGGACTTTGTTGATGAATTTGATGCCCCAGTTCTTCAGAGGAGTTCTAAAGGATTAATTAGAGGAACCTGAGGTTGTGTCTCCCTGTTTCCATAACAAGATAGCTCACTCTCTTGCATTTTTTGAAAAAAGAAATTGCAGTGGGGTTGGGACACAAGAGTAGAGCCAGAGCCAAGTTCTAAACCAGAGAAAGGAAATGTTTACATGCTGGGAAGTATTGGGACTACTCCTCCACAGGGAGGAACAGAGATGTGTTTGGTTTGACCAAGGGGAACAGAGGAATAAGACAAGCACAGGTTTTTGAAAGTGCAAAAGGGTGGGGAGGTCAGTGTGTACCAGAGGGAAAAGAACAGGCAGTCAGGATAAGAAAGACTCCTCTGTCCTTCTGAACTTTGCTCTCATAGGACCTGTCCCCACCCGCCACCAGCAGACACTTCCTCACTTAGGTGGGGGAGGGAGGCTGTGACCCTCTGTGGCATTGTTCCCAGGATGAAAAATATGGGTGTTGGCAACCATATCAAAGGGCTGGAATTGTTCAGAAATCTTTACACCTCTGATCACCAGACTGCAGAGCCCAAGGGCCATTCAAGGCCTGTGGAAACTTTGGAACAATAGACTTGGCCCCCTGCCTATCTGTTTCCCTGGTTTTCTGACAGACGTATTGGGCTCCAGACCAATCACCAATTTACGGATCTCCTTCAAGCTGGTTCTCACTAGTTAAAGTCTATGCTAAAGCCAACAGCAGTTAGTTAGAGCTGAGGTTAGTGTACTCCACTCTTCTGGGACTGAAACTAGCCTGAGTGAGGTACTCACCTCAGCACACAATTTAAGGGAGTGCCAAGAAATTCAATAACCAAGATAAATAATATTTAATATAATTAAAATGTTTTCTGACATTTTGTTCATCATGGATTATTTTGCATTAATTCTGATTTTTTAAAATGATTAATCCAAATATTAATCTTAAAATTACTGAGGTTTTTGGTGCCCCCTTAAATTTTATACCTTGTGGGGAGTACCTTAATCATCTCACCCTAGACTCCAGCCCTGATGAGAAATGATTCACAAAGGGTCAAAAATAGGTGATGTAGAAAAGCTCTGTGAAGATTAGTCAGGAGGTGAGGCTCTTTCAGAAGGTGTGGAAAGTGTGGCCCTGATATCCCAGGCCCGGATACTGAAGTTGGGTGAAGATATGAGAAAAGTCAGCCTTGTTACAGAGAATTCTGCCAGGCAATAATACAGCTGGAAAGTTCTCTCCCAGGGCTCTGTCCAGTCCACCTGAAACCGTTCACAGGGAGGTTGGGGCAAGTGTTAACAGTAGGTTGTTGCCTACTTGTATCATCTGAGAAGGATTGAAAAAGTTCCTTTTCCCCAAGGTCACACTGGGTACACCATAGTAGAGTGGTCAGTCCTTTGGCTCTTAAAGTTGTTTTGGTTTGAAAGAAACTGCCATTGTTATGTTTAAAAACAACTGGACTATATAATGAAGAAAACTTAGGAATTTTTGCCTAACTAAAAAATATGACATTTTGATTCCACTTGTTTGACTTAGTATGAATAGAATGCTAGATTTCTAATTTAAAAAAGATATGCAACAAGCGACAAAGGTTTACTGTATCGTCCAGGGAACTACAGTCATTATCTTGTAATACCTATAATGCAAAATAATATCAAAAATAATATATGTGTATATGTATAACCAAGTCACTTTGTTGTGCACCTGAAATATTGTAAGTCAACTATACTTCAACAAAATATATATATATTAAGAAAATAAAAGAAAAAAACTGCCCTTATAATATAACGATCTCTGTAGCAAACAATTATTGGTAGAGATCTTAGCAGAGACGGACTTACTCATTCATTCATTCATTCAACAAACATTTACTAAGCACCACAAATCAGACTAGAGTAGGATCTACCCTGCCCAATATAATAGAAATGACAGATAGGAATGTGAACTGAGTATACCAAGGTCAGGATCAAGGGCAGGGCAGGATGGCAGAAGGACCCCTCATTCAGTTCCGATCTCCTTCCATCTGGGACTACGGTATGTAAGGAAGAGGAGGACTCAGGGAAGGCGCCTGCCTAGGATTACAGAAAGGGACAGAGAGAGCCCTCAAAACACCCTCCATCTGTCTCTCAGATCTCTGTCTGGGCTTTGCAGGACTAAGCATGACCTTAATTCGCAGAGGTCTTGCTGCACACAACTCCAGCGGGTGCCATTCTCCTAGAATATAGTGGCATTGAACAGGATGGAGGGTTCTGTCCTGGCACAGTGAAGACAGTCTCTTGAGAGGGAGCTGAGTTTGCCCCTGAAGGTATGTCACTGAGCATCTGTGGGCCTGTGCACCAGGAATCCTGACCCTTGGGGGGCGGCTAGTGGGGGGAAGGAAGAGGAGCCTAGATGGGTCCCACCTCTTGGATTTCTTCCCAGGGCTGACCTGACACTATGAGAGTTTGTTCGGCTTTGTGGCCCTGGCCTAGCTTCTTGGGTGAGAAAGGGGCTGTGACCCTAGTTAGGCAGCCTCCCTGGGAGACAGAAGCCATTCCACTGGTGCTCTCTAGCATGTGCTTCCCAGGGGAGGTGGCCCGGGACCTAATCACTGGTCAGGAAGCCTGGGAAATGACAGGAGAGGGGACGACAGGAATGTTTAAGGTCCCTGAAACTTCTCTTTTAAAACAATTAACCAACAAACACATATGCAGTGCTTTTATACACACCTTCCTGTTCCCTTTTCATGACAACTCCGTTATGAGCGGTTCTATTATTTTATTCCTGTTTTCCAGCTGCGGAAATTGAGTCCCAAGAGGTGACATAACGTCCAGATAAGACAGTGAGTAAATGGAAAAGCTGGGATTGAATATTACATTGGTGCCTCTTTCCCTGTGTCACCCAAATGCCCCTGGACCTCAGACCAGAACCCTGGGTCATCCTTTCCCCCTCACACACGACCCGTGGCAGAGAGTGTTTCTACCTAAGAAAGGAGCTCCATCTGCTCATTTTCCCTCTCCCTGCCACTGTCCTAGTTCAAGCCATACTCATCATTCTGCTATCACTCCTCGGTTTTTGTTTTTTTTTCCCTCTTCTTGCTGGCTGTGTGTCTTTGAGCAAGCTTCTCAACCCCTCAGGGCCTGTGCATTATCTCCTTAAAAGGGAACTGAGACTAGGGCCACCACTGGGCTGTGCTAAAGATTAGGCACCATGCTTTGTTTACTGGAGTTCCTTCCAAGAGAGTTATAAATGTGAGACTCACGTGTAATTCATAAACTTTTCTGGTCACCATATTTAAAAAGGCAAAAAAAGAAATAAGTGAAATTGATTTTAGTAATATAATCTATTTAACACCACATATATAGATAGTATCCATTTTAAAGGAGCTTCCCTGGTGGCTCAGATGGTAAAGAATCTGCCTCCAATGCTGCAGACCTGGGTTTGATCCCTGAGTCGGGAAGATCGCTTGGAGAAGAGAACGGCAGCCCACTCTAGTATTTTTGCCTGGGAAATCCCATGGACAAAGGAGCCTGGTGGGCTACAGTCCATGGGGTTGCAGAGTCAGACACCACTGAGCAACTAACACTTTCACTTTAGTATTTTAAAATATTAACATTTATATTCATTTATTTCATACTAAGTCTTCCAAGTCCAGTATGTATTTCACTCTAACTGTGTGTCTCAGTTTGAAGGACTAGTCACATTTCCAGTGTCCAGTAACCACTTGTGGCCAGTGGCTCCTGTCCTGGGCAGTACAGGCTTCGAGCGCTCAGAGCACACTCTGGTGTGTCAGTGCGCTCTGCCTGTTGGCTGTATATAGTGTCACAGCTGTTCCACGGCCCTGGGCCCCAGGCACATGCTTCCTCCTGAGATCATGGCTTCTGCTCTTGCTGTTCCCTGCCTGCTGCCTTCACCATGGGAGGTTATGGGGCTGACTCCAAGGGGCAGAAGTTCTGTCGTGTTTCCTGCCAGCTGCCAGCCTGAATGCGAGGCCCAACACTCCTAAGTTTTCTTGTCTGCTCATGGGAAGCCCTTCTACTCAGCGAACCTAATTATATCCAATCAATTTTCAAACAATGAGCGTGTCTGGTGGGGCTCCCCGGGGTGAGAGAGGATATTTTGGGTAAGGAGGGTTTGGGAAATGCCCCTTTGAGTCAGGAGAAGAGGGCCATCCACATGCCCGGCCCCATGATGCAGAGGAGGGAGGTGCCAGAATCCACAGTGGAAGGTGGTGATTAGGAAGCGGTTTCCGGGCAGAGAGCCGAGCCTCTGCAAAGTTTAGGTTGTCCTTCCATTTCTTTCATTTTAAAAGAGTTTGCCTGGAAGGATACTCTCCCCTTCAGTGGGGTTTCCTGCTCCCATCCCCATTGCTGCCCGCCTCTGCCCAAGTACAGAAGCAGAGTGCTCTCTTGAGAGAGCTGCTTCCAGCAGGCCAACTGCCGGCCCTCAGCCTCAGCTCAGCTGCTGCCAGGGGCCACTCATGCTGGGGGGATCCACTACTCTCCTGCCCAGAGCATCTCCATGGCTTGGCTTTGCCTTCCTCCTGTTGCTCAGGTACCCAGATGTAGCCATTTGCTGGGGCTGCCCTAACAAAGCACCACAAACTGGGTGGTTTATCTTAAAAGAAAGTTAATGTCTCCCAGTCTGGAGGCCAGAGGTCAGAAACCAGGGTGTGTGCAGGATGGGCTCCTCCTGTGAGCTGTGAGGGAAGGAACTGTTTGAGGCCTCTGTCCCAGCTTCTGGTGGCCTCTGGAATTCCTTGGCTTATAGGTGATGGCCTTTCAATGTCTCTATGCTTGTCTTCCTCAGGGTCCACATATCCTTTTACAAGGAGCCCAGTCAAGCTGGACTGGGATCCACTCTAATGACCTCATTTAGCTTGTTTATCTTGGTAAAGATCCTATCCAAACAAAGTCACTTTCTGTGGTACTAAGAGTTAAGATTAAATGTGTAAATTTTGGCAGAGGGATGCAATCCACTTTATAACACCAGCCTAAGTTCTTCTGGAAGAGAAGAGGGAACCTGGGAACCAAGGAGGTGGCTGAGCCTCTGAGCTCTCCAGGGCCAGTGACCGTGTCTTCAAGCCTGTAGCATAGCCCACAGAGCTGCCAGGATAATTACCCGTAACTACCAAGCCAGCTCACAGAAACTCAGAATTGCCTGGGGCTGCAGCCAATACAATGACCAACAAAACTCTGCCCCTGCCCTTTAGGAAATGTAATCCAATAGGAGAGATAATCAAGTAATAAAATACAGGGTAGAGAAAGGTATGGAGAATAAAGCCATAGAAGTGGGAGTACTTTCTTGCAGTTCAGAGATAAGTGAAAGATTCATGGAGAATCTCTTCAATGAGAGAAGCTTGGCAGACCCTTTGAAGGCAGAGATGAGACCAGCTGGGCAGTCCTGGGGTGGAATTCCAGGGAAAGGTGGGCATTCCAGGAATGACTGGATTGCATGGACGTGAGTGGAAGCAGCTGGGGACAGGGTAGGAGAGCAGGACAAAGCCTGGTCGTGATGGGCTTTTCTTGCCAGGCCAGGGGGTGTTTGGTAGCAGGAACACCACATAAAGCAAATCACTCCTTAGGGATATACATCTGGTCGGTGAGAATGGACTCAAGATAGGCTTAAGATGGTGGTGGAGGGAAGGGGAGGGCTTGCAGGAGTCTGGGGAAAGGCCTGAGTTAGGGCAGGTGCCGTGGAAATGCAAAGAGAGGGTTGGGAGTGGGGAAGTGGAAAGGAAGAGCCCACAGAACATGATGCCCAGGTGTGGGAGAAAAGAGAGCGAAGACAAACATGGCTTCAGCTTTTCAAGTCTGGGCAATTCGGAGAGGGCGGGTACCCGTTCAGAGCAGGAAGCAGGGAAGTCAGGGTGTGGCTGTCCTGCTCGGTGCAGACACACCCTGCCAGAGTGGAAGACTTCCCCTCCTCCCGCCTCCCTTCAATTGCCAAAAGCAGGAGTGGCCTCCCCTGACCCCCCTTTGTCTCTTTTTTCCCTCAGAAGCTGTATCTTAATCGGTTAAAGGTGCTCTGTTGTCTCAAGGGTGTTCTTAATGTTGTAATGGGAAATGAGAGAAGGGAAAGACATGCAAGCAATATCAGGGAGGCTATGAAAAATGACAAGGTTTCAGTGGTGTAAAATAGATATCTGACAACATCAGCCCACAGCTGGCTCAGTAGCCACAGAACGCCTCTGACACTGGCATCCTCCTTTTGAGGCTAAATAGATACTTGTATTTAGTCCCCAGGTCCTGGCTTTTCTCCAGGACCTGAAATGTATAATTTTTGTCTCCTTACGAAAACTTCTCATCTCCTATGTGTATAGGCTCTGGAACATGCCTGTGTAGTGTGTGTGTCTGTGTGTAGTGTGTTCCCTACTTAGTATCTCTTCGTCCCTACCCCATCTCAGCCCTCTCCCACTGCTAGCAAGTTCCAGGGCCCCCGGCCTAATCAGATAGAAACCCTAGTACGGGCAGGGAGATACCAACAGTGTAGCGGGAAAATCACTCTCTGCTAATAAAGATGCTGAAAATGAGATCTAGCTGACGCTACCTTTTTGTCTCAGCCGTGATCTGTTATCTCTGATGGCTAAGTGGGGGAAGCCCAGTAAGAGATGAGGTTGGGGCCCTGACCACACCTGTTTCTGGATGGGGCTCAGGCAGGAAAACATCTGGAAACATCATGAGGTTGAGTATAACTCAACACAGTGTACAAAAGGCTAAGCAGTCAGCTTGATGGAGACGATGGGGTTGAAAACTATAAAAGGCTGGGATATCACCCCCTCTGGTTTCAGCGTCTGCCATTTCATAAAAGGATTTAAATTCCATCAGAAATGATCCAAATGGACTGCAGTAGGGGAGTGGCGTAAACCATTACCTTTTATCCATATAATAAAACACACTACAGTCATTAAAAGGGAGTGGCAAAAGTGATTATACTGACATGGAAAGATGTTTATGATCTATTGTTGAGGATATATACTGCAGCAGCTAATTTTTCTGTGTGTGTGAAAAGCATATATAAGTGTTGAAAGTGTTTATGATCTAGTTGTATTATGGGTGATGTTTCTCTGTTTTTCTTCCTCTTTTTTTTTCTTCAATGAAAATATAGTACTTGTGAAATTTTAAATAGATATAATTCTTTATCAGTTATTTAAAATTATTTAACATATGTCCTCAGAAATACTTCATTTGTGCTTAATTAGAGAGTAGCCTTAGATGAGGAGCATTTCCTGACTACACGGGGTCTCCCCCAGGCCCTCTCCTCACTGCTTTCCACCTCAAAGCTCCTGTCAGCAGGACTGCTCTCCTGAATTCTGCTGGGGAGGCTGTGGGGATGGGGAGGGCTCCGATAAGCATCACTGCCTTCCTTCAGGAGAGGAAGGGGGTCTTAGGCAGGTTCAGTGCCTCTTACTGCGAAATCCCCAGTCACTTGGGTCCTGTAGGAGGTAAGGACTGGCCTTTCTTTCTCTCTTCTCCTGTTTCCCAGCTGCTTCTCTCATGAATAGGTTTCCTTCCGGCTTCAGTCCCATGACTTTGCTCTCCCAGTGCTATTGTACCCAGGCCAGCTGGTGAGCAGGACTGGTTTTTAGGGTTACAGAGTCTTCAGGTCACACTGGGGTTAAGTGCCATGGGAAAGGAAGAAACAAAGTTAGAAGATCACCTGGAAATCAGGGGCCCGGGGCCAGGGTGAAAGGAGGTGGGCCTCCCTGTACTGCATGATTGGAGTGCCTGCGCAAGTGTCCGCTAAGCCGGCAAGTCACTGTCAGGAACTTGAGTGCAAGGTTCTTAGGGCCGAAAGAACATCCAGCTGTTCTTCAGACAGCTGTGCAGACTTTTGTCGCTGCTCTGAAGGGTTAAAGTGGGTCAGACCCACCTGGTCAGCCCCACCTTGCCCTCTGAGGGGCACCATGGCCGCAGGTGAGGGTGCTCTGCTTCCTGTAGCGCCTGCAGTGAGCGGAGCCAGAACTTCGGTGCAGCCTTAGACACTGTTGGGTTGTAGGATGGCTTGTTCTTTGTGAGTTTTTACTATGACCCGGCTATCAGTGTTTCATCTGGGGAAATCTGACCTGGAGAAAAGGGGCTACCCGAGGATACCCAGACTCCTCAGGGCCTCGGGCTGCAGCCTCTCGACTCTTCTTGACTGCCCTGCTTTTTCTGTTCTAAGGACAGAAGCATCCGACAAACCAACTCCAGGGGGTTCTGCCAGAAAATAGGGAGCAGTGGTTACAAACTCTGCCTGTGACCCTGGGTTACTTACATAATTTCTCTGAGTCCCAATTTCTTCATATGTAAAGAGAAAGACTAATAGTATATGATTTGGAGTTGTTGTGAAATAATGTATCTTAAAGAATTTAGAGGACAGCACTTGGAGGCAGTAGACAGGGATGGGCTGGAAAAACATGTAACAACTGGTAAGGGCAGAGGCAGCTGCTCTCATCAGAACAGAGGGCAGGCTGCCGGAGCAGGCTCTGGAGAACCATTGGGTGCCAGGTGTTAACTCATCACCTGCTGGATTGTGGGGAGACTCCAGAAACGAGCTGGGGTGATGAGAAGGGTAATGCTGTGTGTCCACAAGTGTGAAGTTACTTCAGTATTTTAACTGTCAAGTATGGCAGCACACCACCTGAATATCGACTGTAATTCTGAATGTTAGCTGTTAATTATTCATTAGAATAAGTAGATATTAGCTGCAGGACTTTGAAAGCTATCAGGTTGTCCAAAAATTTCATTTGGGTTTTTCTGTAAGATGTTATGGAATAGATTCCCTCCTCCCCACTATGTGTGTGTGTGCATTGACAGACAGACTCACACACACACACACACACACACACACACTCACAGAACATCTTAACCTTTAAGACAGAAAACCCAGAAAGGTAAAGGACCGACATGTGCCGGACTTGGACTGCCGCTGCTCAGATGTGTGGTCTCAGGGTCGAGTGTGTGAGTGCCAGCAGCCTGTTCAGAAGGTATTACCTTCTGATGAGCCTTGCAGTCCCGCTCTACCTCGTGTGGGTTCTGTGGAATGTCAGGGAAGAAGGCTGGGTGGGATACAGGAAAACCTCCCTGGGCTCTGGTGGCAAATCAAGGTGTTCTCTGCTAGTTTACTAGGGCTGCCTTAACCCGGTATCACACACTGGGCGGGTTAAACAAGAGAAAGTTATTTCCTTGCAGTTGTGGAGGCTAGAAGTTCCAGATGAAGGTGCCCACACATTGGTTCCTTCTGGGGATCTGTTCCTTCTGGGATCTGTTCCCAGCCTCCCTTGTCTTGCAGATGGCTGTGTTACCCCTGCATCTCCACATCATTTTCCTTGGGTGTGTGTCTGTGTCCAGACTTTCTCTTTTTACAAGAATTCCAGTCACCTTGGATCAGGGCCTTTCTTAATGACCCCACTTTAGAGCCTATCTCCCACTGTGTTTACATTCTTCGGTTTTGGGGGTTAGTACTTCAATATAACAAACTTGGGGGGAGATATAATTTGGTCCATAACAAGTTCTTTCCTCCTAGCCTGGTGTACCCAGCATACTTTGCAGGCTTTTCTCTCTGGCACATGTAGGATACATGCTACTCTGAGATTTCTCCCTGTCTTCTTTTTTTTTTTCTGCTTCTTGTGAAAATACTCAAACCCATAGTAGGATATATGCCGATATATGTGTCCCTCACTAAATTCAATACAGCTTAAACATTTTGTCAAATATCATTCTTTGTATGTATGTGTGTGTACTTCCCTAAAGGTAAATATTTAAGTTACCTTTAAATGTTGTAGGATGTACTTCTAAATATAAATGATAAAGAAAAAGATAGTCTTTCACACACCACTGTACCATTATCATGTGTGTATGTTCTAAGTCGCTTCAGTCATGTCCAATTCTTTGAGACCCCATGGACTGTATCCCACAAGCTCCTCTGTCCATGGGATTCTTCAGGCAAGAATACTGGAGTGGATTGCCATGCCCTCCTCCAGGGGATCTTTTGGACCCAGGGACTGAACCCATGTTTCCTGTGGCTCCTGCATTGCAGGCAGATCTTTATCACTGTGCCATTGGTTCAACAATAATTCCCTATATCATCTAAATATAATCAATCCAATTCATGATTCTTAGACTATCACCAAAATGTCTTACAATGATTTTCTTCACCAACCATGCAAGATTCATGCATTGAAAATGGTTATGTATCTTCAATATCTTGCCTCTTTTTAGCTTAAACATTTCTCCCTCACCTTTTCTTTTCTGGATACTGACTTTTTGAAGACACTAAGAACCACTCATACTGGAAGACATTCCAGCCACTAATACTGGAATGTCCCTTATTCTGGTGTTGTCTGACATCTCCCTTGAGGTGACTACAATAAACAGCTATTAAAACCATTTATTTACTGCAAAACAGTTGTTGAGAACAGGCCTGGCATGACTCCAGCTCCTTATGTATGTTCTATATGAGAAATTCTCACCAGATTTTAGTACCAGGAAAGAGGTGTGCCTCCCTCCATGAATGGCATTTTATTTTTTCTGATGAGAGCTAGGAAACGTTCTGTCTCTCTTTTTGATCAAAAAGTGCAGAGTGAAATTTACAGCTGTGGTACTTTTTAGGGTTATCACATCTGCTTCACCTTTTCCCCTTGATCCTGAGTTCTACTTTGTTCACGCTTTAAGGTATTGTGAGTCTTTTATTGTAAATTCAAATTATTTTTTTGTTTGCTTTGAAGATTTGGGGTGTAAGTAAATCCAGCTGACTTCCCCAAGGCCTTTCCTAATATCCAAGCTCAGAGATGAAGGGCTTGTCCAAAGGTGCTTTACAGCCAATTCCTTTCAGGGAACCAGAGGGTTGCAGAGAACTTCTGACCAAGCCTCTCCCCCACACAAAGTGTTCTTCAAGGTAGTTATGATTTAACTCTAACCTTGTCTTCTTGTCTTGTTAATGGTAAACAGAACATCTGCTCCACTTGTTGATTTCTTAAGGTGATCCTGGCTCTCCCATAGTAACTTGTGGCCCACATGTATCTGCCATCATTCAGCTGTTCACCAAGCTCTGTGCCAAGAATGAAGAGAAATCTAAGAAAGCAGTTATGGCCTCTGAACTATCAAGGTTAGGATTTATGGCTCTTTTATATTTCCTTGAGATCACAATAGCTTTTGATATGCTAGGACTTATACAAACCCATCCAGTGGGGCTATTAATCTCAGTGTAAACTTGATAGCCAGAAATGTAAATACCATGAGGTCTGGTTTTAGTGGCTGCTTATTAAGTACTTACTATGTGTCAGGAACATAAGTGTATTGTCTTATCTAATTCTCACAACGATTCTGTAAGATAAACACCGGTGTCCACATTTTCTAAAACAGAAATCAGAGATTCAGAGATGCTGAGTAACTTGCCTGAGTAAGTTGTGAAGCTAGGATTTAAATCTACATCTGTCTCCTAAACGCATTTTTTTAACATTATGCCACACTGTCTGTGTTTTGTTCCTTGCCTAGAAAAAAATTAAAGAGGTGAAAAACACTGCTGCTAAACTCAGAGTGAGCGGAAAGGAAACTATTTATTACGCTTTTGACCTCCTCCAATACACGTGGGGCAGGACTGCTCCAGGACGGGAGTTAGGTTAATTCTGTTTGTTTATTTTCCTGATCCCTAGGGTGGAAGTGACTTCTGACCACCCCAGCACCTGACAGTACATGAGGCATCAGCAATAGCATCTGGTCACGCAGCCTTCTTCCAGAAGGCCCACCCACGGCCTGCTCCCCTTCACATTGGCAGAACGAAAGCATCAGCATTCCCAGACCATGAGGCTCGCCAGGAACTCAAATGCTTATTCAATAGAACAAATACGGTTGAAGAGAGTTTATGATTTGATTACATGTTGGCAACCCACTCCAGTATTCTTGCCTGGAGAATCCCATGGACAGAGGAGCCTGGCAGCCTTTGGTTAACAGGGTCGCCAAGAGTTGGACACGACTGAGTTACTGAGCACACAGAGGCAGAACAGCTGCACCAGCAACCTTGATGATCTGTGCTAATGGAGGGGATGTTGGGACTGAATGTGACACCCACACCATCTACACTTGGAGGGGCTTTTCTGGGGTCTGGAAGTGTGAGGTCAAGAAATGGTAACTTAGGGCTCCTCCAGGGCGTCAGGAAGTCCCTGAAGTTCAACGCAGACTTTGTGTGTATATGCACATATTTCTGGACAAGGGTCTTTAATTGATGTCAGATTTTCAGAGGGGACTCTGACTCCCAAAGGTTAAGAATCATCACTTTGGGACTTATTCAGATAATGCTTTATTATTTAATATTAACTGGAGCTAATTTAAAATTAGTTTACCTTTCTGTTCTGTTATCTAGGTGGTGGGGAAATGCCAAGAGTGAAAACTGTGTCACTGATTAACTAGAGGAAGTTTAATCCAGCAGTTAAGAGCCAGGGTCTGGAACTTTGCTGTTCTCTAGCAACATGCTCTTGGCCAAGTTACTGAATTTCTCTGAGCTTCAGTTTAGTTCTCTGTAGAATGGGTTGATAACTACAGTTCTACCTCAGGATGTTTCCAAGTGGCACTAGTGGTAAAGAATCTGCCTGCCAATGCAGGTTAGATGTAAGAGACGCAGGTTCGATCCCTGGGTCGGGAAGATCCCCTGGAGGAGGACATGACAACCCACTCCAGTATTCTAACCTGCAGAATCCCATGGACAGAGGAACCTGGCAGGCTGCAGTCCACAGGGTCGCACAAAGTCGAACATGACTGAAGTGACTTAGTACATGCACACCTCATGATGTTATGAGGGTTAAGCAAGGTAATAAACACAAAGTCTTTAGCATTACCTAAGGTTAGCCATTATTATTATTTGTTGTATTATTTTGTTTCTTATTTAACAGAGTGGAATCATTACTGGTGGCAGAGTCTTTGTGGCAAGAAGCTGTCAAGGTTGCCCTTCCAATTCCCCCACATGTTCAGCACAGCCTGGGTCCTCCCACATTATCCCTCCTCTCTCCTAGATCATTTAAAACTAGCTTAGTCTTGAGGCCAATTCAAGAACCACCTTCTCAGTATCTCCCAGCATGGTTTATTATTTCTTCTTTAAAATTTTTTAAATTGAAGTATAGTTGATGCACAATGTTATATAAGTTATAGGTATGCTGCTGCTAAGTCACCTCAGTCGTGTCCGACTCTGTGCGACCCCATAGACGGCAGCCCACCAGGCTCCGCCATCCCTGGGATTCTCCAGGCAGGAATACTGGAGTGGGTTGCCATTTCCTTCTCCAGTGCATGAAAGGGAAAAGTGAAAGTGAAGTTGCTCAGTCGTGTCCGACTCTTAGCGACCCCATGGACTGTAGCCTACCAGGCTCCTTTGTCCATGGGATTTTCCAGGCAAGAGTACTGGAGTGGGGTGCCATTGCCTTTTCCGAAGTTATAGGTATATAATATATAAAAATTCACATTTTTAAAGGTTATACTATATTTACAGTTATTACAAAATCTTGGCTCTATGCCCTCTGCTGTACAATAAATCCTTGTAGCTTATTTTATATACAATTGTTTTTACCTATTAATCCCCTACCCCTATATTGCCCCTCCTGATTCCCTCTCCCACTAGTAAACACTAGTTTGTTCTCTATACCTGAGTCTGCTTCCTTTTTCATATATTCACTAGTTTGTTGTATTTTTTTAGATTGTACATCATATAAGTGATATCATACAGTATTTGTCATTCTCCGACTTATTTCATTTAGCATAATGCCCTCCAAATCCATCTATGTTGCAGAAAATGGCAAAATTTCATTCTTTTCTTTGGCTGAGCAGCATTCCATTGTACATATGCATTTTCTTTATTCATTCATCTGTTGATAGACAGCTTGCTTCCATATTTGGCAACTGTAAATGCTTCTGTGAATATTGGGGCACATTTATCTTTTCAAATTAGTGTTTTGTTTTTGTGGATATATACCCAGGAGTGAAATTGCTGGATCATATAGTAGTTCTATTTTTAGTTTTTTGAAAACCCACCATACTGTTTTTCAGTCTATTTTAACCATCTTTAAGTGCATAATTCAGTGACATTAGGTATATTCACAGTATTGTGCAACCAAGATCATTATTTCATATCCAGAGCTTTTTTCTTATCATCCTGAACTGGAACTCTGTATCTATTAAATAATAATTCTCCTTTGCCTCTTTCCACCAGCCACTGCTATCATTCTACTTTCTGTTTCTGCAAATTTTACTATTATAGGTAACATATATTGTGCAATCAGACAGCATTTATCTTTTTGTGTCCGACTTATTCCACTTGGCATAATGTTTCCAAGGTCATTCACACACCCATCAGAATTTCATTTGTTTTTAAGGCTGAATAGCGTTCCATTGATGTATTAATATATATCTCATTTTGTCTATCAGCATTTGCTGATGAATATTTGGGCTGTTTCCACCTTTTGGCTACTGTGAATAATACTGTGATGAGCACTGGTATACAAAATCTGTTTTAGTCTCTATTTTCAATTCTTTCAGGTATTTACCTAGAATTTTCAGATCATACAGTAATTCTAGTGACCAGAGACCTGACCTTGGATCTTCCTGGTGTCCAAAGATCTACTTGCTAATAGAATGGGACAGGCTGTTCTCTCTCTGCATCCTGGGGGGCTATGCAAATTAGGCTGCCTGTGATCTACCAACACAATGGTGCCTTGTGTTCCCACTGAGCATTTACTTTGTGCCAGTTTCTGTGCTGAGTGTCGTGTCTTGCATGATTCTGTGAGCTAGATTTGATTATTATCCCTCTTTTATAGATTAGGAAACTGAGGCCTGGGAGTGTTTCATAAATCTCCAAGGGCACACAGGTTGCAAGTTCTGAGCCAGGATTTGAACCCAGATAACATAATGTAGCTTTTGTGTTTAACTATATGCAATTCTACTTTTCCAAATGGAGTGCCCATTAAATTAGTCAGTCAGGATTGAATTTCTTTGCCTAGGAGGAGTAAACAATTTACATAGGATAATTACGGTAAAAATCAAAGATATAAATAAAAAAGCTAATTCAAGCCCCTGTGGTTTAAGAGAATCTCTCTTGGGCACCCCCTTCTATATCTATGTTAATTTTTTTTTTTTTTTAGCCTTGTATGCTGTGTAGAGGAGCTAATTTGCTTTCTATCTGTAACATAAATCCTCAATTCTATGATGTTTAAGGGTAACTCAGCGGACCTACAGTAACGTACTCTAAGGTGTTGAAATTTGCAATGAAATGTATCACTAGATGGCAGTACAAATCAATGTTTAAAAATCTAATTGCTTTCTAACTCTGAAAATGAAGCTCTAGGAAAGCACCATCATTTTTGACAAGATCAGGGCAAGTGTATTTAATTCAAGATGGATTTTAATTACCAAGAGAATTCACAAGCTTTTTAAAGGTAAAAGACCCGAAAAGTGTAAAGAATTTTATAAGGAAAGACACTTCTAAGATTTTAGAAATTCCTGCTTTGGAGGAAGACAAGGTTTTAAGTAAGCATTTTGACTTGGGAAACTGCCATCAGCAAGGTAACATCACATCCGCATACTTCTGACAGTCTTTCAGTCCACCATCTTGGTTTGGATAAGAATCAGCCCTTAGTCCATAAATGAAAACAAGGCTGTCAGTTTAGTCCTTGGGGAAGTTCCTTTCAGTTAATGCCAGAGAAAAACCCAGTATTTAAGTAATTCAAGAAGTCAGAATTGACCTACAGGTTGGTTTAACACCTAAGCCCCTGGGTCTGTTGACTTGTGGTTAAGATAATGAAATAGATCTCGCCCATCAGAAGGGAATTCCCAGCTTTTTATTTGAGAAAGTGGCAAGCAGTGAGAGGTGAGGTAAACACATTTTCTCATCTTAGCTCACCAAGATTTGGCTTTCATAGGATGAATTTTAATAATCCAACTGGAATCCTGCTTAGGAAAGAGGATTAATGGTTTATTTTGGAGAAGGCCTAGAGTCAAAATGGGAAACTTTCTTTTTTTTCTCTCAAGCTAGCATATGCAAATTATAGTCTCTTCCAGAAAGTTCACAGGGAACAGGCATCAGAGAAATGGAATTGAGCTAACACTTCCAAGAAACTGAAATTTCAGGACACGCCTTTCAAAAGGCACACACAGGCTGACTCCAGCCCATAGGCCACCGAGAGTCAGAATATATCTGGAAGGCACTGTCAAAGCACAGAGTGACAAGACCATCCTTTGTGACCTTATGGGCAAATCATTTAACCTCTCTGAGTCTCAGATTCCGCGTTTGTTAAATGGGCATAATACCTCACAAGGGTGTTGTGAGGGCAAATGAGAAAATGGATGTGAAAGTACTTGTTAGCTATATGGTGCCATCATATATGGGCTAGTACTGCTTTTGATATGTCAGCCCACTTAACTCCGTTGTCATTCACACACACACACACACACACCCTAACTCCGTTGTCATTCACACACACACACACACACACATACACACACACACACACCCCAATACTGTAGACTGGAAATTCGAGCATTGTCTTTGTTCTCTACTGCCCCATACCCATCAATCTGCACTTCTTTGTCTCCAATTTCACACCCAGAAGAATCTCCTATGTGGACTTTCTGCTTCTAACCTAGCCTTGCTTGACTCCTGCTCAGTGCTGAAGAAATAATTCTGTTAAAAACTCACTTTGATTAGATCTTTCCCCTGCAAAACTTGCAGTGGTTTCCTACTGTCTGCAGAATAAAGTCCAAACTTCAAAGCAGCTGAAATGAAAAGCCATTGACAATCTGGCTCTCCTACTTAAATACCATCAATAAGAGGGCCACACAGAAATCAAAATGTAAGTGTTACATCTGAGGATAGGTGATGTAACCACAAATGTTTGCCAGCAATTTTTTCTTCCTCCTCTTTCAATCTTGACCTTGAGAAAGTCCATCTGAGGCTTGCCTTCCTCTGTAGGGTCATTTTAAGGGAAACTTACCCAACTTTCTACCCCTTCTAGCCTGCCCAAGTTCCCTGCACTCACCCACCTATCCTAGAGCATGCTCTGCCATGATACTTAGCTTACTTTGTGAGAGTTCATCCTCTTGCCAGAAGTCAGAAACTCATAACCCGTTGGCTGAACCTGACTCTGAGATGTGCTTTTGATCTTCATAATGTTGGTCTGCGCTGTGCTGAACAATATACCAACTTATTGGACAACTGATATTATAAAAAATTCTGCCTTGTCTTGAGAAACTAGAAAAGCTGAGCAGCTGACCCTAGTGTCTCAGATTCAAATGGCTACAGTGGCCTTCTTGTAAAAGTTGTCTATAAAGCTGTCTCTACCTTCTCAATTTCAACGTTTCCCCCTAATTCAATACTTACATATCTATTATTCCGCAAAGACTGCTCCTGTCAGTGTCATTAGTAACCCCCATAATTTCCAAATCTAGTGGTCTCTTCTCAGTTTTGTCTTACCCCACCTTTCAGTAGCATTTGACACAACCGCCTTTACTTCTGGAAATACTTTTTCGCTCCTCCTGGCTCTCGTTATATCCCATGTTGTGGGTTCTTCTCACTCTCCTTTGCTGCCTCCTGTCCTCTGTCTCACTTCTAAAGTCAGGGTGGTTGGGGCTGGGTCAGGGTCCTCTCCTCTATTTGTACATTCTTCCTAAATTATCATATCCAGTCTCAGAGCTTTAAAAGCCATCTATTTACCATGTCTACTAACTTTTTTTTCTAATTTGGACTTCTCTTTAGGAGTCCACATGTCCACATCTAACTGCCTGTCTAATTTGCCACTGCTTTCTGAATTTTTAATAAGCACTTTGAACTTAACTGTCACAAAAAAATAATTTTTGGATTTCCGTCTTCCAAACCTCTTCCTTCTCCTCTTCTTCCTACCTCAGTAAATGGTGCCACCATCTGCTCTCAAAGCAGAAAACCAGTAGCCCTCTTCCCACATTTAATCCTATTCCCGAAACACACATGTGTAGTGGATGCTGTGACGTGCCCAGCAGAGGGGATGAGGGGACGTATGCCCACAGCTGCTGGATGTGCTGACAACTCAGCCCTCTGCCCTCTCTGGAAATTGTCCTCACCTGAAAAGAGCTACCTCACTCAAGGTCACCCCTCTTTCCTAGGGGCAAGAAGCCACGCAGAGACGGATGTTTGAGGCCTAACTCCTAACACAGGGTTACTCTCGAAAGCCATCCCAGCTTCAGTGTCCTCCTCACCCCCACCCCAGAGAATCAGCTGGGGCTTCACTGAGACTGCACCACAGCCCAGCTTCTCCTTCTGCCCAGCCTGCTTCCTTCCTTTCCCTTTACTTCCCTGCCATGGGTGTTGACCCCAAGAGCCCTAAATAATATACTTATTTCACCCTGATCTCACTCTCCTAGAGTCAGCTTCCCAGGAAACCCAATCTGCAACACCATCCCATATTTATCCACCTTTTCCCATCTCCACTGACTATTCTAGTTTAAGCCACCACCTTCTCTTACCTTGACTACTGAAATATCCTTCCCCCAATGCCCCTGTTACTACTGTTTTCCTCACAACTGTCAGCTATCTTTTTAAATATTCAACTTGTTTTATCTTATTTCATTAGATGATATTTGATACAAAAATGTAATATATGTGTGTGTGTATATATATGTTTTGAACCTTTAATAAAAGTAAAAAATGAATGCAAAAAAACCCCACAATGCAGAAAATTTAGTATGAATGTAAATCTCACTAGATGTTCAAATTTGGTATAGGGCAAGTTTTGTTCATACTATTTTGCATTTTTAAAAACTCAAATCACTTTGGTTTACATACTTGCTATAAAGTGTTGGCAACAAAATTCTTCAGATTCACAGTATTTTGGTTACATTATTTCTAACAGATATAGATTTACTTCCAGTTTGAAAGGATATTTGTAAAATAGACAAAATAATATTTACTGTTTGTACATAATCAAGTAGAGACTCAATTAGTGATTTCATCTAAAAATTTGTTTTTCATAAAATGCTGACATCTTCATTGAAATACATCTCTATATATGCATGCTTCCACTTAATTAAGATCTGGAACTATTGAAGTTGCCTGTATATCTTTCCTTGATGATAACCCCTCCTAGCTCTCCAGAAGTGATCACAATTGTGAGATTTGTTTTTATCATTCCTGTACTTAAATCTTTATAGTTTTACCATATAGGCATTTATCACTAAATAATAAAGAGTTTAGATTTGTTTTTGTTTTTGAGATTTATAAAAATGGAGCCATAGTGTACCTGCTGAGCTTGTGTTTTTCCCACTCAAAAGTATATATCTAATATAATGTGATCATTTATGTTACTTAGGTTTATTCATTTCCATAATTATGGTAGTATTAATTAATGACATTTAATAAATTGATTATCTACATAAATAAATCCATTATTTATATATTCTCTGATGATAAATATTTGTATTTTCCATTTTTGTACATTTTTTTGGTGCTTGTAGTTAAGAATTTCTCAGGCATATATACCTAGAAATAGAATTGATGAATTTAGTATATGTAAAATGCTCAATTTTATAACATACTGACAAATTATTTTTCAAAGTGATTATATCAAATTTTACTTTACCAACAGCATAAGAAGCCCTATTGCTGTACACCATAGTAGTGCTTTAAATTTATGCTAATAAAATGGATATTATCATTGTGCAAATAATTGTAGAATTACTAAGGAAGTTGAGTATCTTTCAATGTGTGTACCATTTGTTTTTCTATTAAATTCCTATACATATCTTTTGTTCATTTTTTTTCATTTTTTTGGCTTTTAGGAAGTTGATTTTTGAGTTCTTATATATTCAGTATTATTAATTCTTACCAGTAATAAAGTTAATAAATACTTTCTACCAGTTTTTGGCTTTTAGTTTTTCTTTATGGAATATTTCAATGAACAGCTTTTTAATCTAGTTGTTTATTGTGTTTATTGATTATTTCCCTTATGATTTTTGTGTTTTGTTCAATAAATCTTTCCCGCTTTCCTTGGTTATATTTTCTACCAAAATTTAAATTTTTGCTTTTCACAGTTAAGCCCTTAATTCACCTGGAATAGATTTTTGTGTACAATGTAAATAGGTATCCAATTTCTTTTTTTTCTCCAAGTGGCTAACTGTGAAGAACTGTGAAGGGTCTTAGACTTATCCTACATGCAAATGGAGAAGCTAGCCTGCCATAGTCTTGTTGACACTGGCAGAATACACGAGACTCCTGGATCTCAGACAAAGAGCAGGATTTATTACTACCAGCACAGCAAACAGCGTGTTGGGTGTTGGTGTCTTTTGTCATGTTCCCAGACAGAGGGCTATGAGAAGAGGGCTGGGTGGAACCTGCAGTGCAATGGGTTGTGTTATAGGAAAGGACACAAAGTTTAGAGAAACCGAATCTTTTATAATGGGCAGCGAGTCAGCCTGATCTTTACCGCAGTGGTGCTGAGTCGCTTCAGTCGTGTCCGACTCTGTAGCCCCATGGACTATAGCCCACCAGGCTCCTCTGTCCATGGGATTTCCCAGGCAAGAAGACTGGAGCGGGTTGCCATGCCCTCCTCCAGGGGGTCTTCCTGACCCAGGGATTGAACCCGTGTCTCTTATGTCTCCTGCATTGGCAGGCAGGTTCTTTACCACTAGTGCCGCCTGGGAAGCCCACTAGGGATACATCTTCTTCTTAGAAAACAATAAACAAACCTACTCTCTTATTCTGCAGGAAGACCCTATCTCTGTCTTCCCAGGTTGTTAGCTATACAAAGAGTTTTGAAAAGACAGCCTGGAAAAAGGCAGTCCATGTCTCTGCTCACAAGATGTTCAGAAACACAAGAGGCTCACATAAAATTGTCTCCTAATAACAACCAATTTGGGGATAATCAGATCTTAATGATACTGAGTTTTCCTATCAGTGAATATATCTCTATATTTGAAAACATTTTCTTTCAAGTTTTTCACTGACATTATTCACTGACATAATTTCCTCCATAAATGTTCTCTATATATTTTGCTTGCTGTATTCTTGCATATCACAAGTTATGTTAATGTTATTTTTTTTTGAAATTATGTTTTCTAATTGCTTGCTGCATGATAGAGAAATGCAGCTGTAAAAAAAAACTTTAAAATACTTCTAAATTGTAAAGTAAATTAAACAAATGCAGAGCTTAGTGAATAACTATAAGGTGGCTACACTAGCAACCATCTGGGTCAAGAAACAGAACTTTTCCAGTCATATCACAAGTCCCTCTATATGCCCCATACAATTCAGTGCCCCCTCTCTTCCTCCAAGATAACTACTATCCTGACTTTCTTTTTTTTTTTTTTTTTATCCTGACTTTCATAGCAATCTCTCTCGCATTTCTTTATGCTGTAATTTAGTTTGCCTTTTTTTTTTTTTAAACACCTTGTTATGTCTTTTAACTCTCTTAATTTACAGATTCCCCCTCCATCCTTTCTTTTCCTTATACCTCATCTGTTGCAGAACTCAGTCGGTTGGACACAAAGTTTTACAATCTGGATTTCACTGTCTGCACACTTGTGATACAGTCTATCATGTTCCCATGCCCTCTGTATTTCCTAGAAATTGGCAGCTCAGTCCAGATGCTCCATCAGGATTAGATTTGATTCTTTTATGTTTTTTCTTCAGGAAGTCTGGTTTTCACTCTTTTTAAAAAATATCAGCAGCCACTGATATTCAATGTTTAGACTCATTAACTGTCAGTTGCAAAAAGACAATATTCTATTTCTCCCATTTTGCTTTTATGGATTACTTTAAATAACTGTTTGAGATGCTTCCTTTTATCTACTAGCTGGTTATCCAATGGAACAGTTTATACAGAATAGGCAGGAAAAGCACTTGAGTTTTCTCTTTTATTTCCCCAGTTTTTTTTTTTTTTTAAGAAATATAATTTTATATACTGATCTTAAATCTAGTCATTCAATGAATCTCTTATAGATTCTAATAAGTTTTACCTGTATCTTTTATGAGGGCAGTTATAATTAAAAAATGATGACAGTTTCACTTTTCTTTTCAAATTCCTATCCCTTTTGCTTCTATTTTTTGTTTTACTCTGCTGGCGAAGGTAATGCAGTGTTGACAGAGGTAGTGATGATGGGCTTATCTGTCTTATTTTTATTTTAAAGGACTACTTTTTATATGTGATAATTACAAGCAGAAGTATATTATTTGGTAGAAATTGTTTCTTAGGTAAAGGAAAATTTTCCTCATTCCTAGTTTTGTAAAATTTCTTGTTATCATCAATGAGTTTTAAGTTTTATCAAATGATTTTTTTGTACTTATCAGGTAATAATATGGTTTTTATCTTTTAGCCTCTTAATGTGGTGATTTAAATAAATATATTTTAGAAAGCCATTCTTACTAACATATAAATGGGTCCATAGTTTTCCTTTTTCAAACTGTCCTCAAAATGAGTTGTAGAGGCATTGCTTCTATCTATCCTCTGGATAACTGTGTACTAGATTTAAGTAAATAGATTGTTCATTGAAAGTTCGATAGTTACTTTCTTTGTGGGAGATTACCAGTTTTTAAAAAATCAGGCAAAAACATAAGAAACTTAAAAATTTTTTTTCTGTGTCCTTATATTTTATATGTTTCTTTTAAACAGTATACTGATGGGTTTTTGAAAATTCAATCTCAAAAATCTTTTTTAACTGACAATTTTAATCTACTTATTTTTACTATGTTCTCTAATTTGGTTTTATTTTTTATTTTACCTTACATTGTGCTTATTCGTTCTGCTTTTTCTACATTTTTCTGTTTGCTTTTTGGGAGGGTCTTCTTTTGTATTGATTTAGTGTTTTTTCTTTCTTATTCTACTTCCCCTCATTGAAGCTATATCTTCTATTGTTTACTTAACATTTTTATCATTGCTCTTTAACTTTCTAAAAACAGCACAGAGAATACTACATAGCGGATTCACTTTGGAGTTATTTTACCTGAGTTTGAATCCAGCTCTTTGCTTACAAGCTGTGTGACCACTTTCTTTGCCACTTCATCTGTAACCTGAGGATAACTTTAATATCTAACTCAGATTGTCATTATGAAGGCTAAATGAGTTATTACATACGCCTGGTGCATTATAAACAATCAGTGGCTAGCTATTATTCATCTATATCTCAGCTCTCTTCCTAATTAACACACAACTCTGATCATCTCATCTTAATTAACATGCTATTGTTATCCAATATTTTAGTTGTCTTTCTTAATCCCACAATTTAGATGTTTTATTATTATTTTGTACTATATTTGTTTAGATTTACTCATGTATACCCCAATTTCTTTGCTCTCTGTTCCTTTTTGAATCTCAAATATTACTTGTTGACTCATTTTCAGAAATTTTTTCTGTGTTAATTTATTGTGAGTAAATCCCCTTAGGTTTTGTTTATCTGAGAATGACTGTATTCCACCTTTGGTCTTAAAAAACAGTTTTGATGTATAAAATTGTACATCAACTATACTTCAATTTTTTAAAAAAATAATAAAAAAGTTTTGCTGAAACAGTTTCAGGCTGACAATTATTTTACTTCAGCACTTTGAATATATTATGCTAATATCTCTGGGATTTATTATCAGTCTAGAAATTATTCTTTTGTAGATGGTATACCACTTCTCTTTAGTTACTTTTCTGGTAGTTCCTCTGGACTATGCTGCTACTGTCATGTTTGAATTTACTTTTCATTTATCTTGCTTGATATCTTGTATGATTCCTATATGTGTGGATTAGTGTTTTTCACCATTTATGGCAATTTTTCAAACAACTTGGATTCAAATATTAGCTTTCCCCTATTCTTTATCTCCTACTGGAACTCTAATTAGATATATATACCTTCCCTGTTTCTGAACCTCTTTTCATTTTCCAACCCCTTGGCTTTGTATATTTCATTCTGGGTAATTTCCTTAGATTTATCTTCTAGCTCACAACTTTCCTCTTCAGTTATACTTAATGTACATTTAATTTACAAACATATTTTAAATTTCAGTGATCATATTTTTCTAAGCATTTTTCCTCAGATCTATCTGGTTGTATCTAATGGATTCTTTATATATATTTTAGAAACCACTTTTATTTATTTTACATATAAAATATGATTATTTACATTCTCTATCTGGTGATTCCAGTATCTAAAATCTGTGGGGCAATAAATATGTTGTTAATTATTTCTGATGATTCTGTCTGATGGTTTATTTGTATGTTTAGTAATTTTAACATTGTGAGTACTTACTCCTCTGAGCATAATTGGTGAGCCAGCTACCGGTGTTCTAGCAAGTTCACAGATTTCTTGGTTTGGAGTTTCTTTTGACTATCCAGAGTCTGTTAGATTGAATTCCAGGTTAGAGTTGGCCAATTTTATGGGTTAAAAATTTCAGAGAGTGTCTATTCCTCTTCTTCACCCTATCTAGAATCAGTGTGGAGATAGAGTTCTTTACAGGCTTCTTTGCTTTGCTAGCTTGAATATTCTTCCTGGGCCATGCTTATCTAAGGTTGTAGCCATCTTCAAGGGTACTGGTTTAGGGTGTGGGGATTCTCAAATTTAGCCCATCTACTTCCAGCACCCAAAGCTTAACCTCCCATTCCTTTCTCCAATATATGGATTTTGCATTTGCTTATACTTTATGCTACTTTTTACTCTTTTTCTTTTTTTTTATGCCTTTGGGATTTCTCTTACTTCCTTGCAAGCCAAGCTATGTATTAAAACTAAGCTCATCATAACAAAAGTAAACAAATGGGACCTAACTAGGCTTAAAAGCTTTTGCACTTCAAAGGAAACCATAAACAAAACAAAAAGACAACCTTTGGAATGGAAGAAAATATTTGCCAATAAAGCAACTGACATAGGATTATTCTCCAAAATATATAAATAGCTTATGTGGCTCAATATGAAAAAAGAAACAACCCAATTAAAGAATTGAGTGGAAGATCTAAATAGACATTTCTCCAAAGAACTCATACAGATGGCCAAAATCATATGAAAAGATGCTCGACATCACTAATTATTAGAGAAATGCATATCAAAACTACAATGAGGTATCACCTCACATTGGTCAGAATGGCCATCATCAAAAAGTCTACAAACAATAGACTGGAGAGAGTGTGGGAACCTTCCTACATTATTGGTGGGAATGTAAATTGGTACAGCCACTATGGAGAACGGTATGGAGGTTCCTTAAAACACTAAAAATAGAGCTACCATTAGATCCAGCAATACCGCTCCTGAGCATATATCTAGAGAAAACTATAATTCAAAAAGATACTGCACCCCAGTGCTCACTGCAGCACTATTTACAATAGCCAGGACATGGAAGCAACCTAAATGTCCATCGAGAGGAACAGATAAAGGAGATGTGGCACATAGACATGATGGCATATTACTCAGCCATGAGAAATAATGAAATAATGCCATATGCAGTGACATGGATAGACTTAGAGATTGTCATACTGAGTGAAGTAAGACACTTCACTTCAGACAAAGACAAATATATGATACTGTTTATATGCAGAATATTAAAAAATGGGAATAAGAAACCTATTTACAAAACAGAAATTGAATCACAGATATAGCAAACAAACTTATGGTTACCAAGTGGACAGGGAGGGATAAATTGGGAGATGGGCATTAATATATAGACACTACTATATATAAAGTAGATAATCAACAAGGACCTAGTGTATAGCACAGGGACCTATACTCAGTACTCTGTAATAACCTTAATGGGAAAAGCATCTGAAAAATAATAGACATAGGAATATGTATAACTAAATCACTTTGCTGTACACCTGAAACTAACACAATTTTGTAAATCAACTGTGTTCCAATATTAAATTAAAAAAAATAAGGTCATTGTAATTTATTAAAGACCTGGTAGTATTGTGTAAGGAAGGCCTTTTAGAGTTTCCAGCTGATACCTGCTAGAAGCACAAGCAAAGAATAATCTTTTAAAAATATAAAATAGTTTCCATCTCTCCCCTATTAAGAACCTCAAATGGCTTTCTCTGACATTTAAAAAACTTACCAACCATCCTGGCCCACCAAGCCAGAAGCTGGTTTCTGAAGCCCCCGTCCCCTCCCTGCCGTCTGCTGCCTTAGAGCCGTTACACTAGTGGCTCCCCCTGTGTGGCATATCCTTCCCTCTTTCTTCACATGGCTGGCTCTTCCTATCATTCAGGTCTCACCTTAAATGTCACCTTTTCATAGTAGCCTTCCTTAATTCACTTCCCTATTTCTGCATCACATCACCTTGTTATAATTCTCTCTAGAACACCTCCCCTTCACCAATCACAGCCTTGTCATGGTGAAGAGACTTGTATAACTCAGTGAAGCTATGATCCACGCCATGCAGGGCCACCCAAGACAGACAGGTCATAGTGAAGAGTTCTGACAATACAATGGTCCACTGGAGAAGGGAATGGCAATCCACTCCAGTATTCTTGCCTCAAGAACTCCATGAATAGTATGAAAAAGGCAAAAAGATATCACAATAGAAAATGAGCCCCCCATGTTGAAAGATGTTCAATATGCTACTGGAGAAGAGCAGAGGCCAATTACTGATAGTTTCAGAAAGAATGAAGCAGTTGGGCCAAAGCAGAAATGATGCTCAGTTGTGGAAAGTAAAGTCCTATGCTGTAAAGAACAATATTGCATAGGAACCTGGAATGTTAGGTCCATGAATCAAGGTAAATTGGACATGGTCAAGCAGGAGATGGCAAGAGTGAACATCGATATCTTAGGAATCAGTAGACTAAAATGGACAGGAATGGGAGAATGTAATACAGATGACCATTACATCTACTACTGTGGGGAAGAATCCCTTAGAAGAAATGGACTAGCCTTCATAGTTAACAAGAGAGTCCAAAATGCAGTACTTGGCTGCCACCTCAAAAATGACAGAATGATCTCCGTTCGTTTCCAAGGCAAACCATCAGAATAATCCATCAACATCAGAGTAATCCAAGTCTATGCCCCAACCACTGATGCTGAAGAAGGAATTGACCAGTTCTGTGAAGACCTACATCTTCTAGAACTAACACCAAAATAAGATGTCCTTTTCATCATAGGGTATTGGAATGCAAAAGTAGGAAGTCAAGAGATATCTGGAATAACAGGAAAGTTTGGCCTTGGAGTACAAAATGAAGCAGGGCAAAGGCTAACAGAGCTTTGTCAAGAGAACATGCCAGTCATAGCAAACACCCTTTCCAACAACACAAGAGACAGCTATGACTCTACACATGGACATCACCAGATGGTCAATACCAAAATCAAACTGGTTATGTTCTTTGCAGCCAAAGATGGAGAAGTTCTATACAGTAGGCAAAAACAAACCTGGAGCTGACTGTAGCTCAGATCATCAGCTCCTTATTGCAAAATTCAGGCTTAAACTGAAGAAAGCATGAAACACCACTAGGCCATTCACATATGACCTAGATCAAATCCCTTATGGTTATACGGTGGAGGTGATGAATAGATTCAAGGGATTAGATCTGGTAGATAGAGTGCATGAAGAACTATGGACAGAGGTTCATAACAATGTATAGAAGGCAGGGACCAAAACCATTCCAAAGAAAAAGAAATGCAAGAAGGCAAAATGGTTATCTGAGAAGGCTTTACAAATAGCTGAGGAAAGAAGCAAAGTAAAAGGCAAGGGTGAAAGCAAAAGATGCCCAGCTGAATGCAGAGTCCCAGAGAATAGCAAGGAGGTATAAAAAAAAAAAAAGCCTTCTTAAATGAACAATGCAAAGAAATAGAGGAAAACAACAGAATGGGAAAGAGTAGAGATCTCTTCAAGAAAATTGGAGAGATCAAGGGAACATTTCATGCAAGGATTGGCATGATAAAGAACAGAAATAGTAAGGACCTAACAGAAGCAGAAGATATTAAGAAGAGGTGGCAAGAATACACAGAATTATACAAAACAAGTCTTAATGACCCAGATAACCATGATGGTGTGGTTACTAATCTAGAGCCAAACATCCTGGGCTGCGAAGTCTAGTAAGCCTTAAGAAGCATTACTATAAACAAAGCTAATAAAAATGATGGAATTTCAGCTGAGATATTTAAAATCCTAAAAGATGATGTTCTGAAAGTGCTGCACTCAATATGCCAACAAATTTGGAAAGCTCAGCAGTGGCTACAGGACTGGAAAAGGTCACTTTTCATTCCAATCCCAAAGAAAGGCAATGCCAAAGAATGTTCATACTACCATACAACTGTGCTCATTTCACATGCTAGTAAGGTTATGCTCAAAATCCTTCAAGCTAGGCCTCAACAGTACATGAACGGAGAACTTCCAAATGTACAAGCTGGGTTTAAAAAAAACAGAGGAATCAAAGATCAAATTGCCAACATTTGTTGTATCATGGAGAAAGCAAGGGCATTCCAGAAAAACTTCTGCTTTATTGACTACACTAAAGCCTTTGACTGTGTGGATCACAACAAACTGGAAAATTCTTAAAGAGATAGGAATATCAGACCACCTTATGTGTCCCCTGAGAAACCTGTATGCACAGTTAGAACTGGACATGGAACAACAGACTGGTTCAAAATTGGGAAACAAGTATGACAAGGCTGTATATTGTCACCCTGCTTATTTAAATTGTATGCAGAGTATATGTGAAATGGCAGCCTGGATGAACCACAAGCTGGAATCAAGATTGCCAGCATAAATATCAACAACCTCAGATATGCAGATGATACCACTCTAATGGCAGAATGCGAAGAGTAACTAAAGAGCTTCTTGATGAGGGTGAAAGAGGAGAATGAAAAAGTTGGCTTAAAATTCAACATTCAAAAAATGAAGACCATGGCAATTGATCCCATTACTTCATGGCAAACAGAAGAGGAAAAAGTGGAAACAGTGACAGATTTTATTTTCTTGGCCTCCAAAATTACTGCAGATGGTGACCCAAGCCATGAAATTAAAAGATGCTTGATCCTTGGAAGAAAAGCTATGACAAACCTAGACAGTGTATTAAAAAGCAGAGACATCACCTTGCTGACAAAAGTCCGTATAGTCAAAGGTATAATTTTTCCAGTAGTCAAGTATGGATGTGAGAGTTGGACCATAAAAAAGGCTGAGTGTCAAAGAATTGATGCTTTTGAATTATAGTGCTGGAGAAGACTCTTGAGAGTCCCTTGGACAGCAAGAAGATCAAACCAGTCAATCCTATTAGAAATCAATCCTGAATATTCACTAGAAGGACTGATGTTGAAGCTGAAGCTCCAATACTTTGGCCACATGATGGGAAGAACCGACTCATTGATGCTGGGAAAGATTGAAGACAAAAGAAGGGGGCAGCAGAGGATGAGATGGTTAGACATCACCATCAACTCAATGGACAGGAATCTCAGCAAATTCTGGGAGAGAGTGAAGGGCAGAGAAGCCTGGCGCGCTGCATTCCGTGGGACACAAAGAGTCGGACACAACTTAGCAAGAGAACAACAACAACAACAACTAGAGCATCTATTATTATTAGCAGACATTTCCCTATTTATTATCTCTTTTCCTACCAGAACATGAGACCCATAGGAGCAGGGACCTTATGTTTCTGGTTCACCACTATCTTTCCCAGGATTTAGAATAATTCCAGACACACAGTAAGGACTCAGTGCATGCTTGCTGAATGACTAGAGCTGAGTACTGGCAACATCACTTCTGTAGACAGGCCCTAGGCTCTCCAGTGCTCCATTGTGCCCACTACTTCCTATTATCTCGGCAGCCCAGCTTGCTTTGCTCTGTAACTTATTTATCTCCCTGGCTCTAGTAAGTTTTTGAGTTTTAAATCCCTACTCATAATGTTACTTTAATTAATTATCTTCGACATTTTGAGAGCAAAGGCCATGTTTATGTTTCTTTTCTTCTTCAGTGTCTTGCAAATAGTAGGGGGGAAGGAATTAAATTCATTGAGTATATTGCCTACTAGTCTAGCGCCAGCATAGCATTATACCTTAATTTATAGCCTCACAACACCACTATAGGGCCAGGCTTTGTGAGGGACTTCCCTGGTGGCTCAGACGGTAAAACGTCTGCCTACAATGCGGGAGACCTGGGTTCAATACCTAGGTGGGGAATGTCTCCTGGAGAAGGAAATGGCAACCCACTCCAGTACTCTTGCCTGGAAAATCCCATGGACGGAGGAGCCTGGTAGGCTACAGTCCATGGGGTCGCAAAGAGTTGGACACAACTGAGCGACTTCTCTTTCGCTTTAATAGGTGAGGCCTCTTGATGAAAGTGAAAGAGGAGAATGAAAAACTTGGCTTAAAGCTCAACATTCAGAAAACTAAGATCATGGATCCAGTCCCATCACTTCATGGGAAATAGATGGGGAAACAGTGGAAACAGTGAGACTTTATTTTTTGGGGCTCCAAAATCACTGCAGATGGTGACTTCAGCCATGAAATTAAAAGATGCTTACTCCTTAGAAGGAAAGTTATGACCAACCTAGACAGCATATTAAAAAGCAGAGACATTATTTTGCCAACAAAGGTCCGTCTAGTCAAGGCTATGGTTTTTCCAGTAGTCATGTATGGATGTGAGAGTTGGACTGTGAAGAATGCTGAGTGCCAAAGAATTGATGCTTTTGAACTGTGATGTTGGAGAAGACTCTTGAGAGTCCATGGACTGCAAGAAGATCCAACTAGTCCATCCTAAAGGAGATCAGTCCTGGGTGTTCCTTGGAAGGACTGATGTTGAAGCTAAAACTCCAATACTTTGGCCACCTCATGCAAAGAGTTGACTCATTGGAAAAGACCCTAATGCTGGGAAGGATTGGGGGCAGGAGGAGAAGGGGATGACAGAGGATAAGACAGCTGGATGGCATCACTGACTTGATGGGCATGAGTTTGGGTAAACTCCGGGAGTTGACGATGGACAGGGAGGCCTGGCGTGCTGCGATTCATGGGGTCGCAAAGAGTCGGACACGACTGAGCAACTGAACTGAACTGAATAGGTGAGGACACCAAGGCTTAGAGCTGTTTAGAGTTATGCAGTAAATGAAGGATATGGCATTAGGACCTACCCAGACAACACATACTCAGTATGAACTACTGCAAAACTGCTGCTCATGTCTAGGGAACAGGTGTCTGTTTCAATATGCAAGAGCCAAGGTGGAACAACCAACTGGGTATTTCAGAATATTTCAGGCCAGGTTTTACTTAACAGTCTGGCTATTCACTTCTCAATTTCATTCCACTGAATCTATGAAGGTTTAGCTTGAGGTGTGACTCTACTCGGTGAGAAGAGGCTTTGGAGGTGTTAATCATGCCTTTTGCATGATCAGGGTCCTGCACGCCCAATAAATGTCTGCTCTTGGCAAATATTATGGAATCTGACGGCAAAGAGATTTTTCAAAGATGGTTATTTCAGTCAAATCATCACCTGTCACTGGATCACTGAACAAAGATAGACACTGTATACAACAAATGTACGCCACAACACCAAACAATCTTTTAAATAACAAAATCGTATTTTTATTTTTTACAGAAATTCAGATATTCCAACAAATTTCTTTACATTTCCTGGACCTTAAAAAATTACACACAACTTTTGGACGCAATACAACAGAACAGAATGAGAAAGGGAGTCACTTTTTTTTTTTTAAAAGATAAAAACATACTTCTTATACTCAATTAACATTTAGTGATTTACATGTGTTTTACCTATGTACAAATGGTACACTGTCAATGACCCATCTTCAGAGCACTATGGTATGCTAAATTACACTTAGGTTTTATGGAAAACAACTTCTTAAAAACACTTGCATGTGGATAGGAAGCACTTTTTCATTTTCATAAACACCACTATTAGTGTTGTAGGACTCCCAGTGGAATCTACAATTTACACGGATTAGAGAAAGCCAATACCTTCTATTTTTATCGTAGGTAAAGTAGAGAGGTACCTCCCCTTAACTAAAAGATGAATTCTTGAAAAGTTGTGTGTAATTAAATTTAGTAAGTAGAGTGTTTTGAATGCAGAGGGAGAGCTAATATTTAAAGCAACAAAAAACTCCCAGAACAGCTAATACGTTTGAGATAATAAGTACTCCACTAATGTGGTTCTTTAGAAAATCCATATCTTTGTGAATTGCGTTTCACTTATTTGACTCTATCTGTAATATAATTTTTAGCCATTTGAAACATAAAACTCATTTGGGGCGAAAAGATGCTAATACCAGAGACATTTGACAAAACTAGGAGTAAGGATAAGAGAAATCAACCATGATCTGTATCCTGGTTGATTCTTCTTGTATTACTCTCCATTGTTCCAATAATATATACTAAATGGATCTTAGTTTTGAGTTCAAAAATGAAGGCATTCTACATGTTCATGTTTTCTGCTCAGGTATAGAACATGGTTTGGCTTATACTGATAACTCCTGCACATACATTTTAGCTTGTGTCATTCTCAAGCAACTGGCTACTTCAATATTAAATATTTTTCTGTTGTTGCATATTGCAGGAAATGTGATGAAGGTGATGGTGGGGGATGCCTGGGAGCAAAAGATTGTTGAAGACAGCTTATCATTTGTCACTACTTCTAAATGCCAATCAACTAAAAACAAACAAAAAAACTGAGTGTTCTTGAAACTAAAATTAGTAAACAAAAAGGCAACTTACTCCTACCAAGTTTCTTTGACCTGTATTAAGTATATATTCATTTAGTTCTAAGGCTATTAAATTATTATTTATTTTGTTAGTACCACTTACTATCATTTAGAAATAGGTTTGATGGAATGGTGTTATTTTTAAAATAAAAATGAGTGCCTGTCAGTAAGGGAAAGAAAGGATATGGATTTCTGATGATATGACAAAGAAATAGAAAAAGAAGATATTTTAGATGTTTATTTGTAAAGTATATTAAATTCTTATACATATTACTAGGGGCAATTAGAAAAAGTGTTTATTTGATAGCAGCCTATATGTTACATGTGAGCATTCAAGGTGAAAATGAGCTTTCTATATTTTTCAGAGTTCCTTGATGCTGTTTCCTGAAAGATAGGGAAATCTATGTTGCTCAGGAACCTATGATATAAAGATGTACTTCCTGTAATATACAGCTTGATGGAGTACTAGTATATGTCAGAAACACTTTCTCAGTAATAACTGGTACAGACAGATTAAACTGAACAAAGACTCAGTAAAAAGTTTGAAGCGTTAACATCTCTTAACTGAGTGGTTGTAACTAATTACACAGTGACATAAATGAACGGCAGAGATGGGAACCAAAGGTCATGGCTCCTATGAAAATATTCAGAGGCATTTTCTAAGATGCTTCCTCAATAACTGATGGTTTATCAGCCTCTTGGCTATTGAGATAGGAATAATTTAGGATGCACTGCTTTTTTTAAAATAATGTTGAAAGATTAAAGCTTTTTGTTTTCTGTTTGATTAAAAAAGGACAGTTTACAAACCTCAGTACATATATATTTTACATGTTAATTCTAGCACATTTATATTCCTCTTCTTTAAAATATTTCCTGACTGTGATTTCTTATGAATGTCATCTGCTCTTATTCAATGATAGTTTCCAATGAGCTGGTGTTTAATCCGTGATCATATCTCCTTTCAGGAAAATCACTCCCATCTCTGCCGATCTAGGTTTAGTGGATGCTTTGACAGTTGGATGCTTCACTCTCGCCGGCATCCATCTCGGTACTCTGATCTCTCCCAAGCGTCTTCCTTCTCGATGCTGATGTACAAAAGCTGTTATTTGATTAGTTTAGCTGTTATTTGATTTGTTTTGTGCTCATTCTAGAGAATATTGGCTTAGCAGAACTGCAGAGGGGGGTGGGGGGATAGGGAAGAAAAAGAGAAAAGAGAGAAAGAACAAATGCATCATTTTCTGTCCTCACGATTTTTGTGCATATTTGTCAAGGAAAAACCATACCAACAAATGCATCTTAGATTTGTTATCAAACAAGACTGAAAAGAGTGAGGTTTCTGGTCCATTAAACAAACAGCACAGCCTTCCTGGTGAGGGGGATCCCTTGATAATTCAGGCATGCATATTCCCTACATGTGGATGAAGATTACAGGCTGCTTTGAAGGAGCAAGGAAGAACGCAAAATGATCCCATGCATCACTGATTTTTCTGCCTGGCACAGAAAATGCCTCACTTGAGTTTTCCTTTTCCTTCCAAGTTTTATTTACTACTGAATGTACATTATACCAGTTTCAAAAAGAATGACTATAGAGATGAATCATCCACAATCCAACCACTTTGAGACACCAGCTGTTTTCTTCTCAAGTCTCTTTCTGTTCCTTATCTAAGGTGTGCACTTATTTGATATAGTTGGAATCACAGCGTAGATGACATTTTCAACACAATATTAAAAACAATTTCCTACATTTCCACTCTCTGCATCATCAGCATCAGTTTCTCATGACTGCATTATATTCCATTCCATTCTCATTCCTCTCCAGGCCACGCTCAATATTCCATTCTCAATGATTTCACTTCTGTCAGATTCATAGGGACGTTTCTGTTTCTTTTGTTACTATCGAAAATGAATATTTTTGCATATGAAACTTGACTTGTTCTTTTAAATTCTTTTCTTTAGGACAAATGTTCAGGGGAAGGCTGCTTCTCCTTTTCTGCAACATATTAGGGACTGTGCCTATATTGACAGAGACCACGGATGGTGCGATCTACTCCATCCTCTGGCTGTTAACCAGGAGTTAGGGGCACCTCATACATTGTGAAGATGGACCAATGCACCTAGTAGCTCAGATTGGGGCTGGCAGAAAACAATCTGTTGGATTTTGAATCACAGAGCACTTAGAAACACAAATTATAATAAAACACTTGGCCCATTATTCAGTTATAGTCCTCATCCCACATTTCAAGGTAAGATGATGCTTTCTGCATAAGTGCAAGAGAAACTCCTGAAAGATTCTGTCGTTGTTTCTAGAATTTATCCCCTTGTTGGCTTCCAACAGGCTTTAAAAAATCTTAACGCACATTATGATTTTTAACGAACTTCTCTCAGTCAGAGAAGTTGCTTTAATGTACCCAGACTACACAGGGGATAAATGAAATGTGATCATGCCATAATGATGATTAGTCTGTAATGATTCTCTGAGCTTGAATCACGCTGGCAGAGGCCCTCTGGAAGGGAATGCTTTCTTCAGATAAGCAACATAAGCCAGCAATCCAAGGATCTGACATAGTGCCACAGGCACTTCTGAACTTGAGTGGTCTCTGCTGCAGCGTCATGGAGGTGCTCTGGCTCAATGGAATCCAAAGTTGGGCTTGCAGGTCCATGATTCCACTGCTCCAGCTCATAATTCGCTCATTCTGCATCATTTTCTATTTAAAATCCACAAAACTGAATGTCTGGGTTTTCCAGCAAGATTTGTGAAAGGTGCTACCTGGGGAGGGAGAGGGGGAGTGGGTGGTGGTGTATATGTGGGAAGGAGAATAGGGAAATGGTGACGAAAAGTGACCCTGCATGTGGAAGTACACTTCCAGGGCTGTACGTATGTGATGCAGGGGACGAGGAGACAAGAGGGAGTCCCCGTTGTACTGAGGTTCACAAATGAATATACCCCTGATTTAATGATAGAAAAGTCTGCTTTGGTTGAACCATTTGTTTCCAGGTAGCGCTAGTGGTAAAGAACCCACCTGCCAGTGCAAGAGACATGAGACGTGAGTTTGATCCCTGGGTTGGGAAGATCCCCTGGAGGAGGGCATGGCAACCCACTTCAGTACTCTTGCCTAGAGAACCCCATGGACAGAGAAGCCGGGAGTGCTATGGTCCATAGCGTCACAGAGAGTCAGACACGACTGAAGTGACTTAGCATACAGGCGCAAAGAACACAAGACTCCCACTTTCTCTCTCCCCGGTGCTAAGCTGCCTGATTTGGCCTTATAACATCACATTGGGCTGGGAAGAGAGCAGACAGGGGTGGAAGGGCTTCAGATCAGCCCCTAGAGCTCTGACATCCAAGCCTGGGGAGAAAGGAATTTTCTATAGGAAAGGCACCTCCCTGGGAAAATCCCGAGCTTTCTTGTACAAAGGGAACCTCTGTGGCCAGTCTCACAGGGTTTCCTATTTATGCCCCACCATCTTGGCCCATGGCTGAGGGACAGGCCACAGCAAGTCTTTTATCACCAACCCTTCCTGGATCTGCTCTGATCTTGGCTCACAGGCAGCCACTACGTAGCCAAATGCTTCATTGGATCCCTCACTGCAATCTCACCATCAATTACTCAGCTCTTCCTTCTTAAAGCTCTTTTCTTTGTTGACCACTGTTGACATTGGGGCTACACTCCCCAACCCCAGTGCTAACCTTGGGCAGGGAGCTGAGGAGTGAATGGGAAAAGAGAGAGCGAGGCCTTTGAGCCAGGCCTGGACAAAGGGAGGCAAGTGGGTCTCTTCGCATAGGAGATTCAAGGAGGTGCTCACTCTCAGGGTTGTGCAAACACAGGACAAGGGCCTCCTTACATTCTGCATGCCAGGCTCCTCACTGGCCTCACCCTAGCCCCAGTCCTGCTGTGAGCACAGGCTGCACCATCACCGGGTCCCTTGGGGAAACTGGCTGGGCTGGGGTTACTCAGACATGGCTCCCACTGTGTATGCTTTCTTCCTAGAAAGACTGACTCTACCATGCAACAGGAACCCGGGGGCATACAAGAATTCTGCAGCATGTCCTAGGCTGAGAGAACCAGCACTTGTATTCCAGGGGTGATCAGAACACCAACACTCCCCACACAATGTCAGGACAACACTCTGTAGAAGCAGTGCAGTGAGAATGCTACCACAATTACTTAAATGACCTGCACAAAGAATTTTCCACCTGAAGGCTTGGAGAGGGTAGCCCTTCAAACAGATGTGTGAAGCCGGCAGGTTAAGAGGGTAAAGGGCAGGGTTTTCCCCTCCAGATGTTGCTGTCACTCCTTCCAATAATTCTCAGACACCAGGGCCGTCTGCAGAATTTGGTGGCAGCATTAGCATGGTTACACTGTGATCTTTGCTTTACAAAACTTTCTGCTTTTTTCAAAATTCTTGCTAACATTTCCCACGCACCATGGATGTTGCATAGCTCAGGGGAGTCAATTTAAAAGCTGTCGTCTCCTAGGTTTGTACAGAGCAGGACTGAATAAATAAGTCATTCAGTGCTGCTGTGGATCTTTGTTCAGTTGGGTTTCTCCTTGTAACATGTCATGGGCTCTGAGGCACCCATGTTCCATTTCCAAAGGGCTCTTTGCAAACCCTTTTTGAAGCTGTCATTTGAATCACTGCTCAAGAGAGCAGCATTTATAATGGCCACATTGTCCACACTATCTAAATGCTGTGGTATCGCTGGATTTTCTATGTTTGCCAGCTCTGAAAGGTCTCCCGTGATCTGCTTCTGCAGATTGTTCCCATCTGACCTATTCCATAAGGGCTTGGAGCTCCCACTGTCAGGACAGCTGAGGGGCAGGCACTGAGTGAGAAAAATGCTTGGTGGGGGCGTCAGGCTTTTAGCAGAAGGGCATGCTAAATCTTTGTTGTGAAAATGAGTAAGGGTGGAATTCCAGGCTGTTTTTCCCTCATTGGCCCTACAGGCTTTGTCATTTTCTCCCACTCTGTTGTTTCAAACTGTGCCCACCTCTAACAACACTTTCTGACATCCTTCGTCTTTGGGAGGTTGAATATGGCCCCCTGGAAATAACACCTCACCTGCTAAGCCCTCAGGAGCTCTACAGGATCTGCCCTATGGTAGGGGTGGTGGCGGGGGTGGAGAGCTGGCTACAGATTCTCTGCGTTTCCTCTCACTGAGAGGAGGGTTTATGTTCCCATCCCCTTCAATCCAGGCTGTAAGAGTATCAGTGGTTTGCTTTTTAATGTGGTTAAAAAAAAAAACAACAACACATAGAATACAATCTACCGTCTAAGTAATTTTGAAGTGTGTAGTTCAGTAGTGTTCAGTAAATTCACACTGTTGTGAAACAGATCTCCAAGACTTTCCATAATGCAAGCCTGAAATTCTATAACCATTACACAACATCCCATCTCCCTCAGTAACATACCCCGACCCCTCAGTAATCACCATTCTGTTTCCCCTTTGTATGAATTCGATGTCTTTAGATAGCTCCTGTGGGGGAATTATACAGTATTTGTCTTTTTGCAACTGGTATATTTCACTTAGCATAATATCCTCAAGGTTCATCTATGCTGTAGCATGTGACAGGATTTCCTTATTTTCTAAGGTAGAATAATATTCCATTGTATGTATGTACCACATTCTGCTTATCCGTTCATCTGTTGATGGGCATTTGGGTAGTTTCCACCTCTTGCGTATTGTGCACAGTGCTGCTATGACATGGGTATGAAGGTACCATTCTCATGCGTATCCAATTCTCCTGGATACATACTCAGAAATGGGACTGCTGGATCATATGGTAGCTCTATTTTTAGCTTTTTGAGGAACCTCCATACTATTTTCCTTTTTGTGTGTGTGGTTTTTTTTTCATACTATTTTCTATTGCACTGTTTTATAATCCTACCCACAGTGCACAAAGATCCAATTTCTTCATATCTGTCTGACATTTAAAAATTTCTGTTTTGATTTGAGAGTAGTCATCCTGATGGGTGTGAGGTGATAACTGTAGTTTTGATTTGCATTTTTCTGATCATTAGTGATGTTGAGAACCTTTAGAGCACTGGCAATTTCCAATCTCTCTGCTGGAGTGACCACATGAAGAGGTCCTGGTAGAACATGGAGAGGGAGAGTGGTCCAGCCGAGGCCAACTTTGCAGCCATCCCTGCAAGGGGCCTACCTGTGAGTGAGCCTTCTTGGACCCTCCATACTACTGATCCCCAAAGTGACCCTAGTTGATGCTACATGGAGCAGAAGAACTGCTCAGTTAAACCCTTCCCAAATTCCTGATCCACACAATTGTGAGAAATAATAAAACTGGTTGTTAGGAGCCATCCTAATGGGTGTGAGTTTTTTCAACAAAACTTTGACAAAGTTTTAAGCCACAAAAATTTGGGATAGTTTCTCATGCAGCAATAGATAACTGCAACAGTGGGCAGATGCCCTTTCTCTGACTGTGGTTTAGATCTGCTGCATTAAATATTCCTTCATGGCACAATTTCCAGAGGAGCAGTACCTGAAACCCCATCCTCTGATTACTGGTTTACCTGTATCCTCTCTTTGGGCAATCACTGGTTTGTCCCTCAAGGGGTCTAACTGTAGTGGGTTTGGATTTGTGCTGAAAATAAATGCATGGTCAAAATATACTTCTGTGCTGAATTAAGGTCTAACATTGATTTTGGTTGCAGCTGATTAGCACTAACACCGTAGGTGATGAGAAGGACTGAAGTTGTTGAGGTTGCATGTATATGTCCATTGCTCATCTTGACTTGCAGGCCACCTCCCATTCATCAATCCCCGCCAGCACACTCTCTGGCCCCTGACTGCAGTGATGCAAGAAAACAGTGAGATAGGAAGCTATGTCCCAGTTACCAAGTCCTTCTAGATTCTCTAATGCCTTTTTACCACAACCAGAGGTAAATACCAGTACTTCTTCTGGGGTTTATCATCCAGCTCACATCCAAATTTTTAGTTGCTCATAGCCTGGACTTTTTGATGGGCCTGGCTGTGACTGTACCTGCTTGGTGGCATCTAGAGTTTCAGTGCCAGCGCCAGAGGCAGAGGGATGGGCATGGAGGAGAAAAGAAGGATTACAGGTGATAGTATTATAGTCTTTGACTCTCTTCACATAGGACCAGTGATTATATTTACATTTTTAGAACAGAAAGCAAAACACAAAATAGAAATAACTTACTCGTGAAGACATCCACCCCCGTTACCTGTCATAGTTCGGTTTGGTTTCTTACCATCACATTTCAGTTTATTTGCTTCATAGCAAATGAACTAGCTCATAATTAACAATTCACCCTGTGGTCATGACAATCTTTTAAAAATATTAGTAAAAACAAAAACAAATTGAGTATTACCATAAATGAAATTGCAAATCATGGAACCCAAATATGTGTGAGCTCCTCAAAATAAATATTCATTTCTGCCTGTGACAGTGAATATTCAGCCTCCCACATCTTCCTCTTAGCTGCTTCTGCTTCCTGCTCAGGAAAGATGACCAAGAATAATGTGTCATTTCCTGCTTCCTTGCTTCTGTCCACGTCTGTCTTGCCCTAGGTGTACTCTCCCTCTGCCTCACAGGTTTTCTCTCCTCCAAATGCTCCCTTGAGATATAAACTTCCTGATTTTCTTGAAGGCATATAGCTGTTTGGTTAAAGATGTTTTCTCTGGCTCTGAATACTAATCTCACCTGGGTGGGTAACCCTATAGAGGTTCTTTAACATCTCTGAGTTTCATTTGAAAGATGGGAGTAACCCCTTCCCAAGGCTGTCCTGATGACTGATAGAGATGATGCTTATAAGATGCTTAAGACTGAATGGACAAATGTGGCCAACAGGAAGAACTCAGTAAATGTTGTCACGTTGTTTCTGCTGAAGGGTGAGATAACTTAAAAAAAAATGTCTGAATATGAAACAGACACACACAAAAGTGCTGTGTCTCTACTATCATGATTTCCCAAGTGAGCATATGTGGGTATGTACATGTATCTGAGGTTCTTGGTCTTGGAAAGAGTGGTCAGAGTGACTCTGTGAAGTGGCAGCCAACCCCAGAGGAGGTGCTAGGAGCTTCCAGAATGAAAGGCAGGGCCACTTTCCCTGATCAGGCACACCAGATCTGCTTTTCTTTGTAACTTGTTTGGACTCTCAGGCTGTTGAGAGTTGTCACTAGGAAAATCCAGCCCCAACCCAGAATGCACCAGTCCACTCAACCAGAACCACAATCACCTGCTTCTAAGCATATCTCCAAGATTTCAGTTCTATGAAAACTTTCCAGAGTTGTCCTGTTCAGCTTTGTTTATACACAAGATGACTTTGTGGGAGAATATCCATTTTTTAGGAAATGTTTTTTTGCAAAAGTCAATATTCTCAATAGAGGCTGTGGACTCTCTGCCTTTTACCCTTGGGTGTTGCCATTTCACTGTCCACTGGACCCGTGTCCAACTGCCTGCCCCAGCATCTCTTTGCCTGAGGACTTTCTCTGGACATAAGAACTCTCTCTGCTTATGCACAGGGCAGATGAGAAGTGCCAGGGAATTAAGTCTCCTCTTCCCAGCAGTCCTCAGTCAATGACTGATGGAAGTTGAGGTATACATACCACCTCCCTGGTCCATGGTCTCCCAGGCTTCTCCCATGGGACTGAGCTCCAATTACCCACGAAGTGACTTGTGGCTGCCCTCCTTTTCATGTCTTCCCTTCTCATGTCCCACCAGTGTTTCCTGGGATTGCTTCCCCAACAAACTATTTACACTTGATTCCTGGTTTCAGGGACTGCCTATGGGAGAATCTGAACTAAGACTGTAATTTTTTTTAATTTATTTTTTTAATTGAAGGAAAGTTGCTTTACAATGTTGTGATGGTCCTTGCAGTACGACAATGCAAATCAGCCATAATTATACATACATCACTTCTCTCTTGAGCCTCCCCCCTCTCCCTCCATCCTAGTCCTCTGATCATCACAGAGCACCTGGCTGGGCTCCCTGTGTTATATAGCAACTTCTCACCAGCTATCTGTTTTACACATGATAGCGTATGTATGTCTACGCTACCTTCTCCACTCATCTCACTCTCTCCTTCCCGCACTATGTCCACAAGTCTCTGTAACTGTGTCTCCACATTAGAAAGTCATCTCCCCTTCACTCCAGCTGTTTCCTACAAAGGATTCAGTTCGGCTTTTTTGCTCTGCTTTTTTCTGCTCTGTGGAGCTGATGCTGATATGCCCCTAGTGGAAGTAGATACCTATCTGTGTGGGGAAGTTTATGGGTAATGGCTGCCAGCATAACAAGCTTGGGCATTAAAAGAGAAAATGCTAAGGATTTCTTTAAGGCATAGGAAGACGGGCACAAAACAAATTATCCATCAAAAGTTAAATGTCAAGATTAGTAAGCTCTTTTGTGAAGCTTCATCTCGGTTCCCTTCCCTTGACCCCTGAAACCCAGGGAGGCCTGCAAGAGTTTTAATGTGATTTCTAGAATGTGCTTAACTTTCAGAGAGAGAACAGCTTAGCCCCTGGGAGGATTCCATTAATACAATTTTGCAATAGAAAACCTTCCTATTGCCTAATCTTATTAGACCTGTTTTATGGACAGTAAGTGGGTAAAAGCTGAGTTTGTGACTTGGTAACTGTGAATACACAATTTTTGAGTGCTTAGAATTGTGAAATAAAGAAGAGATTTTCTATGTGTGCAGAGAGGAGGTACAGAACTCCAGAAATGACCATTTACTAAAACAATAAAACAGGAGCATGCCATATCCAAGTAGCCACCACAAAATAACACAAGGGAGGGAAAAAGAGAGGAACCAGTTACTCCAATCTTTCTCCAACTCTCCTAATAAATAAGACCTTCGATATAACCTTAAAACCATTTGTTAGTAGCCATCCTTACTTATATTTGTACTTTTGCTTAGTTTTACATCATTTACTCAACAAATACTAAATTGAGCATATGTGATGCGTCAGGCACAGTTGTAGGTGCTAGGGACACAGTGGTGGACAGAAGAGAATAAGTCCTAGCTCTCACAGACCTTGCATTTGAATGTGGTAGACAATAAACAAATCAACACACATTGTAATATATCAGATCATTTTAGGTGCTAAGAAGAAAAATAAATCAGAGTAAGAAAAGAGTTGCTATTTGGAAGTAGGTGATCAGGGAGGGCCTCTTTGCATGAAGCAAGGGAACAAGATAGGTGTGTTCTTTACCTTTTGGGTGGAGCCATCAGCAAAGGCAAATGCAGGAGGAAGAGCAGGGGAGCCAGGGTATCTGGGGACAGGAGACGGGTCAGCCACGTGGATGGGGCAAATCTTGTGATAGGGAAGTCATCGGAGGGTAGGGAGGTAATGAGAACTATGTTATAAAAAATTCATCTATGGCTATTTGTAGCAACCAGACTGTAAGGGTAAGAATGGAAGCAGGAAGGGCAGTTAGGAGACAAGAAGTAGCCTGGGTGAGCAGAAGAGCTGGCTTGGACCAGGCTGGTAGAAGTGGAGGTGGTGATAGGCAGATTTAAGATGCACTCTTAAGGGAGACTTGGTGATATGCTGCATGAAGTGTGTGATGGGGGAGGGGAGGAGACTGACTAACGGATGATGGAGTTTCTGATCCAACCCATTTGGGTGAATGATATGCTATTTCCTGGAATGGGGCAACACTGGGGGAGAAACATTATTTGAGGAAAATCAGAATTTAGTTTTTTATGTGTTAAAGTTTGAGCCAATTATAAGACATCTAGGTGGAGGCCAGCAAGACAGATGGGTCATGGTGGAGAGTTCTGACAAAATGTGCTCCCCTGGAGAAGGGAATGGAAAACGACTTCAGTATTCTTGCCTTGAGAACCCCATGAACAGCATGAAAAGACAAAAAGATATGACACTGAAAGATGAACGTCCCAGGTCAGTAGGTGCCCAACATGCTACTGGAGAAGAGTGGAGAAATAGCTCCAGAAGGAATGAAGGCTGAGCCAAAGCGAAAACAACACCCAATAGTGGATAAGACTGGTGATGGAAGTAAAGTCCGATGCTGTACAGAACAATATTGCATAGGAACCCGGAATGTTAGGTCCATGAATCAAGGTAAATTGGAAGTGGTCAAACGAGATGGCAAGAGTGAATGTCGACATTTCAGGAATCAGTAAACTAAAATGGACCAGGACAGGCAAATTTAATTCAGATGACTGAATTAAATCTACCAGTAGATATATTATATCTACTAGTATGGGCAAGAATTCCTCAAAAGAAATGGAGTAGCCCTCATAGTCAACAAAAGAGTCTGAAATGCAGTACTTGGGTGCAATCTCAAAAATGACAGAATGATCTCTGTTCATTTCCAAGGCAAACCATTCAATGTCACACTAATCCAAGTCTATACCCCAATCACTAATGCCGAAGATGCTGAAGTTGAATGGTTCTATGAAGACCTACATGACATTCTAGAACTAACAACAAAAAAGATGTTCTTCTCATCATGGGGGACTGGAATATAAAAGTAGGAAGTCAAGAGATACCTGGAGTAACAGGCAAGTTTGGCCTTGGGAGTACAAAATGAAGCACAGCAAAAGCTAACAGAGTTTTTCCAAGAGAATGCACTGGTCATAGCAAACACTCTCATCCAACAACACAAGAGATGACTCTACATATGGACATCACCAGATGGTCAATACCGAAATCAGATTGATTATATTCTTTGCAGCCGAAGATGGAGAAGCTCTATACAGTCAGCAAAAACAAGACCAGGAGCTGACTGTGGCGCAGATCATGAACTCCTTATTGCCAAATTCAGACTTAAATTGTAGAAAGGAGGGAAAACCACTAGGCCATTCAGGTATGTCCTAAATCAAATCCCTTACAATTATACAGTGGAAGTGACAAATAGATTCAAGGCATTAGATCTGATAGACAGGGTGCCTGAAGAACTATGGACGGAGGCTCATATCTCTGTACAGCAGGTGGTGATCAAAACCATCCCTAAGGAAAAGAAATACAAAAAGGCAAAATGGTTGCCTGAGGAGGCCTTACAAATAGCTGAGGAAAGAAGAAAAGCAAAAGACAAAGGAGCAAAGGAAAGATATACCCATCTGAATGCACAGTTCTAAAGAACAGCAAGGAGAGATAAGAAAGCCTTCCTAAGTGGTCAATGCAAAGAAATAGAGGAAATCAACAGAATGGGAAACACTAGTGATCTCTTCAAGAAAATTAGAGATATCAAGGGAACATTTCATGCAAAGATGGGCACAATAAAGGACAGAAATGGTATGAGCCTAATAGAAGCAGAAGATATTAAGAAGAGGTGGCAAGAATACACAGAAGAACTATACAAAAGTGATCTTAATAACCCAGATAACCATGTTGGTGTGATCACTCACCTAGAGCCAGACATCCTGGAACACAAGGTCAAGTGGGCCTTAGGAAGCATCACTATGAACAAAGCTAGTGGAGGTGATGGGATTCTAGTTGAACTATATCAAATCCTAAAAGATGATGCTCTTAATGTGCTGTACTTAATATGCCAGCAAATTTGGAAAACTCAGCAGTGGCCACAGGACTGGAAAAGGTCAGTTTTCATTCCAATCCTAAAGAAAGGCAATGCCAAAGAATGTTCAAACTACCACACAATTGCACTCATTTCACATGCTAGCAAAGTAATGCTCAAAATTCTCCAAGCTAGGCTTCAACAGTACATTAACTGAGAACTTCCAGATATTCAAGCCGGATTTAGAAAAGGCAAAGGAGCCAGAGATCAAATTGTCAGCATCTGTTGGATCATAGAAAAAGCAGAAAAAATCCAGAAATACATCTACTTCTGCTTCATTGACTACACTAAAGCCTTTGACTGTGTAGATCACAACAAACTGTGGAAAATTCTTAAAGAAATGGGAATACCAGACCACTGTACTTGCCTCCTGAGAAACTTGTATGCAGATCAAGAAGCAACAGTTAGAACTGGACATGTTACAACAGACTGGCCTTTCGCCGCTGCGGCCGCGACCATGAGTATGCTCAGGCTTCAGAAGAGGCTTGCCTCCAGTGTCCTTCACTGTGCAAAGAGAAGGTCTGGTTTGATCCCAATGAGACTGATGAAATCGCCAATGCCAACTCCCGCCAGCAGATCTGGAAGCTGATCATAGATGGGCTGATCATCTGGAAGCCTGTGACTGTCCATTCTGGGGTTCCATGCTGGAAAAACACCTTGGCTCACTGGAAGGGCAGGCATATGATTATAGGTAAGCGGAAGGGTACTGCCAATGCTCAAATGCCTGAGAAGGTAACCTGGACGAGGAGGATGAGAATTCTGCATCAGCTGCTCAGATGATAGTGTGAATCTAAGAAGATTGACCGCCACATGTATCACAGCCTGTACCTGAAGGTGAAGGGTAACGTGTTCAAAAACAAGCGGATTCTCATGGAACATATCCACAAGCTGAAGGCAGACAAGGCTCACAAGAAGCTTCTGGTGGACCAGGCTGAGGCCTGCAGGTCTAAGACCAAGGAAGCCCGCAAGTGCCATGAAGAGCGGCTCCAGGCCAAGAAGGAGGAAATCATCAAGATTCTGTCCAAGGAGGAAGAGATCAAGAAATAAAGTTCTCCCCCTCTTCTCTGTACATAGTGGCCTAGGCAATTGCATAGATGACTCATTCAATAAAAGACAAGCCTTTGTCTGCCTAAAACAATAAAGTAAATGGCAACGGGATCATACTTATCAATGATTACCTTAAATGTAAATGGGTTGAATGCCCCAACCAAAAGACAAAGACTGGATGAATGGATACAAAAACAAGACCCTGTATATGTTGTCTACAAGAGACCCACCTCGAAACAAGGGACACATACAGACTGAAAGTGAAGGGCTGGAAAAATATATTCCATGCAAATAGAGACCAAAAGAAAGCAGGAGTAGCAATACTCATATCAAATAAAATAGACTTTAAAACAAAGGCTGTGAAAAGAGACAAAGATGGACACTACATAATGATCAAAGGATCAATCCAAGAAGAAGATATAACAATTATAAATATATATGCACCCAACATAGGAGCACCGCAATATGTAAGGCAAATGCTAACAAGTATGAAAAGGGAAATTAACAATAACACAATAATAGTGGGAGACTTTAATACCCCACTCACACCTATGGATAGATCAACTAAACAGAAAATTAACAAGGAAACACAAACTTTAAATGATACAATAGATCAGTTAGACCTAATTGATATCTATAGGACATTTCACCCCCAAACAATGAATTTCATCTTTTTCTCAAGCACACATGGAACCTTCTCCAGAATAGATCACATCCTGGGCCATAAATCTAACCTTGGTAAATTCAAAAAAATTGAAGTCATTCCAAGCATCTTTTCTGACCACAAAGCAGTAAGATTAGATGTCAATTACAGGAGAGAAACTATTAAAAATTTCAACATGTGGAGGCTGAACAGCACGCTGCTGAATAACCAACAAATCACAGAAGAAATCAAAAAAGAAATAAAAATATGCATAGAAACAAATGAAAATGAAAACACAACAACCCAAAACCTATGGGACACTGTAAAAGCAGTGCTAAGGGGAAGATTCATAGCAATACAGGCTTACCTCAAGAAACAAGAAAAAAGTCAAATAAATAACCTAACTCTACACCTAAAGCAACTAGAAAAGGAAGAAATGAAGAACCCCAAGGTTAGTAGAAGGAAATAAATCTTAAAAATTAGGGCAGAAATAAATGCAAAAGAAACAAAAGAGACCATAGCAAAAATCAACACAGCCAAAAGCTGGTTCTTTGAGAAGATAAATAAAATTGACAAGCCATTAGCCAGACTCATCAAGAAACAAAGGGAGGAGAATCAAGTCAACAAAGTTAGAAACGAAAATGGAGAGATCACAACAGACAACACAGAAATACAAAGGATCACAAGAGGCTATTATCAGCAACTATATGCAAATAAAATGGACAACTTGGAAGAAATGGACAAATTCTTAGAAAAGTACAACTTTCCAAAACTGAACCAGGAAGAAATAGAAAATCTTAATAGACCCATCACAAGCACGGAAATTGAAACTGTAATCAGAAATCTTCCAGCAAACAAAAGCCCAGGACCAGACGGCTTCACAGATGAATTCTACCAAAAATTTAGAGAAGATCTAACACCTATCCTACTCAAACTCTTCTAGAAAATTGCAGAGGAAGGTAAACTTCCAAACTCATTCTATGAGGCCACCATCACCCTAATACCAAAACCTGACAAAGATGCCACAAAAAAAAGAAAACTACAGGCCAATATCACTGATGAACATAGAGGCAAAAATCCTTACCAAAATTCTAGCAAACAGAATCCAACAACATATCAAAAAGATCATACATCATGACCAAGTGGGCTTTATCCCAGGGATGCAAGGATTCTTCAATATCTGCAAATCAATCAATGTAATACACCACATTAACAAATTGAAAAATAAAAACCATATGATTATTTCAATAGATGCAGAGAAAGCCTTTGACAAAATTCAACACCCATTTATGATAAAAACCTTCCCAAAAGCAGGAATAGAAAGAACATACCTCAACATAATAAAAGCTATATATGACAAACCCACGGCAAACATTATCCTAAATGGTGAAAAACTGAAAGCATTTCCCCTAAAATCAGGAACAAGACAAGGGTGCCCACTCTCACCACTACTATTCAACATAGTTTTGGAAGTTTTGGCCATAGCAATCAGAGCAGAAAAAGAAATACAAGGAATCCAGATTGGAAAAGAAGAAGTAAAACTCTCACTGTTTGCAGATGCCATGATCCTCTACATAGAAAACCCTAAAGACTCCACCAGAAAATTACTAGAGCTGATCAATGAATATAGTAAAGTTGCAGGATATAAAATCAACACACAGAAATCCCTTGCATTCCTATACACTAACAACGAGAAAACAGAAAGAGAAATTAAGGAAACAATTCCATTCACCACTGCAACAAAAAGAATAAAATACTTAGGAATATATCTACCTAAGAAACAAAAGACCTACATATAGAAAACTATAAAACACTGGTGAAAGAAATCAAAGAGGACACAAACGGAGAAACATACCGTGTTCACGGATCAGAAGAATCGATATAGTGAAAATGAGTATACTACCCAAAGCAATCTATAGATTCAATGCAATCCCTATCAAGCTACCAACGGTGTTTTTCAGAGAACTAGAACAAGTAATTTCACAATTTGTATGGAAATACAAAAAACCTTGAATAGCCAAAGCAATCTTGAGAAAGGAGAATGGAACTGGAGGAATCAACCTGCCTGACATCAGGCTCTACTACAAAGCCACAGTCATCAAGATAGTATGGTACTGGCACAAAGACAGAAATATAGATCAATGGAACAAAATAGAAAGCGCAGAGATAAATCCACGCACCTATGGACACCTTATCTTCGACAAAGGAGGCAAGAATATACAATGGAGAAAAGACAATCTCTTTAACAAGTGGTGCTGGGAAAACTGGTCAACCACCTGTAAAAGAATGAAACTAGAACATTTTCTAACACCATACACAAAAATAAACTCAAAATGGATTAAGGATCAAAATGTAACACCAGAAACTATAAAATTCCTAGAGGAAAACATAGGCAATACACTCTCTGACATAAATCACAGCAGGATTCTCTATGACCCACTTCCCAGAATATTGGAAATACAAGCAAAAATAAACAAATGGGACCTAATTAAAATTAAAAGCTTCAGCACAACAAAGGAAACTATAAGCAAGGTGAAAAGCCAGCCTTCAGAATGGGAGAAAATAATAGCAAATGAAGCAATGGACAAAGAATTAATCTCAAAAATATACAAGCAACTCTTGTAGCTCAATTCCAGGAAAATAAATGACCCAATCAAAAAGTAGGCCAAAGAACTAAACAGACATTTCTCCAAAGAAGACATACAGATGGCTAACAAACACATGAAAAGATGCTCAACATCACTCATTATGAGAGAAATGCAAATCAAAACCACAATGAGGTACCATTTCACACCAGTCAGAATGGCTGCTATCCAAAAGTCTACAAGCAATAAATGCTGGAGAGGGTGTGGAGAAAAGGGAACCCTATTACACTGTTGGTGGGAATGCAAACTAGTACAGCCACTATGGAGAACAGTGTGGAGATTCCTTAAAAAACTGGAAATAGAACTGCCATATGACCTAGCAATCCCACTGCTGGGCATACACACCAAGGAAACCAGAATTGAAAGAGACATGTGTACCCCAGTGTTCATCACAGCACTGTTTATAATCGCCAGGACATGGAAGCAACCTAGATGTCCATCAGCAGACGAATGGATAAGGAAGCTGTGGTACATATACACAATGGAATATTACTCAGCCATTAAAAACAGTACATTTGAATCAGTTCTAATGAGGTGGATTAAACTGGAGCCTATTATACAGAGTGAAGTAAGCCAGAAAGAAAAACACCAATACAGTATACTAATGCATATATATGGAATTTAGAAAAGATGGTAACAATAACCCTGTATGCGAGACAGCAAAAGAGACACAGATGTATAGAACAGTCTTTTGGACTCTATGGGAGAGGGCGAGGGCGGGATGATATGGGAGAATGGCACTGAAGCATGTAAGTTATCACATGTGAAACGAATCACCAGTTCAGGTTCGATGCATGATACAGGGTGCTCAGGGCTGGTGCACTGGGATGATCCAGAGGGATGGGATGGGAAGGGAGTTGGGAGGGGGGTTCTGGAAGGGGAACACATGTACACCCATGGTGGATTCATGTCAATGTACGGCAAAACCAATACAATATTGTAAAGTAAAAAAATAAAAAAAAAAATAAAAAATTAAATGAATGTATTAGTGACAACAGTGTTTATAACAGTATGTAATTGACAGCATTCTGAAATATACCATACATTATTTTATTATTAAAAAAAAAAAGAACAACAGACTGGTTCCAAATTCGGAAAGGAGTATGTCAAGGCTGTATATTGTCACCCTGCTTATTTAACTTATACGCAGAGTACATCATGAGAAATGCTGGACTGGATGAAGCACAAGCTGGAATCAAGATTGCCAGGAGAAATATTAATAACCTCAGATATGCAGATGACACCACCTTTATGGCAGAAAGTGAAGAGGAACTAAAGAGCCTCTTGATGAAAGTGAAAGAGGAGAGTGAAAAAGCTGGCTTAAAACTCAACATTCAAAAAGTAAGATCATAGCATCTAGTCCCATCACTTCATGGCAAATAGATGGGGAAACAATTGAAACAGTGAAAGACTTTATTTTCTTGGGCTCCAAAATCACTGCAGATGGTGACTGCAGCCATGGAATTAAAAGATGTTTGCTTCTTGGAAGAAAAGCTATGACCAAACTAAATAGCATATTAAAAAGCAGAGATATTACTTTGACTACAAAGGTCCATATAGTTAAAGCTATTTTTTTTTTCCAGTTGTCATGTATGGATGTGAGAGTTGGACTATAAAGAAGGCTGAGTGTTAAAGAATTGATGCTTTTGAACTATGGTGTTGGAGAAGACTCCTGAGAGTCCCTTGGGCTGCAAAGAGATTAAACCAGTCAGTCCTAAAGGGAATCAATCCTGAATATTCACTGAAAGGACTGATGCTGAAGCAGAAGCTCCAATACTTTGGCCAACTGATGCAAAGAGCTGAATCATTAGAAAATAGCCTGATGCTGGGAAAGATTGAGGTCAGAAAGAAAAGGGGATGACAGAGGATGAGATGGTTGGATGGCATCATTGACTCAATGGACATGAGTTTGAACAAGCTCTAGGAGTTGGTGAAGGACAGGGAAGCCTGGGGTGCTGTACTCCATGGGGTCCCAAAGAGTCGGACACAATTGAGTGACTGAACAACAATAACAGGGAGGCATAGAGGAGGCAGTTAGACACAAGGGTCTGGACAGCAAGGGGAGAGGGTGGGACTAGAGATACATATTTGGAAACACCAGTTGTGTGGATGGTATTTAAAATCATGAGTTAGGAAGAGTTCACTTAGGGGCTGTAAGAGAGAAGGGGAGGGACACCCAATAATTGGAGGCTGGGTCATATCCATCTTTAGAGGAAGAAGAAGTGGTCTGGGAGCAACAAAGAGCAAGGGGCTATTACTCCGTAGCAGCTTTATTTTAGGCTGGGCAACTGGGCAGTTTCGTATTAAAAAAATAAACTGAGTATCAAATAAAACAGAAGTCTCAGTTGTGATGTCTCTAGGATAGAGTATAAAGGATTGGAGCTGGGACCTTCTGCACTTGGATGAGCTTGAAGCACACGTGCTGTTGGGGTTGGGATATTTGGGAGGGTGGTTCTTCCTGTCCACCCCTCTCCCAACTCCTCTCCTAACCTTCCATCTCCTGCTCTTCCTCCTTTGCCTTCTTCTCTTCCTTATCTTTTCCCTCCACTCCACTGGTCAGTGAGCCTGGGGTTCCAGGACATAAGAAAGCTTCCCCTGAGGTATGGATCACTGGCAAGGTCATTTTACTTTAAACATCCATCCCAGATGTTTCACTAATTGGGAATTCATTAAGATTTGTAAAATGTCAGAATGCAAATTCTCCTGAAAGGGGAGTTTATTTGTTCTTCACAGTTCAGTGTGAATTACTTTCATCAGATAATCAGTTAACAGCTGGTTGAGATCAATGTGTACGATATTCTCTGTTTTAAAAAAATCTCACTAGGAATAGAGCAGAGATTCTCAAGTTTTATCATGCATAAGATTGACTTTGGAAGCTCATTAAAATGTAGAGTCCTAGATTCCATCCCCAGAAATCCCCACTTCCTGGATCCAAATGATTCTGATGCAAGTGTCTTTTGAACCACATGGGGAAACACTGGGTAGAGACAATTGAACAGAACTTTGGGAATCATTGTATTTCTGTGGAGAATGTCCTTGGCAAATTGCCAGAAGGAAGACTTTTGAAGCAGGTCTCAGGGGATCTCTGAGGTAGGAGAGAGAAAGAGGGAAGAGATCCTAGAATGGAAGGGAATGTAAGAAATCTAATGCCTTCTCTGTGACCTTGTTGGCATTGGAACCCCCTAACGGCTTCCAGGGTGTACTATGGAACTGAGCATTTACGACACAAAAAGCACGGGATTAGGTATTAAGCACTTTTCAGACATCGGCTCATTTAATTCTCATCACTTGCCTGTGCCTGAGGTACTTTATAATCCTTGTTTGTGGATTAAAGAGGCCGCAAAGGTGCTAAGTGGCAGAATAGGTCTGAAACCCTTGCCTGGCTGACTATAAATCCATGCGCATACCCACCCGGTCGCTTTGCTGAAAGGCACAGACTGGGCACGGAATCTCAAAGGGGAGGCTGTGATGATCACCCAGCTGCTCTGGAGTGTCAGACTCCGTCCTCCGGAATGGTCTTACTTTGGTGCCCCCTGGTGGCCGCTAGCCTGTAGTGCTGAGAAGTGATGGGGAGAACCATCATTGAATTGAGTCCTGGCTTCCAAGGTCAGGAGTATGATTCTTAAAATACAGCGCCTCTCACCTGGTCAAACATGCAAGCCCTTGACTCCCTGTATCTGAGCATTTCCAGGGAACTCGCGTTAGGGCTAAGTTCCTCATCTTCTGCCTCAGTGACACATGACATGCTAATTTCCAAATTACAAGCCACAGCCTTTTAACCTGATCACACAGCGGCAGACACATTCCCTCCAACCATTTGGGCTCAGAGGACCGGCTTAATTTTCATTAATTGGTGAGGAAAAGCACTCCTGCTTCTCTACTCTACTAGGCCTGCTTCTATTTTTAATAGCCTGTCTTCCAAAACACTAGTGGGCTAAAAATAGACTTACTTACAATACAGTTCATCATGTACTCAGATGCCAGGAGGAACTAGTTTATGCTTCATCCAAGATGAAACACTTTAAAGAAGCACATTATTTCATGTAACTGTTTATTAATATCATTCTTAAAGAGTCCTCTGACAAGAACCCTTTGCAATAGACCTTGGAAATGAGAGAACTTGAGGCAGAAAGTTGTGAAAAGAGATTTCTGAAGAACTACTTGGTAACAGTTTTGGCCAAGGTTAGAAAATGCTTTGGGAGCTTTCTTCCTTCAGTTCAGTTCAGATTATTAGTTGCTCAGTCGTGTCCGACTCTTTGCGACCCCATGAATCGCAGCACGCCAGGCCTCCCTGTCCATCACCAACTCCCGGAATCTACCCAAACCCATGTCCATCGAGTCGGTGATGCCATCCAGACATCTCATCCTCTGTCGTCCCCTTCTCCTCCTGTCCTCAATCCTTCCCAGCATTAGGGTCTTTTCCAATGAGTCAACTCTTCGCATGAGGTTGCCAAAGTATTGGAGTTTCAGCTTCAACATCAGTCCTTCCAATGAACACCCGGGACTGATCTCCTTAGGATGGACTCTTCTTGCAGTCAGAAAACCATAATTCAAAAAGATACAGGCACTTCAATATTGCAGCACTATTTACAATAGTCAGGATATGGAAGCAACCTAAATGTCCATCAACAGAGGAATGGATAAAAAAAAGATGTACATATATATATATACAATGGAATATTACTCAGCCATAAAAAGAACAAAATGATGCCATTTGCAGCAATATGGATGGATCCAGAGATTGTTACATTAAGTGAAGTAAGTCAAACACAGAAAGACAAATATCATATGATATTGCTTATATGTGGAATCTAAAAAAAGGAGTACAAATGAACTTATTTATAAAATGGAAGTAGAGTCACAAATGTAGAAAATAAACTTATGGTTACCAGGGGATGGGGAGGGGGATAAACTGGGAGATTGGAACAGACATATACACATTACTATAAAATAAACAACTGATAAGAACCTACTGTATTGCATAGGGAATACTACTCAATACTCTGTAATAGCCTACATGGGAAAAGAATCCAAAATAAAAGAGTGGATATATGCATATATGTAACTGATTCATTTTGCTATACACCTGAAACTAATGCAATATTGTAAATCAACTATACTCCAATAAAAATTTTAAAAATGATTATGCATATGTGAAAAAGAAAAAAAAATACTAAATATATTAGTACTGTAGTTAAAAAAAAGATACATCCACCGCTATGTTCACAGCAGCACTCGTCACAATAACCAAGTCATGGAAACAATCTAAATGTCCTCGATGAATGGATAAAGAGGGTATGGTGTATATACACAATGAAGTAATACTCAGCCATAAAAAAGAATGAAATAATGCCATTTGTAGCAACATGCATGCAACTAGAGATTATCATACTAAGTGAAGTAAGTCAGAAAGAGAAGACAAATGCCATATGCTATCACTTGTATGTGTAATCTAAAATATTTACACAAATGAACCTTTCTATGAGATGGGCATACCAGACCACCTGACCTGCCTCTTGAGAAACCTGTATGCAGGTCAGGAAGCAACAGTTAAAACTGGACATGGAACAACAGAATGGTTCCAAATTGGGAAAGGAGTATGTCAAGGCTGTATATTGTCACCCTGCTTATTTAACTTATATGCAGAGTACATCATGAGAAACGCTGGGCTGGAGGAAGCACAAGCTGGAATCAAGATTGCTGGGAGAAATATCAATAACCTCAGACATGACACCACCCTTATGGCAGAAAGCGAAGAAAAACTAAAGAGCCTCTTGATGAAAGTGAAAGAGGAGAGTGAAAAAGTTGGCTGAAAGCTCAACATTCAGAAAACTAAGATCATGGCATCTGGTCCCATCACTTCATGGCAGATAGATGGGGAAACAATGGAAATAGTGACAGACTTTATTTTTTTGGGCTCCAAAATCACTGCAGACGGTGACTGCAGCCATGAAATTAAAAGATGCTTGCTCCTTGGAAGAAAAGTTACAACCAACCTAGACAACATATTAAAAAGCAGAGACATTACTTTGTCAACAAAGGTCCGTCTAGTCAAGGCTATGGTTTTTCCAGTAGTCACGTATGGATGTGAGAGTTGGACTATAAAGAAAGCTGAGCACCGAAGAATTGATGCTTTTGAACTGTGGTGTTGGAGAAGACTCTTGAGAGTCCCTTGGACTACAAGGAGATCCAACCAGTCCATCCTAAAGGAAATCAATCCTGAATATTTATTCGAAGGACTGATGCTGAAGCTGAAACTCCAATACTTTGGCCACCTGATGCAAAGAGCTGACTCATTGGAAAAGACCCTGATGCTGGGAATGATTGAAGGTGAGAGGAGAAGGGGACGACAGAGGATGAGACGGTTGGATGGCATCACCGACTCAATGGACATGAGTTTGGGTAAACTCCGGGAGTTGGTGACGGACAGGGAGGCCTGGCGTGCTGCGGTCTGTGGGGTTGCAAAGAGTTGGACACGACTGAGCGACTGAACTGAACTGAACTCATGAAACAGAAACTGACTCACAGAACAGACTTGTGGTTGCCAAGGGGAAGGGGAGGGATGGACTGGGAATTTAGGATTAGTAGATTACATATAGAATGGATGGACAAGAAAATCCTACTGTATAGCATAGAGAACTCTATTCAATGTCCTGGGATAAACTATAATTTAGTAAAAGAATATAAAAAGGAATATATATATATACATGTATAACTGAGTCAGTCTGCTGTAGAACAGAAATTAACACATTATAAATCAATCATACTTCAATAAAAAATAGTGGGGAAAAAAAAGAATTCTTAACATATTTTGGATATAAGTCCATTATCAGGTACATAATTTCCAAATACTTTCCCTCTATTTGTGGTTTGTCTGAGAAATCTCTTTTTCACCTAGTGTCCTCCAAATGGAACACTGGAATTCTTTAGTCCAACCATCTTTCAAACATGGAGTTTACACTGTGCCAGGCAGTGCGATTCCCAAGATGAAAAGGAGCTGCCAGGATGAGCTTGCAGTCTTGCCTGTGGAGGGTGGATGAGAAATATGCAATCAAATGATTTTGGGCAAGACTGAGGTGGGGAAAGCTTCAGAAATATAGATATTCAGCTATCTCTAATATTTGGTGCAATTCAGAACACACAGAAGTGATTGATAAATATCTGAAATAAAGATTAAATCAGTAGCTAGATAAACTTGGGATCCTCTTGCCTCTCTTTTTGCTGGGTGTTGAGTTGTGATGTTTTTATTTACCACATAATTGAAAGAATTCTAAATGGCTTATAACAAGCAAATTTCCATCACCATTAAACATCCTTAAGACTTTGGTCTTGGTTACAGTGAAGCCATGCTATCTGGGAGCTATTATCAGTTGGGTAACAGATTTAATGACCTGCCAGAACACAGGAGTAGTACATTTTGAAAGACTCAGGCCAGGAAGCACAGAGCCTGTGTAGATCCATAGATCTGGTGAGTTGGAGTGAGGGTGGCAGGAGTGTGAGGATGTGAGGGTGGGCAAAGAATGCACTGACAAGGCGGGAGGGGCCAAAGAAAGGAACGCCTAAGAGTGTCAAAGATGAATTCTGATTGCACAATTGTGCCCCAGGCCTGCCCTGTTTATGGGGAATGAGCATTTCACCTTGTAAGTTGAAAGGATAATTCACATAAAAGTATTCTCTGCAAGAAGGATCAAACTAAAAAGTTTGTCATGAGATTAGGGGCAATGAATGAGTGTGAATTAACATGTACGCATTATGATTCTGAGGGCCTCCTGAAAACCAGCTCATTTGAACATAAGAAAGAATTATTTTAATGTAAACAGGCTCCCTTTTAGGCACTAAAACACTGTCAGCAGAAAGACACTCTTGAAAAATCTCTCCCATTTCTTTTTATATACGTCAAATATTAATTAAAACAAATAAATTAGGTTGCAATTATGTGTAACTGTGAATTGTAGTATTAAGAGGAAATGCTCTTAAGCACAGCTAATTGGCATCAACTGCGATTTGTCCAAATTAATTTAATATCCAGAGTGAGGTTAATATTTTGAACATTCTAATAATAAAAATAATTAGAGAAACAAGATTAGAGCATCTGCCAGCTATGGATGACATTTCTTGGGAGACCTATCACTTTTCTGGGGTTACCTTCTGCTCACCCCAACATCAGTGGTCTCATCAGTGAGAGAAGACCCCATGGATCGGTTTCCATTAGGGATATCCGAGCTTACAAAACGACTCATCCTTCCCTCCTCTGCCATCTCCCCCACAAAAAGCCTGAACAAGACCAAGACTAGCTTTGTAAAATGAACGCAGTTAAACGTCTTGCCAAGGGCCCTGTCTCCCATTCTGAGATCTCCCACTCTACGAAGGCAGTTTGCTCTAAACACTGGAATCCCCTTGGAAATATGCAGGAGAATAAATAAAATGTGTGTGTGTGTGAGTGAATGAGCACATTCATATATTGTTAAAAATCAGAATTTAAAAAATTAACCAACTGGTTTCAGATTTTTCTTTTCCTTAATAAGATCACCTGCCACTGTTTTTCTTTGAAAATAATCTTAGTAACAACATGTTTACTTGACACATGATCCTTTTGGGAAGATGAGCTGAAGACTAAATAAACCTGATAGAAATATTCATGTACACATGTATGAACACACACACACTCCTATTTTCTCTTCGTTTGCCAAGTTTAAAGCAGCCCAGTGCTTCAACCTGCACTGGCTATTAAAAGGACACCCTTATCAAGTATTTGGGTGGCTGGGGGACCTCAGCCAGTGAGGTTGACTCTCAGTCCAGTGCTATTACTTGCTCCCACCCCATGCTGAACTAGAGAACTGGGGCTTCTCAGGACTGGGTACATTCACACTGCCCATACAGTGCCTCCTGGCCTCACTCTTTGCTGAGAAAAAGATGTCCCAGTTGAGATCCTTTCCTCCTCTTTGGAGAGTTTTTGAAGACATATCTTTTACACAGGAAGGTGTGGGGATGGCCAAGTCCTCCAGACACCCAGGTTCTAAGTTCCAGTTTGGATACATCTCAAGTTGGCCCTCCAGGAGGAAGTCAGAGTCCTTAAAGAAACTGCCCTGAGGTTCTTTTCTCGATACACAAACTGGGCCGTCAGTCTCGGGTGAAGTTTCTGCTGTCCCAGGCCCCCTGCTCTAGGACTAGTAGAATTTTCTGCTTGGGCTTTTCCACCTAGCTGAAAATTTCATGAAGTCAGTTTCTTGGACCTGGGACAGTGCCTACAATGACATTAGCATTTACCATTTATTTTGCTTTTGCCATGAGTGAGGCAGACTCTGTGCTAAGAGCCTTCATACATTTTCACCTGTAACCCTTGCCCCATGAGACATGTATCAATATTCCCATTTCTCCAGCGTGCAAGCAGGCTTACAGAAGGGAAGCAGCTTGATTGTGGTCACTGGGTTTGGTAAGTGGCCCCGCTAGGATTTGCACATTATCTGTGTGATACTAAACGCAATGCTGTTAGCTATTAGTGGTTGTCGCTTCTCAGATTCAGGGCTGTTTCCTGCACAGAACATTTGCATACGGGGTGGCCCAAAACATTTGTCGACTGAGTTAAGGAGAAGAACTAAAAGTTTTATACTGCTCACTTTATGCCAGGCAATGATCTGGGCACTTTATGAACATACACACCCAAACAATTCCAAGAGGCAAGTATCATTAACATCCCCATTTTACAGATGGACAAGGGAGGCGTGGAGAGGTAATATAACTTGTCCAAGGTCCCATGGCTAGCAGGTGGTAGACCTGGGATGTTATCGTGGGCAGTTTGACTGGTCCAGAGTCTGTGATCCTGAACATGACACATACTCCCACTCCTGAACGACCATCAGTACATCCAAAAAGTGGCCGTGAGGCTTTTATTCTGGTGAGATAAGGGAGAGTTATTCTGGATGAGGAAACTATTCTTGGAAGCTATCCTGGCCCCTGTAGGCCTGCTCAGCTACTTCCCCCACTGCGTGCCAGGAGCATCTGGTACTTAATGGCTTTCTTGTCTATTGCTCCTTGGCATGTAGTATGTGATTTGGTACATTTTAAGTGAATAATCAGCTAAATGCAATCTCCTCCACACATTGCTTGACTGTGCAAGAAATTAGCTAAGAGGGAAAAAGGGAAATTGAGAAATAATTTTAGAGATGAGAAGGAGAAGGACAAAAGCTGACAGGAAAGATAAAGATGAGATTGTGAGAAAAGTAATAGTAGGACCTAAATTAAAAATAACACTAAGTTAAAAGATGGAGCTTTGTTTTGTTTTTCCTCCCAGAAAAATGCATGTGTCCGCATCAGGGCGGAGACCTGCTCAGCAAAACATGAGAAACTTCCTCTCTAGGGCTGCCTGTGTACTGTGAATGACTGATGCCAGTTTTATGACGTTCAGGGCCTGATTCCCCCAGAGATGAAGTGGAATGAGGAGTATGGGCAAAGGAAGAGGAAATGGGCTTCCTAATCAGAGAAAATTGAGTTCAAATCCTGACCCAGCCAGTGACTCACGGTTTGAGCTTGAGCCAGTGACCTGATGTCTCTGGGCCTGTGTTATCACCTCTCCAATGAGGATAATAAACCTCACCTATCCCATAGAGTTAGGTTAGAACTAAATGATGACAACTGAAGGAAAGTGCCTGGCATGCAGTAGTTATTCAGTAAAAATGTCATCTGCCTTTTCCGCTGCACTCTGACATTCTAACTACAAGCAGCCCCAGGGCAGCTCAGGGTTTCTGCCACACAGACCTCAACTGAAGAGGAGCTGGTATAAGAGCAAAGATCCTGAAAACACAGTGCTTGCATTTTAGACAGGCTTTGATGTCACTGAAGCAAATGCAGAGGTGGTAACTGTGCTGCTTTATTTGTAATTGGTTAGTGACCACACCTTTTGGTAGATGTGCTTTGAAAATGGAGGCAGGGGAGTCAATTTCGTTTGGCCAGAATGGAATTCAATACAGTCATAAAAATAAATCGAAATGTTTCCAACTAGAAGATCAACCTTCTACTCATCATTTGCATTATTCACTTTATAGGATTTTTGAGAGGAAGAGAGAGAAGTTAAATGGAGGTCAAGGAAAACGAGGAAAATATGATCTGGAATCAATAACGCAAAGCCATTTCTATTCTTATTTCTTTTCAGGGCAGATTAGGGGCTCCAATTAGAGAAACCCATTAAGCCAAATATGAAGGGCAATTAGAGCATTATCCATCTCTGCATAAATGGGCTTTGCTGTCCACCTCTGAGACAGTGAAGGTTGTTTGCAGACTCTCAGATGCTGTACAGCATCTTCCCACATGTGCTGTCCTGGGATTGGGCTTCCAAACAGCTGGGCTCCTCTCCCAGCTCTGACACTGGCAGCTGCTCACGTGTGTGTGTGAGTGTGTGTGTGTGTGTGTGTGTGTGTGTGTGTGAGAGAGAGAGAGAGAGAGAGACAGAGCGAGAGAGACAATTTACCTTTGCCCCTCCCTGGATGAGTGTTCTCTGGTTACACCTACTTCCAGGTTGTTGGGAAGACCACAGGGAGGTGTGGATAAAGTGCCTTGAAAAGCTGGCCCTAGGGTACTGCAGGTTCAGATCCATGACCAGCTTTGAGCTTTGCAGCAGGAGACAGTCAGATATGGGACCCACTTAGGGACCTAAGGCAAGACCGGCAGCTCATACACAGACAGGTAGACCTGCCCTTCTCCAAATCACTGAGGCTAGAACATCAAACCTTCTATTGCCTGGAGGAGAATAGCAGTGTGATCCTGTGCCTGAGGTCAGAGAAAGCTGGGTTCCAATGCAGTCCTATCAGTGTGTAATGAGAACTGTGCTTACTGATGCCAAGAAGCTCAGAATCAATCAAATCTGACACTCAGCTGCAGCAACTAGAGTAACTTTTATGATTAGCATATTTGAATTGATTCCATTCCTTGGTTCTGAGTTTTCTCTTTTAATAATATATGTATCTTTTATTGTATATATATCCTTTATTTTAAGTAATATATAGACATATATGCACACACACTTTATTATAAGTGGAGTCAGATCCTTTTTTGGAGATGTAATTTTCTGCCCAATAGAAGTGGCTGGGTGATGATAACGTTAAAGATTCATTGAACTTCCCTGGTGGTCCAGTGGTTAAAGAATCTGCCTGCCAATGCAGAGGACATGGGTTCTATCCCTGCTCTGGGAAGATCCCACATGCCTCGGAGCAACTAAGCCCATGCGTCACAACTACTCAGCCCGCGCTCAGGAACACCTGTAATGTAAGAGGGGTGAGAAAAAGTCTTACAGATTGGTTTGGGTGGTTTGGGGTGAAAAACATCTGCAATGCTTGTTTTCAGGGCAAGTCTAAAGGGTCTTCAAGATACTTTCACAGTTTTCCTACTGACAGTGAGATATTCTGGTTTGTATTCAGTCTTCACAGCAGGCTGGGACATGGCTAGAATTTACCAACTTATTTTAAGTAGACTTTAACTGCCACAGAAGCTGCTACACAGTAATGATTGCAAATCACATGCACCATTTCTTTCCTGCAGAACCTTCAGTCAGAAATCTCCCTGCTGTTCTCAGGCATAGCTTTGCTTTTTGTTTTTAGGGATGACAATGAGGGGGCCAGTTTTGGGAGCCAAGTAAACTTTTATCAGTATTCAGGAAGGAGGAAAATGATGGACTTTAACACACTGAAAGATGTTAAAAATTACATTTATCTTTGCATGACAAAGAGGCTTCAGTTCCAAATTTACTGCCCTCAGGAGCAGTTTTGCCTGAGTAAGAACAGCTAAACTGGCAATTATTCTGACATCACACTAATGCAAGGGAGCTGGAAACTCCATCCCCTGAGAGAATTTTAGGAAGGCAAGCCATGCAGCTCAATTGGCTCAAAGCTGCTCAAGAAAGTTGGGGGTTCTGAGTTTTAACTCTGGACTTTCTATATGATTCAACATTTTGGTAACTGGGACCTTCTTGACAAACAATGATTCATTTTGTATCCCCAGAACCTGGCATGCACTGGTGCTTCATGGGTTTAATACACAACAAATCACCATTGGAATAGAAACTCAGAGGCCACATGGTGGTACATACTTCACAGCATCACCTCCTAGTTTCTTCATTATTACGGAAAGGAAAATGACCATGATGGTTGGAGTAGTGGTGAATAAGAGCCTGTGTTCTGGAAGTAGACTGTTGAGAGTGAATTCATGTTCGATTGTCGACTCGTCAGACAGCTCCACTGAGCTATCTTCATCTGTAAAGTAGGACAATATACTTGTGCCTATCTCACAGATGATTTTGAGGAAGAAATGAGATAATACAGGCAAAGCCTCTGGCATATGGCAAAATCACAACGATGCAAGGGAGTGGAAGTCTTTTAGCCACTATCATGGTTACATTTTTCTCTAATCCTCCTAAAGACTGACTTCTCAATCCTGGCTTGCACCCTGAGGTTTTCCTAAGTACACCAAACATGCAGGGTGTCCCTGTTCAGAGAGAAGGCACGGGGATCAGTTAACTCACAGAAGCCACCACCGTGCCCAAGTCACAGTACTTCCTCAGTCGTGCTTACTTAGAGAATGAATGTTGAAAGAAACCTGCTCTTGACTTCTGGGAACTACAGTGAGTTACTCAGTTGTGTCCAACTCTTTGCGAGTCCATGGACTGTAGCCCACCAGGCTCCTCCATCCATGGGATTCCCCAGGCAAGAATACTGGAGTGGATTGCCATTTCCTTCTCCAGGGGATCTTCGTGACCCAGTGATCGAATCTGGGTCTCCCACATTGCAGGCAGACTCCTTACCATCTGAGCCACCAGGGAAGTCTCCTAGTTAACTAAAAAATGCCCAGAGAATCAGAATTGGTAGATCTGGGCAGAATGCAGGCCATAGCATTTTAAACCAATTCCCCCAGTGGTTCTGACACAACACTTTAGGGCAGCCTGAAGGCCTCCACTGAGAAACTCCAGGGGTTGCTTAAAAATGTGATTTGTGCTGATGTTCTTTTACCTTTAGGTTTCTTTCTTTCTTCAGTGAGTGAAAGAGTGAGATCACCTTCAGTCATGCATTGGGCTGGGAAGGTCTGAGCCCAAGTAAATTCTGGGGCTCAGAACTTGAGCCCTAGAAGTTGGGTGGTACAAGCATGGACATGTTTAAAGGGTGTGCCACAAAGATCTAAAGTTATGTGGACATCCTCTGTGTCTGGAAAACCTCCAGAAGGGCTATTCTTTTGATTGTTAAGCAAGAAGCCTATCTGTTCCTCAGCCTGACATTTCAGGATGACTGAATTTTCCACTTCAGAATTAAAGGAAGAAATACTCTGCAATGCCATTATAAATAATTCAAAATCCAAGAGGGCTTATGACCTGCAGTCACACTCCAAGTCCAAGAAGGATGTGTCTAGATCAGCAATATATGTATATTACTAGGAAATAAATGCTAGGCTCATCAGTCTGTACAGGAGACATGTCTGTGTATTTCTATGATTTGTCTAAGGAATTACACTTTGCCAGAGTCTGGCTACTACCTCTCACCTCTAGCTGAGGTCACCAGTCTCTTCTATTACCACACAGCGCTACAAGGCATCACTCTGCCTTCCCCACTAATCTCTTGTTGTAGATGTTGCCTTGAATTGGTCTTAAGATTCAATTATTAATCAGAACTAATTTAACAGGCTGTTGATGCCAGGAATGAAATTTTTTAAATTTGCAAAGCTGGGATAAGCTGATCAAGGAGAATGGTATGATTTCACAGGAAATACATTAAGCTTCCCATGACTGCCTAAAGAGCTTACCAGGGTTCATGAGAATGCAGAGAAAGATGTGTTTGGGTGGATAGTTACTGGTTCACAGAGAGTAATTAGGAGGAATTTGTAAACATAGCAGGCCTCAGTTTAGCCAAAATTTTCTTAACCTGTAAGAATCACAATGCTACTACACTCTTCAAAAAAATCTTGTTTAAAATGTAGCGCCACAAATTTTACTTAGACAAATGGTGCTCCAGAGATATTTTCTGCACTGAAATCTGTTTTATTTCCTTTTATCATACCGAAGTGGTGAGATGTTATAAGCTCATTAATTATCTTTGAGGAGCCAGACTTTAGACAGGAGGCTGATAAGTGACCTAAATCATTTGCCATATACTGGAAATACAGAGGAATCTGTGTTAAGTGTGAGAAGCTATGTTTTTGAAGACATTTTCTCATCAATTAATGAACTGACCTCACCCCGGAACTCTCACACTGCCCTGTGCTTATCCGAGGTCACCTAGAAATGTGATGGGTGCTCATCTAAATGTGAGAATCTCTGTTTTTTCATTTTTATGTTTCCTCCTTTTTTTCCACCTGTAGATGAATGTTGACGAAGGTTGAAATTACTTTTAGTCATAGATTGGGACCTCCCCACCCCCTGCCGCCAGGATTAGAATTTGCTCTGTAACACTGTGTAAGCTTTATGTGACCATGTGCAAGTCAGGAGGGACTGTGAGCTGCACCATTTGCAGACTCAGTTGCAAATTGTTCAAAAAGCAAAAAAAAGTGCCATTCAAGATATTGAAATACAAGGTTTTTTCATTTTTTTCCTGTGGCCGCTCTCTCTTGCCTCGTCATGATGTTTGTTTCCACTCTTTCTTTTTGCTTATTGTGGTTATAGACATGTAACATAAAATCTGCCACTTAACCTTTTTTTTTTTACATTTACACACTCCATGTACATCTTAAGCAATACAGTTCAGCTGTATTAAATACATTCCCGTTGTTGAGCAACCACCACTGGTCATGGTGCTTTTTACTTCCTATTTAATGTCCCTCTGAGTAAATAAAAATTAAAAATTTAAACAGCATGAATTTTACCATGTGTTTTTACATAGAGCAATGCCAGTTTTAAATGCAAATGTCAGAGTATTTAACTTATTTGTGCAATCACTGAAATCACACAAATATATTTTGTCCCTGGGGGGTGCCTTGAGCTGGCCAGAAAAAGTAAATACAGATGATTCAGGAAGACTGGGAAGGAAGAGGGGGTTCCCCAGGCATGGAGTGGGCTCCAGAGTGGCTGGATTGGACCTCGGGCTCGGGGACACTTCAGAGCCTCACTGGCACCCAGGAGCCCTGTCCCGCGTGCTTCTCAGGCCTGATGGCTGCTGCTGCTCCCCCTCTCACCAGCTGATGGACACACTGTTCCCTGGCTTGGGGAAGGCCTTGGGGTTCTCCCCTTCCCATCATGGGATACACGGGTGGGAATCTCCAGCCCTCAGCAGATGGGTGGACCACTCCCCACCCCAGGGTACTGCAACTTCTGCACTAGGTAAATAGGTCAGGGCAGGCAACAGGTTCTTCCCTCACTGAGTTGCGGCCTCCTATACACTGTCTACCAGACACGCTGCAGCATGGCCAGTCCTGGGGCAGAGGGTGGCGGTGGTCATAGTGTGGGCACAAGGTGGGAAGGCTGGGTGGGGCTCAGGTTCCAGGGCACAGACAACTGGGCTGAGAACACACCCCCAGGTAGCTGGGGACACAGGGTGGGTGGGGGGAGGAAGGGGTTGGAGGCAGTGGGAAGCGGGCGCCATGAACAGTCTCCAAGCTCCCCTCCAGCTCTTTGTTGGCACCAGTGCACCACTGCCCCGTCAGACTTCACCAACAGGACCTGGTTTCAAGATGGGGGCTGCAGAGCATTAAGCCCTAAGCACGGGGCCCTTCTGAGCCTGGGACCCTGGGGGACTACACTGATGATGCACTCATAGTGTCCTGGGTACAGAAGCAAGAACAAGGAAGCAAGAGGAGGCTGGCGCTGCCCACCTGCGAGGCCAGCCCCGCCCATCCCAACTAGCAAATGGGGTCCTTCCTGACCCAGGAACAGCCCTGGGAAGAGTAGATTTATTCTCTGGACAAAAGCCTTCTCTTCTCTTTACTACTGCCCTGTTTTCAGCATTTTCCCCTTTTTTCCTCTTGTTTCCTGCCAACTTAAGCCTGGTGCTTTTACCAGACCCCAGAGGTGGGGACAGTGTGGGTTGCACTCCTTCTGAACACAGGGTTTAAAATTCGACACTGTTTGTGGCTTCTTTTTGAATTTTCCTTTGCTGCACTTCCCTTCCTTGCTTCCCTGCTGTCTCCCTCTGTCTGAGCGAGGGGAGATGGGAGATCTGTCTTTTAATTATGCTTTACAGTAAATTAAGGTGACATTCCCTGCCTGGCAGGATGTCTGTGATTTCAGCAGTTAATGTTGGTGAGGCTCCTGGGGCTCCTGGGATGGGGTAGGGGGACTGCTTTTCAGGACTATGGGAGGCCCAATAAGAAGAGGAGAGGGGAGAAAAAGCTGGAGAAATTCACAGAAGCACAGAAAACACAGGAAAGGAAGCATGGGGAAATGGGTGAGGGAGGAAGATGGAATGAAAGTGTCAACAAAGGAAGGGAGGAAAGGAGGAGGAGGGAAGGAAGAAAGGGAGTGAGCATTTTTGCCTGCTCTACCCATGTGGTTTGAAAGACTAGAGGCTTGACCCGGTAAAGATGCTCCCCCAAGCAGACATACTGGTGCACTCAGGCCTCTTGATAAGGATTGAGAATCCTGGATGGAGACAAGGAATGTCAGTACCACATCTCTCGCTCTGTTCTGTCAGATTCTTGAAAATGTGAGTGCTTAGGAGTCCTGAAATGTGCTTAACAGTCCTCTCAGAGCACAGCCCAATGAATCAGCACCCCATGAAGGTGTGGGTGCTTGGCAGAGAACTGGGGGTGTGTGTGTGTTTAAATGGGAATGTTCAATGGGATAGAAGAACGCTGGCAAATCCCCCCCTGGATCTCCCAGTAGGGCCCAGAGCTGTGATGAGAAGACCAGGTACTTTTCATTCACAAGAATCTTCACAACAAATGAACTCTATTTTTCCAGAGTGATCAATGGAGGTGCCATATAAGCCAACTGCACCCATAACCTCAAGCCTTGAAAATTCTTTCCTCCTAACAGTATTATAATGAACCGAAGTCTTGGGCCTTACTGAGAAAGTACCACTAAATCTCGAATTGTTCAAGAAGGGAAAAGAGAAGGGCAACTTGCTATCTGATGGACTCATAGCCAAGACGGCACACAGCTTCTTGGTCGAGTCTGCCATACCACCCAGAGATCCAGACTCACAAGGATCTGCAGGCCTCCTGCTCTTCCTGTCCCCTCAGTAACTAGGGTCTCTTTCCAGAGGAAGGGCTCATGTTGAATTGTGATACAGACCCCACTGAGATCTTCCTCACAGCTGCAGCAGTACCTCATCTGCCAAGGGAGACCTCTGTCAAAGACCTGGAGTATCTGATAGGTGAGGGAGACCTCCATCAAAGACCTGGAGTATCTGATAGGTTTACCGAGGTTTCTCTCACAACCGGGGAAATATGAGAACACTATTTATCTCTCATTCAAGAGAGGAAGCTAACCCGTGCTGGCAAAGGTGGCCCTGCTCTTTTTAGAACAGACTTCCTCAAAATGGCGGTGTATGGATCTGTCCCATCAGAATTATATGGAATGATGGCTTATGAATCATCTTTATGCATCCTCCCTGTGGGTGAGGGGTCAGCATCCACATTTAAATAAGCTGAGAGTTTGCCATCACTTATATACTGATGTTTGTGAATCACTACTTGGAGTGGGGGGCCTCAAACCAGGGCAAATCTCACGGTCACCTGGAAGCCTGAAAGACACAGGTGGCTGGACCCCTCTCACAGAGTTTCTGATTCAGTATGTCTGGGATGGGGCCTGAGCATCCGCATTTCTAACAAGTTTCTGGGTGATGCTGATGCTGCTGGTCTGGGGACCACACTTTGAAAACACTGGGTTAGAACAATTAAAACAATTTAGCCTTGCGTCAGTCAGGTGTAACCTACTTACTGTTCCTGGGAAGCCCTGAGGAACTGTGGGAGGTGGTGGCGGGCTGGTGATCTGTCCGTTTTGGAGCTGAATGTCCGGGGAAGCAGTGCAGGGTCCCCTGGCCCCCAAGCCAGGTGGGTCAACACTGGGACCCCAGGGGACAAACGTGGGTTGGTACATGTGCCTGTCAGATGGCCAGACCTCTGGCTGGCTCTTCAGACTCTTGGGAACTCAGTTTGGTTTCAGGTAACAGTGGGGTTAGGGTATTGTCTTAGGGCAAGTCTTTAAGGGTCCGGCAGATTCCAGAACTAAGCTGGAATAACCAGAGGCAGACGAGAAGGCAAAGTCATTATCACCATGGTAGCAGCCATCTGGGCATGTTCCCACACCGACAGGCCTCCACGGAGCATCAAAGACGTGCCTGGCTGTGTTTTGGGGCTGTCCACAGCGTCTGACTTTCTCCCCTCCCACCACAGTCTCCTGTAGTTACCAGTATGGCCACTAGAGGGCTCAGCAGGACAATGATTATCCCGAAGGGGCAAGGAAGGCACTGGAAGAGGCCTGAAACATAGGCCTGAATTTCCAAAAGGGGCTCCCTCCCATTGACAAGGTCTACTGGTATTTTTCAATCTTATGTGAAGTGCCATGCAAATGTAGCTTTAAGAGTCCTTTAGAGCAACCCTTCCAGCCAGGTTTGCTGCCTACAAAGCCCCTACTCCACCAAAATGCTGGAGCTGAAATTCTGTCCCAGTAGTACTTTTCAAGGACACAGCTCTTTGCAGTTTTCCATTTTGTCTAGCAGCATTAAAAACCTGAGACATGCACAGGAAGTTATCCACTTCTGTATTTCCACCTCCCTGTCCTGTTCTTCCCACCCAACTCTAAACCAGCATCAGATACACGGAAGACGGCTGCAGACCTGATGCACTATCTTGGAAATAATTGCATGTTAATCCAGACTGGATCTATTGAAACCAAAATGTGCCAAATGTTAAATCAGTGATGATCCTTTGCTTTTTAAAAAAGATATATCATAAAATGCCTTGGATTTACCATGGAAAAAGAAATCTCTGTTAACAAGATATGGCACATTTGGTTAATCTCTGTATTTCTAATTTTACATAAACAAGGAGTGTATCTCAAAACTCTTCTGGAAGTTTGCACACGTGGGTCTCTACACTTGCCTTAAGTGGCTTTCAGATTATTTTTGGACTGCCTCAGTGACTTCCCTGGCCCCATTAGTTCATTAAGCAATACACTAGAAGGAGAAAATGTGACTTAATTCAGCTACTGAGTGTCCTTAAGTTCCAGAGCTCTAATTACCAATGTCTTGGAAAGAAGTGGATACCAGACAGAATCTCAGACTGCAGAAATCAGCATAACCAGGATGACTAAACCTGGGGTCAGCCACATCCACCTATGATGTGGTAGGTCTGTGTGCGGAGGGCAGGCTGTTTGCCTTTCTCCTGCACCTTGTCCCTCCTGCCCTCATCATTCCTCACTTAACAACAGAGACTCACAGGGCTCTTGCTCCTCTGGGCTGCCTCTTTGCACATAGTCCAACTATAACTTTCTCCATAATCCTACAGTGAGAAGTGAATAATGCTGGAAGGAAGCTGCATGGAAACAGCTGAGTTAGAAGCAAACTTATCATTTACTTTTTGAAACTGGCTGTTGTCAAAGTCATTTTATAGATGAGGAGCCCAAGGTCCAGAGGGGCAGTGTAACTCTCCCAAGCTCATCCAGACATGTAGTGGCAGAGCCAGGATTGGGACCTAGGGTCCTTTCTTGGAATGAAATCAGTGACTCCTTCACTTCATTCATTTCCTAGTTGTGTACAGGGTTCTCTCCCAAGGAGAAATGAGCTGGGGACAGCACATTGATAGGTGCTGTGATAGAAAGAGAACTGAGTTGCAATACAGGCTCTGCCCCATTTGGCCAGGCTGCTTTTCCTCAGTCATCTGTGAATTAAGGGTTCTGGAGTGAAGAATCCATTTCTAATGACCCTTAAGCTCCACAATTCTTTGTGTGTCTAAATGATGGGTAGGGGTTCCAACACTGCAGGGGGAATAAGTGCTTAGTCACATCTCACCAAAGTCCCTGCCATTTCCAATTCTTGTCATCACGACAAGTAACTTGTAAAGTTTCCTCCTACCCAATTCCCTTTCAACGCACATTTGAAACTTCAGGGAGACCGAGAACAGGAAGTTCCAACCCTGAAATCACAGTCAGGTGGGGAGGCTGTACAAGAAGTCAGGACTCTGTGTCAGGCGCAGATTCCTTCTCCCCAACTTACTTATTCGGTAAATCTAATTTATCACATTGAATTCACTCAAAATGGAAATACGGTTTATGTAGATTCAAGGAACACCAAACGGGAATGTGTGTGTGTGCACATGCATGTGTGTGTACAATGAAAGGCCAATATAACCCATATGTGGCTTAAACACCATTCTCCTTTCTCATTCATAATCACATGTTTGTTCAATATATGTATATGTGTCCACTATATACACAGGTACAGAGAAAACCATAAACAAAGGAGAAGATTTCCACTTTTTTCCATAGCTCATTTTAACCCTGTCGCATGGTATTTATTTTCACATGGCATTCACACCTGTGAAGACTCACAGAGCAATTATCTGTTTAGGCTGGTGGCCCCAGAAGAACACTGCACAGCAAAATGTGCTGGTGACCACAGTCTGCATGAGGAGCCTACACACGTTTTCACTCTGTGGAGTAGAATGCTGCCGTGAGAATGTGGACACGTGCCCAGAATCCTGAAAGCTGACAATATGAGGGCTCATTGTCAGAGAACAATAACCAAACGCTTTCCCCAGGCATCCCCAGCTCCTTCCCAGGGAGGTGCCAGGCTGACAGTGGTAGTTCTCTGGGGCTTGTGGGAAAAAGAAATACAAATACAGGATCAGGAACAAAGACAGGAGCTCTATGGCTTAAAAGTGATGGTTCATGCGGCCCCACTGCCAAGCGGCGGAAGCGGGAATCAGAACGGTGGAGGAAACATGCGGGGATGGTAGGCAGAAGCGCACGAAACACAGCTGGACCCACAGCAGCCATGCTCACACTTACATGGCGTAGTCTCATACTACCTTAGTGTGCTTTAAGCATTTCCATCATCTGAGAGTTTAGGAGGGAAAAACAGAATGGTTAAAGGTACAATAAATTAATAGCTCACACTTTTATTTTTAAAGGTTAAAAATAACAGTGTCATTCCTGGCCATTCCATTCCCAGTGTGAAGAGAGACACATGTAACGATTTATAGTGGTGAGAAATACAGTTCTAAGAGCCAGAGTTTAGTTTCATATCTTGGTTTTGCCACTTGCCACTGTGTGACTCCATGCCTCAGTTTCCTCATCTGTAAAATGGGTCTAATAGTAACACTTACCTCATAAGATTGTGGTGAGGATGGAATAAATTAACACATGTGAAACCACCTAAACAGTTTTATTCAATGCTAAGCATCATTTAAGTATTAGTTATCACTGTTGTTATTTTGATCTTTGGCTTCCTTAGGCAATACCACCCAGATTAGATGATTATAACTTTACAGAAAGCTAATGACTCAGTAAGAATTTTAGATGCTCAATAAGAAAAACAATTAAAGAAATAAAAAATATTTAAGAGAAAAAAAGAGATGAAGTTAGAAATGCACAGGTTGAGCAATAGTTTATGTGTTATTAAAATTCTTTGAGGGCATCATTTCAAATTCCAAAGCAATTCAGAGTTGCTTTTTAAGAAAGATAAAAAAAAAAAATCAATGGCACACACACTGATCAGTTAAAGCCCTGAGGCCTGGTTTATGCTGGACAATCCCAGGCTATGTACACATCACCAGGTGTTACCCTTCAGACTGCTGGCATTTTACATTTTTTATCTTGTTTCTGCCCCGTGCCTCACACAGTGAGCGACCAGTACTAGACAGGGGTGGGCCATGAGTACCAAGTCATACAGAAGGACACATATCTCTCCTCTATTCTTTTCCGATCCATTATGTCAGCTCTGACCTCACTTGGCAGGATACTGTGGTCAAGGAAAGTATGAGACCTTAGCCTGGAAGGAACCTGCAGGTAGAGTGCTCTGAGGAGGATTACACTGCCTTCAGTGATTACACTGTGTCCCTGAGTGGACAGAACTAGTGTCCTGCTAGTTCTTTACCTGCCTCCACAGTGAATTCCCTCCTTCACTTCCATCTCCTAGTGCTGCCTCTGCTTACAGAGACAGCTCTTATTTAAAAATATGGCAGATGGCCATAAGGCACATGAAAAGATGCGAGAAGTGCAAATCAAAACTACAATGAGGTATCACCTCACACCAGTCAGAATGGCCATCATCAGAAAGTCTACAAACAATAAATGCTGGAGAGGGGATGGAGAAGAGGGAGACCTTCTACACTGTTGCTGGGAATGTAAACTGGTAAGAGCCACTATGGAGACAATATGGAGGTTCCTTTAAAAATAGAGCTACCATATGATCCTGCAATCCCACTGCTGGGTATACATCTGGAGTAAAACATGGTTTAAAAGGATACATATGGAACACTCTTATGTTCACAGCAGTGCTGTTTACAATAGCCAAGACACGGAAGCAACCTAAATGTCTCCTGACAGATAAAATGGATACAGAAGATATGGCACACATATACAATGGAATACTACTCAGCCATTAAAAAGAATGAAATAATGCCATCTGCAGCAACATAGAGGACCTGGAGATGATCATACTAAGTGAAATTAGACAGTGAAAGACAAGTATCATATGATATCACTTACATGCAGAATCTTAAAAAAATGATACAAACACATTTATTTACAAAATAGAAACAGATTCACAGACTTAGAGAACAAACTTATGATTATCAGTGGGGGATGGGTGGGAGGGGAGGGTTAGACTGAGAGTTTGGGATTGACATGTACACATTGCTATATTTAAAAGAAACAGGACTTCCCAGGTGGTCCAGTGGTTAAGAATCTACCTGCCAATGCAGGGGATATATGTTCAATCCCTGGTCTGGGAAGATTCCACATGGTGTGAGCCAAGTAAGCCCATGTACCACAACTACTGAGCTGGAGCTCTAGAGTCCATGAGTCGTAACTACTGAGCCCGGGCACCACAACTACTGAAGCCTCTGTGCCCTAGAGCCTGAGCTCTGCAATGAGAGAAACCACTGCAGTGAGAAGCCCGTGCACCATAGCTAGAGAGTAGCCTTTGCTTGCTGTGATTGGAGAAAGTCCATGAGAAGCAAGGAAGATCCAGTGCAACCAAAAAACAAATTAATTAACTTAAAAATAAAATAAAATAGATAACCAACAAGGGCCTACTATATAGCACAGGGAACTCTAGTTAATATCCTGTAATAACCTAAATGGGAAAAGAACTTGAAAAAGAATAGATACATGTATATGTGTAACTGAATCACTCTGCTGTACACCTGAGACACAACTTTTTTTAGGACCATCTTACTTAACACAACATTCTCAATCAACTATACTCCACTATGGAATAAAAATTAAAATAAAAAACATGTGGGATTCCATGAACCCAGAGTAATGGCTGTCCTGTCCTTTGACCCAGGGACACCTGATTCCTTCCCCTCTGACACCTCACATCTCCTGCTTCCCATTTCACCCTCTCCTGACTTCTCTTGTCTGGTAGTTACCTGACTTTGTCACTTCTTATTCATCACTGGTCTGAGAAAGTCTCCAGGGTAGAAGCTGGAGGCCTCACCCCCATCACTCTAAGTTCCCTCACACCCTTTCTTACTTCTTCAAAGGTGGGAAGGGTTGTGTTGGCATTCACTGGAATGTGAGCATTTGGATGAAGCAATGTGATTCTTTAAAGCTGGAACATTCAGCACTAAAAATATCATTTCAAACGAAAAATTAAAAGCAACCTTGAAATCTTCAGCTGCTTGAACACAGAAGGGAAGAATGACTAGGAAGATGCCAGGGACTGTTCAGCACCCCGGCTTAACTGACCTTTGCCAGAAAGGGTGGGTCACAGGCTGCCTGGGCAGGAAGCATACTCATCCCTGGAGCACAGATCCCACCACGGTTCTCGGCTTCCACAGGAGCGCATTCTCCCCTATGCAGTGTATGTGTATGTGTGTCCAACCACAGACTGCTGTGCTCTGAGGAGGCCTCTGCTCTGATGGTATTCTTTGGTATAAATGTAACCCCAGCTGCCAGTTGGGCTATAGGCTCCTAAAGGCTGGGCCTGGGTTCTTTCTCAGGCAGCCTCTCTCACTCTGTCAAGCACAGCAGACCCCCACTGCAGGGTTGTGTCAGGGTTGCTGGTGACTGCAGTTTTATTTGTCTGGCAGGGAAGCTAGCTTCTTAAAGACACACTCTCAGATCTTTCCCAATCACAGGTAATGTCTCAAGGACATAGAATACAGAGCCTGGGCTCCGGAACACAGAGAGACACCCTGATGTGTCCAACACCTCTTTGAAGGGATGCTTATGTCACTTATGTCACATGGAGTGTTGCTCTGGCAAAATTACAAATGGGAGAATGAGGCAGTGAATATTTAGGGGAGCAAAGGGATTTCTAGCCAGAAAAAGCAGGTCTAATGAATTGATACTTGCAGCAATAGAGACATTTAAATAGAATTATTAAGCAATTAGCTAAATTATAACTAGAATGGGAACTACATGATGATTTCTAAAGGAACCATTTAAAATAAGTCACTCTTTTGCCTTGGAGGGCTTTCATTCCATGCTGACCAGAAGGGCATTATTTTAACCAAAGAGATAGAGGTAGTCACATTTTTCTTGTCAATAGGGCAAGCAATGCCATGTATCTCAGAGGATCAGCTATCCCATCAGACCATGGGACCACATCTGGAGGGCTGGAGTCCTTGGTGCAGGGAAGACATCTGTGGCGTCGTCATTCTACATGGGGTGAAGTTTAGGGAAGAGTTCAACTTCTAAATTCTGTGACTTCTAATTCTGCTCTGGATCCCACAACCCAGTGCTTGCCTCCCAAGGTATGATAGGTATTTCCAGGTATAAGTTTTCAGGCTAAGTTTTAGTGGGTAGCCAACGTAAGAAAAGGTCAAAAGAATGGGTTCTATTGCTGGCTGAGGAGCTGATGCCAGAGTAATCTTTAGAGTATTTTGATGCTCTGTGCTGTGTCTTTGCTACACAGATTTCAAGGGAAACCTCTTCTGGATACCTCTGAATGCTAAGAATTATCCCACAGATGACAGGTATGATATTCCAATCACGGCTGAGGCAATGGGGCATACTTTATGTGCATCCTTTCATAAGAGTGGGAGAGGACTTATTAGAGAAAAGGAATTGCATTACCTCTACCAAAAGGCAGCAGTGGCTTGTGGCCACTTGCCTGTGGCATGTGGCAGTGGCATGTGTAGCCAGCATGCTTTTCTCTTTGCTATAGATGCAGACATGCCTTGTATACCATCACTGCTCATATGCGGCACCTTTGTTCTGAGAGCTCACTAAATATGTGTCATTGTCAGAGTGGAAGATCAACCAGCAGGCTGAGAGTCCACTCATTAAGCAATTTTAATATTTATAATACTCAAAACATAAAAGTAGACATAGTTTTTGTGTTTCCATTTGATTTACTCACACTTGAATGAATATCTGTCTCATTCACTGAAAACTTAACAGAAACCAGCCCAACTGTCCCTCTGAGTATTTCTTTTATATCTGAGTGATTTACAGAGTCCTTGGAGTTTTGGTTCTATAATTTCCCACTTCCTAGGTAGTAGCAGATAATAGATGGAAGGCTGAGTGTTGACTGATTTGTTTTTTCCCTTCAGATGCATCACCTCCTGACCCTTTGGTGCTCTGCGGTGAAGTGTAACAATGAAAAGATCAGAAATGAAAGAGAGTCCTAGTGAAAAGCATTTTCAGCTGAGAGGCCTTTCATAGAATACATTTGAGATGACGCTGCAATTTACTGTGAGTATCAAAGAAATCTAGGCTGAATGTGACCTTGGTAATTAATTATCCAGTCCCCTGCTTCATTTTTCAGATGAGGAAACAAAAGCTCAGAGAGGACAAGTGAAAGCCAATTGGGAGAGTCAGGGTTAGAGGCAGAGCCCCTGACTAGTGATCCAGGACCACCCCACCCACCACACTTCTTTCCATTTGCAATAGAAGAGTACAAAGATATCCATCAAGAAATAGAATAGGAATATTATGTCCAGCTTGCCTTCTGAGTTTGGAAAGATTTAACCTCTTCACAAGCAAGCTAAGGGCAAAGTTAGAAAACTGCTTTAACTCCTCCAACAAAATACAAATCAAAGGGTTTGTGTGGTCTGAAACTAGGTCACTGATCCCCAAATTTGAATAAACTATGGACTTCTTTAAAGGAAAATAATTCTATAGGACCTATGGTAAATTTTCTTAATCAGCACTTGAGAAACAGTTACACAAGAAAGCTGAAGTCTCATTCTTTGAATAAGATTTTCAATTGAGAAGTCTCACTGAAAAAAGACAAATTTTATCTTTATAATCGGTAAAATGAAAGCACAAAACCTAAATGTCCTTATTAAACCCCAAGACCCCCATCTCTCTGCAAGCATACATGCCCGAAATCTGATTTGAGAAATACTGTCCTAGCTTAGAACTCATCATTGGTCTCCTGCCTGGACTGTGAATAAACTTCTGTTTACATTCCTCCTGTCTTTGTTCCTTTGGTAGCTACTTCTTTTGTACAGAATGATTTTTTTTTTTTTTTTCTGGTTCACATTTTTGCAATGGAGTCTGTGTGTCCTGTATTCCTGTTTTCTCTTCACTCTATCTCTCTTTTCTGAATCTGGGGTCATTTTCTGATTTTCCTAATATTTGATTTAGATGAAAATTCAGGACATTCTATTTTTGTGGAATGGAATTTTTAATGGAAATGCTGGTTTTCTAAGGTGAAACAGATGCAGGTTTTGAATCTGCCATCTAGGAAGCATCAGTCTCTGTCTGGATTTCAGCAATGAAGTTGCATTGGTTAAAATGCACTTTAAACACCTCAGCTGGCCTTGTACAGTAGTTAAGTTCCTTGTTTTACAACCTTACCAATTTAACATTGCCATCCTGTCCTCCCTCCGGGGTGACAGGTGGCTAAAAACACATCTAGATTTTCCTCTGAGGGGGAATTTCTCTCTCCTTGACAGTCTCTCTATGCTCCATGTCTCACAGACAGCTTGGAATTTGCCAGGGCTCCCCTTGGGAATGCCTCTTTGCTTCCTATCTCCATTTGTCTATCCTGGGTCAAAAATTTCTTTTTTTGTTAAGAATTCATTTCCCGGTGGAAATGTAAGCATGGTAGAGTTTCTTCTAGGTTTTTACAGTATTGTTATTTTTACTTTGGATTTTATAGAAAAGGAATGGGTCCTAGCTCTACATTATTTTGGCTTAAAAAAAAATGGAAGGATATTTCTTTATACTGTACTTGTACACTCCAATATGGACTGCAAGGAGATCACACCAGTCAATCCTAAAGGAAATCAGCCCTGAGTATTCATTAAAAGGATTGATGCTGAAGCTCCAATACTTCAGCCACCTGATGTGAAGAGCCAGATTATTGGAAAAGATTCTGATGCTGGGAAAGATTGAAGGCAAAAGGAGAAGGGAGTGACAGAGGGTGAGATGGTTAGACAGCAGCACCAACTCAGAGGACTTGAACTTGAGCAAACTCTGGGAGATAGTGAAGGACAGGGAAGCCTGGCATGCTGCAGTCCATGGGGTTGCAAAGAGTAAGACACGATTTAGTGACTGAACAACAACAACAACAACAACAACAAATTGCTAGATACAGGATGCTATTTATATTTAACTTAATTAAAATAAAAACAGTTTAAAAATTTAGTTCCTCAGTCTCACTAGCTATATTCCGAATGCTCAGAAGCCACATGTGTCTAGTCTAGGACACTGTACTTGTCAGAGCAGATAGAGAACGTTTCCATTATTGTTCTATGGGGAAGTCCTGCTCTACATTTATTAAGCTCTCATAAAACTTTAATGCAAGCTGTGTACTATGTGATAGAAGTCTAATTCTGAAAAAGACACAATAAAACATAAGTATGTAAGTATGTAACTTCATCTTCTGTGAAAACTCACCTGTAAAAGTGTTGAGGATAATTATTTATTTACTAAGCAGTACAGGTAGAAGTCTGGATGTCTTTATGTTCAAGTCAGTCACATAAAGCCTCATCATTTAATTCCAATTCTAAGAAGATCAGCCTTTATTTAAATGAAACGATAGAACTGACTTTCTCTAAACAGAGATATGTGTGTGCAGAGGTGGGGATGGTGGAAGTGTTTGGCGAAATGTATCAGAAACACCTGGAAACTTGTATCAACCTAGACATTTCCTCTCCTACCCATCTAGGATGAAGATCTGTTGGGGGACAGGAGGTGCTGCACTTGGAACTTCTGTAGTTTGAAAAAGTTCATCAAGTGGTTCTCATGTGTCTCCTCATTCCATCCTTCTAGTTGGGAACCACTGCTCCCCAAAATGGTTAAACTAGTTGGGGAGACATGCTTAATCAGAGAATATCAAGGAAAATTTATGTAAGTCAAGTATGTAAGTCTTTATATAGGTTGTATTAGAGTTCTCTAGAAGAGCCAAACCAATGGGAGATAGATACGGAGTGTAACTGATGATAAGAACTGATTCATGTAATTATGGAGGCTGAGGAGTCCCATGATCTGCTGTCTGCAGCCTGGAGAACCAGGAAACCCAGTGGTGTAATTCAGTCCAAGTGCAAACGCCTGAGAACCAGGGGAGCTGATGGTGTTAAGTCCCAGTCTAGGTCTGAAGGCCGAGAACCAGGAGTGCTGATGGTGCAGGAAAACATGGACATTCCATCTAAAGCAAGAGAGCAAATCTGCCCTTCCTCCAACTTTGTGTTCTATTCAGACTCTCAACAGATTGGATGATGCCCACTCACATTGGTGAGGGTAATCATTTTTTACTCAGTCTACTCTGTTCTGGAAATATCCTCACAGACACACCCAGAAATGATGTCTTACCAGCAATCTGGGCATCTCTTAGCCCAGTGAAGTTGATCATAAAATTAATGATCATATGGGTGGTTCCAGTTATAGGGACTGTCTCATGGACAATTCTGCATAATATAAGTAGAGTGAGTAAAGCTTTCTGGTGAGCAAGGTTACAGTGCTTCTCCAAAGCAGTGTGAGTGATGACTGAAGGGGAGTCAGCAGAGCATTAAATATTTATTCATTCAACAATCACCTATTGAACATCTAATAATATCTGTCAAACATCTTGACATGTATTGTGAATATGGTTAAGTAATAAACAAGGGATGATACTGCAGTGTGGCAGCTAAATTTTTGCACAGGTTTTAGAGTCAGCCTGCATTTAAATATGGTATGCTCTAGCCATGATCTCAGGTAAATTAATTAACTTTTCCAAGGTTCAGTTTCTTGCATTAAATTGGAGATAACAGTCGTGTTTACACATGGGGTTATTATGAGAATTGAATAATATACATTACATAGTCACCATTCAGTAAAATTTAGTGACTACAGTATTATTAAAGAGTATATAGTTTAGTGAGGAAGATAAACTCACTTGATCTGTACACTTCAGGGCAGAGATGCCTGGTTCAACTGATATGAAATGGTGCTAAAGAAGACAAAAGTATAGGTTTAATCCCTGTATGGGCCAATCAGCTGTATGACAGACCAGATGTCCCTGCCTTTAGCCGTACCATCTCACAAATGTGGGCCTCTGGAAATCAAGATGATGGTATATGGGCAATTAGATGTGAGAGCTGAGAATGATCCAAGATGGAGTCAGTTCAAGTTCTATTCTTCAGAAATGAGCAGACTAAGGTTCAGAGTCAGAGTATTTTGCCAAACTTTAAACATAATCCCTTGGTATTCCTGATTCCCTGTCCAGTGTTCATTGTATACACATTGATAATTCCCAAAAGGAAGAAAAATCTTCATCACCATGAAATATTAGGAAAGATGCTTATCTTACTATCACTGGGTTGTGGGTTTTTTTCCCAAACAGTTTGCACTAGCTCCAGAACCCAGACACCACACTGAGAACAATTTTGATTTGTCCTCAGAAGTACACTGACATTCTATGAGACATCACTCCTAGGAGGGTCTCCATGCAGACTCACAATCTACAATGGCCAAGTGTTCTTGGGATCCAGTTGGGGGTACATTCCAAAGGTCAACCTGGTTCATCACTGGTCAGCAGGGGTAAACCTTCAATTCTTTCCAGAATACTGGAATAACTGTGACTGCACACTGAACTAATGAAAAACAAGGTGCACTAAGGCAGAATCTGATCTTCATGTTCACTATAGCCCTGATACTATCTTTCTTGGTTTTAATTCTCGGGTAGATAGTCAACTTCCTGCTTTCAGTCAGTCAGTTCAGTCACTCAGTTGTGTCCGACTCTTTGCAATCCCATGCATTGCAGCACGCCAGGCTTCCCCATCCATCGCAAACTCCCAGAGCTTGCTCAAACTCATGTCCATCGAGTCGGTGATGCCATCCAACCATCTCATTCTCTGTTGTCCCCTTCTCCTCCTGCCTTCAATCTTTCCCAACATCCGGGTCTTTTCCAAGGAGTCAGTTCTTTGCATCAAGTGGCCAAATTATTGGAGTTTCAGCTTCAGCAACAGTCCTTCCAGTGAATATTCAAGACTGATTTCCTTTAGGATTGACCAGTTTGATCTTGCAGTCCAAGGGACTCTCAAGAGTCTTCTCCAACACTACAGTTCAAAACTTGCTTTCATTTTGTCACCTCCTAAAAGTATAAATGATGAAAGAACCATCGGCTTTTCAGAATGTGATAACCTCTTGGTCTACTGAGTACTTCTTCCTGTGTGGATGTAGGGGATATCTTCTTTCAAAGACAAGAATTATTTCAGCAAAGAGGGCCAGCCATGCACTGTGACAGTAAAGAGAAGTATAAGACAGCCAGGATGTACCTTTAAAAATTTAAGTCATATTATACCACTCCCAGCTTACAGTCATCCAGTGGCTCCCATCATACCTGGAATAAAATCCAAACTCCTTCCCCTGGCTTATAAAACCTTTGGATCTGGCCTTAGCTTACCTTCCAGATTAATTTCACATCACTATCCCTCTCACTAAGTACTGTCCAAGCTGACCTTCTTTCTGCTTCTCATTCCATCTTTGGATCTTTGACCTTGCTCCTCTCACTGCCTTGAAGTCCTTCTCATGACTGTTGTTGGGTCAGTCTCTTCAGATTTTGACTTAAATGTCACATCCTCAAAGGCTCTTCCTGAACAACCAACCCAGGGGAGCTGCTTCGTTATTGTCTACAATACTGTGTGTGTACACAGTCATTGAGTTGTGTCTGACTCTGAAACCATTTGGGCTGTAGCATGCCAGTTTCCTCTGCCCATGGAATGGAATTTTCCAGGTAAGAAAACTGGAGTCAGTGGCCAATCCACATCTCCTGTGTCTCCTGCATTGGCGGGCAGATCCTTTACCACTTATTAATTCTTAAAGAGATGGGAATACCAGACCACCTGACCTGCCTCTTGAGAAATCTGTATGCAGGTCAGGAAGCAACAGTTAGAACTGGACATGGAACAACAGACTGGTTCCAAATAGAAAAGGAGCACATCAAAGCTGTATATTGTCACCCTGCTTATTTAACTTATATGCAGAGTACATCATGAGAAATGCTGGGCTGAAGGAAGCACAAGCTGGAATCAAGATTGCCAGGAAAAATATCAATAACCTCAGATATGGAGATGACACCAGCCTTATAGCAGAAAGTGAAGAAGAACTAAAGAGCCTCTTGATGAAAGTGAAAGAGGAGAGTGAAAAAGTTGGCTTAAAGCTCAACATTCAGAAAACTAAGATTATGGCATCTGGTCCCATCACTTCATGGCAAATAGATGGGGAAACAGTGGAAACAGTGGCTGACTTTATTTTTCTGGGCTCCAAAATCACTGCAGATGGTGATTGCAGCCATGAAATTAAAAGATGCTTGCTCCTTGGAAGAAATGTTATGACCAACCCAGACAGCATATTAGAAAGCAGAGACATGAAGATGGCGGAGGAATAAGACAGGGAGACCACTTTCTCCCCCACAAATTCATCGAAAGGACATTTAGACGCCGAGCAAATTCCATGAAACAACTTCTGAATACTGGCGGAGGACACCAGGCACACAGAAAGGCAGCCCATTGTCTTTGAAAGGAGGTAGGACAAAATATAAAAGATAAAAAGAGAGACAAAAGAGGTAGGGATGGAGGTCCGTCCCAGGAAGGGAGTCTTAAAAAAGAGAGAAGATTCCAAACACCAGGAAACACTTTCTCTGGCGGGTCTGTGGCGAGCCTTGGAATCTCAGAAGGCAAAATAACCAGGAGGAAAAATAAATAAATAATTAAAACCCACAGATTACGTACCTAACAGCAAATCCCAGCAGACGCGCGCATCCCCCACTAGAAAGTGGGGGATGGACAGGGAGGGGCGGGCTGCATTGCTTTAGGTAAGGACTGGGCCTGAATGCCCCGAGGTCAATCTGAGGGAACCAACTTGAGATAGCAACCCAGACTGTGGGATAGCTTTCCCGCAAAAAGCCTTAACCTAAGACTGCCAGGCCAGCTCACAGAATATGGGACTGAGCAGAGCTAGCTGGCTGCGGACCTGCCCATCCCCCAACAGAAACGGGCAGGCGAGGGCAGCCAGAGCCGGAAGGGTGGAATCGCGGCCCCAGAGAGGCATCCTATACCAAACTGCAAGCAGACCTCGTTGCTAACCAAGACTTCTTGGGATTCTAGAAGGTCGACACTAGCCGGGAGGGTCACAGCCAGAGATCAGCTCCCCAGGGGAGAGCATGGCACACCTGGGAAGCTGCGCCCATTGTACACCCACAAAACCAAGCGGCTGGGATGGGGGAAGGGAAAAAGGCACAGCCCCTCACTGCGCTAGCCAAAAACTTGGTCACCTGAGCTGCTCGGACCTGGGAAGGGCACAAAACCCAGGCTCAACCAAGTCTGTGCCTTTGTGGAGTACCCGAGAACCTGAACCTGAGTGGCTTAGACCTCGGAAGTACAGGCAACCCAGGGGCCTGCCTCAGACAGTTCCTGGCAGTGCAACCTAGAGCCTGAGCAGTGTAGACTGGGAAAGCACACACACCGTGGGCAGGGCAAACCCAGTGTGGCCAAAATATTGTGAGCACACACCAGTGAGATTTGTTTGTAGTGATCCTCCCTCCCCATAGCACGACTGAACAAGTGAGACTAAAAAAAGTGACCGTCACCACCCCCCTTGTGTCAGGGCGGAAATTAGACACTGAAGAGACCAGCAAACAGAAGAAGCTGAAAGAAACAGAGGGAACAGCTTTGGAAGTGACAGGTGCAAGAGACTAAAACCCTGTAGTTAGCACCAACTACATAGGAAGGGGCCTATAGACCTTGAGAAGTACAAGCTGGACCAAGGAACTATCTGAAAATGAACTGACCCCACACTGTCTGCAACAGCTCCAGAGCAAGTCCTAGATATATTTTTACTATTATCATTTTAAAAATTTTCAAAACTTTATTATTATTATTATTGTTACTTTTTATTTTTTCATTTTTAAGTCCCCTATTATGCCTTTAATTTTCTTTTTTATAACCTACTATTATCTTGCAAAAAAAGAAAACAAAACCAAAACGACCCTATTTTTAAAGCAAACTTCATATAAATATATTTTATAATTTTTGTGACTCTTTTTTTTTCCTTCTTTTTCTTTTTAATATTGTATTTTTGAGAATCTAACCTCTACTCTAGATTTTTAATCTTTGCTTTTTGGTATTTGTTATCAAATTTGTATCTTTAAGAACCCAATCTTCAGTACCCATTTTTACTTGGGAGCGAGATCACTGGCTTGATTGCTCTCTCCCCCTTTTGACTCACCTTTTTCTCCACCAGGTTGCCTCTATCTCCCTCCTCCCCCTTTTCTTCTTGACCCAACTTTGTGAATCTCTTTGTGTGCTCTGGCCTGTGGAGAACACTTAGGGAACTGATTACTAGCTGGATCTGTCTCTCCCCTTTTGACTCCCCTTTTTCTCCTCCTGGTCACCTCTGTCTCCTTCCTCCCTCTTCTCTTCTCTGTGTAACTCTGTGAACATCTCTGAGGGATCCAGACTGGAGAGCACATAGGGAAGTGATTACTGGCTAGCTTGCTCTCTCCCCTTTTGATTCCCCTCTTCTCCTCCTGGTCACCTCTATCTCCCTCCTCCCTTTTCTTTTCTCCATGTAACTCTCTGTACCTCTCTGGGTGTCCCTCACTGTGGAGAAACTTTTCATCATTAACCTAGATGTTTTACCATCGGTGCTGTATAGATGGAAAAGTCTTGAGGCTACTGTAAGAATAAGACTGAAAACCAGAGGCAGGAGGCTTAAATCCAAATCCTGAGAACATCAGAGAACTCCTGAATCCAGGAAGCATTAATTGATAGGAGCTCATCAAACGCCACCTACCTGCACTGAAACCAAGCACCACCCAAGGGCCAACAAGTTCCAGAGTAAGATATACCATGCAAATTCTCCAGAAACACAGGAACATAGCCCTGAGCTTCAATATACAGGCTGCCCAAAGTCACATCAAACCCACTGACATCTCAAAACTCATTACTGGACACTTCATTGTATTCCAGAGAGAAGAAATCCAGCTCCACCCACCAGAACACACAAGCTTCCCCAACCAGGAAACTTTGACAAGCCACCCATCCAACCCCACCCACAGCAAGGAACCTCCACAATAAAGAGGAACCACAAACAGCCAGAATACAGAAAGGCCACCCCAAACACAGCAATATAAACAAGATGAAAAGGCAGAGAAATACCCATCAGGTAAAGAAATAGGATAAATGCCCTCCAAACCAAACAAAAGAGGAAGAGATAGGGAAATTACCTGATAAAGAATTCCGAATAATGATAGTGAAAATGATCCAAAATCATCCAAATGATCCAAAATGTCTCCAAGTTATTTATCTGTAACTTGTTTTCAAGGATCAAGAAGATGCAAGAAAGGTTTAACAAGGACTTAGAAGAAATAAAAAAGAGTCAATATATAATGAATAATGCAATAAATGAGATCAAAAACACTCTGGAGGGAACTAACAGTGGAATAATGGAGGCAGAAGATAGGATAAGTGAGGTAGAATATAGAATGATAGAACTAAATGAAAAAGAGAGGAAAAAAGAAAAAAAGAATTAAAAGAAATGAGGACTACCTCAGAGACCTCTGGGACAATGTTAAACACACCAACATTCGAATCATAGGAGTCCCAGAAGACAAAAAGAAAGACCATGAGAAAATACTCGAGGAGATAATAGTTGAAAACTTCCCTAAAATGGGGAAGGAAATAATCACCCAAGTCCAAGAACCCAGAGAGTCCCAAACAGGATAAACCCAAGGTGAAACACCCCAAGCCACATATTAATCAAATTAACAAAGATCAAACACAAAGAACAAATATTAAAAGCAGCAAGGGAAAAACAACAAATAACACACAAGGGGATTCTCATAAGGATAACAGCTGATCTTTCAATGGAAACTCTTCAGGCCAGAAGGGAATGGCAGGACATACTTAAAGTGATGAAAGAAAATAATCTACAGCCCAGATTACTGTACTAAGCAAGGATCTCATTCAAATATGAAGGAGAAATCAAAAGCTTTACAGACAAGCAAAAGCTGAGAGAAACCAGCACCACCAAACCAGCTCTCCAACAAATGCTAAAGGATCTTCTCTAGACAGGAAACACAGAAAGGGTGCATAATCTCGAACCCAAAACAATAAAGTAAATGGCAATGGGATCATACTTATCAATAATTACCTTAAATGTAAATGGGTTGAATGCCCCAACCAAAAGACAAAGACTGGATGAATGGATACAAAAACAAGACCCCTGTATAAGTTGTCTACAAGAGACCCACCTCGAAACAAGGGGCACATACAGGCTGAAAGTGAAAGGCTGGAAAAAGATATTTCATGCAAATAGAGACCAAAAGAAAGCAGGAGTAGCAATACTCATATCAGATAAAATAGACTTTAAAACAAAGGCTGTGAAAAGAGACAAAGATGGACACTACATAATGATCAAAGGATCAATCCAAGAAGAAGATATAACAATTATAAATATATATGTACCCAACATAGGAGCACTGCAACATGTAAGGCAAATGCTAACAAGCATGAAAGAAGAAATTAACAATGCCACAATAATAGTGGGAGACTTTAATACCCTACTCACACCTATGGATAGATCAACTAAACAGAAAATTAACAAGGAAACACAAACTTTAAATGATACAACAGACCATTACACCTAATTGATATCTATAGGACATTTCACCCCAAAATAATGAATTCCACCTTTATCTCAAGTGCACATGGAACCTTCTCCAGAATACATCACATCCTGGGGCATTAATCTAGCCTTGGTATATTCAAAAAAATTGAAATCATTCCAAGCATCTTTTCTGACCACAATGCAGTAAATTAGATGTCAATTACAGGAGAAAAACTATTAAAAATTCCAACATGTGCAGGCTGGACAACACGCTGCTGAATAACCAACAAATCACAGAAGAAATCAAAAAAGAAATAAAAATATGCATAGAAATGAATGAAAATGAAAACACAACAACCCAAAACCTATGGGACACTGTAAAAGCAGTGCTAAGGGGAAGATTCATAGCAATACAGGCTTACCTCAAGAAACAAGAAAAAAGTCAAATAAATAACCTAACTCTACACCTAAAGCAACTAGAAAAGGAAGAAATGAAGAACCCCAAGGTTAGTAGAAGGAAATAAATCTTAAAAATTAGGGCAGAAATAAATGCAAAAGAAACAAAAGAGACCATAGCAAAAATCAACACAGCCAAAAGCTGGTTCTTTGAGAAGATAAATAAAATTGACAAGCCATTAGCCAGACTCATCAAGAAACAAAGGGAGGAGAATCAAGTCAACAAAGTTAGAAACGAAAATGGAGAGATCACAACAGACAACACAGAAATACAAAGGATCACAAGAGGCTATTATCAGCAACTATATGCAAATAAAATGGACAACTTGGAAGAAATGGACAAATTCTTAGAAAAGTACAACTTTCCAAAACTGAACCAGGAAGAAATAGAAAATCTTAATAGACCCATCACAAGCACGGAAATTGAAACTGTAATCAGAAATCTTCCAGCAAACAAAAGCCCAGGACCAGACGGCTTCACAGATGAATTCTACCAAAAATTTAGAGACGAGCTAACACCTATCCTACTCAAACTCTTCTAGAAAATTGCAGAGGAAGGTAAACTTCCAAACTCATTCTATGAGGCCACCATCACCCTAATACCAAAACTTGACAAAGATGCCACAAAAAAAGAAAACTACAGGCCAATATCACTGATGAACATAGAGGCAAAAATCCTTACCAAAATTCTAGCAAACAGAATCCAACAACATATCAAAAAGATCATACATCATGACCAAGTGGGCTTTATCCCAGGGATGCAAGGATTCTTCAATATCTGCAAATCAATCAATGTAATACACCACATTGACAAATTGAAAAATAAAAACCATATGATTATTTCAATAGATGCAGAGAAAGCCTTTGACAAAATTCAACATCCATTTATGAAAAAAACCCTCCCCAAAGCAGGAATAGAAGGAACATACCTCAACATAATAAAAGCTATATATGACAAAACCACAGCAAACATTATCCTAAATGGTGAAAAATGGAAAGCATTTCCCCTAAAGGAAGGAACAAGACAAGTGTGCCCACTCTCACCACTACTATTCAACATAGTTTTGGAAGTTTTGGCCATAGCAATCAGAGCAGAAAAAGAAATAAAAGGAATCCAGATTGGAAAAGAAGAAGTAAAACTCTCACTGTTTGCAGATGACATGATCCTCTACATAGAAAACCCTAAAGACTCAACCAGAAAATTACTAGAGCTAATCAGTGAATGTAGCAAAGGTGCAGGATATAAAATCAACACACAGGAATCCCTTGCATTCCTATACACTAACAACGAGAAAACAGAAAGAGAAATTAAGGAAACAATTCCATTCACCTTTGCAACGAAAAGAATACAATACTTAGGAATACATCTACCTAAAGAAACAAAAGACCTACATATAGAAAACTATAAAACAATGGTGAAAGAAATCAAAGAGGACACAAATAGATGGGAGAAATATACTGTGCTGATGGATTGGAAGAATCAATATAGTGACAATGAGTATACTATCCAAAGCAATCTATAGATTCAATGCAATCCCTATCAAGCTACCAACGGTATTTTTCACAGAACTAGAACAATTTCACAGTTTGTTTAGAAATACAAAAAAACCTCGAATAGCCAAAGCAATCTTGATAAAGAAGAATGGAACTGGAGGAATCAACCTGCCTGACTTCAGCCACAGTCATCAAGACAGTATGGTACTGCCACCAAGACACAAATATAGATCAATGGAACAAAATAGAAAGCCCAGAGATAAATCCACACACCTATGGAGATCTTATCTTTGACAAAGGAGGCAAGAATATACAATGCAGAAAACACAATCTCTTTAACAAGTGGTGCTGGGAAAACTGGTCAACCACCTGTAAAAGAATGAAACTAGGACACTTTCTAACACCATACACAAAAATAAACTCAAAATGGATTAAAGATCTAAATGGAAGACCAGAAACTATAAAACTCCTAGAGGAAAACATAGTGAAAACACTCTCTGACATAAACCACAGTAGGATCCTCTATGACCCACTTCCCAGAATATTGGAAATAAAAGCAAAAATAAACAAATGAGACCTAATTAAAATTAAAAGCTTCTGCACAACAAAGGAAACTATAAGCAAGGTGAAAAGAAAGCCTTCAGAATGGGAGAAAATAATAGCAAATGAAGCAATGGACAAAGAATTAATCTCAAAAATATACAAGCAACTCCTGCAGCTCAATTCCAGAAAAATAAACGACCCAATCAAAAAGTGGGCCAAATAACTAAACAGACACTTCTCCAAAGAAGACATACAGGTGGCTAACAAACACATGAAAAGATGCTCACTATCACTCATTACCAGAGAAACGCAAACCAAAACCACAGTGAGGTACCCTTTCTCGTCAGTCAGAATGGCCATCATCAAAAAGTCTACAAGCAATAAATGCTGGAGAGGGTGTGGAGAAAAGGGAATCCTTTTACACTGTTGGTGGGAATGCAAACTAGTACAGCCACTATGGAGAACAGTGTGGAGATTCCTCAAGAAACTGGAAATAGAACTGCCATATGACCCAGTAATCCCACTGCTGGGCATACACACTGAGGATACCAGAACTGAAAAAGACATGTGTACCCCAATGTTCATCACAGCACTGTTTATAATAGCCAGGACATGGAAGCAACCTAGATGTCCATCAGCAGATGAATGGATAAGAAAGCTGTGGTACATATACACAATGGAATATTACTCAGCCATTAAAAGAATACATTTGAATCAGTTCTAATGAGGTGGATGAAACTGAAGCCTGTTATACAGAGTGAAGTAAGCCAGAAAGAAAAACACCAATACAGTATACTAACGCATATATATGGAATTTAGTAAATTGGTAAAGATAACCCTGTATGCGAGACAGCAAAAGGGACACAGATATATAGAACTGTATTTTGGACTCTGTGGGAGAGGGTGAGGGTGGGATGATGTGAGAGAATGGCGTTGAAGCATGTAAATAAACATATGTGAAACGAATCTCCAGTCCAGTTTCGATGCGAGATACAGGGTGCTCGGGGCTGCTGTACCGGGATGACCCAGAGGGGTGGGATGGGGAGGGAGGTGGGAGGGTGTTTTGGAAGGGGAACACATGTACACCCATGGTGGATTCATTTCAATGTATGGCAAAACTAATACAATATTGTAAAGTAAAAAATAGATAAATAAATAAATTAAAAAAAAATAAAAAGCAGAGACACTACTTTGCCAACAAAGGTCCGTCTGGTCAGTTCAGTTCAGTTCAGTCGCTCAGTCGTGTCGAACTCTTTGTGACCCCATAATTGGCAGCATGCCAGGCCTCCCTGTCCATCAGCAACTCCCAGAGTTTACCCAAACCCATATCCATCGAGTTGGTGATGCCATCCAACCATCTCATCCTCTGTCGTCCCCTTCTCCTCCTGCCCCCAATCCTTCCTAGCATTAGGGTCTTTTCCAATGAGTCAACTGTTCGCATGAGGTAGCCAAAGTATTGGAGTTTCAGCTTCAACATCAGTCCTTCCAATGAACACCCAGGACTGGTCTCCTTCAGGATGGACTGGTTGGATCTCCTTGCAGTCCAAGGGACTCTCAAGAGTCTTCTCCAACACCACAGTTCAAAAGCATCAGTTCTTCGGCACTCAGCTTTCTTCACCGTCCAACACTCACATCCATACATGACCACTGGAAAAACCATAGCCTTGACTAGACAGATCTTTGTTGGCAAAGTAATGTCTCTGCTTTTAAATAGGCTATCTAGGTTGGTCATAACCTTCCTTCCAAGGAGTAAGCATCTTTTAATTTCATGGCTGCAGTCACCGTCTGCAGTGATTTTGGAGCCCCCCAAAATAAAGTCTGACACTGTTTCCACTGTTTCCCCATCTATTTCCCATGAAGTGACGGGACCGGATGCCATGATCTTAGTTTTCTGAATGTTGAGCTTTAAGCCAACTTTTTCACTCTCCTCTTTTACTTTCATCAAGAGGCTCTTTAGTTCTTCTTCACTTTCTGCCATAAGGGTGGTGTCATCTGCATATCTGAGGTTATTGATATTTCTCCCAGCAATCTTGATTCCAGCTTGTGTTTCTTCCAGCAAGGCTATGGTTTTTCCAGTGGTCATGTATGGATGTGAGAGTTGGACTATAAAGAAATTTGAGTGCAGAAGAATTGATGCTTTTGAACTGTGGTGTTGGAGAAGACTCTTGAGAGTCCCTTGGACTGCAAGGAGATCCAACCAGTCCATCCTAAAGGAGATCAGGCCTCATTGTTCATTGTAAGGACTGATGTTGAAGCTGAAACTCCAATACTTTGGCCACCTAATGTGAAGAGATGACTTACTGGAAAAGATCCTGATGCTGGGAAAGATTGAGGGCAAAGGAGAAGGGGACGACAGAGGATGAGATGGTTGGATGGCATCACAGACTCAATGGACTTGGGTTTGGGTGGACTCTGGGAGTTGGTGATGGATAGGGAGGCCTGGTGTGCTGCGGTTCACGGGGTCACAAAGAGTTCGACACGACTGAGCGACTGAACTGAACTGAACTGAACCTAGTTTAAAAGACAGTCAGGGTGTACCTTTAAAAGTTTAAGTCAGATTATATCACCTCCAGTTTACAGTCATCAAATAGCTCCCATTCCCTGGGAAATGAAATGGCAACCCACTCCAGTATTCTTGCCTGGAAAATCCCATGGACAGAGGAGCCTGGCAGGCCACAGTCCATGGGGTTGCAAAGAGTTGGACATGACTGAGCAACTGAACACACAAAATAGCTCCCATTACGGTTCGTTCAAAATTGAGAAAAGAGTATGTCAATGCTGTATATTGTCACCCTGATTATTTAACTTATATGCAGAGTACATCATGTGAAATGCCAGGCTGAATGAATCACAAGCTGGAATCAAGATTGCAGGGAGAAATATCAATAATCTCATAGATGCAGATGACACCACCCTTATGGCACAAAGCAAAGAGAAACTAAAGAGCCTCTTGAGGGAGGTGAAAGAGGAGAGAGAAAAAGCTGGCTTAAAATTCAACATTGAAAAAACAAGGATCATGGCATCCAGTCCCATCACTTCATGACAAATAAACGGGGAAACAATGGAAACAGTGACAGACTTAAATTTCTTGGCTCCAAAACCACTGCAGATGGTGACTGCAGCCATGAAATTAAAAGACCGTTGCTCTTTGGAAGAAAAGCTCTGACAAACCTAGACAGCATTTTAAAAAGCAAAGACATTACTTTGCAAACAACGGTCTGTATAGTCAAAGCTATGGGTTTTCCAGTAGTCATGTACAAATGTGAGAGCTGGACAGTAAAAAAGGCTGAGAACCAAAGAACTGATGCCTTCAAACTGTGGTACTGGAAAAGATTCTTAAGAGTCCTTTGGACAGCAAGGAGATCAAACCAGTCAATCCTAAAGGAAGTCAGTTCTGAGTATTCACTGGAAGGACTGATGCTGAAGTTTAATCTCCAATACTTTGGCCACCTAAAGTGAAGAGCTGATTCATTGGAAAAGACCCTGATTCTGGGCAAGACTGAAGGCAGGAGAAGCAGGGGATAACAGAGGACGAGATGGTTGGATGGCATCACTGAGTCGATAGACATGAGTTTGAGCGAACTCTGGGAAATAGTGAATGACAGGGAAGCCTGGTGTGCTGCAGTCCACAGGGTCCCAGAGAGTCAGACATGACTGAACAACAAAAACAACCTAGTTTAAATTCTCTGTGTAGCACTTTTTACTCTGACATCTTCTTGCTTCTTGAATTTAAAGTCTGTCTCCCTCCGGTAGAAAACAAACTCTAAGAGAACTGGGATTTTTGTCCAGCTTGTTCGCTACTTTATCTCCATCTTCTAGAATTGTGCTAATACATAGTAGGTGCTCAATAGGTGTTTACTGACTGAAATGATTGGATGAACAAGTGACAACTGTTTGAGGATCATAGCTCATCTCAGCTTTCTTGTTGGTGCTATCTGTGCCTACAGTGAATTTCCTAGGCTGTGGATATTGGCTGCCTAGATGCAAAGTGTGAAGAACCCTGGAGAACAAATCTAAAGCTCACTCTTACCAGCAAAACACACAGCAAATGTTGGTTGATTGAATAATACCCAACGAGTGCATACTCTGTATCTGATAATAGGGTCTTTATGAGCACTCATTCGTTTCACCTCAATTAATCAATCAGATAGGCACTATTCTCATTTCCATTATAATGTGAGGATCAGTAAACTGAGGTCCTTACAGTTAAATATATCACCCATGGCCACACAGATAGTAAATGGAAAGGTCAAGATTTGAACCCAGGGCATCTAACTCCAGAGAGCACACTGCTAACTGTTACAGAAAATTCACAGAGGAACACACACAGGTGAAGAGAATGCAAGGAAGGGATGAATGGCAAAAAGAAAATGCCAGAGAATATGAACTTATACTTGTTTAATGCATATAAATCTGGCTGATAACTGTCTTCTACCTGCATCAAAATAAAAAGTATCCCTACCTCTCTAAGGCTACGATGGCCTTTAGTGGTTTGGGAACATCTGATGAGATGTACAAATGTCTCAGCAGTATGGAGATTAAAGGAAACATCACTGGGCACGATCCACCCAAACCATCATGTAACTGAAACTGCCTTCTCAGCATCCAGACCTGTGTAGGTCATGCTGAATTGATTGTGCACATGCGTCTTGATTAACTAGTCTTTGTTACATTGGGAGCCTGTCGGCTAGCTTTTGGCCCTAGGTCTTCCTTCTGTCACCTTTCTTCATGCAAGAGTTTGTCTCTACTGGACAATGGCAACTGCCACACTTTTCTGTCACCTGGACTTGCCATCTTGATCCCTCCTGCCTAGCCAGACCCCACTGATGTCTACTAGGCCCAGACACATAATTTTAGGAAGCAAATGATGCTACAAACTATTTAAGGTCAAATAACAAAAGCGGCGGCGGAGAGGAGCTACCCCATGTCCAAGGAGCAGCGGCTACGCTGGCACAGGAGGGCCGAGAGGAGCTACTCCACGTTCAAGGTCAGGAGGGGTGGCCGTGAGGACATATCCCTTGTCCAAGGTAAGGAGCAGAGGCTGCGCTTTGCTGGAGCAGCTGTGAAGAGATACCCCATGTCCACGGTAAGAGAAACCCAAGTAAGACGGTAGGTGTTGCGAGAGGGCATCAGAGGGCAGACACCCTGAAACTATAATCACAGGAAACTAGCCAATCTGATCACACGGACCACAGCCTTGTCTAACTCAATGAAACTAAGCCATGCCGTGTGGGGCCATCCAAGATGGATGGGTCATGGTGGAGAGGTCTGACAGAATGTGGTCCACTGGAGAAGGGAATGGCAAACCAGTTCAGTATTCGTGCCTTGAGAACCCCATGAACAGTATGAAAAGGCAAAAAGATAGGACACTGAAAGATGAACTCCTCAGGTCGGTAGGTGCCCAGTATGCTACTGGAGATCAGTGGAGAAATAACTCCAGAAGAATGATGGGATGGAGCCAAAGCAAAAACAATACCCAGCTGTGGATGTGACTGGTGATAGAAGCAAGGTCTGATGCTGTAAAGAGCAATATTGCATAGGAACCTGGAATGTTAGGTCCATGAATCAAAGCAAATTGGAAGTGGTCAAATAGGAGACGGCAAGAGTGAACGTCAACATTCCAGGAATCAGCGAACTAAGATGGACTGGAATGGGTGAATTTAACTCAGATGACCATTATATCTACTACTGTGGGCAGGACTCCCTTAGAAGAAATGGAGTAGCCATCATGGTCAACAAAAGAGTCCGAAATGCAGTACTTGCATGCAATCTCAAAAATGACAGAATGATCTCTGTTCATTTGCAAGGCAAACCATTCAATATCATGGTAATCCAAGTCTATGCTCCAACCAGTAAAGCTGAAGTTGAACGGTTCTATGAAGACCTACAAGACCTATTAGAACTAACACCCAAAAAAGATGTCCTTTTCATTATAGGGGACTGGAATGCAAAAGTAGGAAGTCAGGAAACACCTGGAGTAACAAGCAAATTTGGCCGTGGAGTACAGAATGAAGCAGGGCAAAGGCTAATAGAGTTTTGCCAAGAGAACCCACTTGTCATACAAAACACCCTCTTCCAACAACACAAGAGAAGACTCTACACATGGACATCACCAGATGGTCGACACCGAAATCAGATTGATTATATTCTTTGCAGCCAAAGATGGAGAAGCTCTATACACTCAGCAAAAACAAGACCGGGAGCTGACTGTGGCTCAGATCATGAACTCCTTCTTGCCAAATTCAGACTTAAATGGAAGAAAGTAGGGAAAACCACTAGACCATTCAGGTATGACCTAAATCAAATCCCTTATGATTATACAGGGGAAGTGACAAATAGATTTAAGGGACTAGATCTGATAGACAGGGTGCCTGATGAACTATGGATGGAGGTTCATGACATTGTACAGGAGACAGGGATTAAGACCATCCCCATGGAAAAGAAATGTAAAAAAGCAAAATGGCTGTCTGAGGAGGCCTTACAAATAGCTGTGAAAAGATGGGAAGTGAAAAACAAAGGAGAAAAGGAAAGATATTCCCATCTGAATGCAGAGTTCCAAAGAATAGCAAGGAGAGGTAAGAAAGCCTTCCTCAGCGATCAATGCAAAGAAATAGAGGAAAATAACAGAATGGGAAAGACTAGAGATCTCTTCAAGAAAATTAGAGATAACCAAGGGAACATTTCATGCAACGATGGGCTTGATAAAGGACAGAAATGGTATGCATCTAACAGAAGCAGAAGATATTAAGAAGAGGTGGCAAGAATACACAGAAGAACTGTACAAAAAAGATCTTCACGACCCAGATAATCACGATGGCGTGATCATTCACCTAGAGCCAGACATCCTGGAATGTGAGGTCAAGTGGGCCTTAGGAAGCATCACTACGAACAAAGCTAGTGGAGGTGATGGAATTCCAGCTGAGCTATTTCAAATCCTGAAAGATGATGCTGTGAAAGTGCTGTACTCAATATGCCAGCAAATCTGGAATACTCAGCAGTGGCCACAGGACTGGAAAAAGTCAGTTTTCATTCCAATCCCAAAGAAAGGCAATGCTAAAGAATGCTTGAACTACCACACAATTGCACTCATCTCACACGCTAGTAAAGTAATGCTCAAAATTCTCCAAGCCAGACTTCAGCAATACGTTAACCATGAACTTCCAGATGTTCAAGCTGGTTTTAGAAAAGGTAGTGGAACCAGAGATCAAATTGCCAATATTCGCTGGATCACCGAAAAGCAGGAGAGTTCCAGAAAAACATCTATTTCTGCTTTATTGACTATGCCAAAGCCTTTGACTGTGTGGATCACAATGAACTGTAGAAAATTCTTAAAGAGATGGGAATACCAGACCACCTGACCTGTCTCTTGAGAAACCTGTATGCAGGTCAGGACACAACAGTTAGAACTGGACATGGAACAACAGACTGGTTCCAAATAGGAAAAGGAGTATGTCAAGGCTGTTTATTGTCACCTTGTTTATTTAACTTATATGCAGAGTACATCATGAGAAACGCTGGGCTTGAGGAAGCACAAGCTGGAGTCATGATTGCCAGAAGAAATATCAATAACCTCAGATATGTAGATGACACCACCCTTATGGCAGAAAGCGAAGAAGAACTAAAGAGCCTCTTGATGAAAGTGAAAGAGGAGAGTGAATAAGTTGGCTTAAAGCTCAACATTCAGAAAACTAAGATCATGGCATCTGGTCCCATCACTTCATGGCAAATAGATGGGGAAACAGTGGAGACAGTGACTGACTTTATTTTTCTGGGCTCCAAAATCACTGCAGATGGTGACTGTAGCCATGAAATCAAAAGACACTTACTCCTGGGAAGGAAAGTTATGACCAACCTAGATAGCATATTTAAAAGCAGAGACATTACTTTGCCAACAAAGGTCCGTCTAGTCAAGGCTATGGTTTTTCCAGTAGTCATGTATGGATGTGAGAGTTGGACGGTGAAGAAAGCTGAGTGCCGCAGAATTGATGCTTTTGAATTGTGGTGTTGGAGAAGACTCTTGAGAGTCCTTTGGACTGCAAAAAGATCCAACAAGTCCATCCAAAAGGAGATCAGTCCTGGGTGTTCACTGGAAAGACTGATGTTGAAGCTGAAACTCCAATACTTTGGCCACCTCATGCGAAGAGTTGACTCATTGAAAAGACCCTAATGCTGGGCAGGAGGAGAAAGGGACGACAGTGGATGAGATGGCTGGATGGCATCACTGTCTCAATGGACATGGATTTGGGTGGACTCTGGGAGTTGGTGATGGACAGGGAGGCCTGGCGTGCTGTGATTCATGGGGTTGCAAAGAGTCGGGCATTACTGAGGACTGAACTGAACTGAACAAAAGCACTGGAATTGTCCAAGGGCATCTGGGAGATACAGGAGAGAAAGAGAGAGAATGTGAGAGAGATGAGGATTCATAAGGAGTTTGTGGTTCAGCCCAGATTGAATCCAGAGACAAGAAAGCCCTCCTGAGGTTTTAGTTATTCTCACCATCTGGTCTGACCTTTGCATCAAGGAGAAATACTGAAGAGAAAGCTCTTAAGACAAGATGGTGAGCTATGACAGGGAAAGAGCTTTTTGAGGTAGATGCAAAGTATTCTAAGTGAGAAATGATAGAGTAAAAGAAATGCTTTAGGACTCAATTTGCTGGGTTAAATATGCTTTACAGAAGTATTACTCTGTGACACATGTGGACAGAATGAACATTGGTTATGAAGAAAATTATTCTCTCCTCAGATATATGTACTCAAGCCCTATGAATCAGAGTCATTGAGTAGCTGGGAGCAAAATTTGGTCCTTTGCAGCTACCTGGTTTTTTTTGTTGTTGTTATTCAATAGAGAATGCAACACTATGGGCACTAATATCAACCCATAGGATGACGGACAATGCAACCAATTTTAGATTTTCCATCATAAAAGTCCTATGACAGTTTGCTGCTACAGTTACACTCACAAATGTCCACATTTATCTTCTGTGCCAAGCTCTTTAACTGGAGTGGAAAATAATAAAGGACAATGCTGATTTCTGTAAGTTTCATTCCATTTCAACATTTTCTCACTGTTCCAGCTTGGTTTTCATTAATATATACTGAAATTGCAAAAGATAGGAAACTCGGAAGAGAGAAGGGACTGGAAAAACTTACACAGAACACACACCATTAGTCCCTAAATAACTGGAGGGCTGATCAAGCAGAGGGACTGAGACTATTTACTGTATGACAGGCATTTCCTTTTGCCATCTTAGTCCATTTCCATGACTTCTGTGAAGGCAAGTATTATTAATCCTCCATTTATAGATGAGGACAGTAAGTCCAAATTTAGTCTCTTACCCAGAATGACCTAATTAGTAAGCAGTGGTGCAGGTTCAGTGGGTAGTGATTCAAATTCCGGGCTGGCTGCTCTGAAGACTACACTCTATCAAGCAGCCCCCATCACTATCCCCCTGCCCGATGCCCCATGTGTTGCACAGCATTCCAAAGCACCTTTTTTCTTACGAATTAAGGTGTTCCATGAGACTTGACATCACTAAACTTCACAATTCTTTTGTGAAGCAGGAAAATCCCCGCTGCATCTGCTTTTTTTTCAGTGAGGAAATTGTGCTGAAGGGAGGCTCTCAGAGAATCTGGGAATCTGGCTGGGGTGTCTGGTGGGTTTGGTGTAGGCAGGCACTTGTGGGGACTGCATGGGAGAAGGTGACAAGGGCCTCCTGGAGGAGAAGGGCCACAGATCACTCTCCTGTATGACATGCTTTAGCCCTGATTTTCCCTGATACAGGATGCGGTTACTCATAGGGCAACATACGTCTACCTCCAGGCTCTAATATTTGCTTTATGGTTCGAAAATTCTGATTTTTCTTTCAAAAGAAACAAGCTCAGTTTGTCTCAAGGAAAAACTTCTGATATATTCTTGCCAAAGTTCTCTTTACATGTCCATAGATGGAACCGCCTGAATTGAGAGGGAAAAACCGCATAGCCTGCACTTTCACCAAAACTCTGCTTAGGTAGATACTGGAATGCTATCCTGCTGTAGGAAGCAGCTGTGACAGGAACATGTTATGCTTAATCAGACTTCTGCTCTGCCAGGCACAGTGATGTGCATCACACATTTAATTTCTCATGAAATCTTCCTCAGATCTCCATCGGATGGGCAAGAGCACACAGTGGTTAAGAACTCAGGCGTTAAGTATGAGCTGTGTGATCTTGGGCAAGTGCCTTAACCTTTTGGTTTGCTCTGTGTAAAAATGAGGATTATTTAACAGTACCTCCCTAACCAGGTTGTTATGAAGATTAAATAAGTTAATATATGTGGGCCACTGAGAACAGAGCCTGGTCAGTAGTTCACAGTTGATAAATATAAGCATCCTTATTATCATTTCCATATTATTAATATAGAAACAGAGGACGATATTGAATAACACCGCAAAGAGAGATGAAAAACCGGACTTTACACCCACCTGTATTGAATCTAAAGTCTCTACTACTTCTCCATCTGAGATGCCTCTCCTTAAAGATCAATAAGCAAGTCTGGTAAAATATGAATCCAGCTTTTGAAAAAGCAAAAACAAAGTTAAAAATAATAAAAAAGCCATGAAGATACTGAATTGGCTTCAACAAAAAATATTAAACCTATTATAATGATTTGTAGACTGAAACTATTAAACTCTCTCCAGTTAATTTTAGTATTACCACTATTCATGGATAATATTCTTTTATTAGGAATAAAAGTGCAGATTGATGACATATTACTTTGATTAATAGAGCTTAGATAAGAATATAATTTTTAATTTGTAAAGATGAACATGGTAACATCATAAAATGGTCAATGTCTAGCTATAAATATATTATGAATTATTAGAGAAAAACCAGAAAAAGGGTAACTTTTTATTCTTTCTAGTCCCTCTCCAAGGTAAAGGCAACATGTCATTTATTATTCAGTCAGGTTCATCTTGAGAATGAAAGTGGATGCTATTCATAATTATGTCAGGTCAGTAGGTATAAACCAGGCTGTCTGAGGAAAGTCAGGATGGATACTCATGCTCATCAGTTCAGTTGCTCAGTTGTGTCTGACTCTTTGAGACCCCATGGACTGCAGCACACCAGGCTTCCCTGTCCATCACCAGCTTCTGGAGCTCAAATTCACGTCCATCGAGTCAGTGATGCCATCCAACCATCTCATCCTCTGTTGTCCCCTTCTCCTCCTGCCTTCAATCTTTCCCAGCATCAGGGTCTTTTCCAGTGAGTCAGTTCTTCGCACCAGGTGGCCAAAGAATTGTACTTTCAGCTTCAGCATCAGTCCTTCCAGTGAATATTCAGGACTGATTTCCTTTAGGACTGACTGGTTTGATCTCCTTGCCATCCAAGGGACTCTCAAGAGTCTTCTGCAACACCACAGTTCAAAAGCATCAATTCTTTGGCACTCAGCCTTCTTTATGTTCCAACTCTCACATTCATACATGACTACTGGAAAAACCATAGCTTTGACTATACAGATCGTTGTTTGCAAAGTAACATCTCTGCTTTTTAATATGCTGTCTAGGTTGGTCATGCTTTTCTCCCAAGGAGCAAGCATATTTTAATTTCATGGCTGCAGTCACCATCTGCAGTGATTTTGGAGCCCAAGAAAATTACGTCTATCACTGTTTCCATTGTTTCCCCATCTATTTGCCATGATGTGATGGGGCCAGATGCCATGATCTTAGTTTTTTGAATGTTGAGTTTTAAGCCAGCTTTTTCTCTCTCCTCTTTCACTTTCCTCAAAAGCCTGTTTAGTTCCTCTTCCCTTTCTGTCATAAGGGTGGTGTTATCTTGCATATCTGAGGTTATTGATATTTCTCCCGGCAATCTTGATTCCAGCTTGTGCCTCATCCAGCCTGGCATTTCGCATGATGTACTCTGCATATAAGTTAAATGAGCAGGGTGACAACATACAGCCTTGACATACTCCTTTCCCAATTTGGAACCAGTCTATTATTCCATGTCCAGTTCTAACTGTTGCTTCTTGACCTGCATACAGATTTCTTAGGAGGCAAGTAAGGTGGTCTGGTATTCCCATCTCTTGAAGAATTTTCCACAGTTTGTTGTGATCCACACAGTCAAAATCTTTAGTGTAGTCAATGAATCAGAAGTAGATGCTTTGGATACCCATCCTAGCCAAAGGGAAACCACTTTTCGTCCATATCTTCCATGAAAATCCAGCAATCCGTGACTTAAAAGGCACCTGTGACTTCTATCACTCCTCACAGCACGAGTGGGTCATTTTATATTTTTTCTATTCTCTCCCTTTATAATTTCCCATTTCTACTTGCCTTTGATGGTAGGCAAGCCAGACTGTGGACCCTTGGTCAGTGAGAATAGAACTAGTCTAGGAGGCTCTTGACTGGTGGTGCTCTGTCTTTCCAGAAGGCAAGTCCTGAAGTCAGGAGCTTGGGACTGAACTGCAGCCTGGGCCTCATAAGGATGAGCTTTGGGAATCAGTATGTTTTGGGGACAAGTTTTTCCCCTTACCTTTCTACTTATACCATCTGTCTGGCTAACTTCTTCAGCTTCTCTGGCCTGGGGAGCCTTCACCCATCTTTCCCACGGTTGGAGGACAGGTGGGCTGCTGGCTATGCACTTCTGAGCCCTGCGAAGGGCCATCAGGCCAGTACCCTCAGGCATAAGTTCTATACCCCAAGACACTGCTCCTTTGCTGGAAGGGTATATGGGCATTTAGGTTTCTTGCTTTTGGACAAGAAGGCAGGGAGGGAGCTAGATTTGAGTTAGAGTTCTCTGCTTGCTGGGGCAGGGTTCTCCCCTTCTCATGCTGTAAGGCTACATCCTCGACCCTTTGCCTGCTAATTCTGTGAACAGACAGCACCCTCCTGTGGGTATGGGGAGTCTGAGGGCAGTGGGGACAGAGACTCAAAGGCCTTGTTTCTCTGCTCTAACAGCATCAGCACCCAGGAAGGTCAACTGTATTTCTTAGACTGTCCCATAGAAAGAGGCCTGGGCTGTCTCAGAACCTCTGATGAGAGTTTGCCAGGGCTGATTTATGAGTCAGGAACAGCACGAGTGGGCTGCAAAAACAGATTCCAAAACTAGGAAACTGACAGAATTTCTCTGTTTCCTCTTGGGTTGCCCTCACCTGGATCATTTGGTTCTGCTGTGCGAGGCCCTGCTAAAGAGAGATCTGGTTCACAGCAGAATATTCAGGACTTCTGACAACACCATCTGACTTTAAGGACCAGGGGGTGGTTGGTCTTGGGCTGAGACAATCTAACGAGGCCAGGAAAGTGGCTTTCAAAATGCCAAGGGTTGTAGTCTGGAAGAGGGTCTGACTTCTTTTGTGAAGTCTCCAAAGGGTGGCAGAGGCCTCTGAGAGATGGGCCTTGACCCAAAGATTGAATAGGCCTTCTAAGGGAGTCAGAATAATGAGAGGGGCCAAGCATTTCCAAAATAGTTTTAAGAATACTTTAAATAAAGATTCCCTGGAGAAGAAAATGGCTACCCACTCCAGTATCCTTGCCTGGAGAATTCCATGGATAGAGAAGCCTGGTGGGCTACAGTCTATGAGGTCAGCAAAGAGGTGGACACGACTGAGCAACTAACACAACACCACATTCATTAGATAATAGCTTTTATTCACTGATATCTTCCTTTGGCTAGGTGCTTTACATACCATGAGAGACTGCTAGTTAATTACCCAATCCATTCTTTCATTTTGCCTTAATCCCCTATCTTGTTGAGGGTAGCAGTGTGTCCATCTAAAATCCTAACTCTTCCAGTCTCTCTTCAAGATAGGTAAGATCAATGAGTTATAAATAAAAATTGTTGGGTGGGGCATCTAGTGTATTATAGTGTTAAATCATTCAGTTGTGTCCAACTCTTTGTGATTCCACGGATTGTAGCCTGCCAGGCTCCTCTGCCGATGGGATTCTCCAGGCAAGAATACTGGAGTGGATTGCAATTCTCTTCTCCAGAGGATCTTCCTGCCCCAGGGATCAAACCCAGGTCTCCTGTGTTGCAGGCAGATTCTTTTACCGTTTGAGCTACAGGGAAGACTTGGGGCATCTAGGAAAATGATTTAAACAGTTAGCTGGAAGACAAGCTTCTTTTGTCCTTCCTTCTTCCTATCTGAAATGCAAATGTGATGGTTGGAGCTGCTGTAACCATTCTGTGATCACAAGGTAATCTCAAGGATATAAGCCACAAGCTAAAGATAATACAGCAAATTAAAGAAGGAAACTGGGAGATTCTTGATGTTGTGGAGCCCCCTTGCCAGTCATGAACTGCTACAATTAGATACTATATGAAGGAAAATCAATGTCTCTGTGTTAAAGGCATTATTATTTGGATTTTCTGTTATATGTAGCTGACTCAGTCTGGAAACACACATTATTTCATTTAATCCTCACAACAATTCTGGATTATAGGGTTTATTATATCCATTTTATAGATAGGAAAATGCAGTCTCCAAGAGGTTAAATAACTTGTCTAAGAACACATAACTAGCAAATGATAGAGGTAAGATTTGATCTTGGATCAATCTGACCCCAAGTTCATCACATTTCCATGTTGCTTATTTCTCTCTCTTTCTCTCTCTCTTTTTTTTAACAGAGTAGCTAATATGTGACAGCAAATTCTGTTATAATCCATACCATGAACCACTCTCGTTTTCTAAAGATGCTTCATTAGGCTCACTGTTGTTATGCCTGACCCATGCCAACCTGAATGGAGAAGGGGAGTGATCATTTGCATCCTTCTAATCTCCGTGCCACTTCCTTCCATAACCCTCCTAATGTAACATATCCTCTCTCTTTCTCACTCACTCACTCTCTCTCTCTCTCTCTCATACACGCCTGCTTTAAATGGATACTCAATATTAAGTGCCATTCTGTTTTAAGTCAGTGGACCTATTGCTTCCAATGTCCATTCTCTGCATGTCTAGACACCAGCCAAGTCACACGAAATGAGTAATTCAAAGAAGGCAAGTCACAAGCTGGGCCCTGTGCTTTCCAAGCTCCTAAATCTTGTTTGAATAGTTTATTAGCTATATTTCTTTTCTTCTTCTTTTTGTTTTTTTTTTGGTTGTTCAGCTTAGTGGCCATACTAGCAAATGTGAAGGTTGATTTACAGATTGTACTTTGTGCACTCTCTGAAGTGGAGCAAAAAATTGAAAGGCTTACGTCAAGCCCATTCATTCACAGACACATTTAGGATCAAATTATTTTTAAAACACAAATTAACTTTAAAGCCCATAAGGGCTATTTAATGTTTTGGAGTTTTCCTTTACAAATCTATAGTGATCTCCATGGCATAACATATATTTCAAGCTAAAGCTATTGCAGATTTGGAAATATGATTTTTTATATAAAACACTCTGGGATGAACTACTTCAGAGGATGAAAAATTAAGCTTGGAGTGGAGTAAACCAAACCTGCTCAATAAATAGTCACCTGGAGACTATGACCCAAGAGGCCTCAGAGTGACAGAATGTTGTAGCTGGAAGGTCTGAGCAATCATCCAGTCCAGCCCTCTCATTTTAGGGAAGGGAAAATTGAGGCATAGAGCAGTCATTTGGCTGTTGTCCAAACACACAGAGAGTGGACACTGGAAGCCACAGGTCCAGGAACTCAAAACAGAATAGCACTTAATGTTGAGTATCCATTCAAGCAGCATGTATGAGAGAGAAAGTGAGTGAGAGAGAGAGAGGGAATGAGTTAAGGTAGGAGGGTTATAGGAGGAAGTCACACAGGTTGTAGGTCACTTGGTGGTTAGGACAGAACTAGTCCTTGAACCCGGAGAAGGCAATGGCACCCCACTCCAGTACTCTTGCCTGAAAAATCCCATGGACGGAGGAGCCTGGTAGGCTACAGTACCTGGGGTCTCTAAGAGTCGGACACGACTGAGCAACTTCACTTTCACTTTTCCCTTTCATGCACTGGAGAAAGAAATGGCAACCCACTCCAGTATTCTTGCCTGGAGAATCCTACGGACGGCGGAGCCTGGTGAGCTGCCGTCTATGGGGTCGCACAGAGTCGGACACGACTGAAGCGACTTAGCATAGCATAGCATAGCATAGCATAGTCCTTGAACCTGGGCTTTCCAAACTCTTCATTCAAATGAAAAATACGTATAAAATAAAAAATTTTGGTAAGAGAGAAATTTTGGGGGATCAATTTATCTTTTTTTCTGAAATTATTTATTAATCTGGGGAGCTGTTAATAACATTCTCCACATACCTTGCTGCAGGACCTATGGAATATGCTATCATGTATCACTATTTCTGTTCATCACATATTGCTTGGACCATAATCTTACTGATGTACATGTCTATGCTCATTTCTTCAAGTACACTCTAAAGTTCTAGAGGCTTGGGTCTCCGTGTTACTTTGGTTTTGTATTCCTTGCTGGTATAGCACCAAGACAGTCACATAGCAGACACTTAACAGCTACTTCTTGGTAGAATGAACAATGAGAACAAAGCAATCTTTGTGTACAAGCCCAAAGTCCTTAAAATTCTTTACTTTTACTCTCCCATTCATGTCCTGCCTGTGTTAGCCCTTTGCTGAAGGTTACAGCTACTTTGAACCTCTCTTCAATCTACGATTCCCCCAAGCTGTTACGGCTTACTTGGTCTTAGGGGTTGGACAAAGAGGGATTTGCTAAAAGGCCATTGATAGCCCACAGGCTGCCTTTATGTGGATTAGAAAAAGATCACTCCTTCTTTGCCAAGGGTTCTCAGTCAGGGGAAAATTTTGGATCCTAGGGGATATTTGGCAATAACTAGACACATTTTGGTTTATTACAACTGAAGAGTGCTACTGGCTTAGAATGGGTACAGGTCAGGGATGCTGCTAAACATCCTGAGATGCACAGGAAAGCCCCTGAGCCCCAGAGAATTAGCTGGTCCAAAATGTCAACAGTGGTGATGCTGAGAAATGCTGCAGCAGGAAGAAAACATTCAGAACTAGACTAGGATGAAGAGGGACCTTGTTTTTGCTTAATAAATGTGTACTAAGAATTTAGCATTTTCTGCATCAAATATTGATTTGGACCAAGACTGAATACTTCAGAACATCTGTATTTAGGAACATCAGGACTACACTAGAATTTATTTAAGCTCTATGTTTCTACCTTCGAGAAAGACCCTTCAGACTAGGATCATTTCTGGAATACAGTGAGCCTTGGACTACAGAAGTCTCATTCAGTCACTTGGTATCACGGAAAGCTCCTTAAATGCACAAAGCCCCAGTTATAACTGATGATTGTGAATTATTGAGAGATCCTTCTCTGTTCCTCCTCCAGGTGATACTGTCACCAAATTCTAAATTCAATCCCTCATGCTTCACTCAATAAGCTTTCTCTCACTGGTATTGATGTCTTCTTGATATATGCATGCTGTTATCATCTCCACCCTACAATTCAACAGAGCTAAGTAGCTCTCTACAAAACTCTTAGTAAATTTACCAACCTTTGATTATACCACTTAATCTGTGTTTGCAAAGTGCTTCACCTATATTCTTATTTAAGCAGTTTATTGCATCTAAATGAGGTTTCAACTTGGAACTGGGAGAACTGGTTATTTAATTTGTTCCTCTGTGAACTCTGCTTTTGCAAATCCAGAAGCTCTGCTACTTTAGCCCTTCAAAGATAGCAAAAACAAGATTATAAAGAAACGTATTGTTCTGGTCACACTGTAGGCAGAATCAGATCTCCTGAGTTCAGCATCACATGGAATGACTTTAATGGGTCTAGTCTTTGTTTTCCAGAATGTTTGGGCTGACAAGGTTATACCCCCTGGAACTTGAAGACTTAGCTTTCTCTGAGGAGCAGGGACAGTAAAATGTTCTTGAGGAATAATTCAGGATTTCATTTCAGAACCAAGATGATTCTCCCCACTTCAGAGTGCATCTGCATTAAACCACCTCCTGTCCCCAGCTCCAAGTGCTTCTGGATCAGAAAGTTTCATTTCCTGTCTCTTCTGCTCCTGTGGAGGCAGCCTATCCGACCCTGGGGTGGACACTGTGAGCAGGGGTCCTGTGCTACTCTGGAGGGAGGAGGAGGATGTTGTGCAGCCCACTCAGCCACATTTCTGCATGTCCTCACACCTACGTACACTTGGTAAAACCCATGGAGTGGATTTTCTCTGGCAGGCACTCCCTTGCATGTTTATTAAAAATTTGCTACAACATAATAGTATTGTTTTAGAGACAGAAAACTTGCAGAAAAGATTAATCTAGGTATCCAGAATGAGTGACATCAGCAGATGGCTGAAGAAGATGTTTGTTGCTTATATTCCCTTCCTCAACAACAACAAAGTGGAATCCATCCATGGACAAAAGTACCTTTGTGGGAACTGTGGGATCCAGGTGGAAACTATGAAACACCAGTACAGTCTAAGAATGAGGAAAGCTATTTTAGGAGAAAGACTCTCATTCAGGCATCTAACTGGCTGACCACAGTCATACCTATAGACCCAGGAACAACACTGTCCCCTGAGGACTAGGCTACGGGCCCTTTTGGCTTTGGTTCTGTCTCGTGGATCATGGGCTTCTCTCATAGCTCAGCTGGTAAAGAATCCACCTGCAATGCAGTAGACACCGTTCGATTCCTGGGTTGGGAAGATCCCCTGGAGAAGGGATAGGGTACCCACTCCAGTATTCTTGGGCTTCCCTTGTGGCTCAGCTGGTAAAGAATCCGCCTGCAGTGCGGGAGACCTGGGTTCAATCCTGGGTTGGGAAGATCCCCTGGATAAGGGAAACGCTACTCACTCCAGTATTCTGGCCTGGAGAATTCCATGGACTGTATATAGTCCATGGGATCGCAAAGAGTCAGATGTGACTGAGCGACTTTCACGTCACATTCATTGTCATGGATCATATACTCAGGGACCTGGAACAAGTCTCGTCCACCTGTGGGCTGAGTCTCCTGTGTGCTTGGCCTTGGCTGTGGACCTTGTCAAGTGCCCTGTGAACTGGCTGCAGCTACTCTTGGCCATGGTCCAGGAGCCCCTGGTAAGCACTGACTTAGACAATCACCCATGGAGGAGAGCACGTTTGTGGAAGTCTGCTTTTCCAGAAGAGAAATTCTAGCAGTTCACTGGAGCAAAACAATTCAAAATTGGATTCAGTGGAGAGGAAAAGAGGAACAATTTGACTTGACCTGTGTCAACCCTCCCCAAGGTGGCACTGCTCAGAGCCAAGAGCCCTTCTCAGCCTGTGGTTACTCCTGTGGGGCAATGGAGGGTGTGTGCATGAGTGCTCAGCTTCCCCAGCTGTGCAGGATGCTGCTGGAGAGGCTCACTTCTGTGTGTCATTAGCTGCAAGGATGGGGGCTGCAACGTGTTAAGGGGATGAGACCCTAAAGACAGTATTAACAACTCCACGGGGCATGCCTGCCCATGAGCCAGTGGGGATGTCTCACCTGCAGATCTCCTCACCGGGCCCCTGCACATCCCCAGTGCTCTGCAGGGCCCATCCACATGCCCCATTACCTCATGCCTGACTCCCTTATGTGTTCCTAATGAGTGGCAAGAGCAAGCTTTTGTGGATGGCTAGTGAGCTTGTGAAAATGCTGCACTCAATATGTCAGCAAACATGGAAAACTCAGCAGTGGCCACAGGACTGGAAAAGGTCAGTTTTCATTCCAATTCCAAAGAAAAGGCAATGCCAAAGAATGCTCGAACTACCGCACAATTGCACTCATCTCACACGCTAGTAAAGTAATGCTTAAAATTTTCCAAGCCAGGTTTCAACAATACGTGAACCATGAACTTCCAGATGTTCAAGCTGGTTTTAGAAAAGGTAGTGGAACCAGAGATCAAATTGCCAATATTCGCTGGATCACCGAAAAGCAGGAGAGTTCCAGAAAAACATCTATTTCTGCTTTATTGACTATGCCAAAGCCTTTGACTGTGTGGATCTCAATAAACTGTGGAAAATTCTTCAAGAGATGGGAATACCAGACCACCTGACCTGTCTCTTGAGAAACCTGTATGCAGGTCAGGAAGCAACAGTTAGAACTGGACGTGGAACAACACCAAATAGGAAAAGGAGTATGTCAAGGCTGTATATTGTCACCCTGTTTATTTAACTTATATGCAGAGTACATCATGAGAAATGCTGGGCTGGAGGAAGCACAAGCTGGAATCATGATTGCCAGGAGAAATATCAATAACCTCAGATATGCAGATGACACCACCCTTATGGCAGAAAGCAAAGAAGAACTAAAGAGCCTCTTGATGAAAGTGAAAGAGGGGAGTGAAAATGTTGGCTTAAAGCTCAACATTCAGAAAAGTAAGATCATGGCATCTGGTCCCATCACTTCATGGCAAATAGATGGGGAAACAGTGGAAACAGTGACTGACTTTATTTTTTGGGGCTCCAAAATCACTGCAGATGGTGACTCAGCCATGAAATTAAAAAAGGCTTACTCCTGGGAAGGAAAGTTATGACCAACCTAGACAGCATATTTAAAAGCAGAGACATTATTTTGCCAACAAATGTCCGTCTAGTCAAGGCTATGGTTTTTCCAGTAGTCATGCATGGATGTGAGAGTTGGACGGTGAAAAAAGCTGAGCACCGAAGAATTGATGCTTTTGAACTGTGGTGTTGGAGAAGACTCTTGAGAGTCCCTTGGACTGCAAGGGGATTCAACCAGTCCATCCTAAAGGAGATCAGTCCCGGGTGTTCATTGGAAGGACTGATGTTGAAGCTGAAACTCCAATACTTTGGCCACCTCATGCGAAGAGTTGACTCATTGGAAAAGACCCTAATGCTGGGAGGATTGGGGGCAGGAGGAGAAGGGGACGACAGAGGATGAGATGGCTGGATGGTATCACTGACTCGATGGACATGGGTTTGGGTAGACTCTGGGAGTTGGTGATGGACAAGGAGGCCTGGCGTGCTGCGATTCATGGGGTCGCAGAGTCGGACATGACTGAACGACTGAACTGAACTGAACTGAACTGATATATATAAACTCAGCCATAAGAAAGAAGGAAATCCTGTCATTTACAAGAACATGAATGGACCTTGAGAGCATTATGCTAAGTGAAATAAATAAAACAGAGAAAGACAAATAGTGCATGATATAAACAGACAGTACAGTTGTAGACTGGTGGCTGCCTGGGGCTGGGCAGTAGGGGAGATGGGAAGATGTTGGTCAAAGGGTATAAACTGCCAGTTATAAGAAGAATAAGTTCTGGGGACTCAATGTACAGCATAGTCAATATTGTATTGTACACTTGAAAGCTGCTCATTTAAGATCTTAAATACTCTCACTTAAAAAAAAAAGATAAATATGTGAGGCAATGGAGTTGTTAACTAAACTTATCCTGTCAATCACTTCATAAACAGGTATCTGAATCAAATCATCACATTGTACACCTTACACTTAATGTTACATGTCAGTTATGCCTCAATAAAGCTGATGGAAAAAGAAAAAAGAAAAAAAAAAGATTAACTGTGGAGATGCTTTGAAGGTTCCAGTTTGTAAATTAGCAGCATAAGGGTTAATGTTGGGAAGAAGGCTCCTGGAAGATGTTTGAATCTCCTAGGGAAGGGGGCATGCAGGCCAGTTTAAGCAAGGAAACCCTGGGGGTGTCACTCTAGGCTCCTGGGATCAAATCCTGAAAATGATCAAAAAGTCTCAAGTGCTGCAGCCCATGGGGTCACAAAGAGTTAGACATCGCTTAGTGCTTGAACAACAACAATTTCAGGACAAACTGAGAAGTTGAGAAGTTATCTATTTGCTTTCCTTGGCAGTGAGCTCATTGCAAAGGATCAGGAGGCATTTTCTCCTCTTCTGGAGAGGGTGTGGCCTGGACCTTCTGGAGGTCTTTGCTTCTTATGCTGAGAGGGGAGGCAAGGTGTCTCCTCTAAGTCAGTGCTCACTAAGGCAGTGATGGTCAGACTGTAAGAGTTAGGTGGGCTGCCTGAACAGAGGGAGAAATAGCTTCTACCTGATGCTGGGAGAACACTTGTGTTGCTGGTTCCACATGTGGTAGACCTCTGTTTGTAAACTGAAGAAAACTGGGCATGAGGTAGTAGGCAGCTGGGGAGCCTCAATAAAGGTCCCTGGAGACACCGATTAATCTGCCTCACGATTCTGCCAGCTCATCTCTACTACCAGTTTGACAAGGCATGCTTGGCTTATGAAAATGTATTCTGGACATTCAGCTCACGTCTCTTTAAGTATCTTCCTTTTGCTAATCAAACCCAGAGAAGCATTTCAGCTGCTCAGATGCCAAGCAGAAGCACTGACACTTTAATCTGGACCGTGGCACGTTATTAGTACTGCGCTCACCCTTTCATTCATTTGCTTCTCTTGCAGAAGAAGCTGCGTGAATGATTTTTTCACTGAGAATGATAAATGGGCTTGGCGTTTCCCGCTCTCATTTTTTGCATGGTCTGTGAATGTACTTGCATTTTCCAATTTTCAAATATAACATGTCCAGATGTGTATGAATGAGAAGATGCAAATATTCTGATGAGCTTAATTTTCCTGGAGAGAATTTTGCAATAATATGAATATGGAGCCCAAATTGTTAAACACACAAGGGAAAAAGAACAGAGAAAGAGCTTTCTCATTAAAAAGAGTCACAATCAGCTCATTTTTTGCATTGCTTTGATCCTAGAATTTCCCTCCCATCAGGGGCCTGGTGACAAGGGGGACTATTGTGGAAGCTGAAACCTCTCTATAGCCATGTTTGTTTCTTTGTAATTTTTGAAACTGATTGTTCCTTGACAAACTGTTTGGGTGCTTTCAAATATATGGGCTGCAGTGGTGAACTCAGAGAGATGATGTGGAATCCCTATTAAAATATGCAAATATCAACGAGCTCTGATATAATATGACTGGAATCCTGAATGGTCGTGATTATTTTTGAGCAAAGGGCTTCCCCGTGAACTGCATTTAAAGTGATTAATTTAACTGCTGTAACATGGGGTATTAGTGTTGAAGGATATATACAGGAGTAATACAACTGCTGTTTTTTATGAGAGAAGAGGGAAAAGAGGCACAGGCTTCCTACTGCAAATTATTTTCTGCTAGGATATTGAGAAATCATTCAGAAGCCAGGGTCAGAGTTTTTTGTGCGTAATCATATAGGAGGCTCTGGTGCAAAGCTGAATGTAAGTGGTTGAGGGAGGAGAGAATAGAGAATAGGGTTTTTTGTTTTTATTTCCTCAGATCCAAATAGACTAGAGAAATGCATCCTTTTGATGACAGACAAAGGGCAGAAGATGTTTGCATAAAAATAAACTGTGGTGAGGTGTGGTGGATTCCTAGTGGTGCTTTGTTAATTGTGATGGTTGTAAATATGGACCATCTGTTTTGGAACCATTATTAAAAATGCAAGCACATTCCCCACCATTCACATGATTTACTACTTTCTTAGCAGGATCAAGATGAAAACTTTTCAGTTGCATTTACAGGGATCATATTAAATCCATTTAGTAATGCTGGGAATGGTTTGGGGCTTTGCCTAATGCATGTAAAATAAAAAATACGAATATCAACAGGAGGCCATAATATATTTGCTCTTAAATTTCTACACAGCTATGAATTGTATAGGCAGTTTCTTCTATGTGGCAGACATATAATGAGAGGAGAGAATCTCAATGTTGGTAATAGCATTATCAGAGATTAAAAAAGAGGAAGAAGCCTAAACACTAGCACTTAAAGATGATATCTCAAAGATCTTGAGTTTGTATAGGAAATCTTTCTTCTTCTTTTTTTTTTTTTTTTTAAACATTTGAGTCGGAGAAGAGAACAAGCTAATAAATTCCCAAATCCAACCCGTGTAAAAAACCACATTATAGGAAAAGGGAAACATCTTTGTTTTTCTGATTTTGCTTCAGTTTCCTTCTCTGAGTGCTTCTGAACACCTGAAATTTAGATTATCAATTATTTCACTTATAAACTTGATTCCATAATGATATGCCCACTCAAGGTCAAGTATAAAAGAATCTCAGTAGAACATAAAACTGAAACTGCAATTTAAAAAATCAAGTAGATATTTAAAGATCACATATATTGGGCTACCCAGGTCAGCTGTCTCAGGCACACTAAGAAATCCATAAGTAAGGATACACTTCGGGGAGAATTTCCTACTTGTGTGAATTGTGATAGGTTGAATAGATTACCCAGAATGTGGTAAAAAGACTCTCTTTGTAATTGACAGAAAATGAAACAGAACAGGAAAATGAGCTAGCATATTTCTCAGAAGAGTCTAGGCACATTCATCCCTAAGAGCTCAGTCCTCCCTTCCCCTGTTTTCTCATCACTCCTCTGGCTTGCTGTGAGTCAGCACTGCCCAATACAACTTTCTGTGATGCTAGAAGTGTTCTGTATTCGTGCTGTCCAATATGGTAGCCACTGGCCACATGTGACCACTGATCATTTGAAATGCAGCTAGTGTGACTAAATTGGAAACTTTAGGAAACAAATTGTATTTAATTTTAATCAGTTTAAATTTAGGCAGTGTAAGTCTAAGTCCTTAATATTGCAACTGAAGACTTCCTGAGTCAGCAGTGGGAGGATTCCAAAGGACAGCTGGTGATGCCCTGTGAGGGAGGGATTGTTCTGAGCAGGAGGTTGTAAGTATGTGGTTAAGCAAATTCATATGAGAGTAAAATGATACAAATGGTGCCTTCCAAGGGAGAAGGTTTCTGTGAATCTATACCTAAAACTCTCAATAAAGCAAATCAGGGAAGGCCTTTGAGTTCCTCTGGAATGTGAAGCCCACAGGGCTATATAATAAAGCACAGGCATGGTTTTTCCTTAGGATTCTCCCAGTCTAATGGGAAGAGATGAAGAAGAAAGATTATACTATTGACCGAAACACAAGTAAATACATTTTGCAAGTGATTGGGAAAGGGATGGAATCCAGAGATAGCAATGGAAAGTAAGGTTGTTAAAAATGGCGGCATTTACACGAGAAAACTTCCCAGGAACAAGAAAGCCATGATTTTCTCTGATTTGTGGTTGGGCTGGGTCAAGGTCAACCTTAGAGAAGATTAGAGAAGGTCAATCAGATGAAGAGAAAAGGGTTGGGGGGCTATATGGGCTCACTGAGGATTATGGGGTGCGGTTAAAAAATCAGAGCCTTTACCTGACATATCAGTATTTAATGCCCAGCATGAGATAGGCATTGTTTGTGCATGAAGCATTGAACAGGGTTCCACCCTCAGGAAATTATAACAAAGATGGCAAACCAGCTCTACCTAAGCTGCGATAAACAACACAAAGCAATACTTCAGTGCAGCGCCTGGAAAGGCAGAGCAGGATACCTCCAGCTTCAGAGCAGGCAGAGACCCTTGTGCGTTGGGGAGGCCAGAGTGCAGGGGGGGTTGGGCTTGAAGAGTTTAACTGGGTGGCAAGCAGAGGAGGGAGAAGGGACAATGGTCAGAGGGAAAATACAGAATGACTGAAGGAGCCAGCTGTCCGAAAGTTAAGGTGGTCATGGTCAGAAGTGTGGGCTTGACCCAGAGGACCCTGGAAAAGTCAGAAGACAGAGAGCTAATGCGGCAGGCTTGGCAAGGGCATTCTCTTGACAAATGCAGTGGTGTTAAAACAGCCCAAGGCTGGGAGGCCCCAGGGAGGCAGTGACAGGAGCAAGATGAGCTATTTCTACACCTGGGCAAAGGTTGCTTAGGACTGAGCCCACTGCCCAGCTGAATGGCCTGAAAATGAATCTGTTCAGCTCTAACAGCCCCTCTCTGCCTGGGAAAACAGGGTCCAAAGTTCATTTTATACGTGAGTTGCCACCCAGGTCAAGGCAGAAATTTCAGAGGAGGCTTAAGAGATTAAACCCAACATCTCCTTTATGTAACTGCTCATAGTAATTGGAAGAAGGATTCTGAAACCATGGTTACCATAGAGGACTAAAATTAAGATCAAAGGTGATGATTTCAAATCCAACGAAACAGAATAGGTTCAAGCTAGAGCTCACATTTATGCTTTGTATAGACTATCTGATAATCCTTTGTAAATGCATCCTTTTGTGAAGCAATCTCAGGAGACAGTATAGCAGTTCACGCAGCCCTGAAGCTTAGTGCAAACCCTCCCAGTACTGGGTAACAGGATGGAATCCCAGGCTGAAAGGAAATGAGGTTTATAACAGGTATGAGGTTTTTAGACATGATTTTTACAGACACTGCTGATTCTTGTTGCTCCTGCTGGGCCTAGTTGAGAATTGGCATTTATTAGCAAAGGCAGTCACTGTAAAAAAATATTTTCCCAGGAGACTTCAGAGTAAAGATTTTTCTAGTAGAGCTCAGTTCTTCAAGTTTTTCTTTCAGTCAGGGATAACCATCTCATTTATAAGGAGGGTGAAAACTGTTGTGGAATGTCCTAGAATGGGTGACAGGAAGTACACCCAGGGGCTAGTTCTCCTTATTGTGAAAGGGGTTCTGGCCTGTCTGGAATGTTGTGGACAGCTATGAGGCCTCTCTACTCTGAATAAACATAGCAGTTCCCCGCATAAGGGCTTCCCTGGTGGCTCAGATGGTAAAGCATCTGCCTGCAATGCGGGAGACCTGGGTTCAATCCCTGAGTTGGGAAGATCCCCTGGAGAAGGAAATGGCAACCCACTCAGTACTCTTGCCTGGAAAATCCCATGGACAGAGGACTCTGGTAGGCTACAGTCCATGGGATCACAAAGAGTTGGACATGACTGAGTGGCTTCACTTTCTTTCCCCTCATAAATCCCTCATTCTTCAAATAGAGGGGTACACTGCCAGCTGTTCTCACTACTGAATTTCTTTCCCACATTGCTGCTGTCAGGCAATGTGGTGGTTACCCAACGTCTTCCAGAAGCCACAGCTGCAGCCTGCCTTGTGTCAGAAACCAATGATGTAGAGTACACATTCAGAAAAGTGCATAATATACAAATGCACAGACTAATAATTTATTATAAAGTCAACAATGGTGTCACTACCAGTCAGGTCAAGGAATAGGACATCCTGGAAATCTCATGTGCCCCTCCCCAGTCACATGCTTATGTCTTGCCTCTGGGGGTAACACCATTCTACATTCCTTAACAATCATTTTTCATTATGGCGTTATGAGCTATGAACATATTCCAACAATATTCTAAATCCAACTTTTGATATTAGAGGAATACTAAAAATATTCTTCTATATTTTCTTTCTCTCAGCATTGTGCACTGTAAAGTTCACCCCTATTGATGTGGGTAGTTATGTTTCTTTTATTTTCATTTCTGTATTCCATTGCATGCTGCTGCTGCTAAGTCGCTTTAGTCGTGTCCGACTCTGTGACCCCAGAGATAGCAGCCTACCAGGCTCCTCTGTCCCTGGGATTCTCCAGGCAAGAACACTGGAGTGGGTTGCCATTTTCTTCTCCAATGCATGAAAGTGAAAAGTGAAAGTGAAGTCGCTCAGTTGTGTCCAACTCTTCGCGACCTCATGGATCACAGCCTACCAGGCTCCTCTGTCCCTAGGATTTTCCAAGCAAGAGTACTGGAGTGGGATGCCATTGTCTTCTCCAATTCCATTGCATAAATACACCAATTTATCCATCTGTCCTAGTAGGGATGGCCACTTGGGTCATTTACTTTTCCTTTTTTGAGATTATTGTTTTCTCAGCAGCTGCTGGCTCCCCATCAGTAATGGTCATGCCAAAAAAATAATTAAAGTTCAGGAGACTTTCCAGATTGTAATAAAGATCAGTCACTGAGAAAGTGTTATCGATCACTTTTCAAGTAAGACATCATACACAATGCACAATAGGGTTCACAGAGTCTCCAACACTGAGAGGAATTTGAGCCTCTATATTAGCAACTCAAATTTTTACCTGCTCTAATTTTATCAATATTAAATAACTTTCTATATTGGTACATTCAGGTTACAAATTATCAAATAATAATTTAAACCATTTTTTTTTGTGAGCTGTATTAATTTTGCAGACTTACTATCCAAATCTTTCCTTGTTGTGTGCATTCTCTAAAATAGCTTTCTCTCATGATGATATAATCAGCTAGTAGGTGACAGCAATAATGTCTTCATGTTATTTCAGGTTTAGCCTTCAAAATGAGAATGAACTAAAAGTAGAAAGCACTTTAATATATGCATTCATTTATGCTGGCATTGACAAAGACTGATACCAAGCATAGTGTGGCATCTGTCATAATAATTAATAATAATAATAATAATAATAATAATAATAATTGCTAATGATTATAACAACCATGGCAACAACATGCTGTCATCCATACATAAAATGATGCCACTAATCCAGAGTCAGTAGACTGTAATTTTTAAGGTTTTTCCCCTCCAGGATTCGGAAATATATGTCCCCAACCATCCCTGCTCTCTTAACTAGCTCCCACTAAAAGTCTGCCCTCAGGCAAGTTGCCTTTGATCATATTTCATCCTGAGTCTAACTTCAAACTAGCTAGAGTTCTCCTGGGCACTCTCAGGGTATTCCTGGACCACCTGATATAAGAAATGCTATAAGGGAGAGGACAGAGCGATAATCATTTGCTGCCAGTTTATTCTGGCAGCTATGGTGACAACAGTCATAAAATGTGTCTTAATTAAACATCATAAAGCAATTGGAAAGAAACAACTCCCTTAATTGTTTTCCTAGTGGAAAACTCTTTGGTCACAGATTCCATATAAATTCAGGCCCATATATCTGCTCTCTAATAGATATCTTCACCTGAATATCTTCTTGGTACCTCCCACCTCAATACATCCCCAAACTAGAATGACCACATCTGGTTTTCCAGCCACAGGCTCAGTTTACATTGTTGTCCCAGTAGCATGAACAGTACCTCTCTTCCTTTCCAACTGTGTGCTGGTCTGAACAATCAACAATATGCTCACCCTACCCAAAATGCACTCTTGTCCTCCCTGTCTCCATTTCCCTCCACATCTCTGATTTACTACTTCACTGATGTTCACTTTCTCAGCTATTGGCACCATCATCCTTTCTGTGGCTTAAAGTGGAGAAGAATGATGCTCTCTCATGAAGCCTTGTGGATTCTACCTTGGAAGTCTCTCTCCCACCAAACACTTCTCCAACTACCACTGTGCTTCTCCACACACCATTATCTCTTGCCTGGGCGCTTCCATCAAGTCTCCCCTCTGCTTCTTTTGCCTCTAGTATTACTCCTCTGTAACTTGATTTTCACCCTCTTTGAACCACAAAACTGATCATGTCACCCCAATTAAATCCGTGCAATGGCCTCTCACTGCTCTTGGATGAAGTCCATGGTTAATGGGGCCCATCGCGGCTACCTGCAGGCTGCTCCTTTTGGCACTGGTCACGCCACCCTCTACCCTCCAGAAGTGCAGGACCTCAGGTGTTAGGAGCATGGTACCTGCACTCTCTAGATACACTTCTCCTCTGGCACCTTCCTCCACTTCACCTGGCTCACTCCTCCAGATTTCAGCTTAGTTGCTGCTTCCTCCAGGAAGCTTTCTCTGGCCCTTCTAGACTAAAATATGTGTTCCTGCCAGGTATAGCCTGCATCTTTCCTACTGGAGCACTGACCATAATTTATTCTCATTGCTTACTATAGACAATATGTTCCAAGTGGCTAGAACTGTGTTCATCTTGTTTATCACCAAAACTCCAACAACTGACTTAGTGAGTATCACTGGTGCTCACAAAGGGTTCATCAGTGAAATGACTAACATTCAAATCCAGGGTATCTGAGGCACAGAAGAATGAACCCTTTCTGTGTTGTTTGTGTCAGACACCTTTTATCTTCCATAATAATCTCCTTAGCAAAAATAAATAAATAGGGCCTATTCTAACTTATAAGTTTTTGCACAGCAAAAGAAACCATAAACAAAATGAAAAGAACCTATGGAGTAGGAGAAAATATTCACAAATGATGCAACTGACAAGGGCTTAATTTCCAAAACAGATAGACAGCTCATATAATTTAATAATAACAACAACAACAACAAACCTAATTGAAAAAATAGGCAGAAGACTGAAATAGACGTTTCTCCAAAGAAGACATACAGATGCTCAATACGTACATGAAAAGATGCTCATTGTTGCTAATTATTAGAGACATGGAAATCAAAATTATAATGAGCTACCACTTCACACCAGTTAGAATGGCCATCATTAAAAAGTTCACAAATAGTAAATGCTGGAGAGGGTGTGGAGAAAAGGGAATCCTCTTAACACTGTTTGTGGGAATGTAAATTGGAACAGCCACTATGGAGGTTCTTCAAAAAACTAAAAATAGAGTTATCACATGATCCAGCAATCCCACTCCTGGGCATATACTCAGATAAAACTATAATTAGAGGGGCTTCCCTGGTGGCTCAGTGGTAAAGAATCTGTCTGCCAATGCAAGAGACACGGGTTCGATCTCTGGTCTAGGAAGATCCCACAGAGCAACAGAGCAACTATACCTGTGCACCATAACTACTGAGCCTCTGTTTTAAAGCTGGAAACCACAACTACTGAGGCCACACACCACAATTACTGAAGCCTGTGCACTCTGGAGCCTGTGTTCAGCAACAAGAGAGGCCACCACAATGAGAAGCCCAGACACTGAAACCAGAGAGTAGACCCTGCTTGCTGCAACTAGAGAAAAGTCCAGCATGGCCAAAAATAAACAAATAAGATTACAAAAAAACTGTGATTTGAAAAGGTACATATACCTCTATGTTCATAACAGCACTATGGAATTAAATGTTCACTCTTGCCATCTCCTATTTGACCACTTCTAATTTACCTTGATTCATGGACCTAACATTCCAGGTTCTTATGGAATATTGTTCTTTACAACATTGTATTTTACTTCCATCACCAGTCACATCCACAACTGGGCGCTATTTTTGCTTTGGCCTAGCCTCTTCATTCTTCCTGGAGCTATTTCTCCACTCTTCTCCAGTAGCATATTGGGCACCTAACCACTTGGGGAGTTCATCTTTCAGTCTCTTATCTTTTTGCCTTTTCATACTGTTCATGGGGTTTTCAAGGCAAGAATATTAAAGTTGTTTGCACTCCCTTCTCCAGTGGACCACGTTTTATCAGAAATTTAATTCAGATGACCCTTCTATCTACTAGTGTGGGCAAGAATCCCTCAGAAGAAATGGAATAGCCCTCAACAAAAGAGTCTGAAATGCAGTACTTGGGTGCAATTTCAGAAATGACAGAATGATCTCTGTTTGTTTCCAAGGCAAACCATTCAATATCACAGTAATCCAAGTCTATGCCTCAACTGCTAATGCCAAAGAAGCTGAAGTTGAATGGTTGTATGATGACCTACAAGACTTTCTAGAACTAAAACCAAAAAAAGATATCCTTTTCATCATAGGGGATTAGAATGCAAACGTAGGAAATCAAGAGATACCTGGAGTAACATGCGACTTTGGCCTTGGAGTACAAAATGAAGCAGGGCAAAGGCTAATAGAGTTTTGGCAAGAGAATGTACTGCTCATAGCAAACACTGTCTCCCAACAACACAAGAGACAAGTCTACACATGGACATCACCAGATGGTCAATACCAAAATCAGACTGATTATATTCTTTGCAGCCAAAGATGGAGAAGCTCTATACAGTCAGCAAAAACAAGACCCAGAGCTGACTGGGGCTCAGATCATGAAATCCTTATTGCAAAATTCAGACTTAAATTGAAGAAAGTAGGGAAAATCATTAGACCATTCAGGTATGACCTAAATCAAATCCCTTATGATTATACAGTGAAAGTGACAAATAGATTCAAGGGATTAGATATGATAGAGTGCATGAAGAACTATGGACGGAGGTTTGTAACATTGCACAGGAGGCAGTGATCAAGACCATCTTCAAAAAGAAGAAACGCAAAAAGGCAAAATGGTTGTCTGAGAGGCCTTACAAATAGCTGAGAAAAGAAGAGAAGCAAAAGGCAAAGGAGAAAAGGAAAGATATACCCATTTGAATGCAGAGTTCCAAAGAATAGCAAGGAGAGGTAAGAAAGACTTCCTCAGTGATCCATGCAAAGAAATAGAGGAAAACAATAGAATGGGAAAGACTAGTGATCTCTTCAAGAAAATTAGAGATACCACGGGAACATTTCGTGCAAAGATGGCACAATAAAGGACAGAAATGGTAAGGACCTAACAGAAGCAGAAGATATTAAGAAGAGGTGGCAAGAATACACAGAAGAACTATATAAAAAAGATCTTCATGACCCAGATAACCATGATGGTGTGATCACTCACCTAGAGCCAGATATCCTGGAATGTGAAGTCAAGTGGGCCATAGGAAACATCACTATGAACAAACTTAGTGGAGGTGAAGGAATTCCAGTTGAGCTATTTGAAATCTGTAAAGATGATGCTGTGAAAGTGCTACACTCAAGATGTCAGCAAATTTGGAAAACTCAGCAGTGGCCACGGGACTGGAAAAGGTCAGTTTTTATTCCAATCCCAAAGAAAGACAATGCCAGAGAATGTTCTAACTACCTAACAACTGTAGTTATTTCGCATGCGAGCAAAGTAAAGCTCAAAATTCTCTAAGCTAGGCTTCAACAGTTTGTGAACTGTGAATTTCCAGATGTTCAAGCTGGATTTAGAAAAGGCAGAAGAACCAGAAATCAAATTGCCAATATAAGTTGGATCATAGAAAAAGCAAGAGAATTCCAGAAAAACATCTATTTCTGCTTCATCGACTAAGCTAAAGCTCTGACTGTGTGGATCACAACAAACTGTGGAAAATTCTGAAAGAGATGGGAATACCAGACCACCTTACCAGCCTCCTAAGAAATCAGCATGCAGGTCAAGAAGCAACAATTAGAACTGGATATGGAGCAACGGACTGGTTCAATTTGGGAAACGAGTACGTCAAGGCTGTATATTGTCACCCTGCTCATTTAACTTACATGCAGAGTACATCATGAGAAATGCCAGGCTGGATGAAGCACAAGTTGGAATCAAGACTGCAGGGAGAAATATCAATAATCTCAGATACGCAGATGACACCACCCTTGTGGCAGAAAGTAAAGAGGAACTAAAAAGCCTCTTGATGAAAGTGAAAGAGGAGAGTGAAAAAGTTGGGTTAAAACTCAACATTCAAAAAACAAAGATCATGGCACCTGGTCTCATCACTTCATGGCAAATAGATGGGGACACAATAGAAACAGTGACAGACTTTATTTTTGGGGGCTCCAAAATCACTGCAGATGGTGACTGAAGCCATGAAATTAAAAGATGCTTGCTCCTTGGAAGAAAGCTATGACCAACCTAGACAGCATATTTAAAAAGCAGAGATAGTATTTTGTCAACAAAGGTCCATCTAGTTAAACCTATGTTTTTTTCAGTTGTCATGTATGGATGTGAGAGTTGGACCATAAAGAAAGCTGAGTGCCAAAGTATTATGCTTTTGAACTGTGATGTTGGAGAAGACTTTAAGAGGCCCTTGGACTGCAAGGAGATCAAGCCAGTCAATCTTAAAAGGAGATCAGTCCTAAATATTCATTGCAAGGACTGATGTTGAAGCTGAAGCTCCAATACTTTGGCCACCTGATGTGAAGACCTGACTCATTGGAAAAGACCCTGATGGTGGTAAAGTTTGAAGGCAGGAGGAGAAGGGGATGACAGAGGATGAGATGGCTGGATAGCATCACCGACTTGATGAACATGAGTTTGAGCAAACTCTGGGTGTTGGAGATGACAGGGAAGCCTGGCATGCTGAAGTCCACGGGTTCTCAAAGAGTCGGACATGACTGAGTGACTGAACTCAACTGAAGATATGGAAACAACCTAAATGTCCATTGACACATGAATGGATAAAGAAGATATGGTACATATATACAATGGAATACTACTCAGCCACATAAAAGAATGAAATAATACCATTTGCAGCAATATGGATGCAACTAGAGATAATCACACTAAGTGAAGTAAGTCAGACAGAGAAAGACATCATATGATATCATATAATATCTATATTATATGTAGAGTCTAAAATACAACATGAACATATCTACAAATCAGAAAAGGACTCAGACATAGAGAAGAACCAACCTCCCCATTGGTTGCCAATGGGGAGGGAAGTGAGTGAGGGAAGGATTGGAAATTTGGGACTAGCATATGCAAATTATTATATTCAGAATGGATAAACAAGATCCCTCTGTATAGCACAGGGAATTATATTCAATATCCTGTGGTAAACCATAATGGAAAAGAATAAAAAATATATACATAAACATATAACCGAATCACCTTGCTGATAGCAGAAATTAATACATTATAAATTAACTACAATAAAAATTTAAAAAATATCCATCTGGCTTTAAATATGACACTATATATGACACAAGATTATTAATAGGAAAAGCTATTTATCAATAATTCTAAATTAAAAATATGGTGAGTTTGCTGATTACTTATCTTAAAAAAGAAAATGTATCAAGAACTAGTATACACAGCTGACATTAGATCAATGGCCTTAGGACTTTTCCTCATAGAAAATCTGTCCTGTTTCCGGGCTCAGTCCCTTAGAGGCAGATGTGGATAGTCCCCCCAGTACTCACCGCAGCATCCACTAATCTGTTCTCTCAGAAACTGGAAAGGGCACTTACCATTTTGTTCACTCCCTTCAGCACATGTACTAAGAAAAGAATCTGAAGGCATATGTTCATCTTCTGCCTGGCTTAGAAAACTAACATTTATGAAAAAGGAGTTCAGTGATTTATAAACTTATGAAGAGCTCCAGGCTGAAGGACTTGAACTTCATTTTTTTAAAAATACTTTCCCTCCAGCTTTATTCGGATATAATTGACTATTTAAGGTGTACAACATGTTGGTTTGATGCATTTACCTATTGCTAAATGATTACCATCATAGCATTAGCTCACACCTCCATCTTGTCCACAATTATTAATATCATTTCTTTTTTATGGTGAGATCTACTCTCCTGGCAACTTTCAAGTATATAACATTGTTAACTACAATCACCATGCTATATATTAGACCCCTAGTACTTATAACTAGAAATGCATACCCTTTGACCAATGTCTCCCCATTTCCCCCACCCCTCAGTTCCTGGTAACCATCACTCTATTATTTGTTTCTATAAGTTTGTTTACATTCAACATATAAATGATATTTTCAGTATTCACTTTTCTGTAAGACCTGCATTTTAGATTCATTCCTAATCTTTTCGTAAGATGATCCAAGGTCCATGGGGTTTGTGTGAGACGGCAGCAACTGACCAAAGAGTGATGAATAAATATTTTGTGAGGGATTTTCCCAGGCGGTGCAGTGGTAAAGAATCTGCCTGGAAAAGCAGGAGCCACAAAAGACATGGGTTCGATCCCTGGATCCCGAAGACCTCCTGGAGGAGGAAATGGCAACCCATTCCAGCATTCTTGCCTAGAAAATCCCATGGACAGAGGAACCTGGCAGGCTATAGTCCATGGGGTCACAAAGAGTCAGACATGACTGAGCATCCATGCATGTATCCTAAATGAGCAGATAGTCCTAATAATAATAATACCCTTTTTTTGTTGTTGTTGTTGCCATTTACCTGTTTTAAGACTCATTAGCTTTAAGGTATCTAATAAATATTGCCTTGCAGTGTGCGTAATTATTACAACTTGGTAGAACGAGACACTGGTAAAGCAAAAAGAATGAATATTTTTCCCTCAATATCCAGACCCCAGTCACCCAAAGCTCTGGCCTTGAGTTTCTGTCTTCTTCACCTCTTCTCTTCCAATTCTAGAGAATTTCTACCATGTTGTAAAGAGTGTGGGCCTTGGAGTCATTCAGGCCACAAAATACTTGTTGACTACTATGACATACCAAGCCCATTGCAGGGTCTGGCTTCTAAGCAGACCCTGAGGCATATTTATTCCTGAGGCATAAATTCAAATCCTAGTTCTGCCAATTTCTTGCTGGATGATCTTGGGCAATCCAGCCACATTTGAAATGAGTGGTAATTTTTGAAATGGGAATAATAATTCTTCCATGCTGAAAGTGGGGGTTGTGGGATTGACTGGAATAATGATTATGTAATAAGTGTCTCATAATGTTTTAAATACCTAGTAGGTGCTTGATAAATGGTACCATTTAAAATAACCTGGGCACTCTGGTCCCTGCAGGAGGTCAGCATAGCTTGTTGTTTCATGCCTCCTCATGCCTACTGGAGGAAGACTGTGGAAGGGGAAGAGGAGGTTGCGAGAGCACAAAGCCACAGGTATAGCCCTCGTGTGAACACAGACCACCTCTTCCCCTAGGATGGAGTACAGTGCTGGCTGAGGCAGAGATCCAGACCGCCTGACCACAAGTAAATACTTCTGTTGAATGAACAAAGGGGCCAGGAACTATGCTTTCCTCTCAAGGATTATCCATGCGTGATTAAACATCAGTGTCTACCAATACAATTAGTAAGTGTAAACACTCAGAAGATTAAATAATGAGTCTGCTTTATTCTCTTTGGGTGGATGAGTGAAATACAAAGATAGAAAAATATATATACCTTCTGGAGACTGTTTACATTTTTTGTATTTCACAGAGGGGAGCCAGGCTCAGTTAATTCGTTCTCTTCTTCCTCCTGCTGATTCTTTTGCTTCTCCTTCTACTGCTCGGCTTCTCCTCCCTCTTCTTCTTCTGCCACTTAACCAGCATCATCACTATCATCATTATCAGCAGCAATAGCAGTAGCAGCACCATTAACTTTTATTGAAAACTTGTTATGCTTGAGGCATCAGGCTACATAAGCCCTTTGGGATGCCTGTGTATCTCTTGTCAAGCAGGCAGTTTAGAAGAGGGTTTTGAGCTGGAAATAGTAATTTGGGAGTTGGGATCTGTATTCATTTTCTCGGGTTGCCACATGTACTGAGTGGCTTACGTAACAAATTTATTGCTTCAGAATTACGGAGGCTACCAGTCTAGGATTCAAATGTTGGCAGGGTTGATTCCTCCTGAGGGCTGCAAGGAAAGATCTTTTCCAGGCCTCTCCCCTTTGGTAGTTTGCTGGCAATCTTTGGCCTTCCTTGAATTGTAGAAGCATCATCCTGATCTCTGCCTTCATCTTCATATAGTGGTGGTGGTGACAGTGTGTGTGTGCACACACGCATGTGTACAAATTTCCCCTTTTATAAGGGTACAGTCACACTGGATTAGGGCCCACTCTAGGACTGCATTTTAACCTTACTACCTCTTTAGAGACCCTGTTTCCCAGCAAAGTCATATTCTAAGGTACTAGGGATCCCATATATCCTTATTGGGAGGGGCAAAATTTACCCCAACAGGGTCATGGGAATAAGTGAAATTATTAGGAAGTACATGTAGAAGGAGGAGAGAACTGAGACAAGGAGCTGAGAATTTCCAAAAGCAGTGTTTACTGCCTGCCTGTGAGGCATCATGAGCACAAAAAGGCCCTTGGCTCTGACAGTCAGGAGGGTGAAGGCAGATGGCTGATCCCAGGCACGTCCCATAGTAGGACTTGGTTGGGTGCCCTTTCCTCATTCCAGGGCCCAGCCCTACAGACAAATATTTTGTTCAAACTGAATGAAGAAAAAGGACCTGCTTGCATTAATCAATAATATTCATTCTAGGAATGTCAACAGAATTTAATCATTTTGATATTTTTTTCATGTTATAAACATTCAGATGATGTTCAGATCAAAGAACATAATGGACAAACATTCTAAACAGATCCTAAGTGCTCTCCATTTTACTAGACACTTCAGACAAAATTTCACGGTCATCAAAAGAGCATCTATGATTACTAAAAAGAGAGTTTTGATGCTTTGGTTTTGAGAATCCAAAAGCTGTATTTGTATCAAAGACAATGTTGGGGTCAGTGCAATCCCTTTGTTGGTTTAGGAATCTGCTGAGATCTAGAACCATTTGAGGATGCTGGGAAGAAACTGTTGTAGAAATTTTTCCCCTAATAGAATGAATTTTATTCTGAGTTAATAATTCAAAAACACACAATGCATTGCTAAACAATCTATGAATAACTCAGTCATGAAAAACTTAATATTTTAAATATGAGACAATCATTATGCTTTGCAACAGTTAGCATAGGAACTCCGAAAAAAAATAAAAATGAAGTGTAACTAAAACCCAGAACCTTCAAGTCATTTTGACACAAATGACCTAAACATCAACTAGAAAAAAGTTAGCGAGCTTTTCCCCCAGAACCCTGCTCTTTGTGTGAAAGCCTGCACCTATCAATGCCAGCTGCCAGGCAGAGCTGTGTCTTCACCTAGGATTACTGTAATTCTGTGCTGTCAGTCTCGGTCATTACACATGGCCTGCAGCAAGCTTTAATTACCCGTAAAGGCACCACCTGTCACCTTTTTAGTGCTTAATCACAAAATACATCACGGTTTACTGTGTGACAAGCCTGAAACACTATACTGAGTCGCAGAATCTCAGAATCCATGCAAGAATAAAGCCCAGGTTTGGGATGAAACTGAGTGGCTGGGATAAACCTGGTGAATCTTATTCCCTGAGAGGTGAGGGATCCAGTCTAAAACCTGCGGATTGGGCTCAGAGGAAATGAGTGTAAGTAGAAAGGGTGTTTGGGGGTGGCCTAAAATTCCCAGAGGAAAGAGGAAATATGACTCTCCATGTGGGATGATGGTTCTCCAAAGAACTGGGAGATGCTGGGGCCCAACTCCAGGCTGGACGCTTTGTGCGTTGGTGGCTGGAAGCTTCTCTGTGGTGCTGTGAATCCTCCTTCAGTGCCACTGCAGTCCAGGCTCCACAGGGTTGCAGCCGAGGGCCTCTGAAAAGACTGATGGAGGGGAAGAGGAAGGGACTGAAGATGGGAGGAAGACTGATGTGGGGCCATTCAGGTCAACTCTGGCCATACATGATGGCTCCAGATAGGAAAGGATGTCAAACACAGTAACAGGTGATAACTGTCCCCATTATCATAGGCAGTCATGACCTCCATTCACAAGGACTGTGTTTTCATTTGAGTCATTTCTCTCTTGAAGAGCAGTTACTGGGGCTCCAAAATGCTTCCTTATCCTTTAGCTCTGCACCATCACATTATATGTGGAGCTGATTTCTGGAGCTTAACTTAAAAGAGATGCCAGAAAGGACCCCAGATATCATCAATGAAAAATGTCACTGAATGTCCTTTCCTTTGGGTTAAGACCAGGAATCTGTGATAACTGGCCCAGTCAGATGCTTTCTCTGAACAGTAAACTGAGGTTAGTGTACAGATCAGTGAGGGGAATGTATGAGGAGCAGGAGTCCTGAACCTTCCCTAGGGTCCTCAAGGAGAAGGCATTACAAAAGGGCAGAATGCCAGGAGTTGGGGGTTACTTAAGAGGAGCCACTTAAGAGGCTGCCCACCATATGGAATCAAGAAGGATGGTAGACATCTATTGTTTTTTTTTTTTTTTTCCTGCTTTCTATCCTTTCATCTTTCTTCTGGTACTTAGACTTTCCCTCTCCATCATCCCCAAAGTGATTCTGGCAGTCCTAGCTGCAAAGTTGGGCATGTGAGTCAAGTCTGGTCAACTAGAATATCATACGTCTGGTGATGGTGATTGGCTTAGGGTTGCATACATGGCCCAACAAGAGCCGATGAAAAACAATGAAACTTTCTTGGGGATCCTGGAAGGATATGTCCCACTTTTTAGACTGACTTAAAACTAGAGAGAATCTAGGGCTTGGAGCTTCTACTTCTACATGGTATGAAGTAAGGCTCAAGACTGAAGGTGACATATCAGAAGGAGAACCAAGAAGAGTCCTGATGCTGTTGTTGAACCAGCCCTGAATTCAGCTGTGCTTTAAGTGAATTATTCCTGACGTACTTAATCCAGTGTGGATCGTTTTCTGAGGTCTGCAACTGAAAGGGTCCTAACTGACACAAGGGAAGAAACTAACACTTACCTGACACATTTAGGGGTCGTGAACATTCTACATCTCACATTTAGGGGTGGTGAACATTCTACATCTCACATTTAGGGGTCGTGAACATTCTACATCTCACATTTAGGGGTCGTGAACATTCTACATCTCACATTTAGGGGTCATGAACATTCTACATCTCATCTGAAGGCAACATTTTTTTAATACCTAAGAGATTTACTTTGCTATTGGTGAGGTTGAGTATATTTGTGATTTTTTTAGACATTTACTTTATCTATTGCTAATTGTGACAATTGAGTGTTTATATTCTTGTTTTTGATTGTGATCTTTCAAAAACAAGGACGAGTTTTCCAACAACTTTGTTGTTTGACATTTAGTTCCTTTTGAAGGCAACTTTTGAATCCTCTGGTTTTAGAGTTAACAAAGTATTTCACCTACAGTGATAAATATTTTACCTAAAATATTTAGCCTATAATGAATTGCCCTAACATGAGGTACACATGAAGCTTTGAGATAAAGGAGGTGGCTTCCATGATTATCACCTTCCTTTCATCTTTGACTTTCTCCTGTTTTAAGCAGCCTAGAAAAACAGAAGGGTCCTAGATATGTATAACCTGCACAGGAATTGAGAGCTTCTTCCAGAGCATATTTATGGCAAATATGTCCCATGGGGTCCCCTGCTGTGACATTCACCAGTTCAGACATCTCCTTCTAGATTGAAGTCTTCATACCCTGTGGTCTCTTTGTCTAGAGCTCAAGGCTCTGCTAGGCTAGTGATGTTCTCAGAATCTCTCTGGTCTCCCCTGGGACAAGCAGCAACTTCTGAGATCCCTATATGCCTTCAGCAGCCCTTGAGAAACTGGAAGCATATCCTTAGGCTCATCTGCCTGGTCACTCTCCCTCAGCTCTGTATAGTCTGTGGCTCAGGGGCCAGATGATATGGCTTTCTGCACAAGGCTGGTGGTCTCATAAAGAGAAGCTGGGGCAAGGTCCTATCTATTCTGGGGCCCCCAGAACTTATTTGGAGCTTCTATTGTACTCTGACTCCTGTCTGCTCCCTGGTTCTGGTCTCAGAGCTGGGTGTGTGTGTAGAAACTCCAGCATCTCAACTGCTACGTGCTTCTCCAATTCCTCCTTCGTGTACTATCTCTCTGGCCAATAAGGAAAGGAACTAGATCTCTAAGAATACTCAAAGAGGTATTTAGGTAGGTAGGTTGATGGTGGAGGTAGGAAACAAAGGTTTGGGTGGGAGATAAAGGGCCATTTAGTCCAGCTTAGATTGAATTTGAGGTATCAAAGTGCTACACTCAATATACCAGCAAATTTGGAAAACTCAGCAGTGGCCACAGGACTGGAAAACGTCACTTTTCATTTCAATCCCAAAGAAAGGCAATGTCAAAGAATGTTCAAATTACTGTACAATTGCTTTCATGTCACATGCTAGCATGATTAAGCTCAAAATCCTTCAAGCTAGGCTTTAGGAGTACATGAATCGAGAACTTCCAGATGTACAAGCTGGGTTTCAAAGAGGCAGAGGTACCAGAGATCAAATTGCCAATATATGTTAGATCATAGAAAAAGCAAGGAAATTTCAAAAAAATATCTACCTCTGCTTCATTGCCTATCCTAAAGCCTGTGACTGTGTGCATCACAACAAACTGTGAAATATTCTTAAAGAGATGGGAATACCAGACCATGTTATCTGCCTCCTGAGAGACCTGTATGCAGGACAAGAAGCAACAGTTAGAACTGGACATGGAACAACAGACTGGTCCAAATTGGGAAAGGAGTACATCAAGGCTGTATATTGTCACCCCACTTATTTAATTTATATGCAGAATACATCATGCAAAAATCTGGAATGGATGAGACACAAGCTGGAATCAAGATCACCAGGAGAAATATCAATAACCTCAGATATGCAGATGACACGACCCTTACGGCAGAAAGTGAAGAGGAACTAAAGAGCCTCTTGATGAAGGTGAAAAAGGAGAGTGAAAAAGCTAACTTAGAACTCAACATACAAAAAATGAAGATCATGGCATCCTGTCCCATTACTTCTTGGCAAATAGATGGGGAAAAAGTGGAAATAGTGTCAGATTTCATTTTCTTGGCCTCCAAAATCAATGTGGACAGTGACTGCAGCCATGAAATTAAAACACACTTGCTCCTTGGAAGAATAACTATGACAAACCTAGACAGTGTATTAAAAAGCAGAGACATCACTTTGCTGACAAAGGTCCATATATTCAAAGCTACGGTTTTTTCCAGTAGCTATGAATGGATGTGAGAGTTGGACTATAAAGAAGACTGAGCACCTAAGAATTGATGCTTTCAAACTGTGGTGCTGGAGAAGATTCTTGAGAATCCCTTGGACAGCAAGGAGATCAAACGAGTCAATCTAAAGGAAATCAACCCTGAATATTCATTAGAAGGACTGGTGCTGAAGCTAAAGCTCCAATACTTTGGTGACCTGATGCAAAAAGCTGACTCATTAGAAAAAATCCTGATGCTAGGAAAGATTGAGGGCAACAGGAGAAGGGGGTGACAGAGGATGAGATGGTTCAAAGGCATCACTGACTCAATGGATATGAGTTTAAGCAAACTCAGTGAGATAGTGAAGGTCAGGGAAGACTGGCATGCTGCAGTTCATGCGCTTGCAAAGAGTAGGACACGACTTAGCAACTGAACAAAAACAACAAGGTATTTCAAGGGTCTTCCCTGGTAGCTAAGTGGTAAAGTATCCACCTGCATGCAGGAGACATGGGTTTGATGCCTGGGTTGGGAAGGTCCCCTAGAGAAGAAAATGGCCACCCACTTCAGCATTGTTGCCTGTGAAATCCCATGGATAGAAGAGCCTGGCAGGCTACAGTCCATGGTGTTGCAAAAGAGTTAGACCTGACTTAGCAACTAAACAACAACAAGGTATTTCAAGACACCCTGCACTGGCCATTGGAAACAGGATTTGGAGCTCAACAATGGTTGTGGTCAGAGTGGTTGATTATGGGTGGTCAAAATAATAGGAGTGGATGAGTGTAAGGAAGAGAAGAGAAGAGGTTTGAGAAACAGAAGCTGGGAGGATCCTGGGAGGGGGTGTTGGATAGGTAGGAGGTGAGTTCTCCATCCTGCTTGACAATGAAGCCTGAGATCCCAGACATACATACATATATATTCATACAGATCCATCCATTCATCCATCCATCCAGATCCCAGAGACCTTGATGCCTCTTGGAAAGCTCACTAAAATCTACTTAAGCAGCAATACAAACTTCATTTTGCCTTTCAGTAAGAGAGAAGTATATCTGGCAAACTGAGATGTAAACTCAATTATCACTGAGCAAAATTCTCAAAGGGAAGGCACTGTCAGCCTTAGGCTTAAGACTATCACTGGTTTAGGCTCAGCAGCCTCTTCATGATCTGCCTTTCTACCTGTTTAAAATTTCAGCTCACTTACAAAACAGCAACAAAGGATAAAGGCTAGACCTGGTGTCCTGAGCTCACAAAAAAGGAAGGTCACCTAGAAGAGCAGAACAAGAGACTCCAGCACCAACTGGTTGTGGGTCAGGAGGTAGAAGGCTGCCAATGCAATTGCCAGGAAAGAAGATGGAAGACAACTCCTGGAGATCACGACATCCAAGTTTATGCCTGAGCAGCGCCTGCAGGGTGAGCTGCGGGAGAGGCAAACTTATGAAGGGCATTAATCAAGGTAAGAGCAAAAGGAAAATGAGGCGCTTCAGGGCACAGTGTGTGGGAAGCAAGGGCGTGATGGAAATCATTAGGAGAGATGCTGGGACTCCCTTGCCCAGCAGGCCCTTTTGTTAGCACTGTCTGATTCTAGCTCCTAAGATTAGATGCTGGGATTGTCAATGCTTAAGGGTGGTCCTTGAGGAATCTGATTCTTCCCTACAGTGTCATGAAAAAAGTGGGAGGCCAGGGTCTGGGAGCTTTGGGATGCTTTTCTCCCTGGACTAATAACTATTAGGGGAGGACTGGGTGGGACATGGGCCATGCATCTCATGTTGACCAGACAGACCCATGAGGATCGTTTGTCAAAGGGAAGGGAATCTCTTCTTGAGGTGAGGCTGGTGCAGCTGTCTGGACGTGAACATGCTGTATGTGTTTCCAGCACATGTCTGAGACTCTACTCTAACCAGACGTTGCTGACTGCAGTATCAGCCAGCCAGGTCCAGAATCCAGAGCCTAGACCTTCTGGCTCCCAGGCCAGTGCCCTTTCACAAGCCAGTAGACAGCCCAGTAACAATTTATGTGCCTGACCATTTTCACCTCTGAAATTATGATAGTAAAAAATAGCTCTAAAGCACAGAATTTTAACTGCATTTTAGAATAGGGCACAAAAAATTTAAACTATGAGCACCTTGTCACTGAAATCATGCCATGTTTTGAAGATTATGACCTAATCAAAACTATCCAGATATGCTGTTTTGGAAGCTCTCAACAACCAGACAGGGTGTTTTTGAATGCAACAATATAAGTTATCTATATGAGGGAAAACCACCGAGTCTTAAACATTACTCTCAGGAGGAAAAAAAATCATCCTCCAAACCATTCTCAGATTATATACCAGGGAATTCCATATGATTCATTATACACCAGGGAATTCCATATGATTTGGGGAATTCCATACAATTCCAACCAGTTCATTTTGAACTGGTTAAAAAAAAAAAATTTAATATATATAGGTCAGAGTCAATCCAAAAGAAAAAAGCAGTGACAGGGACGGAGTTGGTTTTAAAAGTTTTTTTAAGAAAATATACTTGAATATATGGAAGAGGTATTTTAATTATTAATCACTAAAAATTTTGAGACTTTTTTTCTGTTTTATTTTTCATTTGACAATGAAGCTTTCAACAATCAGAAAATATCCACAGACTTTATAGCACTTACATTTTTGGTACTAGGATAATCTATTATATGTCTATTTGTTCATACTTTAAAAAATGCTGACATTTTATAAACAAGGGAATTAAGAGTGAATGATGATTACCAGGGTTTGGGGGAATTAGGGAGATTTTAAGGGTACAAAGTTGTAACCAATGGATAAGTCCTATAGATCCGATACAGACAATACCATATTACACAATTCAAAGTTGCTAAGAGATTAGACCTTGTTCTCACCACAAAAAGAAATGATCATTAAGTGATGGGACATAGATGTTAGCTAATACTATAGTGATGATCACATTGTGACATATAAATGTATCAAATCAACATGCTGTGTACCTTAAATTCACACAGTGTTATGTCAATCACATTTCAATAAAAAGCCAATTATACGATGAAATGGTACCAAAATTACACTTGTTTGGTAGATTATACATTAGAGCAATAAACACTGCCTCTGTGTAGTAATATATACATATCAGTTAGCGATACCTATATATTTCAAATGCACTTCAAAAGCTAAAACTTATTTTAATAAATGTAAGACTTATTTTTTTTTTTTTTCCTGTGTTGCAGGTTATTTTTTCCATGAATACATTTCTGATCCTAAGTAACTGTTTATATGAATTCAGATTTCCTTCATTTGGGTAATCTTTTTTCCCCAAGTTTCTTGAGTAACTGCTTTAATTAAAAAATACAACAGAAAGTAAGTTCTTTTTTTTTTTTTTATTTCTTATATGCCAGGCATGTATTTATGCCCTTAAGATCATTAGATTATTTAAAAGAGACAAATTAGGAATAATCTTTTTCTCTCATTTCCTTTGAGGACAAGAACAATAACTGGCAGCTCTGTCTGTAGAAGGGGATTTTCAGGACAATGTTTTGTTTTGTTTTGTTTTTCTGGCACAGACTTGCTCACCCTGATCTGCTAATACTAACTGATATGTGATACTGATGTCCACCTCACCTGGCCTCCTTACCTAGGATAAGACCCCAACAGCTAACACTAGCTGCTGACATGGATGTTGTTTATAGAGGTATCAAGGACAGATATGTTGGAGTAGAAAAAAAGATCTTAGTGGGCTTTAACAACAAAGTTTATTTCTTGTCCATCTTCACATGAATTGGCTGGGGGCTCTGCTCTATGCCTCTTTATTCAGAGACATGGACCAAATCAACACCACAATTTTGAGCATTCATTTGTCTCACAAGCAGAACTGAAGATAGGTCTTGAGGCATCACATTTTCTGTTAAAAGTGTCTAGTCTGGACAATACTTGCTACTCATTGACTACAACAGTGTCATGGCCTCACTCAATCTCCAGGAAGCAGAAAGTACAATCTCATCATGTGCCAGGAAGGTGAGAAGCCAGAAACACTTGGTGGGCAGCATTAATGATTATTATAGTCACTTAAACACAATATGCATTCACTGTCTCCTTCCTAGGAGAATGCTGACTTTGATGAGTTATTTATCTCTTCCAGGCTGCCAATGGAGTTAGGCAAATCTGACCCTATTTCCTATTCCAGGAATCAACCTTGATGTATTTAAGTGAATTGAAAAAATCTCAACCTGGTTATAGTAGTTCAGGAAGGAACATGAAACACAATTCAGGCCAATGAGATGGTGTGAGGGGTTGTAGGTCCTTTGGGGAAAGTTTCTTCTCATTTTTCTGGGACAGCTTCTAGGAATGACTCTCTTGTTCTCTCTGGATATGAAAGAGAAAGCATGAGAGCCCAAATGCAACTTGCAGCCATTCTGTGACCAAGAGGAGAACCAGTCTCAGGATGGAGTTGACACTGAGGATGGTAGAACAGAGAGACAGAAAATACCTGATAAAATAACTGGCCTCTGGGTCAGCCAAACCTAAAGCCTATTCTACCTTTGGACTTCTAGTTATCTTATCCAAGATATGCTCTTATTGTTAAAGCCACTTTGAGTTGGATTTTCTGTTACTTGCTGCCAAAAACATCCAAATGGATACATCTGCTTAACCAGGTCTCCTATCATATCCTTCCTGCTTGATCTGTAGCCCTTGACTCCAACCTGGCCTTCTTTTTTTTTTTTTTTTTTTCAACCTGTCCTTCTTATTCATACCCTACTGGCTGCCTGTCTCTCTTGTCACAGTTCACTTAGATATAGAATATAAATTTGCCTTAAATTCCCAGTATCTTATGGATTCCTCCCCTTGCTTTCAACTTCATGACCTTCATATGTAGCCTGCTGATATTTTACTTTCTGCCTCCAACTACGTGGACCATTTCTGGTCTCCCTTGATTAGCAGCCCCCCACACCAGTGCTAAGAAGGACACCAGCTTCTCGAGGACATTTTTGCTTCTTGAAAACATGTCCTTTGTATTGTTAAATTGTATTTTACCTGCACAGTGGTTGAAACTAAAACAGCCTACCTGGTCAACTGCTATCCAATACAAAAGGTCAGTGGAGTGGTACCCCTACTCTGTCAGCAACACATACTATCAAAGAGCTGCCAGCTTTGTGATTTAATGACTTGTTTGAGTCCTAAATTGGGGCTGCATTCCCAAGGCCTCAGCCATCTGATTTAAAGCTTCCATTGAAGCATCCCATTACATCTCATACATGGGCTGAAGGGTGACAGCAGAGCCCATTCCTATGGCACTTGTCACAGCAAAAGGCAGAAGCCCCAGCCCTCAGTGAGCAGGGATGTGCTTTTAAGGTTCAGGTTTTAATAGGAATATTTTAGGAGAATTCTAATAGAACTGAAGTTAACACATCTTGTATGTCTCTCAGCCTGGCTCATTTACCACCATAAATATAAGAAGCTGTGCCAAGATGACTTACCTAAAGTAGTTTTGGAGAAGTCAGGGACAAAGCAAAGCTGTGAGTAATCTAAGAAACAGAAATATTCTAGGAGCTGTCAGAGTGGAGGGCCTGGTGTGACCGGTGACTGGACATATGGGGTCTGAATTGGTCCTTTACTGAATTATTGATACTTCCCAAAACTGTACCATGAAAGACCTGGACCTCTTATATTTACTGTCCTTGTATCTAACAGGGATGATTCCAAAGAGGTCTCTGGCAGATTCTAGGAAAATACTCAGAGACTGACAGTTGCTTTGGGGAATAAAGAGACAGCATGTGTCTGCTTTTCCCTCCCTACTCCTTTTCTTTAGCTCATTTTATTGAGTCATGCAAGGCTTTCACTAATACAGCTGAGGCTTACAAACTGTCAGAAGAACCACTGTCTTAATGAACATCATTTAAGGGAGAGAGGAAGAAAGAAAGGAGACGAAGGACAGGGACAGAGAACAGAAGGCTGTTATCTAGCCCTCTTGGCTTCCTCTCATCCAGAAGGCTGATTTTCCGGTAGTGGAAAGGAGGATGGGTCAAATTATGGTAATTAGAATCTTATGTGGCAGCTCATGATTTGCATTTCCTTCATTTCATTGTTTCCCTTCACGTTTGCTGCAGGATGAAATAATACACTTCTATGTTTGTACCAAAGGATTATTCTTGGGACTCAGAAGAGGGATGACCATCAGCGAGCATGTCTGGCCTGGTTTCCCAGAATGGTTTTCAGGAGGACAAGGCAGGTGGCTTAACAGAATCAGGTGACCTATCTCTAGGGGACTTTAGAGACTTGAGAAAAGGATCGTGAGATTTTTAAGAATTTCCCTGTGCACCCAGGTGCTAATTCGTTTGATTGTACATCGGATTATCAAAATCATTTATTTTTCTTTTCAGTGCTCTGCTAAACATGTTTTGCCTTCCAAGAGACTCAAGTTGTAGGAAAAGCCCACAGGGAGTTAGGTATAGCTCACTTTCTTATCAAAGGGAGGTTGCAGTCTTTTCTTCTATCAATACAGAAAAGACCTTCCAGCCCAGGCCCTGGGCTTTCCCCATCCATTGTGAGGTGTGATTGGCAACTTCTCACTGGTGATAGAGACTACCAATTTTCCCTAGCTGCCAGTCACAGGTCACCCTCAAGCTCACTTTATACTGAATAAGAAAGGAAAGAAAGTGCTTGAAACACCAAACCAGAGGATTGGTTGGAAGTTCCTATAATACATTTTAACAGAATCACATTTTCCAGCAGCTACTTTTGAGAAGAAACTATTAGAGAAACATTGGTTCTCGGATGTAATGTGATCGCAACATCATTAGTCATGGGATGAACATGTGCTATTAAAAGCAGGGGCCCACACTGACAGCCACCTGAATTCTCCATCTTTGCTATCAACACGAGCCCTGTAGTTCCAATTATTATTCTACGTCACTCCCCACGCAGAAAATTTACACAGCCTTCAGTTCATTCCCTCTTCTGGGAGGCCCTGTGGCAACTTTGCCCATGTTCTGATTATTATTCGAGTCACTAATAGCAGGAAAGTGAATGCTCCGCATTCATCATGTGCCAAGGATGACGGCCTGAGAAGCCTCAGCACTAGGATCATTTGGTGTACTTTCTCGTTTTGCACAAGAAACTGGGGCTCAAGTGACCTCCCCCAAATCTGTTGGTTATTTAGAGAAAATTTGGCAAGAGAATGCAAAGGTTTCTTAACGTAAATGTCTTATTAAAGTCTAATGTGTACTGTACTTCTGTAGTATATGTAGAAAAGTATGCATATCATATATGTAAGCTTAGTGAATTCACAAAGCGGGAACACCTAGCCAGATGGCACCCAGTTCAAGAAACAGAATCCATACTCTGTACTCCCTTCCCAACAATATTGTACCCCCCAAAGATGACCTCATCTTGACTTCTAACACCCTAGACTAATTTTGTCTGTATCCAGACTTTGTATTAATGGATCCCAAAGCCTTTAACTCAGTGCTTCTACTACCACTACTAGAGTTTCTTTGGAAGAGAGATACCGTCTAAAAGAGATAACATAAAACTTTAGCACTTTGAAAAACGATGCTGGAAAGAAAGTCCAATTTTATTCTGAGGTCAAATTTCCATCATATTCTAGTTGGCAGTGCTATAATCTTTCATAGTGAGGGAAAATGCCACTTTACTGGGGCCAAGTTGCTAAAAAAAACACACAAAAACAAGACAAGCCCAAACTAGCTCCTGTTCAATCAGCTGTGGAGTGCAGGGCCACCTAGTTTCTTCGTGGCCACTCTGATGACACTTATTATTCTGTAAGTGTAGGTTCTAATCATTCTTTAGAAAAATTTATTACCTTTTTGTGGCTGCTATTGATTTTCACCCTGACATATTACTCTCCTTGACAATATTGCTTTTTCATTGCTGATCTTAGTAGATTCAGAGATAGAAATATCATTTGAGTATTTTGAATTTCTTCACAATGAACAGCCAACTTTCTAAGTCTCATTTCCTATAATGCAATGTTAGTCTTTTTGTTTGTTTTCATTTTGATTTGAACACTTAGTTTCTATGACAGACATTTACCATCCTTCCTCTGTTTTCTCTCCTTTCTCCAGGAGGTAATGAAAAATCTACATGCTTCATTTACCATCTCGTTGTACAGCTGACTGCAACTTACAAATGCAAGCAAATAGCAGGGTCTGATACAGACTAATGGTCAACTCACAAAATATCCATGAGACTTACATCTTTGGTCACACATTCCTTTTTGCATAGTCAAAAACTTTTTTCCAAAACAGTTTTTTATGTATGGAAATGTAAGTGGCTAAAGATTCAGTCTATCAGCTGTTCAAACTTTTCAGCTTATCTGTAGATCATCTTATTTTTCTGCTCTACAAGTTACTGAATATGGGAGAAACAGAATAGATCCTCCTTGTCTAGTAAATGAAGGAGATCAAGTTACAGTAGTAAAAACAGGTACAGGATCAAAAGTGCTTGGGTTTGCTCTTCAGAGAGCATTTTATACAGCCTGTGCCTTCTTCCCCAGAGGCAGCAGGATTCTTTTGCCATTTGAGTCCTGAAGAACTCTGAAAGAGCCAATAGTGAAAAAGCTATTTAGTCATGGATTGTACCATGTAAAAGTGAACTGAAATAAGTAGCCGTGACAGAAGTGATTAACTCATCTGTAATAGAGTTTGGACTCACAGAGAATTCTAGTAGTTTTTGATTTCAAATGGGGAAGAGACATGTTATGGTTACTAGGGAAGAAGCTAGCCATAAATATTTCTTCCCTCAGGTTAAAAAAAAAAATGTAGGCTGCAAGTCTTCAGCTAATAGGGGGACTAGAGGCATACACTTCTATCCATTCTCCTTCCCAAGATGTCTCCCCAAGCATCTCCCTATCCACTGGATGGCTGTAGGCCCTCTTGCCTTTGCGGGGTGAAGGAAGGGGGAAAAGGGAAGTGGGAAAGAGGGCAAGAATGATCCAGAAGGGGAAATGCTCTACCCTTGACTTTGAATGGGAATGTGATGTTTTCCTTCCATCAGCAGTATGGAAACTTTGCTATTTTGAGGTTCTTAAAGAGCCAGTATCTTTCTACAATCCATTGGGAGACTGGGAGTAGGCGAGCTCTCTCAGAGAAGCCCTCAGGTTTCTGAGAGCATAGTATCTCAAGGAAGAAAAACCTGAAATCATCCTGTAGCTACTACTGAAGACTTCTAAAAGCTAAGTGTCAGATAAAGATTGTCCTAGTTTGATAGGCCAGGTGAATCAGAAACAAAGAATAGCCTTGGAAACAAAGAATACCAAGGCTCTGCACTCCTGGGAGATTATTATTTCTAATCAGGCAGGAAATATATCCCTTAAGATGCCTGAAAGTTAGAAACTACCTCCATCTACTTTGATTGGCAAAAGTGGCAGTAGCCCAAAGAAGTTGAGGTCCCCAAGGATGGCAAGGCAACCAGCAGTTCTGGCCATGCTGCCAAAGATGCAGGCAGGTGGGAAGACCCTTGAACTGGAGGGATCACATGGCTGGAAGCTAAAAGTATCAAGGAGCCTATGATGTAAGGCTGCCAGAAAGTCTTTCTTTCTACTTAACTCCATGATTAACTGAATCCTTTTTAATTATGACAGAAATAGCCCTGTCAGTAGAAATGTTGCCCATAGGCTCAGTGCCCAGCCTTTTGAAATTTCCTTTGTACTTCTTTGTGTTTGTTTTGAGCAATGAGAAAGTTTCTCTGACACCAAGGAAGTCTAAGCCAATGACACCCTCCCCCTTTTTAAGATCAGATCATGATGGTGATAACTTGGTTACTCGAGAGGAAACAGCTCAGAAAGACAGTTCCAGTTACACCAACAGGAAGTGTGAAAAAAAGGGAGCAGGTTATGGCAAAAATAACAGAATATCAATCAGAAAATCAGTGGTAAAGCCTTAGATTTGTGGAAGATCTAGGAAGTTCAAGATGCTCTAGCCACATTTTCATGTCAACAATGCATAGAAAAACCAATAACTTGATAATTAAATGTACATGTTTCAGTGTTTTATTGATATGAATTGCTTTGCTTATTCTTTTTTGATCCTTATTTGAATCTTGGAAATAGAAAGGTATGTAATACATTAATTTTGTATACAAGGACAACGAGGCTCAAAAAGATTATGTGACTTGTCCAAAGTCACAAATAATTAGGAATCTTGTCACTTAGCAGTCAGTCAGATATGAATTTTAATGCACTAGAATGTCTTGTTCAACATATTTCAGAAGGGTGAATTCTAGAAGATAGGCTTGGCATCCTAACATAATCAAAGAATTACTCAGATTACTATAGCCTGAACCATGAGCTTCAAAAGGAAAAGAGGATGTGATGCTTGCTGCCCACATGTGGTTTACAATCTAGTTGGGGAGAATGACCCTGAAATAAGGGATAAACAAGCCACTGAAAAACTGGATGGTATTAAAAAAGCAAGCAAATTCCAGAAAGGAGACCTATATATGGCCAGGCAATGCTGGAAGGTTCAGATAGGAGGCAAGATCTATAGGAACCAGGCACTGTAGAAAAGTAGTGCCTGTGGGGAGACCAGTGAATGTGTCATTTGGGCCCAGAGAGCAAAAAGGCAACTTGAGGAACATCTTGATTTTAAGTTGTGTACAAAGAGATTTTGGAATTTGTGGGGAGAGTTGCCTCGGGGTGGTGAATAGGTCAGATTTTTGTTGTTCAGTCACTAAGTTGTGTCCGACTCTTTGTGACCCCATGGACTGCAGCATGCCAGGCTTCTCTGCTCCACTATCTCACTGTAGAGTTTGCTCTATTTCATGTCCATTGAGCCAGTGATGCTATCTAACCATCTCAACCTCTGCTTCCCCCTTCTTCTGCCTTCACTCTTTCCCAGCAAAAGGGTCTTTTCCAATGAAAATAGGTTAGGCCACAAGGACTCAAATCATTTAAAGCTTCAGGCTAAAGTTCAACACTTGAAATTACGTTTGGAAGCAGTCAGGGAGCCAGGCTGGAGCACAGAGCCCTGGTGCACACACAAAGTCCATCTGGTTTATGCTGCTCAGCAAAGTGCCATCACCAGCTTTCTTCTTGGCTTGAAAGGCAGTTTTTATTAAAAAAAAAAAAAACAAAAACCTAGAAGGATAAATCAGGAAATTCAGAAACCCAGAGACATACTTGCCTGGATGGCAAATTCTACAATATATAATGTAAATTCAATGCTTTCATTATATTACAGAGAAGGAAAGAGCTCCTAGAAACAGTTAGGGCCCACAGTCAGTCAGAAAGTTGACAAAGAGGCTTGTCAAGGCTTCACTCCTCCATTGACATGTGTATGGAAGGGAGTTCTCTCGAAAAATATCTAAGTCAGCCACAGTCATCTGAACCCAGGGCTGGTAATAGTCAATGTTGAAGACTAATACTTTAAGGAAAATCATAGTTTATGAGTACATGACTATATTAGGTAGTTTTTCTGTTTTTTTACTACTCAATGATTTGAATTGTCGAAACCTATTTTAAGGTACATATGGATTTAGTAGAAAACAGTGGGAAAAGAATAACTGATGCTTGAAAATAGGAGTCAAAACTTTTTACTCCTAGTAGGCTGGGCAGTGGGACAGGAAGCCAGAATCTATCAGTTCAGTCGCTCAGTCATGTCTGACTCTTTGCGACCCCATGAACAGCAGCACACCAGGCCTCCCTGTCCATCACCAACTCCCGGAGTCCACCCAAACTCATGTCCATTGAGTTGGTGATGCCATCTAATCATCTCATCCTCTGTCGTCCCCTTCTCCTCCTGCCCTCAATCTTTCCCAACATCAGGGTCTGTTCAAATGAGTCAGTTCTTCGCATCAGGTGGCCAAAGTATTGGAGTGTCAGCTTCAACATCAGTCCTTCCAATGAACACCCAGGACTGATTTCCTTTAGGATGGACTGGTTGGATCTCCTTACAGTCCAAGGGACTCTCAAGAGTCTTCTCCAACACCACCAGAATCTATGCTTTTATATTAATTTTATTTCATTCACGGTGGCTTCCTATGCAGATAGCTGAAGGCTGGTTGGGAATGTGGGAAACCCCAGAAACCCAATCCATATAAAGATAGCCCCTTAGCAATTCTCTTTCTATGGGAGTTTACTATCCTTAAAATTCACTTATTCCCTGACCTCTGTTCTTAGGACTGTGCTAAGTTCTCTCCATGTATTCACTAAGAACACCATGTGCTTATCAGCTGTAGTGTGAGAATGTATACGTGCGTGTGTATGAGAGAAAGAGACAGACAGACAGGGAGACACAGAGACAGGGAGTTGGGGGTGAGGTAGGCAGAATTAAATAGTACAGGGTGGTTACTGGCTTCCAGAGTAGTTCTGGAAGGGAAGCTGTCATGAGCATGTGATGGGCTGTGAATCTCAGTCTTTACTTTGTCCCTCTCAGTTCCCCTGTGCTTTTCATACTAGGAGCATCTTGGTCTATTGTATATTTTGGAGTTTAAAGATATTTTTTTTAAAGCATAGTCTATAAATACAAGAATGGCATTCAACCAACAGGCAGCAATTGCTTTCTACACCAGCAGAAAGCAAGGCTGGATCTGCTGGATTTAGAGATATAGTGCTTTCCTAAAGGAGTTTTCCAAGGTAATTCTGGCTATAACTTTTGTTCTGCTGCTGACTTTCACCACAGTTCCCATGAGCAAGCAGTCTTGCCCAAGAATGAGAGAGAGACTGGTGAAGGTGAAGAGAAAGTCAGAGGAGGCGGGCAGTACAATTTGGACACTTCTTTCACAAACACCTCAGGAAAATGCCTCCTTGCCCATGAATGGCCACATCTCCATACACTGCTGACACAGCATCTTTCTCTTGGGCTTCAGCAATTCTCACAGCATTCACCTGAAGAAGGCAGGGAGAAGACAGCCTTAGCCTCAGTAGAAAAGCAAGAAAGTCACGCTACCAGCTGGCCTTAAGTGAGAAAGCATTAGACTTGGAACTCCAGGCTCAGTTTATCTCCTCACATACATAATTTAAGCATAAAATAGAGTACTATGTGCTTTCTCAACAGTGTGAGAGCAAAGTAACAGGAAAAGGTTTTATAGTCCCATTGGATAAAGCCCTGCAGTAGATTGAAAAGATAAAGTGTGAAATGGTGTGTGAAGAGAATGAGCAAAGTTAACGGAGGAGTCAGTCTGAGAAGCTGCAGCTGACAGGATTTGGGATGGAGCATCTATGATGCCTTGTGAAGAACAATCTTGAATAGTTTGTTCATATCTCAGGATACACATATGCTGAGCTCCCTAATAGGCCGTAGGTGATTCTGTTCTGTGTTTTAGACTATAAACTAGTTGACCTACATCATGCATCAGAGATTATAAGAACAGAACCAGGGAAAATGCTGGGAAGGTTCTTCATCAAGGAGTTAAATCTCCCATGTGTGATCAGAAAGAAATGGTTTCTACTCCTCCTATGGTACTGTACACAATTTATCAATACAAAAGCCTCACTAGGGATAGGTTGCACTGTCTAGGTTTTAAAAATTCAGTGAAAAGAATGCAAGGTAGATAACCATTCCAAATCTATTGTTCTCATTCTTTCTATTGTTTTAGGACATGTGACTACCCTGGGAATAAGCTAACATTAATTTCTGGCTTCACAGCTGCTGTGTTCCAACAAGTCACCCAAATTATACTGAAAGGAATTACAAGACTCTTCTATACTTGAAGGGGCTTCCCTGGTGGCTCAGACAGTAAAGAATTTGCCTGCCAATGCAGGAGATGCGAGTTTGATCCTAGGGTCAGGAAGATCCCCTGGAGAAGGGCACAGCTACCCACTCCAGTATTCATGCCTGGAGAATTCCATGCACAGAGGAGGCTGGCAGGGCTACAGTTCATGGGGTCACGAAGAGTCGGACACGACTGAGCAACTAACACTTTCACTTTCCTATACTCGAAGGGCAGAGAGCATAAGATGAATAACATGAGGCTTCAGTGATGATGCTGAGGGTTTCTAAGTGGTTCTCCACACAACTGTGAGAACAAGCCCCTTTTAGAAGTGGAAGAGTATATGCCACAATGCCCAGCAATGAAAACATTTACAACAAAACAAAGCATAAATGTTAGGTGGCTTGTAATAGCAAAGATCTACCTGAATAATCATATACTGCAGTAAGGCCAAGAAATATACAGGGTGCAGTAAGAGAATTTTCTAGAACTATCTTTGTTCTGAACAATACTGGGCTTTTAGAATATACTACATTGTTTCTTTAAAAGTTATTTTTCTAATAGTACAAATGCATTCATATGATCTGGGTAATCAAACTTAATTGTGTAACCAGAAAAAATGAGCAGAATCAACTGCACTAACCATATATTAGTTAGTTAGTTAGGTCACTCAGTCGTGTCCGACTCTTTGCGACCCCATGAATCGCAGCACGCCAGGTCTCCCTGTCCATCACCAACTCCCGGAGTTTACCCAAACACATGTCCATCGAGTCGGTGATGCCATCCAGCCATCTCATCCTCTGTCGTCCCCTTCTCCTCCTGCCCCCAATCCTTCCCAGCATTAGGGTCTTTTCCAAAGAGTCAACTCTTCACATGAGGTGGCCAAAGTATTGGAGTTTCAGCCTCAACATCAGTCTTTCCAATGAACACCCAGGACTTATCTCCTTTAGGATGGACTGGTTGGATCTCCTTGCAGTCCAAGGGACTCTCAAGAGTCTTCTCCAACACCACAGTTCAAAAGCATCAATTCTTCTGTGCTCTGTTTTCTTTATAGTCCAACTCTCACATCCATACATGACTACTGGAAAAACCATAGCTTTGACTAGACAGACCTTTGTTGGCAAAGTAATGTCTCTGCTTTTTAATATGCTGTCTAGGTTGGTCATAGCTTTCCTTCCAAGGAGTAAGCCTCTTTTAATCTCATGGCTACAATCATCATCTGCAGTGATTCTGGAGCCCCCAAAAATAAAGTCAGCCACTGTTTCCACTGTTTCCCCATCTATTTGCCATGAAGTGATGGGACCAGATGCCATGATCTTAGTTTTCTGAATGTTGAGCTTTAAGCCAACTTTTTCACTCTCCTCTTTCACTTTCATCAAGAGGCTCTTTAGTTCTTCTTCACTTTTGGCCATAAGGGTGGTGTCATCTGCATATCTGAGGTTATTGATATTTCTCCCGGCAATCTTGATTCCAGCTTGTGTTTCTTCCAGCCCAGCATTTCTCATGATGTACTCTTCATATAAGTTAAATAAGCAGGGTGACAATATACAGCCTTGATGTACTCCTTTTCCTATTTGGAACCAGTCTGCTGTTCCACGTCCAGTTCTAACTGTTGCTTTCTGACCTGCATACAGGTTTCTCAAGAGGCAGGTCAGGTGGTCTGGTATTCCCATCTCTCGAAGATTTTTCCACAGTTTATTGTGATCCACACAGTCAAAGGCTTTGGCATAGTCAATAAAGCAGAAATAGATGTTTTTCTGGTACTTTCTTGTTTTTTCAATGATCCATTGGATGTTGGCAATTTGATCTCTGGTTCCTCTGCCTTTTCTAAAACCAGCTTGAACATCTGGAAGTTCACAGTTCACGTATTGCTGAAGCTTGGCTTGGAGAATTTTGAGCATTACTTTACTAGCGTGTGAGATGAGTGCAATTGTGTGGGTAGTTAGAGCATTCTTTGGCATTGCCTCTCTTTGGGATTGGAATGAAAACTGACCTTTTCCAGTCCTGTGGTCACTGCTGAGTTTTCCAGATTTGCTGGCATATCGAGTGCAGCACTTTCACAGCATCATCTTTGAGGATTTGAAAGAGCTCAACTGGAATTCCATCACCTCCACCAGCTTTGTTCGTAGTGATGCTTTCTAAGGCCCACTTGACTTCACATTCCTGGATGTCTGGCTCTAGGTGAGTGATCACACCATCATTATTGTCTGGGTCGTGAAGAACTTTTTTTTTTTTTTTTTGCCTGTTCAATAAGTTTATTATTGTCTTATCTGAAAAATCTTGATAGAAAATTGTGGTTTGGTTTAACTCTCAGCAGCTCGTTCCTGAGCTCTAAGGAAGCTTGCCTTCTTCTGAGCTACCCGATCTTTCTTCTGGGCAAGTGACATTTTGGGACGGTTCCACCTCTTCTTTTTAACTTCTTTCTTAGGCTTCTTCTCATACACTGGATTCTCTCGTATTGCAGCATGAGCTTTCTTATACATCTCCTCCATGTCTGGAGTTACGTTGTTCTTTATGTACTGAGAGAATTGTTTCTTGTAAGCATCTTCATCTTCTTCAATCAGATAACGCATGTAATCTGCAACGTTCTGCCCCATGATGTGCTTTCGGTGTACCTCAGCACTGAATTCTTTGCTTTCTGAATCATAACCAGGGAATCGTTTGGTACTGTGAGGGATAGACAAGCCTCCATCGACAGCTCCCTTTAGGGCCCCAAAAACTTTATTCCCGGTAGTAGTTCTGGCAAGTCCTGCATCCAAGTAACAGGTGAGGGCACCAGGTTGACCATCAATGCTTTCCACATTGTATTCATCTCCAGTCACCTCAACTTGGCCTTCATAAATTTTGTCCATACCAAACCTATTAAGAAGCCTGTGGGCCAGCAGCAGGCCAGTACAATATGCGGCAGCATAATTTGTCAGGCCAACCTTCACACCGTATTTTGGGAGTTCGTGAGCATAAGCTGCACAAACTATCATATCTCCTTCTATATGGGCATAGGCAATCTGACAAATGATATCTCTGTTGGTTACATGAACAATCATTCTGTATTTAGGTGTGTTGTACTTATTTTTATCTTGGATTACCAATCGTTTCCGAGCATAGTAGTCAGTTTTGCCCTCTCGCCTTCTTCTGAATTTCACTTGGTATCTCTTGAAGTAGGCCTTGTTCTTGACGACTTTAACAAACCCCATCCTGCGGAACAGAACCCCGACTCTGCAGCTTGCCACAGAGCTGCAGAACCAGCACGGCTCCGGGGGGGAAAAAGAAGAACTTTTTTGTATAATTCTTCTGTGTATTCTTGCCACCTCTTCTTAATATCTTCTGCTTCTGTTAGGTCCATACCATTTCTGTCCTTTATTGAGCCCATCTTTGCATGAAATGTTCCCTTGGTATCTCTAATTTTCTTGACAAGATCTCTAGTCTTTCCCATTCTATTGTTTTCCTCTATTTCTTTGCACTGATCGCTGAGGAAGGCTTTCTTATCTCTCCTTGCTATTCTTTGGAACTCTGCATTCAAATGGGTATCTTTCCTTTTCTCCTTTGCTTTTCGCTTCCCGTCTTTTCACAGCTATTTGTAAGGCCTCCTCAGACAGCCACTTCTTTTTCTTGGGGATGGTCTTGATTCCTGTCTCCTATACCATGTCATGAACCTCCATCCATAGTTCATCAGGCATTCTGTCAGATCTAGTCCTTTAAATCTATTTCTCACTTCTACTGTATAGTATAGGGATTTGATTTAGGTCGTACCTGAATGGTCTAGTGGTTTTCTCCACTTTCTTCAATTTCAGTCTGAATTTGGCAATAAGGAGTTCATGATCTGAGCCACAGTCAGCTCCCGGTCTTGTTTTTGCTGACTGTATAGAGCTTCTCCATCTTTGGCTGCAAAGAATATAATCAATCTGATTTCGGTGTCGACCATCTGGTGATGTCCATGTGTAGAGTCTTCTCTTGTGTTGTTGGAAGAGGGTGTTTGCTATGACCAGTGTGTTCTCTTGGCAAAACTCTATTAGCCTTTGCCCTGCTTCATTCTGTACTCCAAGGCCAAATTTGCCTGTTACTCCAGGTGTTTCCTGACTTCCTACTTTTGCATTCCAGTCACCTATAATGAAAAGGACATCTTTTTTGGGTGTTAGTTCTAGAAGGTCTTGTAGGTCTTCATAGAACTGTTCAACTTCAGCTTCTTCAGTGTTACTGGTCAGGGCATAGACTTGGATTACTGTGATATTGACTGGTTTGCCTTGGAAACGAACAGAGATCATTCTGTCATTTTTGAGATTGCATGCAAGTACTGCATTTCGGACTCTTTTGTTGACTATGATGTCTACTCTATTTCTTCTAATGGATTCCTGCCCACAGTAGTAGATATAATGGTCATCTGAGTTAAATTCACCCATTCCAGTCCATCTTAGTTCACTGATTCCTAGAATGTCAATGTTCCCTCTTGTCATCTCCTGTTTGACCACTTCCGATTTGCCCTGATTCATGGACCTAACATTTCAGGTTCCTATGCAATATTGCTCTTTACAGCATTGAATCTTGCTTCTATCACCAGTCCCATTCACAACTGGGTGTTGTTTTTGCTTTGGCTCCATCCCTTCATTCTTTCTGGAGTTATTTCTCCACTGATCTCCAGTAGCACATTGGGCACCTACTGACTTGGGGAGTTCCTCTTTCAGTGTCCTATCTTTTTGCCTTTTCATACTGTTCATGGGGTTCTCAAGGCAAGAATACTGAAGTGGTTTGCCATTGCCTTCTCCAGTGGACCACATTCTGTCAGACCTCTCCACCATGACCCATACATCTTGGGTGGCCCCATATGGCATGGCTTAGTTTCATTGAGTGTGGTCTGGTATTCCCATCTCTTTCACGTTGTTAGGCATATAAATCTTCTGTTCAAGTTTCATACAGTGTACACACTCCTGCTTACACACACATATACATGTCTTCCCCAGGATCATGACCCTTCATCTTATCATGTTATTCAGTATGGCACCTATTATTTCAATCCCTCTTACTCCGCTATCTACAAGGAAGTAATGGTACTAAAGATGTTAATGAGGTCTGTTAGTGAGAACACATGCTAAAGTAGCAGAATAAGAAAGTTCAGTTTTTGATAACAATAGCAGCCATTTTTTAGGCATTACATATATCTCATATTGGGTTCATCACTTTATATATCATCTCGTCCAAACTTTGACAACTCTATGAGGTAGGTATTATTTTTAATCTTATTTGGCAGATGAGGAGACTGAGCAAATAGCAATCTACCTATAGAAGATACCAAAGTTTGGCTCCTAACCACTATACTACTTTGATGTTGATAACATTGATTATTTTAATTCTAAATATTGTAAGCCAATCCCTGCTCCTACATCTTTTCTTGTGGGTATGTGAACTTTGTATAAACATTTTAGTCTGTAGTCAGTAGCTAAGCTGGCTGGACTACTGTGCTCAGGGGGGGAAGTTTTTCAAAGTGAAATTGTTTATACCTCATCCATATTGCTCCGCTATAAGTGTTCACCTAATATCCATGAGGCATGAGTTGTTTCCACGAAGAGAAGTTGGGGGTGGGGGAGAGTTTGTTCACACAGAGGGACGCAGACCTGGAGTTAAGAGATGGGCCTGGTGTGTCTGCAATATGGGGTGTCTGGGGTCAGGGAGGAGAAACTGACAGAGCAGGTGGGGGGGCCAGAACACAGGTGCACTACTGGCCCAACCAATGTTTGTGGAACAACTCCATAGGCGATAGGAGTCCATGGATGTGCTCACAGGGTTAAAGCCTAACCAACCTTGCTACATAATGAGATATGCCCTTCAGAAAGAAAAATTTGGCACTATTGCACAGAAGGAACTTCTTGGAGGAGCAAATGGAGACAAAGAAGAAGTTACTGCCACAGTCCACTTGAGAGATGATATGGCTCTGGGGAAGGAAAGCAGTGTTCAGATTCTCAAGACATCTCTAGTTTGAGATTAACAGGGTTTGGATATCAGTATGAAAGAAAGTTGGGAAAATATGGACAATATTAACCAAGATGACAAGGAGGAGCTTCATTATTTCATTGTATGCATGCTAAGTCACTTTAGTTGTGTCTAACTGTGCGACTCTGTGGACTGTAGCCTGCCAGGATCCTCTGTCCATGGGATTCTCCAGGCAAGAATACTTGAGTAGATGGCCATGCCCTCCTCCAGAGAATCTTCCTGACGCAGGGATCGAACCCGCGTCTCTCACACCTCCTGCATTGGCAGGCGGGTTCTTTATCATTAGTGCCACCTGCTGCTGCTGCTGCTGCTGCTGCTGCTAAGTCGCTTCAGTTGTGTCCGACTCTGTGCAACCCCATAGACGGCAGCCCATCAGGCTCCGCCATCCCTGGGATTCTCCAGGCAAGAATACTGGAGTGGATTGCCATTTCCTTCTCCAGTGCATGAAAGGGAAAAGTGAAAGTGAAGTCGCTCAGTCGTGTCCGACTCTTAGCGACCCCATGGACTGCAGCCTACCAGGCTCCTCCATCCATGGGATTTTCCAGGCAAGAGTACTGGAGTGGGGTGCCATTGCCTTCTCTGAGTGCCACCTAGGAGAAGTTAAATAAATGAAAACCTGGATATGCTGGATTTGCCAGACAAGTGGGACAGTCAACTGGCAGGGTCCACTGAGTAGAGATAGAGCTCTAGATGCTCACTGACTTAACATATTTATTGAGTGCCTACTTTAGCTCCAAGCCCTCTTTTAGAGACTTGGGCAAGAGCAGTGAATAGTCATCATCATGTCAGCGTCTGGTAAGGTCACAGGGGTGGCTGAAATCTTGGGAGTGTGAGACAAGCAGAGAGGATGGCCAAAGACGGAATCCTAAACAACCTCAACAACCAGAGGGTAGGTGGGAGAGGAGAAGAGGGCAGCGAAGGGAGCTGAGAAGGAGTGGTGACAAGAGCAGGAGCACACAGTTTTAGCTGGAACGAAGGGAGGGAATCAGGTCTGCTTTTTAAGTTTAAAAAAATTTAATGTGCTTAAAAAACACACAACCTAAAATTCATCATATAAACCATTTAAGTGTACAGCTCCATATATTAAGTGTATTCACACTGCTGTACAAAGGATTTCCAGAACTTTTTCACCTTGTAAAACTGAAACTCTATACCCTTTAAACAGTTACCCATTTCCCTCTCTCCCAACCCCTGGTAAGTGAAAAGTGTTAGTCGTTCAGTCGTGTCCGACTCTTTGCGACCCCATTGACTATAGCCCCCGCTTCGCGCTGTCATGGACTGTAGTTCCTCCGTCCATGGAATTATTCAGGCAAGAATACTGGAGTGGATTGCCATACCCTTCTCCAGGGGATCTTTCCAACCCAGGGATTGAACCCCTGGTCTCCTGTATTTCAGGCAGATTCTTTACCATCCGAGCCACCAGGGAAGCCCCCTGGTAACCAACATTCTAATACTTCCTGCTTCTATGAGTTTGATTATTTTAGATTCCTGATGTAAATGGGATTGTACAGTATTTATCTTTTTGTGGCTGGCTTATTTTCTTAGCATAATGTTCTCCAAGAGCACATCCATGTCATAGCATGTGATAGGATTTTCTGTTTTTAAAGAAGAATAATATTCCACTATATGTATATACCATATTTTATTTATCCATTTACCTGTAGATGGATGTTTGGGTTGCTTCTACCTCTTGGCTATGATGAACAATGCTGCTATGACACAAGTGTGCAAATACCTCTTGGAGTCTCTGCTTTCAATTCTTTTGGATATATACCCAGAAGCAGGGTGGCTAGATCATACAGTAGTTCTAGTCTTAATCTTTTGAAGAACCACCATACTGTTTTCTATAGTCTACTTGGTTTTTGATAGCCCTCTCTAATTCTGACTGGGAAGAATAGAAAAGAGAGCTATTTTATATATTAACTGTGTGTTGAGGAGAATATGTGTATAATCTCACATAATCCTCAAAATAACATTATAAAGAGGTATTATTACCACATTTTGCAGGAGATACAGAAATAATAAGTAGTCCATAAAGCTAGTGAAGATGTGGGACTTGACTTCGGGTTGCTCTGATTTTCAGATATAGCCATTTTGTTGTTATATTTCTAACAAGAAGGGCTCATTTTTTTAAGTTTCCTATTGATTCATGAACAGTTTTTCATAATTTGGGGAGTATTTTGTGAATCACATAGTTACTTGAAAAGGATTGAGAGTCAGTAATTATACAGCCACTCTGATAATGTGGGTCCCAAATTCTTAAATAGTCATATCCTTCTATGCAGAAAATAGCAGCAGTTCATTCCTAGGTATCACCAATAGTATTCCAGGTTAGCACTACACTGAGCCTCTCATCTCCAGCTTGGTGTCTGCATTGTACCCAGTTGCTGTTATTGTGCAGAATTAATGAATAGTTTGCAAACTAGCATCACTTCTGTGAAAGCTGATGGACATGTTAATTATACCTTATTTAGATTTCACAGTTGCATGACCCAGATTCTTCTTTTCTGCCAAATTTCCAAAGAAAATTTAGAAACTCCAGTAAACACAGTGCATTAAAATGCAAGCAATGGAGAAACTGGCCACGCAGAGGCAGGATGATGATGAGCTTGGTTTATCTGACTGGAGGGCTAGAGTCAGGTAGTCTGTTTTCGGGATTTTAAGTTGATTCAACAGTGTGTATCTTTCCTCTCTGGGGTTTTATTAAAGTCTTTTGTAGGCACTGTACCTACTCAGTGTCTCCTTTCTATTAGGCAAGGATGAAAGCATTTACTTGAAGCCTAATCCTAGCTGCTCATTACTAATTTCTGCAGTGCATTAACTCCCTTATTTTTGGTGCTTGTAGTCTGTCTTTCTAGAAGATCAATATGCACATTTGGGTTTGCACTCTGGCTTCACCACTTTTTATTGAGCTACTAATATGACAGGCATTATGAAACAGCAGTAAACAAGATATAGTCCCTGTCTTTGGGAGCTCAGAGAGAGCCCACTGGGGCTTAGCAAGTGAGGAGGCAAGTACACTACCTTGTGACCAGGAGGAAGCAAGGGGACTGTGGAAATACACGGAAGAGATCCCTATTCGAGGAGTTAGGTGGAGGGTTATGTTTGGGAAAGCTGCTTGGACAAAGTGTTGTCTAAACCAGTGTTTCTCAGATTTTACTGCACACTAGAATCACCTGAGGGGATTGTTAAACAGAGATTTCTGGGCCCCATCTTTAGAATTTTTAATTCAGTACATTTAGGGTGGGGCCCGAGAATTCACATTTCTAACAAGTTACCAGTTGATGCTGTTGCTGCCTACTCTGGGGCCACATTTTGAGAATCACTTTTTTTTTTTTTTTTTTAATTTAGCTGCACCAGATCTTATTAATAGTTGTTGCATGCAGACTCTTTGTTGCGGCGTGCAGGCTTCTCTCTAGTTGTGGTGTGTGAGCTCTCTTGTTGTGGTTCATGGGCTCAATAGTTGAGGCACACAGGCTTAGTTGCCCCATGGCTTGTAAGATCTTACTTCCCCAACCAAGGATCAAACTGTACCCCCTGCACTAGAAGGCAGATTCTTACCCACTGGACCACCAGGAAAGTCCCAAGAATCACCTCTTCAAGCCAAGATATGAAGGAGGGTGAAGATGGAAAGAGTGTTTGTGTGTCTGTGTGTGCACATGTGTGCTTGTGCTCACCCATGGGGGTGGATGAAACAAGGGGAGTGCTGGGTAGAAGTATTCCAAAGGCTTGGTGATAAAGAAGGCATGACATACTTGGGGACATTAATGCTGTAGAGTGTAGAATGTAGGAAGTGCTGAGAGGGAGGTGTCCGCAGTGACACACTACAAAGGACTCAGTTAGTTGGAGTCTCGGTGGATTTATACAAGGACAAGGATTTGAGGCAAAGGATTTGAAGATGTTGACAAAGAAAGAACTGAAGTGAGGGTCAGAAAGCAAGTGATGACAGATAAAGTCAAGCCTGAGAGATCAAGGTCTTGATCAGCTTGAAGGACAGAGAATGGATATCTGGTATTTTTTGCTTTTTTTTTTTTTCTGGAGGTCAGAGGTAATGGCAGAGTCCAGGATCTAGGGTGGGTGACTGGAGTGGCAAGGAACTGAAGAGCATTAAGCAGAGGCAATCAAAGAACTGAAAGTCCACACTTGTGTGCATGATCATTGATAAGCTCTTTATGAAGGTGGCAGGGCTTGAAGAGGAAGGAAGACTGGGGAAGCTGGGACTGGGGCTCAAATGCTCAGAAAGCATGCAGGTCTGAGAGGCTGTAAATTACAATGATGAGGGACTGGGAAAGAAGAGGCTTGGTGACATAAATCTCAAGTTTTTTTTTATTTTTTGTGTCTTTTTTTAACCTGGAGGTGCCAGAATATGCCCTGGAATCTGCACTCGAAATCAAGGAAGGCAGTGTCCTTAAAAGGCTGTGGGATGATGAGCAGAAGCTTCAGAATGGGGCTCTCAGGGCAGAGCAGGACTTTGGTTGAAGCAAGGAGGTGGGGGAAGATTCAGGGAGGAAGTTGAGGGAGTTTTTTTTTTTTTTTTTTTTTTAATCATAGGGGGAAAAAAAGGAAGACAGTGTGGAAAGTCAGATGTCCCTGGCATTATGGTGGTTCCAGGGTCTTTCTGACAGTTGAGTGGGACCCCTGCCTGGGACACTGCTATGGCTCTCTCCCATCCAGGGAGTCCTGGTTCCCATGAAGGAAAAGTAGACTTCTTCCTGAGCACTTGCTCAGGAAGAAGTGGCCACCAGTGTGTGGGGTGGGATTTCTTTGCTCAAGGATGAAGCCACACCTACACAGATTTGTAGAAGAAGAGGGGCACTAGATCCTGCAAAACTGCAAAATTCCTTCACTTATAGGCAACATTATAAGTTATTAAATAGATTAAAGATTACTTTAAAAACAACAAGTTTCCCTGGAGAACGAAATGGTAACCCACTCCAGAGGGAAATCCTATGGCAGAGGAGCCTGCTGGGCTGCAGGTCCATGGGGTTGCAGAGTCAGATGTGATTTTGTGACTAAGCATGCATGCATATTTGAAAAAATAATTTAGAATAGAATTATCTGCTTTTCATACATTTTTTGAGACAACTATACGGAATAAAATTGAAAGTTGACAATCAATAACCTGTAAGTACCTAACTTACCAGATTATTTCTTCCAATTACTTCTGTAGAACCTTAAAAAAAAATTGTATTATATTCCATAGTAACAAATAACAGGCTCTACCTTAGTTTTAAATTTGTTTAAATTATCCTGAATATTATAGCCTACTAGAAAATGTTTCTTATAGCGTTTTACAGGGTCTCAATATTTTCTATTTAAAGCACATTATAATAAATTTTTTTCAAATTTGAAAAAAAATAAAAACAACACATTTATACTATTTTGAAGAATTCCACTTAGGGATTTTAGTCATGAAACTGTGCTGCAGGGATGGATTCTTAGAGATCAAACATCGTTATGATAAGAAGCCTATGAACTGCAGTCAAGTCAGACTTGCTGTATATGCCTATTGAGCTTGTGTAGAATCCATGTTCCAGGAGAAATGAAAAGAGGAAGGAAATGAAAACTAGCGATCAGGAGGTCTGGACTATAATCTGTTAAACTATATTTTAGGTACAGAAGATACAGAAAATCAATAAGGCATCTCCCTGTCCTCAAGTAGCTCCAACTTTAATGAGAGAGACAGATAAGTGAGTCCACACTGATTAGAGGCTTTGCTTATGTGGCACTCACTAGGCCCTGATGATGCTTTACGTGTGTAACTTACTTTATCATCACAACCACCCTATGAAGTTAAGACCTATTATTATTCATTCTACAGAAGAAAAAAACAAGGGCACAGAGATCATACAGTTGATAAGCAGCAGAACCAGATCTTGAACCCAGGGAGTCAGGCTGAAGACTTGGTGCTCTACCACAGGAAGCTGCCTGTAATTATAGTATGTGTGAAAATAGCTATAGAAGGCTCATGAATAGGGAACAAAAGAGGGAAGGAGGGCTCCCAGAGGACATAGTGGCATCTGAATAGGCCCCTGAAGAATAGCTCACATTTATTGAGTTAGGCATTACGGCAAATACTCTACATAAAATAATCCCATTGAATTGAACCCTCTCGACATCCCACTGTGGAAACTCAGTTATCATCATCCCCATTTTAGAGAAGATGACACTGAGACACAAAATGCTTTAGCACTGGCTGCACATGACAGAGCATATTTTGGAGACTGACTTAACTAAGGCAGTGTGGTGCCGGAACTGGGGCACCCAGCCACTGCACTGCAGGTGCCTCAATCCAGGAGCTCCAGAGGGAAGAAATGGTGGGTAATGGTGAGAGGGGACAGGGGCCTGGGGCAGAGGGAGTGTGTTGGCCAAAGTAGGAGGAGGTGTGTGTGGGAAATGCCCTGATGCTAGTAGCGGGTTCAGGGACTTCCTGCAGGGAGCACACAGCTGGGAGACTGGATAAATGCAGAGTGAAGGATTTTGATTCCACTTGGGAATGAGGATAATTGTTCCTTCCACATGAATACACAGAGCTCAAGAGTGCCTCTTGGATAAACTTGTGAAGTGGTAAAGTCTGTGGTTGGTATGCTCCTGCCTGCCCTCTCCCCACACCAAGCATACATCCCTAACTCATGTGACTCAGCAATTCCAATAGTCAGCTGATTTTGGCTTAGAGAGGGAATGGTTGCACAAGGCACTCAAGCCCGAGGTGGGTATGGTTGCCAACTCTGCACGAGGTTGTGGGAGAATGAGCTACTCACAGTACTGTCGGGCTGCTGGTGACTCTAGGAGGGACCACGGAGAGCCCACGACTATGCAAATCTAAACTCAGTCAATCTGGTTTGAAGTATGTATGAAGGACATTGTAAGAAGTATGTGGGCTTAGGATCTCTCCAGCCATAGAACCTCTGGCTCTGCCACCCTGATAGGAACCTGGTCTGCTTCCTTCTCAGTCCTTCCCCAAGATAGTGTTCTAGTCCCAGGAAGCTGAGCCCAGGTTGTTATGGAAGGAGCATGGGTAAGCACTGTCTGGGCAAGGAGAACACATTAAATACATGCCAGATTCTTTCTAGACATCAAATCCTACACAGGCCAAAAGCATCTGGGGGAGAAAGGCTGTTGAACTGATTTATTTAAATTACAAGGGACACCCATCCTCCCTTTTCTTTTCACTGGGAGGAATTTCACAACAGAAAGTGATTTCTGCTGTTTCTGACCCAACTTTGCCTCCAGCTCAGTCATTCAAATAGGGAAGGAGAAAGAACAAGTGGTTAATCTACAGCCACTGAGCTGCATATCAGTGAGCCACAGAGGACAGTGCAGTGGTCCCCTCAGGTTCTGCAGAGTAATTAAATAAGACATGTGATGTGATCAGGCACTGGGGATTTCTGGGAACGTTGCCTTTGGGGGTTTGGATCAGGACAAGGGAATAAATAGCTGCAAAGGACAATAAGAAACTGCAAACATAGCAACTAGAAGGTATCCTCAGGAAAAGCCTCGCGGCTCCTCATTCCCATCAGACCCCGAGCTTGTAGCACTCCCTGACTCGATACCACAGCAGCAACAGAATCAGGACCGATGGGCCACACAGGGGTTCTGCTAAAGGACTTCAGGGCTTATTAGAGTGCCATTCCTTGCTTATTTCTTAAATCCTGTTTTCTAGGAGCCCCTGGAAGGAAAATCCAAGTGCTCAAGCCTGAGGTCATCTCCAAACATATCAAAGAATGTTCAGAGGTGATGGTTTAGTTGCTAAGTCATGTCCAACTCTTGCGACCCCATGGACTGCAGCCCCCCAGGCTCCTCTGTCCATGGGATTTCCCAGGCAAGAACACTGGAGTGGGTAGCCATTCTCTTCTCTAGGGGATCTTCCTGATTCAGGGGCTGAACCTAGGTCTACTGCACTGCAGGCAAATTCTTTACCGACTGAGACACCAAAGAATGTGCAGAGATCCATTAAAAATCATACATGGAACACTGTTCCTTCAAGGCAGAAAATAATAACAAGGGAGGTGGCTTCTTTCTCCTAAGGCCACACCAGAAGTCTGTGGGGCTATATTTCACTCTGCATCTCTTTCCTTTGGCCCAGACAACTTGAGACTTCTAGAGGTCATGGTACTCAGAATCAGACAGCAGTGCCCTCTGGATGATGTTGGAACATAATGCTCTTTTTCAGCAAGGTGGTCTCAGGACACAGTTCACTAAATTAAGCATCATTTTATTTCTCAAATGGAGCTTTTTGCAGCTGAATCAGGAGTGAGGGGTGTTCATACACAAGTAGATATGTTTGTTCCCTTTGTTATAAAAACCTGTCACAGATTTTTACAATGTGGGATTAGTTGCCCTTCAGTCTGGCAGCCCACCCATCCAATGTGATCTTCATAGTTCTACATGCTATAAAATAAGAAACCAAACACAAGGGAAATTCTCAATGAAAATGCAGCATCTAACTGCATTTGGGATGTTAAAAAAGCTATTTCTTGTTGGATTAAGACCACAGATTCTCCAAGTGTGGACCCAGGACCCGTAGATCATATGACCTATGAGCTTGTTAGAAATGTACATCCTTGGCCCCACCTCAGACCTTCCAAGTCAGAAACTTCGGGGTGAGGCCCAGTGGAGCAGAAGGCTTAGAAGGTGGTTTTGGTGTGTACTGCTAGGTGAGAACCACTGGTTTACACTGACCTGAGAAAAAGAGGGAGCAGGTATGGGGGCTCCTGTGCTTGAACTAGACTTCAGGGCCTTTCAGACACAGGCTGTCTGAGCTTGGGAGGAAGCGGGGAAAGAGGGCTGACTTGTCAGTGGGAGCAGGGAGACACATAGGTAGCTTGGTAGCATGCATATGGAGTGTGAATTTTTAAAATTTGCTCTATTTGACATTATAGACATGGCAATAGGCTAAAGTGTCATATTTCCAAATATACTTTTCTTATCAGTATAGGCATAGAGTTACAGTTGTAGCCTGGGTGACTCTGGACTCACAGAGATGACTTCCCTTCTAGTGCTTTATATGTATCATGTCCACCATGATGAAGCCTTGATGTTCTCAGGAATGCCTTTAGAGCTATATCCACTGGATTTATATACCTCTTTGGCTTTAGTCGGGTACTAACCAGTCTATACCTTCACCCTGCACTAGGAAATATGGACAGAGGCTATTTTTTGAATTATATTTTCCTTCTTTTCTTCTCAACAATGCATTCTAAGATTCTGATACAAATCATATGCATTTGAGAGTACATAAGGAAAATGAAGATTTAAGAAAAATGTAAACATGCATTTTTTCATATTCTGGTAAGCTGAGAAAAAAAAGACGGGAAAGACAGTTCAGAGAATCTAGAAGAAGAAACCCTGAAGAATAAGCCTTTTAGCCAAGAAAAAAGATTGTTAGTTGTTGGTTACATTCAGAAGATTTGCATTTTTAAAGTTAATGACTAAAGTGATAAAAGGTTCCAGTTAAATTATTACAGTTACTGCTTGCTTCGGGGCAAGCAAAAAACCTTTGAGGTTTTAAATCACATTTTTCAGTCTGGCAGGAAAGGGTATTTTAAATTCCTACAAACAATTTCTTTAATCGTTGTAACTTTTCTCTACCTGGCCCCTCATTCTCACACACCTGGCAGGCAAATAAAAAAAAAAATTGTACAAAAGAATGTTGGTATTTGGATACAAAAGTAGAGCTGAGGCTTCCTTGGAGGTTAATAACCCATAAAAAATTGGTAGCTGTATTTAATTGCCTAAAAAACATCATATTTTGGTTATCCTGGTTTTGAGCTTTGGTGTGATCCAACCTTTGACATGTGCACTGACAATGTGGCAGGATCCTTGAAACTGAACCTGCCCCAGAAAAGCCCAGTGATGTGCTGTAACTGTAACACCAGTGCTGACATCTCAGCGTTTGCATCAAAGAGGTAGGGCAAGTGGAAATTTTACAGTACAGTTCTGCACTAATACATAAAGATGCTAAGACTCACCTATTTTGCCTCCTGAATGAGGTCTTTAATCCAGCAAGCTCCTTGTACTGCAAACAGAGATCCTCAGAGCAAAACTCCATTAAAGAGCATGATCAGAAAGAAATGAATGCACAAAAGTTTTTGAATAAAACAAAACATATCTCAAAGCCCAGAATATAAGTAATCAAAGCACTCTTTGTCAACAAAGCCCACATTCTGGAAAAACATTAGGGCCTAGTGATGGGCATTTGCTTAGAGGCTTTACTGAGGTTTAAGCCCTGGAAAAGCAAAAGGTTTTATTTGACCTCAGATTGCAAAGACTCTTTCTACCCTATCTGAATAAAGGTACAGAAGTGAACAGTAAAGTGGCTGGAACTGGGCTCTGGAGACTGACTGACTGGGACCAAATTCTGGCTTCATTGCTTATTAGCTGAGTGACACTGAACAAGTTATCTAACAATCTTTTGCATTAATTCCTTTATTTGTACAATAGGGCAAACAGCAGTATCTAACTCAAAGTTGGGGTTGGGTAATGATGTAAAGTGCTTAGAATCATAGCTGGCACATAGCAAGTTCAACAAGTTCAGCTTCTACTACCAATATTATTTTAATTTTTATGAATGAGAGTCCTGTAAGAAGATCAAAGAAGCAGCATTGCTTTCTTCCTTTCTTTCCTCCTTTCTTTCTGTCACCGTTCTTTCTTTCCATTTCTAGTTCTTTGCCACATTCCAAAAGGGATCTGAAGCTGAGAAGTGACATTGAGCATGTTTAGAGTTATGTGTGGATGCAGTCCTGATCTGGAGGCAAAGAGGCTGACTTCTCTTTCTGGCTTTACTGTTAACTACTAATAGCTGTGTGACTGCAGGGAAGTTTGCTTGCCTTCTGTATTAGTTTGCTAGGGCTCCCTTCACAAAGTTATCACTCCCTTAAAACAACAGAAATGTTTTGCCTCACAGTTCTGGAGGCTAGTGGTCCAAAGAAAGGTGTCCACAGGGTTGGCTCCTTCCAAGGCTGTGAGGGGGAATCTGCTCTAGGCCTCTCGCCGGCTTCCAGGAGTTTGCTGGCCATCTTCAGCCTTCCTTGGCTGGTAGAAGCGTCATTCTGCTCTCTGCCTCCATGGTTATAAGGTGTTCTCCCTGTGTGGGGGTCTGTGTTCAAATGTCCTATTTCACAAGGACTGAATCAGAGGCCCACCCTACTCCAGTGTGACCTCATCTCAACAATTATATCTACAAGGGCCCTATTTCTGGATCAATTCACACTCTGAGGTACTGGGGGTGAGGACTTCAACATGTGAATATGGTTGTGGGGACAAGACACACAATACAAACTATAATAAAGGGGACACTTTTCAGAGTCTTCTGGATGTTGCTGTGCTCTGTGATTCTCTGAGAGGGGCATAAAGCATGTACGATATTTCTCCAACTTAACTAACTAGAGAGCACTTTTGTTCTGCTGTGGAGAATCCTGATGGCCTCATGCTAATCATGACAGCCTTGTCGACACTGCTGACGGGGCCGTGACTTCCCTACCATGAATATGGAGAATCAGGGCTGACCATAACCCAGCTTGGAATGTCCTCCCTCCATTTAGGGGCAGAGTCCATCCTGGCTCTCCTCCAGCGGCACCCCACCTATCTGTGGCTAGCTCGCTGGGATGATGGATGAAACCAAGCCAGTAGCCCCTCCCTGCCCTGTCAGTCTTTGAGTGAGTGAGAGCCCCCCCACCCTCACCCCCACAGAGGCTCTTTCTGGCTCAGAGACAGCTGGTGTGGGTGACAGGGAGACTGGGAAGCTGCATTTACATTCAAGCAGCTATGATCCCATGCAAACTAGAAAGGAAAGCCCACAAGGGAGAAAATGACTTACTCATAAAATTTTATAAATAGGTTGAAAGAAATACCTGCCTCAGCTTTGCTTTGTGTTGCTGTCAGCAAGCACATCTTTCATAGCAAGCTGACATTCTTGTCGACAGTGCTGTTAACAGCATTCTGAATAAGGTAATTACCCAATAAAGTTAATATTAGCCAAACTGCACAAAACTTGAGTTAAAAATGTATCTGATTGCGGGACAGAAACCTGAGTCACGTGTCTTACCCACTGAACCTGTGACGTGCCTGCCTTGAGAGGAGGAACCGTCTCAGGAAGGAGGCTGTCATTTATATTCTGGACATGAACCCACTCTTGGAAGGAGAAGCCTCAAGGATGCTTTCTTCTCTACCTTAAGGCAGCAAGAAAACGAGATTTTTGCTTTCTATTTTATCTCTGCATGATGTTTCTGTTCACTTTGCAGGGCACAGTGCAGTGTAGCACAGTCTGCCCTTTTCTGTGAAAAGTGAGCTGAGGTGGCATCAAAATAGGAATTCATATTACTGTATGGGTTTCAATGTCCTTGTAGGACTGGTGCAAGGAAACAGTCTGAGTGCTGTCTGAGCTCTCCTGTCTGCATGCCCTAGAACTGCAGAGTGTGAGATAGCTCACACAAAGGGCATTAAGTTTGAGCAGAGGGAGTACAGGATTTAGGGTTAAAAGAATTGGGTTCTAATAGCCAGTGTGTCATTAATAATTGATTGATTTTTGGCAAGCCAGTTTCCTTTTTCACGCCTCATTTTTTTTCATATGTCAAATGGAGGTAAAAAAAAATTCACTCTATCCCTCTGAGATGAGATAATAATAATAATAGACGTGGAAGTACCATGAATATAAGTAGTTATTTTTAGCCTTAAATGATTGGCCAGCAAGGAAGTTGTCATTTTAGGATATTAAAAAAAAAATAAGACAAAATAGAAACTAATAAAAATCAAAACTAAAATTAAGGAACTTCCTAACAAACATTAAGTCCATGGCAGATAGCCTTACTAGTGAATTCTACCAAAGGATCAAAGAAGAATTAATACTAATTCTAATCAAACAATTCCAAAAAATAGAAAAGGAGGAAGCACTTTCAGACTTTTACAAGGTCAGTGTTACCCTGATACCACAACCATTCAAGGGTGCATAAGAAAAGAAAATTAAAGGCAAATATCTGGGATAAATACAGATGTAAAAATTCTCAACTAAATATTAGCAAGCCAAGTTTAACATTACATTAAAAGGATCACACATCATGATCAAGTGGAATTTATTCTAGAGTTGCAAGGATGGCTCAACATCCACAAATCAATCACTGTGATACATTAACAAAATAATGGATAAAAATTCTATGACCATATCAAGAGATGCAGAAAAAACACTTGACAGAATTCAATATCTACTTATGATTAAAAACTCTCAACAAAGTGGGTATAGAGGGATCATAACTCAGCATAATAAAAGTCATATATGACAAGCACATAGCTAACATCCTACTCAATGGTGCAAAGGCAAAAGCTTTCCCTCTAAGATCAGGAATAAGACAAGGATGCCCACTCTTGCCACTTTTATTCAACAAAATATTTGAAGTCCTAGCCAGAGCAATTAGACAAGAAAAAGAACTACAAGGCATCCAAATTGAAAAGGAAGAAGCAAAACTGTCACTGCGTATGAGATGATATGATATATATTAATAGAAAACCCTAAATACTCCACCAAAACCCTATTAGAACAAATAAATACATTTAGTAAAGTTGCAAGATATAAAATTAATATGTAAAAATCTGTTACATTTCAATACACTAGTAATGAACTATCAGAAAGAGAAATTAAGAAAATAATCTAATTTACAATTGCGTCAAAAAGAATAAAATATCTCGGAATAAATTTAACCACAGAAGTGAAAGTTTTATACAGTGAAAACTGTGAGACATTAATAAGAGAAACACTACACAAATAAATGGAAAGATATTATGTGCTCAAGGAGTAGAAGAATTAATACTGTTGAAATGTCCATACTACACAAAGCAATCTATAGATTAAATGCAATCCCTATGAAAATTTTCACAGAAACAGAACAATCTGAAATTTGTGTGGAGCCACAAAAGAACACAAACAGACAAAGCAATTTTGAGAAAGAAGAACAAAGTCAGAGGCATCATGCTCCCTGATTACAAGCTATGTTACAAAGCTACAGTAATCAAAACAGTAAGACATTTGCATAAAACAGATACATAGATCAATGGAATAAAATTGAGAGTCCAGAAAAAGTCCACTCATATATGATTTATGACAAAGGAGTCAAGAGTATGCAATGGGGAAAGGACATACTCTTCAATAAATGGTGTTGGGAAAACTAGATAGCCACATGCTAAAGAATGAAATTGGATCAATATCTTACACCATATACAATAATTAATTTTAAGTGGATTAAATATTGGATGTAGAAAGTGAAACTATAAAACTTCTTGAAGAAAACACAGGCAGTAAGTTCCTTGACATTGGTCTTGGTGATTTTTTTTTTTTTTTTTTTTTAATTTGGCGATGAAAGTAGAAATAAGCACGTGGGACTACATCAAACTAAAAAGCTTCTGCACAGTAAAAGAAACCATCAACAAAATGAAAAGGCAGCCTAATGAGTGGGAGAAAATATCTTCAAATTATATATCTAATACGGGGCTAATATCATATCTATATGTATAAAGAGGGCTTTCTTGGTGGCTCAGTGATAAAGATCCACCTGCCAGTGGAGACATGGGTTCAACCCCTGGGTAGAGAAGATCCCCTGGAGTAGGAAATAGCAACTCACTCCAGTGTTCTTGTCTGGAAAACTCCATAGATAGAGAAGCCTGGTGAGTTGCAGTCCATGGAGTCAGACATGACTGAGCACTACTATTACTACTACTTTATATATAAAGAACTCATATAACTCAACAGTGAAACCTCAAACAACTTGATTTTAAAGTCATCAGAGTGATTACCCTCCAATTAAAATAAATAATTTAAAAAATTGTCATAAGACCTGAACAGACATTTTTCCAAATAAGATATACAGATGGTCAACAAGCATATGAAGATATAATCAGTAATCATCAGTAGTCATCATGAAAAAGCAAATAAAGACAACAATGAGCTATTATCTCACCCTTGTCAAGAATGGCTTTGATCAAAAAGACCAGAAATAGCAAGTGTTAGCAAGGATATGGAGGAAAGGGAACCCTTTTACAGTGTTGGTGGAAATGTAAATTGTTGCAACCACTATGGAAAACATTACGGAGGTTTCTAAAAAATTAAAAATAGATCTACCATATGATCCAGCAATTCCACTTCTCAGAATTTATCCAAAGAGGATGAAAACACTAATTTGAAAAAAATTTTCAAGTATCTCAGGTTGAAGGGCTGAGAACAGCTCATTACAGAGGTTATGTGTGAGCTGCCCCTGAAAAGTGTGAACAAGCAAAGATTGATTGATTAAATCAGTATTTGCAGAGCTCCAACCCTGTGCCAGGCATTGTTCTTGGGACTTGAGAGTTCATCAATGAACAGAAGGAAGATTCTTGCACTTAAGAAACTTACATTCTAGTGGAGGAAGGTCAGGGCCAGGTGAGTCAGAAGATGCAGGTCAGGAGGGTGAGGAGAGATCATCCTGGGAAGACAGCAGTGTTAACAAAGATAACAGAGAAGGAACTCACAGGGGCAATAGAAAATACATTTCATTTCTGGTTTTGTTTCAGATTATTTGGTAGTGGCTGTCTGGAATTGATGCTGAGGAGAATTCTGAGACTTCCTTCTGGCTCAGGTGGATGAGGGACAGGGTTGATTAATGACGTCTGTAAAGAGTGTGGAAAGGGAGAATTGGAGGATATGTGTTGGATGTTTGCCATTTTCACGTGGCTAGATTATAGTTGTGCCATTATGGTCTGTGCTCTTCCAGTCTCCTGAGAATGTTTTGAAGTTCAATAAGCAAGTATTATGAAGCCCAGAACTTGGATATTCTCACAGCAAGGCTCTCATACATACATGGAAGTGTTACTGGCCTACTTCTCTAAATTTTATCTCCTCTACATTGAGATCACAAGTAGGTGTGTAATGCAGCAATGTTTCATAGAACTTGTTTCTGTTTGTGGTTTCACTTCTTTGGCTCCCTGGACCCCAGCTCAAAGTGATCTTCAGCCTCTAAAGATTCTCAGAATTTTAAGTTGCTTATTTTTTATTCTCGTCTTCTGTTTGGAGTCATCTAATTATCCCCTTCTTAGCACTTTAGAGAAGTGCTAAGTCCTTTAAGTCAACTAAAGAAACTATGCAGCCCTTCTTGTTGACTCATCTTTGCCTCATACCTCTTACAGTTTGTTGGGGTTTCAGAATATCTTATACTACAATGACTCCAGCTGTCTAGACGGGCCTCAAAGGAGGAAAGCCTACTACTTAGGCTTTGATGCGTCAAATAAATAAATTTAGAAAATCCTTTCTCTGTTGAGATTGTACTGATTTTAGGCTACCACATTAGTGCAAAATTTATTTTGGATATTAAGAGTGTCCATTTTTTCCTATTAGAGCAGACTATAGGAAATTGCCATATTTTAGGTCAAAAAGGCTGCCAAAATTTTTCTATGGTTCAAGGTATATTTGCATATCTTCTTTGGCAATCCTAATCTGGAGCATCTGAGCTTTAGACTATATTAGGGAAGACTGTCTTGTACTTAGAAAGGCAAAAGAGAAATGAACATTAATATTTTGTTAAAACATGTCTTTCTGCCTTTAAAGCCCATTCTTCCCGTTACCTCCTTATGACAGTAAGAAAAGTTGCTCAAAAGCCTTTCTTCCAAAACTTGAAGAGTTGGATGCCCTTCAACTCAGCTTTTGTAAATGACTTAAAGCCAGAAGGCAGATTGTCCCCTTTAGTATTCACTGGTTGGATGGAAAAAATAAAGTATTTAATGAGAAACTCTGGGATATTTGAAATGATATTAACAACTGTGTTTGTTTCCCAAATGCCTGAGGGCAATTTGGTTCCTGGATTAACTACTGAATAGCATCTGTGTTTAATAGCTGACAGAATCTTGCAGGCTGGTGTTCAGGGAAATTCTGTCTGATCATCTATTTTTATTTCATTCATGTAATCCAGTGACTGTTTGTGCATGCAGGTATGGAGGTACCTGGATGTTTTGATAAACATTTGTATGAAGGATTGCAGTGCAACTGAAGAGTGCAACATAGCAGGCAATTGGAGAGAGGGCTGTTTCAGTTTGCTAGAAATTGGCAACTAACCCATTTTCTTAAAGGGGGATGCTGGGAGTACTGCTCTGTTCCTGGAAATAAAAGCCAAACCAACCTCTTTGTGCCATGGACTTTGCTCATTGGACCTACTTCTCATTGTCCGAAAACTGTCAGTCATAGAAATAATGCAGCCAGTTGGCTAATTAGCAGGGATTCTGCTGCTGGGAAGGGGGGCATCTATGAATGACACAGGAACACTAAGAGACCTTGGCTCCCTGCACCATCATCTCATACCATTTAGACACATGTATGAGATGTGTGGGCAAAGGAGCAGGCTGAAGCCCAGCTCTGCTGACGTCACTAATAAAAATGGCAGCACTCAGAGAGGTTTTCACTCCCCAGAGACAGGAGTGTGAAGTCAATTCACAAAAGGCTAGTGAGATGCTGTCCTTTGGTGTCAACTTTTTTTCATTGTGCCAAGAAGAGGGTTCTCAGCAAAGTCTCAGACTCCCTCTGCCAACTGACCAGGTCCCGGTCCTTAAAGATGATAGATGACATGAAGCATGAAGATCAAAACTAGAGATCTGAGATAGTCCCAGTAACAGGAAGGAAGAAGCATTGTTCCTGGTTTTGTTTTCTAGTAGAAGAATCACAAGAGTGTTTGAATGTCTGCTTCAGTCTTTCATGAGCATTTTCCTTGGAGGCTGATGTGAAAGATATCAGAAGCTTCTTTTTCTTTCCTCAGACAGTCTTTGTCTCAGAGCTTTAGGTATTAGAGAACAGAAGATGCCACGTGATGGGGATAAGAGGTAGAAAGCAATCTGGGAGTGCTTACCCTTAGGTAAAGATGAAATTTCATGTCTTCTTTTTCTGCTTTGTTCTACAATTTCCTTAAAAGTCATGTCACATAAAGACAGTATAAATAAAAATTATTTTGCAAGTGGGGAAAAAGAACTCAAATTTGGAGGTGTGATGTTAGAAAGGCAATCTGTGGATCTGGTGATATATTTTGGTCCATTCATTTAACTTTCATGATTTTTTCAACAAAATCACTCCCTGCCACCTGTGGAAGTTGCAAGTTGGTTTAATTAGGGTTTGTACTTTGAGAGGCTCGTGAAAGGCGATTAGAAATACAAGGTAGTGTAACAAAGCAAGCTGAGGACATCTTATAAAAAGATTAAAAATACACACAGGGTACCTAAAACTCATTTCAGAGAAGCCTAAAAGCAAACTTTGCCCAGAAGCTACATAAATACCAACTGGAGAGAGTAAGATCAGCTTTCCCAGGACTCAAAGTATCAGAGATAGGGTGATCCTGTTAATCCTGTCCCTTTGATTATTACCAGAATTTTCAGCTGGTCTCTCTAGTTCCTCTCCAGGATGGAAGCACCTCTGGATTTACAAATCCTCCAGCATCCCCACTTCTTCCAGAGCTCATTCCCTGACTGCAGGGCCAAATGATCTCTCTCAGCCTCATCTTCTCCCCAGCAGCTCTAGTTCTAACAGTTTCTATACTGAGGGCACTAAGTGAGAAGACTGCCGAGAATGAGCGTGATGGTTATCTTGACAAATAGCATCTTCAGAAAGTCCCAGTTTATCCCATTTGATCAGAACTTTGACCTGTTTTTAAATTGATTTGGGTTATAATTTCATCATTCAAAAGTTGGAGACATTCAGTGATTTTTGCTTTTAGCTTTCTAAAAAGAAAATCCAAGTATCTTAAGATAAAGATAAGCAATTACAATGCTTCCCATAATTATAAGCTCTGATAAATGCAAATAATAATGAAAATAAAATGTATGAACTTGGTATCCAAACCAAGACTAAGCTACCTTGGATTTGGTGCCAATCAGATACTGACTGCAAACACTTGAAATGAGTTCTCCTTCCCCAAACAGTCACTTTATGTGTTTTGGGTATGACTTTTCTGGGCCATCTGGTATGGTTTCCCAAACCCACAGTTTGAACTTTTCTGAAGATTGACAGGGTGATAAAGGCAAAAAAAACTGAGAAGAAAGGGACATCAGAAAAACAATGGGAGCAGGATGTTGGGGAGGAGGATAAAAAAAGGACATTGGGGAGTAGAGTAAAAACTGAATGTTTGCTCTCTTTCTCATCCTCTGATGTCAAACTTTGTGATGCATCTTAGGGGCTCAGAATCAGAGAATCACACACAAAGCTAGAAGAATCGTAGTCGTTTTCAAACTGCAGGCCAAGGAACCCCAGCAGTTTTTTTCTGGGGCTGCCTCATAGATGGGGAAGGAGAGAAAGGCTTCATTCCGCTTTTCCCAAATCTTTCATGTACTTGACAACAAAACAGAATCCTAAAGAGAGAGCCAATTATAGTTTTCCAGATGAAATTTAACCCATTTAGCATTTTGGTTTTAAAATTAGTATCATCACAAAATGAACAAGGTGGAGAAAATCAGCAACGATTAGAAATGATCCAAGTGAAACATCCTGTCATTATTGGTTCACACCCGTCATGCTGGACTCTCCAAGCTGACAAAAAGGATACTCCTCACCTTGGCCTCTCCAAAGTCTCATTCCTATGATATTCAGACTCACAAGAAAATACAAATTAGCTGTAGATCACTCCACTTCTCACTCTTTACATTGTCTCCCACCTCTCCTAAGTTTCTTTTGTTTTCTAGAAAACCAAGATAACAGCAAATCTCAGCTTCATGATCCACACAAATTATTTTTAAGGTCATTCCAGATGGTCACCATGGATTTCTGTGCCAACTCAAGAACAAAGAATTTTGTTACACAATGATGGGATAATAGAAAAGATATTGAAACAAGCCATAGACCAGGGTTTAGAGAATTACCAGAGCTGACTATAAAATATGGAAGAATGTGCTGGAGTTTTAAAACAGTTCCCAGGTAGTGTAAGAAGTGCAGGGGAGTCAATCATGGAAGAGCTGCCAGAACTTTTCCAGAAGGGCAGGATTTCTGCCCAAGAGACTGGAGGCTGGACTCCCACTACTGTGCCAGTCACCACACATCTGCACTGCACATAAATGGTGGGAAGTGGAAACACCTGCTGAAAGCTCTGCTGAGACAGAATTACAACAATTGAGTCATGGGGCTCTGCCCTGCTGCCACAAGATCATCATGGGAGGAATGATGGAGCAGCTTACAAAACTAAGAAGTATTTGGTCTTTTACATGCCCTGCACTGCACTTTGTATGTGACAGCAGCTCAGTAACTGTTAAAGATGGTGCAGAAAATGCCTTTGTAATTTCTCTTGGGAAATGTCTTTCTTTGCAAAATTTAGATTGAAAAGAAAGCATAACTATTTCTAAAAGTGATGACAAGAAAGCAAGGATGAGTCCTTTATGCTAATGCTGTCCCTCCCCAACATAAATAATTCCCAAGGTATATTAAAATTGGAAGGTCATCTAGGCATCTCTTGAAGTACAGCAAGAAACCACAGCAAGGTCTTTTTGGTCAAATACCAAGTTCAACAGCATTCTGCAGCCTATGCCGAACTTTAAACTTCTAAGAAAATAATCTAACCTGATTTCAGGTGTGTTTTATCAGCTCCCTAGTAAACTACTAGTGTCATAACCTTTCCTCTTCCTTGTAACTAGGCGGAATCCTTTCCCTTAAAATGGTCATTTACTTAGACCTATCAAAATTTTAAGAGTTCAACAGAATTTTCCCCACCCACTTCATCAAAAACCAAAACAACAAGCTAAGTGTCATCTTCCAGATGCTTTTAAGGAACCCATTATACAAAGTGTCTTTGAAGTTTTACATCTGATAGCCTATAAAATTGAGTTCCATTTACATTTTAGCTTCCCTCACCCATACCCCAACATTATTTCCTCTAAAAACTAGAAGATGGAGGTGTGAACCTTGGCACCAGCTCTTATGAAATGTATGACCTTGAACAAGTCACCTAGCTTCTGTGAGCATGAATTTTTTTTGCATGTAAAATGAGGACAATAAAATGAAGATTGCTGGAAGGATCAAATGAGATAGAGGATATAAAAACACACTGTAAATTGTAGAGTGCCCCACAGATATAAATACTAAAGAAACAGTGATAGTACAGTGGGATAAGCATCAAATTTGACATCAGGAGACATAGGTATACATCTGGAATCTTCTGCTTAACAGTTGTGTGATTTGGGGCAAGTCTTGTAAACTAGGGAAGACCCACTTTCTTCAAATGTAAATGTGGATTATTAAACTACCAAAAAACTTTGTAGTTGAAATAATAGCCAAGTGAACCACGGGGAGACATCTAGCTTAACCCATGCCTATCAGTTATTTTCCCTTGGGAATTTGGGATTAGGATTAAAGGACTGTCATTCATTTCTGAACAAGGATGTGAGACAGGAGAACTCAAACCACCCTGTATAAAGGGCTGATTAGTAAAGAAAGCAGGTTTACTGATGAGGAAGAATGAAATGCGTGAGAACGACAGAGATACACACACACACAGACAGAAAGAGTGCTGTGTATGTGCTTCTTTACTCTTGACTTCTTTCCTCTTGCATTTCTAGGTGACATCCCTAAGTATCCTTTTTGTAAATTCCTCCTGGATTAGTCAAGGTTCAGTTGTAGAAAAGAGAATCCATTCTAACTAGTTTAGTGGAAAGGGATTTAATGCAGGAATTGGGTACTTACCAGGTTGTTGGTAGGGAGAGGAGCAGGCTTTAAGCCAAACTTTGAGGGAAACCCCCCAAGTGACCCCACAGAAGTGGCCCGCTGGGGGAGTTACTACCCTTCCAGAAAGCTGGTAAGCAAGAAAGCTGGGGAAGGAAGAAGCTGCTCCCACAGCCACTGGCTTTGGACCGCACTGGTTTTGTCAGGAGGCACACCAGTATGATTCTTTATACCTGTGAAGCCGAGAACTGGTCAAGGAGGTAACTGCTACCACTCTCAACTTCCAACCCAACCCCATAATTCTAAGGATCTGAGCAATGTGAGCTCTCTTGTTTCAGTCTGTGGCATGCAGCAAACCAGGCATGAGATATGATAGGGTTCAGTGGGCTAAGCTACATATCCCCACCATATCTACTTTGACTCTTTCTCCTCAAAGGTGGCCCAGTCAATTTCTGTTCATTTGAACCGAAGAGCACTCATCAACAGACCCATGTGAAACTGCCAGGCTCTTGGATTTGCTACAATGGAGCCATTAGGTTTCTTTCAATGAGATGTTCAGGGATGGCCACTTCAGAGACCAACATAAAGAAATAAGGACAAGGTCTGGCTCTGCTTGGGAAGTTGTGATCATTATGATGTCTATTCTGTCCTCTTTCAACAATTTTTTGTCCTGAATTACTGTTGGCAAGCCCAAAGCTTAAGATGTGGGTACTTCCTACATGAAATGACATAACTGCAGAAGAATTAACACGGATAAGAACATTTTTGGCATCATCACAAGCCTGAATTGAAGTCTTAGTAAAACAGCAGGTCTTTCTGTGTCCCACAATGCTGGGCACCTTACCCTTCCCTCACTCCCCCACCTTCAGTTCAGGCCACTTGCTGCACTGAAAGCCCACCTTCCGTGGATCTGGGGGCAGATTTCAGGAGCCCTGGGCTGGCCTTAGGTTACTCCATTAGTGTGGTGCTAGGCCTGCATAGAGTCATGGAAAGTGCATAGAAAGTGAGTCATTTGCTTTGGCACTTAATAGTAAGTGACCTTAGACTAGAAATTAATCCCTCTGACCTCAGATGCTTGTCCAAGATGGAGCAATAATGCCTGATACAGATATTTGTGAGAACTATGTGAGATGGTAATTACACAGCTCTCTGTAACAGTGCTCAGCACACAGACCACATGTATTAAATACTAGCTTTTTTAGGGTTGGAGTTTTGATATTTGTGGGTTCAGCCATGTTTCTGAAGCCCTACTTTTGGTCAATGGAACCTTGTCTTGTTGTCCTCGGTATGAGTCTGTGTCTCAGCTATAGAGATCTGCTACTCAGCTGCTTGCCCACACAGACATCTGATAGTTTTGAGATTCCCCATTATACCAATCACCCTCTTTATGGTCATGACATCCTTAACTGCCACTGCTGGCTTGAGGTGCCACCTCCTATTTGTCATGTTGTTCTCTGGATCCCAAGCTCTACCTGGCTTTCCTCTCATCACTTTTAGTTGGGTCCTTACTTTTCCTCCTTGCTACCTGTATCTTCCTCTCTTCCTTTCTGGCTTCAGTGAACATATCTGCTCTCAGAGTCTGGATATTAACCTTCTCATGCCAGGTATGAAACAAAGTCCTCCAGGTCCCTGCTGCTCAAACTGTGCTGTACTGGCATCGCCTGAAGCTTACTCTGAATCAGAATCTGCATTCTAACCAGATCCCAGGTGATTCACAGGCACATGAGAGTTTGAGAAGCGCTGAACTATAGCAAGGAAATGTAGCTAGCTTAGAAAATCTTTTGGTAGTGTCTGGAAAAATCTTTTAATCTTTTTCCTTGTGATGTTCTAGAGACAAACTGCTGTTTTCTAATAGAGCTTGCTGGCACCTCCATCAAAAGGACTTCAGTATGGTATTCCATGCCTTTTCATTCAGGGCATGGGCTTTTTGTGCTTTAAGGATGAAGTCCAGGCTTAAGAAGCCATTAAATGAAAACTCTGGTAGGATGTTGACTCTAAGGCAGTTCTACTTGCTTCTGGATCAAATCAAATGAAGGAATTGTGCATTTGTGAATTATACTATAAAGAGAAAGAACTCTTGAAGTCCATTTTTAATCTTTGGTTTGCCCTCTTCCTACTCTAGCTTTCCGCAAACCTTCCTTTTACCAGTCCTTCAGAACTAGCACCCAAGCACAGAGCAGAGCCAAGAAGTCCTAAGGTACATGGTGGAGAAAAGCTTTGAAAAACGGCAGACATTTTTGGTGACAACACTGAATTGGTATCCTGTTTTTATATTCAAAACACATCTTTGGGATATTGGGGTATTATAATTTTATTTTTTCAATTATCCAGATACACCAAAATCCCTCCCTTTCCTTTCTTAAAAGCTCTAAGTGGCGTAAGGATGAACTGTCTTAAACATAAACAAAAAGAAATCATCTTATGAAAGGTATAGAGATATTGAGAGACATAGTGGTCTTTCCCACCTAATTGCCCCACACCACCTCACTTCCACCTATACTGTCATTAGGTGACTGAGAAAAAAAAAAAAAAAACACAGCCTGTCCTTTGTTTTGGTTTTGTACACATAGATACTACCCATTTTTCTGATGAAGCATTTAAGGAAAATAAGTCTTCCATTCTCAGTGCCGATATCAGTTTGACCTGGTCCTACCCAATCAGTACACCTGGGTTGGCTGTCATCTTCTGAAAATGATGGGCTCCATGATATGCATGAGGTAATCTGCTGTTTTCCTTCAGATATTGACAGGGTTTGGGAGTTGGGTTAGAAGAGAGGGCCTAAAAGTCATTAAAAATAAATAAGAGGAAAGAAAAGGGCTCTCCCTTGCAAGACTGAAAAGGTCTAGAGGTCAACGGCTAGAAAGATTGAAAGTGCCCCCAAGGCACTTAATAAATCAAGAGATGGTGGAACTTGCTGCTAGTAGAAAGGTAAATAATTTCTTGCTTCTTAAGCACAGTAGTGGTGGTTAAAATACAATAAGTTAAATTTCTGACCTGAATAGGATTTTTCTAAGCTGTGCTGAGTGTACAGTGACTATCACTTGCTTTTAAAAAATGCCACCAGGAAAATATCTAATGATGGGGCTCCATCTTAAATAAAAGATACTGTATGAGTTTTTCAACAGTAGGGATGACTTAGAAGTAATTCCTTTAGAAAAGACTACCCGATGTGTACATGATGCAAGACATCTTCATGGATCATTTTCGCATCCCCTGCAGGAACTGGGTAAAGAGGTGAATGTTTCCCTACTTGCAATAAAATACTTATGTTCAATGGTTAATTACCAATTAATAAAAAGGGTCATAATGAGTGGATCTTTCCCAGTCCCCATTCATTTCAGTTCAGTCGTTCAGTTGTGTCCAACTTTTTGTGACCCCGTGAATCGCAGCACGCCAGGCCTCCCTGTCTATCACCAACTCCCAGAGTCCACCCAAATGCATGTCCATCGAGTCGGTGATGCCATCCAACCATCTCATCCTCTGTCGTCTCCCTCTTCTCCTGTCCTCAATCTTTCCCAGAATCAGGGTCTTCTGAAATGAGTCAGCTCTTCGCATCAGGTGGCCAAAGTATTGGAGTTTCAGCTTCAACATCAGTCCTTCCAGTGAACACCCAGGATTGATCTCCTTTAGGATGGACTGGTTGGATCTCCTTGCAGTCCAAGGGACTCTCAAGAGTCTTTTCCAACACCATGGTTCAAAAGCATCAATTCTTTGGTGCTCAGCTTTCTTACATCCATACATTTTCTCACATCCATACATGACCACTGGAAAAACCATAGCCTTGACTAAACAGACCTTTGTTGGCAAAGTAATGTCTCTGTTTTTTCATGTACTGTCTAGGTTGGTCATCACTTTCCTTCCAAGGAGTAAGTATCTTTTAATTTCATGGCTGCAATCACCATCTGCAGTGATTTTGGAGTCCCCAAAAATAAAGTCAGCCACTGTTTCCACTGTTTCCCCATCTATTTGCCATGAACTGATGGGTCCAGATGCCATGATCTTAGTTTTCTGAATGTTGAGCTTTAAGCCAACTTTTTCACTCTCCTCTTTCACCTTCATCAAGAGGCTCTTTGGTTCTTCTTCACTTTCTGCCATAAGGGTGGTGTCATCTGCATATCTGAGGTTACTGATGTTTCTCCTGGCAATCTTGATTCCAGCTTGTGCTTCCTCCAGCCCAGCATTTCTCATGATGTACTCTGCATATAAGTTAAATAAGCAGGATGACAATATACAGCCTTGACATACTCCTTTTCCTATTTGGAACCAGTCTATTGTTCCATGTCCAGTTCTAACTGTTGCATACAGGTTTCTCAAGAGACAGGTCAGGTGGTCTGGTATTCCCATCTCTTGAAGAATTTTCCACAATTTCTTGTGATCCACACAGTCAAAGGCTTTGGCATAGTCGATAAAGCAGAAATAGATGTTTTTCTGGAACTCTCTTGCTTTTTCAAGGATCCAGCGGATGTTGGCAATTTGATCTCTGGTTCCTCTGCCTTTTCTAAATTCAGCTTGAACATCTGGAAGTTCACAGTTCACGTATTGCTGAAGCTTGGCTTGGAGAATTTTAAGCATTACTTTACTAGCGTGTGAGATGAGTGCAATTGTGCGGTAGTTTGAGCATTCTTTGGCATTGCCTTTCTTTGGGATTGGAACGAAAACTGACCTTTTCCAGTCCTGTGGCCACTGCTGAGTTTTCCAGATTTGCTGACATAGTGAGTGCAGCACTTTCACAGCGTCGTCTTTCAGGATTTGAGATAGCTCAATTGGAATTTCATCACCTCCACTAGCTTTGTTCATAGTGATGCTTCCTAAGGCCCACTTCACTTCACATTCTAGGATGTCTGGCTCTAGGTGAGTGATTACACCTTCATGATTATCTGGTCACGAAGACCTTTTTTGTACAGTTCTTCTGTGTATTCTCGCCACCTCTTCTTAATATCTTCTGCTTCTGTTAGGTCCCTACCATTTCTGTCCTTTATTGAGCCCATCTTTGCATGAAATGTTCCCTTGGTATCTCTAATTTTCTTGAAAAGATCTCCAGTCTTTCCCATTCTATTGTTTTCCTCTATTTATTTGCATTGATCTCTGCATTACAGGGTAGCTAAATTTAGCTAAGAAAAAAAAATGCAAAATTTATAGAACAAAGTTCAGTTTCTTGCAGCATAGGGAAGCATCATTCTTAGCTTAAGACAGATGCCTATTAAAGATATTACATCCAGATGGTATAGCAGAGTTTTTCAAATTGTAGTATCTGGGCCAGCAATATCAGCATCTCCTGGGAACTTGTCAAAACATAAATTCTAAGGCCCCACCCTGACCTGCTGAATCAAAAACTCTGGGGGTGAGAACTAGCAACCAGTGTTTGAACAAGACCTCTGGGCAATTTGCATGCTCACCAGTTTGAGAACCACTGCTACCCAGCAAAGTCTAAGCAGGGACTGTGAAAAAGTAGAATGTGCCAGGGTTCTGGAGCCAAGACCGACTTCCTCTCCTCCTTGCTTTGTCAGCACTAGCTGTGTGATGTTGGTGAGCCATTGGCCTTCCTGATCTTGACTTTTTCTTCTGAAAGGTAAGGACCATTTCCCCTCCCCACAGATCTGTTGTGGGGCAAATGAGATAACCTAAGTCCTTGTTCATGCAGTAGCTCAGAAAACACTGATGCTTCTTTTCTTCCCTTCCCTGAAACTGGGTTCCTGCTAGGAAATCCAGCAGCTCAGATTCATCAATATTTGTGGAAAGTTAAGAGCATTTTCACATACTCATGGACATTATAATGAAAGTCAGATAACTTGTATTAGGCAGGCTATTGCTGCCTTGGCCTGTGCTGTCCTATTCAGGCCTCACTGCCATGTGTGGCCACTGAGAACTTGAAATGTGGCTCCTTGAACAGAGATGAGCTGCAAGAATAAAATACATGCAAGATTTTTAAGACTTAGTGTGAAATAATGTAAAAATATTAATTCATATTTTTTCAATATTGTTCACATATTGAATTTAAAGTTTGGATATCCTGGGTTAAATAAATATATTCTTAAAATTAATTTCACCGTTTTTAAAAAAACAAAAACCAACTTTTAAAAGTGTGGCTACAGGTAAACGTAAAAGTATTTTTGTGCCTCACATGATATTTCTGTTGAACAGTGTTGGTCCAGGCATCCCCAGGGACTGGCATGGCACTGTCCTCATGGCAGACTCAGGAGACCAGGGAATAAAAACTGCTGATAAAAACTGCTTATTAGTTTCTTGGCCACAAAATTTACAATCTCTGTAGAATTGTTCCTCATTAAAGTCTTTGCAGCGTTTTGTAGCTGCAAAGGATTCCACCATCTTTTCATGAGTTATCCTCAGGACATAGTTTGTGAGGCAGGTCACTGCTCAATTATGAGGCTCGTTAAAATGATCTTCATCATTCAAAGGTCAGTGGAGGCCTCCACAGACATATACCCTCACACAGTGGTGAAATGGAATAGCAAAGGAATGGTAAGAACTACAAAGGAGAGTCTGGGGTGGGGGTGGGGCTGACTTAGAGGAATCTGCACTTGTTAGTAATGAACTCCCCCGGGGAAAGCTCACTGAGTGGTCCCTGTAACCCTTGTGGCATCATCTCTCCCCACTCCACCATGCTTTCTTACAGGCACAATCTAGAGAGGTGATTAATGCTTCAGGCATTTTAAAGTCAGTTTTCAGGAAATAAGAGTTCTTTCAGCATTCAGCCCACTCTATCTTCTCTTGCTTAACAAAAGACTGTGAAAGGCAATTCCCTCAGATGTCTATTTGTCCTCAGTTCGACTTAAAAATCGGCTCAGGAAATCATCTGTCAATCAACTATATTACAGAGAGGAACAGTCGTGGAATTACATGAGCTGAGATGTTTCAAATGACAATTTTGTACTTGCACCTCTTCAATTATTCAAGACAACACAAGTCTGCTCTAATCCTTAAAAAGATTTTAGGATTAAGGAAACTTGGCACTTTGTGTTTCAAATATTTAGAGTTATTTGAAGAACCTAACTCTTACATGAGACTCAGGGAGGGTTCTAAAACTGGAAAGAAGACCCTCAACATGAGAAAAGCACCAGGCAGTAAAGACAGGTGACCCCATGTATGTCTAATATGTATAATATCTGATCACTCTTTTCATTTCAAGGGTTTGTTTTGATGGGGTGCAGGAAGTTCCCAGCTAGCTAAGCTGAAATAAATATTGAGCACCTGCTGATGCCAGACACTCTGCCAGGCACTGAGAGTACAGAACTGAAAGAGATACAGTCGGAGGTCCAGCTTGGACTAAAACAGAAATAGATGACCATCCCCTTTATATATCCATGATTATTATTTTATTGATTTTCATGTATAGAGTTGTTTTCTTTTTTTCCTTGCTTTCAAGGCACCATTCTAGGTAATTGGCTCTTGGGACATTTTTAGAGTATAAAGGTATATTTAAATTTAATTTTAGCAACAGAGAAAGGGATATTTTATACACAATAATGAAAAGTCTTTAGAGTCTATATTTAGTATTCAAAACAAAAAAGCCTTTTTTGAATGAATGAATGCTTCTTTGAAGGTAAAACTGCTACATTATAATGTAATATGAATGCACATTTCAGGCTGCTTAAGCAGGTTTTCTCCTACCCTAGGACAAAAGATTCATTTTTTTTCTTAAAAGAGACTTGAGGATCTCATCCATTTCATCAACTGACAATTTTGCATTTAAAGTTTATATATGCCAGACTGTAGCTATTGATATTAGTATGAATATCAACATTAGTCTATGACAGTCTACCAAAGGTTCAGGGCAAGGTACTGTTACTTAAAAGTTTTATAAAAAACTTCTAATTTCATCTCAGAACTTGGTTAACATGTCTATATTTGTTCTGGATTTGAGAGAGGGTTTTCCCTTTTCATTTCTTAAAATATTACCCCCAAATAGCACTTTCTACTCACTTGTCTACTTCAAGGATAGATCTCTAACCCTCTGCACCTCCCACCCTCAGAGCCCAGAGTAAGACTCACCTATGTTTGGTTACTTTAGTTACTGTATTAAAGTTAAAACCACACTAGTCACTGGGCTTCTGCCCTACTGTGTGTGGGTATTTCTCTCTGTGAGAGAGACTTGCTCAGGCCCACTTTTTGCATTGTCTGGCATTCAGTTTTCCTGCTTTTTCAGCTAGGCTGTGTTCCCTCTCTCCTGTCACTCAGGACCACTTGTCAGGGTCCATACAACCTGCTTTGACCAATGGAATGTTAGCAATGTGACACAGCAGAGGCTCAAACATCCTGAGCTGTTGAGCTTGATTTTTCTGTGTCTCTGTCATCACCTCATGAAGGACAAGCTGGCCTACTTGTTCCAGGAAGAACAAGAGGGACACATGGAACAGAATACCCCCAGACAAATCTAACCCAGATGCTCCAAACCCAGGTAACCCACTGACTTGTAAGGAATAATACATGATTGTATTGAGCCACTGAGTGTCGGGATGGTTTGTACACAGCAATAACTCCCATCCTTCCCACTCTGTCATTCCCCAAGGGACAGCTCTCCCTTTCTCTATTTCATAGGCTTCTTTTCCACCTAACTTCACTATGTCCCAGCAACCATTGGCAAAAAGTGGGACCTTCTATGGCACTGGGGAAGTGGAAGAGGAAATCAGGGGAGGATATAAGGGCAAAGGAGAAGACTGATGCTAGTTGTGAGATTCCTATTAGGAAGATGAAAAACTTAATTGTCACAATACTCAGCCTGCTCCTGCCTCAATTCTTCCATTTCCTTCCTCTCCCCCAGTCTTAATTTCTTACCCTTAATAAACATTGTTCCCACAGTCAATCTTCACAATGAGGCTGAAGTTCTACTGTATTTATTGCTAACATTTATTAGATATTAACCAGATATATTAAGCACTGAGCTAAGTACCTTGCTTAGATTTTATCTTTTAAACCTCACTGTGATGCTGTAAGATAGATAGTATGATCTACATTTTACTTCTGAAGAAGCTTAAGAGACATCAAGACCCACAGCTAGTAAGTGGTGGAGCTAAGGCTCCAATCCAGGCAGCCTGATGTCACAGCCTGGGTTCTTCCCCCCACATCCCACTGCCTCCTCTTGTTGAATCCCCTTGTCCCTATTTCCCACCGTCATTCTCCTCACCCACTCCACAGACACACAATAATGAATGTATTTTTATTGTGTTTTATATTACACTGTGGGTCACTGTTTGATGTGTATTATTTTTAATTTTTGCAAATGGTATTTTATTACTAATCATATTATTTCTTTTTCTTTTTCACTAAGCATCTTGTTTTTGATACATTCATGTGGTTATGTGTTGATTACCAAAGCAATCCTGACAAAAATGAACAAAGCTGGAGGTATCATCCTTCCACACTTCAGATTATGCTACAAAGCTATAGCAATCAAAATAGCATGGTACTAGCACAAAAAAATATACACAGATTAATGGAACAGAATAAAGAATTCAGAAATAAACCCACATGCCTATCATCAATTAATCTATGACAAAGGAGGCAAGATTATACAATGGAGAAAAGTCTCTTCAACAAGTGGTGTAGGGAAAGCTATACAGCTACATGTGAAACAGTGAAATTAGAACACTCCCTCACACCATATATAAAAATAAACTCCGAATGGTTTAAAAACCTAAATGTAAGACATGACAGCATGAAACTCCTAGACGAGAGCATAAGTGAAACACTCTCTGACATAAATTCCCCAGATCAGTCTTCCAAAGCAAAATATAAGTAAAAGCAAAAAATTTTTTAAATGGGATCTTATCAAATTTAAAAGCTTTTGCATAGCAAAGGAAATCTACAACAAAAAGATGACCTTGGAAATGGGAGAAAATATTTGCAAATAATGTGGCTGACAGGAGGTTAATATCCAAAGTATACAAACAGTTCACACAACTCAATATTTATATATAAATAACAACAATACAATAAAAAAAATTGGCAGAAGACATAAACAGACATTTTCCCAAAGAACACACACAGATGGCCACCAGGCACAGGAAAAGATGCTCAACATCACTAATTATTAGAGAAATGCAAATGCAAATCAAAACTACAGTGAGGTATCACCTAACACCAGTCAGAATGATCACCATCAAAAAATCTACAAGTAATAAATGCTGGGGAGAGTGTGGAGAAAAGGGAGCCATCTTACTCTGTTGGTGGGAATGTAAATTGGTACATATACTACGGAGAACAGCATGGAGGCGCCTTAAAAACTAAAAATAGAGCTGCCATATGATCCAGCAATCCCACTCCTGAGGGTATATATTTGGAAAAAATAAAAGATACACACACCCCAATGTTTACAGAAGCACTGTTTACAACAGCTAAGATATAAAAACAATCCAAGTGCCCATCAACAATAAGTGGCTTAAGAAGATGTGGTATACATACACAATGAAAGTGTGCAGGAAGATGTGGCATATGTATACAATGAAGGTGTGAGGGAACTCAGACTTTGTTTGGTTTTGGTGTAAATGGAAAACTGCTTTAAAAGATAAAGTTTATTAATCTGAAAAAAACACTCCTTAGAGCTGTTTCTTGGAACTAATGAAGCCATCTTTTCATTTTAAAATTTTATTTAAAATAAGTATCCCCAGGTACATATTATTCTCAGAGAAGTTTGATAGCTACAAGAGACTGAGGGCAAGAAAAGGGAGTGACAAAGGATGAGATGGTTGGATGGTATCACTAACTCAATGGACTTGAGCTTGAGCAAACTCAGGGAAATAGTGAAGGACAGGGAAGACTGGCGTGCTGAAGTTCATGGGGTCACAGAGAGTCGGACACGACTTGGCGACTGAACAACAACCTGAAATGTATTGTTTTAATAATAATAAAGCTTGTTATCTAGTGGTTGTAAATTAGCTGGTGAGGGAAAGGATCAATTTAGAGTGCATCAGGAGAGAGAGCCAGAGAGAAATGGGTTTTGAATAATGAGAGAGGATTTCTCCCCATTTTAGCTTCTAATAAAATTTTATTACTTATGTTTGTTTGACTTATGGATTATATTTGCCATGTGTATGGTGAGGAAAATAAAGATGTGCTCTGACTCAAACACAGTCACACACTAGCCTAGTGGTGCAAAATTTTTATCACCCTGTGGACAAACTGAAGGGACTATATTCTCCTATATTCAGGAGATTCTTGTCTTTACTGCATTTTCTGCCTTGTTGGAATCCCTTCCCTCTAACACTTCTGAAGGACACCTCTCACAGACATTTTTAAGGCCCTGAGCTTGCCTCTCATAGTTCCACAATGCAGTGAAGGACTTCGCAGCCAGGTTGGAATTGGGTAACATGGTAAAGAGTGAGTCTCATTTCCATCAGGGGGTCATGGACTCTCCTTGGTGACTGCCACTGAATTTACAGAGCCAGCTATAAGGTTTGAGCTCTTTGAGTAGCAAATGTAAAGGAATAACTCCTCCCACATTCCACCCCTGCTTATCCTGAGATATGAGTATATGCAGGAAGATTATAAAAAACAAAGGAAAAAAAAAAAAACAGCTTCCAACCAACCAAACCTCACCAGTCATATTAAAAATATTTGCAAAGCTACCAGGTAAAAAAAAGTCATATTTAAACATATGGAAGGAGTAATCTCTAGATTTTAATGAGGTCCCCATTACAACATAGAGTTGATAAGAACAGAGGGAGACCCTGGTGCAGTGGTTAGAGTGTGGGCTCTGCACCACATGAACCATGGCATACAAATAAGCTCTATATTATGTGTTAATATAGTAAAAATTATAAAATCAAACTCTCAAAATAAACACAGTTGATAGGTGTCAAACACTGTGACAGACAGTTTACATGCATTATCTTATTTTCATCAAATCTCTGTGAGGCAGGTACTATGAATGTCCTTACAGAGGAAGACACGGAGGCTTACAGAGGTTTACCCAAGTTCACAGGGCCAGCAAGTGGCACAAATCGATTTCCCAGGGATGGCAGACAGCTCTGTTTCCAAAAACAGTAGCAACAGAACTATATTGTGGGTGCGTGCTCAGTTGTGTCTGACTCTTTGTGACCCCATGAACTGTAGCCTGTTAGGTTCCTCTACCCGTGGGATTTTTCCAGCAAGAATCCTGGAGTAGGTTGCCATTTCCTCCTCCAGGGGATTTTTCTGACCCAGGAATTGAACCCGTGTCCCCTGCGTTTCCTGCATTGGCAGGTGGATTCTTCACCACTGCGCCACCTGGGAAGCCCAGACTATATCAGAGAGGTGATTATTTAGCCTATTATAGAGTGACATTACTATTTTCATGGGTTACCTGCTGATTTCAAATTATAATAATTAGAAATGATTTGAGATGGTCTTTATTTCCCTACTCTGTGGCTCAGCTTCCTTATCTGTAAAATGAGGTGCTGGATGAAGCTATTAGTCCTTAGCCCTGGCTGCACATGAGAAACTCCTGGGAGTTCTCATACTTGGATCCACCTCACACCAACTGAAGTAGAATCTATGCAGTGGTGCTCAAGCACTGGAATCTACTTTAAAGCTCCCCAGGTGATTGTAAAGAGTCAAGTGATTTATGCCTCTAAAAGTCCTCACTCTCTGTATTTCAACACTTCTTTAGTTTGATCACCCCCTGCCCAATACACGAGAGGGGAGAGTTCACTCTACATCTGAAAAGTTATGAAGCCCACCACTAAGACTTTCTCTCAGGTTGGTTAAAAAAAAAACCAAAAACTAACCAACCAATCACTCATGTTTTTAGAAGATTTTTCTGAAAATGAGACTTCAAGACAGTGTCATCTGGTAATCTGCTACCTTGTACTAATCAACATAGTAGCTTTGAACATCCTTACCAAGGTCAGGGAAGGGTTTAATTTTTTTTCTTTTTCTTTTTTAAATGGGTGAACTGGAAACAAAGCTCCCAGAGCTCAGATAATTGCACTTCTCCTGTCGGGACAGTCAGAGAATGTCTCTTTCATTTTGTGTGTTGGCATTGGCACCAAAAGGCCAGCCTCTGGTGAGGAACTATCAGGCCAGCAGATGGAGTTTGCTCATGTGACTTCTGGGCTTGTCACCTTCTCTGGGACAAGGGACAGTGTTCTAGATTCTCTGTGGAGAACTGCCTCTTATAAGGGCTCTGGGTCAGAGCCCTCCTTCAGTGAGGGCGGCAGCCTCACCTGCTGCCCTGAGGGACTGTGGCTGGCTTTTCTCCAGCGACCAACCAGTTTAGTGGCTCTGTCAGAACATGTGTTGGGCTGGCTGTCACTAACACCACAGCTGCTTTTTCTCCCTGGTTGAATCCTGCCCTCCAGATCTCTTGACAATATTGTCACTCTCGCTCTTGTGGGCTCGACAGCACATCAACTTGCAGACAGCGTTGTGTGGCAGTTGCCAGAATTAACATTTCACCTCCTGGTTATTCCAGGCACATCATCACAGGTGACATGGACGAATTAAGCTAGAGAGATGATATCTAGTCAGACCAAACTGATCTTTCTCTACCAAATCCAAGGCCCAGATTGCATGTGCAGTAAAGCAGGAAGAAAAAGTCAGTGAAATGCATAAATAGCACTTGCTGAGGATCAGCTGGCTGACTGACTGGAAAGACATGGTTCAAGGGTGACAATGTTGGCAGTTACAAGGGACTTTTCCTCAGTTTCTGGAGCTTAGATTTTCAACAGCTGCTCTCAAACGAATGTTTTAGCAGTAAGAGAAAACTCCCCACCTCTCCATTCTGACTTGTCCCTGTCCACAACACAGCTACTGCATTTTTTCATTTCTTCACAGTTGTGTTCTCTTTTGTTTATCTAACACTAACAGACTTGATGCCTTTCTGCAAGCTGATTTTTTTTAAAGCCTCTCAGCAGATGAAACCTTGTATATCCAATTGTCCTTGGGAAGCAGTCTCTGCTTATTGTACCGTCATCTTTCATTGGTGCTGGAGTGAGGTAGCTCAGGGATGGGCATGCACTCACTTTACAGAGACCAGGTGCCAACAAAGTTGCCTGCCAGAGCCACAGGTATGAGAATGGGCTTGGACTTCAGAAATATAACCTAATACATGTAACACTATCTGTTCTCCCCAAAGAGACAGAGGGCAGACCCTGCCCCACTTATTCTGGAACTCCTGGTGTCTATCATGAGGCTTGGCATACACAAGGAGAGGAAGAAATGTTGATGAGTTGACCGCCCTGGTTTTTCCCATCACTCAGCACACAGCAACCGCACAGCCACATTTTTGTGGCTGTTGAAATAAGGCCTAAAGAGGTGCACTTGTGTGCCACAAGTGGCAGAGTTACAGTACATTGTTCTAATGTGCCATTCTTTGATTCTTTAAAAATACATGTGAAGGAAAAACTGCTTCATGTACAGAAAACATGTTAGGAGGGGACATTGTTTACAAAATTTTTTCATTTAACTGGTTCGATAAAAATAGTGTTTATTAAGCATTTACTATTTCCTGAGAATTATAATACTGGAGATAAGAGATAAATAAGATATAGTTTTTATTTTCAAGAAACTTAGAGTAAGAAATGTTATTTGCAGGGTTTTTGTGGGAAGTGGTCATATTCTGTGAAGCACTGTGTAGCCCACCAGACTCCTCTATCCATGGGGATTCTCCAGGCAAGAATAGTGGAGTGGGTTGCCATGCCCTCCTCCATGGGATCTTCCCAACCCAGGGAAGAACTCAGGTCTCCCACATTGCAGGTGGATTCTGTACCACCTGAGCCACCAGAGAAGCCCTGAAGCACTAACAGAGAATTCCTATTTCTGCAAGTCATCTCAACATTTACTTATCTCAAGAGTATCTGCTTGGAACTGTCTCCTTACCTTCCTTACCAGGTATTAAAAACAACACTCTTTCTCCTTTGTCAGGGCCAAGTGACGTATCAGGTACACTTAGGGGCAAGTGAAGTGACAGGTTACATTTTCAGTGTGTTCTCTGACCGTGCAATTGAATGTCAGTGAGCATGAAGCAAGAATGTAAACATCATTTGCCAAAAAAGTTCCATGTACACTAAAAAAAGAAGTCTGAGTAGGGAGGCTGAGGCCCAGGGAGATTTAACTAGAATTAAAGTTAAGAACACTGACATTTCATTTGGTACCTATTCTTTTCCAGGTAGGAAACATGAAGAGAATTAGAGACTTCAGCGTGAATAAGAGAAAAAAACTAGAGGTGTTAGTTAGGAAACTAACTAGATAAACAGGAAGAAACTAAATTACTTGAGCATATTTATGGGGGAGAAAAAATTTTCAGAGGTATATTTGTGGCCTAGAAATTTAAATGTGTAGATGAGAAGATCAAAAATAAGAGATTTTCCCTGAAGTAAAGTTTATTTTAATGACTGAGTCTGTATTACATGTAAAAAATAGCAAATTTAGGAAGAGATAATGGATCTTAATTAATTTATTGGATCATTAATTAATTTCAAAGACTGAGGGGCCTACCGATACAATCTAGCGTACATAGATCTGAAATTAGACTCAGTCTGTACATATACACAATGGAATATTACTCAGCCATAGAAAGGAATGCATTTGAGTCAGTTCTGATGAGGTAGATGAACCTACAACCTAATATACAGAGTGAAGTGACTCAGGAAGAGAAAGATAAATATCATATTCTCATGCATATATATGGAATCTAGAAAAATGGTACTGAAGAAGTTATTTTCAGGGCAGCAGTGGAGAAACAGACATAGAGAATAGACTTATGGACATGGGGAGAGGGGAGGAGAGGGTGAGATGTATGGAAAGAGTAACATGGAAACTTACATTACCATGCAGAAAATAGACAGCCAATGGGACTTTGCTGTATGGCTCAGGAAACTCAAACAGGGGCTCTGTATCAACCTAGATGGGTGGGATGGGGTGGGAGATGGGAGGGAGGTTCAAAAGGGAGGAGATATATGTATATCTGTGGCTGATTCATTTTGAGGTTTGACAGAAAACAACAAAATTCTGTAAAGCAATTATCCTTCAATAAAAAAATAAATTTAAGAAAAAAGAAAAAAAAATTAAAAAATAATTGGCCACAGATTAGTAACTTAGAAGTAAACATAATCAATAAACTTGGGTGGCCCCTCAAACTTTGGAGGTGGAGTTATGATATTCCCTAAATTTTCAGCTCTTATGATGATACTGTTAAAACGGGGAAGTAAAGGGTAGGAGAAGCAGGTAACTTTTAACCTAACTGCAGGACTTCATTTAAAGTTTTGCTGGAATCAGAGCTGAAAAAGAAATAAAAGGAATACAGATAGGAAAAGAAGAAGTAAAACTCTGTTTGCAGATGACATGATCCTCTACATAGAAAACCTTAAAGAGTCTACCAGAAAATTACTAGAGCTAATCAATGAATATAGTAAAGTTGCAGGATATAAAATTAACACACAGAAATCCCTTGCATTCCTATACACTAACAATGAGAAAACAGAAAGAGAAATTAAGGAAACAATACCATTCACCACTGCATCAAAAAGAATAAAATACTTAGGAATATATCTACCTAAAGAAACAAAAGATTTATATATAGAAAACTATAAAACACTGATGAAAGAAATTAAAGAGGACACAAACAGATGGAGAAATATACCGTGTTCATGGATTGGAAGAATTAATATAGTGAAAATTAGTATACTACCCAAAGCAATCAATAAATTCAATGCAATCCCTATCAAGCTACCAATGGTATTTTTCACAGGACTAGAACAAATCATTTCACAATTTGTATGGAAATCTAAAAAACCTCAAATAGCCAAAGCAATCTTGAGAAAGAAGAATGGAACTAGAGGAATCAACCTGCGTGACTTCAGGCTCTACCACAAAGCCACAGTCATCAAGACAGTATGGTACTGGCACAAAGATAGAAATATAGATCAATGGAACAAAATAGAAAGCCCAGAGATAAATCCACGCACCTATGGACACCTTATCTTCAACAAAGGAGGCAAGAATATACAACGGAGAAAAGACAATCTCTTTAACAAGTGGTGCTGGGAAAACTGGTCAACCACTTGTAAAAGAATGAAACTAGAACACTTCCTAACACCATACACAAAAATAAACTCAAAATGGATTAAAGATCTAAACGTAAGACCAGAAACTATAAAACTCCTAGAGGAAAGCATAGGCAAAACACTCTCCAACATAAATCACAGCAGGATCCTCCATGACCCACCTCCCAGAATATTGGAAATAAAAGCAAAAATAAACAAATGGGACCTAATTAAAATTAAAAGCTTTTGCACAACAAAGGAAACTATAAGCAAGGTGAAAAGACAGCCTTCAGAATGGGAGAAAATAATAGCAAACGAAGCAACAGACAAACAATTAATCTCAAAAATATACAAGCAACTCCTGCAGCTCAATTCCAGAAAAATAAACGACCCAATCAAAAAATGGGCCAAAGAACTAAACAGACATTTCTCCAAAGAAGACATATAGATGGCTAACAAACACATGAAAAGATGCTCAACATCACTCATTATCAGAGAAATGCAAATCAAAACCACAATGATCATGCCAGTCAGAATGGCTGCTATCCAAAAGTCTACAAGCAATAAATGCTGGAGAGGGTGTGGAGAAAAGGGAACCCTATTACACTGTTGGTGGGAATGCAAACTAGTACAGCCACTATGGAGAACAGTGTGGAGATTCCTTAAAAAACTGAGACTAGAACTGCCATATGACCCAGCAATCCCACTGCTGGGCATACACACCGAGGAAACCAGAATTGAAAGAGACGCGTGTACCCCAATGTTCATCGCAGCACTGTTTACAACAGCCAGGACACGGAAGCAACCTAGATGTCCATCAGCAGACGAATGGATAAGGAAGCTGTGGTACATATACACGATGGAATATTACTCAGCCATTAAAAAGAATTCATTTGAATCAGTTCTATTGAGATGGATGAAACTGGAGCCCATTATACAGAGTGAAGTAAGCCAGAAAGAAAAACACCAATATAGTATACCAATGCATATATATGGAATTTGAAAGATGGTAACGATAACCCTATATGCAAGACAGAATAAGAGACACAGATGCATAGAACAGTCTTATGGACTCTGAAGGAGAAGGTGAGGGTGGGACGTTCTGAGAGAATAGCATTGAAACATGTATATTATCATAGGTGAAACAGAACACCATTCCAGGTTTGATGCATGAGACAAATGCTCAGGGCTGGGGCAATGGGATGACCCAGAGGGATGGGATGGGGAGGGAGGTGGGAGGGGGGTTCAGGATGGGGAACACAGGTAAACCCATGGCTGATTCATGTCAATGTATGGCAGAAACCACTACAATATTGTAAAGTAATTAGCCCCCAACTAAAATAAATAAATTTATTAAAAAAATAAATAAAGTTTTGCTGGAATGTTGAAAATTTACTGGTAGGGCTAAGCGTTAGATTTCATGTTTTTGTTGTATACAATTTCTTTTTTATTTTTCACTCCCTCCTTCTTCCTTTCTTTCAGCTGCTTTGATGTTTACCTAGAGATTCTTTCTCAGGGACAGAAAAGATCAGTCCTGATCTCAGGGACTGAAAAGATCACTGAAATGTCAAAATTGTTTTGGATACTGGAGTAAAGTGAACAGAGATGGAGCATGTGTGACAGCCATTCAAAGTCAGCCCTGCCTTTGCTCTCAGATTCTTAAACCACTTCAGACTGGAAGTCTAATCGGGGAGGGCTGAGAGGAAGACACTGGCTCTGAGGGCATCATTTCAGGTTGGGTACCCATCAAAGGGAGAGCTGCCTCTTCAAGCGCACCACGGTACATTCATGATCTCAATGTGTATTTGTCAGATGGACTAGAGTCATTCTCACAACACAATCTTAGATGTTGTCCAAGTTACCTCGAGGCACAGGGGGTCAACCGAAGGAGACGATCTCTAGCAACACATTCATGAGCAACCGTAAAGTTCTCTTCCTTCCCCCACACTTTTGGATGTCCCCCCCCCCCACCCCAGTGGTGCACTCTGCCCTGGCACCTAGGGCAGACAGTGGACAGCACTGACTATGTGGGTGCCTGCAGATGCCCAGCAAGACATGGAGAGTCACGCTGCAGGGTGAATGTGTAACTTTAACCATTACAGACACAATAACTGTTTCCACATAAATCAAGAGTCTGAAGTAGACGAGGGGCCAGCTATGAGTAAATATTACAAGGATGTAGGCTTCCCTGATGGCTCAGATGGTAAAGAATCTGCCTGCAATGCAGGAGATGCAGGTTCAGTCCCTGGGTCAGGAAGATCCCCTGGAGAAGGAAAGGGCAACCACTTCAGTATTCTTGCCTGGAGAATCCCATGGACAGAGGAGTCTGGTGGGCTACAGTCCATGGGGTTGCAAAGAGTCTGACATAACTGAGTGACTAGCACTTTACTTTTACTTTAAACATTACAAGGAGGCATATTTCAACTTAATAGAAATAAAAACTTTCCAAGGTTAAGATCTGTGTAACAGTGGAACGACCATCTCATGAGCTAGAGATGAATTCATTAATTCACTCATTCAATACATAATTATTGTGTACTTACAAATGCCATACATTATTCTAGGCACTGAGGATACAGTAGTGAACGAGAGAGAAAAATCCCTGCCCCTGTGGAGCAACAACAAAAGAAGCAGAATTGCCAGTGTGCTGGATAAAATACATGTGTCAGAAAACATTTTAGAGAGGTTGGTCAGGGAACACCCCACTGAGAGGGTGATATTTGGGTAAGACATGAAAGACATGAGGGAGCGAGCTTTGAGGTTTTGAGGAAGAACATTTCAGGCAGAGGGAACAGCAAATGTAAAGACCCTGAGATGGGACTACCCTGGAGTGTCTGAGAAACAGCAAGAAAGTCAGTGCATCTGGAGCAGAGGAAACAAGGAGAAAAAGCTCAGAGGAGGTCAGAGTGGCCAGGATGGAGGCAGATCTGCCTTGTCTTGTACACCCTGGGAAAGGATTCTAGCTTTCATTCTGAGTGCATCATTCAGTCACTGGAGGGTCCTGAGCTGAGGACCGGCATGAACCTGCTACCCTTCTTTAACAGGATTGCACTGGTTCTGCTCTGCTAAGACTTGGCCTGCACCAGGGTGGCAGCAGTGATGGGACAGAGAAGGGTGAGGATTCTGGGTGTCTTTTGACACAACTGAGCAAATAAACAACAACAACAGCAAGTCAATATAAGGACTGATAACTGACTATGAAATCGAGCAGTTAAGATACTAGGGGTGATCTTCATATGACAGGGTCCATGTAGTGCTGGGGGAGAAAATGTGAATGAAGTGAGCTTATGAAAGAGTGAGAAGCTGCAAGTATATAAAACCACTCTATGAGCACTAAGGTCTGTTTCAACTCAGATTGATTTGAGTCCTGAAAAAGTGTCAGGATATATGCCATTTTTTCGATGTACACTCTGAGATGTTTTAGTGACCACAAAGACTTCATTCAACACAAATCCCATTGGGAAACACAATTCACTACGGCCTTGCTAAAATTTTAATTGAAAGCACTTGAAGGTTTCCTGATTTTATCTCACTAGGTCTTCATAAAGTTACAGAGTCAAGCAAGAGGATGAGTTTTAAACCAAGGCTAGTCCCTATTCTCAAGTGTGTTAAGCTTTTGATTGAATACCATTATCTAAAAGCTACCAAATGAAAATAAGACTAAACTCTTAGCTTGTACAGGGCTGACTAGTCAGTGGAAAGCAACAGAGTCAGCATGCACTAAGAATTGATTACATCATGTTGTGTAATAGAACTTGAAATTCTGAGTAAAATGATTTGTGTTTGAGTCCTTGATCCATTCCTTCCTAGCTGTGAAAATTTACACGAAATATTTAACTTTTATAAGCCTCAGGTTCTGACATGTAAAACTAGGATGACAGTAACTATCTCACAGGATTATTCCAAAGATCAAATAAAATGTCATTTGGAGGAAATGATTAGCAATAAGTAAAGCCTATATCAACACTACTGATTATAAATTGCTTCTATACCCATGTTATTGTCAGATTCTCCCAACTCTATAGAGAGGGCAGAGCTGGGTGTTATTGTTCTCATTTTAAAGAAAGTGAAGCAGAGGCTCTGAGATATTAAGACACTTATTCAAAGTCACATGACTAATAAGTGCCAAAGTTGGGACCAGAAACAGAGTTTGTGTCTGTGATCTGGGGCTCTGTTCGCTGTCAAGGTGTCCACATGGAATCTAGTGGGGCAAGGAGCCTCCTCTGCATGGGACTGAGTTTCTAAATCTGACTCATTCTCCTCTTGATGGTATGAATGAGTGGGGCTGTGGGGAGGTACATGGCTAAACACTGAGGCATCCTCGACCTCCTTCCTTTTGAAATTTCTTTCCCTTCTTGTAGTCACCCTTGCATTGCTAACACATTCCTAAAGGAGCCTTTAAGGACAGCCTTTAAGGACATCCTCAAAGGACAGCTCTGAAGGTGTCCCTTGAATTGGAATATTTTACAGCTGGAAGAAACCTCAGATGCCATTTAGTCAAGCCTGCATTTTACAGACAAGGAAGATGAATTCTGGGACTATTAAGATATGAACACAAGGCCCCTCAGGTCACATCACACCAGCTCTCGGCAGTGAGTGTTCTATCCATAGACCACACTGCCACCCACAATGAGGTCGTGGCACGGCATGGTACCTTCAGTCAAAATTCAGAAGCGTTTCTCAATTAGTTATTTATGTAAAATGAATTTATTGTAACTCCCCCTATTATAGTATTAAAAAGAGCTTAAACCACTTAATAAATGGTAGCTGAAGTCATCTCTTGATGGGTAGTGTTTTCTCATTTGTAGTTAAAGTGCTAGAAGACAAAGTGACTTTAAAACTGCTTGAGAGGCCCCAATTATCTGATAAGCGGTTCCAAAGACCATACACACAAATGCAGAAACAGACCTCTTTATGAGCTACGGTATCTGACAAGGAAAGAGATATTTGTGGCAAAGGAGCTCTGGAAAATGTAATTATTTATCCTTTCACAATTAATGAAAGAAACTGAAAATGATGCTTTCATTTCAAATCCTTTTTATCTGGATGAAACCTTAATTTTACATAATTAAATTGACTTCACAGTTCAGTGTGTTAAAATATGCAATTAAGCAGCATATCGAGGTTAAATGCCTAGTGTTGTTGGCTCATTTAGAAATCACGCTGTCCAACTCCCAAACAAGAATGAACACCTGCCTGTCTGCATCTATCCCCAGAGCCAGGGACAGCACACAGCCAGCAGGGCTGGCTCCCCAGATTCAGGGGACACAACTGTGTTTTCTTGCATATGCTAACTCTTGTATACAGTGAGCTGGGTATTTAAAGTTTTCACTCCTTTTTTGTTTTTCAGTGGAAGCTTTTGTGGGGCATAAAAAATATTCCAGGAGTCTGACTGACTGCCACAGATGATTAACTTTATCTCTTACAGAAGTTCCCTCTAAGATAACACTTGCATCATCAAAGCTGTTGCTGTTGGTTTGGTGAAAGAAGGCCACAACTCCTTCATTCAAATTTTGCCATTTCACAATTCATGATAAATTTCAGCTTAAAGCTCTTACAAATTATGTTTACATTCTTTGAAAAGGAGGGCCTTATGAAATGCTGTGAGAGGTGTGGTATGGGGACATGGAAATGGGATTGAGGTGAGGACACTGGAAATCCATCTTAAGAGACACAGGTGGACGTGTTCATCTGAGCACCTCTCCCTCTTTTCTCTTCGAAAAGCACCTTCGTGAAGATTAATTCATGACTCTGGAGCATATAGGTCAACCATCAGAATGGAGTTTCTTTCCCTTCTCTGCCATAGTCTGTAATAGTGATTCTTGTTTTGACCACTGGGGTGGCTGTTGGGAAGGACTCATAGATCTAAGCAGTATCTTATTATACTGAACCCATTTGGTGTCTTCTCTAGATATACAGGGCAAGCGTGTTCTTATATTAATTATACAAAACAAATGAATAAAAATGATAAGGCCTTTCAGGACAAACTTCTTTGAATTGGGGGACATATGCCCAGTTGCAGGTTTATTCTTCCTGTAATGGTCCCACTACTTGCTATAGGGTGTAGTTTGTTATGAGGATTGGCAGGTCATAAAAGTGGAAAACTATAAAAAGTATTACAGTGCGTGTGGCGATATAACCTATACATGAATGTACAAAGGTTTCTTCTTCTGAGCCAAAGCTTCAATTAGGGTATTGTCTGCTTCCATGATACTAGAAGGCATTATGTAGTTTATAAAATCTCTTAAAATTCCACGAGCTAGATCTGACTCTTGTTTTACTGCCTTGCCTTGGAACCCAAAGGAGGCGTTAGCTATCAAAGGACAGAATGTTAGTTTTATCAGAAAAAAAATTTATCATGAGAAACAGTTTCAATAAGGGAGAACTTATATTAATGTAGCCATGCAAATTGTAAAAGCCCCTATTTGTATATAACCAATTTCATAATTACAAATTATTTTTATAGATCCTCAGGGAAGTGAGATCTAACAGAAGGTAACATCAAGGTATTTGATTTTGGTTATTGTGTGCACTTCAAAGCCATTGAACTACTGGTTAGTGAAACTATGTCTATACATAAACATATGAACAAACCACTGACAGACTTTCTCTCAAACAACCTAAGTTTTTGTAAGTTTTAACACTGAACAAGTGTTTGAATAATAACAATAAAGACTACTTTGTACAACTGTAAATCTATCATTTCTCAGAAACATTCAGGTGTGATTACATTTTATACAAGGCTTAGAAACCTTGCTCTGACTTTAAACAGACCTTATTGTTTAAGAAATGCCTGGGTAATAAAACACATTTGACACAGCAATTGTGAAATAAAAATGCAGTAGAATAGAAATATTTTATCAGTATGGCCTGATGTTTTCTGTTGCTTTACTAGATCTATCTGATGTTGATATAGATGAACTGCTACAGATTTTAGTCTGTGGTCTACACCCATATATGATACATCCAAATGCAGAAGAAGATCAACATGAAAAATTATATACAGATAGTTCCTAAACCTTATATTGGTTTATTTTAATCTTCTTTCTCATTAAAGCTTTTACTAAGGTATTTCCAATATATCGAGTTGAAAATAACACTTTCTTTAATAAAGACCTAGATGGAAGGGATCAGACATCCACATTCAGTTGAATCAACTGGAAGGAAAGATTCATCTTAAAAACTGTTCATTATTATTTTATAATCCTCCTGTTCCTTCCTGAGGTATGAATTCAGGAGAATTGTCAGATTCTCATAATATGAGATTATGAGTTAGAATTCTCAGTAGTCAAGTGAAAACTTTCCTGGTTTTGCTATTTTTTTTCTTCTCCTTATATGTGGTCAAAGAGTACCTGGAAAGTTAAAGGTTCTTAATGTAACTTTGAATTGTACAGTGAATAAACGACATTCTGGGTGGTGGTCAGAAACAAGCATTTGCAGAACAAAGTAGTATTTTTTTTAATTCATTCTCTAGGGAAAGTTATTCTAATATTAGGTTATCTTTACCATGAAATTTGAAGTGAAGTTAACAGGACAAAGACCCATGTACATACAACAAGTCCCAAAGACAATAGCCAAGGGCACCAAATTAATGAGTACATTAATGAAAGCACTTTAAATCTGCAATATGCTTTGTAAGTGTAATTACCATCTTCACATGGTCTTTTTTATGTAGAATAGGCAATTTTGAGAGGGAAGTAGTTGTGTTTTTAGGAAATTCAGCACTATTCCCTTATTAAAGGATTATTTCTGTGTTTAGAATATTTTTCATAGAACTGAGTAAACCATTATGTATTCTGTCTATAAATGAGAGAAATAAAGGGCTCATGGGTGACTGCTGCTCTCCTGGACTTCTCTATTTATCTCTTGATAGGTCATGGTTTACAAGCATAAAGAGTGATGCTCTAAACATAAAGATTACTACACTATCATTACATGTGACATTCATGTAGATGCTAATGTATGCTTATATTTGAGGTAGTAAAGAGTTTTGAAGTAAACATTACTCGAAATAAACTGAATTTCATAATTCAAGGATGGATTTAGTTCTTAATTAGGGATAAAAGCTAGAAGGCTGTGCCACTTAATTGAAGGTGGCTCCAAAGTATTCAAGATAATATAAAGATAAAACAGTTTAAGGAAACTAAGGCTTTAACAAAACAGAGACAGTAAAATTCTATCCCAAGAAATTGGTTTAGAAATCTGGAAAGAAAATGAAAAGATTCATCTTGAATAATGACTTGCTACCTCTTACTGGGATACTATAATATTCATATCATTCACTAGTCAATGTACTATTTTTCTATCCTAGTTTGTGTGTTGTGTGTGTGTGTTTCAGAGGCATTTTCTTTTTGAAAAGAAATTTGAGGACTTTGATTACCCAGATAACACATTAAAAATTCAGCTAATTAAGCAAATACTGAAATAGCTTAATGTAACTATTTGGGGTATCTCTACCTCTTTTGGAGACATTGAGTCTAAATTCAAACATACTGAGTAGCTGAGTAAAGATGCTTATAGATGATTCTCAAAGATTCCCCAGGCATTTATGACTGTTTAGCCAAGTAGAGAACGCTCTCCTCTCTCTCTCTCTCTCTCTCTCTCTCTCTCTCTATATATATATATATATATATATATATATATATATATATATATATATATATATGTTGTATCATAGCCATGAACTCAGAGAGAGAAGGAAAAAGAAATTGAAAAAAGTATTGAAATATAGTGGACTCAGAGAGCCTCAGAAAGGTAAATGCAAAAATACACTATTTTAATTGTGTAAATGTCTTGAGTTATGCTTGAGAAAGTCTAAACTAGACACCATGAAAAGATGCAGCATCTGCTTGTCCCAAACTCCCAAATCATCCTTTCCCCAACTCTCCACCTTCTTGGTAAACCCTAAGGTTGTATTGTATAGCAGAGGGAATTACATTCAATATCCTGTGATAAACCATAATGGAAAACAATATGAAAAAGAATGTACACTTTGGTGCACAGTAGAAATTAACATTATAAATCAACTATATTTCAATAAGATAGATTTTTAAAAACATGCACAGTGGATAAACATCAAGGTCCTACTGTATAGCACAGGGAACTATATTCAGTATTTTATAATAAACCATAGTGGAAAGGGACATGAAAAAGAATGTAGATATACTGTCTAACTGAATCACTTTGCTGTACAGCAGAAATTAAAATAACATTGTAAATCAACTATACCTCAATTTTTTAAAAAAAACAGCAAATTAGACCAAGAGGGGATGCTACCAGATGGGAAAGAATGGAGAATGCCATTTTTTGTGCTTTGGGGTAAGAGTTCCCCAAAGCAATCTTACCTTTGTTTTCTGCCTTCAGTTCCTCTGCCATCAAGCTGTCTTGTCGGTTACCAAGTACGAATGCCAGAAACGAGAGGATGAGGGCATCCAAAATCCCAATGATAGCCAGGATGTAGGCCCAGCGGACTGAACAAGCCCCAAGAGTGTACTTGTCTGTCTTTTCTCCACACATCCGTTTTACTTCATCTGAATCCCAGCCATCAGGGAAAATCATACAGCCAAGTACAAGGCAGGCAGCTTAGAGAGAGGAAAAAAAGAGAAAAAGACTTAACATAAATTGCATTTTAGCAAATATTGCCACTGTGTGTCAATTCATTGTCCAACTTCCTGATGTAAAGAACAGCATGTCTTACTGCTGTCCAACCCTGAGTGGTTCTCCCTTCCTCACCAGTTAACTTCAAAGCAGCCCATCACTCTGCAATGAAAGGGGCTCTGGGAACACTCTTTACAGTAGGACGGAACATTAAAAGAGAGGTCAAGGTAGGTTGATCAATAAGAAAGAAACTAAAAAAAAAAAAAAAAAAAGTCGAATTTTGGCGTGCATTTGTGAGAAGGCTTCCACTGCAAATAGGCCCACAAGCAATCCTAACACTTTAAGATGACAATTCAATTCTGGCTTTCAAGAGCTATGACAGTAGTCAGATAAGGGATTAGGTGTGGGATAACATGGAGATACAAGAGCATATATTGACTCTGAGTCACAGGAAAAAATAGTTTCATATTGTGACCAACACACACACACACACACACACACACACTACGAAGTTTCTTGAAACTATACTTACCACATGCAATGTGCTCTGATATTTTCTATTCTGTTCTCTATTCTATTTCACTTTTTAAAAGGTTGAAAATCATGGCAACACAGTGTGGCACTGCAGAGCTTTTATTTAATATGTAAATTCAGGAATTAAAGGAGAATGCTTAATACTTGTTATATTTCCCAAAAATCACTATGTGAAATATACAAATACTTTTTAATATGTTGATTTGAAGGTTATCATTGCTACTCTCCTTACATTTAATCAAATTATTTTGGGGTAAGTGGTGACAGTGTTAGGTTATATTCTGAAAAGGTGGTTCATCCATTAGTTCATTCACTCATTAATTCAACAACCACTTACTGAGCGTCTCTGAAGGAGTACCAGACATAGTTCTTGGTGCTAGGGATACAGGGATCAAGAAGAGAGACATGGCTTATGCTACCATAGACTTTATGTTTTGTCAGGGAAAGAGGACCAAAAAAATGAATAAGCATGCAAATACAGTAATTTTAAGTTGTAACAAGTAATAGGTAGGAAAGAAACAAAGGGCTTAGAGAACAGAATGGGACCTCCTTCAGAGAAGGTGAACAGGTAACGCCTCTTGAGGGAATGACATTTAAACTAAGGCCCCATACAAGCAAAGCACTAGACATATGAAATGGCAACAGCATATGCAGAGGCCCTGAGGTTGAAGAGAGGCTTGGTGTGTTTGAGAAGCTACCAGGAGATTAGTGATGGGGCTGGGGAAAGTGATCATGTTGAGGCATCTTTACAGGTTATCCATTTGTGGGGCACGTAACTAAAGACAACTATGATGGCACAACCAAGTTCTGTGATTGTCAGAGGCAAACAATCCCTGAGGCTGGCAAGAGGAAGCTGTGTATAGCTCTTGCCTCACTGCTATTTACTGAACAAGCCAGAAGCAGACAACTACTTTCTTACTTCTTAACAGAAGCACAGGTCTACAAGGCAGGTCTGGAGAAGACAGATACCAAAGGGGGTGACAATTAGGAAGACAGCCTGGGAGAACTCTGCTTCAGTGTTCCTTTTGATTTTACAGAATGGCAGTCCAAAACTTCAGGTCACACATGGTTGCTCTTTTTTCTTTGCTCGCGTCCCAAATGTTAACATGCTTGCCTTATCTATCCGTGCAGTATCTCTATATACACGTGCCTACTTTAAGCCTTTGCTATCTCTTAAAGGGAACCCTAACTTCCCTCTGCCTTCTGTTTGCCTTCACTCTATTTCAGATCAGACATTACTGCTCATACTCAAAATGTCATGCTGGTTCCCACTGGTGCTGAAGAACACTTAAACACTCAGCCAGGTATTCAAGGCTCCATGGATCAGCCCCTACTTATGTTTCCAGTCCTCCCCCCCTTTATACTCTTCACTTCACGTGGGTTGTAATATGCATGATTGCCTGTCTATGCACCAAGTTTTTGGATCTCTGTTTTCTCTTTTGCCTAGAATATTTGCCACTACTATCCCTAAATATTCTACCCTTAAATATTTTTTTTTATTGTGGTAAAAGTCATATAAAACATACTACTTTAACCATTGTTAACTGTACAGTTCAGTGGCACTAAGTACATTCACATTGTTGTGAAACTCTCACCATCATCCCTCGCCTATGTTTTTCACCTTCCTTAACCAAAACTCTGTCCCTGACCCCCTGGCATCTATCAATGTACTGTTTGACCTAAGTATTTAACTACTCTAGGTAACTTGCATTGGAGAAGGAAATGGCAACCCACTCCAGTGTTCTTGCCTGGAGAATCCCAGGGACGGGGGAGCCTGGGTAGGCTGCTGTCTATGGGGTCGCATCGAGTTGGACATGACTGAAGTGACTTAGCAGCAGCAGCAGCAGCAGGTAACTTGCTCAAGTGGAATTAAATAGTACTTGTCTGCACCTAATGTATGTGCTGTGCTTAGTCGTCCAGTCATGTCCAACTCTTTGTGACCCCATGGAGTGCAGCCCACCAGGCTTTCTGTCCGTGGGGACTCCCCAGGCAAGGAAACTGGAGTGGGTGGTCATGCCCTCCTCCAGGGGATCTTCCCAAACCAGGGATCAAACCCAGGTCTCCCGCATTACAGGTGGATTCCTTATTGTCTGAGCACCAGGGAAGCCCACACCTAATGTATACTGGAAAGCATTTTTAAGGTTAACTTTATGTCCTACAAACATAACACACCTTCTCCTCCCCCCCATACTCTACAGTAGGCCCTCCTGAGCAATCTATTTCATACACAGTAGTGTACACATGTCAACCCCGATCTCCCAATCCATCCCACCCCCACTCCCCTTTCCCCTTGGTGTCCATACGTTTGTTCTCTGAGTTTGTGTCTCTTTTTTCTGCTTTGCAAATAGGTTCACCTGTACCATTCTTTTAGATTCCACATATATGTGATAACACACAAACAGCTCATTCAGCTCAATATAAAAAAAAAACAATTAAAAAAACGGGTAGAAGACCTAAATAGACTTTTCTCCAAAGAGGACAGACAGATGGCAAAAAGGCAAATGAAAAGATGTTCAACACCACTAATCAATAGAGAAATGCAAATCAAAACTCAATGAGGGGGACTTCTCTGATGGTCCAGTGGCTGGGACTTCACACTCCCAATGCAAGGGGCCCAGGTTCCTTTCCCGGTCAGGGATCTAGATCCCCCATGTCACAACCAAGACCTGGTGCAGCCAAATTAAATAAGTACTAAAAAAAAACCTATAATGAGGTACCACCTCACACTGATCAGAATGGCCATCATCAAAAATATATTTACAAACAATAAATACTGGAGAGGATGTGGAGAAAAGAGAATGCTCTTACATTGTTGGTGGGAATGTAAAGTGATATAGCCACTATGGAGCACCGTATGGAGATTTCTTGAAAAAACTAAAAATAAAACTACCATGAGATGGTTGGATGGTATCATCAACTCAATGGACAGGAGTCTGAGCAAACTTTAGGAGATAGTGAAAGACAGGGATGCCTGGAGGGCTGCAGTCCATAGGGTTGCAGAGTTGGACACAACTGAGCTACTGAACAACAAATGACTTAGCAATTTCACGCAAATATTTTTTTAATTAATTTATTTCTTATTGAAGGATAATTGCTTTACAGAATTTTGCTGTTTTCTGTCAAACCTAAAAATTTCACTCAGATATTTAACATTCAGTCAAAAGCAACATTATTCACAAAGCGAACCATCTCAAATTCTTCTTGACCTCCACTGTTGCCCTTCTCTGTACTCACATAGCTGTTGACTGCACTGATCTTAATCATCTTTTTTTTTTTTTTTAGCATGTTCTATAGTTATTTATTTACAAGCATTGTCTCAATTACAGACTATAAACTTTCTAAGGAAAGACTCCTGGGTTAAGTCATATTTATAGCACCTAAATCAGTGCCTTATACAGATTGGCATTAAAATAGCTTTGAATGGGAAAGTGAATAAAGGCATAATCAAATTACAGCACCTAAATAGTATACTGTAAAATACAGTTTATAAAAGTCAATATCACAACTACCAAAGGTCACAAATCTAGTTAAATATGGATTCATATTTCAGTGACATTTAACAGAAACCATTTTGTTATAACTCGACACCAGATTACAAGTGCTTGGGAGATTAGAAAAAAGTGAAGCTAATGATTTGAATGCCAGCAAATTTGGAAAACTGAGCAGTGGCCACAGGACTGGAAAAGGTCAGTTTTCATTCCAATCCCAAAGAGAGGCAATGCCAAAGAATGCTCAAACTACTGCACAATTGCACTCATCTCACATGCTAGTAAAGTGATGCTCAAAATTCTCCAAGCCAGGCTTCAGCAACACGTGAACCGTGAACTTCCAGATGTTCAAGCTGGTTTTAGAAAAGGCAGAGGAACCAGAGATCAAATTGCCAATATCTGCTGGATCATCGAAAAAGCAAGAGAGTTCCAGAAAAACATCTATTTCTGCTTTATTGACTATGCCAAAGCCTTTGACTGTGTGGATCACAATAAACTGGAAAATTCTGAAAGAGATGGGAATACCAGACCATCTGACCTGTCTCTTGAGAAACCTGTATGCAGATCAGAAAGCAACAGTTAGAACTGGACATGGAACAACAGACTGGTTCCAAATAGGAAAAAGAGTATGTCAAGGCTATATGTTGTCACCCTGCTTATTTAACTTATATGCAGAGCACATCATGAGAAACGCTGGGCTGGAAGAAATACAAGCTGGAATCAAGATTGCCGGGAGAAATATCAATAACCTCAGATATGCAGATGATACCAACCTTATGGCAGAAAGTGAAGAAGAACTAAAGAGCCTCTTAATGAAAGTGAAAGAGGAGAGTGAAAAAGTTGGCTTAAAGCTCAACATTCAGAAAACTAAGATCATGGCATCTGGTCCCATCACTTCATGGGAAATAGATGGGGAAACAGTGGAGACAGTGTCAGACTTTACTTTTTTGGGCTCCAAAATCACTGCTGATGGTGACTGCAGCCATGAAATTAAGAGACGCTTACTCCTTGGAAGGAAGGTTATGGCCAACCTAGATAGCATATTGAAAAGCAGAGACGTTACTTTGTCAACAAAAGTCCGTCTAGTCAAGGCTATGGTTTTTCCAGTGGTCATGTATGAATGTGAGAGTTGGACGGTGAAGAAAGCTGAGCGCTGAAGAATTGATGCTTTTGAACTGTGGTGTTGGAGAAGACTCTTGAGAGTCCCTTGGACTGCAAGGAGATCCAATCAATCCATCCTAAAGGAGATCAGTCCTGGGTGTTCATTGGAAGGGCTGATGTTGAAGCTGAAAGTCCAATACTTTGGCCACCTCATGCGAAGAGTTGACTCATTGGAAAAGACCCTAATGCTGGGTAGGATTGGGGGCAGGAGGAGAAGGGGGCGACAGAGGATGAGATGGTTGGATGGCGTCACTGACTCCATGGACGTCGGTTTGGGTAGACTCCGGGAGTTGGTGATGGACAGAGAGGCCTGCAATTCATGGGGTCACAAAGAGTTGGACACGACTGAGAGACTGAACTGAACTGAACTGGATGATTTGAAAAATATTTCAAACTCCCATTCCTTCCGTAGTTTCTAGCATTTGGTACCAACATGCTCTCCAGGACATTTCTAGTGGTAATCATTTTTGTATTTTAAAAATATGTGGTTTCCATGAGTGAAAATTCATTTTATTTGTGAAGACCCAGATTTTTAAATACAAACTATACCTCAGAAAAACACCTCCAAGGATGCTACATTATTCGGAATATCTTTTAAAATATCCTAAATGTTTTTTTAACAATTTTTATTAATGAGAAAATTGCTTTCTTATAAGAAAAAGAGGAAAATTAAAAAATGTAATGAATGCGGATCACTTGGAGAATGGTAACTTGTAGTTTTAGCTAAACTTAAATATCACCAAGTGACCCAGGCTTAGGCAGGGTATTGGATATTATAGGTCAATTTTGCTAGAATAGGATGTTTGTGGAATGCTGACATCAACAAAGACATCTTTTCTCAAGGTCTTTCTGCACTAAAGGTAGACTATCTTAAAAGTTTCCATTTCTAGAAACTCTGAATATCATACTGGGATAAAAAGAGCAAAGATAGAATTCACACTCTGAAGCTAAAACCACAGGAGAATATGAGTGGCAATTCATTATTCCGCATCTTTGAAGTATATGATTTTCTTAATCAAATTTTAAGTGAAGAACCTGGGAAAACAGAGGCTATCTAACATACTGTTGTGCTTCATTTTATACAATTGCTATTCTCCTGAAAGTAACAAAAATACAATTTTTGAGATGCAATTTTCATTTTCTATATAGTTTAAGTGAGTTGGCTATTCAGAGAAATCTTAAGATAAAACCTGGGCTGATAAGGTTGGGTTTTGGCCTCCCAGGGGAAAGGCTTAGGTCCCCCGAACCCACCCCACAGGTGTATCCTTCAGGCCATGGGGTACTAGAATTTGTACTGGATTTTCCAAACTTTTCTTGTTGGCTCTCTCTTAAAGTGAAAGGTCTGATCTTTTAAAAATTTTGTCTGGTTTGAAAATCTGAATGGTTATATAGCAGGATAATAAAACATGAAATTCAACTGCATTTAAAAGCTTTTTAAAACTCTGTGAGTGAAGTCTGTGATTAAAATCCAATTTATACAGAAATAAACCCTATCTTTTTGAAGCTGCGCTTCTACTTCAAATGGCCAACTGCATAGCAAATTTTATCTTCTGACGGTGTGTTATTAAATACACATTTTCTTCTCATCCTATCTGAACTTCCCCAATTTGCCTGTTTTATTTTTGAAAGGTAAATCTCCCCCAGATTACACTGTATTAAAGATTAATTTAAACCATTAAGATAGTTTAGGCTCTATTGGTTTCTTTAGAAAGGTATGGGTATCACATTCTGCATTGGTGCATTGATGCTATTATAAATTCTGCTTCCTGGTATTCTATTAACCTGAACCTTAGCAACCTGCGCAATTTGTAGAGCTGCTGGAAACTAACAGCTATTTGTAATCTTGACTAAGAAGTACCTACAAGATCCTAGGCTAATGTCTCAATAAATGAAAGATTAAGTAACATTCCTCTTGGTTCTATAATTATTTCTAATTCTTTACAAATTGATCATGTTGTATGATGCAGCATCATCATTACACTAAACATTAGTGTATACATGGGACCAGAACATTTGATTAATTTGGACATGCTATTTCCTGACTGGGAGGGATAGTGGAGAATTAGCTCCATCTGGGCTGTTATCCAAAAACGGGTTTCTTATTAAGATGTCACCTAGGAAATAACTAAGTTACTTGCAGTTACATATTCCTTCATTTCGGCAGCAGGTTTTCTGGAAGTGTATCACAGAATATTCTTGAATGTTAAAGAGAAACAAGAGCTCACAAGCTGGAGGTGAGCAGAGAAGAATGATGAAAAGAAACCCATGTCCTTACTGAATGCCGCAATGACATCTTCTAATCTGGAATATACAATCAAGGCACCTTTGTGAAGGCAGGACTGTTGATTTCAATTTTAAGCATACTCCAAATAGTGAGGAAGCATTCACATTCTAAAAGGAACCTCTGTGTAGAGGCTACTGCTGCCCACAATGGGTCCTTCTGAAATAGTATACAAACAACTAGTGGTTCCCTAGAGCCACTAATTGCTCTGGCATTTTTCTTTGCCAAAGATCTGAATGTAACCTCTGTGAAAGAAACAGCCTCAGAAAAATCCACAAATGTTTTTAATTGGGTCTTTCTCTAAAGGGAAATGAAGCAAGAGGGAAAAAGCAATCGAGGGGTCTATGATTTGGGTCACTTTGGCCTGCTGATATTGCTGGACCAACTATCCAATCAGGACTTTCAACACTGCAAACCTGAGAATTGCTTATTTTTTGGACAGGAAGGGAAAGTCTAATTCATTCTTTTAAAAGTCTATGCACTGGTGCACAGAAAGTATGATAAATTGCCTCATGTTGCTAAAGCACTCAAGAGGAATGCAGTGAAAAAACAAACCTGCACTCACTTAACTCTATCAATTATTGAGGCATGCAGTAATTGAAGAAACTGATGCCAGCAGAGCTGCCAGGCTATGGAGGGGGGATTTCACACGAGGACTGTTACTCTACACACCTGCTAAAGGAGAGGCAAATCATTCCTACAGGTTCTTCATTAGCACATGGCCAGCAGAACTGAACTACTGTATGAACTACAGTATTCATATATCTGGAAAAGGTACTGTATTTATACCTCAGTTTATCTCTGGAGAACTGAGTTGCTAGACAATCCAGGACATGAAATACTGTGGTTTAGAGTCCAAGGGAGAAAACAAAATTTTCTCCTGATCAGTTCTGATTTTAAACCTACTATAATTTTATGGCATTTAACTTTGGGTCATAACACAAAAAGATACAACATTCCTTAGAAAGGGGAGAAAGAGAAAATGCAAACAAACAATGGGCTCTCAAAAGAAGAGCATTAGAGAGTTGTGTGTGGTGAAGAGAGGAGCTTCTCTACGCAGGTGCTCAGCCCTAATTGCCCCAGTAAAGGGAACCATACATTCACCTGTACCTTGTCCTCAATCACCTGTGGAACCTACACCACGGGGAGGAATCAGCAAGGGGAGAATCAGGAGTCCACCCACCCCTGCACTGGGAGCTCAGGGGCGGCGAAACTGCTTTTCTGCAAGAGGATACCAGACAAGAGGAAAAACATTTAACTAAGTACAATGTAGCTTGCTACTTTGCTCAAATTTTGAGAGTTACTAGCCAGATATAATATAAATCAGAATATAGAACTTAGCAAATACAATGCAGTTCTGATCTCTAGAATGCCAGCAGATGGCTTTTGATGTCTATCTTGGATCCAATCAGACTCTGTGAAATCTTACTATGACATAGTTAATAACAGTATGCATCATAACAGCTAACATTTATTATATGAACATCATTAGTGGGACACACTGCACATACATCATCTAATTCTCAAATAAAGCTAAGACAAACACAAGAGCATTACTTCCTGGCTTCTCTAATTTCCAGAAAGAGGGATTTTTCCTGAAATACCCTCGGCTCCTTATCCCATTCTTTCTTCCTTCCCATGAAGTGAATTCCCCAAGGAATACCTGGAGAATTACTGTCTGTACCAGCCCAGCCCTTTCCTCTCCTTACCTTAGGAGCAGTTTGCCCTCATGAAGCATATATTCCACTCCTCCGTGCTGTACATTTTACACAGGGTGAACTTGATTTTCCAGTGCTGCCCAGGAGTAGGAAGATGACTATGCTTGATTCTGGGGTTGCAAATTAGGGAGTCCGTTTGGCTCAGAGACTCAGAGTCATTTCTTCTTTCTCACATAAAGGGCATATTTGGCCTTCATCTGTCAGCTCTCCTCTCGTTGGTTCAGAGCTTGTGAGTGTCCCATAGTTCTGGAGGCTGGAAGTCTGAGATCAGAGCACCAGCATGGTGGGTTTGGTTGGCACCCTTTTCTGAGTTGCAGAGAGCTGACTTCTCTTTGGATCCTCACTCACACACAGCGGAAAAGGAGCTAGCAAGCTCTGTGGCCTCTTCTACAAGTGAATCATGGGGGCTCCACCCTCAGAACCTAATTACCTTCCAAAGGCCCCACCTGCTAATACCATCACACTGGGATTAGGGTTTCAACCTATGAATCTTAGGCATAAACATTCAGTCCTTTACAGAGCAGAGACAGGATTGTCATTCATTGCTTCTCCACCAACTCCAACATTATTTTGTTTTTCACATATAGGAAAAAAGGAAGCTGAAGCACAGAAATTCCAAATAGCTTGCTCAAGGTCATACAAAGCCTTCAAGTGGTGGAATAGGATTTGAACTCAGGTAGTCCAGTATTCTTGCCTAGAGAATCCTGTGGACAGAGGAGCCTGGTGGGCTGCTGTCCATAGGGTCGCACAGAATCGGACACGACTGAAGTGACTTAGCATGCATGCACCCATTGGAGAAGGAAATGGCAACCCACTCCAGAATTCTTGCCTGGAGAATCCCAGGGACAGAGGAGCCTGGTGAGCTGCCATCTATGGGGTTGCACAGAGTTGGACACGACTGAAGCAACTTAGCAGCAGCAGCAGCAGTAGCAGTCTAGCTTTGGAATCTATGATTTTAACACCACATACCCTATCATCCTTTACTTATCAACAATAGTGATGCACATGAAATTACTTTTTCTTAGAGTTTAAGATTTCAGTTTTTTCTTTTTTTTTCAGCCACACAGCAGGGCATATGGGATCTTAGTTCCCTGACCACAGATGGAACCTGTACCCCCCGCAGTGGAAAAGCAGAGTCTTTACCACCGGACTACAAAGGCAGTCCCCAAATTACTTCAGAATATTGTTTTTTCTTAAGATGAGAAGACTTACAGAATTTTGCCAGTGCTTATTGTTTATAATTAGACATTTATTTTTTGAGTATAAGAACTATTAAAATGATGCTTAGAAACTGCTAGCTTTTATATGAATATTATTTTTTGTTTACACCAGTATTTCACCTAATCAGAATTTTACCTTTTATGTAGTGCCAAGAACATTAATTATACATTCTAAATGTGTGAAATGGGAATTAATGAGATTAATTATAAATAAATACAGGTATATTTTGGTTATATACATATTTCACAAAAAATGCATCCTTTTTTTTTGTTTGTTTTGGCTTGATATTTTGAGTGAGTTTTTGGCTTGATATTTTAAGTTGGCTTCATGTTAGCCAAACATTTTATGTGTTCTTAAAAGGCATATATTCCTTTTAAGAGTATATATGCATTTATGTGTATACATAACTAAGAATACATATATGTAGAATAATTTCTGCTTCAGGTACAAAGAAAGACATGAATCAATCCAATTCTATTTAAGTTTCTGTGAAGCTTTGTTTCTTTTAAGTAACTCCCTGGGTGTCAACAGACACATTGTTTTAATGAACATTTCAATCAACAGGATGCCAAACATGCTGGCAGGTCACAAACTTGTCTGAAAATTGCTGGAGAGCTCTTGACGCAGGCAACATTTTCAAGTGCTAAAATCTATATTGCATTTCAGACACAGGATCTTAATAGAGGAAAATATCATCTTTCTCCACAACTGTATGAACCATACACCAATCATCGTTCTCTCAGCAAAATCTGCATCAGCCATGGTAACACCCAAAGCAGAGACCAATGATTATCTTGCCAGCACTTTTCCAAGTGGCTCTTTGTGCTGAGCTACTTTATCTGTAAAACAGGGAGCCCTGGTCTAGATGATTGAGTGGTTATCTGCTATTTCCCTTATATCATTCATATTTAGGAATACATTTGTATTCACCTGATGCTCCATACATACACACATGATGGGAAATAACTGCATTTGTAGAAGTGATTCCTGAGTGGACTCAATGTGGCACCTTCACTCTCTGCCCTAACTTGGGAAAAGTTGCCATTGGCTGGAGATAAAGTCAGGAATCTCATGCCAATCTGGCTAGCAACATTTTATTTCTCAGTAAAGGGGGTAAACTTAGGAGCAACTGAATTCCTTGTTAGTAAGGACGAGCTCTCCCAAGCCTGCTAGACTCCCTGGAAACCATGTGCCTATTTGTATACACTTTGCTGAAACAGACTTTGGCACCAATATAGCTTTAAGGTGGTGAGCTTTTCTTTTACACAGCTTGACTACTTTTTATTTTAACCTCCTGAAATAACATTTGAATGCTTTAGAAACTTCAACTGGCAAAAATCAATTGTTCAAAGAAAACATGTGGAAAAACTACTTCATACTGAAGATGTTAAGCAGTGGAACCAAGCTCGAGCAAAATGGGTGCTTTCCTAACCATCCTTTGTAAGGAAGGCTCTTACTTTCAAGGAGGCATCAGATACATGTTATTAATAGGCTCCCAGATTATGTTTTTTTCACAGTTTAGCAGATATTTCTTTCATTCTCTTTCCCTGTCTTTCTCCCCCACCTCTTTACTCTCCCTCCTTTTTTATATCTATATCAATATTAATATCCATATTGATCTATAGAGATCTCCCTCTGCTTCACTCCTGGTGCGTATACAGCTTAAGAACAGTCATATAACCTATAGAGTGCTGTCACTCTCTTTGCAAAAAGTGCTTGTAACATCACTCAGGACAGACACGATATAGTCTAGGCACTGAGTTATTTTTTCACCATGTTGAAAAAGGCAGAACAGCAGAATGGGGCTCTGAATCTGGATAACAAAATTTTTGAACTGACTGTTCCTGACGTCTATTCTGTTCCTCTTTAGTTTCACTTCCTCTCTTCCATCCACTAGCCCCTTGGATGCTTAAGATCAAGGTAATGTGGATTTTGAGGGATGCTTTATTACAACTAAAACAAAAAAAAACTGCTAAAGAAAAAGACAAATATGGTAAATTGTTTGAGTTCCTTTTTTTTTTTGGTTATTTCTTGTTCCCTTTCCCCATTATATTTTCCTTGGAAAAAAAAATGTCTTTTAAAGGCTTCCATTCTTTTGCTCTGTCTTTGAAACAATTTATTAGACTTGGGGAAATACGGTGAGATATGTCAGACTTTAACCAATCTATTGTAAAATCTTCCAGTTATTTATATGTTTATGAAGAATGCTTATGATTTAGAACAAGAAACTGTCCCCAGAGAAACCGAATTGGAATTGGCAGTAGGTATCAAAAAAAGAATAGGAGAAAAACAGGTCAAGAGAGGGTGAAATAAGTGAGCATGTTAAATGTTCTATCAAAAGATTTTCACACATCTTTCAACTTCGAATTCTGAAAGCCAGAAGTTCATAGATAAAACCTTGACCATTGTGACATTTGAAGAACAATGCCTGAATCAGAACAATGCCTTCCCTTGACTAAAACAAAGTGTAACCCAGTCTTAACTTGCCAGAAGGTGGTTTTGCTTTGAACGCAGGTGCCAGAATGGCCCGAGGCAGGGCTGTGTGGAAGTCTGGAACCTCAGCAGGTAGCAGGCTTTTGCTCTCTGCCCTTGGGGATCATTCCTCCTCTCAGGGTTCAATACTTTCACCTTTTAACCATCACCTCAGGTTCCTGCTTGGGGGTTAAAAAATCTATTGTGATTCATTTGCCACCCTCATAACCAAGACTGGGGTATGCTGATGGAATTACAGGACTGTGATGATCTAAAGTATTTTGAATTTTGAGATGATGGCCACATGAACTACTGATAAACTCTGCTAGTTAGAAACATTTCATAAAGTGATAGGATGCTAGACTTGTTTCAAGATGTTTCACTAAAGAATTTCTTTGTTCTTCTTTCATTTTTTTTTTAAAAAAACAGTATCTTAATCCAGAATATCAGTTTTCTATTTGTCCAGACACAGTAGGGGCTATCAGTTTTTGTTAGAGATAAATTAATGACCAGGGGAAGAGCTTAAAATTCCTGAAAGGAAACGGAACAGTCTAGAGCAGACATGATCTGGGCTTGGGTCCTGGTCCCGATCTTAACTTGAGCCCAGCTCTAGGCCAATACTTTGGCCATGTGATGCGAAGAACTCACTCACTGGAAAAAGACCCTGATGCTGGGAAAGACTGAAGGCAGGAGGAGAAGGGGATGATAGAGGATGAGATGGTTGGATGGCATCACTGACTCAATGGACATGAGTTTGAGCAAGCTCTGGGAGTTGGTGATGGAAAGGGAAGCCTGGCGTGCTGCAGTCCATGGGGTCACAAAGAGTCAGACATGACTGAGCAACTGAACTGAACTGAACTGAACTGAACTAAGGAATAAGAAGAAGATGAACACACATTCTCCTCTATACAACCCTGCCTGCTCTCCCTCTTCAAGGTACCGTTTGTGTTCTTCAAAGAGAAGTCAACACACCATTTGGGACAAATTGAGGGTTTGTTGACTCTATAATCAAACACAATTTAGATTAAACATTTCCTTATTTGCAATGTGTATTAGTTTTCTACGATGATTGTAACAAACCACCATGAACTTAGTGATTTAATACAAATATTTTATAATTCTGTACATCAGCATTCTCATTTGCACTTCAATGGGCTGTTTTAGTTGTTTGCAGGGCTGCATTCCTTTCTGGAGGTTATAGGCAACAATCCATTTCCTTGCCTTTTCTTGCTTCTAGACACTGCTGGCTCTCCTTGGCTCCTGGCCCCTTAGTCCTCTTCAAGGTCAGCAATGGCAAGTGAAGTCCTTTTCATGTATCATCTCTCTAACTCTATTGCCTCTTCTCCATCCACTTTTAAGAATTCATGTGATTAGATTGGAGTCACCCAGATAATCTAGGATAATCTCCCCATCACAACGTCATCTGATTAGCAAACTTAATTTCCTATTTCCATGTGACCTAACATATTCAGAGGTTACAGGGACTAGTGTGTGGACATCTTTGGGGGGCATTATTCTGCATATGTGTATAGTGTGGTATATGGTGTGACACATAGTAGTGTGTCATTATAATCTTTTTTTAAAATTAAAGTCTAGTTGGTCTATAATATTTCAGGTATACAGCAGTGATTCAAATACATACACACACACACACACACAGATGCTTTTTCAAATTCCATTATTACAAGATATTGAATATAATTCCTGTGTTAAAAAGTAGGTCCTTTTGTTCATTTATTTCATAAATAATTGTGGGCTATGTGTTAACCCAAAACTCCTAATTTATCCCTTTGTCCCACCTTTCCCCTTTGGTAACCAGAAGTTTGTTTTCTGTGAGCCTGTTTGTTTTATAAATGTTCTTTTGTATCACTTTTTCAGATTCCATATATAAGTGACATCATATATTTGCCTTTCTCTGACCTACTTCATTTGGTATGATTATCTCTAGGTCTATCAATGTTGCTGCAAAAGGCATTAATCTATTCTTTTTCATGGCTGAGTAATATTCCACTGTATATATGTCCATCAATATATGAATGGATAAAGAAGATGTGAAAAAGGACTGTTCTTTACCAGGATTGGAATGCCATATAGGACAAAACACAAACCGCCTTGCCTCCTGTGATTTTCTCTACTCCAGGGCTCTGCTACTGGGATACCGTGTTACCTCTCTACCTCTGCAGTCAAGTCATCAAGTTACCATGTAGCTTGGGTTCAAACTCCCTAAGGAACGATCTAGTTAGTCACTGTCTAGTATGTAGTGTCCTGTTGATCAGAGCTTCTCCCCAATCTGCCAGTTGGCTGACCTCTTTCTAGATGGCTGCTTTTGGCCCCAATGTCCATCCCTGGCCCACAGCTGTGATCAGTTAGTGGGACCACATGGTATGCTTCATTTGTGCATGAGGGACTGCTATGGCTCATGGCCTTGGATGGGTGCTGTGGATGTGGTCATTCATATCATATTTTGCCCAGTTCTGGGGAGGCAGTGTTGAGGTAGGAAGTTAGGGTAAGGGTTAGGGGTGAGGGTGGTTGATTACTAAATACTGTGAATAATTTGAATTATTCACGACCCAGATAATCACGATGAATTACCACGTGAATTGAATAATTCACGACCCAGATAATCACGATGGTGTGATCACTCACCTAGAGCCAGACATCCTGGAATGTGAAGTCAAGTGGGCCTTAGAAAGCATCACTACGAACAAAGCTAGTGGAGGTGATGGAATTCCAGTTGAGCTATTTCAAATCCTCAAAGGTGATGCTGTGAAAGTGCTGCACTCGATATGCCAGCAAATTTGGAAAACTCAGCAGTGGCCACAGGACAAGAAAAGGTCAGTTTTCATTCCAATCCCAAAGAAAGGCAATGCCAAAGAATGCTCAAACTACTGCACAATTGCACTCATCTCACATGCTAGTAAAGTAATGCTCAAAATTCTCCAAGCCAGGCTTCAGCAATACGTGAACCGTGAACTTCCAGATGTTCAAGCTGGTTTTAGAAAAGGCAGGGGAACCAGAGATCAAATTGCCAATATCCGCTGGATCATCAAAAAAGCAAGAGAGTTCCAGAAAAACATCTATTTCTGCTTTATTGACTATGCCAAAGCCTTTGACTGTGTGGATCACAATAAACTGTGGAAAATTCTGAAAGAGATGGGAATACCAGACCATCTGACCTGTCTCTTGAGAAACCTGTATGCAGGTCAGGAAGCAACAGTTAGAATTGGACATGGAACAACAGACTGGTTCCAAATAGGAAAAGGAGTACGTCAAGGCTGTATATTGTCACCCTGCTTATTTAACTTATATGAAGAGTACATCATGAGAAATACTGGGCTGGAAGAAACACAAGCTGGAATCAAGATTGCCGGGAGAAATATCAATAACCTCAGATATGCGGATGACACCACCCTTATGGCAGAAAGTGAAGAAGAACTAAAGAGCCTCTTGATGAAAGTGAAAGAGGAGTGAAAAAGTTGGCTTAAAGCTCAACATTCAGAAAACTAAGATCATGGCATCTGGTCCCATCACTTCATGGGAAATAGATGGGGAAACAGTGAAAACAGTGTCAGACTTTACTTTTTTGGGCTCCAGAATCACTGCTGATGGTGATTGCAGCCATGAAATTAAAAGACGCTTACTCCTTGGAAGGAAGGTTATGGCCAACCTAGATAGCATGTTTAAAAGCAGAGACATTACTTTGCCAACAAAAGTCCGTCTAGTCAAGACTATGGTTTTTCCAGTGGTCATGTATGGATGTGAGAGTTGGACGGTGAAGAAAGCTGAGCGCCGCACAATTGATGCTTTTGAACTGTGGTGTTGGAGAAGACTCTTGAGAGTCCCTTGGACTTCAAGGAGATCCAATCAATCCATCCTAAAAGAGATCAATCCTGGGTGTTCATTGGAAGGTCTGATGTTGAAGCTGAAACTCCAATACTTTGGCCACCTCATGCGAAGGGTTGACTCATTGGAAAAGACCCTAATGCTGGGTAGGATTGGGGGCGGGAGGAGAAGGGGACGACAGAGGATGAGATGGTTGGATGGCATCACCGACTCGATGAACATGGGTTTGGGTAGACTCCGGGAGTTGGTGATGGACAGAGAGGCCTGGCGTGCTGCAATTCATGGGGTCGCAGAGAGTCAGACACGACTGAGCGACTGAACTGAACTGAACTGAACTGTGAATAATTTGTGGCACCGAAAGTTCGGTTTTGGTCCTCTTTAATGGTCACTCAAAAGTAAGATGGAGAAGGCAATGGCAACCCACTCCAGTACTCTTGCCTGGAAAATCCCATGGATGGAGGAGCCTGGTGGGCTGCAGTCCATGGGGTCGCTAGGAGTCAGACACGACTGAGTGACTTCACTTTCACTTTTCCCTTTCATGCACTGGAGAAGGAAATGGCAACCCACTCCAGTGTTCTTGCCTGGAGAATCCCAGGGACAGAGGAGTCTGGTCGGGGTCGCACAGAGTCGGACACGACTGAAGCGACTTAGCAGCAGCAGCAGAAAAAGTAACATGAGGAGCACTTTTCTAAGTCCAGGGACAGACCCGTAACAGCTTTGGCATATGGGGAATTTACCCCAGAGCCAAGCTTTAGCATTTCAAAGATGTCAGCACCTCAAGGTGAATGTGGCCCACATGAGGGATCAGAGGGAGTGAAAGTGGTGACCCTGGAGAGGCCAAAGCAGGAGAGGGCTAGGATATTTAGTGGTTGAAACTTGAAGAGACTGTTCTGTGAGAACACATGGAAAGCCTATGATGACTCTATTGAGTTTTCTTCTCTGGTTGCTGTGGCTAGGACTCCCAAAACTATGTTGAATAAAAGTGGTGAGTGCTGGCATGTTATTATCCTGTTCCTGTCCTCTGATTTGTAGTTGCTGTGGTACAGGCTGAGGGACATAAAGTCAATTGCAGATCTGCTGTATGGGACAAACTCTGAGCACCCGTGCTTCACAAGGCTGGCCTTCCATGGATCTTTGTTGGGTTTTCTCAGCATGACATGGTTCTGTCTTGGTTTCCTACTTAGCCTTATGTTTTCCTCTTAGGACCAATCTTTGACTTTGAGTCTGCTTGTCTGAAGCCCTGATACTTTCCCTATCTCTGACTGTGTATATCCTTTTGCTTAGGCTCTCAAAGACAAGAATGAGTCATGTTTCAAGAATATGGAGTATCTTGACCAAAGCAAGTGATGCTCAGAAAGGCCATGACTTGAGGGCCTTTTTGCTATAGGACCAAATCCACTGCTCGGCCACATTTCTGCCTTGGATATTGCCTTCAGCTTGAATCATGCCTAAATTTGGAATTCTTTGGGCTATCTGCTATTCCTCTTAGTGACTCTATGCAAGCACAGACTTGCTAGTCCCTACTTTCTCTCTTTCAGTCCTGGCTCCCCATTGGGATCACAGCATACTATTTGGCTGAACCTATCTAAACTGCAGCAAATAAGTCCATTTTAAAAGCTCCAGACTTGTAGAGGTGACTACCAAAGACTATTATTTTCTCCTTCCTTCCTAAAAATGTGGGTGATCAGTATGAGTACCTCTGATGTCTACAGGGTGACAGAGCTAAATAAAAATTTCCTGAAACTTTTGCCATTTGACACATTTGGAAATCTGAATAAGAATGCATATGGACCCTGTAGCCTAACCTCTAGGTATTGTTGCACTCAACCTGAGGGCTCAACCTTCACACCTCTAATCTATCTTCACAAAGACAGGAAATATATTGGGAGGTTCAGATGTAGCTGCATGAAGTTAGTGATTGGTCTAGTGTGTAGCATGAGCTCAGTACCCTAGTTCTTACCCATTATTCCCATGTACTAATCTCTATTAATGTATTGATAATGCATTAATAGTATTATTATTTTTATATAAAGCCAAAGTCATCATTTAGGTTTCTGAGAATCCAGAATCCTCAGTGAAAACAAGCAGTTTGCACAAATGTTGAAGAAAATAAATTTGTCAGAGAAATTGGAGCAAACATCTTCAGTTTCTTCATTTTCCTAAATTTTAATACTGTAAAAATAATAGCTAACATTAGTAAGCACCTGTATCAGACATATATGAATCAACTCATTTAAACCTCATTCCAACCCTATGAAGAGGGTATTATTATCATCCCCATTTTACAGAAGTTGAAACAAGAATAGAGAGCTTAAATTCTTTAAAAATGTCACAGTTACCAAGACTGACACCTTCGGCAAGCCGATTGTTGTTCTCTTAACCAATCCACAATGATAGAGTTTAGTTTTTACTATTTCAGGAAAATATGGAGCATACCTCTGACAATAAAATCAGAATACCGAGAAAGAATTAGAGTCACCTAAGAACTGATGAGACTAGTGTAGCTAACATGACAAAAGACAGATTTGTGACTTAATTAAATACAGTCAACAATTAAGGTCAAAGCAGGCTGGAAAAAAGGCAAAAATTGGACTTATCAACAAATACTTGTATTGCAGCACATGGCTAGAAGTCTGCGACTGAGAAATAGTCTTGTGGTGCAACAGTACTAGAGTTCCTATGAACATCAAGAAATGGACCAACTTATCTTAAAGTATTGGCATTCTGAGTTGTCAAAATGACATCTCTAGAAATAACTGGCAGCAAAATCAAAGTAAACTGAAATGAAGGTACTTCATTGATTTTTGTTATTGTTGTTGTTGAACTTTTTAGAGCAATATATTCACAGTTAAGGGAGTTCCTGTCAATAGCTGATGAGAACCTTAAGAGGTGCCATTTTTTGTATGGCCAGACATAAAGTTAACTTCCTTGGCAAACAGCCTCTTCAGTCATGTACTATTATATATGTTCCTGTTCTGGAAACGGCAGGTGATCAAGACACACCTAAATCCTTTTCTTAAGGGACTTGTAATCTAAAAGGGTACCCAGTTTAACTGCCATAATTAGAAAAAAAGGGAAATATAGGCTTCTGACTATAATTGAAGATACACTCTCAAATCTGCAATCTATGTTTTGAAATCTCAAAATTTACTGGAAGGGGAAATTTAAGATATTTAGTTCCACACCCGGAGAAGGCAATGGCACCCCACTCCAGTACTCTTGCCTGGAAAATCCCATAGACGGAGGAGCCTGGTAGGCTGCAGTCCATGGGATCGCTATGAGTTGGACACGACTGAGCGACTTCACTTTCACTTTTCCTTTTCATGCATTGGAGAAGGAAATGGCAACCCACTCCAGTATTCTTGCCTGGAGAATCCCAGGGACGGCGGAGCCTGGTGGGCTGCCGTCTATGAGGTCGCACAGAGTCGGACATGACTGAAGCAACTTAGCAGCAGCAGCAGCAGCAGTCCCACACCATTATTCTTTCAACCAGATTCAAGAGTTGGAAGAGTAGTGGAACACAGAGGAACTAGCAACTGGAGAAGTAAAACAGTATGTGTGTGAATGTGTGTGGGGAGAATGGTTGTTTAATTGAAGTATATACAATAAAGTATAGGTACAGATATAACTGTTAAGAATAGGAAGATAATTAGTACCAAAACAGGAATATGCAGTAAAACTTACAATTACCAGTGGAAGTCTCTGCTATATGACAATAAGATTCAAACTCAAGTTCCCTACCACTAGTGTGGTATGTTATTCATCTCTTCTACTGAAAGTACAGTAAATATTAGGACTAGATGTTTCCAGAGTGAAAGTTATGTTTCCTCTAAGTAGCAGGAAAAATGATTTATAATTCCCCTACTTTAGATGAGAATACTTCATATATTTCCTCAGTGCCTGATCCTAAAATGTTGCCTAGAAACCTGATGGCTTACATGATCGATAAAAGCTGACAAGAACCTCACTCTTGGGTGTTTCTTCATGGTGATGTGTGTTTAGTTTCTACCAGCCCTCCAAGTTGGCCCTTGGAAGCAAGGATAAGAGTTCTAGACACTGACACTCCTGTTCTCCCCTTACCATTTCTTTATTTTTGGCACATTCTAGGTCTTTGGCCTCTCTGATATCCCTGTAGACTACATTATTAGCATTTCTTGGAATTAAGCACCATTTCATAGCTTTAAATTATACTTTCTTGCCTTTACTTTGCTGGTAGTATCATGGCTGAATATGCCCCTCAAACCCCGAGTTCTTCTCCTTGAGTATCCTTCTTCCTACACTGGGTAGGGGGATCATACTGGTTCCTTAAATTCTACAGGAAGTGTTTTCAGTCATGCAGATACAATCAATAGAGAACTCAGCACAGCCTTTATAAGCCAGAATGGAGCCAGTATACAGAAAAATCTAAAAAAAAAAAAAGTACTAGAGAAAATGGAAAAGGCACACAGCTCTGTATCTAAAACTACTCATGGGTGAGAGAGAGAGAGAAGGAACATCCCCCTTGTGGTTCTAGCAAGATCTCTATCACGGATGATTAAATCCTTAAGTTAAATGTTCCTTGAAGTTTCAGATGTCATGGAGCTATTGTAGACTGGGCTTCCCAAGATAACAATAGCTGCAATATTACACATTATTCTTATATGGTTGGTGGCCAGTGCATTCTCATGGTTCCTACCGGGTCCCAATTTTGTACATCTGTCTGACCAGAAAGTTTCCAAGCTGGGGAGGGGGTATGTGTTTTATTTTACACATTCCAGGCTGATATAATGTTAAATTTGATAGAACATATTTTTCAGTGAACTGGCTAGAAACCCAAAGCTCTTGACTCTTCCCTGACTGAACACTATGTACCCTGGGAAATGGTGAGCTCTGGAGTGAATTAAGCCTAATGGAGCATGAACTTAGGTCTCCATCCATCTGCTGTCAAGCACATTCATATATTTGGTTTGACTTGAAATGGCACTTTAGATGTGGTTGAGTGATGATGCAACTTGCTCCTCTGGCATATCTGGGATGTTGAATGTTTGGTGTCAAGTTTAGAATGAAGACCTAAGGCTTCTTTTTGTTTTTTTTATCATCATGCCCTGAGGGACCAGGATATTGGTTAGCATCATACGTTAGTCTAGATGCATGCATTGGATACTGTAGCTATTACCCACCCTTGCACCTTTGCCCCACTACTGACCCGGCTCCTGGAAAAATCTCATAATTGCAGCTTCTCACATTTTTTGTTTTTTTGGTTATTTTTTAAATTGTTGCCAAAAATGAGAATTGTGGCTGGGCCACTTAATCTGGAATGGTACTGACATCAGTACTGATCACTGAAATTTCATCACACAAACATCAGCCATGATGATCTTTCTCCTATTTGAAGATTAATAAAAGAGGAGGCCAGCATGTGGTATTGTAAGATATGTCCTACCAAACTGAAAATCTGACTTCTAGTAAATAGCTGTTACCTATAATTTTTTATCACCTCAATGCAGTAAGTTCATACATCCTCAAACAATGTAGTTTGGGGATACAATCTTTACTGAACTTGATTTCTGGCTCTGCTTCAACCTAGAGTAAGAGCTCTATTATGGATGCCAACTGTCTTGAATATAAGACCTTAGTGGTCAAAATATTGAGAATACTGCCCACCTGGTCTGACTTGTCCAGCTGTAACAATGCCCAGAGTAGTCCTTTGGGATGTTGAGTCATAGGCCAGAGCTAGATGTTATGCAGCAGTGTCCCTGTTGAGGCCTGTCAGTGATAGCCCTATCTGGTTTATGTGCCAGTGGTAGTATTTGCTGGCAGCAGTTGATGTCTTGGAATTTTTAAGGGAATGCCAAGTATCACGCCTGTGGTTACTTTGATCTGATGATATTGACTAGCTAGTATAATCATTAAATATGGTTAGGCTGTATGCTTATAACATACAGTCTACTGCTTTGCCACTAAAATAAGGTACTGGAAGATGAAAGCTTGACAACACATCCCTGACTCATTCCTCCAAACAAAATGAACAAATTTAGAGCGCTGGCAGAGACAGGAGGGTATGTGCCAACCTGAGTCAAAGTTTTTGCTCCCTACTGAGGAAGAGTGGAGAGGGCTGTGAAGACACTAAATTTCCCACTCCTGGAGGGGGTCAGACCAGCCTGCCTGCATGTGTTGCTTATATTCCTGGGAGAACTATCAGACTTCACATCCTGGAGGAGAGATATTTGGTCGCTGAAAAGAGGACTGCTGTTTGTTCCCAGAAATGCCTCCTTCCTGCCTCAGTGTAGCAACTACCAGCTCAGTGCAACTGACATAAGCAGAAGTTTTCATGACCAACATCAAGGGCTGAGGGAACCTCAAGGTCCTCACTAATGCTGAAAATAAAAAAACCATGAAGAGACAAAGGAATGATAATTATTTTGTGGGGAATCAGACACCCAAGGAAGGAAGGCAAAGCTGAACTGGACCTGGGGGGTGTATTGCTCTAGAACTGAAAAAAGTGGAACAAAGACAAGAGATTTGAAGTTTAGAAACTTAAAATATAAATAATAAGAACTCTGAGAATATATGGATAAATAAATTTTTAAAAAGAAGAAAACTTCTTTGGATAGACAAGGTCTTAAATTATTAATGGTTAACAAGACTCAGTTGGGATTAATGGGAAAACATTCACATACCTAGTTATACCTTGAGGAAGCTTACAAATTCCTTGGACTAAAAAAATCTTACAAATTTCCACAAAGAACATTATGACAACAAAAATTAGTTAAAGCAACAGTTACTATGTACTACAGAATTCTGAAACAAAACATATACTGAAAGGGAAAATAATAATCCCTCAACTAAAATTCTGAAGCAGTCTTGCAAATCCTACACATTTTAGTGGAAGTAGAAATGCAGTGGTATAGTGCAAATGATTAACAACTGACTCTACAGAAGAATGATAAACAAAAAACTGAAGCCTTGCTTTGTAGTGCTTGCCAATTTCACGGTGTAAATACTTCCTCCATGGTCAATTTCAAGCTATCAAAGTGGTGTCATTGAACACAGAGTTGAGAAGAAATGAGTCAGTTTAAACCAGCTCTAGGACATCCCTCTACAAGAGAGGTAATGCAGACAAGAGAAGTTACAACAGCTTAAAAATACCATCTTTGAGGAATACTGGATGAGTAAGCAAAGAAAATATCTTAGTGGGAGGACACTTTTAACATGTTAATAGAGAAATGCAGAAATGCAGATGTGATTATCGCTGTTGGGCTGAGAAGGTAAGCCTTTGAAGACTTGAAAACAATTAATTTGCACTTCCAAATTAATAGAGCAAAATGCAATAAGGAGAGAACTGACCAAGTCAGAAAAGTAAGAAGAGGGACTTCTGGTTTCCACTACACCATACAAGGAGCTCGGAAGTCACCACTTAACCCGAGCCATAAGTAAAAAGTTGAACTAAAAAGTCAATAAGCTTTCTTAGATCTGTCAGGGAAGTGAGGTCACAGGGCAAACCACTGCTCCTAAATTTGGAGAGACATACAGGTGGACACAAAGATTCACAATAGATAAGAGCAGAAATTCATGTGTGGAAACCTCAGGTACCAGTGCTGAGGTAGGAAAACCTGAACTGTGGATGAGTCTGAGGGTTAAAAACCCCAGGGGGCCCTGTCATAAGATGGTCCCCACACTTTGGTGAGTTTTACCTCCTTGAGCTCTGCCAGATCCCCACCACGAAGACTGGAGAAAAATCACTGCATGCTTCTGGCAGAAAGACGGGAGAAGGGACCATTCTGAAAATTGCCAGAGAGTCTGTTCATCTTAACAGGACCTATCTTCAAGGAAAACTATTTTACCAGAGTCTAAACCGTTGGGATTTAATAACCCTTGGGGAAGGAAGGAAATATTCAACACTAGCCTCTTCTAGCCATCCTGTTCCACGTAAGGCTAGAGAAAAATTGAGAAGCACTTATAAAGAAAAGTAAATAGAGGCAAAAAGAAACTATGATGTATGATAATATTAAACCTAAAATAAATGGAAGAAACAACACAAAGAATATCAGTTATGGAACAAATATGAAAAGTCTGAATTTCCCTATCAAAATACATTATCATACTCGGACAAAATCCAGTTATATATGTTAATAAAAATCAAAATTAAGATAAGACAAAGATATGTCAAGCATATGTGTGAATATGTCTCCTTAGGTAAGGAAAACAAAAGCAAAATTAAACAAATACGACAAATCAAACTAAAAACCTTCTGCTTTCGGGAAACTACAAAAAAAAAAAAAAGAAAAGAGGCCACCTACCAAATCGAAGAAGTTATTTTCAAACAATATTACCTGATAAGGGGTTAATAGCCAAAGTAAAAAAAGAATTCATACAACTCAACACCACAAATGACCTGATTAAAAACTGGCAGACGATCCAAACAGACATTTTTCCAAAGAAGATATACAGATGGCCAACACGCTTATGGAAAGATGCTCAACATAACTAATCACCAGGGAAATGCAAATAAAAACCACAATGAAATATCTCACACCTGTCAGAAGGCTATTATCAAGAAGACAACAAATAACTAGTGTTGCCAAGGATGTGGAGAAAGGGAACCCTTGTGCATTGTTGTGGAAATGTAAATTGGTGTAGCTTCAATGGAAAACAGTATGGAGATATCTCAAAAAATTAAAAATAGAACCATCACATAATATAGCAATTCTACTCCTGGGTATTTATCTGAAGAAAATGAAAACACTAATTATAAGAGATATATGCTCCTATGTTCACCACAGTATTATTTACAATAGCCAACCCAAGTACCCATTAACATATGAATTGATAAATATCTGATACATCTTTATCCATTTGACTTTATCCATAACTTTATACTTTATCCATTAGTATACAATAGGCTATTACTCAACCATAAAAAGAATGAAATCTTGCCATTTGTATCATCATAGATGAACCTAGATGGTATTATGTTAAGTGGAATAAGTCAGACAGAGAAAGACAAATACTACACTGTATGATTTCACTTACACGTGGAATCTAAAAACCAAAACAAATCAACAAACAAAACAGAAACAGAGTTACAGATACAGAGAATAAATAGGTGGGGGAAAATAACAAAGAAAGGTTGAAGATAAGGATATGGACAAAGTTAAATATAATTAATGCATACAAAGAAAGCAGAAGTAGCACAATTCAAAATCAAAAACATTTAATGGGACTTCAGCCTCTGATAGCTCAGTTGGTAAAGAATTCACCTGCAATGCAGGAGACCCCGGTTTCATTCCTGGTTCAGGAAGAACCTCTGGAGAAGGGATAGGCTACCCACTCCAGTATTCTTGGGCTTCCCTTGTGGCTCAGCTGGTAAAGAATCCGCTTGCAATGTGTGAGACCTGGGTTTGATCCCTGGCTTGGGAAGATCCCCTAGAGAACGGAATAACTACCCACTCCAGTATTCTGGCCTGGAGAATTCCATGGTCTGTAAAGTCCACGGGGGGTCACAAAAAGTCGGACATGACTGAGTAACTTTCACTTTCTGCCTCTGGCCGCTTGCCTGGCCAGGGCCACCTCCCAGCTCAGTCTGTACCTTCATGAAGATCTCTACCACCCCTTTGGCCGTGTACAGGCTCATCCATTTGTCACCCCCCTCCACATGGCCTTCTGTGCCCGCCTCATCAAAGTCCAGGAAGAACTCCCAGAACAGATCAACAAAGTGCCCTGCCTCCTTTACCTTCCTGGCTCGCTGAGGTCAGCCCTGCTCCTCAAACGGCCTGGTCTTGGAACATTTGTATATGGCTGTGTCCTCCTCGGAGAAGGCAATGGCACCCCACTCCAGTACTCTTGCCTGGAAAATCCCATGGTCGGAGGAGCCTGGTAGGCTGTAGTCCATGGGTTTTTGAAGAGTCGGACACGACTGAGCGACTTCACTTTTCACTTTCATGCACTGGAGAAGGAAATGGCAACCCACTCCAGTATTCTTGCCTGGAGAATCCCAGGGACGGGGGAGCCTGGTGGGCTGCCATCTATGGGGTTGCACAGAGTCGGACATGACTAAAGCGACTTAGCAGCAGCGGCAATGTCCTCCTCAGAATAAAGTCAGGGAACATTTCTGAAGATACTGAGCACAGGAAGTTGCCTCACAGCCATGAGCTAGTGAAGTCTGGGGATTACAAGAATTCTGTGTGTGTGTATTTCTCTTACATACACACGCACGCACAAACTTCATATACTCTTTAGTGCATGGCCTCTTCCATAGCCACCCTCACTTTTCTGATCTAGCTGTTCCCCCTTTCCATGCCCTTCCCCATTAATGCACCTTTTCACCCCCCACCCCCACCCCGCCCCGCCCAGTACCTGGCCTTTCTGAGCGCCTGTGCCTCCTGTCTTTACACTCAGGTGGAATGCTCTCTACCTGATAACTCAGCACAATCCTGCCTCCTTCCCATTTAGGTGTGACATGTGGAGCTGTAGCTGGGTCACACATGAAATCAAATTGCCTGCAACACAGCTCTAGGCACAATTCAAGGCCTGTTGGGGGTGAGTTAACCGCCTCCCTCCTCCCACCAGTTTCCACCCGACACCTTTGTCTCCTCTTTCCACAGACAACCGCCTGCCCTCGTGGCCCAAGTTCTTGGTATTTCAACAGTAAAGCTAGACTGACAGAAAGAATAGTGTGAAAGCCCCAATATAAAAAGATAACCACTTTCACTGAAAAAAAAATTTTTTTTACGCACCATTTGATTAAAATTTACTTTCTTTTGATGAAATATCAGTAAATCCCTACCATTTTCTTAATTCCCCTAGGCCCCACAGCCATTTTCAAGTTTTCCTGAGTGCTCTCCCCGGAGATGAGCATAGCTTCCAGAACGCAGTTCTGAGGCACTGAAGAGAAATGAGAGACGCCGGAGAAAGAGCCCTCTGCACTAGCGGAAGCGGCGCGGGTCTGGCCACAAGATGCAGGCGAGGAGTGCAGAAGATGCCACACTCCCCAGAGCTCAGCTGGAGAATTGCGTCCAGAGGGGCCACAAGACCAGCGACACTAACTTTTTATACTCCAGTCAGAGGGAAAGGGACTCTGGTACCACAGGGGGTGAAAACGAGGCTGAGCCTTCCTGTTGCAGAAAAGGCCTGTTCGGGGGGAAGCCTTTTCCAGCCGGTGGCTCCACGCAGGCGAGGCACACGTGCAATCATGTCACGTGGGCTTCTGTACTTCAGGCTGATTGGTCGATTGACGGAGGGCAGGCTTACCGCAGGCTCTGGAAGCCAAAGTGGCATCAGGCACCTCTACGGAGAAAGGATTTTGAGGGCTTTTTTTTTTTTTTCTTTCTTTTGTATGCCTCAGAGTAGGGGCTGATATCTGGAGGTCACTTAAATTTTTGAATTAGGTCACACTGAAACTGTCTTAGTTTGCAACGAGTCCATTTGAAGAAGCAATTTATTAACTGGTGAGGTCAGAACTATGCTAAATCTTAAGAGACAGTTCATCCCTACAATATCCTGCGTGGGTTTTAACTGGGTTCTGGTTTGCACAAAAGACATTTTGAGAAACGTGAGGTATAGTTTAACATAAACTGAAAATTAGATTGTGTTGGGGAATTATTGTTTTGTTAGGTAGCCAGGAAAGAGGCCAAGGAGAAAAAATAATTCCAGTTTTCAGAAACACATGTTGAAGTATTTAGCCAGCTAATGATGTTTGGAATTTGTTTTATAATATGTAGAATTTTACTAAATCAAAGATATGGGGTAAAATGGAAGGAGAGGAACTATTATAGAATAAATAAAGGAAAAACACTTAAGACCATGTGAACTGAATGCAATAGAATGGACCTTGCTTGGATCAATATTTCTGTCTGTGAGAAAGTGCCATCACAATCAGGGGAATTCAAAAATGGCTTTTTATTAGACAGCATTTAAAGAAGATAATTTTATTAGGTAATAAGATTTCTTAGGCATGTATTTTTAAGTCCCTATATATCAGATAGATACAGGGAAGAATTTATCATTAAAAATGTTATCTGGGATTTGCTTTAAACTATTCCAGGAAATATGTTGGTAGGGGAATAGATGAACAAAATTGGCAGTATTGATAATTTCTAAAGCCAAGAAATAGGTACATGGGCAGGCTTATTATAGTAGATTGGTGCAAAAGTAATTGTGGTTTTGCATTGCTGAACTTTGTCATTTGTTACTGGAATATATTCTTAAATAAATGTGGTTATATTGTACATCATTTTTGTGTGCATTTCTAGCTTTATTATTATTATTTTTGCTAATGACATTGCTTGCTGTTTATATTTATTTCAGACTATAGAAATGATGTTAGACAAAAAGCAAATTTGAGCGATTGTTTAATTTGAGTTCAAAATGGGTTATAAGCCACAGGGACAACTTGCAACATCGACAAAGCATTTGGCCCAGGAACTACTAACGAAAATACAATGCAGTGGTGATTCAAGAAGTTTTGCAAAGGAGAGCAGAGTCTTAAAGATGAGGAGCATAGTGGCTGGCCATCGAAAGTTGATAGCGACCAATTGAGAGAATCATGGAAGGTGATACTCTTACAACTACATAAGAAATTGCTGAAGAACTCAACATCAATCATTCTACCATCATTTGGCATTTGAAGCAAATTGGAAAGGTGAGAAAACTCGATAAGTGGGTGCTTCATGAGCTGACCAAAAATCAAAAAAATCATCGTTTTGAAGTGTCTCCTCTTATACCATGCAACAACAAGGAACCATTTCTTGGTAGGATTGTGACATGCTATGAAAAGTGAATTTTAGAGGCCTTCCCGGGTGGTCCAGTGGTTAAGACTGTGCTTCCAACGCAGGGGGCACGGGTTCAATCCTGGGCTGGGGAATAAAGATCCCACATGCCACATGATACAGCCAAAAAATATAAAAAAAAAAAAAAGAAAAGAAAAGTGAATTTTATACGACAACTGGCAACAACCAGCTCAGTGATTGGACTGAGAAGAAGCTCCAAAGCACTGCCCAAAGCTTAAACTTGCACCAAAAAAAGTCATGGTCATTGTCTGATGGTCTTCTGCCCATCTGATCCACTACAGCTTTCTGGTTCCTGGCGAAACCATTACATCTGAGAAGTATGCTCAGCAAATTGATAGCTACATCAAAAACTGCAATGCCTGCAACCGGCATTGGTCAACAGAAAGGGCCCAATTCTTCTCATGGATAACACCTGGCCATACCTAGCACAACCAACACTTCAAAAGTTGAATGAATTGGGCTACAGAGTTTTGCCCCATCTGCCATATTCACCTGACCTCTCGCCAACACACTACTCTTTTTTCAAGCATCTCAACAACTTTTTGCAGGGACAATGCTTCTGAATGTGCAGCAGACCCGGAGACAGACTGAAACAGATTGGATATGGGGGATGGAGGGCTCTAGAAAAAAAAAGTTGACAGAAAAGAAAACATGATGGATGTTTAAGGGAAAAAATAAAGCATATAGTAAAGTCAAATAGTAGAAGACAAAAAGGCAATTAAAAACAGAAAAATCAAAACTATAAACTAAATATGGCATGAGTTTAAACCTCTGAACTGTAAGAAGAGTGAGTGTATTAACCTCAATGCTAAAAACATTCTCCTTTTGCTTGCTGATAGAGGAAGGAAATATAATTAAACACACTATGTGACCCAAGACAAAAGCACATTTGAAGCCTTATTAATGTAAAGGCAGTTCAGCCATTTTCAACTTTTAGAGTCAATTAATGGACAAAGTGGAGATGATTAATAGTGCTTGCAGGATATATCACATAGGAAGTTCCATATACTCCTTATCCCCCAAGGAAAGAGTGGAGAACCCTTTTTGCTGGTGGAATCAAGAGAGGGAGTTTCATGGTCAATGAGTAAAGAAGAGTGAAGACCCTAACTGGGTCCTCATGAATCCAGTAGCTCACCAATCTAGCTCATCCCCTGGCCAAGGAGGGTGGGTGGGTAGAGAAATTACAGACTTTGGTAGGCTAAGAGGAAAACCAAAAACAGAGGGGATCAATTAGCTCTTTCCTGATTATCTTTGTGCCAATATTGAGAAGTGATAGGAAAAAATGAAATGGTGGTATGACATGTTGATATTAAGAGAGGACTCAAGGCAGCTCTTGTCGATTCTACATAGCATGTAGATCTTGCATGGTCCTCACACATGGGGGAGTGTGTAAGAAGCCTAAAGATGTTCTCTGGTGGTCTTATGACCTGGAGCTAGGGGTGCAGGGATCAATACAACAGGAAAGAAGTGACCTTACAGCTAAGGACTGAAGGGTAGATTCCCAGACTGGGAAATGAGTAGAGATTGGAGCTGACCCCAGGGAATCTGTGAGGCCTGATGGCTGAGGTGGGGACCTACTCATTAAAGGAAGATAGCAAACTCCTTGGGAGAACAGACCAAAGATATTATAATGCTGGAGGCAGTATGGCCAGAACTTCTTTGGGTAAAGACACCTCAACTGACGTCAGAATGCAAACCAAGGGTGTGGCACCAATGCTATGGAGATAGCTAAGTTCCCTGAAGGAGTAAGCATCCAGGAGAACCTGTAAAGTAGGTAAACTGCTCTTATCATAAAATATACATAATATAAAATTTACCATTTTAACCATTTTTAAGTGTACAGTTCTGTAGCATTTTAAGTTCATTCACATTGTTATGCAACCATCACCATCATCCATCTCCAGAACTTTTTCATCTTCCTAAAATGATACTTTCCCCATTCCCCTATTCCCCCAACCCCACTCCAACTTATGGCAATGACTATTCAACTTTCTGTCTCTATGAATTTGACAGCTCTAGGAATTTCACAGCAGAGAAATCATACAATGTTTGGTTTTTCGTGCTGGTTTATTCCACTTAACATAAGGTCTTCAAGGTTCAACCATGTTGTAGCATGTGTCAGAATTTCCTTCCTTTTTTAACACTGGGTAACATTCAAGACTGCTGGGAGAAATATCAATAACCTCAGATATGCAGATGACACCACCCTTATGGCAGAAAGTGAAGAACTAAAGAGCCTCTTGCTGAAAGTCAAAGAGGAGAGTAAAAAAGTTGTCTTAAAGCTCAACATTCAGAAAACAAAGATCATGGCATCCGGTCCCATCACTTCATGGCAAATAGATGGAGAAACAGTGGAAACAGGGGCAGATTTAATTTTGGGGGGCTCCAAAATCACTGCAGATGGTGACTGCAGCCATGAAATAAAAAGACACTTACTCCTTGGAAGAAAAGTTATGGCCAACCTATAAAAAGCAGAGACATTACTTTGCCAACAAAGGTCTGTCTAGTCAAGGCTATCGATTATCCTTGTGAGAGTTGGACTATAAAGAAAGCTGAGCGCCCAAGAATTCCTGCTTTTGAACTGTGGCGTCGGAGAAGACTCTTGAGAGTCCCTTGGACTGCAAGGATATCAAACCAGTCCATCCTAAAGGAGATCAGTCCTGAATGTTCATTGGAAGAACTGATGTGGAAGCTGAAACTCCAATACTTTGGCCACCTGATGCGAAGAGCTGACTCATTTGAAAAGACCCTGATGCTGGGAAAGATTGAAGGCTGGAGGAGAAGGAGACGACGGAGGATGAGATGGTTGGATGGCATCACCAACTCAATGGACATGAGTTTAGTAAACTCTAGGAGTTAGTGATGGACAGGGAGGCCTGGTGTGCTGCAGTCCATGGGGTCACAAAGAGTTGGACACGACTTAGCGACTGAACTGAATTGAACTGACCTGAACATTCCATTGTTTGTGCACCACATTTTGTTTATCCATTCATCTGTCAGTGGACACTTGGGTTGCGTCTGCCTCCTGTCTATTGTGAATTATGCTATAAACACAGGTGTACATGTTCATCAGATATTTTTCAAGTCTGCTTTCATTTTTTTTTTTTTTTTTCATTATATACCCAGAGGTAGAACTGGGATCATATAGATTTTCTATGTTTTTTTATTCTTTGTAAAAAATACTATTTTAGTGGTTGCATCATGTATTAGGTTGGCCAAAACGTTTGTTTGGGTTTTTCTGTAACAGCTTACAGGAAACACTGAACAAATTTTTTGGCCAACCCAATACATTCCTACCAGCTACATGCAAGAGTTCCAGTTTCTCCACATCCTCACCCACATTTAATATTTTGATAGTTTCCTTTTCTGTCTTCCTTTTTTTTTTTTTTGATAGTAGTCATGTTAATGGGTGTGACGTAATGCTGTGGTTTTGATTTGCATTTCCCTGATGACAAGTGGTACGGAGCATATTTTCATGTGTGTATTGGCCATTTATATGCCTTCTTTGGAAAAATGTCTATTCAAGTCCTTTGCTCATTTTAAAATTGGGTCATTTGTCTTTTTGTTGTGTTGTAGTAGTTCCTTATAAATTCTGGATATCAATTCCTTATTAGATACACAACTTACAAACATTTTCTCCACTTCATAAATTGCCTTTTCACTCTGTTGACAGTGTGCTCTGATGCATGAAAGTTTAAAATTTTGAAGAAGTTCAATTTACCTACTCTTATTTTTTTATTGTTGTTCTTGGTTGTACTTTTGGTCCTTATAGAGTTTTAAACTTAGAATTGACAGAGACCCCAAAGAATCTGTCAACACACATCCAAAGCTTAATGAGCAGAAAGAAACATGGCTAACTTTAATTGGGAAATTCATACCTTTTTTAGTTTTTATATTTTGCTACTGAGTGACATTGAGAGCTCTACTGTAAAATATGATCATGTTGCCTTTTTGTTGTTCTTGTATATCTAAATTTTAGTGTGTACATTTTTGGCCCTTAATCAAAAAGGTGGCAGAAAATTCAGAAGCAAAATGTGACAAAAGCCTCATGAAAACTTTGATAGAATATCATTCCACACCAAGAACGAGCCCTGGCTGGCAAGCACACTGCTCACACACAGGCCCTGTGATGTTGGATGAGGATTTGGAACTTATTTAGGTTAGTTTGTTTTTCTTTCTCAAGAACATGAAAACCATCACCCTGGGAATAAGAAACCTGTAATACAACCATGCTAAAGATGGGAATTTAAATTGAAAGTCATAAAAGGCAAAACAGAATTTCAGAAGGAATCAATGCACTGTCGCATCCATTACCTTCCCACCAGATCCATGGGACACAAGTTCATTAACTGGGTGTTCTCTGTGCTGCTCTGGTTCCAGGAGTGCCACATTAAAGAAGCTGACAAACTGGCTTTCTTTCCCTTTCATATTTGAGAACATAAATATTGCATTGGCACTAGGGTAAAACTCAATTATAAAGACAAGTTAGATGAAAAGCTCAAAATAAAAGCTTTGCTCTTTTAGTTTTTAGACTTCTGCAATCGGGTATGGAGAAATTGTTCCAATCTCCAGAGTATACTACATACTCATTGTTTTTGAAAAGGCAAATGAATTATTACACTTACATTCTTTGGCTTAATATACTGCAAATCTGATTTCTGTTCTGTTGATGCTTCTAAGAAGGCTATAAACCACCTTTTGGCAGGAAATATCACTGTATATTTTATTTATTTTTTGATCATGTGCTATTAATATTCTCAGGCTGTATATTTGTTCTATCCTTGTTTATGGATTCTTACAGCATATAAATCATGTGAACTTCCTCATATATCTGCCAATTTGAAATAAACTGCAGGTTTTCACATAGATTCTCAACTCAAACTGTTTGATAAGTCTTTGCTCAGAGCTTATCTCTTATTAGTCATTAATGCTTGTCTTTATTTTGGAAGAGTATTTTCTTTTTGCATCATTACCCCTTTTCCTGACCTGATAACTATTTCCTTGTTGTGGAAAAGATTCCTTTGACATGGAACAGAGAAATCCTACCCAGAATGACTTGACCTGCCTCTCCCAGAGCTTGTTATTTTCTTTTTTGGCTGCACTGGGTCTTTGTTGCTGCGTGGGCACTTCTCTAGTTGCTGCGAGTGAGGGCTCCTCTCTAGTTGCAATGCATGGGCTTCTCATTGCAATGATTTTTCTTGTTGTAGAGCATGGGCTCTAGGGTACATGGGCTCAATAGTTGCAGCACATAGGCTTAGCTGCCCCATTGCATATGGGGCAATGACATTTCTGGACCAGGAAGATTCTTAACCACTGGACCACTAGGGAAGTCCTCTTGCAGAGCTTGTTGATGGAAACAGTTTCTAACAAAAGGATAAAATGATGGATTATTTCATTTTAACTTCACCAGCTAGTTTGGCTTTAAAGAAAGACCCTTATCTTTCCTTATGCTTCCTATTCACCTTTTCCCAAAGAGTGGCATTTTTGAAAGTTCATTCCCACCCTTTGAGACCCATCTCCAGCGAGCCTGTCTACTGCCCTTTACCCTAACACTATGCATTTAATTTTTATCAAGCAGCTCCAACACCAACTCCCAAAACAAATTCCTGGGTTGGAACCCTACAGGAACACTCAGTTTACCAGATGCTGAAAAATCCTCAGAGCCATCGATGTCTTTTATCTTTTCTTTTATCTTTTGTGGCGTATGCTTGAATTTCTCAGTTCTTGCTGTGTTTCTTTAGTGATGGTGAAGCAGGGACCTACACTTGTTTCTATCTTCCCTTCTAAGACTTCTTCCCCACTCCCTTAGCTAACTTAGCTCATATTCTCAATACCCTTCATAAAGTAAAGTTGGTAAATTTACAGAATTTAAATTTGTACATACAAAGTATGTACACACACATACACAAACATAAATGCTCAGTGACACAATTTTTTTCTGTTTTATCCTTTTAAACTTATCTCTTTTTAAACTCTCATTTGCTGAGCACATTTTTTATACCCTGTTGCTTTGCAGCTCACATTTAACCCTCAAAATGATCTTGTAAGTAGGGGTTAATCCTGGTTTGTAAACGAGAGGTTTGAATCTTGGGAGTCAAATCATCTGGCAAAGAGCATGCATATTTCAGAAGTGGGCAAACAAGAAGGTGAGCCCAAGCCTGCTCCTGTTTCTACTCTAGCCCACTACATTGGTACCTGGTGATGTGCACAATTTCCAGGCCTTCTGCTCATTGCTAGCCCTTGTCTATCTAAGGTAAACAAGTGCTAGATTTAGTACATTTACTGCTAGTGCTGTAGGTCCCTTGGGTAAGTGCGAAATTTATTCTGGATGTTTTATATTCCTCCTGTCACCTTACTTCATCTTTTGTTACATAGATCTCACTCAGCAGAAATAGTGTGTAAATATTCCAGATGTGAAATATGCAGATGCAAAGTCCTTGACTTTCTTAGTCTCAGCAGCTTCTTTGGCCTTGTTTACAATTAGGATATTTGCTCCTTTTCATCTGCATTTCTCTCCAGCTATTTGTCCTTACCAGAATACTGAGGATTCAAAAATCAAGGAAACCCAATCAATAAGATTGTACTCTTTTGATAAGAGCCTTCTTACTTTTTTGTTGCTGTTTTGCTTTGCATCTTTCATTGTATCACTCAGTTCTGGTTGGAGATTACCGATCAATGACAATTACATTGAATTAATACAGTTAAGTGATTCAATTACTCAATTAAAAACCTGACAAACTATTTCCCTTTCTTTTGGGGAAATGGTGGTGGTGGTAGACCTCCATACAAATCTGAATTGAAAATTACATGAAATTCAAAGTTTCAATGTCTATAAATGAATTTTTGCTAAAACACAACTACATTCATTTGTTAACATGTGTATTGTCTATGGCTGCTTTCTACAGTATCAGAACCAAGCAGTTCCAAGGGTGAACACTAAGGCTTGTAAAGCCTGAGATATTTATTATCTTCCCATTTATAAATCATGAACCCTTGACTAGAGAGCCTAGGAGATTTTCACTTATCTCTGGTGAGAGGATGCCCATAATGATTGAGGTGAAATTCACCATCACTTGGGGTTCATGGTAGACCAAATTAGATCTAGAGAGATAAAATAAATGTGATGTTTATTATATTAGTGTTGCAGATTGACTTACACCTATTATTGTTGTTTGCAGAAAAGATTAATTACATAAGAAGTTTTATTGAATTGAGAACTTGTCTTAAAGTGCCTTTTTTATTAGGCTTTCTTTTTTTTTTTTTCATTCGAATATCATCTCTGGGTAGGGTGGAACATTATATAATCTCAACTTATTAGTAAACTGCAAGTTCTGAAAACAAATATGATTCATCCCTATTACAGTGTCTAGTTTGAGGTGGAAGATTCTTTAATATTTGGCTACACAACCAATGAAAAAGATAAAAAGTTTCATTGAAAATATGTCTATGTCAAACCTATCCCTCAGAGGATTATTAAAGGCATTTCAAAGAGCAAGAATTAGATTCTTCTACTGGGAAGAACAAGTGGCATTCTATTCTATTTCATTCTATTCTATCACATTCTCATCACATTATATTTATTAAATTTAGCTACACAGTCTTTTGTTCAAAAGAAATCTGAAGCACAGAAGCATGGTATAAAACCAGATAAAAAGCTGAGCTGAGTTGGTTGGTAGGGAATTTGGAGGTAGGGTTGGAGAAGGGTTATCCAGAATCCTGCCTCCTCCTCATCTTCACCTACGAAGGTCCCTTAGGAGGAGGTTTCAGAAACCTGATTTTGAAAAACTCTGAATGAATATAACTTTATTATTTGTATGAGTATTGGGTGATTTGTTTCAAATCTCAGTTAAGTAGGAAATAATTCTTTAACATGAATTAACATTAGTACTACAACAATATGGTAATAAAAGGAAATAACTAGAAAGCAAAACTTAAATTCAGAATTGTGGATTAACAAACTTGGCACTGATGTATGTTCTAGAAACTAAAACTTCAAAAGTAATCTGGGGCTTCCCTGGTGGTCCCAGAGGTTAAGAATCTGCCAATGCAGGGGACATAGGTTTGATTTCTGTGTCTGGGAATTCCTATGTCCTGGAAGATCCCACAAGTTGTGGAGCAGCTAAGCCCCAGCGCCACACTACTGAGCCCTTGCTCTAGAGCCTGCAAGCTGCAACTACTGAGCGTGAGTGCTGCAACTACGAAAGCCCTCGCACCTAAAGTCCATGCCCTGCAACAAGAGAAGCCACCGCAATGAAAAGCCTGAGCATTGCTATGAAGAGTAGCCTCTGCTCTTTGCAACTAGAGAAGCCCACACACAGCAATGAAGACACAGTGCAGCCAAAAATAAATAAATCCTAAAAAATAACCTGCCATTTACTATAGCATTTTCTTTACTATAGGGGGTTAAGCTCTTCCCCTAAATATAGATGTGCCTTTTTTACAAACATTACAGAGAGAAATAGTTCTTTATTGATAATAACAGCATACACAAAAGCTGATAAAAATTTTTTGATTAAGTCTTTAATTTGAATAAATGGAAAGAGATGTTAAGTTCCTGACTAATGAGGCTAAATGTTGTAGAAATGTAAATTCTTCCCAAATCAAATTAAAGGGGTGTGGACTTTTGATAGTTGTTTTTGTTTTAGTAACTTGGTGATAATGTTGAAGTTTACTAAGAAACAATGAAAGCAAATTAAAATAAGTAAGTATTATATTGATATTACCTCTTTATTAGTAGAAATATATACTAACAGGAAGTTAGTTGGCTCTGAATTTAGATTAGTACTTAAACTGCTTTGGGGACCAGGGATTGGCATAGACTTTCTGGAAGTTGACATTATGTTTCAAAGTAAAGGTATCGATTTCCTTTGACTCAGGAAAGTGGGGTAGGGGAACAAATACTAAGAAATCACCAATCATGTACACAGATTTATAAAGAAGAACATTCATCATACAATGATTTAAATAGCAAACAAAATTAGAAATCATATACCTTTTCAATTAGGGGTAATTAAATTTTGAAATAATCACAAAGTAGAATAATAGAGATCCATTTAATTATCTTCAAATTATATGATGTGGGAAAGTGTTCAGGACAAGTGAAAAAATCAGGTCACAAAATCCACCCATATAATACCACTTTTGCTTAAATTAAGATTGATAAGAAATGCATCTTAGCAGCAGTGGTTTGTATTTTCTAACTTGTCTACAATAAGCATGTATTATTTTTGTAGTCAGGTATAAATAAGTACCATAAGAAGAAAAAAAATCCCATCTGAACTAAATATAAGCTTGAATTCAAACTGTTGCCTATTAAAATTAATGTCAAAACACATGACACAATCAAATCCTAAAAACGGCTCAGCAGTTGAGAGGATAAAAATAAACTTGCAAATATACATTCAAGCAGAGGAAAGGGGCATAATTATCTAAAAATTGTCCTCCCTGTTGGCAAAGTCCCATTCCAGGACCCTCTAAAGCAAGCCCCTCACTTTGACTCTGTAGCAAAAGAACACTTGATCTTCCCAGAGATGTCAAGGTTTCCCATTATTGTAGGGAACAGAATGGGGTATAAGGAACAGAATTCAATTGAACACTGTCAGACACTATGTTGACAGATGAGGTCCTACAGCTGTGCTTCTCAAAACTCAATGTGTCTGTGAGTCACCTGGGGATCTTAAAATGCAGTTTCTGATTCAGTGGGTCTGGGGTGGGGCCAGAAGGCTTACATTTCTAACAAGCTCCCAGGCAAAACATGTACTGCTTGGCCCCTGCCTGCCCCCCAACCCCTCCGCTCCCCCAACAGTGATACTTTGAGGAGCAAGGATTTCCAGAGGGAGGTCTCTGGTCCAAAGTCAAACAGCTAGTATAAAATGTATGTGGGTGTAGCTTTCTACTTTTTTGACTTTTAAAAACAAATGTGAAATGAGTTTGAAAAATGGATGTGTAAAACAGTAGCTTTCCCAGGATGAATTATTTTCTATAACTATTCAGGCTGCTAATAACAATGCTTGACAATTATGTAGTTCATTATATTCTCAAAGCTTTTCTGTAACTATTAATTTGCTCATCCACCAATTTATCTTGAAGAGAGGTAACTATTATCATGGCTCAGTTAATTGTACACAGTATTTTCAGTTCTTTGCAGTAGGCCGATGATGGAATCTGGATTTAATTTAAACTATGGAAGTATTACACACACAAGTATTATACACAGACATGTATGAGAACATAGATCAAGATAATGTGGGTGGGACCTGGCCCACATGTGCCTTAGTGTTGTCTTTTAAAGGTTAGAAGAATAGTATTTGTTGAATGAATACATGTTAAAATCAAGTCCTTTGGTAGCTGTGTGGTTTAGGAAAGTTACTTAATCTCTCTAAGCCTTAATATTCTTATTTGTAAAACAGGGATAAAAAGGTCTTGTGGGGATTAAATGTGATGATATTTCCCTCCTCTATTAACCCATCCCTTGCTTGCTTCCTTCCTTCCTGTCTCTTGCTTTCTCTCTTTTATCCTCCCTCCCTCTTTTATTTCCTTCATCTTACCCCGCAAGTGTTATTAAGATATATGTAACATGTAACATTTTATAAGTTTAAGGTGTACAATGTGACACTTTTACACACATACATATTGACAAATGATTATCCCAGTAATGTTATTTAACACATCCTTCACCTCACATAATTACCATTTTTGTTGTTCTGGAGGACAGAACATTTAAAATCTACTCTCTTAGCAACTTTCAAATACACAATATGGTATTGTGAACTAAAGTCACCATGCTGTACATTAGACCTCAGGACTTATTCATTCTCCCACTGGATGTCTGTACCCTTTGACCCCTTTCCTTCTTCTTTCAATAAATAATGTTTTAAAGCATACTATATGCCAAGAACTGTTATACACATTGTCTAGAGATATGGCAGTAAATGAGACAGACAAGAATCCCTGTCCTCATTCTCATGGGTTTTACATTGTATTGGAGGAAACAGACAACAGACAGGGCCTACCCACCCCCCAACCCCTGCCAAAGCCAAATAAGCAAACAAACCAACCTCTCAAAACCAGTAAAATATGTTAAGCATGTACAACAGTGCCTTTCACTTAATAAATGCTTATTAAAATATTATCTGTACACTAGGGAATGAGGCTATGTCTCATGGAACACAATCTGTTCAAGTACATGTTCACTTTTCTATAGGAAACAGCAATATTTTATAAGCTTAAGCTTAGTTTAGGTTGGATGGATACTATCATTCTATGTATTCAGTCAGTAACTCTTTCATTCAATAAACATTTAAACCAGACAAATTTTTCCTCCTTTAGATGCTTTCCTTCCTATGTTTTTCCCCTCTGGTAGAATTTACCCTGTGTGAGCAACCCCAAGCTTCTCTTCTTTATTTCTTTCATCTCCTTCAAGTTTATCCTTTTTTTTTTTTTGTCCTGATTCTTCCAAGCAAGGATCTCTTAGTGATTACAGTAAGCACTGCATATTCAATTGTCTTGGATAATGTATACATTTACAGCATGAATAGTCTTTCCTATACTCACAGAACAAAATCTATGATAGGCCTTTGGGACAAACTTCCCTGGAAGGACTTGAAAATTGTTAGGTCTTGCAAGGGGAGTTCCTTTTTATGGAGGTATGAATGATATGGTAAGAACCAGAAAACGGTAGGACTTGATAAGGAGGTATTTTTGGAGCAAAGAAGGCTTCAAGTATCCTTAAGTCACACCATCGGAATTTCTTGATCATGTCACCCACACAATCCTGAGCATAAGTGATTGATGAGTAATCCCCTGTGTAGGCAAATATTCCTGTAGCCATGAGGGGTGATGAGTGCTGTCACATAGGCAGTGCCATGACATCCAAATAGGGGAAATCTGTTTTCAGCTTGGAGACCAGTCAGGATATTACTCTTGCTGTCAAAGGAGTGGGATACATCTCCTCCCGTCCCCTCTGCATAAGGAGCTGCATGGTGGGGACGGCAGGCTGAGTAGCCACGACTCCACGTGGGCAGAAACAGCCCATTTTCAGGTGAAGCAAGGAGGGCTCATTGTCCTGCCTGCTTATCTCACTGCTTTTCTTCTTCCCCGTGACGCTGAAGGAAATATTCTGCTTTGGACATGGCAGGTTTGAGAAGCCAATTAATCATCTCAGCAGAGATGTTGAGGAGGCAGCTGGATATACAGGTCTGAAGATCAGGGAGAGGACTGGGCTGGGAATAAAAAAATTGAACCTCACTGAATTGCATGAAATCACCCAGAAAAAGAATACAGATAGGGAAAAACAGAGGACAAGGAGTTAACTTCAAATAAAACGTCTTCCATTTGCCAAAGCAAAGCTGTAGAGCATCCAGTGTGAGACTTTTCTGCCCCTGTCCTTCAGAGTTGAGAGACCATCCGAGGTTTCTTTGAGCTCTTCTTTCACAATGAGCCTAGAAGAAGTCTTAGGAAACAGAGGGTACCATGCAGTTTTGGACTTTTGATCTCACAAAGGTACATTCTTAGTGGGAAAAATGTGTCAAGCACAAAATCACAATTACTGTGTAACAGAACCTTAAGAAACATGGGGGAGAAAAGTATATTGTAAATTTGACATTTGACTATGAACCTTGGCTTGTAAATTCTATTCAGGTTCTAAGTATGGCTTTGTCTTTTGCTATTTGACAAAGTTATAATAAACACAGACCAGTCAAGCTAGTTAACAGGCTAATTCATTTCATGTATGTTTTGATTTAAAGTACACACGTCCCTTGATAATGCTTTAGAGCCTTCTAGAGGAGGACTCTCATTCCCTATTTCTTCAATACAGGCTGGACTTAGTTACTCTTCTAATGAACAGAATAAGGCACACATATGGCTGTGTGACTTCAAGGATGGTCCACAGAAGATGAATGAAGTTTCAGACTTTCTCTTTTGGATTACTAACTGTGGCAGCAGTCAACTGCCATGTAGTGAAGACAGTCAAGCAACCCTGTGGAGAGATCCATGTGTTGAAGTCTTTGTTTCTGCCAAGGCCCTGAAGGAACTGAGATTTCTTGCCAACAGCCATAACGGAAGTGGATCCTCCACTTGGAGGCTAAAGTTAAGGCTTCAGACAACTGAAGCCTGGCAGACAGCTTGACTGACATCTCATGAGACATCTTGAACTAGAACCACCCAGCCAAGTTGCCATAGGATTCCTCACCTTCACAACTGATTAATACATAGTTTAGGTTGCAAAGTTTTGGGTTAATTTTTTACACAGCAATAAATAATGAATATAATGTACAATTATCAGTCATAAATTATATTTCTTTTGGTTTTTTGCTTATTTTGTAGAAAACTTATTTAGATTTTAATAAGATTTTCCATGAGTATCCTCAAATTAATATGAAAACAAAAAGAAAAAAACATTTCCTATGTTATTTTTAAAAAGCAAGAAATAAGTGAAATGTAGGGCCACACAAATGCTAATGTTCAAATGCAGAATTAACTTCAAAGTAAAGAAAGTTTAATTTAAAGTTTTTTATGGCTATATAATTTTATCTAAATGCTTCTGCCATAATTTCATTATTTTTAAAACATTATTCTCCCATCAGAGTATAATAATTACATTACCTTTAGTGCTATGAAATTTTATAAACTTGATGAGAATTAAGAATTCTGCCTTTTTCTTCTAGTTAAAAACAGAGATGGCAGTAGACTGGGGGGAAGCTTTTAAACATGTTAACAAGAAGAAAATAGCTCTTAAAACCCCAGGCACAAAGCAAAATATCAGAAAATAAAGGTTTTTTCCCTCCTTCTTTTAAGAGGGTAGTTCTTCATATGTAACTCTAACATGTAACACATGCAGACAGAAACAAACCTATTTATTTATTTTAATTTAACTATAGTTGATTTACATGATCATGTTTGTTTCAGGCATGTAGCTTCAGATTCTCTTCCATTATAGGTTATTAGAAGATATTAATAACCTTGTGTTACAAAGTAAATCTTTTCTTATCTATTTTATATATAGTGGTATGTACCTATTAATCTCATACTCCTAATTTATCCCTCCTGCTCCTCTTTTTCCTTCGGTAAGCATAATGTTTTCTCTTTTCTTTATTTCATTCTTTTTTATGTCCATGTAATATTCCATCACACACACACACACACACACACACACACACACTCACACACTCACACACTCACACACTCACACACACACCATATGTTCTTTATCTGTTGGTGGACACTTAGGTTGCTCCCATGTCTTGGCTATTGTAAATACTGTAGCTATGAACATTGGGGTGAAAATATCTTTTCAAAGTGCAATTTTTTGTCTTTTCTGGATATATGCCCAGGAGTGGATTGCTGATCATACAGTGACTGTTTTTAGTTTTTGAAAGAACCTCTATACTGTTTTCCAGAGTGACTGTACCAATTAGTATTTCTCCCAACAGTGTAGGAGGGTTCCCTTTCCTCCACATCCGCTCCACCACTTATTATTTGTATACTTTTTGATGTGTCCATTCTGACTGGTGTGAGGTGATAGTTCATTGTAGCTTTTTGTTGTTGTTGTTGTAAATATTGTCTTTCTTTCTTCCAGCTGTGCCACACAGCTTGCAGGATCTTAGTTCCCCAACCAGGGATTGAACCCAGGCCATAGCAGTAAAAGCACCAGATCCTAACCACTAGATCACCAGCGAACTCCACACTGTACTTCTGATTTGTAAGAAATAAGCTTATTTTAAAAAAACAACATTTGAGAAGCGCTGTTGTCTTCCTCCTCTGAGCATTAGACTCTTGCCTGTAACATTAGGATAGTATTTACCCTGTCCAGAATTCTATCTTTACCAGGATCCAGAAGAATTCTTTAATTATGCATTTAATGACACCAACCAACTACAGAAATTAAGAAAAAAACCTACATTATGAAATGAGAACTCTATATGGTTTATTTAACAGTTAATTTACACCTAAATTATGTGCATCTATGAATTCCATACAGTGGAGTTGGAAATAAACCTCCGGTTTCTCCTAGGAAACTGATGGGATCCAAATTCCAAAGGGGTTTATAGTCTTGAATCTCATCTACTCTGGATCTCGTCTCTTCTCATACTGATCAGGGTCTGCAGAGCCTTTCCTTCATGCCCCATGCCAAACTTCCATAGAACCCCACAGTCCAATACCGTGGCCCTTACCTGTATCTCCATTCTATAGATTTAACTTAAACTGAAGAACAGGCTTCTCAGTTGGACTAGCTGCATTTTAAGTGCTCAAGGGCCACATGAGGCTGCTGCCTCAGCACAGGGACAGAGCATGTCCATTGCTGTAGAAGGTTCCAGTGGATGTGCTACCCTAGAATGCTGCTTCTGTGCTATTTCCATGAAAAGTTCCCAGCCTTGTCTTCTGTCATTGCTCCATGTGACAACGTAACTAACAAATGAAAAGCAGAAAAATTGAAACAGGTAAATTTAATAAAATTAAGATCATTTATCTGACACCACCCAGAGATGAACATGTTTTGGCTTATTTCCTTCCAGTCTATTTTCCAAGCAAATGTAAACAGAAGTAGGTCATAGAGTGTGTATATATGTGTATATATATATATATGTATACATACATATATACACATATATACATATAGAGGGAGAGAGAGAGATTTTTCTATGTCATTTCTATGTCAGTATTTTCATATGTCATAGATATTTCTGTATTGTTCATGCTGTTCCCAACTTTTCACCACTCTAATTTTGGATATAGTGAACATTCTCATAGTTAGCTTATTTATTGTTTAATAAATTAATTATTGTTGCCTTTAATACATTTCTAGAATCAGAATTTCTAATGTTTGGACTGCTGAGTCAAAGAATACCAAAGTTTTCAGGTTTTTGATACAAACTGACAAAATGTCTTCCAGAAAATGTTCATTAATTGACAAACCCTCCAACATTATTTCAGAAGGACCCTGTCTTTTATTTCCTGGCCAGCTGTGGATTTTTTAAAATTTTGTGTTCTTTGCCACTTTGGTAAGAGGAAAATTAAATTTCATTCATATGTATTTATTTACTAGTGAGGCTAAACATCTACAAGTCTTTACCAATGGTATGCCTAAGATGCTTTGCTTCATCCAATGTGGCTGTCAGATAATTTTAAAAAAGACCAGATATGCTATCAGAAATATTATCTACCAGAAAAGAATTTGTGAATCATAAGTGCACAATATAATAAGTTTCTTAATGAAACTTTTTCTACATCTTTGCTTTGATATGCTTAAAATACCATTTTTTTCACTCCTTTGGAATCCAAAGATGATTTTTTTAAAAAGGTGATAAGCTTGAAGCTATGACTTCCTAAATTCACATCTGTTTACATGTATAACCTTTTTTTTTTTTTTTTTTTACCACTGAAGTGTTAGTATTCCTCCCAGACATTTCTGAGTTTCTAAATATATCAGGAATATTAACCCTTTGTTCAAAAATTTCTCCTCTGATCTTGGTTTTTGCCTTCAGACTTAATTAGCAATGTACTTAGAAGTAGAGAACTCTTAATAAACATAAAATGATTAAGTGGACACCCCACTAAGTGATGGGACTTCCCTGGAGGTCCAGTGGTTAAGAATCCATCTGCCAATGCAGGGGACAGGGTTTGATCCCTGATCCGGGAAGATCCCATATGCTGTGGAGCAACTAAGTCTGTGCAGCACAACTGCTGAGTCCATGCTGGAGAAACTGGGAGCTGCAATTACTGAAGCCCGTGTGCCCCAGAGCCTGTGCTCTGCAACAAGAGAAGCCACTGCAATGAGAAGACCACGCACCACAACTAGACAGTAGCCCCTGCTTGCCACAGCTAGAGAAAAGCCCTTGCAAGCAATGAAGACCCAACCAAAGCGAAAAATAAATAAATAGATAAAACTAGTTTCAAAAAAATGACTAAAGAATCATAAAAGCAACAGCGCAAATCACGAAGCAAACCTTGACACATCTAACCACATAAAATTTTCACTCTTATATAGTTCTCAGTTTTCTTTGCTGGCTGCTCCTCATTATTTGGCTCTTAAGGTTAGGGTGCCCCAGGCTCAGCCTCAGACAACTTTTCTTCTTTCTGCCTCTTCAGTACTCGCCAAAGATCACATCTGGTTTCAGCTTTAAAAAAAAACACCCATATGCTGAGGATTCCCAGTGTCCATCTCTAGTCCCATCCTTTCCTCTGAACTCGAGGCTTACATATACAACCATTTTGGAGGGACATCTCAAATATAATATGTAAAAGGGAACTCCTGGGTTTTCCTCCCAAACCAGTTTTCCCCACAAACTTCCTCATGCTACGAAGTACTGATCTAGCTACTCAGGTCAAAAAACCCTTGTGTCATTTTGAGGCTCCTCTCTCTCTCACCCCCACATTGGATCCTTCAGCAATATCTGCTGGCTCTGCCTTCAAAATATGTCCAAAATTTGATTATTTCTCACAACTCTTTATTATCACCCTAGACCTAGCTACTTTCATGTGCTATCTGGATTGTTGCAATTGCTTGCTAATTGCTTTCTCTTCTTTAGACTTTGTCCTCTCCATCTTTTTTTCTACATAGCAACCAGAATGATGATCCTTTTAAATCTTAAGCCATAGTATGTCTCTCTTCTGTTCCAATCTCCCAAATGCTTCACATCTCACTCAGAGCAAAGGCAGGGGGGAGCAGGAAGATCCTGCAGAACTGTTCTTATCTACTGTCTTTCTGACTTCATTGGCCATTGCTTGTCCTTTCTGTCCACTCTGTTCAACCACCCTGGTAGCTCTTACATTGAAGACACTAAGTACTCACTGACTCAGGGCATTTATAGCTGCTATTCCCTCTCCAGAAAGCTCTGTTCTTATATATCCAAATAGTGAGTGCCTTCTCTTCTCTGCTCAAATGTCATCTTCTTAGGCACACAGCCTCCCAATTCCTAGGATTCCTTACTGTTTCTACTCTGCTTTATTTTGATTGCCTTATTTAATGAATAAATTTCTATTTCTTCTTCTCTGAATTGCTCAGATCTTTGATTTATTTTTCTTTCAAATTTTTAAGTGTTTCTGTTTAAACAACTGATTTATATTTGGGATATATTTACTCTTTGTGGGAAACATTTTCTCCTGACTTTTATTTGCATTAAAATTTTATTTATGATATCCTCTGAAGTATAGAAATATTAAAATTTTATGTTGTGTGTGTCAATCTCTTTCTTCCCTATCATTTATTTAGTTGCTTTTATGCCTTATGAAGCTTTTTCCCCTTTCAAATTTAATAACATAATCACATATGCTTTCATGTAGAGTGTTCTTAAATTTTTTAACTTTTCAGTCTATCTGAGATCTTTGCTGTATGGAGTAATTGACAACAAGATTGAGTAGTTGACAATAAGACCAAGGTATGTGAGAGGATGAAGAAACCAGGGCTTCTAGAACATAATTGGTTTTGATATTTAAAAAATATGCATTCTGAGCATTTCCTAATCATAGACAAAGTAGAAGATGCCTCTGCTACTGGATTCTTATCTCTCTAAGCTGATTTTGGAAAAGCCTCAATGTGGCCGAGAAGCCTTGCTGAAGAACTGAGCTATTTCCAGTTGGTGTCTGCTCACCAGGAATCTGAAGAGTCCTGCAGAAGTCCTCATTGGCAACCCAGTTTCTTCCATTATTAAATGGGTTGAGCAATATTATTGATGAAATATATAGACAGGCAGCAAATATCACACAGACATAGCTCCGACATAGAGTGGTTAAGGGTGCTATGCTTTCCCAGGTCTGAGGATCTAACTTCAAAACAAATACCTGTCTTTATTGTTCTCACCCAGTTCTGAGCTTTTGCCACTGAGTAAGGTTGGTTTGGCTTCAAGCCATCATATCCGCAGCTTACTATGAGCAATGTCTCTAACTTTACACGGCACTCACAGTCTGTAGCAGGCAATTTTTTCTCTCATTGTATCCTCTTTTCTGGACTGTTATCTCATTGTTCCATACCTTTATGTCCTATTGCCCCAAAGAGAAAGGTTTTTTTCTCCAATTTAATACACACAGCTTTTGGAAGATATCAGAAAGCATCACATCTGACTTGATTTGACCTAACATTTCACACAGTGCATGCAGCAAAGGTGCAAAGATGAGCAGTAACTACCAGCCAGAAGGGTCCTTGCGTGTTGTCTTTGATTACAAAGCTCTCTGATCATGCAACAGTCATTTAAATCTTAATGATAAGATTACACAAAATCAGTGACTCTCCAAAAAATGTCAGGGAAGAGCACATAACAGATAAAGGCAAATAATTTTATACTTAATATTCTATTTCAGAACTTCTTGAGGCAAACCAACAAGATAATGCTAATTTAGTGTTTCCCAAGAACTTCCTACTATGTGTGGCTAGGTCACTTTTGACCCATGTATAGACCCTTTTTATGTTTTGCTCAAGTGTTTAAAAAAAAAATAAAGATTGATTTAGTTCATAATTCAAGTCATTCTCAGCCTTTAAAGTTATACAGCCAACGTACAGGGCAGGCTGTGAACTTGTAGGGGGTCTGTTGAAAGTCATATTAGATTAGACATAAATGTAAATTAATCAGTAAGTGAGCTAGCACTGCAAGGAATAAACATCTAAGGTCAAGTAAAAGTGCGGGGAACATTATTTCATTCACATTAGGGATAAAAAATCTTGAGACAGTCATGAAGAGAAATGACTACATTTTTTCCTTTACTGATTGGGTAGAGAAAAAAAACACGGGGACCCTGAGGGCCCAGTTACTCTAAAGAAGAGGGTAGCAATAGGAAGCCATTCCTGGTATCAGCCAAAATGTTGGGAGAAGAAGAAAGGTGAAGGAAATCAGCACAAACTCCATGAGGATTCGGGATGAACTGCAAAGGTGTGCTTCTTCACAGAAGCCAAAACTAGATTAAGTTGTGATTCAAAAACACAGGTCTGGGACCGAGATAGTTAACAGTACTTTGGTATAGCAGAGGAAAGGAAAAATCTTTTGAGTTCCCAATAAGTGCTAGGCATATCCTAGGCACATCACAATCTTATGATGCTGGTTCTTTCATCAAGAAAGGAGCGGGGAGGAGAGTCAGAGATGGTACTGCCATTTCTTAGCATTTGACCTTGAAGAGATTGTTCATTTCTCTGAGCCTTGTTTCCATGCCAGTCACTCTTTAGCCATTTACTCATTCATCCAACATTTATTGATCATATTCACTGTATCAATCAGTGTGCTTGGAATCAACAATGCAAAGGTGAATTAGGATATGGACTTTGGCCCCAATAAGCCCTCAGTCTAGAAGGGGGAAAAACCACACCTAGCAGGTAGATTATAAAACAAGACGGTTAGTGCAGCTAGGAGAGGGGGACTCTGTGAGCTCAGACCATTTATCCTGTGGTGATATTCAAAATATTTATCATCTTATTAATACGGTTTTATTGAGTCACAAGGGAGGCAGCCATAAAAAACCAACCCATGACCCATCAGTTAGGCCCTTCCTCTGTCTACTGGCTGGATGTCAGCCCTGAAAACATCTCTTCAAGTAGGAAATTTGCATGAGTAATTACAGAAGCAGCAGCAATTCAACAAAATATGCACGTGGGAATTAAAGAAGGGAAATTTTTTACAAAAAAATTCAAGACTCTTCCACTTGCTTTTATAAATTGCTCTTTAGTACTACCATCATAATCAATAGAAGTAATGAAAAGAAAGAATAATTCTTTCAAAAGAAAGAGGAACATTGATATTAGTAGAGAAAAAAACAAATACCAATTCTTCAACTAAATTATAAAATGCATATAATAACATTTTCTGGGTTATTAATAGGAATAAACTAAAAAAAGGATGTAGACCAGCTATTTCCATACGTAGCAGTTACACGGCCCTGAATAAATGGAGACTCTTGAAGTCTTTTTAACAGATGAGGAAAAAGATTCAAAGAGGTTAAGCAATTTGTTCAAATTTACATAACTAGTTAGTGCTGAAGCCAGAATTTGATATCATTATATAATCATACAATGGAGAGTCCGCAATTTTTCCTTATATTTGTTTAATTATTTCTCTAAGTTGTAAGTTGCAAATATAATGATATGTTAACCTTAGTCACCATTTACCTTTAGCTGTTTTGACAAGCTCAATGTTGTACACTAAACATTCATTAATGCTGACATTTGGTCCAATTACAAGGCTTTGGAGGAAGATTGGCTAATCTGACCTCAAGTTCCTCACTCAGCAAACATTGATCCTGCTGGGGCAACTAATCTAAATTATAAGCATAAGCACCCAGGATGATGGAAGCAGCCACTGGGTTGTGAGCCCTGAAAAGTCAAATCTATAAAGTGACAGCAATGGCCCATGGCATGTGATGTTTAATACAGGCAGGGAGCGTGAAAGTGATTTGTGATTACAAGAATGTGGCATAGCCACCATAAAACACCTTTATGAACTCACATATACCAGGTGCCATGTAAGCCAACTAAGGATTTTTCCCCACAAAAAAAGGATAATTGTAGGAGGAGATAGTTTCATTGAGAATTTGCACCTTTAAAAACGTTTCACCTAAAATCATTTAGAAACTATAATGGAATACTTTAAACAGGATTTGTAAAAATAAAGCAAGGTACACTTGCAATGCATTTGGAGTCTGTGATTTTTATGTCCAGAAGGAGAACTCCATGCAGAAACAGAAGTGAAAAGCAGGAGACCTCCTCTCTTCACAGTGTCTGAGTCAGGCAGTCTTCTTAGATATTTAAGAGATTAGGAAGATACCTGTCAATCTAGGCACTGGACAAAGTAAAAAATAGCAGAAGATCAGTTCTTTCCTCAGTTGCAAGTCCATTAGCTAGGTCATTCTTTCCTCATGCATCTGAAACAACTCACCTTTAAGCTGAGATAAAACCTATGTAAAGCTTCACTAAAAAAATAATCACATTTTCTTTCATTCAAGTTACAAACAATGGATACATGGGAATTAGGGTGTCTATAATTTAGCTCTTGCTGCCTTGGACACAACTCTATCTTGATATAATTGCTTTGCAGCTATGCAAAGCAGAGTTTCTGTACAAAGACAAGTCAAAGTGACCATGGAGACTACAGTTTAGACTTTCCTGGATTTTTTTTTTCTTTACAAATAAAATCTCAATATGGTTTTATTTTTAAATTGAATGGATTAAATTTAAATCTGCATTTTAAATCTTTGAACCATATTTTCCTCATCTTCTGAAGAAAACACTTTAACTTTGGAAACAATTCAATGTCCAGTCTTCATTTATGGACCCACCTACTGAGAGTTCTGATGAAAACTATACAGAAAAAGTCACCAGTTAATTATAGATATGCAAACCACCACTTTACAATAGATGCTACACTTGGAGATAACAAAAAGTGTTTCCATAAAAACATGACCTATTATTTCAACACAGAATGAATTAACCTCTTTTGAAAGTTAGTTTTATAATAGCAGTCTAGGGCAAGAAATTCATAACTAGTAAATTAGTAATTAAGTGCTAAAATTCATCCCATGAATTGCATTGCTTTTAAGAAATCTGAAATTCAACATACATTTCTCTTACAGGACCAGCAGAATAGTAGCTATGTGTATGATACACCTATGGCTGTGATGGCTAAATGTCTATCAGGGACCTATATTTCACTTCCATGATGTAAGAGTGTTGCCCATAAGTGACTTCTCAGCCAGGGACTACATTTCCCAAACACCCTTGCATCTAGGTGGAGCCCTGGATTAATTCTCACTAATGGAAGTGTCAATGATGACACTTTCAAGGCAAGATGACTCACTAAAGAGTATGTGTGTTCTCTGCATTTTTTGAGAAGATTCTGAGACCCAAGGACAGGGGTCAGCAAAGTATATATTGTGGGCAAATCTAGCTTGCCATTTATTTTTGTAAATAAAGTTTTATTGGAATAGAACCTTGCTTAGTCACATTATGGCTACTTTCTGTGCTACAACTACAGAAATGAGGAATGGCAGAGGGGTATGTAGCCATAAAAGCCTAAAATATTTACTCTCCAGCTCTTTAAAGAAAAAAGTTGCCATTTCTTGTCATAGGGAATACTGGAGACAAAGTATGAAAGGAGTCTGTGTACTCGCATCATCATGAGGAAAAATGCCTGATTAGAAATACCCATTTTGGGTCTAAGGGACTGACAGAGAAATAAACTTTAGCATTTGAGGCATTGTAAAATTTTTAAGTAAAAGTTTTTTTGTATTATTTTAGCATATGTTCAAAGAGAACTGGAAGGCCAAAGTTTTTATATGGCCAAAAGAATGCTTAAATGAAATTTGGTGCAAAACTGGCTAATGTTTTAGGACAACAAAAATGTAACCTTTTGGAAAAGAAGAAGTAAAACTGTCACTGTTTGCAGATGATATGATACTAAACATAGAAAATCCTAAAGATGCTACCAGAAAACTACAAGAATGAATCAATGAATTTGGTAAAGTTGCAGGATATAAAATTAATACATAGAAAACTCTTGCATTACTATACACTAACAATAAAAGATTAGAAATTGAAATTAAGGAAACAATTTCATTTACCATCATAGCAAAAAGAATAAAATACCTAGGAATAAACCTACCTAAGCAGGCAAAAGACCTGTACTCCAAAAACTATAAGATATTGATGAACAAAATCAATGATGACACAAACAGATGGAGAGAAATATATCATGTTCTTGATAGGAAGCATCACTATTATGAAAATGACTATACTATCCAAAGCAATCTACAGATTCAATGCAATCACTGTCAAATTACCAGTGGAATTTTTTACAGAATTAGAGCAAAAATTTTTACAATTTGTATGGAAACACAGAAGACCCTGAATAGCCAAAGCTGTCTTGAGAAAGAGAAATGGAGCTGGAGGAATCAGCTCCTCCAGCTTCCTCCAAGGAAGCTCCAGCTTCCTTGCTTCAGACTATACTACAAAGCTACAGTAATCAAGACAGTATGGTACTGGCACAAAAGCAGACACATAGATCAATGAAACAGGAGAGAAAGTCCAGAGATAAAACCATGCACTTATGGTCACCTAATCTATGACAAAAGAGGCAAGAACATACAATGGAGAAAACACAATCTCTTAAATAAGTGGTGCTGGGAAAACTGGACAGCTACATGTAAAAGAATGAATGAAATTAGAACACTAAATAACACCATGCACAAAAGTAAACTCAAAATGGATTAAAGACCTAAATGTAAGGCCAGACACTATGAAACTCTTAGAGGAAAACATAGGCAGAACACTTGCTGATATAAATTGCAGCAAGATCATTTTTGATTCATCTCCTAGAGTAATGAAAATAAAAAAACAAAGATCTAATTAAACAACTGAGATCTAATTAAACTTAGATTTTTTTTCATAGCAAAGGAAACCATAAACAAAACAAAAACACAATATTCACAGTGGGAGAAGATATTTGCAAATGAAGCAACTGACAAGGGATTAATCTCCAAATATACAATAGCTCATGCAGCTCAATATAAAAACCAAGCAAAACAAATAATCCAATCAAAAAATGGGTGGGAGATTTAAACAGACATTTCTCCAAAGAAGACATTGTTGTTCAGTTGTTAAGTCATGTCTGACTCTTTGTGACCCCATAGACCATAGCCTGCCAGGTCTCTCTGTCCATGGGATTTCTTAGGCAAGAATATTGAATGGGTTGCCATTTCCTTCTCCAAGGGATCTTCTCAACCCAGGGATAAAACCTGCATCTCCAGGGAAGGCGGGTCCTTGGCAGGTGGGTCTTTACCACCCAGCCACCAGGAAAGTCCAAAGAAGACATACAGATGGCCAAAAAAGCACAGAAAGGATGCTAAAAATGGATAGTTATTGCTGCTGCTAAGTCGCTTCAGTCGTGTCCGACTCTGTGCGACCCCAGAGACGGCCGCCCACCAGGCTCCCCCGTCCCTGGGATTCTCCAGGCAAGAGTACTGGAGTGGGTTGCCATTTCCTTCTCCAATGCATGAAAGTGAAAAGTCAAAGTGAAATCGCTCAGTCGTGTCCGACTCCTAGCGACCCCATGGATTGCAGCCTACCAGGCTCCTCCGTCCATGGAATTTTCCAGGCAAGAGGACTGGAGTGGGGTGCCATTGCCTTCTCCAAATGCAAATCAAAACTACAATGATGTGTCACCTAACACTGGTCAGAATAGCCATCATCAAAAATTCTACAACCAATAAATGCTGGAGAGGGTATAGAAAAGAGGGAACTCTCCTACACTGTTGGTGGGAATGTAAACTGATACAACCACTATGGAGAATAGCATGCTGCTAAGTCACTTCAGTCGTGTCCGACTCTGTGCGACCCCATAGACGGCAGCCCACCAGGCTTCCCCGTCCCTGGGATTCTCCAGGCAAGAACACTGGAGTGGGTTGCCATTTCCTTCTCCAATGCATGAAAGTGAAAAGTGAAAGTGAAGTCGCTAAGTCATGTCTGACTTTTAGCGAGCCCATGGACTGGAACCTACCAGGCTCCTCCATCCATGGGATTTTCCAGGCAAGAATACTGGAGTGGGGTGCCATTGCCTTCTCCAAATAAAGGTCGTAGATGTATCTATATAGAATATGTTGTTTAGTCACTAAGTCATGTCCAACTCTTTGCAACCCCATGGACTATAGCCCACCAGCCTCCTCTGTCCATGAGATCCTCCAAGCAAGAATACTGGAGTGGGTTGCCATTTCCCTCTCCATGGAGAATAACATAGAGGTTTCTTAAAAATCTACAAATAGAACTATCATATGACCCAGCAATCCTACTCCTAGGCATATACCTGGATAAAACCATAATCCAAAAATATACATGCACCCCAATATTCATTAAGCCAGGACATGAAAGCAATATAAATACAGAGGAATGGATAAAGAAGTTGTAGTTCACATGCACAATGGAATATTACTCAGCCATAAAAAGAATGAAATAATGCCATTTGTAGCAACATGGATGAACCTAGAGATTGTCATACTGAGTGAAGTAACTCAGACACAGAAAGACAAATATCATATGATATTGATATATGTGGAATCTAAAAAAAAATATCCAAATGAACTTATTTACAAAACACAAGTAGAGTAATGCATGTAGAAAACAAACATAGTTATCACAGGATGGGAGGGAGGGATAAACTGAGAGGTTGGGACGGACATATATACACTGGTATATATAAAATAGACAACTAATAAGAACATACAGTATAGCAGAGGGAATTCTCTTCAGTACTCTGTAATGGCCTATATGGGAAAAGAATCTAAAAAAGAAAGAGTGGATATATGTATATGTATAACTAATTCACTTTGCTGTACACCTGAAAGTAATACAATATTGTAAATCAGTTATACTCCAATAATTTTTTTAAATGTAACTTTTATTTTTTCTATGGGACAGAATAGGGGACATAAATTAATTTCTATCTCTTCTCTATAAAATTAATTGGATTGCCATCAGATAAGAATCATTTCCATCACTATCAATTTTCTTAAAGTTATTCTCTATCTACTACTAATCAACAGTAAAAAGGAAATTAAACAAACAAATATACTCTTAGAAAATCAGATAATCCCCAGGAAATTCTGCTCATTAGCATGTCTCCTAATGCTGAAAACACATACAGTAAAAAACTTTTGCCTGTTTCAAATTGTGTCGGTCTTATAGGCAAGGTGAATGAATACCTAGAGTCTGAGTGACTGGCTAGCTGAATATCCAATTCCAAAGACCTTAAAAAATTAAAAATAGAACTATCATATGAGCCAGCAATCCCACTCCTAGGTATATACCTGCATAAAACCATAATCCAAAAAGATACATACACCCCAATATTCATTAAGCCAGGACATGGAAGCAACCTAAATACAGAGGAATGGATAAAGAAGATGTAGTACATATATACAATGGGATAGTACATGCAGTATTAGATTTAATGGAATATTACAATGGATCCAATGGATCCAATTCTAGAAATGTGGCATTCTATGATAGTAAAATTTATCTTGGTAATACACCATGAAATCTCAGCTCTTTTAGTTTTCTGGTCGTTCTTTTTTTTTAGCATAAAATATGTAGTTTCCTAAACTGATCTCCCATATGGTAACCTAGAAAATTTTGGCATATACTCTAACTCTTCTTGGTTTTCCCATGACAGTAAGGCTGTTAGTAGGGCATATGAATTTTTACAACTCTGTGAAAGATATATGTTGTTGTATATGAGTTCTCTAACCAGATGGTATAGCCATGTTTCATTTGAAGTTAGCAGTCTGGATCTATACTCAGTTAAGGGCGAGTGAGCCTTGGATCCTCCGGCAGTCAGGGAGCTCCAGTCAGAGCTGATGCATGGTTTTCTTTAGTTGAACCTCTTCAGATAAAAGTTCAGTTCTCCTTGGATTGGAATGTTAACATTTGCTGCCCATCGATGTTGAGGAAAACAAGAAAAATTCATGAAGATTCTATGTGTTGGATATCTGTTACTTCTGATGTTTCTTTTCTCTCAGTGTTTGAGTTGATCTCTAGGATATAGTTAAAATAACTTGTTTTAAAAACCCCTAAAGCATTTCAGATTCAAATTCACATGCACTGTAAGCAAGTTTGATTATATAACTCAAGAGGCTGAACCTTCAAGTTCTTGAGTTTGTGATCAAGGCTATTATTTTCTTTTATATTCTAAAGTTAACACTGGAAGAATAAGCATTCAATTAAATATATATATTTTTAAAAGTACCAATCATGATTGGATTTGTGAAGAAAGTTTACATGAGGAATTGGGACTTAAATTGTGTTGAAGAGGAAAATACTTTTAAACACAGAAGAGCGTGACTTATTTGAGATAACTGAGAGAATCAATTTAAAATGTCTAAAGACAGGGACTTCCCTGGTGGCTCAGTGATAAAGAATCCGCCTGCCAGTGCAGGAGACATGGGTTCGATCCCTGATCTAGGAGGATCCCTCTGCAGAGCAACCAAGCCTGTGTGCCATAACAGTTGAGCCTGTGCTCCAGAGCCCATGTGCCACAACTACTCAAGCCCGTTCACTCTATAGCCCATGCTCCACAACAAGAGAAGCCATTCAGTGAGAAGCTTGCATACTGCAACTAAAAGTAACTAAAAGTAAACTAAAGAGTAGCCCCTGCTTGTCACAACTAGAGAAAGCCTGTGAAGCAGCAATGACTCAACACAGACAAAAAATGAATAAATAAATAAATAAGTGTTCATTTTTTTTTAAATGCCTAAAGATTGTTTCAGGAAAACCATACATTTTGATTTAAAACTTTGAAGATTGATAATCTAATGGTAATTATACAGAGTTTTTGCTTTTATTAAATTATTTTGATCCAATATTTGAGAAGATAGGTTCTGTCAACAGCTACAAGTCCTAAAAGAAGCAACTTCTTTGTTTTCTTTGCAAGCTGGTTGAATATTCCTTTGTTTGTTTGTTCACTCACTTGTATCACCCCTCTAACAAATACTCATTAAAGTGCCTACAAATCACCCTCATTACTCTGGGAGTTGAGTATCACTTATCATACCTCAAGGAGCTCACAGTTAAAGAGACTAGGTTCCAGAGTCAAGCTCCCTGAATTTGATCCTAGACAGCTCCATTTATTAGCTGTGTAACCTTGGACGAGTTACTAGAGATGGCTGTGCTCACTGTCTTCATCTGCGAAATGGAAATTAATAATAGTACTTACATCATTGAGTCTTTAGGAAGATTCAATGAAATAATCTAGTTTAAAAATCTGGAGTGGTGAAGGTAAATACCGAATACTAATGTTGCTGTTGTTAGGTTGTGTCTGACTCTTTGTGACCCCATGGACTGCTGCATGCCAGGCTTCCCTGTCCTTCACTATCTCCTGGAGTTTGTTCAAACTCCTCTCTGTTCAGTCAGTGATGCCATCACATCATCTCTTCCTCTGTCATCCCCTTTTCCTCCTGCCCTAAATCTTTTCCAGCGCCAGAGTCTTTTCCAATGAGTCAGCTATTCTCATCAGATGGCCAAAGTATTGGAGCTTCAGCTTCAGCATCAATCTTTCCAATGAATATTCAGGGTTGATTTCTTTTATGATTGACTGGTTTGATCTCCTTGCTGTCCACGGGACTTTCAAGAGTCTTCTCCAACACCACAGTTCAAAAGCATCAATTCTTCAGGGCTCAGCCTTCTTTACAGGCTCACTCACCCTTAGCTGAGTATAGATCCAGACTGCTAACTTCAAGTGAAACATGGCTATATCATCTGGTTGGAGAATTCATATACAACAACATATATCTTTCATAGAGCTGTAAAAATTCATATGCCCTGCTAACAGACTTACTGTCATGGGAAAACCAAGGAGAGTTAGTTAGAGTATATGCCAAAATATACTCTCACATCTTTACATGACTACTGGAAAAACCATAGCTTTGTCTATATGGACCTTTGTTGGCAAAGCGATGTCTCTGCTTTTTAATACACTGTCTAGGACTGTCATGGCTTTCCTTCCAAAGAGCAAGTGTCTTTTGATTTCATGGCTGCAGTCACCATCTGCAGTGATTTTGGAGCCCAAGAAAATAAAATCTATCACTGTTTCCACTTTTCCCCCTTCTGTTTGCCATGAAGTGATAGGACTGGATGCCATAATCTTAGTTTTTTGACTGTTGAGTTTTAAGCCAGATTTTCACTCTCCTCCCACAACCCTCATCAAGAGGCTCTTTAGTTCCTCTCTGCTTTCTACCATAATAATAATCTGTAACATGATTCAGTTCAAATATATCACCAGAACTGAACCATAAACACAAGTCATGTCCTGCCATCACAGTTATTAGTATCTACATATTATGCTGCTGCTGCTGCTAAGTCGCTTCTGCTGTGTCTGACTCTGTGTGACCCCATAGACGGCAGCCCACCAGGCTCCCCTGTCCCTGGGATTCTCCAGGCAAGAACACTGGAGTGGGTTGCCATTTTCTTCTCCAACGCATGAAAGTGAAAAGTGAAAGTGAAGTCGCTCAGTCGTGTCTGACTCTTCGAAACCCCATGGACTGCAGCCTACCAGGCTCCTCCGTCCATTGGATTTTCCAAGCAAGAGTACTGGAGTGGGTTGCCATTGCCTTCTCCACTACATATTATGAGGTAAACACATATTGGCTTTATCATCTATTTCTCTCTGTCCCCACATCAAAATAGCATACAAATATGTTTTTCTCTTCTCCATCAAGTAGACAAGACAAAAAGTCAGGATACAGGCATTTTGGATTCCTGAATTAATTGCCTGTCATTCGGGAAGATCCCCTGAAGGAGGGCATGGAAACCCACTCCAGTATTCTTGCCTGGAGAATCCCATGGACAGAGGACCTCTGGAGAATCCCCATGGATGGAGGACCTGGTAGGCTGTGGTCCATGGGGTTGAAATGAGTTGGACATGACTGAAGCGACTAAGTATAACAACAACATGCAGAAGAGCAGTTCAGATGGCTTGCTTTGGTCTAATATGAGTCAGCTCAATTAGTTACTAATATCGTCATGGATATTGTAACTATTTGGGGAAAAGACTCCAGGGAAAAGTGTACTTGGGTAGAATGGTTAGGGCAACCACCTTCCCCTCAGTCAGCAGAACACTGCTTCTGGAGGCTAAGGCGATTTCTCTGTAGTTTACATATTTATATACAGCTGCCATCACCACCTCACAGGAACTTGAATTTCCTTTGACATTGTCTTAATTAGGTTTACTGTGCTCTGGGTCCAGCAACTTCAGGGACCATTACTGCACCATTCTTAAGCCTGGTTGATATCAGTGTTCACATGATCTCAATATGGAAGCATCTACTTCTTTAACAAAGTTAGTTGTACTACTAAAAGACGTGTGGTGTATACATGACCACACTGCCAGTCAGCACAGCACCGCTTTTAAGATTTAACCCCATCCAAGTTTACCTTTGTAGGTATAATATGGAGATGTATGACATCTAGTTTTAGAGAATGTGTTTGAGAGTAATGAAAAGGGGACCAGACAAATGGTGTACAATAGAGTATACGACCTTGGGAAAACCATTTGACTTTTATGTGTTATGAAAGAAGAGATGAATATTGATTCCCAAAGGGCTGCTGTGAGGCCAAATGTGGAGGCTTTTGAAAACAAAAAGAGCCACACAAATGTGGCTACTAATACAACCTTCAAAGCAAAGATGAAAGTCTTCAACGATGATTTAATTGACACTGACTAGGGAGCAATCTATTTCCTTAACACCTGTACATACACCAGAAGCTGACTAGGAAGTTCACATGGGATTATTTATACAGCAACTTTCTAACCCACTCTGACACGGAAATCATGTACCTTCTGCTAAATTTGCATCTAGTTGATAGAAATAGCCAACTCGGCATAGTAAAAACAGACAGCATGGTATAACTAACACTCTACCCCCCACTGACTGAGGGGAAAAAGCCCCCTTTTTTATGAGTCCAAGCCACAATAAACTGGAAAGAGATCTCAGCCTGAGATTGGAGATGGACAGAGTTGGGCTGGTTGTGCTGACAAAGCGGATAGTAAACGGATCACTTGTTGTTACATTAGGTTCAATTAAACAAAAAAGGTTACTGTGGGAAACTTGAGGGCCAGGAAACAATCTGAAACATTTCATGATGATTAGGAAGAAAGTGACTATGAGGACTTTCTCTGGGGGGCAGTTGGCCAGCAAGGCACAACAGGGGACCACTTCTAACTAAACCCTTTCTTGCTAATATTAGTGTTAGTTGGCTCAGAAATAGGGTTCCTGGCTAATCCAAATCAAAGCAAGGCAGCTTTCTATGGTAGCAGCCCAGCTTTTTCCCTGACTTCACTGTCTGAAGTTTTGAGAAGCAGCAGCATTCTGTTCAGTTGCTTATTTAGAACATTTCACTAAGGTACCCATGTTAATGGTTTCAATTTTTGTGCTGAAAGGTAGTCTCTTTGGTCTGTTATAGGGCCTCAAATCATTTCCCAAATCCTACTAAGAATTCCCTACCACCACCAGAAGCATCCATAAAAAGCATATGGCTATTCTATGTGTTATGCAGCACTCCTAGCCGACATCTGAAAGTTCCTGCCCTGCTGGTGCAGCCTGGAATTTCCTGGTGAGAGGGAAAGAGCCCTGAAGGGCTGACAGAAGATGGTGGTTCAGATCCTGGCTCGAAAACCCGAGTGCTTTATGTAGGAAGTACCCCCTATGCTCTAGGCACAGAGGGAGGCACAGGGTATCTGAGATGAAGCTTGCCATGGAGGAGTTGACAGTCTATAGGGGCACAAACAGGTGGAGAATGAAACACGTTAAATGTGGCATCTTCATACCAAACCATCAGAGCAAGCCAAGGGCAAGGACTGGATGATGCACTCTGCCCACATAGAGCCATGGGGGCTGAAGGATGAATGGGGTTCCAGTCACAAGAAGGTTGTGTGCAAAAGGTATGTGGTGGGTTCTGGTAACCAGATGGTGCGGTAGTGAGACCTCACTGAATCTCAGATTTTCCACTGGTAAATTTCCACCTCATAGACATGTATTGAGAAACAAATAAGATAATGTAATGTTTGTTATGCTAGCTCCTGTATCTCCTCCAGTTTTTCTCCAAGTAGGGTTTGGGGATCACCTGTGTCAGAATTATTTGGGTTACTAGTCAAAAAGGCAGACATCTGGGCTCCAACCCAGATACCCTGAGTTTGAATCTGGGGTGCAGCCCAAGGAGATGACATTTCAGTAAGTACTCCAGGTGCAGAGTACATCATGAGAAACGCTGGGCTGGAAGAAACACAAGCTGGAATCAAGATTGCCATAAGAAATATCAATAACCTCAGATATGCGGATGACACCACCCTTATGGCAGAAAGTGAAGAAGAACTGAAGAGCCTCTTGATGAAGGTGAAAGAGGAGAGTGAAAAAGTTGGCTTAAAGCTCAACGTTCGGAAAACTAAGATTATCGCATCTGGTCCCATCACTTCATGGGAAATAGATGGGGAAACAGTGAAAACAGTGTCAGACTTTATTTTTTGGGGCTCCAAAATCACTGCTGATGGTGATTGCAGCCATGAAATTAAAAGACGCTTACTCCTTGGAAGGAAGGTTATGGCCAGCCTAGATAGCATATTTAAAAGCAGAGACATTACTTTGCCAACAAAAGTCCGTCTAGTCAAGGCTATGGTTTTTCCAGTGGTCATGTATGGATGTGAGAGTTGGACGGTGAAGAAAGCTGAGCGCCGCAGAATTGATGCTTTTGAACTGTGGTGTTGGAGAAGACTCTTGAGAGTCCCTTGGACTGCAAGGAGATCCAATCAATCCATCCTAAAAGAGATCAATCCTGGGTGTTCATTGGAATGTCTGATGTTGAAGCTGAAACTCCAATACTTTGGGCACCTCATGCGAAGGGTTGACTCATTGGAAAAGACCCTAATGCTGGGTAGGATTGGGGGCGGGAGGAGAAGGGGACGACAGAGGATGAGATGGTTGGATGGCATCACCGACTCGATGGACATGGGTTTGGGTAGACTCCGGGAGTTGGTGATGGACAGAGAGGCCTGGTGTGCTGCAATTCATGGGGTCGCAAAGAGTCGGACACGACTGAGCGACTGAACTGAACTCCAGGTGCTGAAGATGGAGAACCACTGAGGCCATCTATAGCGATCCTGAGCAATTCTGAAAGAGCTAACCTGACTTCACAGACTCACTGAGTAGCTAAAGGACTAAGTCAGCATGTTTTCAAAGTTGGGCTGAAGTGAAAAAAAAAATCAGAAAGATGTCTGTGTAGATAGATTGGGGAATGTATTTCCCTAAAGTCTTTCTTCTCAGTCTATCTTGAGATATTTAAAAGAAGTTTGATATTTAAAAGAAGTCAGAACTGAGAACTTGCAATAATACATACACACATATATATATACACAGATATATTTAATGGTGCATAAAGTACTATATGCATATTTTCTTTTTACGAAGTCAGCATTAAATACCAAGCAATTCTAACTGCAAGGAAGCAAGAAATTTGAAAGCTCTCCATAATTTTACTTCAAATCATGTATTATTTTCTTCCAATGAACACTTGGTGATTTAATATTATGGCCCTATTTTTTTTTTTTTTCTGCCAAAGGCATAGCATTGAAAATAATTGTACTAGTATCTATGGAAAAATACTTGATTAAATGGGCCCACATATCACTGTAATTGCTTTCTATTGGCAAGTTAGTAGCCAAATAAAATGGGATATTATTCAACTGTCAAGACTCAGAATTTACTATCATTAAAGCCGTTCAAGTCGACTGTGATTGTGGAAGTTGTCGGTATGGTGGAAAGAGAGAGTTTAAAGCCGTGACCCGGGAGCTGGAGGAGGGGAAGTCTGTAAGGGGCTGAAACGAAGCTCCAGAGGAAGGAAGACAACAGACAAAAGGGTGCATGAGGATGAAACGCACCAAGGGAGAGTCTATTATACCAGAAAGAGCACGGGATTTGGAATCAAATCCATACTCACATTCAGACACCTTCATGCATTTGGCAAAGTAATTAACAATAGCATTCTCAATTTCTTCAGTAAAGTGAGAATATTATTGTCTATCTTTCTGGGCTGCTATGAGGATTCAATCTCTGCAGATACTAGATGTTTAGTAACTAATAACTATTAAGACTAATCACTGGTATATCCAACAGAAATGTAAAAAAAAAAAGATGCTAGATTTTATTTTTAATCCTCAGAATGAATTTCAACCAATGCTTTGTTGTTTGAAGAATCAAACTTAAACCTGACCTTTCCAAAGTCATTAGCTACATATGACTTAGAGAAGTTGAAAGCACTGCTAGGTGGGCTTCGCAGAGCATGCTTTTGGGAAGCAGGGTTCCCTCTGGCGGCATTTCATGTAGTCTGAATTCTTCAAAGGCGAGGTTGTACCAACAGCTACAGGTTTTAAAATATACAGAGCTGGAAAATATGTTGATGGTAGGATATTTTGATTTTTAAGAACCACTTGGAGAGGGATCCATAAAATTAATTAGCATACACAAAAGATTGCTCAGCATGTATTAGATTATGTTCCGCTAGATTATGCATGATTGAAAGAAAATAAAAAGGGGAATGTAGAGAAAGTGAGTCATCACAATCAGCCAAATCCCTATTCTTACCCTTAAAAAAGGGTAAATGGGAGGCCAGGGCTCTGTTTCTAGCCAGGCATATTGTTCTGAGGCATGTGGACATGTGGACAACCATGCATAAGTTAACATGGGCTCCAAAGGGAAGCGGTAGACACCCATGACCTTTTTAAAAAAGATGCCCAGATGGAGAATGAGAAGATCTATGTAATATCTTGGAAGGAAAATAAAATGTGATTTCAAATGGTCTTACAGTCGGCAGATATTCATCCAGACAGGTCCTCCTCATCTCAGGGAGTCCTGAAGAAGTCTGCGAGGTAGGAGGAGAATGCTGTGAGGACGGTGGGCAGAGGAATCCTGTGCAAGGCCAGTGGGTTTCCTGTGAGCAGGCCCATCTCAGGCTGAGCAGTGTCTAAAGGGCCACCCTCTTCAGGAAGCATGAAGGGGGAGGATGCCTCTGTGTGTCAACTCCTCATGCGGGATTTATATCTGCCTATGCCAGGAGACTGGTCATTAGGTTTTAGACAGCATCAAGAAGTGGGGCTGGGAGCAGGGGATCATCAGTATCACATTGCTGAAAGTAGCCCCCAGATTAGTTCACAGACACTTATCTCCTAGCAAGACCCTCTCCAGCTCGTGTTGCCCTCCTCTATGGCCTACAGCAGGCCTCACCAGACTATTGGATGCATCTGAATTAAGCTCATTTGAACTTGTGTAGAACAGTACGTGGTGACCATGCAAAAACAAAGAAAGCCTCAATGGAACAGGCTTTTCCCTTGCACACCCTAGGTTCAATCTCATCTACTTTCCCTTGGAATCATGTAAGACACAATTAGCCAATTCAGGGATGTTGGAAGGAATTAAAAAAAAAAAAAAAAAGCAGCAGACATCTTGTTTACTTTACTTAGGTGGAGAAACTCAAATTACTATTTTGTACAACTAGATTGATTATACAGAGTTTTAAATAAAATGTCTCAATTCTAAAATCTGTGACAAGAGAAATAAAACCTCCCCAGTAAAGAAAACCCCTACCAGTCATTTTCTGTTTCTTTGTTACTGTACTCATTTTATTGAAGAAACAAAATGCGGTGCTTCTCTGGAGACAAAAGCACATCATTAGTTTTAACCTTTGTCAATGCAGCACAAAAGCAGACATATTTTGTTTAACATCAGAAACCCACAAATGAAAAACTGAAAGTCATTGGTAACCAAGGAAACTAACAGTGAATGGCTAGCTGTCTTTCAAAGGAAGATAAGAATGGGCAGGAGAAAGATAATGAAACACAGGTTAAATCCCACTGCAGGAAAAGATGCCCTGTGCCCAGGTATCCTGTTAGTACCACCTCTATTTGCATTTGCTGATTTCTTATAACAAAATCCCCTGCCACAAACAATTCAACACAAGGAATGCCTATTTTTGGTCTTAGTTCACAGAAGAGTTGTGTTTTATGATAAAACCCATTCCATATTTCATTTTGCCTGTGGCCCTTTAGGTATCCCCAATTTTGCCCTCAAGGGCTGTCACCCCAAAGTGCATACCAAACATCATTTCCTGCCAAAATACTTATTTGTTGTGTGATTGCCAAGTTATCATTCTTGGAACATAATGACATTGTCAACTGCACCTATTCACGATGCACACCCAGATATCTGCTGCAGAGTCATCTTTCTCCACTTTTAATTATCAGTCAAATGTATTCATAGGATACCACCATGCACTGAGAGAAGAAATAAGATGTAGAATCCTGGGCCAAGATAACCTTAAGAGACGGAACAGACATATGGAGTGAAAAGATAAAAGACATCCAACTGGAAAAATAGCAAGAGAAAACATAGCAACTGCACTTTGCCAAAGCCAGCTACACAGCACAGTACATACACGTGGGAGAGCTGGGACAAGTGGAACAAGGGTTGTCATCACTCATGGATGGCTTCCTGAACCAGCTGGAGACAGAAAAGGAAGCAAAGATGGAAAGAAGCATAAGAAGCCCCTGAGGTAGGGAATGTGTCAGGTGTGAATGCTCACAAATAAGAGAGAACAATTTGTACTTAGTGTAAGAGAGTGAACGTGTGTGTGTCTGTATGAGTGTGTGTAAGGTTCACTTAGCCGGTATAGGGAGTATGCTGCTGCTGCTGCTGCTGCTGCTAAGTCGCTTCAGTTGTGTCCGACTCTGTGCGACCCCATAGATGGCAGCCCACCAGGCTCCGCTGTCCCTGGGATTCTTCAGGCAGGAATACTGGAGTGGGTTGCCATTTCCTTCTCCAGTGCATGAAAGGGAAAAGTGAAAGTGAAGTCGCTTAGTCGTGTCCGACTCTTAGCGACCCCATGGACTGCAGTCTACCAGGCTCCTCCATCCATGGGATTTTCCAGGCAAGAGTACTGGAGTGGGGTGCCATTGCCTTCTCCGATAGGGAGTATAGCTGCCCTATAAGAAAGGGCTGGTGGGGTAAAGAAGCATGTGGTTAGAAACCTGGAGTTTATAGAACTAGAACTAAAACAGACTTTGAAGAAAAGTCACATTGCTTAGTGACTCATCTCCAGGCAGATGAATATCCAGACTGTTGGGCATATATGGCACTTAGTTTCTTTTGGCATGTTCTGAAATGAGACTCTTTGACCTTACAAATATTATTACAACCATATACAGAGTGCTTTCTAGGTGCCAGATGCCTCACTCAAAGGCTACAAATATTATGTCTAATCCTCATGATAATCCTACAAGGTATGCACAATCATCCTCATGTCACAGGTAGGGAGTCTGGGGTCAGAAAAGTTAGGTCACTTGCTCAAAGTCACACAGATAATTGAATCTGGATTTCAGATCGAAGTCTGATTCCCAAATTCAAATGTTCCCGATATAACCTGCTGCTTTCCTTAGAGCTGCATTTTGTAGAGGGTATAAGATTCAGGAAATTATTTACTCATGGCAGCCCACCTATATCCTCTGATCCTAGAAACATGTCTGAATATTTAAAACAAACAAAAATGCTCAGATATTATTATCACTAGCCGAAAGGGGCAAATCTTTTGGGTCAGTTCTTGCATTTTCTGCCAATGACATGGGGCAGAAGGACCAGCATGATGCTGTGGATGGCTGTCACATCTATTTTCCTATTCCTGTTCTTAGGTAATGCAACTAAGAAACCTACTAATTAAATCGCATGTGGAGTTGCAATCTGAGCGGAACTGCCTACTTGTGGTTTCTCTTTGGAAGCAAGTCAGAAATTTCTTGGCACACAGTGAATGGGCAGACCTTAGGTACCATCTGAAGATATTTTTAATGTGAGCATTGTCATGCAGGAAGTTGCTCCCAATTAAGCTTAAGAAGTGGGCAAAAAACGGCCATCTCTAGGGAGGCAGCATCACCTGGCTCTGAATGGAGGCTGCTAGCGTGCAGCTTAAGAGACTGAATTGGGCCTGAGGATTTGGAGAGATGCCAAGCAACAAATTAGTTCTGCATCCAGTAGATGAGGTTGTAATTTCCGTTCCTTGGCGGGGAGGAGGGGATGAAATTTTGCAGGTGAATGGTCTGAGAAAGTCCCCACAGACGGGGGAATGTCAAAGTGTTCTGTATAAATTTGAGGGGTGAAAAGAGTGACCTCCACACACATATGGGGTCAAGCCAGAGCTCAGTAAAGGGGTCAGCAAGTGACAGCTGGTTAAATATGGCTTGCAACCTGTTTTCATACAACCAGAATGACTTCTACATTTTCAAAGGTTTGAGAAGAGAAGAATGTTTGACAGAGCCCATATATGGCCTGCAGATCCTAAAATATTTACTATCTGGCCTCTTACAGAGAAAATTTGCTGATCCCTGGTTTGAATGCCACTGGTAAGGGACTTAGGGCTCCTCTGTGCCTCAGTCCCATTCTGGGGATTTGATCACTTGTGCTTTTTAGTCAATACTCAATTTCTGGTTCAGTCTTGCTTCTCTCTTGGATCTTTCCACTCAGCTTAAAAATATCTTTATGTTTCCAAGACCCTGCCTCCTTTGAAAGACTCTGCCCTTGGCCAAACTCAGGCTCCTCTGAGCCTTCTTCTAGATGAGGCCTCAATCTTGGCCTATAAAAACAGCAGACTCAGAGCGAAGGACCTCATCCTCCCCTACTCCACCAAGAGACTTGAACCAACTCTAGTTTCTCACAACTCAAGGCCTTGTCTCCATCCACTCTTAAGTTCATGTCTGAGAAAGCTCAAGGCTGCCAAAAATTTTACTGCATCCCAGCCAACATCAGAAACTCAGCCTCTGATAAGCATCAGTCAGCAAATCCAGATGCCCTAATTACACGGAGAAGCCCCTTTACCTGTGTTTAGTAATTTTCCACTTTTCCAGCTTGAGCCCTAATCATTGCCCTTGTCTAGTCCCTCCTTCTACCTTTAAAAGACCTAGTCACCTCTGCACAGATCAAAATTGAGCTCAGCTTACAGTGGACTCTCTTCCCTACTATGGTAGTCATTGAGTAAAATCAGTCTTATTTGCTTTTTACTAATGTCTAACTTCTTTTTCTGATGCCTCCCAAAACTTTCATCCATCAGCCAAATGGCCCTTGCTTATTACCTCCAAGATCCTACCTCCCACCCACTCCTCAGTCCCCAGAAAACAGGGTGCTATCTCCCTAAAGTCCCCACTGTCCTCCTTGTTTGTGTAAGTTGCTCAGTTGTGTCCGACTCTTTTGTGACCCCATGGACTGTAGCCCGCCAGGCTTCTCTGTCCATGGAATTCTCCAGGCAAGAATACTGGAGTGGGTTGCCCTTTCCTTCTCCAGGAGATCTTCCCTGGCCCAGGGATGAACCCAGGCCTCCCACATTGCAGGCAGATTCTTTACCGACTCAGCCATCAGGGAAGTCCCAACTGTCCTCCTAGTGACCTCCTTTAATCCTTTTCCTCCCAGGTCTGTGCAGCACCTGAGCCCATAAAAGATCTTCCTTCTGAAATTTCCCAAGAAACCAGGGCATTGCCATTAGCTGGTTCCATTCCTACTTTGCTAACTAATCTGGCTTTCTGTTCTCCAATCTACCCTTCAGTGTTAGCAATCTCTAGGGCTTTTTCCTTAACCTTTTATCCACATGCTACTCACCCTTGTTAATGACTATACAACCAACATCATCTACTGTCCCAGGATACTGATTCATCTTTTCAAGTGTCTCTGGACATTTCCTCCTCTTAATCTCAGTGATGTGTCAAACCAAGCATCTCACCAAACTTCCTCCTCCTCCTCTTACATCTCTTTTCTCAGTTAAAAGTAACTCCATTTACCTAGTTGTCAAGCTTAGAAACTCAGACACCTCTCTTCTGCTCCTTTCCCACATCTTATCACAAAACCTCTCCATCATCTGGGTGATATAGATAAGGTAGCTGACATTTATTGAACATCTACTTTGGGTCAGAGAAATGCTAGACACCTCACCTAGGTGATGTCATTTAATCCTCACAACCTATAATCACCATTCATAAATCAGGAAACTGAGGCTGAGACGTTACTATTAATACCTTCCCCAAGGTATCACTGCTAATGAGGGCAGAGTGATTCTAGAGCATATGCCCTGATGCACTTCTTAGGCAAAATCAAGGTGGTGCTATATGCCAGAGGCACAGAGAGTGGAACAAGAAATGTATCATCTTGTGGAAGGAAGAAGACCTGGCTGAAATCATTTTTATTTCTTTCGTACACCTTTATGGAAGAATGCCCTGGAGGAGGGCATGGCAACCCACTCCAGTATTCTTGCCTGGAGAATCCTCATGGACACAGGACCCTGGTGGGCTACAGCCCATGGGGTTGCAAAGAGTCACACACTACCAAGAGATTAAGCACAGCACAGCACATGAAAGAATCACGATGCTGAATTTCTTGTGTCCAGCTCAGCCCAGTGTGAATAAAAAACCAAGGCAAGTGCCCTGTTTCCCTTCCTTTCACAAACTACACTGCTGAGGGCATGTGAGCATCTGATCAGCTGCCAGGCGCAGAGGCACCTGGAAGCAGGGCCAAGGCCCCGGGGCTCAAGGTTGCACACAGACATGTTTTCCCAGAGATACTTAACCCTCAGGTTCCCAGAGCTCACAGTGCCATCCAGCTAGATAGCTTATGGCTCAAAATCTTTATTTCAGAATAATAGCCGTAAGGGGCCCAGACAATCAAGGCTTTGTTTAAATTTATACCAGTTTCAGAGCTTGAGGAGGCTTGGATTTCTAGCTCAGGGAAGAAACATCGCCAGGGACCACGCTTCTCCTTACAGACCATTAAAGGGCAGCCTTCTCCCCACTTACCAAAGATCTTCCCTCACTGGCTTGGCTCAAATTCACTCTTGTCCCGCACCCCACGGGGTGTTACATAGTCTGATTATTCTCACAGCAGCTGCTTCCTCACCCTCTACTACACTCAGAGGTGACCCTGTCACATGAAGACAATTGGATTCTTATAAGTCCTTTGAGATGAAGATAGACTTCTATCGAAAGTCACTATTGAGTCAGATTTTTTTTTAACCAGACTCTCATTCATAGTATGCATCATTCCTTTTAGAAGTTTCACTGTGATGCCCCATAGAAATTTTGAATCACCTTAAGTGACTGTCCACTTTGTTTTCACAATTTTGCCCCCTTTTCCTACCACAGACATCTTTTGCATCTCTCTGCAGTGTCAAGGGCAACTCTCCCTCAACACTGTGGATTTTCTACCCCTCTCCAAATGGGCTTGTGTTGACAAGAGAAGGAGTACTCAGAAGTTTTTTTTCATTGAAGAGCTCACTTTCTTCAGGTTGTAAATGCTTTCTGAAAGTTACAAACTCTTTGGGCACTCAGGCATAAAGAAAACAATGCTTTTAGCAAGGGATTCACCAATCTGAATGAAATAATCTGAATTTTGCTTATGTAAAGTTCTGCATTGTCATTATTAGCCTTGTATGAAATGTTTCTCTAATAACTTCAGAATCATAAAGTGTTGAAGCATTTAACTGGCTCACTCCCATAAAAGGGACTGTTCGCTAAGGAGGAAGAAAGAAGTAGTGAGGATGATCTCTACCGTCACCCTTATTATCTGGGAGCTGTCTGCCGGAGTGCCTTTCTTGGCCCCGTTTTGTGGGCTTTCCAGCAATTTCTGAGACTGTTGGGGACATGTGCATCCATCTTGAAGGATGACTCAGTCGCTCCTGGGAGAAGCTGTGTCTTTCGGTTTCAGTGACTTAATTGCAGCCTCTTATACACACCTTCTGCAGATCACTGTGCAGGAGCACACGGCATCTGATCCTAGCATTTCAGGCTCCTTTGCACTAATGTGGGCAACAGGCAGATGTCTACTCTTAGTTGCTGTCTCCCCTCAAGTAAAAGCCTTCTATTGGGGCTCATTCTTGGATGGGATTTAAAACAGATCCTTGATAAAAATTTTCTCTCTTGCCCATTTACTAGAGCAGTGCTTCTCAAATGTCAAACAACATGTGGGTTACTGAGGATTTTACCAGAAGTGCAGATTGAGTAAGCAGATCTTAGGTGGGGCTTGGGATTTTACATCTTTTTTTTTCTAATTAAAAAAGTTATTTATTTATGGCTGTTCTAGGTCTTTGCTGCTGTGCAGGCTCTTCTCTAGTTGTGGCCAGCAGGGGCTACTTTCTAGTTGTGGCACACAGGCTTCTCATTGTGGTAGTTTCCTGTTGCTGATCCCCAGCTCTAGAGCACAGGCTCAACAGTTTGGTAAACGGTCTTAGGTGCTCAGCAGTATATGAGATCTTCCTGGATCAGGGATCAAACCTGTGTCTCCTGCATTAGCAGGCAGATGCTTTACCACTGAGCCACCGGAGAAGCCCAAGATTCTACATCCTTAACAAGCTTCCAGGTATTGCCAATGAGAACCACCAAATACACTTTTGAGTATAAGATATTAGCTTCAGTGAAATTAAAATTTTGTGACAGCATCTCAAGGGAATCCCTCCCAGAAGCCCATGGTCCCATCGGGATGTACAGGCACCTTCTTTGCTCCTGGTGCTCTCCATCACTCACACCTCTGTGCTTGTTGTTGTTGTTTAGTCATGAAGTCGTGTCTGACTCTGTAAACCAATGGATTGCAGAATGCCAGGCCTCCATGTCCCTCACCATGAATCCCATGAACCTCTGTGCTAGTCACACACAAATCCATCCTCCACCCTGGATTACCCACCTTTGGCAGATGTGTACCCTCTCAGCAAGAGCTTGTATGCAGTCTGTCAAAATCCTAAATGCAGTGACCATCACAATTTATCTTTTTGGGCTGGTCTCTTGCCTCTCCCCTAGTCTTAATCACCTTCTAAGTGACTGATACTGGCCAAGAGGTTGCTACAGGCCAGGCCCTGCCCATCGGACCCTGCAAACTCTCCATGCTCCATCATTCTTCAAGGCTCTTGAATACACTACTCTTTTTCCAGGAGTCCTCTCTCCCCTCCTCTCCTGTTAGGTGGCAAGATGTCCATGCTACCTCCTCTGGAAAGCCCTCCTAAATTCCTCCAGGCAGGGTTGCCTGGCATCCTTCTCTGTATTCCAACAGCTTCCAGGAAAGATCTGTTTTATTTTGTTCATTTGCCTGTGTCTATTCCCCAAATGTACCCTCCAGGCTGTGAGTTCTTGAAGTGAAGTGTTAGTCATTCAGTCGTGTCTGACACTTTGTGACCCCGTGTACTGGGCTTGCCAGGCTCTTCTGTCCATGGGATTCTCCAAGCAAGAATACTGGAGTAGGTTGCCATTTCCTTCTCCAGGGTATCTTCCCAGCCCAGGGATTAAACCTGGGTCTCCTGCATGGCAGGCAGACTCTTAACCATCAGAGTCACCAGTGAGTTCTTGAGGGGCCTGCAAAGTGTCCTGTCATTCCTAGCATCGATCCTAATGCCTTTCCTTGATCTCCAAATTAATGCAATAAAGTGAATTCTGCTAACTAACCCTTTTGCTCTTCAGAACAGTCAAATCCTTTCTCAACTCCTAGATCATAGGTAAGCAACATCTAAGTGATGCTGTCCACTGATCCACTTTACTGAAGCACAAATAATAAAGAGAAATGGGAGGAGCTCGTCAAAGGATGGAAAGCCAGGGTATGTTCATGAAGTTCCCTATGTTTTGGGCTGGGGAGTTGACAAGACATGTCTCATAGAGCAGAATTAAACATCCCTATGTGCTACTCTGCGAGCCACTACTGCATCATGGTGAAGAATTTAGACATCCTGGGTTTAATCTGAGTGAGCAGCTTTACTTTCAGAGCCAGTTCTCTTGACAGAACTAGTACTCACCAGCACTAGTAGTCACAGGCAGCTGTTGTGAGGATGGAATGGGCTTCTTTAAACTAGCACTTAGTCAGTGCCTGGCACCAAGCAAGCACTCTGTACATGGTTGTTACCACATTATATAGCACCATGCTAATCTGAGGAAGAAAAGCAATGCCAAAGGATGTTCCAGCTACCAAACAAGTGCACTCATTTCACACACTAGGAAAGTAATGCTCAAAATTCTCCATGCTAGGCTTCAACAATACGTGAACCAAGAACTTCCAGATGTTCAAGCTGGATTTAGAAAAGGCAGAGGAACCAGAGGTCAAATTGCCAACATCCGCTGGATTACAGAAAAAGAGAGAAAAAAAGGAAAAAGCGAGAGAATTCTAGAAAAACATCTACTGCTACATTGACTAGGTTAAAGCCTTTGACTGTGTGGATCCCAAAAATTGTGGAAAATTCTTAAAGAGATGGGAATACCTGACCGCCTTATCTGCCTCCTGAGAAACCTGTGTGCAGGTAAAGAAGCAACAGTTAGAACTGGACATGGAACAACAGACTGGTTCAAAATTGGGAAAGGAGTACATCAAGGCTGTATATTGTCACCCTGCTTATTTAACTTCTATGCAGATTATATCATGCAAAATGCCAGGCTGGATGAAGCACAAGCTGGAATCAAGATCTCCAGGAGAAATATCAGCAACCTCAGGTATGCAGATAACACTATCCATTGCGGCTGAAAGTGAAGAGGAACTAAAGAGCCTGTTGATGAAGGTGAAAGAGTAGAGTGAAAATCTGGCTTAAAACTCAATATTCAAAAAATGAAGATCATGGCATCTGGTCCCATCACTTCATGGCAAATAGATGGGGACACAATGAAAACAGTGACATACTTTGTTTTCTTGGGCTCCAAAATCACTGCAGATAGTGACTGCAGCCATAAAATTAAAAGATGTTTGCTCCTTGGAAGAAAAGCTATGACCAAACGAAACAGTGTATTAAAAAGCAGAAACATTACTTTGCCTACAAAGGTCCATACAGTCAAAGCTATGTTTTTTTCAGTTGTCATGTATGGGTGTGAGAGTTGGACCATAAAGAAGGCTGAGTGTGCTGCAGTCCATGGGGTCTCAAAGAGTCCGACACAACTGAGCAACTGAACAGCAACAATCTGAAGGAGAGTGGAATAAAGTGGTGCAGGGATAGGAGCAGATGAGCTAGGTCTCCAGCTGGGTGATGCTGACTGAGCTCCCAAACCTCACTTTACCAGTGGTGTGTGCTCACATGGGAATAACACCACAGTTCCTGGGTTCTGTGATGCCACCAAGGGAAAGATAATTAATTTAATAACAGCTTTCCTTTTGGTAGGGGTGTGAAGATAGAAACTGTTAACGTAGACATCATCTGAGGGCCTCATCTTGAAATTAAGGATGATTGAAGGGCACAGAGAAGAGGCCATCCCTGATAAGCTCACTCCTGAGCACAGTACTTGGCAGTGGGGAAGCGCTCAGTACACAGAGATGCTATTATCACTATTAGGAGTAGAAGCAGCCCAGGAATGGGAACAGCACACACTTCAGGACTTGTATCTCTGCCACTGGCATCCTACATAGGAAAGGTTCTACAGGGATAATTATACTGATGTTTAGATCTGTTAGATGGAAATGGCCCAGCTCCTCAGTTAAGAAAGTGGAGAACACATATTTAAATATCTAATAGAAATGGTAGATATTTCACTCTCCAATCATTAGAATAGAAGCCTTCTTCAGAAGTCAGGTATCACTGCTGATATGAGTCAATTTGCTTTAATTAGTAGATATGTGAGCCCACTTATACACTTATTTCAATATCATCCACTACAACGATGAGAGGGGTGTGCAGCAGACACTGGTGGTTGACTGGATCAGTTCAGTTCAGTTCAGTCGCTCAGTCGTGTCCGACTCTTTGCGACCCCATGAACCGCAGCACGCCAGGCCTCCCTGTCCATCACCAACTCCCGGAGTCTACCCAAACCCATGTTCATCGAGTCGGTGATGCCATCCAACCATCTCATCCTCTGTTGTCCCCTTCTCCTCCTGCCCTCAATCCTACCCAGCATTAGGGTCTTTTCCAATGAATCAGCTCTTCGCATGAGGTGGCCAAAGTATTGGCGTTTCAGCTTCAACATCAGACCTTCCAATGAACACCCAGGATTGATCTCTTTTAGGATGGATTGATTGGATCTCCTTGCAGTCCAAGGGACTCTCAAGAGTCTTCTCCAACACCACAGTTCAAAAGCATCAATTCTGCAGCACTCAGCCCTCTTCACCATCCAAATCTCACATCCATACATGACCACTGGAAAAACCATAGTCTTGACTAGACGGAATTTTGTTGGCAAAGTAATGTCTCTGCTTTTAAATATGCTATCTAGGTTGGCCATAACCTTCCTTCCAAGGAGTAAGCGTCTTTTAATTTCATGGCTGCAATCACCATCAGCAGTGATTTTGGAGCCCCAAAAAATAAAGTCTGGATCATCCCTTCCCAAATCCTTTTCCCTTTCTGACTCAATGAATTGCCAGATGAAGCCTGTTGTAGGCTTCCTGGGAGCTTTTATTTTTTTGATACAGATGCTGCCCCTTCCTCTTCATCCTTCTTCCTAAAGGAACATGAAAAAGATGTCAGGAGCTATTCAGTGATTATGGGGAAAGGACAAAGAGAATAAAGGAGATGTCTGCACTGGCCTTGTAGATTTGTTGAAACACATTCCAATCCTGTTACATGAAAACTCTGTTTAAGTCACTCTAGTGCAGGGCGCTGCTTGTGCTTGTGCGTGCTCAGTCACTTCAGTCGTGTCCGACTCTTTGAGACCTATGGACTATATAACCCACCAGTCTCCGCTGTCCGTGGGATTCTTTTTTTTTTTTTTTTTTTTATTTTATAAATTTATTTATTTTAGTTGGGGGCTAATTACTTTACAATATTGTAATAGTTTTTGCCATACATTGATCATTACGTCCTTGTCGCCGTCCTTGGAGGGCAGGAAGAAGACGCGGTCGGTGTAGGTCTTGTAGTCCAACACGGGCATGCCTGCCTCGTGCACGTCGTTGGTCTGGTCCTCCATCTCAATCATCAGGTCTGCAGCGGGGTCGGGGTAAGGCACAGGCGGCCGTTGCTGGCCACCCGCCCCCCTCTCCCCCCTCTCCCCCCTCTCCCCCCTCTCCCCCCTCTCCCCCCTCTCCCCCCTCTCCCCCCTCTCCCCCCTCTCCCCCCTCTCCCGGGACCCGCCCCCGAGCTACTGTCCGTGGGATTCTCCAGGCAAGAATACTAGAGTGGGTTGCTGTGCCCTCCTCCAGGGGATCTTCCCAACCCAGGGATCGAACCCACATCTCCTGCATCTCCTGCATTGCAGGCAGGTTCTTTACAAACTGAGCCACCTAGGAAGCCCTGGAGGGTGCTGCTACTTGAAGCTAAAAGAATATCTAAATGATGCAACACGGATGCAATTAGAGATGATCATACTAAGTGAAGTAAATCAGAAAAAGACAAGTACTACATGATATCACTTACATGTGGAATCTAAAATATGACACAAATGAAGCTATCTATGAAACAGAAATAGAATCACGGACACAGAGAATTGACTGGTGATTGCCTAGGGGGAGGGATGGAGTGGGAGGTTGGGGTTAGCAGATGGAAGCTTTTATATATAGAAAATGGGTAAACAATACAGTCTTACTACAGAACACAGAGAACTGTATATAATATCCTATGAGAAACCATAATGAAAAAGAATATAAAAAGAATCTATATATATATGTATAACTGAATCACTTTACTGTATAGCAGTAATTAACACAACATTGTAAATAAACTATACTTCAATAATAAAGAAATACAATGCAATAAATACATTGTGGTGCTTTAAAAATTAATATTTGACATAAAACCCTACGAATATGTGCTAATGCAAAAATAGGAAGACAAATTAATGACTTATTCCAGATTCTTCCTAGATGCCTGCAGAACTCATATACATAAATCCAGCCCCAATTCACTCTATGTCCTTGGAGGCAAAATGAACAGTTTCCTTAGGCAAGAACCACTAGCTCAAGCTAAACTCAGCTATCCAAGGTTCAATCTTAAGTTAACATATGTCAGCCTTACTTAGTTCAGATCATTTCACTTGGGGTTCTGGGTGATCTGAACCCTTATGAACTAAGGAGGAAGCTATCTAGAGTTGGTCCAAACAGATGAATTCCCTCTTTCTGAAAAACTCAGGTTTACAATTTGTACATTTTAGCAACTATATTATGAATAGTAAAAGAAACAAATGAACAAGGAGACTTGTGCTTTTATCAGGCTGAATGTAAAGAAGTAAATAATCGAGACTTCCCCTAAGACTCCTAGCTTGTCCTGGGTATTCCAAAGTGATTTCTGATCCCTTTCACTAGGCAGCAGTTGGGGTCTATGACTCCACAATAATCAGTCTTTCTAACAGCGTCCACTGTACTCAGTGGACTGAATCAAGGTATTCCTGTTCACAACTCTATGGGGGGAGGGTCCTGAGGGCGGGAGGTTGGGGGGAGCAGGCACAGTGCTTATTCAACTTTGTATTTAAGCAGTTAGCCCAGAATCTGGTACTCCACAGAAGTTTGCTAAATGCTGAATAAATGGAGTCATTTCTATTAACAGCGAGTTGGTAATTCAAATCTCATTGCTGTACTCTAAATGTATTATATTTGCAGAAAATCATCTTAGTGACTAATGATTTACATTATATAAACATTCAATAGTGTAGTCCTCTATAATTATGTTTATCTTTGATTAGGACAACTACAATTTGTGCCTGCCCATTTAATTTGTTTTAGTACAATACATACTACGAGTAAACTTGGAGTGTCGTCCCAGTTAAAACAATTTTCTTATTGAGTTTTAGGATTTGTTTTTCCAATGGAAACTGGATAATGCAGCCAAAAAGATTTCAGGTCTCTTGTCTTGCTGTTTGCCAATTTTTACATTCTATTTCACAGAAATAAAACTCTGAATCATAATTCCTCATTGCACATACATACAGCACTATTTTCCTTCACTTACAATAATACTGGTGATCATTTAAAGAATGTTCCAGAATGTGCTACAGAAAATAAAACTTAGAGTCCTTGGTGAGCAACTAGCAACCAAAGTGGAAGTGAACAAATTCTTTAAAATACGTGTGTATAAACTGAACAACAGACTTATTGACTACAATACACCTGGCATTGGGACAGTTTGCGGTACAAAATTTACTCAAGTCTCATACAGTTACTGAAGGGGATCAGGATATGCCATCCCCAAATATGCCCTTTGACAAAGATAATTTTGAACTGAAGGGAATTAAGAAACAACAGATATGGGAAGTGTTCTTGTCTGCCTACAAATAGGGCACACATTTTCCCCTTTTCTGCTCTAGAATGAGAGGAGTGACCCTTATCACTGGAGATGGAGAGCTGGCACCGAGTCTCATGTGTTTATGAGTCTCCATAAACTAATCTTCCATTAGTTCCCCAATATATTTCCTAGTTTGCTTTGCTTTATTTAGTCACTAAGTAGTGTCTGATTGTTTGTGACCCTGTGGACTGTAGCCGACCAGGCTTCTCTGTCCATGGGATTCTCCAGGGAAGAATATTGGAGAGGGTTGCCATTTTCTTCTCCAGAGGATCTTCCTGACCCAGGGATCAAACTTGGGTCTCCTGCATCTCCTGCACTGCAGGCAGAGTCTTTACTGCTGAGCCACCAGGAAACTGCATATTTCCTAGTTATACTGTCTAGCTCCTCCTGGGATATACGGGAAATTTCCTGACATTTCTGCTCCATGGGGGTAGGTTTTCCATACTACTGCTCTTCAAAATCAGGATCTCTCATCCCCATAAGTACTAAGTAGTAGAAGTAGTAGAAGCAGTGCCTGATGCAGAGGCTTCTTCATAACACTCCAGGCACTTATGGGAACATGAGGGCTAGGTTTGCCTCAAGGCACCACTTTGTACTAGCCAGCTAACCAAAAATAAGGTACTTAATCTCTGAGCCTATACTTGTTGGTTATCTAAGAGAGGGGTAATAATACTGCTGGGGAGTAAAATCTTTCCCTCTATCCTCTTATGTTCAGTGAACGGGGGTCTGTAAATTTAACTGACAAAAGACTGATAGGAAGATAAGTGCATTAATATTTTTACATGCAAGGGAGTTCACAGAAAAAAAGTGAAACTCAAAGAAGTGGTTAGATGAGGCTATATACTCTTTTTAACAAAGGAAAGAGGGTCTAGGCTTCAAGAAATAAATTGTAGAGAAGTAACCAGTCTTTTGTCTGTTAAATTTACAGATCCCCATTCCCTGAACCTACCTCTTAGGTAGATGGAAAGCTTTTACTCCTGTTGGATGTCACACACTGCCAAATATCAAGGAGCCTTTCTACTGAGAAAATTATCTTGATCTCCGTAAAGTGCTCAGGTTGGTGGATGAAGAAAATGCTGTTAACCCAGTTTTATTATAACTGATTCTAGACATTTATTTCCCAAGAGTGAGCATGGGTGCTGCCAGTTCATTCATGGTGTGTGTGTATGTGTGTGTGTGTGTGTCTGCTTCCTTATAAGCACCCAATACTATTTATATGGCTATGTTATGGGCAGTGTGAAAAAATAGATCCCTTGGGAACAGTTGGGTTTAACAAAGTTAGTAAAGAACTCTCACAGTGCTGGCAGTTTGAGCCTGGGTTGGTGTTTGAGCAAGAGCTCTAGGTGAGAGGGTGTGGAAGACAAGTGAAGCTCTCACCTACATCAGCAGGACTGATCATTCTACAGACATAGGTCCCCGAACCTGTTAGAAACAGCAATTACAATTAATGAGTGCATCAATGAAATATTTATCTGGTGCTGAAGGAGAAACTTGATAATTAGTATTTTGACTAATCTGTGAAATCAACGACAAGTTATTTTGACTACTGTCAATTCAAAAACGGGAAATGTGTTATCAGTGGCTGCAGTCTCCTGATGCAGGTAACATTCAGCAAAGAACTAGTAGCTGACATCCATTAACGGCGCTTGGATTTGAACTATGTTAGTGGATAAGAGCTCATTAATAGATTTTTCAGGGTTTCTCATGGTTAAGATCATAGTTCAATAGCTACACAGGGAAATCCTACAATTTTTACCACAAATAGTTGGAGCATTCCTTTGTGAATGGGCTTTATGCTGGCATTTTTACAAGCTGTTTGCTGAAGACAGAACCCCATGCTGGATTTTGCTCAGATTGTTTGAATCTAAGTTTAAATAAAAGTAGAGTTTTCAGGGACTTCCCTAGGGGTCCAGTGGTTAAGACTGTGCTTCCACTGCAGGGGCTGCTGGTTCGATCCCTGTTTGGGGAACTAAGATCCTGTATTCTGTGTGGTGCAGTCAAAAAAATGTTTGAAAAAAAAAGTTTTCAGCCTTGGCTGCCCATTAGAATGACCAAGGGAGCATTTAAAAGACCCAGGCTGTATTCCAGGCCAAACAATTTAAATACCTCCGGTTGTGGGGCCCAGGCATCAATATTGTTGTTTGTAAAACTCTCCAGGTGATTCCAACGTGTGACTAGGATTAAGCAGTAATAGCCTAGAGTTCTCCATGGGTCACTCAATTTCTCCCACTGCTCCTGCTTTACCCTGGAGATAGCAAGATACATGCAAAAATTGCTAGGAAATTTTCAAGACAATCTATCCAGAAGAATCATAATGTGTATGATGATCATAGTGCATATAATGTATATAGACTGTATTTGATTCTATATGTAACAGGCCCTGTAGTACTAAGTAGTAGAAGCAGTTAAGAATAACAACAAAAATAACTAATACTATGAATTGTCTCATTCAGTCATAAGAAAAGCCACGTGAGGTAGGTACTATCATTACCTTCACTTTAAAAATAAGAAAGCTGAGGTTATGGAGGGTGTAAGAGTCTGTAGGAACGTTCAGAAAAGTTTTTATTTGGCATGAGTGCGTGCTAAGTCACTTCAGTTATGTCTGACTCTTTGTGACCCCATGGACTGTAGCCCGTCAGGCTCCTCTGCAAGAATTTCCTAGGCGAGAATACTGGAGTGGGTTGCCATTTCCTTTTATAGGGGATCTTCCCAAACTCAGACATTGAAGCCACATCTCTTGCATCTCCTGCATTGGCAGGCAAGTCCTTTACCCTAGTGCCACCTGGGAAGCCCCTTTATTTGGTATGTCCTTCTTTTATTTCCTGTGTGAGAACTTGGTAGAGAAGGGGTCAGAAGGAGATTAGGCCAGGAGAGCTGCCTTCTTGCAGACAGAGCCCAGAAAAGAAGTCGAGGCTACATTGACAGAGGAGATCTGATGGGTAAATGCCTCCCTGATGAGCCAATTGTACCAGATGTTTAGACATCAGATTCTTGTGGGCATACCTGCCCTCTACCTCCCTGTAAAGATCAAGCTGAGTTTTTGCAAAAAAAAAAAAAAAATATCTAAAACAGTAGAGCTTACAAGCAAATAAGTTCACAAGTCCCTTGGCTAAGTATCACTGAAGTTGAACTAAAAACGGGGTAAGCTTTTAATTTCATGAAACTAAAGAAAAATCACTGTGCATTACAGGATTTTGAAAATAACAGCTCAAGAGACAGTGGCTGGGTTATAGTTCGATAATCCGTTAGTGTTCAGAATGCCAGGTGGTGAGGAGGAAACATCTCTAGAGCTGAGACTTACACCGTGTGTCTTATAATCAAATCTGGCAGCTGGTAGAAGCAGGATACTTCCCAGTCCTCTCCTATCACACCCTGCGTGGGAGAGTAGGGGTCCAGGTTACTGAGAAGAATGTAGGAGGGGGTAAAAAGTGGCTTTTATTTTCACTTGGAGGGGGAAAAAAATACCCTTTTCCTATGACTAACAAGAAGGAGGAGGAAGAGAGAAACTTCACAAGCGAGAGGCTTCATTTTGTAAACATGAGAAGTACTGTGCTCTGAAAATTGAAGCGAGGAGTAAAACAAAAATTTTCGGTTGGAAACATTCCTATTTATGCTTGTTCTCTACCATATTTTCCTGAACAACCAAATTACTCTAGGGGAGGAATAGAAAATAAACTAATTTGTGAAACTTGAAAGTTATGGACCAGCAGAAAAATCTCAGTGTGAAGCAATTTAAATATTGCTCCCGAGGAATCTTTAAGAGCAATAACCAAAAGATTTATTATTCTTCGTGTCTATTTTGTTATGTCTGGTTATAAAAAACAGGTTTTTTTTCACCGTTTATGTATTACTTCAAAAACATTGGCTAACATAATGAGGTGCAGAGAACAGATAATCATCACTTTCATAAGCTCTTCTTTCTTTGCCTGTAAATAATAATAATTTAAAAGTTCTGATATATACAATGCTATGGTAATTAAGAAGTGCAACATGAAAAAAATGTCATTCAGAAGCTAATCTTCTGAGGATGTGAATGAGTGGTCTTGCAAATATTCTATAATCTCTCCCATCTATTTCTCCTTTCATATAAAACTTTTCCCACTCAATTTAAGGAGGAATTTGTCACTGAAATGACAGGCCAGAGCAAAAAAGGATGATTAGTCACCTGAAGGAATCCTCTCCTGTTTTACTTAAAAGAAACAGCCAAGAAAGAGAGGTATCTAAATAAGTTCTGATTCTCAAGTTTATCTGAAATGAAAATGAACCAAAGAAGGATATTTACTGAGAAGTAATTATTTCATAAACAATCAGCTGGATCATCTTTTATAAAAAACTAGCTCATTCATGTGTCCTCTCTATAGAATTCACTGAGCATGCAATGTTTTCCAAGGTGCATTAAGAGTGGGAATAACATAGTCCCATTCAAGTGAAGCTACTAGTGATTCTAATTTAACTCATTGGCTGATGTTCTAAAAGTCTGATATTGCCAACTTTCCCTATCTTGTGCATTGCTGGTGATCAAAAATAATGACATTCACACTGTTATTGATATTTCTCAAGTTATTTGGCATCTCACTTGGAAATAAGATAGACTGTCCAGGAAAATATGTGGTACCAATATACTGTCAGCATGCTTACTTATTCCTTGTACTACTTTCAATGCAATGTGCCTTATTCTTGACCCCCCACCCACAGGATATGTTGAGGAGAAGCAGACCTGTCTTTAATATGAGTCAACCTAAGGAAGCATCGTATAAGGGGCAAATACACTTCTAAAATCAAGTAATATGGTCCAAAACCAAACACAAAAATTTTCCCCATCCCTCAGAGATAAGCTCTTTCAACTCTTTGAGCTGTTTCTACTAGCATTAACTTCCATGTTTCTAAGTATATACATATACTGCTACCTCTTAATATATTTGCTTTAGACACTGACTATTGAAAAATGCTTAATTTCCTTTATGATGGGTAAATATTCTCCTTCTCCTGCTAATATAATTATGGCTAAGTCCATATGTATTCAATGTTCCCATTATAATGACAACATAAGGATTGTTCACTGCTGAACCAGACAGTTAATATTATTCAATTTCCTTATTTGAATTACATTTTATTGTTCATGTAGCTCATAACTCCCTTATTTATTTATTCATGTGGTGGGGCATCTGATTAAATGTTTCTCACAGCCTCCAACAGCTCTATAAAATGCCTTTCAGTATGACCTTCAACATGGTCAAACTGTCATTTAATTTATGGGTCCATCTCTCTCTCTTGGAGATATACCTATTAGGGTCCTCTAGTTTCCTGCTCCAATCTTGGATGGCTGTGTTCTGGCTGGTGGCAGAGATACCATGCTTGGACTTCCTTTCACTCTCATATGCTCTCCTTCATCTCTTTCCTGTTATCGATCTCTACTTGTCTTCCTCCTTCTTGGTTTACTCCTTTTGGTTTCATGGGACATGTGCTGTAGTAACATCTTGAATAATGGTGCAGAGAGAGAAAATTTTTTGTGTGCTTGCATGTCTGAAAATGTCTTTTTTCTATCTTCTTCTTTACATGATAGTCTGGTTATAGCATTCTCTATTAAAGATCATTTTTCTTTCAGTATCTTGAAGGTATCGCTCTATTGTCTTCCAGCTTCCAATGCTTCTGCAGAGAAATTCCATACTCCTGTATTCCTTTTCTTTTACATTTTGTCCCTTTATTCTCTCCAGAATGTTTTTTTTTTTTTTTTTAAGCATACTTTCTTTCTCCCTGGTATTTTGAAATTTCAGTATCATGTACCTTGGAGTATACTTTGTTTTCATTCATTGTCTGAGTACCTGGTAGCTTTTCAAACTAGAAATCAACACCATCCTTCTTAGAAATTCTGTTCATGTCTTTGAAAATGTCTTCCTCACTGTCTTTTAAGTTCCTCTTTCTATAACTCTTATTAGTTGGGTGTTGGACATTCTGAGTTGATGCTCTGTTTTCTTACCTTTCCTCTGTCTCTTTTTTTTGTTCTACATTCTGGGGGATCCTTCCATTGAAAAAAATTATTTGGGCACACCAATTGTCTTAACCTCTTTGACCTTAAGTTCTCTGTATTATTACTAAATTCAGAATTGTAGTAAGGCTTATGTGAATATATGTAAAATTTTTAGTACACTGTCTGGCACTCTTCAATGAATAGTATGGGAATCCTAAAGACATGATGTTATGGACTGAATTGTGTCCCTTCCTAATTCATATGGTGAAGCCTGAACCCTCAGTATAACTATATTTGAAGATAGGGTCTGTGAGGAAGTGATAAGGGGGGGCCCTAGCCTGATAGACTGGTGCCCCTATAAGGAGAGAAAGAGACACCAGAATTCTCTATGTCCACCACATGAGGTCACTGTGGGAAGCAGCTATCTACAAAGGAAGAAAACTCACCAGGAGCCAAAACCAACCATGCTGGCATCCTGACTTCAGATTCTCAGCCTCCAGAACTGAACATAAATTTCTGTTGTGTAACGTTGGGAGCCATTCTGGAACTACTGCCGGATGACAAAGTCATGGCACCACTCAAGAAGAAACTGCACAGTGGCTTCTCTCCAGGATCGGAACCTTCACTCCTTTCTGTTTCCATGCTTTTGTTGTGGCTAGCTGTGTTTCTTTCTTTGTTGGCATGATTTGAAGGGGCTTCTGTAGTGAGTTCACGAGAGTCCAGGGAAAAGAAAAATGATTCTCTGTCCCAAAGAAATATTCCCAAAATGATTAAGTCTACTGAGGCCCCTGGCTGATGGGTCCCTAACACTCAGCCAGGAAATAAGGCCATGTTCATTTGGAAAACAAGCCCTAAGCCTATTGTGACCTGGCCTCATGAGGAGATTATTATTGATAACTGGGAAACGTGGGTCATGTATCAGGGAAAATTACAGAAACTAAGCCAATTACCTTTTCTCAAAAAGATTGGGATGCTAGAGATATTTGTGCCCCCTAGAATCTAAGTGTAGACAGAAAGAAATATGTGAATTGTATTGCAAATGGTTTCAAGGTAGACTGTAAAAGACTCATCCCTGTCAGAAATAGTCTTGTGGTATGTGGGTAGATGGTAAACAGACCACCACTGACAGTGGCTACACTATGACAAACTCTTGACCTTAGATGCCGCTATAGTGCTTATTCGCGGAAGCAAGACACTGTATTCGCTGAAGTAGCGGGCTGTACGGGATAAGTAGATGGAACAATATGATTCACAACAACATAGACCATGTTTTAGTAGAATTAAAAATAGGTTTTGGGGTAAACATGTAATCAAAATGTGACAAAGGACCAGGAAAAAACCTTCAACACATCTTAGAATCAGGAGATGTTGATCTGAACGGAAAAATATTGCAGGAGTCATTACGAAGAAAACATGTGCTATACAAGTAGAAACCAAAAGCAATAAACAGAGATTATCTTTGAACCTTCAAGAGACTCCATGTGATTCTTTCCTCTCGCTGATGCCGTTCATCCCTTGGGTACTCCTGGACATACTGGAGCAGGACTCAGCAGTGTAAGTCATCTAGTCTATGGGATTTGTTATGGCAGCTCAAGCTGGTTAATATATTTATAGTGACTATATGTTTTATGTTTTATTAGCTACTGGACTTACATATTTACATCAGAAAATAAAGAAGGTATCAGTGAAGAAAGATATCTGTTATGTAGCCATTAAAATTTAGGATGTTAGTGGTACTTAGTGCTATCGTAGAATCACTGAGTTACATAGGTGAACAGAGAGGAGAGGTTAACACTACTAAAGTGGTCTTTATATAAAACACCAGCTGTCAGGTATCACAAGTGGTCTGAACCAACAAGGGTGGTGCCAGAGAAATGAGTAGAGAATGGGTAGAAAAAATGGCTACTCCATAGTGAAATAAATCAGTCTAATGATGGCAGCTTTAGCATTACTTTAATAAAGATGAAACTTTTTTAAGAAGATGAAAATATACAGATGGCAAGTTTTCCCAAGTGAGAAGGTTTATATCTAGGACAGATTAAAAAGATGAATTAAATATTGTTTCCTCTAATGTAATTATGTAACACAGTAACAAGCTGTACATGTTGGAAAAATGACCCTTTACTGCCACAGTGTAATAAAACATGTGGCCATTCCATCTAATATCAAGTTTTAGGAAGGAAGCTACAATGATGAAGATATTAGGTGGTTTCTATCCTTATAGAAACAAAATTAATAGAGAACAAATGTATAGACACCAAAGGGGTAAAGGGAGGCAGGGTGGATTAGGAGATTAGGATTGCCATATATACACTACTGATACGCTCTATAAAGTAGATAACTAATGAGAACTGACCATATAGCACTAGAAATTCTATTGGACACTCTGGTAACTTAAGTGGGAAGAAAACCCCAAAAAGAGGGAATATATGTATACCTAAAGCTGATTCACTTTGCTGTACAGCAGAAACTAACACAACACTAAAAGCAACTGTACCCCAATAAAATAAATAAAAAACCTCAAATTATTCCTGCTTCACTATGGTGGTAACCTTCAGCCAGTCTGTTGGGGATGGAGGTACTATAGGCCACTTATGGTCATCACCCTAGGGGAAGGTCATGAATAGACTTATTTAATCCAAAATTATGTTTGGTTTCAGTTTACCAGTGGTTTCCCCAGCCACCTGAATAGAAACAGACAAACAAAATGTCCATCACAAGGTAGGTACTAAGGTATGGGTTGTGGAACAAATGAACATTGTTTCTCTAGAAAGTTGTTTTCGTTGACTATAATCTTGGGAATTTACAATGAAAGATAAATCACTAAATTATTCCTCCAAATGTTTAACCAGCATTCAGGATTGACTGATGTTTTCAAGTATCTGACATTGATAAATTGAGTAACTTGGTCAACAGTTACTTTAAACTATTATAACAAGTTATATTAGTTGGAAATAGTTATAAAATAGTTTTATATTTATATTTATTTTATATTTATTTTTATAATATAGTTATAAAAATAGAAGCCTTAGCCAGGGCTGGAAAAGTTTCATAAGCCTCTCACAGAGCTAAAAATTGTCTCTAGATTTCATGATTAATATCATCATCAACATCATCACCCTTTTTACTTACCAAAAAGTGCCTATTTTGAGGTGCTTGAAGCATTAGTAAGGCTATACGATTACTTGGATAATATTCACAGCTTTCATATCTATACCTTTAACATTTAACATTTAACCTGGTGCCCTGGATTGTATATAATTCTGACTTAATTTAAAAGGGTTATCTGTATAGAAAACTAGAGGCACTGAGTCAAGTTTCTTAGAAAACATTTCTAAAATAGCCATTGTTCACCTTTTAAAATGTAACTAGGTTATTTCACAATAGCTGTGTATTATAAATTGTTCACATTATAACACGGTAATAATCTTTAGGATAAGAATTTGTATAACAGTTTAAAACGAAGCACCAAATCCTTTCCTTTTATTACAATAATAATATCTATACTCTGAAGACCACATTCAAGTAGTGGTATTAGAATGGTCCTAAGCAACTTAATTATATACAGGAATTTAATCATTTGTGTCTTTAAGACTAGGAAGACTGCAAATCTTATTGCAGCCTCTAAATTAAAAGCTGAGCTTAGTGATCTCTTCATTGTTTTCTTTCTAAAAGAGCTATGATCTCTTCAGGCACTAATAGTTAGTTAGTTAGTTAGTTAGTTAGTTCAGTCACTCAGTCATGTCCGACTATTTGTGACCCCATGAACCGAAGCACGCCAGGCTTCCCTGTCCATCACCAACTCCCGGAGTCTATCCAAACCCATGTCCATTGAGTCGGTGATGTCATCCAACCATCTCATCCTCTGTCGTCCCCTTCTCCTGCCTGCAATCTTTCCCAGCATCAGGGTCTTTTCAAATGAGTCAGCTCTTTGCATCAGGTGGCCAAAGTATTGGAGTTACAGCTTCAACATCAGTCCTTCCAATGAACACCCAGGACTGATCTCCCTTAGGATGGACTAGTTGGATCTTCTTGCAGTCCATGGACTCTCAAGAGTCTTCTCCAACACCACAGTTCAAAAGCATCAATTCTTAGGTGCTCAACTTTCTTTATAGTCCAACTCTCACATCCATACATGACCACTGGAAAAACCATAGCTTTGACTAGACAGACCTTTGTTGGCAAAGTAATGTCTCTGCTTTTCAATATGCTGTCTAGGTTGGCCATAACTTTCCTTCCAAGGAGTAAGCGTCTTTTAATTTCATGGCTGCAGTCACCATCTGCAGTGATTTTGGAGCCCACCAAAATAAAGTCAGCCACTGTGTCCCCATCTATTTGCCATGACACCGCCCTTATGGCAGAAAGTGAAGAAGAACTAAAGAGCCTCTTGATGAAAGTGAAAGAGGAGAGTGAAAAAGTTGACTTAAAGCTCAACATTCAGAAAACTAAGATCATGGCATCCAGTCTCATCACTTCATGGCAAATAGATGGGGAAACAGTGGAAACAGTGACTGACTTTATTTTTCTGGGCTCCAAAATCACTGCAGATGGTGATCACAGCCATGAAATTAAAAGATGCTTACTCCTTGGAAGGAAAGTTATGACCAACCTAGACAGAATATTGAAAAGCAGAGACATTACTTTGCCAACAAAGGTCCATCTAGTCAAGGCTATGGTTTTTCCAGTGGTCATGTATGGATGTGAGAGTTGGACTATAAAGAAAGCTGAGTGACTAAGAATTGATGCTTTTGAACTGTGGTGTTGGAGAAGACTCTTGAGAGTCCCTTGGACTGCAACGAGATCCAACCAGTCCATCCTAAAGGAAATCAGTCCTGAAGGACTGATGTTGAAGCTGAAACTCCAATACTTTGGCCACCTGATGCGAAAAGCTGACTCATTTGAAAAGACCCTGATGCTGGGAAAGATTGAGGGCAGGAGGAGAAGGGAACGACAGAGGATGAGATGGTTGGATGACATCATCGACTCAATGGACATGGGTTTGGGTGGACTCCGGGAGTTGGTGATGGACAGGGAGGCCTGGCGTGCTGTGGTTCATGGGGTCGCAAAGAGTCAGACACGACTGAGCAACTGAACTGAACTGAACTTGCAAAAATTGAGCTGGACCTTTTAAATATTTTATTTGTCAGCTAGTATGATGTTAAGCTTTGTCAGTAAAAGGTATTGTGGAGATACTGAGGGGGATGAGACATCTCCTTGTGAACAGCTTCTTGGTACTCCAAGAGCAGATTTCTAGCAAGTCCGACCATCATGGTACCCCAGTGACTTCTCTGCCATTCAGAGATCCACAGTTTGTCCCTCTCCACCAAGATCTGGATTTTAATCCTCAGGCAAGGGTGGAGGGTAGGGAGACTTTTTTCTTGGACACTCTAAGCTCTAAGTGGAGTGGCTACTCCTTATATCTGATTTTCTTATCTTCTTTAGAGCTTTTTGGGCTTCCCAGGTGGCTCAGTGGTAAAGAATCCACCTGCCAATGCAGGTTTGATCCCTGGGTCAGAAAGATTCCCTGGAGGAGGAAGTGGCAACCCACTCCAGTATTCTTGCCTTGAGAATCCCATGGACAGAGGAGCCTGGAGGACTACAGTATATGGGGTCGGTCACAAAGAGTCAGACACAACTAAGCATTTTTGTTGTTGTCCAGTTGCTTCTAAAAACAACAACAACAACAGTAGAGCTCTTTACTTTTTTACTAGTCAATCTCATGTTGCTCCAATCCCCTTAAGAAACAACAGTTGTTTATATTCAACATTCCGGTTCAAGTTACTGTGTAAATTTTTTTCTCCTAATTGGAACTTGACTGTAACACAAGGGTCATGAAAAAGAACTGGCTCCAGTTTGTAAAGATTCAGCAAGTAAATATCTCCACAACACCTGACAAATGCAAAAGAAAATAATGGAGCTGTTCCCTCTCCTGAATCAAGTGGTTCTGAGGTGCTAGTTTCAAATCCTGTGCATGGTGCTCCAGGCCTCCCACTGATGGTCTCTATTCTTGCTCTACCATCTTAGAAATCTTAGTTTTCAGATTTCTCCTGTCAGCACTCTTTACCCCAGTCAAATCTGTATGCTGTTCTCCAGGAGGTGACCTATATTCATAACTATCTCTGCCTTTTTTGCATATGGTTACCTCCTTCTTGAATGCTTGTTTTCCTCCTCTGAACCAGTCTTATTTCCTTATAAACTTGGATTACCATTCCATTCCTCTAAAAAAAAATCTAATCAATTTTATCACATTTTAATTGCTCATTTGTCCTGCATCTGATGTTGCTATTTCTGTGGCTTTGGTGAACAGTACAATGTAAAGTATGGATTTTAAATATTTGAAATCTCTTATTTCTGTTGAAACTCTGACAGTAAATCACAAACTTGTCAAAGGCAGGGACTTTGTCTTTTATTTGTCCTATATGTCTTTCTTCGGGGGCCTGGTACAGAGCTCATTGGAGCTTTCTTACTTAGTCAGAGCTAGCTGAATGACTAGGGACAGCTAGAACCTTCAATTCTTTGTCAGTTCTTTGACAAATGATGTGCTGACAACTGGTGCAGGAAAAGAAATATGCCCAAAGAAGTATCCATTCCTTGGGGTATATGTGACATTGAGGCAGTGCATATGGTCCAGCTTATACATTTCCTACTTAAAAGTACAGGTCAGAAATAACCCCATTCAGTGTAGCATAAGGGCTTCCCAGGTGGCACTTTTTGTAGAGAATCTGCCTGCCAACACAGAAGACATAAGAGATATGGGTTCAATCCCTGGGTCAGGAAGATCCCATGGAGGAGGGCACAGCAACCCACTCCAGTATTCTTGCCTGGAGAATCCCATGAACAGAGCAGCCTGGCGGGCTACAGTCCATAGGGTTGCAAAGAGTCAGGGCATTACTGAAGTGACTTAGCACGCATGTAGCGTAGCATAAACATTGTGTCAAGCTAAAGAGTCAGCAAAATGTTACAGAGTAGGGAACAATCATGTTTAAGAGACAATATGGCTGGGATACAGACTGGTTATAGTTACTATAAGCAGTTTCTTAAATAGTTTACTCAACACATTTTATGCATTAATTGGAGAGTCTGAGTCATGAGTGGTGAACTGGAACACAGCCACTCTATCAGCACTGAAGCCAGGCTTGGAATAGCATCAGCTCTGCAGGATTGGAACTGTACAAATGACAGTTAACACAAGGACTGCTAACCAGCTTCCATGTGGGGACATGAAGGGGAGGCAAAAGAAATGTGGTAAAGACTTCTTAAGGAAGACTTGAGGTGCTACTACCTACACTGTAAATACTGCAGAAGCTAATCAGTCTTGCTTGTGGCCCTCAGATGTCAAGTAAATCATTTTAAACTGTGGGACCGCAAACTCTAGAGAGTAAATAAGAAGAATTGTGAACAGTGACCAAGTCAACAGCTAACTTTCCAGAATATGCAATAAGTAAGGAGCTGCTGACCCCGTTTTATCAGTCTTCATCACCATGTGAAAACACATGAGCCTCAGAGTTGTCAACAGCATCCTTCTATGAATACAAAGGGAAGTGAGGAGACAGTTTTAAGATATCAGAAGAAATAAGAGAGAACTGACATTGTAAAGGAGAGAGGAACGTTTCCAGTCATTGGCAATTAATAATACATACTAGATATTTTTGGTGGCTTAAATGGCAGTACTACAATTACACAAGAGGAAAAAAATCTAAACAAAATTTGTGTGATAGAAGGCAAGATGGTATTTTATTTAGCAATATTCTCAGACACTTAAGCAAAAACATTTTCAAGATATCTTAAGGTTAATATAACTGGTGCTGAGGACAGTCATTGATCTTCTGGATTTGAGAAGTCTGCTTCAAATCTGAAATCAAGAAACTTCTCACTTAATGCGCAGCCTCCCCAAATTATGGCCTAAACGTCCAAAGGCACCATTATTAATCATAAGAGTAGAACTGGGGTCAGTTCTTAAATTCTTTAAAAAGAATCAAACTTTAATTAAAATTACATAGAAAAATTCTATAAAAATGGTTCATTTCATTTTAACTGCTGCTAAGTCACTTCAGTCGTGTCCGACTCTGTGCGACCCCACAGATGGCAGCCCACCAGGCTCTGCCGTCCCTAGGATTCTCCAGGCAAGAATACTGGAGTGGGTTGCCATTTCCTTCTCCAGTGCATGAAAGGGAAAAGTGAAAGTGAAGTTGCTCAGTCGTGTCTGACTCCTAGCGACCCCATGGACTGTAGCCTACCAGGCTCCTCTGTCCATGGGATTTTCCAGGCAAGAGTACTGGAGTGGGGTGCCATTGCCTTCTCCGTAATTTTAACTAAAAAAGTCTAAATTTAACTCTAGGGAATCTCAGTAACATTAATCTCCTTATCTCACTACACACACTTATACACACAGCCACTTATTTCCACTGAACAGAAAACACTGCCACTCGTTGCAATAATTTAGCAATTCTGTACATGCAGTAAGATCCTTGGCAGTTTTCACCTGATGGAACCACAAGGGAAGATTTATTAAACAAATTTAATATTCTAGCATCACAGTCTCAAAGTAAATATTATTTACATCATCTCTGATAGCTCCCCAAGAGATATTTTGTAAACATAAGAGGATCCTTCATACATCATCAGATTAAAACAAATCATTGAGCATTGGATTTTTGCTGTTCATCAAATTCTACAGCTTGATTTGCCAGTGTCTGAGGATTGTGTATTCCAGGGCAGTGCTGTGTTTTGGCTTCTGGTGCTTTACTTAGCTGAATATGGCAGTGATTTAGGAAAGCCTTAGTCTAGGGTAGTCACTGTAGCAATAAAGTACTGTTCTATTTAAGGCTTGCTCAGGTACGTACCTAATACAATATAACCTCCAATGAGGTTTTATACTCATGCACAATTATCAGTATTGATGTAGTGAGTGAGCCATGTGTATCTGATTTTCAATGGACAAGAGAACAGTTATCACTGTCATATACCCCGGACTTGTGCTTCCCTCTCTTTACTCTACAAGTCCTTCCATCTAGGGCATTCAATCAAAAGTTACCTTGACTTCAAGATTAAGGGCATAGAATCCCTGACCCCAGAGGAATGTTACGAACCTCCTCTACTCTGAAGATTCCGGATGAAAAGGGTCATAAATTTACTACCTTTAACGGATTTAGACATCTGATTTGGATAATTCATGCTTACAATTATTTTCTGATTTCTTTATTGCAAGAGTAGCAGTCAAGTGCCAAACAAGAATACTAGATTTTTCAATAACTCTCTCACCACAACACCACATGAGGCAAAAGTGCTGTCTTTGAATTCTGCCTTGGAGGCAATATAGGCTGGCAGTTTGTGGATCAAGTTTTAGAAACCAGAGTTCTAATCCCAGATTCCCAACACAGAGCAGCTGATGTATGCAAGGAACCATCCTGGTGCTGAACTCTTCCTAGTCTGTTATTCATAAGAACATTCAGTGCAATAATGAAAGCGATGGTATCTTCATGAAAGTTAAGCAAAATCAGTAGGTCTCTACATTGGAAAAACAGCTCAGGAGGAGACCTAATTTTGTGGTGAATCCTGTTCACCCCAGATCTGTCCAATATTACAATATCTTCTAGTTCTTCCTGAAGATGTCCCTTCTCTTACCATAATAACCAAAAAGTAGTTTGGTTATAAAAGCAGCAGGAATAGTGCTCTATCAACTAAATAATTTAGTTTCTAGATGTTCCCAACCAAGACATTCCAGTACCTCATAATATCTCAAACTCTTTTGCATCTTTACAGTGTCCAGCATCCATATGTCAAAAATTCTACATTACAAAGATTTGTATCCTAGACTGAGGACCCCAGATCATAACAAAGGAAAGGAAAGTGAAGTCATTTAGCCATGTCCAACTCTTTGCAAGCCATGGGCTGTAGCCCGCCAGGCTCCTCGATCCATGGATTTTCCAGGTAAGAATACTGGAGTGGTTACCATTTCCTTCTGCAGGGGATCTTCCCCACTCAGGGATCGAGCCCTGGTCTCCCGCACTGCAGGAAGACCTTCACTGCAGGCAGACCGTCTGAGCCACTAGGGAAGTCCTGGAGACTGAGGACCCCAGATCACAACAAAGAGGATCATAAAATGAAGGATGGAGAGGAGGTAAGTATTTTAAAGTGCTTAAGTAAGAGAACAGAGAGAGTACATTATGCAAATCAGAGCAACTCAGTTTATTGTAGATTCCTATTCGGGAAACTGAAAAAACAGAATGGAAGCTTAAAACCATCTGCCTCTAACACTGACACCTGTAACTGTGAATAGCTGGACTCTAGAGGCAGGAAGTCTGATGCTCAGAGCCCTAAGTGTTTTTGGGGTTGAAATGAGTCACGCATACCACCCTCTCTTGAAAGCAATCTTGTAAGAAACAGGCACTCAGGTCAAAAACATGAGGCTCTGGAGTTGGCACATGTATTGATTAAAGTGAAAAAATTACATGACTATGGAGATGTTTTTCCTATAATATGACTGTCTTATTTATATGAAAGGAATGACTACAGTACGTTTGTGTTGTTTATTGTTACTGACTACATGCCAAGTGTGAAAGTGGAGCTTATTAAGGCCTGTCAGGAAAACTGGCTCTGGCAGGGCCATGGGAGGGAAAATGACAGCTAGTTGGCTGGGGTGTTATTTTGGAAACTTGGAAGAAGCTTCATGATGTGAGTTCTATGTGAATATTTTAAACATTGCCATTTCTGTGTGGGCAAACTTGATTGTATTTGGTTGGTAAAATCACATCCAGTACATGAAAGACCCCAGGGAAGAATTCGCAGATTGGTAAAAATTTCCTCTTAAGATTTCAAGTTTAGGTGGACCTTTGTGACTCAAAGTTGTTTGTAACTGGGGGATGGGGGACAGCCAATGAGCAAGGGACGCTGCTGTTCACGTCACAAATGTCTGGTGATGTTAGTCTTCACGGAAATTAAATGATAAAAAGAAAAATACGGTCTTACGGATAAGATGTAAAGGTTCAAAACTAAGGCAGGTATGGTAGATACTTTGAAGAGTGTGTGTGTGTGTGTGTGTGTGTGTGTTTGTGTGCGCACGCACTCAGTCACTCAGCCGTGTCCTGTTCTTTGCCATCCCATGCACTGTAGCGCGCCCGGCTCCTCTGTCCAGAGAAAATGCCAAGTGTTGCTACTTTTTCTGCTGGTTTGCCACACTTATTACTACTGTTGGACTTTGGGTCATGAATGGGAGGATTCTGGTCCCCTCTACTGTGGAACAAAGATAGGCGGCATTATGCTTAAAGAACAAAAAAGTAAAATATTAAGTTTGTTGTTTAAGTTGCCTGTTTCATGTGATAGGCCACAAAATGCCAAATGGAATTACAGTCATTGTTTTTAAATGAATGTCACACTTAGTTCAGAATTGTCACCTTTTTCACATATTTTGTTTGGTGAAGGGAGATAACATACTCAATGTAATTCATGTCTTTGTATGATAATTAAAACTAGGTGGAAACTTAATGCAAGGACTATCTTAGTGAAGAGTTTATCTATGTATGATTTTCAGGGATGTTTTGGTAAATTAGAAGCAGGAAGGGGCCTCTACATACAACTGTCACATAAATGATTATGAGAAGATGAAAAATGAATATGGGAAGGCTTCCCTGGTGCCTCAGATGGTAAAGAATCTTCCAGCAATGCAGGAGACCTAGGTTCAAACTCTGGGTCAGGAAGATCCCCTGGAGAAGAGAATGGCTACCCACTCCAGTATTCTTGCCTGGAGAATTCCATGAACAGAGGAGCTTGGTGGGCTACAGTCCATGGGGTCACAAAGAGTTGGACACAATTGAGTGACTAACACATGAATATTTAATTCATCATAATCTTTAAGGAGGTGAAAACACAGTGCTTACTATCTATAAATCATCTTAATGATTAACACTACATATGATGAGAAAATTCAAGTTTATACCAGAACTCAGATATATTCTCCTTTTGCTCTTTAATCAACCTGTGGAGGTAAGTGTCTCTCATATATGATAAACCAAAGACACTTTCCACTAGGGAAAGACAGAAGAAAACCACACTGCCAATAAATCTCAACCCTTTTTGTAAAGCTTCATTTTTTTTTGCTTTGAGTTGAAGGGATACTACTAAATGGTCTCTCAAAGAATATTATTTTTCCTTCTATCCATCCAGACATCTATCCATACTCTTATCCACCTTTCTATCCCTCCATCCACCCTTTCTCTCTTCAAAATAATAATAATTCAAAATGACTTCTTCTTTTATTCCAATGTTTAAGTCAGAAAAAAAGCAGAGCTGCTTTGGCTTAAGGGATGGTGATGAGGAGGCCCACCCACTGGCCTCATCCTCCTTTCTCACCTCTTCTTTCCCCTGGAAGTATAGCTGAAGCACTACCATACACCCCATGGGACTCTGTGGAATTCAGGAGGAAGATGAGTTCCAAGGAGATGCAGTGACTTATCCATAAATGACTATTAGAACAGCTAGAATTCTATAGGCGTTCCTGACTTTCAACAGTCCTCTTTTATATACAAACCACAGAATTTCATTACAGGAAGCCTCTGATTCTCAATATTAGGTATTTACCTAGTAGCTGGGTTGTTGATCGTAGCTACAGCCCCACAAATTGCACCCTGAATTGTTTTTAAAAGTAGATGCTCCGTTTTCAGATGTGTGTACACGTCTCAGGATATTTGGTTTAAGTTTGTGGTGATGTAGCAAGCAGTTGAGAGATCACTACTGCCTAAAGGCCTGAAAAACCTCCAGCAGCCACAATATTCAAGACTTAGGATCACAATCATAACACCAAAGAACATCATTTTTTATAGTAAATTCTTCAGTAAACATAACCTTTTATTTCTGAACTAGACAGTCACTTCCTCAGTGTTTCAGTTACCTACTTTTGCAGAACAGACTGTCTCAAAACTTGGTGGTTTAAAATAACATCATCTTATTTTTTAATGATTCTGAGTCAGGCATTTGGACAGGGCACATCTGCATGGTTCTCCTGCTTCACATTGCAGTGGAATTCCCAAAAGATCCAAAATGGCCTCACTCACCGGGTTGGCAGTTCATGCTGACTTTGGCTGGGAGCTTAGTTAGAGGTGTTGGCTAGAGGCCTCAGTTATCCTTCATGTGGACTCCTCTGCATGGCTATTGGGCTTTCTCACAGTATGGCAGCTAGGTTCTAAGAGGAAACTTACATGTATTTGAAGGCATAGTCTGAAAATCTTTGAAGATATAGACTCAGACTCAGAAGTTGCTCAGAGTCACTTCTGCTATGTATCAGTCAAATGAGCCAAAGAGTCAGCCCAGATTGAAAAAGGAATGTCAAAGTCACATTGAAAAGAGTCTGTGGGAAGAGAAAATGTCTGCTAATCATATGTATGATTTGTATCTAAAATATATAACAGACCCTTACAACTCAATAATAAAATACAAATAACCGAATTAAAAATGGACAAAAGGATTTAAATAGGTATTTCTCAAAAAGAGATATATAAATGGCCTATAAACACACAAAAAGAATTTCAGTGTTATTAGTCATCAAAGAAATGTAAATAAAAAAACACAATTTGAGAATACTTCTTAAATATTAAAATGGCTACAGAAATAGAGACATAATAACAAGTGCTGGTAAGGATTGGTGAAATTAGAACCCTCATTCAGTTCTGATGGGAATATAAAATGTTGCAACAACTTTGGAAAACAGTCTGGTAATTTCCCCAAAGGTTAAACATAAGAGTTACCATGTAATCCAGCAATTCTATTACTATAATAGGTATACAACAAAGAGAAATGAAAATATATGACCACACAAACTTGTACATAATATCCAGAGCAGCATTATTCATAATAGCAAAATACAAAAGTGGAAACAACCAAAAGGCTCACTAGCTGATGAATGTATACATAAAATGTGGTCTATCCATACAGTATAATCAGTTTAGTTCAGTTCAGTTGCTCAGTCGTGTCCGACTCTTTGATAGTACTTGACAATAAAAATAAATGAAGTATTGAGGCATGGAATAACATGGATTCATTTTAAGTGAAAGATACTAATCACAAAAGAACACATATTGTATGATTTCATCTTATAGGAAATGTACAGAAATATACATAAGTGAAATCTATAGAGACTAAAAATAAATGAGTGATTGCCTAGGGCTGTGGTGCAAAGGATAGAGGGGAAAGGGAAAGTGATTGGGAATGAGGTTTGGGGGGGAAGGTAATGAAAATGTTTTAAAATAATTTGTGGTAATAGTTGTACACTTGTGACTGTATTAAAGCCATAGAATTGTACAGTTTAACTAGGTGAGTTTTAAGGTACATAAATTATATCTCAGTAAAGCTTTTAGTGGGATGAGGGATACTGTTTCAGCCATCTTTGAAAATGCAATCTACCACTCTCAAAGGGATTCACTGTTTATGCCACAATAAGTAGAAATCTAGGGAATTTAATAAGCTGTAAACACATATGCTTTACCATCTTGGGTGGGAAGAGTACATTTTGTAGGTAGAAGATGATGTTTTCTGTGTCAGCATGGATTACTAAAAGGCCAGAAGACTAGACATGAGAGGCCTATTAAAATAAAAAAAAAAAAAAAAAATTCTTTGGAGACCTAGAGTTCAAAGTTGCTATAAAGCTAAAGTTTTGTGACCTCTGTCAGTGGAGGGATCCTCTCTTCCTGCCCTCCTTCCTTTTAACATTTTATGATAAAATGAGAGAACTGAAGTTGGAGTGTACATGCTACCATCTCTTATCCTAGTTACAGATGCAACTAAAAAGCCAGTTACAATCCCCTTGTGAGAGACAGAACAATTCCCTAGTCTGCCATTATCCTCACAGATGGCAGTAAGATTAAGTGACCTGCCAGCTTCATGGAGGGAAAGGTGTCAATGTCATCACCTCTGTTTGGAAGTACTAGGTGCCCCCTCTTGCCCAGCTCATTCTTCTCTGGTTTTCGTCATCATTTTGAAGCAGCTGCTTCTTTTCATATGAATCGGATGGAATGGGCAGTAATTCAGTTTGCAAACGTGCTAACTCTGGGAAATTACACATTAGCAATGTGCTTTTAGGAAAGGCCACGTACAAAAACATGAGCGTACTTGTTTCTGAAGTGGCAAACTCTTTCAGTGAAACCTCTCTCACTGGAGTATTAGGCTTTTCTACTAATACCTCAAGAGGGGGGAGAAAAAAAAAAACAATTCAACTAAACCTCAAGAGCCCTCAAATTAATTTTCAGGGCCAGATCTCATTTGACTTTTGGATGGGCAGCGGATGCATCATGGGATTATTTAATGGGTAGGGTTGGAGACTGAAAATTTGGAGATCTGGGGATGGGTCCACAGATTAGGAAGATAAGGAAACTTGAAACCGTAATCCTCACTTTGCCCCTTGGATTGTCTGTGTAAGAGAGGACATGGAGGACAAGTGCCTGAGCAGAGCTGACTTCTGGGAGCAGAGCATGGGTTTTCCTAAAACAGGTAGAGATGTATCATGTGAAGGACTATACAGAGGGCTTTCTTTCTGAGGAAGGAAACAAGACAGGTTCCTCAACCTCAGGGCATTTGAAGGTCAACCTCAGTCATGATCACATGATATCTTTCTCTATATTGGCACTCTGGCTATGAAAAAAGTAGTCAGATACTTCATTTAGCTTTCTTATTAATCATACTCCCCCAAACTGAGCTCCTACACACAGAAAGTGTTGCCATTTCAAGATCTTCAATGATGAGTCTGGGCTATTACGTAACTAAACCTAGAAAAATCACTGGAGGGAAAAAGCGCTACACTAAAGATAAAAAGTATTTCTATTTGGCTAGAGTTGCCATGTGCAACAAAAGACCAAATTGGAGAATTAGATGAGGGGTTAAAACTGATAAGGAGTCCCTGTAGGAATGAAATGAATGTTGATTTATGAATATATTCAAAGAATCACAGACTTGAAGGAATAAAGTACAGACTGTCACACAGCGATAAATGGTCAAAATGGAAGCAAAACCTGCACAATTTGATACAGCAAAAGATGAGGCTGAAGCAAAAAATATGTAATACAATTTACACAGACTAGAGGGTTTTTGCATAATTGTTCCATCTAAAACTCTTAAACACTTTTATGAATCTATGCTAGAGTGATAACTGTTTCTAATAAGTCTAAAGCACTATTAGACGTGTAAGTGTCCTTTGAGTCTTCCAGGATCAAATTGTACTTAACAAGATTTGCCTGCTTCTCTAATTTCCCAAGCCTGGTCACAGGCTTGTCTGAAAGTCCCCTAAGTGCTGTGTTCTTACTCTCACCATACGATACTTGCCATATTATATGATGCTTGTGTAGCTCCCCAAGTAGACCACATACTCCCTGGATAGAGACGTTATGACATTGTTAATTTCTCAGTATCTAGAACACTTGATGATTCAGCTAATATATATTTTCTGATTAAAGGAAAAATTAATGAGCATTAAGTGGTTAGGTATGCCCCAAATCTGGAAAACTCAGCAGTGGCCACAGGACTGGAAAAGGTCAGTTTTCATTCCAATCCCAAAGAAAGGTAATGCCAAAGAATGCTCAAACTACTGCACAATTGCACTCATCTCACATGCTAGTAAAGTAATGCTCAAAATTCTCCAAGCCAGGCTTTAGCAATATGTGAACCATGAACTTCTAGATGTTCAAGCTGGTTTTAGAAAAGGCAGAGGAACCAGAGATCAAATTGCCAACATCCAATGGATCATCAAAAAAGCAAGAGAGTTCCAGAAAAACATCTTTTCTGCTTTATTGACTATGCCAAAGCCTTTGACTGTGGGGATCACAATAAACTGTGGGAAATTCTGAAAGAGATGGGAATACCAGACCATCTGACCTGTCTCTTGAGAAACCTGTATGCAGGTCAGGAAGCAACAGTTAGAACTGGACATGGAAAAACAGACTGGTTCCAAATAGGAAAAGGAGTACATCAATGCTGTACATTGTCACCCTGCTTATTAAACTTATATGCAGAGTACATCATGAGAAATGCTTGGCTGGAAGAAGCACAAGCTGGAGTCAAGATTGCTGGGAGAAATATCAATAACCTCAGATATGCAGATGACACCACCCTTATGGCAGAAAGTGAAGAAGAACTAAAGATCCTCTTGATGAAAGTAAGAGAGGAGAGTGAAAAAGTTGGCTTAAAGCTCAACGTTCAGAAAACTAAAATCATGGCATCTGGTCCCATCACTTCATGGCAAATAGATGGGGAAACAGTGGAAACAGTGTCAGACTTTATTTTTTTGGGCTCCAAAATCACTGCTGATGGTGATTGCAGCCATGAAATTAAAAGATGCTTACTCCTTGGAAGGAAGGTTATGACCAACCTAGATAGCATATTTAAAAGCAGAGACATTACTTTGCCAACAAAGGTCCATCTAGTCAAGGCTATGGTTTTTCCAGTAGTCATGTATGGATGTGAGAGTTGGACGGTGAAGAAAGCTGAGCGCCGAAGAATGGATGCTTTTGAACTGTGGTGTTGGAGACGACTCTTGAGAGTCCCTTGAACTGCAAGGAGATCCAACCAGTCCATCCTAAAGGAGATCAGTCCTGGGTGTTCATTGGAAGGACTGATGTTGAAGCTGAAAGTCCAATACTTTGGCCACCTCATGCGAAGACTTGACTCATTGGAAAAGACCTTGATGCTGGGAAGGATTGGGGGCACGAGGAGAAGGGTATGACAGAGGATGAGATGGTTGGATGGCATCACTAACTCGATGGACAAGGGTTTGTGTAAACTCCGAGAGTTGGTGATGGACAGGGAGGCCTGGCGTGCTGTGATTCATGGGGTCGCAAAGAGTCGGACATGACTGAGTGACTGAACTGAAATGAACTGAAGTGGTTAGGTATATTTAATTTGCACTATTTAAAAACTGATACCTCAGCATATTGATTTAATAAATATGCAGCATTCTACCGACTAGAATAAATACATATTATTTTATTAACCAGAATATCTCTCACCCAAATAATTCCAAATTAATAGAAACTTTAATTAAATTATAAAGCTAATATGATGAACACTGGCCAAAAAAAATTCTGAAACTAGAACAAGGACTACAATTTGCAATCTTACATGTAGCACTAAAATATCAGTGGCATTAGACTGGAAATTTTAGAAAAAGTCATGGTAAAAGGCATATGTGAAAAATAACAGAAGTAAAGAGGAGGGTTTTTTATTTTAAGATAATGAAATTAATGAAAGAACAGTTTTCATACTGTGTTCTAAAAATAGTATCAGAAATAAACACTAATAGTGACAAATAAAAGAGACTGTAAGTTGTGACTACATATGAGAGACTGAATATTATTCTTACTAAAGTCATTTACATCTAAAAACATCCCTTTATACAATCTTAAAAAGCCTCCAGTTTCTTACTCTCCATATTACACACAGCACGCTGCCTCATTTCTCCTGGAGTCCAAAGGGAAGGCATTAAGCCTAAACAATGCTCCTGATACTAGCACAATTGATGGTTTTATTTGACCACCTAAAAAAATTACTAGGTGGGGATGAGTTGAGAAGCTACAAAGGGGACTGTTGTTTCAGCTGTCCTGAATTCTAGTGATCTACTCTGCTAGTGGAAAGGGGATTACACATCATTTTGACCTTGATGAAGATAACCCTCCCTAGACTCAGCAAAGTAGCTGGCGAGATATTTATGTACTAGTCCTAGCTCTACTATTAAGAGGAGTGGGACTCCTTTGGCTATCATATGACCTTTCTGGATCTTAAAGAGTTTCCCATTTGAATCAAATAATCTGAATCTAGTGATTTTTTTATATTACACTTCCTTTTCAGAATCTAGTATAGAGCTCCTCTCTCTGAAAATAAGAACTATTTTTAAAAGAAATAGTAGTTATTCTAGTTTATTAAGGTCTGTGACGTAGTCCAAGTGAATCATTAAAAAATGCGATGACAAGTAAAGCCAACATAATCAAACAATATACAATGAATTGGAAGAGGTAGGGCCTTAAAAGGGGTGTAAGTGGAGGGAGCCAAACATGGTGTTTAAGAACAAGGGCTCCAGAGCCAGACTACCTGGGTTTGAATCCCGGTTCTGGCACTTACCAGCCATGAAACTTTGGACAAGACACTTAACCTCTAGAAAATTCAACCTCCTCATCTGTAAAATGGGGAGGATAATAATAGTACCTTACTAATAGGGTTGTGATGAGGATTATACGAGCTTGTGTTGTAAAGCCTAGAATAAACACTGCCTGAGTGGGGGTTGTTAGTCAAGCATCTGTTCATGGAAGCACTGACAGTGTTATTTTCTTCATCACGGAATTTTTTGTCAATTTTTAAAATTGATGTATAGTTGATTTACAACGTTGTGTTAGTTTCTGCTGTACAGCAAAATGATACAGTTTTTGCTGTACACACACATACATTCTTTTTCATATTCTTTCCCATTATGGTTTATTATAGCACATTGAATATAATTCCCTGCTCTATACAGTAGGACTTTGTTGTTTATCCATTCTAGTATAATAGTTTGTGGTTGCTAACCCCAAACTTCCAATCCATCCTTCCCCCAACACCTTCCCCTTTGGCAACCACAAATCTGTTCTCTACATTACAGACTTTCTTTATTCTTCACTTTTTTCATATTTATAAAACATAATCTTTATAAAAGTACACTAACAGGTATCATATTGCAGTAAGAAGCCAAGATGAAAAAAGTTTCTGGCTATTAAAAAGAACAGCTGTTTTATGGAGCTAGTATGAAAAGAGATTATGGGGGAAAAAAAACAGCAAACAAGGACTGAACATAATCCTTTCAGTCACACCTGGGAGTCCTGTTGTGAATAAACATGTATTCAGTAAACAAATATGTATTGAAATACTACATTGTGCCAGGCACTGTTCTAGTTGCTGGGATACAATGGTGAACAAAACAGGTAGCACAGAAGAAAATAAAGGAATTGCTCATGATGCTGTTCGGAAAATGGAACCCCTGTTAAAACAACAATACTATCACTACCAAACCACTGAACAATGGTACAAGCTGCTAATGTCAACTTCAGGATGTGCTGTTGGTTTCTGCAAACATCAAGTGTTTTGGCAGGACAGACATGATTTTGACCTATGTACATTACCGGGCAGAGTGTTAACTGAGGGGCTTGTCTTTTCACTACTTAAGTTTTCATAACATAAAGTTGTCATTCTCAGAGTCCCATTCCATAGGAGTATGCAGGTGCTCCAGTGAGATGTCCATCTCACCATTCTACCAAAAGAGACACCTCTTGTCAAAGTCACCAATGATCTCCATGATTCTAAGTCCAATGATCAGTAACCAAACCTGCTCCTATTCCCCTGAGGCTGGTCCCTGAACAATCTTCCTCATCTCAGTTAGTGGTGATCCTGTCGTCCTGGTTGCTTAGCCCAAAGTCTCTTGAATCATCCTTGACTTTCTTTATTTCTCACACACCATGCCCAATCTTCCAAAAGTAAATGCGTCCAGAATGCCACCAATTCTCTTCTCTTCCTCCACTGGGCCAGACTTTCATCATTTCTCATCTCAGAATGTCTTTGGTGTCTTCAGAGTGTTCCTACATTGCCCTTGTCCACTTATTATTTACTTTCTAAAAATGCTAAGTCAGATCACATCACTTCTCTGTACAAACCTTCCAATGTCTTCTCGTCTCACTCAGAAGTACATCCCAAGTCTCTGCTCAAATGATGCCTTATTCAGTGAGGTCTTCCCCAAATGTCCCATATAATACAGCAGTATCTCCCACCTCCCGTCCCCAATGTGTACCTATTCACATGCTGCCCTCAGAACCAGAAATCTCCAGCCCCTTCATCCTCCCTTTTCCCCTCCAAGGCACTTATCTCTTTGACTACTTGTTTTTTGTTTTGTTTCTGTTTTTGTTTTTAAATATTTCCTGCCTTTAGACCATAAACTTAACATGAACAGGCGTTAATCTGTTTTGCTCACTGCTCTAACCTCTGTCTCTAAAGTAGGCAATCAGAAAATAGTTGCGTATGTATAGGATGTCAGAATATCCAAAGCCATCCCCTCCTTCTTTAGTGGCAGAACCTGGACATCCAGTTAGGGAAAATCCTGATTATTCCTTCATCCATAGTCTCATTCTTCTTGTCAGTGATTAGTATAGCCCTGCATAAATGATTGAATATGATGCAATGTGAAAATTGCTGGGAAAAGTTGGCTGACAAAAAAGGGACATGTAGGAAAAGAAGTCCCTTCTCCCTCAACATAGTATCTGGAGCTGGGGCAGTTACCTTTTGTTCCTGAGGACAAGGAAGACACCTGGGAGACTGAAGAACATAAACAATGGACAGTGATGAAATTGTTAAGCTGCAGATTCAACTAGTCTGGAACTGCCTCACCAATGAGTTCTTGTTCAGTGAGATCATTTGATTCCTTATTATCAAAGCTTAAGGCCAAAGTTATTCTGAGTTCATTTTCTGTTGCTTGGCAGGAAAAGCACTGTAACTGATACAGTATGCACAGATTGCAAATTTCCTCCACATACACAGACATTGGCTAGGATTTTGTCTTCAACAAAGTAGGGATTACTATTGTCATGAATATGTTAAAGAAAGCCATAAAACTCTAAAGTCTCAGCTCAAAGTCATTACTGGAGCCATAGGAGTAGTGAATTCAGGGGCTACTCAAAGTTAAACCATTTGGATGAAAAGTAAACAATTTATTTAATAATTATTTCTTGACATCTGTATATCACTGAGATTCAGGTATCTGGAAATGTCTGGATAGTAGATATTATCTAGGAAAAAATAATAAAACTATTAATTGGATTTTTAAATTTATATTCAGGTGTTTTAGCATTATGTAAACATGAATTATATCTGGGAAAAACAAAAGAAATATAAGATGTCATTATTAGAACTCTTCCAAATCTGAAGCTCTGGAAAGAACCAATTAAATATATAAAGGAGTAAATTAGCTTTGTTGTCTTTACAAGGCTCCTGAGAGTCCTAGAAGAAGAAAGCCTTTATTTTGTGTTATGTTTTAAGAATGCTGTTGTTTCATGTCATGCATGAAAAGCTGATTCTTGGTGGCTAGAAAAAATTTTTAAATTTCTGTATTTTACCAAAGTCTGTTTCATGGCTTCTGCTGCTGCTGCTAAGTCGCTTCAGTTATGTCCGACTCTGTGCGACCCCATAGATGGCAGCCCACGAGGCTCCCCCATTCCTGGGATTCTCGAGGCAAGAATACTGGAGTGGGTTGCCATTTCCTTCTCCAATGCAGGAAAGTGAAAAGTGAAAGTGAAGTCGCTCAGCTGTGTCCGACTCTTAGCGACCCCATGGACTGCAGCCTACCAGGCTCCTCCATCCATGGGATTTTCCAGGCAAGAGTACTGGAGTGGGGTGCCATTGGCTTCACATTCAGTTAACAATCATCTTGATTTTATTTAAAAGGCACTGAATCATTGACTTTAGGGGAAGTGTCCTTATTGAGGAGGCTGTATTCTAGGGTCTGTAAACACTTTAATTCTTCTATCAGAACTCATTCTTCTAGTCCAAGGCTAGACTTGAGTGACGATTTAAAATGTTTATATAATTACAATGACTATTTCTGAAAAAGAATGATGAATGGGGTGACTGCAAATGCTTTTACTTGCTGTGACAAAATATTTTTGAGAGAAGAAAAATGACATAAGTACAAATGTTTCCAAGCAAATTTTAAAAGAGACATATGCCATTTATCTCCTGAAAGCATCTTTCTAAATTTGAAGAGGGTATGCAAAATTTTTTCCACATTTATTAGGGCTCATCTATTAGTTTGAGCTAGCTCATACATATGAAAAAAAAATATTTTGTGCATCCTTTGTGCAGACTTTTGTTCTATCAGTGTTTACTTGACTTATCAAGGGAAAATCAAGTAAAAGGCATGCTATTCAGACATGACAGAGCTGTAGTCATGGGAATAAATATTTATCAATTAACAAATGAAGTCCTTCTTCTTTTACCTAATATCCGAATGAACCTTTAACCCTGTGATAACAAAGAAGAGCAGGGAAGAACTCTGAAGAAACTGGATTCTTTTAGAAACTTTTCCTTTTCCCACAAATATTTAATGAGAGTCTAGTTAGTATGTGTCAGGTACTTTGTACTAAGGACATAGTGGTAAACAAAAGAGTGATCCTGTTCCTGTCACTAAACATACTCAAGACTGGTACCTTTGGGGCTCTTATCAAAAACTCTTAAGTTTTTAAATTCACAAACTTTAAGAAGCCCAAACAAGTAACTGTAATTGAAGCAACTATTATGAAAGTGCCATGAAAGCATAGAACATACAGAAGGACCATGACCAAGATGTTTCTAGTGTTCTTTCTAACTGGTCTAAACTTTAGACAGGCTGCCACAATTTTCTTAGAACATTTACATCAGCATTTACCTCTTGTCAGTTTTATAAGGTAAAAACGTCTTTCTCAAGGACCTAGGAGCCATCCCTTGGAAGTGTAATCTTCAAGAAAGACAGCACCCCTATCTCCCAGTCTGGGTTGTGAAGGGGTGTAGAAGCCTAATTCAAGTGCCAGTTAGCAAACACAGGTGGCCTGATCACATTCACCAGCCTCTCCTCTAGCTGACTTCAGTACCTGAAACCTCTCCCTCCTTTTCTCTCAATAGAGCTGAGTTCAATCCCTCCCCTATTGCAGTAGTCTTGAATAGTCTTCTCTGCCAGTTCAACTTATCTGGTCCAGTTTTTCTTTGAGGGCATAATCTAGTTTGAGTGGCAGAGTGGCTGGGGACACTTCACAAAGGAAGTGATGATTAAGAGAAAAATCTGAAAGTTGGATTGTCTAGGCAAATGCTGATGGAGGATGAGGGGAGTGTAGGTGGGTTGTTGCTGGGGATGGAGGAGGTATGCAAAGCAAGAAGGGACACATTATTCTTTGTCACAACCTTTCATCAGCCTTGGTCAATTTCAGCCTTCCCACTGGTTCTGAAGAGGTAATTTCAAAAGCATGATCATTTTATAAGCCCTGGATTCCTTTCTTTGGCAGCAGCAATTAAATGGCATTGAGGTTCATTTGCAATTACGCAGGAAAGCCATTTTAAGATTCAAGGAAATAAAGGTTTTGGTCTTAAAATTCTTAAATAGTTCAAGTTGCTTTTCACTCAGCTGATCTTTGAAGTTTCCATCTGGGTAATGAGCTTTTAAAAAGTTCTGGGGCTCTAGCATCATTTAATACTGACTCCCTTCACCCCACCCCCAGCTTTATTGAGGTATGATTGACAAAGAAAATTTGTATATGTTTAAGGTGTACAACATACTTTGATATACATATACATTGTGAAATCATTACCACAAATCAAGCTAATTTACATATCCACCAACTCACACAGTCACCTTATGTATGTGGGGGGTGAGATGTGTAGTGGGAAGACATGAGATCTACACCCTCAGCAAATTTTAAGTATACAACACATTATTGTTGACTATAGGCACTATGTTATATACTATGTCTCGAGAACTTATTTATCTAATAACTAAAAGCTTGCATGCTTTGACCAATAATTCCACATTTACTGTACCCCTGCCCCAGTCCCTTGTAAATACCATTCTATTCTCTGAATTTGACCTTTTGGATTCCACATATGAGGAGCTTTCATTACAAGCACTATTATCATTAGATACATTTCTTTGCATATTTATTTCTGAATGAACTACTCAAATTTCACCTCTCAGTCATACACATGAGAGCTGAGTGTGGTATGAGAAAGCACTGATATGAAAAATTTAGGAACAAAGAAGCTATGATTAATGGCACAGGTTAATTCACAGCATTTGGGTTCTCAAAGATAGCCTATGGAAGAGGAGGAAGAGAATCACTGGGCAAGGCAGTTAGGAAAATGAAATGTCAGTTTCTCTAAGTAAAGCAGTGCCCTCATCCTTCATAGCCCTCCACTGTCCTGTATTGGCCCCAAACTACATGATTAATTGGTTGAGAGGTGTGAAAATTCAGACCTGAGCACATGTCACCGTGGGGCTTTCATCAAGAACTCTTTTTAATTCATAGACAAATTTTAGAAGCCTATTTGAGCATTCAAATACTTATAAAACTACTAACAGCTATAATAGAGGGACTTCCCTTTATTCTAACTTTGGTATTTGTAGGTGCACTCAATTCTTTTTGAGGCATTCGTTCTTTGGTTCTGCTTCTTGACAATCAGTCCATCCATCCGTCAGACCATCCATCCATTTATCGTCACTACTGAATCATCAGGATAATACTTAACATAATTATTCACTCCTCAACAACCTGGCAGTTGGCTAAAATCAGCACTAGTTTGCAGATGTGGAAACTGAGGTACAAAGGATTAAATAACATCTTTAAAGTCCTGTAGCTAAAAGGTAAGGGATCTGGGATTAAAAATATGGTTTGACACATTAAGACACATAGAGTCTACATTCTTAATCTCTGGTCTTGAATTTATAAACCTACTTATGTAATTGTTCCCTAATGTTCCCCACACCATGTAAGTCCAAAAGAAGAACAAAATCAGCTTATTGCCTAATGATGGAACAGGAGTTATTGTGATAATTATTCCATTCAATGTTGGAGAATGACAATATTTTGCTGCGTGACCTGTCTCTTGAGAAACCTGTATGCAGGTCAGGAAGCAACAGTTAGAACTGGACATGGAACAACAGACTGGTTCCAAATAGGAAAAGGAGTATGTCAAGGCTGTATACTGTCACCCTGCTTATTTAACTTATATGCAGAGTACATCATGAGAAACGCTGAGCTGGAAGAAACACAAGCTGGAATCAAGATTGCCGGGAGAAATATCAATAACCTCAGATATGCGGATGACACCACCCTTATGGCAGAAAGTGAAGAAGAACTAAAGAGCCTCTTGATGAAGGTGAAGGAGGAGAGTGAAAAAGTTGGCTTAAAGCTCAACGTTCAGAAAACTAAGATCATGGCATCTGGTCCCATCACTTCATGGGAAATAGATGGGGAAACAGTGGAAACAGTGTCAGACTTTACTTTTTTGGGCTCCAGAATCACTGCTGATGGTGACTGCAGCCATGAAATTAAAAGACGCTTACTCCTTGGAAGGAAGGTTATGGCCAACCTAGATAGCATGTTTAAAAGCAGAGACATTACTTTGCCAACAAAAGTCCATCTAGTCAAGACTATGGTTTTTCCAGTGGTCATGTATGGATGTGAAAGTTGGACGGTGAAGAAAGCTGAGCGCCGAAGAATTGATGCTTTTGAACTGTGGTGTTGGAGAAGACTCTTGAGAGTTTCTTGGACTGCAAGGAGATCCAATCAATCCATCCTAAAAGAGATCAATCCTGGGTGTTCATTGGAAGGTCTGATGTTGAAGCTGAAAGTCCAATACTTTGGCCACCTCATGCGAAGGGTTGACTCATTGGAAAAGACCCTAATGCTGGGTAGGATTGGGGGCGGGAGGAGAAGGGGACGACAGAGGATGAGATGGTTGGATGGCATCACCGACTCGATGAACATGGGTTTGGGTAGACTCCGGGAGTTGGTGATGGACAGAGAGGCCTGGTGTGCTGCAATTCATGGGGTCGCAGAGAGTCGGACACGACTGAGCGACTGAACTGAACTGTAGGCAAATTAGTATGTCAGAAGCTGATGTCAGCAGCAGATGACATGCTTCTAAAGAGCCTACAGACAAGCTGACGTGTACAAGGCAGCCCAGGATTGCATCATCTAATTGTACAAAACTCAGCACTTTTGTACTCTTTCTTTCAAATTATCTAAATTGGGATTGACTTCAGATACTTATAACTACCCTTATTATATCATTATCCTTACATAGAAGCCCATCTAAATTTTGTTTTCTAACATTTTCTGCCTTTTAATCAACTCTCTTATTTTGACCCCATGTTTCTCTTTCTTCTTCTATAATTAATTTCAAGTATGAGGATGAGGAGATTGAGCAAAGATGATTCTATTTCTCTTTGACTCTTTCTCTTTATTTTTCTTTTGCTGCAATCAACTATCTGTACTGCCAACTTCTCTCAGTTGAGGTAAACATCAGACACTAGTCTTCTTTGTTTGCCTTTTAATTCAGACACTTTCAAGTGTTCTAACAAATACATCCTTCCTCTAATTAGCTAAGGCAAAACTGTGTAGAGAATGATGTGTGCCCTGGAGTAGTTTCTGCCTCAATCTCTCCCCATGCAGCCTGCTGCTTGGTTTTGATATCTCCTTCCAACACTCATCTCACACATTAGTAAAGTAATGCTCAAAATTCTCCAAGCCAGGCTTCAGCAATACATGAACTGTGAACTTCCAGATGTTCAAGCTGAATTTAGAAAAGGCAGAGGAACCAGAGATCAAATTGCCAATATCCGCTGAATCATCAAAAAAGCAAGAGAGTTCCAGAAAAACATCTATTTTGGCTTTATTGACTATGCCAAAGCCTTTGACTGTGTGGATCACAATCAACTGTGGAAAATTCTGAAAGAGATGGGAATACCAGACCATCTGACCTGTCTCTTGAGAAACCTGTATGCACGTCAGGAAGCAACAGAACTGGACATGGAACAACAGACTGGTTCCAAATAGGAAAAGGAGTACACCAATGCTGTACATTGTCACCCTGCTTATTAAACTTATATGCAGAGTACATCATGAGAAATGCTGGGCTGGAAGAAACACAAGCTGGAATCAAGATTGCTGGGAGAAATATCAATAACCTCAGATATGCAGATGACACCGCCCTTATGGCAGAAAGTGAAGAAGAACTAAAGAGCCTCTTGATGAAAGTGAAAGAGGAGAGTGAAAAAGTTGGCTTAAAGCTCAACGTTCAGAAAACTAAGATCATGGCATCTGGTCCCATCACTTCATGGCAAATAGATGGGGAAACAGTGGAAACAGTGACAAACTTTATTTTTTTGTGCTCCAAAATCACTGCTGATGGTGATTGCAGCCATGAAATTAAAAGATGCTTACTCTTTGGAAGGAGGGTTATGACCAACCTAGATAGCATATTTAAAAGCAGAGACATTACTTTGCCAACAAAGGTCCGTCTAGTCAAGGCTATGGTTTTTCCAGTGGTCATGTATGGATGTGAGAGTTGGATGGTGAAGAAAGCTGAGCACTGAAGAATTGATGCTTTTGAACTGTGGTGTTGGAGAAGACTCTTGAGAGTCCCTTGGACTGCAAGGAGATCCAACCAGTCCATCCAAAAGGAGATCAGTCCTGGGTGTTCATTTAAGGACTGATGTTGAAGCTGAAAGTCCAATACTTTGGCCACCTCATGCGAAGAGTTGACTCATTGGAAAAGACCCTAATGCTGGGGAGGATTGGGGGCAGGAGGATAAGGGGACGACAGAGGATGAGATGGTTGGATGGCATCACTGACTTGATGGACATGGGTTTGGGTAAACTCCGGGAGTTGGTGATGGATAGGGAGGCCTGGTGTGCTGCGATTCATGGGGTCGCAAAGAGTCGGACACGACTGAGCAACTGAACTGAACTGAACTCCAAAAGTATCACGTGGTGGATTGGAATTCCAGCTCTGTAACTGACCTGTGACTGGATCTAACTTTCAGATATCTCAAGTTCCTTGTTTGTAAACTGGAGACAATAATAGTACATGCCTCATATGGTTGCTTGGATAATTAAATAAAACTTGTGTTATCATGTTATCTTAACTCATTATGATCATTTAATAAAGTATCTGCTATCCTTACCACCACCACCACTACCATCACCCAACACTTATAATCATCATCCTAAGGTTTTCCCCAACTCCCTTGTCAACCTATGTTGACATTTCCTGGTCCATACAGCTGGGCTAAGTTGCTTCAGTCATGTCTGACTCTTTGCGACCGTATGGACTGTAGCCCTCCAGGCTTCTCTGTCCATAGGATTCTCCAGGCAACAACACTGGAGTGAGTCACCATGCCCTGCTTCGGGGGATCTTCCTGACCCAGGGCTCAAACGTGCATCTCCTGTGGCTCCTGCATTGCAGGCACATTCTTACTGCTGAGACACCAGGGAAGCCCCCTAAATAGCTAAGAGCTGCTTTATTTCTCACTCTTCCTGCAGTACTGCTTTTTTTTTTTTTGGCCTTTTCATGCAGCTTGCAGAGTCTTAGTTTCCCAACCAGGTATTGTACCCTTGGCAGTGAAAGCATGGAGTCCTAATCACTGGACTGCAAGGGAAGTCACTTTATGGTACTTAAAATCATACTCCCTAATGTAGAGAGTTGGCTTTGCTTTAGTCAGTTAAAAGGGGGAAAAAAAACCCTGAATAATTCAGTCAAAGATACCCAGATATTTAGTGAGTCTTTTAGAAGATTCAGGATACAAGAAGGATTTCTTACTTACAAGTCAAAGTCTAATATTTACTCCCAAGCTTTAATTTGTTGTACTGCATCTCTAGTCACAGAAAATAGTTATACAGCCAACTGAAATCAATACTAGAATGGGGATTAGCTAACATGATCAGTTCAGTTCAGTTGTTAAGTCGTGTCCGACTCTTTGTGACCCCATGGAGGGCAGCATGCCAGACCTCCCTGTCCATCACTAACAAGATAATTGGATATAATTTTGGTTTTAGCAATAATTCTGTGAAGGAGTTATGGCAAAATGATGTCTATTTAATCTTAGCTGGGGGAAAGGTGTTTATTTTTGGTACTTTTCTTAGTTTGAATAGTTTCATTATGAAAAATTAAAGAATAACTATGCTTCCCTCATAACCCTCAAATGTCTCCACTGGCAATGTCTGAGAATGTAATATCATATCTTCCCAGAATAGTCTCTTCCTTTTATCTTCAGAATTGCATTATTTAATTACTATACTATTTAAAATATTTTAAAACTAATTAGACACTGTTTTGTTTTAACTATTTCTCCAGATGTCTTCCTTGCTTACCAGCCATATTTAGGAAGTGATGGCAAACAAGCTTGGCAGGAGCTGCATGTTTAACTGTTTATGGGCACCATATAATACCAATACTGTCATTTTAAATGTACTTTACTGTTCTCATAGGTTTTTACACTCTCTGCCATTTCCATTACTGATGATTCTGTGCTTCTTCTTGCTCATTTAAGCTGAAACCCCTTGTCATACCTAACCTCTCAAGTCGAAGATAATATTTATTTTGAATATTATTTACTTCAAAATAAAAAATACCTATGTATGTATCTCAAGACATATCTCAATTACTGAAAAAATCCTCTACTTGTAGGAGATGGGAAGCTTCTTGCATTTATATTATAGATGGACAAATAGAAGTGCAGGACTTTAAATCCCCATTAAGATAATAATAAAAAATAATTGTAGCTAACATTTATTGAAAACTCACTCTGTTGCTTGCTATAAATTTTTTTTAATTCAATCCTTTCAAACCCCATTGTTGTTGTTGCTGCTCAGTCACTAAGTTGTGTCTGACTCTTTGTGACCCCATGGTCTGCAGCACACTAGGCTCTTCTGTCCTCCACTATTTTCCAGAGATGGCTCAAATTCATATCCATCGAGTCTGTGATGCTACTTAACTGTCTCTTCCTCTGCTTCCTGCTTTTCCTTTTGCCTTAAGTCTTTCCCAGCATCAGGGTCTTTTCCAGTGAGTCGGCTCTTTGCATCAAGTGGCCAAGGTATTGGAGCTTCAACTTCATTCCTTCCATTAACTAGTCAGGGTTGATTTCCTTTATGATTGACTAGTTAATCTTCTTGCAATCCAAGGGACTCTCAACAGTCTTCTCCCAGCATCACAATTCAAAAGCATCAATTCTTCAGCACTCAGCCTTCTTTATGGTCCAATTCTCACATCCGTACATGGCTACTGGAAAAACCATACCTTTTACTATACGGACCTTTGTCGACAAAGTGATGTCTCTGCTTTTTAATTCATTGTCTAGGTTTGCCATAGCTTTCCTTCCAAGGAGGAAGCATCTTTTAATTTCATGGTTGTGGTCACCGACCACAGTTCAGTTCAGTCTCTCAGTCGTGTCTGACTCTTTGCGACCCCATGCACTGCAGCACGCCAGGCTTCCCTGTTCATCACCAACTCCCAGAGCTTACTCAAACTCATGTCCATCAGGTCAGTGATGCCATCCAACCACCTCATCCTCTGTTGTCACATTCTCCTCTTGCCTTCAATCTTTCCCAGCATCAGGGTCTTTTCAAATGAGTCAGGTCTTCACATCAGATAGCCAAAGTTTGGAGCTTCAGCTTCAGTATCAGTCCTTCCAATGAATATTCAGGACCGATTGCCTTTAGGATTGACTGGTTGGATCTCCTTGCAGTCCAAGAGACTCTCAAGAGTCTTCTCCAACACCACAGTTCAAAAGCATCAATTCATTAGTGCTCAGCTTTTTTTTATAGTCCAACTCTCACATCCATACATGACTATTGGAAAAACCATAGCTTTGACTAGATGGACCTTTGTTGGCAAAGTTATGTCTGTGCTTTTTAATATGCTGTCTAGGTTGGTCACAGCTTTTCTTCCAAGGAGCAAACGTCTTTTAATTTCATGACTTCAGTTACCATCTGCAGTGATTTTGGAACCAAAGAAAATAAAGTTTGTCACTGTTTCCATTGTTTCCCCATCTATTTGCCATGATATGAAGGGACCGGATGCCATGCTCTCTGTTTTTTGAATGTTGAGTTTTAAGCTAGTTTTTTCACTCTCCTCTTTCACCCACATTAAGTGGCTCTTTAGTTCTTCTTCACTTTCTGCCATTAGAGTGTTAACATCTGCACATCTGAGGTTGTTGATATTTCTCCTGGCAATCTTGGTTCCAGTTTGTGACTCATCCAGCCCAGCATTTCACATGATGTACTCTGCATAGAAACTAAACAGACAAGGTGACAATATACAGTCTTGACATACTCTTTTCTCAATTTTGAACCAGTTTATTGTTCCATGGCCAGTTCTAATTGTTGCTTCTTGATCTACATACAGGTTTTGTAGGAGACAGGTAAGGTATGTGGTCTGGTATTCCCACCTTTTTAATAATTTTACATAATTTGTTGTGATCCACACAGTCAAAGGACTTAGCAGAGTCAATGAAGCAGAAATAGATATTTTTCTGGAATTCCCTTGCTTTCTCTAAGATCCAGTGGATGTTGGCAATTTGATCTCTGATTCCTCTGCCTCTTTGAAACCCAACTTGTACATTTGGAAGTTCTCGGTTCATGTACTGCTAAAGCTTAGCTTGAAGGATTTTGAGCATAACCTTGCTAGCATGTGAAATGAGTGCAATTGAATGGTAGTTTGAATATTTTTTGACACTGGCCTTCTTTGGGATTGGAACGAAAAATTACATTTTCCAGTCCTGTGGCCAGTGCTGAGTTTTCCAAATTTGCTCACATATTGAGTGTAGCACTTTAACAGCATTATCTTTTAGGATTTTAAATAGCTCAGTTGGAATTCAGTCACTTCCACTAGCTTTGTTGGTAGTAATGCTTCCCAAGGCCCACTTAATTTCACACTTTAGAATTTCTGGCTCTAGGGCAGTGACCATACCATTGTGGTTATCTGAGTCATTAAGACCTTTTTTGTGTAGTTATTCTATGTATACTTGCTACCTCTTCTTAATCTCTTCCACTTCTGTTAGGTCTTTACTGGTTCTGTCCTTTATCATGCCTATCCTTGCATGAAATATATCTCTAATTTTCTTGAAGAGATCTCTAGTCTTTCCCATTCTTTTGTTTCCTCTATTTCTTTGCATGTTCATTTAAGATGGCCTTCTTATCTCTCTGCCCTCTTCTCTGGAACTCTTCATTCAGTTAGGTATATCTTTCCCTTTCTTCCTTGTCTTTTGCTTCTCTTCGTTCCTCAGCTACTAGTAAAGCCTCTTCAGGCAACCACTTTGCCTTTTGCATTTCTTTTTCTTTGGGATGACTTTGGTCACTGGCTTCTGTACAACAGTTCTTCTGTGTCCATAGTTCACTCTGTTCACTCTGTCTACCAGATCTAAACCCTTGAATCTATACATTACCTCCACTGTATTATCATAAGCATTTGATTAAGGTCATACCTGACTGGCCTAGTGACTTTCCCTACTTTCTTTAAGTTAAGCCTGAATTTTGCAATAAGGAGCTCATGATCTGAGCCACAGTCAACTTCAGCTCTTGTTTCTGCTAACTGTATAATGCTTCTCCATCTTTGTGTACAAAGACCATAATTGATCTGATTTCAGAATTGACCATCTGGTGATGTTCATGTGTAGAGTAATCTCTTGCGTTGCTGGAAAGGGGTCTTTGCTATGACCAGTGTGTTCTCTTGGCAAATTTCTGTTAGCCTTTCCCCCACACTCCAAGGCCAAATTTGCCTGTATTCTGGGTATCTCTTTACTTCCTACTTTTGCATTCCAAAGTCCTATGATGAAAAGGACATCTTTTTTTCGTGTTAGTTTTAGAAAGTGTTGTAGGTCTTCATAGAACCAGTCAATTTCAGCTTCCTCAGCATCAGTGATTGGGGCATAAACTGGGATTACTGTGATGTTGTATGGTTTGCCTTAGAAACGAACCAAGATCTTTCTGTCAGTTTTGAGGTTTTGACCAAGTACTGCATTTTGGACTCTTTTGTTGACTAACAACCCCATTAAATGTGCATTATGATTATCTTCATTTCACAGATGATAAGACCAAGTCCCAGGGAGGTTATGTAACTTGCTCACAAAGGTAGATCGAGCAGGATTCACTTTTTAAACTCTGTTCTGTACAAGACTGACTTAACTACCATGCCTAGACTTGCATGCATTTGCTTAAAAGGTTAGATTTCTGCCAGAGGTGTCCTAACGCTTCCTATAGGACTGACAATGTTCATAACAGCGTCAGCATCTTTTACTCTTTGTACTCACTCTAAGGAAATGTTATTATTCTTTTAAATGCCAGCTGTGATGCCTCTGGCCTCAGGCTTGGCCCTCTATGGGTGCTGATCCTCTTCCATGAGCCCTCAATCTTCAGTCTTGCTGGACCTAGCCATGGTGATGGTTTATAGAGGAGACATCACAAAGGGAGCTTTGCAAAGCCTTTGGCAGACATACAAAGGCCTCTTATCTGAACACAGGCATTTGCAAGTAGTTAGGTTCAGGGATTGCTTGGTGCGTTTCAGGCAGACAACTCTCCTGAGACCATTAGAACCATACATTTGTACAGTGCTTTGTGGTTTTCAAAGTCCCTTAACGTATAGAATCTCACTTGACCTTCCCAATCCTTTGAGGCAGGCAGGAGCAGTATTATCATTATCTCCCTTTTTTACATTTTTAGAGAAATGTGACATTCAAAGAGGATAAGTGATTGGTCAGGCTCACAAAATGTGAAGCATTTCAAATACAGAGTCAAAGCAAGTCAGCCCTGGACACCTGTCAGGCTGCTTAAAACAACAAAGCTAGTTTTTTTATCTGTAGACATGAAGAAATGATGGATTTGAAAACAACAACAACAACAACATGATCAAAGCAATACTGCTTTCTGATATCTCTGTTTATCTTCTTACTTCCAAATCCCACTCACTACTGTTTGGTCAAAAACCAACCATGTTGACAGAACCCTATCACTGCTGCTGCTGCTGCTGCTGCTAAGTCACTTCAGTCGTGTCCAACTCTGTGCGACCCCATAGACCACAGCCCACCAGGCTCCGCTCTCCCTGGGATTCTCCAGGCAAGAATACTGGAGTGGGTTGCCATGGCCTTCTCCAGTGCATGAAAGGGAAAAGTGAAAGTGAAGTTGCTCAGTCGTGTCTGACTCTCAGTGACCCCATGGACTGTAGCCCACCAGGCTCCTCCGTCCATGGGACTTTTCAGGCAAGAGTACCGGAGTGGGGTGCCATTGCCTTCTCTGACCCTGTCACTAAAGATGGATAATTATGATGGCTGTGTGGTTCATACATTACGTTTCCAGTCCCCATGAGCTTCTAGTTCTGTCATCTAAAGTGTTCTTCATTGGCTCTAACCAACATGTTTATATTAAAAAACAAGAGCCTGACAAAATCTGGGGTAGATTTTAAATATTTTTTATGATGTTTCTTTTCAGAAACTGTCATTTTGATTTTGATCAGCTTCAAATGCAACTTGGATTTTCTGCTCTCTTAATATGAAAGTAAGTTTGGTGTCATTTCTGTAGATGTAGCAACAGTGATAAATATTGCTTTATGTGTCAGGGATGTTCTTGAAAGTTATCCGTAAACTGAATCACCAAAAATATGATTGAGGCTCTTAAAGTGAAGACTGCTTTGATAAGAAATATCACTTACTGATGTGTTATAATTTCGCCGTCAGCTTTATCAAACCAGAGTAGACCTTAGAATTTCTCTCTCTCTCTGTGTATGCATGTGCAATTTGTAAATACAAAATGATAAAATATTTTTTACTCATTACTCTCTCATTACTCTGTAGCCAGAATTCTTAAGTTATAAGTTTGTGCTACTACAGTAGTTATAATATGAGTGAGCATGATTTTGAAAGACTTAACCAAATACAGTTTGGATAGCCATGGATAGCCAAGCATATACATGCTTATTACTGCCACTGGAATCAGAGGAACTGACCATTTTCTTCACTTGCTTTAACAGGAGAAAACTTCATTTCTTTTTATTCCATTATTAAGAAGGAATTCTTTTTAAAGTTGGATTATTAGAAAGGAGAGGCACATAAAAGGATTGTCCTTATGAAACAAAGTGAAAGCCACTATTCTGACTGAGACCTGTCAATCAAAGGTTTAAGAACTTTATTAGATGTGTAGACGTTTTCTCATGGTTTAAAAGAAAGGATAGTTTCTGAATTTACATTGCCAAAACCCAGGTTATTTGAGTATTTAGTAATCAATACCTTGTATAAACAGCTGAAAATAACAGAATTGTGTTTAGTGAGAGACATTTCAGAATCTTAAAGGATGAAGGAGATGGCTGGTAAATCCCAGTAGGAAAACAACTATTTCCCCCCAGTAAAGTTCATTTAATTCTGATGGTCCTTTGTGACCATTTTGAAATAATTCATCGGCTCCCTGGAGACTGACAATCCTGATAGCTTCATTTGACAGGGGAACAGTCTTGAAACCAGTTCTCCATGGCCCAGCAGCTTCAGCAGCTGAATAATTGAGTGGAAAAATCCATTACTGAAGGAATTTGATCTTCCTGCTATTTGCTTTTCCAAGTTGAAAAAAAAAAACAAAAAACTATCATCGTGACCAACACAGTTTTTTCCTGTTATCCTGGAGGCTTATTTCAGAGCTTCTGTCAATCCAGGTAGATTCAAATTATACATTTAAGCATTTTAAGCCATAAAAACCTTAAAATTAAATCATCAGAACTTATACAGATTTCAAAAAAAAAAATTAACTGCTATATTTTCTTAGGTATTTAAAAATCTATGAGGTGTAAGCTGATCAACATAGTACACGCTAATGAATACTTGCTGAAGGGATGAATAAACCAATTTAGCGTCCAAGCTCCATTTGAGAAGCTTATCTTAAAAATTCAGAATTTTGTCCAAATGCAGAAATTTCTGTGGGTCTGAATATAAGAAATTTTATTCAACAAATCTTCAGCATCTATGTACAAGGCACTGTGGGGCCATAAGAGAAAGATACTAAGTGCCATGTAATATAGAGGTACCATTATAGACCCAGTAAGTATTGTGGCAGGATGTGAGTGTGTTAATTCCAACTTGTGGTCATCAGAGAAGACTGTGTAAATCCTGACCCTGGCCTGGCAGCTTCTGCAAGTTATAATTTATTTAAACCTTGGCTTTGTGAAAAACGCTCTTCAAATAGGTTCCAGAATTTTCTTTCTGCTCCAACACAGACCATGAATAACAGAGCTGAGTATAATGATTATTGTCAAAGGAATCATATCCCCAGTATATGCATCACAGTTTCTTACAAGGCGAAAATGGAGTAATTTGAAAAATTTACTTAAAGGTCATCACCTCCTTTACTACCCCCTCCAGTTCCCCAATCTTTTAGATTATGGTTTAAAGTCTATTTTTCACTTTTATACAAACATAAACTTGGTTTCTGTTCACTGTAAGTCCTAGACTGGTGTATTTCAGTGATAGGTTTGTACGGAACACTTCTACTGACATCATTCTGAAGGCACCACTGATTCTGTGTCCTTGATGTTTAATTATGGGGAACTCCACCACTCAGCCTTCCTCTGTAATAAAAATTGAGTGGAATCATAGTTGTCAGTCACCTTACATGTAAAACTTACAGGACACCAGGGACAGACATGTCAAGCAAGGACTGAAGAGCCAAGCCGCTTTCTGCCATCTTCTAGTTCTTACCCACTCCACTTGCTGCTTGTCTCCTGTATATTAAGTTCCATTCAGAGGGCAATGAAAGAAAAGAATCTGGGTCTTTAACAAAGGCAAACTACTTACAGAAAAATAAGCCTCCAATGTAAATGGTTTTCAGTTTTTAAAAAATGGACATTTTGACAGTTGACTATCACATGAGTCAGGGGCTCTCTGTGTATAGGTTCCCACCCTTGCTGAAGATGGGATGAGTTTTTCCATGGGGTTGGGGAGCTGTGGAGCCAAGTGCAGGGCAGCCACGATTTCAGGTCATGTGGACCAGAGCCAGCTGTAGGCTCTGCCATAGAGAATGGCTTGTGACAACCAGGCTTGCCTGGTGCTCTTAGCATTCTGGCCCGAGCTGGGAGTTCAGTAATCTGAGTTCATGCTCGGTGCTTCTGAGGGATGAGGGAAAGCAGTGCCAGTGCCAGCTGTAGGAAAAAAAAAAAATGCCCAAGACCTGACTCCAGCTCTCCACATGGCTGCCTGCTTTTTGCCAAGTTCAGGCCTTGGCCTGATTCCCCCTCAGAGAGGACTTCTTGACCACTCTATCCAGCAGCCACTCTCCCAAAGTCTATCTCCTTATCCTGTTTAATTTCATTCAGAGAACTTGTCACTGTCTGGAATATATGCTTCATGAGTGCTGGAGCCTCCTGGATTTTGTTTACTGTTGCAGTTTCAGCACCTAGAACACACTTGGCACATGTAAATACTCAATAACTTTTTGTTGAAAGGATAAAATTAAGTTGGATTTTTTTTCTAAACAGCCTATTACAAGAGTTAAGAGATAAGTTTAGTCACTAATAGGGAAGGGAAGAATCTTAAACTACCCTGTCTCCTGAATGCCCCTCTCCTCACCCCCTTCCTCTACCAACAGATTCTGACATATCTTTCAGGTGACCAAATCCTTTATGAAAAATCTCCATAGTGTAAGAAGAGATATTATCAATGAGCATGTGCTCTGCTTATAAATGGATTGGAGATGGGAAAAATACTGCAAGCTTCTGGCTTAATGGAAAGAACATCAGAAATGAATTTCAAAACTGCATCTACTACCAATAAATGGAGACTTGGGTAATTAATTGGTTTGTTCTTCCATCAGATATGGATAACAGTACCTACTTCATAGACCATTATGATTTAGATAAGCCATTATATATGAATGCACTCAGCACAGTGCCTGACACAAAGTAGCAGCTTGATACCTCTTAGCTGGATATGAATATGCATGACTTTGGGCAGCTATAGCCCTTTTATGTACGTCAGTGTCCTAATCTGTAAAAGAGTACTAACTCCAACTTATGGGGAAACTGTGAAGAATGAATGAAATAACAGTATACCCCCTTATGAACGTTCAAGGATGAGGCTCTATTTCTGGTTTTGTCACGAGCTAAGTGACTACATAGGGCTTCCCTGGTGGCTCAGATGGTAAAGCGTCTGCCTGCAATGCCAGAGACCTGGGTTCGATCCCTGGGTCAGGAAGATCCCCTGGAGAAGGAAATGGCAACCCACTCCAGTACTCTTGCCTGGAAAGTTCCATGGACAGAGGAGCCTGGTAGGCTACCGTCCACAGGGTCGCAAAGAGTCAGACACGACTGAGTGACTTTACTTACTTACTTACTTACTTTACTTTACTTACTTACTTACTTAAGTGACTACATCAGTCTTTGTTGTCTAAATCTTTATCAGTAAAAAGAGGATTTTATCTGCATTATCTACTTCTTCACTTTGAGGATAAAATGACATAAAGGTTTGGAAAATGCTAAAAGTAAAAAGTATTATGAAACATGAGTTTTTTGTCATCACCACCATCAACATCAAAATGATGCTTTCAATGGCTCTGATAATAGCTCAGATAAACAGTGAAGGTCCTATTAGAACCTGCATGACAATAATCTTTCAGTTATAAATCAACTTGGTGACTTGGAAAGTATATAGGATGAAAGTTCCATATACTTCTGAGGGTTTGTATTCTCCACAAAACAGAGCTCAATATTTCAATAAATATTTGTTGAATGGAAAAAATGGGGGCTTAATTCTCAAAAGTAGTCATCTCAGAAAGTATTCAATAGTGAAGTAATGTTACAGTGATAAAATCTACTAAACAATTCTTCTACTACAAATTCAGATGCCTTACTTTTCCCTTACTTCCCAACTTTATGTGTGAGTCAGTGGGCCAGGAGTTACAGTTACAAGGGTTAAACACAAAATAAAAGAGTTGAGAGGAATGCTGGGTGCATTACCCTACACAGTCATCAGGCCAAGGGCAAAGAGGCTTGAGTTCTTTCTCATGGCTCCTGGTATAGGACGGGGAGTCTACCAGCCTGGCTGGGGCCAGAGGCTGAGGATCAACGCCACGGTGCTCCCTGGGGCTGTAGTTGCAGGACAAGGGAAACTCTAGGTGGTGTCTAGGTTTAAGAGGTATAGGGCTTTTACAAAACTAAGCTAGAGCAGCTCAGGAGTGCCTGTGTAACCAGACTATGGTTATCATGGGGCTCACATCAGTCATTGTTGATGTTTGGCACTTTGGTTGCTTGGATGGGTAAAAAAGAGATTGGGTCCCTGGCCTTTTCTCACCACTGCTACAGGGAAGAGAAGCCTGGTGTAGGTCCTCTGTGATGTTTCCATAACACCTAGTGCACATTTACAACACAGACTTTCTTCAGTATATTCAAGTATTAAGCTTTTGATGTTTCTGTCATTAGACAGTGATAGGTGCTTAATTAATCCTCACATCCTCTGATGCTGGACAGTCTCTGGCATAGAAAAGGTTCTATACTGGATAAATGAATGAGGAAGAGAACGGATAAAATGTGTGATAGGTCCTTTCTCTCTCAAACCCTAATGCTGCTCTCACTTTAAAGAGAGGACAAAGGATTCATCAATCAATTAAGGAACATCTAACATCATTACTTGACTCATTGGAAAAGACCCTAATGCTGGGAAGGATTGGGGGCAGGAGGAGAAGGGGACGACAGAGGATGAGATAGTTGGATGGCATCACCGACTCGATGGACATGGGTTTGCATAAACTCCAGGAATTGGTGATGGACAGGGAGGCCTGGCGTGCTGCGATTCATGGGGTCGCAAAGAGTTGGACACGGCTGAGCGACTGAACTGAACTGAACTGAACTGAACATCATTACTCTATCCTACTACTTCTACCCCATTATAACCAGTCCAAGAATTTCAGTTATACCTACAAGAAAAAGTTTATTTCCAAAATAGGACTTGAAAGCCACATTTAGCTGAAATGATAATAAAAAGAAAGTAAATATAAAACACTTCTGTGATAGAAACTATTAGTGGTAATAATGGTGATTCTACATACATAGGTTTAAAAATAACACAAACTAGTAGAAATCTATAGGAATTACTCTCATTTATTACATCACTAACTCTCAGCTTGTGATCGTTCAGATCGGAGCACGAGCAAAGTTTTTATTTTTAAAAATAAAAAGTAGACACAGTTGGGAGAATATTTACCTATTAAAGAAAAGCCTTCAAGGCCTTTAGAAGCATTCACATACATGCAAAAGGGGCAATCACAATGCTAGCAGAAGCCAGTATGTCCAATATACAAAGCAATTTTATATACTGAGTGAAAGAGGACAAATTCTAGTCAGAATTTCAGCAAAGATAATGCCAGTTCCTTAAAAATTCAGTCTATTTCAGACTTTAATTAATTACAATTGTATTTCCTCTGAATTAATGCAAGTAAGTAACCACATTTTATTTTCTTCCACATATGTCAGTAGAGGCAGGCTCTACTTGTCTATTTATATGTATAGTGAAGTAAAGTAGGGTAGACTTGAATAATCTAATGAGAATAATAAGCATTTAATTTCTTCTGGTATGACTGTTATCAGAAGCCTGCAATCTACCTTTAATCAAGGGAGATCAATTGAAAGATGCACCTGCAAGTCTTAACTAAAGTGCTTAATGATTCAGTTGTATCGAAGCTTGAAATATAAAGAGTGGAAACTTCATTTTGTAGTTAATTCTAAAGGCAGCTTTAATGAATGTTCACAAAAAGAATGACTGAGTTGAATTAAGCAGTGTGCAAAAGACATACAAAAAGAATAATTATGCAAAAACAAGTTTAAATGGCAAGAAATACCTTAACATCCTCTGTATACAAATTAATAAAAGAATGTTACTTCCATTAAGCAAAGTATTATTGGCTGTGTCACCTCATATATCCATTTATCATGCCATAGCTTTGTGACTTACACCCTGCATGAATTTATCTGGCAGGCAGATGAATATATTTGCTTTTAATGGGGGAAGAACAGAAGAGATAGTATTTGTAAGTTCTTTAGTTCAACCAACATTGTTATTCAGTACTCAGATATGGGTTAGACATTGGGATTGATCCTGGGGATAAAACAGAAGAACAAGATAAGGTCACTGATTCCCTCAGTGAGCTTACAGTCACATGGGGAGGATGGACATACAGAAAGATAATGATTTCCAGCTCATTAGTTACTCCAATAAAGAGTGCAAAGGTCTAGCCATTTATCTTCTGTCAGTGAATGCTGGCCAAGTCGAAGAGTGTAAATCTTAGATTGTATTATTAGGTATTTGAATGCAATCTCCATCTATAACAGTAGATCCTATGATCACCAAGGCAGGTATGAAGTTCAGTGAAGAGCTTTGTATCATGAGCTATGTTTTGTTATTAACGTGCCTTTAATCTACCTTGATACAAACAGATCTGAATAGAGTGATTTTTATTTCCTAATCTTTGATAACATTCTAAAAGATATAGGATTGCTATTGTTATCTCTTTTTCACATTGGACAAAGAAACCTGAAAAGTGCTCACTTAGGCTTGTAGCTACTCACCAATCATATTGAGATTAAAATCACAAATGGAGGAAGCTACACTTCATGAAGATGCTGTTCCTTCTGAGTAGGATCTATATGATTTGTCTCAATTGATAATTCTACATATTTAAGTATGTCATGGGCTCACCATGGAACTGGAGTTCACAGTGAAGGTCTTCATTGGCACCTCTTGACTAAACACATGCTTATGAGCCCTGAGAAGGTCCTACACAGGGAGACTGGATCGTATGTGATGAAAATTAGAGAAGCAATTAGAAGTTTGGGCACTGTCATCACAGCTGGATACAGGGCTCTTGCCTGCAGCAACAGGGAAGCCTAGGAATGACTTGCTCCGAACCAGTTTCAGAAGAATCAGGTAAACAACTGACCTCATATCTGCCATTATTTTCACGCATGCCAGCAAAGGATGTTTGAAGCAGATTCCACAAGAGGAAGGGGCATTTGGTGGGAGTATTCCATTCAAAAACTATTTTTAAAAAAGGCCAGGTTCTATCAAAGCAGTTCATATCACCCAGCATTCAGCAATCTTGATTGTTTAAAAAAATAAAGAGTCATATGATGTACCTTAGGACTCTCTGCTACTTATTACAATGTTACTTGTTGGAAATATTATAATCATAATATTATAAATAGAACTTAATTACAAAATAAAGTTTTCATTTTCACTCTTGATACTTCACTGTTTCTACTTACGTCCTAACCAGATGCCATTAAGTGTAAAAAAACAAACGATTCCCATTAACACAAAGCTTATAGTCTGGTGGGGAAAATGGGCTTCCCCATCTGAATTACAGACAAAATTTCAAAATTTTAATAGTGCTCAGTGTTGTTTTTTTTTTTTTTTAACTTTATTTATTTTTAATTGAAGGATAATTGCTTTACACTACTGTGTTGGTTTCTACCAAATATCAACATGAATCAGTCATAGGTTTACCCATGTCCCCTCCCACCTGAACATCCCTCCCACCTCCCTCCCCATCAATCCCTTTAGGTTGTTACTGAACCGCAGTTTGAGGTCCCTGAGTCATACAGCAAATTCCTATTGGCTATCTATTTTACAGATGGTGATGTATGTTTCCATGTTACTCTCTCCATACCTCCCACCCTCTCCTTCCTCCCCACCCCAGACATGTCCATAAGTCTGTTCTCAATGTTTGTGTCTCCACTGTTGCTCTGCAAATAGGTTCATCAGTGCCATCTTTCTAGATTCCATATATATATACGTTAATATACAATAGTCGTTGTTCTCTTTCTGACTGACTTCACTCTGTATAATAGGCTCTAGGTTCATCCACCTCATTAGGACTGACTCAAATGAATTCCTTTTTATGGCCGAGTAATATTCCCTTGTGTATATGTACCACAGCTTCTTTATCAATTCATCTGTCAATGGACATCTAGGTTGCTTCCATGTCCTAGCTATTGTAAATAGTGTTCAGTGTTTTTAAGAAGAGTTGTGGAGGGCTAAGAGAGCACCCATCAGGAATCCTAAATTTGGTCAAGAGGGCTGAGAGAAGTTTCCCCTGATGTTTAGGTAGAGACCTGGAGAATGACTAGGTGGAAGTGGAGTTGCAGGGGAGGCACAGAAAACAGCCCATGGAACAGCGCCTGTCACATAGTAGGCTCTTAATAAATGGCTGCTTAATTAATAATGCAACAGAATGGGCTCTTTAGCCTTGCCAAGCTGAAAGTGTACCATGATATCTTCAAGGCTATGATTATCACTTTTCACTGCTGGAAGCTATGCTGTGAGGTCTGCAGCAGCTTCAAAGATAAGTTTCTATTTATTATGAGGCATGCCATGGAAGTCCTGCAGGAATTGTTTCACACTACTAAGAGTCAATCTCCAAGAAATTTATGCCTCTAGAGCAACTTGACCCCGAGAAGTTGTCAAGAGATTTCTGAAGCTGTTCCACACAGACTGAAAGCATGCAAGGGGAAACTGTACCATTGAGTGTGAATTTAGTCATATGTATTCCAGATTACAACAGTCTAAAACTCTGGCAAATGACCCATATGCAGTGTAGTCCAAAATATGATTCCCTTCACTCCATGTGCAGCACACCTTTCTCTATAGTTGAATTTCTCAAACCAAGTAGGAAAGATTTGTCAGGAAATCAAAGGTACCCTCTTACTCAAGTGGGCTCTCTGTACTAACTTGTTATCCTATTATAACAAGGCTCAAAATAGAAAAAAATGATTATAAAATAATATTTCTTTGGGCTTAATGACTCTTCTTACCCTCACACCACATTTTATGATTTTTATCTTTCTCTACAAGCCAGTGGCTTATGTAATCAAGTCTGCACTCTGATTTTTGCTTGAGTGGGTGGTTTTTCTAGCTACCAAAACAATAATTAATATGTTAACCTAAAACTCCATTATGGGCATCTGAAGCTTTTGAATCCTTGAGAGACAGAGTGATACATAGAACTTTTTGCAAATTCATATATAGCAACCTTGTGAAAAGCAGAGTCATCTTTTAAACTACTTAAACTGGTGTATGAGGCTCTGGCTTGCTAGTAGACCATTAAAAGTCTCCTTACTCAAACTCCCACCCTTCCATTAATGGCAAGTCTCTCTCATTTTTTAAAAATTGAAGTATAGTTGGTTTACAATGTTGGGCTAGTTTCAGTTATATAGCAAAGTGATTCAATTATACATATATATCTATTCTTTTTCAGATTATTTTTCCTTCTAGGTTATTACAAAATATTGAGTACGGTTTCTTGTGCTATACAGTAGGTCGTTTTTGGTTATCTATATTTTATATAGAGTAGTGTGTATATGGAGAAGGCAATGGCACCCCACTCCAGTACTCTTGCCTGGAAAATCCCATGGATGGTGGAGCCTGGTAGGCTGCAGTCCATGGGGTTGCTAAGAGTTGGACACGACTGAATGACTTCACTTTCACTTTTCCCTTTCCTGCACTGGAGAAGGAAATGGCAACCCACTCCAGTGTTCTTGCCTGGAGAATCCCAGGGACAGGGGAGCCTGGTGGGCTGCCATCTATGGGGTCGCACAGAGTCGGACATGACTGAAGCGACTTAGCAGCAGCAGCAGCAGCAGCAGCAGTGTGTATATGTTAGGGCTTCCCAGGTGGCACAATGGTAAAGGATCCACCTGTCAATGCAGGAGACCAAGAGACCTGGGTTCAATCTCTGGGTCGGGAAGATCCCCTAGAGAAGGGAATGGCAACCCACTCCAGCATTCTTGCCTGGAAAATTCCATGGACAGAAGAGCCTGGTGGGCTACAGTCCGTGGAGTTGCCAAAGAGTTGGGCATGACTGAGTGACTGAGTATGCATGCAGTGTGTATATGCTACTGGCAACTCTGAAAATGGAACCGGTCACTGTGGTTATTACTAGTGCATCTTCTCACTTTTCAGTTGGCGCATAAAAATGATGTTGCAACAAATGAAACTGACTTTGTAAAGGTAGAAGGAAAGCTCAAATGTGGCTACATGAGAAGGAATGATATTACAACTCTTCATGGACCATGTCTGGCTCCAGAGAGACCATCTGGGGATGGCCCCAGTGAACATCTGAGCAGGGACCACAAGCTATTTTGTCTCTCCATCTCCAGGGCCCATTGTAGGGCCTGGCACACAAGTACTCACTGGATAAATGAATATGTTTGTTGAGCCGGGTAGTGGAGGAGAAGCAATAGGAAGTTAGGCAGCCTTAGAACTCCCAGGTGAAGGCAAGAAAACTGGCAAGCAGCAAGGCCTCTGCAGTCATGGTGGGTGTTGTGACCTGCCCTCCATGTCACTTGGATGACTTTTACAGTACAATTGCTGAATGTTTAATTTCTGGTAAAAATAAAATATCTTTAAACATTGTCGCTTATATGTAAGTCCTCTTTTCCATCAACAGAGTCGCCTTCATAATATAACTGATTGTATTACTCCTCCTGCTTAATACCTTCAGGACTGTCAAATGCCTACCAGATAAAGTCCACACTTTGACAGAGCTTAAGACAGCTTTCATAAGTTGAAACTTACCTACTTCCCCAACTTGTCATCCCCTTAGAGTCTTGACTCTGCATAAACACAGCTACTTGTAAGTTCCACAACTGGGCCATTTCATGAGGCCTTAGGCTGCTGTGTATCTGTCTCCTTTGCCTTCCTCTCTTTGCTGAGCAGTTGAACATCCACTTATCTTGTAAGACTCAACTCTGAACAAGTCTCTGACTACACCGTTCTGGATGGCCTTGTACGCCCTTCTTCACTGGCACACATAAGGTGTCACTGAATTTGTTAGTTAACATACATATCTCTGAATTCTAGACAGAGGCCTAGAGGCCTCCTGTCTGGGGCCACTTTCATATTCATTTCTGTATCTCAAGTGCATATCATATGGTAAATGTTCAAGCAGACTAAATGAATGAATAAATAATCCAATGAGCATTTCTCTGTGTGTTATTTCTGGCATCAAAATAGGAATAATTTGTCTCTTTGTTTCACACACAAACTAACCTCCAAGTTTTATGTCTCTGATATGGAAAAGAATCTCTCAACAAGATACATTTGAAAAGAAAGGTCCTTTTCAACATTTCACATACTGCCAGAAGTGCCTACCAACTTTTCCAGTAGTTTTCCAGCTGACTCATCAGAGGCCTACAGATTGGGTTACTGTGCTCTGCTAGAAGAGCTTTTTGTAAAACACCCCTATATTGCCTGGCATATAACATAGGGAAAGGGAAGTCGCTCAGTCGTGTCCGACTATTTGCGACCCCGTGGACTGTAGCCTACCAGGCTCCTCCGTCCATGGGATTCTCCAGGCAAGAATACTGGAGTGGTTTGCCATTTCCTTCTCCAGGGGATCTTCCCAACCCAGGGATCGAACCCGGGTCTCCCACATTGGAGGCAGATGCTTTAACCTCTGAGCCACCAGGGAAGTTGGCATATAACATAGGAGACTCATAAAGTGAAAGGAAAAGGAAAGTGAAGTCACTCAGTTGTGTCTGACTCTTTGCTACCCCATGGTCTGTAGCCTACCAGGCTCCTCTGTCCATAGGATTTTCCAGGCAAGAGTACTGGAGTGGGTTGCCGTTTCCTTTTCCAGGGGATCTTCCCAACCCAGGTATCGAACTCGGGTCTCCCGCATTGCAGGCAGACTCTTTACCCTCTAAGCCAACAGGGAAGTTCTGTTTACCAAATCAATCACTTTTTAAAAAGTTACCACACCCATCTGTTGCGACTACCTTCCATAAAAATGAAGTGAGTAGATAATGCTAATTCTAAAATATTTAAGATGTTTTCACCCCTTGGAAATTTTAATAGAATATTTAAATTACGTTTTCTTAAAAAGTATATAACTTTTAAGAAAGGGAATCTGGGGACTTCCCTGGTGGTCCAGTGGCTAAGGCTCCCAATGCAGGGGGCCCAGCTTCAATCCCTGCTCAGGGAACTAGATCCCACATGTTGCAACTAAGACCTAGAACAGCCAAATAAATAAATATTGAAAAAAGAAAGGGAATCTGGGATAGGGGAGATGAAAAAAACATAATTTAAGTCATTTCAACTTCCTACTTTGTAATACTTTGTACAATCAATTATTTTTTGAGCAGGAAGGATAATTTATATGTTGTGTTATCTCTTTTCTTTAAAATACAGAAGAAAAGATGTGGGCACAGATGACACCAGGGAAGAAAAACTAGTGGGGGGGAGGAAGTGGTATGTGAATTATAAAAGTTGCTTTCGGCTCTCTAAAAGATGGAAGAAGTAGATGTGAGAAGAAAGAATACTTGATCTTCTCTAACTTGCTTTCCCAATGATCCTTAACTCCTCCTTTCTCTTTCTCCATTAGAACTGTCTAATTCTTAAGGCTTCCCTAGGTTCAAATTCGAACACACTTTCTTTTATTTCCTCCTTTCGAATGAACATAAACGAGTTTTATTTTCATGCTTCATCTTCCCCATAATTTATACATGTTCTGATATCCTAATTCAGATTTTCATTCTATTCATTTTTCACATTAATTCTCAACTGACTGACCCTCTTCATCTGTAATTATTACCATGAAGGTTTTGAATATCATTAAACTCTTCTCACTGGCTGTGCTAACTTTAAGGTAATTTGATTAATTCGGGAAGTCATTGGTAGATGCAAAACTAACACCTCACCGAATTTGTGCATTATCAGTATTTTGCAGTAACTAGATATGAAAGATAAATTAAATCCTTAGGGACCAGATTTTTAAAAGGCTGGTTGTTTCCCTGCAAGATTTTAAGTAATTTTGTTAAGCTTTAAAAAGTACGTTCTAAATTGTTTTCCCCAGAATTACAAACAGAACAATCTTCTGAATTCCCCTGCAGTCTTGGTTTAATAACTTTTCATTTCTGTGCAGTGTGTAAATTTCCAGGGCTCAGTCAAAGGTTCTTCACTTGGGAAAACACAATGACTTGGAGGCAGCAAAAGTTATCAACTGATAAATTGTAGAACAATGTAACCTGCCAAGGTCCTCTTCATGCAAAGGCTTCTGCTTTCTTCATCTCTTATCCCAGTACAAAGCCAGGTTAGTATGTGTGTGTGTATGTGTGTGTGTCCGGGACAAAGCCAAGTTAGTATGTGTGTGGGGGTATGTTTCCCTAGTACATTATTCCACTTCCAGCATGAGCTGCATCATGTTCAAATACAGTAGCTATGGATTAAAATGATAAGGCAAGTGATGTAGAGTGCTGAAGAGCCCCATGCAGATCTTGACAAAAGAAAGACCTGTTCATGGTGTGTGTATGTGTGTGTGTGTGTGTGTGTGTGTGTGTGTTAGTTGCTCAGTCATGTCTGAATCTTTGCGACCCCATGGACTGTAGCTTGCCAGGTTCCTCTGTCCATGGAATTCTCCAGGCAAAAATACTGGAGTGGGTTGCCGTGCCCTTCTCCAGGGGATCTTCCTGACAGGGATCAAACCTAGGTTTCCTGCACTGCAGGCAGGTTCGTTACAATCTGAGCCACCTCATGGTAAATGTCAACATCTTTTAGAGGAATAAGTAGTTACCTAAAATGTTTTTGTGGGTAGAATGAGGATCACCAGGTGCTATAAGAATCCGTGACAGACCCATGGTACAGGAGAGACAGAAGGCAGATAATAAAACGAAGAAAGGAAGTACAGGGAGCAGATGATACAGGATTGTTAATAGCAGAGAAGGGAGAGTATATGAGAAATGAAAAAGTGCTAATCATGGCAGACACACATGAGGCTCAGGAGCCACTGAAGGATGACAGTGAGATGTAATCGCTGCCCTTTATGTATGTGTATAAGGCTTTAGTGTAAAAATAAAACATAAAACCAAAATAAAATCCAAAAGATGTCATCTACATTGGTAAGCCTACTCAACATTTCCTAGTTGAGTTAGGTTCATCAAATTCATTGAGTTACTTTGGTGACTTCTGTTTATTCTGTGGACCACTATGACCAGTGAGTTTTTTCTTCTAAATACCTACTTAAATGATAATTTTAGTTAAATGTTAGGAAACAGAATAAAATCATGTTAAAACTTTATTAATAAAGATTTAGTACATTATTTTCTATTTACCTGCTTGACTAAAGGGGTAAAAAAAAAAAAATGTTTGCAATGTTTTGGTTTGGACAAGTCTATCTTGACAATACTTTAAAATATCACCTATCCAGATACTCTGTAAAATGGTTCTAGAAGTGCCAGACCAGCTACTGAATGATTTTCATTTTTTTATCTGGTTTTATTAAAAATAACATACAATAAATAAAAAAGCCTTATCGAAATAATGTAATTCATCATATTACAGGCCCCAAATAGACATATAATCTCAATAGATACAAAGAAGCATTTGACAAAATTCAACAAATGAGAAAGACTATATATCTCTTCAAGAAAATTAGAGATACCAAGGGAACATTTTATACAAAATGGGCACAATACAGGAGAAAAATGGTAAGGACCTAACGGAAGCAGAAGATATTAAGAAGAAGTGGTAACAATACATAGAAGAACTATACAAAAAAGATCTTCATGACCCAGATAACCATGATGGTGTGACCACTCACTTACAGCCAGACATCTTGGAGTGCAAAGTCAAGTGGGCCTTAGGAAGCATCACTATGAACAAAGCTAGTGGAGGTGATGGAATTCCAGCTGAGCTATTTCAAATCGTAAAAGATGATGCTGTGAAAGTGCTGCACTCAATGTCGGCAAATTTAGAAAACTCCGCAGTGACCACAGGACTTGGAAAGGTCAGTTTTCATTCCAATCCCAAAGAAAGGCAATGCCAAAGAATGTTCAAACTACTGAACAATTGTACTCATTTCACATGCTAGCAAAGTAATGCTCAAAATTCTCCAAGCTAGACTTCAACAGTACATGAACCGTGAACTTCCAGATGTTCAAGCTGGTTTAGAAAAGGCAGAGGAACAAGAAATTAAATTGCCAACATCTGCTGGATCATAGAAAAAGCAAGAGAATTCCAGAGAAACATCTACTTCTGCTTCATTGACTCTGCTAAAGCCTTTGACTGTGTGGATCACAATAAACTGTGGAAAATTCTGAAAGAGATGGGAATACTAGACTACCTTACCCACCTCCTCAGAAATCTGTTATGCAGGGCAAGAAGCAACAGTGAGAACAGGACATGGAACAATGGACTGGTTCTAAATTGGGAAAGAAGTACATCAAGGCTGTATATTGTCACCCTGTTTATTTAACTTATATGTAGAGCACATCATGCAAAATGCTGGGCTGGATGAAGTACAAGCTGGAATCAAGATTGCTGGGAGAAAATATCAATAACCTCAGATATGCACATGACATCACCCTACTGGCAAGACAGCAAAGAGGAACTGAACAGCCTCTTGAGGAAGGTGAAAGAGGAGAGTGAAAAAGCTGGCTTAAAACTCAACATTCAAAACACTATGATCATGGCATCTGGTCCCATAACTTCATGGCAAATAGATGGGGAAACAATGGAAATGGTGAGAGACTTTATTTTCTTGGGCTCCCAAATCACTGCAGATCGTGACTGCAGTCATGAAATTAAAAGACACTTGCTCCTTGGAAGAAAAGCTATGACCAATCTAGACAGCATATTAAAAAGCAGAGACATTACTTTGCCAACAAAGGTCCATACAGTCAAAGCTATGGTTTTCCCAGTATGGATGTGAGAGTGGGACCATATAGAAAGCTGAGCACCAAAGAATTGATGCTTTTGAACTGTGGTGTTGGAGAAGACTCTTGCGAGTCCCTTGGACTGCAAGAAGATCAAACCAGTCAATCCTGAAGGAAATCAATCCTGAATATTCATTGGAAGGATTGATGTTGAAGCTGAAACTCCAATACTTTGGTCTCGTGATGCGATGTACTGACTAGTTAGAAAAGACCCTGCTGTTGGGAAAGATTGAAGGCAGAAGGAGAAGGGGATGACAGAGGATGAGATGGTTGGATGGCATCACTGACTCAATGGACATGAGTTTGAGCAAACTCTGGGAGTTGGTGATGGAAAGGGAAGCCTGGCATGCTGCAGTCCATGGGATTGAAAAGAGTCAAACACAACTGAGCCACTGAACTGAACTGATTCATAATGAATATTAGCAAAAATAAGAATAGAAGAGTAAATCTTTAATCCAGTAAAGAGTATCTATGAAAAACCTGTAGGTAACATCATACTCGGGCTTCCCAGGTGGTGCTAGTGTTAAAGAATTGCCTGCCAGTGCAGGAGACATAAGAGACACAGGTTTGATCTCTGGGTCAGGAAGATGCTCTGGAAGAGGACATGGCAACCCACTCCAGTATTCTTGCCTGGAGAATCTCCAGGACAGAGGAGCCTTGTGGGCTACAGTCTATAAGGTCACAAAGAGTCAGACATGACTGAAGCGACTTAGCACACACATCACACTCAGTGGCGAAATATGGAATACATTTCCAATGATCAGGAACAAAAAAAAGATGTCCATTCTCACTGCTTACATTGTTCTGGAGACTAGTCAGGGCAATAAGGTAAGAAAAAGTAATAACAGGCTTAGAGTTTGAAAATAGTTTAAAAATGTACTTCTATTTACAAATGGTGCAATTATTTAAGAATATATTAGCTAATTTTAAAAATAATTATTATTAAAGAATCAACAGATAACTGATAAAATCAAAGAGAAAATCAACAAATACCTGGAGATAAATGAATGAACACACAATGATCCAAAATTTATGGTACACAGCAAAAGAAGTTCTAAATAGGAAGCCTATTGTGATACTAGCTTACCTCAGGAAATAAGAAAAATATAAAATAAACAACCTTACCTTATATCTAAAGAGGCTAGAAAAAGAATGACAACAATAACAATAACAAATTCCCTAAAGTTAGGAGGAAAGAATGAAAGAAATCATAAATATCAGAGTAGAAATAAAATAAAGGCAAAAAGATCAATGAAACTAAGAGCTGGTTCCTTGAAAAGATAAAATTAAATAACTTTTAGCCAGATTCATAAGGAATAAAAGAAAGAGGGCTCTCAAACTATTCCAAAAAATTGCAGAGAGAAGAATGCTTTCAAATTCATTCTAGGAAGCCAGGGTCACCCCGATACCAAAGCCAGACAAAGATATCATAAAAAAAGAAAATTACAGGCCAATATCACTGATGAATGTAGATGTAAAAACCCTTAACAAAAATGATAGCAAACCAAATCCAGTAATACATCAAAAGGATCTTATATGATAATCAAGTGGGATTTATCTTAGGGATATAAAGATTTTCCACTATTGGCAAATCAATCAATATGATACATTATATTAACAAACTGAAGAATACAAATCATATGATCATTTCAATAGATGCAGAAAAAGCTTTTGAAAAAAATTCAACATTTATGATAAAAAACTCTCTATAAAGTGGTATAGAGAAAATATACATCAACATAATAAATGTGATATATGACAAGCCCACAGTGACCATCATATTCAGTCGTGGAAAGGTGAAAGCATTTCCTCTAAGGTCAAGAACAAGACAAGCATGCCCACTCATCACTATTACTTAACACAGTATTGGAAGTCCTAACCACAGCAATCAGAGAAGAAAAAAATAAAAGGAATCCAAATAGGAAAAGAAGAAGTAAAACTATCATTGTTTGCAGATGATATATTACACACAGAAAATCCTAAAGACCCCACCAAAAAGACTACTAGAGCTCATCAATGAATTTAGTAAAATTGCAGGATACAATTTGAAAATCTGTTGCATTTCTGTATACCAACGATGAACTATAAAAAAGAGAAATTAAGGAAATAATCTCATTTTCAAACACATCAAAAAGAATATTTTAAAGTAAACCTACCTAAGGAGGTAAAAGACCTGTACTCTGAAAACTATAAGACAGTGATGAAAAAAAAACAAAACTGACAACAACAAAAATAGATGAAAGATATACTGTGTTCATAGACTGGAAGACTAAATATTGATAAAATGATAATACTATCCAAGACAATTTATAGATTCAAAACAATTCCTATCAAAATACCAAGGACATTTTTCACGAACTAGGATAATTTAAAAATTGTGTATGGAGATATAAAGGCCTCTTAATAGCCAAAACAATCTTGAGAAATAAGAATAGAACTGGAGAAATAGTGCTCCCTGACTTTAGGCTATACCATAAACCTACAGTAATCAAAAACAGTATGATACTGTCACAAAAACAGACACATGGACCAGTGCAACAGAATAGAAAGCCAGAAATAAGCCTACACACAGTCAATTAATCTACGACAAAGGAGGCAAGAATACACAAGGGTGAAAAGCCAGTCTCTTCAATAAATGGTTCTGGGGAAACTGGACAGCTATATAATGAAATTAGAACATTCTCTAACACCACACACAAAAATAAGCTCGAAACGGATTCAATACCTAAATGTAAGATTGAAAACCATAAAACTGCTAGAATAAAACATAGATGAAGCAGAAGTGGAACACTCTTAAATATAAACAACAGTATTATTATTTTTTTATCTGTTTCTTAAAGCAAAGGAAATAAAAGCAAAAAATTAACAAACGGGAACTAACTAAACTTGAAAATTTTTGCACAGCAAAGAAAATCATTGACAAAATGAAAAGGCAGCATATTGAGTGGGAGAAAATATCTGCAAATGATATAAATCACAAGGGGTTAATATCCAAAATATATAAACAGTTCATACAATTTAACAGCAAAAAAAACAAACAACCTGCTTTAAAAACGAGCAGAGAAACTGAATAGATATGTTTGCAAAGAAGACATACAAATGTTCAGCAGGTATAGGAAAAGATGCACAATATTGCTAATCATCAGAGAAATGCTAATTAAAACCACAACGAGACATCGCCTCACACCTGTCAGAATGACTATCATCAGAAGGAACACAAATAATGAACGTTGCTGGGAATGTGGAAGTAAAGTAATCCTGTACACTGTTGGTAATAATGTAAATTGATGTAGTCATTATGGAAAACAGTATGGAGGTTTCTTAAAAAAAATAAAATAGAACTACCATATGACCCAGCAATTTCACTAAATTCAATTTATCCGAGAAAAAACACTAATTTGAAACAATATATGCACCCCAATGTTTATAGCAATATTATTTACAACTGCCAAGATACGGAAGCTACCTAAGTGTCTATCAACAGATGAATGGATAAAAAAGTTATGGTATATGTACACAACAAAATATGACTCAGCCATAAAAAGGAATGAAATGTTGCCATTTGCAATATTATGCATGGACTTGGAGGGTGTTATGCTAAGTGAAATAGGTCAGACAGAGAAAGACAAATACTATATGATATCATTTATATATGAAATCTAAAAAATAAAATAAACTAGTGAATACAACAGAAAAGAAACTGACTCACAGATGTAGAGAACAAACTAATGGTTAGCAGTGGGTGGGACAAGATAGGCGTAGGGATAGGGTATTAAAAAGTACAAACCACTATGTGTAAAATAAGCTACAAATATACATTGTACAACACTGAGAATGTAGCCAATATTTTAGAATAACGACAAATGAAATATAACCTTGAAAACTTGAGAATCACTATGTCATATACCTTAAACTTATGTAATATTGTACACCAACTATACCTCAAAAATATATTAAAATTAATCATTAGAACTTAGTCATAATGTCAACATACAAAAATCAATAATATTTTTATATATTAGCAATGAAAAATGAGATTAAATAACATTTCTCTTAATATGAGTTTCAAAAAACAATTTAAAAAGGATTTGAAAAGAGAAACAAATTTTTAAAAGATGCACAAACCTATGTACTAAAGACTATAAGGTATTGTCATGAGAAATTAAAGAAGACTAACAACAGGGGGACATACTGTGTGTTTGGATTGGAAGACAGGTTCAGTTCAGTCGCTAAGTCGTGTCTGACTTTTTGCGACCCCATGAACCGCAGCACACCAGGTCTCCCTGTCCATCACCAACTGCCAGAGTCCACCCAAACCCATGTCCATTGAGTTGGTGATGCCACCCAACCATCTCATCCTCTGTTGTCCCCTTCTCCTGCCCTCAATCTCTCCCTGCATCAGGGTCTTTTCAAATGAGTCAGCTTTTCACATCAGGTGGCCAAAGTATTGGAGTTTCAGCTTCAACATCAGTCCTTCCAATGAACACCCAGGACTGATCTCCTTTAGGATGGACTAGTTGGATCTCCTTGCAATCCAAGGGACTCTCAAGAGTCTTCTCCAACACTACAGTTTAAAAGCATCAATTCTTAGGCACTCAGCTTTCTTTATAGTCCAACTCTCACATCCATACATGACCAATGGAAAAACCATAGCATTGACTAGACGGACCTTTGTTGACAAAGTAATGTTTCTGCTTTTTTAATATGCTATCTAGGTTGGTCATAACTTTCCTTCCAAGGAGTAAGCATCTTTTAATTTCATGGCTGCAGTCACCATCAGCAGTGATTTTGGAGCCCAAGAAAATAAAGTCAGTCACTGTTTCCACTGTTTGCCATCTATTTGCCATGAAGTGATGGGACCGGATGCCATGATCTTAGTTTTCTGAACGTTGAGCTTTAAGCCAACTTTTTCGCTCTCCTCTTTCACTTTCATCAAGAAGCTCTTCAGTTCTTCTTCACTTTCTGCCATAAGGGTGGTGTCATCTGCATATCTGAGGTTATTGATATTTCTCCCGGAAATCTTGAGTCCAGCTTGTGCTTCCTCTGGCCTAGCATTTCTCATGATGTACTCTGCATATAAGTTAAATAAGTAGGGTGACAATATACAGCCTTGACGTACTCCTTTTCCTATTTGGAACCAGTCTGTTGTTCCATGTCCAGTTCTAACTGTTCCTTCCTGACCTGCATACAAGTTTCTCACGAGGCAGCTCAGGTGGTCTGGTATTCCCATCTCTTGAAGAATTTTCCACAGTTGATTGTGATCCACACAGTCAAAGGCTTTGGCATAGTCAATAAAGCAGAAATAGATGTTTTTCTGAAGCTCTCTTGCTTTTTCAATGATCCAGCAAATGTTGGCAATTTGATCTCTGGTTCCTCTGCCTTTTCTAAAACCAGCTTGAACATCTGGAAGTTCACGGTTCACGTATTGCTGAAGCCCGGCTTGGAGAATTTTGAGCATTACTTTACTAGCATGTGAGATGAGTGCAATTGTGTGGTAGTTTGAGAATTCTTTGGCATTGCCTTTCTTTGGGATTGGAATGAAAATTGACCTTTTCCAGTCCTGTGGCCACTGCTAAGCTTTCCAAATTTGCTGACATATTGAGTGCAGCACTTTCACAGCATCATCTTTCAGGATTTGAAATAGCTCAACTGGAATTCCATCACCTCCATTAACTTTGTTCATAGTGATGCTTCCTACGGCCCACTTGACTTCACATTCCAGGATGTCTGGCTCTAGGTGAGTGTGAGTGATCACACCATTGTGATTATCTGGGTTGTGAAGATCTTTTTTGTACAGTTCTTCTGTGTATTCTTGCCACCTCTTCTTAATATTTTCTGCTTCTGTTAGGTCCATACCATTTCTGTCCTTTATTGAGCCCATCTTTGCACGAAATGTTCCCTTGGTATCTCTAATTTTCTTGAAGAGATCTCTAGTCTTTCTCATTCTACTGTTTTCCTCTATTTCTTTTCATTGATCACTGAGTAAGGCTTTCTTATCGCTCCTTGCTATTCTTTGGAACTCTGCATTCAAATGGGTATATCTTTCCTCTTCTCTTTTGCTTTTTGCTTCTCTTCTTTTCACAGCTGTTTGTAAGGCCTCCTCAGACAACCATTTTGCTTTTTTGCATTTCTTTTTCTTGGGGATGGTCTTGATTCTTGTCCTGTACAACACTATGAACCTCTGTCCATAGTTCATCAGGCACTCTGTCTATCAGATCTAGTCCCTTACATCTATTTCTCACTTCCACTGTATAGTCATAAGGGATTTGATTTAGGTCATGCTTGAGTGGTCTAGTGGTTTTCCAGACTTTCTTCAATTTAAGTCTGAATTTTTTAATAAGGAGTTCATGATCGGAGCCATAGTCAGGTAAGATACCAATATTCCTGAAACTGGTCATAGATTTAATGCATTTCTAATAATAACACCATTGAGGCTTTCTTTGACAAAAATGAACAAGTTAATTAAAAATTTTGTATGGACATGCAAAGTATCTAGACCATCCAAAGCAACATGGGAAGAAGGAACAAAGTTAATGGACTGTAATACTTTAAAGTCTACTATCAAGCTATATAAGTTAAGACAGTGTAGCATTTGGCATCAGAATAGACAAAAACAGATCAATGAAACAGAATAGAGAGCTCAAATATAGACCCACATTTATATGGTTATTTGCTTCTTGATAAATTGTACCTAGATATTTCAACAGGGAAAAGAAAGTCTTTCAACAAAAGAGACTGGAACAACTGGATATCTGTAAACTTCATCATACGCAAAAATTAATTAAAGATGGATCATAGCCTCAAATATAAAAGCAAAACTGTAAAACCTCTAGAAGGAGACATAGGAGAATATCTATATAAACTAGGGGTTGGAAAGGTTTCTTAGATAGGATACAGCAAGTGTGTATAAAATTGTAAAAACTGATAAATTTGTCTTTATTAAAATTAAAACTTTTGTTCATCAAAAGACACTGCTAAGAAAATGAAGATGTCAGCCACACAATGGGAGAAAATACTTATAAACATGCATAAGACAAGTAACTTATATCTAGATCATAAAAAATCTTCTACTCAAAAATAAATGGCAAACAAGTCAATAAAAATGGGAAATATGTGAATCAAAACTTTATAAAGGAGGATATAGTAATGGCCAATAAGCACATGAACAAGTGCTCAACATCATTAGGCTTTGAGGATTTGCAAACGAAACCATATCATTAAACATCCACCAGATATCACTACATATCCACCAGAATGGCTGACACTAAAAAGATTGATGACTTTAAACGTTGGTAAAGATGTGGAACTCTCATACTTTGCTGATGGAAGTGTGCAGTAGTCCAACCACTTTGGAAAACATTCTGGCAGTTTCTTATAAAACTAAACATACCTTACCCTGTGACCCAGCAATTTCATTCTTAGTTTCTTATACAAGGGAGATGAAACATGTTGACAAAAAGATGAAAAAAAATTCATGACATCTTTAGTTGCTATGTTCATTAGCTGGAAATAACCTAGGAGAGTACGTAAACAGACATTCATACACAGGAATACTAATCAACATAAAAATAACTAGGATACATGCAACAACATGAATGGATCTCAAAAACATCACACTTAGTGAAAGAAGGCTTACACAAAAGAATTCATCCAATTTTTTATATGAAGCTTTAGAACAAACAAAAGTAATCTGTTGTGGAAAAAATCAAAACAGTGGATGCCAGGGACAGTAGAAGTTAGGACTGACTGAGAAGAGTATGGGTGAACTTTCTGGGGTGATAAAAATGTTCTATCATTTTTATGGGTGTTTGAGTTACAGGGGTATGCATTTGAATGGTATGCTTAAGATCCATACTTTATAATGAAATATTGAACTCTAGTTAATGATACACATGCTGAAGTGTGTAGGTGTGAAAGTCACTGACATTTTGCAACTCATCTTGAAATATCTAAAAAGTAAGATGGATTGATAGATGGAAAGGTATATGATAAAGCACAAATGTGTTAACAATTCTAGAACATAGATGGCAAGTACATGGGTAATTAGTGCACAATCTTCCAACTTTGCTTATGTTTGAAAATTTTCATAATAAAATGTGTAGGAAAAAGTAATAACATGTATTACAGTTGTCACCTGTGATAGACTGTGCTCCTGGGCTATACGAATAGTCACCGATAATTAGCTTATGTCAGCACTTCAGAGGGGACCTGACTGGTCAGCTGAAAGGAGTTTATTAAGCATGAAAAGATTCTCAGAACTTATTTTGACTAAAGATGAGTGAGTGTTTTAATTTCCATAAATCTCCTGAGAGTCTTTGCCAGTACATCCCTGGGTATATCACCTTTCAACTTAGGACTGAACATTGAGAAGTCTTATATTTATAGCACAGAATCTAACATCAATAGTTAACAATTTAAGGACCCCTGGCTGGGGAGTGGAGGTGTGGATATAACAGCCAAAGGCAGAATCTGTCTGTGAAAGGTGGTAATCCATGTTCAGATGTCTCATAAAGTGGGATGGAAAGTGACAAGGATTATAACTGAAGTGGGCTCATCACAAGGCAGCTCCACAGGGGCCCCACAGTAGGGGGGCTCACTAGGAGTTATTTGTGCCCGGAAGAAGCCTTTTCAGAACAAGTCTATAATACTGCGAATCTTCAAACATAAAACACAGTGACTTTTTCTGAAACCTCTTTCCCAGAAAAGCTAACTGACTATAACTTTTTCTTGACATCTGACATACAAACAGCGAATATTAAGTGATTTAGAAAAAATGTCTTAAATAATTGTCCTTTATTTTATTTCTTTATCTAATGTACCATTTTTCCTGACACTCTATATATGCTGCAATAGAAGATGATATGCCAGCAGGATTTCTTTTTGTTTTTTCATAGAGAAACAGACCCAAATGTATTTTTCTCACTTCTTCATGGTTGAGGGCAGAAGGAGGATCTGTATTACTGTGGAAAAGCTTTAAGTATTTATTAAAAATAAAAGAATGCATTAGGGGCTTTGAGACAAAACAGGCACAGTGATGGTTTTCTAGAGAATACAAGGTGATAATGAGAGTGACCACTCACAGAAGCCACAGCTCAATATGCCTCACATTATGGAGAATAAACTCCACCTCCAACTTAGCCATTAGCATTTATAGAAGGTATAGTTTATGAAACTTCTAACAAAACTGAGTATCAGAGGGAGAGTAGGGGATACCATCGATAAGTTTAAGAACTTCTATATGAAATAATTGATTTTGCATACACATATTCACTTATACACATGTACCCATATGTTTACATATATACATTTATAAATATACAAACTATATATATATATATTCATATTTATATTACATACTGCTGGAATTTAAACCACCATAGCCAGTCCTCCGAAGTGTAGAATATGATGTGTTTTGAAACAGAAAGTATAATTGACTAGACTTTTAAAACTATTCCAAAACAAGTGTTAAAAGCTATAGTAAAAGTGAGATATTAATAGTACAAATCAGATTTACATTGGTTGGAAACATATTTGAGCATGGACACAAGAGAAGCTATGCAGCTACTTTGCCTGTGTCCTGCTTCCCCTACCTCCCTGCTCTTAGCTTGGAGAATTCTTCTCAAGGCATGATTAGAAAGAGCCTCTAAGTACTCATGGAAATTTCATTTACATGAGCTATCTAATTTTAGTTGCTAGAAATATTTTCACAAAACTACATTTTAATACCCTGATCACTAGTTTCTCTTCTCTAAGGGTTTAGATTACTACTACGTTGGCACTGAGCTTCCCAGGTGACTCAGTGGTAAAGAATCCACCTGCCAATGCAGGAGACACAGAAGATAAGAGTTCTATCCCTGGGTTGAGAAGATCCCCTGGAGGAAGAAATGGCAGCCCACCCCAGTATTCTTGCCTGGAGAATCCCATGGACAGAGAAGCATGGTGGGCTGCAGTCCATGGGGTCACAAAGAGTCAGACATGACTGAGCATGCACGCACCTTAGCTCTAACATGTAAGTTATCACTTCTGTACCTGCTTGACTTTCTATCCTGTGAAAATATGTTGAAATCTTTCCTCTGCTGAAGTGGTCTTTCTAGTTTTTTTGCACAGAGTATGTAGGTGGTAGTTGTACTATTTTATTCCTGCCCTGTCATTTTATTGGGGTTTCAGGGGAGACTGCTGCATTTAATTGGTATGTTTTTAGAAAAACCTAGAGTCAAATGTGCACTTGCATTGCAGCAGCTAGCCTTAGCCTAGGTTTTTTTTCACTTCTAATTATTTTTCATCTATTTTTTAAAATCATTATTATAATTTTCCTAATTTACTTTATTTCATCTATCTAAGATTATAAAACAATATTAGTCTATGAACCACAAAGAAAGAAAAATTCTGTCAATTAGCCTAAGAAACTATGCTAAGATCTGTTGATATTAAAACACACATTGATTTCAGACAGAGAAAAATGAGAAAAAATGCATCCTTAGAATTGATAAGATATGGTATCTATTTTGTATTGTTTGCTCCTCAAATTCTGTTTGGAGGCAGGTGGAATGTTTGTAACAAATGACTGAATGAGCCTCCACATTGCAGGGGGTTCCACTTGGTTGGGTGAGCTATTGGCAAAAAGGGCAGAATGACTATATCTCTGGCACTTGTGTTGGTACTCTGGTCACATAACAGACATCCTCACAGACTGGCGATTCTGAGATGCACATAATAAAAACCTCTCCTCTGATATCTGTATTTTTAAACCTCATAGCAACTATAGCCCTTCCAAATGATATACAGACAATAAAAATTTGTGGAATTAATCTACAAATAAATGATGAACCTACAGAAGAAAGTTTTATGTGAACTTTTATTGGCTACTTTTTTATAAGAGGCCAAGTTAAACCATCGATTAAATTTAAGGTATTTTGATATCATTTAATGAGACTAAATAAGGCATTGAACATAATGCCTGATACAGAGTAGGTCTTTAGCGAACATCTGCTGAATAATTAAACAAAATGAACTAATTCTTTCTAAAGTTATCATGAAATAAAAATTTGAAATGTCAAGTGGTATAGTTGAAACAGAAAAAAAAATACCTCAATTAGTTCAATCAGATGACTCTATGGTCTTGATTCTTAGTTTAGAATATCAAAGTGCTGTGTGGATGATATTTTTTAAGACTAATCAACACAGTATGGAATTCAGGACCAGGTTCTCCCCTGGGCTGAAAGCTTGCCAACCTGCAGCTCACGCTCTTCATTTACAAAAGAAAGTAAACAAAGTGAGTTCCCAGGCTCCTACCAGCTCCTAATGTTGATTTGTTAAAACTAAAAGATACAAAATCATGAGGAAGTCCATGGCTGAGTTGTCCTGCAATCCTGACTCTTCTATCCTTGGATGAAACTCCAAGGACATAACTTCACTGCCTCCAAGGATGCCTTTTCTCATTAACGTTCTTGGGAAAGCCTCTTATGAAATACACTGCCTTTGATAATAATCATAGTTTTCTTGAAAATGGATCTATTAAATAAAAAATCAACAGAAGTAATTCTAGGTGAGTGAATGCTATTTAGCTAACAACAAGGTATTTAGCTATTTACCAAATAAACCAGAATGACATCATTTAAAGGGTGGTGCTACATAACACACCTTTGACCCTAATGGGACCGTCGAGCAGTTTGTATGTAGGGAAATCTGTTGTTTCTCTGATATGACAGCCTATTTTTCCACTCTTTGAAGCACTTCATAAGGATAAATTTATTTGGAAAACATCTTAAAGTTTTTAATAAAAGTATAGTTGATTTATGATTGGTTTCAGGTGTACAGCATTTTTACCATTTGTATAAACTGTAAATAAAAGTTAAAAGTTATTACATTATTTATTATCCAATAAAAGTTATTACAAGATAATGCTATAATTCCCTGTTATACAATATATCCTCATTGCTTGTGTATTTTATACATATCAGTTTGTGTCTCTTAATCCCCTTACCCTAATGTTCCCCACTCCCTTCCTTCTCCCAATGAATAATCTCCAGTTTGTTTTCAATGTTTGTGAGTCTGTTTGCTTTGATATATATCTTCATTTATATTATTTTTTTAGACTCCATATACAAGTGATATCATACAGTATTTTTCTATTTTTGCCTGACGGTTCACTAAGTATAATATTCTCTAGGTCCATCCATGTTGCTGCAAATGACAGAAGTTCATTCTTTTCTATGGCCATTTTTTCAAATTCATGTTTCTGTTTTCCTTCAGGAGTAGAATTGCTGGGTCATATTGTAGTTCAATTTTTAGTTTTTTGAGGAGTCTCCATATAGCTTTCCATAGTGGATGCACCAATTTACATGGAACAACAGTATATGAGGGTTCTCTTTCCTCCACGTTCTCACCACATTTGTTATTATATTCTTTTTGAAGACAGCCATTCTGGCAGGTGTGACATGATATCTCATTGTGGTTTTAACTTTCATTTCTCTGAGGATTAGTGATGGTGAGCATCTTTCCATATGCTTGTTGGCCATCTGTATGCCTTCTTCAGAAAAATGTCTATTCATATCCTCTGCCCAGTTTTTGTTCGGACTATTTGCTTTTTAAAATTTTGAATTGTATGAACTATTGTTATATTTTGGATATTAATCCCTTGGTGGTCATATCATTTGCAAATATTTTCTCCCATTTACTAGGTCATCTTTATGTTTTCTAAGTGACTTCCTTTGCTGTCCAAAAACCTTTAAGTTTAAATGGATCCCATATGTTTATTTTTGCTTTTATTTCTTTTGCCTTAGGAGACAAATCCAATAGAATATTGCAACAATTTATATCAGAGTGTTCTGCCTATGTCCTAGTCTAGAGTTTTCTAATTTTAGGTCTTGCATTTAGGTTTTTAACCCATTTTGATTTTATTTTTGTATGTGATGTGAAGAAATGTTCAAATCTCACTGTTTTACAAACAGCTGTTCAGTTTTCCAAGTACCATTTACTGAAAAGATTGTCTTTTCTTCATTGTATAATTTTGCCTCATTTGTCATAGACAAATGAGGCAAAATGGTTGTCTGAGGAGGCCTTACAAACAGCTGAGAAAAGAAGAGAAGCTAAAGGCAAAGGAGAAAAGGAAAGATATACCCATTTGAATGCAGAGTTCCAAAGAATAGCAAGGAGAGATAAGAAAGCCTTCCTCAGTGAACAACACAAAGAAATAGAAGAAAACAACAGAATGGGAAAGACTAGAGATCTCTTCAAGAAAATTAGAGATACCAAGGGAATATTTCATACAAAGATGGGCACAATAATGGACAGAAATGGTAAGGACCTAACAGAAGCAGAAGATATTAAGAAGAGGAAGCAAGAATACACAGAAGAACTATACAAAAAAGATCTTCATGATGCAGATATCCACGATGGTGTGATCACTCACCTAGAGCCAGACATCCTGGAATGTGAAGTCAAATGGGCTACTAACAAAGCTAGTGGAGATGATAGAATTCCAGTTGAGCTATTTCAAATCCTAAAAGATGATGCTGTGAAAGTGCTGCACTCAATATGTCAGCAAATTTGGAAAACTCAGCAGTGGCCACAGGACTGGAAAAGGTCAGTTTTCATTCCAATCCCAAAGAAAGGCAATGCCAAAGAATGCTCAAACTACCACACAGTTGCATTCATCTCACATGCTAGTAAAGTAATGCTCAAAATTTTCCAAGCCAGGCTTCAACAGTACCTGAACCATGAACTTCCAGTTGTTCAAGCTGTATTTAGAAAAGGCAGAGAAACCAGAGATCAAATTGCCAACATTAGCTGGATCACCGAGAAAGCAAGAGGGTTTCAGAAAAACATCTACTCCTGCTTTATTGACTATGCCAAAGCCTTTGACTGTGTGGATCACAACAAACTGTGGAAAATCTTAAAGAGATGGGAATACTAGACCACCTTACCTGTCTCCTGAGAAATCTGCATGCAAGTCAAGAAGCAACAGTAAGTACTGGACATGGAACAACAGACTGGTTACAAATCATGAAACGAGTACGTCAAGGCTGTTTATTGTCACTGTATATTTCTTATTTAACTTATATGCAGAATACATTATGTGAAATGCCGGGCTGGATGAAGCACAAGCTGGAATCAAGATTGCCGGTAGAAATATCAATAATCTCAGATATGCAGATGACACCACCCTTATGGCAGAAAGCAAAGAAGAACTAAAGAGCCTCCTGATGAAAGTGAAAGAGGAGGGTGAAAAAGTTGGCTCAAAACTCAACATTCAGAAAACTAAGATCATGGCATCTGGCCCCATCACTTCATGGCAAATAGATGGGGAAACAGTGGAAACAGTGAGAGACTTTATTTTGGTGGGCTCCAAAATCACTGTAGATGGTGACTGCAGCCATGAAATTAAAAGACACTTGCTCCTTGGAAGAAAATATATGACCAACTTAGACAGCATACTAACAATCAGAGACGTTACTTTGCCAACAAAGGTCTGTCTAGTCAAAGCTATGGTTTTTCCAATAGTCATGTATGGATGTGAGAGTTGGACTATAAAGAAAGCTGAGCGCCAAAAAATTGATGCTTTTGAACCGTGGCGTTGGAGAAGACTCTTGAGAGTCCCTTAGACTGAAAGAAGATCCAACCAGTCTATCCTAAAGGAAATCAGTCCTGAATATTTATTGGAAGGACTGATGCTGAAGCTGAAACTTCAATACTTTGGCCACCTGATGCAAAGAACTGACTCAGGAAAAGACCCTGATCTCGGGAAATATTGAAGGCAGGAGGAGAAGGGGACGACAGAGGATGAGATGGTTGGATGGCATCACCGACTTGATGAACATGAGTTTGAGTAAGCTCTGGGAGTTGGTGAAGGACAGGGAAGCCTGGTGTGCTGTAGTCCACGGGTTCACAAAGAGTCAGACATGACTGAGCAACTCAAATAAACTGAACTATCATAGACCTGGATTTATTTATTGGCTCTCTAATCTTTTGCATTGATTTTTGTGTCTGTTTTTGTGCCAAAACCATGCTGTTTTGATTAATGTAGTTTTTACAGTATAGGCCGAAGTCTGGGAGAGTGATACCTCCAGCTTTGCTCTTTTTTTCTCAAGATTGCTTTGGCAATTCAAAGTTTTTTTGTGGTTCCATATACATTTTAGTATTATTTGTTTCTGTGAAAAATGTCATGAATATTTTGATAGGGATTGCACTAAATCTGTAGATTGCTTTGGGTAGTTTGGCTATTTGAACAATATTAATTCTTCCAATCATCGAGTACAGAATATCTTTCCACTTCTTTTTATTGTCTTCTATTTTCTTTTCGATAGTTTTCTAGAGTATAGGTTTTTAACCTCCTTGGTTAAGTTTATTCCTAAGTATTTTATTCTATTTGATTTGTTTTGAAATGGGATTGTTTTCTTGATTTCTCTGATAGTTCTTTATTGGTGTCTAGAAAAATGATAGGTTTCTGTACATTAATCTTGTATCTTGCAACTTTGCTGAATCCATTTATTAATTTTAACAGTTTCTGGGTGGAGACTTTAGGGTTCTCTCTATAAAGCACCATTTCATCTGCAATTGGAGAAGGAAATGGCAACTCACTGCAGTATTCTTGCCTGCAGAATCTCATGGGCAGCAGAGCCTGATGGGTTTCAGTCCATGGTGTCACAAGAGTCAGACATGACTTAGTGACTAAACCACCACCACTACCATCTGCCAACAGTGACAGTTTAATACATCTCTTGTAATCTGGATGACCTTTATTTCTTTTCTTCTCTGATTGCTATGGCTACGAGTTCCAGTACTATGTTAAACAGAAGTGGCAAGTGTGGGCATCCTTGTCTTGTTCTTGAATTTAGTGTAAAGACTTTCCACTTTTCACTGTTGAGTATGATACTATCTGTTGGTTTGTCATATTTTGTTGAGATATGTTCCCTTTATTATGCTGAGATATGTTTCCTCTATACCCACTTTGACAAGAGTTTTTGTCTTGAATGGATGACTTTCACATTTGGCTCCTGGCTTGTGCTGGCCACAGACAGAGTTCCGATGCTTTGCTATGCCTGCACAGGTGCCTGCCACTCTGCTAAGACACGTTAAGTGCAAGTCCCCTTTATCCCTCACAGCCAATCACTGCCCCCAGCCTCTGCCACCATTGCCCTCTATGGAATCACAGGGGATGAGCTGTGGTAGAGCAGCTACCGTCAGTGATCTGGGCTGCTTCTGGGGTTCCGTTTGAGTAAGCACCACGAGGGGCCACTGCCACTCCATCCCGGCTCCTTGTTGGGACCAGGTTGCCTCTATGTCCCATAACTGAGTCTTTTATTCAGTTATGGCTGCCCCAGATCCCGTGCTGCAGTGTGACAAGGAGCATTTGCTCAGTTTGAGCTGGAGTGTTTAGCCAGGCAGTTGTGGGAAAACTGGAAGACTCTAGATCATACCTTTCTCTGCCCTGCCTCAGAGGCAAGCCAGCTAGCTCGAGAGTGGCTCTGTCCTCTTCACTGCCCTTCTCTGTGGTCCTCCAACCAAACAAGGGGGCTTGTCTATCCCATGTTGGACCCAGAACTGGTGCACCGAATCTGCGTTTTGGACTGCTCACTCCATAGGGCAGGGGTCTGCCTGTGTAACTCTCTCTCTTTTCTTCTGAGTCTCCTCCCAGGGGCACAGGTCCTGATCTGATCCCTTTTCTTCCCTTTCTACCCAATTACAGGTGGATCTTTCTTACAGCTTTGGTTGTATAGAAGTCCTTCTGTCAGTCTGAAGTTTGTTTTCAGTGAGAATTGCTCTACATGATGTACTTTTGATGTGTTTGTGGGAAGAGGTGAGCTCCATGCCCTCTTACTCCATCATCTTGATCTGATCCCCCATAAGAGATCAATTGCTTATTACTAGTCACAATCTATTGGGAGGCAAGAGTGGATTTTCACGAATAAAACAATACAGCTTAGGAATACAAAAATAAATTTCTCTGATATGACCAAAAGGGATCAAACCCCTTGATTTAAGTTTTGGATAGTTTATCATCCAATAGGAGTTAATTCACACTTGGAAAGTATTGATTTATAAGGCAGAAGGGACTAGATAATTCAGTTTGCAGACACTAAACAGAAAGAAAATCCTTAGAAAAGGTTAAAATATTTGGGAGCATTGAAAGAAAGTAAATTACATGTGGTTCTATAGTAAAATGTGGTGGCTAGAAGTTTAAGACTCTGTAAACAGAAAGGTTAAACTACACAGTAGAGGTTATGATTATTTTCTTCACACACATCAAGAAAACTCTAAGTAGAACATGGAGGTTTCAATGTCAAATGAGGTAAAAATATTGGCATGAATTCAAAGAACTGCAGCAGCAAAGTGATTAACACAAGGCGATTGAATTATGAGACAAGATTAAGGGTATTTCTTGTGTATAGGCTGGTCATGTGTAACCCAGTACCATGGAAAAGAAAAGCAGGCAGAGGATTTTATCTGAGACATGACAGCAGTGACTCCATTGTCATTTCGGGTCACATTCATGCTATACAGAAACTGAGACTCAGGGGGACTGTCGGAGAGCTTCAATCCTTTGGGTGCTGATGATAGAGAATTAGCTCTAATTATCAGTTCTGTAGGTATCCCATCACGTGAGATAATCAGAAAATCTAGTAAACCATTGTCTCACTAAACTGTGAGGGGATCTTGCAATCCTGATCATACTAACAGTTCTTGGGTAATATCAGCTAAGGGCTTATGAGTCTTGGCTCTGGACACTTAAATTTCTAAGGAAGAATGAGTTTTTCAGAACAGAAATCTGAGTTCCAAAGGAGAAACTCTCCCCAAGGACTTTGGTGGAACTCCCATTCTTTGCTCTTATTTTCTGATGTTTTTAATATGAGGGCACACGGCTTATACAACAATTAGACTGATTTGAAGAAATCTTCTCTACAGTGATGGTTACCCTTGATTCTAACTGATGTGCAAACTACAAAGCTAGTGTATCAGAGACACTTTTTACTTAGTGGATCAGATACTATCACAAAAGGAACAAGTGAGATTGTTTGACTTGAGCAGTTCTCCCTTCTGAGAATACTTGAAAAATTCAGAATCACTGGTCCTGTTGACTTTGTAGTAACAGGCCAGTTCACAGATGAGGAAGAAACCTTGTGCAGCTACTGCCAGTCTGCAGCCCTGTGAAGGCTGATGCTTGAATTTAACTGCTAGAGTTCAAACACTTTCTTGGACATCAAATACTTTTCTTTGATATCATCGAAAAATACATTTGACATTAGAACAAAAATGGTTTAAGCTCTTATTTTCATGGTGCAGGGAATTAAGAATCACAGAACAAACTTAGATCCAGAAGAGGAAGACTCAGGAGAAGGCAGGGAAAGAAGGGGCTAGAATAAAGAGAGGAGAATAAGAAACCTACAACATTAAACTCAACTAGTTAACACACGAATACACAGACACATACACACACACTTCCCACTGACAGAAGAGCTTCAAAACATCATCATAAAAATAGGTTTATTTCCCCACTGCCAGCTTCAATTAAATTTCCCTCCTCTGGGGCACTAGCACTTTCAGAAACAAGGGAGAGTGACTTGTGCATCCCAGCCCCAACCCCGACCCATCACAGCTTCTCTGCTACCATCACCTACCGGGATGTCTCTGAAACTAGGAAAACAACTCTGGCCCTTTATTTATTAACTGGGCTCAGCATCAATATCCCTGCCTCCCAGTGCCTAGAAATGCCCAGGGAAGTATCTCCCATCAATCTCTTGACTTGTCTTCAGTCAACTCCTTCTCTCTTTCCCCCTCAGTTGGAATCTTAGACTTACCTCACACGGGGCCAGTTAGTGGAAATGATCTCAAGCAACAGGTTCTCCTTAATGTCCCCCCAATTTACCTACATCCAACTCATCCTCATATGCATATGCAGGTTTCAGAGAATGAAACGGGTCAGGTCCAATACTCTATCTGTGCCCTTGACCATATCTTCTCCAGTAAACTTTAGAACCATATTTTATCTTCCATTCCCTATCCCTTGCCCCTGTCTTCAATCATTACAATTCTTTTCTTTCTTTTGGTTTTCTTCTAGTTACAAGATTCATCTTTCTCTTCCCTTTTCATTAAAACTCTCAAATACACTCTTAGTTTTTTCCACCCCCGTTCACATGCCCATTGCAATCTGGCTTTTATCACACACACTTTCCATTTCCACCCTATTTAATACTCCTGCACTGGCTTGCAAAATCTAATGGGAACCCTTCAGCCTTTAAAATACTCAAACTTATCATTAAACATCAAATTGGTGATACTTCACTTTTCCAAATTCCTTCCTCCTTTAAGTTAACTTCCCCTCTTTCCTATTTCCCTCATGAGGGGTTTCACCATCTACTCAAATCTTACAACAAGCAGAGTCCTAATTTCACAACTGCTTTTTTCTCATATATCCCAAGGCCAAGTAATCATAACAGCTTGCTTATCTTGAGTCTTATATAGCTCTTATATTTGTCTTTTCCCTTGTCTAGTTCAGGTTCTTATAATTTTATCTTTAGATTATAGCCACAGCCTCCTCACTTGTCTCTCTACTTCCAGCTTTGCACATCTCATTCTTTAATGTGAGCTTCTGGACTATTCCCATGCTTAAAATTCCCCTTTGACTGCCTAGTCATTCACATCCTCTTAATATAATAGTTTATGTTTACAAACACTGAACGAGTTGAAATTCTCTGTATTCTCTGTGCTGATTCTTACATCCAGATCTTTGCTCATGTTGTTCTTTCTGCCTGGATACCTTTCTCTCACGAACCTTTATTTCATGCAAGTTTATCCCTTAAGAATCAGATTACCAGTGACTTCTTCCAGGAAGCTCTCCCTGACATGCCCATGCTCCCACTTGCTTCTCTACATACTCCCATAGCTTCTCTGAGAGCACCTTATCTTTGATTACTTAATATGCCTAGCTCTCCCATTTATAAAATATGTCCCTCTCCTGAGGGCAAGAACTGAATGTCTACATCCTTAGAACTGCAGTTCCTGATTCATGTTTAAAGTTCAGTAAATGTATATTGAATGAATAAATCAATGAACTGCTGGAGCCTTTTCATGAAATACAGGAAAGCTGAGGCTATATGGATTCAATTGATTTTGACGTGCTTCATAAAGGTAAGAGTCTTCAGAAGGCATCCGATTAAACAGAAGATTAAGCTAAAGCCCAGGGCCCAAGGAATGTTAAGTAGACCATCTTTGGAGACAGATTTATTATGGACAAGAACTCAGTGAATGTCAAGAGAGATTAATACATACATAAAGACCCGTAGGAAGTGATGGCAGATTAAACTGATGGCTTTTGGAAATTTGGTGCTCATCATTCTCCTGTTTAAGCTGTGATATGGATATAGCCACAACTTACTTGTTTCTCAAGGAAACTGAAGGTCAAGGTTTAAAACTGTTGACTAAGGGGCGCTGGGGAATGAATGTCCATGAAAGAATATAGTGTGTTTTAGTCATTCAGTCATGTCCCACTCTTTGTGACCCTGTGGACTGTAGCCTGTCAGGCTCCTCTGTCCATGGAATTCTCCAGGCAAGAATACTGGAGTGGGTAGCCATTCCCTTTTCCAGTGGATCTTCCTGACCCAGGGAGCAAACCCGGGTCTCCTGCATTGCAGGCAGATTCTTTACCATCTGAGTCACCAGGGAAGCCCATGAAACAGTGTAAGTCATGTAAAATAGGACAGCAACTTTCTCCAACAGGACAGAGGATCCACAGGTCTTCCCTGGAAGGAAGACCTATGTTTACAATGGTGGTGGGATATAGAAATCTAGCCTTCATTTAGATAGGAAGGCAATCTTGAAGCTTAAGAATTAATAACAATGTCTAGCAATGGAGGGATATTGGTGGTTCTTGAGACTGCCTATAATCATCACCAGTTTTCTTCCTCAGACTACTCAAAATGAAAATACAGCCTAAATATAAACAGTGTGTTTGCAATCTTTGCCACAAGTCAAATTCCTTAACCACCCATTCTAAAAGGATGGCCTCACTCAAGCTCCTTCTGTTTGGAAGTTCTGGAGACAATGCTTTCAAGAACCACACATCAAGAACAGTTGGGATAGGGGAAAGCAGTTTCCCTCTTCATGTTTCAAGGGTAAAATGAAAAAGCCTACCACAGGGGCCTAGGCAGCTTGTTTGCTTCTGTGTTTTAAAATTCTTGGGAATATTATATGCTATTTTATCACTCACTTCCCACATGTTAAAAATAGGCTTATTTGTCAACAATATATTAAAAATGCACATAACCCTTTCAGTGAACTTTAGTCAGAATCGTGTAGCTAGTCATAGTCAATTTCTATTGCTATATTCTTTAACTAATCTCCAAATTTCTTTTCCAGGTTGATTTTTTCAAAGTAATTAGGGGCATATGATAGACTTCAGGGCTTCCAAGGTGGCTTAGTAGTAAAGAATCTGCCTGCTAATGCAGGAGATACAAGTTTGACCCCTGGATTGGGAAGTTCCCCTGGAGAAGGAAATGGCAACCCACTCCAATATTTTTGCCTGGGAAATCCCATGGACAGAGGATTCTGGCCGGCTACAGTCCATGGGGTTGTAAAAGAGTTGAACACAACTTAGTCACTAAACAGCAACAAAATTAGTAGAGCATTAAGACTCTTCTGTAAAATAATCCAGGAGAAATACAATATGGTAGATCACATTTTTCAAAGAAAGATAGAAAATGTACTTGTGACAATGGGTTATATAAAAAAAGTTGGACAACATTATTATGAATGTTCTCAGTGTTTGAAGAAAAGGAAATCTCCCTATGCTTGATTCTGACACTTCCAATTGAACCCATGTGCTGTAAAATTCTTCTTCTCAAATAGAATATTATTTTGAACTAAGACAGACTTGATCACTTGCCAAACCAAGTTCCATATTTCTCTCTTGCTTCCAAAGCCACATCTCTAATAGCTGGACCATAGATGATCCTAAAATTATAATTGTATGTTATTTTTTTTTAAATAACAAAATATAGATTTAAATCTGTGAGAAAAGTACTCCAAAACACCGCCACAGTTTTTTCTTTTCATCTAACAGATTTGTTTTTTTCAAAACTCATATGGTACATCTCTTGAGAGGAACAAAATTACTCAGTTAAAAGCTGTATTTTAAGCCAAATTGACAGCCAGAATACCCACCAACCCAGCCAATGACTCAGAGCGGTTATCCCTGGGTGGGAGGGGTATTCAAGATTTTACAGAGTTTTTATATTCTGCTTTACATATTGCATATTGTTAGGTTTTCTAAAAAATAAAAAGAAATATAATTAAAAAAATAATTTTAAAACAAAAATAGAATGCATCCAAAGAATTATCAGGGTGGCAAATATAGTTAACACCATTCCTCTGGGGAAGGAAAGAGAGTGTGACAATATTTACCCTTGGGAAAACTTGGTTGTCTGCAAATAGCTAAGATGGAGTTGTGTTTCTTCTGAAGGCAGAACTCAGGTTAACTGGTAGAAATAGCAGGGAAACAGATTTTTGTTTCTATTCAAGGAACATTTTTCTTATAACCTGAGCCACTCATCAGTGGATTTCACTTCTTTCAAAGGAATGAGCTTCTGTTCACTAAATGTGTGTAAGAAAAGGCTTGGGAACCACAGGCCAGGGACTTCAGAGATGAGACAGCTGCACTGTGAGGAAGTCAAGGGCAGAGAATGGAGCATGAACTTCAAGGCTCCTTCCAAATAGAAGATTCTCTGATTTGTGCTGAAACACATAACTTCATTCCACACCTCATCTTCTGCCATTGATTGAAGATTGAAAAAACAGAGGAAGGAGTTTAATTTAATGGAAAATCATTTTTGGTCTCTTAACTGGATGAAATGACAAATTCTTAACTTTTTCATGGCCATTTTTATTATATAGTCTAAAGTAGACACTTCAGGGAATCATGTAAAAATGAGAAGTATGAATTACTGACATCATAAACCATTTAGGATGGAGCTGCTGAAGGAGGTTTAGAAACACTGAGGCAAGATGAATTTAAGCAGAATATGAAATACAATCAAATTAATATTTTAATTCAGATGATACTCTGATTCACATTTGCTGGTTTCTCAAAAAGAGCTCTTTTTACCAGGGGAACACTGAGGGCAGGATGTCTGAGTAGTGTGAAAATGTCTGACAAATTATAAGGTAAGAACAGCCACTATTTCAGAGTGATTATTAGAAGGAAAGGAAGAGTTATTTGGGTAGGGTATATATTTACATAGAAGAGTTCATAAGGAAGCAGCATAGAGCTTATTAGGAGCAATTCTATTAGTAGAAATTGATGATAATAGAGACGGTGCAACTGCTAGGCCCTCATTCCTGGATAAACAGGGACAGGTACTGGAAATAAACTTTTGCTTTTATTTGCTTTGCTTTTTATTTTATTTGCTTCAGATAGAGCATCTGCTTGTTTATCAAGGAGACTGAAATTCAAGAAAATTGCTCCATCGTTTCGGCTTGTGACATAATAATCTTACCATCAGGTTCAAATTTCAGTTTGAAATTAGTTGCCTGGAGAATCCCCATGAACAGAGGAGCCTGGCAGGCTACAGTCTATAGGGTCGCATAGAGTTGGACACGACTGAAGTGACTTAGCATGCATGTATGCACTACCAAACATATTGACTGAGTGTCACTGAAGACATAGCCAGTTGAGCTCTGAAATTCTACTGCAGAAAGTCCTTCTTTCAGTTGAAGCATTCTTGTAATATGTCACCAGGAAAGGTACGAGCTGTCATTAGCCGAAGTGTGGTGCTGTCATGAGGCGTGTAAGCAATGCTGATGACTGCTCAACATGGGCAAGACTTGACAAGAGCAGGCAAAAGGTAGAAGTGGAAAGGCTTCAATCAATCAATTATCAAAATCAATTGAATATTTACTCTGTAAGATATATTTTACCCATCCCACAATATTTAAGTGGTTTTGGAAAATAGAGATTTCATAACACAGAAACAGTCTAATTTAATTTAAGTCAGCACTTTAAACATTTAAAAGCAAACAGATTTTGGAGAAGTCAGTGTTTTCATATAAGACTCTTATGCTCCAAAACACAATGAGTCATGTCTCTGTTACAGCAAATATTTATGATTCTCATAAGCTTGTCTTAAGATTATCCTTGAAGATAATCAGGAAAATTGGGTGGTGGCAAGGAATGAAAGACAGTATATATAGCACAATGGTTAAGAAGATAGTTTTTAGTCTCAAACAGAAAGTAGAGTTTGTTTGGATCTTATTTATAGACTACGTAACCTGGGAAAGTTACTTAACTTTTCTAAGCCTGTTTTATATCATGTACACAGGGGAAACAATGGCATCTCCCTCATAGGGCCTGCTATCAGAACTGAATGACATAACATCCAAAACTAAGCACTGTGCCTGACACATAATAAACCCATCTATAAATAGATGTCATTATGAATACTGCATTTAAATTGTTGCATTTAAGAGATGATGAATGAGAAGGTATGGACAGTCATGTACAATTCTTTCTACCTTTGCCATGAAGTAAGAATATTTATCTTTAGTTTACAGGTCAAATGTCATCCATTCATTTGAATGTTTATTGAGTATCAGCAAGATGCTGGTAATATAAAGACATATAAGGCATTTCTTTGTCCTTATATTCCTCAGAGTCTAACAGAGGAACTAACACAGTCATGAAAATACTTGTTGTACAATGTCATGGGTGCTACCCTGGAGATAAATGTCAGAGATCCCATGGTCCAAAGAAGGAAGGTAAGGGCAGAGGCAAACTTCATCTTCTGCTTCTCTGTTCTTCAGTCACTACACGGTCTATACTATTCAGGGCCACAACATAAAAGATGAGTTGAAAAACATTATTTAATAAAAATATGGCATTAGAGGTGTTGAATCTTTTAATGAAAACTAATCATCAATCAATTAGACAGAGGATGAGATGGTTGGATGGCATCACCAACTCAATAGACATGAGTTTGAGCAAGCTCTGGGAGTTGGTAATGGACAGGGAAGCCTGGTGTGCTGCAGTCTATGGGGTCACAAAGAGTCAGACACGACTCAGAGACTGAACTGAACTGAATCATCAATTCTATTAATTCTTAGGGGGATTTTGTTGTTGTTGTTAAACTATACTTATGTTAGCCTGTCACTTTCATGTATGTTGATTATATGTTTCAGTCAAAACAAAGTTTTTTTTCTCCATTAATTCACATGACTTTAAAAAAGCCTAATTTTTTTTAAACTAACATTATGTTGTTTTACATCTCAAGAGACAGAGCCATGGGAAATTGAACAGCAATCTGAGGAACTGATTGAAAAGTTTAGTTCTTGATTTATAATGTTTTAGGGAATGAATTTTGGTTTCTCTGGCCTTTGGCAGGAAACCACCACTGAGTTTTGGGGACACAAGAATTTGTACCATATAATTGGTGGTAAGAAGGCAGAAACCAGAAAGGAAAAGGAAGCTGCCAGATAAGTGGTAAGATTTTTAGCATGTCTTACAGGCTACAGCCAGGGGTCAGTTAGGTCCTATCGAGAGACGCTCTATGGATACTATAAGGTAACAGGGTAAATATAAGATGTCAGTCCTGGAATAATAGAAAGAAGAGTGGATTGTAAGTGAGATGATCACAGTCCTAGTATTAACTGTGCAAAAAGTCCATATGTGATCTTGGTTAAGTAATTTAACATTCACCAGTCTTGGCTTCCTCAGATGAAGAAATTTCCATCTCTTCTATAGCACAAATACTGAGTACTTACCAATAGGAAAAATAGTAAGATTCAAAGAAGAATAGGACATGGTCCTTGCCTCCAGTTTAGTGAGGGAGATGAGAAAACACAAGTACCTTTAGCACAAAAGGAAGACTGCCACATGACATCAGATGCTTAACTGGGACTGCACATCAGAATCACCTAGGAGTTCCATTTTGAATCCACCAAGTTAGCTGCTCTCTGTGGAGCCTGAGTTTGAAAATTCTCCCCAAGTTAATCCTAAGGTATATATCCATTAGGGATTCTATTAGAAGCTTTTTTTTTTTTTTTTTTTTTTTGTCTCCAGGGTTCCTTGAGGGCCCGTAGGAGGGATGTGGAGAATAGAAAGGAGGGTAATTTAGACAAGAGTATGAGCCTCAGGCTCCTTCGAACCTGATATCTTTGAACCTACAGAAGAGCCAAGCATGGCTCCTGGGGAAGCCATTGTTGGTACTCCAAGACCTGATCAAGAGGGTAACAGACATGCATTAGGGTCCAGGGCTTAGAGGGATTACAGGAAAAGTGTTATAGGTGTGAAAGGGGTGGGAGGGTCCACAGGACAATGCAGCTGGCATAACAATTAGTTCAACAGCAGGACTCATCTGTTTGTACTGAACTTATGTCCTCTACAAAGCCAGGATCCAAAGGTGCACATGGAAGGATGCACTAGATCCTTGAGGCATATTCATAATGCAAACTATAAGGAAAAAATCCCCCTCTCTTATCATCAGCACCAGTCACTTTCTTCATTGTGGTCTGGTCTCTGACAAAACAGCTTTCCTATACTGTCTAAAAGGATTCCTTCCCAAAGAGGAATGGATGAACATAGTTTTATGACTAGAGGAATGCTTTTGTCCTAGTTGTCTATTGGTTTTGACACTAAAGCTTGTCCAGATCCTCATCTGACATCATAGAAGGACCGACATACCAGCTTTGGGGATGTCAGTACATTAACAAGAAGAACATAAGAATGTCTACATCTTCTGATACAATGTGGGCATAACCAAGGTGAATGAAAGCTGTATTGGAACCTTCTGAAGACATGTCAAGTCAGTGGCATCTCCTGAGAATGACTGATTTATTTAGAGGGTCTAAAACATTGCTATGATTAAGCACTGCATTACAGCATGTGTGTCCCTTTGGATATAAGTATTGATAAAAAGTTATTGAGTTCATTGGTAAAGGACAGAATAAGCATGGTCTCTCACTTTGGAAACTGCTGTCACAGAAGTTAAGTGAAAGACTTTACTACCTAAAATTTTAGTTTGATATAAAGTTGACTCTATTTTGTATACAAAATACAGAAAATACACAGCTGTCTGAGAAGAAGTGATGCAAATAAAACAAAATTTGACTAGAATTACTTCAGTCATTGGGGGAAGACCGGCACAAAAGAGTGTGAGGGGTGAGCTACAAGCACATTATCTGGAGAACAGAAACCCAAACAGAATATCAAGGAGAAATTTTGATTTCACTTGAAACTTACAACCTTTTGCTCCTTATGAAGTACCTCATACAACATGTTATGAAATGGAAAACTGCATGTAAGAGATAAATAATGTTTTTCCTTGGTGCTTAGAGAAACAAATAAACAAATGGTATAGAGGGGACTTGGCTCCATCTCATGTAGTACTTCCTCAAAACTTTTCATTAAAAAAAATACAAATATAATTCTCATTAGATAAGGTACACACTCCCCCATTTTCACCACTGGGAAGAAAGGCAAGACTTTCGGGGCCATGGATTGACTAGTGGGAAAGAGGTCAGAAAAAAGAATTTGTGTCCTGTCATGGTCCTCTGTACATCTCTCAGTTTTAATAATATGCATAATCTTTGGATGTTACTTGAAAATTCATCATTTTTTCCTCTTTTAAAAAGAAACCCTGAAAGCCCTTGTATAAAACTTATGATTGACAACTCAGTTTCTAAACATGAATAAGATGACTTGTCATGACAAGTCAGAGTATTTTTATTTCCAGATGTGGAAGCTGAGGGTAGGTGTTGAGTGCAGAGAGAAGGCAGATTCTGAGTCACCAAACTGATTAGAGCTTACCTCCCAATTCCTATCTCTGTTTAGCTCTTCTAATTAAAATACATTTTCTCTTTTGTGAGTAGATGGCTGTATGCCTTAATGCATCATGTTGTTGGCCCTGGTCACATATAGTCCCAAATGATCATCACTCACCAGCAGCTTCCCCAGAATGGGAGCCTAGAGGATCTGTTGACTGATAATATAAATGTTACTAAAAGAATGGACTAGAAATGTCTTCAATACCTGTAGAGACCAAATTTTCATATAAAACACACTTACTATCATTTCTCTAATGAATCAAGATGCCACATGAGACATACCTTGTCACAGAATTGATCTTTTAAGTGGTAGGTCACATGGCAAGATTATTGGAAATTATATTGAGACAGGATGGTAAAGCAGGGTGTCACTTATACAAACACAGGGTGACTTGAGAAATAAAAGTAGGTTATCTATTATCTATCTTCATCTGGATGAAGTGCATGGATATGCTGAATGACTTTCATTCAAGTGCCAAGCAATAAGTAATTTGATTTTAAGTTAGTATTTTCCCTGGATTTAAACATTCACACAGCTTTCACTTCTCCTCCTGTCTTCCCTGTCAATTTTCTTCTCTTCTCTCCTCTCTTAACACAACCTCCCCTCATATCTACTGAACAAATCTGTTTTAGACAAGTTAGACCAATTTAACTAATAGGCCAGTTTACTTCTGATTCTTAAATACAGTTGTTGTTGTTTTCTTTTTTTTAAAGTAATCAAGTAAATAGCAGCATTTTATCTTCTGCATTAGTCTCTTCCATGTATTATTTAAAGCACAGAGCTTTCTGAACAGGAGGTACTGAAACTTATGATTTTCTGGAGGGCTTCAGTTTCTTTGAAAATATCTATGAGTCACAACACTAAATGAGATTATCTCCACCGGATTTAACATTTTTTCATGAAATATGTTTCACATGTTTGAATGCTTAGGTGATTGTAAAGACTTATTTGCACTCTTCTAAAGTCTACTAGTTGGCTGTAATTTTAACTCATTAATAATATTTTCTATTGATGATAAGTTAAGCCATCTGAAAAATGAGTTTCTAGATATGCAAGCTACACATTGTTATTTAATTTTCCATGTTTGCGAGATTCCATCACTGACTTCTTTCAGCTTATGTTTCATTGTCACTACTGGGGAGTGGTTACTAATGGGAGTGGTGAGCATGAATAATTCACAACACACAGCCAGCATCCAAGCCTCTGGTTCCAGCACCAAAAGAAAGATAGCACCCTCCTCCTCAGTCTTCTACCCACTTTGGGAATCTGGGCATACTTTTCTCCTACAAGGAAGGACACAAGCTGGGTGTTATGGGGTGGCCCTCCCAGACTTCAGAACTAGAGAACTCAGCAATGTCTGTTAACTCAAGGTCAACCTTCCCATTCTCAGCTTCTTCCCCTGCCTTCTGAAATGGACTGGTTGTACAGTCACTTCTGATTGTCTTGGTCATAGAACATAACCAGACTAGAGAGACATTCAGGAAAATACATTTCTCTCTGTCTAATTTTTCCTGTTTTGTTTCTTTCTCATATAAAAACTTTTATTTAGGTGATCAGATTCACTGCAGTATCTAGATGAGTTTATTACATTATTCAAATATCTTTTTATACTTATACATAATCAACTTTTATATCTTATACAACACAGGCCCTTAGTAAATATTTGCTGAAATAAATGAAATATAATTTAATGTCATGAGTTCCTACTCCTGGCTAGTTTACTTGTCTTAGTGGTATATTTTGTAATGCAAGGAAGGATTTTCTAAAAGTGGTATCACTACATCAAGAATTACTAAGTCTTGACTATGACAAGCAAAGCTATGACTGTAATTTTGACATTTGAACATCAACCAGTAAAAGCAGATACAATAAATCACATAACCTAGGGGTTATGAACACAAAAGTTAGACAAAAGAGGTGTAAATTCTTGATTCTATCTGGCATGTGACTTTGGCCAGTTACTTTATCTCTCTGTTCTTCTTACATGGAATAATAGCAGATATACCATAGAATTGTTGAAAGGATCAAATAAGATATTACATATGAAGTGTTGAACATAATGCCTGACATAATAAGCACATAATACTAATGGTGAATTAGAACTCATAAGTGGTAGCTAGTACTATAGTTACTAGAAATCTTCTATGACAGCAAGATCAGTTATTGCAACTCCATTTGCCTAACAATCATTAAGTTCTTGGCTGAATGCCAGTTTTAATATTTCTGCTTAGCCAGATGATTTCTTTACAATTATTGAGTTTTATATATAAAATGCTATACTTGAAGGCAATAAAACATAACCCAGGATTCTTCCGATCAGGTTGTCAGCTTGCAATTTGGTTAGTTGCCTTGCACAATGGAGAACTGATGACAAGTCAGATTTGGAAAACATCTAGAAAGCATGATAAGAAAAATAAATATGAATGAAAACAATTATAATGTTATTATAGTCCTTTTCCTAGATGAAGACAGGAATGTCAAATCAACTAAGATTGGTTAGAACAATCAAAAATAAAAACAAACAAAACCAAAAATATCGACTTATTTATCAAAATTAAATAGACAAGAATAACTCATTGTAAGACTGATGGGCAATATAAAGCATGGTGCAAAAACTCAGAGATTTTTTACTGATGAGCTGCCATCAGCCAGAAATAGACGCATCATGAAGTATCTTAGGTATCACATGGAAAGGACTGTGGAACAGAGACATCACAAGTGAATACTAGGGGACACAATGAATGAGAATGAATCCACAATCCAGAGTAATTCACATTCACAGAGTCAACATCTGAGCCTCAAGTCAGTCTGCCCAGACACAAGTTAGTGGAAAAGGAAGATTCCTCCAAGCCTGGACTAATTAAGGTCCAGTGTTTACTTCTCAGCACAAAATGTTAATAACAGCCGGGATGTTAATATGGCAACAGAAGGGATTAGATTATTTTTAGGGTATGAAATAATCTCAATATTCTGCGGTTTTAATTTGTAAATTGCCTTAGTCTCATGAAGAATGTGATGCACATCAGTAAGGCACAGCAAAACAAAAGTTAAATTGAAATGAGAAATGAGAACAAGGTGACCTCAAGCCACTTACATTTTAGATTCACACTCCTAAATTCACTGGGCCTAGGGGCAGTTTCATATTGAATGGGGAGAGTTAGGGTTAAAATTTTCTGAAAGATGTTCAAAGGTTAAGAAGTAGCAAATGGTCTCAAGTCATTCCTTCCCATCTATGTTAGGAAAGAACCTAACTCTATCTAGGTTGAGGATGTTGGGTCCTTTAAAACTTATTATCAAACAAGCGGCAAAGCAGCAGAGGAGAGCATATTCTTGTGTTACAACACAGTTTTCTGTGGGCTGCTTTCTGCTCTGAGTTATTAATCTGAAGGCCAAACTCTGGCTTCAATTCGAAAGGTGTGAACTCTGAGAATGTGAAATGTTGTTTCTCTTGGGCAAGGATATTGCAAAACATTTATAGAACAAGACCTGAATTCTTAGTTTAGATTCAGGGTCAAAATAACATGGTAGAAAGCTACACACTGAGCTGAAAGTATGGATAGGCACCTTACAATAAAGAAATCTAATATATAAATAATCATAATTATAATACAGATTAATGTTTAATGAGGCAGCAGTCTAAGAGCTTTATAGATACATCCAATTTTCAAAATAACACACAAAATACATACCACTCACATAATCATTTAAAGAAGGAAAGCTAAAACACAGAAGTTAAGTAGCATGCCCAGGTCACACAGCTAATAAAAGGGTGAACCAGGATCTGAAACATAAGCTTTATGCATTTTTCCATGTTTCAAGATTATAAAAATCTAACTTAAGAAAGAAGAAAATTAGGAGATGGTAATTTTCATCATTGGATTCATTAGATTACAATCATTAACCCTAAAAATATTCTACACTTAAAGATACATCAATTATAAAATCTACATATACATAATTTCATAACACAGATTAATTACAGGTAATATATGCACTTTCTTAGAAATGGTCAAGAACTGAATTTGTTCCTTATAAGGCTCCAACCTTGATTCAGACCTCTACTGTTTAATGCAAAAGCGACAGTAAGTCCTGAAAATAAATTTTCTGAGGGGAGAAAGAGTTGCCTTCCCATTCCTACTCTACCCTGAAGAAACTTAAATCCTCTATACAGGACCCTCAGCAACATCTGTCAAGTTGAAAGATCTCAAACAGCCCAACCATGGACAGGGTGAGGCCTAATCAATTAGAAGGAAATCACTGCAGTGGTAAGTCATAAAGGCAATCATTCTTTTCTGGAAAAGGAACTCACAGCTGGCTCACATGGAGCTGTCTACGATGCTGATCTCTTTTTGAGCCTGGTTACTCACATTGGTCTTGCTGGTATTTATAATTCTTCATCTTCATTACTTGGTTCAGGTCTTGCTGCATGATACCTTTCCAATGTTGTGGTGGCCTATTTAGGCAGGGCTTTACAGATTAGGAAATTGAAGCACAAGGAGGTTAAGTAACTTGCCCAAGGCATATGGCTAGTAAGTAGTGAAGCTGGGATTCAAGCCCAGCCAGGCCAGCAGCAAAGATCATACCCTCAAACTCCACATAGAATCACTTCCATGAATAAAGGTCTACAAGGCTTAAATACTGCATAGAAGCAGGCAGGAAGAGCCATACTGTGAAACTGAGAGTTCTGGAGCAGATATGGTGGCTATATGATATTGATGAGAGCACAATACAATTACAAAAGTAATGCTCAAAATTGCCCAAGCCAGGCTTCAACAGTATGTGAACTGTGAACTTCCAGATGTTCAAGCTGGTTTAGAAAAGGCAGAGGAACCAGAGATCAAATTGCCAACATCTGCTGGATCATGGAAAAAGCATGAGAGTTCCATAAAAAAAAATCTATTTCTGCTTTATTGACTATGCCAAAGCCTTTGACTGTGTGGAACACAATAAACTGGAAAATTCTGAAAGAGATGGGAATACCAGACCACCTGACCTGCCTCTTGAGAAACCTGTATGCAGGTCAGGAAGCAACAGTTAGAACTGGACATGGAACAACAGACTGGTTCCAAATTGGGAAAAGGGTACATCAAGGCTGTATATTGTCACTGTATATTTCTTATTTAACAGAGTACATCATGCAAAATGCTGGGCTGGATGAAGCACAAGCTGGAACCAAGATTGATGGGAGAAATATCAATAACCTCAGATACGCAGATGATACTACCCTTATGGCAGAAAGCAAAGAAGAACTAAAGAGACTCTTGATGAAAGTGAAAGAAGAGAGTGAAAAAGTTGGCTCAAAACTCAACATTCAGAAAACTAAGATCATGGCATCTGGTCCCATCACTTCATGGCAAATAGATGGGGAAACAGTGGAAACAGACTTTATTTTCTTGGGCTCCAAAAGCACTGCAGATGGTGACTGCAGCCATGAAATTAAAAGACACTTACTCCTTGGAAGAAAAGCTATGACCAACCTAGACAGCATATTAAAACGCAGAGACATTATTTTGCCAATAAAGGTCCATCTGGCAATGGCACTCCAGTACTGTTGCCTGGAAAATCCCATGGGTGGAGGAGCCTGGTAGGCTGCAGTCCATGGGGTCGCTAAGAGTCAGACACGACTGAGCGACTTCACTTTCACTTTTCCCTTTCATGCACTGGAGAAGGAAATGGCAACCCACTCCCAGGAGAATCCCAGGGACGGGGGAGCCTGCTGGGCTGCTGTCTATGGGGTCACACAGACTGCTGACTTAGCAGCAGCAGTCAAAGCTATAGTTTTTCCAGTAGTCATGTATGGATGTGAGAGTTGGACTATAAAGAAAGCTGAGCACTGAAGAATTGATGCTTTTGAACTGTGGTGTTGGAGAAGACTCTTGAGAATCCCTTCTACTGCAAGGAGATCCAACCAGTCCATCCTAAAGGAAATCAGTCTTGAATATTCATTGGAAGGACTGATGCTGAAGCTGAAACTTCAATACTTTGGCCACCTGATGTGAAGAACTGACTCATTTGAAAAGACCCTGATGCTGGGATAGGTTGAAGGCAGGAGGAGAAGGGGACAACAGAGGATGAGATGGTTGGATGGCATCACCGACTCAATGGACATGAGTTTGAGTAAACTTCGGGAGTTGATGGACAGGGAGGCCTGGCATGCTGCAGTCCATGGGGTCACAAAAAGTCGGACATGATTGAGCAACTAAACTGAACTAAACTGATGAGAGCACACCACGAAAGGAGCAAATGGCCAGCTGGCCACATTTCTTTAAAGAAAGAATCTCCTCTTGGAGACCAAAAGGAGTTCAAAAGGAGTGCTTCTTCCTTTTCTCATAATCCTCCCTGGGAGAACTACCAGCATTTCCTCTGATTATGCAACTTTCCTTTATTATTTTTCCGAGATTCACCAACACTTAAATTTTAAGTAGGATTGTCAAGTTTAGGTTAATTTTTAAGTATTAATGTTGTCAAGGAAAGGAAGGCATACTTGTTTTCCCATTTTGTCACCAACACTGTAATTACTATTACTATGAATACTACAATAATAAATAAACAGTAGAGGCATTTCTGGGGGAGAAAAAAACTTGATTCTGCATTCAAAGTACCTTGACAACATGACAGACGTCTCCCTGAGCAAAATCAATCCACAGGAAAAATGCAGCAAAGTCAGGGGAGGGCACAGACAAGAGGGAAGGAATTGTGTTCCCAGGAGGAACACTACACTCCTGCAGGTCAATCTCTGCATGTAGATCCTGCCTGCAAATCAAACCATACCTGAGAAATAGAAGCCAAGGGAGAGCTATCCAAAATTTATAGCTATTATAAACGTGCTAACATTATTCAAACAGTGAAATTTCCTGTGAAAAACAAAATGCAAATCTATGCTCGCCTAAGCTCAAAGAAATAAAGACTATTTAAAACCTATGTTGTTACCCAAATCACAAAACATCTGTCTTCCTCTGCTGTTGCTGCTGCTACTAAGTCGCTTCAGTTGTGTCCGACTCTGTTCGACCCCATAGATGGCAACCCACCAGGCTCGCCCATCCCTGGGATTCTCCAGGCAAGAACAATGGAGTGGGTTGCCATTTCCTTCTCCAATGCATGAAAGTGCTGGACCAACTTAAAAGCTGTTTTTCCAAAATACTCCAAAACATGAATGAGTGTGTGCATACATGCATGTGGACAGGGCCGGGGTTGGGGCCACTAACCTCGTTCAAGTCTATTAAGAAATGTTCTGATTAGTATATCATGTTGTGCAGTCATTTGAAAAGGTCAAGGTCTATAGCTGAGCTAAATATAACCTGGTAAGAGGGAGTTAGGAGCGCTCTGGAAAATTTTGAGAGGCTTTCACACTGTTTGGAAGATACAAACATTTTTTGAAGGGATTTTGTTCTCTTTTTATGAAGTGTGTGATTGACAAAAAGAGGTATCAAGGACAACTGAAACTTCTTAGACAAATAGCTTTAGAGAGAAATCTAGAATAATTTCTCACTGTTTAAGAAGATCATGCAAATAGTGCTATGTTCCTCTTGTCTATCTTTTCTCTAAAAAACTTTAATCGTATTCACAGGTTTAAATAGAACTGGTAATCTTGCTGCTTTTGTGAGAGCCGAGGTCAGGGTGACCTTCCTGAAACAACAGCTGACTGGTGTACTTTGCTGCTTAAAACCCCAATGACTCCTCATGGCTTGTGGGATGAAGTCCAACAACCTTCTGCCACATAATCAAGGCTTTTGGTTTTCTGGCCAATGCTTTTATTTCCAGCTCCCTCTTATGTTGTTTTTCTCCCACTCATTCTGTGGTCCTTCAAATGACCTGTGATATAACTGTGAACAGGTGAACCCACATTATCTATATACTCTTCGTTACCCTTGAACTGTTATTTCCCCAATAATACCACCACTTACAACTCTGTCTCACCCTCTGTTCCTCTTTCCAGGGCAAAAATGATTATCTCTTCCCTTTGGCCACCATTGTACCTTTTACAGGCCTACAATATAACACCCAGAATATTTATTGTATTTATCAACTTCCTTGTCCTCCCCTCAGCTGTAAATTCCAGGAGGGCAGTGTCCACCCAGCACAGTGCCTGGTACATAATAAGTTGAACTGTAAACAATCAAGATCTCCAGATAGATAAATACAGAAGTTAAGCAAAAAATTTCTGCATTGTGTAAAGGCATCCTCAGATTAATCAAAGCTGTTATAATTTTTCTGTTTTTAAATCTCATCCCTTCTTCCTCACTATGTGCCAATTATGAAAGCAAAACCCTTAAAGCAATGTCCCTTGTGGGTTCCTACTATCCCAATACATATTTGGGAAGAAGAAGTACATACCAAAAGAGTATTGCATATGTAAGCATGTCAGGGGGTGCTGAAACAGTGTACCAAAATGCTAGGCTGGTGACTCCTCTAGCCCTGTTTTATCCAGTTTCGATCTTCTGTGCCAAGCAATAATAGTTATCACGTGCCTAGCACTGAAGAACACTAAAAACAGTTGCACCTTCATCTTATATAATTTTACATGGCAGGAAACTGAGCTTTCATTTGCACAAGGTTATTTTGATTAAGATTCTTCAGGTTTCCTGGACAAGTTTCCTACTCATCCCCTTATACTAAAGTGAGCTCAATGACAGAAAATTACCACACATCATGTTCCTTCCAGCACTTCCCTTCAAGAGCACCATAAGACAGTGGCTGAAAGTTGGAACCAACTGCCTGGATTCAAATCCTAATTCCATTATAGGTTAGCTGTACAACATAGAGCAGTTTTCTTTACCTATCTGTGCTTAAATACTTATAAAATTGGGATTAACAATATCCACTTCATTGGGTTGTAGTCAGGAAAATGATTAAAACAAAATAAAAAAGTATACATATATGCATATATATGTATAGTATATGTATACTACAATATGGTAAGGACTAGAAAGTATCATTCCTGATCAAGAAGCTTCAGCAGCCCACCTTGATTCCTGCATCAAGTGTGAAGTTTGATGCTACTTTTAAAATCTTTGCCATTTATTTGTTTTTCCACTCACACACCAGGTTCCCCCATGATTTCCTATTTAGAGCTCATTAACTCTCATCTCAACCTATAGATGTCTCTTTTCCCCACAGGTCCGACTACTGGATTCTCCAAAGCTGAAGTAAAGTCCAGTTTTTCCAAAATATTTCCTGACTCTACAGTTCTGCTCTAAGAATCCATTGAGCACTATCAAACAATTAAAATAATGCACTGAGTTGCTGTCTAGCTGTTTTGCATAGGCAAGCAAGAACAATGGCGGCTGCCTCATTTCCTCCCAGGGCCGGTTCACAGTCTGTGCTAGTACTTGTGTGCTAATTGTCAGAGAACTGCTGCTTTGTGTCTCTCTCACAGGAAGACCTAGAAAAGAGGTGTGGGCCCCACTTTCTTCCTACCACTCACTTGGGCTGGCTAACCAGTGCAAGTTTGGCCAAACTGTCTCTCTCCTGGGCAGGGATTCCTATTGAGGCAGGAGATAGATGGGCTCCAGGTGAGACATCTACAGCCAGCCTCTTGATTATACTTGTAGATAGAAATAACAGGAACAGGGTAAATTGCCTTCCATGGACACTTTAACAGTAATGGCAGGGGCAGAGAGGAGCTGAGTCCTGCCTAGATAAATATAAAGAGACCACATAATTCTCATTCTTGAGGTCAAGGAGACCTTACCAACTGCACATGCACAGAAAGGCTCCTTAGAGGTCAAAAAGGGAGGGGATGCCATCCCACAGTAGATGATGTCAACCTACCCAGTAGAAGATAGACCTCTTCACTAGAATCCATCTTGGCTAAGAGATGTGTGTGGATACTGGAGCGTCCTGAGATAAACCAAGTACAGACTCAGAATCAGGCAAAGCAAGAAGACTGGACAGAGGAAACTCAGAAGAAATACTCCATATAAGTGATTCAAACTACCAAAAAGGCATGACTAAGTCAGCCTGTGTGTACCTATTCACATGCACTCTTTTTCCTCTTTAACACATTACTTGCTTCGCCACTTTCTGTCTCTTTGTGGAAATTCATCTCTACAAAGTCGACAGGCCAGGGGCCTTGCACTGGCCATTGGCCCTGGAGGTCTAGTGGCTAGGATTCAGGACTCTTGCTGCCACAACCTGACTTCAATCTCTGGTTGAGGAACTGAAATCTTGCTTCAAGCCACTGTAGGCCAAGGTCACCTGAGATCACTACTGGAACACTTACAGAAGGGAATTTTCTACAATAATACACATGTAATGATTAGCTTAAAAAAATCACCAGTTTTTAGGAAAAAATTTCTGGGTTAGATAGATTACATAAATTTATATTTACAAGAGCTCTCCATTTGTTCCTTTCCCTCTGTTACTTTCATTTTGCAACACAGAACTATTTATGTGCTCATACACAGACATGCAACTGGAGAACAAATGCTTATAATAAAACAACTAATCAAGACTGAGAGGAAAACTGCATTAATTATTCAAAAGAGAATTTTATCATTTAGAAGAACATTGGTTTCAGACATTTTGATTCTTATTTAGTTTAAGCATAGGATGAAATGTTACCCAGAATAAGATAACACTCTAAAAAATGTGCTGCTAAGTCACCTCAGTCGTGTCCGACTCTGTGCGACCCCATAGATGGCAGCCCAGCAGTCTCCGCCGTCCCTGGGATTCTCCAGGCAAGAACACTGGAGTGGGTTGCCATTTCCTTCTCCAATGCATGAAAGTGAAAAGTGAAAGTGAAGTCGCCCAGTCGTGTCCGACTCTTAGCGACCCCATGGACTGCAGCCTACCAGGCTCCTCCATCAGAGACAGACTGCTGCTGCTGCCAAGTCGCTTCAGTCGTGTCCGACTCTGTGCGACCGCATAGACGGCAAGTGAACTTTTAAATCACTAAGTAATAATTAATTGTGTATATGTTCTCACAGTTGCCTAGATGTATTTATATTCCTGAAAAGTCGTGTAATATTATACCATTTTCTCCAGACTTGGAATAGCTGGAATTTAACCTGTACTTGCTGATATTTACAGTGAGAGTGAATGAAAATATTTTTTTCTAAAATGTTGAAAATCTAGCTGGCTGTCATATTACTTACTATTGTTGTTGTTTTTTAGTTGCTAAGTCTTGTCTGACTCTTTGTCACCCCATGGACTATAGCTCCTGCCAGGCTCCTCTGTCTGTGGGATTTCCCAGGCAAGAATACTAAAGTGGGTTGCCATTTCCTTCTCCAGGGGATCTTCCCAATCCAGGAATTGAACCCACGTCTCCTGCACTGGCAGGCAGATTCTTTACTGCTGAGCCACCAGGAAAGATGTATTTAATATAAATGAAAATTAAAGAGGGATGGCCCAAATATTCCTTCCATAAGCTTTTCAGGCTCCTGAAACTTGGAAAGGTATAAATCTCCACTTTATTCTCCTACTTTCCTCACGTCCTGTGAAATGAGAAAGGCCAACGAACTGGAAGGTCAGTGTACCGTGTGGAAGTTTTCTAAGAGGAGTTTGCCAGCATGTGTCCTTCTAGACAGCCAAGGAATCCTGTCTACTCTTACCATCATCACAGTCATGATTTACAGGATACATGTGTGTGGACGTGTTCCAGGATACACAATCTTTCAGTTGTGTCCGACTCTTTGCAACTGCATGGACTGTAGCCTGCCAGGATCCTCTGTTCATGGGATTCTCCAGGCAAGAATGCTAGAGTGGGTTGCTGTGCCCTCCTCCAGGCGATCTTCCCAACCCAGGGTCTGAACCCATGTTTCCTGTGTCCCTGCATTGCAGGCAGATTCTTTTACCCACTGAAGCATCAGGGAAGCCCATAGAGGATACATATACATACAGATTGCTTATATACTCAAGAGGGAACCTTGAGGGATCACTCTGGAACCACATCATTATAATTCAAATAAACACCCATTATAATTCTCATGCTCCCTCCCAAGTCCAGATTCCAATCCCTGAAATACACTATTGAAAAAGAATTACAGGGGAGAGCAGAAGATAGCGGAGGAATAGGACGGGGAGACCACTCTCTCCTCCACAAATTTATCGAAAGAACATCTGAACGCTGACCAAACTTCACAAAACTACTTCTGAAGGCTGGCTGAGGACGTCAGGCTTTCACAAAAACTGCGCATTATCTTCAAAAGAGGTAGGAGAAATTATAAAAGATAAAAAGAGAGACAAAAGAGTTAGGGACGGAGACCCGTCCCGGGGAGGGAGTCGTAAAAGAGGAGGAATTTCCAAGCACCAGGAAACCCTCTCACCGGCGGGTGTGGGGGAGGATTTTTTATCTCGGAGGGCAACGTAACTGGGAGGAAAAAATAAATAAAATCGACAGATTACGTGCCTAAAGCAACTCCCAGCAAAGAACCCCAGACGCTCGCATCATCCGCCACCAGCAAGTGGGGGCTGAACGGAGAGGAGCGGGCGGCATTGCCTAGGGTAAGGACCGGGCCCGAGTGCCCCGAGGGCAATCTGAGGGAGCTAACGTGAGATAGTAACCTAAACTGTGGGATAGCGAGAGAGAGAGAGAACTATCCCGCGAAAAGCCCAACTCTAAGGCACTGCCGGCCCGCTCACAGAACAAAGGACTGAGCGATACCAGAGGAGAGCTAGCCGGCTGCGGACCGCGCCATCCCCCGCCGGACACAGCGGGCAGGCGGGGCCCGCTAGAGCCGGAAAGGGGCAAACTCGGCTCCAGAGAGGGCACCCCCTACCAAACTGAAAACAGGCTCCCAGTTTTTAAGCAAAGACTGCCTGAGATCCCGGAGGGTCGACAGCAGCCGGGAGGGTCGCAGCCAGAGACCAGCTCCCCAGAACCGACACAAAGCACACCGGAGCCGGGCGCGCCCGTAAACCGAGGCGGGGACCAGGGAGGTGATAAGCCGCACCGCCCCAACAGGGGACAGCGCCCTCGCCAAACTCCTGGCCGCCTGGGCAGCTCCGACCGGGAACGGCACAAGCCGCGGGCAAAATCGAGTCTGCGCCTTTGTGGAGTAACCGGGAGCCTGAACCTGAGCGGCTTAGCCCTGGGAAGTGCACGCAGCTCAGGGCCCGCTCCCCGGCCGAGTAACCTGAAGCCTGAGCAGGGTAGACGGGGAAAGCACACACGCCGTGAGCGGGGGCGAACCCAGTGCGGCCGAGACACTGCGAGCTTACCACACACACGCCAGAATTGCAGTGTTCCTTCCTCCCCACAGCACGATTGAACAAGCGAACCTAAAGAGATCACCTCCACCGCTTTGTTGCAGGGCGGAAATTAGATACTGAAGAGATCTCCAAACAGAAGTCAAATAAACAGAGGGAAGTGCTTTGGAAGGGACAGGCCAACAGATTAAGATCCCTGTAGCTAATACCGACTGCATTAAAAAGGACCTACAGATCTTGAAAAGTATAAGCAGGAATAAGGATCTATCTAAAACTGAGCAGATCCCACACTGCTCACAACAGCTCCAGAGAAAGTCCGGGATATATATATTTTTTACTATTATTTTTTTTTTTTAATTTTTTTTTTAATTTTTTTTTAATTAAAAAAAATTTTTTTTTCTCTTCTTTCCTTTTTCTTCAAGTCCTCTATTACACCTTTAACTTTCATTTTCATAACACACTATTAACTTGCAAAAAAAAAAAAAAACCCTATTTTTGAAGCAAACTACATACATATATCTTATACCTTTTGTGTTTTTTTTTTTAATGTTTTTTTCCTGTTCTACATTTTTTTACTGTTTCTTTTTTTACTGTTTTACTGGTTTTTTTTTCTTTTTACACTGTTCCCTTTTTTCTTTTTTTTTTTCTTTTTTTTTTTTAGATTGTAAGTTTTATAAGAGTCTAACCTCTACTCTAGATTTTTAATCTGTGTTTTACATATTTGATATCAACTTTGTACATTTAAGAACCCAATCTTTAGGACCCATTTTTACTCAGGAGTGTGATCACTGGCCTGATCACTCTCTCCCCCTATTGATGCTCTTTCTTCTCCCCCAGGGAACCTCTATCTCCCACCCTCCTCCTTCTCTTCTCAACCCAATTCTGTGAATCTCTGAGGGTGTTCTGGGTACCGGAGAACACTTCAGGAACAGGATACTGCCCAGATCTCTCTCTCCCCTCTTAATTCCTCCCTTTCTACTCATGCTCACCTCTGTTACCTTCCTCCCCCCTCTCTATGTATCTCTGTGAATCACTCTGAGGGTTCCAAACTGTGGAAAGCACGGAGGGAAGTGCTTACTGGCTAGATTGCTCTCTCCACATTTGAATTCCCCTCTTCCCCTCCTGGTCACTTCAACCCACCCCCCCCACCTCATCTCTCCATGTAACTCAGTGAACCTTTCTGGGTATCCCTCACTGTGGAGAATCTTTTCACCATTAACCTAAAAGTTTTATTATTGAGGCTGTATGGAAGGAGAAGTCTTGAGGCTACTGCAAGAATAAGACTGAAAGCCAGGGGAAACATTAATTAATAAGAGACCATCCAATAGCCTCCATAAATTCACTGAAACCAAGCTCCACCCAAGAGATAATAAGTTCCAGAGCAAGACATACCACGCAAATTCTCCAGCAACGCAGGAACATAGACCTGAGCATCAATATACAGGCTGCCCAGAGGCACACCAAATCCATAGACATCTCAAAAATTAATACTGGTCACTCCATTACACTCAAGAGAGCAGAAATCCAGCTCCACCCACCAGAACACCGACACAAGCTCCCCCAACCAGGAAACCTTGACAAGCCACCTGTCCAACCCCAACCGCAGTGAGGAACCTCCACAACAAAGAGGAACTTCATACTACCAGAATACAGAAGGGCCACGCCTAACACAGCAATCTAAACAAGATGAAAAGGCAGAGAAATACTCAGCAAGTAAAGGAAAATGAGAAATGCCCACAAAGCCAAACAAAAGAGGAGGAGATAGGGAATCTATCCGAAAAAGAATTTAGAATAAGGATAATAAAAATGATCCAAAATCTTGAAAGCAAAATGGAGTTACAGATAAATAGCCTGGAGACAAAGATTGAGAAGATGCAAGAAATGTTTATCAAGGACTTAGAAGAAATAAAAAGGAATCAATATAGAATGAATAATGAAATAAAGGAGATAAAAGACACTCTGGAGGGAACCAACAGTAGAATAACGGAGGCAGAAGATAGGATAAGTGAGGTAGAAGATAGAATGATGGAAATAAACGAAGCAGAGAGGAAAAAAGAAAAAAGAATCAAAAGAAATGAGGAAAACCTCCGGGACCTCTGGGACAATATGAAACGCCCCAACATTCGAATCATAGGAGTCCCAGAAGAAGAAGATAAAAGGAAAGGCCATGAAAAAATACTCGAGGAGATAATAGTTGAGAATTTCCCTAAATTGAGGAAAGAAATAGTCACAGAAGTCCAAGAAACCCAGAGAGTTCCAAACAGGATAAACCCAAGGCGAAACACCCCAAGACACATATTAATCAAATTAACAAAGATCAAACACAAAGAACAAATATTAAAAGCAGCAAGGGAAAAACAACAAATAACACACAAGGGGATCCCCATAAGGATAACAGCTGATCTTTCAATAGAAACCCTTCAGGCTAGAAGGGAATGGCAGGACATACTTAAAGTAATGAAAGAGAATAATCTACAACCCAGATTACTGTACCCAGCAAGGATCTCATTCAGATATGAAGGAGAATTCAAAAGCTTTACAGACAAGCAAGAGCTGAGGGAATTCAGCACCACCAAACCAGCTCTCCAGCAAATGCTAAAGGATCTTCTCTAAACAGGAAACACAGAAAGGATGTTTCAACACGAACTCAAAACAACAAAGTAAATGGCAACGGGATCATACTTATCAATAATTACCTTAAATGTAAATGGGTTGAATGCCCCAACCAAAAGGCAAAGGGTTGCTGAATGGATACAAAAACAAGACCCCTATATATGCTGTCTACAAGAGACCCACCTCAAAACTAGGGACACACACAGGCTGAAAGTGAAAGGATGGAAAAACATATTCCATGCAAACGGAGACCAAAAGAAAGCAGGAGTCGCAATACTCATTTCAGATAAAATAGACTTTAAAATAAAGGATGTGAAAAGGGACAAAGAAGGACACTACATAAAGATCAAAGGATCAATTCAAGAAGAAGACGTAACAATCATAAATATATATGCACCCAACATAGGAGCACCACAATATATAAGGCAAATACTAACAAGTATGAAAGGGGAAATTAACAATAACACAATAATAGTGGGAGACTTTAATACTCCACTCACGCATATGGATAGATCAACTAAACAGAAAGTTAACAAGGAAACACAAACTTTAAATGATACAATAGACAAATTAGATTTAATTGATATTTACAGGAGTTTCCACCCCAAAACAATCAATTTTACCTTTTTCTCAAGTGCACATGGAACTTTCTCCAGGATAGATCACATCCTGGGCCATAAATCTAGCCTTGGTAAATTCAAAAAAATTGAAATCATCCCAGCCATCTTCTCTGACCACAATGCAGTAAGATTAGACCTCAATTACAGGAAAAAAACTATTAAAAGTTCCAACATATGGAGGCTAAACAACACGCTTCTGAATAACCAACAAATCACAGAAGAAATCAAAAAAGAAATAAAATTATGCATAGAAACGAATGAAAATGAAAACACAACAACCCAAAACCTATGGGACACTGTAAAAGCAATACTAAGGGGAAGGTTCATAGCAATACAGGCGTACCTCAAGAAACAAGAAAAAAATCAAATAAATCAACTAACTCTACACCTAAAGCAACTAGAGAAGGAAGAAATGAAAAACCCCAGGGTCAGTAGAAGGAAAGAAATCTTAAAAATTAGGGCAGAAATAAATGCAAAAGAAACAAAAGAGACCATAGCAAAAATCAACAAAACTAAAAGCTGGTTTTTCGAGAAGATAAACAAAATTGATAAGCCATTAGCCAGACTCATCAAGAAACAAAGGGAGAAGAATCAGATCAACAAAATTAGAAATGAAAATGGAGAGATCACAACAGATTCCACAGAAATACAAAGGATCATAAGAGACTACTACCAACAGCTATATGCCAATAAAATGGACAACTTGGAAGAAATGGACAAATTCTTAGAAAAGTATAACTTTCCAAAACTGAACCAGGAAGAAATAGAAGATCTTAACAGACCCATCACAAGCACGGAAATCGAAAGTGTAATCAGAAATCTTCCAGCAAACAAAAGCCCAGGACCAGACGGCTTCACAGCGGAATTCTACCAAAAATTTAGAGAAGAGCTAACACCTATCCTGCTCAAACTCTTCCAGAAAATTGCAGAAGATGGTAAACTTCCAAACTCATTCTATGAGGCCACCATCACCCTAATTCCAAAACTAGACAAAGATGTCACAAAAAAGGAAAACTACAGGCCAATATCACTGATGAACATAGATGCAAAAATCCTTAATAAAATTCTAGCAAACAGAATCCAACATCATATTAAAAAGATCATACATCATGACCAAGTGGGCTTTATCCCAGGAATGCAAGGTTTTTTTAACATCCGCAAATCAATCAATGTAATACACCACATTAACAAATTGAAAGAAAAAAACCATATGGTTATCTCAATAGATGCAGAAAAAGCCTTTGACAAAATTCAGCATCCATTTATGATTAAAACCCTCCAGAAAGCAGGAATAGAAGGAACATATCTCAACATAATAAAAGCTATATATGACAAACCCACAGCAAACATTATCCTCAATGGTGAAAAATTGAAAGCATTTCCCCTAAAGTCAGGAACAAGGCAAGGATGCCCACTTTCACCACTACTATTCAACATAGTTTTGGAAGTTTTGGCCACAGCAATCAGAGCTGAAAAAGAAATAAAAGGAATACAGATAGGAAAAGAAGAAGTAAAACTCTCACTGTTTGCAGATGACATGATCCTCTACATAGAAAACCCTAAAGACTCTACTAGAAAATTACTAGAGTTGATCAATGAATATAGTAAAGTTGCAGGATATAAAATTAACACACAGAAATCCCTTGCATTCCTATACTCCAATAATGAGAAAACAGAAAGAGAAATTAAGGAAACAATACCATTCACCATTGCATCAAAAAGAATAAAATACTTAGGAATATATCTACCTAAAGAAACAAAAGACTTATATATAGAAAACTATAAAACACTGATGAAAGAAATCAAAGAGGACACAAACAGATGGAGAAATATACCGTGTTCATGGATTGGAAGAATTAATATAGTGAAAATGAGTATTCTACCCAAAGCAATCTACAGATTCAATGCAATCCCTATCAAGCTACCAATGGTATTTTTCACAGAACTAGAACAAATCATCTCACAATTTGTATGGAAATATAAGAAACCTCGAATAGCCAAAGCAATCTTGAGGAAGAAGAATGGAACTGGAGGAATCAACCTGCCTGACTTCAGACTCTACTACAAAGCCACAGTCATCAAGACAGTATGGTACTGGCACAAAGATAGAAATATAGATCAATGGAACAAAATAGAAAGCCCAGAGATAAACCCACGCACATATGGACACCTTATCTTCGACAAAGGAGGCAAGAATATACAATGGAGAAAAGACAACCTCTTTAACAAGTGGTGCTGGGAAAACTGGTCAACCACTTGTAAAAGAATGAAACTAGAACACTTCCTAACACCGTACACAAAAATAAACTCAAAATGGATTAAAGATCTAAACGTAAGACCAGAAACAATAAAACTCCTAGAGGAAAACATAGGCAAAACACTCTCCGACATAAATCACAGCAGGATCCTCCATGACCCACCTCCCAGAATATTGGAAATAAAAGCAAAAATAAACAAATGGGACCTAATTAAAATTAAAAGCTTTTGCACAACAAAGGAAACTATAAACAAGGTGAAAAGACAGCCTTCAGAATGGGAGAAAATAATAGCAAATGAAGCAACAGACAAACAATTAATCTCCAAAATATACAAGCAACTTCTGCAGCTGAATTCCCGAAAAATAAACGACCCAATCAAAAAATGGGCCAAAGAACTAAACAGACATTTCTCCAAAGAAGACATACAGATGGCTAACAAACACATGAAAAGATGCTCAACATCACTCATTATTAGAGAAATGCAAATCAAAACCACAATGAGGTATCATTTCACACCAGTCAGAATGGCTGCTATCCAAAAGTCTACAAGCAATACATGCTGGAGAGGGTGTGGAGAAAAGGGAACCCTCTTACACTGTTGGTGGGAATGCAAACTAGTACAGCCACTATGGAGAACAGTGTGGAGATTCCTTAAAAAACTGGGAATAGAACTGCCATATGACCCAGCAATCCCACTGCTGGGCATATACACCGAGGAAACCAGAATTGAAAGAGACGCGTGTACCCCAATGTTCATCGCAGCACTGTTTACAATAGCCAGGACATGGAAGCAACCTAGATGTCCATCAGCAGATGAATGGATAAGGAAGCTGTGGTACATATACACAATGGAATATTACTCAGCCATTAAAAAAAATACATTTGAACCGGTTCTACTGAGATGGATGAAACTGGAGCCCATTATACAGAGTGAAGTAAGCCAGAAAGAAAAACAACAATACAGTATACTAATGCATATATATGGAATCTGAAAGATGGTAACGATAACCCTATATGCGGGACAGAATGAGAGACACAGATGCATGGAACAATTTTATGGACTCTGAGGGAGAAGGTGAGGGTGGGACGTTCTGGGAGAATGGCATTGAGACATGTGTATTGTCATATGTGAAACAGAGCACCATTCCATGTTCGATGCATGTGACAAGGGCTCGGGGCCGGGGCAGTGGGATGATCCAGAGGGATGGGAGGGGGAGGGAGGTGGGTGGGGGGTTCGGGAAGGGGAACACATGTAAACCCATGGCTGATTCTTGTCAATGTATGGCAAAAACTATTACAATATTGTAAAGTAATTAGCCCCCAAGTAAAATAAATAAATTTATAAAAAAAAAAAAAAAAGAAAAAGAATTACAATATATCCCTCAAGTACTGTAAAGTAACCAATGCAGCTATCTATACTGACAAGTGAATAAATTAATTCAACCTGGAAGTAGAAGAATTAAACTGGCATAGATTATACTTCTTTAAAGCCAGCATTTGTTGAATTCTTATTAGTACATGCGCCAGAAACCTTACATTATCTCACTTAATCCTCTCAACAACCCTCTGAGGTCAGTACATATTACCACCTTCACTTTACAGAAGAGAAAACTATGACTCAGAATAACGACCAAGGTCACATAGCTTTCTGAGACCAGGCAATGGAGCCAAGATCTGAACCCAGACCTCCAAATCCAAAGTAAGAACTTTCATAACTCAGTTACACACCTTCTAGAGGACTCAGGAATTTACTGTAGGTGTTGAGGCCCTATACAATCCTCTATAGCTACAGTGGATCTTTAATTCACTGTGTTACCAAGGACATTAGCAATAGTAACAATTTGTACTACAATGAATTTTACATTGTCACTTTTATTACAGGGAGGAGTCCATTCATTAAAAGATCAGAATTCATGTCAATTATTAGTTTCATTACCTGACTTTATTTGAGTGACTTTCATCTCCCCTTGCCTCTCAACACACAAAACTCCATTTGTTATCTGCTGCCTTATTAACCTTTATTCTGCAATGTGTGATTAATAATAGTTGGCAACGAGTCTGGGCTACATATCAGGGGGATTTCAAAGATAAATTTACTGACCCAAAGGTGCTAGGTTAAATGTTTTGTTACAGATTCATGTATTTCCACTAGAAATATACAATTAAATACAAACTACAAATGAGGTGTTAAATCAAATTCCATGGTTCTTTCCCTGGAATACTTTTTTTTAAAGTCAGGCTGCAAACAGCATGCATCTACTAAAGACCCATTAAGTATGCTGTGGTTCAGAAAGTTGTGTTATAATGAAACACACTGCAATACAGCTCAGAAACAGCCTCTGAAACAAAAATTTCATTTGCTAATACCAGGCCAAAATTTTCCTCCTTCGCAATGTGTGTGTGTGTGTGTGTGTGTGTGTGTGTGTGTGTGTGTGTGTGTGTGTGTGTACATGTATTATCCTTTGTAAGAGTTTTGGCTCACAGAAGGCTCAAAGGCAATCAGGAATCCATTAAATTTCAGTGTCTGAATATTTTCACACAAGTTGAGGATGAAAGAAAATTGCCTGCCTGTTCCATATAAAAGAGAGGTGCTTGCCTATTGTAAACTTTTCAGTTTGCAATGCCCTAGTGGAAGAAGGCCAGGTGGAGGCAGGAGGCTGACCCAAGAAGACTGAATGTGTAATTTCCTTGCTCTTAGACTTTTCAAATAGATTTGCTAAAGCAGTAAGCTCCAATTATGGGGCCCTTTGGAGAATGTAGGAAGGAGCTGCTGGTTGGAAAGATGCAATAGGCTAAATTAAGTCTCTTTGACATCTCTAGGGACTACCCATACAACTGGAGGGGAGGGAGTGGCTTCCATAGTATTCCACCGGAAGCCAACCTGATCAAACTCACCTTGAAGAAAGTTCTTGAAACATTAGAACCCCTCTTCATACTCTACTCAGAGCAAGCAGGAAAGATGCAGATGAGTTGACTGGTAACAAGATCTGGATATTTCCTGGAGGTCAGTATTAGAGGAGAACAAGAATCTAGGGAGTGATGGAAACTGGCAGGGATGAACATTTAAAAGAGGCCCAGAGCAGGCCATTTGGAGGTAAAAAAAGCCCAGAGCTGGTACCATTTGATGAGGCTTATTTGATATTTGATCATTCTCTTCAGTGACAAAAAAACAAAGCCAGACAAAGACAAAAATTAAAAGGTAGTGAACTATGGGAAAAAAAGGAACCAGGGCAGTCTAAGATGGCAGTGTAGGAAGATCCTGATCTCATCTCCTCCCACATACACACTGAATCTATACCCACACATTACACAATTCTTTTTTAAAAAGACTTGAAAACTAGCTGAACAGTTCCTTCACAACAAACAGTAAAGGGGCCACACCAAGACAGGTAGGAGAGGCAGAGATGAAATCTTGCCAAAACTCCACCCTAGGCACCGGGAGCTACAATCAGGAGGGAGCTCAGACATCTGGAGTTTCTCTCTGAGGAGCAATGGCTTTGTGCCCCACATCAAATATGTAACCCTTGGGACCTGCAATGGAGAGATAAGCTCCAAGAATATCTGTCTTGGAAAACAAAATGGGGCTCATGACCAGGAGCCTCTAAGTGCTGTAGGGAACTGAAACTTCTCTCACCCTGGGGACCAACACAAAAGCAGCAATTTGAAAAGTGACTAGAGTATATGTGAAGGAGATTCATTTGCTAATCTCAGTGTCTGCTGGAGTATCAGGGGGGCTAATGGGACTCTCCTCAAGGATGAAGGCACTGGTGGGCATCATTTTAAAGCACTCACTCTGCCTTATAGCACTGGCAAGCGTGCCCAGCCCTGTGTTCTCCAGTCACCTTGCTAAAGCCAGCAGGCATACAGAGTCCACACAGGGCATGCTTCTTGATCATCTGGCTCTGGTTCCATATGTGTAGAACATCTTTTTCCATTGCTTCACTTTCAGTATCTGCGTGTCCTTATTCCAACCAAATGAGTCTCTTAAAGGCAACATATAGGTTTTTGTTTTTTTTTTTTCATTCATTCAACTACTTTATGTCTTTTGATTGGAGAATTTAGTACATGTACATTTAAATTATTAGCTATGTTCTTATTGCCATTTTGTTCATTGTTTTCTGGTTGTTTTATAGTTCTCTATTTATTCCAAGGATGAAAGCATGGCTCAATATTCACAAATAAATCAATCAACATAATGCACCATATTAATAAAATGAAGGATAAAAATCATATGATAATCTCAACAGATGCAGAAAAAGCATCTGACAAAATTGAACATCCATTTATGATAAAAACTCTCAAGAAAGTGGGTATAGAGGGAACATATTGAAACATAATAAAAAGTCATATATGACAAGCCCACAGCTAACATCATAATTATCTCAAAGCTTTCCTTTAAAATCAGAAATAAGACTAGGATGCTTACTCTTGTTACTTTTATTGTGGAAGTCCTAGCTAGAACAATTAGGCAAGAAAAAGAAATACAAGGCATGAAAATAGGAAAAAAAAACCAGCAAAACTGTTGCTATTAGTGGATAACATGATTTTATATACATAAAACTGTAAAGACTCCACTAAAAAATAGAACTAATAAACTCAACAAAGTTGCAAGATATAAAGCAAATGTACAAAAATCTGTTAAGTTTACAGATGCTAACAATGAAGTATCAAAAAGAAAATTAAGAAAACAATCTCATTTACAATCAAAAAGAATAAAATACAGAGGAGTAAATTTAACCATGGAGGTAAAAGACCCATATACTGAAAACTCTAAGACATTAATGAAATAAATTAAAGAAGACTCAAATGGAAAGATAGTCCTTCCTCATAGATTGGAAGAATTAATATTATTTAAATGCCCATATTACCCAAAGCAATCTACAGATTCAATGCAATTCCTATCAAAATCCCAGTGGCATTTTTTACAGAACCAGAACAAAGAATTCTAAAATTTGTATGGAACCACAAATTACCACGAGTAGCAAAACGATCTTGAGAAAGAAGAAGAAGGATAGAGGTATCATGCTCCTTGATTTCAAAGTATACTGCAAAGCTACTGTAATCAAACCATATGGTACTAGCACCAAAAAAGACATAGAGATCAGTGGAACAGAAAACAGAGCCCAAAAATAAACTCATGGATATATGGTTAGTTAATTTATGACAAAGGATATAAGACTATACAATAGGAAAAGGATATTCTCTTCAATAGTGTTTAGAAAACTGGAAAGCTATATGCCAAACAATGCAATCAGACTTTTCCCACTGTATATTCTTGTATCCTATCTTGCACCATATACAAAAATTAATTCAAAATTAATTAAAGACTTTAATATATAAACCATAAAATTCCTAGAAGGAAACATAGAGAGTAAGCTCCTTGACATCAGTCTTGGAAATGATTTGTTTTGTTTTGTCTTTTTTTTGGATCTGACTCCAAAAGCAAAGGCTATAGAAGCAAAAAGAATTAAAAAAAGCAGGAAATAGGGCTACATCAAACTCAAAAACCTCTGTACAGCAAAGGAAACTGTCAACAAAATGAAATGTCCTACTAAATGGTAGAAAATATTTGCAAATCATATATCTGATAAGGAGTTAATATCCAAAATATATAAAGAACTCATAAAACTCAAAAGCAAAAATACACAATCTGATTTTTTTTTTTTTAAATTGGCAGAGGATCTGAATAGACATTTTTTCCAAAGAACATAAACAGATGGCCAACAGGCACATGAAAAAATGTTCAACATCACTAATTACCTAGGAAATACAAATCAAACCAACAATCAGATATCATCTCACATCTGTTAGAATGGTTATTATCTAAAAGATAAGAACTAACAAGTGTTGGAGAGGATATGGAGAGAAGGGATTCCTAGTACACTGTTGGTGAGAATGCAAACTGATGCAGCCACTATGGAGATCAGTATGGAGGGTCCTTAAAAAATTAAAACTAAAACTACCACATGATTCAGCAATTCCACTTCTGAGAATATATGCATCCCTATATTCACTGCAGTATTATTTACAATGGCCAAGATATGGAGACAAACTGTGTTCACTGGTAGATGAATGTATGAAGGTGTAGTATATATACAAAAGAATACTATTCAGCCTTAAAAAAAAGAATGCATTCCTGCCATTTGTGACAGCATGAGTGGATTGTGAGGGGACCCTCAAAGTGCCCTTATGTGAAATAAGTCAGAAAAAGAAAAACTAATACAGTATGATCTCACTTATATGTGGAATCTAAAAAAAAAAAAAAAAAAAAAAAAAAATCCAAACAAGCAACACATAACACAACAAAACTCATAGATAAGAGAACAGAATGGTAGTTTCTAGTGGTAAAGAGTTTGGAAGAGAGGCAAAATGGGTGAGGGAGGCCAAGAGGTGTATAAACTTCCAGTTATGAAATAAATAAGCTAAAAGGATTAATAATATTGTAATGCACAAGTGAAAGTTATCAAGAGAGTAAATCTTTCAAGTTCTCATCACATGGAATGTGATTTTTTTTGTGTAGTACCAGATGGTAACTAGACTTATTGTGATGTCCAGTGTACACCAATATTGAATCTTTACATTGTAGACATGAAACTAATACAATGTTACATGCTAATTACACCTAAAACTTTTAAAAAGCTGTGACTGTGGAGAAGAGTGCATTTTTACAAGAATGATGTATGTGGGAATAATTTTCACATTATTCAGTGACCCTAATCACACCAAAGGAGGAGTCGGACAACTTTCAAAGGTAAACATTATTTGAGACCTTTTCAGGAGGAAATAAGAACACAAATCCTCAAAGGTGATGCTGTGAAAGTGCTGCACTCAATATGCCAGCAAATTTGGAAAACTCAGCAGTGGCCACAGGACTGGAAAAGGTCAGTTTTCGTTCCAATCCCAAAGAAAGGCAATGCCAAAGAATGCTCAAACTACCGCACAATTGCACTCATCTCACATGCTAGTAAAGTAATGCTCAAAATTCTCCAAGCCAGGCTTCAGCAATACGTGAACCGTGAACTTCCAGATGTTCAAGCTGGTTTTAGAAAAGGCAGAGGAACCAGAGATCAAATTGCCAATATCCGCTGGATCATCAAAAAAGCAAGAGAGTTCCAGAAAAACATCTATTTCTGCTTTATTGACAATGCCAAAGCCTTTGACTGTGTGGGTCACAATAAACTGTGGAAAATTCTGAAAGAGATGGGGATACCAGACCATCTGACCTGTCTCTTGAGAAACCTGTATGCAGGTCAGGAAGCCACAGTTAGAACTGGACATGGAACAACAGACTGGTTCCAAATAGGAAAAGGAGTATGTCAAGGCTGTATATTGTCACCCTGCTTATTTAACTTATATGCAGAGTACATCATGAGAAATGCTGGGCTGGAAGAAACACAAGCTTGAATCAAGATTGCTGGGAGAAATATCAATAACCTCAGATATGCAGATGACACCACCCTTATGGCAGAAAGTGAGGAAGAACTAAAGAGCCTCTTGATGAAGGTGAAGGAGGAGAGTGAAAAAGTTGGCTTAAAGCTCAACGTTCAGAAAACTAAGATCATGGCATCTGGTCCTATCACTCCATGGGAAATAGATGGGGAAACAGTGGAAACAGTGTCAGACTTTACTTTTTTGGGCTCCAGAATCACTGCTGATGGTGACTGCAGCCATGAAATTAAAAGACGCTTACTCCTGGGAAGGAAGGTTATGGCCAACCTAGATGGCATGTTTAAAAGCAGAGACATTACTTTGCCAACAAAAGTCCATCTAGTCAAGGTTATGGTTTTTCCAGTGGTCATGTATGGATGTGAGAGTTGGACGGTGAAGAAAGCTGAGCGCCGCAGAATTGATGCTTTTGAACTGTGGTGTTGGAGAAGACTCTTGAGAGTCCCTTGGACTGCAAGGAGATCCAATCAATCCATCCTAAAAGAGATCAATCCTGGGTGTTCATTGGAAGGTCTGATGTTGAAGCTGAAACTCCAATACTTTGGCCACCTCATGCGAAGGGTTGACTCACTGGAAAAGACCCTAATGCTGGGTAGGATTGGGGGCGGGAGGAGAAGGGGACGACAGAGGATGAGATGGTTGGATGGCATCACCGACTTGATGAACATGGGTTTGGGTAGACTCCGGGAGTTGGTGATGGACAGGGAGGCCTGGCGTGCTGCAGTTCATGGGGTTGCGGAGAGTCGGACACGACTGAGCGACTGAACTGAACTGAACTGAAGAACACAAAGGGCATCTTTTTTGGGTGTTAATTCTAGGTCTTGTAGATTTTCACAGAACTGTTCAACTTCAGCTTCTTCAGCATTACTGTTTGGGGCATAGACTTGGATTACAGTAATACTGAATGGTTTGCCTTGGAAACAAACAGAGGTCATTCTGTCATTCTTGAGATTGCATCCAAGTACACATTTCATACTCTTTTGTTGACTATGATGGCTACTCCATTTCTTCTAAGGGATTCTTCCCCACAGTAGTAGATATAATGGTCATCTGAGTTAAATTCACCCATTTCAGTCCATTTTAGTTCTCTAGTTCCTAAAATGTTGATGTTCACTCTTGCCATCTCCTGTGTGACCACTTCCAATTTGCCTTTTTTCATGGACCTAACATTCCAGGAATGCAAAAGTAGGAAGTCAAGAAATACCTGGAGTAACAGGCAAATTTGCTCCTGGAGTACAAAATGAAGTAGGGCAAAGGCTAATATAGTTTTGCCAAAAGAACGCACTGGTCATACAAAACACTCTCTTCCAACAACACGAGAAGACTCTACACATGGACATCACCAGATGGTCGACACCAAAATCAGATTGATTATATTCTTTGCAGCCAAAGATGGAGAAGCTCTATACAGTTGGCAAAAACAAGACTGGGAGCTGACTGTGGCTCAGATCATGAACTCCTTATTGCCAAATTTAGACTTAAATTAAAGAAAGTAGGGAAACCCACTCGACCACTCAGGTATGACCTAAGTAAAATCCCTTACGATTATACAGTGAAAGTGACAAATAGATTCAAGGGATTAGATCTGGTAGACAGAGTGCCTGAAGAACTATGGACGGAGGTTTGTGACACTGTACAGGAGGCTGGGATCAAGACCATTATCAGGAAAAAGAAATGCAAAAAGGCAAAATGGCTGTTTGAGGAGGTCTGACAAATAGCTGAGAAAAGAAGAGAAGCTAAAGGCAAAGGAGAAAAGGAAAGATATACCCACTTGAATGCAGAGTTCCAAAGAATAGCAAGTAGAGATAAGAAAGCCTTCCTCTGGGATCAGTGCAAAGAAATACAGGAAAACAATAGAATGGAAAAGACTAGAGATCTCTTCAAAACAATTAGAGATAACAAGGGAACATTTCAAGCAAAGATGGACACAATAAAGGACAGAAATGATGTGGACCTAACAGAAGCAGAAGGTATTAAGGAGAGGTGGCAACAATAAACAGAAGAGCTATACAAGATAATCACAATGGTGTGATCACTCAACTAGAGTCAGACATCTTGGAATGTGAAGTCCAGTGGGCCTTCAGAAGTATCACTATGAATAAAGCTAATGGAGGTGATGGAATTCAGTTGAGCTCTTTCAAATTCTAAAAGATGACGCTCTTAAAATGTTGCACTCTATGTCAGCAAATTTGGAAAACTCAGCAGTGGCCACAAGACTGGAAAAGGTCAGTTTTCATTCCAATCCCAAAGAAAGGGAATGCCAAAGAATGCTCAAACTACTGTACAATTGCACTCATCTCACATGCTAGCAAAGTAATGCTCAAAATTCTCCAAGCCAGGCTTTAACAGTATGTGAACGATGAACTTCCAGATGTTCAAGCTGGGTTTAGAAAAAGCAAAGGAATCTGAGATCAAATTGCCAACATCCGTTGGATCATTGAAAAAATAAGAGAGTTCCAGAAAAACATCTACTTCTTCATTGACTGTGCCAAAGCCTTTGACTGTGTGGATCACAACAAACTGTGGAAAATTCTTAAAGAGATGGGAATACCAGACCACCTGACCTGTCTCCTGAGAAATCTGAATGCAGGTCAAGAAGCAACAGTTAGAACTGGACATGGAACAGCAGACTGGTTCCAAATTGGGAAAGGAGTATGTCAAGGCTATATATTGTCATCCTGCTTATTTAACTTATATACAGAGTACATCATGAGAAACACTGGGCTGGATGAAACACAAGTTGGAATCAAGATTGCCAGGAGAAATATCAATAACACCACCCTTATGGCAGAAAGTGAAGAAGAACTAAAGAGCCTCTTGATGAAAGTGAAAGAGGAGAGTGAAAAAGTTGGCTTAAAATTCAACATTCAGAAAACTAAGATCATGGCATCTGGTCCCATCACTTCATGGCAAATAGATGGGGAAACAGTGGAAATAGAGCTGACTTTATTTTTGGGGGCTCCAAAATCACTGTAGATGGTGACTGCAGCCATGAAATTAAAAGACACTTACTCCTTGGAAGAAAAGTTATGACCAACCTAGACAGCATATTAAAAAGTAGAGCATTAAAAAGTGAGTAGGTCTACTCACTCTGTTACTTCGCCAACAAAGGTCCGTCTGGTCAAGGCTATTGTTTTTCCAGTGGTCATGTATGGATGTGAGAGTTGGAGTATAAAGAAAGCTGAGTGCTCTAGAATTGATGCTTTTGAACTGTGGTGTTGGAGAAGACTCTTGAGAGTCCCTTGGACTGCAAGGAGATCCAACCAGTCCATGCTAAAGGAAATCAGTCCTGAATATTCATTGGAAGGACTGATGTTGAAGCTGAAACTACAATACTCTGACCACCTGATGCGAAGAACTGACCTATTTGAAAAGACCCTGATGCTGGGAAAGATTGAAGGTGGGAGAAGGGGATGTCAGAGGATGAAATGGTTGCATGGCATCACCAACTCAATGGACATGAGTGTAAGTAAACTGTGGGAGTTGGTGATGGACAGGGAGGCCTGGCATGCTACAGTCCATGGGGTCACAAAGAGTCAGACACGACTGAGTGACAACTGAACTGAACTAAAGAACAGAAAGGCTTGAATTCAAGATAAGACAGAGGCGCTATTCATTTTAGTATAAGTCGCAATGGACAAACTGTCAGGTTTTATCTAATGTAACTAATCCAGAAATCCTATATTTGAGGCTTAAATGATGTTATCCTCAATTAAGCCAGATAAATTTTCAAATGGCTAAATGTCTTTGTTTTTACAGAGCCTATTTAATAACAACAGTATCACTTCTGGGGAGGGGCAGGAAGAGGATCTCTCATTTTAAAGAATTTCACAATTGCACACTCCTTATCCTCAAATCACTATCTATTTACTACATAAAACAGACCTCTTTCCCTTCAGAAATCATTTTTGCAGATAGAGTTACAATATGAAGGGATGGAGTGGCAGGGAACTGACCAATGGCAGGAGTGTTTTTGTTTGTCAAGAGCTCTCATTCGTCATTTCTCAGATAAAACTCTGGTCGTCCTAGAAAGAACTGAAAGAGAAATGACTTCAGGGCTTGGGGTTATTGGGAAAAGAAAATGTTACGTTTCTGAGAGAAGAAAACAGATGTCCCATCAAAATACATCTAACCCTATAATATTCCAAATTTCTGTCTTTGTGAAGGCAAATTATAATCTTGTGGTTGCTTGCCTAACCACCACGTGTTACTCAGTGTCTTGTGTGCGTGGTTAGCTTGTATCCTGAGATAACTTTAGAGCCATGCACATCTTTCCCCAAATTTCTAAATGTGAGTTTGAATTTACTATTGTAGTTACTTTCATCCTCTAAAAGTGGGATCTTAAAATTCACTGGAAAAGGGTTGAAATTCCAGTTAATAGTGATGTTTTATAACAATCAGCATTTGGATATAACATACTGGTTTTGTTTCCATTTTCTCTGAATGGCAGCTAGATTAACTAGAAGAATTAAAATCAGACAATTCTGTACTTTCTCACCCACTTTTGGGGGTTGAATGAATTGAAAAACTCCAAAAAGAAGATATTTTAAAGGAGTTCTTGCACTGAGAAAAGCCAGTGAAAAAGAAAACAGCATCAACTGTCTCTTCCCTCCCTGTTGCACCGGGGTGGTTCTAGCAGCCCCCCATGTGGGAATGGGTGCATCTGGGGAGGAGGCAAAGGCAATGTCTCACTGAACACCATGACTTGTCTGGGCAGAGTCTCTTATCCAAGATTCCACTCGGGGGAAGACAGAACGATAGAATTGGGGTATCAAAGCATGTTCTGTACGGGACTTATTTGGGAAGTCTCAAAGAGCAGCCCAGGGCTGAGCTTGGGTCTCAGGTTTTTTATGGCTGTCCAAATACTGCATCTGTTCTTCAGAAGATGGGGCTACTCCTCATTGGCTTTTCCATTGAAATTATGGAATAAGTACTCCTTGGCTCCTTAAGACCATTTAGACCAGTGAAGAGCTTTAATCTTCACTATTTGAATTGCCTTATCTTGCTTAGGGGAACAAAGTCAAAGTGATACAAGAAACGAAAATTTTAAAAAACTGAGTTTTTGTGACCAAGTCCTGGAACTGGGGCCAAAAAAATACAAGTTGCCTTCCCCTTGAGCTATCGCCTCTGTCCTCTCCAAGTCTGCTAGCACTCCTGGTACTACTCCTTACCACGAGGGAAAGCTCTGTCGAAACCTATCTCCCTTATCTTACTCAGGCTTTCAGCTGCACTGCAATGAGATGATCACTTCTTTCTTCAAACACTCCCCTCTTCCGTCTTCCACTGCAGGCTCTCACTCTTCTGGTTTTCTCTGACTGTTGGGCATATGCTTTTTCATTGCCCTTGCAGGCTCTCCCTATAAAGACCTATGATTGTTGTCATTCCCTGTGCTTAATCTCAGGCTCCTTTCTCTGCCTTGCTAAATGTTCTCCCTAGGGGATCTCATTTATTCCTGTGGTTTTAAATGTCATCTATGTTTTATTTAGATGGTTCTCAAATTTAAAGAAAAAATGTTGATGTTTACTCATTTAACATTTATTGAGATTATGCAAGGCAGGAGCGTGCTTCTATATTATCATTTTGACAACCTTAACATCCTGGTCGTACACACTCATTCACTTACAAATCCTTCTCAGTAACCTCTCTCCATTCGCCCACATTGCCAATCTGTCAACAAGTCTTAAAATCTTGCTTCTTTTGTGTTTTTCCCACCTCCTCTTTCCTTCCTCCTAGTCAAAATCTTATTCAAGATCCTCATCACCTTCTGCCTACAGGGAGAAAACAGAATTTTATCTGGCTCTCTGGTGTGGAGAATTCTGAGCCCAATTCAATGTTCACACAGAGTGACGGTGGGGGTCACTCACTCCACACATATCATTTGGGCCTACTATGTGCCTAGTGCCATTTGGAATCACACTGTTCTTGCTCTCAAGTTGTTGGTATCTTAGTGGAAGAGGCAGAAAAATGAACAAACCACTAGAGGATGGTAAAGGCGATAATGGAATATGCACAGGTGCCATGGGAATACATGGGAAGGGCACTAGCCTTAACTTTGGGGACCAGAGAAGTTCTACCTTTGAAAGTGAGCACTGAAAGAACTAGAGCAAGAGTTAGCCAGAGGGGTGTGTGTGTGTGTGTGTGTGTGTGTGTGTGTGTGTGTGTGTGTGTGTTGCAGTGAGGATGTGCATATGAGGAAAACAAGCACCAGCACAATGAAGCAGAGAAATTGCCAGTGTCTCCTCACCACAGGGTTTTAAGCAGGAAAAGTGATAAGGTCAGAAGCATTCTTTAGAAAACTCCCTCTGACTATAGTTAGAAAAAGGATTGAGAGGAAAGTCATTTGGAGGCTGTTGAATTCAGTAACCAGCAACAGATAACGGTGGCTTTGAACTAAGACAGTGGCAGTGAGGATGGACAGAAGTGAAATGATCAATAATTGATTGGCCTTCGCGAATGATTAAATGGAACAGAGCTAGGTTAAAATCTGATCTTGATCATTAACTGGATGCAAGCCAATCACAACCTTCTCTAGCCTCAGTGTTCTCATTGTGTAAGGGAGATAACAATAACTAATGCCCAGAATCATTATGATGGTAAATCAGGATTTACTGCATGTGAGAATGCCTGACATAGAAAGTTGTCAATAAATTTTCACTTCTTTCCTTCTTCAAACATTTTATTGACTTTATAATATCTTACTCCAGAACACAGCTGCTATTTTATTATATTGAAATTAACTTCCTGTAGAGCAATGTTTCTCAGTCTGGGCACTACTGAGATTTGGGGCCTGATGATTCATTGTTGTGGATGCTGTCCTGTTCACTGATTAGGTGCCATTAGATGCCAGGAGTACCCCAATCCCAGTGATGACAATCAACAATGTCTCCCGACATTGCCAAACTCCCCCACAACCTGAAGGGGGGGTTAGTGGGAAATGGCTGTAGTTTAGAATCATTATTCTAGGATTTCCTGTCCCTTTGCCAGCCACACTTTCAATACTACTGCCCATCCCTCCAAATACAGATTTTTTGGTTACTTTCCTCCGTGGACCACCACTCTAGCCAGGTAAGTATATTATAATCTCACTCATCTCATACCACCTAATTTTTCCCACACCATACACAATGCCAAGAACACAGCATTGAATATCACTGAATGATATTTTCATCAACTCGATTAACAAGAGATTCAAGCCCAAACTCCTAGCATGCAGTCGATATTGCAAAAGCCTAGCCCTCTAACTCTCCAATTGGATATCATTATTGCCTCTTATTACCCTCCCTTCCCAATTTATCCTTTGCCATAATACTCTGCCTTTCAGACTTTAACATTTTGTAGATTAGGGCCTCCCCCTGCCCCACCTTCAACCTCAGCTCACTCACACAAAGAAAACCAACATAGTTTTGCCAACTTTATTTTTCTAGGTAGTAACATTTCAACACCAATGACAGCAACAAGCATCCCACTATCACTTCATGAAAGGAAATTTTCACAAAAATAGAAAAGAACATAACCTCGGGATAAAAGAAAAGAATTTAAATTGATTGAATTTAGTTTTATGAAAGGACTCAAAACATTGTACTTATTTTCCTCATTTCTGAGAAAACTGGTGCAGATTTCATCATGGATCAGCTTTCAAAAACCACCAGTCTAATTTCCAGGCTGACCAGACTAGGTTACTTTCTTCTTTGACCAGACCCTCCTGGCCCATGGGCTTCTGTATACAACCACTCAATATGCTCTTCCCACCCATCTCGGCTGGAAACTTCCACCCCTTCTCCAAAGTCAGCATATAGAAATTACGTTATGTTCAAATCAGAGGCAATCTTTCTCTTCCTTACTTTACTTCTTGGGGAAATTCCATAGTCTACATAGTGGAGGTGTGTTTACATAGGCTACAACCAGCAGCATCTCCTCACCTTTGACCCTGCAAGTAAATAGCATGCATCTAATAAATGCATGCTGTATCAAGTGATTGGATAGACTCTGGCTTTGGATATTCCATTGCTTCCACCAGGAATACCTACTCTATTAGTTTTCTATTGCTGCCATAATAGATCGCCACAAACTGAGTGATTTAAAATGGAACAAATGTACCACCTCATAGTTATGTAGGTTAGAAGTCTTACACAGGTTTCGTGGGGGCCTAAATCAAGGTGGTGGAAGGGCTGTTTTCCTTTTTGGAGGCTGAATTCTATTTGCTTTTCCCCAAAAAAATTCCAGCTTGTAGAAGCCACCTGAATGTCTTGGCCCAGAGCCCATTTCCTCCATGTTCAAAGCCAGCAACTTTGCATCTCTCTGACCTTTCTTCCATAGTCACATCTTTCTCTGACTCTGACTTAAGCCATAACAAGTCCTCTGATTGTAAGCATCCATGTGATGATGATATAGAGCCCACTTGGATAATCTAGGGGAATACCTCTACCTCGTGTTCCTTAAATTTAATCACACCTGCTAAGTTACTTTTACCACAGAAAGTAGCATATTCACAGGTTCTGAGGATTTGGCTGTGGACATTTTTTGAGGCTATTATTTCATCATCTTTACCCACTTTCACTGTTCTTTATCAATTCACATTCCTCACTCTATTCATGATCTGAAACTTTCTCACAATCATAAAAATAATAGATGATAGAATCAGGATTTGAACCTGGGTCTATGTGGACACAAAGCTCCCTCTAATACCTTTGTGATGAAGAAAGTGGTAGAAAACCTGTCTTGTGCTATGGATGGCCACCATGTGGAGCGGGTGATAAGGCAGTGAAGGACCTTACTCTGAGTACATTTTAGATGGCATCTGAAAATGTACTGATGCTTTCTACCAACCCCTGTATGAATCTATGTGTTCAAAGACAAGTGTTCATGGTCATATGAGACATCTGAAAGACACTCTTGTAAATTGGATTCCAGCTTCTGTAACTCATCTCTGCATGGTAAGGCAACACTCATCCCTAGTTGCGAATGTATTTTTTAGCATCTTGGAACCATACACAGTTAGGCTTCCTAAGCTTTGATCTAAGAACACATTTCTAACAAGCTTCCCTTTAGCTGTCACAGGGTTCAGATCTGCAAAGCCTGTGTGGAGTATAAAGGGCTATTTTTGTTTAAAAATTTAGCATTGATTATACAGTGGTGATTCATGGCTTGGGTACTTCAAGGCTTAATTAATATAATAGCGCATGGTAAGTAAGGTCTCTGTGGCAGAATTCATAACTAATTGGTGCTGAACTAAAATCCAGAGTTACTAAACTTTTTTTCTCTAGCAGGGCTTAGTAGAGACTGTTTCTTACAGCAGAAACCTTGCATGACTTCCATTCACTATGACCTACAGACTGTTGAGCCAGTCAGACAATACCAAAAACTGCCCCTGACTTCAGAATAGTCTTCAACTACCTGAAGAAGACCTTGGTGGCAAGGTTCTAAGGAAATCATCTGTTTAGAGGCAGGGCTGTATATCCTAGATAAGTCTCTCCAATTTCTTTCATCACTTGCATTAGAGACTACTAGGGAAAGAGAGCTCTTTTCCTTTTCCCCCAGCCTTCAGTTCAGTTCACTTCAGTCGCTCAGTCGTGTCCAACTCTTTGCGACCCCATGAACCACAGCACAACAGGCCTCCTTGTCCATCACCAACTCTCGGAGTTTACACAAACCCATGTCCATTGAGTCAGTGATGCCATCCAACCATCTCATCCTCTGTCGTCCCCTTCTCCTGCCCTCAGTCTTTCCCAGCATCAGGGTCTTTTCAAATGAGTCAACTCTTTGCATCAGGTGGCCAAAGTATTGGAGTTTCAGCTTCAACATCAGTCCTTCCAATGAACACCCAGGACTGATCTCCTTTAGGATGAACTGGATGGATCTCCTTGCAGTCCAAGGGACTCTCAAGAGTCTTCTCCAACACCACAGTTCAAAAGCATCAATTCTGTGGCACTTTGCTTTCTTTATAGTCCAACTCTCACATCCATACATGACCACTGAAAAAACCATAGCCTTGACTAGACGGACCTTTGTTGGCAAAGTAATGTCTCTGCTTTTCAATATGCTGTCTAGGTTGGTCATAACTTTACTTCCAAGGAGTAAGTGTCTTTTAATTTCATGGCTGCAGTCACCATCAGCAGTGATTTTGGAATCCAGAAAAATAAAATCAGTCACTGTTTCCACTGTTTCCCCATCTATTTGCCATGAGTTGATGGGATCGAATGCCATGATCTTAGTTTTCTGAATGTTGAGCTTTAAGCCAACTTTTTCACTCTCCTCTTTCACTTTCATCAAGAGGCTCTTTAGTTCTTCACTTTCTGCCATAAGGGTGGTGTCATCTGCATATCTAAGGTTATTGATATTTCTCCTGGCAATCTTGATTCCAGCTTGTGCTTCCTCCAGCCCAGCATTTCTCATGATGTACTCTGCATGCAAGTTAAGTAAGCAAGGTGACAATATACAGCCTTGATGTGTTCCTTTTCCTATTTGGAACCAGTCTGTTGTTCCATGTCCAGTTCTAACTGTTGCTTCCTGACCGTCATACAGGTTTCTCAGGAGGCAGGTCAGGTAGTCTGGTATATTCCCATCTCTTTCAGAATTTTCCACAGTTTGTTGTGATCCACACAGTCAAAGGCTTTGGCATAGTCAATAAAGCAGAAATAGATGTTTTTCTGGAACTCTCTTGCTTTTTTGATGATCCAGCAGATGTTGGCAATTTGATCTCTGGTTCCTCTGCCTTTTCTAAAACCAGCTTGAACATCTGGAAGTTCATGGTTCACATATTGCTGAAGCCTGGCTTGGGGAATTTTAAGCATTACTTTACTAGCATGTGCTGCTGCTGCTAAGTCGCTTCAGTCATGTCCGATTCTGTGTGACCCCATAGACAGCAGCTCACAAGGCTTAGCTGACCCTGGGATTCTCCAGGCAAGAACACTGGAGTGGGTTGCCATTTCCTTCTCCAATGCATGAAAGTGAAAAGTGAAAGTGAAGTTGCTCAGTCGTGTCCGACTCTTCTCGACTCCATGGACTGCAGCCTACCAGGCTCCTCCATCCATGGGATTTTCCAGGCCAAGAGTACTGGAGTGGGTTGCCATTGCCTTCTCCTACTAGGGTGTGAGATGAGTGCAATTGTGTGGTAGTTTGGGCATTCTTTGGCATTGCCTTTCTTTGGGATTGGAATGAAAACTGACCTTTTCCAGTCCTGTGGCCACTGCTGAGTTTTCCAAATTTCCTTGGTGAGGTATAATTAACAAGTATGTTTTCATATATTTATATATATATATATATATATACATATATATATATATATATATATATATATATATATACTTGTGAAGTGATCAGCACAATCAAACTAATTAACATATCCATCACCTCACAAAGCTACCATTTTCTTTCTGTCTCTCTCTTTTTTTTTTTTGTTTGTTTGTTTGTTTTTGTAGGGTGAACACTTAAGAACTACCTTTTAAGCAATTTTAAGTATATAATACAGGATTGTTAGCTATAGACACAAACCTGTACAGAAGCTCTCCAGAACATATTTTTCTTGCATAAATGATACTTTATACTCTTGGATCAATAACTCTCCATTTCCCCTGCCCTTCAGTCCCTGACAATTCCCATTTCACTCTCTGCCTCTATGGGTTTAACTATGTTCATTTTTAGATTTAAGTAAGATCATGCCATATTTGTCTTTCTGTGTCTGGCTTATTTCACCTGGCATAATGCCCTCCAGATTCATCCATATTTTTGCACATGGTAGAACACCCTTCTTTTTAAAGGCTGAATAATATTCCATTGCAAATATATACTATATTTTGAGAGTGATGTCTTGATTTAAGTAGCAAAGTGTCATTGATGGCAATCCTCCATCTATATATCATTATCTGAACTTCAAAATGTTCACATCCATCAAGGAGAGAATCCAACAATTTTATCCATGTTAATTAAAACTGACAGATGTATCACAGATTCATATGCACAACTTTTATTGACCATCAAGACAGATAAAACAGCTAGAGGGCCTGAGGTTCAGATGTAGGCTTAGTGAGATCACCCTGTTTCATCATGTGCTTCAGATATGGGCGATGTACCTAGCAAAATCAAATAATTGGGCTGGGACCCACAACAATTGAATAATAGGGATAACAGATAAACAATCAAAAAGCAAAACCAAAGTGGCCTAAAACAGGAAATTTAGCGTAAGAATATCTTTCTAATAAATAGCCCAAAGACTCTACTAATAACCTCATTTTCTGAAAGTTCTCCATGGGAAACGGAAGTATCAGAAGGAGGAGGTAACGTGAAAAGAAGCTGAGAGCTTTTAGAAATAATTACTGCTAAGTGGAAATGTCACTCTCCCCCACATTCCCATATCTTTTTAGATTAGCAAGCAGCAGTGACCAGATGGAGGCTGTGTGTTGAAATGCCTTCTGTGATGCTTGCCAAACAATTGCAGGAGTCAAGCTCTTCTTGAACAGATGGGCCACTGATTTCTCAGGTTAAAGATCAGCCAGGCTCATTAAAGAAGTTGCAAGGGTTCAGCAGCTAAAATTCCTTATTAGCCTCCCATCCTGAGGGACAGATGCATCTTCTGTAGCCAAGAAAAAAAAGGTTGACCAGAGTAGGGCAATTAAATACCCCACAATATTGATACCAAGTACTACAGGAAAGCATATGGATAAAAAAAGAATGGGTTTATAAGGATGGCCATTTAAGCCTAATGCTGTTGTTCTTTGGAATTTTTTGGTGTGGTCTATTATCAGTACTTTCTGATAGCCTATATGAGAGAAAGAGTGTTTTTTGTATACACATGGGGCTTCCCTGGTGGAAAAGAATCTTAAAAAGAGTGGCATATGTATGTATATGTAACTAACTTTGCTATACACCTGAAACTAACACAACTTTATGAAGCAACTATACTTCAATAAAATATATATATATATATATATATTGTATTGACCTGAAGCGAATTAGTGGAAGACTTTTTGTGTAAATTCAAGCTTAATTTATTACCATTCTAAAATAACCAGCACAAGCTGGATAAGGGAAGTCAACAAGAGGGGCATCTTATCATCAGTGTAAAAGGATTAAATTAAATGGAAAATTTGAGGCCAGCACTCCAGGGGAAACACATGAAGAACCAGAGGTCAAGAATTAAATTTCATGTTTCCTGAGCAAGATCAGATCACAGAAGATTAGATCAATAGCTTCTCTGACAGAACAACTTTAATTGATATTGAAAAAGTAGCCAATTACTTCTACTTTAGGGAAAAACTTGATTGATATAATGGTCTGGGAAACTGTGTTTGGAAAAATTTTTTCAAATTGACCTGGAGATGAAATGTCAAGTATTCCCAAGTCAACCATTAAAAAGCATGTGAATTAGTTAAAATTTGACTTCACTGTCCTCTCACATTCATCTGCTTTCCATCTTCATTTATTGCACTGTGAGGTTGCAGATGTCTACCAGTTTCATTAGAGACAGATATTAAATATAGTCATATATCAACATAAATGAAACCAGTGATAACCAGAAATCAAACACCTATGACAGATACACAAAAACTGGGGAGAAAGGAACACAAACACTCCACTACTCGAAATATTTTTATAATTAGAAATCTTTAGAAAGGTATAATACATAACAATACATCTACACTTTCCTAAGCAGGAAAACAAAATGCTATTTTATCTTGATTTGACGTTGGGTCCTCTTTAACGATTATGAATTATTTACGATACCCTCTCTACAGCTATGGCTGTAGACAAAGCTGTAGATGGTGTGGGCCACAGGAACACGATGTAGCTCATTAAGGAGACCTTGTGAGCACACTGATGCTTCCTCCAGGTGGCAGAGTGACACTAAGTGTGCTAAGTGTGCTAAGTGACACTAAGCTGTGCACACACAGTTCACTCAAGGGTGATGATGTCACTTGCTTCCTACTTTCCAGTGATATAATGGTTCTCTTTTCTTTCTTTCCATGGTTTCCATTCCCAACATCTCTAAAAAGCTTATGATTTCCACAGCTTGTTATCCTTGTTGTTTTTAATATTCACCACTCTCTTCTCTCTGCATTTTTCTTTCTTGTCTCTTTGGATGCCCATGCTTCTCTCATGTTCCTTAGCTCTCAAATGTTGGCCTGGTCTTGATACATTACTGCACAGGCATGGGGCTTTTTTTCCTTTTCTTTGTAATATGCCTAACAACTAATCTCAGTGTTCTCTGTCTGAAATTTAGGTGTTCTGTGGATTTCACTGTTGCTGGGATCAAGGGTTACTCCTCTGCTGGTAAAGGCTCTTTTCAACATGAAACCATGTTTAGAGCAGAACTGGACTCTGCAGGGGGCTCTTGGTGAGGAGGGTGTCTATGAGTTATCATGGATTTATTGAAGTGGGTCCTGAATTATTTCACTCAGTAATAGAAAATGAATATTTTCCAGATAATCCATGGGCATGCACAGAATAAAATGAAGGGTACATTTTTGAATGCCTTAGAAATTGCATTTGGATGCATTTCATTGGATTGTAGCCAAATACAACTTCACGTAATACAGATCCAGAATGATAATTCTCACTGCCTGATAGAAGCATCATTTGGATTTTTGGCAAATTCTCGTCAAGTAATATGATCAATCCTTTTTGAGAGATGTAAAATAACACAAAGTATTCCATTTTCTCCTAGGTTTTCTTTCTTACCAAAGAATAATTTATCTTGAATAACTCATTTGCAGCTCAGTCAGAGAAATGCTTATGCCTAAAACACCTGGTGGTAGGATTAATGAGTATCTTAAATACAGGTTAACAGAACAAAAAGAGGACAGAAAGGGAGTCAGGACTTACTGTCTCTACATAGTCTTGGTAAATTGACTTTCCTCCTCTCCCAATATTTTATGCCCAGGTTTGTGTCCGGCATGGAAGAGGCAACAATGGAACAGAAGTCATAACTGTAAGTCCTGTTTGCTATCCTCAATGGGTTTGTGGTCTAGTTATTCAAAGCAGAAAAAACACAGTTTAAGAATAGCAAAAAATAATGGAATAATTTGGGAAAGTTATCACCTTATAGAGAAACAGATTTCTAAATTAATAATGTAGAAGCAAAATGCATACTTCTTAGTTCAGTGATGACTAAGTGAGGGTATAAAAGCAGCCTATAAATACTTTAAAGGCATAAATACCAAGTAGGGTGAGGAATTATTTTGTCTAGTACTCTACAGAAATAGCACTTAACACAGAATTAAGAAAAGGAATATGCTGAATTATATTGTGAACAATTATAAAGGAATTCTTAAACTGTAGTCCTATGTTACTTAATGACCTGAAGAACAGCGCTGGCTCTTTGATACTACCTGCTGTCATCCTACAATTGTCCAGTCAGGTCAATGAACATCAAGACTAAATAGACGGGGCAAGGGAAAAGGCGCAGCCCCTGACTGTGCTAGCCAAAAACTTGGTCACCTGAGCTGCTCAGACCTGGGAAGGGCACAAAACCCAGGCTCAACCAAGTCTGTGCCTTTGTGAAGTACCCAGGAACCTGAACTTGAGTGGCTTAAACCTGGGAAGTACAGGCAACCCCAGGGGCCGCTTCAGACAGTTCCTGGCAGTGTAACCTAGACCCTGAGCCGTGTAGCCTGGGAAAGCACACATGACATGAGTAGGGCAAACCCAGTGTGGCTGAATCATTGTGAGCACACACCAGAGAGATTTGTTTGCAGTGTTCCTCCCTCCCCACAGCATGACTGAACAAGTGAGACTAAAAAAAAGTGACCACCACAGCCCCCCTTGTGTCAGGGCGGAAATTAGACACTGAAGAGACCAGCAAACAGAAGAAGCTAAAAGGAACAGAAGGAACTGCTTTGGAAGTGAGAGATGCAAGAGATTAAAACCCTGTAGTTAGCACTGACTACATAGGAAGGGGCCTAGAGACCCTGAGAAGTACAAGCTGTACCAAGGAACTATCTCAAAATGAACTGACCCCACACTATCCATAAGAGCTGCAGAGAAAGTCCTAGATATATTTTTACTATTAGCATTTTTTTTAATTTTTAAAACTTTTTTTTATTATTTTTTAATTTTTTTAAATTTTATTTTATTTTCTTATTTTATTTTTATTTTTAAGTCACCTATTACTCTCAATTTTCATTTTTATAGCCTACTATTACCTTGCAAAAAAAGGAAAAGACCCTATTTTTATTTATATTATCTTAAGACCTTATTTTTAAAGCAAACTTCATATAACTATATATGTATTTTATAATTTTTGTGACTCTGGTGTTTTTTTTTCCTCTTTTTTTAATATAGTATTTTTGAGAACATAACTTCTACTCTAGATTTTTAATCTTTGCTTTTTAGTATTTGTTATCAACTTTGTATCTTCAAGAACCCAATCTTCAGTACCCATTTTCACTTGGGAACGAGATCACTGGCTTGATTGCTCTCTCCCCCTTTTAACTCTCCTTTTTCTCCACCAGGTCACCTTCATCTCCACCCTCCCCCTTTTCTTCTCAGCCCAACTCTGTGAATCTCTTTGTGTGTTCCAGGCTGTGGAGAACACATAGAGAACTGATTACTGGCTGGATCTCTCTCTCCCCTTTTGATCCCCCCTTTTCTCCTCCTGGCCACTGCTGTCTCCTTCCTCCCTCTTCTCTTCCCTGTGTAACTCTGTGAATATCTCTGAGAGGTCTAGACTGTGGAGAGCACATAGGGAAATGATTAGTGGCTAGCTTGCTCTCTCCCCTTTTGATTCCCCTCATCTCCTCCTGGTCACCTCTATCTCTCTCCTCCCTCTTCTCCATGTAACTCTGTGAACCTCTCCAGGTGTCCCTCACTGTGGAGAAACTTTTCATCATTAACCTATATGTTTTGTCACTGGTGCTATATAGATGGAGAAGTCTTGAGGCTACTATAAGAATAAGACTGAAAACCACAGACAGGAGACTTAAGTCCAAATCCTGAGTACACCAGAGAACTCCTGAATCCAGGAAGCATTAACCAATAGGAGCTCATCAAACGCCTCCATACCTACACTGAAACCAAGCACCACCCAAGGGCCAACAAGTTTTAGAGTAAGATATACCATGCAAATTCTTCAGCAACACAGGAACATAGCCCTGAGCTTCAATATACAGGCTGCCCAAAATCACACCAAACCCATGACATCTCAAAACTCATTTCTGGACACTTCATTGGACTCCAGAGAGAAGAAATCCAGCTCCACCCACCAGAACATCGACACAAGCTTCCCCAACCAGGAAACCTTGACAAGCCACCCGTCTAACCCCACCCACAGAGAGGAACCTCCACAATAAAGAGGAACCACAAACTGCCAGAAAACAGAAAGCCACCCCAAACACAGCAATATAAACAAGATGAAAAGGCAGAGAAATACCCAACAGGTAAAGGAACAGGATAAATGCCCTCCAAATCAAACAAAAGAGGAAGAGCTAGGGAATCTACCTGATAAAGAATTCCAAATAATGATAGTGAAAATGATCCAAAATCTGGAAAACAAATTGGAGTTACAGATTAATAACCTGGAGACAAGGATCGAGAAGATGCAAGAAAGGTTTAACAAAGACTTAGAAGAAGAAAAAGAAAAAAGAGTCAATATGTAATGACTAACGCAATAAATGAGATCAAAAACACTCTGGAGGGAACCAACAGTAGAATAACGGAGGCAGAAGATAGGATAAGTGAGGTATAAGATAGAATGATAGAAATAAATGAAAGAGAAGAAAAAAGAATTAAAATAAATGAGGACAACCTCAGAGACCTCTGGGACAATGTTAAATGCACCAACATTTGAATCATAGGAGTCCCAGAAGAAGAAGACAAAAAGAAAGACCATGAGAAAATACTCGAGGAGATAATAGTTGAAAACTTCCCTAAAGTGGGGAAGGAAATAATCACCCAAGTCCAAGAAACCCAGAGAGTCCCAAACAGGATAAACCCAAGGCGAAACACCACACAACACATATTAATCAAATTAACAAAGATCAAACACAAAGAACAAATATTAAAAGCAGCAAGGGAAAAACAACAAATAACACACAAGGGGATTCCCATAAGGATAACAGCTGATCTTTCAATGGAAACACTTCAGGCCAGAAGGGAATGTCAGGACATACTTAAAGTGATGAAAGAAAATAATCTACAGCCCAGATTACTGTATCCAGCAAGGATCTCATTCAAATACAAAAGGGAAATCAAGAGCTTTACAGACAAGCAAAAGCTGAGAGAATTCAGCACCACCAAAGCAGCTCTCCAACAAATGCTAAAGGATCTTCTCTAGACAGGAAACACAGAAAGGGTGTATAATCTCGAACCCCAAACAATAAAGTAAATGGCAATGGGATCATACTTATCAATAATTACCTTAAATGTAATGGGTTGAATGTCCCAACCAAAAGACAAAGACTGGCTGAATGGATACAAAAACAAGACCCCTGCATATGTTGTCTACAAGAGACCAACCTCGAAACAAGGGACACATACAGACTGAAAGTGAAGGGCTGGAAAAAGATATTTCATGCAAATAGAGACCAAAAGAAAGCAGGAGTAGCAATATTCATATCAGATAAAATAGACTTTAAAACAAAGGCTGTGAAAAGAGACAAAGATGGACACTACATAATGATCAAAGGATCAATCCAAGAAGAAGATATAACAATTATAAATATATATGCACCCAACATAGGAGCACCACAATATGTAGGCAAATGCTAACGAGGATGAAAGGGGAAATTAACAATAACACAATAATAGTGGGACACTTTAATACCCCACTCACACCTATGAACAAATCAACTAAACAGAAACTTAACAAGGAAACACAAACTTTAAATGATACAATAGATCAGTTAGACCTAATTGATATCTATAGGACATTTCACCCCAAAACAATGAATTTTACCTTTTTCTCAAGTGCACATGGAACCCTCTCCAGAATAGATCACATTCTGGGCCATAAATCTAGCCTTGGCAAATTTAAAAAAGTTGAAATCATTCCAAGCATCTTTTCTGACCACAATGCAGTAAGATTAGATGTCAATTATAGGAGAAAAACTATTAAAAACTCCAACATGTGGAGGCTGAGCAACACGCTGCTGAATAACCAACAAATCACAGAAGAAATCAAAAAAGAAATCAAAATATGCATAGAAACAAATGAAAATGAAACCACAACAACCCAAAACCTGTGGGACACTGTAAAAGCAGTGCTACAGGGAAGATTCATAGCAATACAAGCTCACCTCAAGAAACAAGAAAAAAGTCAAATAAATAACCTAACTCTACACCTAAAGCAACTAGAAAAGGAAGAAACAAAGAACCCCAGGGTAAGTAGTAGGAAAGAAATCTTAAAAATTAGGGCAGAAATAAATGCAAAAGAAACAAAAGAGACCATAGCAAAAATCAACAAAGCCAAAAGCTGGTTCTTTGAGAAGATAAATAAAATTGACAAGCCATTAGCCAGACTCATCAAGAAACAGAGAGATATCAAATCAACAAAATTAGAAATGAAAATGGAGAGATCACAACAGGCAACACAGAAAAACAAAGGATCATAAGAGCCTACTACCAACAGTTATATGCCAATAAAATGGACAACTTGGAAGAAATGGATACATTCTTAGAAAAGTACAACTTTACAAAACTGAACCAGGAAGAAATAGAAAATCTCAACAGACCCATCACAAGCATAGAAATTGAAACTGTAATCATAAATCTTCCAACAAACAAAAGCCCAGGACCAGAAGGCTTCACAGCTGAATTCTACCAAAAATTTAGAGAAGAGCTAACACCTATCCTACTCAAACTCTTCCAGAAAATTGCAGAGGAAGGTAAACTTCCAAACTCATTCTATGAGGCCACCATAACCCTAATACCAAAACCTGACAAAGATGCCACAAAAAAAGAAAACTACAGGCCAATATCACTGATGAACATAGATGCAAAAATGCTTAATAAAATTCTAGCAAACAGAATCCAACAACATACCAAAAAGATCATATATCATGACCAAGTGGGCTTTATCCCAGGGATGCAAAGATTCTTCAATATCTGCAAGTCAATCAATGTAATGCACCACATTAACAAATTGAAAAATAAAAGCCATATGATTATTTCAATAGATGCAGGGAAAGCCTTTGACAAAATTCAACATCCATTTATGATAAAAAACCCTTCAAAAAGTAGGAATAGAAGGAATATACCTCAACATAATAAAAGCTATATATGACAAACCCACAGCAAACATTATCCTCAAAGGTGAAAAACTGAAAGCATTTCCCCTAAAATCAGGAACAAGTCAAGGGTGCCCACTCTCACCACTACTATTCAACATAGTTTGGGAAGTTTTGGCCATAGCAATCAGAGCAGAAAAAGAAATAAAAGCAATCCAGATTGGAAAATAAGAAGCAAAGCTCTCACTGTTTGCAGATGACATGATCCTCTACATAGAAAAACCCTAAAGACTCCACCAGAAAATTACTAGAGCTAATCAAGGAATATAGTAAAGTTGCAGGATATAAAATTAACACACAGAAATCCCTTGCATTCCTATACACTAACAATGAGAAAACAGAAAGAGAAATTAAGGAAACAATTTCATTCACCATCACAACAAAAAGAATAAAATACTTAGGAATATATTTACCTAAAGAAATAAAAGACATATATATATAGAAAACTATAAAACACTGGTGAAAGAAATCAAAGAGGACACAAATAGATGGAGAAATATACCGTGTTCATGGATCAGAAGAATCAATGTAGTGAAAATGAGTATACATCCCAAAGCAATCTATAGATTCAATGCTATCCTTATCAAGCTACCAACGGTATTCTTTAGAGAACTAGAGCAAATAATTTCACAATCTGTATGGAGATACAAAAAACCTCAAATAGCCAAAGCAATCTTGAGAAAGAAGAATGGAATTGGAGGAATCAACCTGCCTGACTTCAGCTCTACTAAAAGCCACAGCCATCAAGACAATATGGTACTGGCACAAGGACAGATATATAGATCAGTGGAACAAAATAGAAAGCCCAGAGATAAATCCACACACCTATGGACACCTTATCTTCAACAAAGGAGGCAAGAATATACAATGAAGAAAAGACAATCTCTTTAACAAGTGGTGCTGGGAAAACTGGTCAACGACCTGTAAAAGAATGAAACTAGAACACTTTCTAACACCATACACAAAAATAAACTCAAAATGGATTAAAGATCTAAACATAAGACCGGAAACTATAAAACTCCTAGAGGAAAACATAGGCAAAACACTCTCTGACATAAATCACAGCAGGATCCTCTATGACCCACCTCCCAGAATATTGGAAATGAAAGCAAAAATAAACAAATGGGACCTAATTAAAATTAAAAGCTTTTGCACAGCAAAGGAAACTATAAGCAAGGTGAAAAGACAGCCTTTAGAATGGGAGAAAATAATAGCAAACAAAGCAACGGACAAAGAATTAATCTCAAAAATATACAAGCAGTTCCTGCAGCTCAATTCCAGAAAAATAAACGACCCAATCAAAAAGTAGGCCAAAGAACTAAACAGACATTTCTCCAAAGAAGGCATACAGATGGCTAACAAACACATGAAAAGATGCTCAACATCACTCATTATCAGAGAAATGCAAATCAAAACCACAATGAAGTACCATTTCATGCCCATCAGAATGGCTGCTATCCAAAAGTCTACAAGCAATAAATGCTGGAGAGGGTGTGGAGAAAAGGGAATCCTCTTATACTGTTGGTGGGAATGCAAACTAGTACAGCCACTATGGAGAATAGTGTGGAGATTCCTCAAAAACTGGAAATAGAACTGCCATATGACCCAGCAACCCTACTGCTGGGCATACACACTGAGGAAACCAGAATTGAAAGAGACACGTGTACCCCAATGTTCATCGCAGCACTGTTTATAATAGCCAGGACATGGAAGCAGCCTAGATGTCCATCAGCAGACGAACGGGTAAGGAAGCTGTGGTACATATACACAATGGAATATTGCTGCTGCTAAGTCACTTCAGTTGTGTCTGACTCCATGCAACCCCATAGACGGCAGCCCACCATGCTCCACCGTCTGTGAGATTCTCCAGGCAAGAACACTGGTGTTGGTTGCCGTTTCCTTCTCCAGTGCATGAAAGTGAAAAGTGAAAGTGAAGTCGCTCAGTCGTGTCCGACTCTTCGCGACCCCTTGGACTGCAGCCTACCAGGCTCCTCCGTCCATGGGATTTTCCAGGCAAGAGTACTGGAGTGGGTTGCCATTGCCTTCTCCGCCATTAAAAAGAATACATTCGAATCAGTTCTAATGAGGTGGATGAAACTGGAGCCTATTATACAGAGTGAAGCCAGAAAGAAAAACACCAATACAGTCTACTAACACATATATATGGAATTTAGTAAATCGGTAAAGATAACCCTGTATGCGAGACAGCAAAAGAGACACAGATATATAGAACAGTATTATGGACTCTATGGGAGAGGGCGAGGGCGGGATGATATGGGAGAATGGCACTGAAGCATGTAAATTATCATATGTGAAACGAATCACCCGTCTAGGTTCGATGCATGATACAGGGTGCTTGGAGCTGGTGCACCAGGATGACCTGGAGGGACAGGATGGGGAGAGAGGTGGGAGGCGGGTTCTGGAAGGGGAAAACATGTACACCCATGGTGGATTCATGTCAATGTATGGCAAAACAAATACAATATTGTAAAGTTAAAAAAATAGATAAATAAACTAATTTAAAAACTTCTCTTCTTGGCTTTTGTTTCCAGAAGCAAAATCCACTCAGAGTAATAGGGTGTCAGAAGATGGGCGTATCATGAGGAAAACATGAAGAGAGAAAGGTTTTCCCAAGTTAAAAATAGGCTCCCCAGAGTCAGAGGAACAAGAAAATAAAGTCTGTGTGCATGCTTCTGAAGGAAATAGGAAGAAAAGGAAATATTTTCCAAAGCTAAGAACATTACCTATGCTAGAAGGGAGAGACACATGTATGGTTTCTTGGGCATTAGAAACTATGAAGAACTGGTATTGAATAGAACAATAGAACCTAGGAGAAGTCAGCCCAGGACTCCCAGCCTTGACATAGTTTCTTGTGTGCTCAGTGTCAAACCAAAGCCATCAATCAATGCACTTGATGACATGAGCTGGGATAATGTAGGGACATATACGTGATGGATGGGGGATCTTCCTGACTCCTGGCAAAACTATGGTGGGAAAAGACTTATGGATAACTGAGTTTATACTCCAGCAAAATGTAGCATATCATGCGTTGCATGCTAAGTCACCTCAGTCATGTCCGACTCTTTGCGACCCCCTTTGTTATACATCCAGATATGATCCTTGAGGGAAATCCTAAAAGACAGGCTTTCACACAACAGGTCGGCCAGGCTATATTTGTAAAGGTCTCAGGCTCCAGGAAAAAGTAAAACAATTGCTTTTGGAGCATCTCTGAAAGTAAGAGTCTCACTTTAAGGCCAATGATGTAATTATGTTAGCTTCATGCCACAAAGTTAATCGGGATCCTGAGTGTGTTAATCAGCAGAAGCTTAACTCTCCTGCTAGGAAAATAATCAGTTCAGACCCAATGGCCCTTGCCAACTCTTACTTTATCTAGTGGTTAACAGATGCTGTGGTTGTTGGCTTGTGAGAGCTACTTGTATCTTCACTGGAGTCCTACTGCTCCCTGAAATTCTCAGCTGACAAAGTGAACTGATTAGTTTGGACACTTCAGGGAAGAAAAAAAGGGTTGTTGGGGGAAAGAAAATAATACTCAACACTGACAGGAGTAAAATCAAATGAAAAGAGATGCAATAATTGTTGTAAAAATGAACATCAGTGGTTTAGAGCAAGACTCAAACATTAAGTGGGCACCCTTTGAGGCTGACTTAAGACTTTGTAACTCAGACCTATTCTAGACTGTGTTTCTACTTCCAGAATTTTAATTTATCTTTTAAACACAGGCAATATTTTTGTTTCAGACCTTACATAACTGTAAAGCACTTTCTACCAGAACAACCAAAGAGCATTATGCCCCTGCCATGGAGAGAACATATAAATGTAAATTGATACTGGGTATCATAAATTATTTTATTACAAGACAAGTAAATGACTGCCTCTGAAAGTGGACTTGCTTGTGTGGTAAGAATTAGAAGAATGTTTATTGTTGCAATACAAACCTTTAAAACAAAACCCTTAGGGGTACAAAGACAGATTTTAGTGTTTCTATTACTACTCTAAAATTTGCTGTTAAATCAGTCCCCTTTCTTGAAGCAGCTAGTAATTTATGGCCTAAAATATGTTGCTGTTATCATCTGTGAATTCAGAGTCACAAAACTGTTAAATTTAATGAACTATGGTTAAGAAATGAATGAATAGATATGAGCATCACAAATCAAATTCTCAAATCTACACTTCGCTTTTCTTGAATTCTAAGTATGTTTGCAACAAGCACAGCTCCACCCCTCATTGGCTTGTCATGCTCAATTTTACAAGGACAAGCAAACAACCAGGCACACTAGCTGTCTGCCAATTACAGCTGTGGCTGCTCTGGGCCTCGGGTGGACTGGAAATATTACTGCTGGGTAGGAAAGTGCTCTCTAGGCCATATGCTTGCTGTTTGTGGCCATAAAGTGCCACACGGCCTCTAGTGCAAAGTGAGCTGTATTTGAGTCACTGGAAAACAGAACTAATATCTCATGCAAGTCTGTGGCAATTCACTTGCTTTCATTTCTAAGGGATATAAAATGACTTAGATCTAGAATTATAGGCCCAAATCTCAAACTGACTTGCAATCAATAATGATTATTCAGTGCATCATCTTTTCCTTCCTAATGTCAGGGCCCCCTTCAGATGTTACACTACTGTTAACATTTCAACAGAAGTTGTACTGAGGACCATTTAGTCTGGGAGGATAAAATCACAGAATAGATACATTTTTGGATGAGAAGTAACTAAAGCAATACTCTCTCATGGCCCTGTTTTGTAACTGTACATCCTCACTTCTCTTGTGTCTATACTCCCTTCAGAGCCTGACTCATGCTACCTGGGTCTCACTCTCAGATTTGCCACTGTTGGGTTACCCCAGCCTCATTTGTTAAGACACTGAGCTCCTATCCAGTATCTCCATCTCCTGTGCTGACTAAGCCTTTTCTGGAATGACCCTGCACAGATACTTTCCACCTTTGTTCTGGATCATCAGGCTATGCTCCGGCTGAAGAATCTGCCTGGCTTCTTGCCTGCCACCTCTTCTATAATTCTGGTCCTCAAACTGTGGGTCAAATCTTTCAACATGACTTTTGGCCTTCTGTAGAGAAAGAGATGTCACTACCCACAGACAGGATATGGGAAGCACTTCACAACTACTTTCACTGAAGGGGGTGTTATACCCAATATTTGATGTATGTTCTTTATCACATTTCTTGTAAGACCCTTCACCAGCTCCGGTCAGGCAGGAGCTGGATCTTGAACGTGAGAATGAGTTTTCCTAAAAGAGGAGATGACATCACAGGCAGTGGCAACTGTATAAACACAGGTTCATCATTCTGAAAAGGGCTTGGGGTTCTTAGGAAACAGGAATTAATTCCTTGTAATAAGAACACTGGGGGTTGAACAAGGAACAGTAAGAGATGAAGTTGGTGATATAAGGCCTAAGGGAGGATCCTGCATTTAAGATGTGTGGTTTTGCTGTTCCAAAGACCACAAAAGAATATCCAAGGGAAGCCGTGTTAAAAAGTTCTGGCCAATCAGAGCATCACATCCTTCTGACTCTTGTCCTTGGTTCAGAGTTGGACATGTGATACAATCAGAATCAAGAGATACCGTGAACCTTTTGCTGAACCTCTAGAGAAGATAGTGCATGCTCTTTGTTCCCTGAAACTATGAGCCTGGGGCTGCCAGGAGCTAACATGTAGGATCAGACACTGAAAGCAGTGAGGGAGAAGGCTTCAGGGGAGAAACTGAGCTCCTATACAAAGACATGAATGAAAACAAACCCAATCCTAGATTGGTTATATGAGCTAACAAATTTCCTTTTCTGTCAAAACCAGAGTTGGGTTTCCTATCCCTTGCAATGGTTCCCAACTTTTGTGGCACCAGGGGTCAGTTTCCTGGAAGACAGTTTTTCCATAGACTGGAGTGTGGGGATGTGGGGGATAGTTCAGGCAGTAATGCAAGCAAAGGGGGGCGATGGAGAACAGCAGATAAAGCTTTGCTTGTTCACCCGACTGCCATACTCCTCCTGTTGTGTGGCCCTGGTCCTAACAGGCCACAGACAGTACTGGCCCAAGGCCCAGGGGTTGGGGACCTCTGCCTTACAACTCCCCAAAAGTCTTCAGACATATGGCTTGGATGCTACACTAAGGTACTTGGACTTAATCCTCTAGAAAACAAAAAGAAAGTGTGAGGGTATGGGAGCTACATAGTTATGACTCTCTTAATATTAAAGTTATAATTAACCTTTCATAATCCTAAAGAAAGGCCTGGTGTTCTTAGGGAATGATAAGCCATTCCTTAAAACTAGATTTGTTTGATTTACATTTTTAACATGGTCTGTTGCACATGGTTTATCAGTTAAGTTCAGTCGCTCAGTCATGTCCGACTCTTTGCGACCCCATGAATCGCAGCACACCAGGCCTCCCGGTCCATTACCAACTCCCGGAATCTACCCAAACCCATGTCCATCAAGTCGGTGATGCCATCCAACCATCTCATCCTCTGCCGTCCCCTTCAGCTCTTGCCCCCAATCCTTCCCAGCATTAGGGTCTTTTCCAATGAGTCAATTCTTCGCATGAGGTGGCCAAAGTATTGGAGTTTCAGCTTCAACATCAGTCCTTCCAATGAACACCCAGGACTGATCTCCTTTAGGATGGACTGGTTGGATCTCCTTGCAGTCCAAGGGACTCTCAAGAGTCTTCTCCAACACCACAGTTCAAAAGCATCAATTCTGCGGCGCTCAGCTTTCTTTACCATCCAACTCTCACATCCATACATGACCGCTGGAAAAACGATAGCCTTGACGAGATGGACCTTTGTTGGCAAAGTAATGTCTCTGCTTTTAAATATGCTGTCTAGGTTGGTCATAACCTTCCTTTCAAGGAGTAAGCGTCTTTTAATTTCATGGCTGCAATCACCATCAGCAGTGATTTTGGAGCCCCCCCCCCAAAAAAAAAAAGTCTGACACTGTTTCCCCATCTATTTCCTATGAAGTGATGGGACCAGATGCCAAGATCTTAGTTTTCTGAATGTTGAGCATTAAGCCAACTTTTTCACTCTCATCTTTCACTTTCATCAAGAGGCTCTTTAGTTCTTCTTCACTTTCTGCCATAAGGGTGGTGTCATCTGCATATCTGAGGTTATTGATATTTCTCCCGGAAATCTTGATTCGAGCTTGTGTTTCTTCCAGCCCAGCGCTTCTCATGATGTACTCTGCATATAAGTTAAATAAGCAGAGTGACAATATACAGCCTTGATGTACTCCTTTTCCTATTTGGAACCAGTCTGTTGTTCCATGTCCAGTTCTAACTGTTGCTTCCTGACCTGCATACAGGTTTCACTATATGTTACCTTAGGAAGTTTATCATTGGTTCTTAGACACCTGTCTTGTTCACTCAGCTAGCTCTTCTCTTGTTGATACTAGGGACCATAACTCTGTGTGCAACACACAGTCCTGAGGATACAGTAGGTGTTTTTCAATTGCTTAACTGCCTGGGGTAAAAAAGATGAGAAAAAAAGGCAAAATTATTTTACTGGAGACTGTGAACCCTTCTCACCACGTTTAGTTTCAATTTCCTTTTCACAACATCAGGGGCTTCCCTGATGGCTCAGATGGTAAAGCATCTGCCTGCAATGCGGGAGACCTGGGTTCAATCCCTCGGTCAGGAAGATCCCCTGGAGAAGGACATGGCAACCCACTCCAGTCCTCTTGCCTGGAGAATCCCATGGATGGAGGAGCGTGGTGGGCCACAGTCCGTGGGGTCGCAAAGAGTTGGACACCACTGAGCGACTTCACTTTCACTTTTTACAACTTAGCTTACTCTCCAAGAGGAAGCTAAATGACTCTATTTACAGAACTGCTAACTCTCCTGCTCTTGTATATGTTTCTGCCCATCAAAGCAACTCACCTAACTGTGTTGAAATATGTTGATGAATCTGCTGATGACTGCTGAAACCAAAAGGAAAACATCAATCCCTATGAAATGATCAAACTAACAGAGTTTCTGATGTAAAAGCAACTTATTTCATTTTCCTTTGTGAAAAATGGATCACAATGTCTAAGGAACCATTAATCTAATTATCAGCCTTCTACATAAATCCTCTACTCTCTTGAGAGTTTAATTTGGAACATCCATTTCCAAGAGATAGAGAAGGAGAGAGATCAATGTTCCCAAAGATAACCATGAATAAATTTTGTTATTTGATTTATACTTAAATAAACATGGTCACCCTTTTTTAAAAATACAGTTTCTGCCCTTGTCACTTTTTTTTTTTTTCTGAGTTCCAAGCTATCCTCTATCAGGTGGGGAGGCAGAACTAAATAGATATTCTTTAAAGAGTTTAGAAGATAAGTGAATTTCCCCCTGTATTCCAACCTATAACTGAAGGCAAAGTAAGCTTCATGGCCATAGCGAGGCCGAGATCTTCACTGGGGACACCCTGGGCCTGTTACTTGATCTTCCTCATCACCTGCGGCTGCCCTCCCACTTCTCTGTCTAGCTTTTCCCCCAACATTCTACCTGTATCTCTCCCCAATCACTACTATTATTCTTCTATTTTAAAATAAAATTGACCATTGTCTAATACAAGGCCCTTATCTCAGTCTTGACTCTCCCTATTTGGGGGGATTCTCATGCAAAGATAGGCTCGATAAAGGACAGAAATGGTATGGACCTAACAGAAGCAGAAGATATTAAAAAGAGGTGGCAAGAATACACAGAGGAACTGTACAAAAAAGATCTTCACGACCCAGATAATCATGATGGTGTGATCACTCACCTAGAGCCAGACATCCTGGAATGTGAAGTCAAGTGGGCCTTAGAAAGCATCACTACGAACAAAGCTAGTGGAGGTGATGGAGTTCCAGTTGAGCTATTTCAAATCCTCAAAGGTGATGCTGTGAAAGTGCTGCACTTGATATGCCAGCAAATTTGGAAAACTCAGCAGTGGCCACAGGACTGGAAAAGGTCAGTTTTTGTTCCAATTCCAAAGAAAGGCAATGCCAAAGAATGCTCAAACTACCACACAATTGCACTCATCTCACATGCTAGTAAAGTAATGCTCAAAATTCTCCAAGCCAGGCTTCAGCAATACATGAACCGTGAACTTCCAGATGTTCAAGCTGGTTTTAGAAAGGGCAGAGGAACCAGAGATCAAATTGCCAATATCCGCTGGATCATCAAAAAAGTAAGAGTTCCAGAAAAACATCTATTTCTGCTTTATGGACTATGCCAAAGCCTTTGACTGTGTGGATCACAACAAACTGTGGAAAATTCTGAAAGAGATGGGAATACCAGACCATCTGACCTGTCTCTTGAGAAACCTGTATGCAGGTCAGGAAGCAACAGTTAGAACTGGACATGGAACAACAGACTGGTTCCAAATAGGAAAAGGAGTACGTCAAGGCTGTATATTGTCACCCTGCTTATTTAACTTATATGCAGAGTACATCATGAGAAACGCTGGGCTGGAAGAAACACAAGCTGGAATCAAGATTTCCGGGAGAAATATCAATAACCTCAGATATGAGGATGACACCACCCTTATGGCAGAGAGTGAAGAAGAACTAAAGAGCCTCTTGACGAAGGTGAAAGAGGAGAGTGAAAAAGTTGGCTTAAAGCTCAACATTCAGAAAACTAAGATCATGGCATCTGGTCCCATCACTCCATGGGAAATAGATGGGGAAACAGTGGAAACAGTGTCAAACTTTATTTTTTTGGGCTCCAGAATCACTGCTGATGGTGACTGCAGTCATGAAATTAAAAGACGCTTACTCCTTGGAAGGAAGGTTATGGCCAACTTAGATAGCATGTTTAAAAGCAGAGACATTACTTTGCCAACAAAAGTCCGTCTAGTCAAGGCTATGGTTTTTCCAGTGGTCATGTATGGATGTGAGAGTTGGATGGTGAAGAAAGCTGAGTGCCGCAGAATTGATGCTTTTGAACTGTGGTGTTGGAGAAGACTCTTGAGAGTCCCTTGGACTGCAAGGAGATCCAATCAATCCATCCTAAAAGAGATCAATCCTGGGTGTTCATTGGAAGGCCTGATGTTGAAGCTGAAACTCCAATACTTTGGCCACCTCATGTGAAGGGTTGACTCATTGCAAAAGACCCTAATGCTGGGTAGGATTGGGGGCGGGAGGAGAAGGGGACGACAGAGGATGAGATGGTTGGATGGCATCACCGACTTGATGGACATGGGTTTGGGTAGATTCCGGGAGTTGGTGATGGACAGGGAGGCCTGGCGTGCTGCAATTCATGGGGTCGCAAAGAGTTGGACATGACTGAGCGACTGAACTGAACTGAACTGAACATTTTTTACTGTCCTCTTCTTATTGAAACTCCCTTCCCCTTGGTCTCCAATCCAGTTGCATCATTCTTCAAGGTACATCCAAATCTGTCCAAGCTAAACACCATCTCCATTGCTACCACCTAAGGACAGCTTTTATGAAAGCTTCCACCAAATCATTCTTTCAGACTATGCCTTACACAAAAACCAGGGAGATCTTAAAAAATTGTAAAGTTTTCTCACCATGATCACTGCCAGATCTTCCAGTGGCTCTCCACCACATTTAGAGCACAACTTCAATTCCTTGCAAAGGACTAAAAGGCCCTACAGGATATATTCTTTTCCTGCTCTTCCAACCTCATCATCCATCACAGACTGCTGTAGCCACAGTGCTGTGAACATTCTGAGACTGTTTTCAGAACAAGGCGTTTGCTTTTTCTCTTACTTCGTTCCTGAGTCATCTCCTTGGAAAAGTCTTCCCTGGCCCTTCAGCTGAACTAGCACCCCTGTTACTCTTATTATCCAGCTTTATTCTTCTTCACTGTACTCAGCATTATTGAGTATTTTACTCCATAGGTGTGTTTAGTTACTGTCTGTCTCCTGACTACAGTGCATATTCCATGAGGGTAGAGATTTTGAGTCTTCCTCATCATAGGATAGTGCCTCTCACTTACTAGTTGCTCAGTACAACCATTGAATGAGAGCTTGCCTGTCTTCGTTGAGAAGAATCCCTTGGTATTAATCCTCAGTCCACAGAATCAGAACTAGTTTCTGAGATCTTAAAACTGCTTCCTGGCCTCTGATATCAGCACACCAAGAAATCTTAAATGCAGTGTCAACAAAAGTCTAGATAACATTTCTCCAGTGGGTGACCAGGATTGTTTACCAGTGTCTTAAACAACAGAAATTTATGTCTCACAGTTTGGGAGACTGGGGAGTCCACATCAAGGTACCAGCATAGTCAGGTGAAGGGTCTCTTCCAGATCCATGGCTGGTGCCTTTTTGCTCTTTCCTCACATGATGGAAAGGGCAAGGGAGCTTTCTGGAGTCTCTTTCACAAAGGCATTAACACCACACCCTCATGACCTAAGCACCTCCCAAAGGTACCACCTCCCAATACCAGTCAGGCATTAGGATTTTCAACATGTGAATTTGGGAGGTAATACAAACACACAGAACACAGAAATCATCATTTTAAAGAAATGCTTGTGCATGCATGCTGAGTCACTTCAGTTGTGTCCGACTCTTTGTAACCCTATGGACTGTAGCCCACCAGGCTCCTCTGTCCATGGGTTTCTCCAGGCAAGAATACTGGAGTGGGTTGCCATGCCCTCCTCCAGAGAATCTTCCCGATCCAAGGATTGAACCCATGTCTCTTATGTCTCCTGCATTGGCAGGCAGATTCTTTACCACTAGTGCCACCAACTAACATCAAAAAGGGGTATGTCACATTTTCAGGTTGACACTGGTCGTTATATACTCATGTTACTTAAGTAAATAGCTAATGAATTTGTCATTTTTAACTAGAGAGATGAGGACTGTTATGACACTTCCATACAAAAAGCTCCATATCTTTTGCCCACCTCTATCTTTGTATGGTCTCACTGCTGTGCCATAAAGATGTTTGTTGACATTTTTGTAGTCACATATCCTAAGTAAAGTTCTTTTATGGATATTTTTTCTGTGTTTGTTTGGTTACTGTCACTATGTTTTGGAAAACAACCTCTTCCCCATTTCATGTGGTTTTCCTAACCACTGAAATTGGAATTTCTGCTGGTGGGGTCTGGGAATCTGAATTTTCAAAAGTACTCAAGATAATTCTTATGCATAGTAAAAGGTCAGAAAACTTGATTAGAGGGGTAGGCAAAGGGCTCAAGAGGGACCAATCCAAATCTTGGTTTGGATTGCTAGATGAAGTTTGAGAAAAAGATGCTCTTTATACTGGAGTTACTGATCTAGAAAGAATGAATCTGGGTCTTCCACCAACCCTCTTTTTCACACATGGGGAGAGGCTCCCAACCTGTGGGATAAAGCCAAGGAGAGATAAGGAGATTCAAGAGATTTGGAGGCAATTCCTGTGGACTAGTCCCTGAGACTTGATTTTTTAAGGTCTTCTTCCAGTCTTGTGAATCCTCTCATAGCCCTCTCTGCTGCAGGAGCCAACACTTGCTTTTTTTGCTTAAATTCATTAACTTGGGTTTCTGTCACTTCCAAAAGAAACCTCACTACCCTAGAGTAAAATAATGCCCATAAGAACCAGAGTAAAATAATGCCCGGGAGGCTCTAGAAGGCTGCTAGAATCTTTATCATATACATTATTTTTTTTTTAATTTTATTTATTTTTGGTGTGCTGGGTCTTCATTGCTGCATAGGCTCTTCTCTAATTGCAGAAAGTAGGGGATACTCTCTAGTTGTGGTGTGCAGGCTTCCAGTTGCTGTGAATTTTCTTGTTATGAAGTACAAATTCCAGGGCATGCAGGCTTCAGTAGCTGCAGCTTGTGGCCTCAGTATTGGTGGCTCCCAGGCCTTAGAGCACAGGCTCAATAGTTGTGTCATACAGGCTTAATTGCTGTGTGGCATGTGGGATCTTTCTGGATCAGGGATCAAACCCATGTCTCCTGCTGTGGCAGGAAGAGTCTTTACCACTGAGCCACCAGAGAAACCCTTATCATATACATTTATATTGATGCTGTTAGTCCTCAGAATGCCTAATGCCATTATGTTTCATTACAAGTGAATAAGTACATATAGAAATGGTGACATGAGCAGTTGGAAAAGGAGAGAAACTGCTTTTCTTGGAATGATTTGGGAACTAAAACAGTGAACAGCATATTGAGATTTAAGATGTGTGATACACATTGAGGAGCTCAGCTTTTGAGTGGGAAACAAACACCCACTACTACTTTAAGAGGAGCTGTTAAACTCCAACGCAAGCTGAAGGAGCAGTTGAATCAGTACCACCTTCTCATATTTCCAGGATGATGCATATGTCCACAGCACAGTCTGCTTCTCTAGAAAGCCAGCATCACAGCAGAAATACTGGGTGTATATAATTTTTCAGTATCTTGAAGTACTGCAGAAGCCAAACCAGAATAAAATGAATGAAGACTTTTTTAAAAAGTAAACTGTGGAAAATAAAAATGAGATGAACAAGGATAAAATAATACTTTAGGAGAGGCACAATATCTATACATTTTGGAAGAAATCTGAAGAATTGTGGGTCAAATACGACTCAGCACTAAGAGTCCTCATTATTCTTGGTCTTATCCAAAGTGGCATTGTAATTAGTGTTCCAAAATTAAAACACAATTTTTCTTGTGGATATTATAAGACTCTTGAGCAATACCATGTGTCAGAGTCTATCAGGGTCCTAAAGTCAGTTTGATTCAGTTCAGTAAACACTGACAAGCATGAAGCTAATCCTGGGAGAGATGTTATAAAACCTTGACAATTGCAGAAGTCCAGAGAAAAAGGCAGGACAAATTTCACAAGTGCCAAGGGCAACCATATGTATAATTTCTAACTCTTCACTTGTAAAAATGATGCTCCTGACCACCTTTCAATACATCTACAGTTGTTTCCCCAGAAGTACTTGGAGGCATGTGTGCATAGCTGGCTTCTCTCCTCTGTATTGATTATTGTCTATAGCTTCCAAGTAACATAAAATTAATAGTCAACACATAATCAAAGACATAATCTTGGCCTGATTCTTGGATTTTTTTGCAACGGAAAAAAAAAATCAAAGGTGTTTTCTTGACACAGAGTACAGTTGGGGGAAGGTTGAGTTAACATAATTTAAAAAAACAAACAAACCCAAGGATACAAATGATCAGCTTCTTTTAAAGGTGATGGTTTCCCTTTTACTCCCAAACTAAACTAGTTTCAATCTTATTTTCAGGATATATATATATATATGTGTGTGTGTATGTGTACATATATATATGTGTGTGTGTGTATGTGTATGTGTGTATATATATACATATATATATATCCCTGGTGGCTCAGATGATAAAGAATCTGCCTGCAATGTAGGAGACCCAGGTTCAATCCCTGGGTCAGGAAGATCCCTTGGAGAAGGAAATGGCAACCCCACTCCAGTATTCTTTCCCGGGAAATCCCACAGACAGATGGACCTGGCAGGCTACAGTCCATGGGATCGCAAAGAGTCGGACACGATTGAGCTACTAACACACACACATATATTGGAACAGTCATATCAGAAATATTATGGTTAAAACACTAAAAGCAACACATATATAGTGAGTTTAATTTTCTCAGTCATGAATTTAGCCAAAATTTGATTTGGTACATGAAGTTGCCAATGGCTCCTGTCTGTGTAGTTGGACAATTCTGAACATCCTATATTACCTGCAATCAGAGAAGGCCCAGCAAATCTCAAAACACCCATATAAGTTTTGGGAACTTTCCTTCTTCCTGCAAATGCCTTTATGTCTGGTTGAAAATTCTCATGGAAAAGAACCTAACATCATTCTTTCAGGTTACATCATTATTTCCAGGAAGTCTTTGTACAGAACAAATGCTTTTGGGGAAGAATAACTGATTAACAGTTTCCTACAGCAGCACACCAGAATGTAAATAGGAATAGCCAGCCACTATGGAAAACAGTATGGAGGTTCCTTAAAAAACTAAAAAAAAGAGCGAACACATGATCCAGCAATTCCACTCCTGGGCATGTATCTGGAGAAAATCATACGTAGAAAGGATACATGTACTCCAATGTTCACTGCAGCACTATTTACAACAGCCTTGTCATGGAAGAAACCTCAGTGTCTATCAGCAAATGAATGACCAAATAAGATGTGGCATATATACACAATAGAATATTACTCACCCATAAAAAATGAAATAATGCCATTTGCAGCACCATGAATGGAACTAGAGATGATCATACTAAGTGAAGTAAGTTAGGCAGAGAAAGGCAAGTAGCATATGATATCACTTATAGATACAATTTTTTTTAAATGATATAAATGAACTTATTTATAAATTCAGAAATAGATTCATAGACTTAGAAAATAAACTTATGATGACCAAATAGGAAATGTGGGGGAAGGAGGGATAACTTAGGAGGTTGGGATTAACATATACACACCACTATATATAAAATAGATAATCAACCTGCTATATAGCATGAGCAACTCTACTTAATATTCTGTAATAACTACATGGGGAAAGAGTCTGAAAAAGAATAGATACATGTATGCCTGGGTGCTAAATGGCTTCAGTTGTGTCTGACTCTTTGCGACCCTATGGACTGTAGCCTGCCAGGCTCCTCTGTCCATGGGGATTCTCTAGGCAAGAATACTGGAGTGGATTGTCATGCCCTTCTCCAGGGGAACTTTCTGCCCCAGGAATTGAATGTGTGTCTCTTATGTCTTCTGCATTGGCAGATGGGTTCTTTACCACTAGTGCCACCTGGAAAGCCTATATGTATCTATATCTATCTATATATATATATGTTAAAAATTCTATATCTATATATAATTAAATCACTTTGATGTTCACCTGAAACACATTGTAAATCAAATATACTGAAATATAAACAACCACAACAGCAACAACAAAACAGTCATCCACACCAAAGTGAGTGCTAGCATGTCAGGCTAGAAGGAAGCAGTGAGGGTCCTGAGGGAACAGGAGAAGGTGAATTTTGTTGGAAGAGAAAAGAAAGCCCTAAGACAAGGGTTTCCAAAACATTTTTGTTCATATATCCCAATCCTTCCAAATTTTGAAAAATTATGTGCCCCTTTGCAAATTTTTTGATTAAACATCTAAAATAATTTATTATAAAATTAAACAGCTATAAAGGAAGTATATTACTATTCTAAAACAAAACACTCTCACATTACTCTTTTAAACATATCCAATGGAATTTAAGTAGCATAGAGACTGGATAACCTATTGTCATTTATTTAGTAAAACTAGACCCAAATTCTTAGTCAAAGTTTTTATACCATTCCTTTGCTCCTTTAAGTTCCATTTGCCTCTAGTCATTATTCAAAAATATTATATTTTCATCTTTGGAAAGCTTTTATGATTTTATCATAGCTCTCCAAAAAAAAAAGTATATGAATTAGAACTTTTTAATGTCCTATTACTACAGGTGGCAACAGGTTTAAAATTTTTCTTTTGAATGAAGAAATAATATTGATACTTATTGGCAGTAACACATAAATATTATCAGTATTATACAAGAGATCAAAACAACACATGTAGATTAAATTTTGATAAAATATCAAAGAAAATGCTTCTTGAAATGCAGCTCTAATGGTCTGTTATTTTTACTGTTGATCTAGCTCATACATTCCTAGATTAATATTTATTATTGGAATGAATAGAGTTCATTATCAATTTGATTCCTCTTTTTCATTTTATAGACATATACTGTGAAATGTTGCTCACGTAAATAAGTGGATGGGATTGTATTACAGTAATTCCAGCCAGTTATTTGAACAAATTTTGAGTCATATGACCCAAATCCCAGGGTGATTTATTATTAAAGTTAGTTAATAATTTAATTAATAAAATTAACCATTAAGATTTTGTCAAATAAATTTAGTCAATTAAATTTAATATTAATAATTATTTAAAATAATTTAAATGCTTATTATCTTTTAATCTACTTTTTAAATCGTGGTATACTGATACACAGTATTAGTTTCAGGTGCACAACATGATGATTTGGTATTTGTATATATTACAAAGTGATCATTACAGTAAGTCTAGTTAACCTCCATCACCCTTCATAGTTACAAGTGTTTTCTTGTGCTGAGAAGTTTTAAGATCTATTCTCTTAGCAGTTTTCAAATATGCAATTCAGTAATATTAACTATAGTCTCCATGCTATACATTACATTCCCAACACTTAGTATTTTATAACTGGAACTGTGTACCTTTTGACCTGTCTCACTCACTTCACCTACCACCATGACCTTCCTCTAGTAATTTTTAATTTATTTTGGAAAACAGAAACTCATCTTACAAAAGCATTTGATACTTATTCATTAAAGTAATTAACTTTATTGGGTTCTGGGAAGTATACCAGAAAGATTTTACCAAGATTCTTCAAATAATTATCAATTATAACTGTTTTTCTTTCACTTAAAGACATCTTATCTATCTCAGTGTACTCAGAAATGATTGGAGAAGGTAAATTATCATCAATTTCAAAACTCATTTGCCAACCAATTTTTAAAAAATAACATGACAATTAAATTTTTGGCACAACTTTGGAGCTGCAGATCTAGCTCATTCAAATTATCGAAGTTGGCTTTGATATAATGTAATTGGCTAAGTAGTCCTTATTGTCAAACAATTGGCTTGACAGCCACGCTTTTTGTAAGATACACTTTGGCCTCATGTTTACCTTCTAACAAATGTGTTAATATGTACAGCCACCTCATTCCAGATTCTTAATTCTCAGATAGAGAGTAGATAGGGCATGGAGCTCTGCCATGAGTTTGTTGCAAGGATGAAATAAAATACCGCCATCTTCACTGTTTCTTTTTATGCTTTGTTGGCTTTGTTCTCAAAGAACTCTCCCTCAGGAACAATGCTTTCTTTAATAATAGTGGGGGATGGAAACAATGAGGTCATTAAAGAAAGATTATCATCACTTTGGGATCCAGACTATCTCAACAAGGACCAGCACACTTGCCTCTAACACTATGCTTGGCCTGTAACAGAAATGTGTCTAAGACAGGGAAGATGCCCTACCTAAGCACTTTGATTAAGGGAGGTTACCCAACTTCAATATGTACAGTTGTCCTTTTGTTTGACATTTTGGGGGTTATCACAGTAAGATTTCGAGGGCTTAAAGAGACTGTTTTATAAAGCAGGAAAAGAGTGAGCATGAAAGAGGAGATGAGAAAGAAGAACTCTCATAACAGATAGACATATTGGCTACAAGTCTCCTGTTCAGTAGATGAGTTTTAGTAAAGAGTATGTATGGACACTGAGGATCCAGAAATTGATTCTCTTGTGCATGCTTACCGCATGGACACCCTCTGCAAGTAAGTCCTAGGAGCATGTGAACACAGGTGTGGAGCTCTCTTTCCTTAGGAAACCAAAGGAAGGCTAGAAGGCAGTGCTACAATCAGAGAAATTGTGAGGGCAGTTTGGTACATTCTGGCCAATTGCATGGGTTTTCCTAAGGAAGTCATGCCTCCTAATTTTCAGGTTAAGAGAACAAAACCTCTTTTTTTGCCAGCAGCAAAGTACACACTCATTGTATCAGGAAGTATGTTTTTTGCAGACATGTAGGTCAATAGTTAAATTTAGGCAAATGAACAAAGGAGACAAACCTTATTTAAAGGGCCTCTAATTTGCCCTGAGGGTAACACAGCCAACTCCAGGACCACAGTCCCATGGCTAGTTCCCAGGAGCTCTCAGACTGCTTCTAATGATTTGAAATTCCCTACACTGGGGCCCTATTCAAACCTATTTTCCTTATGCCTTGAAATTAACCCCACTCTTCATCTCCCTCCCAATCCAAACTCTCAGTCATTCTTTATGGCTGACTTCCCTGAAGAAGAAGGTAACCTGATTTTCTAATTCATGGTAAAGTGTGAATGATTAAAAGGCTTTATTCTCCTTGACATTGCATTCATTCTCAAAGATGAGTTATTGGTGGATTATGAACAGAGCTATTTTATTTGAGAGGTGGAAATAAAGAAAGGGGTATTCTCCTCTTTTGCTCTCCCTTCCCAAATACAGAAGAACTGAAAATCAGCCCTTTGCCTGATTCCTTCTCACTCACCAAATAAAAGATCTACCTAAACAACTGGGAGTATGTTCAGGCCTTTACCTTTTACTAGTATGTCAAGCTCTTAGGGAGGCATGATACAAGTAACTGAGCCACTGAAGAATGGGCTCAGATAGCATCCCTGGTTTCAAGAAATGAACAGACACTCACCTGGCTATCAGTGACTCAGGCAGAGAATGAAATATGTTTGTCTACACTGCTCAAGAATGAAGAGGACAAATCTTCCTGATAGACACCCAACAACTTAAATCGTCCTGGCATTTTCCTCATGCACCTTGTGAATGGACCATGATGGAAGCACACTTAATTTCAAAAATTCTTCCTCTTCATAACATTTTTCTTTCTTATGCCAATGAACTTTTCTAATTAGAAAGAAATCATATAATTCTTTTAAAAATTCTAGTCATTGTACTAATCAGCTGAGATTTATGTCACAATCCCAGTAAACAAGAGCAAAAAATAATACAACTTGGAGGAAGCTGGAGGGTGCAGCCCTGGCTTTTTACTTCTGGAGCAGCCTCTCGTATGCCTGGGTAACAAGCTCTCTCCTAATTTGCATCTTGTGATCCCAGTTCTTTGAACAGGGGCACTGCTCTGTTATGGATAAAAGTCATGGAACCCAGTGAGTTCTTTTAGATCTTACAGTCAATTACAGCTAAAAAGTGACAACAAATGAAATTTGTCATCAGACTTTATTTTTAGTGCCAAATATTAAAAACCAAACCAGGAGACTGTTAAGGAGTGAAATATCTCAAGGAATTAATCTTCAATTCAGATTAGCCCCTCTGGGCATTTGGATAGAAAGATGTGTTTTTAAACTGCTATTTTGAAAATCAGAAAGTTAAAAATCAAAAGAGCAAAATTTTACTTGCTCTGTTTTTATGTCAATAATTAATTCCCAATTTACTTATCCCTCACACAGCACCATCCCACAATCTCCAAGTCTGTTGAAAGATGGCAGTGCAAACACTACCACTATTGAAGGTAAAAACAGCAGGAAAACATTACTGTGATAGGTTACAAAGACCTTTCACTTTATGTCCCTGTGTTAGCATGGGCTTGGTTTCTTTTGGGTGCAGATAGTTTTCACAGAAAAGAAGGACTATTTTCAAAAAAAAAAAAAAAAGTGGAAATGGCTATTTTATATGATCCTAGAATCACTGTGCCAGATTTTAGGCATCATTAAGCTTAGTCCAGTGGTTTTCAATTTTGATTGCATATTCAGTCTTCCTAAAGCATTTCAAAATGTCTAATACCTGGGTGCAACCTCAATCAGTTAAACGAGAACATCTGTGTTGAGTCTTCCAGACCCTGGTAGTTTAAAAGTTTCCCCAGTTCTAATGTACAGCAGAGTTTGAGAACCATCACAGATATATACACAGAGCCCCAGGGAGAATTAGTGACCTGTCCCAGGCCACATTAAATGGTTTTCAGTGGAACCATTCCTAGGGAATAGCTCTTTTGACATCCTTTCTCTCTGGTGAACACTCTCCAAGTTTCTAAATAAGAGATTAGCTGGTTCCTTCAGGCTATGGAGAAGGAAATGGCAACCCACTCCAGTACTCTTGCCTGGAAAATCCCATAGATGGAGGAGCCTGGGTGGCTGCAGTCCATGGGGTCACAAAGAGTCGGACACGACTAAGTGACTTCACTTCTTCAGGCTATGAATTATTTATAGAGCATCTACAATATGCCAGATGCTGGACTAGTAGCTGAGGATAAAATAGTGAGTGAAACAGATGAGATTTCTGCCCTTATAGAGTTTATGGTCTAGTGGGAAAGACAGACATAGTGGATTAGTGATAAAATAATTGCAAAATTATCACTGTGATAAGTATTGAGAAGGAGAGGGTCATGGTAGCAAAAGAGGCTGACTTTTCTGAGGAGGTGAAGACTGAACATGATATGAATGAGACCAGTTTGGCAAAGGAGAAAAAGAAGAATGGGTTGGGGATGGGGTAGAGAAAGAGTGGGGAGAGGTGGCAGGAGGAGAGAGAGCTAAAGGGCAGAGTAAGGACTTCCTCATCTGTGTAGGAGAATGGCATCTGTGGCACAAGAGAACAGCTCCAGGAACTGAAAGAGGGCCAGTGAGACAGGAAGGGAAGTGTTGAGGGAGCTAACAACCAACTCTGTTCATTGATTTCATTTACAATATAACCCCTACCTTAAAACATGAACTTAACCTGTTCGCTGTAGAAATAGTGAAATGAGTCACACATACCATGGCATTGAACCTTTTCTTTCAGTTTGAAACATACACAAGATGTGGACCCACAAGTAAGATTCAAATAGACTGTGGACCTCAGATTGGTCACTGATTCTCAGTCTCTGGCTACCAGGTCCAATTACTTCAAGATTTTAAAAAACACTAATGCTAAAGAGAAACCTTACATCAATTTAATCAGAATTTAGGGAGGGGGTGAGAGGGTACTGGTATTTTTTAACAGCTCCTTGTGTGTGAACAAAGCTAGTGGAGGAGATGGAATTCCAGTTGAGCTATTTCAAGTACTGAAAGATGATGCTGTGAAAGTGCTGCACTCAATATGCCAGCAAATCTGGAAAACTCAGCAGTGGCCACAGGACTGGAAAAGGTCAGTTTTCATTCCAATTCCAAAAAAAGGCAATGCCAAAGAATGCTCAAACTACCACACAATTGCACTCATCTCACACGCTAGTAAAGTAATGCTCAAAATTCTCCAAGCCAGGCTTCAGCAATATGTGAACCGTGAACTTCCAGATGTTCAAGCTGGTTTTAGAAAAGGCAGAGGAACCAGAGATCAAATTGCCAATATCCACTGGATCATCGAAAAAGGAAGAGAGTTCCAGAAAAACATCGATTTCTGCTTTATTGACTACGACAAAGCCTTTGACTGTGTGGATCACAATCAACGGCGGAAAATTCTGAAAGAGATGGGAATACCAGACCATCTGACCTGTCTCTTGAGAAACCTGTATGCAGGTCAGGAAGCAACAGTTAGAACTGGACATGGAACAACAGACTGGTTCCAAATAGGAAAAGGAGTACATCAAGGCTGTATATTGTCACCCTGCTTATTTAACTTATATGCAGAGTACATCATGAGAAGCGCTGGGCTGGAAGAAACACAAGCTGGAATCAAGATTTCCGGGAGAAATATCAATAACCTCAGATATGCGGATGACACCACCCTTATGGCAGAAAGCAAAGAAGAACTAAAGAGCCTCTTGATGAAAGTGAAAGAGGAGAGTGAAAAAGTTGGCTTAAAGCTCAACATTCAGAAAACTAAGATCATGGCATCTGGTCCCATCACTTCATAGGAAATAGATGGGGAAACAGTGGAAACAGTGCCAGACTTTATTTTTTTCGGCTCCAAAATCACTGCTGATGGTGATTGCAGCCATGAGATTCAAAGGCACTTACTCCTTGGAAGGAAGGTTATGACCAACCTAGACAGCATATTAAAAAGCAGAGACATGACCTTGCCAACAAAGGTCTGTCTAGTCAAGGCTATGGTTTTTCCAGTGGTCATGTATGGATGTGAGAGTTGGACAGTGAAGAAAGCTGAGCGCCGAAGAATTGATGCTTTTGAACTGTGGTGTTGGAGAAGATTTTTGAGAGTCCCTTGGACTGCAAGAGGATCGAACCAGTCCATCCTAAAGGAGATCAGTCCTGGGTGTTCATTGGAAGGACTGATGTTGAAGCTGAAACTCCAATACTTTGGCCACCTCATGCGAAGTGTTGACTCATTGGAAAAGACCCTAATGCTGGGAAGGATCAGGGGCGGAAGGAGTATGGGACGACAGAGGATGAGATGGCTGGATGGCATCACCGACTTGATGGACATGGGTTTGGGTGGACTCTGGGAGTTGGTGATGGACAGAGAGGCCTGGCGTGCTGCGATTCATGGGGTCGCAAAGAGTCGGACACGACTGAGCAACTGAACTGAACTGAACTGTGATCCCAGTGCACAGCCAAGATTGAGAATCCCTGTTCTAGGTTGAGGATTTGATCAAGGGAAATATAAGGAGTGAACAGAAAAATTTTTGCATTTGCTCTTCTCCATCTTCAATTACTGCCTCCACTGGATGCATTAGGACTCACCATGTAATGGAGTTCTCTTCTGTGTTAAAACTTCTTAATGAACAGCTGGATTGGAATTAAAACTGCAGGAACACCAAGGAGAGCTCCTAAATGAAAAGTAAAACTCCCTGCTCCTATTTCTCCCTCACATTCTCTCTTCTCATCTTTAATCTTGCCCTTTCTACTGACTCAGTGCATTTTGTTTTAAAAAGTAGAATTGCATATTTTGAGATCACTATAGATTAATATGCAGTTGTAAGAAATTATGCGTAGACTTCAATACCCATCACACAATTTCTCCCAAGGGTATTATCTTGCAAACTGTAGTAGAATATTGCAACAGGGATATTGACTTGGATACATTCAAGAGAGAACATTTCCATCACAAGGATCCCTCATCTTGTTCTTTAATACCACAGCCCCTTCCCTCTACCCTCACCTACTCCTTTACCCTTGGCAACCACTAATCTGGTCTCGATAGCTACAATTTTGTCATTGAAAGAATGTTATGTAAATAAAATTATACAGTGTGTAACTTTCTGGGATTAGCATTTTTCACTCTGGAGATTCATCTAGGTTGTTGCTTGGAGTTTGTTCTTTTTAACTGTCAAACGGTATTCCATACTATGAATATACCACTGTTTACCTTAATCATTCACCTATTAAAAGACAACCTGAGTTGTTGCCAATTATTGAGTGTTATGAACAATATTGCTTTGAATACTTGTATGTAGGATTTTGTGTGAACATATGTCTTCATTCTGGGAGAAATGTCTAGGAGTACAAGTGTTGGGGCTTATGGTAGTTAAACATTTAGTTTTATAAGAAATTTCCAAACTGTTTTCCAAAGTGGCTATACCACCAGTTTATATACCCATTAGCAATGCTTGAGTGATGCAATTTCTCCATATCCTTGCCAGAATTTGATGGTGTCATTATCTTTTTATCTAGCCATTCTGATAGGTGTCTAGTGATGTCTTGTGTTTAATTTGCAAGTCATTAGCTGCTAATGATGTTGAAGATCTTCTCAAATGTCTATTTGCCATTTGTATATCCTCTTTGATGTATTTTCATGTCTTTTGATTATTTTCTAATTGGATTGTTTATATTTTTACTGTGGAATTTGAGAGCTTTGATTGTTCTTTATATGTCCCAGATACTAGTCCTTTGTCAAACATGCAGTTTGCAAAATGCATTCTACTGTGTAGCCTGAATTTTTGTGCTCTTAACAAGTCTTTCACAGAGCAAGAGTCTTACATTTTGATGAAATCCAATGTAAATTTTTCCTTTTATGGATTTCATTTTTGATGTCAAGTCTAAGAACTCTTTGCTTAGCCCTAGATCAAAAAGATTTTCTCCTATGATTTTTTCCCTAAAAGATCTTATAAATTTTCATTTAATTCCATAACACAGTTTGAAATAATTTTCATATAAGGTGTGAGAATTAGGTCAAGATACATTTTTATACTTATGGAGGTATAACTGCCTCATCATTACTTGTTGAAAAAGCTATCTTTCCTCATTAAATTGCTTTTATACTTTTTTTCAATATGAATTTCTTTATTTTATTCCATCTATTCTTCTGCTAATATCTCTCTGCCAATCCTTTATTTGCTGTGTTTAGACCATTTACATTTAAAGTAATTATTGATATGTTAGGGCTTAAGTCTGTCATTTTAATCTTTTGTTTGTTCTCTCTGGTTTTTACTTCTTTGTTATGTTTTTCCTGGCATCCTACAGTTACTTGAACATCTGTTTAGAAGTTCATTTTAATTTATCTATAGTGATTTTGGGTGTATCTCTTGGTATAGGTTTTTTAGTGGTTGCTCTGGGTATTACATTATTTATACATAACTAACTGATAATAGTCTACCATTATCATCATTTCACGAGTCTGACTGAAGTATAGAAAATGTACCTCCTTCTATATCCCTTTAGTCTCCCTTATTTATAAAATTGTCTTCAATAGTTCCTCTACATTCATTTATAACTGCATCAGTATTTTAATTTTTACTTCAATTGCCAAATGTAATTTAGAAAACTCAAGAGGAGAAAACAAGTCTCATATTTATCCACATTTTCGCTTATCATGTTCTCTCTTTCTTCTGAATGTTCCAACACTCCTTCTCTCATTTCCTTTCTGTTCTAAGAATTTCCCTTAGCCATGCTTTTAGTATTAGGTCTACCTTTGTTTTTCATTATCTGACATTGTTTTGATTTCTCTTTCACCTTGAAGTATATTTTTGCAGGGAATAGAATTTGGGGTTGACAGTTTGGTGTTTTTTTTATTTTTTATTTTAGCACTTGAAAAATAGTATTCCAATTCCTTCTTTCCTCCATGGTCTCTAAAAAGAAATTCACTGCCATTTGATTTTTTTTTTTTTTTTTTTCTGTATAGGTAAAGTGAATGTAGTGATACTACATTCCACATTTTATTCTGGCTGCCTTAAACATTTTTTTTTTTTCCTTAGTTTTCAGAAGTTTAATTATAAAGATCCTCATGTGGCTATCTTTGGGTTTATCCTGTTCACCCTGCTCAGCTTCCTGAATCAATTGGGCTTATGTCTCTTGACAAATTTGGGAAGTTTTCAACAATGTTTCTCCAAGTACTTTTTCAGGCCCATCTTCTTTCTCCTTTTTGACTGAGACTCTGATGACATACATATTTAATTTTTTTGTTATAATCCCATGGGTCCCTGAGGCTTTATTCATTTTTTTTTTCTTTTTTCGTCTCTGTTTCTTAGATTTGGTAATTTCTGTTGTCTTTCAGTTCACTGATATCCCTTATCCCTACATTTTGCTGTTGTTTCTATACATTGAACTTTTCACTCCAGTTGCTGAGTATTTCAGTCCTAAAATCTCTACTTTTTTTTCTTTATAGTCTTTATTTTTCTGGGACTTTATACTTCTTTTTTGAAGCTTTCTATCTTCACATTTGTTTCAATTTTATTAGTATTTATTCATTGAAGTATTTTATTATTGTTGCTTTAAAATCTTGGTCAAATAGTTCTAATATCTCTGTAATTTTCATGTTGGCACCTGTTGATTGTCTTTTTTTCCTTGGTTTGAGATCCTCCTGGATCTTGTGTGACAAGTAATGTTTAGTTGGAATCTGGACTTTTCATGTTATGTTATGAGGCTCTGGATCTCATTTAAACCTGTTTTAACTGCTTTTTTCTGTCATCACTCTGGCAGAGGTGGGGCAGTTGCAAGTAGAACTCCATGTTACCTACTTAGATCTGTTGACACCCAAGGGTATGGGTTCTCTGTTACTACTGGGTGATGACGGAAGTTCTGACTCTAGACTAGACCTTCTCTGATACTACATCAGTGTGGAGGGATAAAAGCACCTGGTTACTGCTGGGTGGAGATGGAAGTCAAGGCTTCCTGTGTGGTCTCCACTGACACCAAAGCAGGTTGAGGTAAGGACTTATTAAAGCATGGATGGAGTGGAAGCCTAAGCCTCCAATTGGCTATTGCTGGCATGGGTGGAGGTGGAGCCACAGTGTCCTCTGTGATGTTGGCTGGAATGGATTGTGCATGCATGCTAGGGTGCTTCAGTTGGGACTGACTCTTTCCAACCCCATGGACTGTAGCCCTCCAGGCCCCTCTGTCCATGGAATTCTCCAGGCAAGGATACTAGAGAAGGTTGCCACACCCTTCTCCAGGGGATCTTCCTGACTCAGGGATCCAACATACATTTCTTACCTCTCCTACACAGGAAGCAGGTTCTTTACCACTAGTGCCACTTGGGAATCTAAAAGTTTTCTATCTTGCTGGGCTGCCCCATGGTGCTTTGGATGTATTTGGAAAATAAATCTAATGCATTTGGAAAATGTAATAAATACATTATAAAATAAATCAAATGTATTGGAAAATCATCTTCTCTCAGGTGGAACTTTGCTCTGTTCTTTAAATGTGTACCACGTCTCTTCTTCTAAAGAAATTTCTTAGTATACCTCAGTAACCTTCACATTTTTATGGCCATGACCAGAAAACTTTTGAATTAGCTATCTCTATTACTTCCACTTCATTGCAGTTGGTTTTCCTTAAATTTCCTGGATTTGCAGTTCTACTGAGACTGCTCTCAAAGACTACCAGTTCACCCCCAAACCATTTTTCTTTAAAGTAAATCCAGGTGTCTGCTGCATTTAGTATTGTTTGGTTACTGCTGTTAACATTATATCTTCCAGGTCTTTCACTAACTGTTGATATGACTTTGTGCAAATCACAGTCTCATTTATGTTCATTAAAAAAAGGGGGTTATAATCTGGACCTATACCTTTTAGGATAGAACTGAGGCCCAAGTGATATCATGTACATTTCTTTAATGAACATCAGTTAGTGTCAGACACTATGGTTGGCTCTGGATATACAACAGTGAGTATAATACAGCCTTAAGGATTTGAACTGGTCTAAGATATAGATAAGTGAACAGGTCATGGGATAAGTGGAAGGGAACATCATATGCTCAGGAATGTCATGGGTACACTTAGGAAACTTGAGGGCTCATGCAAGGCTTCTCAGAGGAGGTAGATATAAGCTGAGTTCTGATGTATGAGTAGGAGTTCAGTGATGGGATAATATATGGGATATGCTCTGCATACTTTGAGGTACTAGGAAAAAGAGAATCTTTTACTTATAAAGTCAGGAAAATAGCTTTCATGCTATTCCAACAAACTGAAAGTGAGGTTCACTTTCAAAGAAATGTGTATGTATTATGTGTAATCAACTCCATTCTCAGCTTTGGAAGAAGAAATACGTACAAAATGTCTTTTCACTTTGTAACTTTGGTCTACTACCATGGTCTTTGAAAATGGATAAGAGAAACTTTTTAAAGACTTTTCATTAATCTATTTGAGAGAGATTAGTTCTTATATTACAATGACATACTCTGATAATTATAACGGTGACTAATTCCATTAATTGCATTTATTCATATTTGAATACTTGATTAGGTTCTTCTACTATCATCATTCATTCGTCATTTTGTGTTTATCTTTTTTGGATGTATAAATATGTTATATATATGATATTTGGCCAAATTCAATATTCCAAAGGAGTTTTAATTTTTTACTTCATGAACAAAACAACTCAGTCATCTATGCTCAGACAGTTTTCCCTACAACATCCAGCACCACTGTTACACCTTTTTCATCCAGAACTCACCTACAGTTCATAATTCTCCAGCTTAACCATTTCCAACTTTTTACCCTCTGCTTTCTCATTACTTCTAAGTACATATAGGAGAATGCACAGTTGTGCTTAGCAATTATCATCATTTGCTTCTAATTTGCTCTTCAACATTGGCAATATGAAAGCTTTTCATTTCCATGTCTCATTTTAATGTGATGGCTTCAAAAATAAATGCAGCCAAGGTAAAATGTTTTTTCCCTGTTCAAAACTGAATGTAGTCATGGAGTTAGAAGACAGAAATTCCACTAGTTGTATGATTTATATCCCACAGGGCAGAAAATTAACATATATTTGCTTTAATGCCCATCTTTCTGAATATTGATTTGTGGGGCCAGTGTCACTCTGATAGAACTGAAAATGTTGAAGAGTTCTGCTCTGATGCACTACTTCCTACATATAAGCAGTGTGACTTTGCAGTTCTTGAAGACTAGGGAAATTTCATCAGGTCATTGCTGAGGATCAGCCAACAGAAATCTACCACAATAACTCTTTGAAGACTAAAGCATGCTAAGCCAATTACATTTCTTTTTACATCAATACCACACAAGAAAAAACAAAGCAATAGTGACACAAATAATTGATCTCAAAATATGGAAATGATTTTAATACCATTACACACCATTTCTCATCAACAAGGTAGAAAGTAGGTGTTTACTGCCCTCTTATAATGGGGGCAGATACCTGAATCAAGGATGGAACATGGTGGAAGAGGTAATATGGTATGTATTGGAATCAGTCCTGAGGCCACTATATTTATATTCAACATTTATGACCCAGAATCAGAAATGCACTTACAGACCTGTGGTGAATTCTCAATCAGAAGGGCTATTACTGCTCTCAATACCACTGACTGCATTCAAAAATACTTTAATACTTTTGAGATATTTTATTATCAAAGAATGCAATTTAATGCCATAAGGGTAAGCATATAAATAAGAGAATATTTGGAACAAAAATCTAGCAGCAGATATTAAAAATCAAAAAAGAATATCCTGGGAAATATTAACTGTTTATAAATATAAAGTGAATGCACAAGTAACAATGAAAAAAAATAACATGTTCATGAAAAGCTAAGGGTTAAGGATAATTCCTTCCACTATAGTCTGTTTTAGCTACATTTTTCTATGAATGCCTCTAGTTCAGTTACTACATTTTAAATTCTTCGTGAAGGAAGTAGGGAATAGTTAGAGAAGAGCAACAAATCAAGATAAAAGGAACAGAAAACTGGTTCACAAAGAAAGATGAAAGAAATGGGGTCACTTTAGGCCTAGGGAGAAAAATAAGTAATAGGTGACTTGATTACTATTTTCAAATACAGGCTAGATCATGTCAGTGTGCTGAAGAGTTATTTTCAATATCAATCAAATGAAAACAAAACAAGACACAGAAAACAAGACTCTAATGAAAAGAAATGGACTAACATGAATGCTAAAGAAATACTGGACTTACAATTTTTTCTTAAATATGGAAAATGTCAAACTGTGAAATAGAATTACTTGAAAATATTTTGCAAATCATTTCCTTGAGCACATAAAAATATTTTTTGTTTTTTTAAAAAATGAACAAGCATTCATTATAGAAAATCTAGAAAAAATAGTGAGCAAAAGAGATGACTATAAAAAGCATCTATTCCTCAAGCTGGAGAGAGATAAATCTTTTCAGTCTTTATTTTTTCACATATGTGTATGTGTGTGTGTGTGCTGTGTGTTTTTAGCAAAACAGGGTATCTTTGTCCATTCTATTTTTGACCTAACTATCCTTCCACTTAAAATCATACATGAGCACTTTTTCACACTTTCATAGTATTCTACTGTCCTGTAAAGTGCAAACTCAGCCTTGTCTGACTGTGATCTCATGGACTGTAGCCTGTCAGGCTCCTCTGTCCATGGAATTATCCACGCAAGAACACTGGAGTGGGTTTGCATTACCTTCTCCAGGGGATCTTTCTGACCCAGGGATCGAAGCTATACGTAATTATATTTCTAATATAAATTTATATATATATATATTATCTAATATAAATTTCTAACCCAGGGATCGAAGCCATATTTCTAATATAAATTTCTAGAAGCAAATTGTTGAATTAAGGGTTTGCAGAATTAACATTTTTGTAAATTAAAAATATAAACTTAGGCATAAACACATGCGGCAAAAATACAAAAGCATGCACTTTAGAGGTATATAACATATTTAAGATGTTATTTGACTTTGTCTAGCAAATAGAAAGAAGGTAGAAAGACACAAACAGAACTTCAGCTTGATTTGGAATTTTCTATGTCCAAAACATTTCAGCTAAAGAGAAAAGACATGTTTATAATTCTCCTACTAGGTGACAGAATGCATGGGAACTACTCTCTCTATATATTTCTATAATCAAAAAACTCTTCAAAATAAAATAACTATTGTTGAGAAAAAAACAAATTCTAAGGGCATCAGTAACTGTTTCTTAATTATCTTTGATAAAATTTGAAATGATTGATAATACCACTGACAGTGTGAAAGAATGACTTTTTCTAAAAACTCAGATATAACTGAGTATTACAACTTTAAAACATAATATACTGAAAACTAGACATACCAGAATCATCCTATAACCCAGTTAGTATAGAATAGAGTTGAATAAACAGTAAGAAACATTATCTATGCCTTAACTATACTGACATTGGAAAAATAGAGGTTACTGGAAACCCTTTGAGTTGTAAGGGTTAGAAAGACACTTTTAGACAAGTGACACTACATTAGTGCATTTCACCTTCCTTGTAAGGAGCATACTCAAATACCTGAGGAGGTGATCTATGTGATGAGGACAGGTAGAACACAGCATCCTGGATCCACCCTGGACAATAGGTACAATCTTCTGTAATCTTAATGTGAGGTAGTTATCATTCATGCCATCAGAATCAAGAGCTCTGTAAATACCTACTAGGCAGATGACTTAGCCTACACAAGGGTGCTGATTCTGTGGTCTTTTTCTGCACATCTTTATGACCTCAAGTAAGAAGAGCTTAATACCATTTTTTCCTCATTTTGGTGGTAAGCATCATGTTTCAAGAATTAAAGCATTAAAAACTGACTCCTTCCCTACTTTTCAGGTAAAAGTGGCATTTACTTCCAAATTCCAAACTGTGGACAAAGATAACAAATTTTCAGGTGTCATTAATAGCAAGTCAATTGTGTTTTACACTGTTATATTTCATATATAACATAGAAAGTAAAGTGCTATACTGGTCTGGTAGACATGAACAATTCTGAATTGTTTCAACATTCCTAAAATCTCAATAATGATATGTAAAGGTTTGATGATTCATGTCTATTTTCACTGAATCATTTTCTTTATAGGTATCTTTAGGAGTCTAATTTCCACCCCTTTGATCAAATGCATTTACAATAATCAGACCTCGATCTGATTATTTTAAAATTATTTTCAGTTAATCCTATTTGCACCACAGTAAAATTGATCTAATTTATTGTTCAGAAATTCAGTTATTACAGCCAGAAAAAGAAATAAGAAGAAGAACAACAACCATGAAATCAACTACACTACAGCTAGTACAATAGCAGAGTGTAGACAGAGCTCCAGAATAAATTTGATTTTCTTTGAGATTTTCCTTGAGTTACAATCTTTCCTTTTCCCTCTATTTCAAATGGAAACCTGTCATTTCCAGAATTCTCTTTTATTTCTGTTAATATACCTGAGCCCTAGGCTCTGACCCCTCAATTGGCCCAGAACTTCCGGACTAATGGTATTTTATGGTAGACATCAAAGAGGAGCAGGGCTTGGGAAATACAGCCCCCACACCCTCAGAAAAGGAGTGAGTGGCTGGTGAATAAGGCTCACCCTGACATTTAAGGGATAGGGGTATATGTCTTCAGTTCTACAGTTCACAACAATAAAAACCACAGGAAAAAATTCCATCTAGATGGAGCTCCAAATTTTATTAACATCTTATTTGCTCTTAACTTCAAATATAAAAATGTTTGCCTTCAGTTTAAACCACATTAGCAATTGTATAGAGCAGTTACTGCTCCCAAGTGACCGGAGCAGTTTAGCTGACTAGTTTTGAAGGCTTCATCTTACTTAATAGCTTTTAAATTAGTAGAATGAATGTTGTTGAAACAAAAACAGCATTAAAGAAGTATATGGAATTGGATTACAACTTTGTAAACAGTCTGTGCAAAGACACTTATGATTAACCAAGGAATGATATTTGAAATTCATAAGGATACACCGAACGAAGAAGTTTGTTCTTTCCTTTATTCTTTCCTTCCTTCAGTCAATACATATTTATTGAGCACTTTTGCCAGAAATTGTGAAAAGCCATGAGGATATATTAATTCGTTAAAGATGAGAAGGCAAGAGGTAAATACAAAGTTGCAATATGAAATGATAAATGTATAGACCAAGACAACTAAATGTCAAGTAAGCTAGAAGGTAAAGCTACTAGAAGTGTAGGGTTATACGGGGAAGGTTTGAGAAGGCATCTCAGAAACATATGACATCTTAAAGATGACAAAGTATTTGAAAGGTCAATAAGAATATACCATGGAAGGGAGGCTGGGAGACATAAAGGAGCATAGACCATTCCCAGAACTGTGCATGGTCACATATGAACAGAAGAGAGGGTTTATCCCACGGGCAGGGATTTGCTCAAGAATTTTAGGCCAGGGATTGATTTGATTTACTTATAGAAAATTCACTCAGTATTCTGTGGAAAGGAAAGGGTGTAGAAGAGCAAAAGATGCAAGGCAGGGGGACCAATAAGGGCTAATTACAGTGGTTCAGGTGAGAGAGGATGAAAGCCCAAGGCAGCCCGGAAGGTACAAGGAAAGAGAGAAGGTGAGTGGATTTAAGAGATAGTGCAAAACCTACAAGGACTTCAATCCACATTCACATATGAAAGGATCATTACATATTAATATGTAATCTTATATACATATATAATATACATATATTTTTATATTATGTTATATAATTTTATATTGTTATTATATATATAATAAATGTTAACATATTTTCAGCTTTATGAAGCAAACTTTAGTAAGTCATACTTTATAAAATCACAAACTAGGTTGTAACAAATTATTTCCATTTTATGTTTCAAAATATCTAGTGTTGATTTCCACATAATTAGAAGGGATCACAAAAATACTGATAAAACCAGCAGGCCTACTGAAATAGATTTCAAGAAGTTGTCTAACCCCCTCGACTATCTCTGAGAAGAACAAACCTCAGAAGAACTTTGTCACAAAGACTTATGATTACCTGTGGAATCTTTGAGGTACCAATATTCACCCATATTTCCATTTCTTCCAGGACTGAATCAGTCCTGGAAACAGCCATCCAATGAGGGATGATGTACAGCCAATGTTTACTCATTTATATGTACTATACTCATCTTTATGATTCAATCCTCTATTATTCTGTTAAAGAATTCTTTAACACAATAATACATTTATTGCATTTGGAAGAATAAAAATTGTGAAACATCTTCCTGTTGATTCATTTCATTATTTTTTTTTATTTCTATCAGTATTTCCTTTTTTTTCTACTATTAAGAAAGCACTATTAAAATATAATGGAATCTTTTAAAGCAATTTACCAAATTCTGTACAGTTTTGGTGTTAAATATGATTATAACTGCATGTGGTTTATTATCTTGCTTCAAAATATAGATGAGATCATTAGTTTAATGATTTAAACCTCCCAATAAAAAGAAATTAACATAACAGAACAAGCTAATTCATCTTACTACTACTCAATAGGTCTCTTTGGGGAGGGAAAACATTCTGTAATTAATGACACAAAACTGGTGCACTGAAAGCTAACACAAGCACAACATACTCCCTCATTCTCTTGAAGGCCTTTCTCCAAAGGCCTGGGAGCCACTGAGACTAGCTGGTGGAAAATCTTTTTTTCCACCAGGACTTGCCAGGGTGCTATTAGGAGAGCATAAAAGAATAAGAGCTGGGTCATGCTTCATTGTAAACATAATGGGCTTCTTCCTGTAAGAGCAAATACTAACACAAAGTTAAACAATGAAGGTTTGAAATATATTAAAAATTATTTTTTCAAAGTATATCACATCAGTCATTTTACAACAAGAACTCTGCTAATATGAATAGGGAAATTTTGATTCATTTTGTAAATAAGGAAACAGGTAAGCAAGAGTTAAGTGGTTTTCCCAAGATCACCCATAAAGTTGATGTCACAGTGGAGACTGGATTTCATGAATCCTGACTCTTATCCTTACATCTTTCTTTTCCCCATAAAGTGGTTAAGATGACACTACTCCCTTCAGGAATAAGATTAAGACAATAAGAACACTTTCTAATCACGTTCTATGCTATCACTTTTGGAGTAAAAAATGACTTTCATTCATGCTTCCCTGAATCTGACCTTCTATGAGTTATTATACTTGGAATGTTCATGCCCAAAGCCCAGAACCATTGTCCTCTTGGGAGGAAATTCACTGAACAGTTTTGGAACTGATCCTCAAAGGAGAAATAGATAAATACCTTTCCATTTAAAAATTTACTTACATGTTCTATTTTTAGCTTAGAATTGACAGTAGATGCCTTTTCATCTTACCAGCTGGTGTTTTTAAGCATTCTTATTGCCAAGGGAAAAGAAAATTTTATTAAACATTCTTGCCATGTACAGATAGTGAAGCATAAATGAATGCAACAAATGAAGACTAAAATTCATTTCAGATTAAAAGATCCTGGACCAATCATCTTCTAGTGCAAAGATAAGACATCTGGAATAAAGAACATAGGCAGGTAACAAGGAAGCCTTTGGGTCCAATGGTTTGATAGAACACATGGGGATTTTTCCCCCCAGTAATGGTAGTTGTGGTTGATTTTGTTATCATAGTAGCAACCATAAGCACAATGATGAAAAACTGCATTTTATAGTGCTGTAAGTCCACAAAAAACATCCATGGTGATTACCTCACTTAATCTTTACAATAACTCTATGGTAAGTATTATTTTTCTGCCCCCTTGTTAGAGATTGAGAAACTGAAGATCAAAGATAAATCTGACTTAAAAAAACAAACTTGGCAAAAATCACTTGGGCCTTGGGCACCAATGCCTACTTCACCCCATGCCTAGCTCTTCTGTCTTCCTTAAAACCAAGGCCTTTGGATCCTGACTTTTCACAGGGTGTCTGCGCTGCTTATGACAGGTCAGGACTCTGTGACTCAGGCATCCAGACTTTGTTATCAACAAGAGCCATGCAGGGCTCTGGCTCTGCCTCTCTGCCCCGAGGTGTCTGCTGCCTTCTCTGGTGGCAGTAGAGATGGGATTGGTGGAAAAGACCGGGACATCAGAGTTAAGAGATTTCTGCCCATCAGAGTTAAGAGTTAACAGGATCCAGACAGGTTCCCAGCAAAAGGCACCATTGGAGGGAGGAGTGACCAGCACTTTCCACACTCAAGCATATCTTGTATCCAGTTTTGCACACTTAGGGAAGGGCGTTAATATTGAAATTTATGTTTATGCTTTCTTTCCCTCCTTTTTTATTAGTGTGTGCAGAAATTCTGTAGGAGGGTTACCATAGTAACAGAAAAGTAAGAGACATGATATCTCACCTCGAAAATGCATATCATAGGCTATTTACTAAAGTAGCGGATCTGCTTACCCTCACAGATGAAGACAAAGCCTTCTAAGGTTACTTCCAGTTGGCTTTATTATTGTTCCAGCATATATATATACACACACACACACACACACACACACACACACACACACACACATATATTTACATTATATATACATGTGTATTTTTTATTAATAATGTTCAAAAGGAAATTTTACTTTTTGAGGTTGAAATCTAAGAATCTTTCTTATCAGATAAATAAGCAATGCTTTTTGACTATATATATATATACTCACAATGTATATATATTTTTAAATAATAATGTTCAAAAAGAAATTTTACTTTGGGAGATTGAAACCTAAGAATCTTCTTTATGAAATGAATTAGCAGTGCTTTGTTCTGACACATAAGTAAACCTTGTAAATGCATAAAACATGCTGTGGGAAGAATGCTTTTGTTTTTTGTTTTGTCAGTCATACTTGATGACTATAATAACAGTAATCAGATCATTTTCTCTTCCATTCTCACACCTCCAGCAGCTCAGCTACCCAGAAAATCACCTATAACAACCAGTGTCTCTGATCACAGGATAGTCCATGGGATGATTTCCCTTGGTTCTATGGAGACAGGAAGATGTTCAGGGCAGGAATGATAGAACGAGCAAAAGAAATCTTATTCTTCACTTAGGGCTTAATTTTATGTCATAAAAAGGCAGAAATGATATTTGAAAAGCAATTTGGAAAAGTTCATAAGGACAGGAGAGTTTATAAGAATCTAGACTAAAGTTTTTCTAGGTTTCTGCTCCCTCTCTTTCCGGGAATGCTTTGTATTCGTGTCCTATTTATGGACTGGTCTGCACTAGGGCCCAGAGGGTGAGCACTGTTCCTGCCTGATGATCGGGACAAGATAGATTTTCAAGGGCATGTATTAAATTACATTTAAGTTGAAGTAAAACAGGCTAATGCCTTAACACAGACTTTAAACCAGCAAGATTCCAAATATTGTTTAAAATCCTGGTTCCTGTTATTTACGAGCTGTGTGATTTCTGACGATTAGTTTATCATCGCAAAGTGAAGTAATAAGTGAAGATTAAGTGAGTTAACATACACAGTGTCTGATGTACACTGAGAAACAATATGAACTGAAACACTGTTCAAGTAAAGGTGTCCACAAAATCCAAAGAAGGTAATAACTAGCTGACTGGTAGGGGTAGAAGAGGAAGGGGGTGAGCCTTCCATGAAGAGATGTGTAAACTAGATAAACACCTTACGAGAGAGAAGTATAGAGAAAACAGGGTGACAGATTGGGAAACCAACTGTAATCTTGGCTTCTGCTTCTTGCTGTGGATTTTGAAAGACAAAAGGATCATGCAGGCATGATCGTATTGAAGATTATGGAGCAATCTGCACACACTGCACAGAGCATTAAAGGAGCTATGCTAAGTCACTTCAGTCACGTCCGACTCTTCGTGACCCCATGGACTGTAGCTTGCCAGGCTCCTCTGTCCATGGGATTCTCCAGGCAAGAATACTGGAGTGGGTTGCCATTTCCTTCTCCAAAAGGAGCTGAGGGGCATTTTTCTGGCATGGGAAAGCAGGGAAGATTTTATTATGGAGAGATATGGACATGGAGGGGTTTTTTAACAAGATTATTGGTAATCTTCAGGATCCCACGGCATAGGGGGAACTGTAGCGAATTGTAGAAGGTTAAAGGTCATGTTGGAGAAGGCAATGGCACCCCACTCCAGTACTCTTGCCTGGAGAATCCCATGGACGGAGGAGCCTGGTGGGCTGCAGTCCATGGGGTCTCAAAGAGTCGAATATGACTGAGCGACTTCACCTTCACTTTTCACTTTCACGCTTTGGAGAAGGAAATGGCAACCCACTCCAGCGTTCTTGCCTGGAGAATCCCAGGGACAGGGGAGCCTGCTGGGCTGCCGTCTATGGGGTCGCACAGAGTCGGACACGGCTGAAGCGACTTAGCAGCAGCAGCAGCAGCAGCAAAGGTCATGTGGAAAATGAAGTGGAGCAAGGCACATATATTACTCTTTAAATAAATTTGAAGAATAAATAGATGAGGAATACAGGAGAATTGCTTGAAGGAGAAAGTGAAGGTTTGATGCTTTAGGATTAGTGAAACATGTTCCTCTTTAGAGACCCAAGAGAATGATTTGGTGGCAAAGGAGAAATGAACGAGTGATGATGGACAGATGAAGGCCCTCAAAGAGGCAAGCAGGAAAGGGAACAAGGATGCAAGTGGAGGGAACAGGTGAATATCTACACTGTTCTTTAAGGCAGAAAAGAAGGGAGAGAGGGTAGGTTAAGGTACAGCCATTTTAAATTGGAAAGCAAGAAATTTGAGGGCTCTCACAAGTCATAGATCCTTTAAATTAGTGGACATGGTAGTTATAAATGAATGTGAAACCAGAATACATTTTCATGTGATTTACATAAGAACCAGAACCATATGTCTTGAATATTTATTATTATACAATATTTATTAAGCTCTTCTGTGTAACTGTACAAGTTTCCAAATGGAAAGCACAGCTAACAAAACAGTTTGCATGTGCCAGGCAAAGCCTGAAGACACAGCTATTGCCCAGTACTCCCTGCAAAGCACCATTTCTTTGGTAAATTCAGTATGGTCTATGGTCTGATCCTAGGTTCAGGCATGCTCTGATTGGATCCATTTCAGAGATAATCAGTTTGAAACTGAAACATTCTCCCTAAAATGAGTCAGTAAACAATCTGGGGTAGGACAGCCCAGTGATTCAAGAATTTAACTATCCTGTTTCTATCACAGGAATTTTGATGTTGTTTCCTGTCAACTGTTGTAAATAAGAAAAGAGAAGCTATCACTTAATGAAACACAAACACGAAACCAAAATTTTATAATAAAATCCAATTCCTAACAGCATTGTTATTCAAATTACCCTATAGTTCTCATTTGCTAGTTGAGAATTTATGCAGGAACAAAAAACCTGTAATAATTTTAAACTAAATTAACTCCTGATAAATAAGCACATACTAAAGGAAAGAAATATTCAAAGCTAATGAGAATATTGTTTAAATGTGATGGGAATGAAATTGTAAATTGGTAAGCATAAAGCATTTCTAATTGGAAGATTTGTATTTTGTGTGCTGTGTTGGTCATACTAGTTTGAACAGGAAAACTTATTGATTATTTTGGATATAGTATTAGTATTAGAATGTTTAATTTGGATGAGATAAACAGACTACAATGGAAATCACTTTTACATGTAAAAGGAATATAATTCTGTACTTTCATTTACTGTATGCCTCTAGGACCGCAACTCTAAACTGAAGGCGGGTGGTGGAGGCCCAAGCAGCTGGTCTTCCTTGGTGATGTACTGCTCCCCAGCAAGTATCTGGTAGAGCCCTGATATCTGCCTGCCCTCCCTGAGGCAATGCATAGGTTGCTGTTTTTATGCCTCTCAAACTACAATGTGTTTTTGCACATGGAAAAGTTCTTGCTATCTTGCCCAGCTTGATAGGGTCATCTCTTTACTTGCAATGCTAAGGGAAAATACCTACAAAGGAATAGGAATGTGGAACTTCAGCTGGAATAGACCATGATCTACAATGGGAGACACACACCTATGAACACATCAAAAAGCCCCTAAAACTCGGCTGAAAGTGATCATTTTCCATTCCATTTCCCTCAACTGTATATTCTGTGGGGCAGCAGAGTATTGCTGGAATTCCTAGTTAACTGACTGCTGATGCAAAAGGTAAATCTTAGGAGTCAGGATAGAAATGAAACACCAGAGCTGCATATCTGGGTCTCTGGTCCAATCTAAACCCTGTATCATCTGCCAGAGCTACTGGTGGAGTGAAGCCCAAGACTCCTGCTCTCTGAGATCTACTCTTCCTGATCTGAGCCGCGTAAGCATAAATTCTGGGTGCCCGGGATCTAGATACCAATATTTACAGGAACTTTCACTGAGTTCCAGATGAACTAGGCATGTAAACGAATGTAAATTCTAGAAACTCTAAAGGGGTCACCAACACCTCGGACATGGCAGGAAGATGACCAAGCATGGGTATCTGTGGCCATTGTAACTGCAACTCCACAAGAAGTTCTTAAAAACAGGAGGTGGCACCCCAAAAGGAAACATGTGAGAGGAGGAATTCCAGAGAGTAGTATTTAGATAGAAGAGGCTCAGGTTTTATACTATACATTGTTCTACCTGGAAAAAGAATTAAAGCAAGCTTTCTGGCAAAACATTTAAATCAATTGTTCCTGCTTATTTTTCTGATCATTATTAATATATTTTAAACATACAGAGAATTATTTTTTCTTATTTTAGTAGCTTTAGGTCTTTAGGCCCTTTTGTGGCTTTCCATGCAATCAATGGAGAATGGAAAACTCAAAAAAAATTTAAGGCTACCTAATACAACCAGCTGAAGCTCCAATACTTTGGCCACCTGATGTGAAGAACTGATTCATTGGAAAAGACTCTGATGCTGGGAAAGATTGAAGGCAGGAGGAGAAGGGGACAACAGAGGATGAGATAGTTGGATGGCATCACCGACTCGATGGACATGAGTTTGAGCAAGCTCCGAGAGTTGATGATGGACAGGAAAGCCTGGCGTGCTGCAGTCCATGGGGTCGCAAAGAGTCGGACACAACTGAGCAACTGAACTGAACTGAACTGAATATGACTGGGGGAATTGTTGGATCTGAGTACTCAGAGGTTGATTTTCAGATATTCTGCTGAGGTCAAGAAGAATTAATATCCCCATGCATCTCCTACTCCATCTGGTTTCTCTAAAGAAGGGTCATTATTTATTTGTAAAATCTCTTACAAATTCAGAAGAAATATCACTCTACTGGGGGTGATTTGGGCTGTTTCCATGTATCCCATGGTAGTACAGGAACAAAAAGGAAGTACCTAAAAGGATGGGGGAATGTTGATTACTCACTTGCGGATTCTGTTTATCTTACTTATTAAAAAGAAAAGAAAAGAAAAGAGGGTTAGGCAAGAATATTTGGTTTCTAAATAAAAAGAAAGTGGGCTGCTAGGAAGGTTAAAAGTGGACTGATTATAAAACTGCAGAAACTATCTGAAAGTTAGCTACAAAACCACCTAACAAGAGCTTGATAATGACGCAGACACAGAGATCTCAGTGCAAGTCCCATATCGGCCTCACACTCTCCTGTGGGGTGGTTGGCACATATAAAAAGACTCCCCTGATAAGCACACAGGAAGCCTACCCTGGGCCACAGTGTGAAAACACTTAGGGTATCAGCAGTGAAGAGGCTTTAAACTGCAGAACTATTTGTACCAGCCACAGGGAAAATAAGAATGAGCTAACCCTCCACAAAAATTCCTCATCTCCAAACTTTTCCACTGAACTAGAGTGCTATATCTACCTGGATTTGGGGGCAAGGTACTAGTCAGGGTAGTAGGGTACCACATACATCGTACCACACTTCATCACTCAACTGTGCATCTTCACCAGCCAGCTCCTGGTCTTCACACATCTCACTACCTAGAGTTGAGAAACCTGGGGTTTATTCCCAACTCAGCTTCTGAGTTCCATCTTAGTTCTGACAAATGGGAACTGAGAGAGCAATTACCCGAACCTTGGGCTCCCCCTTTGGTGACCACTACACTAATTTATTGAATATTTACTGAGGCACACTAGATGATGAGGACAAAAAGTAAGATAGGATGTATTTGAAGACTTGGACTGAAATATAAAGGATGAATAGGAATTCCCTGAGCTCTATCCTGAGTTACACACAGCACTCCCCACTGAATTCACAAGGTTCAATGCAAATGAACATTCAGAGCCCTTTGTCCAGAAAGTATTAAGAATTTCAAGACAGTGACAGTAAAGCAGTAAATTATGTGGGGCCCCTTCTGAGCCTGAAATACTGTCATGACACAGGTTGCATGCCCAGGAAGCCAGCCCTAATTATACAACCTTTATTTCTTTGCCTAAAGTCCAATCTCCCAAGATCTCAGAACATGTCTTTTATCACTTGCCCCTTATTCTCAGTGGAGACTCTGGATCCTGCTAATGCTGGCAGACTTAGATGCCTGCCTGGAGCTTTGTTACATGCTCTGGACTCTCAACAAACCTGTGTCATTGAAGCTGGGGTTCCCTGACACTACATTCCTACAGAACTACCCCTGTAACCTGTTGCTATGTGTATACATGCCCTCTCACAGCCCCCATCAGCTGGACCTCTCTCACAGTCAGATGGATGGACTTTCTCTCCTCCCTTGACTATCTGACACCCACCTGAGAGGGTGAAAGGGTAGGTATAATTCAGGTTCGGGACCTTCCAAATTCTTTAGGCTTTGGGGGTGAGAGAGAGAGAGATATTATGAAGCCATTCCCCTAGGCTGAAGATAAGTGTCTCAGGATCCCAAACTCAAGTGGACCAGATGAAAAGCAGTATGATGGCCTTCTTTGCCCTTTTATACTAGAAAAGGAAAAGTGAATCAATGAAAATAGCATTGCTCCCCAAAGATCAACATGTCATTTTGATATGTACATGCTTTTAATATGTACACGATCAGCATTTTCCTTTCTCCTCTTGAAAGTCATCCAAAATCTCACTCATTTTTTGGCAAAACTAGGAGAAGAAACTCTAAAATATTTGTAGGGGTTACCAAAAGCAATCAAGTTCACTCAGAAGCTGCATGAAAGAAACTGGAGAGGAGCCAAGCAGCGATTTCTATGCAAGAACTCAGCTATGGTGGTCTCAGAAAGTACTAACAAAGATACACATTCTTAAGTCAAGAGGCCCATTCCAAGAGGGCTGTGCCTGTAGCACTGCAGGTAGAAATGGGAGTGAGCTGACCTGGTTTAGTTCACAGAAGCAAAGGAGAAGGAACTACACCTTCAATCATGGACACAGCCATATATACAGGAAGGCAAAAAGAACAGCCATAGGTCTGTGAATCCCAGTTATCAAGCAGTACAACTCCTATCCCTTCCTGCCTTCAATTTTTAAAAAAAAGCAATAGAAAATCTATAGTATCTATTTTTCACAGGAAGCTATCAAAGTGATCTCCCCCATCCCTAAAAAGAGTCAGGCCAACATGCTTCTACCAGAAAAGTTTACCAAACCCTGAAAAGGAATACAATTGTGATGCTACTTAAACTGTTCCAGGGAAGAACAAGAAGAGGGACATTTCCAAATTATTTTAATATAGTAAGCATAATATTAATACCAAAAGATGATAAAGAGTGTCCACAAAAAATTACCAAAGGTCAATGTCTCTTATGGATGTCAATGTAAAAATCCTAAATAAAATATTAGTAAATGGAATCCAACAGTACATTAAGGAATAATGATAAAAAGATGGTCTAATATTTAGAATTATATTAATATAATTCATCATACTAGTAGTTTCAAGAAAATAAAAATATAGGATCAGCATCACTTTTATTTTTTTTTAAAAAGAACATTCCTTGAAATGAGAATTAAAGATACTGCCTTTCACAATAAAATATATTTCTCTTAGTGCAAAAGTCAACATCACATCCAGAAACTGAGAGGATGGGAATAAGACATGGGAGACAGATTTTTCACTGTCTTCATGATGTTTATATCGCATGAATGAATTACCTATTAAAAACTGTAAGAATAATACGTTAAGAAAGAAAAGACCTTCTCATCAGGCCTTCATTCCCCTGTCCACAACCCCATTCTCACCTGTGGTAAACCCTCCAACCATGTGTGAAGGGCTTTAAATCCTCTGCCTCACCTGCCTCAGTAGAGAAGACAGACTTCAAGGAGGTAAGTCCAAAAGGAATCGAGAAGCCAAAGGGATCAACAGGAGCACGCTTCCTGCAGACCCAGAGCTTTTAACCTTCTCCCCCGCCCACCTGCCATCATGCTGTATCCCCAGCACTTTGGCCCAGGAATGTCCATGCTCCGAGGAATGGCGCAAAGGAGGCAGAAACGTCTCTGTGTCAGGGTGGGATAAGTGTGGAGTGAGCTTTGAGACCCTCTGTGTCACTAGTGCTTGTCTGCTCAGTCCTGCTTCCCTTGATCTTTCGGAGCCTGCAAGTATCATTCAAAATCAGATGGAGGAAGAAATGGAATGCCTCTACTTTCACAGTTAGATGAACTTTCTTAATAGTGAAAGGACATGATAACTTAAAATAAAGAGCCCCAAATCACTGAACGAGAGGAAGGGGGGGGGAGTTAAAAATCCTAATCTCCAGACCTACTATGATTAATAAGATGTGAAAATCTCAAAGATACTGTGTAGAGACAAATCAACAAAGTTGCCACAAAGCCAATTCTGCTCATTTCAGTTCAGTTCAGTTGCTCAGTCATGTCCGACTCTTTGCGACCCCATGAATTGCAGCACAACAGGCCTCTCTGTCCATCACCAACTCCCAGAGTCTACCCAAACCCATGTCCATCGAGTCAGTGATGCCATCCAACCATCTCATCCTCTGTCGTCCCCTTCTCCTGCCCCCAATCCTACCCAGCATTAGGGTCTTTTCCAATGAGTCAACTCTTCACATCAGGTGGCCAAAGTATTGGAGTTTCAGCTTCAACATCAGTCCTTCCAATGAACACCCAGGACTGATCTCCTTTAGGATGGACTGGTTCGATCTCCTTGCAGTCCAAGAGACTCTCAAGAGTCTTCTCCAACACCACACTTCAAAAGCATCAATTCTGCGGCACTCAGCTTTCTCCACCGTCCAACTCGCACATCCATACATGACCACTGGAAAAACCATAGCCTTGACTAGACGGACTTTTGTTGGCAAAGTAATGTCTCTGCTTTTAAATATGCTATCTAGGTTGGCCATAACCTTCCTTCCAAGGAGTAAGCGTCTTTTAATTTCATGGCTGCAATCACCATCAGCAGTGATTTTGGAGCCCAAAAAAATAAAGTCTGACACTGTTTCCACTGTTTCCCCATCTATTTCCCATGAAGTGATGGGAACAGATGCCATGATCTTAGTTTTCTGAATGTTGAGCTTTAAGCCAACTTTTTCACTCTCCTCTTTCACTTTCATCAAGAGGCTCTTTAGTTCTTTCACTTTCTGCCATAAGGGTGGTGTCATCTGCATATCTGAGGTTATTGATATTTCTCCCAGCAATCTTGATTCCAGCTTGTGTTTCTTCCAGCCCAGCGTTTCTCATGATGTACTCTGCATATAAGTTAAATAAGCAGGGTGACAATATACAGCCTAATGACTATGTCCAAAATAACAAGTTTAAGATTTTTTTTATTTACTAAGTTACTTGGAACAACTACAATATTTCAAAATATATCAAGGGTATCTCACCCACATATTCACTCTTACATCTCCTTTACATGATACACCTTTTGGGGGGAGACAAACAGTAAAAATTTCTATATAGCTTTAGAAGTCTGTGGATCATTGATTTAAAAACCTTGTCCTTTTGTTAAGAAAAGATACTATAACTGAACATAAAAGTTATAAAATGGTAAATGAAAGTGGCATCATCATGATTCATACCTTTTCTGTATAATTCCATCATCCCCAAACAATTTATCAACAATTAATTAAGCATCACCACTTGCTGAAGATTATTTGCCACCCTACTTTTGGACAAGAAGGGCATATAAAGGTACAGAATCGATCTTGCAAAACAAATCAGGAGTAAGACTGGAATTAAATGACTGGTTCCTGTCCTTTGATCAGTGGATGAACAGGTCCTCAAACTTTTGTTTTGATCACAGTGAGCACATTTTCACAGAATTTAATGACTTCCACCTCTGGAGTCAACATCTCAGTTCAGCGAACACTTCAGTCTCTCTGCAAAACCAAGGTTGCGAGTATCCATGTGGTTCCACATGTGTCTATTTCATCAGTTCACAAAGTATATACAGCATACTTCTTGTATTCCCATGTACATTTCCTTCCCTATAGGCAGATAATAAATACTGTCCAACAAATTAAACCCCAGATGGAGACCTGCTTCTGCAAAGAATGATACTGAGCGTATCTTCCAGGCCTTCTCTAATCCTCAGCCTGGATCATAGCCAGCCCACAAGCTGCCAGTCAAGAGGCGGCACACCTAGTGTGGGAAGAATGGCAGATGGCACACTGGGCAACCTGCCAGTCACCTTTTGGGTCCTAAATCTGTCCAGTGTTCATGAGATGAAAGCAATTGCTGTTTTAGGGTTTGAGGAGGTGGCAAGGAGAAGGAACAAGAAAAAGCAAAGCTCGGAAAGGCAATATCTTCTTTCAGCCCTTTTCGTGATGAATGACTGACTCATTTATCTACTACACACATTGCAGCAGGGAGAGAGTCACCACAGTGTAAACACCTAAGAGCCTGAAAGGGCAGATCCAACTTAGAAAAGAACTTTGCTAACTACACCATTAATGGGATGAAAAGAGTGGCTTGAAAGAGGCTCCATCTGGGCAAATGCACAATTGGCAGCAATCCTCTGGAGCCTCTTGATCAGGAAAGTCTGACTCCACAAGAGGGTTAGACTGTGTCCCTAGAAGCAGAGCCAGAGCTAAGTAATTTTGCAAGTGATTTATGAGGAGTATTCACAAGAGACACACTTGTAAGGAAATGAGGAAGGAAGGAGATGACAGGAGAGAGCCACCCGTGAGGGAAAGGAAGCAATTACCCTCCAATAAGGGCAGTTCTCCAGGGAAAGGTACAAATGTGAATGCATAGCAACCAGCACTTACAGACTGGGAGGGGTAGGTGGGTGCAGCATTACCGATGTGCTACACAGCGTGGCACATCCTAGACTTGCAAGGTCAACCACTTAGTCCTTGACCCTACATCCTTTCTAAAACAGCCATCTTGGACTTCCCTGGTGGTACAGTGGATGAAAATCCACCTTCCAACGCAGGGGACACAGGTTCAATCCCTGGTCTTGGAAGATCCCACATGCCAAGAAGCAATTGAGCCCGTGTGCCACAATTACTGAGCCTCTGCTCTAGAGTTCCGGAGAAGGCAATGGCACCCCACTCCAGTACTCTTGCCTGGAAACTCCCATGGACGGAGGAGCCTGGTAGGCCGCAGTCCATGGGGTTGCTACGAGTCAGACACGACTGAGCGACTTCACTTTCACTTTTCACTCTCATGCATTGGAGAAGGAAATGGCAACCCACTCCAGTATGCTTGCCTGGAGAATCCCAGGGACAGGGGAGCCTGCTGGGCTGCCGTCTATGGGGTCGCACAGAGTCGGACACGACTGAAGCGACTTAGCAGCAGCAGCTCTAGAGTTCACAAGCTGCAGCTACTGAAGCCTGTGCACTCTCGAGCTCATGCTACACAAGAAAAGTCACTGCAATGAGAAGCTCACACACCACAACTAAAGAGCAGCCCTGCTTGCCACAACTAGAGAAAGCCCACATGCAGCAACGAAGACCCAGCACAACCCAAAATAAAAGAAATCAATAGATAAATAAATTATAAAAAAATAAATAAAAGAGCCATCTTCACAAGCAATGGCTCTTTTCCACTCAATGGTTGAAGTGGGGCATCATATATCTTATACTCATGTGACGTTTATTATATAAATTTCAACTTCCCATTATGCACAGCAATACTGTTTCAAATATTTTCATGAACACACTAGATCCCTCACTAGCTCCCATGCTCTCATCCTCTTTTCTGATTCCTAACCTCCCACCATGCTTCATTTTCCATGTCATCCTGGACTCATGAGACTTGCCCTGCCCTGGCCCACTTGCTCCTCATTGGCAGCATCCACAGTTTATAAAGAAGGAAGGATAAGGAAGCAGAGCTCGGTACTTTCCCCACAGAGAAGGCGTCTCCTTTCAAAAAATATCCATCTCCACAAAATTAACTGAGTTTGGTGTCTGGGTTCTGAATTGCCAGTTATATGTATCCAGGTATGCTGGAGACCTGCAAGTATTGATAACTTTATGTGGCTGAAGCCTAGGCTGAGTGAAAGTGAGAGAAGAGGCAAGAATGATAATTGAAGAGCCTGATCATGGAAGGTCTCATATGCCCTTATTCACGGGCCTTATTCATGCAAGTGCAGAATATGTGTCAGGATAGCCCTGCATTTAATATGTGAGAATCATGTCCCCTAGGAAGGCAAAGTGACATGATTGACCAGTGGCAGAAATGAGACTAGAGTGCTGGCTTCCTTGCTTCAATCTGGTATTTCCCCCTCAAGTGGTTCCTTAAAAGACTAGACCTAGTGCTTTATTTCATGAATGGGTAAGTCTGATGGTTTTTCTAAGTAAATCAGAATTCCCAACACCCCCATCCTCAGCAACTCTGGTTTAAATGTCAGCTGCAAATATCTACTGAAATAAATTCCTAATTTTGCCCACAGGTTATTCAGAATTTCATTATTGTTAGCTTATTTGCATACTGAATACCCGTTTTATGCATGGCCCTGTTCTGGCCATAATCTCAGCTCTGGGACACTCTATATGTAGAACAATTGTCGGACATGTTTCATAATTTGTTATTTTTTTGTGGATACTTAACTTTGTAATGAAGTGATTCAAAATAGCCTACAACAGAGATCCGTACAAAGGAGCAACTCTTAACTTGGCAATTGGGCATAAGTACACATGTTTGGGCCTCACAATTACTCATCCTGGAAGTATTTTCTCAGAAGAGTCCACTCCAAACTGTCCAAGTAAAGTTGTTTATTCTCTTTTCTATTTCAGATACATTTTCCATTCCATGGAAGGGTATTTTCTGTATAATTTTTCACCTGCAGGTGAAAAGGACTACCTGCAACCAGCTACTCACAATTAAGCATTGAGTATCTTGTCACTTTATGCCTTTTGGAAACTGGGGAGGTGGTAGGGAGGGGTGGGGGAGGAGGAATGTCCTTTGATGAGCAGCTGCTATGCATCAGGCACTGAACTAAATGACTTGCATGTTTAATCTCATTTGATCCTTATGACAATTCTGTGAGGCAGAATCATTATTCTGATTTTACAGTTAAGGAGCATGGCTCAGAGAGTCAATGGTTAACCACAGGTCCCAGAGCACCAGGATTCACACTGGGGCCCGTCATGCTCCAGGGCTTTGATTTCCCTCCTATGTGATATTTTCTTCTCTCTCTACCTGTTTCCATGACAGAATGCTTCAAAATTTTGTTTGGTATAAACCTGTGATGAGTAAATACCAAACATTATAAACTTCATCCTAAAGTTCCACTTTCTGTTTTGCATGTGACGGACGATAACAAAACCTGTTTTCCCAACTTTACAAATTAATTGTGAGGAACAAATGAGACGGTCAATAAAAAAGTCTCAGAAAATAATAAACTGCTACACAAATGGGAAGCGTTATTCTACATATAGTTACAGTAGCCTCAACTGTAGGGCCTGGGAGTAGTAAACAGATGCTAGGGGCACTGAGAGCTCAAAAACCTGGCAGGTTTGGCAGACACAGGAAGTCTAGGAATTGAACAGATTTGCCCCCTGGGGCTGCTGAATGTCAACAGAAGTGGAAGAAGTACCCAGAATGACCACTCCAACATCCTCAGTTAGTTCAGGGTGGTACAGAACTATCAGACCTAAGAGCTCCTACAGAACCCTTCAGAATGGCCTTTAGAGAGTTAAGCACCTGAAGAAAGTAATAACTCCTTAATGAAAACTGCAAGTGCTTATATGTTACTGTCCACTATGAAGGATCTATGGTGACTAGATTTGACTAAGCCAAATTCTCTCCTTTCATATAATGGACCTATGGGGTCTTAGAGGTTTTTTCCAGCATGAAGCCCTTCTGTACTATGTGAGACAGTAGCCAAGCCCAGCCTCAGCCAAGCCCAGCAGCAGTGCAGACTCTAGCCAAGGCAGGCTTTCTTGAAATGGTTCTACTCAACAGTGGAGGGATATCTCCCTGGACACTACAAGGGTGTGGTTTCACCTGTCACTTTGCACAGCTCTCAACAAGTTATTTTAAGTCCTACTTTATAGCACAGGGAACTATACTCAATATCCTGTGATAAACCATAATGGAAAAGAATATGAAAAAGAATATATAACTGAATCACTTTGCTGTAGGGCAGAAATTAAGATTGTAAATCAACTACACTTCAATAAAATTTTTTTAAAAGAAAAAAAAACAAACTTGTTTTCATCAGATTATGGTTTTCTAATCTGGGTTCTGGGGCAATGCTGTCCTGTTACCACCCCACCCTCAGCCAGTGCTCACTGTCTCCATTGAACATTCTTGCTACCCAGGGTGCAATTTATTATGCTTTGGAGTTAAGACTAATAATAGCCGAGAGCTAACTGTGCAGCAGCATACCAAGGGAGTGCCTGAAACTGGAAAAGGCTCCTTTACTAGTAGCCTTTAAGTATCCACCTGAGTTTCCCTAGGAGAGAGATTGAAGATGCAGGGGCAGAACACACGGAGCATACCCCTAAGCAGCACTCACAGAACAAAGCCCAGCTCAACAGGACCCTTATACCAGGGACATGAGCGAGACAAAGACAAGTAAAAGGGTAGACCACTGGCCAGCTAGGGATCAAGATGAGCTGAGGTGATTGTTCCCAATCCCCCACCCCTGCCAGTTTCCCCCTGGAGGATTCATTAAGACTTTCTGGGTCCAGGGAAGTGGAGCAGTGGAGAGAACACTAAAGAAGCAAATATCAAAACTGCCCCAAGGTCCATAATCTGGGCTTTTACTCATTCAGGAGCTATGGCTTCTAGGACTCCTTAGAGACTGAGGACCCAGAAACCAGCAAGACTACACATCTTCCCTTACCAGGTAATTTTGTGGAAGTTAAAATAATTCCTCAACCAGTCAGAAGTTTGTTTTAAGATAATGGAGCCTCACTATGAGTTCCTATAAAAATATCAATCTAATAAATGCCCATTTTGATTCATGAGAATTTTGATAACTTTCAACTTTAAAAATATTATCTTCATTATTATAAAATGATAAAAACAGAAAGGTTAAAATTTACATTTAATCTTGTATTCTTATTCTGCCAATCTTTCCTCCATTGCAAGATGTAGAGAGAGCTTTGGAGATTTCAGTAATTAATTCCCATGGCAGGGGGCTCAACATGGACCAGCCCCTAGCGCTTTTCATAAGCTGTTCATAAGTCTGGAAAGCTTTTCTTCCCCCTCTGGTGAATTCCTGTGCATCCCTCAAATCTCAGTTAAGTGTCATTTTCTCCGTGAAGCTGTCTTGGATGTATTGGACTCCTTTGTCAAATGCTCAGGCAGGACACCATTCCTTCCTTTAAAGCACATCACTGTGCTCATAATCACCCACACTTTGGTATGATCATTGGATTAATGTTCATCCTCTTTTCATGGAAGGCTGCATGAGAGCAGAGACCACACCAGATTTGCTCACCAACTTATGCCTATTGATAGCACAATGCTTGGTACATAGCAAACACCTGATAAATATTTACTGAATGAGTGAAGAAATGAATGAAAGTACGTATAAGAAATTATGATCTATAGGGACCAGGATCACAATGAAATGTTCAACACAAATCAACAGCAGTTTATCAAATGACCTCTCTTCTGTTTTAAAGTTAATATTGCTCCAAGTGTGTGTGCCTCTGAAGTATATTTGTCTTTAGCTTATCTAATATGAAGACTTGAGTGAAAATAATTCCTCTAAAACTTTTCTTTTCCTTTAGCAATAAAATGGAGAGGGAGACTAAGGAGTCATTTCAAACTTTCAGTGAAAGTCATTTATATACATCCATTCCCTCCAACATTTGGATCTTATAATACTCAAGAGGTGACAAAGTCAGGAACAATAGCAATACTCAACATCATCTGAAATCTAGTTTCCAAATCTGTTCACCAGAAAAGTCCTGTCACATTATTTTGCTATTTTATGTCTCCTGTGTGGTATTTCCAAGTCAGAAAACCTTTTGAGGGGATTTTGTGTTTGTTTTATTTTTCTATTCATAATAACAAAGACGCTCCTTTGGGCATGCCCATTCTACATGGAAGAAGGTAGATGTTTGTCAATGGAAAATGTTTGGGAGAACATAGAATAGATGTTTGCAATAATATACACATGTTACCACTCTAATTTCTCTAAGCTCAGTACACATAGATTCAAGACATGCTACACCCAGACAGGAAGAAAAATTACTTCTAAGATAGACAAGTGTCAGTGACAATACGTGATAAGAATTTTTCTTAAAATTAAGAGGCTAAAAATTAACAGAAAAAAACATTGATCAATTTCATGTATTCCATTCAAGAAAGAACAGAAAACTATTTTCCTGAATATTTTGAGAAAAACTAGTGTGTGCTACTATATTTCAAAATTTAGCACTAAACAGAATTAAATGGTGTCCTGTATTGCAAGACTTATCAGAGCCTTTGTGAACTGTTACATCACCAAAATGGAATTATAAACATGCATATTTCACAAACATACTTGACCACAGAGCACTTTCTGTAAGACATGAATTTTTTTAATTTAAAAATTTAAAATTGTTGTTAAAAACATATAACATAAAATCTACCATTTTAAACATTTTGAAGTATACAGTTCAGTAATTTTAAGTATATTCACACTGCTGTATAACAGATCTTCAGAACTCTCTCATTTTGCTAAACTGAAGAACTATTTCCCCATTTCCTCCTTCTTCAGCCACCTTTCTACATTTGTAGGACATGATTTTTAATATACCAAAAAAGAAGAGTTTTCAAGTAATATGCTAAAAAAAATCTGGATTAGTTAAAAGATTAAAACCACCAGGACAGATGTAGTGGATAGTTAACTAAAATTATTTAGTGGTTTTCTTTGATGATGATGAGTCACATCTTTTTGAATCCCCATCTGCACCATTACTTCAAAGTTTCTATCGATTATCATTACTCTCATGAGTTTCAGAACCCACTCCAGTATTCTTGCCTGGAGAATCCTATTGCCTGAGGAATCTGGCGGACTATAGTCCAAAGGATCACAAAGATTCAGACATGACTGAAGTGACTTAGCAGGCGTGCATGCATGCATGAGTTTCAGAGAATAAAAGTAGGGAATGATGTTTTGATATTATCAGAAACAATGGTTTTCCCATCTGTACTAAGAACTTCTTGAGAGGAAGCTTATAGTTTACAAGGGCTGTTTTATATATAAGGAAGAATTACCATGGGAAATTATTGTTAAACTTATTGTAACATGTTTCTTCTCATCTTAACACCCTGCAGTCACTCTCATGGCCTAAAACATGAAAATAAGCTTCTTTGTAAGTATTCTGTGGCTCCATGATTTTGTCCAAGTTTAAATTTCTAGTCTTTTTTCTCAATACTCACTACTTCATACATCCCACTAGTCCTCTGCCTGCTGTATGCTATTTCTAGATCTCTGTGCTTTTATCTCTTTTTATGATTTTATCTGAGCATGGGCTTCTTCCATGTTCTCTGCTAAGAAGAAGCCACCTTCTCTTTGCAACAGGAAATAAAGCCTTTCCATGACATCTTGCTGATTCTTTCAGCACATAATTCATTCTGCTATTACATCCACTATTCCAGAGCCACAGGGTCTTTGAGGTCGAGGATAATGCCTTAATCTTTTTATTCACCTTAATCCTAGCACAGTGTCTTTTCATAATAAATACTAAAAAATTAGTCCAACTGAATTGAACTGAATCCCCAAGTAGACCTCCTCTGAAGGTCTTTTAGAAGCAGATTGAATTCTAATTGTTCAGGGATGACTTATGGCTGCATCTTCCACACGGCAAGGGATGAGCTAAACCAGCTGCAACGATTTTCTTGTACTGTGGTGAATGTAGGTAGAAAAAGAGGTCTTATTTATCTATTTTATATGACTCTGCTGAGTAGATCACACATGCCTTCTGGCTTAGTATGTTTTCCTGTCCCTCCATAATGGCAGGTTTGAAGGAAGCATGGTGAGCTTGTGGGCAAATATTGCACAGTGTGTGTGTGTGTGTGTGTGTGTGTGTGTGTGTGTGTGTGTCTGTGTGTGTCTGTGTCTGTGTGTGTGTGTCTGTGTGTGTGTGTGTGTGTCTGTGTGTGTGTGTGTGTCTAGGTGGGAGAAAGAGGATGTGTATGTCACAGAGCTTTATAAATATTTTACTTCTTTCTTATTTATTTTAGTGAAGGGTGACTATTTAGATGCCATTTGTCAAAATCAATTTCTAAAATAAATTTAAGATTTATTTAGTGCTTATTATATGCCAGGCACTATTCTAAATGCTTACCATGGGTATCTAATCTGATCACCACATCAACCCCACGAGATAAAGACTGTTTCATTGTCATTTTATAACCATGAAAAATGAGGCACAGAGTGCTTATATAATTTGCCCAATGTCACACAGTAGAGAAGGGATTTAAAACCAGGCTGTTTTGACTCCACAGCCTCAACTTCTGCACCATGTGCATGAATAGAAACACACAAAGTTAGCATTGAATAAATACCTGTTTTCTTGGCAAACAGTTGAATCAACTGATAAGACAAGAAGATTATAAGATAAGCACAGTTGTGTTAAATCTTTTATAATGTCAGTTGATTTGCCTGTCATTTGCTATTCATTCTGTAGTAGAATACAAGTTAAAAAAATGTGGGTGCTTGACGGACAAGTCCAAATGGGAATAATCCTCATAAAGAAAATCTTTATTGTCATTAAGAGGAAAGCTTTAGAAAGACCAGCCATAAGTTGCACAGGAAAATATTTTAACAGGTTGCAAAACTTACATTTGAAAAAAGCATTTATTCCCTATAGGGTTCTGGTAGTTCTTCTCACCATGGACAATATGTTGGTTGGATTTTTTATTATAGAATGTCAGTATAATTCTGAGTCATTTCTTTGAAAACAGTTATCCATTTCACTGCCTATAGGTCCACAATGGATAAAATCTTAGTTTCGTTAAAATTACAGTTATTTGAAATTAGAAATCTATTTTATTAGAATCATTAATACTTGTTATCAGTCTCCTAGAGGGTTTAACATAGGAGGCTCCTATAACACCACATCAAATTGTCCTTTGATCAGGTTCAAAATCCTCAATCAAGGATTGAGGATTGATTGTTGGATTGTGATATTCTACAATGAAATTGCATTTTTAAAATCAAGCCAGTGTCATAAAAAAAGGACTGTGTTAAATTAAAAGAGACTTAATGGATAATAACCAAATATAATGATACTGGTTTAAACAAACCAAGTATACAGAAAAATATTGGGTAATTGGAAAAATATGAATATGAACTTGATTTAGATGAGAGGAAATTTTATCTAAATGAAAAGGAAACCATTGGTTGTAAAAGTAACAGATTACATAATAGTGGGTATAATAGGATAACATTTTGATTAGTTAAAAATGAATATTTGCAAATACTCATACACATATCTGCATACAAAGGGATCTGAAAATACATGCAAGAAAATACTACAGTGATGATTTCTGAGTTCTAAGAATGTCATATTTTTTATTTTTGCTTGCATATATTTTCTAATATTCTAGAAAACCCTTAGTGTTTAAAGGTTACTAAAAATAGAATGAAGTAGCTTTTTTAGGACAGAACTTCATATTACCCATTTCATGGAAAGTGAGACTGGATTTCTAAAAATGTAGCTTCTCTCCACCTCTCATCTTTCCCTCTTGAAAGCATGTAAAATTCATCAGTGGCACAAATCTGATCTATATCATTTTACTCAGTCCTAGTGACTAAAACAGTATACATTTACTAACCCTGAGTAATGAAAATGTTACATTAAGTAAAATTTTTGATCAAAACATTAACAATCCAACTTCAGTGTAAGATTTCTCACAGTATTTATACACATTTATTAATATAATTCGAATTCAATATATTAATCCAAATGAAAAGTATTAAATGTGAAATTGTATCATGCAGCTTTTAGATTCTATTAATAAAAATAAAATGTAGTCAGGAAAAATGAGGTACAGAGTGGTTATGCAAATTGCCAAAGGTCACAGAATAGAGAACCTTCTATCTGAGGTTTATTAAGGTTTCTGTAAACTATATACAGTAATTTTCAAGATCACAGATTTTTAAGCCATTGTTTTGATTTTGATCCCTGGCATTGCCATATGCAAACTAAGGCAAGTAACCTAAATATCCATTTACTCATGTGTAACATAAGAGTAATGACATTCATCTCATATTGGTGATGAAGCTTAAATGAAACAACTTATCACTGTGGCTGGTACAGTATAAGCTCATGATCAAAAGAATGAAGGAAAGGAAGGAAGATAAGATAAAAAACAAGGAGGAAGCTACATCACTTTGTTTCAACAGTGACAACAAAACATCATATCCTATTCTGTAACTGAGTATTGTCATCGTCAATAACTATTACCATTGCCATCAGAGATATGTATTCAGAATATTCCATGAGATGCTCTGAAGTGAATTACAAAGACTATTCCTGACTTCTAGAGTCTAGCAGACCATTAATAAAAACACATAGAAAATAAACCAAAATAACCAGGCATATCCTCTAGAAAGAAGTACATAATTGTTTTACTGTGTATAGCATAATGATCATGCACCAGGAATACAATGAATGAGAAAATCGTGGGACCTTGATGTTTATAAAGAAAAACTGTCTTCTTATAGCTGAGGGATGTCTTTGTAGAAAAGCTGAGATTTCTTGGACTTACTTGAAACTGAGAATGCTTCAACAAGGCAAAGGGTAGAAATAACTACTCTGTTAACTTGGCTGGGAACTGATGGGGAGGCGGTATTCTGTCTGTGACACATAGACTGGACAAAAAGATCCCACCAGAAATTAGATTATGGAAATGATGCCTGGGATGAGAGGGAAGAGATGGAAAAGCCAGAGAGATGGCTGTTAAGAGAAAGTATCAATGAGGAGTATATAACAAGTGTCTTTTCTCTATGTGATCTTGATCAAGTTCCCTACTTTCTTTGTTCCTCAGTTTCCTCATCAGTACAACAGAGGGTAATAGGATTGTTATCAGAATTCAGCAAATTAGTATTTGTAGTGCTGTCTGTGATTGCACAAAGCGAGCACTTAAGGTGCTGGGTAAATGTAGCATATTGGGACTGTTCCCAGGCCAGGCATGGAGAGGGTCACAAAGATGAGCTGCTCTCTCAGTCAAGGTTAAAACACTTCGAAATCTTGTCTTATACACAGTATGTTATATGAATGGGACCATGTGGGAAACAGAGGATTACAAAGAGTAAAATAAAAATAAGAGGATCAATACAGATTAACCCATTTGTGAAACAGTTCATTTTCTCAAATTCAGAATTATCCTGCAAGAGACATGGCATGGAATTATCAACAAAGGCCAATTCTGGCTAAGAATACTACTGTAATTGACCATTTTTCCTTTTCTTGCTTTTGAAAATATGGGGACAGACACTAAGAACAGAGAGGGGAAAAAAACTCAACAATACACACTTTCTCCTTTTCTCAGTATCTCCCAGTTGGTCCATTCTTCAACCTCTCATCAACTGTTCTATCCTTTCAAAAAGAAGCACAAAGCAATGTGTGTGCTAATCTAACACTTGACCCCACACAGTGCCCTCACCTGGGGTGTGGGCATTCTCAGAGTGTACAGCCACTTATTTCACTACACTTTTCCATAACTGTGCTATAATTGTGCTCAAAGGGAATGCCAGATTAGGGATAGATATTAGAACATTATTCATCTCACATTTAGGATACTGATTGTACTTCATTCGTGCTCACAAAGTTAAGAAATGTCACTTTTCTCCAATCAATATCAACAAAAAATGCTACATTGATTTGAGTTGGTTAAAGTTTCTCTGATAACCATTTTTTTTACGGGCTTCTCAAAAACAAGAAACAAAATTTAATGTTTTCTATTAGGGAATGGAGTTCTATCACTGTTAAAGGTAATTTAGAAGTGGGTAACATCAGGAATACTGGAAATCTCCAAGAGCTAAATTCAAATAGGATAGGCAGGAAAACTGATGGAAAATGCAAATTTTCAGTTAATGTGTATCTCAGTCACATGACCAGCCTTTGGAGAAGATTTATACCAAGTTTTATGAGCTATTTGAACTCTCGTAAATAATACTAAGAATAGTTAATAGGTTATTTATTTGGGAAGGAGCCAAATGAAGAAAAAATAAACTAATTCACTAAGATACAAGTAAACAAAACCCAGTTTAGCATCACTTCCAATTAATGCATCCCAGGAAATACAAAATGAAGCCCCCTGCACAGTACTGTAAAGCTATATCATCAGACATGCTGATTTCACATGCTGCTGCTAAGTCGCTTCAGTCGTGTCCGACTCTGTGCGACCCCACAGATGGCAGCTCACCAGGCTCCGCCGTCCCTGGGATTCTCCAGGCAAGAACACTGGAGTGGGTTACCATTTCCTTCTCCAGTGCATGATAGGGAAAAGTGAAAGTGAAGCCGCTCAGTCGTGTCCGACTCTTAGCGACTCCATGGACTGTAGCCTACCAGGCTCCTCCGTCCATGGGATTTTCCAGGCAAGAGTACTGGAGTGGGGTGCCATTGCCTTGACAAGGCACAAAAGGTGGCAGGGGTTTAAAAGGATCCTATCCTCTCTACTTGAATAAAACAATGCTGATGAGCTGGGGACAGAATGGAGGTCTGCTTTGAGCCCCTCTGCTTCTCTGTTTCTACACAGCACTTACAAGGATCTGCAGCAGCCATTTATGACATTAATCCATCAGTTCTGAAGCTGTCAACACTCACTTTATTTACTCCAGTGACCAGAGGTTAGATCAAACCATCCCTACGTCCAGAGGGCAAAGGTTTGATGTGAGCTCATTAAGTTGGAGTCTCCCATGGAATGAATGACAGGAGAGCTGAGTATTCGAATCAAAGTTATTTTTTCTGGGAAGCACCTCAATGGTTAAAGGTAGGAAATGTTTTCACAAGCCCTCCCTACCTTGGGAATCTGTCATTCTCCATGGAAACTGCTCCATGTTGAAACATGTCTATACATCTCTCAATCTGAGAGCAGATCTTCACATCTTTGCTCTCAGCTCGTGAGAGTGCAAATGATGCATCCATTTTATTGTTTTTTTTTTTTTTTTAATAACTGAAAGTCATTATTTCCCCCTCTTTGTTTCTGAATACTTTAGGATGACCTGGCAATATAAACCAGCCAATGTCCCAAGCTGAAGCTATTGGCAATCGCTTCCATTTTCACCCCATTCTTGAAGAAGGTAGGAAGTTAAAAAGTACATTTCTAGACGCCTTAGAAGCTAAGGTTTTGGAAGCAATATATATTCTGCCAACGAGATGCCTTTGCTGGCAACAGAGATCGTTAAAACCTCAGGAACTGGATTCCATATTCCATATTCCACAGCTTCAAGGGTGTAAGACAATTGAGAAAGGGGGCAGGTGGGGTAGGAGAGTAGCTGTACTTCTTGACCTCTGGGTTTCAGCTATGGCATTTTAACCTCAAAATCAATTGCCCAGATGATTTCTGTTCCTCCAGCTCTTCTGATAATTTTGTAAACACCTAAGTCTCTATACTAAATTCTTCTCTTTAAAATATCTCAAGTACACTGAAAACTGACAAGGCCATCTCTCCTGGGTGAAAGTTGGACAAAGACCTGCCCTCTACTGCTAATGTTATAGGAAAACAAAAACACTGAACACTAAGGAGCTTCATGGGTCAGTCTACCAGTGGAAGACATCATAAACAATCTGGAGAAGAGAAAAAGAGAGAGTGGCAGGGCAGGGAGACAGAGAGGAGGAAGAAGCACATAAAGCAGGGAGAAGGAAAGGGAGGAGGAAAGAAAGAAGCCAAATGACTTGCTGTCCAAATTGATAATTTGCTCAACGCAAACTCTCAATTATTGCCAATCCATGTTTTCAGTCTTTCCCTTCTCAAATATGCTCCTGTCCAAATGCATCTAATTTCTTGATTGGGTGAGGAGAAATCAACCCAAAAAACGTTATTAAATTGGATATGCATCTAAATGCCATCTGCCAAATAACAGAAGATGGCTTGTTTGTCATGCAGCACAATCTAATATGGGGATAATGAAATGGATTAGCTCCACATAGTTAATTTGCCACTTTTTTTTTCTGAACAGAGATAAGCCTGTATAACCTGAATTTTTAGCATTTTACAGTGTATTAATACAAACTATATTCATATACCCTATCTCATTTGCTCCTAATACACTTTTGTGAAATAGACAAGTAGGAATTATTTTTACTACCGTTTGACCGTGGAAGGAATAGATACTCAAGGAGACCCCATGTTATTGAGTGGCAGAAATGTGAGTTAAGCTAAAGATTTTTGTCCTTTTCCCAATCCTAAGTGCATCCTATTTACTCTTGCTTGACCATCACAACAACCATGTGAGACGGTAAGGGCAAGGAATGACTTCCCTGGCGTTTTTACAATGAATCTTATTGACATCAACAAAGAACAAGTCATTGCCTTTATCCTGACTTACAACTAACTTTAGACACCACTGGACTTCACAGATACAAGTACAAAAAAAAAGTAATTTATTCTATACAGAATGTTAGGAAAGAGGGGCACTGATGAGTATGGTGACCATTGGAGGATCATTAGGATGGGTTTATTCCTACTGCGGTGAGCATCTTGAGGGCAGGAGGTAGAATTAAAAGAGAGCATCAGATATACAATTCTTGAGAAACAAAAAAATGGAAATAGGATCCAAAACTCAGATGATAATTCTGGGTAAATGCTATGCTGTTGCAACATGTGGAGTCCTAAAACATGGTTTTGTTTGATTCTCATCAGAAGATTTTTAACTACAGCTAAAGTCCTTTCACTGCTTTTGAACTGTGGTGTTGGAGAAGACTCTTGAGAGTCCCCTGGACTGCAAGGAGATCCAATCAATCCATCCTAAAAGAGATCAATACTGGGTGTTCATTGGAAGGTCTGATGTTGAAGCTGAAACTCCAATACTTTGGGCACCTCATGCGAAGGGTTGACTCATTGAAAAAGACTCTAATGCTGGGTAGGATTGGGGGCGGGAGGAGAAGGGGACGACAGAGGATGAGATGGTTGGATGGCATCACCGACTCGATGGACATGGGTTTGGGTAGACTCCGGGAGTTGGTGATGGACAGAGAGGCCTGGCGTGCTGCAATTCATGGGGTCTCAAAGAGTTGGACACGACTGAGCGACTGAACTGAACTGAAAGTCCTTTCTAATCCATAGACAGGGATTAGAGCTAGGTCAAATTCCAGTTCCACTTATCCATAAAGTCTTGACCCAACAACAAAACAACAACATAAAAGCCAGTTTATTCAATCAAGTAGAACTGATGGAAATACTAGCAGAGCTATGACTGAACAAGAATTGACACCACCATGGGAACTCAACCAGACTCTGTAGACTTTGCAAAAAAAAACACAACAGTTGCTTTTTAGCAATGGAAGAGCAGATTGTTCCCAAATTACCTAGGTATTTTTAGTACTAGCATTGGTGGTGGTGGTTTAGTCAAAAAGTCATGTCCAACTCTTTGCAACCCCATGGAATGTAGTCCTCCATGCTCCTCTTTCCATAGGATTTCCTAGGCAAGAATACTGGAGTGGGTTGCCATTTCCTTCTCCAAGGGATCGTCCCGACCCAGGGATCAAACCCGTGTCTCCTGCTTGGCAGGCAGATTATTTACCACTGAGCCACCAGGGAAGTCCATTAGTAGCATTAATGTAATGCTACAGAATAAATGTTTGTGTCTCCCCCCATTCATATACTGAAATCTTAACCTACAAGTTGATGGTATTAGGAGGAGGTAGGGCCTTGGAGAGGTGATTCAATTATGAGGGCAAAGCCCTTGTGAATAGGATTAGTGCTCTTATAAAACAGCCCTCACTGAGTTCCTTTGCCCCTTCTGCCCTGTGAAAACACAGTGAGAAGACACCATCATGAATCAGGAAGCTGATCCTCACCAAACATGGGACCGGTGCCTTGAACTTGAACTTCTCAGCCTCCAGAAATGTGAGAAATCAGATTCTGTTGTTTATAAGCCACTCTGTCTGTGGTATTTTGTTAGGGCAGCCTGATTGGACAAAGACATGCCCACAGTTGTCTGAAGCATGGTAACACACTCCACTTATTTCTCGTTTCCAATCTTGACATTTCCTGCTTTCCTGAGGAAGGACAAAGATGTAAGTATTGTCTAAAAACACATTAATGTGATGAGCTTCTGCAATTCATCTCCTCAATTCAAATGGATCCCTAACCTCTAGGAAATTCCCCAAAACCACTTATTTTAGTAGGCTGAAATCAGAAACATATCTACAATTTCCAACAGCACTGGGAATTTTTTTTTTTTTTTGAAGGATAACTGCTTCACAATATTGTGTTGATTTCTGTCATACATCAACATGAATTATCCATAGGTATATATATATATATATATATATATATATATATATATATAGTGTATATAGTCCACAGTATAGTATATATATATATATGTGTGTGTGTATATATATATATATATACACATACACACACATATATATATGTCCCTTCCCTCTTGGATGTCCCTCCCACCCACCCCCCACCCCATCCCACCCCTCTAGGTTGTCACAGAGCATGGGTTTGAGCTCCCTGAGTCATAGGGCAAATATCCCCTGGCTATCTATTTTACATGTGGTAATGCATATGTTTGCATACTACTCTCCCCATTTGTTCCACCTTTTCCTTCCGCTTTCTGGGTCCACAAATCTGTTCTCTATGTCTGTGTCTCCACTGCTGCCCTGACAATAGGTTCATCAGTACCATCTTTCTAAATTCCATATATATGATATTTGTCTTTCTCTTTCTGAGTTACTTCATTTTGTATAATAGGCTCTAGGTTCGTCCACCTCATTTGAACTGACTCAAATGCATTACTTTTTATAGCTGAGTAATATTCCATTGTGTTTATGTACCACAACTTCTTTATCCATTCCTCTGCTGATAGACATCTAGGTTGCTTCCGCGTCCTAACTATTGTAAATACACTAGGAATTTTTTGTTTGTTTGTTTTTGCATACTCTCGATAGCCATAGTTAAAGAGATGTTAATTTTCAGATGTCAATTATTGTTAGGTAAAGGTATCACTAATGCAGTTTTTTGGTAAATCCGTTTAAGCAATAAAGATGAATTCTTTAAAATTAAAGTTAACATGTCCCTGGAAAATAATATGCAAAAACGAGGATACCTTGCTCAAATGTTAGATTCCATTATTAATTCTGGAATAGAAAGACAAGTGTATCACCCCCTAGCTACTTACCTCCTCTCCAGGACCCGTCACCAATGGGACACTTCTCTTTCTCCCACTTGTCAAGGCTATAGCTTGGGGGTGATGTGATGTAGCCAGAAACAAGATGGGTAGAACCAGCTACAAAAGTACTTGGATCCTTATAAATTCTTGCCTTCTACACCCTTCACGGCCAAACATTGTTCTTTAGATGGTCACTGGTGGCTGTTTGTAAGAATTTTGATCTCCTCCAACCAATATTTCTGCCCACTCCATCTTGTTATATAGGCTTTCTTGAAGAAGACTCAGAATGAAGCCTTATGCCCAAGGTTGTAATTTTATTTCGGGTTTAAATCTGTTTCTTCCAGTAAAATTCACATACTACTTAGCATACTACGATTTGGACACATTAAGAAGTAACAAGTGACAATTAAATGTGGAGCTGAACACAGTACATTATGAACTGATCTGAAAACAGGAACCCTCTATATTTTTAAAAAATAATAAATTTAATATTTGGTTATGCAGTTGTTGGAAGCATCTTAGAGGCCAAAGCAGACAAAGTTAAGTTGCTCAAAGATTAACTGCTGCCCAGGGCTGGAGAAACAGGAACATTCTTGGGGCCAGGGCTCCATGTGGTATGTTTCTGGCTGTCCTTGCAGCTTAGTTATGTGTCTAGGAGCCCAGGAACCTGCTGCCTAGACAACACCTCACCCCTGTGGCCAAGGCCATGATGCTGTTACCCCTCCTACACTGTTAGAAATCCTCCCCTCCCCCTACCTCCCTATCTCCTAACAATGTCTTTTATTAGCAGAACCTCATGGAAAGCCCACTGATAACAAGATATAAGCAACACAATCTGAGTGCTGGACCTAGCAGAGCATAGGTAGTTGGGAGCAAACAGGCCAATAACAGAATACAGGGTTTTTAAAATACAGCAGAAGAGAGACCCTTTAAAACTGAGTTGGTGATAAAGTTTAAAACAATCATAAAGTATTTAAAGCCTAAATGTGAAGTCACTGTATATTTCTTTCCAGATCTTTGGCAACATCTCACAACTTAGTTTTTAATACTGGAATTTTTTTATTTTTGAAACTGCAGTCTGAACACACTTATATACCTCACTATTATTTCAATTTTGTAAATATATTATTAAAGTTGTATACCATTAGTCCCCTATCTATGCATTATCCCCTTTCACCCTTCAATCTTTCAGGTAAACATAAAGTTTTCCTGAGAGCATTTTAATAGCTCTATTTTGAGTTAACTATTTCATCATAATTTTTGAGCTTACAAATACTTAAAGCAGCACATTGTATAAATACAACTTTATAAATTAAATGTATATGCATATTTATATTATTCTTTACTAATAAAGTAAATACAATTGCAAAAGAAAATTTTCATTTATATATACAGAACTGTAATAGTTAACTCATTAAAAATTGACTCTGTAATTGCACTAACAAACATAGATAACAAGAGTATTCCTGGCACTTAGAAATTCCATGCTCTGTTGGACAACAGAAAAAAAAAAATGAAACCAAAATCTTCATAATCAACTGAATTTCCATTGTGAACACTTAAAATATAAAATAATTATCAAAATAATACATATAATAATTTATGAAAATAGAGGTTGCTCTGACTTTTTGATTTTTTTTTCTTACAAATAAGCTAAATACTTGAACAATATTATAAGGAGTATACTTGGTCATTATCTTGAGCTGCAACAATTCTTAGCAGTTTGAGAGAAATAATGATTAATATATAGAATTCAAATTCTAAGCCCTTCTTTTTTATGAATTGAGTTTTAGATTTGGAAGTGCTTGCCATACACTGTCTGAATTTTCAGATCATAAACTTTTCAATTAGTTGTGAATCAACTAATGTGCAACATTATAGATCTGAGATAAGCATCCTATGACTCAACTAATTTACCTCATCACCAGTAACTCATTAAAAGAAAAATGATAATTAATGTGCATTTTTAAATCACAAGATCCACTTTTGGTGAACAGGGCTGCTTATAGTCAATGCTGGTAATGGTGATGAAGTGAAAAGTTGCAATCCAGACCTAGTTTGTAGATTAAGATTAAATGAAACTATAAAGGAAAATCACTGAGGAGACTTTGAGGCAAAATGACAGAGGCACAAGGAGGAGATCAGCTAAGTGATCACACCTAATAAGACAAGATGTAAGAAGGGGGTTACACACCTCATTTCGTTTTCATTCATCATTCACACAGTATAGACTAGACCATGACACCAAAGGATAGGATTTCCACATAATTTATACATATATAGCTGAGCAATAGAGGAATTAAAGAATAGGACAGTTAGGCAATTATGCTCCTCATGTCTTTTCATCAAAGCAGTGGGATGGCATTAATGGGTTGGGGAGGCAACAGAATAGGAAGGAAACAATAATTATTTGAGCTCATTCTATGTGAGGGATCTGGGCCAGGCATTCCACATACAAGATCCCACTGAATTATTCTAAAAGTCTTAAATAAAATTATTATCTCCATTTTACTGGGAAGGACACTGAGTCTCACAGAGGTTAAATGACTTGTCTACAGGATACTAATAACAGAGCTGTGACCAGAACTTAGGCCTGCATGTCTCAGGACTCTGGCTTTTCGCTATGTTATGCATACCCCTGACAGCTACAATGCGTGGCAGATGAGGATATAGTAACTGAGTAGAAACTAGCAGAATCCCTGTTCTGAGTGCCCAAGGACAGTAACAGTTCTCATTTCTCAGAGGTTAGAACCAATCTTACAAGATAGATTTTGACTGCCTGCTTTACCTCAGCTTGACCTTGGTGGAGGGTTTCAGAGGATAAGCAATAGGGATGACTATAACTGTTGTCTGACTGATACCCCTCCTCACCACCTTCCTTTTTCTTCAGCAACCATTTTTACACATATGACATGAATTTCAGTCCTTGCTTCTGCCTGAAAAGTACTTCAACCAGTAAATTGAAAAGTCAGAGCTATTCATCTCACCCCCGTCTCTTTCCTTGATCACCTTCCTTAGGCCTGAGATGGGTGTTACTAACCAAGACAGTCTTAACAGCCCCCTCAGCTTTACTAACCATTAGACAGGCTTCTTCCTGATGATAGGCCCTTTAAACTTCCCTTTTCTTAGGGCACTTTAGAAAACTTGCAATTGTGAATTTTTTTTTTTCTGCCCGTTTGAGATGTTAAGTCTTCTACAATGCAGGTACATCTTTCTCAAGGGCCTGGGAGCCATCCCTTCAAAATGTAATCATCAGGAAAGATACTACCCCCATCTCCCAGTCTCTGTGGGAGTGCAGGAGCCTAACATAAAAAAGCACCAATTAGCAAACATATATGGCCTGAATCACAGGGTCTAACTCCTCTCTTCTCAGAAGTCCTCCAGTACTTTTCCACTAGTTCATTCTAGTGCTTAAATTCACCACCTTTTGTTTCAGTGAAGTTGAGTTCAATCTCTCTGCCATACTGCAACAGTCTTGAATAGTCTTCCTTGCCTATTTAGCTGATCCAGTGCAATTCTTCTCTTATGTAAGCAAGTCTTATTTAGAGCAAGAGCCAGCCAACTGTAAAGGCTCTATTAAGTAAGTTTTCAAGACAAATTACAAACCAAAAAAGTATTTGAAATGCATATGACAAATGCAAAGTTAATATCTACTAAATAAAGAACTTTTACATATTAAAAAAGGTACAAATCCTCCTACTCTGTTGGTGTGAATATACATTGGTACAACCACTATGGAGAATATTGTGGAGGTTCCTTCAAAAACTAAAAACAGAACTACCACGATCCAGCAATCCCACTCCTGGACATGATCCAGAAAAGGCAATAACTCTAAAAGATACGTGCACCTCAATGTTCATGGTGGCACTATTTACAGTAGCCAAGACATGGAAGCAACCAAAATGTCCATCAACAGAGGAATGGATAAAGAACATGTGGTACATATATATAAGGGAATGTCACTCAGCCATAAAACCAAATGGAATAATGCCATTTGCAGCCACAGGGATGGACTTGGAGATGATCATACTAAGTGAAACAGGTCAGAGAAAATACAAATATCATATATCACTTATGTGTGGAATCTAAAAGTAAATGATACAAGTGAACTTATTTACAAAACAGAAATAAACTCACAGACATAGAAAACAAACTTACGACTACCAAAGGGCAAAGGGAGGGAGTAGCAAGGGATAAATTAGGAGTTTGGGATGAACAGACACATATTACTGTGTCTGTTTATATGTGTCTACACATATAAAGTAGATAGCAAGGACCAACTTGTCTGGCACAGGAAACTAAACCAATATTTTGTAATAACTTATAAGGGGGAAGAATCTAAAAAAGAAAATAAAAGAGAGAATGAGCTTTAACAAAACAGGTATAAGGATGCCTACTGTACCACTCCATGAAAACTATAAATGACTTAAATGTACATCAATAGTGTCACAGTAAATTAAAACTCTCCACCTGTTGATTAAGATATAATGCATCCATTAAAACTGATACTTGAGGTGAGAAGTTGCCTTATTATACTTTGAGTTAAATAAGCAGACCCCATTTGTGGAAAGTCACATAAATCAATTCATACCTACACATACACAGGGAGAGGATTCTAAGGAAAGAACACCAAAATGTCAACAGCGGCTATTTCTGGGTGATACTTATAGGAAGATTTTTACTTTCTTTCTTTCATATTTGACTATATTATTTGAAAATGTTAAACAATGAGCATCATCATTTTTGCCAACACAATAAAAATATTTTAAATATAGAATATGTATTCTAAAACCAATTTTATCATATATATTCAGGCATAGAAAAACAGATGTTTTAACCAAAGTGTTGACAGTTATCCATCAATAAAATGATTACTAATTTTTACTTTTCTCATACTTTTTCTACATTGTTTCCTTTCATTAATATAGTACTTTTAAAATCAGAAAAAGCCATTGCATTAGAAAACAAACAGAAAAAAAAAAAAAAAATTCTTCATCACCAGCAAAGCAAAAAGACATTTTTCCTTCCCTATTCATACCCTAGTACTTTAAAGATTAGATATGCTTAAATTAATTTATAATTGATTGGCTTGCCTTACCGACTCCAATTCCTTCAGTTATCTTAACTTGGAACATGGCAGCCAAGTACGGTTTCCAGTCTTGCCAGCTTATCACCAGGAAGACATTCTAAAATGTATGAGTCATAAGACACTCTCCCTGACATTCTCCATGAAAAAAATAATGAGCCATTGCATACATATGTTATCTGGTAAAAGAAAATCTAAAGTTTCAATTCTACTTTCAGTTCTCTCTGGCCCTAGTCTCACTGGATTTTAGGGAGTTATGGGCTCTGGTCCACCTATTATAAGCCCTCCACCTCCGAGAACCTGCCCTAGATAGAAGGGTGAAGCGAAGAAGTAGAGGGTTTATAGGAGCCTGATCTTTTCATTTCCACTCCACTTTGTCTCTTCAATTTAGTAAAGGCTTTTCAGAGAGCGGGGCGGGCAGAGAAAGAGCTCACTGCAGAATGGAGACAGGACATTCTCAGCGAAGTCATGAGGGCAAACACAGAGTCAGAGGCCATTCCTTTTCTCTTTGTTCCTTTTGGGAAGGTTGATTTCATTTCCATAAACTGCTTTTTAAAAACATTATTTAAAATCTGTGAGTCAGGAAAGGTCTTTTAACCCCAAGGACAGCACTTTTGATGCTAAACTCCATAAGCAGAACATCTTTTTTCTTTCTTTTCTGCCTCACCCTACTCTCTAGATTTCTCAGAAAGGTTCAGGTGATTTTTTTCCCCTCAGAGTCCTCAGGAAAACTCAGAAAACCACATATGTTTCTGAGGAAACAAACAGAAATTTAATTACCTTAAAGTATCCATCCATCATGAGGGGGTTTTCTTTTGCCCCTTTTCCTTGAATATTTCCACTCAAACGAGGGATGAAAATACAAAACCAGAAAGTTGTATGAACTGAAGGAAGCAGCTGAATGTGAAGGAACTAGCCTCCTCATATGCACCTACCAAGAGAATTCAAGCAGACACCCAAGCAAGTGGTCATCCGAGACAGAAAACATTACTGACATTTCACATTCTTAGGGAAAAGAGACCAGAATCACTAGGTGGAGTGATAAAGCAGAGTTTGAGGCCATTATCACTGCTAGGGATGATGCGAAAGCACCATGGAGAGCACCAGCTCTTTGTCCTCAAACTCAGTTTTCCACCCTGATTAAATCACACATGGATTAGCAAGATGGACTGAAGGACTTTCCTTGGAAATATAAACAGATCAAGGTAAACCCTTGCACTAAGGCCTAAAAGGATACATTGAGATACCACAAACCACAAATGTGAAGAGCAATCAAAATCTTATTCTTTGCCCTGTCCTCATATAGTTATTGAATGCAGCAAGGGCTGATGTGACTTATGGGATTCCATTTCAGAATCCTTACATGATTCCATTCTAATTCCCCACTTCTGTACCCTGCAGAGACTTGCTAAATATACTGAGATGGTCACACCTGTACTCAGTATATGTATCATGCCATCAGGGGAAGAAGCAAGAAACAGCATGACATTTTCCATCAAAGCCCAGCAGCACAGTGTGGCAGGGCAGTTATTTTTGGCTGTCAGAGGGAAAAAAAAAAAATAATTACATTGGGCAGGGATTCCTTGTATATCCTAATGCATGGCTTTGTTAGAAATCCTCACATGATGCATCACTACAAAAACAAATGAGCACAGATTCCTCACCACTGTCTCCATGGAATTCTGTCTTTGAGTTCTGAAGTTTACTTCTTCACATTTGTCTCCCCAGGAAGCCAGACCAAAAACTCCACACCATAATTTCATATGAAAGGAAATGAACCCTTTCGAAAGATAAAGATATCATCTTAATTTTAATCTGAAAGGCATTTTTGTTTGTGAAATTACATCTATTAGTAGTAAAGCTCAATCTTGCCAGTGCACACCTCCTTTCAAAAAGCAACAATAGACACTTCAGTATATCTTCTTAAATGGGTTTTATACTTCTGTCATTGCATGCATACTCAGTCTCTTCGGTTGTGTCCGACTCTTTGTGACCCCATGGACCTTAGCCCTCCAGAGCCCTCTGTCCATGAGATCCTCCTGGAAAGAATACTGGAGTGGGTTGCCATGCTCTCCTCCAGGGGATCTTCCCAACCAAGGGATCAAACACATGTCTCCTGCATCTCCTGCATTGCAGGCAGATTCTTTACCTGCTGAGCCATCAGTGAAGCCCCCATTTCTGTTATTAAGTTATTTCAAATTTAAATGATCAAATAAAAATTGTGTTAGGGCCTAAACATTATAAAATCATTTCTTCCCATTCTTTAAAGGCAATCAAAGCCATTTTCTTTTCTATCAAAGCAATTCACATTAATAGTCTGAGCACTGTGTCCTGGTATCTCTGACACTGAGAGATTCATAATAAAAATATCTATAAAAACAATCATACTAAGTGATTTTTTACATTGAAACAGAGCCTTGTACAATGTCATTTAGTACAAGGATGGTTTTCAAAAAGATGTTCCAAAATATTTATAAAGGGTGATAGGGAATTAACTGAATGCTGTGGATTGACAGGCTATCAATAAAATAACACACATTTTTCATGAAAATGGCTAAATCACTATTTACTTGATGAACTGCAATGTAATGGCTCTGAAGGAGCCATTCTGCTGTATTGGCTAAATAATATGTGTTTACCAAAACTGAGTAATTATAGAGTCATCATATAAAGCACTGTCTGTGCCTGCCAAGGAGCGAGATGAACCTGCTACAGGATGAGACCTTGAAATTTGGCTACAGTTATTTCTAATTCTGGCACTGCAGACAGGAATGAATAAACTATATCCTGAAGTAAAGTTAAAGAAGGGAAAGAATTTCCCTATCATTTTCACTATTCAATACTTTTTAGGAGAAAAAAAAAGTCTACCAGTTAAGACTGTGATTTCAATAAATTATTTTACTGAGAAGGAACCCAAGGATGCCATCTTCCTTTGCAATATTTGTACCATATTAGTGATAATGGAAGTTACCCATATGTCTTGAGGAGGAAAATATAAAATCAAAATAAATCAATTTAGCTGAAAATGAGAATTTTTTTCATTACCATGAATTGGAAAGCCTAAAGGTAAATCATATCTCAACTTATACAGCAGAAGATGGATTTCCTACATAGTAGGAGAAAAACAAATAAAATGCAAGAGAAAAAGAGGAAATTGCCAGTATCTGACCACTCCTGACTTACAAAAATAGTAATTTTATATGGTTCAACTTAATATCATACATGTGTTCCAAACTTTTACTTCCAGGTAAATGGATACTTTCATTTATCTAAATTGACTGATAGAAAAAAGAAAAAAAGTATAAAGTAATGTTTTTAAAGCATTTTTATAAAAACAAATGTTTGTTCCAGGGAGAACTGAAAAATGCCTAAGATATGAACTTTAATGAAATCTCTATTTAGGAAACACAGAAGTGAGAAAGGTAAGAGATTGTCAGCCTAGGGTTCCCCAAATAAGGAGTAGGCATTGGTATTAAACATGCCTGAGAGCTAGAGAAATCAGTAGTAAGCAAATGCCATTGGACTTAAAGATTTAGAGACTATTTGTGGCATTGACTTATATACAGCCTAACTGGCTTTTTCACTTGTATTATCAACTAGATGAAAAAATTCTGGAAGGTGAGAAACTTGTAATTATATGATTCTCCCATCTAGTTCAATAAATGTTTTGATAATCTAAAAAAGAATGATACAAACGAACTTATCTACAAACCATTAACAGACTAAAAGGCATAGAAAACAAATTTATGGTTCCCAAAGGGGAAGGAGAGGGGGATAAATTAGGAGTTTAGGATTATAATATATATACTGCTATATACATGGGCTTCCAAGATGGCTCAGTGGTAAAGAATCCGCCTTGCCAATGCAGGAGACACAAGAGATATGGGTTCGATCCCTGGGTCAGGAAGATCCCCTGGAGTAGGAAATGGCAACTCATCCTAGTATTATTGCCTGGAAACTCCCATGGACAGAGGAGCCTGGCGGGTTACAATCCACTGGGTTGCAACGAGTTAGATGTGACTGAGCAACTGAGCACGCACTACTATATATAAAATAGATAACCGAAAAGGACCTACTGTATAGTACAGAGAGCTGTATTCAACATCTTATAATAAACTACAGTGGAAAGAATTTAAAAAGAATAAACATATATTACATATTATAGTTATATATAAAACTTAACCACTTTGCTATATACATGAAACTAACACAACTAAATCAACTACAGTGTAGCGTTAGTCACTCAGTTGTGTCCAACTCTTGGTGATCCCATGGACTGTAGCCCACCAGGCTCCTCTGTCTATGGGATTCTCCAGGCAAGAATACTGGAGTGGACTGCCATTCCCTTCTCCAGAAGATCTTCCCGACCCAGGGATCAAACCCAGGCCTCCTGCGTTGCAGGCAGATTCTTTACTGTTTGAGCTATAGGGAAGACCAAAAAACTCCAATAAATTAAAAAAAAAAAAAAAGTAGTTTGATTGACCAGTTAGAGAAAGCATTCTCTTTTTAAATTCATTATTTACAGAATGAATCCCAAAGACAACTGGGGAGTGAAACTTTCTTTCACTGATGATTAAAGTTATCATCAGATGTTTTAGAGAAAGAATGTAGTTTTTTCCCCTAGTGTTTATCTCCACAATATGGTCAAGTCCTCACACTCTGCAATATGAGAGCCAAGCTCAAAGGCAATTTGATATTCAATTATATCAGTATAACACATTAGAAAAAGTTGTAGAAAAAGGACAAAAGATACTATAAAGTTGCAATCAGAACCCAAATTCAAAATAACAACTACAGATTTCAATATTGCTCATAATGTGACAGCTTTTGTATCTTTGTGTCTGAAAACTAATATTCTCCGAAAGTTAAGGATTTACTTATCTATTACTATTAACCAATCAGAGGAATGCATGCTATTTTGTAACTGATAGCTTAAAAAACAGTTGACTATTACAATATTGTAAAGTAATTAGCCCCCAAGTAAAATAAATAAATTTATAAAAAAAAAAAAAAACAAAAAAAAAACAGTTGACTAAATTTGAAAAAAAATTAACACTTAAGATGTTAAGATCTAAATATGATACGCATGCCAAATAAAACTGTCATCTATGAATAGCTTTGATGAAGAATCTTCCTATTGAAAGGGTTTATAGATACAGAAAGAAAATAGAACATTCAGTGTGATCTTCTGGCAGCCACATCTTCACTAATTTGGTTTTTAATCTGCTTTTCCACCTGCCCCCTTCCTTTTATCATGCAAGGTATCATTCTAAGTGATTAGAAAGCAGAAAACACAAACAGAACTGATTTCCCTTAAGTCAATTTCTACTGAAGATTACTTCTCAAGTCCAAAGAATTTTTTTCATTTCTGGGATAATTCCAGTCCTCTTGAGGAAAAATTCATAGAAACCGACCTAAAAGGCATTTTATGAAATAAATATCCAGCTTTGTCCAATCCCTTGTGTCTCTCTGAGAAGGCACTAACTAATAAACCTTCCTGGTGATTAAAACAATATCATATAACACTTGACTTTCATTAGCAGCTCCTGCAGAAGATGAAATATACTGCTCACAGGGTCAAGAGGCTCAGATTAAATCAAAGGACAGAAAAAAATGGTCTTCGTTCTCTCCTTTGCTACTACTAACATGTAGGAGAGACATTAAGAGAGACGGAATTTGAAAAATTAGTGGAGTATTACAATATGCAAAACTCTCTTTTTAAAAGACATATAAAAATGAAATCAACTGTTTCCATGTCTGATATCATCAGCTCTGTCTACATACAAATTTGATAGTTATAAATGAAAAAGTTATCTATATAGAAAGGAGGCACTAGTCTAGAACCCTGATTGTTTTGTGTCACTTCCTTAAAAGAAATGCAGTAACCAGAAAAGGGAGAATTAACTCTAGGGGCAGGTACCATTTCTCAAGCTTTGAGAATGTTAATAGATGAGATGATAAAAGCTTATTGAACATTTACTCAAGCTTTGAGAATGTTAATAGATGAGATGATAAAAGCTTATTGAACATTTACTGCATTCTGGGTCCTTGTATTAAGTGTGTTACTTCCTCTAATCTTCACAACAACCCTATAAGGTAGATGCTCTTTGATATCCCCACTTAACAATGAAGAAACCAAAGATTAGAAAGATTAACTAGCTTGCCCAAGGATATACCTAGTAAGAAGGGAAGCTGTGGTTGGACTCAAGAAGGCTGACTCCAGAATCAACGCTCTTGTCCATCATGTTATACCATTACCTTATACACTAAAGCTTGTGAAATTGATATTTCAGTTCCATAAGACATCTACCTGTGTTTTAATAATATAAGTCACTTAAGTGTCCTAGGAACAAATAAATACACAAGACTACCACATATTGGTCAGATGACCAATTAAAAACAAAAACAATAACTACTATAAACCAAAAACAAACAACTCAAAAGCTACCTAGGCAACACAAAACTTCAGGGCAACTACAGAGCATATTAACAAATATCTGAAAGGTCCTACATTTAAAATATTCTTTAAAAAGAATCAGTTCAGTTCAGTTCAGTCGCTCAGTCGTGTCTGACTCTTTGCGACCCCATGAACCACAGCACGCCAGGCCTCCCTGTCCATCACCAACTCCCTGAGTCCACCGAAACCCATGTTCATCGAGTCGGTGATGCCATCCAACCAACTCATCCTCTGTCGTCCCCTTCTCCTCCTGCCCTAAATCTTTCCCAGAATCAGGGTCTTTTCAAATGAGTCAGCTCTTCGCATCAGGTGGCCAAAGTATTGGAGTTTCAGCTTCAACATCGGTCCTTCCGATGAACACCCAGGACTGATCTCCTTTAGGATGGACTGGATGGATCTCCTTGCAGTCCAAGGGACTCTCAAGAGTTTTCTCCAGTACCACAATTCAAGAGCATCAATTCTTTGGCACTCAGCTTTCTTTATAGTCCAACTCTCACATCCATACATGACCACTTGTAAAACCATAGCCTTGACTAGATGGACTTTTGTTGGCAAATTAATGTCTCTGCTTTTTAATATGCTGTCTAGGTTGGTCATAACTTTCCTTCCAAGAAGTAAGTGTCTTTTAATTTCATGGCTTCAGTCACCATCTGCAGTGATTTTGGAGACCCAAAAAATAAAGTCTGACACTGTTTCCACTGTTTCCCAATCTATCTGTCATGAAGTGATGGGACCGGATGCCATGATCTTAGTTTTCTGAATGTTGAGCTTTAAGCCAACTTTTTCACTCTCCTTTTTCTTTAGTTCTTCTTCACTTTCTGTGATAAGGGTGGTGTCATCTGCATATCTGAGGTTATTGATATTTCTCCCGGCAATCTTGATTCCAGCTTGTGCTTCATCCAGCCCAGCATTTCTCATGATGTACTCTGCATATAAGTTAAATAAGCAGGGTGACAATATACAGCCTTGACATATTCCTTTTCCTATTTGGAACCAGTCTGTTGTTCCATGTCCATCACCTACCTAAATCAAGTTCCTTGTTGTTAGGTTATGCCAGTCCATATTTATGATTCAGAATTATTGAGAAAGAACAACTTTGGGTTGACAGAAGGTATTCTATAACCAATACAGTGGAGGTACCCCAAACCTTCAATGAAAAGTTCTAAAATTCCTTTAAACATAATCCATAAACAGCAAATCTCTTAAAAGAATGGCTTCTAAAACATTCACGAAGTGGGTCAATTAAAATAACACTTAATACAAGGGATTTCACAGCAATCATAACCTAGCACTCACTTCACTGACACACATATTAATTGTCTTGAAAATGCAAAAAAAAAAATGCTATTGTTTGCTTTCTATAGGGATGTGCACCTGGCCAGAACACATGGATCTCCCTTAATGAGTGGTAAAGTCACTCTGCAGACATGTCACAGATACTCTGCTGGTTACAAATGGACCCTGGCTGGTATCTCTCTGCTTCTGTTCTGAATCATGCCTGAGAAAGGAAGTGCACTGAAGGAATCCAGTTTCTGAGTTAGTTGTTAACTGCAGGTGGAATGATGGTTTCTCTATCCTCTCTAAAATTCCCAAAGGTTGTGTTAATTTGCCAACAACCCTTTTTTTATGGTAATCATCAGTCAACTTTAGCGGGGATGAATAATGCATTAATCTACATTTCAGCTCAATAAGCCCATCAAGATGTTAGATTTTGATACATCATCTTCCTATTATTATTTTTTTTCTTTTTAAAATTTTATTAATTCTTTCTTTCATGCTCCTCTGTATCTTTTTTTTTTAAATATAATTTTATTTATTTGTTTTTGGCTGTACTGGTTTTTTGTTGCTATGCAGGCTTTTCTCTAGTTGCAACAAGTAGGGTGAGCAGGGGCTACTCTTCCTTGCAGTGTGTGGGCTTTTCCTTGCTGTGGCTTCTCTTGATTCAGAGCAATAAGAGAAGTAGGCTTTTGTGGTGCGTGGGCTTCAGTAGTTGCAGCACATGGACTTAGTGGCTGCAGCTCCTGGGTTCTAGAGTTCAATAGTTATGACACATGGGCTTAGTAGATCCATGGCATGTGGAATCTTCCTGGATCAGGGATCAAACCCACATTGGCAGGTAAATTTTCTACTGTTGAGTCACCAGGGAAGCATCCTATAATTTCTCCTATCCTTTCTGTATGCTCTTCTATTACTCTCTTCCAGTTTCCAAAGATAATATATCCATACCTCTTTTTCTGACCACTGAAGAACATCTCTGAAATTGCTCTTGCAAAAAACCTGCAAAAATGTAGGCCACCAGTATCTTCAGAATATCACGGAGTAGCCTGAGAGTGAAATGGGGTAGAGTTCCAGACTCCTCACCTAGACCACTTACCTGGGGTCAAGAGTTACAGTGGCTTTGAGTTTAAGGAATTTTACAATTACACATCCTTGGTGATTAAACAGAAGCATGTGGGGCCAGCCTCCATAACTTTTATCTTGAATGCTTCTGAATTTTCTAATGACTTTTATGGAGAGTCTTTAAAAATGTTTTAACAGCTGAGCCACCCTATCCCTGCTCCATCGCATCTTCCCAACCCAGGAATTGAACCAGGGTCTCCTGCATTGTGGGCAGATTCTTTACCAGATGAGGTGCTAGGGAAGCCTTAAAAATTCTAGACATTTCTGAACCATTTGCTGATCTATGAATGGTGGACCAGCTGGGTCAAAGGACTCATGCAAAGACGACTAACGGTGTTTGTATCCTTCAGTGCTAATGGTCAGTCATGAAATAATCAGAGCTCACAGAACACAGACCCTGGAAGTCAAGCATCTACACATTGGAAATAATGGTCATGGACTCCTCCTGACTCCTCTTGCCAATTCACACCCAACTGTGCCATCCAGGGCGGGTACTATCCTGATAAACGGGTATTATTGGGGGACGTGAGTATTGTGTAACACTGTGCTGTTTGCTTTGGGGATAGGCTTAGGACTACATCTTGCCCATCTCTCACCCTCTTCACTGGCTAAAAAAGACCAAAAAATCTCCCAAGTTTCTACTAGCCATACTGATCTTTGTCTTTTAATTTCCTAACCACACTTTCTGAAAATGGGGTCCTGACATAGTTCCAACTGTTAGGTATAAACTTTCTTACTCTCCAAGATAACCCAAGTCAATGAGGGTGATTCAAGATTTAATTACCAATCACTAGATCACCTATGACAATCACTCCAAAGGACAACTCCAAATATCACAAAAATGAAAGATTGGCTTAAAAATAAAAAGCATCTCTGCAGAAGTACAATGAGGTCTAAAGATAAGGAAGTCCTATTCTTTGGCATTCTAGAGCAGAGGAGAATAAGTGGTGATCTCTGGCAGCCTCAGTGATATACTTAAAAAAAATACTCACCACCCAAACCCAGCAGTTTGCCAAGGAGATTCTTTAAAAAAAAAGTACAATATGCTGCCAGAAAGAGCAAGGTTTAATAAACACACAATTAAATAATCTAACAAACATTGCCTGGTCATATGGCACCCAGCCTGCAGAACCATCTGGCTGAAGAAATATTCAGAGAACCATCAACCTAAAAACCTAGATTCTACCCAGTAGGCTACAAATCTAGGTTCCTAGATATAAACTGCTTCATGAAAAAAATAATGATTCACAAAACCTCAGCAATCTACTCTTTTAGATATTTTCCCCTCAGCTTCCATAAATTTATCATTCAATTCATTCGACATACAATGTGCCATTTCTTTTATCTTTTAAAAAGCAAGAATCCTTGTACCAAAGCTTCATGTCAATGTCTCTTATACATAGGCTGAAATGGAGAAGAATTACAGTATGGTTAAAATTTCTTTTTAAAAAGAAGTGAAACAGATAAGGGGTTAATAACTAAAACTTATAAGGAACTCCTACAATAGCAAACATTATTATAACTCAAAAACTGGGCTAAAAACTTGAATAGATGTTTCTCCAAAGAAGACAAATAAATGGCCAATAGCTACATGAAAAGGTGTTCAAAATCACTAATCATCAGGAAAATGCAAATCAAAACCACAATGATGTATTATCTCACATCCATTAGTTGGAGGAGAAGAGGTGGGAGGAAAAAGGAAGAGAAGTTGTATAAACTGTGATTGCATGTTGATTGAATCAGAGTGCTAAGTAGAGAGTTCAGGAAAGATCATGGGATTTTCAAAGCAAGAATACTGGAGTGGATTGCCATTTCCTCCTCCAGGGGATCCTCTTGACCCAGGGATCAAACCCACGTCTCCTGCGTCTCCTGCACTAGCAGGTAGATTTTTTTACTACTGCAACGCTGGGAAGCCCACACAACATGTTTGCACACTTAAAAAATTTATTCAGAGGGTAGATCTCAGGTTAAAGATTCTTAACCACATACACAAAACAAAGAAAGAAGAGGCATAAGGCAACTATTAGAGGTAATTGATATATCTTGATTGTGGTGATGGTTTTATGGATGTATTTCTCTCTCTAAACTTATCAAATGATATACATTAAATTTGTGCAGTTTTTTTGTATGTTAATTACATCTCAATAAAGCTGTTTTTAAAAATGTAAAATAAAAGGAATTGAAATGAACCACTCACATGACTAAGTTGTAAATCAGATATTAGTGTATGCAAATATTCAGTAAGTAGATACTCAGTCTTTCTTAGGATTCATAGTTAATCTATTCAGTCACACAATTCTTTAGAAATAGAGTCCCATAGTTCATATGTCATGAACCAATCAGAAAGTCTCAGTGGTCATGATCTTTCCTGAACTCTTTACTTAACATTCTAATTCAGTCAACATGCAATAACAGTTTATGCAACTTCTCTTCCTTTTTTCTCACACCTCTTCTCCTCCAACTAATTTTCTGCTAAAAAGAGTATATTTAAACTGTGGGTTGAATGTCATTTGCTTATGTGTCTATGAATATACACATATAGGCTTCCCTGATGTCTCAGTGGTAAAGAATTCGGCTGACAATGCAGGAGATATGGGTTCAATCCCTGGCCAGGAAGACACCTAGGAGAAGGAAATAGCAACCCACTCCCGTATTCTTGCCTGAGAAATATCATGGACTGGGGAGCCTGGTGGGCTACAGTCCAAGGGGTGGCAAAAGAGTTGGACATAACTTGGCGAGCAAACAGCAATAATATGTTAGCTACATGCAAATTTTCAATTTCTCAAATGTCCCTTCCCCTCATTATTAGGCTATTCCATATAATTGCTGTTCAGGTAGCTCAAAATTTCATATGACCAAACTTATACTTTGGTTCATTTAAAATCATACTCTATGGGTGATGAGTTTATGGCTTAGTGATGAGGGTGAAAGAGGAGAGTGTAAGGCTGGCTTAAAACTCAACGTTCAAAAACCTAAGATCATGGCATCTGGTCCCTTCATTTCATGGCAAATATAAGGGGAAAAAATAGAAGCAGTGACAGATTTTATTTTCTTGGGCTCCATAATCATTGCAGATGGTGACCGTGGCCATGAAATTAAAAGATGCTTGCTCCTTGGAAGGAAGGCTATGAAAAATCTAGACAGTGTATTAAAAAGCAGAGACGTCACTCTACCAACAAAGGTTGGTATACTCAAAGCTATGGTTTTTCCAGTAGTCATGTACAGATGTGAGAGTTGGACCATAAAGAAGGCTTAGCACTGAAGAATTGACGTTTTCAAATTGTCTTGCTGGAAAAGACTCTTGAGAGTCCCTTGGACAGCAAACAGATCAAACCACTCAATCCTAAAAGAAAACAACCCTGAATATTCATTGGAAGGACTGTTGCCAAAGCTGAAGCTCCAATACACTGGCCACCTGATACGAAGAGCTGACTCACTGGGGAAAGATTGAAGGCAAAAGGAGAAGAATGGCAGAGGATGAGATGGTTAGACAGCATCACTGGTTCAGTGGCAATGAATCTGAGCAAATTCCAGGGACAGTGAAGGACAGGAAGCCTGGTGTGCTATAGTCCATGGGGTCACAAAAAGTCAGACGTGACTTAGTGACTGAACAACAACAACAATAATCGTATACTGACTTGAATTGTGAAACATATAGTAGTTTTAGTATGCTTTGTCATGGTGGCTGAGATTGTGGTTGCTTCCTTAGAATTCTCTGTAAATCATGTTGTTTATATACAGGGATAGTTTTATTTCTTTCTTACCAATTTTGTTTTACTTCTTTTTTTTTTTAGCCTTATTCATTGGCCAGGATTTCTACTACTATGTAGAATAAAAATGGTGACAGTAAACATCCTTGGTTTGTTCCTGATCTGAAGGGGGAAAACATTCAACTTTCATCTTTTACTATTCAACTTTCATCTTTTACTATTTTAGCTATGTATGTGCTGCATGCTAAGTCACTTCAGACTCTTTGAGACCCTATGGACTGTAGCCTTCCAGGCCCCTCTGTCCATAGGATTTTCCAGGCAAGAATACTGGAGGGGGCTGTCATGCCCTCCTCCAGGGGATCTTCTGACCCCCTGGATCAAACCTGCGTCTCATATCTCCTGCGTTGGCAGGTGGGTTCTTTACCACTAGCGCCACCATAGGCTTTTTGGAAATGTACTTTATCAGATGGAAAGTTTACTTCTATTCCTTGTTTACTGACTGTTTATTTTTTTACATCATGAAATGAACATTGAATTTTGTCAGATGGTCCTTCTCTATCATTTGAGATAATTGCATGATATTTAACTTTTAGTCTGTTAATAAAGTAAGTAAAATTGTTTGATTTTTGAATCATTCCTAGGATAAAGCCCAGATGGTTTTATATATATATTATATATATATGTATAATGTGTCATACATATTCATTTTATATTCATCATCTATCTATACATACACACACACATATATATTAGTATATTATATATATCATAAATTAGTCAGGAAGCATTTCTTTTTCTTCTGTTTTTCAAAGCTTATTTTATATATATATACATACACACATAGTGTGTCTGTGTGTGTGTGTGTGTGCGTGCACGTGCGTGTGCTCAGTCACTCAGACGTGTTTGACTCTTTGCAAACCCCTGGACTACAGCCCAGCAGACTCCTCTGTCCATCTAATTTTCCAGGTAAGAATACTGGGGCAGTTTCCATTTCCTTCTCCATGGGATCTTCCCAACCCAGGGATTGAGCCTGTGTCTTTTATGTCTCTTGCATTGACAGGAAGATTATTCAACACTGTGCCACCTGGGAAGCCCATATTCAGTTCAGTTCAGTCGCTCAGTCATGTCCGACTTTTTGCGACCCCATGAATCACAGCACGCCAGGCCTCTCTGTCCATCACCAACTCCCGGAGTCCACCCAAACCCATGTCCATCGAGTCGGTGATGCCATCCAACCATCTCATCCTCTGTCGTCCCCTTCTCCTCCCGCCCCCAATCCTACCCAGCATTAGGGTCTTCTCCAATGAGTCAACCCTTCGCACGAGGTGCCCAAAGTATTGGAGTTTCAGCTTCAACATCAGACCTTCCAATGAACACCCAGGATTGATCTCTTTTAGGATGGATTGATTGGATCTCCTTGCAGTCCAAGGGACTCTCAAGAGTCTTCTCCAACACCACAGTTCAAAAGCATCAATTCTTCGGCGCTCAGCTTTCTTCACCGTCCAACTCTCACATCCATACACGACCACTGGAAAAACCATAGCCTTGACTAGATGGACTTTTGTTGGCAAAGTAATGTCTCTGCTTTTAAATATGCTATCTAGGTTGGCCATAACCTTCCTTCCAAGGAGTAAGCGTCTTTTAATTTCATGGCTGCAATCACCATCAGCAGTGATTTTGGAGCCCATAAAAATGAAGCCCATATATATCTCATATATATTGTATATCTCATACATAGTATTTTATATGTATTGTTGGACTTGATTTGCTAATTTTAAATTGATTTTATGTCTATGTTTATGAGGGATTTCATTTGTAGTATTCTGTAATATCTTTGCCTGACCTTGGTATCCAAGGTTACTCTGGCTTCATAAATTAGCCAGGAAGTATTTCTTTTTCTTCTTCTGTTTTTCAAAGCTTACTATATCTTCCTAATTCTTTGGTAAAATTCATCAGTGCAACTACAAACATCTGAAGTTTGCTTTATAAGATTTTTGTTAATAAATTTAACATTATTTATTGATATAAGCCTGTTCATATCTTCTACTTCATCTTGTGTTAATTTTGACAAATTATAATTTTCAAAAAATGTTCATTTCATTGAACTTGTTGAGTTGATTGACATAAAAATGTCCATTTCATTGAACTTGTTGAGTTGATTGACATAGACTTGTTCATATTGTTTATTTCTTATTCTTTTTAGTTTGTAAAATCTGTAGTGAAATCCCCTTTCCTTCCTGATATTGGTAATTTTCTCTCTTTTTTCTTGAACAGCTTTGCTAGAAATTTAATAATTGACATAATTATTAAATTATAATAATATAATTAAACTTAATAATTTTGTTGATGTTTTTGAAAAACAGCTTTTGGCTTTGTTAATCCTCTTTGTTGTTTGCATTCTATTTAAGTTTTATTATTTCCTTTCTTCTATTGATACTTACTTTTGGGTTAATTTGCTCATCTTTTTCTGCTTTCTTAACAAAGGAAATGTAAATCATTGATTTTTAAGCTTTTCCCTTCTTTTAAAAAAAAAAAAAATATTGAAGTATAGTTGATCTACAGTTTTGTGTTAATTTCTGTTATATATCAAAATGATTCAGTTGTGTATTCATTTACATACTTTTCCATTATGGTTTGTCATAGGATGTTGAATATAGTTCCATGTGCAATATAATGCCTTTCTCTAATAAGCATTGAAAACTACAAATTCTTCTTAAGCACTGCTTTAACTGTATCCCCAAACTGCTATGATGTGTTTTCATTATCATCCAGTTTTAAATATTTTCTAATTCCCTTCATGCACAAATTACACCTCAATGACAAAATCATGAAGAATTATTTTCATAAGCCTCTAAAGACAAGATATACAAGAAAATCTATATGCTCATAGTATGTGAATTATTTGAAAATCTATGCAACTATTACCAGTGGTGGAGTAACTTTTTAAATTAGAATTTTTAAAGAAAATATTTCCAAGGTCAAGTTACAGAGAAATCACCAGACACGAAAATCATTCACTGCAGTCAACCTAATGCCACTAACAAGAGCAGCCCAGGTGCACAATGTATCAATATCATCAATGCAGTTCATTCTGTATAAACATTTTTTAAAAAGAAGAATCTGGTAGAATCTTCACAATATTTTAGTAAAATCTTCCTAATACTTTAAAATAAGATTGCTGCTAACCATAAAGTTTGTTTCATCTCTGGTATCCTGTGGAAAAATACAGAACTGAAGAAAATTGTCAAACATAAAGATGTTGCACATTTTTTTGACAAAAGACAAATGTTACAAATCTTCCAAATTTCTCTGTAATGACAAGTAGTGTGTGATACAGCAGATACTTTGAAAAAATATAATTACACTTAATCTGTCTCTTCAAAGCAAAGGTGTCATTTTTAGCAATGAGAGCAGAAACATTTGAAAGACAAACATATGGAGATGTTTAAACATATGGATTTTAAGAAATAACATATGGAAATATTTTCATTTTTTTCTTCATAAAAATTATGTGTCACCTTTAAAAAGTCTCACATCATTTTAAACCTGCTTTACAATCTTTTAAAGAATTTTAGTAGGAACCATTTGAAATATAAAACTGCAACATCATCCAATTAGTGTGCCAGAACAACTTAATGACATGAGAAGAGATAGAAATCTACTAGCTGAATTTCAATAAAAGCCTTTGCATAATTAATGAGTGGATGAAAAAACAGCATCATGCTTTAGTAAGTGCACTCAGTCAGTGATGCCCCTCCTCACATGATGCATATATTGTTGTAGATCTGTATTTCAGCCATCAGATCCATTAAATGCACACATCTTTAAAATGAATGAGACTTTCAAGCTGCTCCATCACAAAGTAAGAAACCAAGATTTAAAAAAATAAAGAAGCCTATTCAATCACATTGCTGTCTCTGGTAGCAAAAAAGAACTGACAGGTGATGCTATCAAAAAGCTTAGAGACTACTAGTTAATAACACAAATTGGGTTTGTTTACTGGTTCTATCATAAATAATCCTAGGATAGTTATTTAATCTCTCTAATAATCAGTTTCCTTCTGTGAATGATAAGAATATTAAAAATATGTACCTCTTAGGATTGTTGTAAGGATTAAATGAGACTAAAATGCATATAAACTACCTAGATCACTCATAGTCACTTATGTAATTTTATTTTAAAAATATTATTACATATTATTATATTAACAATTATGTTATATTGTTATTATAATTAACATTATATAACTTTGTATAATGTAAGTCATTTAAATAACTTTGAAATATTCTAGTAGCCTCATCAAAAGAGTGAAAAGAAACAGATGAAATAGCTTTAATAATATAATTTATTTAACCTTATAATTCCAAAATATTGCATGCGTGCTAAGTTGCTTCGGTCATGTCCGACTCTTTGCGACCCTATGGACTGTAACACACCAGGCTCCTCTGTCCATGGGATTCTCCAGGCAAGACTACTGGAGTGAGTTGTCATGCCCTTCTCCAGGGATCTTCCCGACCCAGGGATGGAACCTACATTTCTTATGTCTCCTGCAATGGCAGGCGGGTTCTTTACCACTAGCACCACCTGAGAAACCCTCCAAAATATTATTTTTTGACATGTGGCATGGGTCACATTTCAAGTGATCAGTAGCTACATGTGGTTAGGAGCTATCATATTTGGTCAGTGCAGATCTAGAAAATAATAAACATACAATAGGTATAATTTGAAAATTTTTATTGTTATTACTATTATAGTTTTCAAAGCACCAGTCATCCTCACATTCAAATTCAATCCAAAACATATTTCTAGATCAAATATTATTGTACTATCTTTGCTACTTCTTCTTTTGGATCTTGGCGATGGCCTTATTTTGTTGTTTGAAAATCATAAGCAACCCAGTTGACCTTATGAGGTTGAATCACAGGCCATGGGGCTAGTTTATAAATAATCAGTCAGAAGGAAATGTATATTTGATAGGAATTCAATAAGAAACAGACTTTCTTGAGGTGAACTTTCAAAATAGGTAAAAAAATAAAAGATATTAAACAATTCAAGCAAGGAGCCATTGATTAAGGACACTTTACATTGTATGGGGTCACAAAGAGTCGGACACGACTGAAGCGACTTAGCAGCAGCAGCAGCAGCATGTTCTAAAAAATCCAGAATATATTCCAATCAGAAAAACTAGTGTGTAAAACTTAGGTGGGAAGGGGTGATAAAAAATAAGTAAAGAAATCTAATCTGGAAGGGAAAAAGCAAAGTATAAAGGCTTTTAATAAATAAATACTGAAAAGAATATTACAGAAAGCATTCGATCCCATTTTTTCCATTCATTTTTATTTTTAAATGTTTACTCTTCTTTCATTTAATGTTGTTGTGCAATCAAATGAGAAAATTATATCTTTAGCAAAAAAGATATATCCAAGATGCAAATAAAACATTTAATAAACACTGAATATATTCAATAAATAATTAATAATATGTTAATAAATTAATTAATAGTTAAATAAATATCTAATAAAGTGAATCAGATTGTTAATGAAAATATTATTTTTGAAAAATATTGTTTTTTTTTTTAAATTATCTGTCTAAAGAATTGATCAATAACTGAAATCTGTTCTTACAAAATAACTTGCTGAGCATAAGGCTATTATGAATGTGACTTATTGGCATTAACCTGAAAATTTAGGTCTTCATTTTCCTCTAATCATTTTTAAAGTCTATTTGCACAGTAAATGTCTAATGTATAAACACTCACATCCTCAGTTTACATTACATACAGTACAGAATTCTACAAATACAATACAGAATCCTCACAGAATCATAGTAGGTATAAATATGCCATCGTAAAATGGACCTGGGATACTGATAGATCTTGCACTAAGTTCACTCTTTTTCACTGAAAATAAAATAGCTCATTACACACTGAAATGCAAGTCATTAATTGTAAAGTGGCTCTCAGGATCCTTGAGCCTTTTCTGAATCCTTGAGCCCTTTCAAAGGTAAAAGCTATTCATGCCCTTCCCCGAAAAATTGACATATGGAAAAAAGCTTTTGTATGCAATTTTCATTGTGCCTCCTCAGCTCCTCCAACCCTAGGTTAAACTACTGCTGGCGCAGAAAGATCACCCATAGGCAATCATTCCATAGTTCTACCAGCCAAAAAAGTAGTTACACACAGGAAACTGCTACTCCTTATGCCCTAGCCCCACCATACCAATTACCTTGTTGGTAGGGGGAAGGTAGACTCAGTCAGGGACAGTTAGTTCTCTGTAACCATCAAATAAGTTGGTCCATAGTATATACTCAGTAGCATCACAACTAACATCTTATTGGTGTTTTTATTTTTTTAAGTTTCATTTTAAATTGGAGGATAACTACTTTACAATATTGTGTTGATTTCTGCCATACATCAACATGAATCAGCCACAGGTATAATATGTCCCCTCCCTTTTGAACCTTCCCCATCCCTCCCACCCCTCTAGGTTGTCACAGATTTGGGTTCCCTGTGTCAGACAGCAATCCCCACTAACTATTTATTTTACATATTGTAATGTATATTTTTCAATGCTGCCCTCTCAAATCATCCCACCCTCCTTCTCCCCCACTGTGTCCACAAGTCTGTTCTTCATGTCTGTGTCTCCTTTGCTGCCCTGCAAACCGGATCATCAGTACCATCTTTCTAGATTCCACACACATGCATTATATACGATATTTGTTTTTCTCTTTCTGACTTACTTCACTCTGTTTAGTAGGCTCTAGGTTCATCCACCTCATTAGAACTAACTCAAATGCATTTCTTTTTTTCTGATTAATAGTCCATTGTATATATGGACCACATCTTCTTTATCCATTCATCTGTCGATGGACATCTAGGTTGCTTCCATGTCCTAGCTAATGTAATGCTGCAGTGAACATTGGGGTACCTGTCTTCTTTTCAATTATGATTTCCCTGGGGTATATGCTTGCTGGCATTTTTAAATTGGATTTTTTTTTAACAAAAGGGGTGAATTAATATATATTATAGAAAACCATAATGTCAGTTTACTAAGTATCTAAAGGAAAAATACTTAAGTCAGTTATACAAGCCTTATATTACTATACATCTGTTTTTTCATCCAATGATACAACAATGCTTTTGAACTCCTACTGTCTGGCACTAGAAAGCTACAGCAAAGACCCAAGGAGCTTATAGTCCAATGAAGGAGGCATAAGTAAATAACAGTTACAAAAGAAGGAAACCAGAGGAGGGGTCTGGTTTTCAGGGAAGGTTTTAGGCAAAACTGAAGATGAAGCTAAGTCCAGAAGAATGAGTAGGGACACAAGGCATCCCAGGTCATGAGAAAAGCAGGAGTGACAGCCTGCGAAGAGAGGAAGGGCTGAGGCTGGCAAGCTCGTCAATCCGGCTGACGCAGAGGTCAGAATGGGGACATCATAGGAGGTGGGTCTGGAGAGATGGGTAGAGGCCAGATTATAAAGGATTTTGCATATCTTGCTGGAGCTTTTGGACTCCACCCTGAAAGACTGTGGCAAGGTAATAAAGTGATTGAAACTGGGAAACAAAGAGATGAATGGATTAAGCAGTGGTTCCCACAATGAGGTCCACGAAGCCCTAGGACATTGCTAAAACCTTCAGAGGTTTGCGTGGTCAAAAATATTTTCATAATAATAGTAAGACATTGTTTGCTTTTCTCACTCTCATTCTCTCATGTACCATGGAGTTTTCCAGAGGCTACAAATTGAGTGATGACATCATTGATCTGATGTTCCTGTGTTATTCTTGTGTTTTTTTCACTACTGTTTCTAATGAAGTAAATATCTGTAACTATATCTATATCTATCCATTGCACATAAACAAAGCCCTCAACAAATTTTAAGAATGTAAAGGTTTCCTGAGACCAGAATATTTCAGAATTGCTGAATTAAAGGTTTCATTCCAACTGTATAGGATGGAACAGGGGTGGAAGGAGAGGAACAGTTAGGAGGGTCATTTGCATCACTGCTGATTGATGACGATGACCTGGATTAAGGCTTAAAGTAGGAACAGAGAAAAGGAGATGAGTCTAAGATATGTTGAGGAGGCATAATCAACAGAATTTAGTAATTAATTAAATGTAGCCTATACGGGAGAGATCAAGAAGGACACTCAGATCCTGGCTTTGAAAGTTAAGTGGAAGCCTCACAGAGAGAGCAACCAGGAGGAGCAGGATGATTTTTTGGATGTGTTTTACATCTATTTGGTCATGTGCACTAGAGAGCTGGCTATACAAGTCTGGAGAACAGTAGTGTCTAGAGCTGGAACTAGATTGTTAGGTAGCCTCAGCATGTAAGTGGTAACTGAAGTCTTTAAAGGAGATGGGATCATCTCTAGAGAATGTGGAACATGACAAGAAAGCAGGACTTAGGAGAAACAAGAGTGGGCAGAAAAAGACTCTTAGAAGGAAAAAAAAAAAGCAACTCATAAATGTACTATCAGGAAGGTAAGGCGAAGGTGTATCAGGAAGAAGACATGAGTCAGTTATACAAAACACTGCTGAAAGGAGTCTTCCAATTCTGACAAGATGACAAACCAGACCCGGTCATTGAGCTCTTTCCCCTAAATCAACCCTGGAGAAACTACGTAGGTATCAGGAACATTAAAACCGAGAAACTCCTGGGGATGCCAAAGGCTATCATGAATCAGCAAGGTCAAGTGCAGTCTGGTGCAATGGGAGGATAGGTTGAGGGGAAGCTTTTAAATTCTGCTCTAGTCTCCATCCAGCAATGCTGTGGAAGATCACAAAAACCAGCACAAGTAACCTGTTTCTGGGGTACAACATCATGCACCCAGAATCCTAGTGGGGCAGGTAGCTGGAGTACAACAGTGAAGCTGATTGACCCCGGAACATTTATTCCTCCACTTCTCCCCTTTAAACCTCCAGGACTAAATGATGACAAATGATGGAGACTGGCATGATAGTGAAATGAAACATAGGAGAAAACTTTAAAGCCTTGAAGAAAGAAAGAGCTTATCATTTCCAAAGGGATAATGAAATCATATCTCCAAATAGGAAAAAAAAGGATGCAGAAAGAGAATAAAGTAATATTTAAAACTATTGAAAGGAAAAACTTTTAGCCTACAATTTTATGTCCTACAAATTATTATAGACATGTGATGGTAAAATAAATATGCTCTCAGGCTGATAAGGTCTCAGAAACGGCACCTCAAAGGCCCACTTTGGAAATATCCTTAGAGGAAGTACTTAAAAGAGACAAGAAATAAATTCATGAGAATCCTCCAAGAGATACAGGAAATAAGAATGATCAAAAAATTAGAAAAATGTATTACTCTCTAAAAAGGGAAGGACCAAAGGAAAGATACAGAAAAACAAACAAACAAACAAACACAAACTATAGCCCCAAACAATCCAGTTCTAAATACCAGAAGATATCAACATGGTGTGAGGATGGAGTAGGGGGCACTAAAAGGATGAGAGTGTCTCATTGGAGAAAACTGTAGATGATGTTAGGTTAAGAATTCAACAACTATGAATACAATAAGAATGGCACAATTCTGGCAGAGAAGCCAGGAGAAAGCCTGAGAGGTGTCTGCTGACAGAGTCATTCTTGACTATATGGATAATCGATTTAAGACTATTTGGATGATCAATTTAAGAAAAGCCAGCCAGCAGTGGATTTAGGAAAGACCAAGAGATGAAGAAACAGACAAGTGTAGAAAACTCTTGTAAAATTGCCTTTATGGAACAGACATAGGAAACCACAGATAGGCGAAACCCTGAGTTGTGGGAAGGCTTCTAAGATGGGAAGGAAGTGAACATTTTTTATTTTATTTATCATCACAAAATAGCTTTAAGGTGTTTCTGAAAGACATACAAATCAGGCAAACAAATTAGGATAAACGGAAAGTGAAAGGGGGAAATTAAGTCATCAGATGTACACCATGCATACCTTATACACTTGTAAAGTGGAGGAGTGTGCTGAGCTTCCTTGCAGCCAAACAGAACAATTAACTTAAAAATAAACCCACATAAACATGAATTTCAATTAGAACCTCTATCTGCATTCACACAAGATGGTACAACAGGCCCTGGAAGAGCTGGCTAAATCATTGCCTTGGACCATCACTCTTCTACTCTCATGTCTTCATCATCTTCCACAGAGAATAGATGTTGCCTCGATAAGGCATCAGTTACTCCAACTTGAAAGCAGACAAGACAAAGACTGAAAGGGCATTTTTTGCAAACCAGATTTTTAAAAGAATATCTTAAATTTAGTTTTTTTCTCTATCTTGTCCACTGTCTCTTTTATTCTTTCATGTTTTCTAAATGCTGTCACCATCACATTCAGTTGATATTGAAGCCCTGCTAGGAGTAATGACCAGAGCAGTCTGAGGAGCCACTGAGCCATTTCTCCTTGATTTTGTCCTTCTGTATCTCAAGTAGAGATACACAAGCTGGATGAAGCACAAGCTGGAATTAAGAGTGCCAGGAGAAATATCATTAACCTCAGATATGCAGATGACACCACCCTTACGGCAGAAAGCGAAGAACTAAAGAGCCTCTTGATGAAAGTGAAAGAAGAGAGTGAAAAAGTTGGCTTAAAACTCAACATTCAGAAAACTTAAGATCATGGCATCAGGTCCCATCACTTCATGGCAAATAGATGGGGAAATAATGGAAACAGTGAGAGCCTTTATTTTGGGGGGCTCCAAAATCACTGTAAATGATGACTGCAGCCATGAAATTAAAAGATGCTTGCTCCTTGGAAGAAAAGCTATGACCAACCTAGAGAGCATATTAAAAAGCAGAGACATTACTTTGCCAACAAAGGTCTGTCCAGTCAAAGGTATGGTTTTTCCAGTAGTCATGTATGAATGTGAGAGTTGGACTATAAAGAAAGCTGAACATCAAAGAATTGATGCTTTTGAATTGTGGTGTAGAAGACTCTTTGAGAGTTCCTTTGAATGCAAGGAAAGCAAACCAGTCAATCTTAAAGGAGATCAGTCCTGAATATTCATTGGAAGGACGGATACTGAAGCTGAAACTCCAACACTTTGGCCACCTGATGTGAAAAACCGACTCATTGGAAAAGACCCTGATGCCGGGAAATATTGAAGGCAGGAGGAGAAGGGAATGACAGAGGATGAGATGGTTGGATAGCTTCACTGACTCAATGGACATGAGTTTGAGTAAGCTCCAGGAGTTGGTGATGGACAGGGAAGCCTGGCGTGCTGTGGTCCATGGGGTCACAAAGAGTCAAAACAACTGAGTGACTGAACTGAACTGAACTGATCTCAAGTAGAACAAGAGCCTTGTCTTCAAAGAATAGTTCAAATATCAATAGGCATGTTCCTTTTCATAAACCATGTGTCCACCTTAGCTACCTGTTTTATTTCTTTCCTTGATTAAAGTTCTAAGTCTACCTTCATTTTTCTTTGTTGATTTGCCTCAGTCATGTCTCAAATTCATATACATATATAATTTCATTTATGTTTCCAAACATAAATGAGGGCTTCCCTCATAGTTCAGTTGGTAAAGAATCCACCTGCAATGCAGGAGACCCCAGTTCGATTCCTGGGTCGGGAAGATCCCCTGGAGAAGGGAAAGGCTACCCTCTCCAGTATTCTGGCCTGGAGAATTCCAGGGACTGTATAATCCATGGGGTCGCAAAGAGTCGGACTTGACTGAGCGACCTTCACTTTCACTTTCATGTTTCCAAACAACTCTGTTATGTACTATTACTCTACCTTTATAGATAAGGAAAAATAAAATCAGAGTAACTTGCCTGAGTTGTACTGATTATAGCCCAAATAGCAGTGCTAAAATTCCAATCTTTTTGTAAGAAATAATTAAGGAATAACACATATAGACCTCTAAGTGTACATCCCTGGAACTTTTCCTGGATCTTTAAATGGTTGTTGCTGTGCTCTGGTATTTTCTATGTTAGTCTGTTTGTTTGTTGTTGGTGATGGTGGTTTAAATAACATCAAGGATGGTTAACATAAATTTCTAGCTAGAAAAGCAAGTCTATTTCACAGTACCTAGTGAGAATATGAAGGGAAAATGTCCATCCCACAGTTGTTTCAGAAGGCACTTCTTGTTTGCTTCGGAAAGTTGAAGGAAGACTAGGGACGCATCGATAGATGCTGACAACTTTTTCTGTAGGAAAGAGTGAAACCTTGCCCCACTCTTGGGGAAGATGGAACATGAAATACTGTGTTATATTATCTTTCTATATTAAAAAAAAAAAGCTAGGCTGTTGTTTTAAAATAGGGCAGATGTGACCTCAATTGCCTTTGGGGAGGTTAATTTTTAAATGTTTGCACACCAACAATTTCATCAATAAAAGCATACATCTCTGATTAAAATGAGAAATACTCATATCCAAGAAGAAAAATAGATAATGTCACTAGTAGCTATTGATTTTTTAATGATTTTCAGTTTATCACAGGGATTTTTCTTTTGGTGCAAGCATTTTGCTTGCTTATTTTGGGTGAAATTCTAAACCTAGCTCTGACACCAGTATTTAATTCCCAGAGGCAAGTATATATACACAAGGAAATCTTCCAAGAATATTTTCCTATCAAGTGAATTATTTAAAATAATAATCTGTGCTTTCTTTGGTGGCTCAGTGTTAAGAATCTGCCTGACAATGCAGGAGTCACGGGTTCAATCCCTGTTCTGGGAAGATCCCACATGCTGAGGAGCAACTAACTGCATGCGCCAACAACTGCTGAGCCTGTGCTTTAGAGCCCAGGAACCTAACTACCAAGCCCATGAGTCGCGAATACTGAAGTCTGCATGCCCTATTAGTGTGTGCTCGGCAACAAGAGACGCCACTGCAATGAGAAGCCTGCACACCACACCTAGAGAGTAGCCCCCTCTCTCCACAACTAGAGGAAAGCCCACAAAGCAATGAAGACCCAGCACATCAAAATAAATAAATAAATAAGTAAATAAATAATTATAACCTATTTTCCTGCCAGAAACAAAACTATACTGATGTCACATTTCAGCTAGAATTTTGGATAGGGAAAGTTATTTTCTTATTCATTTCTGAAAATTAAAAAATAGAAATATGAAAATAATTACAAAATAAAATTTTCTAGAGTCATAAAATTATTTTACAATCATAAGTGGTTAATTATGTTTAATTAATTAATGCAGTATATTTGATTTACAATATTGTGTTAGTTTCAAGTGTACAGTTAAGTGATTTAGTCATATATATATATATGTATATATATATATTCTTTTTCAGATTCTTTTTCCACATAGGTTATTACAGAGTACTGAGTAGAGTTCCCTGTGCCATACAGTAGGTCCTTGTCGATTATCAATTTTATATGTAGTAGTATGTATATGTTAATTCCAACCTCCTAATTTATTCCTCCCCTCTATCTTTCTCCGTTGGTAATCATAAATTTGTTTTCTAAATCTGGGAGTCAGTTTCTATTTTGTAAGTATATTCATTTGTATACTTTTTTTAGATTCCACATATAAATGATATTATACAGTATTTGCCTTTTTCTGTCTCACTTCACTGAGTATATGAAGTCTAGGTTCATATGAATCTCTAGGTTCATCCTTGTTGCAAATGGCATTATTTCATTCTTTTTTATGGCTGAAAAATATTCCATCGTATATATGTACCACATCTTCTTGATCAATTCGCCTGTGGATGGATGTTTAGGATGCTTCCATGTCTTGGCTATTATAAATACTGCTGCAATGAACATGGAGTGCATGTATCTTTTTGAATTAAGTATTTTTCTGGATATAGCCCAGGAGTGGGATTGCTGGATCATATGGTAATTGTATTTTTAGTTTTTTAAAGAACCTCCATACTGTTCTTCATAACGGCTGTATCAATTTACATTTCCCTCAATAGTACAGGAGGGTTTCCTTTTATCCATACCCTTTCCAGCACATATTATTTGCAGATTTTTTGATGATGGCCATTCTGACCAATGTGAGGGGATATCTCATGGTTTGATTTGCATTTCTCCAATAATTAGCAATGTTGAGCATCTTTTCATGATTTTTGACCATCTGTATGTCTTCTTCGGAGAAATGTTTATTTAGATCTTCTACCGATTTTTTGATTGGGTTGTTCGTTTTCTGGGTAAGGAGCTTTATCAGTTGTTTGTATGTTTTGGAGATTAATCCCTTGTTGGTCACTTCACTCACAAATATTTTCCCCTGCCCTGTGGGTTGTCTTTTCATTTCGTTGATGGATTCCTTTGCCGTACAAAAGCTTTTAAGTTTAATTAGGTCCTATTTTTTAAATTTTATCATCACTCTAAGAGGTGGATCCAAAAAGATATCGCTGCAATTTATGTCAGAGTATTTTGCCTATGCTTTCTTCTAAGAGTATTATAGTGTCCAGCTTTACATTTAGGTCTTTAATTCATTTTGAGTTTGTTTTTGTACATAGTGTCAGAGAATGTTCTAATTTCATTCTTTACGTGTAGCTGTCCAGTTTCCCCTGCACTTTAAGTGGTTAATTCTAATAGTTCCACAAGGACAGGTTATAAGCAAGAAGCCAGAAGCCATGACTTGGACTTGTGGTAGACGTTTTAGTACTATATGAAGCTCTATGAACATCTGATTAAGTAAACACTTTAGATTCAACATTAATCAGACAATATAATCAGGACAGCAATCATTAATGTGTCAACTACACATACACAGATACTGGTGACAAAATTGGCTAAATTATCAAACCTGAAAAGAAAATGCCTACTTTGGTTATTTCCTTAGTTTTTAAGAAGATCCAATTGTTCTCATCTTTGAAAAAAGGATATTGACCACAAAAAAATGTACAGAGACAACAGCGTGGATTCTCAGATATGATGAAACAATTTAATTAATGACTATGTTAGGATCCCATTTTCATACATGAATTGTTCTACTGCCTCTTCATAAGTGAGGAAAAGTTGGTACTATGGGATCACACTAGTGGGTTATATATCCAGATTTTAACATAATTGTGGACAGACATCTACAAGACGGCCATCATTTAGGATGACGTTAGGCAAAGGCAGCATAATATGATTACAACTCCAAGGGGCTAAATGACCATTTAAAAACGAGCAGGGTGAAATGTTATCATTACCTACATGATGCATTATGACACAACGTATTATCTGCTGCTTTACTAGGATAGTACTTTCCATCGGTTGTCATTAGACAAGTTGTATCCTGGCATACTCTGTATAACCTCAGATTTTATACTGTGAAAGAGCAGTTGGGACTGCTGGGCAATAGTCCTCATCCCTGATACTCATCATAGCCAAAACTGATGCATGAGGTGTTTCAAGTTGTGATTGCTTGAAGTGAACAATCGAAGCTACTTTGTTCATGACCCTGCATATAAAAATGTCAAGTACTTGAAAAACTAGATGATTTGAATTTGAAACAGGGTTTAAAACTGATTCCACACAACCCTCTGGTCTGCTTATAACCCCAGATAGAGAGAGTGCAAATGATTTCAACTCACAGCAAAGAAGAGCCCTAACGCAGATCAAATCAATCAGGAAACAAGTCAGGCAAAGTCAGTACAAAATCTGATCATAGAACGTTTTGTAAGTTTTGTAGTTTGCTTCTTTCAAATTTACATAGGAATTCAAACTACATGTTGACAAAAAAGACCCTGCAAGGCCTGCTTTAAAGAATGATCTAACATTAGTGCGATTCATTTTATATAAGCAACTAACATATTTAAAAGAATAATTTGCTTCCTTTAGGAATTAGGAGGGAAGCCTTCTGATGGTGAAGTTCTTAGCAAACTCTTCCACTTAAATAGTTTAGTGTAGGCTGTAAGAGGTATAGGAATAATGATATTTCACTCATCCATAAAGCCAGCTTTTCAAGTTCAAGAGGTTCCATGGGAGAACTGGACTGGTTGTCATGAAGATATTCAAGGACATTGTTTTTCTCCTCCCGTCCTCTCTTTTTCCATCTTGCCTTCCATCTCTCCATAAACATTACTGAATGTTGACAATGGACAAGTCTCTCCTGGATTTGACTAGACAGACTATGAACACCTTGAGATACAATGTATCTAGCACAGTACCTAGAACATAGTAGGTACTTTACAAAGGTTTGCTAATTATTCATCACTTTAATTTCATTCAATAAATTTTTTTGAAAGTTTATTATGTGTCACACATTGGGCTGGAGGGTGGCTAGGGTGACAGTGAGACCAGTGAATAATACACAGTTCCTCCTCTCTCATCTAGTAAAGAAGAAAGATCACAGGAGTTAATTATAAAGCAATGTGGAATTCAATGCTAAGCCATTCATCAAAAAGTATATTTTAATGCAATAATCTAAATAAAAGCATGAGGTTGGTCCAAAGAACAAAGGATATCTTGTGGAAAAAGAATTCTTAGGAAAATGTATATAAGATAGAGAACTAACAAAATTACCCCGGCATGCCTATTTTTAAATTCTCTGATCTGCTCTTATTTGGGTCCCTTTTATAAACACTGTGCTTCCCTGGTGGCTCAGATGGTAAAGCGTCTGCCTGCAATGTGGGAGACCTGGGTTCAATCTCTGGGTCGGGAAGATCCCCTGGAGAAGGAAATGACAACCCACTCTAGTACTCTTGCCTGGAAAATTCCATGGACGGAGGAGCCTGGTGGGCTACAGTCCATAGATTTGCAAAAGAGTCAGACACGAGTAAAGTGACTTCACTTTCTTTCTTTCCTTCATAAACACTGACTTCATTTTCTTAAGAGCTTCACTATGTTTTGGAATACAGTGTAGAACACAGGAATAAAAATTAAAATGTCACAAATAAGTTAACTGATGAAATTCCAATCCTTAACAAGCAAGACAAATTAAAATTGAAATCCCTCCATATTAGAATAAAATGCTAAAATGGACAGTGTAGAAAATGCCATGCCAATAAACTGGGAGACATCCTAGTGCTGCACTGCACCAGCATCAATAGGGCAATGGAAATATTTTACACTATTTTATGGGTGTTAAGTTATAATTTTACCATTGTGAACAGAAGTAATGGGTACTGTTGGTGAAACAGCAGTTAAAATGACACAGAAGCTTCCCTCAAATGTATCTTCTAAGGATAATGATTTATTTTAAGAATATCCAGCCCAGTAGAAGGGAAAGGATAAGAATGTATCTATTTTGTAAGTAAAAGGTTAAAAAGAAGATGGAAGAAATACTTCATTTAGTCCTCTATATGAAAAATCTCCAGAAAAACCTTCTAGGAAATAACTTCACCAAATCATCTTCCAGAGTTAAGATAATCCCTCAGGCATTCCCAACTGTGAAAATATAAAAACAACTTCATTACTAAAAATAGAAATTAGTAACATAATTAATCACCTACAGATGATGACATTAGACATTAGACATTAGGTGACATTAGAGCTAAAAAGAAAGCTGAATCTTTAAGAAAAGCATTTCATCTAAACTTTTTCTTTCATTACCTGTCCTTCTTTTCCCCTTATGTATCAGATAGAAAAAAACCATAGTTGTCTTTCTAATCATCATCATAATAGTGATAATAAGAACTGATATTTATTGAGCACCTAATATGTGCCAGATAGTACCATATTAAGGGCTTGCATACATTATTTCATTCACTATTCCTAACAAGCAAATGAGGCATTTTTTTTTTTCAGATAAAATCTTATTCTCAGTGAAATTAACAAAGATCACAAACTACTACATGTTGGAATAAACACTCAAGTTCAGGTCTATGTGTACGTGACACACAAACATCCTTTGTCAATATCAACACCCGGACAATCCCTTTGAATATCCTCATTCCAAGCATTGCCAGTCTCCAACTTCACAACTGCTTTCCATCTCATCTCCTTCACTACCATGATTACAACATGCCTTTCCTCTCACTGGACCCTACAATCTACTGATTGAACAACATTTTACCGTCCCACCTAGCAAATTTCATGTATCTTAACTATAGACACGAAGCTCTATATTAGATCCCCAGAACTTATTCATCTTATAACCAGAAGTTTGTATCTTTGACAACCTCTCCCCCTTCCAACAAATCTGTTCTGTTTCTATGAGATGGGTTTTCTTAAGATTCCATATATAAGTGAGATCATAGAGTATTTGCTTTGCCTGATTTATATTCTTGTAGTTAATCCATAATGTAGCAAATGACACAGGATTTCCTTCTTTTTAATGACTGAGTAATTATATATATATATATATATATAATATAATTATAATATATAATTATTATATATTATATTATATATAATATATATATATATATATATATACACACACACACACACATACAACATTCTCTTTATCTATTCATTATGGACATTTAGGTTTCCATGTCTTGGTTATTGTAAATTATGCTGCAATGAACATGGGAGAGCAGATACATCTTCAATATAATAACTCCATTTCTTTTGGATTTATATTCACAATTGGAATTGCTTCTATTTACAATTTTTTGAAGAACCTCTGTACTGTTTTCTATAGTTCTGCCAGCCTTTCTAACCATCACTAACCCTTCCTAATAGTTCAGCCTTTCCTCCAAGGCCGGGCCAAGTTAGATAGCTCACCTCTTTGCTTCTATAAGCAGCAGCCATCCTGATGACTTCATTATAAATGTCCCAAGGACAACCCCCAAACATCTTGCTCAATGAGGCCTACCTTACCCTTAACCTCTATTTTAACTGGCATCCCCACCACCTCTCCCACACTGGTCTATATCACCATTACCTTATTCTCCTTTCCTCTCACAACACATAACGCATCCTTCCTAATGGACTAGAGTTATTTACTCTAACACTTATTTTTTTCTTTCTCTCAGTAGAATGCAAGTTCCATGAAGGCTGAGAATTTTGGTATGTTTCACTCACCAATGTATCCCCAACACCTGAAACACTGTAAGGAGCTCAATAACTATTCGTCCAGTGAATCAATTAATTTGATTATAATTATTGATTCACTCAAAGGTATTAATATATTTCCCAATATCCCTTGAGTCCTTGGGTTTAGGGATTCCATCTTATTCATCTCTGAATTCCCAATGTATTTTTCATCACCATAACCATCATCAGGGTAATGGGGGATAATAATGAATGAGTACAAGTTGTCAGCTCTGAAACCCTCCCCCTTTTTTGGTACAATACCATATTTCATCTTCACCATGAGAGAGCTATTACATTATTATCCCCTTTGTACAGGTGAAGAAACTAAGACTTACAGAGATGAAGTAACTTGTCCAAGTCATATAGACAATTCATGATGGAGTTGGGATTCAAGCCCATGCAGTTTCACTCTAGAATTCTTGTTCAACCATTATGTAATAAAAGTTAGTTGAAAATAAGTAAATCTCTATAAGCCACATAGCTCTACTTTAATGTATTTGGGGAAAGAAGGAAACTAGAGAGATCAGCATTAGGAGGACTACGGCAATCTTTGCTTTTTGCACTTGAACGATTTCCAAATCCATTTTTTCCTCCTTTTCATCTTGGCAACTTAACTTATTATTCCCCCTTTTTATTTTTCTATAGCACTTTTTCTCTTCCAGTGCTTTGATCTCCAGTGTTGACAGCCATCATCTTCTCTGGCTTCTCTGGCTGAGCCTCTCCAATACTCAGTGAAGACTTCATTTCCTCTAGTTTAAGATGCTGCATAAAAATTATCTTCATGGCCTCTTTCCAAGAAGATTTTTAAGTGACTTGCCCCCATGACTATGTAATGTTCGTTGACCTCATCTCACATTTGCAGTCCATTTCCTTCTCTCCAGTGTGCTCCTTTGGGTCTTTTCTTTCTGACTCCTGAGTCTCTGATACCATTCCATAAAAATTAGCTGCTAACAGGTGGTCATCTGAAGCACATCCAGTTTTCCCCTTCCCCCGTGCCTCTCATCTGGTTAGGACTCCCTTCCACTTTTTGTCTTCTCTATCCTCAACCAAATCTGCCTATATCTTATCTTTCTTCCTTTAATCTACTTTAGCAAAGCTATTCTTGCTCACCTACTACAGTTATATCTCAAACTCACAGCATTTTCCTTTTTAAAAAATTTCAATGACACATCCTTTTCTAACGCTATCTTTTCTCATGTCGTCCAGCATCTTACTTCATAAAGTGTGTATTTCTCTTTTGCACAAACTTACTACATTTATTGTTTTCTCTCTCTGTCAGTCTTCCTGATCTTTCAAACAGTTAACAACTACAAATGTCTCCCATGCTGTGCCCTTGAGTTCCTGGCCATCTCTCTTATTCTTCTTAACTCAAATTACCCCAAAGTGTAATCCATGTTACTCTTCTCCATGCTTCACACCTAATTATTCTTCAATCTTGTAAATATGTTTTAAATATACTATTCTACTAAATCCAACCCTTGGAAGGCTACCAGCAACCATCTAAATTTTAATTTTAGATAACTTAAATGCAACATGTCTTCAATTTTCATCTTCCTCCATTCTTATATGGAATTCAACACTTAACCACTACCTCTACCTCTCAGCTCTTCATTTCTTCTTTGACAAGCCTCTTTGTTATCTACCTGTCTTGTCTCTTTATTAAATAAAAGGCAGAGGATTGTGATAACAGTTTTATATCTGGTGCCTCCACTCTACCTGCAAGGGAGAGGGCTGCCACAGACATTATGCTGAGCACTGTGCTGGTGGGTTGGGGCCCATTGTTAGTGTGGCCCCCTCTGGTTCTCTCCTTTCTGTGTAGGAAAAGCAGTAAGAAGGTCTGGCTGTAACTCCTAGAAGAAAGCCCAGAAAAGTTCTTTCCATTCTGCTTTGCTTCTTGGCTCTTATGGCTTATCCAGCCAAGGCAGACACAGTCTCCTGTATGACCAAGTCTGGGCCCCTGAAACTCTCCCTGGGGTCAGAGCCAAAGCTCTCTACTAGTAAGTGTTCCTCTGCCTTTCTTTGCCTTCTCTGAACTTTTTTTTTTTTTTTTTTTTCTCTTGGAGTTTGAGGATGAGAGTAAACTTGTCAAGGATAGGATGGGGATATTTCTAGTGCCCTACTCCAGCTCAATCATATTTTCATGTCTTCATAATACAGACAAGATGATTACTTCTCTGTGTTCCTCCTGCCCCTTTTCTTCCTCCTTCCCCTCACTGTGATATTCCTGAGCTTCTAGCTTTGATATGATCCTATTGTCTTTCCTTCAGCAACCATATATTGCCACTGACCTCAACTAAAGTCTCCACTCAGAGGACCCCTAAATCTGTAGCTTTAGTTTCACTCTTCTTCCCAGTTCTAGTTTGGAATCTTGAACTTTTTGCTGAAGATATCCACCTCAACGCAGAAGGCAGTGGCACCCCACTCCAGTACTCTTGCCTGGAAAATCCCATGGATGGAGGAGCCTGGTGGGCTGCCGTCGATGGGGTCGCACAAAGTCCGACATGAATGAAGTGACTTAGCAGGAGCAGCAGAATCCACCTCAAAATAAACATGTCTAAAGTCAAGTTCATAATCTTCCCCCTAAAATCCACTCTCCTTTTTAATATCTAGATCTGTGCTTTTAGTGGTATTATAATCCTCCAGTCACCCAGATCTGAAACATGAATCTACCTTTGACTTCTTCCTTTTCTTTCCCTTTCCCATTTTCCATGGGTCACTAAATTCTGCTCACTCATCTTAGAAGTGTCTTTCAAATTCACAACTGTTCTATATAAATCTGTCAACTGTATTTCAAGCTCTTGTTACCTTAATAATGACAATTTCAACTGATCTCCTTAACTCTGGTTTCTCTTTCAAGTAATCCTATACAATGTCACCAGATTGCCCTTACAAAGTAACACTGTGAACCTATCACTCTACTGCTCAGAACACTCATGGCACTCTAGTCTCTGATGAATGAAGTTCAAACCTCTTCATCTGACACTTTGGCACCCTTCATGGTTTTTCACCAATATACCTCTTCTTCTGTTTTCTCTTTTGTCACTATTCAACTTGCATTCTAGACTGCAACCAAATTGGATCTGCTAGTTTTACTATTTGAAACGATTTCCTCACACAGAGAAAAGAGCTTGGGCTCTAGAATCAGACAAATAAGAATTCAAGCTATGGACTTCATCACTTGTAGTCTGTATAACCTTCCTGAGCTATGGTTTTCTCATCAGTAAAACGGAAACAATTACAGTATTTGTCCTGTAGGCTTGCTGTAAGGGTTTAAGTGCAAAATTAGCACAGTACCCAACACATTAGAAGGGATCCACTATTTTTTAGCTAGAATGAAAAGTGAGAGTTAGTCACTCAGTAGTGTCTGACTTTTTATGACCCCATGGACTGTAGCCCACCAGGCTCATTTGTTCACAGAATTCTCCAGGCAAAAATATCAGTGTGGCTTGCCATTTCCTTCTTCAGGGGATTTTCCCAATCCAGGGACAGAACCCAGGTCTCCTACATCGCAGGCAGACTACCAACTGAGCCACCAGGGAGTTTTTTAACTAGAATACTACTAATTATTTCTCCTTCTTGGAGTATGATTTATGCCTTCCTGTCTGTGTCTTCTCCATGCCATCCCCACTGCATGGGATGCTTCCACTCCATCTCTGTTCATTGAAATTACACTCTCATTTAAAGGCTAGGTTGAAATCCTTCCCTTCTTTGAAGAGTTCTGGACTCATTATGCTCTGAAGTAACTTGCCCCTTCTCGAAAATCTGCATAACTTTTAAGAGGCTTATCACATTGTATCACAGTTCTTCATTTTTAAGAAACTATCACAATGTAAACTTTGCAAGTTTTCTCATTTCTTGTACTCAATTCAAAGCCACTTGACCCATGTTCATTGCTGAATCATCTATTGTGCTGCTGCAGTCTCTTGCCTCCAGGAATTATTTGTTTAAACAATGAATTAATAAAGTTTTGATTTCACTTCCCTTAAGAAAAATAGAAAATACCCACAACATAAAAATAACATGAAAGTTATGCGTTATTGATATTTTATTGAGCATGTCAATGTACTTCCCCTAGGTCAGGCACTGCTAAGCATTTTATGGCATATTAGGCATGCCATAAAAAAAGGACTTCCTCGTATATTTTAATTAATACAACTTGGGGCAAACAGGATTATTTTCTTAGCTATTTCACATACAATTTGGTTGATTCTCAGCAAAAACACTGGCAGCAACTTAAAGCCTCTCAGGACTAATACCTAAAAAGTGTTTATTTAAATATATCCTTCAAGAAATAGCAAGGCACCAATAAAATCAGATCAGAAGAAATTCAAAGTGTAAACCATGTAGTTGGGAAGATCCTCTGGAGAAGGAAAAGTCTACTCACTCCAGTATTCTGGCCTGGAGAATTCCATGGATTGTATAGTCCATGGGTGTCACAAAGAGTCGGACATGACTGAGTGAGTTGCACTAAACTATGTATGGAAAAACATTTATCCTTTCTAAAGATCAAGCAAATGCAAATCAACACAGCCTTAAGGAAATGATGATGACGATGATTATGCTCAGTGTGTCCAACATTTTACAACCCCATAGACTGTAGCCCACCAGTCTCCTCTGCCCATGAATAGAATACTGGAATGGGTTGCCATTTCCTACTCCAAAGGATCTTTCTGACCCAGGGATTAAACCCATGTGCCCTCTTGCATCTGCTGCATTGGCAGGCGGATTCTTAAAGAATCCGCCTGCCAATGCAGGAGATGTAGGTTGAAACTCTGGGTCAGGAAGATCCCATAGAGAAGAAAATGGCAACCTGTTCCAGTATTCTAGCCTGTCCAGAAATCCCATGTACAGAGGAGCCTGGTGAGCTATATCCACGGAGTCTCAAAAGAGTCAGACACAACTTAGCAACTAAACAACAGCAATATAACCTAAGATAATGATCAAACAGGCACACACATATACTATCCATTAAGTTATAAAGTGAGAGACATTTAAAAAAAATATGAATATGTAGTTGGGAGTCATGAAGGCTGCAATATTCCGTTCAAGACATGGCCCAACAGAAGCAAAATCATACAGGCAAACATATGTTACCACATAAAATAGTATCAATCTGAAAGTTACTTTGCCCAATAAAAATAGAAAAAGCTTTTTAGAAATGGCATCAACATGACGGAATATTATATAGCCCTTAAAATTCATAACTATAAAGTCAATGATATCAGACTCCAATCCTTCCTTTTGGTTGCCTGGCATCTGAGCCCCTCCCTAATGTTGGGAGAATTGCATATTTTATGAGTGTAAGGTAAGAGGCTACAGAAATATAAAATGCCAGATCCTCATTCTCCCAGCCTTCCCTATAGCTAGGGCATGGACATATGTTCCACAATTTACTGTTCAGATGCTCCTGCCATTCTTTAAAGAGGAGCTGGTGAGTCAGAAAGAGGAGCCAGGGAAAGTTTCTCTCTAGAGACAGTGGTGATCAGTGATGTATTAGTTTGCTAGGGCTGCTATGTCAAAGACCCATAAACTAGGTGGCTTAAAACAACAGCAATTTATTGTCTAATGGTTCTAGAGGCCAGAAGTCCAAAATCAAAATGTGGGCAGCACCATGTCTCCTCTGAAACCTGTAGGGGAAAATAATTTCTTGTCTATTCTAGCTTCCGATGTTTGCTGGTGATCCTTAGCCCCCACTCTCTGGCTTCATCATCATGTGGCCATCTCTTCCTTGTGTGTCTCTCTCCTCTTACAGGTGTATCATTCATATTGGATTAGGGGCCCCACCTACTCCAGTCTGACCTCATCTTAACTAGCTACATCTGAAACTATTTCTAAATGGGGTCACTTTCTGAAGTACTAGAGATTAGGACCTCAACTTCTCTTTTTTGGGGGCCCAAATCAACCCCCACAGGGGCTTCCCTGTGGCTCAGATGGTAAAGAATCCTCCTACAATGCGGGAGACCTGAGTTTGACCCCTGGGTTAGGAAGATCCCCTGGAGAAGGGAAAGGCTGCCCGCTCCAGTATTATGGCCTGGAGAATTCCGTGGACTGTATAGTCCATGGGGTCGCAAAGAGTCAGACATGACTGAGTGACTTTCACTTCACTTCACTTCACTTCAATGCAACCCATGACAGGTGGTATCTACCAATCAATGCCAGTCTATCTGCAGTGCAAGCTTTAATGTCTAGTGCTTGGTGGCTTCCTCCTCATGCTGGACCTGACTGGGACCTTGCTTGGGGCTCTCTAGCCAATTACAGCCCTCCTGGCAATTTTAGAAGTTATCTAATACCCTTTAATAGCTACTGTTCTACTTAAATTAGCTACATTTCTGTTGCTTTCAACCAAGAATGCTATAGACTATTTAGAAGTATAACAATTATGTGTCTATGGGTTTTGATACAGTTTAATGACATGTATCTACCCTTATGGTGTCATACAGAAAAGTTTCACTGTCTTAAAAATCCATGTGTGCACTCATTCATCTCTCCCTCCCCGCTCTCCTCTGGAATCACTGATACCTTTTTAAACTGTGTCCCTATTTTTGCCTTTTCCAGAATGTCATAGAGTTGCAATCACACAGTGTTTAGCATTTCCATATTGACATCTCTCCCATAGCAATATGCATTCAAGATTTCTCCATGTCTTTTCTAGGCTTCTTTTTACTACTGAATAATATTCTACATGTACCACTGTTTATCCATCAATCAAAGAATACATGTACACAAAGAGTAAGCCCCAATGTATCCTGTGGACTTTAGTTAACAATGTACCAATATTGGCTCCCCAGTTGTAACAAATGCACTTTACTAATGCAAGAAATTAATAGAGTAAACTGTAGGGGGCATGGGGTGAGGGTAATATATGATTTCCCTATACTTTTGCCCAATTCTACTGTAAACCTAAAACTGTTCCCAAGAATCTATTAATTAAAATGTATAATTATGTATCACATCAAATTAAAGAAAAAGCAGGATAGAAAATAGAATGTGTTATATGATTGTAAGCATGTGGAAATATGTACTCAGGTAGCCAAGAAATGGAAATTAGGGAAATATTATATTGGGGTTGGGGTGACGGATGGCTCTACTTTATTAATTTTTCACAACTGTCTTCTATATTTTTATATAATTTTCTTAATTTTCAAAAATTCTGGAAGAAGTGAGAAGGAAAGAAACAATGACTCAAAGTACCTCCAATCTAATACTACAATTTATTATTTTCTTAGTAGGAATTTCAAAACAGTGTTTGGGGATGGAGAATCCATCTACCACTTTGGTACTAAGAAAAAAATATCAAGCATCATTCACAGAATAGTTAAGAGTGACAGCCATTTAACCAAGCTCTCAAGACAGAAATTGAATCTTAACTATTTTGTTGTTAGTACCTAGCATAGGCATTACAAACAGAACATGCTTAAGTATTTGCTGTTGAATGGTTAAATTATTTATAATTGTATGAGTAAGCAAGTGTCCTTGATGTAGGAGTAAGAATTTATTCTCCTATTTTTCTATTTCAATTTCCAATTTCTTGGCTCTGCTCAAACTGACACCAGTTGATGAATAAAAATTTATGCTCTTAAATCAATTTCTGCACTCATTGTTTTTCATCATGATCTCAATTATATGCTAACTGGAGTTAACATTTACTAGTGGTATAATGATATGGGGCAATCTGTTTTCTTTTCAGGCTGACAACAACCATTAAATGCCAACAACCATTAAATCCAAACACATCCTGGGCAATGCCATTATTAAACACAGGAAATACACTCATTTGAAATGGTGAGTAAAAATTTTTAGACAGCAACATTATATGAACTTGTCAAAGTTCTTTTTAAATCAGTAAGAGAATTCGACCCTCAAAACTGAAATGTTAAGGCTGCTGGTTGGTAGCATGAAATTGTATGCAACAAGACTGTTTTGGATCACTGCTTAGCTACTAAGGTCAATAAGACTTTGTTTGTGCCATTTACAGTTTATGCATAAATCTAACAGCATAAACAGATACTCTAGCCAATTTACATTCTCAGCAGCAACTCTGCTTTTACAATTTGTTTGTCTTCTGAAAAGGGGAAAAGAACAATTTAATTGATTGCACATAGTGTCTCCCTTACAATTTTCTTAAAAATATCAGGCCAGCTGTGTTTCATTTCAGAGTTCCCTGTCCTCAGATTGAGGCACAATCATGCTTTGCTCAGAATATAGAGGTTCCTAAGAAATTCTATGAAATGCTTAACAATGTTCCTTCTACAGAATCCTTTAAAAAATCCACACAGAAATTCCTCTGCTAGAGATCCTGAAAAACTCATCAGCTTCAATTTTCTCTTCTTATTCCTGAAGCTGTATGTGTTTCTTAAAAAGCAAAAGAGAAATTCTAATTAAGAGAATTGTTTTTACATGGATAAAATATGAAAGCTACTATGTCTCATGGTTAACCATTTTTGGTATAACTATGATTCTCTACCTACTGTTCACACTAATGCCCTCAAACAGGTTTCAAAGAAAAAATAAACTTTTGTGTGATACATAGTTCTCCTTCACTGATGTAATGGAGAAATACAGTGCCACATTTAGAGGAGATAAAGGGATTCATTTAACTCTCCCACCTCTACTGTAAATTGTATTTTTTTTAGTCTCTATATAATAAGCAGGCAAGTGAGATTTATATTTTAAATCACTTTTTCTACAGAAAAGAAATTAATCAACCAACAGGTCAAGTGGTAAAAAAAAAAAAAAAAAAAAGAGATGATGCCACGAATAGGACGCTTTGCCTGGTGTTTGACTATGATGGGAATAGAAAAGAGTTGTAAACAATGACCCTAAGATACTAAAACCAACATGAGAAGGTGTTTTTATGAGTAAACACTGTTTGTAGTGCAAAACACACCACTACCTGGAGCATCCTAGAAAGGTTTTACCAGAGGAGAGGCACACAGAGCTGTTCTCATAGAGAAGGCAAGAGCACAGTGCTCAAAAGCATGGACTCTAGAGCCAGACCACCCGGGTTCCAATTCTCACTCTACCTCTGCTTGACTACGTGACCTTAATTTAAGCAAATTATCTTACTGCTTTGTGCCTCAGTTTCCTTGGCTATAAAACAGGTATAATAGCATCTTCCCCATAGGGTTTTTCTGAATATTAAATGAGCTACTGTAAAGAGACCTTGGAGGAGTATCTGACAAATAGGCACTTTCTTAATCTTAGTATAATTGTTTGTGGACAGTGAGGATTCAGAGAAGAAGAACCAAATGGCAGGAGTCAACTGGAGAAAAAGGCACATCTTAGGCAAACAAGGTAGGGATGTGATCACATCCCTTTATGCCAATGCCAGCTTAACAACATCAAATCCATTTGAGAAAAGAAGCTGGTCAGCACAACTTGGGATCTCACGCTGACTGGTCTAATGAAGAAGGAATCTGCACGTGGCAATAAGCCAGAGCCTACCCCTTTCCTTTTCTTTGCCTGATGTATTCTAAGCCAGTAGTTGATTTTGAAAAGAGAATAGTAGCTACCTTTTCTTCCTCTAAGCTTGCAGGTAGTAAATGGATAAAGAGTAGGTTTGCAATCCATCATCTTCCGTTATTGCGTATGAATTGTGGGGTGGACTAGAAGGGGATGAAGAACTTCAGAAAGAAATCTCCTTGTCAACATGCTAATATACAGATCTCTGATGATAAACGGTATTTACTTAGGAAAAAAAAAGATACATATGTATGTACAAGTGAATCACTTTGCTGTACACCTGAAACTAACACCATTTAAACAACTATACTTCAATTTAAAAAAAAAAAGGTATTTACTAACAGAAGAGTACTTATCTATAGAATACTTATAGGAGGATGTACCTGGACTACCTAGGACTGCTTATAGTAAACAGACTTGGAATCTATAGATTTATGGGATAGAAAATGTCACATAAACTATGGAACTCTCTAGCATACAATGGAGATTCTTCTAAGTGAAGCAAACTGCACACATCACTTACACACCTGCTTATCTTGGCCCAGGATATACATACTGGTACAGCAAGAAAAGACCTGGGGTGCACAATGGAGGTTCCAGACCACTTCCTGCTTTGCCTGTGCCCTGCAACTACTAGAATCCTTACAATTATTAGTGCGTGCATGCTAAGTCGCTTCAGTTGTGTCTCACTCTTTGCGACCCTATGGACCATAGCCCACCAGGCTTCTCTGTCCATGGGATTCTTCAGGCAAGAATACTGGAGTGGGTTGCCATTTCCTTCTCCAATTACTAGTGCAATTGATACTAGATAGGATTTTATTATTTTTTCTACAATGTGTAACATTTCACTATTTGTTGTTTCATGTTAATCTAGCCATATTTTGAATGATAATAAGCAATTCTAGTTTCATTTGTTTCCTCTCTATGACAATCTTTACACAGCAACCACACACAGGGAGGTGGGGGAGTGGAGTGGATTGGAAAAGAGCAGGGGCTTTTGGTGTGACACCACCTCTCACAATTCTGCACCAGCTATTTAATCTGTCTTCATTTCAGCTTCCTCATCTGTCAAATGGAGAGAATCACTCTAGGGACTGCTGTGAGGATGAAATTAACTATATATATATAGTTAATATATATATATATATATATGGCTTAATATAGCACATACAACTACAGTAAACACTTGCTAAATCACAGTTCTTGAAATTAGGGAGCAATATTACAAATCTTAGATCAGTGCCTCTTGTTGGCAGACAAGAGGGAGGAGAAAAATGAGGAGGAGTAAAACGAGAAAGATCCTGTTCCTTTCACCTTAATTTATGCTAATGTGCTTCCTGTTCTGATCTGAACAATCAGAAAAGAAATTTGCATGTAGAACTTCAGCCACATCTTTCAAAACAGATTTAAAACATATATATAAAATATTGCTACTTGCCTTGTATCTGTTTTCTGGAGTCAGCATATCTAGTTCAACAGATTGCCACCAATTTAAATAAATGTTTTTACTTTCTAACATCTGAATTGCAGTACTGCAGTATTACTTCTAAAAGGAAAATATTTCTTTGATTTGTTTTCAATATTGCCCTTGTCTGAACTGCTTTTCATGTGTGTGCTATCTGTCCTGTTGATATTCTGATAGACTCAACAATGAAATTAGAACAAACCCACAATCATTAAAGGAGTAGAAAAGAGCAAATTTAATTTTCCAAGGACTTCTTCTGGGAAGCTTATTTCTATTGTTCTGAAACTTACTTCTAAGTTTCAATTAGGTTTATAATAGGTGACTTTAGGAAAAGAGTGGTGAGGGTCCTTTATGAACATTCATGTTACCTGTATGTTTCAAAGAATTAAGACTATTAAATTTCAAAAGCATACAAAAGCTATATACTATCGTTCTATCCTACCGCCTTCTGTCAAAAAGTTGTATTAATAAGCCTTTTTGGTTGTTCTCCTGTGAAGGATATACCTAGCTCAAATGCCATTCTGAACAATGACTTCAAGATATTCATAATACAGCCAATGGCTCCATAACTATCTATTATCTTGTTAATCCTTTCATAAATATGAGTAACCAACATTATTATCAATTAAAAAAAAACTACTAGAACTGAGAACTGAAATTATAAGTCATAAATTGAGAGGTTAACACATTCAAAACCAACTAACTACCAGTAAGCATGGGAACAGAGTGAAACACTTAAAAATTGATGCTTTCAAATCGTGGTGCTGGAGAATACTCTTGAGAGTCCCTTGGAAAACAAGGAGACCAAACCAGTCCATCCTAAAGGAAATCAACCCTGAATATTCATTGGAAGGACTGATGCTAAAGCTGAATCTCTAATACGTTGGCCACCTGATGTGAACAGCCGACTCACTGGAAACAACCCTGATGCTGGGAAAGATTGAAAGCAGAATAGGGCAACAGAGGATAAGATGATTGGATGGCATCACCGACTCAATGGACATGAGTTTGAGCAAACTCTAGGAGATGGTGAAGGACAGGGAAGCCTGGTGTGCTGCAGTCAATGGGGTTGCAAAAAGTCAGACACGATTTAGTGACTGAACAAGCTCATATTACCTTTTAATTAAAATAGCCTTTCCCTTCTCCAGGGGATCTTCCCAACCCAGGTATAGAATACAGGTCTCCCGCATTGCAGGCAGATTCTTTACTAGTGGAGCCACAAGGGAAGCCCAAGAATACTGGAGGGGGTAGCTTATTCCTTCTCCAGCAGATCTTCCTGACCCAGGAATTGAGCCAGGGTATCCTGCATTGCAGGTGGATTCTTTACCAACTGAGCTATGAGTGAAGCCCTTAAATACTCTCACTGAAAACAATCCATTTGGAAAGAGTCTCTTTTTATGAGGGCATAGTCAATATGCCTTCTCTATTCTTCAGTGTTTAAAGCACAGAAGAAATTTTCCATTAAAATAACTTCCGGTTGGGTTCTATAATACTCTTAAATGATTGAGGAAATGAATCATTTCTGAGAATCACTCAAAATCACATTGAGATGCTCAATATACATGAGTATTAGACATTTTTCTTTGCCAATCCATCCTTCAAATGTTTTAATTTACATGTTTACTAATATCCTTTTTAGCTGCTTCCTTGTAGAGTTATTAAGATCATTTGGTGATTATCTTTGTATGATCCATATCAACCAGCAAAATATTAAGTACATTATTATACATACCTGTCTCTCTGCTGCAAAATAATATACTGTTTATATCCTTTGCATGACCTTGTTTTAATCTTTAATAAGATGTGTTATAACCAAAAATGACTTAGTCAGTTTAATGGTGAAACATTTCAGTTTATGGATTATTACTCTCCTTAGCCACTAAATTTATGTTAACTTTTAACTTGTTTACACATTCATTATTTTAGTTATCCAGTTGATTTTTATAGCAACCTTGTGGACAAGTTAGATTCTTCAATGAATAATGCAGGCACAAAGAGAGGTAAATTATTTGTTCAAGTCATGCAGTTGGTTAGTGAAGGAATCATGTCTCCTGGTTTTTGTTCAAATGCTCTTCCTAATAATCAGGAAATACCACCTCACACCTGTTAGATGTTAGATCAAAAAGACAAGAAATAGCAACTGTCGACAAGGATGTGGAGAAAAAGGAACTCTCATACATTGTTGGTAGGGATGTAAACTTGTGGAACTACCATAGAAAACAGTACAGAGAGTCCTCAAAAAATTAAAAGTAGAACTGTCATGTGATTCAGCAATTCCACTCCTGGGTAGTTATCTGAATGAAATGATACACTATCTCAGAGAAATGTTTGCACTCCCATGTTCATTGCAGCATTATTCACAAGAGCTAAGACATGGTCACAACCTAAGCGCCCATCAATGGATGAATAGACAAAAAAGATTTTATACACACACACATATACATACACACAAATGGAATATTATTCAGTCACCAAAAAGGAAAGAAACTGCCTTTTGTGACAACATGAATGAAACTTGAAGGCATTATGATAACTGAAATAAGTCATAAAAAGAAAGACAAATGCTACATTATCTCATTTATATTTTAAAAAGTTGAACTCACAGAAATTTAAAAAAGCTGAACTCACAGAAACAAAGGATAGAATGGTGGTTATGAGGGGCTGGAGGATAGGGGTTGGGGAGAAATTGGCCAAGGAGTACAAACTTCAAGTTACAAAATAATAAGTTCTGGAGATCCAATATACTGCATAGTGAGTATACTTAATAGGACTACATTATATCCTTGGAATTTGCTAAGAGAGTAATATCTTAAATGTTCTCACCACACACACAAAGAAGGTTAATTATGTGAGATGACGAATATGTTAACTAACCTTATCATAGTAATCATTTCTCAGTATATAGCACATATCAAATCATCATGTTATACATCCTGAACTTATACATGGTTATTTTGTCAATTCCATCTATCTAGCTGGGGAGGATCAAACTTAATGAACACACACTAAAGGAAATAAAAACCGAAAAAAGAGCATCTGAGTGTCAATCCCTGATATAACCTCTTTTAGGCTTCTTCTTCTAAGATACCTACACATATAAACACACACACACACACACACACAGCTAAATCATTAAAATGTGAGACAAAAAAAAGTTGGGGTACTGTCATGAAATTTGGAAGGAACAGGCCAGTAGAATCTGAACTGGAGCTTGCCATAGTCTTCCCATTGAAATAATACCAACATTTTTGAGGAGACAGACAGATGGTCTCCCCTCTGCCCCACTCTTCCCAGCCCCTGACTCAGTAATCCAGTACCTGAACCAATCAAAACCTTGCACCATCTCTCTGTCATGAGTTTGCTATGTCTGGTCACTAAGTGCTAGCATCACCCTGCCTCTCTGGATACCTCATATACATTCATTCTGTAATTCTTATATTCAGAAAACTATAGGAACCATATCGGAGAGGAGATGGGCATAAGAAAAGCATATACACCAGAGGTACATTGCTTTCTGAGAGGTGAAGTCCTACTGAAGTTGGCAGGAGAGCAAATTGATATTACCACTCTAAAAATAAATCTGATAAACTTTAACAAGAACTTGCTCATTTAAAACACACTACCAATTCCATTTCTAGGGGTCAAGAGAAATCATCAAACATACAAGCAAAGATCTATGTTCAAAGATATTTATCATGTTATTTATGAAAGCAAATAATTGAAAATCACCTGGACATCCAAAAATAGAGCAATAATTACACATTCTAATCATAAATACAATGAAATAGTATGAATTCATTTTATTTTCAAGACTATTGAACGAATGACAAAATGTTTACAATTGGCTAACAAGAAAACACGTGCTCACAGTACTTAAACCTGGATAATAAGATGATGAGAGATGCTAAACTTTTCTTACATTCTTCAGTTCAGTTCAGTCGCTTAGTTGTGTCCGATACTATGTGACCCCACAGACTGCAGTACACCAGGCTTCCTTGTCCATCACCAACTCCTGGAGTTTACTCAAACTCGTGTCCATCGAGTTGGTGATGCCATCCAACCATCTCATTCTCTGTCATCCCCTTCTCCTCCCGCCTTCAATATTTCCCAGCATCAGGGTCTTTTCCAATGAGTCAGCTCTTTGCATCAGGTGGCCAGAGTATTGGAGTTTCAGCTTCAACATCAGTCCTTCCAATGAATATTCAGGACCGATTTATTTTAGGATGGACTGGTTGGGTCTCCTCGCCATCCAAAGGGCTCTCAAGAGTCTTCTCCAATACCACAGTTCAAAAGCATCAATTCTTCGGCGCTCAGATTTCTTTATAGTCCAATTCTCACATCCATTCATGAACACTGGAAAAACCATAGCTTTGACTAGACAGACCTTTGTTGGCAAAGTCATGTCTCTGCTTTTTAATATGCTGTCTAGGTTGATCATAACTTTCCTTCTAAGAAGTAAATGTCTTAATTCCATGGCTGCAGTCACCATCTGCAGTGATTTTGGAGCCCCCCAAAATAAAGTCTCTCACTGTTTCCATTGTTTTCCCATCTATTTGCCATGAAGTGATGGGACCAGATGCCATGATCTTAGTTTTCTGAATGTTAAGTTTTAAGCCAACTTTTTCACTCTCCTCTTTCACTTTCATCAGGAGGCTCTTTAGTTCTTCTTCACTTTCTGCCATAAGGGTGGTGTCATCTGCATATCTGAGGTTATTGATATTTATCCTGGCAATCTTGATTCCAGCTTGTGCTTCACCCAGCCCAGCATTTCTCATGAGGTACTCTGCATATAAGTTAAATAAGCAGGGTGACAATATACAGCCTTGATGTACTCCTTTCCCAATTTGAAACCAGTCTGTTGTTCCATTTCCAGTTCTAACTGTTGCTTTCTGGCCTGCATACAGATTTCTCAGGAGGCAGGTCAAGTGGTCTGATATTCCCATTTCTTGAAGAGTTTTCCACAGTTTATTGTGATCCACACAGTCAAAGGCTTTGGCATAGCCAATGAAGCAGAAGTAGATGTTTTTCTGGAACTCTCTCGCTTTTTTGATGATCCAGTGAATGTTGGCAATTTCATCTCTGGTTCCTCTGCCTTTTCTAAATCCAGCTTGAACATCTGGAAGTTCATGGCTCACGTTATGTTGAAGCCTGGCTTGGAGAAATTTGAGCATTACTTTACCAGTGTGTGAGGTGAGTGCAATTGTACGGTAGTTTGAGCATTCTTTGGTATTGCCTTTCTTTGGGATTGGAGTGAAAACAGACCTTTACCAGTCCTGTGGCCACTGCTGAGTTTTCCAGATTTGTCGACATATTGAGTGCAGCACTTTCATAGCATCGTCTTTCAGGATTTGAAATAGCTCAACTGGAATTCCATCACCTCCACTAGCTTTATTTGTAGTGATAATTCCTAAGGCTCACTTGACTTCACATTCCAGGATGTCTGGCTCTAGGTGAGTGATCACACTATCGTGATTATCTGGGTCATGAAGATCTTTTTTGTACAGTTCTTCTGTGTATTCTTGCCACTTCTTCTTAATATCTTCTGCTTCTGTTAGGTGCATACCTTTTCTGTCCTTTACCGAGCCCATCTTTGCATGAAATGTTCCCTTGGTATCTCTAATTTTCTTGAAGAGATCTCTAGTCTTTCCCATTCTATTTTTTCCCTCTATTTCTTTGCATTGATCACTGAGGAAGGCTTTCTTATCTCTCCTTGCTATTCTTTGGTACTCTGCATTCAAATGGGTATATCTTTCCTTTCCTCCTTTGCCTTTTGCTTCTCTTCTTTTCACAGCTGTTTGCAAGGCCTCCTCAGACAACCATTTTGCCAATTTGCACTTCTTTTTCTTGCAAGTGCAAATCAAAATCACAATGACATATCACCTCATATCCAAGCTGTCCACTTTTTACTTAAAATTTCCAGATGGTTGCCATGTAAGACAATGTGATAATTTAAATAAAATTATTTCACCCCAAATGGGAAATGGGGCACAAAGCACCTAGTTGATCTCTACTGATAATGTTCCCACCATCTCTCATGTTGAAATCTTAAACATCCTTCAAGACTTCAGTCATACCCCAGTGACACCAAGGTTTTCCCCATTCTCCATTTCTTTTGCTTCTTAAGATCTACACAGCAGTCTTTGTGCCTTTCTTATAGAACTTATCTTATCTGCCATTAGAGCTATTTTTGCTCTCGACTATCCCATCAAAACTTTAATTACTTAAGGGCAAGCACTTCCATAATGGTCCGGTGGTTAAGAATGTGCTTCTACTGAAGGGGGCACAGGATTGATCCCTAGTCAGGAAACTAAGATCCCATATGTAGTGTGATATGGTCAGAAAAAAAAAAAAAAAGCACTTAAGAACAAGTATTATGTATTGTAATCTTCCACCAACCACAAAACCTAGCAGGGTGACCTAATCTTTTAGAATTAGCATCCAAGTGAGAGTAAGCTGAAGAAAGGAAAAGAAATCTTGTATCCAGCAGAGGGTCAGATATGGTTATATGAGATGTCACTGAACCCTCACTTCAACCTCATGAGGTAAGTCCTGCTGATTTTACAGACAGAGCATCTGTGGTTCAAAAGGGTTCCTCAAGGTACCCACAATCCAATAGCTATTAAATGACCTGGAGGAATCCAAACCATTTCTTGGACTCCAAAGTCCAAGGCATTTCTAACTCTAACCTCTACCAAGAGATAGAAGTTAACAAGCACAGGTTCAGAAAGACAAACGATATGGATACCCTTAAATATTCCCTAAGTTATAAATCCCTTGAAAGCAGGCTGTGTGTTGCATGTCTTTTTGAATCCTTCTGGTTTTCATACACTGCCTTTAACTCCAAGAAGAAATCAGTGAGTATCTATTGTCTCCATTTCATTTCACCATATCTGGCATATCTGACATGAGTTGGCTGCCATGTAGCACCAATGACATCACATTTTCTTCCTGCACACCTACCCATGTCTTTCTCCAAAAGAACACATTTAGTTCAGTAGAAAGATCATTGGCTTTGAGTCTGATGACCTGAATTTGAATTCAACTACACAACTTCAGGAATGCTATTCGCCCTCTGACTTTAATTCATGTATCAATTAAATGAAATGATTTCAATTAGTGGACACAGTTACAACCACACCTTAGGGTGATTCTAAGGAATCAATAATAGAACTGACTGTAGAATTTGATATATGAATTTTCTGGTACCTGGTAGATAGGCAGTTGTCTTAGTCTGTTTGGGCTGCTAAAAGAGTACTATTAACTGGATGATGTATAAATGATAAAAACTTATTTCTCACAGTTCTGGAGACTTGGGAAGTCCCAAGATGAAAGCACTCACAGATTTGGCATCTGGCAAGGGCCTGATTCCTGTTCATAGAAGATCATCTTCTTGCTGTGTCCTCACATGATGGAAGGGATGAGGGAACTTTCCAGAGTCTCTCTTCTGACCTAATCATCCTCAAATGACCCAACCTCCTAATGATATCACATTGGGGATTAGGTTTCAACATATTAATTTGGCAGTGGGGCCGGGGGGTGGGGGGACACAAAAATTCAGTCTATAGCAACAATACAAATTGGTTATCTCTTTGACCTTTCCTTGGATAACCACTGCTAATGTTAGCTATGAAACTGTTCTCTTAACATGTCCAACTCAGCCTGTATTCTGCAGGTAAAACGCTCTCTCTCTCTCTCCTGCCTACAAAGATGCTTTGCTTATCCAAGTCTATGATCTTTGGACTCAAAGTCTCCACATAAATAGGAATATATCTGCTGCACAGTTACACCTCCATTCAGTTGGGTCCCAGCTCACTAGGAAGCTCCCAGTTGGCAAGGATCTGAGTGGAGTGGCTGGGTTATAAATGAAAAGCTTTAAATTTGTGAATGACTATGACTTGACAGCATGCTTGTGAAAAGGTCTGAATCCTTATCTAGAGGACACTAAAGGAAACAGAAACTCTTAGCCAGATTCATCCAGAAATGAGTCACCCTGTGCTAGGATTCTAGCTGTCACTTTACCTGTTTAACTCAGGGAAACTGTTAACCTCCTAAAGGTTTCATTTCCTATTTCACAAACAGGAATTATGAATCTTACATTTCAATCCTCTTGTGAAAAATAAATGGAATTATAAGAAGTGAATGCCACAGGCCTATAGTCAAACATATAATTCAGTTCAGTTCAGTTCAGCCGCTCAGTCGTCTCCGACTCTTTGCGACCCCATGAACCACAGCATGCCAGGCCTCCCTGTCCATCACCAACTCCCAGAGTCCACCCAAAACCCTGTCCATTGAGTTGGTGATGCCATCCAACCATCTCATCCTCTGTTGTCCCCTTCTCCTCCTGCCCTCAATCTTTCCCAGAATCAGGGTCTTTTCAAATGAGTCAGCTCTTCACATCAGGTGGCCAAAGTATTGGAGTTTCAGCTTCAACATCAGTCCTTCCAATGAACACCCAGGACTGATCTCCTTTAGGATGGACTGGTTGGATCTCCTTGCAGTCCAAGGGACTCTCAAGAGTCTTCTCCAACACCACAGTTCAAAAGCATCAATTCTTCTGCACTCAGCTTTCTTTACAGCACAACTCTCACATCCATACATGACCACTGGAAAAACCATAGCCTTAACTAGATGGGCCTTTGTGGACAAAGTAATGTCTCTGCTTTTGAATATGCTGTCTAGGTTGGTCATAACTTTCCTTCCAAGGAGTAAGTGTCTTTTAATTTCATGGCTGCAGTCACCATCAGCAGTGATTTTGGAGCCCCAAAAATAAAGTCAGCCACTGTTTCCACTGTTTCCCCATCCTATTTGCCATGAAGTGATGGGACCGGATGCCATGATCTTAATTTTCTGAATGTTGAGCTTGAAGCCAACTTTTTCACTCTCCTCTTTCACTTTCATCAAGAGACTCTAGCTCTTCTTCACTTTCTGCCATAAGGGTGGTGTCATCTGCATATCTGAGGTTATTGATATTTCTCCTGGCAATCTTGAAATACTCAATATATGCCAACCGTATCTTCTCAAACATATTCATGTTTTAAATATTATGTGTTGTTCCAAAGATCTAAAACCAAAATTTATGATTAAAAAGTTGCCAGGAATGATTGGTAGGCAATGTAGCATAGTAGTTAAAATCTTGGACTTTTGATTTAAAGAATTTGAATTTGAATCCTGAATCTACCATTACCGTGTGACTTTAGACAACTTACATTCTTTGCCCATCTTATAAAATGAGGATAACAATAGTACTTGGTTCATTAGACTATTGATAGGATAAAGTAAAATTTTATGTTAAGCACTTAGGAGAATGCCAGGTATATAATAATGCCCTAGATAGCTGTCATTATTTGGGAACACTTTTTTTTTTTTTAATTGAGGTAACACTGGTTTATAACATTATATTAGTTTCATATATACAACATTCTACTTATATTTCTGTACACACTACAGCATGATTACCACCAAAAAATGACTTTCCATCCATTACCATACAGCTGATCCCCTGGATTTTATTCTTACTTTGATAGTCATTTGATAAATTAAGTGTTAAATGCATTACTAAAGTCAGCAATGAAAAACACTTTATTTCCCATCAATTCTAAATTATTACTAAGTAAAAGTGCAAGGGAGGAGAAATAATAGTTTTTATACCATGATATATAAACAGGAGAAAATAATATCTCAAATGTCATTTTTTCTTCATTCTCTTATTCTATAGTACTGAAATCATTTTGCTAGGCTCAAAAATTTAATCACTAGAAAAGTAGATGGAAAAGGAAATGGCAACCCACTCCAGTATTCTTGCCTGGAGAATCCCATAGACAGAGGAGCCTGGTGGGTTACAGTCCATAGGATCGCAGAGAGTCAGGCATTACTGAGCAACTGAACAACAACAAAGTAGATTGACAAAGCCCATTATGATCTTACCTGAGGTGAAAAATAAGATCTCACAAAAAGGATTAATACTACTTTGAAAAACTATACAACTGAATTTAGAAACATATAAATCACACATATGTACACACATACACTCACCCACACACCCCTCCTTAAAAACTCAAGTAATTAAAGTAATTGTAAAAACCTGTTGAGTAGTTTTGATGGATTTGATCTGTTAATGCCAAATATCAATAAAAGACCAGGGTGAAACAACCAACTTGAGAACAACCTGATTTTCACCTTCTTTGCATTGGTAATTCTAGGGAAGTTTATTTTTACTTAAAACTATAGGAATTCTAAGCTATGAAGTCAAGTAACTTTGAGTTTCTATAAGGTAACACAGGATGAAAATACAAAGTATTTCAATATAAATATTTAGCTAGTTAACAGGTAGCTGGTTTCTAGCAATAAAAAAAAAAAAAAAAAAAAGTGCCACCTACTCACTTGAGTTTTTCAAGTCAGATTCATGGAGCTCAGCTCCTCTACCTCCTAAAAAAGTTCTTGTCTGACACAGAGACAGAAAACCATGGAGACAAAGCACTTGTTTGAACTAGTGCAATCTGTCTTACACTTTTATGGCTCTATTCTGATTCCTTTTATGATTGAAGAGGTGACTACAGTGATTTACTGCTACTAACCAGAATCAAAAGTCAGTAACCTTGATTTTCAAGCCAGACTTTATCTTTTAAAATACTCTCTCTGAAATATACTGTGCATTTCTCAAACAATTTTACTTCAGTAAAAATGGACCAGTAATTACATCATTATTGATCTCTAATGAAACACATAATCACTTTTTTTAGAAATTTTTGCTTCATTTGGGCTGAGTCTAACTCCAAAGACATTCAATTAAATGTAATTATATTTTGAAAAGTTCTAAATGTTTAGTGTCAAATTTAAGCATAGTTATTCACCCACATTACAGAAAGTAGGAAAACCAGAAAATAATTGTCTAAATGATCTCATTAAAATAAATGTTTAAAGATTTAATTTATCAACCATGATATAACATATCCTTTTCAAGAGTATGTGCTGTGCTTTGTCGCTCAGTTTTGTCTGACTCTTTGCGACCCCATTGACTGTAGCCTGCCAGATTCCTTTGTCCACGAGGATTCTCCAGGTAAGAATACTGGAGTGGGTTGCCATGCCCTCCTCCAAGGGATCTTCCCAACCCAGGGATTGAACCCCGGTCTCCAGCATTGCAGGCAGATTCTTTACCATCTGAGCCACCAGAGAAGCCCTTTTCAAGAGTATGGTAAAACTCTATTCTCTAGAACAAGCATCAGCCAAATTTTTCTTTAAAGGGCCAGGGAGATCTTTGAAGCTTCGGGCCATATGACCTCTATCACAGCTCCTCAAATTATGCTGTTACAAAAGCACCTACAGATAATATGTAAACAAATGAGCAGGGTTGTGTTCCAGTAAAACTTTATGTCCCCTGAAGTAAGAATTTCATGTAATTTTCACATATCACAAAATATTCTTTTGATTTTTTTCAATTCTATAAAAATATAAAAATCATTCTTAGGCATTAAGCCATGCAAAACCAGGTGGCAGACCAAATTTGGCCAGGTAGCTATACTGAGCCAACCCTGTTTGTAGCCATCACAAAGGAATGTGATGTTATAGATTTACTGTCAGGTAATAAGAGAAATCGAGCACCTAGGCTCACAAAGGACATGCTTTGATCCATAGTGCCATCAAAACCACAATCTATTCTGTAGAGATCCTGAGGTTCACTTCATAATCTTTCTCTTTTTCTTTCCCCTCCAAAGACATCTTTAAGCACACTTGTAAAAAACGTTATCAAAGTTATCCAAAGACCAAAGTAATGTACTCAAAAGGAGAAATTTAAATAGCGCCATCATTAATTATATATTTTTTCTCATTCATTCATCCAGGTGATAAAATTTCTCAGAGTGCCTACTCTGTGTTTGATGCCTTGAGAAATGTCAGGAGTGCAGAGAGGTGTAAGGACACATTCCTTGCCCTGAAGGAAACCAGGGTGCAGTGAGTGAAACAAGCAAGTAAACTCAGATCCACACTCTGTGCTCTGTGCTAGGGAGCAGGGATCCTCCTCTGCCTTGGGAGGGTCCAGCTCAAAGGCCCACTCCTCACCTGTGTGGCAAAGCCTTCTCATAGTATATGTGAGCTGAGCCTCAAAGAGTTTGCCAGATAAGGTGAACCAGAACAGGGTAAGCAAAGTCTATTGGCAAGAGCCCTTGGCTAAGCAAGCCAATTCCCTACTTTAAACTTATATAAATTTACTTTAATTAGATTGTGGAATCTCCCCCAAGTGAAGAAACTAATAAGTAATAACAAAGAGGAACTTTTCTGTTTTATTTGCTCAGAAAGTTCACTGTTTAAAACCTGAAGCACTTCTAGTGGGAGTAAACATTGAGTCATCCACAAGTATTCACTGGTTGGAAGCTTTTTTCGATAACCTTTTTGAGTTTATCCTGTTATTTTTTATTGCATTCATGTGGCATAATGCTAAATAATTCTTCTTTCTCTCAGTGTTTTACACCTTTAAAATGTTTGTATACTGCTATTATCATTCCCCTGAGTCACTTCTAAGCAAAGCTAGACATTCTTTGCTACTTTAATCTTTCCTCGTAATTTAATTCCATTGTTCCCTTAATAATTCTTATTATTTATTTTCTCTTCATGGCGTTTTATCTTCAGTTTTCTGAATGTTTCTCTTAATGAAATGTCCACACCTGAGCCACTCAAATACCAATAGCAGAAATAGAGAACATAGAAGTTTATTGATGGCTATTTTTAGTATAAACCTAGTTTGTCTTGACTTATATTTTCTAAATATTCTCCTTTCCAAATTGAATTTCTGAAAAATATCTGGCATGGGGTAGCTTCTTTTCCCTTAAATAAAATATGAGTTTAGGATTTTTGCTTTTGTTTCTCAAATTCTAAATCACCCAAAAGGCTATGCTCACTTTATTTTTTTTTTTCTTCCCCATTGGTCTCTGTCATTTTCTATTTGGTAAACACAAGTTACTTTTTGGTCTTCTGAATACTACTGAAAGTAATTTGGCTATTTTTATTTAATGAAAATATTAGCTTAAATATTATGCCAAATACATTTCTAAAAATCCCATCCTTTGAAAAATGTTCAAAAATAATATTTTCTCTAAGGTTTTCTTTTCTTCCAAGAATTTCAAGAATCTTTATAAACACATTTGGGATAAATACTAGGAATGAGCCAATACTGTGTTTAGAGTTTGGGTTTAATCCCTGGGTGGGAAATGGCAACCAACTCTCCAGTATTCTTGCCTGAAAAATTCCATGGACAGAGAAGCCTGGTGGGCTACAGTCCATGGGGTCACAAAGAGTCAGACACGACTGAGTGACTGAGCATGTGTGTGTGCACACACACACACACTTCAGTGCAGATATCAATACAAAATTCATAGCTCTAAATTACTTACAACAATGTAATGAGACACATAGATAGTCCAGTAAACCTTTACAGATGGTGGCTGTCCTTCACCATCAGGGAATACTTATGAGAATGATGTAAAATGGAAAATTCACAAATAGTTCTCATGAAAGGTTTGGAGAAGAAGAGGGTTAAAATTTTTGAGCTAAAAATATTGAGAAAAAATTTTAAATGTCTGTGTGTTTCACAGAAATTATACAGGCTGAGCTGCTTTAGACAGTGTTAAAGGGTATTTGAATTTGTTAATTTGGTTCAGTGGAAAGGATATTGTCTTTGAGGTCAAATGTCTAGATTTTTTTTTACCATTTATGAAATCTGGTAAAAAATCAGATGACAAGTAATTGAAATCTGGAATTTTTCTAGCATAACTCCTAAACTAAGGAATCTCAGTATACTCTATGTAGAATATTTGATTTTCTTTAGCAAAACGGCAACCAAATGACTTGTCAATATGAATAACCTTAAGAATATGCCCCTAAGTGACTGAAAGAATTGACCTACCAGATAGGGCTAATTATATTCTCCCATTAAGTGATGAACAAAAATCTGCCAAAAACAACTTCAGTTACAGTATAATTTATGCCAAACTGTTATTTTTGACAATAGTTAATTGGCAGGTTCAGACACTTCTTGTGTTCATCATCACCACTGAGAATACACATCTTCTTAGAGTGTCAGTAAGGAACTTGACCTTGGATGATTGCTTGAAGACATCAATATGTGAAAACACATGGCAGATCAAGTTCTAATTCTCTCAGAGAGTCCTTCCATAGCCCTCCAAATAACCCCTGGGCAGGGTAGCCACTTCAGGGTAACATAATTGCCTTAAGAATAGACAAACACAATGGAATTCTCAACTGTGATCTCAGTGAATGGAGCAGATGTGGAAAAACATCATTAGAGCAATAATAAATGATAAGTGAAAGTCTTAAATGACCCAACAAAATTAAAACTGTACCAAATACCAACATTCACTCTGATTTCAAACAACTTAGTACCTAGATGTTTATTCTAGCATCTTAGAGCTATACCAGGGCCTTGCCCACCCAAGGATGCAGGATGTCCAGGGATGTGAGAGACAATAGGGCTAGCAGCTTCTGGGCCAGCTTACAGAAATTCTCCATCCCTCAGAAAACTCCACAGGAAGTGACTTTTTCCTCCCAGTACCTTGCCATATTTCAGCAGTGCAAAGAAGCTTCTGGAAATTGGTGTGTTTACTCCCATTATGACTAAAACCCCAGTCAATAGAAAGGGAATTTAACATTTGTAAAGTGAAAGTCATTTAGTCGTGTCCGACTCTTTGCAACTCCATGGACTATACAGTCCATGGAATTCTCCAGGCCAGAATACTGGAGTGGGTAGCCTTTCCTTTCTCCAGCAGATCTTCCCAACCCAGGGATCAAACCAGGATCTTCTGCACTGCAGGCGGATTCTTTACCAACTGAGCTGTCAGGGAAGCCCCTTACTGTTTGTAAGTACCTACTATATGTCAGACCCTATGGGAGGCACTGGGGACACTGAAACAAACAAGACCTAACACATGCTCTCAAGGCATTAAGGCCAGCAAGTGTCTTGACCACTAAGGTCAGCAAAAAGAAAAGGACAAACAAATCATAGTAAAACAGTGTGATAGAGGTGGGAAATAAGGACATGTAGCTGCGATGAGTACCTGTGCATGTTAAGTCACTTCTGTTGTGTCCAACTCTTTGCGACCCATGGACTGCAGCCCTCCAGGCTTCTCTGTCCATGGAATTCTCCAGGCAGGAATACTGGAGTGGGTTGCCGTGCCCTCCTGCAGGAGATCTTCCCGACCCAGGGATCGGCCCCGCTGTTCTTAATGTCTCCTGCATTGGTGGGCAGGTTCTTCACCACTAGTGCCGTCTGGGAAGCACCAAGAGAGTACCTAGGGGATGCTCTTTTTGTCAGGAAAGGTTTCCTGAAGGAGGGAAAAGAGAAGTTTGCCAGTGAAGAACAGAGAGTAAGGGAGAGGAGTGGGATATGGCAGCTGTCAAGCAGGCTCACCCCGTCTATCATCACAAGAAACTATTGAAGTGGTTCTGGTTTTTTCCAGAACCCCTTTTTCATGGAGCTCAAGATAAAGTTTTAACCTACAGGAGCCTTTATTTGTGCTATTTGCTTAACATGGAACCCTTATTCCCTGTTTACTATCAAATTCCCACTCTCTCTTCAAGACTCAAGTCCCTTTTGAACTAAACGCTCCTTGGTTTAGTCCAAAGCACCTTGGTTTAGGACACTGCTTCTTTTCTGCTTGCTCACACTCCTCCTTCTGCCTTTCAAATAACAGATGCTCTGTAAGTGTTTGCTGAATAAGTGGGTTATTGGAGGGTAAGAAATGTGCCTTCTTTTCATACCATGAGGTGTGTATAGGGGGAGAAAGACAGATTGTAGAGAAGAGGAAAACAAAGGACAGTGTGGTAACTTGTAGGAAGTGAGGGGATAATGTGATGAAGTGGCTGAAAACGCCCTGATCCAGTTACATTTTTGTTCCTATGCTTCCACTGTAAGCATGGCCACGGCATCCCAGGAATTCCCAGAATTTCTAAAGGGTCTCAGATTTTCTTAGGTGGTGTGGGTGATAAGACAGCCAAAAATTAATTGAGATTCATATACAGGCATGCCTCCTTTTATTTTGCTTTGCTTTACTGTGTTCTGTTTTGTTTTTTACAAATTGAAAGCTTGTGGCAACTCTACATTGAGCAAATGTATTGGTGCCATTTTTCCAATAACATTTGTTCACTTTGCTTCTCTGTATCAGATTTGGGTAATTCTCATAATTATCAAAACTTTTTCATTATTATTATACTTGTTATGGTGATCTCTCTTCGATGATTTTTGAATTACAAAAGATTATGACTTACTGAAGCCTTAAATGATTGCTAGCATTTCTTAGCAATAACTCATATTTAAATTAAATTATTTACTTTTTTTAGACATAGAGTACAGCATAATATAAAGATAACTTCCATATGCATGGGGAGATAAAAAAATTCATGTGATTTGCTTTATTGCAATACTTACTTTATTGCCATAGTCTGGAACCAAACTTGCAATATCTCTGAGGTAAGCCTATAAAAAATATTTTTTTTTAAGTGAAATAATTATGGAAGTTAAGAGGAACATGGTGAAATGATTTATTGGGTAACAAAGTCCAAAAAACAATAATAAGATTCTATACTCTTAGTGTTACAGCTCTAGAGAAATTTTTTAGATGAGAATATTACATGATAAAAAATTATAGTCTATAATTTTTACTTTAATGGAATTTGTACAATTTTATTAGAAAATTCACTTTTTACTAATTACTTTAAATGTGTTTCAAGTGCTATAAGAATGTTCCTTATGCTCTAATAAATTTACTTTTGCATTTGATTTTATTCAGTCTTCTTTGATTTCCAGATTTTTACTGGGACTCCAAGGATACATTAATCTAATGATTTTTAACTCAACCAAGCAAAACACTACAACTAAAAAAAAGAATAAGATCTCTGTATATTTTTCACCTTTCTTTTCCTTAACTCTTCAGTATTGGGCCTTTGTACCATATTTCATTGTAGAAACATAGAGGATCTAATAAAGAACATAGGTTGAAGAAAAGAGGATGTCTTTGATTTTCCTAGATTGAGCTTTGACAAACTTTTAATGTAATAGCTCTGTCATTCCTTCCCTTGAGAAACTCAGATTTATAGCATCATAATTCTGCCGTTGCTAGCTAAACCCTCTGGTTGCAGTCAACAACAACTCTCATCGGTATCTTACCATAATCACTGCCATGGAGCCTTTCATTTCTGGACTATTATTTCTCTTATGTCAATACCATTTTGTGTCATTTTGTGCCATCTTTATTTCACTATATTTGACCTCCTTCATGTCTCTCTGTAGAAGTGGTCTTTGAAAGCCATTTCATACAATGTAACCAGAGTTCCAAAGACTAGCAAGGAGAGATAAGAAAGCCTTCCTCAGTGATCAATGCAAAGAAATAGAGGAAAACAATAGAATGGGAAAGACTAGAGATTTCTTCAAGAAAATTAGAGATACCAAGGGAACATTGCTTGCAAAGATGGGCTCAATAAAGGATAGAAATGGTATGGACCTAACAGATTCAGAAAATATTAAAAAGGTGGCAAGAATACACAGAAGAACTGTACAAAAAAGATCTTCACAACCCCGACAATCATGATGGTGTGATCACTCACACTCACCTAAAGCCAGACATCCTGGAATGTGAAGTCAAGTGGGCCTTAGAAAGCATCACTACGAACAAAGCTAGTGGAGGTGATGGAATTCCAGTTGAGCTATTTCAAATCCTCAAAGATGATGCTGTGAAAGTGCTGCACTCAATATGTCGGCAAATTTGGAAAACTCAGCAGTGGCCACAGGGCTGGAAAAGGTCAGTTTTCCTTCCAATTCCAAAGAAAGGCAATGCCAAAGAATGCTCAAACTACCGCACAATTGCACTCATCTCACACGCTAGTAAAGTAATGCTCAAAATTATCCAAGCCAGGCTTCAGCAATACATGAACTGTGAACTTCCAGATGTTCAAGCTGGTTTTAGAAAACGCAGAGGGACCAGAGATCAAATTGCCAACATTCGCTGGATCATCAAAAAAGCAAGAGTTTCAAGAAAACATCTATTTCTGCTTATTGACTATGACAAAGCCTTTGACTATGTGGATCACAATAAACTGTGGAAAATTCTGAAGGAGGTGGGAATACCAGACCACCTGACCTGCCTCTTGAGAAACCTGTATGCAGGTCAGGAAGCAACAGTTAAAACTGGACATGGAACAACAGACTGGTTCCAAATAGGAAAAGGAGTACGTCAAGGCTGTATATTGTCACTCTGTTTAATTATCTTATATGCAGAGTACATCATGAGAAATAATGGGCTGGATGAAGCACAAGCTGGAATCAAGATTGCCGGGAGAAATATCAATAACCTCAGATATGCAGATGACACCACCCTTATGGCAGAAAGCAAAGAAGAACTAAAGAGCCTCTTGATGAAAGTGAAAGAGGAGAGTGAAAAAGTTGGCTTCAAGTTCAACATTCAGAAAGCTAAGATCATGGCATCTTGTCCCATCACTTCATGGCAAATAGACGGGGAAACAGCGAAAACAGTGGCTGACTTTATTTTTCTCGGCTCCAAAATCACTGCTGATGGTGATTGTAGCCATGAACTTAAAAGATGCTTACTCCTTGGAAGGAAAGTTATGACCATCCTAGACAGCATATTAAAAAGTAGAGACATTACTTTGTCCACAAAGGTCCGTCTAGTCAAAGCTATGGTTTTTCCAGTAGTCATGTATGGGTGTGAGAGTTGGACTATAAAGAAAGCTGAGCGCTGAAGAACTGATGCTTTTGAACTGTGGTGTTGGAGACGACTCTTGAGAGTCCCTTGGACTGCAAGGAGATCCAACCAGTCCATCCTAAAGCAGATTAGTCCTGGGTGTTCATTGGAAGGACTGATGTTGAAGCTGAAACTCCAATACTTTGGCCACATGATGCGAAGAGCTGACTCATTTGACAAGACCCTGATGCTGGGAAAGATTGAAGGCAGAAGAATAGGGCAAAGGAGGAAAAGATGGTTGGATGGCATCACCAACTCAATGGACAGGGGTTTGGGTGGACTCCACAGTTGGTGATAGACAGGGAGGCCTGGCGTGCTGTGGTTCATGGGGTCACAGTTGGACAGGACTGAGCGACTGAACTGAACTGAACTACACATAAGGTGAGCAACTGAAAAAACTGAGTAAACCCAAGAGAGAATTGGTTCTTATTTTAGTGCGGCTGAATATATAGGATTCAGTTCAGCTCAGTTCAGTCATTCCGTTGTGTCCGACTCTTTGTGACTTCATGGACTGCAGCATGCCAGGTTCCCTGTCCATCACCAACTCCCGGAGCTTACCCAAACTCATGTCCATCAAGTTGGTGATGCCATCCAACCATCTCATCCTCTGTTGTCCCCTTCTCCTCCTGCCTTCAATCTTTCCCAGAATCAGGGTCTTTTCAAATGAGTCAGCTCTTCATATCAGGTGGCCAAAGTATTGGAGTTTCAGCTTCAGCATCAGTCCTTCCAATGAATATTCAGGACTGATTTCCTTTAGGATGGACTGGTTGGGCCTCCCTGCAGTCCAAGGGACTCTCAAGAGTCTTCTCCAACACCACAGTTCAAAAGCATCAACTCTTCAGTGCTCAGCTTTCTTTATAGTCCAACTCTCACATCCATACATGACCACTGGAAAAACCATAGCTTTGACTAGACAACCCTTGTTGGCAAAGTAATGTCTCTGCTTTTTAATATGCTGTCTAGGTTGGTTATAGCTTGTCTTCCAAGGAGCAAGCGTCTTTTAATTTCATTGCTGTAGTCACCATCTGCAGTGATTTTGGAACCCCCAAAAGCAAAGTCTCTCACTGTTTCCTCTGTTTCCCCATCTATTTCCCATGAAGTACTTCCCTTGTGGCTCAGCTGGTAAAGAATTTGCCTGCAATGTGGGAGACCTGGGTTCAGTGTTTGCTTTCTGCTGTAAGGGTGATGTCATCAGCATATCTGAAGTTGTTGGTATTTCTCCCAGCAATCTAGATTCTAGCTTGTGCTTCATGCAGCCCAGCACTTTGCATGAAGCACTCTGCATATAAGTTAACTAAGCATCCTATATATAAATATATATATAGGATTATAAGCACATTAATTCAAAGGTACAAGAAATTAATAAACAGAAACCTCAATTATTACAGAGTTAGGAGACTAGAAGGGGGAGCTCTCACACCCTGCAACCATAGCAGAGTCCAACTGGAAGAACTCTTCTTCCCTCGCAAGGATTCCACCAATGAAAAACCATGGGCTCTTTGTTTACTGAGCCCTTCCAACTTCCTTTCCCCCTCTATAAGAGCGGCTCCTTCCCTTGCCCTTGGGAGACTTGCATATGGCTCATCATAACTGCAGACCCTGACTGCACTTATCTGCTGATCTCAAATAAACTCAACTTTGTGGGAGAAATGTGTGGCAGTTTATTATTATTTCAGGTCAACAGAGGTAATAGAGTTGCCATGCTTTCTATGTGGACCCAAGGGCAGGAAAGATGCCCTACAGAGAAAGAAGAAAGAAGAGGAGCCTTGGTGTTCTTCCAATATGTCATTCTTTCAGGCCCATCTGCCTTCCTGTTCTTGAAGCCAGGGAGACAATATGGATCCCCTTTGGGTTTTAGGTTTACTTGCCTATTTCTACCACATTTAGCCAGAGATAGCTTTTATTAGTGCATGTACATTTATAAAAAGCAAAGTTATTTTTGAGGGTTTGCAAAATCTAGAGCTCAATGAACACCATCTACATTAGGAAATAAAGAGCAAATCTCACTATGACTTAATCCAATATGTGAAATTATCTGGCGCCCTAGAAAAATCCAAGCTGAGGACATTTACTCTCAGAAAGTATTAAAATTTATTCTCATAAAGTATATTTGAGACAGAGAAGAAACTGAGACAAAAAATGCAGAAGAAATTCAGTATCTCAGTGGCAGGCAATTTATTTCTTCCACCTGTTGTCCAATTCCTCCCACGTCTCCTAACTATTTCTTCTCTTGTCAGTCAGTGGGCTCTTCTGATAACTAAGTAGATAAAACCTGTGGAGAGTGTCGCTGGGGTAGGAGTGGAAGAGGAAGTCTGAGAGTGGGTGGCAAAGAAACTGGCTGCCAGTTTCAGAAAAAAAAAAAAAAATTATTGCCTGTAATGATACAAGTGACACTAAGTGGCAGACTGGCTGGAGCACACAAGAAAGTCACTGAATTTACTCAAAGAACAAGGGGCATGTCAGCAGATGGGAGAATACAGCTATGTCACAACTAAACAGCTCTGAAGTCAGCTTTGCTAATGGACTAGACACACATATTTAGGAAAAACTAGAGTTAATTTTAAAATCTCTATGTTTGTTGATCATGCTAAAATATCCATCCAATACTTAATAAAATAACTACAAGCTCCTTGTAAATCAAACCTTTAGAATCTCTTCCTCCCTGATGTCTTTCATGGCAATGAGGCATAGAGTAGATGTGGGGTAATCATAATATAAAATTAGCTCTCTGGACAAGAACTAGGCACGGCATGTGGCAGTGTTGATCCTTAGAAAATGATGGCTACTAATTATAACTAATTAACCTCATTTGACTTGTTAATGATAATCAGAATGTTTAAAAAGGAATATAAAAATAATAATAGTATTAATTATATTCTTAAATATTCACCCATAACTTCTTTACAAAATTAATTATCCTGACAGAAATGTAGGACAGAAGGAAAACTAACACTAGCCTAAAACAAGTATAGCATGCTTGCAGAAGATTTCTTTTCCTTTTTAGAAATAGCTGTTTATATCTTTCTGATTATTAAAAAAAAAAAACTTTCAAAGAATCAGAAAACTTAGAAGGGTATAAAAAGATAATTTAAATGACCTAAATTCTATCACTAGGTTCATTAATTGATATTCCTGAAGTTATCCTTCCCAGACTACACTAAAAAGACTAGGTAGATTTTTCAGTTTGATTTGCCAAAAGGTTGAACCAGAATTTTTTATAACAGTTTTATTGAGATACAATTTGCATGCTATATAAGTCAACCTTTTAAAACATACAAATTGGCTTTTTGTATATGCAGAGAGTTGTTGAGCCACTGTTAATATATGACTTTAGAACATTGTCATTACCATTAGCAGTCACTCCCCACTGCTCCTACCCTCAAGCCTCCAGTAAACATTAACCTATTTCTGCCCCTAAAGATTTCCCTATTTTGGAAATTTCACATAAATAAAATCATATAATATGTGATCTTTGTGGCTAGCTTCTTTCACTTAGCATGTCTTCAATATTCATCATGTTGTAGCATGTATCACTACTTCATTTCCTTTTATTGATGAACAATACCCCATTATATGCACACATGGCATTTTGTTTATTCATCAGTTGATAAACATTTTTTTTTTCACTTTTTGGCTATTATGAACATTCATGTAAGATTTTGTGTGAATGTATATTTTCATTTCTCTTTGGTAGAATTGCTAGGTCATAGAGTAACAATGTTTAATTGTTTGAAGTCCTGCCAGACTGTTTTCCAAAGTGACTCCACCATTCTGCATTCCCACCGGCAGTATATGAGACTTCTGATTTCTTCACATCCTCAACAACACTAGTTATTATCTGAATTTTTTGAGTCTAGGCATCACAGTAGGTGTGAAGTGGTATCTTGGGGTTTTGATTTGCATTTCAATGATGGCTAATGATGCTGAGTACCTTTTCACCTGTTCACTGGACATTTGTATACCTTTCTCAGAGAAATGTCTGCTCAGACTCTGCCTGTTTTTAAACTGGGAATTCTTAAAGCAATAGGAATACTAGACCACCTGACCTGTCTCTTGAGAAATCTGTATGCAGGTCAGGAAGCAACAGTTAGAACTGGACATGGAACAACAGACTGGTTCCAAATCAGGCAAGGCATACGTCAAGGCTGTATTTTGTCACCCTGCTTACTTAACTTATATGCAGAGTACATCATGAGAAACACTGGGCTGGAAGAAGCACAAGCTGGAACCAAGATTGCTGGGAGAAATATCAATAACCTCAGATATCCAGATGACACCACCCTTATGGCAGAAAGCAAAGAACTAAAGAGCCTCTTGATAAAAGTGAAAGAAGAGAGTGAAAAAGTTGGCTTCAAGCTAGCTCAACATTCAGAAAACTAAGATCATGGCATCTGGTCCCATCACTTCATGGCAAATAGATGGGGAAACAGTGGAAACAGTGGCTGACTTTATTTTTGGGGGCTCCAAAATCACTGCAGATGGTGACTGCAGCCATGAAATTAAAAGACGCTTACTCCTTGGGAGGAAAGTTATGACCAACCTAGACAGCATATTAAAAAGCAGAGACATTAATTTGCCAACAAAAGTCTGTCTTGTCAAGGCTATGGTTTTTCCAGTAGTCATGTATGGATGTGAGAGTTGGACTATAAAGAAAGCTGAGCACCAAAGAACTGATGCTTTTGAACTGTAGTGTTGGAGAAGACTCTTGAGAGTCCCTTGGACTGCAAGGAAATCCAACCAGTCCGTCCTAAAGGAGATCAGTCCTGGGTGTTCATTGGAAGGACTGATGTTGAAGGTGAAACTCCAATACTTTGGCCACCTGATGTGAAGAACTGACTCATTTGAAAAGACCCTGATTCTAGGAAAGATTGAAGGCGGGAGGAGAAGGGAACAGAGGATGAGATGGTTGGATGGCATCACTGACTCAATGGACATGAGTTTGAGTAAACTTCAGGAGTTAGTAATGGACAGGGAGGCCTGGCGTGCTGTAGTCCATGGGGTCACAAAGAGTCGGACACGACTGAGGAACTGAACTGAACTGAACTGATTTGTCTTTTTTATTACTGAGTTCTTTAAAAAATAGACCCTTAACAAATAAATGATTTTTTTCTCTCATTCTAGGAGTTGTAATTTCACTTTTCTGTGATGGTCTTTGAAGCAAAAAAGGTTTAAACTGTGATGAAATTCAGTTTACGTATATTTTTTTCTCTTGTGTTTGTACTGTTGGAAAAATAGCAAAGAAACTGTTACCCAAGGACAGAAAGATTTGCAACTATATTTTCTTTAAAAATTTACAATTTGTTCTAACATTTAGGTCTATGATCTATTATGAGCTAATTTCTGTATATAGTGTCAGGTAGAAGTCCCGACTTCATTCTTTTCCATGTGGATATCCACTAATCCCACTACCGTTTCTTGAAAAGACTTATTTCCCCATTAAATATTCTTAACATCATTTTCTTTTAAGTGGACCATAGATAGATGTATAGGAATATTTCTTGACTCTCAATCCTATTTCCTGATCGATATGTCAATTCTTATCCCAGTACCACATTGTGTTGAATAATAAAGCTTTGTAGTATGTTTTAAAATTGGGAAGTGTGAATCTTTTAACTCTGTTCTTTTTCAAGATACTTTTGCTTTTTTTGAGTATCTTACACTTCCATAGGACATTTGGCATCAATGTGTCAACTCTCGCAAAGAAGCAAACAGATTTTCATAGGAGTTGCATTGTCTGTAGATTAATTTGGGGGGTACTGCCATATTAACCGTATCATGTCTTTGGGTCCATGAATATGGGATGTTTTTCCATATTAGTCCTTTAATTTCTTTTCAACAATGTTTTGTAGTTTTCAGCGTACAAGTCTTAAATTTCTTTTGCTATATTTGTCCCTAAGTATTTTTTTTTGATGCTATTAAAATGGAATTGTTTTCCTGATTTCATTTTCATTATGTTGGTTCCTTGTGTACAGAAATAAAACTGACATATATTAATTTTTTTATCCTATAACCTTGATAAATTTATTCATTAGCTCTATTTTTTCCAAATTCCTTAAGTTTTTCAATATAAAAGACCATGTCATTTGAAAATAAAGTTTTTCTTATTCCATTCCAATCATGATGTCTTTTATTTCTTTATCTTGCCCTACTTCCCAGATTAGAACCTCCAGTAGAATGTTAAATAGCAGTTGTGAGAGTAGACATTCTTGTCTTGTTCCTGATCCTACAGGGAAAGCATTCAATCTGTTAGGGCTTTTAGTAGTCTCTTAAGTATGGATGTTAGTTGAAGGCTTCTATTCCAAGGTTGTTGAATGTTTTTTCTTTTATCGTGAAAACTGAGATCATGGCATCTGGTCCCGTCACTTCATGGCAAACAGATGGGAAACAGTGGAAACAATGGCTGACTTTATTTTCTTGGGCTCCAAAATCACTGCAGATGGTGACTGCAGCCATGAAATTAAAAGACTCTTACTCCTTGGAAGGAAAGTTATGACCAACCTAGACAGCATATTCAAAAGCAGAGACATTATTTTGTCCATAAAGTCCGTCTAGTCAGAGCTGTGGTTTTTCCAGTAGTCATGTATGGATGTGAGAGTTGGGCTATAAAGAAAGCTGAGCGCAGAAGAATTGATGCTTTTGAAGTGTGGTGTTGGAGAAGACTCTTGAGAGTCCCCTGGACTGCAAGGAGATCCAACCAGTCCATTCTAAAGGAGATCAGTCCTGGGTGTTCATTGGAAGGACTGATGTTGAAGCTGAAACTCCAGTACTTTGCCACCTGATGCGAAGAGCTGACTCAATGGAAAAGACCCTGATGCTGGGAAAGATTGAGGGCAGGAGGAGAAGGGGACAACAGAGGATGAGATGGTTGGATGGCATCACCGACTCAATGGACAAGAGTTTGGGTAAACTCCGAGAGTTGGTGATAGACAGGGAGGCCTGGCTTGCTGCGGTTCTGGGGTCACAAAGAGTCGGACACGACTGAGCGACTGGACTGAACTGAATGTTACATTTTATTAAATGCTTTTCTTGTATCTATTGAAATGCTCATGTGGTTTTTGTCCTTTACTCTATTAATAAGATATATTATATAGCTAGTATTCTGTTAGGGATTTTTGTGTCCGTATTTACAAAGGATATTGGTCTATAGTTTTCTTGTGAGTCTTTGTCTGAGTTTGATATCAGGGTAATATTGCTCTCATAGAGTGAGTTGGGAAGTATTCACCTCTTTATTTACATAAATTTATGAAGGAATAATGTGACATTCTTTGGACACTCTGAATACATCATTTTATGGCCTTCCAGTTAACAGTTTCAGTGAAAAGTGAGCTGTATATCTTACTGAATGAAGATCCATTGTATATAATAAATTGTTTTCCTCTTGCTACTTTCAAGATTATGTTTGTCTTTTTGTCTTTCAATGATTTGACTAATTTGTCTAGATGTAGACATCTGAATTTATCCCACTTGGAATTGGCTGAGTTTCCTGTATGCTCAGATTGATGTTTTTCATCAGTCTGGGGGCAAGTTTGCCAATATTTCTTGAAATATTCTGTCCCTTCCTCTTTCTCTCTCTTCTCTCACATCTCTCCTGCTGGGACTCCTACTATGCATGTATTGATATGTTTGATAACATCCACAGGTCTCTGAGACTCTGATCATTTTTCTTCATTCTTTTTCTTTTTGTTTCTCAGACTGGATAATCTTAATTGGGATTGCTTCAGTTCTGCTGGCTCTTTCTTCTGCTAGCTCATATCTGCTTTGGAACTCCCCAGTGAATTTTTAATTTCAGTTATTGTACTTTTCAATTCCAAAATTACTATTCAGATCTTTATGATCTAGCTCCTTATTTATAGCCCCTATCTGGTAAGATACTTGAATATATTTATATAGTTAAAGTCTATTAAACATAATAGCTAAAGGAATTGTGCTCAATAATTCCAGCATTTTGGCTTCCTCAGGAATAGTTCCCATTGACTGCTTTTCTTCTTTTGTAGGGACAATACTTACTCATTTCTTTGTGTGTCTTACAATTTTTGGTTGAAAAGTAAACATTTTAAGTAATATAATGTGGCAACCTTGGAAATCAGATTCCCACCCCTATCCAGGGTTTGCTGTTTCTCTTTTTGTTTCTCCTGTTGTTGTTTGTTTACTGACTTTCCGGAACTAATTCTACAGTCTGTATTCTAGGTTATGTGTAGCTACAGAATTCTCTGCTCAGTTAGTCTAATGGCTGGTTAATAATTGGACAGGGATTTTCTTAATTGCCTTAAACTAAGTTTCCCAGCCTTTGTTGAGGGGTTCTATGTGTATACTGGGGCACAGCTGCAATGCATTGGAAGTTTATAACTCTGCCTTTAGTGCCTTCACTTCCTGCTTGTACAGAGCCTCAAAGTCAGTCAGACATGATAAATCACAGCCTTACACATGTATGTAGCCTTCTATGTCCCCAAGACTATGGAAAAGCTTTTCAAAAACTCCTATGGACATCTTGCTTCTCACATCTTCCTTTTAAGTTTGTAGTCAGGCTCTTGGTTGCCCCAATCAGCATTGCAGCCTTGGACAGCAGTAGCTTTAAACAATTGCCAATGATTATCTTTTACACATTTCTAGAGGATAGTGATTTTCCAAGATAGTAAGCTCCAAATCAGTCAATTACAAATGCCCTGTGAAGACAGCTTTTCCAGGCAACTGTGGGAAACATCAAGTAATGAGGATACTCTGGAGAGAGGATGTTTTGGAGAGTTCCAAACCCATTAGCCCAGTGGCTACTAGGTTGTTAATTGTCCTAGTAACTCCTAGTAATCAAGGCTACCACAGAGCTGGGTGAAGGGGGATGAGTGTAGGATAAGTAAGAAAGCCACAAAGGTCACTGTTACTATGGAGATTCAGCTGTTTTTCTTTAATAGATGCTTCTCAGATTTTTGTAAGCCTTTGGTTACCTTTCAGAGCTTTGAAAAATTTGATTTTGATAAACTTTGCTAGCTATCTCACTGCTTTTATGGAGGTATAATTTTTAGAAGCCCATCCCCAAAGTTCTTCATGCCTTCAAACTTTTAAAAATAAGTATTATAAAAATTTTCCTGTACTAAAAATAACAAAAAAAGAGAACATGACATTTGAAGCAATGATCTTCAATTTAGAATCACTTATAGTTCACAGTATTCTAATCCAGGTAAGAAAGTACAGTTGCCTTAGCTCATCCTAGCATTAAAGTAAACCTCATTCTACTATTTCTTGAAGGACAGAATAACTGAATTGGTACCTGACTAAATAAATGAATGAATGAGTGAACACATGCATAATTGATGAATGTCCTTCCTCCCCAGAAGCTCAAGTGTGACCAAGCAAGGCAGCCTGGCAGCCTACCAAGATGCCTTCTAGGGAGGCAATTATTATCTTAGTGATTTTACCCTGATGCCAAGTCTGGCTTTTGGATTTGCAGACTCAGCTTAAAGCTAGTCTGTCAGCTTATAAGTGGGGCCACATCCCTCCGACAGCTTCTCATTAACCCAGCTCAGAAAGATCAGAAAGCCAACTTATTAATTTACTATATAAACTATAAATACCATGAGGACTATAATAATTATTCAGCAGGTCTAGTGCATTTTCTCCCTGGAGGTAGATCTAGATGAAAAGGCAAATCCTTTTGAGATGTTTGCCAGGTAAGCACAGAAACACAAGAATTGTTATAAAACACAAATGTTTAATGACACTGGGCTACTGAGGCCTGAGAATCTATTAAAACTTAGCTTCTGTCTTGTTCCTGTTGTTTAGGAGACTAGAAATAATGAAAAGGTAATCTTACCATATAAGATCTAAGATCTTTTTACCTGGAGGAGAGAGTTAGTAGAGAGGTAAATGAAAGAGAGGCAACAAATGCCTTCTTTTTTTGGGGGGGAGGCGGGGAGCACAAAAACAAAGTTTCCAACTTTGTTTGGAAAGTTGAGCCCAGCACAGAGTTAGGCTGGCATGGCCCCAGTTGTGATGGAGAGGGAGATAGATGCTTACATGAGAAGAGGAAGTGGTCTGACCTGGGGAGAACAAGATTTCCCTGAGCTTGAGAAAGGTAAAGAGGGGACAGAGTTTGGAAAGTGGTTCTACAAGTAGCAGAGGCCCACAGTCCCCCTTTCAGAAAGCTGGACATTTAGTACCTATCTGCTCAGAAACCCCAAGTTTTCAAATGGACCATTTCAGCTATGAGAGTAAAGGCAGACTAAAAATGGGAGGCCCAACTTCTCTAGAACCTGAAGAACTTCCCTGTAACCTGTAGAATATCTCAGTGGAAAATATGACTAAGATTTAAATTCCCAACTGCTCCTTACTTTTCTGGTGCGAAAGACTTCCTTCTCTCGGGCAAAGTTTAAATGGTTCTCATCAAGGTCCTTTTTGCTGATTCCCCGTTTAATATGTACCATTTCTGAACAATCCCTCTCTTGATATGTTCATTCTCTAGTCTTACTTTGTTTTCATAACAGAGCTGCTCCAACCCAAGCTCTAGGAGGTGTCTCATTTTATCACCACCTCTTGATTCTGCTTCTCAGTTTTGTATCTACTGCATCTGTATCAAACAGGTTACTGAGGCATTTAGTCTCAAAATAACTGTCTAAAAAGACTTCTAATCTTTATCTTTCCCATTTGTGTGAGTGCTCAGTCTCTTCAGTAGTGTCTGACTCTTTGCAACCCCATGGACTGAAGCCCGCCAGGCTTCTATGTCCATGGGACTCTCCAGGCAAGAATACTGGAGTGGGTTGCCATTCCCTCCTCCAGGAGATCTTCCAAACCCAGGGATTCAACCTGTGGCTCTTATGTCTCCTGCATTGGCAGGCAGGTTCTTTACCACGAGCACCACCTGGTACCCTCTGTTTAGTCTTCTATGTTCCTTTTATTGGGGTTCCCTGGCGGCTCAGTTGGTAAAGAATCTGCCTGCAATGTAGGAACCCGGGTTCAATCCTGGGTTGGGAAGATCTCCTGGAGAAGGGAATGGCAACCCACTCCAGTATCGGACTGCCAGGCAGATTCTTTATCACTAGCGCCACCTTGTACCTTCTGTTTAGTCTTCTTTGCTCCAAATCTTTTATTTAATCTCCCTCAATTGCTGGTGTTGATAGCACATCCTAATATGCTTATTCACTAGGTCTTCTCCTTCTTCCATCCTCAACATCCTCACAGTTGGCTTCACTTGGTTTCCTTTGCCATCATTATTGCCCACTATTTAACTTATTCTCCCCATACACTCTGCTCTAATTATTCAAAATGCCCCTCACTTACATTTTTCCCACTTACATAGGTTGCTAATGGAAAAGGAAAAGTGAAGTGAGTAGTAGTCCACCATGATTCCAGGATTCACAAGACACCCTCTTAAATTGCTGAAAGGGGCTATGGCTAGAAGTCAGACAACTGATGATTTTCCTCAGAAATAATTCCACAAGACACACAGAAACAAGCCTTACTGACATTCAAGATTCAAAACTAGCCTTTAATGAGGGCCCATGGACTTTTCCATTTCCCTGATGAGAAAAGAATGAAAAGAGTGTCACTTTCTTGCATATTTATAATTTTTTTTCAAAAATAAAAAACAAGACAGCAATTCCTGCAATCTTACTTTTAGACTTTAAAGACTGTCAAAAAGAGCAGCAAACTTGCAACAAGGTCCAGGCTTACTGAAAACAATATTTTTCCATCTAGAAATCAAATGAATTTAAAATATTGCTCTTTAGGAGAAAAGACCATTTCCTCCATAGAAACACTTTGAAAGAGAAGCCAGGTGCTGTGTATTTAATCAGCAAATGCTAAGGAAATGCTAAGATCTCAGGGCATAAACTGTCAAACTGAAGACCTTCAAATGCTGATTCAACTATCTGAATATCTAGTTAAAGGAAATACACTCACAGGGGCCAATTAGCATGGACATTTTTAAACATTAACTTTAATGATGATTGACAAGGCCAGCCTATGTCTAAACAGATTAGGAAAGTGCTAATTTGTGATGGATGATGGCAATCCTGTGTCTAAGACCCCAGCCACAGATTATCTTGGCACTTGAAACCTCCACATGTTGTCACTGTGTTGTGTTGTGCTTAGCCACTCAGTCGTGTCCGACTCTGTGATCCCATGGACTGCAGTGCACCAGGCTCCTCTGTCCATGGGGATTCTCCAGTTAAGAATACTGGAATGGGTTGCCATACCCTCCTGCAGGGATCTTCCCAACTCAGGGATCAAACCGAGGTCTCCCACATTGCAGGCAGATTCTTTACCGTCTGAGCCACCAGGGAAGTCATTGTGTTAGGAGCCACCGTAAGAACTGACACTAAAATATGCACAATTGACAAGAGGAAAGGAAAGGAACAGGGAGGAAAAGCATAGATACTAATCCTATGAGGGTTTTTTCACATTTGTGACTACAAGTGATCCTACCACTACAGAAGATATTCACAAAAATCTCCCGAGATCCAACTGTTACTATCATTAAGACAAGCTATTACAGCATGGTGGTCAGGAGCACGGGCTATACAAGGAGAATAACTGGACTTGAAGCCTGGATCTGTCATGTCCTAGTGCCTTACATGCCTCAGTTTTCTCATCTGTAGTCGTAGTGAAAATCACTCAGTCGTGTCCGACTCTTGTGACCCTATGGACTGTAGCCTGCCCCCAAGGCTCCTCTGTCCATGGGATTCTCCAGGCAAGAATACTGGAGTGGGTTGCCATTTCCTTCTCCAGGTGATCTTCCTGACCCAGGAATAGAATCCAAGTCTCCCGCATTACAGGCAGATTCTTTACCGACAGAGCTATGAGGAAAGCCCTTCTCATCTGTGAAAGGGGGCAAATAATGTACTTTTAGCACTGCTGTGAGCAGTAGATTAATTATTACACATAAGTTGCCTTTAAGAGTGGCTAGCACATGGTAAGAACATAACCAGTATTTTGGTTATTATTTTTCAGATGAGAAAACTGAGCCATAAGGAAGTGAGGTGCCTGCTGAAAATCACACAACAGTTGTGCCAGATCCCTGAGCAGTAATCAGGGCCATCTGTCTCCAAACCCAGGCATGCACTTTGCCTATCATCTCCCCATAGGAAGATCATATGAAGTTGGCTGCTATGTTTTTCAGATTTCTTTGTGGAAATGGGACACAGGATATGTAAACTGTGGTCAGATGTAGGGTATAAAAAGAATGACAATCTGAAAAGATCTAGGTCAGGGATTCTCAAATCTTGCTGCGCAAGTTCAAAGCTCTTGACATTCAGGCTACATCCAAGAAAAGTTAAACCCAGTATCTTTGGAGGTGGGACCCATTCATCAGTAGTTAGTAAAGCTCCTCACCCCTGTCAGGTCAGAATCACTGGGAGAACTTGTTAATTTAAACTTCTGCCACGCATCCCCCTCCCTCCTGCCCACCGCTCCAGAGTTTCTAATTCAGTGGAGGTGGGATAGGACCTGAGAATGTGCATTTCTAGAAATTTTCCTGGATAAGTCTGAGGAGCCGCACATAGTTGGAGGATGAATGTATGCAGAGATAGGAGGAGCTGATTATCCCAGACTGGAGTCTAGAGACACAGTGGGGAATAAAACACACTCCTGCCAACCTCACAACTTCTTTCCTAAAGCTGACTCAAAAAGGTTAACATTGTTATGACCATCTCTGGTACTTTTAATCAAATTAGAGTCTCTCATCATTCCAGTGCATCTATTCTGGTGAAAGCAGTAATATTTCATTCAACATCAAACTTTCAGATTGGATATTTTTTAAGTCACAACCCACTTACTGCTGTTCATTTACAAAAATGTTTTCTATTAATGGATGAACAGAGATTCACCCAGCACATAGTGAAAAGAGGAGTTACAGTCCTAACTTGTCCTTGACTTCTAAGTTCCATGACAGCAAACACATATCTGTTTTACTTACACTTCATGTCCAGAATAAGTGCAGTGCCTGATACACAGCAAACATTCAAGAGCTGTACATTGAACATAGGAAAGAGGAAGGGAGGATGGTAGGAGGAGAAAGAGAGGAAAGAAACATGATGCAAGGCAAAAAACAATAAATGGAGCAAAGAAGATTAGTGCATATTGTCCACAATAAAGAGAAAACAGTCATCAACCTTTATGTATTGAAATGCATAACATGGAAATATGGAAAAGAAAAACTTTTAACATGTAAGGCAGAAATACTAGAAGCTCAATAATAGTAGATCTTTTTGAGTCACCCTGTTGAAGTCTCCTCTTATATACAGTATTCCATTGAACTCTCCTGTTAATTGACTTGATCTGTAAATCTTGGTCAGCACATAGAGAAATGGCATCCACTTTAATTTATAGCCAAAAGTGAATATAGTCATATGTGAACATTGGATTTTAATCCTGTCATCAGGTTTTATGCCTTTTACTTTATATGGTAGTTTAATATTTCCTTTACGGTCTGTTTTTGCAACATGGATTATGTTTTATTTTTCTACACTTAAAAAACAGCTTTATTGAGTATATTTATATTACTTAAAATTTACCTGTTATACATGCCTATCTGCAGTCTCTATGCTTTTTGGGAAGGTATAGTTCTGTTTCAAATTCTACTTGTGAGTAGCTTTCAGCTTGCGAAAACACACTGAGCCTATGATACTAATTATCAGTAGGAGAGTGAAACAGTATTAACTCCCTCTCTTGATGTTAAAGTGTTAGTTGCTCAGCTGTGCCTGACTTTTTGGGACCCCCCCTGAACTGTAGCCCACCAGGCTCCTCTGTCCATGGGATTCTCCAGGCCATAATACTGGAGTTGGTGGCCATTCCCTTCTCCAGGGTATCTTCTCGACCCAGGAATTGAACTCCCGTCTCCTGCATTGCAGGCAGATTCTTTACCATCTGAGCCACCAGGGAAGTCCAAGAATACTAGAGTGGGTAGCCAGTATAAAGGGAAGCCCTTTATTTACTAATTTTCTCCTTACTATTCCTCACACTTGCTATTTTAAAAAATAATTCAGGATTTTCCACCAAGCTTATAAATAATAAACTAGTATTTGTTTTCTTTCAAGATTTATTACAATTACATTCTCAGTAAACACATTTTCAACAATTATGAATTAAATCTGCACAAATCAATTTTCTTAGTGATTTCTTTTATGACATGAATTCCCCTTTCTTGTTTTCTTTGTTTTTATTCATTTCTTACTTGGTGAGAGAATGCCTGTAAGAAAAATTTTCAGCATTATATATAAATGACATATTTTCTAAGCCCTTCTAAATCTGAGAATGTCTTTCTGATTCTTTCAGGCATATATGGCTTAGAATTCCTCTGTCACAAATGTGTCTCCTAAAATTCTGTTGACACATGGTTTTCATCTTATGGAGATTCTAAGACTTATTTGACTTTCTATTCCGCTGTAGGAAACTTATTTTTTTCCACATTGAATGCTTGTCAGAATTTTTCTTTACTCTTGGAATTCAAAAATATCACACAGATATGTTTAGACTACAGCTATTTTCATTAATTTTTCTGAAACACAATAAACTCTCAGTAGATTCAGATCTTCTTGGACCTTGGAACACTTTCTTCTATTTATATCTATGAATTCTGTTGACATTCCATTTCTTCATGAACCTTCTGTTAGAAACATCAATTACCACAAGCTGGACTGTGGTTTCTCATTTCCACCTCTAACATCTCTTAATTTTCATTTCTCTACACACACACACACACACACACACACACACACACATACCTACAAGGATATTATTTTAAATAATATAATGGTTAATATCTAGGAAGGATTCACCACATGCTAGGCACATGAATTATCTGAATGAATCTTCATAAGACAACTCTATAAGATGGGTTCTGTTGTATCTTCATTTTGCAGTTGAGAAACTTCAGGCTCAGAGAAGATATAGGCTGCACAGCTGGTAAGGGATGGAGTTAATGATGGGAAGGCAATTATTCTGGATTTTTGATGCTGTGCTCTTAACCACTATGCTTACTGACAAGAATATGATATATATCATAATGAAACAGATAAGACTTCATAGTATAAGCAGAAAGTATTTTTCTCACTATGTCTATGCCATCAGCAGAATTTAATATTTCTGCTCTAGTCAGAGAATTTTCATATAATCAATCCAATAAATATAAATATATGGCATTTCCCATCATGATTAATATGAGATTTGGTAAAACCTAGGATAGCACTATGATTGAGAGTCCCAGACTGTGGCTTCAACCACATCGACTGCTTCCTCTACAATGATGAGCAGCCCTCTTCCCCCATCTTTGTTTCCCCTAAAGTTGAAAATGGATCTACACATACACATGAAATTTTGTGACTTCCTGTGATTGATAGTTCAGTGGCTTTCTTCTCTATTAGATCTTGTCTTACAAGCATTAACTGATGCACCACCAGGAAAGTCCATTAGCTAATGTGTCTGTCTATTTAACCACCCTCCTCCTCAGATGTCCTACTTTCTCACTGCCAGCTTGGAAAATTAAAATAGTTGACTTGTTCAAGATTTTAGAAAAGAAGCACTTTTTTATTTCAGATACGCTGCTTCTCTCAGATACATCATGATCCTTAAGAAACCCCTTTACTGGCCTCTTGAAATAAGGAAGGAATTCCATTTTCATGCTCAAGAAAACATCAAAATGGATAGGCACCTTACAAACTTACACAGGAAATACCCCCAATGTCAGCAGGTAGTTTGTTCTGGTTCAGGCCAGTCTTCAAAGAGCAATGCCCAGGAATTTTACAAAGTTTCCCTAGATTACTTCAAATTCCCTGACAGATCAATTTGGCAACCTGGTCTTGTCCTGCAGCAGCATCAGGGACTTGCGAATCTATCTCAATTTTCAAGTCCGCTCTAGAATGGACTGGGTTGCACTGAAGTTGGCAAGAAGGAGCAAGGTCTGTACCTCCAGGCCATCTGGCACTATTTTTTGAAAACTTCTATGCTAAGTTTATAAAATAAAAGTCAGGATTCTTGCCAGACATAATTTGGTTCTTGGTTTCAGAATTCAGGAGCAATATATTGGATGAGAGACAAGAATAAATTGAACCCAAAGCATAAAAGAAAAACATTGATAAACCAAACTGAAAGACTCCATTAACAAAAATGAAAAAAGCAATTCACAGACTAGGAGAAAAGATTCAAGATCTACATATATATCAAGGGAGTAGTACCAAGGGTACATGAAGAGCTCTTACACCAAACTCTTAGAAAAGATTTGAAAAGACACTTCACTGAAGAAGATACACTAGTGGCCAAGAAGCACATAAAAAGATGCTTAACATCATCATTAGTCATCAGAGAAATGCAAATTAAAACAATGAGATACCATCATACAGCCACTGAATGGCCATATACAAAGGACTGTCAATGCCGAGTGTGAATGAAGATGTGAAGAAAGTGGAACTCTTGTACACTGCTGGTAAGAATGTAAAGTGACACAGTCATTTTGGAAAACAGTTTAGAAATTTCGTTGAAGTTAAACATGCACTTACCACTTACCCTTATGTCCAAGAAATTCCATTCCTAGGTATTTACCCAAGAAAAGTGAAAGCATGAACCATTATACTTTTGCACATGCATGCTCACAGTAGCTTTATTCATAACAGTTAAAACTTGGAAACAACATAAATGCTCATCAACAGAAAAACAAGAAGTAGTACATCCATACAAAGGAACACTATTCAGCAATGAAAAATGAACTACTGGTTAACACAATCATTCTGATGAATTTGAAAAGGCTCTGCAAAAGAAGCACAAGACTACACACTGCATGTTCCAATTCTCTAAAATTCAAGAGAATATTAGCTCATTTATAATGACAGAAAGTAGATCAGTGGTTGCCTCAGTCAAGGATGAGGGGAATGACTGCAAAGGGGTGAAAGGAAAGATTTGAGGATGAAAAAAATCGTCTACCTCTTGATTGTGATAGTATTTAGGCATATAGTTTGTCAAAACTCACAACTGCACACTGGAAATAAGTGCATTTTATTATATGAAAATTATACCCCCAAAGAGTTGAATTTTTTTTAAAACTAAGCTGAAAGTAAACTTCATTCAGGAAAGCTCAGAATTCTACTGCAGTGCTCCACCCATTTCATTTTTCAGAATTTTTATAAGAATGAGTTTGCCCAAACTCCAGGAGATAGTGAAGGACAGGGAAACTTGGCGTACTGCAGTCCATGGGGTTGCAAAGAGTCGGATACAACTTAGTGACTGAACAACAACAATAAGAATTGAAAAAGCCACCAGCAAGGAAATTCTAGATTTCTAAGTTGAAGGCAAACAAAAATTTAACTAACATTATTGACAAGACACAGGAAAAGTCAAGAAGCATTACTATTTTTTTTTTTTAGTATGCAGATTTCTCCTTCCCAGGGGTTATGCACTGCTAAGAAGACACTGAGATGATTTTGGAAGGGGATAAACGTGAAGGGTGGAACAGTCACTATTGTGCCAACTATCACAGAAAATGGTGAAAGAGACAACTTATGCTAATCAACCCAGTTCTCACAGGTGCAAGCTGATTCTTTAGAAAAGCCAATAGACAGTTTTAAGTATTCCAAGCAATGAGGCTTCTGTCATTTCTTTAAAAACTGATTCCAAAGAATAAAAATATATTGTGATGAAGAGATGCTTTTCCAAAGCATTCAGTTTGAATTGCTTCACTCCTTAAACTCTTCCTGTTCTTTTCCTCCTACCTATGTGTGTGTTTGTGACACATCAAAATCTGATTTCTTTCCTTTTCCTATAAAGAACAGAGCTATGTCTCCCTTCAAGTAACAAAAAAGCAGGGAAACTAGGACATTTTAACAATCAAGTGTATTTCGCAAGAGGTATTTAGGATTATCAGCACTCCAGGATCCCTCTCTGGGTCACCTTTCATAGCAATGGTTTAAATCAGGCACCTGTGAGGATGCGAGATGAGTCAGCAAATTCTTCCCTTCTCTCCTGTGATTACACAAGGCATGGAACTTTACAAGATGTCACAGTGAATTCATCCCCTGCGACCCACAACAATGGGGATATTTTTGACCTTCCTGCAGTCCTAATAGAGTTAGTTGGGAACTGGAAACTGTCCAGATATTTGGAGAAATGTACCCAATCTGTGATATTTCCTTTTTGCCTTCACCAAGCAAAACTTCCTTCCTACATCATATATCAAAATTTTAAAGTCATAACCCAGGTATACTACATAACAATGACAATGCTATCTTGCTTTGTAGGATTCCTAGAACTTTTAAGGAAAAAACTGCATATTCTGAATTATATATGTATAAATATTAGTGTATAAATAAATATAAGATGATTAAAATAGCATAATTTACCAATATATTCTAGCAATGGGGAGGAGGAGCATAGCCACAACTTCCCTGCCCAGCCTTGAGACACAGATAAATAGAACAGTATTATGGACTCTATGGGAGAGGGCGAGGGCGGGATGATATGGGAGAATGGCACTGAAGCATGTAAATTATCGTATGTGAAACGAATCGCCAGTCCAGCTTCGATGCATGATACAGGGTGCTCGGGGCTGGTGCACCAGGATGACCCGGAGGGATGGGATGGGGAGGGAGGTGGGAGGGGGGTTCTGGAAGGGGAAAACATGTACACCCATGGTGGATTCATGTCAATGTAGGGCAAAACAAATACAATATTGTAAAGTTAAAAAATAAAACAAATAAAAAAATAAATAAAAAAAAGAGAATGGCCTGCAGACACTTCACCAACTTTATTTTCTTCTTGATGTCCACCCAAGGAGTATATTTTGACAAAGCTTTTTTATAGGGCAAAAATTCCTTCTCACAATGCAACTTTTCACAACTCTTTGCCAGTTCAGCCTTATCACCATGACAACCTTATCCCAAGAAAAGCAGCAGGGATGTCATCAGGAGAGTGGAAAGGAGACAATGTTGCCCTTGCCCTAACTGGGGAGATGACTGACTTCAGAGATCTCATCTAACATCGCCCTTCCTGTAGGCTCTTGGTATTTGATGATACACTGAAAGGCTCTATATGAAAACTTCCTTATACTTCATTCATGGCAGTTAGCACTATCTGAAAATACATACTTTTTGCTTGTGTATAGTTTAACACAGAAGATGAAGGCAGGCAGCTATGATAATGGTAAGACAATGCAGGATTGCTAGAGAGCTGTAATAATGCACACTCTGGAAAAGAGAGTGAGAAAAATACTAGTCCATGCAGGTTTGCCTCCAGAAACACATTACTGAAGTGGTGGACCCAGGACAGTGACTATGAGGTTTCCTTTGCACACACCGTTTCTACCAGATTCTGGGGTCAAATCTTACAAATCTAAATGTTGTCAAGCACTCTCTGCCAATAAAAAATTGAAACGTGTAGTTTTCAGTCTTGTTAGTTTTATATTACTTTGATTACTTTTCATCAAGTCCAGTTTTTCCCAGGTCAATTTTTACAAATTTCAATTTTACCAAACAGATTTGGTCTACAAGTTGTTTGCCAAACATACCAAATTTTACCATGTGCAGTGTTTATCACTTTCATTTTCACTTTGAATTTTTATTTCATTGTGAATTTTAAATAAACTAATAGTGTGTATTTATTGCTCAAAGAAAGTACCATTAGTAAGGGAGACAAATATGATGACAGGTGGGATCAAAACATTCTGCTTCCAATTCTACTAATTTATTGAAGATTCAAAAAAAATTTCATATTTACATGTGCCTAGGACTGTGCTAGGATCTAAGAGACAAAAAACCCACATAAAGTCAGTCCTAAAAGCTCATAGTCTGGTGGAAGAACCCATACTTCTAGTGGGCTCCAAACTATTTGCAATAGCATTAGTCCCTCTGATACCATTCACCAGAATTTACTACAAAACCATCCCATTAGATCAAGGCAGGGCCCTGTGTGTTTCTAACATCTCAGACAACCTCCAGATAGGACTTCTCCTGCCGTCTTATTTTCCATTTTTCATATGTGTCTCCCACCTACCCATCCCTATTCTACAAAGAAACTTTAATATCCATTCATAAATAACAGAATTATCCTTCAAATAAACAAATATTCAAGACATGTTTGGGAGCTGATGGGATAGCAGGTTATAACACACCATCAATAAACATAAAGTCAATTAAGTGAGAACATTGGATTAACAAAATTCACCAGCACTATGTACTGTGGGACTTCTCAGAACCTTTAAGATGTTAGTGTGCTTTATGAATCATTAGTAGAGAAAGAGAGCATGCAGCAATTCACAAACTCATTTGCCTATAGAAATATTTTTCTTAAAATGTATCTCTTAAGAAAAAAAATGCATGTTTAAGCTATGGACGTTTTCCGTTACTCAGAAGTATAGTCCATGTCAGGCAGAGTGTTTTATTTGTATTAATTCATTACCAACCTTTCGCTGGTAAATGTATAATAAAATCACAACCAGCTGACCCCAGGACGAATCAGATGTGAACAAGATCCTGGAAACACTGAAGCCAATGATGAATCAAGAACTATGCTAATACCCAGATCCAAGTACCAAATTTACTGCTCCTGTTGGTCCCACATAGACATTATATATTCAGAACCTACAACCCTTGAATTTCCTTTCACAGGCTCCCTGGCCAGAAAAGGACAAAATCAAAGTATATGTGAGAAAAGTCAAAGTATATGTGAGAAAATAGCTTCCTTACCATCTCCCAGACCATTAGAGGCTAGATGTTTATGCTGTGGGTGGACATCTGAGTATTTCCATCTACAAAACTAAAGTCATCTTTTAGGTCCTGACTGCTCTGGCTGAATTCATATTGTTTTTAATGGCTGTTTGAAACAATAACAATTTATCACAAAAGAGGAAATTATTCTGAAAGAGCTAGATTATTCTTAAATGGACTGCAACTTTCATTGAAAGGAAAAGGAATTAACTGACCATTAACAAGCCATTCACCAAATTTTTTTATCCTTTCTGATGTTTTCAATGTGCAGCGAGATAATTCTGGTCCAGATTTTGGTTTGGATAAATCCTACAGGTAAATTCATAGAACTGGGGGACACTCATTTACTACATGCATATCCCAGACAGCTCACTTTATTTTCTTGCAACACTGCTTTGTCTGTGCTAAATTATGTACCTGTACTCTTATAAGTATTCTCTAATGTCACTTTCAAAATCTTAGCATAAAGCTACCAAACAACCTATGAACCAATGATGTATGTATAACATTTATATTGTGACTCACCTGGAAACAAAGAAAATTTGCCAAATCTCTCATTTGGGGAAATTAATGGTAATATCACCACTCTAGAACTTGCAAGTTAAGGAATGAAAGCATCACAAGTTCAAGTCCAAAGTAAAAACGGTGAACTATATTCTGAAACTCAGAGAACTAGAAAGCAACTAAAAAATAGGAAAGACACAATCAACTGGAAAACACAGAACCAAGTGAATTAGACTCTTACCCTCTGTGAGAATCATATCCAAATGATATGATATCCTCTAATGATAAATTCTCCCAACCCCTATGAGTCATTCTGGGAGAAAAACATTTGCTCTTGTTAGTAAATCATTTTGATGTTGTAGGAAGCAGAGAGTTGAAAGTAAAAGACACAGGTTTTTTTAAAAAGAAATAAACCAGGTGGATGGGCTTCTTTTGAAAACTGAAGCCAAAGCTCACTGTCTTGCGTCTCTCTAATTAGGGTCTGCTGCTGCTGCTGCTGCTAAGTTGCTTCAGTGGTGTCCAACTCTGTGCGACCCCATAGATGGCAGCCCACCAGGCTCCGCCGTCCCTGGGATTCTTCAGGCAAGAATACCGGAGTGGGTTGCCATTTCCTTCTCCACTTTTATAATTCTCTTATGCATTCAAAAATTCCAAAAAACTATGGTAGCTTTTCTCAGCTAACAAGATCACAGGATCACAGAAGATCCAAGAGTACAAAACAGGAAGGAACATTGTTGGCAAACGGTATGCCTTATTAAAACATGTGGTTGGATGAGAGAGGCAGAATAGTTGCAGTTAAGAAGATGGACTAGTTGCAGTTAAGAAATATGGAGCCAGATATGTGAGTTCAAATCCAGCTCTGTTCCTTATCAGCTTTAATATCTTGAGAAAGTTATGTAACTTCTTTGCTCCATCTATACATGGTGGTTACTAAGCTACTTTCTATCAGCTTCAAACCCTTCCTTTTATACTCTAACCTTTAATGCTAGGGATAGACCTCTGCAAGCCACCTTTCTGCTTTGTCATATTGCTCATTTTAGGCTCTGCCAGTGTGGAAGGGGGAGGAGCCTGGAAGGTCAGAGGAGGAAAAAGGGACTTCTTGTTGATCTTGTCAGTTGCCCTAATCTTTTTCTTCTTCTCATCAGTGGCAGTTAGTTTCAAAACCTGCAGTTGACTCCAGTTTGAAGTTTTCCAACATTCCAAGAGCCTTCATTGTATTTCCACATAGAGACTAGCACCAACAAGGAAGCATCCTCTCCTGAGAGGACTAAGCTCCTTCTCTGGGCTTCTAAGTCGTATAATTTTAACCTCTTCCCTTTGTTCCTCCATCCTTAGAGGTGTTTGCTGCTTCTTGCAGTGGTTGCCCCTATGAAGCCTTTGCATTCTTTTTTGGCCTTTCAGTCCTTCAGTACATGGTTAATGTATATGTTAAAACAGTTAATAGTTCTTCATATTAAATTTTCTCAAAACAATTGATATGCGAAAAGACCATCTAGAGCTTGGGAGAAAGCATTTGCAAATTATGTATCTGATAAAGGATTTACATCCAGGATATATAAAGAAGTCTTTCAACTCAAAAATAAGACAATAAGGGCTTCCCTGGTAGCTCAGTGGTAAAGAATCTGCCTGCCAATCCAGGAGATACAGATTCAATATCTGATCCAGAAAGACCCCACATACCATGGAGTAACTACGCCTACCTGCCACAACTACTGAGCCTGTGCTCTAGAGCCTGGGAGCTGCAACTACTGAGCCCATGGGCCACAACTACTGAAACCCAAGCGCCCTAGACCTCGTGCCCAGCAAGAAGAGCAGCCATGGCAAAGAAGCCAGTGCACCACAGCTAAAGAGTAGTCCCTGCTCTCTGTAACTAGAGAAAAGCCTGCGCAGCAATGAAGACCCAACCCAGCCAAACAAATAAATTAATAACAAGCAAGAGACTTTAATAGACAATTTACCAAATAAGACATACTACCAAGAATGGACAAAAAACTGGAACTCTCACACGTTGTTCATAGGAATGTATAATGGGACATGCTGTGCAGTGCTTAGTTTGTGATCCCATGGACTGTAGCCCACCAGGCTCCTCTGTCCATGGAATTTGCCAAGCAATAATACTGGAGTGGGTTGGCATTTCCTACTCCAGGGGATCTTCCCGACCCAAGGATTGAACCCGCGTCTGTCTCTTGCATCTCCTGCATCAGCAGGCAGGCTCTTCATCACTGTGCCACCTGGGAAGCAAAATGGTACATATACTCTGGAAATAGTTTGGAAGTTTCTTTGGAAGTTGTTTATCAACTTACCATACAACCAAGTAATTCCAGGCCTAGGAATCTATCCGAAAGAAATGAAAACACATGCCCACACATTATTCATAATAGTCAAAACTAGAAAAATGTAAATGTCCATAATCTGGGGAGTTAACAAACAAAATGTAGTAAGTATATATCCTTCTAACAAAATTCAATTCAGCAATAAGAAGGAATGAACCTGTGATACATGCAACTACATATGTGATGTTTAAAAGCATTATGCCAGTAAGAGACAAGGGATTCCCAGGTGGCTCAGTGGTAGAGAATCTGCCTGTAATGCAGGAACACAGGTTCAATCCCTGAGTCTGGAAGATACCCTGGAGAAGGAAATGGCAACCCACTCCAATATTCTCGCTTGGGAAATCCCATGGACAGAGGAGCCTGGCAGACTATAGTCCATGGGGTCGCAAAGAATCAGACATGAGTTAGGTACTAAACAACAACAATAGGGAAAGAAAACAACACAAAATACCACAGACTATAGGATTTCACACTTATGAAATATCCAGAAAAATATATCTATACAGATACAGAGCACATGAGGCTGGAAATGGGAACAAGTACAGACTGCAAACAGGCTCTAGGGAGTTCTGGGGGGTGATGGGAATGCTCTAGAGCTGGATTATGGTGATAACTATACACATCTATAAATTTACTAAAAATCACTTATATAAACTTATGATGTAAACTTATGATGGATAAGTTTTATAGTATATAAAACTGTACCCAACAAAGCTATTAAAATGGTATGGTTTCTTTCTCCTGGACAGATCTGACAGATATGACTTTCATAGGATCTCTGTGAATATAAAACAAGTTGATGAAGGTGAAAGAGGAGAGTGAAAAAGCTGGCTTAAAACTCAACACTCAAAAAACTAAGATCATGGCATCTGGTCCCATCACTTCATGGAAAACAGATGGGGAAACAATGGAAACAGTGACAGACTTTATTTTCTTGGGCTCCAAAATCACTGGAGATGGTGACTGTAGTCATGAAATTAAAAGATGCTTGCTCCTTGGAAGAAAAGCTATGGCAAACCTAGACAGCATATTAGAAAGCAGAGACATTACTTTCCCAACAAAGGTCCATATAGTCAAAGTTATGGTTTTTCCAGGAGTAGTGTATAGATGTGAGAGATGGACCATAAAGAAGGCTGAATGCTGAAGAATTGATGCTTTTGAACTGTGGTGTTGGAGAAGACTTCTTGAGAGTCCCTTGGACTGCAAGGATATGAAACCAGTCCATCCTAAAGGAAATCAGTCCTGAATATACATTGGAAGGACTGATGTTGAAGCTGAAACTCCAATACTTGGGCCACCTGATGTGAAGAACCGACTCATTGGAAAAGACCCTGACGATGGGAAAGATTGAAGGCACAAGGAGAAGGGGGCAACAGAGGACAAGATGGTTGGATGGCATCACCAACTCAATGGACATGAGTTTGAGCAAGCTCCAGGAGTTGGTGAAGGACATGGAAGCCTGGTATGCTGTAGCCTATGGGGTCGAAAAGAGTTGGACATGACTGAGCGACTGAACAACAACAAGGAGGTGTGTAGAATAGCACCAGGCATTTAGTATGTGCTATGTAAGTGTTAACTCCTAATTATATTACTTTGTCCTACCACAAATTAAACACTATATGTACACTGCTCTTGGCAAAATGTGTGGCACATTGTAGGTATCAGTGCAGAACAAGCTGATCATGCCCTTGCAAAAGCCCAGTATGGAGGTATCCATATTGAAATGACAGAATCACTGGTCTGTGGGAATGCTATACAAAGAAAAACAAAACAGCACATGCATACACACACACCATGTTTCAAAACAGGACAAATATACTGGGCTAGGAGTCAGAAACAGGAAAGGAGAGGAAAGGTTTAGGCAGAGGCAGGAGCAAAGATATAAATGAAAGGCAAGAAGTACTGGTGAGCATAAAGGAACAGAGTGCAAACCAGAGAAGTGGGTCCCCTACCTCCCTCCCCCCACTACTCAGGCAGGTGCATGTCTACAAGCATCTTGTCTTGGCCAAGGTCTTGCAGCTTCTTGCTAAGCTAAAATCAGAGCCTTGAAATTTCCAAACTAAACCATTCAGTTTCCTTTCTTCCTTCCTTTCTCCCCAACGCTTTTTTTTTTTTTTTTTTCCCAAAAGAAGCTGGAGGGAGCTTTTGACCACAAAGAAAATGTTATTTAAACTCAAATTGTCCTGTTGAGGAAAATAAAGTGCAGTGCCCACGGCAAAGGCTGTCTGGTGAGGTCTCCTAATACAGCCCTCCTGAGTTCCACAGTATACCTAAATCACATGCCCCACTGCTAATGAGCTGACTCAATACAGCTGTCTATGGATAAACAACCTAGCAAGAGCACTGACTGCCCAATGAGAGGAAAGCTGGGTCCACAGGCAAGAAATGATAGCCAGAGAATTACAATGGCAAATTCCTCAGTGCTTCTGGGCTAAAGGCTTAAAGTTCAGAAGTACAAGGGGAAAGTAAGCACTGGGGATTTAGCTACTTCTAGTAAATGGACAATTACAGAGATGCAATTTTTCCTTGTGTCTTTACATGAAATTCTAAAAAAAGTTTTACTGTGGAATACTCTCCCCTCCTTAAGTTCCATCAATCTCTCAGTGATATCCACTTTCATCTGCAAGTCATAATAACTCAATTTTATTTGCCTGGGTACCCAAAACAAAAGCAAACAAATACGCCAAAACACATTTTTTTCTAACATGATGCGAATAGCTCTAGAATTTCCAAGTTGGAAAACGAACATCCACTGTGCTGATGTTTCCAATTCCACTATTTCAAACTGTGGTCATGACTATGACAGCAGCTTCCCTCTTGCACCTGCCTAAAATTCAACAATCTATATCCCAAAGCCACAAACAGCCCATAGTATCTGGCCTAACATTAATACTAGATAGAAGTTAAAGTTGAATTCCATCTTAAGACAAAGCTTGAGTGTAAAAATGCACCAATTCTCTAATAGAAATAGATTAAGAAATAGAATAAGAAAGATGTTTGTTCAGGTTATGACTTAAACACAGGGTATTCAATCCCCAAGCTGGAAATAAAAGTGCTATACTTACATTTATAGCTCATAAAGCCCTCAGAACTCAGCATCAAAATTGCTCTCTGATGATCAAACATGTTACTTGTATGCGTTAAAGGTAGAAACTTCATAGTATCTCTCAAAAATTAAAAATGTCTCTCTGGCATTTTAGTTTGATTGTCAGAACCTAGCTAAACCTACCCCAATATAATTAACCCATAAGTGAAGTGAAAGTTGCTCGGTCATGTCTGACTCTGTGACCCCATGGACTATAGCCCATCAGGCCCCTCTGTCCATAGATTTCTCCAGGCCAGAATGATAGAGTGAGTTGCCATTTCCTTCTCCAGGGGATCTTCTCAACCCAGGGATTGAACCTAGGTCTCCTGAATTGCAGGCAGATGCTTTACCAGCTGAGCTACCAGCAAAGCCATTAATTAACCCATAAACTTCATATCAAACCTAAAACACTCTCAGATATATTTTAAAGGCAGAATAATGGAGCAAGATGGCCCCATGCAGTCCAGACTTCATTACATGTAAAAGAAATGCTTCAAGACATTCACAACTAAGCTATGAAGTATTTTCATAAATACATAATTAATAATCATCCACACTTAGCAAAATAAATGAAAAAAAAAATCATCTTACATTTGGCAGTGCTGGCTATTTGATTTGTCTTTTCTTTCCTGGCTATTTTTCAAAATTCAACAATCCACAAATGGATTCACCCATCTCTAATATAAGTTAGTTGGGTTCTCATTTCTGTTTCATTTTTTATGTCTTATCTGAATCTCCTGAAATGACTATCAAGAATGTATTCAAGTCCATGACCATAAAATGTATTCATACAGGCAAGCAGAATATAATTTTCTATCAAGATGAGAGCAGAAACCCTTCCTATAGAAGTGGGGCTGGTATAGGTAGGGAAATTACCCCTTATGTGTGGAGCCAGTTGTAGAGAGGAAAGGAAAGCCCATGATGGGGTACTTGCCAGGAGAAACAGATCCTCCTCTAAATGAGACAAGAACTTTGCGTGTCAACCTGGTCTACATCTCAATCACTGTAGAATTTTCTTTTCCTGATTTCATCTTCTGACATCATCATAGATAACATTCAGCTTACTTTGCTTCCAAAATGATCAACTGAGAACTACTCTGTGCCTGACAACATACTAAGGCCTGGCATATCAAAATAAAAGCAACTTTGGTCTTGGTTTTATTGGGCTCATAGTCGAGCCCTCTGCCTTATTGCTCAACCTTCTCAAAAGGAGAAAATAATTCCCACTCTATTTCAGTCACTCACAGGTCTTAGAGCATCTTTGCTGAGTATTGTTTTGCCTCTAGTGTTCCCTGCATGTTCAAATTATCCTTTCCTTTCAATTGATCCTTCTCTACCCTCTTCTAGAGACCACAGGAAACTTCAAACTCTTCTGCTTCCCTTCCTAGCCAAGTTACCAAGGGCAATCATTTCAAAGTGGCCCTGTCTTTCATTCAGACCTCGTCAGCCCTTGTCCTTGTGTTTTGAAGCGTGAAAATACAGTAAATGATTATACTGCCATTCCTGTTGTTCAGTTTCAGGTGAGTCCTTGATGTCCTCCAAAATGTTGCTATTCCCTTCTTGGTAACTGTCTTGATCCCTTCACATAGTTGTTCTAAACTTTTTCTCTACTATGTCCATCTTCCCTCCCTATTCACATATCCTAGCAGATAACCAAGCTGGTACAAGACCTTTTATCTTCTTGACGCTGCCTCATCCTCCTCACTACCTGTATCTCCACACACTGTGTCCCCACACCATCCTGCCTCACCTTTCTGGACTGAATCTTTCAAAGTAATCTCCTGATGTCACTTTCTCCCACCTCTTTCACAACCTTGCTATGGCAGAAATTTTCTCCTGCACTTTCAGTAACTCTCTCAAATAACTCAGCGTTAAGTAAAAATACTCCAAAGTCTCTTCTAGCCTAAAAAAGAAATTTCTCAGCTCTGCTGTCCCTCTAAACTCACAATCCCTTCCTTTATTTTCATTGCCAATTTTAGAGCTTCAATCTTCTCCAGTTTCACCTTACAAGTGAAGAAAGCAAAGTTAAATGTCCTGGTTACATAATCTGTGCATGTGAGAATGGACCCAAACACAAGGATACTACTACAGTTCTTCACCCTGATAACTTCCTTCCTCCTAACACTACTCTCTCCTCCAATGCCTAAATTCTAATCATGATTGTGAACACCATTTTCCATGCCTAGAACTTTCCCCCAAGACAACAGTACAATTTTGGTAGAAGATCTGGGTTCTCTGGACTTCTGAATAGGGCTAAACAGACATAAAAATCTAATACGTACTATTAGCTTTGCTGTTACTTGTTCAAAAGCCATTTTTCTTGCAAAACTTTTTCAAAATGTGTGTGTTTTGTGTGTGGTTAATGTTCCTTTTACATTTACTCTGTTTGGTTGTGTTTCCGACTCACAGAGAAAATGCAGCTCACAACAAAAGAAGTTACTAGACCACAGGCTGAAAAGGGCAACCACTCATAAACAAGCCCCCCCCCCACCATCATGCAGTAATATTATCAAACTCTGCCTATTGCCAAAGGCTATTATTACATGTTTAAGATGAAATCTTTGAGTAATAATTGCCTGTCTGTATCCTCTGTCTTCAGGCCATCTTGGAAATGGCTAAAACCTAAGATTAGCTGTGGGTTGCTGATCTAGGGGCAGGAACTTTTACAGAGCAACCTCTTTGTTACTCAACTTCTAAGATTGAAATATAGGAACTTTCAGCTGTAGCACTTGGTTTCTCTGAATTTTTATGACACCACATAGGAAAGCCAACATCTGAATTAAAAATGTACCTAGCTGTAATGACTTCTCTAATAGCTTAAGCTAGTTAACCTATTAACAAGAAAAGGAGGAAATTTGTGAAAATGAATTAAATCGAATCTACTCTGGGAGACTCTCATTATCTAACAATCTCTAACATCTGTTTTTTTTTTAATTTTTTTCTGGTCTTCCCATTTTTTCAATGGGAAGAGAACAGAAGCAGCATGCCACCCTGGAGGAAAGCATTAAGTGGCTACATGTACTTCACCAGACCCTCTTCCCTCTGCCACTTGGACTGGACTATGATAAACAAAGCAAGAAGCCTATGGTGCAAAATCTAGGAGGCACTCACAGAGCCACATAAATGTAGGGTTGGCACTTACATGATCTGAGAGTGAAAGACAGCGCCACCAGAGAGGGCTGCCCCATCAGCCTGGATCCCTAAGGGAAGATGCTACCCATGAAGCCACCCTGCCACCCACATGGACATTAGCAAGAGGAATAAGTTGTGGTTAAATCACTGAGATTTTGAGGGTTATTTGTTACTGCAGCATAAACTCCCAACATACACCCATCTTCCCAACATTACAAATTGAAAACAACTTAAAGTTTGTAGGAAGACACTATATTCTAACACAGCATGGAGGAAAAAGCATGAGCGGGGCTTTTAGGTAGATCTGGATCCGGATCCTAGGCCTAACGTTTACCAGTAAGTGACTTTGTGTAATTTATACTAACTCCTCAGTTTCTGGTTATAAAATATTACTAAAGGTACTTTTTCAGATTTTTTTTTCCAGAATTAAACAAAACTGCTTAGTCAAAAGTCCAGCCACAATGTACGACCTAAAAACTTGGTAATGGTCACATCTGTCATACATGATTAGTTTACTAATTTCAACATTGTTAGGAATCCGAGGCTTAATCTAGAAGATGGAGTCCAGGTTGTCCACAGGTTAACCATCCCTGTATAGACTCGAATAGAACACCCGGATTTTATTCCAGGAAAACACCTTCTATTGGCTTTTCCTCATCCTTCTCCTAATCTCCATCTTCCTTAATTTTATTTCCCAGGAGTATCTCCCCCAAAATTGTCTTTTTACCAGTCAAGACAGATTTATGTATCTTGACATCACAATAGTCTCTCTCATGGCTCCAAGATTTCCTTGTTAGTTTGGCCCCATTACAAACATGCATTTAATCAGGAAATCTGTACTGTTTTACTAGAAACCTATTATTTTGCGAGTCAGAGATGAAGATCATTACCTCAAGGCCCTCTGCGTGTCATTAATAATAATGTCTTATACTGATCACAGCTTTTCCTTGAGAAGCAAAAACACTGCCTCTACATTATCTCATTAATTCTCATGACAGCCCGTGAAGTAGTGTGGGGCAAGAGCTGCTAGTAATCATCCCTCCATTTCTCTTCTGTGCCTACTTAGAGATGGAAAAGTTCAAAAGCAATTTAAAAATTAAAGTTATTTTACCAAAATCAATCATGAGAGATTTTCCAGATGCTATTAATATTTAGAATGTACCTTCACAATATATAACAATTATTCCAGACTTTCATGCCAACACAGACTAAAGTTATACCATAAAATCAATAGAAATCTATAAATGAAATCATTCTGCTCTGCTGGAAGATTCCTGCAACAATGGAAACAATGCTATTGTTTTCCCACCAGCCTTATAAGGGGATGACACTACTCTGGCTTCGAACACCAGTTAGTAACCTTTTTCTGCAAAAAAAAAAAGTAAATATTTGAGGCTTGTGGGCCATAACATCACTGTGGCAACTACTCACCTCTGCTCTTGTAGCAAAAAAGCAGCCATAAATGAGTGGACATGGCTAGGTTCCAATAAAACTATACTTAGGGACTTTGACATTTAAATTTCATATAATTTTCAAGTCATGAAATATTTTTCTTTCTGTTTTTTCAACCACTAAACAGTGTAAAAATCATTTTTAGCTCAGTTTTTGTAGAACTGTAGAAAAACAGATAGCAAGAGTAATTTGGCCCACAGGCTATACAGTTGCCCAACTATTAGCTTAGAGACCAAAATGGGGATTTTTGAATCTTCAGCACATATGATCTCCTCATCTTTACTCTCCTTGAAGTCTTTCTCCACACTCTTTCACTGTTTTCATCTTGGGCAAAAATGTTTGTAAATGTTCAAACACACACACACAAAACAGAAAGCACTTATTTAAAATATATATATCCACTGTGGAAATCAACTTTCCTTAAAGCTGAAAATAGAATGAATAGAAAAGCTGGGTTTCATCTTCCAGTCTGTCACTGCATTTATATTTCAGGTGCCAGCTGATCCATCCTCAGGCATAGAAACTGGTGGCTTGTGTTTAAGCCTGGTTAGAGGCATCTGGTTAGAGGCATCTGGTCGCCTACTTCCCCTGCCCAGTCTCCCTCTGGCCATCCCTTCCACCAGAATGCACCTGGATGCTTTCACCTGATTAATTCAATAAGCACTCATTCAGGTTTTCTTCTACGACAGGCTCTGTGCCAGGCACCATATAGGATGACAAGTGTGTACTACAGACACATGGTCAGGTGTACAGCCAGCATAGAGGAGGGTGTGGTTAACTGTTAGACATGACACCTGGGGATGCAAAGCTCCAAAGAGGAGGTTATGCTTAAGCTGTGCTTTCTAAAGAAGAGAAACCCTTCAAGTGTATCACTAGCCATTGCCCTGGCCTTCTACCAGGGGACATCTCCTGGACTGCCCTGTCTCCTTTAAAGCTGTAGGTGCCCTATGTCTTATTTTCTGGTGACCAGCTGCTATCGAATGAATGTTTGTGTTCCCCTCAAAATTCATATGTTGAAATTATAATCCCCAAGGGTGATGGTATTAGGAGGCAGGGCTTTTGGATGGTGCTTAATTCATGAGGGTAGAACCCTCATGAATGGGATTAGTGCCTTATAAAAGAGGCCCCGAGATCTTGCTTGCACCTTCCACCAGGCAGGGATACACAAAGAAGTCTGTGATCCTGAAGGGAGCTACCACTCAACCATACTGGCACCCTAGTCTTAGATTTCCACCTTTCAGAACTGTGAGCAATACATTTCTGTTGTTTATAAGCTATCCAGTCTGTGGCATTTTGTTACAGCATCCCAAAGAGACACAGACATTAGCTTCATAGCTAAAACTTGTCAGCATGATGCAAAGCAAAGTGACAGGGTTTGAGAATCAGACTGTCCTGGGTTTGAGGTTAACTCTAACACTTAATATCTGTGTGACTTTGGCAAGTTATTCACTTTTCTGAATGTCCAGTTTTGTGATATGACATATAGTGCATAAAATTGTTAGAAAAAGTAAAATCAGAGGAATGTCAACTACTCAACATGGAGGCAGAGGTGGATAAGCTGAAACTGATGCTGTTACCACTGACTGAAGAAGAGAAAACTGTGGCAGAGCAATTAAGAGGTCACATGTTAGACTTATGAAGAAATGGACTTGCAAAAGGATACTCTAATGGGGAAGAGATCAATTCCAGAGAGATTTACGAAGATGTCTTACTAGCACTTAATGACTACTGAGCGGGTTGTGGGGGTGGATGACAAAGGAGATTTGGTTTGGGTGACTGGATAGTGATGCCTTCCATAAGAGAGAGGAATATAAGAAGAAGGGCAGATATCATATTAATAAAATTTAGCCAAAAGGATGAAATGGAAATAAAGAGATTTTTAAAATACATGCACACATGGTTAGTCTTGTAATTTTAGACAGGGAAGACTCAACATTATTTTGCATCTATTTTTGTATAAACAGGATAACATAGATGTCCTGGCCCACTGCAAAAGAATATTCACATACTGTCAGTCAAATGTGAATGAGCATGCTTTGGAAATTAAAGGATAGAAAAAATATTTGTTTTATATTTTAAAAAATAAAAAGTAAAATCATGTGTAAAGAGTGTCTAGCACATTTTAGACATCCAACATACTACATCACACTCAAATAGTCATCTTTTAACAGATGAACCCTAGAGTTAGGCTATTCTGAAACATGGACCCTAATCATGGCCACCAGTGATATAGCTGGGCAGAACTCTCCCTTTATAAAGCTGCTTCTTAGGTCCCCATGTGCAGGACTCAGGGACCTGAATAAGTCAATGGAGGCCTAAGATGTATAAGTTTGCTGATTCAGTTTTGTGGAAAATTGTACATCAAATTGTACTTAGCTTTTTGATATATTTATTGAGTCATTAAGAATGGGAACATTCACATCTCAACAAATTAATTTTGTCTAAAATTTGCTTTTTTAAGGCTGAAATCAGCTATTATGAAATCAGCAATATGATGGTTAATAGCACATTTACATTTCATTTTTAACTTGTAAAAATGACATAAAGGAAGCCCAACATAAGACTTCCCAAGATTCTGTCAGTTGTCTGAAGTCTCACTTACACTAGTAAATAAATTCTTCCTTCAAGACTTCAAATACTTCATGTTGTTTCTAAAAAAAAAAAAGCTGGAAACATTTCCAAGGAGAAATCTCTGTATTGAGAACATTAGGAATGCAATATGTTGTTTCCAGTTAAGAAGGAAGAAGCATGAGCATGAACAGAAGGACATCCCAGGCTGGCCCTCTCTGTGCGGCTCTGCACATCGGCTCTGAACATATGCCCCATGCAGCCTCTTCCAGGGAAGGCCCATTTCACTCCCTGGCCCCAGGGCACTGTCAGAGCCCATTTTCTTGGTGATCCATAACTCTGGCTGGGAATTCATCTGTGTCTGTCAGTAGCAACAAATTTGAAAAACATTTCTCTGAACTGTCACCACTGCAAAAGGATCATTATGCTGACATCCACCATACACCAAGCGAAAGCTCATGTTATACACAGAGGAAAGGACACACACATCACAGTTCCCAATAAAAAGCAAGTCCGAAAAGCATTTACTGAGAATAAAACAGCGATGGCAGTTAAATATTCCCAGGAACTCAAGCACAACAGCCAAGCCAAATCTCAGTTTTCTTTCTGACAGCCCAGAGATTCATGACCATCTTCCCAGTTAACACACTCTAAACAGAAGCTCCCTGTATCTGAAGATCTCCATCACTGGCCCTGTGAAAGCCACCCAATCTTGTTTTATCTTTATTACTCAATATACTTTTAAGTAGTCTAAGCTTAGTAGTCTAAGTCTATAATGTGCCCTCACATTATAAGCTGGGAATTCAGAACAATAGACTTGAACAATGTCCATCTCAAGTGTGTCAGGGAGCTGAAACTGCCAACTGTCAAGAACCTGAATTCCTTGCTTAAACAAAGGTAAACACACTAAATTGGCACTTCTAAATTACATCCTACCAATCCACAATGATAGGTGTGTTCCAGTTTTCCGAACCTCTGCAATTGGCTGTGCAAGAGCACTGCTTAATGACAGTTCCTTTTAATTATTTTTATTATGGTAAAAATACATATCACATAAAATTTATCATTTTAAAACATACAATTGAATGGCATTAAGTACACCCATGAGGTTGTGCAGCCATCACCATGCCTCACTTCCAGAGCTTTTATATCATCTCTAAATGGAAACTTGTACTCATTAAGCACTCACTCCCCATTCCCCACTACCCCCAGTCCTTGGCAACCAGAAATCTGTTTTCTATTTCTGTGGATTCATCTATTCCAGATATTCTTAGGAACAGATTCACATAATACTTAGTGTTTTGTTATCTCTGATTGAATCCTCTCTGCCATCGCTAAGATGACTTATTCCACTATTAATACTACCTGCTCTCCCCTTAACATTGGGGCTCATCTAAAGGAGGTGTGATAGTCCATTTTACATGTCGATTTGGCTAGGCTACAGCACCAGTTATTCAGCCAAACATTAATCTAAGTATTGCCATGTAGGCATTGTACAAATGTGATTAAAGTCCATAATCAGTTAGCAAAGGCCTTAAGAACATAACCGAGGCTTACCTGAAGATGATGGAGAAATTACACCATAAATAGCAGCTTCGGCTCATGCCCAAGAGTTACTGCCTGTCCTTCCTGACAGCCTGCCCTATAGATTTCAGACTTGCCTAGTCTGTCCCCACCGCGTAAGCCAATTCTCTGGCTTATATACTTTCTTAACATGTATCTCCTACTGGTATTGATTCTCTGGCTGAACCCTGACTGATACAGGAGGAAAAAGAGAGGCTTAAATACATAGTATTTTGAATTTTCTAGTCTACTGAAGTTGGCTACCTAAAAGTTAATGCTTATAGAGCTATAAAGATGCCCTATCTTAAATGGTTGTTTTAGAGAGTCTTTGTCTGGATGCCTCTGTCAGTAATTATTAATTGACATTAAGAGGAAGAAAAAGGTCTGACTCTGTATCCCAGGTTTAGATTCATACTTGGGGCCCAGGTATCTGGCCAATACTACACACAACTTGTTTCAGAGCTCTGAGATTACTCTGGGTTATCTTCACGAAGCTATGAGACACACAGGGCACAGACATGAATGCCTTCACTCGTTAGCCCTTTACTCCAAGTACAGTAAGCAAAGAATTCAGGCTTCATAATACTACTTGGAACAATAAGCCTCACATGCTTTTTCCAGCTCATCTTTGTCCATGGAAATTTGACTCATTTAAAATTCACCTCAAAGACCAATCTACTCAATAGTTCATTCCAAGTCTCCAAATTAAATTAAATGTGAAGGCTTCCTGTTGAACTCCTACAACACACTATGCCTCTCTTAGACCACTTAGCATAGTCTGCCCTTGATTTTCATTGTCCATGTGAAGGTGCCATCTCCTCCCCATCAGATTATGCGAGTGATGGATCACTCATCTTTGGGATCCTGTGAAGACTAGCACAGTGTCTACTAGGAAACTGTCTGCTGAAGTGAATTAAGTCTTAGGAGTCTGGGGAGAAATGAGAGCCCATCTTTAATCCTTCTGGGTCAGAACTGGGTTGTCTTTTCTTCACTGTTTCTCTGCTCGTTCACTCCTTTACCTGCTCTCCCTGTCACCTGTTTTTACCAAAGCTAAAGGAAAATACTTGAATCCCACAGCTGCCATGATCCAAATGAAACTCTTCCTGGAAATTATAAAAAAAAAAAAAAAAAGGGAGAATTCAAAAGGGTCAAGTAAGGATGACTCCAAGCACACATATCTTCCCATTTTCTTAATGATTACTTTCCATCACCTGTTTCTCAAACTGGTCCTCACCAAGTTTAACAGTTAAAGTTGTTACCCCTTTTTCTGGATATCTAGTCAGAGGAAGTCTATGGTCAACACTAAGGATTAGAGAAAACAAGGAAGAAAATTCTTTCATCTGTTACATTCTTGCCTTGAGTCTGGATTCTGAACCTTTCTCTTCATCCTCCATGGGCTGAGTAATGACTGCAAGTTGCAAGCAACCACATTTTTCATCCTTTTGTTACAGCATATTTCCTTCTGTTATAAAAGCCGTATCTGGATACAATCATTTTACTGATACTGCATTTATCCAACAATTTTTCAACCTCTCTTATTAATGCTTGCCATATTGCATATCATTATTTCTTAATTTGGTACATCTGTGTAATGAACTATATCAAAAATATCAAGATGAAAATCTATCTCTCTATATCATATTTCTCTTATTAAAATAAGATTGTGCACTGGCTTTGCCTGTGCAGTAAAATCCTCTAACTAATCCTTATATCAGATTAAAATATTCAAAGATTGTTCTACTAATTCATTCTGGATAGATACTGGTAGAGGAAGAGGTTTTCTACTAATTTAATGTCCAAGAAATTTCTCCAGTCACTTAAGACATGCTATAGTTATTTCTGAGAAGAGGTCTTCAGAAGATTTTGGGGGGGTTGTTAGTTAATGTAGGGGGTATTATTATTTTATTAAACAAAATTTACTTTTATAGGTTTAATTCCCTTCCCTTAGAAATTGTGAGTAGGAGGTCACATATGACCTACACTTTTGTATTAAACATATAGTGGATGCTTGAAAAATATCAACAGAAGAATTATCAGACAACAAGAAATGGTTAACCAAAGCTAGATGTGATTGGACTAATAGCTAATTTAATTTTGGGTTACTCTGATGGTAGCAGAGTGTCTGGGTCAAAGGAGCTAGAAATCATCTGGACACTGCTCCATCCATAACTTACATCTAAAGAATCATGCTGCTTCCAGTGCCCCATCTTAGAAAAAAATGGACAACCTGGAATGTAATCAGCCCAAGGATCCAGTGTGATTAAATGAAAGAACTATGTCATGTGAGGCACAACTCAGGGAAATGGAGATGATGAGAACCAAGAAGAGAAGATGTCATGAGGAAAGTGAAACTCAAGATCCATAATCCAAGGGTCATCAGAATGTCCACTCAAAGAGAGATTACATATTTTATGTGTGGCTGGGAAAGCAGAATTAGACAAATGTATACAAATTAAACAGATGCCAATTTGGGCTCAATATAAGAAGGACTTTCTAAAATCAGGACATCCTATATTTTCTTAAGAATGTAAAGTATTTTTCCATTAAACAAAACTTTACTTATATAAAGTGACATTTAACTTCAGTCATTGAATATTTAGCATCTGAACTGAGATGTGCTTTCACTGTTAAATACATATGAGATTCTGAAGATTTATTATGGGAAATAGTATTAAATATCTCATGAATATTTTTTTCAATTACATATGGAAACAATAATTTATATCTATTGAGTTAAATAAGATACATTACTGAAATTAATTTCACTCATCTCTTTTTTTTTTTAGGTATTCAAACATCATTCAGTTCTTTATTTTCTACCAACGTTGTGGTTCAGTCGCTAAGCGGTGTCCGACTTGTTGTGCCCCCATGGAATGAAGCATGCCAGGCTTCCCTGTTCTTCAGTATCTCCTGGAGTTTGCTCAAACTCATGTCCATGGAGTTGGAATTGCCATCCAACCATCTAGTCCTCTGTTGCCCTCCTCTCCTCCTGCCATCAATCTTTCCCAGCATCAGGGTCTTTTCCAATGAGTCAGCCTTTGCATCAGGTGGCCAAAGTGTTGGAGCTTCAGCTTCAGCATCAATCCTCCCAATGAATATTCTGGGTTGATTTCCCAAGATTGGCTGGTTTGACATCTTTGCTGTCCAAGGGACTCTCAAGAATCTTCTCCAGTACCACATTTTGAAAGCATCAGCTTTATGGTCCATACACGAAAACCGTAGCTTTGACTGTACGGACTTTTGCTTTTTAATACCCTTTAAGTTGTCATAGCCTTTCTTCCAAGGAGCAAGTGTCATTTAATTTCATGGGTGCACTCACTGTCTGCAGCGATTTTGGAGCCAACAAAATAAATTCTATCACTGTTTCCACTTTTTCCCCATATATTACCCATGAACTGATGGGACTAGATGCCATGCTTCATTTTTTGAATGTTGAGTTTTAAGCCAGCTTTTTCACTCTCCACTTTCATTCTCATCAAGAGGCTCTTTAGTTCCTCTTTACTTCCTGCCATTAGAGTGGTATCATCTGCATCTCTGAGATTGATGATGTTTCTCCCAGCAAACTTGATTCCAGCTTGTGCTTCATCCAGCCGGGCATTTCACATGATGTACTCTCCATATAAGTTAAATAAGCAGGGTGACAATATACTTAAATAAGCAGGGTGACAATATACAGCCTTGACGTACTCCTTTCCCAAATTGGAACCAGTCCATGTTCCATGTCCGGTTCTAACTGTTGCTTCTTGATCTGCATACAGGTTTCTCAGGAAGTAGGTAAGGCGGTCTGGTATTCCCATCTCTTGAAGAATTTTCCACAGTTTGTGTGATCCATACAGTCAAAGGCTTTAGTGTAGTCAATGAAGCAGAGTAGATATTTTTTCTGGAATTCTTTGCTTTTCCTGTTATTCAACAGATGCTGGCAATTTGATCTCTGGCTCCTCTGTCTTTTCTAAATCCAACTGGTGCATCTGAAAGTTCTCGGTTCACATTCTGCTGAAGCATAGCTTGAAGGATTTTGAGCAGTACCTTGCTCACATGTGTTCTGTTCAGCTCAGTTCAGCTGCTTAGCCGTGGCCAACTCTTTGCAACCCCATGAACTGCAGCATGCCAGGCCTCCCTGTCCATCACCAACTTCCAGAGTCCACCCAAATCCATGTCCACTGAGTCGGTGATGCCATCCAACCATCTCATCCTCTGTCCGTCCCCTTCTCCTCCTGCCCTCAATCTTTCCCAGAATCAGGGTCTTTTCAAATGAGTCAGTTCTTCGCATCAGGTGGCCAAAGTATTGGAGTTTCAGCTTCAACATCAGTCCCTCCAATGAACACCCAGGACTGATCTCCTTTAGGATGGACTGGTTGGATCTCCTTGCAGTCCAAGGGACTCTCAAGAGTCTTCTTCAACACCACACTTCAAAAGCATCAATTCTTCGGCACTCAGCTTTCTTTATAGTCCAACTCTCACATCCATACATGCCTACTGGAAAAACCATAGCCTTGACTAGATGGATCTTTGTTGGCAAAGTAATGTCTCTGCTTTATAATACGTTGTCTAGGTTGGCCATAACTTTCCTTCCAAGGAGTAAGCGTCTTTTAATTTCATGGCTGCAATCACCATCTGCAGTGATTTTGGAGCCCCCCAAAAATAAAGTCTGACACGGTTTCCACTGTTTCCCCATCTATTTCCCATGAAGTGATGGGACCAGATGCCATGATCTTAGTTTTCTGAACGTTGAGCTTTAAGCCAACTTTTTCACTCTCCTCTTTCACTTTCACCAAGAGGCTCTTTAGTTCTTCTTCGCTTTCTGCCATAAGGGTGGTGTCATCCGCATATCTGAGGTTATTGATATTTCTCCCGGCAATCTTGATTCCAGCTTGTGTTTCTTCCAGCCCAGCATTTCTCATGATGTACTCTGCATAGAAGTTAAATAAGCAGGGTGACAATATACAGCCTTGACGTACTCCTTTTCCTATTTGGGACCAGTCTGTTGTTTCATGTCCAGTTCTAACTGTTGCTTCCTAACCTGCATACAGGTTTCTCAAGAGCCAGGTCAGGTGGTCTGGTATTCCCATCTCTTTCAGAATTTTCCAGTTTACTGTGATCCACACAGTCAAAGGTTTTGGCATAGTCAATAAAGCAGAAATAGATGTTTTTCTGGAACTCTCTTGCTTTTTTGATGATCCAGCAGATGGTGGCAATTTGATATCTGGTCCCTCTGCCTTTTCTAAAACCAGCTTGAACATTTGGATGTTCATGGTTCACATATTGCTGAAGCCTGGCCTGGAGAATTAAGAAAGTATTCAACAAGTAGTATTTTCTTTCTTTCTTTCTTTATTAATTGGAACCTAATTACTTTACAATATTGTGGTGGTTTTTGCCACACATTCACATGAATCAGCCATGGGTGTACATGTGTTCCCCATCCTGACCCTCCCTCCCACCTCCCTCCCCATCCTATCTCTCAGGGTCATCCCAGTGCACCAGCCCTGAGCACCCTACCTCATGCATCGAATCTGGAATGAAGATCTATTTCATATATGATAAGATACATGTTTCAATGCTAGTCTCTCAAATCATCTCACCCTCACCTTCTCCCACAGAGTCCAACAGTCTGTTCTTTACATCTGTGTCTCTTTTGCTATCTCTCATATAGGGTCATTGTTCCCATCTTTCTAAATTCCATATATATGTGTTAATATACTGTATTGGTGTTTTTCTTTCTGACTTCCTTCACTCTGTATAATAGGCTCCAGTTTCATCCACATCATTAGAATTGATTCAAATGCATTCTTTTTAATAGGTGAGTAATATTCCATTGTGTATACGCACCACAGCTTTCTTTTCCATTCATCTGCTGATGGACATCTAGGTTGCTTCCATGTCCTGGCTATTGTAAACAGTGCTGCAATGAACATTGGGGTACACGTGTCTCTTTCAATTCTGGTTTCCTCAGTGTGTATGCACAGCAGTGGGATTGCTGGGTCATATGGCAGTTCTATTTCCAGCTTTTAAAGGAATCTCCACACTGTTCTCCATAGTGGCTGTACTAGTTTGCATTCCCTCCAACAGTGTAAAAGGGTTCCATTTTCTCTGCACCCTCTCCAGCATTTATTGTTTGTAGACTTTTGGATGGCAGCCATTCTGACCAGTGTGAGATGGTACCTCATTGTGGTTTTGATTTGCATTTCTCTGATAATTAGTGATGTTGAGCATCTTTTCCTGTGTTTGTTAGCCATTTGTATGTCTTCTTTGGTGAAATGTCTGTTTAGTTCTTTGGCCCATTTTTTGATTGGGTCGCTTACTTTTCTAGAGTTGAGCTGCAGGATTTGCTTGTATATTTTTGAGATTAATTCTTTGTCAGTTGCTTCATTGGCTATTATTTTCTCCCATTCTAAAGGCTGTATTTTCACCTTGCTTATAGTTTCCTTCACTGTGCAAAAGCTTTTAACTTTAATTAGGTCCCATTTGTTTATTTTGGTTTTATTTCCAATACTCTGAGAGGTGGGTCATAGAGGATCCTGCTGTGATTTATGTCAGAGAGTGTTTTGCCTATGTTTTCCTCTAGGAGTTTTAAGTTTTCTGGTCTTACATTTAGATCTCTAATCCATTTTGAGTTTATTTTTGTGTATGGTGTTAGAAACTGTTCTAGTTTCATTCTTTTACAAGTGGTTGACTAGTTTTCAGTACCATTTGTTAAAGAGATTGTCTTTTCTCCTTTGTCAAAGATAAGGTGTCCATAGGTGTGTGGATTTATCTCTGGGCTTTCTATTTTGTTCCTTTGATCTATGTTTCTGTCTTTGTGCCAGGACCATACTGTCTTGATGACTGTTGCTTTGTAGTATAGCCTGTAGTCAGGCAGGTTGATTCCTCCAGTTCCATTTTTCTTTCTCAAGATTGCTTTGGCTATTCAAGGTTTTTTGTATCTCCATACAAATTGTGAAATTATTTGTTCTAATTCTCTGAAAAATACTGTTGGTAGCTTGATAGGGATTGCATTGAATTTATAGATTGCTTTGGGTAGTATACTCATTTTCACTACATTGATCCTTCTGATCCATGAACATGGCATATTTCTCTATTTGTGTCATCTTTGACTTCTTTTATCAGTGTTTTATAGTTTTCTATATATAGGTCTTTTGTTTCTTTAGGTAGATTTACTCTTAAGTATTTTATTCTTTTCATTGCAATGGTGAATGGAATTGTTTCCTTAATTTCTCTTTCTGTTTTCTCATTGTTAGTGTACAGGAATGCAAGGGATTTCTGTGTGTTAATTTTATATCCTGCAACTTTAATGTGATATTCATTGATTAGCTCCAGTAATTTTCTGGTGGAGTCTTTAGGGTTTTCTATGTAGAGAATCATGTCATCTGCAAACAGTGAGAGTCTTACTTCTTCTTTTCCAATCTGGATTCCTTTTATTTCTTTTTCTGCTCTGATTGCTGTGGCCAAAACTTCCAAAACTACGTTGAACAGTAGTGGTGAGAGTGGGCATCCTTGTCTTGTTCCTGACTTTAGGGGAAATGCTTTCAATTCTCTTTTACCTTTTTCTTTACTGTGGATACTAGAAAATTAGAAATTATATATACGGCTTACATTCTGAATGGGTGGTGTTTGTCTAGAGAGATGAGCAGGGCCCTGACCATGACCCTCATTTCATGAACTGGAACACAGTATAACAGCAGAAAAAGTTCAGCTAACAAGCATGTGAAAAGATGAGCTTTTAAATACAGATGGTTAACAACATCACTCATTATTAGAGAAATGCAAATCAAAACAACAATGAGGTGCCATTTCATGCCAGTCAGAATGGCTGCTATCCAAAAGTCTACAAGCAATAAATGCTGGAGAGGGTGTGGAGAAAAGGGAACCCTCTTACACTGTTGGTGGGAATGAAAACTAGTACAGCCACTATGGAGAACAGTGTGGAGATTCCTTAAAAAACTGGGAATAGAACTGCCATATGACCCAGCAATCCCACTGCTGGGCATACACACCGAGGAAACCAGAATTGAAAGAGACGCGTGTACCCCAATGTTCATCGCGGCACTGTTTACAATAGCCAGGACATGGAAGCAACCTAGATGTCCATCAGCAGACGAATGGATAAGGAAGTTGTGGTACATATACACAATGGAATATTACTCAGCCATTAAAAAAAATACATTTGAATCGGTTCTATTGAGATGGATGAAACTGGAGCCCATTATACAGAGTGAAGTAAGCCAGAAAGAAAAATACCAATACAGTATACTAATGCATATATATGGAATTTGAAAGATGGTAATGATAACCCTATATGCGAGACAGAATAAGAGACACAGATGCATAGAACAGTCTTATGGACTCTGAGGGAGAAGGTGAGGGTGGGTTGTTCTGAGAGAATAGCATTGAAACATGTATATTATCATATGTGAAACAGAACACCATTCCATGTTCGATACATGAGGCAAATGCTCAGGGCTGGGGCAATGGGATGACCCAGAGGGATGGGATGGGGAGGGAGGTGGGAGGGGGGTTCAGGATGGGGAACACATGTAAACCCATGGCTGATTCATGTCAATGTATGGCAAAAACTACTACAATATTGTAAAGTAATTAGCCCCCAACTAAAATAAATAAATTTATTAAAAAAAAAAAAAAAACATTAAAAATCTGGAGAAAGGTAAAACAGTGAGATATCAGTCACATATACAGACTGACCAAAAGAAGAAAATTAGAAAAATGAGAAAACTGAAGGTTCTAGTGGAGATGAGAGGGTACAGGAGAGCTCCCTGAAGGTGGATGTGTGGACTGGAGCAGTCGGCCCACACAGAAAACAGATGCAGTACAATCAAAGTTAGTATATGCATGCCCTATGGACCTCAATTCCCAAACAATCCCACACAGGTGCATCAAGGTATGTGGACAAGATGCTCAATGCAAGGTGGAGATCTAAAGGCAATCCAGGTGTCTCCAGATAAAATGCGGCGAATACTGCTGTGGAGTACTGTGCAGGTGTCAGCAACAATGGACCACAAGTCCCTACAGCCAATGGATGGATCTTCAGAACCTCATGCTCCACAAAAAAATGTTTCAACTAGATAATGAGTAACAGAGAGAAATCTACAGCAGTATACCATTTACTGAAATTTAAAAAAAATAGAGGAATACAAAAGAGAATTTTTTTTTTTTTTAAGAAGAATCCATACATTCCAGATTTCTTACAATGGTTTGTCAGTGGATAAGGAAGACAATGGGAGCTGGAAATGAGAGGGAAAGGGGTTAACCAGAAAAAAATATATCAAAGAAAAGAGACAATCAAGTCATGCTTCTGCACTCTCCATGGTGCCTTGGGCTTCCCAGGTGGCACTAATGGTAAAGAACCTGTCATCCAATGCAGGAGACATAAGAAACATGGGTTAAATCCCTGGTTTGGGACAATCCCCTGGAGGAGTGTATGGCAACCCACTCCAATATTCTTGCCTGGAGAATCCCATGGACAGAGGAGCCTGGAGGGCTACAGTCCATGGGATGGCAGAGTCAGACACGACTAAAGCGACTTAGCACACGCTCATATGGTGCCTATATATGACAAGTGACATAAGCTCTCTGAATTTCAGTTACATCATCAGCAAATAAAATGTACTTAGAATGACTGCTAATAAAAGTAAAGGTGCCACCAAAGATAGAAATATAGATCAATGGAACAAAATAGAAAGCCCAGAGATAAACCCACGCACCTATGCACGCCTTATCTTCGACAAAGGAGGCAAGAATATACAATGGAGAAAAGACAATCTCTTTAACAAGTGGTGCTGGGAAAACTGGTCAACCACTTGTAAAAGAATGAAACTAGAACACTTCCTAACACCATACACAAAAATAAACTCAAAATGGATTAAAGATCTAAACGTAAGACCAGAAAGTATAAAACTCCTAGAGGAAAACTTAGGCAAAACACTCTCCGACATAAATCACAGCAGGATCCTCCATGACCCACCTCCCAGAATATTGGAAATAAAAGCAAAAATAAACAAATGGGACCTAATTAAAGTTAAAAGCTTTTGCACAGTGAAGGAAACTATAAGCAAGGTGAAAATACAGCCTTCAGAATGGGAGAAAATAATAGCAAACGAAGCAACAGACAAACAATTAATCTCAAAAATATACAAGCAACTTCTGCAGCTGAATTCCAGAAAAATAAACGACCCAATCAAAAAATGGGCCAAAGAACTAAACAGACATTTCTCCAAAGAAGACATACAGATGGCTAACAAACACATGAAAAGATGCTCAACATCACTCATTATTAGAGAAATGCAAATCAAAACCACAATGAGGTGCCATTTCACGCCAGTCAGAATGGCTGCTATCCAAAAGTCTACAAGCAATAAATGCTGGAGAGGGTGTGGAGAAAAGGGAACCCTCTTACACTGTTGGTGGGAATGCAAACTAGTACAGCCACTATGGAGAACAGTGTGGAGATTCCTTAAAAAACTGGGAATAGAACTGCCATATGACCCAGCAATCCCACTGCTGGGCATACACACCGAGGAAACCAGAATTGAAAGAGACACGTGTACCCCAATGTTCATCGCAGCACTGTTTACAATAGCCAGGACATGGAAGCAACCTAGATGTCCATCAGCAGACGAATGGATAAGGAAGTTGTGGTACATATACACAATGGAATATTACTCAGCCATTAAAAAAATACATTTGAATCGGTTCTATTGAGATGGATGAAACTGGAGCCCATTATACAGAGTGAAGTAAGCCAGAAAGAAAAACCCAATACAGTATACTAATGCATATATATGGAATTTGAAAGATGGTAACGATAACCCTATATGCAAGACAGAATAAGAGACACAGATGCATAGAACAATCCTATGGACTCTGAGGGAGAAGGTGAGGGTGGGACGTTCTGGGAGAATAGCATTGAAACATGTATATTATCATATGTGAAACAGAACACCATTCCATGTTTTATGCATGAGACAAATGCTCAGGGCCGGGGCAATGGGATGACCCAGAGGGATGGGATGGGGAGGGAGGTGGGTGGGGGGTCCAGGAAGGGGAACACATGTAAACCCATGGCTGATTCATGTCAATGTATGGCCAAAACCACTACAATATTGTAAAGTAATTAGCCCCCAACTAAAATAAATAAATTTATTAAAAACAAACAAACAAACAAAAAACAAAACAAATAAAAAACAAGTAAAGGTGCCACAAATAAAGCACCAAGCATTGTGTTGGTGTATCCCGGGGCTCCTTAAACAGCAACAATGATTATTACTTGGAGTTTATATAGGTTCTGCACACCCTTTGAAGTACATCCTCTTACTCTATTAGGCACTGATGTTCACAGATTGTTTAACTCCAGGCTAATCAGGCCTCGATGAAGAAAATAAGGTGCCATGATTTAGATTTTAGGTAGTTTGAAAGGATTATCCTTTGTCTTACAAGAATTACTCTCCCTTTGCAAATACTTCTTCCATCCAGAATTTGTTCTCTCTATTTATATACTATACAAATGAATAACTTATCAATGTATCTATCAGAAACACAGACCCAAACTCAGGCCTGAGGAAACATAAATAAAAAGAATTAATGTTATTCAATGACAGAATATTAAGAAGTTTTGAGAAAATGGTGATCTTTCCCATATATTATGTTCCTCATTTAGTCTCAGCTAACATCCCCAGCGGGATGGCACACCCTGATTTACTCCTCTTCAGTGTCACTGCCTATAAGCTCAGGTAGCTTTAAAATGTGAATTCTTCCAACTTTGGCTCCTATCTTATCCTTCCTCACAGAGCGGTCCATAGTGTTACAGTGTAACATAATGCATATATATTACATATAAATGATACATATATGACATATGATAATATAAACTAGACAAAAATGTCTGGTTTCAGAGCTGTTACTGCTTCCTCACAAATCTACTGCAAACAGAAATCAGTACTTTTCAACCCCTTCAGAGCCTTTGTCAGGTATCCAGAACTGCAGAGGAAAAACAGCCTTTCTGCATAGCCTTCACAGGCACCCCACTGAAATCAGGCACCTGTCCAGTGCAGTTGGAGATGCACCTCTTTTCAGTTGCCAACTTTCAAGCTTTTTTAGACTGTTTTTAAATGGGGTTGGGGAGCCCCAACTGTTACTGGGAGATTAGCCAGGATCATGTGGCTGGTTCTACCTGGACCCCTCCTCACTTGCTGGACCCAGACTCATGGCTGGAGTCCTGGTTATGGGCCCACATGATCCTCCCCCTACATTGAGGGAAGGGTGGAGAAAGCTCCACCCTGGAGAAACAGGCTTATTGTCTTCTGTCTTGAGGCCTTCCCTTTAGATTATAAACAGGTGAAATATTAACAGTGCAACATACAGGATCAGAGAGTTTTCAGGGTGCAGGAACTGCCATCAGCAGGACAGGTTAGGAGAATTAGGAGGAAAATCAGTGCTCATCAAAGGAGACCTGCTCTGTGTTTAAGCTGTCAGGGACACAGGGCCAGGACAGAAGATATAGGTAGGCTACAGTAAAAAAGGATAGGATGCTAGGTTATTTAAGGTCTTAGACAACCCAGAGGACAGGATTAGAGTATTGGGAGTAATGATGACAACAACTAACACTTAAGCAGCTCTTAGCATTATAATAATACCAATGTACTTGGTACTATGCAAATAATTTTGCATGTAAAAGTATCTTACGTGTAAAATGTTTGGAATATAAATATAAAAGTAATACTTTATATTAATTCATTAATTTATTTTGTCTGTTAATTTATTAATAAGAAGAGAAGGGAGTAAGTTGTACTAGATCCTAACAGAAAAAAGGAAAGTATGGACTTGTACTTACAGGATGTAGAGGCCAAGGGAGGTACAGTGCCATAGTCAAGAAGGGAGGGTGCATGGAAATTTCTAGGAATTGTCTTATGAATTCAAGCTTTGCAAATACTTGCCAAATGAGAGGCCGAATGTATCCTTATGGGGTGTCAAGGTAGCAGCTGTCTTAAAAAATTCAAATTTACTCAGAAGCCTGGGATTCATTTTCTATGTTCGATGAAACTATAAACAATTAAAATCATAAGACTGTTGATTCTAGAAATAAAATTTTAGACTATGACTCAGTTTCTTTTCATCTTAATTTTCTTTTTTTAATTTAATTTTTATTTTATATCGGAGTGTTGTTTATTCACAATGTTGTGTTAGTATCAGGTGTATAGCAAAGTGACTCAGTTATTTATATATATATATATCTGTGTGTATATATATATACTATTTTCAGATTATTTCCCATATAGATTATTACAGAATAATGTGCTATACAGTAGTTTCTTGTTGATTATTTTATATAGAATAGCATGCATATGTTAATTCCAAACTCCTAATTTCTCTCTACCCTGGTCATTAATTTTCTTCTAAAAAGAACTGTATCTGGCTTTACATATAGTAACTTGTAATCTGGTAGGCTTCTCTCTATTTATTGGGGAGAGGGGATCATGATAAGCAGAAAGATTTTTCCAACAAATATGATCCTTTAATCCCATTGAGACAAGGCTAATCATAGAAGGGTGTCAAGATTTGCTTTGTGTTGCAAAGTTTGCCAACAGCAAAATCACTATTATCTGACTCAAAGGAAAATGTACAGAAACTGGGAAAGAAAGGTGACATAGCACCAAGTATGAGATGGATCCAACAGGATCTCTGCTCCCATCACCTGGCTTGTTCCTCTCTCATCTCTCTGTGTGTCTTCTTTCTCCCAGGTCTCTTTTTAAATGGGATCTTATCAGACAGACTTTTCATCAGCACTCCCCATCATCATCCTTACCATGCTTGGCTTTCTCCATAGTGCTTTTTGCTACCTAATACAGTATGTTATATATTTAGTTGTGTGTCTGTCTTCTCCCAGTAGAATGCAAGCTCTGTGAGGTCAGAGAATCCATCTGCTTGATTCACTGCTGCATCTGGAACAGTATCTATCACTCCACAGGGGCTCTATTAATATTTGTAGAATGCATGGTGACCCATACCATCTTTAGTCATGAGCTTTCCTTTATCCTTCAGGTTAACATCAACTCATAGACTCTGGGTACCAGTCCCTTTACTGTTGATGGAAGGGGGAAAATAAGACAGTTCAGTGTAGTTCTGAGTATGGACACCAGAACAAAACCACCTGGCTTCAAGCTTGGCTTCACAGCTTCCTTGACAGCACTGCCCAATAGAACTTTCTGCCATGATATAAATCTTCTGTTCTACACTGTTCAGTACAGTAGACATGAAGCACGTGGACCTACTGAGCACTTTGAGTGTGGCTAGTGTGACTGAGGAACTTAATTTTTATTTCATTTAACTTAAATGTAAATTTAAGTAGCTTCAGGTAACTAGAGCTTACTATACTGGACAGCACAGTTGTAGCTGTGTAACCCTAGAGATTTCTTAATTTCCCTGTGCCTCCATTTCCTCATTAGTGAAATGGCAATAATAGCAATGGCAGTAACAGTAACAGCAGAAGCAGCCATAGGATTTTGTAAGAAGTAAATCAGATAATATGCAGTACCATAAAAAAGTACCTGATACATACTGAGCTCTAAATAAGTGGTACTATTGTGGGCAAAAGGAGCTGGCTTTGCAATAACACTGAGTCATTCAGACATAACAACAATATTAATCTAACATATAAATAAGTAAATGGAAACATAGGCATTTCCAGAAAGTAAGATTACATCAAATATGTGATAACTCAGAAAATAGGGTAAATGTAAAAGAAATCTAGAATCACATGCCAACAAGTTGACAATTTTAGCTGACTGTAATGTTCAGTTCAGTCACTCAGTCGTGTCCAACTCTGCAACTCCATGGATTGCAGCACGGCAGGCCTCCCTGTCCATCACCAACTCCCAGAGCTTGCTCAAACTCATGTCCATCGAGTCGGTGATGCCATCCAACCATCTCATCCTCTTTCGTCCCCTTCTCCTCCTGCCTTCAATCATGTGCAACATCAGGGTCTTTCCTAATGAGTCAGTTCTTCACATCAAGTGGCCAAAGTATTGCAGTTTCAGCTTCAGCATCAGTGCTTCCAATGAATGTACAGTTCCAATGACTGTAATGTTACTCTTTAATAAAAGAGCAGTTACCATAGCAGCCAGACATTACAAAATCATTTCAGAATCAAAGACAATGAGTATCTTCTTAAAGAATCCTTGTGGGAGGAGGATTTTTTATCTCGGAGGGCAACGTAACTGGGAGGGAAAAAATAAATAAAATCCACAGATTACGTGCCTAAAGCAACTCCCAGCAAAGAACCCCAGACGCTCGCATCATCCGCCACCAGCAAGTGGGGGCTGAACGGAGAGGAGCGGGCGGCATTGCCTAGGGTAAGGACCGGGCCGAGTGCCCCGAGGGCGATCTGAGGGAGCTAACGTGAGATAGTAACCTAAACTGTGGGACAGCGAGAGAGAGAGAGAGAACTATCCCGCGAAAAGCCCAACTCTAAGGCACTGCCGGCCCGCTCACAGAACAAAGGACTGAGCGATACCAGAGGAGAGCTAGCCGGCTGCGGACCGCCCCATCCCCCGCCGGACACAGCGGGCAGGCAGGGCCCGCCAGAGCCGGAAAGGGGCAAACTCGGCTCCAGAGAGGGCACTCCCTACCAAACTGCAAACAGGCTCCCAGTTTCTAAGCAAAGACTGCCTGAGATCCCGGAGGGTCGACAGCCGCCGGGAGGGTCGCAGCCAGAGACCAGCTCCCCAGAAACGACACAAAGCACATCGGAGCCGGGCGCGCCCGTAAACCGAGGCGGGGACCAGGGTGGTGATAAGCCGCACCGCCCCAACAGGGGACAGCGCCCTCGCCAAACTTCTGGCCGCCTGGGCAGCTCCGACCGGGAACGGCACAAGCCGCGGGCGAAACCGAGTCTGCGCCTTTGTGGAGTAACCGGGAGACTGAACCTGAGCGGCTTAGACCTGGGAAGTGCACGCAGCTCAGGGCCCGCTCCCCGGCCGAGTAACCTGAAGCCTGAGCAGGGTAGACGGGGAAAGCACACACGCCGTGAGCGGGGGCGAACCCAGTGCGGCCGAGACACTGCGAGCTTACCACACACACGCCAGAATTGCAGTGTTCCTTCCTCCCCACAGCACGATTGAACAAGCGAACCTAAAGAGATCACCTCCACCGCTTTGTTGCAGGGCGGAAATTAGATACTGAAGAGATCTCCAAACAGAAGCCAAATAAACAGAGGGAAGCGCTTTGGAAGGGACAGGCCAACAGATTAAGATCCCTGTAGTTAATACTGACTGCATTAAAAAGGACCTATAGATCTTGAAAAGTATAAGCAGGAATAAGGATCTATCTAAAACTGAGCAGATGCCACACTGCTCACAACAGCTCCAGAGAAAGTCCGGGATATATATATTTTTTACTATTATTATTTTTTTTTTTAATTTTTTTTTTTAATTTTTTTTTTAATTAAAAAAAAAATTTTTTTTCTCTTCTTTCCTTTTTCTTCAAGTCCTCTATTACACCTTTAACTTTCATTTTCATAACCCACTATTAACTTGCAAAAAAAAAAAAAAACCTATTTTTGAAGCAAACTACATACATATATCTTATACCTTTTGTGTTTTCTTTTTTTTAATGTTTTTTTTCCTGTTCTACATTTTTTTACTGTTTCTTTTTTTACTGTTTTACTGTTTTTTTTCTTTTTACACTGTTTCCTTTTTTCTTTTTTTTTAGATTGTAAGTTTTATAAGAGTCTAACCTCTACTCTAGATTTTTAATCTTTGTTTTACATATTTGATATCAACTTTGTACATTTAAGAACCCAATCTTTAGGACCCATTTTTACTCAGGAGTGTGATCACTGGCCTGATCACTCTCTCCCCCTATTGATGCTCTTTCTTCTCCCCCAGGGAACCTCTATCTCCCACCCTCCTCCTTCTCTTCTCAACCCAATTCTGTGAATCTTTGAGGGTGTTCTGGGTACCGGAGAACACTTCAGGAACAGGATACTGCCCAGATCTCTCTCTCCCCTCTTAATTCCTCCCTTTCTACTCATGCTCACCTCTATTACCTTCCTCCCCCCTCTCTATGTATCTCTGTGAATCACTCTGAGGGTTCCAAACTGTGGAAAGCACAGAGGGAAGTGCTTACTGGCTAGATTGCTCTCTCCACATTTGAATTCCCCTCTTCCCCTCCTGGTCACCTCAACCCACCCCCCCACCTCATCTCTCCATGTAACTCAGTGAACCTTTCTGGGTATCCCTCACTGCGGAGAATCTTTTCACCATTAACCTAAAAGTTTTATTATTGAGGCTGTATGGAAGGAGAAGTCTTGAGGCTACTGCAAGAATAAGACTGAAAGCCAGGGGAAACATTAATTAATAAGAGACCATCCAATAGCTTCCATAAATTCACTGAAACCAAGCTCCACCCAAGAGACAATAAGTTCCAGAGCAAGACATACCACACAAATTCTCCAGCAACGCAGGAACATAGACCTGAGCATCAATATACAGGCTGCCCAGAGGCACACCAAATCCATAGACATCTCAAAAATTAATACTGGTCACTCCATTACACTCTAGAGAGCAGAAATCCAGCTCCACCCACCAGAACACCGACACAAGCTCCTCCAACCAGGAAACCTTGACAAGCCACCTGTCCAACCCCAACCGCAGTGAGGAACCTCCACAACAAAGAGGAACTTCATACTACCAGAATACAGAAGGGCCACACCTAACACAGCAATCTAAACAAGATGAAAAGGCAGAGAAATACTCAGCAAGTAAAGGAAAATGAGAAATGCCCACAAAGCCAAACAAAAGAGGAGGAGATAGGGAATCTATCTGAAAAAGAATTTAGAATAAGGATAATAAAAATGATCCAAAATCTTGAAAGCAAAATGGAGTTACAGATAAATAGCCTGGAGACAAAGATTGAGAAGATGCAAGAAATGTTTATCAAGGACTTAGAAGAAATAAAAAGGAATCAATATAGAATGAATAATGAAATAAAGGAGATAAAAGACACTCTGGAGGGAACCAACAGTAGAATAACGGAGGCAGAAGATAGGATAAGTGAGGTAGAAGATAGAATGATGGAAATAAACGAAGCAGAGAGGAAAAAAGAAAAAAGAATCAAAAGAAATGAGGAAAACCTCCGGGACCTCTGGGACAATATGAAACGCCCCAACATTCGAATCATAGGAGTCCCAGAAGAAGAAGATAAAAGGAAAGGCCATGAAAAAATACTCGAGGAGATAATAGTTGAGAATTTCCCTAAATTGAGGAAAGAAATAGTCACAGAAGTCCAAGAAACCCAGAGAGTTCCAAACAGGATAAACCCAAGGCGAAACACCCCAAGACACATATTAATCAAATTAACAAAGATCAAACACAAAGAACAAATATTAAAAGCAGCAAGGGAAAAACAACAAATAACACACAAGGGGATCCCCATAAGGATAACAGCTGATCTTTCAATAGAAACCCTTCAGGCTAGAAGGGAATGGCAGGACATACTTAAAGTAATGAAAGAGAATAATCTACAACCCAGATTACTGTACCCAGCAAGGATCTCATTCAGATATGAAGGAGAATTCAAAAGCTTTACAGACAAGCAAGAGCTGAGGGAATTCAGCACCACCAAACCAGCTCTCCAGCAAATGCTAAAGGATCTTCTCTAAACAGGAAACACAGAAAGGATGTTTCAACACGAACTCAAAACAACAAAGTAAATGGCAACGGGATCATACTTATCAATAATTACCTTACATGTAAATGGGTTGAATGCCCCAACCAAAAGACAAAGGGTTGCTGAATGGATACAAAAACAAGACCCCTATATATGCTGTCTACAAGAGACCCACCTCAAAACTAGGGACACACACAGGCTGAAAGTGAAAGGATGGAAAAACATATTCCATGCAAACGGAGACCAAAAGAAAGCAGGAGTCGCAATACTCATTTCAGATAAAATAGACTTTAAAATAAATAAAGGATGTGAAAAGGGACAAAGAAGGACACTACATAAAGATCAAAGGATCAATTCAAGAAGAAGACGTAACAATCATAAATATATATGCACCCAACATAGGAGCACCACAATATATAAGGCAAATACTAACAAGTATGAAAGGGGAAATTAACAATAACACAATAATAGTGGGAGACTTTAATACTCCACTCACGCATATGGATAGATCAACTAAACAGAAAGTTAACAAGGAAACACAAACTTTAAATGATACAATAGACAAATTAGATTTAATTGATATTTACAGGAGTTTCCACCCCAAAACAATCAATTTTACCTTTTTCTCAAGTGCACATGGAACTTTCTCCAGGATAGATCACATCCTGGGCCATAAATCTAGCCTTGGTAAATTCAAAAAAATTGAAATCATCCCAGCCATCTTCTCTGACCACAATGCAGTAAGATTAGACCTCAATTACAGGAAAAAAACTATTAAAAGTTCCAACATATGGAGGCTAAACAACACGCTTCTGAATAACCAACAAATCACAGAAGAAATCAAAAAAGAAATAAAATTATGCATGGAAACGAATGAAAATGAAAACACAACAACCCAAAACCTATGGGACACTGTAAAAGCAATACTAAGGGGAAGGTTCATAGCAATACAGGCGTACCTCAAGAAACAAGAAAAAAATCAAATAAATCAACTAACTCTACACCTAAAGCAACTAGAGAAGGAAGAAATGAAAAACCCCAGGGTCAGTAGAAGGAAAGAAATCTTAAAAATTAGGGCAGAAATAAATGCAAAAGAAACAAAAGAGACCATAGCAAAAATCAACAAAACTAAAAGCTGGTTTTTCGAGAAGATAAACAAAATTGATAAGCCATTAGCCAGACTCATCAAGAAACAAAGGGAGAAGAATCAGATCAACAAAATTAGAAATGAAAATGGAGAGATCACAACAGACTCCACAGAAATACAAAGGATCATAAGAGACTACTACCAACAGCTATATGCCAATAAAATGGACAACTTGGAAGAAATGGACAAATTCTTAGAAAAGTATAACTTTCCAAAACTGAACCAGGAAGAAATAGAAGATCTTAACAGACCCATCACAAGCACGGAAATCGAAACTGTAATCAGAAATCTTCCAGCAAACAAAAGCCCAGGACCAGACGGCTTCACAGCGGAATTCTACCAAAAATTTAGAGAAGAGCTAACACCTATCCTACTCAAACTCTTCCAGAAAATTGCAGAAGATGGTAAACTTCCAAACTCATTCTATGAGGCCACCATCACCCTAATTCCAAAACCAGACAAAGATGTCACAAAAAAGGAAAACTACAGGCCAATATCACTGATGAACATAGATGCAAAAATCCTTAATAAAATTCTAGCAAACAGAATCCAACATCATATTAAAAAGATCATACATCATGACCAAGTGGGCTTTATCCCAGGAATGCAAGGTTTTTTTAACATCCGCAAATCAATCAATGTAATACACCACATTAACAAATTGAAAGAAAAAAACCATATGGTTATCTCAATAGATGCAGAAAAAGCCTTTGACAAAATTCAGCATCCATTTATGATTAAAACCCTCCAGAAAGCAGGAATAGAAGGAACATATCTCAACATAATAAAAGCTATATATGACAAACCCACAGCAAACATTATCCTCAATGGTGAAAAATTGAAAGCATTTCCCCTAAAGTCAGGAACAAGGCAAGGATGCCCACTTTCACCACTACTATTCAACATAGTTTTGGAAGTTTTGGCCACAGCAATCAGAGCTGAAAAAGAAATAAAAGGAATACAGATAGGAAAAGAAGAAGTAAACCTCTCACTGTTTGCAGATGACATGATCCTCTACATAGAAAACCCTAAAGACTCTACTAGAAAATTACTAGAGTTGATCAATGAATATAGTAAAGTTGCAGGATATAAAATTAACACACAGAAATCCCTTGCATTCCTATACTCCAATATTGAGAAAACAGAAAGAGAAATTAAGGAAACAATACCATTCACCACTGCATCAAAAAGAATAAAATACTTAGGAATATATCTACCTAAAGAAACAAAAGACTTATATATAGAAAACTATAAAACACTGATGAAAGAAATCAAAGAGGACACAAACAGATGGAGAAATATACCGTGTTCATGGATTGGAAGAATTAATATAGTGAAAATGAGTATTCTACCCAAAGCAATCTACAGATTCAATGCAATCCCTATCAAGCTACCAATGGTATTTTTCACAGAACTAGAACAAATCATCTCACAATTTGTATGGAAATATAAGAAACCTCGAATAGCCAAAGCAATCTTGAGGAAGAAGAATGGAACTGGAGGAATCAACCTGCCTGACTTCAGGCTCTACTACAAAGCCACAGTCATCAAGACAGTATGGTATTGGCACAAAGATAGAAATATAGATCAATGGAACAAAATAGAAAGCCCAGAGATAAACCCACGCACATATGGACACCTTATCTTCGACAAAGGAGGCAAGAATATACAATGGAGAAAAGACAATCTCTTTAACAAGTGGTGCTGGGAAAACTGGTCAACCACTTGTAAAAGAATGAAACTAGAACACTTCCTAACACCGTACACAAAAATAAACTCAAAATGGATTAAAGATCTAAACGTAAGACCAGAAACTATAAAACTCCTAGAGGAAAACATAGGCAAAACACTCTCCGACATAAATCACAGCAGGATCCTCCATGACCCACCTCCCAGAATATTGGAAATAAAAGCAAAAATAAACAAATGGGACCTAATTAAAATTAAAAGCTTTTGCACAACAAAGGAAACTATAAACAAGGTGAAAAGACAGCCTTCAGAATGGGAGAAAATAATAGCAAATGAAGCAACAGACAAACAATTAATCTCAAAAATATACAAGCAACTTCTGCAGCTGTATTCCCGAAAAATAAACGACCCAATCAAAAAATGGGCCAAAGAACTAAACAGACATTTCTCCAAAGAAGACATACAGATGGCTAACAAACACATGAAAAGATGCTCAACATCACTCATTATTAGAGAAATGCAAATCAAAACCACAATGAGGTATCATTTCACACCAGTCAGAATGGCTGCTATCCAAAAGTCTACAAGCAATAAATGCTGGAGAGGGTGTGGAGAAAAGGGAACCCTCTTACACTGTTGGTGGGAATGCAAACTAGTACAGCCACTATGGAGAACAGTGTGGAGATTCCTTAAAAAACTGGGAATAGAACTGCCATATGACCCAGCAATCCCACTGCTGGGCATATACACCGAGGAAACCAGAATTGAAAGAGACGCGTGTACCCCAATGTTCATCGCAGCACTGTTTACAATAGCCAGGACATGGAAGCAACCTAGATGTCCATCAGCAGACGAATGGATAAGGAAGCTGTGGTACATATACACAATGGAATATTACTCAGCCATTAAAAAAAATACATTTGAATCGGTTCTACTGAGATGGATGAAACTGGAGCCCATTATACAGAGTGAAGTAAGCCAGAAAGAAAAACAACAATACAGTATACTAATGCATATATATGGAATTTGAAAGATGGTAACGATAACCCTATATGTGAGACAGAATAAGAGACACAGATGCATGGAACAATTTTATGGACTCTGAGGGAGAAGGTGAGGGTGGGACGTTCTGGGAGAATGGCATTGAGACATGTGTATTGTCATATGTGAAACAGAGCACCATTCCATGTTCGATGCATGTGACAAGGGCTCAGGGCCGGGGCAATGGGATGATCCAGAAGGATGGGATGGGGAGGGAGGTGGGTGGGGGGTCCGGGAAGGGGAACACATGTAAACCCATGGCTGATTCATGTCAATGTATGGCAAAAACTATTACAATATTGTAAAGTAATTAGCCCCCAACTAAAATAAATAAATTTATAAAAAAAAAAAAAAAAAAAAAAGAAAGGAAATATTTGAAACACATTTTGAAAGGCTTAGAGGATGGTGATGTTATATGGCAATGTTTTCATTTAAAAATACAAACATGGAGTTTGGAAAAAAAAAAAAAAGAATCCTTGTGAATAATGTTAACTAAGCAGTATCATAAAAGGGCTCCCTTCTATGCCTGGTGTTTATCATTGAGAATAGTTCACTTCCCAACACTTTTCTCCAGTTTCCCATCTCTATTTTACACCCAAGAGTCTACACATTTTTCTCATTTCTGAGGGTCTATTTTGATGTCTTTTAAAAACTCACAAAAGTGAAATGGTAAAACGATTACTTTATAAGAAAACAGGATTATGAAGGATAGCTTATGACACCACTTTATTATTGCCCAAGGAAGCAGTAAACTGACGTTATTGTATTTTGAAGGCGGTTTGAATGAATTTCTTTAGTATTTTGTATTTTTGTGAGCCTCCAAATGAGATGTACTTTCTCTACCTCTGCAGGTTTTATTTTCTTTATACACTTCATGCTTTTCTTCCTTCCCAGAGAATTTGAATGTCAAGTCAAAATTGCAAAGGAGAAGAGGATGGGGGAGAGGAGAACTAAAAAAGGTTATTTTGCTCCTTGGTTAGACTTTACCTGATCAGCTCTTCTCTTGCTATCATTATATAAATGTCTGTAACCTGAGCGGGGATGGCAGAGACCACACATGATTACTGCTGCCTCTTTCACATGCCAGATCCATCTGTCTAGCTCCTTGAACTATATTGCTCTCTTTTGTCTTTCTCGTTTGTCCTCTAGAACATCTCACCTTGTTCTACTCTCAGATTTGAGGGTCGTTACCTTGAAGGCTGAGAGCTGAAAGAATTTCTTTTGGAAAATTGTTCAAAAACAAGGATTATACTCACATATGTTAACATTTACTTGGTTCGGTAATGTTTTCATCCTTCTTGTTAAGGTCAAAAATCAAAATCATAGGGCCCACAGATCTGATTTTAATAAAACATCTGTTTATTCAGTGCCATATTTCTCTGGTCAAGGTGAGCTGTTTAGAATGTGTCTTTCCATATTTACACACATAAGATATAAAGGCATAATCAAGTTTGGTTCACGGTTCACTGTTTTGAAACTTGAAATAAAAATAGGACCTATTTTTCCAAATGCTTAAATCATATACAAGTGATAAGATCTCTAGTTGCACTGACTCTGTGTGGAAATCACTATGTTGATCCCTCTCTAAAAAGAGCTAAGTTGTTGTTAGATCAGTTCCTAGGACAGAGCTTTGAGTTGTGACATCAGTTTAAAGCATTGGAATGTAAAGTGAACTTAAAACAACAAGTATCCTAGGCACTAAATGCAATGGTGAATAAAATAGCCATGATCCCTGTCCTCAGGAGGCTTCCACTAAGAAGAGCACAAGGAGCTAAATTGCTAATTGCTACACTTCTGTCTGAACCCCAAAGATGTGATTCTACAGATCTCAATCTTCAAACTCAAAAAGAGGTCTAAAAGGGAATCCACTTCAGGGAAGTTCCACAACCTTCTCTGTTCTCCTTTTACTATCATAAAATTCCCACAAAGGCCTAGAATGGAAAGAGTTAACCTTACCGAACAAAAAATGAACTAACAATGAATTGACAGTTTCAAAATGTACATGATTCCTCTTCTAGTTTAAAAGAGAAATAAAATTTTGAGGTCATATGAGTTTTATGGAACAGCAACCTACTATATACTTTCCACTTCTTTTTGTTTCCTTTGGGACTGTCTTTCTAGAGTGATGATGATGACACAGAGATGATGATGGTGATACTATTACCTAACATTTATGAATCTCTTACAAGTTCCACCAGGACTTACCTAGTGGCTCAGATGGTAAAGTGTCTGCCTACAATGCGGGAGACCTGGGTTCGATCCCTGGGTTGGGAAGATCTCCTGGAGAAGGAAATGGCAACCCACTCCAGTACTCTGGCCTGGAAAATCCCATGGATGGAGGAGCCTGGTAGGCTATAGTCCATGGGGTCGCAAAGAGTCAGACACGACTGAGCGACTTCACTTTCTTTCTTTACAAGATGAGATGAGAAAGGTACTATTTTTATCCTCATTTTACAGATAAGGAAACTGAGGCATAATAGGCTCAGAAATTGGTCCAAGTTCTTTGAAGTAGTGCAAAATTCTTTCCGAACTTGAGAAGAAAACCAATCACAAAGAGATCCTTAATATTAGAGAGCATTTTAGTCTTCATATTTTTCTAATACATGTAATAGGCATGTAATAGGGAAGGATAAATGAATAAATGAAATGATAAAAGAAAAACTGAGAAAATCACAGTATTTCTATATTAAATCTGGTACTTTTATATTGAAACTAAGAGAATCTACATTACATGCATATGTCATTGGAAGTGGAGACCTTCACTTTCTTGCTCCTAATATATAATTCATCTTAAAAAATATGATATGAGTTCACCATGGGAGATTCATGAGTTTCGAGTTGTTGGTTCAAAAATTAAAACTGGCTTACATGCATCCATCCACACTTCACCAATCATGGCCCCCTTCAGCAATGGCATAAATTGTTTGACTTGGCACTTTGAAATTTATATTCTATATGGCCAATGAAAGTGAAGTGAAGTGAAAGTCATTCAGTCGTGTCCGACTCTTTGAGACCCCGTGCACTATACAGTCTACGGAATTCTCCAGGCCAGAATATTGGAGTGGGCAGCTGTTCCCTTCTCTAGGGGATCTTCCCAATCCAGGGATCGAACCCAGGTGTCCCACATTGCAGGCAGATTCTTTATCAGCTGAGCCACCAGGAAGGACATAAGGCCACAGAACTGAGCAATGTTAACTAAATATTATCCACGACATTTACATTTTGAGCAACATGATAGATCAGATATCCCCCACAAAACCACACAAATAGAATACCTAAAAATGTTGAATAAAATTTCAAAATATTTTTTAATGTGCAAACTTACCAACAGTTAAGTAAGAGAAATCCTTACAAGTAAGAAAAAAACTCAGAGAAACAACTGAATACTAACATTGACCTTGGTGGCATTCAGTTCAGTTCAGTCGCTCAGTTGTGTCCGATTCTTTGCAACCCCATGCACTGCAGTACGCCAGGCTTCCCTGTCCCTCCCCAACTCCCAGAGTTTACTCAAACTCATGTCCATTGAGTCGGTGATGCCATCCAACCATCTCATCCTCTGTCGTCCCCTTCTCCTCCTGCCTTCAATCTTTCCCAGCATCAGATTCTTTTCAAATGAGTCAGTTCTTTGCATCAGGTGGCCAAAGTATTGGTTTCAGCTTCAACATCAGTCCTTCCGATGAATATTCAGGACTGGTTTCCTTTAGGATGGACTGGTTGAATCTCCTTACAGTCCAAGGGACTCTCAAGAGTCTTCTCCAACACCACACTTCAAAAGCATAAATTCTTCTGCGCTCAGCTTTCTTTATAGTGCAACTCTCACATCCATACATGACCACTGGAAAAACCATAGCCTTGATGAGACAGACCTTTGTTGACAAAATAATGTCTCTTCTTTTCAATATGCTGTCTGGGTTGGTCATAGTTTTCTTCCAAGGAGCAAATATCTTTTAATTTCATAGCTGCAGTCACCATCTGTAGTGATTTTGGAACCCACAAAAATTGTCTGTCACTGTTTCCATTGTTTCGCCATCTATTTGTCATGAAGTGATGGGACCAGATGCCATGATCTCAGTTTTCTGAATGTTGAGTTTTAAGCCTACTTTTTCACTCTCTTCTTTCACTTTCATCAAGAGGCTCTTTTTAGTTCTTCTTCATTTTCTGCCATAAGGATGGTGCCATCTGCATATCTGAGGTTACTGATATTTCTCCCAGCAATCTTGATTCCAGCTTATGCTTCATTCAACCCAGCATTTCTCATGATGTACTTTGCATATAAGTTAAATAATCAGGGTGACCATATACAGCCTTGACATACTCCTTTCCCAATTTGGAACCAGTCTGTTGTTCCATGCCCAGTTCTAAATTTTGCTTCCTGACCTGCATACAGATTTCTCAGGAGGTACATCAGGTGGCCTGATATGCCCATATCTTTAAGAATTGTCCATAGTCTGTTGTGATCCACACAGTCAAAGTCTTTGGTGTAGTCAATAAAGCAGAAATAGATGTTTTTTCTGAAATTCTCTTGCTTTTTCTATGATCCAATGGATGTTGGCAATTTGGTGGCATTAACTGACCCTTAGTGACTGAGGTTTTTTCCTCATATTTTTCATATCATGATACACATAGAAAATGAAATTATTATAATAACTACTGCTAGAAAAAAATGGGAGAGTATTTGGGAGTGTTGATATGTAACTGCAAAAACATTCATCATATTTACATCACATAAGAAAATTAAAATATAAAGTATTAAATATATTGAATAAATACTCAGTGCTAAATATACTGAATTTGTATAAACTTGACATTAGAAAATTTATAGATATTTTTTAAATTTAATTTATTTATTTTTTCCTGCACTATGTGGCTTGAGGGATCTTAGTTCCCCAACCAGAGACTGAACCTGTGCCCCCTGCAGTAGAAGCCCAGAGTCTTAATCACTGGACCACTAGGAATGTCCCTGCAAATATTTTTAAAGTAACTTGAACTTTCTTTCATGAATGTATATATTTTTTCATTTTATGTCATGCTTGAGATAGCTGTATATAATTCTTAATAAAATCTTTTAAAGATTATCTTTTCAAAAGTCTCACTATGGATAAGCCATTTTTTCTACAAATTTGTAGCAGCTAAAAATCAATGAGCTTGGTAATCAATTAAGAAGTTAGAGGAAGAATAAAAGAATGTGCCCAAAGAAAATGGAAAAAAGGAAGTAAAAAATAAAAGCAAAAGTTAATGCCACATAGGACAGAGGAATGTAATGGAGAAGAAGAGCAAAGATAAAGTTGTTTTTTTTAAAAAAACTCATAAATTTGACAAACTTTTGGCAAAGTTGACTTAGAGAAAATAGAGAAGACACCAATGAAGAACTTTTCAATGATTTTTGAAGTATAGTGTGAACAACTTTATGCCAATAAAGTTGACAAAGTAGATAAAATGGATGAGTCCTTAGAAAAATATATCTTTAAAAACTTAAGATGAAAAACCTGAATAATTCTATAACAATTAAAGAAATGCAATCAGTAGTTTAAAGTCTTCCTCAAGGAAATACCAGTCCCAGACAGTTTTACACAGTAATCCTATTAAACATTCAAAGAATAGATAATTCCAATGTCACAAAGTCTTTCAAAGAAAAGAAACAGACTTCTCAACTACTTTTATGAATCTTACATAACATTGATATCAAAACTAGAAAATGACAGTATGACAAAGCAAAAAATTAAAAATCTTACTCATGAAAATACTCTAAAAATAATAAATAAAATGTTAGAGACTGTTAAGTCTTATCATATATGTGAAAGTTGGCTGTGTTTTTAAAAATGCATTATTTCAACATCAGAAAATCCAGTATTGCAATTCATCTCATCAATATATACTAGTCAGAAAAGTCATTTTATCACCTCAATAGATGCAGAAAATTCATTTGATAAATTTCAATATATATTCCCAATCTAAAAACTTATCAATGTAGGAATATAAGAGAATTTCCTTAACCTAATAAATAGCATTTGCAAAAAAAATCTACAGCATATGTCATAGTGAATAGTATCATAGTGAAATATTAAAAACATTTTCTTTAAAAACAGAAAAAGATAAAACTTAAACATGTTACTTGGGAATATGTACTTTGATAAAACTAAGAAATATAGGGTATTAACACAAAACTCAGAGAAATGGCTACGTCTGGGTGGTTCTAATCAGGAAAATGGATGGTAGATACACAAAGGGTCATTATAGAGAAACACACACAAGCACATACACACAATATAAAATATATTATTCATGACATGTTTGCAGATGAACTGAAACAATGATTCATTCTGCAAATATTAAACAAATCCAGAATGATGGCTAGTCTAAATAACATTGTAACCATAATAGAAATTTAAATCATTTTATCTTCCATTGTACAAGTTCAAGCTTGTCTTCATATAAGTCATATTTGTACACTAAGGTCACAGTTTAACATATTTGAGAATAAACTTCAAATCAACTGCTCACATCTCCATGAAGAAGACTTAGAAAGAATTATATGTGCAGACTCATTCTATTTCCTGAGTAAATCTCCCACAATTAAAACTTTATGTTTAGGGACCACTTTCCACATCATTACGTTCATTTCTTAGAAACCTTTTGCAAAAAAATCAATTCTTTAACAGTACACAAAGGAAAGGAAAGGAACAGCCTTCATCAAATGAACTCATATTGATTGCAGAATTCTACCCCTTTGTTCTAGGCATGTTAAATTCAGCCCCCAAATTCTAAGAGCAATGCTAGTGTGATGTATTAAACTGCAATATTTGGACAGTTCAAGATTTTCTGCTTTGTCTGTTCAGGCACAGACACTTAAGTGGGAACTGGAGCCAGAGTGGAACACTGGGGCTAATGAGGGGGAACTCTGAGGAGGATTAAAAAGAATGTTTTCTGAGTATGAGATGGAAAAGGGGGTTTGATATTGAGCAGGGCAGTGTGCTTTTCAAAAGCCTTCTTCTAAAGAACTTTCTGAACTTCTGGTCCCCAAAGTAGAAATAGAAGACAAAATAGAAACCACTGAGTTCATGTTCCATTGTTTTAAAAAAAAGAAAAAGGGGACAAAAACCAGAATTTGTGTGTTCTCTGAGTGGTTTCCAGAAGAGTAAGGTATATATATGAATATAGTAGGCACTCATTCATTCTCTTTTTTGTTGTCATTGTGTTTAAGGACTAGACTATGTAGGTAGACAGTAGTAATGAAATTAGGTGCCCAAGTTTTCATTCTGATCATATGAAGCATGACTTGCCTATGGCTGGGGTCCATGTTCTAGGTTACTATAAACATTATTTTTAAATTCTGCAAAGTCCCTAAAGTTTCCCAAGAAATGCTATTTCCAATTTTACTTTTTTTTTTTTTTTCTAATTTTCAAAACATGGTCAGGCTGCTGCAGATGCAACAGAGCAGAACCTCATGGAGTCTCTTCCTGGGAAAGGCCCCTCCCCCATATTCTCTGCTGTAGTTCCTCTCTGAAGCACCTAATATCTGACACACATTTCCTGAGTTATTTTACAGACACTAAAACCACCACCAAATGGAAAAAATTAACTACCTGATGATCATGAGCATGTAGCCCCCAGACCTACTGGTGCCTAAGGACTGATAAAGTTAACCTGTGACAGAACCCTGTTAGTCTTCCCTATGGTCCTATTAGTCTTCCCTATAGCTCAAACAGTAAAGAATCTTCCTGCAATACGGGAGATCTGGGTTCAATCCCTGAGTCGGGAAGATCCTCTGGAGAAGGAAATGGCAATCCACCCCAGTATTCTTGCCTGGAGAATCCCATGGGCAGAGGAACCTGGTGGGCTACAGCCCATGGGATCACAAAGAGTCAGACACAACTGAGCGACTTACACTACACTACTACAGCCCTGTTATTTTACCATCAACCAGTCAGAGAATTGCACGTAAACTGATAGCATGCACTTTCCTCCCTCACCTTGCCTTTAAAAATGCTTTGCTGAAACCATCAGTGAGTTCAAGTGTTTTGAGCACTAGCTATCCTGAACTCCTTGCTTGGCACCCTGCAATAAATGCTGCACTTTGCTTCACAACAACCTGATGTTAGCAGATTGGTTTTACTCTGTGTGGATTCATTAGGTTCAGCAACACAGAGATACAATCCACAACCATAATGCATAGTTTATGACCACCAAAATCAAACAACTATTTAGAATCCTCCAGTTATGAATTTCTCAACTTTTTTTGAATTCTACAATAACCTACTATTAGCAGGTCTCCAGTGAGCTGCTAATTCTCCAGGTATGTCCAAGTTATTCTAAAGTGTCCATCTCCAAGCTGAGAAACAATAACCAAAAAGCAGATGGGAGAAAGACCAATCCAATGAGTCCTCTGAAAAACATAGGCCAGTGGAAAGTCACAACAGATTCTTAACAAGACAGATAAGTTATCAGTTCAGTTCAGTCACTCAGTCGTACTTAACTCTTTGTGACCCCATGGACTGCAGCACGCCTGGCTTCCCTGTTCATCACCAACTCCCAGAGCCTACTAAAACTCACATGCATCGCGTTGGTGATGCCATCTAACCTAATCCTCTGTTGTCCCCTTATAGAGAGTAACTTAAAAGAATTTATATCAAGACAAAGGACTGCAAAAAAGTCCAGGGGGAGCTGACCTTTTCTGAGTGTTTCCTTCTACTGCCCGGATTCTGGATGAATGCCTTTTCTTATTCTTTTTCACCCTTCACATTTTATCCTCCACCCTCCATCATCAAAATGCTCTTACACATAGTGTTAGGGGGGAAATGACTCGATCTGACTATAAAAAAGAGAGTTTTAAGAGGCACAAGATGACAAGGCTGGAGCTCCCTCTAGAGCCCATCCTGCAATGCATGGAGGGGTCTTCAGTAAAGCGAGCTAGGACTGGACGGATCCTGGCCCATTTCCCCATCCCAGCTCACCTTGCTGGAGAGCCTTTCCAGAAGATGGAGAGGGCTGCAAGGGCAGAGCTATTCACCATGCCCTGAAGGATGTAGTTTGGAGGCTGCCCAGCAGAGATTAACCAAAATCTCTTCACCAGCACCTTTAGAAGCAAATGGTCTGAGCAAGAATGCTTATTTAATAAGTTCTCCTGTCAATCTCAACTCTGGATACTCACCACAAAAGGGATCTTGATTCTGTGGATATAGAACAGAGAATGTCCATTTGTTCTTTATTCAATCCAGCAGTTTGGGTCATAGTCACAGATGTAGTCATAAGAAATGAATACTCTAATTTTACAATAAGCTAATGACTTCAAATATGAAAGGAAAATATTAATAAGAAACAATGTTGGGCTTTTACAAATATTCTTTAGAAAAGCTAAAGAAATACAAAGAATTAACATATTAATGAAAGACAGAGCAACACAATCTTCATTTGAGCATAAATCACTACTTTTTTTGCCTAGGAAGAAAAATAATGATTCACAGATATCATATTGAGAAACCTAATTTTCAGTGTATTGCAGTTACTTTTAAAACATCAGACAATAAAATGTGGCTTTTGATTTGTTCCTGTAACATGATGTTATTAGAGATAGAGAATATTCAATTTTTTCTTTTGAAAACTGTGAAGAGGGTAACATGAATAATATTTCCCTGTCATTTGGTGAAACTTCACAAGAATGCCTAAGTATCTGACATAATCAAAAGATTGCCTAAGTATCTGACATAATCAAAAGATTGCCTGGTCCACATTGCCTTCAAAACACGGCTTCTTTTTTTCAGATTAGTTCAGCAGAACTTACTAAACAGTTCAACATATCTCCATAAGACCTTCTTGTTACTTCTGAGTCACTATTGTAGATAAATAAAATGGAAGAGCTAGACCCTGTCAACACAAAATTAAACTCTTAACTGAATATGGTATTTTCTTAGTAATGTACAAAATTCATTCTAGGAATCACAATGGCATTTATATAATACTGCAGTTTCTGAAAGGCTTTCACAGCCATTATCTTTCTCTATCCTTAGGACAAAGTAGATCTGAAATATACAAGTTGTGAAATGAAATTGTCCTTCTTTAAGTTGTGTATTGTGAGTCTAATTTTTCTGTCCACTAAATGTTCTGAATACTAACCACTCCTCCAGGCCTGCACTCTTTAGTGTAGCAATTATAGCTAACATTTACTGAGTGCTGAGATGGTTGAGATGAGATGGTTGGATGGCATCACTGACTCGATGAACATAAGTTTGAGCAAGCTCCACAAGTTGGTGATGGACAGGGAAGCCTGGCGTGCTGCAGTCCACGGGGTCGCAAAGAGTCAGACACGACTGAGTGACTGAACTGAACTACTGTGTGCTAGGTCCAGTTTTAAGTGTTTTACATGCATTAATTCAATAATCCTAAGAACACAGTGCTGTGCTTTGTGATTTTACTTAAAGTCCCATTATATTGAGGAAATCTAACTCTAGACATATACTTGTTTCCTATTTGCTTTCTCTTCTAATTTCACCCTGTCTTTGATGGTTTTCCCAATATTTACTTTATTGGTAAAAGTAGCAACACTTGGTTAGCAGATGACACGTTTTTAATGTCCATAAAACCTGCGATCTCTATGTATCCCAAATACAATTAATGTAAACTTTAGAAAAATAACATCAAGAAAATGAAAAAATCAAGAGTAGTTATATGACTTGCCCAAAATAATCCAGCCAATAAACAATCAAGTCAAACTATAAATCTACACCCAGCTCCTTAATGCCTCCTGAAGCTGCGCAAGTCTGCCCATGTCTACCCTTTTTGGAACTATGTCTGTGACCTGGTAATCCTGTCTGTCATCACCACCTTCATCATCACCATCAATAAACAAATCTACTAAGAACATTTCTACATTTGATGTAGGGCAGAAATGGATGACACAGAGCCAGCAATGCCAACATTCCTACAGGAATTCACACTCTACGAATAATAGCGAGGAGATCAGAGGTACAACCAAGGGGATATAGTGGGTTAAGAACAACCCAGGCTCTAGGTTACGAAAATGAATAAGATGAGGAGTACCTCATCTCACTTAAGCATACTTGAAGAGGGAAGCCTGATAAACATGTACTAGATATTTCCCTGTAAATACCAGCTCCTTTTCTTCATGTTGATACAAAATGTTGCAAATGCATACTGATGATTTAAGCTAAGCAAATGAACATTTAAGTTAGGAGGCAAAGAAAGTGATAGAAAAGGCATTGCACTGGAAATCAGATATGTTAGTTTCAACTCGATCAAGGTATAATTTTGCCAAGACAACTCATCTCAGCCTCAGAGGCAAAATATTCTGTTGGATAGGGGGAGAATCTGATTTTGGCTCAAGCCATTTACTGGCTCTGTGACCTTGAACAATTTTTAACCTTCAATTTTTTCATATACAAAATGGATAAAATAATTCTAACCTTGTAGGTTTACTGTAAAGATCGAATATACTAACTAAATTAAAAGACACTTGCTCCTTGGAAGGAAAGTTATGACCAACCTAGACAGCATATTCAAAAGCAGAGACATTACTTTGTCAACAAAGGTCTGTCTCATCAAGGCTATGGTTTTTCCAGTGGTCATGTATGGATGTGAGAGTTGGACTATAAAGAAAGCTGAGTGCAGAAGAATTGATGCTTTTGAAGTGTGGTGTTGGAGAAGACTCTTGAGAGTCCCTTGGACTGCAAGGAGATCCAACCAGTCCATCCTAAAGGAGACCAGTCCTGGGCGTTCATTGGAAGGACTGGTGTTGAAGCTGAAACTCCAATATTTTGGCCACCTGATGTGAAGAACTGACTCATCTGAAAAGACCCTGATGCTGAGAAAGATTGAGGGCAGGAGGAGAAGGGGACGACAGAGGATGAGATGGTTGGATGGCATCACCAACTCAATGGACATGAATTTGGGTAAACTCTGGGAGTTGGTGATGGACAGGGAGGCCTGGCGTGCTGTGGTTCATGGGGTCACGAAGAGTCGGACACGACTGAGCAACTAAACTGAACTCAACTGAAACATACTAAGGTTTTTGCAAATAGTAGTTGCTTAATAGTGTTTACCATTATTACTTCTTTATTGACAAAATGCTGCTGCTGCTGCTAAGTCGCTTCAGTCGTGTCCAACTCTGTGAGACCCCATAGACGGCAGCCCACCAGGCTCAAATGAGGAGACTACTAAATAATTTTTCATATCCCTCCAATTTTTAAAAGCCTATATTCTTACCTAGAGAATCCCAGGGACAGAGGAGCCAGGCAGGCTACAGTCCATAGGATCGCAAAGAGTTGGACACAACTGAAGTGATTTAGCATCCATGCACACATGAGTCTATATCTACTTGGCACTGGGTTAAGTACACTTGTTTAAATGTTTGCTTTAATAGATTGTTGCTTAATGACCATGTCATTTTTATAGCATGAAAGGCCAATCAAATCACGTCTAGAAAAAATAATTCTTATTTTCAGTCAACCCACAATCCAATTGGGGTACATTAGCATTATTAAGTCATTAATGGAAGTGAGATAAGAAAAATGTCTCAAATTGCTTAGATTAAGTATATTTTACCTGATCTATCCTCTAGTGAAAAATCACCTATGAATTAGTGCAAAACTTTCACAATTTTTCAAACAAGAAATAATTGTTTTTCTAAATTCATACTACATCATCTTTTCTCTGGAATAGTATCTTTCATACATTTTGACTACAACCCATTGCAATCTAGTCCACACACACATATGCAAATATTTTAAGAAATAAAGAAGAAATAAAGGTTTCACAAACCATCTGCATTGCATTCACATTTTCTATTCCTTTTTAATTCAAGGTTTAATGCTGATCATTATCTACTAAACTGATATCATGACCCATCAAAGGGTCACCAACAACCATCTGTAAAACACTACAGTACAGCATTTCTTTCTCTATGAAGATTATTTAAAAACATCAACTAGTTAGTACTACTTCTTGTCCAGTCAGCTGGTTAAACCATGTACATTCAGTTAAATAATATGTTGCACATAGATCACAATATTGTTGGTCATTAATCAACTGGAATTCAGATAAATTCGATTAATCTAGCTTATAACTATACTATGTTCTTAAAATGCTCTAGAAACATATTTACCCGAAATGCTCACTATAAGTTCCCTTTTCCCACTAAAGGCATTCAGTTCAGTTAAGTTCAGTCACTCAGTTGTGTCCGACTCTTCACGACCTCATGAACTGCAGCACACCAGGCCTCCCTGTCCATCACCAACTCCCGAAGTTTACTCAAACTCATCTCCATTGAGTCGGTGATGCCATCCAACCATCTCATCCTTGGTCGTCCCCTACTTCTCCTGCCTTCAATCTTTCCCAGCATCAGGGTCTTTTCAAATGAGTCAGTTCTTCCCACCAGGTGGCCAAAGTATTGGAGTTTCAGCTTCAACACCAGTCCTTCCAATGAATGCCCAGGGCTGGTCTCCTTTAGGATGGACTGGTTGGATCTCCTTGCAGTCCAAGGGACTCTCAAGAGTCTTCTCCAACACCACACTTCAAAAGCATCAATTCTTCTGCACTCAGCTTTCTTTATAGTCCAACTCTCACATCCATACATGACCACTGGAAAAACCATAGCCTTGACGAGATGGACCTTTGTTGACAAAGTAAAGTCTCTGCTTTTGAATATACTGTCTAGGTTGGTCATAACTTTCCTTCCAAGGAGTAAGTGTCTTTTAATTTCATGGCTGCAATCACCATCTGCAGTGATTTTGGAGCCCCCTCAAAAATAAAATCAGCCACTGTTTCCACTGTTTCCCCATCTATTTGCCATGAAGTGATGGGACCGGATGCCGTGATCTTAGTTTTCTGAATGTTGAGCTTCAAGCCAACTTTTTCACTCTCTTCTTTCACTTTCAGCAAGAGGCTCTTTAGTTCTTCTTCTAAAGGCATTTGATACATCAATTTAGCTTCACAATCTGTAACTAGAATTTCAAAGAGAAACTGTAGGAATGCTCTTTATCAAATTTTACAATGACTTTTTCTTTCTTAGGTTGAGTTATTTTACTCCTCCATGTCTGTATCTATCATACAAGAAGTTCTATGATCTTTCTTTGTATACCTTTATCCCAGAATCTATGACAACTTCTCATGGGAAAAATGGGGGGTGTAGCCATAATTTTCCTTTCTTGATAACTGAGATTAGGTCACAGCTTTGGACTGTAATGCATATTCCAGCTCTCTGCTTGTCCTGTGTCAATATATTTTTAAGCTATTGATAATATCAAATTCAACAGGCTTCTGATGTTATCAAGTTTCACAGGCTTTTCAACCTTAAATTTCTATGTCTTCTCTATTTGTATTTCATTTATTTTTGCTGTCACTCTTCTACATCCCTGTCATTCTTCACACCTGGATGTATTTGCCTATGTTTCAAATACTGAGCCTTCTGTCAATGATGATACACATTTCCCATTCTGATTTTTACAACTTCTCTCATGACACCAAAAAGACCATGCAGAACACCCTGCCCCAGGAGTTTCCAGACACTTGAGTAAATGGGCTTATGATGCATTCTATACTAAATCCAAAGCTGAGTTCCCTTCCAATTCCTGTCTGCCATGATTTTCTAATGTGAAATTTTTCTTAGTTAAGTTCTTTCTTAGTTAAGTTCTTCATTTCTGCCTTTGAGCTAAAGCCTTTTTTTTTCTGATCTACAACTATTTATCATTCATTTTACTACCTTTCACTATTCTTCCACTAGCCCTTTCATTGATAAGTCATAATCTCAAAATTCCATGCTATTAGACTAACTTCACACAGCCTATCATTTAGGATCTTTTCTCCTATTAAGAACACATAGACGGTCCCTACACTGCTGCACACCTGGTTTCTTTAGGAAAGATATCAGAATTCAGGCACAAGAGACCCATTCTGGTAACTCCATGTCAGTAACTCTATTTCAAAAAGGTTTGTTATCTTCTTTCATTTTGCTCAATAGTAATTAGATATGGTTCATGTCTATACTGATCAAAAATGTATTTATCTTCCTCTTGCAAGCTACTCATTCTTCTGTTTTATTTTAGTAGAAGCAATGAGAAATGTGCTCAAGATTACACTTAGGACAATTTAACAAGGACAGTGTTGTAATCCTGTGCAGTACATGTGTCATAGAATTGTAATTATAATTTGAGAGCTGAATGGTAATAGCTGCATAAACATGTAAGATGCTGGGGGAGGATGGTTTTGCTTATTTCTTTTCTTGAAATGCCCCAGTGATTTTTCATAACAGTTTTATGTTTAATCACCAAATAACTTATCTACTATTCGACATGTGAACCAGCCTCTTAGCTTTCTGCTGTTGGTAATATCTTCTTGTTATTATTAGGAATAAAGGTCAGTTCCTTAGTCTTTCCTCATATCAAATAAAAACTCCAGTTGACTCATTATAAAGAAAAAAATCACATTAATGAAAGTTTGTGTTGACCCTCAAAGTTCATATATATTATGGAAATTACACTTTAAAACTTTCCCAAGCAGAAAGTGAAGAAGAACTAAAGAGCCTCTTGATGAAAGTGAAAGATGAGAGTGAAAAGTTGGCTTAAAGCTCAACATTCAGAAAACTAAGATCACGGCATCCGGTCTCATCACTTCATGGCAAATAGATGGGGAAACAGTGGAAACAGTGGCTGATTTTATTTTTGGGGGCTCCAAAATCACTGCAGATGGTGATTGCAGCCATGAAATTAAAAGACACTTACTCCTTGGAAGGAAAGCTATGACCAACCTAGACAGCATATTAAAAAGCAGAGACATTACTTTGCCAACAAAGGTCCATCTCGTCAAGGCTATGGTTTTTCCAGTGGTCATGTATGGATGTGAGAGTTGGACTATAAAGAAAGCTGAGTGCAGAAGAATTGATGCTTTTGAAGTGTGGTGTTGAAGACCCTTGAGAGTCCCTTGGACTGCAAGGAGATCCAACCAGTCCATCCTAAAGGAGACCAGTCCTGGGCGTTCATTGGAAGGACTGGTGTTGAAGCTGAAACTCCAATACTTTGGCCACCTGATGTGAAAAGCTGACTCATTTGAAAAGACCCTGATGTTGGGAAAGATTGAAGGCAGGAGGAGAAGGGGATGACCAAGGATAAGATGGTTGGATGGCATCACCAATTCAATGGACGTGAGTTTGGGTAAACTTCGGGAGTTGGTGATGGACAGGGAGGCCTGGCGTGCTGTGGTTCATGGGGTCACAAAGAGTCGAACATGACTGAGCGACTGAACTGAACTGAATTATCATGCTATTAAGCCCCCCAGTTAGAATTCTCCTGTAGAGTTCTCTGCTTCATGCCAGTGTGATATGAAGTTATCTCTACTCTTGTCCCCATGGTTTATCTCCTCATATCACACACAGAAGGGCACTGAAGGGCTCACATGCTGCAACTGTAGCTATATGCTGTGCTAGGCTTGGGTCTTTTTGTTTTCATTTAAAATTTTGCTCACTTTGAAAAGTTTCTAAGGCAAAGATATAAAATGTAATACACTGGCCTGGCCATCTGGATTCTTTTTACTGCATGATATCATCACACCAAATATAAGTACCAATCACTAAAAATTCATTTTCATATTAAGCATCTGATACAATGTTCTTTTATGTATGTATAAATATTTATTATTTATAAAAATATGTAAGCACCTTTTTAACATTTTGACAATGGAAAGAAGCTTTTACATGTACATGTAGCCTCACACCAAAGAAACCACCTAATAAGATATGATATGGGTTATATAGGGCCTGTTATTTTTCACAAATGTTCGCTTAAAATCTCACAGTTATAAAAATTCATTTGATATTCACATTACTATATTCTCCAACATCTCTTCAATTCTCACATTACATAAAAGCAAAAAAAAAAAAAAGTTTCAAAATTTTCATTTAAAATCATTTTCTTGTAAGTTTGGCTTGGCAGATCGAAAATTCTTGTAAGTGAAATATGTTGTTAGAAAATGAAAACTGCCTTTCCTGAGGGTACACATTTTTCTCTACATCCGGGGGAATATTTGAAACGCTCTAGCAGAGGAAAACCCCCTTTCAGGGCCATTCCATAACTCTGAACTTAGGATGGATTAGCATCTCTAAGAGGCAAGACCTTACTTTGTCATATGCTCTGCTGCTGCTGCTGCTAAGTTGCTTCAGTTGTGTCCGACTCTGTGCGACCCCATAGACAGCAGCCAACCAGGCTCCTCTGTCCCTGGGATTCTCCAGGCAAGAATACTGGAGTGGGTTGCCATTTCCTTCTCCAATGTATGAAAGTGAAAAGTGAAAGTGAAGTCGCTCAGTCGTGTCCGACTCTTTGCGACCCCATGGACCGTAGCCCACCAGGCTCCTCAGTCCATGGGATTTTCCAGGCAAGAGTACTGGAGTGGGGTGCCATTGCCTTCTCCTGTCATATGCTCAGCACCAGCCAAATGGTGAAACCTGGTGACTGTTCTGAACTTGAGTAAATCCTGATCTTGTCTCTTCAGAGTTCTGCCATCAGAGCTCTGCACATACTGGGCCACATAGCTGAGCAGGCTGCATATCCAAGAAGAGCACATCTGCACTGATGCCCAGAATTATGAAAGGAAAGCTTGAAAGACGTACCCTCTTCTCCTGTGCCGAATGCTCCTACAGGCGTGTAAGGAAATCCAGTGTGGAACAGGAGTCCCCACTCTTAAGAAAGAAAGTCTAACATTTTGATTCTTACATAAAATCTCCATTTTTAATAACGTGATATTTTTTCATGAGAAACTAAAAGGTAAGGGGAAATATGCTGGATCCTAATATATAATTGATTATATCCCAGCATTGTAATAAAGATCTTTACCTATGTATCAGGAAAACCCTTGATTTAGGAATAAGCTCATCATAAATTAGGCCATCAAAAAATTCTGGAAGAATTCCTTTAGTGCAATTACGGCTGGGGTCACAAATCCATGAGAAAAATGAGTATCATGTCTTTCAAAGTATATGGTATTCACTTCTCAACCTGGCATGTGGGACATTTTAAGTAACTTCCTTTTTTCCCATTCTTCACACCATTAATCATTCATTTTTTTATTCATTAACTCAACAAAAATGAATACCTATTATGTGCCATACATATACATACTACTGTGTGACAAGATACAGCAGTAATAATAACATAAGAACAGTAACCCTACCTATTGGCTCAGCTGGTAAAGAAACCACCTGCAATGAGGGAGACCTGGGTTCGACCCCTGGGTTGAGAAGATCCCTCGAAGAAGGGAAAGGCTACCCACTCCAGTATTCTGGCCTAGAGAATTCCATGGACTACAGTCCATGGGGTCGCAAAGAGTCAGACATGACTGAGCAACTTTCAATTTCACTATGTACCGAACACTGTTCTCCCATACACCTTAGCTTATTTAATCCTTGCAGTAATCTCCTGAGGTAAGTACAATTATATGCTCACCTTGCAGATGAGCAACTGAAGTACAGAAAGATTAATTCCCTGTGTCATATAGTGAATGAATACCAGAGCCAGGGTTCACATCCCCCTCTTTTTACTCCAGTGTCCATTATCTTGACCACTACGATATATGAGAAAAGGACATGGGTTTATAGAACTTTCAATGTACTGGAAAAGACAGACGTTAAACAAATAAACACATTTGTAATCCCAAATGTTGATAAGATATATAAAAAAAGAGCACAGTGCCTTGAGATAGGATGGCATAACAATGCCAAGGCTCTTCCTGCTGCCTAAGAAGTGTGATAATTACCTACGGTGATCCTCATCTCACCAAAACGGCAAAGGTATAAAACTGAAGAACGCAAGCTGATTGAAAAGAGCTGGGGAAAACTAAGGCTGGGAAGCTGGGGAAGGTAAGTAAGCAATTCAGTCTTCAGTCCTTGCCATACTTGCCATACAATCAAGGCTCACTATCTTAGAGGCCCTTCTTGTTGGTACAACTCAGAATGACCAGTGACAGGGATCTGGTAAATGCAACACCCCCTCTTCCCATCTTACCCCTCCCAAATACCAAAATCCAATCAAGATTAGGTGCTCCTTCTTCACAGGTGAAACCAAGAACCTCCTCATCTGCTATATTCCACCAAAGTTTATGGTAGGTGTCTAAAAATGTCCAATTCTGCCTCAATGCTTTAGCTTACTAAAAAAAAAAAAAAAAAAAAAAAAAAAGATGGAAAAGGAAGGAAATGGCAACCCACCCCAGTATTCTTGCCTGTAAAATTCCATGGACAGAAAAGCCTGGCAGGCTGCAGTCCATGGGGTCACACATGCAGGAGAGGGGGTGGAGGGAGATGGGTTGGGAGCAATAAACAGAGCAAGAACTAAAAAAAAAGAAGAAGAAGAAAGGTCTCATTGGCTTGTAACTGGTAAAACTTGCATTTCTGAAAATAATTTAAGATAATGGCTTATAGTCAACAAAACAAAAAAACTCCACCTTTACGAGGCTTGGCTATTAACTGACTTGGAAACAGACTGAAATATTGATTTGAAAACAAAAACATGAAATCAGAGAATCATGCTCCCAGGAAGACAAAATCCCCTTTCCATTTAGATTAAAAAAAAAAAAAAAAAAGATCTGGACTTTATTGCCCTGCTTGCCAATTACAGATCTAGCTCTTTTTATTAGTAGAGAAATCAAACAAAAAAGAAACATCTCTCTTCTCAAGAAATTATTTCCCTGTGGATTTGGGAAATTTTGCATCTCTAATTGTTATTATTTAGTTTACACATTGTTTTTATCTCTTCATTCTTTATATTAGGCATGGTCCCTAAGTATAGGATTACATCTTGAGGAAGTGTGACATATCAGCTCCTAAGTCTGTAGTTTCATTCCACTTAGGTTAATGATGATTCAGAGGGGAGGGAGAGGGCAGGTGTTCATTATAGCACCATTAATTATGGTCGTTCCGCACTTCTAGGTAGAAAGCAACATCATTTTCATGTCCAATAAATTAAGTACGTTTTCTAGTTCATTGTTCAGAATCATAAAAGAATAATTCTTGATGTTGTATTGCCACAAGAAAGTCTTCTGCTTTCATCTTAGTGTATTATTTCATATGGGATTTTATAGTCTACCTGGCTCTGATTTATGAGGTTACTATATTAAAATGCTTAGATAACTAAATATACAACTTAATAATTTGACTTCCAATGAAGGTTAAACAGTCTCTGATAAGCAAATGGCACATTAAGTCTCACCTTTAATAGTTAGCAAATTACACTTGAGAGACTTAGGTAAATTATAAGAAGCCTTCTTAATATTAAAGAGGAATAGTCTAAAGGTTAGAAACTAAACTTTGACTGTAATTTACAATCAATTATGTCAAATATATTGTTAGTATCGAGACTTTTGTAAAAAAAAAAAACCTGAAAAGCACATTAAATGTGACTTTCTTCAGAAATACCTTCTTTATCCCATTTTTTAAAAAGTCTGTGAATACAACTGACTTTAACTCTTAATATAATTGACTTTGAGTTATAATCAATTCTTTAATTAATATACTTCATTAATAAATAAAATTATGTCCTTCTGTGGTTTACCTAGAAATAAAATACCATATAAATGGCAAATAAGTGCCAAGAATTTAAGGACCTGGACTTATCTGAAAACGAAGTAAACATCCTTATAGCTTCATCGGTACAAAGGTTATCATCACATTTTACACTGATATATGGGAAACAGAATAGCATACTAATGTCAAATTTCTGAAAACATGACATCATATTTCACTACTGCAGAATAAATGATTTTTTTTTAATTCTCTTCCAGGAAGAGAAAAGGAAAAAAAGATTGTAATAGTTGCAATTTGTATTAACTTCAAAGCTGGGAATTCTTTCCCAAAGATAGTTTGCTTTCATTCCTTTTTAAAACAGCAATGTCAGTTTAGACACAAAATCTCATAAAAGTAAAACATCTTGTCATATGTTGAGAAATCACCCACAAATCACTTTCAGACCTTTAAAAAAACAATCTAATTTGAATCACCGGTCTAAATAGGTCATTTAACTCAGAAAAATTAAAATTAGAAGAATTGACCCTGTATAGCTAAAGCATCTGCATCCTCAATGTCCTGCTGTCTTCAAAGTCAAACCAGAGCTAAGTGTCAAGAACAACAATAATATATTAATTTATTCCAAATCTCAAAGTTAGTCTGCTCTTGAGATGGCCATAAAAGACAACATTATATAGAAAAATCATGGGGAGGGATGCTTGAAGAAGTTGAGAGTGAAAGTACAGAAGGAAAAGCAGAAAACTCTATATTTAAGAAGAATAATGGTATATATGTATATTGGGGGGCGGGTCTCTACTAGCGAGACCCCCTTTCACATGCACATGTTCACAGTATATGGCAAATGGAAATCAGCTGCAGCACACTTAACACAAAGCAAATAACTTCCAAAGAAGTTGATTCTCCCACAAGCTTCTCCTATAGTTAACTAGCAGTATAAGATCACGAACCTTAATGCTCTTGTCTGGCACCCTTCAGAACTTAATCAGCCTGTAACATTCTGGTAAACACAGGGATCAAAGCCCTACTCCCTAGAAAACCTTCCCAGGCATAGGAAAAACTACAAAATCTTAAAGGGAACACCTTTAAAGAAAGAGAACAATAAAATAAAACACAAATGAGAATGTGGCTGCCTGAGATATCCTCTACTTTTCCAACCAGATCACCCATAACATCAAAAGGACCCCCACCATGTTGGAACAAGAAGGCATCCAGTGTTGGAGGATGGAATCTACCTTTAGAAGGCAGGGCATCGAAGGTGGCTAGCAGAAAGGGAATCAGCACCGCTGGAGGCAGAGAAAGGAGTCAGTTTCAGGACTCTCCAGAGCCACCAGGAAATGCACTCTCCCTCTCTTTTTGGGTTAAAAGTAATTCGGATGCTCAGAAAAAGTACTTTCACATTCTCCAGCTAGCAACAATCTATCATCCATAGGAAAAGAATGATCAGAGACACCAAAGAAACAAGCTTTCCTCTGTCCGTCTTCCTAAAGCCACTTCCCCAAAACTGAGATCTTGAGAAATCTTGATTCCCTCAAGGTTTCTGTTTAAAGATGGAATGGAAGGACCTTTGCTCTGACAAGGAAGCAAACAGAAGACTTGACATTGGGGAATTACAAAGGAACATCCTACGGTACAGTTTTCTTAAACGGGTAAATCCCAAAACAGAATTCGGGTTTATTTACCTCTAGACGGATGATAAAAATTTTATAACTTCCTGGGACAGAGAGAAACAACTTCACTCCAGCCCCCAACCCCAATCACCCTCAGAAAGCAATGACTGAAACAGTCCCAGAGAGGGACCGAGCAGGCTGACCCTCCTTCCACTACAATCGCTCCAAATCCGCTTTTCGCCCCGCTGTCAGCCCCTCCTTTAGTTTCTCTGCTAGCGCCTTAAGCGGCCGCTTCCTCTCCCCACCTCGAGTTCTTAGCGGACTCGGCCCAGCAACCGCCCTGCCCCTGACGTGTCCCTCTGGGTGGTGTCCCCCGCACTTGGGAGGTTCTCGAAAGCCCCAGTCTAGGCTCTGGAGAAACCCTGGGGGTTCCGGCCTCCCAGGGCTCCCGCCAGAGCGGATTAAGTTGCTCGGCCCCCAGAGGCGCGCACTGCCCGCGTCCCTCCCACTCCAGCCCCTCCCGGGCTCCCGCGCCCGGGGTCCCCCAGCCTCCGCTGAGGTGAGCGCGCACTCACCGGAGGTGAGCTGCATCCAGGCACAGATCTTGTACACCGTAGCCGTGTTGCAGAAGAAGAAGAGGGTAAAGCAAATGATGCATGCAATGATGAGCATCATGGAGAGGCCGATGAAAAAGGAGGCGGCTTTGAAGGCGCCCGAGGGCAGCGTGGAGAAGTCCGTGAAGCTGCCCCTGCAGGTCAGCTCCCGGGAGAAGCCGTTGCCGATGCAGTAGTGGAAGAGCCCGAAATAGCCAGCTTGCGGGGTGTCCACGCCGTCGCCGATCCAGTAGGGCTGGATGAAGCACACCACGTTGACGATGGCAAAGCAGATGGTGAAGATGGCCCACAGCACGCCGATGGCCCGCGAGTTCCGCACATAGTTGGTGTGGTACAGCTTGGCAGCCTCCTGAGCCGGGAGCATCGCGGCGGCGGCGGCAGCGGCGGCGGCTCCGGGCATTCTCCCCCTCCTCCTCCTCCTCGTCCTCCGCCTCCCCCCCCCGCCTCTCCGCGCTCAGGAGACACACTCACCGAGCCGCGCGAGCTGCAACTCCCCTGCCTCCTCCTCAGCCCAGTAGCGCCAGTTTCAGAGTCTGCATCCTCGCTCCCGGACGGAGGGCGGGGGAGCGCCGAGCACCCCTCCGGCTCGCCTGGCACAGCCTCCCGGCCCCCCTCCCTCCCTCCCTCCCTCCTGGCCGGGGCTTCAGCCCTCCTCACTGCCCTCCGCCCCTCTTCCCGCCGCCGCCGATGCAGCTGCGGCAGCTGAAGGCGGCAAATCCAGCGCGCGGCGTCGCGGCGCGCGAGCTCGGGCGCCCCTCCAGGCTTCCGCCTCCCTGGCGACCCTGGGACACTCCTCGAGTGCCGGGTTTGGGCCAGGGAAGCTGGCCTTGAGTTGCGGATGGGGGAACCTTAGAAGGGGGTGGGAGCACCCACAGGGATCCCCGAGGCGATCCCAGGATCCCAGTTGGGGTTAGGGGCCGGGCGCCGAAGACTGATTCTGGAAGCTTTTCAAGCGCCGCACAGCAACGTGCTTCGACCTCTGCATCTTTGCAGGCGTACGAGGGGCAACGCGGCAGGTGAAGGAGAGAGAGGCCGAAGGAAAAGAGACGTGCTGCCCCAAGAGAATCCCCAGTGACAACGACAGAAAGACCGCCCCTGGCTAACTCCTCGACTGGGTGGAGACAAGTTAGGCAGGAGCCTGGCAGACAATAACGTAAAAGACACTCCTCGTGGGTAGTCTCATACCAGCTAAGCTGGACTTACTTCTTCTTGGCATTCCCATTCCCTCCGCCCCCATTGGGTCAGACGAACCTACGCTTATACTTTCCTTTAAGTAAGGTCGCTTCCCCCATAAATTTTGCTAAAAATGGGGCCTGTGGGGCATAGAAGTGACTGTGTCACTGAAATGTATAGTTTTTCTCAAAACATTGGTTATTTTGGCCAGTGTTCTATTTCTTATACAAATATTCACTGGCAGATATTTTGTACCCAGGCACTAGGCTGCGTGCTAAGGATACAACAGCCACAGCAGATGGTTGTCTTCTTTCCTTGTCCAGGTATTTCTTCCTCCCCTACAACTAACCAGAAAATTGTTTTCAGAGTAATTTCCTCTGAATTATCCATATATAATCCCTTACATTTTCATGTGGTGTTACTGTTATACACCCCTACTTGGTGCTGTTTCCTTAATGTTTTTCCTTTCCAGACTTTCTATTGCTCTTTTAACAGTCCCTGCCTTTTAAACTCCTTTATTTCCATTTGTTATTTTTTTGGTTCCTTCTGACTATGAGATGAAACCTGTAACCCCTACACAAAACAATGAAACCAGAATGTTCAGTAGCAGCCTCAGATACGGGTAACAACTCATTTTGAACCCTATGATCACTGAATTCTCTGAGCAGAAAGGAGGGAATTCTGTTAGAATTTGACCCTTAAATCTACACTTAATTGCACACCTTATTATAACCACAAAACATATGTAAGCTCCTTGACACTGTCTTGCTTTTATGTCCAACCTGCCCAGCTTCGTCTTAGAACAGTGAAAGACGTGAGATACCAGGTGGAAAGTGAAGTTAGCAGGAAGAGGTAAGAACACTTACTAATACAATGGTTCAGTTTGGAGGGGTGGCTGCTCAGCAAGCAGGAAGGAAAGCTCCAAAAGGTATTCAGTTACATAGATGGCAGTTATGTAGAAGAGGGGTCATACCCTAAGTGGTGAAGACCAACCACACCCCTCATCTATTAACCTGAAGATTTGAGATTGTATGGGGAGAGAAAGGGGAGTTTGTGGAAATAAGGATATGGGACACAAAAGCTAATGAAGGGATTGAAACTAGATTTAAAAGTGCGAGTATTGAGTATTGGAATTTTGGACTTCCTTGGTGGCTCAGGTAGTAAAGAACCTGCCTCCCAATGCAGGAGACATGAGAAATATGGGTTTGACCCCTGGGTTGGGAAGATCCCCTGGAGGAGGGCATGGCAACCCACTCCAGTATTCTTACCTGGAGAACCCCATGGACAGAGGAGCCTGGCAAGTACAGTCCATAGATTCACAAAGAATCGGACACGACTGCAGTGACTTAGCATGCACACAGGCAAGAACTTCTTACAAGTATGCTTGTAGACTCTCAGAAGGTCTTTTAAAAATCAGAAGGATTGGGGTGCAGGGTGAGGGTGTGGGGAGGAAGGAGGATGACCTAAATATGAGCCAGCCCAATATAACACTTGCAAGTCTCTAAAAATATAATTTGTGATGATGCATCATCAGTGCATTGGTGGCAATGGAGGGTCAGAATGTCTGTTAGGTTTCATTTGTTTTAACTTCCCTGAAATTGCTGTTAAATCAGAAAAGCAGAAGAGTTTTAACATGGAAGGATGAAGAGGAAAGGTGAGGGTAATAGGATTTATGGGGCCATCTGGCAGGCCATGTGTCCTAGGGGCAGTGATAGCTTTATAGCAAGAACTACGGTAATTTCTAGTGACTCTTTCAAGCCCTCAAATCCCCCCCAAACCTGCTTGTATAAAGTGGTCTTTCTTTAAAATCCATGCCTAAAAGAGATCTTACTGTTCCCCTGGGGTAGTTGAGATGGAAGGTTGCTGAGAGGGGAAAGGCTGAGAATCAAAAAGCCTGGTTTAGATCTCAGTGCTTAAATTGCCTTTACAGGACCAAGAAAAGACTGGCGAGTGACTCAGATTCAAATGTTGTGATTCAAAGAGCTTTTCTATTTGAGTCATGCTGAAGGAGAGCCTTATTCTTATTCCCGTTTTGGAAATGCCTCTGTGTTCAACCTCAGAATCACTATGCCAAGGGGCATACTCAAGGTGTCCCCTCTTATCAACAGCATCTAGGGACAGACCAGTGTTTGTGTATTGTGACCTAAAGTGATCCCTTCCCCCTGAGAATCTGAGCTGTTGCTCCTTGAGGTGAGGGGTCAATCATAGATGTGTTGAACACTTCCAGTGGTCTTTCTCCTCACTTCTATCCTTCCCTGAAGATTTCCAGGATGAAGAAGGATCTCCCAAGACTATTGGAACTAGGGATGACCTGTAGACTTTTCAGTTACCATCAGTGAATGCAGATTGTCCTTCTACATCTTCCCAAATCAACCCCATTGCACATCTCCAAACTTGCCCTTGGCAACTAGAAATCCCAGAGGTAAGGCTGTCCCTATCTTTAATCTAAAGCTTTAGTCTCAAACCATACAGACTTTAGGAGTTCAGACAGTCAAGCATCTGGACAACTAATTACATTCATCAAATGTTATATGACCGAGGAAGTGTTTTGGGGAGGAGGAAATAATACTAGCCTGGTTCATGCTAAGAAGTTACTGTTGATAGAAAAGTATTTGGAAACTAAAGTGTGATTCATATGTGCTAAATAACTAGCAGAAGTCAGTGTCATTGACAGCATCAAATTAGAAACACTGAATACTCAAATCTCAAACTTCACTGTGTAAAATGTTTTTCTCTTACTGCCACAAAGGGTCAGTAGTGAGATCCACTTATTCCCCAAACTGTTGTAATGTTAGGGCTATAAAAGAAAAACAACCGAAGAATAGTTGGACTATATAACACTACTAAAAAGATGCCTGGTGAGTTAAAGGACTCACTGTTTTGATTCCAGGCTAGTCTGTGATGGCTTGGGAGAGTGTAAAAGCTTTGCAGGGCAAGGAACTTGGGATCCAGACCCAGCACTATCTTCACCTAATAAGAGATCAAGGCTCTTGGGGTTCTTTTCCTCATTTCAATAATTATAGTGAGGAAGAGGGGACATAAGAGGAATTCTAAGGTCCCCTTCTGCAGTAAAATTCTATTTTATTCTACAAAGACTATTTCTGGATGAATTTGCAAAAATAGATAAAATGCAGTACTTGGGAAAAAATGGGGTGAGACCTAACAAGAGATAGCAGACTCTGACAGTGCAGACATTTTATTTAAAATTGAAAATCCTTTCTGAAATCCAATTGTCATATTAATAATTTTTCAGGCAATGGGTACTTAGTATTTCCAAGTGAGTCATTGCTATGACCTTGGGAAATGCAGAAAAAGATGATTTCCAAAAGTTTACTTAATCAGTAACTAGGACAATTACCAAGGCCAATATCAGAACCCACTCCAGAACATGAAGATTCTAGAAATGAAGCTCTTTTCACTCACCAAGGGTTTCCCTCTGCTCCTCCCCCATCTTTTTCTCCTTTTTTTGTTATTTCTTTCTTACTTTTTAATAGGGCTTTCCAGAAACTGTGAAACATCTCTTAGTTAAGCAGTCACTAGGTTAGCAGTGGCAATCAGATGAATGGAGTGTTTCAACACCCCATACAAATCAAGATCAACTGATCACAAAGCTCCAGTTTCATTGCACCTATACCCTTTGCAATGACATGTGGAATTCCACATACACAGAGAAATGGGAAATAGAAATAACAGTCATTCTCTTTCTTAACCTTTTCTTCTAGTTTGATTTGCATTCTGTGTAAAAGTTATCCCTTTTATAAGTACTCTTCACTTTTCCAGAACCTAGCTAAAACCATAAGTTATTTTCTTATAAGGCTGAACATCTCCTATGTTAGAAGAACTATCTCTCTGGTAACCCTTTTAAGCCCTTGATAATTTCAGAACAATTCTGTCTGAAGGTAAGTAGTAACCTGTATTGAGTAAAATACTATGGAAACATGACCATCACTTGAAGGATGATTTTTTAAGTCTGTCATGCAGTGATACTATATTAAAGTTTTAAGTTCAGTATGTAGGTTCATTTCTGTTTCAATCTAGTGCTGATTCATCTTCCTGATCTTTTAAAAAAATGAATTCTATCTGCTATTCATTCTGACCCTACTTCATGGAGTTTCCCATTCAATATGCACCTAAATTGAAAATAATTTTCATTTTGAAAATCTACACTTATATTTTTAGTATTGGGCTTATATTTGAAACCACTACTTGAATTCTCTGCTAAAGGCATATTTATCCACAAAACTTGTCTCTCCTACTTGGCAATACTTGAGTCTCTCAAATCTCAGGTTTGGCCTTGGTGAGGATCTTCCCCAAGACACATGGTCTTATAGTCCCAAACACCCTCTAAATGTGAAGAAAACCCACCCAGATGCTTTCTTTTTACTGCTGTAGAGACACAAAAATATTGATTTTTATAATTTAGTGCTTTTATTTAAGGGTCACATTTTCATGTTGATATAGTCAGGTTTTGCTAGAGAAGCAACCCAAACTCTCAGTTGCTTATAACAACAAGCATTTTCTTCTAACCCACATCCCATGATGGTTGTTGGCTGGCTAACCAAAGACCAAGCAGTAGACCTGAGTGCAGGTCTGCTTGTATTCTTATTCTGAGATCCAAGTTGAAGAAGCAGCTCCTCTCTGGGACATATTGGCAGAAGTATAAGAGGCAGAGGTAAATTATAAAACTGTATCTAAAACTTCTGCTCAAATATAGCATGCAGCATGTCAACTCATATTCCACTGGCCAAAGCATATCATAAGAAAAATCTGAGAGTCAATGTGCTAGGGATATATAACCTTCTTACAAGAAATAAATGAGTGGAAAATTAAGAACTTTAATCAAATCCATCATATCCATCCTCTGATAAAATATTAATATCAACTTACTTTTCAAGCAGATATGGTTCCTAGAAAGACTATATGCATACATGATTTTTGTTTTAAGACCATCAGTCAGTCAGTTCAGTTGCACAGTTGTGTCCAATTCTTTGCAACCCCACAGACTGCAGCACACCAGGCTTCCCTGTCTATCACCAACTCTCGGACCTTGCTCAAACTCATGTCCATTAAGTTGGTGATCCCATCCAACCATCTTACCCTCTGTCATCCCCTTCTCCTCCTATCTTCAATCTTTCCTAGCATCAGAGTCTTTTCTAAGGGATCAGTTCTTTGCATCAGGTGGCTAAAGTATTGGAGCTTCAGTTTCAGCATCAGTCCTTCCAATTTATCTATTTTTTAACTTTACAATATTGTATTTGTTTTGCCATACATTGACATGAATCCACCATGGGTGTACATGTTTTCCCCTTCCAGAACCCCCCTCCCACCTTCCCCGCCATCCCATCCCTCTGGGTCATCCCGGTGCACCAGCCCCGAGCGCCCTATATCATGCATCGAACCTGGACTGGCTATTCGTTTCAAATATGATAATTTACATGCTTCAGTGCCATTCTCCCATATCTTTCCACCCTCGCCCTCTCCCATAGAGTCCATAATACTGTTCTATTTATCTGTGTCTCTTTTGATGTCTTGCATACAGGGTTATCTTTACCAATTACCTAAATTCCATATATATGTGTTAGTATATTGTATTGGTGTTTTTCTTTCTGGCTTACTTCACTCTGTATAATAGGCTCCAGTTTCATCCACCTCATTAGAACTGATTCAAATGTATTCTTTTTAATGGCTGAGTAATATTCCATTGTGTATATGTACCACAGCTTCCTTATCCATTTGTCTGCTGATGGGCATCTAGGCTGCTTCCATATCCTGGCTATTATAAACAGGGCCGTGATGAACATTGGGGTACATGTGTCTCTTTCAATTCTGGTTTCCTCAGTGCAACACCACAGTTTAAAAGCATCAGTTCTTCAGCCACAGACTGTCTCATTTTGAATAAACACTTCATTGGAATGAAAATACTCTTTTTTAAATTTATTTTTTATTTTTGGCTGTGCTGTGCAGCTTATGGGGATCTTAGTTCCCCAACCTGGGATTGAACTCAGGCCATGGTGGTGAAAGTGCCAAGTCCTAACCGCTGGACCACCAGGGAATTCCTCCACTCATTATTGGATTATCTGCCCTTACTTGCTTTTTTTATGGAATGAGTTAATAAACTGAAAAAGTTCCCATGAGAAGCTAAATTCATCATTGATTTCATCGTTATACAAAATTCAGAAATGCTATATGATTCTCCCTTTTAAAATGTGTGTCTTCAGAAATGGCATTTAGTTTCAAAGTGGATTTTACTTCATGAATTCTCATGCACCTACAGTGTTTTCCAAACTTGATTATGAATTCTTTCAAACAAACAAAAAAACTCCAGTGTAACCACAGTAATGACTTACAAGATTATTATTGTAATGTTACTTAAATGTATAGAGTAAACATTAAAAGCATAAAATTTAATCAACTTTCTACAAAGCAAATATAAAACTGAACAAAAGGATCAAAACAGCCATTTGAAGGTTTAAAAATGATCAAAAAAACCAATTCATGAAGAACTGCTGGGATCTGGGTAGGAAAATTAGAGTCTGTAGTCTTTTTGCGTGGGGTGGCTCCCTTCCTACTCACCCTTAGCTCAATAAGTATATTGTTTTAGCGGGGCAGGGCTGGCAGTGAACTCCAACAGCTTCTGCCAGAAGGAGAAGACTTCATTTGGAGTAAAGGACAAGAGTCCATGCCAAGCAACATTATCACTGAAATTAGCTAGTTCAATCAGAAATGAGTATGGAAACCCCATGTCTCTGCTAGCCTGAGGTCCCACTTAAGGCAAGTTGTGGACTGGTCAGAAATTTAATGGGGATACCCTGGAAATGAGAAAGCCATAGAAAAGCTAGATAAGCTCTACACACATCTCTGGCCAACTGAAAAGTGACGTGCACATTTAGAAGAGACAAAAAATGATTTGATAGAAAGTAAAAGCTAAGGAAGACTTGAGACATGCTGGAGAAATTCACTGTCAGAGAACTGAAGCCTTACTGGTTTGATGTATTTGAGCACAATCTCTACCTGTGGCTCAGCTGGTAAAGAATCCTTCTGCAATGTGGGAGACTGGGGTTCGATCCCTGGGTTGGGAAGATCCCCTGGAGAAGGGAAAGGCTACCCCACTCCAGTATTCTGGCCTGGAGAATTCCATGTTCACAAAGAGTTGGACATGACTGAACGACTTTCACTTCACTTCATTTCTACCCAAATCATTGCCTGACCACAAAGTTATGCACATCTAAAGGAAAACTCCAGGAAGCCAGGCTAAAAATATAATAATAATAATAATAATAATAATAATACCTGAGCAGAGATATCAGGAGCTATGAACCATGAGGGAAACAGATTATGCAAGCTAAGTCGAGGCAAATTACTCGAAAAAAAAAAAAAATATTCCTCAGGAGGGAGAAATGAGAATCTTTGTAGCAATGAGAATTGCTATAATTTATTATTTAAAATGTTCAGTTTTCAACAACAACAAAAAAAGAGACATGCAAAGAAATAGTAAAGTCTAACCCTTACTAACAGAGAAGGCAATGGCAACCCACTCCAGTACTCTTGCCTGGAAAATCTCATGGACAGAGGAGCCTGGTAGGCTGAAGTCCATGGGGTCGCTAAGAGTCGGATATGACTGAGAGACTTCACTTTCACTTTCATGCATTGGAGAAGGACATGGCAACCCACTCCAGTGTTCTTGCCTGGAGAATCCCAGGGACAGGGGAGCCTGGTTGGCTGCTGTCTATGGGGTCGCACAGAGTCGGACACGACTGAAGCGACTTAGCAGCAGCAACCCTTACTAAGGAGAAAAATCAGTCAATAGAAGGTGACTTTTAAGTAGGCCCAAAGGTTAGCTTTAGCACACAAAAACTTCAAGGCAGCTATTTACAAAGATTTAACCATACAACCAACAAGGGGTTAAAATCCAAAATATACAGACAGGTCATACAACTCAATTTCAAAAAGTGTTAATCAAAACCACAATGAGGTATCATAGTGGTCAGAATGACTTTTATCAAAAAGTCTACAAATAGTGAATGCTAGATAGGTTGTGTAGAAAAGATAACCCTCCTCCACTGTTGGGAGGAATGTAAATTCCTGTAGCCACTATGGACAACAGTATGGACTTTCCTTAAAAAAAAATAAATATAGAGTTACTATATGATCCTGCAGTCTCTCTCTAGGGTATATATCTGGAAAAGATGAAAACTCTAATCCAAAAAGATATATGCACCCCAATGTTCATAGCAGCATTATTTATAATGGCCAATATGTGGAAGCAAACTAAACATCCATCAGCAGATGACTGGCTTAAGAAGATGTGGTGTGTGTGTATATATATATACACACACATTGTATATATACAATGGAATATTAGTCATACAAAAGAATGAACTGCTATACATAAAATACATTAAGTGACGACGATTTACCATATAGCACAGGGAACCATGAAAGTGAAAGTGTTAGTTGCTCAACTGTGTCCAACTCTTTGTGACCCATGGACTGTAGCCCTCCAGGCTCCTGTCCATGGAACTCTCCAGGCAAAAATACTGGAGTAGGGAGCCATTCTCTTCTTCAGGGGATCTTCACAGGGATCAAAACTGGATCTCCCACATTGCAGGAAGATTCTTTACCATCTGAGCCACCAGGGTATAATAATCTATAACAGAAAATAATCTGATATATATATATATATATATATATATATATATATATATATATATATAGGAATACAATATTGTAAATTAATATAGTTCACTAGTAACTAGATGATTAATTATAGTTAATAATACAATAATGTTTTAAAAAACTAATATAATATTGTAAATCAACTACAGTTAACTAAAAAAAATTTAAATATGTTTTAAAAAGAAAGGAAACCATGTTTAGAGACCTAAAAGTATAATAACAATTACACAACAAATAGAGAATATCAATAGAGAAATAGAAACCACAAAAAAGAACCAAATCATGATTCTTGAGTTGAAAAGTTCAATAACTGAAATGACAAATTCATTAAATAGGTTCAACAGCAGATATGCTATGATACCAGAAAGCATCAGTAAATTTGAATATAAGTCAAGAGACAGTATACAATCTGAAGAACATAGAGAAAAAAAGAAAAACAATTAAAAAAAAAAAAAAAAAAAGCATAGCTTCAGAGATCTGTGGTACAATATCAAGTGCACCAAAGATGTGTAATGAGAATCCCCTATAGGGACAAAAAGCTTATCTGAAGAAACAGTGGCAGAAAAATGTCCGCATTTGATGAAAAACATTACAGATCCAGGAAGGTCAATAAATTCCAAGTTGGATAAACACAAAGAGATTCATATCAAGGCGTATCATAGTTAAACTGCTGAAGCTAAAAAGGAGGAAATATTGAAAACAACAAGAGAAAAAAAAAGTCATAGGAACACCAAAACTATACAATTTATAGCAGATTTCTCATCAGAAAAAATTGAGGCCAATGGCATTGGGATAACATTCAATAAGCTGAAAGAAAAAAAAAAAAAAAAAACTAAACCAAGAATTCTATATCCAGGAAAATTATCCTTCAAAACTGAGTGTCACTCAGCAATTTCAAAGAAGAAACAAATTATTGATACAGAAACCTGGGTAAATCTGCAGTGAATTAAGCTGAGTGAAGAAAGCCAATCCCAGAAGATTATATACTTTGTCATTGTATATAACATTGTTAAAATAAAAATTATAGAAGTGGAGAACAAATTAACAGCTGTTAGGGGTTAAGGAGGGAGTGGGTATCTGAGGGAAGTAGGTCGGCTATAAAAAGATAACTGGGGTTGGAAGGGATTCTTGTTTTGATGGTAATGTTTTGTACCTTGATCTGTATCAATGTTAATATCTTAGTTGTGCTGTAGTACTATAGTTTTGCAAAATGTTACCAATTGTGGGAAAATGAGTGCAGGATACACAGAATATTTCTGCATTATTTCTTATAATTCCATGGGAATCTACAATTATCTCAAAATAAAAAGCTTAGTTTTAAAAATTTCATGTAAAGATAAACATTTTATTTTTTAAATTTCAGAAAACAAAGTGAATGGACCAAACACTCCAATTAAAAGACACAAATTGTCACACTGGTAAGAAAACAATCTAAATGTCTGTGAACTGATAATGGATAAATAAAATGTGTTTTATCCATACAACACAATTTATTCAAACACAAACATAGAAAAACTACTGATACATACTTCAGGATAGATGAAGCTTAAAAGCATTACACTAAGAGAAAGAAACAAACAATTCAATTTATAAGAAATTTCCAGAAAGGAAAATATCTAGAGACAGTAGATTAGTGATAGTCTGCAACTGAAGGTGGGAGAGGGATTGCTTCAAAGGGGTACAAGAGAACTTTGGGGGGAAACTTAAATGCTCTAAAATTGGATTATGATGATTGTTGCACAACTGTAGACACTTACTTAAAAAGAAATCCTTGAACTGCACACTTAAAATACTTGAATTTTATAGCATGTAAATTATACTTCTATAAAACTATTTACCAAGTTATGTTTAATTAAGTCTTCATTCTCATACTTCTTTTGAAACCTACTCATGCAATTATCAATCCAAAAGTCTTTTACAAATTGAATATAATCAAACCACCAAACTAGTAAAATTCAAATTAACATTTCTAGAACACAACTGAGAAACTTAAAGATATCACCTTTTCCTTAAATAAGAAGTCCTCTCTCTCTCACTGTGAATATCGCCATGGTTGATCTAGTGCAGGTTTTTAGAGGCTGAAATGTGCCTTATGGCAAATCAATTATCTCACCAATTTTCCCTCCAAACTACTGCAAAACTCTCCCTTGCATAGTTGGACCAGAATGTGCTTTGGCTTTACTTGGTGCTTAGACACCATTCACTAGAGTGTAAGCTCCACAGGATTGGAAGCTTTTTTTAATTCACTGCTGTGTCCCCAAAGCATAGAACAGTAGTACATGGCACACTGCAGATATCAAAAGAATAAATGAGTGACTTCACACATGAAGACCACTTCTATTATGTGTTATAACTTCACAATATTATTCCAGTTTACTGTATCATTTTCACATGATATTATCATAATCACTAAATAAGAAATGAACTTCTTACCCTATGAAAATGATTTTCAATTGCAAATTATCACTGTAAAAAAAGAAGAGTGAAATTTTTTCCCTGTATTTGAAACTAGTAAGAGTTGTCTATTTGCTGGTGGCTCAGTGGTAAAGAATCTCCTGCCAGTGCAGAAGACAGGGATTTGATCCCTGGGTTGGAAAAATCCCCTAGAGAAGGAAATGGCAATCCATTCCTGTATTCTTGCCTGGGAAATCCATGGACAGGGAAGTCAGGTGGGCTACAGTTCATGGGGTTGCAAAAGAGTCGGACATGACCTAGCAACTAAACAACAATAGTAGTTGTGGGATGAGCGTTCTCATTTTGACATAGTAGGGCTGGACATTCTTACCAACACATTCAAAATTAAACTCTGGTGGATCACTTAGTATCAGTGTAGTCATAAATATGTAGCCCTCCTCTGATCTAAAACTGTTTGTCAGTACAGTTTTTCAGCCTGTTTCCTCAGCAGACAGTGTTTTTGATAATTTGAAATATGTTTATATTAATTTTTAAATAGCATCTAACTAAAAACTAAAATGAAAAATTTTCCTAGAAAACTCATAAATGCTGAAGAATGTGTTGTGCGGTTCTCAGTTTAGGAAGCACTGGCCTAAATCATTGCATGTTTGACCTGATGTTGTTTCTCAGTTTGATGAGCATTTATATTTTATTATTGTCCTCACTAAAAGCATGAAATGCTCCAACTACTTATTCTGTTGGGAGGTATATTCTACTTAATACCTTTTTAAGTTGAAAACATCTGCTTTTGACTATTTTTCAGGCTCAATTCATTCCTACAATGTTTTATTATGGAGAATTCTGAAATCTCAACTATTTCTTTAAAAGCTGAAGCAGATTCTTGGCCAAGGGTAGAGGAGTGGCTGCACACTGGAGGTGGAAAAAGGAGAACGAAGACAGTTTATGGGGGAATTCCCTGGTTGTTCAATGGTTGGGACTCCATGCTTTCACTGCTAAGGGCACAGGTTCAGTCCCTAGTCAAGGAACTAAGACCTTGGCAAGCCAGTGAAAAAAGAATTCTTTTTTTAAAGTGAAGATCAAAAAAAAAAAAAAAAAAAGAATGAGGTAGTAACAACAACAAAAGATAACTCACTGGCAACCTTCCAGTCTGTTCCCTGGCAGAGGCAATGGCAACCCTTTGGGAAAGAAAACTAGTTTCACTACTAATCTTCCCCCCCAGAATATCAGCTCAGACACCTTTGCATTTGGGGGTCTTATAAAAGGAAAATTAAGTCCCTTCCTTCATTGACATGAACAAATATTAGTGCCTACTGTGGTTGTACAGTATGCTAACTATTGGGGTTATGGATATAAATGAGACACAGTCCCTGCCTGAGAAGGCATATGCTATCAGGTAAAAGAGAGACAAACTGAGTATTACATACAATGCATCGTGTAAAGTTCCGGCATCAATAGAAGTGCCTTCTGAAGGCATAGAAGGGAAGCATCTAATTAGCCTTAAATCCAAGAAAGCTCCCTTGATGCGGAACGGACTGATGAAGGGATATAGAGAAGTAAGAACAAGCAGCAGGATGTTACAAGAAGAGGTAGCAAAAGCAGTAAAGGCACTTAGGCAGGAAAGAACAAAGGAACTCGGAATTGAAGAGAGATGTGTCCATTTTCTTATTCGTCCCTCCACCCATCCATTCATAACCCATTAAACCAACAAATACTCAGTGTTAAATTATCTCTTAAATTCCAGATGCTGGGCTAAGTGGTATGAAGTCAAAAATTATTAAGATTTGACCCCCATTACTCTAGAGGAACTGGAGTCAAATGGTTCAGGAGAGACCTAAATAACTGCAGGATCTCCTAATCTATTTCTTGAAGCTGTTCAGTTCTCTCCTTCTTTACTGCCAAACTAATCTATTAGGTTGATGCAAATGTAATTGCAGTTTTGGACCATGAATTTTAAATCATCATAACTAGGCTCAAACATATTTTTATTTATTTTTTAATAAATTTGTTTTATTATTTTATTAACCAAAATGGGAACCATTACAATTAACACATTCTTTTCCAACAAGAAGTAAGTTTGCTTATTCCTATAATGTGAAAATCCACGCTTCAGGATTCAACAAACTCTTGGAAAGGACTTTCTGCCTCTTGCTAGCTGTGGAAGCATTTCCCCTGAAAAAAGTTGTCAAGATGCTTGAAGAACTGGTAGTCGGTTGGCAAGAGGTCAGGTGAATATGGTGGATGAGGCAAACTTTCATAGCCCAATTTGTTCAACTTTTGAAGTGTTAGCTGTACAACCTGCAGTCAGGTGTTGTTCTGGAGAAGAATTGGGCCCTTTCTGTTGACCAATATGGGCTGCAGCTGTTGCAGTTTTTGGTGCATTTCATTCATTTGCTGAGCATACTTTTCAGATGTTATGCTTTTGCTGGGATGTAGAAAGCTGTAGTGGATCAGATGGACATGAGACCACCAAACAGTGACCATGACCTTTTTCTGGTGCAAGATGGACTTTGGGAAGTGCTTTGGAGCTTCTTCTAGGTCTAACCACTGAGCTGGTTATCATATAAAATCCACTTTTCGTTGTACATCACAACCCAATTGAGAAATGGTTCGTTGTTGTTGCGTAGAATAAGTGAAGACAATCGTGCAAAGTAACAATTTTTTTTTTTTTTTGGTCAGCTCGTGAGGCACCCACTTATCCAGTTTTTTCACCTATCCATTTTGTTTCAAATGCAGAATGACCGTAAAATGATCGACGTTAGTTCTTTGGCAACTTCTCATGTAGTTGTAAGAGGATCAGCTTCAATGATTGCTCTCAACTGGTCTCTGTCAACTTCTGATGTATGGCCACTAGGCTCCTCATCTTCAAGGCTCTTGTCTCCTTTGCATAACTTCTTGAACCACCACAGCACTGTATGTTCCATCAGCAATTCCTGGGCCAAATTCATTGTAGATATTGTGAGTTGTCTCCACTGCTTTATGGCCCATTTTGAACTTGAATAAGAAAATCACTGGAATTTGCTTTTTGTCTAACAACTCCTATTTATCCTTCACACTGAGGATGGCATACTTTTTGAAATGCAAATCTGATTAGGCCATTGACTCTGTTTAAAACACTTAGTGAATTCTCACTGCTTTGAGATGAAATGAAAAATGTCTTAGCATGCTCCTGCCTGGTCTGGATGCTTCTATCAACATCTCCAGTCTCAACTTATTTGACTCTTGTCCTTCTCACTCACTTCTCTAGCCATACAGGCCTTTGTTCTTATCATGGTCCTGTTCTTCTGTGACAGGACCTTTCTACGTGCTGTCCTGTCTGTATGGAGTACTCTTGGAGAAATGTATCCTTCCTCATCCTTAAGACTTCGGCCTAACTCTTACTTGTTCTTCAGGAAAGAAGCCTTTACCAACCTCTTAGACCTCCTGATACTCCCTTATGATCTCTCATTTGCACTATTCACCACCCTTATAATCCTGTATCTATTTATGTGATGTTCAAATAAGGCCTATTTCTCTTACTAGATATAACAGTAAATGTATATTTTTCCTCACCTAATCCAGTGCTCAGTAAAATATTCATTGAATGAATGAATGAACATATATAGTGTGTCATTCCCAGATGGTGTTAGCGGTAAAGAACTCGCCTGCCAATGCAGGAGACGCAAGAGATGCAGGTTCAATCCCTGGGTCTGGAAGAACCCCTGGAGGAGGGAATGGCAACCCACTCCAGTATTCTTGGCTGGAGGATCCCATGGACAGAGAAGCCTAGTGGGCTACAGTCCATGGGGTCGCAAAGAGTCAGACACTATTGAAGCAATTTAGCATGCATGCATGCATGCACATATAGTATGCTAGGTTGCACTTTCCAAAACTGGCCACGACAACATCTTCCATTGCATGTGCTTTTCTTAATGTGTGGCTTTAATGTACCTCCTATTGAGAGGTGGTGACTGTGTTCTCTTCCCTTGAGTCTAGGCAGGTGTGTGATTATGGAAGTGATGCTGTGTGACTTCTGAGGCTAGACCATAAAAGGCAACAGCTTCTGCCTGCTTCTTCTGAGACTTTCGGACTAGGAACTCTGCCAAGGGGAAGTCTTGAGATGAAGAACTGAGACCCTTCCCCCTGTTCCACAGCCATGTCTGTACTCCCAGCTGATATCCAGCACCATATGTTTTTTCTCTTTAAGATTTAATAATTTATTTTTGGCTGTGGTGGGTCTTCGTTAATGGATATGGGCTTTCTCTAGTTGCAGTGAGCTCAGGCTTCTCTTGTTGCAGAGCACAGGCTATAGGGCTCTCGTCTTTAGCTGTTGTAGTGCACAGGCTCAGCTGCTCCCCTGCATGTGGAATCCTCCTGGGGTGGGGACTGAACCTGTGCCCCCTACATTGGCAGGCAGACCCCCAGCCACTGGACCACCAGGGGAGCCCAGCTAGCACCATCTTGCATCACATGTGAGAGCTATCTTGAAAACGGGTCCCAGCCTCCAGTTGAGCCATACCAGCTAGTACTATGTGCAGCAGTGATGAGCCATGTCTGCAAAGCCCTGCACTGTTTTAAGGCAGGAAATGTTGTGGTAGTTTGTTACACAGCAAGAGATAACTGGAATATACATAGTAAAAGAGATTCATACTTAACTGACAAAATATCCAGATTAGTTGTCAAGATCAGTAAATCGGATTGATTTTTGGTCACCCACAAAGTGCTTTTCTCAGTCAACTATTTAAATAATGGAACAGAGTAAAGCAACAATCAAAAGAGCACATCAAAGATTCAAAGAGGACTTCCCTGGTCATTCAGTGCTTAAAATCAGCCTGCCAGTGCAAGGGACACAGGTTCAATCCCCACTCCGGAAATATTCTACATGCCGCAGGATAACTAAGCCCAAGAGTTTTTGATGATCCAGCGGATGTTGGCAATTCAATCTCTGGTTCCTCTGCCTTTTCTAAAACCAGCTTGAACATCTGGAAGTTCACGGTTTATGTATTGGTGAACCTGGCTTGGGGAATTTTGAGCATTACTTTACTAGCATGTGAGATGAGTGCAATTGTGCGGTAGTTTGAGCATTCTTTGGCATTGCCTTTCTTTGGGATTGGAATGAAAACTGACCTTTTCCAGTCCTGTGGTCACTGCTGAGTTTTCCAGATTTGCCGACATATTGAGTGCAGCACTTTCACGGCATCATCTTTCAGGATCTGAAATAGCTCAACTGGGATTCCATCATGTCCACTATCTTTGTTCGTAATGATGCTTCCTAAGGCCCGCTTGACTTCACATTCCAGGATGTCTGGCTCTAGGTGAATGATCACACCATCGTGATTAACTGGGTCATGAAGATCTTCTTTGTACAGTTCTTCTGTGTATTCTTGCCACCTCTTCTTAATATCTTCTGCTTCTGTCCAGGTCCATACCATTTCTGTCCTTTATCAAGCCCATTTTTGCATGAAATGTTCCCTTGGTGTCTCTAATTTTCTTGAAGAAAATTACATTACACTTCAGTTTTTTTAAGTGTGCACATTATACTGTGAACACTATATTTCAGATTTTTTAAAGCAAGCCCCCTAGCTCAAGTCTATACTCCAAATTCATAGCTATTAGCTAAAGGTTTTATTTTGGAGCCAAGACAGTCACCGTTTGTTCTTCAAATCCTGATTTGTTATACTTTCAAAATCTTTGGAACCAAAAAAAAAAAAAAAATCAAAATCTTTGGAACCAAATGACTAGGATCTTAGTTGGCTAGTTATGACCTTTCTTAGGCCTTTTAGCATGACATCTAATGACATAATCATTAGACCTTACCAAGCCTTTCTGCACATTTTTGACTAGTTTTTGCAGGATTATCATCACATATTATTGCTATCGGTTTGAGATTTTTTGCCAGCTGTTGCCTGTTCTTTTTAATACTCATAGACATGACATGCTTATACCCTCTGTTTACCTCACTTACAAAACTACAGCCAAAACAGGAGTTAAACTAAACCTTGTCTCTCAGAACTTGCCACTCTTAATTGTGATTGAAATCAGGCTCAAGCAGAAGCATCATAAAGCAGGAAGAGCTACAGAGAAAGGCTGGCTGGTCCAAATAGTAACCGAGAAATGAATCATACCAAATCAGGAATAGAAAGAGAAGTAGAAGAAAGTGGCTGAAATTTTTTTCTGTGACTTTCAGAGACTTCTTGAAATATCCATGATTATAGGCCACACACAGTATTTTATATATAATAATAAAAACAATTAGTATTTATAGTGCTTAATGTGTATCAGATTTTGTGCTATGTTTTTATATATATTGTCTCTGTTAAGTCTCACACCTACCTATAAGAGGGATTATAATTATAGTTATCTCCATTTTACAGATGGGAAATTGGAAATTTAGAAATATTATGTAACTCACCCCAGACCGTCCAGTAAATGACTGGCGATGTTGGAATTTGATCTTAGGTCTATCTGGTCCCTAACTCCACTATCTTAACCAGTATCCTTTACTATTTATTGTACAATAGATAGCGTATGCTCATTGGAGATCAAGGATGAAAGTTTATATAGGAGAGCTGAAATGACATATGTTACAGTAAAGTATCATAAACATAGGTCAAAATTCAAATATTGAAAGTACACATCATGCTAATCACACCCAGAATAGACAGGCCACCAGTAAACCCAACCATATGCCATATTATTTTATTTTATGGGACTTGGATGCATTGTATATTCACCAAAGATGTCTCTTAACTCTCTCAACATTCATCAGCATGTTATTTGTTTAGAAACTCCAGGTTGTTGTATCTGTTAACTGAGATTAATTTATAAACACTATCGGTTTCACACATCATCTGGGACCATTCTTTATTATTTTGTGCCTATACAAGCAAAAAGGAAAAGAAGACTTGGGGACTAGAGGTTCACTTTCCTGTATTACCATTGCCATGACAACTCCCAGGCTCTTCTCTGATGAGCTGTTGCTATCACTCAAAAAAAAAAAAAATTAGTAAGTTTTGTGTTTTTATTTTCTACCATTGACTTTTTCTGAAGTATTTTATTTCTTATGTCTTATGACCCATGACCAGACAAACTACAAGGCATGAATAATCTTCTTAGTTGCTTTGGGATCACATTCATTGGTTTGTATAATTCAATTTTTTTTAAAAATCATGAAACTAATTACTGTGCTTTCAGTTTAAATTTATGATACGTTGTGGTTGAGCTAATCATAAAATATAACATCATAAAACAACAGGTTTGGCTGGTGCTGAAAGATTATGGCAAAATCAATGGACCAGGCTTTCCAGGCTAGTGTGGTAGATTGTGGAGGACAAGATTGTCTATCTGAGCAGCAGAATAGATAAATTGGGTGTCTAATGTGGTTGAAGGGACCATTAGTTTGCTACTTTACCCCAAAATATCTCTTCTGCTACTCATCAGACATGGTGCCTGAAATGCCACTATTAGAGCTTTATTTCTGTGAGTCTTCAAAAGTTTTCTTAGAAAGAAAAAATCTTGTGTGAAATAAAAGATACATATTTAGAAGTGCATAAACCATAAATAAATTTAACAACTACAGTAATTACTAAGTAAACACCTGAGAAACCATCACTGAAATCAAGAAATAAAACACTGACAGCACTCCCCAAATTCTCCACATATCTTATCCAACTAACAGCCCCTTCTCTCTTTCCCAGAGATAACAGCATTCTTGATATTTACAGTAACAATTCTTTATAGTTTTACCAGCTGGGTATGCATTCCTAAACAATATAATTACATGTTTTCTGTTTTTAAAGACTTTCCATAAATGGAATTATGTTATAGGTATTTAGTGTTTTCCTTCTCTTGCTAACATTATATGTAAGATTCATTTAGACTGTGATAATTAACTAACTACAGTTAACTCATTACCATTAGTGTATCATATTCCATTGTACTCTACTGTTGATGGACATTTGGGCTATATTTTCTTCATCTTTTGGGTTGTTCATATGATTTTTCTACTTCAGTCTTTTGCTGTGATGAATTACGTTGATTGATTTAATGCCCAATCACACATTCCTGGGGTTTTAGTTCCTGAGCAACTATTTTCATATGTTGAGATTGTGGTTGTGCTGTGTTCAGCCATGTCTGACTCTTTGCAATCCCATGAACTGTAGCCTGCCAGGCTCCTCTATCCATGGGATTTCCCAGGCAAGAACACTTGAGTGGGTTGCCATTTCTTACTCCAGGTGATCTTCCCGACCTAGGGATCGAACCTGAGTCTCTTGTGTCTCCTGCACTGGCAGGCACCTGGAAAGCCCTAATGTTGAAATTAACCTCTATTTTTCCTTTTGCTTAAAATCCTTGCTGAGTTTTGGAATCAAGGATATACTAACCTCACAACAGGAATTGGAAAATGTTCCCTTTCTATTCTCTGGAAGAATTTGTATGTTTGATTTCATCATTGAAACATTTCATTATTGAACGTCTGGTAGAATTTTCTGGTAAAGAACTTGATTTCTGTCCCACTACCCCTGAGGGTGCTGAATTAAAGCTCATGCTTCCTATTATGTTTTTTAACATTGGCAAATGCTCTCAAGCAGTGTTGGCGCTCAGTGACTTTACTAACCTCTTTGGAATCAGGTTATCTCTCAGAATTTGCCTGACATTTCCATCAGAATTTGTCTGACATTTCCCCACAATTTTATTTATTTATTTTAAACTTGTTTTTTATTTATTTTTGGCTGTGCTGGATCTTTGTTGCTTTGCACAGTTTTCTCTACTTGCAGTGAGCAGGAGCTACTCTCTAGTTATGCTGCGCAGGCTTCTCATTGTGGTGGCTTCTCTTGTCGCAGAGCACAGGCTCTAGGTACATGTAAGCTTCAATAGTTGCAGCACACTGGCTCACTAGTTGCGACATATCGGCTCTAGAGCTCGGGCTCAGTAGTTGTGGTTCACATGTTTAATTGCTCTACAGCATGTGGAATCTTCCTGGACCAGGGATCAGACCCATGTCCCCTGCATTTACAGGCAGTTTTTTATCCATTGAGTCACCAGGGAAGTCCTCCCCACAATTTTAAATCTTTAAGGTTTAAAAGTAAATTTAAAAGTTTTTATTTGCTTTTTCTTCAAGTCTGCATTTTTGTTTTAGAGTCCAGAGAAAGTAGATCTGAATAAATGTTTAAAAAGGAATCCTCTATAAAATGCAAATGTGCTTGGGAGAGTAAACTCTTTGACTACTTCATTGATTCAGTTAAGTTCATTGTTTCCCTAGTATATTTCAGAACTAAACTAGGTAAAAATGATGGGACAAAAGTGAAGGAAAAAGTCTTTTGTCCTAGTAAGGACAGATCATGGAATTGCTTTACCGCCCATGCCACACAAGCTCCAACTTCTACTGGAAGAAGCAGTAAGAATTGCTATTTTACCCTGACCCACTTGCTTCACCATTTATGTCCTGTTGACTTCATTCCTGGCTCCACATCTGCTCTGGCCCCAGCACCACCAACCAGCTCTGCTCCCATCTTTTCCACACCTTTGGTCTCTAGTGTGTCATGGTTCACTAGTCTCTGGAAACCAAGAGGCACCAGACCTTCAAATGTTCACTTCAAAAGAAATAGGTCCTTGAAGAGTTTCAGGGGACACAGTTTGACAAGTAATCACATGGTGCCCTGGGTATAGTAAACCACCCTCAGAAATTACTTTGTTCTTTGAAAGAGGTCACAGGCTTTCTGGATGAGATGAGTTTCCTGCATTATTGAGGGAATAATAATCTCTCCTCCTTAGGGAAGTGTTAGATGTTCAGTTGTGTGTGACTCTTTGTACCCTCATGAACTGTAGCCCACTAGGCTTCTCTGTCCATGAGATTTTCCAGGCAAGAATACTGGAGTGGGTTGCCATTCCATTATCCAGGGGATCTTACTGACCAAGGGATTGAATCTGGGGCTCCTGCAGTGCAGGCAGATTCTTTACCATCTGAGCCACCAGGAAGAGGACGCTTTATTCACTTATCTACCTGAGATCTGAGAGGTCTACCTAAAGTCAGAAAACTAACCAAACTGATCATATGAATCACAGCCTTGTCTAACTCAATGAAACTATGACCCATGCCATGTAGGGCCACCCAAGACAGATGGGTCATGGTGTAGAGTTCTGACAAAACGTGGTCCACTGGGGAAGGGAATGGCAAACCACTTACTATTCTTGCCTTGATAACCCCATGAATAGTATGAAAAGGCAAAAAGGACACTGAAAGATGAACTCCCCAGGTCAGTAGGTGCCCAATATGCTGCTGAAGAAGAGTGGAGAAATAGCTCCAGAAAGAATGAAGAGGCTGAACCAAAGCGAAAACAATGCCCAGTTGTGGATGTGATGGGTGATTGAAGTAAAGTCCAATGTTATAAAGAACAATATTGCATAGGAACCTGGAATGTTAGATCCATGAATCAAGGTGAATTGGAAGTGGTCAAACAGGAGATAGCAAGAGTGAACATCAGCATTTTAGGAATCAGTGAACTAAAATGGACTGGAATGGGTGAATTTAATTCAGATTACCATTATATCTACTACTCTGGGTAAGAATCCCTTAGAAGAAATGAAGTAGCCCTCATAGTCAACAAAATAGTCTGAAATACAGTATTAGGTGCAATCTCAAAAATGACAGAATGATCTCTGTTCATTTCCAAGGCAAACCATTCAATATCACAGTAATCCAAGTCTATGCCCCAACCACTAATGCCAAAGAAGCTGAAGATGAATAATTCTATGAAGACCTACAAGACCTTCTAGAACTAACAATAAAAAAGAGGTCCTTTTCATCACAGGGGACTGGAATGCAAAAGTAGGAACTCAAGAGATACCTGGAGTAACAGGCAACTTTGGAGTATAAAATGAAATATGGCAAAGACTAACGGAGTTTTGCCAAGAGAACACTCAGGTCATAGCAAACACACTCTTCCAACAACACAATAGAAGACTCTACACATAGACATCATCAGATGGTCAATACCGAAATCAGATTGATTATATTCTTTGCAGCCGAAGATGGAGAAGCTTTATACAGTCATCAAAAACAAGATTGGGAACTGACTGTGGCTCAGATCATGAACTCCTTATTGCCAAATTCAGACTTAAATTGAAGAAAGTAGGGAAAACCACTAGACCATTTAGGTATGACCTAAATCAAATCCCTTACGATTACACAGTGGAAGTGAGAAATAGATTCAAGGGATTAGATCTGATAGACAGAGTGCCAGAAGAACTATAGACAGAGGTTCCTGACATTGTATAGAAGGCAGTGATCAAGACCATCCCCAAGAAAAAGAAATGCAAAAAGGCAAAATGGCTGTCTGAGGAGGACTTACAAATAGCTGAAGAAAGAATAGAAGCTAAAGGCAAAGGAGAAAAGGAAAGATATACCCATCTGACTGCTGAGTTCCAAAGAATAGCAAGGAAAGATAGGAAAGCCTTCCTCAGTGATCGGTGCAAAGAAACAGAGGAAAATAGAATGGGAAAGACTAGACATCTCTTCAAGAAAATCAGAGATACCAAGGGAATATTCCATGCAAAGATGGGCACAATAAAGGACATAAATGGTTTGAGGACCTAACAAAAGCAGAAGATATTAAGAAAAGGTGGCAAGAATACACAGAAGAACTATACAAAAAGATCTTAATAACCCAGATAACCATGACGGTGTGATTACACACCTAGAGCCAGACATCCTGGAATGTGAAGTCAACTGGGCCTTAGGCAGCATCACAACGAACAAAGCTAGGGGAGGTGATGCACTTCCAGTTGAGCTATTTCAAATCCTAAAAGATAAGTGCTGTGAAAGAGCTACGCTCAATATGCCAGCAAATTTGGAAGAGTCAGCAGTGGCCACAGGACTGGAGAAGGTCAGTTTTCATTCCAATCCCAAAGAAAGGCAATGCCAAAGAATGCTCAAACTACCACACAATTGCTCTCATCTCACATGCTAGCAAAGTAATGCCCAAAATTCTCCAAGCAAGGCTTCAAGTATGTGAACCGAGGATTTCCAGATGTTCAAGTTGGATTTATAAAAGGCAGAGGAACCAGAGATCAAATTGCCAACATCCATTGGCATCATCGAAAAAGCAAGAGAGTCCCAGAAAAACATCTACTTCTGCTTTATTGACTACGCCAAAGCATTTGTGTGGATCACAACAAACTGCGGAACGTTCTTAAAGAAATGGGAATACCAGACCACCTGACAGCCTCCCGAGAAATCTGTATGCAGGTAAGAAGCAACATTTAGAACCGAACCTGGAACAACGGCTGGTTCCAAATTCGGAAAGGAGTACGTCAAGGCTGTATACTGTCACCCTGTTATTTAACTTCTATCAGAGTACATTGTGTGAAATGCTGGACTGGATGAAGCACAAGCTGGAATCAAGATTGCCAGGAGAAATATCAACAACCTCAGATACACAGATGACACCACCCTTATGGCAGAAAGCAGAGAGGAACTGAAGAGCTTCTTGATGAAAGTGAAAGAGGAGAGGGGAAAAGTTGGCTTAAAGCTCAACATTCAGAAAACTAAGATCATGGCATCTGGTCCCATCACTTCATGGTAAATAAATGGGGAAACATAGAAATAGTGACAGACTTCATTTTCTTGAGCATCAGAATCACTGCAGACAGTAACTACAGCCATGAAATCAAAAGACGCTTGCACCTTGGAAGGAAAACTATGACAAACCTAGACTGAGTATTAAAAAGCAGAGACATCACTTTGCCCACAAAGTCTAAAGAGTCAAAGCTATGGTTTTTCCAGTAGTCATGTATGGATGTGAGAGCTGGACCATAAAGAATGCTGAGCACAGAAGAATTGATGCTATTGAACTGTGGTGCAGGAGAAGACCTCTTGGATGGCAAGGAGATCAACCCAGTCAATCCTAAAGGAAATCAGACCTGAATATGCATTGGAAGGACTGATGCTGAAGCTGAAGCTCCAGTACTTTGGCCACCTGATGCGAAGAACTGACTCTGATGCTGGGAAAGGTTGAAGGCAGGAGGAGAAGGGTACATCAGAGGATGAGATGGTTGGATGGCATCACTAACTCAATGGACAAGTTTGAGTTTCAGCAAGCTCCAGGAGTTGGTGATGGACAGGGAATCCTGGCATGCTGCAGTCCATGGGGTCACAAAGACTTGGGCATGACTGAGCAATTGAACTGACTGACTGACCTAAAACCACTGATTTTCCAGGTAATGAGAGGGTTTGGAAGGCCCCTAAGACATGCTAGGTTGCTCTAGCTGCTGAAGATGCCCCCAAAGTCTTTGTTTTCCAGCAGTTATTTTACAATGTCATTAATGTATCTTCTGAATAAGTTCGGACATCTCCTATGGACTTCTAAGCTAGCTATTGCAACAACTCTGCTTCCATCTTAGCCACTTGCTTTGGCTTTCCAGTCTACTGCAGAATTTTCATGGCAATGCATACATAATAGAGCTCTGTGAGATTTATTTTTGATAACTAACAGGACAGTATGATATGAACTTGTGTAAGACATGAAATCAGGTCACAAACTCAAGTACATGAGAAATATTATTCTTCCCTTTTTCTTTTAATATTTCATTTTCAATTCTATCCCTCAGACTACCAAGTAGGGAGGAAATTTCACTATATTAGTAGTTACTTTGGTGTTCTATTTCCAGTCCCCCATCCTCTATCCCTCCCTCTAAGTTGTGTCAAGACTTCAGAAGCTATCACAATGAACACCACTAGGTTTAAGAAGGAGCAGGAGGATATTTGTTCATCAGTCATTGGTTTGCAATGCTAATGTCTTCACTTACCTCCTCTGAGTTGAACACCATCTTCTCCAGATCCACAAGCTCTTTGCACTTGCATATCACTCATGAGCAAGGCCAGGAAACTCAAAGCTTATGGTTTTTCCTAAACCAGTGGTTCTCAACTAGGGCAACTTTGTCCCCAAGGAACATTTAGCAATATCTGTAAACCTTTTTTATTGTCACAACCTAGAATAGGTGGGTGTTACTTAAAGCTAGTTAATAGGGGTCAGGGCTGCTGCTGCTGCACATCCTACAATCAAGAACAGCCCCCCACCCACCCAACACCTAGGAATTATCGGTCCAAAATGTTAATAGTGCTGAGGTTGAGAAACTGTGCTCTAGACCAGCAACTTTGACCACTCTTTAAAATTCCTGGAGAGATTTTGAAAAATATCTATTCCTGGGGCCAAAGTAGACTATTTAAAGGCTTTGGTACTGGCATAAAAAATATAAAACAAAAAATATCTCCAGATAACCTGATATGCAGTCATGGTTGAGTACCACTGTCTTGGATGATTCATCCACTTATTTCTCTCTGGGGTCCAGCACTCCCTGTGTGCTATCAGGAAATGAAGCATTAAGAAACCTATAGACCTCTCAGCTCTCCATCCCAAGAGAGGCTTCTTTTAATCTAAGGGAGATCTTCTCTCCCTTCTGTTTCTTTCACCCCACTTTTCTTGCTTATATCACTTATAGATTTATGCTTTTAGATTACTAGGTCCCATAAATCACTCATGTACTTTCTACCTTCCCCTTAAGCAATGAAGCACTGCTGAATTAATGGGAAATGAACAGGAAAATGAACAGGAAATGAACAGGAAAATGCTGTGTGTGTGTGTTTAGAGTAGGTACCAGTGTTTAGGGGGACATGAATTAATGTCTCCAAATATTATCCAGGTGTAAACTTCACAAACATTCTATAACTTCTTAAAATCTACCACTATCATTCTTCATTTAAGCACCTAAATATGTCCTAGTTGATCTCAGTAAAAGAGTTCCTTTATAGGTCTAAACATTTCTAGTTTTGTTGAACAGTTATCTGAATCTATAACTTCACATTTACAATTGTTAAGGGACAATTCTAGTAGGATATTTTACCATCAACTCACACTAAACCTTTCCAAAGCAAACGCATCCTCATCTGTTTTAAATGTCCCCTTTTTCTACTCCATCCTCGCCTTCATTTCTGAATTACCTTAAAGAGAACAGCATTCCTTCATCACTCAAGGGTGAAAAGGTAGAATCACTTTTGATAACTATCTTTCCTCCATCCCCTGATCCTATTACATTATCAAGAGCTTTTAAATATTTTTTGAATGTATCTTATTGCAATTTCATTCTTACAGTTTCCACAGCTACCACCTTAGTTCATGACCTTATCATTTCATGCCTGCTTTACTATATTTTTCATCATACTAGGCTCCATTGATTGCCACGCTCCATTCATTCTACAGCCAGGATATTGATGTCATTGAGTCTTGCCTTCACCAACTCATTGTTCTGCATAAGAAATTGCAAGGGTTTCCTCATTGTGAGTTGAATCAATTGCAAGTTCCTTTATGTTGCCTTCAAGTCCTCCACAAGCTGACTCTTTCATCTGCCTACCCTCTCTAAATCCATAAATCTTCTAACCTATCCAGGCTATGACCTAAAAATCACATACCCGCCATGGCCAGTTAAATCGATATCACAGACAATCTGGTGTGCAGCTAGGACCACAATTCCTGCCACTGCACTTGGTTACCTGCCTCTCTGGAGACAAAATTTTCAATCAGCCCTCCACGCATAGATCAGAGGTAAGTTTTCTGGAGGTGAGGGCATTCAATAGTAACAGTAGAACTGAGCCTTCAGGAGTCCTTCTCCCCCAGCCAAGAAAATAAATAAAAAATACTATCCCTCATGTTTGAATGGCCAAGATTACTCCTACCCTTAAAAAGGGGCAGAGGTTCCCATCGTATTCTCATGCCATTCAGCAGTTTGGTCCCTACAAAATCAAATATTGATATATGGTGGTGGATGAAGGAAGACTACTGCAAACTCAGCCACATAGGACTTGTAGCATTAGATGTTTCATCCTTGCTGGAGCAGATTAATGCAGCCTATGTATATGGTATGTAGCCATTGATCTGGTGAATGCATTCTTTTTCATCCCTTGTCAGAAAGAATCAGGAGTGGTTTGTATAAATGTGGCCTAGACCACAGTACAATTTATGTCTTTATCTAGGGCTATATTAACTCTCTTTGTCTCTATCATAGTCTGAAGGACCTAGAGCATCTGGACATTCTGTAGACTATCACATAGGTCGACTGTTTCCATCTATCAATGAGATCATGTTCATCACACTGCTTGAACAAGAAATGCTAAGTATATTGGGGGCCTTGGTAAGACACAGAAACTCCAGAGTGATAGTGATGATGAAGTACAAAGTCCTGTCCCCTTCCATTAACTGGGGAAAACTCTGAAAGAACGTCTCAACTCCAGTGCTTCTCTTGGAATGAGCTGAAGTCTCTCTTGAAGCTATATCACAGATCAGTTTCTCCTCAGTGAATTCCACTTTCTTCACTGCTTTATAAGGATTGTTTCATAGTGCAGTTCCCAGTAGGTCTCCTATGTACAAATATCCCACTGAGAGTCTGTTTCATGGGCAACTTGAACCTTAGATAAAGCCTGAGGTAAAGTTTTAAAGAATGTGGGGGAGTTGGTAGGTGATATCAGCCACCAAGGTACTGAGTAGTAGATTCTGATGGCAAAGTTCTAACCTCGTTTTTGGCGGGAGGGAGGAAAGAGGAAGAATGGCCTACCATCTACAAGAGACTGTGAGAAGCTAGGACCACCTCCAATTCCAGCTGCATAGGAGTGTGGGAGAGAAAACAGCCTTCATTTCACAGGACCAAAGCAGAAGCAGAGACTGAGAGGACTACCGCCTTCTGATGAAAGGCAATGCCGAAGAATCCTCAAACTACCGCACAATTGCACTCATCTCACATGCTAGTAAAGTAATGCTCAAAATTCTCCAAGCCAGGCTTCAGCAATACATGAACCGTGAACTTCCAGATGTTCAAGCTGGTTTTAGAGAAGGCAGAGGAACCAGAGATCAAATTGCCAACATCCACTGGATCATCGAAAAAACAAGAGAGTTCCAGAAAAACATCTATTTCTGCTTTATTGACTATGCCAAAGCCTTTGACTGTGTGGATCACAATAAATCGTGGAAAATTCTGAAAGAGATGGGAATACCAGACCATCTGACCTGTCTCTTGAGAAACCTGTATGCACGTCAGGAAGCAACAGTTAGAACTGGACATGGAACAACAGACTGGTTCCAAGTAGGAAAAGGAGTACGTCAAGGCTGTATATTGTCACCCTGCTTATTTAACTTATATGCAGAGTACATCATGAGAAACGCTGGGCTGGAAGAAGCACAAGCTGGAATCAAGATTGCCGGGAGAAATATCAATAACCTCAGATATGCAGATGACACCACCCTTATGGCAGAAAGTGAAGAAGAACTAAAGAGCCTCTTGATGAAAGTGAAAGAGGAGAGTGAAAAAGTTGGCTTAAAGCTCAACATTCAGAAAATTAAGATCATGGCATCTGGTCCCATCACTTCATGGGAAATAGATGGGGAAACAGTGGAAACAGTGTCAGACTTTATTTTTGGGGGCTCCAAAATCACTGCTGATGGTGATTGCAGCCATGAAATTAAAAGACGCTTACTCCTTGGAAGGAAGGTTATGGCCAACCTAGATAGCATATTTAAAAGCAGAGACATTACTTTGCCAACAAGAGTCCATCTAGTCAAGGCTATGGTTTTTCCAGTGGTCATGTATGGATGTGAGAGTTGGACGGTGAAGAAAGCTGAGTGCCGCAGAATTGATGCTTTTGAACTGTGGTGTCAGAGAAGACTTTTGAGAGTCCCTTGGACTGCAAGGAGATCCAATCAATCCATCCTAAAAGAGATCACTCCTGGGTGTTCATTGGAAGGACTGATGTTGAAGCTGAAACTCCAATACTTTGGCCACCTCATGCGAAGAGTTGACTCATTGGAAAAGACCCTAATGCTGGGTAGGATTGGGGGCAGGAGGAGAAGGGGACGACAGAGGATGAGATGGATGGATGGCATCACCAACTCGATGGACATGGGTTTGGGTAGACTCCGGGAGTTGGTGATGGACAGAGAGGCCTGGTGTGCTGCAATTCATGGGGTTGCAAAGAGTCGGACACGACTGAGTGACTGAACTGAACTGAACTGATGACAGTGAAAGAGGAGAGTGAAAATGTTGGCTTAAAGCTCAACATTCAGAAAACTAAGATCATGGCATCTGGTCCCATCACTTCATGGGAAATAGATGGGGAAACAGTGGAAACAGTGGCTGACTTTATTTTGGGGGGCTCCAAAATCACTGCAGATGATGACTGCAGCCATGAAATTAAAAGATGCTTATACCAGGCTTCCCCGGTGGCTCAGAGGTTAAGGCGTCTGTCCACAATGCGGGAGACCTGGGTTCAATCCCTGGGTTGGGAAGATACCCTGGAGAAGGAAATGGCAACTCACTCCAGTATTCTTGCCTGGAGAATCCCATGGACGGAGGAGCCTGGTGGGCTACAGCCCACGGAGTTGCAAAGAGTCAGACACGACTGAGCAACTTCACTTTCACTTTACTCCTTGGAAGGAAAGTTATGATCAACCTAGATAGCATATTAAAAAGCAGAGACACTACTTTGCCAACAAAGGTCAGTCCTGTTGAGGCTATGGTTTTTCCAGTGGTCATGTATGGATAAAGAAAGCTGAGTGCCAAAGAATTGATGCTTTTGAACTGTGGTGTTGGAGAAGACTCTTGAGAGTCCCTTGGACTGCAAGGAGATCGAACCAGTCCATCCTAAAGGAGATCAGTCCTGGATGTTCATTGGAAGGACTGATGTTGAAGCTGAAACTCCAATCCTTTGGCCACCTCACTTGAAGAGTTGACTCACTGTAAAAGACCCTGATGCTGGGAAGGATTGGGGGCAGGAGGAGAAGGGGACAACAGAGGATGAGATGGCAGGATGGCATCACCGACTCAATGGGCATGAGTTTGGGTAAACTCCAGGAGTAGGTGATGAACAGGGAGGCCTGGCTGTGATTCATGGAGTCGCAAAGAGTCGGACATGACTGAGCGACTGAACTGAACTGAACTGATGAGCTCCAGAAGGTGAAGAAAATGTTCAGAGCAGAGTGAGGGGATTTTCTGATAATAGAACATGAGTTTCAGATTGCTAGTGGAAAGGGAAGGAGTAATATAGAATCTAAAAGAGAGATGCAAAGAATTGCTTGCTGATTAGTGTGGGTGGGAGGAGAGGCATTTTGGGTTATTACCAGTAATTAAAGTAAACAGAGATGAACATAATGAAATCAGCCTTGGGATTGATTGTTAGAACAGAGCGGGCAGGTGAGGCTGTGCCTGAGGATGAAGAGGACAGGTGAGGGGATTGTTGGGAGTGCGAAGTGTCAGGATCCCCTTTCTACTAGAGTTTATGTGAAGGCTGGGAGGAGTGGCTTATATTGAGCATTAGACTCTCTGAGGCTTTCCCTTCAATCCTTGCATAGGGGAGACTCTATCATTGCTTAAAGTAAAATTCCCAGCACATTTGTGAAATCAGGTGCATTATTTTTTTTCTCTTTCTCACAATAGCAACTATAAGACATATACTCCTTCATCATAAAATGTTTCCCTTCCTAATCACTGATATAGCATTAAATTAAAGATGTTTGGTTATAATAAAAAGGTTCAGAAATTGAAGCTGTCAAGCAAAAATATCCGTGTTAATCTCAGCACCATTAAACATACACACATAAAGAAAAAAATGATTATCTGCCAAGTGGGAAGAGTAAAATCATCAAGAAATGAAAACATGTTCTGTTTATAAAAAGCTGAGGTGAAGAATAGACAGGAAAAAGTAAAGAGTGAATTTCAATAACTGCTGAACAAAGCTTTCTCATTTTGTCCAAAAAGCTGATTAAATGCCTATGGAAGAAAGACTCTAATTGTAAGCCCATTTTTAACCTGAGTAACTTTGGGGGAAAGTCATTGATTTATTCATAAAACAAATATGTATGTGTTTGGTACCTACTGTGTGTCAGGCACCAAACTTAATTTTGAAGATAAAGCCATGCAGAAGATGAAGAGGATCCTTCCCTTCATAGAACTGGGGTTCATAGCCAGATACAGACAGAGCAACAGTAGGATAGTGTGGTAAGGGCTGATGGAGAAAGTTTAGGAATTTTCTGGGAGCACTTAGGAGGGGTCCCACCTTAATTTCAGTAGGAGTCAGAATAGTGAGATGACTAGAAGGGAAACACCTTAGACAGAGGCAAAAGCAACAGCTCCTTAGAGGCCTAAGGTATAGGAGATTTTGGAAAACCGGCAGGAATTGTTGATGAGTGATAGGCGGAGAGGAGCAAGGGAGCAACTAGAGTGTTAAACAAGGTAAAACAATTTAGTCTTTACCTTGAGGAGGATGAGTCATTGATCACATCTGCATTTTAGAAAGATCACTCTTAGTACTGTGTGGGAAAAAAAAGGATTGTTGAGAGGTTTGAAGCAATTAGACCAGGTGATTTTTAAGATTTTTTTGCACCTCAAACATTCTATGATTTGTTTAAGGAAATTGTATAGAACTTCTGTGTGTAATCACTAGATAGTTCAGAATAGCCACAGATTATAATAAGGGCTAACATTTACTATAGCCCTTCTGAAAATCAGCACCTATTTAAGCATTTTATATCAATCAGTAAATTAAAATCCCACAACAACGCTATGATATATGTTCTACTATTATTTTCATTGTCCTACTTTACAGAAAAGGAAACTGAGATGCAGTGAGGATCATTGGTTAAGTGGCAAATCTAGATTTGCATTAGATTTCAGTGCCCAGACTTTACCTTGGGATGCACATATACTAACTACTCCACTTCCTATTATTCAGAAATCTCATGTCCTGGGAATTTCCTGGTGGTCAAGTGGTTAGGACACTGCACCCTCATTGAGAAGGGCCCAGGGTTGATCATGCCTGTTCAGGGAACTAAAATCCCACCTGTCTTGTGGTGCGGCCAAAAAAAAGAAAAGAAAGAATTCTCATTTCCTATAGGAAGCATTTCCCAGGTGAAATGGGAAGGAATTTCTCTTTGTGACCAGGAGTGACAAATCTATAATCTGTACCTAAAGTTGGGATCCACTCCAAAGAGAAAGCAGGAAGGTAACCAAGCTGATTTTCTCAACGTCTGGGTTCAGAGATCAACTTTGTTTTGTTATAAACAAAAAGGTTTCTAGCTTTCATAAAATATTTTCCCCAATCCCATCATCATCGCACTTAAATTGGTTAACCAATGCCTTCTCTTTTTTAAGCAATAAATTGGAGGAAAAAAGTGTAAGAAGCAGTATAAGCCTATGATCATATCCTTTAAAAATAATTAAAGATGTTCTTTTCTCTTTAGCTAGAGGAATTATTCCTGTTTTTCAACTGAATTAAAAGTGGCTTGAGTTAAAAAATGAATTAAATGCACAACAGATGGGAAATCACTTTGATATCCCAGGTTTGGTAGCTGAAAGTGTTGCAGATCTTATCTAAAATTACTATTAATAACAGTTTAAGGAAACTGGTAATTTTTAAGCAGCTTAGTGGTTGAAGAAAATAAACTTTTCATTTTGTGATTTCCAGAGAAGATGTTCCCTTCAAATCGGGAGTGACTAATACACTAATATTGTTATCGCTGTTCAGTTACTAATATTCTAACATTGTTGTTGTTCAGTTGCTCAGTCGTATCCCACTCTTTGCAACTCCATGGACTGCAGCATGCCAGGCATCCTTGTCCATCATTATCTCCTGGGGTTTGCTCAAGCTCATGTCCACTGAGTCAGTAATGCAATCCAACTATCTCATCCTCTGCCACCCCTTCTCCTCCTGTCTTCAATGTTTCCTAGCATCAGGGTCTTTTCATTGAGTCAGCTCTTCGCATCAAGTGGCCAAAAGATTGGAGCTTCAGCTTCAGTATCAGTCCTTCCAATGAATATTCAGGGTTGATTTCCTCTGGGGTTGACTGGTTTGATCTCCTTGCAGTCCAAGGGACTCTCAAGAGTCTTGTCCAGGACCACAGTTAGAAAGCATCAGTTCTTTGGTGCTCAGTCTTCTTTATGATCCAGATCTCACATCCATACATGACTACTGGAAAAACCATAGCTTTGACTCTATAGACTTTGTGGGCAAAGTGATGTCTCTGCTTTTTAATACTCAGTCTAGGTTTGTCACAGTTTTCCTTCCAAGGTGCAAGCGTCTTTTGATTTCATGGCTGTAGTTACTGTCTGCAGTGATTCTGATGCTCAAGAAAATGAAGTCTGTCACTATTTCTATGTTTCCCCATTTATTTGCCATGAAGTGATGGGACCGAAAGCCATGATATTAGATTTTTGAATGTTGAGTTTTAAGCCAGCTTTGTCACTCTTCTCTTTCACTTTCCTCAAGAGGCTCTTTAGTTCCTCTTCACTTTCTGCCATTAGGGTGAAACCATCTGCAGATCTGTTGACATTAAACCCAGCAATCTTGATTCCAGGTTACGATTCATCCACCCTGGCATTTTGCATGATTATTCTGCATAGAAGTTAAATAAGCAGGGTGACAATAAACAGCTTTGATATACTCCTTTCCCAATTTTGAACCAGTTTATTGTTCCATGTCCAGTTCTAACTGTTGCTTCCTGACCTGCATACAGGTTTCTCAAGAGGCAGGTAAGGTGGTCTGGTATTCCCATCTCTATAAGAATTTTCCACAGTTCGTTGTGATCCACAGAGTCAAAGGCTTTAGTGAAGTCAATGAAGCAGAAGTAAATGTCTTTCTAGAATTCTCTTGCTTTTCCTATGATCCAAAGGGTGTTGGCAATTTGATCTCTGGTTCCTCTGCCTTTTCTAACTCCAGTTTGTACATCTGGAAGTACCTGCATGTACCATTGAAACCTAGCTTGAAGGATTTTGAGCATTACCTTGCTACCATGTGAAATGAGAGCACTGTGTGGTAACATTATAGAGAAGCTCTATACAGTCAGCAAAAACAAGAATGGGAGCTGACTGTGGCTCAGATCATGAACTCCTTATTAAAAAATTCAGACTTAAATTGAAGAAAGTAGGGAAAACCACTAGACCATTCAGGTATGACCAAAATTAAATCCCTTACAACTATACAGTGGAAGTGACAAATAGATTCAAGGGATTAGATCTGATAGACACAGTGCCTGAAGAACTATGGATGGAGGTTCCTGACATAGTACAGGAGGCAGGGATCAAGACCATCCCCAAGAAAAAGAAATGCAAAAAGGCAAAATGGTTGTCTGGGGAGGCCTTCCAAACAGCTATGAAAAGAAGAGAAGTGAAAGGTAAAGGAGGAAAGGAAATATATACCCATTTGAATGCAGAGTTCCAAAGAATAGCAAGGAGAGATAAGAAAGCCTTCCTCAGTGATCAGTGCAAAGAAATAGAGGAAAACAATAGAATGGGAAAGACTAGTGATCTCTTCAAGAAAATTAGACATATCAAGGGAACTTTTCATGCAAAGATGGGCACAATAAAGGACAGAAATGGTATGGACCTAACAGAAGCGGAAGACATTAAGAAGAGATTAAGACATTAAGAAGAGACAGAAGAACTATACCAAAAAGATCTTCACGACCCAGATAATCATGATGGTGTGATCACTCACCTAGAGCCAGACATCCTGGAATGGGAAGTCAAATGGGCCTTAGGAAGCATCATAATGAACAAAGTTAGTGGAGGTGATGCACTTCCAGTTGAGCTATTTCAAATCCTAAAAGATAAGTGCTGTGAAAGTGCTGCGCTAAATATGCCAGCAAATTTGAAAAAGTCAGCAATGGCCACAGGACTGGAAAAGGTCAGTTTTCATTCCAATCCCAAAGAAAGGCAATGCCAAAAAACACTCAAACTACCACACAATTGCTCTCATCTCACATGCTAGCAAAGTAATGCTCAAAATTCTCCAAGACAGGCTTCAACAGTACGAGAACCTTGAACTTCCAGATGTTCAAGCTGGATTTATAAAAGGCAGAGGAAACATTGGCAGATCAAATCGCCAACATACACTGGATCATTGAAAAAGCAAGAGAGTCCCAGAAAAACATCTACGTCTGCTTTGTTAACTATGCCAAAGCCTTTGACTGTGTGGATCACAACAAACTGTGGAACATTCTTAAAGAAATGGGAATACCAGACCACCTGACCTGCCTCCTGAGAAATCTGTATGCAGGTTAATAAGCAACAGTTAAAACTGGACATGGAACAACAGACTGGTTCCAAACCGGGAAAGGAGTACATCAAGGCTATATATTGTCACCCTGGTTATTTAACTTCTATGCAGAGTACATTATGTGAAATGCCAGGGTGGATGAAGCACAAACTGCAATCAAGATTGCCAGGATAAATATCAATAACCTCAGATATGTAGATGACATCACCTTTATGGCAGAAACTGAAGAGAACTAAAGAGCCTCTTGAACTAAAGAGAGTGAAAAATTTGTCTTAAAACTTAACATTCACAAAACTAAGATCATGGCATCTTGTCCCATTACTTCATGGCAAATACATGGGGAAACAGTGACAGACTTTAGTTTTTGGGCTCCACTATCACTGCAGATGGTGAATGCAGCCATGAAGTTAAAAGACGCTTGCTCCTTGGAAGAAAAATTATGACCAACTTACACAGCTTATTAAAAACCACAGACATTGCTTTGCCAACAAAGATCCATCTAGTCAAAGCTATGGTTTTTCCAGTAGTCATGTATGGATGTGAGAGTTGGACTATAAAGAATGCTGAGCGCCGAAAAATTGACGCTTTTGAACTATGGTATTGGAGAAGACTCTTGGGAGTCCCTTGGACTGCAAGGAGATCAAACCAGTCAATCCTAAAGGAAATCAGCCCTGAATATTCACTGGAAGAACTGATGCTGAAGCTGAAACTCTAATACTTTGGCCACCTGATGCAAAGAACTGACTCATTTGAAAAGACCCTGATGCTGGGAAAGATTGAAGGCAGGAGAAGGGGACAACAGAGGATGAGATGGTTGGATGGCATCACCGACTCAATGGACATGAGTTTGAGTAAACTCCAGGAGTTGGTGATGGACAGGGAGGCCTAGCATGCTGCTGTCCATGGGATTGCAAAGATTCGGACAGGACTGCGGGACTGAACTGAACTTGAACATTCTTTGGCATTGCCCTTCTTTGCAATTGGAATAAAAACCTACCTTTTCCAGCCCTGTGGTCATTCCTGAGTTTTCCAAACTTGCTGGCATATTAAGTGCATTTTACAGATGAGAAGAGTGAGATACAGATCAATCAGGTAACATGAACAAAGTCAAATGACTTGCAAATGGCTGAGGTGGGATATGAACCTAGTGAGTCTGGATCCAGAATTGTGACACTTCATTGCCTCCAAGGAAAAATCTCCTGAGGACAGCATCCTTCCCAAATACAAACACAATGCCCCAGGAGGAGAAGGTCTAATGCTTCATCCCTTTCTTCTTGCTTTAAAACTAGACATGATACCTGGAGGTGCAGTGGTCATTATGGCATCATGAGGAATCAAGAAAAGCATGAATTAAAGATGGAGAGAATTCAAGGTTCTAGACCTTTCCACTGAGCACCACTAAACAAATGGCTGTAATAACCTGCCTCTGGATTTTATATTATGTGAGAAAACTAAAATCCAGTATGTTTTAAGCCACTGTAATTGGACTTGCTGTAAATTGCAGCCAAGCACCTTTCTAATCAATGCATTTGTGTACTATTCTATGACAGCATTTTCCAAATGCCTGCAATCATTTGGGCCCTCATCTCCCTCCCTTACAAGACTGGGCGTTCCTTAATGGCAGGAGAAACCCAGTCTAATAATTAGTTCTTCTCAGGGATGGCTGCCAGTGACCACCCCTCCCCACCACTCTTGGATCAAATGCCCTCAGTCCAACAGCTCTCCACAAACTCAATCTTGCTAACAAATGTGAGCCTGAAAGCTAACCCTTCACCAGTTCAATCTTAAAATGACTGCAGCACTAGATGACATCTTAACTAAAGCCTTGTGAGAGACCCTGACTGAGCCAGAGAACCCAGCCTAGCTGTGCCCAAACTCCTGACCTGCAGGAACTATTGTTTAATAAATATTGTTTATACTACTAAATTTTGGGGTAATTTGCTATAAAGTGATAGGTAACTAATGCAGTGTCCAATAAATATTCAATTAATAAAACAATAAGCACTCGTTGAGCTGAAAAAAAATGGGTGAAGAGTGGAAACACAGGAAATATTAGGGGAGAATTCTTCCATAGAGAAGGTGATAACTGAGCTGAAGTTTGAAGCATGAACAAAGGGGAAAGGAATATATCTAACAGAGGGATTGGTGTGTAAAGGGCAGAGAGAATGTAGATTTGAGTTAGGAAACTTTCTAGTAGAGCCTTAAGAATGGAGGGCAGGATGTCTGTGGGAAAGAGCTGGAGATAGAGGTGAAAGCTTTAGTTAAGAGGAACACTCAGAGGCTTTCTATGCTGTGCAAAGATGAGAGCTTTGTTTTCTAGACAATGGGGAGCCAGTGAAGGCTTTCCAGTAGGGAAGATGCTTTAGATGGTAGTTATGGAGGGTGATGGAGTGGGAGTAGTGGTGGGGATGACTGGAAGGAGGCTGGCTGGAATACTAGTGGGGAAATGTGAGGATAGTTGATTCAATACCTTTCAGAACAATGCCACTGCATTTGAGAGAGGGGTATAGAGGATAGGATCTAAGGTGACTTGTAGGTCTTGTAGGTATACTTCACTGAGAGAGGTCTCTGCTAAGCTGCAGACACAAATGAAGGCATTATCAATGCAGAGATGGTAGGTGAGGGATGATGGACATTTAACGTACACATACCATGTGGCAGATCTGAGATTCTCTTATGGTTTCATATTTATTTCTTACAAGGACTTGGTGAGTTGTGCGTGATTCACTCCATTTTACAGAGGACAAGGAAACTGAAGTTCAGAGAAGTCAAATAACTTGCTCAAGAAAGTGAAAAAAAAGTGAAAGTCACTCAGTCGTGTCTGATTCTTTGCAACCCCATGGACTGTATGTAGCCTGCCAGGCCCTTCTGTCCATGGGATTTTCCAGGCAAGAATACTGGAGTGGGTAGTCACTCCCTTCTCCAGGAGATCTTTTTGACCCAGGGATTGAACTCAAGTCTTCTGCATTTCAGGCAGATTCTTTATCATCTGAGCCACCAAGGAAGCCCAGCTAATAAGTGAAAGAATCAATGTTCCCACCCATATGACTGTCTCAGAGGCCCAGATTATTTCCACTTCCCATAGTGCTCTAGGAGACTGACAAAGTGACAGGACCAAGAGGGGAATTAGGGGAAAGAATGGTATTGAAGAGGTGGATGAAGAAGAGGAACCTGTTAAGTGGGCCACAAATAGGTAGTCTGAAGCAGGGGAGAAGATTTGAAAGGGTGGTGTCATGGAGGCAGTGGTAAGAGAGAGATTCAAGATGAGGACACTGTCAACAGGATTAATGCAGCACTGAGACGAACGACAGGAAAGCAATTATTATCGGTCTTAAAGGGGCAGTCTCAATAGCTTGGTGCCAGATTGCTCGTGCCTGAGGAAAGACTTAAATGAACGATTGGGGCAATAAATGCAGACAAGAGTCTGGCTGTGAAGAAAAGGAGAAATATTTTAAAATGTGGACAGGGAACTCAGGGCTCAGGTAATATTTTACTTATTTACAGGACGAGTTTAGACATCGGGAGTTGATCATATTCTGTGCTCAGAAAGACCTAGTGGTTAGGAAGAGGACTGGTGGTTACAGGAGAGGGAGATTATTGACAGAATCAAGTTTGTCAGCTGACACAAGAAATCTCAGTCTGGAGAGAGATGACAGCCTCCACCTTGGTCTCCAAATTTAGCCTCCCCTCCATGTGACCTGGAATGATTCTTTCTCTGCTGTCTTGAAGTGATCTACTTGGTTCCATTATTTTTTATGTCTGCTCTTGAAAACAATTTGAGACCTTTAAGAACTAATTCAAAATTCTGCTTCTGAGGGGCAGCACCAGACTACAAAAATAAGTTCTAACAAGATTTCTGGGTCTACTATAAATGTTCTGTGTGACCCTTGTTTCTTAGTTTTTGCTCTGTCTTATCTCCTTAGATCCCTAACATATTTTAAGGATTCAAGAGATCACTGTATTCTTCTACCTGCCTAGTACTGGACACAGTTTTGTGCACACAATGGGTGTGTAATAAACACGTTGATTTGCATTTGCTTGATTCTGAGAAAATCAGGTTCATATAAACCTTTTAAGGAAGACCTCCATTTTTCTCAAAGGGAGGAAAATATCTCAGTATTTAATCCCTGCAGTCCATAGGTTAGAGATGAGGTCATAAATTTATACCTAAGCAGCCTTTGTTATTTTTCTTTTTAGGTAAAATTGTTATAGCAACAGCTAAATAGACTGTGATTTAGAGGTTAAACTAGAAACGGCCCTTCTCCTTCAGACCATCAAGACGCCCTTTTCTTAGCATGTAGGGACAGAGTAATTGTGAATTCTATATGTATCAGTAAGTTGCTTGCAAGCAGCCATCACCAAAATGAACAAATTGAATAATAGCATTACAATGGCTAGCTGATGTAGAAATTTGACCCAGAGACAAACCCACTAACATGTTTCTGCTTGTTTCTAATTTTAGAATTCTATCAGATTAAGGCAAAACCAAGTCAAATTATCATCAATTTCACATAAACTGATGTTAAGAAGTGTTCTTTTTCATTTCTACCTGGAAACCTATTTCATCCAGCATTTAAATTAAATGCAATATAATAGGCACATGGTTGGTACATGCAGGATGATTCAGCTAGTTTGTGGATACAGAACAAGTTCACATCTAGAAGAAAGGAAGACATATTCAGTTCTCCATCCAGGCATGTTTCGGTGTCATGGTTGATATGTTTTACTCTTCATAAGGTTGCTTTGATATTGTGTAGTCACTCTCCAAATTACATCTCTATATATGGATGAAATCCCAGCCCAGCTCAGTATCTCTGCAGTCTTCAGTCGCAGGGAACATGAAAATCACAGCATGAAGAGGTCAGAACATTTCCCATTCCACTCAGACTCAGAATCGAGTTAAACAGCACTGGCTACAAATATACACTACGGCTGCATCACTAACATTGTATTTTGCTTGTGTCATTCAGTAGACAGGCTGGTGGTCAAGTCTGATTTTGAGCCCAAGAATAGGAGAATCAGGAGTGAGGGATTGTGTTTTTGAAGTCCTGAAGCACTCCCTAGCTTTGTTGTGAATTTTCATCACTAGAGTGTTTGGAGGCCATGTGCCTGAGGGGGCTGTCTATCAGCAGAGGCATAAAGCAGTGTTCTTGGTTGCGTGTGATCAATAAATATCCATTGGCCCTTCTGTGAATAGCAGAGTTGGTGACCTCAGTGTCACAGAAAATTTCTAATTTGGATAATTACATTCTGTTTCTCTCTATTGCTCCTGTAGCCTAAATAGAAAATGGAATTCTTCATTTTTGTTCGTCAACTGCTGCTTAACTCACACTGCTGTGAGGTGTTGCTGTGAGCTGTTAAACATCTGCTGCGCCCTACTTCGGAGGTGGTTGCATTTTAATTGAATTTCACTTTAATTGACTTGAACACACTATATAGGTAATAAATCTGTTTGCAAAATGCTTTCAAGTCTACTCAGAAAGATTCCCATGAATATTAAAACACAATAATTAGCTTCATGAAAGATATTTGGGGATTCATTTTTCTTAAAAGATATTTTGTGAAGGAAAGTCTATTATTGAGTATTTTTCATGAATGTACAATAAAATAAAAATTATTTTTCTTTATAAAGCTGAGTGTTCAATTAAAAAATTAATCAGTGGGTATCTCCTCAATACCTGCTTAGCACAGGACTAGGTTCTGGTTCTTGTGAAGAAATGCTAAACAGATCCAAGAATAAGTAGTTTCCACTAGAGGTCAGGCCTATCTCACTAAAGCGAGCACTGGGAATACCAAAATACAGAGGGAGGGGAGGAGAGCAGAAGACTATATGCTCTGCCCCCACCACCAACCACCTCTCCTTCCAATCTCCCATCAATACCAAAACCCTCAGTTTTAAAGCTCTATGGAAGATCCCTTGAAGTGCAAATTTATGTCTTGAAAGGACTACTAAACAAATATTCTTACAAGTTGTTTTTTTTTTTTTTTTCCCAACATTTAATGAGAGCCCACTATGTACCAGAAACCTTACCTACAGTATTGTGATCGGCACTGGGTGGGTGATGATATTCTGAGAGGTGTGTTAAATGGCCAAAGTTGCATGGTTAATAAATAACAGAAATAGGATTCAACTCCTTTGGCAAGTTGTTGCCCTTTCTGCCTCCCCAGCTGGCCTCCCTGATGATGAATTAGATGTGGCCCTTGTCCCACAGGCTGAGGGAAAAGCAGACTTGTACATAACTACCATACATTTCATGGGAACTACCATAGAGAGGTATACATTCTGGCACCTGAACTCAGAGGAGGGAATGACTAACACTGCCTTGGAGGGGGGAGGGGGGAGCAGGGTCAGAAAATGTTTTCATAGAAGAGGTAAAATTTTAGACTGGGTCTTGAAGGACAAAAAGGGGGTGAGTTCCAGAGCACAGCCTGATTAAGTGAAAAGTACCTGGGCTTTAGAATTAAGAAGACTAGAGTCTGAATCCTGGTTCTAGATCAAACATTTCATGAACTTGAGCAAGCTTTTTAAATTTTTTTCTAAACCTGATTTTTCTCATTTTCAAAATTGGAAAAACAGCAAAATTCTAGGAGTACAGGAGGAAGAAATAGATAGCACAATGCTTAGAACGTAGTGGACATGCAGTGATAACCATTTATCTTCTTTCTTATGCAGAGAGAGTGACATGCACCAAAACAGGTTGATGTGAGAACCAGAAATTTGGTGTGGCTCCAGCAGAAAGAGAGTGAGGTATCTTGGTGGGAAACAAGGTTTATACAGATTTGAATGACCTTAGGTATCCTTTAAGGAGTTTGGATTTTATCCTATAGGAAGTCAGGAGCCATCAATCATTTTGAAGCCAAAAAATGTCATGATCAGATTTCTGTCTCAAAAAAACTCTGATTTTCAGTGTGAAAATTGAACACTAGAGTGATAAGGAGGCCAGCTAGGAGTCTGTTACAATGGAACAACTTATAAGATTTGAGACCCAAAATCTATATACTGAAAGTAAGGATAGAGAGTGACAGTAGATGAAACTGAAGGAAATTTTTGACTGAAAAACATTAAAGCTAATTTGGAAATTTTAATTAATGGGGTTTTGTAGACAATTGCTACTAACCAGTTCAGGGGAGTGAACATGCTTTTGGAAAAAGGATTATTAATATTATTTATACAACAGAATTTGAGACATGTAGGACATACCAGTAGACATTTCCAATGTAGTTAGAAGTTTGGCCTGATGCTCAGAATAGCGGTATGAACATGATTGTTAATGTTATGTAGGTGGAAGCTGAAGTCATGAGATCAGGCAAAATCATCCTGAGGGAGAAGACAAAGCACCAAGAGAAGAGATCCATGGGAGGAACCAAGGGAGAACATATGTCTTATGGAAGCAGGTTATTACTGCCATTGGTTCAATGACCTCCTATTGAGGTAAGAAAAAAGGTTGCCTGATGAATTTTAGGAAGCGTTGAGGGTTGGATAAGGGTTAGGGAAAAAGAGTGAAGGTTAGCTAAGGGGAATCATCAAGGCAGGAAACCTAAAACGAGTTTATCATAGATTAGCTGATCTCATTAGCTGTTGGGGGCTTGGAAAGCAGAGACCATTCATGCACAGAAGGAAAGTTAATTTAGAATAATTTTCTTAAAGAGCAGTAGATAAGACATTGGCCAACAGAAAGAAACCTCAACTGAACACTAAAAGGACACTTGGCCCTTGGGAAGGTGGAGGGTGACAGGAGGGAGATTTCAAAGAGGAAATGGTACAAATGTTCTTAGAATGAGTGAATCTTGAGTTCAATAGGACCTTGGAGGCCATCAAGTCATTCAGAGAAGCATGGAAACATTTATTATGAGCTTAGTATGTATAACCTAATAATAATTCTCAAGTGAATGTGTTTTTTTCTTTTGCCTTCCTAGATATTTAACCTTCATTTCTTTGAGCCTGGGTATCCCAATGTGAGTAAAAGAATATGTCTGAGAAATTAAAAACTTTGAAGAAAGAATGCACAGTAAGGATATGGTAACATTATGAGATTCAGCTTCTGACATGCAAAATAGGATCAGACAACAAGACTATAGCTTTGCTAACCCAATTTTTGTCTTGAAAGAGAATTTCCTAAATCATCTCATTCCCTATATTGACAAATTTCCTACTGAGCTTGGAGGACAAAGCTCAAGATGTGTTACACCATCTTGTAAGTGACATATTGTATCCTCCAACAGAACACAAGGTAAGGTGAAGGATGTGGCAGAGATACTGGTCTTGGCTCAAAAAGTGAAAGAAGAGACAAGATAGTGTCTATCAGGCATCCCTGTTGAGTACTGACCTACTATGAATTATGCATTATGGAAATAAAACTTTTGTTTAAAAAAGCATTATTACTGAGTGGAGTACAGTGATATTTTCTGTTCAGTTCACTTGCTCAGTTGTGTCTGACTCAGTTGTGTCTTATAGCCCATGGACTGCAGCACACCAGACTTCCCTGTCCATCACTAACTCTCAGAGCTTGCTGTTCAGTTCTACTTTATACGATTTTATTTTTTAAAAATCTTGGACACAATCTACTAAATTGATTTTACAACCTAAAAATGGATTTTGATCAATAATTTGAAAAATATTTAAGATTTGTAATGAAAAATCATATATATTCTTTACTTTCAATATGATGGAGTTTTACTATGTTCTGATATCTTCGGAAAACACTGAAATGTCAAAGAAGTTGATGAGGAAGACAAAGAAGAAGTGAACTTAGAAATTAATGGAAAACAATGTCTTTGGATAAAGAGTCTCCAAGAGCCCTCTGTATCCTAAACTAGAAGTCTTTTTTCTTAATATTTATTTTTATTTATTTATTTAGCTGTGCTAGGTCTTAATTGTGGCACGTGGGATCTTCAATTTTCCTTGAGGCATACGAGATCTTTATTTGAGGCATGCAAACTTTTAGTTTTGACGTGTGAGATCTAGTTCTTAAGCCAGGGATAGAAACCGGGTCCCTGCATCGGGAGTGTGGAGTCTTATCCACTGGATACCAGCTGCTGCTGCTGCTGCTAAGTCGCTTCAGTCGTGTCCGACTCTGTGCAACCCCAAAGACGGCAGCCCACCAGGCTCTCCCGTCCCTGGGATTCTCCAGGCAAGAACACTGGAGTGGGTTGCCATGTCCTTCTCCAATGCATGAAATTGAAAAGTGAAAGTAAAGTCGCTCAGTCGTGTCACTGGATACCAGGGAAGTCCTTAAACCAGAAGTCTTGATGTTAATAATATAGGGTTGGAGCTGGACGACTTTGAAGGACAAAGAAGTACAAGACAAAAAAGGGGAAATGAGAAGGTTTGAGGGGGCACAATTGTCTCTCATCAAGATGGTTTCCAGGAAATCCCTGGAGGAAGTCTCCCACCTAAGCCTGCCTGTGCACAACTTTCTAGAGAGAAACAAGCAGGAGCCATTCCTGAGAACTGTAGGATATGCAGAGTTCTCTGGAGGGGTGCCAGGTGCTTATTTGAATTGCTGATGGTCGATGATCAACATCTTTATTTGAATTGCTGATGAAGTAGCAATTTTGGTATATCAGAGGTTCAGATGTGTAAGGAAGTACCTCCAATCTTAGGGAAAAAAGGGATGTGACACCTAAAATACTAACTATTTGTAACTAAAATTATTTTTCATCTCATTTCCTGCCTTTACTATATTTTCTTGAAGAATCTCCACTTAACAGTCCCCAGATCACTCACCATGTGTCCATTAGAGATTGTGAAGAGAACAGAGTAAATGGAGATTGGCCTTGGGGATAGATATCCTGAAGAGAAAATTTTTACAAGGTGAGAGGCATAGCTCAGTGAGTAAGGGTCTTTGTTTGCAAGCAAGAGGCAAAACAACAAAACCCCAAAACCAATTTAAGCAAGCAAGAAAAAAGAAACAGTGTTGTTGGGGTGACTTACAAATTCAAGTATGCAGTGAGGACAGGGCCAGAGAAGTCTGGGGACCTCAATAACAAGAACCAATGTATATTCTCTTGAAAGTGCCATCACTGGAATGGGCCAGCTCTTTGTATCAGTCTCAATTCCAGAGTCAACTTCCCAGAAGACAGTCTCTAATGACCTAATTTGGGTCACAGTCTTAACCCTTGACTAGGGAATGACAGCACATTTTGATTGTAATACTCATGAAGTCTGTATCCAGTGAAGATGAGAAGAATAATTATACAGGGCAAAATTGGGAAAAATAACAGAAGAGGGATTGAATGTGGACTGTGGAAAATCACAGAGTCCACACCATGCAGGTATCATGCTGATAAAGAAGGCAGCCTCAGGAGACCTACCGGCCCCAGAGGGGACAGAGCAGCTGGCATCCATTCTGAGAGGCCTGGGATCTGTGCATGGCTCATGTCCAAAGCAAATGCATTTGACTGCCTGCATTCCTTTCCAGGACTGAATTTGGAATTCAAATCAAACGCTATTTGGATGGAAGAGATATGACTTTACTGGACTGTTTCAAAGAGCACATCAAAGGAGCTCTTTGTAAATAAATCATACTGCTGTGTTATATAAATCTTGAAGGGCTATAACTGCTCTTAAATATGCAACTGGGTTAAGTTACAATTAATGGCAAATGCTAGGACATTGCTGAATATTTTTTTTCCTTTTCTTTTTATCTTTTCAAGAGGTGAAAATGTTGGTTCCATGCCTATGGGAATTATGGATCAATCTTGTATTCTTTTGCTCATCATCTGCCATGATATTCCATATTTGAACACTTACCAAATGCAAACTGGGCTTTTTCCCATGCAAATATAGGTTTTTACTGAGAGCGTTAGGTTGCTTTTAAATCAGGGGAGAGCACAGATTATTGAAATATAAAATACTCCCATGATGCCACTTTCTTAAATGAATAAACTTCACATACAACTTGAGATGTATCTCTTTTGTAAATTTAAGTAACATACTACACATACATCAGCATTCAAATCCACACATTCATGTTACTGCTGCTGCTACTGCTACTGCTACTTCTTAAGTACATGAGCCCATCTGATTTGTGTGATCACAAATGGACACAAAACGACCATTTGTGATCAGCTCTTCTTTCTCCAGAGACAGGAATACCCGAGGGAAGACTGCCATTTGTCGAGCTTGAAATATATAAACTATGTGCTCCTTGCCTCATGGTCTTCCTTTACTAAAAACTTTCAACAGTCTTCTGGTCGCCACTTGATTTGTGGTCCCTGCTGCTGTTACCCAATAAGCCACAGCTTTGATTGGAAGACAGTGCAAATTCTTAAGTAAGATCAGCAGTATCTGATCTTAATGCTAGGTTGGAGATGCCCAACTACTCATCCAGAAGTTCCAAAGACGTTTCAAACTAAAGAAACTTTGGAGTCCAATTCCTGGACCACTTTTGAGAAAGTGCAAATGCTAATACCATAGCAACAGAAACCATTTAAGTAGGTCATCACCTTTTTAAATCTATGGATGCTAAACCTAGCTGGGAAAGAGAAAAATTCTGAGGGATAGTGAGGGATCTGAGACAGCCATCTGCTTTAAGTGGAGTTAGACATGTCAACAAATCATTTGTTCATTCCAATTTGATCACTAGGCAATTTCTAACTTCTGACAGAATTCCAATTTCACCAAAACTGGACTTGTGTACTTATATAATGGATTTCATGTTTTTAGTTGCAATTTCCTTGAAAATATGCCAATATAAAAGAATGAAGATAAATACATCTATGGATGTAGCTCATCACTACCATTCTAGGGAAGGATATTTCTAGAGATATTTGCTCAAAATGTCTAAGCAGAAGGATTTTGTGAGATCTATAAAAATTCCAGCAAAGTTTTATTTCATTTTCCAAAAATGAATTAACCAAATATGAAGTTCCTAGTTACCCCTATATAGAAATAGTGTAGTGTACTTCAAGTTATTAGCCTTCCCCAAACATTATATGTAATAATCATGGATCCTCACTGTGCCTACAAAAATCTTTCTTAATACTTTATATGGATTTCTTCCCTTAGTTTTATATCTTAACAACCAACTAATTCTGCTTCCACTAATGTCAGCCTGACTGATGCACCACCTCTTTAAAATGCTGTAAGTTCAGATTTGATTTTCCCAGATGAGAACCTGCATTTTTCATGATGAATCAATTTGAGGGCTTGACTAATTTTTTTATAAAGGAAAGATTGTTTTCATAGTTCCTGGTCTTTCTCTTTCCTGAATAAGACTGAATTTGTATGGAGAATCACCAGTGGTTTCTCATTATGTAGACTGCTACAGTAGAACCCTAAGTTTTGGTTGGAAGGATCATCTTTTGATCTTCATCATGGCTACCTGTTAAAGTAGCCATGGTCGCTGTTCAGTCCTGTCCAACTTTTTGCGACCCCATGGACTGCAGCACACCAGGCTTCTCTGTCCTGCACTGTCTCCCAGAGGTTGCTCAAACTCCAGGAGTCAGTGATGCCATCCAACCATTTCATCCTCTGTCATCCCCTTCTCCTCCTGCCTTCATTCTTTCCCAGCATCAGAGTCTTTTCTAAGGAGTTGGCTCTTTGCATCAGATGACCAAAGTATTGGAGCTTCAGCTTCAGCATCAATCAATGAATATTCAGGGTTGATCTTCTTTAGGATGAACTGGTTTGATCTCCTTGCTGTCCAAGGGACTCTCACGAGTTTCTCCAACACCACACTTCAAAAGCATCAATTCTTTGCTGTTTAGTCCTCTTTATAGACCAACTCTCACATCCATACATGACTACTGGAAAAACCACAGCTTTGACTATGCAGATCTTTGTCAGCAAAGTAATGTCTCTGCTTTTTAATATGCTGTCTAGATTTGTCATAGCTTTTCTTCCAAGGAGCAAGGGTCTTTTAATTTCATGACTGCAGTCACCATCTTCAGTGATTTTGGAGTCCAAAAAAATAAAGTCTGTCACTGTTTCCATTGTCTCCCCATCTATTTGCCATGAAGTGATGGGACCAGATGCCATGATCTTAGTTTTCTGAATGTTGAGTTTTAACTCTCCTCTTTCTAAGTCTGACTTAATCATTTCATGACTTAATCATTTCATCAGAAATTGCCACTGACCTTCTGTGGGACTTATTCTTCCATAAGATGTACAGAATCAACTGTAGTCAAGTATTGCTCACTATGAGGTTTGTGAACTCATAACTCACAACTTCTGAGGTTTGTAAAAACAAATGTATGATTCAATACAGTTAATTGTGTTCTGAAGGGACTTACAGTCTCCTAAATTATAAAAAAAGTATGTGTTGTATGATTCCCTTTGGGATTTTCTAAAGCTTGAATAGCAACTTCAGTTTTCTCTCGGCCCTAGAGACCTTTTGTGTTGGACCTCTCTGTAGATTAAAGTAACTATCAATCTAAGAATTACATAATTAGTCAAATTAATTGCTACATATGACCAAATTTGGGGAGGGGGGATACTGTGTTTATTTTTCATCCCTAAACTTTGCCTTATAGCTTTCTTGAAATTGTTATCTTAAGAGATTGACCTAGACTTACTGACCATTCTGACAAAGCTCTCCTTTATCTCAGGTACCCTAAATAAATGACTTTGGGGCCAAGCTTAGATAATCTGATTCAGAAGCAGAAGAAAATAACTCCTCCATCCAAAGTAAAATCTACTTCTTCCTGCTGAGTATGACCTGAAACTCTTTTCACAGGAATGAAAGTATCTCATTTCACAGCTAGAAATCAAGGGCAAACACCCAGAAGATTTAAACTTTGGTGTAGATGAGATTCAATCTAACTGCAAATGCTGCTTATGAGGGTTGATTATGTAGGCCTGGGAAGATAAAAGATGGACCAGCAACAGTGAGGATGGGAGGTTGTTACCGATGAGCAAGGGACAGTAAAAGAGAAACTCCAGAGGAGATACAACCTGGTAGTAGGTGTTCAGAAGCCTGAGAGAGAGTGACTAGCATAGTTTTTCCCTAGTGGGTAAGGTCTTAATGACAAACAGATCAGGGGAAGTCAAGAAGAGGTAAAACAAAAAGATGATAACTTATACATGTGCATTTGCTTGGGTAAGATGTTTCTGGGAAGCTGTGACAATTGAGAGGAATGACTCCTCAACCATCAATTCTGAGGCAATATTTTAGAATGTGGAAAAATCTTGAGGCTAAGCATTTATACTCCAATCAAAGTGTTTGGAATGTTTGTAACAGAGTGTGAAATAAACCCATGATATAGCTAATCAGAGTTTCCTAAAATATGCTATATTCATGTGTCTGGGATTAAAATACTGAATGAAAATCACACTTTGAATCTCACTAACATACTTGGGAGACTCTGATATGCAAGGGATGATATAAAAGCATAGTTTTTATATTTGCAGAGACTCTCCAGTGACACAATGGGAAATCTCTATATTTTTTTAGACTATAGTTTCTCATAACTATAATGAACCATGCTGAGAAAAGTGTCAGGAAAATATTCAGAACAATGAAGCAATTTCTACCAGAAGAATCTCTCTGGCCAGTGCCCTGTCCTGACTAAGAAAGGCAAATATACAAAGGGAAAAGGAAAAGGAAAGGTAAATTAAAATTTATCTGAAATTTGAAATAAAAATCAAGATAAAGTTTTGGACTTTCTCTATGATAAAGCAGAGCTCAATGAGACAATAATATTAATCTTTTCCTTTTTACATAAGACCTATGGCTTGGTGGAACACAGAAACATCATAGACATTTAATGTATCTTGATTTTCAATGCACATTTGATGAAGATTTCCACAACAGCCTCATGGACGGGTTGTTGACATGACAGCATCATTGGTTAGTTATGGAGGTTTGCACAAACACAACTATTGCTTGCAAATGACAGAGTGTGGGTCAGTCTTCTTCCAGAGCAAATTCTGAGTAAGCACACAATGCTACCAGTGAGAAAGCATCTTCATAAAACGTGCTAGAAGCTCTCCTTGACTTCATCTGTTCATCAATGACTTGAATAAATTCCCAGAAAGCAAGATTATCCAAATTTCAGAATGCAAAATTAGGAATGAAGATTTATTGAATAGAGTAAACACAGCAGATTCCATATTACCATTTATTATTTACAGCAGCTAGAATACTGAATTAAAACCTATAGAGTGAAATTTAATAGAAATAAATGATAATTCATGTATTTTTCATCAAAAAAAAGTGTGGTTTGGAGACAGGTTGTTTTTCATGAAAACATCTCATAGAACATCATTCTATCTTAAAAAAGAAGTGTCAAGACCATTAAAGACATTGATAAATAGTGAAGGATCCAGACGTGACTGAAGCATCCTGGAGACCATACCTACTGAGAAACAATGGAAGGTAATATGCTACTTAGTGTTGATAAGTGAAAAGTAAGAGGTTCACTATAAAACTTTTAAAATATGTCTTAAGAGTTTTCCTGAACAAGTAAAAGGAAACATTTGTTTTATACTGCCACAACAACAACAATAACAAAACCCCCAGAGCTGATAATGAGGCAGATTTTAAGTCCTGAGAAAATATATATATAATTAACTAGGAAAGTGATGTAGGTTGCCTTGCAAGGCAAGGAACTCCTTTTGCATCATGGCAAAGAGGTCCTCAGGAGACTGACCACAGCACAGAGACAGTAATTAAGACATGGGAGTAGGTAGGAGAGATATAGATTGTGAAGGGACGGACACCAAGGATGGAACCCTACATTGAAAGTCCCTGAGGAAGGCAATCCAGAGGAGACTGAGTAGGAGAAACTCAAGACTTAGGAGACAGAGAACAGCATCATTTTTTAGAAACCAGAGGAGGAAACCAAGAAGAAATAAAATGATCACCAGTATCGAACAACTCAAGAGAGATCAAGTAAGATAAGAACTGAAGAGTAAACTTTGGATTTAACAGACAGGTCTCTGTTGATCTTAGTGATTTCAGCCACTGTAAGAGGACAGAAGCCAAACTGTGGAGAGTTGTGGGAAAATGAAAGGTGATGAAGGGGAGCAGATAGTAATAATTGTTCATTACTCTTTCCAAAATGTTCCCTGAAAAATTCCAAAAGAAGAACAATGGGGCAATGTTACGGACCAAATGTTTGTGTCCCCCACACCCAAATCATATGCTAAAGCCACAGACCTCAGTGTGATAGTCTTTGGAGTTGAGGTGTTGGGAAGTAATAGGGTTAGATGAGGCCTTGAATGTAGAGCCTCATCATGGGATTAATGGCCTTATAAGAAGAGGAAGATAGAGAAAGATCCCCTTCTGTCATGTGAAGACACAGAGAAAAGGGAGACATTTCAAGACACCAGAAAGAGAGCTCTCATCAGAATCTGACCATGCTAGCACCTTGATCTTGGACTTCTAGCCTCCAGAATTGGGAGAAAATACACTTTTGTTGCTGAAGCCACACAGGTTATGGTATTTTGTTACAGCAGCCTGAGCTGACTAATACAAGCAATGTAAAAAATGAGGTTCTGGATCAAGGGACTTTTAATTTATTTTTTTAGGATGGGCAAGGTTGAATGCGTTTCCATGCTTAGGTGAGGAAAGCAGTGAAAAAGAAAAGGTTGAGGAGACAGAAAATAAAATGGATAATTAATGGAACAAAACTCCTAAGAAAGCAGTAGGAAGTGGAGCCAAGAGCATTACACAGGGATTGATCCAAAATAGGAAAAATACATAGTGGGTGTATATGAACCAGAGTTTCCAGAATCAGGCCCCATAATTGGCTGTTGAAGTGTTTAATATTCTGCATTCAGGAAGTGTTGGAAGACAATAGAGTACAAGTTTGAAGAAGAGGATTCCACAAAATGCTTTGTTTATCAGGAGCCTTGATGATTTACTACTCGCCTTTCAGAAACTATTTCCTCCAAGTATTTGGGGGAATAATGGAGAAATTTTTATTTCCATTGTAGCTATATGGTAAGTAGAGTGATTTAAAAAAATAAAAAAACAAAGTTTAAATAACTGCTTCTAGGTGAACTTTTAAGTCAGGAACATACAAGTCCATAACAGTCAATGAAAATAAATAACAAACATATTACTAATGCTGCACAATACTCAGCCAAAAGCATTTTCTAAAGATTTCCAATGCAAATCTGAGTGTCGGAAATATTTTTCTATGAAGAGAATAATTTCCCCTCTCCTGGAGTTATTAAATGACAAATTTTTAAGATATAAACTCTTATTTCACTATTGAGTTCTTTGAAAAACACATTTAAGGTTATCTGGGCTCAAGGAGTCTCCACTGATGACCTTTATTAACACAATTTAACCCTAATTTTTTCTGTTCCTGCAGCTCAGGGAATTCCACACACTCCCCAAGTAACACCTGGCACCTCTCAAGTACAAAATGTTTGTTAATTCAAGTTTCATTGCTTTTTAGCATTTTCCCAGGAAGTAATAAATGTGACAATCAAAGCATGACTGTTTTGCAGAGCCTCATCTATATATAATATAAATAGCCTGATTAAAGATTTAATCGTCCTGATTTGCAAGTGGAGAGTTTTAAAACACTGCCATCTACTGCACAAGCCACAAATTGCATAGGCGTTATTTTTAAGATTTTTTTTTTTTCCTTTTTGCTGCTGTTGCTGCTAAGTCGCTTCAGTTGTGTCCGACTCTGTAATATTTATTTATTTATCTAACTGTGACAGGTTACAGTCTTAGTTGTGGCATTCAGGATCTTTGATCTTTGTTGCAGCATGTGGGATTTTTAGCTGTGGCATGAGGCATCTTTAGTTTGTTATTCAGTTATTCAGTTGTGTCTGACTCTTTGAGACCCCATGGACTGCAGCACACCAGGCTTCCCTGTCCTTCATTATCTCCTGGAGTTTGCTCAAACTCATGTTCATTGAATCGGTGATGCTATCAAACCATCTCATCCTCTGTCGTCCCCTTCTCCTCCTACCCTCAATCTTTCCCAGCATCAGGGTCTTTTCTAATGAGCCAGCTCTTCACATCAGGTAGCCAAAGTATTGGAGTTTCAGGTTCAGCATCAGTCCTTTCAACAAATATTCGGGGCTGATTTCCTTTAGGAATGACTGGTTTAGTTGTGGCATTTGGGATCTAATTCCCTGACCAGGAATCTAACCCGGGCCTCCTTCATTGGGAGGGCTGAGTCTTAGCCACTGGACCACTAGGCAAGTCCCTGCATAGATATTTTGTAAACTGAAAATAAATATAGGAGAACATGTTTGGCTCTGCTGTATCGAGCTCTATCACTAAACTTTTGAAGATGATTTGAAATAGTAAATTTAAATTTATATTTAAAGATAAATTTATATATGCACTACCATGACACTTTCTAGAATATTCAGGCTTGTGGAAAGGCAAGATTGGGGAGCATTTGTGGGTTCTGACATGGGAAGCATAGTGTGAAATTAGTTTTTAAGTATACTACTTCTGCTAGTGGCTAAGAACCTCTTGTTGTGAGTCACTAAGTAATAACCATCTTGAACATTTAACACACTCTTGATTTAAAGGGGAGACTTATAAAACCTTCAGTGAAACTAAATAGCTTTTTGTCTGGCTCTCAGAGTCCTTGAACTTCTCAGTTCAAGGGAGGTCAAATATTTATATAATAAGGTATAGAGTTAATTCATCCTTTTCTGCAGATTTTTATTATAAAAAAAGTTGCTTTCAACAGAATAATTCACTGATTCTTTTTATATCTCATTTGAGTGTATATATTTGGTAGATAAATTTTTATGAGAATATAATCTGTAAGGCCTCTATCACCCTAATATCATGAAAAAGTACCCTGGACTGAATTAAGTAAAAAGAATATGTTTTCACTGTTAAGTCTCCATTAGTCAGGGAAAAAATGTTCTCTAAATCTCAATCATTTTATCTGTTTGCCTTCACTGAAGTGGATGATCTATTCTGTGATTTGCAGTTATTGTCTAGTAATACACATTAAAGTGACATACCTTAGGATTTCGATTGGCAAGGCAAATATAAACAAGCAAGATCAATAGCCTGATGACCCCATGGATCAGAACTTTGGAGTCTTAATGTTTACCCATTATCTTTCACAGGCTTCTATTTAGGTGTGTGGCATGAATACCAATTTACCTGCTTACAATCTGTGAATAAAGCATATTGACCAAGAAAAAATAATTGAGAGTAAGCATGATAGACTGGTGTTCTGCTAATGTGACCATTAATCATTAGAACAAGCAATTTAGAAAAGTGTATAGTAGGGAATTCTGGTGCATTTAAATTCAACATTTTAAACTGGACTCAAGTTAGTGTAACTTAGTTCACTTAGTTCACTAAGTTCACTTTTTGGGTTACATCTATAGAAATAATTCTTGATATATAATGCAGATTCTTAGTGATCTTATAAACAGCTTTATTTTTCTGGTGTGATGGTTAATTTTGTGTGTCAGTTTGGCTAGACCACAGTGCCCAGGTATGTGATTAAACATTATTCTGGATATTTCTGTGAGAATGTTTTGGGTGAGATGATCATTTAAATCAGTGAACATTTAAAGCATAGTGGCCTGCATTGGATGGGATTCATCCAATCAATTGAAAGCCTGACTAGCAAGAAGGAATTCTGTGGCAGATAGCTTTCAAACTTGAACTGTCAATTTATATTCCTACCAATAGTGCAAGAAGATTCCCTTTTCTCCACACCCTCTCCAGCATTTATTGTTTGTAGATTTTTTGATGATGGCCATTCTGACCAGTGTGAGGTGATACCTCATTGTAGTTTTGATTTGCATTTCTCTAATAATAAGCCATGTTGGGCAGCTTTTCCTATGCTTGTTGGCCATCTTTATGTCTTTGGAGAAATGTCTGTTTAGGTCTTCCACCCATTTTTGATTGAGCTGTTTGTTTTTCTGATATTGAGCTGCATGAGCTACTTGCACTTTTTGGAGGTTAGTCCTTTGTCAGTTGCTTCATTTGCAATTATGTTCTCCCATTCTGACGGTTGTCTTTTCATCTTACAGTTTCCTTTGCTGTACAAAAGCTTTTAAGCTTATTTTTGTTTTTATTTCCATTACTCTAGGAGGTGGCTTAAAGAGGATCTTGCTGTGACTTATGTCAGTGTTCTGCCTATGTTTTCCTCTAAGAGCTTTACACAGTCTGACCTTTAATCCACTTTGAGTTTATTTTTGTGTATGGTGTTAGGGAGTGTTCTAATTTCATCTTTCAACATGTAGCTGTCCAGTTTTCCCAGCACCACTTATTGAAGAGACTGTCTTTTTCCATTGTATATTCTTGCCTCCTTTGTCAAAGATAAGGTGCCCATAGGTGCATGGGTTTATCTCTGGGCTTCCTTCCTATCTTGTTCCATTGATCTATATTTCTGTTTTTGTGCTAGTACCATACTGTCTTGATTACTGTAGCTTTGTAGTATAGTCTAAAGTCAGGAAGGTTGATTCTTCCATCTCTGTTTTTCTTTCAAAAGCTTGCTTTGGCTATTCAGGGTCTTTTGTATTTCCACACAAATTTTAAACTTTTTTTTGTTCTAGTTCTGTGAAAAGTGCCATCGGTAATTTGATAGGGATTGCACTGAATCTGTAGATTGTTTTGGGTAGTATAGTCATTTTCACAATATTGATTCTTCCAATCAAAGAACATGGTACATCTCTTCATCTGTTTGTGTCATCTTTGATTTCTTTCATTACTGTCTTATAATTTTCTGCATATAGGTCTTTTGTCTCCTTAGATAGGTTTATCCCTAGGTATTTTACTCTTTTTGTTGCAAAGGTGAATGGGATTGTTTCCTTAATTTCTCTTTCTGAGTTTTCATTGTTAATGTATAGGAGTGTAGGGGTTTCTGTGTATTAATTTTGTGACTTTGCTAAGCAAAGATTAATAAAACTAAAAGCTGGTTCTTCAAGAAGACAAACAAGGTTGATAAATCATTAGTCACACTCATCAAGAAAAAAAGGGGAGATGACTGAAACCAATAAAATTAGAAATGAAAAAGGAGAAGTTACAAAAGACACTGCAGAAATAAAAAGGATCATGAAAGACTACTACAAGCAACTATATGCCAACAAAATGGACAACCTGGAAGAAATGGACAGATTCTTAGAAAAGTACAACTTTCCAAGACTGAGCCAGGAAGAAATAGAAAATATGAACAGACAAATCACAAGTACTGAAATCGAAACTGTGATAAAAAATCTTCCAACAAACAAAGCACAGGGCCAGATGCCTTCACAGGTGAATTCTATCAAGTGTTTACCTATCTTTTTCAAACTCTTTCAAAAAACTGCAGAAGGAGGAACACTACCAAACTGATTCTATGAGGCCACTATCACCCTGATACCAAAATCAGACAAAGATTTCATATAGAAAAAGGCAAATATCACTGATGAACATAGATGTAAAAATCCTCAACAAAATACTAGCAAACAGAATCCAACAACATATTAAAAGGATCATACATGATGATCAAATAGGGTTTATTCTCCACTTGATGCAAGGATTCTGCAATATATGCAAACTGATCAATGTGATATACCATATTAACAAATTGAAATGTAAAAAAAAATGATAATCTCAATAGATGCAGACAGAGCTTTCATCAAAAATCAACACTGATTTATAATAGAAATTCTACAGAAAGTGGGCACAGAAGGAACCTACTTCAACATAATAAAGGTGATACATGACAAACCCCAGCAAACATTGTTCTCAATGGTGAAAAATTGAAAGCATTTCCTCTAAGATCAGGAACAAAACAAGGGTGCCCACTGTCACCACTATTATTTAATATAGCTCTGGAAGTTCTAGCCATGGCACTCAGAGAAGAAAAAGAAATACAAGGACTGCAGATTGGAAAGGAAGAAGTAAAACTCTCAGTTTGCGGGTGACATGATACTATACAGAGAAAAATCCTAGAAATGCCATCAGAAATATTACTAGAACTAATCAGTGAATTTAGTGAAGTCACAGGATACAAAATTAATACACAGAAATCCCCTGTAATTAATTTTGATAAAAGACTCATGTCTTAACTATGGACATGTGAGCTTGGAATTTAATAGGCTGAGGCTTTTATTCTCCTTTGTTAAGCTATTCAGTGCAATTAGAAGCAAACAGCTTACCCAATAGCCCTTAAATCCCTCACAACATTCTTATTTTCTCTATGGGAGCAGCCACTTGGCTATTCAAAGTGTTGCCTTCAATGGAAACTTAATTCCCTGTGGCTGTAGGTGTTAATTGTTATTACCTAACTTAATTAGCTCTTTTGCCACTATGTGTGTGCTATGTGACACTAGAATCTGTGACACTGCTATTATTAGCTGGATTTTAGGTGCTACCTGGTCCAACTAGTTCAGATAACCCATTCCAGATTTTCTCCATTTTTCTGAGGTTCTGTTGCCTACAGCCACTTCTATAAATGACTTTTGTATCTTAAGATTTTAGTGGTAGTAGTGGTGGTTTAGTCACTAAGTTGTATATGACTCTTGCGACCCCATGGACTGTAGCCTGCCAGGCTCCTGTATCCACAGGATTCTCCAGGCAAGAATACTGGAGTGGGTTGCCATTTCTTTCTCCAGGGGATCTTCCTGACTCAGGGATCAAACCCGGGTCTCCTACATTGCAGGCAGATTCTTTACCAGCTGAGCTATGAGGGAAGCTTTTAGTGGTAAGGAGGAAAAACGAAAACATTAATGAAAGACTTGAAACTGTGTATACTTAACTATTTTATTAATATAGGCACAGCTGAAAAGAGCAACGTTTGTGAATATATTTCAGAAAAGAAAGGAGAAAGAGGAGAACAGTGACTAAGAGGAAACAAAGGAGAAGCTAGGAGGGCAGACATGAAGGAGAGAGAAACAAGAGGGAGAAGGAAGAAGTTAAAGGGTATGTTGATAGGAAAGACGCTAGAAAGAGGGTAGGAGATATTGAGGGAATGGAGAAGAACTGGGGGAGAAAGAAATATAGAAAATTCAAATGCAAGAGATGGCCTCCAGAGCTCACACTTTTAAACATGATAATCCAGGTTTACACAATCAGTAAGTGGCATTTGGATTTGGATCCAAATCTCTTAATTCTTTGTTTTGAGATCCTTTATTTCACCAAAGGGCCCTCTGGACAATGCAAACATAATTTTTTTCATTTGATTTGGTGCATAGAAAACTATAAAATCATGTACAAATGAGGATGGTAACGCATTACTTGAACCATGCAGTTTACTCCATCCAGTCAACTCCAAAGTAGAGGTTAACTAGCTCCTTTGATTCTATATTTTGTTTTGCCTTGTGAGACCTTGCTCCTTCATGTCCTTCATCCCAGAAAGTAACCAGATAGTCCCACAGTAGATAATCTTAGTGTTTTCTATGATAGACTGTATATGGCACCTTAGTTCATGGATCCATTTGTTACTAAGTTTACACTGACAGGACTGTGTGATGTACAATTTAGATATGAGGCATTTGAGTTAAGTCAAATACAAAATGTAAGTAAATGGATGAATTTTTTTCTGAGGCAAAATCTCATTTTTTTTAGGCCAATATGATTACAGTTTTACAACATGATTTCAGACTATAATGCCATTACTATGTTAATCCTGAGGAAGTCAACTGGATTTTATATACTAGCTATAACAATAAGTAATATTTTATAGCTGTATGATGGTTGTTATGAATATTAATTGCCACTTTCAACTGTTCCTGGACTATTACCATTTACATTTATTTTCTATTGCTTTGACTTTACAGTGAAGGCGCTATAGTGAAATTACTATCTGTGCAAAGCAATTTTTAAATCCTTTGGATTACTCTAATTCTATCTTCCTATTTTTAATGAATGAAAATTGTAGAAGTAGGTTATTCTAGAGTTGGAGGTCTGATTTTACCCTTCTATTACTCATATAATTTCAGCCAGTCTTTATCCTTACACATAGATGATATTATTTGGTAGCTATTTTAAAGGGAGAAAAAAATTTTTTTTAATTAGTGAATAGAAGACTTAATATACAAAAGAAATGAATCAGAAAAACCTGAATAATCAGGCAATTTCAGAATAAAATAATTGTGTTTAAAGTCAATAGCTATGGGGACTTCCCTAGTGGTCCAGTGGTTAAGAATCCACTTGCTAGTATAGGGAACACAGACCCAATCACTGGTCTGGGAATGAAGATCCCACATGCCTCTGGACAACTAGGCCATGTGCCACAACTACTGAATTCTATACAGCCTAGAGCCTGTGCTCCACAACATAAGGAGCCCACCACAATGAGAAGCCCACACACCACAACTATAGTAGCGCCTGCTCACTTAACTAAAGAAAGACAGTACACAGCAACTAGGATGCTGTGGGCCCCAGTGAAGACCCAGTGCAGCCAAAAAAGTAATCAATAGCTATGAATAATCTGCTTGAACAAGGCTAGTCAAAATATTTAGTGAGAATTCTTTACAGTATTATTGTACATGGAAATAATACATCCCAACTATGATTATACTCTTTTTGCAAAAAAAAAAAAAAAGGAGAAAAATTTTGTCAAAAGTATACTAAGAACCCTTAAAGAATAGAGACATATTTATGTACAACTGACCACTTTGCTGTATACCTGAAATCCACATAACATTGGTAATCAACTCTACTCCAGTATAAAATTTTTAAAAATGTTAAGTATACTAAGAACTCTTAAAAGTCAACAATAAGAAAACCAACTACCCAATAAAAAAAATTGGATGAACGATGTAAACAGACTCTTTTCCTAGAATGTATACAGATGGCACATAGGCATATGAAAAGGTGTTCAACATCATCTGTCATTAGAAAATTGCAAATTAAAACAGCAATGAAATACCACTACAGAATGGGTAGAATTTTTTAAAATTCTATTAGAATGGGTAGAATTTTTAAAAACTGACAATACTAAACAACACTAAAGTAACAAAGACGTGAAGCAACAGGAACATTCACTCATGGGTGGGAATGAAAAATGGTGTAACAAATTTGGAAGACAGTTCAACAATTTCTTACAAAGTTATGATCCAATAATTGTGCTCTTAGGTACTTACCCAATAGAGTTGAAAACATAAATCCACACAAAAACCCACACAGGAATATTTACAGCAGCTTTATTCATAATTATCAAAACCCAGAAGCAACTGAGAAGTCCTTCAATAGATGATGAGTGAACAAACTCTGGTACATCCATGAAATGGAATCTTATTCAGCAGTAAAAAGAAATGAGCTATCAAGCCACAGAAAGATGTGGAGGAATCTTAAATGCATATTGATGAGTGAAAGAAGTGGGTATGTACAGATGCTATGATTCCAATTATATGACTTTTTGTAATTCAAATTATATGACATTCTGCAAAAGGTAAAATTCTAGAGACAACAAAAAAGATAAGTCATAAAAAAACAAACAAACAAACAAACAGTGGTGGCTAGAGATTCAGAGCAGAACAGAAGGGAAGGAATGAATAAGTGACGCACAGGAGAATGTTAGGGTGGTGAAAATATTCTGCATAATACTGTAGTAGTGGATACACAATATTATGCATATGTCACAACCCATAGAATTCTATAATAAAAAGAGTGACTTTTGATGTAGACAAATTAAAAAACAATAATTTAGGAGGTTGGAAGAGACCAGGAAAATGTAGACTGTGACAAGAGAATCTAATTCTATTACAAATGCAAGAAACAATTTCACTGAAAGGGAGTCCAGGGAAAGGTACTGACCTAAATAACTTTGGAAATGAATGTAAGATGAAAGGCAAAAAGAACTGCACATAAATAATGTACTATAGTCTATAAAGTTGTTCCCCACATGAATATGGGTTAACAATTCCAAGATTACTATACATATTTATTGGAATTAGACAATTAAGTAAATGAATGCCAGATGGTGGGAGCCAAATTCCTTACTGCTAAAGTAGATGTGAGAGTTGGACCATAAAGAAGGCTGAGTGCCAAAGAATTGATGCTTTCAAATTGTGGTGTTGGAGAAGACTCTTGAGAGTCCCTTGGACTGCAAGAAAATAAGCCAATCCTAAAGGAAATCAATCCTGAATATTCACTGGAAGGACTGGTACTGAAGCCGAAGCTCCAATACTTTGGCCAACTAATGTGAAGAGCTGACTCATTGGAAAAGACCTGGAAGGTGGGAAAGATTGAGGGCAGGAGAGCAACAGAGGATGAGATGGCTGGATGGCATCACCAACTCAATGGACATGAATTTGAGAAAACTCCAGGAGATAGTGAAGGACAAGGAAGCTTGGCACGCTACAGTCCATGGGGTCGCAGAGTCAGATATGACTTAGCGACAGAACAACAAGGGAAGAAAGCTAGAATGATCCTTGTGGTAATAGAGTAGAATTGGAAACATTAAGAACTCATGTTTAACTTCATATATATATAATGAGCACTTACAGAAATATTTACACATATGTGTATAGACATGGGTTAGTATACACATATATATTTCCTTGGTCTGTCAGCTGACAGAGACTTAAAGAAATGACACCCTTATAGCAACAGGCGCACATATCATTCAGTGTGGATTTTTATTTCCTTCTGCTAAGATAGCAAAAGAGATGATTTATGTACATGTTACATTCAGCCACAACTGAGAAGAGAACTAGTCCATAATATCACAGATCCAGGGCAAAGGACCAACAGGAACCACTTTGTTATGAGCAAGGTGAGTCTCTCAAAAGTGGTCGGGGGGATCAGAATGGCCATAGATGTTCCAGATCCATTGAGACAAGTTTAGATAGTAGGTATGCAGCCCCAAAATTTGTACTTATGTCCCCGGCTTCTGGCTTCCCTTGTTTCTGCATCTGTGGCTTCCATGGATGTACAAATTTACCTGGACCTCTGAGTCATCGTTTTTCTTTTGCGCTTCAGCCTGTGCATTTGCTTCTTCCTCCACTTTGCTCTCATAGCATGGAGGTTTCTCAAAAGATGGTGCTATGGCTGAGAGCTCAATGTGGATTTTTAATACCATTTTCCATTAAAAGGAACCAAGATCCTTGAAGAGATAGTTGATTCTAGGACTGGGGCAGGAAATATACAAGATAAGCCTAAAGCATCTTGTAATGCCAGAAAGTAAGGAACTTCTTAAAACAACCCATATCAATGGGGTATGTCAAAGGGGCTGCTGCTGCTGCTGCTGCTAAGTCGCTTCAGTCGTGTCTGACTCTATGCGACCCCATAGACGGCAGCCCACCAGGCTCCGCCGTCCCTGGGATTCTCCAGGCAAGAACACTGGAGTGAGTTGCCACTTCTTTCTCCAGTGCATGAAAGTGAAAAGTGAAAGTGAAGTCGCTCAGTCATGTCCGACTCTTCGTGACCCCATGGACTGCAGCCCACCAGGCTCCTCCGTCCATGGGATTTTCCAGGCAAGAGTACTGGAGTGGGTTGCCATTGCCTTCTCCGCAAAGGGGCAGAGGATCCAACTAAAAGAGCTTCTAATGGCCAAAGCTGGACCAATTTGAGCAACAAAACTGTGTTGGATTATACTCCAAAGTTTAAAGGAGTATTTGTGAGTCCACGCTGATAAAAATAAATAACTGCATAAATTAACAAACTGGTAAGAAGGGACAAATCCCCCATGCAGGAAAAGTCCAAATATAAATTATATAGCTTCTTTACCCCAAAGGAAGGAGGTATAATTCCATTCCTTAAGTGTGGGTATGCTCAAAGACTTTCCTTCTAAAGAGTACAACATGGAAAGTGGGAGGAAAAAGGATAACTTTAAAATGACCAATGTCAATGTCAACAGTCATAAATCATGTTGATTGCATGTCTCCTTCATATAATATGATGAAAACGGCAGTTTACCTCCTGTCATATTCCTTCCTCAAACCCACAACTCCAGTCTAATCCTGAGAAAAACATTAGAACAATTTCAGTAGCAGGGCATCCTACAATGTACTTTACCAGGACTCCTTAAAACTCCTTGTCTTAACAACTTTTTGTATTGCTCAATCATGTCTGACTCTTTGCGACCCCATGGACTATACAGGTCACAATACTTGAGTGGGTAGCTGGTCCCTTCTTCAGGGGCTCTTCCCAACCCAGGGATGAACCCTGGTGTCCCACATTGCAGGCAGATTCTTTACCAGCTGAGCTATTAGGGAAACCCTGTCTTTACAAAGAGCATCTTAGAAATTCCCACAACTAAGGGGAGCCTACAGAGGGAGACATGACGGCCAAATGCAATGTGGTATTTGGGAATGGATCCTGGAACAGAAAAGGGATTTTAAGTAAAAACTAAGGAAACCTGAGTAAATGATAGATTTTAGTTAACACTAATGTATCAATATGGGTTCGTTACTTACAACAAACATACCATACTAATGTAGTTACTAATAGGATAAATTTGATAGAGAAGATATATAGGAACTTTCTGCACAAGCTGCTCTATTTTTCTGTAAATCTAAAACTGTTCTGAAAATTAAATTCTATTCATGAAAAAAGAGGCATGCTATCTGCCATCACTAAGCTTGGATTAATTCTAGTATTTCTTTATTTTACATTCAAAAGCAACCTGCAAGAGATATATAACTAGTAAGCAAAAGAGCAGGAATTTACTAGATCTCAGTTTGGCTGCAAAGCTCTAGTCTTTCCACTAGATCAACATTTGTCAAAATATGTCCTATGGGACATTAAGCCCATTAAAAAGTCTTGGGGAAAAGTGTTTTTTGTAAGAAATTATTTACTTGTTAATATATTTGGGAAATTTGTTTCAGAGCTCCCCTGGTGCCCTTTAGAGATGCCCAATAGACATTAGCAAATAAATGATTCTGAGAAATCTTACAATAAAGAAACCTATTTAACTCTAACACAGTGTCCCCCAAACTTCTTTTCTACATAATCTACTTTTCACATAACTTTTACTTCACTGGCCTTGCTCCAGGCTGGGAGACTGTGATGTTGTCTGGGAGACTGTGATGTTGTCTCTGCGAAGTATGTATTGACAATCTGTGGCATATACTGCTGACTGGCTCCCAATATCAACTCACCCCTCCTTCTTTAGTAACAAGCTCAGTTTTTGAAATTTGACACATTGTCCGCTAAAGACTACATTTTCCAGCCTCCTTTGCTATGTGTTCTAACCTTGTGATTAAGTTTTGGCCAATGAGATGTAAACTGAATTATCTATGGCTGCTGCTGCTGCTGCTGCTGCTAAGTCGCTTCAGTCATGTCCGACTCTGTGCGACCCCACAGACGGCAGCCCACCAGGCTCCCCTCATCCCCGGGATTCTCCAGGCAAGAATACTGGAGTGGGTTGCCATTTCCTTCTCCAATGCATGAAAGTAAAAAGTGAAAGTGAAGTCACTCAGTCGTGTCCGACTCTTAGCGACCCCATGGACTGCAGCGTACCAGGCTCCTCCATCCATGGGATTTTCCAGGCAAGAGTACTGGAGTGGGGCGCCATTGCCTTCTCTGGAATTATCTATGGAACTTAAGCAAATATCCTTAAAAGGGAGGCAGGGCTCTCTTTCCAACTCCCTTCCTTCTTCTTGCTAGCTGAAGTGTATATATGGGAGCTGGAACTCTGACAGCTATCTTGAACCATGAAATAGCACAATAAGGATGATACCGGAGCAAAACAGAAGAAACCAAGACCCCTGACACCCATGTAGCTGCCATATCAACTCTAACCTTCCTACCAACTGCCTTTACAAGAGAAAGAAGTGCAAAGATACACACACCTATCTTGTTTAAGTCATTTTTATGATTTTTTTAATTGAAGGGTAGTTGATTTACAATGTTGTGTTTATTTCTGTTGTACAGCAAAGTGATTCAGCAAGTCCTCTTCATGTGAAATTTCAAATATGCGAACATATGTTCACATGTCCAATCACATAAGCTAGTTCACATGTCAGGCGTACATTGTCAAGTGTGTGCATCCTCTACAAGTGGTTGCGTTTTTGTGTACTTTACAGTACTGTACCGAGTACAGTACTACAGTATCTTTATTTCAAGCCAGGATGTCTGGAATAAAGCCTAAACGCAGTGGTGATGTAGCTGCTACTGCTGAAAAACCTAACATTCACAACACAGGAAATGGCAAAGGGATTTTCTTTATTTGATGAGGCACTTGTTAGTTTTTGAGGCATAGGATCTGACTATAAAACTGTACACAAAGATTGCAGCAGCTATTCAGAATGCAATTCAGTGCTACCGTGTCATCTATGATGAGAAAAAAAAGAGCTACTACCCAGACATTTTTTTCAAGAGGGTAGACAGAATTGAACCCAGCAAGGAACCAGAACCTGTGCCATCAGCATAAGGCATGAGTGAAATTGCAACTTGCCCTCCATCAACTACTGCTGATGATCCTTCAGCTCCACCGTCTCCCACCTTCTCACCCTCCTCCAGTCAGCAGTTCTTCTAGGCTGTTCACTCAGTGCCAGCCCCTATATGTCAACTGTTGTACTGTACTGCTGTATTTTTCAAGGTACTGTACTGTAAGAGTAAAAATGTTTATTCTTTATTTTTTGTGTTTGCTTTTTATATATTATTTGTGTGTTTTTAATGTACTATTTATGTGCAGTACATCATGAGAAACGCTGGGCTGGAAGAAACACAAGCTGGAATCAAGATTGCCGGGAGAAATATCAATAACCTCAGATATGCGGATGACACCACCCTTATGGCAGAGAGTGAAGAAGAACTAAAGAGCCTCTTGATGAAGGTGAACGAGGAGAGTGAAAAAGTTGGCTTAAAGCTCAACGTTCAGAAAACTAAGATCATGGCATCTGGTCCCATCACTTCATGGGAAATAGATGGGGAAACAGTGGAAACAGTGTCAGACTTTATTTTTTTGGGCTCCAAAATCACTGCTGATGCTGATTGCAGCCATGAAATTAAAAGACGCTTACTCCTTGGAAGGAAGGTTATGGCCAACCTAGATAGCATATTTAAAAGCAGAGACATTACTTTGCCAACAAAAGTCCATCTAGTCAAGGCTATGGTTTTTCCAGTGGTCATGTATGGATGTGAGAGTTGGACGGTGAAGAAAGCTGAGCGCCGAAGAATTGATGCTTTTGAACTGTGGTGTTGGAGAAGACTCTTGAGAGCCCCTTGGACTGCAAGGAGACCCAATCAATCCATCCTAAAGGAGATCAATCCTGGGTGTTCATTGGAAGGTCTGATGTTGAAACTGAAACTCCAATACTTTGGCCACCTCATGCGAAGGGTTGACTCATTGGAAAAGACCCTAATGCTGGGTAGGATTGGGGGCGGGAGGAGAAGGGGACGACAGAGGATGAGATGGTTGGATGGCATCACCGACTCGATGGACATGGGTTTGGGTAGACTCCGGGAGTTGGTGATGGACAGAGAGGCCTGGTGTGCTGCAATTCATGGGGTCGCAGAGTCGGACACGACTGAGCGACTGAACTGAACTATGTGCAGTAGCATATATATATTTATGTGGGTAGGTGTGTGCACTAGGTTGCTTCAATTGTGTCTGACTCTGTGAGACCCTATGAAGTGTACCCTTCCAGGCTCCTTTGTCCATGGGATTCTCTAGGCAAGAATACTGAAGTGGGTGCCATTTCCTTCTCCAGTGGATCTTCCCAACCCAGGGATCAAACCCATGTCTCTTATGTCTCCAGGACTGGCAGGCAGGTTCTTTACCATTAGCACAATCTGGGAAGCCCGATATATATTTATAGCCATATATATATATACATATATATTCAGTACTATATATATATATATATATATATATATATATATATATATATTCAGTACTATATAGTTGATTATGTTATTTGGGTACCTAGGCTCACTCTGTTGGACTTAGGAACAAATTGAACTTACAAATGTACTCTTAGAGTAGAACGCATTCCAATGTAGGGGACTTACTATATATATATTCTTGTTGCATATATATATACATTCTTTTTAATATTCTTTTCCATTATGGTTTATTACAGGATAATGAATATAGTTTCCTTGGCTATACAGTAGGACCTTGTTACTTATCCAATCTGTATATAATAATTTATGTCTGCTAATTTCAAACTCCCAATCCAGCCCTCCCCCATATGATTTTTAAAATTTGATACATGGCTAATTTGGTTTAGTTGCTATATGCAGTTGAAATGACTCCTAAGTGATACACATTATTATTTAAAATAAAACAGTATGAATAAAATAATACATAAGCAAAAAAACCTCACTAAAGTATTGATTATTGAGGGGTTTGGGAGAGGAAATAGTCCTCTTGTGCTAATAATTGGCACTTAGTTTCAAACAGATAAAGTCCTTGAAAGTCAGTCATGGCAATCTGTTGTCTATTCAAGTATTAGAACAGAAGTATCATCTTCTGAAAAAGCTTCCATTATTTCCCAGCCAGACTTAGATGTTCCTCTTCTAACTTGCACCAAACCTTGAGATACTCCCTATAAAACAATCACTGCACTGTGAATTGTCAGTCTTTCTATCACCTCAAGAGAAAAATTTAGATTCTCTCTCCTCTTATCTCCCATACCACAGGCAAGGACAGCTGTTACAGTTCAAGAAATAATTGTTGAATGAATGAATGAATGAATAAAGGAATTTACTTAAATTTTCCAAACAGGTAAATATGTTCTTTACCTTAATTTTCCAATATCATCAAGACAACTGGGCTATTTTTCATGGGATCTGCCTTCTAGTTTTTGGTCTTTGTGTTTGAAGTTGGTTTTCCTATGGAAGCCTCCCTTCGCACACTCCACATTTTATGCAGTGTAGAATGACTCGTTCCTTGTAAAGCCATGCAAGCCCTTCTCTTTTATCTTGGGTCTGATACACAGAACAATTTGATCAGGATGGAGATTCGTCACAGCCCATTGTGACTGAGCGCAGCTTGCCAGGTGACACAGGCCCAGGAGAAATGTGGCTCAGGGATGGCCATGTGGAAAATGGATAACATCATGCTCAGTCTTGTTGGCTTCCTGACTAGAAAGTGTGCTGGATTGGGGGCGGGGGGGTGTCAGGTAGGGATGGCAAGTCCCAGAGTCCTGAAGACTCTTCAGTCAGCTCAGGTGCTCAGGTAGAACATTTTTATGACCTTGTAAAGGATAGACTTCTGAATAGCTTCTTGACTGAGAGCCCAAGAAAATTCCGAATTTCAGTATTTCATCTCTAAACATATAGCTTTCAGTATAAAATATGCTTAGATATTACAAGTGCGATAAGTTTCTTTCTTCTCATTTTTCACTTGAAAAGAAAAGTGACAAATGCAGCATTTTGAATTTGCATGTCTTTAGAAAGGATAGGTAGTCTGTGCTTCGCTCCAGACCCACAGTCACAATTACTTTATGTTTTATGTGACCTGCTTATCCCTGCAGGTATGTGCATTTGGGATCTCTAGAAATAAAAGTTTATTTTCAGAAACCTCCATATTTTAAACACTACCACTGGTCCCTGTTTTTTAGGCATTCATTTTATAAATGATCCATCTAATTGGGAAAAGGGAGGATTATTTAATAAATGGTACTGAGATGGTGAATTAATAATTTAAGACCACAATTTAGATTCTTATTTCTCAGCCATACATCAAAATAAGTTTAAGGTAGATTTAGAGCTAAATATACAAGTTTCAAACCATTAAAAATAAACTAGAACTGGGAATAGGATATTTCTGGAAGGAGGAGGAATACTAAATTTAAAACATGGACAAAAATGGGGATTATTTAACCACATAAAAGTTATTTTTAAGGGTGTTTCCAGACCTATATGCCTGCTATGAAGGAATGGTTAAGTGAAAGATGGTGCCTTTATATCAATGGGATATTATGCTGGTATTAAAGCAATAGTTAGGAAGAATTATAATAATGATACTAATCACCAATATAATAATAGTTATGTGTCATATGTTATACAGGTATATCTTCAGTACCCATAGTAGCTAAAGTATAGTTATCATTATCTTGATTTTATAGGCAATGAAACTCAGGCATGAGAATAAAAAAATAACTAATATTTATTGAATGCCAGGGCTCCCCCAGTGGCTCAGCAGTAAAGAATCCACTTGCAGTGCAGGAGCCACAGGAGACATGGGTTCCACCCCTGGGTCAAGAAGATCCTCTGGAGGAGGGCTTGGCAACCCACTCCAGTATTCTTCCCTGGAGAATCCCGCGAACAGAGGAGCCTGGTGGGCTATAGTCCATAGGGTCGCAAAGAGTCAGACATGACTGAAGCAACTCAACACGTATGCACATTGAATGCCAACAATGTGCCAGAAATTGTATTTTATCCCTAAACAATGACCATGCAATGTAGATATTATGTGAGGTGATGGATATGTTAATTAGCTTGTGGTTATCATCTCACAGTGTATGTATATATATGTAAACCTTAAATATGTACAATTTTTATTTGTCAATTATGCCTCAGTAAAACTGGAAACAATGCACTTTAATTCTGAGTAGGATGTGAAAGCTCTACCACATCATGTTTTACTACGTGAGTTCAATAGATACATGCTTTGAGTTCTTAAAAATTGAATAAAAATTTTAAAATCACTTAAAAAGTGAAGAAACTAAGGAACAAAGACCACACAACTAATAATTTGCACGTATGCTTAGAAAAAGTGCTTTTATCTTGTTTTTTTTCTATTTTTCCTTAATTTCAAAGTTGTCTTTAGTGAGAATTCACTTTGTAAGGAAAAATTACGTTTTTAAAGAATTCCAATAGAAAAAATAGCCAGTGCCATTCATACCCTGTCTGTGGTCTCCTTGCTCAGTCACCAAGAATATTCAGGGGCCTGTAGGGAAGGCAATCAGAACTTGAGTGTTTAGAGTACGTCGGGGTTCAGAAGTACAGGCAGGGAAGAAACTGAAATCAGGTACAGCTTAGAGAGGAGATTTTTAACCATTCTGGAGTCACTAGGTGTCACTTTTAGTATCTGGTAAAAACTGAAGACCCTCTCCCCAGAAAAATGCACCTCCATTTACTCATGTACAGTTTCAGGGTATTTCCAGACCTCTTTATCCACAGAAATCCAGGTTTAGAAGAACTGGCCCCAGTAGCAGTCTCCTGGAAAGCAAGGACCACCTTACCACTAGGGTAAAAAGTGGGGAGATCATTTTAAGAAGTGAAATGGAATGGGGCTTCCCAGGTGGCACTAGTGGTTAAGAACCCACTTACCAATGCAGGGGATATAAGTGACATAGGTTGGATCCCTGAGTTGGGAAGATCCCCTGGAGCAGGGCATGGCAACCCACTCTAGTATTTTTGCCTGGAGAATCCTATGGACAGAGGAGCCTGGTGGGCTCCAGTCCATAGGGTCACTAAGAGTCAGACACAACTGAAACAACTTAGCACACCAAAATGGAATGGCCCTCCTTCTCTGCCTGCATTTTAATTTGACTGCTAGAGATTTCTATGGATTATCTAACAGTCCCTTTCAAAAACATTAACAATCTTGGGAGAGTGAAAAAAAAAAACAAAAAACGGTGAGCCATTCACACCGTAGTATAAGTAAATTTGGAGCTTCCTCAGTGGCTCAGACGTAAAGAATCTGCCTGCAATGCAGGAGATGCATGAGATGCTGGTTCAGTCCCTGGGTTAGAAAGATCCCCTGGAGGAGGGCATGGCAGGCCACCCCAGTGTTCTTGCCTGGAGAATCCCATGGACAGAGCTGCCTGGCAGGCTACGGTCCACAAGGTCACAAAGAGTCTGACATGACTGGAGCCACTGAGCATGCACACGTAAGTAAATTCACTCAGGGTGCCTTCTTTATAACACCTGTGCACAATCAGATGAATTACACAAATGAGAATTTTAGTTATTCTGGAGCTTGGAATACTTTGGGAAATGAGATAAACCTGGAAAAGGATACACATTACTGATCTTTAGATGGAAGTGACAGTACTGGAGGTAAAAGAGGGGTGCAGAAAGGAAGGAAAGGTTTCAGATATATTTTTAAAATACTTAATATGTGCCAGGTATTGTGAAAGTCAACTCATGTATATTATTATGACACTTAATTCTCCCCAAAATTTGTGTGTTATTTCCCCCCACTTTACAGATTTAAAAACAAACCCCAGAGGCTCCACAGTGGAGAATAATTCACCCAAATCAGCTGATGAGTGACATGGCCAAGACTGATTGAACTCAGTGTTGTTTTCCTCTAAACAAAGCCTCCTTGCCACAATGATTTCTTTGGACGAGAATCTAGCCATTCCTTATAAGATTGTTTCTATGAGAAACTGTAGGTCAAATTCTTGACTTACAAATGTAATTCTGAAACACAATCTGTTTTTCAAATGGAAGCTGCCAATGTTCATCTTGATCATCATGTTGTTATTTGGAGGAGTTTCTTCCTAACACACAGAATTGGTCTGATGGGCTTCATATACCAGTGCTTGATTTTTAGATGATCTCCCTGCAAAACATGCTGGCATTCTTCAAACATATGCCTGGGGGTTATTTAATTAACTGCTGAGCTACGAACATTGTGAAATTCAAGTTTACATATGTTTCCAAACAATATATTTTAAATAAAGTTATTTGCAACCAGAAGAGGAAGCTCATTTATCCATCATTCATTTGACTAATATCTGTCGAGCATCTCCTCTGTGCCAAACACTGTAGTAGGAGGGAGGCTGCTGCAGTGAACGAAAGAGTCCCTTTCCTGAAAAAGGCTGTGTCTCCTGAAAATTTGTCAACAGAGTTGAGATGCTTTTACTATGGTGCCCCTGTGCAGTAGAACTTAAAATAATGAATGTATTGAGAAGAAAAGGCATGGAAATAGCCTTTCTACTACATAAAATATAAATCATCTCTGGATCTTCCTGCTCATCTTGTGCACTTTAAATTGTTACTTGGATGAATGCCTGTCATTCAATCAGAAATTCAACTCTTAGCTTGCGTGGAGTGTATTACAAGTTGCCGTGGGGGAAACACAGACATGGGCTTAAGCAGGCTGCAGTCTAATGGAGGAGACCAGACAAGCTAAAATTATCAAGAAAACTCAAGGTCAGGTGTCAGCAAACATTCTGTAAAGAGTAGATACTGAATTTTAATTTTGGTCTTGCAGCCATTATGGTCTCTATTACAACTACTCAACTCAGCCATCATAGCATGAAAGCAGCCACGTACAATATGTGAAAGAAAGGGTGTAGCTATGTTCCAATAAAGACTCATTTGCAAGAACAGGCAGCAGGCTGGATTTGACCAACAGGTTCTGGTTTGTTGTCCTTGCTCCCGGTGAGGCAATTTTGCTGCAAGTACCCTCTTATAGAAGGCCAGCATAGGAACCCCTTCCCTTCCTCACCATAGGATGCATGTCCTTTTCAAAATGACAAGGCCATCTTCCCAGATAAAGACACCATGTGGGGGCAATGACTTTTTCAAGTAATGCATTCCTATGCCAGAACTTCTATGAGACCACATGTAGACCCACATTGCCAAAGTAAAGTATTTAAATTAAAACTGCAAATGATTGGTAAAGAAAAGCAGGGAAGCCACTGCAAGTAGGAAACACAATAAGCCTCAACTCACTAAGAATATGAGGGCATGAGAAACAGCCTGATGGAAGAAAGGGCATGCATAGGCATGAATGAACACAGCAGGAAGTTTCCATGGGAAGATAAGCATGAATCTTTGGAGTTGACATTTTAATTCAATTTGAAAAACAAGCAGGGGATCTAAGGGAGAGACAAGCCCAATGTAATGAGTTGAAGCAGGAAGAAGTTGCAGTCTGGAGGCCAAAATCTATCTAGACCAATGGTCCAGGATATGTCGTGTAGATGGTCTACTCTAGTTGAGGTTGTGCCTTATTATACTACTGAGGGAGGTCAAAGGCCTTGGTGAATTGTTGATGAGAAGCTGAAGGAAGGAGAAAGACTGTAGGTGATAAACCATGACCTGGCTATCTGTGTGGACAGAAGTAGGTGACAAAACTTTCACTTGGGTGCTCTGCATACAGATCAAAGACATATATCTTAAGTAGACAGCAGAGGCAGCTGATGTCATAATCCTAAATTGGGTACCCACACATAAGCAGCAGACCACCTGTAGCCAGGCTAGTACGTACCTATCCAACAAACCCAGATACTGCCCATCAAGCTGAAGCATTCAGAAGATGTGCTTTCCTACTATATGACAGACCCAGTTCTGTTTTTTGTCTTTGAAAGACATACTCCATTTCCCCATCTCTGAGCCGCATCCTCTGGAATCTAAGCTGTTCTGGTTGTGTCCCAGTGTCCACTTGGTGCTCAAAATTTATTGTTATAATATTTTTCTTTTCTCTTAAGGGGGGAAGCCCAATTCTTACAGTACCACTTATTTCCACACTTTATATACTAGATTTTTTTTTTTTTTTTTTTACATTTTCATATTCTGCTCCTCTTGAACATCTACACTCTTCCAATGACCCACTTTCCCCACCATCTGGGTCAATTAAGCCCAACAAATATTAAACAAGCATTTGCAATGCTCAGATACTGTCTTAGGTTTTGGAGATAAAATAACAAAATACTGCATTTCTCCTCAGTGAGTTCACAGTCAGATAGAATGAATTTACAGTTGCTATAGAAAGAGATTTATTTATAATTTATTAGATATTGATGAATGCACCATTGTGAGAGTAGAAGTTTCTCTTAAAGCATTGTTGATAATAATAACTTACATTTGCCTAAGCACAATTACAAACTCAAAACCCTTTAGGGTTAAGCAATTTATGTCAATTAATACTATATCAGGTGTGAAACCTGTCAGGGACTATCATTCATCTGAAAGCACCCAAATTAGAGAACATGAAACACACTCTTCTACAAAACCAAACGTGTCTCTGGGCTACCTGGTTGAGATCATGGGTCTATTGCTTTAGTTTTTATGAAGTAAACTCATATGTTTTAATTTGACTAGCACAAGAAACTGTAAGGCAGCCTGGACAGGCACTACTGTGTTTATTTTACAGACAAGAAAACTGAGATTATAATCTCCTATCTGCATGGGTGAAGTTGTACTTACTATTCTGGTAAGTTCATCTATATGTTTATCAGTACAGCAACTGGTCTGTGAGACAGGCTCTCTGTGAAATCTGGCCTTTTAGAAAAGCATGTGTGTAATAGTGAATAAAAGTAGTGGCCACAGTACTGGAAAAGGTTAGTTTTCATTCCAACTCCAAAGAAAGACAATGCCAAAGAATGTTCAAACTATCGCACAATTTCACTCATCTCACACGCTAGCAAAATAATGCTCAAAACTCTCCAAGTGAGGCTTCAGCAGCACATGAACCGTGAACTTTCAGATGTTCAATCTGGATTTAGAAAAGGCAGAGGAACCAGAGTTCAAACTGATCATCAAAAAAGCAAGAGAGTTCCAGAAAAACATCTATTTCTGCTTTATTGACTATGCCAAAGTCTTTAACTGTGTGGATCACAACAAACTGTGGAAAATTCTTAAAGAGGTGGGAATACCAGACCACCTCACCTGACCCCTGAGAAATCTGTATGCAGGTGAAGAAGCAGTAGTTATAACTGGACATGGAATAACAGACTGGTTCCAAATTGGTAAAGGAGTATGTCAAGGCTGTATATTGTCACTTACATGCAGAGTACATCATGAGAAATGCCAGGCTGGATGAAGCACAAGATAGAATCAAGATTGCTGGGAGAAATATCAATAACCTCAGATATGCAGGTGACAACAACCTTATGGCAGAAAGTGAAGAGGAACTGAAGAGCCTCTTGATGAAAGTGAAAGAGGAGAGTGAAAAAGCTGGCTTGAAACTCAACATTAAAAAAACTAAGATCATGGCATCTGGTCCCATCACTTCATGCCAAATAGATGGGGAAACAATGGAAACAGTGAGAGACTTTATTTTTGGGGGCTCCAAAATCACTGCAGATGGTGACTGCAGCCATGAAATTAAAAGATGCTTACTCCTTGGAAGAAAATATATGACCAACCTAGACAGCATATTAAAAAGCAGAGACATTACTTTGTCAACAAAGGTCCATCTAGTCAAAGCTATGGTTTTTCCAGTAGTCATGTACGGATGTGAAAGTTGGGCCATAAAGAAAGCTGAGTGCTGAAGAATTGATGCTTTTGAACTGTGGTGTTGGAGAAGACTCTAGAGAGTCCCTTGGACTGCAAGGAGATCCAACCAGTGAATCCTAAAGGAAATCAGCCCTGAATATTCACTGAAAGGAGTGATACTGAAGCTGAAGCTCCAATACTTTGGCCACCTGATGCGAAGAACTGACTCATTGGAAAAGACCCTGATGCTGCGAAGGATTGAAGGTGGGAAGAGAATGGGACAACAGAGGATGAGATTGTTGGATGGCATCACTGACTCAATGGACATGTGTTTGAGCAAGCTCCAGGAGTTGGTAATAGACAGGGAAGCCTAGCGTGCTGCAGTCCATGGGGTCACTAGGAGTCAGACACGACTGGGCAACGGAACTGAACTGAATAGTGAATAATGTTGAATATGACCTCTCTTGTCCACAGCCAGGATTCCAAACCCTGGCCTCATTAATTACTACGCTTAAATATAGGCCAGTGAATATAACGTCTTAAGGCCATCCCTCCTTAAAGAATTGCCTGGCAAGCAGAGTGGGGTTCAATGACTAATACTTGTCCATGAGTATCCTAGTTGATAATAAGTCACTTGGTGTGATAGGTGAGAGGAGCTAGACTGAAAACCAGAAATACACATGTGCCATCTGTATCCTGAAATGTTGCTCTCAAGCATGTTTTCATCTCAAGTGTGGGAGTGGGAGCTAGATTTTAAAGAAACTTAGCTGGATGAGATGCTAATGGATCTCTTGGCTTCTAGTCTGTCCTTCTTCAAACCTAGTACATGAGAAGTGATCAAGTAACGTTCTCCACACTTGAGCACTGAGTGCTGGTATCATTGGCTCATGCGTGGAATGAAAACTACTCCGTTACACCAAACATTAAATAAGAAGAGGGAAAGTTACACATGTGAGCAGATACTTTCACTCCAGTGTAGTTAGCTGACATTTTAATACTTTGGTTTTTCTTTTAGACATGACTTAAAATTATTCTTACATTCAAACTAATATATGGTGCTAGTATTTTAAAGATCACATCTATTTGTGGCCAATGAAGAAAGCTTTCTTAAGTAAAATAAATAAACTTTCCATTTTAGCCTAATTTTCACATAGTTCTCATGCTTCACTTAGAGATTTCATATCCTAAATATAAACTGTGAAGGAAAGGAGAGAGGGGGAGAAAAAAGAAGTGAGAAGGAGGAAGGAAGACTATGTTACCTGGTTTTAGAGGAAACAAACTTCCTTGGAATTTTCATATATTCTAAAAATCATTTTAAACATAAGATTTCATAGAAATATAAAGATATGGCTTTTTTTCTTTAATTCCTTTGGTATGGTAAGAATAAGAAGGATATCTCTAATTTAAAAAAAAACAAAAACGCACAATAACAAGATTGTGCGATCAGTTACTCTGATCAGTGTCTTCATTAGAGTTCAGGGTGCTGTTTGGGCACCCATAAATCTGGACCAGATGCAGGAGACAGCTGCATCCAGCTGCTTCTCTATTTATGAAATAAGTGATGAAGATTTTGTCCCTCCAACTAGCACCTTAATTCATACATATCTGCTTCCTACATGCTTTCATGGGTGAACTTTTCTCATTTTTCCAAATTGTGTGGAAGTTTTCAGCTTGATGCCTATTAATACATTGACTGCTTAGACAGCCAGTTGCCTTACTTCAACCATTTCATTAGGCTTCCACATGAGCAAAAGTGGATTCCATCTGTATTATGAATCTAAAGAAAGAATCTTTCTCCTCTCACCCTCCCAAACTACTTATTATTCCATTAATTTAAGAAAACAAATAGGATTTTTAAATGAATAGTTAATGCACAGAAATTTAGTAGGCTTTTCCTCTGTGCCTTTCTTCAATTTTACTGTGAATTCTAAGACCCATTTCTCTTCCCAGATTGCTCTGTCCAGATTTGCTTTCAAGCAGGGTCCATGCTTTAGGATGACAGAATGTCCTCTTCTGTTATGAACACTGCCAGCATTTTAGCTTCAGCACCATTGTCTGACTGTTTTCGACTTTATTAACCTTTTCCAACTGATGGCTACCCCTGTGGCTCTATTTGAGGTGTCTCTAAATGAGATATATTTTGAATTTCTCTAATTACAGAACTATCTTGACAATGACAGTCACTGACTATAATTACTCACCCAGTTTCTTCCAAATCTTAAAAAAAAAAAAAAAAAATTGTCAAGGCTGACAGGCTACTCTGACATTTCAAATATAGTTATTTTCTTGGGTGTAAAATTATCTGCAATTTTGCCTACCCTATTCTGCCTACTCGATTGTCCTTATGCATCCTCCTCCCTCCCCAGAGGTCTTCATCAATCATTCACATTCGAGAACAGATGCTACACATATTTCTCCTCTCTGTGGCCACTACCCTGGAGCCCCCAGAACACTGAACTGAATATGTGCATTTGAAAGCCTTGTCTACAACATCTCTGCAGCTCTCCCATAACTCACTGCATTTTCCACCAAAGGGTGGGAGTGAGAGGAGCATAATGAAAATTTACCAAGACATCAGTCTCCTAGACAAAGGATTTCAAGTCTGCTAGTCTTGTTAGTGCTCCTGTGAAAAACAATGAACAGACTAATGAATTATCTTGAAGCATATTAAAGAAGAAGATAGGCACAAAACTGTAGGGATAATGAGACTTATCTCTGTGGGTTTTTTATTAATGAGAAAAATATGTCTTTTCTATACAGAATGAAATCTTTAGGCAAGAAACAATTACTTAAGAAAGATCATTTAGGCCATTGTATTATCACTTGTCTAACATCTCTAATTTACATTTGTGCTCAGACACAGGAAGGAACTGAAACGTGACACTTCTGGATACCAGGACTGTTTGTAATGACACAAAACAAATTTAATCGTCTGACTTTCTTGCACTTACTTACTTTTTTAAGCTTCCACACTTCTCTTGAGCCTCAACTTTTTATGATGTCAACCATGCTCTGGGTGTCTGCACCAAGAAAATTTGATTGCTGTGTTGGTGAGTGTTATTTCTCTATAAGGCTAATAAGGAATGGGGACAGCACACCTTCAGTAGTCATTATTACCATTTACATGGCACCATTCATCTCAGGACAGTCAACAAAAATAATGTGAATCCAGATTCTGCATTTGTCACTTTGTCAACTGTTAGAAATTTAATCAGACTCCGTGATCTTGGAAGAATCACAGAGCACTTAGTATTAAGGTGGAAAACACCTTAGAGATGACCTAGTTCAGCACCTTCCCATGTTGACTGTGCATCAGAATCACCTGAGGTCATTTTAAAATTACAAATATCTACATGGGACATACTCTTACAGATTTTGATTCAGAAAATCCAGTATAGAGCTCAGGTACCTGTACCGTTTAAAGCTCCAGAGGGAACTCTGATGATCAATAAAAATTAGATTGTGAGTTACCATCAGATCCACTTCTCTTATTTCAGAGGAAGAGAAGACTGAGAACTACATAGCTTTTGAGACGTTTCAAGAGTTACATATGTAGCACATGATACTGTTAGAGATACATCCAATTTTCCCCACTCTTCATTCTGTGCTCTTTTATATTGGCCAGGATTCATTTGGTTGCAAAGGGCAGAAATTCATCTAAGCTACTTTAAGCTAGAAAGTAAATTCATTGGCTTCTGTAATGGGAAAGTCCTCAGAGCTAACAATGGGACCAGGGGCAGTGTTTCCCACTCCAAGCCTCTCCAATATATCCACTGGTAGCCATAAAAGCATATTCTACCAATCTGGTAACTACAATGGAAAAAGTTTTTTTCTAATAGCAATAGGGGAAATAAAATAACCCAGGGAGCACCCTGATTAGACTGGCCACTTGCTTCCTCCTCAGTCAATGACAAGGATGGGTGAGTGAGTAAACTGTCTAGTAAGTGTGGAACAGAAGTGGATCTGTTGCCAGAAAATGACTGGAAAATATTTTGAAGTGAGTGAAGTGAAGTCGCTCAGTCGTGTCCGACTCTTTGCGACCCCGTGGACTGTAGCCTACAAGGTTCCTCTGTCCATGGAATTTTCCAGGCAAGAGTACTGGAGTGGGTTGCCATTTTTAGACATATGAAAACAACCAGTGTCTAGTTTATCTGTCTGAACCACCCTGTAATCTAATTCATGAATTTCAAACATTTTTAACCATGACCTACCGTGATGAAGAATAACTTGATCCTAAGATTCCCAACTTCTATGAAACACAAGTTTCACAAAATAATAATTTGCGTTACACTCTGATATTTTCCATTATATCACCTTCTACTTCATTAAAAAAAAAAAAAAAATCCAAGTCCTGATTTACCATAGTGTTTTCATGACTACAGTTTGTTGAGAGAAGTTTGAAAACTAGTTTGATTGATATTCAACAAATATTTAATGAACAATTAATACTGTCCAGCTATAGAGATAAGAATTATTCAGCATTTAAATGACACAGATGGTAATCTCTGGTCTCTAAATGTGTAAATAATCAAGAAGAGACTAATTAGGTGTGTGGCACAGAAGAAGGAAGCTAATCAGAGGGAAAAACAATACAGCATCTCTCAAGAAGAGAGCTGAGGGATGGGATATACCAAATCTAGCCAGAGATGATGCTGGATAAGAAGCAGGCAAGCAAGCAAGCAAGATGGATGGCCAGCCAAAGCCAGGAAGTAACACGCAAACCAAGGGTGAACAGAAGGTAATCCCAGGAGACAGCCAAGAATACATGAGAAAACAGAAGCTGAGAGGAAAGACAATTAGCACAACACTGGAGGTAATGTCAAATGAGAACCAGCAGCATGTAAAAGTAGGTCGAAGGCCCTTTTAACAGCTTGTGCTGAAAATCTGCCCAAGAACAGCCAGTGAGACAGAGGAGAAGGAGACTACCCTGCCACATTCACAACCTAGGGAATGTGATAGGGAATAAGAGGAAAATGGAAATCTTGCTTAAATATTACCAGGATCTGTGGAGTAAATCAACTGTATTATAACCACCCTCAGCCTCTTCATGAGAATGTGCATTATGGAGCAAACACTACTCTAATACATATGGTTAACAAGGATTTCTACAGGAGAGATTGATAGCCGGGTCTCAAATGGTAATGGAAGATTCTAAAATAGTCAAATCCTGTGGTGAGCTCCTTAAAGCTCACAGTAATGGTATTATCTAAGAAATGCAAGGAATATCTTCAAAATGAGTATGTTTCATATATGTTGTGAGGGATAATTTTAAATTATACTTGTTTATTTACCTATTTACACCTCTTTTGTTGACCAAAGCATTTGAACCAGCTCATATTTGTGTTTTACTATACAAAAAAAGTCTTCATATTATGGATGCTTCCTCAAACTGTGAAAATAACTCCCAGATATCTTTTCATGCTGTGAAATAACTGCAAGGAGGCCCATGAATGTTGGTACCTTTCTTCTTGATTTCCTTGGATTCTTGCCTGCATCATTACCTCTTAGAGAATTTTCTCTTTGTTTATTAGCTCTGGTCTCCTCATGCAAAGAAATAACCATGTCCTATTGAAGTGCCTTCCTATTTCATTTTCCTTACTGCTTTCTTTCCCCCAACTACATCTTCTTTGCCATATAAAACTGAGATCTAATAAGCATGTGATCTCTACCTGGTAAAATCCTTTGGTAAGCTGCAAGACCTGGATTTATGCTCCCCCCAAAATCTCTTCCCACTAATAAGCTTCAGACTGGGTTAAAAGCAATTGCCAACTCCTGTCTCCTTCTACCTTTCACTTCCATATCAAGAACAAAGAACACAGCCTCAGCTTCCAATTTAGCTCCCAATGTGCAAATAAAGCCCAGCCACAGAGAGGGAGTTATCACTATCCCTGTATTTATTGCTTCCACGACAAGCACACTTACACGCCACACAGAGAGCCAGGGAGCCCCGGCCACATGCTACCTCTCCTCATGATTCATTGCTCCCTGTCTGCTCTCATGAGAGACCAGGCTTTCAGGTTAATCAACCTTGAGTGACTACCCTGCACATCTGCTCAATGTTATATGTCCCTGTGGTTGAAAATGAGTAACTTTAGGAGTCAGTTGTGGAACAGATCTGTGCATGAGCCAGTAAGATCAAGGCATATAAGTTCTGCAATCATTTTTCTAAAACCATTCTGGCTTAATCTTTTGGAATTCAGATTTTTTCTGATTTTATAAAGAAAATATGGTGTGTGGTCCATATACTACTTAACATGCCCCGCAAGTCTGAGACAACATCCTATTATCCAGCATATGAATAGCTCAAAAGCAAAACATGTGACTACTTACACAAAACCAGGCAAATGAAGACTCTGAACAGTTTTAAGTCAGATTAAGCCAAATATTGTTTCCAAATGATAACCAAAAAAAAACCTTGTTTTCTGATCTTTCTAGATTTTAGACATCTATTATAGACAAAAGCTAATATATAATGCATTGGGTACCAACTGCAGTATCTGGTTATCTGAGATTGGCCAGTTACCTGTTGAGGTTGTTGCATTGTGAATACTGAGAATTGGGAGTTTTGATCAGAAGATCTCCACTCATTACTGCTCTGTTCTTAAGTCTGGGAAGTGCAGGCACCCATTCCTATGTGGTCTTTTTGTTGCCAATCAACATGCTAAGCGTGACTGAGATTATAAATTTCATCAACTTTAATGTGAAAGGACAGTATGTTGAGATATTATTTTGTGTTTTTCCCCCAGCATTTTCCCAAACCCCTCATGTCCTCTATGTTCCTTTGCCTCTGGGTAGGCAACCTCTTTTTCTGATATTTGTTTCCCAAAAGGCTAAAAACCTTGAGGAGATGACATTAGGAAGAAATGGAGAGAAGTGAATGATTTTGAGGTGTGAGAAACAGAAGGAGAGAAAGGGGATTTTTTGAAAGACTTAGAAGGATTTAGAGATCAGCAGACTCCACGGGGAGTAGGGACCTAAGGCTGGATGGGAAAGGTGGCAGAACTTGGATGGGAGGCTGACTGCATGGTCACTGTTATGGACAGAATGTTTGTGAACCTCTGCCAAGCTCATATGTTGAAACTCTAACCCCTAGTGTGATGGTATTTGGCATTCATGAGGTAATTAGATGGGGTCATGAGGGTGAGGCCTCATGATGAGATTGATGTCCTTAGAAGAATATAGACCAGAGTCTTTTCTCTCTCAAGTAAGGATACAGCAAGAAGGTAGCCATCTGTAAGCCAAGAGGAGGATCCTCACCAGTAACCACATCTTCCAAGCTTGATCTTGCAGTTTTCAGCTTCCAGAACTCTAAAGAATAAATTTTTGTTCTTTAACCCACGTGGCCTATGGTATTTTATTACAGCAGCCCAAGTGAAGACACAGTCACCACAGAGCATTGACAACAATTCACATGCCCAAAGTAGAAGACCTTTTCAAAGTCTAGGAAAGATAATAGTAATATTAGTGGCAACCAGGATGGATTAAAGATGGAAAGAGCCACTCATAATATTTTGTAAGTTCCCTGGAGTACCTCATAAGACTAGGTTGAGTGTAGAGGATTCCAACATGATTAAATTTGAACTTTCTGTCAATTTTGTCAAAGTACTTGATACCAAAGTCATACTACATTAGATTTTAAAAAATAAAATAATTATGTTGTACACCTGAGGGTATAGATTCATATTTGCCATCATTAATTTGCTAACATCTTTCTCTCTCTTTCTTATTTCTTACTATTTTAGATATACTGCCATCTTACTCCTGATACCTATGGTTTGATTTATATTTTTTATGCTTTATTGTTTACATTTTTCACTTCTTCATATTTCTTTCTTATCTATCCATTTTATTCTTTTTGATGAGGAAAAATTTTCATCTCAGAAAATTTGGGGATGACCCAATAGAACAAAACTAGAGGTAGAACATGGGATAGAAGTGAGAGGCTGAGTGTGACCCCATATAGCTCAAAACAAACCATTCAATTACATTTGTTTCTATCTGAGAATCTTGACCCATTGGTGTCCTCATGTAGGTAAGGCTCTGGCAAGCAATGGGATATTGAAGCAGAGTCTATAGGTGGGGGAGTGGGATGGCTTTGACCACTTAGTAGATCTGTGTTCTTTGCTGCTGGGCTGATAGCAAATAGCAGTACAAATATGTACAAAGTGCCCTGAACAAAGTCCTCCATAACTGCAATGATACTGCACGACTGGCACCACTCAGTAGTGTTATGTCTTTGAGAAAAAATAGGTGAAGGATGAACTTCAGTAATTGTATATCAAGAGTGTTTAGGGTTTAGGAAATGCTTCAAGGATGTCATAGTATGTCCCATATGAAGAGGCCACCAGTAGACTTTTCAGATATGACTCCATTGTTGTCTGACTGGAAAGTGTTGTGAAAGAGGAGCAAGACTTGGTTGAGGGCTTCCCTTATTGGACAAGTATCTATCTTCTCATCAGGCCTTTTCAGCATCCTGCTCCCTAGCGCCTAGGTCTTCCTGCAAGTGGCCCTGAGGAGTATCCTGATGTTGCTCTCAAGCGACTGCAGATGGGACCAAATGGTTTAAAGTTTTCATACATGTAAAAAGAGTGATAAATTCACAGTTCCTTAAAAGTCTTGGTTATTTATTGCTAGGAACTTATTGTTACTTTAGCAAGTAATTTTTAAATTACATTTTATACTGTTTATTACTAATGTGTAAAAAATGTTACCGACTTTCATCCTTGTGCTTTCAATGTTATAAAATATTCCCAAGCATTCCTTTAATGTGAAGATTTTTGTCAGTGTCACTTTCTCAGAGACATCTTAATTTTTTTCATTATAACCACTGTCCTAATTTCCATTGATATGTTCACCTTCACAAAATTCCTCTAGAATTTTTCAAATGGTGTTCACCTAGAGTTTTTCGAATGATGGCACTGTCAACATACCCACAGTCAGGAATTTATTCTATAACTCCATCCATAAGAGATTCAATCTTCTCTTCCAATGCTATCATTTTTCATTTCTTTGCTGAACTTTTATCTTTTGTGATCAATTCCTTTTTTGGAGTATTAATCTTTGTAAAATGTCATGTGGGTTCGGTTATCACTGAGAGACAAGAAGGCAGCACAACTGCATGCTTTGCTGTGTTTGAACTTCATAACAAATGCACAGTGACCGATCACAGACTTTAAAAGTAGTGATGTGATTGGTCACTGATCATATGCCCATCTGTTCTTTATGCACTGATTTGATACATCTATATCCACTACAGGAGTGAGTATATATCTGAAGAATATATACTCACTCCTGAAAAATGAAAACACTAACTGAAAAAATTACATGCACCCCAATGTTCTTAGCAGCACTATTTACAATAGCCAAGATATGGAAGCAATACAAAAGTCCATCAACAGATGCACAGATTAAGAAGACGTGGTATTCACATACAATGGAGCATTATTCCACCATAAAAATGAATGAAATGTTGCCATTTGCAACAACATGGGTAGACAGTGAAAGTCACTCAGTCGTGTCCCACTCATTGCAACCCCATGGACCGAAGCCTGCCAGGCTCATCTGTCCATGGGATTCTCCAGGCCAGAATACTGGGGTGGGTAGCTGTTCCCTTCTCCAGGGAATCCTCCCAACCCAGGAATCAAACTGAGGTCTCCCACACTGCAGGCAAATTCTTTACCAACTGAGCCACCAGGGAACCTGAAGGAAATTATGCTATGAAAAATAAGTCAGATAAAGACAAATATTGTATGTTATCACTTATACATGAAATCTAAAAAATGAAACAAACTCATGAATATAACAAGAAAAACAGACTCACAGATATAGAGAACAAACCAGTGGGGAAGGAGGGAGGGGCAAGATAGGGGTAGGGGACTAAGAGGTATAAACCACTATGTATATAAGTTACAAATATGTTGTAAAGCAGAGGGTATATAGCCAACATTTTATATGAATGGTGTATAACCCCCAAAATTTTGAATCACTATGTTGTACACATGAAACTAACATTGTAAATCACCTAAACCTCAATAAAAACTAAAATTAAAATATGATTATGCTTATGTGCAAGTGTGTGTGTGTACATGTGAACAAAAAGTTTCACATGTGAAGCATAAATGACAGAATTAAAGAGAGATTTCCACTTTATACACTTCTGAAGTTTTCATATGTACGTTTTACTTTTCCCTTTTAAAAGAAGTTAAGACATGATTTATACAAAGCAATATATGTAAAGAACAACGTATGTTGAAGTCTAAAGTTAATATGTTAACTTTACTCTCCTTTGAAAAAGATCTTTAGAACACTTAGACTCCTACCAACTCCCTGCCACCTTGCATGCCATTCTTTTTTCCTTTTGCAGATGGCAGATCGTGGGAACTCAGACTCCATAATCACACGAGTCAGTTTCTTATAACAGATTTCTTTCTATCTTTAGCCTATTGATTTTGTTGCCCTGGCTGCTGCTGCTGCTGCTAAGTCACTTCAGTCATGTCCGACTCTGTGCGACCCCATAGACGGCAGCCCACCAGGCTCCGCTGTCCCTAGGATTCTCCAGGCAAGAATACTGGAGTGGGTTGCCATTTCCTTCTCCAGTGCATGAAAGGGAAAAGTGAAAGTGAAGTCGCTCAGTCGTGTCCAACTCCTAGCGACCCCAAGGACTGCAGCTTACCAGGCTCCTCCATCCACGGGAGTCTCCAGGCAAGAGTACTGGAGTGGGTTGCCATTGCCTTCTCTGTTGTTGCCCTGGAGAACTTGGTTAATACATGGCCTTAGATTAGCGAAATGGCGAGGGCAGAAGCCAGGCTAAAATGAGTTTGCATGACACTCTTGCCTCATGTTTTAGTTCTGACTTTTTCCAAAACCATAAAATTAGACATTATTACTATTATCATCATTATTTTTTTGCAGGCAATATTTTAGATTCAGCTATGTTTACCATTTTCTTTCCTCATCATTATTCCTTGTAGTTTTATTCGTTCCTTCCAGTGGAATTCTCCCTCTTTTGAAGTATAACTTTTACATCTAATTTAAGTATAGATCCATTGGTGACAAACTCTCTAAGTGTCTATTTATCAAAATAAATTTATTTATTTTTCTCTCATTCTTAAAAAGAAGGTCTTGACATAAATTTGAGGTAGATATTTTATCTCACCTCTTGGAAATAGTCTTCCTCTCCTGGTATTCACTGTTGACTCAGAAGTCTACTATCAGTCTATTTGTGGTTTCTTGTTAGACTTTTCACTTGGGCTGTTTTTATGATCTTTTGCTTGTGTTTGCTTTTCTGCAGTGTGGTAAAGTGGATAATGGTAAATTCTGTGGTATCAAATGGTAAGGAACAGTCTTTACTGGGGGAACACTAACATGACAAGGATACTAAGCAAGGACCCAAATGTCTCAATTCTTCCTCCATCCCATAGAAATCTAAGTCACTGTGGGCCATACAACCAACCTGCAGTGAAGAGACACCCCCTTCATCCTCTCTCCTTTTTTATTGGGCAAGCATGAGAATAATCTCAGTGGGGCAATCACAGATTACTTAGTTTCCCAGAAATGATGATTCAGGCATCAACTATTTAGAGAGAGTTTTCTGAGAAACTGGGCTGCCCAAAACCTCGGAGGTCTTCAGGCCAATAAGTAGCTGTAGAGCATCCTTTGGGGACTGGAGGCAGCTCCTGGCCCTAACTAGTTTGTTGTCCAGGTAACAGGCTTCTGGAGTCTCAGCAGTTTCAGTCTCTGCTGATTCATTTGCTGTAGCAAACTTCCAGCCACTAACCTCTGGTCTCCAATATATCTGACACAGGAAGAGAGAGCAGTTATTTGCCCCTCATTCCCACTCTGCAGCCCTTTAGTTTCAGGATGGGATACGTCCCTAAGTTCAGCCAGTCAGGGTTTATCATTTCCCCTCAGCAGTTAAGGAACCTGCCTGACAATGCAGGGACGCAAGAAATGTGGGTTCCATCCCTGGGTTCGGAAGATCCCTTGGAGTAGGAAATGGCACCCCACTCTAGTACTCTTGCCTGGAAAATTCCATGGGAAGAAGAGCCTGACAGGCTACAGTCCATGAGGCTGCAGAGTCTGACGCAACTGAGCACATCCACATCCACTGAGGAGTGAAGTATTAATAGATTGCTCTTAAGAGTCCTACATTCTCAGGGCGTCCAGTTGTTATTCTGACTCTAAGGGCGACATCTAGAGGCAGAGGAGAGTAGCTGCAGAGCTATCTGAAGGCATTGGTATGTGAATCGTACTTCCAGACATCCCTGTGGCCCTCTTTCCCTGGTGACCAGGGTTCCTGCCAGGGCAGAGACTACTTCCTTGATGCCCAACCCACACTCACCCATTTTGGACTTCATTCTGGTTAGAATGAAAAATGACGTCTCCCTATGACGACTTTTACAGTGGAGTGCTTTGAGGCTTTTTTCCCTCTTTGCTGATTTTCTAGATCTCCTTCCCTAAACACTGTTCCATCTTTTCTCTCTTCCATTTACTAAGCCCCAGGAAAACTTGTTTGTCCATCAGTTTTCTGGCTTTCTTTTGTACCCTACAGCTGCAGCTGCCTGCAAACACCCAAGAATTGGGCCCAGAGCCAGAAACACATCACCTGTTGACAACCCCATGGACTATAGAGTCCATGGAATATTCCAGGCCAGAATACTGGAGTGGGTAGCTTTACCCTTCTCCAGGGGATCTTTCTAACCCAGGGACTGAACCCACATTGCAGGTGGATTCTTTACCAGCTGAGCCACAGGGGAAGCCCTAAGGCCTGGCAAAGTACAAATCAGGGATCTTAGCATAATAATGAAGCAAAGGTAACTTTTAGACACACTTAGTCTCCATCTCCTTTGTGCAAGCACTTCACTGTGGTCAAGTCAGACCCGATTCAGGGCCATTGACTGACCACTGCCTAAAGCACAGCTGAAAAACATCTCTGTCAAATAACAGATGCTTTTGCAACAAATACAGATAAATCAGGGAAAGGATCAGCTTGCAGAGGCTGGTATGGGTGACAACCTGATCATTCCAGTTCTAGGATTTTAACCTAGGGAAATATTGGAACACATGCCAAGATCATTCATAAACATTTTTATAAAAGTAAAAATTGGGAATAATTTTAAGGCTCAGTTGGTGATCGGCTGACTAAATTATGATGCACCCATACAACTGAATTCTATGTAGCAGCTACATTGTAGCTATTTAAATTTACAATACAGATCTACAGTTATTGAAATGAAAAAAAAAAAAAATCTTTGCAAGATCTTGTAAGGAAAAAGCAGTCTACAGAACAGCATACGTGATATGAACCCAATGTATATTTCATTTGACCACTGAAGCATTTGGTACTGATGATTGTTCCCTCTTTCAAGAACCTTTCTTAGTTTCATGATACCTTTTTGTTCACTCCTAATTTTCCTGTGCTTTCTCTGGCTGCCTTCTCAACCTCTTAATCTATTCTTTTTGTCCACCTCAGAATGTAAATGTTTTTCAGATTTCCATGTTCCCCTTCTTTTGTCTTCTCCTTCTATCCATGCTCTGAATGACTTCAATTAGTTCACGAATTTAATAGCTATTTAAATGTTAATGACTCTCAAATCTGAGTATTTAGCTTAAGTGGTTTTCTAAACTCCAGAACCATTTAGCCAACTGGGCATGACCATCTGGATGTCTTTCAGGCTCCTCAAACTGCCTGTCCAAAACAAAATTCATCTCCTCTATACTTCCCAAACCACTTCCCCCAGTGACGGCCACTATCTCCACTCAGTATCCTAACAGTCATTCTTGTCTTTTCCCTCTCTTTAACCAAACAAACCTGTTAGTCCTATCATCTGAATAGCTCTCTAATCTGTATTTCTCTTCATATCCTCTTCCTAATGTTGGATTATTTAATAGCTTCATCACATGATCAAAGCACTGGCAGAGTATGGGGTCTCAGAGAGCCCTCAGAACCATCCACACTGCCAGCCAAGACTCTTGGCTATTTGCCATTTAATAATTCTACTCTCATCTGAGAAAAAGATGAACTTGATGAAAGGAGGGCAGAAGACAAAGATCTTCCCTGTTCTGTTCCCAAGAAACAATTGATACGATACTGCAAGGGAAGGATATTAAAATATTAGATGCTCTTCAAAATAGAGGAAAACAAAGATTGGGAAAGACTAGAGATCTCTTCAAGAATATTAGAGATACCAAAGGAACATTTCATGCAAAGATAGGCGCAATAAAGGACAGAAATGGTATGGACCTAACAGAAGCAGAAGATATTAAGAAGAGGTGGCAAGAATACACAGAAGAACTGTACAAAAAAGAGCTTCACGACCCAGATAATCACAATGGTGTGATCACTCACCTGGAGCCAGACATTCTGGAATGTGACGTCAAGTGGGCCTTAGAAAGCATCACTACGAACAAAGCTAGTGGAGGTGATGGAATTCCAGTTGAGCTATTTCAAATCCTCAAAGGTGATGCTGTGAAAGTGCTGCACTCGATATGCCAGCGAATTTGGAAAACTCAGCAGTGGCCACAGGACTGGAAAAGGTCAGTTTTCGTTCCAATCCCAAAGAAAGGCAATGCCAAAGAATGCTCAAACTACCGCACAATAGCACTCAACTCACATGCTAGTAAAGTAACGCTCAAAATTCTCCAAGCCAGGCTTCAGCAACACGTGAACCATGAACTTCCAGATGTTCAAGCTGGTTTTAGAAAAAGCAGAGGAACCAGAGATCAAATTGCCAATATCCGCTGGATCATTGAAAAAGCAAGAGAGTTCCAAAAAAACATCTATTTCTGCTTTATTGACTATGCCAAAGCCTTTGACTGTGTGAATCACAATAAACTGTGGAAAATTCTGAAAGAGATGGGAATACCAGACCATCTGACCTGTCTCTTGAGAAACCTGTATGCACGTCAGGAAGCAACAGTTAGAACTGGACATGGAACAACAGACTGGTTCCAAATAGGAAAAGGAGTACGTCAAGGCTCTATATTGTCACCCTGCTTATTTAACTTATATGCAGAGTACATCATGAGAAACGCTGGGCTGGAAGAAACACAAGCTGGAATCAAGATTGCCGGGAGAAATATCAATAACCTCAGATATGCGGATGACACCACCCTTATGGCAGAGAGTGAAGAAGAACTAAAGAGCCTCTTGATGAAGGTGAAGGAGGAGAGTGAAAAAGTTGGCTTAAGGCTCAACGTTCAGAAAACTAAGATCATGGCATCTGGTCCCATCACTCCATGGGAAATAGATGGGGAAACAGTGGAAACAGTGACAGACTTTATTTTTTGGGGCTCCAGAATCACTGCAGATGGTGACTGCAGCCATGAAATTAAAAGACGCTTACTCCTTGGAAGGAAGGTTATGGCCAACCTAGATAGCATATTTAAAAGCAGAGACATTACTTTGCCAACAAAAGTCCGTCTAGTCAAGGCTATGGTTTTTCCAGTGGTCATGTATGGATGTGAGAGCTGGACGGTGAAGAAAGCTGAGCACCAAAGAATTGACGCTTTTGAACTGTGGTGTTGGAGAAGACTCTTGAGAGTCCCTTGGACTGCAAGGAGACCCAATCAATCCATCCTAAAGGAGATCAATCCTGGGTGTTCATTGGAAGGTCTGATGTTGAAGCTGAAACTCCAATACTTTGGCCACCTCATGCGAAGGGTTGACTCATTGGAAAAGACCCTAATGCTGGGTAGGATTGGGGGCAGGAGGAGAAGGGGACGACAGAGGATGAGATGGTTGGATGGCATCACCAACTCGATGAACATGGGTTTGGGTAGACTCTGGGAGTTGGTGATGGACAGGGAGGCCTGGCGTGCTGCAATTCATGGGGTCGCAGAGAGTCGGACAGGACTGAGCGACTGAACTGAACTGAACTGAACTGAACTTCACAATCTGCTTACCTTTCTCAGCCATGGGAATTTTTACATACTAGTTACTTTGAAATATTTTTAATAAGTAGTAGAGGAAGCCCATTCTGTCAATCATCTCATATATAAAAGAGAGAGGCACTTAATTTGCATACACCTACCCCAAAATAGGAAAGCAGTGACCAGATCACATCCAAAGTTTAATTGTAACTGGACATCATTTTATCAGCTAATCCTGTGACAGGAGAGGCATTCACTAACAGAACTACGAGATAAAGCCAAGAGAGAAATCACCAGTAGACAACTGAGAAACCAATGTATAGATAATATATGGTTAATTTTTAACAAAAATGTCAAAGAGAAATGCAAAAACCTTTTTCAAAGAACTCTTTGATTTCTGTCACTTAATGTACTACATCTTTCAAACCAGTTAATTAATTTACATCCTGACAAGCAGGAGGAATTCTCCCTTGATATTTGACCAATACTTTTTCTAAAACATCTGGAATTATTTTTAATGGAAAAAATTGGAAAAAGAATATTTGATTTATCAAAAAAAGATTATACTCAACCTAAAACAATATCAGAGCGTAAGTGAATTTCCTTGCAAATATTTTTACAGTTTAATGTAACTTTTATTTGAAATACAGAGGGGGGAAATTGAAAACACCACAATCTTTGCAAGATTTGAGTCTTTATCAGACCCTGCTTTTGCCATTCCCTGGCAATTCCTTAAAAACTCTAAAACAGTTTACAAAATCAGAGATTTAGAAGGTCTCTGTTTTTCCAGTCTTGCCTGTTTAATATAATCAATACTGTTGCCACTGTGATCTTTTCAAGATGCAAAGATCCATGCTCAAAATCCTTCAATGATTCCCTATAATCTTCAAGATTATGTCTAAACTTCATGTTATGGCATACACAACGTTTTATACCCAGGACACTCTTATCTCTTCAAGCTTTTTTTTTGTATTCTCCCCCAGCCTTATTTCTCCATTTCCTTCTGTGTATCCAACCAGCTGGCTCTGCTAAAACATCTGCAGGTTTTATAATGTTTTAATGCTGTTTCTAGTGCTGGGCTTTTACATATTCTTCTTATCCATCTGGCTAACTCCTACTTATATTTCAGTATTTATATCAAGTCATTTTCTCTAGGAAGTCTTCTATGATGTGCACTTTTTATTTTATGTCCTACTCCCATTATTTTTGTGTGAATTGCCCACACCCCAATTCCCACAGACTAGTTAATACCTGCACATGCAGTGGGTTTTGTTACATGAAAGGGAACCCTGAGCTTGGGGAACCTGGATCTTTTATAAACATTCCTGCATTTTACTCTTGAAATAGGTATTATCCTTAATTATGCTGGATAGAAAGCTTGGCTGTTCCTTGGCTCCAGTGAGAGACATAATCTCTATCTTTTAAAGCTGTTTGCTAGCCAAACATCCTGAAAGAGATAGTCCTGAAAAAAAGGGCAGCCAATGGCTTGCTCACAAGTGAAAATTCGAGAGACCCACGGAGGAGTGATTCACAACAATATTTTGAAGTTAGAGCTAGGATTTATGGTGGATTTGTGAGGTAATTTTTAAAAAGGGCAAATACATATGACTTCGAAATCGTTGACCTAAACAGCTAGAAAAAAGGTAATGGTGATTTATTGAGACAGAATTATTGTGCGAGTAGCAGGGCAAGAAAATAAGTTTGGTTTTGGTCAGACTAATCAATCAACATAATAATCACAATCATAATGATATTTATTGAGTACCTGCCATGTGTTGGGTGCTGTGTTAAACACATCACATACATTTAATTGATAAATATCAGCTAAGCACCTTATACACGCCAAGTTAAAAATATAGTCACAACCTGAAAGTAGAGTTGTTTCATTTGTTGGGAATTCGTAGGACTTTAAGCCCTGGAGACAGCATCTCAAGTAGCCCTGAGAAACTGCTCAGAGGAGGCCAGGGAAGGAGTCAGGTTATACAGAAGTTTGTTACAAAGCAGGACGTCAGTCTGAACACCAAAGATTATTGTTAATTAAGGAAAACTAGATATCTCAAGTTAAGGAATCTAGCGTTATTCTATGTATGGAAAGATGGAGGCATCTAGGCTCACTGAAATGGTTCCTTTCACATCTCAGCTTTCTGGGCCAGCATCCTGTGTTTTCACATCCCCAGTCTGTAGGGAGTGGCTGCAGGTATTCTCCTTTCTGAATTACCTTTAGGGCTCATTGGCTCACACCAGAGAGATGCAGGCACTGATGATTGTGACATCCTTGTTTATTGATATGGCAGGAAATACTCCATTTCACATATATGTTAATTATTAGTCTAGGAGCTGGAGATACTGTATTGAACAAAGCCAGCGATATCACTACTTTCCATTGTGGTGTTTGCATTGTAATGAAAGACAGTCAGGCTGCTGAAAAAGTTCACCATGAGTGGGGATTATCTTTTCCTAAGATGTCAACCTTGAAAGGTAGGTTTTACTTTTATTTTCCCCTGCTTTACAGATGAGAGGGAAAAAAGCCTTAAAAAAGTAATATGACTAAGGTCACAGCTAACAGGTGTTGGAGCCAACATGCTAACTCAGGTCTGTTTAATTCTAGAACCTATGTTTCATTATTTGCCTTTTGAATAAGAATGTAATTATGAATATTCACTAGTAAAAGTGAATATAATGAATGTCTTTTAAGAAGTGTTAAATTAGCCTGTGCAATAAATTTTCCTCAAAAATGCAATATTGAAAGTTAAAAAAAAAAAAAAAATAAGGTCAAAATAATGATCTGGCTGTTACAGTGGAAAAGTTAACTGAATTGCTTTTTCAGCTTAATATTGATTTAATTTCACTCTGATATTGGATTTTCTTATATTTCATCACATACATTACTTTTGAATATATTTTCATTACATAACTATTACTATCTTTTTCTTTTGTGATATAATTTTTAAAATTATGTCATTGAAATGAATTTGAATAGAGGTAAATTTCAAAATATTTTCCCTATTCAATGGAACATTTAAAAAGACTTCTAAGACATATTCTTAGCTCTCAGATAGTGTAAAGCACTGAAAATTGTGGTCCTGTAATGAAAACCCAACACTTAGAAGGAGCTACCTTTGACCATTTAGCAAAGAAAAGGTTTTGTGAAAAATATTTCCTGGGGCTATATACAGTGAAATTCTCAAATAATGTGATAGGGACCATAAAAAACATTATATTTTTTGCTAAATGTAATAAAAAAGATGAGAGGAAAAAATTGTGGAAAGGAATCATTACTAACATATTTATTCAACTACTCATTTATTCATTTTGTATTTACATTAATTATTTTTTAATGAGACTTGGCATTTGTAACACTCAATAAGCTTCTAATTACTGCCTGTCTTCCCTGCTAGACTCCAATTTTTACAAGGATTGATACAATGTCTCTTTTGGTCACACTTCATTCCCCCAGAACTCCAGCATGATGCTGCTGCTGCTAAGTCGCTTCAGTCGTGTCCGACTCTGTGCGACCCCATAGACGGCAGCCCACCAGGCTCCGCTGTCCCTGGGATTCTCCAGGCAAGAATACTGGAGTGGGTTGCCATTTCTTTCTCCAGTGCATGAAAGGGAAAAGTGAAAGTGAAGTCGCTCAGTTGTGTCCGACTCTTAGCGACCCCATGGACTGTAGCCTACCAGGCTCCTCTGTCCATGGGATTTTCCAGGCAAGAGTACTGGAGTGGGGTGCCATTGCCTTCTCCAGCATGATAGGTCCTCAATAAACGCTAGATTCATGAATGAAGGAATTAATAAATACATCTGGGTATTTCCATCCAATTGGTGCCTGAAAAATCACAGACACAAATATTCATAATACAAGGCTGAAAGTTTTAGGTGCTACAAGTGTAAATGATTAATCCTGTGAGACTTGAAGGGTTAGAAAATTTTGTTCAAAAAATTGGGGGAGTTTCATAGCATCGGGGCTTGGATTTAAGATAGGCAGATACCTTCAATTTGGTTTCCTAGAAAATGCAGTATGAGTCAATGAAGACAGTGCTTTCAGATAAATGGAAGCCTCATACCAAGGGCAGAAAGGGCAAGTACAAAGGGAAATGGAATGAGAGAACATATGTGAGCTTGAATTTTAAAAATAACTAATTGAGTTTCACTTCTATCTAGATTATAAAAATCTGAAAAGAACATCACACCTACCCTAAACAAAAAAAGTAGGATAAACTAAAAAAATAATAATTTTCTCTAATAACCCATCAGAGAGCTAAGATCACAGGGAAGCCAAGTAATCTCACATCAGAAAAGATCACATCAGGCTCCTCCAAGGAGAGATGGAATGGGAGCCCTAACTCATGTGTGGCAAAATAGGGGTTGGGGAAAAGATATGTCATACAAGCAAGCAAAAACATTCAGCTAAAATTTTACATAATTTATTAAAGGCTGATTGTGATTAAAGTAGAGCCACAGATGCAACAGGAGTTCACACTCACCCACAAGCTCATCTCTGCAGACCCTTACTGAATGCTCACCAGAAAGATGAGGGGCAGAGCAGAGAGTTTTGCTTGGAGGTGCAAGTCTAGAGGAAGGAGAGTGGCTACCTCTCCTTTGGGAAATAGACTTGGAGAAATGTTGGGAATTGGGAACTGAACAAAAGCCCTGCCTGGACCCTTGTTTTGTATAAAACAAAAATCTTAAGTCTTTGGAAGAAAGGCAGCAAACCCTGTCACCTCCATGGTATATGTGAAAAGCTGAAACTACAACTGAGAGAATGGTGAAAGGAAAATCCCTCTAAGCCTAGAAGTGGAGCAGGAAATACCCTTCCACAGAGCATTTGCAGTGTAAAGACACATTGCAGAGTTTAGCTGCTATGGGAAGGAGGTCAGGTTTACTGAGGAAAAAAACCACCACTCCTTAAGGTTCAAGGCCTGCCTTAAGCCTGAAGCAGGACAGGAAAACAGAGTACACTCCACCATCCTCCAATCAGACAAGCAAGTACTAAGCTACAGAAAGCATTCGGTCTCTGAGGGAGAGGTAAGAAGGTGAAGAGAGACCGCCTCTAAATTGTGGATGCACAGGGAAGGCTAAAAGTCGAGGGTGAAGCAAGAATATTGAAACAAAACGAAACACCCAAAACTGTCGAAGTCCATTCAGATCGCAAAAATGAAACACCAATGACTGTAGTTTATAAACAGAAAATTATTTCTGACGGTTCTGCAGTCTGGGAAGTCCAAGATCAGAGTGCTAGCATTGTCAGGTTTTGGTAAGAGTTCTCTTCCTGGTTCATAGCCAGTGCCTTTTTGCCAAAGCCTCATGTGATAGAAGGAGCTGCGAGTCTCTGTGGAGCCTCTTTTATTAGAAAGTGATAGTGAAGTCACTCAGTCATGTCTGACTCTTTGTGACCCCATGGACTGTAGCCTACCAGGTTCCTCCGTCCATGGGATTCTCCAGGCAAGAGTACTAGAGTGGGTTGCCATTTCCTTCTCCAGGGGATCTTCCTCACCCAGAGATCAAACCCGGGTCTTCTGCACTGCAGGCAGATGCTGTACCGTCTGAGCCACCAGGGAAGCTTAAAGTGAAAGTGAAAGTTTCTCAGTCGTGTCTCTTTGTGACCCCATGGAGTATATAGTCCATGGAATTCTCCACGCCAGAATACTGGAGTGGGTAGCCCTTCCCTTCTCCAAGGGATCTTCCCAACCCCGGGATCAAACCCAGGTCTTCCACATTGCAGGTGGCTTCTTTACCAGCTGAGCCACAAGGGAAGCTCAAGAATACTTCCCTTCCCCAGCAGATCTTCCCAATCCAGGAATCCAACCAGGGTCTCCTGCATTGCAGGCAGATTCCTTCCAACTGAGCTATCAGGGAAGCCCATTACAGCACTGTCTTAAAAGGAGGGCGCCACCCTCATGACCAATCACTCCCCTGAGGTCCCACCTACTAAAACCATCAGATTGGGTGTCAGGATTTCAACATATGAATTTGGTGATATTGGGCAGGGAGACAAAACATTTGGGTCAAAGGACTAAATTTATTAGCATCATGTTTTTCAATAGTATTCTGTTTGTCATTTTATTTATTTATGAGACTTTTTCACTTAATCATTAATTTCTTTTTTCAAAACCAAACTTTTGGCTTTATTAATTCTCCCTATTTGATATTTGGTGCCTATTTTATATTTCATTTTTACCTTTATTTCTACTTCTTTCTACACTTTCTGTTTTATTCTTAAGTCCTAAGCATTAATTTCTAGCTTTTAAGGCTCCATTTACCTCTTAGTACAGATTTCACTGCATTCTACAAGTTTTGACATGTACCGTTTTTGTTATAATCAGTATTAAATATTTTTAAAAACCTAATTATTTCATCTTTAACTTGAGTTATTTAAAAGTATGTTTTTGAATTCTCAAACCTATGAATTTTTTATCTTTTAAGTACTGACATCTACTTTTTGATTTTTGATTGCATTGCAATGAGAATTATGATCTTTATGATGCCAGTCCTTTGAAATGTGTTTAGATTTGCTTTATACTCTTGTACACGGTAGTCAACTTAAGTAAATGTACTGCATGTGCTTAGAAAAGTGTCTTATCTGGTAAAACAAGCTTATTAATTATGTTTTTCAAATCTCCTACATCATCCTTACAATTTTTGTTTGCTCAACCTAACAGTAATTTCGAGAGACTCTTTAAATCTTTTGCTATAGTGGTGGATTTGTCAACTTTTCCTTGAATTTTCATCATTTTTTTGCATTTTCACATTTTGTTGTATTTTTAATAGAGTTGTTCCATAATTTTGATGCAATAAAAAAGTTATTAAGCTTTAGATTATATCGTACCATGACTCTTACGCTTGATGAAAGAGATAAGTGTCCATTTTAGTCATTTAATATCCCTGAGTTGTTTCCAAACATGATTACTATGAAAATTAACCAATATGAGTAGAGTAGTCTCTCAGTATTCATGGGGAATTGTTCCATGGATGCTCAAGTCTCATATAAAATGGTGTGGTATTTGTGTATAACCCAATGCACATCCTCCCTTGTATTCTGAGTGACCTGTAGATTATGCATAATGTCTAATACAATGTAAATGCTAGTAAATAGCTGGTGAAAGTGAAAGTGTTAGTTGCTCAGCCATGTGCAACTTGTTGTAACCCCATGGACTATAGCCTGCCAGGCTCCTCTGTCCATGGAATTCTCCAGGCAAGAATACTGGAATGGGTAACCAACCGTTCCTTTCCCCAGGGGATCTTCCTGACCCAGGGATCCAACCCAGGTCTCTGGCACTGCAGGAAGATTCTTTACCGTCTGAGCCACCTGGAGACCAGTAAATTCAAGTTTTACTCTTTGGAACGTTCTGAATTTTTTTTTTTTTTTTTTAGTATTTTCAATCTGACGTTGGTTGAATCCATGGATGTGGAACCTGAAGATACAGAGGGCCAACTGTACTAATCAGTGGAGTGCATATACGTTTTTATCCTAGCAAAAAGGTCAGAATGAAGTCTAATGTAATAGGTGGGTTAGTTTTCTATTGGTGCTATAACAAATCACCACATACTTAGTGGCTTAAAACAATACAAAATTATTTTCTTAGAGTTCTGGAGGTCAGAAGTCTGAAATAAGTCTAACTCATTTCGAGGTCTGAGCAGGGCTGCATTCCTCTCTGGAGGCTCTGGGGAAGAATCCATTTTCTCCCCTTTCCCAGCTTCTAGAGTCTGCCTACATTCCTTGGCTCTTCTCCCCCTTCTAAGCGAGCAACATCAGGCCAACTTTCACATTGCCCTCTCTCGGGCTTATGCTGCTTCCCTCTTCCACTAATAATGATGCTTGTAATTATGTTGGGTTCATCTGGATGGTACTGTCTAATCTCCCCATCTCAAAGTCAGCTGATAACCTTCTTCAATCTGCATTATAATTCCTGTTTGCCATATAATCTAACATATTAACATGTCCTGGAATTAGGTCGTGGCTATCTTTGAGAAGCCACTATTCTGCCTACCACAGGTGGTAAATGGAGGTGGAGGGGACAGGAAAGGTGGACATCATGCTTAGATTGAATTAGAGTAAGTTAAGGTTAGAGAAGGTACATAAAATAATATAGCAATCTGCCCAAGTGTGATATGGCTTTCAGATTTATTTCATGTTTTCTCCTAATAAATGGAAGTAAACATAGGTAATTATTATCTAACTGGTATTTATATGTTATTAAATATATTTACTTCAGAAAAAAGTCAACATTTGGTTTATTTTCAGATAATACCCTAAATAATGTCCTCATCTATCTGAGGGGACTTCCATGAATGTCTAACATGGTATTGAGGATACACTACCCAATTTCTAAAGATCATGCTGCTCCTTCACATTCAAACTTCCTTAACAGTAAATGTTCAAAGGACCTAAAGTTAATTTCATTTCTGAATAAACTGCCTGGATTTTAACTCAATTTTATTTATTTATATGCTTATTTGTTTTCTGCACAACAAACATTTCATTCCTTCTTTATGGTTCAGGGTGGTCTTCAAAGTGGCTAAAACTACAATAATAAGACTGCTGAGTGAGGATGGGTGCCATAATTAAAGACACAGAAAACAATCATACTTGCAGCTAAAACTAGAACTTTGGGAGTTTTGGTGTTTTAATTTTTCAGTAGTTTTTTCTTAGTAATTCATTTCATTAACCAAATGTGGTTAAACACATACTTTGTACCAGAGCTCATGCTAGTCATTTGGGATAAGTAAAGTCATTAATCAATTCAGTAAATATTTATTGAGTGCCTCCTAGGCATCAGGAACTTTTTTGATTGAGCTCCTCAGAGGCCTTACATTTTAGTGTGAGAGACTGACAATAACAAGTAAAATATGTAGATGATAAGTATCATGAATAAGTACTGTGAATCAAAATAAAGGAAAAAAGGGGGGATAGGGGACAGTGGAGGCAAGTAGTCAAAGAAGGCTTCTTTACTAAGGTGACACGTGAGCAGAGATCAAAGGACGTCAGGAGTGAGTAGTGTGAATAAGATTGAGAAAAAGATTCCAGGAGAAACAGCAAGAGCAGAGTCACAAGAAGCTGGAACCTACCTGCCCAGCATGGTCCAGAGAATCCAAGGAGGCCAGTGTGGCTGAAAGAGAGTGAGCTTAAGGAAGAGAAACAGAAGATGAGGTGAGCAAAGTAAAGGGCAAGGTTGGAAGTAGGTTTTAGGGGGTCTTGTACATTGTGAAGATTTGGCTGGGAGGGAAAATGAGAAGGATTTGAGCAAGGGAATGACTCAAAATTATTTTCATAAAATTAGATTAAGTTACTATAATAAAATCTTCTTGAAATTTTCCATCTGTATCTGGGCTTGTCTCTAGTTTATCTGATGCCATGACCAGGTTCCTCAACCATTATTAAAGATTTTCTTTCTGTTTGATTACATTTTAAACAATTAATTTATATTTTATTAGTCCTGGAATGCCAGTACATCACAATGTAAATCAGACTTTCAAAATGGCATTGAAAAACAATTAGCTTGAAAGCACATTTATCACCAAGCATTTTAGGAATAAAACTTCTATGTTTATTTAATATACAAATCATTAAGTTAAAAACTAGAGAATAAGTAACCAAAGATTAAAAGAGCACAGAGGTATTGTTTAAAAAATTAAAAATAAGGATAGTAAGCTTAGTTTCATTTGTTTCCTTTATTGGGGCTCATAAACAGTATTATAAATAAGTTATTTGAGCTATGTTTTGAAAAATGAAATTTCCCATTGTTTCACGTTATTTGCTTAATGTTTCAACTTTGAAAAATCAAAATTACAGTTAAAGATCATTTTAACACATAAATACTATACTTTTTGCTCCTTGTGTTTACATATTGATAGACAGCAACTTTTAAGACTCTAAAACATCCTTCATGCATAACTGTTGGAGATTCATGGCTTGTGATGTGTTCACTTTTTTTTAATAGGAAACAATTTCCACATCGTTTTCTCATACTCCTTAAACTAATGATATATGTATTACCAAATTTTTTTGTTTATAAAACTAATTCTGACAAATAGAATTTTTTCCTTCAATTAAAACTTGAGTTTTAATACAGCAGGCCTAAAACTACAGCTATTAAATATGCCATAGAGGATTTTAGTAAGCTTTTTACTATTGGGATATTTTTTGAAGAGACATTCTTTCTGTGGAAAAAATAATTTATACCATTTGAGCACCAACTTCCACCTACTACTATTACATTTGTAAAGGATTATTTGCAGGATAGTGTATAATAAACATATATTCTCTGTGTGCAGTCTGACCCAGAGGACTGGCTTGACTATCTTTGTGGTGATAACTTCTGCATCTCCTTTGCTAGGCCACTTCCTTTGTAGCTTCAGATCCCATTTCTTCTGGCCCTCTTTAACTAGTTACGCTGTAGACACTTCAAATTAAATCTGAGAAACTCACTTTGGTCTTAAAGATAAAACTAAATCCCATAAAGATAACACTAAATCAATAAACCTTCTCCTTCTTTATATTTTATTTCATTATCTGCAAAGCCTAAAGTCACCTAAGAAACTTAAAAGCTACTCTCAAAGACTCCAGCCTCCAATTCATTTAATCAACCACTGAATTCTATAAAACTACTTCTAAATTTCTCTCAGATTCAGCTTCTTCACAGTATGATGTAACAGAAAGATTAAAGACTTTGGAGTCAATCAGACCTAGGTCCAAGTATATACCACTTGAAAGATAAATTACATAACTTCAGCTAGTTTTTTCCCGTTCACAGATCTATTATATGGTAAAGCTTAAAAGGAATAATATATCTATCACAGTGTCTGCCACATTATGTTTAATAAGCCTTCACTGCCATTCCCTGTTACCTTGTTTCTCATTCCTTTAGTTTAGGCCATTATTATTTATTGTTTAGAAGTTTGAAATAGTCAAATTGATTCTATTTTCCATGCTATAGTCAAAAGGAACTTGCTTAAAGTCAAGTGTCCATTTGCTTTTTTGCCTAAAATTCTTTTTTGGCTCCCTGCGGCCTATTCAAGGTTCAGCCCTCTTAGTATAACATGCACTTGTATCCAGCCTGACCACCTGCCACTCTGTAGATTTATTCCTAAAAATTACTTGCTGGTCCCTGGCATGGGATTGCCCATTTGTTCCCTTATGTCTTTATCTTGTCTTTTTTGTTCTTTTGCTTAGGATCCCTTTGTTGGTCTCACAGGTGAACACTTATTTTTAAGTCTCAGTTCCCTCCTCTGGAAAACTTTCCTAAATCTGTCCAGGCAGTAAGGCACTCCCTGCCAGGTGAACAAATTATTTATTGATTGCTTAACAAGTATGTCCCAGGCAATATAGTATACACTGAAAATGGAGCTGTGAAGAAGACAGGGTTTCCTGTCCTCATAAAGCATCTAGAGATAGAGATTAACATTTAGACAATTATTTAGCTACAATTTTGTTGAATGTTAAAAAGATAGTGTTATGAAAATGTATAACCCCATCTAGAGAAGGTGGATGAAGAAGAGATACTGAAAAATTTGATGGATGGTCCCATTGTACCTTTTATAATTCTTTCTTAAAGTACTTAAAGAATTGCATTTGAATTGCTTTAAATATATAATTTTTAACTAGCTGGTAAGTTATAGGAGACCATGATTATCAAAAGATCTTTTTGGCTATCACAAATACAAGATTCTGATTCTGACATCCATGACTTAAATCTATGTACATCAGGCACTAAGTATATAATCTTTTATCCCTAGCAATAACCCAGCCATTATCTCCTTTTTACAGATAAAGAAGTTTATGATTCAAGGATGCTGAAAGCTCAGTGTCTCTGTACACAGGTACTGAATCAATCTTCCTAATGGAAAAAATCCCCAAACAAGATTCCCAAAATGGACCAGAGATTCCGTAAATGGAACAGGTTGAGCAACCTCAGCGTGCACACTGGGGGACTTACCAAAATGCTGGCAGAGGTGATGCGATGTCCTGAAGGCTACCTTCTGCTTTCCCAAAATAATTCCTCAGAGTGGGAAGTCCAGTGCAGTCCAGGCAAAAGGAAGAGAAGAGCATCCTCAAAGCAAAAAGGGCCTCAGCAGCTGATACGGCAGTCCTTCTTCTGCTGTCTATTCCCACCTCAGAATTCCAGCTGCCAAGACAGGGTACGACTAAGGCTTTGCCTTTCAAGGCAAGGGTTCCAAGCAATCTGGTCTCTCAAGGAATTCTCCAATCCTCCACTCTCTCAAAAAAGACTGGTGTGGAGAAAACCTCACAGTGTCTATCAAGCCAATGGACCCCCTCCACCCCACCCCACTAACCTGGGACTGTTCCAAAGTTGAGCCCCATGTTGGGCACCAAAATTGATGCTGAAAGCTCATCTTCTCTGTTCACCAGTGTAATCAAATCTCAGAGACAGTTTTGGGTGAAGTAGGAAAGGATAGCTTTATTACTTTGTCAGCAAAGGGGGGCCACAGTGGACTAATGCCTTTAAAACCGCTGTGTCCCAACTTGGGGAAGATAGTGAGAAGTTTTATTGTAATCATTCAAAGAGAGTGTGAGCAGCTTGCGGACAGTCTTCTGATGGGTTGGTAGTGAGGTAAGTAGGTGCCAACATCGTCAACCTTCAGGTCCAACTGGTCTGGGGTCTACAAGCTTATGGGCAGCCTACTATCATTAACCATTTACTTCTCCCACCTGGAGTGGGGTTCAAGTATCTGAAAAATGCCTAAGAGGTTGTGTAAGTCCTTTGATGGGGAAACAGGACCCAGTCTCAAGGCTGCTCTTGACTGTTTCTCCCTGGGCTCACATCGCCTACCTTGGCTAAGTAACAACCACTTGAATGTGCCCACTGGAACTCAGGCATGGTCATGGAGGCTGAACGAAGGCTATTTTCTGTTATGAAGCAAATGGGGGACACAGAAATGCTTTGTGCATAGGAGGCCCATAGGACCTGGCTCGGTAGCAGTATGAATGGTTCAACAACTCTTTCAAGGTCTTTCTGAGCCAGTGGCCCCAACCCAGCAGCTTTCAGACCCCAAAGCCTCTTTTTACCACACTTTTCTGTCTACTTCTATACCTATTTATTTTCACAATCTTTTAGCGTCTGGTTTCTAGTAAGTGTTCCACAAACAGCCTAATGCTAAAAGGAGCGTTATTTTTTACTCTTGTTGCCTTCAGTAACTCACACCAGAACTTCCTCACATTGAGGGGGAGAGGCATTACCAGATGTGCTCGCTTTCAGGCTTGCACTAAGGCTACTAATTCCAAATTGTTTGTTCAATACCATCAGTCTTTTTTTTTTTTTGCACTGGATGCCAATTTCCCATACCCTCCTGAAGGAAAAAAAAACAAAACAATTTTTGAGAATATTGGTCAACTGAGCCCACCTTCCTCAGCTGCCTGTGTGGAAGGGGGCCTCCGCTCCACAACCTCCTTCCCCTCATGGGTGGGTCTACACGACAAACTTCTCCATCACTTAAGGTTTCTAAACTTGGCGCCTCTAGGCAGGAAAACTGAAGCCAGGGGTTCTCTGCTTACTGGGAGCCTGCGGGGGCCCCCTTTCAGCACTGCCGCTGTTCGTTCTTTCGACTTCTAGATGGCAATGACCACAGGCCTACATGCCCACCACAAGAAAATACGACCGGAACAGCCCCTCGGTGGCGCCAAAGCCCTACAGCCTCGAGTCTTGAAAGACTAGGGAGGGGCCGACGCTTCTCTTGCGCGCTGACGTCACCCCGACGCTCGGCCACGCCGGCTCCTCCCAGAAGCCCGCGAGTCCGGTTTCCGGCGGGAGCGTGGGACCCTGGTATAGGTGAGGTTACGCTGGACCCGGAGCTGGCCACGGGCTTCTTTGTCCTCTGGTAGCTGCCAGAATGCCTCACCTGGAAAATATGGTGCTTTGTCGCGAGTCCCAAGTGTCTACTTTGCAGTCCCTGTTTGGAGAGGTATTGTAGTCCAGCTGTCTTTTCTCTTCCAAATCCCAGAGGCAAAGTTACGTGGTCTTGCTACAGTTTCCAATTTTTAAATTTTCGTTTGAATTGAGGGGTCGAGCCGTAGACCATGTTTGCGTTGAGATAGGGGATGTTATAGGTCTGTCCCACTCTTTGGGTGAGGACCCAAAGTAACTTCTGAGGAGTTTCTTGAACTGTACTGGCCCGCTAACTAGGGCTCCTTGGCCCAGGCATGTTCTTTTACACACGCCAGTTTTGAGAGAGTGTTAATACAGAGTAGCAACTCAAAGTTGCTTCTTAACCCCAGCTGTATAGGATTTTATCCAGCAGGTGTGTTTGCACAGTGATCTGATACCCCCACCCCAACCCCCACCCCGTTTCAGTGAGGTAGTTGCTCTAAGTCCTGTGTGGATGGGTGATTGCTGGGAAGGCCAGTAAGGTCCAGCGTAGTGCATCTGCTTTAAAACTTCAACGGCTTTTCCAACGTTATTAAAGCACAGAAGAGGTGTAGTCTTGGCTGCTTGACTAGCAGTTCGGATGACGCCTAAGAGAAGAGGTTAAGTTTCCTCCGGATGAACACCACTGGGGGGTCCTTCCATAGGAGCTTGCATTCATCAATTCAATACTTTAATCTACTTTTTTATTATATTCTGGTGGCCTTTAGTGAGTCTTTGCTTTAGATTCATGAATGAGACTTGGAATTAATCAGATTCGAATTTCATCTGAAGAAGAGTAAATGAGAATTTAGAGTCATACTCATGTTCTCCCCCCCACCTCTGGTTTGTTTTCTTGAGTACTGCTTTTATCCAACTAGCCTGATGGCACCGTAGGGTGGCCTGTGAAGTATTAGTGGAAAAGTACCAGCCTCCTAAAGGGGCGCATTAATTAGGGAAGATGTCAATGACTGCATCCTCAGTCAATATTCTAATTATAATGCTTTAAATCGTAGTTACCATATTATCACTGAAACATTTTCTTGGTTATACCTCATGCATTCATTCCCTGGAGTCAACAGACCCAGATCTCTCTGAGCAGAAGTGGTGCTCCTGAAAATGAATGTTGGCAAATAGAGATGAGTAGTATCAATTTGGTATAGATCAGAGAAACAAATCATGTTTAACAGTTTTAATAGCACTTTTCTGTAAGGTGCGGTGCGTGTGGGAGATGCAAAGATTTGTAAAAAAAACTGGTTCATATTTCTAAGCAGACTCATTTATGTATTCAGGAAATTGTTACTGAGCATCTTCCCTGTCCCAGGCACAGTGCCACATCCGGAATTATTAGTTTATGTTAGATTTATGAAGGTGAAAGGTTAAATAACAGTGCAAGAGTTCAATACAATTCTGGGTAACACTAGAAAAGATGATGTAAGGTGGAGTACTATTAAACACCTTTTGGATGCAGACAAGTGTGGCAGGATTCCAAAAATCAAGAATTTCAGTGTAGCTTGAAAAAGTGTCCTAATGAATATCTTGAGCTTCTCTTCAAGGTGAAATATAGTATTCAGATAGCAAAGATGCTCAGCAAGCTTGCATTTAATTCTTGAGACAGAATTTTTGAGCTAGTTAATTTGCAAGATGCTTATGTATAAACTTAAAAGAATTCATGTATTAGAACATCCATTTTTAGTTTATCGGGCTGCTATTGCCATAGGCATTTGCCATTAATATTTTCCTGTATAAACTGAGTTCCTCATTTGTCTTGCAAAAAGGAAATTTGTAACTTGGTGGCTAGAATGTAATAAATGTCTGTGACTACAGTTGACCCTTGAACAATGTGGGAATTAGGGGTGCTGACCCCCTGTGTAGTGTAAAATAAGTGTGTAACTTTTGACTCCCCCAAAACTTAGCTACTAATAGTCTTACTGATAAACAGTCAACTAACACATATTTTGTGTATTATATGTATAATATTTTGTACTCATTTACAATAAAGTAAGCTTTTGAAAAGGAAATATTATTAAGAAACTCATAATAAAGAGAAATACATTCACAGTACTAAACTGAGTTTATCAATGCCATAAGTTTACGTTGTCTACAAGGTGAATTGTCTGTCAGTATGTACATCGTTATTGTCTTAATAACGCAAAGCGTTGGGAATTTTATACATATTAGAAGGAAGAAGGGTAGAGAAAAGGGAAAGAGGGGGAGGGAGAGAAGGAAGGGAGAGGCTGGGAAACACAGATGTACTGTATGGTACTGTAATCCTTTGAAAGCCAAGTTATAAAACAAAATAATATATTATTAATTTTATATTAAATATCCCTCACCTTATGACTTTGTAAGGCTATACTATTATCTATATATATTTTATGCTTCATGGCATACCTAATTTTTTCTATATTTTTAGGCTATGTGGTTCATCTGTGAGTTTTTTTCAAATTGTTGCAAATCTCCAGAATTTTTTCCAGTATATTTATTGAAAAAAATCCATGTATAGGTGAACCCAGGAAGTTCAAAACCTGTGTTGTTCAAGGGTCAACTGTACTGTTGTAGTGGTAGATGATGATTGTAGAGACTCTACTTTTTCTTGGAAATTGAATTGTCATCCAATTTTCTTGTAATTATTTTTTAAGTGTATGTGAATTCCTTCAAAGCATATTTTGTCTCTGATTTTTGTACTCTTTAGTGCATCATGGTTTTCATAGTTTTTGTCTAATAAATGTTCATTGAATGAATGAAACATATTTGCAATATTGACCAGACCAAGAGAGATGTTTGACAATTTTTACTTTTCTCTAGGCTGCTAACTCATAATGTACTGCAGGAGAATCTTGGAAATAGATGTTTTGAAATGTATGCTGTGTAGATTAGATCCTTGAAAATGATGATGATATGTATACGTTTAGGCCAGGGTAAATGTAGTATACATACTTCAGAAGTATTCTGTAAGTTTTCCTTAGAACAGACAATTCTTGAAATTCTAGCCCTGTGATTCTGTATGCTTAGTTTCAGAGCTTTAAAATGTACAGTGAAGTTGCAGCCTGTGAACTTAGATTCTTTTAAAAAAGAGTTAAGAAAAAGAAGTATGATCAGAATTATTCTTAAAAAAGTCTGTTAAATCTCACATAAATTTGAAAATACAAGCATATATATATTATACCTATATAATAATAAAAGGTTTAAGTATATATGTATATATAGTAATAAGTCATGTATAATACATACGCCAAGTATGATTTTTCCAGGAATTTTGAGAAAGAGTAGAGTTGAATTTAGTTAAGTTTAAAGTGTAATGATGAATTCACTAAATGCTCACTGTTGAAAAAACTTGGATTAAATAATTTATTTTATCATGTAAAACTTTTTTGCAAGTTGATAAATGTTTATTTTATGTTTTGTATGTGCAGATTGATATTTGCCTTTTTTCCCCTAGAGACATCATTTCAGCTTTCCATCTATTTTTATTTATGGACATACTGCCAGTGGAAAGACCTATGTAACACAAACTTTGTTGAGAAGTTTAGAGGTAAGACTACCCCAAGCTCAGTGTTAATTGATTTTTATTCATAGACTCCTAGAAATAGAAGGGATCTGGGAGATGTTTAGTTTACCTTTCTCTGAGGGAATATCTTCTACATAAAACATTTCTGATCAGTTTTTCTTGGAAGATCCTCAGAGATTGTAAGCTTCAGCAGCATTGTTAAATAACTTGAGCCTTGACATTAAAATGTGTTTTTTCAGTTGAGTCAGATTCCCCTCTCTAACTTTCATTGGATGATAATAATTGGGGGAAAACAGACAAAATAATATCTTTAAAATATATTAAAATCTGTTTCTTCATTGTTTTTCGTATTTGTAATACTGATGCTGGTAAGTCTGAATCTCCACAAGTACAAAACTAAATATATCACCTTTACCCTACCCTTACTCCCATATTGCCTCTTAACAGAAAATGATTCCACTATTTGGACAGTCATCTAAATTTATTTTTTACTCTTTTCTTTATCCTCACTCTCTCAGTAAATTGAATAGTAAACGTGTTCTGTTGATTCTGTGTTGTTAATATCGTGACTCCATGTAGCTTTAATCATAGCCAATGCTGCTGAGTTTCATTATCGTGTTTGTTTCATTTATTTCCACAATAGGTTTCTAAGTGCAGTCTGTTCTTCACCCTGCAGCTAGTCCATGAAAAGCTTAAATAAGATCTTCAGCAAAATGTTCAGGTGTTTTGCCTGATATATAAGACCCTTCATGAGCAGAATTCAGTTTATCTTTTGTAATGTAATGCCTAAGAGTTTGAGACAGAACCTAGCAGACTTATGTTCCTCTTCTAGGTTCACCCCTTAGAGCTCTCCCCATCTGAAAAGTAGGGCTAATAGTGACAACATTTGGAATTTTTGTGAGAATTTAGTGAGTTAATATATAAAAAGTACTGACCACAATACTTAGTGTATAGTAAGCACTCAGTAAAGGTTGGCTGCTATTATTCATGATTATTGCCACACTTCGTTTCATATCCTAAGCTAGGGAAGGGCAGACTTTTTCTTTAATGGCCAGATAGTAAATATTTTAGGCTTGTGGGCCAGGTACTTTCTATTACAACCTCTCAACTCCTCCTCAGTAAGAAAGCGGCCGTGAACAGTATCTAACTGAACGGACGTGGCTGTGTTCTCATACAGCTTTATATATCAAAAGGCTGTCGTTTGCTACTCCTGGTCCCAACTCTAGCTCACAGTATGTGTGTTTTGTGTGGCATACTGAAGTATTGACAGTTCTTGCTGTTTCTTACTTTGAACCCTGAGCATACACTGCTCCCTCTGCTTGGAATCGCTTTCTTATACTCATTCTCTCTACCTCTCCTACCCTTGAGTGCGCAAGGTCCTGGCTCAGGCATTTGTGTTTGTAACTCCCTGTAGGAAGTGTCCAAAAATAATGTATTTTGAATAAAAGCATGAAAATTGAATACAGGAGTTCCATATTTAAGGCTTGTATTTCATTTTTTAATGTATCATGATTTTTGCTGCTAGTTAATCATTGTAATAAATGATGATTATCACGACTTTTCGTACAGCTTCACAAAGAGACGTTTAGGGTATGTTGCCATTAAAGGCCATAGATAGCATACAGATAGCAGTAAGCAAGACAGTTACTCATAACAGAGATATTGTGGACTCTAGTTCATAAAGGAGTGGGGGTAAAGATGTCAGAAAATGCTGGTGAAATTGTGCCTAAGTAAATATATTGTAGCCTTACACTGTTCTCCTGCAAAAGAAAAGCTTTATTGGGTAAGATTTATAGAGTGTCACTAAAAATGGTTATGTTGTTTAGTCACTAAGTCATGTCTGACTCTTTTGGGACCCCGTGGACTATAGCCCGCCAGGCTTCTCTGTCCATGGAATTTTCCAGGCAAGAATACTGGAGTGGGTTGCCATTTCCTTAGTCGGGATCTTTTCAACCCAGGGATTGAACCTGCATCTCCTGCATTGTCAGGTGGATTCTTTACCACTGAGCCACCAGGGAAGAGCAAAAATAGTTACAGGTGCCATGCCTCTGAGTGATCAGTACTGCTTTTGTGATTTCATTTTGAGAACAGACTATATTTGTAAGTCTTTTGTTTCTTCATTGCTCCTGGAGTTACTTCCATTTTGGTAGTTCTTTAAATGAAGAGTTCATTCTCAGTCCTCACAGGTGGATTACTGTGGTTTCTAACTCTTAATTTTAATTAGCATTTTTTTTCATCTAGATGTGTCCCTCATTAAAAATATCCTAAAATTATAAATAAGAAATTCTTACCAAGAATTTTAACATTCACATGTCCTTGGGGTTCTTTGTATGAATTCTTTAGACGAAATTTCAAGTTTGCTTTGAATCCCTGTTGGAAACAAATGAAAACTCAAATAATTGAAGTGAGTTTAATGGAGGGACTGTTTTACAAAGGTTGAAGAAATGTTAAGGGAACCAGTAACGGATGGTGATGTGCTGAGAGCCTTTAGCTCCCTCAGACTTAAATGGACCATCAGGAAATGTAAAGGCCCCAGCAAGAGATGTAATCTGTGACAAGGGGCTGCCCAACTCAAGCCTTTAGTAGAAGATGGAGCCACTGTCAAGCTCTGGGCCACTGAGGGATGGGAGAGAGAGTCAAAGGAATACTCAGTTTTTTTCTCTCACCACTCTTCGTCTGTCTCCTGGTTCTTCCCATTGACTAAATCCACTAGATCAGAAAAAACAAGAGTCTGAGTGATGCAGTCTGTAGTTCTGTAGTGGTCAACCTCATGGGGCACAGAGCAGTTTGGAGAATGGTGGGGTATAGATTTAGAAGGGCAAATGGGGGATATCCAGCAAAGCGACTATTGTGTTTGTGTGTTTTCTATTTACACTTTTTGTTTTTGTTTTCAGCTTCCACATGTCTTTGTGAATTGTGTTGAGTGCTTTACCTTGAGACTGCTTTTGGAACAAATTTTAAACAAATTGAATCATCTTAGTTCTTCAGACGGTGAATGTTCTACTCACATAACCTGTGAAACATTTAATGACTTTGTTCGCTTATTTAAACGAATAACTGAAGCTGAAAATCTCAAGGATCAGACTGTATATATTGTAAGTAATTTAATTTCATTATATCATCTCTTACTTGAAAACTGATCTGTTAGATCAGTTTCCATATTTTTTTGAGATCCGTCATGTACAGTGCATTGTACAAGGTGCTTATGTGGTATAAAAAATGTTTGATTTCTTTTTTAAACTGAGGTATAGTTTTTCAATTGAGGTATATATAGTTGATGTGCAATATAATACAAGTTTCAGGTGTACAGTGTAGTACGCCTGAAACGTTGATTCATAATTTTTAAAGGCTATACTCCATTTATAGTTATTATAAAACATTGACTATATTCTCTGTGCTGTACAATGTATCCTTGTAGCTTATTTATTTTATATATAGTAGTTTGTACCTCTTAATCCCCTGCCCTTATGTTGCCCCTTCCTCATTCCCTATGCCCACTGGTAACCACTGGTTTGTTTTCTATGTCTATGAGTCTATAAATGTAGTTCTTATCTAAAGGGAGCTTCAGTTTAGTAGAAGAGTTATGATATACTCATATATGACTACATGTAGAATGTGATTAATGATAACATTGATAGGCAAAACACTGATCCAGGCACATCTGGTACAGCTTCATAAGGTGATAACATCTGAGATAGAGCTGAAAATATGATTAGGGTGTTATTAGGAAGAAAATGAAGAAGAGAAATTTCAGATGAGGGAATTAGGCAAAGGCATGAAGATGGGAATGGAGGCTAGGGAATACCAAATACCCTGGTCTTTGTGGGTTATAAAATATGAAGGAAGACAAAGAAAACTAGAAAAGTGGGAGGGGGTAGATCATGGAGTGTCCTGAAAACCATACTAATGTGCCTTATTTCATTTCCTAGGCAGTAAGAGGAAGATGTAGAGCAACAAACATGCTTTAGGAAAATTGCTCTGAAGGCATGTTGAATAGATTGGAGGGAATTGAAAGACATAGGCTAGATGGTTTTGAGGCTCTTGTAACTGTTTTCATTAGAGGCAATTTGAGCCTGGATTAGAGTTGGGGTAGAAAATGCAGAAAAGAATAAATCTAAGAGACAGCAAAGGTCAAATTTGTCAATTGTGTATGGGATAGGTCTGGGGAAGATGAATCATTTGATTTTAGATTGACTTAGTTTGAGTTTAACTTGTTACATCAATTTGAAAATAATTAACAGACAACTGAAAGTATATAATGTGCTTTATGTTAGTGAATTTTTTATAATACTTTAATCTTATTTTAAAAATGATTATCTCTGAATTGAAATTAAATTTTAATATAATACCATCTCATAACAGCTAAGTTATAAACTCACTGAAAGGACTAAGTTTTATGCGTTCTTGCATCTTCTTAAATGTATAAAACAGTTCCTTCCACTTTTTAATTTTGTTCATTTATCTATGCAAATATGCGAGGCACTGTTTTAGATACTAGAGATAGAACAGGGGCAAAAGAGTCTCCGCCCACTTGGGGCTTATAATCTAATTGAAAAAGGTAGATAGTAAGCAAGTTAATATGTAGTATGTTAGATGTGGTACATTAGAGTAAGGCAGATCAACTGGGTGGGGGAAAATAGTTATTTTCCAGGTGAGGAGGGCAGAGAAGGTCTCACTGAGATAATGATAACAGAGCTGAAACTGGACAGAAGTAAGGGGCAAGCCATGAAAATACCTTAAAAACGAGTATTCCAAGCAAAGAGATTTATGTGAACATACAGAGATTGGAGTATCAAGGAGGCCATTTTGGCTGGAATAGTTTAAGTAAGAGGGGAGAAGGGTAATGCTGAGAAAGAAAGAGTACAAGATAGAAGCATGCAGACTAGTGTTATGGGTTGATTTGTTTCCTCCAAGAAGTTGTTGAAATTCTACCCCCTAGAACCTCAAAATATGACCTTATTTGTAAATGGGATCCTTGTGGTTCTAATTAAATTGAGGTCATACTAGAGTAGATTGGATCCCTCATCCAATATGACTGATGTCCTAATAAAAAAGAAGAAATGTAGAGACAGACATGCACACAGGGAGGATGCCACATAAAGATTGGAGATATGTTGCCACAAGGCAAGGAATTACGAGGAGCTAAAAGAGAGACCTGATATATCTCCTTCTGTAGCACCTTCATGGTAAGCGTGGCCCTGCCAGCAACTTGATCTGATACTTACAGCCTCCACAACTGTGAGATAATAAGTTTCTCTTGAGCCACCCTGTTTGCGGTATTTTGTTACGGTAGCCCTAGGAAACTAATACAACTAGTTACGAAGTTTTTGTGCACCTGAAGTAATGATGTTGTCATGATTGAGTGAAGAAAACTATGGCAGGTAGGGTCTTGCTGGGGGAAAAAGAGTAATGAGGAATTTGGTTTTGGGCATGTAAAGTCCAAGTAGAGATGTTGAGTTGGCACTCGGACACTTCGCGTCTGAGGTCAAGAGAGGTCCAACATGGAAATACCATTTTGGATTTCTGAGCATATACTTAAAGCTGCAAAATAGGATTAGGTCACCAGTAGAGTTAGAGAGTTAGAAAAGAGATGAGTCCAGTGACTGAGTACTGTGGTGCTCCATTGTTGAGGTAATGAAGAAATTAGGAGACAGAAGATAGCATTGATGTACAAATAAAACTTGGATAGTGAATAGTCTTGGAAGTCTCTCTAGGCTTCCCCTTTCCTGGACCTTTGACTAGAAAAAGTAGGCTTTTGTTGGAGCGCTTTTGGTCTGTTCTCCTTGGCCTTTCTGTGTTATAGTCTTCTTCAGCTCTACACGTGAGGCAAGTAAACAACTTAGACAATTCACCCTCCAAAGTGAGTTGTCATTCTTCTGGTCCTGAGGTCCCTAGCTAGTTTACCCTCTTTCCACCTTTCAGAGCCTTATATGTTTTGTATGTAATACTCAAGATTCTTAGTTTTACTTAGGAGGAATAGGAAAAAGTACATCTGCTCCATCTTAGAGTAAGTACATAGTGAAGAATTAACACCCGCTAGAATAGTTTGGCACCATTACCTTGATTTATGCTAAGGCTACTTAAGTTTTACCCACAATTGCTTCTTTTACCATTAGTGCAAATATCACCGTGGTAGAAGAAGGCATATACAATTTTATTATTATTATGAAAATAGTTTTGACCTCACCAACCTCCTGATAGAGGATCAAAAACAGCACACCCCCTGCCCTCACCTTACAGATCACACTTCAAAAGCCAGTGATAAAGAATATAAGTTGAACTTTCACTAGGTAGGGTAGGCGTCAAGATCATCGGAAGAGAGAGGGATTTAAGGAAATAAAGAGTCTACCATATCAGAAGGAGGTCATTTATGTGCATTTTGAAATATGCAGAAAATATCGGAGTTATGTTAGAAATGTGATAGTCAAAAACTGTAACATTTAAAGAACAAGGAGGAAAGACCCCAGAGTGTTGGATGACTCCAACAAGTAGAGTTTCAAAGCTGTATCTTCAGGGAGGAGGAGGGATCAATATTCTGTGAAGAGCCATGAGGAATCAGTAGGACCCAACTCATTTTTCAGGCCTCATGGATCAGTGTAGGCACTCAATGGTTTTTGTTGGATGAGTAAACATTAAAGGTGAAAAAGTTTGTAGGTGTTTAGCATAGAACATTTAGAGTAATTTTGTAGAATATGCAGCTATTTAATACATGAATTAGTAAGCTCCAGCACTTAGGAAATAATGCAGAAAGATCTCTGAGAATGTTTTCTAGTCAGTAAACAAGCTTACAAATCAAGTCTGTTAGATTACTTTCATGTAAATTATTTTTTTAATGTTTGAATTTAAATTAAAATTTTAACTTCTTTGAATATTAGTTATTTGATAATTGCTTTTGAAGAGTATCATTTATTAAAATACTGTAAAACCATTAATTACAGTGGGTTAACTATAATCACTATTACTGCTTCAGCTTTGTATTTTGAATTAAAATGGGCATACAAATGGACCAATTTATTTGAATTAATCTGTGTCCTGTGTTAGAGAGTTTTAAATGGAAATTGATGGGAAAATTGCATATTGAGAGTACATAGTTGAGAAGCTAATTTGTTTCTTTTTAGCAGTAAATAACTTTAGCTTTATTTTGTCGAAACGAATTAGGAATGAAATATCTTAAGTTGATTACTCTCATACATTGTTTCGAGCTGCCAATTAATCAGCAAAACAGATATAAAACAATTTGGATTATTCAGGGAAATAACATATTCCCTGCATTTAAATTTTATTCCTAATTTAAATTATTATAATTTGCAACATAATCCCAGTAGTATTATCATAACACTGAACAAAGATTTAATCTTGCTTAACATGTTTGGTTTTCTAGATAAAGGGTTTAGCATGCATTTACAAAGTTCAAGCAAGTATAAAGTTTTACATATTAAAATTTAGAATTCTGTTTCTCAGGTCAGAAAGCTTTGTAATCATTGGTATGTGGTAGACATTTATCTTTTATTAAGTGACATAAAAATGCACGTAGTTTTATTTCATGTATACCTATAAGAAAAAGTCCTTAACATCTTAATTCACTATCTTTTTGATAGTTTATCTTTAAAACAAACCTTTTTAAGTGTAATTATGACTCAGTCCTGGGTGTTCATTGGAAGGACTGATGCTGAAGCTGGAACTCCAATACTTTGGCCACCTGATGTGAAGGGCTGACTCATTGGAAAAGACCCTGATGCTGGGAAAGACTGAGGGCAGGAGGAGAAGGGGACAACAGAGGATGAGATGGTTGGATGGCATCATCAACTCGATGGACATGGGTTTGGGTGGACTCTGGGAGTTGGTGATGGACAGGGAGGCCTGGCGTGCTGTGGTTCATGGGGTCGCAAAGAGTCAGACACGACTGAGCAACTGAATTGAACTGAACTTTTAAGTGTAATTATGACTCACTCTCTAAAATTTGGGTTAAAACATGTTGTTAATAGGTAGTTTTCTAACTTATTTGACCTATTTGAAATGTCTTCCATAAATTTTAATGCTGTTTAAAGTATTAATTCATGTCATATTTTTTAACATGGAAGGTTCAAATCTTGAATTATATTATGTAAATGTTTTGTGAAAGGGCTTTTAAAATTGATTTTGACACTGCATTTTTTTTAAACAAGGTTCTAGATAAAGCTGAGTATCTAAGAGATATGGAAGCAAACCTTTTACCTGGATTTCTTAGATTACAAGAATTGGTAAGTGATGTGTGAATCTTTTTCCCCTATGGCCTAATCAGTAGCTATGTGTTGTCAGGGTTTTTCTTTTTGCGTATTTGATAGCTGAGAAATAATCTCTTAATATAAATTTGATATGCATTTCTCTGTTATGAGTGAAGTTGAGGATTTTTTCAAAGTTTAATCGATTTGTGCTTTATCACACTTATTCTTCAGTTATTTAGCTTTTATTTTTAATTGTGAAGTGGCTAACACTACTTTCTATTAAAAGATTTTAGGTGTTTACCAGAATAAATGGTGGGGCAGGGCTAGACTTTGAACTGTCTGCAAGAATTTTTAAATTTTCTTTTCATTTCAGAAATATAAAATAGTATGATAGGTCTGCTCTGGATCATCTGACATTCTGTCTCATGGCCATTCAGTTATTGGAACCAGCTTTGTGTTTCAACTTAAAATCGTGTTGGCACTGAATAATATTAACTCTAATTGTCATGGCTTCATAAGAAAAGAAAGGGATAAATTTACTATGTATCAACATACGTGTCAGGCAAAAACCAAATAATAATACAATGGCAACAACAGGTAGTAGTTTGTAGTAGTTTGAATAAAGAAAATCAGTGAGAGAGTTCACTTTTCACCAATACCAGTTGGTATAGGAATACTAAACTCAAAATGACTGTGGCTATTTCCTGTTAGTACCATATTGATGAAGTGAGCAAAGATTTAGTTTAAGCAAAACAGTAATGTTCATCACATTCAAATAATGTTAAGTTTTATTGGCTTTGTAGTCTTGTATTTAACTTATAAATTAAAAGATTGGTTTTATAACTTTATAAGTACCTTGAACATAAGTAGTTCATACCTACTTAGTTTTATGTCTCTATTATTTAAGTGTAATATTAAGGGACATTATAATAAAAATTACTGGTTGGGGCATAGACTTGGATTACCGTAATATTGAGTAGTATGCCTTGGAAATGAACAGAGATCATTCTGTTGTTTTTGAGATTGCATCCAAGTACTGCATTTTGGACTCTTTTGTTGACTGTGATGGCTACTCCATTTCTTCTCAGAGATTCTTGCCCACAGTAGTATATATAATGGTCATCTGAGTTAAATTCACCTATTCCAGTCCATTTTAGTTCACTGATTTCTAAAATGTAGATGTTCACCCTTGCCATCTCCTGTTTGACCATTTCCAACTTGCCTTGATTCATGGACCTAACATTCCAGGTTCCTATGCAATATTGTTCTTTACAGCATCAGACTTTACTTCCATCACCAGTCACATCCACAACTGGGTGTTGTTTTTGCTTTGGCTCCGTCTCTTCATTCTTTCTGAAGTTATTTCTCTACTAAGCTCCAGTAGTATATTGAGCACCTACCGACCTAGGGAGTTCAGCTTTCAGTGTCCTTTCTTTTTGCCTTTTTATGCTGTCCGTGGGGTTCTCAAGGCAAAAATATTGAAGTGGTTTGCCATTCCCTTCTCCAGTGGACCACATTTTGTCAGAACTCTCCACCATGACCTATCTGTCTTGGGTGGCCCTACAAGGCATGGCTCATTCATTGAGTTAGACAGTGCTGTGGTCCATGTGATCAGTTTGGTTAGTTTTCTGTGATTGTGGTTTTCATTCTGTTGGCCCTCTGATGGGTAGGATAAGAAGCTTATGGAAGCTTCCTGATAGGAGAGACTGACTGAGGTGGAAACTGGGTCTTGTTCTGATGGGTGGTGCCATGCTCAGTAAGTCTTTAACCCAAATTTCTGTTGATAGGCAGGGCTGTGTTCCCTCCCTGTTGTTTGACCTGAGGCCAAACTATGGTGGAGGTAATGAAGATAATGGCGACCTCCTTCAAAAGGTCCCATGGATGTACTGCTGCACTGAGTGCCCCCAACCCTGCAGCAGGCCACCACCAACCCATGCCTCTGCCGGAGACTCGTGGACACTCACGGGCAAGTCTGGGTCAGTCTCTTTTGGGGTTACTGCTCCTTTCTCTTGGGTCCTGGTGCATACAAGGTTTTGTTTGTGCCCTCTAAGAGTCTGTTTCCCCAGCCCTGTTAAGTTCCGATGGCTTTATGGTAGAGTTAATGGTGACCTCCTCCAAGAGGGCTTGTGCATACCCGGGTCTACTGCACCCAGAGCCCCTGCCTCTGAGGCAGGCCACTGCTGACCCTACCTCCACAGGAGACACTCAAACAGTTCTGGCTCAGTCTCTGTGGGTTCTCTGGATCCTGGTGCACACAAGGTTTGTTTATACCTTCTGAGTGTCTCTGGCGGGTATGGGGTTTGATTCTAAATGCAATTTCGCCCCTCCTACTGTCTTGCTGGGGCTTCTCCTTTGTCCTTGGATGTGGGCTATCTTTTTTTGGTGGGATCCAACATTCTTCTGTTGGTGGTTGTTCAGCAGCGAGTTGTAATTTTGGAGTTCTCACAGGAGAAGATGAGTGCACCTCCTTCTACTCCACCTTCTTCCTCCATCACATCGTTCTTCTCCTTGTTGCTGGTGAGCTGGAATTTGCTGCTCCTGAGATATCTGTATGCAGGTCAAGAAGCAACAGTTAGAACTGGACGTGAAACAACAGACTGGTTCCAAATCAGGAAAGGAGTACATCAAGGCTGTATATTGTCACCCTGCTTATTTAACTTATATGCAGAGTACATCATGAGAAACGCTGGGCTGGATGAAGCACAAGCTGGAATCAAGATTGCCAGGAGAAATATCAATAACCTCAGATACGCAGATGACACCACTCTTATGGCAGAAAGTGAAGAAGAACTAAAGAGCCTCTTGATGAAAGTGAAAGAGGAGAGTGGAAAGGTTGGCTTAAAACTCAACATTCAGAAAACTAAGATCCTGGCAGCTGGTCCCATCACTTCATGGCAAATAATGGAAACAGTGAGAGACTTTATTTTTGGGGGCTCCAGAATCACTGCAGATGGTGACTGCAGCCATGAAATTAAAAGATGCTTGCTCCTTGGAAGAAAAGCTATGACCAACCTAGATAGCATATTGAAAAACAGACACATTACTTTGCCAACAAAGTCCGTCTAGTCAAAGCTATGGTTTTTCCAGTAGTCAGGTATGGATGTGAGAGTTGGACTATAAAGGAAGCTGAGTGCTGAAGAATTGATGCTTTTGAACTGTGATGTTGGAGAAGACTCTTGAGAGTCTTTTCAACAGCAAGGAGATCCAGCCAGTCCATCCTAAAGGAGATCAGTCCTGAATATTCATTGGAAGGACTGATACTGAAGCTGAAACTCCAATACTTTGGCCACATGATGCGAAGAACTGACTCATTGGAAAAGACCCTGATGCTGGGAAAGATTGAAGACAGGAGAAGGGGACGACAGAGAATGAGATGGTTGGATGGCATCCCCCACTCAATGGACATAAGTTTGAGTAAATTCCATGAGTTGGTGATGGACAGGGAGGCCTGGCATGCTGCATCCATGGGGTCACAAAGAGTTGGACACGACTGAGTGACTGAATTGATCATAAAAATTAAGTAAATATTTGGGGAGACAGTGCCTAGAGCCTTTCCACCTTTAAAATTTAAATGCATTACTCAAATTTGAGAAACTACTAAAAGTTCTAAACTGATAGCCACTGCAATCATTGTATGCTTAAGATTTACTCCTAAAATCCAGTTTTACTAATAGTCTTGGGGGGAGGATGTCGAGAGGACAGGAGAAGAGTAAGTATAACTCTTGGTGACATATCCTGGAAGTCTTCTCATGCAGTCTAGCCTCTCCCAGTTTGATTAATTCTTGACAGTTTACTACTGAAACCAGGGACCTGTCCTCATTGAGTAGAAGTCTCTTTGTCTCTTTCTTTTTGTTGTGTTGTGTTGTGTTGAGTTTGTGGGATTTATTTTTGTTTTTGCATGTATTCATCCACTGTTTCCCATTGCTTTGTTCAAGGACACCTTCTCTGGTAGTCAGAGTGCATTCTTGCTGTCCTCTTGCCTTTCAGTAAAACTTACTCCCTTATTTTCCCCTGTGCCTAGTAATGGTGATCATGCATCCTGCCACAGTAGTTAGGCCATTCATTTTTTTTTTTAGTTTTAGTTATAGAAGCTATTTGAAAAAAATGAAATGATTCATAGTAAGCTCAGCTCCACCAGAAAAGAAAATTGTTGTTTTGATGTTTCTGAAGACATGCTTGATTTTTAAATGTGTATTTCATTTAAAAGAGATATAGCCAAAGCATTTCCCACTTTTTATATTAAATACTTATCAGAGTAAAATGAAGTTTAAATTATGATAGATATCACTGTACTTGAAAGTACTTTCAGATGAACAGATGAGAACCAACTTAAAATCCTTTTAGACTGATAAATAGCCTCTATTTTTTAACCTCTCAGTATTTTTTTAGCTGAGTTTATAAAATGCTTTTGGATAATCATATTTTAAAGCAAAAGCAGCTCAATGCTTTGCAATCAAGATTGTGTTTAGAGCATGCCCTTTTATCTCTATAGAAATCAGGAATTATTAAAAATTAATAAGACAAGAAGCATTTGAAAGTTAAAATATTTTCTTCTCTTTCATGAAGATGCTACATTTTCTATGGAGTTATTAATTTATTGAACTTAACTATTTTTGTTAGCCAGAAGTATATTTCTATAAATAATAAGAATTTGAATATAAGATTACACATAAGTTAGAAACTGTAAAAGTAAATCACCATGAAAGAATAGTGTAAGAGATTAGGTCCTAAGAAGAGTTATAGAACAAAACAGATACCACGTCTGTTACTCAACTTAGGAGACATCCAAAAGAACATGGGAAGAATTAAAATTTGTGTTGAGAATGCAGAGATGTCTACAGATAAATTCTAGCATTAGAATTAGCATTCATGGCCACTCTGTAGAAGGATAACATACACACTGAGCTTGTTCTCTTAATGTCATTTCTAGAATATTATAATTTCAAAAGATATCTGTTTACTTAACGTTGGTATTTTGGATACTCATTCTTGTTTGTGTTTTTAGTGTATGCTCATCATCTTCTTCAACAAATATATTCTTCTGTGGGTGCTATAGCCATTTCAATGAGAGATGTTCAGTTTTGCCTTTTTTGGTTTATTGTTTAAGTGTATGGTTTCCTTGAAAATATCCATAAAAAGGTCTTATTTTAATCATTCAAGCAGATGTGTTTCTTAATTTCTATAAAATAAGTCCTTGTGTGACTGCTAGCATTCACATGTAACTGAATTGTCAATTAACCTGAAAGTTTTATGGAAATTCTAAGTAATAATGTAGGAAAATTTGCATATAAAGATGAGCTCCTTGATTAGGTTTTCTAAATATGGCTTATTAATATGCAAATAATTTACTATATATTAGAACTTTGCTGAATTTATTTTGAAAGAAAAATTCAAATGGAATTACTGTTCTGATTAAGATTTTTTAATGCAAGTTTACTTTTATTTATCTCTCTTTTACAGACTGACAGAAATGTGACTGTTATCTTTCTCAGTGAAATTGTTTGGGAAAAGTTTCGTCCAAATACCGGATGCTTTGAGCCATTTGTCTTATATTTCCCTGATTATAGCATAGGTAAAATTGAAAACATTGTTTTGACTAATGATGTTCAGTAAAATATTTTTTTGTTGTTTAAAAGATTAAGTTAGCATGTTCAAATGAGAATACTTTGATGTCTTAATCTATTAGGGTTTACTACCAATCTCAAATGTTTGTATTTCTGTACTTAATAGAGATTTTATTTTGGAATTATGAGAGGTTGTTCTTTTATAATTACTTTTCTTTGCATGAACATTTCTCACATGTTTATGCTAATGGTGTATTTTCACATTTTTTTAGTCAGGACAGTAAGATGTATATGTTGTGACTATAATATCCTTATAAGTGAGAATCAGACTAAGTTAGCAAAGCACATTAAAATTGTGCTGAAATGTTCATATACCACATGCTTGAGTTAAGTACTACCCAGAATGTATCTTTTAATTTTGTAAATCTCATTTTTCATTACTGTAACTCTTACAGTAGCAACTGCTAGCCCTTATTTTTTTTTTAGTTTGTGCTTAATCTGTAATTTCATAGATCCTAATTATTTTTATCTTTGGAAAAGCACAATAGCTTTTTGTGTTTCTGAGTAGTTTTGTAGACTAATACTGTGCTGTTACTGTACAAATATGATACTTCTGATTCAAAGATTATAACTTAAGCATAAGGTGGTTAGAGGCTCTGAAAAAGATACCATTCCTTGACCTTGGCTTCAAAACACTGTCCCTCTGAACTAATAGCTATAAACATTGATTATCAAGATCAACACGATTTTGCCTGTTTTCACAAGAACAGCAGTCAAATAACACCTCTTGCCTTTGCTAATTAACTGAGATAGAAAAAAGAAGCCCAAAATAGATGAAGGGAGCCCTTATTTTTAATAAGGCTGTGAAAGTCACAAGGAGAAAAGGGTAGGAAGAAAATAAAGGATTTCATTAAAAAATTTATTTGTTCTTAATGTCTTTACTGTTAGATGTTAAAGTTTTTCGTGACCTATTTTAGGTTTAAGTACTGAAGAATTATTTTAAAATGCTAATTTTCTAGTGAAGTTGAAATTAAAGTATGCTATCATGAATTGTAGGATTTTATTTTTTTTTAAGTTAGGATGTAAAGCAGCAGCTGCTGCTGCTAAGTCACTTCAATAGTGTCCGACTCTGTGTGACCCCATAGACGGCAGCCCACCAGGCTTCCCCGTCCCTGGGATTCTCCAGGCAAGAACACTGGAGTGAGTTGCCATCTCCTTCTCCAGTGCATGGAAGTGAAAGTGAAGTCGCTCAGTCGTGTCCGACTCTTAGTGACCCCATGGTCTGCAGCTTACCAGGCTCCTCTGTCCATGGGATTTTCCAGGCAAGAGTACTGGAGTGGGGTGCCATTGCCGTCTCCAGTAAAGCAGCAGAGATGGAGACAATTTGAGGACATAATTAAAGTGATCTTGTTAATTTTAAAAAGTACAGGAAAGTGTAGGATTTTGAAAAGTATGATATGAAACCAAGTTCATCTAGTTATGAAATTTTGGAGCCATTAACACACCATTTTTTTAAAAAATTCAAAAGCACCATCACACAAGAAAGTGTTAAAAAATAAGTATTAATTGATAAGCCAAATTATAGTCAGAATAAGTAAGCATGGAACCTGGGCAAAAGGATAATCTTAGTGCCTGAGTCATCCAATCATAACTTGATACATATGTCATCTGTAGGACTATGTTATCTAACATTAAGGACACCCTTTCCTCTTAGCAGTATCAGGGGCCTAATTTGGATTTCTAGTTTTCTGGTCTCTCCCACATGCAGACTGCTCATCTTTTGGTAATGCTTCCTTTTTTTTTTTTCCTTCAGTTGGATTATAGTACAATTAGTCAGAATTTTGGTTTAGTTATTGGAATAACTAAATTCCAGTCAATTGGAATAAATTACTCTAGTAAACAATCTGAAAATCTCAGTGACTTATAATTTCCCACCTCAGAGCCTTTGTTATCCTACACTTTACATATATTACTGTTTGGGCTTTACAGAAATGAAAAGGCAAGGTGGAAAATATCTTTTATAGTGTACCTTCCTAGAGATTTGTTGAGCTTTTTGGATAATGAATGTATAGTTTCAACTTTGGAAAATTTTCAGCCATTATTTCTAAAATTATTTCATCTGTCCCCTCTGCTCCCCACACCTTTTTCTGGTACTGCATTACATGACTGTTAGATCTCTTGATATTGTCCTGCTGAATCTCTTATTTATTCATTTAAACTTTGCATCTTTTTTTCTCAGTGTTTTATTTGGTTTAGCTTTTGTTTCTGTGTCATCAAGTTCACTGACCTTTTTCTCTACAAGTTTATTCATCTCCAATTATCCAATCCAGTGGATAAAAAGAAAGAGAAAAGGCAGAGGAACCAGAAATCAAATCAGAAAATTAGAAAAGGCAGAGGAACCAGAGGTCAAATTGCCAACATCCATTGGATCATAGAAAAAGCAAGAGAGTTCCAAAAACATCTACTTCTGCTTTATTGACTACACCAAAGCCTTTGTGTGGATCACAACAAACTGGAAAATTCTTCAAGAGATGGGAATACCAGACCACCTTACCTGCCCCCTGAGAAGTCTGTGTGTAGGTCAAGAAGCAACAGTTAGAACGAGGCATGGATTAACAGAATGGTTCAAAATTAGGAAAGGAGTACATCAAGGCTGTATATTGTCACCCTGCTTATTTAACTTATATGCAGAGTACATCATGAGAAATGCTGGGCTGAATGAAGCACAAGCTGGAATCAAGATTGCCAGGAGAAATATCAATAACCTCAGATACGCAGATGACAACCACTCTTATGGCAGAAAGTGAAGAAGAACTAAAGAGCCTCTTGATGAAAGTGAAAGAGTTGGCTTAAAACTCAATATTCAAAAAACTGAAATCCTGGCAGCTGGTCCCATCACTTCATGGCAAATAGATGGGGAAACAATGGAAACAGTGAGAGACTTTATTTTTTTGGGCTCCAGAATCACTGCAGACGGTGACCTTAGCCATGAAATTAAAAGATGCTTGCTTCTTGGAAGAAAAGCTATGATCAACCTAGACAGCATAATAAAAAGCAAAGACATTACTTTGCCAACAAAGTCCGTCTAGTCAAAGCTATGGTTTTTTTTCAGTAGTCTGATATGGTTGTGAGAGTTGGACTATAAAGAAAGCTGAGTGCTGAAGAATTGATGCTTTTGAACTTTGGTGTTGGAGAAGACTCTTGAGAGTCCTTTCGACAGCAAGGAGATCCAACCAGTCAATCCTAAAGGAAATTAGTCCTGAATGTTCATTGGAAGGACTGATACTGAAGCTGAAACTCCAATACTTTGGCCACTTGATGCAAAGAACTGACTCACTGGAAAAGACCCTGATGCTGGGGAAGATTGAAGACAGGAGAAGGGGACTACAGAGGATGAGATGGTTGGATGGCGTCACCAACTCCATTGACGTGGACATGAGTTTGAGTAATCTCCGGAAGTTGGTGATGGACAGGGAGGCCTGGCGTGCTGCAGTCCATGGGATCGCAAAGAGTCGGACATGACTGAGCAACTGTACTGCATCCAGTGGAATTTTTCTTTATAGATCTCAGTATGCTTTTGTTTTCCTCTATTTCCTTGAGCATATGAGCATGTTTTTAATAGTTGTTTTAATGTCCTTGTGTACTAATTCAATTACCTCTTTCATTGTGGGGTTGTTTCTATTGACTGATTTTTCTCTTTTATGGGTATCCATTATACTTTGTCATGTGCTTAGTAATTTTTGATTGAATGATAGATATTAAATTTTTTGTTGTTGCATATTGGACTTTTTTCTGTTAAGCATTTAAATCATTTGAAGATATGTTTGACCCTCTTGAGGTTATTTTTAAGCTCTTTTGGAGAGAGAGGTCAAGACTAGTTTTGGTTTCACTTCTAAGTCCTTTTGGGTTCTCTGCTGAATGCTCCATGTATTTAGTATAGTTTCTCTATTCTTACTGGTGGAAAAATGAACAGTTTATATCCCTGTCTGAACTCTGGAAATTGTTTGACCTACAGCTCTCTAATAATTGTTTTTTTCCCCAGAAGTTTTTCTTGCTTATTCTTCTGGGCTTTTGCCCTATCTATGCATGTAAATGTTAGCATTCAGCTAAGAATCAAAGGCAACCCTTATGCAGATTTCTGGGGCTCTTTCTCTGCCTAGTGTCCTTCTCTCATGAACTCTACCCTGTATATTCTAGTACCCTTAGCTTTCTCCACTCTTACCTCTGTCTCGACTCACTGAGATTAAATGGGCTCCTTTTGCAACTCTGCTTTACCACTGTTGTAAAGTTACCTCTAATTAGAAAGCCTGGCTGATGGTAAGACTCACCTCATTCCCCTGTTCTTGTATTAGAGTTCTTGGCTGCCTGATGTCTGAATATAGTTGTTTTCTATATTTTGTCCAGTTTTTAGTTGTTTATTTACAGAAGAGTATTTCTGAAGTGGAAATACTCCCTCATGACTGGAAGCAGAAGTCCCTCTTTCTTCCATCCATCCAGTTATCTGTCAGCTTTTATATATAAGTACCTTTATCTCTCAAGTTTTAAGGCACCTTTTACAAGTTCTTAGTGCATCAAATATTTATGTTTTAAAAACTTGGTAATATTAAATTTAAAATTGCTATTAGGTGTAAAAATGCATAGGCTCAAAAGTCAAATGTTGGACTTTGTATATTTTTTTTCAGTGCTTATGATATAAAATTGCAGATCTAGTTTGGAATTCCTTCAGGATAACATTCTAGGCATGAGAATAGGCTTTAAAATGATCTTTTGGGAGGGGGACTTTTTTTGTCTGTTTGGTTTTTGGTGTTTTCTTTTGGCCAACTGCCTTGTTTAGCAGATCCTGTTAATACAACTATTTCTGAATTTCTGTTTATTAGTATCTATTGATAGACCATATGTATTGTTATGTACCTGACTGACTGTGAGGAATAAGAGAACAGTTAAAATCAAGGTCTGATGGTGAATGGCAAAGTGTTCATAGTAAAAATACTCAGAAAGATTCTTAAGAAAAAGGAAATTGACTTGATGAGAGCATTCCATAAGAATTTTCATTTGAAAGGATTGTGATAGCCTTGAATCCTGTGGAACTAAGTTTACAGTACGAGCTCTTAACTGAGAATTCTAAAGAGACCATTGCATCAAGAAGTCAGAGGGAATTGCAATAAGGAATAAATGACTGACTGATTCAGGTGCTATAAACTATATATCTAAATTTTAAATAATAGATGGTTTCTTTTTAGTTTTAACTGTGCTTCTACAATATTACATTTCTAACAGAATAAAATATAAGTTTAGGATTCTAAAGGCTTCCGGGATAGCTTAGTTGGTAAAGAATCCTCCTGCAATGCCAGAGACCCCAGTTTAGTTCCTGGGTCAGGAAGATTCGCTGGAGAAGGGATGGGCTACCCAGTCCAGTATTCTTGGGCTTCCCTTGTGGCTCAGCTCGTAAAGAATCCGCCCACAGTGTGGGCCACCTGGGCTCAATCCCTGATTGAGAAGATCCCCTGGAGAAGGGAAAGGCTACCCACTCCAACATTCTGGCCTGAAGAATTCCGTGGACTGTATAGTCCATGGAGTCACAAAGAGTTGGACATGACTGAACAACTTTCACTTAGGATTCTAAACATGTGATACTGTATAAGAGTAAGATAAAAGATAAATAAAGATACCAAAGTTGTAGGAAGAAAACATTTTATAAAAAAGGGAATGACAAAGTAAAGATGAAAATTTTCATGAAAAAAATTCTTGAATTGTTTTAATATTACAAAAAAATGAGCATTTTTTCAATTTGGTGATGATTTATATAGTACCCCTTGTCTTTACCTAGCTGATTTATGTAATTGGAAAAATAACTGAAGTCCGTATCATTTTTTTGCTCTTGATATTGATGTTGCTTTGCCTATTATAAGGTTCTTGTGATTTTCTTTAGTTGTCATTTCTTAGTATATATGTCAGGTAAAATTTAGTAATTTTTTTAGGACATTAGATTCATAATTCTTTTACCTCAGTTTCAAAACTTGTATTACTTTTACATTCTAATCTTGTAACTGTTTTATTATTCCTGATAATTGCTGAACCTGTGTGTTTATTGTTTAAACCTGTATTATAAAATGCTAGAAGGTACGACTAGGGTGCTAGTCAGTCATTTCTGTTCATTTATGTCGCGTGAACAGGGAACCTGCAGAAGATCCTATCTCATGATCATCCTCCAGAGTATTCAGCTGATTTCTATGCTGCCTACATTAACATTCTTCTTGGAGTTTTCTACACTGTCTGTCGAGATTTGAAAGAGCTCCGGCATCTGGTGAGTTCTCATTTTGCTTAAATAAAATGTACATCTTTTATGTAGAAAAGGTGTGAGATAGGCTAGAAGCTAAAAATTTATTCTGGAAATAGAAATCTGTGAGTTAGTACAAATTTTAACCTGATCTGAAACCTTTCAGTCATCTTTAGTTGTTTGCTTTCATATATCCTTAGGACTGTTTTTTTGATTTCCTCCTTTCTCTTTTCTCTAATCACAGATAATGTTTACTAAAATTAAAATGAAGACTAACAGAGGAGATGTGAAAACTTAATAAGCAATTATATATCTAATTTTTTTAACAATTGTTTTTCAGGTTTTTGTATTAATATGTATTGATATTACCAGGGCTTCTCTAGTAGCTCAGGCAGTAAAGAATCTGCCTGCAATGCAGGAGACCTGGGTGTGATCCCTGGTTTGGGAAGATCCCCTGGAGGAGGGCATGGCAACCCACTTCAGTATTCTTGCCTGGAGAATCCCCATGGACACAGGAGCCTGGCAGGCTACAGCCCTTGGGGTTGCAAAGAGTAGGACACAACTGAGCAACTAAGCACAGCACTTGTATTGATAGTGGTCTGAAATCTAGATGCACTTGAATATGGTCAGAAGCTTTACATAGGTCTTTCATTAGTCACTAACCTTGATTTAGTAATCTTTATATTATATAAAGGATTACTTTGAATTTATATAAAAGGATACTTAAAAATATATATTTTTAAACATTAGCTGTTTATACTTCATAGGTAGTTTGGAAAATGTATTAATTTTGATCTTTCTTCTTTAGTTGTGTGGATCCAAGAGGGAGAAGGCAAGAATATCTGGTTTCTTAGAATCTTCTATTAATACTTAAGATCTTACCTCCATGTAACAAGATTGTAAAATATCTAAGGTTAGAAAATGGAACTTTCAAAGGAATAGTTTCTATGTCTCTTGATATATTTTTTTTTGCTTTGCTCTAAAAAATATTACTTAGAGGGATTCAGTGTGTATTTGAGATAGAATATAGGTGAAATTGTGTTCACATTTAGTATGTTTTTGGAACTTTTAAATTGTAGGCCTCTTCTGATTTAGATGTAGATTTCAGGTATCTTCTAAGTAGGGGACAAACCAGAGACAAACTGTTCAAGCTCAAGCTCATCACTAACACCTCTCCAGAAGTTGAATGTCTGAGATTCCTGGTGACCGAGGGAAATGACAACAAGGGGGCTTACAGAGGGGAGAGAGAGTCAGTGTGCAGTCCCTGCGTGAGGTGGAGTCAGGAGCGAGTACTCATCCTCTGTCCTTCCTGGGAAATAACTTGTAGTTACCATTCCTTAACTCTGATGTCCTTGAATCCTGTGGGTATCTGTGCTGGCAGTCATTTCAAAGTAGATTATTATAAAGTACAAGAAGGAAGAATTATTTAGAGAAACTATTTGTAGGAAAAGAAAGTGTTAAATCTAAATACGATTTTTATAAAGTCCTTTGGGTTTCACTGAGGAAGGATTTTATTGAGGGATGAGATTACAACTTTTTTTCTTGTTATCATTACATTATATTCAAAAACTTGAAACTTGAAGTCTGGTGTAAGTCTTTATTACTACTAGTGATACTAATAAATATAAGATGATCTTTAAGTATTGGAGAAAAAATAGTATAGTGTCCTTATTTTTCTGCATATGTAGAATGTAGGATAATAAACATACATTTTCCTTTTTCCTTTGAATGGATACTTTTATTTGTTTCAAAGTTTGTAAGTGGCACATCTCTTGAGAGTTTAGTAAATCATCTGCAAAATATTCTTTTTAGGCACCTTTTATATGTATGTACTTTTAAATCTGCTTTGGGGAAGGTTATGTTACTTTATATCTAGAGGCCAATATATTAGGTGGGATTTAGCCAATTAAGGAATATTTTACAGGTTGTATTACTGTTGTTATTGATAATTATGGTTTTTATTGTAGTAATAACCTATGATAACATTTTACTTGGGCAGTTATATTGATATAAATTTGCCTGAATCCTAACAAGAATTTTACTTGAAAAGTAATTTCTAATTGTGGTAGATAAATTTTTTTTCTCTTTTTTTCCCCTTTATTTATAGGCAGTACTTAATTTTCCTAAATATTGTGAACCTGTGGTTAAAGGAGAAGGTAACTATAATTTTACTGTAATAATTTTTCTTTGAAAAAAATTTCTGTAAGATCTAAATTACTGAAATTTTCTCCTCTTTGGGGTAGCAAGTGAACGTGATACTCGCAAGCTCTGGAGAAACATTGAACCTCATTTGAAGAAAGCCATGCAGACTGTTTATCTCAGAGAAATATCAAGGTAATTTTTTATTTATTACATATGTTTTTTCTATATCTTTGTTTAGAATATTCGCTAATGTGCCCACATGTTTTTTTACCTTCTTCACATTGGGAAAAAGTTCTTGTGAACTTTGAATCATTTCTTACTATTTTGGGAAAGACAGACAATTTTTGGCCAGTATGTTACACAAGGCATATTTCTAATAATTGTTAATTTTTTTTAATCTGAAAGCTATAGGAAAATTGGTTTCAGCTTTGTGTTTTATAGTTATGTTAGATATTTGAATGGTATAATGAAAAATTGAGTATTGAAGTGTATAAATCAAGTCATAAATCTATGTTTGTCTGTTCATAGTAATGAAACTGGAGAAGGCAATGGCACCCCACTCCAGTACTCTTGCCTGGAAAATCCCATGGACGGAGGAGCCTGGTACGCTGCAGTCCGTGGGGTCGCAAAGACTCAGACATGACTGAGCGCCTTCACTTTCACTTTTCACTTTCATGCATCGGAGAAGGAAATGGCAACCCACTCCAGTGTTCTTGCCTGGAGAACCCCAGGGATAGGGGACCTTGGTGGGCTGCCACCTATGGAGTCCCACAGAGCCGGACACAACTAAAGTGACTTAGCAGCAGCAGCAGTAATGAAACTACTCAGGAGACATGATTGCTCAGACATAGTATAGGGAGAAGAATAATGGCTTTGTTTTCCAGCTTAGCTATTTCTGCCTTTGGAGGTATTAGCAATTCACCTGAAACCTCTAGACCTTAGATCCCTCTTCTAACAATCCTTAGAAGATTTCAGTAATACATGTGAAAGTGATTTGTGATACAAATAAGGAAGTGCCTTGTGGATGTTAGGTTTAGTCTACATTGCAAAGCAACATAGATTTAAAAACATCAACGCTTTTGTCTTTTTTCACTTGCTAATCACTTTTATCATTTTTCTTTTATGAATACCTTAATCTATAACTACTTTGTGCTTGATTTAATTAGCTAATTATAAGATTTTAATATTAATAGTTTCTGAATAAGTAGAAACATTGCAAAGATATTTAATCCTTTTTTAATAATAAAAAGTCATTTGATGAAAGTTTTTGGAAGTCGCAGAATAGAAAAGCTTGTGATCTGATCTTTTAAAGGTAGAAAAATTTAGGTAGTTGTTAAAGTGACTCTTACGTAGTAATACAAGGACTTCTAGTTTTCCATAGGATAATGCTGGCCACCTGAATCCAGTTCTCTCCACAAAGATCACTAAGGAGAGCAAATAAAATCACTCTAACCCTAACCTGCAGTATGACTAGAAGTCTACTCTGCTGGGTCTGTGGTAAAGAATCCATCTGCCAATGCAAGAGCCCCAGGAGATGCAGATTCGATCCCTGGATCGGAAGATCCCCTGGAGGAGGAAATGGCAATCCACTCCAGAATTCTTGCCGGGATAGTCCCATGGACAGTGGAGCCTGGTGGGCTATACTCCATCAGGTTGCAAAGAGTTGGACCTGCCTGACTAAGCATGCATGCCCACGCTACAGAGTTAACTACAAGGTTTAGTTCAGTTCAGTTCAGTTCAGTCGCTCAGTCGTGTCCGACTCTCTGCGACCCCATGAATTGCAGCACGCCAGGCCTCTCTGTCCATCACCAACTCCCGGAGTCTACCCAAACCCATGTTCATCGAGTCGGTGATGCCATCCAACCATCTCATCCTCTGTCGTCCCCTTCTCCTCCCGCCCCCAATCCTCCCCAGCATTAGGGTCTTTTCCAATGAGTCAACCCTTTGCATGAGGTGGCCAAAGTATTGGAGCTCCAGCTTCAACATCAGACCTTCCAATGAACACCCAGGATTGATCTCTTTTAGGATGGATTGGTTGGATCTCCTTGCAGTCCAAGGGACTCTCAAGAGTCTTCTCCAACACCACAGTTCAAAAGCATCAATTCTGCGATGCTCAGCTTTCTTCACCGTCCAACTCTCACATCCGTACATGACCACTGGAAAAACCATAGCCTTGACTAGACGGACTTTTGTTGGCAAAGTAATGTCTCTGCTTTTAAACATGCTATCTAGGTTGGCCATAACCTTTTGACCATAACCTTCCTTCCAAGGAGTAAGCGTCTTTTAATTTCATGGCTGCAGTCACCATCAGCAGTGATTCTGGAGCCCAAAAAAGTAAAGTCTGACACTGTTTCCACTGTTTCCCCATCTATTTCCCATGGAGTGATGGGACCAGATGCCATGATCTTAGTTTTCTGAACGTTGAGCTTTAAGCCAACTTTTTCACTCTCCTCCTTCACCTTCATCAAGAGGCTCTTTAGTTCCTCTTCACTTTCTGCCATAAGGGTGGTGTCATCCACATATCTGAGGTTATTGATATTTCTCCCGGCAATCTTGATTCCAGCTTGTGTTTCTTCCAGCCCAGCGTTTCTCATGATGTACTCTGCATATAAGTTAAATAAGCAGGGTGACAATATAGAGCCTTGACGTACTCCTTTTCCTATTCGGAACCAGTCTGTTGTTCCATGTCCAGTTCTAACTGTTGCTTCCTGACCTGCATACAGGTTTCTCAAGAGACAGGTCAGATGGTCTGGTATTCCCATCTCTTTCAGAATTTTCCACAGTTTATTGTGATCCACACAGTCAAAGGCTTTGGCATAGTCAATAAAGCAGAAATAGATGTTTTTCTGGAACTCTCTTGCTTTTTCGATGATCCAGCGGATACTGGCAATTTGATCTCTGGTTCCTCTGCCTTTTCTAAAACCAGCTTGAACATCTGGAAGTTCACGGTTCACGTACTGCTGAAGCCTGGCTTGGAGAATTTTGAGCATTACTTTACTAGCACGTGAGATGAGTGCAATTGTGCGGTAGTTTGAGCATTCTTTGGCATTGCCTTTCTTTGGGACAAGGTTTAAGTTATATGTAAATAGTGAAATAAATAATCAAAGCTGGCAGAGCCAACTCTGGGGCTGAAGTGAAAAGTTAAGCAATGACTATAGGGAAAAGAGAGGACAGTGGGGACAGGGCATGAGGTTGACATGTAGTCCTGAAATACGAATGAATCACCTCTGGAAAGAGAGTCCAACTTGTGAAAATGCTGAGAACAAGTGAGGCCTGAGGGCTGGCTACTGGAGAATCAAAAGGAAATGTTTCAAGAGTCTGTAGACAAGAATTAACAAGGCAGGTTTGGGAAAGTATTGTTTTTGAGGGTGATTTGGAAGGACATGGTATTTCCTGTCTGCTTGGTGGTAAAGAAGGAAGTGGAGTGGGGGAGATTACGGCAAAAAGGTAAGCTACTTACCAAGGAAGGTGAATCTGTAATAAAGCAAAACGATAGGTGAGCAACATTTTCAAGAAACTTGAGGAGAGAGGAAGTGTAAGCCAAGGAAGTTTATATCCAGCCAACCTGTCATTCAGGTATCCTGGCTATAGAAAAACAGTGTTAAACTTGTAAGAACTCAGGGAATGCTATATTCATAACCATTATGAGAAATATGCTTTCATAATAGAGAAATCTATTAGTGACAGTGCAATGGAGATGCCTAGGGAAGCTTTAGCAAAAGGATCGACGGGCACTACAGTTGATTAATTATAGGTCAAAACTAAAAGATGGAAACAAGAGTAGAAGAATACTGTGTGTATAATTACATTCTCTGACAGGATGGGAATAACACAATTACAAAGTTAAAATAAGGGAAAAGAAGAGAAAAGGCAAAATAGAATAAACTCATGGTTTGCTGTACCGGTAAAAGGTGACATCAGAATAGTTCAGAACTTAAAATTATTAAAATAAAAAAAATTACAGAAGTCTTACACCTCATTATCCCTTTCACTTCTTTCCTAACCACATAGGTAAGTTCTAATTTGTTCTTATCATCTTTCACAAGTATGTTTATGTAGACATATATCATTATATATGCAATTAATATGTAATCTATAGTATGTTTAGATATTGATCGCATTAATCAGCATTGCTAATTTGATCTCCTGCTTTACTGAGGCACTCTGAAAATATTGTTCTTTATTGGGGTGTACACATTTATGCTTATTGATAGGAAACATATGTTTTATTATCCTTGATTAATTTGCAGAATATCTTATGTGATTATTTTCTGTGTCTTTTTGAAAACAAAATTGGTATTTAGGGCAGTTTTCATTTTTGTTCCAGCTGTTTACCTTTATAATAATAGCACATATAATGCTTGTAGTTCCTTTTTTGTCATATTGTGGCATAAACGGCCAGTGAGACTCTCCAGCAGTGTAATAGAGAAATGACATTCTAAGCCTGGTGATATCTCCTGGTCCATTTGAAACTGCTTCCCTGTAAATGACTCAACTATTTTCCTTGCTACCCGTGACTGTCATTGATACATGTATAATAAGAATTTTTGCTAAATTAAAAAATCAGCAGTATCAGTTGGTGGTTTTTGATAGCTTTATAATTGTGATCAGAAGAAAATAAATTTTTGAAAACAATTAACATCTGGGCGTTGATATTAATTTTATATTGCTCTAATATACACTAAGTGATTTTGTAGTGGTACCAACATGTGTATATTATTTGTCTTGTTTATAAGGTAATTAATGTATTGTGTCAAATTAAAACAAAATTTTGTTTTTCTAGGGCTTTGTTTTAAGTATAGTATATTGATTTTATATATTTTCAATCCATTACTACCCTACCTTTTTTTTTTTCCAGTTCTCAATGGGAAAAGCTACAGAAAGATGACACAGATCCAGGACAACTGAAAGGTATCAAAGAAAGTGTTGAGACAGTTACCAGAGACACTTCTTCAATGATTACTCATAATCAAGATAATAAGTTCACACTAAAGAACATTAGTCAGTAGTGTTATAAAAGATAATTTACAAGCTACCATTATTCATTTATTTATTTTTTGCTGTATCACAGTATCTTAGTTCCCCAACCAGAGACCCAACATGGTCCCTGTTGTGAAAGCACTTAGTCCTAACTACTGGACCACCAGGGAATTCCCACAGGCTACCATGATATTTTAAATAATGATTTAAGCTGCCATGATATTCTAATTACTGATTTTCTTTTAAGCAGTACTGCAGTGTAATGGGAGGAAATGAAGCTTGAATACCAGTTTTCTATTTTTTACATGTTGGATTATATCATGTGAAAACCAAGCAGTTTATATTTCTTTAAATGCTTGTATTAAACCAGTCAATTGTATAGCTAATTTTATCTCAGTGTATATGTATTCCATGAGTTTTATGGAATAAAACTCAATTTTATGTTAATTTAGTTTGAGGATTACATTTCATCTGGTTATATTTTGAAAGCTTTGTGCTTTTGTTGCCTTTAAAGAAACTATTACCTTGGGTTTATCCCAGTAGAACTACAGTTGACCCTTGAACAACATGTATTTGAACTGCAGAGGTCTACTTATAACACAAATGTTTTTCAGTAAATATATTGTAAATTTTTTTGGAGATATTCAACAATTTGAAAAAACTCATGAATGAACTACAGATATCAAAAAGAAAGAAATTAAGGAAAAGTTAAATATGTCATGAATGCATAAAATACATGTAGGTATACATACACAAAATATATGTTAACTGACTGTTGGCGTTATCATTAAGGCTTGTAGTCAGCAATAGGCTATTAGTAGTTAAGTTTTGGGGAAGTCAAAGTTATATGCAGATTTTCTACTGTGTAAGAGTGGGGTGTTACAAATAGCCTCCATTATTTAAGGGTCAACTTTACTTTTACTTAAAAAAAAAACTAAAATATTTTGGGTCAGTAGCCAGTGGTGGGGAAAGTGGTATGGAATGAAGTGACATTGAGATTCTGTTTTGGTTTTTAAATGTTTAAATGCTTGAGATACTCTACAAATGCTTTTCAGTTGTGTGCTGTAATGAAAGAAATAGATGCTGGAGTTAAAAATCTGCAATAATTTGTCTGCTCTACTGCCTGTGTGACCTTGAGACCAACTCGGTGTCTTCATCTAAAATGGAAAGAATACCTACCATTAAATTACTGCAAAGATTCAAAGATGCTTAAGTAAAGCACCTCGCATAGTGTCTTCCACATGGTAGATATTCAGTAAATATCAGATTCCATTTTCCCTTCCCATAAAAATCATTGCTGCTTGACTAACTACTGTTTTATTTATCCATTCATTCTTTTGTATAAGGTACTCTAAGGGTACAAAGAAACATTAAACTTAGCTCCCTCAGTAAACACTGAAGCTTAGTAAGAAATATAACTTATGTTTAATTAATTCTTTATGTAAAGTTACATGGACCATAAATATATACAAAGTGAGAATTCACAGTAGAGATAAATTTTCTGTTTTGGTGTGGTAGGGGAGCATCAGGGAACATTTAGTGGAGTGTAGCCTTGAAGGGCAGGATGCATAGGATTTAGACTTCATGTAACAGAGTAAGCAGAGCATATCATTAACAAATAACAGAATGAATAAAACATATCATTAATAATAATACTTGTCCCTACCACCATCATTATCATGGCATTTTAAGGTCAGGGCACTTAAAAATCTTTTGACTACAGGGTACCATATGGAAGTCAATACATAAGTGAGAAAAGATATGATACTTAAAATCTAATGGTGACTTGTTAAATACTTCATAAAAGTATTTTGTTATATAGGTCTCTCGGCATATACTCATGTGGAACTTCCATATTATTCTAAATTTATCCTAATTGCTGCATACCTCGCTTCTTATAATCCAGCAAGAACTGACAAGAGGTTTTTCCTTAAGGTAATCATTTCTTTTCACTTTATTTGTGAAGAAATAGGGAATATTTTGAAATTGCCCAACTCCTATAAATTTATAAGGGATAGAGATTAGAATAAGAGATTGGTATACTTAAAGATTTTGTTTTCCTTTAATCATTTGTCCTTTGTTTCTCACTTCACCTTTGCCAATCAACAATGTTAACTGAGAACTTTCTTTAGGATATTAAGAATGAATGAATGCCACTTTTGGGGTGGAGACAGTGATGGAGCAAACAAGCTAAAAAAGATGTATTAGTGTCTAGTAAGATTGATATGATAAACAACTTGCAGGAAGTGTTGAGGAAAGAAGGCTTCATGGAGGAGGTGGCATTGGTTGCTGAATTTTGAAAGACAAATTAGTCTGAAAATGACAGCAAAAAACAGACACGTCTTTCCTGAAATGACTATCGATAATAAAATCTACAGGCCTTCAAAACTTTATCCATCAATAGAGCATTCCTCACACTTAACAAACTTCTAAACAGAATTTCTTTGGAATGCATGAGTCATTTCTTCAATCACCTTCCATCTAAGGAAACACCTACTCTCTTTTTCCATAATGAACTCAGCTGCTCTTCTCCATATAATCACTTGGTCTTTTTTACCAATTCATTATGTCAAATGGGTGAAAAATATCCTTGCAACCAGATACATTTTGCTACACATCCTAAGCATGTACAGTTATAAGCTAATTAATAAAAAATTCAGTCAAACTGAACTTTTCTCTTTCCAGATCTTGGCTGCTTTTCCGTCTAACCAACCTTTTTTTACATTGGTTTCTCCATCTAGAATTCCTTCCTCTCCAATCTCTAGATGCTTGAATTTCACCTATTCATTTTTTTTCTCCCCTTGAATCCTTTATTCTCTATTTCTCACTTTAAGATAACAACCTAAGTGGGTGAGCTAGGTAATTTCACAGAGGAGTTCAGTAAGTAATAACTGTACATTTAAAAAAGAATAAATAGGTTTTGTTAAAAATAAGAGAGATGGGAATAATTTAGAGGATAGTAACTCCTTTATTATTCTAAAGCTCCTATTATAGTATCATATGCTCCATACACTGAAGAAGGCAATGGCACCCTACTCCAGTACTCTTGCCTGGAGACTCCCAGGGACGGCGGAGCCTAGTGGGCTGCCATCTGTGGGGTTGCTCAGAGTCGGACATGACTGAAGCTACTTAGCAGCAGCAGCTCCATACACTGTTATCCGGAACATTCAGGAGCCTTTGCATGTATATTAACTGGAAAGAAACCTCATTTTAGAATTGTTTTCTTTTTGAAAACTATGCCATTTGACTTATTAAATGTATTGTAACACATTTTTATCTATTTCCTTTTTGCCTGTCTCTACCACTAGTCTTTCCTTTAAAGCGGGCAAGGGCTGCCATCTATTTTTCTTCTCCACTCTTAAATCCAAGTACTTTCAACTTGCCTTACAGAATGAATGAAAACTCATTAATTTTTGTAAGTCTTATTTTTATAGAAATGAATGTGCTGTAATAAATCAATATAAGTTCTTTAGGAAGTATCACTTTTATTTTAAAAACCTTTACATGCAGAGGTAATCTTGTATACGATCAAAATCTGATTGTAAAAGTCTAAAATATGTTGATATCTTAAAGTGATATTTTAGGCAATAAATAGAATAAAATAAAGCCCAAGATACATAAATTAGTATTGTGTGTACCATGTTTTAAACAAATTGTGCTTTCTGTTTTATGGAATCCTATCTATTATCTTAAAAATTATTTATCTTAATTGCAGCATCATGGGAAAATCAAGAAAACCAACTTTTTAAAGAAACACGAAAAGGTATTTATGTTGTATTTTCTCTAATGAAAAAACTTATGAATTTAGAATATTATTAAAAGTAAGTAAATGCATAATTGTATTAGCCATTTGGATATAAGAAGTTACTTGTATTGATATGGCACCATCATAATGTAATAGTATTTTATTATGTAGAATATAGTGATTGGGGAGGCACAATTCAGGTGAGCTGGTTCTACAGATAAAAGTGAGTTGACAAAATTTTTTCTTAGTGAATTAATAGATGAAAAAGATCACACTGGAATTTTCAGTTAAATATAGCATGTATTCCTCTTGTCCCCTTTAAAATACCCACAGATATGGTGTTGAAGTTAAAAAGGCAAAACTAAGAAGGTCTAAGCAGATCAGAGACCTATAAAATTTGAAATTGATTGGTAGATAGAGTTATAGGTGACTAAGCAAATCAGGGGCTTCCCTGGTTGCTCAGATGGTAAAGAATCTGCCTGCAATGCAGGAGACCAGGTTTTGACCTGTGGGTTGGGAAAATCCTCTTGAGGAAAAAATGGCAATCCACTGCAATATTCTTGCCTGGAAAATTCCATGGACAGAGGAGCTTAGCTAGCCTAGTCCATGGGGTAACAAAGAGTTGGACACTACTGAGCAACTAACACACACACATAAGCAGATCAGGGAAGACTGAAACGTAGTGCCCCAAACAAGCTGATTTGACCTGAGGAATCAGGAAATGCTTAGGAATTAGAAGCAATATGCACCTTTGGAGGTATGGTCATGGGGCAAGATTGAAACTGATGAACGGAGCGTTTAGTCTGTTCTGATCTCTCTGTGACTTTTCTTGACAGAAACTAGAGGAGTTTGAACTGTAGACTTAGCACTGTGGAAGCTGAGAGTTTTGTTTCTCTTTTAATGTTAAAAACTGTTTTACTTAGCTTACACTTCGGAATTGAGGACATTGTTTTACTGTCTTTGCTGCTGCTTGCTAAAAAAAAAAAAAAAAATGCTTTCTGTGAATCTGTTATTCCTGTGTTATTCTTGTTTTCTCTGTGTGCTTTCAAGTTCTCTTTTCCTTTTACTTTAGTGTTCTTTGAGTTTCACTGTGATATATCTGGGATTGAATTTCCTTTTACTTGGCATGAATTTGCTTCCTATTTGGAATCATGATGCCTTTTTAATTCGGGTAAAGTCTTAGTCATTAACTTTTCAAATATTGCCTCTCCTCCATTCTCTCCTGGAATAAGAAATGGTATTCTTGCCTGGAAAATCCCATGGACAAAAGAGTCTGGTGTGCTACAGTCATGAGGTCGCAGAGAGTCAGATATGACAGAGCATGCACAAACACTCACAAGTTTCCATTCTCTCTAGCATGTCTTCCTGAGACACTAAATTATCAATGTCAGTCTAATTCTGCGTTTTCTATTTTTGCTGACCTGTGCACATAATGTCCTACTTCCTGAATATTTTATTATTTTTAATTGTTGGCTTAACTTAAATGTTGGCATTTTTGAGGCTTGAGGTGTTTTCCTTTAGAGAAGTTTTATGTCTGCTTCTATGCAAGCACTTAGAAACACCAGTAAGTTGGGATCATTTGAAATTCAGTTCTCTGCCTGGGTGCTTTCAGACCACAAAGATACTGTTAATTCTGCCTCCACATCAGAATTAGCTCTAGCTTCTAGTTAAAAGTCTCAAGGAAGACTTTTCTCCTCCATTCACACAGAGCTAGAGTTTGGCAGGCCAATTTCCTTATCAAATCCATTTGCTTGGCATGGAAAGACTTTTCTAATTCGCCCTTTCACTGAGACATCTCTGATTATGCTCTCTGCTATAGGGAGATCATTGATTTTGTACCCTCTTTCTTATGCGTGTAGCTGCTTTGGGTCATAAAGGATTGGTAGGAGAAGGGAGTACTTGTGGCTGGGGTAGTGAGGGAAGGATTTGTAGTAGGGCTTGCATTTTGAGTGGGCACTCAAGAATGGTGAGGATTAGATATCCAGAAATGGACAGAGAAGATATTCCGATTGAGGAAATGCTAAGAAGTACAGGTGAGAAAGTATAGGATTTATAAATGACATAATGAAATACAGTTGGCTGTAGTATATGGTGAGTTTGAGAGAAAAGTCAACTGAGGCCAAATTGTGGAATAATTTCCTCACTGCAGTTAAGGGAAGAAAGCCCGTCTATTCTCCTCTGTATCTCAGTACTTGGTGGTAATTGGTGCGTGCTTATTGCACAAATGAATAAATTGGGTGAATGAATGAAGAAAATCAAAGAATGAACACAGAGCTAAGAGATTTTAGGCCTTACTCTTTAGACAGAAAATTATTTAAGAATGTTGCGGAGGGAGATATACAAATGCTGATCAGAGAGAACTGTGAAAGAGCTTGCACTTTAGACCATCCTTGTGAAATGAATGGATTTGTACAAGTCTAGGAAGATACTCTTGATGGAGGGAACTGTGTGAGCGAAGATATTGTGAGGATGTTTTTAGGTCTAGGTAAATGATAGTTTTTCTGATATTCTTATAGATTTGATTTTTGCAGTAGCCTCTTGTCTTTGGTTCATGGCATTTTAAAATCTGAACTAACTTACTGAAATCTATATACACTTAGTAGTTCCTTTGTATTTTTGTTGCTTCTCCTCTTGAAATCTTATTGATTGCTTACTTTATGCCAAGCATTCTGCTAGAAGCAACAAAGTGGAGAACAAAAGAACCATTGTCTCTGCTCTCATGAAACTTTCAATTTAATCAAGGCATCAAACATTAAAAGCAAACCATATGAGCTCAATTCTGTTTCCTTATTTAAATTAAAGGAGATTTGATTTAATCTTAAAAAAAAAGCAAACCATAAAAATAGTTATCATTAACAGTTGTTTTAAATCTGTTGTGATTCTTCACTTGTATTTTTCTCTATGTACCTTCATTTTTTTAAGATGTACTCATTTTTTTAAGATTTTACTTTTCAATTCAACTAATGTGTGTATGTGATACCAGGTTTTTTGCCAGTTAGTTTATATGGAAAAGCAACATTTTTCCTTTCCTCATTCATAGTTCTCTTCCCCTCAATTAAACTTCTTTTAATTATTATGCTCCTAGTTTTAGTTTTTTCTGGTATAAATATCTGTAACTCCAAGTTTATGTTACAGGCTCTGTTTTTCTTAATTTGACTTGATACCAGTTTTGATTCCATTTTATCTCCTCAAACATTTATTTTATTTGGTTTCCTTTTTCACCTATGTCTTCTATTCATACAGACCTTCATTCACTCTAATGAGCTATGGTGAATCTAGTGAGGTATTTCTCACACTTTGACTTTCTCTCTAGGTGGGAAGCCAATTTGTGTTTATAGAACACAAAATCAGTTCTGTGAAGAAGATAAATTTCATATGCCCTACAGGGCACTGGAACACTTTAATTTTAAATTGGAAATGTGTTTCTCTAATCATAAAATAAGTGAAAATTAGAAAAATATTGGTGGCATTTTGCAGTGTGATTCTCAGCTTGAATTGCCTCCCACTTTACTCCCAACACTTCAGGAATTTGGTAATTTTTACTATTCTCAAGTCACTTTTAAGTGTTAATGAGGACAAGGACACCAGTTCCATTTAGATAGCTCAACTTTTACCTTTATTTTTTTATTTCTTCCCTCTAACATAATTTCATTCCATTCATTTTTTAAACTAACAATCCCAAGTGCTAGGGATGAAAAAGGTAAATAAAACATCTGTTTTCGAGGCATTTGTATGGAAAAGAAAAAATGTAAATAAGTATATAATGATAATAATAATAAAAGTTGTTGAGCACTGTAAGCCAAACACTGTAGACTCTGTGTATGATCTTACTTAATTCTCAAAATGAGTTAATGAATGTAGTTAACTATGATTATCCTCATTTTCTAGATGATTAAGTTGAATATTAAAGAGAAATTTAGTAACTTGCCTGAGATTATGTAGTTAATATGGTAGCACCAGCATCCAATTCCAGGACTTTCTGAATCCAAAGCCTACTGTGATGTTTGACATACTGTTCTTGCACTCATACAACTGACAAATGATTATTATCTAGGATTTTTAAAGACTCATACAAATGAGAAAAAGGCAAAAGTCCAGTAAATAAATGGGTAAGTGATGCAAAAAGGAACTTGAAGTGTCTTATAAACATGACACAGTTATCACCCTCATTGACTAATGAAAGAAATACAACTTTTAAATATACAATTTATTATTTATTTACTTATTTATTTTTGGCTGCACTAGGTCTTCGTTGCTGCGTGTGTGATTTCTCTAATTGCAGTGAGCGGGAGCTACTTGATAGTTGCAGTGGCTTCTCTTTTTATGGAGCATAGACTCCAGGGTGCCTGGGCTTAAGTAGTTGAGGCACAAGGGCTTAGTTACCTTGTGGCATGAGGAATCTTGCCAGACCAGGGATTGAACCTGTACCCCCTGCATTGGCAGGCGGGTTCTTAACCAGTGAACCACCAGGGAAGTCCCAAGAAATGCAACTTTAAGCAACACTTGGATATTACTTTATACTCTTAAGATAAGCCAAACTAAAAGAGTCTTTACGACTCCCAAGTGTTGGGTGATAGTGTAGAAAAAAAGTAAGAGCCTGTAAATTCTGCAGTTTGATCATATCAAAGTCAATATTTGAATGTACTTTGCATTGATCATGATAGGCTGGGTAGTACTGTAGTGACAAACTCTCTGACCCTCATTGGCACCCAAAGCTGGTGCTCTGTGACAGGGACAGGGTGAGGAGGGAGGTAGGAAAGGGGTTCAGGATGGAGGGGACACATGTATACCTTTGGCCGATGTGTGGCAAAAACCATCACTATATTGTAAAGTAATTATCTTCCAATTGAATAAACTGAAAAAAAAAAAAAAAAGGAATACTGGAGTGGGTTGCCATTTCCTTCTCCAGAGAATCTTCATGACCCATGATTCGAACTCACATCTCCTGCATTGGCAGGCAAATTCTTTGCCACGAGTCACCAGGGAAGCCCACATATATAGTAGTAGTTTAAAAATTGTCATGAAAATGATAAAAATACCAAATTCTGGAGAACAATTCCTTCTCAAGAGGGAAGGGGAGAATGAGATATGGAAGGGGTGCAGGGGCCTTCAGTTTGTAACATGATCGAATGGTTTTTTTATACAAATTGCATAATATTTGGATGTGGGTAAAATTGGGTAGTGTGTACACTGGTATATTTCTAAATGTGTAAAGTATTTAACAATAAAAGAATATAAACTTGAAGACCTGGAAAATGATTTCTAAACTCTTTTAGATATAAGTAGCTGGTATAAATTTTTTGTAATTCTCAGTAATTTTTTTTTTAAAAACTTATTCTTTTAAAGAAATAGTTAATCCTATGCATGTAAGTAAAGCTTCCTATTTATTTGCCCTTGCTCATATAGAGTACTTAAATTCTTACACTGCTACTAAAATTATCTGATAGAATCTAATTATCTATAGACCCTTGAGCACTGCAGTTTTCCAGTAAGAAATAATTGTACTATTGACTCTGTAGACAAGTATGAACATTTTACAGTCTTAAAATTTTTTAATAAGTTTTATATTGTTTCAGACTGACAGCTTACTCACATCCTATGAAACACTGCATTCATTTTCTAAGCTTGTGTTTACGATAACTCATCTTTTTAGAACAGTTAATGTTGAACAAATACATTTTTCAGGAAGTGGCACAAAGAGGAGTGTTGAGGAGTTAGTAGTAAATTATAGTCTAGGGGTTAGGGCCTAGACCCTAGTTTTGATTGTGCACTATCTTGACAAATGACTTGGCTAATCACTTAATATCTGGTTACAACAGCAAAATAGGGGTGATGTTTGGAACTAGACTGGGTGACTTGTGAATTCTTTAATGTTTGTTGATGCTAAGTCAGAACATCTTGAAGATAGCATTGAAAAATAAATCATTATCATGTCAGGTAAAATTTTAACTTAGAGACTGCCAGTTAGATTTCTTAGCCTCTGTGGGGAACTGTGTACAGTATAAATATGTTGTTACTGGGAATTTATAATACAGAAAGCAAGTGTTCTGCTGTAAGAAGAAATCCATGTTCTTTTTTCTTATAGACAAGCAATCATCTCCTCGGACCAAAACCATTTCCATTAGACAGATTATTAGCAATATTATATAGTATTGTGGACAGCAGAGTTGCTCCAACAGCAAATATCTTCTCCCAGGTAAGCTTAATGATAGGCTGTTATATATTTTCTTTATCTTTATGGAATTCTTTGGGTAGTGTGTCAGTCGAGTTCCAGACATTTAGATATTTGGTCTGATGTGTTACTACTATAAAATGAATAATGTCCTTGGTAAGTAATTGAAATTCAAAATATACAGTCTTTGAGGGTATCACTGAATTTGCATATACTTAAGGTATAACTGATGACAGAAACAACTTGATGTTTCTAGGCTTTTTCTTTTTTTAATAAAGAAATTTAATAATGATTATCTTGCTGATTAAAAAGCGACTTCATGATTAAATTGTTGAATTATAATATAGAAATGTAACAAACAAGTTTAAGAAATGTATTTGTAAGAAAATAACCTATAATATTCGTATTTCTCATATGTATACTTTGCAAGTTGACTATGCATTATTTTAAAAAGTGATATAGTTTCCAAAATGATTAAGTTCTCAAAATTTTCACTAGATGACAGCAGTAGCATAAAAATAGGAAATGTGACATTTATAAAGTAGTTAAGCTTCTTTTTTTTTTTTGACAACGTTTAAGAAAAACCTATTCATTGAAAATATAGTCACAGACTTCCCCTGCGGCTCAGTGGTAAAGAATCCACCTGCCAATACAGGAGACATGGGTTCAGTCCCCGGTCCGGGTAGATCCTTTATGCTCTGGAACAGCTAAGCACATGTGCCACAACTACTGAGCCTGTGCTCTAGAGCCTGGGAGCCGCAACTGCTGAGCCCATGAACTGCAACTGCTGAAGCCTGTGCCATAGGGCCCATGCTCTGCAATAAGAGAAGCCACTGGAATGAGAAACCTTCACGCTGTAACTATAGAGTAGCCCCCAGTTGGTGTGGCTAGAGAAAAGCCTGCATGGCAGCAAAGACCCAGCACAGCCAAAAATAAATAAAATAATTTTAAAAAATATATAGAGTCGCAATAGATTTCTTAAATGGTTCAGAAAAACCATACTTAGCACATGGTGTGAATGGATAGAAGAAAAGACAAATGATGGCACTAGTGTTTATGGAAAAGCAGTGTCACCTCAGATGTTTCAGTTAGCATTTTGTTTTATGTATATGTTTTTAGGCTGAAAACATGTAAATAATAGCATTTACATTTCAATTTACTGCAAATAAATATGGTTCGTGAATAGATTTTAGATTTTGTAATCTAATGCGTGATGGTAACCTTTAATGCTTCATTTAAAGAAGTCTCTGGTGACCAAAAGTAGATATATTCTCAGTGTGCTCAGCACACTGATAATTTTTATGTAAGTCAGCTTTATAGAAAATTGTATATACATTTATTACATTTTTGGAGAAAGGTAGTCTAGTGAGTTATTAAGTTATATAAATAACTAGCTAGATGGGTAGGTGTATGGTTGCCCTAATGTTGACAATTTAAAAAATCTAATTCAGTTTTAATATGTATTACAGGAATTTTTTATGATATATATGTATATGTTTATAATACATATAAATGCTTTGTCTGAAATTAGTTTTTAGTCAAATTGTACATTTTATTAATAGCTTTCTACATATAATACTTGATGATCTTTATTGTAAGGAATTGAGCCTCAAGAGGCGAAATGACTTTCTCACTATGACTAAGTGAGTAAATCTTCAAGAATTAGCCTAGAGAAGTGAAGTAGACAGTGCTTCTAAACAGAGCAGAAAGATGTTTGCATCATGTATGATTATTAATACTTCTTAGGTGCCCCCAAATTACGTTTGTGGGAGACACACATATAAGGATGATAAATGGGAGTTTCTTTCTTTCAGAGAGCTTATATTTTGGGGGGATAAAAAAACGTATTCATAAAAGTAGTATTGTAAGGCTGTGAGTGAATGCTAGATGGTGCTGCTGCAACGTTTACAGTAAAAAGAGGTCACTTCTGGATTGGATGAGAGGAGAGAACTTGAAGCCATCACAGTAAAGGTAAAAAATGGAGCTAGGCTAATGAGTAGGATTTTTTTCTTTAAATACTTCTGTTTCTAATTTATATAAGTGATATGTGTTTGTTGCACAAAAATGCATAAATAAAAAAGGAAAAATAATAGTAGAATTAGCTGACATCTTATATCCAATGAGTAGGATTTATAGAACTTTAAGAGAGAGGACAGTATGACCGAAGTGTGGGACTAGGAGAAAAAAACAAGACACACTTGTGTGAGGCGAATGTGATAACCATTACACTAGAGAAACGCGGCCTGTAAGACACACATTTGTGAAGGGTCACACCGGGTGAGTTGAGAATAAGTGGGGTTATATAGTAGCCCCTCTACTAAAATTACAGCTATTTTAGTTCTGTAATTTTAGTTGTGATTTTAGTTGTGATGTAGTAGTAAGTAATACTGCCACTACCACACGTCACACCTTACACATTTACCTAACATTGGTAATCTCCTAGCAGCAGATGTAGGTTTATAGGAATGGACAATCAAAACTGATAGGCTGCTGATACAGGGATCTACTAGCTACTCTGAGACTTTTATAGATGAACAATGTCACTGGTCTTTGTTTTCAGTAATGTCTAATGTTGTACTTAAGCAATTTAGCACAAAATCTATCTTTGTGTTTTAATGAAGCCAAATTCTTTTCAACTTGAATGACCTCAGGCTTTTCATTCTTTATCTCTTCTAGTTAGCAGTCTTGAAAATGATAAATTTTGTATATTTAAAATATTGCTTTAAATGAATTTATGTTTATTTGATGAAAAATCATTTAGGACTTCATCTCAGTGATTCCATTTGGGGTACAAAGGTTGGAGGAGATGGTACAAAGGAATAGATATCCATAGGTTCTGCATCCATAGTGTCAACCAACCACAGATTGAATATACTTGGGAAAAAAGTCCAGAAAATTCCAAAAAGTGAAACTTGAATTTGCTTCACTGGCAGCTATTTATGTAGCATTTACAACTATTTAATAGCATTTACATTGTAATAGGTGCTAAAGATAATCTAGAAAAGGTTTAAAGTGTGTGGGAGGATGTAACTAGGTTATACACAAACACTATGGTCTTTTATATAAGTTACTTGAGCATCCTCAGATTTTGGTATGGAGAGGTGACGGGTGGTGTCCTGGAACCAATCCCCAGGACATTGAAGGGTGACTGTATAACTAATTCTAGGAAGCTTACATTTACTTTTGTTCAGTCAATAGAATATAAAAGAAAAAAAAAAAAAAAGATACCGTCTTTAAGAACAAAATGTGGCAGAAATTGCATCCAAAAGAAAGGTTCATCTCTCATGTACCTTGTATTTTTTTCTCCCCATTATCTCTCACTGACTTCTTTTTTTCTTCTTTTACTTATCCATCAAAATTATACTTTTTCCCATAGGGATGACAGTTTGTCTTTAACTTTAAAGTGCAGAACAAAACTAGGACATTTGTATTGGAAGTGCTTATTTGATATGAACACTAGATGGCAATATTGTTGCGTTGTAGCTGTAAGATGAGCAGGAAAATTTAGCTTTTTACTTGTTAATATTGTCTTTGATATTTAGAGAGAGCTGTTTGTTAATTTAATACATTGTTTTATTTGAAGAAAAAAAATCCTGAAGATATTTAATGTTACATGAGCACACCCACACTTCTACTGTTTCATTAAAATGTAAATAAAATTGGTAAGGAATTGTGTTGCATGAATATTTTCTACTTGAAACCAAATTGCTTTTTATTGGTTATCATATGTCTGTATGAGATAGTAAAATATTATTTTTCTATTCATTTTGTCTGCCTGTAACTGTTTTAAGGATTTGTTTTATAGTAATTTGTTATTTTAGGTTATGCTTTTAATTTATCTTTTTAAATCTTTTTTTGTCTTCTTTTTATCTTGAAGAAAAAATGAAAATTTGTATGGAAGCTTGAATGATTTATTTCACTGTTTTGATATTTCCGTGTCTTCTCTTACTCAACCTTGCCCACTCTCTCGATAATCTTACAGTTAGGTGAAAGCAGTAAAAGTATGGTTCTTTAAGATTGTCAGATATATCACTTATTTTAAAATATAAAGCCATGTCACTTTATCTTTTCCCAGAGGATAGAATTGCTGAAGAATTTATTTTTGAAATTATTGATACAGGTTTCTAAAGTGACTATTAAAAGGAAAATTATCTTTAAAAAATTAAGGACATTCAATTACACGTATACTTATATCACATTATTATTGATCTTATTTGATCAGTTAGCATTTTGAAAAGTTACTTTTGAAGGTCTAGTCTAAGTCGCTTCAGTCGTGTCCGACTCTGTGTGACCCCATAGACGGCAGCCCACCAAGCTCTGCCGTCCCTGGGATTCTCCAGGCAAGAATCCTGGAGTGGGTTGCCATTTCCTTCTCCAGTGCATGAAAGGGAAAAGTGAAAGTGAAGTCGCTCAGTCGTGTCCGACTCTTCGCGACCCCATGGACTGTAGCCTACCAGGCTCCTCTGTCCATGGGATTTTCCAGGCAAGAGTACTGGAGTGGGATGCCATTGCCTTCTCCACTTTTGAAGGTAGTTCACTGTAATTCTGCAGTTTTGGAGTTTTAAAATAATAACTTGTTTCTATAATTAATTATAAGGAACAGTACACTGTGAATTAATTTCTAGAAATAACTGGAAGATAAGAAAAGGACCATAATTCTTGTTTAGTTATACATAGTTTACTAAGAAAAATTTTAAGTTAAAATATCCTTATAAATTATTTTCATTTTAAAGAGTACAAATAAGGAACATTTTGGAGCCGAATATAGTAATGTGCAGTATATTTTTTCAAAAATATGCATTTCCATTTCTATTTTCTTTTGAACTCACATGATACTGTATATTGGAATAGATTTGGACTTATCAGTTCAGTTCAGTCACTCAGTCCTGTCCGACTCTTTGCCACCCATGGACTATATTACACCTGGCCTCCCTGTCCGTCACCACCTCCCGGAGCTTACCCAAACTCATGTCCATTGAGTCGGTGATGCGATACAACCATCTCATCCTCTGTTATCCCCTTCTCCTACTGTCTTCAATCTTTCCCAGCATCAGGGTCTTTCCCAGTGAGTCAGTTCTTTGCATCAGGTAGCCAAAGTACTGGAGTTTCAGCTTGAGCATCAGTCCTTCCAAATATTCAGGACTGATTTCCGTTAGGATGGACTGGTTGGATCTCCTTGCTGTCCAAGGGACTCTCAAGATTCTCCAACACCACAGTTGAAAAGCATGAATTCTTCGGCACTCAGCTTTCTTTATAGTCCAACTCTCACATCCATACATGACTACTGGAAAAACCATAGCTTTGACTAGATGGATCTTTGTTGGCAAAGTAATGTCTCTGCTTTTTAATATGCTGTCTAGGTTGGTTATAGCTTTTCTTCCAAAGAGCAAGCATCTTTTAATTTCATGGCTACAGTCACCATATGCAGTGATTTTGGAGCCCCAAAAAATAAAGTCTCTCACTGTTTCCATTGTTTCCCCATCTATTTGCCATGAAGTGATGGGACCAGATGCCAGGATCTTAGTTTTTTGAATGTTGAGTTTTAAGCCAACGTTTCCACTCTCCTCTTTCACTTTCATCAAGACGCTCTTAGTTTCTCGTTGCTTTCTGCCATAAGAGTGGTGTCATCTGCATATCTGAGGTTATTGATATTTCTCCTGGCAATCCTGATTCCAGCTTGTGCTTCATCTAGTCCAGCATTTCTTATGATGTACTCTGCATATAAGTTAAATAAGCAGGGTGACAATATTCAGCCTTGACGTACTCCTTTTCCTATTTGGAACAAGTCTGTTGTTCCATGCCCAGTTCTAACTGTTGCTTCTTGACCTGCATACAGATTTCTCAAGAGGCAGGTCAGGTGGTCTGAAATTCCCATCTCTTGAAGAATTTTCCAGTTTCTTGTGCTCCACACAGTCAAAGGTTTTCACATAGTCAATAAAGCAGAAGTAGATGTTTTTCTGAAACTCTCTTGCATTTCCTTTCTTTGGGATTGGAATGAAAACTGACCTTTTCCAGTCCTGTGGCCACTGCTGAATTTTCCAGATTTGCTGGCATATTGAGTGCAGCATTTTCACAGTTCCATCTTTTAGGATTTGAAATAGCTGAACTGGAATTCCATCACCTCCACCAGCTTTGTTCATAGTGATGCTTCCTAAGGCCCACCTGACTTCACATTCCAGGTGTGAGTGATCACACCATATGATTATCTGGGTCATGAAGATCTTTTTTGTCCAGTTCTATGTATTCTTGCCACCTCTTCTTAATATCTTCTGCTTCTGTTAGGTCCATACCACTTCTGTCCTTTATTGAGCCCATCTTTGCATGAAATGTTCCCTTTGTATCTCTAATTTTCTTGAAGAGATTGCTGGTCTTTCCCATTCTATTGTTTTCCTCTATTTCTTTGCATTGATCACTGAGGAAGGCTTGCTTATCTCTCCTGGCTATTCTTTGGAACTCTGCATTCAAATGACTATATCTTTCCTTTTCTCCTTTGCCTTTTGGTTTTTCTTTTCTCAGCTATTTGTCAGACCTCCTCAGGCAACCATTTTGCCTTTTTGCATTTCTTTTTCTTGGGGATGGTCTTGATCACTGCCTCCTGTACAATGTCATGTTTGGACTTAGGTTTAGTTTTAAATCAGCTCGATTTTTTCCCACAAGTATTAATTGTCGTTGCATTTAAGTATTAACCATCTGTATTTTGCTCATTTAAGTTTTGGTTTATTGGTATAGGACATATTTAAGCTATTTTGGTAATTTTGAAATGAGTTTATCATTAATCAGAAAGCAAAATGACTTAGTTATTTTATGTATGGAGAGTTTTTGAAGCAGGTGCTTCATCTCTAATTTACCATAGCTGTAGGACATTTTTTTGCTAAAGATTTTAGGTAAGGTTGCATTTATTTATTCAACCAAAAATGAATTTTTGGCATTTTTCTTTAATTATAGGTAGATGTATAGAACATATATATAATTTTTAGTTTCAGTGATGGGATTTTGTCCATATTTATTTGATTGAAAATGTTTAGATATAATTTAATTCAAATTTCAAGTCAATATTTGATCTTCTTTTGCTAGTTGGAATTAAAATTTTCTTTCTCTGCTTAAAATTTTATTTAACAGATGTTTTTTAAGGGCTTATTATGTTTCACACTCTGTGTTATATAAAGAGAGTACAGAAGTCAAGCAAATGCAGTGCTTGCCCTCAAGGACCTTATAATCAGCCTGTAGCTTCCTCTGCCATTCATTAGTATTGTGTGCAACTGCCAAATTATATCACAGTTAATGGTGTATATGTATTTTTACTGGGAGGGCATTCATACTGAAGGAACTAATACTTAAATACTTAATGTGAGTATGTTGCAGGAAGGGGGATCCCTCCAGGCCTAGAAAGGAGGCTCTTGTCCAGCACTTGGAAATGAATTGTCCAAAGAGACACACATGCTGACAAATGACAAAACAAGAGACTTTATTGGGAAGGGGCACCCAGACAGAGAGCAGTAGAGTATGGGAACCCAGGAGAACTGCTCTGCCACATGCTCACAGTTTCTTGTTTTATGATGAATGAAAATTAGTTTCCTGGTTGTCTTTGGCCAATCATTCTGACTCAGGAGCTTTCCTGTTGGTATACACATTGCTCAGCCAAGATGGATGCCAACAAGAATTCTGGGAGCATGCATTGCTCAGCCAAGATGGATGCCAGCAAGAATAATTCTTGGAGGTGGTAGGACGGGTGGTATCTCCTTTTGACCTTTCCCGAACTCTTTGGTTGATAGTGGCTTATTAGTTGCGTGTTCCTCACCAGGACCTCCTGTCCTAAAATAACTCAGGCAAATGGTTATATGGTGCCTGGTGAGGGTAGGTGGTTTCAGTCAGTGTGTTTCCCCTAACAAATATATTAGAACAGGATTTTTTTCACTTCAGTAGTCCCTGCTGTTTCATAATATAGATATTTGAATATCTTCTTCCAAGTTAAATAGCAAACCTATTTGTTGAATGTTTCCTTCTGACAGTCCTTGAACTTAGTGTTATGCAGCATGATTGTTTGATACCTATGTCATACCTAAATTTTGTTAATAATTAAATCATGAGAATCTCTTAAAACTTGAAACTCGTTAAATTAGGGACAATAAATGCTCTGTTGCGCATAGCATATTATAAACTAAGTGGCATTTCAAGTTACATGGCTGTATTTCAAATACTTTGTGATGAAAAGTTATGCTCATTATGTTACTTTTTTATATGCAATATTTCAAGCTGTATTTGTAGACTTTTAACCAAAAGCACTTTAGTCAAACTCATTTTATAGACTTATAAAACTTTTTTACTTCAAAGTAATTACTATACTATATAATACTGTAGTTGTTTGGCTTATATTTTTTAAAAAGTAGTTATATTTATCAAATGCTAGTCATAGAACATCAGAAATCATAGATAATAAAATACTATCCATTGCATATATTGGTTAGGTAAGAATTTGAACTTGGTAAACATAAAATGTAATGTCCTACAGTTTAGATATATAAGATATTCATATAAAGTGATGTAAGTACGAGAATTACTTTTATAGAAAATGAAGTTGGTGAACAAAAGGGACAGTTTTACTAAAAACAAATTCCCTGGTTACTGGAGTATTAGAAAATGTGAAAAGCTGTTCTTTTGTGATTTCTCTGTTTCATTTGACTTGTACCAACATTCTAGTGTCTCTAATATACAACTGAAATGCTTGATGCCATTAAGGTTAATTATGTAAATCATAGGAAATATCCTGAATGCTAGCATTTTCTAATAATCTTACTATTTTTTTTCCTTAGCCACAACTGAAATTGTGAGACATTCCATTCCAAAGATAGTGCAAGAGCCTTACTTAATGCCTACTTTGCCGATGAATAGGTCAGCAGGGGTGCTGTTTGACGGAGGCAGGCTCTTCTCCAGCAGTGAAGAGCCTTGCCATCTTGAAGCTCTGTCTCCACCGGGGCAGTGAATTAGATTCTGAAGTCTCCTGATGCTCTTGGTGTAGATGTGTTGCCATTCTGCCTGTCAGACTGCTCTGCTGTTAAGAGCTGATTTCAGGAGACTTTAAAAACGGTTTTGGGATGCTTCATATTTGGAAAGAGCAAAGTTGAACTGTGGTTGGTTTTCACTAGCTGCTCTATTGTTGTAAAGAATACTGATATTATCAAGTATTAGTAGTATTACCAAGGATAATAAAAAGCACAGGAACATTTTACTATATTGCCCAGGCATAAAATCTTTCTCATTTTCATTTATAAAAGGACAGTGTTTACACCTACTTTTCTCCTGCCTTCCCTAAATCTGGTGTTGAATTTCTTCAGTGTAGCCACTTTGCCTTTTGTGAATATATCATCCCAGCAGTAGGCATTTTTACTGAACTCCAGAAAAATGGACCCATTGCTTAAGGGTGACATGTAAAGTACTGCCTAAGGGATAGAAAAATTGTATAAATTATGCTTTCAACTGTTAAAGAGTGTACTGTCTTGGAACCTTATTCTTTGTAGGCAATATTTTATAACTACATTTCTAATAAATATACCAAATGTATACCCTTTATTCGCATTTTTTAGGGGGAAATGTGTTTAATACCAATAAATTTTATATGACTTGGCAAATTTTTTGCTGAAAATGGACACAATTTTATATGGATATGGGCTTATACATGTCTATTCAAGTAAACCTATTAATATAGAGACTGTTTCAGCAAATGCATACCTTAGAGCTTTATGACTAGATTATTTTAATGAGTTCAGGAGTTTTAATAAGAACAATTTAGGAGTTAAATGATTTGGAAAAATCTACATTATGGAAATGTGTGCTGCATTTTAAAATGCTCTGTAAAAAGTTGATTAAAAGAAATGTTGATGCTTAAGGGGGTTTCCAGTGAAAAACTGTCTTGATTCCTTGTCAGCTCACAACTGATCAAAGTCCTTTGGAGGATATTGGCCTCATCTACCTATTAGTAGATATTTTTCATGAGCTTGTGCTGCACCAAGTCCTTATGAGAAACTAAGGTCTTTAGTCCCAAGTTACTTCTAGAACCTAAGGTGCTCCCTCACTTTGGACATCTAAATAGTGGTGGAGAGTTGAATTTCCAACAATTAGAAATAAGAAAGGGAACTAGTTTTACCAAGGGCTGTCTAATTTATTCCCTTTGCTTCAAATGCTACGTGTATGCTAACTTTTGAGTTCTGAATTTCTAGTCCTTTTCCTCTAGCTCTGGACCCAGATTGCCAACAGCACAGTCATACCTAAATGTTCCATATTTATCAACACTGATATATCCAAAACCAAATTATTCCATAAATAATGTCCTAACTGGTCTTCCTGACACTAACATCTTCAAATTTGTTTTGCATACAATCATCAGAAAAAAATCTTTGAAAAGTAAATATGCTTTTATGTTTATGGTTTTTTAGTGAGTTGCATTATCTGTGGAACCAAGACTACATTCCATAACATTTCTTGTGAGGCCCTTCACAGACTGGCAGTATTTTCAGCCACTGTCTTTATTCATCTTGTACACCATTCACTGTAAGCTCTTTCTTCTCTGAAAGCACACCCATTTTTCTTGTTGTGTTGTTACATGTGCTGTCCTCCAGCACTGTTGAGCTCTATTTGATGCTTATGGTCCACACCCCCCACAATGCCATTTCTTAATGAATTCACATTTTGCCTCCTTTCCCATTTATTAGTCATTACCTTTTCTAAAGTCAGGTAATTGGATTTATACATATCACTAGCATAGCACTCATAGTATGTGTTATTGCCATTGTATTATTGTCTCCCCTAATACCTTAAATTCTTTATGGGCATAAACTCTGTGTTTATTTTTCTGTTTTTTGCACAGTGCCTTGAACATGGGATTCATTCATTGAAAGAATGACTTCCCATTCTTGTAAGCATGAAGTTAAGGCCTTCCTGGATACTAAAGATTTGCAGTCATTTATGTACTAAAAAGTTCCAGAGATTAGAGGCGGTGTCTTTAGTTCCTCTACGTATAAACATTCATGGCACTTTTTATTTGAGTGTTTTTGAAGAGTAACAGTCCACTCCCTGCCTAAAAAAAAATACAAATTCAAAGTGATTTTAAGTTGAATTAGCTTTGAAAATATTTCCCCGCCTTCCATTGTAGCACTCACCACCTCTACTTTTTATTTGTAAAAAATATCAGTTGAACTCTTGATACATGCTATATGTTCATGAATTATCACATTACTTGAAATCAAATCAAATGTGTTTCTTTTTGGGTTGTGTGGACCTCATACCCTGATATATATCACATTTTTTATTTAAATAATTTAATGTTTCAGATTGTAAAGCTCCTCCAAAACAAGCAAGATAGGATGTTTCACAAATCAATTAACTTATATACCAACCTATGAAAGTATAAAAATAATGAGCATGTTAAAATTTAATTACAGTTGTAAATTGATTTCCTTTTGTTGGCAGAAAGAACATAGTTTATTAGCCCAGGAACAGGTTCACACTGGTTTAACATCAAGCACTTCCAGCTGAAGCTTGTTAGTGACTGCCTCTCAGATTAAGGGGAAAAAACCCTCCCTGTGGTACATGAACTCCTATTGTTAAGACATAAATAATCAGTTCATCTCCTACATGGATGAGAACAAAGAACATAATAGTACACAGAGCAAAGATTAATTTAGCAAATATTGTATAACCCCATTAAAGATGTAAATTTTAAACCATCTTATGTTCAAGGAGATTTTTATTTTTCTTTATGAATGCCTCAGTCATGACATAGGTGCTAGTCAGAGGGAGGAAAAATAACTTTGGCTTTGAATTAGGTAGATGCATTATTTTAAGCTAAAGTAAAATAAAATCCTTTAATTAGTGTCAGTATGCTACATATATATGTATATATGTGTATATGGGTATATGTGTGTAAAGGCTAAGGAAATACTATTTTTTTGATAGCAAGAATATTTATTTTCCGATATTTAGTTTTGTTTATTTTTAAGCCGATGACTAAAAACCAGAATTTACATTTTAAGGAAAAACACCAATGAAAATATGCCTTAAACTTAGAGGTAAAGGGACTGACTTTTTGTACAGCTTTCTTGTTAAACTTTATTCTGTATTTTCTAGTCCAGAATCTAAATCCTCACTTTGGAAAAAAATGCATTTTCTAGGCTAACTTTTATTCAATTGAATTTCACTTATTTGCATTTGAGCTTGATACAGTAGACAACAAAAACACCTGTGGAGAACAGTGTATACCCCCCTAAAATCTGAAAATTATTGGCAAAGGAATATGTCTTCCTAGGGAATAGAAGCCAAGAAGGGAGTAATAATTTCCCCACAGAAATTTAAATTTACTCAAACAATTAATACAATATTTCTTGAAAATGATTCCCAAGTGTTTTAGGAAAGACCGGTAAAAATTCTTGATGTTTATCCTTTTATTCAGCTATTACAAATTTTGTATGATTTATAGTCATTATTTTTTTATAAGTTATCTTTAATCCACAAATGTACAGGAAATTTTTTACAGGAAGTTTTGCTTTGGGATACCATTTTCAGTGTTGTCTAATAATTTCGGATTTTCAGAAATTATGCATTTTCCTCCATCCTAAGTTATCTTTTAAAAATTAGGCCTTAAAATCAATAATTTTATGTGTAATATAATATTTAGTTTTCATTTATGAAAAGTTTGCACATCATTTGTTGTTGTTATTTAGTCACTAAGTTGTGTCCAACTCTCTTGTGAACCCATGAACTGCAGCCTGCCAGGTTCCTCTGTCCATGGGGTTCTCCCAGCAAGAATACTGGAGTGGGTTGCCGTTCCCTTCTCCAGGGGATCTTCCCCACCCAGAGATCGAACCCACATCTCCTGCTTGGCAGGCAGGCAGATTCTTTACTACAGAGCCACCTAGGAAGCCCATTACACATCGTTAGGTTAATAAATTGCACATTGATATTACTTTGACATCAGACCTCTAATATTTGATAATTTTGTTCACAGGATTGTTGACTTGATTCTTAAGGCTATTTCCTATATCCCTGGGGCAGGATTTTTGCCTGTATTGAGATGCTTCTTTATCTTTTTTATTACAATTTCATTTGCATTTTTCCCTCTGTTTTATCTGCAGTGCCTTTGCTGCCAAGTTTCTAACCTTCAGCAGACTCAAGGTATCCCCTTTCACTGTGGAATGCTTTCAGAGTTGTCATTCTACTCACTTTTCCTTATTGTTGCCTTCTGTAAAGCTCTCCTTAGTCTTATTACAATGATGTCTTCCCTATATTCTACATCTCCCTTTGGGATAGTATAAGAAATGTAAGCTTTCAAAATTCAGATTGTATTCAAACCCAGTGTAGTTTTTACTACTGTTAGCTCAGTGACCTTGAATATTTATTAACCTCTCTGAAGTTGTTTCCTGTTCTGAAAATAAGCTTTATTTATAGTACCTAACTCATGGTTGGGCTGTTGTGAGGACTAAAGGAATTAAAGTGCCTAGTACACTGCCTGCATCTATAGTCTGTAGGTGCACATCAGTCAATGTCTATATCTAATCTATAGAGCCTGGACTTAATAGCAAGTTCCAGTCCCTCTACCATTAATTACCCATGGTCACTAATATTAAGTAGTTTCCCATACCTCTTATTTCTCTTCTCTCTAGTTTTGTCCATATCCTCTGCCAGATCCTGAGAAGAGTGAATAATGTGTTACATAATGTGTGATTTGAAGGGCAGTAGAAGAAAAGAGAAAAGCACTGAACTGGGTCTTTACTACAGTCATTGTCTTGACAGACTACCTTCTAACATTCATAAGTACCCCAAGTGAGGCACTATTTTGGCTAAACAGTTTTAGTACGTTAATTATTCTTAGGATTACATACTTAATTTAAAATTTGTTGTTACAACTCTAAAATATTTTGTAGTAGACCTCTTGCATGATATATATGTTATATTCTTTTTCATTAGGACTTTTGCATTTGTAATTTGAAACATGTCCAACATATTAATTTGTTTGGGGTGACTGAGGACAGGCTGATAATGCCAGTCATCCTTTTATGATGTCTGTTTTCACATCTGTGAAACAAGGCATTGATCTCCCAAGATTTCCAGTCCTGATGGGCTGGCTCTCGATTTTATTTCTTAATAATTTTTACACTGGAACACTTAAGTATTTATTGTTTAAAGTGCATTTGTTTTCTGTAGACCCCAATCAAACAAACGCAAAATTTTCACCATTTAGAACAATAGAAATAAAAAGTAGAATTTGGGGAAATTTAGAACATTGAAGGTGTGATTTACATAATAGCAGTTTTGCTATAATCCTCCTGTGCTTTAGGACTTCCCTGGTGGCTCAGAGGTTAAAGCATCTGCCTCCAATGCGGGAGACCTGGGTTCGATCCCTGGGTCGGGAAGATCCCCTGGAGAAGGAAATGGCAAACCACTCCAGTATTCTTGCCTGGAGAATCCCATGGACGGAGGAGCCTGGTAGGCTACAGTCCACGGGGTCGCAAAGAGTCGGACACGACTGAGCGACTTCCCTTTCCTTTCCTGTGCTTTAGAGTAAGTGATAAGTTGTATTAGCCACAGGTTTGGAGCAACTTTGTGATGTCTTTATGGGCTCACAGCATGAAATCAACAGCTACAAATTCTTGTGGCTGAACCACAAGTCATAACTAATTATCAAACTTTAAATAGGAAAATCTGTAATCTATAAACTTAAAAACCCATATAACCTCGCCCCAGTGGCATATTGATATTGAAATAATTAATATTATTAAACTTGCCCACTTTGAGCAGTATTTTATCAAGTAGTTTTTTTTTTAAATCCCTGTAAATAAAGATCAAAAATGTTTTTATTTCTATGAGTAAATTTAAGTATCTGCTTCATAGGTACTTAAGTTATTTTGAGACAAAATGCATTCTAGCAGTTTATAAGTTCCCAAAGCCCTCTATATTTTGTGTATTTTATCAGTGTAGTTAATTTTTAAATAAAAATATTTTTGAGTTGGTATAGATTTATGTTCACTTGTAAGAAAAAATAAGGACTCTTTCTTGCTGTACGCACCTTACTCAGTTTCACAACCAGTAAATTGATATTGATGTCATCTACTGATCTTAATTAAATTTCTCACTTTTGCATTTATTCATTTTTGTGTATGTCTGTGCATATTGGTTATTTGAAATTTTATTGTATGTGTAGGTTTGTGTATCTCCCTCCATAGTCAATATACCAGTTCTGTAATCACAAGGACCCCTCCTTTTATAACCACATTCACCTCTCTCTTGCCTATTCCCCCAGTCCCTGGCACTAATCTCCACCTTCTAAGATTTTGTTGTTTCAAAAATTTGTATAAACAAATTCATACAATATTTAACATTTGAGATTGTCATTTTGTCCTTCAGCATAGAACTTCCCTGGTGGCTCAGATGGTAAAGCGTCTGTCTACAATGCGGGAGACCCAGGTTCGATCCCGGGGTCGGGAAGATCCCCTGGAGAAGGAAATGGCAACCCACTCCAGTACTATTGCCTGGAAAATCCCATGGATGGAGGTGCCTGGTAGGCTACAGTCCATGGGATTGCAAAGAGTCGGACACGACTGAGCAACTAAATTCCTTTGAGAGTCATCCAAATTGTTGCATGTACCAATAGTTCATTCTTTTTTTGCTGCTGAGTTTTATTCCATGATATGAAATACATAGTTTGTTTAACTCTTCACACATTGAAGCCTCTCTGGGTTCTTTCCAGTTTTTGGCTGTCACAAGTAAAACTACTATGAATGCTCATGTACAGGTTTTTGTGTGAACATGCACAAAAGATGCAACTACTGTTAATATGGTAATTGCATGTTTAATTTCATAAGTGGTATCAATGTTTTACTGCCTCCAATGAAATATGATAACCTTACTTCTAAGTTCTTTTAACTTCCTGCTTTTTAAATATCATTGTTTTGAGGATCAGATGATAATCAGTTTTTAATTAAATATGAGTTAGAAAACTCATGAGATAGTCTGCTCTATCCATATTTCTGCTCTTTCTGTTGTTCTTTATTCCTTTTTCATGCTCAAGGTTCCTTCTTTTATTATTTCCTTTTTGTTTAAAGAACTCCATTTAGCCATGTTTCAAAGATGGGTCTGCTACTGACCGATTCTTTAGTTTTACCTCATTTGAGAATGTCTTTATTTCCACTTTATTCATGAGGGATAGTTTTGCCAGATATAGAACTTAGAGTTGCAGTTTCTTTTGGCCTGGACTCCTGTTCAGTCCAGGAATGAAATAAGCCTACCCGAATAGCTTCTGTTCTGGATTAGGGGTCAGGAGATGCTGAGCCTACATCGCCTTGTGCAGTTGCTGCAGTCATAGACTTCCTGTCTCTACATTATTCCTCCAGTGCTGGAATTAGTCTGCCTTCCTCTTTCTACCTTTCAGAGTCTTTTGATAAGGTTATTTCCAGGGTTTATAGTTGTGCTTAGCTGGAAAGAACTGTAAATATGAATCTAAGCCATGTTATCTGGACCAGAAGTCCTCCTGTATATTTTTAAAATGTGTTTTCTTCTGGCTTGCCTTGTTGTTAGTATTTGTTTATGAAACGTTCTAGGTTTATTTAAAGCTCAGTTGGATGAGAAGTTTCCTGTAAATTATACAGTGCTAAAAAGGATTTCAAAATATTAAAACATATTTTGCCATTATTTAAAGAGCTTTGCCCCAACAAAGATTAAATCCTTCTAAGATCAATTTTATTGGCTACAAAATACTCCTATTTATTCTTATTTGTTGCAACTAAAACACTTCCTTCATTTGGGGCCTTAACAACAGTAATGACTCTTGTGTGTCTATTTTCTGTGTTGCTAAATCCTTGGCTGCTGCAGCAGATGGGAAAGACCGGTTCCACTTCTGTCTTAAGATTTGCACATGCTCACATACAAAACTGAGTCTGATCCTGAGTACCCTTACTAGTCCACAGGCGTTTGCCATATTCCTGTTGATCATATCAAATTATTTAGCCATTAATGCCAGCCTGCAGATATGAGGACCTCATCATTTTGTCATGAGCACTTAATGTTGGGCAAGGAAGTAAATCAATACTTTTCATGATCCTATTCGTCTTTGAATGTGCAGTACCTAGACCAAATCCTCAAGAGTTTCATGGATATGCAGTGGGAAATAAAATTAAGGATCCAATAATGGAGAGAAAGGTGGGTATTTTTGTACTTACACAGGTATAGAAATAATTTTCCAAAAGTTTCATATATTTTTCCAGAATTTTTCATCTAGGCATAAATTAATATGTTTGAGATTAAAACTATTGACCCCGTGTTGTTGTTCAGTTGGTCAGTTGTGTCCAACTCTTTGCAACCCCATGGACGGCAGCACACCAGGCTTCCCTGCCCTTCACCATCTCCCAGAGCTTGTGCAAACTCATGTCCATTGAGTCAGTGAGCCATCTAACCATCTCATCCTCTGTTGTCCCTTTCTCCTCCTGCCTTCACTCTTTCCTAGCATCAGGGTATTTTCTAATGGAGTTGGCTCTTCGCATCAGGTGGCCAAAGTATTGGAGCTTCAGTTTCAGCATCAGTCTTTAAGTTAATCTTTCTACTTAATTTTTTCAGTTTACTCTAGTGTCATTTTCATATACTATCAAAGTACTTTTAAGTTGTTGGTATTTGTACATTTCTTTATGTAATGTTCTCCTAAATTATGTATCTGTGTGTTGTTTCTGTTCATATGGTAAGCTCAAGGAATTAAAAGACTCTGAAATTAGGTTTTTTAATGTGAGAAATCACATTATAATTTGTTTCATTTTAGTTTAGATTTTTGTGTGTGTATTGCTGCTGCTAAGTCGCTTCAGTCGTGTCCGACTCCGTGCGACCCCATAGACGGCAGCCCACCAGGCTCCGCCGTCCCTGGGATTCTCCAGGCAAGAACACGAGTGGGTTGCCATTTCCTTCTCCAATGCATGAAAGTGAAAAGTGAAAGTGAAGCCACTCAGTCATGTCCGGCTCTTAGCGACCCCATGGACTGCAGCGTACCAGGCTCCTCCATCCGTGGGATTTTCCAGGCAAGAGTACTGGAGTGGGTTGCCATTGCCAATCAGACCCCATCCATCTTCCCCTGCCAAATTGAGCGATCATCTTACTAATATTGTGGAAATGCCTTTTGACTGCTACATCTTAAAGTGGTACTGTATCCTTTGTACAATTTATGTGATTAATGTATCCATGGAATCTTGGTAGAACTGATTCAAGGGACTCTCTGTTTCAATGTAAATAGCCTTTGATAATCAATCATAACTGATACAGTAAAAGTAATAAAACAGTGAGATACCTGAAAATATTCTTGAAATTCTAACTTAACTAGATTAAAGACAGATTTTGTGTTTATGAAAAAATGGAAGAGTAAATTTAGCCTATAATTTGGATTAAAGAGTTGAATTAGATATGTGAGAATATTTGAATCACAGGACAGTAGAAGTTATAAGAAATAATATAAGGAAATGCCAGTGGGAGAGTAAAATGTGAGTAATGTTTTCTATATTAAAGGAAAAAGAAGTACTAAAGAAACCTATTTTAATAATAAAGGGAGATTAATATTTCAAATGTTAAAGGGTTTAAAAGACATTTTAAAAGGGATTCAAATATCTATTATTAACCTACTTTAGCAAATGAATCCCTTGTAAAAAAAAATAGGAATGAAGTTAATGAATATATTTTGCCATAGGAGATAATATTAACTCTTCTATGTAGCCTCCCATTTATTACAATTTCAGACCTACTTTCTCATTATTATTCCTACCTGTTTTTAAACTGGAAAGGATAATGAGTTTGTCTTAACTTTCAGCAGTACTCACTTTCCCCCAAAGATCCCATTATTCCTTGACTGCTCATCCTATTTTGTGTCTCATCCCTTCATAGTAAGGGTCTCACGCCACTCATCTTGTGAGAGATGGGAGCTTCCTGACTGCATTTTGTCATTACTAAATGAGCCCTTCTTTAAATTTCTTTTTAATTCTCTTTTGTCTGGGTTAATATACCTTCATTGTTTTAGTTTGCTTCATGTATCTCATTCTGTCCTTTAACTGTTAACCTTCCCATATTCTTCTGTTTTGTTGTATCGCTCCTAAAGAGTATGTAGTTGGATTTATTTTTCAGTCACTTAATCTTTGACTTTTATTTGCAGCATTTAGTTAACTTTTAATATAATTTCTAATGTAATTTTGTTTATATCTTGTTTTATCCTTTCTATTTGTCTTACCTACCTTTTCTTTTTCTTAGTTTTAGATTTTTATAATTCAGGTTTCCTTCTGTTCTCTTAGTTGTTGCTATAAATATTATAACATTTATACTTATTAATGTCAAAATTTAGTGATTTACCATCATATTTACCAGTTTCTGCATTCCTTCTTGAATTTCAGACCTTCCAACTTGTATTCCTTTTATTTTCACCTGGAGGTATATTTTAGGAATTTCTTTAAGTGAGTAGGAATATTTTGATAGCACACCGTTGTTTTTAGTTTGGAAATGTGCCTTTTATTTCATTCCCAGTTTTAAGAGACTGGTTTTTTGGGGGCATACATTTCTGAGTTAACAGTTACTTTCTTCAGTATGTTAAAAATATAGTTCCACTATTTTATGTCTTTCATTGTTGTTCTTAAGACAGTTGTCAGTTCAATTGCCAGTCCTGTAAAGATAATCTGTTTTTCCTTTTCTAGCTACTTTTAAGAGCTTTTTATCTTTGATATTCTGTACTTTCACTGTGGCATGTCTAGGTATTGATTTCTTTTTATTTCCCCTGTTGGATTTATTTGGCTCTTCAGTTCTGTGATTTGGTATTCTTCATCTTTTTGAATGAATTTTCATCCATTATCTTTTCAGATATTACTTCTGCCCCCTTTTTCTGTTTCTTTTCCTTCCAGAAATTTGATTAGAAATATGTTAGGTTTTCTCATTTTGTCTTTTCTATTTTTTTTAGCCTCTTTAGTTTGCGTTCTGTAACATTTTTTCAGAACTACCAACGTATTCCTTAATTTTCCCTACATCTGGGTCTAATCTGCCATATAATTTTTAATTATATTTTTCATGCAGTTTTTTTGTCAGTTCATTTTTTTATCCACTTCATTTTCTGGTGAAACTGACACATTGAGCATTTTTTCCAAAGGTATTAGTATATGTGGCCCGTTACTTTTCTTAATCTGTTCAGAAGTATTTTTTTTAATTGAAATATAGTTGATTCATAATGTATGTTTCAGGTATACAACATGGCAATTTTATATTTTTATAGATTGTTCTCCATTTAAAGTTATTACAAAAAATTGGCTATATTTCTTATGCTGTGCAATAATCCTCGTAGTTTATTTACTTTATTCCTAGTAGGTTTTACCTTTTTATTCCCTACTCTTGTCTCACCCCCACCTTCCCTCTCCCCATTTATAATTGATAGTTTGTTGTGAATGTTTGTAAAATCTCATACAGATATATTTTTTTAATATTTATTTATTTTTGGCTGCACTGGGTCTTTGTTGCTGCCAGGGAGCTTGCCGTAGTTGTGGCAAGTGGGGCTACTCTCTAGTTGCGGTACGTGGACTTCTCATTGTGGTGGCTTCTCTTGTTGAGGAGCTTGGGCTCTAGGGCATGCAGGCTTTAGTAGTTGCTGTGCATGGGCTCAGTAGTTGCAGCTTACAGGTTTAGCTGCACTGTGGCTTGTGGGATCTTCCTGGACCAGAGATTGAACTGGTGTCCCCTGCATTGCAAAGTGGATTCTTAATTAGTGGACTACCAGGGAAGCCCTCATACAGATGTTTTTAATCTTAGGTAGTTTTATCTTTTATTTTCTAAATAAGTTAAGCATGGCATATAATTCAGAAAGCTATAGGAAATATATGAAACAGTTTTCAAATGAAATACAGTGAGTTTTAAGTAAATTAATGGGTTATTTGAAAAGAAACTTATTTGTTAGATTTGAGATTGAAAAGTGCTAATAGATAGTAATAATACAAATAGTAGCTCATATTACTGAATAGTGTGTTTCAGGCACTGTGTTAAGTTGCCTTACAGATGACCTCATTTAATGGGCACAACGCTATTTCATACATTTTTAACAACCAACTTAATTTTTTTGTTTCATTTAACTCTTAATCTAGGTAAGTGTGAGCTCTTTTATAAAAATGTTGAGTAACTTAACATTTTTTATCTGTTCATCAACTTTACTCATATGTAACCTTTTAAGTACTACTAAGAAAATCATCAATAGAATGACAACTGAATACCTATACCTCTGCAATGAGCAAACACAGTACATACCAGGTTTCCAATTTAATGGTCAGGGAGCCCTTAGTCCTGTTGTTGGAGACATACTGACATGTCTGTTCCCTTGAACGCTCCCTTTTTCACAGATCATCCTCATTCTCTTAACACATTCTTTATTCAAGTAAGATTATAATACAACTTATTAGAAATTAGCTCTCTCAGCTATGATCACATTTTAGTCATTCTTTTCATAAGTTTTAGAATTGTAGTTAGGAGACCTAAATCCCAGTCAAGTAAGTTTCTGCCTTTATGTAGTCATTATCACTTTGGATAAGTCACTGAACATTTTGATTTCTTCATTGCTAAATTATCTGAATCTAGCAGTTTTTCAGTGCAGAGAGTTTGGCAAACTTTTTCCAGTAAGAGGCCTACATAGTAAATATTTTAGGCTTTGCAGTCCAAGAGACAAAAATGGAAGATACTATTACGATATTAGTACTTGTATATAAGTAAGAGAGAAAACTCTTGTCTCACTCCACCTTGCTGGCCTATCATAGGCGATCGCATCTGTGGGCATGGTTTGTATTCAGTTGCCATCAGCTCAAGTCATTCTTGGAACAAAGAGGGAAGGGACCTGGCCGGCAGAATAGGAAGAGTGACCACTTGTGGTTAGTTTCATTCTTTGTCACAGTGGCTTTTGTGTCCCTGTGTACTCTTCTTTCCCTCTGGAGAATCCAGCTTTCTTATCAAATTTCAAAGAATTGCTAGTATACAGACTGCCTTCTGTGATGTTCCCCTCTTAAAAGTCAAAAATGCTAGAGAAACTTCATGAGTTGGAAATTAAAGAATTCTAAAATAGCTTGGGGCCAAAAGAAAAAAATCAAAGTGGAAACTAGAGTATAAAACTATTTCCAGGGTAGTAGAGTAAAACAGTAGAATGAAAAAATTGTATAATTCAGTTCAATAAAAGACAAGAAAGGAATGAGAAAGACACATAGAAAAAATAGAGAAGTTGACACAGTTGTAGAAATAAAATTTTAGAATATCATTGCAGTGAAAGGAAATAAGAGTATATATTCCACCCAAAAGGTAAAGGTTCTTAGACTGGCCTATAAAAAATATCCCTCTGCATATTGTTTATGTGAGAGCTGTCTAAAGTTAAGAAAGTATGAAACTTGTAAGTTTTAATTGAAAAAATGCTTTGTATTTGCTAAATACAGTATTTTCTATATATAAAATACTGTGGTATCTATCCATCTGTTAGTTTTTAAAAATTGTTAATATTGACAGCTGAGTGAACACTGCATAATAGTTCCCCCTTTGAAATTGTAATGGAGAGCGTGGTAGAGTCTGTGTAGTATAATAGAGTGAGCATGAACTCTAGGTTTGAATTCTTACGAAGCCACCTGTCAGTTCTGGGGTCTGAGGAAAGTTACTTAACATCTCTAAGAATCATTTATAAAAATGAATATAATAGCATCCACCTTGTTGGGTCATGAGGCATAAATGAGATGCTGTGTATAGAGTACTTGGTACCAAGCAAATCACTACTACTACTATTGTTTTTATTATTCAGAATGTTTACTGCATCTCAAGGTATTGATCACAGATTAAGTGAACAATTTTTTTTTTTTTTATTCCTAAGGCATATGATTAATATTAAAGATACTGTCAGCAGTAGTTACAGATCACCAAGTCTCCTGATCTTCCTTCTTGCCATTGCTGGCTTCTTTTTCCGTTGGCCTACAGGAGATGAGAAAAAAAAAAAAAATTGGGAAAAGAAAATGGGCTATTCAAAGAATTCCAGCTCTTGGGTCAGCTTTGTTTCTTGGATTTCAGAGCGCTTAATACTTCTGTAGGCGTTATGCACTGAAATTATTTTGAATTTTGATTTTTGACTTGTCAAAATACACTTTTGCCAGTGTTAATCTCCCTGCTGTTTTCCTGACTGCCTAATTGAGGATCAGTTTAAAGCAAGACTAAGTCTAGATCTGAAGGATGTATTTCTTATCTAACCAGCTACTCAACTCTGAAAAAGGCCCACTTTCACATTTTAACTGCTCGATTCTCAAGGGAGTGCAGATGTGATATTCTGAGGTATTTGGATAGAAAGTTCATAAAATTTTTATGGAGAGAAGGAATGTCCTTTGTTTATAGTTTTTAAAGGTTAGCAGTCATATGTGTGTCATTAGTTGAAACAAATTTATCTCTAGTGGAGTCCTTAAAGGTTGATCATTAGTTTGATTAACTAGGACGTTAAGCATATGTACAAATTTGTGTATACAAATTTCAAAGTAGTCATATTCTTTGCAGATGTTCTTGTGAATTCTGTTATATATTGTTATCAAAGTAACTATAAAATGTTTCAGAAACAAGGACATCATGCAATCTGGTTAAACCATTTTCTCATAAAAATACTTTCTTATTTTTAGATTACCTCTTTAGTGACCCTTCAGCTGTTAACCCTGGTTGGCCATGACGATCAGCTTGATGGACCAAAATACAAATGCACAGTGTCTCTAGACTTCATCAGAGCTATTGCTAGGTAAGCATAGAATAATCGTTAATGTAAAATGTCTTGAATTATGTAAATGATATACTAAATATAAAAATTAATCTTCTTCCTAATGTAATGTCATTAGTCATTTAAGCAAGAGAAGATCATTAAGTGCCGAGAATGAATATTTCACTGTAGAATGAACCCTCTCATCAGATTTACAAATGACAAAATTCAGAGAATTAGTTGACATGTTATATGGCAAAATTCAAGATTCTGAGAGTCCGAGACAGACTGGCATAATGGTCTTACAGTAGCAAGGTAGGATTTAATGGGCAATTGACTACAGACAACTTGTATATACTGTAGTGTGTGTGTATGTTTAGTTGCCAAGTCCTGTCCAACTCTTTGCTACGCCATGGACTATATAGTCCACCACGCTCTTCTCTCTGTGGAATTTTCCAGGCAAGAATACTGGAGTGGCTTGCTATTTCTTTCTCCAGGGGATCTTCCCAACCCAGGGATTGAACCTGTGTCTCCTTCATTGGCAGGTGAATTCTTTACCACTGAGCTACCTGGGAAGCCCGCCAGTTATCTCTAGTAGTAGCTTCTTATTTTCTCAAACTCCTATCCCTCAGGATTGGATGCTCTTTAAGTGCTATCCTTTCTTCTTGTTGCCACTTGTAGATAGTTACTTTCTCCCCAATTTCTTGCAAAAATTTGAATTTCTTTGAAACTCTTACAATCTGGCTCTGTTTCCCTCTTTTTCTAATTGATTATCTTCTACCAGCCTCCCAGCCATTCCACCACATGTATTGAACAGTAGAATATGTGATTTACGGGTTTCTTTTCAATCTAGATTCTGATTCTTAACTATATTCAAACCACAAGTCCTAACATCTGTATTCACTTTGTTCAGCAGTTACTGCTTCAGAGAACAAAATTGAAACTGTGAGTTGAGAACTCCTTTCACTACCTACATATGTGCCCATCTTCTGTCTTTCCTTTATCAGTAGATTGGGGTTCCTCCTCCTGTATCAGATGGGCTCTTCCACTTCTGCTCTGAATTCCATCTCCTCCCTTTTTCCAGCATCTTTCCCAGCCCTCAGACTATTCTCAGTGGCACCCAACAGGATTGACTACTCTCTCTCTTTTAAAACTCTTCTAGAGTCCATGATTCCAATGTTGTGGTTTTCATCTTTATTCCTTGGCTGTTTCTTCTCAAGCTCATTTGTCAGCTTATCCTATCCACTTGACCTTTACATAATAACAAACCTGGTGGCTCAGATGGTAAAGCGTCTGCCTGCAATGTGGGAGACCCGGGTTCGATCCCTGGGTTGGGAAAATCCCCTGGGGAATGAAATGGCAACCCACTCCAGTACTCTTGCCTGGAAAATTCCATGGACTGAGGAGCCTGGTAGGCTACAGTCCATGGGGTCGCAAAGAGTCGGACACGACTGAGCGACTTCACTTTCTTTCTTTCTTTGACCTTTACATTTAGTTGTTCCTTGAGGCTTGGCTCTTTTCATATTTTTTTTTTTTTTTCCTAGACTATTTTTACTTTACTCCTGACTTCACCAACCATCTATGTACTAATCTTATTCCCCAGTTTTTAGAAGGCCAGACCTTTTTTCTAGTATTTTTGACTTTCAGATATTTCCCACCTGTATCAATATATTTCCAAAACTGAACTCAGGAATTCCCCCCGCTTCTTCTGCTTGCCAGCAAAAAAGGAATGATGCAGCTGTCTTTCAGTGTTCCCTGGTTCAGTGATTAACACTGCAGTCTGTCATGTTGCACAGCCCTAAAACCTAGTAGTCACTAGTGACGTTTGTCATCCCCCTACTCCCAGTATCCAAGCATTAGTCTTTCTGAGCCTGTCAAGTCCCTCCTATGTATCTCAATTCACTCATTTTTATCACTTGTACCATTAATGCTCTAGACCAAGCCACTGTTACCTCTTCTCTGGTAACCCCCAATTGGTTTTCTGTCTACTCTTATTCTCTTATAATTTGTTGTCCACACTATTGCCAGAATGATCTTATAAAAATTTAATATCAACCTTCTACTTAAAAGTCTTTAATAATTTCCTGTAACTCTTAGGATAAAAAAACAAAATGTTTAAAATAACTTTTAAGGCCCCAGTGACTTGGCCTCTGCCTATACCTGTGCCAGCCATACCTATCACAAACATCTTCTCCTGTAGATGTTTACACTTTGACCACTTTGGTTTTTTTTTTTTTTTTTCAGTTCTTCATATTTACCATTCATTGCATATGCAACACTTTCCAAATCCTCCTCTATCCAGCTAACTGCTACATAACCTTTAGATTTCAGTTTAAATGCGTATTTCTTGAAGAAGCTATCCTCACAGATACTATGACCTCCCATTGTCCACGCCCTCCACCCCACTCCCACACACTATTCACAGTTAGTTTATCCAGGTCCCCTTATCTTTGGAGACTTACCATTATTTTATTTAAATAATTCATTTAATAATTAGAACTCGGTTTTCTTCCTACAGTATAAGCCCATGAAGAGCAAAGCAGAGACTGTGTCAATCACTAACTTACTCAGACCTTCTCAGAGGGTGGGGAGAATTTAGAGTAGCACTGAAACATATGCATTACCATGTGTAAAATTAGATAGCTGGTGGAAATTTCCTGTATGACACAGGAGTTCAAGTCCAATGCTCTGTGACAACCTAGAAGGGTGGGATGGAGTGGGAGGTGGAAGAGAGGTTCAAGAGGAAGGGGGCATGTGTATACCTATAGCTGATTCATGTTGATATATGACAGAAACCAACATAGTATTGTAAAGCAGTTCTTCTCCAATTAAAAATAAATAATTTAAAAAATTGTGAAGTTACTTAAAATTGTAATTTTAAAGGATCAAAACACAGGAAAATACTCATGATACAAACTTAAGTGGTTAAAACAGTAATACAAAAAGTTGTATATCCAAGAAAGTTAGAAAAACCTAAGGCAAGGGAATAACGGTCAAAATTGTTGGTTACTGCCAAGAAATCAGGCAGAGTCTATCTAATGGTAAAGCTGTCATTTGTGACTTTAACAAGAACACTTTCAGCGATACAGTGGGGTACAAGTTAGGATATAGTGCATTTAAGTGATATTTGTGAGTAAGTTGATACCGCACATGCAGAGAATGCTTTTTATTCACTTAAGATTATTGTGATGTTCATTATAATCACTATATTAGGCTTTGGGGATGTAGCAAGATGTATAACAGATCCGTACCCTGCCCTCATGTACCTATTTTCTAGACTATTTTTGCTATAAAGAGGAATAGAGGATTGTTACCTACTAGACAGGTTGTGGGGGCATGAGTAGCTTATTATTTTTAAAGATATGAGCATATTTAAATGCTGATAGGAAAGAACTTGTAGGGAAGAAGAGTTAATGATACAAAAGAGAGGTAATTAATTTAAAGTCCTTGAAAAGATATATAACATGTGATTTAGAAACATGAGTTAAAGAAATAGCCCTAAATGAGAGAGGGGAATCCCTTTTCATTATAACAAGAGGAAAAGGTGGTTTCAGATGAAACTGAATTTGGAGATCTGTTGGCAAGAAGTTGAAGGAGCTCTTATCTGAGGCCTTCTATTTTATGTGTAAAGGTAGAGGCAAGAGACTTAAGGACAGAAGTACAACAGTTTGAGACAAATATGGATATTTGAAATAGCTGCCATGGGAGGAATGGAAGAAAGTACTGACAAGGAAAGCAACTTGCTGAGAGTGTTGAGGGCCCAGTTGAGGTTCCTGACCTTGAATTTACAGTGGCACCAATCTGTGAAACTAGTGATCTTCTCCAGCAGCATCCCATGTGCTGAGTACTGGGACAGCAAAAGGGTGTAATTGAAATCATATAGGATTGAGGTTTTGCCAGGTGAATTCAGTGGATGCTAGCAAATGAATGCTTGAGGTGACAAACCATGGAGTCTAAGCTAAGAAGGGAAGAAGGGAAGTAAAGCATGTGGAGAGCTAATAGTTCAGTGCCTGGGACTTAATACTCAGTAATTATTTGTAGATGAGGAGAAGGCAAAGAGAGGTTTGTAAACTGGTTGTTTCCAGGTTTTCCAGGTCACTTAAAGGAGATTGGGATCAGGGTGGAATGTCTGAATTTATGTTTTTTAGAAGTAGAACATTTCTGAGTATGATCATGAGAGTAGAAAAGATCTTTGGAGGTAAAAGGGACAAGTGCGATGAAGTCACTAAAGCTGAGGCAGATCTTGGAATAGAGAGGAAGACTGAACTGGATGCTGCATTATTCACTACGAGGTGGTGACAGGGGGATAAAGGGTGGTTAGTGGAATGGTTTGAGTCTCACAGGAGCAGAGCCTTTTGCACAAGGACAGCAGCCTCACATGACAGGACTGCCTGGGCTATAGTAGAGTCTAACCTCATTGGAAAGAGCTAAAGAGGAGACTCGATCCCTCAGTGGGAGCCAACTTTCAGTTAAGCCTGGTTGAGAAAAGAAAACCATTCAAGGAAGAGGTAGAGGGCATAGAGAACCGTCTTGACCAAGGAACTGTGAAAGATTTGGCCACAGAAGCAGTAGGAGACTGGTTCTAGAAAGGAGCACAGAATATGGAGGTAGAGTATGAAAGAACACAGATGAAAACATGCTTAATAAAATTGTACTTGAATTGTTCTTAATGTTAACGGTAGTTGAAGTTTCTGATTTTTTTCCCTCCACAGTCTAGGAAGACACTGAAAAGTAACTTAATATTGTAACTTAAAGTTGTGTGATTGCAAATTCTCTGAAAAACCAAACTAAGAAAGAAAAACTCAAACTGCCTACATAAGTAAAAGGAAATAAAATAGTACCCCAAGAGAAAAAAGTATGTCAATGTGGTGAAAGCATCAACAACATGAAATAAAAGAATAAACACAAAATTAAATCCTTAGATATATGCCATGTAATTAACTTATAAGTAGTCTAAATTCTGATTTAAGAATTACTCCTAGGCAGAGTACCACCAACACTATTTTTGTTTATCCTATTTCTTCTAGATGCTTACTTTAGAAAATAATTCATTTGTGTTCAGTGAGAGAGAGAATCTTCTATAGTATTTAAAAACCATCTTTGTAATGTGTGTCCAGTTTTAATGTTGCCCTTGCAGTTACTTTATAAAATTCTGCTGTCTTAAAATGATACCTGTGGGGATCAGTTGGTAAGTTACCTGTTTATATTGGAGGGTGGAGGGATGATAGGAAAAGGTAGTTATCATCTTGGGAGTAAATGTTTCTTGAAGGATGATCTAACATATTCAACTGCCAATTAATTTAGTTTTTTTTTTTTTTTTTTTAAGTCCAGAAACTTTTAACTGTATGATTCAATTTGCTTGAGTACTTCCCAGTGGCAAAGCAGAGAAATAGAATGTCATGAACCTTTTACAAGTGCTTAGTGTTTTTAAGTTAGTCCAATCATTCTATAAAGAAAAAAATTATTGCACAAACTATGCTGCAGTGTTAAACAAATAAGATAAGATGGTGTTCTGCCACTAACAAATCACAGTATTTTCATTTGTTTATATTCTACTACTAGTCTGTTATACAAACATTTCTCTTTAGCTATCACAGCAAAGTTGCAATTCTCTGTTTTCCTTACCTCTCATAATATTGTAGTTATGGCTTCATATGGATCATTTTGTATGGCTTTGTAATAGTCTTATCAAGTAATGACTTCTAGTCCCATAGTGTTGCAACTTTGTTTTAATCATAGCTTCTTTAAACTTTTTCTTTTCTATTCAGTGGGGAAAAAAATTAATAAGTCCAAAAGACAATAAAACTTAACATTAAGTTCAATTTACTTTGTCACTTTAGGTTTATAATATTAAGACCCAAAGTCATTGTAGGGAAATGTGCCTGGAGAGATGTACGAATCTAACCGTCCTTTTTGCCTATGATTAAAAATAGCCTACTGTGTCTTTTGTCTTCTAAGACCCTCTAAAAAAGATGTTTTCGACCAATCATGAAAAATCTTTTCATGGTTTTTTAAAAGGTAATTTTTAGTGGTACATTGTTACTAGTAAATTTGGGGAGTTCTGTAATGGGCTTCCCTGGTGGCTCAGACAGTAAAGAATCTGCCTGCACTGACTCAGGTTCAGTCCCTGGATCGGGCAGATCCCCTGGAGAAGAAAATGACAATGCACTCCAGTATTCTTGGCTGGAGAATTCCATGGACAGAGGAGCCTGTCAGGCTGTAGTCTCTGGGGTCGCAGATAGTTGGATATGACTGAGCAAATAACACCACTAACACATAGTCAAATGAAAGGAAAGCACATAAAAATAAATAGCTTTATGATATAATAACCATACCTTTTGTGACATTATGCCTAAGATAAGTTTTTGTTTTTTTTAGTAAGTATTTTTAGTTGTTTCAGTACCCCCAATGATAACAGGATTGTTTTGGCAGTGTTTTTATGCAACTTGGAAAGTTTTGGTGTTCTTCAGAGAGGCACTGTTGTAGTGAAACAATTAAAGTACTTTTCATTCCATCATTAGGTGCCACAAAGCCATAGCATCTCATTTGAGCTATTTTAAAATGTTTTTGCATAAGCAGTATCTATAGTTCCCTATTCCTGATTTTTAAAAAAATTTGATATGTCAGTCATTTGCTTAGAAACTTTTTTAGAAAGTGTATTACAAAATGATAGACAAAAACACCAATTAATGATGGTTTAATAAATAAGAGCATGCAATTAGTGAATCTTTAAAAGGCTGTTCTCATATGGATGATTATTTTTGCAGAATTGACTACTTTAAGGCTTTAATTTTATACTTATTGCTAGATCATTATATCTAATTATTTTGACCGTTTATTCAAATAATAAACCTCCAAGTCTGAATATCTATAGTGAAGAATGAATTTAGAGAAAGGAAAATAATTATATGTCTCAGTCTTCTGCTATTTTATTCTGCCTGCCATCAGAGTACAAAAATATACATTCATATCGTCTGTTTGTTGTATCGTATTCTTGGATCATACAGATTTAGTTACAATACACACACAGGTCAGCCAGTGTAAAAAGACTGAAAAGAATGAAAACTACAAATGAGGACAGATGAGCTATGCATTATGTAATGATAAAACAGGTGTTTGGGGATATAAACAATGTTCAAAAGCAAAGAAGATTTAAATACTTCTGCATCTGTAATTCCTTTATTCTGGTTATTAGACAAAAAGCAAATAGCTTTCAAATGAAATCCAAACTTGCTGTGCTATAATTGAAATATGTGAATGTTGGATAGTTCTGACTTCATTTACTTTTGTTAGAAAAGCAAACTTTTGCATGGGAGAGAAACTTTTTAAAGAAACTCTGTTCCTAGTGACATTAAAAAACAATGTTAATTCTGTCATGATGCTTTTGACAGTATCATAGGGTTGTTTAGCATTAGTTGTGAATTATTTGGCATGTGCTTCTCAGAATCATACATACAAAGCTGAGCAGTCTAGGGGGTGAGGATGCTAACATACTCTCTGTTTTTGTTTATAGGACGGTGAACTTTGACATAATAAAATACTTGTATGATTTCTTGTGAAAACAAGCTTCAAAGCCATATGGACACTGTGACAATGACTAAGCCAAACTGTGTTCATCCAACTACTCAGCTGGCCTGGGAGAGGAGTTCTTTGGCTACATTGGATTTGTCCAGACAGGTGCTGGCCCAGCATGGAATCTGATGAAAATACTCTGATTGGTCTGGGTGAATGTGAGCAGAAGACTATTTACTAGGGACCCTGGAGTATTTGGAAAGAACGTGTTAATTATAAACAGCAGGGTCTGAGCACAATCTGTTCTATTCTTAATGATGTTATCTTAACACTGAAATTGCCTGAAACCCATTTACTTAGGACTGCATTTTGCTCTGTGAACTATCCCCTGCGCTTTGAATGTGCCAGCAGCCCTTGTATATAAGCCCAGTCTTTTCACTTCCTCTCCACAGGAGCCTCTGCAGTTGCTTGCCAAAGCAGATTTTCCTAAGGCCACCACTTTAAAAGATCATAGTTGCAAAATATAATAAGTAGAAGTTTTTTGTTATTTTAAGATCCAAGTTTATGTGTGTTTATCTTTCACCCTAATTTTCTCAAAAGGCAAGGTAGTTTGATCAGATAGGGCAGCTTTCCACCTCTAAGCCTCTTTGATAACTGCAGTATACTTAGGTGAGATTTATCTAGTCACTCTTGCAATAAACTACTCAACATAGCTTTTTAATCTGTATGATGGTTTTCTTTCCTTTTTTTTAACCACTGGCCTTTGATAGTTCCACAATAAAAGTTTTCCTGTTATATCAGTTATGAACCTGGGGTCTGATTTTCTTACCTACTTTTGAAGTTTTCTGTTAGCACTTAAATGCTTGAAAATTGTTTTGAACAGATTTAAAGTGCTTAATTACAGAGCCTAGTTTAAATTTCAGTTGCATTTATACTTCTTTTTTTGGAAAAAAAAAATTCTCGCAATAGTCACCTCCAGATAGGAAGCCTTTTAATGTAGTGACTGACACTTTCTGGATCAAACAAAACAAGGGATTGTCTACTTGCATTTATTTAGAGGTACTGAGTGGGAAGAAGGAATGAAATTATTCTCTGTCTCCCTACACAATATAGCAAGGAGCACCCTCGCCCTTTGTCTTTTGTCCCACGGAAGATGGTGAAATTTTATGTTCTACCAGATATTTGGAGAAGCCAGCCCGGGAAAAAACCATGTGTATTGCAAATTCATTGCAAATGCACTTAGAAATCTGTGTATCATTCAAGTAGAAGGCAGTTTGAGTAGCTGATTCAAGGATGAGCAATGCCACTTGAGGGAATTTTCACCCGCTTTATAGTTTGCTATCAAGTGGCAGGTCTACTGTGCAGCCTTCTTGGATAGCCTGGGATCGGTGTGCATTTTGAGGGAAAAACTCTGGAATTTGAAGGGGGAAAGAGTTTGTCAAATAGGGAACTGGGGAAGACAGGAGGCAAGGGTTCCTATATGTGACTATGCCTCCTCACTACAGGCCATCTGTCTCCTGCCCAGCACCTTGCTTATCTTGCACTGCCCAACACTGTGCTACCAGCCCTGTGTGTGGCTTCCCTGCAAAACACCTTGTAACCATATTTTCCCTGCCTCTGACTGGGCCATCAGAACTTTTATGTTTTGTAATTTACTTCCTTATGGCTTGCTAAATGACTCACTAATTTGATTAATTTATTTAAACGAAGACTAACAGAGCTAAATATGGATATTAGCATTTTAACAAGGGTCATCTGCTGATGAATTTTCTAATTGGAAGATATAAATCTCCAATTAAGGGGGAGAATCTAATGATGAGAATTATGCTAGCTGGTGGGCCAGATACTTAAGAGAGGACGTGCTTAAATTATTCTCAGCATCTATTCTACCTAAATCTAAAAAATGATTTAGGAAATAGAAAAATGAAGTTACCAAGCTGTGGGATTTCAGATTGTTTATACAGTGGTTATCCTCCTTTTTAAAAATGTCTTCTTTCCATTACTGTGACTCAGATATATATGGTTAGGGGGAAACCTTACTCCCCTTCTTACTTTCCAGTCAGTTTCAATCCCTAAGTCTGTCTTCATTGCTGAAGCAGTTCTTTTTCAGTAATTCTGGAAGGGATCCTGATCCAACAAGCCTCTTTTCATTGAGGTCTAAAAAGTCAAAAAGGTGTCAAGTCTCTAGGGCAGCAGTTAAGAGTTGGGGCTCTGGAATCAGATACCAGCTGTATCTCTAGGAGCTATGTGACATTGGGCTGATTATTAAATCTCTCTGTGCCTCACCTACAGTGAGGTATACCTACAACTTCCCTCATGGAGTTGTTTAAAGAATTAATAATTAAGTTGTTATATCTAAGGTGATAGATCTCAACTGGAGGGAGTTTTGTCTACCAGAGACTATAGCAATTTCTGGAGACATTTTTGATGTGACAGTTGGGTGTGTGGTGGGGCTGGGTAGAGACCTGGGATGCTCCTGGAAATAGAGAACAACAAGCACTGACGTTCTTGTCTTTTTTGATAATAGCCATGCTCACAGATGTGAGGTGATATCTGATTGTGGATTTGATTTGCATTTCCCTGATGATTAATGATGTTGGCGCCTTTTTCATGTACCGTTTGGTTGTTTGTATGTCCTCTTTGAAAAAATGTTCAAGTCCTTTGCTCATTTTAATTTGATTATTTGGTTTTTGCTTTTGAGTTTTTAGAGTTCTTTATATCTTCTAGATACAAGTCTTTTATCAGATAGGTGATTTGCAGTTATTTGCTCCTAATCTGTAACTTGCATTTTTATTCTTTTAACAGTGTCTTTTGTAGAACAGAAGGTTTTAGTTTTGATGAAGTCGGATTTATCAATTTTTTTTTTGTATGAAATATGGTTTAGATATTGTAGTTAAAAAAGTCTTTGCCTAACAAAGGTCACAAAGACCATCCTAAAGGCCCACATCAGAATTATCTGATCCAAATTTCAGTAGTGCCAAGATTGAGAAATCCTGATCTAAGTAAGGTAACTGGCACACCATAAGTGCTCAATAAATGTTACCTATTGTCACTGTCCTGAAATATTTGTGGCCTAGAAAGGAGGTCAGTGATGGAATGCAATAACATGCCAACTAAGTAGAGAAGAGGCACTGTCACCTAATCATCGCCTAATCTAGGAAACTTGTTAAAAATTTTTGAATTATTCAAATGGACACAATACCTTGGATTTTTACTTTTGGAATTGAAGGATTCTAATTCACATGCAGGTTTCATTGCTTATTTTTCAGGATCTTGTTGAATAGTCAAAAGCATGAACTGAGAATGATCAAATCAGAGAGCAGGTGACTGAGGAGTTACATTATTTGCCCTCAAGGTGTGATGGCTGAACAATTAGTGGTATACCTCCAAGGGATTTAGTTAACCAGCAACTGTTTAATGTAATTAAGGTGGTCTGGAGCAAGGAAAGCTCAGCATAAGAAGAAGTCTCCTTTGTTCCTCCAAGGTATGCTCTACTCTGCTTGTACTATGCAAAGAAAACTAATGGACCAAAACCAGGAATAATGTATCTTACCACATTAAACACTCAAAAGAGAGTCTCTAAAATAATAGATGAAATGCAACTACTGCTCCATGTACACGATCAGGACTGTAATAGCATCCTCCACTTTTACCTGAAGTCTGACACTATTGTGTACCATAGTTGCATCTTATGCCTGTTTCCATGAGCAGAGACTTGGATTGGAGGTAATTAACTGGAGGTTGATATTGTTCAACTTCATCCCCTACATTTTGAAAGCTTCATCTCCTACAAAGTGTGGCTGTCTATCATATGTAAAATAGTTTAGATAATTTTGCATGTAATTTCAGCCTAATGACACAATTTGCTTTCAAAAATGCTTAGATTTCTTAGAGCTCAAATCCTTCCTATCAAGATATCAACATTTCACTCAAATTGGCTTTTAAATGCCCTGAATGCATAGTTAGTGTTCATTTTCTAGCAGTGACATTCATGAAGCACAGTTTGAGAAGTAGAAATTTGGTAGAGCAGAGAAAATTATAATCAATTCATTCATTTAACTGCATGTTGATGCACAATAATGATGAGAATTTTAGGAGGCATTCAACTGTTTGAGTAAATAGTGGTAGCTTTGGCATGAGGAAAGAGCCTGGATTTTAGAGGCAGTAAAGATTTGCATGGGGTTTTGGATAAACCATAATCCACTTCATTGGTCTTTGAGGAAGTTGAGAGTCTTATTTAATGGCAGTTTCCATAAAATTATTCAATATTCATTAAAAAAAAAAAACAAAAAAAAAAAACTAAGTATCAGCTATGTGTAAGGCATTGTGTTGGGTGTAGGAGATACAGCAGTGGACCAAGACAGATTTCTGTCCTGAACAACAAGTGCTATCAGCATTTGCAGAGCCAGTGTTTGAAATGGGAAATCCTAAGGGAAGAACTAGGTCTATGGGATGAAGAGGATCATGAGTTCAGTTTTGAACATATGCCATTGAGGTGCTTGTCCAAGTGGAAATGTGACATAGGTAGCTGAATCTAGTTAGAGGTCAGAGTTAGCACCAATCATTAATTGTCAGGGTCATCAGAATAGAGGTGAAAGGTGTTCTTGACATCGTGAGGGAGAAACCATCTTGAAATGAATTAAGAAGGTGTTCATAGCTGTTGGTCTTCAGCTCACCACAAAACTACAAAATAACTTTGTTTTCAAATAATAGTTCTCCACTATTCATATAAACCCCATTCCCTTCAGTATAAGAAATGGCAGTAGGAGACCTGGGCTAAGTCCTGCAGCCTAAAAGGAAAAACCAAACCCACTTAGTATCTTAGTTCTATGGAGAACATTAGATCCAAACAAATGCTTTCATCACTTTGGGCCAATTTTCATAATAATAGAGGCATTACACTGGCTCAGGTGTGCCTGAGAATTTCTGAACCCACTTTAGGTTGACTTCCTCTGGGAAAGAACATTGAGCCATCCTAGTTCATGGGACTCATCCAGCTGGGAATAAAGAGAGCCTTAGAGGAGCAGAGATGCACTAACCCCAGAAGCATCCATGAGAAAGGACACTGAAATAGAAACCCCTGCTGTTTTCTACATCAGTCTTTATTTAATTGAAAAACATAGACTAAAGTCATCAAGTAGGTGGAAAGACATGGGAAAGAGCCACCTGGCTTGAGAAGGGATAAAACAGACACTGTTACAAATGCTTCTGAGTGTAAAAACATAGTAATTAAGCTGAAGTGACCTACAAAGAAAGGAAATAGAGCTAAATAATCAAAATTTTTAATTGTGATATTGTAACTGAATGTTATGTGGGAGAAATAAAACATGTACCAATAAAAAGACTTTTTTAAGATTACTAGACTAGGAGAGCTAACTCCCCAGCTCCTGCTGCTTGGGGTGGTTGCCTGATTTTTTAATGGTAAAAGTTCTGGGTTAAACTGAAACAAGAAAGAAGAGACTGGGAAAAGAGCCCTACCCCCACTTAAAGCAAAAACAATTTAGAATATGTTTTTTATAGTGCTGTTAAACATAATTTTAAAATCTATTTTTAGTTATTATAAAAGGAGCACGTTTACCCTGGAAATTTGGGGCAACCAGAAGAACTAAAAATCACCAGTTAACAATATCAGAGATAGCCTCTGTAAGTAAAAATTTTGGTATACTTTAGTTACTATATTGTTCTTGTAATTTAAAGAAAAGTGTAATTGTGTCTTTTGTATTTTTCAATATAAGGACAAATCAAGTGGAAACTAATGATTCTCACAGCCTGTGGATATGACTGGTAGGACTTAAGATTGGTATTTAATCAAAAATGTTTAGGTTTTTTAAATTTTTTTTTAAATCAACAATTTTTTTAAAAAATCACTTTTATAGCAGGTAGTTAAAATATGAAACTACACCAAACATAATGAAAATACACATATTTCAGAGATACACTATCAAAAACAAATTCTCAAATATTTGTGGCCGATGTTTCCTTTAATAGAATTGCTTATTTTAAAATGCTTGTCCTGATAATAAAATGGGAAAAAGAACAACAACAACAACAAAAAAAACACCGAAGTGAGGGAAGAGAGATAAAAGTTGAAGTGTGGAAGGAGGAAGGAGGGCAGTAAAGTAGATGCTGACTTCTGGAAGTAAGATTCAAAAATGATTTGGAAAAAGGGTGTTTTGTTATCTATTCCTAGATGACAAACCACCTCAGACTTAATGGCCTGAAAACAGCAATCTTTATTTTAATCATGAATCTGCAGTTTGAGCAGAGCTTGGCTCCATGCAGTGTCCTGTGGGGCAGTTTGAAACTGGAGTTGAATCACATGAAAGCCGGCTTCCTCACTCTTGTCTGGAGGCTGACACTGGCTGATGGCTCCTACCTGCACCACCTACATGAGGTCTCTCCATGTGTTCCCTGCTCTTCCTCATGGCGTGGTGATCAGGTTCTGGAAGTCAGCATCCCAAGAGAAACTAGCAGATGCCGCATGTCCTTTTCTAATCAAGACTCAGAAGTCTCACAGCATCACTTTTTCAGCATTGTGATTAAGGCAGCTGTTAAGTCCTGCTTGTACTTAAAGGGAAGGGAATTATACCCATCTCTTGATAGAAGGAGTGTCAAAGAATTAGCAAGCATGCTTTTAAATCACCACAAAGAACATAATAGGCTGAAAATTAAGATATTATAGATTGCAGATGGGGAGTATATTTTATGTCCTTTTAAAATCTGAATTAGTGTAACATACTATTGGTTGTACCCGTATCCCCACCAAATATCCCTTTACTTTACCAGCGTGTGAGATGAGTGCAATTGTGCGGTAGTTTGAACATTCTTTGGCATTGCCTTTATTTGGGATTGGAATGAAAACTGACCTTTTCCAGTCCTGTGGCCACTGCTGACTTTTCCAAATTTGCTGACATACTGAGTGCAGCACTTTCACAGCGTCATCTTTCAAGATTTGAAAGAGCTCAACTGGAATTCCATCACCTCCACTAGCTTTGTTCGTAGTAATGCTTTCTAAGGCCCACTTGACTTCACATTCCAGGATGTCTGGCTCTAGGTGAGTGATCACACCATCGTGATTATCTGGGTCGTGAAGATCTTTTTTGTACAGTTCTGTGTATTCTTGCCACCTCTTAATATCTTCTGCTTCTGTTAGGTCTCTACTATTTCTGTCCTTTATTGAACCCATCTTTGCATGAAATGTTCCCTTTGTATTTCTAATTTTCTTAAAGAGATCTCTAGTCTTTCCCATTCTACTGTTTTCCTCTATTTCTTTGCATTGATCGCTGAGAAAGGCTTTCTTGTCTCTCCTTGCTATTCTTTGGAACTCTGCATTCAAATGGGTATATCTTTCCTTTTCTCCTTTGCTTTTTGCTTCCTTTCTTTTCACAGCTATTTGTAAGCCCTCCTCAGACAGCCATTTGCTTCTTTGCATTTCTTTTTCTTGGGGATGGTCTTGATTCCTGTTTCCTGTACAGTATCATGAACCTCTGTCCATAGTTCATCAGGCACTCAGTCTATCAGATCTAGTCCCTTAAATCTATTTCTCACTTCCACTATATAGTCATAAGGGAAATGATTTAGGTCATACCTGAATGGTCTAGTGATTTTCTCCAGTTTCTTCAATTTCAGTCTGAATTTGGCAATAAGGAGTTCACGATCTGAGCCACAGTCAGCTTCTGGCCTTGTTTTTGCCGACTGTGTAGAGCTTCTCCATCTTTGGCTGCAAAGAATATAATCAATCTGATTTCGGTGTAAACCATCTGGTGATGTCCATGTGTAGAGTCTTCTCTTGTGTTGTTGGAAGCGGGTGTTTGCTATGACCAGTGCGTTGTCTTGGCAAAACTCGATTAGCCTTTGCCCTGCTTCATTCTGTACTCCAAGGCCAAATTTGCCAGTTACTCCAGGTGTTTCTTGACTTCCTACGTTTGCATTCCAGTCCCCTATAATGAAAAGGACATCTTTTGGGTGTTAGTTCTAGAAGGTCTTGTAGTCTTCATAGAACAATTCAACTTCAGCTTCTTCAGCATTACTGGTTGGGGTATAGACTTGGATTACCATGATATTGAATGGTTTGCCTTGGAAACAAACAGAGATCATTCTGTAGTTTTTGAGATTGCATCCAAGTACTGTATTTTAGGCTCTATCATTGCATTACAATAAATAAGCTCTACCTGAGTAAGGAAGATGAGGGCAAAAGCTCACAGGATTACTTGGACACATATTGCCATTTGATATAGAAATTTATTTTTATTTTTCTCTTTCTCTTTCACTCTCTTTTCACTTACTTATCACTGGTAAAACTAAATGATTGTAATGCTGATAATTACCAGGTGAACATTTATGTGCTTGGCATCATAATAGACAATTCATATACATTATCTTTAATACATATATAGTGTGTAGGAAAAAAATGTAATCACTCAACAACTGACACTAGAATGCCTCTTAAGAAAAAAATTACCTTGATGAGCAGCTGGGAGCAGAAGATGAGAAAGATGTGAAGTGGTAGATGAGACCACAATAGTTCCTTGGAAGAAGTGAGACAACAGAGAGATGATTTAAAGGAACAGAAAAAAAATGTGTCTACTGCTGGGAAAGTTCAGCAAAAGTGATAAACCTCTGGTCAAGCCAATCAAGAAAAAAAGAGAACACAAGTTACTGTGTGATAGAACAAGTATAATAACTGATCTCAAAGAGAATATTCTGAGCCCATGAATTTGATTATTTTGATGAAGCGGACAAATTTCTTGTAAAACACAGCCAACCAAAACTTATTAAGGAATTCTAGCAATTATTTAAAGAATAAATAATACCTACCCTACACAAACTCTTCCAGAAAATAGAAGAGGAATACTTCCCCACTCATTTTACAAGGCCTGCATTATGATATCAAAACAAGACAAAGATATAACAAGAAAACTTGCAGACCAATATCTCTCATTAAGACAGACATAAAAACCCTTAGGAAATTATTGCTGAACCAAAACCAGCAAATATAATATATAAAAGTAATAATAAGTTGAGATCAAGTAGAGTTTACACAGGAATGCAAGACTGATGTAGCACTCAAAAATCAATCAATATAATTCACCATATCAATAGACTAAAGAAAGAAATTACATGACGAATTTAATAGATGCAGAAAATCATTCAACAAGATCAATTTACAATTAAAAAATAAACTCCTGTACAAATCAGGAATTAAACAGAGCTTTCTCACTGACAGGGCAGTGATGGCCACTGAGCAAGAGAAGTCCTGGCTCACACTTGCCTCTGGCATTAGCCCCTCCATCTCCAGTCCTATTACTACCAAGGTGATAGTTGCCTGCACATCCTGGGGAAAGGTGTGACTGTTCACACCAGATCCAGCTTCTCCCCCAAAGTAACTGGGCACATGCAGACTGTATGGCTTTGTTCCCACACAAGGACACTCCTTCAAGACTACAATAGGTAACTGTGTCACCTAATTCCATAGAGACAGAGAAAGTTAAGCAAAATGAGAATACAGAGGACTTTGTTTCTGCCAACAGAGCAAGAGAAAGCCCCTGAAAAAAAGAAATAGAAGTATACAACTTACCATATATCAAAGTGTTAGTAATAAGAATGCTAAAGAGATTAAGAAAAGAAGAATCCAGTGAAAATTTTAACAAGGCACTAGAAAATACATTTTAGAGCTGAAGAATACAATAACTAAGATGAAAAACACATTAGAAGGCATTAACTATGCATTAGATGATGCAGAAGAATGCCTAAGTGATCCAGAAAAATAGAATAATGGAAATCACTCACAACAGCCAAAATGAAAATAGTATAAGAAATGAGAATGGTTGAAGGGATCTCTGGGAGAACATCAAACACAGTAATGTTTACATTATTGGTGTCCCAGAAAGGAAAGAAAGTGGTTGAATATATAGTTAATGAAATTATGGCTGAAAGCTTCCAACGCCTAAACAAGGAAACATATCTAGGTACAGGAAACACAGGGAGTCCCAAACGAAATGAACCCAGGCTCCAACGAAGACATCACAATTAAAATGACAAAAATTAAAAATAGAGAATTCTAAAGGCCACAAGAGAAAAAATGTTGCATACAAGAATCCCCAAAAGGCTATCAGCTGATTTCTCTGATAGCTGGCAGGTCAGAAGGGAGTAACATGATATATCCAAAGTCCTGAAAGGGAAAAATCTGCAACCTAAAATACTCTACCCAGCAAGATTAGCATCTGGAATCAAAGGAGAGGTAAGAAACTTCTCAGACAAGCAAAAACTAAAACAGTTCATCTATAGGAAACCTACCCTAAAAGAAATGTTAAAGGGTCTTCTCTAAGTGGAAAAGAAGTAAGAATCTACAAGAAAGGGAAAATCCCATTTAGAAAGGCCAGTATATGGTAAGGACTGAGGGTCAACCACCTATATAGGCCAGTACAAAGGTTAAAAGACAATTATTAAAGCAACATAATTACAATAAATAGTTAAGGAATAAAAATAAAGATGTAAACTATGACATCAAACCACAAAGTGTTGGGGAGGGGAATAAAAAATATAGATATTCTTTTAGAATGTGCTTGAATTTAAATGATTAGTAGTTCAAAACAGTAAGTAGAAATTAATATATATGAATCCCCTAGTAATCACAAATCAAAAACTAAAAAGAAGGAAACACAAGCATACAGAAAATCATCATACTACAAGGGAAAGAACTAAAAGAAGAACAGAGAAGAACTATAAAAATAACCAGAAAACAAGTAGTAAAATGGCAGTAAGTACGTACATATTAATAATTACTTTAACTGTCAATGAAGTAAACGTTCCAATCAAAAGACATAGGATGACTGATTGGATAAAGAAGTAATAAGACCCATCTATATTTCACCCCAAGAGACTTGTGTCAGAGCTAAAGACACACATGACTGAATGGGAATGGAATGGGGATATTTCATTCAAACTGAAATGACAAGAAGGGGTCGCAATATCCATATCAGACAAAGTATACTTTAAAACAAAAGCTATAATGAAAAAGAAAGAATGGCATTATATAATGATAAAGGGATTAAATGCAAAAGAAGGATATTATACTCAACATATATGCACCTAATACAGGAAAAAGAGTCTCTTGAAGGTGAAAAAGGAGAGTTAAAAAGCTGGCTTAAACCCAACATTTAAAAAATGAAGATGATGGTATCCAGACCTATCAGTTCATGGCAAATAGATGGGGAAAAAATGGAAACAGTGTCAGATTTCATATTCTTGGTCTCCAAAACTAATGTAGATGGTGACTGCAGCCACGAAATTAAAAGATGCTTGCTCTTTGGAAGAAAAACTGACAAACCTAGACAGTGTATTAAAAAACAGAAACATCACTTTGCCAACAAAGGTCCATATAGTCAAAGGTATGGTTTCTCCAGTAATCACATATGGTTGTGAGAGTTAGACCATGAAGAAGGCTGAGTGCCAAAGAATTGATGCTTTTGAACTGTGGTTTGAGAAGACTCTTGAGAGTCCCCAGGACAGCAAGGAGATCAAACCAGTCAATCCTGAAGGAAATCAACCCTGAGTATTCTTTGGAAAGACTGGTGCTGAAGCTGAAGCTCCAATACTTTGGCCACTGGATGCAAAGAACTGACTTGTTGGAAAAGACCCTGATGATGGGAAAGATTGAGGGCAAAAGGAGAAGTGGACGACAGAGGATGAGGTGGTTGGATGGCATCACTGACTCAATAGACATAAGTTTGAACAAACTCAGGGAGATAGTGAAGGACAGGGAAGCCTGGTGTGCTGCAGTCCATGGGGTTGCAAAGAGTCAGACACAACTTAGCGACTGAACAACAGGCAAGGTGAGATACTGACAATAATACAGTAATAGTAGGGGACTTTAACACCCCCTAATAGCAAAGATAGGCTCAATAAAGGACAGAAATGGTATGGACCTATCAGAAGCAGAAGATATTAAGAAGAGGTGGCAAGAATACACAGAAGAACTGTACAAAAAAGATCTTCATGACCCAGATAATCACGATGGTGTGATCACTCACCTAGAGCCAGACATCCTGGAATGTGAAGTCAAGTGGGCCTTAGAAAGCATCACTACGAACAAAGCTAGTGGAGGTGATGGAATTCCAGTTGAGCTATTTCAAATCCTCAAAGGTGATGCTGTGAAAGTGCTGCACTCGATATGCCAACAAATACGGGAAACTCAGCAGTGGCCACAGGACTAGAAGAGGTCAGTCTTCGTTCCAATCCCAAAGAAAGGCAATGCCAAAGAATGCTCAAACTACCGCACAATAGCATTCATCTCACATGCTAGTAAAGTAATGCTCAAAATTCTCCAAGCCAGGCTTCAGCAGTACGTGAACCGTGAACTTCCAGATGTTCAAGCTGGTTTTAGAAAAGGCAGAGGAACCAGAGATCAAATTGCCAATATCCGCTGGATCATCGAAAAAGCAAGAGAGTTCCAGAAAAACATCTATTTCTGCTTTATTGACTATGCCAAAGCCTTTGACTGTGTGGATCACAATAAACTGTGGAAAATTCTGAAAGAGATGGGAATACCAGACCATCTGACCTGTCTCTTGAGAAACCTGTATGCACGTCAGGAAGCAACAGTTAGAACTGGACATGGAACAACAGACTGGTTCCAAATAGGAAAAGGAGTACGTCAAGGCTGTATATTGTCACCCTGCTTATTTAACTTATATGCAGAGTACATCATGAGAAACGCTGGGTTGGAAGAAACAAGCTGGAATCAAGATTGCCGGGAGAAATATCAATAACCTCAGATATGCGGATGACACCACCCTTATGGCAGAGAGTGAAGAAGAACTAAAAAGCCTCTTGATGAAGGTGAAAGAGGAGAGTGAAAAAGTTGGCTTAAAGCTCAACGTTCAGAAAACTAAGATCATGGCATCTGGTCCCGTCACTTCATGGGAAATAGATGGGGAAACAGTGGAAACAGTGTCAGACTTTATTTTTTTGGGCTCCAAAATCACTGCTGATGGTGATTGCAGCCATGAAATTAAAAAACGCTGACTCCTTGGAAGGAAGGTTATGGCCAACCTAGATAGCATATTTAAAAGCAGAGACATTACTTTGCCAACAAAAGTCCGTCTAGTCAAGGCTATGGTTTTTCCAGTGGTCATGTATGGATGTGAGAGTTGGACGGTGAAGAAAGCTGAGCGCCAAAGAATTGATGCTTTTGAACTGTGGTGTTGGAGAAGACTCTTGAGAGTCCCTTGGACTGCAAGGAGATCCAATCAATCCATCCTAAAAGAGATCAATCCTGGGTGTTCATTGGAAGGTCTGATGTTGAAGCTGAAACTCCAATACTTTGGCCACCTCATGCGAAGAGTTGACTCATTGGAAAAGACCCTAATGCTGGGTAGGATTGGGGGCAGAAGGAGAAGGGGACGACAGAGGATGAGATGGTTGGATGGCATAACCCACTCGATGGACATGGGTTTGGGTGGACTCCGGGAGTTGGTGATGGACAGAGAGGCCTGGCGTGCTGCAATTCATGGGGTTGCAGAGAGTCGGACAGAGTGTTAGTGGATAGTTTGTGGACACCTTTGGGGGGCACCTAAGGACTCCTTTGCTAAGGAGAAAAGTAGCTAAATTTCCATTCACAGCTTTTCATCAAGCTTTGGCCAGGCACTCTGCATAGCAGGGTGGGGCCAGGATAAACACACACCACTGTTATTTCAGGACCAAGGGAAGGGCCAAGCATTCAGGAGAGGGGAGGGGCTCATCCATTTGGGGAGTTGAGGGAGACTTTTTTCACCTGGTTGTAGTAAATGCTATGACAGAGGTACACAGAATGAAGGAGCTGGAAGGTGATCCATCCAACTGGATGAAATAAAGACAGTCCATTGTGTGGTGACAGCATACAGGGGAGGCGGTGGCATGTAGCCTGGACTTTGCAGACTTGGTAAGATTTTAAGGGCAGGAACCAGGTGAGCAAAGCTTGGAAACAAGGAATATTTTCCAGGAAGAGTGAGGAAGGGTTCCAGTTGGCAAAGAAGCTCACCTAACTGGGGTTGCACCACCTAGCTGACAGCAACTGAAGGGAGATAACTTTGCTCTCTGGTTTGAGCATACTGGATCATTTCTCAAAGGCTGCCAATCCCCCTCCTCAGGTTAAGCTGTTCTCTTACATCATTCTGCTCCTCTCTTGGCCCCTTTAACTCTGCCTTCATTTCCCCTGTTCTCCCATTCTCAGTCCTCGCTTTGCTATAGCTTTGTCTTCTAAACCTCAGGTAGTCCCCCAGGTGATTTCACTTACAGGTGAGATCCACCCTTGTATCCAGACCTCCTTCATTCTGGGGAAGGGCTCATCTTACTGCTGGTCCATGTTTCATAAGAGGCATTAGGCCCCATTATTTATTCCTGAATGAGCCTTTACAAAAGTGACAGTGCAGTGCTCCAAGTCCAACGTTTCCTAGGAATTAGTTTTTCAAATGTGGTTATATTCGTAGAATAAAAAAAGAGATGATCATGAAAGTAAGGTGAGGAAGAATGACTACAAAAGAAAACCTACTGCTTGTTAGGAATCTATATCGTCTATAACTGTCCAGTCCAATATGGCAATCACTAACCACATGTGCCTATTTAAATTTAAGTAAATTAAAATGAAAAGTTCAGTTCCTCAGTTGTACCAGCCATGTTTCAAACTCTCAAGAGCTACCTGTGGCTAGTGACCTGGTTATTGGACAGGGCAGGTATAGGGCATTGTCATTATTATATAACCTTCTGTGGGACACCACTGGTTTGTATCCATGCTCAAAACCCCCAACATCTTCACATAAAATCCAAAGCCTCTGCCACGGCCTATCACAATGGTTTCCAAGGAGATGATACTGTCTACTGGGGGGCGTTTGGGAAGTATGTGGAAGTGCTACTAGTATTTAATGAGTAGGGACCAGGAATGCCAGACATCTGTGCAATGCTCAGAATAGATTCCCACAATGCAAAACATCCTGCATCCAGCAAAACCTTTGAAAATTCCTGGAATCTATTATTGATAATTATGAATCAAACCTAGATCCTAACTCCATTTTATATATAAACACAAACTAATGTTTATAGTCTTTTGCCACACACCTAATTATATAGAATGCAACTGTTGCATACTTCAGGGAATGTTTGTACTTTGTTTTGTTTAGAACTCGTCCAAGAGTACTTGCCATTTCAGAAAATCTCTGAAAACATGGTGCTTTTGAGTTGTCAGCACATAGGTATCAATCCATTGTCACATTCACAGTGATTTGTTGTATAGGTGCAAGGATCCTACTAATTCATATAGCCTGGGAAATAATTATTTTATTGAAGGCCTTCTACTGCTCCCTGGAATTGGGGTATTATATTAATTTTTTAAAATTATGAGTGTTATATTATCTACAGATTTTTATTACAAGAGAGTAAAAGGGCCATTTGAAGACATTTGTTATAGGAAAGATGCCTTTGTTTTATAGATTCAAGTACCTCCATGGGGGAACTTCCCTGGTGGTCCAGAGATTAAGACTTCACCTTCCAATGCAGGAGGTGTGGGTTCGATCCTTAGTAGGAAACTAGGATCCCACATGGTTCATGACCAAAAGAACAAAACATAAAACAGGCAATATTGTAATAAATTCAATAAAGATTTCAAAAATGGTCCACATAAAAAATAATCTTAAAAAAAAGAAGTCCCCTGGGACTCTTTAAGCCACTTTGTACTTGCTCCCTCTGCTCCCCCCACACCAGCCTCTTGCTCTTTCTCAAGCTCTGCAAACAGGCTCCTGCTTCAGCCCTTTGCACTCTATGCTCCCATGACCTGAAACACTTTTCCCAGTGCTCTCCATCCCTCCCTTACTTAAGTTTCAGGTCAGACATCAGAGAGAACTTCCCTGACCCTTTATCTGCAATGGCACCCCCACTTCATTCATCACCCACCTGGTCCTGTATCTGATGGTTTACTCACTACCTGCTCCCAGCTCACTCATGGCAGCAGGGACTTTGTAGTGTTCACCACTATACCCAGCATTGTGATGGGGCTCAATATCTCCCTTGAAGAGAGGAAAGAAATTTGAATTCCTCAAGCAAGGTATTCAGGGTATTGAGAACTTATATAGCTTAAATGGATAATGGAATTTTTTTGTAATTGAAGTATAGTTGATTTGCAATACTGTATTAGTTTCAGGATTTTTTTTTAAGGTGGCAAACCATTTTCTAGAAATACCAAATGTGTAAAAAGTTACAAGTTGCATTGTTATTAACTTTCTTCTTTGTTAAAACTAAACAACCTGATTTTTCAATTTGCTTGTTCTCCTTGGAATTTATCTCCAGTGATACCACAAAAAAAGCTTGAAGTTATGATATGCTGTATCCCAGGAACAGTTTGACAGTTTCCTTACTGCTTATAACCTGCAGTTCCCTACAGAAGCCTCCTCTCCACTGTAGTCTCTGCCAAGTGGTTGTCATAGCATTAATTAAACTGGAAGAATGAAGGCATTGCATGTCATTTTCTATATTGAATGCTTTCATGTTATGGACAAATCTCCATGGAGAAATCTGGTACATAAACTGAAAACAAATGCCTGGTAAGTTTACAAAAGCTCATTCAGGGTATTGTTAAGGGGAGAAATTGTTGCACACTGAAATGTGAACTCTGTTGCCTATATCAGGTTTTTTAAATGTCTTGAGAAATATGAGTTTACTATCTTTATTTATTTTCCAAATTGTATTTCAACTTCATCCCCCAAAACATTTTCAGCAATTTTTAAATGGTCACATCTTTTTAATAGATACAATTCTTAGTGTTACTGTATCCAGACAATAGGCTATCAAGTGCTATAAAATAAGAGCTATATTGCCTCACTGCATTCATACATATGGATCAAATTTTTAATTTATTTTTAGATGTTCTCAGGTACCATATATACAAACTGTATTAAGCATATTGCATTTTAAGATATATGGTTTTAATAACAGTGAGCATAATGAGCTATAAAATCAACTGAAAAAAGAGTGGCCTTGCTGTTTTTCAGAAGAATAAATGACTTTGGAAAGATAAGGCTTTATCCCCATGTTCCAAAGTTCGGCTCCCGGGGCTTCTGTTAAACTAGGATGTGCTAGGATTCTACAGGAGGCCTTCCCTGGAGAGAGAGATTGTGGACAGAGTTAGCAAAACACCTAGGCCAGCCTTGTCGACCTGAGAGCACAAGGGGAGGGGCATGCTGAGAGCCTTGGGAAGGCAGGAGGGCAGAGTGAACTCTGAAACAAAGTCCAGTCCTGTGCTTCTCACAGCTTGTTTTCTGTGGCTGTCCTTACTTGCCCACCATGGTGTGAGAATAGAGATTAAGAGTAAGTGCTCAGGATTTGGGGCTTCCCAAGTGGCGCTAGTGGTAAAGGACCTGCCTGCCAATGTAGGAGACATAAGAGACTCAGGTTCCATCCCTTGGCTGGGAAAATCTCCTGGAGGAGGGCAAGGCAACCCACTCCAGTATTCTTGCCTGGAGAATCCCATGGACAGAGGAGCCTGGTGGGCTACAGTCCACGGGGTCATTTCCATTTTTTATTTTTGTTTTTCTAGTAATACTTTTTACTGTAATGTTTAGAAGTGTTGGTCCACTGCAGATTGTATTTTTTTCTCTTAAAAAAAGATCCCCAGAAATAGACCCACAGACATAGAAAACAAACTTATGGTTACCAAAGGGGAAAGGCAGGGGAGGGCTAAATTAGGAGTTTGGGGTTAAATATACACAGTACTATATATAAAACAGATAACTATCAACAAGGACCTACTGTATAGCACAGAGAACTATACTCAATATCTTGTAATAACCTATAATGGAAAATAATCTAAAAAAGAACATATATAAAAGTAAATCACTTTGTTGTACACCTGAAACTAACACAAACATTGTAAATCAACTATATTTCAATATTTTTTAATTAAAAAAAAAAATTAAAAGTTCCCTTACTGCAGATAATTTTAAAAGCAGTGGTTGAAATAAAATTGAATTGTGTAAATAAATCCATTGCCAAGGAGTGCACTCTAAGTAGAATTTTATTTAGAGCATAGAAGTACAGATTGTTCTGTTTTTGTATTAAGTGCACAATTCCTGAAGAGTTTGAGGTACCAGATGAGAGAGATCGTATTATTTCTAAGGTAACTTCTTATCCTGGTTGTGTGATTAATTATTCGTTTAACAAACATGTATTGTTAAATGTTCCAGGTGCTTAGAATACACTATTGGATAAAATAATAAAAATGGAGTTTACATTCTGGTGGAAGGACAAATAAATACAAAAAGCACGCAAATTATGCAAATGTAGAACAGTATTTAAGTGATAGAAATATAAGTTAGGAAGTTAGAAGTGCCAGAGTTGTGTGTATGTGTGTGTGTGTCTGACCATTTAGGATACTGTGCTAAGTGTAAGCCTCACTGAGAAGATGACATTTGAGTAAAAGTTTGAAGAGGATGAGGGCTTAGCCATGACACTTTATGAGGGAAGAATGGTCCAGGCTGAGGGGAGAGCTAGTGCAAAGACCCTGACATAGGATAGCTGGGAAGATGGGTGAGGGAGCAGTAAGTGTACTGGAGCAGGGTGTTCCAGGGGAAGTGATTGGAGACGAGACTGGAGACAGAATGGGAACTCAGATCTCTTGGGGGCAACTCTGGCTTTTACTCAGAATGAAATAGGAAACCACAGAGCACAGGGCCTGGGATTAGAGGTGGCACATTTTAAAAGGGCCACTCAGTCCACTGTCGGAGAAGGTAGTGGCAACCCACTCTAGTACTCTTGCCTGGAAAATCCCATGGACGGAGGAGCCTGGTAGGCTGCAGTCCGTGGGGTTGCAAAGAGTTGGACACAACTGAGCAACTTCACTTTCACTTTTCACTTTCATGCATTGGAGAAGGAAATGGCAACCCACTCCAGTGTTCTTGCCTGGAGAATCCCAGGGACCGGGGAGCCTGGTGGGCTTCTGTCTATGGGGTCGCACAGAGTCGGACACGACTGACGTGACTTAGCAGCAGTCCACTGTGTTTAGAATAGGGTGTGATGCATCCTGGGCCATAAATCTAGCCTTGGTAAATTCAAAAAAATTGAAATCATCCCAGCCATCTTCTCTGACCACAATGCAGTAAGATTAGACCTCAATTACAGGAAAAAAACTATTAAAAGTTCCAACATATGGAGGCTAAACAACACGCTTCTGAATAACCAACAAATCACAGAAGAAATCAAAAAAGAAATAAAATTATGCATAGAAACGAATGAAAATGAAAACACAACAACCCAAAACCTATGGGACGCTGTAAAAGCAATACTAAGGGGAAGGTTCATAGCAATACAGGCGTACCTCAAGAAACAAGAAAAAAATCAAATAAATCAACTAACTCTACACCTAAAGCAACTAGAGAAGGAAGAAATGAAAAACCCCAGGGTCAGTAGAAGGAAAGAAATCTTAAAAATTAGGGCAGAAACAAATGCAAAAGAAACAAAAGAGACCATAGCAAAAATCAACAAAACTAAAAGCTGGTTTTTCGAGAAGATAAACAAAATTGATAAGCCATTAGCCAGACTCATCAAGAAACAAAGGGAGAAGAATCAGATCAACAAAATTAGAAATGAAAATGGAGAGATCACAACAGACTCCACAGAAATACAAAGGATCATAAGAGACTACTACCAACAGCTATATGCCAATAAAATGGACAACTTGGAAGAAATGGACAAATTCTTAGAAAAATATAACTTTCCAAAACTGAACCATGAAGAAATAGAAGATCTTAACAGACCCATCACAAGCACGGAAATCGAAACTGTAATCAGAAATCTTCCAGCAAACAAAAGCCCAGGACCAGACGGCTTCACAGCGGAATTCTACCAAAAATTTAGAGAAGAGCTAACACCTATCCTACTCAAACTCTTCCAGAAAATTGCAGAAGATGGTAAACTTCCAAACTCATTCTATGAGGCCACCATCACCCTAATTCCAAAACCAGACAAAGATGTCACAAAAAAGGAAAACTACAGGCCAATATCACTGATGAACATAGATGCAAAAATCCTTAATAAAATTCTAGCAAACAGAATCCAACATCATATTAAAAAGATCATACATCATGACCAAGTGGGCTTTATCCCAGGAATGCAAGGTTTTTTTAACATCCGCAAATCAATCAATGTAATACACCACATTAACAAATTGAAAGAAAAAAACCATATGGTTATCTCAATAGATGCAGAAAAAGCCTTTGACAAAATTCAGCATCCATTTATGATTAAAACCCTCCAGAAAGCAGGAATAGAAGGAACATATCTCAACATAATAAAAGCTATATATGACAAACCCACAGCAAACATTATCCTCAATGGTGAAAAATTGAAAGCATTTCCCCTAAAGTCAGGAACAAGGCAAGGATGCCCACTTTCACCACTACTATTCAACATAGTTTTGGAAGTTTTGGCCACAGCAATCAGAGCTGAAAAAGAAATAAAAGGAATACAGATAGGAAAAGAAGAAGTAAAACTCTCTCTGTTTGCAGATGACATGATCCTCTACATAGAAAACCCTAAAGACTCTACTAGAAAATTACTAGAGTTGATCAATGAATATAGTCAAGTTGCAGGATATAAAATTAACACACAGAAATCCCTTGCATTCCTATACTCCAATATTGAGAAAACAGAAAGAGAAATTAAGGAAACAATACCATTCACCATTGCATCAAAAAGAATAAAATACTTAGGAATATATCTACCTAAAGAAACAAAAGACTTATATATAGAAAACTATAAAACACTGATGAAAGAAATCAAAGAGGACACAGACAGATGGAGAAATATACCGTGTTCACGGATTGGAAGAATTAATATAGTGAAAATGAGTATACTACCCAAAGCAATCTATAGATTCAATGCAATCCCTATCAAGCTACCAATGGTATTTTTCACAGAACTAGAACAAATCATCTCACAATTTGTATGGAAATATAAGAAACCTCGAATAGCCAAAGCAATCTTGAGGAAGAAGAATGGAACTGGAGGAATCAACCTGCCTGACTTCAGGCTCTACTACAAAGCCACAGTCATCAAGACAGTATGGTACTGGCACAAAGATAGAAATATAGATCAATGGAACAAAATAGAAAGCCCAGAGATAAACCCACGCACATATGGACACCTTATCTTCGACAAAGGAGGCAAGAATATACAATGGAGAAAAGACAATCTCTTTAACAAGTGGTGCTGGGAAAACTGGTCAACCACTTGTAAAAGAATGAAACTAGAACACTTCCTAACACCGTACACAAAAATAAACTCAAAATGGATTAAAGATCTAAACGTAAGACCAGAAACAATAAAACTCCTAGAGGAAAACATAGGCAAAACACTCTCTGACATAAATCACAGCAGGATCCTCCATGACCCACCTCCCAGAATATTGGAAATAAAAGCAAAAATAAACAAATGGGACCTAATTAAAATTAAAAGCTTTTGCACAACAAAGGAAACTATAAACAAGGTGAAAAGACAGCCTTCAGAATGGGAGAAAATAATAGCAAATGAAGCAACAGACAAACAATTAATCTCAAAAATATACAAGCAACTTCTGCAGCTGAATTCCCGAAAAATAAACGACCCAATCAAAAAATGGGCCAAAGAACTAAACAGACATTTCTCCAAAGAAGACATACAGATGGCTAACAAACACATGAAAAGATGCTCAACATCACTCATTATTAGAGAAATGCAAATCAAAACCACAATGAGGTATCATTTCACACCAGTCAGAATGGCTGCTATCCAAAAGTCTACAAGCAATACATGCTGGAGAGGGTGTGGAGAAAAGGGAACCCTCTTACACTGTTGGTGAGAATGCAAACTAGTACAGCCACTATGGAGAACAGTGTGGAGATTCCTTAAAAAACTGGGAATAGAACTGCCATATGACCCAGCAATCCCACTGCTGGGCATATACACCGAGGAAACCAGAATTGAAAGAGACGCGTGTACCCCAATGTTCATCGCAGCACTGTTTACAATAGCCAGGACATGGAAGCAACCTAGATGTCCATCAGCAGACGAATGGATAAGGAAGCTGTGGTACATATACACAATGGAATATTACTCAGCCATTAAAAAAAATACATTTGAATCGGTTCTACTGAGATGGATGAAACTGGAGCCCATTATACAGAGTGAAGTAAGCCAGAAAGAAAAACAACAATACAGTATACTAATGCATATATATGGAATTTGAAAGATGGTAACGATAACCCTATATGCGAGACAGAATAAGAGACACAGATGCATGGAACAATTTTATGGACTCTGAGGGAGAAGGTGAGGGTGGGACGTTCTGGGAGAATAGCATTGAAACATGTATATTATCATATGTGAAACAGAACACCATTCCATGTTCGATGCATGTGACAAGGGCTCAGGGCCGGGGCAATGGGATGACCCAGAGGGATGGGATGGGGAGGGAGGTGGGTGGGTGGTCCAGGAAGGGGAACACATGTAAACCCATGGCTGATTCATGTCAATGTATGGCAAAAACTATTACAATATTGTAAAGTAATTAGCCCCCAACTAAAATAAATAAATTTATAAAAAAAAAAAAAAAAAAAGAATAGGGTGTGATGGGAGATCAGTTAGGGGGCTGTTCTCAGTGAGAGATGATGATGGCTTGGTCTAGAGTGGTTGCACTCTAGACTGCCTCTCACTGTCTAGAGGCAGTGAGAAGTAGGTGGGGTCTAGTTATACTTTTATGGTAGAGCTAACAAGATTTTCTGACCTATGGGGATGTAGCATATAAGAGAAGAAAGGATTCGGTTGTCTTGGTCTCAAATCTTATTTTCTACCATTATAACCTCATGCTTTTTCAGAGAAACTTTCCTATTATGTGTAAAAACTACAGTGAAGAGCCATTCATGAAGAGCCATGAATTCAAACCCTGGATTGTAGCCTCCATTGGAATGAGCCTGTGTCTTTTCCCATCTCTGACACTATCAAGAGACATGATTCCAGGTATACTATAGGCTATTAATGTTTTTTATGGCATAAAAAAAAATATTATACTTTCATTTACACAGAAGATACATACATGTAATTCTCATACATTTGTGACAATAACAAATAATCCCCACGAGCTATCATACCTTACCATCTATTATATGTCTATATCACTGTCTATATGATATTGATTCTTGTTTAATGGGTTTTACATTCCAATGGGAGTTTAAGCTACTATAGGGGTTAAATTATTATTTCCAAGTTTTACTGGAATTCCCAGCTTGAAGAAGGATAAGAAGATAATTCTTTAGGAATAGTACCTCTTGTCATTCAGGGTCTGGACCCTGGTGACAGCTCACTGAGACCAGAAGATCCTCCCATATGTACTGTCTGTTGTAGAAGTGATGGGACAGTAAATGTTGAGCATTTTTTAGGGTTTGCTCGCTAGAAATGCAAATGGAAGAGCTACAGTTTTGGAGTTTCAACCATGCCCCTTCTGAAATCTAACTTCAATCAGACCTGAAATCTAGCCCCTTCAAAAATCTGCCTTTTAGTCTAGGGCCCTGACATCAGCATTCTCTGGTTTTAGAAATAGAATCCCATCCAGAAGAGATAAAGACACAACTCACTGGAGGAGCTGTGCTAGACTGTATATCAAGTCCTCCACACACATAACCCAACTGACTGCAACCTGTCGCCTTTGACGCCTGCATTACTATCCCAAGAAGCAGACTGCAGAAAAGGCTTTGAGTTTAATAAGCATCTTGCCTGAAGTCACTCAGCTGGTTGATTTAGCCAGGATTTAACTCAAATGGTTTCATCCAAAGCCCCTTGATGTCCACTGTTCCACTACTCTGCCTCTTAACACAACAGAGCACTTGCCAAGTGACAGTCACATTCCTTCCTCTGAAACTCCAACATCCCCTTGTGGAAAATCCTTTGTAAAGAGAGACTGGGGTACGTCCTCCAATTTCTATAGTTTACCAACCCTGGGCATTCATCTTGTCTGGATTGAACTTAAGCCAGTTCATTTTTAGCCAAGTTTCCAATTTAGGCAGCCAGTGGGCAAAATACAAAACCCACCCTGTCAGAATCAGATGAAAAAGAAATACAGGCTGGGGATTCTTGGCATAACAATGAAGCAGGAGGTCCAGGGCCCTTGCTGCTGTTTTAAATGGTCTCCTACTGACACAGAACAGGGAGCATCCCTCTGGCAGGAGACACAAGAGCAGCATCCCCTCAGTAGACGAGCAATCACCGCAAACCACCTTTTGAGTTTTTCGAGAGAAGGATGGATTTGCTGGAGCCAAAAAGAAACAAAACTGACCGCGCCACCTCAACACCCGAAATTGAATAGTCCTTGGCCGTGGTACAAGGAGCACAATGAACACTAAGCCAGCCAAACTCAATTCAACTGACCACGGGAATCAAGGTGGGAAAACAAAAACAATTGATTGAAATGGTCCTGCTTGTCCCTTCTGTTCGTCCTCCACCCACACCCATCCTTCCCTTTATCCTTTCCACCTGCTCGGTCCTCAGCCACCACCAGTGGTGTGAGCACACTAACCCTAAGGAAGCTCACATGGGAAGGTGAAGAGGCAGAACGTGTGGGCTTCCAGAGCACTGAGGCTTCAATCTTTTGTCTCCTCTCATCTCAGAAACAAGAGTCAGGTCAGGAGAGAAGAATCCAGAGTAGAAGTGGGGGGTAACACCTCCAGATTCTGATAGGAGGGAGCCCTAGAAAGAGACGAGAAGGAGAGTTGAGAGGATGGGAAAGTAAAGGAGAACGGGGAGTGGAAAAACTAGGAAAAGCAAGAGTGATGGGATGAAAAGGAAGGACCCCACCCAGATACCACCAGGAAGGCCCTCCAGAATAACTTGTCCAAACAACACGACAGTACTGTGGCTTCTTATGCTGTTTTCAGGTCCTTTGAGAATTTAAAAATTTAAAATAGAATCAAGATAGATGTCTGGGGAGTCTGTTTAACCTACCTACTGAGCCCTGGTGGGACTGAACACCATCTGCTTGGAGCCCCACTGTCTTCCTTCACAGAACCACTGATGGTTACCTGCCTCCATTAGTGTGAGGCCTGTCACTCTCCCACCCCCCAAAACTGAAACGCCATCAAGAGTGAGGATTGTCTCTAATAAGTCTTTATAGTCCCTGCCCTTCATATGATCCTTGCCTCATGGCAGGGACTTAATAAATAAAAATCCTAAGTACCATAAAACCAAATCATTCAGTTCAGTTTAGTCACTCAGTTGTGTCCAACTCTTTGTGACCCCATGGACTGCAGCACAACAGGCTTCCCTGTCCATCACCAACTCCTAGAGCTTACTCAAACTCATATCCATAGAGTCAGTGATGCCATCCGACCATCTCATCCTCTGTCGTCCCCTTCTCCTCCTGCTTTCAATCTTTCCCAGCATCAGGGTCTTTTCCAATGAGTCAGTTCTTCGCATCAGGTGACCAAAGTATTGGAGTTTCAACTTCAGCGTCAGTCCTTCCAATGAACACTCAGGACAGATCTCCTTTAGGATGGACGGGTTGGATCTCCTTGCAGTCCAAGGGACTCTCAAGAGTCTTCTCCAACACCACAGTTCAAAAGCGTCAGTTCTTCGGCACTCAGCTTTCTTTATAGTCCAACTCTTACACCCATACATGACTACTGGAAAAACTATAGCTATGACTAGACTGACCTTTGTTGGCAAAGTAATGTCTCTGCTTTTTAATATGCTGTCTAGGTAGGTCATAGCTTTTCTTCCAAGGAGCAAGCATCTTTTAATTTCGTGGCTGCAGTCAGACACAAAATATATCCTGCATGACTGCATGTATAGAAAGATCCAAACAGGCAATACTAATCCGTGGACAGGAGTAAAGATTATTTTTGAGTAAGAGTATTAGTGGGAGGTGCCGTGAGGGGGCCTCTTAGAAGTGATGATGTTCTATCACTTGAGCTAGGTAGTATTTTTTTAATATTATTCATGTGCTTTATTTAGTGGTTGCAAGTGGGCAAAGAGGAAACATCACAGGGATTCAGGCCCTGTACATCACAGAACTGTCATTCATGTTTTCATAATCACTGCAAGGGAGGACCCAACACCTGTCTGGTGGGAAATTTCCTGGGTCAGTGGAAAGTCAGGGGAGTTTACTCTGTTGTGGCATAGGACCAGGCAGTGGCCTTCTGATGGTTGACAATAGAAGCTCAGGTGGAGCAGGTGTTGGCGGAGAAGAGATAAGGGCTCTCATCAACCTCAATTCTAACTCCAGGAATAAGAGAAGTAGAAAGCAGGAGAGAGGAAGGAGCTGGAGGAGAGAGCAGTGCAGCTGAGAGGGGGCCTGAGACATTGTGGAACCAACATGAAGGCAGGGCTTCCATGCTTGTAGCTCTTCTTGCTGGAGAAGGAGGTGGTACTGTTTTGAGGAGAGGGGACTGCTGCCCCCGGTGGAGCTGAGGGCATTTCGCACAAAAAACTTTTAATGTTTCCATTGTGAAATGTATTAAGCTTATATCATTATATCATTTATATCATAAATTTATTTATGATTTATGGACTTTTCTGTATGTATATGTGTGTTTCAATAAAAAATTTCCTAAAATTAAAAAAGAAAAATCAGAATTGCTACTTCAGGCAGAGGATCTATCAAAAGAAACTGAGGTGGCTCAGAGACTCTAATTATACAAGGAGCTGCTTCTCCCTTCTTCTGCTGAGTATGAATTAAAGTAGCTTTCAAATTATATGACAAGCCTCACCAGCAGTTCCTAAACATAATTACTCAGTAGCACATCTTATTTCACTGCTGATCAATCATTGATCCTTAACAGGTCAACAAAAAGGAATGCATCCATATGTATTGCAAAGTACAATCTAATTAAGGACCTCTGTAGTCAGTCCCATGTTCTATATTATTGATTCCCCAAAATGTTGTTACACCGGAGGCGAACAAAAAGAATTTCCTGCATCAGTAAGCTTTCAGGATGTCAGACGCTGAAAAGTGAATTGTGCCTCTGATTAATTGACTTTAATAATAATAATTTTATTTATATAGAGAGCTTGCCAAGGTATTCAGGGAGCTGTAAAGCAACCCATAATCCATGATTAAAGCATTATACAAGCAATATATAACAAGACTCCCTCCTAAAGTAAAACAAAGGGAAGAGATGGATGGGGCTGAGATATGAAGGTGCAGGAGAGGGGACGGGCTGTGGATTCAGTGTGGAAAGGGTGGGTGATAAATACTTCGTTAGAGGAAGAGGGGAGTTTCCTGGGATTGGCAAAGGAGTGTAATTGAACAGAGTTGCATTGAAATAATGGCCTATGGGGAGTCAGTCTGAGCCCCGCAAAGACATGTGCACTTCCTCCTCTCTGACTCTGATGAAGGGAGCACAGATAATCATCACATCTTTCCTGTCAGCTACATCCTATCTATGGGCAAAGTTTTTCATAATGATCCAAACAGCAAAAGTTAAGGAAAAACATATAAATTATTCCTCACTTCTTGACATTGGCAAAAGATCTGATAATTTTCTTTTTATCAGCTCCTAGTGAAGTCCTGGGAAATATAAACATGTGTGCAAGTGACTGTGAAGGTGCCCAAGTATGAGAATTCTGAGAGAACAACAGCAGGAACTGAGAATTAGGTGTGATCAGCTGGTTCTTCCTTCCTCCGCAGACCCTTCCCCAGTTCCACCTGCATGCCTTTCCCATGCCTGCCCCAGCTTCCATCTGCCTACATGACCTCTCTCTTCACCCATGGCTCCTCTCTGGGTCTTTTCAGTTTTTTACTTTCTTCTCTTGTGGTTTGCAACCAACGCATGGACATTATTTGAAAATGTGCAAAGCAGAGAGAAATGTAAAGAAGTGAAAAAAAAAAAAATTATCCCTAGTCCAACCACCCCAAAGGCAACTGCTTTTTTATTATTTCCTAAAATATTGTATTAATGTGTGTGATGTATTTACAAGAAGAACATCTCTGTGGATATGTACCAAAGTGTTGTCAGTGGTTATTCTAGGTGGTGGGATGATGGTTCTCACTTTTATCTTTATACCTTTGTATAACGTTGGAAAAAACATACATATCTATTGGTTAAAAATCAGGGGAAAACAATAAAGTAAAAAAGAATCAAGCAGGTTATTTTTCTATTGAGATTTGTCACCTGATATTTAATGTTATCTAGCCAATGACACCCCACTCCAGTACTCTTGCCTGGAAAATCCCATGGACGGAGGAGCCTGGTAGGCTACAGTCCATGGGGTAGCTAAGAGTCGGACACGACTGAATGATTTCACTTTCACTTTTCCCTTTCATGCACTGGAGAAGGAAATGGCAACTCACTCCAGTATTCTTGCCTGGGGAATCCCGAGGACAGTGGAGCCTGGTGGGCTGCCATCTCTGGGGTCACACAGAGTCGGACACGACTGAAGCGACTTAGCAGCAGCAGCAGCAGCCCATCTTTTTTAGATGGGATGATATGATAAAATTTGATTTCCAAAAAGATGAGTAGCAGATCCTGAAACCACATTTTTGGACAGAATGTTGATGGTCTGGTTCTATTCCACTCTAGGTTACAAGTCTAATTTTTATTTAGTTTGGTCATGTAAGTAACAAGAAAAAAGAGTCATTGTAGGAAAAGTAAAACTAATTAACAATAACCACAAGTGATGAGATGAATGATTAAAAATGACACAGCCCCACTAGCAAGGTGATATGTGCAGTTAAACAGAAAAGCTGAGGTCACTGAAGGGAATTTTTCTCTACCTGGGGCTGGGGCAGGGGATTCCCTGTAGCTCAATTAATTCTACCTAATTCCCGGGTAAATTGAATAAAATTTTTATCTTATGTTGGGTAAATACAGTGGTTAATATCTACCCAGTAGACTGCAATGCTGTCTGCAATGAAATTAAAAAAAAAAAAAAAAATTAAACCCCTCTTTTGTTTTGTGTTGTTCTTACCTAGATTGGCTACATAGTCATGTGCCTTTGTTTGATGAAAGCTGAAAAGATGTTCTGGCAGGGAGGAAGTGGAGCCAGAGGTTACTGGGAATCCTTGGGCAATGAGTGATTGATTAGTGGGTGAGGAGTCAAGTGAGAGCTAGTGCCCTGGATTGAATAAAAGAGTTTCCATTATTCAGGGAGTGCTAGAGAAGGATGGAGAGAAACTGCATGGAAGGCTGCCATGAGTCTGAGAAAAAAGCAGCTTTCTGGGAAAGAAAACAGACATTAGGGCAAAGAAGGCAACCATATTCTACCCACTGAGCAAAAAAAAATTAAGAAGGACAAAGGATAAAAAATAAGCATAGAAGGAGGCAGATTGTAGAATGTTACATGTGTTTTGCTTTTGTGCACTATTTCCCCTTTAATATTTGTCCTTCTCTTGATTGCTGATTACATAGTCACCAATTTTATAGATTTTTATGTTTAAGATGAGAGTTTGTTTCAAAGCCTATGACTGATGCTACATGATTGCTCAGTCTTACCTCTTGGCGTGTTTGTATTTGCATGCAGTATGTGGTATCTGAGACTATTACAGAAGAAAGAAAACAGGAAAGAATATAAGCCATCTCTGTTGCTTAAAGTGGGGTAGCAGCTGAGTCAAAGCTGGGATTATCAGGTAACAAACTGAGGTTCGATTCTTGGATTACTCTGATGTGATAAGACTGTCTTTCTCTAAACAGTGTTTGTCAAACTGCCAGTTGGGGTCCATTACTGAATTGTGAAATCAGTTGGGTGGATTACTCAGCCTTTTTATAAAATTCAGGAAATAGAATAGAAAATATCAGAATGCATTGCATGTAGTAAGAACAAGTATTGTTTTATAAAACTTCTATTGTTTCTCACACACACACATATACATGTATTCCTGTGTGTGTACTGATTTGCAATGTAAAATGTATTTTTTATATGGGTCAGAGTAAAAAAATAATAATTTCAAAGCTACTTTCATAGAGTACATTCTTCAATACTAACAAATTACAAGTTAAAAATATGGAAGCAGTATAATGAAAATTATACTTTACTATAATAATTTTCTATAAGGATTTTGAAGCAAGGAAAGCTCAGGCTTGAGTTGTTTCAAACCAGACTAAACAAAGACATTCTCAGAAATTGCACCTAACTGGCAGATTAATAAGCCTTTCAGTAAAACTGGTAGAGTTGAATGTATCTGTGTGTGAGTGAGTTTTAGACTTAACATGTTACCTTTTGAAGCCCAAACAAATTAAATCTACAGATGTTCAGCTTCTGGTAATTTAATATAAGACATGGAGGCTAGTGGATCAGAGACTTAAACATAGTAGATAAGAAAAATACCACTTATATTTGTTTTGGATTATGCTACTTGAGTATTTTTCATTATATTTACCTCACTATCTACATTTCCTATTTAACTGTATTGAGGTGAATTTCCTTCTCTGAACATAGACTTTCTGACAGTGGAGAAGGTAGGTGACTCAGAAGCAAACCTGATGATTAAAAATTATCATTTTGACATTAAAATTTGCATCCACAAAGTAGCTATTTTATAAGAGGTTTTGCAGCTGGCAGAATTCACAATTATGACATATATATTTGTGTATTACTTTTTCTATTTTTTATTTGTCTAATCCAGCTTAATTCCTACTGAAGATGTTTTATCTTAGGAGTACCAAAACATTTTTGTTAGTAGTAAGTTTTACACGTAAGTCGGCCTTGTTCTAGAGTCAGGGGAGGGTGGATAGCATCCTATTTTGATACTTACATGTGCACCCACCCGAATTGATCCATATACTCCCCAGCCACGTCCTGATACTTTTTCAGGCTGTAACCTAAGAACTTGGTATAGAATGGGTCAGCAGTTATCTACATGTAAGAAAATAAATTAAGTAATAATGTATTTTTTTTTTTTAGTTGTTCAGTAATAATGTATTTTAACTTTAACATGCTTTTAAGAAATCTGTACCTGAAATTCCCCTTAAAAAGAAGTACTCAGTGAAGAGAAGGTGGAATGAGTGATGAGAATACATTGAGGAAGATAAAGAGCAGTGAAAAAAAAAATCAATTTTAAGAGTTTGACACCAAATCTATAAGGAGAAACATTTAAATTTTTTTTCTTTGACAGTATTTCTAACTGAACTCATGGACAATCAGTCTTCTATAAAGTGGCATTTTAAGAGATTACACCAACAGATTGAAATGTGGTTGTTGCTTTCTGAATTTTCATTCACTGAAAATTTATCTTTCAATCTGTTCCTCACTTAATTGTTGGAGATATGTAGTACCCTCTTTAATAATTAGCAATCAGATTTCTTCAAAAGAAGAAAATCCCTTGCAAAATTATCTTTAAAAAAGTTGTTGATTAAAGAGCACTATTTCTTGGTAAGAGTGCTGTAGATTACTTGGCAGCACACATCTTTATTCATGAACACCCTTTGAAATTCAGTTTTGCATGTATTTAATGTAATTTTTTTTCTTCAAAATGAATGAAGTTATTTAAAAATGAGAATAAATACCCACATTTAGTCCTTTGAAACAATTAAAATAGTTAAAAGTGATTGTCCTTTAAAAACCTCTTTGCTTAGAAAAGCATATTGGCTATCACTTATAGTCATTCTTTGTAAGTTTTAAAAATATGAAACACAATCTTTATCAAAACCATAGCTGTCTTTTTGTAGAAATTGACAAGCTGATATTAAAATTCATGTGGAAATGCAAGGAAGCCAGAATACCCAAAACAAACTTGAAAAAGAAGAGCAAAGTTGGAGGATACACAGTTAACACTTTCAAAACTTTCTAGAAAGCTACAATAATCAAGACTGGCGTAAAATTAGCATACGTTTAGATATATAGAGCAATGGGACAGAATTGAGAGTCTTAAAAAAGATATATATTTATCATCACCTCATTCTTGACAGGGGTGAAAGAATTCAATGGGAAGAACAGTCTTTTCAAGTGGTAATGCTAGGACAGCTGGATAACCATGTAAAAATAGTGAAGTCATACCCCTACTTTACACCACATACAAATTTTAATTCAAAATTAAAAACAGACCTAAATGTAAGAACAAAAACTATGAAACTCTTAGAAGAAAACTTAGAAGTAAATCTTTGTGACCTTGGATTAGCCAACTGTTTCTTAGAAACACCAAAAAACCAGTTGACAAAAGGAGACATAGCTTGATTGAACATCACATATGCAGATGACACCACGCTTATGGCAGAAAGTGAAAAAGAACTAAAGAGCCTCTTGATGAAAGTGAAAGAGGACAGTGAAAAAGTTGGCTTAAAGCTCAACGTTCAGAAAACTAAGATCATGGCATCTGGTCCCATCACTTCATGGGAAATAGATGGGGAAACAGTGGAAACAGTGTCAGACTTTATTTTTGGGGGCTCCAAAATCACTGCTGATGGTGACTGCAGCCATGAAATTAAAAGACGCTTACTCCTTGGAAGGAAGGTTATGGCCAACCTAGATAGCATATTTAAAAGCAGACACATGACTTTGCCAACAAAAGTCCGTCTAGTCAAGACTGTGGTTTTTCCAGTGGTCATGTATGGATGTGAGAGTTGGACGGTGAAGAAAGCTGAGCGCTGCAGAGTTGATGCTTTTGAAGTGTGGTGTTGAGAAGACTCTTGAGAATCTCTTGGACTGCAAGGAGATCCAATCAATCCATCCTAAAGGAGATTAATCCTGGGTGTTCATTGGAAGGACTGATGTTGAAGCTGAAACTCCAATACTTTGGCCACCTCATGCGAAGAGTTGACTCATTGGAAAAGACCCTAATGCTGGGTAGGATTGGGGGCAGGAGGAGAAGGGGACGACAGAGGATGAGATGGTTGGATGGCATCACCAACTCAATGGACATGGGTTTGGGTAGACTCCAGGAGTTGGCGATGGACAGAGAGGCCTGGCGTGCTGCAATTCATGGGGTCGCAAAGAGTCGGACACCACTGAGCAACTCAACTAAACTGAAGGATGAAAACTTTATGCTTGAAAGGACAGCATCAAGAAAGTGAAAATACAACTCACAAAATGGGAGAAAATATTTGCAGATCACATATCTGAAAAAAGTTTGATATCCAGAATATAAAGAACATTTACAACTCAACAACAAAAGACAACCTAATTTTAAAATGAACAAAGAATTTAAATAGACAGTATTCCAAGCATCTATTTAAATGGTTAATAAGTACATGAAAAGATTTTCAGCATCATTGTTACTAGGTAAATGTACATCAAAATGCAAAGAGTTGGCCATGACTTAGCAACTGAACAACAACAATATCAAAATCAGTCCTTCCATGGTGTCTTAGTGATAAAGAATCCTCCTGCCAATGCAAGAGATGCAGGTAAAATCCCCTGGAGAAGGAAATGGCAACCCATTCCAGCATTCTTGCTTGGGAAATCTCGTGGACATAGGAGCCTGGCAGGCTATAGTCCATGGCGTCACAAAAGAGTCAGACATGGCTTAGTGGCTAAACAACATACATAACAACATCAAAACCACAGTGGTACCACTTCACACACGTTAGGTTGGCTGTGATCAAAAAGATGAACAGTTGTAAGTGTTGATGAAGATATGAAGAAACTGGAACCCTCATGTATTGCAAGTGGGTATGTGAAATAGTTCAGCTGCCTTGGAAACAATTTGGAAGTTCCTCAAAATGTTAGAGCTACCATGTAACCCAGCAATTACATTCCTAGATGTTGACTCAAGGGAACTGCAAACATATGTCCACACAAAAATTTGTACATTAATATTCAAAGCAGCATTATTCATAAAAATCAAAAAGTAAAACCAACCCAAATGTCCAGTCAACTGATGAATGGGTAAATAAGATGTATATCCACACAATGGAGTTTCATTTGGCAGCAATGAATTATTCAGTTATGAAAAGAAATGGAATACTGATACAGTTTCCAACATGAATGAACCCTAAAATCATTGTGCTAAGTGAAAAAAGCAGACATAAAGGCCATATATTGTATGATTCCACCCATATGAGATGTCCAGACTAGGCTAATCCATAGAGACAGAAAGCAAATTAATAGCTGGCAGGGCTGGAGGGAGGAGGGAATGAAGAGTGACTGCTAGAGGTAAGGGATTTCCTTGAAGGGATGAGAATATTCTAGAATTAGTCATAATGGTATATATATATATATGTACATATATATATATATATATATATATATATATATATATATATATATATAAAGATCACTAAAACATACACTTGGAAAATATTAATTTTGTGATATGTGAAAAAGTATTAGTAGCTCAGTCGTGTCCGACCCTTTGTGACTTTACGGATTGTATTCCGCCAGGGTCCTCTGTCCGTGGAATTCTCCAGGCAAGAATACTGGAGTGGGTTGTCATTCCCTTCTTCAGGGGATCTTCCCAACCCAGGTCTCCTGCATTGCAGGCAGATTCTTTACCGTCTGAGCCACCAGGTATGTGAATTATATCTTAGTAAAAAACGAAAACAAAAAAGTTTTAGGGGACAATTGAGGCAATACAGACTTGGTCTTACATTAGACAATATTAGGCAATAATTTCTAACTTTCTTAGGGTAAAAATGATAGTATAGCTATAAAACAACTATCATCATTTTAAATTGAAAAATTCTGAAATATTTAAGGGTCTAATTTATGATGTTTGCAACTTATTGTCAAATAGTTCAACAAGAGACATATCTTTATACATGCATAAATAAACCAAAGTTAGCAAAACAATGATTCAGTCTAAGTGGGGGGCATCTAAGTATATACTCTACTCTTTTTTTCAGCTTTACTTGAAACTTTTCATAAAGTTGGGAAAAGAAGAAAAAAAGGTCCCCTAAAGTTTCATCATTGTAGTTGTATAGTCGCTAAGTTGTGTTTGATTCTTTGCAACCCATGGACTGTAGCCAACCAGGCTCCTCTGTCCATGGGATTTCCCAGGTAAGAATACTGAAGTGGGTTGCCATTTTCATCTCCAGGGAAAGTTTCATCATTAGTCACATAGTAAATACCATTCCAACCTCCTTTGTGGGTTGGATTTTAGAAGCAGGAGATAATTTATAAAACACTATATAGAATATAGTGATTTTTGTTTTAAAACTCTGCATTTTTAGAGATTGGAGTGTTTGTCACCACTGAATTCTGACAAATGCAAAATCCATTATTTTATAAGTCAGTTGTCTACCTTCATTATTTTATCTTCTAAATTTAAGACACGCTTTACTTTCCTTGGGGCTTCCCTCATAGCTCAGCTGGTAAAGAATCTGCCTGCAATGCAGGAGACCCCAGTTCAATTCCTGGGTCGGGAAGATCCACTGGAGAAGGGATAAGCTACCCACTCCAGTATTCTTGGGCTTCCCTGGTGGCTCAGCTGGTAAAGAATCTGCCTGCAAGGTGGGAGACCTGGGTTCGATTCCTGGGTTGGGAAGATCCCCTGGAGAAGGGAAAGGCTACCCACACCAGTCTTCTGGCCTGGAGAATTCCATGGACTATAGAGTCCATGGGGTCACAAAGAGTTGGACAGGAGTGAGTGACTTTCACTTACTTTCCTATTCAAACTTTTTAGAAAAATTTCAGGGCTGCTCAGGGTTAGATGATGAATAGCTAGTAATGATTACTTTGATGGCAAACTTTATTTTCCAAGCTGCTGGGGAAAAATTTTTATCAGGACAGTCTTCAGAGAGTAAAAACAGAAACATTAGACTTAACTAGAAATTCACATCATGGGCTTCTTAAGAGAAACAGCACATAAATGAGTACTAGACGTCTTGTAAATAGATTGATGAGCTGACAGAATCTGGAACTGGAAAAGTAGAGAGAGCTTAGGCAAAATATTCTATAGACAAACCCCACTTAGGACTGACAAAGCAGCCTTCTTGATGCTCAGGCCCTGGGGCCCTGGTTATCCTGGACCCTGTCACCTTGCCAGGCCATCTCCCGCTGACAGCCTCCTTCTGACCGTTCTTCCAACCACAAACCTTTCTGTTCCAGGGCATAGCTTTGGACCTCTGTGGAAACACTTATCAGTGAGACAAAGACAAGTTTTCAACCGAAGAGTTTTACCTTTTTCAAGAAGTAAAAAAGGCCTTACAGGTCAGCATCTACAGCACCTGATTATGGAAACATTTGCTCAGTCATCAATTTACCCTCTCACTGGCAAGTTTTGCATATATGGACTGTCAGAGCAAGAATCCCATTGATCTTGTTCATCTCTCTATGTCATTGACATAAGGTAAGTGCTCAGTTGATATTGACTGAATGAGTATTAGTGCCAACTAATACTATGTGGTGCCATAGTATTAGTGCCAACTATGTACGATACCCTGTGTCAGGTATTGGGGGTGCTAGGATGTAAAAGACACGGTCCCAGCACTTGGAATTCTCAAACAGCCATAAGCAAATTATAATATTGCAAGTAAAATGGAGGGATACATATGAGGTTTTATGAGATTACAGAGATAGGTAGACTTAGGAAAACTTTCCCGAGCTGCAATCCATAGTTACATTGATGGTTATAGTGCAATGGGGAATGGCTTCTTTCACTGAAAACTGCTTCTATTCTGATAATGTAATTGAAACCCAGAGGCCCATGTAATCAATGTCTATACTCATTTGTACATGTTGGGCAGTTATTAAAGACCAAAACCACTTGAAAATGGCCTCTTCCCTGATGCCTTTTGACTGACATGACCTTCCGGTAAGGCTCAGATCTTTTCTGCAGGAAGGGTTCTCTGATCAATCTTGCTCAGATACAACTTTCACTTATATACTCTGCCTTTGTTTTTACCAATTTGAAGCATCAGACATGTTGCTTTGAATTGCTGTTCCTTGTTTTGTGTATCTATATCATTTTTCTTGCTGGATTTTCAAAGGATAAGGGCAACCAGTTCTTTTCATTCCACTTTTCTCCCTTTACCTCCTTCAAGTAGAACTTTGCCCAGAGCAGTTGCTTCATCATGGTTGCTCAGATGTATTGTCTTTGTTGTTACCAAGTGTAACAATGTCACTGGGGGCTCCCTTTTCCTTTTCACTTGATTCAAGGCCTATGTGATTCCCTTTTTATAGAAAGAACTCCTCCCAATTCCTCCTGTGGATGGTCAGGCCACTCTGATTCTCCTTTGGTTCAGTGAATGAGTGACTCAGTGAAACACTGACTAGTCAGACATGACACTGCAAGGCAGGACTTGGACAATACTGGATTTGTTCTAAGCTCCTGTCCCTCATCGCTCCTTCCAGAGGTGCATTTTTATTCTTTATTTCCATTTCTAAAACATGCAGCATAGGATCTGTAACTCATTCCCAATAAGATAATAAAGAATTGAAAAGATTTTAAATGTCTGCTTTCCTTAGATTAATTGTAATTCGGTAACTCAGCAAAATCTTAATCTAAGGAGAGAAACTCCAACCATGCAATGTCAGATATTATACTGCAAGAGAAATAAGTACTTTCTGGCCAGCTCAGTTTCCTCACCCATCTCAGGACCCTTCATAGGCAGAAAGCCAGCATGCTCCCAAGGGGTCACCAGTTCACATCTAATGTTGGCACTGGTTGTTGCCTTCTTGGTGACGACTTCATATTTGCATGAAATGAAGTGGTAATTTCATTTCCTGTTTCTGGTACAAGGATGCCCAGTGCACAAACTCCATCTAATGGGTTTCCATCAATAATCAGCACTCTGTAGGAAATCAGACACCAGGGAGTGAACTGCCTGGAGGAAAAGGCCTCTCTCCCTTGGGTGCTGCCTTTAACAAAAAATTGACACATCCTTTGGCAGAGAAGGCTAAGAGGAAGGAGTAGAAAACTTAATGTGCAACTTTCCAAACTCTTCTGGGAATAAACTCGATAAGCTTTGGTATTCACCATAATCTGATTTGCTAATCTTGAGAAAGTACTTTATAAGTTTAACATAAATTTAGAAGTACTCTTGCCAGGAGAACCAGGCAGCACAATGTCCTTTTGACTTACAGCTGCAGTAGTGAGACCTTGCATGCATTTTAGATGATTCGATCATATTCTATCAAACTCTGCAGCTCTGGTGTGAACTGTATGTAGATCATTTACTAGCTTTCCTGATAATAAAACATCAGAATATGAACATTTCTTTTTTGGGGAGCATAACCAAGAGATAGACACTGTATGTGGCTCTGTAGCTGTTGAAGCTGAAATACTGATATCAATCATTCATAAAAACTGGGGACACTATAAAAATTAATTTGGATTCAGGTATTTAAAATCAGAGAACTGAAATAATAGGTTAGAACTACCAAATGTCGTGAATACTTCTTGGAAGTTCCTATATGAGAACTGACAAAAAAAAGACACCATATCTCAGAGTAGTTATTTAATAGCAATAACATGGACACTAATTCTTATTTTATTTTCTTCCAAATGATAATAATGTACTACATACGTACAGTGTTTTACTCTATATAAGGCACCACATCACAATGATTAAGAATATTGACATTACTAATTGCTAGCTGTGTGACCTTGGATAAATCTCTTTGCCTTTCTGTGTCTCAGTATTTTTCATCTGTAAAATGGAAATAAGAGTACCGCCTACCACCTAAGATTGTTGAGGGCTGTGTTAAGACACTGAAAGTACTTAAGGTGATGTCTGATACAGAGTAAGGGCTTCATAAATGTCATCTCAGTACTATTTTCTTTTTCATAATCTACATTCATCTGTTAATCACAATAAGCATTAAATAAGTGTTTCAATAACACGATAAGTGTTAAAGTATATTGGTTTGGTAGCCAATGATAGAACTAGCTTATGCAGAGAGGCAACTTACTTTGACTCATGGGACCCAAGGAAGGGTTGGATACCCAAAACTATGGAAAGGTCCTCCAGCTCACTAATTTGTTCTTTGACCATAACCATTCTGCTATTAAACCCATTTATTGTATTATTCCCCATCACAATATGTTCATTTGCCTATTTTTCATAATTACTTTTCTCTGCTTCATGTTTCTAATATTCCTTATATGTCTGAATTTTATTCATTTAAAATGTTTCTTACATTAATTCTGCTTTTTGCACGCAAGTTGTTCAATATTTGCTTTCATTTTATAGTGTTTGTCCTTGTAAGAGATCTCATTGTTTGTTCCTTGGGATCATCAGCTGGCTTTGTGTTCTGGAGGTCTTCTGTTTACCCCTCCAGATCCACTCACCATCTTTTCCCACCCTGCTCAGTATCCTTTAAGACTGACCTGTACAAACAACTTCAACAGGTTCCCTTACCCTCTGTGTTCTGGAAAGAATCATCAGGAGAATGGTGGGAGGGAGAGCGTGAGGTCAAGGGTATTTATTCTCTCACTTCCCTCCCTATAGTGTTGTCTGTGTCCTTGACTGAAGATTGGAATCTGGACTGTCTTCTTTTGATTCTCTTACCTCCTTCCAGATCTGTTACTAGTACTTAAGTACTACCATATGCTGCCCACACAACTGTAAATAGTCTTAATATTAAAGTTTTCTCAAATTATCAGGTTGAATATGCCACTATCTCCTGCTGGATCCCTGGCTAATATATTCAGCTAGTGATGTCTACCTGGAGAGAAGAGCAAAAGCTTATTAGACACTGGCTAGCATTTCTTCAAGTGAGTTAGAAAATAGGGAGTTCTAGACCAGGTGATTTTGGGGAAATGACCCATGGTGGAGAGACCCTCAAGCTGAAACAGAAGGATAAGCCACCCCAGCCTCATCCTTTCCACCCAGGAGTTCAGCCCCTCTTCTTGGGAATTGCTTTGATCCTAGGATGCCATTGCTAAAGTTGTGGGGGTTCTTTGAGACAGAACAGGTTGCTCAGGTGCTTGACAGCTCATCTGTACTTAAAGTGTCTATTCTTTATCTTTGCAGCTTCTAGAAGCTTCCAGAGCTTCTTAAAAGCTCTGTGGTTGTGGTAGAAAAGGCAGTAATCTCTGCTTAGGGAATGTTGGGAAGAGAAAAGATCATAACTAGAAAATTTCCTGCTAGCCTTTCACCATTTGGTTCTTTAGAGCATGCCTCATCATCTATCCTACCCTAGTCCCAACCACCTTCTGTTTCTCCAAGAATTTCTTACAGTTTGTTTTTGTTGTGTTGTTGTTGTTTTAAAGATTTAGAGCTAGCTCTGAGCTCTTCTTCAACTTCTCTTGGGTATAGTTTGGGGAATGAAATCATTGGTGGAATTTCTTGGATCTGTAATTGAACACCAGTGCTCAAAAGACACTTATATTTTGTTAGCATTGATGTTCTGATTCACTAGGGCAATAATTATTTGCCCAAGGAAGACTCTCAAAGGTTATTGATTCATAGGCTGATAATAAACAGGATAAATCCTCAGAGGTAACCCAATGCATCTCCCTAGGAATGTCTGTACCCAACGCTATCACAAAGGGACAGATAGAAAATCTCTGCCCAAGTACAGGAAGGTCTGGCCCTACCTTCTATGGTTATTATACTAACACTGTCCTGAATACTATAGTGGGTATCCTGATGTACCACTTAGGCCCCCATCAAGAATGAAGAATTATTATACCAGCTGTTGGGTGTGCTATCAGACCTTTCGGGGGATTGCCTTGATTGAAGATATAAAAGGAGATATGATGAGAAGACACTGCTGCTAAGTGTAAGGGAGAAGTCAGAGAACTATTAAAGTTTCTACCTTTGAGTAGCTCACAGTCTTGCTAGGAAGATAACTCATAAATAAAAAGTAGTATAATTGAAAAAATAAAAGAGTATGTGATAAACCACAAGAGTGAGCCAGGCAACAACTACAGTAATTTTCGAATTTGGAAGAATAGCATGAGGTCCATTTGGGCAAGGCTAGTCATGGAAGATTCTGTATATAGGAGATAATTGTAAAGAGACTTAAGCCTGGATGGAATTAGCTAGGATATACTGCAAATATGGTTGATCTAGAGAATTCTTAACCCTATCAGTTCAGTTAGTTCATTCTCTCAATTGTGTCTGACTCTTTGAGACCCCATGGACTACGGCACACCTGGCCTCCCTGTCTATCACCAACTCCTGGAGTTTACTCAAACTCATGTCCATTGAGTCAGTGATGCCATCCAACCATCTCATCCTCGGTCGTCCTCTTCTTCTCCTGCCCTCAATCTTTCCCAGCATCAGGGTCTTTTCAAATGAGTCAGTTCTTCACATCAGGTGATCAAAGTATTTGAGTTTCAGCTTCAACATCAGTCCTTCCAATGAATACTCAGGACTGATTTACTTTAGGATTGACTGGTTGGATCTTCTTGCTGTCCAAGGGACTCTCAAGAGTCTTCTCCAACACCACAGTTCAAAAGCATCAATTCTTCAATCTGAGCTTTCTTCCTAGTCCAACTCTCACATCTCACATACATGACTATTGGAAAAACCATAGTTTTGACTAGACGGACCTTTGTTGGCAAAGTAATGTCTCTGCTTTTTAATATGCTGACTAGGTTGGTCATAACCTTCCTTCCAAGGAGTAAGCGTCTTTTAATTTCATGGCTGCAGTCACCATCTGCAGTGATTTTGGAGCCCAGAAAATTAAAGTCAGCCACTGTTTCCACCGTTTTCCCATCTATCTGCCATGAAGTGATGGGACTAAATGCCATGATCTTGGTTTTCTGAATGTTGAGCTTTAAGTCAACTTTCTCACTCTCCTCTTTCAGTTTCATCAAGAGGCTCTTTAGTTCTTCTTCACTTTCTGCCATAAGGGTAGTTTCATCTGCATATCTGAGGTTGTTGATATTTCTCCTGGCAATCTTGATTCCAGCATGTGCTTCATCCAGCCTAGCGTTTCTCATGATGTACCCTGCTTATTCACCCTGTTAAATAAGCAGGGTGACTATAAACAGCCTTGACGTACTTCTTTTCCTATTTGGAACCAATCTGTTGTTTCAGTCCATCCTAAAGCAGATCAGTCCTGGGTGTTCATTGGAAGGACTGATGTTGAAGCTGAAACTCCAATACTTTGGCCACCTCATGCGAAGAGTTGACTCATTGGAAAAGACCCTGATGCTGGGAAGGATTGGGGGCAGGAGGAGAAGGGGATGACAGAGAATGAGATGGTTGGATGGCATCACTGACTCAGTGGACATGGGTTTGGGTAGACTCTGGCAGTTGGTGACGGACAGGGAGGCCTGGCGTGCTGTGGTTCATGGGGTCGCAAAGAGTTGGACACAACTGAGCGACTGAACTGAGCTGAACTGAACTGTTGTTCCATGTCCAGTTCTAACTGTTGCTTCCTGACCTGCATACAGATTTCACAAGAGGCAGGTCAGGTGGTCTGAAATTCCCATCTCTTTCAGAATTTTCCAGTGATCCACACAGTCAAAGGCTTTGACAGTCAATAAAGCAGAAATAGATGTTTTTCTGAAATGTTCTTGCTTTTTCGATAATCCAACAATGTTGGCAGTTTGGTTCCTCTGCCTTTTTGAAATCCAGCTTGAACATCTGGAAGTTCACAGTTCATGTATTGTTGAAACCTGGCTTGGAGAATTTTGAGCATTACTCTACTAGTGTGTGAGATGAGTGCAATTGTGCAGTAGTTTGAACATTCTTTGGCATTCCCTTTCTTTGGGATTGGAGTGAAACCTGACCTTTTCCAGTCCTGTGGCCTCATACATGACTACTGGAAAAACCATAGCTTTGAGTAGACAGACCTTTGTTGGCAAGGTAATGTCGCTGCTTTCTAATATGCTGTCTAGGTTGGTAATAGCTTTTCTTCCAAAGAGCAAGTGTCTTTTAATTTCATGGCTACAGTCACCATCTGCAGTGATTTTGGAGCCCCCCAAAATAAAGGCTCTCACTGTTTCCATTGTTTCGTCATCTATTTGCCATGAAGTGATGGGACCAGATGCCAGGATCTTAGTTTTCTGAATGTTGAGCTTTAAGCCAGCTTTTTCACTCTCCTCTTTCACTTAGAGGCTCTTCAGTTCTTCTTCACTTTCTGCCATAAGTGTGGTGTCATCTGCATATCTGAGGTTATTGATATTTCTCCCAGCAATCTTGATTCCAGCTTGTGCTTCATGAGCCCAGCATTTCACATGATGTACTCTGCATATAAATTAAATAAGCAGGGTGACAATATACAGCCTTGATGTACTCCTTTCCCAATCTGGAACCATATCTGATTCTAACTGTTGCCTCTTGACCTACATACAAATTTCTCAGGAGGCAGGTCAGGTGGTCTGGTATTCCCATCTCTTGAATAATTTTCCACAGTTCGTTGTGATGCACACAGTCAAAGGCTTTAGTGTAGTCAATGAAGCAGAAGCAGATATTTTTCTTGAATTCTCTTGCTTTTTCTAGGATCCAACAGATGTTGGCAATTTGATCTCTAATTCCCCTGCCTTTTCTAAATCCAGCTTGACCATCTGGAAGTTTATCAGATAGTGTCTTTCCTATTTCAAATAAATTGACGTGTGTTTGAGAGAATTCATCACCACAGTGGCCATGAGAACAGTCAAATTACTGAATTTTTGTCCCCCCAAAATGCCTGCTCAGTTTCACAACAACCCTATGAGACAGGTACTATCAATATTCTCAACTTACCAATCAGGAAGTAAGGTGCAGGATGGGTAAGTGACTTGCTCAAGATTACACAGCTAATAGGTGGTTGTGTTAGGATCCAAGTCCAAGGAGTCTAAGCCAAAGCATGTATTTTACTACCATGTTTCCAAGGCTTTCCTCTGAGACACCAATGTTAAGACTTGGATTGAAATTGTTTATTTCAATAAGCAATTGAAATAAGTGATAATCATAGTTACGAAGTGATAGGAGAAGACTTGTTTATCATTTTTTTTAATCTTTTTTGAGAAAGAAGTTTTTGCAGCAGCTCAAATTATATCATGAGTAAGTGAAACAGTTGTTCATTAGATATCCAGAATAGTGTAACTGTCACTTGGCAATTGCTATAGGAGGTGAAGATGAACAATCTTAAAAATGTTCACTATGGAAACATGGATATCATTTCTAGTCATATGGCATCCATTAACTCAAGTTTCATTAACCCCAGGCAAATACATGTTTCTGGGTGTGGAAGGACAAAGGAAAGGGAGGTGGTGTATTAAAAGAAAAAAACAAAAAAACAACATAAAGAACAGAAACAGAAGTAATGGAAAATTATCCCCTGCCCTTTCCTTTAATGGCAGTCTCTAATGCACATATGCAGACTGCCTTAGTGTTCTGACTGAAAGTTAATAAAAGAGAATTTGTTTTGGAGATGAGACAGTACCTTACCTGATGGCTGAACTATTTTGAGTTCAGCCTTTGTGGCTTTATTGAACAGAAAATGAGTGGTATTGTGAGGTGGCTGCACAGAACCCAGTCAGTTTGTACAGAGAGACAAATGGGCTTTTTATAAACATGGGGAGAGCTACGCATTGATTCAAGGAATTCCTGAAATCACTATTTCCTTTTAATGACTCTTCTCTGATAAAGTGTCATCTGCAGGTAAACATGGGCTCAAAGTTCTGACTTCCCCCAGGATTAATCATTTTCTTCTTTATCTGTGTCAAAGTTCTTTGATATGGCAAAATTTCCTTTTTCAGTTGAACTCACTGTATGTTTAGATTTCAATCAATATTAGTAAATATTGACTTGAAAGGTCATTGCTTGCTTGAGGGAAAATGGTTATCATTAGAAAGATTCCCATTTGCCAATTTTTTACTCTACTTCTTTCCATAAAAGAGGTAAGCTTTAAAATCTTATTAATCTGAGAAAAAAAATGTTTGGTCAACATTCTTTCACTGTTTCACTTTATTCCAAAATATTTGGGGGAATTTTCTGATTCTACATGTATTTTGTAGCATAGTTTTTATAAGTATAGTTTGAAATCACAAACATTTGAACTGAATTGTGTGGTTCTACATTTCTTTCTTGCCTAACATTGGGCAAGATACCAACTTCATAAAAGAAGATAATGACAAGACCTACATTTTATGGTGGTTTTGAGATTCAAAGGTTATGATCAATATAAAGAGTTTAGTTCAGTGCCTGGCACATAAGTGCTCAATAAATAGTAGCTATTAATGCTATTGTAATATTTAAAAACATATGTATGCAAGTTATGGTGTGTGTTTGCATATTCTAAAAACTGCTACACATTACAGAATCCTGTTGTAAATGAGCTCAGTAATTTTTTTTAAAAGATCCATGCAGTTAAAAATCCTTGAACAAAGATGTCATTTGTAAAGGCATATGCAACGTGATTTTTAAAAATGAAGCATCCATGCCATGCAAACTTTATTCTATGCTTTAAAATGGTGGATATATTTTCACTTTAGAATTCAAATTCATAGGGTCACAAAGCCCAGTATAGTTAAAATATGTTGTTCATTTGCTAAGTCCTGTCTGACTCTTTGCAACCACAAGGCCTGTAGCCTGCCAGGCTCCATTTGTCCAGGGGGTTCTCCAGGCAAAAATACTAGAGTGGATTGCTATTTCCTTCTCCAAGGGATCTTCCCAGATCAGAGATCAAACCCATGTCTCCTGCGTTGGCAGGCAGATTCTTTACCACTAAGCCACCAGAGAAGCCTGGTTAAAATAACATATATATATAAATACATACTAATTGAAATGATAATATATGCTAATTGAAAATACACACTAGTGTGTGTGTAAATGTGATGATCAGTATTTCAAATAGGGAACCGTAGGCCTGTCAGTTAGTGACAGTGATCTTTTTCTTGTCATAGACAACTGGGGAACTACACTGCAGAATCATTTTTATGTATTTTTTTTCAAAATGCAGGTATCAGGGTCTCACCTTGAATCAGAGCTTCCAAGAATGGAATTCAAATATTTGCAGTTCTTTATTACTGTGGTCCTGCTGTAAGTAACTGGAAAACTGGGGAACATATATGAAACTGTGGTTTTTAGACATTGGATAACAGGCCATTGCAAGACTGTGATCCATGGAAGGAGACAAACAAATGAGAAAGTGAAAGTGAAAGTTGCTCAGTGGTGTCCGATTCTTTGCAACCCCATGGACTATACAGTCCCCCTATTCTATACAGTCTATGGAATTCTCTAGGCCAGTATACTGGAGTGGATAGCCTTTCCCTTCTCCAGGGGATCTTCCCAACCCAGGGATTGAACCCAGGTCTCCCTCATTGCAGGTGGTTTCTTTACCAACTGAACCACAAGGGAAGCCCAACAAATGAGATGAGCCCTTCAATTCGTTGAACTTCCTCTTAGAGGCTGTTTGCAAGGAGGACCCTAACAAAGCCTGAAGGTTTCATGGTGGGGTTCTGGCAGGCTGAAACGGCACAGGATTTGTGGAGCAGAGTATCGTAGAGGAAGAAGTGGTAAAGAGAAATCTCCAGAGAATAGCATAGGGTTCCCCAAGTCTATGGCTAGGTACCAATTTATGCATGTGAAATACGTACACACACACACACACACACACTATATGTGTATATATATTTGGGGAGTGGATGACATTTTTCTTGATATTATGTTTGAGAAGTTCATCCATGATGTATGGCAGTAGCACCTTCATTGTCATTGCTCCATGTTCTTTATTATCATATGAACTTTATTGTTTATTCTTATATGATTAAAACACACGGTATTTATCATTTAGTGGCCCACAGAACTTTGGTTTCTATGTTTTTTATTCATTTTTAGTTATTACACATAATGGTGCTATCAATATTTTCATATGTGTCTTTTGGTTCATATATACGAGCATTTTTCTTCAGTGTAAGCCTAGGGGAGGACTAGTTGGGTCATAAGATACATATACATGTAATGTACATTTTCCCAGAATGGTTGCATCAATTTTACTTCCATTAGAGGACATGTGAAGTCTAGTTGTTCCATAGTCTCAGCAACACTTGATATTGTCAGTCTTTATAATTTTAGCCATTCTGGTGGGCATGTATTGATATCTCATTGGAGTTTTTGTTTGTATATTTCCCTGTTTAGTAATAATATTGAACACATATTCATATGCTTTTTACCATCTAAATATCTTTCTGTAGGAGTATCTATGTTTTTCTTATAAATTTATAGAAATTATTTTTATACATTCTGGATACAAACCCTTGTCTGTTATGATTTTCACACATCCTCTCCAACAAAGTGGAAGATCTTTCACTGTCTTATTGGTGTCTTCTACTTTAGGAACTGGAGTTTTTAATTTGTTCTGATTTATTTATCTTTTCTTCTACAGCTAGTGCTTTTTGTGTTCCATTTCGGAAATTTTTTCCAATCTTACTTCATGAAGATATACTCCTGAGTTGTTTTTTTTTTTTTCTAGAGTTTTTTCCTGTCGTGATCATGGGAACAGTCAAATTTTATTTTCAGCTTTCTCTTTCATATGAATGTCCATTTGCTGCAAGACCATCTTCTCCCTTCTGCACTATGCCCCCTTTTACATAATCAAGTGTCGTGTATGGATAGGTCTTTTGCTGGATTCTGTTCTCTTCTACTTCTCTACTGTGTGTCCTTATGCCAGTACCACCATCTCAATTGTAACAGCTTTAGAACAAGTCTTGATATTCAGCAGTGTGGCTCCTCCCAGCTCTGTTCTTTTTCTTCAAAGATGTCTCAGCTATTATTAGCTCTATTTCCATATAGATTTTAGAACCAGTTGGTCAATTTCTACTTTTTTTGGCTTTCACTTGTGAGATATAATTGACATACAGAGGTGTATGAGTTTAAGGTGTACAGCCTAATGATTTGACTAGTATACATCATGAAGTGATTACCACAGTAAGTTCAGTGAACGTTCATCATCTCATATAGATACAATATAAAAGAAAAAGAAATTTTTTCCTTATGATGAGAACTTTTAGGATTTACTCTCTTAACAGCTTTTGTATTTAACATTCAGCAGTGTCAATTATATTTATCATGTTGTACATTATATCCCTAGTACTTATTGATCTTGTAGCTGAAAGTTTGTACATTTTGATTGCCTTCATGCAACTCCCCCTCCCCTCTCTCTATTTCCATGTATATTTTAGAACCATTGGCCAGTTTCTACTGTTTGGTGTCAGTTGTAATGTGTTTTTGGAGTTTTTTCATTTTACCTAAACTTGCAAATCTTTCATCATAAAGCCTAGTATCTTCATATTATCTTTTTTATTGCCAGAAGGACTGGTGGTAATATCCCTTTTTCATTTCTAGTATTGATCATTTTTGCCTTCTCTCTTTTTCCATTGATTAGTCTTACAAAGGTATTATCAATTTTTTTTGCTTGGTTAATTTTTCTTTTATAGTTATTTTCTTTTAAAATTCTGCTTTTATAATTTCCCTACTTTTGCTTATTTTGCATTTTATTTTATTTTTGCAACTTCCTGAGATGGATACTTAAACCATTGATTTTAAGACGCTTTGCTTTTCTAATATACATGTTGACATGTATATGTTTCTCTGGAAGCACTGCTTTCATTTCTCACAAACCTTACTATACTGGATTTTCATTAACAGTCAGTTCAAGTGATTTCTAATTTTCATTTTGATTACTTCTTGTACCAGGTTATTTAGAAGTATATTGTTGAAATTTCAAATGTGGGAGTTTTCTAGTTTTTTAGGGGGTGGTGGTGTTATTGATATCTAACTTATGTCTACTGTAGTGAGAGAATGTACTCTCTAATTTTAAACTTAAGAAATTTGTTAGAGTAGCTAATGAACTAGCATATGTCCAATTTAGATAAATGGTGTTGCAGTTAGGTGTACTCTTCTACATATGGGTCAAGTGTATTAATTGTCAAGTTACTAATACCAGTTACTAGTAATATGAGGATTTACCAGCTAAAGTATCTGTTTCATTCTTTTTATTTCTCTGCTGAAATTCTCTTTTTTGTTCTTTTAGTTCCTTTTAGTAATTTTAGTTCTTTTAGTAATTTAGTTAAACATATTATTTTGAAGTTCATGCCTAAAGGAGACCCTTGCTGGACAAAATGGACTTGTCACATTTCTGAGGCCTCAAAGGGAGGGGCCTGGGACCGAGGGGTGTCAGGGACTACTCAGAGGTAACAGTGGCAACAGCAGATGCTCCCGACTGGTTTGAGGGATCTATTGTGAAATGCAGGGCTAGAAGCAGTGTCTGAGTTTTCCAGGGACAAGCAGGTTGGCAGGGCTACATATTAAGTGATTAAAAATAAATATACATGAGAAGAATAGGTTTCACTTCCTGTGTATTTCCCGTGGGTTAGATACCATGCTGGGCCCTTCGCACTCACTAATATAACATCCACACTTATGGAGGGTCACCCCAAATGGGGCCTAGTTCTAAACCTCAACAGACATCTGCCCTTTAACCCCCTCTACCATTCTCAGCAGGAGGAATGGCTATTAACCCCATTTTACAGGCAGGAAGACTGAGGCCCAGAGCCAGGCAGCCTTTGTCTAAGGAAGTGGAATTCCTTAGAATTCCACTATAACAACTCCAGGAAGTGGAATTGGGGGTTGACCCTGGGGTCTGCATGGCCCCAGTGCTGGCCTCTGTGCCTCTCCTTCAGGAGGACCCAGGTAAATGAATGATTTATTGCTGAACCACGTAAAGACGCTGCGATTCTTGGCCTCTGGAGGAGAAGAATTCAATCCGGGGCCAGAGACGAGGCTTGATCACTCAGAGCTTTTGTGTAATAAAGTTTTACTGAAGTATAAAGGAGTTAGAGAAAGCTTCTGACATAGGCATCAGAAGGGGCAGAAAGAGTACCCACTTGCTAGTGTTAGCAGTGGAGCTATATCCTCTAAGATAACAGGATTAGCCAGAAGGTTTAATCCTGAGACTGTCCTCAGGCAGGATATATCATTGTTATATAATCCTTGTAAAGACAGACCTACTCCCATAATTTACATTTTAAGATAACAGAATTAGCCAGAAAGTTTAATCCAGAGACTGTCCTCAGGCAGGATACATTATTGTTATATAATCCTAAGGAATGTAGAGAGAAAAGAAAAAAAAAAAGTTTGTCCTTTCTTCCTCCTTGAGAATTCCAGACCCCTCTCTTCTTGGGGACCCCTAGACTTCTTATCAACCTGCCTAGGAAATGACTCTCTCGTAAAGAAGCTGAACATGGTCATGCTAACTACAGCACCTGCTTCCTGAGCACACTTCTGAGCTTTCTACACTTGAAAGTTTTTTGCTTCAGGCCACATTGAATACTCAGAACACCCCCCTGAAAGTGGTTTCTCATTTTGCAGATGGGCATACTGAGGCTCAGAACCACCAGAGGGTCCTTCACCTGAGGTTGCACATCCCCAGTGGGCCTAGTTAGCATCTGGCTATTCTGTTGTTTTGGGCATGAATATTGGAAAAGACCCTGATGCTGGGAAAGATTGAGGGCAGGAGAAGGGGGTAACAGAGGATGAGATGGTTGGCATCACTGACTTGATGGGCGTGAGTTTGAACAAACTTGGGAGATAATGAAGGACAGTGAAGCCTGGCATGGTGCTGTTCATGGGGTCAGAAAGAGTTGGACATGACTGTGACTGAGCACGCATGTCCTGTCTGGTATGTGGGTCACCCATACAAAAAGTAAAGTTCTCTCTGCCCCAGGGGAGGCCAGCTGGGATGCAGGGGTGGAGGCTTGGAAGCTGGCACCTGAGAGGCATGTAGGAGGAGCAGCACAGCAGATGGGTTACACTTGGAGTCCTGTGACTGAGGGGCAGAGGGGTTGGAGAGAGGCAGTTAGAAAGACGAGCATCACATGGAGGCATCTGCAGAAACACAGGGTCACCCTCAGGCATTAACTGTCATCATTTGGGGCCTTTCTTGCTTCTGTAGCATCTCCTTCTACACAGGACTGGCACCCACCCCCTCAGGTCAGCTTTAGAGTGTGGTGCCCCTTTGGATGATGTAAAGAGGCCCCAGGGTATGTTATTGTGAAGAGAGAAAGCTGTTTCCCTTGCAAACCTCTTCCAATACTTTTCATGACATCAAGGAGAAAATTGTAGTTTGGTGCTAGGCTGTCTTTCATGACTCTTAACCCTGGCAAAGAGAGAGCAAGTCTCAGAGCCTTTGGCAGAGCCTACGGCTGCATGTGTACTTTAATAGCATCATCTCTTATTCTTTACAACAAGCTCTTTATAGCAAGCTTTCAATATGGGCTGTGTGCTGTGCTGTACTTAGTTGCTCAGTTGTGCCTGATTCTTGTGACCCCATGGACTGTAGCCCACCAAGTGCCTCTGTCCATGGGGATTCTCCAGGCCAGAATACTGGAATGGATTGCTATGCCCTCCTCCAGGGGATCTTCCCAACCCAGAGATCGAATCCAGGTCTCCTGCATATGGGCTGTGAGGTAAACAACATCTTTTTTTTTTTTTTTTAAGCAACATTTTAAAACATCCTTTTTTTCTCCTTTTTTTGGGGGGTGGGGAGGGCAAGCTGTGAGGGTTGCAGGATCTTAAATATCTATCATATGTCTCCAGATACCCTGGAGAAGGGATAGGCTACCCATTCCAGTATTCTTGGACTTCCCTGGAACACAGCTGGTAAAGAATCCACATGCAATGAGAGAGACTGGTTTTGATCCCTGGGTTGGGAAGATTCCTTGGAGAAGGGAAAGGCAACCCACTCCAGTATTCTGGCCTGGAGAATTTCATGAACTGTATAGTTCATGGGGGTCCCAAAGAGTTGACACGACTAAGCGAATTTCACATCATATATTTTATTATCTTGGCCTTTAGTTAAGTAGTGTTTTCTCAAATGCCTAAATATTTTTCACTGGTTATCAGACATTGTATATTTAAAAAAAAAAAAAAAAAAGGGAGAGGAAGTTGAAGTTCTAGATAATGTTATCTTTCTTCAGTGAGAATTTTCTTTTACTTTTGTAGTTTGGTCTTGAGCTAGGGCCTCCAGATCACTTTACAACCAGAAATTAAAATAGTTAAAAGCTGGATGTCAGTATCTGGCACGGCTTTACTCCCAGTGTATATCCCTTTGGGGTCCAACTCACCTCTATAAATAAATTCCTGCTCTATAGAAAGCCTGAGCTTCAATTTTTGCCCACTAGACCTGTGTCTGCTTTAAGTTCTGCTCAACTTCTCATTTACTGCTTGTAAAAATGCTGTCCCTCTTGAAAGGGTAGTGCCGCCAAATACCAGAGTCACCTCTTTGGGCTTCCTGCCTCTCCCTAAGATGTTTCCTGACACATCTTTACGGCCTTGGCGGTGTATGTGTATTTCAGCTTTCCTAGTTCTCAGTGGGGAGTTTGGTCCAAATAACTAATTTTTGATGGCTAAAAAGTAGAACTCCTAGCCCAGAGAATTTTAAGCTAACAGAGCAATCTCATCTCATATTATGTATTAATTGGTTTAGTAAGCACAGACCTATGTGTAGAATTCTCCTAGCAGATTTGTGAGTTAAAAAAAAAAAAAAAAAGATTGTTGTTGCTTTAAGCTAAGGTTTAGCATGACTTAACTACACAACTGTAGTAAGTGATGCATATTTTGGTATTTGTATCTGATTTTGGTACTGCTGGCATAAGAAACTTCCAAAACATGTTATCACCCTTGGCATCTCATGGTTCATGGTAGCTGGAGGAGACACAAGAAGAGTGTTAGTGAAAACCTAAAGGGGCTTGAGAAGAGCATTAGCAGAAGTCTAACCTCCCCCCACCACCACCCCCACCAAAGGACTCTTTCAATAAGGGCTTAAAGGAAAGAGAAAAGGAGAGATGAACCAAAAATGAGCCGTGACAGGAAGAATTCTAAGACCACCCCCATGCTCTCCACCTCCTGATGTGGCACCCATGATTAGGTTATATGGCATAAGGAATTTCATGGATACAATTAAAGTTCCTAATCAGCTAACTTTGAGTTAATCAAAGAAAGATTACCCTAGTGGGAATAACCTAACCAAGTGTGTGTGTTCTCAGTTGCTCAGTTGTGTCTGACTCTGCAACCCTATGGACTGTAGCCCACCAGGCTCCTCTGTCCATGGGATTTTCCAGGCAAGAGTACTGGAATACGTTGCCATTTCCTCCTCCAGGGGATCTTCCTGACCCAGGGATTGAGCCCACATCTCCTGCATTGGAAAGCAGATTCTTTACCACCGAGCCTCCTGGGAAACCTTTAAAATTTTGACAGTGGTCCTTTCCTGTGAAGAGATTTGAAGTGTGAGAAGGTACTGGAAGGGCCACCTGGTAAGGACATGACAGTGTCCTCCAGGATCTGAAAGCAGGAACAGAGACCTCAGTTATACAGTCAAAGGAAATGAATTCTGCCATCAACTCAAGGAGCAGAAGACCTTTCTCCATGTAACCAGTTGCCTGGTTATAGCCACGTGAGACCCTGAGTGGAGGACCCAGATGAAAAATGCTGAGATAATAAATCTGTGTTGCTTTAAGCTCCTAATTTGTGATAATTTGTTGCACAGAAATAAAAAACAACACCAAAAACTAATACAGCAGTTGTTCAATTTTGAGAGGAACTAGACGAAATATAAAGAAGCCAAGTTTTTTTTAGATTTGAACATAAAAGGTACCTTTTCTCAATCTAAAAAGATGGCCAACCATTCTCAAATTAAGAAATGGCTTCCAGGCAAAGATCAAATATAGGCTTGGGCTGTAGGATTCTTTTATAAAGCTTCAGAATGATGTAAGATGGCATCTCAGAGACAGACTCATCTTAAAGTATGCCTTACAGACTCTTGTTATGCAATGGAGCATTTTAGAATCTTAAGGGATTATCACATAGCAGCTTCATTAGGACTCCAACGTAGAGGAGAGATTATCTTAAAGAGACTAAGGTTGTGGCTTTCTTAAAAGGACTGAATTCATGGAGAACTCACAGGATATTTTAGAGAACTCTTCCGATGAAAGCACCATAAGCTTAAACTAAGAACCAAAAACAACAGAAAATGATTTCTAAGGAGCTGAACTAGCCTTCCACAAGAAATTAACCTGTGCTTACCTATTTTCCAGAACTACTATGGACCAGCAGCTATTGTATGCCTCTATATCTTCCCTTTTCCAACTTCCCTGGTGGCTTAGATGGTAAAGTGTCTACCTGCAACGTGAGAGACCTGGGTTTGATCCCTGAGTCAGGAAGATCCCCTGGAGAAGGAAATGGCAACCCACTCCAGTACTCTTGCCTGGAAAATCCCATGGGCCGAGGAGCCTGGTAGGCTACAGTCCATGGGGTCACAAAGAATTGGACATGACTGACTTCATTCTCATATCTCCCCTTTTCTAGCTTTAGTCTTTGAATCCACTGCCTGCCTTCCAACTCAGTGTCTCCTCCATGATGGCCCATGGCAAAACAAAGCCAAAGCAGCTTATGGCTTGCATTGAAGCCCATGATCTCTGAAGGATCCATGCAGCTGTGAGGATGAGCAACTTTTGACACAAGCTCAGATCAGTTTTCTGGCTCAGGTGTACTTTGGCTGCCACAGACTTCTCCAAATAGAAGAGCAAGGTTGTGGAGACAGCGACTGACCAGCTGGCTCCTCACTTTTTTGCCTTAAGAATTCTCCATCTTTCTCGTCATTAAGTACATGTGCACATGCATGAACACATGTGTAAGCATGTATGTATGTGTCCAAGTGTGTTTGGGTGTCTTTCCAAGAGGATCTTCAAGCAATTCTCTCCTAACCTCTCCTCCTCAAACTGATGTGTGCCCTTCTATCCAATAGAAAAACTTCCTCTGCCCCTTTGTAACCAAGTCCATTTCCCTAGTTTAAGAGAAAAACAACCTTAACTAGCTCTTTTGTCAAACACAGTGCATGTAAGAAAGGGGCATGCTCATATCACATATTGCCTAGCACCTATTTTAGTAGTTATTCCCTCAGCATATCGTCTCCATGGGTCAGTCATGGTTAGTGACAGCCCCTGGGCATCCCAAATGTGGCTGCTGAACTCCCAGGATGTCCTCACTAGCATAGATCCAGACTGCACAGATGTAGAGAAAAAACAAGGAAAAAGAAAACTGTCTGGCAATTCTTTCAGAGATTCTGTAAAAGAAAAGGTAGACTGACCAAATTGCATAATTCTCCAACCGACAAGCTCACCAGAAAGTGTGGACTTTCTTTAAATGAAAGAGCTGAAGAGGAGAGTTTTCGAAAATGGGGCACATGTGTTTTTTCCTTTCCTGAGGGAAAACCTGTTCAACTTTGGGTTTCACCACTCATAAATTATCGAGTTACTTCTCACTTATGACATAAATATCAGTCTGGTTGGTATATCCACCAGCACATCAGCTGAGACTGAAGAGAGCTAAATTTACAAAACATTAAATCAATAAGCATGTGTGAATGGGTAAACAGCGTGATATCCTTCACTTAATAAGGCAGAGACATTGCTGTTAATCATCTGTTTTGCAGCTTCTGAAGTTTTTTTCCTTTTAATTTTATAGTGTTGCTAGAAGCCTAGATGAGTGAGGTCCTTCTATCAGAAGAAGAAAACAATGTATTTCAAAATAGGAAATGAGAAATATTCCCAAGGAGATGAAACTATAATATCTGAAGTGCTGCAGTCATTGCAAGATGCTGTAATCATAAGGAAGAAATAATAGCTACAGTGCTTAAACTAAGGAGAAACCCCAGAACAGACAGGGCTACCAGTTGTCTCTCAAGAAAACACCAATCTTCCAGATGGCAAATGGAGGTACAAAAGAATTTAAAAAAGCATGTTTTCTCCCTTCTCTGTTCTAGGACTCCCCCAAAACATGTCTCTAAACCCACAAGAACAGATTGGCAGTCTCCTTACATTAAAAAAGATCCTTCTGTATAGAAGTACCCATCCCCACCATGGGCTCTCCTTTTATGTTACTGAGCAGAAGTCATTACAGGATAGATTGGAGTATTTAAACTGCATTATTTGCCAATGCCCAGACCAAGAACAACAAACTAGAGGGAACCACCAGCAGATGAGAGATTTCATCTGGTAGAAGATGTTAATAACCAGTACAAATTGGTGGGAGCTATAGTCCTAAATAGTTCCGTGTAAATGCAAAGAAGGACAATAATGTGGAAAGAAATGAGCTGCCAAGCAAAACCCAGAGGGGACTCCGAACTTGGAGTTTGCAGGTGTGGATGTGGGAGTGAGAAAGATGGAAAAGATGGCATTAACTGGAATTCTATATAAATACATAGAGCAGACTTGCCTGAGAGAAGGCTGCTGGGTAGATTCTGGCCTCTCTGATAAGCATACGGACTAATTCTCAACCACTTATTCTAGAGCAAACCCTTTGTATTGAGGGCTTCTACTCCCTCTCTACCACCATTAACATGCAGAAACATACTTCCTAGGCAGCTTTTCTACTCAGGGGTAAAAATGAGCAAGAAAATATGCTGTTACAACAGGAGAAAATCCATATCTGCTACCTAAAAAATAACAATCTAGTCCACGTTTCCCTGTGAATGGACAATAAATTATATGAAAAAATCCAGAATCATGAAATCAAAAGTTCAAGATAAAGAGACTATCTCATCCCCAATAACTACAAAATAATTTAGGAAAAAGAATAGAAAAAGAAAAACTGAAGTTATATTTCCAAAGAGATTCAAAATGTATTATAAAGGGTATGTTTATTTTTTTTTTTTAATTCAGGAAATACCTCTGAAGGATTCATTAAGAAATAGTAACAAGATTGTCTATAGGGCTGGGAAGTAGATGAGAGAGAGCATTGTCACTATGCATTTCTTTTAGCCTATTGAGTTTTGTCCCAGGACCATGTTTTACTATTTAAGTTAATAAATATAAGAGATACATAAATTAAAAACAAAGTATCATAGAAAAGGAACAGAGAACACGAAGGACCTCTTGGAAAAGAAAGACATTATTGATGAACTAATAGAAGAGTTTGGATAAAAGAGTAAATATAGAAAGAGCAAATCTCAAAAGTATGAAGTTCATGAAATGAAAAAACAGATATTATCAAATAAATAACAGAAGAAAATTTCTCAGAGCTAAAAATACATGAATCTTTGGGTTGAAATTACTTTTTGCTAATTCTTCTGTTTTAAAAGATAACAGCATAAATCTGTAATTATAAAACTATGTTTATGGGCTCACACATGTAAAGATATAATTTGTATGACAGTAATTCCTTCTGAGGGAGGAAAAAATAGATGTATACATATACTGGGGAAAAGATTTTATATAATGTTGAAATTAAGTTTGTATTAATCTGAACTAAATTATTTTAAAATTAGGATTGAATTTACTCACCAGATTCTGAGGATGAATGAAAAAAGACCCACAAATAAACATCATTGTGAAATTTCAGAACTTCAAAGATAGAGAAGAGACTTTAAATATTCCCTTGGAAGAAAAAGAAGTCATTATATAAAAGAATAAGAATCAAACTGCCATGAAGCAATGCTTTCAAAAGTCTAAGGAAAATAATTTTCAAGCTAGAATTCTGCAACCCAGTCAAATTATCAATCAACAGTGATGGTAACATAATTTTAGGTCTACAAAGCCTCAGAAAATTTACATGTAAAATATCTCTCCTGAAGAATTTTCTTCTGACAAAATAAGATAAAAAGTAATTCAAAAGGAGTTGTAAGATGCAAGAAACAGTGGCACTAATTTAGGTACAGAATAAAAAGAAATCCCAGGAGAAGAATTCTGTAGCAGGCCTGGAAAGCAGTTAGCCCAAATTAGAAGTGCAAGTCAAGGGGCTCCTACAAGAATGTATTTAAGTGGTACCCAAAAAGCAAAAACAACACCCAATTGTGGATGTGACTGGTGATAGAAGCAAAGTCCAATGCTGTAAAGAGCAATATTGCATAGGAACCTGGAAAGCTAGGTCCATGAATCAAGGCAAATTGGAAGTGGTCAAATAGGAGATGGCAAGAGTGAATGTTGACATTCTAGGAATCAGTGAACTAAGATGGCCTGGCATGGGTGAATTTAACTCAAATGACCATTATATCTACTACTGTGGGCAGGAATCCCTTAGAAGAGTAGCAATCATAGTCAACAAAAGAGTCTGAAATGCAGTACTTGGATGCAGTCTCAAAAACAACAGAATGATCTCTGTTCGTATCCAAGGCATACCATTCAATATCACGGGTAATCCAAGTCTATGCCCCGACCAGTAATGCTGAAGAAGCTGAAGTTGAATTGTTCTATGAACACCTACAAGACCTTTGGAACTAACACCCAAAAAAGATGCCCTTTATATTATAGGGGACTGGAATGCAAAAGTAGGAAGTCAAGAAATACCTGGAGTAACAGGGAAATTTGGCCTTGGAGTACAGAACGAAGCAGGGCAAAGGCTAATAGAGTTTTGCCAAGAGAACACACTGGTCATAGCAAACACCCTCTTCCAACAACACAAGAGAAGACTCTAGACATGGACATCACCAGATGGTCGACACCGAAATGAGATTGATTGTGTTCTTTGCGGCCAAAGATGGAGAATCTCTATACAGCCAGCAAAAACAAGACGGGGAGCTGGCTGTGGCTCAGATCATGAACTCCTTATTGCCAAATTCAGACTTAAATTGAAGAAAGTGGAGAAGACCACTAGACCATTCAGGTATGACCTAAATCAAATCCCTTATGATTATACAGTGGAAGTGAGAAATAGATTTAAGGGACTAGATCTGATAGACAGAATGCCTGATGAACTATGGACAGAGGTTCGTGACATTGTACAGGAGACAGGAATCAAGACCATCCCCAAGAAAAAGAAATGCAAAAAAGCAAAGTGGCTGTCTGAGGAGGCCTTACAAACAGCTGTGAAAAGAAGAGAAGCCAAAAGCAAAGAAGAAAAGGAAAGATATACCCATATGAATGCAGAGTTCCAAAGAATAGCAAGGAGAGATAAGAAAGCCTTCCTCAGTGATCAATGCAAAGAAATAGAGGAAAACAATAGAACAGGAAAGACTAGAGATCTCCTCAAGAAAATTAGAGATACCAAGGGAATATTTCATGCAAAGATGGGCTCAATAAAGGACAGAAATGGTATGGACCTAACAGAAGCAGAAGATATTAAGAAGAGGTGGCAAGAATACACAGAAGAATTGTACAAAAAAGATCTTCACGACTCAGATAATCACAATGGTGTGATCACTCACCTAGAGCCAGACATCCTGGAATGTGAAGTCAAGTGGGCCTACGAACAAAGCTAGTGGAGGTAATAGAATTCCAGTTGAACTATTTCAAATCCTAAAAGATGATTCTGTAAAAGTGCTGCACTCAATATGGCAGCAAATTTGGAAAACTCAGCAGTGGCCACAGGACTGGAAAAGGTCAGTTTTCATTCCAATCCCAAAGAAAGGCAATGCCAAAGAAAGCTCAAACTACCACACAATTGCACTCATCTCACACGCTAGTAAAGTAATGCTCAAAATTCTCCAAGCCAGGCTTCAACAGTACGTGAACTTCCAGATATTCAAGCTGGTTTTAGAAAAAGCAGAGGAACCGGAGATCAAATTGCCAGCATTTGCTGGATCATCGAAAAAGCAAGAGAGTTCCAGTAATACGTCTACTTCTGCTTTATTGACTATGCCAAAGCCTTTGACTGTGTGGATCACAATAAACTGTGGAAAATTCTGAAAGAAATGGGAATACCATACCACCTGACCTGCCTCTTGAGAAACCTGTATGCAGGTCAGGAAGCAATAGTTAGAACTGGACATGGAACAACAGACTGGTTCCAAATCGGGAAAGGAGTACGTCAAGGCTGTATATTGTCACCCTGCTTATTTAACTTATATGCAGAGTACATCATGAGACATGCTGGGCTGGATGAAGCACCAGCTGGAATCAAGAGTGCTGGAGAAATATCAATAACCTCAGCTATGCAGATGACCCCACCCTTATGGCCGAAAGTGAAGAAGAATTAAAGAGCCTCTTGATGAAATTGAAAGAGGAGAGTGAAAAAAGTTGGCTTAAAGCTCAACATTCAGAAAACTAAGATCATGGCATTTGGTCCTATCACTTCATGGCAAATAGATTGGGAAACAGTGGAAACAGTGGCTGACTTAATTTTTCTGGGCTCCAAAATCACTGCAGATGGTGACTGCAGCCATGCAATTAAAAGACGCTTACTCCTTGGAAGGAAAATTGTGACCAAACTTTACAGCATATTGAAAAGCAGAGACATTACTTTGCCAACAAAGGTCCATCCATTCAAGGCTATGGTTTTTCCAGTAGACATGTATGGATGTGAGAGTTGGACTATAAGGAAAGCTGAGCGCAGAAGAATTGATGCTTTTGAACTGTGGTGTTGGAGAAGACTCTTGAGATTCCCTTGGACTGCAAGGAGATCCAACTAGTTTATCCTAAAGTAAATCAGTCCTGGGTATTCATTTGGAAGACTGATGTTGAAACTGAAACTCCAATACTTTGGCCACCTGGTGCGAAGAGCTGACTCATTGGAAAAGACCCTGATGTTGGGAAAGATTGAAGGCAGGAGAAGGGGATGACAGAGGGTGAGATGGTTGGATGGCATCACCAACTCAGTGGGCATGAGTTTGGGTTAACTCCAAGAGTTGGTGATGGACAGGGAGGCCTGGCATGCTGCGGTTCATGGGGTTGCAAAGAGTTGGACACAACTGGTCAACTGAACTGAACTGAAAGTGAACAGTGGTGTGTCTGTGTTTGTGTATGTGTGCACGCGCGTGTGCTCAGTCTTACATATATCAGACAAAATGCCATCCACACCTTCTTTTCCTGACAAAAAAGACAGTGCAGGTTAAACTAAACTCTGCCTAGGCTATGTCTGCACATCAGCAGCTGTTCATAACTGGGGAAACATTTGCAGCTGGAATGACTAGTCTCTAGGTATATGACCACAAATCTCACAGATGCCCTCAGCATAGACTACCAATGCTGTTATGCTTAATTTCCAGTCTTTTTCTGGCATCTATTTTATACCATCTTCTTAGTGTCTTCTTCTTTAGTCTCTAAACCTGGTACAACTGTTGCCCATTCCTTACTCTTAACTGATACTTACATTATTGATTTATTGATACAGTAGACATATTTCTCTGTATAATTCTTTTCCTCATGGTTGTAATTAATTAAATCAGTATGGACCCCTCCCTGACATGCACACAGATATAAAATCCCATGTGGTCTGGAGAAGAAGAGAAAGTCCATCTACAGAGAAAGAGAAGGGCAAGCAAGGTAGAGTGAATCCATCTGGGCTCAGGTTTCTTGGTTCCAGTTCCCTTTTAAGGTCCAACAGCTTTTTTGCCCTGAATTCAATGAAATATCACTGTATCTTCATGTAAAATTTCATACCCTCCCTACCCCCACTTCTAGCTTGAGTTGGTTTTAGTTGACTAACAGAACATCTGAATACTTTCTGGCCTATTTGGGACTTTGAAACTGTCTTCTGGACAAATTCTCCTAGTTTGGTTGGTAAATTTTTGTCCTGGGTTGGTGCACCACTCCCCCATGCCAAGTCTAGAACTGCAAGATAAAGGAGTCAAGCAAATGAAGATAAAAGTATTTGGTTTATACCAGATTAATGCTGAATTGAAGGATGTAACTGTTGAAGATGTGTAACTAGTGAGAATTTCATAATGTTGAACCATAGAATTTGGCCAACTTATCCATCCATCTCATGTTGGCAGGAAACCTGTGACCTCCCCTTGCAAGGGCAGAGCCTTTGCCACTAAGCTTACCTCATGGCACAATTTCTCTGCACCCAGAGAAATCCCGGGAAGAAAGAGGAGAAGGAGGGACTAAGCTGCAGAGCCACAATCCCTGCTCCTGAAGTCACCCAGCAGATAAGAAATTCCTCCTTTCCTGGGGATGATGAAGTCAGAGAGTCCAGGTATGTTTTGCAATGGATGTTTCTCCACATGGTTCCACAGAAACCACTGGAGGGGGAAATACTTAGTCACACATATTCCCTCCCCCTCCAGCCCAGTTGTGTCCTCTACACACACAGAGTTAGGAATCTCCTTTTGTCTACTCTAGCACAGCAATAAGATTGTCATTATGGAAAAAAGAAGACATAAAAATTCAGCAAATAATTGGAAAATATTTTGTGACATCTTTTAAAATAGTGATTTCTCCATCTAGAGTAGGTTTAGGAAGTTGACATATATTTCTGACCAAGACATCTTGGTCACATTTCACGGAATATGATTTCCTTTGAGGAGTTACGGGCAGTATTCGTATTTACATGGCGATCTTTTACAACCCTTACAATACTGTAATCAATTCTAGGTCACCAAATGTAGCTTGTGGCCAAGGTCTTCTTGCAAAAAATTACTTCATTGTGCTTCACTCATTGTGGCTAACATAATGTGATAGATGCCTTCTGGAATAACAGTGAGATTTCTTGATAAAAGTCATTCTTTATGGGCAGATAACTCAGGATGGCAGCTTGTTAAAAGCATGGGTGCATCTGCCCTTCTCTCTTGGTCACCCCATCCATAGTACATTTGAATCCAGGCAGTTGATATGATGGTCCCAGCCCAAAAAGATGGATCAAGCAGGTGTTTGCCATTAAAGCTGTTGCAAGGAAGATGGCATGCCACAATTTTGAGGCTACTGGGACATGCAGCCCAACGTACTGTAATTAGATGTTGTTTTTCAAGCCTACTAATAAGACTGGAATAAAAATAATCGGACAGACATATTTATTTTATGTATCTCTCAATGTAATTAAGGTTTAGGGTGATCTTTAGAAAAAAAATACCCAAAGAATCTTTTGATCAGCATAATTTTTAAAGGCAACACCATAGAACTAGAATAGTTAAAAGAACTCTTTAACGCCTTTGATAAGAGAAAAAACATTCTTCTTATGCCCAATTTGATAGTGAAAATAAGATTTGTTTTAAGTGGTGCGAAGTATCAATGCCATCTATTTGTGGCTGTATTTTCAGAGTAATTAAATGCAACACACAACATTGAAATCTCAGGGGCTTAGCACATAAAAGTGTATTTCTCACTCTCATCACAGCCCAGTGTTGACAAGGGAGATCTCCATCTTCTACAACACCTGTGCATGTTCTTCAAGGTTACCCCCATTGGGGAAGAAGACATACCAGCCCCTACATGCCTCTACCTGGAAGGGACACACAGAGAAGCCATTGGTCAATTTAATCATATGGCTCTAACCTAATTGCAAGGGGGGGTGTCGGTGTTGGGAAATATTAATACATAATAAAAGTGTAGGTTGATCTTGAGAAAAGAATATCCCCAAAGTGCTATACTCAACATAATTTTTAAATGCACTACCATAGTGAAAGCACATGGGTATTTGGTAAGCATGGTCTCTGTCACTGTAGCTAAGTACAGCTGTCAGGCCATCTTTCAAATCAATGGTGGTTGCTTTTAGCAAGGCTGTCCTACTCTGTTCAGAATTTACATTTTATATCCTTAAGTCTATAAGGAGAGTAGGTATTGGCATGTCTTATTCAATCCTCAGATATTGTAGAATACACACACACACACACGCATATACACACACACACACACATATACATATGTGCATGTGTGCTAAGTCTCCTCAGTTGGGTCCAATTCTTTGTGACCCTATAGAATGTAGCTCGTCGGACTCTTCTGTCTGTCGGATTCTCCAGGCAAGTGTACTGGAGTGGACTGCCATGTCCTCCTCCAGGGGATCTTCCCGACTCAGGGATCGAACCTGGGTCTCTTATGTCTCCTGCATTTGCTGGTGGGTTCTTTACCACTAGCGCCACCTGGGAAGCCCATCCATGTGTGTGTGTGTGTGTGTGAGAGAGAGAGAGAGAGACTTTGCTAAACCTGTTAGTAAAAGCTGATGTTCGTGTATAGGATATTTATTTGTAACAAGTTCTTTAACTTCCGAGACTCACGGGGTAGCTCTCTCATTTCAGTTTAGCTTTAGTCCAAAGAGATTGGAAGACCATCGACAATGCCTCTTAAAAGATGATCCTGAAACATTATCTAAGAAATCTTCAAGATTCCTGGGTGGAGACAGATGGTGCTGCGCAGCAGTAAAATAATCAGTGAGCACCAGACTGTTGATCTTATATGCGAATCATAAATCTCCAGACAATGACTAATGGTACTTGTGAACATTTTCCCACAAACTCATCAGATGTGCTTGCCATAATGCAGTCAGAAAACTGAGTGCCCCTGTTATGGTAATTTTGAATTACACAGACAATGGAAGCACAATACACTTGACCAAGATACAGGGTTTGACCTGCTTTAAGGTAGAAGTGAGCCTCTCGACATAAGAATTCCAAGAAGTGGCCTGACATCAGATTGTTCACTTTGTTTTAGTCCTAATGTTTGAGGTTGTATTCATTTGCTTACCAGTAGTATCTGATGTGTGGATGTGTAGTGAGGGTTGGTTTTCAATATTTTTTTTTAGAAAAAATCTAAATCTATCTCCTCTCTGTTGTTAATAAAAGACTTTGAATTTGTTAAAAGTAAACAGAAACAATAAATGAGCAGGCTGTCATTCAGCAAGCTGTTCTTAATTGATTTAGAAATACTCTAGGCACTCCATCTTTGTTTTCAAAGAAACTCAAAGGGACCAAAACACTAGCAGTGAATCACTCTTTTGTGTGTGTGTGTGTGTATATATATATATGTATATATATATATATATAACTTAAGTGACTTTTATTTCATTATATATATATATATATATATATATATATATATATATGTTGTAGATGATTAATTACAGTATTTTGAATCTTTTTGTTTAAAGTTTTAATGGAAAAAGCTGATGATTCCATACTGGGGTAGTTGAAGATGGTTAGAGTACTATTAAATTCACATGGATTACCTGCAGGCCTAGAAGTTGCTAATATTTGAACTTTGCCCATTACTTTCAGTGTTATCCTAGTTCATCACAAGTTATAGCGGAATGTGTCTTCTCAGGAAGTCTATGCAAATGCAGCCTGTGAGGGTGGTAACAAGGATAGGACTTGAAGATGTTTAAGAAGCGGTTTAGATAGAAGATAGCTGTTTTTGCTTTTTGTCTCCACTATTCTTCCTTAATGAGCCTAACTTGAAGGAGGTGAGATTAGCCACAAGTAACTGATAAAGCAAGACTTTTCGAATGTGTAATCTATTACTTAGAAGGGAGGATAATAGTGATAAAACATATTGGCTTGGAATCAAATTTCCTGGGTTCAAATTCCATCTCCACCACCTACTAACTATAAGACTATATCTCAGAGCCTCAGTTTCTTCCTGTAAAAAGAGAAAAATTATATTATCTATCTTACAGTGTCATTATGGATAATGAGGTTGTTCATAAAGAGGTTAGCAATCAATGCTTTTACATGTGTTAACATGAGAGAGCTTAACCAGGTGCTGTCCAAGGTCCTGAGGTGAGCTCTGAATCATGATTGTTGCAACACAATACAAGTGTACAGTACGGAAGTCTATGAAGTAGATGACCTCCCATTCGGCAAGGCTTTTCTATGTAGGGCACCATTTTGACTAATTTGAAGTGAGACCACTGATGAAGTGCTTCACTCTTAAGCTGTAGGAGGGGATTAAGTGCCACCGGGTTAACTAGCCATTTAAGAAAAGAGCTGTTTTGACTTGATTTATCCCTCCCTTCAGTGAATTACCTTATTGATCAATTAATATCTCTGTGGACACACTTTAACTTTAAAAATAAAATACATCCACAAATTTATTCTTTATATGGGTTTGATGTATAAAAGGCAATTTGTTATGAGAATCTGTTTAACCTGGTAGGCATCCAACCAACATGTTATGTTTAGTAACTTATGATTGGAATATAATGTCTAATGCACAGGTAAGCTGTCATCTATCAAATTGTATGAAATAATCAAATGTCCTCCTTACATTATATTATGTATTATATAATTTGTTTTTTACTTCATGTCCCTCTCTAATGAGAGAATAGTTGCTCCATAAGGGCAGGGTAGTGTCTTGTTTGCTCGCTTTTATTCCTAGAGCCTGAAACTGTGCAAAGCATATAAAACACATACCAACAATTTAGATAACCTCAATGAAATGTGCAAATTCTAGAAAGGCAGAAATTATTGAGATTGACTCAAGAAGAAATAGAAAATTTGAGAGATATATAACAGATGAGGAGATTGAATTAGTAATTTTAAAACATCCCACCAAGAAAATCCCAGGCCCAGATGACTTCATTTGTCAGTTCTACCAAATGTTTGGTCTTCCCTTGTAGCTCAGTCGGTAAAGAATCTGCCTGCAATGAGGGAGACTCAGGTTCAATCCTTGGGTTGGGAAGATCCCTGGAGAAGGAATGGCAACCCACTCCAGTGTACTTGCCTGGAAAATCTCATAGACAGAGGAGCCTGATGGGCTTCAGTCCATGGGACCACAAAGAATCAGGCACGACTGAGCGACTAACACTTACTTACTTACCAAATGTTTCAAGAATTAACACCAATCTTTCACATACTTCCAACACATAGAAGAGAGGGCACACTTCTTAACCTATTCTATGAGGTCAGTATTGTCCTGATAGGTAAATCAAATGAATATCACAAGAAAACTACAAACCAGTATCTCTTATGAATATATATATATATATATATTCCTCATCAAAACAATAGCAAACTGAATGCATATAAAAAGATTATACAACATGACCAAGTGGTATTTTCCCAGGAATGCAAGCCAGTTCAACATACAAAAATCAATTAATATTGTATACCATACTATGAAATAAAGGACAAAAAAACTGCATGATCAAACACATAATCCAATTAAAAATGGTCAAAGGATATAAGTAGATATTTCTCCTAAGAAAATGTACAAATGGCCAACAAATATATAAAATGACATTTAACATCATTAGACAAAATATTAGACATCATTAGAGACTGTGCACATCAAAATCACAGTAAGATACTACTATGAACCAATTCGGATGTCTATAGACTAAATGACTGACAGTAACAAGGTAAAATTGGAACTCTCACATATTGCTGTTAAGAATGTAAAATAATGTGACAGTTTGACAGTTTCTAAAAATATTTAATGTAAAGTTAATATATGACCCAACATTTCTGTCCTCACTATGTACCCAAAAAAAATTGAAAACATATGTCTTGTACATGAATGTTTATAGCAGCGGTATTCTTAATAGCCAAAAAGTGGGAGCAAACGCCCATCAATGATGAGTAAATAAACAAACTATGTTATATCTATACAAAGAAATATTCAGTTCAGTTCAGTTCAGACGCTCAGTTGTGTCCAACTCTTTGCGACCCCATGAATTGCAGCACGCCAGGCCTACCTGTCCATCACCAACTCCCGGAGTTTACCCAAACCCATGTCCATCGAGTTGGTGATGCCATCCAACCATTTCATCCTCTGTCGTCCCCTTCTCCTCCTGCCCCTAATCCTTCCCAGCATCACAGTCTTTTCCAATGAGTCAACTCTTCGCATGAGGTGGCCAAAGTATTGGAGTTTCAGCTTCAACATCAGTCCTTCCAGTGAACACCTAGGACTGATCTCCTTTAGGATGGACTGGTTGGATCTTCTTGCAGTCCAAGGGATTCTCAAGAGTCTTCTCCAACACCACAGTTCAAAAGCATCAATTCTTTGGCACTCAGCTTTCTTCACTGTCCAACTCTCACATCCATACATGACCACTGGAAAAACCATAGCCTTGACTAGATGGACCTTTTTTGGCAAAGTGATGTCTCTGCTTTTTAATATGCTATCTAGGTTCAGTCATTAAAAGGAATAAAGTTATGATCCATGCTACCACATGGATGAACCTGGAAATTATTATGCTAAGGAAAGAAGCCAGTAATAAAAGACACATATTATATGATTCTTTTATATAAAATGTCCAGAATATCCATAGAAATAGAAAGTATATTATATACTTTAGAAATATATATATATTTCTATTAGAAATATATAGAATATATATATAATAGAATATATAGATAATATATATAGATAAATAATAGAATATATAATAGAAATATGGCCTAGATCAAATCCCTTATGAGTACACAGTGGAAGTGACAAATAGATTTAAGGGACTAGACCTGATAGACAGAGTGCCTGATGAACTATGGACAGAGGTCCGTGACATTGTACAGGAGACAGGGATCAAGAAAATCCCCATGGAAAAGAAATGCAAGAAAGCAAAATGGCTGTCTGAGGAGGCCTTCCAGATAGCTGGGAAGAGAAGAGAAGCAAAAAGCAAAGGAGAAAAGGAAAGATATTCCCATCTCAATGCAGAGTTCCAAAGAATAGCAAGGAGAGATAAGAAAGCCTTCCTCAGCGATCAGTGCAAAGAAATAGAGGAAAACAACAGATTGGGAAAGACTAGAGATCTCTTCAACAAAATTAGAGATACCAAAGGAACATTTCATGCAAAGATAGGCTTGATAAAGGACAGAAATGGTATGGACCTAACAGAAGCAGAAGATATTAAGAAGAGATGGCAAGAATACACAGAAGAACTGTACATAAAAGATCTTCATGATCCAGATAATCACGATGGTGTGATCACTCACCTAGAGCCAGACATCCTGGAATGTGAAGTCAAGTGGGCCTTGGAAAGCATCACTACGAACAAAGCTAGTGGAGGTGATGGAATTCCAGTTGAGCTATTTCAAATCCTCAAAGGTGATGCTGTGAAAGTGCTGCACTCGATATGCCAGCAAATTTGGAAAACTCAGCAGTGGCCACAAGACTGGAAAAGGTCAGTTTTCGTTCCAATCCCAAAGAAAGGCAATGCTAAAGAATGCTCAAACTACCGCACAATTGCACTCATCTCACATGCTAGTAAAGTAATGCTCAAAATTCTCCAAGCCAGGCTTCAGCAGTACGTGAACCGTGAACTTCCAGATGTTCAAGCTGGTTTTAGAAAAGGCAGAGGAACCAGAGATCAAATTGCCAATATCCGCTGGATCATCGAAAAAGCAAGAGAGTTCCAGAAAAACATCTATTTCTGCTTTATTGACTATGCCAAGCCTTTGACTGTGTGGATCACAATAAACTGTGGAAAATTCTGAAAGAGATGGGAATACCAGACCATCTGACCTGTCTCTTGAGAAACCTGTATGCAAGTCAGGAAGCAACAGTTAGAACTGGACATGGAACAACAGACTGGTTCCAAATAGGAAAAGGAGTACGTCAAGGCTGTATATTGTCACCCTGCTTATTTAACTTACATGCAGAGTACATCATGAGAAACGCTGGGCTGGAAGAAACACAAGCTGGAATCAAGATTGCCGGGAGAAATATCAATAACCTCAGATATGTGGATGACACCACCCTTATGGCAGAGAGTGAAGAAGAACTAAAGAGCCTCTTGATGAAGGTGAAGGAGGAGAGTGAAAAGGTTGGCTTAAAGCTCAACGTTCAGAAAACTAAGATCATGGCATCTGTCCCATCACTCCATGGGAAATAGATGGGGAAACAGTGGAAACAGTGTCAAACTTTATTTTTTTGGGCTCCAGAATCACTGCTGATGGTGACTGCAGCCATGAAATTAAGAGACGCTTACTCCTTGGAAGGAAGGTTATGGCCAACCTAGATAGCATATTTAAAAGCAGAGACATTACTTTGCCAACAAAAGTCCGTCTAGTCAAGGCTATGGTTTTTCCAGTGGTCATGTATGGATGTGAGAGTTGGACGGTGAAGAAAGCTGAGCACCGCAGAATTGATGCTTTTGAACTGTGGTGTTGGAGAAGACTCTTGAGAGTCCCTTGGACTGCAAGGAGATCCAATCAATCCATCCTAAAAGAGATCAATCCTGGGTGTTCATTGGAAGGTCTGATGTTGAAACTGAAACTCCAATACTTTGGCCACCTCATGCGAAGGGTTGACTCATTGGAAAAGACCCTGATGCTGGGTAGGATTGGGGGCGGGAGGAGAAGGGGATGACAGAGGATGAGATGGTTGGATGGCATCACCGACTCGATGAACATGGGTTTGGGTAGACTCCGGGAGTTGATGATGGACAGAGAGGCCTGGTGTGCTGCAATTCATGGGGTCGCAAAGAGTCGGACACGACTGAGCGACTGAACTGAACTGAACTGATTATATATATGCAAGGGCTGGGGATGGCATAATAGTGTGTTACTGTTAGTGGGTACATGATTTCTTTTTTGTATAATGAAAATATTCTGGAATTAAATAATAATGATGTTTCAGAACTCTGTGAACATACTAAACACCACTGAATTGTGCATTTTAAAATGGTGAAGTACATGATATTTGAATTACATTTTGATAAAGCTGATTTTAAACATTTGAGTGAAGAAGCACAGCTAATAACTGAAAATACAAAGAATTTCATCCCTTAATTGCTTCTTATGAAGAAAAGTGAAAGGAATCCAAATATATAGCTCTTACCCACTGCCCTCTTGCTTTACATCCATTCTGCCACCTTTTGCTTTGAACTTTGCAAAAGAAAAATGTGTTCTTACTTTCTCTTACCACATCATTTCTAAGTCCTTCATTGTGTAAATAAACTTAGCATCTTTGATAGTGAGAAAGAACTCATCTTCTTCACAAGACTGAAGGGAATGAAGAATTGCCTGGAAGTTATAGGATATTTTTGGTAGACTAGGAGAAGAAGGATATCTGCACATACTCCAACACAGAAACTTCTATTTGTGTTTGTATATGTAGAAATAGGATATAACATACATTTAATGTTGCAATAAAGCAAACTTTTGTAGTTAATGATGCACATTAAGGTAGGAATTCCTTAAGTGATAGAATATGTTGGGAAGGATTATCTTTTTTCTTTATCCATCCCTTATTCATCCCCTCATGGAACCTGGTACTTTCCAGTGCTTGGAGAGGGAATAGAAAGGACCCATCTCTAATGTAACTGAAGGGAAGAAGACAGACACTAACACATCGCTAATCCAAGAGATATCTTGAAGGGAATTAACCTTTGTGATGTGAGTGTTTTTATGAATGGTTGCTAGATGTTTTCACTCTTAGGCCAGTTCACTTTGATATCTCTTCCTTCTTGCTATTCACTCAAAGGATTTGGAGCTCACTTTCTCCCCTAGGGTGTTAGAGGGACTTGATAGAACACAGAGTGACTACAGCTATCAGCAGAAACAAGACACAAGATGAGGTCTGCCCCTTGGGGGTGGAGAGAGAAATGGTTATACAGCCTGAGGTACTTTTGAGGGAGAAAAGAGAAGGTTCAGGGAAAGGGGCCCATGGGAATTATTATTATTATTTTTTTTTACAATTAGGTTCACCAGCATTAGCTGAGAGTCTAGAAGTAAGGCCCTGTGTCTAAAAGTGAGAATCAGAGACCACACAAATAGTTGAAAAAAGTCAGTTGCAAACTTGTCACTCTGAGGGCCTTAGGTGAGTTGGAATACTATATTACTTAAATAGCAACCCACTCCAGTATTCTTGCCTGGAAAATCCCATGGACAGAGGAACCTGATAGGCTACATACAGTCCATGGGATCTCAGAGTCAGACATGACTGAGCAACTTCACTTTAACTGTAGTGTAATAATGGGTAACATTCAGTGTGGTTTTGTGGCTATATTTGATTGGTTGAAGGGATGGGCTGGTCACTCTTACCACACTCCCAGATTACCAGCTAGCTCTTTGACTCCCCTGTTCTAAGGGGCGGGAGGTGAAGAGAACAACAGGTGGGACCACCCTTCAATCTCTTCTTGATTTCAGTTATGTAAATTTATGTCAGGGAGGAATTTAAATTGTCCTCTTTTGATTGATTTTATGTTGTCCATATTATGGTTATACACATATAGTACCTGCAAATTGGGGGATCACTTGTAAAGGTTGTTTTTTGAGAAAATTTTTAACTGCATTAGCAAACAAATACATTGGGGTGACAATGATAGTGATTTAAGATTAGGGGAAGAGAAAGGAATCAAATTCAGAATTAATACTTTAACCGATAGGAAAGAAAAAATATTCAGTAGTTTTATAAAATTGACTAAATGCCAACTCTATTGATAAACATCCCAGGGAAAACTACAAAAGCTAGGAGTCCTTGAATCTGGCATGGTCCACTCCTCCTAACAGAATAAATCTCCAGAGGTTTGTTGCAGCTATCTAATGGAAATTGTGTGCTAATAAGACCCACAGTGGAAGAGATCTAAATTCCTGTCCAAATCAACAAATTAGATCACTGCTCTCACACCTCAGAGTTTGTAAAACTTTTCATTCTCGAACTACTCAAGTGTGTCTAATCACCAGACTCACACCTATTTTTATGAGGTGGGCAAAATGACTTGTGCCAAATAAATTAGCATTGACAGGGACTGGGTTTCTTCCGTTGTTATTGCTTTAATGCTCAGAGAAATGCTTTGTTTGAAGCATGTTTCAAGACAAATACATCTTTTGAGTGTCAGATTTCATATGCCTGCATCTTTTCCTAGTCCCTTACCTGTCATTATATGAAACTTTTATGATTACTTGTAGACAATGGCCGGAAACACAAAGGGAAGAAAAAGAGCATAGTTCAGTAAATAACAAATCAGCAATTTAAGCTCTGCTGAGGAATTCGGCTCCCAGGCCCCAACTGCTGAAGAGGCTGGATTCAGGCATGCTTGGCACTGGTGAGTCATAGAGAGGAGCTTTAAGCACCCTTGTGTCCTACTGTTAGTGGAGCTAACCTTCCTTCAACTACTAATCAAATCAAAGAATCTCATATCAGTTGCTTTATTTGCTTGCCTCTGTTTCTTGACCTGCAAAATCAATCTACCAACATTGTACTCTTCCTTTGATACACATTATGGTTGTAAAATATTGCTAATAAGAATTAGAAAAGTAGTTGACAGTTAAATATAAATTAAATAAAGATGGCACACTGAAGGCATAAAGGGATGAGCTTTGATTTCTCCAGATCAATGATAGCCTACATTTATGGAGGGTTTTACTATGTGCCAGGAATTATTCTAAGTACTTTACTTATATAACCACTTATTTAATCCCTTTAGAAACCCCATGAGTTCAGTATTTCATGTATAACATACAGAGAATAATAATTCTGTATCACAAAATTGTTGGAACAATTCCAGGCATAAAGGAAACAATAAATGTTAGCTGTTATGATTTGGCTCACAATCTACTTTACTCTTTTTCACTCCTTGAAAATTCAGGCATTTGCTTTTCTCCAGTTTTGGGGCGCTTTTTCCCTTATCCATGATATACATAAGTCACATACACAGATTCTTTCCATGTTTTAAGATAAAAGTTTTTGAGCTTAAAGTATTGGATGCACTTAACACAACATGGCAAGCTTACTTGTTATCACCTTTCCTCTTCCATTTTTTCATTCCCTTTTTGCTGAGTTTCATGCCATGCTTACTTTGATAATGGCCTTTTTTTTTTTTTTTTTTACTTTTCGCCTGGTAATTATGTTGTAATCTTTTTTAAAATGAAGTATTGTTATGTCCAATATTATATAATTTACAAGTATACAATTTAGTGATTGACAGTTTTTAAGGGTTATACTCCATTTATAGTTATTATAAAATATTGACTATATTCCCTGTGTTGTGTGATATATCCTTTTAGCTTATTTTATATATAATAGTTTGTACCTCTTAATCCTCTCCTCCTACCTGGTCTCTTTCACTTTCACTCTTGCCACTGGTAACCACTAGTTTTCTCCCTATACCTGTGAGTCTGTTTATTTTTTATTATATTCACTAGTTTGTTGTATTTTTTTAGGTTCCACATGTAAGTGATATCATACAGTATTTGTCTTTCCCTGACTCATTTCACTTAGCATAATACCTTCCAAGTCCATCAGTGTTGTTGCAAATGGCAAAATTTTATTCTTTTTGTGGCTGAATAATATTCCATTGTGTGTATATGTCATCTTTTTTATCTGTTCTTCTGTTGATAGACACGTAGTTTGCTTCCATATCTTGGCAAATGTAAATAATGCTGCTGTGAACTTTTTTGAATTAGTGTTTTTCTTTCTTCATTATCTTTTCAAATTAGTGTTTTTTTTGTTTTTGTTTTTCCTGAATACATACCCAGGAGTGGAATTGCTGGGTCATATAGTAGTTATAATTTTAGTTTTTTGAGAAACCGCTACACTGTTTTCCACAGTGGCTGTACCACAATTCACCTTCTGACCAACAGTGTATGAAGCTTGATGTTTAAATTATACTTTTAAATTTACAGTGTAATTTTAAATGTGTTCTCTCCATATAGCAGACTGGTTTTTGGAGTTGGGCTTTGGAATAGTCTTTAGGCTTGTGTTCTGACTCATCATCTACTGGGTGATTTGAAGTGATTCACCAACCTCAGCTCAAATTTCCTCAAGTGTAACATGAAATTAATAAAAGTACATACCTTCTGGATTTATTTTTAAATAATATAATACATGCAAAGAGTTTAGCAGAGCCTCCTAGCACAATGGAAAATATACATAGTAAATGTTAAGTGGAGATTGTTATTTGTAGTGATACTAGTGGTTGACTTTCCATTATCTGTACCATCCTATAGGATTAGTCTGAGCTAGTCATTTTTATGTGCTTACCCTTACTGTAACTGATTGTATCAGAATGTATCTAACAGGAAAAGGAACAATATTCAATAATTTTATAAAAATGCCTAAATGCAAACTCTAGTTGGTAAACATCCCAGGGAAACCTAAAACACCGAGGGTCCATGAATCTGGCAAAGACTACTCTTCTTAACAGAATCTCCAGAGATCTGCTGAAGCCATCTAGTGGGAACTGTGTCAGTAAGACCCACAATTTTCGTATCACCCAATTCTAGACGGAAGACAAGAGGGGAAGTCTGCTGGGAAATTTCTGGGAAGCTGCTAAAAAGAACTATGAGAAAGAGCTAATCCCTCTTCTTCCTTTCAATATTGTCATACCTTGATGTGAGAATGGGGGCAGTTTCAGCCATCCTGCTGCCAGCCTGAGGATGAAGCCAATGCACAAAGAAGGGCAGGGGGATCTGGGACCCTAAGGCCCTGAGCTTGGAGCTGCCCTACCTTGCAGCTCCTAGGTAGGTTTTCTTCCTGCTTAAACTGTTCTGCATTGGGGTTTTCTCTTCCTTGCAGGGAAAAGCACTCTCTGATATCAAATGTTGATAATAATAATAATCAGCAGCAACATATGAGAAAGACTGATGAGGTTTTATATTTCTCTATGATAGACTTTCAAAGAGATTCTACAAGTGAATATTTAATCAAAGTATTCTCAAAAGAGATAATGAAGTCCTTATAACCCATTTAAAGCTGCCATATTCTAAGTTTCTGTGGGCCACATTGGTTTTCAGATTTTCTTGGGCTTTATAGTTCAGCTGGATGTGCTAGAGAATGAGACGGATAAATACTATGTTCCATGCGATGAGGCTTATATCTACTTTTGCCATCTTGATAAGGCTGCGGTCATATAGTCATAGAACTCTATAAAGTAATGATAAACTAATGGTTTTCAATCACCCCATTGGTCTTTTTTTAATTATTATTGCTTTCTAATGTTTACTTAAACATTGGTTTTTAATGGTAGGTTATCAAATAACCAACAAAACACATTTTTTATCAAGTAATCTGTCTCTGTGCTGAGAACATTTCATCAACATGACCTGTGTTTGATCTTATGCTTAAATTGGCCTTTTTCTGTTTATCCGATAGCCAGCATTCCTTAGGTCAGACAACCTTTTTACTCTTTGTAGCTAGTACTGAGAGTTTCTCTGCCTTACTTACGATCATCCCTTTTCTAACACAGTGTTGCTCCTCAAAGTTTAGAGTGGTACAAAAATCTCCTTAAGGACTTGTTAAAACAGATTGCTGACACACTTTAGGTCTGGAGTAGAGCTCAAGTATTTGGATATCTAAGATTTTTCAAGTGACACTCATGCTCTTTTCTACCTTTTTCTGTTTGTTTGTATCCTTTCCTGCTTTGAGGTTTCTAGATCTGGAAACTGAATTGCATAAGCTGTAAGTGCTATCTTTTCCTCCTTGAGTTTAAGAGGGCACTGCAGCACAGTGAGTGGGAACATGGCCTCTGGTGCTAATAGCTCAAGTTCAAGTGCTGGTTTTCTCTCTTTTGGGCTGTCCAACATTCAGAATATTTATGCCCATGGGTGAAGCTCTTCTCCTTATTCTTATGTTATACAGTGTGTGCATACTTAAGGAATATATTTGCCTTTGTGATAAAATAGCCTCAAGAGTCACTGTGACCTAAACTTCCCCCAAACTCTTCTTAACCTCTCATTTTGTATTGAGCCCAGAGTAAAACAATAGCATGTAGACCCTCTGTACATTGTAAGCATCATGTGACACTTGGGTTATCATCTACTTCATGAATGGTGTTGAATTTTCAACTCATTGCATGCTTGCCAGCTTGGAAGCTTTAGAAGGACACATGATTTTTTAAAGATGACTTCATGGGAATGATGAGTTAGTTAACTGTACTCACAATTAATATGGACAAAACTTGAAAGAAGAGAAATAAGAGGTATGGGAAACTACTTAATATTAGTGACCATGGGTAATTAATGGTAGAGGGATTGGAACTTGTTACTAAGTCCAGGCTCTATAGATTAGATATAGACATCGACTGATCTGCACCTACAGACTATAGATACAGGCAGTGTACTAAGCACTTTAATTCCTTTAGCCCTCACAACAGCCCAGCCATGAGTTAGGTACTATAAATAAAGCTTATTTCCAGAACAGGAAACAACTTCAGAGAGGTTAATAAATATTCAAGGTCACTGAGCTAAAAACTACACTGGATTTGAATACAATCTGAATTTTCAAAGCTTATATTCCTCACTGGAGAAGGAAATGGCAACCCACTCCAGTATTCTTGCCTGGAGAATCCCAGGGATGGCGGAGCCTGGTGGGCTGCCGTCTATGGGGTCGCACAGAGTCGGACACGACTGAAGCGACTTAGCAGTAGCAGTAGCAGCATATTCCTTACACTATCCCAAAGGGAGATGCAGAATATAGAGAAGACATCATTGTAATAAGACTAACTGTATCACCTCTTTGGGCAAAGATGAGCCAGTAAAAATAAGAACAGCCTGCAAAATTTGTGTTTTTTATTTTCCAGGCTGACTTATATGTAAAATAGTAGCAAATGTTTTTTAGAGTAGCAGCTCTCAAAGTGCGGCCCACAGACCCTAGAGTCTTAGAGACCATTTCAGAGGTGTGCAAGGGTCAAAACTAGTTTCAAAAAAATACTAAGATGTTCTTTGTCTTCTTTGCAATGTTGATATTTGCCTTGATAGTACAAAAGCAAGCTACTAGCACCAGAGTCTAAATCATGAAAATGGTGCCAAATTGCACTAGTAGTCATTCTTCACCATTATGCACTGCAGTTAAACAAACGAACAAACAAGTCTTAGTTAAGAATGTCTCTGATGATTCGGTTACTCCTGAGCAAGAATGTCTCTGATGAAAAGTGGTAAAAATCATTAATAGTATGATATCTCAATCTTTGAGAATATGTCTTTTTAAAGTGTGTGAGAAAATGGAAAGTTCTCATAAAGCACCAAGTCCAGTGACTGTCTCGAGGTAAAGCAATAGTACAATTGTTTGATTTGTGAGCTGCACTAGCCACTTTTTTCATGGAACACTATTTTAACTTGAAACAAGTGGCATATAAAATATGACTTTCTAGACCGGTTAAACCTTGATTCGAGGTTCTAACTTTAGATATTTATTACCAATGATAAAGTTCTAGTTTTCAAGTGAAAATTAGGATTCTGGAACTTTCATATCTACCACTATAAATATGACAGCTTCTCAAAACTTAATGACTTCTCTGACAATATTGGTGGTGATATTAATGAGTTTGATTTTTTTGTATGTGTAGTAAAATATGTCAAAATTTGGAAGGCCTGCATAACTCTGTGAAATAATTTTTCCAAATGTTATATATTCCAAATAATATATAATATTATAAAATCCAGGATAGATAAAAAGGATATTCAAAATACAAGGGAGACCAGTGGATTTTATTGTGAGAGAATATGAAAAGTTCACCGATAGGATTTCAAATTCCACATTGCAACCGGCCCGTAAGAAACTTCCATCTGTTGAGTTTTGCTATAGTATCAAAGGAAAATATCTACAATTATAAAGCAAGGTTATTAGTCTCTCCTTTTTAATCTAAGTATCTGTGTGAGGCCAGATTCTCTTCATATCCTTCAATCCAAAGCAACATATTGCAGGATATTGAATGTACAACCTAATATGTATATAAGAATCGAGCTCCTTTTTATCCAAGCCAGTCATTAGAGATTTGCAAAAATGTAAAACTGTGCCACTCTTTCCACTAATTTTTATTTTGTTTTGGAAAATATATTGTTCATAATCAATATGTTAACATATAATAGGTTTATTATTTTTAAATGAATGTATAAATATTTTCAAATACCTCCATTCAAATTTTTAGTACAATACGTATTGATAGATCTGAACTTCAAAAACAAAAACTTTGGGGGATTCTCAATATTTTTAAAAAGTTTAAGTGGTTCCTGAAATCCAAGTCTGAGGCTCACTGTTATAGAGCTTTGAACTAAATTTAAAGATATGGGTTTTGATATATTGTCTGTGAATAACCACCCTTAGTATTATTAAAAATAATATGTATAAAAGTGGGTATTTCTGAGCCCTTTCCCACATTCCTGAAATGGATTCTCACAGCATAGAAATGGGAAAATTTCCATGTCAGAGAGATTTTCAGTCATTTTAATGCACACACAGGACCATGCACTGGTCCAAGGTTTTAGACTCCAGATTGGCTATAACTTATTAAATGACCTTGTGTAATTCTGTTAGCTTCTTGGAACTTCTGCTTTTGACATAGTAAGTGGGACCCATGGGCTCACCATAATAAAAGCTTATTCAGAGAGCCTTAGTTGAAAGAATTTAAAAACACCCCATATATTGGCATTTCTTAAATTACATGTGTCAAAATAAATGACTAAAGCACATGTTGCAAAGCAGGATGCTTGACTTTTAAGAATAATTTTTAAAGCAGTCTTTTAAAAGACTTTTAAATGTAGTTTTCTAGTCTATTATCCATCAATTTCAAAAACTCAAAGCAGACATTCTTGTTATTAGTGCATATTAGCTAGATTCTATCTCAAAGCGCATTTCTAAAAAACAATACCCGAAAAAGAGAGAGCAAAGCAAAAACATAAAAAAGATAAATGTAGACTACCACAAAATAAATAAGTAACAGCTATAAAATTCAGATGTAAAGTGAATCTAAGGTGCCAAGGGGCCCTGAAGAATGAAAGCTTTTTTAAAATGAGAGATGATCCTCCCTGCCTGGGGGCTGCATAAGGAAATAGATGTACAATCCCTTTAATGTTCTGCTAAGCCCTAAAGTCCAAAGCTCCATTCCTTCAAACCCCCTGAAGGCAAGGGCTGACCCAGAGTTTGTAAAGTGCACTTGGAAGCAGTCCTTCAAGAGCTTTAAAAGTTAAAAGCAAAAGCTTTAATCTGTTGCTCAGACAAATATACATTCAGGGAGGTGCAGCTATGAGCAGACTGTGTCCTCTCTGCCCTTTTCCGGGAAATGGAGGGACTGTCACTTCTTCTGTTTCCTTCTGGAAACAGATCTAAGCCACCCAGTGACTCCTGATAGAGGCTCACTGTACATCTTTCATTTTTGCCCCACGCGCTGGTGCATGATTTCAAGGCAAGGTATGTTTTCCTAAACCTGTAGCTGCTTGATTTCCTACTGTCTTGACACAGAATGTGTTTAGTATTAATGGATCACATTTATTAAATCTTTACATGTCAGATGCTGAGCTCAGCAACCCTCCCAACAATTCTGTGAGGTAAGAACTATTAGCATGTCTGTCTATACTGAGAAAACTGAGGCATGGAGAGGAGGAATAACTTCTGAACACCGCTAGCTATAAAATAGTAAGTCAATGCTTCTGATTCAGTCCTAGGACTACACGACTCTAAGACTTGAGCTCTGAACAGCTGGCCTATTCTATTTGCTTATCAAAAGAACTGAAAGCAGAGTAACCACCCTCAGGGTAGGAGGGGCAGAGAGCGGGAGGATGTCCCTAAATAATACCTTTAAAGCCCAATAGCAAAAATAAATAAATAAATAAAGCCCAATAGCAAATCTTCAGAGAACCATTTTAATATTTAATAAAATTTCTAGATTTTATTAAAATTTTCACCTGAATTAAATGATTATTTTAATGTCTAGTTTAATTTGTTGCCTACTTTATTTGTGAATGGTAGAAAAGCTGCCAATTTCAGGACCGTGGCAGCCAAAGTTTTCTGATTCACAATCCCCCCTTTTTTTATTTATTTATTTTCTACATTCATTGGTCAGAATTCAGGGCAAGGTCATAGGTATGGATTTTGTAGTATGGCCTGGACCTGTGTGCAAACAATGTGGACCTTTGAGCTAATTCTATGTTTATTTTTGATTCCCCAACACCATAGTAAGTAATTCTTGCAGACAATGTGGAAAAAAATACTTTCTTGCATTGGATCTGAAAGGAATGGAGGATTGAAAGAGGATTTGTAACTGAGGAGATCACATTTTTAGAATTCATTCTAGGAACTGTTGCTGTACGCTCTAGAATTATGGCTTTTCTGATTTTTTCTGTTCCCTCCTACCTTCCAAACCTCCAAGCTGAGACTGAAACCACAGTTTTTAGCTACCCACATCATTCTTTTTCTTTGCGTTCTCCAATTCTTCTCCCACAGGGATCTTTTTTTTATATCTTATACTTTTAACAGTGACATTTGTTTTTCATCCAAAACTTACCCAAGTCATTTGGGAGTTACATGATTATTGACTTGAGTTGTAGAGAATGGATTGAGTGTAAAAATCTAAAGAAATGGCTTCTTTGCTCAAGGGAATGTCAACAGAAAAGGGAAATGGGGAAAAACAACTTTGATATTCTAGAAAACACGTATTAGTTTCTTGGATCGTTTTTTTTTTTTTCATTTTATTATTATTATTAAACTTGATTTCACTGGAAGGAAGAAATCTTCTGAGGGTTGCCAGTCTGAATTTATAGCACGGTTGGACTATAGAATATGTTTTTTACTTACGATCAGATCTTCAGAATAAATTATCAAGGTATGCCTCATTGACATGGCTAGGGTGTAAAACAGCATGCTGTCTAAAATATTGCACTGTTGTAACTTCATTTATGTAATGAAATAAGTAATATTTTAAGGTCTTTTTTTTTTCATTCATGTTATGTTTTTCTTCACAGCACTGCTGTTCAGTAGGCATCATTGATAACACTCAGAATGTTCAAATTCATGTGGCAAAAAAGCAGAGAAACCAGGAACTCTTTCCTTTCCAACAGTACTGATATAAAATGTTAAATTTGCATTTAACAAACATGTTGTCATTCAGCAAGCATTTACCATGCACATCTTAGATTAAATCACTATAAGAAGTTTTCTTAAAAGGCAAGTAATAAAATCTCTGCTCTGAAATTCCCTACTGAGAAAAGCAAACCTGTAAACCAACCTCAGTTAAAACATTTGCGATCAAAAGAGGATATGACTTTAAAATGTGGGTTGAATATGCATTTAAAGTTGACAAGGAGACCTTGCTAATTCATGGAGTACTATATTGTAATGTAAATATTCACCCTCTAGTTTGTTTTCTTTGTCAATTGACCTTAAACAATTTGTTCATTTAGACTCTAAACGTTAGACTAAGATAATTTAGACTTTTAAATATGTTTTTCTACCATTAATCTATAAAAGAAAAAGGGAAATTCATCTCAGTTCTTTTCTGAATTAGAACAACTTCCACATGAGTTGGGTATTAAATACATATTATGGAAATTTGAATTAGCTCTATCCCTAAGGGAGAGAGGTCTGTGGAATATAACCAATGTAGCTATGTAAAAACATTCTTCAGTTGTTACTTGGCCCAAGCACTATCCGTGATGAAAGTGTTGTGTGAAAGTGTTGGTCGCTCAGTCCTGTCTGACTCTTTGTGACCCCATGGACTGTAGCCCAACCAGTTTCCTCTGTCCATAGGATTCTCCTGGCAAGAATGCGGGAGTGGATTGTCATTTCCTTCTCCAGGGGATCTTCCCAACCCAGGGATTGAACCCCGGTCTCCTGCACTGCAGGCAGATTCTTTACCTTCTGAGCCACCAGGAAAGCCCATCCTTGATAGCAATGACAATCAACTCCTGACATTCCATCTTCTAGATTTTGGTTGGAAACGGTATCATTTTACCAATTAAACAAACATAGAAGCTGGAGTTACCTTAGAATTCTATGTATTACAGATTTGTGTGAATAACCTATACAGTATTTCATCTGAATCTCTACAATCAAGAATTTCACTCAAGCCCTGCCTGCTTGCCACCAACCTCCTCTTTTAGATTATTGGAGTGCTTTCGTTTAGATAGGGCTTTCCTTATGGCTCAGCTGGTAAAGAATCTGCCTGCAGTGCAGGGAACCTGGGTTTGATCCCTGGGTTGGGAAGATCCCCTAGAGAAGGGAAAGGCTACCCCCTCCAGTATTCTGGCCTGGAGAACTCCATGGACTGTAGTCCATGGGATGGCAAAGTTGGACACAACTGAGTGATTTTCACTTCACTTCACTTCTCCTTTAGATATTGGGACACCCTCTTCCGGGTCTTCCTATAATAGCCTACGATAAATTCTGAATGCTAAGATTCAGAGACAACATTAGACAATGGGAAAGCACAGGATTCGAAATAAACAAATTTGGATTAAAATTCTTCTGTGAATTACTAGCTGTGTGACCTTAACTTACTTAACGCCTTTGATCCTGTTTTCTCACCCATAGAAAGAAGATGATAATAATGAAATTTTGCTAACTTCTTGTGAGGACTAATTAAATAACTGTTACATATTAAGCACCCAACACAGTGTCTGGCATATTTTCAGTTCAATTCATTTAAGTTCAGTCGCTCAGTCGTGTCCGACTCTCTGGGACCCCATGAATCACAGCACGTCAGGTCTCCCTGTCCATCACCAACTCCCGGAGTTTACCCAAACTCATGTCCATTGACTCGGTGATGCCGTCCAGCCATCTCATCCTCTGTCGTCCCCTTCTCCCCCTGCCCCCAGTCCTTCCCAGCATCAGAGTCCTTTCCAATGAATCAACTCCTTGCATGAAGTGGCCAAAGTACTGGAGTTTCACCTTCAACATCAGTCCTTCCAATGAACACTCAGGACTGATCTCCTTTAGGATGGACTGGTTGGATCTCCTTGCAGTCCAACAGACTCTCAAGAGTCTTCTCCAACACCACAGTTCAAAAGCATCAATCCTCTGGCACTCAGCTTTCTTATAGTCCAACTCTCACATCCATACATGACTACTGGAAAAACCATAGCCTTGACTGGATGGACCTTTGTTGGCAAAGTAATGTCTCTGCTTTTTAATATGCTGTCTAGGTTGGTCATAAGTCCTCCTCAGACAACCATTTTGCCTTTTTGCATTTCTTTTTCTTGGGGATAGTCTTGATCCCTGTCTCCTGTACAATGTCATGAACCTCCGTCCATGGTTCTTTATGCACTCTATTAGATCTAGTCCCTTGAATCTATTTGTCACTTCCACTGTATACTCATAAGGGATTTGATCTAGGTCATACCTGAATGGTCTAGTGGTTTTCCCTACTTTCTTCAATTTAAGTCTGAATTTAGCAAAAAGGAATTCATGATCTGAGCCACAGTTAGCTCCTAGTCTTGTTTTTGCTGACTGTATAGAGCTTCTCGATCCTTGGCTGCATAGAATATAATCAATCTGATCTCAGTATTGACCACCTGGTGATGTCCATTTGTAGAGTCTTCTCTTGTGTTGTTGGGAGAAGATATTTCCTATGACCAGTGCATTCTCTTGGCAAAACTCTATTAGCCTTTGCCCTGCTTCATTCTGCACTCCAAGGCCAAATTTCCCTGTTACTCCAGGTATTTCTTGATTTCCTACTTTTGCAATCCAGTCCCCTATAATGAAAAAGTTGAAGTGAAGTTGCTCAGTTGTGTCCAACTCTTTGTGATCCCTTGGACTGTAGCCTACTAGGTTTCTCCATCCATGGAATTTTCCAGGCAAGAGTACTGGAGTGGGTTGCCATTTCCTTCTCCAGGGGGGTCTTTCTGACCCAGGGATCGAACCCAGATCTCCTGAATTGCAGGCAGACACTTTACCCTCTAAGCCATGATGGAAGCCCCTATAATGAAAAAGACATCTTTTTCGGGTGTTAGTTCTAGAAGATCTTGTAGATCCTCATAGAATCATTCAATTTTAGCTTCTTTAGCATTACTGGTTGGGACATTGACTTGGATTACTGTTATATTCAATGGTTTGCCTTCAAACGAACAGAGATCATTCTGTTGTTTTTGAGATTGTGTCCAAGTACTGCATTTCGGACTCTTTTGTTGACTAGGATGGCTACTCCATTTCCTCTAAGGGATTCTTATCCACAGTAGTAGATATAATGACCATTATATCTATCTGAGTTAAATTCACCCCTTCCAGTCCATTTTAGTTCACTGATTCCTAAAATGTCGATGTTTACTCTTGTCATCTCTTTGACCACTTCCAATTTGCCTTGATTCATGGACCTAACATGCCAGGTTCCTATGCAATATTGCTCTTTATAGCATTGGACTTTACTTCCATCACCAGTCACATCCACAACTGGGTGTTGTTTTTGCTTTGGCTCCGTCTCTTCTTTGTTTCTGGAGTTATTTCTCCATTGATCTCCAATAGCATATTGGGCACCTACCGACCTGGGGAGTTCATCATTCATTGTCCTATCTTTTTGCCTTTTCATACTGTTCATGGGGTTCTCAGGGCAAGAATATTTAAGTGGTTTGCCATTCCCTTCTCCAGTGGACCATGTTTTGTCAGAACTCTCCACCGTGACCAGTCTGTTTCGGGTGCCCTACATGGCATGGCTCATAGTTTCATTGAGTTAGACAAGGCTGTGGTCCACGTGATCAGGTTTGTTAGTTTTCTGTGATTGTGCTTTTCAGTCTGTCTGCCCTCTGGTGGAGAGGGACAAGAGGCTTATGAAAGCTTCCTGATGGGAGAGACTGACTGAGGGGGAAATTGGGTCTTGTTCTGATGGGCGGGGCCATGCTCAGTAAACCTTTAATCCAATTTTCTGTTGATGGGCAGGGCTGTGTTCCCTCCCTGTTATTTGATGCCTGAGGCCAAACTATGGTGGAGGTAATGAAGATAATGGTGACCTCCTTCAAAATGTCCCACGCATGCACTGCTATACTCAGTGCCACCAACCCTGCAGCAGGCCACCGCCAACCCACGCCTCCACTGGAGACTCCTGGACACTCATGGGCAAGTCTGGGTCAGCCTCTTGTGGAGTCACTGCTCCTTTTTCCTGGGTCCTGGTGCACACAAGTTTCTGTTTGTGCCCTCCAAGAGCCTGTTTCCCCAGTCCCGTGTAAGTTCTGGCAGCTCTGTGGTGGGGTTAATGGCGACCTCCTCCAAGAGGGCTTATGCCATACCCAGGTCTACTGCACCCAGAGCCCCTGACCGTTCAGCAGTCCACTGCTGACTCGTACCTCTGCAGGAGACACTCAAACACAGTTCTGTCTCAGTCTCTGTGGGGTCTCTGGGTCCTGGTGCACACAAGGTATGTTTGAGTCCTCTGAGCATCTCTGGCAGGTATGGAGTTTGATTCTAAACATGATAGGGTAGCCTATCCCTTCTCCAGGGGATCTTCCCGACCCAAGAATCAAACCCAGGTATCCTGCATTGCAGGTGGATTCTTTACCAACTGAGCTATCAGGGGAGCCCCATTATGTTTCTCATTACCCAGTAATTCAGGATCTGACCTGAGTTATCAGTGAACTACTCACATGGCCCTTTGTTTTATCCTCCTATCCACTACTATCTTCCCAGTCACCATCCTGCTCAGTCTTCTTTCTTTGTCCACAGATGCCTGCTTATCTGGAAAACCTTCCCTCTCTATCTTACCCTTTCATTCACCTCCAACTCAGAGTCCAACTCATCCAAGCGGTCTTCTTGATTCAATCAGAATTTGGTGTGTTTGTCAGCTTATCTTTCTAACATTTTTAACATTTAACATTAATCTTGCTGCTTTCTATAGAATAAATACACAGAAATTTCTTTTGCCTGTTCACTCATTCTATAGCATATAGCAGGAAAACGGTAGGAAAAAAAAATATGTTAACCGAATACATAAACTATTTTTACTAACAGTTTTCTGTGAGTAAAGTCAGAGGTGCAGAGAGGTCTGTGAGGTGATATTGAGAAAAGGAAAAAGTCATTATTACTATCCATTCAACTCCAAGCAGCTGTGATTTTTCATTGATGAAAGTACCAGTTTTGATTTACTGATGGCAAGTGTTTGACACTTAAAAAAAAATGCCTCCCCTGAGAAGTGGCCTTCCCTACAGCATACGAGAAGTTCACTCAGAACTGAGTCACTACTGCCCCCTGTAGCCCATCCAATATACATCAGAGCACAGTACAAAATGTTTTGCCTTGACATTCTCAGGTAAAGGTTTTATTGCTAGTATATCAATGATCGTCTACCCAGTACTCATCTCACACGCTAGCAAAGAAATGTTCAAAATTCTCCAAGCTAGACTCCAACAGTATGTGAACCGAGAACTTCCAGATGTTAAAACTGGATTTAGAAAAGGCAGAGGAACCAGAGATAAAATTGCCAACATCTGTTGCATCATAGAAAAAGCAAGAGAATTCTGGAAAAATATCTACTTCTGCTTTATTGACTACACCAGAGCCTTTGACTATGTGGATCAGAACAAACTGTGGAAAATTCTTCAAGAGATGGGAATGCTAGACCACCTTACCTTCCTCCTGAGAAATCTGTATGCAGGTCAAGAAGCAACAATTAGAACCAGACATGGAACAACAGACTGGTTCCAAGTTGGGAAAGGAGTATGTCAAGGCTGTATATTGTCACCCTGCTTATTTAACTTATATGCAGAGTACATCATGTGAAATGTCTGGCTGGAGGAAGCGCAAGCTGGAATCAAGATTGCCGGTAGAAATATCAATAATCTCAGCTATACAAATGACACCACCGTTATGGCAGAAAAAGAAGAGGAACTAAAAAGACGCTTGATGAAAGTGAAAGAGGAGAGTGAAAAAGCTGGCTTAAAATTCAACATTCAGAAAACTAAAATCATGGCCTCTGGTCTCATCACTTCATGGCAAATAGATAGGGAAACAATGGAAACAGTGAGAGCCTTTATTTTCTTGGGCTCCAAAATCACTGCAAATGGTGGCTGCAGCCATGAAATTACAAGATGCTTGCTTCTTGGAAGAAAAGATATGATCAACCTAAAGAGCATATTAAAAAGCTGAGACGTTACTTTGCTGACAAAGGCCTGTCTAGTCAAAGCTATGGTTTTTCCAGTAGTCATGTATGGATGTGAGAGTTGGAGCATAAAGAAAGCTGAGAGCCGAAGAACTGATACTTCCAAACTGTGGTGCTGGGGAACACTATTGAGAGCCACTTGGATAGCAAGGAGATCAAACCAATCAATCGTAAAGTAAATCAGTCCTGAATATTCATTGGAATGACTGATGCTGTAGCTGAAGCTCCAATACTCTGGCCACCTGATGCAAAGAACTAACTCATTGGGAAAGACCATGCATGATGCTGCGAAAGATTGAAGGCAGGAGGAGAAGGGGACAACAGAGGATGAGATAAGGTTGGGTGGCATCACTGACTCAATGGATGTGAATTGAACAAGTTCTGGGAGATGGTGAAGGAAAGGGAAGCCTGGCATGCTGTAGTCCATGGGGTCGCAAAGAGTTGGACACAACAGAGTGACTGAACTGAACTGAACTGAATGTGGCTTAAGGGACTGTGACCCTAACCCAGCCCCTAGATGGGCTTTAACTAGTCTAAAGCATTCATGATTATATAATGTCTCTTACCTAAATTGGTTAAGCAACCTGGCTTAAGCAATCACCTTGTGGCATTCTTTTGGTAATGGAAACTATGCTGAGCCAAATCAGACTGAAAGCATAATTGAGGGAGAAACTCTCATTTGCTCTCAGCTGAATATAAATGAGGAATCATGTACCCTTATTACTACTGGCATCCATGCTCCGATCACTGAGGTAACCTGTTACAACACTATGGAAGGCAAAGCAGTAAGATGGAAAGAATAAGGGGCCTGGACTTTGAGCTGCTAAATCAGTTAACCCTCAAGCCCAACCCAAACTGGACTTTTTATTATGCGAGACAATACATTTTAAAATTGTTTAAGTCAGTTTGAAAGCATCCTGTTAACAGTACTGAAAGTGGAAACAAAGAAAATAATAATAAATCTTTAAGGTTTTGTCAGTCTCTAAGCTTAAGAACATTATATAAAGATGCATTCTTGTATGGCACTCTTCCAAAACATACTCTTTCAGCCCATCTGTGAATAGAGATAAGATAGTGCCTTTTCAGGCTCAATTTCTTATTGGCCTTTTTAGCTTTCTATGTAAGAGCTTCTTGATGTTGAACCCTGTGGGTCTGTATTAGTACTCTTTTGCCTGGAAAATCCCATGGATGGAGGAGCCTGGCAGGCTTCAGTCCATGGGGTCGCTAAGAGTCGGACACGACTGAGCGACTTCACTTTCACTTTTCCCTTTCATGCACTGGAGAGGGAAATGGCAACCCTCTCGAGTATTCTTGCCTGGAGAATCCCAGGGATGGGGGAGCCTGGTGGGCTACCATCTATGGGGTCGCACAGAGTGGAACAATACTGAAGCAACTTAGCAGCAGCAGCAGCAGCAACAGCAACATATAATTATTTTTGGTTATTTTTATTGAGTTTCCTATTATTGTGATGGCATCTCTATAACTTCGAGATCCTTGTCTTCTTTTTTTAAAGAGAAGTGTTGACATTATTATTGGTGAAGCATTATTATTTTAATTCCATACTGCCCTCTTTATGTTGCCTCCTCCCATGAGAAATAACTGTCTTCTAGTATGAAAATTACTGATATCTGAGCAGTTTTTAAAAAAGTTAAAAACATGGTCAAATATGTTTCTACAAAAATGGTGTTTCCCAAAAGAGGGGACTTAAGAGTTATTCACAAGAATACTTAAGTTTTGTGTTTTTATTTGAATGGCATTCTAGAAAACAAATTAATATAAGCATATTTGGATCATTTGTATATTATAATTGAAAACTGCCCCACAGTGTCACTGCCTGAGTTCCCGTTCGAGCTTCCAACAAAGTTGATGCCAAGTTGTAGTTCTTGAATTGTTGCCAGGAACGAGAAAAGGATGCTGGTGAGCTTGATACACTGAGGATGTCTTTTTACCAAAGGAAGGCTAAACAGTATCACAACAGACCACATGAAATAGGTTTCTCAGTAGTCTAATTAGAGAAAAATGGAGGGAGAATTGAGTCATCAATTTGTAGCATGCCAAATGTAAATGAACTTTCATCTTAGCCCTCAATTCTGTATTAATGTTGCAAGCAGGATTCAGTTTGAAAAAAAATGTCATTTGCTATATAAAATTAAAGTTGTTAGCTAGGTTGTTTTTGTAGCTTTGAATCAAATTTTCTTTGAATCAAAATTTCTTTCATATAGATGAATAAGCATTTTTACCTTGTTTATCTAAGTACACATTTAGTAACATGTCACTTTATCTCTAACTAGATGCATGATTTTGGACAAGATTTAAAACTTCTTTGTTCCTGTTTCCTTATCTATAAATAAGGGGTAATAGTATTATTCACTTGATTAGATTTTATGAGAATTAAATGATTTAATGTATGTAATGAATTCATACTTGTACCTGAAATTATAGTAAGCACACTGAGTTAGGTCTACTGTAACTACTACTGTATTTTTACTACTGTTACAAATAAAACAATTTAAGCCAAAGCTGAAGGTTCATTGGGAGTTTTCCCTTTTATAAGCATATGCTAAGTTTGATATCTTCCTTTTCTCAGTTACTACTAGAGAACTTAGCACTAAATCTGTGGCACATGAATAGCAAGACTGAGGTTTTATAATGTTTTCTTTGGCCTTATTTCTGGTTCCATTCATGCCCCCACCCATATTTTCCTTTCTGCTTTGCTCTTCAAATTTATGAGGTCTTGTTGCACTTTATGTGTCTTTTAAAACATTCTTAAATCTGCTTGGAACTGAAGGTGTGGTACATAAAAATCAGTAAAAATGCTTCTCCACTTTCAGACTGTGTGAAAGTAGGGCATTTAACAGACAATAAGCCTCACTGGGACATATTACCACATACAGGAAGGATCTCAGAAATCATTTCCTGGACTGTGCGATATTTTCTCAGGAGTAGGAATATAATATAATTAACCAGAGTTATCTTCTATTGTATCAATGTTGCAAATGTTTATTCCATTTCTGTAAAAAATCCTTCTGTAGAATTCTGTTCTAATTTTTTAACACTTTCACAGTGATTACATTTAGGAAGTGCAATGTTTGTTTATATTCTAATTAGATTTCTAATTTTTTGATGATTTCTTAATTTTTCTTGAAAGGGAAATATATGCGTTCGTGGTAAAAATGCTTTGCTTCGAGTCCAGAAGAACAGAGTATTATTTGTGATGACAGTTATATAATTTCCCTTTCCTGATCTTTCTGCTCCATTTTCTGGGCCAGATTCAACCTTAAACATTTTGAACTGAAATAAATGAATATCCTGTAAGAGATTTTTAGCTGCCTATTAGAGTTTGTTAAGTGAGATGTGAAATAGCAGTTCAGCAGGTGTTGAAATTTGCTACTTATAGTCCTTGGGGGGAAAAAAAACTATCAGTGTATCAAGAAGTATTTTGCTTTTAAAGCAATTATCACTTTGTACTGGGGTCTGAGATGAGACAGAGAAAGGAAGAGATAACTTTACTTAAAAGCATCATCCATATCCACAAGGACCATTATTCTACAATTAAAATTCTCTACTCAACTTGACATTCAACTCTGATTTTACTTATTTTTTTCTTCAATGGTATTTATTTGATGTGTAATTTATTAAGACAATATAAAGAGGAAAATTGAACTTGAAGACTTCTAAGTAATAGATAACTTTTAAGTGCTTCTTTGTGCTTCCCTACATCTAACCAGTTCAGATATTATAGCATGACTTATAAAAATAGTTGATTTCTTCACTTATTAGTTATTATAATTTCTGCCTGTTGGACTTGCCCAGGAATAACAGCAGAATATTTATTCTCTTAGTATTGCCATCTATTCTCTATGTGATCAATATCTACCGTCTGCTGGTCACATCAAGTTAGATAGCTGCAAATGGCTTTTCACAGTGTCCTTGTAAAATGCAATCACCAACTTTAGGTTTCCTTGAGATGTATAAACAAAAAATAATTTTGATACATAGGGATTTCTGGTTCTTTCCATCTGTGAACTGGCCTGATACAAAAATGAAGTGGTGGGTGATATGAATCATATTAATGGGTGTATTTAATGTGTTTACAAACCTCTTTGCTTCACATTTCATGGATTATTATTCTAATGCTAAGCATGCCCGTCCCAGCTTCCTTGGAATCCTGACGGCAAAGCTTTTAAGTTCAAGAATATTTAAAAAGAGTTGTGAGTCGGTAGACCATGTTAATGTTAATGAGTCTGTATGGTGTGTTTTGATGAGTTCTTCTCATATTGGCCCTGATGATCTATTTGAAATACTTATCCTTCCTAGATAAAATGCTATGAGTCATCCATTAAAAAATTAAAAAAAAAAATTTTTTGGCTGCATTGTGTGGCTCTTGGAATCTTAGTTCCCTGACCAGGGACCAAACCTGGGCCCTTGACAGTGAAAGCATGGAGTCCTAACCACTGGATCAATGGGGTTAAATTTAAATATTCCCGGGTTACGTTAAGTTACTTTCACTCACTGGAATTAGTTTATCAAATTTTTAAAAATAAATACATGTTCCTTGTTCAAAGAACAAATTCAAACAGTACAAAAGGGTTCAAAGAGAAAAGTTTCTTTTCCTTACCCATACTCAAATTTCACTTTTGGATATCTTCCAGAAATTTTCTCTGCATATATATTTAGCTTCCAATTAAATTTTTTCAAGCAGAACAATTCATATATTTAAGATAATAAAAGATAATTTTCTTTTATTTCATTCCCAGGGGAAACTGATATAAACAATCTTCCTCAATGTCCAGATAAAAGCAAATATCTTGTAATGTCTGATTTTTAAAAATAAGAAGATGCTCTACACATTATTTGGCAGTTGTCTTCTCACATAACATTACATGGACATCCTTAAGAAGTAACAGATATAAATCTTATTTTTTTAACAGCTAAATAACACTATTACTTAGAATGGATATTCCATAACTAATTGCAGCTACGATGTTGTATAAGCATCCTTATACAGCAGTCTTATATTTTCATGGGATATTTTTTCTTTTAAAAATTTTTTCATTGATATAGAGTTGATTTACATTGTATTCATTTCAGATGTACAACAAAGTGATTTAGTTACACATATATGTATATATTTTTCAAATTGTTTTCCTTTGTAGGTTATTACAAAATATTGAGTATAGTTTTCTGTTATACAGTAGGTCCTTGTTGGTTACCTGTTTTATATATAGTAGTGTGTATACGTTAATCCCAAACTCCTAATATCCCTCACCCACCTTCCTCTTTGGTAACTATAAGTTTGTTTTCTATGTTCATGAGTCTATCTCTGTTTTGTATGTAAATTCACTTCTATATTTGTCTTTGTCTGGCTTACTTCATTTAGTATGATAATCTCTAGTGTATCCATGTTGCTGCAAATGGTATTATTTCATACTTTCTATGGCTGAGTAGTATTTCCTTGTGTATGTATGTATAGTGGCTTCCTAGGTGGCACAGTGGTAGAGAATCCACCTGCCAGTGCTGGAGGTGCAGGAGTCTTGAGTTCAATCCCTGGGTCAGGAAGATCCCCCGGAGTAGGAAATGGCAACTCACTCTTTTATTCTTGCCTCAAAACATCCCACGGACAAAGGAACCTGGCAGACTTCAGACCATGGGGTCGCAAAGAGTCAGACACAACTGAGCAACTGAGCATACAGTGTGCATATATATACACCACATCTTCTTTATCCATTCATCTGTCATTGGACATTTATGTCACTTCTGTGTCCTGGCTATTGTAAACAGTGCTGCAATCAACACTGGGGTGCATGTATCTTTTCAAATTATGGTTTTCTGTCTCTGGTAAAATGTTTCATCTCTTGTTCAACCCTTAGAAAAAACCCAACTCTACATGCTCAAGAGTGGGATTGCTGTATCATATGGCAGTTCTATGATTATTGTTTTAAGGAGCTTCCATACTGTTCTCCATAATGGTTGCACCACTTTATATTCTCACCAACAATGTAGGGTTCCATTTTCTGCACACCTTCTCCAGCATTTATTATTTATAGACTTTTTTGATGATGGCCATTATGACTGGTGTGAAGTGATACCTCATTGTAGTTTTTACTTGCATTTCTCTAATTAGTGATAAATAAATAAAAATTTATTTCTGTATATAGAGAAAGGTAGAGAACTGTTTGAATTTTTTTCCTAGATGACTAGTTCACTATATTTGCACTATATATTAAATAAGCTCTACTTTCTTTTATGAATGGAATGCTACTTTTGTCATTTATCTATACTTGGTAGTTTTCCTTTTACTTTCTATTTTATTACAGTAGCATTATATTCCATTTAATATTTGACAAGGCAAGTCCCGTATCACAATTCTCTTTTTCAGAGTCTTCTTGGCTATTCGTGGATGCTTTCAGTTTATCTTTAAAATGTTACTCAGCTCTGAAATACCTATATGGGAATATTTAATTCAATTATATTTATATATTAATTTTGGAAATATTACATTTTATGATGCTAAAACTCCTCATTCAGGATCAGGGTATATCATTCAGTTTGTTCAAGTTTAGATTTATATTCTTTAGTACAATTTTATATTTTTATTTATGTATATTTTGTCATAATTATTTCTCTCATGAACGATATTTCTATATCTACCTGTTATTTTATGCTATATTATTCTAGGTTATTGCCACTATAAAGAGAAACTAAGTACTTTTTTATATCACCTCAAAACTATTCTTTTTTTATACTACTAACTTAGTAAACTTATTTATTAGAGTTTCTATGTCTATAATCACATCCTTCAAGAAAGGATACTTTTTAAATTTTCTAAAATTTATATGAATTATTTTTGCATATTAATACATTGGCTGTAAAGTTATGCCAAATAATAATGTTGATGTGGACATCACGCATTGTTCTTGATTTTAGTAGAAATGTCTATAGCATTTTAATGTTTAGTTTGATGTTGGCTCTTGGTTTGTGACAGTCTTGTCATATTTCTTTTTTTTTTTTTTTTTTTTTTAGTACCAGGAATTTAAGCAGAAACCTCAAATGGAACCAATTGACTCACACTGTAGTAAATACAAAGTAAAGCAATGATTTCGGCTTGAGCTGTCTGGTTCAGTGGTCTGGCGGAATGTCACAAACAAGCTAAGTCACTGCAAACAATGTTTTTCTGGCTGTGATCACTGGCTATCACTTCTAACATAGCAGAATCATGTTAGGGGGGATGGAAAAATTGAGCACCACTTCTTACCATGTTCTCCCTCGTACTGCCAGTCTCCCTCTGCCCATGTGCTGGATGTAGCAGAGACCACCCACCAATCAGGCCAGGGTAGGTAGGCCAATAGGGAGAGGCCGATCACTCTGTTCAACTATAGCCAGACTCACGCCCACAACAGTTCCTGTGGCTCTAGCCTGGACTCCTGTACAGGAATCTGGCTCTGGCAGTCGTAGCTGGAGAGGGTAATACGACCTCCTGCTGAATGAAGTTGGGAGAATGAATGGGTGAGCTGCAGGGGTCACTCGCAAAGGGACCAAGAGTGATAAGGAAACAACTCATTCAGACAGATGCTTTTGATACCTAACTCCCAGGCTTGCCTGTGGCACAAGGGGACGCCATCTCCCATGGGAGAGACAAGGGTGGGAGGCCATATTCTCACTACTGAGTCTTTCTAGGAGCCAGGGCTTCAAAGCATAGGCTCCAGGTTCCTTCTCTCAGCCACCCTCTCTACATTCCATTCTCATTCCTTGTGCTTCTTCTTGTGCTTCTTCTTTTTCTTCTTCTTTGCTGCCTTCCTGTCCTTTGATGTGTGCCTTGCCCTCTTGCCTGTATCACTCTCAGAGTCTGAGCTGTCAGAGTCAGATGACTTCCTGTCTCTATGGTTCTTTTTCTTCTTTTCCTTTACAGCCACACTTCTTGCAGGTGGTGTTCAGGACAGCCTCGAGGGTGATCTTCTGCCCAGTGTAATCCTGGAAGGACTGCCTCCGCCTCTTTTCTTGCTCAGTGATAACGTCGTTGGGATCAAGGTCCTTCCCAGTCTCTTGGTTGACAACCTTCACGGAGAGGGATCCTTTTATCCTATCATTTTTCATCTCTCAGCCAATAAGCTTCATCCACACTTTGTCTCCAACATCTACTATCTCAGAGGGCTTATCCACGCAACAGGATGACATGTGAGTTTGATGGACCAGACCTTGCTTCCCACAGCCTGGGCTTTTGACAAAGGCTCCATAGTCTGTGACCATAGCAACCTCTCCTTGGAAAATAGTGTAGAAAGCAGCCAAGTTCTCCATGATCTCGGGTCTTCCTGAATTCATCCTTAATGTTCTATGGTTCCTCCATTTCTCTTCTGCTAAAGCTAATTGAAGTGTTTCGTTGTCAGCTTCTGGCCTTCCCCTCGCAGCATTGCGTGAAACACCAAAACCCCTGTCATATTTCTATTATTTTCTTTTTGGAGGTTTATAAAATTAGGAAAAGATGGTGAATAAATCTTGTTTTAGTAGACTATTCTTACAGCTGTAACGATATTCTTTTTTATACTGAATTATCTTGAAAGATTGTTTAGTACTGAACTAAACTTGTATACCTAGAATAAACTCGAATTATTGGCCTTGTCATTTAATGCTAGATTAGGTTAATGATATTTTACTTGGAATTTTGCATCCATGTTCATAAGGAAAAATGATTTAAAAGTTTCTTGTACTATTTATTAGGTTTTGTTAATAAGGCATTGCTATCTGCATAAATGGAGATTAATGCATTTTTCTATGAGCTAGAGTACATTAAGTGACACGAATCAATGTTTTAAGATTATATCTGCATAGCTACCAGGGTCTGTAACTTCTTAAAGATATATTTTTGGTTATTTTTTTTTATGATTATTGGTCTGTTTAGTTTTTCATTCTTTTTCTGGTCTAAATTCGTCATTTTTATTTTGATGGAAAACCACTCCCCCCCCCCCCCAGTTTTCAATTTTATTTCTATAGGGTTACACAGATTTCTCCCACAATTACCATAACCCTTCCATATCAGTGGTTAAATCTGTTTTAAAACCATGTATGTTTCACTTTCTGAATTTTTTAAAAAATGGGTTTATCTTTTATCCTTTTTTTTTTTTTTTCTTAAAGAAACTCCTTTTTTTCAGATTGCTTTTCAAAGAAGAGTTAACTGAAGTAGAAAAGATGGAACACAGGCACACAGGCAGAGCAGAGAGTAAGTCCAGAGAAGGACATGCGGTGGGAAGGGGGTAATTAGTCCTCATCTCAATTTCACAGTTTTTGTCTATATTTAGTACTTCAGGCATTAGATAAAGAAGTCACTGCTTTCTAGCTATCAGACTGTCAGTAGTGGATTGGCACAATGCTGAGATGGCAACTTGAATAGACTCGAAACTTCTACCTGCTTCTCTGTTTTGGGGAAGATACTGAAACCATGTTTCTGACAGTAAATTTAGTTATTAGATTTGGGTCCAAGTTTATTTACTGGCGATGCTTGGCACACTGTAGGCAATCAACTGATAATTGTTGAAATGAATGAATCTCTATTGAGTGCTCTTAAACTCACCGAGCTCATCATCTACATCTAGAGAGTGGAATGGCAATACCGACCTCGTGGGTTTAGTTTGAGGATTAAATAAAATGAGTGCTTGCATCTGCAGGTATTTTCTCAGTAATAGAATTTTATGAAAATGTAAAATTTATGGCCTGATAATGTAGTACCGATGTTAGTTAAATTAGACTGTTAGATTGCTAAGTCATCTACTGAAAACTTATTGTGTATTTATTTCCCTGACATTTGTTTAATAGCTTAACATTCAGTAATAAGCAACTTAAAAAATAAAATTTAGCAGCCATGGACTGCTCTTTGGAATTTGGGTGAATATATACAGTTTTCTTGGTACATGGTGAAACGTGACCTAAAGGCTTTCTCCATTTCTGAACTTCATCATATATATACTTAAAATATATTAAATATATATGTTCAATTTAGTAATTAAATCAAACAACATAGCAACATTTGACTACAAAAATCACATGCTGATTTAATATCATCTGCTCTCATGTTGTTGTTTAGTGCTAAGTTGTGTCCGATTCTTTGCGACCCCATGGACTGCAGCACGCCAGATTTCCCTGTCCTTCACTATCTCCTGGGGTTTGTGCAAACTCATGTTATTGAGTCAGTGATGCCATCCAACCATCTCATCCTCTGCTGCCCCCTTCTCCTCCTGCCCTCGAACTTTACCAGCATCAGGGTCTTTTCCAATGAGTCAGCTCTTCACATTAGGTGGCCAAAGTATTGGAGTTTCAGCTTCAGCATCAGCCCTTCCAATGAGTAATCAGGGTTGATTTCCTTTAGGAATGACTGGTTTGAATTCCTTGCAGTCCAAGGGACTCTCAAGAGTCTTCTCCAACACCATAGTTCAAAAGCATCAATTCTTCGGCGCTCAGCTTTCTTTATGGTCCAGCTCTCACATCCATACATGACTACTGGAAAAACCATAGCTTTGACTAGACAGACCTTTGTTGGCAAAGTAATGTCTCTGCTTTTCAATATGCTGTCTAGGTTGGTCATAACTTTTCTTCCAAGGAGTAGTAATCTTTTATACTGATAGCTGCAGTTGCCATCTGCAGTGATTTTGGAGCCCAAGAAAATGAAATGTTACTGTTTCCATTCTTTTCCTCATCTATTTGCCATGGAGTGGTGGGACCAGATGCCATGATCTTAGTTTTTTGAATTTTGAGTTTTAAGCCAACTTTTTCACTCTCCTCTTTCATATTCATCAAGAGTCTCCTTAGTTCTTTGCTTTCTGCCATTAGGGTGATATCATCTGTGTATCTGTATTTCTTACAGCAGTCTTGATTCCAGCTTGTGCTTCAACCAGCCAGACATTTCGCATGATGTACTCCACATATAAGTTAAAGGAGCAGGGTGACAATATACAGCCCTGATGTACCTCCTTACCCAATTTGGAACCAGCCCTTTGTTCTATGTCTGGTTCTAACTGTTGCTGCTTGATCTGATCTGTATACAGGTTTGTCAGGAGGCAGGTAAGGTATTCCTATCTTTAAGGTAAGGTATTCCTATCTTTAAGAATTTTCCATAGTTTGTTGTGATTGATACAGTCAAAGGCTTTAGTGTAGTCAAAGAAGCAGAAGTAGATATTTTTTTCTGGAATTCTCTTGCTTTTTCTATGCTACAATGGATGTCCACAATTTAATCTCTGGTTCCTCTACTTTTTCTAAATCCAGCTTGTACATCTGGAAATTCTTAGTTCATGTACTGTTGCAACCTAGGTTGAAGGATTTTGAGTATCACCTTGCTAGCTTGTGAAATGAGTGAAATTGTTTGGTATTTTGACCATTCTTTGGCATTGTCTTTCTTTGGGATTGGAATGAAAGCTGACCTTTTCCAGTCCTGTGGCCATTGCTGAGTTTTCCAAATTTGCTGGCATATTGAGTGCAGCACTTTAACAGCATCACCTTTTAGGATTTGAAATAGCTCAGCTGAAATTCGATCACCTCCACTAGCTTTGTTTGTCGTAATACTTCCTAATTCCCACTTCACTTCACACTCCAGGATGTCTGGCTCTAGGTGAGTGACCCACAGCACCATGGTTATCTGGGTCATTAAGACCTGCTTTGTATAGCTCTTTTGTGTATCCTTGCCACCTCTTCTTAATCTCTTCTGCTTCTGTTAGGTCCTTACCATTTTTGTCCTTTATTGTATGCATCTTTGCATGAAATGTTCCCATGGTATCTCTAATTTTCTCAAAGAGATCTCTAGTCTTTCCCATTCTGTTGCTTTTGTCTGTTTCTTTGCAGTGTTCACACAAGAAGGCTTTCTTACCTCTCCTTGTTTTTTGTTGGAACTCTGCACTGAGTTTGGTGTATCTTTCCCTTTCTCCTCCGTCTCATATGAGGTCTTAAAATTTCATCTGCCATGATAATTAGGAAAATTATTCTGATCACTGATTCTTTGAAATGTGATTTTCTTCTTCCCTAACTTCAGGTTTCCTTGAAGTGAAGCAAAAGTCGCTCAGTCGTGTCCGACTCTTTGCAACCCCATGGACTATACAGTTCATGGAATTCTCCAGGCCAGAATACTGGAGTGGGTAGCTTTTCCCTTTTCCAGGGATTGAACCCAGGTCTCTCACATTGCAGGGGTATTCTTTACCAGCTGAGCCACAAGGGAAGCCCTCAGATTTCCTTATTTGTATCTAATTTGCCTAAGGAAAACACACACACACACACACACACACACACACACACACACACAGACACACACATCATTTTGGCTTCAAGCTCTCCAAAGAACACTAACCAGCAGATGCCTAAAATGACTATAACAAAATAAATACCTCTAAGACAACAAGATCAGGCCCAGTTTTATCAATAGTAAGTGGTGGGTGTAATCACTAAGCCAGGGCTTTCAGAATCTTTGAGGATTTACATATGATTTCCTTTCTTAAAGAATCTTTCACACATACTCACTTTAAACCTCAGTGAACCAGTTGCTTTATATAGAGATCAGGGGAACAGTTGTTGCAATCAAGATTAGCCATATATGCCAAATATTAGCAAAACTCAAAATGTGATGGTAAAAGAACTTCCATCCTATCTTTAGATGTTACATCTTAGTGTAGGCTCCATTTATCTATTAGCAGGAAGCACAGATGTCTTGAAGATCACTTTGAGGTCAACATTATTTTTCAACTTGTCATCGGCCTCTCTTAAGTTGGCAGTCATTGTCATTTTCCCCTCTTTTTTCTTTTCCTTTGACCTGGAAATCTCAGGGCAGGCCATTGATGACCTCTATCAGGCTACCCCAGAGTTAAAGCCTTGGTCATTCTGAAATTCAGAAAAAGAGGGTTCAATGATTAACAGAGGCAAGGAGAAGAGCTGTGGGGAAACCCATCACTGAGTTCCCAAAAAGTGCTGCTTGTTGACACACGAGTTTAGGGCTTTAGTATCAGCAAGCAAAGCTGTTTGATCCCAGTAACACACCAGCCTCTGCCACCCTGTGTTTGGATCAGCTTGTCCACCCAGGTCAGTGTGGATCTCTTAAATAGAGGGGCACGTGGTGTCTTCACTGTGGTTGTCTGGTCCCTGGGCTTTCTGACCAGGAAGCTTTTATTACCTCATGTCATGTGAAGCCTCTGAACTGTTCATTCTTGGAGGATATCTCTCAGGCACTTTAAATGGCTCTTGAAAGAACCATGGCTCATCCACTGGAGGAGCTTCTGCAAAATAAAATAGGGTTGCTAGACTATATTTTCATGAAAGTAAAGGAGAGTTAGGAAATCAACCATTATGTTATGTATAACACATTGTAGTCAGTCAAAAACATGTGGGTATTTTAACTCTGAGAGTATTTCACTATATGGGCTTTCCCATTGGTAAAGAATCCACTTGCCAAGCAGAAGACACAAGTTCAATCCCTGGGTCAGGAAGATCCCCTGGAGAAGAAATGGCAACTCACTCCAGTATTCTCACCTGGGAAATCCCACAGACAGAGGAGCCTGGCAGGCTACAGCCCACAGGGTCGCAAAGAGTCAGACTCGACTTAGCAACTAAAACAAAAACAATGTTAGCATAATGTCTGAGAGCTACACAAAAGAACATAAAATGTAGTCTTTTGCCAGCTTTCAGCCTGTGACATGCCAAAGATTTAAAATTAACCATACAGAAAAAAAAAAAAAAAGTATAAGTTGTTTAATACCTTTGACTTGAATTCTACCATTGCTGAAAAGATAATCAGCTAGTGGTTTACATTATTGTGTGTACCTTAAGTTTATAGACTCTTATGAAGTAGAAGGATATTTTTGTCATCATTAGTATTTCAAGAACATTTCAGATAAAGACCATCTAGAATAAATATCTCACACAGAGTCGGACACGACTGAAGCAACTTAACATGCATGCATGCGTTGGGGAAGGAAATGGCAGCCCACTCCAGTATTCTTGCCTGGAGAATCCCAGGGACAGAGGAGCCTGGTGGGCTGCCGTCTATGGGATCACACAGAATCGGAGACGACTGAAGCGACTTAGCAGCAGCAGCAGAATAAATATCTATGAGTGAATTTAAAAACTTATAAACCCACCTTCAGGCAGTAGTTTGGTGAAACCACGAGGAGCTTTTTCCAGAAAGGACAAACAATGTCTCATTAAAAATTTTGTGAGTCTTATTAAAAAAAAAATATGAGCAAAGCCATTAACAAAATCTGTCTTATAATTGAGAAATCTAACTGTAAGTGTTACAAAATCCATCACTATAAGATATGGTTGCACACATTTCCTGCTCATGGTTCCCATTCCCGTGTGAAATAATAATAATGGTAATAATTTTAAAAGCTTCAATTTGCCCAAACTGTCATATATATATATGTTCATATATATATTCATAAATTACTAAAATAATATTTAAAAAACAATCATAGCTACCATTTCTTTTAAATAAGCATATAACTTACAGTTAGTAGGCTTATTAAATTGGGTCAGAAGTATGTTATTGGATTTCTATGTTTGTGGGTTCACATCAAAACAAACAAAAAACCTCATAAGTACTCTAGAATAATCAGAACCACAAGGCTAGAAGTTCATGCAAAAGGACTGGGTATTTGTTATAGATAGCTGGTTATGATCCTGAAATCTAATGCTATGGTCATACTATCTGTGCCACTCAAATATTTACAAAATTAGCTGGATTTGAGCACCTTTAGTTAGGTGTCCAGGTTCATTTACATATCTTAATACTGAAGCTACATCATTGGTCTTGTTATAAATACTATATCTCACATTTCAATGTAAATTGTGTGATATTTAACACTTTCTGTATGATTATATAAATGATAGAGAATTTGTCTGAGGTAAGGCTTTTAAAATTATTATTATTATTACTTTTCACATCAGTATCTGCAGCTTCAACAGCAACTTTGTCAAAACTTGTTTCAATAGTGACCAGTTTTATAACTCATAGAATGTTGAGATTTTTAATTATAAGGCAAGTTTGTCAATGAGCTTTCTTTTATTAAATCTTCTAATATCAATAAACAATGAAATGTCCATTGAGCTATTAGGAAATAAGATATATTAGACTGAATTGTATAATGCTGAGAAGTTTGTCTTCAACAAAATTGTTAGACCTTTTGCTGGCTTTGAGCGATATCCGTGCTATAGTCATTAACTGAAAAATAAAGACAAAAAATATGCCATTGTGTGCACTATGTGAAAAATAAAATCTCGTAATATCATAGGCATGGAAGTTGCTTATTATTTCACATTTAGTGCTTTGTTTGAAACTGACTCATGACCCATTTGAGATCAGAGTTCATGCAATTGGCAAGTAATGGTGGCATTATTGTGTGTGTCTCTGACATGTGAAGTGCACAAAAAAGGAATTCATAGAGATAAATTGTTTGGCATGAACAAGTCCCCTCGAATCCTTTTAAGATTTTCTCAAATTTAGATGAGGATAAAGCATTAGAGAAGTAATATATTAAAGGTAGCCAATTTTATTCTTTTTCTCCCTCTCAAAAGGCTTGGGATTCCTAGTTCTTCAGTATTTTTATTCTTTTCAGAGTGTTTCATGGTCCAAGACCTACACATTCACTGAGCATAACAGAACTTTAGCAGTGAAATAGTGCTGTATTTCAGCTATGTAATATATTAAATAGACTTTTATGTTTATGCTTAAACCCTAACTGATTTACTGTATTTGGGAAGGGATATTTGGAGGGATGGAGATAAATTCAGAATTAGAATGGAATATTCCCTGTAATTTGCACATAGCCAAAATTACTTCTGTGCACATCTGTTTGCTGTGCATAGGCCAAGCCAGCAAGGAGGGGAGGAGGTCTAATACTTGACAATATAAACTTGAGAGGGGGCATACCCATGGAACAAGAGAAGCCACCTAGTTGAATAGGATTCATACTTCCCGCTTCTCCAAAGTTGGGGGTGAATCAAGGAGGGATAGGAGAGGTTTCCCTCCTCTCTTCAGCATCATTTTCCAAAGTTAGTAGAAACTTCTTATATGGCTTCTGATGGGTGACCATTTGAGAGAAAACTAGGAGAAGGGGAAGGGTTGTCTGTTCGGGCAGATATTCAAAGTTAAAAGTTTGTTGTTGGGGTCAGCATGGCTAGGCAAGGCACTGTTTTTGGACTCCTGAGCCCTTGGTTTAACTCACAGCTCTGTTACTGAGTAGAGATCTTGGAAAAGTCCCTGGTCTTGGTTAATCTATCTGTTCCTAGTTCTGTTAGAACAAAACCATGGGGGCTCTGTAACAACCTAGAGAGATGGGGTGGGAAGGGAGATTCAAAAGGGAGGGGACATATTTATACCTATGGCTGATTCATGTTGATGTTTGGCAGAAATCAACAAAATTCTGTAAAGCAATTATCCTTCAATTAAAAAAAAATGTGTCCACATTGGTCACATATTGCCTATGACTGTTCTCATGATACAATTATCTTATCAAGTAGTGACAAAAGCAACTGTATGGGTTGAAAAGCCAAAAATATTTGCCATCTGGCTCTTTTCAAGAAAGTTTGCTGACCTCTGATCAAGACCAAGTGTTATAGGGGGGAAAAAAGACCAAGTGTTAGGGCAGCAAACTAATTAAACAGACAAACTGACACTAAGATATGGATGACTAATATCTCTCCCATAACCACCCCCAGGAACATTCAGTTCAGTTCAGTCACTTAATCGTGTCCAACTGTTTGTGACCCCATGGACTGCAGCATTCCAGGCTTCCCTGTCCATCACTAACTTCAGGAATATTAACCTATTAAAAATGTTTTAAAGAAAAAATTAATTGCAATTACATGAATAGAATCTCAATTGGTACTTGACAGATACATTTTAGTAGGTACCCTTCTCAAGGCCTACCAGAAAGAACCTATATCTTCACTTATTTGTTTATTTCTCTGTTTACTCTGCTTGTGTTGCCCTTTACATTCCCACTGCTCGGACCTGGATAATTCCTACTTGTCTTTGAGACTTAGGCCAAGTCTCCACTAAGACTTTTATTGCCCACTGAAGCATTCCTAACACTTCTGTTATCCTATTCCATTATTTTTCTTGCCGAACCTCCATTCTAAAAACCACAATGAAAATTATTTTATCAAGGTATTTAATCACACTATATTACAATTACCTGCCTGTATGCTTCCTCCATTATTATTATTATTTTTATTTTTTGACTGCACTGCACAGCATGTGGGATCTCAGTGTTCTGACCAGGGATCAAACCCGCACTCCTCTGCACTGGAAGGTCAAGTCTTAACCACTGGACTGCCACAGAAGTCCCTGTTTCCGTCAATAAACAGACTCCTTGTGAGCTTAGACTGTTTCTCTTCACCCTTATACCCCCAGGACTTAGCACGTTACTGGGCATACAGTAATGAACAATATTTAATGAATCCATATTTATTAATCTCCCTCACTTTAACCTCTGATATGCAAAATTCTGGCTACAAATTTTCTTGGGAGGAATGTTTATAAGTAGAGAATGTTCTTAAAAGTTTTCCTTGAATACCGTGAAAAGAAATTGAGTAGCTAGCATCTACAATCGTGTCCTCTCTGTTAGTGAAAGCTTACTTTATGAACACTACTAATAGTTGTTACATTCTAAGATAAATTTTCTTGTAATGAAAGTTGCCAACAAAGTCATGTGCTCAGAAAATATGGATTATGGTTTTTTATATGCCCAAGTGTGTCAAGGTATTGATAATGTGGGCAGTATTTTCTCAAGAATGAATTGTTTCTGAATAATTTTCCCATTACATCAGTACACAGCATGAATCCAATAGTATTAAACAGATCCTTCTTCTTTATTTAACTTTAGTAGAAAGATTTATAGAATTATATATTATTCAGGTAGGATTTCATCATTGAAGTCACTAACTGAAAACTCAAATAGAAAACACTGATATTATTATTCAGTTTTATGGTATATGGGAGCCTTGGCCTCTGTTTTACAACAGTCCAGTTTTATCTTGATAGAGTTAAAATTTACCTTACCATGAATACTCCTTCTGAAAACCATGCCTGATTAACACTTATCATTAAGCAGAAGAATCTATTCAGACATATTGTAGACATATTGCAGTTACTAGAAAAATATATGACACCAGAATGAACCTCCACTGTTAGACAATGGAAGGAATTTCTATCCCTAGTTGATCAGGTTGTTGTTTGTTCTGCTCAGAGTTCACTTTCCCTTCTTTTGGTACATTTTCATTTGGAGACCCACCCCTTTCTCTTTCTTAGTACATGTAGTTTTGGTGGGCCTAACTCTACCCACTCTATTGATTGAGACCATTAGCATTACCATTACAGTGACTGTTCAGGGATTGGCATGCAAGTGTAAGCCAATCCAATGAGACTCAGTCCTGTGATAATAAAGTACACCTGTTCTTGCCGAGGACTACTGTGTTGAGAGGGTCTGCCTGAGAGTGATACCTCTGCAGGAAAGAACAGACCTGAGAGAGAGTGAATGGAGTCCTAGTAGCATTATTTAAACTGTGCTCGAAGTCAGGACTTTCTTTGGATGTTTCCATTTTCTCAACCAATAAAGAGTTTATTTTGGATTTAACTAATTTGAGTTGAGCGAGAGAGTTCCAGAAAAACATCTATTTCTGCTTTATTGACTATGCCAAAGCCTTTGACTGTGTGGATCACAATAAACTGTGGAAAATTCTGAAAGAGATGGGAATACCAGACCACCTGACCTGCCTCTTGACAAACCTGTACGCAGGTCAGGAAGCAACAGTTAGAACTGGAGATGGAACAACAGACTGGTCCCAAATAGGAAAAGGAGTATGTCAAGGCTGTATATTGTCACCGTGCTTATTTAACTTATATACAGAGTACATTATGAGAAACGCTGGGCTGGAAGAAGCACAAGCTGGAATCAAGATTGCTGGGAGAAATATCAATAACCTCAGATATGCAGATGAAACTACCCTTTTGACAGAAAGTGAAGAAGAACTAAAAAGCCTCTTGATGAAAGTGAAAGTAGAGAGTGAAAAAGTTAGCTTAAAGCTCAACGTTCAGAAAACTAAGATCATAGCATCTGGTCCCATCACTTCATGAGAAATAGATGGGGAAACAGTGTCAGTCTTTATTTTTTGGGGCTCCAGAATCACTGCAGATGATGACTGCAGCCATGAAATTAAAAGATACTTGCTCCTTGGAAGAAAAGTTATGACCAACCTAGATAGCATATTAAAAAGCAGAAACATTACTTTGCCAACAAAGGTTCATCTAGTCAAGGCTATGGTTTTTCCAGTAGTTAGAGCTGGACTGTGAAGAAAGCTGAGCGCCAAAGAATTGATGCTTTTGAACTGTCATGTTGGAGAAGACTCTTGAGAGTCCCTTGGACTGCAAGGAGATCCAACCAGTCCATCCTAAAGGAGATCAGTCCTGGGTGTTCATTGGAAGGCCTGATGTTGAAGCTGAAACTCCAATACTTTAGCCACTTCATGTGAAGAGTTGACTTGCCAGGAGTCCAGCTCCGGCAGCCAGGGAAACACCCTGAAGGGATGAACGGGGTCGGCAAACGAAAATGATGCAGTCTCTCGCTCAAAGCACTGGGCTGCATGTTTATTTTAAGCATCAGGTTTTCTTTTATACTTTTACAAAAGCATTAGGTCAGAGGTATGACATCTTCCGTTTCCCCTCACCCATATTTACTGTCTCCATAAATCATTGTTGTCCTTCTTAAGTGTCCTTGTGATAACCTTGTAACTCAAGTTTGTCTCTGGGCTGTATATTACATTCCTCAGTTTATTTCTTATCTCTTTAAATCCTGCTATCCCCTAGTAACTTAAGCTCATCATCTCCTAAACAGGCTTTTGGCTATTAGTATCTCTAAAATACCTAGTTTCCATAAGCTATAGTAAAATATGCCAACACTACAACATACCTTAAACCTTTAGCTTCTAACTATTCTTAATTATTCCTAACCCCTAAACTCAGCAAACTTCTTTTGCCATAAACATTCCCCTTACAGGCAGGTTTCAGATAACAATGTTTCCCATGATCTCAGGCTGCAGCCTATGTGCTCATCCTGGAGCATTCTTTGTAAAGATCCTTGAACAAATGTCAATAGTTAACGTTATGGATTATAACATTCTTTCCAGCCAACTCAACCAGAGGAAGGAAAGGACAAGTCAGAATCACAAGACCTAACTCCTTCATCCTGGGACCGTGCCTGCAGGATGAGGAGAGGGGGTTGGGGCCGTGCCTCCATTTTGTCAGTAATGCCTATCGCGGCTCCCAACATCTCCCCCTTTTTTATTTTTTAGAGCATAAGTGTGAAACTCAGTAGATAAAGCAGAAACACTTCGGTTGAGTATTCTGAAAAGGCACGGGGCTAATAGACAAATCAGAACCAACAGGCATAAGCACATGGCTGCATTAATCATTATTGTAAAAAAGGATCCATGGTAAAGATATCCCTCTAGATTTTTAAAAAGGGAATTAGAAAGCCATTGAGAGGAAAAGTCAGACTCCGCCTGGTTCATATTCTGGATATTTTGATGTAACTTAGAAATATCAATACTAGAATTGGAGTGGTTCCAAACGCCTAAAATATGGTTTCTAATGTGTTCCCAAGAATGCACAGAATCATTCTCTTGTAGAGGGGTAACACACATCTATTTAAATTCAGCATGGCACCTTAAAGACAACTTAATTTTTAAATTTGTAATTTCTTGCCCTACAAGCAGGACTGCTTCTTCTAAAGCATTGACCTTATTTTCTATCTTCCTATCTATAATTTTCTGTGTAGCAAGAGCTACGGAGACACTTTTGGACAGGTGATCGACAAACGACACAGTATGCACTTGTTTTGACAGGGCAACAGCAGAAACCGTAACTGAAGCAATTGTGGCAATCAAGGAAGTTATTCCCACTATCAGAGCTGCAATGAATCTCTTAGGTTGAGAAATTAAGCCATTAAATTCATATAAAACTTTCAATGCATAATCATCAAACCATTGTCCCACTAATTTTACAGGAACCATCAAATATGGTGGTTGCTTTACAATCATCACAGCCTTATAATTACTATAATCGTTCCCATCAACACAATTTGATATAAAACAATTCACACATTCAACATTATAAACAGTTTCTCCTTTAAGAACTCTCAAATCATTTCGATTTTTGGCCAACAGAAAGGCATACGGAGAATGCATGCAGGCCCGTACAATATATCTTTGTTCATTTAAAGGTCTGTGTAAAATCACAGGTGCCATAGCAGCCAATGCTCTCCATAATTCAGGTTGTATGGGACCTGTTTCATCGAAACTCACTAAAGGAGGAACCCATCCATTAACATGCCACCTAGTAATTGCTAAAGGACAAGGGATAAATGAATTATTTCATATGGAGCTATAAGGTTCTTCAAAAATTAAATTTAACCATTGATCCAAAAGATAGGGGCACCCCCATTCAATCAGAGAATATCTGGTGGCAACAATGGGAATAAATAATTTTAGGGCATACATGCATTCTTTCCAACGAGGAAAGCCAGAAATTTTGCTTATACTTTCCCAGGCCAGTAGTCCTTGTTCATCAGAATCCGGGGTGGGGAGTGCACAGCTTGGAAAGTCCTTTAAATGAGGGGCTGCCTGTTTTATGGCATCATATTGTCTTTCTTGCGCCCCCAGCATCAACAGCTATAAGGACCAAAAGTCTCTCTTGCCATTGCTTCTTGGAGAATCAGTAAGCATGCCTTTCAAGGAAGTGCTAAAACATCCATTCAAAACCGGAGCTGATCCTAGTAAGGAGGAAGGTATGACAAAGCAAATAGCTGGATAAACGGACACGCCTGAAAAATTGAAGGGAGCGCTGACCACTGTTTTAACATTATTAGGATAGATGGAAGCCCTGCCCAAAAGATGAGTATCATTAACAAAAACACGAATGGGCCCAATTATCCAATCTACAGGCTGGAAAAAAGGTGGATTAGGCAAATAGGTCCAAGGAATTTTTTCTGCGCTGGAGGGCCTCGGCTGACAAGCCAACACAACAAGCACAGCCACAAACATTACCATAGGAGTGGCCTCATATCTCCCCCTTTCTGTTAATTCTTCAGCCTGCTGAGCGAGGTGTTTCAGCTGGCCCCATGTTGTCACCGTGCTGGAGGTAGTTGCTTGAGTACGATGACGGCGACGAGGTGGAGCAGAGTACGGTTGGACTCCATCAGCACGTCTCTTTTGAAGTGCCAAGTGCCTGAAGCGATGCACCAGCAGTGAAGCCTCAGGTGAAGCGTCACCCGCCCTTCGGCTTTCTTTGGTTCCCTCAGGTCTGGACTCGACAAGCCTCTGATCTCGCCAATATCCTTCAGTCCCAGACTCCAGGACTCCAGGGATCTCAGCGACCTCAGCGGTCTCTGTGGTCTTGGAGATCTCATGGGGCTGGACATGTCAAATCAGTCTGTCAGGAATCTAAACAGGAGAAGTGGAGTCCTGCGTTAACACACAAGCATACCCTCTCCCACAAGTTAACAGCACATCTAGCCCTTTCCACTCTCCGGTAAGGAGGTCTTTCCACTTGACCAGGGGCCGAGTCGCAGCCCCCTCAGAAATCCAGTGTCTCATAATTGCAGTCTGCCCCTGTGTCATTTTTGAGATTGCATCCAGGTACTGCATTTTGGACTCTTGTTGACTATGATGGCCACTCCATTTCTTCTAAGGGGTTCTTGCCCACAGTTGTAGATATAATGGTCATCTGAGTTAAATTCACCCATTCCAGTCCATTTTAGTTCACTGATTTCTAAAATGTCAAAGTTCACTCTTGCCATCTCCTGTTTGACCACTTTCAATTTGCCTTGATTCATGGACCTAACATTCCCCTTACCCTAATTCTAGCCTTGTAAACACCTTTACCTCATTTCCCTCCTCCTTTGATGTATTACTCAATCTTTCTCTACTAGCCAAACTCAACCAGAAAACAGAAACTTCAGGCATCCTGTTCACACTATTAGTGTTGGTCAGCATCTCAAGCATAGTTCATAGTGGTGAAGAGTGGAGAATAGATCTAGGTGAGAGCCAATTAAAGAAATTCAGCACAAAACTTTCCTGTAAGAGTTTAAAAGTTTTGCTTTCACATTTAAAGCTTTATTTTAGTAATTTTTTTTTGGTCATATAAGTAGACTTTAAGATTCAAAATATGTAAAAACTTCACAAAATGAAAAGGCAACCTACTAAATGGGAGAAAATATTTGCAAATCATATATTTGGTAGGAGGTTAATATCCAAAATATATAAAGCACTCGTACAAGTCAATAGAAAAAAAAAAAAACTATCCAGTTTAAAAATGAGTAGAGGATTTCGATAGACATTTTTTACAAAGACAAACATAAGGTCAATAAATACAGTAAAAGATGCTCAACATCACTAATCATCAGGGAAATGAAAATCACAACCATAATGAAATATCACCTCACACCTGTCAGAATGCTTATTATAAAACACAAGAAAAAAATAAGTGTGGGCAAGGATGTGGAGGAAAGGGAACCTTTGTCTGTTGTTGATGGGAATGTAAATTGGTACAATCACTATGGGAAAGAGTATGTAAGTTCCTTAAAAAAAAAAAAAAAATAGAATTACCATGTAACGCAGATAGTCCAATTCTGAGTATCTATCTGAAGAAAATGAAAATACTGATTCATAAAGATATATGCACCCCCATGTTTTATTGCAGTATTATTTACAATAGCCAAGATTTGGAAACAACCTATATGTCTATTGATGGATGAGTAGATAAAGCAATCATATATACATGTACATATATATGTATAATATTCAGCCATCGAAAAGAATAAAATCTTGCCATTTGCAGCTTCATGGATGGACTTCAAAGGCATTATGCTGGGTGAAATAGGTCAGAGAAAGACAAATACAGAATGATGTCTCATACGTGGAATCGTAAAAACAACAAGCTCATAGATATAGAAAACAGATTGGTGACTGCCATAGGTGAGGGTTGGGTGGGCAAAATGGGTAAGGAGAGTCTAAACTTTCAAACTTTTAGTTATAAAATAAATAAGTCATGGCGATGTAAGGTATAGCATGTTAACTATAGTTAATAATACTATATTACCTATTTGAAAGTTGCTAAAAGAGTACATTTTAAAAGTTTTTCATCACAAGAAAAAAAAATTGTAACTATCTATGGTATCAGATGTTAACTAGAATTATTGTGGTGATCATTTTGCAATATATAAAAATATCAAATCATTATGTTGTACCCTGAAACTAATATAATGCTGTATGTCAATTATACCTCAGTTAAAAATAAAATTAAAAAACACACAAAATATGTAAAAACTTATACTTCATGCACACAATCAATTGGAAACAATGCCCCCTTAGTCAGAATTGATGCTACTTTTCATACTGGGTAAGGATATACCTATATTCAATGGCTAAATACTGTATCTCATCAGAGCTGGATCCAGACCTTGTGGGGCATGAGACATATATAACTCGGGGGTCCTCTTTAAGAAAAAGAATAAAATATGTGTAAAAGAGAATGACTGTTAAGAAGAAAAATTAAAACAAAGTATAATTTTTTTAGAAAGCTAGCAAATATCACAAACCCCACAAAATCCAGTAAAATAGCATAACATTTTTATCAATGAACTGCCCAACCCACTTTTATATTAATACTACTTCTTTTCCTGTATTTTTGACTGCATATACTTTAGTAAACTGCATAGATTTCTTATATTTTGAGGAGTCTTCATAAATTTTGAGGGGCCTTAATAAATTCATCCATTCAGAACATCCATCTTGTATGAACAAACTGATACGTTTTGTTAAAAGAGTTTACAAACAAAATAATAAAAGCAATGCTATAGTTTTGCAATGGTCCAGACAGAATCTCGCAGTGGCCTGACCATTTAAAAACTTGTTTTTTTCAAAATATCTACTTGAGAAGCTTTTGTATTCATTGTGTGATTTTATTCTCTATAAATACTAATCAGGTCACTATTTTGAAAAAAACTTTTATAAAACTCTCATTAAAATGGTGAAATTATCCATCTGAATAGAACAAAATGAAAGATCATGATGTTTATCCAAGTTAACAAATTTGTCAAATTGAAGCTGCTTTATACTTTCAAGTATTGATAATGTAAATTTTTTTTTCTTCTCATCTTTATTTCATGTTTGGGAAGGTATACACACACACCTATTCTTATATTATATATATATATATATATATATATATAATTTCTTTATCCACTTTTATTTTTATCATTTGTATTTTCTTGGCTATCTTAATTCTTTTCCTTGTCTTCATGACATTAACCATCACAGGTTTTGGTTCATGTTGTTTTGTAATAAGATAGTTTTGACATTTTAAAACCTTATCTCATTTTAAATTTAGTTTTATTTTTGACATTCCTTAGAATAACTTTTTCTCATCATATTTAATTTTTGGTATAGTTAACAATTATGAAAAACATAAAATTAATTTGATTTAAGGCATAGCAAAAGCAGTCAAATGCATTTATCACCAAATGATTCACACTAATACTGCATATTAGTGTACAGATGATTATGTTTAGATATGTCACTGGAATGCTTGTCTCTCAGGCCATTCCACTGCATCAGTGCCAATTCTGTGTAATGCTTTTTCTGGAAACATCAGACTGTCAAAACAAGGTGCATCAGACACACTAAATATGTGATTCAATAGATTGGGAATGGTGAAACACAAGACCACGTACAGATGTATTTGCTGTCTGTAGTGGTACTATAGCTTTATGCTTTTGAATATAGGAATTATGGTTGAGTTAAATTACATTTCAGGTGATCCTATCAAAAATGTAATATAGCTACAATTGCAAGCATGGTATTATTTCATGTATTTCTGACAGAAGAGAACTTACATTTTGAAACATCTTATGATTGAAAGAATTTTCCAGACTAGCTTCTGGCTTCTTGCATTTCACACCTCGTTACCTCGTCACTCTCCATATATTTCTGGTGCCAGAGGCCATAGGACATGGTCTATGATATGACCTCTAATCTGTACCTACGTATCATGATGCCAGTTAGGTCTGTAGAATGGATGGTAACAGTATTTCTGGAAGTCATTCTTTACTGGTGCAGCAGTTGGCAATAACTTAATATGAACACACAATGTCTTCAAACCACACCAAATTACTCAACTAAATTCAAGTACGATGAATCTCCAAATCGAGTTCCCTTTAGCCATATCCAAAAAAATGCTCATAGACACTCCAATGACAGTCTACACAAACAGAAATATGGTGGGAAAGTAGTTAGAATAGAAAAAGACAGTTATCTTAACTAGTATGGCCAGAATAACTTACTTTGCAAATTTTGCACAAATATCTTACCACTTGAACCCATTTCTCATCCCCCTCTCAGGCCTTGGAGGAGGATCATGCGTGTGAAAGGCCCTATACTTAAGCCTGTGGCCCTAGGTGGGAGGTAGAGGTCCAATTTTATTATTTCCTATATGAATAATCAACTGTCTCAGCACATTTAATGAAAAGTCCATTTTTTTCCTCTTCTGATCTGCAGTCCCGACTACTGTATGTTGAATTTCCATATAATGGGGAAGACGCTCTCAAATGTGCTCACTGCATGTGGATCTTGTTTCCCCTCATGGTTAGCTCATTTTTAAAGTTTCCTGGCCTCTTAGTTGGAGAAGGAAATGGCAACCCACTCCAGTGTTCTTGCCTGGAGAATCCCGGGGACGGAGGAGCCTGGTGGGCTGCCGTCTATGGGGTCGCACAGAGTCGGACACGACTGAAGTGACTTAGCAGGTCTCTTAGTAGATTTCCTTTACTTTCTATAAGCCCAATAACATAAGAAAATTATGTTTTATGCTGGATCTAATTGTTTTACAGGAAATAAGTCTCCAAGAATGTCTAATATTCTATACCATCAGGAGCAGATGCCTCTGTCCTTGGAGTTCTAAATTTTGGTTATCAGATTTTTCACTTTGAGAATGTCTGGTCATTCTCAATAGTCTCTTATTCTTAGTTACATTTTTGAAATATTATTTTATTTTTCTATATTTATTAAATATATACATCTTGTATTCTGCAGATGATAATTCCAATACCTTAAGTCTTTGAGGGTCTGATTCTAGTTATTTACTATTTCTACTGACTCACTGGGTTCTGATTTCTCAAAGTATTAGTGATTTTTTTTAAATTTTAAAAACTGGTTTAGAAGAGTTTTTCATTTTATTTTCATGTCCTAATAAGAATATTTAAAATTTTACACATACTTAAACTTGTTCCTGCTGATAGATGGAAAGGCCACGTCTGTACACTAGTGATTTTTGATTGCGAACATATGTTCAATGGGGCATCTCAGGTGACACAGTGGTAAAGAATCTGCCTGCCAATGCAGGAGACACGGGTTCAATCCCTGGGTTGCGAAGATCCCCTGGGAGAGGAAATGGCAACCCACTCCTGTATTCTTGCTGGAAGATTCCATGGGCAGAGGAGGCTGGCAGGCTATAGTCCATGCAGTTACAGAGTCAGACACGACTGATCGACTCAACACAGCATCACAGCACATGTTCAGTGCATCTTTATCTGTTGTAATTCTTTGAAGCCTGACTTAAAGGAATGGGGTTTTTCTTCCTAGAGACAATTTGAATTTGTTTCTTCTAGGTGCCTGGGAGCAGTTTCAACCCCTAACACTTCAAAATTAGTTTTTGGCTTGAAGTTTTTGAAATCAAACAGAAGTATGTATTTGGGCCACAGATTCTTGATAGCCAGATTGTGGTTTCACATTTTGGTGAGAGAACACCCCCTCATCACTGCTTGCCACTAAGATTGAGACTAATGAGGAAATCTTTTTGTCTAGTTCACCTTACTATTGGGCTTCCCTTGTGGCTCAGCTGGTAAAGAATCCGCCTGCAATGCAGGAGACCTGGGTTTGATCCCTGGGCTGGGAAGATCCCCTGGAGAAGGGAAAGGCTACCCACTCCAGCATTCTGGCCTAGAGAATTCCATGGACTGTATAGTCCACGGGGTCGCAAAGAGTCAGACATGACTGAGAGACTTTCACTTATTATTGAGGGTCTAGCTATTTGGGGATGGGGTGTAGCTTTATGCATGGATTTCCTATCACAGTGCCTCACAAATTATCTGTGAGCCATCATAGACAACTGTTTTTATACATATATATTCAGAATTAATTACTAGAAAAAATAGAATTCTGCTTGGATTGTTACTGCACTATAAAATCTCCAGAAGAGTTTCCAAACACTCTCAATTTCTGTACACATCTCAACATGTATTGACAACAGATTTTGTAAACCAATCTGCAAACTCCACTCTGAGTAGCACTTACCTTATTCATCCTACCTTTGGCAGGCCCTAAGCTTTATCTCCTGTTTCCACACCCAGCCTGAACTTGTGATATAATGATTTTTTAATTGACTCATGATTTAATTATCTCAGTATTTTTAATTTGGGGTACATTAATTAACTTGTTCTGGCAAGATATGTATATCAGAGCCAACCCTCAAATATCCCACCTTTCTCAGTGGTTTCATTCCCTAAAGACTTAGTGTAGGAAGGATTTTCTTTTATTTGACCTTTCATTACCATTTTGGAACCTATAAAATTGACAATGTCACCATCTCCACATTTATATTTGTATACTTTTTAAAATTTTATATACTTCCTATCTTATTTACTTTTACATAGTAAATAAGAGTAGAGATTCACATTCTTACACACACCAAAATGTTTGATACTTTGATTCAAAAAATCAATGAAAGGCAGACAGTGAGTGAATGCTTGCAACTTTAAAATTTAACTTAACGTCTTTTTTGTGTTTCATTGTGGATCTCATATGTATATGATTTAATTTCCATTGTGTTAAGATTATTCAAATACTGGTCAATAATTTCTACTCATCAGCAAGAAATGAATTTATGGTCTAAGGATACTTAAATGTATTTTTTTGTAGGCTAATTGCCTTTCCAAAGCAGTTTTAATTATAGAGGAATATTACCCTATTTTAAACTCCTTTTCCCACAGATTTACTCATTTTCACCCCTGACATCACATTTTATCTTTTTACAGATTTTTTGGATGTGAACCAAATTTTCTTGAAGAGTACTTCTCTATTTTTCCATTAGTTCAAAGGTTTGTAGATTTTGTGGACCAAACAAATATTTCTAAAGATGTTTATTATGGCTCATTAAATAGAAGTAAGATCTAAAGGTTAGCACATGAGCTGGGAAACTAAAAGTTTTGTATTATAATGCAGTTTGCCACGTGAATGTGTGACAAAGTGCTCACTAGGAAGATAGTGATTCTATACCCATCTTGCGTTAGTTTCCTCATTTAACCAAAAAATTATTTAAAAGTATTAATAATAATTAGTTGAACTGGGATTCCATGAAGAAGATCTCAGAGATGTGTGAACTTGGGCCTCTATTACTGTAAGGGCACATGTACACATGCTAGTCCAAAGGACTGCTAAGTAGAGTGTACAAGCATCTACCCCCTTCTTAAGCAGCTCAACATCACTCAGGGCATTATTTAAACAGTCTCTGTGCCTGTTAATGAATAACCACGAGGCTGTAGCCACGTTTGAGCCTGCATTCAGTTCAGTTCAGTCACTCAGTCATGTCCGACTCTTTGCAATCCCATGGACTGCAGCATGCCAGGCCTCCCTGTCCATCACCAACTCCTGGAGCTTACTCAAACTCATGTCCATCGAGTCGGTGATGCCATCCAACCATCTCATCATCTGCCATCCCTTCTCTGCATAATTAAGAGTATAAAGCACATAGAAAAGTCAAGTTGTAGAAGTTAGGAAAGCACAAAAGAGGGGAAGATTGGAAAATAGACTTGGTCACATAAATTCAATGTTAAGAAAGCCATGGTGAGAGATTCACAAGAGGTTACTACTTACAGAGTGAAAAGGGGGAACTCCCGGGAACTGAAGACCTTCTCGGATTAAGTGCAGCTGTGACCTGAACCAAATATCAGTGCTTTACTGTGTGTGTGTTAGTTGCTCAGTCATGTCTGACTCTTTGTGGCCCCATGAACTGTAGCCTGTCAGGCTTCTCTGTCCACGGAATTCTCCAGCAAGAATCCTGCAGTGGATTGCCATTCCATTCTCCAGAGGGTCTTCCCAACCTAGGGATCGAACCCTGGTCTCCTGCATTGCAGGAAGATTCTGTACCGTTTTGAGCTACAGGGAAGTCTTGCTACTTTATAGCTTATTTCAAGCAGCAACCCTGGGATCAAGCATGGCCAGATTTGATCCCAGGCTCCTCTTCTTGCTGAGTGCCCTGGACAAATTACTTAGCTTGTGTGAATCTCAACTTTATCTCCTAAAAAATGAGGATATCTACTTCACAGGCCATGGGGCTTCCCTGGTGGCTCTAGTGGTAAAGAACCTGCCCGCCAGTACAGGAGACTTAAGAGCCTCAGGCTCGATCCCTGGGTCTGGAAATTTCCTTGGAGAAGGAAATGGCAACCCACTCCAGTATCATTGCCTGGAAAATCCTATGGACAGAGGAACATGGCAGGCTACAGTCCACAACGTAGCAAAGAGTCAGACACCACTAAAGTGACTTAGCATGTACTTCACAGACCAATGTAAGAATTAAATGAGATAATCTGACATTGGGTAAAGACATCCCATGCCTCTAACAGCATCAAGGTTTGCAATGGGTAAGTGCTGTACTCTAAAATGTGACTGTTCAAGTCACTGCTCTCGCACAGTTATAGCTGTGTGATCTTGGACAAGTCACTTGACCTCTCTGTGCTTCAGTTTCTTCATATGTACTATTAATAGTAGTTTCCCCATTGGGTTATGAGGATTAAAGGAGTTACTATATGCTTGGCACATAGTAAACATTTTAAAAGTGTTTACCTTAAAATGTTCAGTAGTTTTGGATACTTTCTAGAAGTGATTCATTTTATTTTAGGTTATATTCACATAACTTGACAGAAAGGTGGTAACAGTCTTGCCAGCTGCCAGTGAGTGTCTGATAACTGAAGCAACATTGCCTGCCTGCGGGGAACAGGTGGTGGTAACTTACCTCTAGCTAGGGTTGCTGTGGATAGTTGCAATGTAGGTCTCCGTGAGAACCTTTGGAGCCAGCGGCCAGGCTGCTTCATTACTGACAGTCTTTGTTACTGACATTGGACAAATTAACATTTCTGACCATTTCCTCCCTTGTGACATGGGGATAATTTTTGCCTCTCTGAGTGGTGTGAGGATTAAATAGAGGTAACTTACCTACAGCCCAAAGCCTGCACCAGCACAGAGCGGCAGCAGTAACGATTATTACATCAAATATATACAGCAGTTCAGTCCTTGGGGATTCTTAAGGGAGGGAAACCAGAAGGTAGCCAGAAGTGGCCCTTTTACCTGTCTGATTTCGGCCTGGAGAAGAGGAAAACAACCAACCTCTTCCTTTTGCAACGAAGTAACTATAGAGGTCTCCCCTTGGAAAGATTACATTTTCCCACTCCTCTTTGTCGCTCCTCACCGCCCCCCTCCTCGCCCTCCCATGCAGGCAAAGACACTGTTCCTTCTAATTTTATAATCTCATTTATGTACGTGCGGGTTTATCTGGGCTTGGTGGCGAGCCAAGGTTGGGTGGAGAGAGGCATTAAAACCTGGCAACCTGGCTCCGGATGCCGCAGGGCTCCTGCCAGCCGTCCTCGGTTAAAAACGTGCTTTTTATTTCTCTTCCCCGCAGCCTCCTGTGCAGCAGCTCATTACCACCCGCTTCAATCACCGCTGCCAGCATCGCCCCAGAACATTTCCCCCTCCCCCCGCCCCGTCTCAGGGACATTGGTCGTAGCTGACATTTAAAGGAAATAAACACCGATTTAAAAAATTACAACCATCTCCGCCTGAAGAACCCAGCAGCAATGAATAACAGAACAGTCCAGAAAAGAGCGCCTGTCGGGGCTCAGCTCCGCAAGCCCTTCCCGCCACACAATTCCCCACAGCCGAGCATCACAAATCACCATTTCCAGGCACCACTCGAGGCTGCCAATTCTACTTTCGCTTAATCTCATTTTAAATCCAGCTACAGACGAGGCTCGGTCGCTGCAGCGAGGAGTGGGGCGGGGGTCAGAGGGAGGGACGCAAGACCTAGGTCTGAAAGAAGCGCAGGGGCCCCTCGCGGTTTGGGGTCGCGGGCGGATCCCCAGAACAAATGCGGGCCGCCCAGGCTCCGAGGTGGGCGAGCCCCGAGGGGCGCGAGGCGCAGCCCGCGCAGACAAAGAAGCCGGCGCCAGCACAGGTCCCCACCTCCCTTCTCCTCCTCCGCTCCTCCTCTCAGGAAAAAAAAAAAAGAGGGAAATCTGAGGGCCAAAAGGTGACCGTCCAGTCCTTTTGCTCCTCCAGACATCTGGACGGGAGCGTCTCTCTCTCTGAGGCGTTTAAGTCCCTCAGTGCAGATTCGTGGACTTCGTGGCCCCCGACCCCGCCCGGCGGCCCTTTAGAACGCGAACTGGGCTTCGGCGCCGGGACTCCCGAGAGGCGTGAGCCCAGCGCAGCGCGAGGTGCGGCGAGCAAGCCCGAGTGGGCGGGGGCCAGGCGGGCGCGCGCCGTGCGACGCGCGGGGGCGGGGGAGCGGCCGGGACACGTGTGGCAGCGGCGGGGGGGAGTCGGCGCCCGGGGCTTTAAGAAGGTGTGGAGGGGGGCGGGAGCTTTCCCAGGCCTGGCCGAGGGGCGTCGCGCAGAGGCGGCGGCGGCGCACCGAGGCAGCGACCGTCCCGCTCCCGGCGTCCGCAGCCCGGCCCCGCGCTCCCGCGGGCCAAAGAAACTTTGGGAGCAGCCGTCTCCCGCGGAACTTCCCGGCGGGGCTCGGCGCCCGTGCCCGCTCTACTCCGTCCGCCGCCTTCTCGCATTCTCTCCAAGCGGCTACTCGGTCCCGGCGCCTCCAAAACTGAATGAGAGAGCGGCGCTCGAGGCGCGCGGTGGCGGCGGCGGCGGCGGCATGGAGCGCAGTTCCTGGGCCCCGCGGACTTTCCTCCTGGCGCTGTTGCTGGGGGCGACGCTGAGGGCGCGCGCGGCGGTGGGCTATTACCCCCGCTTTTCGCCATTCTTTTTCCTGTGCACTCACCACGGGGAGCTGGAAGGAGATGGGGAGCAGGGTGAGGTGCTCATTTCCCTGCACATTGCGGGCCACCCCACCTACTACGTTCCAGGACAAGAATACCATGGTAGGTACCTCAGCATCTCCGCTCTCACCGGCCAGCGCAGCTTTGTACCGCTTTCCTTCTTCCCAGGGGCCATTTAAACCTGAACCATGACAACCCTTACCTCAGCTTTGCGCTCGGAGGAGGGAGAGAAAACAAACTTAGTGGGGGAAAGAGTTGCGAGAATTTATTCACCGGTCGCCCCCAACCCCGACTCCACACACTCCCCTCACGCGTCTCCCCGAGAGGAGCTGGTTCTGGGCAGGGAAAGGCCAGAAAATTCGGTCCTCCTCACTCGTGGTTCTGACAGCTGACACTTGAATGAATTCGCGCCTCTTGTTTCCTTAACCCGAGTCCTTGGATTCCAGACCTTTGTCCCTGCTCTCTTTCCCCCTGCAGGGCAGCCGAGTGGCGCTAGGCTTTGCGGACCCGCTGGTGACAGATTGACGCGCCTGGGTCCGCAGCCGTCCCGCCAGTCGCCCGCCCGCCGCAAACTTCCCGCAGCTCCTCAGCCAGGGGTCCTTCTCGATTCCTTCAGAGTAAACGGCCCTCCTGACAGGGAGCGGCTGCTTCCAGCGCTCTATTCTAAAGTGGCGTTGAAAATGTCAGAAAATGGTGTGTTTTTTCTGAGTCTCCTCTTACTTTAACGTGCCTTTTCTTTCTAGAATGATCTCTGTGATGTTTATTAATGATTATGTCTTTTTAATCTGCACAGCTTTAATTTCCAGGTAGGGACTGGAAGTTCCTTATAATTTAAAGGTACCTTTTGAAAATGGATCATTATGGAGCCCTTCATCAAAATTAAACATGATCGGAGAGGTACAACTTAGCTGCAAGCAATAGAATGTTGTGTAGTGCGTGCATTTTTGATGTTTTAAGCTAGTAAATGGAGTATGTGGGAAAATAAGATATTGTCTATTTTCTATTATTTCCTCTGGAACTTCTGAATATTTCACTTCCATGGTGCTTTTAAGCGGCAATAGGCACTATTTAATTAGAATCTCAAGGCAAAAATACTGATACCCAACCAAATAGAAACTGTTGTCTAGTGATTTCATGTTACAGTTTCCCTCTCTTGTGGGCTAACAGTTATTGGCATAGCAGGAGATAATCCACGGAGCAGCTGGCATTTCAGATAAACATGGATATAAAAATGATAAAAAACCTTAAGTTTTCTATTTTAAAAAACCCTTCATATCCGCTTTAGAATGTTCAGTCTAAATGCATGCTAGAGATTTAAAATAGTGCTTTTACAGTTTTCTTGTGGCATGGCGGCAGCCTTGCCTGTAAAGCAGAAGTCTAATTTGGTGGAATTTCAGACTTTGTAATATTAATTTTCTGTAAATAGTCCCCTTTTTTAAAGCACTTACTGTGCTTACTCTCTTCTCAAGAGCAGTCTGATGTTTTCCTGAGTTCATGAGAATCTTTTAAGGAAAAGGACCAGCCAATATAATGGCAACTCAGACCTCACCTGAAAACCAATGGATTGAACCTGTCACTTGGTGTGAGCCTTAGTGAAGGTGTTTGCCTGTATTAACTCTAAGTGAGAGTGGTAGGTAATAGAGTCAAGGCTGGGCTAAAAGATGTGGTTGCAGGTTGTGATAGAAGACCTGTGATAAAACAAAGCCTCATTTCTGCCACCTCTGTTTCCATATCCTTTGTAAGGTGCCAGTATAGAAAACTTAAAAATACCAAAGTATAACATAGCCTTTGCTTTTGCTATGAAACTAGCAAATGTAAGTCAGCCTAAGACTGACCATAATCACATTCTAAGTCTGCAAAGAAATGGATGATAGAGAGTAAGATTGCAGTGTAATACTTACAGTTGCACATTGTGTGGGAAAGTCTCAATTTCTACCTCTTCCATCACTAGAAAAGGTAGAGAAATTTTATTGTGTAAGTTTAAGATGATCAAATCATTCTACACTTTGTGAATGGTTTTTGTAGGATTTTAAATTCCTGTTACCTGTTTTGTTAAATATTTAGATTTTGAAACTGGCTGTAGCTATAGGCCTTCAGTAAGTTTTTCCTTGTAAAATTTTCTACAGGTAGAAGAACTGTTTAAAAATGAAATGATGCTTATACATGTCTCCTTTTCTTATAGACTTTTGGAAATTAATGTTTAAAATTAATTATGTAGCATCTATTTAAGAATTGAACTGATGGTAAGAAATTTTAACCTAATATACTATCGTGGTTAGGTTAGGAGGTTATTTGGCCTTTTTTTTTTTTTTAATTAAGAAATACAAAATATTAGCTTGAGACTTTATTTCTAATTTTTTAAATCTTTAAAATGTAATAGTTACATCAGGAAAACTCTACCTTATCTATGATGTACACTGAACTCAGCATTTGAGGGAATGATTTTGGGGTACAGCTGATGACTGTTACTTTTTTACCTAAAAGAATGCATTGAGACAGAGGTAGTGTGTATCGTGCTATCTAACACAGAACATGACTGGAGATCAGGCTGTGTCAGCTACCCTCTGAGACTTGTGTCTGTGACAGAATATGAGATGGAGAGGCAAATATCAGAGTTCAATATTGTGGGTCTCTATATATGTCATATTTGTTTAAAGATTTTTGTTGAAAATCTTTTGGAAAAAAACACAACAAAAATACAATACAAAGAATTTGAAATCTGTGTATCAGAATTGTCAGATATTCTTATTGTTAAGTATTGTATTCATCTGTTTACAGTTTTGGAAGCTCTACTAATTCTCATCACTTGATCACTTGGCACCTCTGTTGTCAGCTTCTTGTATCTTTTAAATCTGTTGTCTATTACTTTCTTGAGAGGGCATCGTTAGTCACAATGAGCCATGGTGTCTTTGCATGATGAGTTTACAAACTCAGTAGTAAGGGGTTATGGTTGTATATTTAGCAATATATGCCTATGTGTATGTATATCATGTTGAATTAGGAAAGTCTCAGGGTTGGAGTAATTTTTCCTAGAATTTCCTTTTTTTGCACAAATCTCCAAATATGGTCAATTTCCACAGCATGGTTTCCAGGCCCATACTTTAATTTCTTTTTTTTTTGGTAGAAAATTGCAAATGATGGGAAAATAGGAAATGGAAACCTAGATGGTCCAGTCAGGTAGCTGTTCTCTTCCCCAGCCACACCTGGCAATTCACTGCTCCTTCTCCTAAGGACCAGGTCAGTATTGTGAAACAAGCAAAGATTGAGTTGATGTCTACACCTTTTCTTTCCCCCGATAATCTCTCTTCTTCACCCCGACTCCTTAGGTTTTTGTTTAAACCTCCTCCTCCAACCAATCTGTAGTGAATGTGACTTGTCAATGTTTTATTCTCCCACAGTCTTAATTACAACTGTGGAAAGATGTTTTTCCCTTTTTGTTTAAAAGAGTTTGGGCATCATTGAGCAGACAGATAGTATATTTTGAACTAGAAAGACTTAAATAAATCTGACATCCTATAATAAGAAAATGCCTACTCACAGGATGGGCTTTATTCAATCATCAGAAAAGAGATCAGATATAAGAGAAAAAAAAAAACAAACAGACATTATCTGTGAACGCCTAAGTAAATGAGTCTGTGAAAAGTGCCTGAGCTTCCATGAAACAATTTATCTGAATTTCTAAAAAGACTGAAATACCCATTATTACAGTGGCATAAGGTGGGGGAAATGTTCTAATACAGTGAAAAATATCCTCTAAAATATTGATAGAGGAAAAAAAAATCTGTTTTAAGCAGAACTGAATAGGTAATAAAACATGATGCTTTATAAAGGGGATTTGACTGTATTTTGTAAATTTGGTATCACTACTGGTAGTTCTTCCATCCTACATTTTCATTCTGTTATTTATTTAATCATATTGTGGAGTGTGGGAAAACCAATTTCAACTGCTAAAATAGAATGTTTACATAAAAAAGATAAAATCAGGATAAAGTATTTAGGGTATTTTGTTGTAACCATTATTGGTATTATATTATATGTGTTCTGGAATCAACTGGTTGCCACTTAAAAATCAACATTCAAAGGCAGTGCAATATAATGACTTTTCAAGTACTAGAATGATATGTATGTCCGATGCAATTTTTGGTAATATACTCCAGATTAAATTTCTTTCAAGGGAATGATCTTTTTTAAAATTTGAATTAAATAACAGTTATTTGAATTAATATTGCAGTTATTTGAGTTAGCAATTATTTGAATTAATAATTATTTGAATTAATAGCAATGCTGCTGCTAAGTCGCTTCAGTCGTGTCCGACTCTGTGCGACCCCATAGACAGCAGCCCACCAGGCTCCGCCGTCCCTGCGATTCTCCAGGCAAGAACACTGGAGTGGGTTGCCATTTCCTTCTCCAGTGCATGAAAGGGAAAAGTGCAAGTGAAGTTGCTCAGTCATGTCCGACTCTTAGCGACCCCATGGACTGCAGCCCACCAGGCTCCTCTGTCCATGGGATTTTCCAGGCAAGAATACTGGAGTGGGGTGCCATTGCCCTCTCCGTAATAGCAATAGCAGATTGCTAAGGTAACTGGGTTATTGATTGGGTGAGTAGATATTTGTTCTTTATATGTCTCTGACTCTGGAATCAGCATATTTAAACTCAGAATGATTTGTCAAATGCAATTTATAAGTGAACTGCATCTGTGTCCTGCTTGTATATAACTATGAAAACTGAACATTTTAAAGCATTTTCCTCTACTCGTCTTATATTTCATCTCGTGCTCTATGACTTATTTCAAATATGTTTTACTGATGTGCTTCAGATTGTTTCTTAAATCATATAAACATTGATTTAATATATATTCCCTGTGTGAGTTTCAAAAAATTAGGTCTTTAGAATCGTAATTGAAAACATCTAATTTAGGCAGATGTTCTTCAGTCATAGCACTACATTACTAGAAATTATTTAATTAGAATATTTTCCTCTAATTTTTATGAATCTTTATTTTAAACTATTATTTTTGTTTTCGTCAAAAATGGTAAACAATAAAAGTTGTATCATTGTAATTGTATATTTTTTACAGAGCTATCTTATTCCAATAAATTTGTCTTTTCACCTTTAAAAAATGATAGGTGTTTTCACATTTTTTTCCATAAATTAGTTTCATTCAAAAGATAATATCTAGAACTTATCTTTGATTTATTTTTCCCCTGTCTGGAATTGGTCAACTCTATAGATGATCTGGAAATCTTACATTATTAGTTATTTAGGATATATTGCGTATTAAGCCATACTTGTTCTTCTAATGACTTCAGATGACACCTTGACAGTTATTTATTGTGTCTTTAATGTTCACAGATAGTCGCTAATGCACATATATTTGAAATATATTTCAGGTAGCCTTTACACTGGAAAAGCATAAATGAGTTACTGGTACTTTTTAAACACTAGCATTAAAAAAATCTTGTATATATTCTCACACAAAAATATAAAGCTCTTTCTTCTTTTAAAAAAATTCTTTATGTTGTATAAAAATAGAAAAAAATGGATAACCCTACACTCAGTGCTTTTGGTTAGAATGGGTAGATTCAGTGTCCAAAGAAGAAGTGCTTTGAACTATGATTGAGTGATGACATAACACACATATGATAAAGAAAATTCATTTATCTAAATGTTTTGGCTTCAAGGATAACTTGGGTGATTAATCCACCCCTCTCCTACCACACTGATTTTAAAGTTATTTATAAAATAATAAAGCTGTATCAATCTTATTAAACTTAAAGAAGTATTAAAAACACATTTTCAGAAATTGGAACTGAATTTTCAGATATGAAGATTTCTTAATGACCATTCAAACACAAGAATGGTATATTAAAAAAAAAATACTCTTGGCTCTCAGGAAATTCCACGTGAGGTGACCTCACTTTGGTGTCTGTTGTGTAGCTTAGAGAGTAATTTTGCCACAGTCACCTGCCATGCCCATCTCATTGAAGGCAGAGCTTCTGAAGGGTTGAATGCTGTGCCTATGGGTTAACCAATTATTTCTAATGTGTGCTTCTCTAAAACTACACATATTTTTCCTTTTTATTTGATGTCCTGTAGGAGCTAAGTGTAGCAAAAGGATTTGAGGGTGTGTAGAAGGATCACTACAAATGTACAGATGTTGATTTGTGGCTTAAGGCAGCTCTAATTATTCAAAAAATATAATTAGATAGCTTTTGAATGCCACAAAGAGATAGTTATAGGAATTATGAGGTCCCCAAGGAAACATTGAAAACCCAGGTTATCTTTTAATGCTAATTTAGCTTTCCTTAGAAACATAAAAGTTTGTTTGGGAAACAAATTAAATTTTATTGATTAAAGGACTCTTTGAAACTATATGAGAACTCATGAAAATGTTTCGAATAGCCCTGGTTATTGATGTATGCTGGTGCCTGCATACCATGGGACATGAAGATTGAGTGATGGTGGTTTACCAGTAAGTGCTACGCTCACCTCAGAATCGTCATTCTCTGCCTTTCCTGTTCTGCCCCTGTCTCCTTCCACCTGTATCTCACCTGCTTTCTCCCAAGTCCCCTGTCTTCCTCCTCCTATTTTTTTTTTTTTTTTGTATTTTCTTTCTTCTTTTGCTCTTTTCCTCCTCGTCACAGGGCTTTGTCTTCCCTCTCCTCTTCCGTCTTCTTTTCTGCTTCAAGATTTGATTCATTTACTCCTTTAATTCTTTCTCTTTCTTCCTTTCAGATTTACTGTCACTATCTCAACCTCTTTTCTCTCCTCTATAACATGAAAAATACTAGTATATATACAGACAATATGTAATTACCATGTATTTTATTCATTGGATATTTGTAATAATAAAAGTGGATGAGTTGGCTCTTGTATTTCTCTCAAAAACATAGCTTCATCTTTCTGTGACATGCACTTGCCCTTTTTAAAAATCATAGGATAGTTATTCCTAATAGGAAAGTAGGTTCTTCCTCCTACACTGTAAAATCTCTCAGAAGAACTTTCAAGCCAGTAGCTGTTTAATTCTGAGTCAGCTTCTTTCCCCACTGTGAGCTATGGAGTCAAACTGCAGAATCAGAAGTCTGTGCATGGAAGCATATATAAAGCGGTACAGTTTAGGAAAACGCACACTGAATTAGCTTAACTCTAAAAGGCAGGTTGATTTGATGTCTTGAATGCTTGAGTTCAAAAGACTTTCCTAATAAAGGGATGGGCTGTTTCTGTCATCACCTCAGTCACCTCAAGGTATATTCTTTACTTTCTAGTCTCTTTGCTAAGATTTCTAACAGTTGCATAGCTATGAAATAGTGATGCTACCTTTCAGAGTACCTGGCACTTAACAGGTTATAAGGAGGGTAGAGACCTTGGCATGAACACTAGATTGGGAGTCAAGAAGGAAGGTGTGTTGCTCTGGGGTAAGTTCCACAGTCTTTCTTCATTAAAACCTATTTTAGGGACTTCTGTACTGGGTCAAGTGACTCAAGACTCCACACTCCCCATGCAGGGAACCCTTGGTTGGATCCGTAGTCAGAAACTAGGTCCTACATGCTACAACAGTATTCTTGCCTGAAAAATTCCATGGACAGAGGAGCCTGGTGGGGTACAATCCATGGGGTCATAAAGAGCCAGGCACTACTGAGCAAGATAATGGTGGTGGACAAGGAGTTCAGCAGGAACTAAAGGAAATAACTTGAGGTGACTGAGGTGATGATAGAGACCATCCCTTTACTAGAAAATGCTCTATGCAGTCAATGTTTATACCTTGAACAGCTGTATCAGCCCTGGAATACCTTTTATGGACTTCTTGTATCATAAGAGAAATCAGTCAAGTTCTTGTTATTTGCACCTGTGTAACTCTAATTATTTCTTCTAAACGCATAAATGACCTATTTTGCATTCTCTTTTAGATTTGTCCCAATTCTTGTATTGAGCTCTGATTCTCGCATGGAATTGCTTTTGGTCACATTGATGGAACTACGATATTTAGTAAGAAACTTTTGATGGTACATTTTCAGAGTTTCCTTCAAGATGTACTTTTAATACTTCTGCAGGTGGCAAAAGAGTGCATTGTATGCTAACTTCTTACTGATGTTTTGAGAAGGTAACCTGTGCCTGACCTTCAATTTCTGGAGTTTCTTGTAACTGATAATTTATACTAGTGGGTTTGTTTATGAACTTTATTTCCCTTCAGTCCTATCTCTCTAAAATGCAGTATCACCATATGTAAATCCTGTTGACACTTAAAATACTCAGATGTGTGACATAGTTGTGAACATGAGCTCTGCCTCAACCTTAACCTTGTTGTTATGTCTGGCTCAGCCTCTAGGACCAAATCCAGTATTGTCATTTCTCTCTTGCTTGCTGCATATTGACAGAGGAAACAGGCATCTCAGCTTTACCTTTAGGAACATGTAATCTTTTTTGTTTAGGCCACCTTTGTTATGAATGTTGAAATATCCTATGATCATAGTTCCAGATCTTTTCTTACTTCCTTTTTTCATGTAAACACTTCCTGTAACCTCATCCTGCAAAAAATGTTACATATCCAGTGTTTGTGATAGAGGAAAATAAGGAAATTAGTTGGTTGTAGGCCTTTTTTTTTTTTTTTGAAAGATGGGTTCATATTCCCATTCCAGGCACTGATACTATCAAAACATTTTTTAGAAGGTAACTCAGGAACTTAGGAGTAAATTAATAACAACAACATTAACAATAGCAAGCCCTAAAGAAGCTCTTAGTATGTGTCAGGTACTGATCTACATGCTTTGCTACTGCTAAGTCGCTTCAGTCGTGTCCGACTCTGTGCGACCCCATAGATGGCAGCCCACCAGGCTCCCCCGTCCCTGGGATTCTCCAGGCAAGAACACCGGAGTGGGTTGCCATTTCCTTCTCCAATACATCTACATGCTTTATGTATGTTAATTCCTGTAATTTTCACAAGAACCTCATGAGGTGGGTATTGCTATCCTCCTTTTCTGGATGTAAAAACTAAGTCACAGAAAACTAAGTGTTTTGCCCAAGATCATAAAACTGTCATGCAAGAGTGTTCAGTCCGTCTTGCTTCAGAACCCATATTTTTATCTAATACGCATTAATTTTTAGAAATGAGAATTATTTCAAGAAAGGGATAATAAGACATAACAAAAGACATTTTAACAGAGGGAAAATAAGGAAAAGTGAAAGCTAATTTTGTTATTTAAAATAAAGACTGCAAAATGAAACCAGAAAGATTATATCCATGCCAAACAAGACCAGGATTTTATAGTCCTAAGTATTCCTTGACTAGAATCACCTTCCAGGTAAAGCACAAAGCAAAGATATCATTTAGTATACTGTTGACTTAAAAGAGTTAACATGCCTTTAAAGTATCATGAATAGAAATGTAAGAAAGTGATTTGCAAGTTTTGCTGAAATTTATTAACATTTTGATGAATGTAATTTTAGTGAAGATTTTCAAATAAATAGGGAATTTCTTCTCTGACTCACTGTTAGAGCTTGAGTAGGACATGAATACAAGAGGAGAACTGTAAATTTAGATATAGAGACATTTTAAAAGATTTTCGTTGAAGTTCATCTATTTGTAACATATTTCTTTCTTTAGGAAATTCCTTTAAGTGTTACCAGTCTGTGGGTAGAGCCTGTGAAGTTTGGTGCTGGGCTTCACAGTAAAAGTCCTGGTGACAGTCCAGTGTGTTGTGCAGTGTCTGACCTTGCTTGTCAGAGGTGTGCTCTCACAGTGATAGAGACACCAGTGGAATAACGAGTTGCTTTGTACTTGCCTTTGTAGGGTTATTTTTCAGATGTGAATCAGATTTTTAAATATCACTTTCTATTGAGCTTATTTGAATGAGGATGAAAAGGGCCAAGGATCGTCTCCTGCCCTTGTCCCCAAATTAATTCACCTCCTACCAAGGAGGGCAGAGGTCAACTGGAGGTTTGGTGGCAACCAGGTGAGGTGACACATGAATTATGGTAGTAATACCAGTGTTTCCTGATTTGTCACCATTATAATTTATCCTGAAGTTTGTCATCAGATCTGAACAGAGAGCCACTGGCTCCTGATGGGAGCTAAATCAGAGGGTGGAGGACAGATTCAGGCTGGGAGCTTCCTGTGTCAAACCCACAGAGGGCCTGAAGGGAGGAAGGCTTATGCTTTCACTGGGGGAGAAAAATTTGCTTCATTGGACATTAACAAAATGACAGTAGCCTTATAAAGCTATTATCAAAAAGTATAGAGAAGGTCCACATAGAGATCATTTCTTTCCTCAGGCAGGACAGAACAGATGATCTGTTTAGCATTCACTGGTGAGCTGTGCCAAGTTGTAGCTCTAATGGCAGATCCATGAGCCTCCAGGGTGGTGTAGGAAGCCCAGAGGCTAGTTAACTGGGTGACCTGACCTGATACAGGTATTAAACTGTGAATATTTCTCTCAAAGAGGCAGACACTTCAATTCCAAATGAATTGTGAAGCATTTTAAACATACAGAAAACTACAATAAATTAAAATTCAAGATTGGTATCACTAATGAGTACCCAAGGGATACCTATCTGTATCTGTTGAAGTAAAATGCAAATGCTCTGGAGATCAAGGTCTTCACAATTGTTAAAATAATGCTTAATTGATTTGACCCACATTGCTGAGTGATTTTTGCACGTCTATACAAGTTTGTCCTGTCTCAGCTATGCCAGGGGTTCCCACGTATTTCTACAATATAATGGAAAACATGGAGGCTCTGCAAACATGAAAGAGGAGGAAATCTTGAATGAGGTACAGGCTCGGTTGTCATCTTGCAGAAACAACTGGTAAAAAACAAAGTTCATTACTTTGGTTAATTAAAGACATATTTCCAGTGAATAAAAAGAATGTTTCTTCTTAAAAGTATTTGTCAGTGAAAGATTTATATTGAAATTTAGGTGGGCTATTGAAATATTACCAAATAAAACGATTTCTTAAGCCTTTGTTTTGGTTACAATAGCCTCTAAACCTTTGTTTTTACTTATGTTGTGACATGGACCCACATGAAAATTTATGTTTTATTATGAGCTACCATAGAGCTGTACAGTTTGGAGAAGGGCAGGTGTGCCAGAGTACCCCGGCTGCCAGCCACAGAAACTGGTTCTGGCGAACGTGGGCTAAAGGAATTCATTAATAGGAAGGAAGTGGTTTAGAATGGAAGGAAAATCCCCCCACCCCCATTTTCAGGCGTTTCTGGCCCCACAGCTTGGATGAAACCTCTCCAACTCCTTTGCTTTCTTGTTGTCAATAAATTCTAATTCCTGGGACCACAAGTTTCATTGACTGACCTGGGCTATGGCCATCTCACTGAGATGGATGTTAAGATCAGAGGGGTATCTCTTTCTGAAGGAAAATTCAGGTTCTGTTACCCCAGAGAAGGAGAAATGAGTCTAAGGCAGCCAGAAACAACAGATGAGTGGCACAATATTCACGATACATACTTAAGGGGAGAAAAAAGTGTAAAATGACCTCTGGGAAAGAAAGTATTGACACACAGGCCATATGGAGAAGCAGTGTTCCCTGGGGTCCTATCGCATTCTTCATTATATGTGAAGATTTTAGCAATGTTTTGAGGGCAAGTGTCGAAGGGCAGAATTATCTTTTTATTATGGATATAGCTCCAACCTAAAAATGACTTACCATGCTTTTGTGTTCTTATAAAAGTATCTGATTCTCTTTTCAAAGCTGCACACTGCAATACAGACTGCCTGTCCTTGTACAGGAAACCCAGATTCTCTGACATGTGTACACTTTTCTCTCTACCTCAGTCTCTGAGGGATCTTAGATTCAATGATCTGTAAGGGAATATTAAAGGTAAATTAATGAGTACATGCCTCTGCCTTCATGCATTGCTGTAGACAAACCATCCTGATATTCACTAGGAAGATGTCAAAATGTCTCTGTCTTCTTTTGCCCTTTATTCTTCTCCTCCTTCACTCTGTGGTGTTGGGGCACCCAGGGCTCTGTCCTTTCTCCTTTTCTCTTTTTCATCTGTCCTATTTCCTCAAGGATGCCATCCATTATGATGCTTTAAGTGCCATCTATATGTTGGTGACTCTTTCCTGACTTCCTGAATTCCTCTCTCTTACACCCCAGTCAGTATCTCCACTTGGATGTCTGCTGGCATCTCAAACTTAATATACCCCCAAATGAGCTTCTTATATCCCCTAACCCTGCCACCCCCAGAGTAGCTCCTCCTCAAGTCTCATCTCCTTTTTTGCCAACTGAGTCATTATAGTTGTTCAGTCCCCAAACTGTTCTTTCCCTAACATTCCACATCTGATCCCAAGTCCAGCTAGCTTTACGCTAATACATACCCAGAATCTGCCATGGCCACCATCCCCTCACACCTGGATTACAACAGGCTGCTGATCACTTCTCCTGCTTCAGTGCTTGTCACCTTCATTCTAGTCTTAACACAGCAGCCAGAGTGATTCAGTTCAAACCAACCCTCTGCTCCACACCTAGGGCGACCATCCAATCCACCAAGTTGCCTGTAACAGCTCTGGGTCTGCCTCTGTTTTCCCAACAATATTGCCTGAATTTGAAAGATAAAATCTTTTGTAATTCTATCCATCCTTTTTGTTGTTCCCCTTCTCCCTGAGAAAAAGAGAAAATCCTTGGCATGGCCTTGAAGGCCCATAGCACTTGGCCCCATTGTAACTTTTCTGACCTCATATCCTACTACTTTCCTCTGAAATTATGTAGGCCTCTTTTTTTGTTCTTTAAACACATAAGGGGCTCAGTTCTGTCTCAGAACTTTTGCACTGTCTGTTCCCCTTTCTAGCATGCTATTCCCCAGATAGCCCCATGCTCCCTCCCTTCCTGTCTTCAAACATCCCTTTTTCACCAAGTTTCTCCCTGTCTATAGTCTTTAAAGCTTAGTCTCCCCCCTCCTCAATATTCCATATTCCTGTGGACTGCTTTATTTTCCTTCATAGGTGTTATCATCACCTATGTAGTTTACTCTTTACCTTGTTTGCTTTCTGTGACCCTCAGAATAATGCCTTTAAGTTCCACCAAGGCAGGGATTTTTGTCTGTTGTGTTTGCTGCTCTGTTTCCTGTGCCTAGGATAGTGCCTAGCTTACAGCAGACATGTAAAACATTTTGATTTAATGAATTAATGAGCAAAAATAGCACTTGAGAACTCTGTCTAATTTCAATTATGTTTAAAATTGTTATGTGAAAGTGATATTCAAAATAATCAAGAGGAAAATTTCTAAAAAATGGATTTGTGAGTACAATTTGGCCTTTTGAATCCATGATAACAATGTTTTAAAAAATGTAAAAACCATGTTTCTACTTTCCCACCCTCCAAACTTACAACATTCTCATGACTTTTCTGAAACTGTGCAACTCTATTTATAGTAGTCTGTTGGATTGGCTTTGCTTTAACTATATGTTAGCATATCCAAAAAAGTTCTCATAGCAATTAGTGACTACAATTATTAATAGAAACTATAATAGACTTGAAGCTCTTATTCCCAGAAGCTCCTCTGTGCTGCACCATAAATAAATTTGAAGCAATTTTGATGAATGGGTAGATAGTTTGCATTTAAATTTTCATCTGAATGGGAATAAATAATGGGAAGAACAGAGACCGAAATAGCTTGGCTTCGTGCTCAACAGATATGTAGGAACCTTAAAGAAAACACACAAAAAAAGGAAACAAAAGGCTTCTCAAAAGATTTCATCTTTGAAAAGAACTCTATTTGGGCAATGATGAATATATGAAGGGAACAACAGCTGAGAATTCTGGCTCTTCATTACATTTGATTTATTGATACCTTGTAAGTTGAGATCACCAGAGGTTCCAAACATGAATTACGGATTTCAACATGAATGTTGCCAGGAGTTGTTAGTGAGAATTGCTTCCTCTTATAGATAAGATTGAAGATTCTTTCCCCTACTCTATTTCTGATATATGTGGCTACTTTAATTTATAAAGTATCTTTTGAAATCAGAGGAAACTTAGCTCTTAGGGATTTATGGTTGTGGACGGCACACGAGCTGGTTAATTCTGGACTTTGCAGTTTCAAGCTTTGTGGCCTAGAGCAAGTGATCTCACCTCTCTGTGTCTCAGTTTTCCCTTCTGACAGTGATGATAATACCTGGCTCATGGGTTTGTTAAGAAATTTCAGTGACAGAGTACATATAAAGAGCAACCCAGTGCCTGACACAGAAAATAATGTTAGGTATTACTGTTGTCATGTACTTGCTGACACTTTTTCCTGTGAGTAAACAGATCTATATTGACAAAAATAGGATTTATAATCTTTTTTACTTTAGCATTATGTGCTCATTTTATTGGTATTTTTCAAAATATGTATAATTCTAAGACAGGCATAATACTTTATTGAATGGCATAATTTAATTATAAATAGCATAATTATAGCATAATTTCATAGCAAAATTATATAAATAGCAAAATTATATAATAGCATAATTATAAATAGCATAATTTATAAATTTATAAATGTTTGACATTTTTGTCATTTTCATTTTGTTTTCAGTGTTCTAAACACTATGGTGAATATTTTTATACATCTTTCTAAATTTGGCACAATTCTTCCCCCCCACCCCCTGGTTGTGGTTTTATTTTCATTTTTGTCATGAATTTTTATTTGTAGATTATGTCAGTAAATTTATGAAAACAGATATATTTTTGTTTCTTTTGTTCTCTCATATTGCTTTTGTGCTTGGGGAATCTTTTCCTACTCAGAGACAAGATAAATATTTGCATAAATATTTTCCCTATCCTATTTTAAATTATGGATTATCATAACTCTATGCATTGTTAGTGTATTGATTTCATTTGTTTATGTTTCTTTTCTTGTGAGGCAAGTGGATCCCCCAGAACCACAAAGGACTCGATGTTGATACAGTAACCTTCTACCATTACCTGCTTTGTCTTAGGCACTATTCAAAATGCTTTTGAAAAAGCTGTCCCATATACCATGTGTACTGAATTATTGCTACTGATCACGGTTGTGGCGTGCAAATGTCAGGTGCCTTTACTTAAGCCTTTCAGGGAACCTTTGCTTTTTTTCAGCAGGATTTAGCTCACTCTCCTGCACAGAATTCTTTTGGGGATTCTAATATTGTCAACTGTGAGATCATGGGGTCAGAAATTGCTGACATCAGGAACTACTCTTTTGCTGATGGTACCTTTTCTGAGTGCCAATCATAAAAGCATTTCTATCTAATCTTGTATCACATATGTATTATCTTATGCCTAGGTACATTAGCACTGTATGAAGTATCTACCTTCTTTTTTATCAAAGAAAATGTTAATAAACCAGAAGTGCCCACATATGAAATGCGGAGTGTGTAGGTTTCTTATTCTTTCTAATTTAGCTCTTAAGCTACTTCTGTTACTCTCAGACTTCATTTTATCTTTTTTTTGTGGGGGTAAGCTTCTGTCTGACAGTGATGCTGTAGCTCATCATGGCCTTCTTTCTCCCTAAATCTAGGGGTGTTAAACTTCAGGAATCCATAGTGGATGAGTGCCCCCTCTGTTCTAAACAGAAATCAGGTGACTGCTGCCAGCAGTCGTGACATGGAATCTTCCTATACCTCACCTGCATTCCATTCCTGTCAGTGCATTTCAGGGAGATAATACCGCACCTCTTTGCCCTGTAATTCTAGGCAATGTTCAGTGGGAAAATTTAGCAAATTAAGTTATATGAACCTGTGAAATCCTCTTTGAGATGTTCCTCAGGACTGAATCCTTGCAGTGTGAGAGAGGAACGTATCTCTAAATCTAATTTCTTGTTTATAAGCAGTCATATGTTTTGACTGGATATGTACATTCAGACAGAAATGGGATCAAACTATACCTGCCAGCTGGCTTTTTTCACTCAGCTTATATTTTCAGTATCATGCAATAATTGCAGAGCTTCATCTTTGTTTAGTGACTACATAGTATTATATTGTATGGATATATACAAACATACAGTTGACATGCTGACATACAGCATGGCTTTGAACTGCATGAGTCCACTTATGTGTGGATTTTTTTCAATAAGTATAGTATGTACTGCTGTACCATGTGTTCTGAGGCTGGTTGAATCTACAGATACAGAACCATGGATATAGCAGACCAATTATAAAGTTATGCGTAGATTTTCAACTGAGTAGGGAGTAGGTGCCCCAGCCCCTTGTTGTTCAAGGGTCAACTGTAGAAGGGTCAGCTGGAAAAGACTCTTGAGAGTCCTTTGGATAGCAGGGAGATCAACCCAGTCAATCCTAAAGGAAATCAACTGTGAATGTTCATTGGAAGGACTGACACTGAAACAGAAGCTCTAATACTTTGGCCACCTGATGTGAAGAGCTAACTCACTGGAAAAGAACCCTTATGCTGGGAAAAATAGAGGGTAAAGGAGAATGGGGCGACAGAGGATGAAGTGACTGGATGGCGTCACCAACTCAATGGACATGAGTTTGAGCGAACTCAGGGAGATAGTGAAGGGCAGGGAAGCCTGGCATGCTATAGTCAGTGGGGTTGCAAAGATTTGGACATGACAGTGACTAGACAACAACAGCAACTGTTTTTAATTCCCTCTAATATTATACTCAAGTTTGGGATAATAAATACAAAATTGCAAGAGTCTTTTTTTAATTCATGTTTATCACTCACTGATGTGCAAATATTCTCACAATATAAATAACTAAAACTGAATTTCTGGTTCAAAATCTATTAAGAACACTAAAATACTAATACCTACTCTCAAATTGTTCTCCAAAAAAATTATATTAGTTTACACATTGTCCAGTAACCTATCTGCACACACACACACACACACACACCCCAGTACTCAGTGATACAATTATTTTTAGTATTCACTAAACTATTGGTTTGAAAAATAGTATTTTTAAATCATTTTATTTTTGCTTCTTTGATTATTAGAGGGTTAGAAGACTTTTGTATGTCTCATAACTGATTGTATGTGTGATCCTTTGTGTGTATCTGTTAGATCCTTTACTCATTTTTCTATTTTAAAGTTCCCCCTTTTCATTGGTTTGAAGAAATATTTATTAATATTAGTCATCCTTTGTAATAAATATTACAAGTATTTTTCCCCAGTTTGTTCGTTAGCTTTTGATTTTTATGTAGTCAAACCAATCTGTTGTCTTCTGTTTTCAGAGAGGAATGACAATTGTTAGTGGTATGATCCCTGGACTCAGACATACCTGAATTGTAGTCCTGAATCTGCTACTTTGTTTTAATAGTTGATTCTCATTGTATGTGATAGTTTTATTCTATAACATCTCTGGGAACACTGAATTAAATACTGAACTGTGGTTCCTAGAAGAAATATAGAGTTAGATTCCTGTGAGCCTCTGGTCACATTTTCATAACAGATCAATACATGTTTTATGTTTATTTCTGTTTAAAGATACCTTATTGAATATACGCTGCTGATTCATTAACATTGAACTCATGGCCAGCAGTACTGTAATTCACACATAAACATATCTTCTCTGTTAGACACATCACAGCCTTCTTGCTCTTAGGAGTGCTAGACAGCACTCCAGCACTGTGTGTGTCGGGGGCGGGGGGAATTTTCAGAAGCGAAATCACCAACAAAAAGCACAAAAATGTGAAAATGTGGCTAAATAAGAACTTGGAAAGGATACTTGTTTACAGTATGAGAGTTGAAATAAAAAGGCAGACACTTGCCTTGTTCAGCCTCAGCTGGGACTGTGCATATTAGACGACTCAGATTTGTTGCCACTCTGTGCATGTGAATGACTGTGGAAGTGCCCTAAGTATTGTTTTTGGAGTTACAAGTAAATTTTAGAGAGTCGGTGAATTAACAAGCATGGAATCTGTGAATAATGAAGGTCGACTGTATACAATGCTGTGAAAGTTACTTAACATCTCTAAGTCCCATTTCATTATATGTAAAAGGAAGACTTACATTGTGACATGACATAGTGAGATATATTTGGTATATAATAAGCTGGTAAATGTTAGCTGCAATCAGTATTGTATGATTTCGTTCTTTAGTGTTGTGCATACAGAAAGCTTCCTGAACCCTCAGATTATGAAAACATTCTTATATTCTCTCTTAGTCATTTTGTTTTTGTATTTAATTCTCAAATCAGTTGGACTTCTTTCATGTCTGGGAAGTATGGTACTGATATAATGTTTTCCTATGTGTTCTGTCAGTTTCCTCACTACCATTCCTTGAATAGAACATTTTCCTTCTATTAATTCTCTTTTTTAAACCACTAATTCTTAAGTATTTTATTCTATAGTGCAAGTGATCTTTTACAGTACACCTTTTAGTTGACCATTTCTAGTATATAGGAATGCTATTGATTTTTATATATTTTGTATGTAGGTGTTTTATTGAGCTCTCTGAATGTTTTTACCAATATTTAGAAAGGTCAATTTTCTTCCATTTTTAAGAGGTACTTTTAAAGCACTGGGAAAATGAATAAGAAAGGATGGAGGAAGAAGACAAATTGCATACGGACCAGGAAGGGGTCACAACAACTTAATTTTAATGAAGTATAAATTTTAATTTTAATTAACTTGATCTTGGTGGGAAAAAAAGGAAAACAATAGAATGGGAAAGACTAGAGATCTCTTCAAGAAAATTAGATATACCAAGGGAAGATTTCATGCAAAGTTGGGCACAATAAAGGACAGAAATGGTATGGACCTAACAGAAACAGAAGATATTAAGAAGAGGCGGCAAGAATACACAGAAGAACTGTACAAAAAAGATCTTCATGACCCAGATAATCACGATGGTGTGATCACTCACCTAGAGCCAGACATGCAGGAATGCGAACTCAAGTGGGCCTTAGGAAGCATCACTATGAACAAAGCTAGTAGGGGTGATGGAATTCCTGTTGAGCTATTTCAAATCCTAAAAGATGATGCCATGAAAGTGCTGCACTCAGTATGCTAGAAAAATCTGGAAAATTCAGCAGTGGCCACAGGACTGGAAAAGGTCAGTTTTCATTCCAATCCCAAACAAAGGCGATGCCAATGTTTGCTCAAACTAACGCACAATTGCACTCATCTCACATGCTAGTAAAGTAATGCTCAAAATTCTCCAAAGCAGGCTTCAACAGTACATGAACTGTGAACTTCCAGATGTTCAAGCTGGATTTAGAAAAGGCAGAGAGACCAGAGGTCAAATTGCCAACATTTGCTGGATCATCGAAAAAGCAGAGAGTTCCAGAAAACATCTATTTCTGCTTTATTGACTATGCCAAAGTCTTTGACTGTGTGGATCACAGCAAACTGTGGAAATTCTTAAAGAGATGGGAATACCAGACTACTTGACCTGCCACTTAAGAAATGTGTATGCAGGTCAGGAAACAACAGTTAGAACTGGGCATGGAACAACAGACTGGTTCCAAATAGGAAAAGGAGTATGTCAAAGCTGTATATTGTCACCCTGCTTATTTAACTTCTATGCAGAGTACATCATGAGAAATGCTAGGCTGGAAGAAGCACAAGCTGGAATTAAGATTGCTGGGAGAAATATCAATAACCTTAGATACGCAGATGATACCACCCTTATGGCAGACAGTGAAGAAGAAATAAAGAGCCTCCTGATGAAAGTGAAAGAGGAGAGTGAAAAAGTTGGCTTAAAGCTCAACGTTCAGAAAACTAAGATCATGGCATCTGGTCCTATCACTTCATGGGAAATAGATGGGGAAACAGTGGAAACCGTGTCAGACTTTATTTTGGGGGACTCCAAAAATCACTGCTGATGGTGATTGCAGCCATGAAATTAAAAGACGCTTACTTCTTGGAAGGAAAGTTATGACCAACCTAGACAGCATATTAAAAAGCAGAGACATTACTTTGTCAACAAAGGTCCATCTAGTCAAAGCTATGGTTTTTCCAGTGGTCATGTATGGATGTGAGAGTTGGATGGTGAAGAAAGCTGAGCACCGCAGAATTGATGCTTTTGAACTGTGGTGTTGGAGAAGACTCTTGAGAGTCCCTTGGACTGCAAGGGGATCCAACTAGTCCATCCTAATGGAAATCAGTCCTGAATATTCATTGGAAGGACTGATGCTGAAACTCTAATACTTTGGCCATCTTATGTGAAGAACTGACTCATTTGAAAAGACCCTGATGCTGGGAAAGGTTGAAGGCGGGAAGAAAAGGGGATGACAGAGGATGCGATGGTTGGGTGGCATTACCGACTCCTTGGATATGAGTTTAAGTAAACTTCGGGAGTTGGTTATGGACAGGGAGGCCTGGCTTGCTGCAGTCCATGGGGTCGCAAAGAATCAGACATGACTGAGCTACTGAACTGAACTGGAAAAAAAAAAGTATTTCCAGCAGGTAATTAGAGCCTTACAAATAGCTGTGAAAAGAAGAGAAGCAAAAAGCAAAAGAGAAAAGGAAAGATGTACCCATTTGAATGCAGAGTTCCAAAGAATATCGAGGAGAGATAAGAAAGCCTTTCTCAGTGATTAGTGCAAAGAAATAGAAGGAAACAATAGAATGGGAAAGACTAGAGATCTCTTCAAGAAGATTAGAGATACCAAGGGAAGATTTCATACAAAAATGCTCAACAAAGGACAGAAAGGGTATGGACCTATCAGAAACAGAAGATATTAAGAAGAGGTGGCGAGAATACACAGAAGAACTGTACAAAAAAGATCTTCATGACCCAGATAATCACGATGGTGTGATCACTCACCTAGAGCCATACATGCAGGAATGTGAAGTCAAGTGGGTCTTAGGAAGCATCACTATGAACAAAGCTAGTAGGGGTGATGGAATTCCAGTTGAGCTGTTTCAAATCCTAAACGATGATGCTGTGAAAGTGCTGCTGCACTCAATATGCCAGCAAATTTGGAAAATTCATCAGTGGCCACAGGACTGGAAAAGGTCAGTTTTCATTCCAATCCCAAAGAAAGGCAATGCCAAAGAATGCTCAAACTACCACACAGTTGCACTCATTTCGCACTAGTTTTCTTCTGGGACATCTGAGAATGGGGCCACCTACTCACTGCTGTCACATAATGGATTCCTCTGTTCCTCCTCAGTTATTTCTCACAGGGTACCAGCTCATCCTCAGTAGTGAGTGAGTGCTGGTGCCTGAGATCTGGATGTGAAACCAACCCATAAAAGGCAATCAGTTTATTGCCACATAGACATAGTACATATTAATATTTGTGACATATACTTAGATTTTTAAAAGAAATAAAACAACAGTGATTTAGAAACCTTCCTTTTCCCCCAACCAATGGTACTCCCACCCACAACCCACCTGAGCAGCCTAGGGATAGCCAATGTACTCAAGTGGGCTTGTAGCCATAAGGTTATTTTGATAACAAAAAAAGAGATAATGTGTATGAAAACTCCTAACCTAGATAACCAGTGATGTAAACTTAATTTAAGCCTTTAATCTGTTTATTCACTAGGGATTAAAATACTGGCTTCACTTATTCGAGAGGGTGACAAATCATTATGTGGAAATGTTTTGTATTTGTAAAGTGATACAGAAATGTAGGGCATTGTTGCTGTTACCATCATTAATATCATCAGTATCATCATCATCTAGTTTTAAGGTCTGCCTTATGATTGCAGCTAATTATGGAGGAAAAGCAGGGTGGGAAGAGGGAGTAAAGCAAAGACAGAGGAAAGAGAAGGAGCAGAGAGAGAGACAGACATAACAGAAAAGAAAATGGGGAGGGAAGAAAAAAGATGCAAGCAGAAGGAGAGGGAGAGAGGGAAAGAATATCCTGCATAATGCAGCTGCAGCGTCGCTCAGTCTTCAGATTGTCTTGTTGTTGCCATCACTGGCTGACTTCTGCCACTGGCTCTCTGTGTTTCTGTCTCTAACCTACCTGACCATACCACACTTTTTCTTAGCCTTAACCCATTCTCTTCACCTGTTTAGGGTATTATGACCTTAGAAATTTTATATTATTGCTGATTTTTCCTCATTTTCACAGCCACATTCGGAAGTTTTTCTATCATCTAATGTAGTAGTTTTCTTTATTATAAAAATGAAGTTATAAATTTGTATTCTAATTTACTTTCTATCCTTTCTGGTTAGATTACCATTTTAAAATGCATTCTGTTACATTCAGACTTATTTTTAGTTGTCCTGTTATGTTTTGGTAGTGGACGCCTCATGAATTCATTAGTCCATCTATCTAATGTATACATATACACACACACATACACGCATCCTTATGATGACTTCTGAATGGAGTATTTCAAAGACATCTGCCTTGAAATATCTTTCAGGAGATGTCCTCTTTTCTCCTTTGTGTTTCTGTGAACAATTTTGTGTTCTCCAGAGCTAAAATCTCCTAGTGGTGAGGTGCCTCGGGGCAGTGACTTTGTGGCAGACCACCTGTTTGAGGGACAGAGCTGGCTGTCAGTAGAGGCACATCACACTTGGTGGTGGTTGGAAAGGCAAATAAGGAACGTAAGGAACAAAGAGAGGAAAACAGCTGGCAAAGATGGGAATGGGAATGTGACAATAGAAAGGAAAGGGTCTGGTAAGTTGTAAAAGGCTGTGTGTGTGTGTGTGTGTGTGTGTGTGTGTGTGTGTGTGTGTGTGTTTATTGAGAGCAATGTGTGGGAAGGAGTTCAGGGAGTAGGCCATTACAAGGCGTGGAGGGGGCCAGTATGTATTTTGGAAGTTGGGATGAAGGTCTTTTCATTTTGTCAATGATTTTCTTTGTTGTGCATAAACTTTTCAGTTTAATTAGAGCCCATTTGTTTATTTTTACTTTTGTTTCTTTTGCTTTAGGAGATGGATCCAAAAAAATGTTGCTATGATTTATGTCAAAAAGTATAAAATAAGAACTTTAATTTTGTTGTGATGGAAAGAGAGAGAAGAGAGACCCCTTCTAGATAGATAGATGTGTTTCAGGAACTCAGAACTTAAATGCTACTGTTATTAAAAAGTAGCTAATATTTACTCCATGCTTCCTACTTATAGATACTTTGTTAAGTACTTTATCTATATTGTCCCATTTAATTTTCACAACTCTGTGAAACGATACTCTTATGTACATTTTATAGGAGAGACTGAGGCATGAAGGTCATAGAGCTATTAAGTGGGAGCTGCTAAGTCGCTCAGTCGTGTCCAACTCTGTGCGACCCCATAGACAGGAGCCCACCAGGCTCCCCCGTCCCTGGGATTCTCCAGGCAAAAACACTGGAGTGGGTTGCCATTTCCTTCTCCATTAAGTGGGAGAGCAGACCTCAAATCCCTGAGGATGATTTCTGGATCTTGGACTCACAATCATGAATTGCTTTTGATATATATGTCTTAAAGCAAAGTTAAAAAAACAGCCCTCAGAAAGTAGTTCAGCAGCATCTTACGTTTATGTTTGCTTTGCTCTTGTGCTTACAAAACTGCACCATTTTCCACCATGCATGAGTGAATTACCTGGCACCTAGTAAATGCATTACCCAATCAGCTATTAGATTTTCTTTTCTTTTTTTGATCTCATCTTGACCATTTTACTGTTTATTATGTGCTAGAAGAATATAAATGATAGAAAACAGGGTGGGTGGAGACATAAATTTATCAGTTTGTGATTTCTGAGCTGCAGTTTAGTTGCTCAATAGGTAACACAAAAATATTTAGATCAAACTATTTCTTGGATAGCTATTGCCAGTTATATATTTTAAAGATAAATTTTGAGTTCCTTAACACTTAAAATATATTGAATAGATACAGTTTGGGGGAAAAAATGGGTTGGTTCTTTTTGAGGACCTGGAGCAGTTATAGAATATCTTTCTTCTGTAGTCTCTCAAAAATTATCATATGTTTATCTTAGAACACAGTTCTCAATTAGCTGAGAACACAGCAGTCTATAAACAGACATGTTTTCTATCTTGTATTTCCTGTACAAGCAACATTTTAAATTTCCCTGTTCATTAGCACTTTGCTGACCAAACATGTAGTCCACATTCATGCTTAAAGAAATTCATCCGCCCTAACAATTTACATATCCCTCTTGTGTTCACTTTCCTTCAAAATACCAGCTATCTATAAAAGCTTACCCAAGCTTGTTAGTGATTTCTAAAGAGTAAAATCAACTTATATTTGAGGAAGGCGCTTTATAGCAGTGCTCTTTATGAGTTACACTGGCGCCACTGTTACTAATCTTTTGGAAACAATTTACAATACTTTATATAACACACACAAGGATTTTGGGGGGGGGCAAATAAGAGTATTAACTTCACTTATTCATAAGAATCTTCACAGTATACACACACATATACATATATTGAGACATTCTCATGCACAAATTTAAGTGAAGATAGGTAGGCACATTTAATATATGCTTTAGTTTTTTGTTAGCACTTAGTCACTCTGGTTCTGCTTTTGGAACCAGTTTTATTTAGAGAAGATTCTACTGTTTTATTCATTGATTTGATCATTTACTCATCTAATACACCAGAAACTTTGCAACCTTGTGGAGATTATAGCTAAGATGAGGGAGTCAGAAAATATGAAAATATATAAATAAAAATATATTAGATGAGAAAAATGAAACTAAGGAAAAGAAAAGGCAGGGAAGGGGGATAAGGAACATCTGGAGGTGGGCTGTGAGGAGGAAGGCTTTCCCTGAGAAGCTGGCTTTTGAGTAAAAACTTGAAGGAGATGAGGGTGCAAGCTCTACACCTATATAGAGGAAGAGCTTTCCAGGTATAAGCAACAGTAAACATTTAGGAGCCTGCCTCTGTATTAGAGTCACAGGAAGGGTAGATAGTATGTCTGGGCCCCAGATAGTAGAGGGAGGTTAGGAAAATGAGGGAAAGACAGAGCAGATACTCTACAGTTTCATGGGCTTTTGTAAGGACTTGCATGTAAGGAAATCTTTTGGAGGGTTTTGAATGAATGAGCAACACCATCTAATTTCTTCCTTTTGAAAGGATCATTCTGGGCTGCTGAATTGAGAATGAACAGCAGAGGGGCAGGAATGGAAGCAGGGACCAGTTAGGAGGCTACAAAAGTACAGTTGGTAAATGATGAGTGGGACCAGAGTAGTACAAGAGTTTTAATTTGTTGAGAATAACTTGTGGGAGATATAGAGAGACAAGAGAAGGAGAGAGAGACAGATAGAGATGGGGGGAGGGAGTGGGGAGCTCTGGATGGCTTCACGAGTTCTGCCTTGAGTGACTTGGGGGGAATGGAGTTGTCTTTTATGAGACAGGGAATATTTCAGAAAAAGGAGGTTTGAGCATTGTATCAGGAACTCAGTTTGGGATATGTTAAGTTTGAGGGATCTGTTGGACACACACGTAAGGATTCTAGTAGGCAGTAGGATGCAGAAGTGGAATTCAAGGAAGAGATGCTGGAAATATAAATATGGGTGCCATCTGCACATAAATGGAATCATAAGTTGTTAGTGTGCTTTGAACATATCCATGGGAATTCCCTCTTGGTATCCTGTGACATGTAAATTTTCTTTAAACTTCCAGAAAATCAGTCACTCAGCCCATGGATCTTAGTATGTCTCCTCAAAATAGTGGAAGCCATGTACCACATCTTCACACATCTTTTGAAAGTTTCAGAAACAGTGACTGGCGCTGTGTCCTGTTCGTAACAGAAGGACTGATGTCCTTGATAAATTGCCAGTGAAAAGTGACTTATTCTTAGGGGAGGGCAATATTCATGGACTACTTAAACCGTGGACACTGCTGGGTGCATCATGTGCATTATCTTGATTTAGTTAATCCTTGTGCGAACATGGTGCAGTAGATACTATTCTATCCATTGTGTGAATGAGGACCTGGGACACAAATAGCTTAAATTGCTCTCCTTGGGCCACATCAGTAGAGCCAGTAAATGTAGAAGTTAGGCATCAAACAGCCCTCTGGGGCCTCACAGACATACATTGTATTCTTAGAGTGTGTAGGTCAGGAGAGCAGCATTTAGGAGTGATGGGGTCTTCCTAAGGGAGTCTGAAAGGATCCAAGTCTGTTCTGGTGCTTGACCAATGTGTGTGTCTAGTGTTGTCAAGGGGACAGTTGGGCTGGGCTGTATGTTATTATCCTTTAGAATATTACTAATGCTTTTTCAAATCCACATTAAGGTACATATTTTGCCTTCAGGAGGATTTTCTTCAGATTTAGTGTATTTCCTCCCAGTCATGCAAACATCTAGGAATGACTGAAATCTAAAAAGCCCCATCTGAAAATATCCAAAGACATATAAAACTAATACACAGATGCATTCAGGAGAGGAGGAGACTCTGTAGGGGAGTGCAAAGGTCCTGGGATAAAAGTGGGATGAGCAGACATCACACCAAGACCTTGCTATATGTGTTGTGTATGCATATGTGTGCATTTGTGTGCACTAATATGCAACCAGGGCAAGTGATTTAACTTCCTTGGATCTTGCTATGCAAAAAGGTGAAAGAATTAAGGTAATCACCACTTTCCCTATATTGCAAGATTTCTAGGAAAGTTGAATTAGACATGCGACAATGTTTTATGATGTGTTATACACATGCAAAGGGCTGCTATTATGGTTGAATCAGCCTTCTTTGACATAGATAACTTTTTATTATAGTTAAAAAAACAGGGACTCATTCTTTTAGCTTCAGTCTCTGGGATAATTTTTGTAATGCCATTCACTTTTATTTAGCAAACTATATTTAAAAAACAATAATTTGTGTTCCTTTATGTATTAATTTTCTTCTGGAGTGCTGAGAAAAGTTTGAAAAAAATTTTTTTTCACTTGAGACAGATTCAGTGTAGTACTTACTCTTTTTTCTTAGCTCAAGGGAACTGAATTCCAGAGATATTTCCAGTGAGAATGGCTTGACAAAGCCAAGGCAAACAGCCCAATGCCCCTCCAATTATACTTAAGCAACATGAGTCATTTATCCTTTCCTGCACACTGCCAGTTTTCTTTCTTGCTTTATGGCAAATTTCATAGTCTCCCGATACCTGTGTTTATGCTTCTAGCTCCAAATATGAAGTGTTAATTTTCTCTCTGGCTTAGAGAATCCCAAGACACCAAGAACATCCATTTATCCCCTCCCCTATGTTTTTCGTTTCATGTTCTTTGTCATTTCTAAGCAAAAGCTGTAAAGTTGCCAGGACAGTTCTCTTTAAACACTCCGGTGAGCCCATTCTTCTTTCTTTTGATTCAGGACAACAGTTCTTGCCCTCTACAGCTTCATCCTTAGCATCTAGCTCCTTTTCAAGTCTACATTGAAATTTTAGTACTTCTAAGCCTTCTTAAATCCTTGCTAATGACCCCTTTGGGGAGAAGATGGAAACACGATGTTTTAGTCTAACACACTTTCCTGTTTTCTCCTTTTTAATCAAGCTTCTATCCAAAGATTATAGTGTATCAGTATGATTCCTAATTAAAAAGTTTTGAAAACTAGCCCAAAGGAGAGATTTTTCTCATAAGAATAGTTATTATTATACCCAGAAATCATTTTGTATGGATATACTCTTATGTCTTAGTGATTACAACTCAAATTTTTGTCATATTTCTTAAATTGCATTTGGCTTTATCCTGACCTTTTGTTTCCTTTGCAAGAGATTGTTTCATCAACATTGGAACTTGTTTCCCTAATTGAACTCTTTTAACATTAAAATCAGTTTTACCATGGCCTCCTGTCTTTCAGGAAAGAAAGCTATTCATTTCAGGTAGTGACTCTTCTAGATACATGGGTTACTGATGACTAACAGCAGCGTAGTAAGTAAAACTGACATTGCAATTGAATGTCTTAATGTGCCTGAAGGACCACCAGGGACGTAGCACCTTATTGTCTGTGTAGAATGCAGATATAGCAGTAGGTAGAGGGTAAATTAAGCTGGCAAAACCTGATGTCATTCCAAACATATTAAATGCAGGATAAAATATGACAGAAACAACTTAAAAGTACATAGTAGGGCTCTGAAGCAAACTGGGGAATATCTTCAGGTGACAGAAATAAAAAGAAGACCCAGAGACATAGCGGTTAGAAAGAATAGAAGCTACAGTGGCTTTCAGGGTTATCTAGACCTAATATATCCCTTAGGTGCTGAGATTTTTTAACTCCAAATCAAAGTCTATAAACACAAAAGAAAGATTGACCTAAGCTTTCATTATAAAGTCCAAAGCTGGGATGGGGTTTTCCTGTTCCATATGGGTACCAGAAAATCTCTGCCCATTCATTAGATTTGAAAGTTGACTTGGAAGTGAATATCTTATCCTGGTTCTTGGGTGAGAAAAGAGGTTGGTTGAGTGGAAACAGAAGCTGAAGCCTGCCTTGCATGTAGACAGTGGCCTGAATCTGCACCAGTCACAGGAACTTGAGCCATTCATTTAAAATTCATGAAATTAGCAAAAACAAAACAGATCAACAAATCCACTGGTTTTAAACAAGCCTAGAAAGGCAGTAAATAGCAATAGTACCAAATCTAAATCATTTTCGTTCTGATTAATTTGACAGATGCACGATGAAAAGATGTTTGACTAGCTAGATTGAGCTGGTGTCTGCATGTGTGTGTGTAAGTGCATTAGATGTTTAAATTAATAATTGGTAAGCTGACAAATGTGCAGGTAGTGTCAGAGTTTTAACAGATTTGATTGCTGGTAGACTTGAGAGAGGACTCAGGAACCTTCTGGATAAAAAAAGAAAAAAAATCAGTAGCAGTTACGGTAACCAAGTGTTGGGGATTCTTTGTAGAACATCAGCGTTTCAGTATTATTTACACCAGTTGTAGTTTCAATACTGTTTAGCTATCTTTTTACTACAGAAACAGGAATAGATCATCGTGGCAGTGTACAGTGTTGGAAAGGAAATGTTTTCGTGTTAAATGTCCTTTAAGAGCCAAAATCATTTATCAAGAGTTTTTAAGTTAAAAAAAAAAAAAAGATTAACTAATTTTGTTGGTAGTAGAGGGCACTAAGAAGTCTCTTAATGACTAGATAGAGCAGAAGTTAAAATCATTTAATAATATTTGGCTGAAATGTTTGGTATTTATTTTAAAAGCTTATATGTTTGCATAGATATGGTACAAATACTCAAGAGCCACTTAAAAAAAAACATGTTTTAGATTTAATATTCTGCATTCCCTTTTAAAATAACTAAATTCACATTGCTAATTTTTTTTTCATATTTTAGATTATCTTGAATAATTTATCATGAATTTATTATTAGTTTTACTTTTCCAGTCATTTCTTGAGATTTTATTTTAGAGTGTAGCATGTATTATAGAATCTTAGTAAGTGTTAGTAGCTCAGTTGTGTCTGATTCTTTGTAACCCCATGGACTGTAGCCTGGCAGGCTCCTCTGTCCAGGGACTTCTCCAGGAAAGGATACTGGAATGGGTTGCCACTCCCTTCTCCAGAGGATCTTCCAACCCAGGGATTGAATCTGGGTCTCTTGCATTGCAGGCAGATTCTTTAAACTATAATGTTAATTGTTGTAAATCTGACTGTGTCTTGAGAACATTATTTCCTTTAAAACATGAGCTGAAAGCTTGACATAAGTTTCTTTGCTTAGCATTTTGATACAGAAGTATATATGTAGCACACAAAATGTCTGCATCTGTAAGTTAATTTTAGACACAGAGTATGTGAGAGGTGCAAAATGGAAAATAAAATATTCTTTTAAAATTTATATTCTTTTTTAAAAATTTCTTTATTTTTAATTGGAGGTTAATTGCTTTACAGTGTTCTGTTGGTTTCTGCCATACATCACCATGAACCATCCATGTATGCATATATCCTTTATATACCTTCCCTCTTGAACCTCCTTCCTACCCCTCTAGGTTGTCATAGAATACTGAGTTGAGCTCCTTGAAAGTGAAAGTGAAAGTCACTCAGTCATGTCTGACTCTGCGACCCCATGGACTATACAGTCCATGGAATTTTCCAGGCCAGAATACTGGAGTGGGTAGCCTCAATCACACAGCAAATTTCCACTAGCTGTTTTACATATGGTGATGTATATGTTTCATTACTACTCTCTTAATTTGCCCCACCCTCTCCTTCCCCCTACTGTGTTCACAAGTCTATTTTCTATGTCTCCATCTCTTTTGCTGCCCTATAGATAGATCCATCAGTACCATTTTTCTAGATTCTATATATATGTGTTAATATATGGTATCAAATTTATATTCTTAAAAAACAGACTAGTTAATTTGTCCACTAATAATGAAAGGAGGATTGTAATCTAGAAAATCAATGCCCTTCTTCCTCACATATAAACTGGCTAGTCCCAGACTTGATCTTTGAAATGATATGATCTTGGGGAAATTACTTTTCACTCAGTGGAGATTTCTTATTGTAAATAATGCTGCCATAAAAACAGAAATATAGACCAATGGAACAAGATAGAGAGCCCAGAGATAACCCATGCACCTATGGGTACCTTATTTTTGACAAAGGAGGCAAGAATATACAATGGGGCAAAGATAGCCTTTTTAGTAGGTGTTGCTGGCAAAACTGGACAGCTACGTGTAAAAGAATGAAACTAGAACACTTCCTAATGCCATACATATGGATAAACTCAAAATGGATTAAAGACCTAAATGTAAGACCAGAAACTATAAAACTCTTAGAGGAAAACATAGGCAGAACACTCGATGATATAAATCAAAGGAAGATCCTCTATGACCTACCTCCTAGAGTAATGGAAATAAAAACAAACATAAACAAGTGGGATCTAATTAAGCTTAAAAGCTTTTGCACAGCGAAGGAAACTATAAACAGGTGAAAAGACAACTGTCGGAATGGGAGAAAATAATAACAAAGGAAACAACAGACAATCTCTGAAATATATAAGCAGCTCATACAACTCAATACCAGAAAAACAAACAACCCAATCAAAAAGTGGGAAAAAGACCTCAACAGACATTTCTCCAAAGAAGAAATACAGATGGCTGACAAACACATGAAAAGTTGCTCAACATGACTCATTATTAGAGAAATGAAAATCAAAACTGTAATGAGATACCACCTCACACCAGTCAGTGGCCATCATCGAAAAGTCTACTAATAATAAATGCTGGAGAGGGTGTGGAGAAAAAGGAACCCTCTTGCACTGCTGATGGGAATGTAAATTGATACAGCCACTATGGAAGATGGTATGGAGATTCCTTAAAAAAATAGAAATAAAACCACCATATGACTCAGCAATCCCACTACTAGGCATATACCCTGAGGAAACCAAAATTGAAAAAGACACATGTACCCCAGTGTTCATTGCAGCACTATTTACAATAGCTAGAACATGGAAGCAACCTAGATGTCCATCAACAAATGAATGGATGAAGAAGCTGTGGTACATATATGCAATGGAATATTGCTTAGTCGTAAAAAGGAACACATTTGAGTCAGTTCTAATGAGATGGACAAACCTAGAGCCTATTATACAGTGTGAAGTAAGTCAGAAAGAGAAATACAAATATATACTAACGCATATATATGGAATCTAGAAATATAGTACTGATGAATTTATTTGCAGGGCAGCAATGGAGAAACAGACTTAGAGAACAGACTCATGGACGTGGGGGTAGGGAAGGAGCGAGAAGTGAGATGTATGGAGAGAGTAACATGGAAGCCTACAGTACCGTGTGTGAAACAGATAGCCAGTGGGAATTTGCTGTATAATTCAGGGAACACAAACAGGGGCTCTGTAACAGATCTAGAAGGGTTGGATGGGGTGGGGGATGGGAGGGAGGCTAGGGAGGGAGAGGACATACGTCTACCTATGGCTAATTCTTGTTGATGTTTGACAGAAAACAACAAAATTTTGTAAAGCAATTATCCTTCAATTAAAAAAAAATTTAAAAATGCTGCCATTTTGGATTTTTGATACACAGGCAATTTGAGGATTAAAACTTATTAAGCGAACTAAAAATATATATTCCAACTTATGCAAACTTGACATGAAATGCTCAAATTGTTAAAAGCAATTGATGTAGAATGAAGTTAAAACACTCACACATTATATAAAGAAGGAAACATATATGCATATGTGGGTATGTATATTCATCAAATATTTCTTTACATAGAAGACTCCTTAGAACACCTAGAATGTGACTCCAGTCACGAAAATATAGTTTTAGTGTAAGGAATCCAAACAAAATAATGCAGATATTAAATGTTTTAAAATGTGTCAAATGTTTTATTGATGATACTCTTAATGCATTATATAATGGTCATGGGCATCAACAGTTCTAGGCATTAGTGTACTAAGATATACTTAAGCAGTTATTTATATATTTTAATCAGTAGATAATTTCTTTACAATATTGTGACAGCCTCTGCTATACATCAACATGAATCAGCCATAGGCATACATGTGTCCCCTCCCTCCTGAACCCCTCTCCCACCTCTCTCTCCAGATTGTCACTGAGCACTGGCTTTGGGTTCCTGCATTATACATCAGACTCCCACTAGCTATCTGTTTTACATGTTGTAATGTATATGTTTCAATGCTGTTCTCTCAAATCATCCCATCCTCTCCTTCTCCCACTATATCCAAAAGTCCATTCCTTATGTCTGTGTCTCCTTTGCTGCCCTACATATAGGGTCATCGGTATTGTCTTTCTAGATTCCATATATATATGTTAATATACAATATTTGTCTTTCTCTTTTTGACTTACTTTGCTGTGTATAATAGGCTCTAGGTTCATCCACCTCATTAGAATTGACTCAAATGCGTTCCTTTCTATAGCTGAGTAATATTGCGTTGTGTATATGTGCTACAACTTCCTTATCCATTCATCTGCTGATGGGCATGTAACTTGCTCCCATGTTCTAGCTATTGTAAATAGTGCTGCAATGAACATTGGGGTACATGTGTCTTTTTAAGTTATGATTTCCTCAGGGTATATACCCAGTAGTGGGATTGCTGGGTTGTATGATAGTTTTATTCCTAATTTTTGACGGAATCTCCATACTGTTCTCCATAGTGGTTGTATAAGTTTGCATTCCCACCAGCAGTGTAAGAGGGTTCTCTTTTTTCCACACTCCTCTCCAGCATTTATTATTTGTAGACTTTTTGATGATGGCCATTATGACTGGTATGAGATGGTACCTCATTGTAGTTTTGATTTTCATTTCTCTAACAATGAGTGATGCTGAACATCTTTTCATGTGTTTATTAGACATCTGTATGTCTTCTTTGGAGAAATGTCTGTTTAGGTCTCCTGCCCATTTTTTGATTGGATTGTTTGTAAAGAACCAAGCTCTGGTATTGAGCTGGATGAACTGCTTGTGTATTTTGGAGATTAATTCTGTCAGTTGTTTCATTTACTCATGTTTTCTCCCATTCTGAGGGTTGTCTTTTCTCCTTGCTCGTAGTTACCTTTGTTGTGCAAAAGCTTTTAAGTTTTATCAGGTGTTACTTGTTTGTTTTTTGTTATTTCCATTACTCTAGGAGGCAGGTCATAGAGGATCTTGCTGTGATTTATGTCAAAGAGCCTATGTTTTCCTCTGAGAGTTTTATAGTTTCTGGTCTTACATTTAGGTCTTCAATCCATTTTGAGTTTATTTTTGTGTATGGTGTTAGAAAGTGTTCTAGTTTCATTCTTTTACAGGTGGTTGACCAGTTTTCCCAGCACCACTTGTTGAAGAGACTTTTTTGTCCATTGTATATTTTTATCTCCTTTGTCAAAGATAAGGTGTCCATAGGTGCATTGATTTATCTCCAGGCTATCTTGTTCCATTGGTCTAAATTTCTGTTTTTGTGTCAGTACCATACTGTCTTGATGAATGTAGCTTTGTAGTATAGTCTGAAGTCAGGAAGATTGATTCCTTCAGTTCTGTTCTTCTTTCTCAAGATTGTTTTGGCTATTTGGGGTCTTTTGTGTTTCCATACAAATTGTGAAATAATTTGTTCTAATCTTGTGAAAAATACTATTGGTAGTTTGATAGGGATTGCATTGAATCAATAGATTGCTTTGGATAATATAGACATTTTCATTATGTTAATTCTTCCAATCCAAGAGCATGATATATTAGATATACTTTTAATGCATTTGAGTATCTATTCTAAATTTGCTTTACTTAGTGAAAAGTAGTGTTATTCATCTGATGAGAATGGCCATATTTTATACTTTATTCTTTGCTGTAGTTAGCTTTGCTACAGATAGATGTAGATGTGTGTGCTCAGTTGCTTCAGTCATGTCTGACTCATTGCAACCCTATGGATTGTAGCCTATCAGGCTCCTCTGTCCATGGGATTCTCCAGGCAAAAATACTGAAGTGGGCTGCCATACCCTCCTTCAGGGAATTGCCTCGACCCAGGGATTGAATGTGGATCTCCTGCATTGCAGGCAGATTCTTTACTGCTGAGCCATTGGGGAAACCTCGACATAGATACTTAGATAGAAATTAAATCATTTATTTTGGAAAAGAATGGAAATAATGTCATGCTAAAAACCTAAATTAGCATGGAAAAAAAAAATTACAGAGGAACAAGTGCCATAGCAATTATAACTCTCCCAGTAACATGACACTGTAAGAAGTAATATTTGATAATGTATAATATATGTTGAGCTCTCATGTTAAAATATGCACTAGAGTCAAATTGCAGTTTCACTGGGAAATTCAATTTTTCTATTTTATGAATGGAATATTTCTGTTGTAATACACAATATTTTACTTGTGTCAATGTGTTTGTTTTCTAGGTCTGCTGTAACAAAGTCCCATAAACTAGATGATTTAAAAGAACAGAAATACATTGTCTTAGAGTTCTAGAGACTAGATGTCTGAAATTCCCAGGGCAAGATTGGTTTCTTCTGAGGGCTCTAAGGGAAGGATCTGGTCCAGGTCTCTTTCCTTGGCTTATTCATGGCTGTCTTCTATGTGTGTTTCCTCATACTGTGTTCCCTCTCCATATGTCTGGCTCTGTTTCCAAATTTCCTTTTTATGAGGATACCAGTCATATTGGATTAAGGCCCACACTAATGACCTCACTTTAACTTGATTACATCTATAAAGATCCTGTCTCTATTTAAATAAGGACACATTCTGAGATTCTGGGAGTTAGGACTTCAATATATGAACTTGGGTAGGGGCAGGGACACAGTTTAATCTATAACAATCACCATTGTTTTGCTTTTGATGCACAAAGATGCTTCCCTGATAGGGTTAAAGGAACTGAATATGTTGTAAGATATAGTGAGTCACAGTTAATGTCCTTGAGTTTTCTGAATGATAGAGTGTATATAAGAATAAAACGTTATGGCTATTACATTGAATTTTTAAATGCCGACATTACTTTTAAGATGCCTGAGAGGACTTGGAATGAATGAATTCATTTGCGGGGGATATTATTCTATTGCCACAGTTAGTGTTCAGGATATTTGCTAAACAGACATGCAAGCACAAATACTTTGTATTATCTAAAATGCCTTTATCATACCACTTACATTTGTCTAGGGGAGTTCATGAAAGCCAGATTTTTAGTAAGCATCTACAAATAATTCATCATAGATGAAAGGCAATCACATCCACAAGCACTTACTTTTGCTTATTATGAGTATATTTGTTGTCATCATTATTATCTCTTTACATCTGAGGTAAATGTGTTGAAAATTTCATCAAAAGCTTAATGCACTGCAATCATGCTTTTCTCTAATGTACAGATCACTATGGATTCCACAACCAGAATTTTCAGATATTGTATATCAACTCTGTTGTTACTTGGTTGTAAGACATAGTAAAGTATAACAATTTCAAGAGATGGTAGAAGCACTAACATATTAAATATTAAACATTTAAATGAGGAAACACTGATTAATTCATAATATTCTGAGCAGTTCATGAATGTTTAATACACATATGTTGATTGGATATTATTTAACTGAAACCTCAGTCACCACAGGAGGTTTAGTTACCATTTTTATTTGAAGGTCAAGTTTACAAAATAATTCATTTTATTTTAGGTAAATATTAGTTTGAACTTCTCACCATTTTTTTGTTTGTTGTTTCACAAGCTAGAGAAGAATGAAAAATTAAAGATTAGCAATATCTTTTAAACATTTTAAGCCTAATTATCTTTAAAAGTAGTAGTTGAGGTTACGTTTGCATGGTCTTAGTAAAGTGAAAGTACTGTAGTGATAACTTTGCCTTGATTTTAATTTTTAGGTGCTCTTGTATTCATTCAGTAGATGTTATTAAGCAGCTATTATGTGCTAGGCCTTGGCACAACAGTTAGCAATAATATACTGTTATGGCTGCATGTTGTGGGAGAGAGATTAAACAAATAACTACTCAGGCAATTTAATCACAATACAGTAAGTGCTACGCTGGAGGAGTGTGAGGTTTTGTGGGAATATTTTATGGAGTTTGCAACATGGTCAGAGGGGACTAGGGAAGCTTCTTTAAGGAAAAGCAGGTATGGTATGAGTTGCAGACTGAGCAACCATTGGCCCAGGGAAGGGCTGGAAGAGAGAGCATTTTGGTGAGAGGGTATTATAACGAAAGCTTTGAGGCCCAGGAGTCTTTGAGATGGGGAAACAGAATCAGGTTTGAGGTCCGAAGTAATATTACAGATGAGAACTTGTTTTCTCTATAGATTAGAACTAGTTGCTAGGAAGTGTCTGAGAGGCCTGAAGTCGTGTAGTCTCAGTTTGTGATGATGGATTATGAGTATTGATCAAGATTGATCAGTTGGTGATCAAGATTGATCCTAGTAAAATAATACAATTACAGAATTTCTTTGGCAGAGTTGGAAGTGGAGAAGAACTTTCTCGCATCAGGCAATTTTGTCCTGCTGTACTTTCCTTCGGTCTCCATTTGAGAGCTCTCCGCTTCCCTGGGAGCACCTAATATTTGACAGTGTAATTCAGAGCTCCTTGCTATTTGCACCTCTCTGTGAGTGTTATTAACTCTTATCAGAATTCTTGCACTTCTATTTTGGGAGTGAACTGGGGGCACTGCCAGGCACCATAGGTACTACAAGGGGATCTATAGTTTTTGTTTTTGTTTTTTTTTTTAATCTGGGAGTTGGAGATTTTGACTTCTCAGGGAACAACTGTGGAGGATTCTCCTCCTAGTACCTTTGGTAAAAAGCTTATAGGGCCCTATTATCCCAAACTGAGATAAGCATGGGGCTCTTTCCAACACTCAGTGCTTGGCCAATGTCCGAGTCTTTACTGTGTTTATTTGCTCACACCAGTCTGCAAACCTCAGGGGTGAGTGACTATAGGTTCTCACTTATGGCCACCTTGTCACATTGAAAGCCAGCTCAGCCCATCACCCAATAGCCTGCAAATGTGTTATGCACAGGGATGCATCTTCAAGAGACTGAGCCATAGCTGTATCACATCTGGCTTCCTTCAGCCCTCCATTGATAGAGGGTCACTAAAGTGCCCTCCCTTTCCTTCTCAGCCCTGATTAGCACCATCACAAGTGAGAATTCAGGGGACTCCTTGAAGGTCATGATGCAATCCAAGTAGTATATTAATTCCTGACTCAAATTGCCCTTACTTGAATTGGACTTCATTATTTCAGACTCCAAGTCTTGGTGTGCTGCTCCTTGGCAGATGACCCACTGCAGTGTTTATCCTTGGGTAAACCTGGTGTCAAAGCACACTTCCCGGTCTATGCTCAGTGAAGTGATAGATGTGACCTAAAGATCCTATTCACGGTCTACCACCCTCTTGGAATTCTTGGCAGACAAATCAGAGTTTTTATTGAGGACTATTATTTAATTTACTAATAAGAATTACTACCATTGTTAGTACTAAACCCACAAGGTCATTGGCCTAATTTATCAAACATTATCTGTAATCTTTTTCAGTAAGAGTTTCTCTTACCTCCAGTAAGTCTGGAGGTAGTTGGTCCATTCCAAGAGTTCCAGTGCCTGCTTGATCACAGTAGCAATCCAGTTTTCAGGGTCTGATCTTGGCTAGTGTGGGACACTGAAGACTTAAACTATTCTGACTAGGTCCAACAGTATCTTGCCATTTAGAAAGGACTATAATTTTCAAGGGGTTTCCCTGGTAGCTCAGTTGGTAAAGAAGCCGCCTGCAATGCAGGAGACCCTGGTTCGATTCCTGGGGCGGGAAGATCCACTGGATTAGGGATGGGCTACCCACCCCATAGTCTTGGGCTTCCCTTGTGGCTCAGCTGGTAAAGAATCCACCTGCAATGTGGGTGACCTGGGTTCGATTCCTGGGTTGGGAAGATCCCCTGGGGAAGGGAAAGGTTACCCACTCTAGTATTCTGGCCTAGAGAATTCCATGGGTTGCAAAGAATTGGAGACAACTGAGTGACTTTTACTCACTCTAAATTTTAAGGAAACTGTTGTTTATGGAAATCAGGGGGTAGTAATTTCCAATTTATCATTTTTGAAAGGACCTTTTTAAGACTTCCTCAAGTTTTTTTTTTTTTTTTTTACACTCACACACACTTAGTTCTACGGCAGGTATAGTTAGTGTTAAGGAGTATATTCTCCCAAAGTGTGCACCTTTATCTTGAGTACTGTGTAACCCCAAGAAGATCTCATTGAATTTCCATTGTCATGCCACTAGACGTGATGGTTTCCCCTTCATCAGATTTCATGCACAAAGCTTTGCAAGGTTATTCTAACAATAACATGGTTATTCTAACTGGTGAGGAAATAAATGTGTTTCTGGCTCAGGGTGCCTTTCACAATTTTAATCCAAGTTGTACTCAGTGTCCTGTCTTATCTCCCATTTAGTATCCACCCCTCTTAACATTCATCATGACCAAGGTTAACCTGTCTTCTTGCTAGCAGAGAAAGGCTTTTCTCTTTTTAAAGGGGAAAATTAGGATTTCAATGATAGGGCTCTTTTGATCTTATCACATATTATTTATTGTATTATATTTAGGAGAAATTCATTGTCATAAATAAATCATAGTAAGTGTGCAGTAGTTACTGGCCAAGTCTGTAAAGTGTGTTAACCTGATTATTTCTCCAGCAAAAATGGGTTTATTTAGAATGAACAGAGGCTTTCAATTTGGGGTCTGCAAACATGAGAAGCCTTGTGCAAGTCCCCAGCAAAAATGGAGGAGAAAAGGAAGTTGGGAGGGCTGTTCTCAATAGAGTCCATAGTTTTTCTTTGGCAGAGTTATTGCCAAAGAACAGGCCATTTTTCTTCTTCCTGGGTTCTGTTATGATTGCAGGATGTAAGAGCTCCCCCTTCTGGTCTCCTGACTCTACTTAATTGGTGTTTCTGTTTATTCATATTTTGTGATACCAAAAAATGTAAATCTGTTTGAGTTTTTATTCTCAAAACAAATGCATTTGTCTGTTAATTCTATTGTTATCTATTCTTTCTATTAATTAAGAGACAAAGCAGCGGTTTTTCAACTTTAGCACTTTTAAGAATTATTTGGAAAACCTGTTAGACATGCAGATCCCTCAGGTCTTCCTGCCTGCCACCTACTTAATGCTTAGGAACTCGATTTTCTTGGCTCTTTTTTATAAGGGTTGAAAATGTTCACTGCTCCCAGATCCCCTAGGTAATTTTTAGATTGGTTGTATTCCATAGATAAGACTTTGAGAATCACTGGGTTAACAAACGTGTCCCTTAATAAGGATACTAATCTATAGTTTTGGCTTTCTATAATAGATTCACGCTTAGAATATTTGTGTAAATTACATGTAGTAAATCAAATTGTATTTTAAGCCTTAACTATGCTGTTTAAGCCAAATACTCTCCCTCTCTATAGATATATTTTTAAATTATGGTGTGCACATTTCACTTAACTGGAAGAGATACTCCAGCCTGGCAAGCTCTCCTTATCCCATTGACCTAGTGTTCTGCTGCTGCTGCTGCTACTAAGTCGCTTCAGTCGTGTCCGACTCTGTGCGACCCCATAGATGGAAGCCCACCAGGCTCCCCCGTCCCTGGGATTCTCCAGGCAAGAACACTGGAGTGGGTTGCCATGTCCTTCTCCAATGCATGAAAGTGAAAAGTGAAAGTGAAGTCGCTCAGTCGTGTCTGACTCTTAGTGACCCCATGGACGGAAAATCCTCCGTGGTCTATGAATGCTTAAAACAGTATGATAGCATCACCAGTAAATTCACAGCTTTGTTTGTAATTTTTTTTCCCTTTAAGATGGTTATGAACTCTTTGATTATCAGAGAAGTAGTGGGAAAATGCCCTTTGGTTAAATGTTATAATTGTATATACAGTTACCCCTCAGTGTCTGATTGGTTTCCTTTGTGGATACCAAAATCTGCAAATACTAAAAGTCCCTTATATAAAGTGGCATAGTAGAATAGGCCCTCTGTACATGCCTGTAACAAAATGTTGATGGTGATGATTTCTAGATAATGGTATTTTAGGTGACTTAATATTTTAAAAAACTTTTAATTTCAAAATTTTGAATGAATAAGCATTACATTATTAAGTAGAAAAATTGTAAGTTAGTTTTAAAAGGTAAAAAATAATTTTTATTGGCTAGGTATGGTTGGAGATAGAGACTAAAAATAATAAGTGGAATAAAAAATAAGAAAGGCATTCCAGATAAGAGAAGAAATCATTCAGCTCACAATGGGGCTTTTACTTGTGAGTTTGCCTGAAGGAGGAAAAAGCCAGTCTCCTTTAAAAGGAAGAAAACAGCTTGAATTCTTCCATGCTTTTTGGACAGTCTTGACAACCTGTATTTGTCTTAATAAGTTCCAGGGTATCTAAAAGTGTTTTAGCTACCATTTAGAGGAAACACAGGAGGGTCTAGGATTTATGGTCAGAGTAAATGCAGTAGAAATTTCAGTGTGTCTTTTGTTTTCAGCTGTATGAGAACTCTTCCAAGGAGAGAGCTTTGAAAGGCTGATCTCTTCTGAGGGGGGAGTTTTGATCTATCTGATGTTTTGGAGGCAGGAAGGGAAGGGGAGGTGACCAAGGGAGTAGTGTTTTCCAGAGAGGAAAATTTGGGTCCCGAATATTTGTTGAGTAGGAGCTAACTTTCATTCATTCTTGAACTTTGGAAAAAGAGGTTACTATTAATTTAGCAGTGAAGTTTCCTGGCTAGAATTGAGTCCAAAGTGTCCATCAGAGTGCAGATAATAGATAAAAAGTTTACAGAGGAAGGAAACATTACCTACAGCTGATACCCTGTAAGGTTCCTTTATTAACAAAGTCAACTGTGGAAAGTTTTGGTTGCAGATAATTCTCCTCTTCCCTGATAGCTCAGTTGATAAAGAATCTGCCTGCAATGCGGGAGACCCCAGTTTGATTGCTGGATCAGGAAGATCTGCTGGAGAAGGGATAGGGTACCCACTCCAATATTCTTGGGCTTCCCTTGTGGCTTAGCTGGTAAAGAATCTGCCAGCAGTGCGGGAGACCTGGGTTCAATTCCTGGGTTGGGAAGATCCCCTGGAGAAAGGAAAGGCTACCCACTCCAGTATTGTGGCCTGGAGAATTCCATGGACTGTATAATCCATGGGGTCACAAAGAGTCAGACATAACTGAGTGACTTTTACTTTCAATTCTGCTCTAAACTCATTATCTTATCTATCACCCAGCTACCCATCACCAAATAAAATGATTTCACTCAATCTGGAGACACATTAAAGCAATTTGGTTATCCTTAAAGATTAAGATTTGGTTAAGATTAAAACCCTGAGAATTTATGCCTCAGGGTACTCGGAGGCTTAGCCCTAGAACTTTATGGGTGCATAACAAATGAGAGGTTAGGGTATCCACATCAGGAGTTGGGTGTGGGAATAATAGCAGCTGCTGGTAAGCAGTAGTGATTGTGGAGCAGGGCCTGGTAACAGTAGCATAATATTGTCTCCAAATCTGAGTTTTTTAGTGATTGTTTTCAATAACTTCATCCTCAGTAAGATTTCAAGTCCTGTTCAAATGGTAGTTTTAAAGCTTAAGTAATGAATCTTAACAGTTTTGAACACATAACATGTACCATGTAGTTTTCAAAAAAATTCATATAATTTCAATTAATTGTTACAGTCTTTTTTTTTTTTTTTTTTTTGCTTTCTAGATAGGCCTTCCTCCAACCCAGGTAAATTACCAAGGCAAATACTGAATGATTTAAAATTTTTTTTAAAAATTTCCTTCTGCTTTTTTAACTGGCATTTGTATCAGACATAATAAATCAACATTTAATAAATACTTTATTGATGTATATCAGGGCTTCCCAGGTGGTGCTAGTGGTAAAGAACCCACCTGTCAGTGCAGGATACATAAGAGACGCAGGTTTGATCCCTGGGTCAGGAAGATCCCCTGGAGGAGGGCATGGCAACCCACTCCAGTATTCCTCCCTGAAGAATCGCATGGACAGAGGAGCCTGGTGGGCTATAGTCCATAGGGTCACAGAGTCAGATATGACTGAACCAACTTAATACACACACACACACACACACACACACACACGCACGATGTATATCATGCCTGCAAAAAGGAAGGAATAGCATAAATGTATAGATTATTGAGTTTTTCACAAACTAAACACATCTGTGTAACTTTCACCTGGATCAGCAAGCAGAGCCTTTTTAAATACACTTTAAACAGAGTTGGATCCCACTGTTATCTGGAGATTGGCATCCTGCTTTTTCTACTTAACATTTTATTACCAAATATGTCTCATGACACTACATATTCCTCAAGAAAAGCTTTTTAATGGCTGCATAACCAAACTTCAGATGGGCATACAATGATTTATTCAACTATTCTTTGAGTATTGGATATTTAAGCTGTTTCAGGTTTTCATTATTATGAATAGTATTGAACATAAATCTCTGACTGCATCTTTGATTATTTCCTTAGGATACATTTCTAGGTGTGTAATTACTAGATCAAAGACCATGAACACTTTAAAGCTCTTGATACACATTGACAAATTACTCCACAGAATGATTATAGCAGTCCACCAGAGTTTATGAATGCCCACATTCCAGTACTGGGTGTGTGTGTGTGTGTGTGTGTGTGTGTGTGTGTGCACGCGTGTGTATCTTTGCTTTCTTGATAGACAAAAATTGATATCTTGCCCTTGTTCAAGTTTTCTTTGTTAATGAAGGTTAATGTTTTCATATGTCTATTGAACATGTTAATTTGTTTTTCTATTTCTTATATATAGAAATTAAAACTATAAAATTGCTTCTTACTGATTTTTTTTAAAGTTTCTTTGATACAGTAAGGCTTATAAAACTTAAGGATTATGTCTTTTTTAAACTCATAAAAATTTGGGAAAGTAATGATATGTTTTCTTTTTATTATCACTTTTTCAACACATCCATATAACTCTTTTAGAGAAAAATTGGTGTCCATTCCTGAGATTTAAGGAGGATTGTAAATAAATTGGAATCAAAATTATACATTTCAAAGCATTTATAGTTGGCTGTTTCAGGCCTTAAAGATACCTTTGAGTTTTTGGTTACCATATCTGGGAGACATAGTTTTTATAATTTCAGGAACTAGAGATTTTCTAAAGTAGCTTTTGCATGAAAGCAGTGAAATTTTAATAAAATAAGGAATAATCCATTCACAAAAGTGAGGGTCAATGAAGGTGAGGAGGGAGGTCTGTTTCTCATTGCCAAATGTATCTCTTTTTACCTCTGGTTCTATTCTGAGCCTTTTTACTGAGCAGAGACTATTGAGACTGACAGATTGTGCTGTGTTTTATGTAATATGGACAAATAACCTTCGGTTTTGAGCCTCTTAGGATGAGGCCATTTTAACATGTGTGTTTTAATCCCTGTGCTAGAATTCTGATTTCCAGATGTTATAAGCCTTAAGCCTTAAGCTATTCTTTCCTCTTTTGGAAATAATTTGGCAGAATATTTTTGTATCTTTTAGTACCTAGATATTAACTTTGAGCTTTACCTGTTGTTTATTATTTGCTCTATATTTTGATGTCAACCAAATCCAGTTTTTCCCATTATTTCCCAAATATTTCCTGTATTATAAGGACATAAATGATTTTTTGTAGTGATTTGCATGTAATGATTTCTATGATTTTAGAGATCATAAAGTTTTTGGATTCTCAAACTTACATGTTTTCCAGGGCCAGCAGTACCCATGTTATCAAGGGTAGGGTAAAAGGAAGTGACAATTATTATGCAATCTAGAGGGTATAGGCCCCAAATAAAGACACCAAGTTCAAAAGTTTATTCAAACACTGTGCTGTGCTAACAAAACATATCCATGGCCACATTTGGCCCGCAGGTGTCCACTGTGCAGTCTCTCTATATCTTCTTATTTTAAAAATAAATTGGTCTTCCTGGTGAAGTTAGTGTGAGCAGAAGTTAGAGACCAGGTGTTCTGACTTCCAATTAATTGATTAATTAAAAATCTCTTCAGTGCCCATTTCTACCAGACATTTTCATATGGTTATTTAATTTATTATGTATATGTCATTTGCCTACAAAACCAGATTTGAGGCTAAGGACAATAAATGCACACATAAACATACCTGTAATGGGTTGAAACCCACAGGGAAAAAAAGAACAATTAGAAAAATAATCTTAAAGATATTAGAAACAGCCTGAGATGGAACATGATAGCTAACTTTTTAAACAGAAAATGGAATAGAATGTGTGTAAACCTTTGATGACTTTCATTGGTTGACAGATAACAATGGAAATAGCTCAAAGCAAGCATATAATTGTAAACCGAATAAACATAGGGAAATTTAGGGAAGGTTTATCTGCTAAGTTTGAAAAAGAAAAGGAATTTTACCGTTTAGAGGATATGTGTGTGTGTGAGTGTGTGTGTGTGGTGTAAGAATGTTCACAGTAAAGGGAATAGCAGCACCAGGCACACAGATCCTGTGATGGGAGGAAGGAAAGTTAAGTGTAGTTACAATAGACAGGGTAGGGATATATTGTTCAAGATGAGACTTAGCATTTAAAGGGTTTTAGACCAGTGCTTGTTGTGTTTTTCTGTATCCAAAGGAAAAAAGGAGCTAAAGAGAAGTTTTAAATTGGAGGTATGAATGAGTCCCACGATCAGATCTACCTCTTAAAGAGACCCCTCTGGCTGCTGTGTGGAGAGGTGGCTAGAGTGAATGCTGAAAGACCAATTAAGAGGTGACTGAAGCAATAAATGTGAGGATGATACAAGTATGGAATAGGGTGAATGGACAGACTTGAGATATGGACAGACTTTAGATACATTGAAGAGAGAAAATTGGCAGTATTGGAATTGGGTGCATGAAGAGCCGAAAGAGAGATTTAAAAATGATTCCAGTCCTTGTATCTGCATCAGATTGTATGACTGTACCATTTAGGAACATGGGGAAATACTGAGAAAGGATCGAATTGGAGATGAGGAAATGGAGAGTGTTTTGTGCTTACTAACATCAGGGACACAGTCTCATTCACTGATGTTGTTCAGCTCCACAACAGTGTCTGGCATAGTAGTACTCACCAAATATTGGTTACAGAAATCAGTTATGCACTCAGTTTTGGACAGATTGAGTTTGAATGTCTTTGAGACATTCAAGTGATGATGCCAAGTAGCTGTCTGGACTTAGGGGAATCTACTGGAGCTTAGAAGAGGAAAGCTTGGGATCCACTGACATGTCAATGTTAGAGGATGCTTATGTAACCTGGGCATACAAAATAGAACAAGAATTGGACAGAGCCCAGGACAGAAGCTTAAAGTATATTGCTTTAGAGATTGAGAATAGTTGACTAAAAATGCATGAGAAGAAGTTTCTAGCTGGGTAGGAGAAAAACCAGAAAATGAGGCTCAGAGAGACAGAAAGAAGAAAGAATAGAGTAGTACAGAGAGGTCAAGTAAGATGGGAACAAAAAAATGCCTTTGGATTTAGCAACATGGAGACCAGTAGTAACTTTAGTGAGAGCCATTCTAGTTGAGTATTTGAGGTGGAAGCTAGATTGCAATTAATTGAACAGTCAGTAAGAAGTGAAGGAAGAAAGGCAGTAGTTTGGAGGCAAAAGATGAGGACATTTGATCACTTATAAAATATGATTATAAAACAACTAAAAGCCCAGAACTAGGGAAACTGGAATGTACTTTAACATAAATACTGAGGAGGCAGAGAAATTTCGATCTCGTATAATCAAACATTTACTGAGCACTCTTTTGTGTTATGCTGGAGAAATAAACAAGTCATGTTGATGGTTTTTCTCTTCTTATGTAGTCACTGTGATTAGAGATGTCTGCATCTCAGCCACTGGTGGTTAATGTGTTAACAGCAAATGGGTAAAAATGCTGTTCCTGTGGGATACTCCCAGGATGGTTGCTTCTTCAGAGATTGTGATGCTGCCTAAGTGCAGGTATGGTGAACATTCTTCTCATTGCCATCTTGAAATCCCTTTATGTCTAAGGTTAATGGGAATCCCAAATTAGTGAAGTGTCCTCTCTTGCTGTCGCCAGCCCTTCTGACCTCAGATCCAGTGAATAAGTGCTGCCACTGCCACCAGGTGGGATAGTAGGAGCACATGTGTGCTGCCAGTCATCACGGTTGCCTAGCAACAGGAGGAGATGCTGATGTCTGTCAATGTGTGGGCACAGTGTATTCCAGCTCCAGGTGCTTGATGGACACACTGATTCCACATACGCTGCACATCACCTTTGGAAGTTGCGATTCCGAGCTGGGAAGCTGGACTATCTTTGGAAGCTGAATTTGGAAGAAAGAGGGGAATATAGGATATGATCATCTGGTTACATAGATAAGTACTGAAAAACAGGATTTGGGTTCCTGCCTATGGCTTAAGCTACGAGAATAATGGGCTCCTGGCAAAGGATAAAGTATACCTCATGGAGATGAGAAACGTGTCTAGCAGGCACATGTGATTTTCATTGAATATGAAGAAGTGAGAGACAGATGTCTACATAAATCTGAGAAATAAATAAACCAAAAGATAGATTTTACAATTTTAACCAGGTGTGAAGTAGAAAGAACCACAGAGGAAAGTTACACCGAGTGAATATGAAATTTTAATACTAGACAATAATTTATTTCCTAGCTGTTATTGCGATTTGGAAGTGTGTCCTGCAAGGTGAATCCCTCTGTGCTTACCACTGTCCTGAAGGCTGTGGGACAAATTCCACAATGTGATGTTTTGGATGAATAAATAATCATTACTGAGAAAACTTAAAGGACAAAGAGCCACAGACAGAAAATTTGTGCAGTCTCTCATCATTCCCAGGAGAGGAAGACAGGGACCAGGGTCTGTGTTTCAGTGGCGGGACCCCCACCTCCCTGTGGTTTTCCCTATTTATAGAGCAAGAGAGAGGGGAAAAGAGCAGTCTTAATTAATCTGCTTCAGTCAGTCAGTCAGTTCAGTAGCTCAGTTGTGTCCGACTCCTTGCAACCCCATGAACCACAGCACACCAGGCCTCCCTGTCCATCACCAACTCCTGGAGTCCATCCAAACCCATGTCCATTGAGTCAGTGATGCCATCCAACCATCTCATCCTCTGTCATCCCCTTCTTCTCCTGCCCTCAATCTTTCCCAGCATCAGGGTCTTTTCCAATGAGTCAGCTCTTCACATGAGGTGGCCAAAGTATTGGAATTTCAGCTTCAACATCAGTCCCTCCAATGAATACCCAGGACTGATCTCCTTTAGGATGGACTGGTTGGATCTCCTTGCAGTCCAAGGGACTCTCAAGAGTCTTCTCCAACACCACAGTTCAAAAGCATCAGTTCTTCGGTACTCAGCTTTCTTTATAGTTCAACTCTCACATCCATACATGACCACTGGAAAAACCATAGCCTTGACTAGATGGACCTTTGTTGACAAAGTAATGTCTCTGCTTTTTAATATGCTGTCTAGGTTGGTCATAACTTTCCTTCCAAGGAGTAGTGAAGTGAAGTCACTCAGTCATGTCTGACTCTTTGTGACCCCATGGGATGTAGCCCACCAGGCTCCTCCATCCATGGGATTCTCCAGGCAAGAGTACTGGAGTGGGTTGCCATTTCCTTCTCCAAGGAGTAAGCGTCTTTTAATTTCATGGCTGCAATCACCATCTGCAGTGATTTGGGAGCCCAGAAAAATAAAGTCAGCCACTGTTTCCCCATCTCAGTCTGCTTGGGGCTGGGCAATCAGAAACCAGAGTTATCTGGAAAGTCACTTGCCCAGCCTCTAGAATTGTTGGGTTCACGGAGTGTTGCAGCCCCCACTGGAGGAGGAAGCTCCTCATCCTAATGATGAGCATCCTGATATAGGAAACATCACATCCTACAGGGATGTGATGAATCATTGCCACTAGTTCCAAGAAGCTTATAACCTTTCAAAGGATATCAGATGTATGCACATAGGGAAACTGAGCTTGATTGCAGCCTCTCTTACTGAGGAGAGTAGGATCCATCTCCAGCTATTTCCCAGGCCATCTGGACTTTTAAACAATTCTGCTCATTGCCATACAGGTGGAATAAAATTCATGCTTGAAATACAGCATAGAAAAGGTATAATTTGTTCAAAAAGAACAGATGTTGCAAGTGATACATTGGTGCCGTCCCATACCCATCAGCTCACAAATGCCCTTTGTTATATTTTCAGGAATTTTGTGAGTCAGTGTTAAGCGTAGTGATTATTAAAAATTAAATTATGTAGAATTATCAGTGAAGTGTGAAGTGAAAGTCGCTCACTCGTGTCTGACTCTTTGCAATCCCGTGGACTATACGGTTCGTGGGATTCTCCAGGCCAGAATACTGGAGTGGGTAGCCTTTCCCTTCTCCAGGAGATCTTCCCAATCCAGGGATCAAACCCAGGTCTCCTGTATTGCAGGTGGATTCTTTACCAGTTGAGCCACAAGGGAATTATCAGCTCCAAAATCACTGCTGATGGTGATTGCAGCCATGAAATTAAAAGATGCTTGCTCCTTGGAAGGAAGGTTATGACCAATCTAGATAGCATATTGAAAAGCAGAGACATTACTCTGCCAACAAATGTCTGTCTAGTCAAGGCTATGGTTTTTCCAGTAGTCATGTATGGATGTGAGAGTTGGACTATAAAGAAAGCTGAGTGCCGAAGAATTGATACTTTTGAACTGTGGTGTTGAAGAAGACTCTTGAGAGTCCCTTGGACTGCAAGAAGATCCAACCAGTCCATCCTAAAGGAGATCAGTCCTGAATGTTCATTGGAAGGACTGATGTTGAAGCTGAAACTCCAATACTTTGGCCACCTCATGCGAAGTGTTGACTCATTGGAAAAGACCCTAATGCTGGGTAGGATTGGGGGCAGGAGGAGAAGGGGACAACAGAGGATGAGATGGTTGGATGGCATCACTGACTCGATGGACATGGGTTTGGGTAGACTCTGGGAGTTGGTGATGGACAGGGAGGCCTGGCGTGCTGTGATTCATGGGGTCGCAGAGAGTCGGACACGACTGAGCGACTGAACTGAACTGAACTGAACTGAAATAATATTAAAAGTGAAAGTAATACACATTCAAATCTCATCACTTCCTAATTGCTTTACTACATTTTATTATTGTTTACATCTCTTGCATCTCTTTGGGGAAAATACCCAATCGTGTGCTGCTGTTTCCCTTCCCATTTCAGCTCTCTCAGTGAGGTAGCAGCTGGTACCTTAACATGAGCCATGGTAGGAGTTTGTAATATTTGTAAAACACCAGAATCTTTTGCCCCAGAGAGGCAGTTGTTGTACATTTAGCAACACACCACTGCCCATATCCGTAAACCTTGGCATTTGATTGTGCTTCAGTGTGCTTCTAACTGCAAAATCTGCATCTCTGATCCAGAGGACTTTTTCTGGAAGGTCACTTCACTCATGCCCAAGTTCACTGAAGGCAGGAGCTAATTCCCCCAGGAGCAGCCGTCACAGTGAATGTGGGAATCAGTGTATAAATATCCCAGCTCCCTTCACCCTCAAGGGGGATAATTTTGAGGCAAGTGTTCTATACTCTTTCCCACAGTATTCCCACAAGATCAAGTGTCAGTTGCCCACAATGTTATCTTATTTCATATTGTGCTTTCTATTGCCCTCCCTTCCCTTATCACTTCTTTTCACTTCTGTCTCTCTGCCTTGCCTCAGGAGCCACTCTGAGGGAGTTGTGTAGAAGGAAGGGGAGTAGTGCAGTGTGGAAGGTGGAAGCATATTGTAGAACTTTGGGGTAGGATCAAGGGAAGAAGCAGAGGTATGATTTCCTGTGAGAATTAATGATAAACCTGCCAGATGGCAGACATAGATGATGATGTTCTCATAGCTGGCAGAAAAGCAAGATAGAGGAGTCATGGGGGACTTTGATTGTATTCACTTAATTCTAATTCAGAATCATACTTTGAGCCAAGTATATTTTCTTAAAATATACTTAATCTATTAGGTACTGTAATCAGTGGTATGAGGATGTGATGATTCATTGCCACTAGTTCCAAGAAGCTTATAACCTACCAAGGGATATCAGATGTATGCACATAAATATTTCAAGGTAGAAGATGGTGAGCTTTGCATAGCTGAGAGTAATTGCAGCTCTCAGGAAGGAGAATGAAGGCTTCAATGGATATAGAGTGTGATATTGTAGTTTTTAAAATTTTTGCTTTTTATTGAGGGAACATAGGTTTATACATTACATGTTTCATGTGTATGTCATTATATGTCTACTTTTATATACACTGTAGCATGCTCACCACCAAAAATTTAGGTTTCATCTGTCAACATGCAGTTGATCCTGTTTATCCATTTGCACCCCCCTCACACCCACCTCTGTTAACTACTATTCTATTCTCCATATCTGTCTGTTTGTTTTTGTTTGGTTTATTTTTATTCACTTGTTTTTTGTTTGTTTTTATTTTGGTTACTCTGTTTTTGTCTTTGTTTTGTTCGTTTTTACACATGGGTGAAGTCATACAGTATTTGTCTTTCTCTCTCTGATTTATTGTACTTAGCATAATACTCTTAGGTCCATCCATGTTGCAGATGGCAAGACCTCATCTTTTATGACTGAATAGTATTCCATTTGTATGTATGCATATATACCACATGTTCTTTATCCATTCATTTGTTGACAGGCACCTAGATGGTTTCCATATCTTGGCTGTTGTAAATAAAACTGTGATGAACATAAGGTGCATATATCTTTTTAAGTTATTGTTTTTGTTTTCCTTGGATGAATACCCAGAAGTGGAATAACTGGATCATGTGGTAGTTCTGTTCTTAATTTTTTGAGGAATCTCCATACTGCTTTCCATAGTGTCTGTACCAGCTTAAATTTCCAGCAATAGCACATAAGAGTGGTCTTTTCTCTACATCCTGACCAATACTCATTATTTTTTGCCTTTTTGATAATAATCATTTTATCAGGCATGAGGTAATGGTGTGATTTATAATAAAAAGTATGTATTTGTTCTTCATCCCTGTTTATGGCACAGAACTCCTAAAATCCTTGGGATTTCCTAAGTGATGAGTGCTATTAAACGTGTTGTCTGTTATTATAATGAGGTGACTTTTAGAAGGCACCTAAGGATGGGGACAGGTTGCCAGTGGGGCCAACAACATGATTAGAGGGTTGGAACTTCCAGCCTCCACCCCTCCCTCCAGGGAGGGAAAAGGGGCTAAAGATTGAGTTACGGCCAGTGATTTTGTCAGTCATATGTATATACTGAGCCTGCATAAAAACCCAAAAGGATGGGGTTTGGAGAGCTTTCATGTTGGTGAGCACATAGAGATCTGGGGAGAGTGGGACACTTGTAGAGCATGGAAGCTCTGTGTTTCTTCCCACGTACTTCACTCTAAGCATTTCTTCCATCTGGCTGTTGGTTCATCCTTTAATAGCCTTTGTAATAAGCCACTAGTGTAAGCCTCATTAGCAGATTAATCAAACCCAAAGAGGGAGTTGTGGCAACCTTGGATACATTATGCTTGAATATATGTGCTTTGGTTAGAAGCACGGGTGACAGCCTGGACCTGTGATTGGCTTCTGAAGTGGGAGGCCGTCTTGTGGGATTGAGCCCTGAATCTATGGAATGTGCTGCTGTCTCTGGGTAGACAGTGTCAGAATTGAGTTGAATTGTAGGACTCCCCATTGGTGTGGTGTCAGAGAATTGCTTGGTGGCGTGAAAAAATCCCCCCACACGTTGAAATTGGTGATAAGAATTGTAGGGAGCATCCCTGTTGGCTTAGATGGTAAAAAGTCTGCCTGCAGTGTGGGAGACCCGGGTTCAATCCCTGGATCCGGAAGACCCCCTGGAGAAGGAAATGGCAACCCATTCCAGTTATTCTTGTTTGGAAAATCCCATGGACAGAGGAGCCTGGTCAGCTACAGTCCATGGGGTCACAAAGAGTTGGACACGACTGAGCTACTTCTCTTTTCTTTCTTTCTTTTTTCCTGAAGGAGGGACATTTAGATAAGACCTTGAGGAACTGGAAGGATTTCAACAGGGAGAGCTGGAGAAAAGAGGAGTTCTGGGTAAAGAAAATATGAGAATAAAGGCCTGAAACTGGGAAAACAATCCTTGAGTTCATCTTCTAGGATATATAGAGGTACACAGGAGCATGGAATTGTAGGAAAGCCTGGAAAGGTGATTTCTAGGCAGTTTGTGGAGGACTGGATGAAATTCTGGTGAATTCTTCCTATGCCTTCTAATATAATAAGTGTTTAAGAGGCAGTGAAACTATGTAAGGGTTCTAATCTTTTTGAGCACAGGCTCCAAAAGGGAATTTTATAAGACTTGAGAGGGACAGGGGTCTCTAATGAGTCGATTCAAATGATAAATTATAACTTGTTATAATAAGGAACAAAGGGGAGACAGCCCTTATCAACTTGGATTTCAAAAAGCATTGAGAAAAGGCAAAAGAGAGAGGCACACAAGGAAGCATATATCCTGAATAATGCTTGAGAGAGGTCCAAGACTGAAGTGAACTGAAGCTTGGAGAAAACTGATATGTGCTAGAGAGGCATTGATAGTTTCTCCCTCCAAATTAACATGTTGAAGTCCTAATTCTCAGCATCTCAGAATAGGACTCTGTAGAAATGGCTTTAAAAAGGTTATTAACTTAAAATGAGATCTTTTGGGGGGGACCTACTCCAATATGACTGATGTAATTATCTGAAGGGGAAGTTTGGACATGAACATACATGTGTACAAAGAAGGACACAGTTTGGTGGCCATCTGCAAGCCAAGGAGAGGGCCCAGAAGAAATAGAAACAAAACCTGTTGACACCTTGATCTTGGACTTCCAGCCTCCAGCACTGTGAGGAATTGGATGTCTGTTGTTTAACCTGCCCAGTCTGTGGTACTCTGCATGGCAGAAGTAAGCAATGGATGGGCCTTGGCTTGGGGCAGGTGATATAGTCAGTTTTCATTTTTCATAGGTTCCATGTTTACAACTTTGTCTACTTGATAAAAGTTATTGGTAACCCCCAAAATCAATACTTGCTCCTCTTTTGCAGTCATTCTCAGAACTGCCAGGCTTGCATTTTCCAAGCTGAGATTGAATGCTCTGTCATCTTGTTTCAGCCCTCATACTATAAACAAGTGTCCTTCTCACAGTCTATTTAAGTATGATCTCTTGCATTTTTGTGTTTTTTTTTCTAGGTAATTTTGCTGTTTTAAATGGTTCCCAAGTGGTAATACTAAGGTGCTGAAAAGATAAGCTTGACTCAGACATGAATCCTAGTGTGCTGGCCCTAAGTTAAATGTTAGTGAATCAATAATACCTATTAAATAAGGTCGTCTTTAAACAGGAGCATGCATAAAACAAAGCTGTGTAATGATGGATTGATGAAAATGCTGTGACGAGAGGCTCAAAGAAACCTAAACCTGTCTGTTCTCTGGGAACAGTGGTTCAGTATTCGTTAATTCAGTGTTTGTGGTGTCTTTCTAGAACATAACTACCAGAAATAACCACACTCAACCATATGATATTGGAAAATGGTGGGAAAGTCTAGCTATCCAAATTATATTTTCACCTTTCCACCAAGAAGCTTATTCCAAATGAAAAATGTAGAATCCAAGTACCTTTAGAAAAGAGTTGAAGCTCAAGATAGAAAAAGAGGTAGTGAGAGCATCTAACCGTGCACGTGAGCTCAGTTCTCCAGCCATGGTATCAAAAAATGTACACATGTGGTTCCTGAGCCACTATTTCTCTTTCTCATGGGTGATAGTAGTACCATGACCACTTCTGATAGTAAAATTCCAGCAACCGCAGACCTTTAACCTCATGTTGCCCCATTAGTAAATTCTGGAAATTCTAATGACCTACTAGCAATCAGAAAAGAGAGGGTGCACCATAGCATCCAGAAAGGGTTTCCTACAAGATATAGTAACTTAACCTCTGCTATCTTCTCCTCCCTTATTTTTGTTGGTATTGAATCCATAACTTACGTAGCATTTTGAAAGTGTTTGTCAAGTTCAGGAAATAAGCTAACTATTTTTCTTTATTACTGATTCAGAGTCAGGACATACAGTGGTGTCTCCATTTGCCTAAAAGTCTCCACAGGCTCTGACATTGCTCTTTAGTCCTTGCTCCAAATCTACTGCCTTGGCTGCTAATCCTCATCTTAGATTCATTTCTGTCCTCATCAGTAAGAGAAAACTCACTGCACATATGAGATCTCCTAAGAACAGGTGTCCCATTACATCCTCATTTTGTTAAACATCATTTGCACTAGGAGGAAGTTGCAGTGTAATAAAAGGCAAAGTAGCTTTTTACTGTAGTCGAATTCTTAATATAATTTCAATTCAATTATAATTTTTAGTTCTGTGGGTAGCCTTCACTGGAAATTCTATTTCCCATGAGGTATCAATCTGGAGCTTTTCATATCGCTGTAATCGGTCTATTTCATAACCACCTACACAGAATTTACCAGGTTGGAAACTTGTTAGACCTGCTAATTCCTCGGCTGTATACCAGTCCTATAGAATCAGAATCCCTGATGGAGTCAAGTGGGGGAAGGGAGAGACCTAGTAATGTGAATTTTAAGAAGTTTCTTAGGTGACTGGAAGTTTTAGTTAATAAAGTAAAATAATCTTTGGGAGAATTTAGTTTGGCTCATGATTCTACCACATACTCGTTGTTTGACTAAATAGTAATACTTTCATTAGTGAGTACTTGTAGAATATGAGTCCCATCTGTGTTGAATAGATATTATAACTGATATTTTAAAATTCTGTTTAGAATTCTGTCTTAGATAAGCATTTCTGTATATAAATACTTGCAAATAAAATGTAGAAGTTTATAAAAATGTATCTATTTGCAAGCTTGCCTTGTATCCAACTTTTTTTTTTAGAAATCTTCAACTTAAGAATTTATATCAATTTTCTCAAGAAAAACACCCCAACAAATCAAAAACAAATATGCACTAAGGCTGGATTAAGACTTTCTTAGAAATCCTACACCAGAAAATAAGGAATACTACAGGTGCAAAACACATTTAGTCCTTTACAAACTCCTCTCATTTAAACAGTTTTTGCATAACTGTTCACTTAATTTTTCCCTATATTCCTAAGCCTAACATGTTTATTGATAATTATTCACACCTTGAGTTTTTCTTTATCTTCATCTTTGGAAAAACTGTCTTATGATTGTATTGAAAATGCAAATTTATAGTAAAGTACAAGAGGTTTTAGTATGTTAAACAGGAGTGTAAGACTCATGATACTAAATGCCATGTTGTAAAATATAAAGGGTGACATTTTCCATTTTTTACACATCAGAGAAATAGTATATGTAATTATAATTTGATGTTATATAAATTAGTTGTACATTTATTCTTTCTTGTATAACTTATCAAAGAACTATCAGATAGCATCTATCAATGTAAATGTCATTTAAATTATTTTCTTATTTAGTTATTATTCTTATCTAAAATTCTTAGAAGAGTATTTAGTTGTAGTTTATTTAGAAGAGCCACTATCTGTGCCTGTACATGAACATTTCTCTGTCACATCATTTACTTAACATTATTTTGTGAATTTCAATGCTAGCAATTTTGGAATTTATGATGTAGATTTTACAATATGGAATAAGGATGATTCTGCAAGTGGACAAGAACAGTTACTCAAATACTGTTTTTATAAACATCCAGATGGTTCACATTATATTACCAGTATCAAGTAGTAGCACTTTGTAAATATTTGTTTAGTGAATGAATGAGCTGTGCAGGACACATGCACGTACACACACACAGACACACACACAAACTAGGTCTGATTATTCTGACTATAAAATAAATGAGAATATTCTATTTGTCCTATTTAAGTTAACTGTAGAGTTTCATAGTTTATTTTTTCCATATGTATGCCATATGTGTAATGACCTCAGTATATATTTAAATGGATGCTTTGATGTTAGCACAGTTGCTTGTAATTAGTTAAATGAATTGAAATGCACATACCAAAGTGCCAAATGAGAATACTATGAAAATTCCCTTTTTGTAAAAAAGAAAATATTTCTACAGCTACATTTAGTTTAACTATGTCTATTAGCAGTTCTTTAATTGTTGATTATTAATGTTGATTTAGTCAGTCTACAAGCATAAGAGATACATGATACATCTCTGTCACATAACATATAGATATATATTACACACAATTACCATGTTGAAAATTTGTAATAGTATATTATCAATATGTTAAGTTGCAAACAAAAGCACAGCTTTATTTTCTGTACAACTTGGGACACTATTTGGAGTCACCCTGTGATTTGTTACATGAGCTCAGATTTTCTTTAGTTAATGCTAGTCAAAACCACATTTTGGAGGAATTGTGGGGGGACTTCATGTTAAAAAATATCCAAGATAGAGTAATAAAAACAAAATAACTGCAGGCCCTTTTAATTGTGTAAATTCTTTAAACATCCGATTATTCTGGAAAAAAATTACATGTATACTTATTCCCTAGACATCTGTGCGTTTTACTATAACATATTTACTTGTATATGTGCTTATAAGATTACTAGGCTTATTTTTCCCCCTAGAAAACCTTAATTAACATCCATATGTTAAAGGAAACATTCTTAGAACTTCTTTGAAAAGGTTAGAGTTAATAAGTCCCCCAAAATGCTTTCTTTTAAAGCTAAGTTTTGTTTAAATTTTAAAAAGTTATGATGAGTTATAGACAAGGTAGTCTTTCATTAAAAAAAATAAAGAACAAAAGGGTGAATTTGCTGAAAATCTGAACACCACATTCTTATTCACATCACTTTAATAATTCATTGAGTGCAGGGCCAACAATATGAAATTTTCATGTATGAGTATCATCCGACCTCATATAAAAGTAACACATGAAAAATAAGGGCAGAGATAAATCACAAATACCAGTAATTCTTGGCAACAGTTCTCTCAATTATAATAAAATGCTATTTATAAAGAAAATAAGTGTTTTTGGTTTTAGAAACTAAACATTTTTCAGTATTTGTAGGAATTTTTGAAACTTCAGAATCACATTATGAAAGCCAAAAGTGGATGACAGGAAAAAATCATTACTGGTTTAACTTTACTTGGGACTAAAAGTAGGATAAATCATTGTAAAACCCTATTTTTCTCCTTTATATTCAAGATCACTAGTAAAGAATTTGTGTTTAGCATAAATTGAACAATCTTAAGGCAGTTTCAAAATATTGTTCAGGACCTCACCTCAGGTGCTTATTCTGAACCTAGGTCTCCAAGTCTCAAGAAGGGATCTCACCTAAATAAGGTGTGTGAGATTTTATCCCAGTTGTTAGTGTTTTCAGAAATGCTGGTGAGAGAGAGACAGAGACAGAGAAAGGGAAAGAAAGAGACAAACTTGGGGCATAAAGGAAAGGGAATGTTGAGGGATAGAGAAACAAAAGATTTACATTCCCCAAACACTGATGTTTAAACTTACTTCCAAAGGGCTTAATTTTAAAAATAATAAGTTCACAAACACATTTGACTGCATCTATTTTATCTCCTAGGAAGAATTTAAAGGAGGGAAAAACCTCAGTGGCTCTCCTTTTATTATTGGTGGTGCCGAAAAGATAGGACTTAGAGACTCCTTGTGGCTCATCTGATTCTGTGAATCTGTAATATAAATATATCATAATAGACTTCCACAGAGATGCTGGATTCCTCTTCCAGCCAGCAAAGAACATTTTTACAAACCCTCAAAAATGTTTTAATCCCTGCACCTGTCATAATCACCAGATCATACTCAGTTTTCGCCCTCCTTTCAGATGGAACAAAGGTGGGAGGGCATTTGCCAGAGCATGCTTCCTCTGTTTTCAGAGGTGGGCTGATCCAGGGCTTTCTGACATTATTGTGATCTTCAACTTAGTCCTCCATCACCCTGCATTTAGTGCTCCCTGGAGGCCGTTCTTTCTGCCCTCTTTGTCCCCAGGAACAAAAGTACATAGCCAAAAGTACAAAGCCATATAAAATGAAAAAGAGGAATAATAATAATGATCTTTTCTTTAAAAAGGGCTGTGATAATTGGTGCAGCAGACATCAGGTTAAATGCTGGACAGACGCCCGAGAGACTGCACTCATGCACTTGGGGTTTGAGAGTGCCACTGCCTTCCGAGAGAAGGTCAAGCCCCTGCCACCCTGTCAGGTCTTCCAGGAGATGAATGAAGTGCGTTTAGGATGAGGAGCATGGCTTCCATTTCTTACAGCCACCTTTTCCATGCCATGTAAAGTGTGTTTCTCAACCCACCCTCACCTCTTTGTTTCAGCATTCTCATGGATGAAAGCATCTATTTATAATACTTATTTCATAGGGATATTGAAATGATTAAATAAGTTAATTCTTATAAGACTTACCATAGCACCTGGCATATAGTGGTCAAATATTGTTTAGCTGTGATGTTCATGATGATGAGGAGGAGGACGAGGGATGCAGGTGACAATTACACTTGAGGGTAAAATGCTGATAGAGATGTTCTAGGTCAGCCATTTAATAGAGACTTACAGAAGCAGGAAAGAATGAGTGAGGTTCATTTAGTAGTGCCTCTCTAGAGACTGACCCTGGTGGATAGCCGTAACCTTCCTCTTGTGCCTCTTTTGAGTAGCTGTTAGAGTAAATAGGTAAGGCATGAGTGATCTCTCTCTACCTCTCACAAGGCTAACTGGAGTCTATTTGTTCCTGGTCTCATTATAAGATTTCTGTGTCCAGTTCATTGCTATGGATTCATTCTCTCTATCTCAGTGAATCTTGACCTCCAGTCATTTCTTTTACATGTCAGTGGGATTTTTTTTTCAGCTACTATTGCTTTGGGGATGTTATTATTGAAATGGCTGGCTTAATATTTGAAAACCACATAAAACCATGTCATAATGGAATTAATATACGTAATGAAAAGTAGTTTGAGGATCATGTTTTTATAGAGATTTTGAATGTAGATTATAATGTATTTTTAGATAGTCTCTATTTGATACTCAGGGCTAGTGGCGCTTTAAGGGAGAATCAGTAGTTGAACACATCATGTTGATGAAATTTTGTGGCAAATAAACTGAGTTGATTTCATTTTCAGAGTAATATATTTATTCCTCAGGCTATTTAATCTGTTCTGTATTCAAAGGCAAATGAGTTTCTGTTCATAAGGCAAAATGCAGCGACATTTTTTTTTTAAATATTGGCAGTATTAGTTCTGGTGCTTTTCATTTTCAAAATATATAAAAATAAGAAATGGAAGCTCTGCAATAGGTGCATCATCACTAATACTTAATTTCAAGATTTTTGCAATTTTCTGTCCTCTGGTGTTTGTCATCTTGGAAGAAAAGGAAACATCATTTCAAATATTAGAAAATATGTTTCTTTTCTGCACATATTAAAGGTCTTTTGTATAAAGTCATAATGGAATATGCTTGAAGTGATCAAAATTTAATGGCCCATAGAGCATTTGTAAGCCAGAAGCTTTAGGATGAAATGCAAACAGCATTAAATGTCTAAATTTATTTTCTTCCAGACTTTCATCTTGCAGTGATTTTCTGCAAGAATGGTATTAGGGTCTTATTGGAAACAGTTAATAGACGCTATAATAGATAATAACTGACTCTGTAATTAGTCATTTTAAGACAGAGCTTCTCTTTGAGCCACTGATGAGAATTGAATTGTGTCACTACATCATGTTTTCATTCAGCTGTCACAACCCGGCAATCCATATTCATAGACTCCCAGTGCTAAGCTCATTGCCAATTTAACACAGATGTGAGAGAGATATGTACAACCTCCTCAGCCTTTTGATCCTTTCTTATTTTTCATTTGAGGAAATGGCAGAGTAGCTTCAGAGTGAGGATAAGAGTGTTTCAGTGACAAAATTATGAGAAGATTAATTTGGTATGTACATAAAATATGTATACATACAGACATATGCACACACAAAGTATATATATATGTAAAATAACCACTCTTATGGTTAAATGTAAAATTCAACCAAAATTTTTTTAGATATTTCTATCTTTTGAGTACTACAATAAAAATACTGCATTAGTTTTTATTTTTGTTTCCTTTCAGGAGAAACTTCTACTTTCATATTCCTGAATGAATAGCACTGGCCCTTTCTTTTCTGTGTAAGAGATAGAGATTTCACAATTTTAGTTACATTGGCTATACTATATTCTCAGTTATATTTTATTTTTATGTTACTTTATGTTGTAACAAGGGCTTCCCAGGTGGCTCAGTGCATAAAGAATCTACCTGCAATGCAAGAGATGCAGGTTTGATCCTTGGGTCAGGAAGATCTCCTGGAGGAAGGCATAGCAACATACTGCAGTGTTTTCGCTTGGAGAATCCCATAGACAGAGGAGCCTGGTGGGCTACAATCCATAGGGTCAGAAAGAGTCATACACGACTGAAGCGACTCAGTGCACACCCATGATGGTGTAACAAATATTTCTGTATGGTTGATTTTTTAAAAACTATTTATTTAATTTAAAAAAGTATATATAATTTTTAAAGGTTACTTTCCATTTATAGTTATTACAAAATATCGGCCATATTTCCTGTATTGTTCAATATATTCTTGAGCCTGTCTTACAGACAGTAGTTTTTACCTTCCACCCCCTCCATCCTTGTAATGCCACCCCCCCTCACTGGTAACCACCAGTTTATTCTCTGTGTCTATAAGTTTGTTTCTTTTATGTTATATTCACTAGTTGGTTGTATTTTTAGATTCCACATAAAAGTGATATCATACAGTATTTATCTTTCTCTGACTTACTTTGCTTAACATAATGCCCTCCAGGTCCATCCATGTTGCTGCAAGTGGCAAAATATTGTTCTTTTTTATGGTTGAGTAGTATTCTGTTCTATACACCAGTTTCTTTATCCATTTGCCTGTCAGTGGGTACTTAGGTTGTCTCCATGTCTTGGCAGTGGTAAATAATGCTCCTATGAACATTAAGGTGCATGTGTCTTTTCATATAGGTGTTTATTTTTCTTTCAGATATTGCATGGTTGAATTTTTTTTTTTTTTTTTTTTTGCTTTATCCAATGACAGAAAAATTTATTTAAAAAGCACAGGACAGAGACTTAAAAAATAAAAATCCAGGCAGAATGTCCAAATAATTTTGATAGCATATATTATTATCTCCCTTTTTTAAGGAATAGGGTCAATTACCTAACTTTCCACAGTTAGGTTGCATTATGATGCCATATACAGTCAGCAAAAACAAGACTGGGAGCAGACTGTGGCTCAAATCATGAACTGCTTATTGCCAAATTCAAACTTAAATTGAAGAAAAAAAGGAAAACCACTGGTCCATTCAGGTATGACCTAGATCAAATCCCTTATGAGTATACAGTAGAAGTGACAAATAAATTTAAGGGACTAGATCTGATAGAGTGCCTGATGAACTATGGACAGAGGTTTGTGACATTGTACAGGAGACAGGGATCAAGACCATCCTCATGGAAAAGAAATGCAAAAAAGCAAAATGGCTGTCTGAGGAGGCCTTACAGATAGCTGGGAAGAGAAGAGAAGCGAAAAGCAAAGGAGAAAAGGAAAGATATTCCCATCTGAATGCAGAGTTCCAAAGAATAGCAAGGAGAGATGAGAAAGCCTTCCTCAGCAATCAATGCAAAGAAATAGAGGAAAACAACATATTGGGAAAGACTGGAGATCTCTTCAAAAAATTAGAGATACCAAAGGAACATTTCATGCAAAGATAGGCTCGATAAAGGACAGAAATGGTATGGACCTAACAGAAGCAGAAGATATTAAGAAGAGGTGGCAAGAATACACAGAAGAACTGTACAAAAAAGATCTTCATGACCCAGATAATCACGATGGTGTGATCACTCACCTAGAGCCAGACATCCTGGAATGTGAAGTCAAGTGAGCCTTGGAAAGCATCACTACGAACAAAGCTAGTGGAGGTGATGGAATTCCAGTTGAGCTATTTCAAATCCTGAAAGATGATGCTGTGAAAGTGCTGCACTCAATATGCCAGCAAATTTGGAAAACTCAGCAGTGGCCACAGGACTGGAAAAAGTCAGTTTTCATTCCAATCCCAAAGAATGGCAATGCCAAAGAATGCTCAAACTACCACACAATTGCACTCATCTCACATGCTAGTAAAGTAATGCTCAAAATTCTCCAAGCCAGGCTTCAGCAATACCTGAGCCATGAACCGTGAACTTCCAGATGTTCAAGCTGGTTTTAGAAAAGGCAGAGGAACCAGAGATCAAATTGCCAACATCCGCTGGATCATCGAAAAAGCAAGAGAGTTCCAGAAAAACATCTATTCCTGCTTTATTGACTATGCCAAAGCCTTTGATTGTATGGATCACAATAAACTGTGGAAAATTCTGAAAGAGATGGGAATACCACACCATCTGACCTGTCTCTTGAGAAACCTGTATGCAAGTCAGGAAGCAACAGTTGGAACTGGACATGGAACAACAGACTGGTTCCAAATAGGAAAAGGAGTACATCAAGGCTGTATATTGTCACCCTGCTTATTTAACTTATATGCAGAGTACATCATGAGAAACGCTGGGCTGAAAGAAACACAAGCTGGAATCAAGATTGCTGGGAGAAATATCAATAACCTCAGATACACAGATGACACCACCCTTATGGCAGAAAGTGAAGAAGAACTAAAGAGCCTCTTGATGAAAGTGAAAGAGGAGAGTGAAAAAGTTGGCTTAAAGCTCAACGTTCAGAAAACTAAGATCATGGCATCTGGTCCCATCACTTCATGGGAAATAGATGGGGAAACAGTGGAAACAGTGTCAGACTTTATTTTTTTGGCCTCCAAAATCACTGCTGATGGTGATTGCAGCCATGAAATTAAAAGACACTTACTCCTTGGAAGGAATTTTATGGCCAACCTAGATAGCATATTTAAAAGCAGAGACATTACTTTGCCAACAAAAGTCCATCTAGTCAAGGCTATGGTTTTTCCAGTGGTCATGTATGGATGTGAGAGTTGGATGGTGAAGAAAGCTGAGCGCCGCAGAATTGATGCTTTTGAACTGTGGTGTTGGAGAAGACTCTTGAGAGTCCCTTGGATTGCAAGGAGATCCAATCAATCCATCCTAAAGGAGATCAATCCTGAATGTTCATTGGAAGGACTGATGTTGAAGCTGAAACTCCAATACTTTGGCCACCTCATGCGAAGAGTTGACTCATTGGAAAAGACCCTAATGCTGGGTGGGATTTGGGTCAGGAGGAGAAGGGGACAACAGAGGATGAGATGGTTGGATGGCATCACCGACTCGATGGACATGGGTTTGGGTAGGCTCTGGGAATTGGTGATGGACAGGGAGGCCTAGCGTGCTGCAATTCATGGGGTGGCAAAGAGTCGGACACGACTGAGCGACTGAACTGAACTGACTGATGATGCCGTAAGATTAAAAGAATTGCATGGTTGAATTTAACAAGCATCTGTTGAGCTCTTCCTCTGGGCCAGGCTCTGTGGAAGGTAGAATATGTCAAGTATTCCATGTTACTAGACTCCTCTCATTGGGGTCAGTGAGAGGAGAGAGGGAGCTTTCCCTAGGAGGTCAGAAGAGACTTCATGAGAGAGAGATCATTTGAGCCTGTCCCTGTGGAATGGATAGAATTTCAGCAAAAGGAAACCAGGAAAGTAACTCTTGGTGAAGATACCCTTTAAAGAAAGGCAAGGAAACAGGTTAGTTAAGAACATGTCCTAGTTGAAGTGAATCAAAGGGTATTTGCAGCTAAAATGGGTAAAATTGACTTGAGAGACTGATTATGGCCACAACATGAAGGACTTGGAAATCGCACTAAATATAAGATTTTAATCTGTGCATGATAGGGAGCTAGAGATGTTTGTTGAACAAGGGAATTATGTGATCTGATAAGACACATATGCTTTCCTATTATAGGTAATAATATACTTGCTTTATTTCTTCCCTAAAATGTACTGGTAGGTTCAAAATTCTACTTGCAGTCCATATTATTTATATCACTTTTTTTTATTTTATAGTTAAAGTGGCTAGTTCTCCATGCAACAATTTCTAATGAAAATATTAAAATATAAAAAAACTTGACTCGAAGGAAAAAACATCTTCTGGAAAAGAATTTTATAAATTTACCATGAACATTTGTAAAACCATGAAAATAAGTAGATCATAAGGTAGACTGAATTGTTTCAATGTGTTTACCTATTTAAGCCATTAAGTTATTATCAGATGATTTTTATATAAACCATTGACCCTTCAGTATCTGGAGAAAGAGAGTCCCAGGCAGAGAGGAAAGAGCTGGTACAAAGGCTTGATATATGTGATTACAGCAAGGAGGCTAGTATACCTGGAGTGGGGTGATCAGAAGGTGATGAGAACAGAGAGGGAACAGTGACAGATCACATAGGACCTTGTAGGCCACTGTAAAGACATTGACTGAGAGCGCTGGAGAGTTCTAAGCAGTGGAGTGATGTGACTGGATGTCTTAAAAGAATTCCTCTGACTCTTATGCTGGGAAGATACTATAGCGAAGGATAGAACCAGGAAGACCGGAGTAATGTCTAATGCAACAATGGGAGAGATGATGATAGCTCAGAACAGTGTGGTAAGTGGTCAGATTCTGGATATGATCTGAAGGCAGAACCAACATGATTTACTGGTGGACTGCATTCAGAGTATGGGAGAAGGTGGTTCCAAAATTAGAGAGTTTTGGCCTAAGCAGCAGGAACAATGGTGCTGCCATCAGCAGAGTTGAGGAAGGCTGCAGGAGAAGCAGTTTTGGGGCGTGGGGTGGGTTTTCGGTTTTGGTCATGCTGAAGTTGAGATGTCTCACAGACCTCTGAGTGGGAGTATTGAGTAGAAGTGTTAAGCAGTGTGTGTGTGTGTGTGTGTGTGTGTGTGTGTGTGTGTGTGTGTGTACAGAGAGAGAATGTATAAAGAGGTTTGGACTGGAGATAGAAATTTGAGAGTAGTCAGCTTATGGATGGTATGTAAAGCCAAGAGTCTCTAACAGTAGTGTTTTTCTTATGATTTTTTTTTCTAGGTCACTTAATGTTTAGAAATGATGTCTTGCATACTTAGCAAGGAAGGGGGCAGCAGAGGATGAGATGGTTAGGAAACATCACTGACTCAATGGACATAAATTTGAGCAAACTCCAGGAGATAGTGGAGGAGACGGGAGCCTGGCATGGTGCAATCTGTGAGGTCACAAAGAGTTGGACATGCCTTAGCTGAACAACAACAACTCACATATTTAAGCCCACCTATGCATGACATTACCAAATAATAAATGTTCACATCATTTCTAGAAATAGAACCAAGTAGAGATAAAAGCTTACTCAGTCTGAGCATAGCAAATTAATGATACTGGAAATTAAGTACAGTTCCCAAGAATCTAAGTAAAGAAAAGGACTGATCTGACGTTGGCTTCTTGTGTGGTGTGTGGAAGAATTAAGATCAGAATTTGCTTCGTCCTCAGGTCTAAAGAGGCATTGGGTGGTGGTTAAGAGGGAAGATCTGGCAAGGATTAACGATCTGGATGGACATCTGAGGGGCAAAATAGACTGTGGCCATGCTTGGTAACCACGAGTCACAGACCACCTAGACAGCTTCCTTGAGGCACGTCTCTAAGGGACTGAAACTTCCCCAGATGTATACACGCCATCAATAAACTGAATTTATCAGTTGTCACAGAAGGCATGGCAGGGCTTATGTTTTGCCGGGAGGAACATAGCTGTTTGAGGCCAGAACTGAATAATTGAGAGCAGTAGAAGAAAGATTGAGAGCTGCCGTGCATGGTTCTTTTCTGTCTTAGCCACTTCTCTGAGAGTGTTTAGCTTCTGTTCTAAGTTAACATGAATAGATGCTTGAAGAATATCTTTTGGAAAGGAAGATAAATTAATAACAAGCTAGGGATGTTCATTTATCTTGGGCCCACGTGCAGTCGCGTTTCAGACTTGAGTGAACTGTGGTCACAAATGAAGTAGTGGGTGGGAAGGGTACATGGAGAACACTAGCAGGCAGCAGGACTCAGATGCGGGCAGTCCAGTGATTGGGCACACCCAGGCATCTAGCGAGGGAGATGCCAGGAGGTCTGTACAGGAGCCCAGTTCTCAGGAAGGGAAGAGCAAAGCAGGGCTTTCAGGTCTAAAAAAGGGCAGGGAAAAGTAACTCACTTTTATTGATTCATTACTATATGCATGATAGTGTGTTAAGGATCTAGATACATTGATAGGTAATTAACATTTGCCTTTATTTTTTACAGTAGACCTGATAGTATTATCATTCCCTTTTTGTATATGGATATTCTATGAGTTTTAATATCTATATGATATTCTATGAGTCTATGAGTTTGAGCAAACTCCGGGAGATAGTGAAGGACAGGGAAGCCTGGTGTGCTGCAGTCCCTGGAGTTGCAAAGAGTCAGACATGACTTAATGACTGAACAGCAACAGTCAATGACTCACCGCAGGATCACACATGGGGCAAAGGTAGAGACAGGGTAAGACTCAAATTTAGTTTTGCATCAATCCCCAAACCATAAGCCCTTACATTTTTCAGAATCTTGGGAATAGGAACCAGAATAGAAGCATAAGGAAATGCAGAGAAATCCACAGTGGCTGTGCTTGTGCATTAACACCAGATAGGGGCCCTCTTGCACCTGGAGGGGAGGGGAGCGGATTGCGAGGCAGTAGGTAAGAGCAGGGTCCCGTGAATCCACAGTGAGGCTCTGCAGGCTGTGAAGGATGACCTGAGACAACAGCATTTGAGTCCTGTGATTAGTATAGGCAACTTAACAGGAAGTGAGTTAATTCTAAACCTCCTAGATGGGAGGGGGACATTTAAGAACTTTTTATCTTACCAAACTGAAGGATGAGGGCATCAATAGAACCAGTTGTGGGAATCTGGGGTAAGCAAAACAGATGGCTGACAACTAAGCTGTGATTCTATAAATGAGGAAATTTAGACTCTGAGAGGCAAAGTGGTTTTGCTGAAGAACAGGTAGCAGCATATGAGAGCCCAGGACCCAGATCTCATCCCATATCTGGCCTAGGTTTTAACCAACATGCCATGGGGGATACCTCCTGGCTGCCTTTGGCCTTCTTCCTTTCTAGTCAACAGTGATATTGACTCCTATAGCTTTCATTTTGCTTTTGAAATACTCCTAATGCTTGTGAATAATGTGGGAGAGAGGTTACTGAACAAAAGTTTGGCCACGGCCAGTTTGTGACTGTGGGATCTGGTTGGGCAGGGGGTTGGGGGCAGAGAGGCAGAGAAAAAAAATGGGAGAGAAGCCAGATAAACCATCAAAAAGTTTAGATGTTATCAGATGGTCCTGGGCAAGGTTCCTCATTGCTCCATGCCACAGATTCTTTACTTGTATCCTGGGAATAGTAACAGTACCCCTTCTACAGAGATGTTTTAATAATGAAATGAGATAATGCATATAAACTACTTATCTCAGTGCCCCACTGAATGGTTTTCATGTGGTTTACATGCCAGCACTCAAATCTGACTGAAGAATGTTGTGATGATTTACTTCAACATCCAGTGCCATTTTGGGGGTAGTATGTTGTCAGGCTCTTCTGTTGATACGTGTGTTTTATGTATGTTTTATGATATGGAAGTTTCAAACCATTCTGCTGTACTCACTGGATTTCCTGGAGTTTAATTTAAACATTCTCATCACAGTTAATGTGACTCTGGTCATTCTCCTTACTGCCAGCAAGCGTGATTTCAGTCTTAAACTGTGCACTGCCATAATAATAATACCTTTTCTTGGCTGTTTCCTACAAATGACTTCATCTTGGTATAATAAAGGCAATGCAGGAGAAAAAATTATTTTCAAGGAGGAAATTATGACCAACTTTTAGGGTGGTGAGCAAGATACAATTTTAAGAAGCTAAACCTAACTAGTGTACAGATACAGTTAATTTGACCCTTTTTTCCTCAGGAACATCATGATTTTCTGGTTGTGAAACTATTTGGACTCCTTTGTAGACTTTGTTCTAAAACTTAAAGCATGCAGTAGTCTTCTTTCCTTGTTCTCAAAAGGAAAAGGGCTGACTGTCTTCATGCAAATTAGCCTGCTTTTGTTAAAGACTTTAGGGAACTCATCTATGAAACACAGACTAACAATAAGAAGTGCAGCACAACTTACTGTTCTGCTTTCAGCTGATGTAAGATTGTTTCCCACAGTATGGAATATTTAAAAGAATAAGAGTGTTTCATCACAATGCCAGAACTCAAGCAATGCCTTTGACTGCCTTCAGGGGTGGTGGTGGAGGTGGGAAACTGACTATTCAGTACTACATTATTTTCTGATGATTTTGCACATAGCTAGGGAAAGTGTAAATGAATGCAGAAAGGTGGGGCTGATGTGCTAAATTTAGGACCAGCGATTATAGACATTGGAGTTCTGAATTTCTTTTTGCTCCTATGTAATTTCTGATATCAAGGAAATACTAAGTAGGGATAGTATAAAAATAATTTGTTAATAATGAGTAAAGACTGTTTTGACAGTGTCTAACACTTCAGAAATGTATCTCATTATTCTGACTGTATTAATTGAGGTTTCTTTTTTCCTCTGTGTTTCAGTGACAATTTCAACAAGCACCTTCTTTGACGGCTTGCTGGTGACTGGACTGTACACATCTACCAGTGTTCAGGCTTCACAGAGCATTGGAGGGTCTAATGCATTTGGGTTTGGTAAGCTATATTTTACACAGTTATAGGTCTTATTTTTGAAATATCTAAAAGTATTTGACATTTATTATTTCAGAGAAGATAATCTGAAGTGATTTTTGTATGTTTGCTTAAAGTTAAGTGAGTTGAAGTAAGTCATGTAAATATGCAACCAACCATGAGTTTGGTGTGATGGTCATTCTATTCCTCTCTCCGTGTATTGCTGCTATTACACTTGATCCTGTGGGATTTGAGTAGATTCCTGTGTTCTGTCATTTAGGTTGATGGGACTGGAATTCATTCTGATGCCCATGCATTTATTCAGTAACCTGTTTTTATAAACAGTTCTTAAAATCTTGGAGTAGGTGAAACGTGTCATATTGTTTGGCAAGTAAGCATCACACACAGTGAAAGATAGCAATAACTGTTGAAATTATTGCATTCTGTGAGTATTCATAAAATAATGTGATTTAATATTTAAAATACTTATATGGAGTCTTTGTCCTTAACCCAGAGACCTGGAAGTTTACTTAAGTGGAGGCAGAAGGCTATGTGATGGTCACTGATCACGGAGGATTCTAGATTTGGAAATCTGTAGTTTACCCATAGCTTGATAAACATGCCAATCTGGAATTCAGTAGACCCTTTACAGCATCAAAAATGCAAAGTTACTGTATCAATTTATGTAAGACATGAAATCTCTGATCCTACTCTGAGATTAGAAAACTGTACAAGATTTCCTCCATTAATATGAGAAAGAATTTCTTTATTGAAGGCAGCCATGTGTTCAATGTTTTATTTTTCCTAGGGTACTTACTAAATAAATAAATTTTACCTACTTTTGATATATGAAGGAGCATCCCCTCTATGTTGAGTCCCAGCAGAGCTCTGCCCAGATGCATTACTGCTTGATGTCAGAGCAATAACGTTGAGGCTACAGTGGTACCCTGCTGACCCAAGATGAGATTCATAGCCTCAGGGTAAAGACACCAAGAAGTCATTTAATCATCTTGTTAAAATTATCTGACATTGAGAATTTGCCCTATTTTAAAAAGATCCCAGATAAGTTTTTATAATCTGTTGGTTACTACTTTTAAGGTCTCATCCTTCAGAAACAATAAAATTCTCTTAAGTCTAAAATTTCCACTATTTTATTCCCACCCTTACTGGGCTCTGTAGAAGTGAGAGGTCAGTTATAATCATATATATATAATATGTATACATAAATATATGCCATACTATGTGTTATGTTATGTAGGATTTTCAAGTAGGGTTACCAGATTTAACAAATAAAAATTTACAGGATACTGGCTAAATTTAAATTTTAGATAAAAACAGTTTTAGGATAAGTATGCAGTATTTGGGATAAGATGTCCTGGGTTCTGCCTTAATCCAATTGAATCAGAACCTCTGAGAACAGTGCTTGGCATTGGCTCCCAGGTGATTTTACTGTTTATCCATGGTTGAGAACCATTATACTGGATCAGTCCGGGGTCCACACCTTCAGCATCCCTGGGAACTTGTAACTAGAGAGTTCCTGACCTTACTCCAGATTCAGTGAATCAGATACTGTGGGCAGTGAGACAGTGTTCAGTTTTTTAATAAGCACTTGAGGTGATTTTGATACCTACTAAATTTTGAGAACCGTTCGTCTACATTAATTAAATGGGAGAGACATTATTTAAATGGCCATATAAATATGTAATAGTAAATCTTGCTAGGGGCTAGCTAGGAAATGTACTGAGTGCTGGGAAAGGGTGTGACAGAGAAAAGAAATCTAAACTGGAGTAAAATGGCATATAGTTAGGAAAAGCTTTCCCGGGGAAGTCATACTGAGCTGAGATGTGAAGAATGAGAGGAAATTAGCTCCCTGTGGAAGGTGGGGCACAGCACACCTGAAGGAGAGAACAGTAGATGCAAAGGCCTCAGGGTGGGAAGAGGCTGGCTGTGTTCTAGGAATGAAAAGAAAACCTTGCAGTGACTGGCCTGGAACCAAGAGGGAAAGAGATAAGGCTGGATAGGAGACCAGGGCCAGAGCATTCAGGAGCAGAGGGTACTTTGAGGGTGTCAGCTGAGGAGTGACTTGAACAGACTTTCATTTTAAAGGGACCACTCTCGTCAGCATGGAGAACAAACTGTCAGGTCCAGGATTGGATGCAGAGAAACTGTTCTATGGTTAAAGGTCTGATGTGACAGGGCATGGAAGGAGTCCAGGTGCACTGACATCGGCCAAGCCTGGACCGGAAGGAGCATATGCGGGAGAGGGGGTGTGGGTGGGGTAAGAGTGTGCACCATGCAGTCAGGCAGACCTGCTCACAGATCCGTACCCCAGCCTTCATTAGTCATGTGCCTCAGCCACGTTGCTTACTAAGCTTAATTTCCTCATCTATGAAATGCTGATGACAGTGGCACCTGCTTCATAAGGTGTTGAGCAGTCTCAAGGATGAAAGGAGGTGATAAAGCCCTCACCACATGGAAAATATTTAGTAAAACTTGTTGTTCAGTCACTCAGTCATGTCCAACTCTTTGCGACCCCATGGATTGCAGCATGCCAGGCTTCCCTGTCCTTCACCATCGAAGTAAAACTAGGTATCCCCAAATTATAAATCTCGATACCTGAAGCAGCTGCTGTTCTCATTCCAGGACTTTTATGTACTTCCTTTGGCTGGACCAGGGTGGAGTGGGGTGGGGAGGAAGCACACACACAGAGAAACAGTTCTCAGGTGGAATTAACCTGAGGATTATAGCTCAAGATGATTTGAGAGAACTTGGCTGAATGAAGTAACCATCATTTGCCAAGATGGAGGCTTGAAATGAGAAGAATCATTAAGTATCATTTATAAGTATATTGTAAATATATATTGAAAGAATATATACAATGCATGTATCATATGCCTCATTTTAGCTAGTAAGCCAAATGAAAAACTAAGAATTGAAAACTATTAGAAATGGTTTAAAGACACCTTGGCCTTAAGATATTTCCATGGTGACTTTGAAAGTTTGCAAAAAGGCAGTTTCACTTGAATTAGAATGTATTTTGGTTTAGTTAAGTGGCATGTAGTCTTCCCATGACCTCCAGCCCTAAGATATAGAGGCTGAAGAGACTTCTGAACTTGAAGTCCATTGATGGTAGTTTGACCTCCATAATCAAATGCTCAGGTCTTCCACTGGTCACTTGGCATTTTTATAGGACATGACTTTTATGTGGATGGATGGGCAATTGAGATATTTTTTTAAGTTCCAGTAATATCCAAATAATTTTTTGTGTGTTTATGGGATAATGGTAAGTTACCTTAAAAACAAAATTTAATAAAATAACTTGAATATTATTAAACAGTTAATCTTTATAAATAATATAATAGAAAACAGAAGATTAAATGTCTTTTTAGATAAATGATCATTTTGGAAACAAAAGCACGTTAAATTTTTGGTATTTAAGTGTAATATAGTCTTTACAATTTAAATTGAATGGAAAAGATTTGAGTAGGGTACAGATAAGAAAATAAAAGAACAGTCTTATAGAAGATAAAATGTAACAGAATTGCTGCTTTTTGATAGTCTTGTATCTATAGGAATCAGACTGAAATGATGTGGCAGTCTTTGATCTAGAACAAAAGAATTATTGAATACATAATCTATCATTAGGCTCTGACTTAAGGTGGCTCAGTCGGTAAAGAAACCACCTGCAGTGCAGGAGACCCAGGTTTGATCCCTGGGTTGGGAAGATCTGGAGAAGGAAATGGCAACCCACTCCAGTATTCTTGCCTAGAGAATTCCATGGACAGTGACTAACACTTTTAACTGATGAAGTTTTAAGCAAATATGACTTATTTGCATGTTTCCAATGTATAATGAAATTAGTGTGTGACAAGCTTAGCTGGTAAAGAACCCGCTTGCCAGTACATAGACTGAGTGAGCACATGTGTGCATAAGTGGAAAAAAAATTCCAGAAGTACTTTTCTAGGCCCAACTATATGTTTTACTTTGCCTGGCTTATCACATCTAGTTAAATGTGTGTGTATGCATGTGTGTGCTCAGTCGTGTCCAACTCTTTGTGACCTCATGGATTACAGCCCACCAGGCTCCTCTGTCCATGGGATTTTCCAGGCAGGGATGTTAGAGCTAGTTGCCATTTCCTTCTCCAGGGGATCTTCCTGATCCAGGGATCGAACCTGCGTCTCCTGCATTAGCAAGTGGAGTCTTTACCACTGAGCCACATGAGAAACCATTTTTTCCACTTATAGTTAATTTTAATTGTACTGATTACACTAAAGTTATAGTCATTCTCTTTTGAATATAATATGTGTATATGACCAGCCAAAATAAGGCCGTAATTACTCTTAAAATATTGTTGTATAAATGTAATCCCACTAGCACAACTGCATATGCTTTTATGCAAAACCAGAATTCTTTAAAATATATGTCTCACTGACCAAAAATAGACAAATGCCTAATAGCCAGAAATACATGAAAACAATAGCTACACAAAAGCTGACTGTATGCCAGTAATGTGTGATTTGAAATACCTCATTTTGCTTGTCAATATAAGAAAACATGCTGCCCTAGGGAGGACTGATGCTTAATTATGGATATCTCTTTGTGTATCCCGGAAAAAAATGCTTCCCTCTTGTCTTTGGCACTGAATTCCAGCTCAATCATGTAAATCTTCAAGGCTCATTGTGGTTGCTCAATGAAAGGCTATTTGAATATCCTTTCATACAAAATTGTTCCTTGTCCAGACACTGAAATTCATTTTACTCAATATTTAGTATTCTGGCTCTACAAGCATATTGCTTAGTTTTTGGTGTCTGGCTTTCTAAAACCTGAGAATCAGGTTGCAGTTCTGATGAGTAGCAGCCACGCTTCAAATTGTTAGACCCTGCATAAATTAAACTTTTGTTAGATCCTGCATAAATTGCTTTGTAATTCCTACATAATTTTGCTCAGCTAATATATCAGCCATCTTAGCAGTTTTTCACTTAAGCTTTTATAATTTCCTATGCTTTTAATTTATTTTTCGGTAAGACCCATTCTAGAATGACAAGATTTGATGAAATATAAGTTTGGGGGGAAAATGTAGTGATCAGATCCAAGATGTGTTCTTGGATTCAGTCAATCATATCATATTTTAATAGAGATTAAGCAAGTACCATAAAAATGTAATATTTTCAGTGTTATCTTTAAAGCATGGTATTAGAACTTTAGAACTTAATGATTTTATTCCCAGAGTGATATGGCACTCTAGATGAATAGGGATAGATTTAGAAAACAAAGTAAATATTTTAAGACTTCAAGTTTTAGTAAATCTTATATTAGTCACTACTTAATAAAAATGTGTACTTTACCAGTAGATGTAGATTGTATCTTTCATTTCCAGAACACAAGTTTTTGTTACTGCTTTGTTTCATTGTTGCTAAGAATAAAAATATAGGGTCTGTTTGAGCTAATTTTTGGTTATCTTTCCCATAAAAACTAAGTAGAACTTTTTGCAAATGTAGTAATTATCACCAAGACACCTGCATCCCTGGACATTAGCTACAGTTCAGTTTTGGATGTCATATCTGTGTGAGTTTGAGACACACACATGTTATGAATACATGCAAATATTTAGGCTATAATATCTGTAAAGAAGGGGCAGCCACTAACAGCTTCATTACATAGTGTCCTATATATTGTGGTATTTGTTTACTAGCTGTAGTCACATTTAACTAACTCAGATGATCTTGTTAAATTTATTTTTTCTGTGTCTTTACAAAGAAATATTTTGTAATTTACTTAAGAAATTTTAAACACATTGAGGGATTGGAAGCGTGACTTTTTTGGGGGTATGGTAAATGAGCTATAATATAATTGACAAGAAGACTTTAGTTTAATTAAACAAATTACTGTAGTCCTGGTGGCTCAGTCTGTAAAGAATCCACCTGCAATGCAGAAGACATGGGTTTGATTCCTGGGTCGGGAAGATCTCCTGGAGAAGGAAATGGAGACCCACTCCAGTATTCTTGCCTCTGGGAAATCCCATGGACAAAGGAGCCTGGTGGTTTATAATCCATGGGGTCACAAGAGCAGTATGTGACTTAACAGCTAAACCACCACCACCACCACCACTGTAGTAAATGGTACAAGGAACATAGTTGACAAGAGATGAATTTTCCATTCATCTTTCCTCTTTATGGGATATTAGCCTAAGTTTGTTCTTTATTCATCCTATTAGGGTATGCCAGCATTACCTTCATTAAGAAATACTATTATGTGGTTCGCATTTGACATATGACAAAGAATTTAGGGTTATTTCCCAATTCATAAATCACTACAGTGATTACTTACAAGAGTAATGGGCATGATGAATATAACTGTTGAATTAATCAGTTGACAAATTGCTAGAGAAAATGTTGAGGAGCGTGAGATTTGGGTCAAGTGGAAGAGTTAGTGGAGAAAGGCAGCTCAGTGCAGGGGTCATGATATGACCTCTGGAGTTAGGCAGCTCTGGCTCCATGCCTGGCTCTGCTTCTTGCTGCCCTGGACCGTGTACTTTCCTCTCCTGAACTTCAGTGTCTGCTTTTGTAAATTGAGGTTGATAGGCAAGGCCGGTTCACAAAGTTGTTATGTGTGTTAAGTGAGATTATCCATTCAACTGCCATGTATTGTGTATATGCTCAAAATAGGTATTTAAAAAATAATCAGAAATTCTTTCTTTAAAATAGGAAACAGAATGAGAAGACAGTTCAAGTGGCAGAAGATTGAAAGAGGGAGGTTGACTTTAATTTGAAGTGGGAATGAACCCAATTTCTTACCCACAGAACTTAGATCTGAGATGTACCTTGGGTGGAGCCTGCCTCAGCCCCTGCCCTCATGTAAGGAGGCAGGGCTTAGGAAGGGAAAGTGGTGGCTCTGAATGAGAGAGTGTGGGTATAAAGACTAAAACCAGGTGTTCTGACATCATACCCAGTCTCAGATACTTTTTAAAAAATGTAATTCACGTACTATAAATTTACCATTTGAAGTTTACTTTTCAATGATTTCTAGTATATTCACAAGGTTGTGCAAATAATACCTATATCTAATGCCAGAATATTTTATCATCTGCAAAGGAAATCCCATCCCCATTAGCACTCACTCACCATTCTTTCCTCCCCTCTGTCCCTGACAACCACTAGTCTACTTTCTGTCTCTCTGTTGTTGTTTGTTGTTATTCAGTTGCTAAAGTGTGTCTGATTTTTTATGAACCCATGGATTGCAGCATGCCAGCCTTCCCTCTCCATCACGACCTCCCCAAGTTTGCTCAAACTTCTGTCCATTGAGTCGGTGATGCCATCCAATCATTGCATCCTCTGTCACCCCCTTCTCCTCTTGCCCTCAGTCTTTCCCAGCATCAGGGTCTTTTCAGTGAGTCAGCTCTTCTCATCAGGTGACCAAAGGATTGGAGCTTCAGCTACAGCATTAGTCCTTCTAGTGAATATTCAGAGTTGATTTCATTTAGGATTGACTGGTTTGATCTACTTGCAGTCCAAAGGACTCTTCAAGAGTCTTCTCTAGTACCACAATTCAAAAGCATCAATTCTTCGGTGCTCAGCCTTCTGTCCCTATAGAAGTGCCTATTTTAAACATTTCAAGTAGACATTTCAAGTATGATATATGGCTTTGTATCTGGCTTCTTTAACTTAGCTTGATATTTTCAAGGTTCATTTATGTTGTAGCATGTATCAGTGCTTCATTCGTTTTTCTAAGTCATAATTCGGTTGTATGGATATACCACATTTTTATAGTGATAGGTTGTTTCCATATTCTTGAAAGGAGTTAGGGCTGTGCAAATTGGAAACATTTAAGGAGGGTGTAAAGCAAAAGACCACCAAATTCCTTAAGTAATTCATCAGGAGCTGTAAAAGCTCTGAAGATGCAAATTGCTCAGTTTTTTCTATGGTTCAGACCTGAAAATGGTTGGAAATCAAGATGAGTGACTCCTTTGCCTTTCTTCATGTCATTCTAGGGAAATAGGTTACTGTGGCATTGTTTTTACCCTATCACTTTGGCCTCAGATTAAACCATGGGGTACTCAAGCCAGACTGTTGCTGCTGTTGTTGTTGTTCAGTTGCTAAGTTGTGTCTGACTATTTGTGACTCCATGGACTTCAGCATGCTAGACTTTCCTGTCCTTCACTATCTCCTGGAATTTGCTGAAATTCATGTCTATTGAGTCAGTGATGCTAGCTAACCATCTCATCTTCTGCCACCCGCTTCTCCTTTTGTCCTCAATCTTTCCCAGCATCAGAGTCTTTTCCAGTGAATCGGCTTTTTGCATCAAGTGGCCAAAGTATTGGAGCTTCAACTTCAGTATCAGTCCTTTCAGTGAATATTCAGGACTGATTTTCTTTAGGATTGACTGGTTTGATGTCCTTCCAGTCTGAGGGACTCTCAATAGTCTTCTCTAGCACCATAATTTGAAAGCATCAGTTCTTTGGTGCTCAATCTTCTTTATGGTCCTGCTCTCACATCTGTACATGACTACTGGAAAAAAAACCCCGTATCTTTGCCTATATGGACCTTTCTCAGCAAGGTGATGTCTCTACTTTTTAATGTGCTCTCTAGGTTTGTTGTAGCTTTCCTTCCAAGGAGCAAGCGTCTTTTAATTTCATGGTTGCAGTCACCGTCTGCAGTGATTTTGGAGCCCAAGAAAATAAAATCTGTCATTGCTTCCACTTTCCCCCCTTCTATTTGCCATGAAGTGATGGGACTGGATGCCGTGATCTTAGTTTTTTAAATGTTGAGTTTCAGGCCAGCTTTTTCACTCTCTTCTTTTACCGTCATCAAGAGGCTCTTTGGTTCCTTTTCATTTTCTGCCATTTGCATGGTATCATCTGTGTATCTGAGGTTGTTGATATTTCTCCTGGCAATCTTGATTCCAGCCTGTACTTCATCCAGCCTGGCATTTCGCCTGATGTACTCTGCATATAAGTTAAATAAGCAGGGTGACAATATGCAGCCTTATGGTACTCCTTTCCCAATTTTAAAGCCAAGCTGAGTCAATCAAATTTACTAGTATAGGAATTGAGAATTAAGACTCATCTATCACAGTCAAAATCTTCATGAACTCAGTCAAGGCAGATATAAACTTTCAGAAGCTCTGAGCAGCTCTTTTCCACAGTGGCTCAGAGGAAGATCATGTAGAAATAGGAGAAGGAGAGAGACAGAATGCTGCCTGAATTGTCAGAGCTTTCCAAGCTCTTATTTTAGGCTTTCTTCCCATCAGGCTCAGATATTCTTGGCCTCTAAGAAACAATTAAAAATAGCTAACATCTATAAAACACGTGCTATGTGCCAGATGTGTTGCAGGTATTAACTCTTTTGATCTGAACAAAAATCCTACTATAGTTATTCTAATTTTGTTGATAGAGAAGCTAAGGTACAGAGAGGGCAGGTAACCTGCCCAGGGTGACACATAAAGACTTGTAAAGCCATAATCCAAACCTGGCTCTATAGCCACTCATTAAACTCCACTTTACAGCCTGAGCCAGCTTGAATTGGTTTCTATTACAGCCAAAATAAACTTCACTTTTAAAATGCCCTTCTCTGCTTAGCCCCATCTGTCCCTAATTCCCATTTCTTCCCAGCCTCCTTCTATTTCTTTCCAGTCACCTACTCCCTCTGCACACACACATACATATCCATGCACCAATCATGGCAGCCCACACACTGTTCCAAAATCCCAGCTACTTTTGACCTTGTTTATAGGGCTTGGAATTCCTTCTGGCTCTGTCTGCTGGGCAGACATCCTGCCATTTTTTAAGGCCTCTGTCCTGACTCACCTCCTCTACTGAGCCCATGTGACCCCTCCTCTCTGTTCCTCTGTGGTCCCTGCCTTCGTAGACCTCTTTGCTCTTCCTCAAATGCTCCACCCTCTGACCTTCACCAGATATCTCTAACAATCTGCTCAATTTACTTGTTTAAAAACTTTTGTATCTCTTTGAGGATACACTAGTCAGCTTCACTCTCATGGCATATAACCAGTGCTCAATGGTCTAGTCAGCTTCACTCTCATGGCATATAACCAGTGCTCAATAAATATTTATTGAATGAATAACCAAAATCTTTGAATCTTTATAGGGTATTTTACTAGCATTGACATTAGTAACATGCATGCATTAATATGTGCACAAGTGGACAGGTATGGACAAGGAGAGAAAGTATTATTGTCTTTAAGTTTGAGGATATTTCCAAATCTACATATGTATTTATGTGTCTACACATCTGTACAAACACTTGAGACTGTAGGAACGAATGTATATGTATCAGAGACCCTGGAAAAATGTATTATCTTGCCCATCACTTTGTTCCTTTCTCTCCTGGAGGTAGCAGACATCAGTGCCCTCAGATAGGAGAGTGATTGATTAAGTGCCTTCTGTAGAATCAAGAGAGTAGAAACATTGTCAAGAGATTGTTCAGTTCATCTTCATATCATAGGGGCAAGTCAATGTATTAATGATACATGACAGCAAATTTCTTATTTCATTTCTTAGATCTTTCAAAAAATAATGACTCTAAAAAATGGTGACTATAATTTTTGGGGAACATTGTCTAAGAGAATAGACTTGATTAAAGTCTATTCAAGTGAGGTGATTAAAGAAGGTTTTCTGGTATAGATGTGTAATAATTTGCATAACTTTAAATGTTTTTTGCATAATTTTTTATATAATTGAAAATGGTATATGTTTGTTTAAAAGTAGTTCTTTCCTATAGGCAAAGAGCAAACAAATGACAAAATACCAACCAAACAAAAAAACTAAAAAATTCCCACACTTGACCTATGATTCATCCATTTCATAGCTCTTTAATTATTTACTTGTCTGTCTTCTCTGGACAGTTTACGTATTCTAGATAGATAAATTCAGCCCTGGTAAGATATGTGCCCAGCAATCACTGTAGGTACTTTAAAAATGTATCCCTAACGAAGAGGAGTTCTTTTAAGCTCCTTTCTCTTCCTTATTCTTACTCAAATCCATGTGCTCAGGAACATAGTAAATTGGCTGCTCGCAAATAAAAACATTGGTAAAGTCATATTTTTAGAGCACATTCTAGTAAAAGTTGCCACTGTGCTGTATAAGTGATGAATTTTGAAATTGTTTTGTTATAATTTTGTCTGTTAGTGTTAAAAAATTATTGGCAAAGGGACTCCTCTGTCTTGACAAATATAACCTTATTTCTCTCATTAAAGAAAATATTTGCCCCAAAGTTCATTCAGTTCAGTCGCTCAGTCATGTCCGACTCTTTGCGACCCCATGAATTGCAGCACGCCAGGCCTCTCTGTCCATCACCAACTCCCTGAGTCTACCCAAATCCATGTCCATCGAGTCGGTGATGCCATCCAACCATCTCATCCTCTGTCGTCTCCTTCTCCTTCCGCCCCCAATCCTACCCAGCATTAGGGTCTTTTCCAATGAGTCAACCCTTCGCATGAGGTGGCCAAAGTATTGGAGTTTCAGCTTCAACATCAGACCTTCCAATGAACACCCAGGATTGATCTCTTTTAGGATGGATTGATTGGATCTCCTTGCAGTCCAAGGGACTCTCAAGAGTCTTCTCCAACACCACAGTTCAAAAGCATCAATTCTTTGGCGCTCAGCTTTCACACCGTCCAACTCTCACAACCATACATGTCCACTGGACTGAGCACCAAATGACAAGGACAGAGCAGTAGGTCATTATGTGGGGGTACTTTCTCATGCCTAAGTTTTTAACAATAATTCTAGAAGATAAATGAGGTCTTATTGCTCTGTAAAATTGTTTCTGTAAATGAGGTCTTACTGCTCACTGGATAGAAGCAGAATCAGAAATACTTTTCTCTCTTTTCCTTAAATAATAATTTTTAAAGCCACTTTGTAATCCTGTGTCTTTGCTAATAAGAGAAAACTGTTTTTCTGTGAGAGTGAGGCTTTTCTCAGCCTGTCAGTCTGTCCACTTTAACCAGAGACAAGATCGAGTACATGCTTAAGGGAATAATCTTCAGAACAGCTGGTCTAGTGGTTGTTTAGCTTCTAGTGTAGTTTCCTCTTCAGGTTTTCCAGTCCTTTTTTAAGGTATCCAAGTAATGATAAATGAGTTTATGTTTCATGTTCACAGTAATTGATTTTTAAATACTCTTGGATAAGGCTGACCTTTGCCTAGCAGCTAAATTTAGGAATAATTTAAAATAACTTTATAATACTATTACTTCCTGGAAATCATTCTGATGACTATCTTTGAAGTATTTTTAAAAAGTGAAAGTAAATTCTTGGCATTGCTTAGGAAATAGTTCTGAATACAACATGTGAATTTAAAAATAGGTGTAGGAGTCCAATAAAGGCATTTCACAAAACGCCAGTTGTTTTCACTCTTGTCTTCTGTTCTGTGGTTTATATTCAACCCTCTGATACTGAGGTTTGTATATGGCCTAATAGATGTGTAGGCTGTTCTCTGAAGCAAGCATACAACTAAATTACTGTTTTCAGGACTCTGAATGTCTGAATGGAAAGATACTTGATAGTGTGGGAGTTCCCAGTTTTGAAAAACAGAATACCAAAAATTGTTAATATTTTGGTAAAAGTCCAGACTAAGCTCCCCTCCTGCTCTTCTTTCTATGTGTTTTCATACATCAGAACCATGTTGTTGTTATTATCTAGTTAATTATGTTATTTCTGGTTCTCTTTCAGGAAGTTCCTCTCCCCATGAACTCTAGTAAATAACAAGTTAAAAGTAAAATAAATGGCGCTATCAGACATCAGGCTCTGGAAAGATGTTTTGTTTATCCTTAATTATTCTCTGTTTAAAATAATTATTTGCATTAGGAGAAGATTCTTTTTAACCTGACATTTAACCTCAATGATCCAATAGCATTTCTAACAATAAATAATAAAAATGGAGAGAAATCTGTTATTAATAAAAGAATTCAGTTGGGATTTGGCTTTCTGCTTCTACAGAATGGGACAAATGACCAGCTCTAGAACAGTGATGAGGTTGGTAAAATCTATCCTTAAGCCGCTAGCCCTCCCCTCCCTTTTCTCTCTTTCTTGCTGCTGTTTTCAACAAGAAGATGGTATCAGCCACATCTTCGAATGAATTTTAAAATGTTGTGTTGATAGCAGCTTCTCCCACACTGTTTCTTGTGAACATCTAGTGTCTCCTGGTACACTAGTAGGTCTCACATGGAAAAGGAGTAAAAAATTCCTGGTTAAAAAAAGTTAAACAGTGCTTCTTAGAATCTTTAATATGCTTTTTGTTTGTTTTTCTTTTTGAGCTATAATTCACACGACATAAAACTTTCCATTTAAGAGTGTACAGTTCAGTGATTCTGAGTATATTCACTATGTTCTGCAACCATCACCACAAATTTGAAAATATTTCCATCACCCCAGAAAGAACCTTATACCTTAAATTAACAGTCAGTCCCAAATCACCCCTCCTCCAATCCCATGGCAACCACTAAATTTCCATCTGTATAGCTATTCTGGACATTTTATATAAATTAAATAATGATATGTGACCTTTTGTTACTAGGTCCTTTTACTTATGTTTTCAAGTTCATCCATATTGAAATATATAAAAAAATTAAGTGCTTCATGCTTATGTATGGCTAAATAATAGTCCATTGTATGGATATTCAATATCTTATTTATCTACTTATCTGTTGATATTTATTTACAAAACAAATAGACTCACAGATATAGAAAATAAACTTATGGTTACCAAAGGGAACCCAGCAGATAGGCACATTGGTAGAAGCACAAAAAGGAAACACAGAAGCAGTGGTATCTGCGCCCCCATGTGCAAGGCTGATGTGACCAAATCAATTGGTGAAAGAAATGCTATCAGTCATGTTTACGTGGTTTTATAATATGTGTAGGTACTCATCTAATGAGTTGATGTTATTTTAGAAAATATAGAAATTTGAAGTAATTTCAATCTACTTTTAACATTTTATTTTATGAAAATTTTCACGTATAAATCAAAGTTGAAAGAATTTTACAGTGAGTACCTACCACCTTGGTAAAATTTATATACAATCGCAGCAGTGTTAGTCCCTCAGTCATGTGCAACTCTTTGGGACCCGCCAGGCTCCTCTGTCCATGGGATTCTCCAGGCAAGAATACTGGAATGGATTGCCATTCCCTTCTCCAGAGGATCTTCCTGACCCAGGGATCAAACCCAGGTCTCCTGCATTGTAGGCAGATTCTTTACCATCTGAGCTACAGGGAAGATCTAAGTCCATGGGATTTTCCAGGCAAGAGTACTTGAGTGGGTTGCCATTTCCTTCTCTAGGGGATCTTCCCAACCCAGGGATTGAACCCGGGTCTTCCACATTGTAGGCAGATGCTTTACCATCTGAGCCACCAGGGAAATTCAAGTTTGTATACAGTGTAATACATAAATCTCAAGGATACACAAAAAGAGAGTTGATAAATCTACACATCTGTGTAATGCAAACCCTTAGCAAAATACAGACCTTAATCCCAAAAAGTTCCCTTTCCTCCACTAACTTTTACTCGCACTACCCAGAGGCAATTATCATGTTTATTTTATTCCACTGGAGATACATTTTGCATGTTCTTGAACTGTTGTATATGCTCTCATTCAGTATGTACTCTTTTGTATAAGGCTTCTCTCATAGACACAACATTTGTGAGAACTTTTCATGTTGTATCTATCAGTAGCTTGCTCTTTTTTATTGCCGACTAGCATTCTTTTGCTTCTATTTTTTATTGTTATGGTTATTGTGCATACAGCTATATGTTGTTGTGCACATATCTGCATATGAACATACCTGTATAAGTCTTTTTGTGAATATATGCTTTTATTTTTATTGAACAGATACTTAGTAGTGTATGGTTTTCATTTCACAAGAAGCTGCCAGATCTTTTCCAGAATGGTTATACCTTTTTTACACTCTTACCAAATTAGTAATAGAGTTGCAATTGCTTTGCATCTTCACCTATAATAAACATTGTTAATGTTTTTAATTTTAGCCATTTTTGTGCCTATATTGTGGTGTCATGTTGTAGTTTTAATTTGCATTTCCTAGCTGACTACTGATGTTGACCACTTTCTCATGTGCTTATTGGCCACTTGTGTCAAGTTCAAATCTTATGCTCATTCTTTTAAAAATTGAGTTTTTGTTTTTTTTTTTTATCATTGAGTTATAGGAGTTTTAATACATCCTGGGTACCAGTCCTTTATCAGAGGTATGTTTTGTAAGTGTTTTCCCATTTGTGGCTTGCCTGTTATCTTCTCAGTGGTATCTGTGCCTCATTTAGGGATCTGTTGCCTGCCTTAATGCTAATCTGAGCTTTTAAAATGTGTGTTCCAGGTGATGGAGCCTAAAAAGTACATATTTTTCAATCATCATAACATTTGGGTGACTAGAGAGCAGATACCAGAATGCATATGGAATCTGTCTAAAAGTTTCTTTTTGAGTATTGCCTGCTTGTATTAAAAAAAAAAAAAAATCAAGAAACTTTCCATTATGTGACATCATTTTTATACTTAAAACTTTTCCATTCACATGTGTAAGGTTCTGATTTTAATGTGCCACTTTAAACAACTGAAATTGCTTCAGACTACTGGATTACACTGTGATAAGCCAAATGGGCTTCAGGACACTCCCTTCACACCCGAGACACATGCCAGAAACCAAACAGATGGTAAATTAGGCAGAAATGACCCTCGGCATTCTCATTAGAGCAGTTGGGGAAATTTTAATGGGCCCCTGTTTGCCTGGGCCGGTATCTAATACCCTTTGAACTGCCACTTTTTTTCTTGTTACAAGTCAACAACCACCATGTATATTTTAATAGGGATTATCAAACACATTTTGCCCAGAAGATGTACAGCCCTCTAATGCTAATTAGCCAAGTTTAAATAATCACTGAGTTCTGGGATAATTGGAAAGAAACACTGTTTTTCTTGCCAGTGCATAATTACTAATTAACAGGAAGATGAAATATCTGTGTGGCAGTCATATCTAGAAGAATCTGTTAAGAGTTAATTAATTGATGAGTTGGTGCCAAGTCAAGGTTGGTCAAGAAAGTTTACAGATGAACTTTTCTTGTTAAATAAGTAAATAAATATACACAATATGTAAAGATTATGTTGTTGAACCAGAGCAGAGCATGGGTGGAATTAAGACTGTGACTTTGGCTTAGTGTAACAGTGCTTAAGGCAGCTGGTCATTACATTAAAGAATTAGTGTCTTTGACTCTAAATATTAAAAACACCAACTGCTAACATAAGATTTGAAGCTTTATTAATATGCTTTTCTCTTGACCCTAATAATTGCATGGGCTTTCTCACCCTTTAAATATCCTCATGAAACTGGGCCACAGCCTCCTTTGTGTTTTTCAGCATATTAGTGTTAGGACTTGAGTGAATGAAATGGATAGTTGGGAGATTCACCTAGAAGAAAATAAAAGCTTAACCCTCAGTTTTCTTTGTTTTTGTTAACATAGAAGTTACCATTGTGTTGCTCTTCAAAACAGAAAAAACACAAAAGATTAAACCGTTTTTTAAAAGTAAATATTTTTATTAAATAATAGCATGCTTTTAAATATATTTTAAGTTTGTTCATTTAAACAAATCAGTGGGTAGTGTCAAGTACTTAATATTCACTGCTTTAGATTTAAATGTTTTAAAATTCCATTTGTTTAGGGAGTCTTTTAATCCCTGGGAAAAATAAAAATTCAATGATTTATGAATGCATACATTTTATTAATTTTTTTCAAAATCTATTGCAGTGAAGAGTGTACTGTATGTAGAAATATTTTAGAACTAGAAGTTTTGTGAATAATAAAATGTTGAATTGTTCAAAAAATGATAGAACACTTCATAAAGCTATAGTTTCATAAATTATGGTGGAAATGAATATTTTTGCTGGTTTCTTTTGAAATAGAAGTGAATAAAGAAAACTTTGTAATGGAACACTTTAAACCTTCCACACACTTAACATTTAACACTGAAAATTCTGAAAATGTTATTGAAATAGGAATTCTAATGTTTTGGTTTATTCTCATATATTTAGGACTCAGTCATACCTAAAAGTAGTCTGTCTTCAAAGAATAAAAGGAGAATAAGTGACTGTTTTACTTCTCTTGATGTGTATTCTCTTCTGATGTTGGGGAATCACTTAATCAATTTGCTTATCAATTATACATGTTCCTGTGATCTTCAGCCTTGGGATACGTAATATTCTTTAGTTACTGTTTCAACACATCATAACAGAGATATTTATTGTTTCATGATTTGTGCTTGTTTGTTGAGTGTATATTTGTGTGCCCTTGGTTTCAAAGTAAAAGGTAGATTCTGTGCTGGGTTGTGGTATTATAGAAGTTTGAAAAGCACTCACTGCTTTGCGGGGTCCCTCTAACACTGTTTGCTTAAGTCTGTGTGCATTTGTGTTCAGATATTTTATATACATTATGGGATTCCCAGGTCGTGCTACTGGTAAAGAATTCATCTGCCAATGCAGGAGACATTAGAGACCTGGATTCGGTCGCTGGATCTGGAAGATCTCTGGAGGGGGAAATGGTTACCCAATCCAGTATTCTTGCCTGAGGAATACCATGGACAGAGGAGCCTGACGGGCTACAGTCTACTGGGTAGCAAAGAATTGGAGATGACTGAAGCGACTCAGAATGCACACATGCATTTATATACATTAGATCTTTGGCATATAAGATTTAGCATTTGTAGTTTTGATGGCTAGTAAACCTCCTCGGAGAACAAGACCATGTAATAATGTTATTCATCTAAAGCACAAATTTGAATGATAGATGTTTCAAGAGTTGTTGAGGAGCCCCTCAGTATCCATATTTCAATGAATTTTTATGTTTTTCTGATTGTTCTCATGCAGTATGGCAGTGATAACTTTTATTCCTTTGTGAAAATTGCCCTACAAAGGAGGTCAACCATTCGAGCTAGAGATGAACATGAGGAGAAAGAGAAGAGTCTCAACTTGAGTGCTCACATTCCAGGGTCCAATTTTATGGCCCCTACTTGAGGCCTGTGCATCCTTTAAGGAATATCTGGGGGAGTCTGGCTCATCTCTAGCTGTGTGCTGGCATCCTTATATTCCATCCTCTGTGGAGTCCCCTGTGAATGCAGCTTTGGGGAACAGGAAGGGAAACCTTCATTTCTTTATTTTCTCCCTATGCATTGTCTCTCTCTCCTCTGCCCATGCAACTGGGCTGTGCAGAGAGATCCTTCTGGTTCCCTTTAAGGCTCTTTTTGCATTGTCAGACTCAGAAACCTGCCCCAGAGTCACTCTCCTCTTTTTGAAAACTCCCATATTGGACTCACAACTAAAGATCCCTTTGGCTAAGACATCAGATTTCCTGTTATACATCTAACATATGGATTAATGATTGATTACAGATATATTCTAAGCTATATTATTTCCTGTAGGCATAGAGGAATTTTCTAAATTTATCTTAGTTTCCAAATGATAATATTAGTCCGTATTAAAAAAGGCAGTATTATGCTGGCAAAACCTAGTGATTTTCGTTTTAAACTAAATTTTTATGCTAGGGAATAAAAAAAAAAAATAAGCAAAATATATTAAAGTCTTGAAGGGATGCACTGGCTCTTGAACTAGTCATTATTTAGAAAAACAGGGTATGTGGTTGAAACTAAATTTAAAAAAAAATGGTTTGGTCCAAGAAATTTTAAATTTAAAAATATTTAAATCTTAAATTATCTTCTGAATAATTGAAACACGTACTACTACAGTTATTTCTCCACTCTTCTCCAGTAGCATATTGGGCACCTACCGACCTGGGGAGTTCATCTTTCAGTGTCATACCTTTTTGCTTTTTCATACTGTTCATGGGGTTCTCAAGGCAAGAATACTGAAGTGGTTCGCCATTCCCTTCTCCAGTGGACCACGTTTTGTCAGAACTCTCTGCCATGACCCATCCATCTTGGGTGGCCCTACATGGCATGGCTCATAGTTTCATTGAGTTAGACAAGGCTGTGGTCCATGTGATCAGGTTGGTTAGGTTTCTGTGATTGTGGAGAAATAACTCCAGAAAGAATGAAGAGACAGAGCCAAAGTGAAAACAATACCCAGTTGTGGATGTGATGTGTGATGGAAGTAAAGTCAGATACTGTAGACAACAATATTGCATAGGAATCTGGAATGTTGGGTCCATGAATCAAGGCTAATTGGAAGTGGTCAAACAGGACATGGCAAGAATGAACATCAACATTTTAGGAATCAGCAAAATAAAATGGACTGAAATGGGTGAATTTAACTCAGATGACCATTATATCTACTACTGTGGGCAAGAATCCCCTAGAAGAAATGGAGTAGCCATTCATAGTCGACAAGAGAGTCCAGAATGCAGTACCTGGGTGCAATCTCAAAAATGACAGAATGATCTCTGTTTGTTTCCAAGGAACATTCAACATCAGAATAATCCAAGTCTATGCCCTGCCCAGTAATGCTGAAGAAGCTGAAGTTGAACGGTTCTACGAAGACCTAAAGACCTTCTAGAATTAACACCCCAAAAAGATATCCTCTTCATTATAGGGGACAGGAATGCAAAAGTAGGAAGTCAAGAGCTACCTGGAGTAACAGACAAATTTGGCCTTGGAGTACAGAATGAAGCAGGGCAAAGGCTAATAGAGTTTTGCCAAGAGAACACACTGGTCATAGCAAACACCATCTTCAGCAACACAAGAGAAGACTCTACACATGGACATCGTCAGCTGGTCAATACTGAAATCAGATTGATTATATTCTTTGCAGCCAAAGATGGAGAAGCTCTATACAGTCAGCAAAAACAAGACCAGGAGCTGACTGTGGCTCAGATCATGAATTCGTTATTGCCAAATTCAGACTTATATTGAAGAAAGTAGGGAAAACCACTAGACCATATAGGTATGACCTAAATCAAATACCTTACTATTTTACATTGGAAGTGAGAAATAGATTCAAGGGTAGACAGATAAACAGAATGCCTGTAGAACTATGGATGGAGGTTCATGACATTGTACAGGAGACAGTGATCAAGACCATCCCCAAGAAAAATAAATGCAAAAAGTCAAAATGATTGTCTGAAGAGGCCTTACAAATAGCTGAGAAAAGAAGAGAAGCAAAAGGCAAAGGAGAAAAGGAAGAATATACCCATTTGAATGCAGAGTTACAAAGAATAGCAAGGAGAGATAAGAAAGCCTGCCTCAACAATCAATGCAAGGAAATAGAGGAAAACAATAGAATAGGAAACACTAGAGATCTCTTCAAGAAAATCAGAGATACCAAAGGAACATTTCATGCAAAGATGAGCACAATAAAGGACAGAAATGGTATGGACCTAACAGAAGCAGAAGATATTAAGAAGAGGTGGCAAAAATACACAAAAGGACTATACAAAAAAGATATTCATGACCCAGATAACTACCATGGTGTGATCACTCACCTAGAGCCAGACATCCTGAAATGTGAAGTCAAGTGGACTTTAGGAAGCATCACTACAAACAAAGTTAGTGGAGATGATGGAATTCCAGTTGAGCTATTTCAAATCCTGAAAGATGGTGCTGTGAAAGTGCTGCACTCAATATGCCAGCAAATCTGGAAAACTCAGCAGTGGCCACAGGACTGGAAAAAGTCAGTTTTCATTCCAATCCCAAAGAAAGGCAATGCCAAAGAATGTTCAAACTACCATACAATTGTACTCACCTCACACGCTAGTAAAGTAATGCTCAAAATTCTCCAACCAGGCTTCAGCGATACGTGAACCATGAACTTCCAGATGTTCAAGCTGGTTTTAGAAAAGGCAGAGGAACCAGAGATCAAATTGCCAACATCCGATGGATCATCGAAAAAGCAAGAGAGTTCCAGAAAAACATCTACTTTCGCTTTATTGACTATGCCAAAGCCTTTGACTGTGTGGATCACAACAAACTGTGGAAAATTCTTAAAGAGATGAGAATACCAGACCACCTGATCTGCCTCCTGAGACATCTGTATGCAAGTCAAGAAGCAACAGTTAGAACTGGACATGGAACAACAGACTGGTTCCAAAGATGGGAAAGGCGTATGTCAAGACTGTATATTGTCACCCTGCTTATTTAACTTATATGCAGTGTATATCATGAGAAATGCTGAAGTGGATGAAGCACAAGCTGGAATCAAGATTGCCGGGAGAAATATCAATAACCTCAGATATGCCGAAAACCTGACCCTTATGGCAGAAAGCGAAGAAGAACTAAGGAGCCTCTTGATGAAAGTGAAACAGGAGAGTGAAAAAGTTGGCTTAAAACTCAACATTGAGAATACATTTGAATCAGTTCTAATGAGGTGGCTGAAATTGAAGCCAATTATAAAGAGTGAAGTTAAGTCAGAAAGAAAAACACCAATACAGTATACTAACACATATATATGGAATTTAGAAAGATGGTAATGATAACCCTATATGCGAGACAGCAAAAGAGACACAGATGTATAGAACAGTCTTTTGGACTCTGGGAGAAGGCGAGGGTGGGATGATTTGAGAGAATAGCATTGAAACATATATATTATCATATGTGAAACAGATTGCCAGACCAGGTTTGATGGTTGAGACAGGTGCTCAGGGCTGGTGCACTGGGATGACCCAGAGGGATGGGATGGGGAAGGAGGTGGGAGGGGCTTCAGGATGGGGAACACATGTACACCCATGGCTGGTTCACGTCAATGTATGGCAAAAACCACTACAATATTGTAAAGTAAAACTCAACATTCAGAAAACTAAGATCATGGCATCTGGTCCCATCACTTCATGGCAAATAGACGGGGAAACAATGAGAGACTTTATTTTCTTGGGCTCCAAAGTCACTGCAGATGGTGAATGCAGCCATGAAATTAGAAGACACTTGCTCCTTGGAAGAAAAGTTATGACCAACCTAGACAGCATATTAAAAAGAAGAGGCATTACTTTACAACAAAGGTCCGTCTAGTCAAAGCTATGGTTTTCCTAGTAGTCACGTATGGATGTGAGAGTTGGACTATAAAGAAAGCTGAGTGCCAAAGAACTGATGCTTTTGAACTGTGGCGTTGGAGAGGATTCTTGAGAGTCCCTTGGACTGCAAGGAGATCCAGTCTGTCAATCCTAAATGCAATCAGTCCTGAATACTCTTTGGAAGGACTGATGCTAAAGCTGAAACTCCAATACTTTGGCCACCTCATGTGAAGAACCAACTCATTGGAAAAGACCCTGATGCTGGGAAAGATCGAAGGCAGGAGGAGAAGGGGACGACAGAGGATGAGATGGTTGGATGGCATCACCAACTCAACGGACATGAGTTTGAGTAAACTCCAGGAGTTGGTGATGGATAGGGAAGCCTGGTGTGCTGCAGTCCATGGGTTCCCAAAGAGTCAGACATGACTGAGCGACTGAGCTGAACTACTACAGTTTTATATAGGAAAAAGGACTATGTCAGAGATGGATATGTTGACACACACACATCCACCCCCCCAACCCTGATTTTCTGCATGAGCTAGATTCCTCAGAAAGAAGACAAGATGCCTAGACAGAGAGGAGGAACAGTGGAGGGAGAGCAAGAGATTTAACAGCTGATGGATGGAGCACACCAGGCTTACGACAGGGATGATGACTTTTATTGGTACTCCTTACTTTTCCTTTTATTTTCTTTTTCCTCCCATTTCGAATTTCTGCCCTGTCCCACTTCTTTTTACTTTTCTTTCTTCTTCTTTTTTTTAAACTCCTCTTTTTAGTCCCTCTTCAGTGCTTTTACTTATTTTCTCTCCCTCTGAATCCAGGTGGCTTCTCACTAATTTACTTTTTTAAATTGGCATAACATTGTATTATTTGCAGGTGTACACCATAATGATTTGATACTATATAAATGGTCACCTCGATAAGCTTAGTTAGCATTTATCCCCATACATTGTTATATAATTTTTTTTCTTGTGCTAAGCCCTTCTAAGATTACTTTCTTAGCAACTTCTGAATATGCAATATAGTATTATTAACTCTAGCTACCATGCTCTAACTTACACCCCACAATTTATTTACTTTATAACTGGAACTTTGTACTTTTGAACCCCTTCACCCATTTTGCCTCATTTAAAAAAAATAAAATAGCCAATAATCTTTATTTTGCACTTCCCCACCCCTCTTCCCTCTCCAAAAAGCACTAATGGATAGATTTGTGCATATGAAAATACAGTTAAGAAGTATTTAGGATGATCTCAAATTAATAGAAAAAAAGCACTTATCTCAACATAGATGCTTTGTTTCTCTGTATGGACAGAAAAAATTTGACTTGTAAAACAAGTTCAGTTCAATTCAGTTCAGTCGCTCAGTCGTGTCCGACTCTTTGTGACCCCATGAATCGCAGCATGCCAGGCCTCCCTGTCCATCACCAACTCCCGGAGTCTACCCAAACCCATGTCCATCAAGTTGGTGATGCCATCCAGCCATCTCATCCTCTGTCGTCCCCTTCTCCTCCTGCCCCCAATCCTTCCCAGCATCAGGGTCTTTTCCAGTGAGTTGGTTCTTCACATGAGGTGGCCAAAGTATTGGAGTTTCAGCTTCAACATCAATCCTTCCAATGAACACCCAGGACTGATCTCCCCTAGGATGGACTGATTGGATCTTCTTGCAGTCCAAGGGACTCTCAAGAGTCTTCTCCAACGCCACAGTTCAAAAGCATCAATTCTTCGGCGCTCAGCTTTCTTCACAGTCCAACTCTCACATCCATACATGACTACTAGGAAAACCATAGCCTTGACTAGACGGACCTTTGTTGGCAAAGTAAAACAAGGAAGGCTATGAAATACTCTACTCTTGAAAGGTTGACTACATTTCCACTGATTTGCAATTTAACATTCATGGCAAAAAATATTTCTGTAACTCCACTGCCCTACCTCTGGCAAACACCAATTCATTTTCTGTATCTGTAAGCTTGGTTTATTTGTTTGTTAAATTTCATATGTAAATGAGATCATACAGTATTTGTTTTTTTCTTGTCTGACTTATTTCACTTAGTATATAATGCCCTCAGGGTCCTTCCATATTGCTACAAATGGCAAGATTTCATTCTGTTTTTATGGGTGAATAACATATAAATATTTTTATGGCTGAATTATATATATATATGTGTGTGTGTGTGTATTTTATACATCACATCTTCTGTATTCATTCATTGATGGACATGTAGGTTATTGCCATATTTTGGCTACTATGAATAATGCTGTAATGAACATAGGATTGCATATATCTTTTCAAGTTAATGTTTTCATTTTCTTTAGATAAATATACAGAAGTGGAATTTCTAGATCATATTTTGGCTTTATTCTTAATTTTTTGAGCAACCTCTACACTCTTTTCTATAGCGGCTGTCCCAATTTACATTTCCACCAGCAGTGTACAGAAGTTCCCTTTCCTGCACATCCTCATCAATACTTGTTATTTCTTGTCTTTTTGGTGGTGATAGCCATTAGAGACAAGTGTGAGGTGATATATCACTGTGATTTTGATTTGCATTTCCCTGATAATTAGTGATGTTGAGCATCTTTTCACCTATCTGTTGGCCATCTTTGTGTCATCCTTGGAAACTGTCCTCTGCTCATTTTTAAATCAGATGGAGTGTTTTTGCTATTGAGTTGTATAAGTTCTTTATATATTTTTTGGTACTAACTCCTTATCACATTTGCAAATATTTTCTCCTATTCAGTGGGTTACTTTTCATTTTGTTGATGGTTTCCTTTTAGACCACCTTTTCAGTGCTTTTACTTATTTTTCTGATTTTGCTTCTAAGTGGTTGCTCATTTATTTCAATTCTCTATTCCATTTTATCCTTCCTTTAATCTTGTATTTCTTATCTCTTTTCCCTGCCTACACTTTTCTTCCTCTCGTCAGGATATCTTTTCTGTTGACATGAACTCACTTTCTACTCTTGTCCTCTCATCCTTTTCCTCATTATATAAGCAGCATTTACTCCTTTGGTATATCCAGAGGGATAGTATTTAGGTTTCTGGCGTTCTCTTCATAATCAAGCAGAGCATGCCCTATATTTACAGCATGTCAGGTGCAGAGCAGACTTATGAAGATATACCAAGAGGAAGGCAGAGAAATGGCAGCCCTAGGTGAAAGGCTTAAACTCTGAGACCTTGTCAGGTGATTGGTCATAATGTTGGGGAAAACAGTATATTTTAAATTACATTTTAAAGTAACAAGTATAGGGCTTCCCTCATGGCTTAGTGGTAAAGAATCTGCCTGCCAATGTAGAAGCCATGGATTCAATCTTTGATCCGGGAAGCTCCCACATAATGCAGTGCAGCTAAGCCCGTGCACCACAATTATTGAACCTGTGCTCTAGAGCCTGGGAGCAGCAACTACTGAGCCCACATGCCAAAACTATTGAAGCCCACCTGTTCTAAAGCCCGTGTTTGGCAACAAGAGAAGTAACTGCAATAAGCCCATGCACTGTAACTAGAGAAAAGCTTGTGCAGCAATGAAGACCCAGCACAGCCAAAAATAAATAAAAGTATTAAAAAATTAAATAAGTATAATATAAAAGCATATTTTAAATTATATTTAAAATTATTGAATAAGGTTTTATGCTCTTTGTTCAAGATTTTTCTTTCAAATATTTGAGATATCTTATGAATTCCAAAGTACAAAGTATCACCAGTATATTAGTCCTCTATAATTTTTAAAGACTTCAAAGCAAACATGAGCAAAGTTGGTTGTGATCTTATAAAAGGGAGTTACCCCAATTCCCTAATACACATCTAGAAAATGAATTTTCACATGGCTGTGGTGAGGACTGGTTGTAATTATAGGGAAAAACTACTGAGCATATAACATGAGTTCTCAGTAATCGTTTTCCCATCTCTGCTTTTCACCCTTTAAATTTGCTAATGAGTCTCTAGATATTGTCATATATTCCTGCAAAATTTTAGTGGCTTAGATCTAGAGACTTTTCCCCCTCATTTGTATATATATCTATCTATATGGTCAAAATGGAGGGTTTGCTTCACATAGTCATTCAAAACCTGAACAACTGATGGAGGCTCTGTGATCTTCATAAAACTTCTAAGGTTACCTTGGGCATCAATTTCCAGCTGATAGAAGAGAGAAAGGAGAGGAAAGAAAGTACAATTACTTAACTACCTTAGCCCAGAAATGGTGCATCATTTCTGTTCACATTCCCTGAGTGAAAACTAGCCATATGGCTTCACCTGGTGTAAGGGGGTTGGGAGGAGGTGTGCTGGAAAGTGTAGTTTTACATGGAGCAGCTGCTTCTCAGCAACAATTCTGTTCTGTGTCAGGGAAGCATGACTCTTGGTGGTCAGTGAGCTGCCTCTCACTCTTTGCCCCAACACACTCTATTCTTCTCTCCTCTCTTTCACTCTGTTCCCTGGGTTGAAGCAAGGGAAGCTAGGGTGCTGACTCCATGGTGCAAATAACATGATTCACAGTGGGTCTAAATTGGTTGGAAAAGGAACCGAGACCAGGAGGATCCTAAACATGGTGATTAGCAAGAAAAGTAAAGGAATCGGAGGGCTCATTGAGGTTGTAAAGGCAGTAGGTATTTGTTGAATAAATGACTAATGAATGAGCAGTGAGGTAGGGGTAAAATAGTAATAACTAGAAGAAGAAGAGCATTTGGTCAGAGTTGACATGTGAGGAGCTAGTATTTCACAAGTAGAATAATTCCAGTTGAGAAAAAGGTCCATTGTGTCCGTCAAAACATTGCTGACATGGAGAGAAGAAGGTATATGGCACTGAGTTTGTTGTAGAGCTGGGAGGAAAGGCTGTAAGAGGAACCATCAGTGTGTTACAGCAGGAGTTGTTCTAGAGGGAAGACTGCTGAGCCTGATGCAGGGTCACTGGGAGCACATTGGAGATAAGCCTCCTGCCTCACCAGTAACATTAATTACCACATGTAGTGTAATGCTATGAGAATCACCACCCCAATAGCACAGGAAGAATGCTCCGCTAGATCAATGGTTAATTTCTTCTCAAGCAAATAAAGACTTTGATGGAGTTTCACTTTCAGTTGCTATTATCCACTTCTTGATTTAGAGAGAGAATGGGACTCAAGGATCATACCATTCTCTGTAGTGTTTAGGTCTCACTTTAGGGTGCTTGATTGCTCAAATAGCAAAAGGACCTTGGTCTCCCCATAATAGAATCTCACAATGTGAAATCCCAAGGACAATCCTCTACAGCTTGATAGACATATTGTGCTAGAGTTGCAGTTAGGTGAAATGTCAGAGTCTCATTTAACTAGAAATAAAAACCTTTGAAAAAGTTCCGAGTGCTACTCCCTGTGCCCAAGCAGATCCACAATGTGGTTTCAGCTGCTGTGCATAAAAGACACAGGGAGAGGGAAACCAAAGGCACAGGGGCCAGCATAGTGCAAAAACTATTTCCAGAAGTTCCATGGGAGGGTCTGGAGTAAAGTTAAGGAAACATAAGAGAATCACAGGGTGTATCAATAAAAAAAGTCATAGAATTGAAAAAAAGAATTGAGTTGGTGGTAACTAGTTGGTCAGAATTTAGAGAAGCCCACTCAAAAAGTGCCAGCTAAGTCAGTGTTGAAAAGGTCATGTTTTTAGTCGATATCAACTCTGTGCTGTGCTACCTACTTGGAGAAGGCTGGAAAAATGTTTCTTACAACAGGCCATTAGACAAGGATGTCAAGGTTAGTACATCTAATAGTGCCTCATTCCTTTCCAACAAGGAAGCAGTTGAGTCTTTGTAGGTAGCTACAGAAAACATATCCATTTGGAAGAACCTCACCGATTTTTACAATGTTATCCCCATTTGTTGCCTGTGTCTGCCTGCCTCACTCTGTCTGTCTTCCTCTCTCTTTCTTCCTCTCTTAATCTGTCTCCATGAGGTGGAAAGATTCAGAAAACTCCTGGAAAAAGTGCAATATCTTTGAGGGGAGCCTCTGATACATTTAAGCCTGATCCTGCCAATAATGATTGAAGAAAAGAAAAGCAAAAAGGGCCTCGTTTACCAGGCCTTTCTTCACTAAACCTTGATGTTCAGAAGTATAAAATTTGATTTGGCTTTTCATACTTTCTGTGAGTTTTGCACTTTAGCTCATAAGTTTCTCATCCCATTCTTGGTAGCATTCTCAAAAGAAAAATAAGGGCGACAGCCCTCAGTGCTCTTCTCAGATGGAACTGGCTGCTTTGTCGCTATCAGCATTCCAGTGTAGCTCAAGATGGCTAGCAATGCTAATCACCTCATAAAGGTGTGAGGTCAGAAAGTAAGAGTGTTTTACTTACATGGCACGAAGTATAGATTGTTTTTACCTTCTAAAGCAGACTGCGACCCTCAATCTTCTAATATTTACAAGATGGTATAAACTGTTTCTCCACTCCTGACATCACCCTTGATAAATATAAGCTTGTATAATTGGCTGTTTTGGCCACTGCCTTTTCTATTTTGTTGTAATTAGGGATGGGTGACAGGGGATCCGAAGAAGGAGATGTAATTCATAAGTCCTCAACACAGTGAGGTCATGGCTGTGGGTCGGTGGCCAGCAGGCCAAGTGAAAACATCAGGGGTCTCTTGGGGTTGAGAACCAGAAAGCCAGAATGATAAGGGTGGGTCAGTGAGAGTCACCAGAGACGTAAAACAGGAGGCTGGAAACTGGAGAACAGAGCTGTTCTGAATGGCAGCTGAGCAGTCTGTGCTTTACACAAAGCCTCTTGCCAGTTGGGGCTAAAATATGGCTCCTGTTGTGCTTGCCAAGTTTTGTGCTTTGGTGCAGAACCTAGTCTTCCAGAAAAAAGCACCCATGGATTACCAAACTGGGACTATGGGGCTTATTTCATCCAGAGGGAGTATCTTTCTACTTTCTGCAGAAGCCAAGAATGGAGCAATGACTTTGCCAGAGAATCTTATTATTATACTTACAGGCCCTCTTTTTCCCCCCTGCAATAAAGCTTCAGAACTCATTTATTTTGTGTAACTATCTGACACCTCCCAATTACACCTTCCCCAGCCCCTGACAAGTACCATTCTACTCCCTGCTTCTATGTATTTGACTTTTAGATTCCATATGTAAGTAAGATCATACAATATTTGTCTTTCTGTGACTTATTTTGTGTGGCACAATGCCCTCCCAGTCCATCCATGTTGTCACAAATAACAGGATTTCATTCTTTTTTAAAGCTGAATAATATTACATTGTACGAAATAGTGCAGAACATTACTAATCATCAGGTAAATGCAACTCTAAACCACATTGAGTTATCACCTCATGCTTGTTAAGATGGCTATCATAAAAAATAGGAGAACAGATGTTGGTGAGGATATAGAGAAAAGAGAACCCTTGTGCACTGTTAGTGGGAGTATATATTGGTACAGCCAGTGTGGAAAAGAGTATGAAGCATTCTCAAAAAATTTAAACAGAAGTACCATTTCATATAGCAATCTCACTTCTGGGTAGATATCAAAAGAAATTGAGATCTGGATCTCAAAGAGTTATCTGTACCCCCATGTTCCTTGTAGTGTTATTCACAGTAGTCAAGATATGCAAACAACCTAAATTTCCATCAATGGATGGATAAAGAAAATGAGACCATCTCTTTAGCATGAGGTTAAATAAGTGATCACTAGAAAAGTTAAATGATAAGGCGGGATTAGGCAATGCCAAATATTACTAATGTACTAATATCAAGGAAATGTAAACTCTAAAGAATTTTCTGCTTCAACCTTTGGAATTCTCTGTGGCTTTCAACAGTCATTCTCAGAGATCTTGGTCTAAGCCTCGTCTGTGGTAAGAGACTGTTGAAAATCCCCAATGAGGTGAGAAGAGCAACAGCAGTTCCTTGTGATTCCTCTCTAGGAATCTCTAGAGGATTATAAAATCTATAGAGGAAGGTATCTCTATACCTTCACTCCATAAACACTTATTTGATTCCAGGTTATATATATTTTTTTTTCTTAGATGGGCTAATATAGGAGAACTCAGATCCAGAATCAGTTTGGGAAAACAGGGTGGGGGAGGGTGGGGCTAGGGGAAAGAAGATTTGTATGACATTTTGGGACAGACTAGAAAGTAAACTTAGAACTCTCAAAATGCCCTGGAATATCTGGAAGCAATAGAAAACCCCTTCAAGGAGGGATAAGGCAGTGAAAATGCTGGAGATCTGAGGCTAGTTACTATTTTACCACTAGCTTCTGGAACAAAGGCACACAGTTGATCAATGCTACTGAGAGTTTTCTCCAGAATTCTGTGGGCTAATTCAGCCCTAGTTATTTTCCATATTATGTCTATGCATAAGATGAGAAATAACCATATTCTTCCTAGAATTCTTCTGAAACTGTCAAAGGCAAGGGTAAGGAAATAGATCTTTCCCAGTTCTGTTGCTTCTTCATTATATCCAGCCACCCATCTTCCTTTCCACCAATGACACCCATATACACACCAAAACACTCATTAGGGCAAAGACACAGCACTTCTTCTGCATATGACATTCTTGTGAATATCCTTGTCTAGACTCCGTTGATCTCATGTCTGACCACAGAAACCTCTAAATCATACAACATCCAACTCTTAGTTCTCCATTCCTTCCTCCCATCCAACTGCCACAACCAGAGTAGACCACAAAGCATGTTTATGCTACACATTCCATTTATTTTTCTTTTGACTTTTTGTTGCATAGGAGACCTTGTCTTTCTTAGCACTTTGGCTCTCACTTAAGTAATTTCCTTTTAGTTGCCAATATTTGAGTTAGCATTTTCACATTCATGCAAGTGTCCATCTCTCTTGCAACTCATCTCTTGGTTTGTTCTTGTACACTGTATCAGTATCAGACTCCTCCATTCTTCCTTTCAGGTGCAATGGCTAGGAAATTGTCTTCTGTTCACTTAGCTGCACCTAAGATCATCATAAGGGATTCAAGTAACCCTCACTTGAATATAACTATTAATCATATGTGAGTACTTAGTCACTCAGTCATGTCCAACTCTTTACGACCCCATGAACTATAGCCTGCCAACTCCTCTATGGGACTCTTCAGGCAAGTATACTGTAGTGGGTATCCATTCCATTCTCTGGGGATCTTCCTGACTCAAGGATTGAACCCAGGTCTCCTGCATTGCAGATGGATTCTTTACCATCTGAGCCACCAAGGAAGCGCCTAACAGTTAATCATCCAACACCAATATTCATATAAACTATGAGATTGTCTGGGGTGCCAAATTTTGAAGTTAGAAGAGGAAGTAGATTCTGAATTCAGCAGCTACCTTGTATTATGACTGACATGCTTTTGTTTTGGCAGTTAAATCACTGCCAGGACCAGGGATGGGAACAATCAGAGATTGTACAGTAACTATTCTGTTCATTAATAAAGACCTCTTAATAGAAATCTGCATATGAAGAACACTTGCACGAAGCAGAAAATCACCTTGCACTGGTCATCATATCGTCCTTTTTACTGTTTTGTCTTTACTTGTATGCTGTTTTGCTACTTATTTTTCCTATTCTTAATTTCTCCTTGTTCACTTTATGTCTCCACTGGATTTGTTAGTAATTTGTTCAAGGGTGGCAGCTGCCTAGTATAAACTCCATAACACCTAATATGAAGACAGATATTTTTTGTGTATAGAGTTGTCACTGGTGATGACATACATCCTTACAATGTCAGAAAATGTGACATTTCATTAGGGAGTGATAAGTTTAGGTGACCTGAATTGTTATCACAATCGTTAGTCCATAAACAGCTATCCTTATCTCATAGCTGTTTCCCAGATAACATTATAACATTATAGGATTTGCTTAATTAGAATTACTTTTTTTTTTTTTTTTGCTGTTCTGAATATCAAAATGACTTTTTTGTTCCTACAAAACAAATAATTCACCATAGCTTAAAATCAAGATGTGCATTAATTTGTACATGAAAGATAATCCCTTGATTGAGAAAGGCTAATTGGGGTTAGCTTCTGTTACTACAGACTCAGGAAATAGCTTTGATAGATTTTAGCATATGGATAAATCCCTTCTCCAAAATTCCCATGATGAAGAATATCTTTCAGTTGAATATTTTTTAAAGAATTTGATGCATAAAGAAAAAATCTTATCAGGCACAAAATGTTTGTCCATTTCCTCTTGATATGGATAATGAACTTCTTATCCTATTAACAGAGACTGGACTCATGTATACCAAAGAGCTGGAGTTCCAACTTGTTTTATTTATTTTTTCTTTCTTTTTTCCTGTTGATTTCACTTTGGGTTTTAAGACTAACCAAAACAAGTTTAAATTGCTTCCTTACTGCAAACATCATCTATTGCCTCACCTATTCTTACAGCATTGCTTATGAATAAAACTCATTAAATAATAAGCTCTAATATTGAGTCCCTTCACAGAAATTATTTTTAAAATATATTTACTTTCACCCTCGCAAATAATATGATTTGTTTTTGGAAGAGCCTGATGGCTATTAAATAATCACCATTTCTTCTGGAAAACAAATGACCTAATTAGCTTGATGTTGAATATTTAGCTTATGAAAGACCTTTAGGTTGGACACACCTGTGACTTGGAAATGCCACTATAAGGCTCTCTCCATGCATCTTATTATTTTATTTTTTTGTATGTGTTCAGCAATGTTCAAGGATTTAGAGGCAATATTAGAGAAAAATAAAATATTAAACATATAATGTGATTGGGGGGAGCACACATATTACATTAGGTCACAGTAATCGAGTACCACCATGTGAGGCAACCATTTTTTTTTCTGGTTTTATTGAGAAATAATTGACATACATCACTTTGTAAATTTAAGACATTCAGCATGATGTTTTGACTTAATGCATGTTGTGAAATGATTACCACAGTAGGTTTAACTTCCATCTTCTTACATAGATTCAGTATGAAGAAATGAAAGAAGAAAAGAATAAGGGGAACTTTTTATTTTTTGCCTTATGATGAGAAGAACTCTAAGAAGTTACTCTCTTAACAACCTTCCTGTATGTCATACAACAGCGTCTGCTATGGTCATCATGTTGTACATGGTATACTTAATACTTCCTTATTTTATAACTGGAAGTTTGTTCCTTTTCACCACCTTCCTCCAGTTTCTCCTCCCTTAGCCCCTACCTCTGATAACCACGAGTCTGTTCTTTTTTTCTATGAAGTTTTATATTTATTTATTTATTTTTTGGGTGTTGCTGTTGCAGTAAGATTCCACATACAAGTGAGAGAAATGGGGTGGTAAGAGTCAGAACTAGAATGAAGACAGAAGGATTTTAAAGGAAGGGATAATTTTTTTTTTTTAAGTAGTCAAACCAAATTGTTGGGAACTAGAGACAAGACATATTGATGAGAAGATGAAGGAAGAAGTCAAAAGTGACTTTTAGATTTAAGGAATGAACAATTACTGTAATACAGCCAGAATGATCAAATACATTTGGAGGGTTTGTAAAAGTTCTATTTGAGGTAACAGAGGGTGATGTAGCTGAGTGAAAATATATAGTAGAAACTAGAAAATGTGAGACTAACTATAGAAACAAATCAGAGCTGGAGCTGAAGTTTGGAGGATTCTCCATGGGCATTAGTTTTTTTTTTCCTATTTATTTCTCCCTTTCCCTCATTTTGTTGTGTTTTGATTCAAATAAATATTTAATTAAAGGAAAAATACTAAATTTAGGGGTCCTTGTTTGATGGGCTGGCTGATTGATTAGTTGATTGGTTGATTGACTGCTTGGTTCATTCATTCATTCATGGGAGCTTCATGAATAAGGAAATGTGTTAGTTTAAGAACAGTCAGTGAGACATGATTCTGATTCTACCTTTGAGGAACTTTTAATTTAGTGGATTGGGAGTGTTTTGTATATCAATCGCTGCCTAACAAACTACCCAAAGCTTAGTTGCTTAGCTAATAGTCATCATTTATTTATTATGAATCTGTAATTTGTGTAGAGCTTAATGGGGAAATTTGTCTCTGTTCCATGACCGTTTACTTAGGCTGGAATATCCAAGTTGACTTTTTCATTCGCAAACATGCTGCCTTAACTGCAATGGCTGGAGCATGAGGTGATACTTGAACTGAATTTTGAAGGACAATTACAAAGGACAAAGGGAGATAGGAGAAAGAAATTTTTTTTTTAAGAAGAAATTGTATATGGAAGACTGAGAAATAGTATACAATATAATGCATTCAGGGAACTTCATTTAGACCAATGGCATGAAGGAACCAGAAGAAGGGTGCCAGAAATAAGAGTATGTGGTTAATAGTGGGAACCGAGGCTGCAGAAGTAAGCAGGGATTCATCAGAGAGGGTCATGTTTGTTGTACCAGAAAGAGTCCAAAGCAGAGGGTGTTGATGATGTCAGTTATTTAGGGTCTACTAAGGAGGAGGGGTTTATAGGAAATCAGAAGGAACAGACAGAGGTAGGAAGCAAAACCAACAGAGCGAGTTGTCACAGAAATTAAAGGAGAGAGTTTTCAGAAGAACAACATGACCAGCAAGATCAAATGCTCTCAAGAGGTTCAAGAAGAGGAATGAGAAGTGTCCGTTAGATTTAGCAATGAGAACTTGTGGCCGATGACCTCAGTAAGGCCACTTTTAGTATAAGCAGAGGCCAAATTACGACAGATTGAGCACTTAACAGGAAGTAAGGAAATGAGAAAGAGAACAGTAGCTAGAGGGAGATGGGGATGGAAAGAATTGTTTGTTTAAGATAGGAGAGGCCTTGGTGTACTATGAGAAGTAACTGGTAGACAACAAACAAAGTATATTTATTGAGGGCTTATTAAGTCCTGGATGAAGGCATGAAAGCTCAGAGAAATTAAGCAACTTGTTCTGAGTCACACAGCTAGGAAGGGAAGGAGCAGGGATTTGAACCTAGGTCCCACTTCCCAGAGCTCATACTCCTAACCATTGTGCTGCTAACCACTATGTAAGATGCTGCTGCTGATGACAATGGTAGTGATAATGGTGATGGTAAGGCAAGGATTCTTCCTTTGAAGGAGAAAAAATTAATGAAATGGATATTGTGTATATGAAGTTTATAATTATTGGTGCATTAATTTTTTTGCAATTGAAATAGTACCTTTGTAATGGTAATGATTCATGATCTATATCACAACTCAGCAAAAAATAAAATAGGTAAAATAGCTTTAAAAAGATGTGAAGTATTTGCAGGTATAAAATTCTAAATCTGTGTTTTAAATCATTTTACAGGTTCTATATAAAGTTACTTATAAATTGCACTTAGGATGTGTAAGCCTTTCTACCTAGATGTGCTATGCCACCTTTATGCTTGTGACGATGGATGTTAAAATTGACTGCTTCTTAAATCAGCCATCTGTTTGTAGTCTGGAAGTAACACAGATGAAAAACAAGTGGGCTACTGTGGGGAAGAAACATATTTTTGTTGTTTTTTATTTCAGAAAAGGATGAATGTGTTATTTAAATACACTATCATATTAAACTTCAGCTTATGGAAAATGCTTACAAGCAGCTTTTATGATATTTTGATAAACATTGCAGTAATATGTAAGTGGGGAAAAAATGGCTCAAGGGAAAGGAAATTAATGATGTCTGGGAAGGAGCCATCTGTATGATTACCTGTGTGGAGGATCAGTTTTTAAGAAAGCGTTCTTATTTCTCCTACCAATGTCTTCAGTTGTCAAATATTAAAATTGAGAAATATGTCCAAGACAAAATTGACCCATGGGAAAGACAGCAGCCAAGGTTATGAAAACATTAGAAAACACTGAGCTATCCCACCTCCTTGTTGCACCTGTGAGAAACTACAAAATGATGAAAATGCATATGCTGCCAGCTGGGCCATCTGTTCTAGCTAGTGCTGGCCTGGTCAGCGTTGAGAATGGAGACACCTGGCAGAGAGATTCACGTGTTGCAGGAAGTATAGTTGTGGTGTTTTGGCAGGTCATTCTCTTTGAATCAAAATGAAACAAGTGTTTTGGCATTAGAGAGCTGCATACGGTGCACCATCCTTCCAGTGGAATAGGGAAGTATGGTTTGGTTCCATGACTGTGGTGGCCAGTCCTATACCATATATCAGAACATGAAAAACATGAAAAACCAAGAGATGTTCTCCACTCCCCCTCCTTACTAACCCAATTATCTCTGCCTGACCTATAAAACAGAATAGGAAGGAATGATGACAATCATACTAAAGGAAGCTAAGTGCTCTGCATGTATTAGCTCAAATGTCCTATTTAAAATTCTTTGGAAAAGATAATACATGTGAAAATTAAAGCTAGGAGTGTTTGAGTGACTTGCCCCAAATCAGACAGGCAATGAGCTGAGCATAGACTTAGGGTGTGTCTAACTGCTGAGCTCAGTCTCTTAACCATAAAGTTGTGGTCCTTTGTATGTCTGAAGAGGATGTGACTGATGATATTTTTCAAATGACTTGAAATTCAAGGTAGCTTAGACATGTCTATTTTCCTTTGCTTTCCTTCCTTGCTGAGCATTGGGGTCTCAGCCTAAACCTCACTTTATTAGTAAAAGCCTGAGTTATGGCTTGACTTGAGTCTAATGTTTGAAAATTGACCAATAAGAGTGTCAAACCCTGACCATCTACCCACTTATTGGGAAAGAGGTAGTTAATGAAAAATCATTTGTAATCAGAAGCATATATTCTGATGGAGACAGACATTTGGACAGATTTTTTAAAATTAAGGTATAGTTGATGTACAATATTATAAAAGTTGCAGGTGCACAATAGAGTGATTCACAATTTTAAAGGTCATACTTCATTTATAGTTATTATAAAGTATTATAATATTGGCTATATTTTTTAAAGGACATTGTGAATCTACCTTACTTGAAGACGGGAAAATAAGTTCAGTATTATTTCTTTATTGAATCCTAGTAGTGAATCCCACTCCCATCCCTGGCACAAATAACTGTAGTTTTGATGATCTGTTAGAGCTAAAATTTTTGAAGCAGGAAATTTTTGCATTCCCATCAGTGTGCCAGATCCTGCAGTTAGAGGTGCTCCATTCATCCACCTCTAGGCTGCCCTTCACATTAGTGGAAGTCTCTAGTGATTGCTACCTACTCTGGTCTTCAGAGTCAGCAGAGGCACCTCTGTCACATTACTGCATGAGTCATTTCTCGTGAATGGAGCAGCTTCAAGGTGTGTGTAGCTGGAATTTGAGAGAAAAGAGGGGCAAACACTAACAATTGATAAATATTCAACAATTTGATAAATGTTTACCAAAGTTGACACCAGAGATACAGTGTTGAATAAAACACAATTTTAACCTGGGAGTAAACTGACTGTGCCGAGTTGCAAAGGTCAGAGTAAGTACAAATGTTAAAGGAACACGTAAAAGGGTCAGAATTTCTCCTTAGCAAAGACATGAAAGCTGCTTAATTGTGTATATGAAATTGAGGGATCAGGACTGAGGGGAATAGTCCAGAAAGTGGAACTAGGCTGTGGCACAAGCTGGAGACAGGGGAGGACATTATGGGTCATATTGGGGAGTCTGGACTCGTTGATGTTTTATCAGGAAAGTCACATGACTAATTTGCATGTTAGAAGTATCACTCTGGGCACAGGATGTGGAGATTATTTTGAGACGGGCAGGAGTGGAGGAGAGAAACTCTTGGCAGTAACCCAGGGGAGAAGTGATGGGGGCTAAGCCACAGTGATGATGGAGGACATGGAGAGAATGTACCTATAGGATATTTTCAGTTCAGTTCAGTTCAGTTGCTCAGTCGTGTCCAACTCTTTGCGACCCCATGAACTGCAGCACGCCAGGCCTCCCTGTCCATCACTACTCCCAGAGTTTACCCAAACTCATGTCCATTGAGTCGGTGATACTATCCAACCATCACATCCTCTGTCGTCCCCTTCTCCTCCTGCCCCCAATCCTTCCCAGCATCACGGTCTTTTCCAATGAGTCAACTCTTCTCATGAGGTGGCCAAAGTATTAGAGTTTCAGCTTCAACATCAGTCTTTCCAATGAACACCCAGGACTGAGCTCCTTTAGGATGGACTGGCTGGATCTCCTTGCAGTCCAAGGGACTCACAAGAGTCTTCTCCAACACCACAGTTCAAAAGCATCAATTCTTCGGTGCTCAGCTTTCTTCACAGTCCAACTCTCACATCCATACATGACCACTGGAAAAACCATAGCCTTGACTAGACGGACCTTTGTTGACAAAGTAATGTCTCTGCTTTTCAATATGCTATCTAGGTTGGTCATAACTTTCCTTCCAAGGAGTAAGCGTCTTTTAATTTCATGGCTGCAATCACCATCTACAGTGATTCTGGAGCCCCCAAAATAAAGTCTGTCACTGTTTCCACTGTTTCCCCATCTATTTCCCATGAAGTGATGGGACTGGATGCCATGATCTTAGTTTTCTGAATGTTGAGCTTTAAGCCAACTTTTTCACTCTCCTCTTTCACTTTCATCAAGAGGCTTTTTAGTTCCTCTTCACTTTCTGTCATCTGCATATCTGAGGTTATTGCTTTTTCTCCCGGCAATCTTGATTCCAGCTTGTATTTCTTCCAGCCCAGCGTTTCTCATGATGTATTCTGCATATAAGTTAAATAAGCAGGGTGACAATATACAGCCTTGACATACTCCTTTTCCTATTTGGAACCAGTCTGTTGTTCCATGTCCAGTTCTAACTGTTGCTTCCTGACCTGCATACAGGTTTCTCAAGAGACAGGTCAGATGGTCTGGTATTCCCATCTCTTTCAGAATTTTCCACAGTTTATTAAATAGATGTTTTTCTGGAACTCTCTTGCTTTTTCGATGATCCAGCAGATGTTGGCCATTTGATCTCTGGTTCCTCTGCCTTTTCTAAAACCAGCTTGAACATCTGGAAGTTCACAGTTCATGTATTGCTGAAGCCTGGCTTGGAGAATTTGAGCATTACTTTAACAGTACTAGTAATAGCCTATACTAAATAATATTTTGTATTTCTGTATATTTTTAAGCATGAATAAAAGCTTCTCTCTCTCTCTCTTTAGTGGCTAAGTTGTGTCCGATTCTTTTGACCCCATGAACTGTAGCCTGTCACGCTTCCTTCCATGGGATTTTCCAGGCAAGAACAGTGGAGTGGGTTGCCATTTCCTTCTCCAGAATAAAAGCTTATGATCTAATAAATATTTTTAGAAGAACAGGCAATAACTGGGATTAGGGAAAATAGTCATTTATAGTCTTAATGTCAGAGCTTTCAGCAATATGGTAAATCCTCAAATTAATTCTCCACATCTTTATCCTGTGTGGGCTTGCCCATGTATAGTCTTTCACAGACAAACGTATTTAGAAGATGATGCAAACATATATTTAAAAGGGATAAAAAAGATATATTCTGATATTTCATCTTAAGTTGAATCCCTAATGAAATGTGTTTCTTTAAACCTTTCTGTACAAGTTAATCCTAAAAAAAGTATCAGTAATGGCCAACTGTAAACGAAAATGAGAAATAGAAACTAGAATGAATACTCCCTTAGGAGTACATAATCAAACAAGAAATAGTTATACTGCAATAAGAACATCATGGTCACTGTGGGAATTCATGTTGTTACATTGTTTTTAGAATACTTCTTCAAGAATACTTGCTAGAAAATGGCTTTTGTGTGATGGTGCATAGACTCTAGGGGGTTGCCTGTCACATGTACTTAAAATATGAATTATGACCTAAGTCTCTTGGATCTCTTCAGAATCATCTTACTCCAAGGAAATTTCATTTAAAAGGTCCCTAAGTACTTTCCAATTATCGATTATGAAAGACAGATTCAGGGTTTTGAGTTTTGACTGGTTGCAATTATTGACATTTCCAGATTTTGCCTGGAAAAAAAATTCTAAGTTCTTGTGTATATTTTCTTTTGCTGTAGTCGTTTAAGAAATAAGTTGTAGATTTATATCCACTTTGTAATTTTAACAAGGCATTGTAAGTTTTCCTAGATTGCAGTTAATATCTAGCATTTTTCATGATAACACATTGAAATTCTATTAATTTTACAACAAATCTGTATTTAATATTTGTACAATGTTTCCAAATGTGGTCTTCTAAGACATTTCAAATTTCTGTTCAACAATGTGTTCTTATATTGTTGTCAGAATGTCAATAATAAATGGTTGAACTAGCATTATATTTCATTGGTTTAATTTCTAGTACTGGTAAAAATCGATGCATTATTTTAGTATAGACTCTATTATTTAAAGCCTCCTGTTACTCCTCTATCTTGTGATATAGAAATGTTGAAATACACAAAAGAGAAAGCCAGACTATAAAGCTAAAGATCACCCTCCCTTCCAAAGAGGAACTGATATTGTTCTAGTGACATAGTGGTTGCTAAAATGTTATTTTGCCCATCTATCCTTTTCTTCTCAATTCCAGTCTATTCTTCATACTTGATGCCTAAAATAAAAATATTTCCCACAAGATTTCTTTGTGACCTTTTGCTATTGTCAGCTTAATGAGGCAGCTCGCTCATGGCTGCCCCTCTAGTCCTTCACTCCATAGTCTGTATTATGTTAAGACAGAGAAAGCCACTGAAACAGCGTGATCATTCTTAATCTGAAGCCAAAAATCTGTGATTTTTTGGTTTGGAAATAAGTTCCTGTTGGTTAGGGATTGTGTGGTGCATGTATTCTGTATATTGTTCAAAACAGTTGATGTGCTAAGTAGTAAAAATATATTTGGTGATTATTAATTATCTATAATTTGTAACATCCCACTTTTGAAAACAATTTAAGATTATTTGCAACATAAAAAGAATTACAAAATGGAGTTCACAAAGTGAGTATGAGAAGAAATCATTTGAAAGATACAGAAGTAACCTCCTAACTCTTAAGTTAATTACTGTAGTTGAACACTCAAATTTAACTCTGAGGCATTCCACTTTAGCTTTAATGAAGTACTGGTACTGGACTAGTTAACCCATTGTAATCAATCTTAAAATGGGACAAAATATATGTGGAAACTGTTTTGACTTTTACTGCATAACAGTCAGTGTAGGACAGAAGGTGAGCTTCATGATTGCCCTAGCTTTCTGCCTGTAGATAATTTCCTAACTGTGGAGCAAGCAATAACCTGAAGCCCAAACAGAGCTGAGATGAGAAGATAAAGATCAGAGTCTGGGGCAGATGAATTGTCAGGTGTAATGTGATAGGGTGCCAAGAGGGAAATTCTCAGAGGAAAGACCCTAGAAGTCTTGTGAATATTGCCATGATTTCTTGGTTGGCCACTGGACTGTGCAAGTACAGAATGAGTCTATGTGACACTTACCAGACAGAACTTGTACAGGGGAAGGAACAGAATAGATGTAGTAGAGGGCGTATAGTGCTGGAGTACATTGGAGGGCTGACCTAGCTAGAGTGAGGAGATCATGGTAACACCTTGAAAACACTCTGGGCATCCAGCTAAGATACCAAAAAGACCAGAAAGGCCATTCCTTAGGAGTCAAAACATGACCTAGAGCAAGACTTCCTCTAGAATCACCAATTCTTGACAGAGATCCTTAAGAATGATAGAATATGCATGCTGACTTCTGCCAAGTTAGATGGACATGGGAAATTCATTGGGGATTCTACATGTCTGTGCTAATAAAAAAGCTTTTATGAAACAAAGCTTACACAGCATAAGATGATCAGTGAGTCATTGAACTTCTTGCCAGAACAATAATCAAAACTCTTCAGGGGAAAATAAACTCTGTTATTTCAACAGAATTCAGAGTCTCTACATGGTATCATCATCAATGTATATATGGCAATTGATAGGAAAATAGGACATGAAGTTAAGGGGGAAAAAAAAGTAGTCAATAGAAATGAATCCTGAGATTGCCCAGCTGTTGAATTTAACAAAGAGTTTAAAGCAGTTATTATAAAAATGTACAAAGAAGTAATGGAAAATAGGTTCAAAGCATTAAATGAAAGCATAGTGAGTTTAACATAGAATCTTAACAGAGAAGTATTCAGTTCAGTTCAGTCACTCAGTCATGTCTGACTCTTTGTGACCCCATGAATCACAGCACGCCAGGCCTCCCTGTCCATCACCAACTCCCAGAGTTTACCCAAACCCATGTCCATCGAGTCGATGATGCCATCCAGCCATCTCATCCTGTGGTGTCCCCTTCTCCTCCTGCCCCCAATCCTTCCCAGCATCATGGTCTTTTCCAATGAGTCAACTCTTCGCATGAGGTGGCCAAAGTATTGGAGTTTCAGCTTCAACATCAGTCCTTCCAATGAACATCCAGGACTGATCTCCTTTAGGGTGGACTTGTTGGATCTCCTTGCAGTCCAAGGGACTCTCAAGAGTCTTCTCCAACACCACAGTTCAAAAGCATCAATTCTTTGGTGCTCAGCTTTCTTCACTGTCCAACTCTCACATCCATACATGACCCCTGGAAAAACCATAGCCTTGACTAGATGGACCTTTGTTGGCAAAGTAATGTCTCTGCTTTTAAATATGCTATCTAGGTTGGTCATAACCTTCCTTCCAAGGAATAAGCATCTTTTAATTTCATGGCTGCAGTCACCATCAGCAGTGATTTTGGAGCCCAAAAAGTAAAGTCTGACACTGTTTCCACTGTTTCCCCATCTATTTACCATGAAGAAGTAAAAATTGTAATAGAATAACCAAATGGAAATTCTGGAGCTAAAAAATACAACTGAAATGAAAAATTCATTGGTTCAGCTTAACAGCATACTAGATAAGCATAAGAAAGAGTGGATTTGAAGACAAAAATAGAAATTAGCAGTTGGCACATCAAATAGGACAAAGTTTAAAGGAAAACTTCAGAGACCTGTGGGCCAATGGTCTAAAATATAAATAATAGAATTTCCAGGGAGAAGAGAGTGAGAGTTGGGCATAAAAACTTTTGAAGATATCGTGGCCAAACAGTCCCCAAATTTGATGAAAAACATTTAAAATTCAATTTAAATTCAGAAAGCTTAGCTAAATACAAGGAAATTCATATGTAAGCCCACTGGTCAAACAACTAAAAACCAAGGATGAAAAGAAAACCTTTTAAGTAGCCAGAGAAAAATGATACCTTAAACATAAGTAAGAGTGACTAGATTCTTTTTGTCAGAAATAGTGGAAGCCAGGAGACTTGAACGGCATCATCAAAGTGAAGACAGAAAAAAAAAAGAAACCTGTCAGCCCAGGCTTCTATATCTAATGTATATATCCTCAAAATAAAATTTGAAAATATATTCTCATGTAAATGTCAGCTGAATGAATTCATTGTCATCAGATCTGCACTGTGGGAGAGTCTAAAAGATATTGTTCTATTTAAGAGGAAATAATAGGAGTGGAAACCTGGATCCATATGAAATAAAGAAGGTATAAAGAACACTGAATATGATGTAACAGTGGGTGAATACAAAATATGGTAGTTTTCTTTTCTTTATAAAATCCTAAAATAAAAGGATAAAAACTAATTACATTAAAATGTGAGATTTTAAATGCTTATTTATTATACCACTTCACACTTGACCCTTTACACATCCTTTTTCACTTCTTCATATCTTTAAACTTCACATTCCATACCTTACAAAATTTATAAGGTTATTAGTGAAGTCACTCAGTCGTGTCCGACTCTGTGGCCCCATGGACTGTAGCCTACCAGGCTCCTCTGTCCATGGGATTTTCTCGGCAAGAGAACTGGAGTGGGTTGCCATTATTACTTGCCCCCAAATAAAAGGGACACATGAAAAAGTGATAGGCTTAAACCTAACCATATCAACAATTACATTAAATATAAATCAATTAAACTCTAATTAAAAGGCAGAGATTGTTAAACTTGTAAGAGATGCAATTTAAATAGAAAAATATTATCAAATTGAAAGAAAAGAATGGAAAAAATAAATACTATGCAAACAGCATGTATAAAAAGCTAATATGGTTATATTAATATTAATATGACACAAAATATCAAGACAAAGAGTACCACAAAAGGTAAACCAGAATATTTAATGAGAATAAAAGGTACAATTCAGTAAGAAGTTGTACTGATCTTAAATATGTGTGTGTGTATATATATTTGTAAAATTAAATAGAGTCTCAAAATTCATAAAGCAAAACTGAAAAAACTAAGGGAGAAATAATCAAATACAAAATCATAATGGAGTTTTAAGTATAAATCTGAGTTCCATAACATACCAGGCAAAAAAGGGAAACAGTCATTACCTAGTTCTGTCTGTTTAGTGGAGGGTAACCTGGATGAACAGACTTACTCTAGCATTGAATTCTGAGAGGGATTCATGATTCATATACTTAAAGACACTTTCTTATGGATTAAGTTTCTGAAATGATAGAGAATCTTCAAATGGACTTCCTTGTTTTACATTTTTAATAAAAGAAAATTTAATAAAATACATTTAATTAATTTCTGTGTGGAAATAGATTTAGAGAACATTATTTTGCTTTTTAAGTTTATTTATTTTAACACAAAAATAGGATTTAGAACAGCTAAAAATATTAGCATGCCCCTCAGAAGCTTTCTTTAAATTCAGGAGGTTTTGTAAAACACTTAAGTTGGTCAGTATAAGGCTGAATTTGCAAACTGGTTTCTGATATCCTATTTTCTAATTAAAAAGAGATCTGTACAATGGAGAAAAGACAATCTCTTTAACAAGTGGTGCTGGGAAAACTGGTCAACCACTTGTAAAAGAATGAAACTAGAACACTTCCTAACACCATACACAAAAATAAACTCAAAATGGATTAAAGATCTAAACGTAAGACCAGAAACTATAAAACTCCTAGAGGAAAACATAGGCAAAACACTCTCAGACATAAATCACAGCAGGATCCTCCATGACCCACCTCCCAGAATATTGGAATTAAAAGCAAAAATAAACAAATGGGACCTAATTAAAATTAAAAGCTTTTGCACAACAAAGGAAACTATAAGCAAGGTGAAAAGACAGCCTTCAGAATGGGAGAAAATAATAGCAAATGAAGCAACAGACAAACAATTAATCTCAAAAATATACAAGCAACTTCTGCAGCTGAATTCCAGAAAAATAAACGACCCAATCAAAAAAATGGGCCAAAGAACTAAACAGACATTTCTCCAAAGAAGAAATACAGATGGCTAACAAACACATGAAAAGATGCTCAACATCACTCATTATTAGAGAAATGCAAATCAAAACCACAATGAGGTATCATTTCACACCAGTCAGAATGGCTGCTATCCAAAAGTCTACAAGCAATAAATGCTGGAGAGGGTGTGGAGAAAAGGGAACCCTCTTACACTGTTGGTGGGAATGCAAACTAGTACAGCCACTATGGAGAACAGTGTGGAGATTCCTTAAAAAACTGAGAATAGAACTGCCATATGACCCAGCAATCCCACTGCTGGGCATATACACCGAGGAAACCAGAATCGAAAGAGACGCGTGTACCCCAATGTTCATCGCAGCACTGTTTACAATAGCCAGGACATGGAAGCAACCTAGATGTCCATCAGCAGACGAATGGATAAGGAAGCAGTGGTACATATACACAATGGAATATTACTCAGCCATTAAAAAAAATACATTTGAATCGGTTCTACTGAGATGGATGAAACTGGAGCCCATTATACAGAGTGAAGTAAGCCAGAAAGAAAAACAACAATACAGTATACTAATGCATATATATGGAATTTGAAAGATGGTAACGATAACCCTATATGTGAGACAGAATAAGAGACACAGATGCATAGAACAATTTTATGGACTCTGAGGGAGAAGGTGAGGGTGGGATGTTCTGGGAGAATAGCATTGAAACATGTATATTATCATATGTGAAACAGAACACCATTCCAGGTTCGATGCATGAGACAAGGGCTCAGGGCCGGAGCAGTGGGATGACCCAGAGGGATGGGATGGGGAGGGAGATGGGTGGGGGGTCCAGGAAGGGGAACACATGTAAACCCATGTCTGATTCATGTCAATGTATGGCAAAAACTATTACAATATTGTAAAGTAATTAGCCCCCAACTAAAATAAATAAATTTATAAAAAAAAAAAAAAGAGAGATCTGTGTGTTTTAGGTTATAGAGATGCAGGTGGCATTTCATTATGAAAATTCAGGCACTCTGTTTGTATTTGTGTCCATATGGAGCACCATCCCACTTGTGCATGGAGGTGGCCTTAGGGGTGCCTTTGGGTAGGGCCAATTTTTTTTTTCTTAAAATGGTGCTTTGAATTTTGTCAAGCACTTGGACAGAGCAGGAGGGCATTTGGCGCCAGAAGGAAAAAAAAGCATTGAAAAGGGAGGTAGAAGAACACAGTGGATGAATTTGGCTGACTTCACAGCGTTGCCTGGGGTCTGCTCTGGTTTGGAATATGAATTAGGCAGTTTGTGATCGGTACACATTATTTTATCACACAAAGAAAATTGGTAGATTTCTTCCCCTCTTGCTATTCTGTAAAATGAAATCAGTAGTATATTTGCTTGCATAGTTACTAAACATTATAGCCTCCCATAGTCAAGAGGAGATTAAATTTCAAGATGACCTAGAGGAAAATATGCCAAGTCAGGAGCAACATCAAAGATTTTGTTTTTTAAGTAGCATATTCAAAGGTAAGAGTTCTGAGCCAATAATTAACTTAGATATTTCAGTTGAAATACTGATTTTCTCTTAGGAAATACTTTTAGATATTCTCTTTTAAATTATATTATTTTTTATTTAAGTATGACAGTTGCATAGAAAGCTCAGCAACTTTGATCCAGCACATTTTAAATGGTTTGTAATATATATTCCAGAACAAAAAAAAGTAGCACAGAATCTTCTATGACTTTATATTTTCATCCCCACAGGACATATAAAAAAACCTGTATGTGAGGGTTTTTTTTTTTTTCCAGTAAGACAATATAATGAACTAATCTTTCTCTCAAGGGTTGACATTTTGGGGTACTATTATCAAACTGGGAAATATAAATGGTCTGGTTTATTGAGTTTCTCTTCTAAATGAAGGTACTTCCTCATGCACACAGTATAATAAGCATATATAAATTATGTTTATTTTGTGACAAGATCCACACAGAAATGTTTAAATTGCTTCAAGTAAATATTAACTGTCACTTATTTAACCATTGCAAAACTTGTGAAATATTTAACATCTATTCAGGTATAGTTGTGTGGTTGAAGCAGTCTAATTTCAGTGTTACCAGTTCTCATTTTTGGTTGAAGTTACTTAATTCTAAACTATACAGCTATATTTTGTGTATCATCTTGTTTTGTTTAATAGGTGAAATTTGTTTACATATTAAGCTAGTAATCAGGAATAGCTAACAATTCCTTCTCTAATTAATGAACAAAGAACCACCTAGCTTTATGTCCCTAAAGAATGCATCACTTCATGGCAAATAGATGGGGAAACAGTGGAAACAGTGACAGACTTTATTTTTTTGGGCTCCAAAATCACTGCAGATGGTGACTGAAGCCATGAAATTAAAAGATGCTTACTCCTTGGAAGAAACATTATGACCAACCTAGACAGCATATTAAAAAGCAGAGACATTACTTTGTCAACAAAGGTCCGTCTAGTCAAGGCTATGGTTTTTCCAGTGGTCATGTATGGTTGTGAGAGTTGGACTATAAAAAAAGCTGAGTGCCAAAGAATCGATGCTTTTGAACTGTGGTGTTGGAGCAGACTCTTGAGAGTTCCTTGGACAGCCAAGAGATCCAACCAGTCCATCCTAGAGGAAATCAGTCTTGAATATTCATTGGAAGAACTGATACTGAAGCTGAAACTCCAATACTTTGGCCACCTGATGCGAAGAACTGACTCATTGGAAAAGACCCTGATGCTGGGAAAGATTGAGGGCAGGAGGAGAAGGGGATGACAGAGGATGAGACAGTTGGATGGCATCACCGACTCAATGGACATGAGTTTGAGTAAACACCGAGAGTTGGTGATGGACAGGGAGGCCTGGCGTGCTGCGGTCCATGGAGTTGCTAAGAGTCGGACACGACCAAGCGACTGAACTGAACTGAACTGAACTGAAAGTGTGCATGTGTCCCAGGGATGGGGATGGTTATGCATATGTCACAGGGGGCAGAGAAGATGATCCACTGCATGGTGTGAAAAAAAGTACTAGAACTTCTCTTTTTATACTACTCATTTTATCATTGTCCTATCCTACAATTTCTAATTTTGAGTGTATTTTGTAATGTGTATAATATAATACTGCAGTAATATTTCATTGTTGTGGTTCACATCCCTACTTATTCTTTTTAGTCTCTTTTGCTGAGCTTTATTATTTGAATAGTTGATGGCTGAGTTTTTAAAGCACTTCTTTTACCTCTCTATATGTGACCTGTTTTAATTTCCCAACTCCTTAAACCTGTTGGATATTTTTGTTATTCAGTAAATATTTGTATGAACTATAGTTCTCCCTAAGTAAATCCTTTGTGTGTGTGTGTGTGTGTGTGTGTGTGTGCGCTCAGTTGTGTCTGACTCTTTGTGACCCCATGGACTATAGCCCACCAGACTCCTCTGTTCATGGGATTTCCCAATGGAGTGGGTTGCCATTTCCTCCTCCAGGGGATCTACCTGACCCAGGAATAGGAAACCTGTGTCTCCTGTATCTCCTGAATTGGCAGGCAGATTCTTTACCACTGAGTCTCCTGGGGAGCCAAGTAAATCCTTACATTCCACAATTGGAGGATAGAAAGGAGCCCATTATTTGTTTTCCTGCCTGTCTGAATCAGATAAGGTGTTTGTTTTTAACCATCCTTTAGACCATCTGCTCCTTGCCTCCAGTCTGCTGGAAGACAGCATCCTGGATACTTAAAGCTGCCCTAGACTTAGATTTTTGTTCCTTTTTAACTTTATGTTTTACTGCTGCTGACCTTTTTGCCTCTCAGTCATACCCCCTTCATCCTTGGTCCCTTAACTAGGAATCATCACACGTTTGATTTTAGATGAAGAGTTTGTAGGGGAAAATTTTAATTTTCTGTATCAGGAGAGGTGCAGTGAAGACTTATCATGTTCCATGGTCCATAAATTAGAGAGCCTGAAAGATATAAACATTAAAAGAGGAATGGGAAAAAATAAGAGAAAGGGCATGGGAGTGACAGAGAGAGAAACAGGCCAACCTGGGGGAGGAAAAAGAGGTAGAGATGAGGTATGTAGATAGAAAGATAGGTAGATGGAAAAACAGATAAAGGCATAGAGAAGACCAGTTCCATGATATGATGATCTAAACTATAACTAAAATTAATTTCCTGTTATCATGGCCTTTATCTTCCTGAAGACTATGTATCAGCTGTGATCACACAGACATACTTAGTGCTGGAGTATTTCAGGTTCACTGAAAGCCAAGCAACTTTCAGATCCATACAGCAAATATCACCATTCTGTACTACCCGAAAAATCTTAGCTTTTCCTTCTTTAGTGAGGAAATTTGTGCTTGTTATATTTTATTCTGTTCTTGGATTTTCTGTATCTTGGTCTTATCCAAGAGAGGTTACCATTATAACCAGAGGGAGCTGAACCTGAGGGGCAGCCAACTGAATTAATTTATAAGTAAGTCCCTTACTGGCAAACCCTGATTTTATTTTTGCATTTGTGATATTATGATTTATAATATGAAATACATATTTGGTCTTGACTTATTTCCTGACACAGAGCTCCTAAAACCCTTGGAATTTCCTGCAATAAAAACCATAAAAGTTTCTTTTCTTATGTTAATGAGTTGATTTTTAGAATGGTCTTAGGTGACAGGGTGACTTCCCTGGTGGCTCAGATGGTAAAGTGTCTCTCTACAATGTGGGAGACCTGGGTTCGATCCCTGGTTTGGGAAGATCCCCTGGAGAAGGAAATAACAACCCACTCCAGCATTGTTGCCTTGAAAATCCTATGGATGGAGGAACCTGGTAGGCTTCAGTCCATGGGGTCACAAAGAGTCAGACATGACTGAGTGACTTCACTTTAGGTGACAGGTGGCACTAGTGGTAAAGAATATAATGCAGGAGACATGAGACTTGGGTTTGATACCTGGGTTGGGAAGATCCCCTGGAGAAGGCAATGATACCCCATTCCAGTATTCTTGCCTGGAGAGTCCTATGGACAGAGCAGCCTGGTGGGCTACAGTCCATAGGGTCGCAAAGAGTTGGACACGACTGAAGTGACATAGCACGCAGGTAACCTAAGGATGGGGCTGTTTGCCTGTGGTGGTGATCACGTGATTAGAGGATTGGCACTTTGAATAAACCTTTCCACCCCTTCTCCCTTCCAAGAGGAGAGAGGAGCTGAAGGTTGAATTATCAGAAATGGCAGAAATGACCAATGATTTAATCAGTTGTGACTGTGTAATGAATTCTTCATAAAAACCCAAAAGAATAGGGCTCAGAGAGCTTCAGTGGAGTGTGGCACATCTGGAGAGGGCATGGAAGCTCTGTACCCCTTCCCCACACCTCACCCAGTGCATATCTTCCGTCTGGTTGTTCCTGAGTTATATACTTTTTACAATAAACCAGTGACTTAGTAACATGTTTCTCTTAGTTTTGTGAACCGCTCTGGCAAATAAATCAAACCTGAGGAGGGGGCCTTGGTAACCTCTGATTTGTAGCCAGTCACTGAGAAGTCTAGATAAGAAACTGGACTTGTGACTGGTGTCTGAAATCCAGGGAGGGGTTCATGGAACCTCCAGTCTGTAGCTGATTGGTCCAGAAGCAGAGGTGATACCCTGGGTTTGTGATTGGCAATCTGAAGTCAGGGAAGAGTGAGGGCATTGTTCGTAGGACTGACCCTTAACCTGTAGGATCTGATGCCGTCTCCAGGTAGATAGTGTCAAAATTGAGTTGAATTGTAGGACACCAAGAGGATTGCTTGGATGTGTGAGAAATTTACAGAGAATTACATAATTATCTGTAATTGTACCCAGGTAAATATACAATGAAGTTAATTTGCTTAATTTTGCTTTCATTTATTAGAGATATATTTTTTATTTCAGAATTACATAAATAATTTACATGGTTATAAGTATCTATAAAATCTACAAAATAAGATTTATTCCAAGAAGTCTTGTTTTTCTCCTCTTCTCTATTTCATTCCCCATTGTAACCATTTAAAAAATATTACAGTTTCTTGTTAATAATATAAGCAAATGTCTCAATATATCTATATCAATGTCTGTATCTGTGTATCTCCTTTCCTCTCATAGATAAATAACAATAAATGTACATATACGTTGTTGTTGTTTAGTCCCTAAGTCCTGTCTGACTCTTTTGCAACCCCATGGACTGTAGCCCGCCAGGCTCCTCTGTCCGTGGGATTTCTCAAGCAAGAATACTGGAGTGGGTTGCCATTTCCTACTCCAGGGGATCTACATGACCTAGGGATTGAACCTATATCTCCTACATTGGCAGGTGGATTCTTTTCCACTGATTCTTTTCCCCACCAGGGACGCCCTTATACATATACATACATAGTACATACATAGTTTCTGTATTTATGTTGTTTTAAAGAAATTTAAACAATTCAAATTTTAAAAATTGAATACTAATGTATAGACATATTCCTCATCCCCTTTTTTATAGCTGTATAGTACTGGCACAGTGTTAAAAGAATCGGCCTGCCAATGTAGGAGACTTAAGAGACATGGGTTCAATCCCTGGAAGTACGAAATGACAACCCACTCCAGTTTTCTTACCTGGAAAACTCCATGAACAAAGGAAGCTGGTGGGCTACAGTCTGTGGGATTGCAAAGAGTCAGACACAACTGGGCATACACACACACGGACTACTTAATTCCATATTTATTCATCATCACCTATTAATAGTCATTTGGGTTGTTCTTTTTTTTTTTCTGTATTAGTAGTAGTGTAAAGCAGTGATTATCAACTTCTGATTTTACTGACATTAAAAAAGATGATTGAACCCTGCCTCTTCAGCTTTTGATTCAGTGAGTAATTTATTATGTTAAATTGATTTGTTTCTCCAAGTGTCACTATTGTGTGTGTATGTGTGTGTGTTTATGTATTATAGAAAATTTTACTCACATATAAAGCTAGATGTGATAGCTCAAGGAACCCCCATGCATCTGTTACCCAGTTTCAACAATTATCAGTTCAGAACCAATTTTGTTTTATCCATATCCTCACTCATTTTCCCTTTTCCCACTGGGTTGTTTTGAGGAAAATCTCAGGGTTGAATTTTGTGACTTTGGTCAAATTACTTAATAATGTTAAATGTCAGTTGCCTCCTCTATAACATGGGAATGATCATACCTATTTTCAATGGTATGCTGGTAAACCTATAAGAACCAGCTCTCTAGGGGAAAACAGGTCCTGATTTGTATCATGTGCCAATTTCTCTGATGTAAATCCTCACACCATGGCCAATTTCAAGCTACCAATGTGCTGCCACCAAGTTGAGAAGAATTGGGAAGAGACATGTACAATCATTAGCATTCCCTTGCAATACAAGCTAGCTCCACCACACCACTGATGCCACTTCACAGAGCTGTAGTGAGGACTTACTGGGGGGCAGTGCAGGTCATATAGTATCAGTAAATTCTAGCCCTTACTGTTCTGATTATTTTTAGGCTGATGAGACTCTGTTATCACTTGAGAGACTCCTTCAACAAGTTTTTCCTCATTACATGTTTTCCTGCATCTAAACATTCAGTTCTCACTACTATCAAAAGACCCATAAAGCAGTGTGATCCCATTCACTGACTTACTCCATGTAATAATTGGCTTGCTACACATTATAATTAAAATAAAAACTTAACTACCTTAATCCCTTAGGGAATATAGCAAAGAAGTGTTAATATATCTGCCTCATAGATTTCATAATCTGATGAATATTAAGTATTTTGAGGGGAGTATAAAGTTATTTCAGACTTTTGTGTTTTTGGTTTTTATTTTAGTCTTGTCATCATTAATTACCTTCTGCTATTGATAGAAACATCTGGGGAAATATAAATATTTCCACTTATAGTTATGATATAATGAACAACATATGCCCAATTCAGTTTATTGTGGCTTGGCTTGCATGTTAAAAGCCAATAGAATAAGTAATTGTGCTGATGTCTTTAGAGGATGTAGCTTAATGGTTTACTTACATTGCTTTGACATTTTGTTCATGGGGATTTGAGGAATGTTAATTGTTGTCATTGTGCACATTTAAAAAAATCAAAGTGATCTTAGTGTCTGACATTGTATATCTTCTCTTTACTTTGTAATCTTTTCTCAGTGAGGTGAAAGCAAATCAGACATATCCTGAAACCACTGTCACTGTGTTCTGGGTTCCATTAATCCAAATTTTGGGAAACTTGCTAAAGATTTGACACAAAAACAAAATCAAGTTTAGGACTTTAGGTGTTGTGAAAAAGCTCAGTTGCCATGAAGTTATTTCATGAGGGGAAATCAAATGAAATTGGATACATTGTGTGCCATGTTAAAAATTCAGTTAACATTATAGTTACATTATATTTAATCCAGTGTTTGTAAGACTAAATATTAAACATTTAAAGATACCAAATGAGCAAAACATAGTCATGGTGAAACTGGAGTGGGCATTATTTTTGGTAGCATTAATGTCAGGGTTGGGCTTCCCTCGTGGCTCAGTGGTAAAGAATATGCCTGCCAATGTAGGAGATGTGAGTTTGATCCCTGGGCTGGGCAGACCCCTGGGAGAAGGAAATGGCAACCCACTCCATTCTTGTCTGGGAAATCCCACAGACATAGGAGCCTGACTATAGTCCATGGTTTCACAAAAATGTCAGATAGGGCTTACTGACTAAACAACAACAACAAAATGTCAGGGTATGCACACACTCAAAAAGTGCACAAAACATGCATTATTTTCTCAGTAAAACTAATCTGATAATTTCTAAAGTCTTCCCTGATTTGTTTTATCCATTCAAGTGACCAGTTTTTTGTTGTTTTTTTTTTTTCACCCTTCAGTTTTATTTTAAATTGAAGTATAGTTGCTGTGCTTCCCAGGTGGCCAGTGATGGAGAATCCACCTTCTAAAGCAGGAGACCCAGAAGAATCAAGTTCAGTCCCTGGATTGGGAAGATCCCCTGGAGAAAGAAATGGCAACCCACTCCAGTGTTCTTGCTTGGAGAATTCCATGGACAGAGGAGCCTGGGGGACTGAAGTCCATGGGGTCCCAAAGAGTCACAGAACTGAGCATGAAGGCACATAGTTACTGCACAGTATTATATAACTTGTAGGTATATAGAATAGTGATTCACAATTTTTGAAGGTTATACTCCATTTATAGCTATTATAAAATATTGGCTATATTCCCCATGTTGTGAAATATATCCTAGCTTATTTTATACCTAATAGTTTGTACCCCTTAATTTCCTACCCCAATATTACCTGTCCTCCCTTCCCACTCTCCTCTTTTTACCCTTCAGTTTTAAAGCTAAAGTGATCAAATATTTGCTACAATCTCCAATGACTGACCAGCAGTTGTGAAGACTTGAAAATATAAAACTGAAGTCTTTTATCACCAGTTTTCTACTTTCTTTGTCTTTTAGGCAAGCCTGGACTCAGATCTTCATTATGTGTAAGAAAACATACAGGATTTTTTTTTTTCCTGTAGGGCTAATAATATTTCTAAGGCTAGTTGGATATGATGAGATCAATCTGATTTAATTAATAAAGAAAATTTGAGTCACATCATCAACATTTGCTATGCTGTGCTGTGCTTAGTCGCTCAGTCATGTCCGATTCTGTGCAATCCTGTGGACTGTAGCCACCCAGGCTCCCCTGTCCATGGTATTCTCCAGGAAAGAATACTGGAGTGGGTTGCCATGCCCTCCTTCAGGGGATCTTCCCAACCCAGGGGATCAAACCCAGGTCTCCCTCATTGCAGGCGGATTCTTTACCATCTGAGCCACCAGGGAAGCCCAAGAACACTGAAGTGGGTAGCCTATCCCTTCTCCAGGGGATCTTCCCGACCCAGGGATCAAACCAGGGTCTACTGCATTGCAGGCAGATTCTTAACCAGCTAAGCTACCCAGGAAGCCCCAACATTGGCTATAATAAGGATTAAAAGCTGTTGGAGCACCATTGCTACATTATTTATCTTTGTGTAATGAAGTAATGGGTGGGCAACCAAAGTAATGAAATAAAGATGAACAGTAAGGGATACAGTAATGACAGTGCTGGTACAGGTCAGAAAGGAAATTGTTTTGTGAAAATTTAAGTATAATCAAATACTACGCTTTCATGATGTTTAGACTTTGTAATTATATAGTCACAGCTACAAAAACCCACAACCCTCCCAATGTCTTATTTCTGCTTATTTCTAACTCCTAGTCCCCATTATAAGTCATCAAAGAATTTGGCCTGAATACTCACATTTTATAGTGTTGTACTTAGGAATGCAATTATCATATCAAAGGTGAGCAGACTGTATATTAAATTATAGAAGCTAATTGTTGAGTACTATGTGCCAGGTACCATCCTGAGAGCTGTGCCTATGGTAACTCATTTAATTCTCTCAATAACTGTAAAAATCAGTTGTTATTATGATCTCATTTTATAAGTGAGGAAATGGATGACTCAAGATTTCAAGTTGGCCAGGGTCACATAACTATTAAACAACAGAGGCAGGATTTGAACCTAGTCTGCCTAGCGCTGACTCTTATGCTTGTACTTACCCTTATACTGTGCTGCATCCTACAGAGAGTATTTTAAAATGAAGTAGATGTGATATAAGTATTTTAAATGTCACAGTTAGCTGCTGGTAGCATAGAAGATTTGAAGGTTTCCAAAGAGACTACTAAAGAGAGTAGTTGTATAAAACATGGTGGTGGTTTAGTCGCTAAGTTGTGTCCAACTCTTGCGACCCCATGTACTGTAGCCTGCCAGGCTCCTCTATCCATGGGATTCTCCACGCAAGAATACTGGAGTGGGTTGCCATTTCCTTCTCCGGGAGATCTCCCCAACCCAGGAATCAAACTCAGGTCTCCTGCACTGCAGGCAGATTCTTTACCGACTGAGCTATGACTAGGTTGTAAATGAGCTATAAACATCAGTGAAGTCAGAACGAGAGATAAATGTAGAAATTTAACTGAAATCCTCCGTAAAGCCTTAAAGATGTGGCTTTACCCAACCCCTTCCCTGGTGACTTGTTTTCCTGGAGTAGAACAACTGATTAGCATATTCTATTTCTGTTGTTAATGCCAAGCTTGTTTGCCACCACTGGATTTGCCTGATTGGTGGCATTTAGTGCGGTGCTTGGCGGTTCTCTCCGGAGCTCTTAGACGTCGGCTGTAAATCATCTGCTCAGCATCCCTGACTGTGCACACTATACCTCCCACCTGGTGCCCTGGGCACAGGCATCCACACACTTTCCATATGTGGACAGAATTTTGCTCAGCATGGAGGGTGGGGTGAAAACACTGCAAATCAGAAGGTGAATTAGTAGTTCTCTGGGCAGGCCCTTATGTGTGCAAATCCTGTTCCTTGTAATTGGAAATGTGTTTGTAAATCCCTATACCCTCAGGTGAGAATGTTACTCCCCTGTACATTGGTTGGAAAGGATAAAACAATCTGCTAAAAGAGGCCAAATATACTTCTGAAAACTGGGCAGTATGTGTGGGCTTTTTGCAGCCACAGTCTTTCATGAAATTCAACCTCGATCTTTCATAGAGTACTTTTCATTTCTTAAAAAATTCCTGAAATCTATACTCAGTGATAGTTTAGTCAGTGGTATTTCAGTCTTTAGAAAGAGATCTTGATGTCACCTCTTGTGACATCTTATAAGGAATCATGTTATTGTAATCTAAGCTGAAACTCTGCCTGGCGCTCATGTTGGGTGGGGTGGTGATGTTTTACGGGGCAGTAATGTAGTTGCATTGTATTGGCAAGTAAACTTAAGATAGTTTTTACTAATAACTTGAGCTAAGTACAAATGATTTTTTCCTATTTGAAGATCTTTAATGAAAAGTTTAATTGTCAAACTTTACAACTGAATTTATCACTGTAACTGTTTATATGTTCTTTTAGAGCTTCTTAGTCAGAGATTTTCAATATTAAAAAAAAATCACATGGATGAAAATGGGGGTTACCTCTCTGTAAAGGTGCATGTTGATTTCAAAAGTCATGTGGACTCTTGCAGTTTCCAGTTGAGAACCTAGAACTTTTTTCTGCACTTTTTTGTCAACATATTTGTTTTATGACATAAATTCTTTCTCACTTTCCTGCTGTCCACCCATCTAACTAATGTCCTGCATTGTTTTATGTGGTGTTACCTTCTGTTATACTTTGCATTCTAGGCAAATTTGAATTGTGAAATCACTTTTTAGAAAATGAGTTATTCCTTTATGAAGGGAAAGTGAAAGTTGCTCAGTTGTGTCCGACTCTTTGCGACCCCATGGACTATACAGTCCATGGAATTCTCCAGACTCAAATACTGGAGTGGGTAGCCTTTCTCTTCTTCAGAGGATCTTTCCAACCTAGGGATCAAACCCAGGTCTCTCACATTGCAGGCAGATTCTTTACCAGCTGAGCCACCATTGCCTCTCAACCTAACTCTGAGCCACAGAAACATTTTTCTCTGAGTGAGAGCAGTGCAGCTCCTCATGATCTTCTTCATTTATTTGAGTTGTGTTATGAAGTCCTAATCCCTGGTATCACAGAAGGTGACCTTATTTGGAAGTAAGATCACTGCACGTATAATTATTTAAGATGAGATCATACTGGAGTAGGGTTGGCTCTTAAGTCAAAATGACTCATATTCTTATAAGAAGACACAGAGACACAGGGAGAATGCCATGTGAAGGTGGATGATTGGAATGATGTAGCTGTAAGCCAAGGAGTCCCTTGGCCTATCAGAGGCTAGGAAAGAGTGTGAACAAACTTTCCCTGACAGTCCTTAGAAAGAACCAACATGCTGACACCTCGATTTTTGGGCTTCTTGCCTCCGGAACTGTAAGACAATAAATTTCTGTTGTTTTAAGCCACCCAAGTTGTGATACTTTGTTATAGCAGCCCTAGAACACTAATACCAGATGTAAAGCAATGAATTCACATTAAAAACTGTTCTCCTGATACCAGAATTCCAACCCTTCTTGTGCCTTGCTGGGTCTCTCTTGCAGTAATTTTCTAGGCACTGTCCTTGATGCTCTTTGGTTTGTACCTATCCATTCTATACACCACTACCATTTTAATATTTCCTTCTGTGTACACAAAATTCCAGTGACCACTCTTCATTGTGCCTGCAGCAATGCAAATTCTTGAGTGAGGCTTTTAAAGCCCTTCTTTTCTGGCCTCAATTGCCTTTCTGGCTCTTCTCACTCCCCACCCCCAAGGCCCCAATTCTGCAACAACCCCCCACCAGAGAATTTTACTCCCCCTTTAAAACCAAGCTCAAAGCCTGCTGTCATTGTTTATTGATTCTGTCCCCAAAGCATTTGTTGTCCCTTTGGGCTCGCAAAATAATGTAGATTTCTTTTGTGATACTTATAATAGTTTGCTTTGCATTACCAGTATCTGTGCCTGAGTCTTCCATTGTATTAAGCCCTCAAGGAATCTTTAACCTCTGTTGGCAGAAATCTGGCATCCTCAGGGTAGATCATAATTCCATAGCAGACCAACTAGAAACACTTTCTGCTGATTTCAGGTTTCTGGTGTGCTCCTCCTGACATGTTCCTCTTTTATTCTCTTGGTTGAAGAATACAGTAATGGACTCAAATCAAAGCCTTTTCTGCCCTTATTCCCATCACTGTTTGTATCTCCTTACCTACCATAGGAAGGTAAGTTAGAATCTGATGATTCCCTCATGACAGAAAGTCACAAGGGAGACAGTTTTTCACACTAAATCTCTTAATTTCCTCCCTGACCTAGTGAAGGCTCTAAACCAAATGTAGCAAAATTTTTCTTTTAATTGGATTCCTCTATTAGTTAAAAAATTCCTCTATTAGTAAAAATAATTAGTAAAAGATTATACATAGCATACATGTATAATTGTGTATTTGCCTGTTTATTTACTTTATAAATTCTATACTATACTCCTATACTTACCTACTTTGCATGCTATAGAACATATACATTGTATGTTAAAATATAAAAATTCTGATGTTTCCTTACCACCTATAAATAGAGATGTATAAATGAATTCTTTTAAAAATATTTAGGTAGGTGCCTTTTCAAATAGAAACTATAGATTAATAATTCCTAATCTAAAATTAAATTTTTTTTCTCAAATACTACAAACTGGAAATGATATAAACTTTAATAGCAGTTTAAGATACAGTATATGGTTACAAATTCACATTAAAGATTATATATTTTACATAAAGCATAAAAGAAGCCATAAAATGGAAACGTAATCATTCAAATTGATGCTTGGAGTGATAGAATTTGTATATAAAGAAAAAACTTCAAAGGCTTCAAATAGGCATGGTTCATTGTAAATAAATGAAAGCTACAGGGGAGAAAAAAATTTATTTTACCTTTAACCAATAATTTGCTTTGTTAAAGACCTCTTTTGTGATCCTACAAGTGAGTGTATATTCAAGTAATCCCAGTATCATATGTTTTTAGTCAAACCAGTATGCTCAACTTAAATTGAGTTAATATATTATAATTTTAAAAATAACTGTATTTTATCTATTTTTCTTTTCCTAATATATTTTGAATATGAAAAGAATTTTTAAATTTCTAAGACTACTTTGTAATCATTTAACCTTGAGGAATATGAAACACTCATTTTTCTGACGAAATATTCAAATTATTGCCTCAGTGGAGTGTGAATTTTAACAAAATGTAAATGGAATCAGTGTACATCATATTTGAAAACAATTCTTATAATCCGTCTTTAAAAATGTAATTGACATTTCTTTTATCTGATTTGAAATCAGATGATCTGAAAATATGATGAAATACATTTCATCATCAAAATTCTTTCATTCATTGTCAGTGCTTTCTTATAGCATATAAACTGTCACTATAATGTATGCAAAGTGCTTGCCATATCATAATGTTTTATGCATTTAACTATAATTTTTTATATTATGTTATTTAAACTATTAATTTATTAATTAATAATTCATTAATTCTATAAGAAAACAAAGACCAAAGCTACTGAATGAACTACATTTTCCAGAAAAATATGTCTTTGTTTTGTAAGTCATTAGGGACATGGATAGATTCAGGGCTTCTAAAAAGGAGTTTTAATGATGTAGAAGCAGCCCACATTTATGGGCTAGGTTTTGTTCTATGCATTTACATATGTTAAGTATATAACCCAAGAAGAGGGATAATATTGTTTTCAGTATTTCACATATAAGGAAACTGAAGCTCAGAGGGTCTGCATAATTTACCAAGGACATAAATATTATATGGCAGAACTGTGATGTGAACCCAGGCAGTTTGGTTCTGGAGTCCTTGCTCTTGACTACTATTGTACAGCTTACATTCATCACAATTTTCTTTCAGCTGCTATAAAGTAAACAGATTATTCTTCCATCTGACAGTAGGAAATGCCATGGAAAAGAGGAAAACAGACTTTGAAGTCTGCTCATTTAGCAAACAATTACTGAGTGATGCTGTGCAAAATCAGTGTAAGGCCTGATCACTTCTCTCAAGAAACTTAAAATCTAATAAAGGAAATAGAATGAAGTGAAATGTGATAAGAATATATTAAAATGTATTAATCAGGGAAACCCAGTATTGCTGTGGTAACAAATTAACCCCAAAGCTGCAGTTTAACTCAATAGTCTGATAGGAGCCAAAGACTCTTCAGAGTAGTTATCCTCCATGCAGGGACTCAGCAATCTTAGATATTTCCAAATTGTGGCTATACTATCACAATGTGTGACTTCCATTGCCATCAAGGAAAGGAAATAAAGGAACCTAGAGAATTCTGAGTCGCTGTTCTGTGCTTCAAGTAGGAAAAAGTGCCCTGGAACTTCAAAGAAACTAGACGTGTTTGGGAGTATGGGACTATCTTTGTGGTTGTTGTTTAGTTCCTCAGTTGTCCAACTCTTTGCAACACTGTGGACTGCAGCACACCAGGCTTCTCTGTCCTTCACCATCTCCTGGAGTTTGCTCAAACTCATGTCCATTGAGTCAGTCATGCCATCGAACCATCTCATCCTCTGTCATCCCCTTCTTCTCCTGCCCTCAATCTTTCCCAGCATACGGTCTTTTCCAGTGAGTCGGCTCTTTGTATCAGGTGGCCAAAGCATCGGAGCCTCAGCTTCAGCATCAGTCCTTCCAGTGAATATTCAGAGTCGATTTCCTTTAGGATTGACTGGTTTGATTTCTTTGCTATCCGAGGGATTCCCAAGAGTCTTCTCCAGCACCACAACTCGAAAGCATCAATTCTTCAGAACCCAGACTTTTTTATGATCCAACTCTCACATCTGTACATGACTACTGGAAAAACCATAGCTTTAACTATATGGACCTTTATCAGAAAAGTGATGTCTCTGCTTTTTATTATGCTGTCTGGGTTTGTCATAACTTTTCTTCCAAGGAGCAAGTGTCTTTTAATTTCATGGCTTTAATCACTGTCCACAGTGATTTTGGAGCCCAAGAAAATAAAGTCTGTCACTGTTTCTGTTGTTTCCCCATCTATTTGCCATGAAGTGATGGGACCGGATGCCATGACCTTAGTTTTTTGAATGCTGAATTTTAAGCCAGCTTTTTTCACTTTCCCCTTTCACATTCATCAAGAGGTTCTTTAGTTTCTCTTCACTTGATACCATTAGGGTGGTGTCATCTGCATATTTGAGGTTATTGATATTTCTTCCAGAAATCTTGATTCCAGCTTGAGTTTCATCCAGCCTAGCATTTTGCATGATGTACTCTGCATATAAGTTAAATAAGCAGGGTGACAATATACAGCCTTGATGTACTCCTTTCCCAATTTTGAACCAGTCCATTGTTTCATGTCTGTTTTGTTTTGTTTTGTTTTTTGTTTAATAAATTTATTTATTTTAGTTGGGGGCTAATTACTTTACAATATTGTAGTGGTTTTTGCCATACACTGACATGAATCAGACATGGGTTTACATGTGTTCCCCATCCTGAACCCCCCTCCCACCTCCCTCTCCATCCCATCCCTCTGGGTCATCCCATTGCCCCAGCCCTGAGCATTTGTCTCATGCATCGAACCTGGAATGGTGTTCTGTTTCACATATGATAATATACATGTTTCAATGCTATTGTCCCAGAACGTCCTACCCTCACCTTCTCCCTCAGAGTCCATAAGACTGTTCTATGCATCTGTGTCTCTTATTCTGTCTCGCATATAGGGTTATCGTTACCATCTTTCATATTCCATATATATGCATTAGTATACTGTATTGGTATTTTTCTTTCTGGCTTACTTCACTCTGTAAAATGGGCTCCAGTTTCATCCATCTCAAAAGAACTGATTCAAATGTATTCTTTTTAATGGCTGAGTAATACTCCATTGTGTATATGTACCACAGCTTCCTTATCCATTCGTCTGTTGATGAACATCTAGGTTGCTTCCATGTCCTGGCTATTGTGAACAGTGCTGCGATGAACATTGGGGTACACGTGTCTCTTTCAATTTTGGTTTCCTCAGTGTGTATGCCCAGCAGTGGGATTGCTGGGTCATATGGCAGTTCTATTCCCAGTTTTTTAAGGAATCTCCACACTGTTCTCCATAGTGGCTGTACTAGTTTGCATTCCCACCACCAGTGAAGAGGGTTCCCTTTTCTCCACACCCTCTCCAGCATTTATTGCTTGTAGACTTTTGGATAGCAGCCATTCTGACTGGTGTGAAATGGAACCTCATTGTGGTTTTGATTTGCATTTCTCTAATAATGAGTGATGTTGAGCATCTTTTCATGTGTTTGTTAGCCATCTGTATGTCTTCTTTGGAGAAATGTCTGTTTAGTTCTCTGGCCCATTGTTTGACTGGGTTATTTATTTTTCTGGAATTGAGCTGCAGGAGTTGCTTGTATATTTTTGAGATTAATTGTTTGTCTGTTGCTTCGTTTGCTATTATTTTCTCCCATTCTGAAGGCTGTCTTTTCACCTTGCTTATAGTTTCCTTTGTTGTGCAAAAGCTTTTAATTTTAATTAGGTCCCATTTGTTTATTTTTGCTTTTATTTCCAATATACTGGGAGGTGGGTCATGGAGGATCCTGCTGTGATTTATGTCTGAGAGTGTTTTGCCTATGTTTTCCTCTAGGAGTTTTATAGTTTCTAGTCTTATGTTTAGATCTTTAATCCATTTTGAGTTTATTTTTGTGTATGGTGTTAGGAAGTGTTCTATTTTCATTCTTTTACAAGTGGTTGGCCAGTTTTCCCAGCACCACTTGTTAAAGAGATTGTCTTTTCTCCATTGTATATTCTTGCCTCCTTTGTCGAAGATAAGGTGTCCATAGGTGCATGGATTTATCTCTGGGCTTTCTATTTTGTTCCATTGATCTATATTTCTATCTTTGTGCCAGTACCATACTGTCTTGATGACTGTGGCTTTGTGGTAGAGCCTGAAGTCAGGCAGGTTGATTCCTCCAGTTCCATTCTTCTTTCTCAAGATTGCTTTGGCTATTCGAGATTTCTTATATTTCCATACAAATTGTGAAATGATTTGTTCTAGTTCTGTGAAAAATACCATTGGTAGCTTGATAGAGACTTCATTGAATCTATAGATTGCTTTGGGCAGTATACTCATTTTCACTATATTAATTCTTCCAATCCATGAACACGGTATATTTCTCCATCTGTTTGTGTCCTCTTTGATTTCTTTCATCAGTGTTGTATAGGTTTCTATATATAAGTCTTTTGTTTCTTTAGGTAGGTATATTCCTAAGTATTTTATTCTTTTTGTTGCAATGGTGAATGGTATTGTTTCCTTAATTTCTCTTTCTGTTTTCTCATTATTGGAGTATAGGAATGCAAGGGATTTCTGTGTGTTAATTTTATATCCTGCAACTTTACTATATTCATTGATTAGCTCTAGTAATTTTCTGGTAGAATCTTTAGGGTTTTCTATGTAGAGGATCATGTCATCTGCAAACAGTGAGAGTTTTACTTCTTCTTTTCCTATCTGTATTCCTTTTATTTCTTTTTCTGCTCTGATTGCTGTGGCCAAAACTTCCAAAACTATGTTGAATAGTAGTGGTGAAAGAGGGCATCCTTGCCTTGTTCCTGACTTTAGGGGAAATGCTTTCAATTTTTCACCATTGAGGATAATGTTTGCTGTGGGTTTGTCATATATAGCTTTTATTATGTTGAGGTATGTTCCTTTTATTCCTGCTTTCTGGAGGGTTTTTATCATAAATGGATGTTGAATTTTGTCAAAGGCTTTTTCTGCATCTATTGAAATAATCATATGATTTTTATCTTTCCATTTGTTAATGTGGTATATTACATTGATTGATTTGTGGATGTTAAAGAAACCTTGCATTCCTGGGATAAAGCCCACTTGGTCATGATGTATGATCTTTTTAATATGATGTTGGATTCTGTTTGCTAGAATTTTATTAAGGATTTTTGCCTCTATGTTCATCAGTGATATTGGCCTGTAGTTTTCTTTTTTTGTGGCATTTTTGTCTGGTTTTGGAATTAGGGTGATGGTGGCCTCATAGAATGAGTTTGGAAGCTTACCATCTTCTGCAATTTTCTGGAAGAGTTTGAGTAGGATAGGTGTTAGCTCTTCTCTAAACTTTTGGTAGAATTCAGCTGTGAAGCCATCTGGTCTTGGGCTTTTGTTTGCTGGAAGATTTCTGATTACAGTTTCGATTTCCGTGTTTGTGATGGGTCTGTTAAGATCTTCTATTTCTTCCTGGTTCAGTTTTGGAAAGTTATACTTTTCTAAGAATTTATCCATTTCTTCCAAGTTGTCCATTTTATTGGCATATAGCTGTTGGTAATAGTCTCTTGTGATCCTTTGTATTTCTGTGTAGTCTGTTGTGATCTCTCCATTTTCATTTCTAATTTTGTTGATTTGATTCTTCTCCCTTTGTTTCTTGATGAGTCTGGCTAATGGTTTGTCAATTTTGTTTATCTTCTCAAAAAACCAGCTTTTAGTTTTGTTGATTTTTGCTATGGTTTCTTTTGTTTCTTTTGCATTTGTTTCTGCCCTAATTTTTAAGATTTCTTTCCTTCTACTAACCCTGGGGTTCTTCCTTTCTTCCTTCTCTAGTTGCTTTAGGTGTAGAGTTAGGTTATTTATTTGATTTTTTTCTTGTTTCTTGAGGTATGCCTGTATTGCTATGAACCTTCCCCTTAGCATTACTTTTGCAATGTCCCATAGGTTTTGGGTTGTTGTGTTTTCATTTTCATTCGTTTCTATGCATATTTTGATTTCTTTTTTGATTTCTTCTGTGATTTGTTGGCTATTCAGAAGTGTGTTGTTTAGCCTCCATACGTTGGAATTTTTAATAGTTTTTTTTCCTGTAATTGAGGTCTAAACTTACTGCATTGTGGTCAGAGAAGATGACTGGGATGATTTCTATTTTTTGGAATTTACCAAGGCTAGATTTATGGCCCAGGATGTGATCTATCCTGGAGAAAGTCCGTGTGCACTTGAGAAACAGATGAAATTGATTGTTTTGGGGTGGAAAGTCCTGTAAATATCAATTAAATCTAACTTGTCTATTGTACCATTTAAAGTTTGTGTTTCCTTGTTAATTTTCTGTTTAGTTGATCTATCCATATGTGTGAGTGAAGTATTAAAGTCTCCCACTATTATTGTGTTATACTTGTTAGTATTTGCCTTACATATTGTGGTGCTCCTATGTTGGGTGCATATATATTTATAATTGTTATATCTTCTTCTTGGATTGATCCTTTGATCATTATGTAGTGTCCTTCTTTGTCTCTTTTCACAACCTTTATTTTAAAGTCTATTTTATCTGAAATGAGTATTGCGACTCCTGCTTTCTTTCAGTCTCCGTTTGCATGAAATATGTTTTTCCATCCCTTAACTTTCAGTCTGTATGTGTCCCTTGTTTTGAGGTGAGTCTCTTGTAGACAGCATATATAGGGGTCTTGTTTTTGTATGCATTCAGCCAGCCTTTGTCTTTTGGTTCGGGCATTCAACCCGTTTACATTTAGGGTAATTTTTGATAAGTATGGTCCCGTTGCCATTTACTTTGTTGTTTTGAGTTCGTGTTGAAACATGCTTTCTGTGTTTCCTGTTTAGAGAAGATCCTTTAGCATTTGTTGGAGAGCCGGTTTGGTGGTGCTGAATTCCCTCAGCTTTTGCTTGTCTGTAAAGCTTTTGAATTCTCCTTCATATCAGAATGAGGTCCTTGCTGGGTACAGTAATCTGGGTTGTAGATTATTCTCTTTCATTACTTTAAGTATGTCCTGCCATTCCCTTCTAGCCTGAAGAGTTTCTGTTGAAAGATCAGCTGTTATCCTTATGGGGATCCCCTTGTGTGTTATTTGTTGTTTTTCCCTTGCTGCTTTTAATATTTGTTCTTTGTGTTTGATCTTTGTTAATTTGATTAATATGTGTCTTGGGGTATTTCGCCTTGGGTTTATCCTGTTTGGGACTCTCTGGGTTTCTTGGACTTCTGTGACTATTTCCTTCCCCATTTTAGGGAAATTTTCAACTATTATCTCCTCGAGTATTTTTTCATGGCCTTTCCTTTTATCTTCTTCTTCTGGGACTCCTATGATTCGAATGTTGGGGCGTTTCATATTGTCCCAGAGGTCCCTGAGGTTTTCCTCATTTCTTTTGATTCTTTTTTCTTTTTTCCTCTCTGCTTCGTTTATTTCCACCATTCTATCTTCTACCTCACTTACCCTATCTTCTGCCTCCATTATTCTACTGTTGGTTCCCTCCAGAGTGTCTTTTATCTCCTTTATTTCATTATTCATTATATATTGACTCCTTTTTATTTCTTCTAGGTCCTTGATAAACATTTCTTGCATCTTCTCAATCCTTGTCTCCAGGCTATTTATCTGTAACTCCATTTTGTTTTCAAGATTTTGGATCATTTTTATTATCATTATTCTAAATTCTTTTTCAGATAGATTCCCTATCTCCTCCTCTTTTGTTTGGTTTGATGGTCATTTATCATTTTCCTTTACTTGCTGAGTATTTCTCTGCTTTTTCATCTTGTTTAGATTGCTGTCTTAGGCGTGGCCTTTCTGTATTCTGGTAGTTTGAAGTTCCTCTTTATTGTGAAGTTTCCTCACTGTGGGTGGGGTTGGACGGGTGGCTTGTCAAGGTTTCCTGGTTGGGGGAGCTTGTGTCGGTGTTCTGGTGAGTGGAGCTGGATTTCTTCTCTCTAGAGTGCAATGGAGTGTCCAGTATTGAGTTTTGAGATGTCTATGGATTTGGTGTGCCTCTGGGCAGCCTGTATATTGATGCTCAGGGCTATGTTCCTGCGTTGCTGGAGAATTTGTGTGGTGTGTCTTGCTCTGGAACTTATTGGCTCTTGGGTGGAGCTTGGTTTCAGTGTATGTGTGGAGGCTATTGGATGATCTCTTATTAATTAATGTTTCCTCTGGCTTTCAGTCTTATTCTTGCAGTAGCCTCAAGACTTCTCCATCCATACAGCATCGATAATAAAACTTTTAGGTTAATGGTGAAAAGATTCTCCACAGTGAGGGATACCCAGAGAGGTTCACTGAGTTACATGGAGAGGTGAAGGGGGTGGGGGGTTGAGGTGACCAGGAGGAGAAGAGGGGGACTCAAATGTGGAGAGAGCAATCTAGCCAGTAAGCACTTCCCTCTGTGCTCTCCACAGTCTGGAACCCTCAGAAAGGTTCACGGAGATACATAGAGAGTGGGGAGGAAGGTAATAGAGGTGAGCATGAGTAGAAAGGGAGGAATTAAGAGGGGAGAGACAGATCTGGGCAGTATTCTGTTCCCGAAGTGTTCTCTGGTACCCAGAACACCCTCAGAGATTCACAGAATTGGGTTGAGAAGAGGAGGAGGGTGGGAGATAGAGGTTCCCTGGGGGAGAAGAAAGAGCGTCAGTAGGGGGAGAGAGTAATCAAGCCAGTAATCACACTCCTGAGTAAAAATGGGTACTAAAGATTGGGTTCTTAAATGTACAAAATTGATATCAAATATGTAAAACAAAGATTAAAAATCTAGAGTAGAGGTTAGACTCTTAAAAAAGTACAATATAAAAAAAGAGAAAAAGAAAACAAAATCACAAATAGTGTAAGATATATGTATGCAGTTTGCTTTAAAAATAGGATTTTTTTTTTGTAAGGTAATAGTGGGTTATAAAAATGAAAATTAAAGGTGTAATAGAGGACTTAAAGAAAAAAAAAATAAAAATAAAAATAAATGATAATAGTAAAAATATATCCAAGAGTTTCTCTGGAGCTGCTGTGAGCAGTGTGGAGTCTGTTCAGTTTCCGATAGATCCTTGTTCCTACTTATACTTTTCAAGATCTATAGACCCCTTTCAATGTAGTTGGTGTTAGCTACAGGGATTTTAATCTGTTGGCCTGTCACTTCCAAAGCGCTTCCGTTTATTTGGCTTCTGTTTGCAGGTCTCTTCAGTGTCTAATTTCCGCCCTGCCACAAAGGGGCGGAGGTGGTCTCTTTAGGTTCGCTTGTTCAGTCGTGCTGTTGGGAGGGAGAAACACTGCAAACCAGTATCACTGGCGTGTGTGTGGAGAGCTCGCTGTGTCTCGGCCTACTGGGTTCACCCCCGCTCACGGCGTGTGTGCTTTCCCCGTCTACCCTGCTCAGGATTCAGGTTACTCTGCTGGGGAGTGGGCCCTGAGTGCATGCACTTCCCAGGTCTAAGCCGCTCAGGTTCAGGTTCCCGGGTACTCCACAAAGGCGCAGACTCGGTTGGGCCCTCAGTTTGTTCCGATCCCCGGTTGGAGCAGCTCAGGCAGCCAGGAGTTTGGCGAGCGCACTCTCCCCTGTTCGGGCAGTGCGGCTTACCACCTCCCTGGTCCCCGCCTCTGTTTACTGGCGCACCCGGCTCTGGTGTTCTTTGTGTCAGTTCTGGGGAGCTGGTCTCTGGCTGCGACCCTCCCGGCGGCTGTCGACCCTCCGGGATCTCAGGCAGTCTTTGCTTAGAAACTAGAAGCCTGTTTGCAGTTAGATAGGGGTGCCCTCTCTGGGGCCGAGTTTGCCCCTTTCCTGCTCTGGCTGGCCCTGCCTTCCCACTGTGTCCGGCGGGGGATGGGGCGGTCCACAGCCGGCTAGCTCTCCTCTGGTATCGCTCAGTCCTTTGTTCTGTGAGCGGGCCGGCAGTGCCTTAGATTTGGGCTTTTTGCGGGATAGTTCTCTCTCTCTGGCTGTCCCACAGTTTAGGTTACTATCTCACGTTAGCTCCCTCAGATTGCCCTCAGGGCACTCGGGCCCAGTCGTTACCCTAAGTAGTGCCGCCCGCTCCTCTCCGTTCAGCCCCCACTTACTGGTGGCGGATGCGAGCGTCTGGGGTTCTTTGCTGGGAGTTGCCTTTAGGCACGTAATCTGTGGGTTTTATTTATTTTTTCTCCTGGTTATGTTGCCCTCCGAGATTCAAAATCTTCCCCCAAACCCGCCGGTGAGAGGGTTTCCTGGTGTTTGGAAACTTCTCCTCTTTTATGACTACCTCCCTGGGACGGGTCTCCATCCCTAACTCTTTTGTCTCTCTTTTTATCTTTTATATTTTGTCCTACCTCCTTTCGAAGATAATGGGCTGTTTTTCTGGATGCCTGATGTCCTCTGCCAGCGTTCAGAAGTTGTTTTGTGAAGTTTGCTCAGCGTTCAGATGTTCTTTCAATTAATTTGTGGGAGAGAGAGTGGTCTCCCTGTCCTATTCCTCTGCCATCTTAGCCCTGCCCCCCTCATGTCTGGTTTTAACTGTTGCTTCTTGACATGCATACAGGTTTTTCAGGAGGCTTTAAGGCAGTCTGGTATTCCTATCTGTTTAATAATTTTCCACAGTTTGTTCTGATCCACACAGTCAAGGTACTTAGCATCGTTAATGAAGCAGAAGTAGATGTTTTCCAGGAATTCCCTTGCTTTTTCTATGATCCAACCATTTGCCTTGTTGCATTTCTTTTTCTTGGGGATGGCTTTGGTCACCACCATCTGTACAGTGTTACACACCTCCATCCGTAGTTCTTCATATACTCTTATCAGATTGAATCCCTTGAATCTATTTATCACTTCCACTGTATAATCATAAGGGATTTGATTTAGGTCATACCTGAGAGCCACAGTCAGTTCCTGATCTTATTTTTGCTGACTGTATAGAGCTTCTCCATCTTCACCTGCAGAGAATATAATCCATCTGATTTCAGTATTGACTATCTGGTGATGTCCATGTGTAGAATTGTCTCTTGTGTTGTTGTGGAAAAGGGTGTTTGCTGTGACCAGTGTGTTCTCTTGACAAAACTCTGTTAGCCTTTGCCCTGCTTCATTTTGTACTCCAAATCCAAACTTGCCTGTTATTCCAGGTATCTCTTGACTTCTTACTTTTTCATTCCAGTCCCTTGTGATGAAAAGGACGTCTTTTTTGGTGTTAATTCTAGAAGGTCTTGTAGGTCTTCATAGAACCATTCAGCTTCATCTTCTTCAGCATTAGTGGTTGGGACATAGACTTTGTTTACTGTAGTGTTGAATGGTTTGCTTTGAAAATGAACAGAGATCATTCTGTCATTTTTGAGACTGCACCCAAGTACTGCATTTCAGACTCTTTTGTTGACTGTGATGGCTACTCCATTTCTTGTAGGGATTCTTGCCCACAGTAGTAGATATAATGATCACCTGAATTAAATTTTCCCATTCCTGTCCATTTTAGTTCACTGATTCCTAAAATGTCGATATTCACTCTTGTCATCTCTTATTTCGCCACTTCCAATTTACCTCGATTACAGGTTCCTATGCAATATATTGTTCTTTACAGCATCCGACTTTACTTTCACCACCAGCCACATCCACAACTCGGCATTGTTTCTGCTTTGACTCAGACTCTTCATTCCTCCTGGAGCTATTTCTCTGCTCTTCTCCAGTAGCATTTTGGACACCTTCTGACCTGAGGGGTTAACCTTTCAGTGTCATATCTTTTTCCCTTTTCATACTGTTCATGGGGTTCGCAAGGCAAGAATGCTGAAGTAGCTTGCCATTCCCTTCTCCAATGGACCACATTTTGTCAGAACTCTCCACCATGACCTGTCCGTCTTGGGTGGCCCAACACAGCATGGCTCATAGTTTCATTGAATTAGACAAAGCTGTGATCCATGTGATCACATGGCTAGTTTGGGTTAGTTTTCTGTAATTGTGGTTTTTATTCTGTCTGCCTTCTGATGGATATGAGGCTTGTGCAAGCTTCCTGATGGGAGGGACTGGCTGTGGGGAAAACTGGGTCTTGCTCTGGTGGGCAGGGCCATGCTCAGTAAATCTTTAATTCAATTTTCTGCTGATGGTTAGGGCTGTTCTCCCTCCATGTAGGTTGACCTGAGGCAGCTCAGTCCTAGAGTTTGCAGTCTCTGTGGTAGGATGTAGGCTCCGGTGAGCAACAAATGCCCCGACCAAAAGGTATGTACAGTTAATTGGAACAGAAGTGAGTTGGACAAGAGTTAGTTAGGATTCTTTGGGAATTTGACTAGAAAGTAGCAGAAAACATCATGAAGTCATAATAGAAGCTGGTGAAGGTAATTGAGAGACATCAAACAAAAGGTTCTGGCCATCTCATAGGAAGAAGCTGTAGATAGAGTCTCTCCAGTACCACGGAGAGCTCCTGCCATTTAAATTACTGTAATACCATATGATGTCCATTGCAGTGCCTTCCCTGGTAGCTCAGCTGGTAAAGAATCTGTCTGCAATGCAGGAGACTCCGGTTTGATTCCTGGGTCGGGAAGATCCCCTGGAGGAAGGGATAGGCTACCCACTTCAGTATTCTTGGGCTTCCCTGGTGGCTTAGCTGGTAAAGAATTCACCTGCAATGTGGGAGACCTGGGTTGGGAAGATCCCCTGGAGAAGGGAACAGCTGCCACTCCAGTATTCTGACCTGGAGAATTCCATGGACATGTATAGTCCATGAAGTTGTGAAGAGTCAGACACGACTAAGCAACTTTCACTTTATTCAACAACAGTTCATTCCATAAACATTTATTATGTGTCTATCATAAATTTTTTTGTGTAAAAAATTCATAATGTAACAGTCTGATGGGAAAGACAGATAACTCCCTGTAATGCGATGAATAGTTCAATAACAGAACTATTCTCTGGGTATTATGAGAACATGGAAATGTTCCTAACATTAAACTTGGTTACAGGAAGGAATTATACAGGAAAGTTTCATGGAGGAGATGATTTATGATCGCATATGTATATTAAGTGAGAAGTAATCATTTAGCCAGAGGAAGAAAGGGCACTTTAGGTCAAAGGTCAGCAAACTTTTTTCTGTAAATGGCATGATAGTATTTTAGGCTTTTCAGGTTATAATAGTAGGTCTCTTTTGCATATTTTTTCACTTTTTTTTCTTTTTTACAAATTTTCATAATGCAAAACTATTCTTAGTTCAATGGTTGTAGAAAAAACAGGCCATGGTTCAGATTTGACCAATGGATCGTAGTTTGCTGACCCTTCCTCTAGGCAGAAAGAACAGAAGTAAAGCCAGAGATAAGTACATACAACTGTATACAGTAAGTATATACTGTTTGGTTTTGATAGAATATGGAATTTGAATAGGGGTCATGATAAATAATCCCAGATAGAGAGATAGGTGACAGAATATCATGTTGGACTTAGGCCTATTTTTTTTTTTTACTAAGTTTTGATTGAACTTAAGGATTTAAATTAGTAGAATGATAAAATTAGATTTGTGCTTTAGAAAGATACCTGTGTTGAGAATTAACCTTAGGAGGCAAAACTGAATGCAAAGACCAATTTGGAAGCTATTGGCACTGGTCAAAAAAAGAGATAACAAAAGCCTGAAATAAAGGCATAGTGGAAAAGGGTAGGCAAGAGGGGACACAGTTGAAAAAATTTTGAGGTAACATCAGAGAAACTTGATGATAGATTGAAGTGACTCGAAGATGAGGTAAGTAGTGTTTTTTAGCTGAGATAATAAATATTATGCTGACTCATTGATGTTCCTCATTTAACAGGAGCTCTGATAATCGTTTGTTCCAGATTTACACCATCTGGAGTTAGAAACCAGAGGCACGTCTTCTGTCCTGATGTGACTTTTGGGGAAATCTATTGGGCTTTGCAGGAAGGGTATGGGGAGCTTTTGTTCCTGTCCATCAAATAGACTGAGCAGTACTTTTCCTGTGGCAGAATGCCTGTTCAAGGTAAAGGATAAAGAACTCAATATATAGATTCATGGAAATAGTTCTGAAAGCTGTGGTCTTTCAGGACTATCAGTTATTTCAGCTATTTTTGGATCAAGAAATCCAAAACTTCATAGACTGAAATTGCCCTCTGAAGTAGACATAAGTCATCTATGATTGCCCAACATTTTTATATAGTTTCTCATATTATTAGTATCACCATCCCCAAATAGAATTTCCATAATTCCTAGGGTTAAGGCATGTAGCTTAGTTTCTACCTATTAGACCAATACTCCTGAGACTTGAATATAGAAGTATGCAGCATGAAGTGGGGACCAAGTGTGGAGAAATCTAAATTCAGCCAAGTGCAGCAATGAAAATGAGGGGAATATACGGTGGCCACTGTAGTGTAATTAGTTTGGAAAGGCTTGGGCAGACAACATGTAGAGGTTATCATCTTGTTGTTCAGTCACTAAGTCAGATCTTATTCTTTGTGGCCCCATGAACTGCAGCACACCAGACTTCCTTGTCCTTCACTATTTCTTGGAGTTTGCTCAGATTCATGTCCATTGAGTCAGTGATGTTATCTAACCATCTCATCCTCTGCCGTTCCCTTCTTCTTTTGCCTTCAATCTTTCCCAGCATCAGGGTCTTTTCTGATGAATTTGCTCTCCACATTAGGTGGCCAAAGTATTGGAGCTTCAGCTTCAGTATCAGTCCTTCTAATGAATTATCAGGGTTGATTTTTTATTTTAGAATTGACTGGTTTGATCTCCTTGCAGTGCAAGGAACTCTCAAGAATGTCCTCCAACACCAGTTAGAAAGCATCAATTCTTCAGCGCTTAACCTTCCAGTACTCTTGCCTGGAAAATCCCATGGACGGAGGAGCCTGGTAGGCTACAGTCCATGGGGTCGCTAAGAGTCGGACATGACTGAGCAACTTCACTTTCACTTTTCCCTTTCATGCACTGGAGAAGGAAATGGCAACCCACTCCAGTATTCTTGCCTGGAGAATCCTAGGGACGGTGGAGCCTGGTGGGCTGCTGTCTGTGAGCAGACAGAGTCAGACACAACTGAAGCAACTTAGCAGCAGCAGCAGTAACCTTCTTTATGGTCCAACTCTCACTGTACATGACTACTGGGAAAACCATAGCTTTGACTAGGCAGACCTTTGTTGGCAAAATGATGTCTCTGTTTTATAATATTCTTTCTAGGTTTGTCATAGCTTTTCTTCCAAGGAGTAAGTGTCTTTTAATTTCATGGCTTCAGGCACTGTCTTCTGTGATTTTGGAGCTCAAGAAAACAAAATCTGTCACTACTTCTACTTTTTCCCCTTTTATTTGCCATGAAGTGATGGGAGCAGATACCATGATCTTAGTTTTTTAAGTGTTGAGTTTCAAGCCAGCTTTTTCACTTTCCTCTTCCACCCTCATCAAGAGGCTCTTTAGTTCCTCTTCACTTTCTGCCATTAGAGTGGTATCATCTATATATCTGAGATTGTTGATATTTCTGCTGGCAGTCTTGATTCCAGCTTGTGATTCATCAGCCTGGCATTTTGCATGATGTACTCTGAATATAAGTTAAATAATCAGGGTGACAATATGCAGCCTTGTTGTACTCCTTTCCCAATTTTGAACCAATCAGTTTTCATATGTCCAGTTCTAACTGTTGCCTCCTGATCTGCATACAGGTTTCTCAGGAGACAGGTAAGGTAGCCTGGTATTCCAATCTCTTTAAGAATTTTCCACAGTTTGTTGTGATTCCCCAGTCAAAGGCTTTAGTCTAGTCAGTGAAGCAGAAGTAAATGTTTTCCTGGAACTCTCTTGCTTTCTCCATGATCCAATAGATGTTGGCAATTTGATCTCTGATCCCTCTACCTTTTCTAAACCCAGATTGTTCATCTGGAATTTCTCAATTCAAGTACTTCTGAAGCCTAGCTTACAGGATTTTGAACATAACCTTGCTAACATGTGAAATGAATGCAAGTGTATGATCGTTTGAACATTCCTTGGCATTGCCCTTCTTTGGAATTGGAATGAAAACTGACCTTTTCCAGTCCTGCGGCTACTGCTGAGTTTTCCAAATTTGCTGACATACTGAGTACAGTACTTTTACAGCATCGTCTTTTAAGATTTTAAATAGCTCAGCTGGAATTTCATCACCTTCACTGGCTTTGTTTGTAGGAATGCTCCCTAAGGCGCACTTGACTTCACCACTGAATGATTTTTAAGAGGAGAGGCAGAGTATGTAGTATTAGGAGGAGAGACAGCAGAAATATACTCTGAAACAGTGGACCAGAGAGCTTCAGTTAAAGACAGTGCAGACTTTACATAGCTCTTTGGAAAGGAAGCTGCTCTGTTAAACTCAGTGTTTAGGTCACATAGGCCTAAATATAACTGGATGACTTTGCCTCTTACGGAGCAATTTTGACCTGAAAATGTCTCACTCACAACAGTATCAAATTCAAGGACGTGTCTACTAAGAAGAAAAAAGTTATCCAATAACTATCTGGTGAGAAATTAATGTCTTTGAAGACAGAGAGGTGGAGGAGGAGGGGAGAGCACTTGAGTTTGTGCCTGGAGGAAGGCCCTCTATTCAGGTTCACTCTCAGATGGTTTATGTTTGATCTCTGAATTTAGAGTTCTCTTGAATCACCACAGGGGTCTGTCCTAGAATTGAAGTACTGCCACTGAAGGACACAAGGAGGGAAGAAGCCAGTGGACAGTGTGAGATAGCAGATGGATTTGTGTTCCAGTTCTGTTTTCTAGCTCTGTTATTGACACGTGTTTAAATGTTGGCAAGTTACTGAAATCCATTGGTTCTTGATAATTCTGTATCTTTTAAGTGGGAATGATAATAACAGCTAACACATATAGTACTGACTGTGTGCATGTGCTCATTTAATCTTCGAGCCACCCTGGTATTATCATCTGCATTTTCCTGGAGAGGAAAGTGAGGAACAGAATGTTTGAGTAACTGGCCTAAGATTCCACAGTTCCTTGGTAGTGGAACAAAGGTCTGCACCCTGGCTGACTGCCTCTAGGGACTGTGCTCTCAAACTTTCCCTTCTACTGCCTCTGCAGTACTAGTAAGATAATTTGGGTAAAACACCTGCACAGAGAGGGCATTTGATAAATGGTAGTACTTGGAGAGGGATGGGGAGGGAGGGCAACAGCTGGAATTCTCAACTTTGTAGTGAGTGAGGAAAGAATCAGGTTGACTTAGAATAAGTTCTTTTAGCATGATTCTCATGCGTTTTCTAACATACACCCATAGAGCATACACTTCCAGAATGATTTTTTTTTTAAGATTTTGGTACTTTTTTGCTTCTAGATTTAAACCTGAAACTGAATGCCTTCAAATCAGTGCTTCAGAAGTTAAATACGCCCACTGCGTAAGTGTGAGTGTGGGTGCACATACTCTTCATTATCTTGTACCACTACTTGAAAGCTGTTCCTTTCATATCCATTTTCATCAGGCTGGTACTTCACAGATAAGCTGCATTGAAGATGTTTTCAGGAAGTTCAGTGATTACTTTTCAGCATATAAAATCATGTTTAGCTTTGCTGAGATATCTGTGTACCTAGCAAAGAAGGCAAATAATAGACAAGACAGATTCTGTAAGTAAACATTTATTTGTATTTGAATCAGATGAAAAGATTAAAGAATGAATGACATAAAGGAACTCCATAATTCATTTTCTCTCTTCACTTAAAATATAAGACTAACTTTCCAAACTGCATTTTTAGAAGGGTCTACTTTTTTATTAATTGATGTAAGTTTTTAGATATCCTTTTTTTCTTTTTGAATTGTATTTATTATGGAGGATAATTGCTTTACAGTTTTGTGTTGATTAGATATCCTCTTTAAACAAAGAGCAAATGATGAAAATGAAACAAATTATCTTAAATATATGTTTTTCTTACACTTTTTATATAGATACAAGTTAATATATTTACTAAACTTCCTGACAAAATATTCTACCATACTTTCTGAAAGTGTTTGAAACAGTAAAATACTTATTTTAAGATTTTATTATTTTTATATATGAAGGTTACCTTTATCACAAATCAAAAATCTCAAATCTTAATGTACTTTCCCTTTATTTCATGATATCCAATCCCCAGATGCCTTATTTCTTGAATTCCACAAAAAGCCAGGACATACTTCTACCCACTTTAACAATAACCATGGCAAATAACAGACTGAACAGATTGGAGTAATCCACATCTTTAATCTATAAAATACACCCAACATAAATGTGTAATTTTCCTACTACCTTGGTTATTTTTTGGTAATAAAGTCTTCAGAGTATTTCTTGGAAGTGAATAGCCTACATTTTTATGAGGATATGTACATTTTATTTTCAAGATGGAGGAATCATAAAAATTCTAGTTAAAGCTCTGAAGACCCAAGGTATGCACATTAAAAGCATAGAAGAGTATTCCTGAGGGAAAATGGAGTTCATACAAGGTTTAGTCATAAACTTAAAATAACTGAAGATATGTCAAGGAAAAATGACATCCTGGAAGGCATAGAAATGTGTATCACTGTCTTAAAAGGTATCATGGAAGCATCTTGAGAACAATTAAAGACATTGTGAGCCTAATCTTGCAGAAGTATAATGTGGATGAAGGAAATTCTTACATGGATTCCTATCCTTTAACCACAGCTTTAAGAAAACAGGTGCTAGATATTTTTAAATCAGATATGCAGTGGTTTGAAGAACTTAATGAATTAAAAACATTTATGCTTTGTCAAATGAACAGTTGTTTTATAAAGTTATATTGATTATTTCTTGATATGGAAATCATAACTAGATTGTGAATATCCCTATTTTTCACATGTGTGTACATGATATTCAAAAGGAAAATGTATCTGTAATATCAGTGCTTTAAAATCTGTCAAGACAGTTATCAATCTCATAGAGCCTCACAGTTTGAAAGATATACTTTACTTTTTGTCCAAAGTTAGACCAAGAGAGCCATACTTTCTGAAGTGCTTTCTTTCTCTCATGGTCCAATTCTCTTGCAAAAGAATTCCACAGAAAACAATTTTATATGAAAGTTTGCACATAGCCACAACAATGAAAATAAAACATTGATTGTAAGTACACTATACACATGTATATTTTATGTGTATATACCTCCCCGAGATTCACAGTGTAATTAAATTCTTTTATCATATATCTGATTTTCTCTTTTTCAAGTAATATTAAAATTCAATGTATATATCCTATTATCCAGCATGCAGCACGGGAAAACACCATCATACCTTTAAATTCATTATCAAATTCAAATTAAAGTTACCCAAGAGTAGGCTTCCAAATCACATTTATTACTTAGATTGTATATGTCTTTCACGACATGAAAGCCATTAAAAAGATCACTATGGCGGATGCAGTAAATTGTGTTTCACAGAACACTGGAAGCTGATACTGACTCCTCTCCTTCTCCTGGTTCTCATTTTATATGCCTACCTCTGCCCGTTATATCTGCCTTTGGGAGCTGTCCTCCTGTTTTTCTTCTGTTCATTTAAATTGTACTCAGAGAGCTAAGGAACTGAAAGGAGTCTTAGTGATCATGGACCAGCAGTTTATAGTCATTGGAACTGAAGCTTGAGAGGGAGCACCCTAACCGAGGACATGCAGCAGCGAGTGACAGAGCTAAGGGTACAGTCTTTTGCTTATGCTCTGCTGCCTCATGTGCATAAACAAATATGGGAAACCTTAGCTTTTTCCTCAAAACTCAATTCCAGCCTACCTCTTCAACAGAGCCATTTCTTTTTACTTTTTCTATCATGGTTTACTACAAAATATTGAATATAGTTCCCCATGCTCTGCAATAGGACCTTGTTGTTCACAGAGTCATTTCTGACTGTGCAGCAAAGGTGGTGGTTTGCATCCAGGCTGTACTGCCATAGCTATATAAACTATAGGAGAGTTTTTACCTCCATTATCTTATTTTCCTAATGGGTAAAATGGAGAAAATAACAGCTCCTACTGCGTAGTATTGTTAGAAGCCTTAAACAAATTCATGAAGTGCTTAGAATAGTGTCAGGCCATAGTAAGTGCTCAAGAAGCATTAGTTGTCCACATTAATCACTCTTTCTCTTCTCTTCTCTTTCGTATTTTTCACAAATAGCATCCAGTTAGCACTTGCTTATTTTCTAGTTGTTTTATTTAGAATGTTAGTTTATTCCAGTTTTCTCTTCTCAGCTGAAGTCATTTCAAGGTAGGGACAATGTCCTGTATTTCTTCTGTGTACCTAAATATGGTCTAATCGAACATTTGATGCAACACAGGGATTCTGTAAATATTGTTTTCTTTGCTGACTCACTCAGAATGTCTGGGAACTGGTATTTATTCTATCTCTTTAGGTGATGCTGCTGTGTAGCCAAGTTGGAGAACTGCTGTGCTGGACGGTTGGATTGCAAGAATGTTATCCTATGGAGTATTTTCCCACAGCAGGGCATGAGGCAATTGCAATTCTATATCTACCTTATAAAATTATTTCAAATAATATGCAGTCTAGACATTGACTCACTTTCTCAGAGGAGCTTTGGGGAGTGAGGAGGTATTTGAATATGAATCCTCTTACCAAGGTTCTGAGACCCTGAAACCTTATTTTGTTTGATTCATTTCCCTTCCCACATAATTGCGACTGTAACTTTTGCTTTTCCTTTCTGGCCTGGCTGACTCCTACAAATGTGTCATTTTCTATACACTGGATCCCTGCTTTATGCCTGACCAGAAAGGCATGGCAATTCCTTAGTCACAGCTACTGAGTCTCCTTCAGCACTCTATGATTTCCTTGGAAGTCTGTCATCTTCCCTAACCTGTGGTTTCTCTGACTTGGTGACTTTCATCCTTTTGTTGCAAGATACAGCTTAAATTTATGTATAAATTTACATGTATATATGTATATATTTGAATGAGAAAAAAGAGCATTATTAGGATATGTCAAAATATATACTTGTTCTTCTATTTCTTTGGCCAGTATGATCTATTCTGAACAACTTGCTATTCTAGAAGATTCTGTTTCATTAGTTGACATAACATGTGCATAATTTGTATTGTCTTTTATTTTTATACTTATTTAGTCTTATATTTATTTAGAAAATATTTCTTGAGTATCTGCAGTGTGTCATACATTGTGATAGTTGCTTGAAATACAAAGATTAAAGACATAGTCACTCATAGACTCTCTGTAGAGATAGTCAAGAGTATGGTGGAGTGATGTATGAGTTGTGATGGCATTTAGCTGCTGCTGCTGCTGCTGCTAAGTCGCTTCAGTCGTGTCCGACTCTGTGCAACCCCATAGACGGCAGCCCACCAGGCACCCCTGTCCTTGGGATTCTCCAGGCAAGAACACTGGAGTGGGTTGCCATTTCCTTCTCCAGTGCATGAAAGGGAAAGGTGAAAGTGAAGTCCCTCAGTTGTGTCCGACTCTCAGCGACCCCATGGACTGCAGCCTACCAGGCTCCTCCGTCCAAGGGATTCTCCAGGCAAGAGTACTGGAGTGAGTTGCCATTACCTTCTCCAATGGCGTGTAGGTAGGGCACCTATTCAAACATGAAAGTACTGTACCAGATGCTTCCATATGTATTGGGTAATTTAATTCTCCAAATAACTTTAGGGTGGAGTAGACATGGTGTTTTCATTTTATAGACTAGAAAACTATCTCAGAGAGGAGCCGTTTACCCAAGTTCACAAAGCCAATTTATTAAATTTTTAACTGTTCACTCATGGCAATGATTTTTATTAATACACTTTATTTTTAGAGCAGTTTTAGGTCATAGGAAAATTGAGTAGAAGGTACATAGATTTTCCATACACCACCCTCCTCCAACCTTCTGGGTGTCTTGTACCACAGTGGTGTCTTTGTTATAACAGATCAACCTGCACTGACCCATCATTGTCACTCAAAGTCCATACTTTACACTAGGTTTCAGTTTTGGTGTTGTGTGTTCACCATTGTATTATTATATGGGATAGTTTCACTGGCCTAAATTCCTCTGTGCTCTGCTTATTCATATCTCCCTTCTTCCCTCCCAACCCCTAGCAACCGCAATCTCTGTAATTTTGCCTTTTCCAGAATGTCACATAGTTGGAATCATACAGCATAGTGGCTTCTTTCATTTAATAATATGTACTTATTTATTCGAGAAGGGCATGGCAACCCACTCCAGTATTCTTGCCTGGAGAATCCCTTGGTAGAGGAGCCTAGCGGGCTATAGTCCATAGGGTTGCAAAGAGTTGGACACAACTGAAGTGACTTAGCACAGTACAGGACAGCACAACACTTATTCATGTTTTTTTCGTGGCTTGATAGCTCATTTCCTTTCAGCTCTTAATAATATTTCGTTGTTTGGATGTACCACACTTTATTTAACCATTCACTTACTGAAGGATGTCTTGGTTGCTTCCAGGTTTTCACAGTTATGAATAAAACTGCTGTATACATGCATGTGCAGGTTTTTGAGTGGACATGAATTTTCAGTGTATTTGAGTGAATACCAAGGAGTGTGATTTCTGGATTATATGGTTAGAGTATGTCTATTTTTGTAAGAAAATGCCAAACTATCTTCCAAAGTGTCTATACCATTTTGTATTCTCACTGGCAGTGAATAAGAATTCCTGTAGCTCCATGTCCTCACTATAATTTAGGACTGTCATTATTTTGGACTTTGGTCAAATATTAGGTGTGTAGTGGCATTTCATTGTTTTAATTTGTAATTCTCTAATGACATATGATATTGAACATCTTTTCATATGCCATCTGTATAAATTTTTTGCCTATTTTTAAAAATCAAGTTCATCTTCTTAGTGTTGAGTTACCTCTTAATATTTTATATCTGAGGTAAACATGAGAAGATCATCTTATTACACAGGAAAAAAAAGCATCTCCTGATAATTCAGCTGGGAGCTGACCTGGTACTCAGCTATGCCATGATATCTCTTGTTGAAAATGAGCAGTTTCATAGGTTATCTACTCTGAGACAGAGTAGATGTGGTTTGAGACAAAAACAAGACCACTTTTTAATCATGCCTGAACACAGGCAAAAGCAAGAACGCAGTGCAAACCAAAAGCATGACCAACATTCCCTCTCCATGCTAAAGTGATTGCTGTTGCTGTTATCAACCTTAACTTTAGCTCTTCTCTATTCTTCATGTCTCATAGATAAAAATTAAGATACTCAGTGATAAAATTGCTCCTACTTTCTAGTAGTACCAAGATTGGAATCAAAACCACCTTTCCCTGAAACCTCCCCAACAGGACTGAGGGGGTTCCCAGCATGCAGGACTTTCAGTACTATAATTAGGAAATAATCTAACACAAACCAAAATATTTTAACAAGCTCCTGCTAACATCCTCTTACTGAGATACCTCCAGATTCTCAGTAGTATTTGGTGTCCCTTGCTGCAAACACTGCCAGTAAATCCAACCTTGTTTCACTGCAGGTGTGGTCCTGGTGGTCTTTGCTGATGGGTAAAGACCAATCAACAAAATCAAAATTAAGCAAACACTATAACAATTAGTTTAGTAGATTGCTTCTTAGCAATAATGTTTTAAATGATTAATTTCCTTCTGACAATAGAAAATAGAAAACTGCACAACTTACAGGGGAAGCCAGACAGCATGTTGAATCTTAACATAAAAGAAAAATGTTCAGAAAATATTGTTATGCCATCATATGAAGGACTTTGTTTTGTTGTTTTTAAACAACACCCTTTCCTTTCTGTTTGTCAGGTATCATGTCTGACCACCAATTTGGTAACCAGTTTATGTGCAGTGTGGTGGCCTCTCATGTGAGTCATCTGCCCGCAACCAACCTCAGCTTCGTCTGGATTGCTCCACCTGCTGGTACAGGCTGTGTGAATTTCATGTAAGTACCCGAAGTGTCTGTGACTGGTACAGAAGGCAAATGTGTTATCAAACCAAGCTTGGATCTACCTGCCTGTGTACAGTAAAATCAATCAGTTGACAGCATCTTGTGGTGAAGGGAAGTACAATGTTTATTGCAAGGCACTGTGGAAGGAGTCTAGGTGGCTAGTGCTCAAGAGACCTGAACTCCCCAATGATTTTTAGGAAAAGGTTTTTAAAGACAGGATGAAGGAGAAGGTTGCAGGGTGTGTGATCAGTTTGTGCACATTCTTCTGATTGGTTGATGGTAAGGCAGTCAGAAGTCAGTATCATCAACCTTCTGATTCCAACCAGTCTGGAGTCAAGATGCTTGTGGCAGCATACAGTTAACTTCCACCCGGTGGGGGTTTCAGTATCTGCAAAGTAGCTCAAAGGCTATGGCTCCCGATATTACCTGAAGCTCTTGAGGAGGAACTCAAGGTCCTTGAATTTGTTTAATAGCTAAACTAGTATTATTTTGCTAGTATTATTTTGTCTTGCTTGACTGTTTTCCTTTGTTTCTGCATTTTCTTCTCTGATTAAATTTATGCTTTGGCACTTGGGGACGGCCTGGGAGGCTAAAGTTTTTCTACAAGTAACAGGCAGGCATGTATAGGCTTCCCTGGTAGCTCAAATGGTAAAGTGTCTGCCTGCAATGCAGGAGACCCAGGTTCAATCCCTGGGTTGGGAAGATCCTCTGGAGAAGGAAATGGCAACCCACTCCAGTATTCTTGCCTGGAAAATTCCATGGACAGAGGAGCCTGGTGGGCTACGGTCCATGGAGTCACAAAGAGTCGGACCTGACTAAGCAACTAACACACACACACACACACACACACACACACAAACACACACACACACACACACACACACACACACAAGAGGCAGGTGTAGGACATGCAGTGGTCTGTCTGCAAAGGCCCCTTAGAGTCCTGTTCAATTACAACCTCTCTGAGGTTATGTATATAGTAACTATTTAAAGGTATTATTTTAGCAGGTTTAACCTTAATTAAGGCCACTCATTTTGGTGTCAAAAAAGGCCAACATTGCAAAAAAAAGAAAAATATGCAATAAGATAAAAGTATATGAAGAAATGAAGACAATAGGGAAGTGATATTCAGAAAATAAGATGAAAACAGATACAAAAAAATGCTATGAGGATCCACACACAGTTTAGAAGAAGATGAGAGATTTAGAGACTCAGCTTTTAGCTAAACCTAGCCACGAGTACCAAGAGGAAATCATAAACAGTTAGCTGATTCATGGTGATAAGAAGTCAGAACTCTATAGAAACTTACTGAATCTCTCCTGTGCTCATCAGGAGGAAATAGGGAAGGGTAGTGAGAAGTGTCCCAAAAGCATCCTGAGATAAACACTGCACTATGGTTCAGAGTCTGTGGCTTGTGACATCTCTCAATGCAGACTATTCCCCTACTCCTGCCACACAATCATCACTCCTCATCTTTCTTACTTATCTCTTTTTTTCTCCCATTGTATTTTTTTCAGTTCTAACACATGATCTACTTCATTTATTTATGTATATTATTTATTGTCTGACTGTTCCTGCTGAAATGCAGGTTCCTTGAAGGTAAGAATGATTTTCTGTTTTGTTTACTGATTCACCCCAGTCATCTAATACAGTTCCTGCATACACTGGAAGCACTACCTAAATATTTGTTGAGTAGATGAGTAGGCCAATGGAATAAGTTCTGAAACAGCTATTCTATGGGCAGTCAGGTGAAACAGGGCTGGAATTCATCTTGAATACTGTTCTATGCCAGCCTTTTCCTCAGACAGCAAGATCCTGTAAAACCTGAATACTCCAAAATTTACTACTGCCTTTTCTTCTCCCTTAATAATATACAGTTAATTGTCAAGGGTATATGTCACATCACTGATTATATACTCTCTTTGCCTATCCTCTGGGTTACTCAGGCTGCAAATGTCAGATTCATCCACCTGGCTGGTTGACATTTAATCCCATCATTTTCTCCCTCAGAAAGTTTTTCACCCTTGAACCCTTTCTTTCCAGTACCTCTTGCTAATGTGCTTGCAGTAGCTTCCTAACTGGTTTACCTCCAGCCTATTTCTCATCCAGTCCACCTCACAGTTAATCTTTCTAAGGCACAAAGTGTGATTGCTCAAAACTTGGATAGCTTAAGACTTTCTTCTAAAGGCCAGCTTTTTGGAGTGGGTTTGAGGGTGCTTCCAAATCTTGTGGTTTATCAACTTCTCTCTTGTCTCCCATTACCTCTGCCTCCTGATGGTCACAAATTGGCATCACGTCCCACAATTCTCTAAACATTCCCTGACTTTTTCTCTTTCTCCATGCTTTTCACTTAGCTTGGAATGCTTATTCTCTCAAATGCAATTGTTAAATTCTTACTCATTCTTCAAGCTACCATTCTTAAATAAAAATCTTCTATAAAGCTTTCTGAGATATCAGCAACAGAAGTGATGTGTATTGTCACATTTTGCTTATAACTCTGTTATGCGTGTGTACTAAGTCACTTCAGTCATGTCTGACTCTTTGCGACTCTATGGACTATAACCAGCCAGGCTCCTCTGTCCATGTGATTCTCTTGGCAAGAATACTGAAGTGGGTTGCCACGCCCTTTCCCAGGGGATCTTTCTGACCCAAGGATTGAACTTGCATCTCTTACGTCTCCTGTATTAGCAGGTGGGTTCTTTACCATTAATGCCACCTGGGAAGCCCAACTCTGTTATAATGCTGACTATATTTTACTATTTACTTATATTTGATTTATATTCTTGCTTTTTCTATTAGATTAGATTGGAAAAGGACAAATTCTTATTTCTTCATGATTCCTCCCCAGTTGGTTCAAGGACTTATGTACACAGGAATCACAGAAAATATCCTTTGAATTCTGCATCTTAGGAGACTGGGGAAGGGGTTGTTCTAGGACCTTCCACATATTCTCAAGTCCCTTATATTAAACAGCATGGTAGAGTGGACCCTCTATATCTATAGTTTGTGCATCCAGAGATTCAACCCACCTTGGAAGCAAAATCCAGGGATATGGAGTGCCAACACTGTATCTGTTGTACAATGTTGTCTATTTCTTTACTTTAATAGTAACCTCTGACTCTCTTTTGGCATACTTTGTCTTACTCATGTTGGCACTTATTAGGATAATTTAAATTCTTGCCATACATAAGCTCTTCATTTAAAACAAGAATTACTTTTTTGGAAAAAACACAAAGTAAATCTATACCAGCTATACAGAACTGTCTGTTTCCAAATAGATGCAGTTTTTAATTTAATCTGTTTAAAAATGATATTTGATGGCTTGTGGCGTCACTGTTCCTGGGATATCAAATTGTATTCTCTTAGAAATAATGTCTTGTATGTCAGCTCCAAACTATTTTATTAACATTTGGTTAAAAAAATACAATTTGGTTATAAGTAATTTTTACTGATTGCAAAGAAGTTTACACACCCTCACTTATATTTCCTAATAAAATTTTGATGATGCACTTTACATATTTTAACTTTCTTAGTAAATGTTAAAGTCTAGGTGCTTATTGTAAGCAATGATTATGTTGAATGTTACATAGGGTAGCTGCCTCCTGTTTGCGCAAGATGTTTTTATTGATCTCTTTTCCTGATTAGTTTGTGAGAGAGTATAGGAAAACTGAAGATTAAGCATGAACTACTGAACAATTCATTTGAAATTTTCTGAGCTAAAGTCTTACAATTTTTTACCTTTGTTTCTTACTGTAATATTTATTACATGTTGAGTAGAGCTATATGTAAGGATCAGTATCTGTAATTAGTATGTGGCCAGCAATACTTGAAGAAGATTTCTAATGTTCAATATTAATTTAAACATTACACACACAAAAAAACACAAGATCCTATGGCATTTGAAACATAAATATACTTTGATCCTGTCTTTTCTGACGAACCCTCAAAATTAAAGCTTTTACTTTTTAAGGTAGGGAAAATTACTTTGAGAAAATTAAACTTCAACCATACTTACATGCTTTTGTGATGTACTTTATATGAGGTTTTCATATCATTAGTTAATTCATTGTTGTTATTGTTGTTCAGTTGCTCAGTCGTGTGTGACTCTTTGCAACCCCATGGACTGCAGCACGCCGGGCTTCCCTGTGCTTCACTATTTCCTGGAGTTTGCTCAAACTCATTGAGTCGATGATGCTATCCAACCATCTCATCCTCTTTTTTCTCCTTCTCCTCCTGCCCTCAATCTTTCCCAGCATCAGGGTCTTTTCCAGTGAGTCGTCTCTTCACATCAGATAGCCCAAGTATTGGAGCTTCAGCTTCAGTATCAGTCCTTCCAGTGAATATTCAGGACTGACTTCCTTTAGGATTGACTGATTTGATCTCCTTGCTGTCCAAGTGACTCTCAATAGTGCTCTCCAGCACCACAGTTTGAAAACATCAATTCTTTGGCACTCAGCTTTCTTTATGGTCCATCTCTCACATCCATATGTGAGTAGTGGAAAAAACATAGCTTTGACTAGATGGACCTTTGTCGGCAAAGTGATATTTCTGCCTTTTAATATGCTGTCTAGATTTGTCATAGCTTTTCTTCCAAGGAGCAAGCGTCTTTTAATTTCATGGCTTTAGTTACTCTCCACAGTGATTTTGGAGCCAAAGAAAATAAAATTTGTCACCTTTTCCATTTTTTCCCCATCTATTTGCCATGAAGTGATGTGATGGGATCCCATGATCTTAGTTTTTTGAATGTTGAGTATTAAGCCAGCTTTTTTCACTCTCTTCTTTCACCTTCATCAAGAGACTCTTTAGTTCCTCTTAGTTTGTTAATCCGTGTCATTATTTAATTCTTCATATGTGTGTTTTCTTTTTTAACTGGACTTGAAATCCTCTAAGACCAGGGACTGTCTTAGGTATTTTTATGTAACTAAGTTCTTAATACCAAACTATAGAAAATAGAAGGGCCTCAATAAGTTTTTTCTTGCTTTATTTTTTATTTTATTTCATTTTTTGAGGTATAGTTGACTTACAGCATCATGTTAGTTTCAAGTGTATGGCACAGTAATTCATATATATATATATGCGCATATACATACATACATATATGTGCACATATATATATATATTCCTTTTAAAATCCTCTTCCCTTATAGGTTATTACAAAATATTAAGTATAGTCAGTAAATATTCCTTAACAGCTAATAATGACATATTTCATTGATTCTAAAATACAGAAGTTTTTTTTTTTTTTTCTTTCTTTACATTTTGAAATCTCTTAAGTTGCATCTTACAGCTTCCCTGGTGGCTCAGCAGTAAAGAATCCACATGGATTTGATCCCTGTGTTGGGAACATCCTCTGGAGAAGAAAATGGAAACTCCCTCCGGTATTCTTGCCTGGAAAATCCATGGACAGAGGAACCTGGCAGGCTACAGTCCATGGGATTGCAAAGAGTCAAACACAATTGAGCAACTGAGCACACACACACATTATGATTGATGGTCTTGGATTTGAAGAAATCCAGCAACTAATATTTATCATTTATCATGTATGTGGTCTCTCTAGAGCTGGCAGTTGAATCAACACTGCACCCAATTCTGCAACCTCATATTAGTATTGGCAGTGTATGGTCCAAACTCGGTGATTTTAAAACCCAATTATCTATTTGAATCCTTTTTCAAAGAATCTCATAGTAAGAACTATGGACTATTTGAACTGAAATACCAAGCCATTATATGACGTGCTGTGTGTGCCATTCACAGAGAAGAGTAAGCGGCACTCTGTCTGAATAAGCCATGTTTTATTGATAAACCACTTAGCAACATAATCATTTGTATTGTGTTTTTGCTGCCTTTCTCATTAAAAATAATCAAGTGAGAGAGAGAAGCAAATAGACTGAGGATAAAGTTGCTAGCTGTACTGGTACAAATATATATGAAATGGATCAGTAACTAAAATTATTCTGTCCTTAGTTTTATGACACCAGTTGATAACATTTACATCTTAAATGATAATTCCATCCAGAGATCTGCTTAGTGTACAGATCTTATGATAATACAGTTTGTCTTCACTTTTGTATTTGATTAATCTTTAGTGACTAGTAAGCTCAAACTTATCTGAAGGTTTTGGATATAAATTTAAATTTTTTTTCCAAGGGTGAGGAGGTGGTACAGAAAGAGGAAGGAGGAGAAGGAAGAAGGGGGTTAAGGCGGGGAAGGAGGAGGTGAAAAGGTAGAAAAAAGGGCAAGGGAAGGAGGAAAGGAAGGATGGAAGGAAAGAAAGAAATCTCCAGGACATGTAACTCTAACAGTTAGAAACTAACAAGGAAATAGAGTTGTAAAATAACAACTGCAAAATTAATTAATATTTTTGAAAATATACAACATACTAGTCAATATTCTAAGTAGTTTATGTCTTTTAATCCATTATATCCTCACAGTAATTCTGTGAAGTAGATGCTATTATTATCAGATGAGTAGATTGAAGTACAGGCCTTCCTTGATAGCTCAGTGGTAAAGAATCTGCCTGCAATGCAGGAGATGCAGGAGACACTGGTTGGATCCCTGGGTTTGGAAGATCCCCTAGAGGAAAGCATGGCAACCAACTCCAGTATTCTTGCCTGGAGAATCCCATGGACAGAGAAACCTGACAGGCTAGAGTCCATACGGTTGCACAGAGTCGGGCACGACTGAAGTGACTTAGCATGCACGCAGACTGAAGTACAAAGATGTTAGATAACTTGCTTAACATAACTCAGTGATTGACACAACCTGGATTCAGAAGACAGTCCAGTTTCAAGCAAGTGATTTTTGCCACTTTACTACATTTTACTCTAAAATCATCACTTACTTGTTTTATATGATAAAATGTCTATGGTATTGATATAATGAAAACTAGTTTTTAATGAAATATTAGACAAGCACTGATTTAAACTTCTGAAATGTGGCTGATTAATATGTCAAACATGGGCCTGATCTTGATATGTATGATATAGGTTCATTCTTTGGATGCTGATTATATCCCATCCATTGTCACAAGGGGAATCATATATAGGGAGAAAATGTGTGAATTAAAGGCAAAATTGAACACCATTAGATTTAAGTTTAACTGCTTGGACAGATGCTAGCATAATATTAGGATAAAAATGGAACGTAAAAGAAGATCAGATTTGTGTCTAAATTAATGCTAATTTAACCTTAAATGAACTCGCTGCAAACAGCAGACTTTATACTGAGAACAGTATAAAGCAAGCAGTGTTCTATTTAAGATACTGAAGCAATAACAAAGAATTGAACTCAAGGGCCCAAAGAAGTACAGAGGTGAACCATATTTGAACATTTGATATTTTAAAGGACAATTCTTCTAGAGGGACCTTAAAAGTACACTAAACAAGAAGACAAAAAATCATTTTAAAAAATTGAAGACATTAGAACTTTCTGAACACTGAACATACTCAAAAGTGATACAGACGCAGAGATTTGAAATTCTGCCTTGAGTATATCTCTGGTGCCTTTAATTTTTGATGAGAGCTACTCTAGTTTGTCTGGAGGATTCCTCATGAAAGATAGTATGATTGCCCATTTATTTGCATCGATCAGAAGAAAACATTGGAGATGTTTGCCTTGTTACTTAAACGTTTGAAATAAGATCAGGAACTCCCTCACAGGTGCGTTTATGGGGAGTGCATTCATACCTATAGGTAAGGACACTAACAGTTGATATATACAGATTTTATTTTACTTTGTATTAAAAAATTTTTTTAACTAGAAGATAACTGCTTTACACAGTTGCATTGTTTTCTGCTGACAACAGCACAAATCAGCCATAAGTGTGTGTGTATGTGTGTGTGTGTGTGTGTGTGTGTATCTCCCTTTCCTCTGGAGCCTCCCTCTCACCCCCACATACCACCCCTCTAGGTCCTCTCTCTCCTCTAGGTCCTCCCTCCCACTCCCCAATCCCACCCCTCTAGGTCATCACAGAGCACTGGGCTGGGCTCCCTGAGTTATATAGCAGTTTCCCACTATCTATCTAATTTGCACACTGTAGTGCATATATGTCAATGCTACTCTCTTAATTCATCCCACGCTCTCCTTCCCGTGCTGTGTCAACAAGTCCATCCTCTACATCTATGTGTCTATTCCTGCCATGCAAATAGGTTCTTCAGTACCATTTTTCTACATTCCATATATATATGTTAATATATAATATTTGTTTTTCTCTCTCTGAATTACTTCACTCTGTATACTGGCTCTAGGTTCATCTACCTCAGTTCCACTGACTCACGTTCATTCCTTTAGAGTAATATTCCATTGTATAAATGTATGACAACCTTTTTATCCATTCATCTATTGTGGACATCTAAGTTGCTTCCATGTCCTGGCTATTGTAAATAGTACTGCATTGAACAATAGGGGACATGTATCTTTTTGAATTACAGTTTTCTCAGGGTTTATGGCCAGTAGTGAGATTGCTGGGTCACATGGTAGTTTTATTCCTAGTTTGTTTAAGAAATCTGCATGCTGTTGTCCAATGTGGCTGTATCAATTTACATTCCCACCTGTAGTACACATCCTCTCCAGAATTTATTGTTTGCAGATTTTTGGTGATGGCCATTCTGACAAGTGTGAGGTGATATCTCATAGTTTTGATTTGCATTTCTCTAATAATGAGCAATGTTAAGCATCTTTTCATGTGTTTGTTGGCCGTCTATATGTCTTCTTTGGAGAAATGTTTGTTTAGGTCTTGGTTATACATAGCTTGGGCTTCCCAGGTGGCTCAGTGGGTGAAGAATCTGCCTGCAGTGCAGAAGATGCAAGAGACGTGGGTTAGATCCCTGGTTCAGGAAGATCCACTGGAGAAGGATATGGCAACCCACTCCAGTATTCTTGCCTGGAGCATCCCATGGATGGAGGAGCCTGGTGGGCTCCAGTCCATAGGGTTGCAAAGAGTCAGACACGACTGAGCACGCACACACACATGCATACATAGCTTACTGCAAAAATAAATTACTTCTCATGTAAAGCCAGAATGATTGTATTCACAGTGTTTGATAAAACCAGATATGCTATTTTACTAGGGAGGAATTTAATCTATTTCCTAAGTTACAAGTCTGTTAATTTTTTCCTGTTGATTCAGTTTTCTTTTTTTAAAAAAACAGACATTCCCCAACTTGAGACAGTTATTTCAAAAACATACCTTCGAATGATAGGATAAAAATGTATATATATCTGCACTTAAAAGTGAGTGGCTAGAAGCTTAACTGATACTTCTCATTTCCTCATAGGCCTGTTTTTCATCAAAGTTAAATGCCAATTAGGCTTGGACAAGGAGATAGTCAAAGTTCAGGGACTAATGTGTGTTCTTATTTATCAACATTTTGTCAAATGAGGTCAAGATGCTTCCTGGGAATTTAATCCTTAGTTTTAAGGAGTATGGTAAAATCTTGAGATAAAATATGTTCATTAATCGCCAGGAAGGTGTAAGAAATTATTTTTATTACAGTAATTTCACAGCATATTTTAAAAAATTACAGATATTCAAAAGGCAAAACTATTTCCTTCAATTTTTCCTGTCTCCTTTATCCCTTCCTGTGTCTCCTTCTTGTAAAAAGCCACCTTGTAAATGGCACTGGTTATATTAGGGAAAGCTACTGGAATCTCAGTGTGACACTTTTCTTTGCATCAAAACGTTAAGACCATCAGAGAAGTAGAACTGCTTTATAGTGAGAAAAACTGTCTACTTCAGAAATGAAGTATTTTTAACTCAGGTCCAAAGATGGACCTGCATCTATGAAATTCTATCCCATAGTAAATGGTTGTTGGTGATTTTTTTAATGTTTTTTTTTCTTTTATGTAGAAATAGTAGTTTTTCCTGATGTTAAGTCTTAAAACTCTCTGGCAAACCCATCCTTTTCTTCTCTTCCATTCCTGTAATGTAATCGTAACTTGTGGAGGCTGCTACTGTGGCTGCTAAGTCGCTTCTGCTGCTGCTAACTCGCTTCAGTCATGTCCGACTCTGTGCGACCCCACAGACGGCAGCCCACCAGGCTCCCCCATCCCTGGGATTCTCCAGGCAAGAACACTGGAGTGGGTTGCCATTTCCTTCTCCAATGCATGAAAGCGAAAAGTGAAAGTGAAGTCGGTCAGTCGTGTCCGACTCTTAGCGACCCCATGGACTGCAGCCTACCAGGCTCCTCCGTCCATGGGAGTTTCCAGGCAAGAGTACTTCAGTCGTGTCCAACTCTGTGCAACCCCATAGATGGCAGCCCACCAGGCTCCCCCGTCCCTGGGATTCTCCAGGCAAGAACAATGGAGTGGGTTGCCATTTCCTTCTCCAATGCATGAAAGTGAAAAGTGAAAGTGAAGTTGCTTAGTCGTGCCCGACTCGTAGCGACCCCATGGACTGCAGCCCACCAGGCTCCGTCGTCCATGGGATTTTCCAGGCAAGAGTACTAGAGTGGGTTGCCATTGCCTTCTCCGAACTAGTGGAGGGCACTTAAGTAAATGAACTATAGTTTGGAACCCTTGCAAGTGAAAGTGAAAGAGAAAGTTACTGGCTCAGTCATGTCCGACTCTTTGCGGACCCCATGGACTATACAGTCCTTGGAGTTCTCTAGGCCAGAATACTGGAGTGGGTAGCCTTTCCTTTCTCCAGGGATCTTCCCCACCCAGGGATTGAGCCGAGACGCTTCTTATTACAAGGCCTGTGGTTTAGACGGGATTACTACTCTACTTTGCGCTTCTTACTTGAAAACACAAGTAACTCTTGTGAAATCAGTAAATTGAAAAGCTTTACATATTACAGTTATCAGCAGTTCTCCATATCTGATAGAAATTTTCTAATAAGATGTGGGCAGAGATTTGAGTTATTTCTCTGTTAGTTGAATTCAGTGGAACCAGTTTTAGAAGCCAAAAATGTGAAATTACTTCTTTTTCTTTAAACTGACTACACAGTCAATAATAGTGATGACGAAAATGTCTGGGAAACAGGTAAATAACCTTTTCTCATGGCAGCAGCAACTCCACAGTTTGCCAACATAATCACAGATGATGTAATTCCAGTTGAGCTATTTCAAATCATAAAAGATGATGCTGTGAAAGTGCTGCACTCAATATGCCAGCACATTTGGAATACTCAGCAATGGCAACAGGACTGGAAAAGGTCAGTTTTCATTCCAATCCCAAAGAAAGGCAATGCCAAAAAATGTCCAAACTACTGCACAATTGCACTCATCTCACATGCTAGCAAAGTAATGCTCAAAATTTTCCAAGCAACGCTTCAATGATATGAGAACTGAAAACTGCCAGATGTTCGAGACTGGATTTAGAAAAGGGAGAGGAACCAGAGATCAAATAGCCAACAATTCATTGGATCTTAGAAAAATTAAGAGAGTTCCAGAAAAACATCTGCTTTATTAACTATGCTAAAGCCTTTGACTATGTGGATCACAACAAACTGTAGAAAATTCAAGAGATGGAAATATCAGACCACCTTACCTGCCACCTGAGAAACCTGTATGCAGATCAAGAAGCATGTTGTTAGAACCAGACTTGGAACAATGGACTGGTTCCAAATTGGGTAAGGAGTATATCAAGACTGTATATTGTCACCCTGTTTATTTAGCTTACATGCAGAGTACATCATGCAAAATGCCAGGCTGGATGAAGCTCAGGCTGGAATAAAGATTTCTGGGAGGAATATAAATAACATCATATATGCAGATGACACCACACTTACGGCAGAAATCGAAGAAGAACTAAAGAGCCTCTTGATGAAAGTGAAAGAGGAGAGTGAAAAAGTTGGCTTAAAACTCAACCTTCAAAAAATGAAGATCATGGCCTCTAGTCCCATCACTTCATGGCAAATAGATGAGGAAACAATGGAAACAGTGACAGATTTTATGTTCTTGGGCTCCAAAGTCACTGCAGATGGTGACTGCAGCCATGAAATTATAAGATACTTGCTCCTTGGAAAAAAAAAAAAAAACATGACCAACCTTGACAGCATATTAAAAAGCAGAGACATTGCTTTGCTGACAAAGGTCCATCTAGTCAAAGCTATGGTTTTTCCAGTAGTCATATATGGATGTGAGAGTTGGACCATAAAGCAAGCTGAGCACCAAAGAATTGATGCTTTTGAACTGTAGTGTTGGAGAAGACTCTTGAGAGTCCCTTGGACAGCAGATCCAACCAGTCAGTTTTAAAGGAAATCAGTCTTGAATATTCATTGGAAGGGCTGATGCTGAAACTGAATCTCCAGTACTTTGGCCACCTGATGCGAAGAGCTGACCCATTGGAAAAGACCCTGATGCTGAGAAAGATTGAAGGTCAGAGCAGAAGGGAACAACAGAGGATGTGATGGTTGGATGGCATCACTGACTTGATGGACATGAGTTTGAGCAATTCTGGGAGCTGGTGATGGACAGGGAAGCCTGGCGTGCTGCAGGGGTTGCAAAGAGTCATACACAGCTGAGTAACTGAACTTAACTGACTGAAAGAAAGGGGGAAAGCAAGTATAAAAAGCATAGGAATATAAAATGTGATATAAGATACTATAAATATGTAAGTATATATGTGTGTGTGTGTGTATACAGAAACAGATACACGTATACTTACAATAAATGTAAACAGATTAAATTCACCAGTTAAGACACTGTAACTTTCAGAAATCCATCAATATACTGCTTCCAAGAGAGAAACCTAAACATAATGGCACAGACACATTAAAGGCAAAGAGTAGGAAAAATGATGTACCAGGAAAATTTTAAAAACATTTTTATTTATTTATTCATTTGGTTTTCTGGGTCTTAGTTGTGGCATGTGGAATCTTTGATCTTCATTGTAGCAAGTGGAATCTTTAAATGCAGCTTTTGAGATCTTTTAGTTATAGCATGCAAACTCTTGTTTGCAACATGTGGACTCTAATTCCCTGACCAGGGATTGAACCCAAACCTCCTGCATCCCAAACCTCCTGCATTGGGAGCATGAAGTAGCTATGGGCCACCAAGGAAGTCCCCAGGAAAATGTTAACCAAAAGAAAGTTGGTGTCACTATATTTTTTGAAGTATAGTTGATTTACAGGTGTCACTGTTAATATCAGACCAAACAAGAAAAATTAATAATACTAGGGATAAAAGAGGAGATTGAAAAATCTGGTTTAAAACTCAACATTCAAAAAACTTAAGTTCATGGCATCCGGTCCCATCACTTCATGGCAAATAGATGGGAAAAAGTGGAAACGGCAGCAGACTTTATTTTCTTGGGCTTTAGAATCACTACGGATGGTGACTACAGCCAGGAGATTAAAAGACACTTGCTCCTTGATAGAAAAGCTATGACAAATCTAGACAGTGTAATAAAAAAGCAGAGACTTCACTTTGCTGACAAAAGTCCATCTAGTCAAAGCTATGGTTTTTCCAGTAGTTGTGTATGGATGTGAGACTTGGATCATAAAGAAGGCTGAGCGCCAAAGAACTGATGCTTTCAAATTGTAGTGTTGGAGAGAAGACTCCTGAGAGTCCCTTGGACTGCAAGGAGATCAAACCAGTCAATCCTAAAGGAAATCAACCCTGAATATTCATTGGAAGGACTGATGATGAAAGGACTGATGCTGAAACTGAAGTTCCAATACTTTGCTACCTAATGCAAAGAGCCAACTCATTGGAAAAGACGCTCATGCTGGGAAAGATTGAAGGCAGGAGGAAAAGAGGGTGACAGAGGATGAGATGGTTGAATGGTATCACTGAGCTAATGGACATGAGTTTGAGCAAACTCTGGGAGATAGTGAAGGACAGGGAAGCCTAGTGTGCTGTAGTCCATGGGGTTGCAAACAGTTGGACACAACTTAGTGACTGAACAACAGCAGGGATAAAATAATTACTTAAAAACAAAATAACATGCATAAACACAGAGCTGAAAGAAATATGCAAAATTGAAAATTGCCTTTGAGCTGGCAAATACTGATTACATATTTTCTAATATTAATGTTTGAATTGAAGTAGTAGTATAAAATTATTTGAACAAAATTTTCTCTAAAAAATATTTGTTGGATGGATAAGAAAATGTATGAATATATGAGTGAAAAACATACCTTAATGCGTAAAGGTACCAGAAGACTGTGTTAGAAAATTAGAGTTTCTCCTATGTTATTTAAACTTCCATGCATGCACTCATTACATCTGGCTTTACATTGTAACATTTTAAATTTTAAAGTCACAAGTCTACATAAAACTTTGCTGTTAATTTTTTTTAAAAAAACAGTTTGAGGAAATAAAAATATTTAAACTACACATTTTCTGGAATTCTTATATCACCTTTTAAAAATCGAAGCAGTTCATATTGAGAAATTGTCATATTTAGCACTGAGAAATATTGAACAAAATTATTTCCATCTCCATTTAGCACCTCACAATACTGAGATTAGGTTTTGTTTATCCACATTGTCAAGTCCTAAGCTGGAAACAAAAATGTTTTAGTCAAATCTCTTCCATTTGTCTCCACTACTACTATTTATAGAAGGGATTATGAATAATATGAACATACCAGTTATCTGGGCTGACATATATTTCAAAGAGCAATGCCCTAAAATATTATGCGAAAGATAAACAGTAGAAATGCTTCTAATTAAAAATGTACACTGTAGTTGCAAGGAGTTGGTCCCTTAATCAACCCCTGGTTTTAACTTAAGCAAATATATTGAAAATATGGCTGTAAAGCTAAGCTACATAAGCCTTTCTTCTAAATCTGCCTGCAGGCATTAATGCTCAGATTTGAGATGGCATCCTTATTTGCTAAGTGCAAAGATGGTTACAGAAGAGCTTTTCTCACTTTGAGGATAAAAGCTAAAGTATTCTTTAATTTTGGTTACTGCTTGGCTCCTCTCAGCACCATAATAGTTATTTGGCTCAAAACCAAAAAGTAGCAATGCAGTGCTTACATGTCTATGGATCAAAATTAGATGAAAAATTGCTGTTTCTCATCTCCAAAGCTATTTGCTGCACATTTTATAACCCTCAAGATGCCTTTTGTAACATATGATAACAGAGCCAACTGCAGCATCTGCCTGGAAAGAGATTACTTTAATTATGGACTCAATGTCCTATTTTCTGCAAGTGATCCCCAGAGACAGGCTTCCTGCTGGAGGAGAGGTGCAAGGATACACATTAAAGCTTACATGTCAACCATGAAGAGGTGGATAAAGTGAGACAAGGACTCCCATAAACTGCCTTCATTTTCCTAGTCTGTAATGTGATGGAAGAGTCTATAGTGATAGGTTTTTAATTATTCCAGCATCTGTTCTTATGGACTTCTGATGGTAAGGGCAAGACGAGCTTATAAAAGAGCAAAACCTTTGACAACTCTGTACAGAAAACACTATATTTAAAAGGTTAGGTAAAACATCATCTTCTTTAAACTTTATTCTTCCAAATTGAAAAATATAGGTGCTTTATCAGTAACATGTTATAATATTATTAGAAAGTGAAGCTAAGTGGTTTTCTTGTCAATCTCATTCTCGATAACACAAGTGCCTCATTATTAAGAATTCATTTGCCATTAAGTATAGTAGAGCTGCTAATAAAGAATTTCATTTAGGATCAATGTGTATATCTTGTGTATTTCTATGGAAGTTCTTTATAATTTAACACAGATTTAACATTATGAATGGACACTTAAAGCAAATTGTTACCTTGTTTGTATTAATATTAATTACAGAATTAGACTCCTTGATGGATAGCTTTTCAGAGAATGAGTGTGTGTTTTTTTCTTTTTAAAAGCATAGCCATACTAAATAGGATATTTGGGATTTCATCTGATTTCTCAAAAATTATAAGCATATTTTGAATTTTCTAAAAGATGGGGGATTATGGAAGAGTAACCATGGGAATTAATTTTAAACTTCAAAAGGAATTTAAGGGATTTGGCATGGAATAATTTTGTGTAGGAGAGGAAAAATGGAACAGAAAAATGTACCTACAGTCATATTAGGGGAAAACATCATCTTTTGAATATTACACTAACCATGACATTCATTATATTTTGGTGTTAGAGTTAAATGCTATTAATATTTTATACTTGGATAAAGAAATCTAAGTAAGCTTATCTTAGGGCATTATAAATGGTAACATTTAACTCTAAGAAAATTTAAATATTTGATATTTTCAGACTTTCTAGTTGCTAATAAATGCCACAGTGAATAAATTTTTTAAAATATGTCAAAATGGATAGTTTTGCAAGTTTTTTATATTGTATACCTTGTAAATGAACAATTGAATATATATTATCTATATATCATCAGAATTTATAAACAGAATGGATTTAGTGTTCATTTCTGTTTAAAAATCTTGGATATAAGGAATTAAAGTAATATGTATCGATTTATTGGACAATAGAAACCTATTAGAAGAAACTGAGAGTGTAAATAACTGTACTAAATTATCAATGCAGAGAAAATAATTCCTGATAATAAAATTTTATATTTTACCATTGAAAGATAGGTTTTTAAAATTTTATACAGTGGCTCTAGGTGTGTTGTGCAATCAGATATCCCATACAAATAAATAGCAAGGGGAGATTTCTAAATGGCTCACTTGGAGCATGAGATGACCTCTTCTAAGATCAAAGGAAATCAGAATTTTCTCTTGAGGAGTATTTATTTTGTAATTGCAGTGCCATATTGCACTGTGGTGACTGCAAATAGGACTTAGAATAATAGATTTATCATTTAATCCAAGTGTTATATTTGGAATATATGTTTTTTCCCCCTGCCAATTGTTTTCAGATATTGTTCTTTGTAAAAGTGTCATGTTAATTGTTTTTGGCTTTCAGTATTTTATGTTTGAGTCAGAATGTAAATTCCTTAATTTTGACTTATAATTTAAAAGAATGATGGTAAAGAAATACATACTGCAGACAGGCTTTGTTCTTCACATTTAAACTTGACAGTAAAAACTACTTCTTTTTAAATGTTTTAAGATAATTTTATTTTATGACTGTGAGAGCAATATTTATGTAGTGAAGAAAACATGTAAAACTAGAGCCAGGTGAATACCCATGTGTGTACACACATTTGCATGCCCCTTGGCACTTGTTCCCCTGTGTACGTGTACATGTGTGTACACACACAAACACACACATGCATGCATGCATGTGTGCATATTCCTGTTACCTCATGAATAAGAATACTAGGTATTTTAAGCCTTATTTTTCTAGATATATATATATAGATAGATAGATAGATAGATAGATAGATATATACGTGTTCGGTTTTATTTTTCAATAAAACTGGGTTTATGCCATACATTCTGTTTTCTAATCTAGCTTTGTTTTAAACATAATGTAACATTATAAATGTTTTCCTAATAAACCTCCATCTACCACATTATCAGGATAGTATTCTATTATATGGCTGTACTACATTTAATTAATCCCTTATTTATGGAAATTTTGCATGTTTCCAATGTTTACTATTGTAACAGCTTTTTGATGAACAATCTTATAGCTAATGCTCTTTGCACACTCCTAATTATGAAAGCATATTATTTTCATGTTAAATTATCAATCAACCTGATTAAAATGAAAAGCTAAGCTATGAAGTCAACCCAATTAAAATAAAATCATATTATGATCTTTGTACAAAGGCCAGCATCACAAAGACAGTAGTTAACTTTTCATTTTTTAACAGTAATAGTTCTGTTTGATAGGTACTGATAGATTAAGGTAAGAGTCAGTTTCCTTATGTTGTTCTAATTACCTAGTCATCAATTTAATTAAGAAAACATTGTTTCTCACCTTGCAGTATTTTCTGTTCCATTGTTAAGTTTCAATAAATGTCTTTTAAACATCTGTTTTATAAGGCAAACTAATTCAGTTGAAAAACAACATATTCTGTCCCTTTTCCAAAGCTCACTGAAATGCATAGCCTTGCAACTAACTTATCACTAGTAAGTGAGCCTCTTAGTCTAATGCTTATATATTTTTAAATATCTTTGTTATTTCAGCTGTATAATTTGAGTGTAACATTCCCATTTTCTGTGTGTGTGTGTGAGGAAACATAAGGAATGTAAATTTCATTAGTAAATGAGAGTGGCTTTATTATATAAATATTCACCTACTAAATTCTTAATTACTTAATGGTTATAGACCTATAGTAGAACCTTTAAAATCATCATGAGTGATGACACATACATCTTTCTATTTCTTAATGCTACTTTTTGTAGCATTGTGATTGTCCTTTCTTCCATATTCTAATTAGTCTTTACTGGGAAACTAAATTCTTAAAATAAATATCCTTGAGCTTTTCCCAAAGGAAATCATAAAGACTGATTCTTAGACATCATGGTTTATTGTACAAATATGATTAATATTTGTACAATAAATGGTGACTGCAGCTATGAAATTAAGAGACGCTTACTCCTTGGAAGGAAGGTTATGGCCAACCTAGATAGCATATTTAAAAGCAGAGACATTACTTTGCCAACAAAAGTCCGTCTAGTCAAGGTTATGGTTTTTCCAGTGGTCATGTATGGATGTGAGAGTTGGACGGTGAAGAAAGCTGAGCGCCAAAGAATTGATGCTTTTGAGGTTTGGTGTTGGAGAAGACTCTTGAGAGTCCCTTGGACTGCAAGGAGATCCAATCAATCCATCCTAAAAGAGATCAATCCTGGGTGTTCATTGGAAGGTCTGATGTTGAAGCTGAAACTCCAATACTTTGGCCACCTCATGCGAAGGGTTGACTCATTGGAAAAGACCCTAATGCTGGGTAGGATTGGGGGCGGGAGGAGAAGAGGACGACAGAGGATGAAATGGTTGCATGGCATCACCGACTCGATGAACATGGGTTTGGGTAGACTCTGGGAGTTGGTGATGGACAGGGAGGCCTGGCGTGCTGCAATTCATGGGGTCACAAAGAGTCGGACACGACTGAGTGACTGAACTGAACTGAACTGATAATTAATATTGACCATTTTAACTATGTAGAAGAATCTATAAAATAATGTCTTTTTCATCTTGGTAATGCCTTTTCCACCTTTATTTCTGCCATTTCATATCAAAAGCAAGGAATTGCATCAATAGAAAGAGCCTGGCCACATATTTAGTACCATGGCCTGAAGCTTTGGATATCTGTCTGCCCATGGTCTCAATGCACTGATGTATAAATCACCTAGAAGTGAGAGTTCACAGTGAAATATTCAAGTTTATGTGTACACTAGATTCTTTCAGGGAATGAAATGCTGACTTCATGTGTATAAATTGTAGAATGATAACTGTAAACATGAGTAAGCAGAAGAGTGACAAAATTGGTATCAGTATGTAGAAAAATGAAGATCTGTAAGAGGAAAGAAAATTTCAATTGTTCTTACAAAATTAGGATCTATGAGTTATCAATTTTATTCCAAGAGGTAGACCATGGAAGCAATTGTGAACTCAGTCTCCCAACTAGCTGTAAGGCTTCCATGACCCTCCAGATTCTGGAAAGCCTCTCAAGGGGCAGTGGAAAGGGAAGAATCACAGGCAGCAGTTGCTGGAAGAGTGGTTACATGTCAGATAAAATTGTATTTTTATGGGGTCTAAATTATATCAGTCCTGATGAAAAGGCCTTGGAAAGTGTGTGTGTATTTCCAGAAAGAGAAGTCTCTGGGAAACCACTATAAGTCAACTTTTTATGAGGTAATTTTCTATATCTGATCTTCTTATATTTATGCAAAATGAAACATGGTTTAAATTTTTGGATTTTTTTTAACATAATGACACCTGTCTTGAGAGCTATAGCCTCCTTTGCTAATTCTACACTGAGAAAATAAAGGTAAAATTGTAGAGCATACTGAAGTACCTTTTGTTCTGTTTTAGAGAACTTGATATAGTTCTCTAAAATAGTTCATTGTTTTTAATGAAAGATTTTATCAGAGGATTTAAATATCAAATACTTTTGAAATACATTTTTGTTGTTTCAGACCCATTTACCCAAAACTTTTCAGTAGAGCAGTGTTAGGAATGAGCATGGCCTTATGATAATTAGTATCTAAAATATTTTACTGTTTTCAAAATAACATACTTCAGTGTACCAGTTTTTAAGTCTTTGAGTTTAAAATTTTAACTTACAGAGTGACTACTAGAGCTGTTATTATTGTGGTACTTTTGTTGCACCTCTGCCAGTTCACAGGAATGACTTCCCAGCACCCATAATGCTAATCCCCCAGTGAAAGTTTTGTTTTTAAGTATGAAATTGTCACAATATCTAATAACAGTATTTGACCAAGAAGTATGAATTTCTGGAAAATCAAATGGTTTAATTAATGAAATTGTAGCAAATATAGTAATGATACTCAGTTCTGTTCAGTTGCTCAGTCGTGTCCGACTCTTTGCAGCCCCATGGATTGCAGCAAGCCAGGCTTCCCAACTCCCGGAGCTTGCTCAGACTCATGTCACTGAGTTGGTGATGTCATCCAACCATCTCATCCTCTGTCATCGCCTTCTCTTTCCTTCAGTCTTTCGCAGCATCAGGGTCTTTTTCAGTGAGTCAGTTCTTCGCATCACGTGGCCAAAGTATTGGAACTTCAACTTCAGCATCAGTCCTTCCAATGAATATTCAGGACTGATATCCTTTAGGATTGACTGGTTTGATCTCCTTGTAGTCCAAGGGACTCTCTAGAGTCTTCTCCAACATCACAGTTCAAAAGCACCAATTCTTCGGTGCTCAGCTTTCTTTATGGTCCAACTCTCACATCCATACATGACTACTGGAAAAACCATAGCTTTGACTAGACGGACCTTTGTTGGCAAAGTAATGTCTTTACCTTTTAATATGCTGTCTAGGTTGATCATAGCTTTTCTTCCAAGGAGCAAGTGTCTTTTAATTCCATGGCTGCAGTCACCATCTGCAGTGATTTTGGAGCCCAAGAAAATAAAGTCTGTCACTATTTCCATTGTTTCCTCATCTATTTGCCATGAAGTGATGGGACCGGATGCTATGATCTTAGTTTTCTGAACGTTGAGTTTTAAGCCAGCTTTTTTCTTTCATAGATAATTTACTTTTCACTTGCTTCATCAAGTTAAAATCACGACTTGACTTTAAATCTGAGTAAAATTGCATTTTAAAGACATCCACCCAGTTGCCTGTCTTAGTAATTTCAAAACATATGCAAAGATTTATCTTGTTTTACTTTGGAAAGAGTAAAACTTTTATATGTCATCATGAAGTGTTTAAAACTTTGCGAGGTCAGATATTAACCAAAATATGAGTATATGGCTGAGAGTTGAATTTTTCGAGTATTTGAAAATGGGGAAAAAAAATGGATTTCGTAGTAAAATCAACTCAGAAATAGCTGTATAATAGTATTTGTCTGCATTACTGCAAATTCAGTTACTTTTATGAACAAATCTTTTCAGTATATAAAGTTGCTTGAGTCACAGTTGGGCAACTAACAGCTGACAATGAAAAATCATACAGCAAAGATTCCAACATACGTTTGTATTATCTCAAAGATTGTTTATGTTTCTTTCTGCACTTTACTCCATCTCTAATTGCCTTTGAGACTGGCCATTCCTCTGGATAACTAGAGATGTATAAGTTAACTTGGATAATGCTATCTTTTTAGAAACCTTGCATAGAAACAAACATAGAAGAAGGTGTATTATTGATAAGAAGAAAGTTTTCTTAGCATGGAAAAACTTTTAAGTTCTAAAAGTAGCTAGAACAAACTAAACTCTTATTTTAAAGATAAGGAAACTGAGGCCCAGGGAGGTTGATTCAACACCACAAAGCCGGGTGATGACATAGTAGAACCCAAGGCTTCTGTTTCCTTCCTTCCTTCATCATACCATGCCAATCCTTCTGGGTCCTCTGGGCCCTCAGAGGGCACTGCAGGCGTACTCCACCCTTCTGCTTTCCATCTTTCTTTTAGTTATTAATGCAGCAAAGACAAGGAGAATCATAATACCTAAACCCAATACTGATCCCTAACTGCTGATGAAAATGGGGACAGTTTATTTGGATTTATTAATCTATTAGACTGTGACTCTATATTCTAGATTTTCTGAGACAGGCTTGATTTCAGGTAACTGTATTATTTCTAATAAGTTCATTTGTTTAATATATAGCACTAACTCATATATATATATATATAATTATGAGTTTCCTATACAAACTCATAAAAATATAGGATTTAATCTTCATTTGTTAACAGTCGATCAGAGTAAACTTCCAAATTAGAAAAAAAATATTTTTTCAGATTATCCATCCTTATTTTTATTCAAGAACATATGATTCCCTAGATATCTCTCTGTGTGCCATCTACTATGCTAGGCTCTTTGCCTCATTCTTCTTAATTAATTTCACGGCACTTTTATGAAATAAGCTGTATTATTATCACTATTTTACAGATGAGGAATTAGAGGCTTGGGATACTTAATAGCATTCTCATTACACAGCTAGTTTATATAGCTAGTAAGAGGCAGGATTGCAACTCAGGTTTAGCCTTGGCTAATATGAGCCCTTAATTGATGCTTTTCCAATGACTACACAAAGTTGATTTTTACTATATATAAATGTAGAACAAGTGAACAAGAAAAGAAGAAAAAGGCTTACTTTAAAATATTATAGTCTGGAGTCTACTTATATAGTAATGGTTAATAAATTGATTAAGAAGTATTGAGTGTTTCGGAAAATCACTATTCGGAGAAAGGGGGAAAAGAAAATTTTAAATAAAAGAAAAAGACATGGTCTTCTGATTCATTGAAGGAGTCAAAACTGGCATGTTATAGTAGAAAAATACAGGAAAAAAGATGAGAAAAATACAGGGAAAGGAGATGTTCAAGTCTTCCTCCTTTCCTCAGAGACCTTCTTACTGATATATTATTTGTATTCCACATGTAAGATTTTATTACTATGCTCATGGCATCAGCTTCAGTTTTCTGGACTCATCTGGAGATTTTACTCACATGGAAAATCCTATTTTCCAACCATATTTAAATAATGAAGCATTTTGTATACATGTATATGCATACATGCATGTGTGCTAAGTTGCTTCAGTCGTGTCTGACTCTGTGTGACCCTATGGACTGTAGCTTGCCAGGCTCCTCTGTCCATGGGATTCTTCAGGCAACAATACTGAAGTGGGTTTCTATGCCCTCCTCCAGGGGATTTTCCAAGCCCAGGGAGCAAGCCTACGTCTCTTGGTTTCCTGCATTGACAGGTGGGTTCTTTACCACTAGCGCCACCTGGGAAGCACATACAAGTATGGCTTTTAAAAATACTGTGTATCCTCGCTTTAAAAAAGTAGACAAAGATAATCAGATTGACATGTTAAGTTCTCATGTCATTGACTTCTATGCCTCAGTTTCCTTATCTGGAGACAAAGTTACTTCTATTTAGCATTTTCCTAATTCATTTCGGGAAAATCATGAAGAATTGCTTCAGTATATGCCTCCTTGATACTCCTAGGTGTCAGTAATCATAAAGACATAAAACATTGTCTGTTGGCTATTATCTTTTCTCAGTTCCCATGCAGTTTTACTTCAAATTGATAAGGATGTGGATGTTATCACATAACAGTAAACAGAACAAATGGTCAGAGGATCATAGAGGATTATTAGCCATGTGTATAGCAAGAGAACAGGTTTCCAGTGACCTTCCAGGGGGACTAATGTCACATCTATATTAACATCCTCATTATTAACCTGAAACAAGAGAAAACAGCAAGTTAATTAAATTCTTAGATGATGCTAAGTGATTAAGTGCTTGTTACTAAATACCAGTGAGAAGACAAAATTCAAAAGGTCCCTAGAGAATGTTAGAAGATAGTATGGAAATAACAGTGATAAAATTGAACCTTAAAAATGCAAGCAGATATATCTAGAGAGGAAGTCATTTTAAACACTGACATTAGATAAGTTTAAATTAGAATGCAGTGGTGATAAAAGAAGCCTTAAGGTGATGTTAAACCGAACATTAGACATAAGCTCAAAATGTAATATAGTTAAAATGCTACTATATCTAGGACCCTTGTATTCAGATTCTATATAATAGCATCAGATTAACACTCTTTGCTGATGAGACCTCATTTAGAGTTCCTTGATTACAGATTACAAAACAGTAAGAAAAAGGAAAGATTAGTCTTTATTATATGTGTGCAGATATACTACAGCCCAGGAAAATCCAGTGCTAGCCAGCTATAAAATGCAAAAAAAAAAAAAAAAAAAGAAAGACTTCTTTTCCTTCAAAATACATCCCTTACCTGTCTGAAATAGTGCATGAGATTCTCATCTTTAAGATCCACCACTTTCGGTTAGGTTGCTGTTCCAACTGTTCCCATTAAGTTGTATACTAGTTGCCTGGGAAGAATAAATCTGGAAATGAATTTGTTTGAAACACTCTTTAGCAACCAAGTGGCAGAGGCAGGAGTTGAGTAGAGGAGGCAGGACAGACGAATGTGTTGCACTGGGGGATCTGTGCGAAGGTTGGAAGGGCTAGGTGGGGCCAGATGGTGTCCCCTTGGGCAGCTAGAGGACTTGTTTCTGAGGACCTGGAGAGAGAGAGCAGCTGAGGGCGAGGGTTCCTTATGAGATGGAAACTGGTGGAGGATGAAGACGTTAGTGAAACTCACTTGAACTCAGTGTTTTCTGATGTACCTAAGAAGGCAAAGTGGCTAATTGTTATCTATTTTCTACTGGTCCTGTAGAAGCAACAAGGCAAACCATTTGAATAACTAGCCTCATTGTCACCAGCTTATTCCTCACAGAAATGCTGTTAGCTCATTCAAGCGCTTTATGGCAGAATCATTATATCACTCACTGGATAGACTCATAATTTGGGGCACTAAAAAAAGTTCTATTGGATTTTAATACATGAAATGTGTTTCCCTCTGATGAAAGAAGTTTTGAGTTGATTTTTTTTTTTTTAATTGTGTTATGTCTGCCAAGGGAAATTCACAATGAATTAATTCTGCTCAGTGAATTTTTGCTCTTATAAAAAATTGTTTTAATGCCAGACATTGCTTGTTCTGAATATTGTACCAGAGGCATTTGTTTACAGTCTGGTACCTATGTAGTTTGAGCTTCTTAGCATAACTTACAGTGAATTAATGACTTGTTATTTATTGCTCAGGCACTCTTTGGGAGTGATTTATAGGGCTGTGCTATGCACTGGCGGTTACTTTTCAGTGTCTGTGCTGGCTGTCTCATCAATATCATTAAATGAATCCACAGTGACACAGCTCTGCTACTGTAGTTTTTGATATGAGGGATAACTGAACATAAATCAGGACTTATGTTTAATTCATAAGATGTACCAATCTCTCATGTAGGCGTGAGTTAGGTTAGAGGATGTCACAGATGTATTTCACAGTACCTCTTGTGATTAAACCCAGGCTATTCTGTATGGCTGTATGCACCAGGTAAAAATAATAGGTTGCTCTACACTATGCCATTTTTCAGATAAATGCAATTTATTTTTATTTAGGTATGATTGGTTTCTATTGTTGTCCCATCAGTGGGATATATTTTTGAAAGTAATACTGAGAGAGGTATAATGAAAGAACAGTTACTTCAAATTTGTAATTCTTATATATTCTTTAAGTAGTTCAATATTAATTAATAAATACAGTTTATTTTTTATTCTTTTGTTTCAAAATGTTTTTAAAAAATAAAAATAGAATAACTAAACATTCATGCTGTGCCAAAATATTTTTTATTTTAAGCCTTAAGGTTTCTTTTCAGTAATAACTTTAAAAATAACTATGAGAGAATAAGCCTGTTTATCTTTCCTTATTAGTCCAGCCCAAGAAAAGGAAAATATTACATGTTAATATCCTGTAAGGAAAGTCAGTCCCATTCTTGTTGGAAAGCAAACAACTGTACAGAATATAGAAATCAAGATATGTCAGTTTCCTAAAAAAAAAAAAAAGTGACAAAAATGAACTCTCCTAGCGTCAGGAGAATTTTCCTGGCATTGTTGTTATCCTTGCTACAGTGCCTGATATTTATTCTTCGAACCAAACACTCTGAGTGCACTGTAATCCATGCAGAAGACATGATTTTTTTTCTCCTGGAGAGAAGGGTAATCTGACTCCAGCCGTGCTGCTACCAGGGCACTGGGGTAATAGTGAGATTGCCAGGCTGTCGAGCCTCGTCACTGGCCTGCCGTGGAGCCCTGTGATCAGCTCTTCAGACTGTCACAAAGAAAGAATGTGATATATTCCTGCCAAAGAAAATAATTCCAACATATGCAAGAAACTGACACAAATGTCTTCCCCTCCTTCCTCTGGTTACAGATGATTAGACCTAGCTTGAGGTCGTGATGATTTTAAGACCTACTTATTTGGGCCTTGCTCTGAAAAGAAGATGGATGAGCTATTGCTTTCAAGGCCCAACTGACAAAAGGACAAGAGGAAATGACATTACTTAGTAGTGTAATAAGTAATTGATTTCATAATGCTTAGAAATGCTTAGGGCAGAGTAAATGCACGCAGGAGAGCAGAGGGGGCCCAGGGCATGTCAACAGAGGGCAAAGAAAGCAAGCACTGGAGAACAGAGGAATAGGTGTTTTGGAGGGGAAAATTACTAAAGAAGGGGGATTGGTAACAGCAGGATAATCAAAGTAGTTCCTTCTGGTATGAACTGTGAGATAAAGAATTTATTAAAAAGTAGTATATTTCTGTAAACAGTATCAATCAGAAAATATATGATTCCTGGAATTTGTATCACTTTAGAGAAAGTTCTACTACTCATAAGAGAAAATCTGACTTGTAGTGGCTTTAAAAAAAAAAACAAGTAGGACATGTATTAAGTTAACCTTAAGAATGCATTCCAGTATACATTAGGTGCAAATATTATTTGATTCTGCTTTTACAAGATGGACTTCCCAGGTAGGGTGAGTGGTAAAGAACCAGCCTGCCAATTCAGGAGATGTAAAAGATGTGGGTTCAATCCTTGGGTTGGGAAGACTCCCCTGGAGAAGGGCATGGCAACCCACTCCAATATTCTTGCCTGGAGAATCCCATGGACAGAGAGGCCTGGCAGGCTGCAGTCCACAGGGTCGCACAGAGTCGAACACGACTGAAGCAAATTAGCACATACAAGGTACCTCAGTTCAGTTCAGTTCAGTTGCTCAGTCGTGTCTGACTCTTTGCGACCCCATGAATCGCAGCACGCCAGGCCTCCCTGTCCATCACCAACTCCTGGAGTCTACCCAAACCCATGTCCATCGAGTTGGTGATGCCATCCAGCCATCTCATCCTCTGTCGTCCCCTTCTCCTCCTGCCCCCAATCCTTCCCAGCATCACGGTCTTTTCCAATGAGTCAACTCTTCGCATGAGGAGGCCAAAGTGTTGGAGTTTCAGCTTCAAAATCAGTCCTTCCAATGAACACCCAGGACTGATCTCCTTTAGGATGGACTAGTTGGATCTTCTTGCAGTCCAAGGGGCTCTCAGGAGTCTTCTCCAACACCACAGTTCAAAAGCATCAATTCTTCAGCGCTCATCTTTCTTCACTGTCCAACTCTCACATCCATACGTGACTACTGGAAAAACCATAGCCTTGACTAGACGGACCTTTGTTGTCAGAGTAATGTCTTTGCTTTTCAATATGCTATCTAGATTGGTCATAACCTTCCTTCCAAGGAGTAAGCGTCTTTTAATTTCATGGCTGAAATCACCATCAGCAGTGATTTTGGAGCCCCAAAGAATAAAGTCTGACACTGTTTGCACTGTTTCCCCATCTATTTCCCATGAAGTGATGGGACCAGATGCCATGATCTTAGTTTTCTGAATGTTGAGCTTTAAGCCAACATTTTCGCTCTCCTCTTTCACTTTCATCAAGAGGCTCTTTAGTTCTTCTTCACTTTCTGCCATAAGGGTGGTGTCATCTGCATATCTGAGATTATTGACATTTCTCCTGGCAATCTTGATTCCAGCTTGTGTTTCTTCCAGCCCAGCGTTTCTCATGATGTACTCTGCATAGAAGTTAAATAAGCAGGGTGACAATATACAGCCTTGACGTACTCCTTTTCCTATTTGGAACCAGTCTGTTGTTCCATCTCCAGTTCTAACTGTTGCTTCCTAACCTGCATACAGGTTTCTCAAGAGACAGGTCAGATGGTCTGGTATTCCCATCTCTTTCAGAATTTTCCACAGTTTATTGTGATCCACATGATCAAAGGCTTTGGCATAGTCAATAAAGCAGAAGTAGATGTTTTTCTGGAACTCTATTGCTTTTTCGATGATCCAGCAGATATTGGCAATTTGATCTCTGGTTCCTCTGCCTTTTCTAAAACCAGCTTGAACATCTGGAAGTTCACGGTTCACATATTATTGAAGCCTGGCTTGGAGAATTTTGAGCATACTTTACTAGCGTGTGAGATGAGTGCAATTGTGTGGTAGTTTGAGCATTCTTTGTCATTGCCTTTCTTTGATAGCTGGAATAGTCAAATTCATAGAGTCAAAAAGTGCATTGGTAGATTCCATGAGCCAGGGGTGGGGATGGGGGGGTGGGGGGCATAGGGACTTAGTGTTTAATGGGGATAGAGTTTCAGTTTAGGAAGGTGAAACATTTGGCAGCTGGATGATGGTGAGAGTTACACAACAGTATGAATGTGCTTAGAGCCACTGAACAGTACAGTTAAATATGGTTAAAATTGTCTGTTTTATATTATGTGACTTTACCTCAATAGACAAAAACGTTAAAAAAAATACAAGTCTGTTTTTGCTTACCGATGAAGGCGTTAATGTCACATGTTCTACTATGTGTCCGTGTGTGTGCTCATGTGTACGTTTCTGCTGTCCGTGGTGACAACAGGGGTCGTTTTTTAGCTGATTCTTTCAGAATTTCCTTCTATAGCTCTACATAACGTGCTTATTTTGCCAGTTCTTCGTTTTCCAGTTTTAGGTGTTATCTCTTGACTTTCTACAATGGGAGACTGGATGTTATTTTGTGATTTTGGTTGGATCAATATAAATGGTCTATAATATTGATTATGTAAATACCATTCAGAACTGAGTCATATACTGCACTATAATTTCCTTTCCTGCTTAAGTTTTTGATTTCCCCAGAATTAATAATTTCCTTGGTTTTTATTTGCTTTCTTTTTTAAGTATTTCTATCTCCGCTAGTTCTCTCAACACATTTGAAGAGAACTAGGTTTTCCTCTTCAACACATTTGAAGAGAACTAGGTTTTCCACGTAGATTTTCCATCCATTTAAACTTCCCAAGACTCTTTCCTATAGCCTCCTGGCCTGTTCTAATCTGGACTGGCCACTCTCTGGGGGGGTTACACAGCCAGTACCCTGGGATCTCTTCATTATCTTTCTCACTTTGCTTCTCTAGTTGTCTTTATTTTACTATTCCTCTTTCTTGATATATTCCCTGCAGCCTCTTCAGGTTCTGTCATTGTTATTGATTTGTTATTTGAAAGATAACATCCTCCGTTAAATTCTTGAGTAGTAAAAAAGGTTTTGAGACTTTGTAGGTCTGAAAATGTCTTAATTATACCTCTTGATTGATAGGTTGATTGTGTATAGAATTCTCCCATGGAAATGTTTCCCTCAGGATTGGAAGGCGATTCTTCAGTACCTTCTAGCCCTCATTATAGCTTGAGAAGACCAAAGCCATTCTGATTCTTCATCTTTCTAGGACAAGTTTTGTTCTTTACAAAGTTGTATTACTTGTAGGGTTTGTGGGATTTCATGATGCTGTAGACTGTTATGGCTTTGTTTTTACTCATTCTGCTAGAACTTCAGTGGGCTCTTCCATATGCAAATGCTTGCTCTTCAGGATTAGGAAATTCTGTTGAATTACGTTACTGAGGATCTGTCCTATTCCTATCTTCATTTTCTCTATTCTCTTTCTGGTATGCCTCATGACATTTGACATTTTGTATAGATCCTCTAGTTTTCTTTACCTTTTGCTTTTCTTTCTACCTAGTTGTCTTTTTGTTCTACCTTCTGAGTGATTTCCTCAGCTTTATCTTCCAAATCCTTTATTGGTCTTTCAGCTCTGCTATAATATTTCAAATTTCTAGTATATTTTCCTTTCGAGTGTTTATTTTTTTATAGAAATATTTTAGCTGCAACATTTTTTTTATTTGTATCCTGTGTAATCTGTATTTTCTTTATTTTTTCCTGCTGTTTTTTTTCAGTCTCTCTTTCATAATAAAGAATTTCCTCAAAAGTCCAGTGATCTTTGGTGATAAGACCCTACAAAATCACTAGGAAATTCTGTTGGAGAAGTGAGGAGGGATAGAGGTAGTGATGAGAAAGGTTGTCATTTCTTTCAAAAGTAGTTATCCTCACTGTGGGTTGGTCTGGCTTGGCTGATTGCATGAGGATCTCAGATTTTAGTATCTTTAGATTTTTGTTTTAGGCAAGACAGAGTTTCCAAAAGAGATGTTCCAATCACCTGAGGAAGGGTATACATCTAGTTTCCAGTCTTATGTGAGCTAATAAAGGAGTCTGGGGAATCTCACTTAGTATATAGACTTTTATTTATTTCTGTTTGCTTTGTGGTGGTCTTCCTTCAAATGTGCCTGGAGTTTCTGGAGAATAAACCTCCAGTCTTGCTGGTGTGATGAGGGCCTGTCACTGAGCTACCTCTAACTGAGGAGAAGAGCTCTTAAAGGGAGCTTCTTAAACAGACTTCAGCAAAAGGTCTCTAACATCAGAGGGAATCTGGTGATACTAATTTCTGAGTCTCTTTCAGGCTACCCATTGTTGGCTTCAGATTCAGTGTTTCGGTGTGTTCTAGGTTAGTTGCAGCTCATTCATCTGCTTTCCAGTATCTCAAATTTTGCTGTTTTTGTCACCTCTCCTGTCTTCTTGGCTCTTTGGGTTTTTGCCTTTTTCAAAAATCTTTTACTGTACTTTAGGGAGGTTTCAGGCAAGAGTGGATATTAATGTTAGCATTCTATTCACCATCCTTAAAATCTGACAACTTCTCAGTTACCAATTATAACTAAATCTGGGTGTCACCTCTCAGTCTCCCGATTCAGGCTAAAAGTCCTTCTTTTGAGCTGCCATTGCACTTTCTTCATTGTCATTTCCTGTGTCTCTCTCCGTTAATCTGTGATGTCATTCACTTGAAAGCTGTGTATTATTTGTCTTTCTCTCTCTAGCATTTGCATGGAGGCTGTAACACAGTGGGTGTCAGAAAATACTTGTTAATTGAATAAATGAGCATGGATGTTAGAATACTAAGGAAGAGACACTTTTCCTGACTTAACCTGTCCTGAAGAGATTATATTGACTCTTAAAAATTTAGTTGCAGTGGTACTTGATTTTTAAGGCCAAGAAAAAGAGAAATGAATTTTTGTTTTTATTTAAATAAGAGGTAATTTATTTTTCAGATTCTCTTGATGGTTACTCAGTTCACTGTTTATTTTTCTTCTTTGTTTTAGAATGTTAAAGAGGTAAATTATATTTTATGACTGTCTTCAAAAAAGTACTTACAGGGTGCTCTGTTTCCTGTTAATACCAGAATAAGTACTTTAACCAGTGGGCTTAACTGAGGTCCCCTTTCCCCTTTCTCCAATAACTATACATAGATACATTGGTTATCTAGCACTTATCTCAGACATTAGTGAAATATTTGGTTCTTTCTCTGTTTTTCAAATACATTTTATAGTATTATGACCTTCTCATATGAAAAACTAAACTTTCTTTTACGTAAGAAAACTTACATATTCTGTAAGAATATGTACTATATTTTCTTTATCAATAAATAGGGCATTTTTTCAGGATGGGTAGAAACTCCCTGAAGATATATAACCTTGATTCTTCCTTATTCAACAACTCAAAATCCATGTGTTCTCTTCCACATATTTTCTCTTTTGAGTTAAAAAATATATATATAAGTGATAGTGAGTCAGTATTCATCCCCATGGAATATCTGATAAGGAAAGCCCTTGGTTAAACATTTCATTCTCCCTTCCAGCTCCTCCTTGCTTATCCAGCATTTTTCTAAACACCTCTATGACCATATCCTCGTATCCCTTAAGTACAAATCCAACCATTTTGGCTTATTATTCATTTTAAAACTGGATATGTGACCGATTAAAGCACATTTTGACAAGTTTAAAGAGTCTGTGAGCTAGGAAAATGCGAACAATCTTCACACCCCCAAGATTAAGCCACTATCAGACCAGTGACTACTGTTAATAGAAGAACCCTTAGATTAGACCAGAAGAACCCTTAGATTAGACCTAGAGATTATCATATTAAGTGAAGTAAGTCAGACAGAGAAAGAAAGATATCATGTGATAGCACTTACATGTGGAATCTTAAAAAAATAGTACAAATAAATTTACAAAGCAGAAATAGACTCATAGACATAGAAAACAAATTCATGAGTACCAAAGGGTATAGTAAGTTTGGGATTGCATATACACACCACTGTATGTAAAATAAACAGCATGGATCTGCTGTTTAGCACAGGGAAGTATATTAAATATTTTGCAGTAACCTATAATGGAAAAGAATCTGAAAAAGTGTGTGTGTGTGTGTGTGTGTGTGTGTGTGTGTATCTGGACCATTTTGCTGTACACCTGAAACTAGCACAACATTGTAAATTAACTGTACTTCAATTTTAAAAATATTTAATAAAAGTCCAAATTGCTGGAAGTTGGCTGGTGTATTCAGGAGAATTTGGGGGGTGGACCCACTCCTTTCTCTGGCACAAACCCTGGTACATTGTTTTAAATGCTTAGACCAGAGGAATGGAACATTAAAAATGGAGGCAAAGTTCAACTGTTGACCATTTTACAAATTTGAAAGCACATATGCCTTTCATATGCTTTTATGCATGTATATGCCCACACTTAATGTATTCACATGCCATGCACACTCATGTATCTAGAGTTGGTTAAAAAAACCATTGATTCTCGGGAAATTACATTTTACTTTTCTACATGTATTGAGTCTTCTACTGCTTACAAAACACTTTCATATTGTTTGTCTTATTTAGTATCCATCCCAGCCTTTGAGATTAGGCAGGCCAGCTATTGCTTCCACTTCACAGATGAAGACTCTGGGGCTTGGACAGTTTTTACTGTTATCACTTGCCCAGATTCATTCACCCAAACTGTTAGTTATAAAACCAAGGATAGAATCTAGATTTTTTTTTTCCTTAGACTTTGAATTACTTCTTGACCCTGATGTGTTATTTTACTCAACTTGAAATTTCTTCATGAAAGACAAGTCTCCTCTAGACCTCTGGATCAGGAACAATTGCTCTTTCATCCACAATCATTTGTTCATTCTCTCAAATTAAAAATGTCTTGGCTGGAAGTGATTTTCATACAAGAATAGAGATAAATGAGTTATGAAGAGCCACCCTCCACTGAGTAACTTGGGATGCTGTTGTCTAACTTGTCATTGCACCAACATTTAAGATTTAGGAGTTTCATTTGTTAGCAAGAAATAAACTGTTACTAGCTGCTATATTATTTCTTAGTGACATCATGTATTTTAGTTCATTAGATCTGTCTAAAAAATTTGCTTCTTATTCCTTAAAAATAATTTGTAGATGCCCCGACATCACAGAATCAGGGTTGGTATAACTTCACATTATTTATGACCATATTCTTTAAACATATTCTAACCTGGAAATTGTGTGTAGATTTCACATTTACATAACTAATATATGCACTGTCGCTGCCACATAGTAAGAAATGTTTACCTGACAGGCTGTGACCTGCATAGTGTAAGAGGCATTACTCCTAATTTGTCAGAGATTCAGAGCATAAATTATGGGTTTCTTTTCAGACCACTATTTAGTGACATTCTATTTGAAATAGATAAGGTGTCCAGCAACTTCTGATGAAATTTGAGATGTTGCTTCATTAATATTTTGGCTTCATTATCAGTCATGATGGTTGAGTTAGACATAATTTAGAGTTATTCTTATATGTCCTTGAAATAACCTTTTATTAACCCCCAAATGGAATAAACTTTTGTAATACTGGCAATAAAGAAACAAGTCTCAAAGATAAAAATATGAATACTTTAAAAATATTCCAACAGTAGGAAAATTTTTCCCCTACAATAAGGGGAAATAAATGGATGTGAGAGATTCTGTCTCCCTTGGCAGGAGTGAAGGTGAAGTTAATTACATGATGTAGGGCTCCTTTCCGATTACATATCATTTGAAGATCTTAGGCACGGAACTCAAAGATTCTCAATGGTTTTCATAGCCCTGAGATATTTTTGGGTGCAATTTTCACCCTTTATAAAAATTTCCACCTTTTAAAAATGAACCCCAATTTCTAAAGCATTTCTTGTAACTGCATCTGTTGCTAGGAGAGGAGCAGAATAAAAAATGAAAGCATCCTGAGATTTATAATCTTGCCCGTTCCTGTTGTCTTGGAAATGTAAGAGTCAAGGTTGTCATCAAGTGTCATTACAATCTTCACCCATTATAATCTGCAGAAGTTCCTGGAAAATTCTGCATGTCTCTTAAGTTCCTTCTAGCCTTAGAAGCTAGATATCAAACTGCAATATTTAAGCAATTTAACAAGGTTTGGGTATTTATCCCCCACTTGTTCTTGTTCATTTGCCCAGTCGTGTCCAACTCTTTGTGACCACATGGACTGCAGCACACCAGGCCTCTCTGTCCTTCCCATCTCCTGAGGTTTGCCCAAGTTCATGTCCATTTCATTGGTGATGCCATCCAGCCATCTCACCCTCTGATGCCCTCTTTTTCTGCCCTCAGTCTTTCCCTTGTCAGGGACTTTTCCAATGAATACGTCAGCTGTTCACATCAGATGACCAAAATATCTGTCTGTCCCCCATAGAACATAGCATAAATCCTTACATCTAGATGGTGCTAAAGGATATTTGTGGAATCAACTGATGGAGCACTAGGCAAAGTCATGGAGTTATTTTCATAATTTTTCAAGTATCATCACTTCTGTTAAGTGTCTTTTATTATTTCATAGTTTGTTAATCACCTGATCTCCAACCTCTAAGTGTTTATTATATGAAGACTAACACTAAGTGTATGAAAGACACCTAGCATGTGAAGAAGCATTAAGTGAAAGCAATGAATGGGATAAGTAAAGAGTTAAGATGAGTTAAAAGTGCTAGATATATTAAAAGGTGTTTTAATCATTATCGTTGTGAGTCACTGTTATGAACAAAAGATAAATGACTTTAGTGAAATGGCAAGTGAAAATCAGCAACTGGAAATGTGTTCTTAAAGTGTGAGTTTGGTAGGAACCAAAATGGAGTATTTCAATGCTGTAATCATAAATCTGGAAACAGCTTTAGGAAAAAAGAAAAGTTAGCTAACTTTTTTTTAACCCACAAGAGAGACTCAAAACTTTGTTGTTCATACATCTGTGAATCATTCCATTTTGATCCAAATTTAAATTCACTTGGAAACGGGACCTGGGAATGTTCATACTACATATTGATTAGAAATATGAAAATAACATGATATGATATATTATCATGTTAAGCAATACTATTGGTTTACTTCATCTTAAAAAGTGGCAGCATTTTTAAAATAGCTTTATTGTGACCATGGTTCCTTCGGAGGCTTTGTTTTTGTTCAGTAAAATAAGCATTGCAGGAATTCTTGTATCTACACTTTATATGAAAGGTGCACTTTTAAAATCCCTGCTTGGATATTTCAGATGTAGTTATATACCTACTCTTGAAGCCAATCCAAGCATTTAAATGGAACCGGCACTCTGATTTCATAAGGAGATTTGCAATTATGTTGTTACTTAGAAGCTTAGTTTATTTTACTAGAGATTTAATGCACAGTGCTAGTATTATCCTTTGCTACTAAACAAAATGCCTCTCAAAATTTTACATTTGGGTATCTTGAATTTATGTGACTTTTATGGCGCTTGTATATTTAATTTAATTTAAATTCTGTTTAGCCTTGGTCTAAGACTAAATCCAATATGTGAAAATCCAAGTTTATAGAAAAAGGTCAATTAGATGACTGTGATTCGTTTTACAGTAGTAATCCTTTAGTATTTTCTTTTATGCTTTTAATATTTGAATATCCTCATATACATGTTAAGGAATATATGCATATATCATATAAGGTAACTTGTATATATCTATAAGGTTACCATATATCTATAAGGTAACCATAGAACTTGTATTACTGTTGTTGTTATTATTGTGTTAAATCATATCATTGTAGCTAACAATGCACCACAACTCTGTGAGGTAGGTACTATTATTAGTGAGACACAGAGAAATTGTCATTTATTCTTATGATTTATCCCAGTAAGTACTGAAATCATATTTAAATCAGGCATTTTGTTCTCTTAACTACTCCACTATACTTCTCACAAATAAAATAATTATAGTTGTGACAAAAGCCACAAAGGAGGAGTGAAAACTATAATGAGCAGGTATAACAAGGAATTTGATTTATTCAGAGAGGTAATGAAGGCCTCTCTGAGGAAGACATTAAATATGCGACATCTGGAAGACTAGCAGTTAGCCTGTAGAAGAGAATGTCCCAAATGTAATTGCACAGCACATGCCAAGGTCCTGAGGTAGGAAATGGTTAGGTGGTTAGAGGAACTAAAAGCAGGCTTTAGGCTGTAAATGAGATAGGTAAGAAAGGAATACTGAAGGAGCAGCATGTGCCACAGAAGAACGGGTTTCTCCCCACAGAGGCACAATTTGTTGAACAATATAACTTTGCCATATTTCCAATTATAGTTGCTTCATATGTAATCAGATATCTTCATTTTAAAATGCATGTTATTGATAGACAATGAATGACTTGAAAGTAGGAATATCATTAGCTATGAGATTCCCCAGATGTTTCCTATTCAAGATCAGAGACCTGGAGGTACAAAGTATTTGAATCTATAAATCAGTTACTTAAGGTGGATAATTCTGACACTGTTTATTATTACTAGTAAGGTTATAATACCATGGATGTTTTTATTGCTGTTATAAATTGCAACTCTATACTCGGTGTGGTGGTTATGTGTGGCATCCCATGGCATGTGGAAAGCAAGTAGAAAGGAGGGTATAGGTCTGGCACCAAAGCTCAGGACACTGACCCTATGGCAGAGAATGGCCAGAGGCTCTAAGTCAGGCAGGGGACAGAACAGACCAAGAGGACAGCACTGACATTGGAGTTTCCCATAATTGGAGCCCAGTGACAAATCTGGGAAGCCAACCTGGGAAGGCAGAGAAAGGATGGTTTGCATCTGGAACTCTGGCTATGAAGACTATGGTGTAAACTTCTTGAGGACAACAAACATCTTGTGTTCACTGCTTTAGCCCTGGTGCCCAGAGCATTGCCTGATGTTATAACTAGGAGGTCTTAGTGCGTGTACCTAGGTGGACGTCTTAAGTCCAGTGAGACAGTGTAGGAAGGAGAGAAGGAGGGATGTTCCTGTGAGGAAAGGGTCCCAGATCTGCCTGACAGTGAAGGAAATGCAGAGAAAAGCATGGCTTCACAAGAATCAGAGCTGTTCCCTGAGGCCCTATGTCTGTAACAATGGTCTTTGTCTTGCCTGACTCCAGGATTGGTTTTAAGAACAGGGTAAAATTGACCTGGGTGTCAGGAACGACTGCATACTCACGCGGATCTTCTCACTTAGTCCCCCCAACAAAGATAGGCTCAATTATTGCTCTGTTTTATAAATGAGTAAACTGAGGCATGGGGAGATTATTTAATTTGCTGACAATTAAGACTATTAAGTGGTAGCTAAGATTTGAACCCAAATTTGTCTTCAAAGTTTGGCTGTTTCTTAAAATACAACTCTGCTTTCAAGTAGCTATCAGAACAAGCATGTACATACTAAGAGCTTCACAGGGAGGAATGGTATTTAGTCTCATGGTAAAGAATCAGCCTGCCAGTGCAGGAGATGCAGGAGGCGCAGGTTCGATCCTTGAGTCAGGAAGACCCCAGGGAGGGGGAAATGGCAACCCACTCCAGTATTCTTGCCTGGAAAATCCCATGGACAGAGGAGCCTGGAAGACTACAGTCCTTGGTGTCACAAAGAGTCAGACACAGCTGTGCGTGCATGCATGCATGCATAACAGAGTTGGTTCTGAACTGGTTCTACAGAGGCAGAGAATGGTACTGTCCAGGGCTGAACAATCAGAGATGTCTTAACACAGGACCCCCAGGAGTGAAGAGCTGGAACGGCTGAGGGAGCAAAATGGTGGCTGATCAAGGGCACAGATCATGGGGCATGTAGAATCCACACACAGAGATTTTAACCCTTGACTTATTACCATAATTAATGATTTGTTGTTTTCTTTCGAATGAAAATTAGTTTGTCAGATGTAGTAATTGAGGACACTAATTACACATAGCTGCACAGGGCCTGCCCTAGGCAAAATTGAATGTCTTTGGTTTTGATTTGTTACCTCCTTTCTTGGCAGCATTTCCTTCTTCTCACAATTCCTTTATGTACCCTCACATGCCCAGGATTTTATGCCGCCTTTATCTTTTCCTTCCAGAAGAAAATTGATGTAATAAATGAGTTCATAATAGAGTTGGTTGGTAATTTAATAAATTCTACTGCCTGGAAATTTTTGTATTTACAAAAGAGATCTTACCACATGTGATGTGGTATCCTGGATTGGATTATTATGGGGTGGAAGGAGGTTGCTATAATAAAAATCTGAATGCTAATTTCTAAGTATTGACAAATGTACCAGGATTATTTGAAAAGTTAGCATTAGGAGAAGTTGAAGGAAGAGTGTATGGGAGCTCTCTTGTACTGTCTTGGCCACTTTTCCATAAATTTAAAATAACCCCCAAATAAAATGTTTAAAGTAGCAAAGGGACCTTGTAGAAAGATCAATTACTATTCAAAGGAATAAATCTCTATTTAAGAATTTCAGGCATGCAAGTCCTATCATATAGGTATGTAAAGATGCCTCTATAGCTGTGGACCCATTTGCTTTCTGCAGGTCCTTAGCTTATTTAACCATTGAATGTTTCTGTTTTGTATATTTTGGATGCTTTGACTTGTGTCCAGTATAAGAGGATTGTTTCTCTTTTTTTCATTGCTATCATGATGCTCAAAGGCAAAAACCAAGCTGAGAATTAAAACTGCAAAACAAGAAGCAGATAGCCATTTCTTTCCTCTTCAGGGAGGGGTGATTTATTCCAGCAATCTGAGTTAGACAAACACTAATTGATGTGCTGGGAGATAATTTAGAAAAACCAAGGTCACTGAATTGCCACTATTTTAAAATATCAGAAGGAAAATAAATTCACTTGGGCTTTCAAATACTCACATAGGGTTTGTTCTTTATCTAATGGCAACATGAAAATCAGTAGTCTTTATATGACCTAATTTAAAGGGATAAGTGCTTAACTACATACACTCAGTTCAGTGTTCCAAAAGAATTTGCTGTGTATAACTCCAGGGACATTAAAATTAGATAAAGAGTTTAAAAACATGAGTTCCCTCTTGGAAAAGGTAGACCAACTAGTTGGCACTGTGTCAGATGAGAGACAATAGAAGCTTGTTCTATTATTTATACAAATTGAGTGGTTTGGCAGTTGCTACAGCAATGAGCCATAATGAACTATAGAAAAATGAAAATGTGATTTCTTCAGCATTATACAAAAATGGAATATTCACAAGAAGGCAGAGAATGACATTATAAGAACCCGAGCTGTGTCAAAATGGTCTTCCTTGTTGCTACTTTATCCAGAATATAATTCAAATAGTAGGCAAAATTGTAATGATGTGCTATCATTTTTGTGCTGTTAATCAGAGGGCAGTGCCTTGTAATTCCAAAGGAATTTCAATATACTCATTTTCCATGACTGACTTTTCACTTTTAACTATACTGACTCTGCCTTTGTTTGCAATAAAGGCTTTCTTTTAGCTTGAATTCCTGAGATTGGATGATCTTCTTAGCAAAGGGAGAAAAAAATATCCTGACTAATATAATTCAACTTGAAAATACCTGTTTTTCTGATTAATTTACTCAATTTCCTTTGCTTGGTTAGGGAATCCCTGGACTTTGTGATATGTTCTTGACTGAGCTTTCATGTTTTACCTTATATTTTCATGAACTTCCTTTTATCTACACTGGGTTTTCTCCAACAATATTGTGTTCAATTCCAGGAAAAGCCTTTAAAACAAAAACACTACACACCTCAACTTCCCCAACCCCAAGGGCTATGTTAGTCAAAGAGTAAACTCACAGAAAATGTGAGTCAGACAAACAATTTTCCTGGAGCTGAGACTTGGCGTGAGCCAGCAAGGACCATTTATGCAGACATCTATTGCAGAATGTGTGTCAGACCTTACTTTTCTCTTTTGCCCAAAGCAATACAGGAAACTAGTTATGACTGTTCCACAGAAACTGACTTCAATAGAAAATTCTACTTGGCATTACGGTGTATTATATATAATTAAACTCCTAGACATAAGCCAAATCTGAAATATTTGTCATTGTATAAATGTCACAATGAATGATACTCGGTGTGGTAAATGGAAGGTTCAGTGTGAATATTGTAATTCTCCTATGGGCTGAATTCTTACAAACCTATGCACCAGTGAATCTTAACTGGAGCAATTTTGCCTATGCTCCCAGGGGACATTTGACAATGTCTGGAAACATTTTTCTGTCGTACCTGGCATCTATTAGTTAGAGACCAGAGATGCTACTAAATATACTGCAATACATAGGCCAGCCTGCTGCCACAAAGAATTGTCCAGCTCAGATGTCAGCAGTGCTGACACTGAGAAATCCTGCCCATATACCAGATTGTGAATGACTGTCCCAGAGACAACTCTAAAAATATAGCATTTCATACAGTTTGGGGTTAATAGGGAAATTCTGCTTCACTACAAAATTATTCTTTCTGGCTAATGTTGCAAGTTAAATATACATGTGATTCCCATCTACAGAAGATGGTGGAAAATGGAGGGGAAAGAAGGGGTAGTCCTCTGCCATGACCAACAGGGTAAGTTTTAATCTTTACTAAAGGGTCTTTGGTTGGAGAAAGAAGGAATAAAATAATTTGCTGACAGTACTGGGTTGTTACCATAGTGGTACATTTCTGGCACTTAAGGAAAAATGTGTAGCTGTTCATACCAATAGTTTAGAAGTCTGACTGTACGTAGAGTCGCCTGTAGCTGAGCCTCCTGCCTAGAGATTCTGAATTTTTTTTTTTAATTTTTATTCTATATTGGGGTATAGTTGATTTGCAGTATTGTATTTCAGGTGTACAGGAAAGTGATTCAGTTATACATATACATGTATCTATTCTTTTTCAAATTCTTTTCCCATTTAATTATTTCAGAATATTGAGCAGAGTTTCCTGTGCTATACAGTAGGTCCTTGTTGGTTATCTATTTTATTTCATTTTTTAAAATTCTTGGATAGGATCTGACAATCTCTATATTTTTAAAGCTTTCAGTTTCTGGACGCACTAATCTAAATGGTTTAGAATCAGCCTTTTTTTTTTTATAGTATGGAGTATTTGTTTTAGATAAACAGAACAGAAGGCAGGTATTGATTGTTTTACCATCTGGAAGTAACTTACAGTCTAGAATAGGGATTGGTACACTACAGTCCCTGGTCCAAATCCAGCTACCTACATGGTTTTTTTTCTTGTTTTTTTTTTTTTTTTTTTAGTATCGGCCTTTATAAACACCCTTAAAAAAAGGAAAAAAAAAGATCTGTCCAGCAAGATTTCATTTTTCCTACCCATGATGACCACTGCTGTTCTTACTGTCTATTCCCATCTCTGTTCCCTTTTGCTTGCCCTAAAAATGCACCTGCCTGAGTCTTACATTTGGCAGTGTTTTTATGTTTCTCACCGGGCCCACTATCTATTTTTTGATTATGCTAGTAAGTGGTTCTTGTTAGATTTGTGCTGAAATTTGTGCTATTCCAAAATCACACTCACAGTAACAGAACTGTTGATATCACCAGGAATCCCACTTGTACACTCCACACAGCTACCCACAGTACTGGAATTTACTTGAAACACTAAAGAGATTCAGTCCAAAATGATTCTTTGTTGACCTAAAGGAGTATATTTCTAGATGAGGAGGGCATAGAAAAAAAAAAAAAATCAGCCTTCATCCAGCCAACATCATAAGCATTCACTGTGCTTACTTCAATCGTGTGATTTTTTAAAAAATCGTACACATGACTGCTTAGAATGTACTTGTGAGAGTTGTAGTTTTGCCTGAACAGGGCCAAAGGGCTTTGCTATAAGTATGTGAGACAATTTAAGGGGACTTTCAATTAATCATTACATCAATAATTTAATCTGTTTTCTTTCATCTAAATGTGTCCTGAGGCAGGTGAGAGAAGCACTACTTATACATTGCAAAGGAAAATTTATTCTCTCCCTGGGCTCAAAGTTGCATGTAATATGCAGAAATTAAACTTTGGTTTAATTGAAATTTGGTTGCAGTTTGAGGCTTTATAGTTTCTTTGGGCCACATATTGCATTTTTAAAATTAAGCATTGAAGGACGGCAGCTTTAAAAATATTACTAATTTAGCTCTGTTCTCTGGATGTTTCAAGCAACAAGACATTTCTTTTTGTCCATTAAAACATCATTCTTAAGAAAATAGAAATAACCCTAAAACACTCATGATTATCCTTAATAATGATTATAGTTTCCCAGGTGGCTCAGTGGTAAATAATCTGCCTGCCAATGCATGAGCCATGAGAGATGTGGGTTCAATCCCTGGGTCAGAAAGATCCCCTGAAGAAGGAAATGGCAACCCACTCCTGTATTCCTGCCTGGGAAATCCCATGCACAGGCTATAGTCCATGGGATTGCAAAAGAGTCTAACATGACATAGCAACTAAATAACAACATTGTTAGCGGGTCTACCTTCTAGAATATATTTGAATTTTATTTTTAATAACAGCTTTATTGAGATATAATTTACATGCCATAAAATTCACCCTTTTAAAGTATGGAGTCAAGTGATTTTAGTATATTCTCAGAGTTGTGCATTAATCATCAAAAATTTCAGAACATTTTCATCATCCCAGAAAGACACCACGCACCCATAGCAGTCATTCTCCATCTCCCCACCTCCAGAAAACCACTAATCTATTTTCTATGGTATGCTTGCCTATCCTGGATATTTCATAAAAATAGAATCGTACAACATCTAGCTTTTTGTAGCTTGCTTTTTCTTTTTTAAATAATTTTATTTATTTAGTCATTTATTTATTTTTGGCTGCGCTGGGTTTTCATGGCTGCCCAGGCATTTCTCTAGTTGCAGCGAACAGGGGCTGCTCTTGAGTTGCAGTGCGTAGGCTTCTGTTTGCTGTGGCATCTCTTGTTGCAGAGCACACCAGCTTCTGTAGTTGTGGTTCCCAGGCTCTAGAGAACAGGCCCAGTAGTTTTGGCGCATGGGCTTAGCTGCTCCTTGACATGTGGGATCTTCCCAGACTAGGAATCGAACATGTGTCTCCTGCATTGGCAGGTAGATTCTTTACCACTGAGTAACCAGGGAAGCCCCTGTGGCTAGCTTTTTAAACTTACCATGTTTTCAGGGTTCACCCTTAAAAGGTTCATGTTATAACAACAGTACTTCATCCCTATTTGTGGCTTAATGATATTCTGTTGTATAGATATACCATATTTTATTTAGCTAATGAATATTTGGGTTGTTTTCCGTTTTGCTATTGTGAATAACGTTCCTAGGAACGTTTGTGTACACAGTTTTGTGTGAAGATATGTTTCCGATTCTCTTGGGTATTTACATTTACAAACGGAATTGCTGTGTTACCCAGTAAATCAGTATTTAACATTTTGAGGAATTGACAGACTGTTTTAAAAAGTGGCTACAGCATCTTATATTCTCACCAGCAATACATGAGGTTTCAATTTTGTTTCAGTTTCTCCACATCTTCACTAACACATAGTATTGTCTGTCTTTCTCATTTTAGTCATCCTACTGTAGGTCTAGGATAACGCATTTTGGTTTTTATTTTTATCTCCCTAATGAAGAGTGATAGTAAACATATTTTCATGTGCTTATTGGCTATTTGGATGTCTTCTCTGGATAAATGTTTATTCAGATCCGTTGCCCATTTTTAAATTGGTTTATTTTTCTTTTACTATTTTAAGAGTTTTATGTGTATGTGTGTGTGTATAGGATACAAGTGTCTAATCAGATACAAGAATTTTGAATATTTTCTCCCATTCTGTAGATTGTCTTTTTACTTTCTTGATGATTTTCTTTGTTGCACAAATTTTTAATTTTGATGCAGTCCAATTTATTTATTTATTTTCTTGTTTGCTTACATTTTCATGTTGTATTTTAAAAAGCATTGCCAAATACATAATCATGAAAGAAGTACCTGTGTGCTTTCTTTAAGAGTTTTATAGTTTTAGCTGTTATATTTAAGTCTGAATTCCATTTTGAGTTAAGTTTTTAATATGGTGTGAGGTAGGGGTCCAACTTCATTCTTTAGCAAGTGGGTGTCCAGTTGACTGAATACCACTTGTTGAAAAGACCTCTTCCCTCAATGAATTGTCCTGGCTCCTTTGTGTAAAATTAATTAACCATAATGTGAAAGTTTCTAGACTCTCAGTTCTATTCCAGTGATTTGTATGTCTCTTCTTATGACAATATTATACTGTCTTGATTATTGTAAGTTTATAGTAAAGTTTTGAAAGGAGGAAGTATAAATCCTCTAATTTTATTATTTTTATCAAGATCATTTTGACACTCCCAATTCCTTGAATTTCTACTTGAACATAAGTATAAGCTTGCAAAGTTGTTAGAAATACATAGTTCAAAATTTGATAGGAATTGGGTTGAATCTGTAGATCAACTTGGTTGTTATTGCCATCTTAACAATATTAAGTCTTCTGATCAACGATCATGGAATTTCTTTGCATATATTTGGATCTCCCTGCCCCAATGATGTTTTGTGTTTTGTCATGTGCAAGACTTACACTTATTTTGTTAATTTTTTTCTAAGTATTCTATTATTTTTGCTGCTATTTTAAATGGAATATTTTTTAAATTTTACTTTCAGGTTACTCATTCAGTTCAGTTCAGTTCAGTCGCTCAGTCTTGTCCGACTCTTTGCAACCCCATGAATCGCAGCACTCCAGGCCTCCCTGTCCATCACCAACTCCCAGAGCTTGCTCAAACTCATGTCCATCGAGTCGGTGATGCCATCCAACCATCTCATCCTCTGTTGTCTCCTTCTCCTCCTGCCCCCAATCCTTCCCAGCATTAAGAATACATAGAAAAACAACTTATTTTTGTACACTGGTCTTTTAGATGCAACCTTGATGGACTTTATATGAAAAGTTCTCTTGGTATCTCTAATTTTCTTGAAGAGATCTCTAGTCTCTCCCATTCTATTGTTTTTTCTCTATTTCTTTGCACTGATCACTGAGGAAAGCTTTCTTATCTCTCCTTCCTATGCTTTGGAACTCTGCATTCAAATGGGTATATCTTTCCTTTTATCCTTTGCTTTTCATGTTTCTTCTTTTCACAGCTATTTGTAAGCCTTCCTCAGACAGGCAATTTTCTTTTTTACATTTCTTTTTCTTGGTTTTGATCCCTGTCTCCTGCACAATATCACGAACCTCCGTCCATAGTTCATGAGGCACTCTGTCTATCAGATCTAATCCCTTGAATCTGTTTGTCACTTCCACTGTATAATCGTAAGGGATTTGATTTAGGTCATACCTGAATGGTCTAGCAGTTTTCCCTACTTTCTTCAATTTAAGTCTGAATTTGGCAATGAGGAGTTCATGATTTGAGCCATAGTCATCTCCCGGTCTTGTTTTAACTGACTGTATAGAGCTTCTCCATCTTTGACTGCAAAGAATACAGTCAATCTGATTTTGGTATTGACCAGCTGGTGATGTCCATGTGTAAATCTTCTCTTGTGTTGTTGGAAGAGGGTGCTTGCTATGACCGATGCGTTCTCTTGGCAAATCTCTTATTAGCCTTTGCCCTGCTTCATTCTGTACTCCAAGGCCCAATTTGCCTGTTCCTCCAGGTGTTTCTTGACTTCCTACTTTTGCATTCCAGTCCCCTATAGTGAAAAGGACATCTTTTTTGGGTGTTAGTTCTAGAAGGTCTTGTAGGTCTTCCTAGAACTGTTCAACTTCAGCTTCTTCAGCATTACTGGTCAGGACATAGACTTGGATTACCATGATATTGAATGGTTTGCCTTGGAAACAACCAGAGATCATTCTGTCATTTTTGAGATGCATCCAAGTACTGCATTTTGGACTCTCTTGTTGACTATGAGGGCTACTCCATTTCTTCTAAGGGATTATTGCCCACAGTAGTAGATATAATGGTCATCTGAGTTAAATTCACCCATTCCAGTCCATTTTAGTTTGCTGATTCCTAAAATGTCAACGTTCACTCTTGCCATCTCCTGTTTGACCCCTTCCAATTTGCCTTGATTCATGGACCTAACATTCCAGGTTCCTATGCAATATTGCTCTTTACAGCATTGAACTTAACTTCCATCACCACTCACATTCACAACTGAACGTTGTTTTTGTCTTGGTTCCGTCTCTTCAGTCTTATTCAATAAAGGACAGAAGAATGGTATGGATCTAATAGAAGCAGAAGATAGTAAAAAGAGGTAGCAAGAATACACAGGAGAGCTATACAAAAAAAGATCTTCATGACCCAGATAATCACAATGGTGTGATCACTCACCTAGAGCCAGACATCCTGGAATGCAAAGTCAAGTGGGCCTTAGGGAGCATCACTACGAACAAAGCTAGTGGAGGTGATGGAATTCCAGTTGAGCTATTTCAAATCCTAAAAGATGATGCTGTTAAAGTGCTACACTCAATATGTGAGCAAATTTGGAAAACTCAGCAGTGGCCAGAGGACTGGAAAAGGTCAATTTTCATTCCAATCCCAAAGAAAGGAAATGACATACAATGCTCAAACTACTGCACAATTGCACTCATCTCACACACTAGTAAAGTAGTGCTCAAAATTCTCCAAGCCAGGCTTCAACCATTAACTTCCAGATGTTCAAGCTGGATTTAGAAAAGGCAGAGGAACCAGAGATCAAATTGCCAATATCCACTGGATCATCAAAAAATCAAGAGAGTTACAGAAAAACATCTACTTCTGCTTTATTTCTATGCCAAAGACTTTGATTGTGTGGATCACCACAAACTGTAGAAAATTCTTCAAGAGATGGGAATACCAGACCACCTGACCAGCTTCTTGAGAAACCTGCATGCAGGTCAGGAAGCAACAGTTAGAACTGGACATGGAACAACAGACTTGTTCCAAATAGGGAAAGGAGTATATCAAGGCTGTATATTGTTGCCCTGATTGTTTAACTTATAGGCAGAGTACCTCATGAGAAATGCTGGGCTGGATGAAGGCCAAGCTGGAATCAAGATTGGGAGAAATATCAATAACTTCAGACGTGCAGATGACAACACCCTTACGGCAGAAAGCAAAGAAGAACTAAAGAGCCTCTTGATAAAAGCGAGAGGAGAGTGAAAAAGATGGCTTAAAATTCAACATTCAGAAAACTAAGATCATGGCATCTGGTCCCATTCTTTCATGGCATCTGGTCCCATACTTCATGGCAAATAGATGGGGAGACATTGGAAACAGTGACAGACATTATTTTGGGGGGCTCCAAAATCACTGCACATGGTGACTACAGCCATGAAATTAAAAGACGTTTGCTCCTTGGAAGAAAAGTTATGACCAACCTAGATAGCATATTTAAAAGCACAGACATTACTTTGCCAACAAATGTCCATCTATCTAGTCAAGGCTATGGGTTTTCCAGTAGTCATGTATGGATGTGATAGTTGGACTATAAAGAAAGCTGAGCGCTGAAGAATTGATGCTTTTGAACTGTGGTGTTGGAGAAGACTCTTGAGAGTCCCTTGGACAGCAAGGAGATCCAACCAGTCCATCCTAAAAGAAATCATTCCTGAATATTCATTGGAAGGACTGATGTTGAAGCTGAAACTCCAATATTTTGGCCACTTGATGTGAAGAACTGACTCATGTTAAAAGACCCCGATGCTGGGAAAGATTGAAGGCAGGAGGAGAAGGGGATGACAGAGGATGAGACAGTTGGATGGCATCACCGACTCAATGGACATGAGTTTGAGTAAACTCTGGGAGTTGATGGTAAAAAGGGTGGCCTGGCGTGCTACAGACCATGGGGTTGCAAAAGTCAGACACGACTGAGCGACTGAACTGAACTGATGGATTTATTTATTATTGTTAATTCTAATAGTTTTCTTGTCAATTCCTTAGATTTTTTTGTAAACAAGATCATGCCATTCACAAATAGAGATGTTTTTACTTCTCTTTTTCAATCTAGGTCTCTCGTATTTTTTTCTTGCCTGATTATCAAGGCTACAATCACCATTACAGTGTTGAATAAAAGTGGCAAGAACAGAATTCTTGTCTAGATTAAAAATAATATTCTCAGAAATATTTGAAAGTTTTTAGTGCTGTAATGAGAACATGAAAATGATGCATTTCTTTTCTTGTTTTGAAAATTATTTAATTTCCTTTTTCTGGAAGCTTTCACAATCTTCTCTTTGTCCTGTTGTTTTCAGTTTCTTGATAATGTGTAGAAAGAAAAGGAAGTAGATGGTAGTCTAGTTCTTCATGCTGGAGGTTTCTCTCCACCTTCCTATTTTCAGTCCTGTATATTATACCTCATATCTAAATTCCAGACACTCACTGTTTCAATATATCTAGAGAATAAGACTCAGATTTATTAAATTTCCCTAAAATTCTTTCCATGTCACCCACATAAATTTTAACTGAAAAATCTGTATTCTCAAACTGCCATAGGAATTGTTACCTGTAATTATCTGAATCAACTGATATTTAACAGCTAGAAATAAGTATGATCTGTGGATTTGAAATGCTCACTGTGCATTTCCACTTCATGATTATAAGTTAGTTATGGCTAATAAAAGCATTATCTATTTCCAATCAAGTTAGAAATCATGAGAAGATATTATTTCCAAGTCCCTTTTTAGTCTACCCATATAATTGAGTTTAGGGCTTCCCAGGTGGCTCAGGGGTAAAGAATCTTCCTGCTAAACAGAAGATACATGTTTGATCCCTGAGTTGGGAAGATCCCCTGGAGAAGGAAATGGCAACCAACTCCAGTATTCTTGCCTGGGAAATCTCATGGACATTGGAGCCTGGTGGGCTACAGTCCATGGGGTCACAAAAAATTGGGCCTGACTTAGTGAGTAAACAACAACATAATTGAGTTTGTTGTTGTTGTTCAGTCACTAAGTTGTGTCTGACTGTTGGCGACCCCGTAGTCTGTACCACACCTGGCTTCCCTGTCCTTCACTATCTCCCAGAGTTTGCTTAAAGTCATGTCTGTTGAGTCAGTGATACATCCAATCATCTCATCCTCTGTTGTCCCCTTCTCCCCCTGTCCTCAATCTTTCCTAGCATCAGGATCTTTTCCAAAGAGTTGGCTTTTCGCATGAAGTGCCCAAAGTATTGGAGATTCAGCTTCAGCATCAGTCCTTCCAATGACTATCCAGGCTTGATTTCCTTTAGGATTGACTGATTTGATCTCCTTGCTGTCTAAGGGACACTCAAGAGTCTTCAGCACCACAGTTTGAAAGCATCAATTCTTTGGCGCTCAGCCTTCTTTATGGTCCAACTCTCACATCCATACATGACTGCTGGTAAGACCATAGCTTGCAAATTATTTCATGTGGAAAATTGTCAAAGGCTTTCACATGAATGGGACCATATAGATATTTCAGAAAATAACTCTGATATATACTGAAAACACAATATAGAAAAGGTTCCATAACAAATAGGTTGATAAAAAATATTCAATAAAATATGCAAAGACCTTTTAAAATCAATGAAAAAAAAATTAAATTCCCACTTGAATGTCCATATACCAAAATAAATTCCAGATGAATAGAAAAAAATCCCCAAAAGAATATGAAAGCAAGCATCTTTTTAACTGAGTTTAGAATGGAAAAGAGCTTCTAAGCATGAAAACCCTGGAAAAAAATCAAAAGGCAATAGATCAAAATATTTGATTATAAAAATTTTAAACTTTTGAAAGTGAAAAATCATAAAGACAGTAAAAGACTAATTTTAAACTGCATAAAAAGTGTTGACAACAAGTATAACGTGTAGTTAATAGCATTAACATTTAAAGAGCTCTTTAGTAACTCAGAAAAACTCTGCAACCTATAGCAAAGTTGGCAATGACATGAATAGATCATTCCCAAAGCTGAAAAGTGTAATCACCAAGTATGCAAAATACCCTCACTAATAATCAATGGGATAGAAATTAAAAGTAACATGACATCCATCTTTGAAATGAGAGTTAACAGACTGATAATGTTTATTGCTGGGCTTCCCAGATGGCTCTAGTGGTAAAGATCCCACTTGCCATTGCAGGAGACATAAGAGATGCAGGTTCAATCCCTGGGTGGGAAAAATCCCCTGAAGGGGAGGGCATGGAAACCCACTCCAGTATTCTTGCCTGGAGAATCACTATAGACAGAGGAGCCTGGCGGGCTACAGTCTACAGGATCGCAAAGAGTTGGACACAGCTGAAGCAATTTAACACACACACGTTTATTATCACCAGAGCTGTTGTGGGGTGCGTACTCTCTGGGACACTAATGGGGTCATGTACCTTTTCTTAAATGCTACTTGGAGTTACGGCTTTCACATTTATGCCCTTAATTCCATTATCCAAGTCCTTGAAACCCATCTTAAAATACAAGATATGCTGAAAATGTTGAACTCAGAGAAACAATAGAATGGTGGTTGCCACGTGTCGGGGTGTAGGGGAAATGGGTAAATATCTTTCAAGGTGTATAAACTTCCAGTTAACCAAATGAATGAGTTCTGGGGGTCTAATATACACATGGTGATTATAGCTAACAACACTGTGTGTATACTTGAATGCTGTCAAGAGAGTAGATCTTAAGTGTCTTCACCATAAAAAAAGATATGAAAATTATGGACAGGATGGAGATGTTAGTTAATGCTATGATGTGATCCCTTTGCAATATATAAATGTATCAAATTAATACCTTTCACACCTTAAACTTACATAGTGTTTAGTGTCAATTATATCTCAGTAAAGCTGGAGGTAAAAGCTAAAGATATGATCAAAGGTTATTTTATTATTTAAGATATTAAAAAAGAAACAAAATTCCAACAACAGTATAATAAAGAAATTATGATACAACTATACAGTGGATTATTATTTAGCTTTTGAAAATCTTGTGCCAAAAATATTTAATGAAATAAAAACTACTTACAACACATATTAAGTATAAAGGAAGTTAAGTATAAAGGAATATAGCATCACTGACTCAATGGACATGGGCTTGAACAAGCTCCAGGAGATAGTGAAGGACAGGGAAGCCTGGCATGCTGCAGTTCATGGGGTCACAGAGTCAGACATGACTTAGTGACTGAACAACAACAACATGATAAAGGAATATAACTACTTTTAAGCAAGTGATTTTATAAAAATCTTTATACTCATAAGCTAATTTTAAAAACTGGAAGGGTGTATAGTTTTCTAAAATGTTAATACTGATTATCTTTCCTAGGTATGAATATGAATAATTTAAGTTTTACATTGGTACTTTCCTGTATTTTAAATTTTTCATAATATGCACAAAATTAATTTTAGAACAGAAAAATTATCAAATACTCTTACCTAGGAGAGAGAGGCTTGCCTTATAATTTGTTTCCTCCAAAATAACCATTATATATACTTTGTCAGGATTTCTTTACAAAGATATCAGTATTATATCAATACACTGGTATTTTCCTAATTATTGTGATTAATTAACTAAGTTAGAAATCCTGTCATTCCTAATCCAGATTGGAAAAGAACAAGTAAAGCTCACTTTTTGCAGATGATATGGTAATATACATAGAAAACCCTAAAGACGCCACCAGAAAATTGCTAGAGGTGATCAATAGATAAAGCAAAGTTGCAGGATATAAAATTAATACACAGAAATCTTTTGCATTTTTATACACTAACAATGAAAAATATGAAAGAGAAATTCACCATTGCAACAAAAAGAGTAAAATACCTAGGAATAAGCCTATCTAAAGAGACAAAAGACCTGTATGTAGAAAACTATAAGATACTGATGAAAGGAACCAAAGATGATGCAAGCAGATGGAGAGATAAATACCATGTTCCTGGATTGAAAGAATGAATATTGTGAAAATAATAGCAAATACTACCCAAAGCAATCTACAGCTTCAGTGTAACCCCTGTCAAACTACCAATGATATTTTTCACAGAATTAGAACAAAAATTTTCACAATTTGTATGGCAACACAAAAGAGCTTGAATAGCCAAAGCAATCTTTTTTTTTTTTTTTTTTTTTTTTTACTCTTACTGTCATTTTAATTTAAAGAAAAAAAACAGAACTGAAGCTCAAAATGTTTATGTTAGTCTGTCAAAGTTACAGTTTCCATTCTACAATTCTGTCTCTCCAGGGACTTTTTATTTATTTATTTATTTTTTCACACTTAATGACCTCTTTTATTTTATTTTATTTTTTATAAATTTATTTATTTTAGTTGGGGGCCAATCACTTCACAACATTGCAATAGTTTTTGCCATACATTGACATGAATCAGCCATGGGTTTACATGTGTTCCCCCTCCTGGACCCCCCACCCACCTCCCTCCCCATCCCATCCTTCTGAATCATCCCATTGCCCCGGCCCTGAGCCCTTGTCTCATGCATCGAACATGGAATGGTGTTCTGTTTCACATATGATAATATACATGTTTCAATGCTATTCTCCCAGAACGTCCCACCCTCACCTTCTCCCTCAGAGTCCATAAAATTGTTCCATGCATCTGTGTCTCTTATTCTGTCTCGCATATAGGGTTATCGTTACCATCTTTCAAATTCCATATATATGCATTAGTATACTGTATTGGTGTTTTTCTTTCTGGCTTACTTCACTCTGTATAATGGGCTCCAGTTTCATCCATCTCAGTAGAACCGATTCAAATGTATTTTTTTTAATGGCTGAGTAATATTCCATTGTGTATATGTACCACAGCTTCCTTATCCATTCGTCTGCTGATGGACATCTAGGTTGCTTCCATGTCCTGGCTATTGTAAACAGTGCTGCGATGAACATTGGGGTACACGCGTCTCTTTCAATTCTGGTTTCCTCGGTGTATATGCCCAGCAGTGGGATTGCTGGGTCATATGGCAGTTCTATTCCCAGTTTTTTAAGGAATCTCCACACTGTTCTCCATAGTGGCTGTACTAGTCTGCATTCCCACCAACAGTGTAAGAGGGTTCCCTTTTCTCCACACCCTCTCCAGCATTTATTGCTTGTAGACTTTTGGATAGCAGCCATTCTGACTGGTGTGAAATGATACCTCATTGTGGTTTTGATTTGCATTTCTCTAATAATGAGTGATGTTGAGCATCTTTTCATGTGTTTGTTAGCCATCTGTATGTCTTCTTTGGAGAAATGTCTGTTTAGTTCTTTGGCTCATTTTTTGATTGGGTCGTTTATTTTTCGGGAATTCAGCTGCAGAAGTTGCTTGTATATTTTTGATATTAATTGTTTGTCTGTTGCTTCATTTGCTATTATTTTCTCCCATTCTGAAGGCTGTCTTTTCACCTTGTTTATAGTTTCCTTTGTTGTGCAAAAGCTTTTAATTTTAATTAGGTCCCATTTGTTTATTTTTGCTTTTATTTCCAATATTCTGGGAGGTGGGTCATAAAGGATCCTGCTGTGGTTTATGTAGGAGAGTGTTTTGCCTATGTTTTCCTCTAGGAGTTTTATTGTTTCTGGTCTTACATTTAGATCTTTAATCCATTTTGAGTTTATTTTTGTGTACGGTGTTAGGAAATGTTCTAGTTTCATTCTTTTACAAGTGGTTGACCAGTTTTCCCAGCACCACTTGTTAAAGAGATTGTCTTTTCTCCATTGAATATTCTTGCCTCCTTTGTCGAAGATAAGGTGTCCATAGGTGCGTGGGTTTATCTCTGGGCTTTCTATTTTGTTCCATTGATCTATATTTCTATCTTGGTGCCAGTACCATACTGTCTTGATGACTGTGGCTTTGTAGTAGAGCCTGAAGTCAGGCAGGTTGATTCCTCCAGTTCCATTCTTCTTCCTCAAGATTGCTTTGGCTATTCGAGGTTTCTTATATTTCCATACAAATTGTGAGATGATTTGTTCTAGTTCTGTGAAAAATACCATTGGTAGCTTGATAGGGATTGCATTGAATCTATAGATTGCTTTGGGTAGTATACTCATTTTCACTATATTAATTCTTCCAATCCATGAACACGGTATATTTCTCCATCTGTTTGTGTCCTCTTTGATTTCTTTCATCAGTGTTTTATAGCTTTCTATATATAAGTCTTTTGTTTCTTTAGGTAGATATATTCCTAAGTATTTTATTCTTTTTGATGCAATGGTGAATGGTATTGTTTCCTTAATTTCTCTTTCTGTTTTCTCATTATTGGAGTATAGGAATGCAAGGGATTTCTGTGTGTTAATTTTATATCCTGCAACTTTACTATATTCATTGATCAACTTTAGTAATTTTCTAGTAGAGTCTTTAGGGTTTTCTATGTAGAGAATCATGTCGTCTGCAAACAGTGAGAGTTTTACTTCTTCTTTTCCTATCTGTATTCCTTTTATTTCTTTTTCAGCTCTGATTGCTGTGGCCAAAACTTCCAAAACTATGTTGAATAGTAGTGGTGAAAGTGGGCATCCTTGCCTTGTTCCTGACTTTAGGGGAAATGCTTTCAATTTTTCACCATTGAGGATAATGTTTGCTGTGGGTTTGTCATATATAGCTTTTATTATGTTGAGATATGTTCCTTCTATTCCTGCTTTCTGGAGGGTTTTAATCATAAATGGATGCTGAATTTTGTCAAAGGCTTTTTCTGCATCTATTGAGATAACCATATGGTTTTTTTCTTTCAATTTGTTAATGTGGTGTATTACATTGATTGATTTGCGGATGTTAAAGAAACCTTGCATTCCTGGGATAAAGCCCACTTGGTCATGATGTATGATCTTTTTAATATGATGTTGGATTCTGTTTGCTAGAATTTTATTAAGGATTTTTGCATCTATGTTCATCAGTGATATTGGCCTGTAGTTTTCCTTTTTTGTGACATCTTTGTCTGGTTTTGGAATTAGGGTGATGGTGGCCTCATAGAATGAGTTTGGAAGTTTACCATCTTCTGCAATTTTCTGGAAGAGTTTGAGTAGGATAGGTGTTAGCTCTTCTCTAAATTTTTGGTAGAATTCCGCTGTGAAGCCGTCTGGTCCTGGGCTTTTGTTTGCTGGAAGATTTCTGATTACAGTTTCGATTTCCGTGCTTGTGATGGGTCTGTTAAGATCTTCTATTTCTTCCTGGTTCAGTTTTGGAAAGTTATACTTTTCTAAGAATTTGTCCATTTCTTCCAAGTTGTCCATTTTATTGGCATATAGCTGTTGGTAGTAGTCTCTTATGATCCTTTGTATTTCTGTGGAGTCTGTTGTGATCTCTCCATTTTCATTTCTAATTTTGTTGATCTGATTCTTCTCCCTTTGTTTCTTGATGAGTCTGGCTAATGGCTTATCAATTTTGTTTATCTTCTCGAAAAACCAGCTTTTAGTTTTGTTGATTTTTGCTATGGTCTCTTTTGTTTCTTTTGCATTTATTTCTGCCCTAATTTTTAAGATTTCTTTCCTTCTACTGACCCTGGGGTTTTTCATTTCTTCCTTCTCTAGTTGCTTTAGGTGTAGAGTTAGTTGATTTATTTGATTTTTTTCTTGTTTCTTGAGGTACGCCTGTATTGCTATGAACCTTCCCCTTAGTATTGCTTTTACAGTGTCCCATAGGTTTTGGGTTGTTGTGTTTTCATTTTCATTCGTTTCCATGCATAATTTTATTTCTTTTTTGATTTCTTCTGTGATTTGTTGGTTATTCAGAAGCGTGTTGTTTAGCCTCCATATGTTGGAACTTTTAATAGTTTTTTTCCTGTAATTGAGGTCTAATCTTACTGCATTGTGGTCAGAGAAGATGGCTGGGATGATTTCAATTTTTTTGAATTTACCAAGGCTAGATTTATGGCCCAGGATGTGATCTATCCTGGAGAAAGTTCCATGTGCACTTGAGAAAAAGGTAAAATTGATTGTTTTGGGGTGGAAACTCCTGTAAATATCAATTAAATCTAATTTGTCTATTGTATCATTTAAAGTTTGTGTTTCCTTGTTAATTTTCTGTTTAGTTGATCTATCCATATGCGTGAGTGGAGTATTAAAGTCTCCCACTATTATTGTGTTATTGTAAATTTCCCCTTTCATACTTGTTAGTATTTGCCTTATATATTGTGGTGCTCCTGTGTTGGGTGCATATATATTTATGATTGTTACGTCTTCTTCTTGAATTGAACCTTTGATCTTTATGTAGTGTCCTTCTTTGTCCCTTTTCACATCCTTTATTTTAAAGTCTATTTTATCTGAAATGAGTATTGCGACTCCTGCTTTCTTTTGGTCTCCGTTTGCATGGAATATGTTTTTCCATCCTTTCACTTTCAGCCTGTATGTGTCTCTAGTTTTGAGGTGGGTCTCTTGTAGACAGCATATATAGGGGTCTTGTTTTTGTATCCATTCAGCAACCCTTTGTCTTTTGGTTGGGGCATTCAACCCATTTACATTTAAGGTAATTATTGATAAGTATGATCCCGTTGCCATTTACTTTGTTGTTTTGAGTTCGTGTTGAAACATCCTTTCTGTGTTTCCTGTTTAGAGAAGATCCTTTAGCATTTGCTGGAGAGCTGGTTTGGTAGTGCTGAATTCCCTCAGCTCTTGCTTGTCTGTAAAGCTTTTGAATTCTCCTTCATATCTGAATGAGATCCTTGCTGGGTACAGTAATCTGGGTTGTAGATTATTCTCTTTCATTACTTTAAGTATGTCCTGCCATTCCCTTCTAGCCTGAAGTGTTTCTATTGAAAGATCAGCTGTTATCCTTATGGGGATCCCCTTGTGTGTTATTTGTTGTTTTTCCCTTGCTGCTTTTAATATTTGTTCTTTGTGTTTGATCTTTGTTAATTTGATTAATATGTGTCTTGGGGTGTTTCGCCTTGGGTTTATCCTGTTTGGAACTCTCTGGGTTTCTTGGACTTCTGTGACTATTTCTTTCCTCAATTTAGGGAAATTCTCAACTATTATCTCCTCGAGTATTTTTTCATGGCCTTTCCTTTTATCTTCTTCTTCTGGGACTCCTATGATTCGAATGTTGGGGCGTTTCATATTGTCCCAGAGGTCCCGGAGGTTTTCCTCATTTCTTTTGATTCTTTTTTCTTTTTTCCTCTCTGCTTCGTTTATTTCCATCATTCTATCTTCTACCTCACTTATCCTATCTTCTGCCTCCGTTATTCTACTGTTGGTTCCCTCCAGAGTGTCTTTTATCTCCTTTATTTCATTATTCATTCTATATTGATTCCTTTTTATTTCTTCTAAGTCCTTGATAAACATTTCTTGCATCTTCTCAATCTTTGTCTCCAGGCTATTTATCTGTAACTCCATTTTGCTTTCAAGATTTTGGATCATTTTTATTATCCTTATTCTAAATTCTTTTTCAGATAGATTCCCTATCTCCTCCTCTTTTGTTTGGCTTTGTGGGCATTTCTCATTGTCCTTTACTTGCTGAGTATTTCTCTGTCTTTTCATCTTGTTTAGATTGTTGTGTTAGGCGTGGCCCTTCTGTATTCTGGTAGTATGAAGTTCCTCTTTGTTGTGGAGGTTCCTCACTGCGGTTGGGGTTGGACAGGTGGCTTGTCAAGGCTTCCTGGTTGGGGGAGCTTGTGTCGGTGTTCTGGTGGGTGGAGCTGGATTTCTGCTCTCTAGAGTGTAATGGAGTGACCAGTATTAATTTTTGAGATGTCTATGGATTTGGTGTGCCTCTGGGCAGCCTGTATATTGATGCTCAGGTCTATGTTCCTGCGTTGCTGGAGAATTTGCGTGGTATGTCTTGCTCTGGAACTTATTGTCTCTTGGGTGGAGCTTGGTTTCAGTGAATTTATGGAGGCTATTGGATGGTCTCTTATTAATTAATGTTTCCCCTGGCTTTCAGTCTTATTCTTGCAGTAGCCTCAAGACTTCTCCTTCCATACAGCCTCAATAATAAAACTTTTAGGTTAATGGTGAAAAGATTCTCCACAGTGAGGGATACCCAGAAAGGTTCACTGAGTTACATGGAGAGATGAGGTGGGGGGGTGGGTTGAGGTGACCAGGAGGGGAAGAGGGGAATTCAAATGTGGAGAGAGCAATCTAGCCAGTAAGCACTTCCCTCTGTGCTTTCCACAGTTTGGAACCCTCAGAGTGATTCACAGAGATACATAGAGAGGGGGGAGGAAGGTAACAGAGGTGAGCATGAGTAGAAAGGGAGGAATTAAGAGGGGAGAGAGAGATCTGGGCAGTATCCTGTTCCTGAAGTGTTCTCCGGTACCCAGAACACCCTCAGAGATTCACAGAATTGGGTTGAGAAGAGAAGGAGGAGGGTGGGAGATAGAGGTTCCCTGAGGGAGAAGAAAGAGCATCAATAGGTGGAGAGAGTGATCAGGCCAGTGATCACACTCCTGAGTAAAAGTGGGTCCTAAAGATTGGGTTCTTAAATGTACAAAGTTGATATCAAATATGTAAAACAAAGATTAAAAATCTAGAGTAGAGGTTAGACTCTTATAAAACTTACAATCTAAAAAAAAAAAAAAAGAAAAAAGGAAACAGTGTAAAAAGAAAAAAAAACAGTAAAACAGTAAAAAAAGAAACAGTAAAACAATGTAGAACAGGAAAAAAAACATTAAAAAAAGAAAACACAAAAGGTATAAGATATATGTATGTAGTTTGCTTCAAAAATAGGGTTTTTTTTTTTTGCAAGTTAATAGTGGGTTATGAAAATGAAAGTTAAAGGTGTAATAGAGGACTTGAAGAAAAAGGAAAGAAGAGAAAAAAAATTTTTTTTTTAATTAAAAAAAAAAAAATTAAAAAAAAAAAAAAATAGTAAAAAATATATATATCCCGGACTTTCTCTGGAGCTGTTGTGAGCAGTGTGGGATCTGCTCAGTTTTAGATAGATCCTTATTCCTGCTTATACTTTTCAAGATCTATAGGTCCTTTTCAATGCAGTCGGTATTAACTACAGGGATCTTAATCTGTTGGCCTGTCCCTTCCAAAGCGCTTCCCTCTGTTTATTTGGCTTCTGTTTGGAGATCTCTTCAGTATCTAATTTCCGCCCTGCAACAAAGCGGTGGAGGTGATCTCTTTAGGTTCGCTTGTTCAATCGTGCTGTGGGGAGGAAGGAACACTGCAATTCTGGCGTGCGTGTGGTAAGCTCGCAGTGTCTCGGCCGCACTGGGTTCGCCCCCGCTCACGGCGTGTGTGCTTTCCCCGTCTACCCTGCTCAGGCTTCAGGTTACTCGGCCGGGGAGCGGGCCCTGAGCTGCGTGCACTTCCCAGGTCTAAGCCGCTCAGGTTCAGGCTCCCGGTTACTCCACAAAGGCGCAGACTCGGTTTCGCCCGCGGCTTGTGCCGTTCCCGGTCGGAGCTGCCCAGGCGGCCAGGAGTTTGGCGAGGGCGCTCTTCCCTGTTGGGGCGGTGCGGCTTATCACCTCCCTGGTCCCCGCCTCGGTTTACGGGCGCGCCCGGCTCCGGTGTGCTTTGTGTCGGTTCTGGGGAGCTGGTCTCTGGCTGCGACCCTCCCGGCGGCTGTCGACCCTCCGGGATCTCAGGCAGTCTTTGCTTAGAAACTGGGAGCCTGTTTGCAGTTTGGTAGGGGGTGCCCTCTCTGGAGCCGAGTTTGCCCCTTTCCGGCTCTGGCGGGCCCCGCCTGCCCGCTGTGTCCGGCGGGGGATGGGGCGGTCCGCAGCCGGCTAGCTCTCCTCTGGTATCGCTCAGTCCTTTGTTCTGTGAGCGGGCCGGCAGTGCCTTAGAGTTGGGCTTTTCGCAGGATAGTTCTTTCTCTCTCGCTGTCCCACAGTTTAGGTTACTATCTCACGTTAGCTCCCTCAGATTGCCCTCGGGGCACTCGGGCCCGGTCCTTACCCTGGCAATGCCGCCCGCTCCTCTCCGTTCAGCCCCCACTTGCTGGTGGCGGATGATGCGAGCGTCTGGGGTTCTTTGCTGGGAGTTGCTTTAGGCACGTAATCTGTGGATTTTATTTATTTTTTCCTCCCAGTTACGTTGCCCTCTGAGATAAAAAATCCTCCCCCACACCCGCCGGTGAGAGGGTTTCCTGGTGCTTGGAAATTCCTCCTCTTTTACGACTCCCTCCCCGGGACGGGTCTCCGTCCCTAACTCTTTTGTCTCTCTTTTTATCTTTTATAATTTCTCCTACCTCTTTTGAAGATAATGCGCAGTTTTTGTGGAAGCCTGAAGTCCTCAGCCAGCCTTCAGATGTAGTTTTGTGAAGTTTGGTCAGCGTTTAGATGTTCTTTCGATACATTTGTGGAGGAGAGAGTGGTCTCCCCGTCCTATTCCTCCGCCATCTTATCCCCGCCCCCAAAGCAATCTTAAGAAAGAAGAATGGAGCTGGAGGAATCAACTTACCTGACTTTAGACTATACTACAAAGCTACAGTCATCAAGACAGTATAATACTGGCACAAAAACAGTATATGGATCAGTAGAACAAGATAGAAAGCCCAGAGATTAAACCCACACACCTATGGGCACCTTATCTCTGACAAAAGAGGCTAGAATATACAATGGAGAAAAGATAGTCTCTTCAGTAAGTGGTGCTGGCAAAACTGGACAGCCATGTGTGAAAGAATGAAATTAGAACACTTCCTAACACCATACACAAAAGTAAACTCAAAATGGATTAAAGACCTAGATGTAAGACCAGAAACTATAAAACTCTTAGAGGAAAACATAGGCAGAACACTCTTTGACATAAATCACAGCAAGCTTCTCTATGACCCACCTCCTAGAGTAATGGAAATAAAAACAGAAATAAACAAATGGGACCTAATTAAACTTAAAAGCTTTTGCACAGTGAATGAAACTATAAATGAGGTGAAAAGACAACCCTTAGAATGGGAGAAAATAATAGCAAATGAAACAGCTGATAAAGGATTAATCTCCAAAATATGCAAGCAGTTCATTTAGCTCAATACCAGAAAAACAAACAGCCCAATCAAAAAGGGGCAGAAGACCTGAACAGACATTTCTCCAAGGAAGACATACAGTGGCTAATGAATATATGAAAAAATGCTCATTATTAGAGAAATGGAAATTAAAACTACAATGAGATTATCACTTCACACCAGTCAGATTAGCCATCAAAAAATCTACAGACAGTATTTCTAGAAATGGTGAGGAGAAAAGGGAACCCTCTTACACTGTTGGTGGGAATGCAAATTGATACAGCCACTATGGGGAAACAGTATGGTGACACCTTAAAAAACTAGGAAAAAACTGCCATATGGCCCAATAGTCCCACTACTGGACATATGTACACTGAGGAAACAGTAACTGAAAAAGACACATATACCCCAGTGTTCATTGCAGCACTATTTGCAGTAGTGAGGGCATGGCAGCAACCTATAAGTCCATTGACAGATGAATGGATAAAGAAGTTGTGGTACATACACACAATGGGATATTACTCAGCCACAAAAAGGAACACGTTTGACTCAGTTTTAATAAGGTGGATGAACCTAGAGCCTATTATACAGAGTGAAAGTCAGAAAGAGAAAAAAACAAAAAACAAATATTATATATTAAGGCATATATATGAATATATGTTGCTCCAAGGCAGCAATGGAGATGCATACATAGAAAACAGACTCATGGACACAGAATGGGAAGGAGAGGATGGGATGAACTGAGAGAGTAACATTGAAACATATATATTACCATGTGTAAAAGTAAATAGCCAGTGGAAATTTGCTATATAACGCAGGGAGCTCAAACCTGGTACTCTGTGATAGCCTAGAGGAGTGGGATGTGGATTGGAGGTGGGAGGGGGATTCGTGGCTGATCCATGTTGATAGATGGCAGAAACCAATATAATATTGTAAAGCAATTATCCTCCAGTTAAAAATAAATTAATTTAAAAAAAGAAATTCTGTCCTTCCTTAGAACTGTCATCAGCTTTGTTTAAGCCATGAAACATTTTAATTTACAGCTTTTTTTTTTTTTAAATCCTAAATCATATAGGATGCTGCTGCTGCTGCTAAGTCGCTTCAGTCGTGTCCGACTCTGCGCAGCCCCATAGACGGCAGCCCAACAGGCTCCACCGTCCCTGGGATTCTCCAGGCAAGAACACTGGAGTGGGTTGCCATTCCTTCTCCAATGCATGAAAGTGAAAAGTGAAAGTGAAGTTGCTCAGTCGTCTCCGACTCCTAGCGACCCCATGGACTGCAGCCTACCAGGCTCCTCCATGCATGGGATTTTCCAGGCAAGAGTACTGGAGTGGGGTGCCATTGCCTTCTCTGATCATATAGGATATATGTCTTCTAATTCTTTTTCAAATTCATGCTGTATTTTCCAAAATGACCTGTCAGAACATCATCATAATTCCTCACATTTTTTTGCAGTCTTTTCATGGAGTTGATCTCTTCTAATTTTCACCACAGCCCTGAACAAGAAGTAGTGTAAGATTTTAATGGCAATCCACTCCAGTATTTTTGCCTGGAAAATCTCATGGGCAGAGGATCCTGGTAGACTATAGTCCAAAAGTCATATACAATTGAGTACTCAAAGATAAACATTTGTCTGGGGTTGACATGAACTTGTTGAGCTGTGGTGCCAACACACATCTTCTGATTCTAGATCTACCATTTGAACCTTAGAAGTTATCCATTTCAGTCAGTTGATTTTATAGATTAAGAAAATGAGACACAGAGAAGCTAAATGATACAGCCTAAGTTGTGGAGATAATAAGTGCCAGACCTATGACAAGCTCCCCTTCTGTGTCTGAAACTAGTACTCTTTCAATCAGTCCCCCTCAGAGATAAGACCTAAATACTTAGCATTAATGTTTCAACAAATATACAGACTCCTTAATTCACTATCGAAAGGCTAACATAATTTTTAGTAAAATTTTCTTAGCATTGGTTCACTATTTTACCATTTCTGTCCTTGTGTTGCCTAAGGATGCCTCTGAGGCAAGTTGACACAGGCTTACTTAGTCAAAAGGTTGTTTAAAACAGCAGAGCCACTCAGATACTTTTCTTTGATGATTTAAAAAGGTGGTATGAAAAACATTTTTGTTTTGAAGTTTAGAAGGCATTTCTGGAACACAAGTGATTTAAGAGTACTCTGGAAGATGTTACATCATAAAAACATGTAACAATAGTAAAGCAAATACATGAGCTTATTTACTTTTAGTGTTCTGACTGTTAACTGATTTCTGGAATAAATCTTGCTTATAATAATGTTTATCTTGACCATCTATTATTATCACCTAACCATCTTCCTCAGTGTTTCTTATGTAATAACATATGGATTAGTTTTTGAAGTGTTTAATGTTGTATGATAAGCGGTAATGCAGACTAACCATTCATGTGTTCCACAAACATTTACTGCATGGGTACAATATGTAAAGCACTGAACTCAGTATAAAAAGAAAAAGACATAGACAAAAATTCCTGTGTCTAGGGTACATGTAGCCTATTATAGAAGACACAATTCAAATTAATTCAAAAGATACTTGCTGAGAACTGATCATATGTCACCTGAGCAGACCAAGAAATATAAGCACCTATAAAGCAGGCTGATATCTTAGCACTTCAACAGATTCATAATCCTTAAGGGTTTCTGAATAATTATTTAGTAGAGGTAGACAGAACATGATCTTTTTAATATGAAAAGTTTTACATCGTTTTTGTTGTTTATAATCAAGGTTATATTACTTACGGTTTTCTGAACCAGGACAATTCTTGATAAAACTCAAGCTCTTTTAGAATCTAGACAATCAAAAGTTCTTCATTTTTGGTATAGAGTACCCCTCCATTCAGTTTTAGAATCATAGCACGTGTGTTGGGAGCTTCATGAAGATGTTTGGGACCCTGGTGTAATCCTTTTTTTGCTACACGAATCAGTCCAGTCAGCCTTCCCTTTCTTTAAAATTCTGTGATCAGTCTTGAGAAATTTGGCAGCTGTGCTTCTTTAAATAGTTGGTGAGAGCAATCCTTTTGCACACTGACAAAACAAGCATAGTTTTATCTGCTTGGAGGTTATCTTCCCTCCCTAAATCCATTTTACTGTTGATTTACAAAGTAAACAAAGGATAAAACTCCACCAATGATAAATGTTTGCTTGTCTTTAGTATTATACATCCCTGACTGTCAGTGTTGTTTAACCAAAATTATGGTTCTTTATTTCAATGCAGTGTCACATAGCGGTATTACTGAAAATACTTCAAGTGAGAATCAGGGTTTCAGTTACATTTGGTTGAATGCATACAACACCGTAGATGAACATAACGGCCAGATGAACACAAGTCATCTGTGTTTTGCCAGATTCCCACATATGCAGGCAGTGATGGTCATGTCACCACCCACTTCTCTTCTCGGAAACTGGTGAATTTCTTTTGATGTGTATGGTAAGATGTTCCCATATATCAGAAACATAAAATTGTTGTGGAAAAGTTATCAAAAAGAGGAAAGAAGTTATGATTTTAGGCCTGATCTCATGTCAAACTATCTCAATTTAAACTCCTAGCTTGTCAATTGGACTTTCATTCCTGAAATCTCTTTTCACACACTAAAAATATCAAAATTCTTTACAGAAATAAAACACAAATACATACTTTAAAAAAATTATGTATGAAAGCAAAGAGTGTAACATCTATATGGTAAATGTCCTTTGGAAGAATTGTTTCGCATGGGTTGAATCTAATGTTGGTTGTACAGAAAATGGCTTTTTTTTTCTTGTAGTAAGCCCAAACTTTTTTTCTTTTTCCTTTTTTTCTTTCCTTTCTCTTTCTTTTCTTTTCCCCTTCCTTCTTTCCTTTTCTCTTCCTATCTCCTTTTCTTTCTTTCTCTTCATTTTTTATCCCCCAAAGACCTTCAGACTACATTTACAGTTGGAATTTACTCTTTGGAAAATTCCCATAACTGATTCAATATGCAGAATGCTTCTGAAATTCTTTCAGTGATAAATGTTAGATGAGGAATATCATTAATGGATTTTTTTTTTAGTTATGCCTTGCTCATTTTTTAATGGAAGTTAAACTCCATTATAAACAATGATCTTTCTTTTCAATGATTTCCTGTTAAATTTTTGGAAAAAACTGTTTCATTCTTATATATCAGTGCTAATACTCCATTCCAGAAATCTGACTATAGGCCAACTACCTCTCTTCTTGAATAGATAAGGACATTTTGTTGCATTGAAACGTCTTTAATCTATGTTTCAATTAAGCATGTTGTTAAAATTTCAAAGACAGACAATGCCTTTGATAAAATTTTTTCCAGGTTCAGAGATATGTGGATTCACAGCATCTTATCGTATGCTGAGGCAATCAATTCCTTTTCAGTCTGATTAACTGTCCATAATATTAACCTTTCACTACAGATTACAATGATTTAGCCTTGGTGGATTTAGAAGAGATCAACATTAATTTATTGTCGGTTAAGGTTGTTAGGTAGTCATGAATGAGTTTGCTTCTTTCCATGTTGTTTCAATTTATAAGAATAACTGTGAAAAGAAAGGCCTGGGCTGCAAGTCAAGTCACCTTAAATTAAGAAGTTCCTAAATCAGGGGCTTCCCTTGTGGCTCAGCTGGTAAAGAATCTGCCTGCAGAGACCTGGGTTCAATCCCTGGGTTTGCAAGATGCCCTGGAAAAGGGAAGGGCTGCCCACTCCAGTATTCTGGCCTGGAGAATTCCATGGACTGTATAGTCCATGGAGTCTCACAAAGAGTCGGACATGACCGAGTGACTTTCATTTCATTCCATTTCAAGTCAAGGCTAAGAAAATAGGCTGTGTTATCCTTGGAGAAGATGTCTAACACTACCTGGGAGGTCTAAGAAGGTTTTGTAAGGGAAAGAGATTTCTGGATAAATTTTAGAGGATGAATAAAAGATTTTTGGCAAGAGACTTCAATGACAAGTGATAGGATGTGAAAAACTGGGGAAGGAGTGACATGAAAGAAACCAGGCATTCTAGAATCTGTGAAGACTACTCTGTGGCTCAATTACAAGGTGCCATGGGAGGTGAAGCTGGACATATTAGGCAGGGACCAGATCCTAAAGAACCTTTTAGGTCATTCTAAGGAATCTGACAGGCTGCTTTAAGTGATGGAGAGCCACAGAAGGATGTCAAGCAGTTTTAGAAAGAAAACACACACAATGTGAAAGCTGTGACTGCGTGGGGATGAATCTAAAGGGAGATTCCAATCAAGAGAGTGCACATTGTCCTAGGTTTAAAAAGGATTCTTTTGGTTAATCTGTGAGCAAATAGATTCTTGAAATAATGAATCAGTACACTTGGGTAGGCATTATAGCAACTATATTAAAACTCCTTTTCAGTCCTGTTTTGGAAACTTGATGGCAGTATTCAGAATAGAAGCAAATTGTGAGCTGAGAATTGTTTTCTTTCACTCATATGTTCAAGCCATTATGACAGATGCCTTGTGGGGAATTAATTTCTTTTTAATTAACTATTTCTGCTATTCCAAAAGCTTGAAATCTATTTAGGCAGAGAGACTATAAGTATCTGAAGAGTGAATGTTATTATCTTTAAATAATAACTGTTGAGATTAACCCTATCTTCATATAGAGAATCTGAAGCCTCAAGTAATTGAAGAAGTATGTATTCAGCTTGTCAGTGGCAGCTCCCTGTGGTCACTCACTCGTCTTTCTGATTCCAGGGACTGTGAGCTTCAGCTTCGTACGTCACCACAATACACACTTACTGTTAAATGGCTTGGGCAGCCTACTAGACAGTTGCTGTAGGAGTTCAGTTAAAATTAGAATATGGTAGTTTTTTTAAAATTCATAACAGAGGCTGTTTCAAGCTCTGAGTATGGTGTCCATAATGAACTTTCTTCATCTGATAGAATCTATGTAGCTTTTCAAATGATAGATCGTAACAGTCCCCCGAACTTTTAAAATTACTTATCTAGTAGGGATTCTTTTTTTTTAATTAATTTTCTATTTTTTAACTTTACAATATTATACTTGTTTTGCCATACATTGACATGAATCCACCATGGGTGTACATGTTTTCCCCTTCCAGAGCCCCCCTTACACCTGCCTCCCCATCCCATCCCTCCGGGTCATCCCGGTGCACCAGCCCCGAGCACCCTGTATCATGCATTGACCCTAGACTGGCAATTCGTTTCACATATGATAATTTACATTCTTGTTGGCAAACTTGCTCTAGAAATCTATGCATCTCCCAAGAAGATAAGTACTAATTAGAAGCCTATTTAAGAAATTTGGTCTATTCCACAGAACACTGAACAATGAAGATATTTTCTGAACTCGTCTGAAAAATTACTGCTAATTATTGAAAATTAAGTGCAAGTAGCACCAACATAGTTATTAGCATCACAACTTTGATAGACTTCCTCCCAAAAGAAAGCTATAAATTGCATAATATAATTCTGAAAATAAATGCCTGTCACCATATACCATAGCTATATATTATTATCAGTTCAGTTCAATTCAGTCACTCAGTTGTGTCCAACTCTTTGCGACCCCATGAACTGAAGCACACCAGGCCTCCCTGTCCATCACCAACTCCCGGAGTTTATTGAAACTCATGTCCATTGAGTCAATGATGCCATCCAACCATCTCATCCTCTGTTATCCCCTTCTCCTCCCTCTTTCACGTTTTTCCCAAGGAGCAAACGTCTTTTAATTTCATGGCTTCAGTCAGCATCTGCACTGATTTTGAAGCCCCCCAAAATAAAGTCTCTCACTATTTCCATTGTTTCCCCATCTATTTGCCATGAAGTGATGGGACCAGATGCCATGATCTTAATTTTCTGAATGTTGAATTTTAAGCCAACTTATTCATTCTCCTCTTTCACTTTCATCAAGAGGTTCTCTAGCTCTTCGCTTTCTGCCATAAGGGTGGTGTCATCTGCATATCTGAGGTTATTGATACTCCTCCCAATCTTGATTCCAGCTTGTACTTCATCCAGCCCAGTGTTTCTCATGAGGTACTCTGCATATAAGTTAAATAAGCAGGGCGACAATATACAGCCTTGACATACTCCTTTCCCTATTTGGAACCAGTCTGTTGTTCCATGTCCAGTTCTAACTGTTGCTTCTTGACCTGTATACAGATTTCTCAAGAGGCAGGTCGGGTGGTGTGATATTCCCATCTCTTTCAGAATTTTCCAGAGTTTGTTGTGATCCAAACAGTCAAAGTCTCTGGCATAGTCAATAAAGCAGAAGTAGATGTTTTTCTGGAACTCTTGATTTTTTGATGATCCAGCAGATGTTGGCAATTTGATCTCTGGTTCCTCTGCCTTTTCTAAAACCAGCTTGAACATCTGGAAGTTCACAGTTCATGTACTGTTGAAGCCTGGCTTGGAGAATTTTGAGCATACTTTACTAGCGTGTGAGATGAGTGCAATTGTGCGGTAGTTTGAGCATTCTTTGGCATTGCCTTTCTTAGGGATTGGAATGAAAACTGACCTTTTCCAGTCCTCTGGCCACTGCTGAGCGTTCCAAATTTGTTGGCATATTGAGTGCAGCACATTCACAGCATCGTCTTTTAGGATTTGAAGTAGCTCAACTGGAATTCCATCACCTCCACTAGCTTTGTTCATAGTAATGCTTTCTAAGGCCCACTTGACTTCACATTCCAGGATGTCTGGCTTTAGGTGAGTGATCACACCATTGTGATTATCTGGGTCCTGAAGATCTTTTTTGTATAGTTCTTCTGTGTATTCTTGGCACCTCTTCGTAATATCTTCTTGCTTCTGTTAGGTCCCTACCATTTCTGTCTTTTATTGTGCCCATCTTTGCATGAAATGTTCCCTTGGTATCTCTAATTTTCTTGGGATCTCTAGTCTTTCCCATTCTATTGTTTTCCTCTATCTTTGCATTGATCACTGAGGAAGGCTTTCTTATCTATCCTTGCTATTCTTTGGAACTCTGCGTATTCAAATGGGTATATCTTTCCTTTTCTTCTTTGCCTTTCACTTCTCTTCTTTTCATAGCTATTTGTAAGGCCTCCTCAGACAACCATTCTGCCTTTTTGCATTTCTTTTTCTTGGGGATGGTCTTGATCCCTATCTCCTGTACAATGTCACAAACCTCCATCCATAGTTCTTCAGGCACTCTATTAGATCTAATCCCTTGAATCTACTTGTCACTTCCACTTTATAATCGTAAGGGATTTGATTTAGGTCATACCTGAATGGTCTAGTGGTTTTCCCTACTTTCTTCAATTTAAATCTGAATTTGGTAATAAGGAGTTCATGATCTGAGCCACAATCTTGTTTTTGCTGACTGTATAGAGCTTCTCCATGTTGGCTGCAAAGAATATAATTAATCTGATTTTGGTGTTGTCCATTTGTATGTCTATTTTGGTGATGTCCATTCATAGAGTCTTCTCTTGTGTTGTTGGAAGATGGTGTTTGCTATGACCAGTGTGTTCTCTTGGCAAAACTCTATTAGCCTTTGCCCTGTTTCATTCTGTACTCCAAGGCCAAATTTGCCTGTTACTCCAGGTATTTCTTGACTTCCTACTTTTGCATTCCAGTCCCCTATAATGAAAAGGACATCTTTTTTGGATGTTAGTTCTAGAAGCTCGTATAGAAAGACAAATATATCATGGGTTAAAAATTGAAGGACATAACCTATAGGGTCTTTTAACTCTGAGTTACTGTGATTTTAGCAATTTTTTGATATATAAATATGCTTATATTTAAATGTATGTATTTATGTTTATAATTTATATTTTGACTATATATGTATATATTTAAATATATTTTATATAAATATATATTTCCATAGAATATTTGAAGTAAGTACTGTGCTTCTGTAGTAAACCACCATGAATTACTTCGTTAACTCTGAATGTGTTCAAAGTAGGCTTGCCCTTATTGACGAAAGTCACAACCTGGGGCTATTCATGTGTAAAAGCAATGGAACTTAGATTCTTGGTGGTTACCTGGGCTTCTGCTTTTTCTTCCCCCCAAGATAAGGTGCTAAGTACCAGGCCCTTAAAATCACCTAACCAGGCACCTATTGTAGGATGGGTATTTTTAAAATGTGATCTGAGGGATTTAAAGATTTGTATAGGAAGTGGTGTACATGATGATTATCTATCTGTCAATGCATATGTTTGTGTCCTTGTATCCTAGGACTTGGACAGCAGTGTGAATAAGCTTGGCATCCGGCATGTTTGTATTTGGTAGGAAAAAAGAGAGATGCAAGGGATCTGGGGGCTGATGGAGGAAATGGGGCAGAGCTCAAAGGGAACTGTAGTGAGCTGAATAGAAGGCAAAGGACTCAGAACACTGTGAGAGAAGTGATCAAGAGAAATGGACTGAAAAGTTGGAATAAAGAACACAGTCTCTAGGAGGCATGGATTTAAAGATTAGGCCCAGAAAGCAGGGTCTCCTCCAAAAAAAAAAAAAAAAAAAAAGATGGAAAACTACCCTCAATTCTTTGAATCAGATCAATGACAATTTAATGTAATAGTTACAAAGTGAGATACATTATTTTCTTAGGCTCCAAAATCACTGCAGATGGTGACTGCAGCCATGAAATTAAAAAAATCCTTGGTCCTTGGAAAAAAAGCTGATGACAAACCTAGTCAATCAGTTTAGTCACTCAGTCATGTCCGACTCTTTGAGACCCCATGGACTGCAGCATGTCAGGCTTCCCTGTCCATGACCAACTCCTGGAGCTTCTCAAACTCATGTCCATCAAGTCGGTGATGCCATCCAACAACCTTATCCTCTGTCGTCCCCTTCTCCTCCTGCCTTTAATCTTTCCCAGCATCAGGGTCTTTTCCAGTGAGTCAGTTCTTCGCATCAGGTGGCCAAAGTATTGGAGCTTCAGCTTCAGCATCAGTCCTTCGATGAATATTCAGGATTGATTTCCTTTAGGATGGACCAGTTTGATCTCCTTGCAGTCCAAGGGACTCTCAAGAGTCTTCTCCAACACCATAGTTCAAAAGCATCAATTCTTTGGCACTCACCTTTCTTTATGGTCCAACTCTCACATCATCCATAACTACTGGAAAAACCATAGCTTTGACTAGATGGACTTTTGTTGAAAAAAGTAATGTCTCTGCATTTTAATATGCTGTCTAGGTTTGTCATAGCTTTTCTTCTAAGGAGTAAGCATCTTTTAACTTCATGGCTGCAGTCACCATCTACAGTGTATTAAAAAGTTAGAGACATTACTTTGCCGACCAGGTTTGTATAGTCACAGCTGGTTTTTCCAGTAGTCATGTATGGATGTGAGAGTTGGACCATAAAGAAAGCTGAGCACCAAAGAATTGATGCTTTTGAACTGTGGTGTTGGAGAAGACTCTTGAGAGTCCCTTGGACTGCAAGGAGATCCAGCTGGTCCATCCTAAAGGAAATCAGTCCTGAATATTCATTGGAAGGACTGATGCTGAAGCTGAACTTCCAATATTTTGGCCACCTGATGTGAAGAACTTACTCACTGGAAAAGATCCTGATGCTGGAAAACATTGAAGGCAGGAGGATAAGGGGACAACAGAGGATGAGATGGTTGGATGGCATCACCGACTTGATGGACATGAGTTTGAGCAAGCTCTGGGAGTTGCTGAAGGACAGGGGAGCCTGGCGTGCTGCATCCATAGGGTTGCAAAGAATTGGACAAAACTGAGTGACAACATAAAATGAGGTCTTGACATTCAGATTACCTGAGTTTAAATACTGACCTAGTACCAGTTACAAGACATTAAGTAGCTGAAACAATAGTTCTGTGTCCCAAGAAAATGAGGGTAATAGTACCTACCAATTAGCGTTGTTGTTGACATTAATTGATTTAATTTACATACAGCCCTTACAACAGATATAGAGCCCTTACATATATATATATATGCATGAACTATATAAATGCATGATATATGTATATGTATGCCTTATGCATACTTGTATCAGTCACATTATTATGATTACTACTTTTATTTCTCCCACGCAGAGGACTTCTGATAATGACATTGAGCACATAGTGTGCTCGTCAATCCAGTTTGAAACTGCTGAGCCCTTTCTTCAAACAGCATTAAATACTTAGAACATATATTAGAACCAGATGCTCTAAATGAATTAATGGTGCCTGAAGCATTTCCTGCTGCCCATCCCTTGGACTCCCTTGGAGACCCCTGGGCACACTATAGAGCACATTTTGAAAACAACTGATGCAGTGAGAAGAATCCAAGGCTTGGAATCAAGACCTGAAATCAGGTTCTATCTGCCATTAACAGGCTATGTGACCTTCAGCAGGTGCGCCCTGGGCGTCTGTTTCTTGTAAAGAGTCAGACTAGTCCAGTGGTTTTCAAACTTTTCTACTTCAAATCCCCAAGTATTCCAGGAAAGAATACCAGGAACTTTTGAAGACTGGGCCCTAGGGAGCATGCTAGCTGAAGAGAAGGAACCCAACAACTTCAAAAGCTGGGGCTCCCCTGTTCATATATAGGAGTTCTGTAATACTTGTTTGAAGAATGAGTACCACTGCTAAAAATATTTTGACTAGATGAAAAAAATTTATTCAGTTTTAATTGTTCTATAGTTCTTAGAAATTCATTCATTGAACCCCAGTAGCAAAAGTAAGAGCATGAATGAAATTCTAAACCTGAGGAAACTGAGAAGTAGAGGAAGTGGTCTGGACTATTTACAGGGCACTGTGCAGTGACCAATGTATATATCAGTATCTCTGATTTCCAGTGAAAAGGCAGAACCTCTGTGACATGAATTTTATTTGAATACTTTGGCTCCTTCATGTTCATGGGTGCATACACTGGCACAATGATAACTAAGTTTGTGGACCAGTAAGAAATATTACTAGAGGGATATTATGTACTTATAATCCGAAGACAACTAAAATGAATGATTATTTAAATACTGTATGTTGCAGGACTTTTCTTGGTGGTTAGTGATTTCAGAAAATATATCCCTTCCAAAGTAAATGTCAAATTAAAAATCTGCATTTATAATTGCTGTTTTGCTATCGGAAGTATATGTGAACTTGGAAGCTCTTGACTTGATAGAGATTTGTTTAGGTAAATTAAGTTTCCACGTTCTCTCTGGAAATAAAGCTTGTAATTAATTTGTGGGTCTGTGAGTCTTGTTTATGGCTTGGATTGGTCCTTGATTTAGTCCGTCTCATTTTCAGCTTGCTAAAAGCAATGAAAACCATATAAATATATGTGACTGTATAGGGAGAGTGGTAGTATCTGTTTATCTGTGGTTTCAATAATGATTAATATTCAGTAGCAAGGGCTGATTACCCTTAGAAACATCACATAGAATGGGAGTTGAAGGCTGCCCAGTGATTTTTCTCTCCAGTTATATCTCTCTCCAACTATTCAAAACTCCCACTACTGTGTCATTGTTTGTGTGTGTTAAAGTATAATATTTTCAGTGTCACAGCTGAAATATGTTAGCTTGGAGCAGTATCACCCATGAACACTTCAGCATGGCTTAGTTTATCAGATTACTTCCAGAGACTAGGGTCCTGGGGGACTGACAGTAGCAATAGTAACAGTCAAATGTGGGATAGAAATCATAAGGTCTGCAGCATGGAGGAGGAGCACGCATCCACCTGGAGACCAGAATGGGGATGTTGGGAACCATGAGTCCTAATGGTCTGGACAAAGGGCGAGATTTCGATTGAGGGATGCACATATGGAGGGGAAATGCAGAGGCCAAATACTGTTTTTTGTGACCTAGTCCAGTGCCTTGTACATAATCCATCTTCAGTAAATGACGGCTGGATCAAATTGTTTTTGTCCTAGGCTGGTTTTGGCTAGAACTAAAGTTGAGATTTAATGTTAATACATTTTAGTTATTAAAAAGATTTTGTATAGATTATTTTCTGAAATCAAATTTCTTATGAAGAGGCGTAATTTCTTGTTTTAAATTTGTTTAGCTAATACATTGTGTACCAAAAGAAAAAAATCTTGTTTAAGAAAAAACACTTCAAATATAAAGCATAAATAATTCTTCCTCTAATAAGACAGTTCCTATTATAGCTATTGAATAACAAATCTGCTACAAGGATGTTATTTTTTTCATGAACCCATATGCACAGCTCTGATTAGAGGAGGTAAAAGATGCACATCTTCTTCAAATGGTAAATTAGACCCAGTGGGGGAAAAGGTGTATTTTATTTTGACAGACTTTGTATTATGAAAGCTCAGAATAGGCCTCTTTAAAAAAAAAAAACAAAACAACAAAACACCTTAAAATGTATTTCTTGGTCTCAAATCTCTGTGTTATGGTAACTGTTGATAACAGAAAAAAGTACATTACCGGTATCTTCCTCTAGTGCTAATATCATTATTGTACTACAAAACATTTTATATCAAGGTCTCCTGAAGAATAATTTTAATAAACATCCTTTCTGTGCCTTTTTTTCCTACCTAAGATTTGCTCACATCTGCAGTTTTCAGAATAAACCCATAAATGTTAGAGTATCTTTACAAAGTAAAACCAACCAGAAGATAATTCTTAACCCAGGTGCTTTGGTTTAAGCCTTGACTCTATTGTTCATTTTCATCTCTGTTTAGATGCACTCATTTTTAAAAAGATCATGTCCATGTAACATTTCAAAATAAGGTTTTAAAAAGTTTAAAAATACATTGTTATCACCGAACTTATTACAAGATTTGTGTTAACCTTTTCCTATTCATTTCCAGGGCTACAGCAACACACAGGGGCCAGATTATCTTCAAAGATGCTTTAGCCCAGCAATTGTGTGAACAAGGAGGTAAGAATCAACTTTGACTACTTCATATTGGTTGTGTCATAATTATTCATGGTAGGTCCTATGCACTGAGTAAGCATTTAATGACTATTACTTGATCATATGCTTTGAAAATGGAGTTATTGACCCCTTAATATATCTAATAATTATCTTGTTGCTACCTACTAATAAAGATCTGTAGACTTCTGAAGATACTAAGTGTGAGCACAATAAACCAACAGGAAATTTATCTTCTTCTCATAGTTTTTTTTTTTTTTCTTAATGAATTATATTTAGTTGTCTTGGAAATATGAATCTTAGTAATTTTAGAATTTTACAGAAACACGCATGCTTAATTTACTACTTGAATTTCTTATTAACTTTGTCAAAAATGTTTATTGCTTTTAATATTTGATTATGTTATATATGAGCATTGTATAGCATCCATATACTTGTTTCAACCATGTGCACTATTAATTTCAGATGCAGCATCATTTTAGGTACATTAGGTGTACGTTAAGTAGTCACTAAGCTTTGTGACTGCCTCACACACATCCAGACTCTCACAAAAGTCTTATACCAAAGTCTTATAGATGCACATAAGTAAATGTATGCATGTGCACTCAATGAAAAGGTAAATACCAAGATCTATGACCCCACACAAGTTTATTACCTCTACCTCTTGAGCTTCTACCCAACTTTGCTTGTGTCTTCATTGTTGTATTTACTGCTTCACATAGAATTTTCTTCTGAAAACTGATGGGTATCATCCTTGAGAGACTGAGCTTCTCGAGTATAGGAACCATGCCTTAGTGCTCTTTGCTGCCCCAGAAACTGGCACAGTGCTTAGCATATGAGCCTTTCCAAAAATGTTGATAGGTTGAATACAAGTTTTTCCTCAGCCATACATATATTCCTTGATTTAAGCATCCTGACCATTAATATATTTGAAGCCAGTCTTTGTATATATCATCTCAATTTCACCATTATCATGAACATATTGTCAATTTTTGTTTACAGAGTGATATTGGGGGGAAACTTGTTAACTTAATTACAGTAGTGAATTTAAAGGAAATTTCTACTAATTATCTCTCTGCTGAAGAGACTCTAATGGGTTTAAGAGAGAAATGAGGAAAATTATATGGGTTTTTGAAAGGCTTAAGAAAGTGCTATTTATTATTTGTAGCAATACATATATCACCAATATAGCTTTATCTAAGTAATGTGATACTTGATAACTATTACTGGAAAACTTCTGATTGTTTATATAATAACTCAAATTAGAAAACCCCACTCTAATTCTAGCTGCAGATATATTATCAGTGTTCTTATTTTGTTTGAACAGATTTATATTCTGTGACTTTTGAGAATGGAAAAGTGTGATAGCCTTTGTAGTAGGCTGAAGAAGTCTATCACACTGTAAATCTTTTTTCAGGCTCTAAAAGTGTTCACATTACTGAAAATAAAGAATACCATATATATTTTATGTATCTTCTCCTGATTCTATGCAGTTTTCTGTCCAGAAAATTGCACAGAGTCAGGAGAAGATACATCTAATTTTATTAACGTTTATCATTGCCTAAAAACTGATTTATTTTAAGCCTTAGATTTTTTAGCCTCTTCTGTTGTACATAAATTGTTGGGATTGGATTCATTTGAAATGAAAAGAAAAAAAAAAAAAAAAAAAAACAAGAAAAATCAGTGGGAAAATATTCTCAACCAGTGAGGAAAAAAGTGCCTTACATATTAGTGTTATGCCTGACCATAATTTACATGATGGTAGATGGGTATATTATTAAAAAATGCCTTTCAGCCCAGGACCAGAGGAGAACATTGAGCTTTTCAACAGCACCTAATCAATTGAAATCATATCAATCCATCCAAGATAAGGTGGAAAGAATACTAACAAGAATGATGGCTTCCTGCTGTCAGGAATAATAAGGGAAATAATTGGTGCTATAAAACATATTTATTTTGGCACTATCTATCTGATTAAAACATTAATTATATCCTCAAATATAATAATATAAATTTAACATGTAATAATTTCCTATGCGTTGGTGGGAAATAGCCAAGTATTAAAGAGGGTAAAATGACAGTCTCTGTATACCACAGGACAGTATCTTTCAATCCCAACATACTTGGTAGTTTTTTTTTTTATTTCAATTAAATTAAGGAATTTAAACAAAGCAAATTTGCTTTGTGGAGCTTGAGTGTAGCTATTATTACAAGATGATTACTGGCTAAGCATATTAACTATTTTTTATTGAAGTAGAGTTGATTTACAACTGATTTACCATGTTGTGTTAATTTCTGCTATACGGCAAAGTGATTCAGTTACACATATATATACGGTTTTTCTTATATTCTTTTCCACTATGGTTTATCCCAGGATATTGAATATATTTTCCTGTGCTATACAGAAAGACCTTATTGTTTAGCCATCGTATATATAATAGTTTGCACTATTTATCTGGTAACTCAGACAGTAAAGAATCTGCCTGCAATGTGGAAGACCCAGGTTCAATCCCTGGGCTGGGAATATCCTCTGGAGAAGGGCATGGCAATCCACTCTTGCCTGGAATTCTTGCCTGAAGAATTACATAGACAGAGTAGCCTGGTGGGCTATAGTCCATGGAGTCACAAAGAGTTGCACACGATTGAGCAACTAACACTTTCACTTTCACAAGCATATTTTTTTAAAAAGTGAAAGACTCAGAAAGCATACTGACAGTGTATTGGAAGATTCCCTCTCTGTCCTGCTTCCCATTAGATCAGGGCCTATCCCCTCCTTGGGGAATTGTATACTAGACTCCTCTCTACTTTCCCTGCTCCCACTTTCTCTGTATTCTGTACAGAGCTGCTAATATGGAAATAGGATTCTATCATTACTCTGCTTCAAACCCTTCAATATATCACTTGGAGGCAATAGTTTATCATCAGAGGAAAATCCCTGCCACTGTACAAAAAGAATTCTTGACAACCTGGCCTCAGTTTTCCTCCCCTGCTTCATTTATTGTTATCCTTTCATTTCTCTTTAAAATTCCTGGAATGCCTGTCTCTCAATCACCCATGTTATTGGCACTCTATACTTTCTGTTTTCTTTGTCTGAACGACCCTTTTCCATCTTCTTATCTTCTTTGTCTAGCTCAGGGTTTCAGATCCTGCTTAGGTATTTCCTCCTGAAAAAAAAAAAAAAAAAAAAAAAAATCTTAGATCCCTTTTATGCTTCTCCTCGAGCTGGTCTTGGCAACTCTTATGCATGGTGACATAACTCTCAAGGCCCAGTAATAATACATATGGAAACCCTGTCAGCATTACTGTGTGCCATAATGCACCCTAAGTACACCACAAACATGGACTTGTTTATACTGCAACCCTCTGAAGAAGGAACTGTTATTATCTGCACTTGACTGATGAGGAAACAAAGGTACAGTGAGAATAACCTGGTTAAGATCTCATAGTTAGAAACTGATCGAGCTGACATTACAGTCCAGGCAGGTTGGCCAATAGCCCATGATATTAGCCCTCACATTACATTGCCTTTCAAAGAAGTCTCTTACTTAAGCATGCATTCATTCATTTGATAAGTGATATTTAATACTGTAATAAGAACATTAGCACACATGCCTTGTCTGTTGTTAGCTATAAGCTCCTTGAGGGTAGGAACTGAGCTCTTTATTACTGAATCTCTAAAAAGTGAAAGCGAAAGTCATTCAGTCGTGTCCGACTCTTTGCCACCCCATGGACTGTATAGTCCATGAAATTCTCCAGGCCAGAATACTGGAGTGGGTAGCCTTTCCCTTCTCCAAGGGATCTTCCCAACCCAAGGATCAAACCAATGTCTCCTGCATTGCAGGCGGATTCTTTACCAGCTCAGCCACCAGGGAAGCTTGCTGAATCTCAAAAGCCTTCCACAATGTCCAGTGGATAGTGTGCACCCAATAAATGTTATTGAATGAATGAACAGTTGATGTAATATGAAATTGGACTTCAACGTATTGTCTCTGAGAAGCTGCTTTCCCTCCCACAGGGCTGTCCAGCAGCCTGCTGAGTAGAGAGGCAGGCTGGAGAGCCACCAGCATATGGATGCTGAGGAGGAAATGTACTCATCTCGGGAGTTCCCCAGAGAAGGGAGGAAGAGGCTAGTGTGGAATATTAGGGATTGCAGGAGCAGGAGAAAGAAAGAATTCTGGAGAAGGAGCAAGCTTCAGAAATGGGGATACTAGAGAAAACATTTCAACATGGGAGAGGCATTCAGAAGGGACAGAGGCTTCCAAAAGAATCGAGAGGAGAACAAGAAAGAAGCTTTAGAAATTTTCAATCAACGGGTCATTGGCAGTTTAATGTGAGGATGGTTTCAAGAGTGGCCAGACCACACGAGGCAGCCTGGTTGCTTGGAAAGCTCTTGCCTAAGCTTTGGAGTCAGACAGTCACGGGAAGACAAACTGTTGTGAGTTGAGAAGTAAATGTGAAACATTTTTAAATTTGAGGCTTTGACAAGGGAAACTATTGATTGTTCTTGCCCCCTCCTGCTGCAGCAGGAGCCCTAATAAAGATTTGGTTGAAATAAATAAATAAAAATAAATTTGAAGCTTTGAAAAAATCTAGTATTAAAGGAAAGGAGAGAAAGGCCACTGAAGTGGAAAGCAGGTTCAAGGGAAAGATGGAGTCTCTCTTTGTCTCTGTCTCTATTTCTGTCTCTCTGTCTCTCTTTCAGATGGTATTTATAGAGTTTCAGTGCCTTGTAGAGAGAGACCATCAGGAGCACACCTAGAGTTGAACAAATTGGATTTAGTTCTCATTCCAGAATAGAAGAAGGCAGATATGCAGATGACACCACCCAAATGGCAGATAGCAAAGAGGAATTAAAGAGCCTCTTGATAAAGGTGAAAGAGGAGAGTGAAAAAGCTGTCTTAAAACTCAACGTTCAGAAAACTAAGATCATGGCATCCAGTCCCATCACTTCATGGCAAATAGATGGGGGAAAAAATGAAAGCACTGACAGACTTTATTTTCTCGGTCTCCAAAATCACTGCGGACAGTGACTGCAGCCATGAAATTCAAAGGTGCTTGCTCCTTAGGGAAAAAACTATGAAAATCTAGACAGCATATTAAAAAGCAGAAATATCACTTCATCAACAAAAGTCTGTATAGTCAAAGCTATGTTTTTTTTCAGTAGTCATGTATGGATGTGAGAATTGGACTATAAAGAAAGCTGAGTGCCGAAGAATTGATACTTTCAAACTGTGGTGTTGGAGAAGACTCTTGAGAGTCCCTTGGACTGCAAGGAGATCCAACCAGTCCATCCTAAAGGGGATCAGTCCTGGGTGTTCATTGGAAAGACTGATGCTGAAGCTGAAGCTCCAATACTTTGGCCACCTGATGTGAAGAGGTGACTCACTGGAAAAGGCCCTGATGCTGGGAAATACTGAAGGCAGGAGGAGAAGGGGCAACAGAGGATGAGATGGTTGGATGGTATCACTGACTCAATAGGCATGAGTTTGAGCAAACTCTGGGAGATAGTGAAGGAGAGGGAAGCCTAGCGTGCTGCAGTCCATGGGGTTGCAAAAAGTCAGACACTCAGACACGAATGAGTGATGAAACAACAACAGCATGATTGGAAAATTATGAAAGCAATCATTATGATTACTTGGGCCTATATTTTATGATTTTGGTTCAAGTTTAAAGAGAAAGAGCTTTGCTCTGAATTGGATGTTATCAGCAAGTAGTTGTATTCTGTGATTAGGATCTCAATAAATCTTTTCCAGAGGGAAAGCAGAGAAGAGTCAGGATAAGGCTGTAATTGATAAAGAAGCAGCAGTCACTTCTGTCATCCAGGAGAGAGGGACACATGGTATATTGTGAATTGGACAGTGTTCTGGTTGTGCTCACATTCAGGTGTGATTACAGAGTGGTCCTGTGTGTGTCTTGACCCACCATGATTACAGAGTGGCTTTGTCTGAAGCTGATGTTCTGTGAGATTGTTTCTGTTTGCCAGAAGAGCACCACGGCCCAACTGTGAGTGCCAGGCCAGCTTCTGGATATCAAGGGCTGCTTTTCCTTTCTTGAGTCCTGGGGGAGAATGATGCTAATAGGCGGTCATTGTCTTTTGGGTTTAGGCTTTATGAGGATTTTTGAATCAGAAAAAAGTAGGGCTAGATCCAGGTTTTGTGTTACCATACTCTCTAGAATCTCTGGCACAAAACACAAGCTCAGTAAATGAGAAGTGAAGGCATCTTGCTGGAACAAAATTGAATCCAGGGTCAGCCAATAGGTAATAAAAAGACTAAGTAGGTAAGTGTGGTGAGATTACACATGTTTATTTTTTTTTCTTTGAAGTTATCTACATTTTCTATTTTTTATAGTGAGTTTTAGTATTATTCAGGTTGTAGTATTTAAGTTTATCACCAAAATAACAAATATAAGGTTATACTTATGAAGGAGGGGGACAACTGTTGAGGCAGGTGGAAGAAAATCACTTCTAGGAACTGAAGGAAAATTCTGAATTACAACTCCCATGTCTCTTCCTGTGTGAGGTCTTTCCTGGCTCCCATAATGTGATTGGTCCATGTTGTCATGATTATTTGTTTTAATACTCAAGTCTGTCCCCTCACCCTTACTTGAAGCTTCCTAAATCCAGCAACCATGACTTAATCTTTTCTTTTTCTTAATATCTAACAATGCTTGGCATAAAGAAGACACTCTTTAAATGTTTGCTGACCTTATACTTTATACATTTGAAGAATCTGTCTCTCCTGAAAAAAATCTTTAACTCTGAACTTTTGCTATAAAACACCATGAGGCAGTGTGGCTGTTACCAAAGTGATGTTCCTTATACTGACCTTGGGTTGAAATTATGAATTGGTGCACTAAGATATCTGAAAACTGTTCACAGATTTTCATCTAAAAACTAATGAGTCCTCTGAATGTTCTTGGACATAAACCATGTTTGGGGATTTTATGTCTTTACCTTGAATCCCAGGGTCCTAAGTAATTATAAGCACCTATCCAGTTGAATTCTGCTGACAGCTGTAGTGCAGATGAGGAAGCAGAGTTTTCTCATTTCCAGTCTGGGGTGAGGGTAGGCAGGTGCCAGGTTGTATACTCCCAGTTGTTTTGGAAAGAGGAAGATGCTTAGGTTCATTCACCAGCAGTAGAAAATAAAGCAGGGAATTCATTTAAAATTCAGTATTCAACAAGGATCATTGAATGCTTACTGTGCACCAGACTAAGCTAGATCTTGGGATATAATAGTGAACAGAGCAAAGATCCCTGCTTTACTGAAGCCTACATTGTAGTGGAGAGGATAGACAGTTAACATGAGATATAATAAATGTCCCCTTCATGGATCACAGACTTGCTGTCTAATCATCTCATCCTCTGCTGCCCCATCCTCCTGCTGTCTTCAGTCTTTTCCAGCATCAGTGTCTTCTCCAATGAGTCCGCTTTTAGCATCAGGTGGCCGAAGTATTGGAGCTTCAGCTTCAGCATCAATCCTTCCGTAAATGTTCAGTGTTGATTTCCTTTAGGATTGACTGGTTTGGTCTCCTTGCAGTCCAAGGGACTCTCAAGAGTCTTCTCCAGCACCACAATTAGAAAGTATCAGTCCATCAGTGTTCAGTGCAAACTCTAGGATATAGTGAAGAACAGAGGAGCCTAGCATGCTGCAGTCCACAAAAAGTTGGACGTGACTTAGCAACTGAACAACAACAATATAATAAACGACTAAATGTGACACCATGTTAGAAAGTAGTGAGTGCTGTAGGGAAAAATAAGAAGACCTAAAAGTAGGGCAGGGTAAGATAACAGAGTTGGGTGGAGGGGAGAAAGGCAGGCTGCAATTTTAAATACGGTGGCAGGTAAGTCAGGCAGGCCTCACTAAGGAGATAACATTATAGCAAAGACCAAGAAGGTATCTGCGGGATTGTCCAAAAATGTCATTCAGTTCAGTTCAGTTCAGTCGCTCAGTCGTGTCCGACTCTCTGCGACCCCATGAATTGCAGCACGCCAGGCCTCTCTGTCCATCACCAACTCCCAGAGTCTACCCAAACCCATGTTCATCGAGTCAGTGATGCCATCCAACCATCTCATCCTCTGTCGTCCCCTTCTCCTCCCGCCCCCAATCCTACCCAGCATTAGGGTCTTTTCCAATGAGTCAACCCTTCGCATGAGGTGGCCAAAGTATTGGAGCTTCAGCTTCAACATCAGACCTTCCAATGAACACCCAGGATTGATCTCTTTTAGGATGGATTGATTGGATCTCCTTGCAGTCCAAGAAACTCTCAAGAGTCTTCTCCAACACCACAGTTCAAAAGCATCAATTCTGCGGCGCTCAGCTTTCTTCACCATCCAACTCTCACATCCATACATGACCACTGGAAAAACCATAGTCTTGACTAGACGGACTTTTGTTGGCAAAATGTCATTAGGTGATTTTAAAGACAGATATGGTAGTATTTTGTTAACTACAATTCTCAGTCTCGTCTCAGTTCATTCGCTCAGTTGTGTCCGACTCTTTGTGACCCCATGGACTGCAGCACGCCGGCTTCCCTGTCCATCACCAGCTCCCAGAGCTTGCTCAAATTCATGTCCGTCGAGTCAGTGATGCCATCCAAACATTCATCCTCTGTCGTCCCTTTCTCCTCCGGCCTTCAATCTTTCCTAGCATCAGGGTCTCTTCAAATGAGTCAGTTCTTGGCATCAGGTGGCCAAAATATAGGAGCTTTAGCATCAGTCCTTCCAGTGAATATTCAGGACTGATTTCGTTTAGGATTGACTAGTTTGAACTCCTTGCGGTCCAAGGGACTCTCAAGAGTCTTCTCCAACACCACAGTTCAAAAGCACCAATTCTTCGGTGCTCAGCTTTCTTTATGGTCCAACTCTCACATCCATACATGACTACTGGGAAAACCAGAACTTTAACTAGATGGACCTTTGTTGGCAAAATAATGTCTCTGCTTTTTAATATGCTGTCTAGGTTGGTCATAGCTTTTCTTCCAAGGAGCAAGCGTCTTTTAATTTCATGGCTGCAGTCACCATCTCCAGTGATTTTGGAGCCCAAGAAAATAAAGTCTGTCACTATTTCCATTGCTTCCCCATCTGTTTGCCATGAAGTGTTGCGACCAGATGCCATGATCTTAGTTTTCTGAATGTTGAGTTTTAAGCCAGCTTTTTCTTTCATAGATATTTACTTTTCACTTGCTTCATCAAGTTAAATTCATGACTTGACTTTAAATCTGAGTAAAATTGCATTTTAAAGACATCCACCCAGTTGCCTGTCTTAGTAACTTCAAAACATATGCAAAGATTTATCTTGTTTTACTCTGGAAAGAGTAAAACTTTTATATGTCATCATGAAGTGTGTAAAACTGCGAGGTCAGATATTAACCAAAATATGATTATATGGCTGAGAGTTGTATTTTTCAAGTATTTGAAAATGCAAAAAAAATGGATTTCATAGCAAAATCAACTCAGAAATAGATGTATAATAGTGTTTGTCTGCATTACTGCAAATTCAGTCACTTTCATGAACAAATCTTTTCAGTATATAAAATTGCTTGAGTCACAGTTCGGCAACTAACAGCTGACAATGAAAAATCATACCGCAAAGATTCCAACATATATTTGTATTATCTCAGTGCTCAGCTTTCTTTATGGTCCAACTCACATCCATACATGACTACTAGAAAAACCATAGCTTTGACTACATGGACCTTTGTTGGCAAAGTAACGTCTCTGCTTTTTAACATGCTTTCTAGTTTGGTCATAGCTTTTCTTCCAGGGAACAAGCATCTTTTAATTTCATGGCTGCAGTCACCATCTGCAGTGATTCTGAAGCCCAGAAAATAAAATCTGTCACTGTTTATTTTCTTTTCTAAAGCCTGTCACTATTTATTTTCACTGTGAACTAATGTTAGAGGTGATCAAAGCAGAACATTTAGGCAATTTCAGAATTGACGGAAAACCTGAAAGGAAATAGAAAAAAAATCAGTATTTTGCAGAAATTACTATCAAACAGTCTACAAAGAGCTGCTACAGACCTAATCCATATCCCTTAGAATCATGCAGAAAGAATCTGCTGAAAATGTTAATGAATCTCTTATATACAGACTGTGATTGAGGAATAATATTTGAATTTACACTCTTGATCCTGAATCTCTAGTTTCCTTATGTGTGGATTAGCAACGAAGCCAGGAAAGTTAACTTGACAAACTGTATACCGCTTATAAGTGGCATGTGTTGTGTTGTGTGCCGTGTTATGTGGTTTCAATCGTGTCCGACTCTGTGACCCTATGTATTGTAGCCTACCAGGTTCCTCTGTCCATGGGATTCTCCAGGCAAGAATACTGGAGTGAGTTGCCATGCCCTCCTCCTGGGGATCTTTCTGACCCAGAGATTGAACCCAAGTCTCTTGCAGCTCCTGCATTGGAAGGCTGGTTCTTTACCACTGGGGCCACATGAGAAGCCTATAAGTGGCAGGATTATAATCCAGATCTCTTGCTGGCCTCAAGGTTAGTTCTGTTTTACCAAATAGATTCTTAAATTTTAAAAACCCAACATTAAAAACCCTTGGGAGCCACTACTTCAAAAAACAAGATTACTACTGCTGCCTTAATTCCCTGAACACCTAGAAGAGAACACACACTTTTGAGCCCTTGTGAGACAAAAGTAGCAAGTGTGAAGCTGATATGAGTATATCAGCTGCTGATCCAGCCGTGAACACAGATCATGGTGGAGGCAGGGGCAGGGAGATGACAGTGTGTATGTATATTCATTGGCCTGTGTGCTTCTTGGCATAGACTCTTCAAACATACACATCGATTATTCAGCAAGGCCAGATGGCAGACTTAACGGCCTCCAGTAATTGTGCCTTGCAGTGCCCCCAAAGGGTGCATGCCATTTATAAACCATGCTGGAATTCTCTGTTGCTGGGTTGATGGAAGTGGATATAACCAAAGGCAAATGTTTTATGTCAGGAGGAAAGGGGTCAGGCTTACAGTTGGAGCAGTAAACCTTGGCTACCTTCTGCCAGGCACAGCAGTTTTTCTGCTGTTCATCACCCTCATAACAGTGAGGGGGTAGAAAGTGTGACTATGTTCTCTGAGGGCCATTGAATCATGGTGGTGGGCAGTGTATTTCATTCAGACCTGAACTCAGGAATTCTTTAATCCTTTTTAGTAATAATTGACTAAAGTTTATTTAAACCATGAAATGGAGAAGATTAAAAAGTTCAGTAAGTAAGTCTATAAAGTGAATGAGGTGATTCTTTTAACCTCTCAATGTGAGGTGATGGATAGTTCCTTAGTTTGATTGTGGTGATTATTTTAAGATGAATATGTATATACATCAAAGCATCAAGTTGTATTTCTTAATATATACAATTTTTATTTATCAATTATATCTCAGTAAAGCTGAGGAAAAAAGAATACCTTTTATACCCAAATATTATATGAATTGTAGGTCAGATCTACTGAAATTTTCCATTGGCTATCCTTGAGTGCTCAGTAACTTATATTACTAAATGCCTTTCCAGTATCTTGAAATGCAATTTTTTATATTAATTCACACAAAACAAGTAAAAATTGACTAATAGTCAGAATTGAGTTTTACTATATCCATTTAGATTGATAAGTGAAAAATAATGAATGATGTATTTCACTTGAATGTGCCCAGTGATAAAACTTCTGCTAGCTAAAGACATCTGTTTTCCCATGGCTATTTTGTAGTTTACATTTCAGTTTAGCAGTTCCAACTGCTATTCCTGAGATTCTGCATTTTGTAATTTACAAACAGAGAGAACTCAACTAGGATGCTCTGATAAAATCATACAGGATCCCCCAGTCTTCAAGATCTTGCGAACTACCCAATAGGGGAAAGAACTGTTGTCCTCCTGGGGCGGTGGCTGGCAAAATGTGTCCCTAAGTGATCCTGACAATGGACAAGATTAAGGGAATGATGAAGAGAGAACTCACTGGGGCCACAGTAAAATTCCTTGCTACTGGCTCTAGGTGGGTCTGACTCCTTTTTTAATTTCCTGAAGAATGGTGTTTTGGACTGATGCTGTTTATGCTAAGATGATTGAACATAGATTTAAACAACCTTCTTTTCAGTTCTCAGGGCTATATACATTCCCTCTTGACAGGTTTATCTAGTCCAAAGTCAAAATATCAAGATTTATGCCCAAGAAGAATTTGACATTGAGTTCTTTTGGATGCCTACAGAAATACACTTTCTACTCAAGCTGCTATATAATCTGCTAGAGTCCCCCATATTTTGAAGGAAAAAACCTAGGATTGGATCTATATAATCACTTGAGAGAGAGCAAACTGTTGTAAACACACATAAATTACAATTTTGTTTTAGCCCTCGTGAAATATTATTTCATGTAACCTATTAATCCAACTTTATTTTTACATTTGAAGATTTGTTGTTTAATGTAACCATCAATTCAGATTTTCATAATCTTATTTGTTAGCATCAGAATTCATTAATATTAATTCATGCATATTATACTGTGTCCCCTATGGGCATATGTGGAACATTATACCAGACGCATGGGAATTGAATGGCAATATAAGGCAGTTTCACATCCTGTTCATAAATAGCTTATAATATAGATATTATTAGTCCAAATATAGAAGAGAAAGACCAAAACACATTTACAGAAAAAACATAAGCTCAGTGGAATGGCATTCCCCCCTTCTCCTCTGAGACCTGAGTCAACAATTTTGCCTTCTCTTTCCCATATTGTCAGCCTTTTCCTCTTCACCATCCCCTCCTCCTCAGGGTTTAAACAGGCCAAAGCCACTGCTGCTCTGAGCAGGAATTCTCTGTCTAAATGTGAGTACTTCTCTGACCATCATTCTTTCTCACACTCTAGCTTCTTGAAAGAGTAGTGTGTGATCTCAGGCTTTCCTACTAACCATGCCACCTGACCTCTCCTGCCAACTCTCTATGGTAACAGTCATCCTCTAGTCATCAATAGCCTAGTAGGTGCCAACCAATCCAAAGGACTCTGATCTTCACCCTACCTGACTTCCTTGCTCCTTCTCAGTTTCCTTAATGAGTTCTCAAACTTCCCATGGATATATTCTGGAATTGGGAGTGGTCTGTCTAGTGACTTCTTTTAGACTTTTTTATATTGTCCCTGGTAATCTCACACCTGTGATTTTCATCTCCTGAGCTCTGTGCGTTTGCTTCGTGCTTACTCAGAGAGTCTGTAACACAAAGTGGTTGAGAGAACAGAGTTTGGCTCTATGTACCCCTGGGTTCCAATTTCTAATTTGGTACTTTCTATCTGTGTAATCTTTCAAAGCCTTGAGTCCCTAACTGTAAAACAGAGAAAATAATAGTACCTACGTTTTTGGTCGTCCCATACCGCTCCCAAGATTCTGGCACAATATTCTATGTCCAGAAGAAACATAGTGAAGTTGTGAGAATTAAATGTAGTAGTGATGTGCATAGCACACTGGCTAGCACGTAAATACTCTATAAATGTTAGCTATTGTTATTGCTGAGCTTCCCAGGTGGCACTAGCAGTAAAGAACCTGCCTGCCAGTGCAGGAAGCTTCAGAGACATGGGTTTGATCCCTTAGTGGGAAGATCCCTCGGAGGAGGGTGTGGCGACTCACTCCAGTATTCTTGCCTGGAGAATCCCATGGGCAGAGGAGCCTGGTGGACTACAATTGATAGTGTCCCAAACAGTTGGACACAACTGAAGCGACTTAGCATACATGCACACTTTGTTATTCTTACTAGACAGTGACATTTGGATTCCATAGATACCTTGAACTCAGTATATACTAAAATGAACTTGACATTTCCTCCAAATTGGTCTCCTTTATTGCAGTTCTGGTTAGTGACATATTCAACCCAGTCAGTAAGCAGTTCAGTTCAGTTCAGTTGCTCAGTCGTGTCCGACTCTTTGCGACCCCATGAATTGCAGCACGCCAGGCCTCTCTGTCCATCACCAACTCCCGGAGTCCACCCAAACCCATGTCCATCGAGTCGGTTATGCCATCCAACCATCTCATCCTCTGTCGTCCCCTTCCCCTTCCGCCCCCAATCCTACCCAGCATTAGGGTCTTTTCCAATGAGTCAACCCTTCGCATGAGGTGGCCAAAGTATTGGAGTTTCTGCTTCAACATCAGACCTTCCAATGAACACCCAGGATTGATCTCCTTTAGGATGGATTGATTGGATCTCCTTGCAGTCCAAGGGACTCTCAAGAGTCTTCTCCAACACCACAGTTCAAAAGTATCAATTCTGCGGCGCTCAGCTTTCTTCACCGTCCAACTCTCACATCCATACATGACCACTGGAAAAACCAAAGCCTTGACCAGACGTACTTTTGTTGGCAAAGTAATGTCTCTGCTTTTAAATATACTATCTAGGTTGGCCATAACCTTCCTTCCAAGGAGTAAGCGTCTTTTAATTTCATGGCTGCAGTCACCATCAGCAGTGATTCTGGAGCCCCAAAAAATAAAGTCTGACACTGTTTCCGCTGTTTCCCCATCTATTTTCCATGAAGTGATGGGACCAGATGCCATGATCTTAGTTTTCTGAACGTTGAGCTTTAAGCCAACTTTTTCACTCTCCTCTTTCACTTTCATCAAGAGGCTCTTTAGTTCTTCTTCACTTTCTGCCATAAAGGTGGTGTCATCCGCCTATCTGAGGTTATTGATATTTCTCCCGGCAATCTTGATTCCAGCTTGTGTTTCTTCCAGCCCAGCGTTTCTCATGATGTACTCTGCATAGAAGTTAAATAAGCAGGGTGACAATATACAGCCTTGACGGACTCCTTTTCCTATTTGGAACCAGTCTGTTGTTCCATGTCCAGTTCTAACTCTTGCTTCCTGACCTGCGTACAGGTTTCTCAAGAGACAGGTCAGATGGTCTGGTATTCCCATCTCTTTCAGAATTTTCCACAGTTTATTGTGATCCACACAGTCAAAGGCTTTGGCATAGGCAATAAAGCAGAAATAGATGTTTTTCTGGAACTCTCTTGCTTTTTCGATGATCCAGCGGATATTGGCAATTTGATCTCTGGTTCCTCTGCCTTTTCTAAAACCAGCTTGAACATCTGGAAGTTCACGGTTCACGTATTGCTGAAGCCTGGCTTGGAGAATTTTGAGCATTACTTTACTAGTGTGTGAGATGAGTGCAATTGTGTGGTAGTTTGAGCATTCTTTGGCATTGCCTTTCTTTGGGATTGGAGTGAAGACTGACCTCTTCCAGTCCTGTGGCCACTGCTGTTTTCCAAATTTGCTGGCATATCGAGTGCAGCACTCACTAAACAGAGACCTAGGTAATATTTCTTTCCTCATTCTTTCATCCATGTATACACTTAATGTATCTAAGACCAATTTATTTTATCTTTTTAATATCTCTTAAACCAATTCTTTTCTTTGTGTACCTATAGCAATATCTTTGGTTCAGCCTTCTATACATCTATGAAAGTATTCTTCAATAAAAACCTAATTTTTTCCTTCCAGCATCAATTCCTGTAACTACCTCCATTTGCTGTGTTGAACCTGCTTTCAAGGCCCTGCATGATCTGACACTGCCTCTCTTTCCAGCCTCATCTCTGCATGTAGGCTCTCTTCATCCTCCCCACCCTCACCTAATAGCAAACTCTCTGCTTCAGCCTTAACCAAACATGCCATCCTGTCTAAGCCAGTTTCTTTCCCCAGAATCCACTTCTCATATTACTGATGAAGTTGCACTCATCCTTAAAGATCCAGTTTAAATCTCTCCTCCTCCATCATTTGTATTTTTATCCCTAATCTATCTTATACTTATGAATTAAAGTTAGTTTACCTTATTGTATTGTCATGTGTTAACTTCTACATGTATTTCCTCCTGCACTTTGAAACCCTTGATCAAGCAGATATTGGGTCATTTTTACATTCCCAGAATCTGACATAGTGTCTGGCACGTAGTAGGTACTCAGAGATTAGTTGAAGGAATGAATGACCCATATAGAACAGGTGTACCTTCCCCAGATTGTCTAATTACTTTTATTTCTTTACTTGCCAGTCAACATTCATCTCCTATATCCCCAGAACGGTTTTTACAATCATATTAAACATTGTGCACTCCTTTTGCATTGCGTTTTGGACTTTATTAGGAATAGCCCTACTCAATTCATGGTTGGATGAATATTATTTTAAATGATGTTCATTGCGTTGCTCAGTGTACCCTTTCTAAGAAACCACAGGAGAAACTTCTCTTAAGTCTCTGTATGTGAAATAGCCACCCCTCTTCTGAGCAATGTGCATGCTTTTCTTGTATAAACTCTTCAACTTATGTAACTTTTTTAGTTTCAGAACCAAACTTAAGACTTCAGAGTATGCATCTTGCATATTTATCTCCACTGGATGTATTTTTCCTATCCTGATTTGATAGGAATCTATCAAAGGAAATCTCCTTTCTCTCTGTTACTGCCTTGTTTGATTGCCTTTCTTTGTTAGCTGCCTTATGTCTATTTTATAAAACGTGAATTGTACAATTTATCCTTAGCTACATAAAGGTAAGTGAAAAGGTAAAATGAAAATGCTGACATATGTACAAGTAACTAAGAGGGGAGGGAACAGAGGAGAACATTAGAGATTTCTAACAGCAACAGTTTGAGCAATAATATCTTACTGATGTTGTCCATAACCAATCATCTAACATTTTCTGAGCAACTGTTTGCCAGACATTGGTAGGCATGGGAGTGCAGAGATATACAAATTGAGTCCCTGCTCACAGGAGCTCACAGTCTTGTCAGCTCTAATTTCCATTCTGGCCTTTAGGATTATGTCTGAGATACAGAGAGGATCAGTTCAGTTCATTCTCTCAGTCGTGTCTGACTCTTTGCGACCCATGGACTGCAGCACGTCAGGCTTTTCTGTCTATCACCAACCTCCTGAGCTTGCTCAAACTCATGTCCATCGAGTTGGTGATGCCATCCAACCATCTTATCCTCTGTCGTGCTCTTCTCCTCCTGCCTTCAATCTTTCCCAGCATCAGGGTCTTTTCCAATGAGTCAGTTCTTGTCATCAGGTGGCCAAAGTATTGGATTTTTAGCTTCAACATCAGTCCTTCCAATCAATATTCAGGACTGATTTCCTTTAGGATTGACTGGTTTGAACTCCTTGTAGTCCAAGGGACTCTCAAGAGTCTTCTCCAGCACCACAGTTCAAAAGCACCAATTCTTCGGTGCTCAGCTTTCTTTATGGTCCAACTCTCACATTCATACATGACTACTGGAAAAACCATAGCTTTGACTAGACAGACCTTTGAGGATACCCTTTCCAAAAGGGACATATTCCCCAGCCCACAAGAAATAACTCTTTTAGTTAGAATATCGACTAAGCTTCTTTGGCATATGCTTAAACTGCAGGTAGCATAAATGGCTAGAAGTGTATTTATTTCTCAGTAATAAAGCAATCTGGAGGTAGATGGTCCAGGGCTGATGGAGTGGCTCTTTGAGTACAGCACATAGCTTCCATTTCCAGGGACCGTGTCCTTACAGCATGATGGGTGGAGGGTCAAGAAGCATGCCCACTCCTTTGAAGGGCATGATGCAGCTCTGAAAGTGACCCACATCACTTCTGTTCATCTTCCGACAAGCAGAACTTAATTCGTTTGTCACAGGAGCTGCAGGGGACATTATCAAATATACCTTTAACTGGGGGCTGCAGTCCAGTGGAAATACAGAAGGGAAGAACATATGTCAAGAGACCTCTAACAAATTTCTACCAACAGTAGCAAGAAGGTTTCTTCTTGTTCCTGTTCTTCTTATTAGTGATATTAGTGTTGTTGTTATTGTTATTATTATTGGATGATGGTGATTCTAATAATTTTTCTGCCCCCTCTGACCATTATTTAAAGGCCATATATGGTCAGGCTAAAGGTCACTTTATAGTTACACTTCCTGTCCTCTGCCCCATCTATGAACTTCATCTCTTAAAGTTCTCAAAGAACTAAGATTTTTTTTTAATTTATTTATTTATTTTAATTGGAGGCTAATTACTTTACAATATTGTAGTGGTTTTTGCCATACATCAGCATGAATCAGCCATGGGTGTACAAGATCTAAGATTTTCAAAAAATTATTACCTAATAGTAGTATTTAAAAAGAATAGCAATTCACCAGCGATTCAGATGTTACATTGTTCTACATTCTGATTTTTCACTTAAAACTTTTTTTCATAACATAAGCCAAGTATATGAGAAAGTGCATGAGTACCTACCGCCAGAAAAGGTAAAGCAAGACAGTGAGTCACAGATTTTAGTGTATAAGATCCCATTATTGACAGCTCCTAGAAAAAGTCTTACTGAAAGAGCTCTCTGTTCCCCAGTTGTAGGTTACAAAAATATTTTTTAGTTTTGCTCTTATTTCATATATTTTAGAATATGAGTGATGATAAATTGTTATGAGACACAAATCAAATTGAGATGGGAAATAGGAGAGGAAGGAAAGAAAAAAATGCTTTCTAATATTGCTGATTCTGTGTATAATTTAACTGTCTTTAAATATTAAGTAATCTTTTATACTGATCATAATTAGATTCCTGAATACACAGAGAACTATTTTCACTCTAAATTTATAACATTTTTGGAAGCTTACTTATCATACTTGAAGGTCAACTGGTGCTTTATTGCAATAAAATACAAAAAAGTAATAAAGAAATTATTCCTTGGGATGTGAAAGTCTAGGTTCATAGCTCATTAAACGGTAACTTCACAGACCATGTCTAATTTGTCATATTTAGCTTTGGAAGTTTCATATATTTGAATTTCAAATTAGGTGAAGAGATACCTGAGGCAAAACTACATAGGGCCTTTGAATTCTAAAATGATTCAGGAACTATAGTTCCCATAACCTAATACCTGTATTTGTAAAAAATTCCTAGCATCATCTATATAGTGCTTGCCTGAATCAAAGATTTAAAAAAAAAATAATCAATGATATTAACACAAAGTTCACTAACCAGTCCCTCAATTCGTTTTCAGACAACCCTTTCTTTTTCTTCCCAGCATATTGAAATTGCCATCCTTTGCAATAAATAATTTATTGAACATGTTGAGTAAAAAATATTTTGGAGTCACATGATTACTCACAAATTTCCTTCTCAAAATTAGTCATTTGAAAGAAAAACACTTGTAAAAAGAAAAGTTTTTGGAGGAATTAAATGCAACCCCATCCTTTCTAAAATGTTTATTCTAGGCCACTGTGATCTCATGAGATGCTGATGGCCTCAACTTTTGAAAGAGCATAAACACAGAAATCCTTTTAACAAATGAAGATTTGCTTTCAGCAAGTAATTTGTCTCTTGGACAAATTGAATTGATGATAGGAATAATTTTTCCTTTAATATTGAGAAACTATATAATGATCCATGTTTATGATATTTACTAAAAACACCCAAAGATATAAGCTATTAGAATGCAATTAAGAGAAGCATGGCTGTGAACTCCAAGATCCAAATGACATCAGTTGCTTACTGTTTCAGTTCAGCTCAGTTCAGTTGCTCATTCGTGTCCGACTCTTTGTGACCCCATGGACTGCAGCACGCCAGGCCTCCCTGTCCATCACCAACTCCCGGAGTTTACTGAAACTCACGTCCATTGAGTCGGTGATGCAATCCAACCATCTCGTACTCTGTCATCCCCTTCTCCTTGCACCTTCAATCTTTCCCAACATCAGGGTCTTTTCCAATGAGTCAGTTCTTCGCATCAGGTGGCCAAAGTATTGGAGTTTCAGCCTCAACATCAGTCCTTCCAATGAATATTCAGGACTGATCTCCTTTAGGATGGACTGGTTGGATCTCCTTGCAATCTAAGGGACTCTCAAGAGTCTTCTCCAACACCACAGTTCAAAAGCATCAATTCTTCGGCACTCAGCTTTCTTATAGTCCAACTCTCACATCCATACATGACTACTGGAAAAATCATAGCCTTGACTAGATGGACCTTAGTTGGCAAAGTAATGTCTCTGCTTTCTATTATGGTATCTAGGTCAGTCATAACTTTTCTTCCAAGGAGTAAGCGTCTTTTAATTTCATGACTGCAGTCACCATCTGCAGTGATTTTGGAGCCCAGAAAAATAAAGTCTGACACTGTTTCCACTGTTTCTCCATCTGTTTGCCATGAAGTGATAGAAACAGATGCCATGACCTTAGTTTTCTAAATGTTGAGCTTTAAGCCAACTTTTGCTGTCCTCTTTCACTTTCATCAAGAGGCTCTCTAATTCTTCTTCCCTCTCTGCCATAAGGGTGGTGTCATCTGCATCTGAGGTTATTGATATTTCTCCCAGCAATCTTGATTCCACCTTGTGCTTCATCCAGCCCAGCATTTCTCATGATGTACTCTGCATATAAGTTACATAAGCAGGGTGGCAGTATACAGCCTTGATGTTCTCCTTTTCCTATTTGGAACCAGTCTGTTGTTCCTTGTCCAGTTCTAACTGTTGCTTCCTGACCTGCATGCAGATTTCTCAAGAGGCAGGTCAGGTGGTCTGGTATGCCCATATCTTTCAGAATTTTCCACAGTGTATTGTGATCCACACAGTCAAAGGCTTTGGCATAGTTAATAAAGCAGAAATAGATGTTTTTCTGGAACTCTCTTGCTCTTTTGATGATCCAGCAGATGTTGGCAATTTATCTCTGGTTCCTCTGCCTTTTCTAAAACCAGCTTGAACATCTGGAATTTCACAGTTCATGTATTGCTGACACCTGGCTTGGAGAATTTTGAGCATTACTTTACTAGCATGTGAGATGAGTGCAATTGTGCAGTAGTTTGAGCATTCTTTGGCATTGCCTTTCTTAGGATTGGAATGAAAACTGACCTTTTCCAGTCCTGTGGCCACTGCTCAGTTTTCCAAATTTGCTGGCATATTGAGTGCAGCACTTTGACAGCATCATCTTTTAGGATTTGAAATAGCTCAACTGGAATTCCATCACCTCCACTAACTTTGTTCATAGTGTTGCTTCCTAAGGCCCACTTGACTTCACATTCCAGGTTGTCTGGTTCTAGGTGAGTGATCACACCATTGTGATTATCTGGGTCGTGAAGATCTTTTTTTGCTTCCTGTTTAAGTTTAGAGAAATTTCCCAATCTTCCATTTGAACCTACAGAGTTCAGGAAGTCCTCTGTTACTAGTGTCATAGGAACAAATTATTAATTATAATCTATGACATTCTCTAAGTAATTGGTGATAATAGAGAAAATATATTTAGAATTTGAAAGGGAATTTTCACAGAGTAAGTATTTAGTACCAAAGATAGATATTTAACATTAACTGTGTTTAAAAGTTTGGGAAGAGATTGATACCTGGTTATTTTCATATTATAGTGGAGGTAAGATTAACTCACACTGAGTGAAAAATAATGACCTATTAAAAAAAAAAAAAAAAAAAACTCACCCTCCAAAAATGTAAACATATTCCTTAGCAACTTCAACTCTTGCAACTCTGGACCCAGCACCAGCCCACTGGTACGTTAACATATGTGGGCTGAGTGCTTTTGTTCATTTACTCAACAAAGTGTCAGTACATGTTCTTTGTAGTTGTATTTTAAATGGATGAATAATAACCTTCTTTAAAGAAACAAGAAAGCGTAGTTTTCTTTGAAAACTTTGCTACTGAATTTACCTTTTTCATGTTAGATCTCCTCAGTCTTTATGATGTGAATTGATTTGTTGTAAGTTGGATCTCTTTACAGTTGTTTCACATAATGATCCTTCACTATTCCTTGCATAATTATCTTTATCAAATTTGCACCAATATGAATTCTTGTATTCATTCAAGTAAATTCCAGTCTTTTTCTTGTAATTCATAGAGATTAGTAAACCATTTTAATAATAGCACAGCTGAGTAAAAGGGAAGCTCTACAAGAAATAAATTTATTTTTAATAAATTTTTAAGTACTTTCTAAAAACAATGATTCAGGTTTCTTTTATTTTCAACTTTATTATCTTATCAATTAAAAAATCCATTCTCATCTTCTTTATATAGCCCATGAAATTTCAGTGAAATTACATACCTAATATTCAGGTCGTTTAAAAGTAGCGAAAATGTTTGGCTAAGGAAAGACCTAGAATAACACTAAAGCATTTCATTTTTTATATAAAGCTTTATATTTTACCAAAACAATCTGTGTGGGTCCAACTATAGAAATTGGAGGATGAGTAACTTTTCAGTAGCACTATCACAAACACTGAAAGGAATCTGGAAAAATAAATTATTAATGCACATTTATGAGTGACTTGGACTCTTAGGAACATTTATTACCTATCTAGTATGAAAAGACTATATTATGCTTTTAAGTTTTAAAAGTTTTTAGATTTCTCAACTAAAAACAAGTCAGAGTTTGGCATGCTTTCAATCCTAATCCTTTGCTGAAAACATGCTTTTAAAAAACATGGAGGCTTTGGTGAGACTCTATCATGATTCTTACATTGTGTTGACTTGTTTCACTTTATTTTTTAAAGCAAAGTAGAATCTTCATTTTAACTTACCTATTTAGCATTTCATGTCTTATCTGTGGTTTTGACTGAGTTGACTCATTTTGGTGACGTTTGGCATACTCCTTAAGTTACCAAGATAACAACTTTAGCTCAATTTCCAGTTTAGTTAAGTTACTTTAAATTGTCAAGCTTTACAAAGAACATAGTTTTTCAATTTTTGTGGATCTCAATGACATTAACTTTGTGGGTAAAGATTACAGAGATGTCCTAAAAAGAATACATTTGAATCAGTTCTAATGAGGTGGATGAAACTGGAGCCTATTATACAGAGTGAAGTAAGCCAGAAAGAAAAACACCAATACAGTATACTAACACATATATATGGAATTTAGAAAGTTGGTAAAGATAACCCTGTATGCAAGACAGCAAAAGAGACACAGATGTATAGAACAGTCTTTTGGACACTATGGGAGAGGGCGAGGGCAGGATGATATGGAAGAATGGCATTGAAGTATGTAAATTATCACATGTGAAACGAATCGCCAGTCCAGGTTCGATACATGATACGGATGACCCAGAGGGATGGGATGGGGAGGGAGCTTAGAGGAGGTTTCTGGAAGGGGAACACATGTACACCCATGGCGGATTCATGTCAATGTATGGCAAAACCAATACAATATTGTAAAGTAAAAAAATAAATTTAAATAAATAAATAAATTGTCAAGCTTTACAAAGAACATAGTTTTTCAATTTTTGTGGATCTCAATGACATTAATTTTGTGGGTAAAGATTACAGAGATGTGCTAATATTTTGAACAAGATCTAGAGTTCATTGAAACATGAATCTATTTATTCTTTATGTTACATGTTCTATTAACAAAGATAGTGATGTTTCCATCTTGCCTAGGATTAGTAAAAATTAATAGATATCCAGAATTATGAGTTGGGTTTGCTTATGCATTGTCAGTACTCATGGAATTCCTTGGAGTGATCTGTGAAATCCAACTGCAGGATATGGTATCCCATGATAACTGTACTTTAATTCTAAAACATCATTGAAAGTTTGGCCTCTAACCATTGCATGGTTTATAAGAGTTTACAAGTTCTTTGTGTAAACTTCATATTAATCTGAATTGCCCCAATATTTATGGGAAAAATAAGTAATCAAGGGTTTCTGTAAACCAAAATGAACTCCTGGTAGTCTCAGAAGTGAATTTTTTCTGTAGTGTAGGGTGTACAACTAATTGTTTTTGTGAATCTAGAAATATCCAGATTTGTTAACAGCTCTGTGTTTGGTGGGTCCCTCACAGTGTAAACTTCTGTCCAGCCATTATATATATAGTCTCACCAGTGAAGCTGTGTGAGTGTGTGCTAAGTCGCTTCAGCCATGTCTGGCTCTTTGTGACCCTTTTGACTGTAGACCACCAGGTTCCTCTGTCCATGGGATTCTACAGGCAAGAATACTGGAGTGGATGGCCGTGCCCAGGGGATCTTCCCAACCTATAAATCGAACCTGCATCTCTTAGGTCTCCTGCATTGGCAAGCAGGTTCTTTACCACTAGTGCCACCTGGGAAACCCACTAGTGAAGCTAAATCAAGGACCATATTATGAAATTCTCCCCCTCAGTCACCTTTCTGAGTACAGAACAACTCCAAACTGTTGTTGTCTTCCTCTCCCTTCAATCTCGTCTGACAGCTAGCAGGGCCTTCACTCTCAGTGCATCCTCCCCTGTGTCTGCCTGTGGTCATCATCTGACCTAGGCTTCTTATCACGACTCAGAGGCACTTGGAAGAATTAAGATGTCTTCATTTCAGTTCACTCACTCAGTCGTGTCCGACTCTTTGCAACCCCATGAATCGCAGCACGACAGACCTCCCTGTCCATCACCAACTCCCGGAGTCTACCCATACCCATGTCCATCAAGTCAGTGATGCCATCCAACCATCTCATCCTCTGTCATCCCCTTCTCCTCCTGCCCCAAATCCTTCCCAGCATTAGGATCTTTTCCAGTGAGTCAGCCCTTCGCATGAGGTGGCCAAAGTATTGGAGTTTCAGCTTCAACGTCAGTCCTTCCAATGAATACCCAGGACTGATCTCCTTTAGGATGGACTGGCTGGATCTCCTTGAAGTCCAAGGGACTCTCAAGAGTCTTCTCCAACACCACAGTTCAAAAGCATCAATTCTGGGGCGCTCAGCTTTCTTCACCGTCCAACTCTCACATCCATACATGACCACTGGAAAAACCATAGCCTTGACTAAACGGACCTTTGTTGGCAAAGTAATGTCTCTGCTTTTAAATATGCTATCTAGGTTGGTCGTAACCTTCCCTCCAAGGAGTAAGTGTCTTTTAATTTCATGGGTGTAATCACCATCAGCAGTGATTTTGGAGCCCCAAAGAATAAAGTCTGACACTGTTTCCACTGTTTCCCCATCTATTTCCCATGAAGTGATGGGACCAGATGCCATTTTCTTAGTTTTCTGAACGTTGAGCTTTAAGCCAACTTTTTCACTCTCCTCTTTCACTTTCATCAAGAGGCTCCTTAGTTCTTCTTCACTTTCTGCCATAAAGGTGGTGTCATCCACATATCTGAGGTTATTGATATTTCTCCCGGCAATCTGAGTCCAGCTTGTGTTTCTTCCAGCCCAGAGTTTCTCATGATGTACTCTGCATATAAGTTAAATAAGCAGGGTGACAATATACAGCCTTGACGGACTCCTTTTCCTATTTGGAACCAATCTGTTGTTCCATGTCCAGTTCTAACTCTTGCTTCCTGACCTGCATACAGGTTTCTCAAGAGACAGGTCAGATGGTCTGGTATTCCCATCTCTTTCAGAATTTTCCGCAGTGTATTGTGATCCACACAGTCAAAGGCTTTGGCATAGTCAATAAAGCAGGAATAGATGTTTTTCTGGAACTCTCTTGCTTTTTCGATGATCCAGCGGACATTGGCAATTTGATCTCTGGTTCCTCTGCCTTTTCTAAAACCAGCTTGAACATCTGGAAGTTCACGGTTCACGTATTGCTGAAGCCTGGCTTGGAGAATTTTGAGCATTACTTTACTAGCGTGTGAGATGAGTGCAATTGTGCGGTAGTTTGAGCATTCTTTGGCATTGCCTTTCTTTGAGATTGGAATGAAAGCTGACCTTTTCCAGTCTTGTGACCACTGCTGAGTTTTCCAGATTTGCTGGCATATCGAGTGCAGCACTTTCACAGCATCATCTTTGAGGATCTGAAATAGCTCAACTGGAATTCCATCACCTCCACTAGTTTTGTTCGTAGTGATGCTTTCTAAGGCCCACTTGACTTCACATTCCAGGATGTCTGGCTGTAGGTGACTGATCACACCATTGTGATTATCTGGGTCGTAAAGATCTTTTTTGTACAGTTCTTCAGTGTATTCTTGCCACCTCTTCTTAATATCTTCTGCTTCTGTTAGGTCCATACCATTTCTGTCCTTTATCGAGCCCATCTTTGCATGAAATGTTCCCTTGGTATCTCTAATTTTCTTGAAGAGATCTCTAGTCTTTCCCAATCTGTTGTTTTCCTCTATTTCTTTGCATTGATTGCTGAGAAAGGCTTTCTTATCTCTCCTTGCTATTCTTTGGAACTCTGCATTCAGATGGGAATATCTTTCCTTTTCTCCTTTGCTTTTCACTTCTCTTCTCTTCCCAGCTATCTGTAAGGCCTCCTCAGACAGCCATTTTGCTTTTTTGCATTTCTTTCCATGGGGATGGTCTTGATCCCTGTCTCCTATACAATGTCACGAACCTCTGTCCATAGTTCATCAGGCACTCTGTCTATCAGATCCAGTCCCTTAAATCTATTTGTCACTTCCACTGTATAATCATAAGGGATTTGATTTAGGTCATACCTGAATGGTCTAGTGGTTTTCCCTACTTTCTTCAATTTCAGTCTGAATTTGACAATAAGGAGTCCATGATCTGAGCCACAGTCTGCTCCCGGTCTTCTTTTTGCTGACTGTATAGAGCTTCTCCATCTTTGACTGCAAGAATATAATCAATCTGATTTCGGTGTTGACCCTCTGGTGTCTTATACTTCTGTTAAAAGTGTGTTCTGTCCTATTTTATCCAAAGCCAAAGCCTATTTCTTTAGGAACATTTTTGTTCTCTCTCATTCTTAGAAACAAAGCTTCCCAGTTTAAACCATTTGGCAACTTTATGTGGTAGCTACTGTCAGTCATGCAATTTCAGATTCAAAGGAGTTGTGAAATTGGACCAAAGTTGATGACGAATGGGGGCAGTCTAGAGTCCTTGGAGAGGCAGAGAATTAGAAACAGACCAACAGAACATTGAGATAAAACATTCAGTCAATCAAGAAGGGTGAGTCAGTTCAATGGAAAGGAGCAGGAAATGTATACTTGGAGATACGCCACTACAAGCATTGGTACTTTGACAAGCTAGGATCTTTCTGAAGCATGCATTTTATAATAAGCAAGGAAAGAGTTAAGACCTGTTTCACAAATTAATATAATTCAGGATCTTAGTAATTCATCCAAATCAGTAGTATGAAGCAAAGCAAGTTGTTGAACTATATTATACTTATTCAGGCTACTTACTCTAATTCTTCTGTTGTCTATTTATCCCGATAAATTTAGAAAAGGTGGTGAACTTTCTACAAACTTACAAAATTCAGAAAGAATGGTGAACTTTCTGCAAGCTTACAAAATTCTTTTACACTGCATAAAACTAGATTGATGTAGTTGCTTACTGAGAGATGATTAAAATAAGCTTCCCAGGGCCATTACTTTACTAGATTTTGGACCTAATATATACATGTATTATACTATACATATGTGACTATTTTTCAAGGAAATGTCTACTTTTCATTTCACCAAGTTTAATGTGTACTATGTTCCTCTTATTGAGGAAATAATGTTTATTTATCTCAGACAGTGGGTATATTTTTTAAAAAGCACACTGAGTCTTCCTAACCAATGATTGAAAACATGATATAAGTTAAATCCAACTGGACATTAATTTATTGTTTAAACTATCCAAACTTCTTATACTAAAGAACTTTAACAACATTATGAGTTTATTTTGGCATTTTTCAAAGATTTGAATCTTCAGTTATTATTTTCCAAAATATCATGAATACATTACAACTAAGAAGGAAAATAGCATTCTATTCAATTAAGTATTTATTGAGAATCTATTACCAGCTTTAGGCTGGTGTCTTCAGTGGGCATATTTTATGTCTTTGAGGAACTTATTTCTTCTTGGGATAAAAGACATATACTTACTATAGATAACAGTTTTACATGCTGTAAATGTAAGAATTGTATCGTGTGATCAAGATAGTTATTTTTGAAGCTGTTTTTCTGTTACAATCAGCTGAGGAGGTTTTAAAAATACAAATTCTAAGTTTCCATTCCCAGAGATTGTGATTCAGAGGATGGTTTCTAAATGGCCCTTCTGTGATGATTATTTTGGAGGTGGTTCAGTGAAAAATGCCATGTGCCAAAATAATTTTGGAAAGAAAGATATCAATTTGGATAGACTCCTTAGATTAAAATAGACCAATACATAACATTCTCTTTATTGCATCTAGGTCTTAGTAATCAGAGTCATTTAAAATTGATAAGTAATTTAATTGATGTCTCTGCAGATGTTTTGTTACATTTATCTAACTATTGTACTGATTAGAAAATATTTCTAACTGATAATTGCTGTGTGTGTGTGTGTGTGTGTGTGTGTGTGTGTGTGTGTTCTCAAATCGTGTCTGACTCTTTGCGACCCCATGGTCTGTAGCCTGTAGGCTCCTCTGTCCAGGAAATTTTCTAGGCAAGAATACTGGAGAGGGGTGTCATTTCCTCTTCCAGAGGATCTTCCAGACCTAGAGATTGAACCTGCATCTCCTATGTTTCCTGCATTGGCAGGTGGATTCTTTACCAGTGAAGCACCTGGGAATCCCTAATTTCCATATATTTTATACTTAATTTAACTTATTTCTCAGTTTCTTTCAAGTTACATATTTCATAAACATCAGTACTGTTTCCTCCCTGTCTTAATAATTTGTCCCTTGAATACAGACACCCCCTTTGGTAAGGTAGCTAATATTGGACACAGTAAAATACTATGATATCCTAAGAAACACAGCAAACAAAAAAAAACATTCTTGTGGTCTAAGTTTCTTGTTAGGTGCTACAAAATCTCATTTCTTGTCTTCACAGTGAACCTTCTTGAAAAAGTAATCTGTACAGTAGTTAAGAGAGTTGCCACTGAGGTCAAATTCCTTGGATTCATCTATAGACACCACCTATCACAGTGACTTGATAGATAGATACTAGCTTTATTAAGATTATTTTTGTCTCTCTTTTAATTGTCTTCTCTCTTAAAAATCTCTCCTTTCTTTATATCCATCCTTTTCTGTTTCTGTGACTTCACCACCTCCTGTGTGATAAAGCTTCCCTAATAAATTGATGAATAGTACAAATCTCCCTTTCAGCTTCTGTTCAGCACCGCCCAATAGAAGTACAATGTGAGACACAACTATAATTTTAAATATTCTAGTAGCCACATTTAAATAACAAGACCAAAAATAGATAAATTTAATAATATAGTTTAACACAGAATATATAAAATGTTAAACATTTCAATATAATGTAATCAGTAAAACTTAATGAGATATTTTCATACTAATTATCTGAAATCTGGTGTGTATTTTACACTTAAGCACATTTTTAATTGAAATAGTTGATTTACAATGTTGTGTTAGTTTCTGATATATAGCAAAATGATTCAGGTGTATGTTTGTGTGTATATATAAAAATATATATGAGTACATATATATATATATACACTCTTTTCAGATTCTTTTCCACTATAAGTCATTACAAGGTATTTTGAATGTAGAACCCTATAGTATATAGTAGGACCTTGTTGTTTATCTATTTTATATACAGTTATACAGTAGTGTTACAGCACATCTTAAATGTTGATCTGCTTGGTCTGCATTAAGATTTTATAAATTTTACAACTGAAAACTAGATTTAGATATCCAAGTATTCCATACCTGCTTAAAGTCTTCCAATAACCGAGTCAAATATTAAAAAAAATATTTTTCTTTAATAGCCACATCCAACTTGACAAAATTTATCCATTTTTTTTTAAAGAGCTATTTTAACTTTGATGCAGAAATATACCAGTTTGAAAACTATGTCTAAGTAAATTCACTTACTCTTGTGTCAGCCTATTATTATTAACATGAGATTCACAGGGATATTGCATAAATTGAAAAGCAAGATTATCAATATCAACAAGAAATTCTTCAACTTTTTTGCAGACATTTTATAAAATTGCCAGTTGCAATTAACATTTGTGTGTTGATCATATTAGGGAAATATGTAAAATCACTATTTATTTGTATGCTAGAAGTTTCAGTTTCAACATGAATAATCTTAACTTTTCCAACTACTTTACAAGTAAGCTGACTATCCTTGAGGTTTCAAATTCAGTACACTCATATACAGTGTGATATTGGTGAGGGAACATGTATCCATGTGCCATGTTTTTGTCATTGGTTATTGGATACTTGGCAGTTATTCCTTTGTTTCAAAAAAATCTTAGAGTTGACAGTTCAGTGAATCCTTGTAAAACTCTTCTGGGACTTAGCCAATAACCATTGGAATAAAACACAAAATCATTAAATTTTTCTTGTTTTTTTTTTCCTTTTGAATTCTGTAAACTAGTGATGATTGAGAACATTTGCATATATATACTAACAGTTGTATCTATGACACTTCCTATTGAATCTGTGTTAAAAATTGAGAACAAACATTTTCAACATATATAATATTTTGGGTGCAGTAAGACAAACACCTCTAGTTTCAAATTACAAACTACAAACTTAACTGTGTGGATTTTTCATCTAACATAACTGAAGCACTGATCATTGTGATAGAAACTAATTTTTTAAATACCTAGCTGAATTTCTTCTTTAATGAATGTAAAAGATGTTAAAATATCTGTTATGGTTCTAATTTTTAGATAGTGAATTGGCAACATCTCTTCCTAGATTTAGAAGCCCACTGAGAAAAAAAAGATCACCAAAGTGTCAGTTGGCCAGTATCCCTTATTTTCTAACTCTTACCAGAGTTCCCATTCTTAAAATGCATATTTGAATAGGTACTCCTTTGCTGATAAATGTTCGGGAGATCATCATGCTTTCATAGTAAAATCCAAACTCCTTAACATTCAGTTTCATAATCTTGGCCTTCCAATCTTCCCAACTTCACTTTACTACCCACTCCTCTGAAACTTTGTTCATGTCATGCAGAAATAGTTGTGGTTGTTCCAAAAGACCATTCTCTCCTACTTCTCAGTGCCATTTCACTTTCACTCCAGAAAGAAACACCTCTTCCCTCTCCAACCCCCACCTGTCTTCCTCCTGCTAGTCTTTCACAACTCAGCAGCCTCCCCTGACCGCTGTCGTCTCCTAGGCAGCCTAGAATTAGTATCCTTCTTTTGTGCCCTTCTCACCCTATGACCTCTGAACACTATCCCATAGCACTTATTATACTATACTGTACTTACCTCCACCAGATGGTAAGCTCTTTGAGAGCAAGAAGGGTGCTTTTTGTCCCTATACTACCACACACCAGAATGGCCCATGGCATGTAATGGGTGCTCATGTTACATTCATATTGTAAGTTTCAAGGAATACCTGACTAAACTTGTATGATAAATAACTATCCTGTATGTAAGGGGTTCTACTTTTCACTTTAGGAATAAAGATGACTTATAAATATAACAACTAACTAGTGAGTTGGACATCTTATTTTAGGATGTTAATTGACATTTTCTTTTTACTCCTCTAGAAAAGTTCTATCTAGCTCTTTATTTGTTTAGTATGGCTTACGTTATAACCATATTTGTGATTGTTTATTAATGGATTTTGCTTTTGCTGCCAATAAATCGTCTTTTCCTTTTTCTCTCTTGGTCCAGCTCCAACAGAGGCCACTGTGCACCCACATCTAGGTAAGTATTTGAGACTCCAGTGTCACTGACCTCAGTGCTCAGCTCAGTTCAGTCACTCAGTCGTGTCCAACTCTTTGTGACCTCATGAATTGCAGCACGCCAGGCCTCCCTGTCCATCACCAACTCCCGGAGTTTACCCAAACCCATGTCCATCGAGTCAGTGATGCCATCCAACCATCTCATCCTCTGTCATCCCCTTCTCCTCCTGCCTCCAATCCTTCCCAGCATTAGGGTCTTTTCCAATGAGTCAACTCTTCACATGAGGTGGCCAAAGTATTGGAGTTTCAGCTTCAACATCAGTCCTTCCAATGAACACCCAGGACTGATATCCTTTAGGATGGACTGGTTGGATCTCCTTGCAGTCCAAGGGACTCTCAAGAGTCTTCTTGAACACCACAGTGCTAGATCTACTTGTTTCACTCCTTTGCCATGTGAGCAGGGGATACAGAGATGAGGAAACTCTCTGCCCTCTCTGATTCTCTGATCATTCATTGAAATCAGACTCAGGTCCAGATTATGCTTTAACCTGAGACCTCACTGAGGAGGTGATCCAGAAGCCCAGTTTGGGCTAATGGAAGGACTTTTGAACCTGTTGCTACATTTATCCTTAGAGTCCAGTTGGATCTGATCTTTTGACATAGGGTTCTAATGCTGAATTTTCCCCTAAGCCTCTACCCATCATAAATAGTAGAGCATGGAGACAATAGGCAAGGAGCTATGAGTGTGAAAGAACTGAGATAAACTGAGTGTGAAAGCAGATCTGAGATATCTGCTTAAACTAGTGTTGCTGTTGTTCAGTTGTCAAGTCATGTTCAACTCTTCACAACCACAGGGGCTGCAGCACACCAGGCTTCCCTGTCCCTCACCATCTCCCAGAGTTTGCCTAAGTTCATGTCTATTGAATCAGTGATGCCATCCAACCATCTCATCTTCTGTCAGCCTCTTCTCCTTCTGCCTTCAATCTTTTCCAGCATCAGGGTCTTTTCCCATGAGTCGGCCGTTAGCATCAGGTGGCCGAAGTATTGGCTTAAACTAGCACTGGCTTGTAAAAAGAGAAAAAATTTGGCCATTTCTTCAAAAACTAAAATGAGATTGTCTAAATAACTGGATGCTTTGTCTAATAGCACCATGTAAAGTTGCCTCCTCTCATTTTTCTCATGATCTTTTCATTCTGACATGTATTTAGTGGGCTGCAGTTCTTGAGGCAAGATTGTACAGTGTTAATAGTACGGATCCTGGAGCCAAATAAACTGAATTTATCTCACCTCTGCCACTTGCTTGCATGGTGATATTGGGCAAGTTACTTAATTCTATGCCTCTTTCCTCACCTATAAAATGGAAGTAATGATAGTACCTACCTCCTATGGTTGTTATGAGGATTAAATGAAGTTGTATTTGTAAAGCATAGTCAAGGATATGTACATGTAATAATAATGTTTGGAAAGGAGGCAATACATGAATAAATAACCATAGAGGCTTACCCATGCCTCTGTAAAAAATCTCTGGAAAGCAAATGATCTTTAAGAGTTAAATTTCTCATATATGACAGTGAAGACTGATTTTAAAAGCAGTTTCCTACACACACTATTTAGTAAGAATGAAAAGAAATCCTCCTAGCTGGCTCCAGCCTTTTCAGCTGTCTGTCACTGTGGGACTTGCAGATGGGTCAGTATTTGTCTCTTGGGCTTTCTCTTTCAACCTATAAACCCAATTAATTTATTTTTCTCTTTGGGGAAGCTCTACTTTTCTGTAATGCTACAGCTTGGGGCTCGTCTTCTTTGGCAGATGAACGCAAGCACTTAGAAGCATGCCTTCTGGCAGCTGAGGCAGGCTGGTGACCCGCGGTGGCCCAGCCGCATCTCAGCCATATTGGGTATTTGAGAGAGCAGTACCCTGTAGGCATTTCAGACACTGCATCTAATCGCTCAGAGAAATCATTAAATCACTCCCAAGCACAGAAGACATCACAGTGTTCTCTCCAGTGTAAATCCATATTCTCCCTGTTGTCAAGCCTAAGGCTTTGAGTCTGAACAGCCATTTCTCTCAATACATGCTGATTCACTGGTTTTCCCGACTTCGTTATGTGCTTACCTACTGGCATACCTGGTATAAAGAGGGTGAGGGTGCCTGCAGGTGGCATTGTCACCAAAGAGAATTTGCAAATGAGCTTTCTGGTATTTGGAGGTGATATTTGATTCCTCAGCCAGTTCAATAAATTATATACAAGTGAACTCCCGAAAAGGGTAAAATATCACTTTTGGAAAAAATAAAATTTGGGGTTATGTTTTGTTAATCAGATCATATGATTTTCATTTTTTAAAAAAGCATGTGCAAACTAGTCCAAACAAAATTATATAGACCCATAGAATTTATACTAGCTGAAACAAATTCCCTAAGCAAACCATGGGAATCAGATGAGAAGATTTTTGAGCACCAAATTCATTTTTTACAATTTGTGTAGAAATAATTATCATTCCTCATACAACCGTAAAAATGAATCTACTTACATTGTAGCTGGCCACGAAATTGTTTTTACTTGTCCATCCTCTATTCAGTGGAAATATCACATACTCCACAGTTTATGAAAACATTCTTTGCTCTTGGCATGACCTGAGTTCTTCTATAGCTTAAAAAGAAGTATTTAATACAATCTCAAGTGTAACAATAATATATTTAAGACTGTGGATGGTTTTCTGCCATTCCTCCTGACTTCTAACATGACTTTATTTAGAAGTTTTACTTACTTGTGTAGATAATTTCTCTTATGCAGCTCTGAAGGGGAAAATGTTAACAGTTTGAAACACATTAAATAAAAAAAATTAGTGAATATAGGGAATGAGAAAAAGCAAGTCAGGGCAAGAGGGGTAGTAAGAAAGAGAAGAGGAGATGGGTTAGTAAATAACAGCAATGTTAGCTGACAACAAATAGCCACAGTGTTCTGTTCCCTTCAATGCCCTAAAGTGAGTTAGGCACTGACTTTATTCTGGATGTGTTGAGCTGTGAGGGGCAAGTCTTGTGTGACCTCTCCTTGTAGGCTAGTGCTAACCTTGGTCTTCTCACCTCTGAGACCTGGGTAACATTTTGGTAGGGTTCTCTTTGGGGGCTCTGGTTTCCAGACTTCTAAACAGTGGAGTTATTCTTTTACTTAGTAGTTTAGGGGCACAGCAAATGCAATCAGCTGCTTGTTTAAACTTCAATTTTAGTTTAAAATACTGTTATTTCTCATAAATGTGGCATGTTGACTCTCTTGCATAGCTAAATCTATTGTTTAGTATAACCCTTTTCTAAATCTTTGTTTTTCCTTTAGCTGAAATTCATAGTGACAGTATTATCCTACGAGATGACTTTGACTCCTACCACCAAAAGGAATTGAATCCAAACATATGGTAAGTTAAAGAATTATGCCTCACTTTGGTCTGTATAAAAGGCAAAAAAAAAAAAAAAAAAAATTATACTTCCTTGGAGTAGTTACATAAAATTAAATTGCTCTTTAGCTCTAAGTTATCAGTGAGAATTGTTCAACTAAGAAACTGGGATTAATGTTGCTTAGAGTATGTCTATTGTCTATTTCCTGACTTCTTTAAGAACTGAATCTAGGTATCCCTCAAAGCCATGGGTGTGGTCAGTTTTTTTCAGTAGTACAAGTTATTTACACAGAAAACATTGTGCTTTATTATGTCTAAATAATTGCATTTATGTTAAAGGAAAGAAGGGAAATGACTTATCTGAAACTGACAGATTATTTGGGTCATACTTCCAACTAACTTCTGTCTTATTGGATTACTTCATTTATACTCCAGTCTTTCCTTCCAAAGCTGTTTAGAGACAACCCTATGGGATTTTGGAGGGCAAAGAAAGAATTAACCAAAACACATCCATTAGAAACTTGTTGAATACATAAATGGATGCATGAATTTGTTGGCAGTTTGTTGTATTTTTCTGCTGCTGCTGCTGTGTCACTTCAGTCGTGTCCAACTCTGTGCTACCCCATAGACAGCAGCCCACCAGGCTCCCCCGTCCCTGGGGTTCTCCAGGCAAGAACACTGGAATGAGTTGCCATTTCCTTCTCCAATGTGTGAAAGTGAAGTTTCTCAATCATGTCCAACTCTTAGCGACCCCGTGGACTGCAGCCTACCAGGCTCCTCTGCCCATGGGATTTTCCAGGCAAGAGTACTGGAGTGGGTTGCCATTGCCTTCTCCACTTTGGAGAAATGAGTCTATCCATAGAGAGCTATAGTCAATCTGCATAATTTGAGAGAATATCTGAATATGTTATTTTCTGTGGTACTAAATGTTTTGTGTACATGAGTAAGAGTTCAAGATAAATTAGAAGCTCTAATGTAATCAGGTTGTAACCAAAACCCAAGCAATATTCAAGACTAGAAAGAGAATGACCACTTCATCCTCAAATGTCTGCATATGATATTAATTTGTTTTTCCTTATTTTCACTGTTCAACAAATATCAAACAATAATTATTTTATTTATATAGTTCATTAAAAAGGAATGTGGTTCCTTCTTTTGAGTAGCTTATAGTTCAGCAGAGGAGATACTTAAGATACATTTTTAAAAAGCTTATAATTCAGGATAGAAATCCTTGCGTGGAATAGAAGGTTATAAATAACATACTAAAGTTCTAGAAAAGAAAGGCTGACTCTAGTGAGAGTTTCTTGGAGAAAGTGGTCCTTAACCTGAGAATTGAAGATGACATATAGGTTTAGAGAGTGTTGATGCTTAAATACAAACAGGAACTTATGTCTTTTCTAGAAAGAAATATAGATTTAGAGAGTGTAAGTATACAAAAAAATCAGACTAGACAGAGACACAAAGTCTTATGATTCATACGCCATTAAAGAGATAATTTATCAAAAAGATTTCACTTACCTCTTTTCTAAATATAAATTTCTTAAAATAAGTTGAAAATCTTTATTAAGGAAAAGACAAAAACTTTCTAAGCACTACTTCTACCCAAGAAAAATTATCTCATTCTCCTCACATTTGGCTTTTTTATATCCCATTAATATAGATGTTATCAGATGATTTGTTTCTTTCAAGGCAAGTTCATTTGTGTCAAGCTAATTCATTTTCTTCAGTGAGTTTTCTTGACAAATATACAATATGACTTTTATGTGGTCCAAATTCTGTTATTTTTGAAATCAATAAAACATGATTGATTTTGCTTCACCCATTTTCATGACTGATCTGGTAGATGCTTTCTTGACCGAAGTTATGGATTTTGTGTCCCACTTACTTAACTTATGGTTTTTCCTCCTGTTTTAGAAAACCTTTTATTAACTTTAAAAAGCCATGCACTTCTGTCTTCTATCAAATATGCTTCAGAGTAATTTTACTTTATCCCTAATTGACCACAATCTCCTTCATCTAGTCTCTTTACGATTAAAAAATAATAATAACCTAGGAAGCTCTCATCATTTGAGAGATGGCTTTGTTGAACATAAGTGGCAGAGGTTCTGAAATCAGGTCTGTCTGGGTGGACTTTCAAGCTAGCTACTTGTCTATACAGTCAGCAAAAACAAGACCAGGAGCAGACTGTGGCTCAGATCATGAACTGCTTATTGCCAAATTCAGACTTAAATTGAAGAAAGTAGGGAAAACCACTAGACCATTCAGGTATGACCTAGATCAAATCCCTTATGAGTATACAGTGGAAGTGACAAATAGATTTAAGGGACTAGACCTGATAGACAGAGTGCCTGATGAACTATGGACAGAGATTCGTGACATTGTACAGGAGACAGGGATCAAGAAAATCCCCATGGAAAAGAAATGCAAAAAAGCAAAATGGCTGTCTGAGGAGGCCTTACAGATAGCTGGGAAGAGAAGAGAAGCAAAAAGCAAAGGAGAAAAGGAAAGATATTCTCATCTGAATGCAGAGTTCCAAAGAATAGCAAGGAGAGATAAGAAAGCCTTCCTCAGCGATCAGTGCAAACAAATAGAGGAAAACAACAGATTGGGAAAGGCTAGAGACCTCTTCAAAAAAATTAGAGATACCAAAGGAACATTTCAGGCAAAGATAGGCTCGATAAAGGACAGAAATGGGATGGACCTAACAGAAGCAGAAGATATTAAGAAGAGGTGGCAAGAATACACAGAAGAACTGTACAAAAAAGATCTTCACGACCCAGATAATCACGATGGTGTGATCACTCACCTAGAGCCAGACATCCTGGAATGTGAAGTCAAGTGGGCCTTAGAAAGCATCACTACGAACAAAGCTAGTGGAGGTGATGGAATTCCAGTTGAGCTATTTCAAATCCTCAAAGGTGATGCTGTGAAAGTGCTGCACTCGATATGCCAGCAAATTTGGAAAACTCAGCAGTGGCCACAGGACTGGAAAAGGTCAGTTTTCGTTCCAATACCAAAGAAAGGCAATGCCAAAGAATGCTCAAACTACCGCACAATTGCACTCATCTCACACACTAGTAAAGTAATCCTCAAAATTCTCCAAGCCAGGCTTCAGCAGTACGTGAACCGTGAACTTCCAGATGTTCAAGCTGGTTTTAGAAAAGGCAGAGGAACCAGAGATCAAATTGCCAATATCCGCTGGATCATCGAAAAAGCAAGAGAGTTCCAGAAAAACATCTATTTCTGCTTTATTGACTATGCCAAAGCCTTTGACTGTGTGGATCACAATAAACTGTGGAAAATTCTGAAAGAGATGGGAATACCAGACCATCTGACCTGTCTCTTGAGAAACCTGTATGCAGGTCAAGAAGCAACAGTTAGAACTGGACATGGAACAACAGATTGGTTCCAAATAGGAAAAGGAGTACATCAAGGTTGTATATTGTCACCCTGCTTATTTAACTTATATGCAGAGTGCATCATGAGAAACGCTGGGCTGGAAGAAACACAAGCTGGAATCAAGATTGCCAGGAGAAATATCAATAACCTCAGATATGCGGATGACACCACCCTTATGGCAGAAAGTGAAGAAGAACTAAAGAGCCTCTTGATGAAGGTGAAGGAGGAGAGTGAAAAAGTTGGCTTAAAGCTCAACATTCAGAAAACTAAGATCATGGCATCTGGTCCCATCACTCCATGGGAAATAGATGGGGAAACAGTGGAAACAGTGTCAGACTTTACTTTTTTGGGCTCCAGAATCACTGCTGATGGTGACTGCAGCCATGAAATTAAAAGACGCTTACTCCTTGGAAGGAAGGTTATGGCCAACCTAGATAGCATGTTTAAAAGCAGAGACATTACTTTGCCAACAAAAGTCCGTCTAGTCAAGGCTATGGTTTTTCCAGTGGTCATGTATGGATGTGAGAGTTGGACGGTGAAGAAAGCTGAGCGCCGCAGAATTGATGCTTTTGAACTGTGGTGTTGGAGAAGACTCTTGAGAGTCCCTTGGACTGCAAGGAGATCCAATCAATCCATCCTAAAAGAGGTCAATCCTGGGTGTTCACTGGAAGGTCTGATGTTGAAGCTGAAACTCCAATACTTTGGCCACCTCATGCGAAGAGTTGACTCATTGGAAAAGACCCTAATGCTGGGTAGGATTGGGGGCGGGAGGAGAAGGGGACGACAGAGGATGAGATGGTTGGATGGCATCACTGACTCGATGAACATGTGTTTGGGTAGACTCCAGGAGTTGGTGATGGACAGAGAAGACTGCCGTGTTGCAGTTCATGGGGTCGCAGAGAGTCGGACACGACTGAGCGACTAAACTGAACTTGCCAGCTGGGTATCTGAGAATAGTACAAAGCTTGCTTTACCTCTCTGAGCCACATTTCTTGTCAATAAAAGTGAGTCGAGTATTTTCCTAACACCATTGTTTTAAAGTTTGATGAACCTGAAAAGGTCTGGCGCATCTCCTAATGTATTGTTGCTGCTAATACGAATCAGTTCCCTCTTTCCCTCTCTTATTCTCTGTCTCCTACTCTACTTTTTTGTCTCCCTCCTTCCTTCTCTTTCCTTCTTCCTCCTATGGTATAGTTGCATGTTGGTCTACTTGCCTCCCCTTGAGCTCAGATATGATCCCAAATCATTATTGTTAAAATATTCTTCAGTCAATTTATGTAAATGAGTCCCCAAGTCTTCCCTTACTGTATTCAGATCAAAAACAGACTTCAAATTAAATATATCTATATTATATAATATATATTAATGAAAATACAGTAGAATTATAGAGAAGGGAGAAACAAAGAGTGTTAAATATCTTAACCCCCCTTAAAGTAGACATAAGCTCCCTAAAGTTAAAAACCAATACAATCAGATATTCCAGTGAGGTATTTCCAATAACATAACAAAGCTCTCTCTTGCTTTGGACCAACATAGGCAGTTTTCCGGCTTCCCTGGTGGCTCAGTTGGTAAAGAATCCAACTGCATTGCAGGAGACCCAGGACCCCTGGAGAAGAAAATGGCAGCCCACTCCAGTATTCTTGCCTGGAGAATCCCATGGACAGAGTCCCTGGAGGGCTACAGTTCATGGCGTTGCAAAGAGTCAGACACGACTTGGCAACTAAACCACCACCACTACCAGGCAGTTTCACTCTCCCAAAATCTGTTTTCTTGGTATACATATTGACATGCAAGTTTTGTCCCTTATGATATTGTCTTTGATTTTCTTTACCCCAATTAGAAGCCACTGAGCAGCTTTGTGAAAACCAGGAAGGGGAATCCTTACTGACAACCCATAACTTTATGCCATTGGCACACACCACCAGATAGAAAGAAGCTGAAGGTGTACTGCTTTGGGGCAAATTCCCAAGGCTCAATATATCACTCAGTAATTTGTCGCAAGAGAAAAGCACTCTGTTTTTCTGAGCATGTTTCTTCCATGGAGTTTGAAAATCATCATGTGCATTATTTGACTTGCAATTTTTTAAGGACAAGCAAAAGGAAGAATTAAGAAACTACAGTCCCATCTGTGCAATGATGGGGAGAGAGATCAGCTTATATTTAGTCACTCACACTTTATTTGCTTCCATTGACTTCATCTAGTGAAATCAACTTTTTTTCCCACTTCATTTCATATTATTCTTGATATCTAAATTTCTTATCTCTTTTACAAATGAATGTACACAAAAAACAAGGAGCATAAAATGATATTACTATTATAATGAATGAACGTACCAGCCAAGTTATTATTCCAAGTGTATGACTGTGATTGGATAGAACCAAGAAACTTTTTTACATCAACTCAGTATTGAATCTGTCTCTCTGCTTAGTTTAAATATTAGATTTTATTTTAAAATTAATTAATGTACTTAGTTAAAATTTCGATAATATTAAAAATAATAAAAATAAACCTTCTTCCCACACTAGATCTATATTCCTTCTCTCTAGAGGCATCAACTGTTACCAGTTTCTGTCAGTCCTTCCAGAAATTGTTTAGGCTTACACAAGTGTCACAGTTATGAATTCTGTCCACAAAATTGGGTATCAGAGAAATAAAACTTTATTTATTCTTTTTTTAACTCAACTTAATTTCTTTTCATTGTGTCCCTTCTACCAATAGTGAAAACTTAATTTTGATCAACTTTAGCTTCCCTTCTCCCATTTTTCTGGTGTTGTAGCTAAATATCAGAGAACTTATTAGTTCAAAGGCAAGGGTGGGGGCACACCTCTTATTCCCCAGTCCTCTGCTCCTACAGATATCCACTGAATCCTCCCTGTCTCATCTAGTTTTTGGTGACTGGTCCACACAGGTAGCCTTCTTACCTGTCCTAATCACTCACTCCTTCATGACGATTGCTCCATTTGATCCCTGCTTGAAGGCATGACAACTGCTAACTGCTCCTGGGCCTGGGCTGTGAATGTCTCTGTGATGCTCTTCTGTGCTGTCATGCCACTGTGGTCTTTCTGCCTCCCTGAGATGCAGAGTATAGAGTCCTCCTATGCTTTGACCCCCAAAGGGGGTCTCCCTATGGCGCTGCCAGAGAAGTGGCCTTTTATCTCACATTCTCTCAGCCATTTCTGTTTGCTTTGTTTGAATAAAAAATGAGAAGTAAAGTTACAAGCGAAGAGAACAGCAAAACCTTTTCATGGGAATATAGTGACACCTCAGGCTTGATGAGAGTGAGGCTTTTCCACCTTAACTTTGCCCTGATGCTGGGCCACATGCAGGTAGACCTCTGGATCACACCAATAACCTCGTCAGGTCAAATGTACCATTGAACCCAAGAGAGTGAGAGAAAGAATGTGGATAAAGCAACACTGACTTACCAGCACTGTTGACAGTTCTCCATTATCAAGTGTGTTCAGTGTAATTACACTCCTGATGATGGAAATGGATCAGTAGAGTCTTGTTCCAATAGAGACAACCCTATAGCCAAAAAGAAAAAAAAAAAAAAAAAAAAGGAAGGAAAACCTCTTATAACTAAATTTAGAAGGAAAGGAAAGACCTACAAATACACTCTATCTCAACATTTCACTTAAGCATATTCTACTTGTGTCTCAACTACCTTTTTTATAGTTTCTTTTTATAAATTATTTTAGTATTATATAAACACTGTCAGTATTACATATGAATGGTGAGAAATCTTGATTTTTTTTTAATTAAAAAGAACTACACCTAGTAGCAAAAAACTAGTAACATCCCAGGTACCCATAAACAGGGGAATGGATAAATAGTGATACATTCATACAGTGGCATGCTATTCAGAAATAAAAAGGAATAAATTATTGATAGCTGAAACAACATGGTTGAATTTCAAAAATATTATGTCGAATGAAAGAAGCCAGATCCAAAATAATTCTTACTGTATGATTCTACTTACATGAAATCTAGAATAGGTGATATTATCAAAAGTGCTAGAAATTAGTGATTGTTTCAGGGATGCGGAATTGACTGGGAAGGAGCATGAGGAAATTTCTGGGGTGATTAACACATTATATATAGTATTATGAGTGTGGGTTACATAGATGTGTACCTTTGTCAAAGCTTGAAATCCATGTATTTCCCTGTGTGGAAATTTACCTCAGTAAAAAATTTCAACAGTAATTTTAAAAAGTGAGAAAAGTTAAGAAATAGGAGACATTTATGACTCATAACTTGAGTTAAAAAGAGTTCAGAGAGATGGAGAGAGAAAGTTAAAGGAACTTAAAAGTGAGTAAATTTTTTAAAATAATTTAAGTTTTCTTAAAAGATGTCTTTACCCTCTAAGCAATTAGAAAGTCAGGAATAATCTTTGTTTTGGCTTACAGATTATCCCTTTAATGCTTGTTTTCTGAAGATCACAGAAGGCATCCAGAGCTATAATATCACTAGGCTATGACGTTCTAGTGGGAAATGTGAGACTGTTAGAAAACATGAAGATAAATAGCAACTAGAAGACAACAGATGTTTCCCCTCCAGCACAGTAACAATAGCAGAGATGTTCTGTTCAGCAGAGATCAGGGAAGAACAAGAGTCACTCATCAGAAGAAGCATCTTAGATAAGTAAGTTGCGATGCCAACAGGGATATGAGACCTCAAGAAGAGAGACACAAATGAAGTTGTCTCAGATCCTGTGGACATGAAGACCTCTGTCAATTGGCTTATCATACAGAAAGCCCCACAGTTTACAGCTAAGGAAGCTAAAACTGTGGCCGGCATTGCATAGAGTTGCTTGAATCAAGAAAAGACTAGAACATTTCCATTTTTATATGTAAAAAGATCACACTACAGAACTAAAGAAATTGAGATCATAGACTCTGCTGCATCTGATAGTCTCTTTAAAATACTAATTTACTGAAACACTTACCCAGAAATGGAGCAAAAAGATTGGTGATTTGGCTTTTTAAAGTTTATTTTCTTTGAGAAAAATAATTATCTAAACAAAGACCCTAAAACGACTGAAATTTTAGTATGCGGGTGAGTTATTCTAGCTGAATCTTTATTTATTCAGTGATCAGTAGTTTAACCCGTGTAAGATAAAAGAAGTCAAGTGAGCTGTAAAACTACTTCAGAGTTCCTTAGTATCTTGGAGCCCTCATAGAAAACAAGAGCAGAGGGGACTCCATTTAGTAGACAAGTGTGAAAACTACAATATAAATGTAGTTTCTAGGTAATCAGAACAAAGTAAGTCTGATGACCAGTGTCACTGGGGAAAAAAAAAGTAGATAAAAGTACATCCATGTTGTTCAATGTACAGCTGGCCTGTGGGTGGTAAGCCTGTAAGACCTGATGGGTGAAGGGAAGCACTCACCATGGGCATCAAGCTCTGCACATCACTGCTGAAGGATTTCCAAGGGGCCTCTTGTTGTTGTTGTAATGGTGACCACTTGGAATCATATCACCTAATATGTCATCTTACCTATTTGACATGGAACATATACCTTATAAGTTTTCAGGAGCTGGTGACAAAGGGAGACTGTGAATGGGTAATAAAAGTCTGCAAAATAATATTTTATCTGATGACTTACCTTTGCCAAAACCTTAATATATCACTGTACTTTGGGTTGTGGAATTATAATTCAGTTTTAAGGTTTAATGGTCCAGCATTCTGATCTTTTTTAAAAATGTACTTATTATTTATTTGACTGCATTGGGTCTTAGTTGTGGCAGGCAGGATCTTTAATTTTCTTTTTCAGCATGTAGGATTTTTGTTGCAGCATGTGGGATCTAGTTCCCAGACTAGTGACCAAACCCAGGCCCCATGCATTGCATCCAAGGAGTCTTAGCCACTGGACCACCAGGGAAATCCCCCGATATTCTGATCTTCTCTGCATCTTTTTCTACTTTTTCTCTTCATCTTCTTGACCTCCCCTTTTTCTACTATCTCTCACTCTCTCTTCTCCTTTGTTAGCAATTTTTTCTCTTATTATAAAACTCTCCTCTAACATTCTTTCTCTTGCTTCCTCCCCCTCCTTCCACTTCAGTTCAGTTCAGTCGCTCAGTTGTGTCTGACTCTTTGCACGCCAGGCCTCCCTGTCCATCACCAACTCCCGGAGTCTACCCAAACCCATGTCCATCGAGTCGGTGATGCCATCCAACCATCTCATCCTCTGTCGTCCCCTTCTCCTCCTGCCCCCAGTCCTTCCCAGCATTAGGGTCTTTTCCAATGAGTCAACTCTTCGCATGAGGTGGCCAAAGTATTGGAGTTTCAGCTTCAACATCAGTCCTTCCAATGAACACCCAGGACTGATCTCCCCTAGAATGGACTGGTTGGATCTTCTTCCAGTCCAAGGGACTCTCAAGAGTCTTCTCCAACACCACAGTTCAGAAGCATCATTTCTTCGGTGCTCAGCTTTCTTCACCGTCCAATTCTCACATCCATACATGACCACTGGAAAAACCATAGCCTTGACTAGACGGACCTCTGTTGGCAAAGTAATGTCTCTGCTTGTAAATATGCTATCTAGGATGGTTATAACTTTCCTTCCAAGGAGTAAGCATCTTTTTATTTCATGGCTGCAATCACCATCTGCAGTGATTTTGGACCCCCCAAAAATAAAGTCTGACACTGTTTCTACTGTTTCCCCATCTATTTCCCATGAAGTGATGGGACCAGATGCCATGATCTTAGTTTTCTGAATGTTGAGCTTTAAGCCAACTTTTTCACTCTCCTCTTTCACTTTCATCAAGAGGCTCTCTAGTTCCTCTTCACTTTCTGCCATAAGGGTGGTGTCATCTGCATATCTGAGGTTATTGATATACACCCTTATGTAATTGCTCTGGGGAAAACTTCATCTACAATAGAAAGGTTAACCAGGAGGTGTCCTAATATTAAAATAAGGTGTGAATCTGGAAGCTTATTATTTCCTTCTTTAATCTCTGTTTTTTATGACAGAAATAAGAACTCACTCAATGGAATTAAATGTCAAGTACATTTGAAACAAATGAGAAAATATTTCCTCAAGCAGCATGTAGTAGAATTCACCATAGTAGGAGGTCAGAATATTGCATGCAGTAGTAGGGTATTAGAAGGAATATTTTTAATCCAAATAATATTTGTCATTATAGCGATTAACAAAGGAGAAATTAAATTTTTAAACTCCCTGATGAATAGGAAGAGTTCTCTTACCTTCCTCAGTGAGAAGTAATGAGAAAGAATGAACTATAAATGAAGTTTGTCATTTTCACATTTAGAGCATGTGTTAGTTCCTTAGAAAAAAAAGTCATGACATTGTTGAAGGTGATATTATTCTCAATCTTACAGAGTGAACTTTCCTTACTGTTTTTCTAAAAATATTCCATATTTACAAAGAGAAGAGAATTCCTTGAGGGTTTTTCTTTTTTTTAAGCGCGGTCTCTCATAAGTAAATAGTCATGCCTTTTTACTCTAAAACATCATCTCTTTGCTATAAAATATGGTCAAAAAAGGAGCTCCAGTGTCTCCAAATGAAGTCAGCTGACTGTCCAGCTCCCAGATGGCCGACAGGGTCCTGTTTACTTTGATGGATTCACCAGTCCCTGATCTGACCTTGCCTTTCAAGCTTACACATTAGATTATCAGCACATGCAGTATGAGCTGTACCTGGGGGAACAGACTTGTTATCTTTGGGTCAGAAAATTATAAGAGATGTCTCTTTTCTCTTTCCATTTTTAAAGTACATTTTATAACCAGATCAAATATTAAAAGTATTTTAATATCTCTGTTCAGAAATGCTGGTGAATAGACAATTCTGACTCATAGAATACCAGACATTGCCTCCTTTAGAGGCAATAAATTACAGAGAGATAATACAATGTCCCCCAGTCTTGGGGACAAACAGCATGTATCCCAAATGAGAATTTGATAACTGATTGTCAATGAGTTTCCAGATGATTAACTTGTTTCAGTGGAGTGACTGACTAAAGGCTGAGTGATTTCACTCTGATCTAAAAAGAAGAATGAGCCATGTAATTAGACTGCTCTTGAGAAAATAGTATTTCAGTTATTTATTTATTGTTATCAGGATGATGTCACCACCAACCATTCATAAATCTCTGTTCAATGGAGCCCAAGTTTCTCTTTAATCCTCCTCCCCTTTCCGGTGTCCTAAAAGTCCTGTGTGAGTCTCTGTAGGACATGGGGACCGCAGGGACTCCGGGGACATTTCACGCCAGCTTCCTCTGTGCCTCCTTAACAGGGACTTTGGCACGTTTTCCAGCCTAATAATTTTAAAGTCAGGATTAAAAACCTAATTATACCTTCAGAAGTGTGCTCTCTACAGCACAAATGCACACTGCATATAATTTCTAAACAAAAACAGCCACCTAAATAATAATAATAATAATAAAAAAACAACAACGGAGTATTGACACCAAAATAACAAGTTTCAAACTGCCAAGGAGCTTGTTAGAGTGAACACCAAATCTTGGCTCAAAGCATTCTTTTTCTTTTATGTTTACAGTTTAACCCTACATGTGTTGGTCAACCTGCCTTCATCCTTACTGATTCCTTTTTGGTTTTATTAGTGGAAAAATGGTAGTATGGTAATGTGTATGTAAAATAGGGATGAATTATCTAAGGATGTACATGACCAAAGGAATATTGAATTTGCTTATGTACTTTAGTCCAGTAAATTCATTCTAAACATTTTCTATGAAGTCCATGACATTTCTTTTATTTTTGTACGTTTGTATTAGCAAAGCAAAATCCCTTATCCTATAAATGAAAAAAAACAACTTTCAAGAAAAGACACTAGGTTTTCCAGATGAACTCTGATAGCAAAAATGATGACAAACATTTTTGAAATGCACATGATTTTTGTAGAATTGGAGTTCTTTTCTCTTCCTGGCTGCATTAGAGTGGAGTGGGAAGAATATTGGACAAGGAATCAGGAAAACTGGCCTCTAGTCTCATTCTATCATTTATAAAATGAGGGGGTAATGAAACTCGGTGATACTTCAGATGCCCTCCAACTTGAATGCCTAATGATCTGTGAACTCTAGTAATAGATAAGATTCATGTGGTACCTAAGCATGTGATAAATAGATTCAGAGAGAGCTCAATAAATTCAGGCTTTGCATGGTCTTTGGGGATAGCAAGCATTTCCCTTAAAATGTCTTTTAATCATACTCTTCATGAGAGTATATTTCGATTCATATGATGTGCCATGGTATTTGTCAGATTCTTATGTTCTGTTTTTCATATTGATAAAAAGAAAGGGGGGGAGTTTCTTAGACTAGAGAAATATTCAGTATTACTTTAAAGCAGAGAAGCAATTCGTTTCTAATCCTTAGTTTGGAAGGTCACATTCCTTTTTAAAATGAAAAACAAAAATCTGTTTAACTGAAATTATTTAAAACTTCCTCTTTCCATCAATCTCTGAAGAATATGTTACCTTACTTTACAGAACCCATCATTTTCTTGAACAAATTCAGTTGAGAAACTACAGTTTAAATGTTAGAAGTAAATAACACTTTTCTTGGTCTTTGTACCACTAAAGCTCATCACAGTACCTGTAGGTTCCTAGCACAAGTTTGTTAATTTTAAGAATGAATTACTGAATGATAAATGAGTAAATATCCCATTGGCAGCTAAGAGTGGATTGAATTTGACTACCCAGAGGGATATGTCTTCAAAATAACTTACAATAGATTATGTTGACAAACCCAGTCATACTGTGAGAAATTCAAGTAAAGGGCATTTAAAAGACCTTGACAGGAAGCTAACAGATTTGTTTCATCAGTCCTTGGTGAAGCCATTGTGCCTCCAGGTAGCAACAATTCAGTGAGTAATAGCTGGTATTTCAAGATCTTTAAGATTCAACCGGGTACCAATGCCTTTGTTAATTTTAAGTTTCTGGAGCTATAAAGCACATCAAGGAAGAAAAAGGTCCACAGGGTTTGTTGAGCCAAGTGGGGAGAATGCTGTAACTGATTGCCTTTTTTGTGTGTTTTGTTTTTTTTAACTCCTGTTATTCCACAAAATAGAAGTGGTTCTCCAAATACATCAAACATCTACTGTCTATTCACTGGTTCCCTAGTGCCAGGCTATAGGCTACCTATACTAGAATCATCTTTAAACAATATACAGATATCTAGGCTACATCTGAATCCTATTTAATCTAAACTGTGGGTGATGGGGATTTGAAATACATGTGTTTATACAGATATTATTTTCCTGATATACAGTTGATTTGGGAACTGCTGATCAATATTTATAGATAGAATGATTGCTTTGAGAATTCAAATATCAGGCCTCGGACTTCACACCAACAGTGATGCTTTTAGTTTAGAATTACTTGAGGAAAATGGCAGATAGTCCATGTGAGGGTTGAAGAGTCTTTTAATTTCTCTCTGACAAAGCTCATTTTTCTTCTGAGTCATTTCACAATGCCGTGGAGGACAAATAATCCTCATCTATCATTAAGAGCGCCCACTATGATTTTGATGCTACTTCTCTGTACTTCAAAATCACACTCCTTGGGAAAAATTAATGTATAGTTTCAAGAATAGAAAAACAGTAGTAAAAAGTTCATGTAACAGATTTGCTGTGAGGGGGAAAAAAAACCTAACATACCTGTTTTGGATGAAAATGTTGGAAATCCATAATAAAAATAGTTAAAACTTATGCTAACACTTGTATCATGCTTGCTCTGTTTGAAGTGTACCAGGCTCTATTTGAAGTGCTTTAGACCTCAAGCGTTAGGGCTTCCCTGATAGCTAGTTGCTAAAGAATCCGCCTGCGATACAGGAGACCCCGGTTCAATTCCTAGGTCAGGAACATCTGCTGGAGAAGGAATGGGCTACCCACTCCAGGATTCTTGTGTTTCCCTTGTGGCTCAGCTGCTAAACATTCTGCCTGCAATGCGGTAGACATGGGTTCGATCCCTGGGTTGGAAAGATCCCCTGGAGAAGGGAAAGGCTACCCACTCCAGCATTCTGGCCTGGAGAATTCCATGGACTATACAGTCCGTGGGGTCCCAAAAAGTGGACACGACTGAGTGACTTTCACTTTTCACATCATACCAAGCATAAAATGGTGAACAAGAGACATATTCGTTGCACCATGAAGCTACTACTATGTCTCTTCTAACATAAAGGACGTTTTATTAGAATCTTTCTTTACAGTAATCAAGCAAAGATTTCAATCTACTAAAATATGAGATACTGCTGTTTAAAATTCCATGTCAGAAGTTGTTCTCTGTTTATCCTTAAAAACTCAAAGCTTCTTGACATTGTTGATCTTCTTTGTGTGGGAATACAGCTCAAAAGATTAGAATATTTTTTCCATACAATACACATATAGGAAATATGTCTATTTATTTGCCGAGTTTTTACTTATTGTGCTTCTGCCTCTTGGCTTTATGAGCTTTGTGGTATCTTTTCATACCTTTGTCTTCTTCCTATTTGAATAGGACTTCCTGCTCCTTCTTTTCTCTGAGATTAGCAAACAACTGAAAGGGCCTGATACAACAATCTTTAAAAACAAAGGGCATAGTGCCCTGTCCACAATGTTTAGCACCTAGAATGTAAAAGTCTTTGGAAATGTCCTTTCTGCATGAAATACAGCTCTCATGTACTTTGAGATTCAGACTAAGGAAACATAGCTCAGTCTTTCTACATGGAATGATTGTAGGTTGAAATATCATAATGCCAGAGCATTATAAATGTTACTGTAAATATGCAAAGTCAAATCCACAATATTCGTATTGTCAATTTATACTGAAGACATGAATATATTTAATTTTGAAATTCTGTTCTAAGATGTTATTAGCCACTTCATAATAATAAGGAACGCAACTAAGTAAATTATTTGCAAGTTTAACATTAACTCAGTATCCAAAATTTGCTTGGATTAGAATTTGTATTTATTTCATATTATTATGTGAATTAAATACAATATGATTCCATTATTTTTTGCGTGGTATACTTTGTAGACCTGCAAATCTATTTGAGGACAATTATTTTAAACATTGATGTTAATCATAATTCAAAAGAGAAAGGTTTAAATTTGTAAAACACCTTTTGATTTCAGAGATATATGGTTTTAGTTCATTATATAAGTGTATATAACTTTGCTTATCTTTAATATTACCAAAATACTTGTATTGAACATAGTACGTTATGTAATAATTGATAATAATACTAACTGCTGCTATTAAGTGCCTACTATAAGATTAGTTCTGTACCCTGTGTTTTATATACATTCTCTCATTTAATCCTCATGATAACTATGTGGTATTTAGTTCAGTATTATTATTTTCATATTACAGATGAGAAAACTGAAACTTCGGGAAGTTAAATTAACCTCCAGTGCAAGTAACTGAGAGAACTAGGATTGAACTTCAAGTCTTTCTATTTTTATGCTTCCTTAACTTGTCACAATACAAAATACCATTACCTACCTGAAAATGTTGATTTCAACTGAATAACAATATCTATTACATCTTTTGAATGATAAAGCACTCTGTGCTACTTAGTTCACAGACTGAGGTTGTGTTCTGTGTTCCCATAGGGTGGAATGTAACAACTGTGAGACTGGAGAACAGTGTGGTGCAATTATGCATGGCAATGCTGTCACCTTCTGTGAGCCATATGGCCCAAGAGAATTGGTAAGTATGTGCTATTTATGTACATTATTCCAAATACGTTGTCTTTACTGAGGTGTTTTGGCAACAAAGGTTTTCCTACTCAATTCCAATTCAGATTAAAATGTGCAGTATTACTTATGAGTCCTATTGCAAATATCTCAAAATTAGGAGGAGTGGTTTTAGTTTATTTTCAAATGTAAAAAATAAAGAATTTAGTAAAAAAATTGGCAGCATCAATGGATCTCATTAAACATGCCACATGATATGATTATATGGCTTTTTAAAAATATAGGTATGACATGCATGACATATGATACATACAAAAGACAGGTATTGTATATATAATATATACATAATTTGTTACTTTATAAGTCCTTGTATAAAGCTTTACTTTTATACTTCTTATCTCCTTGCAATCAAAAAATGTTAGATGAGCAATTTTATCACATTATTTTTACACTTTGTTTCCTAATCACCTAGAAGCTTTAATGAAATATTTAAAGTGAAAGAGCAGACTAAATAAACCAGTTCTTAAAAAAGTTTGGTTTATGCCAAATTGTTTGATAGTAGGTTACTTTAATTTAGATGATTAAACTTTGTTTGTCAAAAATAAGTCCTTGGATCATGTGTAAAATGCAACGTGAGCATTCTAAAATTGAAAGCAATAAAATCACTAGCCATCAAATATGACTAATGAGCCTTTTATTGTCACGTGGTACTTCTTTCTGGCACCAAGACTACATTCATTTCACATTCTTGAGAAAGGATGTATTCTTTTTCTTGAAAAAGCTAATTGTTGTCTTATACTTCAAGCTCAGTTTCTTTGCAGCTAATGTTCTTTCTGCAGCATCTCTTATCCTTTGCCTTTCAACTTGAGTTTCAATGCCTCTCCTTTTTTCTCCCACATCTTCCTTATCATGGAGCTTTTAGTAACAAGTTGTATTTTTCACCCCTCCATCATACATTATGTTTCAAATTCATTGAATTTAAAAGTGGCCAAAAGACTGCCTTACACCTTGAAAAGGAGGAAAAAAATGTAGCTAGGTAATTAAAGGAAGATTTAGTTGTCAAATTGTGAAAGTCAATTAATTTTTATAACATGGTTCTTATTTTATGCTGCTTGAATACCCCTTTCATGGCAATAGATAAATGTAATTTATTAAACATACGAGCTTCAGAACGTTGATAAATTGAAGAGTTTTTAGTTGAAATTAGAACACAAACAGAATTAATTGGATGCAAATTAAAATAATAGGTGCTCATAATTCAAGTCTTACAAGGTGTTATAATATTCCTGGAAAACAAATGTGACTCTGTAGTGAAAGTCTTCTTGAAAAAAATAGATTTGCTAGTACATCTTAAATAATGTACCATGACTGAATTAATTATCTATAAACCTTAAAACAAAATTAAATTTTTGTCATAGTTAATTGAGCTTAGAATAAATGCCCATTTTAGAATGTCCTCCCCATTCGGTAATATTTCAGGAAATACTTGGCAAGTTCTTTTTTGTTTCTAATTAATGAGAAATAAACATATATAAGGATATAATGCCAAAATTCATATTTCTGTAGCATAGAAACTGAAGTATCTAGTTTATTTGATTCCATGTATATTTAATTCTGATAGTTTCACTATATTCCAGTATATCGACTATTAGAGTTTATATGCACAGTGGGCTAGTTTTGAATTGTGTTATATAATTAATATAAGATTAGCTTTTCAACCAAGAAGGAAAATATTCAAAATAATTATCTTCACCCAAGAAATGAAAAAACATTTATGTTGTATCTGTATAAAAACATAGATTTATATTTACATCATAAGTATTTCCCTAATATGAGTTGTATTGTAGACTCAAAGGGAACAAAATGAAGATTCATTAACAAAGATAAGAACGACATCTACATTTTATACACTAGCAACTTCCAGTTTCCAGTTATTTTTATACTGTATTGGTATCCCAGGAGCAAAAATATATATTGTATCCAAGTCGTGTTTACAGAAGAAAGATCAATCAAAAGAAAAGTGACAAATTCAGTTGTCAGTTAACATGCTATTATCCACTAAAATTCAAATATTTGCACAGTACTTCAAAACTGAATCCAGTAAAGACTGTTGTGCGTGAGAACTGATGAAAGTTATCAGCCCCCAAATATCACTTTTAAAAGTAGATATGTATACTTTAAAATTTTTCATAAAGCCAGTTCTTACTGAAATTGTGAAACAAAGAACCATAGATCAAGGCAAAGAACCTTGGTAGGCCTTATCTTTTAAAATGCCTAAAAGAGCATTTCCATTTTGTGAATTTAGTCAAATGACCATTTCATTTCAATAAAAGCCAAAGCCTGTGAGAGGAGGTATCTGCTACCACACGGGCATTTGTGTTCCCACTGCTGCTCTGCTGCACAAGCCTCACGTGTTCCATTTCCTCAGTGAAGTCTCCACATTTCAGGGGAGGGTGCTAACTTGATTCATTTTGCTAGTCTGAACTGAAGGTAATGAGGAATTCATTTACCCACTCCTCTAAGAGAAAATGTGCTCTCTCAGAGCTTAAAATAAAATTTGTTATGTTATTCTCCATTTTAAAAAAAATAAATTATTTACTCAATTTTTCTCTCTTATTTGGAAATGTGTTTTAGTTACAATGAGGAGTTTGGGCTAAAACAGGATTAAATTCAGTAAAAATTTGTAGGGAAGAAGTGTAAAATGAACAGCTTCAGCCTGCAGTGAATTCTTCAGATTCATTTAGTGAACATACTAATTTTCTATAATTTGGAGTTTATTTGATAATTTAAGAACAGTGAGATTTGGTAGTGAAAAAGTCCTCTTTCTGATGTTCATAGTCGCTGTAATAAATCATCAAAATCTCTTTAAGAGGTCCTTTAGTTTTCAGAATGGCTGATGTAATAACTTTGCAGACTGAAATTATGTATTTGAACTCAAGAATAATAAATAATTTATAATACCCAAATGTAAATATAGGTGAATAGATTTTATAGGCAGTGCTTTATTGGTTTGTTTTTTTTTTTTTTTCTCTTCATCTTTCCTATCCTTTCTTATAGCTGACAATTTTACTAATAAACTAAATTGGGTCAAGGTAAAGGAATGAGAGTCAATCATTCCAACAGTCCTTAGCTTCCCTGGTGAAGAAAACAAAAAAATGGAATCAATGACTAATCAAAGTCTAGGGTCACCCTCAGTTAGCACATGTAATTTGAAATTTGGCACTAATTCAAGTGATTTACTGTTTGCTAGCAGAGGTCACAGCTGTGAAACTTGATCATCCAGGTGACACAAGCATCATTTTTTACACCCTCAGGATAAGTATCAAAGACTCTCTCATATATTTAATGCACTAGCAATAGCAATAACCATGGTGCTTTTAGCTTATATAATGCCATAGCATTGTTTCAAAGAACTTACATTCAGGAGTGTTTTATAATGCATCTGGGAATTACTCAGTTACATAAAATCAGAGGAGGAAAAGAGCATTCATTCAATTTTTGTGAAAAATTTTAAAAATTTCCATGTGCCTCTTTGGACTTTAAGATCAAATTTTCCAAGTAGAAACCCCTGAGGGTAAGTAGTTACTCTAAAAGTTATGGGAGAGGGAAAAAACAGATTTCTTTTAACCTTGTAGGGCATTTGGTTCTGTCCAAGGCATCCATGAGACATTTGGTCTCTGAAACATTTGGTAGATACCAAAAGGTCCTTGAGATTTAGTCTATCCAAAATGTCCATGAGCTTGTTTGGTCTACGTTAAATGGTTTAGGACACAACCAAATATTATGGACTTTTTGTAGTGGACCAAATGTCTTTTGGACATTTCGGACAGGACCAAATGTATGCTAACCTCCTTTAAAGAAATCTTGAAAAGGAACTAGTAATTTTGTTATCTAAAGAAAGTTCTATTGGTGCATTTTTCTCTAATGACTCTGGTGAGAGGAAGGGAATAGGAAACAGAATTCTGGACATGGTGGGCCAGTTTTCTCTTAAATAACCTGTGATAATGAAAGATTTAAATAGAGAATTTCATCTGATACCCTGACACCAGTGATTCTTGCAATGGTAAAAATAAATTAGGAGCTGATACCCATACCGATACCTAGACAACTTATAAAACGGTCTCTCTTCCCCTCCCATTTGTTACCTTTTCTGTTTCTTCATGAATTTTAAAGCCACATAACTAAAACATACACTCTAACACCACTTTCCAAATTGTGTTGTAGAAATGGAAAGCACAATTCGACCTTTTGATATTCACATCTCAGCTGAATTCTGGCGCTTCAAGAAGCTTATTCACTGCCCACCAGTTCCCACAGTGATTCATGAACTGGGTATCTCTTAACCCTTCTGCCATGGTGGACTCCATCGTACGGGGGCTACAAAGTCCAAGAGTATTATTATGATATTTAAGAAGACTACTCCTAAACTCATGTTTAAAACACAGTTATCCACTTCCTATTTTATTGGGTGCAGTCATGGGAGGCATCCCATACCTTAGCTCATGGGATCAGAAACCCAACAAGAGTCACTGAAAATGAGAACTGAAAGAAAATGAGAACCTTATTTCTCACCTTACTTGAGCTGGTATGGGTCAAAGTAACTGCTCCATAGAATGAATGAATGAGTGACTGAACAAATGAATTTAAAAAATAAATATTTTTTAAATTTTAATTTATTTAAAATTAAATAAGGTACCATTCCTTTTCCAGAGAAGGCAATGGCACCCCACTCCAGTACCCTTGCCTGGAAAATCCCATGGATGGAGGAGCCTGGTAGGCTACAGTCCATGGGGTCGCTAAGAGTCGGACACGACTGAGCGACTTCACTTTCACTTTTCCCTTTCATTCACTGGAGAAGGAAATGGCAACCCACTGCAGTATTCTTGCCTGGAGAATCCCAGGGACGGCAGAGCCTGGTTGGCTGCCTCTGTGGGGTCGCACAGAGTCGGACACGACTGAAGTGACTTAGCAGTAGCAGTAGCATTCCTTTTCCAGAAAGGGGAAAGCTATTTAGGCATGCTTTTTCATGAAACTAAAGGAAAATAATAGCAATGTGTTGGAAGAGTATTTCTACCCCTATAATTTGATTATTTGGGGGAGGGGGTAACAGTTTTATTGAAAAATAATCCTCATACTCTACAATTCATTCATTTAAAGTATACAATTCAAGGTTTTCACCTTAATCACAAAATTATACAGCCATTACCACAATCAATTTTAGAACATTTTTATCATCCTCCAAAGAAATTCTGCATCTTTTACCTGTTGTAATTTTATTTACTTTTCAAAATATTCCTACTCTTCTCATTTGTTTTAATTTTGGTCCCAGTTTTTGTTTGGTCAATTTTTAATGACATTTTTATGGGCCCCAGGCCTATTGATGAGGAATGAGAGAAGGGTGCGGTGAGTAGAGGGGGCTGTGTTAAGTGCCTGGTAAATTACACTAAGAAGAGTTTTAAACAAGACCCTGAGAAATGTACTAGGAGTGCCTAAGTGAGGATCTCGCAGAGAAACACAAAACATATTGACAGAAACAAGCTAATCACTGGATAAATATAACCTTTGTTTATGGCTCCTTCCCATCCTCTTAATTTTCACTCTTCCTCCTCCTGAATCTTTGCCTCTCTCCTGCTCTCTATCTTGTCTGATTTTGGTATATTCCTTTTTCTAGATTACCACAGGCCTTAATACAACAACAGCTTCTGTCCTCCAGTTTTCCATTGGTAAGTGTTGTTATCAATTAAGCAATTTAACTTGGAAATGTTTATTTTAATCATAGTGTTCCAGCAGGATTATGGTGCCAAATGCTTTTAGATTTAGAGAAGAGTAAGTCTTAACACTGCTGTCAGTAATGCCTAACACTGCAGTAAATAATTTAAAACATTTTTAAAGTGAAATAAAAAAAAAATTTAAATGCTGTTTTCACTTCTCTCTGGCAGCGAGTGGTATGTAAAAACAATCCAGATAATCTAAAACATTTTAAAGGTAGTTACATGTGGATTTTGAATGTACTGGATTATTATATTACACAGAATGAACTTACTAATAATGTTTTTCTCAGATTAAGATTGAAATCCATTAAATTTCCTGCATTCTTACTGAATGGTAGTAGAAAAGATAATTTATTTATGGCTGAGAGAAACCAACTGAGGCTTCATGTTTGACATAAGTAATCTATGTTTAATTAATTCAGACACTAATAATTTAAAAATGACTATCTAGCAATATTTCTTTTAGGTGCTTTGTATTAGAGCTAAAAATTTCTACACAAAGCATTCAGTAAAATAAGGTTATCTTTTGGACAAGTGTGTATAGTTTTGCTATCTATTATATTATTTTCCATTTGAATTTTCGAAGTTGTATATTAATAAATAACATGTGTGTTTCCAAAGGGAATATTCTAAGTAAAGAAAGATATTGCCTTCTAGATGGGGGCTAGTTTTTGGTCTTGGTTTTATAACATGGACACCTCCTGGCCTCTCCCCATGACATGGGGACTGCTGACAGCCATGCCTCTGAGATAGCACCCTCCACTTTCGACCATCTTCACTGTCATATCTTTGGGGCTCCACCACTAGTGAAAGAACTGTTTCTCTCACTATGCTTCTAGTCCTAATTGCAGAACAGTGTTCTTGCAGCCCACTGTAGTTGATTTCCTAAGAGCAATTTTCTTTAAGTCATGTAGTTGTCATTTTTTCCTCAGGTTGCCCCCTGTCAGTTCTGTTAGGTATACTGTGAACCTGCTTGTGTACAATTTGGACTCTTCTCTTCTCACATTGATAGCATTACCTCCAACAATTTACAAACTACTCAGAAGTCCTTATGTGGTTGTAAGGAAAGCATTAACAAAAACAAAACAATAAGGTTTTAGTAGGAAGGTTTTTTGATCTATTAGCAAGTGTATAATAAATTTTCTATAATGAGCATATAATACTTCTATAATCAGAAAAAAGAGCTCATTTTTTTGAAGTTGTAGTGCTACAAAAGCAGAATTTTTTTCAATTGTAGCATGATAGGCTAGTGTAACTTAGAGATTCTTAACCAGAACAAATGTGTTTAAATTCATTATACTACTATTACAAAATATAAGCTAGATTTTTTTTTATTTATCAATAGTCTGAGCATTTATTAATAATATATTAATTTCAGATATTATCTTTAAGCATTTAAAGAACAAAAGAGAATCCTCTTTTAAAATATATGCTCACAATTCTACTATATTTAAACTTTATTCAAGGTAGCAGAGATCCAGCACCAATTAAATTATCCCTCCTTAAAGGAAAAAAAGATCTTTTTTTGTAAATAGTAAGGAGTATACTTTTGAGCCAGCATAGATTCATTTTCTCACCTTTCAGTAGCTGAGAAAGGAATGTTTATCAGAGAATAAAGAGTTTGTTGCCTGAGACCCAAAGCCCAGAACAAGCACCATGCCCAAAGACTTGAGACTAGACCCAGAAAATGTAACTTGGCAAGAATCATTGATTTCTTCACAAGTCAGAGGTCTATAGCCCAGTGGGCCAGAGTGTTGCTTGTATTATAAAAAGCATGGATTTGAATCCTAGGCTAGAAGACTGGAAGAGTAACAGAATCAGGGAATTACAAAAAGATGGATAGATAGATAGGTATGTCAAGTTTTTAACTAAAAAGATACACTTCGGTGTTTTTTAGTATGTTTAGAATCAAAAGTGAAATTTTAACATGCCATTGTATGGGAATAAGACAAAATATTTAGTTAAATAAATTATAATTTACTGCTTAATGACTTGGAGAAGGAAATGGCAACCCACTCCAGTCTTCTTGCCTAGAGAATCCCATGGACAGAGGAACCTGGTGGGCTGCTGTCCATAGGGTCGCACAGAGTCGGACACGACTGAAGCGACTTAGCAGCAGCAGCAGCAGCAGCAGCAGCATAATTGTATATATTCATCCTGCGTTTTACAAGCCCCACAGTAACCAAATACCAAAGTAGAAACCTCAGCCTAGTAGCATTGCATTTATATTCTGTTCAAAATTTTTATTAAGTGTGCTATAAAAAACACAGTATGTACACAGTTCAACGTTTATATTTATTTGTGTCATGTGAAACTTTCCAAATATGTTCTAATAGTATGGTTAAATATGGTCAGTCAGATTTAAAGTCACTTCTTAAGAAGTCCTCTGGGATGTTAAATTTTAATTTTATATTGTGATGATTCAGATATAATATAGACCATTTTCTAGGGGATTCTGTCATTATTTATGGCCTCAATAATAAATTTTGGCTATACAACCACAACTGAATAAATTATTGCCTTGATATTTTTATATTGCTCTTGTAAACATTTTTAATTACATCATAAGCATTATCCAAGAGAGTCCCAAGTACCTTGTCTTTAATTACTAAGGGGTGTCTTAATAAACTCTTGTCATGTCAATTATTAGCACCAATGCTATGCCAGTGTATCTTTCTAAGTATGTGCACACACGCACACACACACACACACAGATTACAGACTATCTTCACCAAATGAATTTTTAAGTTAAAGCATCCTGAAAACACAGTCCTGAAGTTGAAATTTACCAGGTTATCAATAGCTAAATTGTCTTGAAAGATGTCCTAAAATATTCTTAGAACAACTTTTCATTTTTCCATTCCAGTGAAAGATCTCATATCCATTTCTGTGCTAGGCATCGATCTGCTACAATCCTCACTTGATTCATTAGATTCAACTGGTGGAATTTATGGTTGTAGCCTTAGGGGCATTTACCTGTTTCCTTTAGATTTCCTCTGAGACAGGAAGAAAAATTTGAGATGATGCCCTTGCAAACCATTATTTTACAGGTTCCTCCAAACTCTGTTTTCCCAAGCAGGATCCTGGGTCCAGGGGAAGTTCTAGTAGAGCTTTGGATTCATTATTCATTTAACAGAATTTCACTTAATATTTGCTGTCTCCTTAGGCTTTTCTAGGTTAATGTTGACTATGGAAAGACAAAAAAATGAGAAAACAACATTTTACAGTGCTTAGTGATGTGGTAGAAGGCTTCAGATGCATATGGAGCATGCAACCTCTAGAGAACTGCCAGATTGTTGTAAACGTAGATGAACATGTACAGGTCCCTCTGGTGTTAGGTCCTGCAGAGTAGAGAAATTCAGGAAGGCTTCTCAGGAGAGTTCCTGAAAGTCAACAACATGAGTCATTGGAAAGGACGAAGTTTTTCCAGTTGAGGAGGTAGAGTGACGTAAGCAAGGCATAAAATGGGAAACTGAGTTCCTTCCTGGAACAGGAAGACTGGCTAAGTAAGGCTATGAGCAATGTAGCATATAGTTGTGTCCATCTGAAGAGTTCATGTTCATCAGCTGGAAATTTTCAATAGGCAGTAGAGGTCAGAAAAGTTACCTCTTTCTCTCTTAAGCAATAAAGAAATATAATGAAATTCTTAATATGTGTGATCTTTCTTAAGAAAGATCACTTGTGTTAAGAATGGACTTGTCCCTTCCTTAATATAAATCTACATTGATTTATTCAGCAAGAGTAAAAGAATATACTTGCCAGAGAATATACTTGTTCAATTTAGCCCAGCTCTTTTTCCAGATTAATAGAATCTGTTGGCTAATGGGGATTGAAGGTAAAACATTTTAAAAATATACATCATGAAGAACTTTTTGGCTTGGGAGGTGTATCTGTCATGTCCATCATGTTATTCTCAGCCCTAGCCCCTCAGCCGTAGGGACTCAAAATTAGAAGATGCTCATAAATATTTCTTGCCTGAGTGACAAGTAACTATTACAGAGACATCTGTAATATTATGTAACCAAGTGCTAAATTGATGTGATACAGACATTTCACGCCAAGAGATTTGGGGGAGGTGATCTGAAGACCTCAATCAATGGAAAAGAAAATCCAGAAGAAAACAGAGAATCACCAATAAACTGTGCTTTTAGTGAAGCCAGTAGACAAAAAATATATATCCATGTGTTTAATCAGTTTGTTATTAATGAACTAGCTAGAATCTTTTATTTGTTCATAATTTATAAAGTTGGTACCTTTTTTCTTTGGTTTTATGAATATCCTAAAGATTTGGGGTTTTGTAGGTATGTGTTTGGGCTTCCCTGGTGGCTCAGTGCTAAAGAATCCACCGGCAATGCAGGCGTTGTAGATTTGATCCCGGAATCGGGAAGAGCCTCTGGAGGAGGGCATGGCAACCCATTCCAGCATTCTTGCCTGGAGAATCCCATGGGTAGAGGAGCCTGGCAGGCTACAGTCCATAGAGTCACAAAGAGTTGGACATGACTGAAGTGACTTAGCATGCACACACGCACACAGGTGTTTGTGTGTGTTTGTGGTTTGGGGTTGTTTTTTTTTTTACTGCTTTTTTGTTTGTTTTTAATCACCTCAAACAAAGGAAAGGCACTATGTCATGAATGTTTTATATTTACAGATTAAGATATGAAAATGTCTTTAGGTCTGCATTATTCTCATATGTACTGTACATGCTACAGTGTCTCTGGATTAATGAGAGTTACTACTCATTTTGTAGTTTGAAAAATAAAAACTAGAAAATCACAAAGTTAGAGGTACTCAATGCTGAATTGGAAGATTGCTTTGTAGAGGAAAAGAGCTCTTTCTCAAATAGATGTAATGAATAAAATGCCACTTATAAGAGGTATTATATTGCATTTAGCATAAGGGAAGAAGTTTTTCCCTGAAGCCTGATTCACAAACATATTAATTACTCAGAGCTTGATTCAGTAAACTCTCCCTCAGTTCTTGGAAGAGCTAATTCGGAAGGAGGAGAAATTGAGCCTTCTCATATTTTGGTAGAAATTATTGCTTATTTCCTCTGTCTACTTCCTGAGATGTTTTCCTAAATCCAGCTCTTTTTTTTTTTCCCAAGAGTTATTTTGCTGGGTAAGAAAGACCTTGGGGAATTTATTATGAAATTGTGAAAACCTCTTCTGGAAACATGGGACTCTTTGAGTATGAGGCTAACAAAATCTGTAGTGACTTGAGATTAAAACATATATAAATAAAAACAGAAGTTGAGCAAGTTTTAAGGTGAAAGTAGCTTAACACATGCTTTTAATGTGAAATACATGCTTTATTTGAGTTTAAGATTCTTGGATATAAAAGATATTAAATAAGGTTTATTACTTGATTTTTAAATTTTCAGCAATCTATATTCACACAAAAATTGAAATATTTATATATGGAACACTTCTGTGTTATCTATTTAATAATTAAAGTTTGGAATTGATTTTAATTCAGGTTGTCCTACTTCTTCATCCTGGAGTTGATCTTTTTAGGGAATGTAGATGTAAAAGACCAATTTAAATCAAAGCAAGATCCTCTATGACCCACCTCCTAGAGTAATGGAAATAAAAACAAAAGTAAACAAGTGGAACCTGATTAAACTTAAAAGCTTTTGCACAATAGAGGAAACTCTCAGTTCAGTTCAGTCGCTCAGTCGTGTCCGACTCTTTGAGACCCCATGAACTGCAGCACACCAGGCCTCCCTGTCCATCACCACTCCCGGAGTTTACCCAAACTCATATCCATTGAGTTGGTGATGCCATCCAACCATCTCATCCTCTGTCGTCCCCTTCTCCTCCTGCCTTCAATCCTTCCCAGCATCAGGGTCTTTTTAAATGAGTCAGCTCTTTGTGTCAAGTGGCCAAAGTATTGGAGTTTCGACTTCAACATCAGTTCTTCCAATGTACACACAGGACTGATCTCCTTTAGGATGGACTGGTTGGATCTTCTTGCAGTCCAAGGGACTCTCAAGAGTCTTCTCCAACACCACAGTTCAAAAGCACCAATTCTTCGGTGCTCAGCTTTCTTTATAGTCCAACCCTCACATCCACGCATGACTACTGGAAAAACCATAGCCTTGACTAGATGGACCTTTGTTGGCAAAGTAATGTCTCTGCTTTTTAATATGCTGTCTAGGTTGGTCATAACTTTCCTTCCGAGGAGTAAGCGTCTCTTAATTTCATGGCTGCAGTCACCATCTGCAGTGATTTTGAGGCCAGAAAAATAAAGTCAGCCACTGTTTCCACTGTTTCCCCATCTATCTGCCATGAAGTGATGGGACCAGATGCCATGATCTTAGTTTTCTGAACGTTGAGCTTTAAGCCAACTTTTTCACTCTCCTCTTTCACCTTCATCAAGAGGCTCTTTAGTTCTTCTTCACTTTCTGCCATAAGGATGGTGTCATCTGTATATCTGAGGTTATTGATATTTCTCCCGGCAGTCTTAATTCCAGCTTGTGCTCCATCCAGCCCAGCATTTCTCATGATGTTCTGTGCATATAAGTTAAATAAGCAGGGTGACAATATACAGCCTTGACGTACTCCTTTTCCTATTTGGAACCAATCTGTTGTTCCATGTCCAATTCTAAGTGTTGCTTCCTGACCTGCATACAGGTTTCTCAAGAAACAGGTCAGGTATAAGCAAGGTGAAAAGACAACCCTCAGAATGGGAGAAAATAGTAGCAAATGAAACAACTGACAAAGGATTAATTCCGAAAATATAGAAGCAGCTCATACAACTCAATACCAGAAAAACAAACAACCCAATCAAAAAGTGGGGAAAAGACCTTAAAAGACATTTCTCTAAAGAAGGCATACAGATGGCTAACAAACACATGAAAAGATGCTCAACATCACTCATTATTAGAGAAATGCAGATCAAAACTACAATGAGATATCACCTCACGCCGGTCAGAATGGCCATTATCAAAAAGTCTACAAGCAATAAATGCTGGAGAGAGTGTGGAGAAAAGGGAACACTGTTGTGCTGTTGGAGAGAATGTGAATTGATACAGCCACTATGGAAGACAGTATGGAGATTCCTTAAAAGACTAGGAATAAAACCACCATATCACCCAGCAATCCCACTCCCAGGCATATACCCTGAGGAAACCCAAATTGAATAAGACACATGTATTCCATTGTTCATTGTAGCGCTATTTACAATAGCTAGAACATGGAAGCAACCTAGGTGTCCATTGACAGATGAATGGATAAAGAAGTTATGTATATATACACAATGGAATATTACTCAGCCATAAAAAGGAATAAATTTGAGTCAGTTCTAATGAGTTGGGTGAACCTAGAGCCTATTATACAGAGTGAAGTGAGTCAGAAAGAGAAAGATAAATATCATATTCTAACACATATATACAGAATCTAGAAAAATGGTACTGAAGAATTTATTTACAGAGCAACAATGGAGAAACAGACATAGAGAATAGACTTATGGACATGGGGAGAGGGGAGGAGAGGGTGAGATGTATGGAAAGAGTAACATGAAAACTTCCGTTACCATATGTAAAATAGACAGCCAACAGGAATTTGCTATATGGCTCAGGAAACTCAGACAGGGGCTCTGTATCAACCTAGAGATGTGGGATGGGGAGGGAGATAAGAAGGAGGTTCAAAAGGGAAGGGATATATGTATACCTATGGCTGATTCATGTTGAGGTTTGACAGAAAGCAACACAATTCTGTAAAGCAATTATCCTTCAATTAAAAAATAAAAACAAAACAAAAGACCAGCTTATATGAACTTTATATATTTTTCAAATCTACCTCACCCCAAGTTCCTAAGCCCTATCTTAAGTAATAAAAGGGAATATTCTGAAATATTGTAAGATGCTACTAAATATAATGTTCTGGCAAAGATTATTGAGATTGATTATGTCTGCATTATTAAAACTAATAACTGAAGAGTTTTCTCTACCTGAATTAAAATACAGTTTGAAAGATAGTATACCCTTTCCCTTTTGAAATATTTAATTTATTGTCACTCATCTTGATGAGGCTTAAAAGATAAATATTAATATTTCATTCATAAATATGTCTTACTAATATTTATTGAGGCCTGTTCTTGTAGAAGGGATAAAACATTGAACAATAGGATGAGAAAAAATTGATGGTTAATATAGACTAAATAGTCTTTCCTCCATGAAAAATCTCATTACCACACCCTGATATCTCTGAATCCTCACTTCCTCTCTTTTATTTTGTGATGCTTATTTCACTCAGCATTGATTTATACTCTGGCCATTTGTGCACATCTACTTTCATCCTTTCTAGCTTAAAAGATCCTTGAGGACTAAGGAGTATACAAGTGTCCTCTTGTTTTGAGGGCATAATTTTACTCACAACTAGTACCACCCCGGAGTATCAGCATCACAGGGAAGGTTAAAGCAATGGTCCCCTTCTGGGAGATGAGGTAGAGGGCATTGTAAGACCTTGTGGCCAAGGTTAAAGCCCAAACAACAAAAGGGTAGTAATGCTGAGTCCCCAGATTGCTGGGAGTGGAGAGGGACATTACTTAACACCTGCTCTCAAAGGTGGGTATTAGGCCTGCTAGAAAATGAGCCAGACTTGAGCACTAGGGCTTGGTTAAGGCCTCCACCTCAAGGAAGAGAGAGCTGCTCGGCAGGGAACCTGGCAAAGCCTGACACATTTTGCATTTCCCTTCCTTATGTTTTTCCCAACATAGGATCTGATGAAACCTCTGTGTTGGACTTGGGAGGGAATTTGTAAAGGGGTGAGCACCCAAAAGTGGTTGGAAATGTCATGGTGTTTCATAAATCAGGAGAGACTTGGTCCCTTATAGGAGTGTCAGGAAAAAGGAAAAAATACAAATATTTTGAAAGTGAGGGAATGGGGATAGGGCTGAAAGAGAGAAAGGTACAAAGGGGAGGAGGACAGCTGTTCATTTTATATCCTGTGGTCATTGTCCATCTGCCATAAACTGAAAGAAGTCACCTAATGAGATTTGGGAATTTCAGCCAAGGAAGTGACTAAGGAGCAAAATATTAAGTACAATAAATCACATACTGTCACATTTGTTCAAAAAGAAAGGCTTGTATATCAAATAGTCTGTTTCCTAATAGAGTCAGTCAAAACAAAAACTGTTACTAGTAGCCTCATTTTAAAAATAAATATAAAACAGAAGGGGAAGAAGAGTTGCTTTTAAAACCTGACTCTTTTGCTGCATTTTATAATAAAGTTTTTTTTTTAATTTTAAACGAAACATATTTTTAGCATATGTATAGCATAAATGTAGAATATATGAGTTTTTACTGTACTTTGACCTCTCTTAATCCTTAATATCAATTTTTAGTAGTTGCTTAAAATGGAAAATTTACTTTCATATGATGGTCCTTTTTACAACACTGTCCTTGAAATATGTTTTTTTTAGTGGAAAAATGGTGAGTTCCACCAAAAGTTATTTCTTGGTGGGCAAAATCGAGGTATAGACATAAATTCTAGATTTTCATATTCAGATAATTGCTTAATTGATCTTTTGGGGCAGCTGAAGATTTTGGGCATGTTGATTTCTCTGACTTGACAATTTCTGTTAATAAAATAATGATTTTGTTCAACTTTGGTCATCATATTTTACCAAAATTGAATTCACTTACTCTTGACAGATCCAAGAGTAATTCAAGAATTCCTCTTGTACAGAATGGAACCATTCTTAATTAAAGTAATATCCTTTCAGTCACAATTCCCATCCCTGTCATTTGGGACTGAGAAGCCCCAGGATGCTTCCTGCCTGGGCTGCCACAAAGCATTATCCGATACAGTAACCATTTTTCCCTTCCCTGGCCCTTTAGCTATAGTCTGTGAGCTTCAGCAAAGCATGAGCTGCTGTCTCTGTGCAGGCACAAGCCAGGCAAGCTGAGCCTGTATTTTGTGAGAGCCTGAAGCAGCGCTGCCTGGCAGGAAGTGTAGGCAGGGTTCGACTTAGGGGCAACAGTGCGAGAATGCCTCAGAGGAGCTGGGGAGACTGGTGCTCAGCCAAGAACAGCATCCAAGTACTCTGTGGATACCTGCGGTCCATGAAGATAATAAGTAACAAAAACAACTTGCTTCAAAGGATATCAGGTGAGAAGCTAACTCGCTGTTAGAGGACAAACTTGATTACAGTTTTTACAACATTTGTAAACTAATGAAGCAGATTTATATAGATGTGCCACATTATAAGACAGTATGAACAGATATGTATAATCTTATAAAGTTTAGGTTTTCTACACGGAGAGGAATAAAACAAACAAGAAAACTAAGAAATATATAAAACTGGCTATCCTGTAAACTACAGCATTATCTGCTTAAAACCAAGAGTCACAATTTAGGTCCTGTTCATCAGGTACTTTTAAGACTAGCCATATTACAAAGATTTTGGTCTACTTATAGCAGATTGTTTTGATGCCATGGGCTGGGAGAGCTAATGCCCTTAGGATTTTTCTGAGAGACTCAGTAATGAAGGAAATAAAAACCTAAATATAATGTAATTATTGTTCTGCGTCATTGTTGTTCCTGGAAAATAAACATTCACAGCTGCCTCTAATGAAATATTTGAGCAGAAGTTTGTGAAAATATCAAAATATTGATCATCTGTATAATAATGGCCCATTGGTTTGTTTGCATCAGAATTACTCTGAAGAATTGCCAGGTAGCAAATAAGCTTTTAATGTATTTCACTCAAATACAATGAGTGTTTACTCCCTAGTGAATAGTACTATCCTTAAAAATCGCTCTTTTGGGGAGACTTCCCTGATTGTCCAGTGGTTAAGACCCCATGCTTCCAATGCACGGGGCACAGGTTCAATCCCTGCCTCAGGGAGATCCTTGGTTGGGGAACTAAGATCCCACATGCCATGCAGCCAAAAAAAAAAAAAAATTTCTCTTGGCAAAGAAAAAAAAGTGATAATTGCCAGAACTGCTTATTATACCAATATCTTCATCTTGCTCGTCACATTTTTCACATTATAGAATGAGGCAAGTCCCTTTCTTGAATGCCTTAGCCTACAGTAACATACCCTGGAAGTGACAGTGTCTGGCTTTTAAAAGCTTCCCTAAAAGTTCCCTATTCATTTCTTTTTCTCTTTCCATTCACTACAAGCTCTAGTTAATGCCCCTCTCCTCCATTTATCTACCTTGAAAAGATGAAAGGATGTGCTGATTCTGCTAAGATTGGCTCCAGTCCTAGCAGGGAGTTTAAGTAGTCCGATTTCATCCATTTCATCACTTTATGATCTTTCTGTATCAAATGCTGTTGTTTACACGCGGCTCCAGGTCTCTGCTTGTCTCTGAGGTCTGAGTTTTGAGTAATAGCAGCAGCAGCACTTGGGCTGCAAGAATCCTCAGCAGGGTTCTGTCCAGACACTCCTCAAGCCTTCAGTATTTATGGGCCCCGCTCCACTATCTAGAGGCATGATTTCTGGCGGTGCTTCTCCCCAATCTATAAATTCTGCAAGATCACTTCTCTCCTTCTGTGGCCCTGTGCCACATTTAAAAAGGCAGCTTGTTTTTCAGGCAGCGCTTTGAGGAAAAGAGTCTGCTCCCGGCAACCACTACCAAACCCCCAAGAGGCAGTAGCTCCTTCTATTGTTTCTGTTCTGATTTACTTTGAAAAGTCCTGGACTTTGTGGAGAAGGGCATAACCAAATAAAAATAAAGCTACCCAGGTCTTGGGAGACTAAAACCAATTGATTTATCCTTCTACTATAAAATTAAAAAGATATAGAGAGGACTACAGGAGATATAGGCTCACAATCCCTAATCTGTAATTCCATAGTATAAAAACACTCAGAAAAAAACACTGAACTTTTTTTTTTTTTTAATTTATGTGATAGCAAAGCCTCACATGATCTGAATTCATTTGGCAGCAAGACTTGAAGTAATTTAAGGCTATTTATAATCTTTACTTATACTACTTTGTATGAATCTTCATGTATTTAAGTGCAGAAATATTAATATGTTTCATTATAGGATAGTGCCTCAGACTTGCTGGTGATGTTACATACTATGTGGTGCATTTACCATGTTACCTTTCTGAAATTTGTAAATTAAGTCAGTCAGTAATTTGGATCCTAAAGTTTATCTTAACTTAAGTGATTGTGAATCTGTATAACTGTTATTTTGAGAAAGTGAGTAATAGCTCTTGAATTCTTAATAGAATAAATGACTAATATTTCTATTTTTTTAAGTGGCTTTGATTTTATACTAAATCAAGCTATTTAAGTTTTTTACTTTTATGGCAACCACTCAAAAGAAATGGGAAGAAAGGAAAAGGTTTATGTGTGAATTTTGGGAAACTTCCTGGGTCTGGAAGGTATTTGCAGTCTCCTTTGTGCATATATATTATGGTTAATGGGCTACTGAACAATGAACAGGTTTTCAGTGTGCTTAATATGGGCTTCACTGATTAGCACATAATTGCTGCTTGTTCATGTGTTTGTGTATTCTTGGCATTGTAAACTCAAACAGCCATTTAAGATCCTCCTGGCCAGCACTGCACAGAAGCACTCCAGTTAATAAATCCTGGAAATTGCAGGTTCTCACCAGGTTTTGTTGAGCTCCTGAGGCTCATTCAGGTTCATCTCCAACACTGGCCAAAAATGAATGGCTTATTTGTTATGTAAGCAAACAATTGAAGTGAAGTGAAGTTGCTCAGTCGTGTCCAGCTCTTTGTGACCCCATGGAATGTAGCCTACCAGGCTCCTCCGTCCATGGGATTTTCCAGGCAAGAGTACTGGAGTGGGTTGCCATTTCCTTCTCCAGAAGATCTTCCTGACCCAGGGATTGAACCCAGGTCTCCTACATTGTAGGCAGACGCTTTAGCATCTGAGCTACCAGGGGAATATATAAGCAAACAATTACATCAAGTCATTTCAGCCATCCTAATCCGATTGTAATATGATCATTTCCTTTTAAGAATATTTTAATTGAGCCAGATCTGCTTGAAAAAAATAGAGAAGAAAAATAGTTTCAAGAATCATATATTCTTACTGTATTATTGTCTTGCATTACAATACATTTGTCATGTGAACGTGCCATGTTAAACGAAATGGAAAGTGAGCCATGTAATCTGGAGCTTGGTACCCCCGTGTGAGTTAAGACATTTGTGAAATTCAGGAACACGCTATAGGGCATGCTCTGTATATGGGTGGGATCAGGTTTTGTGGGTCCACATTTGAAGCTTACACAGTTTGGATGAGGGCTAGAGTGACAAAATTGCACATTCAAAATTAGGTAAAAATGTGAATGTTTATTTAAAATGAGAAAAGAAATCACAACAAATTACAAATTTTTAGAAACTGGCAATACTACAAACATAAGAAAACCCAACATTTTTGTTAACTACCTGAAATACTTTTTTCCTTTTTCCTTTTGGGTGCATATTCTAAAATTACCTCTGCATATGACAACTTTTGCTGTTGGTGTAAATGGGGAAGGGAAAAGAGCACTGGATTGGGGAGTTAGGCCATGTAGTCACTTCTCTGCCAACTGAATTTGCCACGTAAACAGGTAATTGGTGGAGCCTTAGTGAGCCCCTGACAACTTGTTTGTAAAGCAAGAATGTTCATCTTCATGATCTCTTAAATGTCTTCCTAGTGTGAACCTTAGTTCTAGAACTGGGTGAAAAGAATGAACTGTGAGTTAACCAGGAATACATTTTATCTAAAAATATGGTTATGATGTTGTCTGTTTTAGTTCAGGGGGCCCGCTACAAGAAATATCAAAGTAGTTGCTATACTTTTATTCAACCAATCATAGCTAGTTTATACTTGTAGCTTGTTTTGCTAGCAGGGAAAGATATTAGGTAGAGGAACAGAAAAGCAACATCAGCCAAACCATGTAATGTTACCCAAGCAATTCTCAGCATGAGTGATTGAATGTGCTGCGCCCTCTGCCTCTTCCCAGAAGAGTGACAGACTCTATGCTGGTGGACAGAGGCTATAAATCACCTCCATATACTTATCCTGCTGAAAAGAAGTGCTGCAAAAGAGCCAGTAATAACAACAGTAATAATAATGATATCATTGCATTTCCAAAAATTCTCTTCTTAGAGTTTAACCAACAACTGCTTCCTAAATTTCATTCATTCAACAACTGTTCTCTGAGCTCCTCTTCTATATGAAGCAGCTCTTAAGGCACTGGGGAGACAGGATTTGTGAAAGAAAATCTTTGCCCTGGTCAGGCTGACATGCTGATGAATATCAAACAAGTGAATGTCAGGGAGTACTGAATGCATGAAGAAAATGCTTAAGTGGGGAAGGCTACTCAAAGGGTATACATTTCCTGGCTTTTCCTGAATGATAGCCAAAGTCAATAGAAGTGGGACTGAATCATGAGAAAATAACTAGGCTTTTAAGTTCACATGTACCTCAGACATAGGTATTTTTAATAATTGGTTGACTCATTGGTTGATTGATTGCTAGATTGATCATCTTGACCTGACTCCCTATAACAAAAATGGAAAGTTGCTTATCTATTGTTTTGTAAATTATAGTAGGAATGGTACTGTTTAAATAGAGCCCAGGGGTAAAAATTGATACCAATTTTAGTTGCAATTTTATAATGAGTAAAGTGGTTCAGACGTCAAACTGAGATAACTAAAAATGTTTATTACAACCATAGTGATGAGTCTCTCTAACAGTAAAAGAAGCAACCTTATAGAAATAAGTTTTGCCATTCTTCTTATTTCTTTATTTTTAAACAAGTACTAGGCACTATTTTACATTTGTAAATATTCATTGTTTCCTTATAGTAAAATAATTATTTCAGAAACAGATTTATAAGCTATTATGGAATTTGTTATTTAGGATACAAATGTGGATTACACTATTATTTTAAATTTAATCCTGATTGTAATATTGTATCAGGTTAATGCTTTCCACATAATTAAAATTTTCTGAGTTGGGAAATGTTAGAATATTACTTCTTTGGAATACAAGTATTTTTTTAATCTCTTTTAAATGACTTTCTATGGATTTTTAAAGCAAGTGACCAAAGAAATTACTTATCAGTGCAATACCTTTTGTGTTTGTTCTGAACACTCAGATAGTACGTTATTACACTGATCTGCATGAGAGATGGTTTAAGGAGGTGATGGTGAAGGTAAAATAAAGGCATAGATTAAATAAATCTGCAGGAGGATATGCAGCTTAGAGTGACTGACTGTGGAGGCAGGGGAAGGAGAAGAATAGGCAGGGAACCTGCAGAGAAAGTGATTCCCAAGTGAACCTGATACGGAAACTAGAGATGGGTCAGTCCTTTAGGTTTTACCAAAAACAGAGCCATATGGCTCAAGACAGGAGCCAGAGTAGAAGTAGAAACACAGAAGCTTGTCCCCACATGTTCTGACCATGTGAAAATCAAGCAGTATTTGTTTGTTTTCTTAAGTGTGCTTCGTGCACCGGAAGGAGTATAGTGAAGTGGTTGAAGGCATGGATTCTGTCTGCCCAATTCTAAATCCCATTTGGGCCTTGAGTAAATTGCTTAGCTTCTCTTTGCCTCAGTTTCCTTACCTGTAAAATGAGCATGTAGAGTAGTACTAACTGCTCAAAGCAACTATAATTGTTCTCTTGAATTATTGGAATTTTTTTTTTTCCTCTGTGGATGCTGCTAAAACTTTAACTGGTCAGATTTTCTGTTTTCTTTGGATGTTAGGAATTGCAAACTCAAATTTCCACTCTATCAATTCTAAAGACCTTATGAAGTATGTCTCCTTATACTGTTATGTTTTGCTATCTTATTCCCAGAGCACCTTCTTTTTCTTATCAAGTATGTGCCTTTCTTCCCCTCTAACACATCTACCAGTGAAGCTAACAAACAGGAAGATAACTCTTTTGGTTCTCAGTTTTCATTTCCACATTGCACTTACAGCGTTTCCATTAAAGAGCTGGGAAATAGCCTAAAACGAAAGAATATATTGAAGAGGGAATATATGCCTTAACATGCTTTAAGTTCTTTGATAAGTAGTGATTCAGCTTAGTATTTGGCCCATGAACAAATATTTTCTCCTTTTTCTGGGATAAATGGATTTATGAAATGAAACAAAAATACTGAATCATACCTGAAATCTCTTAGTGTGGGCCAGAGTTGTTTTCTAAGCACTTTTCATGTGTTAATGCCTTAATCTTCACAACTGTTCTATAAAGAGATTGCTATTATTATTCACATTTTACAAATGTAGAGACTGGACACAGGTAAGATTAGTGACTTGCTCAAGATTCACACAGCTAAAAAGTGTCAAATCCCAGATTACAAACCTAACAGCCTGCCCTCACCATCCACTCTCCTAACTCCTATACATACTTTCTCTCTGGAAGATAATGTATCAGAGGGAATTTTACTCCAAAAAATGAAGTTAAAAAATTATATAGAATTATCAGTAATACTAACAAGCATTGAATTTATTAATATATAGAATTCCCTCATCTATTTAAGACTGTGTGACCCCTGGAGGACAAAATGTCAACCCATTACAGTATTCTTGCCTGGAAAATCACATAGACAGAAGAACCTGGCAGGCTACAGTCTGTGGGGGTCGCAAAGAGTCAGACACGACTGAGGGACTGAGCATGCACATAGGCTATATGTTAAGGTTACACGATGATAAGATATACCTATCATCAACAATTTTATAACATTACAATTTAGAGTAATATTTTTCTATAAAATTGCAGTGTTATTAGGTTTCTTCCTAGACATAAAAGTGGGTTTTCTCCCTTAGAACAATGTGTTAATCTAGTTAAACATTCAAACAGAAACAAAATAAATCAACTTGAAAGGACAAAATAATGTCTTACAATTAAGAAGATATTGCATTCAAGAAAGTTTTTTCTTAATGTACTAGAAAATGATTCCTGATGGAGAGGTCAGAACATGTGCCTTGGGGGTGATATTCGGTGTGGCTTATGAGTGCTTTGTATGACTTTGCAAACTGTTTATTTTTAATTATACTGGGCCATTATAATAAGACTTTACTAATAAGTAAAATAATTCATCTGGCTATCATTATTCTTCATATTACTTTATCTAGCTGATAAAAATGTATCATAATTACTCATGTAATCTATCTCTGATATTTTTATTCTAAAGGCGAACTGGATTGTGTAACCATCTAAGTCATTTTTAGGGCAATTTCTAGTTAATGTGGGAGAATTATTGCCCTGTTGACTATATGACAGTACCAAAATTAATCTCGGGTAAGGATACATGTAGTAAAATATTCTAAAGCACAACTCTCAGGTTGTTTTTTTTTTTTCACTTTTGACCCAATTCAGACAAGTTGAAAATCCTTAAGTCCCATCCATCCATGGTTATAGTTCCCCCTTTCTAGTATAAATATATCTCAGTAAAAACAGAAAAAATGGATAATTTCAAATAAGCAAGTTACAGCAAACTCATTCACAATCAAGCCAGAGATGATTTCTGTTGTGTACCACGTACTGTTCTGGGTACTAGGGACACAAGTAGTAAACAAGACAGACACTGCTTTGATGGAGCTTGCATTCTGACAGGAGATGGACAATGAGCAAATAATCAAGTAAATAGATGAGATAAATTTATACACTCGTAAAATGTAGTGATAAGATGCAGGATGATTGGACATTGGGGGTGAGCTTCTTTAGATTGAATGCTCAAGGAAGATTTCTTTGAGGAGGTGATATTTGCACAGATCCATGAGAAAGAAGAGGGACAAACCAAGGGAGAGTCTGTGGGATAGAACATGAATGGAATGAGAAAAGAATAGAGTGTGAGGATATTGACATCATCAGTGTAATTGCAAGCAGAGAGTAGGTACATAGAAGACCTGAGATGGAGTGTTCAGGGAGGAGAAAGTCCAGAGTGGCTGAAACAAAGTATATGAAAAGAAGAGTGGTACAAGGGACGTTCTAAGATCATGAAGGATTTAATGTATAATAGCAATGAGCTCATCCTTTTGTTCCTAGTGGACTGAGAAACCTTGAGAGAGTTTTAAGCCGGGTTGGCCTAATCCCTGAAACATTTTAAAAGACTCTTTTGTTTTTGAAAGGCCTCTAAGTGCTATGTGGAGGATGAATTGCAGGAGGATAAAAAGGGGAGCAAGAAGACCAGCAAGACATGACCCTGACTTGACTAAGGTAGTAGCACTAGTGGAGGATAGAAGCTGAGCAGTATTTTGGAGTCAGAACTCCCAGACTGATGGGTTGGAAGTGGGAAGTGAAAGAAAGAGAGGAATCAAAGATGACATCTAGTGTTTTGTTAATTTCTTTGAGCGTCTGGAGTGGTGTCATTTGAAATGCAAAGTGTACTGAATATTTGTAAGGTGAAAACCAGTTCTTCTGATTTTGACTTAATAAGCCTGAGATGTCCTTTTGGGATGGTAAACAGCAGTCGGATCTATAAATGTGGATCTCATGGGAAATATCAGTTCAGTTCAGTTCAGTCACTCAGTCATGTCCGAGTCTTTGCAACCCCATGGACTGCAGCACGCCAGGCTTCCCTGTCCATCACCAACTCCCAGAGCTTGCTCAAACTCATGTCCATCAATTTAGTGATGCCATCCAACCATCTTATCCTCTGTCATCCCCTTTTCCTCCTGCCCTCAATCTTTCCCAGTATCAGGGTCTTTTCCAATGAGTCAGTTCTTCCAATGAGTCAGTATCAGGTGGCCAAAGTATTGGAGCTTCAGTTTCAGCATTATTCCTTCCAATGAATATTCAGGACTGATTTCCTTTAAGATTGACTGGTTGGATCTCCTTGGAGTCCAAGAGACTCTTGAGAGTCTTCTCTAACACCACAGTTCAAAAGCACCAACTCTTCGGTGCTCAGCTTTCTTGATGGTCCAACTTTCACATCCGTACATGACCACTGGGAAAACCATGGCTTTGACTAGACAGACCTTTGTTGGCCAAGTAACGTCTGTGCTTTTTAATATGCTGTCTAGGTTGGTCGTAACTTTTCTTTAAAGGAGCAAGTATCTTTTAATTTCATGGTTGCAGTCACCATCTACAGTGATTTTGGAGACCTAGAAAATAAAGTCTGTCACCTTTTCCATTGTTTCCCCATCTGTTTGCCATGAAGTGATGGGACCGGATGCCGTGATCTTTGTTTTCTGAATGTTGAGTTTTAAGCCAATTTTTTCACTCTCTTCTTTCACTTTCATCAAGAGGCTCTTTAGTTCTTCTTCGCTTTCTGCCATAAGGATGATGTCATCTGCATACCTGAGGTTACTGATATTTCTCCCAGCAGTGCTGATTCCAGCTTGTGCTTCATCCAGTGCAGCATTTTGCATAATGTACTCTGCATATAAGTTAAATAAGCAGAGTGACAATATACAGCCTTGACGTACTCCTTTCCCAATTTGGAACTAGTCCATTGTTTCGTGTCCGGTTCTAACTGTTGCTTCTTGACCTGCATACAGATATTTGTTGTAGGTATTATTTAAAGCCTCAAAGTAAAAAGAGGCAGTGTAGAGAGGAGAAGAGAAAGCTACCAAAACAATTTGAGATCAAGAAAGAAAAGGGCAACAATGGAGAATGAGAAGCAACAGCCAGTGAAGCAAGAGAAAGATCAAGAAGGTAATGGAAGATAGAAGAAATTATCCAACTAAGGGCAAAGGATGGACTGTGACAAATCCTGCTGAGAAGTCCAGTACCCTGAACATGGGGAAATGATCTGTTGATTTGGCAACATAGAGTCCCCAGCCACATAACCAAGAATAGTTTCAGGGCGGTGCTTGAGTGTAGAAGTCTGAATGGAGGAAGGAACAGAGGATAGGCTGTGATGAAATGGAGACAATCACTGGACAGCCCTTTTGAGAAATTTTCCTATAAGTGGAACAAAAATAGGATTGGAAAGAACAAAAGGTACAGGTGTGACATCCAGAAAAAAAATTAAGATGGGACATGCTTTGTATGTTTCTATGTTTGTATGACAATAGGAATGATCCAGGAAACTTATTAGAAGAAATTGGTGATATAAGAGAAAGAGAGGGGAAATCTTAAAGAGCATTGGAGATGGAATCTAGACCACATGAGAAGGTTCACCATTCTTTAGAACAGAGCACTTCATCCCTTATAACAGGAGGAAGGCAGAGTATACTGGTAGAGTGATTGAAAAGATGAAGGTATTACTCTCATTGTTAATCTAATAAGAATGAACATAGATACATGATTTTGTGTTAAAATTCCAAAAATTTTTTAAAAAACAGTATTTTATACATAATTTGATAATACAGAGCAAATTATTAAAATGGCACAAATTCTAGCCACAAATTCAATATCACAAATTCAGGACATCATCAGTGAAAGGTGGTTTTGTTGCAAGATAGTTTCAAGGCATTATGTAGGTATTTGCTTTAGCAGAGGAGTAGAGATGGCTTGTAGTTATATTGCAGTACATATATGTCTTAAGTATAGGACAAACTTTAAGCCAATATTAGTCCAGAAATGTTGCTGAAAAAATGATCTATCATTATGTACTATGGGATTGACTAAATAACCAATAGTAATGCAAATGACGGTTATAGTAAATAAATATAGATTTACTTTATCATTTATCAATTTATTTGTCAATTTTAAATCAAGAATTGCCAACTAAGACCAACTGGAAACAACACTCATGAGGTACTTTTAACATAAATATCCTGTCCTCCCCCAAGCTGGGGATATTACAGTAATCCTGGTGTGTGTACCTGTACATGGAAACCAGAATTCCTAGATTGTTGGATTAGGGTTATCAGTGAGTTCTAGAAGTTCATCAATTTTATTTATGAATACCAAACTTCAGGAACCCTTCATCACTTTGTAGGCTGCTTATATGCTTGATATAAGTAAAGCTGATAATATATGAAATTTCCTCATTTGCCAGTAAGAACGAAAGAAAGAGCTTGCATTTTCAGACCCATTTAAGTCCATTAATGGTTCTTGGACCATACTTTTATAACTATAGTTCTAAGTTATCTTCCTATCTTCAGCAATTCTTAAAATCTTTGCAAAATTGCTATTTTAGAGCGAAGGGTAGCAATTACATCGGAAGGGATTCGAAGGAGAGAAGATGAACCTGTACATGAGAGGATATTTTGCATTTTTCATTTGAGTTTGTTTTTCCTTTCTGGTTTTAAATATCGACTTTGGCGATTAAAGATCTTTGATTTAAGAGAGGAAAGAAAAAGTACCTGTTGCAGGTGGCACCTGCTTATTATTGTCTCCTCACTGCATCAGAGGTGCTTTGAGATATGTGATAGCTCTGCACCACTGCCTCTGGGAGCAGGGATGTGGGGTTGGCCTTAGGCACCTGGGCACATGGACATTAATTAACTCTTTCCTCCCCTCATTGCAGACAGTCAAGCAACCGTTTTCAATCTGGGCAAGGACAAATATTACTCTACTGACCCAAGTCTATGTGACAGTGTGGCTGCAGTTCAGAAGGGCTTATCTGAAGAAGAAATTCACCCAGTCTGTGTGGAACAGCTATATTCATAGCGGGAGTGGAGAATCATTTATTCATTGGCTTGGCACCATTTGGGATGGTAGTTTGATAGGAGTGACCCCAAAGGGAAGCATGTATACAAAGCCAACTGATTCTCTTGGTTGGTGCTTCTTCCAGGAGGGGAAGTTCCCATGGCATGGGCAGTGCCTCTCTTCTGACTGTCCATTTGTACCTAACACCCCAGTCCTGGTCTTCTAGTTGTCCACTCCTCTGTTGGAATCCCTGTGGCTTTTGAGCCATCTTTTCATGTAGGAACCCTTTAAAGATAACCCTGGGCTAGTTCTGTTTTCCAGGGTACAACTTTAGTCTGTAGGATCCGTGCACCTCTATCTCACCAGGGCTGGAAGTACCGCTTTATCCTGAAGGGACTGATAAATTGTTGATGGATTATAAGAAGGGAGTAACAAGATTCAATTCACTTGTGGGAAGAGCACTGGCAATAGTGTGGCTTGGTGAGGACATGTGAGGCTGGAGACCAGCTAATCACTATTGCAAAGTTCTGGCAAGAGCTACTGAGAATCCATTGACAATAATGAGAAGGAAATGGGTTCAGAAGATATTAACATTTTAGATACAAAAGAATTTAATGACTAAGTAAAAGTGAGTCACCTTCCAGGTACCTTTTATTTTAATGAGCACATCATAAACAGTACTATTTTTGCAGCAAGAATGTTAGAGTAGTTTGCATAGTGAAAGACAGGGAAGCCTGGTGTGCTGCAGTCCATGGGGTTGCAGAGTCAGACATGACTTAGCAACTGAACAACAACAATAAACTTACTCTCACAACAGTAAACACTTTTTCTCCCAACAGTGAGATGATAGCATAAGAAAATAGGGGAGGGGTCATATTGGTTATCAGGGTCATAGTTGAACACATTTTTTATTTTAATGTTTATCAGCTTTCCTGTTCTTTTTCAATTTGTAAACAATTTCCACTGAATTGCTTCTGTGAGGAACATTTTTGGTTTTCATTTGTCCTCACCTTTTCATTTTGGGGATTCACCTCATGCGCTTGCTTTTAAGTACTTAACCGTGTATAAAACAGAAAGGAAGCACATAAATACCATTTACATTCTTTAGGCTAGTGTGAACTGCCTTTTGAAAAACAAATTGTCTGCCAGACCTCATACGTGTTTGTGTTGAAGTTTGCCTCACATAATCCTGGCCATTTCCATTTCCGGCCCCACAGTTTGATATTTATTTGTTATTTATTTTAATGATTTGATATTTATTTTAAGCAGCTGCTTAAGAAAGGTAGAACTTAAATGATCAAACAGCATAAAGTAGATTTCTGTTTGAGCTCAAGATTACTGTGTAGCTTTCTTTTCAGTAGCCTTTTTTCATTGACATTCTAGCTGTGAGAATAAATCTAGGAAAACTGCTGTTTGGCCTTGTTAGCTCACTGCCAGCCTTGGCGATGGCAAACTAACTGGTGTTGTACTAAACATCACTGAAATAAAATAACTGAGTCTGATTAAAGCTTGGAACTCTTGAGTACTACAAATATAAAAACTGTCAACAGATGCCGTTTGCTAAAACCACGGCTCCTCTAGCAGATGGGTGAAAGTTAAACATAAAATATGCTATTTCTTTTTCGTTTGGTTCAGTTGTTTTTAATATAGTATAAAAACCCTGCTACTGACTTCCAGTAAACTTCTGGCTTATGTTTCATGGCTGTTTTGGGGAGTGTGCTTTTATTATAAGAATTCATTAAATATGTTAAAACAAATTCTAATCAGAGTTTTTAAACTGTCTTTGGTTTTCATATATCCAATATTGAAAATAATCATGAAAAACAATGACCAGATATCCACAATGGAAAATAATGTTTCTCTTTCAAATCTTTGATGTTGGGCTGTAGTAGAATAATATCAATCATATCTCTAATAGTTCTTATTCATTTAGTACTTGAGTTTACAGTATCTTAATTTCTCATATAGAGTCAGATGCAACTGAGCAACTAAGCAGCAGCATGCTACATCATAAGTTAAATAACACACACACAGAAGAATGCTATTTTTACTCTTCATGCAATTGAATGACTGACATGCCACTTAATACAATCACTATTAATATTAACTTGCAAGAACCATAATGGCATTATTAATCATTCTATAATATTCAGATATTTCTTGGCCTAGAACAGAGTGTTTATATTTAATTTAGAAGTCCATGTATCTCTAAAGAGACCCGCAGTTTACTTTTTTCTTGACTCAAAATTATTTATCTAATATTTATCAGAATAGATCACAAGAAGTTTTAGCATAGTTAGAAGAATGGGGAAATGATCAAATAATTAAGTGGTTAGAAAATTATCTAGAGTATTTATCAGGAAGGATAATATGTAATCACACTGTTCTTTTTTAACTTTGAAATTTATTGTTATTGCTGCTTACAGGTTCAGGTTCATGTCGCTATAGTTATTCAGACCCTTGTATCATCGTGTCATATGCCAAGAATAATACTGCGGACTGGATTCAGCTTGAGAAAATTAGGTTTGTTATCATTTAAAGTATCGTCATAAATTTTGATGTAGGTGGGTTTCTGCTTCCCTGTTTACCTTCATTCTACCACTGGCTTTATCCTTCATGGTTAAAAGTACTCAGATTGTTACTTATGTTGAATTACATGAATGCACATATTTACCTGCATATTACCTGCCCTATTTGAAGAACATGTTGTTAAAAGTGTCATTTTCCATTCACTACTTCCCACAGTCAGTAGTAGCTATAACAAACTATTTATTTTTGGTAAAAGTACATTTGAGATAGTAACCTTTCTGATGGAATTCTCCACAAAATAACATCACCGTCTGTCTCTCTAGGTGGCCTGGCTGTGACCTGGTTTATAGGCCTAGAAATGTATCAGATTACTACCTAAATTCCTTCCAGTCTGTGATGATAATTAGTTAACAGCCTTTTGGATCTAATCCCTGGTTCTGTAATTTTCCTTCTAACTTCCCTAAGGCCAATTCAAAAATTCTGCTATAATTGTGATGTGAATTTTAATCATTTATTACATTTTCTTTATTAAAAAAAAAATCCCTTCATAAGAAAACGAAGTTGGATGCTTAAAGAGGGAGAAGCTCATTCGGGTTGAAAATATTTGATTAAATTTAGCAAAACTCAGACTATGTTAACCATTTCTGTGCAGTTTAAATCATAAAATAAACTTCAGAATGGGTGCTAATTTCAGGTATGGTGAGGTATTTAAAGGAAAAAAATACCTTGAAATTTTATTAAGTGATTATTCTGCTCAGTTCAGTTCTTAAATTAGTATGACTCAAGTAAAACATTTTCCATCAGCTCTTTGAAAGTTTTCTTTTTTTTCATGCTATTTTCCTTACCATATTTCCATATTGAAAAAAATGTGATTTATTTGGGCAAGAAGAATAAATATTAGGTTCTTAATCTTTAATATTAAAAATTTCTAGTATTTGAAATAAAAATAAAAGTCTCACAAGTTCAAGTTCTATTTCAACCAAAACTTGAGAAAAGTAATTCTAACTCATAGATTTTAATAGATTGTCTCCCTCTGTGACAGGATAAAGTATTATTTATAGATACCTGGTACAAGCCAAGCTCTGACATTCTGTGACAATTGCTCATTTTATAAGAGAGCATTTTGCTATTCCTTCTAATCTTTAGTAGTTATAATGAAAATGCATTCATTAAGTACTGATTTATATAAATGGCTTTAAGCAAAGCAGCATAAGTATTGGAAGTTTTACACATATGCCTCCATTTTTCTCTAATATATCTCATAGTTTAGATAAATTGTAGTGTATATTTCTTGTTGAATAACAGCTGTATGCTTCTGATATGACAAATAGTGAGTGTATACATTTAATTATAAGATATAGAGATCACATTCAGCTGATTCTATTTATTTTTCACTACATAAGACTTTCAATTTTAGGCCATGCACCAAACTATCATTTTCATTAATGCAAATTTACCATTAGTGATCAGAGTGGACATATTTTCAATCACTTCCTAAAACTAAAATATATTATCTTCATTGATTTAAATTATTTTTGAAGTTAAAAACATAGTCATCATTAAATATTTTAAAGGAAAGGGGAATTGATTACCCCCAAAGGTAAGGCACAACATTCATAATCTACACTGACAATCCTACAGATTTATATGTGCTTCATTGGTGAGTGAAAAATATGGCTTTTCTCTAGTCCTTTCAAAACTGATTTATAGTAAGCCCCAGGTACTACTAGTTTGCATTTTAGTACCACTTTTAATCTTGGCTAAGGCCATCATTTTTACTACAGCAGGTTTCTACTTTGGTCGAGTAAAATGTTTAACATAAATATTAAATAGCAAAAGACCTAGATTTCAGCAGATATGATATAAAAATCCTGTTAAATTATATCATGTTTTTAAAGGCTGGTATGCATGGAAATCTGAAGAATTCTAAATAAGAGCATTTAATTCTCATGGCAAATCTCACATTCAAAACAAAAAAGTATTTGTTTTCTAGGAATAAAGTAACTCATGTAAATATTGATTTTGAAACATACAGCATACAGTGCTCTCTAATAGGTATAAAATTTCAAAGTAAGAATTAAAATTAAGATAATTTTGCAGTTTTTCTTTTTTTCTTCTTAGTATCATATAAAGTATATAGTTTTAAATTGAGTTTCTACCATTTACAAAATACTGTGCTGGATACTCTGATTTTTTACAAGAGCCAACACAGTTGTGTACCATTTTCTCTTCAATTATCTGTTTATTGGCTTATCTGAGTATGCTTACTGCCTGCCTAGTGTTAAAAGTAGAGCTCTTTAAGATATTTAATATTTAAACTCCTATCACTCAATATGGATATCTTAATAACCACACATATTAAAAGGTTTAAGGGGTATAAGATTATGAGTATTTCATCCATAATGTGTAATGTTTTTAAGATAAGAAAACCAGAATCTTCATTAAGAAACAAAATGAGTCTATAAGAAAGATAAAGTGGACACTGTTGAACTTTATTGTGGCACCAATTCTCATCTCTCCAGAGCCCCTTCCAATGTCAGTACTATCATCCACATCCTCTACCTTCCTGAAGACGCCAAAGGGGAGAACGTCCAGTTTCAGTGGAAGCAGGAAAATCTACAAGTAGGTGAAGTGTATGAAGCCTGCTGGGCCTTAGATAACATCCTCGTCATCAACTCAGCTCACAGACAAGTTGTTTTAGAAGACAATCTGGATCCAGTAGACACGGGCAACTGGCTTTTCTTCCCAGGAGCTACAGTGAAGGTTTGATCTCTCTTTCACTCCTTCTCTTCTCCTCCAAAATCTAAAGCTCAATAAACCAAATTGTACTAAACCACTATTTTACTAAAGTATTTTACTAAGTGAAAGTTGCTCAGTTGGGCTTCCTTTGTGGCTCAGCTGGTAAAGAATCCACGTGCATTGTGGGAGACCTGGGTTTGATCCCTGAGTTAGGAAGAGCCCTTGGAGAAGGGAAAGGCTACCCACTCCAGTATTTTGGTCTGGAGAATTCCATGGACTGTATAGTCCATGGAGTCGTGAAGTATTTTACTAAAACCACTATTAAAAGAATAGGTAATATCACTTTACCCTCCCCTGTAAGAATGGGAAATCATTCATTTGTCCATCCTTTGAACAAATATTTTTGAGAACCCATGGTGCCATGTACTGGGCTGAACCTGGAGAATATAACCACAAAAGGCAGATAGGTCTTTTCCTTTTATTGTCTGTCAATTTAGTGGGAGGTTACATATAGCAATGTGCATGTGCAAAACAGCATAATTGTTGATTTGCTGGGAAAGTTTAAGATGCTGTAGAAATACAATATACAGTGCCAGATCCAGACTTGAGGAATTAGGAATGCTATCCAAGAGAATAGGAATAGACTGAAGGGTCATTTCAAATTGGCCAGATGGGAAGACTAGTGTTTCTAGAATCATAAATCACATGCATAAAGGCTAGAAGATGATAGCACAAAGCAGAGGCCTTTAACAGTGTTTGAAATGGTTGTCTAATGGATTCTGAGTTGAGACTTGTGCTAAAGTCTGAAGATATGACCAGTGATGAAACCTTAAAGTCTTGAAAGCTCACTTTTTGAATGAGAATTAAAATCACTGGCTTGCCTGCCCAGAGAGTGTGTGGAGTAAGATACTGTGTCAAGGCAATATTTTAAGATACCATTTGACTTTCAGCTGGACTCTCTCAAGTTGCAAGTATGAAGAAAATAAAGTACAGATGCAGATTGGAGAGTTTTTAAAAATGTGACTCACAAAAAAAAATAAAGGACCTCTGTGCTGCATGGGAGTGAGGTCACAGAAGTCACAAGCAGAATATAGAGATCTAAGACACTCATCTCCTTTTAATAATTCATGGGTTGCAAATTATTTAGAGTACTTCCCTGGTGGTTCAGTGGTTAAGACTTTGCCTTCTAATGCAAGGGGGGTGGGGGGTGGCAGGTTCAATCCCTGGTTGGGAAGTTAAGACCCCACATGCCATGTGGTATGACCAAAAAATAAAAAATAAATAAATTATTTAGGAAACCTTCACCTTTTTAGAAAATCCTCCTGACACAGTTAAGTTGGTGCTTAGCAAATCAAACTCTAGATACTGACTAGCATTAGGAACAGACATCATCTTTGCTCATCATGAGAAAACACCCAGTAAACCTTATGGAGATTTGTTCTGATAAAGACTCTAAAACTTTGGTTCCTTTGGATCCTTTAAAGAGTCATGGATGCCTTTCATATGGGTGTGGAAAAGAACATTTGTAAGGATAACCTGCGTCATATCCCACTACTACTTGATTAACAGAAGGATTTCTGTTGTCACTGTTCACCATTGGCAAGATATGTAAACCCAGGAAACACACAGAGACCTCAGGGCCTGGGATTCACATTCTTTTCCTGTGATGATCATTTGGTAATTATTTGATCTCAGTTCCCTTTACTATATATGTACTTTTTGTGCCTTTTTTATAAGCCATCATTATACCAATTTAATTAACTTTTTAGTTTCTTAATGCATTGTACTTTGGTACCACCCATGTTAAAAATGTATGAAGTATGAGTTTGCTTTGTAGTAATGGTTACTTAAATTACAACTTTGTGTGGAGTTGCTTTTGTGGTCTCTCATCTTCCTGCTAAGCTTACTAATCACACATTTGAGACTTGCCTAGTTACCTACTTGCCTAGTTGCCTATTAAAAAATCATTGTAGTAATGGTTTGTACCAGGGTCTTTGGCTGTCACATAGAAGCTTTTCTCTAATGTTCCTTTTTAAAATTTTAAATAAGTGCAATGATAAAATCTAAGATTGTCATTTTAACTCATTTATATGACCAACCTTTTGCATTTTGACTCAAACCTCTAGCATGAAAAAATTGCTTTTGCCAAGAGATTTGGAGTTCTAGAAATAAAAATTGTTTATTTAAACTGTATGCAATTTCTCCATCAAATATTTTTCCTTTAGTGGGTGGCCTCTGAGATGAAAACAGAGTACAACCAATTAGAAAACATCTCTCAATGTTCCTATTGGTCATAGGACATGTTTTGAGCATTGCTTTATTTTGGGCTTTTTAGTTTTGAGAGTAATGTTTGTTCAGACTATATGTTGTCTTTTCTAAACAATACTCATTAAAAGTCTCCAAGATGTTTTTATCTTAACTAAATTAGAGATTGAGTGTAACATCAATTGAGTGCTTCATTGTGCTTCATTACAGAATAGAATTTATTCAAGGAAAAATGTCCAAGCACAGATAGGATACTCTTTGGTTAAGTAATAACAGCTACTTTTTATTGTCCATGTATTATTCGGAGGACTTGTTATTCCAGATGTGTGTGTGAGATTATGTATATAATCTCGTAGAGTTGATCTTTATGAACCTATGAAGAGATGAAAGTGAACATGGAGGTGTTGAGTAACTTGTCCAGAATGCTCGCTCCTCTTACCAGTGGCGGAGCCAGGATTCAGATACAGGAATCTGATTTCAGAACTCTTGCTCTCAGCTGCCTGATAACTGTGCTCTTACAAGTAGTAAATATAAACTTAGATGCTCCCTATTGGTCTTCTGTTTCTTCCCAACACCTATTTGTTAATTTATCCGCCTGTTTTCTTCCCCATCACTCTCTGGTAGTAGGCTGAAAGATTCTTGTATTTCTCATATATTTTTTTTTTTATCTTGATCTAGCTTTATTCCATTTGTACTAGATATTCTTTTCTCTGGATGATTGATTTTGTTTTTTTGTTTTTTTGTTTTTAATTTGGCTTCACTGAGTCTTCTTTGCTGCACATGGGCTTTCTCTAGTTGTGACGAGCAGGGGCTACTCTTCGTTGAGCCATGTGGGCTTCTCATTGCAGTGGCTTCTCTTCTTGCAGAGCATAGGCTCCAGGTGAGCGGGCTTCAGTAGTTACAGCACGTGGGCTCAGTAGTTGTGGCATGTGGGCTCTAGGGCACTCGGGCTTCAGTAGTTGTGGCACACTGTCCCTGTTGCTCTGCGGCATGTAGAATCTTCCTGGACCAGGGATTGAACCTCTGTCTCCTGCATTGGCAAGTGAATTCTTATCCACTGCACCACCAGTGGATGAATGATTTTCATACATTAAAATGTAGTAAGTTCAGACCAAGCACAGGTTGCTTCCTTATCTTCCACGCTACAACAGCTGGTTTTATTTTCACAATCATATTTACTGGTCCATCACTGCTGACCTAAAGTGAAGTTAAGGAGTTAGGAGTATTATTTTCCTCACGGAGGTAGGAAACATTTTCAGTAACCTATAGAGAAGTTGAAATAGAGTGAGAAGAGAGGAATGCTAAAGAACTTGAAATCAACAGACTCATGGTACCAGATTTCCTGTAATGAGGATGTTGGAGTCAAGAATCATACAAAAGGATGCCGCTGACAAAAGATGACACCATCATTCCTTAATAGAAGTTATATCATGCGTCCTCCGTACTCAAGACCTTTGATGGCTTCCTGGGTAGGCTTCGAGGGGACAAGCCAAACTCCCTAGCATGTAATTCAAGGCTGTTTCCAGTCTATGTCCAGCCTAAGTTTTCATCCTTATCTCCTGTCCTTCAGCATCACAAATAAAATGGAATTTCACACTCCCACCCATTTAGACATGCTTTTCCACCTTTCTTTTTCCTATGCCTAGTCATTCCCCAGCATCCTTAAGGGCCCAGTTCAAATGTCATTGTCTGGATGAAGTTTTGTGTATAGCTAATGTCTGCCTCCTCCCTGTGCTGCTATAACCATGAGGTTGAATAAGCAGGACTTGAGGTTGAAGACTGTCTACAAAATACAGGTTCATTCTTCTTCACTAGTGACCATATTCACTCAGACAGCTTTTTTAAATCTGTATCCTTTTTGCACAAAAACTAAGTCAGATCCCAAGGCTACTGCTAGACCAAAAAAGCAATCAATCACTGTAGTAGCTAGTCTCAGTTCAATAACAAATACCACATGGTTCACCATAATAATGCAAACTCCAAACTTCACCCGTAGCATCTCCTTTCCTCCAGCTGAGGTCTGCTGAGTAGAAAAGAAATAGAGGTCAACTCCTTCCCCCTCCTCCACTAAGTGACTGATTTTAACCTTTGAATCATCAAGGGCTGGGTCAGGAGGAAGGAGAAGAAGCGAGAGGCAGTTATTGTTGTGAGTGGGAATTATTGATCTCATGATCTGGCAAATGATCGAAGCTGGATTTCTCTTGGATCCATCACAAAGCTCTTTGGATATGTCACCACTTTTCACCAGAACTGGGGATTTCTCACCTGTAGCTCCCCAATGTATATCTCTCAGGTTATGTCTACTTCCGCTGCTTCCCACTGGGACTCTGACTCATGACTTCAACCTCTTTCAGCTGAGGGCTCTTTGCCCCTCCAGGAAGCTCTTGGGGGCAGGATCTTAGACAGACCAGATTGCCTCTTGTGTGCATGGGTCCAATCCTAGTCTATGGTGAACATTCACTTTGAATCCATCATTGGGAGAAAAGAAGTTAGTTACTTCAAAATGTAGCCCTCTTGTTACCCAGCCACCTGCCAGGCAGCCCCAGTTGTTAGTCTAAGCCCTTACAGAATCCCTTCCAAGGGATGGCCTTGAAATCCTGAGCCCCAGGCTTGAGGCAAGTGGATGATACCTTCCTCCCCTGCAAGTTCATGGATGTGACTCACAGTTCACCAAGAACCCTCTGGAAAGGAATCATCTCTCTGCTTTCCAGCTGCCAACCTACTTCAGCTTCAGGCTCACTCATTCTCAATTTAGGGAAGTGGCTAAGTCATTTTACCACCTCTTTTGTTAGGTCCTTATATTTGGTCCATCATTTCACTTTGGAATGAGGAGTAGCACCTGTTTTATTGGCACCTTATTTCAACATTCTGTTACAGCATACATATACATCTATGAGAGCGTTTACAATGTTTCTTTGTAGTTATGTTTGTCTCCCTAGTTAGCATGTTAGCTTCTTAAGCTTAGGAACTGTTTCTGCTATTTTTGAATCTCCAGTGTTTGGCACATGATACACTATGCTAGTTGAACAAATGAAAAGCTGAAAAAATACCAAGATCTAGTTTGTGAAGAAAGAAAATAAATTTATATTCAAAGATGACATGAGGGCAAAAATATTGTGAATGGGATTGGATATAGCAAAACTGTTAAGAAAATGAGCTTAACAGGGTTCAAATCTTGGTTTCACCATTTACTAGCCATATGGTCTTGGGCAAGTTATTTAACCTCTTGGTTTCTCAGTATCCTCACCTTTAACAGAGATGATAGTATATCCATCTCATGTTGTGATAATTAAATAAGAAGATACATGTAAACCTTAGAATAGTGTCTGGCATATAGAAAGGTCTTAATAAGTATGTGTCTTCTTCATTGAAAATTTTGAGTACAAATAAGCTCCACAGAGAAGTGAATATAGAGAAAAATAAGTAGAAGGCAAAGGATTGAGATGAAAACCCCAATTAGGAGGGCAGAAGGAAGAATAAGATAGAAAAATACAGAATTCATAAATTATGTCATCCATGTATGTCATTAAGATGATATCAGAATTAAATGAGGTAAATGGATTAGGTTGGACACAAGTATTTCCCATAGGTGTAACTTTTGGCAGTCAAACTAAGGACCAGTTTCAGTTGGAATTAAGTTGAAATGACATTTACATAATTAAAAAATCAATAGTAGTTTTCATTATTAACAACAAATGATTTTTAAGTGCTGTTCATAAGATAAAGTAATAGTAGTGAGGATGTTGATGTTAGAAATAGAGTTTAAGGATGGCAGGTCAAATAGGAAAGATAAAAATGAGTCACTGGCATTCATAGTACATATTTTTCCTTATCTTCTTTAAATTTGTTTCCCGTTTCTTTGGTAATAATATTTAATCCATTTTATCTGAGCCTGTCCTTGTTTATCTCAAGTAAGGCAGAATGATAGAAGACCAAATAGAGTAATTAACTTAAGGAGTTATGTGATCTGGAGAACTGCAATTATAGGTCACCAGTTTAAATCTGTCCTGGGTTGGTAGAAGGCCATTACCATCTGTTGGTTCTTTAGTAATTAATATGAAGTAGGTGTCTAACAGTATCAGCTTTTAATGTAGAACCCGACCTTATGTTTGTTGTGCTTTTTTATTTGGACTGGTAAGCTAAAGAGGACTGTAAGAGGTTACAGAATTAATATGTTCTTCCTGGGCAGCCATCTGTGTTTCTCCTCCATTCTCTTTGCAAGTTCATGGCCTTGTCTGACTTAGCTTCCAGTGTTTTTCCAGAGAGCTTGCCCATGTGGAAGAAAAGGGGCAACACATTCTTAGAGTATTTCTAATTACCATCATGATTTTATTATTTCCCATGAATCCCTAAGCAGCCTTCTATTCACAACCAAATAGGTGGGGCTCTAAATGCCTATAAATCTAGTCCTGGAAGTCAGAAAGCTCCCCAGAGCACCACCCTTCATTAGCAATCTCCACAGTAAGCCAGCCTTGGACTCAGAAAAGCAAGGAGTCTGAACTCACTTGATGTTGAATCGCCTGTCTTAATTGTTGGTTGTAATAATATTTCTTCTTTTATAGACAATTGCATCCTTTCTTTTTTTATACTTTGGTATATGACTCCTAGACTAATCAAGAATTTCTTGTGTCAGTTGTTTCTGTTCTGAAGATACAGGATATACTGTGTCAGTCTGCAGTTGCTAGAATCGGCTCCTGCTGCCACAGCTGCCATTCCCTGGCAGCACTCTCACTATCAGGTGGCTGTGGGTGTTTTGCCACATTTAATAGTGGAAGGCACATTCTTCCTGCCTGAAATGGGAGAATGATTAATCTAAGGGGAACTTCTGGTTCTCCGACTCTTTGAGAATGGTATTGATTATGTCATCAAAGTTTAAGGGAAATGGTTGATTTTTTTTTTTTTCAGCCCCTTCCATTTCAAACATACAGAATCAAGAATCAGTGTTTCACCTTGGGTAGGATTCTGATACCCATCTCCATTGAATAGCATGGATACTGGATAATAAATAATAATAACAACCATAATTATGATAAGTAGTAGTAGAAGCCGTAGTAATGGTGGCATTTCATGAATCATCTGTAGTTGCCAGCACTATGAGGAAGGCCTTTTGATATAAATTTTATATCTACAGTTGGTAAACACTGCATGTCTATAAAGAGCCTGAGAACTTAGTGCTCAGGTTTCTTTAGTCATTCTTGAAACATCTGGACGAATCCCTCAAAGTTATCTCTTCCCAACTCCTCAAACACACATACTGCAGTCTGAAAATGTCCTTAATTTCAAGTTCAAAGAAAAGTGCTAAATGTAAAATTTTAAAGAGTCAGCCTGGAGCTGTTGCAGCTACCTGCTTTCTATAACTCACTGTTAAAGAAAAGACCTGCAAAGGTCAGGAAAGTACTCAGAAGAACCCAGGAACAAATGATTTGGAAAGAGGTATGAGGAGATATTTTGGTTTTTGTTTTTTCTGTTTTCTCTATCCTTTAATAGTACCCAGTGAAGCAAAATTTCCAAATGGATCAATATGCCATGGAGATATATATTGGTCAAGCAGCTGCTTCATTTTGTTTATTCACCCCCATCTTTGGTGGCAGCCAAAATTTGTATTTTGAAAGCATGAATCATCCACAATTGCTTGATATCTGTGTGGGAAAGAGAGTGCATGCTTTGCTCAGTCACTGTTAATAAATGTTTATATCTGCTCAGCTAGCCTGGTTACCCTCAGCTTGCAAAGGCATAAATCACTGGCTTCTGTCAACTCTGGAATTGACCCACAGATTAAATGCAGATCACTAGGAGATAGGTGCTGTTCTGTGTATTTTTTATTTTTAAGAAATCGTCCCACTCTGATTGCTGTGCCTGCACCTGCTAATCTTTTTCTATTTATTATCCTAGTTCATTGTATGGATAGCAAAGAATGCCAGATTACTCCTTCTGCACATTTATGTCAACTTGTGTTGAGAAGTAAATCAACATTAAATGTCACAGATTATGTTGTGAAGGTTTGTCCTTTAGAATAGGCTGTGATCAAATATATTTAAGATAATTTTTCTTAAAAAGTAATTTATTAAATTTTGCAGATGTATGTCAAGGATTGGGAGTAACTAAGTATACAGAATTTACATATCTTAATCTTTTATTTCTGCATCCAGTTAGACTGCTTCCTCTCTCTTCCATTTACTGTTGATAAATATCCAATAATAATGCCAATGTTCCTAGTTTAACAAACACCAAAGGCCCTAATGAGGAGCCATTAGGTAAATCAACAACCCATTAAGGAGAAGCACTAAGTCAAAAAAGAGAGTCTATTAATTTTCTTATAGCTGTTGTACATTATGCATTTGCCAAATTCATTATCCCAGTGGACACTAGGCAGATCTCCAGTCCTGAATAAGAATTGGAGCTTTCATTCTGGGGTTCTGCTGTCACTTGTCTATTATCACAAATTGTTGAATCACTAATGAAGAATAAAGGTTGTAGCATCCAAATTATGGAAAAAATGTAAACTAATTTGTCTGCAAATGTAGAGTCTTAACACAAGTTGAGGCTAGTGAAAAAAGTCAAAGACAAATGGTGAAAGGGATGATTACATTCGAAGCAGAATTTATTTCTAAATGTGTGTTTTGGGAATATAGTCCCCTGGCAGAGCAATATCTGCCTGCCATAATGCCTAACTTGTCTTCCATAAGTTGGGCACCCCATAAAGAGGTTTCAAAAATCCATTTAATGATTTTCTTTTTTTAGACTGTAAGGACAAACAGGAGGAAATCAGATATGCTTTCCAGAAATATGCTTTGCAAATCGCTGTACTGGAAACTATCTGGTCTGTGACTTGAGAGATTTGAGTACTGGCTTTCTAATGAGGATAAACCTGAGCTCAGTAAGACTTGTGGCTAGACCATGTTCTCATGTCTTTTTCTATTAAGAATCGGAATGTTAACTACGGTTTTCTGGCTACATTCCAGCTTGGTTAATTGCATGCTGTCTCTCTAAATTCGCTTTGCTTGGGATGTTCCTCATTTTGGATTGCATTGCTCTTATTGTCATGTTTCCCCCAAGAGGTGGGTACATGATATTGTAAAATGAGCCAGAATGTAATTTGTTAAACTAATAAGAGTACTTTGGGGATGAAGGGTTAAATGTAAGTAGTGTGTTTTTCACAATTTCCCCCCAATGAGGCCTATTTGTACAGTAATTAATGTGGAATAGCACTAGTGAAACATGAAATTGAGCCAAATCACCATGACAAGAGTGGCAATAACACAGAAACAAATAATTTCAATAAATTCTACTAAAAATAACCATTCAAACAAATCCCCAGAGCCTCCCTTTTCTTGTTTGTTTATGATCTGAAGCTGACACATTTAATCACTAATTATAAGTTAATACAATATTCAATGTGAAATTTATTTTATTCTATATGAACATATAAAACCTAGTAACATTTCCCATCATCTTTGTACTTAGCACAGCTCAGAACTCAATTATTTACATAGTGGTACTCATTAAGGTAAGGTTTGTTAAATGAATGAAGATAGGGGATGAAAGAAGGAAGGGAATTAGCATTTACTGATTTCCTAAGATTTAGCAGTCTTTAGAATAAGCATGTTACTTGCACTATCTCATTTAATCCTCACAATTGCCCCCATTTCACAGATGAAAATAAAGAGGCTCCTAGAGCTAAGTGACTTCTCTAAGATCAAACAGCTTTGATTTTCAAAGCCAGGTACATTGTATAATAAAGTCTCAGCCCTTTTGTTCCTCAGTATCTTGCAGCCTCTCACGTTGTGTCTGGTGTTCTGGGCCTTAATTTGAGGAGGCAAGTCTGAAAACCTCAGACACTGTGAAAGTCATATTGATCTCTACAGACAAGGTTAACAACTGCTCTGTGGAATTTTTCATTGTTATTCTTTCTCTCATTACTCCAATTCAAATCTGTCACTATGGCTATTTTAGAATTGTCATAACTATTGCCAAATAATTACACACTTGTCACAAAATATACCATAAATTGAATCTTTATGAATCGTAGTACAAAGTGGTTCAAATGCTTAATGAATCCAGAAAAGAATGAGAAAAAAAAAAAAGACTCTTTGAACTCCCTAAAATTTGCTCACTGTGGTTGAATCTGTTGTGTTGACTAGAGAAAATGCACTTCAGCCCTCCTGCACCTGGACTGTGTTTATAGCCAAGTTATCAGTTTTTTAACTGACATTAAATTACCTGGAAATTGAATGTGTGCAAAATGAAAGAAATTCATTTTGCCTCACGAAAGAAATCACTCTCTTCCTATTTTGTTTTTTTCTTTATAAGCATGAAAGTCTGTACCTTTAAAGACCATTGAACCAGGATGTAGGAAATATATATTTCTATGTGATAATAGCTACAGCATGGTGAGAGGCTTAGTAAACACAATGATATGTAATGCTGTAGGTCAGTCCATTTCTGGTCACTCAGTCACATATCTCACTTTAATCTAGAAACTTTTATACCAGTATATTTTGCTTCCAGACAGTGGCTAATTTATGGCTCTGCCAACAATGCCATTTTAATTAATTTTATTCATCTTATTTCTCTTTCCTCTGCTCCTCATATCTCATCTGTTTGCGTTGCCTAGATTTTAATTAAAAAACCTCTCCTCTCTAAGGAGCAATCTGAAGTGGCAAAAATAATCACTTAAAATATTACAGTCATTAAAAAATTGGCTGTGGTGGAAGCCATGCATTTTCAATTTTCCTACAAATGATGTTTTAGCTTCCTTTTAAAGTGCACTTTGTATCTGAATTGTCTGCCACCAGCCAGCTTGGCTATCAAAAATGGTCTTCCAGCTGGGTGGGCTGAGTGACAACTCCTTAATGGAGGAAATGGATGGCTCTCTGCTCATGTAGAGGGGAAGGCACACCAGGCAGATTTCATTCCATCTGCCACCAGCTCTCTGCAAGCTGGCATTGCCCAAATGCCCAGTATACTCACTCCAACTAAAAGGATATCGTCAAAAATAAATTGTAAGGCTACAGATACCTGAAAGAATCATCAGGGCCATTAGACCCTAGGGAGATAATATTAAGAGGTGCCTCAGTGTTCATCTTTGATGAAAACCTAATTAAACTATGGTGGAGGTGATTGCAAGTACTTTTTTTACAAGTACAGAGGTGAAGTCATTAACATTTTCAGCAGAGTATAAAGAGCAACCTTAGGAAAATGCTGTCCTGAATTGTGGCCAAAGACTTGTTATATTGAGAAATTTGCACTGATGTTTCCTGTTGATGTTTTTCTGAATGGCAAATTCATGTCACTTAGTTACAGTGTGTTCTGCTTTTCAAGTAAAGGAAATCCATTTAACAGCAAAGTAGAGAAATATTTTTGATTGATAGATGGAAACAAATAAGGATGATATGTTAGGGATTTTTAAAAACTGGAGCTTTCATAGTACTTAGAAGTATAAAGTATGTGTCATTGGTCAATGCTAAAATAATGAAATGAAGTAAAAATAATATTTAATGTCATTATGTAATTAGGAGGGCTAAGGATAGAAAGAAATGTATAGAACCATCTGCATAATTTATATCTTTACTTTACTCAAAATAAATTCTTAATTATTTGATACTCACCATAAGTTATTCAAAAGTTGAGACTCAGGAAGTCACATGTTATTTGTAATCATTTGCTCTGCAAAAACCTGCTATATTTTTACCATACTCAATATAAAATTGTCCTAAATTCCAAAGTATTTGTGTTTTTATTGTATCAAGAGCTCATATATCTCACAGAGTTAGAAATTTAACTGTTTTATGAAGTTGTTTAGACTTTAATTGTCATTGCATGTAAATGACATGAATTTGAATAGATGCAAAGCAAAAACAACTGGGTATTAAAATCACTGAGTAATTTCCTGAAATTCTTTTCATTCTTTAAATTCACATTTTGTTTGGATTTTTAACATAAACACATGTATGTTATACAATGAAAGTTCATGTGTAAGAAAAATGGCAGCAGACACCTTGCAACATTAAGTTTTCCTAAGGGAAATGTTTGGCAATCTGCCAACGTTTAGAGAGCTTTAAAGTTCTAATTCATGATTCAGTATATTCTGAAAATTAATGAATGATTGTAATATTTTACCATATTGTATTGTGCAGTTGTATTATTACAAATGGTCTACTAAACCACCAAACGTCTTTGGTAACACCCAAATAACTAACAAAAAGATCCTCTAAAATATACCTCAGTTTTTTTTAAAATACCTACTTATTTTAAGTTTGTGAAATGAGTTTAACAATATGGTATTCAGTTTCATAATGATCTTTCTTTACATAAATTTTCCATCTCAACTAAATTAAAATATGCATCAAATATGTTAATAAATACATCTTGGAAGAGTAGCAAAGTATAATTATGTGTAACACAGAGTCTTCAAATATTAACAAACAGTTCTGAGGTAAACAGAATCAAAATGGAAATAATTAAATTGATGTTTAGTCAGAAATGACCAAGATTTTATGTTAAGCAAATCACTCTTTTCATTACACAAATATATTCTTCTAAATTGTAACATGAGATTATTCCATTTTCATGTGAATAGATGTTTCATGTTTGCCTCTTACTTGGACAATGACCTAATATCATTTGCATCAGTGTAAAAGTCATATTAATTCCAAATGAATATAGACCACAAAGAGTCGGACCCAAATAAGTGACTGAGCTGAACTGAACTGCAGTTGCTCAGGATCCCAGAATGGGAAGATAATTGTAAAAGCCACTATTTAGAGCTTGGTGGCTTTATTATTAGGAAGGTAATCTTTGTTATTCTAGTTGGCATTCATTATCCTTATAGAGTACGTAGTAGTAGAGAATCTTTGGGTTTGTCATTGCTTGACAGTTTCATTTTACTGTTAAATAAACTAAAACCTAGTTTTGATCAATGTGTGTGGATTAAGGATTGCATATAATGAGCTCAGTGTAGCACCCATGAATAATGTGTACTCACTGTGGTGTGAAGAAGATCTTCAAGCAGATGAAGCCTGCCACACAGTATAGCATTATCTAACCCGGGGGCTTCCTTAGTGGCTCAGATGGTAAAAAAATATACCTGCAAAATGGGAGACCTGGGTTTGATCCCTGGATTAGGAAAATCCCCTGGAGAAGGGAATGGCTACCCACTCCAGTATTCTTGCCTGAAGAATTCCATGGACAGAGGAACCTGTGGGCTATAGTCCACGGGATTGCAAAGAATCAGATACGACTGATCAACTAACACTTACACTTTCAAGCTGATGAGAGGCACAGTGTGTATGCCTTATGTCTTAGTGCTGTGAAATGACTCCCCCAAGATCATATGCTCCAACTCTCTGAACGTCTGGAAACTTCTGGAAACTTTTTTACTCTTCCATTATAGTAATCTGATTTCCCTCCCTATTGATTTTATCTGCCACAATCAGTTTAATTGTCATAAAATATTTCTTTGCACATACTACTGCTCTGTTTTAGAACATCACCGCCGATGGAATATAGCAGTGACCTCAGAATATCATTTAAGATCCTCTACAATCAGGCTCCAATCTAATTCTCAAAATTATGCCTACTTGTCACCTGTCATTCATTCATATTTGTCATCCAACTTGGATTTTTATCCATCCTTTAAAGCCATTTGAAGACCTGCTCTTCCATGAAGCCCTGGACACAATGACTGCTACCTTCTTTCACTCGTTAGCACTTTCCATATGCTGCCTTTGATATATCTCAACTAGGCTGCAATTTTTTTAGAGCAAAGATTAGATTATTATTATAATCAATTATAAACCTCTTCCCTCCACTGACTTCCTTGATGCTTCCTACCTTGTGAGTTTTCCATAAAAATTAGTAATTTCCATAAAGACATAACCATATCATAATTTATTCATTTATTAAATTATTCCACAAATATTTTTTAATTACTGCCATATACCAAGCATTATGCTAAGACCTGGAATACAGGAATATGATCCTTGCCCTACAGAACCTATAGTCACTGATCTAACTGAAATTCTCTGTCCAATTATTTTTCTTCATTTCTATTTTATTTTAAGAGTATATGAAACTTGAAAGAATGTTTGATCTTTTATTTATTAGCATGTCTCTATGTGTGACATTACCAGAAAATGATTAATGCAAAAACTTATCATATTTTTAAAAGTTAAGTACTCAGTTTACCCAGCTCTATAGTTGGATCTTGCCTTTGCTTCTTCACTTGAAGCTGGAAAAAAAAGTATATTAAAAAAAACATCACAAGAAATTGTTTTTCTTTATTTTCTGTAAGCCTGGTGTTCTTTCGGAGAATGACAAAGTTTGTTGTTTACAGGCTCCTCATCAGGGACATCATGCACTTCCTAGATCTGGTCAGAAACTTTTACTGAAAAGCTGGCTGAGAATATACCATCATATCAGGGATTACTTTGACCTTTTCTGTATTCCATGTTTTGATTAGCAAGCTATTCTGCTCATATCCCATTTAGAGACAAATTGTGAAAGGCTTGAATGGCAAGCCAGAAATATATGGAATATTGAAAAGGTCAGTGTGATTTAAGTCCAAAACCACAGTATTGAAAATATATGACAAGTCATTATCACACTTAATTCCCACAACAAGGACTGTGGTAAAGATGGGAAATTATTTCAATTAAAATATTCTTGTTTCACATTGAAGGCTGAGGTGGCAAAGCTCAAATGGTCTCTTGACTCCTCTTTTGGGATAACTTAATAAGTTAGAAAGAAATTGTAACTGAATTAAACAAGACCAAAAAAAAGAAAAAGAAGTAACAAGCTCGTTTGATTTCAGAGTCCATCGTAGAGGGAATAATATAGTGACTTTTCTAAAAACTCTAATTATACATGAATAAGACAGATACAGCCATAAAACCAATTCAATGAACACCCCACGCTCTCTTTTTATCTACAGCATAGCTGTCAGTCAGATGGGAACTCCATTTATTTCCATGGAAATGAAGGCAGTGAGTTCAATTTTGCCACCACCCGGGACGTAGATCTTTCTACAGAGGATATTCAAGAGCAGTGGTCAGAAGAATTTGAGAGCCAGCCTACAGGGTAAGTAATTGTTATCTCCCATGCTGGGTATAGCACTTACATTTATTCCACTGGACAAATTTTAAATGCATACTGCTAAATAGCAAAAGCATACTTAAGTCAATACTGGAGAGTCTTATCATGGACAAGCCAAAGGGGTACACTTATCTTAAACATTCCTTATTAAGCAATCAATTATTTTATGCATAGTAAAAATTTGTGATTGCAAATATCTTTTAACTTCAGTTGAATACTTATATCTCATCTTTGTTTATGCAGCTTTTACCAGCTTTTTGTTTTTGTTTTTTTCAATGTGTGTAGCATATAAAATCTTTCCACTACTTTTATATTGAGACTTTCAGTTGTCTCCCTGGGATCTGAGATTTATAGATGCTGTTACCGATTTTTAGTGGAATATGGTTTTGATCTATAACAAATTAGTTGTTTTGGGGGTAAAATTTACCATTTAGAGATTTTTAAAGGAAGAATATAAGCCTGAAGTTGAAACAATGAGGATGCTTTGGTGGTAGTATTTTCTTGCTTTTCTAAACTATGTGCCTGATCTTCTGGGTCCAGTGTCCCTAAGATATTTCTATTAATTGAACAGTACTTTCAGAAGTTCAAATTGAGAAAAATTAACAGGTTCAGAGAATCAAAATTCATAAGATAGTGTGTGTTGGAATTCTAGAAATTTTCTGGTTCTCACCTGGCTTTTTTTTCCAGTACATGTACACTTGTAATCAGAACACCAGATTCTTGCTGTTTAGTGCATGTTTTCTGAAACCATGATGAAGGTGAATGAAATTAACATAAAATATAGTTTCATAATGATTATGAAATAGCAATGACTTAACTGTTAACTATCAGAAACTTTTCAAGAATACAACATTTGAGGTATTTACATATCTCTGATCTCAACAAATTCAATCAAAACTGGATGAGACCTAAGTGCCTGAGGGACCAGAGGGCCACCATGGACTTCTTGGGTTCCCCACTTCCTATGCATTGCCCAGAAACTGCATTTGGACCCGATAAGAGGGAAATCTGACCAGCAGCCTGAGCTGCTGCTGCTTGACTTTCTGCTGCCACATCAGGACCTCTCACTGTTGCAAGCAAGATTTCTACTAGTGCACACAGCCCTGCTCTTCCTGTCTCAGGGAAATCTAGCCTGTGAGAAGCCTCTGAAGAAAATTGACGCCTTGAGGGACCCCCTACTCAGGGGGTACCATTGGCTTCTCCAAGCCTAGCAGTAATGCTCAGGCCCTTAAGTCCACAAAGTCCTTCTCTTCTGAGGTTCTTGTCACCCTTGAAGTTACATGTCCAGTATGACTCTGGTGTCTACTTGAGGGACCAGCGACCATTGTTTCTCTTTCTTTGTGTCCAGGCTCTCCCCAGGAGGCTGGCTACTTTCCTTACACAAACGGGGCTCATTCCACTCCCCTCATAGACCATTGGTGTGATTTAGAACTTTGACCATGCACCCAAGTCTTCTTTACCCACTTTCTGGAGATAAAAGACCCATCACCAGCATATCAGCTCTTTCTGACTTCTGATATAAAAGACCAATTCAGATCCCTTTCCTAACAATGGAGCTTGACTGCCTATGAGAGGGTCCCAAATTTTCAATCACCAAAGACTCATTGGCCTCCACTCCTTCACCTCTCCAAGTTTGTACTATCCATGCAGCAGTGACAGGTTATTCTTTTTCAGTGAGACCTATATCCCCTGGGAACTCAGGTGATGCCCCAGTGATATCCTGACACCCAGCCTCCTTCCTACTAAAGCAGAGAGAGAAACACAAGTCTCCAGTGGTAACATTCTGGCATGCAAACCCTTTCCTATCTGTTTATCTAGTTAACTGGCTAGCTAGTTAGCGATGCATCTCTTTCCTCTAAGTTCTAATGTCCTCTTATTCTTTTGGGAAGAGATAAAATTTATTTTTACCTATGGCCTTCATATCCACATATTTCCTCTCCTAGAATGTTTTTAGCTTGTTTTATTGTGTTTTTAGCTTTATTTTAGCTTGTTTTATTATCAAAGGTCGTCTATAGAAGAACAAAAGAATGCTTTACTATATGGACTAATGGTCCACACACCTCTCCACTACTAACATTAGTGGAGACTTAGTTCAAACACACAGAAAAACCCTTTAGGAATTAAGCTTAGAAAGGAACAGATTTTATATTAAAAGAAACCAAACATACTTTAGAAAATTAATGTACTAACCCAGAAAAATAACTGGCAAAAAGTATATTCCAGTTAACAGATCAGACATTCTGTTATCTCAGAGCACTAATGATATAAGAATTTGTGGTTAAACCAAAACTTTCATCTTCCAAAACAAACCAAAAGAAATAAAAGTATCTATGCTTGAAAAAAAAGCTAGTTAACACAGACACAGAGGAACATCAGACTAAATTCCATTCACTTAGTGACTCACATGGTTTCTTTGGCCAATTCTCAGTACTGAGATATATCAGGTTTTGGTCACAGTTAAGAGGCTGGTACTTTCAAGCCGTGACATTGTCAGCAGATTTCTGTTCCAATAACATACAATAATGTGCTTGATAAAAGCACCTGTGTCACTGTAATTGGAACACAATTAATTCACCTAAATTCTGAAATCAGCTTAATTATTCTAGCAACCACACCTTAGGTTTGTTGTAGCTTTTCCTCTAGGATATCAGACCACACTGCCCCCTCTCAGAACTACTTCATTTATACTCTTATCTGGTGAACCAGTTATCCATGTTGGCCCTATATTACAAAAAAAAAAAGATATAAAAGGATAATGAGAGAATCTAGTACTTTCTTTGTTTTGGGATGGTGATAAATTGCTGGTTTAATCTGTAATGTTGTATGTGAATGTGTATATGTGTGTATACCTTCTCCACACCTATTCACTCCCAAATGCTGCTTTATTGATCTAGCATAGAATGCTGTTGTAGTAATTCTTAATCAAAACTCCAGTGAAGATATCCAGTCACAATTAAATTAATGTGAAGCATTTTTACCTAGGGTAAGAACTGACAAAGAAAAACAGATTAGGATCTTGGTAGTGAAATTCTTTATGTGTTTTTGAGCCAGATTTACTGAATATTTGTCTCATTCTTCCCCTCAACCATCACCACCCACACAGACAATTTATCATCATAAGCTCACTGCTCAAACAGACATAAAACATAGGTGTTAAATTCCCACAGTATTCAAGAGTGACCAATTGAATTGATTGAATTCTGACACTTTGAGGTCACTTTCTTTTAAGACAAAAAAATCAATTATTAATATGGATATAATATTTTCATCTCTTTTAACTATGTTTTTTCTCCCATGAGAATTATGAAAGAGAAAAAAGAATATGCAGTCCTCTCTAATAATATCTTCAAAACATTTCATATGAATTCAGGCAAGAAAAAGTTTCCACAGTCATTATGACTTTTTTTGGAACCCAGTTTCCAAATATTCCCGTTTCCTTACTATTTGAATGAAACTGTTTGATCTCAGATCACAAAGATGCAAAAATTGTTTGCCTTTCACATCACAAAGCTGTATGTAGACAGGTTTATTTTAAGTGGAATTTTAAGGTTTATTTTCTTTTTCCTAGAGAAGACACATCTGTTACTTCAGCAAGATAGAAACTTTAATAGATAAACTGATAATTTATATGAGCCTTTGTGAACTTTGGCTTAACCTTACAAACACATCATTTAATTGGCAACTACAGTATCTCACCTAGCCGAAGCTGTCTTCAGGTGGGAGACGGCTTTGTAGAGAAACACATTACTAGAATATGGAATTTGTATACTTGTCATGCATGTTTTTAACTATTCAGATAACTTTTAAAAATATCTGTTTTATTGCTTTCACTGAAGTATTAATGTTAGAGAATCTCCACAATGTAATGAATGTTAAGCTGTGTTTTGAAGTGTAATTAATTTACAATGTTGTGTTAGGTTCAGGTATACAGCAATGTGATTCAGATATATATATATATACATAGATATATCATAAATATGTGCTATATATATGATATATATGTATATATATTTTTCAGATTCTTTTCCATTATAGGATTATATATTATAAGATATTGACTATAGTTCCCTGTACTATATAGTGGGACCTTACTGTTTATTCTGTATATAATAGTTTGTATCTGCTAATCTCAAACGCCTGATTTATCCCTCCCTGCCTTTCTTCTTGGTAAAATGTTTGTTATCTATGTCTGTGAGTCTATTTCTGTTTTGTAAATAAGCTCATTTGTACCACTTTTTTATGTTATACATGTAAACAATATCATATGATACTTGTCTTTCTCTGTCTGACTTACTTCACTTAGTATAATAATCTCTAGATCCAGGTCTATTCATATTACTGCAAATGGCAGTATTTCTTTTTTTTATGGCTGAGTAATTGAATATCAGACTATTGAATAAAAATAGCATACTCTAGTCTTCCCTAACTGCCTCAAATCCTTGGCAATTATAGAAAATGAGCAAATGAATCTGTAATGACACTCTGAAAGGAAAAAGTGTGCCCTAATTGAGCCAGGAATTAGGAAGTGTTACAAAAAAAAAGACCAAAAAAGGAAAGGATCTGATTAAAGGAGAAAACTATAACTTAAAATACGTATTGAATGAGGCACTACAAGAAGGTGTAGGTACTGAACACAGGAATCAGATGGGGCTCTGACGTCCTGCTGTGGAGATTGCCAAGTAGGTGAGTCTCTCACTGCATTCAACTTCTGTGTGGACACTTCTGCCCTTAGGAAGAAGCAGTGAATGTGAACACTTGGAATGGAGAAGCAGGGCAATCCCAGGTGACTGGAAACCTCAAGTATCCCCATGGTACTCCCCACCCAAGGGCACATCTGCTCTCATTGGTGGGCATTTTTACACCAAAACTAAGGGTGAATAGCGGATACAAATCTGAGCAAATGATCTGGAATCATCAAATCTGAGGAAAATCCACTCCATAAAAATAATTAATCAAACTAGAGAGCTAAGAGCTGAGAAAATAGAAGTAGCAGAGTAAACAAATGGAGATTTTATAAGAATTATAGTTAATGTCCTCAGAGAGATAAGAAAGCATACTGTATTTGTTAAATTAAAACATTTTATGAAGAAAAAAATAGAGATGTGAAAAATGAAAATGTATGATTGTTGAAACAAATTTAATTGATTTTTCCCCTGAATATGAGCATAAGCATAGGTAAAGAACAAATTAGTGAGCTGGAAAATTTGAGTTTTGAATTTTTTCCAGAACTTAGGATTATTGTATATTATATATACTATACTGTAAAGTATAGGGGGAAGAATACCATTTCTAACATTAGAAATAATAGGAATTCCTAAAGGAGGAAGGGTCAGAGGGAATATGTAGAATGAAATATTAAAAAAAAATTGAAGAAAGTTTCCCAAAACTTAAAAAGAAGAAAGAAGAGAAATAGTTCCTATGAATGAAAATGTTTAGCAAATGAATGGAAAAATATCCAGTCCTAGACCATAAGAGAGAAACTTTAGACAGTAAAAGTTCAGTTCAGTCACTCAGTCCTGTCCAACTCTTTGCAACCCCATGAACCGCACCACACCAGGCCTCTCTGTCAATCACCAACTCCCGGAGTCCACCCAAACCCATGTCCATTGAGTCGATGATGCCATCCAGCCATCTCATCCTCTGGCATCCCCTTCTCGTCCCACCTTCAATCTTTCCCAGCATCAGGGTCTTTTCAAATGAGTCAGCTCTTCACATCAGGTGGCCAAAGTATTGGAGTTTCAGCTTCAACATCAGTCCTTCCAATGAACACCCAGGACTGATCTTCTTTAGGATGGACTAGTTGGATCTCCTTGCAGTCCAAGGGACTCTCAAGAGTCTTCTCCAACACCACAGTTCAAAAGCACCAATTCTTTGGCGCTCAGCTTTCTTTATAGTCCAACTCTCACATCCATAGATGACTACTGAAAAAACTATGGCCTTGACTAGACGGACCTTTGTTGGCAAAGTAATGTCTCTGCTTTTTAATTTGCTAGGCTGGTCATAACTTTCGTTCCAAGGAGTAAGCGTCTTTTAATTTCATGGCTGCAATCACCATCTGCAGTGATTTTGGAGCCCCAAAAAATAAAGTCAGCCACTGTCTCCACTGTTTCCCCACCTATCTGCCATGAAGTGATGGGACCGGATGCCATGATCTTAGTTTTCTGAATGTTGAGCTTTAAGCCAACTTTTTCACTCTCCTCTTTCACTTTCATCAAGAGGCTCTTTAGTTCTTCTTCACTTTCTTCCATAAGGGTGGTGTCATCTGCATATCTGAGGTTACTGATATTTCTCCCGGCAGTCTTGATTCTAGCTGGTGCTTTATCCAGCCCAGCATTTCCATGATGTACTGTGCATATAAGTTAAATAAGCAGGGGGACAATATACAGCCTTGACGTACTCCTTTTCCTATTTGGAACCAGTCTGTTGTTCCATGTCCAGTTCTAACTGTTGCTTCCTGACCTGCATACAGGTTTCTCAAGAGGCAGGTCAGGTGGTCTGGTATGCCCATCTCTTTCAGAATTTTCCACAGTTTATTGTGATCCACAGAGTCAAAGGCTTTGGCATAGTCAATAAAGCAGAAATAGATGTTTTTCTGGAATTCTCTTGCTTTTTTGATGATCCATCGGATGTTGGCAATTTGATCTCTGGTTCCTCTGCCTTTTCTAAAACCAACTTGAACATCTGGAATTTCACGGTTCACGTATTGCTGAAGCCTGGCTTGGAGAATTTTGAGCATTACTTTACTAGCGTGTGAGATGATCGCAATTGTGCAATAGCTTGAGCATTCTTTGGCATTGCTTTTGGGATTGGAATGAAAACTGACCTTTTCCAGTCCTGTGGCCACTGCTGAGTTTTCCATATTGTTGGCATATTAAGTGCAGCACTTTCACTCAGACCAGTAACGCTGAAGAAGCTGAAGTTGAACAGTTCTATGAAGACCTACAAGACCTTCTAGAACTGACACCCAATAAAGATGTCCTTTTCATTATAGGGGACTGGAGTGCAAAAGTAGGAAGTCAAGAAACACCTAGAGTAACAGATAAATTGGCCTTGGAGTACAGAATGATGCAGGGCAAAGACTAATAGAGTTATGCCAAGAGAACACACTGGTCATAGCAAACACCCTCTCCAACAACACAAGAGAAGACTCTACACATGGACATCACTAGATGGTCGACACCAAAATCAGATTGATTATATTCTTTGTAGCCAAAGATGGAGAAGCTCTATACAATCTGCAAAAACAAGACCGGGAGCTGACTGTGGCTCACATCATGAACACCTTATTGCCAAATTCAGACTGAAATTGAATAAAGTGGAGAAAACCACTAAACCATTCAGGTATGACCTAAATCAAATGCCTTGTGACTATATAGTGGAAGTGAGAAATAGATTCAAAGGACTAGATATGATAGACAGAATGCCTGATGAACTATGCTTGGAGGTTCATGACATTGAACAGGAGACAGAAATCAAGACCATCCCCAAGAAAAAGAAATGCTAAAAAGCAAAATGGTTGTCTGAGGAAGCTTACAAATAGCTGTGAAAAGACGGGAAGTAAAAAGCAAAGGAGAAAAGGAAAGATATACCCATTTGAATGCAGAGTTCCAAAGAATTGCAAGGAGAAATAAGAAAGCCATCCTCAGTGATCAATGCAAAGAAATAGAGAAAAACAATAGAATGGGAAAGACTAGAGATTCAAGAAAATTAGAGATACCAAGGGAACATTTCATGCAAAGATGGGTTCAATAAAGGACAGAAATGGTAGGGACCTAACAGAGCAGAAGATATTAAGAAGAGGTGGCAAGAATACACAGAAGAACTGTACAAAAAAGATCTTCACGACCCAGATAATCACGATGGTGTGATCACTCACCTAGAGCCAGACATTCTGGAATGTGAAGTCAAGTGGACCTTAGGAAGCATCACTACAAACAAAGCTAGTGGAGGTGATGGAATTCCAGTTGAGCTATTTCAAATCCTGAAAGAACACAGTTGAAAGTGGAAATCTTTAGATGAGTTTCATTGTGCTTTCCTTGGTAACACTAAGCATAAGTTTAAAAAAAATGAAGCAGTTATCTTAGTGTTCTGAGAGAGGATTATTTGGAACATGACGTTCTCCTTCTGACAAATATGATTCAAGTATTGGAGAGAAATAAAAAGCTTTTCAGACACAAGGGTTCAGAAAGTTTACTACTCCTGAACACTCCCTGAAAGAATTACTAGAAGATGTACCCATAGAAGTTAATCCAAGAGAAATATGATAGATTCAAGAAAGAGTAGTGAGCAAGGAAAAAAGGAAAGCTTGTAGTTCAGACTGAAAAAAAAATGATTATTAAAATATTTATATCAAAGTTTATAGTTAAAGCCCAGATGACCTCAATATGAAAGGTACAACAGGAAACTGACAAGAAGAGAAAAAGAAGGAATTAAAATACTGCCAACGTTCCTTTACTTGCTTGGAGTGAGAATATAGGTCTTGGGTAACTCTTAATGTTAGTAGAAAGCTTTAAGGGTAAATATGTGTGTTAAAGAAATTATGTTAGCCGTATATAGGCTACATATCTTCTAAAGCATTAGCTTAACAGAATAAAGAGAACTCAGTCCATAAATGCCAGGAAAGTGACAGAGAAATAAACAAAAAACAGGGTAAATAGAAAACAGAAAACAATTTGGCATGAACCAATCTAAGATCCCCTGGAAAGGAGAATGGCTACCCACTCTAGTATTCTTACTTTGGGAATTCTATGGACAGGGTAGCCTGGTGGACTACAGTTCACGAGATCATCAAGAGTTAGACACGACTGAGCAACTAACACTTTCACTTTTTCAGTCTAAATATATCAATGCACAATAAACTTGAGTGAGTTATGTTCATTTATTAAGTGAGATTTTCATAGTAAGTTTTTAAAAATCAGCTATATATTTGCTAGTTATGAAAGACTTAAACTAGAATAACATAAGAAGTTGAAAGTCAATGAAGAGAAACTAATACACCAGATAAATGCAACAAAAGAAGCAAGGAGGCATATTAATATCAGATATTCAAACCATATAAAATAGCATTCAGATTTAAGCAATAAAAAGGAATATTTTATGCAATAATATATGAAGAGCACTTTGCACAGTGCATGACACATAACAAGCAATCAAAAAAATTTAAAAATTGGTTGCTGTTCCAACTGTGGTTACTGTTGGTAATAGGATATGACCAAAGTGGTACTCAAAGAAAAATTATACTCACAGAAACTAGTAAGATATAAAAGAAACACAAACAAAATTAAATAGCCCAATGAAATCTAAATGAGATTCTCTAAATAAACTAATGGAAGGTCATTTTAAGAAAGACAGTATTAGTTAAAATGATAATTGGATATATTTTGAAACCACAGAATTGCTAAAATGGATCAGAGTAAACTCATTTCAAGCTGTTAAAAGACTTCTTATTTGTTCTGGTTTGCTTTTGATGTGGGTTCTAACATTGCTTTCTATTTAAGCAAATTGTTTTTCTATTTTAAAATAAAAACAGTAAATTTTCAAATAATAAAAAAATAAGTTCATATGGTTAGGTATGCCAAAATTGTTCTGGAATTCCTTGTTTAATTTGCAGCATATTTTTATCTTCACTTTGGCACTGCCATTCTTGAGTTAATAACCTCTTCCCCCTCCAAACTAGCTGTCCATGTGAGCATCCAGAATACAGCAACTATTTTCCTCTTCAAGAAAGGACTCTCTTGACTGAAGTCACAGAAAAAAGAGAATGAAATCTGAATCTTAATTCCTCACAGCTTGGAACATTAGACGATAGGATTTTTCTGTAGCAGTGTTAGAAGAGGCTGCTGGCACTGAAATGTTCAGATACCCACTTCTTCAGCATATCTTTGCTCTCCATAGTCTTTCTTCAGTAGTTCACCTGCTCTACACTGACCACAAGGCACTCCTGAATATCTAGGAGTTTATATGAAGGAAAACCAGAACTCTGATACCTCAAGAAACATAGCTCAGGGTTATGTATTAATAGAACACATCTAGGAGCATTAGAAAATTGAGAATTTAATTCCTCACCCCCATAAATTATGCTAAATAATATAATTATTTAGTGATGTATTTTGAAGTATGACAACAAAATAAGTTTGGCATATATAATAAAATATTATGTAACCCATTTTTAAAGAGTTAATAATAATCTGGGGAACTTGTATATTATTAATGTAAATGAAAAAAGGTAAAATTCAAAACTATCTGTAATATATTTTCATGACCATGTTGAAATACACATATAAAATATTAGAAATATAGTAAAATGTTAATTGTTCTTGTCTTCCAGTTTTCCAATAATGCAAATACAGCTATCATAATAGAAAATAGATGAAATACCCTGAATTCCAAAACACTAGCAAGACATAGAAGGGATGCCGGAGGGCAGACAGAGAGAGTAGTCTCTCAATTGCTGAACTGACTATTCCCAGTTCCCTCCAACCTCCAGTCCTAACACTCCCATTCTGCTACCACCCACACCCTATTAAGACAATTGCTTTATAAATTTGTTCTGAAGAAATTCTTTCAAGAAATACATTTTAAAACATCTAAGATTACAGAAAAAAATTGAGCACAGAAAATGTTTTCCTCAGGTCAGCTGTGACTTAGTCTCTGATCAGGAATTTACTCTAAAGAGACCAAAATGCAAAGTATTAGTTATATTTTTTAATGTCATTGCTTAGAAAAGTAGGTCATACCTGCAACTGTCTTTTAAATTTCAAAATGTCTTTCTTAAATTTCAGTGCTATTCACTGGAATAAAACCAAGAAAAAGGCAATATAAACTTAATAAAACAAATTTGTATTGGCTTCCCCTTCTGGGGAGATAATCCCAAAGAATGTTACATATATCCTTGAAAACCTAAACTGCATCTAGGCCAACAAGAACAATCTCCATTATAGCCCCTTCCATGTCAGTTGATGCTTTCATTTAAAATTGGCCTTAAAACTATTTAAAACTCTTCAGAACAGTTTGAGCATCATCTTGCTATTTTCTACAAATTCTTCCCTCTATCCTACCCAGAAGAATTATGTTACCTCTGGCTTAGGATCCTTTTCACAAGATGCTGATAATGCTCCAGAGGGATTTTATTTAAGCTTATAATTCAGGATAAGTGAATCAAGGACAGATTGACAGTCTGAGTTAACATTGTATTAAGTAGGTCTTTTTTTTTTTTTTTTTTTACAGACACGTTCATTATTATTAAAGCAAAACAACTTGACCATTTAGATCACATAAGTAATACATTTAAATGCCCAGATAGGTTTGTAGCCCAAATCTTGGACTGTACAAAAGACCCACTGATAGAAAGTACAGTTTTCTCTCAGCTAAGTATCTCCTTGCTTAAATTGATTGATTAAGCAATTACATTTTGCATGTTGTACTGCAACTTTGTGCAAGATTACTGCTCTGCTAATTCTAATATGAAAAAATACTCGTAATTTAGAAGTTCATTTGAATTGCCACTTTTACTTATTTTAAAATAAAAATATCACTACATTTTACAGGGTTGGGGGGGTGGGGAGGAAAGGAAACTAACATTATTTGAAACTGTAATATGCCAGGCAATACATCTTTTTCTCTAAACATCTTCAGTCTAGGTCATATTTCTGTTTTATTGGTTAGAAAGCTGAGTGTTTCTACCATTCTGAAGCCAATACTCTTTATTAATGGTATTCCAACAAGAGTGTAAATAAAAATAATGCATGTAATAAAAACCTAAGACAAAATTGAATTTGAGTGAAATATAACGGAACCAATTGAAGAAAAGAATTTTTAAATGCAGTGCATACAGGAAAGCCTTCAAAGAGAACTCATCCTTTACCTTCATCTAAAACTGTCATGTTGGAGGAAAAACCTACAAATGCAATGAAGGTGGAGAAGCCTTTAGTCAAAGTATACACCTTCTAGACCTCACAGGACTTACGCTAGAGATAAGCCTCATGAATATAAATGAATGTAGGGAGTCTTTACCTATGGCACATTCCTTATTAAATATCAACGAATTCATCCCAAATACAGACCTTATGGATGTAATGAACTTATTCAATCTCAGAGAATTTCTAGTAGATAAAAAAATGTTATGAATCTGGTAAATGTAGACTCTTATAGCCAGGCTCTATTCTATATCTTAGTTCAAGCCTAAAGTCATAAACTTTAGGTGGTTTAATATATTCTGGAAAATATAATAAAACAAATCTTCATAGATCACGTGAAAAGCTCCACTACCTTTTAGAGGCTTTTATGCCAATATTTGCAGGGGGAAAAAGGTATTTAAAATATAAGACCTCTGTTTCCTATGTTCATATTCTTAGCATTTTCATCAATCTATGATGAAATAATTTAACTTTTCATTCTGAATTCTAATACGTATAAATTGAATGTTTTTCTTCCTTTTTCTGAAAGTGATTTTCCTTTTGCAAAAGAAAAAAAATGTGTAAAGTAAAAATTAAAAGTCTTCCAATGTGAATCCCACTCCTTCACTGTTAAAATGTAGACATGTTTTCTGGTATATATTCATTCAGAAATTTTTCTATGACTATACAAAAATACTCTCTAGAGTCACATTTTCCTTACTAAACTTGATTTTTAAAAACTTAAAAATATATTATGAATGTCTCTTCTAGTCAGTGAATATATATCATTATTTCAGAAAGGCACTGTACCAGTTTATCTATCTTGACCTCTGTTGATAGTCAAAGAATATTGTGATAGATTTTTTGTATACTTGTTAAAGTATTTCTGAAAGAGAAATTCCTAAAAGATGAAAAAAGAAAATTAGAGATTCAGATATATACATAAACATATATATGTGTGTATATAATTTTCATTTTGATAATTACTTCCAGATTTCCCTTTGAAAAATATTCATCATTCTTTTTTGAGCTTATGAAAAAAGTATTTTTAATTTCAGCTTTATTGAGATACAATTGACATATAAAGTTGTAAGATATTTGAAGTGTACATCATGTTGATTTGATATACATAAACACTGTAAAATCTAGTTAACTAACATATCTATCATCTCACATTTTTGTTTTGGTGAAAACATTTAAGTTTTACTCTTTCATATCGTTCTTTATTTTAATTTTTATTGGGGTATTGCTGATTTACAATATTGTGTTAGTTACAGGTGTACAGCAAAATGAATTAGTTATACTTTTGTATCATTCTTGAAACTATTTAAGTGTGAGCTGATTAAAATGTAATTATATTCTCAAAGCATTCCAAAGCAGCTGATAGGGAGGATCACCAGCTTTCCAGTTAAAAAAATTTCTTTAAATTATTTTTGCTTACAAAAAGAATTCTCCTTTTGACACAGAAAGTAGGACATACACTAAAATATAAATTAAATATTATTTTGCCCTTCTACCTCTAAGGAACAAAGTTGCCTTAAGGCATTTTATTGATTATTAAATTTTTTTGTGTATTCCAACTTTGCCCCATTCTTTTATAAATAATAGATACCAATGTATTTATAATAAATAATGTAAGGGATTTTTTTTTAGAATTAGCCATCAAAGAATAAATATAAATTGCTATGTTGTAGAGAGTTCTTCCCTTTAGGCAGGCATCCCTTCAAATGCAGTTCACAAAGAACCACATTTCCTTGGGGAAAACAATTTAAACTGTAGAGAAGTAACACTCCTTTTCAAGGAAATTGCAGTACCATCCAAGATATTGCTAAAACTATAGAGCTCTGTAAATGCCACTGCTGGACTCAAAGATTTGGTTATGTTCATGAACAAGATATGTAAATGAAAAATGCAGTATGTTAAATGAGACTATATAGCAAACAGGATATGTCTTATGACTTATACTGTTTTTATATTATAGTATAGTTTGGATTTTATATATTTCTTAATGAGAAAATTAAAGCAGATTGGGAGGAGTGTCACGTATAAGTGTTTTGGAGGTTGCAATTTTAGATGTCTAAGGAAGACTTCACTGAGTCAGTGACATCATTATAAATATCTAAAGGAGATTAGGGAGTCACCCATGCTGGCTGGGCAAGAATATTCTTTGCAGAAAGAATATCAGTATAAAATCTCCGAAATGCTAGCATCTCTTGATTCAAATGGCATTTTCACGCCCATAAACATATACTGACAATCAAATTTGTAATAGTTCATAAAAAGTTATATTGTCACAGAAAACAAAAAAGATTTGATTATGTCATAATTTTACTTCATGTAATTATTATATTGAGAGAGTCAGAGACCATGACATTTTTGTAATTGGAAAAGACTACAACTTTGCAACCTGACAGAGAGGGATTCTGAAGTCTGGGCAGGTGGAAGGGTGTCTATCAGGTCCCTCAGTAGTTGATTCAGCTCTGAGACCCCCTCAAGGATACTTCGCCTCCAACTAAGCTCGAGCCAGTGTTTATACAAATTCATGAAAGAATGAGCTTGTGCCATAAGAAGCTCCTACTGAATTTTTAATGAAAGATAATTTATTTAAAGCAGTGAGACTTTTACAAAGTGATTTTTCAGATTTCTCTCTACTTTTCTCTTCAAAGGTGACTAAATTTTCCATTTCCTTTTATTGTAATATATATTTGCATATATCTTTGTATTTATATATTTTATTATATATATATTTGCAATATATTTATTTTAAAGAAAATAACCTCACTTTTGTTATATTCAAATATATTGTGAGACATTAAAATTAGAATAAAATTGAATATGTTTTTAAAAAGATTAAAAAGAAATAATACAGCCTGAATCATGTCTCATATAGCCCTCTCTGTGGTAAAGTCATGAAAACAATTCATTTAGATTAAAAGAGTTACTTAGTTACAACTAACAATTAAGAGAAGAAGACAGCTAATCTCATTTCTCACTTGAATAAAACATTCTTTTAGTCTGTGACAATTCCATCTTTTCCAATTTAATCTTTCATTTTGAAAATATTCTAAAGCAGATGGATGCCTAAAAGGAGTCATCATATGCATCATTTATAACCTTACCTTGCTTTGTGGATCAGTAGACTGAGTGGCTTAATTGGGATAAATGGAGCGGGTAAAAGACCAATGAACCAGTGTGAAATTTTCTTGTATGAGTGGAGAGAGGTTCCTGGTATTTACAGTAGTCTAGTACTATTAGGAGCTGCTTTTCCTTAAATGATTGATATAATCTGTTAAAATACAAAAAATAAAATAAAATAAAATTAACATTTTCTAAACATTTTGGTATCAAACCATTCAAGATAATTGTCCTGGCGCAGTACCCTCTTTAGAACTGCAACTGCTAAAATAACAGTGAACTAAGAAACAGAATATCTATCTCAATTTCAGAGCCAAACAGGCAGTTGGCCTTAGCTAAGCCACTTACGTCTGTGTGCCCCAGTTTCCTCTGTAGGCAAGTTAGTTGTGTGAAAAGCAATGGCCAAATTAGACATGAGCAGAGATAAATACTAAGGAGATACAAGAGTTTTTAAATAGTAAATATTTTTATTCTTTTCTGCATATTTAAATCTCATGCCCTTTCTGAAAACTTGCTAGACTTTTGCCAAGTTGTTTGACTTTTCATTCTATAACTATTTTTAATGTGCAAAATACCTTACAAGTATTTATAATATTATGGTACTATCTTTTATGATTTCCTGTTTCCTTAGTTCAAATTTGATACCCAATCTCAACTGTAAGTGCTTTGAAGATAAAGGCGATTATGTAGCAGATACACTATACATGTCACATGTGCTAAGTCACTTCAGTTATGTCTGACTCTTGCGATCTTTGGACTGTATTCGCCAGGCTTCTCTGTCCCTGGGATTCTTCAGGCAAGAGTACTGGAGTGGGTTGTCATGGCCTCCTTCAGGGGATCTTCCAAGCCAGGGATTGAACCCATGACTCCTAGAGCTCCTGCATTACAGGCAGATTCTTTACCACGGAGCCACCAGGGAAGTCACGCTATACATAGTATTGATCAAATTTATTCTCCACAGAAAAACTGTAATAGTGAAAGGAATGTGTTTAAAACTTTGTTTAGGAGCTTCCCTGGTGGCTCAATAGTAAAGAATTAGCCTGCAATGCAGGAGACCTGGGCTTGATCCCTGGGTCAGGAAGATCCCCTGGAGAAGGAAATAGCAACCCACTCCAGTATTCTTACCTGGAAAATCCCATGGACAGAGGAGCCTGGTGGGCTACTGTCCATGGGGTTGCAAAGAGTCTGACATGACTGATCGACTAACACTTTCACTTTCACTTTCATTACCTAAAACCTGTAGTGCCACATCTTTGTTGTTGTTGTTCAGTTGCTAAGTCATGTCCAACTCTTTGCGACCTCATGGACTGCAGCACACCAGGCTCCTCTGTCCTCCACTGCCTCCCGAAATGTGCTCAAATTCATGTCTGCTGAGTTGGTGATAGTGTCTAACTATCTCATCCTCCACTGCCCCCTTCTCCTTTGCCTTCAATCTTTCCCAGCATCAGGGTCTTTCCAGTGAGTCTGCTCTTCACATCAGGTAGCCAAAGTGTTGGAGCTTCAGCTTCAACACCAGACCTTCCAATGAATATTCAGGGTTGATTTTCTTTAGGATTGACTGGTTTGATCTCCTTGCAGTCCAAGGAACTCTTGAGAGTGTTCTCCAACACCATGGTTCAGAAGCATCAATCCTTCAGTGCTAAGCCTTCTTTCTGGTCCAACTGAATGCAGAGTTCCAGAGAATAGCAAGGAGAGATAAGACCTTCTTAAATGAGCAATGCAAAGAGATAGAGGACAGTAATCAAATGGGAAAGACTATAGATCTCTTCAAGAAAATTGGAGATACCACATCTTTATTTCAGAATTATTTATTACTAAATAAATATTCCTCATTAAAAATAAAATGTTATACTCTGTAAAACTTTGACTTAATATTCTAACTGTTAGTGTTTGTCGTTTTTTTAAAGGTGGGACATCGTGGGAGCTGTCATGGGTACAGAATGTGGAACAATAGAATCAGGTTTATCAATGGTCTTCCTCAAAGATGGAGAGAGGAAAATATGTACCCCTTACTTGGACACTACTGGTTACGGGAACCTGAGGTTTTACTTTGTTATAGGTAGGTACATTTTGAACAAATTTTATTGACCTAGGGCAAATTCTAGACCATCACCTATTCGTGAGGAAGTAAGATTGTTTGTTGTCTACACTATAAAATAAAAATTCATGAACTATGAGTTCTACTGGTTGGGCGAAATTGGTGCTCACATCTGCCTTACACCAGCCCTGCTGAAACCATCCTGAACAGAAGCTAGTCTTGTTCTTGCATGACTATACCTAAAGACAAAATGCCACACCAGCCCTGCTGAAACCATCCTGAACAGAAGCTAGTCTTGTTCTTGCATGACTATACCTAAAGACAAAATGCCTTAAGACCTTCTTTCCACCGCTTCTGCAGTGGTCATAGCTGAAAAGACAATGAGAGAGAAGCTAAGAACAAAGTAACTCCTTTGTCCAAAGCCTCTAGCCTCTCCAAAATACAGTCAAGCAAGTGAATCATTTGTTTTAAGTAGATATCTCATCATTGCATAACTGTTTTGTTGTGGGAAGCTAAGAAAGAAACAAATTAATAATACATTTTAATGCTTTAATAATATTCTCTACTTTATAATATGGTGGTAAGCACAGAAAAAAAGTACTTACAAAGTGTTATTTTTCTTCGATGATTGCAGAGCAAATAAATAGTTAAAAATTTAGAAAAATACCCAAGGAGGAATTAGGAGTTGAAATGTGTGTCCTCTCAAATTTATCATTTTTGTCAGCAAGAGCCACAGCTACATACTCTTTCACTGGATGTCATTCCAAAAATGTGAGTAGGTGTCACATGCCTTCTTTGTTAAATTACTGGAAAAGCACAGGCCACACCTGGAAGTGAAACAGGAAATAAACATTGTCTACCTTTGACCTTACTAGCAAAGATGTCAATTCATCAGGACAAACAAGCCTCCCAAGTCTAAGCTTCTGCACTGGCTATTATTTCTCTCACATTCCTCACTTCCTACAGCTCAGAGTGGCAAAGCAAACTTCCAGTTGTATCATGCTGTCAAATACATTCCCTGTGTGATGCTACCTCATTTTCAATAATGATCCATTTGATTACAAGGATGTTGTGGATATAAACCATAATAATGTAATCTTCCTGCCATAAAGATATCCTCACCTTGACTCGGAAATGAGTTGTATAAAGACCCAGACCTCAGTTTCTTAATTTTTTAAAATTTTTAAAGAGAATAAATTTTAATTTTTTCTTTTTTAGAAAGAAATTTTAGGAATTTAATAAATTAATTTCCTTTAAATAATTAGAATTCAAACTAGCTCTCAGTTTATTAAGACTGATTCCTGGGAAACCTTAAGAACCACCCTCATCCATCAAATTATAATAAACATTTAATATGCCAGTCTAATTTAAATATTTTCCCTTTTTCATATTTTTATTTTTACATAATATTTTTGAATTTTTCATTTTTTCATAGTAAGTTATGGTAAATCAACCCAGTCCACTGCCTTTGTATAAGAGATTGTCGTCTGTATATAACAGATCAAGTTATCTTTAATTCTTTCTAGGACAGAGAAGATTATTAATGAATTGGTTAAAATTACATTGACTCTGAGGAAAACATTCACTTGAATGGGCCCAAAGTACATTATCCCAAATAAGAGCTCTCCATTCAATTAAAAAATTTAATGAATTCCTATTGAATGTAGAACACTGAGCTAGCATACATGGAGACTGCTGCTGCTGCTGCTAAGTCGCTTCAGTCATGTCCGACTCTGTGCGGCCCCATAGACGGTAGCCCACCAGGCTCTGCCATCCCTGGGACTCTCCAGGCAAGAACACTGGAGTGGGTTGCCATTTCCTTCTCCAGTGCATGAAAGGGAAAAGTGAAAGTGAAGTCGCTCATCGTGTCCGACTCTTAGCGACCCCATGGACTGTAGCCTACCAGGCTCCTCCGTCCATGGGATTCTCCAGGCAAGAGTACTGGAGTGGGGTGCCACTGCCTTCTCCATACATGGAGACTACAGCTAGAGAAAATAATGCCACCTAAATCACAGAGTTGCTGATCAGTTAGTTGCAAAGTCCTAAAATGGTGTCTAATAAATAATTAAGACTCAATGTATTTTTGTTTTTTTATGTATAAAAATTACTTTTAGTCCTTGCCCACAAGTAACATCTAACTTGAAAGAGATTGTAGTTGGGCTGTAATGAAATGAGAATGTTACAGAAGTGCAAAGGAAGATCTGGATATTTCCATGGAAATGGGATTAGGGTAAAGCTTTGTAAAGTAGATGGTATTTGCACTGGGCCTTGAAGGTTTAAGCTAAGCCAGCATTTCGAGCAAAAGCACAAATATAAAGGTACATGACGTGTTTAGAGCTGGGTGATTTTCCCAGTAAGTTGAATGGAAAGACATAAACTGGAACTGGAATGCTGAACTGAAGCCAGAGAAGCAAATGACTTTAATATCATACTGAAGAATTTGGATTCTCTTACTCTAGGCAACATGGAGCTGTCAGATAATTTCTGTCAGTTCTATACAATATTCTCATCTTTGTTTTAGAAATTAATTCTGGTATAGTGTGAAGGAAAGACTGAAACAATCAGAAATTAGAAGATAGAATACCAAGTAGGATAGGGTTGCCAGATTTATTGGCGGGTGGCAGACTTATTTAAATTTGAATTTCAGATAAACAACAAGTAACTTTTTGTATAGGGATTGGTCATGCAAAGTATTTTAGCTGGCAGCCCTAAATTATGGAGGCTTTTGCACTGATCCAAGCAACAAAGAAATTACAGTGATGGTGGCAACAATGTCAGGGAGGGACAGAGATAGAATAACTGGAGAAGAGCCAACTGAAGTTCATGCTCAGTTGACTGGGGATGGTGAGAGAAGTCTTGGAGCAGACACAGATTTCTCTGTAGAATGATTGGAAGAATGGTGCCATTTCCCAAAATCGCTATTTTCAAAAATAATAATAATATGATAAAGAGAAAATGTGAAGTAGAGGGTTTTATATTATTAGATATGTTGAGGTTGGGGGTTCTGGAAGGCCATGTAAGCACAGAAATTCTACTCAGGGTCTAAATCAGATTTGAAAGTTGTCAGCATGCAGGTGATAACTGTAGCCACTAAAGTCACTGTGCTCTCCCAAGCAGGAGACAGAGTAGGACATGAAAACTCTGTAGGGAGAACCCTCATCTAGGTGTAGGTAGAAGGACAAGAAGAGACAAAGTATACTGAGAAAAAGCATAAGGAAATGCAGGAGAAAGACATGATTCTGTGCTACAGGAGGAACGGGAAAGAGTGGTTCGAGGGTGGGATGACTGGGAGGTGATCAGCAGTGGAAGAATGCCACAGAGAAAAAAGGCAACCAGGACAGGCAGAGAGCCCACCTGTGATTCCTCATGGTATGGTGCCTGGGAAGCCAAAGTATATAGAGTTAAGAGAAATAGAGATGGCTCACTGAAACAGAACTGCTCTTTCAAGAAGTTCATCGGTAAAAACATGGAATGGGGTCTGATCTTGAGGAGAAGGTGGAATCCAGCAAAGATGTGTTTAGTTTAGGATAGGGTAGGATAGGGTAAGACAGGATGACAGCAGGATAGGTAGGATAAGACTGGATACTCTGGAAAAAGACTTAAAAACTTTGGTGAAAGTGATTAGTCACTCAGCTGTGTCTGACTCTTTGCAACCCCGTGGACTGTACCTCACCAGGCTTCTCTGCCCGTGGGATTCTCCCAACAAGAATGCTGCAGTGGGTTTCCATTCCTGATCTTCCCCCGGGTAGTCCACGTTGCAGGTGGATTGTTTACCATCTGAACCACTAGAAAAGAATATGGGAAGAGATTTAAGATAGGATAGACAGTTTATAAGTAACCCCTCACTAAGTATTGTGCCTTAGGAAAATCACTGACTGAATGTTAATCTAGAACAGATCACATTCCCTTCTTCTCAGACACTGCCTACATGTCCTTCCTGGTTTCATCCTTTGGCTCATATCAATCTGCTATGACTACCATTTCTGGAAAATTTGCTCAACTTTTTAAGTTTGGTTCACAGTCTGTTTCCTTTATTCACACGTTCATTTATATAACACAAATTCATTGAGGACTAGTATCCAGCAGTGTTCTTAGAGCCAGAATGCAGTGATCATGACAAAGGTAATCTAATATACATCATTTGTTTGGGGTTTTTTAGTTTTCTTTGTTATTTCTTCAATAAATATTTACTAAGCATCTCCTATATATCCCACTCTCTTATTCTACACTTGTATTTCTTTTCTCTGAATTTTGGCTGCAGTTATGGCAACACAACACACTTGATTGCTAATTATCATTCTTTCACGTATGTTAGACGTGTTATTAGTTACTTGCCAAATTACAGACTTTTTGAGGTCAGGACTCAATTGAACCTTCAGGTCCAATATCCTGCACACAGTAAATAACAAAACAACTTTCTAAATGTAAAAAAATGTCTTAAAAAGCTATTAATACTTAAAACAGGATTTAAAATATTTTAAAACTATCTGTCCATCTAGTTTCTATTGAAATCTTCTGTACTTTAATTGCTGTACAAAACGCCTCTTGAGTCATACCTTTCCACAACACATCAAAGTGAATGAAGCTGAAGAAGAATCTGTATCTTTCTAAAGGAGCTACTGTCACTGAAACTTCACAGAACTGATAAATTGCCCCCAGAGGGATCTTTCAGATAAAGTCTGTCATCATTTTAAAGTCTTGGCTCCTTTTGGACTTTCTTCTTCTGTCATTCTGGGCTGGATGAAACTCCCACGTGGGTTTCTATTCTCTCTGAAAGGCAGATGCAGTTCATGAACTGTTCTTGAGAGAGCAGAGAGGGTTTACAGGGAACAAATTAATGAAATTAAGAGAGAACTGATGGTTCAGTTCCTGTGTCTCTAGATGTGGTGCCTTAAACCCATAATGCCTGTGACCTTTCACCTTTTTGTTCTTTTTGATAAGTCTTTTATATTGACTCAATAACCAATTTTTAAAAAGATAATTTAGTTTTCATGTAGCTCTTTCCCCCTACCCACCGAGACTATCATGTAGAATGGCTTGGTTAACTATATTTACTATAATCTTGAAGTGTGCAATGATATGCAAAAACATAATATCAGATGTCAAAATCATGATATTCTCTTTACAGGTTCTTGCTCTTGAACAATAAACAACTTTTAGAATGAGGTCTCCATTATCACTATATCTGGCTTCTCTATTCTCAGTTCAGATTACTTAGCTCAGTAAATATTTGTTGTATGGCAAGTTGCATATGTCTAACAGATGTAACATGCCAAATTTAACAAATACCAATACCCAAGTTTCTTCTGTTATCATGTACTTTCTTATACTGGTCCATGGGATTTTCCAGGCAAGAATACTGGAGTGGGTTGTCATTTCCTTCTCCAGGGGATCTTCCCGACCCAGGGAGTGAACCCAGGGCTCCTGCATTGCAGGCAGATTTTTTGCTGTCTGAGCCACCAGGGAAGCCCCACACTTGCTTACACAGAAGTTACATATGTCTGACAGATGTGATGTACCAGATTTAACAAATATCAACACCCAAGTTACTTCTGTTATCATGTTCTTTCTTATACTGGTCAGGTTCTAACTTTCTTACTTAACATCATGTTTCAGTAATTTCTACCCAAGATCAGATCCCAGTTACCCAGGTTGAGTTTAAACCAGACATTTGCAATAAATGACACTTTATTTATTTTTACAGATGGTGAGTCTCATCCATTATTTATTGATTTTACTAGATTAACTCTTAAAGGGTAACCTTATTCTGGAGTTTTTGAGTTTGCTTTTTGTGTCACTGTAGAGTATTAGGGACAAAAATTTCCGTAGATAAAAATTAAGATTAATAGTGGTTGATTTAAGAACTGGAAGAGATTTTTCTCGGAAGATAATAATAATAAAATTAGAAGTTAATGTTACAAATTTTGGCCCTTAGGCTTAGAATGTTTGCCAGGAAATCTCCTGCTGTAATGTTTGGTGTTGTTATGAAGAATAATGGTGGGTGGGGAGAAGTTTCTGGTTAGATAAATAATCCTTTAAAATCCAGGTTAAGCAGACAGTTGATAGAGGCCGGCAATAATAAGGGTTATTGGCCCAATGTGGTAGTGAAAGGAATAGAGGGTCAAAGTTTAAAACTTAACATCAACTCCTGGCTCTTCCACCAACTAGTTAAATGATCTTCAGTTTCAGGTACTTGCACGATTATTCAGTTGCATCATCAGAATAATCTTAATCACCTCTCAAAGTCTAATTTTATATCATTTCATATGACTGTGAAGTAGTGTGATAGGGAATAAACTACTCTATATATCTTCAAACAATCAAATGAGGTACCAAAAGTAAAAATGTAAAATGAGTTGCATCTAAAATACAAATACCTAATATGTACTAAAATATTAAAGGTACTACATGTGACCATTTAAGTAACACTACTTCAGAAATCCTTGATTCAGTGACTCACTACACTTTTTTAAAATCATAATCACTAGTTTCTGAACTTAGACCACAAAGACTTCAAATATAAGAAAGTAACGGTTTATTAAAAAACAGAGCACATTTATTTAATGACATTTAAAATACGGACCTGTAGTCACAGTTTGTTGCAGACTGTTATTTGGGTAACCTCATTACCCAAATAATAGTAAATAGTTACTTTGGTAAATAGTTTGGTAAATAATTACTTTGGCCTTCACAAATGTCAAGTCTTTGATCTTCAGCATGGCCTATCTGAACTATCTACATAAATTATTTCTTTGGATCTGGTTACTTTGTTTGGGGTCATTCTTAAGTGACATCTGGGTTTTAGAATTATTTTTTTTTATTCTAATATTTAACACTGTATTTGATATGCTCATGGGTGCAAATTGGTACTAACACTTAAAATTTTTTGTGCAGGAGGGATTTGTGATCCTGGAGACTCTCATGAAAATGATGTTGTCCTGTATGCGAAAACTGAAGGAAGAAAAGAACACATTACACTGGATACTCTTTCCTATTCCTCATATAAGGTACACTTGCCAATCTGTGTGTCAGATGGCCCCACCCCAGTTTAAGTTAAAACCGTGAAGACTCTGCTAAATGCAGAGGATAAATCTCTCTTCTGGTAGTCCAGGAAGTTGCCACATTTCTTTAAAAGTGACATGGACATTATTTTAGCATTCAATTTTTTCCTGATATAAACAAGAAGATGAGATTTTGTCAGGAAGATTGAATTACAGCCCATCAGAGACAATAAGGTGGAGCCCAATGAGCTAACAATTATTCTTGTCCCTAAGAAAACTCTTAACAGTGACTCTACCTGTGCAGCCTCACAGACTTGCTATCAGGCATAGTGAGTGTTGGAGAAGACTCTTGAGAGTCCCTTGGACTGCAAGAAGATCCATCCAGTCCATCCTAAAGGAGATCAGTCCTGGGTGTTCATTGGAAGGACTGATGTTGAAGCTGAAACTCCAATACTTTGGCTACCTCGTGTGAAGAGTTGACTCATTGGAAAAGACCCTAATGCTGGGAAGGATTGGGGGCAGGAGGAGGAGGGGACGACAGAGGATGAGATGATTGGATGGCATCACCAACTCGATGGACATGGGTTTGGGTAAAGTCCGGGAGTTGGTGATGCACAGGGAGGCCTGATGTGCTGCGATTCATGGGGTCGCAAAGAGTCAGACACGACTGAGCGACTGAACTGAACTGAACTGAGGCAAAAGACATGGTAGAAGTATGTGCTAAATCGCTTCAGGCATGTCCGACTCCATGCGACCCTGTGGACTGCAGCCTGCCAGGCTCTTCTGTCCATGGAGATTCTCCAGGCAAGAATACTGGAGGGGGTTGCCATGCCCTCCTCCAGGGGATCTTCCTGACCAAGAGATCAAACCCACATCTCTTATGTCTCCTGCATTGGCAGGCAGGTTCTTTACCACTAGTGCCACCTGGGAAGACCCAGTAGAAGTACAGATTGTTACCACCTTTGCTTTTTTCTCTTTTCTAATTTGAGACAGAGAGCCAGTACTTTAAAAAGCTTGAACAAAGCCAGCATCTAGCATCTGATAGTTAAAGTCACAAAGACAGAAGATAAACATCAAGGCTAGATAGGTAACAACCAAAGAAAGTATCCAACATGCCAGGGTCACCCAAGTTATACCATTTGTAATTTTATTAATGGATGATTTTTCCAGCTATAACTAGGTAGGATTATACTTGCACTGGTCAGCTACATGCCTCAGACCAAATCAATTATGTAAGTTATCATGGATTAACTCACTGGCTATGGATGTTTCTGCTTAGAGTCCTATTTTTGGAATACCTAGTTTGGCAAAGAATTTATATTTCTCGAATACACTTTAAAAGAAGATTGATTAATGTCAAGTTGCCTTTGTCTAGTGCAAAGGTAGATAAAATGGATACATAAGCTTTGATAACTTTAAAGACCTTAAACCAATTTATCTTCAGGTAGAGAGAGTCTGACCAGTCACACACAGAGTTTCAGGTGTCTGCAAAGGAGGAATTCTGAGTGATTAAAATGAGTGTCCTCTAAGGACAGCATTTTTAATGTGAAATAACAAATGGAATAAGCAGAATATTGCTTGGTGCTTAATAAATGGCAGTTGTATACATAGTAATTGTAATGAATCTTGGAGAATTCACACTGATTCCCACAAGGAAGATTATGAGTGATTTTGGTTTTCTTTGTTTTGAAGGTTCCATCTTTGGTTTCTGTAGTCATCAATCCTGATCTTCAGACTCCTGCTACCAAATTTTGTCTCAGGCAAAAGAACCATCAAGGACATAATAGGAATGTCTGGGCCGTAGATTTTTTCCACGTCTTACCTGTTCTCCCTTCTACAATGTCTCACATGATACAGTTTTCTATTAATCTGGGATGTGGAACACAGCAGCCTGGGAACAGGTAGGAAGCCACATTCTGTGTGTGTGGACAAATTAACAATGAACACGTGAACTTGGCTATTCAATCAGAGCAACTTCTTAGTAAGTTGTCACCTGAATTTTTAATAAAGTATCTATTAATAAAATACAAACTTCCCCCCAAGGGAAAAAGAAAATTTCTTTAAATAATATGAAGAGTATGATTAGATAGATTTTAAGTAGAAATGACTTTATTCTAAGAAGTTGATCTTAGGTGTCAAAGGTGTTTGGATTAGCTCTGGTAGCCACCCATTCCAACAGATTGCTGAGAGAGAAGAAAAAACAAATAACTGAAAAAAGTTTGACCCCTATGTAGTTTAGTGACCCCCTGATAATAGACACAGAAATCAACTAGCACTTCAAGAGCTATGAATTCTCAGTTTTACTTGCTAAAGTGTTGCTCTTGTCCTTCCTAAGGATTTTGTCAGTCTCACGTTCACAGGATGAAGTAGCAGTGTGAGACATGGTAATTGCCTTGCCATCTATCAAATTCAGGAACACTTTCTCAAGTTACCATTTGCTGTCTTTAAAACATCGTTCATTTCTATTAGCAGTAATTTAACTGCTTGCACTTTGAAGGCTGGCCAGACGTCAGTGGAGGGGAAAACAATCACTTCGGAAACAACATCTTAAATTTTTTTACACTAGTTCTACAGATGTTTAATATACTTCTCCAGAGACGAGTCATTTAATTTCATTTGTTATCTTTGCCCTGTTTTGTTATGCTTATTCTGGTGTGATCAGTATCAGCTTAGAGTTTTCTACCAACCATGGACGTTCCTGGTCTCTACTCCACACTGAATGTTTGCCTGAGATCTGTGCCGGACCCCACCTCCCTCACAGCACAATCTACTCCTCTGAAAACTACAGTGGGTGAGTAAACTCTAACATAGCAAGAGATTTGAATCCATGTTGCAGACTCAAAATCAGTAAGTAAGCCTGAGATTAGTGTTTTTGGCATAGTAGGTAAGGAAGCTGCCTTCTCCTTCTCATCTGATTTAGGAGTGATCTCATTTTTTTAAAAAGTAATTTTTGTAAATCTTATGCACAATCACAATTTGTAGAGAGTCATTCATTCTTTAGGTATTAAGCTTTTATATTTTGGATTGCATAAATTTAAACTCTATATAGTGACCCCTGGTTATTGCCAAAAAGACTTATTGCCAAAATAGTTACTAATGAAAAGATGCAGCATAGACAAGTGGAAGAAAGTTAAGCTTTGGAATTGAACCTGGGCTCAAATCCTGGTTCTGCCATCTACTTGTATAATGATATTTACTCTCTCAAACTGCCCACCTCTTTCCATGTAAATTGAGGACAATGATATATCCCCTTAAGGACTGTTAAGAGAATTAAAGATGACTATATAAAATACTTGCCACTTTACAGAATAATCACTAGATAAATAGTAAAAATGTTTCCAAGAATGCAAGATTAAGTTAAAAATTATTTTCCTTCCTAGCCTGTGTTTAAATACGCATAGAACTAGAGAATAGCAAAAAATAAGAAGTAATCAGTGCTAATCAGCACCCTAGCTCATCACAGATTACCATAGAATAATATCTAAGGTCTGAGTATTGATGTAAAATTTTCTTTTAAAAAAGTCTGAAAAAAATCAATGGCTATAAGATACTCTAGTTTGCTATGGATGTTTCTAGAAGTTACATATTGGTTTTAAAATTATAAACAGACTCTACAGGTGAATTTAAAGAGTTTATTACCAGCCATCTCAAGCATAGAGAGACTAGAACATCAAAAACATGTAAAATAGATTCAAAAGGTATGAAATGGATATGAAGCTACTTTGTGCTAACTTTCTTGCAGGTGGAACCGGATAACAATTCCCCTTCCTAATGCAGCACTAACCCGGGACACCAGAATTCGCTGGAGACAAACGGGACCAATCCTTGGAAATATGTGGGCAATTGATAATGGTTAGTTTTTGCCTGTCATAATCACATGCCATTGAAGTAGACTCTTCCTGTGCTTTTGTTCATCTGCACAGACTTAATCACATTTCTAAGTCATGGTCTTGCAATTCATTAAACGCCCTTTCTTCCCTTTTTCCTTTGCATTCCGTTAGAAGCCCGGGGATGCAAAATCGGAAAAATAAAGACAGTGGAGCCAGCAATATTAGATGCTACTGCGCTTCAACATACATTCTTTTAAAATGCATAAAGCTCTGAAACTCAGATTCGCAGTTGATGACAGGGGATATCCTAACATTTCTCTTGAATGTTTTATACAAAATTAACATATTACCATACTGCATGTATTAAAATGACTCATTCTTCTCTTAGTAACTACCGTGACATCTGTAATGATTCTTTTTTAGATGCAGACACCACACATCAGGAAACATCATCTCTAAAATGAAACTTCTGTGTGAAACTTTTACCTCCTTTTCAGAAAATAACATAAAGGGAAAATTTAGAAATACATAAAATATCCTGTTATCTTTCATTTTTAAATGAATTGTTGATAAATTGTTGCATAACATTAAAGCCAGTATCACTCATGTTGAAGATATTAAATATCTTCTCATGAGAGAAGATATTTAATCTGTTAGATTGCATGACTGTAAATTTCCTATTTTTTTAATTAATAGCCAACTCACTTAACAATTCTCACTTCGGGCAGGTTCAGAGATTTCCTGTTTTTAAAGAGTATATAAATTTGACTGAATGGGTTATACTACAAGGAAGTAAAAGGGAGGGAAGAAATGACAAAATATCAATACTTAAGTTAGTTTAGGATAGCCACTGACTTATCTTAACTTTATAAAGTGGGAAAACCCTTCACTATTGTAAAATGCTAAATTTCCATCTCTTAACATTTTTGTTTTTCTGAATAATTTAAAAATTAATGCACAGTTACTTCAAGAAGTTTCAATTCTTGAAACTCAGGAATGACTTCAGGCAAAATAATTTGCTGTTTGTTTTTGTTTAGTCACTGAGTTGTGTCCGACTCTTTGTGACCTCATGAATAGTAGCACACCAGGTTTCCCTGCCCTTCACTGTCTCCTAGAGTTTGCTTAGATTTATGTCCATTGAGTCAGTAATGCAATCTAATCATCTCGGTAAATTTTTTAAACAATCTGTATTAAAAGAAGACCAATAAAAGACCCAGATTTCAAAGACCATATGAGCCACATGGGTACAAACGTATAGAGACAAACACACTGTATTTGCAAAAACGTCTGAAGATGAATTTGTTAAAATGGAATTTCTCCACTGGTAGACTGTTTTCCATAGTACTTGAATTACCTGTTGATTAGCTCTAGGGAATGAGTATATGCCTCTGGATTGTGGGCTATGGATGACTTTTTCCTGCTGTCGTACTTTTCAGTGGTTGTAGAATGAACTTAGATTACTTTAGATTATAAAAAAAGTGAAGTGCAAAATGAAGAACATATAAGCCTATGAAAAGAATATTTAAATTTCCTTGAGACGTACAGTATGAGTTTAAGTCAGAAAGTGTTTGCTACAGGTCGTGAATTCCCAACATCATGCTTTGAGTAGAATGAGAAAAGATAAAAATACATGGAATAGGCATGTTTAGCAATGTCTGTCAAATGCAGAACTAGCCATAGAATCTCTTAAATTCTGATGTTATTTTATATGGGAGGCTTTTGCAGAAGCAGAACCTGGTTTCTGGTTTCTTCAAAAGGCAAGAGGAATACACACACATCTTGTCAAGGGAAATTTGTGTCTACTTGCCAAAGAACACCCCCAAAATCTCTCCCATTTCACTATGGAATTTCAGAATTACATCAAAGAAAACAAATAGAAAAAAACAGATCAATATTGAAAATTCTTAGTAAAATGAAAGATCCTAGAGCAAAGTATGTTTGTCACCACTTTTTAATTTGTTTAGCTTGATTACATTAGTGAAAATAGTGAAGAAAATGGATTTATCTTTTCCACACTCTTAGAAACACAGAGCCTTTAAATTTATTCTACTGCGAATCCTAATGATTTCATAATTATCAGGGAAAGATGACAACAAAATTCTTAGAGAAGAAAATGACAATGAATAGTAACTTTGCCTACGCCTGAAATTGAATATGTGAGATCTCAATAACCATTGGATCTCTGATTCCACATTGGTTTTGTTTCACCTTTACACTATTTGATGTGTTACTGATTGTACTGATTATCAAAAGGCTTAATATCTTTAAATGTATTTGAGTCCGAGTATCTCAGAACCTGCCTTTCAACAATCAGGGCCCCTTTTCTCAGCATTCCCATGGTTAGAATTTAGGTTTGTAATATCATTATCAGTCAAACCCACCATTTTTAAAAAGCTCTACAAGTATAGAGAAGACTTTATGCTCAACCACAGATTTTAAGTCTCCACTTGAGGAAGGGTAGATTAATATTTAGAAGAACATGTAACAGTCATCTGCAGTGATATAGATTTTCCTCAGATGAAAATGAAATGCTAGTGTTTTAATTAAATTATGATCTGTCAACTTTGTGATATATCAAATTGATCCTTTGTAAATTCTTAATTTCTACCCAAAGAATATAAACTTGGTAGAAAGTTCAAGACAGAAGCACTAATATTCTGCCTGAAACCATTTTAGATGAAGAGACTGCATTAAGAACCCAAATTATTACATTCCTACTTTCTTTGCTATGACAGATTAAAATCCTGAAAGGATTAGTTAAGTTAAAACCATTCTGGTGGATTTGTAGCTAAACATTTACCTTGTCACACAGCACTCTGTATGTCAACTGGATTCCTGTGCACAGCATACATACAAGAAAGAGATTTCATGGCTATTGCTTCACAAAATTGTTTCACACGCTGGTGGTGTTCTTGGCCTTTCCTGTGATTTTGCCATCTTTCACATGCTCTCTTTTGCCCTGCAGTTTATATTGGTCCATCATGTCTCAAATTCTGTTCTGGCAGAGGACAGTGCACTCGACATGGTTGCAAGTAAGCATTTTTAAGTAATATTTATACTTCTCTTTTTTGATATGTGCTTTATATACTGAAACCACAGGTGAAATTAATTTGTTTTAGTTTCCTTTTTAGGCTTTTGAGGTTTTTCAAGACCAAAAGTATCATGCTCCAAATGGAATTTCAGCATAATAGATTATTGAGTGTATTTTGTAAGTGGAAGTTGCTTAATAAATAATTTTTCTATTAGGCTAAATTGTGAACAAATGTAGCATACTTCATGTAAATTTGTGAACAAATTTGAATTCTTCATATATTGATTGCTGCCTTGTATGTCTTTAGTTTCTTCAATATGATATTTCTCCATAAATTTGTTCTAGTGTTCATGAATTATATTTGAATTCCTGGCATGCTTTGTAAGTGAATTATAAAAATCAATGATGATCCATAAACCTGATGTGAAAGGAAACTGGAGCAGGCCAAATTAACAGATTTGATAAGAAAATCCATCATCTTTAAATGTTATTTCAAATCTTCCTTACTTTTAAGAATCTTTTAGGTCTTCAAAATGATATATAAAGAATTTCACATAATAATGATATTGAATATGAAGTGTGAAATTACACATAAACAGTGTAATACCTTACCCCCACCAGACCATTCTGTTATATTCATAGCAAAATGGATAGTCATATTTATTGTATCATTCCTCTATAATATTTAATTATAAAATATCCTGAGAATTCCTGAAACTATAGTCTTTGTTATACAGATATATTTTCAACAATGGATCATCTAGTCTGTCTCTTCTTGTCCTCCAAATTAAAAAGTCACTAATTAATTACTTAATGGAAAAATCATAAAAGGGTTTTGAACCTGATCATTTGTAAATTATCTTTATAAGGCAAAATACTGGTCACCACTGAGATTAGAGTGTCAGGTTAGCTTTGTTTTTTATTTGAAGTATACTTGTTTTACAATATTGTGTTAGTGTCAGGTGTATAGCATAATGATTCATTACTTTTGCAGATTATGTGGGTGCAAACATAATTGCGATTTTAGACAGTGAATTTTAAATCATTATAACTAGGCTCAAACACATCTTTATTAATCAAAACAGAAACAATTACAGTCAACACATTTTTGCCATTGAGAAATAAATTTGTTTATTCCTTTAGCATAAAAATCTATGCTTCAGGATTCTACAAAGTCTTGGAGAGCTTTTTCTGCCTCCTGCTGGTTATGGAAGCATTTTCCCTGCAAAAAGTTGTCAAGATGCTTGAAGAAGTAGCAGTCAGTTGGCGAGAGGTCAGGTGAATATGCCAGATGAGGCAAAACTTCCTGCTCAATTCATTCAACTTTTGAAGTGTTGGTTGTTCTATGTGCAGTCAGGCATTGTCCTGGAAAAGAATTAGGCCCTTTCTGTTGACCAATGACAGCTGTAGGCATTGCAGGTTTTGGTGCATCTCATCAGTTTTCTGAGCATACTTCTCAGATGTAATGGTTTTGCTGGGATTCAGAAAGCTGTAGTGGGATCAGACTGGCAGCAGAACACCCAACAGTAACCATGACCTTTTTTGGGGGAGCAAGTTTGGCTTTGGGAAGTACTTTGAAGCTTCTTCTCAATTCAGCCTCTGAACTGGTTGTCACTGGTTGTTGTATGAAATCCACTTTTCATTGTACATAACAATCCTATCGAGAAATGGTTCATTGTTGTGTAGAATAAGAGAAGACAACACTTCAAAACAACAATATTTTGATTTTCAGTTAGCTTACGAGTCACCCACTTATTGAGCTTTTCACCTTTCCAATTTGCCTCAAATGTAGAATGACCATAGAATAGTCGACATTGAGTTCTTGGGCAACTTCTTGTGTAGTTTTAAGAGGATCAGCTTCAATGATGCTCTCGGTTGTTAACTTCCGGTGGCTGGCCACTACTCCTTTCATCTCATCTCCTTTGCAAAACATCTTGAACCACCACTGCACTGTACTTGCGTTAACAGTTCCTGGGCCCGATGCATTGTTGATGTTGCAAGTTGTCTCTGCTGCTTTACGACCCATTTTGAACTCGAATAAGAAAATCACTCAAATTTGCTTTTTGTCTAACATCACTTTCATACTCTAAAATAATTGAAAAATACAAAGCAAGTAATGTCATTAGCAAAAAAACATAAAGCAAGAAATGCACATTAAAATGATGTATAACCACATTTATTTAAGAGTGTATTCCAGTATCAATCAGCAAAGTTCAACAATGCAAAACCACAATTACTGTTGCACCAACCTAATATATTGCATTGTAGGTTATTGCAAAGTAATGAGTATAGTTTCCTGTGCTGTACAGTAAATTTTTATTACTTATCTATTTTATATATAGTAGTTTATATCTGTTAATCCGATACCCCTAGTTTGTCCCTCCTTTTTTCCCTCTCCCCTTCAGTAACCACAAGTTTATTTTCTATGTCTGTGAATCCATTTCTGTTTTGCTATATATGTTAATTTGTATTATTTTTTAGATTCCACGTACAAGTGATATCATATAGTGCTTGTTTTCTCTTTCTGACGTACGTCAAAAAACATAATATTCTCTAGGTCCAGCCACATTGACGCAAATGACAATATTTCATTCTTCTTTACAGCTGAGTAACTTTCCATTACTCAGATGTGATTATATATATATATCATGTCTTCTTAAGTAAATCATCTGTTAATGGGCACTTGAGTTGCTTCCATATCTTGGCTGTTATAAAAGTACTGCTGAGAACATTGGAGTGCACATATTTTTTCAAATTAGAGTTGTTTTTTTTTCTGGATATATAGTCAAAGTGGAGTTGCTGAATCATATGGTAATTCTATTTTTAGTTTTTTAAGGAACTTCCATACTCTATTCCAAGTAGCTGTATCAATTTGCATTTCCACCAAAAGTGTACAAGGTTTCCTTATCTCCACATCCTCTCCAAAATTATTAAGTATGTACTTATTGCCATTTTATTTCTTGTTTTCCAGTTGTCTTGTAGTTCTTTTTTCATTTCTTTTTGTTTTGCCCTTTGTAGCTTGATCATTTTCTTTTATAGTTTACTTCAGTTTCTTTCTTTTTGAATTTTTTGCATTTTTTGAATATTTTTTCATTTGTGGTTACCATGGGTTTCCCTGGTGGCTCAGTCAGTAAAGAATATGCCTGCAGTGCAGGAGACCTGGGTTTGATTCTTAGGTCAGGAAGATCCCCTGGAGAAGGAAATGGCAACCCACTCCAGTGTTCTTGCCTGGAAAATCCTGTGGACAGAGGAGTCTGGCTGGCTACAGCCCATGGGGCCACAAGAGTCAGACATGACTTAGCGACTAAACCACAGCATTGGGTTCATATATGTTGACCCATAGCTATATCTACTTGCTTAAACTGATAAAACGGATAGGCATTTTAGTTCAAATACATTGTAAAAGATCTACATTTTTACTTCCCTCCCCTACATATTATGATTTTTATGCCATTTTTTTTACATCTTCATGCTTATCCCTTTTCTGTTTATTATAGTTATGGTTGCTTTTATAATTTTTTGTTGGTTTTTAATCTATTTCCTGTCTTATTTAAGTGATCTTCAATCCTCGCTGTATATTTCCTTTCTTATTGATTCTTGCTTCTTTTCCATTTAGAGAAGACCCTTCAAGATTTATTTTAGGGTAGGTTTAGTATTGCTGAATTTTAGTTTTTGCTTCTCTGAGAAATTCTTTATCTCTTCTTCTGTTCAAAATTATAATCTTGCCAGGTAGAGTGTTCTAGGTGACAGATTTTTCCCTTTCAGGCCTTCAAATATATCATACCACTCCCTTCTGACACGAGAAGGTTTCTGCAGAGAAATCAGCTGATAGCCTTATGGGTTTTCCCTCATGTATGACTGTTTTTCTCTTGCTGCCTTTAGAATTCTTTCTTTATCTTCAAATTTTGCCTTTTTTTATTATATGTCTTAGTGTGGTTCTCTTTGGGTTCATCTTATTTAGGATCTTCTCTGCTTCCTACACCTGAATAATTTTCCTTCCTGTCTCCTTCTTTGGGTTTGGACAGTTTTCAGCCATAAGTTCTTCAAAAATGTTTTTGATCCTCTTCTTTCCCTCTTCTCCTTCTGGAACCCCTATCATGTATATGTAGGAATGTTTTGTATTATCCCATAGATCTCATGTGTTGCTTTCATTTTTTCCTTTGTTTTTCTGTCTGCTGTTCTGATTGCATAATTTCTATTATTATATTTATACATTCTTCTGTATCATTTACTTGATTAATTTTTCATTGCTTCTAGAAGGTTTTTTATCTCAGAAACTGAATTATCTATTTTTGATTGGGTCATCTCTATAGTTTCTAGTTACATGTTAAAATGATCTGTGTTTATATTGCTAGTCTTCTTCATTTAGTTGGCATTTTATTACCAACTCTGTCTCAGTGTCTTATAGACTCTGTTTCATTGTTTATTTTTTCAGGGGTTTTCTCTTGCTCTTTCAATTGGGAGTAGTTACTATGCGTTTCATTTTACTTAATTTTCACTGTCTTTGTGAATTTAGGTGAAATAGTTATCTATAGTGGCCCTGAAAGGGTGTTTTTATGTGAGTGCATCAGTGTCTTTAGCATGAGACTGAATTTGATTTGTATGCCAGCCACATCTTTCCTCAGGGTATGCTGGCCTCTATCACCTTGATAGGGGGTGTGGTTGACGTTGGAAGAGCTAGAGCCTGTGCAGGATGTGAGATGGAACTCCTCTCTGCTCCTTAACTGTTGGAGTTCTGTCAGGGCTTGGGTCTGCTTTCCAGTTGCTGGAGGGGAAAAGATGAAGGTTGGGCTCCAGCTGGCTCTGTTCCCTTTAAGTATGTATTATTCTTTCTCCTGACACTGAGGCCTTTGGCCCAAAGGAGAGTGCTGAAGTAAGTAAGGCTCTTGTGCTTACAGAAGTCTGATGTGCTGCCTGTGTTGGTATCTGCAACTCTACTCAGACACAGCCCAAGTTTGCATCCTTTCCCTGTTTTCATTTCCTAGATCTAGTGCAAGGTTGTGGCATGGAGTTGGCGGAGCCAGAGCATTTGCTCAGCGAGAACTGGGGGTCAGAGCTTGTGGTTTCAGAAATTGAAGTGGTTGAACTGCTGTAAGAGGTCTGGGCTGCTTCTGGGGTGCCATTTAAGTGCCAACAGTGACTGCTGCCATCCTTGCTGGACCATACCCCAGACCCCCAAGCCTTTTCTTTGTCCCTAGATCTAGTCTTCCCCCAGGACCTGTCTGCTGGAGATCTAGCACCAATCTGTGGCATGGAATGGGCGGGGCTGGGGCATTCTTTTGGCCAGGAGCCAGTCGCAGGGGCTCCAGTAGCTGCTCTGCCATCAGAGGTCTGTGCTGCTTCCATGGTGCTACCAGAACAAGTTGACTGCCCCACCCAAACCACATCCCAGCCCACAGGGCTGCTCCTATGTCCCTATATCAAGTTTTCTCCCAGGACCTGTCAGCTCTAGATCCCATGCCAAGCTGTGTTACAGAGTGAACAGGGCCAGAGTATTCACCCAACTTGGACTGAGGAGCACAGTGAGGTGGCAGCTGCTAGTCCAGAGCTCTCTCTGCCCTATCTGTTGGCAAGCCAGCACCCTCCTACTCCTGGCGAGTGGAGTCTAGGCTTCTGCAGCCCTTCTCTCTATCCCAGCCATTCTCCCAGCACCCAAGGGAACTTGGGTACTCCTGCATATAGGACCCCAGTACCTGTATACCTAGTCTGTGGCTCCCTCCTCAGGGTGAGATTCCACCTGTGCAGTCCTTCCTTTCCTCTTAGACCCCTCCCGGAGGTACAGGACCCACTGATGCCTATTTTTTCCCATCCTACCTAGTTACATGACCACCTTTCTGACAGCCTTGGTTGTGTGGGAGTTCTGCCAGTTTCCACTTAGTTTTATATGAGAATTGTTTCACATATAGATGTATTTTTAATGTGTTTGTAGGGTAGGGGTAATTTCTATATCCTCTTACTCTGTTACTTTGAGTCTCAGGTTATCTTTTTAAACTGTATTTCAATGAATTTAATTAACAGAGACACCATTCTGCATAATGGAAATGTTTGTAATGGAAGTATATGTAAAGAATTGAAAAGTTCCCATTTTATCTCAAAACAGAATAAGCATCTCTGCCTTTTTTAATAAAGCCACCAGCTCCTGCCCAGAAACACTGATTCATTAGAACTATGAAACATCAGCTGGTATTTTCCTCGAGTTTATCTTTATTCATTATCCATAGACAGATCATCCTCCTCTTTAGTGCATTTCAAATAAAATTAACACAGAGAAGCTGACATTTTTGTAATTTCTGAAGTTGTCCTGAAAATTTTTGAAAGCAAATTATCTGAAATGACAGCTGCTTTTATTAATTAAAACAGAAAGTGCTATTTCTGAAATACTTATCTATAATTACAATGGTTACACTTTGTACCTCATTATTTTGTGTACAGTATCTCTGTTAGCATTAAATAACTTTGTTAAGGCAGCCATCTGTGTCACCCATGATGGATGCAAACAGAAATCTGAATGGCAGATGCCTTTTGGGCATCTTTTTTTTAGGCACTATACATTATCCTGAATAATTGTAGCCTTTTTTTCCTGCTGAAGTCTTGCTAAATTTTTTCACCAATTGGAACTTTAGTGTTGTCCCTGTTCCTGTCAATGTTTCTTGTAACATTCATTGGCTTTCTTCATTTGTGACTGGGCTAAATGTTTGGCCACTACCTCCTTTTCCAGCAATGTATGCCTTTCAATTTTAGGCAGAATTCCACAGAAAAGTAATTCATATTCAATACCATTTATTTCCTTTAAACAGATCCTTGAATTTGGGGCTCTGCAGGTGTTCTTCTCCCCACTTTGCTCCCTTAGTCACTACTGTTATTTGCTACCAGGATTCCACCTCTCCTGCTTTCTAGCACTTTCTTGGCTGTGTACAATCCCCAGGCTTGGTTTTCTTTTTTTTTTAACAATCAAGTCAATATATTTTTAATGACAAAATGGTTAGTGTTAACCCTATGTAACATGTGATCAGAAGTAGCTAAAGGCCACGGGGTGGTAACTATCAGAAGTAATACTGGACAGAGGATTACTTACAAAAAGAGCAATTTTCAATAGAAAAACTGAACATTTCCCTTGGGAAATATATTTAATATTTTATTATTAAGCAACTGGGGCAAAAAGGCCTGGTTTTCTAAACTGACAACTTATTATCCTGATAAATGTATTTCTGTTAGAGATGTTAATGAGGACAGAGAGTATTAGAAACCTTCCTACACAGGTGTCATCTGTGTGTCTTAAGAGTGGGGCAGGGCTCTTTCCCTGACATTCAAGGTGACTGTAATGCCACATTTAAGGGTGCATAGATGAACCAATAAGGAACATATTTGGAGTCAGAAGAGCCTCTGGACATTCCTGAAATCCCCAGTGTGTGCCAGCCTACTATTCTGCTGCAAAACAAAGGCTACAAAGGTATTATATATTTGAGTGAACTTCTTATCAGCATTCTCTCCCAATTATGTAACCTTTGATTAAAGTACACTTTCAAGATGGGAAGTGACTCCAAAGTGAGTCTTCTCTAAATGATCACCGGTTTCCCCCAATCACTAGACTGAAGAAGATGCATTTAATATATAGATATGCATTTGCCCTGAAAAACACTCTGGCAATAGATAATCTTACTGGGGAACATTAATTCCAATTTGCGGCCATGGTAAACCATATTGTTTTCCAATGTTAAAATGTGTCCCCTATAGCTGACTTTTTATCCTTTTTAGAAACTGCTTGGCTATTCAGAGTTGGACTAAGTCAAAGGGATAACCTGAGAAAGAAGTGAACCGTTTGAGGCTTATTTACCTGCTCTGTAAATATTGGTTTTCTTTTCCACTCCCATCCCTAATGCCAAGACAACCTTAGCTGTGTGCTACAATAGTTCTTGGCCTTGTAGGATGCAGCCTCTTTGATAAAATGATGATAACTTAAATCTCCCAAGGAATATCCAAGACGTATAAAATTTCACATTTGATTTCAGGACATTCACATACTCCAGGGATCCTCTGTGAGGCTAGAATAGATCTCAGTTTCTGCATTTGTGCTAATGAAGTAGTCTGTTAAGTGTTGCTATAATATCACCTTGTTGGTGCACTTGCTTTATAAAAGACATGTTCCACAGACTCACAGACATAGAAAACAAACTAATGGTTACCAAACGGGAAAAGCAGTGGAGGGAGGGATAAATTAAGAGTTTGGAATTAGCAGATACACACTATGTATACAATATAGATAAGCAACAAGGACCTACTGTATAGCACAGACAACTGTATTCAATGTCCTGTAATAAACCATAATGGAAAATAATTTGAAAAGGAATATATATGTGTGAATCACTTTTCTGCACACCAAAAACAAACCCAACCTTATAAATCAACTATACTTCAATTAAAATTTCAATAAATAAATAAAAATAAAAGGCTTGTTTCAGATTTTAGAAAGTTTTTAATGCTTAGAACCCTGCCACCCACCCAAAAAGATACCAATTTAATTTTATAATGGGTAATGTAGTAATTATCATGAGAAGGAAATAGTGCCATAAAAATAAAGAATTTGAAACTGATTCTTGATGAGCAAACTCCTTAAAATATAAGAAGTTTCTGAAATTCAGTTATTAAGTCATCTGTGATGAGTTCTCTCACTAACAGAAGACTCAGGTAACTCTATATATATTCTAGTCAGCTCACATACATACAGTACATCCTTATATGGCAGCAGGCAGGCTGTTGTGTAGTGTATGTGATGGGGGTCGCTTTTTCTCGAAGCACTGCTAATGTGGGATTCCACTGAGAGACAACACAGTTCTGCTAAGGACATCTATCTAGGTCAAGGGTGTATGCATTCCCTTTATAATGCCAATCCAGTTTGAAATAAAAATAGATTTATTTTCCAACCTTATCTGAATATTTCCAGTAAAACATAGCATGTATTTTTACATTTGTTTCTAAAGGAAATTTATTCTAGATATCCTATAGAAGTATTTTACTTACATTGTTTCTTTTATAAATTTAATGAACATCATTGTGAATAAAATTGCATACACATAATATAACCTTTACAAAGATTTTAAATTGGAAATGTGCACAAACATAGATACATTTGCAGACAAATTATTGGCGTTGGTTGAGGGCAAGTGCTGAATAAATGTTTTAATCATAATTTTTTTTACAGCAGGACTGTATTCTTTTAGAGTATTTACAGTAACTTCTCCCAAATCAAGTCTTCAAATTCAGTATTCTCCAAAAACAAATAAGCCTTGCTCACCACTCATTCAAATACTGGCTTCTGGACTTCCTCATCCCTAAAGTAAATAAAGAAATCTCTGAAAGGACTAATGTTTAGGGTTTAATTTCATGGTCTCGCTTTCAGATGTGACCCTGGATTTTCTGGCCCAGCTTGTGAGATGGCATCCCAGACGTTCCCAATGTTTATTTCTGAAAGCTTTGGCAGTTCCAGGCTCTCATCTTACCATAATTTTTACTCTATCCGTGGTGCTGAAGTCAGCTTTGGCTGTGGTGTCTTGGCCAGTGGTAAAGCCCTGGTTTTCAACAAAGATGGGAGGCGTCAGTTAATCACATCTTTCCTTGACAGTTCACAATCCAGGTGAGTGAAAACAGAGTGAAATACATAGAGAAATAAGATAGCAAAGATTGAATTCAGATCTATTAATTTTCTTTTTTTTTTTCTTTGTTACTATATATATCTCTTCTGATTTTCAGTCAAGATGAGAAGAGACTTATAATTTATATAGGGTTAGTTTGCCCTAGTTTTTAATAAATTAAAAGGCTCACTAATGATTTTAAGATACTAATGACCGACTAGATTTTTTAAAAAATATGAAATGTTAGCATCAAAACTGTTCTTAAGCCAAGGGCTAGTTAATTATTTATGTAGTTTTATTTATTTGACAGCTTGCAGAGGCTGATTAGATTTACCCTACATCTTCCCTTCCCCTAGTGCTTAATAAATAATGTAGCAAGAGAATGATTGACATTTTAAGTGTATGTACACAAGTATGTAGTATACAAATATGTGTAAACATATGGTTATATTTGTATAAATAGATGTCTATAAAACACATGTATTGACCTCATCTTCTACATATATTCATTTATATATCAGTGAAATCACTTACATTTTATAGAAGAGGGATGAATGGAAACCTACAGCTTTTGAGTAGCTTATTGAAATTGGTTCAAAATTCTTTAAAAGCCACAATGAATGTTTTAAATGTGTATGCACACTAATTATAGACAGTTCATGTCTAGGTTTCTCCAGTTTACGTTGAGGCTGGGAAGCAAGTCTGTTCTGAGCACGTGCAAAGCCCCTGACCAACCTGGTGAAGGTGTTTTATTACATTATTCTTATGATAATGGGATAACTTGGAAACTCTTGGAGCATTATTCATATCTCAACTATCATGAGCCCAGGTATGTTGGAAAGCATTTGGAAAAATGGGAGGGTGATATTTCCTTCCTGGGGAAATCTTTGTTCAAGTGGTATAAGAGCCTAGATACTTTTGCATTGAGAGATGGTAAGGATAAAGATTGATGCCTCTTGCAATGAAAAACTAGCAAGCTACATTCTTGTAACCTGTTTGCCCTGCTGACTTCTGGTAATTTGAAAAAATTTATTCTCATATTCTGAAATGTGTATATAAGAGAAATATATTTTTATGTCTAGGAAAGAGAAAAATAATTAACACTTTTTTCCCTTTTCAACTATAATACAAACTATTAGATAAAATTTTAATATAGTACTAAATTATAAATACTGTGGACAAATATTTGTCAGCAATATATGATAATAAATTATAATAAATCATATGAGATAATAACTCATAAAATCTTATGACTGATTTTTTTTAATTTGCATGTAACATAATTGAGTTATGAGTACAAAGACATTTTTCTAGCTCTATAGCATCCCTGGCAAAGATGGAATGGAGGCTGTATTTAAAGCCCTTTCTTCAGGCCACTTCTATTTTTCTTTGGCTTATATATTTCACAGTCTACAGTCACAATTGTGAGACTTAAGTTTTACTTGAAGCAGAGCCATCCTTCAGTTTGGGTAGTGATAATCACCATTTGTTATACAATTTCAGATGTGTCCAAAGAGTCACCTCCTTTTCTAGAACTCTTTTTGACCTGCTGACTAACATTCCTTTAAAATAGCAGAAGAGGAAGATGGGAAAGTTAAAATAGCACTAGAGTAGGTATCTCTGTCCGAGAAGGCAATGGCACCCCACTCCAGTACTCTTGCCTGGAGGATCCCATGGACGGAGGAGCCTGGTAGGCTACAGTCCATGGGGTAGCTAAGAGTCGGACACGACTGAGCGACTTCACTTTCACTTTTCCCTTTCATGCACTGGAGAAGGAAATGGCAATCCACTCCAGTATTCTTGCCTGGAGAATCCCAGGGACGGCGGAGCCTGGTGGGCTGCCGTCTATGGGGTCGCACAGAGTCGGACACGACTGAAGCGACTTAGCAGCAGCAGCAGCAGGTATCTCTGTGGCTTATATCCACTGTCAAATATAAAGAGGTAATAAAGTTTGCCTTCCTGGAAGTACATACATGTTGAACATGGAAAGATGTGAAAAAGACTTGAGGCTTTGGGCACTGAAGTGTGCACTGGCATCATAGCAAAAAAACAGGGGCAATGATGATTTTATATACTTTGAAGTTTTGCCTAGACCTGTCTCTATATTTAAGTATTTGCAAATAGATGAGATTGATATTTTGCAAATTGATATTTTCATTAGAAAATGAAGTAGCATGTAATAGAGATAATATTTAACAACAATTATGAGTAGTAAATATTATATGTTATAAAATTTAAGAATGCACCAAATGTGTTGAATCTATTCCTTCTAAGGGTAGACACAAGACTAAACTCAATGTTCTCACTCAGTAGAGACATATGAATCCTAAAGAAACATTTTGTAGACTATCCATAATAAGTATTAAAAGAAAATCAAGCAAAACTCAAGGTGATAATAAACAATAATGAAAGCATGAAGAAAATATCATTGTCCCTAGTTAAATTGGCCCAAAACACAATTTTTCTAACAAACATAGACAGTTTCAAAATTCAGTAATCAATTTGTAGAATGAAATTTAATTAATCTTTGTTGATATGAAAAATAATTATAGATTTAATGTGCTATTGCAAAGGTACGTTTAATCTTGCCTGCCATTTGACAGCAACATTTTTCTTCTAAGCAGAATTAAGGTGGCTTTTCAACACTAGGTATGTGCACAGCTTTAAAGATTAAGATCAGAGCGGAGATTTTTTTAAATGGAGAATGTGGTAGTGGTACCAAGAATACTTTCATTTTATATATGTTGCCTCTGTCCAAGAGACTCTTCCTTCTTCTTATATAAATATTAATAAAGGGTAACATAGCAGAAGTAGACTTTGATATATTCTAGACAGTAAATTACATTTTATATGATAAATAATACAAACCATGTAAACTCACCATAGGACAGTTAATTATATCTTCATGCCTTCAGCCATTTGCTGAGTTTTCTTCAGTATAAATTGCTATCTGTAATTGCTTTGAATTTCATATTGTCCCTTTCTGCCATGGTTGTTCGAAAATGAAGTGTGATCCCTAAATTAGATATGCTAGTTGGCTAACTACTGTTATTCCTAGCTGATTTCTAATAATTTGCTTACCTGTAGTTCACTCAATTAATGAAGAATTCTGCTTGTTATTTATATTTATAAAAGTTAAAGTCTGTATATATCTGAGTTAATCTTTTAACTCATTGATTAGACTGTCTTGTAAACTAATTGGCATTCTTATTAATATAAAACTTTATATTGTTGGTGAAACTGATATTATTCTAGATTTTTCTTAATTATGGGGCTTGTTTTTTATTCTAAAATTATAAAGTCTAACAATATTTTATTTTTGTCTTGATTATTGATTATAAGAAATCCATAAGCTTAGTACATATCCAAAAAAGGAAGCTTGAAACAGAAAGTTGACCTAAATTCCTGGGTTTTCATCTAGGAATAGTCAGATCAAATGGCTCCATAGCTATACTAGCCAGTCACTGTAATAGGTATAGAGTAGGAGAAACAGAGACTCCCACCCCACCTGATGATATAATGTAGCGATAAAGAACACAGACCCTAGAGCCATGTTCACTAGATCCATACCCTGGCATTGTCACTTAAAAGCGGCTTAACCTAAAAGAAAATCTTTAACCTCCTTTTGCCTTTGTGTTTAAATCTCTATCAGAGTATACTGATAATATGTACTTATTCTATGCAGAAAGAATTTATTAAGTCCTTTTTATATACCAGATACCAGGTTCTAGGTGCTAAGATAAGATAGTGAAAAACAGAAAAAAGTCTATGACTTTGCCATAAGGATAGTATTATCCCAGTTTCACAGATGAAGATGCCGAAGCTCATAGAGGTTAAATACCTTCCCTGCAGCTGCAAAGTTGTCAACCATTAGGTGCCAAGAGTCTGATTACAGACTCACAGTCTTAACATCTCTGCTGACGAAAATATCGGTCACTTCAATTACTGTTGTCACACACATATACACTTTATTTTCTTTAAAATTTCCTGAGAAATTCTACTTCTCAGTTGTTAATTTTTACAGTTGTGTGTATTTTCATCAGAGAGAATAATACCTGCTTTTAAAATTATTAATATAAAAATTATAATTTTCTAATAACAATGCTAATACAATAACATTATTAAATTAATGTATGATGTTTTTATTGTTGAACCAATTTGAATATAGTTTGATTATTTTATTATTTCTTTGCTATGTTGACATAAATAATATTTAATTATTTAATAAATGTTTAGAAAAAATAAAGTGAGAATGACTGAAATAACTTATGTTTTACTCTTTTAATAAACACATTGGTTAAAATATTAGCAAATTATGTACTTAAAAATAATAAACTTATGGTAACTATGTCTTTTTAGCTTAAGAAATGCTTTTTAGTATATATTTCTGTATTTGAACATTGATTTCTCCTTATTTAAAAAGTCCGTTTACTCACATTTCAAAAAGCCCGACCACTTTTTTACTGTTTATATTATCAATGATTGTAATCAGGTTATTCCACCCTATATTTTCATGTACAGATTATTTAAAGAAAAAATAGACTTTATTTTTAATAAGGTTAAGTACACAAAAATTATGTTTTCAAGATGTGATTTAATGTTTCTTTGTGTAATAACTAAAAGATGAGCATAATACAAATATGAAAATCAGTCTAATTTGTCAGTAAATCCAGCCTTAGACTTTGAAGTTTTTAAATAATTTTTTTCTAAGTTATCCAACTAGTTATCTGCCTTAGGGAATTTTTCTTTGCTCACTAGGAAAAAGATTCAGTCTTTTCAGTGTGCGTTAACACAGACAACTCTCCTGGTGTTTAATTGTACATTGATGGAGATAAATGTTCCATTTGCCATTCACTTCACATCTCACCTTGTGTATGGATGTGAGCAGCATGGTACTGTGATTTATGGAGCTTTCAAGCAGATGTCATTGCAGTGACAATTAATGTATGGTTCCTGCTGCTGTGTACAATGATTGCTCCTGGAAATTAGATATTATTCTTAATTTTCTTCCCCATTTGTCAGATACAGGTTTGTTGTCCTAGCCACTATGACAGAGCAAGTGACCTCGCACACTATGCTAAACTCATGGGGATGAGGAAGTGCCATGGTTCCTACCAATCCAAAACTATAATATGTGTAACAAGCTGCCAGTATTCTTTACCAGACTTAGGCGAATCTTGCCACATTGACAACTGTGTTTTATTGGGTTAGTTGCTCTGAGAGCAACTGAGTGAAAGCAGTCATATTTTTGGATGTATCAAGAAGACTTTGTTTCAGTCAGACAAGACACTGGAAAATCTCAAAAATGTTTGTCATAGTGGGAGAATTATTTTTTCAAATATTATACTGCAAAAAACAAGATCCTGCTATAAATGTTTGTATTTTAAGACACCAAAATAATCCGAATTTTTACTTCTGTTTTCTGCTTTAGAATAATCTCCGTAGAATTACCTGATGATGCAAGACAGTTTGGAATTCAGTTCAGATGGTGGCAACCATACCATTCTTCCCAGGGAGAGGATGTGTGGGCTATTGATGAGATTATCATGACATCTGTACTTTTCAACAGCATTAGTCTCGACTTTACCAATCTTGTGGAGGTCACTCAGTCTCTGGGATTCTACCTTGGAAATGTTCAGCCGTACTGTGGCCATGACTGGACCCTTTGGTAAGGATTTCATCTTTGTTCCTGTTGTTGTTACATTTTGCATTAAAGATTGAAACACAAAGATGACCTTCCAATCCATCTAGCACTTAGTCTTTTGTATGAATTGAACATGAAGTATTTGAAAAGTCATTATTATGTCTATAAGTAAGTTATCTTGGGAAAGAAGACTGAAAACAAAATACTGATAGATTTAAATAAAGGTAAATCTTACTGTATTTATTAATCTTGAACTTTTACTTTCCCACCATTGCATATAAAAACCGTCTTTACAAAGTGTTAATATCTAAAGTGACTAACACCCAACTAAAATAAATAAATTCATAAAATAAAAAAAAAGTAGCTATTTTAAAAATTAAACTTAATTGAAGTACAAAAAATAAATAAATAAAAATAAAGTGACTAACATATTCTCCCTTCAAGGAGGTCCATCATGATCACAGTGAAAATTGAAATCACTTTAATGACTATTTTAATAAAATTTCTCATGAGATGTTTTATTTTCATGCTGTCTTACATAAAGTCCAAGAAGTTTTTCCATCCCTAATTTGTTTACTAAGATCTCCTTTGTTTTAAAATTAATTTATTTTAATTGGAAGCTAATTACTTTTATCAAGATTGGACCGGTGACTTGTATAGCTAATGTCAGTGAAGTTTCAAGATTGTAGAATCTCTTAGTCAAGATACCTTTCATTCTTAGATTTGTTTCTCCCTATGATCATATGCAAACTTAATTATACATTAAGTGGTAAATGAATAATTTAAGACTGTGATTATGATTAGTACTTCAGAAACATCAGTAGGATGACACAATAGTGATTAACTAGAGTCAGGAGGTGGCCACTTTGGATATCTAGGAGGAGGCTGTGTTTGGGTAATTCTGAGAGTGGATACAATGCATTCCACCAGTTGGAAAGTAAAAGAACAGGAAGTTCCAGGCACATGAAGACCTGAAGGAAGAGCATTCAGCTACAGGAACCTTTGTAGTGCAAAGACTCCCATAGCGTGAGCCACTATGGCATGTTCAAAAATCAGGAAGGCAAACTAGTGCAACTAGTACAGCCACTATGGAGAACAGTGTGGAGATTCCTTAAAAAACTGGGAATAGAACTGCCATATGACCCAGCAATCCCACTGCTGGGCATACACACCGAGGAAACCAGAATCGAAAGAGACGCGTGTACCCCAATGTTCATCGCAGCACTGTTTACAATAGCCAGGACATGGAAGCAACCTAGATGTCCATCAGCAGACGAATGGATAAGGAAGCTGTGGTACATATACACAATGGAATATTACTCAGCCATTAAAAAAAATACATTTGAATCAGTTCTACTGAGATGGATGAAACTGGAGCCCATTATACAGAGTGAAGTAAGCCAGAAAGAAAAACAACAATACAGTATACTAATGCATATATATGGAATTTGAAAGATGGTAACGATAACCCTATATGCGAGACAGAATAAGAGACACAGATGCATAGAACAATTTTATGGACTCTGAGGGAGAAGGTGAGGGTGGGACGTTCTGGGAGAATAGCATTGAAACATGTATATTATCATATGTGAAACAGAACACCATTCCATGTTCGATGCATGAGACAAGGGCTCAGGGCCGGGGCAATGGGATGGCCCAGAGGGATGGGATGGGGAGGGAGGTGGGTGGGGGGTCCAGGAAGGGGAACACATGTAAACCCATGGCTGATTCATGTCAATGTATGGCAAAAACTACTACAATATTGTAAAGTAATTAGCCCCCAACTAAAATAAATAAATTTATAAAAAAAAATAAATAAATAAACTTTGGAGTCAAAAAAAATAAAATAAAATAAAGTATTAGCTCTAAGGAAAAAAAAAAAAAAATCAGGAAGGATGCCAGTGGTGCTGGCGCCTCAGGGATGAGGGAGCAAATGTCAGAAATGGAAGCCAAGAGATGTGCAGAAGCCAGATCAGGTAGGAGTTTCCAGGCTTAGAGATGCTACATTAAAACTCAGGTCTGTAAAATCTCAAAACTCACAGCCTTCACCACTGTGCATACTACCCCTCTCTGGGTTCCCTTAGAACTTTAAACATGATTGAAGAATAATTTTCTGAGTCTTTCACTTTCTCTTGAGTCATGGTCAGACCAATTTAATTTCTCCAGATGAATCGCACCAAAAGCTATTCACTGCAATTGTCTCCAGAGAGCATATCATAAATGACCCATCAGTGACCTTATCATAATTAGAGGTAAATTTTACACACCATTGCACATAAAATTACCTTTGATGGGAACTGTGCATGGACAGTCACATCTCACACACAGCAGGCTAAAATTCTAGCATCAAAATGACAGCTAATGGAATGGAAGTACAGCTGATCACTTTTGCTGTGAGCACTGTCCAACTAGATAAAATGAAATTTCTATATGACAAAATATAAAAGGTTATATTGTGTATTTTCTAGTTGATAGCCTCAGATGCTTGTTTTTGTGCATGTTCTTTCTTAGTCCCAGAGTCTTCAAAGAAAATAAAGGGGTGAAGCAAATAAGATACAAAGATGTAAAGCAAAATGAGAGTTCTTGGAATTTTATGATTCTGACATTTTAAATTGACCTGAATTAACCACCATCCAAATTGATCTTATATCATAAACTGTATCCCCCAAGATTGTGTAGCAGTTTTTCTTTCCAGCACTTCTAATACAACAAAGAATCATATCACGAATGCAAGTCCTGTATCATGTTTATTTTTTCATAAATAGTTAACATCTGCTCAAATAAATGCCAAAGTTGCTGAGCATTTTAATTTAACACTTGAGTTGAATGCATGATAACAGCAGTTTAATTTCTGTGCTTTGATCAAAACCCTAAGAACAATATTCTTTCACACAAGCCTGATGAATATTCTTAACCCACCACTGCTTTAATTGGTGGAGATACATTTACTTTGTGAAAGTACAATCACAGTAATTATAGAAAGCCATAAGAAAATATAAATAATTGTACAATCCCCGTGGGCACCTTGAGCAACGCCATAGGAGTTTTATTAACAGCCACATGTGAGCAATCAGATTCGACTTTCTGATCTTCTCTGAAACGAAAAGGAGTTGTCCTGGTTATGAAACAACAGAGAGTATACTCTAGTGGTGATAATGAGACTAGAAAAACACATTAACCGCTTTAATAAGGACATGAAAAATGCTCTCTACTCATTAAAATGAAACAACATGGAAGGTTTCAAACTGTTCCCATTTTCTTAGCCAATGAATCAGAATAAAGCCCCTTTTAATGACACCGTTTTCTCTCTGCTGCTGTTGAGGAATATATTGTCCAAGTTCAATGTGAACTAATTTTAGTGATGTTTTTCAGAAACACTTATTACAATATTAAAATTCAGATGATGATATTGACCAACTATTTATCGTAACTCCCTAGTCCTAAAACAAGTTTTTGTTTTTTTTTTCTTTTTTAATGTAAAACCTTTGGAGCATGTTATCTTATTAAGTAAAAATTTTTTGAACATGTTCAAATATGTGGCCTCTGGCCTTCAATGACCTTGCTTCTCTCAAGGGAAATTTTGAAATGTATACATGTTTGCCACAAATGACTGGTGTTAAATTAATTATTGTTGGCTTTTCCCAGCTGTGAGTTCATTTGGTTCTCATTTTCTAACTCATGACTTTCCACGGACATGGATTCCTGTTACTGAGAGTGTTCTCTAGGGAAAACCTGGACAATTGCTTTTTCATTAGAAGAACTACAGTCAATATGCTATAAATCACTTTACAGTATGTCATATTAGAGCATGTTTTTCCATGTGGAAATGAATTGCTTTTAATTATTCGTAGTACTTTCCTTTCTTCCATACGTAGCCTCTGAAATCAGAACCTCTGTCTGTTTTATGTTCTAAAGATAGTCTTTAAAGCCCCTTCCATATGTTTTACGATCACTAAGGGAATTATTTTAATTGATATTTATTAAAGGTGAATTGACCAATACTATTAGAGATAATACCAAGGCACATTTACATTCCTCTGTCTTATTTAGTAGACTAGCTAAGTGTACAGGTGGGAAGGAATTGCTGTTTATTATGCAGAGTTTTACTTTTTTTTAATGTAGAGTTTTAGTTTCAAAATGTGTTTAGTTTCAAACTGTGAGAGGATGGTCCTTATAGCATATTAGAATTGGCAGTTGGTTTTAGTAGAAGACATGAAGAGTTTTCCAGACAACCAAAGGCTAAAGGAGTTCAGCACAACTAGATGGGCTTTACAGGAAATGTGTTAAAGGAGCATCTTCAAGCTGAAACAAAATGGCTCTAATTGATAACAGGAAAACATGTAATAGAATAAATCTCACTGGTAAAAGTAAATATATAGTTAAATTCAAAACACTCTCATGTTGTAGTATTTGCGTGCTTGCTAAGTCATTTCAGTTGTGTCCAACTCTTTGCGACAACTATGGACCATAGCCCACCAGGCTCCTCTGTCCATGGGTTTCTCTAGGCAAGAATACTGGAGTGGGTTGCCATGCCTTCCTCCAGGGGATCTTCCTGATCCAAGGATCAAACCCATCTCTCTTATGTCTCCTGCATTGGAGGGTTGGTTCTTTAGCCACCTGGGAAGCCTTATGTTGTAGTGGTGGTAGGTAAATCACTTATAAATCTAGTATAAAGGATAGAAAACAAAAGTGGTAAAAATAATTATAATTACAATAATTTGTTAACAGACAAGATAAAAAATATGTAAATTATGACCCCAAAACATGAAACATGGTGGGGGAAGTTAAAAATGTAGAGCTTTAGTATTCGTTTGACTTAAGTTGTTATCAACTTAAAATGGAGAGTTATATATGTAAGATATTTTATATAAACCTCATGGTAGCTGCAAAGTAAAAACCTAGAATAGATACACAAAAGATAAAAGAGAATGGAACCTAGCATATCACTACAGGAAATCATCAAATCATGAAGAAAAAGAGCAAGGGAAGAAAGGAAGAAATGAATTACAAAATTACAAAAGAAAGAAATTACAACCAGAAAACAATTAACACAATGACAATAGTAAGTTTTAGTAAGTCCAAACCTTTCAAAAATCATTTTGAATGAAATGGACTGAATTCTCCAATCAAAAGCCAGAGTGGCTGAATGGATTAAAAGAAACAAGACCCAACTATATACTGCCTTCAAGAGTCTCACTTCAGCTTTAAGATAGCACACAAACTCAAAGGGATGGGAAAAGATATTCCATACAAACAGAAGCCAGAATAAAGCAGGAGTAGCTATACTTATATAAGACAAAATAGACTTAAAGCAAAGACTCTAATAAAAGATAAAGATAGGTGTTACATAATGATAAAGTTACTAGCCCAACAAGACTATGAAACATTTGTAAATATTTATGCACCCCAACATAGGAGCACCTGAATATATAAAGCAAATATTAACAGACATGAAGGGAAAAATCAACAGCTATACAATAATAGGAATGGACTCAGTTCTCTACTTTCAATATTGGATTCATGTAGAATATCAATAAGAAAACATTGAACTTAAAAGACAAGTTACACCAGATAGATTTAACAGACATTTATGAAACATTGCATCCAAAAGTAGAAGACTGCATATTCTTCTCAAGTGCACATGGTACATTCTCCAGGTTAAGCATATGTTAAGCCACAAAACAAGCCCTAACAAATTTAAGAAGTCTGAAGTCACGTGGAGCAATTTTTCTAACCGCAATGGTATGAAACTAGAAATCAATTACAAGAAGTAAACTGGAAAATCCACAAACGTGGAGATTAAACAATGTGCTACTGAACAATGGGTTGAAACATTAAAGAATGTCTTGAGACAAATGAAAATGGAAACACAACATAACAAAACATATGGAATGGGAATTCCCTAGAGGTCGATTGCTTAGGAATCCACACTGGCTATCAAGGGCCCAGGTTCAGTCCCTGGTTGGAGAACTAAGATTGTGCAAGCTTGCAACATGGCAAAGAGAAAAACAGAGGGATGGATCCGAAGCAGTTCTAAGAGAGAAGTTCATAGTAATAAAAGACTACATTAAGAAATAAGAAAGATGTCAAACCTAGCTTTGTACTTCAAGGAACTAGATAAAGAAGGACAAAATAATGTCAAAGTTAATAGAAGGAAAGGAATAACAAAGATCAGAGTGGAAATAAATGCAACAGAGACTAAAAAGATAGTATAAAAGATCAGTGAATCTAAGAGGTGGTTTTCTAAAAAAAATAAACAAAATAGACAAATTTTTAACTAGACTTACAAAGAAAAGAGAGAAGGCTCAAATAAAATTAGAAATAAAAAAGGAAACATTACAACTGACACTACAGAACAGTAAAGAATCATAAGAGGCTATTAAGAACAATTATATGCCAACAAATTGAACAATCTAGAAGAAATGGAGGAATTCCTAGAAACGTACAATCTACCAAGACTGCATCATGATGAAATAGAAAATCTGAGCAGACTGATTACTAGTAAGGAGACTGAATTAGTAATCAAAAACCTCCCAGAAAACAAAAGCCTAGGAGCAGAAGACTTCACTGGTGTCTAATTCTTAGACATTCTAGAATTAATGCTGATTCTTCTTAAACTTCTCCAAAAAGTAAAAGAGAAGGGAATACTTCCAAACACATTTTATAAGGCCAGCACAACTCTGACTCCAAAACTAAGCAAGAATGTAATGAGAAAAGAAAATTACAGGCCAAAATTCCTGATAAATATAGATGCAAAAATTCTCAATAAAATATTAGCAAATCTAATCTAACAACACATTAAAAGAATATGTATTATAATCAAGCTGGATTTATTCCTGGGATGCAAAGGTGAGTCCACATATGAAAATCAATCAAGTGATATAACACATTAACAAAATGAAAGATAAAAATCACATGACCATCTCAATAGATCCAAAAAAAAAAAACCATTTGTCAATATTCAATATCCATTTTTAATTAAAAACAAATACAAAAACAAACCCTCTCAACGAAGTAGGTACAAAGGGAGCATGCTGCTCTGCTGTGCTTAGTTACTCAGTCTTGTCCGGCTTGATGCAACCCCAAGGACTGTGGCTGGCCAAACTCCTCTGTCCATGGGGGTTCTCCAGGCACGAGTATTGGAGTGGGTTGCCATGCCTTCCTCCAGAGGGTCTTCCCAACCTAGGAATCTAACCCAGGTCTCCCATACTGCAGGCAGATTCTTTACCAGCTGAGCTACCAGTTCTTATTGTTCAGTCGCTCAGTCATATCTGACTCTGCACTCCATGGACTGCAGCACACTAGGCCTCCCTGTCCTTTACCATTTTCCGGAGCTTGCTCTAACTCAAGTCCATTGAGTTGGTGATGCCATCCAACCATCTCGTCCTCTGTCATCCCCTTCTCCTGCCTTCAGTCTTTCACAGCATCAGGGTCTTTTCTAATGAGTAGGTTCTTCACATCAGGTGGCCAAAGTATTGGAGCCTCAGATTCAGCATCAGTCCTTCCAATGAATATTCAGGGTTGATTTCCTTTAGAATTGACTGATTTGATCTTCTAGCAGTCGAAGAGACTCAAGAGTCTTCTCCAACACCACAATTCAAAAGCATTGATTCTTCACACTCATCCTTCTTTATACTCCAACTCTCACATCCATACATGACTGCTCAAAAAACCATAGCTTTGACTATACAGTTTGTTGGCAAAGTAATGTCTATGCTTTTTAATAGGCTGTCTAGGTTGGTCATAGCTTTTCTGCCTAGGAGCAAGTGTCTTTTAATTTCATGGCTGCAGTTACCATCTGCAGTGATTTTGGAGTCCAAGAAAATAAAGGCTGTCACTGTTTCCATTGTTTCTCCATCTATTTCCCATGAAGTGATGTGACCAAATGCCATGATATTGGTTTTTTGACTGTTGAGTTTTAAGTCAACTTTTTCACTCTCCTCTTTCACTTTTATCAAGAAGCTCTTAAATTCCTCTTCACTTTCTGCCATAAGGGTGGTGTCATCTGCATATCTAAAGTTATTGATATTTCTCCCAACAATATTGATTCCAGCTTGTGCTTCATCCAGCCCAGATTTCACATGATATACTATGCATATAACTTAAATAAGCAGGGTGACAATATACAGCCTTGAAGTACTCCTTTCCCAATTTGGAACCAGTCCGTTGCTCCATATCTGATTCTAACTGTTCCTTCTCGACCTGCGTACAGGTTTCTCAGGAGGAAGGTCAGGTGGTCTGCTATTCCCATCTCTTGAAGAATTTTCCACCATTTGCTGTGATCCACACAGTCAAAGCCTTTAGTGTAGTCAGTGAAGCAGATGTAGATGTTTTTCGAGAACTCTTTTGCTTTTTTGATGATCCAATGGTTGTTGGCAATGTCATCTCTGATTTCTCTGCCTTTTCTGAATCCAGCTTGAACATCTGGAAGTTCTCTGTTTACTTACTGTTGAAGCTTCACTTGAAGAATTTTGGCCATTACTTTGCTTGCGTATGAGATGGGTGCAATTGTGTGGTAGTTTGAGCATTCTTTGGCATTGCCTTTCTTTGGGATTGGAATGAAAACTGACCTTTTCCAGTCCTGTGGCCACTGCTGAGTTTTCCAAATATCCTGGCATATTGAGTGCAGCATTTTCACAGCATCATCTTTTAGGATTTGAAATAGCTCAACTGTAATTCCATCACCTCCACTAGCTTTGTTTGTAGTGATGCTTCCTAAGGCCCACTTGACTTCATACTCCAGGATATCTGGCTCTAGGTGAGTGATCACACCATCGTCGTTATCTGGGTCACTTAGATCCTTTTTGTATAGTTCTTCTGTGTATTCTTGCCACCTCTTCTTATCTTCTGCTTCTGTTAAGTCCATACCATTTCTGTCCTTTATTGAGCCCATCTTTGTATGAAATGTTCCCTTGGTATCGCTAATTTTCTTGAAGAGATCTCTAGTCTTTCCCATTCTATTCTTTTCCTCTGTTTATGTTGCATTTCTGTTCCTCTGTTGCATTGATCACTGGGAAAGGTTTTCTTCTCTCTCCTTGGTATTCTTTGGCATTCTGCATTCAGATGGATATATCGTCCCTTTTCTCCTTGCCTTTCACTTCTCTTCTCTTCTCAGCTATTTGTAAGGCCTCCTCAGACAACCACTTTGCCTTTTTGCATTTCTTTTTCTTGGGAATTGTTTTGATCACTGCCACCTGTACAGTGTTACAAACCTCTGTCCATAGTTCTTCAGGCACTCTATCAGATGTAATCCCTTGAATCTATGTGTCACTTCCACTGTATAATCGTAAGGGATCTGATTTAGGTCATATGTGAATCATCTAGTGGTTTTTCCTACTTTCTTCAATTTAAGTCTGAATTTTGCAGTACCAGGGAAGCCCATAAAGGGAACATAATCTCAACATAATTAAAGCCATATATGACAAGCCTACTCAGTGATGAAAGGCTGAATGCATCTCCTCTAACATCAAGAATAAGACAAGGATGCCCACTCGCACTACTTTTATTCAAAGTTGTCCTGAAATTCCTAGCTAGAGCAGTTAGGCAAGAAAAACAAAAGTCTCCAAATCCGAGAGGAATAATTAAAACAGTCTTTATTTGCAGATGATGTGATTTTACTATATGTAGAAAAATGAAAGATTCCACCAAAGTTGTTAGAACTAATAAACAGATTCAGCAAAGTTGCAGGATACAAAATTAATAAACAAAAAGTAATAGCATTTATATTTATTAACAATGAACTGCCCAAAAGAAAAGAAGATGATTGCATTTATAATTGCATCAGAAAAAATAAAATATCTATTAATAAGTTTAAGCAAGGAAGTGAAAGATCTGTATATTTAAAACTGTAAGACACTGATGAAAGAAATTGAAAAGACACAGATAAATGAAAATATATTCTGTGCTCATGGACTGGGATGATTAATATAATGTCTATACAACCCAAAGCCATCTTCGGATTCAATATGCAATCCCTATCAAAATTCTAATCTCATTTTTCACAGAAATAGAACAAGCAGTTCTATCATATAAAAACCACAAAAGACTTCAAATAGGCAATCTTGAGAAAGAACAAAGCAGAAAGTATCACACTCCCTGATTTCAAACAATTTTACAAAGTTATAGTAATCAAAACAGTGTGGTAATGGCATGAAAAAACAACACATAGATCAATACAGAACAGAAATGAGAGCCCAGAAGTAAACCAATGCATATATAATTTAATTTTTGACAAAAGAGACAAGAACATGTGGGGAAAGGGCAGTCACTTCAGTAATTGGGAAAAAAGTGCTGCACTCAATATGCCAGCAAATTTGGAAAACTTAGCAGTGGCCACAGGACTGGAAAAGGTCAGTTTTCATTCTAGTGCCAAAGAAGGGTAATGCCAAAGAATGTTCAAACTACTGTACAGTTGCACACATTTCATATGCTAGCAAGGTAATGCTCAAAATCCTTCAAGCTAGACTTCAACAGTACATGAACTGTGAACTTCCAGATGTATGAGCTAGATTTAGAAAAGACAGAGAAACCAGAGATCAAATTGCCAATACCTGTTGGATCATAGGAAAAGCAAGAGAATTCCAGAAAAACATCTACTTCTGCTTCATTGAGTACACTAAAGCCTTTGACTGTATGGATCACAGCAAATGGTGGAAAATTTTTCAAGAGATGGGAATACCAGACCACCTTACCTGCCTCCTGAGAACCCCATATGCAGGTCAAGAAGCAACAGTTAGAACCAGACATGGAAAAATGGATTGGTTCCAAATTGGAGAAAGGAGTACATCAAGGCTGTATATTGTCACCCTGCTTATTTAACTTATATGCAGAGTACATCATGCAAAATGCTGGGCTGGATGAAGCTCTAAGTGGAATCAGTATTGTCAGGAGAAGTATCAATAACCTTAGATATGCAGATGATACCACCCTAATGGCAGAAAATGAAGAACTAAAGAGATTCTTGATGAAGGTGAATGAGGAGAGTGAAAAAGCTGGCTTAAAACTCAACATTCAAAAAACGAAGATCATGGCATCTGGTCCCATCACTTCATGGCAAATAGATGGGGAAACAATGGAAACAGTGACAGATTTTATTTTGGGGGGCTCCAAAATCACTGCAGATCTGGTGACTGCCATCATAAAATTAAAAGACACTTGTTCCTTGGAAGAAAGCTAGGACAAACCTAGACAGTGTATTAAAAAGCACAGACATTACCTTGCTGACAAAGGTCTGTCTAGTCAGAGCTATGGTTTTTCCAGTAGTCATGTGAGAGTTGGACCATAAAGAAGACTGAGCACCAAATAATTGATGCTTTCAAACTGTAGTGCTGGAAAAGACTCTTGAGAGTCCCTTGGACAGCAAGGAAATCAAACAAGTCAATCCTAAGGGAAATCAACCCTGAATGTTCATTGGAAGGACTGATGCTGAAGCTGAAGCTTCAGTACTTTGGCCACCTGATGCAAAGAGCAGATTCATTGGAAAAGACCCTGAAGCTGGGAAAGGTTGAGGGCAGGAGGAGAAGGGGGTTACAGAGGATGAAATGGTTGGATAGCATCATCAACTCAATGGACATGAGTTTGAGAAAACTCCAGGAGTTAGTGAAGAACAAGGAAGCCTGGCATGGTAGAGTCCATGGAATCACAAAGAGTTGGACACAACTGACCAACTGAATAACAACAGCCACACACTAAAGACAAAAACTGGACCACTATCTTAAACCATACACAAAAAATTAACCCCTAATGGATCAGAGACTTGAACATAAGACCTGAAGCCATAAAACTCCTAGATGAAAACTTAGCTCCTTTACATCTGTCTTGCCAATAATTTTTTAAATTTGACACCAAAATCAAAGGCAATAATAGCAAAAAAAAAATCTCAAGTGGGACTATATTAAACTACAAAGCTTATGCACAGCAAAGAAAACTATCAACAAAATAGAAACACAATCTACAGAATGGGAGAAAATATTTACAAATCCTCTAATAAAATGTTAATATCCAAAATGTATAAAGAACTCAAACAATTCAATAGCCCAGAAAAACCTAAACATTTTGATTTTGAAAATGGGCAAAGAGTATAAATAGACATTTTACCAAAGAAGACATGGAGATACCGAACAGGTATGAAAGGTTGTTGCTGACCCACGAAAAGCCGCCGGGATTCTTTGCCTCCGGAAGAGAAGAATTCAATCCAGGGCCAGAGACGAGGCTTGATCGCTCAGAGCTTTTGTGCAATAGAGTTTTATTAAAGTATAAAAGGGATAGAGAAAGCTTCTGACATAGACATCAAAAGGGGGCAGAAAGAGTACCCCCTTGCTAGTGTTAGCAATGGGGTTATATACCTTTTAATTAGTTATTACAGTGAATCAAAAGAATGTCTCAAGTTTGTGAAAATTTTACCAGACCTACGCCCACAATTTACATTTTAGGATAACAAGATTAAAATTTAACAACAGAAAGATCCTCCAGACCCACTCCCATAATATACATTCTAAGATATCAGGATTAGTCAGAAGGTTTTCAGGAAGGAGAAACTGTCCTCTAGCAGGATACATTGTTGTTGAATAATCCCTAGTACAGAGTTTAAACTGAGTAGTGTAACTGACTAAGACTAAGGAATTCAGAGGAAAAAAAGTTTGTCCTTTTCTCCTCCTTGAGAATTCCAGACCCCCAATCTCCACTTTGAGAACCCCAGACCCCTTTCTCCTCCTTGGGGACCCTAGACTTCTTATCAATCTGCCTAGGAATTGACTCTCTCAGGTACATGAAAAGATGCTCAGCATCACTAATCATCAAGGAAATGGCAAATCAAAACCACAAGAAGATGTCATCTCACACATATTAGAGTGGCTATTATTGAAAATAAGAAATAACAATATTGCCAAGGATGTGGAGAAAGGATATCTTATGCACTGTTCTTGGGAATGTAAACTAGTGTATCTACTATGAAAAACTATATAGAGGTTTCTCAAAAAATTAAAAATAAATTCCATACTATCCAACAATTTTACTTCTGGGTATATATCTGAAAAAAATGAAATCACTTTCTTGAAAATATATATGTACCACCCACGTTTGTGGCAGCCTTATTTGCAACAACCCAGACATGGAAACAATGAGAGTGTCCATCAGTGTGTGAATGTATGAAAAAGAAAATGTGATACATACAATGGAATGTCTTTAGCCATAAAAAATAAGGAAATTCTACCATTTGTGACAACGTGGATGGGCCTTGAAAAAATCCAAACTTATAGATACAGTGAACAGATTGGTGTTTGCCAAAGATGGGGAGAAAGGGGTGGGCAAAATGGGTTGAGTTATCAAAAGGCACAACCTATTCACTTACAAGATAAAGTTCTGGGGATATAATGTGTAGCATGACGATAGTTAACGATACTGTATTTTATATTTGAAACTTGCTAAACGAGTAGATCTTAAAAGTTCTCATCACAAGAAAAAAATTAGTAACTATGTGAGGTGATAGATGTTAACTAAACTTATTACAGTAATCATTTTGCAACACATACGTATATCAAATGGTTGTGTTATACATCTAATACAGTGGTGTATGGAATTATATCTCAATAAAACTAGAAAAAAGTAAAAATTGATAAGATGAACTGACAAAAGCTATAGTTTTTTCTTTAATTATGCCTGAGGAAAAGGAGATTCATTTAAAAGAAGATTTAGAAATAAGAGAGATGTATTGTAGAAATGTTGAAAGGGTCTGCTAGTTACTTTCATGGGCAGTAGAAATAAAAGTTATATAATATTACTCAATATGTCTTTTTTTTTTTTTTTTTTTTTAGCATATACAAGTGAATCACTAGCTCTAGTCATGGTAGGATCACTTTTTAGAAGAGAAATTTCCTAAAGGAAGTAGTGAAAGTAGAGAGAATATAAAAGAAACATGCGAGAAGTGAGACTAGCTGTGAATGACAAAAGGCATGCGGAAAAAGAGAGTGGGTTATTTTGTGGTATGTAATGTGATCGGAAGACTTTGGAAGCCTTTTAAAACCAGCTCCAGGTGACATGGTCAGCCTGGAGATGTGGGGAAGCTGATTTGTAAAAGAAGGATAACAGCTGCAGGATGGGTGGCCCAAGTCAGAGGGAGTGGACTACACTACAAGTTCAGAACATTCAAAAAGTGTATATTCATATCTCATGGGGCATCTATAAGCATGCACAACAAAAAGGAAGCTGTATATTTTATAAGAAGCAAGAGTTGCCTAAGGCTCAGGCTAAAAGTGTGTACATGCATGCTAAGTTGCTTCAGTTGTGTCCAACTCTGTGTGACGCTATGGACTGTAGCCTGCCAGGTACCTCTGTCTATGGGATTCTCCAGGCAAGAATACTGGAGTGGGTTGCCATGTCCACCTCCAGGGGATCTTCCCAACCCAGGGATAGAACCTGCATCTCATGTTTCCTGCATTACAGGCGGATTCATTACCATTTGCACCACCTGGGAAACCCAAAAGGATCCTAAAAGTCTGTTTAGCTCATAATACAAATTAAATACAATTCACTCCCAATAAGAGGTAGGAAATAGTACTGTAGCTCTACTAACATTGAAGAAAATCAATAATATATTATTACATAATAATATAACAGAACTGAACAATGAGTGAAATGTATTTTAAGCTATACAAGAATAGCTATAAAGTAGTTGTCAAGGTACTTCTAAGTTACAAGAATCATCAGGTATCAACAATAATGTGTAGTGATGGATAACACAAAACGATTTCCTAATTGATGAAGAGAAATCCCTTCAGAGCTCATGCTTGCACACACCTGATATATACGTTTAGCAAGAAGTGGGCCAAACATTTTTTAATGAGATCTACCTTTTCTTCTAGGGCTTCTCTGATAGCTCAGCTGGTAAAGAATCTGCCTGCAATGTGGGAGACCTGGGTTTGATCCCTGGGTTGGGAAGAGCCCCTGGAGAAGGGAAAGGCTACCCACGCCAGTATTCTGGCCTGGAGAATTCCATGGACTCTAGTCCATGGGGTCACAAAGAGCTGAACACAACTGAGTGACTTTCACTTCACTTCAACCTTTTCTTCTGCTATCTTTTGGTTAATTTTTCAAAATAGGATTTATGTGTTTGCGGACGTTAAAAGTCAAGAATCTTTCCTACATGCTAATGTTTATTCCTTTGGACTGGTCTCATGAAAATAGTCGTGAGGCAAAGGAGGTTGCCTGATACTAATATCAGGAATGTGTCATTTGTAAACATTCACAAAGGAGAAGTTGGGTTAGTGCCCCTCTGAAACTTTGGATAGCCTTGATCTCTTAGGTCACAAGAAAAACAAATTTATGGCTATAAAATGAATGAAATGAATCTGCTTATAGAATAAAAATAACAGCCAAGTAAATATCTTCAGGATTTTTCTTTCATTGAACATCAGCCTATAATTTATATAGAAATTTTGTCAGTTTAAATTGTTTATTAGTAATCCTAGAGTATTCTTGGGATTATTTTTTTTACAAAGACTATTAAAAAGAAGAATAAATCAACTCAAATTGTGCTGCTGAAGAAAGTCAGTTGGAGTGAACTCACTCCCAAGAGCCATTTCAGCTACCATTTCACAGTAAGTGATTAGGAAGGTTAGCAGATAGATAAGGTTAATACATTGAGTGACAAACTGAAAAGTCACTATTATTTTCAACAGCTGTGAAAAAAGTATTTTCAGTGCCCAAGAAAATACCTCTATAAAAATTGATAATGTAATTGAAAGTTGCTCAGTCATGTCCGACTCTTTGCAACTCCATGGACTATACAGTCCATGGAATTCTCCAGGCCAGAATGCTGGAGTGGGTAGCCTCTCCCTTCTCTAGGGGATCTTCCCAACCCAGGGGTCAAACCCAGGTCTCCCGCATCGCAGACAGATTCTTAACCAGATGAGCCACAAGGGAAGCAATGTAACTGAATATACTCCCTAATAGATTTATAAATGACTTTCTAAAATAAATCCTATTTACTAGGTTTTTTCATCATGAGGATTTCATTACATGAAATTTTTATTCATTGATAGGCTAACATATATTCAGCTGTTTATTGATTGCACTATAAGCACTATTTGTCCTGTAGGTATAGTACTTGGTACTGAAGATGAAGATAGACAAGCCCTTTGTTTGTGGAGCTTATTTTCTAGAGGAGAAAAACAATAATGAACAAATTTGTAATAATATTCCAGATAGTGATAATTGCTGTGAGGATAAAGGAATGGCTGTTAGGTAGCATAAGTGGAAACTGAGACTATTTTAGGTAAGATGTTTAGGGAAGCCCTCTTGGGAGTGTAGAGACCTCAGAATAATGAGAAAGAAATACTGAAGTGAAAGTGTGCAAGGAAACCATTACAGGTAGAAAGAACAGCAAGATCAAAGGTCCTGAGGCAGGCAAGGAACTAGATTATGTTAGGGCCTCATAGAGCAATAGAGAAGTTTTGGATTTTATTCTAAGCATTATGCCTGCTATGTGCTAAGTCACTTCAGTAGTGTCCGACTCTTTGTGACCACGTGGACTGTAGGCCACCAGGCTCCTCTGTCCATAGGATTCTCCAGAGAAGAATATTGGAGTGGGTTGCCATGCACTTCTCCAGGGAATCTTCCCAACCCATGGATCAAACCTGTATCTCTTACACCTCCTGCCTTGGCGGACAGGTTCTTTATCACTGGCACCACCTGGGAAGCCTCAGTGTGTTATGGGTTATGAGAATTCAGTAAATAATTTGAAGCAAGGGGGTGATGTAATCATATTTTTAATATAATTGTAGCTGCTGTGTGAGAATAGATGGTATGGAGTAGTAAGAAAAGCTCAGAGACCAGTAGTGTCATCCACATGTACTTATTAGAGTGTTGCTAGAAATAGTCTGATGGGCCACTTGAAAATATATATTGGAGAACAAAAGCTTAGAAATGAATGCCAAAGGAATGAATAAAACGGCCATGTTCCCAGAATCATGTCTTGATGTCTACACACTTGACTTTTGAGTCATTTATTTCTCCAAAGTTAGATTTTCCTAAAAATCTTCCTAAGAACTAAGCAGCTAAGTGAGATTTCAGAAGAAAGAGAACCTACCACTAAACAAGTTAACAACAGAAATCTGCATTTCATGATCTGGATTCAAGGTACCTCTGGCTTGTTGAAAAAGCAGTTCAGTAGGCTGAGATTGTTACTTTCTACAGACAGTGGTTCACAGAGCTCTGAGGTAGGCCCTGGGTGACCTGACCTGGTCAGCCTTTCCTGTCTCCCTGCCTTTCATTCATTCCACCTCAACCACATCGTCCTCCCTTCTCTGCTTCCTTCTCTACTCCAAGCCAAGCTCTTTCCTCTCCCAGCACCTTTGTATTGCCTATACCTCTTCCTAGGAAATTCTTTCATTGGTCTCAGTGCCAAGCCTCCAAGTTTTCCAGAGAACTGGAAAAAGTCCAAAGACTTTAAAAATGAATATTGTTTCAAAAATATGATTTTTTTTAAATGGTAAAAATAAAAATAATAAATTTAAATTAAGTATATGTAAAACACAACACATGCCAACTCCATTAACTGCTAAATTTAAATATTCATAAAATTTTATGCTGTTGGTAATAATCTTTTGGTCAGATTCCTGAGTATGTTGAGTAGTCATGGCCAAATGTATATTCTGTGCATTACAAGTAGCCAAATAAAATTCAAAGGCAAAATTATAAAATCTACTTGAAGGTTTCTGCACCAAAAATATATATATATATGTAATGTGGAACATGGGTGCATTTTAATATGCTTGCCATGATGTGTGATGGAGTTTCCAAAATTAAAAGTGTCAAAGTCCTATAAAAGTCTTACAATGGCCCTGCTTCAATACTCACTAAATTAGTACACACTAGGTGACTGCACATGGTTGGAAGGATAAAAAGAAAATTTTGGAGAGTCCTCATGTATCTTTCTTTCTTGCCTCACCTCTTCCCTCCAAGCTAAACATTTTCATTCAGGGCTCTCAGGGCTAACTATATGGGTCCAGTGTGTTCCTTCCTGGAAGGAAGTGAGGTGCAAGAGGAGACAGGAAAGAGATGACAGAGAGAACAGGAGTGTGTTGAAAAGGCGAGCCCTAATTATAAGTAGTGTAAATATGGACTGGGCAAGTTCACTTCAACCAAAATTGGTTCTGAGTTTAGTATGGATGCAATATAAGAATAACAGGAGTAAGAGGGTCCAGGACAGCCAAAGATCTGAGATGAGTTAAAGTTATTAGTAGAGGCTAGAAACAGCAAAAGCTTCTCTGATTCCTCTCCTCCCATCAGAAGAGGTGGGAAGTCTTATTGGTGAAAAGGGCTCCTGACAACTTCGTGCTAAGTCACTTCAGCGTGTCTAACTCTTTGCAGCCCTATGAACTGTTGCCCACCAGGCTGGCTCTGTCCATGGGATTCTCCAGGCAAGAATATGGTAATGGGCTGCCATTTCCTTCTCCAGGGGTCTTCCTGATCCAGAGAGCAAACCCACAACTCTTACATCTCCTGCATTGGCAGGTGGGTTTTTTACCACTAGCGCAATCTGGGAAGCCCCCGTGGCAACTTTACTACTCTCATACCCACAGGTTCCTGTCAGGACACTGCAGGCACTACGGGAGTTGAGAAGAGCTATTTTCCCCCGAGTCCTTGGGCTCCCAGCTCTCTGATAGTCTGTCCCTTTTCTGGCCGTCAGTCTCTCTCTCTCCTCCTCTCTCAGGGGCCAAAGCCCAGGCTGTGCTTTGTGCTGACTTCCTCTCTGTCTTTTACCTGGCAGACGTTTCCCTTTTCCTGCCACAGTTTACTCCAGCTGCTGAATATTTCCTAAAACTGCAGTGAGGTGGACAAAATGAAGATTCAACTGAGAAATGACAGAAATCTTTGAAAGCATAAAAATTTTTGTAAACTTTTAAAATGTCTATAAACACTTTTTAGTTAATTTATTTATTTTAATTGGAGGCTAATTACTTTACAATATTGTAGTTGGTTTTGCCATACATTGACGTGAATCAGCCATGGGTGGACATGTGCCCCCCATCCTGAACCCCACTCCCACCACCCTCCCCACCCCATCCCTCAGGGTTGTCCCAGTGCACTGGCTTTGAGTGTCCTGTTTCATGCATTGAACTTGGATCTATTTCACATATGATAATATGTATGTTTCCGTGCTATTCTCTCAAATCATCCCACCCTTGCCTTCTCCCACAGAGTCCAAAAGTCTGTTCTTTACATCTATGTCTCTTTTGCTGTCTCACATATAGGATCGTCGTTACCATCTTTCTAAATCCCATATATATGCGTTAATATACTGTATTGGTGTTTTTCTTTCTGACTTCACTCTGTATAAACTTTTTATAATTGGAGTATAATGGCTTTACAATGTTGTGTTAGTTTCTGCTGCACAACAACGTGAATCAGCTCTATGTATACATGTATCCCCTCTATCTGGAGCCTTCCACCACCCCCATTCCATCCCTCTAGGTCATCACAGATCACAGAGCTTGGCTCCCTATGTTATATAGCAGCTTCCCACTAGTTATCTATTTTACATATGTATATCAGTGTGGCTTTCTCAATTCATCCTACCCTCTCCTTCCTCCATTGTGTCCACAAGTTTGTTCTCTACGTCTGTGTCCCTATTCTTACCCTGCAAATAGGTTCATCAGTGCCATTTTTCTAGATTCCATATATGTGTGTTAATACACAATATTTGTTTTTCTCTTTCTGACTTCATGCTGTTTGACAGACTCTGAGTTCATCCACATCACTATAAATGACCAAATTTTAGGTTTTTATGTGGCTGTGTAATATTCCATTGTATATTAATGTATGTGCCACATCTTCTTTATCCATTCATCTGTCGATGGACATTTAGTTGCTTTCCTGTCCTGGCTGTTGTCAATAATGCAACAGTGAACACTGGATGCATGTATCTTTCTGAATTATGGTTTTCTCAGGGTGTATGACCAGCAGTAGGATTGCTATATCATATGGTAGTTCTATTTTTAGTTTTTAAGGAACCTCCATATTGTTCTCCATAATGGTTATATCAATTTATATTTCCACAAACAATACAAGAGAGTTCCCTTTTTTCCACACCCTCTCCAGCATAAAATTTCTACAAACTTTAGAACTAGATTTTTTTTAAGTGAATGGAATTAGCTGCTGGTGTATAGACTTGGGGAGAACTGGGCTAGTTACACAAGAGATAAAGGTGAGTGATTGGGCTGCAAATGGACCTCTGTGCTCCTGAGAAAGACACGGAGTCACTCTCCGTGGCTCCCAACAGTCACTGATCTACCTGCCATCTCATAGTAGCACCTGTGCAGGTGTGTGCAACCTGGTTAGAAAGCGAATATAGTGTTCATTGTGGTCACAACCACTGTGTACAGACATCCTGAATGTCTAACCTACGTGACTTATTTCCCCCCAGTTCTGTCTCCCACACATAAAACTATCTCATCCTTGAGAGAAAACTGCTGTTAAGCACCCAATTTTTTGTTGAGATTTATTTGCCAAGAGGCTGCTTTCTTTAGAAGCTGAATAAACAGCAGCCAAGCAGCTTGATTTAAGTATTATATAGCTAAAGCAAAATGCTGGTCCTGACTTGAAGAACCATGTGCAAATTTCCAAACTGAGAAATAAGACTGAAGAAGCTAAAGAATATAAACTGTGTACTTTAAATAGGAATTGTAATGATAAGCAAAAAAAGCAGGTGCTAGGAACAGAGGTATAAAAGGAGACTGAAATACATGCTGTAAAGCACACGTATTCCAAAATATTTTCTATTGCCAATTCAAATTAACAAGATAACTAAGGATTTCACTTAGAAATCCATAAGGACTTTTAAAATGAAATATTGAATAAATACATGAAAAAATGCATTATGTGTAGAAATTTCAAATTCGTTTGAAGCTGTAGATGGAATGAAGTAAGTAAAAAAAATTGTTATAAAATACATTTGTATCTAGAAATTTTCCTACATAAAGAATTACTCCACTTGAGAAACCAGTAAACAGAATGTAGTCAGAAAAACAAAGGGAAAATTAATAAAATAGCCTATCATATAAATACAATATGTTAAGGCCTCATGTTTTACATCTTCTTTCTCTAAAATCCTCACTGAAGTGATTGAGGCAACGTAACAGAGAAAATGCTATACTATTTTTGGACTTTGAAAGTTGAATGAGCTTCTTGAAGAAGTAGGATGTGGGAGGAAAATGTGGTGGTGAGAGTGGAGTGAGCGAACGTTAGATGACTCCTTGCTCCTGGCCTCGATTCTCTGAGGCTGAGGCTGGGGCTCAATATCAGAAACACGGGTGATACCATAGAGGGTAGCTGTCAACAGGAGTATGGAAAGTCAGGTGTCTCGCACAGTGAATAATGCAGAATGCAAAACCTGTTAGAATCACAAACAGAAAATTACAACCATAATTCAGAGTGTAATTACAATATTTTGTTTGAGTCCTTGATGGATGAAGCAAACAAAAAATAAGTGAGGACCTAGACAAAAGCAAGAGAATTCCAGAAAAACATCTGTTTCTGTTTTATTGACTATGCCAAAGCCTTTGACTGTGGGGATCACAATAAACTATGAAAAATTCTGAAAGAGATGGGAATACCAGACCACCTGACCTGCCTCTAGAGAAACCTGTATGCACATCAGGAAGCAGCAGTTAGAACTGGACATGGAACGACACACTGGTTCCAAATAGGAAAAGAAGTACGTCGAGGCTGTATATTGTCACTCTGCTTATTTAACTTATGTGCAGAGTACATCATGAGAAATGCTGGGCTGGATGAAGCACAAGCTGGAATCAAGATTGCCAGGAGAAATATCAATAACCTCAGATATGCAGATGACCCCACCCTTATGGCAGAAAGTGAAGAACAAAAGAGCCTCTTGATGAAAGTGAAAGAGGAGAGTGAAAAAGTTGGCTTAAAGCTCAACATTCAGAAAACTAATATCATGGCATCTGGTCCCATCACTTCATGGCAAATAGATGCGGAAACAGTGGCTGACTTTATTTTTCTGGGCTCCAAAATCACTGCTGATGGTGACTGCAGCCATGAAATTAAAAGACACTTACTCCTTGGAAGGAAAGTTATGACCAGCCTAGACAGCGTATTATAAAGCAGAGACATTACTTTGCCAACAAAGGTCCATCCAGTCAAGGCTATGGTTTTTCCAGTGGTCATGTATGGATGTGAGAGTTGGACTATAAAGAAAGCTGAGCGCCAAAGAATTGATTCTTTTGAACTGTGGTGTTGGAGAAGACTCTTGAGAGTCCCTTGGACTGCAAGGAGATCCAACCAATCCGTCCTAGAGGAAATCAGTCCTGGGTGTTCATTGGAAGGACTGTGTTGAAGCCGAAATTCCAATACTTTGGCCACCTGATGAGAAGAGCTGACTCATTTGAAAAGACCCTGATGCTTGGAAGGATTGAGGGCAGGAGGAGAAGGGGAAGACAGAGGATGAGATGGCTGGATGGCATCACTGACTCAATGGACATGGGTTTGGGTGGACTCTGAGAGTTGGTGATGGACAGGGAGGCCTGGCGTGCTCCGGTTCATGGGGTCTCAAAGAGTCGGACACGACTGAGCGACTGAACTGAACTAAACTGAGACAAATGTATGGGAGAAAATTAACAAGGATATTTAATTAAAAAATTATACCCTACTAATAAAAAATACAAGTCTCTTTCATATGTCCACTGGACATTTGCAAAAATAAGTATGAACTAAGCCCTGAGAGAGTCTTAATAGATATCAATAAAGTATGACACCAAAAGCAGGGACCATTAAGGTCACATATTCCAGCACTTAAATTATTTTAACTATTTTTTCCCTGAAAACAGTACACGGCAAAAACTGGGGAGAGGGAGTTATTTGCAACATTTATACCAGACTACATATCCCAAATATGTGAAAAATTTGTACAAATAAGTAAGGAAAAGATAAATTCCAATTCTAATGATGGGCAAATTACATGAAAGGCTACTTTAACACCCCAAAAAACTACAAATAGGTAATGAATACTTAACATAAATATCATGTTAACTTTTCTAGTAATCAATGAAATATAGCTTAAGAGACTTTGCATAGAGTAGCTAAAATGAAAGCTATTGTCATTGTTCAGTATTGATATGTATTAAGAATTTGCAGTACCATCATTGTTAATATTTTTGGTAAATATAACTTGGTACATAATTTTTGAAAGACAGTTTAGCAGTAAGTACTAACCTTTAATTTTGCTTTGACCAAGCAATTCTGCTTCTAGGAATTTATCCTAAGAAAATAATTAAACAACTATACAAAGATACAGAAGGATGCATATTGTAGAAGTATTGTTTATAACAGTGAAAAATGGAAACAACCTCCAAAGATTCCCATAATTATAGATTGGCTTTATTCATTAAAAATAACAGTGTCTCACTATATTTTTTTAATATGGAAAAGTGGCTATGAAATAATTTTAGAAAGAAATAAAACAGGGCTATTATGATTCTATATTTTTTAAAAGAAAGAAAAGTGAGTATCTAAGTATATGTGTGTATACATAAGGAAACCTGGAAGTATTTACACTAAAATATTGCAGTGGTCATCTAGGTAGAATTGTGAATTTTTAGCTTTTAAAAAAATGCATCTATATTGTCAGTTTTTTCCCAATAAGTGTAAAATTTATATAATCCACTAAAATATTGTGGTTATTTCCATTTTGAGACATAAGAGTATAGAAAGTAGAAATTAGTTTGTGTCACCTTTAATTCCACAGTATCAGCAAGTATTTCTGTCAGTTCTAGTAAACATTTCTTTGATGATTACAAGAACAAAACCCTCAAAAAAGGATGATAGAGAGGTTTAAATTCATTCACATGTCCTTCTGCAGATTAATACAACTTCTGAATAGTATCAGACCAAAAAAGTTTTGTATTGGTCTTCTGTTTCTCTGAAAATGAGTTCTGCAGAGCTGTTCTTTACCATGGGTTTCTTGAAAATAACAGAATACTGCTTAGATTTCTAAGAAATGTAAATGCTGGTGCATTGTCTTCTCTTGTGGCCCATTGGTAGTGACACTTCTGCCACATAGTTTACTTACCAAACTATTCTGAAAGAGATAAATCAGTTGTCAAAAATGGCTCAGTCCCTAGGTGATTTGACTATTGTACATGAATTTCCTCTTAAAGAACTGTGTGACCTGAGTATTCCTCTATTTACTTTAGTTAGATGTATCTGCCTTTCATATAAGAGAGCCTTTTTTTTTCTGGAGATGGGAACGAGGCTCTGGGGAAACGCAGAAAGGGCAGTTTCTTTAAGTGAGGGTAACCTCAAAACCTTGTCTGTGTTCATTACAGCATTTAAGTAACTATGGTTTTGGAAAACTTGCCTTTTCTCCCATCAAGAGCCCTCACTCATGTGCTCATTTTATTTAATATTTTTTGCATGCTTTTGATAGGCATGACATAGTGAAAAGGACATCAAAGAAGAAATCAGTTGGCCTGGTTTCTAGCTTTTTAGTAACCGTGTGACCCTGACGGTCAGCAGCTAAGACTCTTGGTTTTCCTTCTCTATAACAGTGCTCAGGATCCCTGATGTATCTCAAATGATATTGACTCAGAAGTCAAATGAAATAATCCAGCTATTGGAAAACCATGATGTCCTATACCAACACCAGGTGCTTCTTGAGGTGTGCAAGGCTCTGAATGCTATCGGGGATGCAGAGATGAGCAAGGTGTGACCTCTCCCTGTGGAGAGGCTTCCAGCCTGGTCAGGAAGATAGGTCCTCAGCACCCCTGAGATTAAGCTATGAGGGGAAGGCAAAGGACCTATATTCTGGACTATGGAAACTTAAATATGACTAAGGAGACTTGAGTTGCATTATGGTATCATCTACTTACCAGTGTCATAACAGAGAGCCTACTAGCCTTCTTGGGGGTGGAAATGAAAAGGCACAGGGAGGTAAGCTTGCCCTAATGGAAAGAGTTATCCCCATTCTCTCATTAAAATGTGTAAGTATTAAAAGATTCAGGACTGTTTTATTGTTCCTTTATTTTTGAGGCACTCTTACAAATCAAAATGAATGGAACTAAGCCTCCAATTCCTAGTGCATTCTCTCTCCAGAATTTCTCCCCAAAATGCTGATGTGGGCTTTTTTTTTCTGTTTCTATGATTGCAACGGAGAAGTTCAGCTTCATTTTTGCCTTTATAAACATATCTTGACTTAGACAAGCAGCAAAGAGGGGCAGTTTTGTAAATTAAAGAATTGCAGCCTGTGAAATTGTCTCCCATAAAATTCCAGCAGTGTATGAACATCAGAATACTAAGGAGGAAAAAGTCAGACCTAATATCACTGACTTTCAGCCAGTCTTGAGTGAATCATAAACAATTGAGTGAATTTGTTCTATGAGTGGTCAAGATTCTGAGGCACAGACGTCTGTGATCTTCTTGGGTTATTTTGCTTTAGATTAAGATAGCAGGAGAGATATCATACAGGGCTTCCTAGGCAGCTTAGCAGTGGAGAGTCTGTCTACCAATGCAGGAGATGCAGGTTTGATCCCTGGGTAGGGAAGATCCCAAAGAAGGAAGTAGCAACCCACTCCAGTATTCTTGCCTGGGAAATCCCATGGGCAAAGGAGCCTGGCGGACTATAGTCCATAGAGTCAAAAGAGTCAGACACGACCTAGTGACTGAACCACCACCACCACCAGTGGTATCATGCAGTACTATAAAGTATGGCAAGTGTATCAGAAATGCATTCAGCTCTCAGTGGCAACAAGAACAACCAGAAAGGACTGACCATGGTATAAACAAAAGTGAAAAGGCTTATTTTGTCATTTGTAACAAGCCGTCCTAGGATTAAGGGCTGGAAACAGCTTAACAGGGCCATCAGGGACCCATGCTCTCTTCATTTTTCTACTCCACCATCTCAGCAGAGAGACCTCCAACTGCATATTTGTTCCCGTTATTGTCATAGAATGGCCACTGCCCCATTAGGGAGAAAGCAATAGGAGCAATAGGCAGAAGGACATGCCAGACAAATCCATCTGTCTCTCTTTAAAAGCTTGTATTAAATCTGAGCAAGTAGACACTTCCCTGGAGGTTCATTGGTTAAGGACTCCATACTTCCAATGCAGTGGACACAGTTTTGATCCCTGGTTGGGGAATTAAGATCCCGCATGTCATGCAGAGAAAAAAGATAGAATGGGAAAGACTAGAGATCTGTTCAAGACAATTAGAGATACCAAGGGAACATTTCATGCAAAGATGGGTACAATAAAGGACAGAAATGGTATGGACCTAACAGAAGCAGAGGATATTAAGAAGAGGTGGCACGAATACACAGAGGAACTGTACAAAAGGGATCTTCGCAACCCAGATAATCACGATGGTGTGATCACTCACCTAGAGCCAGACATGAAGTCAAGTGGGCCTTAGGAAGCATCACTACAAACAAAACTAGTGGAGGTGATGGAATTCCAGTCGAGCCATTTCAAATTCTAAAAGATGATGCTGTGAAAGTGCTGCACTCAATATGCCAGCAAATTTGGAATTCTCAGCAGTGGCCACAGGACTGGAAAAGGTCAGTTTTCATTCCAATCCCAAAGAAAGGCAATGCCAAAGAATGCTCAAACTACTGTACAATTGCACTTATCTCACACGCTAGCAAATTAATGCTCAATATTCTCCAAGCCAGGCTTCAACAATATGTGAACTGTGAACTTCCAGATGTTCAAGCTGGACTTAGAAAAGGCAGAGGACCCAGAGATCAAATTGCCAACATTTTCTGGATCATTGAAAAAGCAAGAGAGTTCCAGAAAATATCTATTTCTGCTTTATTGACTATGCCAAAGCCTTTGACTGTGTGGATCACAATAAACTGTGAAAAATTCTGAAAGATATGGGAATACCAGACCACCTGAATTGCCTCTTGAGAAATCTGTATGCAGGTCAGGAAGCAACAGTTAGAACTGGACATGGAACAACAGATTGGTTCCAAATAGGGAAAGGAGTACGTCAAGGCTGTATATTGTCACCCTGCTTATTTAACTTATATGCAGAGTACATCATGAGAAACGCTGGGCTAGATGAAGCACAAGCTGGACTCAAGATTGCAAGGAGAAATATCAATAACCTCAGATATGCAGATGACCCCACCCTTATGGCAGAAAGTGAAGAAGAACTAAAGAGCCTCTTGATGAAGGTGAAAGAGGAGAGTGAAAAAGTTGGCTTAAAGCTCAACATTCAGAAAACTAAGATCATGGCATCTGGTCCCATCACTTCATGGCAAATAGATTGGGAAACAGTGGAAACAGTGGCTGACTTTATTTTTTGGGACTCCAAAATCGCTGCAGATGGTGACTGCAGCCATGAAATTAAAAGATGCATTCCATGTTCGATGCATGAGACAAGGGCTCAGGGCCGGGGCAATGGGATGACCCAGAGGGCTGGGATGGGGAGGGAGGTGGGTGGGGGGTCCAGGAAGGGGAACACATGTAAACCCATGGCTGATTCATGTCAATGTATGGCAAAAACTATTACAATATTGTAAAGTAATTAGCCCCCAACTAAAATAAATAAATTTATAAAATAAATAAATTTATAAAAAAAAATAAAAGATGCTTACTCCTTGGAAGGAAAGTTATGGCCAACCTAGACAGCATATTAAAAAGCAGAAACATTACTTTGTCCACAAAGGTCCGTCTAGTCAAGGCTATGGTTTTTCCAGTGGTCGTGTATGGATGTGAGAGTTGGGCAGTGAAGAAGGCTGGGCACTGCAGAATTGATGCTTTTGAACTGTGGTGTTGGAGAAGACTCTTGAGAGTCCCTTGGACTGCAAGAAGATCCAACCAGTCCATCCTAAGGGAGATCAGTCCTGGGTGTTCATTGGAAGGACTGATGTTGAAGCTGAAACTCCAGTACTTTGGCCACCTCATGGGAAGAGTTGATTCGTTGGAAAAGACCCTAATGCTGGGAAGGATTGGGGGCAGGAGGATAAGGGGACAACAGAGGATGAGCTGGTTGGATGGCATCACCGACTCAATGGACATGAGTTTAAGTAAACTCTGGGAGTTGGTGATGGACAGGGAGGCCTGGCATGCTGCAGTCGATGGGATTGCAAAGAGTCAGACATGATTGAGGTACTGAACTGAACTGGACTGAACTGATGTCATGCAGTGCAGCCAAAAAATAACAATAAATAAAAGAGAAAAAAGCTGAGTGAGTATACCCACCTAGCATCTTTCACTTATGTCTCATTGGTAAAAACTCATTGGTGGACATGGGCACCCCTAGACCAATAACTAGAAAATGACTGGGGAGAGGGGCACTCTAGACAGCAACTGGATCAGCCTACCTACCCAACAACATCTGCCCACAGCTGCTGGTGGTACAGATGTTCATGCCAAATAAGAATTTTATTATCACTGTTTGACCATCCTCATTTAGCCTCTTAAATTGTCCTTTTCTATATGTTTTGTTTTCTCTCTTGGTGTCTTGGCACCTTTAAAAGCTGTTATCATCAGGGAAGCTCACAGAGCACACATTTCTCAGGTTTGAATGCTTCCTCTCTCCAACCAACTTCATGGTTAGTTTGTAACCATGACAAAATTAGGGTCAGGCACTATTTGCAAAACCCAGCACTTCTTTCTGAATCTGTATAGAATTACCAGGACACTAAACCATCTCAGAAAGGAGGAATTTAAAAGGAGTGCTGATTGTGAAAATAATCTTAAATTCTTTCAGGAATGCTGGAGTGGAGAAATACTCTGTATGATTTGAGTAAGAAAGTTTTAGTGCCTCCGTGTGGCCTGTGGACCGTTAAGCCCATGTGCTACTATGCCCTCTGTGGTTTTTAACTAGATGCCTAGGGTATATACTGCACCTTCAAACAGCTAAATGAAGGCTAGTTTTTGCCTCTGATAACCTTTCTCATAAAGGGTAGTAGAAAGAGCATATAACCCTTGAAGCTAAAAGCGGCATTCATTTCTCACAGGGAAAAGTGTTTGGGGTTTTGTTTTGTTTTGTTTTTTGCCTGTTTTAAAGATTATGGAATTTATATAGATGAGTTTGTGCCCATATAGCATACTAGAATTTTTGTTCAATGCTGATTTCTTTTATTTTGTAATTTTACTAAAAATTGCATCCCACAGCTTCATATTTTCTAGATTGCATTTTGCATACCCTGACACATAGCAGCAATCATGGTTTTGTATCTCTTAAGAGCATCACTGCATAGTAACTGAAAGTTAATGATTTTTAAATTAACTATAACTGAAGATTATTCAAAATTACACTGTTTTCTTCTCTGTCTTAGAGTAATAGAAGGACAAAGAGATAGTGTATTGGTTGAGAAGTTTTTGAATCAGGCAAAGCTGATTCCTCGTCAAGTGTCTGCCAATTACTGTCTCCATTTCCTCATTTGTTGTTGTTCAGTCAGTAAGTCGTGTCTGACTCTTTGTGACCCCATGGACCTCCACTGTCTCCTCCGTGCATGCATGCTAAGTCACTTCAGTCATGTCTGACTCTTTGTGACTCTATGGACTGTAGCCTGCCAGGCACCTCAGTCCATGGAATTCTCCAGGCAAGAATACTGAAGTGGGTTGCCATGCCCTCCTCCAGGGGATCTTCCCAACTCAGGGATCAAACCTGCAAGAATTGAATCTCCATCTCTTTATGTCTCCTGCATTAGCAGGAGGATTCTTTACCACTAGTGCCACTTGGGAAGCCCAACTGTCTCTTTAAGTGTGCTCAGATTCATGTCTATTGAGTCAGTGATGCTACCTAACCATCTTATCCTTTGTCTCCCCCTTCTCCTCCTGCCTTCAATCTTTCCCAGCATCAGGGTCTTTTCCAATGAGTCTGCTCATCGCATCAGGTGGCCAAAGTATTGGAGCTTCAGCTTCAGCATGAGTCCTTCCAGTGAATATTCAGGGTTGATTTCTTTTAGGGTTGACTGTTTGGATCTCCTTGCCAGTCAAGGGCCTCTTGAGAGTTCTCCAGCACTACAGTTCGACACTCAGCCTTCTTTATGGATATCTCACATGACTCCTGGAAAAACCATACCTTTGACTATATGGACCTTTGTCAGCAAATTGATATCTCTATTTTCTTAATATGCTATCTGGTTTGCCATAGCTTTCCTTCCAAGGAGCAAGCATCTTTTGATTTCATGGCTGCAGTCACAGTCCACAGTGATTTTGGAGCCCAAGAAAATAAATTCTGTCACAGCTTCCACTTTTTCCCCTTCTATTTGCCATGAAGTGATAGGACCAGATACCATTGATCTTAATTTTTTTTAATGTTGAGTTTCAAACCAGCTTTTTCATTCTCCTCTTTGACTCTCATCAAGAGGCTCTTTACTTCCTCTTCACTTTCTGCCATTAAGAGTGGTATCATCTGCATATCTGAGGTTGTTGACATTTCTCCTCATTTGTTAACCAGAGGCAGTTGTTCCTACTTCACAGTTATTTGTAAGGATGTAATTAAGGAATATAATGTGGATATTGTGCTAAGCACAGTCTGAGAGTATAACCTAACTCAGTAACTGGTGGGCATCTATATTAATACAACAAACAAGCTGAAGCACTGGATTTGTAAGCCTAGCAGTGCTGAATATGACTTTCCCCTTCATTTATGAACAGTACACTAAAGCAGAGATTCAGTCTCTTACATTTTATTCATCTATTTGTTGTCCTAGTGCAAAACTTTAATTTAAAACTTAAACAATAATTAGTCATTGTCTGGAAAAAGCTACCTACATTTCATAACCTTGAGCCCCAAACCATGATCATCTTCCATATGGACAAAATTCCATCTTTAAGTAACATCATAAACTCTTCAAGAAGCAAGTCAGAGTAGTAACTTCTTATTTTGCTGATTTGGCAAACAGACTTAAGGAAAAAAAATACTAAATGCCGCAAAGATTTCCAGAAGTATTGCATTATCACCTTTTTCTACTCCAGCTAAGTCCTCTTACCATTGAAGATGGTATAACCTGCTTCAGAATCACAGTACCAAGTACCCTGGCAGATAAATCCCAGTGTGGTTTGCCCTGGGAATATTTACATTGAACCATATTAACTACAGTGAAGCAGGTCCTTGTTTTAATTTCCTCTGGTAGGTTATAAATTCTTTGAGAACTTTTCTCTGAAAAAGTAATTTTGTGTATCTTCAAGTTTATTATCACATAGTGATAAACTATATCACTCAATTGAGTGATAAACTCAATTGCATGCTCGTGTGTGCTCAGTGGCTAAATTGTGCCTGACTCTTTGCAACACTATGGATTGCAGCCCACCAGTCTCCCCTGTCCACAGGATTTTCCAGGCAAGATTACTGGAGTAGGTTACCATTTCCTCCTCCAGGGAATTTTCCGACCCAGGAATTAAACCTGAGTCTCCTGCACTGGCAGATGGATTCCTTACCACTGTGCCACCTGAGACCCAGTAAATCATGGGAATTTTACAACCATTAAAACCACATTATCTCATTTTCAGTATTTAATAGCTGAGTACTGAAGACTGGAGAATTTTAGAACTGAAAAGTTTCAAATTGTCCCATTTCTTACCACCAAACACAGCCACTGAAAACATTCTGGTAAATTTCCATCGTGCATCATTTTGCACATTTTTTTTAAAAACTTATTTTTGTCACATGTACAATAATTTGATTATATTACCTTCATAAATATTTGAAATATGGACAGTCTGTCAAGTGACTATACCAGTTTACTTAAGCATTCCAGTTTCCCTATAGTTTGATGTTAAAATGTTTCCCAATAATTTCCTTGGGATAGAGTCCATGAAACGAGTCAAAGGTTTTATACATTTGAGCAGTACGTGAGTGCATGCCCATTTTCAAATATATTTGACCACTCTAGGTATCAACTTAAAAAATATATTGCTTCTTTGATAGGCAGATTATTTCAAATTGCCTTTTTTAAATTGATTGAAATCCATTCTAGAACTTGGCAAGGTTTAAATAAGTAAAATAAAATTATTTTGGCATATGGTATGAAATGAAGAGCTTAATTTTTCCCTAATATATTGCTGTTTTTAATTTTCTGATTTCCACCTCTTTCAGTTTTACAGGAGATTCTAAACTTGCCTCAAGTATGCGCTATGTGGAAACACAATCAATGCAGATAGGAGCATCTTACATGATTCAGTTCAGTTTGGTGATGGGCTGTGGCCAGAAATATACCCCGCACATGGACAATCAGGTGAAACTAGAGTATTCAACCAACCATGGCCTCACCTGGCACCTGGTCCAAGAGGTAAGTCTATTTTCCCTAAAACTTGTGATAGGTAGACTTCACCTCTTTACATAGGGAGCAGAGAATTAAAATTCTAAAAGTTTAGGTTTGGTTGAAAAGGAACAATATTATTTGTAACAGAATTGACATAAACTCAGCAACAGATTATAAGGATGCCATATTTTGCACTATCAGATGCTAAAGAACAATTGAAAATCTTAAACGGTAATAGATATACTAGGATGGTGTTTTCAACATTATTTTCTCTAGCTTTCTTTCTCTATTAAAGCATCTTTCTTCTTTCCCTGTAGCATGTCTTCATCTGTTCTTTTCTGTCTCTTCACCTGCAAGTAGACCATACTAAGAATATGATATCTCCTGCTTTAAAAAATAAAAAAGAAATACATAATTCCAGGTTCTTGAAATAAAATGTACTTCTTTCTGTATATATACTGATGATTCATACATACGGTATGATATTTATGCATATACTACTGATACAATATATGCATAAATATCATACTGAATAGGATAATGTTACCACGTGGTACTAGTGGTAAAGAGCCCACCTGCCAATGCAGGAGACATGAGAGATATGGGTTCAATACCTGAGTCAGGAAGATCCCCTGGAGAAGGGCATGGCAGCCCACTCCAGTATTCTTCCCCAGTAAATCCCTTGAACAGAGGAACCTGAAGGGCTACAGTCCATAGGGTCTCAAAGAGTCGGACATGACTGAAGCAACAGTATGCACCAAATAACAGTGTGACACTAACAGGTCAAACAAGAAGCCCTGATCCACATTCTGTTTTTCCATGTGGCTATTAGAAGACATTTCATTGCCTTGTGTCATCTCATTTATTTCCCAAATATTTTAGCTTCACAGAAGGAAAATTTATGGATTGTATCCATATTGCAAATGGTTAAGATTGTAACATTAGATTTCTCTAAGGTCTTTTTCACTTGTGTTGAGTGAGTAAACATGTTGCTCTGAGGAAATAGAAGTTGAGTTAAATTTTTGCTTGCTTCTCTTTTAGGAATGCCTTCCAAGTATGCCGAGTTGTCAGGAATTTACATCAGCAAGTATTTACCATGCCAGTGAGTTCACACAGTGGAGAAGAGTCATAGTGCTTCTTCCCCAGAAAACTTGGTGAGTGATGACATCTTCAGATATGACTGTCCCTTTAACTTTTACATCTCTTCTAGCATGACGAATATGAAGAAGAGTTAAGCACTATCAGATAGAAGTCTGCATTCCTATTTTTTTATTTTAGAATCAAAAGATCTTTCTTTTTGTACTGAGGATATTTGAAAAATAGAGCTAATGAAAATTTGGTTTCCAAAGTGTCCTAGCTTTTCCTCAGCTCTCTTTTTGCCTCAACTTTTCATTTTATGGGAAAACTCATTGAGCCAGTTTCTTTCGGTTTGACATATAAAGGAGAATGATACAGGAATCTAAAAAGTCCTATGTCAAAAGTTTGGATTGCAAATCTGTTTTCTTCCTGCAAAGGCCTACTTTTTCTTTTAAAAGCTTAACATATCCTTTTTTCTCTATTCTCTTTCAGTAAGAATGAAGATCACCCCAGGCAGAACCCTCAGTAACTAGGGAGAAAATTTAATATTTGATAATATGAAAGAGAAAAGCACATTTTCCCCAAATATTGCATTGTTTCATGTTAGACTGATCACTCCGAGGCCTGTTTGAGGAATAGACGGTAGAATAAAGAGTGAAGACCAGAAGACCAGTTCAGTGGGTGCGTGGTGGTCCAGGCATTAAATGTTTAGGTTGCTTGGAGTATGATTGTAACAGACATGGCAAGAGCCATCGTTTGTGAAATTTATTTTAATGAAATCAGACTTGTTGATGGATCAGATGGGAGCTGGGGTAGAATGGGAAGAATCAAAAACAGTTTCTAAATTCTTGGCCTGGAAAAAATATCTAATGGTAGTACCACTGACTAAGAAGGGAGAGGCTGGAGGAGTGGATTTAGGACAGTGGATTAAAAGTCATATGCTTCTTATGTTTTGTGCTGTGAATTTTGAGATACTTATCTATTCAAGTAAAAAAGCCAGTTGGACTTAGGAATCTGGAGTTCAAAAGGGGGGTTAGGCTTAAAAGTTAAAAACTATGCTGCTGCTGCTGCTAAGTCGCTTCAGTCGTGTCCAACTCTGTGCGACCCCATAGACAGCAGCCCACCAGGCTCCGCCGTCCCTGGGATTCTCCCAGGCAAGAATACTGGAGTGGATTGCCATTTCCTTCTCCAGTGCATGAAAGGGAAAAGTGAAAGTGAAGTTGCTCAGTCGTGTCCAACTCTTAGTGACCCGATGGACTGTAGCCTACCAGGCTCCTCTGTCCATGGGATTTTCCAGGCAAGAGTACTGGAGTGGGGTGCCATTAAACCCTGGAACAAGATAAGCTCACCTAAGAAAGAACCTTTGACCAGAAATTAGAACACCTGAGTTCTCAGTATATCTCTGTTAATGACTGACTTCATGCTTTAGCCATTCACAACCTCTTCAAACATAATTCCTTATGTGTATGATGAAGAGGTTGAACTAGATGATCTTAAAGATCCCTAGCACTTCTGGAGTTCTGTGATTTGTGTAGCAAAAAAGGCATAAGAGAGAGAAAAAATTATGTTTTTCTATGATATCTGCTTTCCTAGACCCCTTTTTTAAAGAACATTACTAAATCAACCCTTCTTGAACTATTTTATAGGAGAGTTAGGCTCTACACAAAAACAATTGGCTAGATAACCACCTAAAATTATTATTATAACTCCTTTAGTTGAACATTGAATTACTGCATTATAGAAGAATGCCTCCTTGATTATTTTTAAAGATTCATCATTATGTCAGTTTGAACAAAATGCTTGAACTTTAATTTCCACATATTTTTTTATATCCAACTGTGAACTATTTCCTGGATACTCAATTATCCTTTGTATAACAAGTTGTTGCTTTCTCTAACATCCTACTCTTTTATATCTACTGCTGGGAATATAATCAAGATTTATATTTAATTTCAATGATATTCCAAGCATGTCTATCAAGATTATAAAAAAACATTATTCAAACAATTGAAATACTGGTCATAGTTTGTGTAAAGCTACTGAGGTGTTTGTTTTTTTTTTCTAATTTGCCCCCATTATTTCACCATTATGTATATTACCTCATTATTTAAAAACCACTGATTTTTATTCATTGACATGTGGGTTACCATTTCAAAATTATGATGGTAAGATAATCCTGACAATATATTTAAGAGATTTTTATTCCCAGAGTAAGTGTTTTATTCTAGGAATGTTCCCAGAAACATTTTAAATTATTATCCTTAATTACCATAGTTTAGACAGTATCCCAAAAAGTACTGTCCTTTATCAAAAAGGACTTTGCAGGTTACTTAACACTAAAATTGTATGTTGTATTATTATCTCTTAGCTTAAAAGATAGTACTACTGGGTTGAGCTTTAATATAGTTAAAAAAAATAAAATTCTCATCAATGTTTATTAGGCATGCGTGTGTGCGTGCTAAGTTGCTTCAGTCGTGTCCAACTCTTTGTGACTCTATGGACTGTAGCCTGCCAGGATCCTCTGTCCATGGGATTCTCCAGGCAAGAATACTGGAGTGGGTTGCCATGCCTTCCTTCATTTATTAGGCACTTGAGAGGAAATATATTGATTCTTAAAGTCTTTAGTTTTTATACAACACCTGACACATTGTTAGGATATTCATTAAATGTTGGGAAATTAAATAGAATTTCAATTCAGTATGCCTTGATGAACCAAAGAGATGTTTTATTACAAGCCATATCTTTTTGCAAACAAAAAAAAATCTAGATTATTCACTCTTGACACCTTGCCTTTATGTACATGTAGGTAAACTATTGAATTCTGCTTTTCCAAATTTCCTTCAAAGCCCTGGGTGAGGAAAGTAAAACTATTTCTGAAAAACAAACAATCCAATAGGATATTTATTTTAATATTTCTACTGACTAATACTTAAACATTATTGCAGTAATAGTTTAAAAAATAATGTTCAACTAGTTATTATCATTGTTTTTGTATCGATAATGCTCTAAAGCTCTGCTGTAAAGATAAAGTATATTTATTCTCTTTGACATTCTTGTTAACTTTCTTATGTGCATTTCAGACTTTTGCAGATGGCAGGTTTTTCCCAAGCATTGGGAGAAGAAATTAAAGTTTAGTTTGAAGCAGTATTCCTTCTGGCAAATCTTTCTTCTGCTGTTTTGATTCAAGCATATGCAGCTATAAATTGAACACAGACAAGCAAATGTGGTCTGCATTGTCAAAGATCTGTTAACTTTAGAAGATATTCTAGATAGGACAACTTAGAGTGAAATATTGAATATGTATAAACCTGCTCAAAGAAATTATATTGTATATGAACTGAACATTTGTTACCCAATGAAAATTAATTTCATTTTTATGAGAGACATTTACATAAGAACAGAGCCTAATGAGACCCAAACAGCTGTCAGTTGCTGACTTCATAAACAAATCAACACCTAATGACTGAATGAGTTTCAGAATAATTGAGTAAATGTAATTACAGTCACTGAAGGTAGAAAATACAGTTTAGTCAGCTTTCATTTAATTTGATTCCTCAAGTTAGCTAACTATCAAGAGATGACTCAGTGGTATTTTATTTCACTCTAGAAGTTTATAAGGAGGGGGAATCAAATAAAGAAAAGACTGTCAAGTTTTGTTGCATTTGAAAATCTATAGTTTGAATTTTAAATGCAGGTCAACTTCATTTCATGATCCACTAGGCAGTAGTGGCACATCCAGACTCAATCCAAAGTGCACAGGATTTTCCTGTTAAGAATACTTAATTTTGAGAGACAGACAGAGGCAGAGAGGAGGAAGAAGGGAGAGAGAAAAATTGGCAAATTAAATATTTGTATTGGGGGTGATATTCAGCAGTGACACAGCTGCAAATCAGTGAGATCACACCTTGTGTTCTCACATGTGATCAGCTGGAGATTGCTCACACAACTAATTTTTTTTTTTTCTCACTAGAAATGAAGCCAATATTCAGCCTCTTTAACTTTCTTTTCTGTTAATTAACATCAGCACATGAAACTGTGGATTGTCATTTTAAATGGAATAATTCACTTTAAGCATTTTATATTAATGAAATATCTTTTCAAGAGTTCAGAGATACATGTAAGGATAAGTTTATAAAAAGGATTTGGAATGTGTTTACATGTGATTGTTTAGAAGTATAAATTAGGTCAGATTTCTGAAACCCTCCAACCCCATTTTAATATTTGAAACATCAAAACTTCAAAATAATATATACCATGGATTTCATGTAAGCATGTGATTATAAAGAAAATAAACTATCACCTCTGTCAACAAATCGCCAGAGCAGTCATTAAATTTTTGAGCTGGAAGGGATCCTAGAAATCAGTTTGCCCATTCTCCTAATTTGAGAGGTGAGGAACTAGAAGCTCCTGAAGGCTTAAATTTCCCACTAAAGGTCACACAGCTGATAAATTGCAGAGTCAGGGTCCTTGGGGTCGAGTCCCCTGACTCCTAACACATTCTTCACTCCACTACCTACAGAAGTCAGTCAGAAACAGGGTGCCCTTTCCTGGCCTTGTCCGCCCACTCATCGGTTCGTTTTTTAGCAGACTTTTTTTGTACGCTTACTTTATTCTGTTCCTGTGCAAACTACTGAGATAAAAAGATATTCCTGTCTCCAAGAGAACTCACAGTCTAGACACATGTGACCCTCAGCTTGACTCAGATTGTATCAATCTTAAAAGAATGTAGTCATCTCTCTAAATGACAGTGGTGCGTGAGTCTTAATTTACTTGTCTTCTGTTGGGCTCCAAGATAATGTCCCTACTTTTATAGTAAGCCTTTCTAAAACACATTTCTTAACTGGACTATGAAAATTGTGATGGCTATTAGATTACAAATATAAACTATTACCATGGAAGGGAGCCTCTGTCTCATTGTATGTACCAGGAAGAGCACTGATATGCTGCAAACCTGTGTCTACTGGATGCATCTCAGTGAATCCTGAAATTATCCTACTATGAATAAAAATGCAACGTATCAGCCACAGATCATTTGTAAAATAAACAGTTAAGGCTTAGTCTGGATTTTAACAGTCTGTTTTGTACTTAGGGAGTATTTAATATGTGGATAATTGATTCAGTAGACCTTAATGGATCATTCAGAGCCATTAGATCAACTGTGTCTGTAGCTAGTGTAGTTGCTGCTGCTGCTAAGTCGCTTCAGTCGTGTCCGACTCGGTGCGACCCCATAGATGGCAGCCCACCAGGCTCCGCCATCCCTGGGATTTTCCAGGCAAGAATACTGGAGTGGGTTGCCATTTCCTTCTCCAGTGCATGAAAGTGAAAAGTGAAAGTGAAGTCGCTCAGTCGTGTCCTACTCCTAGCCATGGACTGCAGCCTACCAGGCTCCTCTGTCCATGGGATTTTCCAGGCAAGAGTACTGGAGTGGGCTGCCATTGCCCTCTCCGAGTGTACTTGGGGAGGGTTTAATCAATTAACTGAGCATGCACGCTTATTCTGCACATTTTTTTTGTTTGTTCTCTCTTGTTTTGCACTTTGACCAGATAAAACCGGTCATGGATACCTGAAACTTCCTAGAGGTAAAAAGTATGATGTGATTTTAAAAGCACATGTTGTGGCAATCAATTAATGGAAACCCTCTTGGCATTTCTCTCAGAATGTCTTCTTCTTTAGGCTTTATATCTCATTTGAATCAGGGTCCCAAGTGTTTCTCTATGTGTAATGGACTGTTTTAAGTTTTTATCTCCACTTAACATCAACTTGTCCATGAAAACCAAGCAAGTTAATGTTTCAGAAATAATAAGCAGGATTTAGCACCCAGATATTCTTACTTGGAAAATAGTACAATGTCACCCATCCTCTCAATCCCAAAACAATACCTGCAAACAAAATTTTTGTTTTATATTGAGAGCCAACTGGAAGTCTTCGAATAACTACTGATACATTTATTGTAAGAAACTGCATTACTCTAAGGTAAACACTGTGTGTTTTCATCTGTGAAAGACAGTTTCATATAAATATTTATTTTTTAAAATTAATCTATCTTCCTTTCTTTTCATAGCATCAAATCCCTAAGCAACAACAGCAACAAAAATCTGATACTGTGCTTTTCTTTAAAATGTCTCAAATTAAGACTGATGTAAACAGATAAGTAGACTTTTCTTCATGATGGAATTGTTGAATCAGACAGTAACTGAGTGGAAATTAAACCACTAAAGAAAAATGATTGGCAGCTAAATTCGAGTTCCAAAGAGTTAGTTCTCTGAAGAATTTTGAACTCGGACGTTCTTTGTCTGCATGACCCCATGTCATGTTTTTATTACTGTACCTTGGCTTTTTTCTAGGTCCAGTGCCACCCGCTTCCGTTGGAGTCAGAGTTATTACACAGCTCAAGACGAGTGGGCTCTAGACAGCATTTACATTGGGCAGCAGTGCCCCAACATGTGCAGTGGGCATGGCTCCTGCGACCGTGGCATGTGCAGGTATATGTGTCAGAAGAGGCGATTGACTCTGCTTCTCTGGGTGTTTGTTTACAATACCACAGCAACTGCCATCAGACTTCCAGGGATAGCCTGATAAATAATGAAATAGCCAAAGGAAAACGATCCTCCTTTCTATCCTTAGATGTAAAAGATATTGTTGCATTTCAACAAGTATAAAGCCATATATTCTAAACTTCAAAATGCAACCTCCTGGATTTACATTTCAGAGTTTATCAGTTAGCCCTAAAGTCTTCTTTGTTAGTTAGTAGAGCTTGGCTATTGGTTCTCCTTCCTTCCCCTGGTAGTCTTAAAGCACAAGTCAAACAGCTGCTTCCTACACCACTTCACCAGAAGGTCAAGGTTGTGTACAGAGGGAGATGGTGATTATTGGTAATGAGGATGAGATAGGAACACACTTGAATACTTAAAGACTCTAAAAAAGACATAATTTAATCAGAAGGAGGAACTATAAAACATGGCCACAGTTAAGTATTGGATGAGCAGACAAGCATTTACATGTGACCTTTTAAGCCTACAGGAAGATTTCACAATCCTTCCCCTCTACCCAACCACACATGTGCGTATTCATCCATATCTTTCTTCATTATCCTCATTTCTACCATTGTAGCACTTTCTTTTAAAAATGGATTCTGTCCCTTTTTCCCCATGTGAAAAACTGAAGGTTGTTACCACCATGTACAAAGACAGTGTGGCAAAAAGTCTAGTGCAGATGCTAATACCTGAGCGAAACTGAGACATAGGGAATGTTGCAGGTCAGATGGCTGTGGCAGTCACATACGAGTCTATCACTTGTTCACTCAGCCCTCCTCTCTCATAGGTGTGACCAGGGATACCAGGGCACTGAGTGCTACCCAGAAGCTGCCCTTCCTTCCACAATCATGTCGGACTTTGAGAACCCGAGTGCTTGGGAGTCTGACTGGCAAGAAGTTATTGGGGGACAAATTGTAAAACCCGAAGAAGGATGTGGGGTCATCTCTTCTGGATCATCTCTGTATTTCAGTAAGGTATGAGTGAGAGCCAGGAGTAAGTGATCAGGGAAGGGAAGTCGCTCAGTCGTGTCCGACTCTTTGCGACCCCGTGGACTGTAGCCTACCAGGCTCCTCCGTCCATGGGATTCTCCAGGCAAGAATACTGGAGTGGTTTGCCATTTCCTTCTCCAGGGGATCTTCCCGACCCAGGGATCGAACCCAGGTCTCCCGCATTGGAGGCAGACGCTTTAACCTCTGAGCCACCAGGGAAGTCCCAAGTGATCAGGGCAGTGGCTATTTCAATATGTGACTGGTGTTATGGAGCAGTCTGAACTCAGAAGGTACAAATGTGATGCAGTTTTATTTTTTCCCACCTTGTCTGCTTTTGATTGAAATCAAAGGTTGCTCAGTTGTGTCCGACTCTTTGCAACCCCATGGACTATACAGTCCATGGAATTCTCCATGCCAGAATACTGGAGTGGGTGGCTTTTCCCTTCTCCAGGGGATCTTCCCAACCCAGAGATCAAACCCACAATGAAGATTCTTTACCAGCTGAGCCACAAGGGAAACCCAAGAATACTGGAGTGGGTAGCCTATATCTTCTCTTTTTTTTTTCTTCTGCTTTTGATTGGACTTTGCCAAATTCCTGTGCCTTAACTCCATTTGAGAAACTCTTATAGTTTTATGCTTGTCTTTGCTTACGACAAATCCAGGTGGGCCGATCTAAAATTCCTGCCCCTCTTGTACCTGATTTAAAGCTCATTGCTTTCCTTTCCTCCAGTACCAGCCATGCTTGTGTCTTGAGGGGCTTTGAGTGGGGCAGGGTCTTGGCCCCTTCTCATCCCAGCGTTGAAGGTGTGTGAGCACCTGGGTCTGGGGGTAAGGATGTGAGCGGTGGTGGAGCTTAGAAGTTAACAATAGCAACTCTGTAGCCAGACTGCCTGTTTCAATCTGATTCTGCCACTTCCTAGCTGTGTGACTTTGAACAAATTCCTTAACCTTAACCTGTCTGTGGCTTGGCTTCCTCATTGGTAAAATATATATATATATATATATATATATATATATATATATATCTCATTAGCATCATTATGCAGGTTAAATGAGTTAGTACTTGTAAATCATATAGAACAGTACCTAGCACATAGAAAGTACTTCTGGAAGTGTTTATTAAACTTGGATTAATAAGTTTATTAAACTTATTCATGGATTGCCATTAATCCCAAGAATATGATTGGAGGAATGAGGGGTAATGATGAGGGTGGAGGTGTGCAGAGCTGTTCCAGCAGAACTAACCAGCTGTCCATCAATAGCAAACATCTCAGGTCCTATTTCCACTCAGTTTGGTGGCTGCTTGTGGTGTCTGCTGATGTGGGACCATCCTAGTCAACTTGGGCTACTATGATAAAATACCATAGAGTAGGGGACTGAAACAGCAAACATTTTCTTCTCACAGTTGTGAAAGCTAGAAAGTCTAAGATCAAGGCACCAGCAGATTCAGTGTCTAGTGAAGGCCTGCTTCCACATTTGTAGGATGGTCATCTTTGCATTGCATCCTCACATGGAGGCAAGAGAGTGCATGCATGCTAAGTTGCTTCAGCTGTGTCCAACTCTTTGCAACCCTATGACCTGGAGCCTGGAAGGCTTCTCTGTCCATGGGATTCTCCAGGCAAGAATACTGACCTGGATTGCCATGCCCTCCTCCAGGGGACCTTCCTGACCCAGGGATCGAACCTGCGTCTCCTACATCTCCAGCATTGGCAGGCAGGTGTTTTATCACTAGCACCACCTGGGAAGCCCCAAGAGAGAGCTGCTGCTGCTGCTGCTAAGTCGCTTCAGTCGTGTCCGACTCTGTGCGACCCCATAGACGGCAGCCCACCAGGCTCTGCCGTCCCTGGGATTCTCCAGGCAAGAACACTGGAGTGGGTTGCCGTTTCCTTCTCCAATGCATGAAAGTGAAAAGTGAAAGTGAAATCGCTCAGTCGTGTCCAACTCGTCATGACCCCATGGACTGCAGCCTACCAGGCTCCTCTGTCCATGGGATTTTCCAGGCAAGAATACTGGAGTGGGTTGCCATTGCCTTCTCTGCAAGAGAGAGCAGAGAGAGAAAAAGCATACTCTCTTGTGTCTCTTCTTATAAGGGCACTAATTCCATCATGAGGACTCCACCTTCATAAATTAATTACCTGCTGAAGGCCCCACCTCCTAATACCATCCCTTTAAGGGTTAGTCTTCCAGCATGTGATTTGGGAACACCTTAACATGAAGTCCATAACAGAGACTCCAAGTAGAAGTTTATCTTGCAGGCTTCAGCTTCCTCAGTGGAAGCAGACAGATCAGTATACACCAACTAGGGACTGAGATGCCAACCAGAATCCCTAAGTCTGATTCTCTTGGAACAGTCCTAACACACATTGCTTGGTGAGGGATGGAGTTGAGAGAACTACCTCCGTCTCCTCCCTTGCTACAGTCTAGGGAGGACATTCTTTTCTTCCTCTCTCCTCAAGTTCATCTCTTCATATAGTCTTCAAAAGGACTGCAGAGAGGAGCAGGTCCAGCTATCCAACCTGAGCAGTGTATGCAACCATAATTATTAGCAGCTCTGTTTAGAATGTGGAGTGACTAGTGCCACTTCTTTCCAGCAAGAACTCTAGCCACCAATTCTAGGACAATGGGAAATGTCTCATTCCACATCATATAGCAAGTATGTAAAGGTGGGTGATATATCATAGGGCTGATATGTTGCAGAACCTGTTTAGGCAGGAATCCAAACATGTTAATTTATGCAAATGTAAAAATAGGTACAGCTTTTGTTTTGATGCAGGTGCAGAACAAAGAATCAGCAAGTAAACAAGATAGAGAATGACAGAAAAGCAGGGATGGATTCCCTTTAATGATATTCTTATCTATTGACATTGAAGGTTCCCTGGTCATTATTCTTAGACATGATAGTCAATAAGTGACCGATACACATTCTATAGATCTGGATACACAGTCTAATCCTGCAGAAATGGAAACATTGTGTCTCTGATACCATCAGTTCTAAAACAAGATGATGAATGCTTGGGCTTCCTTGGTGGCTCAGATGGTAAAGAATCTGCCTGCAATGTGAGAAATCTGGGTTTGATCCCTGGGTCAGGAAGATCCCCTGCAGAAGGGAACAGCTACTCACTCCAGTATTCTTGCCTAGAAAATTTCATGGACAGAGGAGCCTGGTGGGCTACTGCCCATGGGGTCGCAAAGAATCGGAGGCGACTGAGCAACTAACACATATGAATCCTTAACCAGTATGTACCCAAACAGCCTGGTAAACATCTGTGTGTTTACACACAGATATTTTAAACATATAAGGATTACATATTAATATTTCTTCCTCTTAATTAAAGATGATGTTTGGAGTCAAGCTACCTGGCTTTGTACCCGGGCTCCAAAACTCATGTATTGGTTCAACTTGCAGAGTTATAACATCTTTCTGTGTCATATCCCACTGTGAAGTGGGATGTTGGGAGCGAGTTAATGCAGGTAAAGAATAAAGGATAGTGTTGGGCACATAGAATTACCATTATAAGTGTTAGCTATTGTAATTACATTTTATGAGAATGAATTTCAAATTGGTATCATTGAATATTTCCATAGGCATGCCCTGCCACTAATAAAATAAGCATTTCAAAAATAAAATCAATCTCTTCCTCCCATACCAACTTTCTCTGTAAATTTTTGTCAAGATATCTAAGGATCATAGATTTACTTTTTTCTCTTGTATCAGTCAGACCTGTTTTGAATTCTAAGTGAGAGAAACTAGCTTAAGCAAAAAAGAAGGAAATTTTGTTCTTGTAATCAAAACAGGGAGGGCTTAGATGAAACTGGCCACAGAGATACCTGAAACTGGAAACTCAAATGCCCACAGAACTCTCTCCTTAAGAGGAGACTCTATTTTCAGGTCAGCAGTCATTGTGAAAGTGGCCAGGGCCACAGAGCCCTATAAGCAACTCCATGGGAAAATGTGAGGAAGGTTTCTGATTGACCAATCACATGTCCATGGAATGGTGTCATATGATGGGCATGGCTAGAGGTGTGTCCTCACTCCGTTGGCAGAGAGGTGGAATACACAGTTTGACAGCCCCCACCAGCCACATGATTGAAGTAGAGAAGGGATAATAACCCAAAGGAAGGGTTCCTTAGAGCTTTGAAGTCAATCTAGACTCATTTCTCTAAAAACATGCTTCTGTCTTGTCATTCTTCAATCACCAGTGTTCAAGACAGTCTCCAGGACTGCTGCTCTAACTGCATAACTCATTTTCTTTTTCCAAACATGAGTCCTTTGCTCCAAACTGGAAACTCTCCTCATCATCCCATATGTTGCCAATTTCCCTCTTTAGTCTCCACTGCTTTCCATTATGCTTTCCACCCTCTCTGATATCCATATAAAACTTTTGTCCAAATCCTGCTGCTTCTGATGCTGAATGTTAGCCTCTGTGTACTGGTGTTGAATCAAATCTCAGAGATGGAGTTTTGAGTGAAATAGAAAAGAATAGCTTTGTTGGTTTGCCGGGCAAAGGGGGACAACAGTGGATTCCTGCCCTGAAAAACTATTCTACCCCAGGAGGATTTGGTGAGGAATTTTATAGCAGTAGTTTAAGAGTGGGGTTGCTGACCAAGATTAGGGTGTGTGTAGAGCCTGCACTCCTTTATCCTGGTCTCGGGTAGTTTCTTGATGCTTCTCTAGTTCCTTTGATCTGGCCTCAGTGGTCTTCTCTGGAATGAAGAATGCTGATATCTTCCACTTGGTGGGGGTTTTAGTTCTGTAAAGAGTGCAAAGGTATTGTTATGTGTTTCCCTATAGGCAGAACGAGGACTCTGCCACAAGGTTGCACTATTGTTTTTGTTTGTTTGTTGTTTTTTTTTAGAGTTTCATCTTGTCTTTATTTATTTTTTTTATTAAATAAATTTATTTATTTTAGTTGGGGGCTAATTACTTTACAATATTGTAGTAGTTTTTGCCATACATTGACATGAATCAGCCATGGGTTTACATGTGCCCCCCTTCCTGGACCCCCCTCCCACCTCCCTCCCCATCCCATCCCTCTAGGCCATCCCATTGCCCCAGCCCTGAGCATTTGTCTCATGCATCGAACATGGAATGGTGTTCTGTTTCACACATGACAATATACATGTTTCAATGCTATTCTCCCAGAACGTCCCACCCTCACCTTCTCCCTCAGAGTCCATAAGACTGTTCTATGCATCTGTGTCTCTTATTCTGTCTCGCATATAGGGTTATCATTGCCATTTTTCAAATTCCATATATATGCATTAGTATACTGTATTGTTGTTTTTCTTTCTGGCTTACTTCACTCTGTATAATGGGCTCCAGTTTCATCCATCTCAATAGAACCGATTCAAATGTAGTTTTTTAATGGCTGAGTAATATTCCATTGTGTATATGTACCACAGCTTTCTTATCCATTCGTCTGCTGATAGACATCTAGGTTGCTTCCATGTCCTGGCTATTGTAAACAGTGCTGCGATGAACATTGGGGTACACGCGTCTCTTTCAATTCTGGTTTCCTCAGTGTGTATGCCCAGCAGTGGGATTTCTGGGTCATATGGCAGTTCTCTTCCCAGTTTTTTAAGGAATCTCCACACTGTTCTCCATAGTGGCTGTACTAGTCTGCATTCCCACCAACAGTGTAAGAGGGTTCCCTTTTCTCCACACCCTCTCCAGCATTTATTGCTTGTAGACTTTTGGATAGCAGCCATTCTGATGGGCGTGAAATGGTACCTCATTGTGGTTTTGATTTGCATTTCTCTAATAATGAGTGATGTTGAGCATCTTTTCATGTGTTTGTTAGCCATCTGTATGTCTTCTTTGGAGAAATGTCTGTTTAGTTCTTTGGCCCATTTTTTGATTGGGTCGTTTATTTTTCTGGAATTCAGCTGCAGGAGTTGCTTGTATATTTTTGAGATTAATTGTTTGTCTGTTGCTTCGTTTGCTATTATTTTCTCCCATTCTGAAGGCTGTCTTTTCACCTTGCTTATAGTTTCCTTTGTTGTGCAAAAGCTTTTAATTTTAATTAGGTCCCATTTGTTTATTTTTGCTTTTATTTCCAATATTCTGGGAGGTGGGTCATGGAGGATCCTGCTGTGATTTATGTCAGAGAGTGTTTTGCCTATGTTTTCCTCTAGGAGTTTTATAGTTTCTGGTCTTACGTTTAGATCTTTAATCCATTTTGAGTTTATTTTTGTGTATGGTGTTAGGAAGTGTTCTAGTTTCATTCTTTTACAAGTGGTTGACCAGTTTTCCCAGCACCACTTGTTAAAGAGATTGTCTTTTCTCCATTGTATATTCTTGCCTCCTTTGTCGAAGATAAGGTGTCCATAGGTGCGTGGGTTTATCTCTGGGCTTTCAATTTTGTTCCATTGATCTATATTTCTATCTTTGTGCCAGTACCATACTGTCTTGATGACTGTGGCTTTGTAGTAGAGCCTGAAGTCAGGCAGGTTGATTCCTCCAGTTCCATTCTTCTTTCTCAAGATTGCTTTGGCTATTCGAGGTTTCTTATATTTCCATACAAATTGTGAAATTATTTGTTCTAGTTCTGTGAAAAATACCATTGGTAGCTTGATAGGGATTGCATTGAATCTATAGATTGCTTTGGGTAGTATACTCATTTTCACTATATTAGTTCTTCCAATCCATGAACACGGTCTATTTCTCCGTTTGTGTCCTCTTTGATTTCTTTCATCAGTGTTTTATAGTTTTCTATATATAAGTCTTTTGTTTCTTTAGGTAGATATATTCCTAAGTATTTTATTCTTTTTGTTGCAATAGTGAATGGTATTGTTTCCTTAATTTCTCTTTCTGTTTTCTCATTATTGGAGTATAGGAATGCAAGGGATTTCTGTGTGTTAATTTTATATCCTGCAACTTTACTATATTGATTGATTAGCTCTAGTAATTTTCTGGTAGAATCTTTAGGGTTTTCTATGTAGAGGATCATGTCGTCTGCAAACAGTGAGAGTTTTACTTCTTCTTTTCCTATCTGTATTCCTTTTATTTCTTTTTCCACTCTGATTGCTGTGGCCAAAACTTCCAAAACTATGTTGAATAGTAGTGGTGAAAGTGGGCATCCTTGCCTTGTTCCTGACTTTAGGGGAAATGCTTTCAATTTTTCACCATTGAGGATAATGTTTGCTGTGGGTTTGTCATATATAGCTTTTATTATGTTGAGGTATGTTCCTTCTATTCCTGCTTTCTGGAGGGTTTTTGTCATAAATGGATGTTGAATTTTGTCAAAGGCTTTTTCTGCAGCTCTTGAGATAATCATATGGTTTTTATCTTTCAATTTGTTAATGTGGTGTATTACATTGATTGATTTGCGGATGTTAAAGAAACCTTGCATTCCTGGGATAAAGCCCACTTGGTCATGATGTATGATCTTTTAAATATGATGTTGGATTCTGTTTGCTAGAATTTTATTAAGGATTTTTGCATCTATGTTCATCAGTGATATTGGCCTGTAGTTTTCTTTTTTTGTGGCATCTTTGTCTGTTTTTGGAATTAGGGTGATGGAGATATACTATACAAACTCATAGAATGAGTTTGGAAGTTTACCATCTTCTGCAATTTTCTGGAAGAGTTTGAGTAGGATAGGTGTTCGCTCTTCTCTAAATTTTTGGTAGAATTCCGCTGTGAAGCCGTCTGGTCCTGGGCTTTTGTTTGCTGGAAGATTTCTGATTACAGTTTTGATTTCTGTGCTTGTGATGGGTCTGCTAAGATCTTCTATTTCTTCCTGGTTCAGTTTTGGAAAGTTATACTTTTCTAAGAATTTGTCCATTTCTTCCAAGTTGTCCATTTTATTGGCATATAGCTGTTGGTAGTAGTCTCTTATGATCCTTTGTATTTCTGTGGAGTCTGTTGTGATCTCTCCATATTCATTTCTAATTTTGTTGATCTGATTCTTCTCCCTTTGTTTCTTGATAACTCTGGCTAATGGCTTGTCAATTTTGTTTATCTTCTCAAAAAACCAGCTTTTAGTTTTGTTGATTTTTGCTATGGTCTCTTTTGTTTCTTTTGCATTTATTTCCGCCCTAATTTTTAAGATTTCTTTCCTTCTACTGACCCTGGGGTTCTTCATTTCTTCCTTCTCTAGTTGCTTTAGGTGTAGAGTTAGTTTATTTATTTGATTTTTTTTCTTGTTTCTTGAGGTACGCCTGTATTGCTATGAACCTTCCCCTTAGCATTGCTTTTACAGTGTCCCATAGGTTTTGGGTTGTTGTGTTTTCATTTTCATTCGTTTCTATGCATAATTTGATTTCGTTTTTGATTTCTTCTGTGATTTGTTGGTTATTAAGAAGCGTGTTGTTTAGCCTCCTTGGAATTTTTAATAGTTTTTTTTTCCTGTAATTGAGGTCTAATCTTACTGCATTGTGGTCAGAGAAGATGGCTGGGATGATTTCAATTTTTTGGAATTTACCAAGGCTAGATTTATGGCCCAGGATGTGATCTATCCTGGAGAAAGTTTCGTGTGCACTTGAGAAAAAGGTGAAATTGATTGTTTTGGGGTGGAAAGTCTTGTAAATATCAATTAAATCTAATTTGTCTATTGTATCATTTAAAGTTTGTGTTTCCTTGATAATTTTCTGTTTAGTTGATCTATCCATATGTGTGAGTGGAGTATTAAAGTCTCCCACTATTATTGTGTTATTGTTAATTTCCCCTTTCATACTTGTTAGTATTTGCCTTATATATTGTGGTGCTCCTATGTTGGGTGCATATATATTTATAATTGTTACATCTTCTTCTTGAATTGATCCTTTGATCATTATGTAGTGTCCTTCTTCGTCCCTTTTCACAGCCTTTATTTTAAAGTCTATTTTATCTGAAATAAGTATTGCGACTCCTGCTTTTTTTTTGTCTCCGTTTGCATGAAATATGTCTTTCCATCCCTTCACTTTCAGTCTGTATGTGTCCCTAGTTTTGAGGTGGGTCTCTTGTAGACAGCATATATAGGGGCCTTGTTTTTGTATCCATTCAGCCAGCCTTTGTCTTTTGGTTGGGGCATTCAACCCATTTACATTTAAGGTAATTATTGATAAGTATGATCCCGTTGCCATTTACTTTGTTGTTTTGAGTTCGTGTTTAAACATCCTTTCTGTGTTTCCTGTTTACAGAAGATCCTTTAGCATTTGTTGGAGAGCTGGTTTGGTGGTGCTGAATTCCCTCAGCTCTTGCTTGTCTGTAAAGCTTTTGAATTCTCCTTCATATCTGAATGAGGTCCTTGCTGGGTACAGTAATCTGGGTTGTAGATTATTCTCTTTCATTACTTTAAGTATGTCCTGCCATTCCCTTCTAGCCTGAAGAGTTTCTATTGAAAGATCAGCTGTTATCCTTATGGGGATTCCCTCGTGTGTTATTTGTTGTTTTTCCCTTGCTCCTTTTAATATTTGTTCTTTGTGTTTGATCTTTGTTAATTTGATTAATATGTGTCTTGGGGTGTTTCGCCTTGGGTTTATCCTGTTTGAGACTCTCTGGGTTTCTTGGACTTCTGTGACTATTTCCTTCCTCATTTTAGGGAAATTTTCAACTATTATCTCCTCGAGTATTTTTTCATGGCCTTTCCTTTTATCTTCTTCTTCTGGGACTCCTATGATTCGAATGTTGGGGCGTTTCATATTGTCCCAGAGGTCCCTGAGGTTTTCCTCATTTCTTTTGATTCTTTTTTTCTTTTTTCCTCTCTGCTTCGTTTATTTCCACCATTCTATCTTCTACCTCACTTATCCTATCTTCTGCCTCCGTTATTCTACTGTTGGTTCCCTCCAGAGTGTTTTTTATCTCCTTTATTTCATTATTCATTATATATTGACTCCTTTTTATTTCTTCTAGGTCCTTGATAAACATTTCTTGCATCTTCTCAATCCTTGTCTCCAGGCTATTTATCTGTAACTCCATTTTGCTTTCAAGATTTTGGATCATTTTTATTATCATTATTCTAAATTCTTTTTCAGATAGATTGCCTATCTCGTCCTCTTTTGTTTGGTTTGGTGGGCATTTCTCATTTTCCTTTACTTGCTGAGTATTTCTCTGCCTTTTCATCTTGTTTAGATTGCTGTGTTAGGCATGGCCTTTCTGTATTCTGGTAGTTTGAAGTTCCTCTTTATTGTGGAGGTTCCTCACTGTGGGTGGGGTTGGATGGGTGGCTTATCAAGGTTTCCTGAGTGGGGGAGCTTGTGTCGGTGTTCTAGTGGGTGAAGCTGGATTTCTTCTCTCTAGAGTGCAATGGAGTGTCCCATATTGAGTTTTGAGATGTCTATGGATTTGGTGTGCCTCTGGGCAGCCTGTATATTGATGCTCAGGGCTATGTCCCTGCGTTGCTGGAGAATTTGCGTAGTATGTCTTGCTCTGGAACTTATTGGCTCTTGGGTGGAGCTTGGTTTCAGTGTATGTGTGGAGGCTATTGGATGGTCACTTATTAATTAATGTTTCCCCTGGCTTTCAGTCTTATTCTTGCAGTAGCCTCAAGACTTCTCCATCCATACAGCATCAATAATAAAACTTTTAGGTTAATGGTGAAAAGATTCTCCACCGTGAGGGATACCCAGCAAGGTTCACTGAGTTACATGGAGAGGTGAAGTGGGGGAGGGGGGGTTGAAGTGACCAGGAGGAGAAGAGGGGGACACAGACGTGGAGAGAGCAGTCTAGCCAGTAAGCACTTCCCTCTGTTCTCTCCACAGTCTGGAACCCTCAGTGCGGTTCACAGAGATACATCGAGATGGGGGAGGAAGGTAATAGAGGTGAGCATGAGTAGAAAGGGAGGAATCAAGAGGGGAGAGACAGATCTGGGCAGTATTCTGTTCCCGAAGTGTTCTCCAGTACCCAGAACACCCTCAGAGATTCACAGAATTGGGTTGAGAAGAGAAGGAGGAGGGTGGGAGATAGAGGTTCCCTGGGGGAGAAGAAAGAGCGTCAATAGGGGGAGGGAGTAATCAAGCCAGTAATCACACTCCTGAGAAAAAATGGGTACTAAAGATTGGGTTCTTAAATGTACAAAATTGATATCAAATATGTAAAACAAAGATTAAAAATCTAGAGTAGAGGTTAGACTCTTATAAAACATACAATATAAAAAAGAAAACAGTGTAAAAAGGAAAAAAAAACAGTAAAACAGTAAAAAAAGAAACAGTAAAAAAAGTAAAACAGGAAAAAAAAAAAACACAAAAGGTATAAGATAAATGTATGCAGTTTGCTTTAAAAATAGGGTTTTTTTTTTTGCAAGGTAATAGTGGGTTATGAATATGAAAATTAAAGATGTAATAGAGGACTTAAAGAAAAAAAGAAAGAAAAAAAAAATTTTTTTTAATTAAAATAAAAAAAAATTATAATAGTAGAAATATATATCCCGGACTTTCTCTGGAGCTGTTGTGAGCAGTGTGGAGTCTGTTCAGTTTCAGATAGATCCTTGTTCCTGCTTATACTTTTCAAGATCTATAGGCCCCTTTCAATGCAGTCAGTATTAACTACAGGGATTTTAATCTGTTGGCCTGTCACTTCCAACGCGCTTCCCTCTGTTTATTTGGCTTCTGTTTGGAGGTCTCTTCAGTATCTAATTTCCGCCGTGCCACAAAGGGGCGGAGGCAGTCTCTTTAGGTTCGCTTGTTCAGTCGTGCTGTGGGGAGGGAGGAACACTGCAAACCAATATCACTGGCGTGTGTGTGGAGAGCTCGCAGTGTCTCGGCCGCAGTGGGTTCGCCCCTACTCACCGCGTGTATGCTTTCCCCGTCTACCCTGGTCAGGCTTCAGGTTTCTTGGCCAGGGAGTGGGCCCTGAGATGCGTGCACTTCCCGGGTCTCAGCCGCTCAGGTTCAGGTTCCTGGGAACTCCACAAAGGCGCAGACTCGGTTGCGCCCGCGGTTTGTGCCGTTCCCTGTCGGAGCAGCTCAGGCGGCCAGGAGTTTGGCGAACGCACTCTCCCCTGCTGGGGCGGTGCGGCTTATCACCTCCCTGGTCCCCGCCTCGGTTTACGGGCATGCCCGGCTCCGGTGTGCTTTGTGTCGGTTCTGGGGAGCTGGTCTCTGGCTGCGACCCTCCCAGCGGCTGTCGACCCTCCGGGATCTCAGGCAGTCTTTGCTTAGAAACTAGGAGCCTGTTTGCAGATTGGTAGGGGGTGCCCTCTCTGGGGCCGAGTTTGCCCCTTTCCGGCTCTGGCGGACCCCGCCTACCTGCGGTGTCCGGCGGGGGATGGGGCGGTCCACAGCCGGCTAGCTCTCCTCTGGTATCGCTCAGTCCTTTGTTCTGTGAGCAGGCCGGCAGTACCTTAGATTTGGGCTTTTCGCGGGATAGTTCTCTCTCTCTGGCTGTCCCACAGTTTAGGTTACTATCTCACGTTAGCTCCCTCAGATTGCCCTCAGGGCGTTCGAGCCCAGTCCTTACCCTAAGCAGTGCCGCCCGCTCCTCTCCGTTCAGCTCCCACTTGCTGGTGGCGGATGCGAGCGTCTGGGGTTCTTTGCTGGGAGTTGCCTTTAGGCACGTAATCTGTGGGTTTTATTTATTTTTTCTCCCAGTTATGTTGCCTTCCGCCATTCGAAATCTTCCCCCAAACCCGCCAGTGAGAGAGTTTCCTGGTGCTTGGAAATTTCTCCTCTTTTTCGACTCCCTCCCTGGGACGGGTCTCCGTCCCTAACTCTTTTGTCTCTCTTTTTATCTTTTATAATTTCTCCTACCTGCTTTCGAAGATAATGCGCTGTCTTTCTGGATGCCTGACGTCCTCTACCAGCGTTCAGAAGTAGTTTTGTGAAGTCTGCTCAGTGTTCAGATGTTCTTTCGATAAATTTGTGGAGGAGAGAGTGGTCTCCCCGTCCTATTCCTCCGCCATCTTAGCCCCCTCCAATCTGCACTATTGTTTATTGTTCCTCTTTTGTCTCTACATCCTTTCCCTTCCCTGACTAGCAACTTTTTGAATCTGCTCTTTGGGATTCACGGAAGGTCGTGAAGGCTGGAGTCTGTTCCCTATGAACAAGGAGCAGAGGACGTGGAAAGGCTTTTGTACCCAGGAGCCCGACAGGGTCCTGCTTGGTTTCACTTCCATGGGGATTTCTGGGACTATGGCAGACTATACTGATCTCTCCTTTATTTGATTGCCTCTCTCATTGTCAATGTTTCCTACATATATAGATCATATTTTTATTTTTATTCTCACAGTACCCAGCAAAATGCAGAATTACTGACTGAGCCAAACTTCTAGATAAGATGTTCTACTCAAAAATGCATGCCTTGCATTAGGCATTTACATATCCATAAATACCCTTGAGACTGAATAGATTGGAGCCTTGATAATTGATCAGATGACCAAGTGGGATTTAACAAGAAATAGAACTTGGTCTGTAGCTCTAAGTTGTCATTACTCTCCCTGCTTATGTCTGCGAACTCTCCTTTCTAGTTTGTTTTTACAACACACATGATTTTGAGCTTGGTAGAAAGTAATGAATGAATTGGGAAGAAAAGTGGAAAACAACAGGAAGTTCTAAAGAAATGTTATTTTCAAATAAATATAGTAGAATTATTTTTCTGCTGGCTTTTTGATTAAAGACAACTTTGAGTTCAGTTCAGTCACTCAGTCATGTCCGACTCTTTGCGACCACATGGACTGCAGCATGCCAGGCCTCCCTGCCCTTCACCATCTCCCAGAGCTTGCTCAAACTCATGTCCATTGAGTCGGTGATGCCATCCAACCATCTCATCCTCTGTCTTCCCCTTATCCTCCTGCCTTCAATCTTTCCCGCATCAGGGTTCTTTTCCAATGAGTCAGTTCTTCATATCAGGTGGCCAAAGTATTGCAGCTTCAGTTTCAGCATCAATCCTTCCAGTGAATATTCAGGGTTGATTTCCTTTAGGATTGACTGGTTGGATCTCTTTTCTGTCCAAGGGACCCTCAAGAGTCTTCTCCAACACCACAGTTCAAAAGCATCAATTCTTCAGCACTCAGCTTTCTCTATAGTCCAACTCTCACATCCATACATGACTACTGGAAAAAACCATAGCTTTGACTAGATGGACCTTTGTTGGCAAGGTAATGTCTCTGCTTTTAAATATGCTGTCTAGGTTGGTCATAACTTTTCTTCCAAGGAGCAAGTGTCTTTTAATTTCATGGCTATAGTAGCCATCTGCAGTGATTTTGGAGCCCAAGAAAATAAAGTCAGCCACTGTTTCCATTGTTTCCCCATCCATTTGCCATAAAGTGATGGGACCAGATGCCGTGATCTTCGTTTTTTTGAATGTTGAGTTTTAAGCCAACTTTTTCACTTTCCTCTTTTACTTTCCTCTTTCACTTTCATCAAGAGGCTCTTTAGTTCTTCGCTTTCTCCCATAAAGGTGGTGACATCTGCATATCTGAGGTTATTGATATTTCTCCCGACAATCTTGATTCCAGCTTGCGCTTCATCCAGCCTGGCATTTTGCATGATGTACTCAGCATATAAGTTAAATAAGCAGGGTGACAATATACAGCCTTGATGTACTCCTTTCCCGATTTGGAACCAGTTTGTTGTTCCATATCCAGTTCTAACTGTTGCTTCTTGACCTGCACACAGATTTCTCAGGAGCCAGGTAAGGTGGTCTGGCGTTCCTATCTCTTTCAGAATTTTCCACAGTTTATTGTGATCCATTCAGTCTAAGGCTTTAGTGTAGTCAATAAAGCAGATGTAGATGTTTTTCTGGAACTCTCTTTCTTTTTCAGTGATGCAGTGGATGTTGACAATTTGATCTCTGATTCCTCTGCCTTTTCTAAATCAAGCTTGAACATCTGAATAGACAACTTTAATGGAAGACAAAACATAAAGTTTTATAAAGTATTTTAGAGGTTTTGTTATAAAGGCTCAAGATTCTAAAGACATTGCCTTTAAATGTTGTATTATTTTATGTAAACCCTAGAGATATTTAAACCTAGAATGTCAGGGAATGTTGGAGCGTATTTCCCACTCTCCAGCAATGAGAAAATCCTTAATCTATTATCCGAACACGCATGCACTCACATTACATGTCTATGTATGCATATATATATAGATAGATTGATATAAATGCTCCTTGTTGTTTGGTCGCCTAGTCATGTCTTGACTCTTCGTGACCCCATGGACTGCAGCACACCAGGCCTCCCTGTCCCTCACCATCTCCCGGAGTTTGCCCAAGTTCTTGTCCATTGCATCCGTGATGCCATCCAGCCATCTCATCGTCTGATGCCCTCTTCTGCCTTCAGTCTTTCCTAGCATCCGGGTCTTTTCAAAAGAGTCCGTTGTTTGCATCAGGTGACCAAAATATAGGTCACACATATCTACACATACACATAAATACATTGATCATAGTATGACAGAAAAAAACTACAAACTGTGTATTACATCAGATTCTAAGTTCTGACAGAATGGTTTGCCATGAGCCATTTCTTTTTTTCTTTTTTACCCCCTTTAAAACAGTGTTCATCATTTCAGGTTACTGAGTGAAAGAAATTGATTTGTTCTACTCTAGAAAAAACATCTTCAGTGCCACACCAAGCATTTATATAACATTTTTCGCCATTTACAAAAATCCCACAAAATACACTCAGAACCATTATAGAGCAATACCATAGTCTCCTAGAAAAACAACACTCTTCTGTGAATTTTGCAATAGGCAATCATTCCAACCAGCTAATTATGATAGCTGGATTTTTATACTTCTCCTCACCTTAGATCTTTATCCTTCTGGCTCATTTCCACATGCCAGGGTTTTCATAGAACTTTGCTGGGTGGGAATTAACCAGCTAGATTCTTCTCAGAATCATTCTTCCTGTACTGATCCTGAGGCATGAAAATTCTAGGTCAGATTATAGTAATCTCTGAGGTGTTTCATATTTACAGTATGTCAAGTCAATAGCAAGAAAAATGAAAGATACATCTAATACACTGAAAATGCATTACTTTTAAGATTTCTTCTAATATGTACATAAAATTGAGAGTTCCAAAAAATGAGTTCCTGTCTCAGGATTAACCTTAATTTTCTTTTTGCTGGCACCCTTGTCTATTTTGGGATCTCTTAATTGGCTTTAGATTTATCGGTAACTGTGTACTCCCATAATTATCACCAAGTATTTCCCCTGTGACTTCTAATAACTGAAACCCTTTCTTAATTAACTTAGTGGATTAGAATAGTTTAAATTATAAGTGTGAGGGATGCTTTGCTCTATACTGTGTATCCTGTCTCGGATTTTCTTCCCAACTTAATTGAACTTCTCGAAAACTCTCCAAGACCAATCAGTGCAATCCATGAATTAGCTTTGGCATATTTGATTTGGGTGAAAGAATTTTATCAGCAAACTATTTCTTAATCCTGTTAGCATAAAACCATTTACAGACAAATGATGACAAGCCTTGTCAATTTGTGTCTAATACCTTGCAACGGAACTGTGACAGGCAGGGGTACTTCCTGTGACACTAAACAAAGGAAGCAAGTTACCAGATTTGAAGAAGCTTTTTAACATTTTAAGACACACAGAGATCATTTAGTGGTTGCAAAACCTTGTTTAGTGATCCCTCCCACCTTCTCTGTTTCCAAGAGAGACAGACAGGCTGACTGACTGGGAGCCCAAGAGACTTCAGTACTGTCTGTTCAGAAGTTTCTGTCTTACGTGTTTCACTTCAGTTCCAAGGTAGGAGTAGGGTCAAGGCATATATGTATGCAGAGATTATTCCCTCAAGAAAGCATGCCATGTGCTAGGCAAGTTAAGTAGCATGTTATTTCACCTGATTGTCACAACACCCCATGTGGAAGGTATTATTACCCATATTGTACTTTTGAGGAGAATAAAAGCTCAGAAAGGTCACACAGCTAGAGAACAGCATGAATCATGGGCTGAGATTCAAACCCAGCTCCAACTGATTTCAAAGTATGTATATGATCTTTCTGCTCCATGATTCTGCCTGGAGGAGATTAACAAAGGGAATACTGGGAGTGTTTTAATTAAAATGAATTTTGCTTTGTTATTAAAGACTTTTGAATACTCTTTGGTGTAATTAGCGGTTCTCAGGGGTCTCTTAACCAAGTCCTGGAGACTAATAGAATGTATCCAGGAACAGTTAAATAACATAACTTGGTCCTCTCAACAATAACGGAGAACATGATCAACTTCACATAGAGCCAGGATGATCACACAAATTTGAAACTGAAACAACAAATTGCTCCCAGATAATTGGATCTGTGATTTCTCTGTTGTTTGGAAAGGCTGGGAAAAGACAGTTGGTGAGCTGGGATCTGGATACTTCTTGGGTGGACTTCGTCCAGTTCTACATCCAGATTGGTGGAGAGAGTTCTGCGTGCAACAAGCCTGACAGCAGAGAGGAGGGTGTCCTCCTCCAGTACAGCAACAACGGGGGCATCCAGTGGCACCTGCTGGCAGAAATGTACTTCTCAGACTTCAGCAAACCCAGGTAACCAGCGCAGATTGCCTTCCAGTGGTTTCAGGAAGGGTAAGGGTGATGTTGCTGTTGTTTAAAACACTGAGTCATTTCAAGGAGAGATAACTCTTCATGATATAACACAATTAGATATGGAGAGAGACCAACCAAAAGCATTACTTCTAAGGCACACAGGAGAGAGGCAGAAATCAGAGAAAGCCAACTGGGTCTAATGAGAATCATAATAGGGAGAGAGTCAGGGATGGTGGGTGGGAGATGGAGCCTAGTGAGGTTCCCCCTATACACTAGAAAGGGAATTGATAATGGGGCCAACTGGTTTAAACAATTTGCAACTATTCAAAGTATTTTTTTCCAAGGAATAGCATTGTCAATCTGGAAATTACTGAGAATTCAGTAAAGTAAGATTACTATATAGACAAACAAAAATTCAATAGCTTTTTTCAAATTCCAGATATATTCCATTTTTATTTAAGGGAGTTTTTCTTTAAGGTCTGACTATCTCACCACATTTTCGAAGAATTCTATGACACTAAAATGATTAAGAGAGTATGAGTTGGAAGCTATCAGAAGACCCCATGATGGAAAATACATAAATAAATATAAAGAATAAGTTTAACAATACTGAGAATCTCTGTAAAGAAAACTTTAATAAAACTTCAAAACTTCCTTCAAATATATAAAAGTGAACAAATAAATGGAAAATAATACAGCATCCTTGGATAGGAAAACTGAATATTATGATATGAAGATATCTCTTAATTTAGATTTTATGCTATTGCAACCAAAGTCTTAGTGGTATTTTTTTGGAACTTTATGTCTAGAAATATAAACTGACAAAAATAATTTAAACTTTTGGTTAAATATAGAGGGATACCCTACACGATATTATAATATATTGTATAACCTACATAATTAAAGTGGAATGATACCAGTGCATAGGTAGAACAATCAAGTCAAATGACCCAGAAATTGACTCAGATATACATACAAACTTATATATGAAAAAAAACCACACATCAATTATCAATGATAAAGAAATGGTCATTCAATCAAACGGTGTTAGAAAAAAGTGGGTAGGCTCTTAGGGGGAAATATCTATATAGATTGTCATCTAACATCTCAGATGATAATGTTAAAGACTGATTAAAGATTTAAACATTTAAATTACTATCTGATCTTGGGAAAAGACCTAAACTTTCTAAACATAAATTCAATAGAAGAATTAACATGCATATAACACATCCATTTCAAAGGAAATAGAAAAAAATAAAAAAGAAAATAAACTGAGAAAATATTTGCAACAAATATAAGAAATAGAAGATCAGTGTTCCTGTAAAGAGCTCATACAAATTATCAAGAAAAACACTATGATCCAGTTGAAAAATAGGTAAAAGGAATGAGTAGATGTTACAAAACAAGAAAGACATATGTTTAATAAAATATAACTAATATCCAACCTCTCTTGCGATAAAAATGATACCATTTTTCAACAGTCAGATGGTCATTTTTTAATAACACAAAATGTTCTCTCCACATGGAGCAGCATGTCATCCTGCACGCCATTCTTCCAGAAAGGAATTTTGGAAAAACCAAGAGCCTTAAACATGACCATTTTATCTGACCTGGTAATTCCATTTTGAAGAATCTTCCCTAAAGAAATAAACTGAGGTGTACATAAAACTTTATGCATAGATTTTCATCACAGAATTATTTATAAGGAAAGGTGAAATAGCACATTTGTGTGATGAAAAATTATATAAATGGTAAAATGATCTTAACTAAGTTTACTGACATGAGGATGTGCTTATGATATAATGTTAATTTTTAAACTGTAAGATACAAAATTATACATATATCTCACCTGTGTAAAAGAGTACATGCTTTAATGATATACAGCAAAATGTTAGCAGAGGCCAATCTATTGATAGATTATGGGTGATTTATGTTTCATTTTTACTGGTTATTTATGTTTTCCTTCAATACAGTAAGAACTGTTTTGAAAAAAATGAATGCTACTTTAACGCAATAATATACAAAGGAGCCGTTTTTTCTAAGGATTTCTTTAGAAATGTTATGACTATTGTCATGGTAGTCAAAAGACATTGTTCAGTTAATCAAACTCAGTTGAAATATCTGCCTCCAAAAGATACGATAACAAATGGAAAAACCAGGACCAAGACTAAACCTGCTTACAACTTTAAACCTCTTGTCTAATCTGTCTAAACTTAGAAACTTCTCAAAAATACCAAGAGATCAAGCAAAACTAAACTTTCTCTTGTTGCTACTAGTGTTGTTTTAACAGCTGCTAAGAAAAACAAAGCTTTTCCTTTCCTGGCACTAAATGATTTGCTTTTATGCAGATTTGTCTATCTTGAGTTACCAGCTGCTGCCAAGACCCCCTGCACCAGGTTCCGCTGGTGGCAGCCTATGTTTTCGGGGGAGGACTATGACCAGTGGGCAGTTGACGACATCATCATTCTGTCCGAGAAACAAAAGCAGATCATCCCGGTTGCCAATCCAACTTTACCTCAGGTATTTCTCATTATGTCTGAACTCCAGGATGACAAAGAATTGTAAAAGAGGATGGGATTACTGACTCCTCCAAGGATTTAGTGCTTGACACTTGAACGTGTAGTTTGGTTTTATGTGTTTGCACTAATTTTTTTTTTTTACCTCTCTATGCTACTCTTTCACAGATTATTTAGATGTTAAAAAATGTAAAAAAAAAAAAAGACTAGAAAGTTTGGACAATTCATTAAGCGAGATTATTAGTTTGTTTATAAAATAATTAGATATATAGTGGCAAAATATTTTCAGTTGTTAAATAATCAGGAGAAAAACTTCATGACAGTTTAAAAAACAGTTTGAGAGTCTGGTTTATTTTCTTAGAAACACAAATAGTACATGGTAATACAAATAGTAGCATATCATGAACTGAAAATTCCTTTCTTCTTTTCAAAGCTATAAAATTGCCTTTCTGTGTTGTTTGTATTGTTTCTATTAGAACTTTTATGAGAAACCAGCTTTTGATTACCCTATGAATCAAATGAGTGTGTGGTTGATGTTAGCTAATGAAGGAATGGTTAAAAATGAAACTTTCTGCTCTGCCACACCATCAGCCATGGTGTTTGGAAAATCAGATGGGGACCGATTTGCAGTAACTCGAGATTTGACTCTGAAGCCTGGATATGTGCTGCAATTCAAGGTATTTATGCATAAACTTCTTGCAGATTAAGGAGCAACCATCTTCCAGATTTGTGAATGAAATTCACAAAGAACACAAAATGTTCATATTTCTGTTAGTGAAGGGACTCATCTGAATAAACAGTTCCCAGCAGTCTTGGAATGGCAAAGCTTTTTAGCTCTACCCATAAGGAAAACAGCTTGTCAGTTTTTAATGAGCCCCAGAAATGGCTGTGTCACTGTATTTCTTTAAGTGCTCGTAGAACTCTATCAGAATTAAAAAGAAAGATTACTTTGAGGATATCAATTTGCTGCTGCTGCTGCTAAGTTGCTTCAGTCGTGTCCGACTCTGTGCGACCCCATAGACCCCATAGCCCACCAGGCTCCGCCGTCCCTGGGATTCTCCAGGCAAGAATACTGGAGTGGGTTGCCATTTCCTTCTCCAATGCATGAAAGTGAAAAGTGAAAGTGAAGTCGCTCAGTTGTGTCCGACTCAGCGACCCCATGGACTGCAGCCTACCAGGCTCCTCCATCCATGGGATTTTCCAGGCAAGAGTACTGGAGTGGAATGCCATTGCCTTCTCCGATTTCAATCTGATTGTGACTTAATGAATCCCATGCTTTTGGATGGTAATAGATGCGTTCTCCTTTTCAGCTTACTAGTACTTTTTAAACTTGCAAGTAATTTTACGTTTTTACTATGGGGTTTTCAAACAATTTCTTTTCCTTTGATTCAATAAATATTTACTTTAATTATCATTGTTCTTTTAAAAGCTGCTTGTTTTTCAGTGCTGTGATAACATGCCAACATGGATAGCAAGTATTTACTTTGACAAGCTCTTTTTTCAAAATCCTAATCAAAATTTCATTGTGTTTATAATAAAATCCCATTGGTGAATTCTGGGGTTGAGAGTAATGCATTTTTAATGATCCAGCACAACTACATGGTCCTTACATAACGGCAGGATGCAGATGCTAAATAATTTACAAATGGAATTATTAAAGAGATCAGATGTTTATGGGAAGCTCTTCAAATATAATTTCCAGAGGTCTGTAAACAAGGCAGTGAGTCATAAATAAGATGATTAGTGAAATGTTATTCTCTGTTTAGATTTTGATGCTAAATTGCCATGGAAAACCATTAATAACGGAGTACAACTATATTAATTTGTTGGTACTGCCTAAAATGGGAGCAAAATAACAGCAATAGCAATACATTGTCATAATAATATGCTGTTTCTCACCTGGAACTTTTTCTAATTAATTAGCCACAAAATCATAATAGTGTAGGTGTTGAACTCTGCAAGGTGGTATTCTGAAGTTTAAAAATCTAAATAGAGAAAATATTATTAAATGTTTCAAAACATAATGCAAAATACCTAAGAAAAGTCTCAATTCTTGAATCACACCAGCAGAAATTGTTGATTTGTAGCTATCAGTTGATAATAGGTGGGTAATATGAGTCATTTAGGAATTGTTAATGTATATTTGGAATCTGTAATAAGAACTTGATGTTATTTGTCCAAAAAGGTACAGTGCTGGTAAAGTTTTGATGACTGCTTGCCTTGTGTCAACACTAAGTGCTAGGGATACAGAGATGAGAAATGTAGCCAAGCCCTCAAGGAGTTCAGAAACTAGCAAGTGAGCCAGAAAAGTGAACAGTTGCAGTACAGTCACTGGAGTGCTGTGGTAGAAAGAGGCTCTGATACTGTGGGAGTACCTCACACGGTTCCTGGCATATGGCAGGTACTCCAAAATTATCTGTTAGTTAAATGGATAGATGGATCGATGAGTTGAAATAGGAAGTTTCTGGAAATACAGAAACTTAGCAGACTGCAAAATGGAGGGGGTGGGAAATTTCAGTTAGAACAGAATGTGCAACTATGTGAAAATACAGGAAAGTGCAAGTGAGAATGGAAATGTTGGAAATTTGAGTTTGGAGTACCTGCCACAGAGGTAAGATAAGGTTGATTCCAATAGGCTTTATATGATACACTAAGTCACTTAGATACTAATCCAAGAGTAATGAGTCATGGAAGATGTTTAATCCATTGAATGTGAGAATCAGACCTGTGTTTTAGAAGGATCATTCTGTTGACTTAACAGGAGAAAAAAACTGGAATCAACAAGTAAATTCATTCATTTCTTCAGCAAATATTATAAAACCTCTACTATGTTCCAGGCTCCTTTTTAGGCTACGAAAATAACTAGGAAGAGAGTTTGACAAAGAAAGAACAAAAGAGAACAGAGAGAACAAAAGGAGAAATGCCTTGAAATAGGAGTGTGCTTGGAAAAGTTCAAGAAACCACAAGGATGCCACTGTGACTAAAGCAAAGTGAGGAGGGGGAGACTGGTAGAAAAAAAAAAAAGATCAGACTTTGACTTCTGCTCTACATGAAATGGGCTTCCCTGGTGACTCAGATAATAAAGAATCCACCTGCAATGCAGGAGACTTGGGTTTCATCCCTGGTTTGGGAAGATCCCCTGGAGAAGGGAATGGCTACCTGTTCCAGTATTCTTCCCTGGAGAACTCCATGAACAGAGGAGCCTGGTAGGCTACAGTCCATAGGGTCGGATATGACTGAGTGACTAACACTGTACCTACACTACATAAAATAGCTAGCAAAAGAATGACATACTCTGACTTAGACTTTTAAAAAAATTACACAGGTGACTGAGTTGGGAGTACACTGGCAGAGTCAAAGGCAGAGATAAAAAGACTGGCCAGGCAATTATTTCAGTGATCCAAGTAATACATAATGGGAACTTGGACCTGTGAGATAGTGGAGGAGGCAGAGAGATGTGCTCAGATTGCTGAGTGTATTTTGAATAAAGTGACAATGCTAGTTCAGTTCAGTTCCGTCGCTCAGTCATGTCCGACTCTTTATGACCCCATGGACCACAGCACGCCAGGGCTCCCTGTCCATCACCAACTCCCGAAGTCCACCCAAACCCATGTCCATTGAGTCGGTGATGTCATCCAACCATCTCATCCTCTGTCGCCCCCTTCTTCTCCTGCCCTCGATCATCAAAGTAAGAAATGAGGAGGCCAGACTAAGGCATAGCCTGGGACTGTAAGTAGATAGTTCTGAAAGATGTTAAAGGTGCACAGTCAACAGGTTTGGGTAACCTATTGGATGATAGAATGGATTCTAGAAAGACTCCCACATTTCTGGCTCCAGTCACTGAAATCAGAAATTCAGGAATAGGAGGATTTGTTTTAGGGTGGTGGATGATGAGAAGACTTGGACCTGTGGATTTAGGGATGCCTGTGGATTGCTAAGGGTTTCCCATGTAGTTCAGTGGCAAAAGAATCCACCTGCCAAGACAGGAGATGCAGATTTGATCCCTGGGTCGGAAGGATCCCCTGGAGGAGGAAATGGCAACCCATTCCAACATTCTTGCCTGGGAAATCCCATGGACAGTGGACCCTGGCAAGCTACAGTCCATGGGGTTGCAAAGAGTGAAACATGACTGAGCACACATGCTCATGGATTGCTGAAGGACAAACACACAAGAAGCAGTTATGTACATTGTTCAGAGAGCCTGAGAGTATCTGGGAGTCATAGGGATTCAGAAGGAATCTGAAATGATGATTGTGAATGAGATTAGGGAGCTTGTATGGAGTAAAAAGGTAAGAAAGCCAAGAATTGAATTCTAGAAAACATCAGCAGTTAAGAAGCAGGCTAAATGGTCCATAAAGAATAAAATCACAAACTTGTCACAGAACTGAAGCTCCATTGACTTACCTACTTTAGTCATAAGTCTAAGACAGAAAGCTAACTATGTGTGCCCAGTGTGACTCCTCTCACCACAGGCCAGCCAAAGGCTATGCTAACTAACAATAATGTAATAAAAGAGTTTATGTTACAAGAGGTGATCTTGCATCTTAGAGGGTCAAGTCTTTATTTTCTTGACATTTAACTATGTAAACTTGGATAAATGAATCACAATAAAATTGCCACTGGCCATATTAATCCTTCTGAGAGATGCTTTCTAGCTCTGAGCATGAAATTAAGGAAAATATGTGTTCTTCCCATTTTGACAGACTGACTCAAGCTACTTTACAGTCACAAGGATGAGCTGGTTGACCTCTTGAGCTCTGACCCAATTTTATCTGCCTAGGGGCCTATCTTTCCTTTATCCTTTATTTTTTGGTCATGATTATATTCTTTTGAGTTCTTCAATTTTTTTCTATAAAATTTGACTATTCTTAGTTATAAAGCTTTATACAATCCTATGATGGCTCCAACCAACAAATGAAATAACATGTGAATAGATTGTGTGATCTAAGACAACATGTGATTAAATCTCAGGAAGAGTTTGACATTTACAACTTTTAAAAAATATAAACTAAAACAGTAATACAATCATTTATATATTTATTAATTTAGAAAGAAACTGTCCAAAGCTTTAGTAACATTCAGTGCTGTGTAAAACTGGTTCATTTGAATCTAAGTGATTAAAAATGAACACATATAAATAGGAAATTCACAGTTTCTATATTTTGATTCAGTAATGCTACTCCTAGGTATTGGTATGCTTCCTTATAAAGATTAGAAGAGAAAACAGAAAAAAATGGTTGTGCTAGGGGCTTCCCTGGTGGCTCAGTGGTAAAGAATCTGCCCGCCAATCCTGGAGAAGGGAATGGCAACTCGCTCCAGTATTCTTGCCTGGAGAATTCCATGGACAGAGAGGCCTGGCAGGCTACAGTCCATGGGGTCGCAAAGAGTTGGATACAACTGAGTGACTAACATACACACACGCCGGTGTAGGAGACACAGGTTCAGTCCCTGATCCAAGAAGATCCACGTGCCTCAGAGCAATTAATCCTGTGCATCACAACTATTGAGCCTGTGCTCTAGAGCCCAGAAGCCACAACTACTGAGCCCACATGTTACAACTACTAAAGCCTCCCTCTAGCCCATAGTCTGTACTCCACAATAAGAGAAGCCACTTCAATGAGAAACCTGGGCACCACAACTAGAGAGTAACCCCTGCTCGCCACAACTAGAGAAAAGCCCACGCAGCAACGAAGACCCAGCACAACCAAAAATAAATAAATTTATTTTTTAAAATGGTTGTGCTAGAGCATTGTGATATAGGTTGTATTTTTTACAATTTTTTTGAATATTTTTAATCCTGTGATGACAATCATCTCCACAAGTGCATAGAAGAGCAATGGTTTTATTCCTGGATTATGTTGCTTGTTTGATGCTGTGACAGAAACTTAATTCTTTCATATAAGTTGACAGTGATTTCTTACTGAGCTTTTGTAAGAAAACAGAATAAAGATGCCTGTCCCCCTGAAAGCAGAGGACAGCTTCAGTGACCTTCATGTTCTAAAGAGGACAGCTCTCTATCGTCTGCTTCCCTCTGTTTGTATCCTCAGTCTGGAAAAGGAAAAGAAAACAGTTTCTTGGCTTCTCATCTTTTGTCCAAGACTCTGATCACATCTATGCTCTCCCTTCTCCTATAATCTCAAGAAGTCCACAAAATAGGCAGCTGGTCCTGCTTCCTATTGAAAAGCACCTATTGCTTTTACAGAGATTTCCAGACCCTATGAAAGGGTCTTGATTGGAATTGAGCTGCATGTCTTATCATTGTAAATTTGTGCAAACTCAGTAGAAAGAACCCTGACTGCTGTAGCACCTAATTTGTTAAATGATGTCTTGAAACCAAAACCTATGTAATTCTGTCTTTCCTTTTAACAGCTTAACATTGGGTGTGCCAATCAATTCAGCAGTGCTGCCCCAGTTCTTCTTCAGTACTCTCATGATGCTGGAATGTCCTGGTTTCTGGTGAAAGAAGGCTGTTACCCAGCGTCTGCAGGCAAGGGATGCGAAGGAAACTCCAGAGAACTAAGTGAACCCACCATGTATCACACTGGGGACTTTGAAGAATGGACAAGAATCACCATTGTTATTCCAAGGTCTCTTGCATCCAGGTAAAGTGCCCATTCTTACCATGTGCCATAGTTGCCATTTCTAAGGAGCATTTATTTATCTCAATATCTTCATTTCATGTATCTCAATAACCTAAGAGAATTCATAACCTCTAGCAGTATCTATCCAAGTAATGACTCTTGAGAAAATGGCACACACATTTGTGAAAAAGTTCACTCACTTACTCATCCATTCATTCATTCAACAAATACTTATTGAGCCACCTACCTGTGCCAAGTTCTGTCATGGGCACTGGGATTACAGCACAGAGTCAGACACAACTGAAGCGACTTAGCAGCAACAGCAGCAGAAGATGTTTAAAGCATTATTGTAACAGACTTTCACTATGTGGTGATTTTTTTCTAACTTAATGCCTCCTTTAATAGACAATTTGATAAATTGTCTATTAAGATAAATGTTAATACAATAGAGAAAAAGATTTTAAATCAATTGACAAAAGCATGAGCTAAATGAATTAAGAACTTGAAGCAAATTAGTTTTTGTAATATGTCAACAAGTTTAACTCTTAGCTTCCTGGCAGCTAGGACAAAGTGTGAGAGGTCAGGAGACAGGGTCATTTGGTTCTCATTGTTGAATAAGAAGAAAGAAAATATATACATTCTGATAAAAAAATTAAGTGTACTTTTTTCTAAAATACATTTGTAGTGCGTATATATATTTTTGTGTTGGGTGGAGTAGGTAACGTCAACATCAGTATTTTAACTATAATTTTTCAAAAGATAAAGAAGCATTCTTCAAGTGAACACTTTTTAATTGAATCCTAGAACATAATATTCAATTGTGACTTAGTCAAAGCATTTCTGTATAGAACTGAGAGGATATAATAGATCTATTTAGATAGATCTGCTGGTGGTGTAACTTAATTTAGAGGTTGCTGCTGCTGCTGCTGCTGCTAAGTCACTTCAGTCGTGTCTGACTCTGTGCGACCCTATAGACGGCAGCCCACCAGGCTCCGCCGTCCCTAGGATTCTCCAGGGAAGAATACTGGAGTGGGTTGCCATTTCCTTCTCCAGTGCATGAAAGGGAAAAGTGAAAGGGAAGTCGCTCAGTCGTGTCCGACTCTTAGCGACCCCATGGACTGTAGCCTACCAGGGTCCTCCGTCCATGGGATTTTCCAGGCAAGAGTACTGGAGTGGGGTGCCATTGCCTTCTCTGATATAGAAGTTGAGCTACTCATTAATGCCATTCATCATTATTTCCAGCCTTACTTTATTCCTAGAATATGGTAGGATTATACTTTCTCCACACTCTTTAAAGTTAGGCATTGCCTAATGAAATGTGAGTGGAAATGAAACAAATGACTTTGAGTCCATGTGTGTTTTGCCATCTTACTGTTTCATGAAAGCACCTTTTGTGATGAAGCTTACATCAGTCTGGATCCTTGAATTTCTGCAATCAGCAGACTTTCTTACAACCTATACTGGACATATAGCATAAACCAGAAATAAACTTTTGTTGGGTTAACCCACTGAGACTGGGAGCTGCATGTTACATCAGCATAACCTATCTCATCCTGACTGACAGAATGATAAAAGCTAAGAATCTATGGGAGTGGTTTATTTATAATGTTTGTAGAGACCATTCTGTCTATAATCTTTCACCTAATTGATCACCAGATTTACTTCTAGCTGGATATCCTGGTTGTGTTCTCTGCCTCCCTTGTTATTATATATGCCTACCTTCAGAAACTGCACCATAGATTTCGGTATGCAGACTTCTCAGATAGGTAAGAAACTTATATGGTCAGGATATATATGTTTCTGTGGTAATTTACTAAACTTTGGAACAAAATCTTTAAATACCAACTATTCCAAGAAAGAATTCATCAGTCATTGGATCTAAGATCAACTTATAAGTAATGTTTTTTGTCTTTACATGCCAGTGTACTTTGTTGTGTAGCAAAGAGACTCAAATGACTTGGTTTGTGCCAGAGTTGATGAGTTGACCTTCTTTAGTGAAATTTAATAATTTGACTTGCATTCTGCTCTAGTTAGGATACAGGTCTAGCTACTATAAAAGCAAAATAAATTCAAATGCTTAACAAGGCTTAAACAAGATAGAAATCCATTCTTTATTGCATAATAGTCCAAAGGTGAGAAGTTCAAAACTGACAGGGTATCTCTGCCATTCTGAATACACAACTTCTATCTCTGGATCCAAGGCAGCTATTCTAGACCTTGTTACCTCTCAACCAGTGGAAGGAAAATAATCAGGAATGCATAGGTGCATTACTTTTAAAAAACTATCATTAGTCCTTTTTCATATCCCTCAGTAGAGCCTAGGATAATATTTGTACAGTTGCCTATTGCTGTGCAACATTCCTCTCCAAAACATAGTGGCTTAAGACAGCAGTGGCTTATTATTTCTCATGGTTTTATGGAATTGATTGGATAGTTCTTCTGCTTGTCTCTCTAAGCTTTATAATGTAGCTTTGTTCAATTGGTAGGTTGATTAGTGTCTGGGATTAGTAGGACCTTTCTCTCTATGTGGTTTTCATCCCAGTATTCATAACAGTATCCACAGTTGGGTGGTTCCAGCGTTAGGAAAAAACAAAAGTAGAAGCTGCCCGGCCCTATCTTACTGCCACATCCTAGGGGTCAAAGCAAGTCACAAGGCAAGTCTAGATACAGAGAGTGAGAAAACAGACTCCTCTTTTTGAGAGGAAGTGCAGAAAAGTCTTATAGGAAGAAGATATACATAAGGTGTGATGCATGTGAAAGTGAAAGTTGCTCAGTTATGTCCAACTCTTTGTGACCCCATGGACTATACAGCCCATGGAATTCTCTAAGCCAGAATACTGGAGTGAGTAACCTTTCCCTTCTCCAGGGGATCTTCCCAACCCAGGGATCGAACCCAGGTCTCCCGCATTGCAGGTGGATTCTTTACAACAGCTGAACCACCAGGAAAACCCAAGAACACTGGAGTGGGTAGCCTATCCGTTCTCCAGAAGATCTTCCCAACCCAGGATTCAAACCGGGATCTCTTGCAATGCAGGTTGATTCTTTACCAACTGAGCTACCAGGCATTGTTGTAACAACCTAACATAGTTTGTCCTAGCCCTATGATTCACATCTGTTCCCCAGGAAAACACACTCACTTTCCTCCCAAGACTCTCAAAGGCTTGTCCCATCATAGCATCAGGCTCTAAGTCACTTATCTCATGTCAAGGTTCCCTGGATATGACTCACAGATCTATGAACTGAAAAAAAAAAAAAAAAGAGAGAGAGTTATCTACCCCACCCCTACCCAACATACAACAGTGAGATAAGATAAACATAATATAATAATAATATATATAACAACATAATAAACACTGCTCACTCAAGAAAATGAAAAGAGTGGGAAGCACATAGCAACCACTGGTTGACCAGAATTCTGAAAGCCAACAAGATAGCTCTTACTAGGGTTCCCTTCTCTACGAGCAATGCCCAGGATAAGAAAGTTTGACAGTTTTGCTCCTTGTGAGTAGTTCTCTAATCTTTTGTTCTTCTCAGCTGTTGGTTCTACTCTATAGGCTTCATCCTCTGAGACATCTTTCCTTTTCCATAAGGACACATCTGCCTTTGCAGCTAAATAGCCCTTTCATCCTGCTTATTGCCCATCTCAAACTGGGCATTGTAACATTGCAGCCCTTGTAATCCTCACCCCCACCACTGCCCTTCTCTCCCCATGTTTTTCTGAAACTGTTCAGTTCAGTTGCTCAGTCGTGTCCCACTCTTTGCAACACCATGGACCGCAGCATGCCAGGCCTCCCTGTCCATCACCAACTCCTGAAGTTTACTCAAACTCATGTCCATTGAGTCAGTGATGCCATCCAACCATCTCGTCCTCTGCCATCCCATTCTCCTCCTGCCTTCAGTCTTTCCCAGCATGAGAGTATTTTCAAATGAGTCAGTTCTTTGCATCAGGTGGCCAAAGTATTGGAGTTTCAGCTTCAACATCAGTCTTTCCAATGAACACTCAGGACTGGTTTCCTTTAGGATGGACTGGTTGGATCTCCTTGCAGTCCAAGGGACTCTCAAGAGTCTTCTCCAACACCACAATTCAAAAGCATCAATTTTTCGGTGTTCAGCTTTCTTTATAGTCCAACTCTCACATCCATACACGACTACTAGAAAAACGATAGCCTTGACTAGATGGACCTTTGTTGGCAAAGTAATGTCTCTGCTTTTTAATATGCTGTCTAGGTTGGTCATAACTTTTCTTCCAATGAGCAAGTGTCTTTTAATTTCATGGCTGCAGTCACCATCTGCAGTGATTTTGGAGCCCAGAAAAATAAAGTCAGCCACTGTTTCCACTGTTTCCCCATATATTTTCCATGAAGTGATGGGACCAGATGTCATGATCTTAGTTTTCTGAATGTTGAGCTTTAAGCCAGCTTTTCACTTTCCTCTTTCACCTTCATCAAGAGGCTCTTTAGTTCTTCGCTTTCTGCCGTAAGGGTGGTGTCATCTGTGTATCTGAGGTTATTGATATTTCTCCCGGCAATCTTGATTCCAGCTTGTGTTTCATCCAGTCCAGCATTTCTCATGATGTACTCTGCATATAAGTTAAATGAGCAGGGTGACAATATACAGCCTTGACATACTCCTTTCCCAATTTGGAACCGTCTGTTGTTCCATGTCCAGTTCTAACTGTTGCTTCCTGACCTGCATACAGATTTCTCAAGAGGCAAGTCAAATGGTCTGGTATTCCCATTTCTTTAAGAATTTCCTACAGTTTGTTGTGATCCACAGAGTCACAGGCTTTGGCATAGTCAATAAAGCAGAAATAGATGTTTTTCTGAAACTCTCTTGCTTTTTTGATAATCCAGCGGATGTTGGCAATTTGATCTCTGGTTCCTCTGCCTTTTCTAAATCCAGCTTGAACATCTGGAAGTTCATGGTTCACGTACTGCTGAAGCTGGGCTTGGAGAATTTGGGGCGTTACTTTACTAGTGTGTGAAACGAGTGCAATTGTGCAGTAGTTTGAGCATTCTTTGGCATTGTCTTTCTTTGGGATTGGAATGAAAACTGACCTTTTCTGGTTTTCTGAAACTGTGGCCCAACCTTATCTCTTCCAAATAGACAAGTGCAACATGTCATGAAGCTGGGGAGCATAGGGGGGTAAATATTTGCTATAGTGACTAGAATACCAGGATGTTGGAAGGCATCACTTTGAAAGTAGTCCATAGAATCAGGAGCCAAGGAACACAATGCTGGTGTGATACCCCAAAGCCAGATAATATAGAGTTGAATCTGAAACTGCAGTTAGTTTGATGCTGAGTAGAATCACCCAGTTGGTAAAGCCACGTCTGAGAAATAAGAAAAGGCTATCCTTAGTATCACAAAATGAGCCAATATTTTGAGGCTTCCAATTTATCAATATTTTCTTAGACCTCAGCTTTTGGAAGACAAAATCTTGTTCATTAGGATCTGGCTTCCTGGTTTGTTTGAATACTATCCAACTTGCTCGGGATGGCAGTTGTGATGGAGAGCTCTCTACTACAGAATAGTAAATATGTTCCTGCTACAACCCAAGCAAATGAGCTGTTGTTTCTTTTGCAGTATGTTAAACTCACATATCTCCAGATGCAGTGTTGGAAAGCTGAGAATTCTAAGTGAAAATTGTTAAAATTTGGAACCATTTTGCCACAAGGCAACATGCTTATAATAGTTACTAGAACATTGTTCTTTTACAAATAATTTGAAGCTGATTTTCTCAAAGGAACAGTTTGTGCTCATGTTAATTCTCTTGGTTCTTGCCTACAGAGGAGGGACATGGGTGGTGGTAAATATGTGCTGGTACCTCCCTGCTGACTGTCATCCCCAACCATACAGCCACTCAGCCTGCTCTTGGCTCCCTATGCCAAATGCAGAAAGTCAGCATCTCTGGGGAGGGATAGAAACGCAGCTGCTTAATATTCTGCCCAGTGTCTTCTCCACCACTACACATCACAAGACAAGCCGGTGCACAGGCTCTTACCTTCCTGGTTTAAGTGGCAGATGCAATACCCCTCTGAAGTGTGGTGGGCCGAAGGACAGGGGTAGAAACTGGTTCTCCAGGTCACTTAGGCATCCTCTGAACAAAGATGACAATTGGGAAGGGAGTAAAGAGAGAGTGTGTTATCTTCTACTACCTTATCTGGAACATGCAGGACAAAGGGGAATTTTGCTTTCTGAGGGGCAGAAATTATAGATCTATGTTTCTCTGGGTTCTATTATATAAACTTAAACAGAAAAGGCAAGTTTGACTTTAATTAAAAAAGACTTCTACCAGGGAATCGAAGTGTTTCTTGTTTATCATAGATGTACAGCCTATCTTTTGGAAGGGGCACAGAGACCTTACCATTTTATTACAAACAATTGGCAAAAGATGCTTTTCACCAATTCCATTTATTTCCTTTAAAAGGAAAAATATCTTCACAGGCTAAATAATATTACAACTCCATTGGGAGGAGTTTTCCTAAAGCCCATGGCTTTACAACCATACTTTCTTTTTTCTTTTCATTTTTTGGTTTTGCTTTGTTTTGCTAATATTCAATTCTGTTGTCTTTTGCCTTAAAAAATAAGACCAATACATTTTGAATTAACCTCAAAGGAAATAAAAGATGCATTCACCTTCCTTTTGACACATTGAAAAATGTGTTAAGACTTGCATTAATAGAAATTAATCACTGAAAAACTTTTTAAAGCTAGTAAACAACATCGTTGGCTACATTTGTAAATTTGACAAATGTAGATAACTTAAAATAATGAAGAAAAAAGCCAGGGTTATGGTTCAGTGTGGCCAAATCACATAGTTATTTGAAGAGCCAGAAAGAAATGTACTCTGATACTGCTATATTATTTTCATAATAATAGAGGAAAAAAGGAACCATCTTTATCTACAATTATCTTTGATAATCTTCGTTAATCTTTAAGATTCTTTACTCTTCTTTACTTAGAGACTGAATTCACTCAAAAAAATCTATAAATAATGGCAGCATAATTAATTGGTATTTAGATAGTCTAATCTATCTTCCCTCTTTAATGTTAGTAGAACTGAGAAGGAAGAGATGTTTTCTTGTTATGAAGTTATAGATGTAGGTGAGTTTCCATGTATTTGAAAGGAAAAGAGATGTGTTGAAAGGATTGGAAAGATTAGAAAGCGACTGGGACAAGTTTTAGTTTGGCAGCCTCAAAACTTATGGGGGAAATAGGACTGGGTGGTAGCCCAGGTCACTGGTGTTCCAGGGTTTCGAAGCACTGGGACCAGGTCCCTCTTTTGTTTGTTGGCAGTTGCCTGCCAGTGTTCGTTGGCAGCCCAGCTGGTTGCTAAGTTTGTAGAATAAGCATCTTGGAGACTTCAAGACGAGAAGTGAAGAAGGCAAGGAAGGCAACAGGTGAGAATAGAGCTGTCAGTACAAACTTGACTGTTTCCTACCAGAATCATGCAAATGGCAGAGCCAGAGTCCCCTTATTTGTCGTAACAAAGTACATTCTATTTGATGGTTTCAAAGATTCCCAAATATCCTCTTAAATATGCAAGAAAAAAAAAAAAAAAAGCTATGTTTCTGGCCATCAGAATCATTTTTATCTGAAATCCTCCTGATCTTTAAACATTTATGCTGAAGAAAATATCAGGAAGTTTTGAGAAATATTTGAGAGAGACACTTTTGAAGGTTAAGTGTCCAATAAAATGAACATGACTTCCAAATAAATATATAGTTCTTGAGTTTTTCTGAACTGTTCTGTATTTCAGTGCTTTGGTATGAGACATTGGTACAAGAAACACGTGTGCTGTTTTTCCCAACAGTAAGACCAGATTCCGATGGATCCAGGAGAGCAGCTCCCAGAAGAACGTGCCTCCTTTTGGTTTGGATGGCGTATACATATCAGAGCCTTGTCCAAGTTACTGCAGTGGCCATGGGGACTGCGTTTCAGGGGTGTGTTTCTGTGACTTGGGGTACACCGGTAAGACTGCAGACATGTCTGATGATTTGTTTGTAAAATATTCATCTCTGAGTACTATCTTTTATGATACTTCTTCCAAGGAAATAGATTCTTAAGTATTTATTCTTAAGTCCTAAAATTATAGAAATTTGTAACCTAGGCAAATGAGTTGCTGAGATATTTTGTAGTTTTGAGCTGCCTAAGAAGGAAAAGCATGATAACACATATTTCATCCCTTAAGTATATTCATTTACTAATAATAGTGATAATAATTAACATTATTTGAGTCCCTACTTCATGCCAAGCACTACAGTAGGTGTTTTTTATTTCACCTCATTTAATTCATGCAACAAATAACCCTATAACATAGTACTGTCGTTGTCCCTGTTTACACTTGAGGAAACAGACACAAAGACACACAGTAACTGTCCCAAGGTCACACAGCTAAGAGTTGCTAGAGCTCAGCTTTAATCCCTGGCAGCCAAGCTCTTAAGCATTAGGCTTCCTGTGCTCTTTACATTGCTTTTATACAAAGTGTAATTTTATACATTTAAAGTGAAAGTCAACTTATGAAATGATAAATGCAAGACTGCCAAACAAAAACTTAACAAGAGAAGTATTTTTTGACCACAATCACCCTTAGATGTTGCTACAAGCAAAAGTAAAAGGGAAGCTGAGATTAAAGAGTAAAATGGGAGAAACTATTATAAGCTTCATAATCTTTTTATAGAATTTTTCCTGGAATTAACTTCAAAGGATCCTTCCCAGCTTTTCAGTGCTCTGCTCTTCATCTGGCACGTGACCAAAGACAAACATATGTTCTGTACAGAGTGCTGTCACTCGTAGTTTCAGGGTGTTTTTCTCTTAAATCTGGGATAAACTCCCCATATTGATCCTCTAATACAAGGACAACAAATGAGCAAATTTTGTTTGTGGACAAAATCTTATATCTCAGTTTACACAAATCCTCTGGTTAACAAAAATCATGAAACTGTGTGGTTCCCTCGGTGTTTGTGTTTAAAATTTTAAAATAATAGAAGCAGAATACTGTTTTGATGATAGTAGTGATGACTGTATTTCAGGCAGATGATTGAGGTTTAAATTTTCATGTGGTTTCTTTCCCCTAACATCTATGGCAATGTCTCCTTTGCCCACACACTAATGTACCTTCTAATGTTTCATGATTTTAACAAAACCTGTCTCCTCTGTATTTCTTTTCTCGGAAGCCACACAAGGAACATGTGTGTCTATTGTCCCTAATCCCAGTGAGATGTTCGATAGGTTTGAGGGGAAGCTCAGCCCGCTGTGGTACAAGATAACCGGAGGCCAGGTTGGAACGGGCTGTGGAACACTTAATGATGGCAAGTCTCTCTACTTCAGTGGCCCTGGAAAAAGGGAAGCGAGGACTGTCCCTCTGGACACCAGGAATATCAGGTAAGTAGTTAACTGGTCACTTCTCCATGAACATAGTATTTACCTTGCTGTGTGATCTAACCTACAACACAGTTCTTTTCAGAGTTTACATAGTAATGTTTCTCTACATAGATTCTGATATATAAAAATGAAGCATAACTTTATAATAAAATAGGTTCTGCAAAACTTATACTCCAATTCATTAATCAGCATACAGTCATCACCAAGGCCTGTGTATCTAATATATGTCAGCTTGGTTTTCTAAAGTTCTCTGTTATTATGAAGACTATTTGATATTAATTTTAATATTGCCAGGAGAAACAAAGAATTTTTTGCAACTTTGAATTCTGTGTCCAAAAATGTGGTGCCCCATTTATCTAAGTTTATTTGTATTCACTTATTGAAAACTGTTCGAGAAATGTAAAATACCTACACTGACATCTACTGGTACTATAAATAAGTGCTTAGTTTTAAGGGCAAATGAAATAGTAGCACACCTAAAATATAACTGTGCTTCTTTAGTTTTAATCATAGTATTTTAGAATTGGAAGAAAGGAAGCTAAAGAAATGTTTGAAGCTTTTAGAGTTTCTTCTCACTAAAATCTGGGTTCTGTGTCATATGTTTTCTACCTTCAGTCTCTTTCCCCTTCCTTCTGAGTCCTTCTCACAGAGCTAACCCTGTCATGTAGGTTAGTTTATAGTGACTGAGGCATAGATTACATCACACTAACTGAGAGACAGCTGTGAAAAATTAAACCATCTGAGTTTAAATCCATAGTATAAGTAATTGTCTGGCCCTAAACAAATATAACATTCAAGTTTTTAATGTTAGATTTTTCTTCCTGAGTTTCCAAGGATAGTATCATCTCAATTTAAAGGAATTCCATTTCAGTGATTTCATTAAATTGCATCAGACTGTCACAGTGAAATGAAGTTAAATTGTTTCCTTTTGTTTAAATCATTATTCCAAAATAAAATTAATGGTCATATCAATTAACTTTTCTGAATGGTTATAGAATTAGCCTACTATCTAATCTATGTAGTTTCTGCTTGTCATATGCCCTTTGTGTTTAAAAATAGTACCTAAGAATTACAGGAGTTTTACTTTTTACTGTGTCAAAATACAGAAGGCTAGATGTCTTCTGAACTCATGTTTTTAAGTAAACTGAGATGTTTTGGGTTTTTTTTCCCCCCAGACTCGTTCAGTTTTATATACAAATTGGAAGCAAAACTTCAGGGATTACCTGCATCAAACCAAGAGCTAGAAATGAAGGTAAGCTGCTATATTTCCATAAAAACTACAGTTACTCCTAGCAAAGTAGTTCTTTCTCCTCCCAAAGTTTGGCTGAAATTTTGTAAACTGATTTGCTGTTCAGTTGCTCAGTCATGTCCGACTCTTTGCGACCCCACGGACTGCAGCACACCAGCTTTCCCTGTCCTTCATCATCTCTGGGAGTTTGCTCAAACTCATGTCCATTGAGTCGGTGATGCCATCCAACCATTTCATCCTCTGTCATCCCCTTCTCCTCCTGCCTTCAATCTTTCCCAGCATCAGTGTCTTTCCTAATGAGTCAGCTCTTTGCATCAGGTGGTCAAAGTATTGGAGCTTCAGCTTCAGCATAAGTCCTTTCAGTGAATATTTAGGGTTGATTTCCTTTAGGATTGACTAGGACTCTCAAGAGTCTTCTCCAAAACCACAGCTCAAAAGCATCAGTTCTTCAGTGCTCAACCTTCTTATTGGTCCAACTCTCACATCCATACTTGACTACTGGAAAAACCATAGCTTTGACTAGATAGACCTTTGTCAGCAAAGTAATGTGTCTGCTTTTAATATGCTGTCTAGGTTTGTCATAGCTTTTCTTCCAAGGAGCAAGCATTTTTTCATTTCATGGCTGCAGTCACCATCTGAAGTGATTTTGGAGCCCAAAAAATTAAAGTCAGCCACTGTTTCCATTGTTTCCCCATCCATTTGCCATGAAATGATGGGACTGGATGCCATGATCTTTGTTTTCTGAATGTTGAGTTTTAAGCCAACTTTTTCACTCTCCTCTTTCACCTTCATCAAGAGGCTCTTTAGTTCTTCTTCACTTTCTGCCATAAGGGTGGTGTCATCTGTGTATCTGAGGTTATTGACATTACTCCCGGCAATCTTGATTCCAGCTTATGCTTCATCCAGCCTGGCATTTCGCGTGATGTACTCTGCATATAAGTTAAATAAGCAGGGTGACAATATACACTCTTGATATACTCCTTTTCCAATTTGGAACCAGTCTGTTGTTCCATGTCCAGTTCTAACTGTTGCTTGTTGACCTACATACAGGTTTCACAGGAGGCAGGTAACGTGGTCTGGTACTCCCATCGCTTGAAGAATTTTCCACGTTTTGTTGTGATCCACACAGTCAAAGGCTTTGGCATAGTCAGTGAAGGAGAAGCAGATGTTTTTTCTGGAATTCTCTTGTTTTTTTGATGATCCAACAGATGCTGGCAATTTGATCTCTGGTTCCTCTGCCTTTTCTAAATCCAGTTTGAACATCTGGTAGTTCTCAGTACACATACTGTTGAACCCTAGCTTGGAGAATTTTGAGCATTACTTTACTAGCATGTGAAAGGAGTACAATTGTGCAGTAGTTTGAACATTCTTTGTAAACGGATACACTACCCTAAATCATTCCTTCTCCTCTCCATCACTAAACGGGTAACTGCAGAGAGCCTTAGCCTCTCAGTTTCCTTATCCAGATCCTTAAGCCTAGAAACATACTTGTTTTAGGGAAATCTCTTCCTTTATAGGAGTTCCCTGGTGGCACTAATGGTAAAGAACCCGTCTGCCAATGCAGGGGACATAAGAGGTGTTGGTTCAACCCCTGGGTCAGGAAGATCCCCTGGAGGAGGACATGGCAACCCACTCTGGTATTCTTGCATGGAGAATCCCATGAACAGAGGACCCTGGCGGAATACAGTCCATAGGCTCGTAAAGAATCAGACATGACTGAAGCGACATAGCACACACACACATTCCTTTATAACTTGACACAAGGAGAAAACAAAATTGCAGAGACTTTTACATTCAGAACTGTAGGGGACTAGGAATTTCTTTGCATAGGGTATTACTGATTGCAGATCATACACTGCTTCCTGCCCGTAAACAAATCCTTTGGTAGAAGGAGCAGTTGTTGGTAATAATAAATATGAATTTTTACTGAGCAGTTATATATGCAAAGGCACTGTTCCAGGTGTTCTATCTGTTAATGCACTTAATCCTCACCATACCCCTTTGCCATAGGTATTATAATTTATACCATTTTACAGATGTAGATGTTGGGGCACAGGGAGAACAAATAACTTACTCAAGATCGCGCTCTCAGTAAGTGGACGAGCAGAGATTCAGACCACTAGAGCCTATGCCTCTCTCCTTCCCCAGAACCCTATTCTATCCACACCATCTTCTGCCTCCATAATTCAGTGCTGAAAGAAATGCAAAACACTTCAAGTATACATAGTTGGCCTTCAGTTGCTAAACAGCTACGATAGGATTCCTTAAGGGACCCTACCTTTGAGTTGGTTCCTGGCACAAAATCCATAAGCTTTTCAGATGGATCCTCCTCCAAGCTTTGGTCTCATGAAAAGCATGTGAAGAATTTTGTAGCTTTCAAGTTTGTTATTGTCTCAGGCATGACTATGTAAAACATATTGGCTTAAACACTACAGGACCCGTTAGTCAGTAGAGCTATCGATAGCTCTGTTCATCAGTTCTAAATGTCCTTGGCCTTATCATCAGTAACTGAAAGTTTCCTTGACTTTTTCTAAGTATCTCAGTACAGTTAGTCTAGTAATTATCCAGATCATCTATTCATTGAATCAGCAGTCTAGAAACTTGTATAGACTATTTTGTATTTCCCGGTCTCTTTGACAAGTGTTTATTAAGAATCTGCTCTAAGCTAGGCGCTGTTCTAGGTTTCATGGATACAGTGTCACCAAAAGACAGATGCATCAGTCTTGATGAGCTAGGTTATGCTACAGTGACAGACAACCCTCAATCTCTGTGGGTTAAAACATAAGGTTTGTCCTCATGGGTCATCTGAGGTTCTCATCCAGCACCCAGGATAATGAAGCAGCTGCTGGGTAGCTTCCGGGTGTTGCCATCCATGGGGCAGAAGGAAAGAGCGCATGTGGTAAAGGGGACGAGAAATGCAAATTACCATGTAGCAGGATGCGAAGAACCAGTGTGGCAGTAATGAGCACAGCAGACAGAAGCCCTACCCTTAAGAGAACTTATATTGTAGTAAGAGTAGTCAGAACATCAAGAATAAAAGAAATGAGCAGGATGTTAGATTGATGGGCTAGATAGAAATAAATAAGCTGATGAGATGGAAAGTAAACTTATGCTGGGAAAGATGCTGATTTCAATAGAGTGATCTCGGAGTGAACTTACTGAGAAAGTGACATTTAAATTGAAATCTAAAGGGTGAAAGTGTTAGTTGCTCAATCGTGTCCGACTCTTTGCGACCCCGTGGACTGTAGCCCGCCAGGCTCCTCTTTCCATGGGATTTCCCAGGCCAGAATACTGGAGTGGGTAGTCATTCCCTTCTTTAAGAGTCCTTCCTGACCTGGGGATCGAACCTGGGTCTCCTCCATTGCAGGCAGATTCTTTACTATCTGAGCCACCAGGAAAAGGCTTCCCAGTAGCTCAACAGTAAAGAATCCGCCAGCAATGCAGGAGACACAGGAGACTGGTTCCATGCCTGGGTTGGGAAGATCCCCTGGAGGATCAAATGGCAACCCCCCTCAGTATTCTTGCCTGGGAAATCCCATGGACAGAGGAACCTGGTGAGCTGCAGTCCAGTTCAGTTCCTATGACAGGCTGCAGTCCATAGGATCGCAAAGAGCCAGACACAACTGAGCACACACACTACGGGTGAAAAGAAGCCAGAACAGAAAGAGCTAGGCAAGTTTTCCAGTCAGAAGAAACAACAAAGGCCATGAGGTGGAAAAGAGTTGTGGTGTTGGAGGAACAGAAAGAAGGCCAGGTGGCCTGGGGCTCGTTAAGGTTTAGGAGTGCTGGGGAGAAGGAGGAGAGGGACAGAGCCAGGTCACACAGAGCCTTGCTGGCCATGGAACATAGGTGGGATTGGAATCCACTGTATTGGAAACAACTGAAGACTTTTAGGTCAAGCAGTGACATAACCTTATTTAAATTTTTATAGGATCACTCTACAGAAACAATATGTAGTTTAAAACAAGAGTATCTCTAGAGCACATTCTCCACCCACATGGAAACAGGAGCTTTGAGGGATGCAAAGGTAGAGGGAGTTCTGTCCCAGGATCTTCCTTACTGACTGGAGAGGTGGAGAACCTGAATGTTGTCTTTAAGCCTTGTGATAAAATTGCTATTTAAAAGTAGTTCATGGTTGGAACATGAAGCAACTGTGTGCATGCGCATATGTGCATGACTCTTGTGAAAATTACAAATCCATACCCCTGTTAGTATATGAGGGGGAAAAAGAAACTGACCAGAGTATAATGGAAAGTATCCACTTACTGACCTGAGGCTGTCCTCTACTTTAACCTCTGATTACAAATGCTCTTGTCTGCCTTCTGGGACTTTTTCCCTTTAGGAACACAACTTATTCTCAACAACCCTGAGCCATTTTCTTGAACTCACTGCTGCCTGTGTAATTTACATCCCACAGGCATTTCTCAGCCTTTTATTGAAAACTGGTTGTTAAAATGTAAATCTGCCTAAATCCTTGAACAAATCTCTTCCAGTGATAAAAGTAAAGATTTTCTGCACACTCAAGCTGAAGCCTCAATTTACATATTTGGAATTAAAATCAAAATTAGGCTATTTTCAGTAATACTGGGAAGAATGAGGATGGAGTTGTCATTTTAAAAGGGGAATGTTTTATGTTCCTTAAATATTTGGTAGTTGAGCTAAAAGGGCTTGGTTTATTCTGATGGACAGTGTTTAGATGACACAGCTAAAGAGGCTCAGTTCAGTTCAGTCACTCAGTCATGTCCAGCTCTTTGCAACACCATGGACTGCAGCACACCAGGCTTCCCTGTTCATCACCAACTCCCGGAGTTTGCTCAAACTCATGCCCATTGAGTCAGTGATGCCATCCAACCATCTCATCCTCTGTCATCCCCTTCTTTTCCTGCCTTCACTCTTTCCCAGCATCAGAGTATTTTCTAATGAGTCAGTACTTTACATAAGGTGGCCAAAGTATTGAAGTTTCAGCTTCAGCATTAGTCCTTCCAATGAATATTCAGGGTTGATTTCCTTTAGTATTGACTGGTTTGATCTCCTTGCTGTCCAAGGGACTCTCAAGAGTCTTCTCCAACACCACAGTTCAAAAGCATTAATTCTTCAGTGCTCAACCTTCTTTATGGTCCAACTCTCACATCCATACATGACTACTGTAAAAACCATAGCTTTGACTAGGTAGACCTTCCTCAGCAAAGTAATGTGTCTGCTTTTTAATATGCTGTCTAGGTTTGTCATAGCTTTTCTTCCAAGAAGCAAGCGTTTTTTCATTTCATGACTGCATCACCATCTGCAGTGATTTTGGAGCCCAAGAAAAAGAGGCCCAGAGATTGATAAAAAAAATAAATAGATAGATAGAGATACTGCTGTTTCCCTTTCTTGCATTTCTCTGTTCTTTGATACTTACCTGAGAGGCATTCCATTGACCTGAAGAATTGGGGGCCTCCTCTCTGCAGATCTTGCAGTTGCCTTCAGGTGTATGTGACAGTCCTAAAAAACCTAATGTGGAGAAAGGCAGCAGGCAGAAACCAACTGGAGCAGGGACCACTTGAGCCATAATTCTCATATTCTCATATACATCTGAATCCTTTCAGTTCAGTTCAGTTCAGTTGCTCAGTCGTGTCCGACTCTTTGCTACACCATGGACTACAGCATGCCAGGCCTCCCTGTCTATCACCAACTCCCGGAGTTTACTCAAACTCATGTCCACTGAGTCGGTCATGCCATCCAACCATCTCATCCTCTGTCATCCCCTTCTCCTCCCACCTTCAATCTTTCCCAGCATGAGGGTCTTTTCAAATGAGTCAGTTCTTTGCATCAGGTGGCCAAAGTATTGGAGTTTCAGCATCAGTCCTTCCAATGAATATCCAGGACTGATTTCCTTTAGGATGGACTGGTTGGATCTCCTTGCTATCCAAGGGACTCTCAAGAGTCTTCTCCAACACCACGTTTCAAAAGCATCGATTCTTCAGCACTCAGCTTTCTTTATGGTCCAACTCTCACATCCATACATGACTACTGGAAAATCCATAGCCTTGACTAAATGGGCCTTTGTTGGCAAAATAATGTCTCTGCTTCTTAATAAGCTGTCTAGGTTGGTCATAACTTTTCTTCCAAGGAGCAAGTGTCTTTTAATTTCATGGCTGCAACCACCATCTGCAGTGATTTTGGAGCCCAAAAAGTTTAAAGTCTGTCCCTGTTTCCACTGTTTCCCCATCTATTTGCCACGAAGTATGGGACCAGATGCCATGAAAGTATGGGACCAGGTGTCATGATCTTAGTTTTCTGAATGTTGAGCTTTAAGCCAACTTTTTTACTCTCCTCTTTCACTTTCATCAAGAGGCTTTTTAGTTCTTCGCTTTTGCCATAAAGGTGATGTCATCTGTGTATCTAAGGTTATTGATATTTCTCCCAGCAATCTTTATTCCGGCTTGTGCTTCATCCAGCCCAGCATTTCTCATGATGTACTCTGCATATAAGTTAAATAAGCAGGGTTACAATATACAGCCTTGACGTACTCCTTTTCCTATTTCGAACCAGTCTGTTGTTTCATGTCCAGTTCTAACTGTTGCTTCTTGACCTGCATACAGATTTCTCAAGAGGCAAGTCAGGTGGTCTGGTATTCCCATTTATTTAAGAATTGTCCGCAGTTTGTTGGGATACACATAGTCTAAGGCTTTAGTGTAGTCAATAAAGCAGAAGTAGATATTTTTCTGGAACTCTCTTGCTTTTTCAATGATCCAACAGATGTTGGCAATTTGATCTCTGGTTTTTCTGCCTTTTCTAAAACCAGCTTGAACATCTGGAAGTTCACGGTTCACATACTGTTGAAGCCTGACATTACTTTGCATAATTTTGAGCATTACTTTGCTAGCGTGTGAGATGAGTGCAATTGCGTAATAGTTTGAGCATTCTTTGTCGTTGCCTTTCTTTGGGATTGAATGAAAACTGACCTTTTCCAGTTCTGTGGCCACTGCTGAGTTTTCCAAATTTCCTGGCATATTGAGTACAGCACTTTCACAGCATCATCTTTTAGAATTTGAACTAGCTCAACTGGAATTCCATCACTTCCACTAGCTTTGTTCGTAGTGATGCTTCCTAAGGCCCACTTGACTTCGCATACCAGGATGTCTGGCTCTAGGTGAGTGATCACACCATTGTGATTATCTGGGTCTTTTTTGTACAGTTCTTCTGTATATTCTTGCCACCTCTTAATATCTTCTGCTTCTGTTAGAATCCTTTAGGAGGCTTTAAAATGCAGATTCTGTTTCAATAGGACTGGGGTGGTATGCTGCATAACAAAATATTCCCAACTGAGTGGTCTAAGGCAACGTCCGTTATCTTCCAGTTTCTGTGAGGCAAGAATTCAGGTTGTGGCACAGGACCTCTCCTGAGGTTGCACACAAAGTAAAAGCCAGGAGCAGTGCATTCATCTGAAGAACCAACCAGGGCTGGAGGATCTCTTTCCAAGATGCTCACTTATCTGGCTGTTGGCAAGAGGCCAGTTTCTTTCAGTGAACTTGTCCACAGGCTCTTTGTGTGTCCTTACAGAGAGAGAGAGAGAGGGAGGAGAGTGCAGACGCCTGTTAGAGCCTCATCTCAGAAGTCACACAATGTCTCTTCTACCATACTTTGTCTAACAGTAGCAAGTTACTAGGTCTAGCCACTCTAAAAAAGAGGCGAATTAAGCTTCACTTTCTGATGGGAGCAATGTCAAACAGTTTGTGGAGATGGTTCAAAAACTTCACGGGTGGAACCTGTTCCCAGATGATGCAGGTGCTGATCCTTGGACCAGACTTTGAGTAGAAGGTGCTAAAGGACCACCAGTGAGATTTTAGTCTCATGATGCCTTATTTTTGGTACCATATCTACTTTCCAAATAGGTCTTCCCAGATAAATATCTAAATTATTTATTCATTCTCACTTGCTCTCTCTCATGTTACAAATATCAACCATATCAAACAAATTTATGTCCACAAGAAAACTATGTTTTGAGCAAGCAACAAGGGTTGGAGACTGGAGTTTTGTCAGACTCTCCTCATCTTGATTAGAATAAAGATGAGAAAGAGCCTCCCTTCAATTTTCTTCAGAAACCTTGATGTGATTCTCTCTCTTCTGCAATGCATGGGTCTGACTTCCACCCACTGAAGCTCCAGCTGCCCATGTCTACACCCATATACAACATAGTGTCTCCCCACAGAGTTCCTATTCTTTGAGCTGCTTTTATTCTCTCATCAAACACAATGATTTCTTCTATTTTAAATATGGTAGCATTAATTCTCTTGAGATTTCTTTTACATATTAGACATTATTATTCCTGACATCACCCCTTGTCAGATGTAGTGATGATAATTCCATGTAATATCAATTAACCTTAAAAGGCGTTCTTTTTATCATATATTTTATCATATTATTTCTTGAAACAATTTTACTAAACTCTTTGCTATGCAATACAACACAGGGATTGAGATATTCTGCTTAGTTAATAATGAGGAAACTAAAAACATATTATATGGACCATGGATTATTTTTCCAGAAAGAATGAGGGAACATGGCATTGTAGCTCAGATGGTAAAGAATCTGCCTACAATGCAGGCGATCCTGGTTCAGTCCCTGGGTTGGGAAGATCCCCTGGAGCAGGAAATGGCAACCCACTCCAGTATTTTGCCTGGAGAATTCCATGGACAAAGGAGCCTGGCAGGTTACAGTCCATGGGGTCACAAAGAATCGGACATGACTGAGTGACTTTCACTACTACTACTAGAAAGATTGAGCTATAATAAAATTAATATAACAAATACAAATTTACTAGACATAATTTATGTGAATATTCAGATAGCACTTCAGTATCACCAGTCATAATTTTGAATATACAGTGCCAGTCTTAGGAACAGTTATGGACTAGGCAGTTAGATAGATGCCAAGAAAGCCCTCTGCCCTTCCCATCAAATAGAATATATATTTTTTAATTATTTGCTAATGATATATATATGTATATATATATATTCTGTTGATTCCTACCATTTCATCATTAGCGGTTTTTTCCTTTGCATTCAACATTACCCTTCCCCTGTGTCCTCTTTTAAAATAAAAAATGTTTCTGGGAAAGGTAGGAGGAATCGCACATGAAGTATCTTAAACTTTCATGTGTATTTCCCTAAATCACACCTCTCTGGTGATAGGCAGAGGGAGATGGGGCAGAAGAGATACGTGAAGGGGAGAAGGTGAACAGAGAGAGGAAGGTCAGAGTAACATCAGAGCGGAGTGAGTTCTTCTGCTTTGCTAGGTAATAATTTGTCTTTATTCAGTCTTCAGTGACCAAGATCTGACAGAGTATCAAGTGCCTGTAAAAGTGTCCTTCTGCTTAAGAGAATTTCAGATTGACCTGTGCTTTCTATCTGGTGCATCAGCGGCAAAGATCCCTTCTTGATATTGTGCTGGGAGATTGAGATATTCCTTCTGAGTATATAATAATGATATGAGACTTTGTACAGTTCAGGACAGAATCTAAAATTCAAATACATAATCTGAAGTGCATTTTTATGTCCCCCTTACCAACCTCCTCATTGCTCATACAAAGCTGAGTGGTCTTTAAAAGAGCTTATGTATTTTTTCCCCCATTTCCTAGGAGTTGATGCATTAGAAACTGTCAAGAAATTGATGAGCCTTCAGGTCTACTAATTCATTCCTTGGAAGTTAGACAAATGTGCCCTCATTCTATGAGATGCAATTTGAAGTTTCTAGTACAGTCTTGCCACTTAAAATAATACTGTTCCTTGCCTTTTTTGCCTCTAGGGAAGCTGTCCAAGTAACTGGATTTATGTCTTTTAACACAGGGCTTATTGTTCAGTATTCAAATGACAATGGGATACTCTGGCATTTGCTTCGAGAGTTGGACTTCATGTCATTTCTGGAACCACAGATCATTTCCATCGACCTTCCACGAGAGGCAAAGACACCTGCTACAGCTTTTCGATGGTGGCAGCCCCAACATGGCAAGTAGTGACTCACCCCGACTTTCCTGGTAGCATTTAGATCATCCAGTTAAAGCCACTTTGTACTGTGTGTTTTTTAATTTGCTGTCAATTTCTAGATAATTTGATTTAAAACTGCAGTCATAAAGATATTCATATTGCTATATGATGAACTTCCTGTAACTGCTTTTATTCATCTGATTTCAGGGAAGCATTCAGCCCAGTGGGCCTTGGATGATGTCCTTATAGGAATGAATGACAGCTCTCAAACTGGGTTTCAGGATAAATTTGATGGCTCGTTAGATCTGCAAGCCAACTGGTATCGAATCCAAGGAGGTCAAGTTGATATTGACTGTCTCTCTATGGATACTGCTCTGATATTCACTGAAAACATAGGTATACATTTTCACTTGATAAAGGGAGAATATTTAATTAACTAGAGGACTAAATTAACTAAAGCCCAAGAGGAGATTCTCTAATGCAAAACCATGTGCATAATTGCCTGTGCTGAGGGAGGCAGTTAGAAATAACAAGTTGTGTTGTCTTCTAGTGTGACTTGGTGAACCCAGTGACAGTTTTTGCAGGGACTGTCTTTCATGGCATGCATAATATGACCAATGTTTCTTAAAAGTGAGGCAAAATGTCTGTCTGAGAACATTCCCATGTCTTATAATTTGCAGAATTAGAATTTGCATACTCTCTGTTAGCTTGTCTCAAGGTGGTAAGACTTTTCGAGTTAGCAGCCGTCCATATTTCTGAGTCTGTGCTAACTACATAAAAACAGTCAGTGTGAGATGAAAAGTCAAAGCACATGTGAGACACTATAGATAAGATATGATTTTTGTTTACTACTGAAAGCATGACAAGCAGAAACACCAAATAAGAAAGAGAGCACAATTATGTGCTACCATTAAACTTTTCCTTTTTCGTAGGAAAACCTCGTTACGCTGAGACCTGGGACTTCCATGTGTCAGCATCAACTTTCTTGCAGTTTGAAATGAGCATGGGCTGTAGCAAGCCCTTCAGCGACTCCCACAGCATACAGCTCCAGTATTCTCTGAACAATGGCAGGGACTGGCATCTTGTCACTGAAGAATGTGTTCCTCCAACCATTGGCTGTCTGCACTACACAGAAAGTTCAATTTATACCTCTGAGAGATTCCAGAATTGGAAGCGGATCACTGTCTACCTTCCACTCTCCACCATGTGAGAATTGTCATTTGGCTACATGTCAGAACTTCAGGTTTCTGTCACCTAATTGGAAAATAATTCTGATGCCACTTGGCAATTCTATTACTCTTTCATGAGGATTATGCATGGAACATATCAAGGGGGAAAAAAAGTTTTAAACTCTTGTTTCCTCACTGATGCTGCCATTCACTATGTATCCAGTATTTTGTAAATTCTCTCCATTAAATACTTACAGTGGTTTCCATTTTCCTGATTCCATTTTGATTCAGAGATGTGCAAACAAGTGGCAGAAAAAAAAAAAAAAACACAGGAAATCAATGTGTTTTAGTATTTAACCTAAAATAGTTTCCTGTGGATCCCAGAGCTTTAAAGAATGCTCCCTTGTAGCTCATTTATTCACTCTATTTTTATTCAACAAACATTTATTGAATATCTCTTCCAGCAATGCAAGAGACACAAGAGACGTGGGTTCAATCCCTGGGTTGGGAAGATCCCCTGGAGAAGGAAATGGCAACCCACTCCAGTATTCTTGCCTGGAAAATCCCATGGACAGAGGACCCTGGCAGGCTACAGTCCATGGGGCCACAAAAGAGTCAGACATAACTTAGCTACTAAACAACAACAACATTATGTGTTGGATCTCCAGTACAAAATGAATAAGGTGATGCCTGGATCCAAATATATGATTTAGGATAACAGATATCTAAATAGTTATTTATGCTATAAAATGCTAACAGTGGCAAAACCCAGGGATATTATTGAAATAAAGGGGGATACTACCCAACTCAGTTCGGGGAGATCAGATGGAGCTTTCTGCAGGAACTGATGTCTGAGTTGAGTCTGAATTAGTGAATAGAGCTTATCTGAGTGAAGAGAGCTTGTGGGAGGTCATATGTGCTGTTGTAAGCTAAAACAAAATCCCAGAGACCAGAAGAAACATCAGTTGATGGGAAAACTCAAGGACTTGATGCTATTAGAGTACAATTGTGAAGAAATACGCAAAGATGAGGCAAGAGAAGAGGCAGATGATGAAGGGGGCATGTATTTCATACTAGCAGTTTGGCATGTGCAAGGGAACCATTTAAAATGTGTTAAACTGAGTGGTGACGTGATTAGATTTCCGTGTGAGAGCCACCACGCTAGCAGCTGTGTTGCATTGAAGGAGGACTTGTGTAGGGAAAACAATAGCACTTGAAATGTTACTATTGAAATTCCACTTCAAGTCGACTGTGTTTTACATTCCAAATAACTAACACATTTCTGCTGTGCAATCTGTTCCTAAATGAGAGACTGCTACTGCTGTTTGGTAGGGCTGCACGTATTTCTGGATAGAGTGGTCTTCTGACAGTATATCCTAGTTAACAGATTGCAAATATAATAAAAAAACATGGGGGTGCATCACATCATTCTAGTCCTCACCTTTACAAGAGCCAGCCCCTCAGGAACCAAAATAGAGGCAGAAGTTAGATAAGGCTTCCATTTACTACCTCAGAAACCTTAGGGACAGTAGGACAGAGACTTCATGGCAAGAACTTTGTAAGATTCCAACTTATCCTCATGTTTATCATCCTCAGTCTCTTTTCCAGGACTGAAAAGTTGTAAAAGCCTGAAAGCAAAAACTAATATTCTGCATAGAGTTAAAACACAGAGTAAGTTGATAGTTCAAAGTAACTTTCCCAAGTCACATGTGTTCAGAGGCTCTTATATGAAAGAAATGGTGACATATTTTTAAAGTATGTTTTCTACTCTCCTGTTTTTGGGTCAAGAGTAAACAACATCCAAAACTTGGTATAAAACAAAGTGTCTCGAATAAGAGAAAACTGGAACCCTGAGGAGGACACTTTTAAAACGAAAGAATTAAATGTTTTGTTTTTGAAGATTGCCACTCAAACCAAGTACGATTTGTTTTCTGTTTTGTTTTGTTTTTCTTAGATCTCCTAGGACCCGGTTCAGATGGATCCAGGCCAACTACACTGTGGGGGCTGACTCCTGGGCTATTGATAATGTCGTGCTGGCTTCAGGGTGTCCTTGGATGTGCTCAGGACGAGGGATTTGTGATGCTGGACGCTGTGTGTAAGTTAATGAAATTGGCAGTTTCTTTCTTTGTAATGCAAAAAGAAAGATAGTATCTTGATCTTCTGACATATAATGCCTTTTCTCCACTCATTTGTTTCCCTAGGTGTGACCGGGGCTTTGGTGGAGCCTACTGTGTTCCTGTCATTCCTCTACCCTCCATTCTTAAAGATGATTTCAATGGGAACTTACATCCCGACCTTTGGCCTGAAGTGTATGGTGCAGAGAGGGGGAATCTAAATGGTGAAACCATCAAGTCTGGAACATCACTCATTTTTAAAGGGGTCAGATGAGATTCTTCACTAGCACTGAAATTCCTGTCTTTTCTCAATGCTCCACACAGATACATTTCTGTTCAGATGATACATTATTGTATATACCGTTACTGTCTTCTAACACATATCATGTTTCCTCTTATATTCACTGAGATCATTTTTTATGATCACTTGGGCATTAAACTCTTGCCTTGCTTTAGTAATCACACCTTCCTTACACTCTACTGGAATTACAGATGTAAAAATTATATATACACTATTTCTAGAATCTTGACTTCTAGAATGTAACATTTTGTGTGTTTTCAGATATTTAACTTGAAATATTTTTTAAAATGACTTCATGGAAGAGCTTTGCTTTTTCCTTCCATTTTCTTTCTTTTTCTCCTGCTAGTACAACCATTTGGTGACTCTAAGAAAACCATTTAAGTCAAGTTAAATAGCTTTCTCAAACATCATTAGTGTATTTTTTGTATTTCAATGTAAATGTTGGTTAGAGGGTTGTTAAGCAATTATGTGAAACTGTGCTGAGCTGGCACATCTTCGTATGTGAATATGCGCCACATCCTGCCCCTCTCAGCTGGGCAATTAGCTAATCTAGGTGTGCAAATGAAATCTTTAACAAAAATCCGCATGAGTCTCTGTACAACTTTAATGATTAACACCTAACACTTAGAAAATTAGACACCCTGGGACTTTTTCAATTATAGTTAATAGATGCTGGCTATCATTCTTGTTTGAGTCCAGAAATCTTCTCAAGTTTTTAGATGAGATAGATAAAACACTTTAGGGGTCAGGGAGATTTACAAGTCCCTAAGAGTGGTAAGAAGGCAATGGCACCCCACTCCAGTACTCTTGCCTGGAAAATCCCATGGACGGAGGAGCCTGGTAGGCTGCAGTCCATGGGGTCGCTAGGAGTCAGACACGACTGAGTGACTTCACTTTCACTTTTCACTTTCATGCATTGGAGAAGGAAATGGCAACCCACTCCAGTATTCTTGCCTGGAGAATCCCAGGGATGGGGGAGCCTGGTGGGCTTCCGTCTATGGGGTTGCACAGAGTCAGACACGACTGAAGCGACTTAGCAGCAGCAGCAAGAGTGGTAAGAGACTGAAGAAATTGAGGTAGGACATTTCAAGGTAGAGACTGCTGTTTTGATTGTGTGTATTTTAATTCTTGTCTGAGGCTTTAGCTCTCATTACCACTATCTATTTGAAGCAATTGACAAGACCACAAAAGGTAAATCCTGTGATTCAATTATCTTTACCTGATAACATTTTAAGCAGTAAATTAACCTGGTCTCTAGATCCTATGAACAAGGGAAACATATAATCTTTTATATTAGTATTAAATATTTTCTCTTTAGCCATCCAAATGCAAGGGCAGTCAAGCATTATATGTGTTGGTCATATATTATCTATCAGTCCTGCAAGATGCAAAGAAGGCTCAACATATGCCATTCAGTAGGTTGTAGTTTGACCTAGAAAGGCATTCTTTTGTGAAAAAGGAAATGATAGTTTCTTTTCAATGTTTATAGATTCAAGAGTGCTATCTGCTATTAAAGTAGCTTTGCATTTAGCGCAAATGGATTACTGAACCTGAAAGAGGATCAGAAAAGAAGCATCTGTATGAGCTAGAATATACGTAGAAGCAGGCAATACAGTTCTACTGGGTAATTTTCCATATCAAGTACTTAACTGTAAATAAAATTTAAAATGTGAAAGAAAGATCCTTTCATATTTCAGATCATGCTGACTTTCAACAAAATTGCTCCTACAAGATACACTATGAAATGTATTCTTTAATGCCTAACTTATATTGGCCCATGGGAGCAAGTTTATACTCACATTCTATAATTAAGGGTGAAGAGTAATCATATTCCTTTATCTTGATGTTGTAAAGGGATATTTATGAACTGGATCTGTTAACTACCCACCTCGAAGCTTTTTCATTGTAAGATGAAGTGACCTTTTCCCATGACCTTAACCTCTATATGGCACCGAGCTATGAAAACCTCCGAGGCCTTAAGCTGATAAGTGTATCAGGGAGAGGGTAAAGACATCAAGACATGAAGGATAGGCAATGACCAAGCATCATGGACTGAGCAGGGCAGTGGATTATTAAGATAAAAGAAAAATAAGAGTGGAAATATAAGGCTTTTACACAACCACCTTCAATCCTGGAAGTTTGAATCTATGCTTTGTATAAATGCAGTTGCTTTTTCATTATGATATCAAATAATTCTCAGATTCTAAATTTAGCATTATCTAGATATCTTTCCCCAAACCAAAAGATGATTTAATAAACAAAACACTGATATTTTATAAAGGATGGAGGATAAGTTTCAGAATCTGACAGATATATCTAAGTTTGAATTCTACTATAATCACTTTTGCAATATTGAGCAAGTTACTGACCTTCTCAGATTTTCCGTTTCCTTATGTGCAACAGGAAGATAATAATATGTTTCTCTTATGAGTGATAGGTGTTTTAAAAGAGTAAATTGGTTCTTTTAGAACCCAGCATGTTGTGGGCACTCAGTATGTGGTTGCTCTATAACAGGGAAGCCCATTACAAAATTAGTCTTATTTAAATTTTTCAGCTATTGAAGAATGTATTATATAATAAATATTAAGAAGAAGAGGAAGAATTAGCTTCCTGTACATTAAATTCCACTTGGTATCTGTTAGCTGATAATTAAGAAGCCAGTAGACAGTACAGTGCCGACTCAGTATCAGCCAGCCCTACACCACCAAAGAGCCACTTCATTCAGAGTCATACTTGAGAAACTGAAAGGCCTGTTAGTACCTAGGACATTTGCATAGCGAAATTGTATTTTACTGGGCTGTCACTGCAATCCTGCATACATGGAGAAAACAAGCTGTGGAGCTGTCAATCTCAGGCAACCAGAAATAGTTAATTAGCAGAAAAATTACTAAAGCCGGTGTGATCACTTTCCGCCTTCCTTGGCTTCTCTGCATGAGCGCTTCCAGCCTGGGCTTAGGGACTTGCTTAGTTACGCCTTATTTAACTTGACCAACAGGAGGGTGTTGTGTCAGCCTGAATGAGAGCCTCCCAGGGCTGTCAGAGCATGCAAAGGAGTAAGTTCCTAAGACTCTTTGGAACCCTGAAAAAGTTACCTATTAGCTCCTAGCTTCCAGCAGGAGCTGGCACATTTTCCGTCTGTTTCCTCTTTACTCCTCTCACAACATGCTGTGATCAAAGGAAGCTGTTTTTTTAAAAAAGGCTTATAGATATATAATGGTATCATTTTTGCACTGCTTTCTATAAAAGTCACAGCAAAGTGTGACTTAGAGTTGAGCCAATGAAATGTTGTTATTCAAGCATAGGGAATGAAAGCCATTAAAAGGGGAAATGATCAATTTTTCCTTCCAAACTGGACCAAGTATTGTCTCTTGATCACTATGCATCTATTATTTAGCTAATATAAGTTAGATGTATAAAATCAAAGGAAAATACTCTTGCAAATAAAGTAAGATTGCTTAACATGTATGTTTTTTTGTTTGCAGGAAGGACTACGGATGCTCATTTCAAGAGATCTAGACTGTACCAATACGATGTATGTCCAGTTCTCACTTCGATTTATAGCAAAAGGTAAGTCATTTCTATGAGTATGAATTCACTATTTCCCTTCAAGCAAATTTCCCCATGCACAATTCCTCCTCTGCAAAGAAATAACAGATTTTAGGCCCATAAATTTTGTTATATGGGAGAGCTAACATAAATTTGAGTGTATAAGTGTTCACAAATGTTCTTCTATAATATATATTCATTTTAATGTTGGGGTAAGATTACTACTTATTTTAGAATGATTTCATACAGAAATAGTAATCATACTAGTCCTCTGCTGGTTAAATTTATCATCACATCCCTGAATCTTTTTTTCACCACTTATTTGTAGCTGAAAGAAATTTAAATTTAAAAAATTTAGCTTTTGGAAACTTGGGATTTTCTTTCACAGATGTAAACCCCTAAAGCCAACTCTGTCATTCTGACCTTTCATATTATCTAAATAATTTTCCTGACAGATAATGTCATTTGGATATAAGGAATTTTCAAGTAGACTTTTGATGATATCCTGAGATGTAAATGTTTGACCCTTTGTAGAGCTGTGAAGCCTATAGAGTCAAAAATTTTTGATATAATATTTCCTAAATGAAATATAGAATGATATGTGTTCATATTGAGAAAAAGAGGGAGCTAGTACTGTGTGAAAACTCCAAGATTTGGTGTGTGTTTTGAGATCTATTTATCCAGAAGTTGCAACCCATCATCACTTTAACTTGCCTCAGAAGCATTTGGACTGTAAAGCATCTATGTGAATGCAAGTCAGGTTATGCATTGATGAAAAAAAAATAGTCTCTAAGATTGTACAGTATTCCCATTTTTATCACAATGTGTTTATGCCCGTGTTTTCTTCTTTCTAGGTACCCCAGAGAGGTCCCATTCTATTCTATTGCAGTTCTCCATCAATGGGGGAATCACCTGGCATCTGATGGATGAATTTTACTTCCCTCAAACTACCAACATACTTTTCATTAATGTTCCCTTGCCATACACTGCCCAAACCAACGCTACAAGATTCAGACTCTGGCAACCTTATAATAATGGTAAAAATGCTTAAGTTCTCCTATGATCAAAACTGATTGTGGCTTGTTAACGTGCTTTCACCTAAGGTGTGGAGGAAGTGTTTGTCAGCCAAGTGACTTCACTGTCGATAGCACATCTTGCATGCTTCACTTTTGAGGAGTTTCAAGGAATATTTAGCTTTATATATCTCTACCTTCATACTAGACTATATATTATCTTCGTGTTTGACTCCTATGCAAATATAGCTAAATCCTGTCATAAAGCTATGCTTTTTAAAAAATAATCCAGCTCTACCATTAGGTACTCATCAGTTGTAACTACATTTTTTACTGAATTCATTTAGAAATACATAGTTCTGAGTATGGCACTTCGTTAATGAGACAGAACAATGTTGGAGCAAAATGCCATGACAAAGAGGGACTGACACCAAGCAGATAGTGCCTGAGATAAAATATTCTGTCATATACACTTCACTCAGTGATGAGTTAAAGTGAATGTATAATTTAACAGCATTTTCAAATGGTTATAGAAAACAGTTTTACAGATTTGTAATGTTTTATTGCTTCCTGTATTTCTATTAACTGCTTTTTATAAAGGACCAGACTCTACCAAATTGTACCTTTAATGGCCTAGGTAAGCACAGAGATATAGTAAGTGAATTCTTTGCAAAGGTAACACAGAAGTGGATAAGGAAAATGTACTGCCATCTCTAAAACTCAACCTGAATGTTTCCTTTATAACCAGTAATTCAAAAAATAAGTAATTGTAACTTATTGTGAACAGAAAAAATAATCTTGTATAATTGCTGAGTCCAAAAATGCAGCGAGTTTTACAATCCAGAGGATAGTTGTCTTCATATTATGTTTGGAATGCTTACCAATTTTTTTTCATTTCTTTCACCAACTGCTTCCAAAACAAGAAAAGGGAAGAAAGCTACTAGGATTAGAACAGTGACAGGATTAGAGAGGAAAAGGCACATGTGACTTCATTTAAATCATCAGGTTGTTTCTATAGGCTTCTATTTATAGATCCTTTTATATATTTTATAAGAATTCTACTAAAAGTAGGAATCAGTGAAGAAGCAACCTTGGGGAACCTTGTTGTTTCTGCTTGGCATGGTCTTATCACCTCGTTTCCAGTTCAATCCAAGCAGTGTTTTGCCAAAGCACTGGGCTTGCCCTTCTTATCTACTCAGTAATATCTTCCTTGGGCTTCTCAGGTGGCTCAGTGGTAAAGAATCTGCCTGCAATGCAGGAGACCTGGGTTCAATCCCTGGGTTGGGAAGATCCCCTGGAGAAGGAAATGGCAACCCATTCCAGTATTTTTACCTGGCAAATCCCATGGACAGAGGAACCTGGTGGGATACAGTCCATGGGATCACAAAAGAGTTGGACACAACTTAGCAACAAAACAGCAAATATCTTACTTAAACACCCTACCTGAGTTGCTGAATCAAATTCTGTGACAGCCTAAAGAGTGATTTTCCTAATTTTCTGTATGTTCCCATATAGCTCCAACTAAACATACATGTTTTGAAAAGCGTTAAGGGAAAAATAAAGTAACATATAACAGAATGTTTTCTTCTGTGTAGTTTTTAACAATTAAATAAAGCTGCACAACAAGCCAGTGCTGTAATGGTCCTTAAGCCTAAAAGAAACATGATTCTAAGTCATGAGTTGACTCTAAAATATCCTGAGTTGCTCCATAAATAGACTAGTTAGTGTAACTCATTTCTAAATCCACAGGCTGACCATCCATCCTCATAGATTCAGGCATGTTACAGATTCCCCTAAACCATGAAAGCATAACTCAAAGCCCAGTCTTGCTGCTGGAGGGTCCATGGTACCATAGCACTGCTGTGACAGGAAGGGAAGCAAACTCTTACCAGTCTTCTGAAATTAGTGAGGCTCTTTCATGCAGTGGCAACTTAAAAGGATTGAAAGTGTAATTTTTTCCACACTTTAATCTGATAACACAGTATTATATAGTTTGTGCTTCTTTGTCTAGAAGGCATATGTTTAAACCAGTAGTTACTGAGTTCCTTCTGTCCTTTCTTCCTTTGAGCAAAAATGTTCATCCAGTTTTCACCTTTGAAAAACTTGCTTTATCCAAAAATGCCATAGGTAAGAAAGAAGAAATATGGATTGTTGATGACTTCATCATTGATGGAAATAATTTAAATAACCCTGAGATGCTTCTGGATACTTTTGACTTTGGGCCCAGAGAAGACAATTGGTTTTTCTATCCTGGTGGTAACATTGGTCTTTATTGCCCGTATTCTTCCAAAGGAGCACCGTAAGTATTTAATTGAAAAGTTAAAAATAAAGCCACTGCTCTGTAGAGATCACAGTGAGCTTTTGCCTAAGTGGATTCCTTATTGTTTTCTTGTATAACAGTGAGGAAGATTCAGCTATGGTGTTTGTTTCCAATGAAGTTGGTGAGCATTCCATTACTACTCGTGACCTGAATGTGAATGAGAACACCATCATACAATTTGAGGTACTTGACTTTGTACTTTTAGTAATGCTTTAAATTTTATCTTGAACAAAAGCTAGGAAAGAGGAGGAAAATCTCAGATGATTTGATGCATTATGACTTTCCATTTTTGTGCAAGGACAAAAGAGGTTTTACATCATAATTCATTTTTATTAGCAGAATATATTGTCCTACTAAAGTTTATTTCTGAATTTTTAGTCCTTTATTTATGACATAATTTCCTGACCTACTACAATGAGAAATTGTCAAAATAAATTATTTCAAACATTATAAAAATGAAAAGGACTATACTATTCTAGTGCTATTTTCACAATTTTTATGTGTTACTTAAAACCCAGGTTAGTGTGATTATAGTCTATACCAGGCCAGCACTTTTGTTTAATATTTATCATGATGTCATGAATTTTACAGATAAAATAATACTTACTATTTTTTTTTAATTTCTGTATATTTCATTACTCTTCATGGACTCCTTATATTTTTCAAGACAGAAATTAAAAATGTATGGAAGAAAAACTTTTATATATTTTTTAAAAATTAGGTAAAATCAGCAGAACCAGATACATTGTGCTAAGGTTCAATAGTCTTAACTTCTGAAGGTACTTGTTTCATGGTTGAAACCTATACTAATCATTGGACAGGCTTAAATTAGTGCCTAATTGTGTCAACAAAAATTTTAATATTTGCTCTAGATTAATTTTAGCCTCTAAACTAGAGTTGTTTCTTTCATCTTAAATCAGAGACCAAATGATGCCTTAGTGGAGAAATTATTCTCTATTTTAAGCTTTCTGTTATATTTTCTAATTTTTTTAAGTTACTTGTATAACCTTCTTTTATATTTTCTATTATTTATGCTTTAAATGTTAATAAAAAGTGATACCTGTGGCCCTTTCAAGAGTTCTGTTATCAAAAGAATCTAAGTAGAAACAAATGCCTATCGTTGAAAAGTTTACTCATCAAAATAGTTTACCCATCAAAAGAAAAGAGGAGTAACTTCAACAACAACAAAAATTATAGAAATATATCCAGTTGCTATGACAGCAAGAAAATGTTAATCCCAATTGGAAGAGGGAAATTTTTGTCATGGAAAGAATCGCATGCATTTGTTTAAGTTTTAATTTAATTCACTTGAAAGCATGAAAAGGAATGAAGTGATTGTTTCCCTCATGTTTAAAAAGTCCTTTCTGAGAATGTTCTCACCATGCCAGGGAAATGGTGACAATTTTATTTCATTCTGTTTTAATATTGAAAACATACTGAAGATTCTCCATGTACAAAACTTGGGATTGTTTGAAGGTGTCACAAACAAAAAATAGAAGGTCTTCCCATCCAGCAGTCTGAAAAAAGCTAATGGTTAAAATTAGAGAAACAATCTTTTCACTACGGTTTGTATGGCTTGGCAATGAATGTGGGCTAAAGGTAAATTTTGGAATTCCATGCCAGTCTCTGCCTTATTCACTTCCTAGCTTTTTATAAAAATGAAGGAAAATAAATTTTTCATGAGGCCCTTTGAGGTTCCTTATGAAAAATTATTATTTAAAGGTAATATGCAATATTACTCAGGCAAAACAGAATATCATGGTGTTAAATATTTCAGCAAGACAGTTCCCAGGAAAATGGACCCTCGAGAAAATAATGAAGTGGTGAATCATTTCAAGGCTTGTTGCTCTGAGGTAATTTGTATCATTTTTTTCTTCTTCGTCAAGATCAATGTCGGATGCTCAACTGATAGCTCCTCTGCTGATCCGGTCAGACTGGAATTTTCCAGGGACTTCGGGGCAACCTGGCACCTGCTGCTCCCCCTCTGCTACCACAGCAGCGGCCACGTCAGCTCCTTGTGCTCCACTGAGCACCACCCAAGCAGCACCTATTATGCAGGGACCACCCAGGGCTGGAGGAGGGAGGTCGTGCACTTCGGGAAGCTGCACCTTTGTGGGTAAGGACCTGCTGCTTCCAGCCATGTTTTTCTCATTTCACAGTTTTCTTCATGATGTCATGGTTGACTTGCCACTTTATCAGGGAAATGTCCACTTTACGTTTCTTCCTCAGTTCTCCACTGAAAGCAGATCAGTGGATGTTTAGAACATAGGACACTGAACTGACATACTACTAATTCATGGTTTGAGTGTATGTGTGTGCTCAGTCCTATCCAGCTCTTTGCGACTGCGTGGACTGTAGCCCTCCAGACTCCTCTGTCCATGGAATTTTCTGGGCAAGAATACTGGGGTCGGTTGCCATTTCTACTCCAGGGATCCTCCTAACCCAGGGATCAAACCCACATCTCCTGTGTCTCTTGCATTGGCAGATGGATTCTTTTACCACTGAGTCTCCTGGGAAGCTAAAGAACATTTGGCTTGAAGATAGATTTAATAAGAGCACACTGTAGGCAGCACCCTGTCCTGGGGTTCATATTTACATGGGTCTTTATTAGATCAATTTAGAAGCAACAGAAATACAATTTTCCCCCAGAGTTATAATCTGTCCCCCACCTCACAATTTAAATGCAGTTAGTAGTTTTACTTTCAAATATCTACTTATATCTTTTGTGAAAGGAGAGGGCACATATGGAAGGTGAAAGCCTGCAGAATATTCCAGGTGTTTCATAAAAATATATATATGTATATGTATATGTATACACACATAAGCACTCTTCCCACAGGTATTTCTATTTTTTCAACATCTCTCAGTATTCTTGTTACATATATGTAACTGTTCCATTGAAAAGTTATTTGGAAATAAGAACTTAATTCCAATAAATATGAAATGAAAAGGATAGTTCAAAAAATAAAACTAATAATATAGGTGAACAAAGATAGAAAGTCAAGAAAGCAGGGTACTTCAGAATTTGTCTTTTCCCTCAGAATAAAGAACTTACTCTTTCAGAGTATTAAAAAAAAAAAAGTACTAATATTATACTTTCAAGATGGGGATAGATTTACATTTCCCATGTGAAACTCAGCATAATTAGAAGTCTCAAGTCTTCAAGCAAAACTACTAACACCTAGTACTTTTCCAAAAGGGTGAAAGTGAATCTTCAAAAGTCTTCATTCTCTTTGAACATAAATCCATTCACTCCACATGATACCATCAGCAAAATTTTTGTAATTTGATTGCTAAAGACTCTAATATTTTGCACTATTGAGTATCAGTTCAGTTCAGTCACTCAGTTGTGTCCAACTCTTTGCAACCCCATGAACCACAGCACGCCAGGCCTCTCTGTCCATCACCAACTCCCTGAGTCCACCCAAACCCATGTCCATTGAGTCGATGATGCCATCCAGCCATCTCATCCTCTGTCGTCCCCTTCTCCTCCTGCCCTCAATCTTTCCCAGCATCAGGGTCTTTTCCAGTGAGTCAGCTCTTCATATCAGGTGGCCAAAGTATTGGAGTTTCAGCTTCAACATCAGTCCTTCCAATGAACACCCAGGACTGATTTCCTTTAGGATGGACTGGTTGGATCTCCTTGTAGTACAAGGGACTCTCAAGAGTCTTCTCCAACACCACAGTTCAAAAGAATCAATTCTTTGGCGCTCAGCTTTCTTCACAGTCCAGCTCTCACATCCATACATGACCACTGGAAAAACCATAGGCTTGACTAGATGGACCTTTGTTGGCAAAGTAATGTCTCTGCTTTTTAATTTGCTATCTAGGTTGGTCATAACTTTCCTTCCAAGGAGTAAGTGTCTTTTAATTTCATAGCTGCAATCACCATCTTCAGTGATTTTGGAGCCCAGAAAAATAAAGTCAGCCACTGTTTCCCCATCTATCTGCCATGAAGTGATGGGACCGGATGCCATGATCTTAGTTTTCTGAATGTTGAGCTTTAAGCCAACTTTTTCACTCTCCGCTTTCACTTTCATCAAGAGGCTCTTTAGTTCTTCACTTTCTGCTGTAAGGGTGGTGTCATCTGCATATCTGAGTTTATTGATGTTTCTCCCAGCAATCTTGATTCCAGCTTGTGCTCCATCCAGCCCAGCGTTTCTCATGATGTACTCTGCATATAAGTTTAATAAGCAGGGTGACAATATACAGCCTTGACGTACTCCTTTTCCTGTTTGGAACCAGTCTGTTGTTTCATGTCCAGTTCTAACTGTTGCTTCTTGACCTGCATTCATGTTTCTCAAGAGGCAGGTCAGGTGGTCTGGTATTCCATCTCGTTCAGGATTTTCCACAGCCTTTATCATTTATTAATTCTTACTATTACACCAGGATACTGTTCTAATTATTAGAAAAATCTAATTGTTTTTTAAAAATAAGCATTACTAAATAAAACATCCTCAAGATTCTTTAGAAGTGATAGTCAAGGAAGAAAGGAGAATCTCTGAAGACCGTAAGAATAGATAGACCTGATGACTCAGTCAGAAAAGCTGCTATTAGGGTGTATGGAGGTGGGATGTGAACCTGTGTATATAAGGATTAGCTGGGGGAAATAGCTCAGGAAAAAACTTTTTATACAAAATCAATTGCATCATTTAGGATTATATGTTGCAAGAAATATAAAGAGGCTTACCAAATGCAGTGGAAGAACTTATCAGAAACATACTAGGAAAAGCATGGACTCCACTGAGAAAGTGTGAGGACATCAGCAAAAAGAGTTTGTGACCCTTTTTATCATGCTAATAGTAACATCACTCATCAAACTCCAGCTCTCATTTTCTAAAATTCTTAATTCTACATTTCTAGAAAAGAAAATCTGAGCGAGTCAGCTATGGCCAAAAGGCCAAGAGCTGCAACAGAGGGATAGATTCCCAAAGTCCATGTTTATGGGCAGTACTACTGTTGTTTAGTCGCTAAGTCATGTCTGACTCTTTTGTGACCCAATGGACTGTAGCCCTCCAGCTCCTCTGTCCATGGGATTTCCCAGGCAAGAATACTGGAGTGGGTTGTCATTTCCTTCTCCAGGAGATCTTCCTAACCCAGGAATCAAACCTGTGTATCCTACATTGTAGGTGGATTCTTTACCACTGAGCCACCTGGGAAGCCCTTATGAACAGTGTACACAGGGAAAAATGGTTGGATAGCCAATGACTTTGGTGCCTATGACCAATATCATGGTCATTATGGTATTGTGAAAAGCTCCAGGTTTTCTTTTTAGTGGACTGTTAATTTCTCCCAATGGCTCAGGTAAGAATTAGGTTAAATAGAAAACAACCATAAAGAGAGGGGGAAAGCCATGAGTTTAGATTGTCTTAACAAGTGAGACATGCTTCCAAAAGTTCCTACATGAAAATAATCCATTTTAAAGGCGTATGAGATAAGATCACTGCCAACCAGAGGTACTGAATGAAGCTCCCCACCCCAGGACAGTGTTCCAGGGTCCCAGAGCCTGAATCACTGCCAGTTGATTTTGCCCGCCGGGCTGTGCTTATACATGAGGTGTGGTGATATAATTTGAGTAAGAGAAATGTAGACGACTATATTTTTACCTACTGATATTGAGATTCAGTTTAAAATATGCCTCCTCTAATTATAAAAGGTACAGAACTTAACCATCTTGTTCTTTGTATTCCACGTGATTTTCATTTCTACAAAAAGAAAGTAAACGTGTTAAGGAGGCATGCCAGCTCTTACAATGGTATGAACTTACCTTTCCAACTGCCTTTAACCGTTTCTGCAAAGAGAAGAATTTGCCTTAGAAGTGCTGTCTAGTCCCTGTTTCAGGGAAACAATTAGCACTCTTCTTAAAACCCACACAGGCATGAATTGCTGGAAGGCAGAAGTTAAATTTTCTCCAACTCAGTGAACCATTCCTTGATTTGTATTCAGCATGGTACATAATAATGGCACAAGTGCTAAATGCTAAGAAAAATATATTACCCGTGTTTAAATTGCCCTTTTATGTGCACTCACGGGACACTAGGTACCAAAAAAAAACTATACTAAATGTTTCAGGTGCAGAAATGGCATTTTTGCCATTTCAAATGTCAATTCACATTTGAAGTGTTAAGTATTAAGCTTCCATCACATTTTATTCACATTACCCTTGTGTCTTTTTCATTTGGAGTCTTTTTGTCTTTGAAACTTCCTAATTGCTTTTGCTTTATACAGTTTCATAATAACCCAACCAAAACCCCTGTTTAATGAAAGCACTGCTGTGTGCTTGAAATTTAAAGTTTATATTTAAAAAACAGATCCTTTGAATACCGCTAGCTTCGGAGAACAGACACTGACATTCACTAGGGAGGGTGGCAGTGAGAAATTTTCAAAATAAGATTTCAGCAGATGGGGAACCACAGTGAAACCAGACCCTTCAGCCCATTTATCATAGTGCTTGCAGATTCTATGTCAAGACAGGTGAACAATAATAAATATCCAACCAAGGTGGTTCATTTGTATTCAGAACATTTGAATAAATAAGAAGTTCAAAAAAAATCCATGTAGGCTTTTGTTCAAAGGAAAACTCCAGCCATTTCCCTCAGCTCAGCAGTCTGAAAGTTTAAAAGGTAGGAAGTGCTTCTTGCCAAGACTAAACTCTGACAGGTATTAGATAATAAAATTTAATTATGAACCGGCATTTTGGGAACACCTTAATATAGTTGGAGTATTGATATGAACAATGAAATTAGGGTTAAAATTGTATGTGGGAACTTGACTCTGTCTGCTTTACTACCTACTAAACTTTAGAAATCTAATAAATGTTTCTGATACTGACTTCTAATTTCCATTTCTCAAATAAAAAATTATTCTGAATTTGGTTTCTATATAATTGAAAATTGGGCCAATTCATAGGGTACTAATATGAGTGCACTGGGTCAGAAAGATCCCCTGGAGAAGGAAATGGCAACCAACACCAGTATACTTGCCTGGAAAATCCCAAAAACAGGGGAGCCTGGTGGGCTGCAGTCCATAGGGTCACAAAGAGTCGGGCATAGCAGAGCGACTAACACTTGTGACTTGTGTCAGTTCAGTTCAGTTCAGTCACTCAGTCGTGTCCGACCCTTTGCGACCCCATGAACCACAGCACACCAGGCCTCCCTGTCCATCACCAACTCCTGGAGTTTACCCAAACTCATGTCCATTGAGTCGGTGATGCCATCCAACCATCTTATCCTCTGTCTTCCCCTTCTCCTCCTGTCCTCAGTCTTTCCCAGCATCAGGGTCTTTTCCAATGAATCAGTTCTTCACATCAAGTAGCCAAAGTACTGGAGTTTCAGCTTCAACATCGGTCTTCCAATGAACACCCAGGACTGATCTCCTTTAGGATGGACTGGTTGGATCTCCTTGCAGTCCAAGAGACTCTCAAGAGTCTTCTCCAATACCACAGTTCAAAAGCATCAATTCTGCGCTCAGCTTTCTTTATAGTCCAATTCTCACATCCATACTTGACCACTGGAAAAACCATAGCCTTGACTAGACGGACCTTTGTTGGCAAAGTATGTCTCTGCTTTTTAATACGCTGTCTAGGTTGGTCATAACTTTTCTTCCAAGGAATAAGCATCTTTTAATTTCATGACTGCAATCACCATCTGCAGTGATTTTTGAGCCTAGAAAAATAAAGTCAGCCACTGTTTCCCCATCTATTTGCCATGAAGTGATGGGACCAGATGCCATGATCTTAGTTTTCTGAATGTTGAGCTTTAAGCCAACTTTTTCACTCTCCGCTTTCACCTTCATCAAGAGGCTCTTAGTTCTTCTTCACTTTCTGCCGTAAGGGTGGTGTCATCTGCATATCTGAAATTATTGATATTTCTCCTGGCAATCTTGATTCCAGCTTGTGCTTCATCCAGCGTTTCTCATGATGTACTCTGCATATGAGTTAAATATGCAGGGTGACAATATACAGCCTTGACATACTCCTTTTTGTATTCAGAACTAGTCTGTTGTTCCATGTCCAGTTCTAACTGTTGCTTCCTGACCTGCATACAGGTCTCTCAAGAGGCAGGTCAGGTGGTCTGGTATTCAAAAAAAAGAAATGCAAAAAAGCAAAATGGCTGTCTGAGGAGGCCTTACAAATAGCTGTGAAAAGAAGAGAAGTGAAAAGCAAAGGAGAAAAGGAAAGATATACCCATTTGAATGCAGAGTTCCAAAGAATAGCAAGAAGAGATAAGAAATCCTTCCTCAGCGATCAATGCAAAGAAATAGAGGAAAACAATAGAATGGGAAACACTAGAGATCTCTTCAAAAAATTAGAGATACCAAGGGAACATTTCATGCAAAGATGGGCTCAATAAAGGACAGAAATGGTATGGACCTAACAGAAGCAGAAGATATTAAGAAGAGGTGGCAAGAATACACAGAAGAACTGTACAAAAAAGATCTTCACAACCCAGATAATCACAATGGTGTGATCACTCACCTAGAGCCGGACACCCTGGAGTGTGAAGTCAAATGGGCCTTAGGAAGCATCACTACGAACAAAGCTAGTGGAGATGATGGAATTCCAGTTGAACTATTTCAAATCCTGAAAGATGACAATATGAAAGTGCTACACTCAATATGCCAGCAAATTTGGAAGACTCAGCAGTGGTCACAGGACTGCAAAAGGTCCATTTTCATTCCAATCCCAAAGAAAGGCAATGCCAAAGAATGCTCAAACTACCACACAATTGCACTCATCTCACATGCTAGTAAAGTAATACTCAAAATTCTCCAGGCCAGGCTTCAGGAATACGTGAACCGTGAACTTCCAGATGTTCAAGCTGGTTTTAGAAAAGGCAGAGGAACCAGAGATCAAATTTTCAACATCTGCTGGATCATTGAAAAAGCAAGAGAGTTCCAGAAAAATATCTACTTCTGCTTTATTAACTATGCCAAAGCCTTTGACTGTGTGGATCACAATAAACTGGAAAATTATGAAAGAGATGGGAATGACTTGTGTGACCATCTCTATATCTAGCTCCTCTGAAAAAAGACTATCTTCTTTGAACTGAGTTTTATACATAACAAAATATACTCAATTATTAATATATCTGGCCTGCTACCTAAATATATAGATTATTTCTAAGGAGTTAACTTATCTTCAGCAATATAATAGAACAATCATCTTACAAGTAAAAAACAAAATTACTTTTCATTTAAAGAGAAATAAATAAGAGACATTTAACTAAAAATAAACTTGACTTTGTTATTCGTCTCTTTAAAATAATCTTTTGAGGCTCTCTGTTGCCAATAGGACAAAATCCAAAACGCCCTAGTGTGGCTCTTAAGGCTTTCCACAAAAGGTGACATTCAAGAAACACTAACTGCTCTATGTGAAACACTGCACTAGGCGCAAAAGCGATTGCAAAAAAGAAACAAGTATGGGTATTCATCTCTAGGAGCTCATAGCCAAAAAGGAAAATAGGTGTGCTTTTAAATACTCACAGCTGTGATAGCTATAATAATGGAACCTCCATCACAATTATGGAAGAGAGAGAAATTAAAGGACTAGTTATTTACCATATTACCCAGCAAATTTACTACCATCCTACCCCAAAAATTGAAAACACGTATTCAAGCAAATATTTGTACACAAATATTCATAAAAGCACTATTCACAGTAGCCAAAAAGTGGAAAAAAACAAATGTCTATCAGTTGATCAATGAATAAATAAGTTGATTTAGCCATACAATGTAATATTCAGTTCAGTTTAGTTCAGTTCAGTCGCTCAGTCGTGTCCGACTCTCTGCGACCCCATGAATTGCAGCACGCCAGGCCTCTCTGTCCATCACCAACTCCCGGAGTCTACCCAAACCCATGTTCATCGAGTCGGTGATGCCATCCAACCATCTCATCCTCTGTCGTCCCCTTCTCCTCCCGCCCCCAATCCCAGCCAGCATTAGGGTCTTTTCCAATGAGTCAACCCTTCGCATGAGGTGGCCAAAGTATTGGAGCTTCAGCTTCAACATCAGACCTTCCAATGAACACCCAGGATTGATCTCCTTTAGGATGGATTGATTGGATCTCCTTGCAGTCCAAGGGACTCTCAAGAGTCTTCTCCAACACCACAGTTCAAAAGCATCAATTCTGCGGCGCTCAGCTTTCTTCACTGTCCAACTCTCACATCCATACATGACCACTGGAAAAACCATAGCCTTGACTAGACGGACTTTTGTTGGCAAAGTAATGTCTCTGCTTTTAAACATGCTATCTAGGTTGGCCATAACCTTCCTTCCAAGGAGTAAGCGTCTTTTAATTTCATGGCTGCAGTCACCATCAGCAGTGATTCTGGAGCCCAAAAAAGTAAAGTCTGACACTGTTTCCACTGTTTCCCCATCTATTTCCCATGGAGTGATGGGACCAGATGCCATGATCTTAGTTTTCTGAACGTTGAGCTTTAAGCCAACTTTTTCACTCTCCTCCTTCACCTTCATCAAGAGGCTCTTTAGTTCTTCTTCACTTTCTGCCATAAGGGTGGTGTCATCCGCATATCTGAGGTTATTGATATTTCTCCCGGCAATCTTGATTCCAGCTTGTGTTTCTTCCAGCCCAGCATTTCTCATGATGTACTCTGCATATAAGTTAAATAAGCAGGGTGACAATATACAGCCTTGACGGACTCCTTTTCCTGTTTGGAACCAGTCTGTTGTTCCATGTCCAGTTCTAACTGTTGCTTCCTGACCTGCATACAGGTTTCTCAAGAGACAGGTCAGATGGTCTGGTATTCCCATCTCTTTCAGAATTTTCCACAGTTTATTGTGATCCACACAGTCAAAGGCTTTGGCATAGTCAATAAAGCAGAAATAGATGTTTTTCTGGAACTCTCTTGCTTTTTCGATGATCCAGCGGATATTGGCAATTTGATCTCTGGTTCCTCTGCCTTTTCTAAAACCAGCTTGAACATCTGGAAGTTCACGGTTCACGTATTGCTGACACCTGGCTTGGAGAATTTTGAGCATTACTTTACTAGCATGTGAGATGAGTGCAATTGTACTGTAGTTTGAGCATTCTTTGGCATTGCCTTTCTTTGGGATTGGAACGAAAACTGACCTCTTCTAGTCCTGTGGCCACTGCTGAGTTTTCCAAATTTGCTGGCATATCGAGTGCAGCACTTTCACAGCATCACCTTTGAGGATTTGAAATAGCTCAACTGGAATTCCATCACCTCCACTAGCTTTGTTTGTAGTGATGCTTTCTAAGCCCGAGAGGGGCTAGGCCGGGCCGGGTGCCGGGGGCCGGGGGCGGCGGCCGACAGGGGCTAGGCCGGGCCGGGGGCCTGGGGCCGGGAGCCGGGGGCTGCAACCGAGAGGGGCTAGGCCGGGCTGGGGGCCGGGGGCCGGGGGCGGCGGCCGAGAGGGGCTAGGCCGGGCCGGGGGCCGGGAGCCAGGGGCGGCGGCCGAGAGGGCCTAGGCCGGGCCGGGGGCCGGGGGCCGGGGGCCGGGGGCGGCGGCCGAGAGGGCCTAGGCCGGGCCGGGGCCGGGGGCCGGGGGCGGCGGCCGACAGGGGCTAGGCCGGGCCGGGGGCCAGGGGCAGCGGCTGACAGGGCCTAGGCTGGGCCGGGGGCCGGGGGCCGGGGGCCGGGGGCGGCAGCCGAGAGGGGCTAGGCCAGGCTGGGGGCTGGGGCCGGCGGCGGCGGTGGCGGCGGCAAGAGGAATTACGCAAGGCCCAAGGTAAGAGAAACCCAAGTAAGACGGTAAGTGTTGCGAGAGGGCATCAGAGGGCAGACACACTAAAACTAAATGTAATATTATTCAGTCATAAAAAGAATATAATTCTGATACTTGCTACAGCATGGATGAACCCTGAAAACTTTATGATAGGAGATTAAAGCCCGACAGTAAAGGCCACATGGTGTATGATTCCATTTATATGTAATATATAGAACAGGTAAATCCACTGAGACAGGAAATAGCTTAGTGGTTTTCAGGGGCTGGGTGTAGGGGAGAATCAAAAGTGACTGCTAATAGCCGCAGGATTTCCTTTAGCGTGAAGAAAATGGCTTGGAACTTGATGGAGGTGATGGCAAGCTAACAATGTGGATGTACTAAACACCACCAAATTGTACACTTTAAGTAGTTAATTATTACTTTTATATTATGAGAACTTTAAGTTCATTTAAAAAATACTAGTTATACAGAGCATGCATGTTGAGTCGCTTCAGTTGTGTCCGACTCTTGGCCAGCCCATGACAGTAGCCTGCCAGGGTCCTCTGTCCATGGAATTCTCCAGGCAAGAATCCTGGAGTGGGTTGCCACTCCTTTCTCCAGGGGATCTTCCTGACCCAGGGATCAAACCCAGGTCTCCTGCATTGCAGGCCAATTCTTTACCATCTGAGCCAGCAGGGAAGCCTATACAGAGCTTGTGTGTGTGTGAGTCGCTCAGACGTGTCCAACTCTATGTGACCTCATGGACTGTAGCTCACCAGGCTCCTCTGTCCACAGGATCCTCCAGGCAAGAATACTGGAGTGGGTTGCTGTGCCCTTCTCCAGGGAATCGTCCTGACCCAGGGATCGAACCCAGGTCTCTGACATTCCAGGAAGATTCTTTACCATTTGAGCTGGGAAGCCCCATAGATAATGTTTAATGGAAAATGCCTCACCAAGAAAGTCAGTGTTGAAAAAGATAGAAACTCAGGTGGAGTTTTGACAGTGACACTATTGGGAAAGGCTTGTAGAAAGCAGGAATTTTGTTGGCAACATCCTGGAGATTGAGGAATGTCATTTGTGGTCTTGAAATATTGAACCTTGTTTTCTACTTGAGTGTGGTGCAGAGGTGGTAACTGCCCACTGCTCACTGATCAGATGTGCTTACTTTGAAGATATTGTTCTGTTGGTTAGCTTTTGAAAGACTTGTATCTCTTTTCCAGATCTGTGCGTTTCAGATGGTACCAAGGGTTTTATTCTGCTGGCTCACAGCCAGTGACGTGGGCCATTGATAATGTCTATATCGGTCCACAATGTGAAGAGATGTGTAACGGACATGGGAGTTGTATCAATGGAACCAAGTGTATATGTGATCCTGGTTATTCAGGTCCAACCTGTAAAATAAGCACCAAAAATCCTGATTTTCTCAAGGATGATTTTGAAGGTAATCTTTTCTTATTAAACCTATGTAACTTTGTGAAAGAATTTACACATTAGGCACAGTTTGTGTGTGCTATCGCTTCAGTCATGTCTGATTCTTTGTGACCCCATGGACTGTAGCCCACCAGGCTTCTCTGTCCATGCTATTCTCCAGGCAAGAATACTGGAGTGGGTAGCTGTTCCCTTCTCCAGGGGATCTTCTAGCTCAGGGATTGAACCCAGATCTCCTGCACTGCAGGCGGATTCTTTACCATCTGAGCCACCAGGGAAGCCTTGCTTTTTTTTTGTTTGCTTGTTTTTAACTTATTTAAAGCCTTGCTTTTAAATGTGCTCCTCAGGATTTCATCCTTGACCATATTGTCTTCTCATGTGGTAGACTCTGCCTGTCAGGCTTTCCTGGTAGCTCAGACAGTAAAGAATCTGCCTGTAATGCAGGATACTCGGGTTTGATCCCTGGGTCCAGAAGACCCCCTGGAGAAGGAAATGGCAACCCACTCCAGTATTCTTGCCTGGAGAATCCCATAGGCAGAGGAGCCCTGGAGGGCTACAGCCCATGGGGTCACAAAGAGTCGGACACGACTGAGCAATTCACATACACGCACACACAATTTGTAATATAAACGTAATCATTAGTGAAAGTCGCTCAGTCGTGTCCAACTCTTTGCAACCCCATGGACTATACAGTCCATGGAATTCTCCAGGCCAGAATACTGGAGTGGGTATCCTATGTCTTCTCCAGTGGATCTTTCTGACCGGGAATCAAACCAGGGTCTCCTGCCTTGCAGGCAGATTCTTTACCAGCTGAGATCCTAAGTTTTACCCTAATATTTCATTATTTTTTATTACATTTGGAACCACCCATGCCTTTGTTTAGTTCTGAATTTCATAGGGTTCCATTTTTGAAACAAAATCAGTAAGAGTGAACAAGACCATAATTAAGAAAAAGTAAGGCTATTTTCACCACATTTTCTATCATATGTAATTTCTAATCAATGATAATTTTGGAAAATGTCTATATAGAGAGTTAATCTTGGATGACAACATAGAAAAATATATACTATAATGATTGAAATTATTCACAGTTGTATATGCATTGGATATTCACTCTGATAAAATTGGGAAAATGTTCTCATGAGAGAAAGTCTTAAATGTGATAGCTATCTGTGTTAGAATGGTGGTGGTGGTTTAGTCACTAAGTCATGTCCAACTCTTTGCAACCCTATGGACTGGAGCCCACCAGCCTCCTCTATCCATGGGATTTCCCAAGCAAGAATACTGGAGTGGGTTGCCATTTCCTTCCTCAGGCATTCTGCCCACCCCAGGGATCAAACCCACATCTTCTATGTTGCAGACGGATTGTTTACCACTGAGCCATCAGGGAAGCGGAGAAGGCAATGGCACCCCACTCCAGTACTCTTGCCTGGAAAATCCCATGGACGGAGGAGCCTGGTAGGCTACAGTCCATGGGGTCGCTAAGAGTCGGACACGACTGAGCGACTTCACTTTCACTTTTCCCTTTCATGCACTGGAGAAAGAAATGGCAATCCACTCCAGTATTCTTGCCTGGAGAATCCTAGGGACGGCGGAGCCTGGTGAGCTGCCGTCTATGGGGTCGCACAGAGTCGGACACGACTGAAGCGACTTAGCATAGCATAGCATAGCATAGCTTAGCATCAGGGAAGTCCATATCTAGGTTAGAAAAATGGAATTGATTTTTTTTCTTTTTCCCAAGTTGTCTGCGAATGTTTTGCAGTGTATCTATGGCTTCAAGGTATACTTTAAAGTTAGGTTTAGGTATATCAATACAATGGAATAATATTTAGTTATAAAAAGGAATGAAATACTGATATATGCTGCAGTATAGATGAATCTTGAAAGCATTATGTTAAGTAGAAGAAGTCAAACACAAAAGGTCACATGTCATATTTTTATGAAGCACTCAAAACAGGCAAATCCGTAGAGACAGAAAGAAGATTAATGGTTACCAGGTGGTTGGGTGAGGGGAAAATGGAGATCAACTGCTTACTGGGTACAAGATTTCCTTTTTGGGTAATGAAAATTCTGGAGCTAGCTAGCAGTGATGGTTGTACAACATAATGAATGTACTAAATGCCATTGAACCATTCATTTTAAAATGGTAAAATGGCAAAATTAATGTATTATGATTTTTACCACAATCAAAAATGGTTAATAACTGAAGAGATTGGTGAGTTGGTTTAGAAAGACATTATTTAATAGGAAATATTAAATTACACTGAAATTTCTCACATTAAAACTGTAGCTTTTAAAATACTATATAACACTGGCCTGATACTGTCCTCTCAGTAGCAAGGACACAGTAAAGAAGTCAGTGGAAAGGTCTCATTACCCTTCTTTAATTCTGGACTGATGCACTCTGATCAGCCAGTGTCTAATTTTGCAGAGGAGCAGAATGGAGGGAACAATTTGGCTGGACCACAGATACTAGGGAAAGGCCCCCTCCCTTTGTCATATGGACCCTTAAATTATACAGCCAACGTTAAACAATTCAAACAAGCTAAAATGTTGAAAGGACCTCTTATCCCCCAAATCTATGACTTCAATGTTTATGACTTTATATTTTAAAACTACACAGAGCATTTGGCATATTCTTTTTAAAAATATATGGCTATATTTGGAGTCATGGGTAAGCCACATTTTCCATTCTTTTCAGGTCAGCTAGAATCTGATAGATTCTTATTAATGAGTGGTGGAAAGCCATCTCGGAAGTGTGGAATCCTTTCCAGTGGAAACAACCTCTTTTTCAATGAAGATGGTTTACGCATGTTGATGACACGAGATCTGGATTTATCACATGCTAGGTAATCATTTTTAAATGCTGTTGAAGAACTACCTTGTAATGTAAAATAACAGAATGTAATCAAGTCAGAAAGAAGCAGAGATTTCAAGGACAAGGCCTCCCATTGGAAATGCTATGCTTCTGGCTTGTCAAAGACTCCATTAAGACACAGTTTACACAATTTTCATTCTAAAACTGAGAGAGATCATGCAATAACTGGATCAGAAATGAAACGGAGCTAAACAGAAAGAGGCTAATACCTGGTCTTCTACTAGGTGGTGACCAGGAAATGACAATGTTTACCTGGCTTTAACTTTAAGAACATAATCTTCTTTATCCACCCTCTACAGAATACTTTTCACTAGCACCTGGTCTATGTAGAAACTATTTACCATGCTCAGGAGAAAGCTTAATGGAAATTCAATGTGCTCACAGATTATTCACCATTAATTTTATATCCATTAACAATTTAAGAACATCTAAAGTGTAGGCTTGTTGTTTATAAGCATTTCTTTCCAATGATTTGCTCATACATTCGAATCACTCGTTTTCTAAATTAAGCACAGTCACTCAGAAGCAAACATTTTAAACTAGCTCCAAGGATTATGTCCTGTCAAGATGTGTATCCCTTGATCATTTGATGAGCCAAAAACTTAGCCAGGAAAATAAAAAATACAGTTTAAAATGTATAAAATGGAACCCTGACCTATTTTTTCAAGTGAATAAAGAAATCATGTTCTATCTTTTGAAATATTTCAGAGTATCTTGAAATGTATTTTAACATATCCTCCACTTTCTCTTAAGTTGTTTTATTTATTGAATTATAAGTTTGATCATGCTTCATATAAAATATAATTCTATCTATAAGAATAATTTTGCAGTTACAGAAAGCAAGATTTTATTTATCTCCATCCTATTTTAATGCATATGGCTTAATTTGCTGCTCTTTATCTAAGAATTATCACTGGCAACTGAATTCTCTAATTTAGAAATTGTTAGGCTTTTTTAAATAATTCTTACATGGTTTATCTATAACTAAATTAATATAAACATTTTCCCAATACAAGTAGACAATATACTAAAAGTGTTTCTCTGTAAACAATTATTGTTTTTATAGGTAAAAACTTTCCAAGGCAGTGCCCATGTATTTTTGTCATTAATCCAATGTTAAAAACTCCATTATTTATCTCATCTCAGTAGCATGCTGTGTAGGATTTGCATATATTGACCTCAAAATGCTCCATGTAAAATCCCAGTTTTCTCAGGGTTATAAGGTAAATGAATGTCCTGATAGTGGATATGGGGGAGGGGAGGAACCCATGAAAATTTTATATATGGAACTGATAACTTTTATTATATGCTCCAATATATTTCATATGTTTGGCATGCATTCATAATTGGGTATGTGCATTGGGTTACATATGAAATGTATTCTGCATTACCAGCTAGCACAGCCACCAGACCAGGAACCAACAGCTCTCCTGCCAAAGATAACATGTGAGCTGGTTTTCATTGGCAGCCCAGCTGCCACTCTGTCCACCTCCCCACCAGCTGGGAAGGCTGCCACTGGCTGACCGCCACATCTTTCGATGGCCAGTATCATCCGTCCCAGATGCAGCAAGAGTCAGAGGCTGGCAGAGTCCACCATCCACACCACCCCACACTCACGCTCCCCTGCTCCTGGTGCAAAAGACAGAAAGAGGCTCAGGCTTAGCACACCTCTTTCAAAAAATGTCTGGCCTTTCACAAAGAGGTGCTACAATTGGTGAATTTAAAAGTGTCTCACAAAACTGATAATATGAGATCTGAAAAACTACTAGTAAAAGCTGGGAATGGATGATTTTGTGGATAGATGACATAAACTACATTAATTGCACTCTTTCAGTTTCAGATACTAAAGACAAGGATACAGATTTATCTTAGATAGATAGCAATACACACTCCCAAACTTGGACAGCCTTTGGACTGCTCCCATCTTCTCAAAGAATAGCCAGAAGGCACGATAAATGCTCAAATCCCTCAGACACTCCCTTGTTGGTGGGTAGGGGGGTGGAGGGATACCAAATATCAATATGGGGACAGAGTAGCCTTTTTCAGAATTCACATTTTACTAACTCCCTTTCACATTTAAAAGGGAAGTCAAACTTTGGAACAGTTACTTTGAATGTTCATTAAATCATTGTATTCATTAAAGCTATGAGTTCCCCCTATTACCCTGTGCACTTGTCTACAGTAAATTTTACTTGTATCAGATTTGTGCAGTTCTTCATGAGACTGGGATGTGGTAAAGGTGTTCCAGATCCCAGGAGCCAACCTGTGCTTCTACAGTATTCTCTCAATGGTGGCCTCTCCTGGAGTCTCCTTCAAGAGTTCCTTTTCAGCAACTCCAGCAATGTGGGCAGATACATTGCCCTAGAGATACCTCTGAAAGCCCGTTCTGCTTCTACTCGCCTCCGCTGGTGGCAGCCATCTGAAAATGGGCACTTCTACAGTCCCTGGGTTATCGACCAGGTCAGTCCCTTCAAGACTAACTATTATAATTTTGTCATTTGCACTGAATGTGGCTTTAGAAAGCAGTTAGGCCAACCCCTTGCTCAGTAGAGGAGGTCCAGAACCCACAAGTTGGGTGACTTACCCAAGGGCATTTTGCTAGATTAGATATGGCATTTAGCTTCCTTTCATTCTCTAGTTCCTCAAATGCCTGAGCCTATAAAAATGAATGACACAACAGAAGGCCCGGGTCCTGCTCGTAGAAGATTCTGCCATATGGTTAGAGGGACTTTATTAAGCGTGATTCAAGGGTATAATTCTCTGAAAAGGAAAATGTGCAAATTAGCATTTGTGCCACATACAGTAGTTCCCAAATCCTCTTTCCTAACCTTTGAAGAAAAAAAAAAAAAAATAAATCTCCCTAACATCCTTATGAACAGTTCTAAAGGATCTTCATACATAATAAAATGCATATCCAATAGAACTCAAAGAACCTGTTAACAAACAGTAGAATCCCTGCAAAGAATTGGAACTGAAATGCCTTAGGGTACAACTGTCCTTAAATAGAAATTTTACTTGGAAAAAATCATGTATAACCAAATTTTGCATTCCCAGCTTGGGTGCATGTAGTTTCCCAAAGGCACAATTTGGCCCATGAAGACTGTGAATGGTTTTGTCAGTCTTTCAATTTGTTTTTATAGTTTCTTGCCAGATGAGCAAGCAGACCACATAAACAGGAGCATTCTGAAAGGCCCCCTAACATTATGCTTGCTGAATAATGCCAGTTCTGAGCAATCTGACAGATAAAAACAAAACAAAAAAAGGACTGAACTTTCTCATGTCTTAAAACCAAATTGAAAAGTTGTTCTTTAAAAAATATATTTCAGATCCTCATTGGAGGAAATATTTCTGGCAATACAGTCTTGGAGGATGATTTCACAACTCTGGATAGTAGGAAGTGGCTGCTTCACCCCGGAGGCACCAAGATGCCTGTGTGTGGCTCTACAGGTGATGCCCTTGTCTTCATTGAAAAGGCCAGCACCCGTTATGTGGTCACCACGGACATTGCTGTGAATGAGGATTCCTTCCTACAGATAGACTTCGCTGCCTCCTGCTCGGTCACAGATTCGTGTTATGGTGAGTGTTCCCTTTCCAGGTGGAGGAACAAACATGTATAAATGGGCATTCGTGACTGCCACAGTCAAAGGACTGAACTATACCTCCAAGAAGTCTGGAAGTAAAACACAAGTGCACTTTCAGTCAAACCACGACTGCATTCTTAATAATGTTGTGGGTAATTTGGGTTTTATAAGCTTATTTTTTAAAGCCTCAGAATGTAAACTTATTTTAAGTATATGTCCATGAAGACTTCTTTTATATATGTGATACCCAAAGATTTGTATCATTTTGTAACTCCAGGTTTTTTTAATTTATTTTTTAATGGAAGAATAAATGTTTTACAGAATTGTGTTGGTTTCTGCCAAGCATCAACATGAATCAGTCATCAACATGAATCAGTATACATATGTCCCTCCCTCTTGAATCTCCCTGCCACCTCCCTCCACATCCCACCTCTGTAGGTTGTTACAGAGCACCAGTTTGAGTTCCCTGAGTCATATAGCAAATTCCCATTGGCTATCTATTTTACATATGGTAATGTAAGTTTCCTTGTTACGCTCGCCCCCTGGTGGCTCAGACATTAAACAATCTACCTACAGTGCAGGAGACCCAGGTTCGATCCCTGGGTCAGGAAGATCTCCAGAAGGGAACGGCAACCCACTCCAGTATTCTTGCCTGGAGCATTCCATGGACAGAGGAGCCTGGAGGGCTACCACAGTCCTTGGAGACACAAGGAGTAGTACACGATTGAGCAACTAACTCTTTCTACATTTTCTCTCCATACATCCCAACCTCTCCTTCCTAAATCCAGACTTTTTAGGTATCATATTTACAGAATAAAAGAGTCTTATCACATAAGGAATGTCAGAGTCAGCAATAGGATTTACACACACAAGGGTTTTACATGTGTTTTAATTCATAGGGCTTTAGATTAGTCCAGTTATTGTCTCCTTTCCATTTTCCCAGGATTCATGAAATTTTGTTGTTACCATTTTGCCTAATACTTTCTGCCATTGTGGATCATAGTATAGTCTAAACCACCCTGACTGTGACTAGTTTCATCTTCTAGGTTGTACACCTACACACATACCTTACACACACACACATACGCACACACGGACCTATCTTAGGAGCAATAAAAGCTGCCATCATTGCATAATCGGACACTTCACTGGAATTTGCAGATCCCTCAAGATTCTGGGCGGAGAAGGCAATGACACCCCACTCCAATACTCTTGCCTGGAAAATCCCATGGACAGAGGAGCCTGGTAGGCTGCAGTCCATGGGGTCGCTACGAGTTGGACACGACTGAGTGACTTCACTTTCACTTTTCACTTTCATGCATTGGAGAAGGAAATGACAACCCACTCCAATGTTCTTGCCTGGAGAATCCTAGGGACGGGGGCGCCTGGTGGGCTGCCGTCTATGGGGTCACACAGAGTCGGACAGGACTGAGGTGACTTAGCAGCAAGATTCTGGGGACTTCCTAGTCTTTCACCACCCTGTATCACTGTTCTTCCAAGAGATCTAAACTAGAATGTTCACAAGAACCTTGTTCTATTTTAGATTCTTGGGGGCAAAAATCTGGAGAACTTTGTTACTTCCAAGGTCCTGCAAAATCCAGATTTTTCATATTTCCATTAGGCTGAACTTAATGGACAGATCTTAGGGAAAAGCTCAGAAGTGCTCTTCCTACCTTGGACTCAATCAATCAGCATAAACTAGTCAGTAGAGGTGGAACTTGCAAAAGTATAAGGTATATAGCCTGTCTTCATGAGGTGCAGTCTAGTTGAGGGGATGCTTCAGAAAGTTAAAGTCCAATAAATGACTAAATCAAGTGCTTGATGGAGTGGTACTAATGCAAAACTGTAATGAGAGTTCAACCAAGGGAGAGATAACCAATGGATGGCCAATCCTAGAAGTTTGGAAAGTTTCACAAAGAAGCTAAGTCTCAAGTGAGCATTGATAGTTGGAGTGAATTTAAAGGGTGAGTGAGGAAGAAGAAGATACCCCAAGCTTGTCTGATAGAATAATGTGGGAGTTCTCCTAGTCCAGGGGAATACTATGAGCAGACCAGCCTGAATAAACAATATTTGCATCTAATGGAGGAGAGCAGAGTGCTAATTTTGAAAACACAAAGGGACTTTTGGGTCCTAGACACCACTCCCCCATTAGCATAGGAAGTCAATTAGAAACCAAAGAGGTAAGTTATGACATGGCCAGCCACCCTGCAGCAGAACCAGGACTGAGACTCTGCCCGTGTAAGCCCAGTCATGTGTATTTTCTACTGTGGAGTAGGGCAACTTCTTGAGAAAGATTGAATTGAATAAAAAAATAAAAGAGGAAAGTGGCTAATCTTTGTTGGCAGCAAATTAAGAAGGGCCTTAAAAGGCAAGCATAGGAATTTGTGCTTGACAAAGTCATGAATAAGAGGGCATGAGTGCAGGGGAGTAGTATGGTGGGTTTTAAGGAGATTAGCCCAGGAACCGATGAAGGTGGGTAAAGAAGAATCCTGGCAAAGAAGTGCCGGTGGATATCTCTGTAGGAGGTGATAAAAACATACACTGCTTGCCATGAAGAGAAACAGAAGAGAGAAAGCTAGTATGAGACACTGAAGACCAAAAGGAAAGCAGCAGCAGACCTCAAAACCAGGTGACATATTGAACATAAAGGGGAAAGAAGAAAGAAGTAAATTTTCTAAAATAATTTCTAAATTTTAAACCCAGAAAACTAATGCAAGAGCATTGTCACTGAGAGAATTTGGTAGTTAAGAAGAGATGTTTGCATGTATACCTATTGCTGATTCATGTTGATGTGTGGCAGAAAGTAATACAATATTGTAAAGCAATTATCCTCCAATTTGAAATAAATAAAAAAGAGATGTTTACTTATGAGAGAAAATGAATTTTTATTTAGTTTGGTGAAAATAGTTTGAGGTAGAGATACCCTTTAATGGGGAGGGCTTACAATGTAGAAAACAGGAACTTTGTACTGTCCATCACAATATGCCAGCATCCAGCACAATGCCAGGCTGAAGAAATTTGCTGAATGAATAAAATCAACTGTGAGATGCAAAATTGGGATATTTGGGCACAGAAATAATAGTTGAAGTCCAAGGAGGGTACGTGTAGAATAGAAGGCCAGAGATGGAGTCGGGAAAGATCCCCATAGCTGGGCTAGTTAGCAGAGAAATCAGAGGGAAATAAGACAGGAGATTCAGAATAATTTCTTGCAAAAGAAAGGGACATTTCAAGAGTCAAGGAGCCATCAATAATGTCCAGTGCTGAAGGGAGGACAGGAACACTGAATAGTGAGACAGACCACTGTATTTAACTAAAAAGGCCACCAGGAGCCTTACAGCAGTGAGTGCTCCACACTGGCTGCACAGGAAAGTGCCCCCAGGGAACTTTGAAGCTCCCAACATCTTGCCTTGCCCCACGAGTGAAATCCCAGTCTCTGCACATGGGACTCTGACATTGGTACTTTCTAAATGTACCCAGGTGATTTCATTGTGCAACCAAGACTGAGAATCACGGTGTTAGAGAAGGCAATTTCAATAGGGAGGTGTGGTCTGAGGTAGTTTATAATGTCTTAAGAAGGGACTAGAGAGAGAAATATAAAACATAGAGTATAGGTTGAATGTTTTGGAGGAAGAGAAAGGAATAAAAAGAAATCTCTCTCCGTAGACCCACAGCCTGATTGCCTATTTGGGCATGAATTTCATGACCTTCAGCTACTTCTTTTACTTCTCTGATTTCCCAGTATATTCCATAACACAACAAAGCAAGGCTATATAAGAGTATAAAAGAGATTTTTCAATTTCTTAGGAGTTTCTCCTAATCAAGAGAAAATTTGGCACAAAGTTGATCAGGATCCCTATAGAATGGTTAAATTTTGAGAAGTCTGCTCAATTTTTTTTAACTATTTGAAAAGGAACCATTATAACATACAGTTGCTATGTTCTGTATTTGTATGTTGACCTTTAAATAAACAGACAAAATATACTATAGTTATTGTAATATGTAAGTGATATCTAATTTATATATTTATATAATGTATGTCCTATAACTATTAGATTAAATAATAAACATATCAATTTTAACTGTTACTATGATTGCTCTAACTGTATATAAAATAATAAATTAAAACATATGAAAACATAAGTAATCATGGTTCCTGGATCTTCAGATATGTATTTCTAACCAGAATAATGCCTTATGTTTCAGCTATTGAATTGGAATACTCAATAGATCTTGGATTGTGCTGGCATCCATTGATAAGGGACTGTTTGCCTACCAATGTTGAATGCAGTCGCTATCACCTACAGCGCATCCTGGTGTCAGATACTTTCAACAAGTGGACCAGAATCACTTTGCCTCTCCCGCCTTACACCAGGTATGAATGTTTCTGCATGTAGTGAACCCAAATGCAATATAATTTGCATGTCCAATTTCAGCATAGCAAGATTAAATGTTATGTGAGATTTTGTTACGTGTTGATGATATTGCCATGCATGAGTTTATTAAAGTGCTGTAAATAAGTAAAAAAGAAATCAGTTTTGATGGTGACATTGTTCTGTGTTTTCCCCAAATCCAGGTCTTTACTGACTTTTATCTCTAGTATATTTTTCAAATGGTATATGAAAGAAAACAGTAGCCAGATCAGTAAGCTTCTCTAATTTATTATGCCAAGAACAAGTTCATTATGCCAAGAAGAAGTCTTAATGGATTTAAATGAAGTCTATTTTCTGTCAGTTAGACTACTGTAAATATAGCAGTAAGTGGTATCATATTAAATGGATGTAGCACATAAATGTGTACTAAAATTACTGTTTACTTTTTAAATTTTGTTGTGAGCAGTATCTTGAGAATTATCACCTGGAGCATTCTTTTATGTGAAAAACAATTGTAAATGCTCCTTCCTTGTGTCTTTAAGAAATAACAGTATCTTATAAAACTGAGTGGTAGATGCTGGTAGAAAAGTTGTTTAAACTATCTGTATATTTGCTTTCGTGTTGGAGAAAAGCAGAGAATTCACCTTGCCTGGTGGGATAGTGTTACATGCCTCTCTCTCTTTTCATCATCTAAGTAGAAAGATAATCAGTTGCTGCCTTTAAGAAAGAAGCAAAGCAACCAATGCAGTCCATGGAATAGGAGTTATAGTTTGGGCTCATTATCATTCTCTCCCTTCCACAAATGAAGAAAGAATAAATCTTCCTAGCAAATAATCGTAAAATTTAGCCATTCATCTAGGGCATAAGTTTTCCTGGGATTTTCATAAATGGGATGGTTTCGGTTACTAACAGCCCAGGGCTCCTCTACAATTGCTGGCTCAGGGGTACAAGACTATATTAACTGTCAGCAGAGTTGCCAAGTTTAAATGAGATACGTGAGATTTAGTTGCTCATTAAAGGTATTGCCATGCATGAATTATTAAGGCAATCTTAATAAGTAAAATAGAAAAAAAAAAAAAAACTCCATTAAGGCAGTAGTCTTTTAAGTCATTATGAATTCTGTGAATTATTACCCAGCTACTTGGTAGCATTTTGCAAATAAATGACATTCTAAGATAAACTGCAGCTCATCATTATACCCTTGAGTCTTTTACGTAAAAGTGATTAATCCTCATCTTTTAATCTATCTTTTGTCTCTTGCACATACTCATAACATTTTTGACCCTTTCAAATGATATTTTAAAAATCCGAAGAGCAGCCGTTTCATCTTGTTATCATATTGAAAATATGCAGTTTGTTTATTATATTACCCTCCAAGCTCATGTTGTACAATAGTCTTAAAGGCAACACTGGTTTATAATAAGGCCCTCTAGGTAGTTCAGAAAGAAATGTGCATGGATGGAACCCAAGCCAGACCCCATTCTGGTCATGCTCTGTACTATGCCAGAGATCAATCAGAATAAGAGCCAGACTCAGAACACTTTGTCTCAAGCTTGTCAGTGTATTTTATCGGCTCTTACATACAGTTGCTTTTTAAATATGGTGCTTTCTTATTTTGAATTGAACTAACTGCCTCAACATCTGCCAAATACTGGGAATTCAATGTTTATGTTGCCCCTCAGGACAGAATTGAGGATTTTAGTTTGTAGTTCTTCACTATAAACAGACATGATGCTGACAACTTTGGGCTTCCCTCATAGCTCAGTTGGTAAATCATCTGCCTACAGTGCAGGAGACCCGGGTTCGATTCCTGGGTTGGGAAGATCCCCTGGAGAAGGAAGTGGCAACCCACTCCAGTACTCTTTCCTGGAGAGTCCCTTGGACAGAGGAGCCTGGTGGGCACAGTTCAGGGATTGCAAGAGTCGGACATGACTTAGCGACTAAACCACCACCACCAAGTAGGGATTAAGAGTAACTGTGACAATGTGCCAGCTGTAGGTTTGCTCACTCACTTATCATGTGACCCCAAATCTAAGATACCATTATTGTTGGCACAGTGGTAGAAAGAGTCAACTGAGGTTGGATGTCCACAAATTGACATCAAACCATTAGTCAAACTGAAATGACTAGTAGTCATCAGTAGTGATTATTCATTCATTAAGTCAATCATTAAGCATGTATTTTTAAAGTATTTAGTCGTGAGCTAGGTCTATGTGAGGTTCAGCCTCAAGGAACTTTTAGTCCAGTGGGGGAAAGAAACCACCGGTAATCAGAGAAGTAAATACGAAGTTCAACTCATAAGTGATGGAGGAGCCTTGCATGGTGCTAAGAGATTATACATTATAGAGAGGTTTGTCTTGATCAAGAAGGTCAAGGAACACTTTCTTGAGAAAATTATAATTGCAGTAGGAGTGAAGGAAGGATGAGTGTAAAATAGGAGAAGAGTAAAGAGAAGTGTTCCAGGTAAGGAAAACAGCCAGTAGTAGGAAGAAGCAGGCATATTTGAGATGCTGAAAGAATGAATCAGACACCAAGAGAGAAAGTGGGGTGAGGTGTAAGATGATGTCAGATCACGAATCACATTGTTGGTTGTACTAAAGTTTTAGGGGTTTATTATATGAATGCTGGAAGCCTGATAAAGTGCTTGGGGATTCGGAGACATAATCAGATTTGCATTTAGAAAAGCTTATTCTAACTAGAGAACAAGTTGGGGAGGATAAGAGTAGCTGTAAGGATTCCCTTAAAGAAATAGTAACTGCTGGTAGCTTGGACTAAGATGTGGCAGACATGAAAAGAAGGGAATAAATTCAAGAGAAACAGTGGCAGTAAAATTGACTGAGCTTAATGATGAAAGGACATAGGACTGTGAAGGCAAGAGCAATGCCGAAGATTATTTCCTTGTCTCTGAGTTGGAAAACCGAACTAATGCTGGTGCTTTTCATCAGGAAGGGAACAGTAAGACTAAACACAAGATGACATCACACTACACTCCAAACATTACTCTGTTAAAACCTAAATGAATTGGGGTTGATAGATCATAGTCTCTAATCCTCCCCATGTACACTGATAAAGTTAGATCTTCATGAAACGAAGAAAAAGAAAAAAAGACTGAAAAGCATTGTGGTTTAGTGGAGGGCTCCCACTTTTCAGCCCTGTGAGCTTCTAAGTAAGTCATTTCATGTCCCTAAGCTTCAGTTTACTCATCTGAAAAATGAAGGCTTTTTACCATATAAAAAGCTCATAAATGTGCATGGAAATGTTTGGGACATTGTAAACATTTACTGAAATGTAAGTCATTTTTACTTTTATGAGTTAACCACATAATCATACGTGTTAACCATATCTTAGGGTTATTACCAGACTTCAGTCAGACTGAGAAGTCTTTCTCATTTAGCTTAACAAAGTGAGCCCATAGTAATGGTAGGACACTGCCTTAAGATTCTGCCCTGGAGGAGATTACAACCTGATTATGGGAAAATAAATAGCTTAAAACTAATACATACTGAATATAATTTAAAGCTTCACTGAGGAATGGTCTGAAAACACTATAGGTATTGAGTATTGAGAGATAGTGTTAAATGCCAGAGTTAGAGAGAGTTTTGTAGAAAAGATGGGCCCTGGCCTCAAAGAATGGCTAGGATTTAGGAGGGTAAGGAAAAGAACTTCCTAAATTAGGGGAAGAGCATGAACATGTGAGCCTGGGATAAGCACAGAGATTGCTGATTAAAGAGGGAGCTCATATCTAAAGCTGTGGGACATTGTAAGTAAACAGTAAGCGCTAAAGCGAGGCAAGGGGCTTCCTGAGTGGCGCTAGTGGTAAAGAACCCACCTGGCAATGTAGGGGACATAAGAGATGCCAGAAGATCCCCTGGAAGATCAACCCCTGGAAGATCCCCTGGCATGGCAACCCACTCCAGTACTCTTATCTGGAAAATCCAATGGACAGGAAGCCTGATGGGCTACAGTCCATAGGGTCGCACAGAGTCAGATGTGATTTAGCACACATGCAAAGCAAGGCAAAGGAGTTTAGACTTGTGGGGAAAATGAACTATGGTGAGTTCTGAGCTGAGATTATTCTTCCAAGGAAAAAAAATGGGAAAATAGACTCAAGTAAGAGAAAGACAAAGGCACTGTGATAATGATGGTGCACGATAACAAGAGTCTGGGCTACAGCTAACGTGAGAGTGATGAAGCAGATATTACAGGACATTTCAAAGAAAGAATTGGTAAAACTCAGTCATTAACTTCCTCATTGCACACATCAAAAGATGACTCTAAAGTTTGAAGCCTGTGAAGATGGTGAGAAAAAGAGAGGAGTGAGCTAAAGCTGATTCCAAGAGGGGCAGTATGGCAGATTTAATCAAATGATGCTGAATTCAATGTGATGGAAATATCCTTTTGACAGAGCTATGAAGACTGGAGCCCAAGGGAAGATAATAAACCTTGGAGACATGAGCATAGAGGTTATAGGAAATGCTATCAAACTGCAGCAGCTCTCCAGAGGAGAGTATTTAAAACGAAAAGATCCCTAAATTTAATAGCAGAATGAGTGGAAATAGCTATTAGAGGAACCAGAAGGATTCAGTCAGGGAAGTAGGAAAATCAGAAGAACATGTTATCCAAAAGCCAAGTGAGACTAGAATATCAAGCAGGAAGAGATGATTGTCAGTGACAAATGCTACAGTGAGTTAAGAAGCAAGTTTCACAATAAATTTACTAGAGTTTTTCAATAAGGACATAGTCAGTGACCTTCAAAAGAATAGTTTAAGTGAGATTCTAGAAATGAATACAGCTTGTCTGGTGCCAGAGCCCATGGGCTTAACCTATAGTACTAACTGTATTAGCACTACATCTTTCTTGCTTGCTTCTGAGTATGGTCCTAGAAGAGAGAGGCAGTGAGGATGCCAGGAATTCTTGAGAAAGACTGAAAAAGTAGGAAGATGCTGAAATCAATTTTGTATCCCCTAATCTGAATCTGCCTCCTCCTCTTTAGTAACCCCAGACCTAAAAATAACAGGTAGCTCAAGTGGCATCATAGGTTCTTGAAATGTCATCTGAGAACCAGGGTGAGTCAATGGAAGGGCAGGTAACCTAAATCCACCTAGAAAGTCGGGGAAGGAGAGCTGCCACAGGAAGGCTCAGGTGTGACTTGGCTATTTTAAGTCACAGTTTGAAGATGATCCATTCCCTTCTACTTGCCCTAATGACCTGACTGATACCACTGTCTTTAAAGATTAACTATTACACTTTGGAAGCCAAGTGGTTTTAGTCACAGCATGGAATGTTCTTAATGCGTGCAGGAAGATTAAAGGAATGGTGATAAACTCAAGAAGGGGCAAAAAGACTGTGGAAGGATTGGAGTGGTGGAATGAGGTTGGAGGAGTCTATACTTTTTGCAGGTAAACAAATTTAAAGAGAAGGCGTATTTTTCAGTGGCATTCCCACCTACTGTAACTGCAAAGAAAATATCTTATTCTAAGAAAATCAGATAACTAACCATGATGTTTATTGGGTTAATCGTGAAGAAATATTCGAGAAAATTACAAGTTCATTTTTTTAAAAAAGAGATTATTTAAACTTTCTCTGATACTCTATTTCTCTCCATCATTATTTGTAACTTACCAATACCTTTTGAAAGACTTTTTGCGAGTATTTATACTATGGAACATCTTCTTTAAATGTTTCAATCAAGTTGAGGAAGTCTTAGAATTCTCGTACATGTCTGTCTTCTCATACATCATTTTGATGCTTTGAATATCGCAGGTGTAACTTTACCATATATGTGCTAGTGTCTCAGGGCTACAAACATAAAAAATTTTGCCTGATATAAATCATGGTACTGTTGATTTTTCACATACAGAATATATTAACATATATGTGAGCATTCAGTTCAGTTGTTCAGTCGTGTCCGACTCTTTGCGACCCCATCAACTGCAGCAGGCCAGGCCTCCCTGTCCATCACCAATTCCCAGAGTTTACTCAAACTCATGTCCATTGAGTCGGTATTGCCATCGAACCATCTCATCCTCTGTTGTCCCCTTCTCCTCATGCCTTCAATCTTTCCCAACATTAGGGTCTTTTCAAATGAGTCAGCTCTTCGCATCAGGTGGCCAAAGTATTGGAGTTTCAGCTTCAACATCAATCCTTCCAAAGAACACTGAGGACTGATCTCCTTTAGGATGGGCTGGTTGGATCTCCTTCCTGTCCAAGGGACTCTCAAGAGTCTTCTCCAACACCACAGTTCAAAAGCATCAATTCTTTGGCACTCAGCTTTCTTTATACTCCAACTCTCACATCCCTACATGACTTCTGGAAAAACCATAGCCTTCACTAGATAGACCTTTGTTGGCAAAGTAATGTCTCTGCTTTTTAATATGCTATCTAGGTTGGTCATAACTTTCCTTCCAAGGAGTAAGCGTCTTTTAATTTCATGGCTGCAGTCACCATCTGCAGTGATTTTGGAGCCCAAAAAATAAAGTCAGCCACTGTTTCCACTGTTTCCCAATCTATTTCCCATGAAGTGATGGGACCAGATGCCATGATCTTAGTTTTCTGAATGTTGAGCTTTAAGCCAACTTTTTCACTCTCCTCTTTCAATTTCATCAAGAAGCTCTTTGGTTCTTCTTCACTTTCGGCCATAAGGGTGGGGTCATCTGCATAGCTGAGGTTATTGATATTTCTCCTGGCAATCTTGAGTCCAGCTTGTGCTTCATCCAGCCCAGCATTTCTCATGATGTACTCTGCATATAAGTTAAATAAGCAGGGTGACAGTATACAGCCTTGACATACTCCTTTTCCTATTTCAAACCAGTCTGTTGTTCCATGTCCAGTTCTAACTGTTGCTTCCTGACCTGCATGCAGATTTCTCAACAGGCAGGTCAGGTGGTCTGGTATGCCCATCTCTTTCAGAATTTTCCACAGTTTATTGTGATCCACACAGTCAAAGGCTTTGGCATAGTCAATAAAGCAGAAATAGATGTTTTTCTGGAACTCTCTTGCTTTTTCGATGATCCAGCAGATGTTGGCAATTTGATCTCTGGTTCCTCTGCCTTTTATAAAAACAGCTTGAACATCTGGAAGTTCACGGTTCATGTATTGCTGACACCTGGCTTGGAGAATTTTGAGCATTACTTTACTAGCGTGTGAGATGAGTACAATTGTGCGGTAGTTTGAACATTCTTTGGCATTGCCTTTCTTTGGGATTGGAATGAAAACTGACCTCTTCCAGTCCTGTGGCCACTGCTGAGTTTTCCAGATTTGCTGGCATATTGAGTGCAGCACTTTCACAGCATCACCTTTGAGGATTTGAAATAGCTCAACTGGAATTCCATCACCTCCACTAAGTTTGTTCATAGTCATGCTTCCTAAGGCCCACTTGACTTCACATTCCAGGATGTCTGGCTCTAGGTGAGTGATCACACCATCGTGATTATCTGGGTCATGAAGATCTTTTTTGTACAGTTCTTCTGTGTATTCTTGCCACCTCTTCTTAATATCTTCTGCTTCTGTTAGGTCCATACAATTTGTGTCCTTTATTGTACCCATCTTTGCATGAAATGTTCCCTTGGTATCTCTAATTTTCTTGAGACGTCTAGTCTTTCCCATTCTATTGTTTTCATCTATTTCTTTGCACTGATCACTGAGGAAGGATTTCTTATCTCTCCTTGCTATTCTTTGGAACTCTGAATTCAGATGAGTATATCTTTCCTTTTCTCCTTTGTTTTTCACTTCTCTTCTTTTCACAGCTATTTGTCAGGCCTCCTCAGGCAGCCACGTTGCTTTTTTGCATTTCTTTTTCTTGGGGATGGTCTTGATCCTTGTCTCCTGTACAATGTCATGAACCTCCATCCATAGTTCTTCAGGCACTCTGTCTATCAGATCTAGTCCCTTAAATCTATTTCTCACTTCTACTGTATAATTGTAAGGGATTTGATTTAGGTCATACCTGAATGGTCTAGTGGTTTTCCATACTTTCTTCAATTTAAGTCTGAATTTGGCAATAAGGAGTTCATGATCTGAGCCACAGTCAGCTCCCGATCTTGTTTTTGCTGAGTGTATAGAGCTTCTCCATTTTGGCTGCAAAGAATATAATCAATCTGATTTCAGTGTTGGCCATCTGGGGATGTCCATGTGTAGAGTCTTCTCTTGTGTTGTTGGAAGAGGATGTTTGCTATGACCAGTGCGTCCTCATGGCAAAACTCTATTAGCCTTAGCCCTGCTTCATTCTGTACTCCAAGGCCAAATTTCCCTGTTACTCCAGGTGTTTCTTGACTTCCTACTTTTACATTCCAGCCCCCTATAATGAAAAGGACATCTTTTTTGGGTGTTAATTCTAAAAGGTCTTGTAGTTCTTCATAGAACTGTTCAACTTCAACTTCTTCAGCATTACTGGTCTGGGCATAGACTTGGATCACCGTAATATTGAATGGTTTGCCTTGAAAATGAACAAAGATCATTCTGTCGTTGTTGAGATTGCATCCAAGTACTGCATTTCGGACTCTTTTGTTGACTATGATGGCCACTCCATTTCTTCTAAGGGATTCTTGCCCACAGCAGTAGATATAATGGTCATCTGAGTTAAATTCACCCATTCCAGTCCATCTTAGTTCGCTGATTCCTAAAATGTCGATGTTCACTCTTGCCATCTCCTGTTTGACCATTGCCAATTTGCCTTGATTCATGGACCTAACATTCCAGGTTCCTATGCAATATTGCTCTTTACAGCATTGGACCTTGCTTCTATCACCAGTCACATCCACACTGGGTGTTGTTTTTGCTTTGGCTCCGTCTCTTCATTTTTTCTGGAGTTATTTCTCCACTGATCTCCAGTAGCATATTGGGCACCTACTGACCATAGGAGTTCATCTTTCAGTGTCCTATCTTTTTTCCTTTTCATACTGTTCATGGGGTTCTCAAGGCAAAAATCCTGAACTGGTTTGCCATTCCCTTCCCCAGTGGACCACATTTTGTCAGAACTCTCCACCATGACTCGTTCATCATGGGTGGCCCTATATGGCATGGCTTAGGTTCACTGAGTTAGACAAGGCTATGGTCCATGTGATTAGATTGGTTAGTTTTCAGTGATTGTGGTTTCATTGGGCATTAGGTTAAGACAAATTAAATCTTATTTCCATTCCACTACTACAGAGAGTAAAACTACTTCCAAAAATTTTGAATTCCCTCTAAACTTTACAGTTTTCATTCCAATCCCAAAGAAAGGCAATGCCAAAGAATGCTCAAACTACCGCACAATTGTACTCATCTCACACGCTAGTAAAGTAATGCTCAAAATTCTCCAAGCCAGGTGTCAGCAATACATGAACCGTGAACTTCCAGATGTTCAAGCTGGTTTTATAAAAGGCAGAGGAACCAGAGATCAAATTGCCAACATCTGCTGGATCATCAAAAAAGCAAGCGAGTTCCAGAAAAACATCTATTTATGCTTTATTAACTATGCCAAAGCCTTTGACTGTGTGGATCACAATAAACTGTGGAAAATTCTGAAAGAGATGGGCATACCAGACCACCTGACCTGCCTGTTGAGAAATCTGCATGCAGGTCAGGAAGCAACAGTTAGAACTGGTCATGGAACAACAGACTGGTTTGAAATAGGAAAAGGAGTACGTCAAGGCTGTATATTGTCACCCTGCTTATTTAACTTATATGCAGAGTACATCATGAGAAATGCTGGGCTGGATGAAGCACAAGCTGGACTCAAGATTGCCAGGAGAAATATCAATAACCTCAGCTATGCAGATGACCCCACCCTTATGGCCGAAAGTGAAGAAGAACCAAAGAGCTTCTTGATGAAAGTGAAAGAGGAGAGTAAAAAAGTTGGCTTAAAGCTCAACATTCAGAAAACTAAGATCATGGCATCTGGTCCCATCACTTCATGGGAAATAGATTGGGAAACAGTGGAAACAGTGTCAGACTTTACTTTTTTGGGCTCCAAAATCACTGCAGATGGTGACTGCAGCCATGAAATTAAAAGACGCTTACTCCTTGGAAGGAAAGTTATGACCAACCTAGACAGCATATTAAAAAGCAGAGACATTACTTTGCCAACAAAAGTCCATCTCATCAAGGCTATGGTTTTTCCAGTGGTCACGTATGGATGTGAGAGTTGGACGGTGAAGAAAGCTGAGCGCCGAAGAATTGATGCTTTTGAACCGTGGTGATGGAGAAGACTCTTGAGAGTCCCTTGGACTGCAAGAAGATCCAACCAGTTGGATGTTGAAGATGAAACTCCAATACTTTGGCCACCTGATGCAAAGAGCTGACTCATTTGAAAAGACCCTGATGCTGGGAAAGATTGAGGGCAGGAGGAGAAGGGGACGACAGAGGTTGAGATAGTTAGATGGCATCATTGACTCGATGGACATGAGTTTGGGTGGACTCCGGGAGTTGGTGATCGACAGGGAGGCCTGGCGTGCTGCCGTTCATGGGATCGCAAAGAGTCGGACTGAGCAACTGAACTGAACTAAACTAAGCTTTATCACTTGTCAGATTTGCTGCCATAGTTCTATCTGAGAATTTGAGGTTTGCCTTAATGCTGTGTGGCTATATGCTTTGTGTGTATGCTATATATAGGTTTTAATTGTTTTAACAAATGTATGTCATTCTCCATAAAGTTATTTTGTAAGTTGTAGTAACTTTCTCATATATGAAGGATGGTCCGGGATCCCTAGGTGGCTCAGTGGTAAAGAATCCACCTGCCAATGTAGGAGCCGCAGGAGACATGGGTTCAGTCCCTGGGTGGGGAAGATCCCCTGGAGGAGGAAATGGCAACCCACTCTAGTATTCTTGCTTGGGAAATCCCATGGACAGAGGAGCCTGGTGGGCTATAGTCTGTAGGAGCACAAAGAGTTGGACACAACTGAAGCGACTTGGCACTCACACGTGCTTATAGTATAGTATAGTGTAGTGTAGTATAGTATAGTATAGTATAGTATACTCCCTCCTTGACTGGCAGTCCTCATACCTGTGAGATGAGACAATCATACAAAACAGTTTCTAAGAGTCATCCTCTCCTTTCCACCCCAAAGTGTGCTTGACTTCTTTTGTTCATAGTTCAGTGTCTTTTTCATCAGGGTCTCCCCCAGAGCAGAGTCTTTGTGCACGCTGTGACATGGCGCACACCTTTAGAACTCTTCACAGGTAATTCATTCACATGCCTCGTACCAAAGTTCATGCCTCATTTCTAGAGCCTACTTGTATCTGTTGGTCGTGGGCTGTGATGGTTCAGTTGAGGCTGAGTTGAGCTGACCCATGCTTCTTCCCTGATGTACACCTATGAGTGGAATTACTAGATCATATGATAGCTCTGTATTCAACATTTTGAGAAACTGATAACCTGTTTTCCCACAGCATCTAGGAGGAGCATATGAGGGTTCACATTGCTTTACAGCCTTGCCAACACTTGTTACTTCCATCTTTTTTATCATAGTCATCCTAGGATGACTATTCAACTCAAAATATTGAATACAGAATTACCATATGAACTAGTAACTCCACTCATAGGTGTACACCTGGGTCGGCTCAACTCAGCCTCAACTGAACCGTCACAGCCCATGGTCTACAGATATAAGTAGGCTCTAGAAAGGAGACATGAGATATAAGCTTCAGGAAGTTATATCTCACTGTGGTTTGAATTTTCATTTGACAGGTGACATTAGTGGTAAAGAACCCATCTGCTAATGCAGAAGACATAAGAGACATACAAGTTTATTCCCTGAGTGGGGAAGATTGCCTGGAGGAGGGCATGACAACCCACTCCAGTATTCTTGCCTAGAAAATCCCCATGGACAGAGGAGCCTGGAAGGCTACAGTCCATAGGGTTGCAAAGAGTTGGACATGACTTAAGCTCCTGAGCATGCAATGATGTTTTGCATCTTTTCATGCATTTATCAGCCATTTATGTATCTTCTTTGGAGTTTTCTCCACTTTTGTCTAACAGAGAAATAGAGTCATGGAAGAAATTTTATGCCCAATACAAAGAAAAGGTCTTGACTAGCAAGGCAAATATGGGACACATTTTGAAATGAGACAGACACTGTAGCACCTCTAACTCAATCTCAGAGTGCCAAAGGTTTCAACTCTGACATTGAATAGCAGAAGTCAGGATAGACTTGTGTGTATATACAGCAGCAGTAGGCAGGTACAGCTGTCCACAAATAAAAAACTGTTCTATTTTAGGGATAATGGTAGGAATAAGATTATTTTGTAGAGGTTGAGATAGAGTTTGAAGGGTTTGCTTATTGAGAATACAGAGTAATAATGAACTGATAGATCCTTGCCTTGTCTCGGTTTTGTAAGTAAATCGGTATGACTTAGGGCACTGGGCTTTAACATCATTATTAGTAGAATTGGAGGATTGGCTATATTTTCTAGTCTCAAATATTTTATGTATCTCTGAGAATAAAGAAAACATCAGGGAAGAGTGAGAAAGCTTATTAAAAATTATGTGTTGTTTCTATCAAAGAACTTTTTCTCATGATGATAGTGATGACAATCAGGACTTCATAGGCAGACATGGCCATTTTGAAGAAAAGAGCAGATATAAAAGACTCCTAAATAAATATCAAAATTCATTAAAAGGTGTGGGAAAAGGTTCCTTGGAAGAGCAATGATGGAAACCATACTATTGACAATAACATTTTAACTGCTTAGCAATGGATGTTTAATTATTATGCAACACTTATAGAGCACTTACTATGTGATGTAAATGGAGAGGAAATGATATAAATTCAGAAAAGATGCGAGGAGAGGCCTTTCAAGGATATGGAAAAAGGAGAAATCTTCTCTGGGGCCATTTTCCCCACAACTCCAAGAAGCAGCAGCCGATGGTGGCTATCATTATAAGGAAGCTTCAGGATAAATGAAGACACCTGCCAAGGGACTTCACCAAGACACTTTCAAGTCTTGATAAACATGAACTAATTAATTTTCACAATACCGTTGTGAGGTGGAAAGTAGCATTTTCCTAGTTTTACAGACAGGAAAGTGTCAGCATGTAAACATAATTGATTTGTCCCCTCTGCATAGTGAAGCTGTGACAAGACAATAAGAAGTTCAACTTTCAGACCTTCATTTTCAACTTACCTTCCAATACATCCCCTTAGTGAAAGTGTTGCCTTTTCTTATAAGACAGTATTGGACAGTGTATGTACCCATTTTATGGGGTAGGTACAGTTATTTCCAAAGAATAGCAAGGAGAGATAAGAAAGCCTTCCTCAGTGATCAGTGCAAAGAAATAGAGGAAAACAACAGATTGGGAAAGACTAGAGATCTCTTCAAGAAAATTAGAGATACCAAAGGAAAATTTCATGCAAAGATAGGCTCAATAAAGGACAGAAATGGGATGGACCTAACAGAAGCAGAAGATATTAAGAAGATGTGGCAAGAATACACAGAAGAACTGTACAAAAAAGATCTTCATGACCCAGATAATCACGATGGTGTGATCACTCACCTAGAGCCAGACATCCTGGGATGTGAAGTCAAGTGGGCCTTAGAAAGCACCACTACGAGCAAAGCTAGTGGAGGTGATGGAATTCCAGTTGAGCTATTTCAAATCCTCAAAGGTGATGCTGTGAAAGTGCTGTACTCGATATGCCAGCAAATTTGGAAAACTCATCAGTGGCCACAGGACTGGAAAAGGTCAGTTTTCATTCCAATCCCAAAGAAAGGCAATGCCAAAGAATGCTCAAACTACCGCACAATTGTACTCATCTCACACGCTAGTAAAGTAATGCTCAAAATTCTCCAAGCCAGGCTTCAGCAATACGTGAACCGTGAACTTCCAGATGTTCAAGCTGGTTTTAGAAAAGGCAGAGGAACCAGAGATCAAATTGCCAATATCTGCTGGATCATCGAAAAAGCAAGCGAGTTCCAGAAAAACATCTATTTCTGCTTTATTGACTATGCCAAAGCCTTTGACTGTGTGGATCACAATAAACTGTGGAAAATTCTGAAAGAGATGGGAATACAGACCATCTGACCTGTCTCTTGAGAAACCTGTATGCAGGTCAGGAAGCAACAGTTAGAACTGGTCATGGAACAACAGACTGGTTCAAAATAGGAAAAGGAGTACGTCAAGGCTATATATTGTCACGCTGCTTATTTAAGTTATATGCAGAGTACATCATGAGAAACGCTGGGCTGGAAGAAACACAAGCTGGAATCAAGATTGCCGGGAGAAATATCAGTAACCTCAGATATGCGGATGACACCACCCTTATGGCAGAGAGTGAAGAAGAACTAAAGAGCCTCTTGATGAAGGTGAAAGAGGAGAGTGAAAAAGTTGGCTTAAAGCTCAACGTTCAGAAAACTAAGATCATGGCATCTGGTCCCATCACTTCATGGGAAATAGATGGGGAAACAGTGGAAACAGTGTCAGACTTTACTTTTTTGGGCTCCAGAATCACTGCTGATGGTGATTGCAGCCATGAAATTAAAAGACACTTACTCCTTGGAAGGAAGGTTATGGCCAACCTAGATAGCATATTTAAAAGCAGAGACATGACTTTGCCAACAAAAGTCCATCTAGTCAAGGCTATGGTTTTTCCAGTGGTCATGTATGGATGTGAGAATTGGATGGTGAAGAAAGCTGAGCGCTGAAGAATTGATGCTTTTGAACTGTGGTGTTGAAGACTCTTGAGAGTCCCTTGGACTGCAAGGAGATCCAATCAATCCATCCTAAAAGAGATCAATCCTGGGTGTTCATTGGAAGGTCTGATGTTGAAGCTGCAACTGCAATACTTTGGCCACCTCATGCATTGGAAAAGACCCTAATGCTGGGTAGGATTGGGGGCAGGAGAAGAAGGGGACGACAGAAGATGAGATGGTTGGATGGCATCACCGACTTGATGGACATGGGTTTGGGTAGACTCTGGGAGTTGGTGATGGACAGAGAGGCCTGGTGTGCTGCAATTCATGGGGTCACAAAGAATCAGACACGACTGAGTGACTGAACTGAACAGTTATTTCCAAGAATATAAAATCATCACATTTGAGATGGGAGCCCTAGAAATCATCTAATTTAATCCCCTTTTTACATGTATTAAGTTACTCACCATGAGCATAGTATTTGCTAGGACTGGAATATAGATTAGAGCCCTTATTTATCTTGACTTTCATTGGCCAACTCTGATTTTCACACATTCTATGCATAATATCCTACTGTTTCTTTTTCTGTGGAATGCGACAAAATTGTACAAACTGAAAGTGTCATGATCAGAAGTCCCCGTGAAAGCTACCAACCCAAACAGTGCATCTGGCTCTTAAATCTTCTGTAAGTCTGTTAAGTGGCTATCTGTACTGTGATCAGCACAGCCAGTGAGTGATCAGAAAGCTACCACATGCTACGCAGCTCTGCCATTTCCTAACTCTTAGGAAGATCTCCCTCACTTTAACAGTCATCAAATCACTGCCCCCTGCACCACTGACCCCTAGTTCCTGCCCATCTACTCTCAAGACTCCTTCTATTCAAATTTTCCTGGCCACCTTTATTGCTACCAGTTTAACATTCTCTCAGTAAGTGTATATGAAGCCCCATCTATAGGAGTCACCAACAATAAACTGATAAATAAGGAAAACAATCCAACAGAGGAAATAATGCATAAGTAGGCAGTTTTAATAAAAGGTGAGAAGAGCCATGATAAAAGGTGATGGGCTAGCCAAAACATCCATCATCAAAAAGTCTACGAGTAATAAATACTGAAGAGGGTGTGGAGATAAGGGAGCCCTCCTACACTCTTAGTAGGAATGTAAATTGGTACAGCCACTGTGGAAAACAGTTTGGAGATGCCTTAAAAAACTAAAAATAGAGATACCGTATTATCCAGCTATCCTACTTCTAGGCATATATCTGGAGAAGATGAAAACTCTAACTCAGAAAGATACACACACCCCATTGTAGCACTATTACAATAACCAAGACATGGAAGCAAACTAAATGCCCCTTGACAGAAGAATAGATAAACAAGATGTGGTATACACACACACACAATGGAATGTTGCTGTTCAGTCACTTAGCCAGGTCCGGCTCTTTGCAACCCCATGGACTGCAGCACACCAGGCCTCCCTGTCCATCACCAACTCCCAGAGCTTGCTCAAACTCTTGTCCATTGAGTCAGTGATGCCATCCAACTATCTAATCCTCTGTCATCCCCTTCTCCTCCCACCTTCTATCTTTCCCAGCTTCAGGGTCTTTCCAATGATTTGGCTCTTCATATCAAGTGGCCAAAGTATTGAAGCTTCAGTTCAGCATCAGTCCTTCCAATGAATATTCAGGGTTGATTTCCTTTAGAATTGACTGATTTGATCTCCTAGCAGTCCAAGGGACTCTCAAGAGTCTTCTCCAACACCACAGTTTGAAAGCATCAAATTCCTCAGCGCTCAGCCTTCTTTGTGGTCCAACTCTCACATCCATACATGACTACTGGAAAAACCATAGTTTTGACTATATGGACCTTTGACTATATGGCAAATAACTATATCACTACAATTGTTATAAATACTATGAAAGGAAAAGAACTTTTTGCTATGGAATAAATGTAATTTTTAAAGGGCTCTGAAAGAATATTTCTCTATGAGGACCTGACATTTTCTCTAAGACTTAAAGAATACAAGAGTTAACCGGGCAGAGACAAAAGAAAAAATGCCGGCGGAACGGAGGCAGGAGTTTGGGGAGCCTTGTGAGCTGAGAGGATAAGCAGGGCTCCAGAATTAAGTAGCTAGGCTGAGGGGGTAAAGGAGAGGGCTCAGCTCAGGCAGAGCCTTGTGGACCAAGGAGGAACTTGCAGTTGAAGTTAAATGCAATAAGAAGTGACAGGAGGGTTTTAGGTCAACTTTTCTCTGCTGAGAGGAACAGATGGGAGCTGGCGAAACAGTTTATGAAGAAGTGAGTGTGTAGATGCTCAGTAAAGAAATATCAAACTGAATGATTTAGTTTCAGAGTGAAGATTTGAGTTCTGTTTCTTTTCTATTTTCTAAACTTAATATGTGCTAAGTCACTCATTGTGTCCAACTCTATGCAACCCCATGGACTGAAGCCTGCCAGGCTCCTCTGTTCATGGGGATTCTCCAGGCAAGAATAGTGGAGTGGGTTGCCATACCCTTCTCCAGGGGATCTTTCCTACCCAGGGATCGAACCCATGTCTCTTGGGTCTCCTATATTGTCAGGCAGATTCTTTACCACTAGCACCACCTGGAAAGCCCAAATTTAATATATGTGAGTTCAGTTAGAAAATTTAAAATCCTTCCTGTTGTTTGGTCTTTGGTCCTGCCTAAAACAGATATCTTTCAGTCACATGGTTAACATATCTCTCAATGACAAAAATATATGAATGCATGAAACAAAAGTTGCTTTGGCTAATTATTTCCCCCATGCTCTTTGAATGTTCAAGCTCACTTGAGCCTCAGGCATTGTTTGGATTTTACTGCCATCTAGTGTCTCTAAACACATAAGTTTATTTGTGTTTCTGAACAAGACACTCCTCCCAAGCTGTGCAAGTGAGCAAATAAATTTCTGCTTATGTAGTGGGAGAATCTCTGTTCGGGTTTTATTTATATTGCATTTAAATCATTATAAAGTAAGTCTGATCTTACTACCCTCTCTTTTGTCTGTCTAGTTATCTAAGGTTTCATTGATCCTTACACCCGCACTGTCTTCCTAAGGCTCTCATTTTGAGAATTCCTCCGAAATGTTATGCGAGGCCTATCAGTGTGCCCCCTGCACAAAAGCATCTGACCTTAGGTAGCATGGGGGAGTTGAAACCTTCTCCCCAGGTCAAATGCAGAGGGCTTGTGGCTGCTTAAGGACAAACATCTTTTCCTAAAATGCAAATATAAGTTAGCAGCAGACCTGGTGTCCCTTCACAGTGGTTTCCACCCAAAATTCAGGGCTCACTGGATCCCTGAGGCTACTGGTTTTAGCATTAGTTTTAGTTTCTGTTTTAATCTGTTTTTACAAGGCTCAGAAATATCATTGGCCCAAAATGTATTCTCAAGCTATTGCAGTTCAATTTGGCTTGGTTTCATTAATCAAAGTTGGGCAAAGAATACTGCCGTTACCAACACTTTTTTCAGAACACAGGCGAGGGTATACATACATTTGTGTTACACTCCTCCATGCACTTGTTTAAACATACCAGAACACGTTCTTTTGTCCACCACATCCTTCATTATAATTTTATTTCTCTTCAAAGGTCCCAAGCCACTCGTTTCCGTTGGCATCAGCCAGCTCCTTTTGACAAGCAGCAGACGTGGGCAATAGATAATGTTTATATTGGGGATGGCTGCATAGATATGTGCAGTGGCCATGGAAGGTGCATCCAAGGAAATTGTGTGTAAGTAGTTTTTTTTCTTTCTTCTGTAGAAAGTCCCTGACACACATTCCAGCCAGATTTTTCTGAAACTGGTTTTTTAATCACTCCCAAACTGCTTTAAGTTATATATTTTTCCTGAAATCTGACATTGAGCTAACTGTGAAGTTTATGGCTATAGCACCTTCAGTCTTGCTTAGAGATTAGGAACTGAGAAATCCTATCTTTTAAGGAGAAGGCTGAGCTATAATTGACTGTGTTTTATTTTCTTCTGTGTTTTTGTGATACACCTGAGCCTTGAGAGAAATATTAAAGGAGGTTCAAGAGTTCAGCATGTTCTAACTGAAAATAATATATCGTAAGTTTTTCTCACTTAGGTCTGAAAGTGTATGTAATGATGTGCATTACTTGTGGTTTGAATAGTATTCCTATGTTATTTGCATAAGAAAGTATATAAATACCTGATCAATATACCAGGTGTATTTCATGGAGAGACCTGGGATTTTACTCTTATAGAGCCTTAGCATCTTTGGAAGGATCTAAACAAAGTGTGTGTTCTGTGTACGTATGTTGTATACTACGAGGCTCTGTGCTTTATTTTCAAAGACTCTGCTGTTAGATGGGGTAGTATGAATGAAGATCCTGATAAAGAATTCACATTTCCCTTCTCCATTAATCTCTGCACACCTGGGAAGTCTTTCTTTTGATTAATGATTCTAGCCCATATCAACCATGACCTCTGCGACCCCAGAGCTTCCCAGTCCTATATTCATATTTCTTCCCACAGTCCTGTGGTCAAAGATGGCAGATGCTATCCAAAGTGCCCTTTGCTATTTGGAACCTGGCCTCTTGAATTCCTGATTGGCCCAAAGTCTCTGTTAAAAAGCCCGATTTCATAAATTATTAGGACCAACCAGTTTAGTTTGGTATCTGCAATTGCTTATCAGCCATCCAGAGCTGTGTCATGTAGGGACAGGGCTTTAGTGAATTCTTTCAGGTTGCTTCTTACTCTTCACCTATAAGCCGAAGTCACTAATTTAGGAAAGCCTAGATGCAGTTAATCCACTGCTTATTTCTAACCTAAAGCACTGTTAAGGAGAGCAGCTGAATTACGGCAAACTCTGTGAAGATAACTAATCTTTCATCATCTTGGACTCGGAAAAGGAGTTGGCCTCACTAATTTGAGAGCGCACTTGCAGGGCCTGTGTTTGATGTTGACTTTTCTCTTTCTCCACTCCCAGCTGTGATGAGCAGTGGGGTGGCCTGTACTGTGATGAGCCTGAGACCTCTCTTCCAACTCAACTCAAAGACAACTTCAATCGGGCCCCATCTAACCAGAACTGGCTGACTGTGAATGGAGGGAAATTAAGTACCGTGTGTGGAGCTGTGGCGTCAGGAATGGCTCTTCATTTCAGTGGGGTTAGTGTCTGGTTGCTGTTTATTCATTTCTGCATCCTCTGAGTTCCTCCCCCTCCCAAAACTGACTCTCTTTTGAAGTTTAATCGACAAATCAAGATGCAGAGGTAGAAATTCTAAATACACAAACCTGATGTCAACTCACAACTTCCTACAAATCAGAAAATGCTAATCATTTTCAGCATTTTCCTGTCACAAATCAGTTGTGACAATTTAATTATGCAGGGTGGTGTCAGTACAGGCATATTTAAGTGCACACACACAAAAAAAGGATTTAAATGAATTTCCACCCTGGGATAGAGAGCTTCCACAATGTGTGAGGGTCTTCCATCTGGATAATGTTCTAATTGAAAATTCCTGAGCTTGCAACAGATTTGGGATTTAAGGAGCCAAAAATCTGGAAAATAAGCTTTGATGTTTCCTGAATTTATTAACAATAATTAACTTACCCAAGCAAGAATAACTGTTAGTAATTCCTAGACATTTGTATTTATAGCAGATTATTTTGTGAATGATAGCAGCAGTGTTAGAAAATTGCTTTGAGAAGTTTTATAATCATTCTGCACTGCTGCCAAAGATGAATTGTTTAAAAGTAGAATTTCTCCAGTAGTTTGATTAAAGACCTTTCATATGTAAATTTAATTTTTAAAAATTGCAAATTCACTGTCAGTTATTTGTTTCCCTACCATGCCCTACCTTAGAGTTTGCATTTGTGCCAATGAAGTGTACTAGTATTTTAGTCCAAGAGTAGCAACAGAACATACAGCATACAGAATTTTTATAATCATCAACAGTGGTTAAGAATGCAATGTTCACAATACTCTTTCTTCTTTAGTATTAACTTAGATGGAACTCTGATACCTAATCTTCCTCATAGTTTCACCTATTAATAAGAAACAACTACCTATCTATGTTAATGAATTAATATAGAAAATATTAAAATCAACTGTAAAAGTTTAAAAAGCTTACACCTAGTATTGCTAATTATAATTAAATCGTATTTTTGGACATCATTTTAAAATTTCATATTAAAATAGTCATCTCAGCGCACTATTTTGTTAATAGCCAATGCCTTTTTAAAAATCTAATAGATACCTATAAATAACTAGAAATAGTTTAAGAAAAATATAGAATAGTTACTTTAATTCCAGCTCTCCTATTGCTTAGGAAAAAAAAAAAGAGAATATCCTTAGAATACATTGCCCTTTGTAAATTCTAATACTAAAATGTTAAAATTCAGTGTATGTTTGCTGTGTACCTACTGTGCACTAGAGGCCATACCAGAAGCTAGGATAGTAGGAGAAATTATAAGAAAATCATTATTGCAATACTGTGTGAGCTGTATTACAAAAGAAAGGATGGAAACCAGAGAACACCTGGAACCTGTCATGACAATTCCTTATCACCGTATTGTTGCTTTCTGCTTCTTAGGGCTGCAGTCGGCTATTGGTCACCGTGGATCTAAACCTCACGAATGCTGAGTTTATCCAGTTTTACTTCATGTATGGATGCCTGATCACACCAAACAACCGTAACCAAGGTGTTCTTTTAGAATACTCCGTCAATGGAGGCATTACCTGGAACCTACTAATGGAAATCTTCTATGACCAGTACAGTAAACCTGGGTTTGTATTCTGTTTTATCTCTAATGACTAGGACATTGAGCAACATTGCTTGATAAGACCTGCCAGCAATCTGTCACAGGGACCACAGGGAGACCTAAACCACACTCACCACTAGAGGATGCCTCTGAGACCATCATGAGGATAAGGTTTCTGAGCTGGATAAACAACTGGTTTGGGTTTTTTTATTTCAAGAACAACTAGTTTGTAAATTTTCAAATAGATAAATACACAATCACAATGCCAATAATGAATAGACCCACTACAAAAAAACATATAAATTAATGAGTTCAACAACATTTTGGGAAAGTGGAAACAAAAAACCAGCTGTTTGTTCACATAGTGTTCACTCCATTTTAGAGACTTGGAGGCTAGAAAATAAACACATTGCTTTCTCCAAAATAAACACAATAAAATGTAAATATACTTAAGAAGCCTAGAGTCTATTTTTAAATTTCTTACTGAAAAACCCTGAATAAACACAATGTATGTGTCATTTTTAAGAATATAGTCTTGAACAGCAAAAATACAATGTGACCAATTGGAAAAGCCAAAAGGTTAGTAAAAAGGAAAAGAACATTTAATAAAGTAGGAGGAGGAGAAGAATATGGAAGAGAAGGATGAGAGAGGAGAGAAACAGAGAAGGTTGGAGGAAAGATGAACAGAGGGGATGGGAAGAGAAGGGAGAGAAGGAATGACTGTGGCCCAAATAAGAGACAAAATAAAATGAGAAACATAGATAATCCCTCAGTGCAAGGCAAGCCAGATACCAGCTAAAAATTAGGTAAAATAAAAGTAATCAAGAATCTTGTAAATGATTGTTGAAATTCAATGTACCAGTCAAGAACAGGTTCAGCTGTGAATTACAGAAAACCTAAAATAACTTGGAAGTTTTTTTTTTTTTTCCTTCTCTTACTGTAAGTTAGATCTAGAAGGAAGCTTCTCAGAGCTGCTCCACTGGCTTCACCAGGACTAGAGACCCAGGTTCCTACTAGCTGGTACTTTTGCCACACTCTACACTTGACCTGCATCTCATGGTCCAAAAGAACCCATATTCCAGCTTGCAAGCAAAAGGATGCGGCAAGAGCAGTGTGCTGTCTCTCTTTAAAGACACTTCCTAACACTTGCCTACACTTCCTTTCACATTACAATAGCCAGAACTTTGTCACAGAGACACACCCAGATGCAAGGGAGCCTGGACATGTTGTCTTTATTCTGGGTGACTATTTGCCTCACTAAGAAGATGGGTTCCTAACATGAAGGGAGAATGGAACTATGGCAATTGAGGAAATGCCAGCAGTCTCTGCCATAAACAAACATTTTAAATCCTGCACGTGCATTAAAGTTGAACACCAAATAAAACTAAGTGGTACGCATTGTAATAGTGCAAAAAAACTGTGCTCACCTATTAGTAGAAGATGGTAGATGAGCCAAGTAAACTGTTTATGAAGAAAGTTATAATGTGTCTCACATACTAGCTTCTGAACACTTAAACAACATAATATACAGAGAGAAGGAGGTTATGTTTCTGTAGGGTAAAAGCATAACTGTCCAATCCACTTTAGTTCTCTGAAGGAGAAACAAATTCACCAAGGTAAGAACAGTGGTCATAATTTATTTACACTTTCAGCAGCCTTAGATAAATTTCCACTCCAAAGGTTTTTAAAATGTGGTCAAGGATTTTTCAGGAAAGAAAAATGAGATTCAAAGTCATTGCTCTGGGTAAAGCTGTGTAATTGTGTGTCCTTCCAGGAATCAATAGATTTATGGTATTACTTAATACTTTCTAAAATGTTAGTTAAACATGGCAATTTAGTGGATAAAAATTATAAAAAGATCTTACAAGGTGAGCATACAAAAAAAAAAAAGAGGAAAGAGGGGGCACAGGTGAGCTTCAAAATTGAGATGCATAAGAAAATGAGCTTTGAAAAAGATTATTTACCTAAAGACTCATAGTCTCCGAACTGCCAGTTACTACATAGGTGAGGGTCTAAGATTCACAGTCTACACTTTCCTTCCCTAAGACTAAGCTCCATTGAGCTGTTGTAACCCAAAGTGTACACAAAATGATGGACATGATCTAAAAAATGTATTTAAATTCCAAGTACTAGAAATTCAACTAACAACAGTGTAGCCTTGAATAGATTTTGATTGATCCCCATCTAGAACACTACCTACTGTTCTGGTCATTATACTTCAAGGAAGATGTAAAGAGAGAAAAAGGGGTAAAAGAATCAACAAGGAGATACTGTGTAAGCAAAACTAAAATAACTAAACCTCTTCAGTGTGAAAGATGAAAACCAAGGGGTCATTTTGAAGCTCTTAGCTTAAGGTTTCTTCCCAGGATGAACTGGGGCTTATTGGCCCTGTCCTGTATTGCTAATACTAAGAGGCAGCCTTGGACTGTAAAGGGAGTTAGATTGGCATGCATTAAAAAGATGAGACTTTACCGCCATCTCTTGCATCTCCTGCGTTGACAGGTGGGTTCTTTACCATTGTGCCTCCAGAGTGAACCCTGCAGTTTTCTGTTTGCCTAGGCCTCCTTCAGATCAGGAGGCATAGGGTATATGCACTTTGGTAGACATAAACCAATATTGACGTAAGAGATGCATGTTTGATCCCTGGGTTGGGAAGATCCCTTGCAGGACAGCATGGCAACCCATTCCAGTATTCTTGCCTGGAGAGTCCCATGGACAGAGGAGCCTGGTGGGCTACAGTCCATGGGGTCGCAGAGTCAGACACAACCAAAGCGACTTAGCACACACACACGATACCATAAAATCAAGACAATTTATTGTGGTTTTTAAAAATTATTTTAGCTAAAGTCCTCTCCTCATCTCCTATGTGATATGCAATGTCTTTATGTCTGGATGCACATCCTTTTCTCCCATGAGACATTTGACACGACTTTTCCCCACCCTCACCATCATTTATTCTTCAGATTCGTGAATATCCTTCTCCCTCCTGATGCTAAAGAGATTGCTACTCGCTTCCGCTGGTGGCAGCCAAGACATGATGGCCTGGACCAGAACGACTGGGCCATTGACAACGTCCTCATCTCAGGCTCTGCTGACCAGAGGACTGTCATGCTGGACACCTTCAGCAGTGCCCCGGTGCCCCAGCACGAGCGCTCGCCTGCAGATGCTGGCCCTGTGGGGAGAATTGCTTTCGACATGTTTATGGAGGACAAAACTGCAGGTAAATTTTCATTGATGTTAAATAAAAATCCATTTGGGTCTTTTACAAAAAATGGAATGTGGAACCTTTTATACATTCTAAAGTGGTTACAGAAACAGTGAAAAGAGTGTTCCCTTTTCCTCTCTCAAACTTCCTGGTTTTACATTGTAATGAAACCTTTTCTTTCTTTCAAGCCAGCAAGCTTGTTTTAATAAATAGCATTCTGTAGTTTTACTAATAGGGTAATTTTCTTTGAGAAAATTTTTGTTTCTACATTTCTTGTTTTCTATTTTGGTTAGAAAGCCAGCATTTTTTGGACGTTTGTTTTACTCTCCAAGGACAAGGATTTTGTTTAGCTGTACATGCATTTGTGATGGCATTTCATGTTTCAGAAATATCCAGAGTCATGCTTGTTACTCTTCATTCTTAATAGGAGTATTGCAGTGGTCTCAGTGTACTGTCAAGGATCTCTCCGTGCTATTCTTATTTTTAATGACTTATTTTCATTTCATCACATTATTCTGGTCCCTTTTTTAAAGTGGTGTGTTATATTAAGTATGTGACTTTGTGATGCCACATACTTGGTTATACTGTATAAAACCTGAAGTGGTATCTTCAGGTAAAGTAGTAATGTTTAATTACATGTATCGTATCAATACTGCAAGTCTTATGGAATAGATAGACTATACCACTGTAGATTCATCAGACAGTGAGACTATGCCATACCCAACTCTGCGCTAGAATCTTACGTAGAAAGAAGGAAAGTGTAATATCTACTTACAACAGTAGTTTATGACACTACAGAAGAGATTAGTGTTAGTTGATTAATGTAAGCCCTTTTTCAGGATTGTAGTGTTCTAGCATATAATAAAATATATAGTGGAGAATAAACTCAGGATATTGTTATTGGAATTCAGATTTCTGTGCCTTTTGATTCTTGAGACCTATACCTCTGCTATAGGACTAAATGTAACTCCAGATCCAATGGAGTGAAAACTAACAGATAATGGCATTATGGTAGCCATTTGAGTCCTGGAGATAAAAATGCTTGTTCTACAGGCATATGTTAAGCTCAGACAAAATCAAAAGAACACAACACTGGTGAAGGCTGGATTCCAATAAAATTGTTGGGTCTCTTCTCTTCTGAGGCCATCCAACTCTTTGCACAGTAACCCAGGCTTCCAGTTGTACCTGTTCATCTCCACTGTGAATGCTGGAGCTAACCAGGAAACTGCCAGAGAAAAGTTGGGCCTGTGAAATCAAAGTGTGTCATGAATTAAATGAAATGTATAGATATGTTTAATTTCTAACCTTTCTGGGATAAAATCATGAAGTTAAAGCACCCCTTCCAAAAGAGAAAGCAAATTGTGAGGCACATGAATGTGTGTGGGGTGTGTGTGTGTGTGTGTGTGTGAGTGTGTTTGAGAGAGAGGCACAATAGGATTACTCTGCACTGATCAAGTCATAATCTTGCTGATTAAATTTTCGTTGACTCTTAGAAGCTTTTTTAAAAATCACTTTATTGAGGTATAATTGATGTACAAAAAGCTGTAGGTATTTAATGTATACAACTTGATGAATTTGGATTTATGTATACACCTATGAAACCATCACCACAATAAAGACCATAAATTTATCAATCATCTCTGAAAGTTTCCTCCTGCCCCTCCTCTTTTTTAATATTGATTTTCCATTATGGTAAGAGCACTTAACATTAAGATCTCTCTTAGTAATTTACATTTTTAAGTACACAATACAGAAGTGTTAACTATAGCCCCCATGTTGTAAAATAGATTTCCAGAACTTATTCACCTTGCATTACTGAAACTTTGTGCCCTTTGACTGACAAGTCCCCTTTTCCCCTTCCACTATTCTACTCTCTGGTTATAAGAGTTTGGCTCTATTACAATTCTTTTCATTGCCCAGGAGATACTACCAAAATTTGAGTATAAACAGCTAACACTTCTCTATCATGTTACTAAAAATATTCCTCTTTCTTTAGATTTGGCCTAGAAAGTTAAACACATGTCAGAAAAACAAATGGATGTACATACATTTCCCTTTGTTTTTCATACGTAACACATAAAATGCATTCTTTTTTCCTAAATGTAGACTTAACTAGTTTAGAAAAAAAAGAATGTATTGTATGTGTTACAAATGAAAACAAACTAATATTGGACACTTGCTATATCTCAGTCTCTGAGTATCTATGTTCCTAAAATGATGTGCTTATATTAGCATTTTGTCTGTAGATGGTATGTAATAGAGAGATTAATACTTAAAATAATTATTGATCTTACCTAAAGTGAAAATTTGCTTTAAAGTATGTTTGTCATAAATCTGTCATAAAATTTTTGTTTTCCTTTTTTTAAGTAAATGAGCACTGGCTATTCCATGATGATTGTACAGTAGAAAGATTCTGTGACTCCCCTGATGGTGTCATGATTTGTGGCAGTCACGATGGAAGAGAAGTATATGCGGTAACCCATGACCTGACCCCCACTGAAGGCTGGATCATGCAGTTCAAGGTGAAAATGTTATGACCTTAACTACGTGTGTGTGCTGTCACTTCAGTCATGTCTGACTCTGAAACCCCATGGACTGTAGCCTGCCAGGCTCCTCTGTCCGTGGGGTTCTCCAGGCAAGAATACTGGAGCGGGCTGCCATGTATCCCTCCTTCTCCATGTGACCTTCCCGACCCAGGGATCAAACCTACATCTCTTATGTCTCCTGCATTGGTAGGTGGGTTCTTTACCACTAGGGCCACCTGGGAAGCCCAGTGTACAACAATCCACTGTAATTCTTCAAGATCCATCTGTCTTCTTTACAGACCAGATAGGTGAGCTGAAAGGAGATGTGATAGAAATCACAAGCCCCATGACCTTAACTATATAAACAGCCATATACCAGCAATATAAAATTGAAAAAAAATTGTACAGACAATGATCATACAGTCTTTATTGACTTAACACATCCATTGAAAAATATTAACAAAATTTAATATTAAGATAACATACATCCCAAGTATATATAACTTAATGATTAAAAGTATTTTATTTTTGAACTATTTCAAGTGAACTTGTGCTATGTGCTGTGCTTACTTGCTCTGTTGTGTCCAACTCTTTGCAACCCCATGGACTGTAGCCTGCCAGGCTCCTCTGTCTGTGGGGATTCTCCAGGCAAGAATACTGGAGTGCGTTGCCATGCCCTGCTCGAGGAGATCTTCCCAACCCAGGGATCAAACCCAGGTCTCCAGCATTACAGGCAGATTCTTTACCATCTGAGCCACCAGGAAAGCCCAAGAATACTGGAGTGGGCAGCCTATCCCTTCTCTAGGGGATTTTCCAGACCCAGGAATTGAACTGGGGTCTCCTGCATTACAGGTGGATTCTCTACCAGCTGAGCTACGAGGGAAGCCCTAAGACGAACTAACATAAGATTTAATGTGCTTCTGAGATTAAATATTAATAGAGCAAAATATTGATAATAAAATGTAGAAAACTGATTTCAGTTCCCTGAGTTTAAATCATTATATGACATAAGCATTCTTTTCCTTTAAGAGAAGATTGTGGTTATATCTACTTTTTTAATAAAAACATTTCAGTCTTTCTGGAGAAAGAAAATTATAGAAAACAAAGGCATGATTAGCATTAATGCCAACATTAATTTTAGCTAAGATCTTATGTCAATCAATTTATTCTGTCTACCTCATTCCCACTGTATTAGCCACAAATGTTGCATTATGACTGTCTCCATCAACAAAGACTGCTGTGTCTTATCAAAAGTACCCTCTGTAATTACTTCACTGTGTCTTACTTGCAGTTGAAAGTGATTTATTGAGAGTCATAAATTGTATAACAAAACAGTAAACTTGGTAAAGCTGTTAGCAATCCTTCTTGGTCAAGCATTCTGCCAAACATAAGTGCCAGACCATTAGCACAACAAACAACAATTTGTAAGAGTAGGCCCAGGCCTTCCAAGGCAATCAGCCAGCTATGCAAAAGCACAGCTTTCAGCTTCTCTCCAAACTCCCTGCACGATATATTTGGCACTTTCTATAATTTGTCACCTAGGGCAACCATGTCAACTCCACCATTCATCACCACAGCAAATAATGAACCTGAAAAGAAACGGATGTGTTGCAGTGTCTGTCAAATAATCAGCAGCTTTCTTACTACCAAGTCCTTAGAGCAGAAGCATGCAATATGGTTTTAATACCTTAATAATCTTGCATCTCTCTGTTTATTAGATCTCTGTTGGATGTAAAGTGTCTGAAAAAGTCACCCAGAATCAAATTCATGTTCAGTACTCTACAGACTTTGGTGTGAGCTGGAATTATCTGGTTCCTCAGTGCTTACCTGCGGATGCAAAATGCTCTGGAAGCGTTTCTCAACCATCTGTATTCTTTCCAACTAAAGGGTGGAAAAGAATCACCTACCCACTTCCTGAAAGCGTAGTTGGAAAGTAAGTAGAAAATTAAAACCTGGTTCTAAGCATTCAGAAGTGGATTTAGACACTGTGGTCAGCCTGAAAGTACTGTGTAATTGTCAGTAAAATGCTCTCTTCCTAACTCTAAAGTTCACTCATTAGTGACTTCCATAATGAACTAATTTAAGGAGACCTCAAGATGTAATCCTCAGACTTGTCAAGATAGGCGCTGACAGGCTCTTCCATTTTCCATACCTCACTATTGCTCTGTGAGCAATAGTGATGGCCTTGGAGCCAGTTGAGAAGGTGTATGTTACCTTATGGACCTTATAAATTGTGCTTTCCACATCGGTCCCTTGTCAATCCATGATAGATGAAGCCAAGAGAAAGCCTAACTCATCATGCTCTTAATACTTGTACAAATCCTAACTCTCCATGCTGTTTATACAAACATAGTTTGTAGGTTTCATTTTTTTTCTTGTCAAAGTATTATGTTCTGCACCTGCAGTGGAAAGTAATTAGCCTAGGCAGTAGTGAGCCAAGATGATTAAACTGTTTTCTGAAAAGTATGTGGATAAGTTAATTTAGGCAATTACCAAAAAATTCCCTTCAACTGTAAAATTAGGGAAAAAGATAAAGAAAATGATAGTTATACTTCTACCATATGTCACAGTTTCTGGCTAAATGAAGAACCTTTTGTGAAACAGATTCGAGATATATGACCAGAACATATAGAGCCTTGGAATAAGGTACTTACACAAGGCAAAAAAAGTCCCATAGAGATTGTTTATTGCATGATCACTCACAGTTTTCTGGAACAAATCTAAAAGGCTTAGTCAGTTAACATGCTAGATAACAATCAGTATACTTTCAGCTGCAGGTAACAGAAAATTCCATTCAAATTTAAATTACATTTGGCTCAATTGAAAGTGAAATATATTATCTGTATAATGAAAAAAATCCAAAGGTAAGTGGACTCTAGGATTGGTTGTTTGACAAGGTCAACAGTGTCTTCAAGGACATTATTATCTCTTATTCTGTTACTCTTATTCTTTGCTCCACTGTCCACATATGGATGTCACACTCAGTCTTCAGACTAGTTTCCTTTGTGAACATAGATGTCTCCCAGAAAGCTGGAGCACAATGCATCCTTACCTATGTCCAATGGAAGAGAAAGAGAGTTGCTTTACTTTCCAGCAAAGCTGGAGCAAGTACCTCTTTGCATCTCACTGGTACAAATTAGTTCAAGAATGTCCATTCCTTACTCCATCAACTGTTAGGGAAATTATATTATGATGATTCTCATATGACTCATCTGGGCTGAAGTGGGTGCTAGAGAGCCACCATACCCTCATTGCCTCATTTCCCCCTCTTGTTCTCACTCTCTTTTTATAATGAGGTATATAATTTACAGTCAGCAAAATGAACACATTTTGATTGTTCCTCACAATTTCTTCCCATTGTATAATCCATGTAACCACCAGAAACAAGATACAGAATGTTTATATCTTCGCAGGATGTTCCCTCATGTACTTTGAACTCTTTCCACCAAAAAAGGATGAAATATTTTAATATAAGGTTGATTATGACACTTCTATTTTCCCCAGAGGACAGAGAAGAGCAATGATAAAATTAAAATCTCAGGGAAATTTTCCTTTAATATAACCCTTCAAAATTGTTTTCTAATTAGCAGTTTACTCTGAGAATATTGATTATCTTTGGGGGATTCAGAAGTTGCTGTTTCCCAACCACCTGAAGGCCGTGTGTATGCTGACAAGGCGCTGTCAAAGGACTGATTTACCTTCTGTACAATTTCAGAAATACAGTTAATAAATCTAAATTGCATTGCAGCCACTGGACTCCAGTTCATAAGCTGATTTTTAATACTTACAGATTTGCATTTTAAAATGTTCCTTTTGCTTGACATAGAGGTTCCACTATATTTTCATTTTGTTTTACAAGTTTACTCACATATTTTAAAATATAAGTTGAACTGGCTTTAAACTTACATTACTAGAAATAGATAATGATGGCCCAAAAACATCTTTTATTAACCCATTTCATCTTGTCAGAATGGTTTAAATGTTTTTTCTCTTGAATACTGAATGTACATGCAGGAATATGGAGCTGAATAAAGTTAACTTTTGTTCTTCACTCCTTTGTTCTTGTGTTGCCAATAGTCCCGTAAGGTTTCGGTTCTACCAGAAGCACTCAGATATGCAGTGGGCAATTGACAATTTCTACCTGGGCCCTGAATGCTTGGACAACTGCAGAGGCCATGGAGATTGCTTAAAGGAACAGTGCATCTGTGATCCGGGATACTCTGGGCCAAACTGCTACTTGACTCACACTCTGAAGGTAAAGTTAAAGCCCCTGAAGAAAGCATGTACCCTCATTGCAGATCGTGCATCAAGAGCCAACTTAAGAGTGAGACTAATAATTTATAACCACATTCTTTGGAGCTCCCAGTAAATAAATCCTTTGGACAGAATCTTAAAAAAAATATATATATATATATATATATATATATATATATATAGTTTATTAAATACAAGAATATTAGGACCAAGTGCTAGTATGTTTTACCCACTTAATAATATAAACCAGTCTGTATAGGTTAAAGAACATACTATGTTTTTTAGAGCAGACTGTTAAAGTCAATATTAAACCTTCCTAAATTCACTTTTTTCAGTAGATATACTATTTAAATTAGGAGGATACTGTTGTTGTTATGAAATAAAACAAATAATATTGATACATTATCACACAAAAAATACAAGTTTTCAAAAAGGCAGAAACAGCACCAGAATTTTTGTTCAGAAAGTGTTCTGATTTGTTGACTGCTGAAATGTGGGTGTGTATTAAATAAGAATAGAGAGATCATTCTTGGAAATTTTAGCCATTATATCATTATTTAACATGCAAAGTATATACAGTTGCTCAACACTGTTGCCATATATATATATATATCTATATACACACACACTCTGTTTCTGTGAATAAATATATTGTATTTATCTTACAGTAACAGAAAAATGACTAAGTTAAAAAAAGTACAAGTGATTGAAATTGAGTGTGTAAGTGACAGACAATGTAAATAAAACCTGTCATTTTGTGACTTCCTTGGTGGTCCAGTGGTTAAGAATATGCCTTCCAATGCAGAGGATGCAGTTTTGATCCCTGGTCAGGGAACTAAGATCCCACATGCCACAGGGCAACTAAGCCTGTGCTCCACAATTACTAACCCCATGCATTTCAATTAGAGAGAAGCCTGCGAGCTGCAACTAAGACCCAAGCAGCCAAAAAAAAAATACATTTTTTAAAAAACTGTGATTTTTTTTTCTACAATACTTCAACAACTTTGGAACTGATAGATTAAAAACATAAAATTGGATCAATGCTCACTTGTATCTGAAGCTGTTAGTTTGTATGTTATCAAATGAGATTATAACATGAGAAACGTAGCCACAGGTAATGAATACATTTTTTGATGTAGAGTCTTTCATGAACATTTAAATTCCACTAGCATTCTTCAGTTTGATAAGAAATTGTAGAAATCTATATTATGAACCCTGAATCAGATATTTCTAATGAGAGTTTAACATGATTACCAAAGCATGTCTTCTGACTCTTGTGTTCTCACATGTAAACCTCCAGTTATAAATTGCATTTATTCGCTAACATTAGTGAGGTAAGGTAAGGCTAACATGTTGACCACATGTCTTTAACTATAGAGTTGATTATGTTCCAAATTTAAAGAGGGTCTATCTAAATCATCTGAACCATACAATAAGATAGCAACTAGACAGCCTACCTAAGAAGTGAAAAGGTATACAGTTTTTCTGTAAATAGCTACTACAGTTAAAACTATAACATATTGTTTTCATGACATATTTCTATCACTAAAAAACAAAAAGAAAAATGAAAAAAAGCCTGCCTCAACCTAATGCAAAACTATATTGTGGACAAAAAGAATGTCCTCGGGACAAATTGAATAGAAAATCAAGATCTTGACTATGATGTGAGGAAATGAAATAATTGAACATAAAATTAGCCATATTGAACAGTAATATTTTATTTATCTATTCTGTTTGGGAAATAAGACTATTCCTGGTTGGTGGTCCTTTTTAATCAAAAGGATAAACTGGAGACTCGGGAAATATTTTATTCTAGATTTTGAGTTCTTCTCCCTGTCATCCTGAATCTTGGCCCTGATAAACATGTGAAAAATCCTTTAAATTGCCTTCCAAGATTGTTTTCTTTTCACTTCATACAGAAAGGTTTGGTTTCAAATGTCCCTGCCTAACCAAATAGACATTTTAAGTTTGTTCTGTGTTAGAAGTTGAAGGGTCCTGGGTGCCTAAAATAGTCTCCAAGGTGCAGGGAGTGGAGGGGGCACATATTTCCAGGGAGAAGAAGACAATCATTCAGGGAATACTGGGACAGGGGGAAGTACTAAAACATCTGTTTTATCTTATTCCTTTAATTTTTTTAAATTTTTGTTCCTGTTTCATGATATCATAATAAATTATAAGAGTACTTTCCATAATATATAAATAAATATTTTGAGAGTATATACTCAAGTAAGTTTTTACAAATAGGAGTATTATTAAACTCAACTTTACAATTGTTCTATTTTAAGATTCTTTCTAGATTTTAAATTCCAATAATTAAGCATTATTTGAGCAGTTTAAATGATCATCAATAGATGATGGACAAGAATATTGTGGATGTATCATGTTGGATTTCTTTTAATATCTTTCAGAAAAGCATTTGAAATCAGCTCTAATTTTTTAAAGTCCAAGATGTAACTTTGTACTGCTTAACTATTCCATAATTATTCTTTGAAGTTGTTACTTTTAAACACATACCACTTACTTTTTTCCAGACTTTTCTGAAGGAACGCTTTGACAGCGAAGAAATCAAGCCTGATTTATGGATGTCGTTGGAAGGTGGAAGTACTTGTACTGAGTGTGGGATTCTTGCAGAGGACACTGCACTCTATTTTGGGGGATCCACAGTGAGACAAGCTATTACTCAAGATTTGGATCTCAGAGGGGCAAAGTAAGTCAATTTTTTTGTTATCTTTGTTACAACTTAGCAAATTGGCCCCCAAACAAGAACACATCTATGAAAGAAGTTGTTATCCAGGGCTTGAGTAGATAATTTGTTCTAACTATCTGTTCTAATGGCTAATTTGTGCTTGCATTCAGATTCCTGCAGTACTGGGGGCGCATTGGTAGTGAGAACAACATGACCTCCTGCCATCGGCCCATCTGCCGGAAGGAAGGCGTGCTGTTGGACTACTCTACAGACGGAGGCACGTTTCAGGGGTGAAAGCCATGCCTTGCAGTGGTTTCCCAAATTCCATCCATTGCCCTTCAGAAAAGTCTCTGCAAAGCTTTGCTGACCTGGCAATGCAAATAGTGAAAGTCACAAAGAGAAAGCTATAGACCTTGGTTGCATTCCACCCATTACACAGTATATATTTTTAACTTCTGTGTTGTACGAAATCTACCCAAAAAGGGAAAAGAGAGAAATCACTTTTTTAAAAAAACTTCAAGCTTATGAGTAAAGACAATAATCACGAGCCATAGCTGAAGCTTGATTATAAATGATACAATTAAGAAATAAATTTTTGCATAGTCTTCCAAGTGAAAGATAATTTTAAAAACATTTTAAAGTGTTTTAAAAAGCTTCTGTGTGAACAAGCATATATTAAATGGTATAGAAAATCTATAAGAAAGCATTAGTAGTTGTGGAAAACTATAGTCAATTTGTGAGTCTGTCACACACTATTTTAACAAGATTTTGTTTCGTTATTTTGAAGTAGCTAGAACCAGACCGTGAGGTAGTACCATGTAGTACCATGAGGTCTTTAGAAAATCAGCATTAGGGAATAGGTATCATTTTTAATAACTGGCAGATAAATAGATGACCCTACCTTAAAAGTATTTTAGGAATTCAAAGGTGTTTTCTTAAGTAATTTAAACATTCAACCTACTCTCTTATCAGTTGATGAGAGAAGCTTCATATTCGTCCAACAAATCACAAATTGCATAGAATTATAATCACTATATTTTAAAATACTAGGAGTATCTTATCTAGAAAGATTTAGAACACGGGTGTTTCTCATTATTTATGAGAAATAATGCATATAGGAATCAAGAACAAAACTTTAGAAGCAGAAAATATTTAATTTTTACCTCGATATTTTTATTTTTGCCCAAGTATTTCTAAATACCCTTCCTCTTATATCATCAGTCTCATTTTGAAACAGTGTGTGAATACTTACACTAAAGTCAGTGAAATCAGTTCTCATTATCTGGCTGAAGATCTCTTTGGAGAACTTGCAGTAACTGCAATATATTGGTGGTTGGTTGTGTTTTTTCCAGTATGTTACTATGTTGGTATATTTGTATTATAGGAATTACTTGGTCTTTGCTCCATGAGATGGATTATCAGAAATACATTTCAGTCAGACATGACTACATACTTCTTCCCGAGGAGGCTCTTACCAACACAACTCGACTTCGCTGGTGGCAGCCTTTTGTGATCAGCAATGGACTTGTGGTCTCTGGGGTAGAGCGTGCTCAGTGGGCACTAGACAACATTTTGATTGGCGGAGCAGAAATCAACCCCAGTCAACTGGTTGACACTTTTGATGATGGTAAGAAACAAGACATTGAGCAATCTTCCCTGTGTATCTTTTGTCTGTTTATGTCTTTACATGAATTACTACATGAAAAGCATTTAGATGAGTAACTACCATATATTTACTGATCAACAAATGTTAGCTATTATTTTGCCTAATAGTTTATACATCTTCAAGATTGACTGGTTTTTGAAATGTCAACAAAGAATTTAATAAATCCCATTAAAGACAAAATGTCTTGCTCTAAATATAATTTGAAATTTCAGCAGCCCCAAATAATTTCAGTTTCTTTAAGAATTTCTATACTGAAGAGATACATATTTTATTGGTTTGAAAGTATTCCAGGAAAAATCTTGCAATGGTAGAAGTTACCCAGACTAGCAATTATATTTTAAAAGTTGGGTAATCGTTGTACTAGCGTTTAATAATCTTTTCTAGATTTGATTGCTTATATATTATACCAATTAAAGAAAATAAAAATCAATCTTAAAGGGTAAGCAAAGAGCTAGAGCATAGACATTCAAGTAGTTCAACAATAAACCAGTTAATTTAAGAGAATAACATGCCATATTACTTCCAATTTATCTTAACAGAAGGCACCTCCCATGAAGAAAACTGGAGTTTTTACCCTAATGCAGTGAGGACAGCAGGATTCTGTGGCAATCCATCCTTCCACCTCTACTGGCCAAATAAAAAGAAGGACAAGACTCACAATGCACTCTCCTCCAGAGAACTCATTATACAGCCAGGATATATGATGCAGTTTAAAGTAAGGGGAAGCGGCTCCTCCAGGCAGTCTAGTGTTACATTTGGGGGAGGGAGTACGGAGAGAAAGCTTATTTGAACAACTATAAGGAAATGATTGATTTCATTCATTAAAAGAGACTTTATTTTATGAATAAAAGAAGTTATCTCTCACAAAGGCCTTTATCTTGTAGGATTATTTGAACACAGATATATTGAGACATAGCAAGACATGCAACTGTATTATATCTCATATATGTAATCTTGACTTCACTTTTACAAACCTTGGAAATAAAAAGCTCAAGTAGGTGCCTTTGTCTATCTCTTTCTTTGTCTCTATCCCTTTCTGTCTCTCTTTCTCTCCTGCCAATTTCTCTACCATTTTCTCTTTATGCCTGTCTCATACATCAAGCTTTGCTTCTTTGTATGTCCTTTTTCATTGTATCTTTCCATTTTTCTTTTCTCTCTGACTTCCAAACAGCAAACCTATACATTAGTCCAATTGAAACCTCCCAAATCCTCAAAGATTTGAAAAGGATTCTCACTTCTTACTAATAAATCCATATTTTACTCATATAGAAAAATGGAAGAGAAGGCATAGGAGGTCATTAGTAGACAAATTAGAGAGAAAGATAAAGCACTATCAATTAATGTCTTATTGCAGAAAACACTAAAAAGGGACATTACAGAAATGCAGTTTATTACTGGATCATTTTAAAAAGACAGATTAGTTGTTCTAATGCCCTTATTTAACAAGATGTGCTACAATGACAGTTAACAGAAAGAATCCTTATTAGCATAAATAAAAATGTGTTCATAGCTGGGAGAAGGGGGAAATGGGGAGTTAATATGTATAGGGTTTCAGTTTTGTAAGAAGAAGAATTCCCAAGTTGAATAAAAAAGACAAATTTTCTGTTTTCCTCAGCTTTGTAGTAAACTCTCCTTCAGAGAGTGGAGGGTGAGGCAAGCCCCTCCGAATGCTGCCACCCTCTCAGGACTATCCTTACCTTAGTGATATGAAGGACACGCTCAAAGTCACATCTAGTGTTACACTACCCCTAATTCCAAGCCATGTCTCTTAAGAGTGAAGGCTTTTCCTCTCCCAGCCCCACATCACACTCATATTTTTGATAAAGTTGGTTGGGGCCTCCTCTTTTATTGCTCCTATCAACCCAGAACTGAAGAGACTGAAATTTTCTCCCCTAGCCAAGTCAATTTGTTTCTTTTAAAAAAGAAAAAAAAACAGAAACTTGTCCCCAGAAATTTAAGAATTAAAGTGTCACTAAATCTGCATCTTTAAAGTCACTATAGACTTTCTGAACACCACATGCAACACCTTTCACCCATTGCTCGTTTTTCATTTTCTCTGTACTATTTGGCACTCTTGTTCTTGTTTTCTCCAGCTGGTGAAATTCTCTTTCCCTTCAGCTTCTGGGTTCTCTGCTGCTTCTCCTCTTACCTTCTTAATAGCTATGTCTATCTCCTTTTTGGCTCTTCTTCCCTCAACCCTCTAAATATCAGCATTTCTTAGTACTTCTCCCAGGCTTTCTTCTCTCTTCATAGACATTCTCACTATTGAGAACTTCATTCATCCTCTGGCTTCAAATATCATATCTTTAAGAGCAACTCCAAGATTTGCATATCCAACCTTGACTGGCTCATCAACATTTAATTCAGTACTTTTAATCGCCTGTGTACTTTTCTACACCTTTGAATTATTGGCACCTCAACACGTTTAATAGTGAACTTCCTATCTTCCCACTTCTGCCAACTCCTCTCTCTGACTTTCCTATTTCTCTTGATGGCATTGCCTCTCACTTATTCACCAGCTCTAAAATTTAATTTAGTCTTTGATTTATCATTTTTTGCATCTAATTAGTTACTCTATCCTTTTCATTCTAATTCCCTGTATTCCTGGCACCCATACCATCTCCTCTCTTTGCACTGTTACCACCTTCATTCTGGCCCTCGTTAAATCAGTAGTCCACTGAGTAGTCTTTTCCTGTCTAATCTCTCTCCACTTCACGTGTCTTCAGCAGCACAGATTGATCCTTACAAAGCACAGCTTTAATACATCATTCTACTGCTCATAAATCCTTAATGACTCCCCATTGCCAACCATATTAAGCTCAAACAGCTTTGACTACAACTCATGGTCTGCCAAACTCAGCCAATCTTTCCAGCCTTCTCTACCAATGTTCTACACTTAAACCAAAATACATTAACCACATGCTATGCTCTAGACATGCCACAGTGCTTTCCCTCTGCGTGTCTGCTCACAGTCCTTCCACCTAAACGTCTTTGTCCTAGCTCTACCTCTGAGACGCTTCCCATTCTTCAGGGATAGTTCACATGCACTCTCATTGATGAATTCTTTTCTTTTTTTTAATTGAAATATATTTGACATATGGCAATGTGTAAATTTAAGTCATACAGCATGTTGATTTGATACATTTATATATTATAATACAGTTGCCACAATAGTGATAGCACTTGTATCACATCACATAATTATTATTTCTGTTTGTAGTTGGAATAATTCAGCTCTCCAACTTCTGAAGAATTATTTTCTCACCCACTTAATCAGATTCAACCTCTCCTTCCTATGAAGCACCAAAGCATTTTACTTTTTTCTGGTTTCCATTTCCACTGCTGGAATACACTTTGTATTCTCTCTCTGAAACCACAGTTGTTTTATGAATAAGCATGTAGTATGAAGTTTATAGCACCAACCTTCCCTAGTGTCAGCACTGAAACAGGACTTGTTGATTGAGTAGATGATTAGAACTTAAATTTGAATCACCAAGTCTTTATAGCATTTATGCACTGTTGATGATTCAAGCATTTAATTGCACATGATATGGAATACTTGTATCTACATGGAAATGGAAAAAACTAGGAATAAATATTAAGTAATTAAAAATTACTATTTTTAATTACATATAAAAATGTAATGGTAGCATCAAGGAAGTTAGTAAATCAATGAAACTATCTTGAACCAGTGATACTTTGTTTCTTTCCATTAATCCTCCTAATACTACTTTCCTTTTGACCAATTTATCTTCCCCAAATTTACAATTAGTATGTTATACTAATTAAGTAAACATAAATAGTATTTTTTAACCTTAATTCTCATCTCCTTGCAAAATGGTATGACTTGTACAAAACTCAAAAGAACGTCTTCCTGGTGTCTGGCAGGCTGCTCTGTAAAAGCTTCTCCAAATACTTCTTGGTTACTTATCAGAGTCATAATGAAGAGAGATGGGAATTCTCGTTAATAATAGGCATTATTTAATCTTGCCTGATACATACCAATTATCTGCTTGTTTTAGATTGTGGTGGGTTGTGAAGCCACTTCTTGTGGTGACCTTCATTCCGTAATGTTGGAGTACACTAAGGACGCAAGGTTTGTGAAATCATTTTTTACATTTCCTCCAAACGTGAATGTATAATTCAAATGGTTGTCTATTTTTAAGGCAATTGCTTACAGGGAAGCATTCTTATGTATTAAAAGTGACAGTTAATTGTATGCATGTGAAAATGTCATTTGTATAAAATTCACAGTATATCTTATTTTCAATTTTTCCTTCAAACCAAGAAAAATCAATTTCATGCTAGGCTGCAACCAACAAATTTTGTATTTTAAACTAAGACACTATATTTGTCCTCAAAGTAGAACTCTCTTTTATTTATGTTGCTTGTTTTCAACCAACCCTAATAAAAATATAAATCAGCAAAAGATCTGATTATGCTTTAGCTAGAGTCACATCCCCTAAAGCATAGTAGCACTGTTGACTGTAAATCTGACTTAGTGCAGTTACCTCTTTGGGGTGTCAATAAGCCTGCCTCCCACCACAACTTTGAAAAATGAATTATAATAATAAAGTGTGAGTAGACAGAGAATTTTGTCAGTCAACTCCAGGTACAGTTCTTGTAGCAATATAAGGAAAGAAGAAGCCACTATAGTCAGCTCTGTGCCTGCTATTATTTTATTCTGTCATCTATAAGTATGTTAATGTGCTTATAAGGAGTTAGGGTATATCTCATTTGAAATAATTTTCCATTTTTCTTTTTATCATATGTAATTATATATATATGAAATTTAAATTAAAATTTCTTAATTTAACCCAATCATTAAATATTACCTTGACATGAGACAGACTGTATATTTCTCTGAAGAGCTGTCTAATGCAGCCTCTCTGGTTTCTGCAGGTCTGATTCCTGGCAGCTCGTTCAGACCCAGTGCCTTCCTTCCTCTTCAAACAGCATTGGTTGCTCCCCCTTCCAGTTCCACGAAGCCACCATCTACAATGCTGTCAACAGCTCCAGCTGGAAGAGAATCACCATCCAGCTGCCTGATCATGTCTCCTCCAGGTAGGCTGCGTACTTAGGTAAACTGTGTGGAATGAACTGTGAGTCTCTGCAGAGCTCATATAGTGACTTGACAGCAACTGATAAAAGGAGTCTAAACTTTTAGTTGTAGCCCTAGTCCCCTCTCCCCTCATCTCCCCGCTCCTCTCACTGCCCCATGCCCCTAAATGGCAACTGCATGTGCCCAGAAGAAATAGGATTTTTCTTTGTAAATGATTCACAGACCTCAAATTTTCTTCTAATTGAATACCACAGCACACACCAATCTCAGTCACAGCCCCTGAGTGAAAAATGTCCCAGGACTTGGACTTGGCACCACAACTGCCCCAGTGTTCTATGCTCCCAGAAGCTCTGCTGTTCCCCCACAATCAGGGCCCGCTGGAGTGTGCCAGGCTGATCGGGTTACACTGAGTTGCAGGGTAAATATAATGGAGCACAGTCTTCCTAGAGTAGCATTTATTTTCCCCAAAGATTTGAAAATGACACACCACTGTAGGAAAAAATGGATATGGGCTTATTATGGAATAGAACAGGAAATGCACATAAATTTTTCAGGAATTTTGGGGGTTTACTTCCGGAGTCTGAGGGGTACAAGTTCACTCACCTCCACCAACTGGATGCTTTGGGGAAAAGTTTTGGAAGCTCTTTTCTTAGAAATAGCCCCTATCTCCAGAGACTAGAGGCTAGACACACCCATGGGCAATAACAGCCTCCTGAATCCCTTCTGCTTTCAGTGCGACACAGTTCCGCTGGATCCAGAAGGGCGAAGAAACAGAGAAGCAGAGCTGGGCAATCGATCACGTGTACATCGGAGAGGCTTGCCCCAAGCTCTGCAGTGGGCACGGATACTGCACCACCGGCGCCGTCTGCATCTGCGATGAAAGTTTCCAAGGTCAGAATCCCGTTTTGTTGTTCTTGACCCAGGAGACCATAGGGTTCTCCTCATCTCAACATGTGTGCAAAGGCCACTAGGGAATGGATAGAAACTCTGGCCTGAGGGATTTGAGATAGATGATGCACTCTTTGATCACAGACTTTTTTACCTCGGGGATAAATTATGAAGGATAATTTTATGCTATGTTCCTTGAATTTTTAAAAATGCAGATTTTATCTCCCTCTAGGATATTCTGTAGTACCTCACATTCCCCAACTTCCACTTAACTCCCTGCCCCAGCCTCTACCTTCCACATTTGATTTTTGCTCTGGGCCTCTCTCCTTCCCTGTCTGTCTGCCTGTCCCCAGACACTGGACCAATATTCTTTCTTCCTCAGCCTCTCCCAGGGGCAGAAGCCCCTGTCCTCCCAAGATGGAGCTGACAATTCAAAATATTCTGTTTCCCAAGTCTCTTCATCACATACACACACAGAAAAACCTTCATAACTCAAAAACTACATTTTTACTGCTAGAGTTTCTAGAGGCTGACTATGTATTTGGGGCAAAGTATCTACTTAACTGCTGAGATCCCAGGAGGTTGCTCTGTCAGTCCTGTTTGAAAGCCTGCAGCCCTGCTTTCCTTTGATGAGATGTTTCTCACATGTTTCAGCCTCTATGTTACAAAGTTCACTGCATCCAATTACTATTACGTCCTCGGAGCCTAATTCTTGACAAAGAGCAATGCACAGTAGATTTTTTTACTGAACCCTTACATTGCCTTATGCTTTACTGTTTACACAAGTATCCCCCCATTCATTCAGCAGAGTCATTTAGTACCTATGGTACCCACCCTCTTAAATTAACTACAGTTAATGTCACTGTTATCACTTTATAGGTAAAGAAATTGAGGGGAGCGTAAGTGACTTTCCTAATAGTACATGTCGGAAAGAAGACCAGAACCCAGGTTGTTCTTTCCAGTCAGTCTCTATGTCTCTCAGAGCTGAGAGATTTATCCAAAGAGGACCACAATTAGCTTCTCCAAGTGTACAATGCAAGAACCCATAGATTTGGATTCTGGAGTAGAACCTACTTAGCTTTCTTGATGGATTCTATTTCCTTGCCTCCAAATGAAATGAGTATGATAAATGTAGACTGCTGCACATCTCTGATGTTAGAAATTCTTAGCTGCTGTCTTCTTCCCCTGATCTTATTATTACTGAGACCAGCTGGGTCTGTCCATGTGTTAGCTGGAGAATTTGAACTTTTAGGCAAATGAACAACTCAGCTGTCTCACAAGGAGTCCTAGGTGTCTAGAATTTGCCCTTTTCTCTGATCCAGCATAACTATGAGTTTTTGATTTTGAGTTATTGTAGACATTGAGAAAAGTTGTGCTTTTCCAGTCAAGGAAAAATGTAGAGACATACACATTTGCTAAAGTAGTGCCTTCCTTAAATGCCTATATTGCAGCTCTGTTATCTCTGAGAAACACTTCCAGTTTATTATTCCTGTATTTATTCCAGCTTCCTTATGGAACATTTTATATGTACTCAGTATTATGCTAGGTGCTAGAATCCAACAATGAATAAAATTTAGACTCTGTTCTCAAGAATCAACCATAAGAGCTAGAAAGAGAATAAGAACATGACTTATTTCCTGCTATTTTCTTATCATGCTAGGGAGAAAGAAATTATGTTGCCTCTCATGCCAGGGTGAGAGCTCCCTTCTAAGACCCATGGCTGCTAAACATACAAGCCCAGCCAGACGTTGTGTTTAACAATGGGCTTATACCAGTACTAAGTACATTAGCACCTACCTATTTTAGTAAATATCAACTCAAAGATAATATGACTTTTCAGCAGCATAAGCCAATAATTGCTGAAATAAAAGAGAAATATTTATTTCTAGGAATCTATATCTGCTTGGTATTTTGTCATTCTCACAGTAAATCTGACATTGATTGGATTAAATGTGAAATTGAATGCTTGTTCATAATCTTTGATGATTCTGCTTGTTCCAGCTAAGTTTTGCAACTATTCATTTCCCTCTAGGCGATGACTGCTCTATTTTCGGTCATGACCTTCCCAGTTATATTAAAGATAATTTTGAGTCGGCAAGAGTCACTGAGGCAAACTGGGAAACTATTCAAGGTGGAGTGATAGGAAGTGGCTGTGGGCAGCTGGCACCCTATGCCCATGGGGACTCGCTCTATTTTAATGGCTGTCAGATAAGGCAAGCTGCCACCAAACCTCTGGATCTCACTCGAGCAAGGTAACAAAACTCCTGTGTTGTCGTTCAGACACAGAATCAGTCGCAAGCACATCACTGTCCATTGTTAGATATGATCATAAACTTCACGGCACGGGTGTCACTAAGCAGTAGAAGCTTAATATCAGCTGAATTTGGTATGAGAAAGTATTATATGTTTTCACAACTCAGAATTATGATTTGCTTAAATTTACTATGGAGTTACCTTGAGAGTGGTGGTAACATAGGCATAAGCTTAGATAAATGGCCAAATATAAAAATAGAGAAGTGTATCACAGTAACACAATGCTATAGGTCAGTTGTATGTCAATAAATTTGAAAAAGTAAATAATTTGTTATGAATAATCTATATATATAATTTAATGTGGACCATATGCAAGCACATAAATATAAATGTGAGTGTGAAGATTTATAGTAATGCAAGCATAAATAGCCCTATATTTAGCATATGTAGCTACAAATGGAAATGAAAGATTGATGGTTGGATAGATGAGAACTTTAAAAGTTCACACAGTTTAGGAACTGCGTGCTAATGTAGAATAGAGAAGACAAAGGAAAAGAGACCCAGGAGGGTTGAATTTTCTTCTGCATCTGCCCTTCCAGCTCTGCACCTAAGCCAGAGCAAACACAGCTTTTTGTCTGCCATGCAAGTAACTTTACTTTAAATTGATTAATGCATTTACAGGTAAAAGTCTAGCAGTTTATTTGACCACCATTAATCACTCTGTTAATCACTCAGGAATCTTATTAATCACTTTAGGAATCTTATAAAGATAGATTTCCTATGTTTAAAAACTATATCTTCTAAGGGTGAGGATGCCTGTGAGAAGCAAAAGGACACATCAAACACAACAGGAGACATGGTCCAGAGCCTGCATGTCTAACTCAGTTTTCCCTCTTCTCTGATCTCCAGACATCTTTTCCTAAAATAAACATGATGATTTATCCTTGTCCAGATTCTGTTCAGCTTGAAGCTATTTATAAAAAGCATATAGCATAGGGGCACAGTTCTTGAGGCACTAGCCTATTGTGTTCCCCCTTTTCCTGGCCAAGAAATAAAGCCACCCTTTCCTTCTCCACCATAAAAAGCATATAAAGTAAATATTGTGGCTTTATTTCTTGTCTTTTCCGTGTCCTCAGCTGCCTATTTGGCTGATATCACCTTGCAGAAAACAGAAGGTGTTTCAGGAGAAATGTTCTAACAAGATTTCTAACATCAAAGGAAGAAAAAAGATCTTTGAAAGTCAGAATTGTTTTCTCTGTGTAGAACACCAGCCTTCCAAGCTTATTTTTCATATGTATGATATAAAAGATAATATATATAAATTTTGTTATTTATGTGACTTAGTCATAAAACTGGATGCTTCTATTTTTACCATATTATGAACTTGAAAATTACAGAACTTAGAAACAAGAAAGATAAAAAAAATAAAGTATAACTCCTTGAATACTACCTGACTTCTGTTTAAAAATGAATTCCCCTGTGGGTTTTTTTTTCCAGCAAAATCATGTTTGTTTTGCAAATTGGGAGCACATCACAGACAGACAGCTGCAACAGTGACCTGAGTGGCCCCCACGCCGTGGACAAGGCTGTGCTGCTGCAGTACAGCGTCAACAATGGGATCACCTGGCACGTCATCGCACAGCACCAGCCAAAGGACTTCACCCAGGCTCAGAGGGTGTCCTACAACGTCCCCCTGTAAGTGCCCAGAAAGGAAAATCACCAGTGTGTGGTGAAGTTATTTGAACAAACACCACAAAGTCAGTGGTGGCAGAACCAAGACCAACTAATCCAGATCTCCAAAGTTGTGTTTCTGTTTCCTGTTGGGACAACTGACAAAACTTGGAGCCAGGAATAAGAGCAAGAGGGAACAGAGAAAAACAATTAAATACCAAGGTGCTTTGTGCATATTTCCCTCCCAGTAATGTATTTCTAGTCCTTTAGAAGACAACATTTTAAATCTCCTGCTGGGTACACTGATTTGAGAATTTGCTGAGGATAGGTAGGTTTGTCAGTTTTGCCTGGCATGGTACCCTAGTGTCTAGAGTCTAACCCATCACACAGAAGGTACATCCCATTTGTTGACTGAAGATGCAGCTCTCCCAGGTACTAGTGGAACAAAGGGAAGCAATGAGAGAAATGTAGAAGGACTGCAAATCCTTGAATAGCTAATTAAATGTGATGCTGCTTAGAAGAATACTGTGACCTAAGCAAATCCAAATTCCATACCCAAAGTTCTGTTGATTTAGAGTAGCCTGTTGTATTTACCAGAAAGTTCTCTCTTTTCTAGTGTTTGACCTGTCTTCTTATCTGTAACCTAGGGAGGCACGGATGAAAGGAGTTTTATTGCGCTGGTGGCAGCCACGCCACAATGGAACAGGTCATGATCAATGGGCTTTGGACCATGTGGAGGTCGTGCTGTGAGTATCTGGTACATAACATCTCATGTCCATTTCAGAAAGGTTTGAAATTCCTTTGATATGGCATGCTCCTTAATTCAGTAAGAATTGTTCCTGATGAGAAACCCCCACAGGATCACTTTGGCTTCCACTCTTCCACAACTGGAAACTATAGCTCTAGTCAACAAGTGATATTACAAGGCCCCGAGTATAACTTCATGTACCTTAGAAAACTTCAATAAGTAACAGTTTATTTAACAATTTGACAATGTTAATTCAATGGGATCGAACAGAAGTCTCCAGGTAAATGGGATCAGTGCTTTCATGAAATCCGGGTTGCCTTATAAAATGGAATGACATCCTGAAAAGAAAAAGGATCTCTGCTGGTCGATGTGCAGAGAATCACTAGTCCATGTACCTGATTACAAACACCTGTCCAAGACGCAGATGCCCGGGGCATTCTTCCATTTAGTGACATGGTCAAAACCAGAACAAAGAATTTGGTTTCAGATTCCTTGTGATTTTAATCCCAGCACCTAAGAAGTCAAGGGTGCCCCCTCCATGGTTTCTCCCGTAGAATAAGGTTGTCCGTGCTCTCAACTAGCTGGGTTGACTGTTCCACAGAGAGATGACTTGCTTTTTCTCTAACAATCTAGTTCCTGTAGAACTGGAATGCTTATGTCTCGGCGGGTTCGGACTGATGGCTCCAAGTGGTTGGCAAGGAGAGGCGAATCTTCTCGGTAGATAGGTTCAAATGTTCATTCTGTTTACCAAATAGAAGATGAAATCAGCCCTTTGGCTGATTTCAGTCATTTTGAAAGCAAATTTAAATGATTAATTGGTAGGAAACCTACCAGATTTGTTTTCTTTCAATCATAGCCATGAGCTGAATTTTTCAGTCTTGAGTTAGTCCTTGTCCTAGTTTTCACTGAGGCACCTGCTTGCATGGCATCCATATCAACCCCCAGATCCAAGAGCAACCCAGTCCCTACACAAGCTCCCACTGTGCGCTCTGCTGCTTTGGACCACTTGCTGGGCTCTGCCTCCATAAGAGAAGGTTGATGTTTAAAGTAACAGTCCAGACTCACTTGACTCCATATAATGAGGCTGATGTTTCACTTAGATTTTGATCTCCTCAGACTGCATTATGCCAGGAGACTAGACTAAGCTGGGCTCTAAAATGAAGGATGTATGGTAAGGTCAGAGAGAGCAAGATATCCAGACAAACCAAAAACCAACCCTACATCCATTCTTCCCTGGCTACTTTCCTTTCAAAGGAGCACTTCTGAATATGATTGAACATGAGATACACTTAGGAGCTTTTGGAAGCATCAACATGTGTCCCAGTGCCCATACCCATCCCTATGGATGATGTGATTTAAACTGATCTGCAGTGAGACCTGAGCATCAGTCTTTTTTAAAAGCACCTCACTTCATTCTAATAAACTGTTTGAGAATCAGATTTAGAATTAGTAACTATTTTTTATCTTTCAAGTCTCTCTCCGAGACAGTTTACATTAATGGAGCTTCCTATCCCTGACAAAGCATTACCAACTTTTATGAAAAGTTCAAAACTTGACAGTCCTCAATAGAAGGCAGGGTGCTAATACTGACCTTTGGAAGATATAAGAAATCTTACATGTCATGTGTTTGAATAGATATTTCTTCTCTTCCCACCCAGCTGAACAATTGCAGTTATCCATTTTGGATTTCAAAGGCTTATCATCACCACAGTTCCTTCCCACAGACTAAAATTAAAGAGTAGGTGGGTCAGAAGTACAAATATACTCCCTGGTGTGAAATAACCCCTTCACAACTCGGGAGTCAAACAGAGGTGACCTGCTGCCTCAAAGGTTCACATCATACAGTTCCCAACAGAACCTTCTGGTATACCTGGCATTGGTATTAATTTTTATAAGCAGCTGCCAGCTTCATGATTTTCTCGTGATATTATTACAAGAATCAACCTAGTGTTTCTGGTATTTTTCTGGAGCAATAATTTGCATTTGTAAAGGCTTTACTTTTATTCCGTCTCCAGAATTTTAGTACTTTGAAGAATTTATCACTTACCAGCCACCTGTCTGCTCTTACACTGTAGATTTTCTCAGAGTCTCAGGGGACTAAAACATTGTGAATGAGAACAGGGCATTGCCTCACATGCAGAGTATTACATGACTTGAGTTTTATTCAATCTTCTTTCAGTGAATGATTTTAAATTATAACTGTATACATGTAAACATAAAATTTTACATATTGATAAACATATGTATACATTATTATATGTTAAAATTTGTTAAAACTAAAGGAGTTACTTTGTTTTCCTTCTTTTTTGGAAGGAAGAAATATTTCATAAAGTTGAGGTTAATCAATAAGTTGTTTTAAAAATACCATACAAAGAAATTATCTTTTCAGAACTATGTTTTTGATGTTTTGCTCTTGTATTAGGATTTAATATTTCCATGCCACTGTATTCTTTTAAACTACTTTTTTTCAGAAGAGTCACAAAAAATTTTAAGGCATTTGCTAGTCAATATGCCTTCCATAGCTCTACATAATTTACTTTAATTCATTCATTTAATGAGCTTAAAATTAAAGTTCCAGATAATTCAGAAAAATAAAATAATTTTTCCAAGTGTCTTTCAATCAGATAAAACACAAAGAAACCAGCTAAGGTTCATGTCACAGTTCACAAATATTACTAATTATATCTTTGCTGCAGCAGATGTATATTTAGAAATAGGTGAAATACTCCCATAAAGCCCTATTAAATTCAAAATCTCATCCTGATTAATTATACTTTTGTATAATAACAGTTATGTAAACTAAGATTGTTGGTTTTTTAAGTGTGGCAGAAACAGGAGGCTGAGGTGCACACCTAAATAGATACAAGCCCTACCTAACTGAACACTGCAAATAGGGCAACTGATATGTTTTTTGCAACCAATGGTTGGAGGTATACATTTTTAGAATATATTTTCTTTTCTGAGTAAAGATTGGCCCTAATCTAGCTTTATTACCATAGTTTAGCTCTTTTGCATGTGCGCTAAGGACACATGCTAAAAACTCCGAGAAAGAAAACCTGTGGTCACGCATGGTATCTTGAGTCTAACCTCAGTACTGCCCATATTAGTGAGAAGATACATGAGTTTGATGAGAAAAAAAAAATGTAGCACTTTTGAAAATATTTCAAGGTTTAGGAGTGCATCCTAAATGAACAAGATACAGAACATATTTTTAATTTAATAGTTTAATTCTAAAATACTCCATCCAGAAGGATTTGAGTTTCATAAATATGGATATACAGAATAAGCCCCACACCATAAAGATAAAAACCACCATTTTGGCATTTAACAAGCAAAGTCGCTTATGCCTTATGCTTGTTTGAGAGTGTAATCTCCCCACTCTGATGATTTTTTCAATAAAACCTGTACATGAAAAGCACTTCATGATGATTAGCCCTTGCTAATCTGCCACAGAACAGATGAACCGAATTGACAGATCACTTTTTCCCAGCCTCACTAGGTTAAAAAAGTCCTCATCTGTAAAGTCTGAGTGATGCAGCGTAACACAGTCATTGACAATCAAGTGTCAGAAACCTAATTTCTCTGAATTAATTGGCTAGTGTAGAATATTTGTTTTTCTGTAAATGTTTGTGAATACATTTGGGCAGATCCCTCACAAGATCCATGCTGGTGGGGTCTTCTTAGGATAAAAGAGAATCCTTTCTTTTAACCTTTGTTGCCTGGGCACTCTTCCTTCTATCCTAAGAATCTCCTTCACCAAACTATGCATTTCATTCACACATCACATCTCCTGTGTATGTGTCTTAAGTCACAACCTGTCATGTGTATGATGAAGCAGGCTGACTTATGCATGTGTACCTTGAAAGCAAATTGCTCAGTAAAGAGTCAGCCTTTGTGAACTGACTTACCAAAAAAGTGAATTATCACCACATTTGCTGAGAATTGAAAACCAATATGTTGCTAACTATGGTCTTAAAAGCATTTATCAGATTTTAATAATATGAGTTCCATCATGGCCATTCCCTCATGCTATTCATTATCAAGATACTGTCATATTTTTGGCACAAATGATTTATGGAGAATAATGTATTACATTTGTTGCAAAGCATATTTATCCTTCCTTGAATTTGATTGTGTTATTTGATATACAGGACTTACTATTTTTAAAAGCCCATTCCTTAATATATTCAGGAATAAGTATCTTCTAAAATGTAAATAATTGAAAAATCAAATAATAACATTTATGGCAGTTATTAAACTATTACTTTCATATTGATGCTTTATATGCAACATTTATGCCAAATGTAGTACTGTAGCTACATGTACTTTGACACATATGGTTATGAGCAAATATTGCATGTTGCATTACATAGAAAAGTTAAATATATGTATATACTAGGTATGGAAGAATAAGGAGTAACTTCTTTAATTTTTATTTTCAAAAGAGATGAAAAATCCTATATTGCGTCTAAACCTGATCAGACTTTTATGACTAATCACAGTGCTGCATGTGTTGAAAGGCATTTTTTAACTTGTGTTATATTTCATTATTTGCTGTCATTGGTTTTCCACTAGAGTAAGGTAAGTCCTCTTACTAATTCTGGGGAACTGTTTACTAAGTTTCATTGTTATTACCTATGTTAACTGAGAAATTTTGTGGAAGACCTTTGCAATTGAAAAAAAAAACTGAAAACAAAGTTATATGTAATATTGAGAAATACTGGAACACTTGAAACCTGTAATCATGTAAACTCGGTGTTCAGCCAAATTGTGATAATTCTCTGATGTATACAAACAGCATAGACCAGAGTGCCAGTCAGCATGCCTTCATTGGACTGCTTGACTCTGTGCCTGGGATTTTCTTAGGCGTTCTCGAAATATGAACAGTTTATAAGTTTGTTATGAGAGGAAAATGAAAATAGAAATGTGTGCACAAGAGCTATGGGCTCTGATTAAATGTGGTGTCTTTCAAAAGATCTCTTGTGCTAGAGATGATTGAGAATGCCTTGACTTCTCAAATCTATTCTAAGTTAATAAATGAACCGGCAAAAGGGAGTGGATTTATTCATAATATTTGTGAGTTCTAGATCCTATCCTTAGGATCTAGAAAAGGATTGGCCTTTTAAAATACATACCTACGTTTGCTCTCTAATAGGGATACTTTAAAACTTAGGAAAGAAAGTATCCTTAGGTAAGACTGGTATCCTTAGGTAAGACTTAGGTATCCTTAGGTAAGACTTCTTTAACATATGTTTACTTTTGGAGATACTTTGAGCCTAGGTAAGAAGGTAAAATGGTTATCATTTGTTAAACATCTGCATATTCTGCTAGAAGTTTCATTTAATCCTTACAAGTCCCCAAAGTACACAATATCAGATAGTATTCTCATCCCCATTCAGTAGGGAAAAGAAAAATAGAGTGCTCTACATTAGTGAGTTATGTGAGCCCACACTTACTTGCATATATCCCTCCTGAAAATGCAAGGCCTTAAAAGTAAAATGTACAGCATCTTCTATGCAGGGCAGTTTTAATTGATTAGTTTCAGTGGCAGTTTCCCATCTTACAATCATCAATATTTCTCTGAAAAATAATGGTAGTCACTGGATTCTTATTTTTGCATTGATATAAAGCATTACTTATATCATAAGTTTTGATGAAAAATTAATTACCGAACAGTAAAAATGACTAAATTTCTATGAGCTCAAATTACTTTTATCAAGTCTCCACCTTCCCCATTTCCTTTAGAATCAACTACAAATCACTTAATTTTTTATAATGATAAATAACTTAAGATAGTGGCTCCAGTTAAGAATACAAGGTGAACACAGTCACTAATTCTTGAAAAAACTTGCAATATCCATATTTCCTATGAGGGAAGCATTTTATTATTCCATATGCTGTTTAAAGTCCCTAAGCTCCCGTAGCAATAGTGGAAATTTAAGTTAGAATTTCCAAGAAATCATTGATCACTCTCCCTTCTTTCAGTGGCTTCATCAAAATAGAAATTTTTAAATGGACCTAGTTCTATTCAGTCATAGCAAACTGATAAGTCAAGAACCATAGTTGATATGCCTTGGAATGAATATTACCTGCTTTCATTGGAATTGTAATAAAATAATTTCTCCTATTAATATTATTGCGGTGAAGAAATAAATCCTTAAAATTCCATCACACCTGTAATTATTTTGGTTATAAGTTTATAACTAATTTATCTATAACTGTACATCTATATGTATCAAAAACAAAAATAGGCTCCTAGATCTGCTCCACAAAAAAAAAGAAAAAAAAGACATAATAAGCATGACATCTTTAAACTGGTTTAAAATTCTCCTAATGTCCAGTCCCATAAATTAGATATTCTAGAAGCTACAACAAGTGTTTAGTAACCATGTGAGTTTATTAATGGTCCTTGAAGCAGGCAGCACTTTGGTATAGCTTCCCATGATGCTTAATTTTCAAAAGCTTATAAACTGGAAAAAATCTGCTTTTGTTACATTCCATCCTGTCACCAGAGATACTTATGTTTTATGTAACAATTTTTCCAGTATGCTTTGAAAATGTGGCTATTTCTAATGTGACTACAAAACACTAGGCATCTATAACAAACATCTATTGCAAATGCTAAATGCATATCAACATTCGCAGAGATCTAAAGATATGTTATTGATATATAAATTTATTCAAAATTAAAGGATATCCAATGAATCAAAATGCCTCCTAAAGTAAATATAAGCTCCCAAGCTGGATCTATTATCAAGGTATTAAAGATCTGCAACCTGTTAATATTTATTTTCTCACTCATAAAAAATGAAGCAGGCTTCCCTGGTGGCTCAGCTGTAAAGAATCTATTTGCAATGCAGGAGATATGGGTTGGATCCCTGGGTCGGAAAGATCTTCTGGACAAGGGATTGGCAACTCACTCTAGTATTCTTGCCTGGGAAATCCCATGGATAGAGGAGCCTGGAGGGCTACACAGTCCATGAGGTCACAAGAGTTGGTCATGAGCTAGCAACTAAACAACAAACAACGTAAAAATGTAGAATTTAAATCAGTCCATAATAAGTAATTATGTGGAGAAGTTGCTTTGAAGCCATGCATGCACATCAACTTTTGTTCAAATGAAATGTTCCTGTGTTCCCATATATTGAGGTCACTTTCCCATCAATCCGTGTTGCATTGAGATAACTGAATATCTTAAGTGTTCTGAGTTTATCTTTTTTTCGTGTAAGATATTTTAACTATTTTAAATTCTCTTTGAGTACCTTATTCTTTAAATGTGTTTACAACAAAATAATTTTCATTGCTTTAACTTTGCAATTATTCCTTATAGTTAAAGAGTAATGATTTACAACAGGAATCCAATCAGTAAGTCATCAAAAGTTCAACAAACATGCCATGACCACCCAGGGGTCAGGCAGGAGGCTCAGTGCTATGGTACGGGGGTGGGGGCAGTGGGGCACAGCTGCTACACCCAGAGAAGTTTAGTCAAGAGGAGCCAAGATATGAATATGAGTCATCTCCATGCAAAGCAGAAAAGGAACAGTATGAGGATTCAAAGTAGGGGGGGGGAATCCTACTGGCAAGAGTAAGCAATAAAAAAAAAATGTGATACTTGAAAAATAAGTAGAAATTTAGGAAGCTGGGTTGAAGATTATCCAATAAGGCAGGTGGAAGGGACTTAAGGTGAGTTTGAATAGAGATGTCTGTAAAGTATAGTAGATGAAAGGACTTGAAAAAAAGAGTAAAATGAAATGTGTGGAGGACTTAAAATAACTGGCAAAGTTGACTTAGATAAAAGGATTAGGAATCCTTTTTAATGAGATTAAGTCAATGTTTTATGGACTTCCCTGGTAGCTTAGACTGTAAAGCGTGTGCCTACAATGTGGGAGACCCGGGTTTGATCTCTGGGTTGGGAAGATCCCCTGGAGAAGGAAATGGCAACCCACTCCAGTACTCTTGCCTTTAAAATCCCATGGATGGAGGAGCCTGGTAAGCTACAATCCATGGGGTTGCAAAGAGTTAGACATGACTGAGTGGCTTTTCTTTCTTTGCACATTACACAAATTTCTTTGCAATTACACATTCAGTGCTACTTTCTTCGTATTTATGGTTTCTCTTCAGTGATGGTTCTTTCATAAGCAGATAGGATGAGGAAGCTAGCTTAGGGAACCACTGTAATATAATAGCTCAGGGAAATTCAGGGAAAGAGCACACACAAAGTGTCCGAGGATGCTGGCAGGAAGATAGCTAGTTTCAGGCTAATCTTCTGTGACTAAAGAGGTGAGAGGATTCTTTCTCCTGACACTTGATTAGTTCAATACATTAGGTCATTGTTCTTTTTCTGTAACTAGACTTTACATAGGCAGCAAGTAGTACTTCTCACCACTAATAAATAATGGATACAGTCATTTCCTTCTTCAACTGTGATATTGAAACTGGTCAACTTGATTGATACATATAATATTAACACATCAGGGGAATGGGGAGGACACTCAAGTTATCTGAAAACAAAACTTGATTTTTGTTTCTTTTTCTCTATAATGTCTTCAGAGTATATTTTCTTTCTATTCTATCATTTCTAACATTTTCATAGGATAGAAATCCAGGGTGCAAGTTATTATCATTTTATTTTGTAAACTATAGATCAATGCAATGTCTTTTTGTCAAGTTTTAGCACAAATGCTATTGCTTTTTGATTAACTATATCTGATAAAATTCACTGTATATATTTTTCTTTGAGAGATTTTTTTTTATTAATTTATATATTTTAGTTGGAGGCTAACTACTTTACAATATTGTAGTGGTTTTTGTCATACATTGACATGAATCAGCCATGGGTTTACATGTGTTCCCCATCCTGAAACCCCCTCCCACCTCCCTCCCCATCCCATCCCTCTGGGTCATCCCATTGCACCAGCCCTGAGCAGTTGTCCCATGCATCAAAGCTGGACTGGCGTTCTGTTTCACATATGATAATATACATGGTTCAATGCTATTCTCTCAGATCATCCCACCCTCACCTTCTCCCACAGAGTCCATAAGACTGTTCTATGCATCTGTGTCTCTTTTTCTGTCTCACATATAGGGTTATCATTACCATCTTTCAAATTCCATATATATGCATCATACTGTATTGGTGTTTTTCTTTCTGGCTTACTTCACTCTGTATAATAGGCTCCAGTTTCACCCATCTCATTAGAACTGATTCAAATGTATTCTTTTTAATGGCTGAGTAATATTCCATTGTGTATATGTACCACTGCTTCCTTATCCATTGGTCTGCTGATGGACATCTAGGTTGCTTCCATGTCCTGGCTATTATAAACAGTGCTGCAATGAACATTGGGGTACACGTGTCTCTTTCAATTCTGGTTTCCTCGGTGTGTATGCCCAGCAGTGGGATTGCTGGGTCATATGGCAGTTCTATTCCCAGTTTTTTAAGGAATCTCCACACTGTTCTCCATAGTGGCTGTACTAGTCTGCATTCCCACCAACAGTGTAAGAGGGTTCCCTTTTCTCCACACCCTCTCCAGCATTTATTGCTTGTAGACTTTTGGATAGCAGCCATTCTGATGGGCGTGAAATGGTACCTCATTGTGGTTTTGATTTGCATTTCTCTAATAATGAGTGATGTTGAGCATCTTTTCATGTGTTTGTTAGCCAGCTGTATGTCTTCTTTGGAGAAATGTCTGTTTAGTTCTTTGGCCCATTTTTTGATTGGGTCATTTATTTTTCTGGAATTGAGGTGCAGGAGTTGCTTGTATATTTTTGAGATTAATTCTTTGTCCGTTGCTTCATTTGCTATTATTTTCTCCCATTCTGAAGGCTATCTTTTCACCTTGCTTATAGTTTCCTTTGTTGTGCAGAAGCTTTTAATTTTAATTAGGTCCCATTTGTTTATTTTTGCTTTTATTTCCAATATTCTGGGAGGTGGGTCATAAAGGATCCTGCTGTGGTTTATGTAGGAGAGTGTTTTGCCTATGTTTTCCTCTAGGAGTTTTATAGTTTCTGTTCTTACATTTAGATCTTTAATCCACTCTGAGTTTATTTTTGTGTATGGTGTTAGAAAGTGTTCTAGTTTCATTCTTTTACAAGTGGTTGACCAGTTTTCCCAGCACCACTTGTTAAAGAGATTGTCTTTTCTGCATTGTATATTCTTGCCTCCTTTGTCTAAGATAAGGTGTCCATAGGTATGTGGGTTTATCTCTGGGCTTTCTATTTTGTTCCATTGATCTATATTTCTGTCTTTGTGCCAGTACCCATACTGTCTTGATGACTGTGGCTTTGTAGTATAGCCTTAAGTCAGGCAGGTTGATTCCTCCAGTTCCGTTCTTTCTCAAGATTGCTTGGGCTATTCGAGGTTTTTTATATTTCCATACAAATTGTGAAATGATTTGTTCTAGTTCTGTGAAAAATACCATTGCTAGCTTGATAGGGATTGCATTGAATCTATAGATTGCTTTGGGTAGTATACTCATTTTCACTATATTGGTTCTTCCAATCCATGAACACGGTATATTTCTCCATCTATTTGTGTCCTCTTTGATTTCTTTCATCAGTGTTTTATAGTTTTCTATATATAGGTCATTTGTTTCTTTAGGTAGATATATTCCTAAGTATTTTATTCTTTTTGTTGCAATGGTGAATGGAATTGTTTCCTTAATTTCTCTTGCTGTTTTCTCGTTGTTAGTGTATAGGAATGCAAAGGATTTCTGTGTGTTAATTTTATATCCTGCAACTTTACTATATTCATTGATTAGCTCTAGTAATTTTCTGGTAGAGCCTTTAGGGTTTTCTAGGTAGAGGATCATGTCATCTGCAAACAGTGAGAGTTTTACTTCTTCTTTTCCTATCTGGATTCCTTTTATTTCTTTTTCTGCTCTGATTGCTGTGTCCAAAACTTCCAAAACTATGTTGAATAGTAGTGGTGAGAGTGGGCACCCTTGCCTTGTTCCTGACTTTAGGGGAAATGCTTTCAATTTTTCACCATTGAGGATAATGTTTGCTGTGGGTTTGTCATATATAGCTTTTATTATGAGGTATGTTCCTTCTATTCCTGCTTTCTGGAGGGTTTTTATCGTGAATGGATGTTGAATTTTGTCAAAGGCTTTTTCTGCATCTCTTGAGATAATCATATGGTTTTTATCTTTCAATTTGCTAATGTGGTGTATTACATTGATTGATTTGCAGATATTAAAGAATCCTTGCATTCCTGGGATAAAGCCCACTTGGTCATGATGTATGATCTTTTTAATATGATGTTGGATTCTGTTTGCTAGAATTTTGTTAAGGATTTTTGCATCTATGTTCATCAGTGATATTGGCCTGTAGTTTTCTTTTTTTGTGGCATGTTTGTCTGGTTTTGGAATTAGGGTGATGGTGGCCTCATAGAATGAGTTTGGAAGTTTACCTTCTTCTGCAATTTTCTGGAAGAGTTTGAGTAAGATAGGTGTTAGCTCCTCTCTAAATTTTTGGTAGAATTCAGCTGTGAAGCCATCTGGTCCTGGGCTTTTGTTTGCTGGAAGATTTCTTATAGATTTTGTTTTCTAATGATCTAACATCTACACAATCCTCATTTTAAAGGTTTCTGTATATTACAAATGTTAGTATAATATCTAGGTAAAACAGAGTTATTTTACATCTTGCATATTTTACATCTTTGCATATTTCATTTTACATATTTTACATCTGATCTGTTGAGCAGAAGAATACACTGCTCAGTGCAAAATTACTCTTTCCTTCCTCTGTAACCCAACACAAATTCATATCATATTTATCTTCATGGTGAAATCACATCACATGACATTATCCTGCTCCATGCACATTTTAGGTGGTGCAGTGGTAAAGAATCCACGTGCAATGCAGGAGAAACAGGAGTTGAGGGTTCGATCGCTGAATCAGGAAGATCCCCTGGGGGAGGAAATGGCAACCCACTCCAGTATTCCTGACTGGAAAATTCCATGGACAGAGGACCCTGGCAGGCTACAATTCATGGGGTAGCAAACAATCGGACATAACTGAGCACACAAGCAAGGAAGAAAAGACTTTAAGACAAGACAGCATTCAAGAGACTCAGTGAATTTGGAAAATACTAAGAGGCTCACTCTTAAAAAACACATTTAATGCTATATAGAAACATGTTGTCACTCCAGTCTGTGTGTGATGAAAGGAGTCTGATTCTTTTCAGTGATCTTATGGATAAAGATCCTTCTTAAATTACATTTTCCATATCAGAACTTTAACAGCTATCTCTGCCAGTATCATGCATATTTTTACAGGTTCCTAAAATTCATTTTCAATATTTTTATCAGCTTGACCTTGACTATGTGTGTATGAATGTGTGTGTACATACATGAGGGGAATATATACACATAGATTTATATCTATACATTCACTTACACTTTCTTAGTATTTTATGATTTTTTTTTCAGTAGGGCGTCTCCTTCATAAGGCCATGTTCATAGAATATGACCCCAGTTGCTTACTGTTTGAGGAAGGCAGCAAAATCTGATATTCTGAGAAAAAAAAAAATTGCTTCTTCATTTTGCCCCTGAGACTGCAGGAAACAGGAAGGTCAAGCTGATTCAGATAAGAAATTTGTTTTTCCTTTGTTTTTGTTTCTCAAGCTTTAAATGGCAATGGTTGCTGGAAGAATCAAATTGTACTTCCTACTTGTTAAAGATGTATGTAAATAAGGTAATAGGTATAGTACACACTTTATCTCAAATTAATTCCATTCAAGTCAACCTTTTCAGAAAGAGTTCAAGAATAAAATTAAAAATCCAAAAACAGTTGCAGTCCACTTTTGCAATTAATCAAGAGAATTTACCATTTGTTCTGGTTCAGAGCTCACTCATGAAAAGAGGGGGATTTCTTCAAGGCCAAAGGCAGTGAATGCAGGTGTCAACCTTTAGTTCTTCTGTCGTGGGGTGGTAATGTTAGCATGGCCTATAAACCCTGAGAATTTTCCAAAAAATAGCAGGGTAACTTAGGACGTAGACTAGATTGTGCTTTCAGTGATGGAACTTACATGCTGTTTCTTTTTTCCCTCCCTGCTTCTATCCTTTCTGATTTTAACAGCACTCGCAAACAAAATTACATGATGAATTTTTCACGACAACATGGGCTCAGGCACTTCTACAACAGAAGACGAAGGTCACTTAGACGATACCCATGAAGAATCAAAAAGTTTATTTTTCCTTCCAATATGTGATGTGTTGTTTTGCATTCTTTTAAATCCTGCACTGCATCTGATATCAGGAAATTTCTGTGAAGGACTTAATGATTAACTGAAAGCCCTTCTCAAGACCAAGTGTACACCACTTTCCCACACTGTGAACTAATGACAAGTGACTTATTTCTCATAAGTAAATGTCTTCATGTTGATGTATCCGTGCAAATTGTGATCTGTTGTAATATCAGTTACAGTAGCAGTATTGAAAATAAGAAATAGTTTAACAGAAAAAAAAAGTTTAAGCACAAAAGTTTAAGAGATTTTATGTTTAAAATGGCATTTAGTACAGTATTTAACATTCTTGGTCACAAAGCTATTTAAGTGGACTGTATTTCAGCTCTGTATCATGTTTTATATATTAAATTATCATTGTTGGTTCTTTATGTATTCTCTTCTACAATATAACACATTGACACTGTATTTACTTATTATGTTGCAATATTTTTTGCTGCTGAATTTCAGGCTACTTATAATCTATAGAAAATTCATTGAAATACCTACTAAAGAAGATAGTTGTAAAGATATTGTATCTCCTTAATATACCCCTTGAAATGTATGTTGGTTTAGCGTTGTTTGTGGATAAGAAAAATGGTTGACCTTGAAATATTTTCTACTTAAAAAAATTGTGGATGAAAACCCTATCTCCCACAAAGGAGTTTCTATTTCCTTGTCTAAAATATACTTTTAAAGTGTTCTGTGGCTGATTTACTAACAGTAAGTGCCATTTTGTGTCTGTGATAACAGAGTGATTTGTAAAACAGTGGATGTTTTCATTGTGTTCTCTTTGTGGATTGTTTTTCCTGCGGGTCATATTCATACCTTCTGATGAAGTTGTACCAACACCAGCAACGTTGTAATGGCCCTGTAGCCCTGAACTCTCTATTAACGTAACAAAAAGGTTGCACTCTAGGGTGAACCAAGCTAAAAGTCTGTGCTTAAATAAAAATTATGTTCAAAAACCATTTGAAGTTCATTTGTTATTTGCTGTTTGTGTCTTTATTTGCTGTTTGTGTGTAGGATTTGTAAGTCTGGACAGGTTTGGAAAGAACAGTGTCAAATATATTTACCGGTTTTTTATTGTTTTGTCGTTGATAATAGCCATTATGAAGCCACGCTTTTCAATGTAGCCATTTTGGCTTTTTCCTATCATTCGCTCTGCAGTCACGCCAAGAAAAATCAGTAAAGAATTCTGAAAATTATTTAACTCCTGAGAATTTCGTTAGCTGCTGACATAATGCCTAGCTCATAAGTACTCATGCATTCATTCAGCAAATATCTATTGAGTGCTTGTTATGTGACAGGCACTGTGCTAAGTGTTGAGGATTAAAAATGCTGACAGACATTTTCCTTGCTTGTTTTTAACATCTACAAAATAATAAATATGTTAATTTTGTTGTATTTGTTGGTTTTCCAGAGGGTTAAAAATACATATATCTAGGTAAGAAAGCATTGAATGGCAGTAGTATTTCTCATTGAATAGGGAAACAATAAGGGATGATCTTGCTGAGAAGTTTAGTTAAATTTTATTCTGAGTCTAGTATCAAATCCATTGTGAATCATTTCCTTGATATAAAGGCCTTTTTTCTACTTAATGTAACATATGACACTTTGTATAATTTGGTGCATATGTGGTCCATAAATATTTATAACTATTGTTCTTAATTGTTGATTCACAAATTGTCAGATAATGGTTCACCATTTGGTAATATTTTGTCTCATTTTTTCACTGGTACAAGAGGTTGAATTTTTCCCAAACCCTTATCTTTGCAAGTAATTTATGTGTGCCATAGACCTATCCCCTAACTAAGATAAGATATTTACAATGCTCTCATCCACGTTTCTTACCCTCAGAACAGGATTTGAACTCCCCACCAATTCATCTCAAAGTTTAATAGCATATGTTAGGACTTATGTCTGTTGATTTATTTAATTTGAAAACATAGTTCAAGTAGGAATTCAAGTAGTGTGGACTCAACTGACTTATCTTGCTGAAGGAAACAAAGTTTAGTAACAGATAAAAATATATATTTTTATGACCAAGTTTCCATGATTTCTACACAGTTATTTCTTATTCACTGTACATTGTAATGTAAGCTACACTCCAATCTAATCTTAAATATATTCAATATCACTTGTATTTTACCTTTTACCTAAAAAAAAAAAAAAAAAAAAAGTATTACTTTTAAAATTCCCCAAACTTTCTTCTTTACGTTCTAAGGTTAAAGAAAGAATTACGGGAGATCACTTAAAACATGTATCCATTCATTTTAATGTTTGCCGGTTGATATTTTGACAGCAAATTGTATTCTTCAGCCAGTTCCCTGATGCTAGGACATCAAGAATATTGAAAATAAGAAAATACAGTTAATACAAATCTTTGTAGACTGAAGTTTAATGTCGGTAACACTGAATATGTTACAGTATCAGTAAAAATTGCATTTGTGTATACAGCATGACCCAGTTACTTCTAGGTATTTACCATAGTGAAACTCACATATATACACAAAGAAATGTGTATAAGAATGTTCACAACAACATTATTTGTAATTGCAAATAATTGGAAGCAATCAAGTGTACATCAAGAGAATGGATAAATTGATTTATTTGCATAATAGAATATTGTGATGAAAGTGGATAAACATAGCACACCTATTAATGATAACAACAAAAGTCACAAAATTATAAATATGGTTTAATGTCATCCATCGGTGGAGAAGGCAATGGCACCCCACTCCAGTACTCTTGCCTGGAAAATCCCATGAACGGAGGAGCCTGGTAGGCTACAGTCCATGGGGTCGCTAAGAGTCGGACACGACTGAGCGACTTCACTTTCACTTTTCCCTTTCATGCACTGGAGAAGGAAATGGCAACCCACTCCAGTATTCTTGCCTGGAGAATCCCAGGGACGGCAGAGCCTGGTGGGCTGCCATCTATGGGGTCGCACAGAGTCGGACACGACTGGAGCGACTTAGCAGCAGCAGCAGCAGCAGCCATCCATCGGATCTTAAAATTTGCTAACAAATACCACATGTTGCATATGAATACATGCATAAATGGCAAAAATATAAAAGCATGTGTGGTACTGATACATACAAATTCATGGCAGTTACCTCAAGTGAGGAAATAAGATCAGAGTGGGATATGTGGAAGACATTGACTGTGTCTAAAATATTTCATTTCTTTAAAAGCCAAAATAAAATATAATACAGTGTTAAGGCTTGAATGAGTTATGTGTACAAATGGGCTTGTCATATTTCTGTTCTCAAGTGAGGATCTAAATACTATTGCAAAAAAAGAATAGGGAATTCCCTGGCAGTCCAGTGGCTAGGACTTGGAGCTTACACTGCAAGGGGCCTGGGTTCAATCCCTGGTTAGGGAACTAATATCCTGCAAGCTGTAAAACATGGCCAGAAAAAGAGAAAATAATAAATAGGCTTTGTCAGGCAAATTCAGTGGGAAAATACATTCTAAGAACAGAGCAGCATGTGCAAAAACCAAAGATGGGAAGCAGCCTGCCTCCTTAGGGGAGTCACAGCTCATTTGAATTTGAGGAGGGGCACCTGGGGAGCAGTGTGGAGAGATGCCAGGGGCCAGTGTTGTTGGGAGCATCAGGAGGGAGGGAGGCAAGCAAGCATTTGCTCAAACTAACAAAATTCAGCTTTTCCCAGGAAGCGCTGGGATAAGTCCACTCTGACCGAGGTGTGGAGAGGGGTTGGAGTAAGTTAAGGAAAGAAGCTGGAAGATTAGAATTAATAGGTAGATTTGGGACAATAGCTGAGGAATAATTTTAAGTTTCTGACAAGAATTTTGCTAAGGATTCACACTTCTCCAGAGAAACTACAAACTGCTTCACATACAAAATACAGTACTGTAAATGCAAAAAGTAACTATGCATTTATTTATTGTGCAGAAGGGGAAAAAAAAAAAGAAAAACAGCTGATAGTGCAAGAATTCCAGTTCAGAGGTGAGAGAGTCTTGTCATCATTAGTGTATCTTCCATTTAGTCCTTTGGGTGCTTATTATAAATGAATTTTTACAGTATTTTAAAAATCCAACATGGATGGAAATGGATGCTGTCTTTACAGATGTGGGAGACCATGCAACGACAGTGGGAAAGTCTGCCTCTCTCCAGCGGCCTTATTACCTTATTCCAGCCTCTGGATCCATTGTCTAGAAGCCATGTCAATACAGCAGAGAAAGAGAAGTTAAGTCTGGAAACATAATTTTTTATGGCAAGAATACCGGTAGAATAATTTGTGGAAATACATATGAATAATAAAAAGGCAGAAACTGTGTGTAAGAAATATTGCCTCAGTAAATCTAAAGGCAGTAAACTAACACCAAAATTATTACAGAAATTCCTGAATATTACTATCCATAGAAAAGAGACATACTGTGGTAAGTCAGGCACTTTTAACCACCTCTACAATTATCTTAACAAAAACTAAACAACTCCCTTAAACATTAAAGAAGGAAGTCAGTCCTTACTAATTCTAATGTAATTTCTTTCATATTTTAGGTGATTTGAAGTTAATTATTTGGTCTTCCTCTAAATTTCCTATCTGTAATAAAATATAACTATAAAATATTGGAAACTACATAAATATCCAAACATAGGAGAGTGAGTGAACACTGTGTGGTACATACACACAATGAAGTATTATATAACTGCTCAAAGGAATGAATGAAAATCTCTGTGAAGTGATATACAGTGATTTCCAAAGATATTGAGACATGAAAAAAAGCTGAGGAAAAAAGAGCATTTACAGTCACCATTGTTTGAGAAAGGAAACTAGAACACATACCTATATCTGCTTAGCTTTGCGATGAGAAACCAGGAAGAATAAGCCAGGAAACCATGAAGTTGTTTATTCCTGGGGAGACTGGGTAAAATGGAACAAAGGAGGAAAGATATTTCTCTGACTACATTTGTATAGCTTTCACTTTGGGGATCGATGTTAATCTTCTGCAAATTTAAAAATTAAATCAAGCCACCAAAAGGAAAATAAACTAGAAACAATAGCACTTTCTATCTCACAAAGCTGTCCTAATATGAATTAATACAGGTAGGGTGCTTAGAACAATGCCAAGCACATGTGCCAAATACTGAGTGATACTCAGTATTACTGTTACAATTGTCATATTAAGTCACCTGACTGTTACTTCCAAAAATAGTTTATAATCTACCTGTCTACAGTGTTACTGTTCAAAATCTGGCCCTCGAATCGGCCCATCAGCCTCACCCAGGAACTTGATAGAAGTGCCTATTTCAGGCTCCAACCCAGACGGACTCTATCAGAATCTGCATTTTTAACAAGATCTTCTATGTACATTATAGTTTTAAGTACTGGGCTCAAGGACTGACAAGGTAATCTCATAAAATGACAAAGTGTCAAATGGATGACACCGGAAATGTATGTCGCAGGTACCCAATTCCTCCTCAGTATCTCAGTGTTGGGATTTATTCAGAGATGATCAAAGTCTGAAGAAAAGTACACACACCGAGATATCAGTAAGTTCATCACCGAACTCAGGCTAGTGTGGTACCCTTGAAGAGAATGCCCTCGTGTGGAAGAGAGAGGAATTTCCAGCTCTTCCTCCCGGGCAGCATTGTGAAGGTGATGCTCGGCCTCTGATGGGATGGTAATAGTTTTCCAGGCGCACTTTTCAGCTTTAAGAGGTGCCGCCAAGTAACTAGCTTATCATACAACCGCTTTGGAAATGCAAAAAGGGGGGGTGGGGGGGAGGGAGTGACTCTAATGAACCATCCATAATCCTTGCTAAGATAAGGCCATATACAGGAAAGTTTTTATACCGAAATCATTTCTGCCGTTCCTCTTCTTGGATTGGAGCACCCTGGCCACGGTGCTCTCTTATTAGGCGTTAAAAGCAAAACAGGCTCTTTCCTTCCCTCCTTCCTCCTTATTTTATCCCTTCTTTCTTTCCATACTCCATTTTCCCTCCATTTACCTTCCTGTCTCCTAAACTGCCTATCAGGTCGCATTACTTAATAAAAGACAAAAACGGATTTGTACATTCTAACTTGAATGCCTGGGAAAGAATCCGTGGCGCATATGTACAAGTGTTTATCCGAGGCAAAGCCTCAAAGCTTAAAAAAAAAAAAAAAAAATTCACACTGTCGTTCAGTTTTGTCATTGTTCCCGTATCAACATGATTCTCCATAAGGAGTGTATTTTGAAATATATATTAGCTTATTTTCATTAAAAAAAATAGTAAGAAAAGTTTCCCACTTGAATACTACCGCTTTATTTACTCTGTTTGCTCCACGAATCCCATCGTCAAGACCCGGTGAGCAGCGGGAGACAAACGGGGGTGTTGTTTCCGTGGCATTGGGGGCTGGACGGGCGGCGTATAATTTCCAGCACACCTTAAAATTTCTAGAAGTTGGAGAAGAGACCTCTGGGTCGCAGGGGTCGCGCGGCGGGGGGCGGGGCGGGCTCGGGTTACGGGTCCCGCGGGACGTCGCGCCTCCACAGCCTGTCAGGGAAGCAGCGGCGAGGCATCGAGACGACGGCGGCGGCGGCTCCGGAGCGCGGCGGGGCGGCGGCTCCGCCCAGGGCAGCGCCGGGCAGCGCCGGCGGGTGAGTGCGCGCGGGCCGGGGCCGGGGCCGGGGCCGGGGCCGGGGCCGGTGGGTGGGCGCGGGCCGGGGCCGGGGAGGCGCTGCTGCGGCGCGCACGGAGCGCCCACAGCCAGGTCCTCGAGGACCCACGGGATTCCCGCGTCGCCGCCTCTCCCGGCATCTCTAGCTCCGCTCTGTCTCTTGCGCTCTCCTGAAACTGCTTTCCTAAAGTGAATTCAACATTTGACTTGCCCACACCTTGCCCTCTCTAGCCCCTGACGGGAAAGTCAAGAAACGCCTTCCTTTGCAAACCTCCGGCTCAGGCCTCCCCGTCTGCAGCGGCCACACAGATTTTTTTTTTTTTTTTTTTTGCCAGACGTTTGCGTCTTTACTGGACGTGTGCAACTCTTTGGTTCTGACCCAACCCTTTGCTGTTCACAACTTTGCTTTCATAGCTTCTCAGGTGCCCAGGACGTTTTCAGCCTTGCCGTGCTGTGCGCAGCCTCAGACACCTTCTTACTTACTGCAGCCCGCGCGTGCCCCAGCCCCGGAGTTGCCTTCGCCTGCTCTCCGGAGCCGAGCGCCGCCCCTAGTCCAGCCAGGAGTCGGGGTGGGTTCTGCCGCTTGGACGGCCAGGGTTCCCCGAGAGGATCTGTAGTTCGGAGTCGGGACGGCTCCCCTCCGCGCCCGGGGGAAGCTTGTACCTGGAGTCCCTGGCTTCTCCATGAGCGGAGGGCTTGCTTTGGGGCTTCCTGCCCTAAAATTGGGTAGTGGTAGCCTCCTGCCTAAAAACGCTTCTAAACACTTGCCGTGATGGGCGCTCAACCGTAATAGGGGTTCTGATACGAGGGCCTCTGACATATTTAATAAAATAGTTGATCAGGAAATCAGTTTACTTGTGTCGACTGCCTCGTTGAGGCGCAGTCTGGGCAAGACCCACGAGAAAGCGTGCTGGAAGCTGTGCAAGGACCTTCGCTGTAGGGAACGCAGCAGACAGGCTGTGAGGAAGGTGAGAAGACTTTTCCTCACTGTGATGAGAACTGTCAATCTGAGGTCTAAAATTTTCAACACATGTAAGGAAACACAACAGATATGGCAGGTTCAGGTGGAGGGAGCACTGAGATTCAGTGTTTTCTTATCTGAAAAGTGGGAACAATGTCTATTATATAAATGTATCATTTAAGGTAAGCTTGGCAAATGCAGGGGAATTTGAAGGATGCAGTAGGAAGTGCAAGCCTTCCTGAAGTGAAATTTGAAATAGTTTTATGCCACGCAATCCGCATAATTATTTCCATAGTTTTTCTGTTTCTGAAGACTTTCTGGCAGGGGACAGGAGGCAGGAAAGAGAAATTCAATCTAATTTACATTAGAAAGAAACTTGGGGTGAAGAATTCCTAGGTAAAGTTGCTATGGCTGATACCTTAAGTGCACTGCTGGAAAGCATTCTAGCCTGTAAGTAACACCTGAAGCCCCAATTCTGTTACCCAGGGTTTCTTTTCTTTCTTTTTTTTTTTCTCTTTAACCACTCTGAAACTATACAGAGTTACACCTCCCTCATTAATTTATGAGTGATACCAAAAGAATTGACTCAATCCAACAAGAATTTGAGCTCCTTTCCTGTATGAGGCACTTTGCTAAGAGCTGCAGAAGGATGAAAGATGCGGGAACTTTGCAGTTAAAACAGCAGTAGCAACAACAGTAGGCTGATTTGTAAAGAGTAGATGCAGGTGTGCACTGCCTATTCAATTTAAAATCAAAATCAGTTGGGCTTTTATTTATTCTAAATGCCATGTGTAGCCCCTGATATCCTAATCATTTGGTAATTTATTTTTCCTATCATTGCCAGTGGTCTGCATTTTAGTAATTCCAAAGTAAAAGGTTTTCTAGGAAATACAACTAAATAAGAATATAAGTCGGTTTTCCCTAGTGTTTGCATTATCATTAAGTTAATGAAGTAAAATCAACAAGAAAAATTAGGAGATGATTACTTTCTTTTCCTTTCATTTCAATCTAGTAAGACAAGGTCATCATGAATACGTTTAATACTCTGTTGCCTCCCAAACTGTTTTATCTAAGTCCATTCTTTTGGAGGATGATCCACCTTCATGAAATCTTTCAGTCCTTCTTTTGGAAGACAGTTCCAGAGGCCAATTTCACAAAACCTTCCATTGTAGATACCAGAAGCCATCAGCATCATCACATCATCTTCTTCCCAGTTTTACCCTTGAAAACAGTTGTATTCTACGGGACTTTAGGGAGGGGACAGGTCATTTTTTAAATCTGGTCAAAGCTAGGACTTTATCCTTGGAAAAAATGCACATGCACTCAGAATATTGTATATCTCTTGGAGGATTCATGGTGCCTTGCTCAAGAACAGGAGCAGCGTGGAAATGAAGCAAGAATGTCAGTAAATCTATAAACTGAATATAATTTAATTTACTTCAAATGGAATAATACCTGGCTGTTTGAGTTAGTGTTCTGTGAGTGGGAAGTAAAAACCATTATTTATAAAATGCTAAAGACAAATTAGTCCTATTAATTTTTTAGTTGATCAAGATCAGCTTTTATCTTGAACATTATGAATCTGGTTTTTCAATTTTTGTCATTCTTCTCAAGGAAATGTTTCTGAGATTATTTTTCTCTCAGCACTGATGCCTCATTCAGGATGGTTTCTCATGTGCCAACTTTTGTAATATGGGAATGACTGAGTTCAAAATTTGAACTTGCTCAATTGCACAGTTCATACAGGAAGGATATATATGTCACATAATTACCATATTCAATTTGAACCACTGTGACAGCAGTAGTTGTGTCTTGGAGAGAGTTGGTTGGTATTAGGAGTGAGTGGAGAACATTAAGAATATCTTGGATATAGCTTCTTTTGAAGAACCAGCGACCTCTGGATTAACTTTCCTTCTTCTATCCCTAGGGCCAAGGAGCGAGCTCTCCTTTCTCCAACTCTCAGCCCCATGGATCAGAGTTTCATTGAACTGCACTAGACCTGCCATCTGGGGACCCTGCCCCCTGCTCTGTGTGCTGCACGTTGGATCTGGCTAAGTAGAGGCCCCCTGGAACTAGTAAATGGTAGAGTGAATCATAGGTAGTGATGGATTTTACCTGGACTACGATTCTTAACATTTCCAGAAGCCAATATCACATTGCACTATTTGGAAGAAAACAGTAAGACACAGAATGCCAGAAGCATCACTGCTTACTCTCTCCTTTTAACTTGGATCAAGACCAAGCCAATCGATCCTTAGATATGAACCAGTTTTGACTTACCTTATATGTTTTTAATCTTTATTTATTTGGCTGCATTGGGTCTTAGTTGTGGCACTGGGGATCTTAGTTGCATCAGGTGGGATTGTCTGCTGTACGCAGGCTCAGTAATTGTCATGCACAGGCTTCGTTGCATGTGGGATCTTAGTCCCCCAAGCAGGAATCAAACCCTCCACCATGGAAGGTGGATTCTTAACCACTGGACCACCAGGGAAGTCCCTTGACTTACCTTATTGCTGAGTGACAACTAAGTAGCAGGTCTCACCCGTACAATGTCGTTGATGGATGTGCTCAGTCATGTCCAACTCTTCGCGGCCCCATGGACTATATAACCCTCTAGGGTCCTCTGCTCATGGAATTTTCCAGGCAAGAATACTGGATGGGGTTGCCATTTCCTACTCCAGGGGATATTCCCAACCCAGGTATTGAACCCACGTCTCTTGCATCTCCTGCACTGGCAGACTGATTGTTTGCCACTAGTCCCACCTGGGGAGCTCTTAGAATGTCAGTGATACACATTAATTGGATTAGTAAATTAATGGACATCATGATTTTAATCCAAGCTCTGCCCTTAACTGGATACATGATCTCGGGCGAATAACAAATTAAATTCCTTGGACCGTATTTTTCTTGTGTAAAATGAGGGTGTCATAAGGGATCAGTGGTTCTCAACTACTACTATGTAATCCCACACGTCTGAATCACATGTAGAATTTACTTAAAATATGTATATACACTGGGTCAGAGGTTCTGATTTAATTGGACTGGGGCAGGGCCAGACATCTCTGTTTTTTAAGAGCCCGCTTCCACCCCACCCCACCCCACCCCCCAAGAAATGCTAATATCCAGCCAAGATTGAGAATCCCTGGGTTAAATCAACACTAAGAACTGATTCTAAAATGGTGTAACTTAAAGATAGAAAAGCAGACGGGTAAAACCTGTTTCATGTGTGGCTTAGCCCAGCATTACATACACTGCACAGTAACCAAGCCTACACACACTTCGCCAAGAAGCAGTCCAAATCAAGCAATTTAAATTTATTCAGGGAAGATTCTGTGCCTTCTCGCCATTTCAGTATTCCCACGATGCTTTGAGAGTTCTCAGCACCTTGTACATTTTGATGGACTGAATTGGATATAACTCTGCCCCTCTAAAATGATTAGCTGTTCCTGAAGGTCCCCAGGGACGATTATCTCTCTTCTCTTGGTGTCCATGCATGTGTTTACTAGCCTATTGAAAGTTTCTCCTAGAGTTGATCTGTGACTTTCTGGGGTTGAGGAGAAGGTGTCAGCAAGGGATAAGGATGATGGCATCAATTGTTGCCGAAATGTGAGCTTCTGAGATAAAAAAAAAAAAAAAAAAAAAAGATCCTCACGACTTCTCAAGTAGTTGTAGACTATCAAGTTACCAGAACTGGGATAGGGAAAAAAGAGCATATTGTTTACCTTCATCATTTGTTGGGACCTAATCTTGTTGCCATTACATCATAAATTCAATTCAGGTTCACACTTTGAAAATTATTCTTCAAGTTAAAGACAGAAGTTACTGTAATCCGTGAAATTTCTGTTTACCTTGCTCTTTTTTTCCCTCCTGCTGCCCTTCATATTCCAAAATACTTAGAAGAAGAAAAAAAAGTGTGTATGTGTGACTGTCAGATCAGTAAAGAGAAACAGACATGAGTTAACAAAAGGTGGAAAGGCATTAAGGAGGAAGGAGGCCCATGGATCACTTAATTTTTTTCTTTTCTCTCTGCTGTTGGGCTTAGAGCTGCTCTACATTTATTCTCAAATTTTCTAAAGTTTAAGCAAATCGTATCCCAGCTGCTATGTGTTAGTAAATGTGGGCTTGCAGCCCATGATCCTGTGTTGCTTGCATCTCCCATACATGGTACATTGAGTGCTATCTTAATAGGGTGCAGCCTGGACATGTTGTTGTTGTTATTTAGTCACCAAATCATGTCCGACTCTTTTGCAACCCCATAGACCCACCATGCTCTTCTGTCCATGGGATTTCCCAGGCAAGAATACTGGAGTGGGTTGCCATTTTCTTCACCAGGGGATCTTCCCTACCCAGGGATCTAACCTCTATTGGCAGGCTGATTCTTTACTACTGAGCCACCAGGGAAACCCAACTTGGTCTAAATTCAGCATTGACCAGTCCCAGAGCCTGTCTTAACCCTAAATAATGTCTTAGGTTGGGCAGTATTTTTTCTGGACTGGAAAGCTACTGACTCCAGAGCTCTTTGTGTCTCAGAGCTGCCCTTACCTGGTGTCAAAAATCTGATGGAGAACCACAGACCCAACTCAACCCTCACCTTTCCATTCACCTAGAGCTATGCCCTCACTCAAAAAAATCTCTAAGGTTGGATTCATTTTATGTGTTTATTGCTGATCATTGTTCCCAAAGATTTAGTGATACTGGGTACATGCTGTTTTGTTCTTTCGTAATTTTTTCCTTCTCTACTTCTCAAAATGAACTAACATAAGAATAAATGTACTAGGAAAAAGATGATTTTATCATCATAACTTTAAATCTAACAAAAAAGTTTATTCTTGCTAAACTCAAACACCCAGTTATGTGTTTATATATAAGCATTTAAAAGTGAAAGAAAGTGTAGTTGCTCAGTCGTGTCCGACTCTTTGCAACCCCATGGACAATATCCCGCCAGGCTCCTCTGTCTGTGGAATTCTCTAGGCAATAGTGCTAGAGTGGATTGCCATTCCCTTCTCCAGGGGATCTTTCCAACTCAGGGATCGAACCTGGGTCTCTCACATCACAGGCAGATTCTTTACCATCTGAGCCACAAGGGAAGTCTTGTCCTCCCACAAAAATCTAATATTTGAAGATACTAAGTAGAGTTAGGGCTCTTAGGATCATCACTAGTTTGCTTTTTAATCTTTTATTCCTCAAAACACCTGAATATTGTAAGGTAATTATAAATGATAACATTTTCTTAACTGGTCCCTGTTTTACTGAATACTTAACAATGGTCTCCAAAGCTAGCAGGGGTTTTCATTTCTTCCTTCTTTTCTTCCTTCCTTCCGTGATTCATTCAACACATGTCTAGTGAATGCCTACCACATACCTGTCCTCATGTAACTTTCATTTTTGTGAAGAGAGGAGGGAAGACAGAAAATAAAGTAAAATACAGTGTGGGTTACATGGTGATACATGCTGTGGAGAAAAATAAAGCTGGGAAGAAGGCCATGGAGGAGTTGGTTGCACAATATTTAAAATAAAGTGGCCTGAAAAGGTGGTAGAAAAAGTTATGAAGCTTTCTGGGAGTGGAGCTTTCTGGCCAACACAAAGGTCCTGAAGCAGTTATGTGCCTGGTATATTCACAGAACAGCAGGGAGGTGTGAATGGCTGGAGCAGAGTGATGAGGGGTAAGTAGAAGGAAATGAAATCATCTAAGAAAGGGGCAGCTGAGGAGTAGAGTTTGGGAGGGTGTGAAAGATCTTGTATGTCCTTGTAGGGCCTTTTCAGTGGGATGCTTATAAAGTGAAATAATGGTGTGGTTTCTTAGTATTTAGTCAAAATAGCAGAAGCCCTATGATCTCCTTTGTTACATGCTCTGGATGTTCCCCAGTTTTTTGTTTTGTCACCAAATCAGTCTCTTTCCATCCTTTGCCTTTATCCCCAAGGCTGACTCTAGAATGGGATTCAGTCTCCCAGTGGTTGCTTTCTTGATGCCCCGAAGATAAGACTTGCCCTTCCTTTTTAAAGAACGTGCCGCTAGTCACTAAAGAAGAAAAACTGTCAGTACCAAAACCAGTAATCATGAGGGAAATTAATAAACCTATACAAAATATATTCTTAGTTTATACTATAGCCCAGACACAAAATGGTTACACTACTGGTGAATGGAATTTAGCCTATGTTTTGTTGGGTCCGCATGTTGTTTTTTAAAAAATTTGTGTTGATTTCCAACATTAATTTTTTTTTTTTTTTACTTAAGGGAAGTTTTCATTAAAATATAGTTTCAAGTGTTCTTTAAAAATTGGACATTCTATTTATATGAGGCTTTAGAACAGACAAAAATAATCCATGATGATGGAAATCAGAACTGAGGCTTCCTGACATGGGAGTGTGGTAGAGACTGACTTGGTAGGGCCACCAGACAAAATTTTGGATGATGAAATGGTTCTATGCATAGTAGTCTGAAATCCATGGTTGTTGTTGTTCAGTCACTCAGTCGTGTCTGACTCTTTGCCAACCCATGGACTACAGTATACTAAGCTTCCCTGTCCTTCACCATCTCCCAGAGTTTGCTCAAAGTCATGCCCATTGAGTCGGTGATGCCATCCAACTATCTCATCCTCTGTTGTCCCCTTCTCCTCCCGCCTTCTATCTTTCCCAGCAACAGGGTCTTTTCTAATGAGTCAGCTCTTTGCATCAGGTAGCCAAAGTATTGGAGTTCAGCACCAGTCCTTCCAATGAATATTCAAGGTTGATTTCCTTTAGGATTGACTGATTAGATCTCCTTGCATGGTAAAACACATTAAACAATGTACTAGTCTGTACAGTTTACTATATGTCAGTTGAACCTCACTATAAAGGAAGTTTAAAATGGAAGCAACATTCAGTAAGGGCTGACTAGTGCTGACCACTTCGAGCTTGGGGTGTGCTCTCAAGATTGGCACAGACTTATTACCTGGTTCACGTCAATCATTGTCATTATGTACCTGGGCTTCCCTGCTGGCTCAGCTGGTAAAGAATCTGCCTGCAATGCGAGACACCTGGGTTCAATCCCTAGATTGGGAAGATCCCCTGGAGAAGGGAAAGGCTACCCACTCCAGTATTCTCGCCTGGAGAATTTCATGGACTGTATAATTCATGGGGTCTCAAAGAGTCAGACACGAATGAGCGACTTTCACTTTCACCAGAATCCTGTAGGTGATATTGGTGTGTGATTTATGCAGTAGTGGTTTTGATTTCAACTATCAATAGAGAACAAATCTGAAGAGGCCTGATATGTTTAATTGGCAGTGGAGAAATTAGTACTGCCTCCTAGGGTTCTACGTGAAGCAGGTAACAGAAACATAATCTTGGTAGCTTGGATCAGTCAAGCAGCTCACCTACGGTCCTTCTCTCAGTTAATGGTATTCTCAAGTGTGGGATTCTCTGAGGTCTCTAAACATAAGTCTCAGCTTTCCTCTCAAATGCAAATATCTCCTGTGCTTGCAGACTCCTCCTCTGAAAGGATAACAGAAAGTACATTTAGCTCCTATTACCAGCACTTAAAACTTACTTTTATTGTGTTTGTTATGTGTCTACCATAGAAATCTTGGAAAGTATGGACAAAAGGAAAATAAAATTACCCACAATTCTGAACATAACCTCTGTTTACCATTTTGTGGTAAATGCTTTCAAATTTTTCTTCATAATGTCATAATATAAAATATGTCTCTATATTTTATGTTAAAAATATATTTATTATATAAAATTTAGCACACAATCACCAAATTTGCAAATTAAAAAAACAAGTTAAAGATGAAAGATAACATCCTAGGCACAGGCATTTGACTTCCCTCTATCCTATAACTCTTTTTAAATGGCTGTGACATTTTGCAGATAATAGAAAGAAACTGAAGAGAGTGGGGGCAAGTTATTGATGAAACAAAACCAGGAAATTGGTGCAGGAAGGACCACCATGGGAGGGAGAGTGACCTAGAAAGAAGCTCAGGGAATGGAGTCAACAAGGACAGAGACCAGGCATGAGCAAGGGAGCCTGAAAGCAGAGAGCTTGATGGAAAGTCTTTATGGGTTAGTTAAGGTGAGCCACTGCTTCTAACTGAGTTTGGCATTGTGGTGTAAATCCTTTCTCTTTCTGGCATTTGAAAAGAGAGTGAACCCTAGTCTGAAGGCCAGCTCTTGCCTCCTCACACTAAAGTCAAACTAGAAGTTGAAGAGCCTACTCTGCTGTGCAGAGGTTCCTGATCACTATTCCATTCAGGGAAGAATCCTGTCCTGAAACACTTGTGTATGAGATAGTGGAGGAAAGTGACCCCAGTTAATCAGAAAAGTCGATGAGGTCTTTATACACACACACACACACACACACACACACACACACACACACACACACACACACACACACACACACACACACACACACACACACACACACACACACACACACACACACGCACGCACGCACACACACATTTATAAAACCAAGAATAACCTGACATATGAAGGAGTATGACAAAAACAACCCCAAGATAAACAGTTATTAATGTCAGAGGGGAGATTGTTTAAAATAGCTTTAAACTTAGAGTTACCAAAGGGGAAGCTGGAGGGGAGGGATAAATTAGAAGTTTAGGATTAACAGATAGACACTGTTATTGGATTGGTCCAAAGTTTCATTCAGGTTTTCCATAATATCTTACAGAAAACCTAAACAAACTTTTTGGCCCACCCAATATGTTATTCAAACTAGATAAATAATAAGGATGTACTGTATAGCAAAGGGAACTATATTCAATAATTGTAATAACCTATAAGGGGAAAGAGTGTAAAACAGAATACATATATATATATATATATATACATACATGTACACACACACATATATATAACTGAATCACTTTGCCATATACCTGAAACTAACACAGCATTGTAAATCACTATACTTCAATTAAAATATGTATATATAAGGACTATCAAAAAAAGAAAAAAATATGTAAAATAGCTTTAAAACAAAAAATCTGAGTACCCTCAGAGTGATTAAAAATATATTGTTTCCATACAACAAAAATATAATTCTATAAAGAAGGAGTAATAATCAGAAAACAGACAAAAAAGATCTTGAAATTTTTAAAAGTAATTACTGAAATCAATTTAGTAGAGCAGCTGAAAGATAAAGTTTAAGCAGTCTCCTGGAATGAACAACCAAATGTCAAAGAGATGGAGAATATATATGCTAGAAAAGAGAAGAAACATAGAAAACAGTTCATTATGTCCAACTTCAATCTATTGGGGCTCTAGAAAGAGAAAATAAAGTCACTTAAGATTGATGTTAAGCTTCTCATCACTGAATAGGACACTAAACTAAAATGAAGCAGTGCCTTCAAAGTTATGAGGGAAAATGATTTTGAACCTAAAATTCTGTTGCCAATTAGATTATTAAGTGTGAAAGTAAAATGAGGACATTTTCAGATCTTCAATGACTCAGGCAATTTGCTTCCAAATACCCTTTCTTAAACAGTTACCTAAGGATGTGCTCCAGCAAAATGAGAGCAGAAAGTAAGAAGGAGGAAGATGTGAAATAAGAGTGTTATTCCCCCAGTACAATCCTAGGCTGGCAGATTTGTACCAGACTTAGAAAAAAAAAAAGTGATGCAAATTAAAAACAAAAAGTATTCAATAAACTCTAAGAATAATGACTTTAGGAAGAACTAAGTAACTTCTGTTCAATAGATAGAACCAGTAATGAACTAGATTCACAAAGTTATAATAGCAGGGCATCTAGCAACCTGGGGTATTAAACTAACTCATGCAGAGCTCTCCTCAGTACAAACACACAAAAATAAAGGATAAGACACAATGAAATGTATAAGTAAATCAGTCAGTCAGTTCAGTCACTCAGTCGTGTCCGACTCTGCGACTCAGTGGACGGCAGCATGCCAGGCCTCCCTGTCCATCACCTGTTGTGGTCCGACCGGAACTTGGGAGTACAGAGTCGACCAATAAAGTAAAAGAAGGAAGAAAAGAGGCTGAGCAGCCTGAAGGGGACAGAGAGAGAGAGAGACACGGGGACTAGTGCTCTGGTGGAACAAAGGCGTTTATTCAGCATATTGTGGGCAAAAGGGCAAGATAGCCCTTTTTAGCTGAGACAGGGATAAAAAATCTTACAAATTATTCAGGAAGCTGGAGGCTAGAATCATTTTCAAGGGAGGGGATTGTAAAAGTTACTTTACATATCAGAAGGGAAGAGAGTTGTAAATGGCTGCTTACGAGATACCTAAATTCCTATTATTCCCGAGAGCTGGCTTGCCAGCTCTTCTTGCACCTATATTCAGAGGCTGTTAAGGAACAAAAGGATTTATGCAAAACCAAAAACAGCATACAGGTAGCCTCCGGTTAAATGCTACCTTACAGTCACCAATTCCCAGAGTTTACTCAAACTCATGCCCATTGAGTCGGTGATGCCAGCCAACCATCTCATCTTCTGTTGTTCCCTTCTCCTCCCTCCTTCAATCTTTCCCAGCATCAGGGTCTTTTCAAATGAGTCAGCTCTTCACATCAGGTGGCCAAAGTATTGGAGTTTCAGCTTCAACATCAGTCCTTCCAATGAACAGCCAGGACTGATCTCCTTTAGGATGGACTGGCTGGATCTCCTTTCAGTCCAAGGGACTCTCAAGAGTCTTCTCCAACACTACAGTTCAAAAGCATCAATTCTTCAGCGCTCAGCTTTCTTTATAGTCCAGGTCTCACATCCATACATGACTACTGGAAAACCATAGCCCTAACTAGACGGACCCTTGTTGGCAAAGTAATGTCTCTGCTTTTTAATAAGCTGTCTAGGTTGATCATAGAGGAGCCTGGTAGGCTGCAGTCCATGGGGTCGCTAAGAGTCGGACACGACTGAGCGACTTCACTTTCACTTTCGACTTTCATGCATTGGAGAAGGAAATGGCAACCCACTCCAGTGTTCTTGCCTGGAGAATCCCAGGGACCAGGGAGCCTAGTGGGCTACCGTCTATGGGGTCGCACAGAGTTGGACACGACTGAAGTGACTTAGCAGCAGCAGTAGCAGGTTGATCATAACTTTGCTTCCAAGGAGTAAGCGTCTTTTAATTTCATGGCTGCACTCACCATCTGCAGTGATTTTGAAGCACCAAAAAATAAAGTCTGCCACTGTTTCCACTGTTTCTCCATCTATTTGCCATGAAGTAATGGGACCGGATGCCATGATCTTAGTTTTCTGAATGTTGAGTTTTGGGTCAACTTTTTCACTCTCCTTTCACTTTCATCAAGAGACTCATTAGTTCTTCTTCACTTTCTGCCATAAAGGTGGTGTCATCTGCATATCTGAGGCTACTGATATTTCTCCTGGTAATCTTGATTCCAGCTTGTGCTTCATCCACCCCAGCATTTCTCATGATGTACTCTGCATATGAGTTAAATAAGCATGGTGACAATATACACCCTTGATGTACTCCTTTTCCTATTTGGAAATAGTCAACTTTAAAATAAAAACTACCAGAAGAATGCAGAAAATCATTTAGAAGAGCAGTTGGTGCAAGTTTATAACCAGCACAACCATAGCAGTTTCTCTGGAGAATACAGATCCTGAGGTATAGAGATGGGATTATGCCATTTAAATCTGGGAGGAAGACGTGACCTCAGGCACAAGGCAACATGGAACCTCTTCTCACCTCCTCCCACTTAATATGAGCTTACAATTTCAAAAACCTATAAACAATCATAAGGGAGTTTGAGCAAACAAAACAAATAGAAGAATCAGATCCCAAAGAATCAAAAATAATAGAAATATATGAAAAAAGTTATAATTGTGTTAAAAATTGTTAAAGGGATAAAAAGAATAGAAAACAAAATGAAAAAAACTTCATAAAAAGAACAGCATATTTCAAAAAGAAAATAAATGAAGAATATAGACGTTGATTATTTTTAGTTAATGTATTAACTAAACAACATATTACCCAAAGGAAGATTAGTGAACTGAAAGTCAAATCTGAGAAAACTGCCTAAGATCAACCCATTGAGATTAAAAGATGAAAAATGTCTTAGGTTGAAAGACACATTGGTATAATGAGGAGCTCCAGTAGATGTCTAATAGAAATTTCAGAAGGAAAGAACAGAGAGAATGTCTTAGCCTATATTGGTTACATAAGTAAACAAATTAAAATGGAATACAATCTAGAAAAAAATTATAGGGAGTAAGGAGACTTAAATATTCATTTTCCATGGTAAGCGCTCATAGATAATATCTAAATTCAATAAATCAAAAGATAGTCATATATTACTTAGAGCAGTAGTTCTCAATCCTAAAGGAGATTAGGAGATGTATCATAGTGTCTAGACGGTGCTACTAGCATTTAGTATCGGGAATGAACATGCTAAATGCACAGCACAGTTCCACATATGTCCCCCCAAAATAGTAATACTAATCACTCTTTTTGAGAAAAGCTGATTTAGAGTTAAAAACAAGCCCACCAGAACTAAAAACAAAAAAACTATTTTAAGAAAAAGTTTACTTTAGGGAATAGAGCTGAAGTTGGGGAGAAGAGGGGTGGGAAACCATTTATTTTTGTGATTAGTCCTTCCATAATACTTGTATTTTTACCATGTCTGTATTATGTTTATTAAAGAAGACTGGTAAACCAGTATATTGTTCTTCCATTTTCACTTAAAGAGAACTCTTTCTTATTAAAATATCTGTCATTCAAACTTGTCATTCAAACTTCAAAATCACCGATATGAATTACTGAGCTTTTTATCCCACAGAAGATTCTAGAGGCATATCTTCTGAGTATTAATGATCTTTCATGTGTTCGTAGTTGGAAAATAAATCTTCCAATTTATCACCTTAAGGAGTCATAGAAAATTAGTGCTGGGATGATTAGTATCTTTACTGGAGTTGAACAATTCTCTCATAGTAGGTGGTTTTGATCAGTAGTTCTGTATAGGACAAAGAAGGATGGGAATATGGTCAAATAGCTAGAGCACATGGCTTCAAATTCGAATGTGTAGCCTGCTTTTTATGATCCTTTAAGACCACATCCTGTTCAGCCTCTCCAGTTTCATTTTCACTGAGTTTCTACCAGTACTTTTGCTATTCTGTGACTGTGCTGTGCAGTGCTGTGCTTAGTCACTCAGTCATGTCCAACTCTTTGCGATCCCATGGACTGTAGCCTGCCAGGCTCCTCTGTCCATGGGGATTCTCCAGGCAAGAATACTGGAGTGGGTTGCCATGCCCTCCTCCAGGGGATCTTCTCAACCCAAATTGAATCCAGGTCTCCTGCATTGCAGACAGATTCTTTCCCATCTGAGCCACCAGGAAAGCCCAAAAATACTGGAGTGGGTAGCCTATCCCTTCTTCAGGGGAACTTCCTGACCCAGGAGTCAAACTGGGGTCTCCTGCATTACAGGCAGATTCTTTACCAGCTGAGTCACTAGGGAAGCCCATTCTGTGACTAGGTCCTATTAATTTTTACTTTTCACTTCTCTGTGCATAATCACATGCCTCAGTTAAAGGTCTGTTTTCATTCCAATCCCAAAGAAAGCCAATGCCAAAGAGTGTTCAAACTACCGCACAATTGCACTCATTTCACACAATAGCAAAATAATGCTCAAAATTCTCCAAGCCAGGCTTCAACAATACATGAGCCAAGAATTTCCAGATGTTCAAGCTGGATTTGGAAAAGGCAGAGGAACCAGAGATCAAATTGCAGGCATCCATTTGATCATAGAAAAAGCAAGATAATTCCAGAAAAACATCTATTTCTGCTTCATTGACTAGCTAAAGACTTTGATTTGTGGATCACAACAAACTATGGAAAATTCCTAAAGAGACAGAAATACCAGACCACATTACCTGTCTCCTGAGAAACCTGTATGCAGGTCAAGAAGCAACAGTTAGAACCAGACATGGAACAATGAACTGGTTCCAAATTGAGAAAGGAGTATGTCAAGGCTGTATATTGTCACCCTGCTTATTTAAGTTACATGCAGAGTACATCATGTGAAATGCCAGGCTGGATGAAGCACAAGCTGGAATCAAGATTGCCAGGAGAAATATCAATAACCTCAGATATGCAGATGACACCACCCTTATGGCAGAAAGCCAAGAGGAACTAAAGAGCCTTTTAATGATGGTGAAAGTGGAGAGTGAAAAAACTGGCTTAAAACTCAACATTCAAAAAATGAAGATCGTGGCGTCCAGTCCCATTGCTTCATGGCAAATAGATGGGGAAACGATGGAGACAGTGACAGACTTTATTTTCTTGGGCTCCAAAATCACTGAAGATGGTCACTTCAGCAATGAAATTAAAAGACACTTACTCCTTGGAAGAAAAGCTATGACAAACCTAGACAGCATATTAAGAAGCAGAGACATTACTTTGCCAACAAAGGTCCATATAGTCAAACTATGGTTTTTCCAGTAGTCATGTATGGTTGTGAGAGTTGGACCATAAAGAAGACTAAGTGCCAAAGAATTGATCCTTTTGAACTATGGTGTTGGAGAAGACTCTGGAGAGTCCTTTGGACTGTAAGGAGATCAAACCAGTCAATCCTAAAGAAAATCAACCCTGAATATTCATTGGAAGGACTGATGCTGAAGCTGAAGCGCCGATACTTTGGCCACCTGATGTGAAGAGCTGACTCACTGGATTAGACTCTGATGCTGGGAAAGATTGAAGGTGGAAGGGGAAGGGGATGACAGAGGATGCGATGGTTGGATGGCATCACCAACTCAATGGACCTGAGTTTGAGCAAGCTCTGGGAGACAGTGAAGGACAGGGAAGCCTGGTCTGCTGCAGTCCATGGGGTCGCAAAAAGCTGGACATGACTGAGCAACTGAACAACAATAAACCATCCCTCAAGAGCTACTTCCAGGTAGTATCCTCTCTGAAGCCTTCCTTGAGCTCTAGTCTTGCTTCTAATTTAGTTAAGATTACCATGCTTCGTAAGCAACAGATCGCAAGTGGGAGTATATGCCTGTAATTAATATAACTTAGATAGAAGTAGATAAATATTTTGATATGATTAATCTGATACACGGTTAATGAAGCAACATAGCATAAGAGCATGTTTTCTGCAGTGAGCAGTCCTAGATTCCAATCCAGGCTGTTATTACTTCATCTGAAAAACGTGGATAATTCCTGCCTTACATAGATGCTGAGATTCTTCAATTGCAGTCTCAATAAATGTTATACTATAATTAACTATTATTGTGCATATATAAGGAGCTCACATAAATGTCTCTCATTTATAATATTTTAAGTCAATTTGTAGTTTTTATCAGAGAAGGCAATGGCACCCCACTCCAGTACTCTTGCCTGGAAAATCCCATGGACGGAGGAGCCTGGTAGGCTGCAGTCCATGGGGTTGCTAAGAGTCACACACGACTGAGCGACTCATTTTCACTTTTCACTTTCATGCACTGGAGAAGGAAATGGCAACACACTCCAGTGTTCTTTCCTGGAGAATTCCAGGGACAGGGGAGCCTGGTGGGCTGCTATCTATGGGGTCGCACAGAGTCAGACACGACTGAAGCGACTTAGCAGCAGCAGCAGCAGCAGCAGCAGAAGTTTTTATGTACCCACTTTGTAAGTTGTTCAATACTTAAATAGAACATTAACATTGTTTAAATATAGACTATATTTTACTACCATTAACATTGTTTAAATATGGACTGTATTTCATTACCGTTATACACATAAACTCACAGAGATTGAAAAACAAAATATCACTTGTGATAGCAGAAAATTAGAAGTAGCCTAAGTAGTCTAATAATAAAGAAGTGAAAAATGAAAGTGTTAGTCACTTATTTGTGTCTGACTTTTTGTGACCCCATGGACTGTAGCCTGCCAGGCGCCTCTGTCCATGGAATTCTCCAAGCAAGAATACTGAAGTGGGTTGCCATTCCCTTCTAGATGCTTAACTAAATCATGATATATATATTAGAAAATATTATATAATCATTAAAAAATATCTTCTGATGTTTATTGATATAGCAAAATGTTTATGGCATAATGTTAAGTATAAAACATTTTAATGAAAAACTATTAAAATAGTATCTCAGTTCTGTGAATATACATTACATGTATGTACATATATTTTATTTGTAATATACATTTAACATATCATTTATGCATGAGAAAAATGCAAATTTACATATTATGCTATATATTACTTTTATAAAGAGGAAAATGTAGCATGATTTTTATATCAAAGGCCCTTGATCTCATTTCCTAAATGTTTGTATTTTGTTGTCAATGATCTCTTACTCCCATCCCCAAAACCTCCTACACTCCCCTATATGTTCCATTATTTCATATGCCCATACCCACCTGTAAGAAATCCTTTAAAGGATATAAATTGCAGAGACCCTAGATGACAGGTCCCTGAGGGCATGTACCAGAGCTTTTTAATCTCTAGGCATACCCAACTGGTAAATTTTAGCCAAACATATAAGTAGGGACTAAGTAGATTTGCATTGAGCAAATTAATAGATGGAGACCCAAGGACTCGAGAAATGAGGCATATGAAGTAAATGTGTGTGAGGTTCAGTTAAAAGGTAATAGTATAAAATAGATAGCCAATGGGAATTTGCTATATGATTCAGGGAACTCAAACAGAGGCTCTGTATCAACCTAGAGGGGTACAGTGGGGAGGGAAGTGGGAGGGAGTTTCAAGAGGGAGGAGACATATGTATACCTATGGCTGATTCATGTTGATGTTTGATAGAAAACAACAAAATTCTGTAAATCAATTATCCTTCAATTAAAAATAAATAAAATTTAAAAGATAATAGTAATTATAAATAATAAATATTGAGTGTCTTACTGTAAGTATTTCATAATTCTTACATTAAGCTTCAGTGCGGCACTACTAGGACTGGCCAAGCAAATTATGGAACATCCATGTAACAGCACACTCTGCAACTGTTTTAAAAAAACATAAGAATGAGGAAGCTCTTTTGTATTGATATGGAAAGGTCACCAAGATACAGTAAGTGAAAAAAGCAAGGTGCAGAATGGTATAAGTTGTGCTACTGTTTATAGGAAGAAGACCATATACTTCTATCTCCTTGTGTAGAAATATCTCTGGGAAGACACAAGAAATTGACACAGTGATTGCCTCCCAGCCATGGAATATATATAACGTCACTTTAATGCTTCTTACACATGAATTTTTGAACCTTGTGAATGTGTTGGTGATTCAAAATGACAGTTAAATGCAGACAGAAGAAAATCATTATCCCCATTTACAAATGAGCAACGGAGATTAAAGGAAATTAGATACACTGCTCAAAGTAGCAATAATAATGATCACATTTACTGAGCACTTACTGTGTGCCAGGCCCCAGTTTAAGTACTTCAGAAACATTTTCTTTTTACGTTTATAATTTTATTATTTATTTATTTATTTATTTGTTACTTTACTGGGTCTTAGTTGCTGAGCGGGCTTTTTCATGTGGCTTTCATGTAGGGGCTATTCTTGCTGTGAGCAGGCTTCTCATTGCGATGAGCTCTCTCCTGGGGCATGAGCTCTAGGTCGTGAACTTCAGCAGTGTGGCACGTGAATTCAGTAGTTGCGGCTCCTGGGTATCTTAGAGCACAGGCTGAGTAGTTGTGGTACACAGGATCTGACATGTTCATCGGCATGTGGGATCCTCCCAGACTAGGGATCAAAACCATGTCTCCTGCATTGGTATGCAGATTCTTTACCACTGAGCCACCAGGGAAGCCCAAAATTTTTTTTCTAATTTATTTTCTTTTTTTTTTAATTTTTTTAAAAATTTTAATTGGAGGCTAACTACTTTACAATATTGTGGTGATTTTTGCCATACATTGACATGAATCAGCCATGAGTGTACATGTGTTCCCCATCCTGGCCCTCCCTCCCACTTCCCTCCCCATCCCATCCCTCAGGGTCATCCCAGTGCACCAGCCCTGAGCACCCTGCCTCGTACATCGAACCTGGACTGGTGATCTATTTCACATATGATAATATACATGTTTCAGTGCTATATTTTCACAGATCAATAATGATTTTATCCAAGTGGTATAGCTGAAGAATCTGAAAGAAACATAATTTATTTTCCATCTCAGGACACTTTGAAGTAATAATTACTCTGGGACAGCAAGCATAAGCCAGGACTAGGGTCACACTATTTAGAGAGGTCAGGTAACTTGCTAGATGTCCCAGCAAGAGGGAACACTAGGACTGGAACTTAGGTCTAAGAGAATCCACAGCCTGTGCTCCTGACTGCCACTTACGGATAAGCAAATGAAGGCTTGCAGAATGCGCACACCAATGAAATGACAGTTCCAGCCTCCAAACACAGTCCTTCTGATCCCAAAGCCTACCATATGGTGTTGCCTCTCAGAAGGCGAATCTAAGAATCCTTTGGCCTAGGAATTGAATGGGAGGTGAATAATTACAAAAGAAGAGAGAAAGGATGGGAAGAGCCACAGGCTATATCCTCCAGCAACCACGGTCCCCACCACTCACAAACACTCTTGAGAGCATTCAGGCCACAAGCTGCATGTTGCTATGTGTTAGGTGTTCAGACAATCACGCTGTCCTCACAGAGCTTACAGTCTGCATTCAGGACCAGCTTGCAGGGATTATCGGGCCTTTAGCTCTTTCCACATGTTGGGCCACTTCAATTAATCAGTGATCATTAATAAGGAAAAGCAGGGAGTTTATCTTGGTTATGCTAAAAGTCCCAGAGATATAGAAAAGAGGAAGCAGCTTTTTCAAATTCCTTTAAAGAAAGCACTGCGAATGTCATAAGTGAAAGAAATTTTTCTGGACTGTAATCTTTCTCTGTGAGCTCTGAAAAATGCAGACTCCAGAATTACTAAATCAGAATCTCTAGAGGTATTTTAAGCTCTCTTTGTGATTTCAGGGAGAAATCTGTGGTATTTTACATTCTCCTTGTCTTTTCAACGTGCTTCCAAGTTTGTTGTGACTGGTCTAGTTGACCCTATGATAACAGCATAGAACAGCTCAGAACGCTTGAGAGGCAGAACTAGGGCCAGACCCTGACCCTCAACCTTCAATTTGGAGCATCTTCCACAAAACCATAGTTATTGGCAAGCAACCTTCATTATTGGCAAGCAACTAATTCTTGCTTTTAGTTTGAAGTTAAAAATGTTGCTGCTACATTTTTATTTATAAATATGTGTGCTTTTTAAAACTACTTTGAATAGGAAGCAAGTTTTGCATTTTGAGAATATTTGGGGATAAGTCAAGTGAGTGTAGATGAGTTCATTTTCCCATTTACACAGTGAGGAAGTTAAACTGGATGGTTTACAAAATTACTTTCAAATCTAGAAATCAATGTTGAAAGGTATTCTAAACTGTTTTTAAATCCTTTCTTTCATAGCTTTGGAAAACAGGACTTCGACATAGAGATCAATTTGCTTTTCTGTCATTAGCATTTTTGTTGGAGACTCTGTCAGAAGACTTGTTCCTTAGGGCCATCTGAAAGGTGATTTTTCTCATGTGAGGGTTTATGTACTTAGTTTTACAACTTGGTGATTTATAACAGCAATCCACATACTGGAAGCTCATTATCTGTCAGATAATCATCTGGTCATTTGATCTCCTCCCTTTGTCCCTTGGTTACTTGGCCTCTCTTCTGATATATAACCTCTTCTTCTGATAAAGTGGTTATTGATAGCCTTCAAGGCTTTAGTTATTTAATTATTGTGATGAGCATACAAAGTGCCCCCAAAGGACAATCTTTCATTATAATATCTTCTTCTCCTTTACTCTTCCCAGCAGTCCTTTCCTTTCTCAGTTGAGACATCTTTGAACTTCCGAATAGATATCTCAAGGAGGACAAAAATTGTGGCCAGGGTCCTAAAACCTCAAAAGAGTTTGAGAATCCCCTCTTTTCTGTGTCTCTTTCTGACCTACAGAGAGTTATTATTATTACCAGATTTAGCAAAGGACAATATAAGATACTCAACTGTAACTAAGTTGGGATAAAGAATAAAATTTTAATATAAGTATGCAATATTTGGAACATACTTTTACTAACCATTTGTTACTTATTTGACATTCACATTTAACTAGACATCCTATAATTTATTTGGCAACTCTGCAGAGAGTGCATACCCTAAGGCTTTCTTAGTTCATCTAATGTTTTGGAGTCTAAATTCTTTTAATATTTGCTCTTAATTTAAAACTTGAATGGAATGTTTGTAATAACTAAGATTTCAGTTTTCTTTACCTTTTTCATAAAATGTAGCATTTGCACTGCCTACCTACACACAATTCCCTTTTGTTGTGAGAATATAAGAATAGAAATAAGACTTTTCTGTAGAAACCAAGCTTGATAATTCTCTCCTTTTTAAGTTTTTATTAAATATTTCAAAGATACACATAAGCAAAGATAGTAATATAATGCATTGCACACAATTTATACCCTATTCAGTTTCCTTCTTTTTGTTTGGTTTGAGAAGTAGGTGTGAGTGTATATATTGCCATCCCCTAAGTCAGTGGTTTTGAACCTTGACTGTGCGTCAAGAATCACCTAGGGAGCTTTTAAATCTCAATCCTTGCCTGCCTCCGAAACCAATTAAATCAGAATAGCTGGCAGTAGAGTCAGATGATTCCAGTGTGCAGCCAGGTCTGAGAACCAGTGCCCAGAATGAAAATGGCAAATGCAAAGAAACATTTTTTACTGCTAAATCATCTCCTTATATTTCACATTCCTCTTCAAAACTTACTTCATGTATTTTTCAGTAAGTATATTATATCATAGTGTATATATATATATATATATATATATATATATATAATGTTGCATTACAGCACACGTGTCATTTTATAAAGTTTAAAAAAATCTCATCTGTCTTTAAGCATGTCACTGATTCATTATTAATTTCCTAAAAGCTTATAATTGGGTTTGTTTTCAAATATTTCTTTGTGATTTTCCGATGTCTTTTTCATATGCATATCTCTCTTAGGTTATAAACCAGTGGTTCTTAACTTTATCTGCTCATTAGATCGGAGAAGGCAATGGCACCCCACTCCAGTACTCTTGCCTGGAAAATCCCATGGATGGAGGAGCCTGGTAGGCTACAGTCCATGGGGTCGCTAAGAGTCGGACACAACTGAGCGACTTCCCTTTCACTTTTCCCTTTCATGCACTGGAGAAGGAAATGGCAACCCACTCCAGTATTCTTGCCTGGAGAATCCCAGGGATGGCGGAGCCTGGTGGGCTACCGTCTATGGGGTCGCACAGAGTCAGACACGACTGAAGCGACTTAGCAGCAGCAGCAGCAGCTCATTAGATTCATCTTAGGATGCTCTAAAAAAGATGCCTGGGCCCCACCTCCCAGAGGCTCTGCTGGGAGGCTCTGTGCTAATTGGCCTGGTATAGAGCCCAAGCATTGAAGTTTTTAAAAAGCACCTGAGGAGATTCAAGGTTTAGGGAGAATTGAAAGCCAGATTCTAAAGATGTTTTGAATCTTCCTGGAGACATTTAAAACATGCACATAATTGCCCTGCTTAATGAACCTGAACCTGCATACATGCTCAGTCGTGTCTGACTCTTTGCAACCCCATGGACTATAGCCAGCCAGGGTCCTCTGTCCATGCTTAATAAGGTAGAAAGAATTTTGAGGTTCTAGGAGGAAGAGAAATGAGGGAATGATAAAGGACCTTCATAGTAATAGGTGTAAATGAGGAATTTCTGTTGGGAGGAGCCAAAGGACTTTTGAGAATAAAAGTAAGGATGTCTAATATTTTAGAAATGTTTTATTTCTTCTGCTACACTTTAACATGACCTATTGTGTTGCACTGAAAGCTTCAAAGCAGTTTGCTGTACTCAGGTACAGGGTTGCATGCCCACACCCATGTGAAGTAAATGCTCACTGTCCAGACCCCACCTATGGGACCCTAAATCAGGAGGCTCAGAGTCAGGCCAGACACCAATCCTTTAAAACCTTGCCCAGAACATTGTGGTGAGAGGGCAGGTTTGGTCACTACTGCACTTTACAATAACACATCCCAATTCATTGCAATTAATCCCACTGACAACTGGGTAAATTCAAGAAGAGTAACAGTAAAATCAATGGTAAAACTAGATTTTTGCAACAGGGATTCATATTGTGAGACCTCTCTCAGATCTACCTGGTCTTTTTTTCTTTGGCTATGTGAAGGAAGAAGTTATCTTTCTATGACAGGCTAGAAGACAATCAAGGAAGAGGTCTCCAGAAAAATAATTAAATAAAAATGTCAGAGTAATCTTAGTCTTCTATAATGTGAAGTACAGAGAGGAGGCATGACATACACTATCGATAATCCTGATGCACCTGTACAAAGACTGTGTGTGGTCATCAGTAAGACAAGGACTGAGCTGGGTCCTGGGAATTTAGGATATTGTCTCAAGGGATTTACAGTCTAGAAGAGGAAACTGATAATTATATAGTGGGGAGAGATAGGATGTTATACATAACAGTGAGTAGAGACCCACTTCATGAGAGATTAGAGGGGAGCAGGGACTCAGGAAAGCAAAGAACAAAACCTGGCTTTTGAAAGATGATTAGGATGTAGGGAAAATGGAAGGAGAGTGAGGGAAAAGAAACAGCATTCCTTGTCAGAGTGAATAGAATTCTGGGCGCAGGCACAGAGGCTGGAAGTAGCTTGGTGGGTTACCTGAATTGCAGATGGTTCTATGTTGCCGTTGCATGATGTTCTGGAGGAGTTGGGGGCAGAAGGGAGGCAGAGTGGCAGTGTTGCTATCTGTTAACCCACCTACGTACCTCAGCCCAGCCATTCTTGTGTATTATGATGAGTTCCTGGAATAATAAATAAAAAGTTAGATGAGAAGCCAGTCTTCCTAACTAACTCTAAAACAAAAGATGTACAGTCTTAGTCAAATTATGCTGCAGAATCCTCTTTATTCAGGCTTATCTTTTCATATCATCAGCACTGATACTCAGTTGCATTTGCTGCTAGAATTTCTTTTTATTCTAGACTTTAAAATGTTCAACCTCTTTGGACCTAGGCTTTTGTTTTGTGTGATGTTTTCTGGTTGGTCACACAAACATGATTTAAATTTGAGTGTAATTTCAGTTTGATGAATATTGAACTTTTCACATGAGCAAATTGTACTGATCAGCGTCGGTAATCCAGCACCCTCCTGCAGTTACCATATAGGCACCTAACCATTAACCCATGCTAACCCCTGGGGAGGTAAATGTCAATCAACTCCAGTATTCTTACCTGGGAAATCCCATGGACAGAGGAGCCTGGTGGGCTACAGTCTGTGGGGTCACAAAGAGTCAAACATAACTGAAGCGACTAAGCATAAGCATGCTAACCCCCAACTCCTCTGCCCTTAACTTCCTTCAGTTGGGACCCATGGCTTTAGTTGTTGTGCACTTATTTTTTTATTATAAAATATATCTTTCAAATTTACAACTGCAAGGAATCATGTACCAACCACAATCACCAGTTTACTTACTACACACCTTAGTCAAATCATAACATTTTGCTCTATTTGTGCCAGTTCTTTTTTACAAACTAAACATTGCAAAAACTGTCAGTTGAAGCTCCCTGTCTGTTCCCCTTCTCTCCAGAAGTGACACCATTTTATCATTGTCATACATGCTTTTATACATTTACTACATCTATGTGTACACATAAACAAAATACATAATTGCTTTGTAAGTTTTTTAAACTTTAAGTAATTGCATTCTTGAAGTACCCGTCTGTGCCTTACACTTTTATCGAAAATTATGTTTTCGAGGTTTATGATGATGACATATATAGATTTAGTTCATTTATTAAAATTACTGTATAGTGTTCAATTTATGACTATACAAAAATTTATGTTGACATTTAAGTTTTTTCTGATTTTTCACTGTCATAAAGCTGCACTTAACATATTCCTCTGTGCAGAAGCATATTGGGTTTTCGTTCCTTAAACATTTCTTTTACTCATATGAGTAGTATTCATTATGTGGATAAGTGGGTAGAAAGATGTAGGCATGGAAATATCAGTCATCCTAATAGTCTTACGCATATAAGCCTCAACTCTGAACACAGAATATTGTAGGGAGTAACCATATATGAGTACAGAATTGGGAAGGAGGCTAATGTACCTTCAAGAAAGTTGGAGTCAGTTTAAGGACTGGTCTTGCTCCTTTTTCTGTTTCTTTGACACGTAAATTGTTCAGTTCAGTTCGGTTCAGTCGCTCAGTCGTGTCCGACTCTCCGCGACCCCATGAACTGCAGCACGCCAGGCCTCCCTGTCCATCACCAACTCCCGGAGTCTACCCAAACCCATGTTCATCGAGTCGGTGATGCCATCCAACCATCTCATCCTCTGTCGTCTCCTTCTCCTCCCACCCCCAATCCCACCCAGCATTAGGGTCTTTTCCAGTGAGTCAACCCTTCGCATAAGGTGGCCAAAGTATTGGAGTTTCAGCTTCAACGTCAGACCTTCCAATGAACACCCAGGATGGATCTCTTTTAGGATGGATTGATTGGATCTCCTTGCAGTCCAAGGGACTCTCAAGAGTCTTCTCCAACACCACAGTTCAAAAGCATCAATTCTGCGGCGCTCAGCTTTCTTCACCGTCCAACTCTCACATCCATACATGACCACTGGAAAAACCATAGCCTTGACTAGACGGGCTTTTGTTGGCAAAGTAATGTCTCTGCTTTTAAACATGCCATCTAGGTTGGCCATAACCTTCCTTCCAAGGAGTAAGCGTCTTTTAATTTCATGGCTGCAATCACCATCTGCAGTGATTCTGGAGCCCAAAAAAATAAAGTCTGACACTGTTTCCACTGTTTCCCCATCTATTTCCCATGGAGTGATGGGACCAGATGCCATGATCTTAGTTTTCTGAATGTTGAGCTTTAAGCCAACTTTTTCACTCTCCTCCTTCACCTTCATCAAGAGGCTCTTTAGTTCTTCTTCACTTTCTGCCATAAGGGTGGTGTCATCCGCATATCTGAGGTTATTGATATTTCTCCCGGCAATCTTGATTCCAGCTTGTGTTTCTTCCAGCCCAGCGTTTCTCATGATGTACTCTGCATATAAGTTAAATAAGCAGGGTGACAATATACAGCCTTGACGGACTCCTTTTCCTATTTGGAACCAGTCTGTTGTTCCATGTCCAGTTCTAACTGTTGCTTCCTGACCTGCATACAGGTTTCTCAAGAGACAGGTCAGATGGTCTGGTATCCCCATCTCTTTCAGAATTTTCCACAGTTTATTGTGATCCACACAGTCAAAGGCTTTCGCATAGTCAATAAAGCAGAAATATATGTTTTTCTGGAACTCTCTTGCTTTTTCGATGATCCAGTGGATATTGGCAATTTGATCTCTGGTTCCTCTGCCTTTTCTAAAACCAGCTTGAACATCTGGAAGTTCACGGTTCACGTATTGCTGAAGCCTGGCTTGGAGAATTTTGAGCATTACTTTACTAGCATGTGAGATGAGTGCAATTGTGCGGTAGTTTGAGCATTCTTTGGCATTGCCTTTCTTTGGGATTGGAACGAAAACTGACCTTTTCCAGTCCTGTGGCCACTGCTGAGTTTTCCAAATTTGCTGGCATATCGAGTGCAGCACTTTCACAGCATCACCTTTGAGGATTTGAAATAGCTCAACTGGAATTCCATCACCTCCACTAGCTTTGTTCGTAGTGATGCTTTCTAAGGCCCACTTCACATTCCAGGATGTCTGGCTCTAGGTGAGTGACCACACCATCATGATTATCTGGGTCGTGAAGATCTTTTGTACAGTTCTTCTGTGTATTCTTGCCACCTCTTCTTAATATCTTCTGCTTCTGTTAGGTCCATACCATTTCTGTCCTTTATCGAGCCTATCTTTGCATGAAATGTTCCTTTGGTATCTCTAATTTTCTTGAAGAGGTCTCTAGTCTTTCCCAATCTGTTGTTTTCCTCTATTTCTTTGCACTGATCGCTGAGGAAGGCTTTCTTATCTCTCCTTGCTATTCTTTGGAACTCTGCATTCAGATGAAAATATCTTTCCTTTTCTCCTTTGCTTTTCGCTTCTCTTCTCTTCCCAGTTATCTGTAAGGCCTCCTCAGACAGCCATTTTGCTTTTTTGCATTTCTTTTCCATGGGAATTTTCTTGATCCCTGTCTCCTGTACAATGTCACGAACCTCTGTCCATAGTTCGTCAGGCACTCTGTCTATCAGGTCTAGTCCCTTAAATCTATTTGTCACTTCCACTGTATACTCATAAGGGATTTGATCTAGGTCATACCTGAATGGTCTAGTGGTTTTCCCTACTTTCTTCAATTTAAGTCTGAATTTGGCAATAAGCAGTTCATGATCTGAGCCACAGTCTGCTCCTGGTCTTGTTTTTGCTGACTGTATAGAGCTTCTCCATCTTTGGCTGCAAAGAATATAATCAATCTGATTTCGGTGTTGACCATCTGGTGATGTCCACGTGTAGAGTCTTCTCTTGTGTTGTTGGAATAGGGTGTTTGCTATTACCAGTGCGTTCTCGTGGCAAAACTCTGTTAGCCTTTGCCCTGCTTCATTCTGTACTCCAAGGCCAAACTTGCCTGTTACGCCAGGTGTTTCTTGACTTCCTACTTTTGCATTCGTAAATTGTTAGAGTCAGCCTAATTCACTGTTTCCTTAATATTGACTTAGAGCCAATTGCTACAATATTTGTCCACTGAATTTAATACCATCCTTTGTTTTTTGTTTTTTTTTTTTACATAGTGAAAACTTTTGTATTTGGAATTAGCCAGCTGGACTCAGTTTAGATGATCCCAATTTTGTTGGCAACATCCAAAGCATCATAGTTAGGAGCCAGTCGAACATATGCCTTCTTCTCTCCATCAGGCCTGATCAGAGTATTGACCTTAGCCACGTCAATGTCATAGAGCTTCTTCACAGCCTGTTTAATTTGGTGCTTGTTAGCCTTGACATCCACAATGAATACCAGTGTGTTGTTGTCTTCTATTTTCTTCATGGCTGACTCAGTGGTGAGGGGGAATTTGATGATGGCATAGTGGTCAAGTTTGTTTCTCCTAGGGGCGCTCTTCCGAGGATGTTTGGGCTGCCTCCTGAGCCTCAGTGTTTTGGGCCGCCTGAAGGTGGGTGACGTCCGGATCTTCTTTTTCTTGTGGCTGTGGACACCTTTCAACACTGCTTTCTTGGCCTTCAAAGCCTTTGCTTTGGCTTCAGCTTTAGGAGGGGCAGGGGCTTCCTTTTTCGCCTTCGGAGCCATCTTCATGAAAAGCCATCCTTTGTTTTAAGTATACCCATTACCCACTAATTGCCCTGGGAAGAAATGTCATATGTTTTTTATTGACCTTAATTTCCTTTCATTTATTTGTGCCTACTCTGTCCAGATCACTAGGTTCAGTGCTCTGGGTGTTCGAAGATGAAAAAGTCATTAGAGAACTTACAATAACACTGCCAGGAAGAGATGGTAAGAAACTATCATCAGTAAGATTTTGGCATCTGAAATAGAGTTTTTATTTTCTCCCTTAGTGACACTCAGGAAATGCTTGTCTCCTGCTGTTGATGAATGATTTCAGAGTACTATGGATCATGCTGAAGAAAATGAAATCCTTGGAGCAACCCGGCGGTACCATGTGGAAAGACCTATCTTTAGTCATCCGGTCCTCCAGGAAAGATTGCACAAGAAGGACAAGGCTTCGGATTCCATCGGGGATAAGCTGAAACAGGCATTCACGTATGTTCTTTCAGCCTGTTTCCATTATTCTGTCATTCAGTTATGAGAGAAGCAAGGCTAAATGCACAAAGAGAATCTGTGATGTGGAGGAAAAAACAAATGATGAGTGCTCGTGATTTGCAGAGCTGTCCACATGGTTCATTCAGATGTCCACATCTACATTCAGTGGTAGATATTTGATGGAACACAAGCTTTATTATGCATTTAACCATATGAAATTCCAACTATGCCTTATGTCATATAAAGGTTTATATAAACAATCCACTTCTCAGTTCTCCACACACCTTTAAAATATCCACTGCTTTCAGTGACTGTGAAGCTGGGGAGATCCCAGCCAGGAGAAGGACATAGGATCTCATTGTCTTCCTAACCTTTCAACTCTCCTCCAAAGCTCCTCAATAAAATGGCTTGATCCTTCTCCTCACTGCAAAAATATCCACCTCTTACATTTCAGGAATGTTCCAACCACTCTAGTCTTTTTCCTGCTTCTACTCTATGTGCCAGCACCTTGAATCGATGAATGTAAGTCCCCCACTGAAGCTATCAAAGACATTCAGTGTCTTGTGACTCTTCATTTCGAAAACACAGATACAGTAATGTGGCAGGCCTGGGATTGATAATACCTGTGTGCCTGATTGCACACCTCATTGTGCAAACTATTTGATTGCTGCCTCCTGAACCATTGAGACCACAGCTCCTGTGCTGTGTTCATTTAAGCTTTGCAGTGACCCTGTGCTCTAGGTATGACATCATGAGAGGTTAAAAATACATACACTGGAGTCAAGACTGTCGAGTTTTAATCCTAATCCCAACCACCTACCATCTGTGCACTGGTTTCCTCCTCTGTAAAATGGGAATAGTAATAGTGTTTACATCACTGGGTTCCTGGGGTTAAAATCTGTTAACTTATGCACAGTGCAAGGCACATGGAAAGCACTATATAAATGTAGCTATTATTAATATCTCAGTTTTCTAAACAGGGAGATTGCTATCAAATCTAGTTTGTTTTACTCAGATTCATTGCTCTTGTCATAGTTGCCTTACATTTTTGCTTCCAATATCTTTCTACATCTAATTACCAAGTACTTTTAATCACTAAAGACACTATATAAAATACCATGCATGGGCTTCCTAGGTGGCACTAGTGGTAAAGAACCCACCTGTCAATGCAGGAGATGCAATAGACTCGGGTTCGATCCCTGGGTAGGGAAGATCCCCTGGAGAAGTGCATGGCAACCCACTCCAGTATTCATGCCTGGAGAATCCCACAGACAGAGGAGCCTGGTGGGCTCTAGTCCATGGGGTCCCAAAGAATCAGACACGACTGAGCGACTAACACTTCACAATAATGCAATATCCTTTTAAATGGAATAAAGCTTCCTCGTCACCAAGAGGACTTGAGACTGTCACAGTGGTGATGGAATTCATCCATCTATACTCTTATAGGCATAGACCAGGCAAGAGGACTGACCAAAGCCCAGGATATAGTCTCTGTATCAAAGTTAATTAAAATATCCAGGGATTAAATACAATGCCTTGCTTTTATTACCATGGTGTTCCACCTAACCAAGACAGCCAGACATAGACTCAGCTACAGTGACAGATGGTGTTTTGAGTTTACCTAATCAAAGACCCTAAAGCATTGAACACATGTTTATAAAGCTCATAATACCTGTGTGAATTCCTTTCATTTTATAAGGGAAAACTTATCTATATTTGTATGGCTGAGTCTCTTCGCTGTTCACTTGAAACTATCACCACGTTGTTAGTCAGTTATACCCCAATACAAAATAAAAATGTTTTAAAAAAAAAAGAAGAGGGAAAACTAAATGGGTAGATGCTGGTCAGTGGTTCCACAATCAAAAGTTAACTCAGTCAGTAAGTACTTCCCATACTTTACATCAACACAGAAAGCACATTAAAGATTTCACCTATTGAAATAATGGTTTCTGGGATATCTCAACTATTTTGAAGCTAACTTTTTCTTATTTTTCATGGACAGTTGTGGAGCATTAGAGTGAAGGCAATTCAGATGTTCCTATTTTCTAAAAAATAATAAGCAGCTGTTCTTCTCTCCAACCTCTGCAGAGTAGAAAAATCACCCTCATCACCAGTTTGAATTTTTCCTTTTTGTTTCAGAATATAAGGAAGGGAAAATGCCTTGATGTGAATTCTACAGAAATGGTTCTCATTTATCTATTTCTTTGAACTTCCAGATGTACTCCTAAGAAAATACGAAATATCATTTACATGTTCCTCCCCATAACCAAGTGGTTGCCTGCATACAAATTCAAAGAGTATGTATTGGGTGACTTGGTCTCAGGCATAAGCACAGGGGTGCTGCAGCTTCCTCAAGGTCAGTAGAATATACTTCTTTTTTTTCTTCCTCTGATATACCATCTCAAACAATTGTGTTAACTTTTTTCTGTTTAATTTCATCATGATTTTAAATTTATAATTTTTATCACATTGTTCTAGCACCTTTTCCTGTCTAGAGTAATTCTTCAGAAACATTTTACCCTTTAAAAGCCCCAGAGCTTTTAGTTGCAGAATATGATGATACATTTACAGATCAATACATTTAGGAACTGGTGGGTCATTGCCTTTCCTTTGCCAAGTTAATTTCTAACTCCATGAACATGTTGTTAGGGGCTGTCCTTGAATCAACTATACTCCATTTAAAAAGAAAGGTTCTTGACTAAGTCCATATCTAATTATAAGGTACCATGATATACTGGATTCCTCTGCAGTTGTATGATTTTATAGAGATACAAGAATTTAAGAAAATGCTCATTGATTTATTCATCTGTTCACACGTGTGTAACCTGGCCCTCCCTGTCTTCATGAAACTATCCAGTTAGAGAGAGAAGCATGAAATAAATAAAAATACACATAAATGTTTAAGCACAAATGATGATAAACACTATGAAAGAAGATACAGGGCACTCTGACATGATAATAATATGGGGACCTAATTTAAGTAGGTAAGTCACAGAAGCCCATTAAGAAAGTAGATTGACCAATATTGCAATAGGACCTGAGTAGGGACTGGAAGTACTTGGCAGGGCAGCAACCACTTTACTACATTTTATATCATATGTACCCTTGCTAATATGCATTTAAATCTTACACTGTGGTAAAGGGATGTTTTTTACAGTGCTGCAATAAAATTGGATTATTTAGCTCTGTTCTTGTCTGATATCTAAAATTAATACTTCATACTTCCACATGGGCAAAAAAAAAAAAAAGGTGAAATTGAGCTGAGACCTGAAGGATGAGTAGGAGGCAGATAAAGAATGAGAAGAAATACATTTCAAGAAGAGGCAATAGCATGTGTGAAGGCAGTTAGCAGGAAAAGAACTGGGTGTTTGAAGTATTCTGAGAAAGGCAGTGTGCTAGGAGTGTGGGGAGTGAGGGGCCAGTGGCTGGCCAGATGGGCAGCAGCAGGTCTGCACAGCCTCGATAGGCCCCTTTGGATTCCATTCTGAGTCCAGTGAAAGCTTGTCAGCTTGCTTTCCCCTTGGGTTTTGTTTTTTGCTATGAGATCTCTGGGACTGTTGTGTGGGGAAGGGACTTGGTTGATGGGAGTGGTACCAGAATGAATGTAGGGAAACCAGTTAGAGGCAACAGTGACTCAGTGTAATCAAAAGATGATAATGGCTTGACGAGCCTCTAGGTTAGCTGGCCGGAGAAATTGTTCCCTCTCCAGTTTCCTGAAAAGTAATTACTAAATGACAAATTAAAAAAAAAATTTTCCCCAGTGATCAATTAGTTGAATTTTCAATTTGCCAAGTAACTGAGTTGTTGAATCTATTAAACCTGTTAAACAAAGCTTTAAATCAGGTGTAGGACCATTCTCCATAACCATTTTAGCACCAGAGGACAGAGAAAGGGACATATTTAAAGGCAGAGGTGAGGGTGTGGGAAAGAGCAAACATAAACTCAGCATCTGAAGTGGGAAGTAGGATCTAGACAGACGTTCAGTCAAGTTGGACTGACAGAGCTTCAAAAAATGGCTGCAGTGAACACACGTAGACAAATGCTTCAGAGAAATTTTAGGATTTTGCATAGTTGTGTTTTCACTGAAATGCCATTCTGCAACTTTTTTTGGACCTTCTTCCGTCTTGATATAGGATGGTAGCTGTAAAAATGGAAAGAATTGGAAACATACATACTATGTTTTATAGGTAAAATCAGCAGGACTGGCTGTTGGATTGATTTGGAGAATGAGGAAGCTGGGCATGTGAGGGGACAAGGAGACTGGCATGAGATTAGGAATGAGAATTTTCTGGAGAAAGGTGAAAAGGCCTTATGCATTTACCCTCCACCTAAAGTCAAGGAAGGAAAGAAGGACTGCAACAGAACCACTTGGAGCACTGGAAGTGTGTCCCTTGAAGTTTGTGGGCACTATTGCAGGAAAAGTAAATCTACAGGTGGAATGGTGTGAACCACCTAGAACAGCAGAATGTGGCCTGCACTTGCAAAGTTTCCTGGGGGTAAAGCATTACAGGGTGCTTTGGGAGGTAACCAGGCTTGGATCATTTGAAAGTAACCTGCCCAAGAAGACTGTCTACAGCATAAGCAGCTGCCAGCAGAAAGAACCTGGAAGAGGTATAAGATCTGTAACCTGGAAGGGGCCAAGATCAGGGGAGGGGTGTTACCTCTGCCAGGGAATGCTACACTGGGAGCTCCTCATTGAAAAGGGGTCTCCAGAGAACCCTCAAAGCACCCCTCTGGAGAAGCAGCCAACATTTGGAAATTAACAGCAGATTACAGCTGTGCCAGTCAAGTAAGATTTTCTGCCAATATCTAATTTGGGAAAGATTAAAGCAGAAAAAAATCTACTCCAGGTAAAGAGGGAATGACAAGGAAAACTGTCTCAGCCTGGACTCTCTGAGCACAAATACAAGATTCTGTGTAGGAGTGGGACGGAAGTGTGGGCATGTTAAGACACATCAGCTTAAATTAACATGGTTTTCATTTGTTCGTCATAGATAAAGAACCAAGAGAAAAATACTCAGAGCCCGCTGTTTTCTAACGATCTCCCCATTTCTGTTTGGTCTTAATCCCACAGGTTTAGCCTTTGCAATGTTGGCAGCTGTGCCTCCAGTGTTTGGCCTATACTCTTCATTTTACCCCGTTATCATGTATTGTTTTTTGGGAACCTCCAGACACATATCCATAGGTAAACCTTATAGTTGATGTTTTACTATTTCCTTTTGGATTTCCCAGCTTTGCAATGTGCCAAAGAAATAGCATGTTTGTTATTAGGATATTAAACTTTTGTTACTGTATGCCCAATAGGTGCTTTTAAAAAATACACTCTCCCTCAAGATTTCTAGAATTAATAGCTTTCTTATAATATGGGCATAATAGAAAAAGACAGTTTTCTTGTCTAAAAAGAGTAGTTGTTGAAATCTGTGATGTAAGTACTTCAGTTCATAATGAAATTTGCTTGCATCTGTGTTTTCCTTTTATTTATTTTATTAATGGTACTTCAAGTTCCTATTGCTATGCATACATTGCATTTGCATCTTATTTTAGACACTGAATTGTACATGGTTTCTCTTTCGTGTATTTAGGATCAGGCTTATATGGGTTCCATAATAGTGCTGCCTGAGGGTGCTACCAGCCAACACACACACACACACACACACACACACACACACAAGTCTCAGATGTTCATTGCTGGGTAACAAGCACGCCCAAAATTTAGCAGCTAAAAACAATCATTTGATTATCTCTCATAGTTTCTGTGGATCAAGATTTGCGAAGGGCTCAACTGGACGGTTTTGGCTCAGCATCTCTCAAGCAATTGAGAGTCAGGTGGGAGCTAGAGCCAGAGCAGCTATAGGAGGCGGCTCTCCCTCTCCCTCTCTTCTTACCTCTCAACCCCACCCTCTCTCCATGGGGTCCTTTCTGGGGCTTTCTCATACACAAGGTTGAAGCACAAGCAAGCAGTACAGCTCTCAGGCAAAAGCCATATCATCTTTTGTTACGTAGCCTCACAGGTCACGCAGTATCACTTCTGCTGCATTCTTTTGGTTATTAGCGTGCCACAAGTCCACCCAGATTCAAGGAGAGAGGAATTAGGCCACCTCTTCATGGGAAAATGTCAAAGTTCTAGAAGAGTGTATGGAATGGAAGATTCTGTCACGGTGCAGTGTTATTTCAGTGAGGATTTATTGACCTCACCTGTCTCTCCTGGGATACTGGCAACAATCACATCAGATATGCTGAAAATTATTTCTCTGATTAATACTTCATTATTTCAGGTCCATTTGCAGTTATTAGCCTGATGATAGGTGGTGTGGCTGTTCGATTAGTACCAGATGATATAGTCATTCCAGGAGGAGTAAATGCAACCAACGGCACAGAGGCAAGAGATGCCTTGAGAGTGAAAGTTGCCATGTCTGTGACCTTACTTTCAGGAATCATTCAGGTAAGACTCACAGATATGGAAATAAGCTCTCATTTGCTCATTTAATAAATATCTTTTGAGCACTCCTGGCTGGTCTACATGGTGGGCAGGGTCAGCCAGCAAAACTCCAGAGCTTGGGGTTTGTAGCTCAGGAACGCCAGTGCCACTGCATGCTTTACTTAAATTGATATTGAGTAGGAACTAGATAGCTTCAGTTGGGTACTTTAAAGGCTCTAAAAGCAAGACTAGCTTGAAGCAGTGTAGGTTGGTAATGGGAAAAGGCATTTCTTATCTGCCTGGAAGGAGCAAGCAATGACATGACTAAGTCTGCCCACACTTCTGAAAGACAGGGAGCATAGAAAGGGTGCCCAGTGCTTTGTGGGGCTCCAGGCCCCTCCAAATGTTGTTGTTTTCTGAATAACCACTGACTGATTTGTTAGCTACTTACCTGCTATAGATACAAATTTGTAGTGTTAGAAAGTGGTCCGGAAAAAACTTTGGGATGTTTTCTGTTGGATTTAACTTCCTAATCTATCATGTGATTTATTTGTCTTTTTGTCATTAAAAAAAAAAAAAAAAAAAAAAAAAAACAGTTTTGCCTAGGTGTCTGTAGATTTGGATTTGTGGCCATATATCTCACGGAGCCCCTGGTCCGTGGGTTTACCACCGCTGCAGCCGTGCATGTCTTCACCTCCATGTTAAAATACCTGTTTGGAGTTAAAACAAAGCGGTACAGTGGGATCTTTTCAGTGGTGTATGTAAGTAAGCAACTTCCTGACTTACTGGTACTTGTTTCCCTTCTTTATTTTTCCTCCTTCTCTCCTGTATCTCAAGACTCACTTTGCTTATTTCTAAAAATTTCAGTAGAATGGAGAAGATTTAGTCATCCTAAGGCTTTTCTGAGAAGAGCATTACAAGGGGAATTAAACCTTAAAGTTTCATTTCATTAATATGTGATACTATCTACCGCACAAGGAATTTGTTGTCAGGTCTTTATTTGGTGGCTACACCTTTAGCCTAATTAGCTCCAGAGACAGCTTTTTCATAAAATCAGATTAGGTTCTCTTTGGGAAAGTGAAAGTGAAAGTTGCTTATTCGTGTCTGACTCTGCAACCCCATGGACTGTAGCCCACTAGGCTCCTCTGCCCATGGAATTTTCCAGGCAACAGTACCAGAGGCGGGTTGGCATATCCTCCTCCAGAGGATCTTCCCAACCCAGGATTGAACCTGTGTCTCTTATGTTCTCCTGCATTACAAGCAGGTTCTTTACCATCTGAGCTACCAGGGAAGCCAATTTAAAGTCATTCTGGGATAACATCTCTCTGTGAAAAACTGCTTGCTCAAGCAGGTGAAAATTGGAAGTCTATAAAGCATTTGACTAACGCACCTAACCAGTTTAATCTAATATAATGTACATAGACCCTTCCACCCAACTCAGAGAAAATATAAATTATTTACAAGCACGTAGGTAACAATAGTAATAACTGATCATGTTGAAAGTGGTCGTGTACAGCTGACCACAACTTATAAAAATTCAGTTTCATATTGTGCAATATAATTAGCAATCGATAACTAAAGATGGCTTAAAACCCCTATACATTTGGAAACTAGAAACATATTTCTAAGTAGCCCATGGATAAAGAGAAAATTATGAAATAATTAGAACCAAATGACAGTGGAAGTGCTACTTATCAAAACTTCTGAAATGCTGCTAAAGATATTTTTGGAATGAAAGACCTATATGGCCTTTGTAAGAATTCATGTGTCACACACTGTGTTAGGCAGAGCAGTGAGCTTACAGTTCAATTGAAAGACAAATGTATTAGTTGCTTAGTTGTGTCTGACTCTTTGCAACCCCATAGACTGTAGCCTGCCAGGCTCCTCTGTCTATGGAATTCTCCAGGCAGGAATACTGGAGTGGATTGCTGTTTTCATCTCCAGGGTATCTTCCTGACCCAGCGATTGAACCCAGGTCTCCTGCATTACAGGCAAACTCTTTACCCTCTGAGCTATAGAGAAGTCCTCAGTACAATGGGAAGACAAATAGTAAACCACTAACCACATAAATGGGCTGCCCAGCTGGCTCAGTGGTAAAGAATCCGCCTGCTATTGCAAGAAATGCAGGTTTGATCCCTGAGTCAGGAGGATCCCTTGGAGATGAAAATGGCAATCCACTCCAGTATTCCTGCCTGGAGAATTCCATGGACAGAGGAGCCTGACAGGCTACAGTCCATGGGGTCACAAAAGGGTCAGACATGACTTAGCAACCAAAACAACAAGTCACATAAATGTGTAATTAAGTATAAATTGTGTTAAGTGCTATGAAGGAAAAATCAGGCTGCTATGAAAATTGAATATGGAGACCTTTAGATTAGGGATCTATGATTCATACATACAAGATGGCAGAGTAGAAGAACTTGCGCTCATCTTCTCCTGTGAGAACTCCAAAGTTACAACCAGATGGTCAATACCAAAATCAGATTGATTATATTCTTTGCAACCAAAGATGAAGAAGCTCTATACAGTCAGCAAAAACAAGACCAAGAGCCGACTGTGGCTCAGATCATGAACTCACTGCAAAATTCAAACTTAAATTGAAGAAAGTAGGGAAAACCACTAGATCATTTAGATATGACCTAAATCAAATCCCTTATGATTATACAGAGGGAATGACAGATAGATTCAGGGGATTAGATCTGATAGAGTGCCTGAAGAACTATGGACAGAGGTTCGTGACATTGTTCAGGAGACAGGGATCAAGATCATCCCCAAGAAAAAGAAATCCAAAAAAGGCAGAATGGCTGTCTGACGAGGCCTCACAAATAGCTGAGAAAAGAAGAGAAGCAAAAGGCAAAGGAGAAAAGGAAAGATATACCCATCTGAATTCTGAGTTCCAAAGAATAGCAAGGAGAGATAAGAAAGACTTCCTCAGTGATCAATGCAAAGAAAGAGAGGAAAACAATAGATAGAGAAAGACTAGAGATCTCTTTAAGAAAATTAGAGATACCAAGGGAAAATCTCATGCAAAGATGGGCACAATAAAGGACAGAAACAGTATGGACCTAACAGAAGCAGAAGATAATAAGAAGAGGTGGCAAGAATATACAGAAGAACTATACAAAAAAAATCTCCATGACCCAGATAACCACGATGGTGTGATCACTCACCTTGAGCCAGACAAGTGGGCCTTAGGAAGCCTCACTACAAACAAAGCTACTGGAGGTGATGGAATTCCAGTTGAGCTATTTCAAATCCTAAAAGATGATGCTGTGAAAGTGCTGCACTCAATATGCCAGCAAATTTGGAAAACTCAGCAGTGGCCACAGTACTGGAAAAGTCAGTTTTCATTCCAATCCCAAAGAAAGGCAATGCCAAAGAATGTTCAAACTACCACACAACTGCATTTATCTCATATGCTAGCAAAGTAATGCTGAAAATTCCCCAAGCGAGGCTTCAACATTATGTGAACCGTGGACTTCCAGATGTTCAAGTTGGATTTAGAAAAGGCAGAGGAACCAGAGATCAAATTGCGGGCATCCGTTGGATGATAGAAAAAACAAGAGATTCCAGAAAAACATCTACTTCTGCTTTATTGACTATGCCAAAGCCTTTGACTGTGTGGATCACAACAAAATGTGGAAAATTCTTCAAGAGATGGGAATACCAGACCACCTAACCTGCCTCTTGAGAAATCTGTATGCAAGTCAAGAAGCAACAGGTAGAACCAGACATGGAACAACAGACTGGTTCCAAATTGGGAAAGAAGTACATCAAGGCTCTATATTGTCACCCTGTTTATTTAAGTTATATGCAGAGTACATCATGCGAAATGCCGGGCTTGATGAAGCACAAGCTGGAATCACGGTTGCCAGGAGAAATATCAATAAACTCAGATATGCAGATGAAACCACTCTTATGGCAGAAAACAAAGAAGAACTAAAGAGCCTCTTGAAGAAAGTGAAAGAGGAGACTGAAAATGCTGGCTTAAAACTCAACACTCAAAAACAATCATGGCATCCTGTCCCATCACTTCATGGCAGATAGATGGGGAAACAATGGAAACGGTCAGAGACTTTATTTTTTGGGGCTCCAAAAATCACTGCACATGGTGACCACAGCCATGAAATTAAAAGACGCTTACTCCTTGGAAGAAAAGCTATGACCAACCTAGACAGCATATTAAAAAGCAGAGACATTACTTTGCCAACATAGGTCCGTCTAGTAAAAGCTATGATTTTTCCAGTAGTCATGTATGGATGTGAGAGTTGGACTATAAGGAAAGCTGAGTGCCAAAGAATTGAGGCTTTTGAACTGTGGTGTTGGAGAAACTCTTGAGAGTCCCTTGGACTGCAAGGAGATCCAACCAGTCCATCCTAAAGGAAATCAGTCCTGAATATTCATTGGAAGGACTGATGCTGAAGCTGAACCTTCATTATTTTGGCCACCTGATGCAAAAAACTGACTCATTGGAAAAGACCCTGATGCTGGGAAAGATTGAAGGCAGGAAGAGATGGGGACAACAGAGGATGAGATGGTTGGATGGCATCACGACTCGATGGACATGAGTTTGAGCAAGCTCTGGGAGTTGGTGGTGGACAGGGAAGCCTGACGTGCTTCAGTCCATGGGATCGCAAAGAGTCAGACATGACTAAGCGACTGAACTGATTGACTGACTATATTAGGGATCTAGGAAAGTAGCTTTAAGGAAGTGACAGTTAAATTGCGTATTTCATTGATTAGAATGGAGTCCAACTGTGGGTGTCCACGCATGCTCAGTTGTATCCAACTCTTTGTGACCCCATGGACTGTAGCCCACCAGGCTCCTCTGTCAATGGGATTTCCCAGGCAAGAATACTGGAGTGGATTGCCATTTCCTTCTCCAGGGGATCTTCCCGAGCCAGGGATCAAACCCACAGCTCCTGCATCTCCTGCACTGGCAGGCAGATTCTTTACCACTGAGCCACTTGAGAAGCCTCCAACTGTGGGAATATTTCCTAAATAACTAAATTCGTCATTTCCCATAATAGCTGGCAACATGCTTCTTACTCTGAGATTTCTCAAAGTGCCTTGTCACAAAGGAAATAGGACAGAGCGGCACACCAGAGAATGCTCTGGCATTGATAGGAAAGGTTTGTAGCCTGGGCTCGGCGGTCATCTACTTGCCCAGGGTCCAGATGAGTACTGACTGCGCGTGGGGTGCTGAGACTGCAGCCTTAGGAGACAATTGAGTGGCTTTCTTCTCTTAAGTTTCCTGGGCTTCTTTCTAAGTTTCAGCTACTCTCTTGCCTTCGAAGCTCACCTGATTCCTCTTTCATCTGCTAAAAATGATTTCTCCTGCTTTCAGGTCCTAAAAGCTTTTCTGTATATTTGCTTTCAGATTATTATGCTGATATAACCCATGGTCCTTCCCTAATGCTCAGGACTCAGCTTCAGGGTGACTTTTATGAATTTTACAATTCTACATTGAGACATTAGTGTAGCAAAGAATAGTGTAATATAAGATTGTTGGGTAGGGATTACAACTACACAGTTGTATAGCTGGGTAAAAATGACTCCTAGTGGTGAAAGCTGCAAAGAGAGAGATTTCAGCCTGAGAACTGTTAACTGGAAATGTCCACTACTGGGATGGCTAGTGTGAATTAGAGCACTAGACTGTCTGTCCAGGGGCTATTGCTTGATGTAACATCCAGTGTTCACTGTGTTACAGAGTACAGTTGCTGTGTTGCAGAATGTTAAAAACCTCAACGTGTATTCCCTAGGCGTTGGGCTGATGGTTTTTGGTTTGCTGTTGGGTGGCAAGGAGTTTAATGAGAGATTTAAAGAGAAATTGCCAGCACCCATTCCTTTAGAGTTCTTTGCGGTAAGTCAACTTCCAGCCACATTCACCTAGCTGTTTCTGTGAAGGGTTTTAAAGTGGGACAGGGGAGAGAAAAGTTAGACCTTTTTTCTCTCTGTTCCTCCAAGAGAAGGTTGGAATTTGTCAAGGGGAACTTTTACAAATACAGTGACAAAACAAGAAAAGCATTAAAACATAGGCATGGGTGACTTTTAAAATATAGACGAAGACTATCCATAAAAATGTGAATGTAAATTATCTGAGCGAAATTATGGAGATTTTTCTTTCTCAGAGTTTTTAATTGTCTAATTATTTTATAATGAATATGTAATACTTTAATGACTTGAAAAAATTAAGCTGTTTCTATTTTGGAAAGAGCAAAAGACAAAGGTTCCCAAACTTTATTAATTCTTGGCACTCATAGGTCAAAAGAAATACCTAACTAATAGTTCCATTTAGTAAGTAATCAAGTCCAAACAATTCAATGTATATTTATGTCTAACAGCTTAAGAACTGTTTGTAAAAATAATGCATATAAATTGAAATAAAGTGTTATTACATTCTTAAATAACCACAGCAATTTATTAATGAATTTGTGTGGCTTGTGGACACTGCACAGCCCCTCGAACCTGGGAATCAGACACCACTACCCTCATTTCCTGTTCATTTTGATTTTTGTGTAGTACTTGTTTTCTAAATCACAGTGACCACTGAATGCCCAGCTTTGCAAACCTTTGGTATGACTGAAACCAATGTAGTAGGAACTAATGTGGAAACTGTGAACTACTCAAACTAGAAGTTTGCATGGTATCTGACAGGTGTCCCTATTTCCCATGAAAGTCTCACAGACCCAGTGAGCTCTCCATGGGACTCTGGGGCACTTTGGTGTATAGTTTGGGACTCACAGGAGAAGAAATAAAAAGGATAGGTATCTGATCCAAATTTAGCAAGAAGTCCCAGCCCCAAAACCTACCAGCTGGTATAGCTCACAAGGAAGCCGGTGCCTTTGATCCTCTTCCTTGCTTTCGCCTCATCTACACCCAAATAGGACCGTTTCTCATCATCTCAAGACCTGTTCTATCACTGGGGTTTGACACAGAGTTCCCGTTTTCTCTTGGAGAACAACAGGAGGTTCTCAGCTCCCTTGCATGGCAAAGGATAAGGAAGTAAATAATGAAGATTGTTTTTCCTGGCCTGGGTTCCTAGCTCTGTCCACTTTCCAGATTCCCTTTAAAGTTTCCTTCATGTTTCCCAGAGCAGTGGTTCTCCAGAATTCTTTCATTGTAATTATGGTGAACCTGTGTTTTTTCAGTTTTTGGTTTTTGGGTTTTTTACTTATTTGTGTGTTCCTCAGAACGACTTCACTTTCACTTTTCACTTTCATGCATTGGAGAAGGAAATGGCAACCCACTCCGGTATTCTTTCCTGGAGAATCCCAGGGACGGGGGAGCCTGGTGAGCTGCCATCTATGGGGCTGCACAGAGTCGGACACGACTGAAGCGACTTAGCAGCAGCAGAAGCAGAGCAAGGAAGAAGGAAGCCATGCTGGAAAATTGGGAACAGTATCTGCATGACTCTCTTTAAACATAAAATTTCTTTCTTATCAAAAAATTGTTTGGGGTTTTGTATTCTGTTTCAAAATGCATCTGTGTGTGTTGGTAGGAAAGCTGTGGTTTAAATTATTTACCACTGCATAAAGTTGATGCTCGGAGAAGGCAATGGCAACCCACTCCAGTGTTCTTGCCTGGAGAATCCCAGGGACGGGGGAGCCTGGTGGGCTGCTGTCTGTGGGGTCGCACAGAGTCGGACACGACTGACACGACTTAGCAGCAGCAGCAGCAGCAGCAAAGTTGATGCTCCAGAAACTTGAGCCATGTGTATCCTGTGGATCTGAATTTTGGGGCATTCCCCCAGTTCAAGATGCACAACAGATGCAGTTAAGAGTGACAGACATTACCACCAACAAAGAGGCATTTCGTTATGGGGCCAGAAGCAGCCATGCCCTTGACCTCGCAGGCTGCTGTGTCCGATCATGAGCTTACCTTCTTGTTGGTTCCCTGCAGCGGGCCCCTTCGTGGGGGACTGTCTTCCTTCTCTGGCCACACCATTCCTTGGCTCCTGAGTAACCCACTTGGAAAATTCTACAGGCAGTCATTCTTTGGGATGAAGAAAGTTGCTATCTCTTCTGTTATTTTCTCTTCTTGTAGCTCACTGAGGCTTGTACTTCATAGACAGACTAAATCCAGAAAATCTTATATATAAGGACACTCAGTGATAGGTGGTTTCGCTCTGACTCTGCCACAGACATGGGAGAAGACAGCCATGCTTCTGGAGGTGCTGGTGGGCACCTCTAACCACCTTGGTTCTGCTCTCCTGGAGGCTGAGTCCACAGGACTCTGATCCACAATTGTAGATCTAAACGTACCTTTTACAATGATACACTGTCACTGTATCACCCTCACAAGACATATTTCATGTCCTTTGTTTGTGCCACCTTGGCTGGAGCCTCATCTTACTTGCCCTAAATGCAAAGCCAACTCCTAGAAGGTTTTATGTCTTTTTTCTGTTTGTAGCCAACTAGCCAAATGCCTCAGGATGAAACAGAGCAAAGTAAAGAGGAAAGAATTCCAGGTCACAAGGAGACTGTAGAGTCCACTTTAATGTTGTGGAGAAGGGTCATTAGGAGAAGTTAGAAATGCTAGGAGCTGACTATAATTCTTCTTTTTAAAACTGAAAGTGTGAGAATAGATTTGGCTTGGCTAACAAGTTCTTTGAAGCTTATTTTTGTGATGTTTGAATGTTTATTTCTAAAAGTGCATTCAGGTTTGTGTCTCTTTCAGGTGGTAATGGGAACTGGCATTTCGGCTGGGTTTAACCTGCATGAATCGTACAATGTGGATGTCGTTGGCACACTTCCTCTGGGGTAGGAAAATAGTTATAAGTAACAGTATGACTTAAATAATCAGTGGATGAATTATTGCTTATATCTCCTACTTTAGTATTCTTGAAATGAAAAATCTTTTTTCCCTATATATCAAATAGCTAAGGGTTTGGGGTTTGGTTTTTTGTTTTTTTTAGCTTGTGTATGTGTGGCAGAGGTTACTGTGGTAAAAATAATAATAATAACATAAAATTCACCATTTTAATCATTAAGTGCACAGTTCAGTATGCTAAGTACAGTCACATTGTTGTGAAACAGATCTCTAGAACTTTTTCACCTTGCAAATCTGAAACTCTATACTGTTAAACAATAACTCTCCATTCTGCTTTCCCTCTAGCCCCTACTTTCTATCTCTATCAATCTGATTATTTTGGTACTCATAAGTGGAATCATACACTATTTGCCTTTTTTGTGACTGGCTTATTTCGTTTAGCATAATATCATCAAGGTTCATGTTACAGCATGTGACAGGATTTCCTTCCTCTTTAAAGTGGAATAAAATTCTACAGTGTATCTGTACCACGCTTTGTTTATCCATTCATTCATTGATGGACATTTGGGTTGCTTCCACCTCTTAGCTATTGTGACTGATCCTGCTATGAGCATGTGTATACAAATATCTCTTCAAGAGTCTGTTTTTAGTTGTTTCGGATATACACATAGAAGTGGGATTGCTAGATCATATGATAGTTCTAGTTTAACTTTTTGAGAACCTCCATACTATTTTCCATAATTGCTGCACTATTTTACAGTCCCACCAACAATGGCATGTGGTTTTTCATTTTGTTTTTTTTTCCTATATAGCACTTACTAGTTTTTTATTAATAGATCTCTTCCTGGGTAGCATAGGAGTTAAAAGCGAAATGACCTAAATCTAGCCTGTCACTTACTAGCTTTGTGACCTTGGGCAAGTCACATACCATCTCAAATCCTCAATTTCCTCCTCTGCCAAGTAAGCATGGTAATTAATGACTATCTGAGGGGCACTTGTGAGACCTACGGGAAACAGTACAGGTAAAGCAGTCCATGTAGCACCTGGCACACAGTGCATTGTCTAGACATGTTAATTGAAAGTTCTGTGGCTCATTATTTCAACCAGTTTTCTTGTTTTAGACCACATATTGCTGCTTTGCTTCATCTGTTTTTCTCTTATCTAATTCTACATTTTTTTAATTTTACTATTATTTTTTATATTTAAAAGAGTAAGAGTGACTACGAGCCTTTCCCGGTCTCATCTGTCCCTCTCTGATCATCTCTGGCTCTCCCTGTATCTCTCTGTGTGTCTCTGTCTTTTTGTGCCTGGTACCATCTGTTTCTTGCCACCCTCTCCTCTCCTTGCAAAAGAACAGAGTCAGACATTTGCCCAGATGTTGGTTATTGAAAGAACATGGCATATTCCATCAGGGCTTGCCCCAGGGACCAGCTAAGAATCTCCAGGGAAGCCCAGGGGGGAGGAGTTGCTCTCCAAGCCAAAGTTCACCCAGGGAACAAGTGTTGAAGGAGATAATCCTTGCTTTTCTACTTGCACTTATAATTTTTTAAGTACTTTTATACCCACCATGTCAATTGATGGCTCACAATAACACTGTTGACGTCTGTTATCCTCACTTAACAGATGAAAAAGTTCATTTATTCTCACTTATTCAGCATATATTTATTGAGTTCTCATTAGGTGCTAGGGACACAGCAGTTAAAAACAGAAGTGCACATGGAAGCAAAAAAGTCTTTGCTCTCATGGAGCTGATATTCCACTAGGAGAAATAGGCAATACATCAGTAGTGAGACATGCCGTAAGACAGGGGAAGCCAGGTAAGAGACAGGAGGGGCTGGGGTTGCTCTTTTAGGTAGGGTGTCAGGGAAGGTGACATTTGAGAGATGTGAGTGTGGTTCAGTGAGTCCCACCCTGGAGTCACAACTCAGTCTTCTGATACCCAATTGTGTGATCTTTCCATTACCTCACACCTGGGTTGCTAACATAGTTAGTCATGTGATAAACACGAATCTTTGGATGCAATAGATAACCTTATTCAATAACTAATCACAAGTAATTTACATGGTGAATTTTTACACTTAGATTTCTCCTTTTTAAAATTCACATGCCACCATAATTCCTACCTAATACCTTCCATTCCCTATTGCATTATACCCAAATATGCTTTCCCTCTATTAGTAAAAGCTAAACCTTAAAAAAAAAAAAAAAAAGTACCATTTTGAAACTTGGCTTCCCAGAAACCTTATCTTTATGGAACTTTGCTCAAAACCAGGCAGGAAACCAATTATGCCTGTCTAACATCCTATCTATGCACAGTCATACCACTTCAGTGACATATGAGCCTCATTGCCAAACAACAGTGGTTTATTTGCTCACAGTTTGTCCGTGTAGGTGAGGCTGAACTGAGTGATTGTCTCACTTGGGGTCTCTCAGTCAGCCACAGACTCTAGAGGGATGACTAGGGCTGGAGGAACCAAGAGGACCTCGCTCAGATATCTGACAGCTCAGCTGCAGTGGCTGAAACAGCTGAGGGCTAGCTGGCATCTCTCCACCCGGGTGTCCAGCAGGGTAGCCAGGGTCTCTGTGTGTCGGCTCAGGGCAACAGGACAGAAGAGCAGAAGCTGACAAGTGGCTTACCACACTCATTCAGCATCACTCCCACCATGTTCTGGTCAAAGCAAATCAAATGGCCAGCCCAGATTCAACTAGAGGGGAAACAGATGACATCTAGATATGGGAGCAGCACACACAGGTAAGGGAGGAATTGTTAGCGACTGTATTGGAAAACACTGCTGTAACTACCACACTTACATACACACACACACACACACACACACACTTAAACACACAATACAGTGTCCAGAAATTGATAGATGACTGTTAAAAGATCCCATTCATGGCAATATATCACGTTCCTTGGTTTACTTCTCTTAATTCATTGCTGAATACATTCTTTTCTCATATTCTTATTCCTCAGACCCAAACCTGCTGTCATGCCTTCTCTCCTGATTAATGCTTATGCAGCAAAGTTGCAGGGAAGGACAGTAAGTTCTATAGTCAAAACTCCTGAGTCTGATTCCCAGCTCTGTCTTCAGCAGATCACTTAACTCTGCAAATATCCACTTTTTTCACCTATAAATTGGGATAATAATGACACCTACGTAAAAGGGTTGTTGTAAGGACAAATGAGATGACATATGTCAAGCATGTAGCACATTACTTGAGTTTAACACATGCTGGGTTCCTTTCCTTTGCTCACCTCCCTTTCCCTTACCTCAGAACCTGAGACAACCCCTAAAATTGCTTGACCTCAGTATGCCTCATTTTCCTCATCTGTAAAATGGGGATTATAATGGTGCCTAGCTCACAGTGCTATTAAAGATAGGTAAACACAGAACCTGGCACAAAAAGAAGCACCTAATAAATGACTATAAAAATATAATACTGTGCATCAGTTAACTGATGTTATTGTTGTTTAGCCCAATGCCTTGAATTGGAGCAGGTGCCTTTGAAAACCTCTATTGCCCTTTCCCCCATGCGATTCCAGGGAATACCTATTCTGTTCTTTTAGGACAAAGGTTCCAAACTATAGGAATGGACCACAAAATTAGGTTCCCCATTAGGAAGCTCCAGGAGTCACACTTATGGCCCCTCCAGACTCCCAGGATTCCCAGGTGAGACCCAGGGAGTATAATCTGCTGCTTCTCCTATCCTGTGTTAGAAACTCACCTAAAGGGATGTGGGGAAAAAGCAGAATCCTTACATCAAATAGCAAGGGAGAGCAGTGAGCATCCCTGGTGTTGCCCAGACAGTAGTAATTCTCCAATAAGGTAGCTTGTCCAGCTCCCTCCTCACCTCAGTTTTGGTTTGAATGTCTTGTGGCATCTGAGTGCTTCACTGACCCTCTCTCCTTCCTACTCTGAGTCTTACTTACACCTGCCATACGGGAGCCTTGATATGGGGTTACTCCTTTTCTAAATAAAATGGCATTGGGTCTCTGCTGATAACCCATTCAGGTTGAAAGCTGGCACTCTGGGGGTGGGGCCTGGAAAGAACCTGTGTGTCAAAGAGGGCCCTGCTTTTTGCCGAAACAAGTACCCAGGTGCTAATTACCTCATCTGCAGATAATGCCCCTCCCTCCATAAAATCCCCCCCTCTGGCTGCACGGTTTTTTCCAATGGTCACAACACCCAGGCTAAAGTCGGCTTCATTTCTCAGGCTGCTGCCTCCAGCCAACCCGGACACCAGCCTCTTCCACCTTGTATACGTGGATGCCATTGCCATAGCCATCGTTGGATTCTCAGTCACCATCTCAATGGCCAAGACCTTGGCAAATAAGCATGGCTACCAGGTTGATGGCAATCAGGTAAAAATAATTAATTTCCTGCAGATGTTTCCTAGCAGTCTGGTCATCTTGCTCTACTGTGGGAGGCATTAAATCATCAGAACACTGAGGTACTGAATCCTACCTCACCTCATCAGCAGGTGAAATTTCCACTCTGATGTTGACAGTTTGCCAGACTCCTCTAGGTGCTGTCCCTGCTTTAAAGCTCACAGCCTGAGAATCTAATATTTTTCCAGAACCATTTTTACTCTTCTAGGAAGCTTTCTCTTTGTTCATTAAACTTTGAGTTTATGATTCTTCAATCAAGTATATTATTTGCTGCCTTCTTTTATAAGATAGCTGCAGACAAAGTATTTAATCTGAATACCATGAGCCATTAGTCTGGCTTGACAGTGTTACTCTAACACTGTGGAGTTCTAAGGGGAGACTAGATGTTCTATGTTTGTATGAGACACAGTGATCCAACTAGGAAGACCAGAAGTTGCCCTGAGATAAGGACTCACTCACTGCTCCAAAGAGGACACTGGCATGGGTTCCTGAATGAACATGAGCCCAGGCATTTAAAAGATGCCAGTAGTCCTATCCACCAATAATTTTCTCTTAAACATCAAAAATATTTTGTCCCTGTTGCTGCAGTTTTCTTTAAAAAAAACAAAAATATTAATTGTGTGTAGAGAGTGTGTTTAGGAAAGAGGGGGCTAGGTGATGATCACAGCATTTATCTCTAACACAATAAATATTCAAAATGTTTTTCTCCCACCTTAAATTATGCAGTAATTCCTATTTTGAACTCATGCTAAACAAATTTTTATATCTGGAAAGAGAATAAATAGACAGCCCATACTGTTGAACATGTCCATTAAATCGGTCATCTTCCTAAAAATGACAGGCCATTAAATGGGCCTGTCTTCCTGAAAAATAACTGATCTCTTTTGTGCTTTCCTTCCACATGGAAAAGGAGCTCATTGCCCTGGGACTGTGCAATTCCATTGGCTCACTCTTCCAGACTTTTTCAATTTCATGCTCCTTGTCTCGAAGCCTTGTTCAGGAGGGAACTGGAGGGAAGACACAGGTGTGTATGCACCTGGCCTCTAAGGTCTGGTGATTTGGGTGATAAACTAATCTCCTGATTGTATTCTGCCTGAAGATTCATGTTCCAGTGAGCTGTGTATGAATCAGAGAAAGGCATGATTGGTTGAAGCAAATTACAAGGAACTGAATCTACAGAAAAGGAGTATATTCGCCAGTCAAATAAAAAAATTTAACACTCCTGGCTACCAATAAACCTCAAGGTTCAGACATAGGATGTTATCATGAAAGCCTGACAGTGAGTATGGGCAGATTGCCAGCCCCGTTCCATAGAACTTTCTGCAGTGATAGAAATATTCGATATTTGTGCTGTCCCGTATGGCAGCCACTAGTCACATGGCCTTCTTGAGCACTTGGAATGTGGCTAGTGCAACCAAGACCTGAATTTTTAATTTTATTTAATTTACTTTTTACAATTTAGATAACCACATGTGGCTACTGCAAATAGACAACAAAGCCATGTCTGAACTCTTCTGGTCCCTGTGTGTCTTAGGTCTGCACCATATATCTCCTTTTCTCCACCGCTGGCATGGGCATTTCATTCAGAGTATTTAAGCATTTCAGCTTCTATTTAAAAGCTAGAAGACTTCCTAGTGGCTCAGCTGGTAAAGAATCCTCCTACAATGCGGTAGACCTGGGTTCAATCCCTGGGTTAGGAAGATCCCCTGGAGAAGGGAATGGCTACCCACTCCAGTATTCTAGCCAGGAGAATTTCATGGACTGTATAGTCCATGGGGTCACAAAGAGTCGGACATGACTGAGCGACTTTCACCTGAGGCTGTAAGAGGAACCAAAACCTCAGAAAGGGAGTGAGAAAGAGTTACAGGTTTATGTAATGGTATGGATGACTTATGTGAAGCCATATCTTTCCATAGTGATTTTCAAGAGACTAAGAGCAACCTATGTCCCACTTCTCACTCAAGTCTCCTAAAAGCCCTTTCCATGTGTCTTTTCTCATCCAGCTTGCAGGTTGTTTGGCTTCATTAATGATTCTCCTGGTCATATTAGCCACTGGATTTCTCTTTGAATCACTACCTCAGGTGTGTACCTTGAACTTGGTGAGAGGTTTTTCCATGTGTAGAGATTTTACAGTTTTATTAGTTGATATTTTTGTAACTCTTGTAGGTTTTTACTATAACCCTAGTAGGGTGGTAGCAAAAAGGGTCAACACTAGGGTCAATATCCTCTTCCACAATCTGCCAGCACCTGGGACCTACGGGAAGCCTTCTCAACATCTCTGGTTCCGTTTCCTTATCTGTAAAGTGGAGGTTTGGGTTTGGCTTATCTCGAAGGTCACTTCTCTCTGATCTTCTATGACCTTATACTTCTATTAAAAATTTGAGATGGGCTACACTCATAAAACATTTAATCTAGTAGAACTTAGGAATGATACAGAGTAGAAAACTCATGATTCAGGAAGACCATGGGGGAAATCATTCCTTGAGTACCATTTAATTCTAAACCTCTTGGCCACCATACAGGTTTGCCACTAGGATATAAACCTGGTTTTCCAAGGCCCATTTTAGCTAACCAAGTCCTGAAAATCCACATGGTCTTGGCTCCAAATGTACCATCACTGCTGTGTAGGAAGTGAGTGGACAGAGGATGTGGGGAGGGCAGCAGGAGGACAGTGAGGAGCCAGCAAGGCTCCTGAGGACACAGTGTATCCAGGGGGTCTCTGGACACAAGAGGAGAGGCATGTGTGACTCTGCTGTGTTTCAGGCTGTGCTGTCGGCCATTGTGATCGTCAACCTGAAAGGAATGTTTATGCAATTCTTAGATCTCCCCTTTTTCTGGAGAACCAGCAAAATAGAGCTGGTAAGTAACAAAGGTGATTGTTTGGTGAGTATGTCATAGCAACAAATGAATTGTTGCTGGTAAAAATGTGAGAAAGATAAGTTACTGTGGTCAGTTATTATGTGCATTATCCAGTTAAGCAAGGCTAAGTACTATGTATCTGTGTGTGTGACTCAGGAAGTTTTTTCACATGGTTTTACCTAAAGCTCTCTGTCTCTTGTTTAGACCATATCTGTGTGTGTGACTCAGGAAGTTTTTTCACATGGTTTTACCTAAAGCTTTCTGTCTTTTGTTTAGACCATCTGGCTTACCACTTTTGTTTCCTCCTTGTTCCTGGGACTGGACTATGGTTTGATTACTGCTGTGATCATCGCACTGCTGACTGTGATTTACAGAACACAGAGGTGAGAGCGCAGGTTGGCCTGGGTATGTGTCCTGCCTGACAATTCAACAGTGACCAAAGCTCAGCCTGGTCAAAGAAAGCTCTTTGATTACTTCCGGTCTGCATGAGAGGGAGCTGAGAACTCATGAGGCTTGCTGGCTAAATAAACAAAATGCCAAATGAAAAACTCAATAGGATCTTGCCAGATGCTCTACTCTTTCACAGTTTATGATTACATTAGTGACTTTTTTAAAAGAGCCTAATTTGTCTCATGGTTCCTGCCATTACAGCCCCCTTGTGGCACCCTGGCTTATGTACCCTCTTCTGAATGAACTATGTATTCTTGCAGTCTTTGGCACTGAGTGCTGACATAGGTTTTGATGACATGGAGCAGACTCTGACACCAAGTTACCATATGTGGGGCTTCAGCTGTTCCTTCTTCCACCCTAAACTATTATCACCTGTCATCTCTTCTCCTAGCAGAAAGCTGAGCCCAATGGAGAAGGTATAAAAGAACTTTTTAAAAAAATAGTGTGTTCATGTTAAATAAATAACTCAGTACAAAGAAAAAAATAAAGAAATATTGTTTCCAAATGGCCTGACTTTGGAGTCAGACAACCCTGGATTCAAGTCCCGGTTGCACCCTCTATATGCTCTGTCATTTTACATGACAGCCTCAATCTCTGCCTCTATAAAGTGAGTCTAATACTCTCTCCCTCAGAGAGTCACAATGAGGTTCAGATGAGGATAATGCATGTGAAGAGCCTAGCACAGTGCCTGACTCATACTATGCACCCAACAAATTTAACACATGAGGAATGAAAATGAGGCTAGTCTGCTTTTGCCTGTAGTTGCAAATCACATGATAGTTCTTAAAGTTTTGATTGTGGTTTATTGAAGAGCTGCTAGATGGAGAATGATGGGATGCACCCCACTCTGAAGGAAGGAAATGAGCATTTTCCTCATCAAAAACTACATAAAGGGAAATGTTAACATGTGGAATCTAAACTCAAGATAAGAATTACACTGTTTTTAATAACAATCTCTACCATCACTCATTTTTATGTAAAAAGAAGTCCCCCACTTGTTTTCATAAGAACATTATTAGTACATGCAAGAGTTCTTTATCTCAGACCTTTAGTGAACATCATGGTTTAAAAATATCTATATCCTTTATGATATAGATACGGACAAAGGTCCATATAGCCAAAACTATGTATGGATGTGAGAGTTGGACCATAAAGAAGACTGAGTGCCAGTGAATTGATGCGTTTGAACAGTGGTTCTGGAGAAGACTCTTGAGAGTCCCTTGGACAGCAAGGAGATCAAACCAGTCAATCCTAAAGGAAATCAACCCTGAATGTTCATTGGAAGGACTGATGCTGAAGCTGAAGCTCCAATACTTTGGCCACCTGATGGAAAGAGTCGACTCATTGGAAAAGACCCTGATGCTGGGAAAACTTGAGGGCAGGAGGAGAAGGGGGTGAAAGAGGATGAGATGGTTGGATGGCATCGCTGACTCAATGGACATGAGTTTGAACAAACTCTGGGAGATAGTGAAGGAAAGGGAAGGCTGGCATGCTACAGTCCATGAGGTCCAAAAGAGTCAGATATGACTTAGCAACTAAACAACAACAATGAATATCCTTTAAGAAGCCATGGTATAGAATTCAAGATTTGTTTTTCTCACCCAAATAATAGTTTGTGATTTCTTATCATAAATTTTAAAGTTAGGTTGTTTTTAAATGCTCTGCTTCTTTTTCTCTCCCAAATGATTTAGTGAAGTTCATTTTTTATGTTTTGTCCCTGTTGGTGATTGTGCTGGGTCTTTGTTGGTTCGAGTTTGGGGAGCCAGTACTCAGGCTACTTGTTTATTTTCAGCTGCTTCTTTTTCTGTAATCGGAGCAGGCTGTCCAAAGAGGGCTAGTGCTTCACTGGCTTTGCTTGTCTTCCAAACACCCAGATTGGTAGCCAACAAGGTTAAGGGACAGTCAGTTCATCAGCAAATAGTTCCGGATGCCTCCTTCCTGCAGGCGATGTGGGCAATGATATAAATGTGATGGAAATTCAGCTTTTGCCCACCCCACCCCTGCACTGAGGTGGGGGAAAGACACATTAAAATAATTATAATATTTTCTTAAAAATTATAATCTTAATTGGATAAAATTTTTTGAGGGATTTCTATGTTCTCATAGAGATGCTAGGCTCTAGGGATATTGCAGTAGATAAAACATGGTCCTTCCCTTCAAAAAGGCTTCACTCTCCTAAGAATGATAGATTCATAATGATGATGATGATGATGCTAATCATGGTAATGAAGTAATGGTGGCATTAAATTAGTGTGGTTATGTGCCTGGCTCTGTGCAAAGATCCATGCTTTGTATCATTTCATCCTTATAGACCGATGACTGTTAGCATTCCCATTTCACAAAAATGTGGAAACAGGGGCCTAGATTGATTAAGATCATACAGCAAGTGGTAGACGATGATTCAAATATGAGTTTTTGTGAATCCAGAGGCTAATTCTTAAAGAACATTTCATAATCCATCTTCAAGAACTTGAAATACATGATTATAAGTGCTTCAGTAACCATAAGCAAGGTACAAGTGATAATAAGCATAAGAATGGCCAGATAAAACCCCGTCAGAGTTCATAAAGAGAGACTTTCTTGCTCCTTGGGGTGATTAAGAAAGAAACAAGGAGTATTTAGACCTGAGGGTTTTCAGTGTACTCCAGCTGGTCAGGAAGACCTTTTCTGCATCTGTCTGTTGAAATCCTCACACACTGAGACCCCGCTCACCCACCAGAGAGCTCTCATTCTCCTCTGTGTGCCCACAACAGTGCTTTGGTCCTCTAGCACCTCGTGTGTCTCCAGGTTACTTGTGTTTTGTGTGGTCCATATGCTAAGTCACTTCAGTTATGTCCAACTCCTTGCAACACCGTGGACTGTAAATCTCCAGGCTCCTCTATACATGAGATTCTTCAGGCAAGAATACTGGAATGAGTTGCCATCTCTTCCTCCAGGGCATCTTCCCGACCCTGGGATCAAACCCTCATCTCTTATGTCTCCTGCTCTGGCAGGCAGATTCTTTACCACTGGTGCCACCTGTGGTCCATGTGTTAACCCCCACTCACCCCTGCCCCTGGCAACTAGATTGCAATATACAGACAACATTTTGAGTCTCTTTTAAAAGGTTTTCTCATAATTGTGAACTCAACTGAGAACCTTTCTTCTTGTCTACAGTATCAGTCCTTGGTGTTATATTTGTCCACAGTCATCACTAGACTGTGAGCAGGAGCAACTTAATTGTAGAAGTGAGATTCCTGGAGCCCAGAACCAGCACATGATTGTGTGTTCTCTGAATGTTTGCTGAGGGAACCCTCCAAGAAAACCCTGTGACATTTGTGCTATAGATTCTAATTCTCAAAGCAGTTGTACATACGTGCCGAGGAGCACCAGAGCATGGTAACAAGGCCATGAAATGTCAAGGAAAAGACCTGGAGCCATATTCTGGGTCTGCCAAGCTCTCTAACTGGAACAACTCACCTAACCCCACTGGACTTCAGTTTCTCTTCCACATGATGGCAGAAATAAACCCAGTATATTTTTAATGGGCTATAATAAGGTAATTCAGATGTTTAAGAAATAGTACCTATCATCATTTCACTGTCTACTCTGAGCCAGACTGTAAAGATTTAGGAATTTGTGTTCTTGAAAAATAATGTTTGAAATCTATTCATTTGGGACTTCCTTGGCTGTCCAGTAGCTAAGACTCCACACTCCCAATACAAGGGCCCCAGGTTCAATTCTTGGTTAAGGAACAAGATCTCACATGCTGTGAGTGAGAGTTCACAAGCTGCAACTAAAGATCTCACATACTACTATGAAGATGAAAGATCCCACATACCACAACTAAGACCCAGCACAGCCAAAGAAATCAATAAATAATTATTTTTTTTTAATCTACTCACTTGCTATTATTTTCTCCCATTCTGAGGGTTGTCTTTTCACCTTGTTTATAGTTTCCTTTGCTGTGCAAAAGCCTTTAAGTTTAAGTAGGTCCCACTTGTTTATTTTTGTTTTTATCTCCTTTATTCTAGAAGGTGGGTCGTAGAGGATCTTGCTGTGATTTATGTCATAGAGTGTTCTGCCTATGTTTTCCTCTATGAGTTTTAGTTTCTGGTCTTATGTTTAGGTCTTTAATCCATTTTGAGCTTATCTTTAGATATGCTGTTATTCATTGTTTTACACATAGCTGTCCAGTTTTCCCAGTGCCACTCTTTGAAGAGGCTATCTTTTCCCCATTGTATATTCTTGCCTCCTTTGTCAAAAATAAGGTGCCCGTAGTTGCATGGGTTCATCTCTGGGGTCTCTGTCTTGTTCCATTGTCTGTGTTTCTGTTTTCGTGCCAGTACCACGTTCTCTTGGTCACTGTAGCTTTGTAGTATAGTCTGAGGTCAGGAAGGTTGGTTCCTCCAGCTTCATTCTTTCTCAAGATTGCTTTGCCTTTATGGAGTCTTTTGTGTTTCAATACGAATTGTGAAATTTTTTGTTCTAGTTCTGTGAAAAATGCCATTGGTAATTTGACAGGGATTGCATTGAATCTGTAGACTGCATTCGGTAGTATAGTCATTTTCACAATATTGATTATTCCAACCCAGGAACATGGAATATCTCTCCATCTGTTTTATGTCATCTTTGATTTCTTTCATCAGTGTCTTAATAGTTTTCTCTATACAACTCTTTGATTCTGTAGGTAGGTTTACTGTGAGGTATTTTATTCTTTTTGTTACAATAATTTTCTCTTTCTGATTTTTTGTTGTTAGTGTGTAGGAATACAAATAATAGCAAATGAAACAACTGATGAAACATTAATTTCCAAAGTATACAAGCAGTTCATGCAACCCAACACCAGAAAAACAAACACCGCAATCAAAAAGTAGGCAGAAGACGATCTAAACAGACATTTCTCCAAAGAAGACATACAAATGGCTGATAAACACATGAAAAGATGCTCAACATTACTCATTATTAGAGAAATGCAAATCAAAACTACAAGGAGATACCACCTCACACTGGTCAGAATGGCCATCATCAAAAAATCTACAAACAATAAATGCTGGAGAGGGTGTGGAGGAAAAAGAACCTTCTTTCACTATTGGTGGGAATGTAAATTGATACAGCAGCTATGGAATACAGTATGGAGATCCCTTAAAAAACTAAGAATAAAACTCCTATATGACTCAACAACCCCACTTCTGGGCATATACCCTGAGAAAACCATAACTGAAAAAGACACATGTACCCCAGCTATTTACAATAGCTATGACATGGAAGCAACCTAGATGTCCATCAACAGATGAATGGATAAAGAAGCTGTGGTACATATATACAATGGAATGTAACTCAGCCATAAAAAGGAACACATTTGAGTCAGTTCTAAAGAAGTGGATGAACCTAGAGCCTATTATACAGAGTGGGGTAAGCAGAAAGAGAAAAACAAATATTGTATATTAACAAATATACATGGAATCTACAAAAGTGGTACTGATGAGCCTATTTGCAGGACAGCAGTTAAGATGCATACATAAAGAACAGACTTGTGGACACAGAGTTGCAGGGAGGAGAGGGTGGGACAGATTGAGAGAGTAGCATTGAAACATATACACTACCATATGTAAAACAGATACCCAGTGGGAATTTGCTATATAACTCAGGGAACTCAAACCAGGGTTCTGTGACAACCTAGAGGGGTGGGATAGGGTGGGAGGTGGGAGGTGGGATAGGGTGGGAGGGAGGAAAGATATGTATACCTATGGCTGATATGTGTTGATACACAGCAGAAACCAACACAATATTGTAAAGCAATTGTCCTTCAATTAAATATAAATTTTTAAAAAATCTATTTACACTAAACTTAAGGAAACTTCTATGCTGATTTGAGATTTTTGTTTTCTCCCCACACCTTCTGTTGATCCTCCAACCTCTTGCTCCACAAGTCAGTTCTCTTATTTCAAATAAAATGAATATCCCTTCTCCTGCTTTAGAATTAGAGCAGGAAGATAATTCTGTCTACCAAGTGACAAGAGATCATGTCCCAGGCATGGTTTGAACTCTGCACAGTTCATTTTCCTCCCATCTTTAAATCCCTAAGTCTTTTGTCTGGAACAGATTGTGTGTATGATATGTGGATGGTATGTACGAGCATGTGTGTGGTGTTATGTGTGTGTGTATGTGGTGTGAGGCATATGTGCTGTGTATGTATATTGTGTATGTGTGGGGTGTATGTAGATGGGGGGTGTGGGATGTGTTAGGTTTGGGATGGTACCGGGAATGCAAATATATGTGGAGCCCTTCTGAAAAGGGACCATAAAAGGACCAAATAAACAAAAAGAGAAAAGAACCAAGTATCCCCGAAGTCACTAGCAAATCCATACAGGATTTGCAAATGTGCAGAATCTTGTGTTTCCATCACTACCTGAGCATCAGCATGATAATATTTTAACATACTCCCTATCTGTCTGCAGTCCGAGCTACAAAGTCCTTGGGCAGCTTCCTGACACTGATGTGTACATTGATATAGATGCGTATGAGGAGGTAGGTCCTTTTTTCTATCATTTTAAATGGTTGTAAGCGTATGATGTGATTGGCTAACTAAGTATTATTTTTACTCAGGATAGAGAGTTAGGGGTGGAGATGTGGGAAGTGTGGTGGTCAGAGTGAAAAGTCTGAACTTTCATTTACTGTCTGGATTCAGTTTTATAGTTTATACAATACATCAGTTACACAGCCTCTTAATATTTATTTTTCCTCTTTTTTAATGAGGATAAATATATATTCTTGGACTTAAAGTATATGTTTACAAAATACCAAGACTGTTTGCCAGGGTGGTCTCTATGTGCATGATTTCCTTCTGATGAATTCAAATGGGTGATAAAATTCTAATATTAACCATGTACAATGTAGGTGATGGAGCTGTGGAATTCTACTTCATTTTTTTTTCTGCTTCATTTTCAGTGGTTAAAACTATGGCTTAAAATACCCTTGACTTTGAATTTTCTTTTCTGATGTGGAATCTCTTATGTAGAATCTTTTACAAAGTCTTCTTAAACTAGTTTTATCTGTTTGTTTTGTGTTTGGGAAGAAGTTCTCAGACTCACTATATTAATAAATTAGACTGGTGGTAGGATTGCTATATTTTCCCCCTTCCAAAGAATTATGTGCTTAATTACTTGTTTCCATCTGCATTCCAGAATTTCACGAGGCTTCTTGATAAAATTTTCACCTGAGTCTGTTTTGACTCCTACCTACATTCTGTGAATAAACCAATATAAACTTCTGTTCATTTTATGTGACTGCTTCTCACAGTCTGAGTGGCACCTCCCCCCACCACCAGATTCTCTTTTTTAATGTTTTTCAGTTTCTTCTTTTTATTTTATGGTTAAAAAAAAATGAAACAAAGACTTTTAAAAGAAATGGGAAGATGTGCATTTTTAAAGGCCTTGCATTCAACATGCCTTCCTTCAGAACATGAGTAGGTCAGCCAGACTGACATTATTTTATTTAAACTCTGTCAAAGGGTCCTTGGCAACATCTGTATTAATTTTCAAGTTGGAAAAGGGAGGCAGTTAAAGTTTTGATTCTGAAATATTTCCATATATTAAATTCACTAACATGTTATTTTTCAGGTGAAAGAAATTCCTGGAATAAAAATATTCCAAATAAATGCCCCAATTTACTATGCAAATAGTGACTTATATAGCAATGCATTAAAAAGAAAGGTGAGTCACAAGAAATTAAGAGTGATTATTTCTGAGGAGGGAATCTAAAGATCGATAGGCATGTGAGGGTCACTTACATGTCTCTATATACCATTTATACTATTTCATTCTCTCCATCTCTATTTTCTTAAACTATAGTAAAATGTAACTTAAAATTTATCATTTTAATGATTTGCAATTATACAAGTCAGTGGATGGAATTAAGTATGTTTCAATTGTTGGGTAACCAGCACCACTATTCTTTCTCTTTTAATATATGCATATAGTTGTTTCAAAAATATTTAGGAAAAAAAAATTAAGTTTCTTATTCTTGGGAATACATGGACTCCTTTGGTCATGATTAGTACTCCACCCCACACTATCCACTAAAGAGGAAAACCTCCCAGTCAACCCACACAGTCTCTTAAATATAAAAATCTGAGAGATCCAAGTTTGAAAAACACTACTTTAAAATTCTTTTTAGGGACTTCCCTGGTGGTCCAGTGGGTTAAGACTTTGCTTACCATTGCTGGGGGTATGGGTTTGATTCCTGGTTGGGAAGTAAAGATATACCACATGCCTCGTGGCCAAACACCAAAGCTTACAACAGAAGTAGTATTCTAACAAATTGAATAAAGACGTTAAAAGAATGGTACACAATAAAATTCTCTTTAATGTTTAGGTTGTGGCTGTCTTGAATCAAGACCAAGAATAAGAAAAGTTACCAATGTTCTTTTAATAAGGGAGTAACCCAGTTCAGGGCATTTGAGGGAGAGGTAGAGCAAGGGTTAGGGCGATAACTTGGCATAGAAAACAATCAGATGGAGAGAATTAAAGGTTAATTGCTTTAGGTGGATTCTGGGAGCAAGAAGTGATTTTTGCATTTATTGCCCTTCTGTAAAGACTAGAGTGAACCCAGCCTTCATAATGGGAGCAAGAAAAAAGGCGATGAGAAAGTATGCTAAGGAAGTTGGAAATGCCAACATGGCCAATGCGACCGTAGTCAAAGTGGTGAGTAGTCCCTTCATTGTAATTTTCCTTTGTCTCTTGATCTGCGTGCTCCCCCTTTACTCTTGATCTGCACGCCCCTCACCTTTTAACACAGCATGAAGTCCCTAAAATAGGAAAGCTTAGAAATAAGCTAAGTATCCTTTATATATTAAAAATACATAATAAGATCAGTTATGAGAATGCTTCTGAAATAAGTAGTGATAGGAGCCAGGAAAACGTGATTTTTAGAAATGAAAATCACATAATACCTTAATAAATGTTACTATTATTACTTTGTCAAAAATTCATTCAGCTGATAGTGAAAAAAAAACCCTCAAAGACTGGTTTTTGCTGTTTGGTCTTATGGTAACTGTGATCTGTCATGTTGAAATTAATAAGACTATTTTAGAAGTGAGAGGAAAATGGATATGAATACTAAAGAAAATGGTTTCATTGGACAATAGAGGAAGAGAAGGAAGAAAAAAGAAACACTAAAATTGAATATTGTGTACATATCCTTTTTTGTCATATACAAGGCTGGAATATAGTGAGTAATTTAGAAGAGATCTGCTATAATTAGAAACTGGAGAATATAAGGACTAATTTTTCTCTCATAAATCTTTCTCAGAACCAAAATATGAGTTGTTTATAGAATTCTGGTTTGGTTTGATTTTGATGTAGGATGCCGAAGTAGATGGAGAAGATGGCACCAAGCCTGAGGAAGACGAGAATGAAATAAAATACCCCCCAATAGTCATCAAGAGCACACTTCCTGAGGAACTGCAAAGGTTTATGCCCCCAGGGGATAACATCCACACTATCATTCTGGATTTTACGCAAGTCAATTTTATTGATTCTGTTGGTGTGAAAACTCTGGCAGGGGTAAGCATCATCTTCAAGGAGTCTTTTAAGGATAATATCTCTGTGCCCAGTATCACCATCAGTTAAATCAGAAAACTGAACTAGGGTTTTCAACTCTTATAATTTGGTTGCTGTTGCTTGTCAACTTTTTGTTGTTAAAAAGAACAAAAATATACAAAAGTAAAGAACAGAGTGTAATGAAACCCCTGTAATTATCACTCAGCTTCAACAATTTATCAATTCATGGTCAATTTTGTTTCATTTATCCCCCACACCCACTTTCCCCTCCTCTTACTCTGAAGCACATCTCAGTCATCATATAATCTATAAATATTTTAGTATATATCTCTTCAAGAAGAGTTTTTAAAAGGCATTACCATAATGATTTTATTACACTTGAATAAAATTTAACAAGAATTCTTCAATGTTCCAAATCATCACTGTTGATATAAAAATCAGGCAAAATGCAAATTTTAAATGATTAGTTCAAAATGCATAAGTTTGGAGCAAAGTCACTCAAGTGAATGAAGCAGAGCATCTTATATCACTAAATACATATTGGTAGAAAGAAACTTCTCTTGACACCTCACAGAGTCAACATAAACTAAACTTTATGTCAACATTCTTACAGATTGTGAAAGAATATGGAGATGTCGGTATTTATGTGTATTTAGCAGGATGTAGTGGTGAGTACAATTTTAGAATGGGGAGGCATTTTATTTATTTCTAAAACAGAATTTATATTACATTTATTTATAATAATTTTTGTTGTAAAAAAACTAAACAGCATCCATGAAGAGAAAACTTCATCTCTCTGCATCCTTGGGAGGCATTTTAACATTTTGGTTTTGTTTCTTTTTTTTAATATACACTTGGAAGAATTTTCCATTAATTTTAGGTTTGAAGAAAATGAAAATTATTCTCCTGAAAATTACTCTGAAGCTAAGCTTTGAAATTATCCACTTAACAGGCACTCACATTCCTGAGTTACTTGTGGCAGGCCTCTTGCACTGGAGTTGGAGGAAAGGAGCTAGTAAACCATTGTGAAGGAGTTGTGTTTTTTTTAGTAACCATGTGTTTAATGGCTGCCATAACAAAGTTATATAAAATCATTTAAGTGTTTTACCATGCAATGCCTGCTATTTTTAATATAAATTTTGGTTAAAACAGTACTTGAAAATGAAATCCACGTAAAGGCTTCACTTTTCATCTACCAGAATGGCAAAAATGGCAGGCTCTGCAGGCTACATTGCTGGTGGGAGTGCAAACTTCAGCAGCCTCCATGGAGAGCAGACCAGCATTTTATTTCCAAATTACAAATGCATTTTTACCTTTAACCCAGAAAATCCAGCAATATGCTACACACACTCAAAATGACACATTATGTGATTGATCATCATAGTATACAAAAACAAAAGGCCAAAATCAATTTGTGTCAAACAGAAGGAGCCAGTTAAACAAACCGTACATAGAACACTGTGTAATGGTAAAAAAAAAAAAAAGAGTGAAAAGATTAAGTAAAAAAACAAACAAACCCAAATTATATATATATATATGTACATATACACATATATCGGAGAAGGCAATGGCAACCCACTCTGGTACTCTTGCCTGGAAAATCTCATGGACAGAGGAGCCTGGTGGGTTGCAGTCCATGGGGTTGCTAAGAGTCGGACACAACTGAGCGACTTCACTTCCACTTTCCACTTTCATGCATTGGAGAAGGAAATGGCAACCCACTCCAGTGTTCTTGCCTGGAGAATCCCAGGAACGGGGGAGCCTGGTGGGCTGCCATCTATGGGGTCACACAGAGTCGGACACAACTGAGGCAACTTAGCAGCAGCAGCAGCATACACATATATACATATACATACATACCAAAAGATAATGCTATCTTTTGGGTAATGGAAAATAAAATAAATATATGTTTATATTTACACCTGCATAAAGACATACTGAAAGAATACACAAGAAAATAATAAAAGTTACTTCCTTGACCAGGGGAGTGATGTCATGAGGACAAGTATTGGGGTGAGATTTTTTACTTTACATCATTTAATATTTTATGTGAAAGTGTTATGTTTTTAATGTTTAAGACTGACACCCAGAGTGTGGGCTAATTTTACCTTTTTCTTTTATAGTCCAAGTTGTGAATGACCTCACTCGAAATCGATTCTTTGAAAATCCTGCCTTACTGGAGCTGCTGTTTCACAGCATTCACGACGCAGTCTTAGGCAGTCAAGCCCGAGAGGCGCTTGCCGAACAGGAAGGCTCAGCTGTTCCTCCCCAGGACTCCGAGCTCAATGCCACTCCCGAGGCCTAGGAGAGAAATTCAGCCTGCCATGGGGTATGAACCTCTCGTGATTATTAACCTACATGCTTTAAATACTAGCCACTAAGTTGTTTTTTTTTTCCCCTGAGGGTAAATACTAGTAGTCAAGGCTTGATTTGGAGGGTGAATGATGCACAGCAAGATGTATCTTACTTGTATTTTTTTTAATTGACTGTTTCAAAAATGTTAGCCTCTTGCCTGTCTTTATTGTTCAGTGACATTTCTGTTACTTTTTAGTATTATCTTTGTGAGCCAAGCACTTAAAATTTATTTAAGTACTTTATCCACAGATCAGATATGCTGTCACCAGATGGGTAGTAGTACTTCGTTTTTCTTCTTGTTGATCTACAGACTTTCTGTAATCAGAGTTACCTCACAGAAGGGGTGAACTCACAATCTTTTAGAAGTTTTTCTTTTAAAATAACTATTTTTTGTTATAGAAGCAGTATAAGTACATTGGGGAAAATTAGAAAAGATAGACAAACAAAAATAAGGAAAACCTTACATTACCACCAAAGATTATTGCTAACACTTTAATGCATATTCTTCCAGATCTTTTTCTATTCATATAATTTACATGGTTTAACCAAAATAAGATTATACTCTATGTAGTGTTCCGTAACCTATTTTTCAGTCCACAATCTCTGCTTTCTCATTCTGAAACATGTTTATTTACCTCAGACCATAATCAAAGTTCCCCAAGTGTCCCCACATTTGTAGTTGGTTTATCCAAGCTAGTATTTAGTCTATGACCTTACACTACAAATGGTCATGTCCCTCTAAGTCTCAGAAGTCTATCTTAACCTAGCACTGTCCCTTTATTTATGACATGGACTTGTTAAAGGGAGTTGGAGCAGTTGTCTTATAGAATCCCATCTTGTGAATGTGTTCACTTGCTTTTTCAAGGTGTTATTTAGCTTGTCCCTCTATTTCCTGAACTACCTATAATCTAGAAGTTGTATCTAACTAAAGCCTTCACGAATTTGAATAAAACATTTTTTTTTGCTAGAATATATCATAGATGAGACACATGCTTCAAATCACATCATAACAGAAAACAAATAATATCTTGTTGATCTACCATTAACGATGCTAAAATAAATCACGGGATTAATGTGACAACCATCCCCTAATTACATTTTCTCCTTTGTGACTAATGAGTTATCTGTATGGTTCCTTTAACATTGAATGAATGCTCAGTTCTCCATTAGCCATTCACCCAGGATTTTTAACATTTAGTAATAGTATTTGCCTTAATCAGCAATTTTATTAAGGGTTTGTGAATTTTTTTTTCTCTAATTCTCTCCTGTAGTTTTCTCTCAACTTGAATTATTTGATCATCCTTAAATACAGTTCTTACTTGAAAGCCAGGTTAAATGTTTTATTTTTTATGCTTAATTATCAACTTCAAAGTAAGGAGTTGATTAATAGATGATGACAGATTAAGTTCTTTTAGGTTTCTCTTTTTTGGTATAATTATAGATTCATGAATTTTTGTACTTTTAATGTGTGTCAGTCTATTATAGTTATTCTTTTTGGTATTCAAATCATCACACCTGTGGCCAGTAGGACCCCCCTAGAAGTTTTGTTGTCGCTGCTAATAGGAAGTACCCTTCAGGACAATGTATTTTAGAAATCTAACCAAATCCTGGGTATAATTTATCTATAACCATACAGATAACTGAGTATTATCCTTCTAAGTCCATATAATTATCAGTTAATTCTTCATCAAACTCAGTTTTAAGCCGATGAGTGAGTAAAAAGCTATTTCAAGCATTTTTCTTTATAGCTGTTCAAAAGGAGACCTTTAAGCCAATATATGTCAGCAGAAGTTCTTGCTCCTGTAATTCCAACCATGAGGTCACTCCAAATCACAGCACAAGTATTAGCCAATCTGCATAAAGCCTCATCTGCTATGATTTCCTGCTAATGTTTTGTCTTTTTTATGAGTTTCCTTACTGACTCCTTGTTTTAGTTTTCAGGAAGAAAACCCTTTGAGGAGAAAAGTACATCAGGAAAGGACTAGATTAACATGAGTCTACTCCAAACCAAACCCTATGGTTTGTTACTTTAATTCCTATCAGGTTTCTCAATGACTTTACTAATTTAATTCAAGGTAGTCCCCCTCCTTTATAACCAATACTGTATCTAGATCTAGAGTGAAATTAAATTTGCATCCAGTTGTTTCCTTTGCACCCATCACACACAAGATCAGATACATCTGCCTTCTGAAAGAGCATGTAGTTGTAGGACCTCAGCTTACACTGGAAACTTTTGTATAAGGGCTTGATCATTTCAGCCATCAAAGTAGAGCTCAAGGATTTTAAATAATGTTATACAATATTTTATTGCATAATCTTAGCATTAATTTTCAATAAATGCTTTACACACAGCATATACTCAAGTCTTGGTTGGTGATAGACTGAAAGTAGTATACAGGAAAAGTACCATCCATAGCTTACAAATTTGTATTTAATTTTCCTGCCCTTTAATTTTTAACCTATTCTGAAGAGAATTCTACCATGTACATAAGAAACACTGAAGTCTTACTGAGGAAAAGTGTTTTTCTGCATGCCTCTGATAAAGTAAGAATGCATTTCAAAATGTATTCTATCTATATGTAAATATTTTGGAATCTTTTGAGTTATTTCATATAGTGGGAAGTTTCCTGACCTTTTTATACTTACAATCAATTTTTATCTCTACCTCATTCTTTCTGGACCTTAAAAGCTGTGTATCCTTCTATGTTTGTATGTGTATCTTTCTGTGTTTTTCAGCCCAGGTTCAAATTCAGATTCTTATTGCCCTATCAAAAGAGCATAATCCATACTGATATAGGGACTAGATTACTTTATTTTATGGCAGTATGGGAACGCCTTGTTTTCAAGAAGGTCCCATATAGTGAAGTTGTCTTTCTCAAATCCTCTGCAATATGACCATGGTTTATCTGTCTCACAGTTGGATGGAATACACTTGCAAACAATTGTGAACCAGGGCCCAGGAAACTCCTCATTCGTGTCATAGATACTGACTGTACAATCATATAGCAGCTGAGACTGGGATCTCAATGCCAGTCTCATCTGAAGTGGGACTCAGAGAAACAGTGAAGGGAATGGATTCTCTGCAAGTCCTACGAGCTCATTTTGTAGTTTTCAGGTAACATCTAAAATATCCACTCCCTGTATTTGATCCTGCATCCTTACCTGTCTAACAGAGAAAGGATATGCCTGCCTACAAAGGTCCATGTTGAGAAAATGAGACTGCCCTCTTGTGTGACTGGAGAGGATAGCAAACCTAGAGTCAGCCCCGCAGTGGGCAGGTGTGTGTTGATGTTGGGAGGTGCCCTTGAGTGGGGATGAGGAAGGAAGATTATGAAGGTGAAGAAGCCCACCCTTTTAATCAGTTTAAATCCTAAAATCAAACACAACTTCCTTGATGTTAGACTGTATGCTTTAGTGAGTGCAAAAATGTTGTTGGTCCTTTTTTAGTGTACCTTTTAGGAATGCTTTTAGGATTCAGTGTGTAAGTTCTTGATAATACGGTTTGAGTGCTGATAAAAGTTGGTTTGAGGACTGACAAAAGTATCTAATTCTCCAAACATATAGCTGACCAAAATGGATACAATGGTTTTTAATTCCTTCAAATCCCATAGCAAAACATTCAAAAGCCAGGACTCCACCAGGTAACCTGCCTGCTGACAGGTTTAATATAGTTTGAGCATCTCAAAAGTCCACTTTGCCTTACCAGGTTTTTCATTGTACTGGTGTATAGCATTTCAGCTTTATGTTAACCAATGAACCTGAGCTTTGTGGAAATTAAATTTTATAAATCTAATCATGTTTTAATCATGTTTTAAAATGTTATTTAAAAGGTCACTAAAGTATTTTTCTGAAGTCAGAAATCCTTTGTATTCTATTAGCATGCTGATACATGTGTAAACGTGTGTCTGTACAAATACATATTTTACATGGAGGGAGTTACCAGTGAATGTGTATTTTCTTCTTTTTAAACAGAATACAGACATGCTACTCTAGTTAGTGTTGATGCTATCTGCTGCATGTGTCTGGGCAGAGACATCCATATCTTTCAAATAATTCACTGTGTACTGATTTGATGTATGGCCAGTAGATTTTCATCATGTAATGGAGATGTCAAGATTATTCAGAACCTATAACAGGTTCGGCCTGAGTACCACATATCCAACTTGAGCTGTTTCAGATTGGTGCATCTGATATATGTGGTGATATGAACAAGTGCTAAAACTTTAAAGAGTGTGTTCTAATTGCATACATTGATCAAAACAGTACAAAAACATAAATCTTTAGTATTCACTTACAAGCATCACTTGGAAATGGTTCACTTTACTTCATACTTCTTGAAAGACTACGGCAGGTTTAGGAAAAAAAAAAGCTTTTCTGATCAAGTTCACAATAATGAAAAGAAAAAGAATGTTGGTTGGATTTTATGAATGAATGGCTTTAATTTTTCTGCTTCAAAATTTTCTTATTTAAAGATTTCAATGCAACACTTAGAGCATTTTCTATGTTGTCAACTTTTTTTGTGAATTACAATGTATCCATCTCTATTTTGCATCACTTGTGAATACTGAACTACAATAAAAATATTCTTTATTGTGTTTGGGTCTCAGTGTTTGGGAGGGGCATAGAAGGGGGTTATGGTGGTAAAAGAGGGAGGGAATTTGGTGGTGGTGGTACATGAAATAATTTTAAAGAGCTTTGTTTAGGATTCTAATACAACTTTTATTTTAGAAATACTTCAGTGTAGACCAAGATTCTTGTGGGAGCTTTACCAAAATTTTAAACCATTGATTTATAAAATGAAAATAAGTACTTTTCTGTATAAAGCCAATTCTGGATTTTCTAAATGAGATTATTGTAATACATATAATAACATGTATTATATATTATTCTACTTTACTACTTTGCTAGTCATTAATATCAACAATCCTTAATTAATTTGAAATCGGCTTAAATGGCAAAGCAAAACACATTACATCAGATGCTTCTCACACTTTAAACAAAGTTTAGCCAAAGCTTTATTATTCAACATTGTAGGAAAAAAACCTATTGAAACACATGTGACTGTGTGCCTCGATGGGCCACTATGATGAGGGAAGAAGAGTATTATGGATAGAAGCATCGGCGCTGGAGCAGTTAAACTTGGGACGCGAATCTCAGCTCTGTGACAAGGAAACAAGGTAGGAAAATTCTGCATCTGTTAAATCCACCTCACTGGGCAGATACAGTGGCAGACACAATGAGATAATATAGGTACAGCACCCTGCTGGCATATGTCTAGAACATACATGGTCAAAGTGAGCACTTGACAATTTGGAACCTTTAAATGGTTAGTGAGTCTAAAAACAGCTTTTCTGTCTAATGGCAGTAGATATCACCCTTTACTGTACCACAGAGAAAAAAAAAAGACATCTGGGAAGAAAGCGTACAATTTTGAAAACCATTTATTTTGTGTGTGAAATGGTTATTAAGAAACCTGTATAAGGTTAGGATTCCAATGAAAAGAAATGTTTTCACAAACACTGCCACGGCTCAGTTGTATGTCATATAGCGGGGAGTAGCACTGAACTTGGCATAGGACTTAATGACCTTATTTACAGCTTCCAAGAAATCCTTCTCAGTAGCAATTTTTCGCCGTGCTCGGATGGCAAACATACCAGCTTCTGTGCAGACGCTTCTGATCTCAGCACCTTTCAAACAAAAAGAAAATAACAGGCTTAAATAAAGCAGCCCAGACAGACAGACCAACAAACAGAAGCAAGACCTTTCCACCTACCAGTGCTATTTGGACACAGTCGTGCTAACAATTCAAATCTGATATCTCTTTCAACACTCATTGAACGGGCATGAATCTTAAAAATGTGAGTCCGACCCTGAAAATAGGGAAATTGACAATGTTAAAATGGAAAATAGCACAGGAAGGAAAAAATTTCAAGAATCCCTTTTCTACAGTGAAATGATATTCCCACCTCTAGATCAGGTAAGCTAAACTCAATCTTCCTGTCCAGTCTCCCCGGCCTCATGAGTGCTGGGTCCAGAGTGTCGGGTCTGTTTGTAGCCATCAGCACTTTAATGTTGCCTCGAGGATCAAACCCATCCAGCTGATTTATCAGCTCCAACATGGTCCTCTGCACTTCATTGTCACCCCCAGCACCATCGTCAAAACGAGCCCCTGAGAAGACAGGAGGAAAGACATGATCTTCACCTTCACTCAGAGAAGCACTCTGTCTGGTGAATATCATGCCCTCCAGCCCAAAGGAACCTCTCAGTTATAAGTAAATTCTGTAAGAACAGCCTGCTTTACACAAAACTAATTAGAAAGGGTTCATCAAAGGTTTATTTAACATAGGTTCCTTTGAATAAGTATTTTTTAAAATTTTCTTTAAGCAATTTTGTTTTTTAAGTCACTCAAGAACACCTCCATTGTTCGACACAATATACACCTGGACTAGGTAACAAAAATACATGCAAACTTTAGCACTATAATGGTATTTGATTATATGTAAGAAAATGCCATGCTCTTTAAAATTCTCAAAACTGTCAAAAACATGGCTAAATCCATAATACAGTAGAACTGTAACAGCTTACTATCACACCAATTTGGATATATTAGAATACTCTGAGTAGTGTCAATACTCACCTTCATTTCAATCAGTATAGCACAAAAAAAAGACCTCCTATATATATATATTTTCATTTTAAAATTGTACAAATACATACTGTTGTATTAATGTATTATGTACAGTATCAAACACCAAAATGAAAAATTGTTAAATGAGATTAAATATGAGCCTAAATTCCAGTATTTTCTTCCAGTACCCTAATACAGTTTTATATAAAATCCACTTTGGAAACCACGGATTCAGAGCATCCTCACATCATAAGGCTTATTCCAAAGGTATTACAAAAATGACATCAGGGTCACCACACCACATCTATAGACTGGTCAAATTACAGCCCTTGAACATTTACTAAAGAATGTCCAAAGCTCACAACACCCACCGAGTCTAAAAGCAAGGCTAACAACCGCAGTCCCCAACCAGTGTCACAGCGTCCACTATATTTTTTTTGTCACTGAGTTCATTAAATCACAACTGTCTAGTGATATAACACTTCTGCAGCTAACAGGGACTATTACTTGTATAGACTGTAACAACAGCCAAGGAACAATAGAACAGTGTAGTTTTCAAAGTCTATCAAATTTCTTATATACTTCAGGCTTTTCAAAAACCCATGAAACAAAGCTGTAATTACTCTTTTTATAAGAGAAGCAAACTGGAGCTTAGAGTTAGTTTAGACAACTTGTTTAGATCGCACAGCTAATACTGTATTTCATCAAATCTATGAAGCAAATAATATTATTTTATGTACATTTTATGAACTACTATCAATTAAATTATGCCTCAACTGCTTTCTGATCCAATTAAGTGAAGCTGTATCTCAAGTTAGGAGTTGCCAAAGTGTGAAAATACAAGTTCTGTGAATGAAATTGGGAAAGTTCAAAGATAAAGACTTTGAGAAATACCCATGCTATTTAATGCTCTTCCCCTGTGCGGTGTAGTCCTACTATTAGATCTGTAGCTCTCATGTGCCAAAGCTCATAAAAGAGTTGGAATTAAAATTTCATAAAGATTAACATATCAGGGACCTCCACACATATCACTATAGAATCCTCATGAAACTCAGTCCTAAAGTTCTCTGAGATATCATTCATACCTCCAATAGCATCAATTTCATCAAAAAAGATAAGGCAGGCTTTCTTTGTTCTGGCCATTTCAAAGAGCTCTCGAACCATTCGAGCCCCCTAATGAAAAAAATAATTTGTTAATTCAGACTTGGTTTAAAATCTTCTTAATAAGTTATGCTTCAAACTTTTCAGTATTTCTTACAAGTATCCTCAACTGTCATTACCTAAAATTTTTTCACAAAGATTAAAGTGTGTTACCTATTCCATCAAATTAATCTCACTAGGTTTAAAGCACTATTAAGTAATTTCATGATTCTGTACTTATGAAATAGTCAATAACTTTACGACTTGAAGAGATCAAATTAACACAATTAAATAAAGGTACTATTTCAATCAATAAAACTTGAAGAAGTAAAAGAATCTGATCACTTGGCATTTCTGATCACTGAATTTGATGTGTAAGTTTTGATCAAAGAATAAAAGTATATCTCCACATATGAAGATCCTTTTCTAATTCTCATTCTAAGTACACTAATCATTAATGTTTCAATGTAATATATTCAGCCCTAAACTTACTCCCTAATGAAAAAAAACATGTCTGTTTGTATGTGTACATACACCCCACACATACACATACATAGACAATCTCTGGTCTCTTTATCAAAAGAACATAAAACACGGCCCCTGAAGTGAATACACTTTCTAATACATTCTCTGGGCATTACTGGGATATTTATCTTATAAACCAAATCTGTAGAAAATGGTACCCTTCAGCAGGGAGCATACTGATTAAAAACGTTAAACAGTGTGTTTATTTCCAAATGACCATAAGGGAAGACTAGTGGCTTCTAGACTTCTAACTACTAATTACAATCCATCAATCAAAACATTTCAGGTCTCAAAGCTTTTGATGTGGAATCACCATTTTAATTTCATCTATGCTTTATAAATCTTTCATAGAGCTACATATTCCTTGATTATGATCAATTTACTTTACCTCACCGACATACTTCTGTACAAGTTCAGATCCAATAACTCGAATGAAGCAAGCATCAGTCCTGTTAGCAACTGCCCGAGCACAGAGTGTCTTGCCGGTACCAGGTGGACCAAAGAGCAGCACACCCTTGGGAGGCTCGATGCCAAGGTTAACAAACCTCTCTGGCTGTGATGGAGACATAATTTTTACACTTACCACTTCTCTATAATAAAAACAGGACTATCTCTACATCAGTATATTTAAACCAAAATTATTAAGTCCACAATTTATGTATTTGATCTAAATAAGAATTTTACTTATTCTATGACATAAGATCCAGACTCATTAATACCCAAGGCTGAATGGCTTTTAAAGATACCCTACTATCCAGGGTTAACAAAAACACTTTTTTCCCCTAATTAAAAAAAAAAAAAGTGTTTAAATAACAAAAGTATTATCTCATATATAATATCTTGGTTTTTTTGCATTATTCCCTATGCTTAATTTGATTCAATTTAAGCCCATTTCTTCTTGATATCATTAAAACACACTGCTTCTTTTATAATAACCTACCTATAACATATTTAACATATTTATAAAGGTTATATCTCAACCTCCCTTGTCACACTAAATAGATTTTTCTTTTTTGAAGAGGGTTGGCTGCTCAATCCTTTTGCCTTCTCTCCTGGAACTTACCAATTCTCCATACCTTTACCCTCTACCCCATCAAAATTTTTTATTTAGGAAAGTAAAAATATTTAAAATGAATATATAGGCAGAATTTTAGTGCACAGTAGGCAAAAGGCTGTCATATCTTTGTACAAAGAAATTTAAAAAGCAACAGTCTCAGCCACTTACATGAAGCAGTGGGGTCTCAACTACTTCTCGAAGTTTCTCAATCTGTTCCTTACAGCCACCCACATCACTGTATGTAACATCAGGTTTTTCCTCCACCTATGAGAAGGATGAAAATGTACAACATAGAGCCACACAATTTTGAATACTAATTGTTCTATCCAGTAGAGTAGACCCAATACCCTAAAGAAAAATCAAGACTTACACCAAGTAAGAACTTTAATAAAAATTGAATACACTGCCAGTGTCCTAGACTCACAAGCTGTACTACCTGTTATAACACTAAGCGAGAGACAAACCAGTAAAAGACTGAAGAAGACTTTCTCATCTGAAAAATTATTTTTAAAATGTTGGCAACTCTTCAGTATATATGCACACATTAATATTTTTTATTAGTTAAAACCTTCAACACTTTTTGAGATGAATGCAATTGTATTCAAATTCATGCCATTCCTTTTCCCTCCCTTGGTTTCTTACCTGCATCATGGTAACTGTTGGGTCAATCTTAGGAGGCAGTGGAATGTGAATCTGATACTTATTTCTGTCCACACTAAAGAGGTAAAAAAAGATCCTCACTAACACATACAAAAAAATATACTGAATTATCATGCGTTCTATATACATTAACTACATTAACTCACTTAGTCCTTATAACCATCCTAGGGCAAGGGCTTCCTCCACCTATACCATGTTACCTTAAATAGACCAGCAAACTCAACTTTAAAATTCTGTACTTACTTTAATCCTGACATTTGAGGCCATGAAAGGCTAAGTAGGGGTGGGAGGTCAGGAAGCAGATGCAGAAGAAAGGATATTCAACCACAGTCCTCTACTAGATTACCCCCTTGTATTCCATGACACCCAGTTCATCCACTCAAAAGAAAGCCAAGGGCGTGAATGTGACATGGCATCTTTAGTGAAAGGTGAGTATTTACTGTAGATAGAAATCTTACCCAACTCTCATCCCTTCTTCAATGTCGGTAGGTGCTACCTGATCACTGAGGTCCACCACAAACTTGGCAAACTGCTTCACATTGATAATGTACTTCGGGTCCTCTGAGTCAGCATTGATTATCTTTGTGCATCTAACATGGCAAAAGGCTTGATTAGAGTAAGGAACCTGAACCACTAATAATGAATTGAAGTAACTAGATTCTCTCTTGGGCAAGCAGTACACTACTGAGCAGGTGTAAACTGCATAAACTGGGCCACTGTTAAGGATCCTTCTCTACAGAATATGCTCAGTCCCAAGGGTCTGCTCAGCTTTAGTCAAGCCAGTAAAATTTCAGAAGATATATTCCCTTGGAAAAGTAAACCCAAATAGTTCATCATTAGGAAGTTCCCTTTCTTGATTTTCATAACTATATCCCTTTATTAGTGATACTCCTCTGTATCTTCAGGTATTCTCCTTTTTATTTTTCTTATTAAAAGATAGTCATCTTGTCTTATATCGTGTAATAAATGTGTTTTCATTTTTCCCTGAGTTTATATTTCAAACCCATTTTTACTGTTGCTGCTATTTTTAACTTAAATATATTTCTTCCTAGGGGTTATGGTGAAGGTGAATTTGCTATCCCACATACATCACAGGAGAAAGTAAGCTACTGCCTATTTGCTATACTATCTGCTTACAGAAGAAACACAAAAACAAACAGAACTCACATTAGAAAAAGCTCATAAGCTATCGCAACAAATACAGGGAAATACAAAATAGTCTCTGGAATGTGCATTAGGCAGAGCTAAGAGTAAGGTAAAGAATGCTTTGTCCTAGCAGCATAAATTATGGACAGGACACCGTTTTCTGTTATTAGCCAAAGTCTACCAAGGAAGTATAATTTTATATAAAGTATCCATCACTACTTTATCTGACAGACCCACCAACACAGATACAGGATTTTTTTAATCCTCAGCTGAGAAAGTATATATACAGGGACCTCAACTTGCAGAACATTGAAGTAAGGAGTTTTGAAAACCTGCTCATCCTTAAAAGCAAAGAGAACACTGGCAAAAACAGTCCAAATCAACATTCTCAGAATTCTGGAAATTAACTACAGGTTTGGAAAAAAAAAAAAAAAAAAAGGCTAAATCCCAGTAAGAACAGTGAGTGTTTTGCATTTAAACTCACTTTAACCCCATAGCCCTCTCCCCACCTCTGCAGAAGACTTGAAAGCCAACAGCCTCCCAGCCATGGTTAAGGTGGAAACAAGCAGCCTCCTTGGGGGAAGGCAAAGATGAAGAAATGGAGCTCCTCCAAAAGCCAAGCCTCAGAAAACTCCTGACCTGTGTGACAGCTAGCTTAAAAAGCCCCATTCTCAGGATTTGTTTTTATTTGACCTGACTCAGAGTTCACTGTCTACAGATGCCCTCCCCACAGGACATTTATTGGAAACAATCAGTGGCAGTTATTTAACATCAACTGTCTGAAGCAGCATTTACCAGTTGGGGATAACAAGAGACTGACCAAAAAACTTCAAAACAACAACAGGAACGAACCCTGGGGAAAGGAGAAATCTGAGTTCCAAAACTGACGTCCAGGTTCCATCAAACAGTTATGAGACACAAAGAGAAGTAAGATACGGCCCATACACAGGAGAAAGGCAGTCCAAGGGAAGACACTGGTCTTACTAAACACGATCTTTAATCCATGTCATAAATGTTTTTTTCTGAAAACCAAAGGAAACCATGTCTAAAGAATTAGTGGGAAGTGTGAGAACAATGCCTTACCAAACAGAGAATACCAATGAAGAGAGAAATTAGAATGGAATACTGTTTGGCTATAAAGAATGATGTTCTGATACAAGCTACAACATGAATGAAGCTTAAACCGTTATGTGAAGCTAAAGTCAGAAACAAAGGGTGATACATTACATAATTACATTTATATGAAATGTCCAGGGTAGGCAAATCCATACAGATAAGAGTAGATTAGTAGCTGCCATGTCCAAAGAGAAAGGGGAATAGGGGCAGTTAATGTGTTTGAGGTTTCGTTTGGAGGTGGTGAAAATATTTAGCAGAGAGTAAAACACAAGGAGAACCCCATGAACAGTATGAAAAGGCAAAAGGATAGGACACTGAAAGATGAACTCCCCAGGTCAGTAGGTGCCCAATATGCTAATGGAGATCAGTGGAGAAATAACTCCAGAAAGAATGATGGGATGGAGCCAAAGCAAAAACGATACCCAGCTGTGGATGTGACTGGTGATAGACACAAAGTCCGATGCTGTCAAGAGCAATATTGCATAGGAACCTGGAATGTTAGGTCCATGAATCAAGGCAAACTGGAAGTGGTCAAACAGGAGATGGCAAGAGTGAACGTTGACATTCTAGGAATCAGTGAACTAAGATGGACTGGAATGGGTGAATTTAACTCAGATGACCATTATATCTACTACTGTGAGCAAGAATCCCTTAGAAGAAATGGAGTAGCCATCATGGTCAACAAGAGAGTCCAAAATGCAGTACTTGGATGAAATCTCAAAAACGACAAAATGATCTCTGTTCGTTTCCAAGGCAAACCATTCAATATCACGGTAATCCAAGTCTATGCCCCAACCAGTAACGCCGAAGAAGCTGAAGTTGAACGGTTCTATGAAGACCTACAAGACCTTCTAGAACTAACACCCAAAAAAGATGTCTTTTTCATTATAGGGGACTGGAATGCAAAAGTAGAAAGTCAAGAAACACCTGGCGTAACAGGCAAGTTTGGCCTTGGAGACAGAATGAAGCAGGGCAAAGGCTAATAGTTTTGTCACGAGAACGCACTGGTAATAGCAAACACCCTATTCCAACAACACAAGAGAAGACTCTACACGTGGACATCACCAGATGGTCAACACCGAAATCAGATTGATTATATTCTTTGCAGCGAAAGATGGAGAAACTCTATACAGTCAGCAAAAACAAGACCAGGAGCAGACTGTGGCTCAGATCATGAACTGCTTCCAAATTCAGACTTAAATTGAAGAAAGTGGGGAAAACCACTAGACCATTCAGGTATGACCTAGATCAAATCCCTTATGAGTATACAGTGGAAGTGAGAAATAGATTTAAGGGACTAGACCTGATGGACAGAGTGCCTGATGAACTATGGACAGAGGTTCGTGACATTGTACAGGAGACAGGGATCAAGAAAATTCCCATGGAAAAGAAATGCAAAAAAGCAAAATGGCTGTCTGAGGAGGCCTTACAGATAGCTGGGAAGAGAAGAGAAGCGAAAAGCAAAGGAGAAAAGGAAAGATATTCTCATATGAATGCAGAGTTCCAAAGAATAGCAAGGAGAGATAAGAAAGCCTTCCTCAGCGATCAGTGCAAAGAAATAGAGGAAAACAACAGATTGGGAAAGACTAGAGACCTCTTCAAGAAAATTAGAGATACCAAAGGAACATTTCATGCAAAGATAGGCTCGATAAAGGACAGAAATGGTATGGACCTAACAGAAGCAGAAGATATTAAGAAGAGGTGGCAAGAATACACAGAACTGTATAAAAAAGATCTTCACGACCCAGATAATCACGATGGTGTGATCACTCACCTAGAGCCAGACATCCTGGAATGTGAAGTCAAGTGGGCCTTAGAAAGCATCACTACGAACGAAGCTAGTGGAGGTGATGGAATTCCAGTTGAGCTATTTCAAATCCTCAAAGGTGATGCTGTGAAAGTGCTGCACTCGATATGCCAGCAAATTTGGAAAACTCATCAGTGGCCACAGGACTGGAAAAGGTCAGTTTTCGTTCCAATCCCAAAGAAAGGCAATGCCAAAGAATGCTCAAACTATCGCACAATTGCACTCATCTCACATGCTAGTAAAGTAATGCTCAAAATTCTCCAAGCCAGGCTTCAGCAATACGTGAACCGTGAACTTCCAGATGTTCAAGCTGGTTTTAGAAAAGGCAGAGGAACCAGAGATCAAATTGCCAATATCCGCTGGATCATCGAAAAAGCAAGAGAGTTCCAGAAAAACATCTATTTCTGCTTTATTGACTATGCGAAAGCCTTTGACTGTGTGGATCACAATAAACTGTGGAAAATTCTTAAAGAGATGGGAATATCAGACCATCTGACCTGTCTCTTGAGAAACCTGTATGCAGGTCAGGAAGCAACTGTTAGAACCGGACATGGAACAACAGACTGGTTCCAAATAGGAAAAGGAGTACGTCAAGGCTGTATATTGTCACCCTGCTTATTTAAGTTATATGCAGAGTACATCATGAGAAACGCTGGGCTGGAAGAAACACAAGCTGGAATCAAGATTGCTGGGAGAAATATCAATAACCTCAGATATGCGGATGACACCACCCTTATGGCAGAAAGTGAAGACGAACTAAAGAGCCTCTTGATGAAGGTGAAGGAGAAGAGTGAAAAAGTTGGCTTAAAGCTCAACATTCAGAAAACTAAAATCATGGCATCTGGTCCCATCACTCAATGGGAAATAGATGGGGAAACAGTGGAAACAGTGTCAAACTTTACTTTTTTGGGCTCCAGAATCACTGCTGATGATGACTGCAGCCATGAAATTGAAAGACGCTTACTCCTTGGAAGGAAGGTTATGGCCAACTTAGATAGCATGTTTAAAAGCAGAGACATTACTTTGCCAACAAAAGTCCGTCTAGTCAAGGCTATGGTTTTTCCAGTGGTCATGTATGGATGTGAGAGTTGGACGGTGAAGAAAGCTGAGCGCCACAGAATTGATGCTTTTGAACTGTGGTGTTGGAGAAGACTCTTGTGAGTCCCTTGGACTGCAAGGAGATCCAGTCAATCCATCCTAAAAGAGATCAATCCTGGGTGTTCATTGGAAGGTCTGATGTTGAAGCTGAAGCTCCAATACTTTGGCCACCTCATGCGAAGGGTTGACTCATTGGAAAAGACCCTAATGCTGGGTAGGATTGGGGGCGGGAGGAGAAGGGGACGACAGAGGATGAGATGGTTGGATGGCATCACCGACTCAATGAACATGGGTTTGGATAGACTCCGGGAGTTGGTGATGGACAGAGAGGCCTGGCGTGCTGCAATTCATGGGGTCGCAGAGAGTCGGACACGACTGAGCGACTGAACTGAACTGAACTGAACTGAAAACAGAAGGTATCAAGAAATGCTGGGGCAAAGGGTAGGATGGTGGTAGTGGTGGTGGTAACTTGACTGAAAATGAGGCAGGTGTGGAGGTAAGAGGGGAAGGGTGATTAAACACAAGTGAGCCTGCTGCTGACATTCCCTAGACCCCTACCTCCACTGTTCTTCCAAAATATTAGAGATTGGAAACAACAGGAGACAGAAGACAACTTCTCTAGGAAAAATGACCATCCAAATGAAAAGATCTAAAGACACTGACATTGAAGGCTCCCCAACTAAACATTCAATCATATAAGCTACAGTGATGTTTAGGATAGACATGCCTCACTACTGAATCTAGAGCCATCTATCAGCTTTTTTGCCTCCCACTAAAACAGAAGCCCAAAGATTATCAGACGTCTAGCATAAAAGACACACACCATGCAAACAAGTATAGCCACTATGGAAGAACAGTGTGGAGATTCCTTAAAAAACTGGAAACAGAACTGCCATACAACCCAGCAATCCCACTGCTGGGCACACACACCGAGAAAACCAGGATTGAAAGAGATGCATGTACCCCAGGGTTCACTGCAGGACTGTTTACAATAGCCAGGACATGGGAGCAACCTAGATGTCTATCAGCAGACGAATGGATAAGAAAGCTGTGGTACATATACACAATGGAATATTACTCAGCTATAAAAAAATGCATTTGAGTCAGTTCTAATGAGGTAGATGAAACTGGAGCCTATTATACAGAGTGAAGTAAGTCAGAAAGAAATACCAATACAGTAGATTAATTCTGTATAATACAATTCTGTATCATATAATATGTGTATATTAATACATATATATATGGAATTTAGAAAGATGGTAACGACAACCCTATATGCAAGACAGCAAGAGACACAGATGTAAAGAACAGACTTTTGGACTCTTTAGGAGAAGGCGAGGGTGGGATGATTTGAGAGAACAGCATTAAAACATGTATATTACCATATGTGAAATAGATGATCAATCCAAGTTTGATGCATGAAACAGGGCAAAGCCGATACAATGGGACAACTCAGAAGGATGGGATGGGGAGGGAGGGGAGAGGGGGGTTGGGACAGGGGGACACATGTATATCCGTGGCTGATTCATGTCAATGTATGGCAAAACCACCACAATATTGTAAAGTAATTAGCCTCCAATTAAAATAAATAAATTAAAAAAAAAAAAAGACACCAAGCAAGCAAAGAGGGAAAAACCATCTTAGAGGAAACAGAAACTTCCAGTTTAGCCTTAGCTTCCTTAGAGACGACAACATATTATGACCATGATATGAGAACAGGACATTCAAAAAGCAACAAAACATATACACTGAAAGAAGAAAAGCTCTCAGAAATTAAAAACTTAAGTGAAGTGAGAGGGGGAACAAAATCAATACATGGACTCAAAGTTAAGAAAAGACCACGAAAAAGTAGAGCAAAAAGACACAGAAAAGCAGGAAAGAAAGATTAGCATATCCAAACAATCCAGCATCAGTAACAAAAGTCCAGAACAGAGGACCAAGAAAATGGAAAGAAATCATTTACAAATAGTTTCAAGAAAATCTGTACACTGAAGGACATGAGAGCCCAGCACCACAGATAAAAAAAAATGTTTAATAAGTAATAAGAAGTAGGTATCATACTAGTCATTAGCACAATACAGATTAAAGTGAGCTGGGTTTTTTGCCCAAATGACAAAAGTGTAAAAATCAATAATCACATATCTTAACACTGATCAGGCAAAAATACATTTCCCTCAAAACCTTTTAGTTAAGAGTTTAAACTAGCTGAACCATTTTTTTCTCTACACATTTCAAAATGGTAAATACCTCTGTCCCTGTTCCACTTCTAGTAAGCTATGCTATAGGTATGTATGCACATACACAGAAAAATATTTAACTTGAGTGTTCAAGGGAGCACTGATGTCTGAACATCATCACTTATGAACAGTGAGGAGGGAAAGGGAGGTTTCTGTATTTTGCTCTGTATTTTCCTATATCATTTGAATCTTTATATGATTATGTCTTGGCCTATTTCTTGAATTATTATTAAAAGCATAAAATTTTAACCCCAGATACTTTTGGAGAAAGCTTTATTTATTTGGAATATGGAATAAAAATTCTTTATTAATTATTGCCTTACACTCAAAAGTACAGAAAAAAAATAAATTTCCAGAGACCACTATGCATACCTCGCAACCTGCAAAGGCTGTTCACTCTGGAGTGTTTGCTTATCTGCAGCCAAATCCCAGAGTGCTGGTGGGGCCAGGCCAGTGTCAGACTCTTTAATACCTACATAAAGAAAGATCACAATACTCACTGAAATGTACTGCAAGCTTTCTCAACCTCAGCAATACTAACATTTCAGACTGAGTAACTGGTTGCTGGTGTGGTCCTGTGCGTTCCAGAACGGCTGGGAGTATCCCTGGCCTCTAGCCACCACATCACTATTACCACTTCCCCCTCAAGATAGGAGAATCAAGAGAGCCCGGATACTGCCGAATGTCCTAGGGGGATCACCCCAAGCGAAAACTACTGCCCCAAAGTACACATAGGCCAAAAACGTAATGCCATGTTTGACATTTTTTTGTGCAGGTCAAATACTGTAAAACTTCACCACTCAAGTTCTCAAGAAGAAAAGTTTCCAACTACTAGGCCGAAGTCTGCTTACTTCAAGCAATAAATACCATGTAAGATTATATTTTTATTCAAGAAATCCTGACTTGTTTATTAGAGTCTTTTGAACTTGGCCTTGACCAACAGAAACATTACTTGCTTAAAGGATGATGTTTCTTAATTGCTAAGCATTAAACTTGCTTGTAGAAGTAGTGAAAGAGATTATTAAATGAGATGCAATTTCTTAACAGATAGGGGGAATTTTTTTTTTTTTTTTACATTTCATTTTTTAGTTTATTCTCTGTGAAAATAAAGTTACATATACTGCTTTACACACTTGGGCAGAAATAATACATAATTTAAATCTGGTGGGCTGGATTTTATAATACTCCTTGCTACCAATTAAGAGTAGAATAGGGATGACTAACAGTAGACATAAAAAACTTTAAAAAGTGAAAGAAAAAAGGAAACAATAATAAAAACTTAGAGTGTATTAGTTATTAGTGCATATCCATTCTATTCACTAATGGATTTTTGTGGTTAATATGAAATTTTGGCCCCGATTCTATGGAAGATTTCTCTTCTATCTTTGCTTTTAAAGTGAAAACAAACTATTTATAAGAGGAATAGCACATTTATTTGTAGCAAATAAAATAGTTTTTGGTAAAGGATGACTTTTTAAAAACGTATGATTAATTAAAGAGTAACATTTGTATTTCTGCTCCTTTGATATAATTAAACCACTACACATAAAGAAAGGAAACAAGAATAAAATATATTTATACCGGTGAGCTCATTAATTTTCTTGAGAAGTTGTTGAATGTCATCTTCAACCTGTTTGATCTGCCTAGAATAAGTGCTCTGACCCTAGGAGATAAAGGATATCAGCAATTTATTAAACTATAGTAACAAAAACTTTTAAGTTACACTTGTAATAGCTATTATTGTCCTAAAGCTTGTAAAATGAAAGTAGAGAGTTTCTCATTTTCAGAACAATTCCTGAACCAACCTATAACCGCCAAGCAGGCAACATACTATGCAAGATAACGAATGAACATGATGCCTGAAATTGTCTAAAATTGAGACCTATTTCTATGCATTAAAACTTACCATTTCAGCTAATTCATTTTCATACATTTTCAATATAGTAAATGTTTGTGTAAATTATTTCAAATATCTTTCCATATAGTATCACACTTAATTACAAATAGAATAAAAATAATGTATAAGCTTCTGATTTATTCTAGATAGAAACTGTGGATATATAACATTTTTCAGTGAAGATTAAACTGCTGGAAGTCTCTTCTAACTATTCTGGAAAGAAAATACCAACAAGAGTCCTTACTTCAACACAAAACATCTGTATTTTGTAGATACTGAAAGGACTTACATAAGTTTTCAGCAAGGCAATATCCCCTTCATCCAGTGCTAAAAGAAGAGAGATAATACATGAAATTCAAACAAAAGAAACTTGAGCTCACAATTCTTTCCTGTTCAATTCAAACTACACCAAATGAGAAGAACTGCACAAAGTTGTAGTGATATAAATATAACTACCAGTTAGTTCCTGGACTCAAGGAACTTTTATCTAACTGGGCGAAGGCAGATTCTTAACATTATATAAAATAGCTTAGAGTGATATGACATAACAAGAACCGAAAGCCCAAAGACTTTAAGAATCAAAACGACTTGAGCACTAGTCCCAGCAGGGTCATGCATTTGCTAAGTTACCTTGGAAAAACCACTTAATTTCTCTGAGCATCAGTTTTCTCACCTGAAAGAACGTTAGCCTCAGTGTTTCTTTAAGATCAAGTAAGACATGGATTCAGAAACACAAAAAATTCTACACATGTTAGTTATAACTGTATCCAAGGGATAAACCTGTTAATATGTTTATAGAATTATAACTTATCCAGAGAAATACACAGATGAAATGTTAAATCAACGACTAAGTTTTCCACTGGGTGACTGAGCACCTCTTTCAAGGAAAAAGAGTGAGGTGAAAGTGGAGAGGAAATGCTTCTTTGAGGGGTGGGGACTATTAAGAAGAAAGGGTGCTAGGAGAGGTTGAACTTGTTCAGAAAGGAAAGAGTTAAGAGAAAAAAAACAGCAAAAACCCACCATAAGAACATTTTAAAATAACCTATAAGAAACAAAACAGCATAAACATGAGAGTACAAAAGGAAAGAAATCATGAATGAAAGTGTTGCGGGTGAAGGGTCAAGTGGTATGGTCTCTAAGGAGAGTAGTCCAGCACTGTCTATAAAAATGTCAAAAAAGAAAAAAATTCAACGGCATTTCTAAAATTTACCCTACAGCTGTGTTTGTGCATGTGGTAAGAGTTACATGAACAAGGTTATTCATTGCTCTATAATGGCCAACAGGATAGAAGAAAAGGAAATGTCCATCAGTGATGATTAATTCATACGTGACTGAACGTCCAATAATTTGGGTTCTATACAGTTCACACTGTCTCTATATAATGATATAAACTAATTCCTAAAACATACTAAGACTTTTTTTAAAAAGCAAGATGTACAGAAAGTTACATTTATGCTTTTTCTTTTTTAAAAAATAAAAGGAATATATAAACAAACTTGCTTGTATGTACACAGAAAATGTATAGAAAGTTGAGGCAAAATGGCAACATCAGCTTCCTCTGTGGAGAGATGGCTGCGGTCAAGGATGACGCTTTTCAATTTATCTTTTTCTCTTTCAGGTTTTGAATCATGTGAATGCATTACCTAGTCAAAGGAATTTTTTTTTACAGTTATGTCTCAGGATCCTGGCTATGCAGTGATAGCAGCAGCAAGTTGTCACTTGAGGAGGCGGAGGAAAGGGAAAGAGGGTCCAGGTTGGCAACCACCACCAGGCGGGGAACTTTTCAAGGCCCGCAAGACCGAGTGGAGTGGGTGATTTCTTCAAGACCTGAGAGCTGCATGTGAATAAACTTTCGATCAGCGAGAGATGAACACAGGACGTGGGACAGAAAGAAGGGACAGAGAAGACCAGCCGGTTAACCCGGCTGCCGCACCAGACTAAATCAACAGCTGCACAAAAGCGACAGAGCGACAGCCTGGAATCCACTCCCCTCCCCCCACGCCGGGCCAAGACTGGTCCTGGCGCGGCCCGGAGCCCCTGCCTGTGTTAACTGACCTCGGATGGGCTTGTCGTCCTTCTCATCTTCTTTAGTTTTCCTCTGATCAGCACCGAGGTAATCAGGCATTTTAAGGGCTCCAAGTACTCCAGCTCCTCGGTGATTACACAGCACCTTCCTCGCTTCCGGTGGTGCCCCCACCTTTCCCTTCCTCACCGGAAGTAAAGCCGGCTCCGCGGGCCTTTTTACTGCGGCGCCAGGCAGAAGAGCGCCCTGGAGGTCACACACTGGCGTTGCACCCGGCGAAGTGGGAGAGGGGGAAGATATCCCAGTTTGAGGACGAACGTCGCTCTCCTTCAGCCTCTCACAGTGGCGAGGTCCCTCAGCAACAGATTTCAAGACCAACACAGGCTCAGGTTGCTGAGTTTAAATCCTGCTTTTGTCATTTACGCTATACTTTGGGGTAACTTCTTTAATCTCTGTGCTTTAATTTTTCTCTTGACCTCAGAGTGTTGTGGAGGCAGTAAACAACGACGTTTGTAAAGTACCTGCCTTATTAGATACGCATTGAGTAGTGGCTTGTTTTATAGAGTGAAAGTAAATAGGAGTTGTTCATTAATTTGATGTTAACGATGGATGGGGAGGTAAATTGTTTCCATTTTTGAGCTCGCTGCTACGGAGTGGTACCTGTCTTCAGATACAGGGAAGTCAGGGAAAACAGGTTTTGAAAGAAATGAATTCAGATGAGGAACAGAAGAGAGCAATTAGGAGACAATTGCAAAATTTAGAAAAAAAGACAAGCCTGACCCTTCTATACGCAGCAGTGAAAAGGCAACCTACACAATGAGAGAAGATACTTGTAAGTCATGTATCTAATAAGGGGTTAATATACAGAATATATAAAGGACTAAAACTTGGTCCAAAGGTTAGAACTGGAGGTCCAGAAGTTGGGACGCAGAGCTTTTTCACTGTGGGAGCCCAGGTTCAATCCCTGGTGGGAGAACTAAGATCCTGTAAGCTATGTAGTGTCTTCAAAAGAGAATAGAAAAAACTAAAACCCAGGACAAAATCTGATTCTTTGAATAGACAATGTACTTGAATGGATATCTCTCCAAAGAAGTTCTACAAATGGTCAACAAGCGCAGGAAAAGATGTTCAGCATCACTAGGCCCTGAGGAAATGCAAATCAAAACCATGAAACATCCCTTCATATCTGTCAAAATAGTTATTATCAAGAAAAAGGAAAAAAAAATGTGTTAGTGAGGATGTGGAGAAAATGGAAACCTTGTGTATAGCTATGGAAATATTAAAATGGTGTAACTACAATGGAAAACAGTATGGCAGTACCTCAGAAGGTTAAAAATGGAATGGTCAAATGACCCAGCAATTCCAATTCTGGGTATATACACACAAGAATACACATAAGCAGGGTCTCAGAGAGATAGTTGTACCTCCATATTCGTAGCAACATTATTCATGATACCTGAAAGGTGGAAGCAACCCAGTCAACAGATGAATGCATAAATAAGATGTACATACAATGGAATATTATTCAGCCTTAAAAAGAAAAAATCTGACACATAACCACTTGTGAGGAAATTATGCTAAGGGAATAGTCACAAGAAGACAAATAGTGTATGATTCCACTTATAGGAGGTAACTATAAGGGTCAGATTCAGAGATGAAAAGTTAAATGGTGGTTGATGGGGGCATAGGGGTGGTGGAAATGGAGAGTTGTTATTTAACACCATGAGTTTCAGTTTTACAAGATGAAAAGAGTACTGGAGATTGGGTGCACAACAGAGTGAATGTACTTAACACTACTGAACTGCACACTTAAAATGGTTAAGATAAGAATTTTATGTGATTTCACTACAATTTAAAGGTTATGATGAGAATGGATGGAAGAGGTGTGAGAAAAAATTATTAATATTAAGAAAATGGAGTCAGGTCACCTTGAACCTTGGAGCTTGTTTTAATAGTGGTTACATTAATAAAGAGCCTCCTGATGAAAGTGAAAGAGGAGAGTGAAAAAGTTGGCTTAAAGCTCAACATTCAGAAAACTAAGATCATGGCATCTGGTCCCATCACTTCATGGCCAATAGATGGGGAAACAGTGAGAAACTTTATTTTTGGGGGCTCCAAAATCACTGCAGATGGTGACTGCAACCATGAAATTAAATGACGCTTGCTCCTTGGAAGAAAAGTTATGACCAACCTAGGAGAGCATATTAAAAAGCAGAGACGTTACTTTGCCAACAAAGGTCCGTCTAGTCAAGGTTATGGTTTTTCCAGTAGTCATGTATGGATGTGAGAGTTGGGCTATAAAGAAAGCTGAGTGCCGAAGAATTGATGCTTTTGAACTGTGATATTGGAGAAGACTCTTGAGAGTCCCTTGGACTGGAAGGAGATCCAACCAGTCCATCCTAAAGGAAATCAGTCCTGAATATTCATTGAAGGACTGATGCTGAAGCTGAACCTCCAATACTTTGGCCACCTGATGCGAAGAACTGACTCATTTGAAAAGACCCTGATGCTGGGAAAGATTGAAGGAGGGAGGAGAAGGGGATGATAGAGAATGAGATGGTTGGATGGCATCACCGACTCAATGGACATGAGTTTGAGTAAACTCCGGGAGTTGGTGATGGACAGGGAGGCCTGGTGTGCTGCAGTCCATGGTGTTGCAAAGTGTCGGACATGACTGAGCAACTCAACTGAACTGAAAATTAATAAAGAAAGGGGTCAAGAAGAGTTTTAGTGGGAGATTGATTAGCTTAGTTTTTGAAATACCAGTTTTGTCATGCAACATACACAGGTAAAGGCAATGTATTTTAACAATGAAAGTTAATTCTTATATAATAATTTGCTTATTTCTGGTTCTCTTTGCAGAAGAGTGGGTACATCAAGTCTTTTCTTTTGCACAACCTAATCCAGATACTCTGGCAGGGTTAGTGGGAGTGGGAGGTGGGAGGGTCTGTGAATTTTCACCCAGTTTTCCTTTTGCTTATTCTTGCTTTTTACTTCATTCCTAGAAGGAATCATACAGCTGAAGTATAAAGGTCTTTAACGAACAATTTAATCCCAGAGTCCTGTAATTGGGAATATCCTGAAAGAAAACTTAATGCTGCTAGAGCAGTGTAAAATGATTGTTAGCCTTGGATTAGGATCTAACACTGAAGAGGGGTTTCTTCTGCAAATGATAGGAGTGTTAAACGAGATACCACAGGTAACAACAACAAACATTAGCTTCTATTATTATTTCTGGAGAAGGAAAAGGCTACCCACTTAAGTATTCTGGCCTGGAGAATTCCATGGACTGTATAGTCCATGGGGTCGTGAAGAGTCAGACATGACTGAGCGACTTTCACTTTCACTTTCTATTATTATTTAGGTAAACATAATTGCATTAGAGTTGTATGTACAGAATTCTCTATAAACGTGTAGGCTGTAACAGTTATTCTCAATACTAATTCGTACACATCTTTTCACTTTTTATACAAGATGGTAAAGCCTCTATGTGCAATGCGGGAGACCCGCGTTCGATCCCTGGGTCGGAAAGATCCCCTGGAGAAGGAAATGGCAACCCACTCCCGTACGCTTGCCTAGAAAATTCCATGGATGGAGGAACCTGGTGGGCTACAGTCCATGGGATCACAGACACGGCTGAGCGACTTCACTTTCACTTTCACAGAGCTACTATAAAAATGAACGGTTACATTCAGACTAATAAAGTAGTAGTAACTTAAAAAGGAAAAGAATATAGTAAGAGCTGCTTTAGAAAATCATGTTCTTTGTATTGCACTGGAAGTGGAAATTAATCCTTTTTTTTTTTTTTTTTAACCAGGGAACTGATAATTCTAGGAACCTTTCATTCGTGAATCCTGGTCCCCAGCCGGATATTAGTCAGTAGAGGACCTAGGCAGCCGCACACGTTGGCTGAGGGGCGTGGGGGTGGGATTGGCCTACGCACCACGAAGGATTCATCCCGGAAGTAGTTATTGGCCGTCTCCATGCGCCGGTTCCTGGACCTCGTAGAGCCAAGGCGCGAGGCTCGGACGGGGAGGTAGAGCTGGAGGGACTCTAAGCGCCCTCCTCCTGGGACGCGAGCCGCTGCGCCCGCGGGGCTGGGTCCAGCGTCATCATGCTGCTCCTGCCAAGCGCTGCAGACGGCCAGGGCACCGCCATCACCCACGCTCTGACCTCTGGTACGTGCCCACTCAGCCCCGGCTCCGTCTAGCCTCAGCCGCCCCTCCCTCGGTCCTTCACCTTGGTGACCCCGTAACCTCTCTGTCCTTGCCGGTGGCAACTAGCTTATCGAGTGTGGGGCTGCGACGTCACGAGTTTCTTTTTGCTCCCTGTTACACAGAAGTCCTTCCCCAGACTGGAAGGAAGGAGGGAGGGGGGCGTCTTTCTTCTGCCCCCGCAATTTCTTCCTCTTATCGCTGCTGCTGACTCATGGATCAGGCGGAGCAGTTCGGAAGCGAACCCTCCAGTACCCTAAAAAGGTTCTTAGAAGCATCTCCTTGCCTAAGGCAAGAAACTGCCCGCAGCGAGCTCCCCACGTGCCTGAGCCCCTACAAAGCTTTGCTGCCGGCGGTCACTTAAACACCTCTCTTCCTCTGTCCATTTGCTTCGGCTTTGTTTTTTAGATGTCCCAACCCAAACAGTGCTCTTTATATTCGATAAGAAAAGACCACTGTGTGGTGGTGGTAAGACCCGCATAGACAGACTTTTAAAGGCAGTCATTAAGTGAAACGTCCTATGTAAATCAACTGTCTTCAGTTTTTTTGTTTTTTTTTTAAGGGAGAGAAAGTTCCCCTGCTGCCGTAGCTTCTTAGATTTATAGCCCAGGACAGTCATGGTATTGTAAATTTAAACAGTCTCTAGTTTCAAGTATTTCATTATCAGAACCGCGTATACAGACGCTTGTTGTATGTGATTTCAGACGTATTTCACGGCACATGTTGTGTTCCTGCTTACAGAGGTTTCTCTGTAATCTCCTAAATAGAAAGGCTTGAAAGTCACACCTGCACTACACAGGTCGTATTTCTTGAACCTAGTGGTTTGGAATCTTCTCCTGTGAATGGTAGAAGAAACCTCAATTTTCCTACCCAAGTAAAACATGAAAAGCGGAACTAGTTTTACAAAATTGTGGCCATTCGGTACAAAGAAAGACTTAAATCTGAGTTATTATTAGACAGTACAGCTTTTTGCTTTCATTTGAAATATAAAATTGCAATCAACATGCTCACTTTTTTCCTGAACCAAATTACCTTTCTTGAATTGTTAATGTACAAAGGTATAGTGACTTACCGCACTTCCCAGGAATAATGATAAAGACTTACTTTTATTTAACAGTTGGTGCTTCCTTGGTGGCTCAGATGGTAAAGGGTCTGCCTGCGATGCGGGAGACCTGGGTTCGATCCCTGGGTCGGAAAAATCCCCTGGAGAAGGAAATGGCAACCCACTCCAGTACTCTTGCCTGGAAAATTCCGTGGACAGAGGAGTCTGGTAGGCCCCAGTCCATGGGGTGGCAAAGAGTCAGACACGACTGAGCAACTTCACTTTTCTTTCTTTCTTTGATTTTCAAAGTGCTTTCATAGTTTGTCATCCAGTTTTACAAGGAAGCAGATAAGTATTCCCATTTTACAGTTGAAGGCATCTCTAACTCATTTCACATAGCTACTAATAGTCAGACCCACGCTGAAATTCAGAGCTTTTGATTTCAGAGCTGTTCCACTAAAGCACAGTTTCATTAGTAAATTCCTGTTAGCTGCTTGAAAATTGTCTTTCAGAAAAAATCATTGCTAATGAATTCTTAAAATGTTTGAAAGCTATCTAAATTCAGGATTTAATAATTAGAATATTTTGAGTTGTTTTTAGAAGATATTTTTGATGAGGCTAGCTCTTCATGAGTTTATAATTATTTGTTGCTTTATTACAATTATTAGTCTAAAAAGAAGGCAGAAACATCCCTCCCTGTCCATCATCTTCCTCTCATTTCCTCAGAAAATATCAATTTATTGACATTGCTGAATGACTTGTTTTATCAGATAATTGGAAGATGTTGATTAACTCTCTGTAAATACTAGGAAATGATTATTTATTGCTTATCCTCATGTTAACTGGATTACTGCAGTTGTTTTCTCAGTTGATGGTTTTAAAATTATATACTTATGCTGTCACTGGTTTGATATTATTTACTGCCTTGGAACAGATTTATTCTGTGCAATACACTGAAGCCTCTCTTAACACTTTCAATCACAGCCTCAACACTCTGTCAAGTTGAACCTGTGGGAAGATGGTTTGAAGCTTTTGTTAAGAGGAGAAACAGAAATGCTTCTGCCTCTTTTCAGGAACTGGAGGATAAGAAAGAGTTATCAGAGGAATCGGAAGATGAAGAATTGCAGTTAGAAGAGTTTCCCATGCTGAAAACACTTGATCCCAAAGACTGGAAGGTATTTAATGTATGAATCTTGTTCAGTCAGGTGTAGTTTTCCATTATTAAACCATGTTTTAAAATGATTCAACAAAATAATCATAATTTAGCACTTGTTTATGGTCAAATCCTGAGTGAGACAGCATTAGCCATAGGATACTGTCTCTGCTGGAGAAATCCAGAAAGGTTTCACGGAAAAGGTAATATCTGAGTGGTCTTAAACGGTTAAGTGACAATCTTTGAAGCAAGAGGGAGAAAAGGTGTTCTGGGCAGAAGGAATAGATATGCAAAGACACAGGAGTGAAAGAATATGTGCTGCCTCTTCAGGACTTGTTGAAGGGTAGAGTAGCACATGAAAGGGTGGTGGTGAGAAATCAGACTGGAAACAGAATCTGAATGAACTCTGGAGTGTCCTTTTTATGCCATACCAAGGAAGGAATTTATATTTTGTTTTCAGGACAGTAAGACATCATCAGAAGTTTCTAAGCTAATTTCAGAAAAGTAATTTCTAGTAGTACAGAAATTTGCTTGAAAAGGGAGAGCAGGATGAGAGGGGAAGAGAATAGTTTGCTGCTAATAGGGCCAGTGTACAAGTGAATGCTTATAGCCAAGTTTTGAGACAGGAGAAAGATTTGCTTTTGGGGGAGGTAGACTTGACAAGTCTTGGAGATCTTGGTTGTGCTGCCCAAGAGAAGGGGACATATTTGGAAGACTCCTGATCACCCCAGCTTGAGTCACCTTGTTAGACTGTGGTGTTGGTCACCAGCACAAAACTGCAGGAAAAGAAGTTTGTGGGGGGCGTGGTGTTGTGTTGCTCTGCATCTGGAACTCAGAAGTCTGTGCTAGAGTTAACTAGGGAGTCATGAGCATTTACAGGGCACTTACCATCTTCCAACCCTGGCATCAGATCAGATCACCTTGGATCGAAGTATAGAGAAAGACAGAAAGAAATCCCAGGACCGAGCTTTGCAGGGCATTGAGAAGCCAGTCAGAATAACTGGAAAGGCTACTGAAAGATGGGAGAAAACCAGTGGATTCACAGAAACTAAAGCAAGATAATGTTTCAAGAAAAGAGTCACCTGTGCTGCTAGTGAAAGTTGAAGTCAAGTAAAGGCAGTTGGGTGATCTTGTATTTGTCAGTTGGAAATTGATTCTGAAGAGAGCAGCTTCATAACCCCAGGGCTGAGAATGGACAGAGCAGAACTAGATTGGAGTGATTTGAAAAGTAAATGCTAGAGAATGTAAAGCTAAAGGAGGACAGCTTTTTCAAGAAGTAATTTTGATGGGAAGCAAAGAATGGAAGCAAGGTCTGAATGAGGAGCGATAACAGAGCATCTTCTAATACTGATGAAAATAATTCAGTTGAAATTGAGAAGACAACTGAAAGATGCTAGCGTTTGAGAGACATAGAGAAGATGGTGTTTAGAACCAAGAAGAGGAATGGAGTAATTTGTCTTAGTAGGACAGGCTTTCTCAGTGGTGAGGGAAAGGGAAAAGATACACGGATGCAGGACAATGGCAAAAAGATGCAGGAATTTGAGTATGGTAATTTACATAGTTTTCATTAAACAGGAAACAAGGCCATTGATGAGAGGGTGGAGCAGGGTCTATGAAGCTTAAGGAAAGACTAGAGGACCAAGGTATGTAATAATAGTTTTAGAGAGTGGAATGAAGTGTGAGTGCCAGGCATAATAAAGGAACCCATCCATTGGGAGTTTGCAGTCCTGAATTTAAAGGAAAACCAGTTGATCCTATTTGATTTTTTTTCTCCCATGTTTTATACCTTCAACTCCCCTTTCTTCCCATTCATTCTCTGATATTAGATACACCCTTTGAGTTCTGTCAGGAGCCTTTGCTCAAGTGCTGCCTCAACCTCTAAATTTGCAAGAAAAATGAAAGCAGGTGCTTCCTAACCGAAGAAACGCCAGTTTCTCAAACTGTTCATCCAACCTTGTTTGCTCCACATGGTTCCTATCCTGTCATTGCCACTGGCCCAACCTCCTGGGGCTTCTGTAATGCTCCCCTCAGTTCTGAAATCTTTCTGGCTATACCTTGATTTAAGGATAGCCATAGGATATTAATTTGTATTAACAGAAAAAGGAGTTATTTGGTCAAGTAATTTCAAAAAAATACTAGACTTTATAGGTTTCTGTTTGCTTGTTTTTGTTTTGGGTTTTTTGGTTGTTTTTTTTTTTTTTTTTTTTTTAACTGCAGGACTTCTCAGAGCTTTTGTTTGCTTTCTGTGTATACAAATTATCAAGAAGGCTATATATACAGTGGTCCACGTTTCTTAAACTTCTGTGACCTCAGGACTTGAGGAATATCTTGCTAGACTTCTATTACGAGAGTCTCACCTTAGGAAACACTGTATTAGGATAGCAACACAAGGGATAGGATATATGGCTTCATTTCACATTTGACTCCCTTTTGTGTCTTTATCAGAACCAAGATCATTATGCAGTACTTGGACTTGGCCATGTAAGATACAAAGCTACACAGAGACAGATTAAAGCAGCTCGTAAGTACTTGGTTATTTTGGAATAATCAAATATTTGCTATAAGAAATGTTATCCTCTTGAAAAAGTATTGCATGATCACAGTCTCTAGGCATAACTCTAGATTTAATGTAAGTTATGTAGTATACCACTGTATAACCACAGTCTCCTTACCTTCAGAATCAAAAATAAGCAATAAGTCTCCTGAATAGATATTCTCATTGGGGTCAAGAAATCGGGTGAGTGTATTTGTGACAGAATAAACAACATTCTTCTAATGGCACGCTTTTAAAAAATAGTATTTCACCTCCCTTTGGAAGTTTGGCCAGCTGTGCTTAGTGGAAGTTGCCTTAGTCACATCTCTGTTGATACCATCTTATCTCTTCTGTCCAAGAAAGAGGTGTCTGATGCTTCATTGTTCTTTTTATTGACAAGGTTAAAAATTGATGGGGTGCAGATTCAGGGGCAGGAATCGTTGGCAAGCCAGTCTTCATCAGCTTGAGTCACTGTCCACTTAGTGCTCTAAACTGTTGTGTCCTCTACAGTCTTATGGACGTAATTTCTTACACACCATTTGTTCACCTAATTAGTAAAGCTTCATGAAAGAGGCGAAGGTGATCAGTTTTATCTTAGAACAGTATTCTGCCTTCTACTCTAGAGAATGGATACTGAGATCAGAGGTGGTAAAATTGTGGCCATATGGAAAAGGAGGAGGGAATCAGGGTCAGTCAAGAAGAGAAAGGATTGTACTTGGAGAAAGATGACTGAATGAGACCTACCTCATGTTGAAAAATACTGGTTGAGCCTAAGTACAGTAAATGGGGCTTCTCAGGTGATGCAGTGGTAAAGAATCCACGTGCGAATGCAGGAGATGTGGGTTCAGTCCCTGGGTCGGGAAGATCCCCTGTAGCAGGAAATGGCAACCCACTCGTTTTATTGCCTGGAAAATTCCATGGACAGAGACACCTTGTGGACTCCAGTCCGGGGGTTCACAAAGAGTCAGATATGACTGAGCACAAAGCACACACAACTATGATAAATAAACTCAAAATTTTCCCATTATTGCTTGTATTTAGGAAAGTCACAGGAAGTATCTTCATTTTGTTAATTGAAGGAATTTATGAGATTATTTAAGACCTGTTATTGGATTTCTTTAAAGGCTGGCATGATTTTAGAAGAAGCATATGTTAATGCATATGAATAGTCATTGCAATATACATAAATGCTAGGAAAATTCATTTGCCCTGGAAAAGTATCTGCGAAGTCTTACTCTGAAAGAATAGCATGCTGCTGCTGCTGCTAAGTCGCTTCAGTCGTGTCCGACTCTGCGACTCCATAGACGGCAGCCCATCAGGCTCCGCCGTCCCTGGGACTCTCCAGGCAAGAAAACTGGAGTGGGTTGCCATTTCCTCCTCCAATGCGTGAAAGTGAAAAGTGAAAGTGAAGTCGCTCAGTTGTGTCCGACTCTTAGCAACCCCATGGACTGTAGCCCACCAGGCTCCTCTGTCTATGGGATTTTCCAGGCAAGAGTACTGGAGTGGGGTGCCATTGCCTTCTCCGAAGAATAGCATACAAATACTATAAACGTGTTGATACATACAAATTTGTGAAAGAACTGGAAGTGATTTAGAACTATGAAAGTAGTTTTATGTTTTAAGGTGAGGGAATTGTTTCTCTAAAGATAGAAAAATATGTAATAATTATAAAATAAACATATATTTGCTTCTGTTAAGTCCATTCATTTTATCGGGATAATAGAAATTAATTTTTTAATATTCTGTTGCCAAAAGTTTTGGACCCCCAATGTACAGATTATTAACATTATGTGGATTTATGATTAACTCTCTGCCTCCTTGTTGTATATTCTCAGTATTTATTCAGAAGACTGACATTCTCTTTCCTCTGTCACTGTAAAATAGGTGGCTACTTACTGTTCCCTGGAATCTAGTCCAAAAGTAAAAATGCAAAGTTAATTGTTTGCAAGTTTGTAATTATTAGCATAGACAAGCCTAATAATATGAGTCTGATTACATTTGAGACCCTCCTAGTTCTTGAATCCTATTACCAACACATAAAGGAGGTTGTAGGCTTTTTTTACATTTTATTTAATTTTTTAAAGTATAGTTAATGTATAATATTATATAAATTACAGGTGTCCAGTATAGTGATTCGCAATTTTTAAAAGTTATACTCCACTTATAGTTACTGTAAAATATTGATTATATTCCCTGTGTTGTATAGTATATCCTTATAGCATATTTTGTACGTAATAGTTTGTTGAAAGTTTTTAATTTTTAAAATTTTTTGAATGGCTATGGTGAAAATTAGGGATTCATTCATGAGTGGATAAAGTAAGTGGTCTTATTTTTTTTTCCTTTTCTGCATTATCTGAAAGAATAAATTGCTAGGAAAGTTGAATGATGGATTAAGAGAAAGTACTTGCATACTAAAAGTATTTCCATTTTTTTCTTAAAGAAAAATTGCCACACTGGCAGATGATGCTTGTAGGTTTGATAGTCTCTGCTTGAAAATAAAGTCTTTGATTTGAATTTTCTAAATTTAATAATTTTAGCTTAAAATATTTCTCATGGAGAACTTCCTGGGTGGTCTAGTGGCTAGAACTCTGTGCTCCAGTGAAGGACACCCAGGTTCAATCCCTGGTCAGGGAGCTGGATCTGATATGTGCAACTGAAGACCCCACAGGCCACAACTAAGGCCCACTGCAACCAAATAAATATAAATAAATAAATAGTTGAAAAGTAATTCTTGTATTTTAAGCTGAAAACTGTTTCATAGAATACCTCTTAAAATTAGAAATAATAGAGACTTTTTGTAATAATCTGTAATGGAAAAGAATTAGGGGGAAATATATATATATATCTGAATCATTTTGCTATACAACTGAAAGTAAAACAGTATTGTAAATCAGCTGTACTTCTATATAAAAAAATCAGAGATGCTTTTTCTGATAATAGCAGTATGAATGTACAATAAAAGCCCATTTAGTAATGTACCTTCAAAACCCCAGAAACTGTCTTTGGTGAGGAAGGGAGGAGAGAGAAGTCTGAAATTACAATAAACATGGACAACAGCTGCTCAAAAATTACCCTTGTCTCTTTTACAAACTGAAAGATGTTCTTTGGCCTCCATTATCTCATTTTTAATATTGGAGGACATCTTTTGCCTCCTTCAGCCCCACATCTGGGCAGAGTATACTGTACATAAATGACTAGAGGTGACTGGTGAAAAAGTCAATGAAGGAAAAAGCAGGGTAGCATAAGAGGAGACTATTAACAAAAAACAGGCATCGCCTATCTCAGACTTTATCATAAGGTTCAAAAGGAGACTTACTCCACCTTGTCAGTGCGATACAAAGATGTTGCATTGGGGTAAGTGGGGGGCGGCATAGGCATTGCAGAAAAGAGACTCAAGAGGAAAAAAACATAGAATTGCCTAGAAACTCAAAACAGGAAAGCAGGATTTAGAATTACAAAGGCTGACATACAATTACAAAACAGTAAAGCAGAGGACAGCCTAGAGGAATGTTCCCAAGATTCAGAAGGAAAGAATGAAAAGATGTCAGATTTCCCTAAAGAACAGGTCAGAATAAATGTAACAGAGACAGTAATTGCAAATAAAGAAGAAAACTTACCTGATTTATAAAGAGCGGTGACTTGAGATTATTTGTAGGCATGTGTGCGTACATGAATGTGGTTAGTTGTGTCCAACTCTTTGTGACTCCTTGGACTGTAGCCTGCCAGCCTCCTCTCTCCATGGAATTTTCTAGGCAAGAATACTGGAATGGGTTGCCATTACGATTTACTTCTCAGCACACACTTGCATTTTAGTGTGAGTTAGGCCGAGCTGCAGAGCATCCATTTTGCCAACCAGGGTGGAAGAGCCCCAAGTGGTGACTAGAGAAGCTATGGTTTTCCCCAAGCACTGGCCATGGGAAAAGCCAAGGCTCCCTTCCTGCAGTGCCCAACAATGGTGGGGTCATCACACCTCTGAACTATCCTATATGATGTGATTATTGTTCCTGGCTAGTAAGCTTCCAGGCCTGACAGTCAGACTCTTAGTTCCTGTGAGCTGCCTAATAACCTTCAATAAATTCCTTTTCTTCTTAAACCAGCTAGAAGGTGAAAATGTCTCCTCTTGAGTGTTAGTGGATAAACTGATAATACACTTGTTTTTTTTGGACTGTAGCTCAAAAAAACAAAAGTGTATTTATCAAAGTTTCTGAACCCTTGCAATGTATACAAAAATCACTAAATATGCCATAAAAAGATTTGTACAGAAGTATTCATAACAGCCTTATTCACAATGTCCAAAAACTGGAAGCCACCCAAATGTTCACCAACAGGATGATGAGTAAGAAAACTGCTTGTATTCATAGAGTAGTGTTTAGCAGTTTTTTAAAAATTGCTGATATACATAAGGGGGTGAATCTTAAAACATTATGTCAGATATAAAGACAGACAGAATGATCTCTGTTTGTTTCCAAGGCAAACCATTCAATATCACGGTAATCCAAGTCTATGCCCCGACCAGTAACGCCGAAGAAGCTGAAGTTGAACGGTTCTATGAAGACCTACAAGACCTTCTAGAACTAACACCCAAAAAAGATGTCCTTTTCATTATAGGGGACTGGAATGCAAAAGTAGGAAGTCAAGAAGCACCTGGCGTAACAAGCAAGTTTGGCCTTGGAGTACAGAATGAAGCAGGGCAAAGGCTAATAGAGTTTTGCCACGAGAACACACTGGTAATAGCAAACACCCTATTCCAACAACACAAGAGAAGACTCTACACGTGGACATCACCAGATGGTCAACACTGAAATCAGATTGATTATATTCTTTGCAGCCAAAGATGGAGAAGCTCTATACAGTCAGCAAAAACAAGACCAGGAGCAGACTGTGGCTCAGATCATGAACTGCTTATTGCCAAATTCAGACTTATATTGAAGAAAGTAGGGAAAACCACTAGACCATTCAAGTATGACCTAGATCAAATCCCTTATGAGTACACAGTGGAAGTGAGAAATAGATTTAAGGGACTAGACCTGATAGAGTGCCTGATGAACTATGGACAGAAGTTCGTGACATTGTACAGGAGACAGGGATCAAGAAAATCCCCATGGAAAAGAAATGCAAAAAAGCAAAATGGCTGTCTGAGGAGGCTTTACAGATGGCTGGGAAGAGAAGAGAAGCGAAAAGCAAAGGAGAAAAGGAAAGATACTCCCATCTCAATGCAGAGTTCCAAAGAATAGCAAGGAGAGATAAGAAAGCCTTCCTCAGCGATCAGTGCAAAGAAATAGAGGAAAACAACAGATTGGGAAAGACTAGAGACCTCTTCAAGAAAATTAGAGATACCAAAGGAACATTTCATGCAAAGATAGGCTCGATAAAGGACAGAAATGGTATGGACCTAACAGAAGCAGAAGATATTAAGAAGAGGTGGCAAGAATACACAGAAGAACTGTACAAAAAAGATCTTCACGACCCAGATAATCACGATGGTGTGATCACTCACCTAGAGCCAGACATCCTGGAATGTGAAGTCAAGTGGGCCTTAGAAAGCATCTCTACGAACAAAGCTAGTGGAGGTGATGGAATTCCAGTTGAGCTATTTCAAATCCTCAAAGGTGATGCTGTGAAAGTGCTGCACTCGATATGCCAGCAAATCTGGAAAACTCATCAGTGGCCACAGGACTGGAAAAGGTCAGTTTTCGTTCCAATCCCAAAGAAAGGCAATGCCAAAGAATGCTCAAACTACCGCACAATTGCACTCATCTCACATGCTAGTAAAGTAATGCTCAAAATTCTCCAAGCCAGGCTTCAGCAATACATGAACCGTGAACTTCCAGATGTTCAAGCTGGTTTTAGAAAAGGCAGAGGAACCAGAGATCAAATTGCCAATATCCGCTGGATCATCGAAAAAGCAAGAGAGTTCCAGAAAAACATCTATTTCTGCTTTATTGACTATGCCAAAGCCTTTGACTGTGTGGATCACAATAAACTGTGGAAAGTTCTGAAAGAGATGGGAATACCAGGCCATCTGACCTGTCTCTTGAGAAACCTGTATGCAGGTCAGGAAGCAACAGTTAGAACTGGACATGGAACAACAGACTGGTTCCAAATAGGAAAAGGTGTCCGTCAAGGCTGTATACTGTCACCCTGCTTATTTAACTTATATGCAGAGTACATCATGAGAAATGCTGGGCTGGAAGAAACACAAGCTGGAGTCAAGATTGCCAGGAGAAATATCAATAACCTCAGATATGTGGATGACACCACCCTTATGGCAGAGAGTGAAGAAGAACTAAAGAGCCTCTTGATGAAGGTGAAGGAGGAGAGTGAAAAAGTTGGCTTAAAGCTCAACGTTCAGAAAACTAAGATCATGGCATCTGGTCCCATCACTCCATGGGAAATAGATGGGGAAACAGTGGAAACAGTGTCAGACTTTACTTTTTTGGGCTCCAGAATCACTGCTGATGGTGACTGCAGCCATGAAATTAAAAGACGCTTACTCCTTGGAAGGAAGGTTATGGCCAACCTAGATAGCATATTTAAAAGCAGAGACGTTACTTTGCCAACAAAAGTCCGTCTAGTCAGGGCTATGGTTTTTCCAGTGGTCATGTATGGATGTGAGAGTTGGACGGTGAAGAATGCTGAGCGCCGCAGAATTGATGCTTTTGAACTGTGGTGTTGGAGAATACTCTTGAGAGTCCCTTGGACTGCAAGGAGATCCAGTCAATCCATCCTAAAAGAGATCAATCCTGGGTGTTCATTGGAAGGTCTGATGTTGAAGCTGAAACTCCAATACTTTGGCCACCTCATGCGAAGGGTTGACTCATTGGAAAAGACCCTGATGCTGGGTAGGATTGGGGGCGGGAGGAGAAGGGGACGACAGAGGATGAGATGGTTGGATGGCATCACCGACTCGACGAACATGGGTTTGGATAGACTCCGGGAGTTGGTGATGGACAGGGAGGCCTGGCGTGCTGCAGTTCATGGGGTCGCAGAGAGTCGGACACGACTGAGCGACTGAACTGAACTGAACTGATGATTCCATTTAGATGAACTTCAAGAGCCTACAAACATAATCTCTCATGAGAGAAATCAGGTTGCCCCAAGTGGTGGGGGGGTGGGACTTGACTGGAAAAAGGGGTATACGGGAACTCTGAGTGATGGAAACAATCTGTATTTTCCTTTGAGTGGTTGTTAAGCAGCTGTGTACAGTTGTCACAACGTTTTGAATGGAGTACTTAAAATATGAACACTTTATGTAATAAAGTAGATCTGATTCAACAAACAAACAAAAAAAATCACTTGAGTATTTGTATATACACACATGGACTTGGACAGAAATAAAAATTGTATTAATAGGTGTGACAGCAAGATCACTGACTATCAGAACAGACGGTTGGCAGCTAGAACCCTACCATCAGTAAGTTCATTGCCTTCAAATCTATCATGTTACCTTCTTCTCCCCCCCCCCCCCTTTTATTTTGCTGCACTGCAAGGCATGTGGCATCTTAGTCCTCTGATCAGGAATCGAACCCAGGTCCCTCGCAGTGGAAGCATGGAATCTTAACCACTGGACCACCAGAGAATACCTCTGTTACCTTTTCTAAAGGAGAAAAAAAATAAAACATTCAATTCAAATATTCAAAAGAATATCACTGAGGAAGATGGAGGGAAAAAAAGTAGATGAAACAATACCTTAAAATGGATTTATAAGAAGGGAAAACATAGTACAGAAGGAATAAAAACACTTATAGAAGATATTTTTAACTGAGACCACAGTTAAATGCAGGGAATTTTAAATTTTTGATAAAATTGGCTTTTTTTGGAATTGAAGAAATTTAAAGAGTTGCCCAGAATTATCTCCTGAAAATGTTTTAGGCCTAGGTGATTTCTTAGATGAATTTTTTTTCAAATGCTTAAGGAATTGAAAATTCTCATGCTGAACAAACTGTTTTAGGAACAATTCATTTCATGACCGTTAATGTAATCCTAGTATGAAAACCTGGCATTGAAAAGCAAAACTATGGAAAAGTCCATGAAAAGTTCTTGGTTGCCAGGGGTTGAGGGATTGAGGAGAGATGAATAGTTAGAGCGCAGAGGATTTGGGGGCAGTGAAAATACTCTGTGTATTATGGTGGATACATAGCCTAGAGGAATGTTGTCATGCATTCATCCAAACCCACAGAATGTCCACCACCAAGAGTGAAAACTACAGCCTTTAGGTGATTATGATGTGTCAGTGTAAGGTCATCAGTTGTAGCAAATAGTGGGCATTCCCTGGTAGTCCAATAGTTAGGACTCAGCACTTCTTTGCCAGGGCCTAGATTTGATCTCTGGTTAGGGAACTGAGATCCCACAAGCCACATGGTGCAGCCAAATTTGGAGGAAAAAAAAAAAAAAGCTAGAAGAAAAAAAAGTAACAAATGGACTACTCTAGTGGGGGCAGTTGATAAGGAAGGGCAGGGAGAGGAGGCTGTACCTTATGGGGGCAGAGGGTCTATAGATCTGTTAATCACCCTCTTAATTTTGTTGTGACTCTTTCAGTTCAGTTCAGTTGCTCGGTCGTGTCTGACTCTTTGCAACCCTGTGGACTGCAGCACGTCAGGCCTCCCTGTCCATCACCAACTCCCGGAGTTTACCCAAACTCATGTCCATCGAGTCGGTGATGTCATCCAACCATCTTCTCTGTCATCCCCTTCTCCTGCCCCCAATCCTTCCCAGCATCAGGGTCTTTTCCAGTGAGTCAACTCTTCACAAGAGGTGGCCAAAGTATTGGAGTTTCAGCTTCAACATCCGTCCTTCTAATGAACACCCAGGACTGATCTCCTTTAGGATGGACTGGTTGGATCTCCTTGCAGTCCAAGGGACTCTCAAGAGTCTTCTCCAACACCACAGTTCAAAAGCATCAATTCTTCAAACTACTCTAATTAATTTTTAAAATGTGGCCAGAAAAGCTTTAAAAAAAAAACAAAACTACAAATATCATCCGTGAATGTATTGAATAATACCAAAAACAAACAAAAACAGTTAATAGCAAAATGAATTCAACAATATGTTAAAAGAATACTGCCAATGAATATTACTCTTAAGAAATATATTAACAAAGCTAAATCTGTTTACATTTTACATAATATTATCAATATATCAATGTGATGTCCTAAGAAGATAGTGAAAGTACATACAGTACAATTTAATATTCACTCCTTTTTGATAAATAGAACTTTGAAAAGAAATGCAATTCCCACATATTTCAGATTTCACTGCCAACAAACTTTTAACTGTGTGACTTAGTAATATTCTCATAAAAACCGATGAGGGAGTCTGCCAATGACTTTTATGCTATTTGGAAGTTTGGGTCAGTGAATTAAGATATTCAAGGAGAGAGAACTATTAGAAAGAAAGAAATATATTATTTGTAGGTAATATGTGAAAGTGAAAGTCACTCAGTCATGTCCAACTTTGTGACCCTATGGACTATACAGTCCATGGAATTCTCTAGGCCAGAATACTGGAGTGGGTAGCCTTTCCCTTCTCCAGGGGATCTTCCCAACCCACGGATCGAACCCAGGTCTCCCGCATTGCAGGCAGATTCTTTACCAGCTGAGTCACAAAGGAAGCTGTAGGTAACAGGATCTACCTAAAAACTATAAGAGTTGAATTAAGTAGCCAAGTGCAAGAGAAATAAACAAAAATAATAGTTTCTGGAAGGTACCATCAAATATACTAGAAAGATAGTGTCATTTTAAAGATAATCCCACGATAAGAATAGGTAGCCAGAAACAGACCTTGGTAAAATATACTGAGATAAAGGAAGCCAAAAAATCAGTAGAGAAGGGAAGGGTTATTAGATAATGTTAGGACTTTGAAAACTAAATAAGCTTTTCAATTTTGACCATAGAAGATACTCCGATAGAAACATATCAAACTTCTGAAGAATGAAGGACCTCCTTTATAAGTACTGGAATACATTATAAAGGAAATGATCAGTAAATATGAATTAATGAACTGAATGTTTTTTAAAAACACAAGAATGGTCACAGCAGCTGGGAAAAGCATTAGCATCCAACGTGATGGACTAGGAGAGGCAGCATACAAGCACAGGCTCTGGAGTCAGGCTGCCTGGATTGGAGCCCGCTTTGGCCAGGACTTTGGACAGGTTGCATAGAGGTAAAGTAAGTGGTTATTTAACCTCCTTGTGCCTTATTTCCTCATCTGTAAAATGGAGAGACTAATAGTACTTTTCTCAGAGAGTTACTGAAAAGATTAATTGATAAATAGTGCTGGCACCTATTAAATGCTTAATGGATATTAACAGCTAGCCTTTATTCATTGTAAAATGACTCACAAACTAAGAAGAAAAACTAAGATAGCTCTCTATTACTCCATAAGTAAGGGATGAAAGATAGAAACAACTACAGACATTTTTTTGATCTCCTTGAGCACCAGTGATAATCATATTTTAAATGATTGGCTCCAGTGCTATTGAGGTTGTGGTGACAAGAATGTTAACATAGGGGTTGCAGTGGTATAACTTTAGAAAGGGGCTTGTTCATACATGTTCATTCACTGATATACTTCTCTAAGTATATACTGAGAAGAAAGAGTCATAAATATGAAAAAATACTTCTGTACAACATGATTCATATTGAAATAGCTTATAGTAGTGTGTTGGAGAAGACTCTTGAGAGTCCCTTGGACTGCAAGGAGATCCAACCAGTCCATCCTAAAGGAGATCAGTCCTGGGTGTTCATTGGAAGGACTGATGTTGAAGCTGAAACTCCCAATACTTGGGCCACCTGATGTGAAGAGCTGACTCATTGGAAAAGACCCTGATGCTGGGAAAGATTGAGGGCAGGAGGAGAAGGGGACGACAGAGGATGAGATGGCTGGATGGCATCATCGACTCGATGGACATGGGTTTGGGTGGACTCGGAGTTGGTGATGGACAGGGAGGCCTGGCGTCCTGCGGTTCATGGGGTCGCAAGGAGTCGGACACGACTGAGCGACTGAACTGAACTCAGTGAAGAATTGGAAACAATGCATAGTAAATACCTAACTAGAGAAATAGTTGAATAAGTTATGATAAATCTCCTTGAAATACTGTAGTAAGTAGTTAAAATTTTCTGAAGCGTTTGCAATTGCCTGGAAAATGGAACTGCTGTAATGCTTAGTTGAAAAAAATCACAACTTAAATTGGTGTATATAATATGATTATACCTACATTTTTAAAGGTATATCCTTAAGGGGAAAAAAGTCTGTGTGGAAGTACACCAAAATATTAATGGCAGTTGTCTTTTTGGGTGCTGGCACTTTGGCCAGTTCTTGAAGTTATTTCAGGGTTTCTCAGGTGGCTCAGTGGTAAAGAATATGCCTGCCAATGTGGGAGACACAAGAGACTTGGGTTTCTGGATCAGGAAGATCCCCTGTAGGAGGAAATGGCAACCCACTCTAATAATCTTGCTGGAGAATCCCATGGACAGAGGAGCCTGGCAGGGCGCTATCCATGGGGTTGCACAGAGTTGGACATGACTGAGCACACACACACTAAAATTATTTCTCTGTAATTTCTTTTTAATAAGCATATGTTTTCCTGTGGGAGAAAATATTTTTAAACTAATATTATGCTTTTAAAAATGGCTCTGCTTAACTGATCTTCTTTTTTAATTTTGATGACTAAAAGGACAAGTTATCTAAATCTTACTTTGTAGATAAAGCAATGGTTTTAAAACATCACCCAGACAAACGGAAAGCAGCTGGTGAACCAATAAAAGAAGGAGATAATGACTACTTCACTTGCATAACTAAAGGTAAGAAAGCACATTAAGAGTTGGGAATTTTTAATAGTGAAGATTATTTATTAATTGTTTGGATTGGGTTTCCTATGTATACTGTAGTTCATTTATACCATAACATTTAAAAATATTTTTAGTTAACATCTGGTTATTTGTGGTAATCTTCCCCCAGAGCCTCACTATATAAAGTGAGGTTCTCCCAACCAACAGCATCAGCAATACCAGAAATACAGCTTGTCAGAAATGCAGAAGCTTAGGCCCCGCCCCAGACCTACTGAATCTCATCTGCATTTTTAACAAGATCTGCAGGTGATTCTTACGAGAAGCTTATCCTGGAGTTACTTCATATAAGTGCTGTGTTTAATGTTGAGACTACTAAGATCTTTTTCATTTTCAGACGCTTTATGGGATTAAATTGTTCCTCAGGTATTTTGCTTATTTAAATCAAGAAGTTGATTCTATCCTAGTAAAGGACCCACAGCTATCAATGGCTATTTATATAGCCATATCCTGATAAGCAAATTAATAGAGACAATCGTTTCTAAATGTTTCCTTAAATGTGATTTTTAATTTTGATGCTAATTTTTTAAAAACTGGATACACACCTTTCAAACTCACTCTTTATTGGCTCACTCTTACACAGTGCTCAGGATGCCAAAGATCCTTTGATTTTTTTTTTTTTACAGCCTTGGGATCAAACAGTTAATTTTCTAGCTATTTCTTTTTCCTCAGCCATGCTTTCTTCAAGATGGAGTGTTTATTGTTTTGTCCTTTCTTTTCCAGAAGAGATAATTAAAGAAGTTTTTAAGTCCAGTTGTAATCAGTAGTGCTTGAGCTAGTATTGAAGTCCTCCCCTCTCCATAAACACACACAATTTTTAAGTACAAAAAATAAATTTTTTTTTAAGGAGAAAAATGTAGCATTATGGTGATGTGTGGAGAAGGCAATAGCACCCCACTGCAGTACTCTTGCCTGGAAAATCCCATGGACGGAGGAGCCTGGTAGGCTATACAGTCCATGGGGTCACTAAGAGTCAGACACGACTGAACGACTTCACTTTCACTTTTCCCTTTCATGCACCGGAGAAGGAAATGGCAACCCACTCCAGTGTTCTTGCCTGGAGAAACCCAGGGACGAGGGAGCCTGGTGGGCTGCCGTCTATGGGGTCTCACAGAGTTGGACATGACTGAAGCGACTTAGCAGCAGCAGCAGCATGGTGATGTGACCTTTGATTTGTTTTTTTTTTTCTTCAGCTTATGAAATGTTATCTGATCCAGTGAAAAGACGAGCATTTAACAGTGTAGATCCTACTTTTGATAACTCAGTTCCTTCTAAAAGTGAAGCAAAGGACAATTTCTTTGAAGTGTTTTCCCCAGTGTTTGAAAGGAATTCCAGGTGAGTTATGGCATCCCCTTGTGATCATAATGTTCTACTGGCTGGCTTCTTATAGTTCCAAGTTTCTGTTTTTTACCTCTGGTAATAGTTTGGTTCTCTTCTTCCTCCTCCTTTACAATATTGAGCTCCTCTGGTGAACTTACTATAATTGTTTATTTTATTCTCTAAACAGTTCTTCCTTCCTTTAGTTAAATTAACTCACAGGACATTTTTCTTTTAATTTCCTTTGGGGGAAAGAATGGTGGTTCACTTCATGTAGTGTGATGCTGATACTCAGGTGACAGTGATTTCCCATTTTCTCCTTCCCCTTTGTTAACGGGTACACTACTACATTTGGGTAGTTTTCATTTAGCAAAAACTTTTATTCTATTTTTGAGCATCTGATTATCATAAGGTTCTCGGACAAAGGGTGAATTTATATTTAAGATTAAGTCATATGTAATTTATTTAATTAAAATCAGTTTCAAATTGTGTGAACCAGTAATCTACATTTTTTTGCTTCCATCTGCATTGGAAGGTTTCCTCAGAGCACATCTTAGCTGCATATTGGAATCATCTGAGGAGCTTGAACAGTTCCTGGTGCCTGGGTTCCACCTGGAGAAACTGATTTTAATTTAAGTGGTTTGGAATGCCTATAGGTTTTTTAATGCTCACAGGTGATTTTGATGGGTAACTAAATTTGAGAAGCACTTTGATTAGTGGTTTGAGACAGCCTACTATTTCCTACACCCTTTCTTCTTACCTTTGTTTTGTGGTTTAAAAAAAAAAATTCAGGTTGGGAAAAAAATTAGTGTATTGTATTCATGTGTGTGTGGAACAGTGCATCAAGTTGGAAAAACAGGTCAGTAGCAGTCTCAGGATCCTTTCAGAGATGGTGTGTGAAGTGCTAAACGTACAAGTCTGATTCTTAAGGGGGAGGTGGTGGAGATGAGGAGGTGGAAATCTATTCCCTCTGAGGATTCACGTTTCTTAAAAGGCTCAGCCTGCAGGGCACTTCTGTACTGCCTGTACTGCAGGACTAAGTGAGCTTGAAACGGGGGGCTAGAGCCTGTTTTTCCTGGCCACGCTGGCATCTTCCACAACCCTGTAATTTACAGAACTGAAGATAAGCTGAGAGTTAGAACACTGTTCCCTTGTTTTCTCCTGCACCTCCATCCTCCCCTTGCCCTCCCCTTTACTGCACCTGTATTGCTCATCACAGCAGTCCTGATCCCCCTGCTCTATCTCTTAGTCATGGAGGACATAGGGCAGGGAGATTGTAAGGGATTAATAAAAACTTTTTTAACAAATCAGTTGTTGAACGTTTGTACAAAATGTTTTTAGCTTTTCTTTTTTTCAATATTTCAGGTGGTCAAATAAAAAAAATGTCCCTAAACTTGGTGATATGAATTCATCATTTGAAGATGTAGATGCATTTTATTCTTTCTGGTGAGTGAATACATTGTTTATCCAGTGCTTTCATTTTTTAAGAAAAGTATTCAATAAGTACTTGATTGACTTTTATAAATTAATTGATGGATGGGAAAATCATAGAACCTTAACTGAACAAAAGGAGGACTCTTTTAAGAAATCAAAGTTTCCACAGAATGCTGTATTATCTCCTGTATAATATTTAGGCTTTTATGATTGTTTTTTCAGTCTGTTTTCTGTCAACCAGATTTCTAGATGTCAAGCACACTATAGCAATAAAAAAAATGAAAAATAAGGAGTCATTTGAATTCAGTAAAAAATAATTTTTCATTTATTTTTTAAAGTTATTTGAATATATGACAAGGAAGACTGCTGTCTCTAACTGGTTCATTGATTTTAACACATATTACTCATTTCCCATTTTTATATTATGTGTGCTATATTTTCTCAATAAGTATCTGGTAAATATGAAAACAGAATCACTGTAAAAACAGAAAGGACAAATTTAGCTCTGTCAGTTGTAGTTGCTCTTACCTTGAGAGAATACAAACCAGATAAAGTAACCATTACTAGGTGACCTTAAAACTTGACAAACTAGTGGAGGTGAAGGCAGGGACAACTTGTAACAAGTCCCAGTCAAGAGTAAAACCTGATATTCAGAAGAGATAGCAAGAAGCTGAATTTTGATGTAGGGCTGATAAGTATTTTAGACTTCCATTCCAAATATATCATCATTTTAAAAAGAAGAAGAAAAAGACTTGAGTATAGTGTGATTTCAGTATCAGAAAAGGGGAGGGATCTATTAAACTCATGCACTTGTCATTAAAGTTTCTTAAAATTTTATGCTCCTAACTTAATTTTAAAAGGAAGATATTTTTCATTTGTTTTGGCTTGAGTTTATTTTATTTCTATTTATATTAGGTATAATTTTGATTCTTGGAGAGAATTTTCTTATTTAGATGAAGAAGAAAAAGAAAAAGCAGAATGGTATGTATGTAAATCTTTGATAAGACATTTATTTGGTTCTTTGGTATTTGTGATGATATAAAAATGCACCGTGTGTCTTTTCTTTCACATTTTTCTGTGTATCCATTTTAAATGAGTTTTTTTATATTTTTGAGATCCCATCTCACAAGTTAAGCTTGATAGTGCTAAATATGATATGCTAATGAAATTACTTAGAAAATAATAAAACTCAAGTCAGCAAATTCTTCTTTTTCTGATTGCTTAACTAGTTTTATTTATAAAGCATTACATTTTCCTATCATACCATCTATAAGCAATAGTTTGTTTCCAATATTTCCTATAGCCGTGACGAAAGGAGATGGATTGAAAAGCAGAACAGAGCAACAAGGGCCCAAAGGAAAAAAGAAGAAATGAACAGAATAAGAACATTAGTTGGTAAGTATAAGTGATGGGTTTTTAGAGTTCTTTAATTAAATGTTAGACATTCAAAAGATTTAACTTTTTTTGGTAGATAATGCATATAGCTGTGACCCAAGGATAAAAAAATTTAAAGAAGAGGAAAAAGCCAAGAAAGAAGCAGAAAAGAAAGCAAAAGCAGACGCAAAACGAAAGGAGCAAGAGGCTAAAGAGAAAGTAAGATAACACTTGATAAAGTTGGACTTTAAATGTTCATATTATCAGTTTTCAGATCTATTTTAAACACTGAATCTGTCAGTAGAGAACTAGGTGCTACTATGAATGAATTACGACACTTGGCACAGTTGATAGAAGGATCTTTTTTACCACCAAATTCTTACTGGGCAGAAACATGATGTCATATAAATTTCTTAATGCTACACTGATTTCTCATATGTCTGTTTTACATTTCTATAAATTTTTGTAGAACTTTACCATCTGCTTTTCCTTCAGTCTTTGATAAGTTGATGTTTACTTTTTTGTAATACAAATTACTAAAAATTGTATTTTTTTAGTACCGTTATAGAGCATTTAAGAATTCTAATTTTATTATTAAATAATTTTATTAAAGCAAAGACAAGCTGAATTAGAAGCTGCTCGGTTAGCAAAGGAGAAAGAAGAAGAGGAAGTTAGACAACAAGCATTATTGGCAAAGAAGGAAAAAGATATCCAGAAAAAAGCCATTAAGAAAGAAAGGCAAAAACTTCGAAACTCATGCAAGGTACGTCGACTGATTGAACACGCACTACATACAAGTAAATCAGATTGCTGTTTAAACTTAAAAATATTTCTATATGATAAAAATATAATTAAACTACTATCTGCATTTTATCTCAAAACATAAATGTTTTAAAATTCACTTTTTAAAAATTTCACACATGCATATTCAGTATGCAGCTGATAGGGTCATGTTGTGTTTGTTTGTTTTTAAAATAACCATCTTGCCTTTTAAAAACTTCAAAAAGAAAAAAGTTTATTATTTTAATACATGTTCCATATTCAGATCTTCTTATCTTAACATCTTTTTATACTTGAACTGTTCAAATTAGGATATAAATAAGATCAACAGTGTCAGCTGTGTACTCCTGGTTGTGTCTGTCACAGGTCCCCTACCGTCACTATCGTGCCCCTTTCCCCCAGTTGGAGAAATCAGATCATTTATTCTAAGAATGTGCCACCAATTGGTTTTGTCTGGTTGCTTCTTTAATAGTGTAAAATTAATTTTTATCACAGAAAAAGTTCTTTTAGAAGTTAAACATGGGTTGCTTTTAAGGATCTAAAAGCTTTCATTTTTGTCTAAATAAAGGGATATTATTTAGTTCAGTGCTGGTAGTTTGTGTTCAAATAAAGATTTTACTAAAAATATTGACTAAAAAGGCCCAAAAGTTTTCAAATGTAGTTTTGTCCAAGAGACAGTCTTACGTTTTAAACTGGTAAAGTTAGAGGCCAGTATTATTTCATATCACACAGCATCAAATGAATAAATTAATGAAATTCCAAGCTAGAGATTGCCACACCATATACTACACCAATGTAGTTTAATTCAGCAAGTATGTTCATGCTTACTATGTACAGAAAACTCTTTCATGTAACTGTCCAAAGGCTCCAGACACTAGAATATGTATTCTAAAATATGGCATCTTAAATCTTCACTTAATAAAATTGAAATAAAACTGCCCCATCACTAGGCTTTGAAAGACATTTAATAAAAATACAATCTATCTCTTCAGACTTTTGACAAGAGGAAACTCTAAATAGAAAAAATGAAATATTTTCCTCAGATTTCACCTAGAAAATTATATTGAGAAGAATGCAGTGTATTATAGTTGTTGAGAGCATGGGCTCAGGGCTAGCAGCTTAGATTTGAAGTCATTCTCTACTTCCTACGTCCTGGCTGTGGTTCTCAGGAGGTTCCCTCAACCTATTTGTGTCTCAATTTCCTCACCTTTACAGTAACTGAACTGATACCTAGAAAGAGTTGTGACGATGAGATCATTCACGTGTAGCCCTTGTTAGATTTGGCATAATGAGAACTGAATCAAAAACTTAAAAAGCCAGTTAGAAAATAGAAAATTTAAATAGTTCTTAGAGATGGTACATAAAAGAGGGTTAAAATTCTGGCCTTTGGTAACTTTATATTATTGCTCCTTTCCAGCATAAGTTCTTTTATTCACTCATCAGATAACTGATAAGCACTTAGTATGTGCCAAGCAGTTATAACTGGTGTTGATATAATGAAAACACAGTCTTTGCTTTCAGGAATCCACTAGTTAATGATGGAGAATGACAAGAAAACAGGCAATTGAAATTCTTAAAGATGAGTACCAGGTTGAAAAAGTACCAAACAGGTGGTTAAGGAAGGATTTTTGGATCTAGTGAAGCAGTGTGTATATGGGATTAGATGAGAGAGATCAAGGAACACTGACACATCCATCCGAGAGGTTTGATGAACCAGAGGCAGCTGAAGGAGAGGTCGGGTCTTAAAGAACATTGCTAGTCTAAATCTGATCCTGAGTCAGTTTTGCTCAGGATGCCAAGAGAACACAAGAGGCCAAGAGACAAAAGTCTTTTGCATAATCCAGGTGAGAGGATGGGCCTTAAACTAGTAGAGATGGTGGAGATAGAAGAAGGTAGATGACATGAACCAACATTTAGGAGGTAAGATTGGCTGTTGCCTGTTGGGTATCAATATTGATTATAAGTTGGAGGAAGTATAAGAGTTAATACATGTTCTGGTTTCTTGAGTGGAATTTTAGATGGCTTATAATATTACTCAGTGAAATAGAAAACAAAGGAAGAGGAAAGGGCTTAGGAAAAATTATTTCAGTTTTGGGCATGTTGAGATGAAGATACTCAGTAGGTGACTTTGAGGTACAAGTTTGGCGTTTAGCAGGATCATCACAGAGTCATCCACATCTCAGTGGAGAGTAGATGAGACTCCACTGAGAGTAGATGAGGGAGAAAGAATAGAGCAATGACTGTAGAGATCGGACCCTGGCCATCACCAATACTTAAGGTATGGATAGAGGAGCACTGATGTTGACAGAATGATAACACAGTCTTTGCTTTCAAGATCCACTAGTTAATGATGGAGAATGATAAGAAAACAGGCAGTTGAAATACTTAAAGATGAGTACTAGGCTGAGAAAGTACCAAACAGGTGGTGTTAAGGAAGAAAGTGAAAAGTGAAAGCGAAGTCGCTGAGTCATGTCCAACTCTGCGACCCCATGGACTGTAGCCTACCAGGCTTCTCCGTCCATGTTATTTTCCAGGCAAGAATACTGGAGTGGGTTGCCATTTGAAGGGAGGGAACAAACAACAAGGAGGAAACACAGCCCTGCCATCAACAGAAAATTGGATTAAAGATTCCCTGGTGGCTCAGAGGGTAAAGTGTCTGCCTGCAATGTGGGAGACCCGGGTTCCATACCTGGGTTGGGAAGATCCCCTGGAGAAGGAAATGGCAACCCACTCCGGTACTCTTGCCTGGAAAATCCCATGGACGGAGGAGCCTGGTGGGCTACAGTCCACAGGTTACAAGAGACATCGGACACGACTGAGCGACTTCACTTTCACTTTCTTTCACTTTGAGCATAGCCCCGCCCATCAGAACCAGACCCAGTTTCCTCCCGAGTCAGTCTCCCATCAGAAAGCTTTCATAAGCCTCTTCTCCTTATTCATCAGAGGGCAGAGAGAATGAAAACCATAATCACAGAAAATTAACCAAACTGATCACATGGAGCACAGACTTGTCTGACTCCGTGAAACTATGACCCATGCCTTTGTAGGGCCACCCAAGACAGACAGGTCATGATGGAGAGTTCTGACAAAACGTGTTCCACTGGAGAAGGGAATGGCAAACCACTTCAATACTCTTGCCTTGAGAAGCCCATGAACAGTATGAAAAGGCAAAAAGATATGACACTGAAAGATGAACTCCCCAGGTCAATAGGTGCCCAATATGCTACTGGAGGAGAGCAGAGAAATAACTCCAGAAAGATTGAAGAGACAGAGCCAAAGGAAAAACAACACCCAGTTGTGGATGTGACTTGTGTTGGAAGTCAAGTCCAATGGCTGTAAAGAGCAATATTGCATAGGAACCTGGAATGTTAGGTCCATGAATCAAGGTAGATTAGAAGTGGTCAAACGAGATGACAAGAGTGAACGTCAACATTTTAGGAATCAGTGAACTAAATAAAATGGATGGGAATGGGTGAATTTAATTCAGATGACCATTATATCTACTGCTGTGGGCAGGAATCCCTTAGAAGAAATAGACTAACCCTCATAGTCAACAAAAGAGTCCCAAATGCAGTACTTGGGTTCAGTCTCAAAAATGACAGAATGATCTCTGTTTGTTTCCAAGGCAAACCATTCAGTAGCACATTAATCCAAGTCTAAGCCCCAACTGCTAATGCCAAAGAATCTAAAGTTTAATGGTTCTGTGATGACATACAAGAGCTTCTAGAACTAACACCCAAAAAAGATGTCCTTGGCATCATAGGGAACTGGAATACAAAAGTAGGAAGTCAAGAGATACTTGGAGTACCAGGCAAGTTTGGCCTTAGAGTACAAAATGAAGCAGGACAAAGGCTAACAGAGTTTTGCCAGGAGAATGCACTGGTCATGGCAAACACCGTCTTCCAACAACACAAGAGACATCTCTACACATGTACATAACCAGATGGTCAATACCAAAATCAGATTAATTATATTCCTTGCAGCCGAAGATGGAGAAGCTCTATATGGTCAGCAAAAAAAAGACTGGGAGCTGACTGGATCACATCCTGAATTCCTTATTGCACAATTCACACTTAAATGGAGAAGGAAATGGCAACCCACTCCCGTATTCTTGCCCGGAGAATCCCACGGACAGAGGATCCTGGTGAGCTATAGTCCATGGGATCATGAAGAGTCAGACACGACTCAGCAACTAACACACACACAGGGAAAACCACTAGACCATTCAAGTATGATCTAAATCAAATCCCTTACGATTATACAGTGGAAATGACAGATAGATTCAAGGGATTAGATCTGGTAACAGAGTGCCTGAAGAACTATGGACAGAGGTTCATGACATTGTACAGGAAGCAGTGATCAAGACCATCCCTAGGAAAAAGAAAAGGCAAAATGGTTGTGTGAGGAGGCCTTACAAATAGCTGAGAAAAGAAGCGAAGCGAAAGGCAAAGGGGAAAAGGAAAGATATACCCATCTGAATGCAGAGTTCCAAAGAATAGCAAGGAGAGTTAAGAAAGCCTTCCTCAGTGATCAGTGCAAAGAAAGAGAGGAAAACAATAGAATCGGAAAGACTAGAGATCTCTTTAAGCAAATTAGAGATACCAAGGGAACACTTCATGCAAAGATGGTCACAATAAAGGACAGAAACAGTATGCACCTAACGGAAGCAGAAGATAAGATCTTCATGACCCAGATAATCGTGATGGTGTGATCACTCACCTAGAGCCAGACATCCTGGAATGCAAAGTCAAGTGGCCTTAGGAAGCGTCACTACGAACAAAGCTAGTGGAGGTGATGGATTTCCAGCTGAGCTATTTTAAATCCTAAATGATGATGCTGTGAAAGTGCTGCACTCAATATGCCAGCAAATTTGTAAAATTCAGCAGTGGCCACAGGACTGGAAAAGGCCAGTTTTCATTCCAGTCCCAAAGAAAGACAGTGCCAAATAATGTTCAAACCGCACAATTGCACTCATCTCACATGCTAGCAAAAGTAATGCCCAAAATTCTCCATGCGCCACTTCAACAGAACATGAACCAAGAACTTTCAGATGTTCAAGCTGGATTTAGAAAAGGCAGAGGAACCAGAGATCAAATTGCCAACATCTGTTGGATCATAGAAAAAGCAAGAGTGTTCCAGAAAGACATCTACTTCTGCTTACTATGCCAAAGCCTTTGACAGTGTGGATCACAGCAAACTGGAACATTCTGAAAGAGATGGGAATACCAGACCATCTTACCTGCCTCCTGAGAAACCTGTATGCAGGTCAGGAAGCAACAGTTAGAACTAGACATAGAACAATAGACTGGTTCCAAATTGGGAAAGGAGTACATCAAGGCTGTATATTGTCTCCCTGCTTATTTAAGTTATATGCAGAGTACATCATGCAAAATGCCAGGCTGGGTGAAGCACAAGCTGGAATCAAGATTGCCAGGAGAAATACCAATAACTCAGATACACAGATGACACCACTCTTATGGCAGAAAGTGAAGAAGAACTAAAGAGCCTCTTGATGAAAGTGAAAGAGGAGAGTGAAAAAGTTGGCTTAAAACTCAGCATTCAAAAAACTTAAGATCATGGCATCCAGTCCCATTACTTCATGGCAAATAGATGGGGAAACAACGGAAACAGTGACTTTATTTTCTTGGGCTCCAAAATCACTGCAGATGGTGACTGCCACCATGAAATTAAAAGATGCTTGCTCCTTGGAAGAAAAGCAATGACCGACCTAGACAACATATTAAAAAGCAGAAACACTGCTTTGACAACAAAGGTCCATCTAGTCAAAGCTATGGTTTCTCCAGTAGTCATGTTTGATTGTGAGAGTTGGACTATAAATAAAGCTGAGCGCCGAAGAATTGATGCTTTTGAACTGTGGTGTTGGAGAAGACTCTTGAGAGTCCCTTGGACTGCAAGGAGATCTAACCAGTCAATCCTAAAGGAAATCAGTCCTGAATGTTCATTGGAAGGACTGACGCTGAGGCTGAAGCTCCAATACTTCGGCCACCTGATGCGAAGAACTGACTCATTGGGAAAGACCCTGATGCTGGGAAAGATTGAAGGCAGGAGGAGAAGGGGACAACAGAGGATGAGATAATTGGATGGCATCACCGACTCGATGGACGTGAGTTGAGTAAGCTCCAGGAGTTGGTGATGGACAAGGAAGCCTGGCGTGCTGCAGTCCATGGGGTCACAAAGAGTCATACCTGACTAAGCAACTGAACTGAGAGGAAGCGGAGCCTGAGGAGGAGTGATCCAAAGAGGTAGGAAGAAAATCAGTAAGGCTTTTGGAAGCCTAGGGAAGTGTCCCAGTAAAAGAAGCATTGGAACCTTGGCACCAGGTTGCATGGAGTAAGGGAGCAAGGAAAAGCGAGGAACGGGAGATGTGGCAGCAGCAGCTTAAAGCATGAGAAGTACTTTCCGATTCTTGTTCATCCAGGCACATCATGACATTCCATTCTAAGTATCATCTCTAGTGAACAGGTGTTGTTGGACTCCTATTGCTTAACACATTATTTTTTTAATAGTTTGATGCACACACTAGATAGAACAGGCATCCTAACAAAGGGATTTTGTTGTAAAGAGTTTCTTGATTCTTCAGTGGTTCTGTGAGGAATCATCGTTTTATACTATCCAGAGGTCTTCTGCACCATCACGTTGTTTCCGTTTGGCGCCTCCATCCATTTGGTGATGCCTCTTTATTGCTGGCTGGCCAGGGAGAGCCTTGGGAGGTGCCCTAGGAATGTGGTGGTTGGTGGTCAGAAGGCAACATGTTCAACTTAAGAACTTCTCAAAAACTTCAAGCTTTGTAATTGTGTATGGATGTCTTGAGTGCCAGTAGATAGATGAAAATGTTTGTGTTTATACTTCTAGACCTGGAATCACTTTTCTGACAGTGAGGCAGAACGTGTTAAAATGATGGAAGAAGTGGAAAAACTTTGTGATCGGCTTGAATTAGCAAGGTATAACTATAGAGCTGCTGTTGAAGTCTTCTGTTGGGCTTAGGATAAAGTTTCATCCCCTTTTTCTTTGAAGTTTACAGTGCTTGAATGAAACACTCACATCGTCTACTAAAGAAGTAGGAAAGGCTGCTCTGGAAAAACAGGTAATCGTATCACTTCTACCTGTATTTAGCACCTAATTCTGCGTTACTACTACTTTCACCTCAGTATTTCCCCACCTAACATGGAAGTTACTGTAGGGGCAGAAAGTGTCTCATTTCTGTTTGGGTTGATGTAAATTGGATTTAAGTATTTATGCTTACTATCATATATATTTGTTTGATTTGTGGTCATCTAGCACATTAATCATAGATTTTTCAGAATCACTGTTATTAAAAAAATTGTGTTGATTAATTCCTTGAGCATTTTTATAGGATAATAACATTTAGAACCAAAAGAGATTTTTATTCTGTCTAGTCTACACCTTTTATTTTACAGATGAGGAAACAGGCCCAGAAATTCAATTCAGTGCAACAAGTGTTAGTACCTGCTATATATAACCCTGTGCCTAGGTGTTGTGGAGAAAGTCTTATGCTATTTATTGCTGCCACAAAGTTCAGGAACAGTTACGCTAAAGAGAAAAGGCCTAAGGATCAAAAGATGTAGGACCCCCAGTAAATACTGTCTGTAGCTTAGAGAGGAAGTGCCAACACTAGGTTGGAGTGGTCAGGGAAGCTCAGTGAAGGGTTTGAGCCAGTTCTGAAGGACGACATTGTTAAATGAAGGTCAGGGGAGCAGCATGAACCATAAAATACAGGTAGGAGTAGAAAGTTGGGGCAGGGGGGAAGTGGGAGATTAAGTTGGTTAAGAAGAGGAGAGCCAAATTAAGCAAGATTTGAATACCAAGATGACTAGTTTCCATAAGCACAGATCTTTTGAATGGCACGGGGTTAACACTGTGCTATTAATCTGGCATTTGTAGACAAGAGGCATTGGATGAGTGTAAGTGACTGGTGTAAGAATCTCACTTGGAGGACTTGGACTATGAGTGATGATGGGAATCACTGAAATCTTTGGGGATTAGGTGACTTGTTCTAAGGGACTGAAGTGGGAAAATGAGTCAAAGATGACTCCAAGATAGCAGAAGCAACATCAAGTAAAGGCATGTTTTGTTTTTTCACTTGTGCATATTTGAAGGCACACTGAAAGTGACAGTGTAAAAGGTAGAACTTAAAGATTAAAAGGGCACTTTGCTGTGCTGCTGCCTTTTTGTAGAGAATAAATGATACTGTCTGCAAAAGAGTGGATAGATACAAGCTTTGAAATTACCTTGTGGGTGAGTAACCCACTGACTGTAGACTTGAGAAGTAGTGTCCACAGCAAATAGGTATCATGTGACAGGAATACAGTGTAGGTTAGGCTGAGGCTGGTTCTTGGTTCCTTGAAGCAGAGATATGCAGCCTGGCTGGGGCAGTGTAGGGTCCTTGTCTGGATGATGCTGAGGGTCGAGAACCACAGGGGCCCAGCCAGAAAGAGAGCTCAGAGTAGTAAGATGCTTTAAGTCCCTGACTTACCTATGATATTTGTGTAGATAGAAGAAATAAATGAGCAAATTAGAAAAGAGAAAGAGGAAGCTGAGGCTCGTATGCGACAAGCATCTAAGAATGCAGAGAAGTCAGCTGGCGGAGGTGGAAACGGAAGTAAACATTGGTCAGAAGATGATCTGCAATTACTCATTAAAGCTGTGAATCTCTTCCCCGCTGGAACAAATTCAAGGTACTGGTTCTAATGAAGCTGCTCTTCACTGGAGCCTCAGGATTATGTAGACAAGCATCTGAATAGCAGCATATTACTGCAAGTTTCCAGAGATATGCTTGGGTCTAGATGCTAAAATCTGTGCCACGGTGGAAAATGTAAAAAGCCAAGTGCATTTTGAACCTGCTAGTCTCACATACAAAGATCCATATATACAGCAGGATGCTTCATCAATTTCTCAGGAAATTAAGGATCATGAGACATAAACCTTGACTATCATGTTGGCCTATTCCATTGTGGCTTATACTAGGCACTAGGTTTTGTATTCCGTGGTTTCTCTTTAGTCTTAATTCTCCTTTATTACTTCCCACCTCAGCCTGGAGCTTAAAGTATGTGTCCAAATGGCAGTGTACACAAATGTGTGCTTTTATTTCTGTTGACTTTTTACACGAATTTGTAAGATTTTATACAAACTTGAAACCAAGATTATACACAGCTGATTTAAACACTCAAGTCCAGGCAATAGTAATAATTAAGAGCACCAATTTAGAGTTAATTTTTTAGATGTTATAGCTAACCCTTCTGCAGTAAAAATGTAGGATCATTCTGAGTTTTGTTTTAGGTTTTTTGTTCTCATTATTATATCCATTTCTCTAGATGGGAAGTTATTGCTAATTACATGAACATACATTCTTCTTCTGGAGTTAAGAGAACTGCCAAAGATGTTATTGGCAAAGCAAAGAGCCTTCAAAAACTTGGTAAGTTAGTTTTTGCCAAATCAGTTTCTTTACTACCTTAGATACATATTTTAAAAGTAATCTATGCAATTTAATGAAAGACTGAGATGATCTGTATTAAAAATTTTTTTTTCCCTTCTCAGACCCTCATCAAAAGGATGACATAAATAAAAAGGCTTTTGATAAATTTAAGAAAGAACATGGCGTGGTGCCTCAGGCAGACAATGCAACACCTTCAGAACGATTTGAAGGTAATGAAATTTCATTCTGAGTAGAAAATGCTAACCTTGTGTCTATCTGAGAATATACAAGATCTAGGGCCTACATGCAGAATGACTGGAAAATAAAGCATTTAGTGGACTGCAAGGTGTAATCTTTAGGACAGACTTAACTTCAACACCACTGAGAACTGTTCTTCCATTTCATATGCCATGAGGGGAGGGGTGTGTTTGTTTTGTTCGTCAGATTTTACAAATCAGTATTAAAGGATAGTAGTGCAATTGAAATTTAAGTAAAGTCTGTAACTAACTTTTTATCAAGGTTAATTTCCTGATTTTGAAAAATACAGTATATATAAGGAAATATAGTTTTTAAGAGAAGACAGGAGTAGAGGGGCAGCATGCCTACAAATCACATGGTTCAGAACAAGTTACACAGACACAATTTGTTATGCTGACATTGTCTTGGGTGTTCTAGCTAATCTGATTACTCTGGACCAGTGTGTTTCAAATGCAAATTATGACTCAGAAGTGGATCATGAAATCACTTTAATGGGTCATGAATAGAAAATATCAGAGGGCATTACATCTGTTATGCAAGTGGGTATTTGTGAAACTTTTATTCATGTATATGTGTTTGGGATGTAATACATTTTTCCTGTGAGTTGTTGACAAAAGGGATGTGATACATTTTTCCTTACTGTGAGTTGTTGACAAAAGTTTGAAAAGTTCCCTTTCACTTCATGCATTTGTGAGCAACCAGTCCTTTCTCCTTAACTAAGCTAATCTTGGATATACTTTCCAGATCACAGTGCCAAATCTGTTTTGGGATTAACTAACAGCTTTGACTCTTCGTGATCTCCTGTCCCTATCTTAGCAGTGCCACTTTTCCTATATTCTTAGTCTGACTTATTATCCTGTATTTCAATTTGAAGATATTTTAATAGAAGAGACTTAGAATGTCCTATAAAGAGCAAAAAAATCATTGTGTTTGCTCGTTGCATTTGCAAAATCAAGGGTGACTTTTGTCTAGGCTGAGTGTTATTTTGGCTCTTTTAAGAATGTTACCTGGAGTAGAACTGGCAACTACTGTAGTATTCTTGCCTGGAAAATTCCATGGACAGATAAGCCTGACAGGCTACAGTCCGTGGGGCCACAAAAAGCTAGGAACCACTGAGCAATTGAGCACAAGAAAGATAAGTAACAAAGTGGACATTTCAGGACACTTGGAGGGCACGTCTAAAGGAGATAATGGTCTTGCTCCGTTATGCCCTCCACAAAATGCAGACATGTTCAGATATTACTGTTATTCTCAGCCCTTTCTTGTGGGACTAATTTCCATGCTTGAAGCAGACACTGATGGTTGTTTTCTGGCAAGTGGGTGACCCTGTGAGGGCAGGAGTGATTGGCGGTGATGTGGTACTTGGGCCCGACTCCTTTATCTCTTCTATGGATTTAATGGGCAGGCCCCCCTCTCTTCAACTGTACCAGTAAACAGCAAGCTGGCTGCGTTTTTTGGAGTTGTGATTTCTCATAGAAATTTTACATTTCATTCATCTTGGTATTGTGAAGTACTGGGTTGGCCAAAATGTTCATTCAGGTTTTTCCAGAAGATGTTACAAAAAACCCAAATGAACTTTTTGGCCAACCCAATACTTGGATAATAATAGCAGATAATAATTACACGCCAGTTCCATCTTTTTTCCGAGAGAGAGAAAGTGAGTTAAATCTATGATGTTAAACAGGTCTTCAAACCAATAAAACAAAATTCCACTTAAGAGCTTTCTGGAACTTAAAAGGTGACTTCGAAAAAGCCAGAAGTCTTTAATCTGTCTTTAAATGAAAGTTCTCTGCCTTGTTTTGAGGTGTATTGTTTTTTAACTTGTTCACTGTGCCTATGAGTATTTTTTAATTGGGAAATAATTTAGATTTCAAGACTTCACTCCTGGATACCATTTGAAGTAGTAGTCTCATTACTGGTAGGATAGGTACCACTGTGTTCTCATTGCATGGTCTGAAATAACTTAAGCTATCAGTCCATTAACTTAGACTTTTAAACTATTAAACCAAGACTATTAAACCAAGTCAGCTTTTTAACCATTTTAACATTTTAATTTTCCTACAGAAGTGGGATGTGCACTTCTTACATCCTTAGGAAGGAATATATTTGTGATACATCTATGAAGTGTTCTATCAGACATACAGATTTGGTTTAGTATAGGCTTTAGTGGACATGCCGACAGTGGCACACTGGAACATGGAATCTAATCTCACATTGCCTCCACAGCACTGGGTACCTGGCTTAATTTTGTTAAAATTGTTTTTTCCAGTGTAAAATGAGAGTAGTTTACAGGCTCTTATCCAGCTAAAAGTTTTGTAATTAGGCAGCTCTTTTCTCTATGCTATAAGGAAATAGATTTATCAGAAATCTAAAATGACTTATGATTGTGTTTTTGAACCCAACAGTCCAACTGTATATTTTAAATCTGATTTTTAAAAAATGTCTGGTAAGTATATTTTGAGAGACCAGCAATACAAAAAGCATTTCTTTCCTTTTGTCTCAGATTATTTTCTGGGATGTGAGCTATCTAAAGTTTTTTTCCCCCAGTTAATATTGGGTTGGCCACAAAGTTTATTTGGGTTTTTCTATAACATGGAAAAACTTTGTGGCCAACTGTATATGTGTGTCTAATCTCAAAGTAGGTTCAAGATTACACACCAGATTCAGATGAGCACTTACCAAATGGCTCATCTGAGAAGGTGTTCCAAAACAGTTTTCTATCAATTAGGATAAATGTTTCAAATAAAATTTGTTTCTTAAACAGGTCCATGCACAGATTTCACCCCCTGGACAACAGAAGAACAGAAGCTTTTGGAACAAGCTTTGAAAACATACCCAGTAAATACACCTGAAAGATGGGAAAAAATAGCAGAAGCAGTGCCTGGCAGGACAAAGAAGGACTGCATGAAACGATACAAGGTTGCAGATCTTTAGTTTATAGATTCCATTATCATTTAAATTATTTTTTTGTGCTTATTTCAATACCACCATAGTTGTGGGGCCAGTATTAGAAATTTCCTAGCTCTGGCAGTTAGTTAAAAAAATCAGCCTTTTCCGTACAGATTTATCCAATCTGAATGTTTTACATATTTATATCAAACACTAGAAATGTCTGCAAATCCTGACAACTTCTTTGTCTAAGTAAAATGTTTGTCTTCTTCCTAGGAACTGGTTGAAATGGTAAAAGCAAAGAAAGCTGCTCAAGAGCAAGTGCTGAATGCAAGTAGAGGCAAGAAATGACTTATGACAATCTTTGTTGTGTGTGCATTTTTATAATAAAACTGAAAATACTATACAAATTTTCATTCTTAAAATTATACTTAAAGTGTGTCCCAGCATAACTTCTCAGAGTTCAGAGATCTACCATTCATTGTGGTGGTCTTATCCTTTCAAAGTCTGACATACAGTATTTTATTCATATTTACCAGCATAGATGTTCTTTTTTTTTTTTTTCTTTTTGACTTGCGGGTCTCAGTTTTATAATGTTCCAAATGTTTATTAGGAGCATTTTTAATCATGAAGCCAGCACATGTTACTGCAAATCTGGTTAAAATCTGGTAGTTGCTCAATAGGACCTAAGGATTTAAAAGAAAAGAGAGTTATAAGTAAATAGAAGGAAAGTCCTTAGCCAACTTTCTTCATGGGAGACTAGGAGTCAGGCTTACCAACAGCAGCAACAGCTGGACTCTTATCATAAATATATTTGGTACACACTTCTCGAATTATCTCAGCATTTACAGCCTGAAAAATTGAAGATACAAGCATTCCGAGTTTTTTGTAGTAGTCAAGACATTGTATACCTGGAATGTTTTAGAGCTAAACCAAGTTTTATGATATCTATCTCCAGCTGTTGTATTAATAACAAAGATTGTTTTCCACAAGACCCAACAGTATCTAAGGACTACTTACATCAATTCTTGCTTCAAGCTCAGGGATCGGAATTCTTCGATTATAGCATAACATTTGCCTACCTATATCTTCACAAATGGGAGTGGAACCTGTTTTAAAGAAAAAGGAAAACTAAGGACTGGAATATAAGATCAACCATGTGAAAATAAGACCAAAGTCGTTATTCTTTTACCATCAAGTTGCAGCAACATGTTTGTTTTCAGAAGATTTTTGGCTCGCGCAACTTCACTTTCAGTGACACTTGTACACAGTCGCATCCTAAAAACCATTTGGAAAAATCAAAGGTCAAGTAATTTGAAAATGTTACATGTTTTATGAGTTAATGACCTAAAGAAAGGAAGGATGCTATATTCTCTGTTACACCACAATGTACAAGTGATTATGAACTCAATTTAGTAAAAAGTTGAAATTACTATTGATCCCAACAGTTACACAAGAGTTAAAATGTTACTGATTATTTTCCTGGTAGGGTTAATTTCTCAAAAGTGATATAGTTAGCAGAGATTCACTACAATATAAAAATAGGCTGACTGCATTTTGAGAAATTCTACAGTCATTTTGAAAATTTGTGAATCCTCATGTGTTCGGCGGAGAAGGCGATGGCACCCCACTCCAGTACTCTTGCCTGGAAAATCCCACGGATGGAGGAGCCTGGTAGGCTGCAGTCCATGGGGTCGCTAAGAGTCAGACACGACTGAGCGACTTCACTTTCACTTTTCACTTTCATGCACTGGAGAAGGAAATGGCAAGCCACTGCAGTGTTCTTGCCTGGAGAACCCCAGGGACGGGGGAGCCTTGTGGGCTGCCATCTATGGGGTTGCACAGAGTCGGACATGACTGAAGCGACTTAGCAGCATGTGTTAGGATCTGACTTGCCAGGGGGATAGATCAGTGGGTCACTGGTTTCTCAAAAGAATCTAGCTGAGTCTAACTTAAACATAATAATTAAGTTAATGATTAACATCTCTTTAAGTCTGGCTCAGACAGTAAAGCATGTGCCTGCAGTGTGGGAGACCCAGGTTCAATCCCTGGGGCAGGAAGATCCCCTCGAGAAGGAAATGGCAACCCATTCCAGTACTCTTGCCTGGAAAATTCCATGGATGGATGAGCCTGGCAGGCTACAGTCTGTTGGCTCACAGAGTCAAGCACGACTGAGGTACTTCACTTCATACCTAGCTAGAGTGTAAACCATTTAAGAATGGTGTAGGAAAGGGACCAGAGCTAAATAACCATTCTCCAAGAAGCCGTGGGACCTTCTGCCTGTCTCAAGGTACTAGTTTTGACTAAAACACTACATTTCTTTTAGCAATGGCAACTTCAGATTCATTTTTATAACACAGCCTTTCCAAGCCAGATAGGTTTAGAAATATTTCCTAAAATTCTAGTTGGCGTTTAAACATTTTTAACTTTTAACATCTTTCTGAAGTAATCTGCTACTTAAGGATTAAGAACTTTCTATAATATAAATCAGCTTCACATGAAACCCAGAAGAAATGTGATCTTTAAAACATTGCAACAATTGCTACTATTGAACAGTACTTAGCCTTGTTCTCTTAATAAAATGCTATCACCATAAAAAATTAATCACCATCAACAGTGTAAAAGAAACTAGTCTAAATTGGTAATTCTTAAGCAAGATTTAAATTATTTTCTCACCATTCTTTTTGAACAACATGTAGCATATCTGCAACAGTGGCTGGTTCACAAACCATATAGATTCCCCACAATCCTGTATCTGTGTAGGATGTGTTGAATGACTGGAAGCTATGGCAGAGGTTGCCATGACAAGTAAGCTGGGCCAGTTTGCTAGATAAATTCTGTAAGGAAAAAAATTGTACAAGAGAACTGTAGGTATACACGTGCAGACTACCAGAAAGAAAAATGAGGTGTAGAAATAGTGACTACCCAAAAAGGCTGAGTTTCTCAGTTTTATTCAGCAATATCTCAATAAAAAGCTAAAATTCAATGAAACTAAGAATTATAGTTACCTCACCAGCCCAATGCATCATCCCCAGAAAGTCATAATGTTAAAAGAGTTAATCCTTAGAAGCTGCACCCACTTCTAAAATAATACATGATCATACTTAGAGATTAGCATACTAAGTCAGAGAAAGGCAAATATATCACTTATATGTAGAATCTTAAAAAACAAAAAAAGATACAAGTGAACCTATTTACAAAAGAGAAACAGACTCACAGACTTTGAGTTTGGGATTAACATATACACATCACTATATATAAAATCAACAAGGACCTACGCGTGCCACAGGGAACTCTACTTAATACTCTGTGAATGGAGATTTATATAAATATATCACTTAGCTATATACCCAAAACTAACACAACTACATTATAAATCAACTACAATATAAAAATTAAAACCAATAAAAGAAGTGATAAATCCTGCCAGGACAGAGCTGTCCCTAAAATTAAAAATGGGATGATCTCACATATTGTAGTTTGGGCACATTCTCAGGATCCCTTGGCTAATCCAACCCAGCATTCCACTTCTAGCACTGACTGACGTGGGATATGGTTATTAATTATGTGTTCCAGCTTTGTTGAATAATCATTTATAACCATATCAACCAAAAAACAATAAATTATGCCAATATGCTTTGCCAACAACAAAGTTTAAAAAGGTTAATTTAAAAACTAAAATAATGCACTGCTGTTACCAACGTACTTTGTAGAGCTTTTGGCAGTTTGCTTAAAAATCTGAAATATAGCATGTGAATGTAAGATACTTGTATGAAATATACTTTGTCAAAGTCTTTGAGTACGAATATATACACTTTGTTAGCTATTTAAAATCCTAAAATAATGCTGTTAAGGTGCTGCACTCACTTTCAGGAAATTTGGAAAACTCAGCAGTGGCCACAGGACTGGAAAAGGTCAGTTTTCATTCCAAGGGAAATGCCAAAGAATGTTCAAACTGTCATACAGTTGCACTCACTTCATATGCAAGTAAGCTTATGCTCAAAATCCAAATCCGTCAAGCTACGTGTCAGCAGTATGTTAATCAAGAACTTCCAGGTGTACTAGCTGTGTTTAGACTAACGGCAGAGGAACCAGCAATCAAATGGCCAACGTTCACTGGATCATAAGAGAAAGCAAGGGAATTCCAGAAAAACATCTGCTTCACTGACTACAATAAAGCCTTTTACTGTGTGGGTCACAACAGACTGTGGAATATTCTTAAAGAGATAGGAATACCAGACTACCTTACCTGTCTCCTGAGAAACCTGTACGCAGGTCAAGAAGCAACAGTTAGAACCAGACAGGGAACAACAGACTGGTTCCAAATTAGGAAAACAGTATGACAAGGCTATATATTGTCACCCTGCTTATTTAACTTCTATGCAGAGTACATCATGCAAAATGCCAGGCTGGATGAATCACAGGCTGGAATCAAGATTGCCGGGAGAAATATCAATAACCTCAGATATGCAGAGGATACCACTCTAATGGCAGAAAATGAAGATGAACTAAAGACCCTCTTGTTCATGGTGAAAGAGTAGAGTGAAAAAGCTGGCTTAAGACTCAACATTCAAAAAACTAAGATCATGGCATCCAGTTCCATCACTTCATGGCAAACAGAAGGGGAAAAAGTGGAAGCAGTGACAGATTTATTTTCTTGGGCTGCAAAATCTGTGGATGGTGACTGCAGCCATGAAATTAAGATGCTTGCTCCTTGAATGAAAAACTATGACAAACCTAGACAGTGTATTAAAAAGCAGAGAAAACACTTTGCTGAGAAACATCCATATAGTCAAAGGTATGGTTCTTCCAGTAGTCAAATACTGATACAAGAGTTGGACCATAAAAAGACTGAGCACCGAAGAATTGATGCTTTCAAATTGTGGTGCTGGAGAAGACTCCTGAGAGTCTTCTTAGACTGCCAGAAGATCAAACTAGTCAATGGTAAAGGAAATCGACCCTGAATATTCATTGGAAGGACTGATGCTGAAGCAAAACTCCAATACTTTGGTCATCATACGCTTGGCTCACTGGAAAAGATCCTCATGGTGGGAAAGATGGAGGGCAAGAGGAGAAGGGGGCAGCAGAGGATGAGATAACTGGATGAAATCACCAACTCAATGGACATGAATCTCAACAAACTCCAGGAGATACAAGAGGACAGAGGGAACATGGTGTGCTGCAGTCCATGGGGCTGCAAAGAGTTGGACACAACTTAGCAAATGAACAACAATAATTCTGAAGTAATTTCAGACATAACAGAATAGGAACAAAAATAGTACAAAGAATTACCTTTATCCAAATTCCTTAACAACTGTTACTTTTTTCCCTTTATCATTCTCTTTAACATATTTTTCAACTGTTTGAGAATATAGTGCAGATATCCTTTTTACCCCCAAATACTTGTTAATATGCACTTCTGAAAAACAATGAATTTAGCCTCACTACAGTTATAATATTAGGATATTAACATTGATATATAGTACTATCAATGAATCCTTCTATCCTTAATCAAAATTTTAACAATACAGCAAAAGAAAAAATATTGTTTTTTTTCTTGCCTGGGAGCAAGCCAGGATCAGTTCATACGTAAGTCAAAATTTATAGCAGTTTGACCTTCTCATTATGGAAATTTACTTTTAAAATCACATACCATTCCTCCTCCGAAAGAGCGATCCCAATTGCCAATCAGTGTGTTTGCAACCATGAGACAGATTGTATCTGGATGTGCCCAACCAACAGCTTCAACAGCTATTGCAAGGTGTGCCAAAGGCATCTTGTCATCCCTCACTCGAATCTAGTTGAGGTAAAGGATACAAAGCTCTAGTTAAGATTACCACTCTATAACGTGCTTGACAAGAAACTAATTCACCAGTTCTATTAATTGCAGACTTAAAATGCTCACCATGACACTCTTGTTTTTTAAACAATCAGGCCTCATTATACTCCATAGTTCAGAAGGATTTCACCAAAAGATCTCCAGTTGAAATACTACAGACACAGCCACCAGATAATTACGTGGTCAAAAAGCTTTGCATTATTTAACCAGCAGAATTAATCATCAGTCTGAATTTTTCTGTCTAAATTTAGGCTAATCTTAACAGGCTTATTTTTGTACTGCCAATGCTAGTCTCATGCAACTGCCAACATCAGGCTCCTTTCCAGATACTAATATATGAGCATCATCCTAATGTGGCAAACAAAGCTTCTAATGAGGCTTAAAGAAATAGCTGATACAGAGCAGATTTCTCTAGAAGTTCTGGCTTTAACAGCCATGCCCAGAAATGTACTGTGGGTAGACTCAGTCAGGAATAAATATAATAGTGTCAAAATGTGGGATGTTTTTAAAATAAAAGATTCCTTTTATGCCCTGCCAATAGGAAAATAGGCATAATGTCAAAAAGCACAAAAAGACCAAATAATATTTTCCTTAAAAAAGAAAAACAGGTGGTTAAATATATGGAACAAGAAGAAATATAAGCAACTGAGTCCATGTGCATTCAGACTCCTTTGGTTTCCTCCATTTTACTGTTAGGAACAGGCACATTTTGTACAAACGGTCATAAATGCAACATAAGAAACCCAAAGGGTTAAATGCTAGCTTAGGAGGCTTGGCCTACCTCACTTCCTGTGAATTTGCATGGAGGCAGAGCTGGTATTTCTCCTTTGTGTATGGACAAAGATTCACCAAAATGAAATTTTGCTAAGTCAAGCAGCTCATCATGGGAAACTCCTAAATTGAAGGAAAATATTTCATATATCCAGCAACAATAAAATGTAAAGCACACAATTAACTGCCAGTACTTCTGTTTACAATGAGCTTAAGGTGGCATAACTGATACAGGTTACACAAGGACTACTTGCAGTCAGTAAAAGCCTTTTCAAGAGTAAGCTCACAAAGCACATTTTATCCCTGGTGATAAGACTTTCTGTTGTACAGATTTCTCATTCTGAAGAACAATCAGTTTTCATCTACCGATCAAAAGATAAGGATAAGATAGCTTGAGACATTACTTTCCATACAAAACCATGTTATATTAAGTAATTAAAAAGTCCTAGAATGGTGGTGGTGGTGGTGTAGTTGCTAAGTCATGTCCAACTCTTGTGACCCCATGGACAGTAGCCCACCAGGCTCCTCTGCCCATAGGATTTCCCACACAAAAATACTGGAGTGGGTTGCCATTTCCTTCTCCAGGGGATCTTCCAGACTCAGGAATCCAACCCCAGTCTCCTGCACTGTAGGCAGTCTCCTGCATTACAAGCGAATTCTTTACCAGCTGAGCCACTAGGGAAGCCTCCAAAAGTCCTAGTTGCAAACTAGCAAAAAAGGGTCACTTTTCAATAAAATTTTTAAAGTAGAAAAGAATATGAGCTCTGTATCATTTAAAGAAAGCTGGACATAAGATATGCTTTATTCTCTGTGCTCTGCTATCAAAATTCAGAACTAAAATAACCTCATATAGATTCCTGAATAAATTCATAGCTAATCAAATACTCACTATTTGCCATCCAAAATTTAAGAAGTACTTGGATTCTATAGCCCTATTTTCCAAACTTGAGCATAAAGAGATTCAGTGAAAGATTCTTAAACTTACAAGACAAATTCAGGCATGCATAAGTGCCTTAAAAAAGATCGCCACGAGATTTTTTTTTTAATGAAACATTCCATTAGAACATAAAAGCACAACTTACACCCATATTTTCCAAACAATCTCTGGTATAAAACAAGACAGTGAATGATTATATACACATTATTTTCACAATCACTACATAGGAGAACCACCTTGGATATCAGTCCAGACGGTGACAAAACAATAGGAAGACCTTGGTGGTACAAAGATGAAAGCAGAGAGTGTAGAAGTATGAGCATGGACACAATTCTCAGCACCTGGCAACCACCTCCACTGTTTTACTACCTTTATCTGTAGCCCTCCTGGTTGGATGTTCCAGACATTCAGCTCCTGTCCCCAGTACCACCTCTACTTACCTCTAACCAAAAGGCAGGGGAGCCAATAATTTCTTTTCTTTTTTTTTTAAGTGAAGCTGGGTCTGGCCTATTTCACTGAATTTATAATGCCACTGTTTATAAGAAACATCATCACTTATGTACCAGTAAGACAATGTACTAATTAATCTAGGATAGGCCATTAATTAATTGTAAGATATCCCAACTCTGACAAAGTCAAAATGAACCAATGAACCAACAATGGCAGAATCTCCTAGACAACTTAGTTGTTGACGCCCCATCCAACCAACAGTGTCCCCTTTCGGAGGCAGTTTCACTGTGGAACTCCAGTTAGACCAGACATTTTGGAAACTGTTACTAACTCAAGAGAACTTAGGAGCACACAGGGCCACACAAAGGTAACATGTTTCTGACAGTTAACCTCCTTTTCATCTTCTTCATTATTCCCAAGTAATAAGCTCAAAGTCTATCCAGGCCAACTACAATTTTAAACTATTGTCATTTCTAAAGGAAAATTTACACAAAAGAACATTCCATGTGAATCTTCGTTTTGTCTTAAAGAGAAAACTGGAAACCAATAAGGTGTACTATTTGCCTAAATTCAGACTACCAGGAAATCTAGCAAAATCTAACCTGAACTTAAACTTTCACTGGCTTCAAACACGTTCCTCCAAGGAGGCCTTGTCCTCATGCCACTTTCATGTTCAAATTCCCATTAAATAGTCTCAAAATCCCTTATATAATTTCCCTTCTCAGTAATTAGCAGATCTACTGAATGAAAGAATAAATCAAAGAATGAATAAACAACGTAACATAACTCAGGCCATGCCTGACCAAGGATGAAGTTGGTTCTCAAGAAATAATTTAAAATCTCAAGAGACTCCCAAACTGTTGAACACTATCTTCCAACTGTCATCTTCCAGCTCACCCATTTGCCCTTTCCTTGAAAGTAAATTCCATTATGTATGTACACTTACGTACTAGAGGGTCACTAAATTTTCCTATTAAAAAACTCTACTAAAGAGAAGACGGGAGAAGTCTGGTTTCAGTGTTCCATATTGCCCTTACACAGATACTAAACAATTTGCTCTGTAAATGAAAACTCTAAAGATATCTCCCAACAGGATCAAACTGATAAGCATATCACTCTGTTTAAAACAGTCATAGAAATTTAAACTTACCTCCAGCAGCAGCAAGTACTATTCTTGGCCCCTTATAATGTGTGGTTATATAATCCACTAAGTCCTTACGATTTATAGATCTGTAAATGGAGTAAGAAAAGCGGTACTAAAGGGAAATTCAAAAGCACAGATCCTCACATAATATACCTTTATACCTCACATAATATACCTCACATAATATACCTTTAATATCCAATTAAATTGGATCTTAAAGTTATTCTAAGTTAAATGCAGTCAAATAGAATATATGCAACAAGTATCAAAGAATTTCAACATATATATATATATAAAACATGTAATATCATCACTTGTTTACTCCAGAAATAGGTGTAAACCCAGATACCTGGAAGTCAAGTGGGGCTAAAGGGTCATTCAAGTACTGTAATGATACAATTTTATTCAGATTATTGGGGGTAAAAAACTGCTTTCTGAAACATACTTTTTGTATGTTTGTGAATGTTAATTTTCACAATTCAAATTTTTCTCAAAAAAAAGAAAAAAATCTGAGAATTAGACCTACTTGATATTTTCAGTTGGTCCCAAAATTGTCCGTCCAAGTGCAGTATTTTGATAAGCTGTGGCATGAAGATAATCAAAAACAACTTCTTGTAAATTGGTTTCAACTTCCTGCATCTCTCTAAGGATTACTCCACGTTCACGTTCAATCTCTGCTTCTCCCAATGTGCTGTTTTGTATTATATCAGCAAGAATTTCTACAGCTAATTGAAAATAAACCACAGGAAGAAACACTAAGAGTCTTAATTTTCACTATTAATATCTTAAATTGGCATCAGAAACCATGATAGTGACCAGCACTCAATACTGAATAAATGATTAAACTGGAAGAAATAAATGTTTCTGAACATTTGATAGACCTAAAAGGACTAAATTAAAAAGAAAAATACAATCCCCTGTGGTACAGATGAGCTTGGAGAAAATTCCTAAATTTGCCAGAATTAGTGTCCTCTCAAACATCTTTCCCCACTTAATTCCAGTTAGTGGTCAGTGTTGGTTAGATTCTGACTGTTTATCAAAGTCTCTGATAAATGATGATGCAACAGAGCTGGAACAGTTAACAGTTGAAGAAAAGGATAATTACTCCAAAAGACATACATGTGACTATCAAAGAATAATTAAGTGACCCTTGGGGAAAACTGATGAAACCTTCAAATATTTATACAAAAACGACCCTAATTTGTAAAAAGTCACAAGTAAACTAAAGGATATATCATGCTATTAAGCAATTTTATGAGAGAAAGTACATACTTCTCCAAAAAAGAGAAACTTCAACTATCCTTGAAGAATTAGTATACAGTTGTAATCACCATCTAAATTTTAGTAAATAGAAAACAAATTGATCAACTTTCATTTTGTTACCCTGCTGTAAACTTCTGTTCTTTAAGTTCACTTAAAGTGGACTTGTTTCAGAAGCAGTAATGTTCTGGTACCAAGGACCTCCTGTAATTAATTACCTCTGCTGCTGCTGCTAAGTCGCTTTAGTCGTGTCCGACTCTGTGCGACCCCATAGACAGCAGCCCACAAGGTTCCCCCATCCCTGGGATTCTCCAGGCAAGAACACTGCAGTGGGTTGCCATTTCCTTCTCCAATGCATGAAAGTGAAAAGTGAAAGTGAAGTCGCTCAGTCATGTCCAACTCTTCGTGACCCCATGGACTGCAGCCTACCAGACTCCTCCGTCCATGGGATTTTCCAGGCAAGAGTACTGGAGTGGGTTGCCATTACCTTCTCCGTAATTACCTCTATATTGCCCAAAATGACAAAACAGACTGCAAGAATAAGCTGGGACTGAGATTATGACCAAGAGGAAAAAATAATTTGTAAAACCAAATTAAAGCTATCTGTCCATCTAACACCATGTTGTGAATCAAATAAAAAATGCTCCAATAAAATTTAAAAACAATAAAACCCCATCTGTCCAGACAAGTAAAGGCCCAGATGGGTAAGGAAGAGCCCAAAGACAGATGGGAAAATGAGAGATCCTGTATGAAGAACCTCCTCTACTTGGAAGTAGTAGTCTAGACTGGTACCTAAAAGTGGGGATTCATATTTCCCAATATTTATGTTTTAATCAGAATCTTCTTTCTAATGTATATTTAATACTGAAATTTAAAAGCATAGATCTTCAATAATATACCTGTAATTAAATTGGACCTTAAAGATATTCTAAGTCAAATGTAGTCAGAAATAGGATATATACAAAAGTATCAAATTTATATATATATACGCACACACACACATACATATATAATTTAATACCATCACTGTTTATCCCAGAAGTAGCTACAAACCCAGACAACCTGGGAGTTAGGTGGGGCAAACTATTGTTTAAGTATTCTAATGATACAGTTTTATTCAGATTGGTCATCGCCAGAGATGGGGGAGGGAAAAATGAGTGAGCTGTTTTAGATTTATTTTTTTTTGTTTTAGTTTAAATAATTGAATTTTGAAAAAAAATTAATGGAAACGAAGCTAAGAAAGAAGTGCACTCCAGGAGGAGGAACCAGAATGTGCAAATGCAATAAAGAAGCAAGCACGTTCTGTTCAAAAACAAAGCCTGGGAGTCAGAAGATATAAAATATGTTCTGGTTTGTAACAGAAATGAAAAATTAAGATGACAGAACAAAGACAAAACAAAAATAAAAAGTAGACAGTAAAAGTGAATATATAATAAAACAATTAAAAATGGTTTACTTCCCAGGTATGACTCTGGAGGAATTAGTATTTGAATCAAGTGTTAGGACCTGGTTTGTACAAGTCTTGCAGCCTATAAATATTTAATATCATTTGTCATATTTGTAGAAAAAATTAAAAATAGGTGCCCCCTCACCCAGAGGTTGATTCACTTATTTTCACATTTCTGGGGTTTACTCTTTCTCAAGAAACATAATGAAAACAGCACTAAATTATTTCTGGATGCCTGTGAAAATTATACATCTGCAGCATAAATATACACCTGCCTGGCAGATGCCAGAGTCCTGCTGGGGAATGTGCAGGAGGAGGCTGCAGGACAGGCTCACACTGGATGCCAGTTGTCTCTGGACCACCTCCCCCAGGCAGTCCCCGGGGGAGTTCCTGGGCATGGGGGAAACCTTTCTGCCCAAAGACCTTTAACCCTTTTCTCAGGAAGTCCTCTTTCCATCACGGCTGAAGGTCGTCATCATGAGTCTCGGCTTTGGGGAAAACAGAGTAATAACCGGAAAGGAATAGGATGCCTTTGTATACGTTGGGTGTTTCACTGCTTTTTTTTGTGACATCAGAGTTCACATCCGGGGAAGGCAATGGCATCCCACTCCAGTACTCTAGCCTGGAAAATCCCATGGACGGAGGAACCTGGTAGGCTGCAGTCCATGGGGTTGCTAAGAGTCACACACGACTGAGTGACTTCACTTTCACTTTTCACTTTCATGCATTGGAGAAGGAAATGGCAACCCACTCCAGTGTTCTTGCCTGGAGAATCCCAGGGACTGAGGAGCCTGGTGGGCTGCCATCTATGGGGTCGCACAGAGTCGGACACGACTGAAGCGACTTAGCAGCAGTAGCAGCAGCATAAATAATAATACCTCTTGGCAAATCTTTAGAGAATGCTTTGGCGTAATATACAGTCTGCTCTCTGGAGGTATAGGCATTGAGATGAGCACCCATATTTTCAATTTCAAGTTCCAGATCTAATTGGGATCTCTTTTTGGTGCCCTGAAATAAAAGAGAGAGAGAGGAAAAAAAAAAAAAAAATATATATATATATACATATAAAATCTCTCCCTTTATCCCTCATTTGTTCTACACAGTTCAGACAATGAATATGAGGACAGAAGCCTATGTACAGTTTGATGTAAGGACCAAATTTGGTTTCTAAACTACATCAGACTTCAGAAATAGTGACATACTTTCAGATGACATTTACATCCCAAGAGAAAATCTTTGTTTCACCTCTACAGAGCAATTATCAGTAATTATTTTAGGTAATTATGCTGAAAAAAGAAAGATTCTAAAAAATAATAAAAATAAGACATGCTATACTTTTGAAGTAGTTCTCTTTACCTTAGAATAAGACTTTGTGTTTACTGTCTCTTAAAATGCATTTAAAAAATAATCTTTATAACTTGCCTTGAAAGCCATATGCTCCAGAAAGTGAGCTGTTCCATTATTCTTCTCATTTTCATATCGACTTCCTGCATCAATCCAGAGCCCAACCTTAATACAGTCAGGTAAGAATTAGATAAGACATCATCTTCTTTCTTTTGAGGGGATAAGGTAGAGGGTGGAGGCAGTGTTCTGCCTTTTTCTGACAAATGCTTTCCAGTCTAAACATTAAAGTTTTCTTGACTTGACTGGATTGACAATATAATCCTATGAATGATGAGATTTAAAAATTTTAGTTGTCAGTCTACTGGGTGCCACAAATACTTACTTGCCAGCTTTACTGAGGACCCAGATTGTTAGTCCAATGTGTTACTATAGTCAATCATCAAGTATAGTTTAAAGAATATCAGAAGAGACTGTCAGAAAATCTAGGTTAAGATCCTGGTTCTGTCATGTATTAGTTGTTGTGACCTTGGACAAAACCATTTAACTTCTTGAATCTTGTTCTTCAACTATAAAATGGATGCAATGATCCCTGCTACAAAGAAGTATTTTAAAGATCAAATAAGACAAGATATGTAAAAACATTTAGCACACAGTAGTCCAGCAAATATATTGTTCTCATTATTATCAACACTGCACAATACAACCTGCTACAAGACGTAGTCACTTAAACTAAGCACACATGCGCCCAGTATGGAATTGTTATAAGAAAAGCTTCACAAGTGACAATCACTTGTCAAGGCAAAATAACTGCTGCTACTTTCAACTACCTGCCAACCTACTGAAAAGCTTTATAGGTACAGTCTGCTCTCTCCTAATGAGGGGTCAAACTAAATCACTTACTGTGCATGTTGAGAGCCCAGAGTCTTCAGAGGCCACCCTGAGTCCATTCTCCAAACAGGTTACTCGCGTTTCAGGAACATTCAGAACAACTTCTGTAGCAGCCTGTGTACTTCTCAATCTGTTTCCTCCAAAATATAATGACTGGTTGGGGAGAAAGGAAGCAGCAAAACATATCACTATTATTAATACAAATTATTGATTAGAAAACCAAATCTACCTCAAAGAGACTCTAAAGTACTCTTTCCTCCTTAACTTTTACTCCACTAGATCCACCCCTTTGCCTACCCTAGGAACATCCCTCAACCAACCACTTTATCCTAAAGCCAGCAACATGTCTACAAACATGCCCTTTCCTGAAGAAAAATGAAGTTTTTGTCATCATCCTAAAAGAAACTACTTTTATTTCAATACTTCTTGAAATGTTTAGTATTCATAAAGGGAACATGAAGGGGAGAAAAAAGTCAAGAAAAGGAGAGAAAAATATAAAAATACACGCATAGCATTGAAATGCTTAGCTTCCACTGATCAAGAAAAGCAAAGTTTTGAAAACGACAGAAAAAGAGAAGGTAGGAAGAAGGGTAATTACTCAAGATACACTCTACCTGACTGATTTATTGACTATGGACTATTCGCCACTCCCCATATGTTTTCTTTTTTATACATATGTTAAAAGTCCCACGAACTCTAGAGAAAGCTAGTCTCTTACGAGAAAAATATATAAACAGACAAACTTTTCCTTTAGCTGCCCCAGGGTTCACAGGAAGCAGAGCTGATGAGCAGGACGAGAGCCAGTTTTAGGCAAAAAGAGAACTCAGAGCGGGTGGCGGGGGGTGGTCCTCAGTTTTTAACACCCCCCCCCATTGTAACTACGGCGATTTTAGTAATCAACACGCACTCTTTATAATGACTTCTGAGTAACTGGGGGAGGGGGTTAGTAAACCAGGGTCATCCCACACGTCCCTGGCAGGTCACGCGCTGCGGGTGACCAAAGCCAGCCCAGCGCCGACGGGAAATAAGCGTCCCCGGCAGCCGGGTGGCCCACGGGTCCCGGCTAAGGCCCGATCCGCAGTTGGAGGTGTGTGGGGCGGACGCCCGCGGCTCGGTCGGGGGCCCGTTAACTCAGGCTCGTCGCACGGGGGTCCTGCGGGTGAGGCCCGGTCTAGCCTGATTCCAAGTGGCACCCAGACAAGTAGACGGAAGCTCACCCGCCTAGCAGCGCCTCCGATCAGGAGCCTCTCGGTGAAACCGCAGAGCCGCTGCCGCGCCGCAGAAAACAGCACCGCTCGGGCCGCCGCCGCAGCCGCCGCCGCCATCGTCTCCGTTCTGGACTGTAGGAAGGATGTGCTTCCGGGGTCATGACCTGAGGTCCCAGTCGAGAGGGCGGACCCCACCTGGTGACCATGATGGGAATGACAGTCCTGTAAGCGGTCTCGGAATCTTTCTGGACGTGGTGCTGACTGAAGAAAACGAATTAGGGAGTCTGTAGAAGCCCCCGTATCAGCGGTTACTTTTATCTCCTACGACATGCAGGGCACAAATGTAGAAGAGTTAAAGGTAACGTGGGGCAACATATTATCCCACTAGTGGGTAAAATTGATTGGAAAAGGGGGGATTTGATCCGTAATATGAGGAACATGATTCCTCACTGTCCTTAGAGGAAGTCTCTAGTGCAAGGGACAGGTGTGGTGAGGGGAGAGAAGCAAGTATCAGTGTTGACACCTATTCACTCTTCAGCACCTTACAGTCTGGCTTATCCCATTCCACAGAAATTGTTGGTGAAGCCACTAACTGCTGAAAGATGGACATACAATCCTTGACATGGATTTCTTTCTTCATTTCTTTCTTCATTCTATCTGTTAAAAAAAATATTTGTTTGTTTATTTTCCTGCATGGAGTCTTAGTTGCAGCACACCGGGTTCTTCCTTGCAAAGCTCAGACTTCTCTAGTGGTGGTGCGGGCTCCAGAGCACAGGGGCTCTCTAGTGTGGGTGCCTGTAGTTGACTATGAACTATTCTAGGTCAGTAGTTGCCCGCGGTGGGTGTAGTTGCTCTGTGGCATGTGAGATCTTAGTTCCCATGACCAGGGATCAAACCCACATCCCGTGTGTTGGTAGAGGATTCCTTCTGTTAAGATTTGTTTGTTTGTTTATTTGGCTGTGCTGGGTCTTCCTTGCTGCGACAGTGGGGCTTTCTCTACTTGCAGAGAGAAGGGTGCTACTGTTCTGTTATCTACTGTTCTGTTATCTTACAGGGGCTTCTCATTGCAGTGGCTTCTCTTGGGCTCAGTAGTTGTGGTGTACAAGGCTTAGTTGCTCTGAGGTATGTGGGATCTTCCCTGGACCAGGAATAGAACTGTGTCCAGTGCATTGGCAGGCAGATTCTTAATCATTAGACAACCAGCGAATCCCTGGAAGAGAAGTCTCAACCACTGGACCACCAGGGAAGTCCACTTTCCTCATTGTATCATTTTATTTTACATTACCTATCTATTTTGGCAGTGCTGGGTCTTGGTTGCTGTGCAGGCTTTCCTCTAGTTGCAGTGAGCAAAGGCTACTCTCTAGTTGCCACTGAGGCACCAGGGAAATCCTCCTCATTGTATCTTAAGAGCTGCTCTTTCTTCTAGTCCCTTCTTCTTTACCTTCTTGGGCAGCTCTTTATGTACATATCTCTTAGACTAAAACTAGCCAGCACTGTACTAACTGTGCTAGTCCTGTGCTCTTTTATAGATGTAGAAACTGGGATAAATAACTTGCCTGAGTTCAGTTTAGTTCAGTTCAGTCACTCAGTCGTGTCTGACTCTTTGTGACCCCATGGACTGCAGCACACCGGGCTTCCCTGTCCAACACCAACTCCCGGAGTTTACTCAAACTCATGTCCATTGAGTCCGTGATGCCATCTGACCATCTCATCTTCTGTCGTCCCCTTCTCCTCCCGCCCTCACTCTTTCCCAGCATCAGGGTCTTTTCAAATGAGTCAGTTCTTCACATCAGGTAGCCAAAGTATCGGAGTTTCAGCTTCAGCATCAATGTTCAATCAGCTTCAGCATCAATGTTCAGGACTGATTTTCCTTAGGATGGACTGGTTGGATCTCCTTACTATCCAAGGGACTCTCAAGAGTCTCCTCCAATACCACAGTTCAAAAGCATCAATAATTCAGCACTCAGCCTTCTTTATAGTCCAGCTCTCACATCCATACATGACTAAAGTTCAGGATACTAATAATAGGCTATGTAGCTCCAAAGCCTTTGCTCTTAAACACCACATCATCCTACCCTGAAAGTTGGTGTTCCCCAGGGTTTTGGACCTCGGCCTAGGCCTCTTCTACTGCACACTCTCCCTGATGGTTTCCACTTTCACTTGAGGCCTCCCCTGTTTGTCTTTTGAGACCAGGCCCACTTAACCATTCAGTGACTAGACAACCACACTTGAATATCCCATTGGCACCTCAATATCAACTTGTCCAGAATGCACTTCACTGGCTTGCTCCTAAGTCTATTCTTGTATAGTCAATGAAAACAGCCAGTGATACCTCCATTCACTAGACATCCAAACCAGAAACCTGGATTTCATCCTCAGCTCCTCCCTTTTTCTCATTCTCAACATCCAATTAATACACACCTTTCCAGCCTTTTCAATTTACTCCAGCCCAACTGTCATTGTGTTTGGAACAAGGGGTCTTTTTTGAATGCAACTTTTAGTGTGATAGTCCCATTGGGAAGAACCCCCCAGTAACTTCCCTTGGTCAGGATAAAGTGAAGCCTCCTTAGTATGGAAGACAGGCCCTTTATGAGCTGATTCCTGCTTATCTTTCCAGACTCATCTCTCCACCTCTCCCTTCTGCTATGATCCACAGTTTCAGCCTAAAGGATCTATTATATCATAAAGACAGCTAAGTTTATTCCTTCATGTTTCTAAAACAAATGTGTGTTAATAATAAATAAATACAAACATCATACATATATACAAAAATATTTAGGTATAATCACAGGAAGCACCTGGGAGATTTCAGCACATCTTAATTCAAACTTAGTTTAGGATCTCAGGGAAAATGACAGAATAAAGACCTCTGAAAATTCTCTCTTCTTTTCATAAAATAAATGAGAAAACTGGTTTTAAAACTGGCCAAAATATGAGACTTCTCTGGTGGTCTAGTGGTTAAGATTCCAGGCTTCCACTGCAGAGGGCATGGGTTTGATCCATGGTCAGGGAACTAAGATCCCGCATGCCACGCAGCATGCCTAAATAAATAAATGAAAAATAAAAATGACCAGAATCAACATTTTCAAAACTCTGAAAATTAAACAAAGCTTGCAGTAATCTGGGGTGCTATTTTTTTTAATCCAGTAAAAACACTGAAATCTCAGTAAGAATACTGAGCTTCATACTGTTCTAACTTAAGGGTTTAAAATTATAGTGTTTAACTCTGTCTTTAGCCCCTTTCCCCTAACTCTGTGGTACCCTTGAAAACCAGGATCCCACAACCAAGGTGAAAATCAGCAGCCTGGCAGCCACCAGAGAGGGCAAAATTGGGTTGGAATTCCTTCAAGGTCTCAAATCCAGAGAATCTAAATTATTTGACCTGTCTCATGCTCCGCTGGAGCCTCCCTGGTGACTCAGCAGTAAAGAATCTGCCTGCCAATGCAGGAGATGTGGGTTTGATCCCTGAGTCAGGAAGGCCCCTGAAGAAGGAAATTGAAACTCACTCCAGTATTCTTGCCTGGAAAATACCATGGACAGAGGAGCATGGTGGGCTACAGTCCATGGCATTGCAAAGAGTTGACATGACTGAGCGACTAACACTTTCACTTTTTTCACTTTTCATGCTTTTCTGGATGACTTCACTTGTAAGTTTGCCTTTATTTGACCTGACTTGAGGCCAGAAGCCTTCTTCTGGAGATGTTTGTCGAAAATATTTAGAGGCAGCTGTCTAACTTTAGGTGGCTGCTTGGAGGTAGCAGGTAATGATTAGGGCAAACAATAGGCAAACCAAGAAGCAAGCTTAAAAGAAAAAGCTAGGGCCTCAGTTGTCCATATAAGGATACCTCATTTTACTGCTTTATATTTTTTTGTGCCTCACAAATGTTGTTACTTTTAAAAATTGAAATTTTGCGGCAACCCTATTGGCACCATTTTCTACTGGGTCATTTGCTTACTTTGTGTCTCTATGTCACATTTTGGTAATTCTCACAGTATTCCAAACTTTCTTCATTATTATTATATTTGTTATGATGATCTGTGATGTCAGTGATCGTGAATGTTACTAAGGCCCAGATGATGGGTAGCGCTTTTTTAGCAAGAGATAATATTTAAATTAAGGTCTGTACATTGGCTTTTTAGACATAATGCTATTGCACATTGCAGTATAGTATAAACATAACTTTTATGTAAAGTGGGAAACTGAAAAATTCATGTGACTCACTTTATTACAATATTTACCCTTATTGTGGTAGTCTGGAGGTGAACCTACAAGATCTCTGAGGTCTACCTATAGAGGCTTTGAAAAGCCCAGACATGTTTCTGGGAGTCTGGAAAGCCATGCACATGTCTATGGCTGTGTGCATACTCAGGGCTGTACACATGCCCAGGAGAGATCTGAGGACCCACTGACTGACCTTGAGGCTCTGTGCAAGCAGGAAGAAAAGGCTAAGGCAGAGTTGTCAACTGCCTGGCTAAGTGTTGAAGGTGTACACAGAGCTTCTTGACAACAACTCAGAAGTTCATTGGATCTAGGCATTCATGGAAGTATCTGTATAATTATTAGCTGACCATTAAGCTATTTGAGCAGAAACTTCAGTGGTAACACATGACTTTAAGGAATTCATTTAGAAAAGTCACTAAAGCAAACAGTGGCGACTGTATCTGGGAGAGAGTGGAATCTGATATCCAGAACTGACACATGATATTATTTTAAATGTCTAGTACTTAACAAAAAAATTGCAAGTCAAAGAAAAATTACATTCAAAGAACTAAGAAAATACAGTCATGCATAGGAAAAAAAAAAAAATCAAAGAAAATGTCCCTGAGGAAGCCAAGACATTGGACTTAAAAAGACAAAGACCTTTTAAAATGAGATGTTTTTAAAATGTTAACAAAACTAAAGGAAACAATGTGTAAACAACTAAAGGAAGGTATAAGAATTATGTCTCATCAAATACAGAATATCAACAAAGAGATAGTAATTATCTTTAAATCAAAATCCTGGAGTTAAAAGATGCAATAAATGAAATGGAAAATTCATTAGGTGGGCTCAACAGCAGCTATGAACAGGTAGAAGAAAGAGCCAGAAAGTGAAGATAGATCAACTGAGATTAACAGTCTGTGGGTTTAAGAGAAAAAAAATGAAGGGAAATGAACAGAGCCTCAGATTTCTTTGAGATACCTTCATGCATTCCAGCATACACATAATGGGAGTTCCAGACAGAAAGTACAGAGAGGAAGGGAGAGAAAGTATCTTTGAAGAAATAATGATCCAAAACACCCAAATTTGATGGAAAACACTAATCTACATGTCTAAACATCTGAACAAATTCAAAGTAGAATCAACTCTTAAGACATCTACACCTAGACATATCATAATAATAAAACTATAGAAAGAGAAAATCTTAAAAGCAGAACAACTAAGATATCTATTCAAATCCTTTATCCAAGTCTTGGTAACAATTTTGAAATAATTCACACATCATGTAATTCTGCCACTTAAAATTATACAGTTCAGTGACTTTCAGTATATTCAGAGTTGGGTCACCATCACCACCGATTCCAGAACATTTTAATTACCTCAGAAAAAGAAACCCATACCCTTTGCTGTCAACTTCCACTCTTACCTTTTCCCCCAACCCTAGATAACTACCAAAAAAAATTTACTTTGTTTCTTGACAGTTTTGCCTTTTCTAGGCATTTCTAATAATGGCATGATAGAATGTATAGTCTTTCATATAATCATTGAGTATACTTGTTTCTTATAATCAAGAACTATACTTCTTTCACTTTACATAATATTTTCAGGGTTCATCCATGTTGTTGAACATGTAAGTCCTTCATTCATTTTACTGCTGAGTAATATTCTGTTTCATGGATATAAACCTGTGGGTCATTTCCACCTTTTTGCTCTTATGACTTACGCTGTTATGAACATCAGTATACGAGTGGACATCTGTTTTCATTTCTCAGGTGTATATCTAGGAGTGGAATTGCTGTGTCAAATGGTAACTCTACACTTAACTTTTTGAGGAACCATCATATTGTTTTCCAAAGTGCTGTACCACTTTACGTTTCCGCTAGCAGCACGTAAGGGTTCTAATTTCTCTACATCCATACCACTACTTGTTATTGTCTCTTTGTAAAATTTTAGCCATCCTAGTGGAGGTGAAATGGTATCTCATTGGGATTTTGAGTTTGACTTTGACATCTGAGGGAGTGTAGGGGAGGTGGGGAAATGACTTATAGCTGAAGTGGCCTTTGGAGAGCCTAGGAGTGTTAGAGGCACTGAACTCCTGGTGGTGGCAGTGTTGTAGGCATCCTGCCTGACCTTGATTCCTACTCATTTTCAGACCTTGCTTCTCCAGTCTCTCCACTGAGTCTATGAAGCACAAAAGTTTTTATTTGATGAAGTCCAGTGTATTTGTTTTTTTCTTTAGTTGCTTGTGTTTTAGGTGTCATATTAAAAAAAAAAATGCACAAAGATTATGAAGATTTACATCTGTGTTTTCCTCTAAGAGCTTTATAATTTTAGTTCTTTCATTTACGTCTTTGATCCATTTTGAGTTAATTTTTATAATATCATATGAGATAGGATGTCCAATTTTGTGCTTCTGCATGGGATGTCTAATTGTCTCAGCACTATTTGTTGGTATGATCATGATATTTAAAAGGGTTGATGTTTATTGCAGTCCTTTCATGTGGCTTTTCTAAACCGATTAATCTTTTGACTGAATTTCATTGTCAAATAGTTGTTGCTAGTTTTGTTGTTTTGAAAGTTTCTTTATGGATGTCAAATTCCTTTAAGCTTTTCATGTTTGAGAATATCTGCTTTTGTCTTTATCCTTGAACAATATTTTATCTGGGCTTGGTATTCTTGGGTCACATTTTCATTTGCTCAGAATTTCATAAACACAGCTCCATTATTTTCTTCAATATTGCTTTGGAGAAACAGAGGCTAACCAGATTTAACTACCCTAAATATGGCTCACTTTGTCTGTTTGAAAATCTAAAAAAAGTAGTTTATTCTTGAAGTCTAATAACTTAACTATGGATATACCTTAATATTGAGTAATTTTTTTTTCTTTTTTTGAGTAATTTTTGTGTTCAGTGATTTTCATCGAATTTTCAGGGAACACAATATATTTTTTCAATCTGCAGATTCACATCTTTCTTCATTTTAAGAAAATTCTCTTTGATTACATCTTCTGGCATTCCATTCAGTGAGTTCTTTATTGGGGATAACAGTTCTCTTTATGATGAATTACTTTATCTGTCTTCCATGTTTATTAGCATCTCTCCAAGTTCTTAAAGCTTTATCATTTTCATCTCAATCTTTTGTGATTATCTCAAGCCAGAAATAGACCCACACACATCTAGCCAACTAATTTTTGGCAAAGATGAGAAAGTAATTTAATGGTCAAAGGATACCCTTTCCCACAAATGGTGCTGGAGCAATTGGATATATTTCTAGATACCTTCCCCACTTCCCTCAGTGAACCTCAGCCTAAATCACACACCTTATATAAAAATCAACTAAAATTGAATCATAGACTTAAATGTAAAACTATAAAACTTTTAGAAAAACACATAACATAAAATCTTTGGGATGTAGGGCTAGGTGAAGAATTTTTAGACTTTATATCAGAAGTTAATTACCTGGGTGTGATATTGTATTACAGTTATGAGCAATATTACTGTTGGACAAGATAGATAAAGGGTACATGAGATCTCTCTGTATTATTTCTTACAATTGCATGTGAATCTACAATTACTTCAAAATAAAAAGTTGAATTTTAGGAGAAAAAGAGGTTATAGTTCCAAAAAAATTTTGTATTGTGGGAGAAGAACCATGTGGGGAAAGTACTGTTTGTATCTACTGATCATCACTTATCACAGTCAGGCACTCATACATACACACACACACACATTAGTCACAGAGGTTCTTACAAATTGATATAGGAAGAGAAATTTAGAATTGTTCATATGGGCATAACTAATAAGGTAATAAAGCAAATTGCAAATGGATTGGAGTAAAAAAATCTTTGCATGTTTCACAAAGCTCCAGCATTTTCTACAGTGGCCCTCTAATGAGGAGGGAGCTATTGGTGAACTATGAGGCATGTAATGTGACAGTTGGAGCAGCTCCCTGCATCTGGCTATGGTATTGGCAGCTTTTGTGCCCAGTGTGGACTCACTGAAGTGCTTTAGCTTTATTTCCTTTTGTTTTTTGCCTCTTATTGGAGGTTACATGGAGTGGGAAGGAGGCCCTGAGTTGAATGTATAATCACCATGGGAACAGAGGCTACAGTCAATCCCTGGGAATGTAGCTCATGGCCCCCCCACATGACTATTGTCAAAGTCCTTCTTATGCATTTTTCCTATGTCCTGAATGTTTCTGAGTTTGAGTGAGTGTGTGCAAGTGTGTCTATGTTTGTCATTTTTATAGATTACCTGATTTGTCCTTGAGGACAGAGACAGAGGAAAATGTAGGGTACTTTATACGAACAATTTACATCCTTCAAAGTTCTGGTTTGTGTTTATTAACTAGGAATCAATTATAAACAAGTGTGGCAGAAGAAAAGTAATTGCTGAAAAATCTGAACTCCCACTTACATCCACTCAAGTCACTATGTCTCTTCTATAGGAAATTAAGTCTAGCATTTATGATGGTAGCAAAATCTGATTTTCTGTCTTCCTCACCTTCATTTTCTGCTAGTCTAGATGACTCCAAATTTCGAGGATCTTTGCATATCCTGTGGTCTTTCTGGGACTCTTAAATCATGAATTGCCTCCTCATCTTGTTCTCCATTGATTATCTACTCAGTGCTCCTTGACTCTCATTGGATTGATATGCACTAAATGTTTCTTCCCCTGGGCCCCATTTACTCCACAAACCTTCCTAGAGACTCTGTCTTTTCTGTAGTGAAGACCTACAGTACCTTCTAAAAAGATATTCTGCTGTGGATGACTCCAGTGGTGTGTGTGTGTGTGTGTGTGTGTGTGCGCGCGCACGCACTCAGTCACTAGGTCACATCTTTAGGAAAGACTTAAATTTATTAAATCTTCATAGGAAGCATCCAACAGTTCTGGTAGAGAAGGAATGTAGAAGGCAGAGTACAGGTTCTAATTTAATATTGGAGAAGCTTTTATAAAGATCTCAAAACAAATACACAAGAGTATGAAATCACCTGAATCACAGGATGCTATTCATCAGACATGAGTATAAGGTTCTTACAAAAGTGAGAACTGAACCTATTTTCAACATTTTCTTCATTATCTGGTACCTGAGAAAAGAATAGGCAATTCAGAAACTATAGGAATGATGATCTGCCAGTTAAGTAATTTAGATTTCCAGGGAGGGGCTCACCTGGTGTCTAGTGGTTGAGAATCTGTCTGCCAATACAGGGGTCAAGGGTTCAATCCCTGTTTCAGGAAGTTCCCACATGCCGCGGAGCAACTAAGCCCCCTGCGCCACAGCTACTTAGCCAGTGCTCTAAATCCCATGAGCCACAATTACTGAAGCCCACTGCACTTAACAGCCCATGTGCTGCAACAAGAGAAGCTACTGCGATGAGAAGCCCACGCACCGCAACGAAGAGTAAACCCCGCTTGCTGCAATTAGAGAAAGCCAGCACATAGGAAATGGCAACCCACTCCAGTATTCTTGCCTGGAGAATCCCAGGGACGGAGGAGCCTGGTGGGATGCCGTCTATGGGGTCACACAGAGTCGGACACGTCTGATGTGACTTAGCAGCAGCAGCAGCAGCACATAGCAAGGAAGACCCAGCACAACCAAAAATAAATAAATAAACCTTTAGGTTTCCAGGGAGAGAAGTTAGTCAAGTCAATTTGGTTTTCTATCTACCTAGATCTCTTGTATGCATCCCTCTCTTCTTAACCCTGGCTGATTTCACCAAATTTGTATAGAGATAGCTAGTAGTAGTAGTATTGTTAGTTACTCTGTCGTGTCTGACTCTTTGTGACTTCATGGACTATAGCCCACCAGGCTCCTCTGTCCATGGAATTCTTCAGGCAAGAATACTGGAGTGGGTTGCCATGCACTTCTCCAGGGGATCTTCCCGACTGAGTTATCAAACCTGGGTCTCCCGCTTTGCAGGTGGATTTTTTACCGTTTGAGCTACCAGAGATAGCTAACCCTGAAGTATAATTTAATATAAAGGTATTTTTAAAAATCCCTACCAAATCCATAAGCTGGCATGAAACTTTTTTCTGTTGATGTCTTTTTAGTTTCAGTGTGTGATGGCCAGAATTCTAAGATGACCCCCAATGACCCATGCCCTTATATAATCCCCTCCCGTTGACTCTCATTACTGTGATTAGATTACATTATATGGCAAGCGTGAAGGGATTTTTCAGAAGGAATTAAAGCTCCTAGTTAATTGAGTTTAAGTTCATCAGATAGCCCTGGGAAGACTTCACCTAAGTCATTCTACTGCTAGCCTTGAAGAAGTAAGAAGTAAGAGTTCTGCAGCCACAAAGAAGTGAATTCTTCCAACAACCATGTATACTTCAAAGAGGACCCCAAGCCTCAGGTGAGACCCCAGCCCTGAACTGATACTTTGATTGTAGTTTTGTGAGACCCTGGAGCAGAGAACTCAGGTAAGCCGTGCTCAGCCTCCTTTGAAACCTATGAAATCACAAATGGACGTGGTAAGCCCCTAAATTTGTGTTGACGTGTGCCGCCATAGAAAACTAATACACAATTTAATCTCTAGAAGTTTAGTTAGCTGTTGCAGAGTGGCTATTTTGTTTCCTTGTTTTATTGTCAGTTTCTTTCAGTATGCCCTACCAGCCACCAGGAAAAAAAAGCATCCCCAAGACCAGGCTTTAAGCCTGTGTTTTGCTTATTATAGACAAAAGAGAGGGAAATAATATAAATATAAATTCTTATTTTTATCTTCCATCAGGATATAAAACTTCCCTCATCACAGAGTATTCATTACCAAATTCTGTTGGTTCTATGATCAAAATATATCCTGAGTCCATCTTTTCCTTTCAATTCCCATTCCACTATAGTCAAAACCACTATCCCTTGTAGCCCAGACGTCTGTAAACCAGCCTCCTATCTGGTTTCTCAGCTTCTCCCCTTTCCTTCTTCTCACTCATTCCTGATCAGTCCAAAGAGCTATAAAAACACTGCAGGGAGAATTATGTCTCTTCCCCACTTAAAGCCTTTCAATGTTTTTTCATTGTCCTTAGGATAAAATCCAAAATGACCTGGGCTTTCCCCAAAATAATCTAGATCCACTTTCTTCTGTAGCACAGTTCTCCAGCCCTGCTGATTTTTTTGTTTTTCATCAGACACATGTTGTCTCTTGAGCCTTGGATACACGTTTTTTGGCTAACTCTCCCTCATCCTTCAAGTCTTCACTCAAAAGTCACTTCTTCAACAAAGCCTCCCCAAACACCCTGTAGCAGATGCTGCTGAAGCCTCACCTCATCCTGTGTATCCAGGTAGTGGACATCCCTTAGCCACTGCTGGTGTGGCTGCTGCTAACTGCTCACACCTGCACCTTTCTCTAGGGCATTGCCTTTGACTGATGAGAACTGCCTGGCTAGAAGATGCTTGGGAGGTTATTCTCCCCCAAGAGGGTGGCCTTAACCAACTGTCAATTAATTGAAGCAGGAGTAAAGCAGCTCAGGCCTCTTACCTCTGAGCAGGACGGATTTGGTCCTGAACTGAAGCTTCAGAGCTCCTGGTGGGATCAGGCTGTAGCTACAGTTCCCCCGAAACCCCATCTTTGCCCAGATTCTCCCCCTGCCCTCGCTCTGCTGCCTTCACTCCCTCCGGACTCCTGGGAGCGCTCTCTCAGCGAATCACTTGCACGGGCATCCCCACTTCAGGCTCTACTTCTAGAGAACTTGCCCTAAGATGCCCACAGTAGAAGTGACATTCCCCATTTTTGTCTCATGTCCACCTTCTTTTCCTTCACTGCACTTTTCACAAATGTCAATTTTATATTTGTCTGTGGATTAATTCATTGTACCTGTTTCCCTATTAGCCCTGACCTCTGTGAGAGTGAGGACCATGCCTGTTTTACCCACCTCTGTTTTACCCCAACAAGTTGCACCATGTCTAGTCCCATGGGGGAGCTCATAAGTTGTTGAACAAATGAGTGAATTTGTGGTTTTGGTGTCTGTCTTCAAGATGAGTGTAGCTGGTAATGGATAAAATGCATACATGGTACCTCGGGCTATGACTTGGAAGTTGTATGGGGCTCCTTTATGTCTTTCTAAGTGGAAGCACTTAGAAAACTAAACTTCACTAATTTACATTCTTTGCTCAGGAGGAGGAGGGTGGGGGTTAGAAAATAGAATGGCAGGTGGTGGTGTTTCTTTATTCACATTAGAGAGGTGAGAAAACTGAGGTTCAAGGGGATTAGGCCACTTGCCAAGGTACAAAATGAATGAAAGTCTGAACTTGGAATCTAATCTCGGGCTTTCTGACTCTAAAATCCATGCTTTCCTCCTCCAAGGGTTTCTTTCTCTCTCAACCTACTAGCTTATTTAATTAAGTTATCTTGGACCAAATATAAGTAAAGGTTTAAATATATGAACTTTGAGTTAATGTTAAAACTGGATATAAATCTTAAAATCCTCTTAGTCTTATGAATTGCCATTAGTCAATCTACAATATTGTATTGAACATCTATAATATGTTAAACACTGACCTCATCATGATGAAAAATGGAAATTAATTGGAGATGATTTTTAAAATTAAAGTACAATTGATTTACAATATTGTGCTAGTTTCAGGCATACAGAAAAGTGATTCAGTTTATATATGTATATTACATATATATGTATATAATTTCAGATCCTTTTCCATTCTAGGTTATTACAAGATATTGAATATAGTTCCCTGTCCTATATAGTAAATCCTTGTTGTTTATCTATATTATATATAGTGGTGTGTATCTGTCAATCCCATTCTAATTATCCTGTCCCCTTTCTCTTTGGTAACCATAAATTTGTTTTCTATGTCTGTGTGTCTTGTTTCTGTTTTATATTCATTTGTATTAACTTTTTAGATTCCATATATAGGTGATATCATATATTTGTCTTTCTCTGACTTTGCTTAGTATGATATTCTCCAGATCCATCCATATCACACAAATGGCAATATTTCATTCTTTTTTATGACTGGGTAATATTATATTGTGTATATATATATATATATATACACCACACCTTCTTTGTGAGTAGAGATGATTTTGATTTTGGATTTGCTGCTGGCCCAGTTGTTCCAGGGTCACCTGATGGAATTAAACGTACCTGTGTTTATTAAATGTACCTGTGTTGCAAGGACTAGAACAGTAGCATAGCCTCTGTATCTCCAGTTTCATCTCCCTCAAAGCCATGCTTAACCCCCGAGTGTTTTTTTAAATTGAATTATAGTTGATTTACAGTGTTGTGCCAACCTCTGCTGTACAGCAAAGTGAGTCAGTTATACACACATGCATATTCTTTTTTTTTTATAGTCTTTTCCATTATAGTTTATCCCAGGAGACTGGATATAGTTGCTTGTGCCATACAGTAAGAGTTTGTTGTTTATCCAGTCTAAATATAATAGTTAGCATCTACCTACCCCATACTCCCAGTCTATCCCTCTGCCCCTCCCTCTTCCCCCTTGGCAACCACAAGTCTGATCTCTACATCTGTGAGTCTGTTTCTGTCTTGTAGATGGGTTCATTAGTGCCATATTTTAGATTCTTATATCTCTTTCTGACTTCACTTAGTATGATAATCTCCAGGTCCATCCGTGTTGCTGCAGATGACTTTATTTTGTTCTTTTTTACGTCTGAGTAGTATTCCATTGTGTGCAGAATACGTCATTTTTATCCATCCATTTATCTATCGGTCAAGATTTTGGTAGCTTCCTTGTTTTGGCTGTTATGAATAGAGCTGCTATGAACATAGAGGAACATATATACACACTCTATATTCTTTGTTTCTCCTTTCTCCCTTCCTTTTTAAAATACAGATGACAGCATATTATATACAACATTCAACTCCTGTTTTTTTAAAACAATACATCTCAGAGATCATTGTATAGCACTGCATCAAGATCTTAAATTTTTAAATATCTTTTAATATACAATTTTAAATTATAAATATACAATTGGAGATCAGTCCTGAATGTTCACTGGAAGGACTGATTTTGAAGCTGAAACTCCAATACTTTGGCCACCTGATGTGAAGAGCTGACTCATTGGAAAAGACCCTGATGCTGGGAAAGATTGAGGGCAGGAGGAGAAGGGGATGACAGAGGATGAGATGGTTGGATGGCATCACTGACTCAGTGGACATGGGTTTGGGTAGATTCCAGGAGTTGGTGATAGACCGGGAGGCCTGGTGTGCTATGGTTCATGGGGTCGCAAAGAGTCGGACACTACTGAGCGACTTCATTTTTACTTTTCACTTTCATGCATTGGAGAAGGAAATGGCAACCCACTCCAGTGTTCTTGCCTGGAGAATCCCAGGGATGGCGGAGCCTGGTGAGCTGCCATCTATGGGGTCGCACAGAGTCGGACACGACTGAAGCGACTTAGCAGCAGCAGCTACTGAATTGATGTGTCATTATTTAACCAATCCCCAGTGATGGATTTATTTGTTCAGTCGCTAAGTTATAACTTCCTCCTGTGTGTGTGTGTGTGTTAGTTGCTTAGTTGTGTCCGACTCTTTGCAACCCCATAGGCTGTAGCCCACCAGGCCCCTAATCTCTCACTATTATAAAACAGTGCTGCAGTAGATGACTACGTATACACATCATATTATATTGAAATTATCTTCCTATGGTCTATCTTGACTTAAGCTCTAAGTTCCTCTGAGGCAGGAAATGATGCTTTATGCATCTCCAAATTTACCTGCTTTTAGCAGGGCTTGGCATATGTTAGGTGTGTAGTTAAAGTTGGCTGGACTGAAGTTATTATGTAAGGAATAAGCCAGTCTCCACATGCTTTGCTGCCTGTCCAGGTCTGGGAATCTCTGGACCTGCGGGCCCCTAAGGGTCTGTTGGGTTATCTTCTACCCTTCTCCCTCATCCTTTCTGTCCCTCTCTACCCTGATCTCTGTACCCAGGTGAGAGCTGAGCCTTACATAATCATCCAGGCTCCCCACCTCTGGCTTCCCCTAGGGTTCATCCAATAGGAGGCACTGCCAAGGGACGGGGAGTGGGAGATAGAAGTTCTTCTTCCTGCTGCTTCCCTGCCCCAGAGCTCAGTTCCAGCAGTGGTTCTGTCTTCCTCTGCGTAGGACTACAGCTCCCTCCCTTCATAGCTCCAGCACTCACAACACTGTCTTCCGCCCTTGCCCTTCACACCCAAAGTAGTACCCAGCCCACTGTTAGTCCTGGGTGGCTGTGATCTCGGGTGGCCGCAGCCTGCAGAGGCTTGAAGCAGGATTTCAGTTCCCAGCCAGAGATTGAAGTCAGGCTGCAGCAGTTAGAATGCTGAATCCTAACCACTAGACCACCAGGGACCAGTGGCCAGTGACAAGGCCCCTTGCCCTTAGGCTTTGTAGAAATGAATTCCCTCAAAGACAGAAAATAGTGAGACAAGTAAAGTGTTTATTAGGAGAGAAAAGAGTATCTGTGAATAGGCACACACGGGCAGGCTCAGAGAGAGTCACATCCTTGTGGTAGTTTGAATCACTCATATGGGGCATTTCTTCCAGGCTTCCTGTGGCCAGTTTCCTTGCTTTACCTGATTCTGAATCCATATTTGGTTTATCTCAGGGTCCTCCCCGTGTCTGCACACATCTCTTAGCCAAGATGGATTCTGGTGAAGAGGCCTATGGGTAGGTTGACATCATTTACTATGAGGTGTCACCACCTCCCTTTTGACTCCAAGGAGCATTTCTGCACATGTGAGGTCGGAAAGGTCTCCATGACCTTGAGAATGAGAAATATGTGGTCTCTTATCTGGGCAGGGCTCAGCTCCTCTTGTCTTCATCTTGGAGTGTCTGTCCACAGGGGACAAGCTCTAGCTGCTCAGCCCCGGGCCCATCTATCTCCTGCCTCAGTTTTTCATCCCTTTTTGGATCCCTTGCTGCTGCTGCTGCTGCTAAGTCGCTTCAGTCGTGTCCAACTCTGTGCAACCTCATAGATAGCAGCCCACCAGGCTCCCCCGTCCCTGGGATTCTCCAGGCAAGAACACTGGAGTGGGTTGCCATTTCCTTCTCCAATGCATGAAAGGGAAAAGTGAAAGTGAAGTCGCTCAGTCGTGTCGGACTCTTAGCCCTGCCCATATCCCTGTAAATCATCTTGCCACTAAATTATCTTCACTTTAACCCTTTGCATAGAATCCTGTTTTCTGCCAGGACCTTCCCTGATTTAAGGTCTCTTCTGAACTGAGATTCTACCATTCTAAGCCTTGATAGTTTCCCAACTCATTTTTGAGATATAACAAAATCTGGCTAAACAGACAGTTAAACCGTAACTGATTGCCCAAAGATTTATAACAATAGTAACAAAGTAGTGTTGAGAAAATGAAGCACCTAAGCCCCTGCCCCCTTGTCCTACTGTGACTGCTTTGCTAGCGTCAGCTTTTGTGATTCAGCCAGGAATGTTTAATAAAAAATTAGCACAGAATTTAAAGAGTATTTCAAAGACTTCTGCCTAGCAGTTCTTTTCACTCATTGAAGCAGCAGATAGGAACTGAAAAAATAAAGCAAGCAAATAAGACCAGAAAAATTTTATGTGAATTAAGCAGTACGCTGCTTTATATGTTTCTTATAAGGTACATAGTGCTCACACAGGGTGAGCATTTCTTGAATAGCTGTTCATTAGTGGGCTGTGAATTGCACTTTTTTTTTTTATATCTATAGATTGTTCTCCAACCAATTAAGTTGAAAATAGGGTTTTTTTCCCCCAGGTTAATAGCTGAGCAATAGCCTGGAAAGTCTTCAGGGCATTGAGATTGATTCTTTGTACTTTTGAATTGTGAGGAAATCTGGCTTAAAGTAAAACATAAGTGGCTGCAGATTGCAATGTTCCTCATTAGCAAAGCTCAGGCTTTTGAAAGGAGTGATTTAGCATTTTCCTTCAGGGAGGATCAGGCTGCAATATCTACACACAGTTTTTGCTTCTAGATGTTAGCTACCAAGAACTTTAGAAGACACACAAAATGTAGATCTGTCACTTTGTCTCAAATCAGGGTGCTTCTAAGATAGCAGACCTTTTCAGGCATGAATGATTCATGAAATCATTTCTCCACCTTAAAAATAAAATGATGAGGGGAATGACAAACAAAATGATTCATTTATTTACATCATATAAATGGAAGTTTCTTTGGGAAAATATATGCTATATGTATGCACATGTATATAGATACATACATATATGGGAAACTGAGTCCTCCTAAAATCAAGTTCCCATGCTGAGTTTATGATTAACTTCTCTATCTAAAATTTTATTCCCTTTCTTGTCCTGCCAGTTATTATTATTGTATATTAAAGTGATATTATTGTATACACAACTAATAATTACTGAATTTATATGGGAGTTAAGTTTCCCATGAAAAGTTTCTCTTAAGTCCTTAAAACAACCTGGTGGTCAGCTGATATGATTACTTTATGGATGAGGAAACTGAGGATCTGAGAAGCTAAGATGACACAGCTTTGAAGAAACAGAAGAGAGATGCTAAAAACAACCTAGAACTCTGACCAAATTCTATGCTTCATGGCTTCTATAATTCTAAGGCTTTACTTCTACGAGATGTCTCAGAGATTTCTCAGAACAACCTCAGCCTTGAATTTTATGGTACTGAAGACATGAGTTCATTTAATATTGATGAAATAAAATTCATATTTTAAGGTAAGACAAAAATTTAAACATAAAATTTTTCTCTGCCCATTTTGACCTCCTCCCACCCCTCTGATGTGCATTGTACATCTGCATTATGCATTAACCAGACCTCCCCAAGGGCAGAAATACCAGCTCAACCATAAAGTTCAATTTTTCTTCTGGTGCCAGCCATGTAATCCTTAGAAGATAGTATTACTTATTTATAAAACCTTATTAATGTTACTAGCTACATTACTTGTATTCTGCCTATTTTACAATATTGTTGTTTCTTGCATTACCAAATGTATGACTGACTCTCATTAAAAATAATGACTATGTGATTTGAAACAACCAAATATATAATTCTATATGATCAATAATTATAATAGTGCAACTCTAGATATGGGAAGAAGCAACAAGAAGGAACCATTTCCTGGACCATGACAGACTAGTAAGACAGGTGGGCTTTTGGCTGCTGTTAACAAGGCCTAGTCCAATAATGGCACATTGTGCAGCCTGTCAACGAAATCCTTGCCTGATCTGAGAATGAGTGTTTCTAGCACCATGGGACACATTGATCATGAAATGACTCTGAAATCTAGCAAAAATAAGACTAAAAAGAGGGCTCTGTAAAATAAAGAACATAGCCCACCATCCAGTTCTACAAAGATCAAGTCATTAGCTGCTGTAGTTGCTGACCTATAATATACCTTGAAAGGAATTCAGGGCAAAGATCAGGATGAAGCATTTTGGACTCTGGGAAAACTGGCAGACTGGCCCTCAGATAGTTAAATATTTTCAGGAGAAAATTTTAAGAACCCAATTTCTTGCATTTTCCCATCCTTACCTATTTGAAACAGTCCTCAGAGCTTCCTAGAAGACTATCTCCTGGGTTATAATCTTCAGGTTGACTTGAATACAATTTTCTATTTCTTTGTCAGATTGACTATTAATTTTTTGGTCAACAACATAATGAAGAAAAACTTGTTCAGGGAGATTCTCCATAAGTTATCCTTCCTGTTCTCCTTTAGAAGATCTATGGAAAAACGGGGATAGTCTTTACTAGCATAGCAAAATTTAGTGGGGCCTGGCATACTGGTCCTCATACAAAACAATTTTATCATTTGAATCACTAACACCATTTTCAATAATTTCTAACGATCTTTATTAAGTAGTAGATTACACACTTACCACCTTCCACCCTTGAGTTGTTTTAATAATCTCCACGAGAATCCTTTGAGAAAGTTATCACTGGCTTTGTTGGAGAGATGAATGCAAACCAATGTACTGACCAGGTAATAGAAAAGATGATCTTTCTGGGTGAGTCCCCGAAGTGAGGATCTACAGAACTGAGCTTTGAAGGTCAGGGGAAATTGCAAGATAGCAAGCAGTCAGAACTTCAGAGGAAAGAACTGGAATAGATTTTCTCAGAATATTGGTTGGAACCAGCAGCAAAATGTCCCAATGGTGAAATAGTTTTCTGTCTGTGACCTAATTGTACTGTCTGAATTCAAGTGGACGTCATGAATTCAACCAATCAGCAAGTCCATTAGATCATAGCCGTTGTGGGTTTGGCTTTAAATCCCTGTATCAAGTCCATTCCTCAAGGCTCCATCCCACAGAGATGAATCCTTTCCCTGTTGCATCAGTTATTTGCTCCCATGTGGCGCTGGTGGTAAAGAATTAGCCTGCCAATGCAGGAGGCTCAAGAGACGTGGGTTTGACCCCTGGATCTGGAGGATCCCTTGGAGTAGGAAATGGCACCCCACTTCAGTATTCTTGCCTGAAAAATTTCATCGGCAGAGGAGCCCAGTGGGCTGTAGTCCATGGTATTAAAAAGCAAAGATATCACTTTGCTGACAAAGGTCCATGTAAGTCAAAGCTATGATTTTTCCAGTAATCATGTACAGATGTAAGAGTTGGACCATAAAAAAGGCTAAGCGCCAAAGAACTGACGCTTTTGAATTGTGGTTCTAGAGAAGATTCTTAAGAACCCCTTGGACTGCAAGGAGATCAAACCAGTCAATCCTAAAGGAAATCAACCCTGAATATTCATTGGAAGAACTGATGCTGAAGCTGATGCTCCAGTACTTTGGCTACCTGATGTGAACAGCCAACTCATTCAAAAAGAACCTGATGCTGGGAAAGATTGAAGGCAAAAAGAGAAGAGGACAACAGAGGATGAGATGGTTATATAACATCACTGACCTAATGGACATGAATTTGAGCAAACTCCAGGAGATAGTGAAAGACAGGGAAGCCTGGTGTGCTGCAGTCTTTGAGGTCACAAAGAGTTGGACACGAGTTAGCAACTGAAAAACAAATTGGGACATTAAATTCAACTTGGTGTTCACTCTGTATCAGTCTGTTTTTTCTTAATATTACATATATTAACTTATCATCTCAATTACAGAGTAATTCATATAGCAACTTATTATAAAAATAGTAAATTTCTCAGTAAATATTTATTTAGTCTTTCATTGACTAACTTTTTGGGTGCCTACTCTGCTCCGGGCATCATGCTAAGCTTTGGGGATCTGTTGCTGATACACAGCCTGGTCTCATGGAGTTCACACTCTAGTCAGTGAGACAGATATCAAATAAATGGTCAAATGCACCAGTGCAAAACTGGGGTTGTGACATGCTAAGGAGAAGTGGACAATGCCATGTACGTACTTGGTGGATGCAGGGACTGCTGGGAGGTAGAGGCGTAGGAGTCTTAGCACCTGTGGAAACCTGTGATACTTTTAAGAGTAAGGTGTGCAGAGTCCAATGAGACAGGTAAGGAGCTTATCTTCATTCTAAGAGGTAGAGGGCCAAAATCTGTGTTTTATAAGGAAACTCTCACTACTGTCTGTGGAAAATGGATCAAAGCATGCCAGAGAGGGTGCTGGTAGACCAGCAAAATAACTCACAATAGTCCATGGAAGAGTCATCTAGTCCAGAAGAGGCTAATTTTAAACTGTCAGTTCAGGAAGTTATATCTGTGATGTCTTCCATCCCAGCTTGTTTAGGCACTGCTGTTTTTCATTTTCCTCTTTATTCAGACTTTTTCCCTTTAGTCACCGATGCTCAGTTTAATTGATCAAATGCATTAAGAAATAAATGAATTGACAGAAGGTTAGTTTCTATGGCATCATTTTGCTTGTGAGAGAAAATGTCTAAGTTTGGAGCAGCGCCATATAAAAGAACTATTAAATGTTACTGATGCATTGTTTAATATCACTGTTGCTTCTTAAATCACAAAATACATCTGGTGACATCTGAAATTTGTTTTTTGAAATGTAACACGTGAAAAGCAGTCCTGTGAATCCACTGGCATTATGAGTAGCTTCTGTTTTCTTTGTGTAGTGTGTTGGGTAAGAACACACACTCCAGACAGGCTGCCTCATTTGAATCCCCTTTTGCTTACTTCACCAGCTCACCTCACAGCGCCGTTGGGAGAATTAAATAGGTTAAACCACTTAGTACAGAAGCTGGCACGTAAGTGCTCTCAGTAAGTGGTCATTACTGTCATTATTTTTCTCCCAAGTGTTATTTCCTAATAAACACATATTATTATATGCAGAGCTATTTTTTAACATAATGATATGCTTTATTTTTATGATGATTTTCCAGATCAATAATATTAACTTTAGGAATTGTGGTAAATAGGCTGTTGGTGTGGGATTTTATGTTTTTTTTTTAACTTTTTTATTTTGTATTGAAGTATAGCTGATTAACAAACAATGTTGTGATAGTTTCAGGTGAATAACAGTGAAGGGACTCAGTCATACATATATGTGTATCCATTCTCCCTCAATCTCCCCTCCCATCCAAGCTGGCACATAACATTGAGCAGAGTTCCATGTGCTATACAGTAGGTCCTTGTTGGTCATCCATTTTAACTATAGCTATGTATCCAAGTTTATCCCAAACTCCCTAACTATCCCTTTCCCCTATTCTTCCCCCATGGCAACCGTAAGTTCATCCTGTAAGTCTGTTAGTCAAATGGAGTTATTTTTAAACTGGCAAATATGATAGCATAAAAATGTTAGCAATGTTTATCTCTAGGTGCTGGGGTGAATGGTGATTTTTTTATCTGCTTCTTTGTATTTCACTGTATTTTCTTAGTTTCTAAAGTGAGCATGCATTGTTCTGTCATCTAAAATGCTCTTTTTAATTGTCTTGTTTATAACTTAGATTAATACCAACAGGCAGATAGAAGCGTTAGAGAAACAGTTCTTCAGAACAACACACTGTTGCTTGAAATTTGTCCAGTTGCCTCATCAGGAATAAAGGTGATTGAGCCCAGTGACCTGCTGGTCCAAATTGAGCAAACCTAGGAAACAGTGTTGGCAAAATAGTACCAGCTATGCTTGCTTCTTAATACTTTTAAGCTCCCCAATACAGTCAACAACCAACTGACAGCTGTGTTGTATAAGAATTGGTGATACTACAACACTAATCTACTATCTACACTGAAGCTCAGTCCCAGTAAATATTAATGCTAGGAGCAGCTACTCTCCAGTTCTTTAATATATGAACATCAGATTAAAGCTCCACAGATGCAGTGACTTGCCTGCATCCCCAGAGTACTTTAATCCTGATATTTGCAGTCTCCATGACCATCTTCAAGGTCAAAAGGTCAAGGACTTAACCAGATTTTATGTACCTCAGTATGTCCCTCAGTATGATGGTTCTAATACCCTGATCCGTGTTCCAGTACGAATAGGCAGGAGACATAAACAGAATTCGTGAATCAGACCTCATAGCTGGGTTGGGACAGGTATTCAGAGAACAGATACTAGGAGAAAGTTGTATTCCAGAAGGCAGGACACACAACCCAAGCCAGGTGAAGGAGGATTTAGCTCCTAGTAACTGGAATCCCCCAACTGATGAGGGGCAAGGCCTGGAAGGACAGAACAGGTAACACTTGGAACTCCAAGCAGTGGGATCAGGGAGGCTTGTTAGTTTGTGGTAGAACCATGTTCCTGGACTGGCCTCATGAGCAGGACTCTTGTTCTTGATCCTCCTGGTGGAGGAAGGATTATGAGAGTTGGGAAGTTTGACAGAAGGGTCCCAAAGAGGGAGACTTGATAGTGGATGGAGCACCAAGACAGACGCAGGCCCATGGGAACATGGCAGGGGGCCAGATCTCAAAGCAGAAGCAGGAGGGCAAGAAAGTCGGCAGTGGAGATGGCTGGACATTACAGTCAGGATTAGCCCGCACACTGGCCCAGAGCTGGGCCACCCTTCGTGAAGTAGAGGCTGGAGTGGGTGTGAATGGTATCACAGTGTGGGGGGAGCAGGAATTAAGTGGTTGGGGGACTAGGGTGGAACCTGATATTAATAAAAATAGCAACTGCTCAATGAGCACCTACTGTGTGTCAGTCACTGTACTAGGACTTTGCATATAGTTTCACTCACCTCAAAACACCCCTGTGAGGAAGGTATAATTATCTCTACTTGATAAATGAGGAAACTGGGGCTTAGAGGATGAGTAATAGCCCAAGGTCATAGAGTTACAAAAAAAGCAGTCCAAAATCTGTGTGACTTCTAACCCAGGATCTTTCTACTCCAGGAACACATTTATTCCTCACTGTATCTGAGCACAGGTGACTCCAGTTTTTCTGTTCTTGGGGGTAACATCATACATGAAACCTATGATTTATGTTAAAACAGTAAAATTTCTGTTCATGGGAAAGTCAACTCAAGTGTGGAGCTGGTAGTCTCACTAACATATATTTGTATTTCCATATTTTAATAAGTGAACTCTGTCCTTACTTTCAGAAAACATAAACATTCCTGGTAGTGGTTTCAGAATTTTTTCTGGCCATTTTGCTAATTCTGGAAACCCTGAAAATAAAGATTAGCTGATAGCCATTGGAACCCCTTTTATACAAAACTAGAGAAGTTTTTAAAAGATTAGACACTGCAAGTTGAAGGAAATTGTCAATAGGAACAGGAATTCTGGTGGGAGAGTTTGAGGTCATGGGTTTCTGAAAAGACTTTGAGTCCCAGTCCCCTACCCTCTTTTCTGTAGCAAAACTAGCAGTATCACTGCCTTCTCCACCAATCGAATAGCATATAGATGAGAGCTGGCTGCATGTTCGTCTTTTACAATCCCAAATTCCAGTATCTCAGGTTAAAATTGAATCACAACCTCACCATGACTATATTTTAGAGTCATTAGAGGGAAGCAAGCAGGGAGGGGTCAGAATGAGCCAGGTAGTAAGATCCTCAGGCACAAACCTGTGGTCCCAAAAAACCAGACTTACTGACTCCATGCAGTGAGGGAGCGCATTAAAGAGAGGGAGGAGGAAAGCCTTTTGTAAAGCTTAGGTTCCTTCTGAAGGATTCCGAGAAGGGCGTCAGGGAAGCAGGGCACAGCTCTTGCACTGAATGCTGTTTCTGCTGTGGGCTTAGGAGAGGTAAACCACCAGGTGGTGGGTACTGACAGGAATGGAGGTTTAGCAATTAGGGATCCCCAGTAAGAGATGAGAATAATAAGATGGGCTGAGGCATCCTTGAAAGGAAAGAAGCAGTCATTCAAAGAGGAGGGTTGTGGCATTTTACAGACTAGGGAGAACAATGGTTTCTGTTAACTCTGCAGCTGACTCTATGTTCCTCCTCCCCAGCTTATTGACAGCAGAGCTGCTTTTTTTTTCCCTTTTTAAGTTCAAGATGTATTTTTTCATCTTTTAGTTCCAAATAGGATTTTCCTCTTTCAAAAGAATGGAGGGAGAACAGGGGGAGGAAAGCTGATTGATCCCCTTGCTCTTGCAGCTGACCTTCCTGCACTGTGATCTGGACCTTCGTTTCGGATTTTTCTATTATTATTGATGGCTGGGGACTTCAGCATCTCTCGATGAAGCTATGTTCGTATCATAACCTGGATGAAACATTGAAAAACATGCTTATAAAGTCTTATGTGACAGAAAGATGGAGGGACAGAAATTTCTGGATGAGTGGACTGAGTAAAACAATACGCTAAGTGCCCTCCAGGCCCAAACACCTTGAGTAAGGCATCTCCAGGCAGTATCTGTGAGTTACCATGTGCTGCTCTTTGTTTAAACCAGATCCTGCTCCCTACCCCCAACACACACTCCATATGTAAAACTCCTAAGTGGCTCCTAAATGATCTGGCCTCTATCTGCCTTTCTTATTTTATCTTCTGCGTCTCTTCCCCTTTCTCCCAGTAGTCCAACTACATTGACCTTCTTTCTGCTGTTCCTGAACACTAACCTCATTCCAGTACTCAAGCCTTTGCTAGACTTCGCTGGAATGTGTGGTAATACGCTTACAGAAATTTTTTTTTTTAACTTTTTAAAAAAGATTTTGGACAAGAGTAACTCCTCATCATTTAAGTCTCACCTTAAATTTCATCCTTTCAAAGATACCTTTGTCTTCTAGTCACTAGATACCTAGTCACTTCTGTCTAATCCTTCCCCCCAGCCCTGTCTCTCTCATTACCTATTTAAATATATGAATGTATATAGCAAAAGAGAAACAGGCTCACAGGTATAGAAAACAAACTAGGAGTTACCAGTGGGGAGAGGGGAGGGGCAAGCTAGGGGTACGGGATTGATACAAACTACTGTGTATAAACCAGATGTAACAAGGACATAGCTTACAACACAGGAAATTATAACCATTATTTGGTAATAACTTTTAATGGAGTATAATCTGTAAAAAAATACTGAATCACTATGCTGTACACCTGAAACTAATATACTTTTATAAATTAACTGGTTTTTTTTTTTTCTTCTAAGAATTGAAACGGAGAGAACTCTCCAATGGACACAACTCTCCAACTCTCATGGGTCTTGCTTCCACATCTTATTAGCCTTGTGCCCTCAGCAAAGTTAATTAGCCTCTAAAAATCTCGGCTCCCTCTCTAAAAAATAAAGAGTAAAATAATGCTTAGTGCCTGAGTTTGTTATGAGGACTAAAAGATTTGTAAAGCCCTTAGCATAGTGTCTTGGAGAAGGCAATGGCGCCCCACTCCGGTACTCTTGCCTGGAGAATCCCATGGGTGGAGGAGCCTGGCAGGCTGCAGTCCATGGGGTCGCTAAGAGTCGGACACGACTGAGCGATTTCACTTTCACTTTTCCCTTTCATGCACTGGAGAAGGAAATGGCAACCCACTCCAGTATTCTTGCCTGGAGAATCCCAGGGATGGCAGAGCCTAGTGGGCTGCCGTCAATGGGGTTGCACAGAGTCGGACACGACTGAAGTGACTTAGCAGCAGCAGCAGTAGCATAGTGTCTGGTATGTGGAAAATTTACAATAAGTGATGCCAAAAAATAATAAGCTGAATCTCAAATGTTAAAACTCTAAACTGACACAAGGATATGGATTAATACATCAAAGGAACATACAGAGATGACTACATCATAAATAGAAATGCATGATCAAAGACAAACTGTAAATTACCATCAGTCTATATATTGTGAAAATACTACTTAGGTTTTCTAAAGTATGGAAATGATAACCTCATTTCCACTTTAAGGAGGTTTTCTGAGTAGATTTGTCATTTTTACTTTGTTTCAAGAAAATGGAAGGCATATCCAGATCACTCAAGGAGCAGGGGGAGGGTATTTCTTATGCCTAAGAAAGAATACTGAATGTAGACAGTTTTATGAGTGTTACTCAGAATGGTCTGTAAGGACAAAATTGTTAACTAAGCTACCATAAAATTCTAAAGTTGCGGCCTCTACCTAGCAGCACACAAGGATGCAAAGCTGACAAATCACGCATGGCTGCCTGCCATCCACCTCAGTTAAGAGAATAATCAGCAGATTGCTGTGTGAGGCAGCTTATACTGTTAACTCCACTTAAAAACTGACTTTGAAGCAAGGTCAAGAGAAATGCTAGATTGCATGTACAATGAGTATCTGAGGACAGCCTTGAATTAAATCATCACACACGTCAGCCTCATTTTTTTCTCCAGGGCTCTGGAAGTCTTGCAGAAACATAAATTTCCTGTCCTCTTGTACTTCCCTTCCATTCCCCCCAATTCCCACTCCTGCCCAGCCCCAAGTAGATTCTTCAGAATTCAGTAAATCATAATTTATTTATTCAGTCCACAGACACAATAGGAGTGTCTGCTGTGTGCCAAGCACAGTAGTAGGTGCTAGAGGTATAAATATGACTCAAGCAGAGTATCTGCATATGAGTAGCCCACATCCTGGTTTGGAGAAACAGAAATGGAAACAAATAGTCACATTATAATTTGCTCCCTGCTTTAATTGTTCTCTGACAGCATGAAGGAGTACCTAAGGCTATATATTGTCACCCTGCTTGTTTAACTTATATGCAGAGTACATCATGTGAAATGCCAGGCTGGATGAAGCACAAATTGGAGTCAAGATTGCTGAGTGAAATATCAATAACCTCAGATATGCAGATGACACCACCCTTATGGAAGAAAGTGAAGAAGAACTAAAGAACCTCTTGATGAAAGTGAAAGAGGAGAGTGAAAAAGCTGGCTTAAAACTCAACATTCAAAAAACGAAGATCATGGCATCTGGTCCCATCACTTCATGGCAAATAAATGGGGAAACAATAGCAACAGTGACAGACTTTATTTTGGGGGGACTGCAGACGGTGACTGCAGCCATGAAATTAGAAGATGCTTACTCCTTGGAAGAAAAGCGATGACCAACCTAGACAGCATATTAAAAGCAGAAACATTACTTTGCCAACAAAGGTCCATCTAGTCAAAGCTATGGTTTTTCCAGTAGTCATGTATGGATGTGAGAGAAAGCTGAGCACCAAAGAATTGATGCTTTTGAACTGTGGTGTTGGAGAAGACTCTTCAGAGTCCCTTGGACTGCAAGGAGATCAGTCCTGAGTGTTCATTGGAAGGACTGATATTGAGGCTGAAACCCCAATACTTTGGCCACCTGATGCGAAGAACTGACTCGCTGGAAAAGACCCTGATACTGGGAAAGATTGAAGACAGGAGAAGGGGATGACAGAGGATGAGATGGTTGGATGGCATCACTAACTCAATGGACTTGCGTTTGAGTAAGCTCCGGGAATTGATATAGTCCATGGGGTCGCAAAGAATCGGACATGACTGAGCAACTGAAATGAACTGAACTGAACTGACCGCATGAAGGTAGAGTTGGCCATTCTGCTTTGAGAAGGTGGGAAAGCTCCTCAAAGATGGTGATTCTTGATTTGAGTGTTGCGAGATGAGCCTGAGTGCTTAGTGGTGAAGCCAGGGAAGATCATTCTAAGCAGAAGAAGCAGTGTGTACACAAGTTCAGGTAAGTGTGTGGTTGACATGCAGGCTCTGGGTGGACAGGGAGGCCAAAAAGGTTGGCTGAACAGTGACTGTAACAGCAGGAACATGTGAATGTGAAATTCAAAGTTAAACCATGTTTTGCTTCAGCTCTGAATTTTGGAATTGGAAGGGATCTTAGGGATTATGTAAATTAACCTCATAGAGGCTCAGGGTACTTAATGACTTGTACACGGTAGGACCAGAAGCAATCTGCTGGGAGGAGAAAATATTTTCTCCTTCCCCTCTTAATTCTTTTGGCTGGTTGAATAATTAAAATGACATAAGACAGCTAAACAGATAAAAAAAATTTAATTATGAATGTACTGTGCTTAGCTGCTCAATTGTGTCTGACTCTGCAACCCCACGGACTGTAGCCAGGCTCCTCTGTCCATGGGGATTCTCCAGGCAAGAATACTGGAATGGGTTGCCATTTCCTTCTCCAGAGATCTTCCCAACCTAGGGCTTGAACCTAGGTCTCCCACATTGCAGGTGGATTCTTTACCGACTGAACCACAAAGAAGCCCATGATGTACAGGGAATCCAGATAAATACAGGAGATTCCAGAGAGTAAAATGAGGTCATCCTGTACCAAGGAAACGAGAGTAGAAGTCTGGGCCTTGAAAAATAAAGAAGTAAATTCATAAGAAGAATGAAGAGAGCAGATGTTTAGTAAACACATATTTGCTGGGATAAACAAACAATGGGACACAGAAGAGAATTTTAACAGACTTTTCTAGGTTCCTTCACATCTACCGCACCTAGTTCATATTATACTGTAGATCAGCGGTCCCCAAACTTTTTGGCACTAGGGACCGGTTTTGTGTAAGACAACTTTTCCTCGGGCTGGGAAAGTGTGGGGTGGTTTCAGGATGATCCAAGCGCGTTATATTTATTGTGCACTTTAATTTAATGCTGCTGCTGATTTGAAAGGAGGTACTGGTACTTAGCTCGGAGGGTGGGGACGCCTGCTATAGATAACTCTGGTGATAGTTCTTTTTTCTGGAATAGGCCCTCTGTCTACATTCTTTCAGGTAGGTAAGTGAGAGTTGAAAAGAAAAATTTCCAGAGCCTTGCGTTTCTTCTTCATGTCAAGAGACACATTTTAGGTTGGTCAATTCTGCTTCCTTACGGACCTCTCCCACACAAGGTCTTCTGCTCCTTTCTCTGAATCCTCCAGCCATGGCTCCTGGCTTCAGCCTGGAATATTGGTCCTACAAAGCCTGGAAATTGGGTCTCTCAGAGCTCAACTTGGAAGTCAAAGTATAGAGTTTAGACGTATGTGTCCATTCATTAACTATGCTAATTGACAAATATTTTATATATGTTGTTATCACACTTCAAAAGACTGCTTAAAGGAGAATATATTGGTTTCCCATTGCTACTGTAACAAAGTACCATAAATTTGGTGGTTTATACATATTTATGTATTTTCTTACAGTTCTGAAGCCAAAAGCCATAGTCTTTTTCACTGGGCTAAAGTCATGGTGTCAGCAAGGCTGGTTTCTTCCTTGGCTGCCCACCTTCCTTGGCTGTGGCTGCACCACACGGGTCCCCGCTGCTGGTACCACAGGGCCTGCTTCTCTTTGACCTTCTTGCTGCCTCCTTCTAAGGTCCCTTGTGATTACATGTAGGGTCCACGTGGATAATCCAGGCTCATCTCCCCGTCTTAAGATCCTTAATCAATGTGTAAATCTCTTCTGCCACATAAGGTAGTATTCACAGGCTCTGGGGCTTAGGAGGTAAATATTTTCAGGGGAAGAGAGGATTCTTTAGTGTAACACAGGGAGCCATATTCTTTGTTCTTGAATTAGAAGCAGCAGACACACAGCTGTTGTTGGCTGGGGACCTGGGAATTTAGGGAGGAGAACTGGGACAAGTAACCCTCACTAGTCCTCAATCTCTGAAAAATCAGATAACCTGAGGTGTTTGTCGGGAAGAAGGCAAGAAATCTTCTCTCTCTCTGCCATAATAAATGTCATCCAAGTTGAATTAACATTGTATTGTTTCTTTGGGCAGTGAACTGAATGTAAAAAGAAGTTATATTAATCCAACAAGTCAATAGGGAAATGTCTATTTTAAGGTCCAACCTTCATAAGATAAAATGTTTAGTTAGCTAGACTGAAGAGGATAAATGAGATTTAATGTCTTCAACATTAGCAGTCAGTTTTTGCTGTTTGAAAAGTGTCTGATTCTTTATTCTAAATTCCAATCTTTGGTTTTAACTGTGTAATTCAGCTGCATGGAAACCCAAAATAATGTTAGCAGAAAAGCATGAGAACAAAGAAAGCTCATTTTTTTCACAGGCGGTGTGCCCAGATGAAGACTTCCCTCAAGTCATACTCTTTCAACCACTTAGGTGTAGGAGGAGTCCTCTCTCATTGGAGAAAAGCAAAGTGGGTCTTCCCATACTCTTCTGGTTATTTTGTCAGTGGATTCAACCTGACAATCTAATAACACAAGGATTAAACATTGAAGTGTATAGTCAACATGAGCAGTGTTTTAGAAGTTAAAACTTATGTTTTAAAAGTTATATAAAATATAAACTCAAATAGAAAAGTCTAAAAAAACCCTGGAAGTCTAATAATTTTTCTTAATCACAAAATACTTGTGTATTGGTGACTTTTAAGTTTCCTCTTTCACCGTTTTTTTTTTTTTTTAATATATCTAAAGTTTCATGATTAAAAATAGCCTAACACAGAAGTCAGCAAACTTTTTTGGTAAAAGGTTAGATATTTTAGGCTTTGTGGGTCATGCCTCTGTTGCAACTACCCAGTTCCGCCCTTGTATTGCAAAAGCAGTCAGATGATATATAAATGAATTAATATGACTATGTAAGTAAAACTTTTATGGACCCTGAAATTTGATTTTTACAGAATTTTCAGGTATCACAAAATATCATTTTTTGAATTTCCTCCCAATCATGCATGTAAAACTGTAAAAAAAAAAAATCATTCTTAGCTCACAGGCCATAAAAAACCAGGTTACAACCTAAAACTACAAAACCGAAGAAAAGCATGACATTGGACTGGCAGTGATTTCTTAGATATGACATTAAAAGCACAGGCAATAAAAGTAAGAATAGACAAATGGGACTATACCAAACTTAAACTTTTATGTATCAAGGACACAGTTAATGAAGTGAAAAGAACCTATGGAATAGAAGAAAATATTTGCAAATCATATTTCTGATAAGTGGTTAATATCCAGAATATATAAAGAATTCTACAACTCAACAACAACAAAAATCACTCAATTTAAAAATGGGCAAAGGCATTTAACAGAAATTTCTCTAAAGATGGTATATATTAATAAACGGCCAACAAGTATACAAAAAGATGGTCAACATCCCTAATCATCAGAGAAATGCAGATCAAAATCACAACAAAATATCACCTCATACCCATTAGGATGGCTACTATCAATAAAACAGAAATGACAAGTGTTGATGAGGATATGGAGATATTGAAACCCTTGTGCACTATTGGTGGAACTGTAAAATGATGTAGCCACTATGAAAACTATAAAAAAAATTAATAAACCTCAATTAAATAGAGTTGGGAGACCAGAAGGGGAAGCTGTCACACCGTGCAATGATAGAAGAGCCCAGTGGAAAGGAGAAAGACTCTTCTTTCCTGGCAAGGATTCAGCCAATGAAAAGTCATGAACTCTTTGTTTCCTGAGCCCTCCCACTCCCTTTCCTCCTCCATGAAAGCATGTTCCTTCCATTGCTCTCTTGGGGCTTGCACATGGCTCACCATGGTTGTAGACCTTGGATTGCAATTCTCTGCTGACCGCAAATAAACCCATCTTTTCTGGAGAAACACCTGACAGTCTTATCTGTGGGAGCATCCCAAATGTCCATTGATGGATGAATGGATAAATAAAATTTGGCAAATATATACAATGGAATACTATTCAGCCTTAAAAAGGAAGAAAATCTTGTCACATGCTGTAACATGGATGAACCCTGAGAACATCACACTAAGAGAAGTAAGGCGTGGGACTTCCCTGGCGGTCCAGTGTTGAGACTTGGCCTTCCAGTGCAGGGGCTGGGGATTCGATCCCTCGTCCGGGAGCTAGGATCTCATGTGCCTCATGGCCAAAAAACCAAAACATAAAACAAGTAATATGGTAACAAATTCAATAAAGACTTAAAAAAAAAGGCAGTCATAAAGAGACAAATATTGGATAATTCCATTTGTGTATGTGCTGCTGAAGGGAGCATGGATGATTCCATTTGGATGAGGTTTTTGAATAGTCAAATCCACCTAAACAGAAAATAGGATGGTGGTTACTAAGGCCTGGGAGTTGGGAGGAAAAGAGAGTATTATTTAATGAGTATAGAATTTTAGATTTGCACAATGAAAACATCCTAGAGATCTGTTTGCCATCAGTGTGAACATACTTAATGCTACTGAACTGTACCTTTAAAAATTTCCACCTTAACCATTTTACTTATGTGTTTTTTTACCCCAATACAAGAAATGAAAAAGTATTATTATTATAATGTAAAATTTGAGGATTTTATATTCTGAGAACTAGTTTGAATCAGAACCAAAACAAACTAGCGGGCAGGTTAGACTTGGTCCTCAGACCAACTTTGGTTGATCATTGGCCTAATGTAATCCAACTTACCCTGCAATCAGCATGCAGTCGTCACATATTTAACCTGCCCCCCCACAATCTTCATTGAATGTTACAACTGTAAGTGGCCATAGAGACTTGGTCATTTTGGAGGGTAGGAGTGGGGGCCTGGTGACCTGAGATGGGTATTTTCCAAGGTCAAAGAGGTAGTAGATGTTAGCTGCCTCATTGATTTAGAAGTTAGCTGCCTCATTGCTATTTGGAGTTATCTATAGATTCTTAATGTTCATGCAAACGATTTTTGATTTAACTGGAGGAGAACGCAGTAGTTAATTCCACAGGTGCTGCTATAAATACACATTGAATTAAACTCCCCTAGTAAGTAGTCACGTGGTGCTCTAGTCCTCTGTGCCTTTAGGCTTGGAGTTGAGAGAAGAAAGGACAATACTGATTGCAGAACTCACTTTACAGATGAGCTATTGTGCTAAAATTGGCTTATATGTGGTTTTACAAAAGTTATTTAAGTAGTGTTCAAGATGTTGTGAAGTATTTAAAATAAGCTCATTTAATACTAGTCTCCAGAAACGTTACCTTGGCCACCTAGCCACTTAAGGGAGCTGTGTAAATTTGCTCCTCTTCTTTACAGCATTAATTAACATTTAAAAAAGAAGTAATGTTTTAAAAAATTTCAACAGTAAATTTTAAAGATTTTATAGGCTTTATTCAATGATTCATGAATTTGGCAGCATCCCATCTCACAGACAGAAAGAAGCTCCAAGGCGTTGTACAAAATTAAAGAACTTTACAGGCAGAAGGGAGTGGGACCAGGAAGTTATATTAGCAGAAAGTGAATTGGCTGTGACAAGGTCACTTTCCTTTAGGGGATGATGTGAGTCTGGGTGTGTCCTGTCATGGCATAGATATATCCGGCTAATTATCTCACTAGTGCTGACCAGGTGATTCCTTGATTGACTGGTTTAAGATTCCAATTCCGGGAGAGGCTGACATTTTAAGTCTCCCTTTGGTGATGTGGAGTTGAGCAAAAGTGACTCTATTTTAGGCCTGTTGTCTTGTTTTTAACAGTGACAACTTAAAAGACAAACCATTATATGCCAAATGCCTGACTTTCTAGGGGTCACCAAAGAGCGAAGGACATATAAGACCCAATTCAGCAGGTCAGGATCTAAAATTAAACCATGAGTGAAATGCAAGAGGCACAGCGTTCATTCTGCTCTGTACTGTGAAGCAGGACAAGCTAGGTTTTGCCTGGAAATGATAAAAATTGGTATACCAAACAGCTTTTCATTGTCAAGAAAAATTAAGCTTTAGAAGTGTTAGGGGAAGCACGCTGACTGAAACCGCCCACCCTGGACAGGCACCATAGTAACTATTTGCATCAGCTGTTTTACAACAGGAGGTCCTGGTAAGGAACACGGAACTAATAAGCCACCACCAACCATTAGGGTTTGGGAGAGGTCAAAAGGAGACACCACATGTCTGCCCATCTCCCAGAATCCTTCTCTCTGGCATCCATGTTGGCTGAACAAGGCGTGGACCACCAGGAAGGACTCTTGAATCAGAATGATTGGCTAAAGACAACCCAGAAACTAATCCCATCACCATAAAGTCTATGGTGACTTATAATGTCACCATAAAGTCTCACACCTGAGACTGTGAGCCACGTGGCAGAGCAGTTCTCCTGGGTTCCCTTACCTTGTTGCTCTACTTCCGGATGCCTACTTCCAATAAAGTCTCTTGCTTTGTCAGCACATTGTTAGCCATTGTCAGCACTCTTTGTTAGACAAGAGTCCGCTCTTGGGGCCTGGAGTGTGTCCCCCCCCCCCCCCCCCCCGCCTTTCTACAACAGAAGTAGAGTAGAAATGACAACACAGTCCATAAAGTTTACGTGATATTCCAGAGTTTAGAAAGCATAAACATTAATGCAGTGCATGAGCCTAGGCAATATCCTGGTTTAGGGGAAAAAAAGGCTTAAAAGACCTTCTTGGGACAATCACATAACTTGAAAATGGACTGGACGTTCAACACTATCAGGGAATTGTCTTAGATGTGGTATTAGTATTGTGATTCTGAAGCGAATGTTCTTATTTCTTTAGAAGACACAGGCTGAAGTATTTAGGGGTGATTGATTTTGATACCTGCAATTTATTCAGACGGTATAACAAAAAGGCATCTCTATTTTCTGTATATTTGAAAATCATCATAAAGAATTGGGGTGAGGGGAACAGAGGGCATTTTTCAAAAGTTCCTTAGCTAAGGGAACTGTGAAGACCTCCTGAGCTATCAGTAGCTTCAATTTATAGTTTGGTTTTGTAGCGCTGTTCCTTTTCCCTACTGCAGCAAGGAACACTCTGTGACCCAGGAACAAGCAGCTCTTAATCACCCTTAAGTCAATAAGATTCAGCTGCAAGCTCCCCGAGGGGGTAAAAGTCCACACCCGATATAATCTGCTTTACATTCCTACGCTATTACACTTGGCACGTTCACCTTCAAATTGCAAAGTTATTTGTTTTGCATTTTCCGGCAGTTGTATCTGCATTCGGAGGCCCAGGCTGAAGGCATTTCTTTCTGGCCCGTGAACACCCAACCACTCATTGTTGAATTCTATTTGCATCTATCTATACTTTAGAAAACATTTTAAAAAACAATGAATTGCATCCTGCATTTCAAAAATGAAAACCTGGGAAAAAGCTAAGAATCTGGTGGTATTTGGTCATCACCATAAGTATCTTGCTACCGGGTACTGGCCTACTAGGATAGCGCAGGCTATGAACCGCCACAGCGATTCCACTTAATTTTAGCAATTAGGGCGGCTGATCCCGGAGCTGTTCAAGCTATCTGCAAGTTAGCGTCTGGTCTAGGACAGGATAGCCAGTTTGGTGTCAGAAGGGCTTGTGCGGAGGGCGAGTGGGACAAGGACAGGGGCTGGGCCGGGAGGGGCGTAACGCGCCGCGGCACCTCCTTTACCAACACGGCCTCGCCGCCGGGGTCCGGCCATCTTGGTAAAGGCCAGAGCAGCGGCCAGCCCGGGGCTGCCAGATTCGAAGGTCACAGTGAGTGAGTGATCGGGCGACGTGGAGCGGAACCTAGTTCGGCCAGGGCCCCGCGCAGCCTCGGGCCGCCGGGTGGGCTGCGGCGCCTGCTCCGCCCGCGGATGGTGAAGCGGCGAGCGCTGAGGCGCTGCCTGCAGCTGCTGGCGCCCTTGGCGGAGCCGGCGCGGCGGGGCCGGGGGCGGAGGAACTCGGGCGCCGGCCGCCGTGGCCCCTCCCGCTGCGCTGGGGCGCTGTGTCCGGGGGCGCTGTGGCCAGTAGCCGAGGAGCAGCAGCAGCAGCAGCAGAGGCGGCGGCGCGCGCGCCTGACCGCCCCCCGCGCCAGGTGAGCCCACGCCCTGCGCCCGCCTCCCTCCCCCGCGCTTCGGCTCGCTTCCTCTCGGTCTCCGCGAGGAGCGGTCCTCACGCCCCGGCCTGGGGCTGCTGTGGCCTCTTCGGCGGAGTAGAGCGGGCTGTGGGTGGATTCCTGCTCCCGAGCCCTGCTTCGTCTCGGAGATGCTGCACTTGTGAATGGCAGGGGTTCGTTTGAATTTGTGCGGAGCCCGCATCTCTGAAGCTGCGTGTTTGAAGCGCCACATAGGTTTTTTTTTTTCTTCCCCCACTTGGGAGAGTAGCCGTCTCTGGGATTTGTTATATATAGGTCCAAGCTTCTCTGCAGTTCACGAGGTAGCGTCTTCACCGACTGGAATATATGTGGGTGTCTTTTGGTGTGTGTGAATGAGTGGTTAGGCAACTCCCATAGAACAATTTCTGCTTCACCTATAGTACTTATTTCTAAAAATTCGTTCCGACAGATTTCTCCCCATTTATTTTGAAAGTTAACCACGGAAAGGAAATGAGCTCAAGTTTGGAGCAAGGTGCGGCGAGGTGATAGAAGACGGTGCTTTCTTTTTTTGTTTTTTGACCGTGCTTTCTTGTTTTCTGTTCGGTGGTTTGTTTCTCAAGTTGAGTGTTACTGCAGGCTTTTCAAAACAGGTATTCAGATAGTTTTTCCCCCCTCCTTTGACTAGAACTCGCTATAATCTTGGTAGTTGAGGCCAGTACGTTTCTACAGGCTTCTGAGTCTAATGCATCATATCTCTGTTGTACCTGGAAAATACTAGTATGAGAAAAGTTAACCTTTAAAAAGTCACTTGATTTTTGGTTTTTCCTTTACTGCAGTTGTTCTGTATATGTTATAATATGACTCACCTGGTTTACTTTGGCTAATTAACATCAAGTGTTTGCTGGTTGATACTTCTGGTTAATGTATTGAGAAAGTTATTCCTGAAATACGGCTCTCTGAAAATTAAGAGATAATTTCCATCTTTGTTAAGAATGAATATCTAGGAGTTCCATTTCTGTTTTCGGTTTCATTGGTTTTGATTTAGCCTCAGACATCCATACTGTTTAGAAAGAAGTTATGTAATGTTTAAAAAGAAAAGATTACCAGTGTCCCACAGTAGTCTGATTTTGTTGGAAGAAAATTTCAGTCTGTTAGAGAAGAAATTTAGGTCTTGTTTAAAATTTAAGAGCGATACTGACTTCAAAATGTTTTAAGTTAAGTGAAAATATAGTCACCATTTTCAGATTTTATTTAATTACATTCTGCAGGCCTTCCTGCTGCAAGAATTTTGTAGTCTCCAAGTAATACTTAGTGTATTTCTCATACTCTTATTTTCATTCAGCGTCTTGCATTACACTGTACAGGATTTCATATTGCAAAATTTAACTATGAAATTAATTCAGTTATAACTATATGAAGGGCATTTTAATCTAAGCATTCCTTCGTAGGGTTTGGGTTTTTGTTACGCTTTCTATGATAGAGTCATCCTATACGAAAAGGGTGTTATGTTAATTTTTAGTATTAGTGACTTGGGAAATTGGGGAGTTTTTTTTTTTTTTTTTTTACCCCACCCTTGCGGGGAGATTTTTAAGAACATTTTTGTCTGTGTTTGAAAAAGTACTGCTTGCCTTTAATTTGTTGTTTCATTCTGCTTTTTCTTTGTAGTGGTAGACAGCTGTAATTATAGTGAGTTTTTCCATTCCATTCTATTCTTTCTTTTCTTTGTAAATTAGAATATGCCTGTAAGTGGTTTGTGTTGATCTGGGCATTTTAGATTGAAATGCATACAGGTAAGAAATGTTTTCATTGAAGTATTACTGAGGAAATGAATTGTGCACATAATTAATGCGCACACAATTCATCCTGAAGGCCTGAGGGCATGCATAAAACTGGTATTGAAAGAATCACCCATGTGATTTCCAGCCTAAGTGAAGTAGTGTACTATTCTTGGTGCTAGAATACTGAAGACTTCTACCTTTCTGTATTTATAGTGCTTTTCTTGACTTGTCTTTTGAATTTAATAACCATTAATTGTGTATTTAAATATTTTAATTAACAGACTTTGTGACAGATCATGCATGAAGTCATACATCTCAGGGGCAGTATTGTTACGTCAGAGATACCGTCTTTGCCAACTCAGTTGTTTAAATAATGTATTGTTGCAGAAACCAGAAATCAAGAAACCAAGCACCATACTCGGAGAGTTGGAAAACTCAGGTTTATTACGCCAGCAGGCCCAGAGGAGTTAACACTCCAAGCTCTGAGCCCTGAACAAAGGGGTTACAGAGTTTTATAGACAGATTATAGTGGGCAACACTAGCTGCTAACAGGCTGGTTTAAACTAAGGGGTTTTGCACGCGCAGGAACAGGAGTCAAGATGGGGAGGGGGATGCCTGACCTTTACACGGACATGCATGATTAAGCCGGTGTGCAGGAGCTGGGCAATTGCAAAGAGCAGGACAAGGGTGAGTGAGATAAGCTCCAGTTCCTAGTATTCCCCACTTTCTGAGACTGTGTGACCTACGTGACCTACAGACTTTGCAAGGAGCAAGCTGAGTTACAGAGGCAGAAGCAGCAGGAGATTATGTAAAATTTTAACTTTTCCTCTTCATTCTCCCCTCTTGATGCTTCTATCATTCATTGTAGAAAGCATCATCTCATGTTTTGGTAGGACATTCAGAGCTCTCCATTGTTTAGGGGACTATATTGAGTTATTACCGTATGTAAATTTATGGATTCAATCCGAGAGGTTATGATCCTGATAATTGTATTGAGGATACAAGGGCCAAACAAGCGCACGGCCAAGAGTATGAAGAGAGGGCCTGTTAAAGGGAGAAGCCAGGATGCCCAGCTCCAGATATTGTTTCAATTATCCCAGGAATTAGCTAGTTTCTCTCTCCTTTTTATGATTCTATTCCTTAGCTGTTGGGCCATGTCCCTGACTATTTCTGATTGGTTGCATAAAAGCAGCATTTTTCATTCAAGAAGAGGCAGATGCCTCCCTTTTCAGCTGTCAGTAGGCCTAGACTTCTACTTTGTAAAACCACCTCAGCCAGGGAGTCTAGTTGGTCCTGTAATGAAGAGAACAGCAATAATACCGACTAGGGATAGAGGCCAGGGTTGACAGTGAAAATCTATTGATATTTTGATAGCTGGATCCTCAAGCTTCGGCTATGTGTTGACCAGCCAGCTGCTGGAGTGTGACTGGAGCAAGGCTGAAGAATCCTCAAGCTTCTGCCATGCGTTGACTAGTCAGCTTCTGGAGTGATTAGAGCAGGGCTCAGTCCTTCATGGGTGAGGGCTGTTGTCTTTGGAACCAGACCTTGAGGAGGTTTTTGGGGGTCCTGAACTGCTTTCTAGGTGTCCTCATCACAGGAAGTCGCTGCCTTCTGGACTCTGGTTTGGTGGATCCAAGAAATAACACCTATAATTTTAACAGCAGTAGGGGCTGCCAGGACAACCGTGTGAGGGCCTGTCCAGACTGGCCAAAGTGGTTCCTTTTTCCGGTCTTTTAACCCATACCTCATCTCCTGCTGACGGGGATGAACCCAACTGCCCAAAGGAATGGGTGTCCTTTCTCAGGTTTCTCGGGCAATTTGGTGGAAGACTTTTACCAGGGCCCGGAGGTGTTGGGACCTCTCCAGGTCAGCTAGTTGTTGGTGGTCTCCCTTGAGCTTTTCTATCACTGAGGGTGGTCTCCCATATAAGATCTCAAAGGGAGAATAGCCAGAGGACCTCGGGGTGCATTTACGGAGGGAGATGAGAGTCTCCAGAATGATAAGGCAGCTTGTTCTAGCATTGTCTGGGTGTTGGCTGGAGGATATTCCTGTCGTACTACTACTTGGAGAAACAGACTTAACAAGAAAGTTAAAGATATATGGCCGAAAGATTAATAGAAGTAGGAAAGCTGCTAGGGGGCTAGCCAGGAGAACCAGGTCCAGACATTGGTTTGTGACATTAGTGTTTCTCTAGGTATGAGAAGATGCAAGAATTTGAACTCATAAAAATCTTTACCTGAAAACATCTGACTGTCTGAAAGCCTGTTTTTCTGGGGTTTTCCCAGAGCACAGAGTGCCTTATTTTTTGTCTCCACCCTGAGCTCGTTTCAAGGGGATGTTGAAGGTCAGCATCTTACAGTGGTCATGATTTAATCTTTGTAGAGGCAGCTGGCAAGGGCCAACTTGCAGTCAGCAGGGCCCTTTCATAGCCACGTATTTGACCGTGTTTTGGGGCATTTTATGGTCATTGTGTCCCACAGTGCTGGGAAGTCTCAGTCCCAGATCTAACAAAGATTCCGTTGACAGGCCACTCAGTGTGTTGTCACTAGACCAGGCCCGGTAAGTAGCAAAAGTCTCTGGACCATACCTGTTTTACTAGCCTCTCGGTCCAGGAAAATATTTCCTCTTGTTGCTTCTTCCCATATCTAGAGTTACATTATTACAATCACTGATCTCATATGAAACTGCATACCATCATTTTATCACAGGCTCAGTCACACATTTAGTAACATAAGAAATAATCTTCTGAAGCAAGCTACATAGAAAATAATATAGCTAGCAGTTATTAGTAAGATTACAAGCAAGAATTTAAGTCAAGAACTTTCACTGGGTATAGCCCGGTATACCCCAGGTCATCTGACTCAGTTAAATGATTATAGCCAAGTGTTAATCTCCTGGTTGTACATCATGGAGCATCTGCTGCTGCTGCTGCTAAGTCGCTTCAGTCATGTCCGACTCTGTGCAACCCCATAGACGGCATCCCACCAGGCTCCGCCATCCCTGGGATTCTCCAGGCAAGAACACTGGAGTGGGTTGCCATTTCCTTCTCCAATGCATGAAAGTGAAAAGTGAAAGTGAAGTCGCTCAGTCATGTCCGACTCTTCGAGACCCCATGGACTGCAGCCTACCAGGCTCTTCCATCCGTGGGATTTTCCAGGCAAGAGTACTGGAGTGGGTTGCCATTGCCTTCTCCACATGGAGCATCTGACCTTTATCCAAAGACTGGTTACTGAGATAAGCTTTAGAAACAATCTTATAGTGTCCTTTTTAATAACTTAATTAAACCTTTTAGCAATATAACAAGGAACTATCTCAGAAGTGAGTCTTAGTAAGCACAGACCTTAATTAACAAAACTAGAATATTCAGTGAAACATTTTTTCTTTTTTGGAGAACTCATTGTGAGGACATTAACACTGTAGCTAGGTAAGACTTTAACCCATCAAATAAAAATGAGGTCTGTCAGGGAGCCGGGAAAAGCCAAGTGGCTGTCTTGGATTTCCCATAGCCCTGGCTCTTTGATTTTCAGCTGTTGTTTATCCATTTTTAATTTCCTGATTTAGGAGCAGACTATTGCCATGTTTTAAGGACATCAGGATAGCAAAAATCTAACTGTGAGGGGTTATATTTTTTTGTTGAAGCAAAATGAGCTTTGTCTACATGTACCATAATCTTAAATAATGTTTATTTCCTTTACCAAAGTAACAAAAAGATTTTAAAAACAAATAAAAATCACTTAAAGGCAAAGAAATTCATAATCGGTTATTGAAAGCTGCATTCTAAGAAAACTTTGTTCTTTAAACAGAAGACCAAATTCCAGTCTGGTACCAGCTTACTGTTAATAAGAAAATTTGTTTATTTGCTTAATTTTAGAAAGTCTTTTCCGTCAATCTTGAAGAACTAGCAGTATTTTTCTAAAGGCATATGAGAGTAAAACCATAGAAGGCATGCTTAAAATCTGATTCTATTGCAATTGACAAAGAAACCTGGTCATAACACTTTAATATGATAACTAGAATTACAATTGACCATACTTTATCAGGGCATATCAGAGCTATATGAATTTCACATAATTTTACGATATCTATATTAGTAACATCAACCATACAGTATAACCTGAAAATACTTATCATCCCTTTAACAGTACTTCCCATGTGATTTAACATGTCCAGTGAACCCAGGTAGCTTAATAGCTCTTAGGAATGTCTCAGGGGGCCTCTGAAGCATCCCAAAGTTAGCTAGAAGTCAAGTTATTTAGGAAGTTTTGTCAATAAATGTCAAAAGGATTTATAACACTCAGGATCATATAAGTTACTGTGAAATAATAGTTATTTACTTAGCCAAAGTTAACTAAAGATTTCAAAAGTAAATATAGAACGGATCAATTAAGAGGTAAAGAAACTTAAATCTATAATTAAAAGCAGTTCAACGTCTGAAGAAAGTATGTCCTCTTGACAGAGAGAAAGGCTGAATTTAAGTTTTTGCACCAGCTTACTTTAAACTCATTTAGGTAAACTTAATTAAAGTTATTTTAAACTTAGTCAGTCCTAACCATGCACAAAACATTTTTTCAGAGTCTACCTTTCACATACCTTTTAACCACTTTTTGTAACAGTCACCTGTAAGTCAGACCTACTTTCTTTTCCCTTTATAAAATGTAATTTTATTTTTTATATCTTCTTTATTAAAAACATACATCCTACTTCTTCCTTATTAGATTAGCAAACAAACATTAATACTAGATATTTAATGTTGAATATTTCCCAGTTTATGTGACTCTGAAATTTATTTAGATTAATTTTTCTTGTATTTAGAATTGTTTGATTTGTAAGCATTTACTTTTCTTTAGGCCATTTAAATTAGAACTCATTTACAACTTCAACAATATTATCAGAAAAAAAAACAAAAGACATACACTGAGACATACATAAATCCAGATAGAGAGAGATCTTATAGTTTTCTGTTTGAGATTTAAAATATCTCTTTGACCCCCTTTTTTCCTTGCTTGAAGTTCTAATTTGCCAAAGGCTGAGGTCTCAGGCAAAGTTGGCTGTGTATTTCAAGGACATGGAAAGGGTTAACGTCAAGCTTTTCCCTAGGGAAGCCTTTTAACAAGCTAGCTGTTTTTAATTTCAAATGCAAAAAGAATTGATTTTGCAGTTTCCAAAAAGGAAAATTTCTCTTACTCCATTCAGTCAGCAATCCCGCACTCACAATCATTCAGAGGCTATCACAATACTTCCCTTCTCCTGAGTCTGCAGGTTTCCTTAACTGTTGCTCCTTTCCTGGGAGCTCCAGGGAGGTTATCAGTCACAATGCCTCCCTTCTCGTGAGTCCACAGGTTTCCTCAACTGTTGCTCCTTTCCTGGGAGCTCCAGGGAGGTTGTCAGTCACAATGCCTCCCTTCTCCCGAGTCTCCAGTTCTCCCTATCTGATGTTTCTTTCCTGGGAACTCCAAGGAGGTTATCAGTCTTCTCTTCTACCCGTTGGGGTAGGACCTGACTGGGGACTGGCCCCAGGACCTTACCTTATCCTGTGGCCATTCCTGGTGAGTTGGTTCGTCCCTCCAATGAGTCCAGTTGGGGCTTGGCCATCTGGAGAGTTGGAACACCAGTCTGAAAGAGAACCCGGAATACCATCAGGTGGCATGCCTCCTCGTTTGTCTCGGGGTTCCTTCACTCTAGCCCAGCCAAGCCACCAGTCTGGCAGCTCAAGGAGTCGGCATGGTTGGAATCTTGCTGGGGCCTCCAGAAATGTTGCAGAAACCAGTAGTCAAGAAACCAAGCACCACTCTTGGACAGTTGGAGAACTCAGATTTATTATGCTGGCAGGCCCAGAGGAGTTAACATTACAAGCTCTGAGCCCCGAACAAAGGTGTTACAGAGTTTTTATAGACAGACTATAGTGGGCAACACTAGCTGCTAACAGGCTGGTTTAAACTAAGGGGTTTTGCGCTCAAGTGGGAACAGCAGTCAAGATGGGGAGGGGGATGCCTGACCTTTACACGGACAGGCATGATCAAGCAGGTTTGCTGCTGCTGCTGCTAAGTCGCATCAGTCGTGTCCGACTCTGTGCGACCCCATAGACGGCAGCCCACCAGGCTTCGCCGTCCCTGGGATTCTCCAGGCAAGAATACTGGAGTGGGTTGCCATTTCCTTCTCCAGTGCATGAAAGGGAAAAGTGAAAGTGAAGTCGCTCAGTTGTGTCTGACTCTTAGCGACCCCATGGACCGCAGCCTACCAGGCTCCTCCGTCCATGGGATTTTCCAGGCAAGAGTACTGGAGTGGGGTGCCATTGCCTTCTCCAAGCAGGTTTGCAGGGGCTGAGCAATTGCAAAGAGCAGGACAAGGGTAAGTGAGATAAGCTCCAGTTCCTAGTATTCCCCACTTTCTGAGACTTTGTGACCTACGTGATCCAGACTTTGCAAGGAGCAAGCTGTGTTAGAGAGGCAGAAGGAGCAGAAGGTTACATAAAGTTTTAACTTTTCCTCTTCAGTATTATAACTTCATAACTTACAAAAACTCTTTCAGGTATTTTTTTTTTTTTTTAATATATTTACATTTACTATGGTTTTAGAGACTTACGATATGTGAGATTATTAATGCCCTTCCACAGATGAGGAAAACAGGAAACTGAGAGCCTGGGAGATTTTAGTGATTTACCTGAGGTTCCTTAGCCCAGTAGCCCTGGCCTTAGGCTCAGTATGTGTATACACTGCTGCTGCTTATTAGAAAGGGGTACCAGTTGAAGCCAAGGTAAGTGTGGTTTGGATCAGCAAGCTTTGGTCAGTATCACAGCCGTAAGTTGTACCCTTAAAATGGTAGTATTATTGGCTATTGGGGCACAGGGCAGGCATCTAGATGGATCAGCATAAATTAAAAAATGATTGAAAATCAACTCAGTACAAGCCTGCTATCTGGAACAATTCATCTTTCCCCTCCGAGGCAGCAGATTTTCCTATTTATTTAATTTGGGGGCCTTCCCAGATTAAGAGACAGTGATACACTGTTCAAACAGTATATGCCTGTAGAGTTCTGTGCTCATTTGTAATCTCTCTCAGCTATAAGAATGAAATTGTCCGAATACACACCAAGCTTTCTCATTTTTCCGGCACCGCTTATAATGGGCAGATGCTTGTTTTGCTCACAAAAGACCCTGATGCTGGAAGTACTGGACAACAGCAGTAATTAGTTTTGAAAATTGTTTTCTGTATTTTAAAGGTCCTTCAGACTACAAAGGTGTTTGTTTTCAGATTACTTTGTTCATTCTTTAGGCTTGTTTAGAGAGTTCATGAAAAGTACTGCTATGTATATCATGCTATCTTATGGTTGATGTAACTAATAACAAAGAGTTTCTGAGCTCAGAGTTCTATTTAAAACTTGAGGCAAGTTTATCTGTTTATGAGTTAAACTACGTGAAATATCCCCCATGAGGTGAAATGTGTTACTTATCTCTCCACGCTGACCACAAGCTATGTTGGTTCTAAGTGTGTCTGAGCATAATTCAGATGAGAATATGGTTGATCAGCTGTCCAGCCTCTATCACCAGCCAAACCTGGACCCTTGGAGTGCCATGTAACTCTCTGGCCTAATTTGTTTCTCCTGTAAAAGAAAGAGGTCACAAAGGGATGACTTGGGTCATGGAGTGTTCAAGTTACAAAGGACCTAAGTATATGGCTGGTCCAACCTCTTTTAACTTAGAGATTTCCTGTTTCTACCCTTGAAAGAGTTTTAAGCCTCTTATGATACCTTGGAACTGAAACATCAAAATTAAACTTTTCCACCATTTCACAGAGATGAGGTACCGCCCTCCCTGACTTATGATGGGGTTGTTGTTGGTGGTGGTTTAGTCACTAAGTTGTGTCCGACTCTTGTGACTCCATGGACTGTAGCCCATCAGGCTCCTGTGTCCGTGATGGGGTTACATTCTCATAAACATAAGTTGAAAATATCATCATTTGAAAATACATTTACTATACCTATCGAACATGATAGCTAAGCTTAGCTGTCTTTAAGCGTGCTCTGAACACTTACATTGGGCTTCCCTGGTGGCTCAGATGGTAAAGAATTTGAACAGAGGAGCCTGATGGGCTACAGTCCATCGGGTCACAGAGTTGGACATGACTGAATGACTTTCGAGCATGTACATTAGCCCACAGTTAGACACAGTCATCTGCCGCAAAGCTTATTTTATAATAAAGTGTTGTATGTCTCATGTAATTTATTGAATACTGTAGTGAAAGTGAAAAACAGAATGGTTGTAAGAATATGGGTCATTTACCATGGTGGTTGCTAGCCAGCGACCCCAGTTATCTTTTGGGAGCTGTGGCTTGCTGCTGCTGCCCATCAAGGCAAGAGAATCTTTTGGTCCAAGTATTACTAGCCCAGGAAAAGATCAAAATTCACCATTCGAAGTAGGATTTCTACTAAATGCATATTGCTTTTGTGCCATTGGTAAAGTCGAAAAATCATAAGTTGAATCATTGTAAGTTGGGCTTCCCTGATGGCTCAGTGGGTAAAGAATCCACCTGTAATGCAGGAGAAACAGGCTGTGTGGGTTTGATCTCTAGGTTGGAAAGATCCCCTCGATGAGGGCATGGCAACCCACTCCAGTATTCTTGCCTGGGAAATCTCGTGGACAGAGGAGACTGGTGGGCTGCAGTCCATGGGGTCGCAAAGAGTTGGACACAACTAAGCACATGGCACACGTGCACACACAAGTTGAGAACCATTTGTACTTTAAAACTGTTCCTTTCTCATTCTTTCCTCATATAGTGTCTCAGTTTTATATATATATATATATATATATATATATATGAAATGTCTATTGTATGTAAACATATGTGTGCCTGTCAGAGCCCATTTTTGGACTGGGTGAATGGTAATCCTGGTGACCCTGTTGAATATCACCACAGTGAAGAATCTGACATATACTTTTGATGTTCTCAGCAACATTTTCTTGGTTAAGCATGATTATATTGAGCTTTATAATTTCTTTTTTGCTTAGCTGCCCAAATATCTTACAATCATACTTCATAACAATGGTGGTGATTTAGTCACTCAGTTGTGTCTGACTCTTTGTGACCCCATAGACTGTAGCTCCTCTGTCCATGGGATTCCCCAGGCAAGAAATACTGGAGTGAGTTACCATTTCCTTCTCCAGAGGATCTTCCTGACAGAGGGATCGAGCCCGCATCTCCTGGACTACAGGCATACTCTTTACCGCTGAGGCACTAGGGAATTACCCTTTTTAATAATGCGCATCTCCAATTTCATATAAACTGGCCACGTTCTAATACATTTTGTTGAAGACATAACTATGCATATATATGGTACCCTGAGGTCACAGAGTGATCAGTCTTCAAATTATCCCAGGAATGGTGGAGTTCCCAGGATACAAGTCTTCAAGTGCTAAAACTGGGAAAGCCCTGGGGTATTGATCCTCTTACCTAAAAGTGTCTCTTCTTGGGATTTGATTAAAAATTCTTCAAGTTGGAAGGATAAAATGCCAGGTAGTCATATACTAGATGAATTCAAAGACATATTTTCAAGGCAAGGAAGATATCTTCAAGGCCTCATATGTATCTTCTGTTTATATGACTGAAATATAAGATTAACTTATTTTTTTCCATGTAACTTTAAACAAAAGTAATTTAGCAGTTAAAGGAAATAGTTACATCATTTAAAATCTCCATGTAAAATTAAAAGGGCAGTTGTGAGAATTGGTATTTATTGTTTACTAAGAGCTTTTTATTTATTTATTTATTGTTTAGTAAATGAAAAGGCCCTGATGCTGGGAAAGATTGAGGGCAGGAAGAGAAGGGGACGACGGAGGATGAGATGGTTGGATGGCATCATTGACTCAATGGACATGGGTTTGGGTGAACTCCAGGAGTTGGTGATGGACAGGGAGGCCTGGCGTGCTGCGGTTCATGGAGTCGCAAAGAGTCGGACACGACTGAGCGACTGAACTGAACTGAAGTGCTTTTTACTTTGGGGTCTGAGAAACATGGGGAGAAGGCAATGGCACCCCACTCCAGCACTCTTGCCTAGAAAATCCCATGGCTGGAGGAGCCTGGTAGGCTACAGTCCATGGGGTCGCTACGAGTCGGACGTGACTGAGCAACTTCACTTTCACTTTTCCCTTTCATGCACTGGAGAGGGAAATGGCAACCCACTCCAGTATTCTTGCCTGGAGAATCCTAGGGACGGCGGAGCCTGGTGAGCTGCCGTCCATGGGGTCGCACAGAGTCGGACACAACTGAAGCGACTTAGCAGCAGCAGTAGCAGCTGAGAAACATTGTTGAAAGCAAAAAAGGCTAGCCTTGTTTGTGAGACCATACTGTTGGCTGTGTGCTACTAACTTTAGAACCTAGATATCTTTTCAAGACAAAGTTTTTGGGTTTTTCTTACATATTCAACTTGATTAGTGGAAAGAGCATGGATTATGGAGTCTTATCAACTTGGGTTAGATTTCCAGGTCTAACTGTTACCAGCCTTTTGACTTTATGAAAACTATTAAATTCTGTGAACCTCTGGTGTGTCACCTGTTACATGAAGATAATATCTATTTGGTGAGAATGTTATGAGAATTAAACTAGATAATGAATGTGTATAAATTGTCTGACACATAGTGCTCAGTAAATGATATACTTACAGCAGTCATGTGTGCCTCTCTGTGTACCCATGTTTGGATTAGGAAGGCTCTGTTTTTGGACAATTACTTTACATGTTTTTATAGCTTCCCTAAACTTCCAAGTTAAGATCATTGTGTCAGTTAGGCTTAGTTTTGGGAGGTCCCGTGTTGCAAGGCCCAGGCTTGGTACATGGCCTCTGTCTGAAGTCCTAGCTGTCTGTGCCATTCCCAGTGAGTTAACATCATATCATGGCTCAAGAGGGCTTGAGGCAGCAGGATGCAGGGAGACTCAAGAATGCCTCCCTTTCCCTTAAGGAGACTCCCAGAGGCACCGTATGAGACTTCTCCTTCTGTCACATCCACTAAAGTGTTGTCAATATAGCTGGAAGGTGTGGAGAGGTAGTCATTAATTGGGGCATCAGTCAGCTCAGTTGTGTCCCACTCTGCGACCCATGGATCGGGGCACGCCAGGCTTCCCTGTCTATCACTGTTGCCCTAATGGGCTGGGAGCGAGCGAGGAGAATGAAGACAGAACACAGAATCTGGTGCAGTGGGTCAGGGGACCTGTGGTCTCTATTGGACTGAGTTGCAGAGTCCACTCTGAGTACAACTTTTATTCCTAATTGCAGACTACAAGATTTTCTCAGATCTTATGTTTTTCAAGACACATGCTGTGTTAATCATGTACTCCTAAATGTCATGGGCTACACTGCCATAGTCCAGATCTTGTGTTTACCTCAGGCCATTCCCTTCGGGGCTAGTCTCAGGAACAACTAGCAAGTGTGTAGGCAGCATTCATGCCTGGCACTGACCCGATGTTCCAAGGTCCATGCTTTTATGATCCCAGTCATACTCCCTTCTGGTTCTGGCCTTGGGGTTTATAGCAAGGAGATTATTCTTAAGAAAAACATGAAAGATAATCATTAACATAATTTCCTAATATATGCTATTTTTCCAGGTGCTATTTCTCTGGAATTTCTCGAGGCTGTGAAAGTACATTATTAGGAATTCCCACTACACATCGCCAACTCCCGGAGCTTGCTCAAACTCATGTTCATCAACTTGGTGATGCCATCCAACCATCTCATCCTCTGTCGTCCCCTTGTCCTCCTGCCTTCAATCTTTCCCAGCATCAGGGTCTTTTCCAGTGAGTCAGTTCTTCACGGCAGGTGGCCAAAGTATTGGAGCTTCAGCATCAGTCCTTCCAATGAATATTCAGGACTGATTTCCTTTAGGATTGACTGGTTGGATCTCCTTGCAGTTCAAGGGACTCTCAAGAGTCTTCTCCAACACCACAGTTCAAAAGCATCAATTCTTCTGCGCTCAGCTTTCTTTATAGTCCAACTCTCACATCCATACATGACCACTGGAAAAACCATAGCTTTGACTAGATGGACCTTTGTTGGCAAAGTAATGTTTCTGCTTTTTAATATGCTGTCTAGGTTGGTCATAGCTTTTCTTCAAGGATCAAGCGTCTTTTAATTTCATGGCTGCAGTCACCATCTGCAGTGATTTTGGAGCCCCCCAAAATAAAGTGTGTCACTGTTTCCATTGTTTCCCCATCTATTTCCCAAGAAGTGATGGGACCGGATGCCATGATCTTCGGTTTTTGAATGTTGAGTTTTAAGCCAACTTTTTCACTCTCCTCTTTCACTTTAATCAAGAGGCTCTTTAGTTCTTCTTATCTGGGGCATACCTACCCTAAGTATAACTGGCATTCTGTTACTGAAGAGAAAATGGAGACTAGATTTTATGGTAGGCATCTTCTGGGCTCTACCTTTTGTCACCACTTTACCACTGCAGAATTCAGCTACTTAAGTATTCCTTGATAAAGACTTTTCAATTTTTATCTCCATAATTAGTAGTCTTAATGGGAATGCCCCTTGTTGAATTTTGTTTCATTGTTCTTTGGTTACTTTTGCTTCTCCTGTAATTTGATTCCCACCAGATTCTCTGAGAAAAATTAAGTCTACCCCAGTGAAGAGTAATTAGGATTTAAGCTCCTGTTCATTTATTCATTCAATAAATATTTATTGAGCACTCATCATGCATAGGCTGCTGTGGGTTATTACAGACAATGTTCATTATCACCGAGTGTGTTTCCCATTTTTTTTTTTTTTTTTGGTTTGGCTTCCTGGGTTCACAGAGTTGAATTTGTGACTCAGCTGGGTTGAGTACAAGGTCTGTGACCTGTCAAGCCTTGTCTCTAGCAGTGTAGTCTTCGCAATGTGTAGCCATCTTGAGGTTAGGCCACCTTGCTAACTTGGAGTGCAAGACTTTGGAGGAAGAATAGGCTTTGTTGTTGGCAACTGCTATGCTAGCATAAATTCGAGGGTACCAAGGTGTTTTCTTTGAGCTGGAGAACCTAAATGCCCATGCTAGCTTTGCACAAATTGCTGATTGAAGGTAGTGGTTCCCAATCCTGCCTACACATCAGAATCACCCATAGAGCTTTTAAGAACCACCTGGGGAACACCTACCTGACATTTTGATTCAGGAGCCTCTGGTATAGTTTAAAAAGCTCCACAGGTAATTCTGATGTGCAGCCAGCACTGAGAACCACAAGTTTGAGGATTTGTACCCAGCTGGCTTGGAAATACTCTAGGGAGGAGTCCCACTTTGCTCTTTATGAGTTGTCAATCATACAAGCAGAGCCCTCCTTGATCACCTGTTTTGACCGCCAGAAGGGGAATGTGGGAGAGCTCAGAGATTTAGTACCTGGATAGCACATGTGAGACAGTGAAATGCTTTAGGGGACACTTAACTAGAGCTGGCCTTGCTTGCCTGATTTGCCTGTACCTATTGTGAGATATTTTTCTTTGAGCTGGAGAACCTCAGTAACTGGGGCTCAGGCTCTGGGGAGAGTGCAAGTTGTGGATATGGCTGCTATTAATACTGTGAGTTTGCTCATTTTTGTTCTCTAGGGACAATAAGGGGAGATGAAGGGGGCGGGGATTATTTTCAGAACTGAATACTGGTAAGGTTTGTGAGAGCCTCCTGGTGAATCTGGAGGAGTAGGTGTGGCCACATGGAGCTGTGGGATTACAGAAGAGTTCTGTGGAGAATCGTGGTTTCATATTTTTTTGAGTTGTGTGAATTCTAGGAAGACCAGGGCTTCTCTTCCTCAAATATAAGAACAAAAACAGTCCAGAGTTTATTCAAGTTTGTTCACACCACTGCCCTCAGCCCCCATCTTATTAGTGCAGAAATGTCAAAACAGAATTCAAAGTGGAATTTTTTCCACTAACCCTTATTACTAAAATAGTGTTTAGCATGTAGTAAAACAGTGACTTAGTTATTGAGGACTTACTGTGTGCCAGACACAGGGCTGAAGGATTATGTGTCTTTTGTCCAATCATCCAATGAATAGGCATCAAACAGGGAAACTAGGCTTAGAAAACTTGACAGGGGTGCCAAGTTGAGAAGTATTTATTTTTAAAATGTTTTAAATCTCCCATGCTTCTTTTCCTGATAATGTGTTTTTTCCTGATAAATGATTTAAAATATACATTATGTTCTTTTTTTTTTGTTTTTGGATAATGCTTGTATAATTTACTACATCCTAGTATTCATAAAATACTGAATTAACTCAGGGATCTCAAAATACTTTTGAGCCTCAAAATTCTATCAGGGGTGCCTGAAGGCCTTTACTCTGAACCTGTTACACTGACAGGAGATCGGCTGACCAGGGTCTGACTCCAGTACTGCCCTGGGCCTTGCTTCCTTGTAAAAGCCCCCACTGTTGGTTTGGTTTTTGTCATTTACTTCTTTCTCACAAAGGATCAGCAAGACTGACACCCAGGACAGAATGATGTCTGCCATTCTGATGTGTTCAGTGAATCAGGGGTTCACGTAACCCTTCTAGTGACTTGCTTGCTTCCCGTCACTGTCTGTCAACATCAGGGCCCTTTAACTTGTCTGTATTCAGGAGCTTAAGAGCCTTTTCAGTCTTACTGACCCCGGGGATCAAAGGACTTTGTCAGTGTGAACTATTAATACTTGGCATGTAAGGAAAAGTGTTTCTTGCCATTTCAAGATGTAGGGCCCATTGTTTTGGAAGTGCCTTATTCTAAAGATGACTTTTCGTTATTCAAAGCTGACACTTTCTGTAAATATGGTATGGTTGCTTGTGGGCTTTGTTGTTTTTTTTGCCCCTGAAGGATTTTGAATGCTTGGAGGTTAGGGGCTTGTATTACCCATTGCACCTAGAGAGTTAGAATTTAGATACAGTACAAACTGTGCTTGTTAAATATGACTTTAAAAACGCTTTAACTAGAGGCGCTTACAAAAGATATCTCAGATCTTAAGGTTGAAAGTCTAAGGGTTGTTTGATGTATCAGATTTGTCATGAAATGCCTTCTGACACACTTTCTGCTCTGAATGGCTCCTGGTTGCCTAGTCAACCTGTGGAACTGTCCCTGTGGCTGACTCTGCTGTTCTCAGGTGAAAAATACTTGACCTGAAAGTGAAAGTGCTAGTCGCTCAGTCGTGTCAGACTCTTTGCAACCCCACGGACTGGAGCCCACCAGGCCCCTCTGTTCATGGAATTCTCCAGGCAAGAATACTGGAGTGGGCCACCTTTCCCTTCTCCAGGGGATCTTCCTGACACAGGGATCGAACCCAGGTTTGCTGCATTGAAGGGAGATTCTTGACTGTCTGAGCCACCAGGGAAGCCCAAATCCCTTGCCAACTTGGCCTAGGGAAAGTGGCCAGATCTGAGCTGCTTGAGCTGGAAACTTCCTGGGAGGCTGTGGCACTGGAGAGGGCAGCCCAGGGCTCTTGGCCACTTTAGACAGGGCAGAGTGGCATAAACGGGCTGTTTGGTGCAAAGACTGTTAGGAAAGGGTTGACTTTTTGCAGGTATGGTCCAGTCCTCTCATTTTACAGATGAAGAAAGTGAGCTTTGATAGTAAGTGACTTTTTAAAGGTTGCAGAATTTAGTAGGGCAAATTTGGAACCAGAACTGAAGTCAGAAGTCTTTTAAAAGAGTGCACTTTTCCCCTCCTTATCCTTTGTGTCTATCCGGGAGCTATGAAGACACATTTCTCGATTCCTTTCCTTATGAGTTATGCTTTAAAAACAGGCAGCTTTCAACCCAGTTCTCTGTGACAACCTAGAGGGGTGGGATGGTGTGGGAGATGGGAGGGAGGTTCAAGAAGGAAGGGGCATATGTCTGTATACCTGTGGCTGATGCATGTTGATGTGTGGCAGAAACCAGCACAATATTGTAAAGCTATTATCTAATTATAAAAAAAACTACACGAGCAGTTTTTCTTTTTCCATCATTGATTATGAGACAGGAGAAAGAGAGGCCATATTTTTCTTTTTAATAACTTTGTTTTTATTTTTGGTAGTGCTGGGTCTTTGTTGCTGTCAGGGCTTTTCTCGAGTTACAGCAAGCAGGGGCTACTCTGTAGTTGTGGAGCACAGGCCCTCAGGTGTGCAGCTGTCAGTAGTTCTGGCTCCCTGGCTCTGAAGCACAGGCCAGTAGTTGTGGTGCGTGGGCTTAGTTGCTCCAAAGCATGTGGGATCTTCTCGAACCTGGGATCAAACCTGTGTCTCCTGCATTGGCAGGCATATTCTTTACCACTGACCCACCAGGGAAGCCCGAGACCACATTTTGACAAGTGTATTTTTGTTGAAACCTAGGATTAAGGAATAGTAAATGAACATTTAAGATCCTCTTAACATATTTAGAGGTCAAAATGTGATACATTTTGAAGTCACACAGGCATCAATTTAGACTTTTTCCTTCTCATCCTTCCCAACCTTTTCAATTAAGTAATTCTGTGTATTATTTAGGCATTATTGATTATACCAGAAAGGAATCTGCACTTTTTGTTTGGTATTATTTTCAAGGTATTAAGGAGGTGATGACTATATCATTTCATTAAACTTATTTTATGCATGTCTTCTCAATTTGCTGTAACATGCCATTTTAATTTGCTAATCCCAAGGATTCCTGTTGTAATAATGGAAGTTGTATTTTTGAAGGGGCTTTGGTCTTAAGCTGGCTCTTTATCTTTTTTTTGTTTTGTTTTGTTTCTAATCCTAATCAAAGCTTTGGTTTCTTATTAACATAGGAAAAACTTTTATCATAGAGGAAGCATCTGCAGAGTTTATCTTGGTGACTTAAAATCTATAAATAGCCTATGAAATGATTTTTAGCTCAACATAATGAATTTTGTCCAATAGCAAAGAATTTTCAAAGCCTTTGGCATTCTATGATCAAAGACATTAGTTGTTCTTGATTGCTTTTTAAAAAGAAAACATGTTTTCTAATTCGTATCCTGCAGAGTCTGATTGTATTTTACATTCATCCTTCTTAAAACTGCCTATTCTGATTTCTTTTGTTTTTTACATGGTTTAACCATTTATTCAGCTCTGTGTGCTCTTGGTAAGTTAGTGTTTCTTTGGGAATTATTTGTGTCTAATGACAAAAACAAAACAATTTAGTAACCAGTTTGCAACCCTTTTTTCAAGGGAAAACAGCCCATGGATTGGGGGAGTACAGGGCCTCACAAACAGTGGAGTGCTCCTCCCTGGGGATTTTGGGCAAAAGGGAGTTCTACAGAAGAACTCCTTAGAAGAGGCAGCCTGGAGACAGGATTCAATTGGCCAAGAGACTGGTCATTTCCTTATAAAGCCAGCAGGTCCTATTTTCTAGGGTAACGTCATAAGCTAGTTTAGCTAAATTGGAGGCTTGTGCATGCTGTATGTTTGGATTCCTTGACAGGTATTTCCCCTAAGTGAAGGCTGACTTGGGTTCAGATTTGTGATGTGGGCCAGGCTACTGGGTGGTGGAGGTGGTCCTGATAAATATATATTGTGTGTGTGTGAAGTCACTTCAGTCGTGTCCGACTCTTTGTGACCCTATGGACTGTAGCCCGCAGGGTGGCCACGCCCTCTTCCAGGGGATCGTCCCCACCCAGGGATCGAACCCACATCTCTTATGTCTCTGCATTGGCAAGTGGATTCTTTACCACTAGTGCCACCTGGGAAGCCCTATGTGTGTGTATATATACACATATATATATACGTATATGTATATATATGTGTATGTATGTGTATTAACTTTATCATTTGTCAAAGTAATTTTTCTGACTAATCAGATGAGCACTTTATAAGACAGATTTAAAGTTTCTTTTTTTTTAACACAGAAGATAACTGATGTATATAAAGAATAAGGACACTTAAACTTTTTATTACTTTTTTTACGTAAAATTTTTAATGAAAGAAAAATTTCAGCAATCTGAATTTTAAAATCTGAAATTCTCGGATGTTATCCTGCCCCTGAAAAAAATAAAACAGCTCAGTTGGATCTTAAGGTTCTATTTGTCATATTTACTCTATTTACTCTTCTGATCACAAATAACAGTAATACTCTTTGTATTTGTGTCACAGTGAGAAAGGTGGCGCTAGCGGTAAAGAACTTGCCCACCAGTGCGGGGGATGCTAGAGACACAGGTTCAATCCTTGAATTGGGAAGATCCCCTGGAGGAAGAAATGGCAACCCACTCCAGCATTCTTGCCTGGAGAATCCCATGGACAGAGGAACCTGGTGGGCTACAGTCCATAGGGTTACAAAGAGTTGGACACAACTGAAATGACTTAACACAGGAGAAATACTAACCCATGATGTCATAGCTCTTCATTACAGCCCTTTAAGGATGTAGTTAGGTATTATCTTTATTTAGCAGTTGAGTAAGCCCAAGTTTGGGTTTCCCTGTTGACTTAGCAGTAAAGAATTTGCCTGCTAATGCAGGAAATGTGGGCTTGATCCCTGGGACTGAAAGATCCCCTGGAGAAGGAAATGGCAACCTATCCCTGTGTTTGTACCTGGGAAATCCCATGGACAGGATCCTGGAGGGCTATAGTCCATGGGGCCGCAAGAATCAGACACGACTTAGAGACTAAACCACTACCACACCCAAATTTGGAGAGGTTAAATTACTCTCTAAGCTTAACCTCTAGTTAATGGGAGAACTGAGTCCTGTCCCGATTCCCTACTAATGTACTTTCCACTACTGTGAAGATAAATTGCTCACTGATGTATATTATATATACATATATCTAAGTGTAATCATGTATATATATATATATAAATTCTAACTAATATGTTTTTGATACAATAATTGTTACTGCTGCTGCTGCTAAGTCGCTTCAGTCATGTCTGACTCTGTGCAACACCACAGACGGCAGCCCACCAGGCTCCCCCATCGCTGGGATTCTCCAGGCAAGAACACTGGAGTGGGTTGCCATTTCCTTCTCCAATGCATGAAAGTGAAAAGTGAAAATGAAGTCGCTCAGTCGTGTCCGACTCTTCGAGACCCCATGGACTGCAGCCTACCAGGCTCCTCCGTCCATGGGATTCTCCAGGCAAGAGAACTGGAGTGGGGGTGCCATTGCCTTCTCCGATTGTTACTGAGTTGTATATTAATACCATTGCCACGTGTGCATGCTCAGTTGTGTCCGACTCTTTGCAAGGCTGCCAGGCTCCTCTGTCCATGGAATTTTCCAGGCTAGAATACTACAGCGGGTTGCCATTTCCTCCTCCAGGGGATCTTGGTACTTAAGTATTAATTTGCTGACCCTTTTTTCCTTTGTGAACAACAGATGGATTTGTGAATAATATTGATAGCTAAGTTTGGGGAAAAAAAGCTAGAATCCAGAAGCAGATTTTGAGGTAATAAAGCCTCTGTGACAACTGATAAATATAAAATATAAAATTTTTAAGACCAATTTGTTTCCAAAAGGACAGCATAAATTCCATCTAGTAATTATCAACTGCATTCTCTACATTTCTTAGAAGATTAAATGCCAGCTTAATAGCAGAAAAACTTTTATTCCTGTGTCTCTAACCAAAGAGAAGTTTGAACTGCGACATTTGGTGAAGACAGGTTGTCCAAGTACAAATATTTTACTTCAAAAATTGCACACATGGGTAAAACACTTTCAAAAAACAAGAATGCTTTATTTCAAAAGCAAGTGTTTTATCTTTCTTTGACATTTAAGGATTGCCAGCTGCCTGGAATTGAATGTGTTGCTTTATCATTTAAAAAATTAAGGAATAAATAACAGTACAATGTGTGTTTGAGATTTCAACATACTCATGAATCATAACATTGGAAATCATCCTTCCTAGATTTGACATTTAATAAATAATAATTGAGTGACTATCCATGACATATCAAAGATGCTAACATTTATCTGGAAAATATTCAGAACTGTATTTTCAGATATCAAAAATAATACTGAATTCTCAATTTTCTTTTTTTAATTTATTTTTTATTTTATATTATAGTTGATTTATAATGTTATGTTTTAGGTGTACAGCTAAGTGATTCAATTATATATGCACATATATCTATTCTTTTTCAGATTCTTTTCCTATATAGGTCATTACAGAATAGTGAGTAGAGTTCCTTATGCTATAAGCTAGGTCCTTGTTGATTATCTGTTTTATATATAGTGGTATATATATGTTAATCCCAATCTCCTAATTTATCCCTCCTCCCACCAACTTTTCCCCTTTGGTAACCATAACTTTGTTTTCAAAATCTGTGAGTCTGTTTCTGTTTTGTAAATAAGTTCAATTCTGTTGTTCTTTTAGATTCCAACATAAGTGATATATGATCTTTTCTCTGTCTGACTTCAGTTAGTATGATCATCTCTAGGTCTACCCATGTTGCTGTAAGTGGCATTATTTCATTTTTAATAGTTGAGTAATATTCCATTATTATATGGAATCTTATCGAATTCCACATCTTCTTTATCCATTCCTCTGCTGATGGACATTTAGATTGCTTCCATATCCTGGTTATTGTGAATAGTGCTGCAGTGAACGTTGGGGTGCCTGCATCTTTTTGAATTATGGTTTTCTTTGGATATATGCCCAGAAGTGGGATTGCTGGATCATATGTTACTTCTGTTTTTAGGGGTTTTTTTTTTTGTAGGTTGTGGAAACTTCCATAGATTTGTTGAGCAACTTTCAAAGATCAGATTTAAAGGAAGAGATCTTGAAAGGTTCAACGAATCAAACCCAATTGCACATAATAATATACTTTCTTATGGTTATATCTGAACACACTGATTTTGAAACTATAGTGCAGATAAAAAATAGTAATCTTCCAATGCAGTGTTGGATTTAGTGTCAAAATGGGTATGTGAATTAAGAGGTGCATAGTAAGTACTCAGTATATGTTAGCTAGCTTAAAGTGGTGTTACATTGCAACGGAAGACCACACAGTTCCTGTTGGTTCTTCACAAACTCAAAGCAAATATTTTAAAGAATTGCAGAAATATTCTGGCAAAATGAAGCCACAGCTTTAGAAAAGGATCATAAAACTTTGATCGATATAGAGAACAAGCGTTTATTTCTGAAACTGCAGTTAAACATTGGCCAAAGATTGGCCACAATGAACATAAACTAGATTCTGGCCATATGAGAGAGGATCCACTGGAGTCTGAGGTAAAGGCCAGAATTTTGAGGGATCATTTATTGAAACAAACACGTGAACTGCATATTATCTTGAAATTTCTGGCTATGGCCAAATTCTACATTTGGGCCCTTTTCCTATTAAAATTGAAAACCATCACTCAAAACTGAATATACAATCTTTTTTGCTTTCCGTGAAAAGTTGATTCAACTTGTTGGGGACTACTTTTACACTGTTTGGAAAAATCTATATTCTTTACGTGTGTGTGCTCAGTTGTGTCCAAGTCTTTGTGACCCTGTGGACTGTAGCCCATCAGGCTCCTCTGTCCATGGCATTTTCCAGGTAAGAACACTAGAGCAGGTTGCCAATTCCTACTCCAGGTATTTCTAGTTTTATAAGGAATCTCTGTACTGTTCTCCATAATAACTGTACCAATTTACATTCCCACCAACGGTGTAGGAGGGTTCCCTTTTCTCCACACCTTCTCCAGCATATATTGTTTGTAGATTTTTTTTTTTTAGTAATAGCCATTTTGATTGGTGTAAGGTGATACCTCATTTTTTGTAGTTTAGATTTGCATTTTGCAAATAACTAGTGATGTTGGGCATCCTTTCACGTGCTTTTCAGCCATCCATGTGCCTTCTTTGGATAAATGTCTGTTTAGATATTCTGCCCATTTTTTGATGGATTGTTTATTTATTTATTTTGATATTGAACTGCGTAAACTATTTCTACATTTTGGGGATTAATCCCTTGTTGGTCTCTTCATTTGAAAATGTTTTCTCCCACTCTGTGGGTTGTCTTTTCATTTTACTTACGGTTTCCTTTGCTGTGCAAAAGCCTTTAAGTTTAATTAGGTCCCAATGGTTTCTTTTTATTTTTGTTTTTGTTTTCGTTAACTTTAGGAGATTGATCCAGAAAGATACTGCTGCAATTTATGTCGAAGAGTGTTCTCCCTATGTTTTCTTCTGAGTTGTATAGTATGTGGTCTTACGTTTAGTTCTTTGATAACATTTTAACTTTCTAAGTGGCACATAAAACAACTGCTTTACGAATCCATGGTGTCTTACGTTGGATGAAAATCAGTATAATGTGAAGATCTTCATCAAGTTTTGAACTCCCTTTTGTCACAGATTGTTGACAGTCTACATGTCTTTATGAATATGCCTCTCTCCTTGTACTCAATGTTGGCCAGAAATCAAGGCAGAATTTTCACTTATGGTTAACTTTGGAGACAGATATATAACAAAAAATAATTGGGACGTCTGCTACATTTGAAAAAGGAAACTCCAACCTGGGTATGTTTAGTTAGATATATTTTCTAAGTTTGCAAAGCTGAAAGCTAGTCAGCAGAGCAGGATCCAGTCTTCCTTAGTTCTAGTTGTTCTGTTATTTTATCTTTGATGTTTAAGGATGGCCTTTGTGAGATTGTTCTATATCCACTACAGAGTGATCACAAGGGTGATATTTGATGCAGAGCCTTTACCTGACCCAGGCGTCCAGCAGCTCTGTGAGTCTCCATGGGCTGATGCTCCCTTGGTCACTGGGTCATCTGTTGACAAAGCTCGTCGTTGTGCACATTCACCAGACGCATTTCTAGTACTTTTCCTCCAGAGGAACGAGTCCAGGTTGTCACAGTTGAGGTTATGTTCTTCTGGTTCCTTCCGATCATCTCAGGCTTACACTGTCCAGTGTGGAATGGTGCATCCTAGTGCCAGCATTTTGTGTTGCTTGAGCACCTTTCACGGGCACACATAACCCTGTGAACTCACCGGCGTCCATGTGCTACTCCCTCCTCTCACCCCAAGGATATTTTAAGAATCACGTGCACAAGCACTGTGATGGCAAGGGGGCCCTGAAGGGGAGTATGATGCATCTGAAGAAACGGATGAAGGAAATAGATGAAGGGCCTGTGTTTGGAACAGAGGAGAGTGTGGGCAGAGCTAGAAGCCCATACCCTCACGGACCATCTTACTGACTTTGTCCTCATTCTGAGAACAAAGGACATTCTCTGGAGGTTCCCCTTTACCACATCCCCACCTTTAAAAAAAAAAAAAAAAAGATATGCCTTTAAAAAGCTCTCTTCTGAAGTCTGGATTTTGTATGTGTTAGGGGTGGGGTATATTAAGAGAGGATAGGTTTTGGTGGAGACCTGCTTCTAAGGATTGATCTGGGCCTGAGTCGGAGGAAAAAATGGGTTCCATGTGAATAGACAACTTTAAAAAAGTTTCTTGTCCAGGAAGAAAACAATCACCAAACCCATTTTTCACTCTTGTTTCAGTCTCCAGGCCCCTGGAAGCCTCTTTGCTCTGTCACTTGCATCACCCCCAGAGCAGCCTGGATCCCAGAGATCTGTTTGCACTGGATGCAGTGCTCACCTTGGATCCTTCTTCCCTGTGATCCCAAACCCTGCCTCAGACTCACTGGGGCACAGGTCCAGTTTGTCTTCCGCACTTGAAACATGTACTTAATTTCCCCTAGTTCCTTTACTGCGTTAGTAGGCTTCCAGTTCTGACTCATCCCATTTTTAACTCCTAGCCCCAACCTGCCCTACAAAGTGGCCAAAGTTGGCCACCATCCACTCTCAAATCTTGGTGATGCAGCTTCTTTCTTGTCTCTTCGAATTAATCTTTCCTTTCTCACTATCACTGTCTCATCATCTTTTGCCTGGTCTGCTATTCTGCCTTTTAGTTCTTCAGTTAAAAATATATGATTATGATAGCTACCTTGAAATTTTGCTGGGGATGTTAATTTAAATGCCGTGTGTGAAACATGTCGCATAGAGCCTCACTGTTAGTGACGTTCTGAGTTTCTTCTATTTCCTGCTCACTCATTTATGTCCCTGGCTCCAGGTTTTAGCTACTCCCTTTTTGTTTCTATCCTGCTACCAGAGTTGTCGTCCCCAAACATGCCCTATTTAAGTGCCTTTAGTGTTTCCCCATTACCTGAGGGTAGCCAGACCTCCTTAACGTCACAGCCGCAGGCCCATCCTTTTCATGCCATCCTTACACCTTTACCACCCCGACTTTCAAAGCCTTTCTTGCATCTTATGTTCCAGGTACATTTGACACCTGGATGTTGTCTGAAAACCCTGCTTTGAGTTTTTTGTGTTTGGTTTTGAATCAGAGTTTCCTTTTCTTCTCCCCTATCTCTTGATTGTTGAAAACAATGAGCCAATACTTTATTATATATTTGGTAAACTTATTACATATGTGTGTCTGTATGAATATAAATGTCTGTGTGCAACAAGTGCACACAATCTCACAAACTGTCAGTCATCCCAAGGGGTGGGCATGAGGTCAGCTCTGCCATTGGTTAGACATGTTATCTTGTCCAGAAGTGACTTAAACTCTCTAAATCTGTGTATTTTCATCTGTTCAGTAAAGTAGGGTTTAAATGGATGGTCTTTGTTTCTGTCTGGACCCAAACTTTGTAAGGACTTGGACCCAAACTTTATTATAACCCAGGTAAAGCTATTCTATAGGAGGAACTGAGATAAATCTCCCAGGTCCTTTGCTTTCTAATAGAAGTTAAGGACTTTAGATGTTAACTGGATTAGGGAATAAAGAATTGGCAGTTGGGTGAGTAGCAGGCACTTTATGTATATTATGTCATTTAATCCTTTGAAACCTCACTTGAGATAAGTAGATATTTAACAGATAAGATAATGGAGGACTGGAAGGGTCAAGTCACCTGCCCAAGACATAAAGCTGGTTAGACTGTGGTAGCTGTTGGGCTCTCCCACCAGCAGCCATGCCTGAGCAGAAGTGGGTGCTTCAGCTTTTGTCAGCTGTGGTTTCTTAATACTGTTTTTCTCTGGACCATGAAGTGTTTACTCCAGACAGTTTTGGGGGAAAAGTTTTTGGTTGCGTGTACGTGTTCATCCTGGGGTTTGAGTTATTTCCCTTTCTTCCTGGGTAATATTTCTGTTTAAACACCAGTGAAGTCAAATCATAATGCTTGGCTCTCTGTTCTTTGTGCTTATTTTTCTCAGAAAGCAAATGTTTGTTTAACAGAATAGGAAAGGGATGAAATCCACGGCAGGTGAATGGATAGTCTTACTGCACCGTTGCTCACTTTAATCTGTCTGGAATCCTGTATGCTCAAAAGCGAGGATTTCAGTGCCTGAGGCAGGTGGTGTGAATGGGTGTGGGAGCAAGTAATTAAGAGGGCAGCAGCAACAGCTCAGGTTTGTTGAGCTGATGAGCCTGATGCGTGTGACTAATGCATGTGAGGATGTGCATACATGTGTGTTACATTTGCTGTATACTTTTTGCATGCATGTTTCTAAGTACTTTACTTGCATTCACTTTTTCATCCTCTCAATAACCCTTTGGAGGCTGGTATTATCATCTCCATTTTTTTAGATGAAGAAATCAAGGCACAGAGAGGATAGGACACTTGCTTACGTTTATAGAGCTAGGATTCATGCTTGCAGTCTATATCTGAGTTAATTCAAATTTGTATTGTTAACCTGTTACATTGTTGAAATGTCTCTCAACTAATGTGTATCGCCTTTTGTGGTGTTTGGACTCAATGGACTTTTTGGAGGGCGTTGGTAACAGTTTGTCTTCAAAGTAAAAATAACTAGGCCTTGTGGGGTTGTACTAAGACATTGGAATTAGTGAAATATCCTAGAAGAACTAAGACAATCCTTCTTATTATGTGTTATTAACCATGATATTTTTAAAATGCAGATATGAAAGTATTATAGATTCATGAAGATACTTTATTCTATAGAATGTTATTGAAATGGAAATTGTTCATATGTTTCAGTGCTGGCTGGTGAAGTAGATTTGTTTTGAATTACAGCACAGGCAGTAACAAGTAAGACAAACACCTTTTCTACTAGCAAGCAATAACAGTGGATTCTAAAATGATATTTTGCAGGAAGAAAGTTTCAGCCTAATAGAGATGACAGCATCTGTATTTTTTAACTTCTTTGTTAAAACTCAGTATATTCTTCTTCCCTCTGCTTTTTTTGTTTTTAGGTCTTCACCAGAGAACATGGATGAAAATGAAACCAACGAGCCCCCAATGGCAAGTAGCCAGTATCCTAAAGAAGCAGTAAGAAAGCGCCAAAATTCACGGAATTCTGGAGGAAGTGATTCTTCTAGGTTTTCCAGGAAGAGTTTCAAACTGGATTACAGACTAGAAGAAGACGTAACTAAATCAAAGAAAGGAAAGGATGGGAGATATGTTAATCCTTGGCCAACGTGGAAAAATCCCTCTATTCCAAGTGCTCTCAGGTGGCTGATAATGGAAAGAGATCACAGCAGTGTTCCATGCTCCAAAGAGGTAGCGCTTGTGTTCCAAGTGCTGTGTATTTGCTCTTTTTTAAAAAATATTATTTATTTATTTGGCTGCGCTGGGTCTGTTTTGCTGTGTGGGCTTTTCCCAGTTGTGTCACACTGGGTCTTCTTTCTAGTTGCAGTGCCCAGGCTTCTCCTTGTAGCAGCTTCTCTCGTTGCGGAGTACAGGCTCTAGAGCATTTGGGCTTCAGTAATTGCAGCAGGTGGGCTCAGCAATTGCAGCTCCCAGGCTCTAGAACACAGGCTTAATAGTTGTGTTGCACAGACTTCATTGCTCTGCAGCATGTGGGATCTTCCCAGGCCAGGGATCAAACCTGTGTCTCCTGCGTTGGCAGGCAGATTCTTTACCACTGAGCCACCAGGGAAGCCCCGTGTATTTGCTCGTAATATATGTATTCCTTAACTTTGCTGTAAATTGTATTAAGATACTCCAGTTAGGCAGTTGAGCCCTTTTATATGATAAGGTTCTGGAGAGATGACATGAATAAGGTACCTTCACATTCATAGTGGAACAGCAAAGTGCATGTGTGTGTAACTAGCTCTGATCTGGTGGCAGCTGGAAGTAGGAACAGAATGTCTTAAAAGTGCAGGGAAGGAAGCTGTTGATTCTGACTGATGGGATTGGAAATGGATTTACAAAGGAGATGATCTTTGAAGTAGGCCTAGAAAGATAAAAAGTATTTGGCAATGGTTATCCCAGTGGATGGTGGCGTGAAGAAGGTCACAAAAGGTGAGAGAGCATGACATGTTCCAGATTGTACTAACCCGTGCTTTGGAATATGAATTATGAGGGTTAAGCCTAAAGTGCTTGGCTCTTCATTCTTGGATAAAGCTGCTAAAATTTTAAAAGAAATCATCAAATAACCTTCCACTCCTTTAAAAATTGAGAGTAGGTTCCTGGCCTTTCAATATGCCAGTTATGCTTATGATGAAACAAACTTTGGCCTACGGTTTATTAGATGAATGAGATTTCACTTTGGCTGGGAGTGGGTGGCTCCCAATTGCAGTAGGACTTGCTTCTCTTTTCTTAGTTTCTGGCCGCTCTATTCCTCCTACCCACCTTGTCCTCTCTTTTCCAGCAGTGCCTGTCCTGCCAGCGATTGTGGGGAATTGAGAGATAAGGAAGCAGACACTGGAAGTGGGTGGGATTGGAAGTGGGAAGTAGGTGGGAAAAGAGTAGGGACATCACTGAAGGCTTGATCTGCAGGGAGGCAGGAGGGGGGGAGTAGGTGGTTGGTGGCAGCATTAGATCTTTTAGGTAAGTGTGTCCATTTTTCTTTAAAGGATATGGGATTAAAAAACAAAACACAACCCACATTGTCACTTCAATGCCAAGGAATGTGCATACTATTAATCCTAGTTAACAGAAATAACAAGAATGAATAATATTTTCCCAGCACTTTTTAAGAGTGAGTCAGGAGATTAATAAATAAAACCTGGATGGGAGGAACAAGAACATTTTTATTTCTTCTAGAGAACCCGGTATGAAGAGAAACATGGAGTCAAGATGAGAAGAAGGGCATAGGGCAGGAGGCCAAGATGGGTAGACTACCTGTTGGGTAAAATTCCTTCCTGGTATTTGGGCCACAGCCTCTAAAAATACAGCAGTAGCAGCAGTGTCTTTAGTATTCCTTCCTTTCAAAGAGGAAGCTCAGTGACCACATGAAAGCAGAAATACATCTCTGAACGCTGACGATTTAGAGATAACTAGAAACTGGGTTCACTTCTGAGAACTCATCAGGCCAGCGGTTCTTAAACTCCACTGTTTAGGTGCTAAAGCTCAAGCCATGAACAAAGCAGAAAGCACCCTTGCCTCCTGGGGCCTTAGGTTTAGTGGAAGAGAGACAGTAAATAAGTAAATGATGTGTGATAGTGAAAAACGATTAGTGCTTTGAGGAATAATAAAGCGGAAAAGGAAATGGGGGGGGGTTGGGAGCCAAATTCTTTAATGAAGCATAAGTATTTTTTAAAATTTATTTATTTTTAGTTGAAGGATAATTGCTTTTACAGTATTGTGTTGGTTTCTACCAAACATCAACATGAAATCAGCCATAGGTTTACCTATGTCCCCGCCCACTTGTATATCCCCCCACCTCCCTCCCCATCCCACCCTTTTTTTTTTAAAGGTAGGTTTCTTGTTTCTTTGATTTTCAGTTTAATTTTTATTTTATATTGGATTATAGTTGATTTACAAGCTTCTCCCCATGTAGGGTATTACTGAAATATTGACAAGAGTACCCTATTCCTTACAGAAGATCCATGTTGATTATCTATTTTGTATTTAATGGTGTCTATATGTTAATCCCAAACTCCTAATTTATCCCTCACTGCCATGTTTTCTTATACCTACAGCAGCCACCACTGAGCTTTCCAAGTCTGTGAGTCTGTTTTGCAAATAACTTCATTTGTATCATTTTTCCTTAACTGTACCTAAAAGTGATACCAGATTTTATTTGTCTTTCTCTGTCTGACTTGCTTCTCTCAGTATGATCATTGGAAGGGCCATGTACATTGCTGCAGATGACATAATTTCATTTTTTTTAATGGCTGAGTATATGTTCCCTTATATGGATATGCACCACATCCTCCTTACCTGTCTTCATCTATCTTCTTCATCTACTGATGGGCATTTTGGCTGAATCCATGTGCTGCTGCTGTGAATAGTGCTGCAATGCCTGTTGGGATGCATTTGTCATTTCAAATTACGGATTTCTCTGATAGACACCCTGGAGTGGTATTGCCGGGTATATAGTATATCTACTGTTAGTTTTTAAAGAACCTTCATATTGTTCTCCATAAAGGCTGTTACCAGTTAACATAGGAGGGTTCCCATTTCTTCATGGCCTTTCCACCATTTATTCTTTTTTATTTTTTAATTTTATTTATTTATTCATTCATTTTTGGCTGTGCTGGGTCTTCACTGGTGCACAGGCTTTTCTTGGTTGCAGAGAGCAGAGGGGCTACTCTCTAGTTGGAGTGTGTGGGCTTCTCATTGCTGTTGTTTCTCTTGAGCAGCACGGAGTCTAGGGTGAGTGGGCTTCAGTAGCTGCGATGCGTGGGGTCAGTATTTGCAGCTCCCGGACTCTAGGGCTCAGACTCAGTAGTCCTGGGACACAGGTTTAGTTGCTCTGAGGCATGTGGGATCTTGGAGCAGGGATCGAACCCATGTGTCCTGCATTCACAGGCAGATTCTTTACTACTGAGCCACCAGGGAAGCCCCCTCCAACATTTATTCTCTGTAGACTTTTTGATGTTGACGATCCTGATTGGTGCAAGATGATACCTCATTGTACTTTTGATTTGCGTTTCTCTGATAGTGAGTGATGTTGAGCATCTATTCCTGGGGTTTTTTCCTTAAAAGAGCCTTGTGAGTAATATTTACCAGTTGAAATGAGCTTCTTGAGAGTCACCCCTGTATTGTATTTTTTTTTTGATTACCTAGGACAGCACATTCAGAGAAGGCAATGGCACACCACTCCAGTACTCTTGCCTGGGAAACCCCATGGACGGAGGAGCCTGGTAGGCTGCAGTCCATGGAGTTGCGAAGAGTTAGACACAACTGAGCGACTTCACTTTCACTTTTCACTTTCATGCACTGGAGGAGGAAATGGCAACCCACTCCAGTGTTCTTGCCTGGAGAATCCCAGGGATGGAGGAGCCTGGTGGGCTGCCATCTATGGGGTCGCACAGAGTCGGACACGACTGAAGCGACTTAGCAGCAGCAGCAGCAGCAGCAGGACAGCACTTTGCATGAGGGCAAGTCACAAATACAGTAGCTCTGCAGGCCTTGTGATGCAGTTCCTCACTCATGGTTTTCCAGTTGTTGTTATGGGAAGTGTCCACAAAGGAACAGCATTTCTTCTTTCCCAGCACTGGTCACAAAGGGCAACTAGAAGATTAGGGCAAGTCTTGTTCCTGGGTTGTTAGTGGGAGCCCACTGTGTCGGAAGAAATACCTACCTGGGCTATGTCTCGATACTTCACCCCTTACCCTTAAGCCTGGGTCAGATCTCAACCCCTGCCAAAGCGCTGTGCTGAGCTTGCTGTCCTCTGTAGGTGGGGACTCCAAGGAAGGAGGCTGTAGGTGGGAATGCCTGGAGCACCAGGAGACACGGAGGCCAGGTGACTTTTCAAAGCTCTTGCAACCCAGAGGGTCTATTGTGTTTTCCCTGCACTTGGCTTAGTTTAGTTTTCCGATGGCCCTCCTGGATCAGGACATTCTGGTATCATTACAGGGTACGAGGCACCACAGGTCCAAGGGGGTTACTCTCTTGGCACGTCCTTCTCAGCTCCCTGAGCCCCATGACAGTCCAGCTTTACGATCCAGGTGCCGCAGGCTCCAGGGATGAAATACCAGCCCTGAAAAGTCAGGCATGAGGCGGGAATAGAGCCTGCTTCTTTCCTTTTTAGGTTGTCATTTACTTTTTAGTTTATGTTGGAGTTGTTGTTGTTCAGTCGTGTCTGACTGTTTGTGATGCCATGAACGCAGCACACAGGGCTTCCCTGCCACACTATCTCTGAGTTTGCTCAGACTCATGTCCATTGAGTCGATGATGCCATCCAACCATCCTCTGTTTCCTCCTTCTCCTCCTGCCCTCAGTTGTTTGCAACATCAGGGTCTTTTCCAGTGAGTTGGCTCTTTGCATCAGGTGGCCAAAGTATTGGAGCTTTAGCATCATTTGTTCTGATGACTATTCAGGGTTGATTTCCTTTATGATTGACTGGTTTGATCTTCTTGCTGTCCAAGGGACTCTCAAGAGTCTTCGACACTATAGTTCTAAGGCATCAATTCTTTGGCCTTCTTTATGGTCCAGCTCTCACATCCATGCATGCCTACTGGAAAAACCATAGCTTTGACTAGACAGACCTTTGTCAGCAAAGTGATGTCTCTGTTTTTTAATGTGCTGTCTAGGTTGGTCATAGCTTTCCTTCCAAGGAGCCAAGCGTCTTTTCATTTCATGGCTGTGGTCACCATCTGCAGTGATTTTGGAACCCAAGAAAATAAAGTCTATCACTGTTTCCATTTTTTCCCCATCATTTGCCATGAAGTGAAGGAACTGGATGCCATGATCTTAGTTTTTTGAATGTTGAGTTTTACACCAGCTTTTTCACTCTGTTCTTTCACCTTCATTAAGAGGGTCTTTAGTTCCTCTTCACTTTCTGCCAAAAGGGTGATGTCATCTGCATATCTGAGATTGTTGATATTTCCCCTAGCAACCTTGATTCCAGCTTGTGATTCATACAGCCTGGCATTTTGCATGATGTACTCTGCATAGAAATTAAATAAGCAGGGTGACAATATACAGCATTAATGTATTCATCTCTTAATTTTGAACCAGACTTTTGTTCCATGTCCGGTTCTGTTGCTTCTTGATCTGCATAGAGGTTTCTCAGGAGGCAGGTAGGGTGGTCTGGTATTCCCATCTCTTTAAGAATTTTCCACAGTTTGTTGTGATCTACACAATCAAAGGCTTTAGCATGGTCAGTGAAACAGAAGGAGATGTTTTTCTGGAATTCCCTTGCTTTTTCTGTGATCCAGCAGATGTTGGCAGTTTGATCTCTGATTCGTCTGACTTTTCTAAATCCAGCTTGTACATCTGCAAGTTCTTGGTTCATGTACTGTTGAAGCCTAGCGTGAAGGATTTCAAGCATTACATTGCTAATGTGTGAAATGAGCGCAATTGTGTTGTAGTTTGAACATTCTTTGGGATTGCCCTTCTTTGGGATTGGAATGAATACTCGCCTTTTCCAGTCTTGAGGCTACTGCTAAGTTTTCCAAATTTGCTGGCATATTGAGTGCAGCACTTTAACAGCATCATCTTTTAGGAAAAAGCTCAGCTGGAATTGCATTACCTCCATTAGCTTTGTTCGTAGTAATGCTACCTAAGGCCCACTTGGTTTCACACTCCACGATGTCTGGCTCTAAGTGAGTGACTGCACTATCGTGGTTATCCAGGTCATTAAGATCTTTTTTGTATGTTTCTTCTGTGTATTCTTCCCAACTCCTCTTAATCTCTTCTGCTTCTGTTACGTCTATACCATTTCTGTCTTTTATTGTGCCCATCTTTGCATGAAATGTTCCTTGGTATCTCTAATTTTCTTGAAGAGAACGCTAGTCTTTCCCATTCTATTGTTTTCCTCTATTTCTTCGCATTGTTCTCTTAAGAACACTTTCTTATCTCTCCTTGCTATTCTTTGGAACTCTGCATTTAGTTGGGTATATCTTTCCCTTTCCCCTTTGCCTGTCACTTCTCTTCTTTGCTCAGCTATCTGAGACCTCCTCAGACAACCATTTTGCTTTATTGCAATTCTTTTTCTTGGGGATGGTTTGTGTCACTGCCTCCTGTACTGTGTTACGAACCTCTGTCCATAGTTCTTCAGGCACTCTGTCTACCAGACCTAATCCCTTAAATCTATTTGTCACTTCCACTGTATAATCATCAGGGATTTGATTTAGGTCATACCTGAAGCCCTAGTGGTTTTCCCTCCTTTCTTCAGTTTAAGCCTGAATTTTGCAATAAGGAGCTCATGATCTGAGCCACAATCATTTCAGGGCTTGTTTTTGCTGACTGTATAAACTTTCTTCATCTTTGGGTGTAAAGAATATAATCAGATTTTGGTATTGACCATATGGTGATATCCATGTGTCGAGTCATCTCTTTTGTTGGAAGAGGGTGTTTGCCATGACCAGTGTGTTCTCTTGGCAAAACTATTAGCCTTTGCCCTGCTTCATTTTGTACTCCAAGGCTAAATTTGCCTGTTACTCCAGGTTATCTTTTGACTTCCTGCTTTTGCATTCCAATCTCCACTGATGAAAAGGACATCTTTTGTTGGTGTTCGTTCTAGAAGGTCTTGTAAGTCTTCATAGAATTGTTCAACTTCAGCTTCTTCGGCATCTGTGGTTGGGATATCGACTTGGATTACTGTGATGTCGAGTGGTTTGCCTTGGAAACGAACCAAGATCATTCTGTCATTTTTGAGATTGCACCCAAGTACTGCTTTCAGGACTCTTGTTGACTATGAGGGCTACTTATTTCTTCTAAGGGATTTTTGCCCACGATAGTAGATATAATGGTCATCTGAATTAAATTCGCCCATTCCAGTCCATTTTAGTTCACTGATCCCTAAAATGTCGATGTTCGCTCTTGCCATCTCCTGTTTGACCCCTTCCAATTGACCTTGATTCATGCACCTAACATTCTAGGTTCCTGTGCAGTATTGTTCTTAACAGCATTCAACTTTACTTTCACCACCAGACACATCCACAACTGGACATCGTTTCCACTTCCTCAGCCTCTTCATTCTTTCTGGAGCTATTTCTCCGCTCTTCCCCAGTAGCATATTGGACATGTGCTGACTCGGGGGGCTCATCTTTTAGTGTCATATCTTTTTGCCTTTTCATACTGTTCATGGCGTTCCCATGTTGGAGTAGAGTGGATTAATATGGTTATGTTTGTTTTAGGTGTGAAGCACCTTGATTCAGAAATACTGAGATGTGAGTCTGTTTTACAAATTAATGGATTTGTATCGGTTTTTAGATGGGTCGTGGAGGTGCTTTCATATGCTATTGATCCTTATCTGACTTGCTTCTCATAGTATGAGCTTTCCCAGATGCATCACTGTCATTGTAAATGGTCTGATTCATTCTGTTTCCTGGCTGAGTAATATTCCCTTGTATATATGGACCCTGTCTTCCTTATGCATCTCTTTGGTGATGGACAGTTTGGTCTTGACTTCCAAGTCTGGGCTATTGAAATCATGTTGCAGTGAATTTTCAGGTGTACAAGTTTTTATAGTTTCTTTCAGATATGTGTCCAGGAGTGGGATTACAGATAATTTAGCTCTAATTATTTTTTTAAGGAACTTCCATAGTGTCTAACTGGTGGCTCTTACCACTTCACCTTCTGAGGAACAGGCTAGGAGGGTTCCCCAGCATTTATTGTTTGTAAAGGTTTTACTGATGGCCACTCTGAATGTTGGGAGGTGATCCCTCATTGTAGTTAGCATTTGCGTTTCTCTACTAATGAGCTATGAAGGTGCTCAGGCTTTTTTTTTTCCCCCGATAGAACGTTGTGACTAAAATTTACCTCATTGCATATCCTGAAATTCACCCTCTTTTGTATTTTCTCATCATTACCTACCAGTACATTTCTCTAGGGGAGGTTTCATTAAAAGCTCCGCAGGTCTTATGAGGCAGTTGACCTCAGCACTAGTTTTCCAGTTGTTAAGGGAAGCATGACTGGGCAGCAGTATTTGCTCATTCCAAGCACTGGTTCTACAGGGAACAAGACCAGGGTAAGACCTGCTCCTGGGTTGTTCCTGGGAACCCCGGGTGCCAGAAGAGACGCTGTCTCAATTCTTCCAGCCCTTACCCTTAACCCTGGGACACATCTCAGCTTATGCCAAGGATGGGTGCTGAGGTTGCTCTCCTCTGTGGTGGGGTCTCTGAGGAAGGAGACTGGAGGTGTGGTCCCCGAGCACCAGGAGACGTAGCACCTGGCTGACTTTTCAAAGCTCTTGCATCCCAGGGGTCTGACTTGTTTTCCATGCACTTAGCTTAGCTTATTTGTTGGATGGCCCTCCTGCATCAAGACAGTCTGGTCCCAGCCCAAGGTTTCAGTACCACAGGTCCAAGGGGGTTGCTTTCTTGGCACATCCTTCCCAGCTCCCTGAGCCCCATGAGAGTCCTGCCTTAGGATCCAGCCTCAGATACCAGGGATGAAATACCAGCCCCAAACAGCCAGGCATGTGGGGAATAAAGTCAGCTTTTTTCCCTTTTGAGATTCCCTGGTGGCTCAGATGGTAGAGTCTGCCCACAATGTGGGAGACCCGGGTTTGATCCCTGGGTTGGGAAGATCCTCTGGAAAGGGAAATGGCAAACCACTCCAGTACTCTTGCCTGGAGAATCTCATGGATGGAGAAGCCTGGCGGGCTACAGTCCATGGGGTCACAAAGAGTCACACACGACTGAGCGACTTCACTTTTTTTCCCTTTTAGATTGTCGTTTTTTAGTTAATGTTGGAATAGAGTTGATTAACCCTGCCATGTTTGTTTTAGGTGTGAAGCAGCTTGCTTCAGTTCACTGAGGTGTCCATCTAGTCTTTCTCGGACTGTTGTCTCATATAAGTTACTCCACAGTGTTGGGAAGAGTTCCCTGTGCTAGACAGTAGATCCAGATTTTTTTTCCTATTTTATACCTGTCAGTGTACAGATGTTCATCCCAAACTGCAAGGTTATTCCTCTCCCCCAGCTTTCCCCTTTGGTAACCCTAAATTTCTTTTTTTAAGCCTGTGAGTCTGTTTCTGTTTTACAAATTGGTGTTTTTGTATCAGTCTTTTGATTGTTCTTGGGGTGACAGCATATGCTAGTGCTCTTTTTCTGACTTGCTTCTCGTTGTATGAGTGTTTCCCTGTCTACCTCTGTCCTTGTAACTGGACTTACTTCACTGTGTATCATGGCTTAGTGCCCCCTTTTATATCCATTTGATGTCTTCCTCTTATATCTGTTTTATGATGAACAGCTGGGGCCTGACTTCCAGTTCTTTAGCTCTTGAAAGCATGTTGCAATGAAACTTAAGGTGAACAAATTTCTTCTCATTACAGTTTCATTCTGATATAAGCACAGATGTGTGATTACAGATCAAATGTAGCAATAATTAGTTTTTAAAGAAACCTGCATAGTGTCCTCTCTGGTGGCTATTACCAGTTTACCTTCTGAGCAGAAGGCTAGGAGGATTCCTTTCCCCCACACCTTCCCCAGCATTTACTATGTGTAGAGTTTTTAATGATGGCTCCTCTGACTGGTTTGAGGTGACCCTTCATTGTAGTTAACATTTGAATTTATCTACTAATGAGGGGTACTGAGCATCTTTAGTATATGTCTTTTATTAAAAACCCGAGAAAAATCTACCTCTTAAAATTGGCTTCCTGAGATTTAGCCCTGTTTTGAATTTTCTTTCAGTTACCTGCCTGCATGCATGCTACTCCTCCGAATTTTTGCAACGCTATGGACTGTAGCCCTCCAGGTTCCTCAGTCCATGGGATTTTCCACACAGGAATACCAAAGTGGGTTGCCTTTTCCTCCTCCAAAGAACCTGCAAATTTCCCCAGGTGATTAAAAGCTTTGCAGGCTTTCTGGTGCAATTGAAAAGAGCACTGGTTTTCCAGTGGTACTTATAGAAGTGTCCACAAGGCGGCAGCATTTTCACAGTCCCAGCACTGGTTTAATAGGGCCAGAAGGTTAGGAAAAGCCCTGCTCCTGGCTTGTTCCTGGGAATGCCTGGTGCCAGAAGAAACGCCCTGGACTGTCTCAATACTTCCACCCCTTACTCTTTACTCTGAACAGGTGTCAGCTTATGCCAAGGATTGGTGCTGAGGTTTCTATCTTCTGGGCTAGGGTCTCCAAGGAAGAAAGCTTCTATGGGGACCCTGGAGCACCAGGATATGTGGAAGCCAGGTGATACTGCAAAGCTATGCGGCCCAGAGAGTCAATCGTGTTTTTCCAGTCCTTGCTTACCTTCCTTGTCCAGTGACCCTCCTGCATCAGGACAGTCTGGTCCCATCCCGAGGTTCCAGGCACGACAGGTCCAAGGGGGATACTCTCTTACCACATGCCTCCCAGCTCCCTGAGCCCCATGACTGTGCAACATTAGGATACAGCCAGCTCAGGCTCCAGGGATGAAATACTAGGCCCGAGGAGCCAGGCATGTGGGGAATTGAGTCAGCTTCTTTCTGTTGTAGATTGTTGTTTAATTTTTCGTTCATGTGGGACTAGTGTTGATTAACGTTGTGTATGCTTTAGGGGACAAGCATCTCGATTCACATATCGTGATGTGTACACCTAGTCTTGTCCCATAGGTTACTCCAGTGTTAAGAAGTTTCTCTGTGCCAGCCAGCTGGCCCACGTTTCTTACTGATTTATATTTGTCAGTATGTAGGTGTTAATTCCAAAAAGCATTTCCTTTTGATACCTTAATTTTCTTTTCTATGTTTGTGATTTGTGAGTCTGTTTCCCTTTAGAAATCGATGTTTGTATTTTTGGTCAGATAGCGCTTGCAGGTTGTATGGTATTGTAGTACGGTTTATCACTCGTTTTTGGTCATGTGAGAATTTTTGTTGCGCATGTCTGATTTCATTGAGTTTCATGGCTGAGTAATTTTCCCTTCTGTGTACCCCGTCTTCCTGAACCACCCTGTGCTGATGGCCAGTATGTTGCTGGCTTCCAGGTGTGGACAGCATGTTGCAGTGAATGTGAGGTGCATATATTTTTTTTATTAGTGTTTCTTTTGGATATAAGCCCAGGCGTGTGAATACAGATCGAATGTAGGTCTCCTTACCATTCACGGAACCTTCATAGTGTCCTCCTTTAGTAGCTTTATTGGTTTCCCTTCAGAGGATATGGCTAGCGTGTTTCCTTTTAACCGTTAGCTCCTTTCTAGGATTGATCATAGAGTTTTTAATAGTGGACACTCTTTGACTGTTCCGAGGTGATCCCTCATTGCAGTTACCAGTGGCATTTCTATCCTGATGAGTGCTGGTGTGTTCCTCTTATGTTTGTGTGTTTTAAAATTTATTCATTTTACTTGGAGGATAATTAGTTTAAAATATTCTGATTTTTTTTTTCTTTTGCCAGACATTGTGAATTGGCCATAGGCATACATGTGTCCCCTCCATCCTGAACCCCACTCGCACCTCCCTCTCCAGCCTGTCCCTGCAGGTTTTCACAGAGCACCAGCTTTGCATGCCGTGCTTCACACATTACCCTGCAGTGGTCATCTATTTTACAAGTTATAATGTATGTTTCAGTGCTGTTCTAATCAATGATCCCAGCCTTGCCTTCCTGCACTGAGTCCAGAAGTCTATGTCTACTTTACATCTGTGTTTCGTTTGCTGCCCTGTAAGTAGGATTGTTGGTACCGTCTTTCAGGATTCCATATATGCTTTAATATATGGTCTGTCTTTGTCTGACTTACTTAACTCTGTATAATAGGCTCTAAGTCCATCCACCTCATTAGAACTGACTGAAATGCATGGTCTTTTTTTTTTTTTTTTAAATAGCTGAGTAATGTTCCATTTTGTATATGTACCATAAATTCTTTATCCATTCATCTCTCAGAGGACAGCTAGGTTGCTTCCACATCCTGGCTATTGCAGACAGTGCTGCAGTGAACACTGGCGTACATGTCTTTTTCAATTCTGGTTTCCTTGGGGTATATGCCCTGTAGTGAGATTGCTGGGCCATATGGTAGTTTTTAGTTTTTTTAAGGACTCTCTATACTGTTCTCATAGTGGTTGGAGATAGATAAACATAGAAGAGGAAGTGGACAAGTAGGGTGGAACAATAAAGTTCTAAGATTAAGTTAGTACAGCAGTCTTTTCCATCACTGCCTGCTGTGTCCTTCCCTGTTCCATCCTGCACATGGATGGCACAGCTTCAGCCTTTACTCGGAACTTCCTAGTCCAAGCAAAAATCGGAGCATGACAATCAAATGAATAAAGCAAATTGCTCTGTAAAAGAAGAGCTTTTCCTGGTACAGGAAACTGAGAGAAATCCTTCTGGGGTGAGTGGGAAGGTAGGGTGGAGGTAGGGTTGAGTGGGTACCCAGTTCTAAAGACAGCTTCATGGGACATACTTGGCAAGTTTCACGAGTGGCTTCCTGGGAGAGACCTCAATGCAGCTCAGTGGCAGAACAGCAAAACACAGTTTGTGAAAGTTTTATAGAACCCAGTAATATGACCCTAAAATGAGCTCCCCTGGTGGCTCAGCGGTAAAGAACTCACCTGCAATGCAGGAACTGCTGGAGATGCGTGTTCAATCCCTGGGTTGGGAAGATCCCTTGGACAAGGAAATGGCAACCCTCTCCAGTATTCATGCCCGGAGAATTCCATGGACAGAGGAGCCTGGCGGGCTACTGTCCACAGGATCACAAAGAGTCAGACATGCCTGAAGTGACAGCATGCACACATATATGACCCTAAAACACAGCTTCTTGTTGCTTAATTCAAGGATAAAATGTAGAATAACCTAAGGAATAGTACTTAACACATTTGTTGTAGTTATTGCTTTACACCTGCTTATGCCCAAAAGTGATCATCTTATCACAAGTCAGGACCACGTTTCACTTTGATTAGTGGTAGAAAACTTCAAAGGAAAGGAATGAGGAGAACCATCTTTGTGTGTGATTATCCAGCAGTGATCACAGTCCTCTGCTTTGAATTCTGTGTACTCAGAAAGTTAGGTTCATAAGAGATCCAGGATCTGCACTTACGTCGTCAAAGGTCTTCTTTACTATTTCTAGAGGCTGACTTCCTGAGGTAGTTTTGCACTAGCTGAGCAAAGGGACTGCATCTAGGTCAGTCAGCTTCTGGCACTTACAGAAGAGAGCCTTTACAATCAAAGTTTTAAATTTAATTCTCCCTTTGTCAGTTGTATTTGCAAGTAAGATCTTACATTACTATATAGTGATTACTGCGTCTGATTCAGAAAGAAGTATATGCATTTTCAGTAGAAAAGCAAAAAAAAAAAAAAAGATTTATCAGGTGACTTCAGTTCTTCTCAAATAACCCTTCTCTCTATAATTTAGGTCAAAATGTGCTCATGATGATATATATACCTTCTTTTTGTTTGTTTTTAAATTAACTGCTGCCTTTCTTTGTACACATAGGAGCTTGATCGAGAACTCCCGGTGCTTAAGCCATATTTTATTGATGACCCTGAAGAAGCTGGAGTGAGGGAAGGTGGCTTAAGAGTCACATGGCTGGGACATGCGACAGTGATGGTGGAAATGGATGAGCTCATCTTGCTCACAGACCCCATCTTCAGTGCTCGGGCCTCCCCATCCCAGCACGTGGGTCCCAAGCGGTTTCGTCGCCCCCCATGCACTGTCAACGAGCTGCCCCGGATAGACGCCATCCTTGTCAGCCACAACCACTACGACCACCTGGACTACAATTCCGTCCTCGCTCTCAATGAGCGGTTCGGCAACGAGCTGAGATGGTTTGTGCCTTTGGGGCTCCTGGACTGGATGCAGAAATGCGGCTGTGAGAATGTGATCGAGCTGGACTGGTGGGAAGAGAACTGTGTCCCCGGACATGACGAGGTCACCTTTGTGTTCACGCCTTCCCAGCACTGGTGTAAAAGGACTCTGATGGATGACAACAAGGTTCTCTGGGGCAGCTGGTCTGTCTTGGGGCCTTGGAACCGATTTTTTTTCGCAGGAGATACTGGTTATTGCTCTGCTTTTGAAGAGATAGGAAAAAGATTTGGCCCTTTTGACCTTGCAGCTATTCCCATTGGAGCGTATGAACCAAGGTATGTAGATGTCCAGAGGAAGCATTCCTGCTACATGGTAAATCAACTGGGTTCAAAGTAGTCATGAAACATGTAATTTGTGATTTTATTGGTGGACTTTGTTATACATGGGGTAGGGGGCTTGTGTGTCAGACTCAGTTAAAAGTTTTTTTTTAATTTTAAAACATTTTAATTAGTCATATCAGTTAAATAATTATTCAAAATCAGAAATTATATTGCCAAGAAAAAACACCACAGTTTAAAAAATTACTATACCTAGCGCAAAGTTCATGTACTATTCTGACTAAAGTTAAACCCATCAGCCGATCATTAAATCTGACCCCGGCTTTGCCTTTCACATGGAAGGTACTCTCCTTATAGAAAGAACCACCTTTTTGCTCCATGACTGGACTGCCCCCATCCCCTGCCCTGTGTTGAGGGCAGAAAAAGCAAGGACTTGGCCTATAGCATCAGTCCCTGGTGATGGTCTCACTTCAGTCAGCAGTGAAGTCAGTCGGGTCAAGACCGTTTCACGACTCATGGTTTCACTGGCCCTCCAACCTCTCTGCGCTCGTCACCTGACTTCAGAGCAGATAAAGGTCACGCTAGCATTTGAGACCCATCCACTGCCTATCTTTTCCTTAACACTATTTAAAGAAAAAAGGAAGTGATTTCAAAGCACTTGGTTAGATTTCAGTGGACTGTGGTTGATATGTACATGTGAAGAGAAAAAAAACACTGAAAATAATGAGGTACGGGCTAATTTTAAAAATGCTTTATTTTCTAAGGTGTGTGTGTAGGTCATGTATGCAGACAGAATGGTATGTAGGATGGCATTTTATTTAGGCAGTCCTACAAAGAGAAGAACACTGACTCAGAGATGAACTGAGCAAATCTGATCATTTGTTTCTGATTTTGTTATACTTAAAACTTTTAAGTTCATCGAAACCATTCCATTACTATTTTTATTACTGCTTATTTCTCCCTTTTTTCCCCTAGTTTCATTTAAGGGACTAGATATTTTTACCTTATTGAAAACTATTATGAACCAGTAACACTGCCAGAATTTCCCTTTTCCACATACTTCTAATTCTCAATTCTAATGAAATCTCTCGAAATATCAGACAACCTGTTTACACATCAATTTTATATGGTATTGATCCTTATTCAATATATCTTCTTAGTATATTAGAATACTTCTTACGTGTAATTGTGAAAATAAGTTTTCATATGTAGCAGGATACATGTGTCATATATATAGGTGATGATACAATGTGTACAGCCAGGTACACAAATGCACTCATATAATTCCCCTTCCTGCCTGCATTGTAGCTGTCTTGTTCCTAAGATGGGAGAAGGATCGGGGAGGGGGCAGTATTTGCTCTAAATAATTAAATCATGGTAGCCTCTACTCTGCAATCCAGTTATCTGGTCAGTACTAAAGTTTTAGAAATAACGTTATCAGCAACATTTCAAAGTAGTCTATAAATGTAAGATGATTACACCCAAAATGATTTTCAGTGATCTTAGAATGTCTTCATCCTTACATCTGGGATCCCCTGTCATCAAGTTCCCTATCCAAGTCAGGTAGGATTTTAAGTTTTTAATTTTTATACTGTAGTGAGCATTTTAAATTTATTTCAGACAGACATGAAGGTAGAAAGGATATGTGTGTTTCTTTGAAGTACAAGTTTCAAAAAACCAGTAGAAACACCTGATTCTACAGTAGAACCAGTAGAAACTGTCTTCATCCTGCCCTGATTTCTGAGTGTCAGGAGATACAGCAGGGCAAGTGCTTCTCTCATCTGTTGTTGAGCAGAACACAGGGTCTTTGTCCTAAGCCCTACAGCTCCTCACCGTCGATAACACCCCTTGTGCTATTGCAGATAGATTGACTTTTCCATAATGTCTCTCAAAACCGGAGCAGCTCCCTGCTGGATCCAGACCGCTTAGTTTTAACTGCAGCATCAGCTGACAGTAGCAGACCCAGGATATAAATAATGTGAAGACACTTGTTTTTCTGAAGTGGTGGCTGGGAAAGCAAAGGATTTACTTGTAGATAGAACATTTTACTTATCAGAAATAATTCTTCATCCTAAAAGTGCTGGTTTTGTCAACTAAGTCGGTGCTGTCTTTGATGCTTTGAATAAACTGTCTTGTTTCATCCTCACATCACCCCTGTGAAGTGGGAATAGCTACTATTTCACAGACAAGGACGATGCAAGCTGGAGAATTTGAAGTGGCTGCCCAGGCATTCCCAGGAATCGGGAGAGCCAGGGTTCACGCCCAGGCCCCCTGTCTCCAGAGCTCTGCTCTTCCCAGGCATGAGGCAGCCGGTCAGCATTTCTACACTCTGTCCAGTCCCCCGAAGTCCCCTTTTTTCTTGCCAAACCACACACCTCATCTTCGGTTGTATGATGTTTAATTAAATCCTTGATTAGTAATTGGATTTTTTTTGCTCCTGATATTACAAATTATACAGTAATTTTTGTTTGCTTTTTCACTTAAGCATGTTAAAAAAATGGTTTCTGTAAGTCATTCAGGTTATTTTGCAACTGAAGTTTTGATTTTTAATTTGTTACCCATTATTCCACTTCTTTGATTAATACCAAGACTGCAAAATATCTTTTTAAGGTAAGACATTTCTTCAGAATAAATCCTCAGTAAAATGAAAATACATGTGGAACAAAATCTTACTAGTCAAAGGGGAGTTTTGCTTGAGACTTACCTACTTTATAGCAGTTTGTACAAAAAATATTTTAGTGGTCTGAGGGAGATGTTTTTGACCACTGTGACTTACTCCTGTGTAGAATCTTAAGGGTTGATGAAGCAGTAATTAGAATTTAGTGTATATTTCAAAGGCCATATTTAATAAATTACTATTTTCTAAGGTGGTTTATGAAGTACCAGCATGTAGACCCAGAAGAGGCTGTAAAGATTCACATTGATATTCAGACAAAGAAGTCTGTGGCAATTCACTGGGGAACTTTTGCCTTAGCAAATGAGGTAAGTACGACTGTGGTCACAGTAACTCATTGTGTATCTGACATAGGATAGGATTCAGGTACCTGGCAGTGTGTTCAGAAACCAGACTAGAATCTGAACCTGCGTGGTCATCATAGTCATCAATGTGAATTACAGTGGTAAATTATTAATTAGTAAAATAGTATATACAGTGAAAAAAACCTTTATTGCATGAGGTCTTTTGAATTATTTATATAACCAAAAATATGTGTGGTCTTAGGAAATAGAAAAATGAATCATCATGTCATTCCTCTTAAGGCAGGCTTTTGTTTTAGCGGAAGATACAAGATATGTACGGAATTACTCTAAAAGTGTTATAAAAAGTGGGACTGATAAAGGGGTCTGAGTCAGGGACTGTTACTAATTGAAGGGATCAGGGAGAGCTTCATGGAAGAGAAGACATTTAAACTTGGCTATGAGAAGGTAAGGAAGAAGGCATCTCAAGAGGAGGAAAGTGTGGGCATGGAGATGGTGAGCAGTGAGTTCGGGCAGAGTATAAATGCTATCAAGAGCAGCAGGGGAAGTAAGGCTGGACAGCTTAGAACTTTTCAGAAGTCTTACTTGTCCAGTAAACACTGATTCCGTGTCTGCTGTGTGCCAGGCACTGGGATAAATAAATGGTGGTTTTATTCCTAGACTAATAGAGAAGACTTCATTTTTCTATAAGGTATCCGGACCCTAGAACTCTGCTACTAGGCAGAGTTGTGGGATCAAACTGAAGCTTAGCAAAAAGCTTTCTCTTCTCTCCTGGAGCCAGGGCCTGTCCTAAGCAAAACTTAGAAATGGACAAGTGAACTGGGCTGCTTCTCCTTGCTCTCTGCAGCAGTTCCCACATTCCAGGGCCTCTCTGCAGGAGTCCTCTGCTTTAGTGCTATTTAAGCATTCACTCTCTCCCTCCTTTTTCTGGCCTGCCTTCTCCCTGGTTGCATCTTATTCCATAATTAATACACTGCCTGCCCCCTGTCTACTCCCTCCCATCAAAATTCCCACTCTGCGGTGCTACGATCCTGAGCTACACTGTTGGGGGGACACAATAGAATCAATAGCTGAATGACCATGGGCATAGGAAGGGTGAAGGTGAGTATGTGCTTCTGTGTACTTGGAGAAAAACAAGTACACAGGTTTACCACTATATTTAGTGGCAGAATCTTATTCCATGTGTGTGTGCATTCCATGTGTATATAAATTTAGATATAAGTATGCTTATTTATGTTCCATATATAATATATTTCAGCAACTTAGATGAAGTAATAGTATTTTATTAAACCCTGCAAACAGAAGAGTCAAAGATGAGTCCTAGATTTTTAACTTGAGTAATTGGGAAGATGGTTATGCTTTTGACTGAGATGGGAACTTGAGGAGAGGAGAGAAAAACCTCAGTCTTTAAGAGGTATTGTATTATTCAGTCTTCAGGAATTACTCCTGTTAAAAATCTAACCTTCATCTTTATTTGTTAATGAAACATAAAATACAAACTCATTTAGTCTTTTTGACATTAGTTGTGTAAATCTGACAACTGGGAGTTTGTTTAGCCTATGCTTTGCAGACAGTTTAAAATGATTTGCATGTAAATAGTTGTAATAACTGCTTACTACAGTATAAGCAGCTTAAGGATATCCTTGACTTGGCAACACTTAAATCAGATGTTGCTGTACATACATTTTATCTGAGGAATGTTGAGTGAATTTCTTAACATGTATTTAAGCATTTAAGTCACTAGTTTTGGTGGAAACAAACTGTAGGCACTACATAATATATGCTAACTTCTTAAATGACCAGGCTGTCTATATTGAGTATCTTATATCTTAGAAAGGGAACAGTTTTGAGTTGTCTGGGGCTAGTTGCCTGGCCTTTAGTGGGTCCAGACTGCTGGGAGCTTTCACCACTTACTCATATTTATGTCTTATCTACTATCTTGATTAATGTATATTGTTTGGTCCCAGGGCTATGGGGCATTTCTGTCTTCCCTGCAGGACTAAAATGCCTGCACTAAAATAGTTTTCTTGCCTACTTCTCAAGTTATCTTCTAGATGGTTGAAGAAGCCAAGAACTGACCTGTGAAGAAACTCACAGAGATGCTACAACATCAAAATCCATACTAAGTTATAGTTTATAACTAAAGTTACAGTTTAGGAAAGAAATTATTAGTGTGAGATAATTGTGTAAGTGTTTTATTATTGTTGTAGAACAATATGGTTGTAGAACACAGGGGAAGTGGGGAAGAGTTTCATCATTTTGAAATCTCTTAAAAACAATTTTGCAAAGGAAAGCTTCTTGACTTGGGCTATTAAAGTTATATTTTACTGGTGATATATTAGCAATCTCCTATGTGCAAAGAAAAGACTAACAGTAGATTTCTGTTATCAACTAACCTTAATAAGTGGCTATTTCTAGGAATACAGGGTAACCAATGCTTAGTTAACCTCTGTTACTCAGCAGACAGTGGCAGCACATCTCTGAACACAGCCATAAACCTAGAAGTGAGCAAGCAGGGAGGAAAAAACTTAAGTGTGGCTAAGCTATTAGCAGATCTGTACATCTGAAACCACAGAAAACTTGCCTGGTTTTCCTGCTGCATCACTGGCTGCCCCTTGGTAGTCTCTGTGACTGGTTCCTCCTCTCCCTCCCAGCAGTGAGAATGTTAGGACTCCCTAGTCCAGGGGCCCCTTCTCTTCTCTAATTGGTTACTCCCTGGGGGATCTCACCCGTCTCATGGCTTTAAACACGGTCTATGCACTGTAAGCTCTCTAACCCAGGTTTTTCCCTACAATCCACGTTTACTTACTTTTCTCCACTTGGATGTCCATCAGGTTACAAAAACTTCATACTAAAAGTTAAAAAGCTTCATACCAAACTTCCTGTTCTTTCGTCAAACTTGTTTTTCTTATATCTCAGTAAATGGCAAAATCCTCCTTCCAGCTCCTCAAGCTAAAATCTTTACTGTCATAATCCTCTGTCCCACTTTCTCCAAGTGCAGTCAGCTCACCTTTCAGACTATATTTGGACTCTGACTGCTGCTTATCCCGTTCACCAATGCCACACTGCCCCTTGCTGTCTGTTCTCCACACTGCAGAGGGCAGAGACCTTTACCCCTAAATCAGATCATGACATTTCTCTTCCAGGAGACTCCCTGCCCCACCCCCACCCCTGCCCCACAAGTCAAAGCCACAGTGACTCTTAACAGCCGCCTGTAAAGCCCCCGTGCAGTCTTCTCCGTCAGGTGTTTGCTCAATGTTGCCATCTCCAAGAGGACTTCTTAGGTGGTTGTATTTAAAATTAAACCTCCACCTCTGATAGTATTTTGTCCTCAGAGCATATCACCCACCCCAATACTGTTTTCTTATTGGTTCACTTCTTACTGTCTGCGTATTGGGATGTAAGCTCCTGGAAGGCCAGCGCTCTTACTTGGCCCCCTGACCTGGCCGCTCCGGGTAGTCACGGCACTACTGCCTGAAGGGTGGCAGCCGACTTACCGCCGGCGATCAGAGTAGAGGCCGGGTGATTTTTACTCCTGCTTTAACTTTCACATTTTACAGCTTTTCTGATTGAAACTGAAGAAAATAAAAACCCTTTCTGTAACAGCTGTTTTTTCCCCTTTATTTGATATAAAATAGCCACTATCCAATGTACAGATTTAACTCAAAAGAGAAATAACTGGTGAAATGATTTCTTTTATACCTTTTACTTTAATAATTATAACACATTCAAGTGGTTTTAATTTATTTGGAAAACATTTGAGTAGGTTGAAACATCCTTCAGTACTGTGCTAGCTTCACTTTTTTTTTTTTTTTTTTGAGCTGTGAAAAAGTGAGGAAACACAATGAAACTCCACTTGTCAAATCTGTTCTCCAGCTCCCTCTTCACGTCTCTGGCTACAGAAGTGGTATGTGGCGGGGGCTTGGGGATGACAGCCCTTCTGCAGCCAAAGATACTGTCTCTAGTGTTTGCTTACACACAGATACTCTTCCTCATAATCTTAAGTTTCTATATTCTCCCCAGATATTGGTAACACTTAATTCTTTAGCAGTGGTTCCATTTAGACTGGAATTTCATGTAGGGAAATAGTGATCAGAGTTCATGCAGTCTAATGATGTTCAATCTAAGTTGGCACCAACCGTTAGATAAATTGATACATTTGACACATATCAACTTAACAACAATTATATATTAGAAAGTGATTGACTCATTTGCTAATCTTTCAATGAAACGGAACGATATTATTTTAAGCAGGCTATGTTGGTTATTTTAGTTGAAATCTTGTTTGAATTATCCCCTCAAATATAGGTGTGCTTAATCTTTTTCCATTTTTGTTTCTCTCTGACCTTTGCCAGCATTATTTAGAGCCTCCAGCGAAACTGTGTGAAGCTCTAGTAAGATATGGACTTAAGACTGAGGATTTTTTTGTCCTAAAGCACGGCGAATCAAGATACCTTAACACTGATGATGAAGACGCTGAGTAATACAAACATAAGAGCTTTTCATGAAAAAGGCATCATTTGATACAGTTGTGAAAAGACTAAGAAATTCATGAATATTATGATTTTTTACATCTGGAAACAACTTCTGTAGGGTTATGTTCTGTTATAACCTGATACTAATATGATTGCTGGTCCATATAAACGAGTTCAGAGGTGGGTCATTAAAATCCACATTAGCCAACTCATTATTTAAGGTCCTGTCTCAGTGACATAAACACTGCAATGGGTTGTGTTTTTTTTTTACTAAAGCATTCTACTTTCATGGTAGGGTTTTGAGGTTATGAAAAACCGATTTTAAAAACTCACTTCTCTTTTTTTTGTTCTTAGGAGCCTTCTGCAAGGTGAGTCAAGGCTATATACCTACCTAGATTTTCTCAGAGGCCTGCACAGAGAAACATTTTTCATAGTTACAGAGTAAATTATGACATTGATTCCCATATGCTTATAGCAATTTGTGCTCTATTAAGATTATGCCAAATGGTAAGTGATTTATTTTTTTTAACATAAAAACATAGGAGTTTGGGCTAAGTTACCATTTGTAAAGACAATTTTTTAAAGAGAGGAACAGTATATTCTATGGCACATCTACAGTCCCTATGGCAGAAGCCCTCTGAGCTGGAAATTGTGGTTAAGAGACGTGACTTATGAAATTTTCTATTTTTAATTTAAAAGTCAGACCTGCTCAGCACAAATACAGCTGCAAGGAAATAATTTAAAAAGACAAATGCACATCTTATATGTTGACAGACCATATACTTTGGATTTTTATTTTTTCCCTATTCCATCTCCTCTCTGTGTATATATACTCATTTTTTTCCTGGTTTCTTAGCTCAAACTCCAATGTCAGCGAGATTTATAAGTATTCTATGTTTTACATGATTGTGATGTTTTATATTTTTATATCAAATGATCTTTAAGTACGGTTCTACTTGTATTAAGCCAGTGTGGAATGGTAGTGGTTAGTAAGAGACAGTGATTTAGCTGTAGATGGGCTCTGCAGGCACGTGGTGACTGACCCTTCCTAAGGGGGAGAGCTGGGCAGAAGCCTGTTCTGTCTTCCTGAGAGAGTCTCAGTAAAAATGAATTTTATTCATACAAAATAATCAAAGTACAGGTTTTTCTACACCAAATGCTACCCAGGCAGTGCCCTGTAATTTCTTTCACATATATGTGCACATTAGCCATTCAATCTGAACTTCAGTCCTGCTTCTACCGTGGACTCTGTGCCTCAGTGTCCTCGCGTGCAACAAGAGGATGACTCCCACCTACCTCCAAAACCGAATAAATAATAGTCAGTTTTTTTTTTTTTTAAAGCACTTTGAAAATACATTGCCTACTACAGATAGGTAGATTTGAAAGTGGAACACAGGCTACTGCTTTTGATATATTCAAGCATATATAGGGGAGTAAAACATTGAGGACTGACAACTTTATCTCCTGCATTTTGTAAATTTGCAGAGTTATAGCCAAAATAAATGTAAATAATCTATAGAAATTTCAGTATTTCTATCTACAAAGATGCAGCAAATCTGTTAAGGGGAAATGTATATGTAATACAGGTGAATGTATATGATTTGAGGGCACTAAAGCACAGAAAATTTCCCCATAAAATAAACCTTCAGAAGGAGAAAAAACACACTTTCACTCCAAAGGAATATTTTGCAAGCAGATAGGAGTCAAGACATTAGGCTTATTGGTGGATTAGCTCTGGCACGTGTTGCCCTAATACTAGCCTGTGCTCTGTGGTTCCTGTCCTCGCTGTTGCACGCCAGACTGAAAATTCATATCTCACCTCACCTCTGTGAAGCAAGCCATGCACATCTTGCGTAGTTATTTTTTCTCCTTCAATGGCCTTAATGTTAATTTTGTTTCCACATGTATTGTTTAACTGAGGGTCTCCAAGCACTTTAATTGGACCTGCCTCATTTTTTAGGCTTCCTGCCTCATTTTTTAGGCTTCCTCCATGCTTTAAGTTTTATCAACATTAGCATTACATTAGCATTCTTTCCACTTTGGCATTTTGTTCCTTAAGTACATTGAGCTTCATCTTTCCTATCTACATTTTGAAGGGTTTTATGTGCAAAGCAAAGACAGATTTTGAAAAATTAGACGAATGCCCTCTGTTCCCTCCAGTCAGTTTAATACCTTTCATTTGTCTCATCCTCTAAGTCGATTTCATTTTTCTCTTTGATTAATTAGCCAGCATCCATACCAACATGTGAGATTTTATTGAAATCCATTTCTTCTGTGGTCTGAGGAACACTTTGATACTCATTGCCCAAGAGGGTGGGGCCATCAAATAGGACCACCTAAAAAAGTAAGATGTGCCCTACAAAGGTAAAGCTCTAACTGTGCATTTTCACTGTGTAATTCTTTCTAGATAGTTAAAATGACACCCCCCTGCCGATTTTCTCTAGCAGTTTGACATTTCAAACTCAATGCTCTGATCTCCAGGAAATGTTATTTGTTTGAGGAAAAGAATAGAGGGAGTTTTAGAATCCAGTGCTGCTACAGCACATTAAAATCTAATCTTGATTTTAATGTGTGTACATTTTGAATATATATTTTCATTAAATGAGGAAAACTACGCAAAACTGTTATAAAGAAATGTGCCTTTCAGGGAAGTAATACTTAAGTTTGCATCACTGAAAATGATTCTTAGCTCTCATAATGTACAGCTAGTTGAGAAAATTCATCATATACTGAATGTTTTCTACTATAAAAACTATTTCTCCCAAGTTTCATTTCTGTATCAGTTATAACCCTGAGAAAGCACATTTTTCTGTTTGAAGATTTGTAACAACTTCCTTTGGAAATGTACGTATTTAGAAATGAAATTCAAAGTACTCTTTTCTTAAAGCTTTGCCTTAAATATATGAATAGGAAACCTTCTGCTTGCAAACTGATTTACTTAATAACCAAGCATAGTGGTGGTCATGAACTTGAATATTACAAAACATGGGGATGTGGGGTGGAGAAGGGGAAGTCAAATATAACAAACTGTTACAGTAGCTTATGTGACAAAGATACTATTAAAATAACAGCTGAGAATTTTTATATCTTGTAATTTTAGTCATGTAACTGAGAATTTTTATATCTTGTAATTTTAGTCATGTAAATTAATTAATGAATAAAACTTTTCACTTAAAGGGAGAAAATAATCTTGCCACTTTTTTCTACTTAAAAAAAAACCTATGAATTTTTTACTCTGAACATAAATTTTAAACACTAGACTAAACACCTGTACAAAGAAAAGTCGTTTCCTCACTCTCCAATCCTCTCAGGAGTCTGGGTTTCATTCTAGATAGACCAAAATGCCTATATATGAATGACAGAAGCATTCTGTCCATATATAAGCATGTGTTTTCAGATTTAAAAAACCACAAATGGAGTCACATTATAGCTATATTTTTCTACAACATGTATTTTGAAAAACAACTGTATTTCATGGATGGCCTTCTGTATCAGCAGACTTCCTCTTTAAAGACTAGATAACTGATTTAACCAACTGCCTTTGGATGGATTTTGATTGATACCAGTATGTTATACACAGTAAATAGGAGCAGGTATTAGGAAACATTTTTCCTAACAGTTAAAAGTTTTCATGGACTAAAAATAGATTCTAATGATTAGAACAGACCGGAGTGCCAAGTGGCAGGTGGCCTTTGGGAGTACAGGATCTCATCGGTACTAGAAGAACAAGGTCCTTCTGAGGGCAGTTAGGAAACAGTGTTTCTGTCCCAGTGGAGTAACTGCAAATCACTTTCCACAAGGGAAGAGTAGCTTATACACGAAAGGTCACTGTTGCTCCGTGTAGAGGGAATAGCTGAAGTAGCTTAGCAAAAAGCAAAAACAGTTTCAGAACAAGCTCTTATACTCATTTGGTATCAATAAAATGGTCCAAAACAAACCAGAAGACCATGGCAAGTTGTAGCTGTGTTGAAGATGAAATGTATTTACAGTACATGGTATTTTTACCATTTAAATTCAGCAGTTGAAAGAATCTCTTTGTGAGGAAAGTGAAAATGAGAAATTTCGGTGTATTACTTATGGACTGCATTACTCTTTGGAAAAATATAACCAAGCAATTAGAATTTTGGTATGATCGTTGTTACCTTTTCCTTCACGTCTGCATCATGGTGCTGAACTAAAGCTTTCATTTTCTGGGCACATTCTTTTCCATACAACAGGGAAAACAGTGAACCTGCAGGGAAAGTTGGCTGCATAGCTAAACGGCGCTCTTCGTTGAGGCAGTTTGTTATATTCTGAAGCAGTGTGAGAACTCGAAGAAGAATCTCCTTTGGTACATGGCCATCAAGAAGTGAAAGGAATGATGAGTCCACCTGAAATAGGAAACAATCAGAATTAAAAATATACGAAAACATTTTCCATGGGTCTTTTCACAGGTACTGAACACATTTTAAAAATCCTGTTATGGAAAACTATCCTTGAGACAGCATAACATAAATGTGTAAAATCTTAAGCACCCCTGTATCGTATACCAAAGGAAACAGGAGGTTTTGTGTCTTAGCTTAAAAATACTATTTTCTGGGAATCCTAGAATGTAGTCATTTTTCCTCTTTAAGATCCATCATATATAGTCATCATGGAAACTCATTAATTCAAGGTGCCAGGCATAAGGGCTGAGCAGATGAATAAAACAGGGTCCTTTTTCTATGGGATATTCTATCATAGTACAAACTATGCTTCCTTCAAAACACCACAGTTTTTGATTATCTCGCTCATTTCTTACATTTTCTGTCTGCTCTACCTAGACTGTAAGCGCAAGCAGACAACACCACATCATGCTGTACTCACTGGTATATCCTAGCACCAAGCTGGGCATCGGGCGCATGGTGGGGCCTCCATGAACACTAGTGTCTCCGGACACTGAGACACACTGAGCATTAACAGGTCAAGTATAAAAGGTGCGATAAGTACCCCAAAGTGAACAGAGACACAAAAATTAACATTTATTACTACTAGGGAGGCCTTTCCAGAACAGTTTTCAGAAGTCAAATATGGTCATTACAGAAAATTGAGGTAATTCATAAAGGCAAAGAGAACCAAAACAGAAGGAAAACCCACCTCTAATATTGCTCCTCAGGGGGAATTCCTGTTAATACTTTGGGATAAATCCTTTCCTTCTGGATCTGTCTGTCCAAATTGATATATTTATATAGACAGCACAAATACGCAGGTACTTACTTGGGCATCAAGAAGTCGATCTGTCATGGCTGGGTTTTCAGACAAATTCAAAAGGAGCTTCAAAACTTGAACCTGAAACAAGAAAAACATCAGATTATTTCAGACAACCAAGCATGGATCTTCTCTACCTGACATGCTGTCTCCCAACCATGTCCATATTTTAAAGTCCTGCCTGTTCTTCAAGGTCTGATTCAAATTCTCTCAAGTCGTCTCAATTCATTTTACTTAAAAATCTTAGTTTTTCAATTATACTGATAGGGAGAAAATAGTGAATGTCTTCACTTCCCACCACTGGCCCACACAAATACCTAACACAGGGTAACTTTAACATGTTACATAAATAATCTTTATTATGATTACTGTTATGTAAAATGTGATCTTTGGAACAAAAAAGCCATCTCTCAAATTTCAGTTTATTTCTACTTTAAAGTATGAAAATTTAGGGAGAGTTTGGTTATGAAGACTTACAATAAGGTGCTTTTTACTAGCTTTCTGTGATTCCTGGTGCATACTGTTATGTGAAAAATTTTACAATCTTTTAAACAGATCCAATGATAAAATCAGCAAAAACATGTTAACAACTTACACTGGACTAGCTAAACTACTTGCATTCTTTTTTTGGCATTTCATTTTTAATTGGAGGATAAATGCTTTACAGTGTTATGTTGGTTTCTGCCATACATCAACATGAATCAGCCATAGGTATACACATGGCTTCTGCCTCTGGAACCTCCCACCCCACCCCACCCCCCTCTAGCTTGTCACAGAGCACTGGGTTTGAGCTCTCTGCATCATACAGCCAATTCCCACTGGCAATCTATTTTATATGTGATAATGTATATGTTTCGGTGCTATTCTCTATGCATCCCACTCTCTCATCTCCACACTGTGTCCATATGTCTCTTCTCTATTTCCGCATCTTCATTGCTCCCCTGCAAATAGGTTCATCAGTACCATCTTTCTAGAGTCCATATACATGTGTTAATTTATGATACTTTTCTCTTTCTAACTTACTTCACTCTGTATAATGGGCTCTAGGTTCACCCACCTCATTAGAATGGACTCAAATGTGTTTCTGTTTGTGGCTAATATTCCATTGTACATATGTACCACAGCTGCTTTATCCATCTATTGATAGACATCTAGGTTGCTTCCATGTTGTAGCTATTGTAAATCATGCTGCATTTCAGTTATGGTTTCCACAGGGTATATGCCCCATAGTGGGCCTGTTGGATTATATGGTGGTTTTATTCCTAGTTTTTTTAAATTTTAGGATAATTGCTTTTCAGAATTTTATTGTTTTCTGTCAAACATCAACATGAATCAGTCATAGGTGTACATACGCATTCCTAGTTTTTTTAAGGAGCAGGACTTTCCCTAATCTCCTTGCCCTATGGAACAATTGCTGGGAAAAGAGGACATGCTGCCGCCATGTGGACACTTCCCATCATTACAACTGGAAAAACCAGGGCTGAGGGGAACTATGGACTTTTGTAAGCCCTGCAGAGCTATTAGTGAAACCTGCCCTGGAGAAATATGCTGTGGTAAGCAATCAAAAGAAAATTCCAAATAGGCTCAAATTTCAAGCCACTTCAGGAGGTAAGTTTTACTGACAACATTCTTTTAAGAAATGAAACACATAAGAGGATGCTCACCATCACTCATTAATAGAGAAATGCAAACTGTCACTACAATGAAGGATCACCTTACACCAATCAGAGTGGCCATCATTAAAAATTCTATCAACAACTGCCAGGGAGGGCGGGGTGAAAAGGAAGCCTCCTAGTCTGTTGCTTAGACAGTAACCTGGTGACAGCCATGACGGAGGACACTATGGAGGTTCCTTAAAAAATTAAGTAGAGCTACATTTGATCTGGAATCCCACTCCTGGATATATGTCTGAAAGAAACTGTTGAGACAAAATTCATGCAGAACCACCTCAAAGGGTATTTGAGGAGAAAACCAGATTTTGAAAAGTCTCATGCAGCCAAGTATGCATTGGACAAGAATTTTTCACATCCAACAAATGGAAGCAAACAAAATGTTTATCAAGAGAGGAATGGATAAAGAAGTGACACATATACACAATATGACTCAGCCAAGAAAAAGAATGAATTATTGTGATTTTCAGGAACACAGATAAAACTGCTGCTGCTGCTGCTAAGTCGCTTAAGTCGTGAACGACTCTGTGTGACCCCATAGGCAGCAGCCCACCAGGCTCCCCCGTCCATGGCATTTTCCAGGCAAGAGTACTGGAGTGGGTTGCCACTGCTTTCTCCAGTGCATGAAAGTGAAAAGTGAAAGTGAAGTCACTCAGTCGTGTCCGACTCTTAGTGACGCCATGGACTACAGCCTACCAGGCCCCTCCATCCATGGGATTTTCCAGGCAAGAGTACTGGAGTGGGGTGCCATAAAACTAGGGGATAATTAAAGAAGTGAAGAAAGTCAGAATCAGAAAAATACAAATATCACTTAAAAGTGGAGTCTAAAAATACACATAGGTTACTTGAGAAAATATAAGCAGACGTGAGTTAAAAAACATACTAAATGAGAAGGAGTAAGGGATAAATTATACAGTTTAGATGTAACAGATATAATCAGTCTATATGAAATAGATAATCAACAAAGACCTAGGTATAATAAGGGAGTTCAACACTCTAATAAGCTATATGGGAAAAAAATTTGATTGTGAATCGATATGTATATATGCAAAACCGAAAATACATTTTGTATACCTACAGCACTCATTACCTTGTATATCAATGTTAGTACAGTAAGAAATAAAAGTGAATTTAATTAAAAATAACAAGGATGGAGACAAGCTTTCAGTCTGTGTTGTCATACTTTCCACTTTATAATTCAACACTGAATCAGGACTTTCACTGAGGCTCTGGTTGCTTTAAATAACCACAGCTGGGCTGAGGAGAGCCTGCCATTTTGTGGCCACTGTTTAGATCAACAACATTAACAACAGAGTTGAGTGGTATTTAATCTTCACAAGGCCTGCAGGGCTCTAAAGTATACCTGTTCTCAAGAAATGCCCTGGGGTAAATCAACAATAGAGAATTGAAAACAGGGCAGACTTTAAAGGAGCCAATTTCAAGAGGCAAATTTTATTTACACTTCATAAAATAGAAGCACATCGAGAGACACAGAACATCACTCATTATTAACATATACACACTAATGTATATTGACTAGATAAAAAGGAGCTACTGAATAGCACAATGAACAATACTGAACTATAATCTAATAATCTATATGGGAAAGGAACCCAAAAAAGAAGATTCAGGGCTACACACAACTTAATCAAGGTCCTGTACATCAAACAAACACAGCACTGAAAATCAACTCTGCACCAATGAAAAAGAAAAAAGGGGGGGAGGGAGGGTGCCATGAAGAAATGCTGTCACCTTGTGGCTCTTTCCCTAAGGGAAACTAAAAACCTGTGCTGATGGGCAATTAATATTCACAAGGGGCAGTCAAGAAAAACACCTGCCCTCAAGATATATCCTGGGGTATTACATCAGAAAAGATTTCAAAACAGGGCAGATGCTCAAGAGCCCAATTTCAAGAGCTGTTTCACTCACCTTGTTTACAAAAAGAAAGGGAAAGATGTCAATATTGCTACATATTAGAGAAGTGCAAATCCAAAGTACAAAGATTTCCTCACACCATTCACAATGGCCACTGTCCAAAAGACAATGCTGGAAATGGTGTGGAAAAATGGAAACCTCCCTGCACCCTTGGGGAGAAGGTAAATTAGTAACAGCCACGATGGAGAACAGTGTGCAGGTTGTTTAATAAAGAAAAAGGGGGATGAAATTAGAGTACTCACTAACATATGGAAAAATAAACTCCAAACATATTAAAGACCTCAACAAAAGCATGAATGCTCTTTTCTTGAAAATACAGGCAGAACATGCTTTGACATACATTTCAGAAAGTTCTTTTTTGATCCACCTCTTAGAATCATGAAAAATTAAACTAATGGGACCTAATTCCACTTGAAAGCATTGGCACAGCAGAGGGAACCATAATTACGACAGACAGACAACCCTTAGAATGTAACTAATATTTGCAAAGACACCCATGAGGAATTTATCTCCAAAACACACAAACAGCTTATGCACCTCAATATCAGAAACAACCCAATCAAATAGGGGCACAAGATTTAGATGAACATTTCTCCAAAGAAGACACAGAGATGGCCATTAAGCACGTGAAAAGATGCTCAGCATTTCTAAGTTATTACAGCACTGCAAATCAAAAGTACAGTGTGATATCACGCAGTTCAGAATGGTCATCATCAAAAAAATCTACAACAATAAATGTCGGAGAGGGTGTGGAGAAAAGGGAACCTTACTACACTGTTGGTGTGACTGAAAGTCAGTAAATCCACAAAGAACAGGACAAAGGTTCATTAAAAACTAAATGGAGAAGTATCATAGGACCCAGCAATCCCGTTCCTGGACACAGATCCAGAGAAAACTATAATTTTAAAAGACAGATGCATCACACATCATGACAAAGTGGGCTTTATCCCAGGGATGCAAGGATTCTTCAGTTCACAAATCAATCAATTTGATACACCACATTAACAAATTGAAAGATAAAAACCATATGATTATCTCAATAGATGCAGAGAAAGCCTTTGACAAAATTCAACGTCCAATAATGATAAAAAACCCTCCAAAAGCAGGCATAGAAGGAACATACCTCAAGATAATAAAAGCCACATATGATAAGCCAACAGCAAACATCCTCAATGGTGAAAAATTGAAAGCATTTCCCCTAAATGACAAGGATGCCCACTCTCACTACTACTATTTAACATAGTTTTGGAACTTTTATCCACAGCAACCAGAGAAGAAAAAGAAATAAAAGGAATCCAGATTGGAAAAGAAGAAGTAAAACTCGCACTGTTTGCAGATGACATGATCCTCTACATAGAAAACCCTAAAGACTCAACCAGAAAATTACTAGAGCTAATCAATGAATATAGTAAAGTGGCAGGATATAAAATTAACACACAGAAATCCCTTGCATTCCTATACACCAATAATGAGAAAACAGGGAAATTAAGGAAACAGTCCCATTCATCATTGCAATGAAAACAATAAAATACTTAGGAATAACTAAAGAAACAAAAGACCTATATATATAAAACTATAAAACAGTGATGAAAGCAATCAAAGAGGACACAAATAGATGGAGAAATATACCATGTTCATGGATAGGAAGAATCAATATAGTGAAAGTGAGTATACTACCCAAAGCAATCGATAAATTCAACACAATCCCTATCAAGCTACCAAAGGTATTTTCCAGAGAACTAGAACAAATAATTTCACAATTTGTATGGAAATACAAAAAACCTTGAATAGCCAAAGCAATCTTGAGAAAGAAGAATGGAACTGGAAGAATCAACCTGCCTGAGTTCAGACTATACTACAAAGCTACAGTCATCAAGACAGTATGGTACTGGCACAAAGACAGATATAGATCAATGGAACAAAACAGAAAGCCCAGAGATAAATCCATGCACTATGGACACCTTATCTTTGACAAAGGAGGCAAGAATATACAATAGAGAAAAGACAATCTCTAACAAGTGGTGCTGGGAAAACTGGTCAACCACTTGCAAAAGAATGCAAATAGAACACTTTCTAACACCATACACAAAAATAAACTCAAGATGGATTAAAGATCCAAATGTAAGACCAGAAACTATAAAACTCCTAGAGGAAAACATAGGCAAAACACTCTCTGACATAAATCACAGCAGGGTCCTCTATGACCCACCTCCCAGAGTAACCAATATAAAAGCAAAAATAAACAAATGGGACCTAGTTAAACTTAAAAGCTTTTGCACAACAAAGGAAATTATAACCAAGGTGAAAAGACAGCCTTCAGAACGGGAGAAAATAATAGCAAACAAAGCAATGGACAAAGAATTAATCTCAAAAATATATAAGCAGCTCCTACAGCTCAATACCAGAAAAATAAATGACCCAATCAAAAATGGGCAAAGAACTAAACAGGCATTTCTTCAGAGAAGACATACAGATGGCTAACAAACACATGAAAAGATGCTCAACATCACACAATATCAGAGAAATGCAAATCAAAACCACAATGAGGTACCTTCTCATGCCGGTCAGAACAGCTGCTATCAAAAAGTCTACAAACAATAAATGCTGGAGAGAGTGCAGAGAAAAGGGAACCCTCTTATACTGTTGGTGGGAATGCAAACTAGTACAGCCACTATGGAGAACAGGGTGGAGATTCCTTAAAAAACTGGAAATAGAACTGTCATATGATCCAGCAATCCCACTGATGGGCATACACACCGAGGAAACCAGAATTGAAAGAGATACGTGTACATGTTCATCGCAGCACTGTTTACAATAGCTAGGACATGGAAGCAACCTAGATGTCCATTGGCAGATGAATGGATAATAAAGCTGTGGTACATATATATAATGAAATATTACTCAGCTATTAAAAAGAATGTATTTGAATTAGTTCTAATGAGGTGGATGAAACTGGAGCCTGTTAAACAGAGTGAAGTAAGTGAGAAAGAAAAACACCAATACAGTATAATAACGCATATATATGGAATTTAGAAAGATGGTAATGATCACCCTATATGTGAGACAGCAAAAGAGACACAGATGTAAAGAACAGACTTTTGGACTCTGTGGGAGAAGGCGAGGGTGGGATGATTTGAGAGCATGGCATTGAAACATGTATATTATCATATGTGAAACAGATCGCCAGTCCAGGTTTGATGCATGAGACACGGCACTCGGGGCTGGTGCACTGGGATGACCCTGAGGGATGGGATGGGGAGGGAGGTGGGAGGGGGGTTCAGGATGGGGGACACATGTACACCCACGTCAATGTATGGCAAAAACCACTACAATGTTGTAAAGTAATTAGCCTCCAATTAAAATAAATAAATTAAAAAAAAAAAAGACAGATGCACCCCAACGTTCATGGCACCACTATGTACAATAGTCAAGACATGGAAGCAACCTAAGTGGATGAGGACAGATGAATGGGTATATAAGATGGGATACATACACACACCAGCAGGAAGGAAGGAAGGACAATTACGTTTAATACTAAGTGAAATAAGTGAGTCAAGGAAAGACAAGTATCATATGATACCACTTAGAGATTGAGTCTAAAAATGGATACAAATGAACTTTACTAAACAGAAAAGGCCTCAAAGACATAGCAAAGCACCTTATGGTTACCAAAAGGTAAAGGTGGTGGGCAGTAAGAAATGAGCAGGTGGAGATGAACATACTCTTTATAATCAAAAAGAACTCACTGTAGGACAAGGACTCCTACTGGTCAACACTATATAATAAACTATATGGGAAGAAAACCTATATATATATATATATAGACATATTCACATATGTCTATGCATATCTGAATCATGGTGCTGTACACCTAAAAAAAACAAACACATCTTACAACATTGTAAGTCATCTATACACCAATACAAAATACAAATTACAAAAAGAAAATGCCGACTATTCCCCTTAGGCCTCGGTGACTGGGGCTGCTGTCACATCCCTGAAGCCTGGGCAAGCTTGGTTCCCAAGGGTGGACTGACGTGAGGCTGATGGGTCTGGGGAGGATGTGCCAGCCAGTGAGCCCTGCCCCATGGACCTGGTGTGCCTGTGTCCCTCTGCATGGGCCCACAGCCTCCAGATCCAGGCGGGTCCTCCTGCAGCGAAACTATGGCTGCTGCACCCAAAGGATGGTGGAGCCTCTGGGTCGGAAGAGCTTTGAAAAGTCCTCTGGGCTCCATGTCTCCTGGTGGTGGGGTTCCCACCTCCAGCCTCCTTCCTTAGGGTTGCCCCACCTATGGATGAAAGCACCCTCTGCAGAGTGGTGTTGCCGGAATTGGGATTTGTCCAGGGGATAAAGTGTAAGGAGGGCTTCCCTGGTGACTCAGATGGTAGAGAATCTGCCTGCAATGCAGGAGACCCGGGTTCAATGCCTGAGTCAGGAAGATCCCTTTCAGAAGGGAATGGCTACCCACTCCAGCCAGTATCCTTGCCTGGAGAATTCTATGGACAGAGGAGCCTGGCAGGCTACAGTCCATGGGGTTGCAAAGAGTTGGACATGACTAAGCAACAAACAATAAGGAGTAAGGAGGGAAGAAGGTATGAGACACAAGCCTTAAATGTGTCTTCTGGCACATTCCACTCTTAACTTACAATCCAGGAACAGGACCTTCCCCTAAGGCTCTGGTTTCCCCAGTAACCCGAGTTGGGCATAAAGACATGCTGCCACCTTTGGTCATTTCCCATAACAACAACTTTGAAACCACTGTTGATGGGCACTTAATATTCACAATGCCTGCTGGGCTGTAAGTAAAAAAAATCTTCCCTCAAGAAATGTCAGAAAGGAGGTAACCAGGAAATTTTTCATAACAGGGCAGATGTTCAAAAAGCCAATTTGAATAAGCAAGTTTAACTCACTGTTTACAGAAATCACATGAAAAGCTGTCAGCATCACTAAATATGAGAGAAATGCAAACCACAACTTCAACGAGGTTTGAGGTATTCACCTCACACTGGACAGAACAGCCATAAGCAGAAACTCTACAAACAATAAGTGCTGGAAAGGGTGTAGAGAAAAGGGAACCCTCCTAGGCTGATACTGGGAATGGAAACTGGCAACAGCCACTGTGGAGGACAGTGCACAGGTTCCTTAGCAAGGAAAATGAGAATGCAATTAGCATACTCCCTAACCCTGTACACAAAAATAAACTCCAAATAGACTGAAGGAGAGATACTATGAAACGTTTGCGGAAAAAAGCAGAACATGCTTTGACATAAAATGCAGCAAGTTCTTTCTTGATCCACCCTTTAGAATCATGAAAAATAAAACACAAATAAACAAATGGGACCTAATAAATATTAAAAGCATTTGTATAGCAAAGGAAACCATCAGTGAAAGAATAAGACAACCCTCAGAATGGGAAAAAAAAAAAAAATTCTTGCAAATGAAGATACCCACAGGGAATTAAATCTCCAACACATACTAGCCACTCTCACAGCAAAATATCAAAAAACAAACTACCCAATAAAAAATCGGCCAAAGATCTAAATGCACATTAAGCACATGAAACGATGCTCAGCATCACTAGTTCTTAGGGCAAGGCAAATCAAATGTACAATGAAGTTATCACCTCACATCAATCAGAATGGCCATCTCAAAAAACCTACAACAATAAATTCTGCAGAGGGTGTGGAGAAGGGAATGTTTCTACACTGTGGGTGGGAATATAAATTGGTACAGCCACTAGAGAGAACAGTATGGAGGTTCTTAAAAGACTAAACACAGAAGTACCAAGTGGGACTTCCCTGGTGGTCCAGTGGGTAAGACTCTGTGCTCTCAATGCAGGAGGCCCAGGTTCCTTCCCTAGTCCTAGATCCCCCATGCTGCAACTAACGACCCACATGCCACAACTGAGACTCTGCACAGCCAAATGAGTAAGTAAATATAAAAGAAGTACCAAATGACCCAGCAATCCCACACATGCAGATCCAGAGAAAACCAAAATTTTAAAAGACACCTGAGCCCCAAATACCGTGGCAGCACCAAGTCCAACAGCCAAGACAGGGAAGCAACGTAACTGCAGAAGAACAAATGAACAGATACAGAAGACGGGGTACATATGCACAAGGCGATTACTCAGACATAAAGAAGGATGAAACAATGCCATTTCCAGTTACGGGAAAGAAACTAGAGATGATCACAGTAAGTGAAGTGAGACAGGGAAAGACAAGTATCATAGGATTTCACTTCTGGTGGAATCTAAAAATGGATACAAATAAACATCTTTACAAAAGAGAAACAGCCTCACAGATTTAGAAAAGAGACTTAGAGTTACCAAAAAGGAGAGGTGTGGGGGGTCAGGTAGTAATTAGCTGGTTCAGATCAATATATACACCTTAAAACAGGTACTCAAGAGCTCTTAATAGTCACAAGTCTGACAGGTCTGTAAATGCCATCTGCCCTCAAGAAATGTCCTGAGATAATCATAGAAAACACAAGCTAGAATCAAGATTGCAGGGAGAAATATCAACAACCTCAGATATGCAGATGATACCACTTTAATGGCAGAAAGTGAAGAGGAACTTAAGAGCCTCTTGATGAAGGTGAAAGAGGAGAGTGAAAAAGCTGGCTTAAAATTCAACATTCAAAAAACAAATATCCTGGCATCTGGTCTCATCACTTCATGGCAAACAGATGAGGAAAATGTGGAAACAGTGACAGATTTTATTTTCTTGGGCTCCAAAATCAGTGTGGACGGTGACTGCAGCCACAAAATTAAAAGACATCTGCTCTTTGGAAGAATAGCTATGACAAACTTAGTGTAATAAAGAAGAGATATAACTTTGCCAACAAAGGTCCATATAGTAAAAGCTATGGTTTTTCCAGTAGTCATGTATGGATGTGAGAGCTGGACCATAAAGAAGGCTGAGTGTTGAAGAACTGATACTTTCAAACTGTGGTGCTAGAGAAGCCTGTTGAGAGTCCCTTGGACTGCAAGGAGATCCAACCAGTCAATCCTAAAGGAAATCAACCCTGAATATTCATTGAAAGGACTGGTGCTAAAGCTGAAGTTCCAATACTTTGGTTACCTGATGTGAAGAACTGACTCGCTGGAAAAGACTCTGATGTTGGGAAAGATTGAGGGCAAAAGGAGAAGGGGGCGACAGAGGATGAGATGGTTGGATGACATCACTGACTCAATGGACATGAGTTTGAGCAAATGCCAGGAGATAGTGAAGGACAGGGAAGCCTGGCGTGCTGCAGTTCATGGGGTCACAAAGAGTTGGACACGACTTAGCGACTGAACAACAACAAATCATTGGAAAAGAATTCAAAAGGAAGGCCAACTTTCAAGAATCCAGTTTTAAGAGGTAAACTGTACTCACAAGGTATACAAAAATAAAAGCACATGGAAAGATACTCCACATCAGTAATTACTGAATCAATGCCAATCAAACCTACAATGAGGTATCACCTCACACTGGTCACAATGGCCATCATCAAAAAAGTCTACAAAGAATAAATACTGCAAAGAATGTATGGAAGAGAGAATCCTCCTACAATCTTGGTGGGGATGTAAATGGTGAAGGCACTATGGAAAACAGTATGGAGATTCCTTGAAACACTAAACATAAAGAAAATCATCATTCAAAATGATACACGCACCCCAATTTTTAATAGAACCCACAAAAATTTCCACTGACAGAAAAATGAAGACTAAGTGGTATATCTATACACTAGAATACTACTAAGCCATGAAACAGAACGAATAATGATACTGGCAGCAGCATGGATGGATCGAGAAATTATCATGCTAAGTGAGGTAAGCTGAGAGAAAAAACAAATATCGTAGGATATCGTGTACAGATGGAATCTATACATTCACATCAATGAACTAATTTACAAAACAGCAGCATACTCATAGACTGAGAAAAGCAAACTATGCTTATCAAAAGAAAGTTAGAAGGGAGGGATAAATTAAGAGTTTAGGAGGAAAATATTAATACACACAGTAATATATATCACGTTGATAAGAAAAAAGTACCTACTGGATAGAACAGGGAACTCTACTGAACGAACAAATTGTAATAACCTGTATGAGGGAAAAGAAAAAAACAAAAAAACATTTATCTTTTTCTCAATACCTGACCCTTCCAGAATCTGCCTTCTCCAGCTGGCTCCCCTGTGTACATGAGAGTTTACTGTGAACATATTCCCTTTGATCCCAGGCCCCTGTCCTATGAACTCCAACACTCAGCTTGTTGATTATGAGTAGAGAAATTCAATTCACAGTGATAATGAGCTATTACTAGGAAACAGAATGGCCACCATGAAAAATTCTAGGAAAAGAAACTATTAACCAAATATGAAAATGGGATTTGAACAACCAAATCCCATGTTGTTGCTGGGATTGTCAATTGGTAAGAACCACTATGGAAAACAGGATGGAGGTCCCAAAAGAAACTAAAAACATAGCTACCCCACAATCTGGAAATCTCACTCCTGGATCGATATCCAGAGAACATCATCCCTGGGATAGGCACATACTCTCTGACATTCACTGCAGTACTATTTACAGTAGTCCGGAGATGCAAGTAATGAAAATGTTCATGGACAGATGGATAGAGATGTGGTACATATATGGAAGAGAATTCTACTGAGCCAGAAAACAGAATGCAGTAATGCCATTTGTAGTAACAGAAATGGAGATGATCATATGAAGCGATGTAACTCATAAAAAGACAGACACCTTATGATGTGATTGATAGGTAGGAACTAAAAATTGAAAGAAATGAAGTATGTTTCCCAAATGAAACACACAGATTTAGGAAACAAACTTATTCTAATCAAAAAGGAAAGGTGGAAGCCAAGGATGCATTGGAAGATGGGACTGAAACATACAAATGAAACAGATAATCGACAAGGACCTATTGCATAGCATAGGAACCTAGACACAACGCAGTAATAACCTACATGAAGAAAGTACTTGACAATGAATACAGGCATATCTACATATAATTCAATATACAGTTAAACACAGCAGTATACATGCACTATAGTCCAATACTGCCTAAAAATTAATTTTACGAAAGTGGAATGCCTAGGACACTCCCCTCTCAAGCTTTGGGGTCCTGGGCTGGATCACATTCCTGGAGCCTGAGCAGCCTTGGTTCCCAAGTCTAGACTATCATGGGGCTGAGGGAACTGTGAACAATGTGCCAGCAAATAGTCCCTCTGGGACCTGCAGTGCATGCTCCACTGCGGACTGGATGATAATGTCTGGAACCAGGTAGGACAGCTAAACCAAGGCAAGTGCACTTCAAGGATGGTGGGATGGTGGACCCTGGAATCCCAAAGACCTGAGAGGGAATCACCTGGTATTCAGGTCTCCTGGTGTCAGGGTTCCAACCTCTGGCCTCCTTCCTTAGAGTCGCCCCAAAGTCAAATGGACCACAGCACCCTCAGCAGAGCTTTCGCAGGGTTTGGAATTTCTCCAGTGGGATGAATGATAGGGTAAGAAATAACAGGACACCTGGCCTTGGTTCTTTGTTCCGGCACACTGGGCTCTCATTTATAAGCCAGGAGGACTTTCACCAAGGCTCTGCTTACTCTGGTAAGCAGAGTGAATATAAGAAATAACAACTTAAAATGGTCCATTTTCAAGGATAGCTAGCTCTGAGTGATAGCTTGCTGATTTAACAGCCCAAGGTTTACAAAGCAGGAAAATCTAGGTAAACAAAGAGAGAGCAGAATGCTTAGGGTTTTCACGCGGGCTCATTCTATTGGTGAATTCAAAATATAAGAAAAAGTGCAGAGGAAAGGGGAAAAAAGACGTTAAAGGAGGGCCAGCCCATAAAAAGAAGGGGATAAACCTAGGAGACACTCGGGAAGATTGTTCACCCTACAGTACTCAGCCAACGAGGAACTGACGGAGGGACTTGAATGCTAGAATATAAAAATGCTTGCTGTAACTGCCAGGGGTGTGCCTGCCTACCAGACATCCGATCTTGCAAGACTGTCATTAAAGCCTGGCTTTCCAGTGCACCTCCTGTCTCCAAGTCCATTCTCTGGGTTTGGGCAGTCAGTTCAGTCACTCAGTCATGTCTGACTCTTTGTGACGCCATAGACTACAGCATGCCAGGCTTCCCTGTCCATCACCAACTCCTGGAGCTTACTCAAACTCATGCCCATTGAGCCAGTGATGCCATCCAACCATCTCATCCTCTGTCATCCCCTTCTCCTCCTGCCTTCAATCTTTCCCAGCATCAGGGTCTTTTCCAATGAGTCAGTTCTTCACGTCAGGTGGCCAAAGTATTGGAGTTTCAGCTTCAGCATCAGTCCTTCCAATGAATATTCAGGACTGATTTCTTTTAGGATTGACTGGTTGGATCCCTTTGCAGTCCAAGGGACTCTCAAGAGTCTTCTCCAACACCACAGTTCAAAAGCATCAATTCTTCAGCGCTCAGCTTTCCTTATAGTCCAACTCTCACATCCATACATGACTACTGGAAAAACCATAGCTTTGACTACATGGACCTTTGTTGGCAAAGTAATGTTTCTGCTTTTTAATATGCTATCTAGGTTGGTCTTTTGAAAAGACCCTGATGCTGGGAAAGATTGAGGGCGGGAGGAGAAGGGGACAACAGAGGATGAGATGGTTGGATGGCATCACCGACTCAATGGACATGAGTTTGGGTAAACTCATACTTGGGGCGGGACATGCTCTCTGTTCCACTTCACTGCCTGTCCCTGTGTCCATTCCCACGGAAACAAAACAAGATGTCTTAACTTTACTCCCTCTTTATGTTGTGCTGATGAAACTCCCCGGTATAGCTATTTCCTAAAGATCTCATGTGACTTCTGCCAATAAAAGTGTGGGCTGAAAGGAGCCATTTTTTCTTCCTATCATGGAGATCAGGAGGGCCCTCTGACTCTCCACTTGCCAAATTATAAGTGTCTGTCTTTTTATTACGTGCTCACCCCCATTTCAGGTCTTTCTCACAGGGACCTGAAGTCAGGAAGGATTCCCCCGAGGGAAAAAATTGAAAGTGAAGACAGCAAGTGTTAAGTAAGACGCCTGGATCACGACCAGGCCCTCAAACTCTAGGGGTGGAAAGTCCCTTGTTGTCTTACAAAGTCAGGGTAAACAATGGGGAATGATTTGAGTAAAGCTGAGAAACATTATCTTGAGCTTTCGAGGCACCTCCTCTGGACTGCTGGAGCACAGGTGAAACAGGAGCAATTGACACAATTGCTAAGAGAGGTGGTTAAATATAATTCTTGGTTTCCAGAAGGCACTCTAGATATTGGAAATTGGGATGGAGTAGGAGAAAATTTGAAAGCAGCACACAGGAGAGGGGACCTTATACCCGTGACAGTATTTGCGACCTGGGGGCTAGTGCCATCGGTCCCATACCCTTTACAGACTAGGAAATCACGTGTGAAGGCAGTGTCCTCAGAGGCGGCTCCTGTTAACCCTTCCGCCCCTTTGTCACCTAAGCTCGAGGACGATTTTCCACCACCACTCCCTCCACTGGGTCCAGAAATGTCTCAGGAGGATAAGCCGTTGACTTGGCTTCAGCAGGCCACAGCCTCCGCCCTTTGTATGGGTGCTTTAGACATTGAGGACCATCTTTCTTTCCCTACTGATTACAGGCCAGACCCCAATAATCACACTCAGGTTACTGAAACCCATGAAACTTTTGACATCAAGGCTTTAAAGGAACTAAAACCTAGTGTTAGGTTGAACGGGGCTAATTCCCTGTATACACAGGAGCTACTGGAAATTTGTTTGCATGGGAGATGTTCTCCTTACAATGTTAAAATGTTAGCCAAAGCTACTTTAAGTGGTCCCCGATATTTACAGCTTTTTGCTTCTTATACTGAGCTGTGCCAAGAGCAAGCCCATATTAATTGGGCCAATGGACATATTTTTACTTTTAAAATGCTCACAGGCACAGGGCAATATACCAATTCAAGAGCCCAACTGACTTAGGAAGGTGTTCTAGTGGGAGAATGTGAACAGATGGCCAAATGCTGCCAAAGGGCGTGGCAGACAGTATCGGATCCCGGCAAGCCTACCACTTCATTTGTTGAAATATTACAGAGACTTGGAGAAGACTTCACTCAATTTGTAGACCGGCTCTCATCTGTTCTCTGCCATCAAATTAATAGTCCTCCAGTCCTACTGTTTTGTTAAAACAGTTAGCCTATGAAAATGCCAATGAAGACTCCAAGGCCGCCCTTAACCCTATTCATCAAAATGGCAGCCTTGCCGATTTTGTTCAAGCATGTCAAAATATTGTTACACAGGCTCACAAACAAACCATGCTAGCTCAAGCAATTTGTGCTGTCTTTAAAAATAATTTTAGCTCTTCCCCTGCGAAATGCTTTCAACGTGGAAGGCCCAGACATATGAAAAAGGATTGCCGTTCCGGGCCCAAAACAGGTGTTACAATACTGCCACCTACTTGTGACAACAAAACACCAGGACCATGTCCTTGGTGCCAGAGAGGCAATCATTGGGCTAATTAATGCAGATCAAAATTCCATAAGAATGGTTCCCCTTAGCAGCAGGCCAACAGGGCCGGCCCCAGCCCCTACAAACGATACCTGATGAAGCCCTCCAGCACACCCTTCAGCCTACCTCCAGCCTCTCAGCCACTATCAGTGGAAGTGCTGGATTAGACCTCCCAACCTGAGTAACTGTTCAGATTAATGAATCAGATCCCCCTGTAGCAATCCCTACTGGAATCCGAGGCCCCATTCCACCAGGGACCGTAGTGCTCATTTTGGGTAGAAGTGGCCTTACTCTTAAGGGCCTCCAATTCTTCCTGGCCTTATTGACCCAGACTATTCAGAAGAAATTAAAGTAATGGCTATCTCTCGCTCATTCCATGTCATTCCTCAAGGTCAACGAATTGCTCAGCTCTTTCTCTTGCCTTACCATGCTCCTAACAATTATAATCCTGTTACCAGAGGAGAACAAGGATTTGGGAGCAAAGGTGATCAAGTAGGGTGCTTTACTCAACAAATAGTCTCAGATCGGCCCACCTATAAGGTTAAAATTCAAAGAAAAACCTTCTCTGGACTCTTGGATACTGGGGTTGATGTTTCCATCATTACTTCTCATCAATGGCCAGATGACTGGCCCATGACTGAACCCCAGGGGAAAATCTCAGGCTTAGAGGAACCCTAACAACTTGCTCGGAGTGCAGCAATTCTTCCTTGCCTTGCCTAGGGCCCAACAAACAACTTGCTCATTTCCAACCTTTTATTGCAGACATTCCCTGAAATTTATGGGGCAGAGATCTGCTTGTCCAATGGCACCTATTTCTCTTCAATGAGGGAAAGGCGGATCAAATGATGGCGAGAATGGGGTGCCGACCAGGAAAAGGGCTAGGAAAAAATTTACAGGGAGATCCTTCTCCTTTACCTATTCAACCCAAACTGGACAGAGAAGGGCTAGGATATAAAAATTTTTAATGGGGGCCATTGAAGTTTCTCCACCACCACACGCCACACCTCTAACATGGCTTACATCTAAATGTAAATCAATCTCAATGTAAATCTAAATGTGAGTCAATGGCTGCTAGCAAAGGAAAAACTTACACATTTACTAGCCTTCGCAGAAGAACAGTTTCAAGCAGGACACATAGAGGAGAGTACTAGCCCTTGGAATACTCCAGTTTTCACAATACCTAAAAAATCAGGCAAATGGCGGCTGCCTCATGATCTTCAAGCTATTAATGCAGTAATGCTACCTGTGGGGGCCTTGCAGCCTGGACTCCCATCCCCTTTGGCCATACCTCAAGATTGACAAATTGTAGTTCTGGATCTTAACGATGGTTTTTATACAATCCCCTTAGCTGCACAAGACAAAGAAAAACTTGCATTTTCTGTATACAGTATTAACCAACAAGCTCCCATGAAGCGGTACCAATGGAAAATGTTGCCTCAGGGGATGATGAAGAGTCCTACACTATGCCAATACATGGCTAGTGCTCTGGAGGAGCTCTATCCCTTTATCTTCAAGCCTACATCATTCACTATATGGATGACAGTCTTAGTCGCCCCAGAGGAGCCTCTTCTAAACCCACTCTTTCACCGGGATGATATTATACAATGGGGAGTACATGTAGCCCCCGAAAAAATTCAAAAAACAGCTTCCTTTTCCTATTTAGATTATCAGGTTTCAGAAAGTACTGTCATACCCCAAAAGGTATTCATTAGATGCGATAATCTCAAAACATTAAATGATTTCAAAAGCTTTTAGGCTTTTAGATTTAGGCGATATTAATTGACTGAGCCCTGCTTTAGGCATTCCTACCAGTTCACTTAAACACCTCTTTGAGACTCTTAAAGGGGATTCAGCCCTTTCCTTCCCTTGAATTCTGAGTTCACAAGCTAAAAAAGAACTTGATATGAGGTGACTGATAGGCAGAAACTAAACATCAGTACAAATGAAGAACATTTATCAAACATAAAACAAAAATATGTAAAAAACATACGAAGTTGAAACAAACCACTGGACGAATCCTTAGGAGGGCAGAAACTAAAAGGAAGAAATAATTCAACCTTGAAGCCTGGGAAAAGGAGACCTCAAGCACAATAAGTTAAAAAAAAAAAATAACGAAAAGCCAGAGAAATACTACACAAATGAAGGAACAAACTAGTAACACAGAAGTCCAAATAAATGAAGAGGAAATAGGCAAACTACCTGAAAAAGAATTCAGAATAATGATAGTAAAGATGATCAAAAACCTTGAAAACAAAATGGAGAAAATGCAAGAATCAATTAACAAAGACCTAGAAGAATTAAAGAATAAACATACAGAGACAAACAACACAATTACTGAAATTAAGAATACTTCAGAAGAAATCAAGAGCAGACTATCTGAAGCAGAAGAATGAATCAGTGAGCTGGAAGATAAAATGGTGGAAATAACTTAAGAGCCGAATAAAGTAAAAAGAATGAAAATAACTGAGGATAGTCTCAGAGACATCTGGGACAATATCAAACACACCAACATTCGAATTATAGGGGCTCCAGAAAAAAAGAGAAAAAGAAAGGGTATGTGAAAATTTTGGAAGAGATTCTAGTTGAAAATTCCCCCAACATGGAAAAGGAAATAGTCAATCAAGTCCAAGAGGCACAAAGAGTGCCTAAACAAAAACTAAACACAAAGAAAGAATATGAAAAGCAGCAAGGGAGAAGCAACAGGTAACATACAAGGGAAATCCCATGTGCTTAACAGCTGATCTTTCAGCAGAAACTCTGCAGGCCAGGAGAGAATGGCAGGATATATTTAACGTACTGAAAGGGAAAAATCTACAACCAAGATTACTGTACCTGGCAAGGATCTCATTCAAAACTGATGGAAAAATAAAAAGCTTTCCAGACAAGCAAAAGTTAAAAGAGAATTCAGTACCACCAAACCTGGTTTACAACAAATGTTAAAGGGACTTATATGGTCAAGAAATACAAGAGCAGAAAAAATCTACTAAATCAGCCCCAAACAATTAAGAAAATGGCAACAGGAACATATATATCAATAATTACTTTAAATGTAAATGGATTAAATGCTGCAACCAAAAGACACAGACTGGCTGAATGGATACAAAAACAAGACCCATATATACGCTGTCTACAAGAAACCCACGTCAGACCTAAAGACACATATAGACTGAAAGTGAGAGGATGGAAAAATATATTCCATGCAAATGGGAAGCAAAAGAAAGCTGGAGTAGCAATCCTCATATCAGACAAAACAGACCTTAAAATAAAGAAGATTACAAGAGGTAAGAAGGACACTACATAATGATCAAGGGATCAATCCAAGAGGAAGACATAACAATTGTAAATATCTATACACCCAACATAGGAGCACCTCAATACATAAGACAAACACTAACAGACATAAAAGGAGAAATTGACAGTAACACAATAATAGTAGGAGACGTTAACACCCCACTCACACCAATGGACAGATCATCAAAACAGAAATTAATAAGGAAACATAAGTCTTAAATGATACATTAGATGAGATGGATCTCATTGATATCTTCAGGACATTCCATCCAAATGCAGAAGAATACACCTTCTTCTCAAGAGCACATGGAACATTCTCCAGGACAGACTACATCTTGGGTCACAAATCAAACCTCAGTAAATCTAAGAAAATTGAAATCTTATCAGGCATCTTCTCCGACCACAATGCTATGAGACTAGATATCAGTTAGAAGAAAAAAACTGTAAGAAACACAAACACATAGAGATTGAACAACACGTTTCTAAATAACAGGTTACTGCAGAAATCAAAAGGGAAATCAAAAAATTTCCAGAAACAAATGACAATGAAAACATGACAACTCAAAACCTATGGGATGCAGCAAAAGCAGTTCGAAGAGGAAGTTTATAGCAATACAATCCTATCTCAAGAAATAAGAAAAACATCGAATACACAACCTAACTTTACACCTAAAACAACTGGAAAAAGAAGACAAAAAAATCCCCAAAATTCATAAAAGGAAAGAAATCATAAAGATCCGAGCAGACATAAATGAAAAAGAAATGAAAGAATAGTAAAGATTAATACAACTAAAAGTTGGTTCTTTGAGAAGATGAACAAAATTGAGAAACCTTTAGCCAGACTCATCAAGAAAAAAGGAGAGAAGAATCAAATCAACAAAATTAGAAATGAAAAAGGAGAAGTTACAATAGACAATGCAGAAATAAAAAGGATTATAAGAGACTATTATGAATGCAGAGTTCCAAAGAATAGCAAGGAGAGATAAGAAAGCCTTCCTCAGTGATCAATACAAAGAAATAGAGGAAAACAACAGAATGGGAAAGATGAGAGATCTCTTCAAGAAAATTAGAGATACCAAGGGAACATTTCATGCAACGATGGGCTCGATAAAGGACAAAAATGGTATGGACCTAACAGAAGCAGAAGATATTAAGAAGAGGTGGCAAGGATACACAGAAGAATTGTACAAAAAAGATCTTTACGACCCAGATACTCACGATGGTGTGATCACTCACCTAGAGCCAGACATCCTGGAATGTGAAGTCAAGTGGGCCTTAGGAAGCATCACTACGAACAAAGCTAGTGGAGGTGATGGAATTCTAGTTGAGCTATTTCAAACCCTGAAAGTTGATGCTGTGAAAGTGCTGAACTCGATATGCCAGCAAATCTGGAAAACTCAGCAGTGGCCACAGGACTGGAAGAGGTCAGTTTTCATTCCAATCCCAAAGAAAGGCAATGCCAAAGAATGCTCCAACTACCGCACAACTGTACTCATCTCACACGCTAGTAAAGTAATGCTCAAAATTCTCCAAGCCAGGCTTCAGCAATACGTGAACCGTGAACTTCCAGATGTTCAAGCTGGTTTTAGAAAAGGCAGAGGAACCAGAGATCACACTGCCAACATCCGCTGGATCATCGATAAAGCAAGAGAGTTCCAGAAAAACATCTATTTCTGCTTTATTGACTATGCCAAAGCCTTTGACTGTGTGGATCACAATAAATCGTGGAAAATTCTGAAAGAGATGGGAATACCAGACCATCTGACTTATCTCTTGAGAAACCTGTATGCAGGTCAGGAAGCAACAGTTAGAACTGGACATGGAACAACAGACTGGTTCCAAATAGGAAAAGGAGAATGTCAAGGCTGTATATTGTCACCCTGCTTATTTAAATTATATTCAGGGTACATCATGAAAAATGCTGGGCTGGAAGAAACACAAGCTGGAATCAAGACTGCCGGGAGAAATATCAATAACCTCATATATGCAGATGACACCACCCTTATGGCAGAAAGTGAGGAAGAACTAAAGAGCCTCTTGATGAAAGTGAAAGAGGAGAGTGAAAAAGTTGGCTTGAAGCTCAATGTTCAGAAAACTAAGATCATGGCATCTGGTCCCATCACTTCATGGGAAATAGATGGGGAAACAGTGGAAACAGTGTCAGACTTTATTTTTCGGGGCTTCAAAATCACTGCTGATGGTGATTGCAGCCATGAAATTAAAAGACGTTTACTCCTTGGAAGGAAGGTTATGACCAACCTAGATAGCATATTTAAAAGCAGAGACATTACTTTGCCAACAAAGGTCTGTCTAGTCAAGGCTATGGTTTTTCCAGTGATCATGTATGGATGTGAGAGTTGGACGGTGAAGAATGCTGAGCGCCGAAGAATTGATGTTTTTGAACTGTGTTGTTGGAGAAGACTCTTGAGAGTCCCTTGGACTGCAAGGAGATCCAACCAGTCCATCCTAAAGGAGTTCAGTCCTGGGTGTTCATTGGAAGGACTGACGTTGAAGCTGAAACTCCAACACTTTGGCCACCTGATGCGAAGAACTGACCCACTAGAAAAGACCCTGATGCTGGGAAAGATTGGGGGCAGGAGGAGAAGGGGACGACAGAGGATGAGATGGTTGGATGGCATCACCGACTCGATGGACATGGGTTTGAGTAAACTCCGGGAGTTGGTGATGGACAGGGAGGCCTGGCGTGCTGCGATTCATGGGGTCGCAAAGAGTCGGACACAACTGAGCGACTGAACTGAACATGGCAATAAAATAGATAACCTGGAAGAAATGGACAAATTCCTAGAAAGTTCAATCTTCTAAGACTGAACCAGGAAGAAAAAGAAATTATGAACAACCCAAATACAAGCACTGAAATTGAAGCTGTGATCAAAAATCTCCCAAGAAAACAAAAGCCCAAGACCAGATGGCTTCACAGGAGAATTTCACCAAACATTTAGACAAGAGATAATGCCTATCCTTCTAAAACTCTTTCAGAAAATTGCAGAGGAAGGAACACTTCCAAACTCATTCTACGAGGCCACCATCATCATGATACCAAAACCAGACAAAGACAACACAAAAAAGAAAACTATAGGCCAATATCACTGATGAACATAGATGCAAAAATCCTCAACAAAAATTTTAGCAAACAGAATTCGCAACACATCAAAAAGAACAAACACCATGATCAAGTTGGGTTTATTCCTGGAATGCAACGATTCAATATATGCAAAGGAAACAATGTGATACACCATATTAACAAATTGAAAGATAAAAATCATATGATAATCTCAATAAATGCAGAAAAAGCCTTTGACAAAATTCAGCACCCATTTATGATTGAAGTGAAGTGAAGTAAAAGTCGCTCAGTCACGTCCGACTCTTTGCGACCCCATGGACTGTATAGTCCATGGAATTCTCCAGGCCAGAACACTGGAGTGAGTAGCCTTCCCCTTCTCCAGGGGATCTTCCCAACCCAGGGATCGAACCCACGTCTCCTGCATTGCAGGTGGATTTTTGGGCTTCCCTGATAGCTCAGTTGGTAAAGAATGTGCCTGTAATGCAGGAGACCCCAGTTCAATTCCTGGGTCAGGAAGATGCCCTGGAGAAGTGATAGGCTACCCACTCCAGTATTCTTCGGCTTCCCTTGTGGCTCAGCTGGTAAAGAATCAGCCTACAGTGCAGGAGACCTGGGTTCGATCCCTGGGTTGGGAGGATCCCCTGGAGATCCATTTATGATTAAAACTCCTTAAAAAATGGGCATAGCAGGAACCTACCTCAACACAGTAAAGCCCATATATGATAAGTCTACAGCAAACATTATTCTCACTGGTGAAAGCATTCCCCCTACGATCAGGAACACGACAAGGGTGTCCACTTTTGCCGTTATTATTCAACATAGTTCTGGAAGTCCTAGCTACAGCAAAAAACGTAGTTTTGGAAGTTTTAGCCACAGCAATCAGAGAAGGAAAAGAAATAAAAGAAATCCAGATCAGGAAAGAAGAAGTAAAGCTCTCACTGTTTGCAGATGACATGATACTGTACATAGAACACCCTAAAGATAGTCTCAGAAAACTACTAGAGCTAATCAGTGAATTTAGCAAAGTTGCATGATACAACATCAATACACAGAAATCACTGCATTTCTATATACTAACAATGAAAAATCAGAAAAAGAAATTAAGGAATCAATCCCTTTCACCATGGCAACAAAAATAATTAAATATCTACGAAAACACTTACCTAAGGAGACAAAAGAACTGTGCACAGAAAATTATAAGACACTAATGAAAGAAATCAAAGATGACATAAACGGAGAGATATTCCATGTTCCTGGGTAGGGAGAATCAATATTCTGAAAATGACTATACTACCAAACGCAATCTACCAATTCAATGAGATCCCTATCAAATTACCAATGGCATTTTTCATAGAACTAGAACAAAAAATTTCACAATTCATATGGAAACACAAAAGACCCCAAACAGCAAAAATAGTCTTGAGAAAGAAGAATGGAGCTGAAGGATTCAACCATTCTGACTTCAGATTATACTACAAACCTACAGTCATCAAGACAGTATGGTACTGGCACAAAAACAGAAATATAGACCAACAGAACAAGATAGAAAGCCCAGAAATAAACCCATGCACCTATGCGTACCTTATTTTTGACAAAGGAGGCAAGAATGTACAATGGGGCAAAGAAAGCCTCTTCAATAAATGGTGCTGGGAAAACTGGACAGCTACATGTAAAAGAATGAAATTAGAACACTTCTTAACACCATGCACAAAGATAAACTCAAAATGGATTAAAGACCTCAACTTAAGACCAGAAACTAAAAAACTCTTAGAGGAAAACATAGGCAGAACACTTGATGACATAAATCAAAGCAAGATCCTCTATGGCCAACCTCCTAGAGTAACAGAAATAAAAACAAAAGTAAACAAGCGGGACCTGATTAAACTTAAAAGCTTCTGCACAGCAATGGAAACTGTAAGCAAGGTAAAAAGACAACCCTCAGAATGGGAGAAAATAATAGCAAATGAAACAATTCACCAAGGATTATTTTTCAAAATATACAAGCAGCTCATACAACTCAACGCCAGAAAAACAAACAACCCAATCAAAAAGTGGGAAAAAGACCTAAACAGACATTTCTCCAAAGACATACAGATGGCTAACAAACACATGAAAAGATGTTCAACATCACTCATTATTAAAGAAATGCAAATCAAAACTACAATGAGATATCACCTCACACCGGTCAGAATGGCCCTCATCAAAAAGTCTACAAGCAATAAATGCTGGCGAGGGTATGGAGTAAAGGGAACGCTGCTGCACTGTTGGTGGAAGTGTAAGTTGATACAGCCACTATGGAAGACGATATGGAGATTCCTTAAAAAACTAGGAATAAAACCACCATATGATCCAGCAATCCCACTCCTAGGCATATACCCCAAGGAAACCAAAACCGAAAAAGACACATGTATCCCATTGTTCACTGCAGAACTATTTACAATAGTTTGAACATGGAAGCAACCTAGACATCCATCGACAGATGAATGGATAAAGAAATTGTGGTACATATACCCTATGGCTGGGGAAGATTGAAGGCAGGAGGAGAAGGGGATGACAGAGGATGAGATGGTTGGATGGCATCACTGACTCAATGAACATGAGTTTGAGCAAGTTCCAGGAGTTGGTGATGGACAGGGAAGCCTGGTGTGCTGCAGTTCATGGGGTCGCAAAGAACTGGACATGACTGAGCAACTGAACTGAACTGAACTGAACTGTCCCTCCCATCAGGAAGCTTACATAAGCCTCTTAGCCTCCTTCTTCAGAGGGCAGAAGAACCATAATCCCATAGCTAGAACTAAAGCCACATTATAGTGAGCTAATCAGGCTGAAAAAGCAGAGAGTTATGTCCCAGCTGAAGGGATAAGATAAAACCCCAGAAAAACAAGTAAAATAAGTGGAGATAGGCAACCTTCCAGAAAAATAATTCAGAATAATAATACTGATGGTGATCCAGGATCTCAGGAAAACAGTGGAGAATTTGCAAGAAATATTTATCAAAGACCCAGAAGAACTAAAGTACAAGCCAAAAGAGATGGATAATAAACTAGAAGGCATCAACAGCAGAATAACTAAGGTAGAAGAACAGATAAATGACCTGAAGTACAGAATGGTGGAAATCACTGCCACAGAACAGAATATAGAAAATAGAATTAAAAAAGAAATGCAGACAGCCTAAGGGACCTCTGGGACAACAACCACATTACACAGGTCCCAGAAGAAGAGATGGTAGTTGAAAACTTTCCTAACATGGGAAAGGAAATAGTTGACCAAGTCCAGGAAGCACAGAGAGTCCCAGGCAGGATAAAACCCAAGGAGGAACACACCAAGACACACAGTAATCAAACAGAGAAAAATTAAAGACAGAGATAAACTATCGAAAGCAACAAGGGAAAAACAACAACATACAAGGGAACTCAGGTTATCAGCTCATTTCTCAACAGAAACGCTACAAGCCAGGAGGGAATGGCAAGATAGATTCAAGGTGATGAAAAGTAAGAACCTACAACCAAGAATATTCTACCCAGCAACACTCTCCTTCAGATTTGATGGAGAAATCAAAAGCTTTCCAGACAAGCAAAAGTTAAGAGAATTCAGCACCATTAAACTAGCTTTACAACAAATGCTGAAAGAACTTCTCTAGACAGGAAACACAAGAGAAGGAAAAGACCTACAGAAAAGAAGCCCAAAACAAATAAGAAAATAGTAGCAGGTTCATACATACTGATAATTACTTTAAATGTAAACAAATTAAATGCACCAACCAAAAGACACAGACTGGCTGGGTGGATGAAAACATGTACATGCGTGTACTTCCACTTAACACATCACTGTGCTTGATGCCCAAATTGTATGTAGTTATTTTATATTGTTAGGTTAATCATGTTCCATTATAGTTTTAAATTATAATCATCTTTTATTTTTTGTCTGTAATTATCCTTTATCTTTTGTGAAAAACTGATAAACATTTTTCACTAATGTGATTATGTAACAATTACTCACTACACACCATTGTATTGGGCTTTCCAGGTGGCGTTAGTCATGAACAACCCACCTGCCAATGCAGATTTAAGAGACACAGGTTCAATCCCTGGGTCAGGAAGATCCCCTGGAGGAGGCCATGGCAACCCACTCCAGTATTCTTGTCTGGAGAACCCCCTCGACAGAGTAGCCTGGCAGGCTATGGTCCATAGAGTCACAAAGAATTGGAAACGACTGAAGCAACCTGGCACCACTGTATCATGACTGGTCAACAGAAAAATACTACAATTCTGTATCACCAAAATTACCAGTGAATAAAAAACCTCTCATCACGTTTTTAATCCAGATGCATATCAGAATTACCTTGAAATTTTTTGAAAAGTATAAATGCCCAGTTATTGCTTTTTTCCTCCAAAGCTCCAGATATGTTTCTAATGAGCAGCCATGTCTAAAATCAACTTGACTATATGATGATCTTTTACTTTTATCTAGTTTGTTTTACTTTTCTATTTCATTTAGTTTATATTTTCCAATTTTTCCATCCCTTTTTTTTGGATGTTCTTTCTCAAGCCTTTATCAAGTGTAGTGGAAAAGCTTTTGTATTATATATATATATATATATATAAATAGTATGTATAACATATATATTTTAGAAAACTTGTGAAATTTTGCCAAACTAAAAAATTTATGACATTTTGATTCCATTTATTTCATTTAGTAAGAATAAAATGCTAGATTTCTAGTTAAAAAGATACGCAACAAGCAACAAAGCTTTACAAAGGTATAGCACTTAGAACTATAGTCAGTATCTTGTAATAAACTAAATTGGAAAATAATCTGAAAAATAATATATGCATATGTATAACTGAATCACCTTGTGGTACCCCTAAAACTATATAGCTGTAAGTCAACTATACTTCAATAAAATATATATATTAAAAAAAAACTTCAATCATCCAGTTGTACACTTCAAACAAACATCACAGCGTAAATCAACTATACTCCAATATAAACAGAAACACACCGATTTAGAAAACAAACTAATCCTAAATGAAAAAGATTGAAGCAAGGATGTATTGGAGTCTCAAATAAACACATACCCACTCATACAAATAAAACAGATAATCAACAAGGACGTATTGTAAAGCACAGGGAGCTCGAGTCAACACGGTAATAACTAACATGAAAAAAGTTATCAGAAAACGAGTACATTAATATCACATTAAACTCAATCATCCAATTCTGCACTTCAAACAAACACCACATGTATATCAACTACACTCCAATATGACCTAAAAAGTAATTTAAAAAGAAAATTAAATGCCTACTCCATTCCCCTCAAGCTTCAAGAGCCCAGGCTGTTTCACGTTTCTGGAGCCTGAGCTGCCTTGGTTCCCAAGTTTGGACTATCACGGGGCTGAGGGAGCTGCTGAAGCACGTTCCAGCAAATGACATTACAGGACCTTGGAGTTGTAGTGGCTGGTCCCCTGTGAACAGGTTGACAAAGTCAGGAACAAGGCAGGACCACTCACAGCTAAACCTAGGCAAGTACACTCAAGGATGGTGGGATGGTGGACCCTCGAGACCCAAACCTGTGAAGGAGGCACCTGGTCTGCAGGTCTCCTGCTGCCGGGGTTCCCACCTCCACCCTCCTTCCTTAGGGTCACCTCAACTTTGGACCACAGCACACCAACAAGCTTTTGCATGTTTGGGACGTCTCCAATGGGGTGAATAATAAGGTGGAGGATGTAATGGAACACTAGGCCTTGGCTGTTTGTTCTGGCACATGGGGCTCTCATTTATGTCAGAAGCAGCACTTTCACCAAGGCTCTGTTTATCCTAGCAAGCCCTGTGGAGCCTGAGGAAATCCTGCCTCCTTGTGGTCACTTCTTGAAACTACAATGGGAAAATCATCGCCTACGGGCACTTCATTTTCAAAAGGCCTCTCACATTTTGAAAGATACTTGCCCTCGACAAATGTCCCAGGGTATGTAACTGAAAGAGAATTCACTAAAAGTCCGTGTTTCAGGAAGCCACCTCGTAGAAGTAAACTTCATTCACAGTGATTTAAGAAAAGCAGCACAAGGAAAGATGCTAAACGTTGGTTACAGTAGTGAAATTTATCACAGCACAATCAGGTTTCACTTGGCTGCACAAAGAATGGCCCTCATTAAAAATCTAGAAACATAAATTAGTGGGAAAAAATTAGAGAAAATGGAATGCTGCTAAGCTGTTGCTTGGACTTTAAAGTGGTAACGGCCACTATGGAGATGATGGCGGTTCCTTCAGAAAGTAAAAATAGAGCTATTATATGACCTAGAAATCCCACTCCCTGCCCTACATCCAGAGAAATCCATACTTGGAGTAGAAACACACACTCTGACCAGTAGCTTGAATATGGAAGTAATTAAAATATCCACAGACAGATGGATCAAGAAGATGTGGTATATTTTATGGAGGAATATTACTCAACCAGAAAACAGAAGGAAGAAACAGCATCTGCAGCAACATAAATGGACTTGGAAACAATCATATGAAGTAAGTCATAGACAGAAAGACAAAAACACTATGATGTGACTGATTGGTGGAATCTACAAACTGAGAGCAATGAAGTACATTTTCCAAACAGAAACACAATTACAGATTTAGAAAACAAACTTACTCTAACCAAAGGAGAAAGGCAGAAGGCAGGGATCCATTAGGAGGCTGGAATTAACACATACCCACTAACAGAAATGAAACAGGTAATCAACAAGGACCTAGCTGATAGCACAGGAATTTTGACTTGACACACTAATAACCTACATGGGAAAATAACCCCAAAACACACAGGTATGTCTACATATAACTGGATCAAGCTACCAAACACTTAAACACAGCAGTGTAAATCAACTATAATCCAATAGAATCTAAAAATCAAAAGAAAAAAAAAATGCCTACTATATCCCTCTCTGGCTTCAGGTTCGTAGGCTGGTTCACATTCCTGAAGCCTAAGCAGCCTTGGTCCCCAAATGTGGACTGTTAAGGGACTGGGAAGGAGGTGCCAGCAAATGAGCTCCCCTTGGACCTGTAGTGCCTGGTCGCCTCTGACATGTTGTGGTCATTTCCCTTGCACCAGCCAGAATGACCATTATCAACAAGTCTACAGTGGATACGTGCTGGGTAGGACATTGAGCAAAGGGAACCCTCTCAGGCTGTTAGTGGATTTTAAATTGGTAACAGCCACTATGGAGAACAGTATGGAGGTTCCTTAAGTAACTAAAAAAAGCGCTACCAAATGATCACACATCCCCACTCCTGGGCATATATCCAGAGAAAATCATAACTTGAAAAGAGACATGTACCCCAACCTTCACTGCAGCTGTATTTACAATAGTCAGGATGTGCAAGCCACCAAAATGTCCACAGATGGGTGGATAAAAAAGATGTGGTAAATATATACAATGGACTATTACTCAGCCATAAAAAAAGAATGAATGTCAACTGCATCAACAGGGATGGACCTGGAGATGATCATACTAATAGAAGTACATCAGTCAGAGAAACACAGTGTACATCACTGAGAGATGGAAACGAACATTTATACAAATACACTACATTTTCCAAATAGAAACAGACCCACAGACTTAGAAAACAAACTTATGGTGACCAAAGGGGAATGGTAAGTGGGAGGGATAAATCAGGAGGTTGGGATTGCCAGCACTGGCACTCAAAGTCTCCTTTTATCACAATAGTCCTGTATCTGGTGCAGTCAACACTAGCTCCTTTTGTCAAGAGGAAACTGATTTTCATAAAACCAAATGAATATCATTCTTTTGATAAGAGAAATAACAGACCATTTTCATAAGTTAATTTTGAAATTCAGTGTTAGGATATAAAAATAATATACTTTCTTGGGCCCATGAATGGTTTTTAATAATAAATTTTAAACTTTCTCTCTTTTTGAGGATCATCAACTTAAGACAGGTGACTTGCTACAAGCAATAAATGCTGGAGAGGGTGTGGAGAAAAGGGAACCCTCTTATACTGTTGGTGGGAATGCAGACTAGTACAGCCACTATGGAGAACAGTGTGGAGATTCCTTAAAAAACTGGGAAGAGAACTGCCATATGACCCAGCAATCCCACTGCTGGGCATACACAACTGAGGAAACCGAATTGAAAGAGACACATGTACCCCAATGTTCATCGCAGCACTGTTTACAATAGCCAGGACATGGAAGCAACCTAGATGTCTATCAGCAGGCGAATGGATAAGGAAGCTGTGGTACATATACACAATGGAATATTACTCAGCCATTAAAAAGAATACATTCGAATCAGTTCTATTGAGATGGATGAAACTGGAGCCCATTATACAGAGTGAAGTAAGCCAGAAAGAAAAACACCAATATAGTATACTAATGCATATATATGGAATTTGAAAGATGGTAACGATAACCCTATATGCAAGACAGAAAAAGAGACACAGATGCATAGAACAGTCTTATGGACTCTGAGGGAGAAGGTGAGGGTGGGACGTTCTGAGAGAATAGCATTGAAACATGTATATTATCATATGTGAAACAGAACACCATTCCATGTTCGATGCATGAGACAAATGCTCAGGGCTGGTGCAATGGGATGACCCAGAGGGATGGGATGGGGAGGGAGGTGGGAGAGGGGTTCAGGATGGGGAACACATGTAAACCCATGGCTGATTCATGTCAATGTACGGCAAAAACCACTACAATACTGTAAAGTAATTAGCCCCCAACTAAAATAAATAAATTTATTAAAAAAAAAAAAAAAAAAAGAAAAACCCAAACAAACAAAAAGACAGGTGACTTGTAAAATGAATTTCAATCTTAGTAACATGGATGCAATAGCTGTTTGTACTGCAAATAATCACCATTTCCTTCATACCTTGGTGCTTCCATTTCCTGTGACCAACACGTGGAACAGGTCTGTAATGTAACTGCTAAGCATGTCCTGGTGGTCATTGGTCACTGTCATGTTTGTTAACAACCTCAGTCCAGCCAGTTGCACAGCAGAGTTCAGGGGGCCAGAGATGACATCCTCACAGACTTGACTGATGTATACCTGAAGATGGGAAAAGGGGGATCTTCTTAGAATCTCCAAAACTTTCCTATTAAACCGTAACTCTTGCACACTGGAATCAGGTGCTTGTTTAGGATGAGACTGACTCTTTAAGAAAGATGGCATTTCTATCAAGATCTCAAACGTGGGTAACTCTTTTTTTTTTAATTTCCCTAGTTAATAGCAGGCACTGAGCATTTTACAGATATACTCACTTCAGCCCTAAGACAACTAATGAGACAGTGGTATTATGGTCATTTTATAGATAAGGACTGTAAACCCTTCAAGAAGCTTGGATTCTCTGCCCAATATAACAAGACAGTGGAGCAAATGTCCAGACCCAGAGACCATGCTCTCAAAATCAGTGGGGGGCCTCTCACTTGTTGGGGGTCTCCCAATTCTGTCTACCTTTCTGTGTCTGGGCATGTCAGGATAAGGAGGAAGATCTGTGGTGACATTTTGTACCATAGTGTGTACCTGAACTGTAAGATCTAGGAGCACAACATGTTAGAAGTAAAGAATTGAGGGGGACACTGAATAGAGCTTTTCTTCAGAGCTCTTTCTTTTATGAGTAAGCACAGGCAAACTCTATTTGGTCCAAGGTTGTTATTTATGACATATATGTAGATGAATTTCTCCTTCATAATACTGTACACCACCACTGGCTAAAACTAATGCAATGCTAGTAGTATGCCCATGTCACACACGATAGATCTAGACTAAACCTAGGGGGACAGAAAATTTTCTGAAACTCTATTTTCTATGTCTGGCCATGAGCCCTCCAGCTTGAAATAATTATGTCTCACAAGTAATCAGTATTCATCTAAGTCTGAACTTCATCAAAAGTTCTAATTGGTAAGAAAAATTCCCTAATATAAAATGCTAAGGAATTACCAACTGCCCCATAAGCCAGTACTAACTTTAAAAAATTTCCAAATGTATTCATGTTACCACAGAAATGAAAATGATGGCAGTAAAGCAAATTGCGTAAGTAAAACAAAGAGATTAAATTTCTAATCTGGTTTCAAAATCCAAATGATATTTACAAATCAATCTGTTCTGGGTCACAATTTCATTATGCATCCATCCTTTAAAAAATGGCATTTCCTTAGCTTATTATAAATCATATATTTTCATAGGATGCTCCTGTCTTTCCAAGCATTTCCTAAAATGTGCTAAGCATTTACATCCTTTTTGCCTCTGAATCTTTTCTTCACTTCAGTTCTAGCAACAAGATTACCAAACAGGCCACCTCAGTTATTCCTGGAGTTTGCTTACCTCACCTTGCTCCTTTCTCTTGGGATTCCCTCATTCCTCAATTCTGGCTGTAGAAACCTTGGACAGTTTTATGAGCCAGCTGGGGCTCTACCTTTTACAGAAACTTCTGAATGAAAACTCTCCTTTCTGTGTATTCAACAACATTTTACTTGCATTTTTCCTTAAAGTATTTCATCATGTTCTGCCTTGAATTACAATTCTTTTTGGACTTCCCTTATCCCTCTTTCTAGCTTTCTTACAAGAATTAATCACGTTCATTTCTAAACTCTGCAACACAGGGCACGAGCTCAATAAAAGTTGAATTAACGTTATTTCCTAACTTATTGTGTCTTTCTACTGATATTATCTGACTTTGGCCTGGTTCGTTTTTCACACTTAGATTAAACTGAATGTCAAATTCAAAAGTCCACTCACTGCACTTCTTACTGGCTAGTTCAGATGCCTTCCTCCTCTTATTCTGCATAAAAAATGAGCAGAAAATCTGAATCGACATCTTCCCAAAGACATACAAATGGTCAACAGGTTTATGAAAAGATGGTCAACATCACTAATCATCAGGGAAATGCAGATCAAAATCACAGTGAAATATCACCTCACACTTATTAGAACGGTTATTATCAAAAAGTCACAAAGTAACAAGTATTGGCAAGAAGAGAAAAAGGAACCCTTGTGTACTGTTGGTGGTTAGTGCAGCCACTATGGAAACCAGTATGGATATTCCTCAAAACATTAAAAATATAACTGTCATATGGTTCAGCATCCCACTTTTGGGTATAGATCCAAAGGAAACAAAAGTGCTATCTCAAAGCAGTATCTGTGCCCCCATGTTCACTGCAGCATGACTCACAACAGCCAAGGCACAGAAATAACCTAAATGTCAATTTATGGACAAATGGATAAAGGAAATGTAATCTGTATATACAATGGAATATTATTCACTATAAAAAAGGAAGGAAATTCTGCTATTTGTGAGAAATGGATGGACTGAGGGCATTATGCTAAGTGAAATAAGTCAGAAAAAACAAACACTGCATGATCTTATATGTGGAATACGAAAAAGTCAAACGCACAGAAACAGCGAGTAGCGTGTTCAGGTGAAGGAAAAGGGGAGATTCTGATCAAAGTATATAAACTTAAAAGTTATAAAATGAATACATTCTGGGCTCTAATGTATAGCAAGATAACTATACTTCACAATACTATATTGTATACTTGCATGCTAAGAGAGTAGATCTCAAACGTTCTCATGACACACACACACCCAGGTAATTACGAGGTGATGGAGGTGACAGCTACTGCTATATAGTGCATGCATGCTCAGTCGCTTCAGTCATGTCCAACTCTTTGTGACCCTATGGACCATAGACCACCAGGTTCCTCTGTCAATGGGCTTCTCCAGAAAAGAATACTGAAGTGGGTGGCCGTGCCATCCTCCAGGGGATCTTTCCAAACTAGGGATCGAACCCATGTTTGTTACGTCTACCTGCATTGGCAGGCAGGTTGTCTACCACTAGCACCACCTGGAAAGCCCAACGCTCTGCAGTAGTGGTAATCATTTTACAATACATACATGTATCAAATCATGTTTTATACCTTAAACTTATATAATATTTATGTTGATTCTATCTCAATAAAGCCAGAAATAAATCTGGCTTTATAATAATAAATTCAATAATAAATTCTTGGCTAACAGCTATAAAGTATGATCTACTAAAATTTCATTACTTACCTTTTTTTCCTCTCTCATTTATTAGAAAACCTTACCTTTTGTAATTTCAGGTAACTTACCTTTATCTTGATCTGATTTTCAACATTCACACTCAGGTTATTCAGTGCATTTAAAGCTTTCTCTTTAATACTCTGATTGGGATTGTTGATCTTGCTTCCAACGATTGGAATACCACCCAATTCACGAATAACGATCTAGGAGGGAAAAAACAGAACCATGACTTCAATATGCAACCTCCCCTTTATTACATTCTTTGCATCTACAAATACAAATAAAAATTAATGACTCTTCGGAAATAATGTTCCCATATACAACCTCTAATTCCTATTTGTAAAAAAAGTTTAATACCCATAATTTTACAGCTAAAGAAACTAACTGAAAATAAATTATTAATATATGTAATATTTAAACTATAGCATGGAGATATACAATGAAGATTTGTAGAGCTATTACCGTGATCTCAAAGTAGTTTATAAACAAAATAATTTTACTTTGAAATAAGTTATCTCTTACAGGGCAATTTGGAAATGCATTAAGATTTAGAACAAAACTAGTGTTTTGCGGAAATGAATACTTTGGAACACTAATCCCTCAAGATGTAAACAGATGTGCCATTTTTTAAAAAGGAGATTTGGGACTTTGCTGGCGGTACAGTGGTTTAAGAGTCCACCTGCCAATGCAGAGGACACAGGTTCAATACCTGGTCCGGGAAGATTCCACATGCCATGGAGCAACTACACCCATGTGCCACAACTCCTAAGCCCGCATGCTGCAACTACTGACGTCTGTGCGCCTAGAGCCTGTGCTCCATGACAAGAGAAGCCATTGCAATGAAAAGCCCGTGTTCATAGCAAATAGAGAAAACCCACATGCATCAACGAAAACCAAGTGCAACCAAAAGTCTCATTTGAAAAGTAGGTTTCATAGATAAGTAAGTTTGAGAAACACTGGTTATAACAAGAGTAAACATGTCTCTTTACTGTGATGCAATCCTATAGTCATGTGATTGGAATCTCCAAGAGGGGAGTATTGAATATTGTACTTCTATAAACTTTATCCAAAAAGAAGATCATTTTTCAATTGTGGGAGGGGAGGAACACTTATTAACATCCTGATGAATTAAAAGTTCCACACAGTTTAGAAATGATGCCCAAATTTTCATAGAAAAAATAATCTGGGGATTTCTCACAACCAACTACAACACTAAATATTATGTGTCTTCATCCCAACATTGAAAGAGGCATAATACTTCATTTCCTACAAGAAACATAAGCTGAAAATGACTCCTATCAGGTCAAAACATGCTGTTCCATCAAGAAAAGAGATAAAGGAGCTTTCCCTCTGCAATTTCAGGTTCTTCCTAAGGACTTGTGGTTACTAGGAGACAATCTTAAACAAACAAAAAAACTGTTGTATAAAAGCACATGAAGGCACCATAACTGATGACAAGGGACACCAACTCCTATCACCCAAGAAGGTACTTGTTCACCAGTGGCTTCTCACCCACTCTGACTACAGTTTGTTTCAAAGGAATATAAAACAATGGCATCAGAAATACCTCAATATAGGCATGCTAATAAGCTAGTCACCATCTGTTATTTTTGTCTGCCCGGCACCCCTCTTTCTACTGGGACAGACACAGCACCTCCTCTATCCCATACAGTTCCTGGTGAGACTGCTGGTCAACTGTGTTCACACCCTCCCTGCTGTTTTTGTCTGCATGTGAGCCAGGACCTGCTAACCATGGCCCCGGCCAGCCCGACAATCGAGCCAAAGGGTTGGCGCTCGATACTAGTAGAGTGACTCCACCTTTTAGATCATGAGGGTCCAAGATGAAAGCTTGAGAGGCCAGTGGCTTTCTTTCCATCCCTGTGAAGAAAACCTCTTTGTGGCCAGAGAGACAAAAATCATTACACAAAATGAAATAGGGGCAAGCAGTCAAAAGACAGTGAGAGAGAGGTCTGATTATGCTTTCTGTAACCTTGATCTCTATTCACACTTGTGTCTCAAACCAAAGCTATTCTTGGACATCCAAGTTAACTGAGCTCAGTATTTTCCCTTTTCATTTTAAAATAACCTAAGTTGGGGTCTGTCACTTATAACGGAAATGTACATAATACATATATATTCTTTATATCTCCCTATCTATCTCCAGAGCTAACCTTGACATGATGGATAAAGATGGACTGAAATGAAGTATAAATTCAAAATTTTGCATTCATGAGTAGGTTAACAAAGGGCATTAGCTGAAAATAATGACAAAAACTGTTTTACTCTTTCTCCACGGGAGGTTGGGGGGAAGCAGAAGCCATTTACATTTACACTAGTCCATTGTTGTCAGAGCGTGGTCCAGGGAACACCTGCTTCAGAACCATCCTTGTCAGCCCTTTGCACAATGTAAAGCACATACTTAAATGTCAGATGCTTCTGTTGCTTTACTGCAGCACTGCTGAGTTGTGAATAATTAAAAAGGCCATGCAATGATACTAAGTGTTGACTGCTGCTGCTGCTGCTAAGTTGCTTCAGTCGTGTCCAACTCTGTGCGACCCCATAGACGGCAGCCCACCAGGCTCCGCCGTCCCTGGGATTCTCCAGGCAAGAATACTGGAGTGGGTTGCCATTTCCTTCTCCAGTGCATGAAAGGGAAAAGTGAAAGGGAAGTCGCTCAGTCGTGTCCGACTCTTAGCGACCCCATGGACTGCAGCCTACCAGGCTCCTCCATCCATGGGATTTTCCAGGCACTGACTAGATACACTTATTACAAACGTGATGCTGCTGACCAACTTCATAGATATAGACAATCTGATTACTAATCGTATTACTATCAGGCTATGTTTTTTAGAAGTAAACAAACATTATTTTGTAGATATCCATAACCATACTATATATAGATGAAAAAATTGAGGCTCTGGAAGGTTAAGTAACTTATCAGAGTCACAATTACTGCTGGCATGTGAGAATGGAAGGAGCATGTTTACAGAGACTAGGGTACTCACTTGGTTGGCTGAAAAGGCTGCATTGTTACCCAGAGTGACCAAAGCTCGTTCGATAATGACAGGATCCTCAGTTGATTCAAGCAGGTAAAGGAGTTTCTGAACTTGTTCAGCATTTAGGGTGTCATCATATGATCCGCTGGTTAAGTCTTCTACATAAGAATAAAGTTATTTAAAGTTCATTTAAAATCAATATAAGACTTAAAGGGACAATCCTGAATCATATTCTGATGCCAGGCACAGTTTTGAGCACTTTATATACCTAAACTCATTTAATCGTCAAGTGATTCCTTGGAAGAAGATACTATTATGATCCTCAATTTACAGATGGAATACTGAGCCTTATAGGTTTTAAGAAATTAGCCGATGCTCTTGGTACTTCTCTTTTCTTTTAATAAGGCACTGCATGCCAACAGCATTTCCTGTTTCTTCTTTCTAAAAATCAGGTACACCCATCCAGTGGAACACTTCCCACAGGCATAGCTTCATTAAGGAACAGAATTTGCATTTGGGAGAATTGCTCCGATCACAGGCCAGAGGAAAAGCTATGCGAGGGACCCAATCATGCTGCTAGCGAGGCGCTTTTGTTCAGTTTCTGTGAGCAAGGCATGACGACTGTGATGCTAGAAGAACAGTCCAACTGGGAGTGATGACAGAAGCTGTCATTCTAAGGAAAAGGGCGAGCAGTCAAATGCTGGATCCGCTCAGGAAGTTTTGAAGTTTAAAGCTTGGACGTTTTAAAAAATCCTCTTTACAGAAATCTCCACAGGAAAAAAAGAAACCATTTGTATAATGCAGTCATTGTGTTATAAACATGGAACATGATTCTTTCCAAATTAAGCTATGAATACAGGTCAGACAGCACAAGTGTCCACAATACACTGCCCTCCGTGGAGTTGTGCCGGGGCGGGGGGCAGGGTGTTGCAATTTACAATAGGTGCTGCTGTATGATATCAGAGCTGTGCTCATCTATATGCTGATGACTCCTCAATCCTAATCCCCAAGTTAAAACTCTATTTCTGGAGCTTAATTTATATAAATCAACTTACTAACTGGCACTTCAATTTAGGTTCCTTAAAGACACCGCCAACTAACTGTACTCTATCCTGAATACATCGCCTTCCCACACAAATCTACTAGGCTCACTCCATCTCTATCTCTACCTCACTGAATGAGACCGCTATCTACCCGGTTTCCCAAACCAAGGGCATCTTTGCTTTATACTTCTCTCTAACCACCCACAATAATTCATCAAATCCTAAAAAGTAAAATGTGTCTCAAACTATTAAATTTATCATCTTTGGGTCCTGGGATTACAAATGACTTACTTTCTACCCTGTGCTCGTGAGTTCTTTCTTGTTTTTTCTTTTCTTTTTTTACAATAAACACATATTATTATATTAAAATAGAATATATTGCTTAAAGAGGAATCACAGACAAATATGAGGTAAAGGAACAAGCTTAGATTTTGAGAACCAATAGGTGATCTGATGCCCTGAAGAAGCCAAATAAGAAATCAACTATTAGGAAAATCTAAAAGCCAAAGAGGGAGCAGATTCTCACTCCCATATCTTATAATCAGAACCTCTGGACCATGCTTTTACTCCTGAACCCACTACCCACCTCATTTACACCTTATACAAGTATTTCACCCAAACGATATTTGAAAAGGTAAGTGAAAGAATGATAAAAAACACAGACTGTCATATGGAAAGACTTTTGGGGGTTCATCCAAAAGTGTTTTTACACACAAGAAAACTGAGATCAGGATCATTTAAGGATTTGCCTAACATCACACAGGAGTTAGTAGCAGAGACAAGAGAAGTGAAAACACAAAGCTGCAGGCAACCACCTAACCTCTTTGGGGTCTCAGTTTTCTCATATGTAAAATAAGGCTGGTCAAACACGACAATGATTCCAAAAGTCCCTATGCAGCCCTGAAGTTGTGTAATTTTATACATGTACACATGGCATAAAAAGGATACATTTAACTCATTCAGACCTCCAAACTATTTCAAAGTCTATAACTTCCTCATACATTTTCCCACAAACCATTAAAAGGTTTTATAGATATATAAATTATTAATGAATAACCAAATAAAATTTTATAGAGAAAAGGGTTAAAGCAGAGAATTTTCTCTTGAAAGAAGGAGGTGTAATGTGGTAGTTAAAAGTAAGCCAAGGTTAAGTCTAGTTCAAATTCCAGCTAAGCTATTTACCAGCTGAGAGACATAACCTCTCCAAGCCTCAGTTTCTTCATCTATTGCAAGGGAGTTAACAGTGGAAAGAACAGGAAGACAATAGAATGGGAAAGACTAGAGATCTCTTACAAAAAAAATTGGAGTTATCAAGGGAACATTGTATACAAGGATGGGCACGATAAAGAAAAGAAACAGTAAAGACCTAACAGAAGCAGAAGAGATTAAGAAGAGATGGCAAGAATACACAGAAGAACTGTACAAAAAAGCTCTTAATGATCTGGATAATCACGATGGTGTGGTCACTCGCCTAGAGCCAGACATCCTGGAGTGTGAAGTGAAGTGGGACTTAGGAAGCATTATTACAAACCAAGCTAGTGGAGGTGATGAAATTCCAGCAGAGCTATTTCAAATCCTAAAAGATGATGCTGTTAAAATGCTGCCCTCAATATGCCAGCAAATTTGGAAAACTCAGCAGTGGCCACAGGACTGGAAAAGGTCAGTTTTCATTCCAATTCCAAAGAAGGGCAGTGTCAAAGAATGTTCAAACTACCAGACAATTATGCTTATTTCGCATGCTAGTAAGCTTATGCTCAAAATCCTTCAAGCCAGGCTTTAGCAGTACATAAACTGAGAACTTCCAGATGTACCCATTTCTAAAGCTGGGTTTAGAAAAGGCAGAAGAACGAGAGATCAAATTGCAAACATTCACTGGATCACAGAGAAAACATAAGAATTCCAAAAAAAAAAAAAATCTAACTTTTGCTTCATTGACTACGATAAAGCCTTTGGCTGTGTAGGATCACAACTGTGAAAAATTCTTCAAGGGATGGGAATACCAGACCAAACTGTCTCCTGATAAACCTGTATTCAGGTCAAGAAGCAATAGTTAGAACCTTATATGGAACAATGGGCTAGTTCCAAATTGAGAAAGGAGTACAAAAAGGCTGTATACTGTCACCCTGTTTATTTAACTTCTATGCAGAGTACATCATGTGAAATGCCAGGCTGGATGAATCACAAACTGGAATTAAGATTGTCTGAAGAAATATCAACAACCTCAGATACACAGATGATACCACACTAATGGCAGAAAGCAAAGAGGAACTAAAGAGTCTCTTGATGAGGGTGAAAGAGGAGAGTGAAAAAGCTGGCTTAAAACTCAACATTCAAAAAACTAAGATCATGGCATCCAGTCCCATCTTCATGGCAAATAGAAAAGGAAAAAGTAGAAGCAGTGACAGATTTTATTTTCTTGGGCTCCAAAATCACTGCAGATGGTGACTGCAGCCATGAAATTAAAAGATGCTTGCTTCTTGGAAGGAAAGTTATAACAAACTTAGATAGCATATTAAAAAACAAAGACATCACTTTGCCTACAAAGGTCCGTCTAGTCAAAGCTATGGTTTTTCCAGTAGTCATATACAGATATGAGTGTTGGACCATAAAGAAGGCTGAGTGCCAAAGAAATGATGCTTTTAAATTGTGGTGCTGCAGAAGACTCTTGAGAGTCTCTCGGACTGCAAGAAGATCAAACCAGTTAATCCTAAAGGAAATCAACCCTGAATATTCATTGGAAGGATTGATGCTGAAGCTCCAATACTTTGGCCATCTGATGCAGAGTCAACTCATTAGAAAAGACCCTGATGCTGGGAAAGATTGAAAGCAAAAGGAGAAGAGGGTGGCAGAGGATGAGATAGTTAAACAGCAACACCGACTCAATGGACATGAATCTGAGTTTGCTCTCTGAGCAAACTCTGTGAGGTGGTGAACAACAGGGAAGCACCGAGTGCCGCAGTTCATGCGGCTGCAAAGAGTCAGACATGACTTAGTGACTGAGTAACAACAGTGCCAACCTTAAAGCATTTTTATGTCTCTTGATACATATCCAAGAGTGGAATTGCTGGATCATATGGTAGTCTCATTTTTAGTTTTATGAGGAAGTTCCATACTGTTTTTGACAGTGGCTGCACCAATTTACACTCTCACTAACAGTGTATAATGATTCCCTTTTCTCACATCCTCACCAGCATCTGTTAATTGTGGCCTTTTTGATGACAGCCATTTTGACAGATGTGAGATGATATATCATTGTGGTTTTAATTGGCATCTCTCTAACAATTAGCAACGTTGAGTATCTTTTCATGTGCCTGCTGCCCAATTAAGTGGGAGATGGTCTCAAATCAATAAAATTATAAATGAAAAAGAAGTTACAACTGACATCACAGAAATACAAAGGATCATAAGAGACTACTACAAGTAGTAGTCTATATGCCAATAAAATGGACAACCTCTTGGAAAGGTACCATGTCCTGAGACTGAACCAGGAAGAAACAGAAAATATGAATAGACCAATCACAAGTACCGAAATTGCAACTGTGATTAAAGAGCTCCCAAGAAACAAAAGTCCAGGGCCAGATGGCTTCATAAGCAAATTCTACCAAGTGGGATTTATCCCAGGGATGTAAGGATTCCTCAACATATACAAATCAATCAAAGTGATACACCACTTCAACAAACTGACTAATAAAAAATACTATGACCATCTCAATAGATGCAGAAAAAGCTTTTGACAAAATTCAATACCTGTTTGTGATTATTAAAAAAAAAAAAAAAAAAACTCTCCAGAAAGGAGGCAGAGAGGGAAACTCCCCCTCCCCTTCTCTCTATATATATTTAGGATGGGCTCACTTATGTCTGACTCTTTGCAACCCCATGGACTACAGTCCACCCAGCTACTCTGTCCATGGAATTTTCCAGGCAAGAATATTGGAGTGGGTTGCCATTTCCTACTCCAGGGGATCTTCCCAACCCAGGGATCAAACCTGCATCTCTTCTGTCTTCTGCATTGGCAGGTAGATTTTTTTACCACTGCACCACCTGGAAAGCCCGACATAATAAAGGCCATATATGACAAATTCACAGTAAACATCAATCTCAATGGTGAAAACCAAAAGCATTTCCTTTACGGTCAGGAACCAGACAAAGATATCCACTCTCACCACTATTATTCAACATAATTTTTAAAGGCATATCTACGGGAAATCAGAGAAGAAAAAGAAATAAAATTTTGGAATCGAAAGAGGAAAAGAAGAAGTAAAATTCACTGTTTGTCGATGACACGATACTATACTTTGAAATTCCTAAAGACATTACCAGAAAACTACTAAAGCTCATCAATGAATTTGGTTAAGTTGCAGGATACAAAATTAAAAAACAGAAATCTGTCACATTTCTATACACTAGCAAAGAAAGATCAGAACAACAAATTAAGGAAAACATCCCATTTGCCCTCACATTACAAAGAATAAAATACCAAGAAACAACTTACCTAAGGAGATAAAAGACTTGTACTTTGAAAAGTGTAAGACTGATGAAAGACACTGAAGATGACACAAACAGATGGAAAGATAAACCATGTTCTTGGGTTGGATGAATCAGTATCATTAAAATGACTAGACTAAGCAAAGCAATCTACCAATTAAATTCAATACCTAACAAACTACCAATGGCATTTTTCACAGAATTAGAACAAATTTTTTTTTACAATTTGTATGGAAACACAGAAGACCCCAAGTAGTCAAACCAATCTTGAGAAAGAAAAATGGAGCTGGAGGCATCAAGTTTCTTGACTTCACACTACACTACAATGCTAGAGTCATCAAAACAATGTTACTGGCACAAAAGCAGAAATATAGATCAATGGAACAGGATAAAACTCCAGAGATAAACCCATGCACCGATGTGCTGTGCTTTGCTTAGTTGCTCAGTCATGTCTGACTTTGCAACTCCATGGACTGTAGCCCAGTAGACTCCTCAGTCCATGGGGATTCTCCAGGCAAGAATGCCCTCCTCCAGGGGATCTTCCCGACCCAGGGATCGAACCCAAGTCTCCCACACTGCAGGCGGATTCTTCACCGTCTGAACCACTAGGGAAGCCCCATGCACCAATGGTCAACTACAAAAAGCAGGCAACAATATACAATAGAGAAAACACAGTCTCTTTAACATTGGGTGCTGGGCAAACTGGACAGCAACATGTTAAAGGATGAAATTAGAATGCTCCCTAACACCATGCACAAAAATAAACTCAAAATTTAAAAATAAGTCCAGATACTATAAAACTCTTAAGAGGAAAATCTAGGCAGAATCCTCTCTGAGACCTATCGCAGCAATATTGTTTCTGAATCACCTCCTAGAGTAATGAAAGTAAAAACAAAAATAAAACCATCAAGAAAACAAGAAGATAACCCACAGAATAGGAGAAAATACTTGAAAGCAAAGCAACTGACAAGGGGTTAGTCTCCAAAATATACAAACAGCTCACATGCAGCTCAGTATTAAAAAAAAAAAGAAAAAAATCTAACCAAAAAAATGGGCGGAGGATCTAAATAGACATTTCTCCAAAGACATACAGATGGTCGAAAAGCATGTGAAAAGATACTCAATGTCACTGATTATTAGAGAAATACAAATCAAAACTACATGGAAGTATCACCTCATACTTGTCAGAATGGCCATCATCAAAAAATCTACAAACAAAAATGCTGCAGAGGGTTTGGAGAAAAGGGCCTCGTCCTAAACACTGTTGGTGGGAATGTAAATTGGTACAACCATTGTGGAGAACAGAATGGAGGTTCCTTAAAAAACTAAAAATAGTGCTACCACATAATCTAGCAAGCCCACTCCTGGGTATATTATCTGGAGAAAGTAATTCAAAAAGGTATATGTACCCCACTGTTCACTGCAGCACTATTTACAATAGCCAAGACAGGGAAGTAACCAAAATGCCCATCCACAAAGGAAGAGAAAAAGATGTGGTACATATATACAATGGAATATTACTTAGCTATAAAAAAGAATGAAATAATGCCATTTGCACTAACATTTCTTTGGATGGACCTAGAGATGATCATTCTGAAACTGTGTACAAGCCCGTGCCTTTGTCTTTTGAAGTAAAATGCTTACTCAACAGTTAATGATTGGGAAATGAGAAGAAACAAAGAACAGCTGTTGGGCTAAGGAACGGGTAACAATTTAGACTATAATCCTGCCACATAACAGAATCACCAAACTCCTAGTTCATTGAAAGATACAGATAAAGGCCTGACACACATTCCCAAGTTGTTTTTACAGAAAGCAGATGAAAACTGCTGACCACAAGAACACAAACCCTAGACTGCGTTCTTGGCAGACCCAGGAAAATTAAAAAACAAAAACAAAAAAACTTATGGCTACCAAAGGGGAAAGGCGGGGAGGAGGGATAAATTGGTAGACTGGAAATAACATATACACACTGCTGCTGCTGCTGCTGCTAAGTTGCTTCAGTCGTGTCCGACTCTGTGCGACCCCATAGACGGCAGCCCACCAGGCTCTGCTGTCCCTGGGATTCTCCAGGCAAGAACACTGGAGTGGGTTGCCATTTCCTTCTCCAGTGCATGAAAGGGAAAAGTGAAAGTGAAGTCGCTCAGTCGTGTCCGACTCTTAGCGACCCCACGGACTGTAGTCTACCAGGCTCCTCCGTCCATGGGATTTTCCAGGCAAGAGTACTGGAGTGGGGTGCCATTGCCTTCTCCGATATACACACTACTATATATAAAATAGATGCTCAACAACCATCTACTGTGTAGCATAGGGAACTCAGTATTTTGTAATAACCTGGATAGGAAAAGAATCTGAAAAAGAAGGGATATATGTATAACTGAATCACTTTGCTGTACACCTGAAACTAACACATATTGTAAATCAACTATACTCCAACATAAAAAAAAAAACAATTAAAAAACATCTTATAAAGCTGATTTGGTAGTGCTGAACTCAGCTTTTGCTTGTTTCTAAAATTTTCATTCTTTCCATCAAATCTGAGCAACAGCCTTGCCAAGTAGGTTTTTCCTTTGCACGACTTTAAATATATTGTCCCACTTCCCTCTGGTCTGCAGAGTTTGTGCTGAAAAGTTAGCTGATAGACATACTGGAATTCGCTTGCATGGAACTTGTTGCTTTTCCCTTGGAGCTTTTAATATTCTCTATCTTATTTTTTGTTATCTTAATTACAATGTTTCTTGGTGTGACCCTCTTTCAGTTCAGTTCTGTTCAGTTACTCAGTTGCGTCCAACTCTTTGGGACCCCAGGGACTGTAGCACACCAGGCCTCCCTGTCCATCACCAAGTCCTGGAGTTTACCTGAACTCATGTTCATTGAGTCGGTGATGCCATCCAACCATCTCATCCTCTGTCGTCCCCTTCTCCTCCTGCCCTCAATCTTTCCCAGTATCAGGGTCTTTTCAAATGAGTCAGCTCTTCACATCAGGTGGCCAAAGTATTGAGTTTCAGCTTCAACATCAGTCTTTCCAATGAACACCCAGGACTGATCTCCTTTGGGTGATCCTGTTTAGAAGTCTCTCTGCTTCCTGGACTTGGACGTCTGTTTCCTCTCCCAGGTTAGGAGGGATTTCAACTATTATGTCTTTAAATATGTTCTTTGCCCCTTTCTCTTTTTATCCTTCCAGGACACCATGATTGAGGGGTGCCCAACCTTCGGGATCTAATGCCTGATGATCTGAGGTGAAGCTGATGTAATAATAGAAATAAAGTGCACAATAAATGTAATGTGCCTGAATTATCTCAAAACCACCAACTGCCCACCATTCATGGAAAAATTGTCTTCTATGAAACTGGTCCCTGGTGCCAAAAAGTTTGGGGACCGCTGCCATAATGTGAATATTAGTGTGCTTAATGTTGTCCCAGAGGTCTCTCAAACTACTTTTTTTTTTCCCTGTTCAGCTTTGATAATTGCCACTATATTGTCTTCCAGCTCACTAACCTATTCTTCTTCTGTTGATTTTTTTGTAGTATATTTTTTAAATCAGTTGTTGTCTTTTTCAGCTCTGTTTGGGTCTTTTTTACATCTTCTAGTTTGCTAAACTTCTCACTGTACTCATCCATTCTTCTCCCAAGTTCCTTAATCATCTTTATCATTATTTCAGACACTTTATTGGGCAGACTGGCTATCTCCACTTCATTTAGTTCTTCTGGGGTTTTACCTTGTTTCTTCTTTGGAATATGTTCCTTTGTCACATTTTTGCCTGATTTACTGTCTTTATTTCTATTTATCTGGTATGCTGGTTACGTTTCTTGACCTTGGAGAAACGGTCTTATGTAGGAGACACCTTATGGGTTCCAACAGCATACTCCTTCTGGTCACCAGAGTTATAATCCCTAGGGGTGCTCCCTACATGGGGGGGCATGGGTTCTTCTGTTGTGGAGGGTTGACTACTGTGGTGGTCTGGTAGGTGTGGCTAACCCTTGATCCAGTTGGTGGCCAGGGCCATAAGATAGCTGGCTGCAAAACTCTGGGAGTCCCAGGCCTAGTGCTGGCTCACTGGTGGGAAGAGCTTGGTTCTGGGATGAGTGACCACAGGGCTGGGGTTCCCAGATCTAACACTGGTCTTCTGGTGGGTGGAATTGATTTCTGGGGCGGCTGGCTAAGAAGTCCAAAGTATCCGGCAGCTGGTGAGTGGGGTTCAGGCCCAAAGCTACCGCTGGCTCACTTATGAGTGGATGCGGGGTCTTGGGGTTCCCAAAGTTGGTGTCAGCCCACTGGTGGGTGTCTGCTTGAATTTTTAATAAAAATCACGTTTTACTTTTTCAGTAAAGAACATAAGCCTTAAAGTCTAAAAGGTTTAGAGGACGGTGATGATCAAATATCCAGCTTTTCAACTGATTAGTTTTCGAATTGCTATTATATAGGTGAGGCAGTCAGGTATGTGGAGAAGGCAATGGCACCCCACTCCAGTACTCTTGCCTGGAAAATCCCATGGATGGAGGAGCCTGGTAGGCTGCAGTCCATGGGGTCGCTAAGAGTCGGACACGACTGAGCGACTTTACTTTCACTTTTCACTTTCATGCATTGGAGAAGGAAATGGCAACCCACTCCACTGTTCTTGTCTGGGGAATCCCAGGGATGGCAGAGCCTGCTGGGCTGCCATCTATGGGGTCGCACAGAGTCGGACACGACTGAGGTGACTTAGCAGTAGCAGTAGCGGTCAGGTATGTATGTCCCAGTTCTCCACTTAGCTTTATATTAGTAAGACAGTGAAAGAATTTTAGGTTCAGTAGTTCACCATCTCTTCAAGTAAACTGAGGAGACATTACAATTCTCAAAGAAAAGTAACTACCAAATAATAACATTCTAATAAGATAAATTTCAAGATAACTGTTACCATACAGAATCATTCCAATCAGGAACATAGTATGTTTTTCTCTTTATGGAGTCTATGTCCTTCATAAAAAATTATCTTCGTATAGGCTTCTTGCTAGATGTGTTCCTAGCTTTTAAAGATTTTATACCTATCATAAAATCTTTTCAATTATATTTTGAATTCGTTACTGCTTATATATAAAAAGCTATAGGGTATATTTATCTTGCATTCAAATTACTTTATTCAACTCTTCTTGTTTCCAAAGTTATTCAGTTTATTCTCTTAGGTTTTTCCAAGTAAATCATTATGTCATTCACTAATTATACTTTTGCCTCCTTTCTAATATTCATCCAGTTTTTCCTTTCTTATCAAGCTACCAAAGACTCCAGGACAATGCTGAATAACAGTTGTGACATCAGGTACCCTTCTCCTGTTGTTTTTGTTTATTTTTGGCCATGCCATGTAGCATGTGGGATCTTAAAGTTCCCTGACCAGGGATCAAACCTGTACCCCCTGCAGTGGAAGTGTGGAGCCTTAACCACTGGCCCTCCAGTAAAGTCCCATACTTCTCTTGCTCCTGAATTTAATAAGGATGCTAGCAGTGTTTCACCATGAAACAGAATGTTTGCTTTTGGTTTTTGATGGATGTTCCTCACAACTTAAGAATACTGCCTTCTATTTATTTCTAACTTGCTGTTTTTATTAGAAACAATGATATTCAAATGTCTCTCTTTTTTTTTTCCTTTTTGACTATGCCACACAGCTTGTGGGATCTTAGTTTCCTGACCAGGGATCGAATCCAGGCCCTCGGCAGGGAAAGTACAGAGCTCTAACCACTGGACCACCAGGGACTTCCCCTTGAAATATCTTTCTAATGCAACTTAAAAAAAAAATTGAAGTATAGCTGATTTACAAGGTTGTATCAAATGGCTTTCTAATTATGAGGTCATTATGTGCTTTTGCTTTTAATCTATTTATGCAAAAAATTACATCAATCCGTTTCCCAATTTGGATCCTCCCTTTACATCAACTTGGTCTTAGAATCAGTTCAGTTCAGTTCAGTTCAGTCGCTCAGTCGTGTCGGACTCTTTGCGACCCCATGAATAGCAGCATGCTAGGTCTCCCTGTCCATCACCAACTCCCGGAGTCTAACCAAACCCATGTACATTGAGTCGATGATGCCATCCAGCCATCTCATCCTCTGTTGCCCCCTTCTCATCCTGCCCTCAATCCTTCCCAGCATTAGGGTCTTTTCCAATGAGTCAGCTCTTTGCATGAGGTGGCCAAAGTATTGGAGTTTCAGCTTCAACATCAGTCCTTTCAATGAACACCCAGGACTGTTCTCCTTTAGGATGGACTGGCTGGATCTCCTTGCAGTCCAAGGGACTCTCAAGAGTCTTCTCCAACACCACAGTTCAAAAGCATCAATTCTTTGGTGCTCAGCTTTCTTCAGTCGAACTCTCACATCCATACATGACTACTGGAAAAACCATAGCCTTGACTTGATGGACCTTTTTGGCAAAGTAATGCCTCTGCTTTTTAATATGCTATCTAGGTTGGTAATAACCTTCCTTCCAAGGAGTAATGTCTTTTAATTTCATGGCTGCAATCACCATCTGCAGCGATTCTGGAGCCCAAAAAAATAAAGTCTGACACTGTTTCCACTGTTTCCCCAGCTGTTTCCCATGAAGTGATGGGACCAGATGCCATGATCTTAGTTTTCTAAATGTTGAGCTTTAAGCCAACTTTTTCACTCTCCTCTTTCACTTTCATCAAGAGGCTCTTTAGTTCTTCTTCGTTTTCTGCCATAAGGGTGGTGTCATCTGCATATATGAGGTTATTGAAATTTCTCCCAGCAATCTTGATTCCAGCTTGTGTTTCTTCCAGCCCAGCGTTTCTCATGATGTACTCTGCATATAAGTTAAATAAGCAGGGTGACAATATACAGCCTTGACGTACTCCTTTTCCTATTTAGAACCAGTCTGTTGTTCCATGTCCAGTTCTAACTGTTGCTTCCTGACCTGCATACAGGTTTCTCAAGAGACAGGTCAGATGGTCTGGTATGCCCATCTCTTTCAGAATTTTCCACAGTTTATTGTGATCCACACAGTCAAAGGCTTTGGCATAGTCAATAAAGCAGAAATAGATGTTTTCCTGGAACTCTCTTGCTTTTTTGATGATACAGCGGATGTTGGCAATTTGATCTCTGGTTCCTCTGCCTTTTCTAAAACCAGCTTGAACATCTGGAAGTTCACGGTTCACGTATTGCTGAAGCCTGGCTTGGAGAATTTTGAGCACTACTTTACTAGTGTGTGAGATGAGTGCAGTTGTGCAGTAGTTCGAGCATTCTTTGGCATTGCCTTTCTTTGGGATTGGAATGAAAACTGACCTCTTCCAGTCCTGTGGCCACTGATGAGTTTTCCAATTTGCTGGCATATTGAGTGCAGCACTTTCACAGTGTCATCTTTCAGGATTTGAAATAGCTCAACTGGAATTCCATCACCTCCACTAGCTTTGTTCGTAGTGATGCTTTCTAAGGCCCACTTGACTTCACATTCCAGGATGTCTGGCTCTAGGTGAGTGATCACACCATCGTGATTATCCGGGTCATGAAGATCTTTTTTGTACAGTTCTTCGGTGTATTCTCGCCACCTCTTCTTAATATCTTCTGCTTCTGTTAGGTCCATACTATTTCTGTCCTTTATTGAGGCCATCTTGGCATGAAATGTTCCCTTGATATCTCTAATTTTCTTGAAGAGATCTCTAGTCTTTCCCATTCTGTTGTTTTCCTCTATTTCTTTGTATTGATCGCTGAGGAAGGCTTTCTTATCTCTCCTTGCTATTCTTTGGAACTCTGCATTCAGATGGGAATATCTTTCCTTTTCTCCTTTGCTTTTCACTTCTCTTCTTTTCACAGCTATTTGTAAGGCCTCCTCAGACAGCCATTTTGCTTTTTTTGCATTTCTTTTCCATGGGGATGGTCTTGATCCCTGTCTCCTGTACATTGTCACGAACCTCTGTCCATAGTTCATCAGGCACTCTATCAGATCTAGTCCCTTAAATCTATTTGTCACTTTCACTGTATAATCATAAGGGATTTGATTAAGGTCATACCTGAATGGTCTAGTGGTTTTCCCTACTTTCTTCAATTTAAGTCTGAATTTGGCAATAAGGAGTTCATGATCTGAGCCACAGTCTGCTCCTGATCTTGTTTTTGCTGACTGTATAGAGCTTCTCCATCTTTGGCTGCAAAGAATATACTCAGTTTTGGAATATTATTACATTAACTGTGTAATGGGTTTAATTTGTTAGTATTTTATTTAATATTTGTATATCTTTATTCACAATTGAGATAGATTTACAGTTTTTTCATGCTATTCTTGTCAGGTTGGGGATCAGGTTGCTGAATGAATTGGGACTATTTCCATCTCTTTCAAGCTCTCAAACAGCGTTAACAGAACAGGAATTAAATTTTTCTTAAAGTTTAAGACAAAAGACCACTTGGTTCTTGTTCAAGATAGTCACATAGGAAGATCTTGAACTCACCTCCTATGTGGACATACCAAATCTACAGCTACATATGAAACAATTTCCTGTGAACAAAATCTTGAAACTGAGCGATTCCTATACACTGGGCAAATGAGAAAACAACTCACTGGGAAACAGGTAGGAAAGGCTGAGACACTGTCACCATCAACCCCACCCCTGGTTCAGGGACACACAACTGGGAAGGAACTGACAACTCCCAGCTTCTCCCTGAGGAGCAAGGGGTTTAGGGTCCCCATCTTATGCCCCAACTTTTAAGACTTCCACCTGAGAGATGAGTCCCCCAAAACACTAGCTTTGAAAGTTAACAGGACTTGCATTCACAAGACTCACAAGGCTACAGTGAATTCAGAGAGAGTAACCTAAAGCGTTTCTACAGAATCATCGTGGCTAACCCCCAAGGACACAGGAGAGGCAAAAGACGGAAACCAACATTTTCAATGAAAGAAACCAAGAGCAAGGCTCTCCAGGGACGGGGAGGACAGGTGCCATCTCTGCACTCTCTCCCTGCCTTGCTGTAGGTCACTGGTATTTCCCAGAAAGGAGTTTGTGTATGCCTCTGGTTTGGGGCTGCCACCCAAGGGACACCCCTTGATCACCTGGCTCTGGTGGTCAGTGGGGCTTATGTTCACAGATTCAATAAGACAGTAGCAAACAAGGAAACGGTACTTAGCTGGCTGCCATTCCACAGCTTAGTAAAGAAGGTACAGACAGAAACACCCATCTTTCAGACTTCCCCCCAAAGAAGTACATTTGCATAGTTTAAAAGTTGCTACCTTAGGGTCTGGCTTCCAGTCAATCTTCACTTAGGGGTTTACTGAGAATCTCCTCTTGGGACACTGACAGCTCTTGGCACATCATCAAATACTAGGAGCTAATAAAAGTAAAACAAGCTGTTTGGACAATCACAAGTTTTGAGAAACAGCTAAGAGCTGGGGCAAGGTTGAACTATAAGGTTCATCTCCTACACAAGACCTTTAAAATGAGAAAGATGGTTGTTTCAATCTAATACATAGAAACCAACAGAGAATCAAGCCAAATGAAGAAAGAGAGGAATATGTTCTAAAGGAAAGAACAAAACAAAACATCAGAAAAAATCTTAACAAAATGCAGGTAAGTAATTTACCTGATAGAGAGTTGAAAGTAATGGTCATAAAGATGCATACCAAATTTGGGAGAATGAATGAACACAACAAGAACTTCAACAGAGGGAAAGGAAATATAAAAAAGGACTAAACAGAAGTAAGAGTTTATTCATGGCTGATTCACAATGTCGTATGGCAGAAACCAACACAACATTGAAAAACGATTATCCTCCAATTTAAAACAAATTTTTAAAAGAAGCCATAGAGCTGAAGAATGCAATAAATGAACTGAAAAAGAAGTTAGAAGGGTTCAACAGCACACTACATGAAGTAAAAAAAGGATCATGGAACTCTAAATGTAGTGAAACTCATCCAATCTGAACAGAAAAATGAAAAAAGAAAAAAGAAAAAGTGAAGATAACATCAAGTGGATCAACATTTACCTTACAGGGATCCCAAAGAGGAGAAAGAGGCAGAATATTTATTTGAAGAAATAATGGATGAAAACTTCCTTAACCTGGGGAAGGAAAACCAGATCCATAAAGCAGAGAGTTACAAACAGGAGGAACACAAGAGAACCACAAGACACATTATAATTAAAACACAAAAATTACGAGATGAGGGGAGAATTTTAAAAGCAGTAAGAGAAAAACAACTTGTTACATCCAAGGAAAACCCCCATTAGAATAACAGCAGACTTTTCAGCAGAAACCTTGAAGGCCAGAAAGGAGGAGCATCATGTATTCAAAATGCTTAAAGAACTGTCAACTAAGAATACTGTATCCAGTAAAGCTGTCCTTCATAAATGAAGGAGAGATAAAGGATTTTCCAGACAAGCAAAAACTGAAGGAATTCAACACCACTACACTGGCCTTTCCTGTGAGCTTAGTCCACTAGGTCCTATCCAACTCTTTGTGGTAGCCTGCGAGGCTCTTCTGTCCATGGGATTCTCCAGGCAAGAATACTGGAGTGGATAGCCATTCCCTTCTCCAGGGGCTCTTCCCAACCCAGGAATTTCAACCCGGGGTCTCTGTACTGCAGGCAAATTCTTTACCTTCTAAGCCACCAGGGAAGCCTTTGTTAAGGGATACACAAACTAAAAAGATGCAAACTGTGGCATCAAAAACACAGAAGTGTGTGTGTTGCAGGTGGGGAGAGTAACAATGCAGAGCTTTAGAATGCATACATTTAAACTGAAAGCTGTTGTCAACTTAAAATAGACTGTTACAACCACTACCATGAAAGTCACTCAGTCGTGTTTGACTCTTTGCAACCTCATGGACTATACAGTCCACGGAATTCTGCAGGCCAAAACACTGGAGTAGGAGCCTTTCCCTTCTTCAGGGGATCTTCCCAACTCAGAAACTGAATCCAGGTTTCCCGCATTGCAGACGGATTCTTTACCAGCTGAGTCACAAGGGAAGCCCAAGAATACTGGAGTGGGTAGCTTTTCCCTTCTCCAGCGGATCTTCCTGACCCAGGAATCAAATCAGGGTCTCCTGCATTGCAGGTGGATTCTTTACCAACTGAACTATCAGGGAAGCCCCATAAGCACTACAGGAAATTATCAAATCATAAAGGAAAATAACAACAGAAGAAGAAACGAACAAAAGAATTACCTCCTTTTGGGTTTTTATAGAAACTTCTTTACATTAGCACAACTGATTAAATTGTTGGATACTGGTGACAGATTCAACCTCCAGCCCCTCTCACCAGCTCAGAGGTCAGGGGAAAGTGGGACTGAACGTTCCAACCCTCTAATCACAAAGTTAGCTCCACTAGCAATCAGCCCCCAACCTTCAGTGCTTTCCAAAAGTCACCTCATCAACATTAAAAATCACCTTTTCCACTCACATCCCTTAGGAAATTCCAAGGGTTTTAGGAACTCTGTGCCAGAGACGGATATAAAGACCAAATATTTGTTGTTGTCATTTAGTCGCTAAGTTGTGTCTGACTCCTTTGCAATCCCATGGACTGCAGTCCACCAGCTCTCTCCATGGGATTTCTCAGGCAAGAATACTGGAGTAGGTTGCCACTTCCTTCTCCAGAGAATCTTACTGATCGAGAGATTGAACCTGCATCTTCTGCTTGGCAGGCAGATTCTTTACCACAGAGCCACCTGGGAAGCCCAAAGACCAAATACACATTTCTTATTATAAATCACAATATTACAGAAACTATATATTGTGTACAAGAGATTTACTTCAGTTTTAAAGATTCAAACACAAGACTGAAGTGAAGGTATGAAAAAAGATATTCCATGCAAATAGAAATAATAAAACAGCAGGGGCAGACATACTTATCAGACAAAACAGATTTTAAGACAAATACTATAATAAGACATAAAGAAGGTCATCATATAATGATAAAGGATTTGAACCAACGAGAGCATATAACATACGTAAATGTTCATACACCCAACATAGGAGCACATAAATTAACAAACCTGAAGTGAGAAATAGGTGGCAATACAATAATAGTAGCAGAATCAAAACCCTACTTTTGTCAATGGATAGGTCATCAAGACAGAAAATCAATGAGGAAACATTGGACACATTATACCAAATGAACTTAATATTTATAGAACATTCCATTCAAAAGCAGCAGAATACAAACTCTTCTCAATCACATGTGGAACATTCTCCAGGATAGTTCACATGTTGGCAACAAAGAAAGTCTTAATAAATTTAAGAAGACTGAAACAGTACTAAGAATTTTGTTTATGACCACAACGATATGGTCATTATCACCAGATGAAAGATGCTGGAGTAAAAGGACACGTGCCCATCTTCTCCTGTGAGAACACCAAAATAGCAACTAGCTGTTGAACAACCACTGACAGGATACTGGAACGCACCAAAAAAAAAAAAAACGATACCCCATGTCCAAGGATGAAGGTGAAGCTGCAACGGGATGGTAGGAGGGATGTAATCACGTCAAAATCAAATCCCATACCTGCAGGTAGGTGACCCACAAACTGGAGAATAATACCAAAGAAGTTCTCACACTGCTGTGAAGGTTCTAGGCCTCACATCAGACTTGCTAACTGGGATCCAGCAAAGGGAATCCCCAGGGAAACTGACTTTGAAGGATAGCAGCATTTGATTATAGAACTTCCACAGGACTGGGGGAAACAGAGACTCTTGGAGGGCACAAACAAAATCTTGTGCACATCAGAAAGAAGCGTTGACCTCACAAGAGACTGTGTCAGACCTGCCTGTGAGTGTCTGAGGGTCTCCTGCAGAGGCGTGGCTCAGAAGTGGCCTGGGTGGGAAGAAGACTCCCTGAGGGATAGGGGCACTGGCAGCAGCAGTCCAGGGAGGTGCATGTTGGTGTAAGTCCTTTTTGAAGGTTGCTAGTTAGCCCTACTGTAGACACGGTAGACTCCAGGACTGGGTCACCTCAGGACAAACAACTAACTGGGAGGAAGCACAGCCACATCCATCAGCAGAAAACTGAAATACAGATTTACTGAGCGTGGCTCTACCCAAGAGAGCAAGAGCCAGTTCTCCCCACGGCTGGTCCCTCCCTCAGGAAGCTTGCACAAGCCTCTCATCCTTATCCATCAGGGGGCAGACAGAAGAAGCAAGAACTGTAATCGAACAGTCTTCAGAATGAAAACCACAATCACAGAAAGCTAACCAAAATGATTACACTGATCATAGGCTTGTGTAACTCAATGAAGCTATGAGCCATGCCATGCAGGGCCACCCAAGACAGACGGGTCATAGTGGCGAGTTCTCACAAAATGTGGTTCACTGGAGGAGGGAATGGCAAACCACTTCAGTATTCTTGCCTCAAGAATCCCATGAACAGTATGAAAAGTCAAAAAAATACAACAGTGGAAGATGAGCCCCCAAGGTCTGTAGGTGTCCAATATGCTACTGGGAAAGAAAGCAGAAACAGCTCCAGAAAGAATGAAGAGGCTGGGCCAAAGCAGAAACAACACTCAGTTGTGGATCTGTCTGGCGGTGAAAGTAAAGTCCAAGCTGTAAAGAACAATATTGCATAAGAACCTGGAATGTTAGGTCTATAAATCAAGGTAAATTGGATGTTGTCAAGCAGAAGGTGGCAAGAGCAAACATCAACATGTTAGGAATCAATGAACTAAAATGCACAGGGATGGGCAAATTTAATTCAGATGACCATTATATCTACTACTGTGGGCAAGAACCCCTTAGAAGAAATGGAGTAGCCCTCATAGTCAACAAAAGAGTTCAAAATGCAGTACTTGGGTACAATCTCAAAAAAGACAGAATGATCCCTATTTGTTTCAAAGGCAAACCATTCAACAGCACGGTACCCAAGTCTATGCCCCAATCGCTAATGCTGAAGAAATTGATGTCAAAAGGTTCTATGAAGACCTGCAAGACTTTCCAGAACTAACACCAAAAAAAGATGTCCTTTCATCATAGGGGATTAGAATGCAAAAGTAGGAAGTCAAAAGATACCTGGGGTAACAGGCAAGTTTGACCTCGGGAGTACAACATGAAGCAGGGCAAAGGCTAACAGAGCTTTGCCAAGAGAACACACTGGCCATAGCAAACACCCTCTTCCAACAACACAAGAGATGACTCTACACGTGGACATAACCAGGTGGTCAATACCGAAATCAGACTGATTATATTCTTTGCAGCCAAATATGGAGAAGCTCAGATAATTAGCTCCTTATTGTAAAATTCAAGCTTATGTTGAAGAAAGTAGGGAAAACCATTAGACCACTCAAGTATGATCTATATCATATTCCTCATGATTATACAGTGGAGGTGATGAATAGATGCAAGGGATTAGATCTGGTAGACAGAGTGCCTGAAGAACTATGGACGGAGGTTAGTAACACTGTACAGGAGGTGGTGACCAAACCATTCCCAAGAAAAAGAAATGCAAGAAGGCAAAGTGGTTGTCTGAGAAAACCTTACAAATAGCTGAGAAAACGAGAGAAAGGCAAAGGAGAAAGGGAAAGCTACATCCAACTGAATACAGAGTTCCAGAGAACAGCAAGGAGAGATACAAAAGCCTTCTTAAGAGAATAATGCAAAGAAAGAGAGGAAAACAATAGAATGAGAAAGACTAGAGATCTCCTCAAGGAAACTGGACATACCAAGGAACATTTCACACAAAGATGGGCACAATAAAGGACAGAAACAACAAGGACCTAACAGAAGAGAAGACTAAGAAGAAGTGGCAAGAATACACAGAACTGTACAAAAAAAGGTCTTAATGACCCAGATTGGAGAAGGCGATGGCACCCTACTCCAGTACTCTTGCCTGGAAAATCCCATGGACGGAGGAGCCTGGTAGGCTACAGTCCATGGGGTCGCTAAGAGTCGGACATGACCGAGCGACTTCACTTTCACTTTCACGCATTGAAGAAGGAAATGGCAACCCACTCCAATATTCTTGCCTGGAGAATCCCAGGGACAGGGGAGCCTGGTGGGCTGCCGTCTATGGGGTCGCACAGAGTCGGACACGACTGAAGCGACTTAGCAGCAGCAGCAGCAGCAGCAATGACCCAGATAACCACAATAATGTGGTCACAAACTTATAGCCAGACATCCTGGAGTGTGAAGTCAAGTGGGTCTTAGGAAGCATTACTATGAACAAAGCTAGTGGAGGTGATGGAATTCCAGCTGAGTGAGCTATTTCAAATCCTAAAAGATGATGCTATGAAAGTGCAACATTCAATATGTCAGCAAATTTAAAAAACTCAGCAGTGGCCACAGGACTGGAAAAGGTCAGTTTTCATTCCAAGCCCAAAGAAGGGCAATGCTAAAGAATGTTCAAACTACCAGACAACTGCACTCATTTCACATGCTACCAAGGTAATACTCAAAATTCTCCAAGCTAGGCTTCAATAGTACATGAACTGAGAACTCCCAGATGTAAAAGCTGGATTTACAAAAGGCAGAAGAACCAGAGAGCAAACTGTCAAATCCAATGGATCATAGAAACAACAAGAGAATGCCAGAAAAACATCTACTTCTGCTTCATTGACTACACTAAAGCCTTTGACTGTGTGGATCACCACAAATTGTGGAAAATTCTTAAAGAGATGGGAAAACCAGACCACCTTACTGGCCTCCTGAGAAACCTGTATGCAGGTCAAGAAGCAACAGTTAGAACCAGACATGGAACAATGGACTGGTTCAAAATTGGGAAAGGAGTACGTCAAGGCTGTATATTGTCACCCTGCTTGTTTAACTTCTATACAGAGTACATCATGAGAAATGCTGGACTGGTTGAATCACAAGCTGCGATCAAAATTGCCAGGAGAAATATCAACAACATCAGATATGCAGATGCTATCACTCTAATGGCAGAGCAAAGAAGAACTAAAGAGCCTCCTGATGAAGGTGAAAGAGTGGAGTGAAAAGGCTGGCTTAAAACTCAACTTTCAAAAATCTAAGAACATGGCATCCAATCCCATCTCTTCATGGCAAATAGAGGGGGAAAAAATGGAAATAGTGACAGATTTTATTTTCTTGGGCTCTCCAAAATTGCTGAAGATGGTGACTGCAGTCATGAAATTAAAAGATGCTTGCTCCTTGAAAGAAAAGCTATGATAAATCTGGATAGTGTATTAAAAAGCAGAGACGTTACTTTGCCAACAAAGCTCCGTATAGTCAAAGCTATTGTTTTTTCAGTAGTCACATATGAATGAGATTTGGACCATAAAGAAAGCTGAAAGTGAAAGTTGCTCAGTTGTGTCTGATTCTTTGGCACCCCATGGACTACACAGTCCATGGAATTCTCCAGGCTAGAATACTGTAGTGGGTAGCCTTTCTCTTCTCCAGGGGATCTTCCCAACCCAAGGATCAAACCCAGGTTTACCCCATTGCAGGCAGATTCTTTAACAGCTGAGCCACCAGGGAAGCCCAAAGAAAGGTGACGGCTGAAGAACTGATGCTTTGGAACTGTGGTGCTAGAGAAGACTCTTGAGAGTCCCTTGGAAACCAAGGTGATCAAACCAGTCAATCCTAAAGGAAATCAGACCTGAATATTCATGGGAAGGACTGAAGCTGAAGCTCCAATACTTTGGCCACCTGATGTGAGCCAAACTCACAATGAGCCGACTCATTGGAAAAGACCCCGGGAAAGATTTGAGGGCCAGATGAGAAGTGGGTGACAGAGGATAAGGTGGTTGGATGGCATCATCGACTCAATGGACATCAGTTTGAGCAACCTCTGGGAGACAGTGAAGGACAGGGAAGCCTGGAGTGCTACAGTCCATGGGGTCCAAAGACTCAAGACACTACTGAGCGACTGAACATCGTCTACAACATGGCTGATTCACACAGATGTCTGGCATAAAACTACACAACACTGTAAACTGATTATCCTCCAATTAAAAATAAATTAAAATAAATAAAGCAATAAAATGGAAATACAACATACCAAAACACATGGGATGTACCAAAGCCAGTTCTCAGAGGGGATTTCATAGCAATAAATGCCTACATAAGAAACAAGAAAGATGTCAAACAACCTAACTTTACTACTCCTCAAGGAACCAGAGAAACAAACAACAAAGCCCATTGTTAGATGAAGGAAGAAAATAACAAATTTCTCAGCAGAAATGAATGAAACAGACAAGAAACGCAACAGAAAAGATCAATGAAATAAAGACCTGCTTTTTTTAAAAAGATAAATAAAATAAAAAAACCTTTAGCTAGGCTTACCAAGAAAGAGAGGACACAAACCAAATCAGAAAGAGGAGACATTATAACTGATATCACAGAATGCAAAGGATCATAAGAGACTACTAAGAACTATTACACACCAGTAAACTAGACAACCTAGCAGAAATAGATACATTTCTGGAAACATAAAACTCACCGAAACTGAATCATGAAGAAATGGAAAATCTGAACAGACCAATTACCAGTAAGGAAATTGAATCAGTAATCAAAAACTTGCCTTAAAAACAGAAGTTCAGGATCAGATGGATTCACTGATGAGTTCTACCAAAAATTTAAGGAAGAATGAATACAAGTCCTTCTCAAACTCTTCCAAAAAAGTAAAAGAGAACACTTTCAAACTTATTTACAAGGCCAGTATTACCCTGATACCAAACTCAGACAAAGACACCACAAGGAAAGAAAATTACAGGTCAATATACCCAGAATATAGATGCAGAAATTCTCAACAAAATATCAGCAAACACATTAAAGGATCTACACAATGATCAAGTGGAATTTATTCCTGATATGCAAGAGTGGTTCAATATCTGCAAATCAATACTGTGTTACATCACAGTAATAAAATGAAGAATAAAAATCTTATAATTATCTCAGTAGATGGAGAAAACTCCCAGTAAACTCCAGGAGTTCGTGATGGACAGGGAGGCCTGGCGTGCTGCGATTCATGGGGTCACAAAGAGTTGGACACGACTGAGCGACTGAACTGAACTGAGATGGAGAAAAAGCATTTGACAATATTTAACATTCACTCATGATAAAAACTCTCAACAGTGGGTACAGAGATAATGTTGTTGGTGGTGTTTAGTCACTAAGTCATATCTGACTCTTCCCATGGACTGGAGCCTGCAAAGCTCCTCTGTCCATGGGATTTTGCAGGCAAGAATACTGGAGTAGGTTGTCATTTCCTTCTTCAGGGGATCTTCCCTACTAAGGGATCAAACCCGCTTCTCCTGCATTGGCAGGCAGATTCTTTGCCACTGAGCCACCAAGGAAGCCCCATAGAGGGAATGTACCTCAACATAATAAAGGTCATATATGAAAAGCCCACAGCTAACATCATACTCAGCAGTGAAAAACCGAAAGCTTTCTGAGAAATGAGACAAGTATGCCCACTCTCATCACTTTTATTCAGCATAGTACTGGAAGTCCTAGCCAGGGCAACTCAACAAGAAAAATAAATAAAAGGCATCCAAATCAGAAAGCAAGAAGTAAAACTCTATTTACAGATGACACACAGAGAAAACTCTGAAGACTCCACTAAAAAACTGTTAGAACCAATAAACGGATCCAGCAAAGTTGCAAGATACAAATTCAATATTAAAAAAAAAAAAATCAGTTGTGGACTTTCCTGGTGGTCCAGTGATTGAGAGTCTGCCTGCCAATGCAGGGGACATGGGTTTGATCCTTGGTCCTGGAGGATTCCACATGCCACAGAGCAACTAAGCCTGTGTACTGCAACTACTGAAGCCCACACACTCCTAGAGCCTGTGCTCTGCAACAAGAGAAGCAATGGCAATAAGAAGCCTGTGCACTGCAACTAGAGAGTAGCCCCTGCTCACCACAACTAGAGAAAGCCTGCACAGTGCAAGGAAGACCAAGCACAGCCAAAAATAAACTAACAAATACATAAAAATTGAAAAATAAATCAGTTGCACAAAAACAAATTATAAAAAAGAGAAATTAATGGAGAAGGAAATGGCAACCCACTCCAGTATTCTTGCCTGGAAAAGTCCATGGACAGAGGAGCCTGGTGGACTGCAGTCCATGCGGTCACATGACTGAGCACGCGTGCATGAGGGTGGAGGGAGATGGGTTGGTAGCAATAAACTGGTAGAAAAAAAAAAAGAAATTAAGATAACAATCCCATTTGTAATTGCATCAAAAAGAATAAAATATCCAGGGATAAATTTAATCAAGGAGGTGACACACTTGTATACTGAAAACTATAAGACACTGATGGAAAAATGGAAGAAGATAAAAATACATGCAAAGATACTTGTGCTCAGGGGTAGGAAGATTTAGTATTGCTAAAATGTCCATACTACCCAAAGTGTGTTAGTTGCTCAGTCATGTCTAACTCTTTGCAACCCCATGGACTGTAGCCCACCAGGCTCCTCTGTCCATAGAATTCTCCAAGCAAGAATACTGGAGTGGGTTGCCATTTCCTTCTCCAGGGGATCTTCCTGACCCAGGGATCTAATCCAGGTCTCCTGCATTGCAGAAGGATACTTTACCATCTGAGCCACCAAGGAAGCAATAGCTATCAAAATTCCAATGCCAATTTTCCAGAAATAAAACAATCCCAAATCTTTATGGAACTAAAAAAGATCGCAAATAGTCAAAGTAATGTTAAGACAAAAACTGGAAACATCAGGCTTCCTGAACTCAAAATATACTACAAAGTTATAGTACTCAAAACAGTATGGTACTGGGGCGGGGGAGCGAGACACAAAGATCAACAGAATAGAACAGAGAGCCCAGAAATAAACCCTCATGTATATGATCAATTAATTTATAATAAAGGAGCCAGGAATATACCTGCAGAAAGAACAGTCTCTTCAATAAATAGTGCCTGGCAAACTAGACAGCTACAAAATAATCAAACAGACAGTGCATAATAATCAAACTGGACCATTATCTTACACAATATACAAAATCAACTCATAATGGATCAAAGCCTTGAATATAAAACCTGAAAACTTAAAACTCCTAAAAAAAATAGATGGTAAGCTTCTTAACATTGGTCTTAACATGATTTTTTGAATTTGACCAAAAATAGAAGCAACAAAGGGCTTCCCTGGTGGCTCACTGGTAAAGAATCTGCCTGTTGATGCAGGAAAAGCAGTTTTGATCACTGGGTTGGGAAGATCCGCTGAAGGAAATAACAACCTACTCCATTCTTGTCTGGAATATCTCATGGACAGAGGAGCCTGGTGGCCTATAGTCCATGGGGTCACAAAAGAGTCAGACATGACTTAGCAACTAAACAACAACAACAACAGAAGCAACAAAAGGAAAATAAACAAGTGGAATTAACATTAAAAAATCTTCTGTACAGCAAAGGAAGCCATTAACAAAATGAAAAGGCAATCTATGAAACTGGAGAAAATATTTGCAAATCATGTATCTGATAAATAGTTAACATCTAAAATATACTTAAAATCCTCATGCAACTCAGTAAGAAAAAACAAAAGGAAGCAATCTGATTACAAAATGGGCAGAGGCTCTGAATGGATCATTTCTGAAAGACATTCAAACGACCAAGAAGTACATTTAAAGGGATTCAACATCATTAATCTTCAGGGAAATGCAAACCAAAACCACAGTTACCTATCACTTCATACCTGTCAGAATGGCTTTCCTCAAAGGAAAAACACATGCTGGTGAGGATGTAAAGAAAAGAGAATGCTTGCGCACTGTTGGTGGGAAAGCAAATTTCCAACCACTATGGAAAATATGGAGGTTCCTCAAAAAATTAAAAATAGAACTATCACATGATCTAGCAATTCCACTTCATGATTCCATAAAACCTCTACCTTGAAAAGATATCTGCACCCCAAAGTTCACTACAGCATTATTTACAATAATCAAGATAGGGAAACAACCTATGTGTCAACTGATGGATGAATACATACAGAAAACATGGTAACACACTCACTCACACACACACTCGCACATGCATACAATGGCATGTGATTCAGCCAAAAGAAAGATGGAAATTCTGCCACTGTGACAACATGGATGGACCCTGAGGGCATGATGTTCAGTGAAATAAGTCAAACAAATGAAAGACAAGTACAGAATGATCTCACTTTGATGTGGAATATAAAAAAAATATTCTTAACTCAAAGAAACAGAGAGTGTCATGGTGGTTGCCAGGGGCTGAGGGATGAAGGAAATGGGAAGATTTTGGTCAAAGGGTACAAACTTCCAGTTATAAGGGCAATAAGTACTTACAGTAATAAACAGCTTGGTGACTATAATTAATAATACTGTGTTGTATACTTGAAAGTTGCTAAGAGAATAAATCTTAAAAGCTCTCATTAGAAGAAAATTTGTGGTGATGGATGTCAACTAAACTTATGGAGATCATTTTGCAATTCATACAAATTTCAAATCATTTTGCTATTTATCTAACACTAATACAATGTTTATTTCAATTAAAAAAAAAAAGATCACCATGCAAAAATATAAGGATGATGCTGACAAAATGGGCATTTCTTAAATCTTCTTCAAAGGAAAAAAAAGTATAGCTTCAGGAAGGGACTGTGAACAACTTATTTTGTTAAGCTGTCTGACCATGGTAATGGTGATTTGGGGAAGTAGTAAGACTTCGTCAGTTTCGTCTTTTTCAGTAAGTACAAGAGAGTAGGCATCTGGGTTCAGGTTACCTGACTAAATACTTATACAGAAATATCTTTGACACAAAGACAACAAATAAGCTTTGGCAGCAAGAATAAGTACAAATCTTTTAAAAAATGGATTCTTTTCCTCTTGTGCCAGAAGGGAAAGGAACCTTTTTCCTACTCCCTTTTTTGCAAAGATTTCCTTGAGCAAACTTCTAACTGTAAATCCTTTGTCCCTTTGGTATGAATGTACATCTTTTAAAAAGCTAAGCCTCTTGCTGGTTTACAACCTAAGAAAGTCCTTCTCAGTGGCTTTGATGTCATCTGTTTGAAGTGTAAAAATCAAGGAAGGAGTCCCTATCTCCTTAACCATTTGAGTCTGAGCTTGGTACTTAGTTCTATGTTGTGACTACATGGTTATCAGGAAACTGAGAAGTCTTATTTTTTCCTCTATATAAAAGTAATTAGCTAACACAAACACCATCTCAACTACCAGTGAATTTAGAATGAACCACGTGTAGCAAAGGGTTCAGTTAAGTCCTCTTAAGGACAAATTACTGTTTATCATGAGGGTATGTACATAATATGAAATAGGTTACACCTGCATAGATACTTAAAGGGGTGATAATTCAGTCTTTGCAATCCCACTAGCAGACTGCTCCTGATGCGTGTAGCAATCTGGTTAAATGCTTATTTGATAATAAAGCTATTTAGTTCTTTCCCACATTTGTAGAGAGGAATTTCTTAGTTGGCAGATTTTATTTTTTAATAATTTCTGTAACAACTCCCATGACCTGAAATATCCCCTCAGAACATCAGCAAATTGTTAGAATCTTGAAAGGACCAATCAACTTTTGGACCCAAACTTGATCATGCACTTGTCCGCCAGGAGGGTTGTCCTGCATACAGACAAGCGTTCTAATTTGATATACACAGCTATATCTGTATCTCCTGTCTCGCAAACTTTGCATATACATAGACCATGGTGACTTCAAAGTACCTCCTCTCAGAGCTGCCCCTCAGGTGTCCCTTCTTCCAGGCTAACCGCATGCAGAATTTCATCTATCGCTGCAGGCCGGGCAACACCCGACGCACACTCAGGAGAAACCCTCTGGTAACAGAAAGGTCAGGAGCAAGATTTAACGCGAAAAGCAATCAACACACTTCTGGGAAACTTAATCCTCCTCTGCGCCACCAGACTTGGGCAAGAAAGTTACAGCAATTTCCCATCCTGATATTTTGAAAAAAAGAAATGGAGGTAGGGAACCGAACCCTACACTCATCCAATTAAGAGGAAGATCCGCCTTTTGCACCTGTGCTTCCCGACTGCGCCCTTCTCACCAGCCTCCCTCCCCGGCTGGGCTTCTTCTTTAATCCCAGCACAGGGAAGCTATAGAGAAGGAAATGGCAACACACTCCAGTACTCTTGCCTGGAGAATTCCGTGGACAGAGGAGCCTTGCGGGCTGCTGTCCATTGGGTCGCACAGTGTCGGACACGACTGAAGCGACTTAGCGTGCATGCATGCATTGGAGAAGGAAATGGCAACCCACTCCAGTATTCCTGCCTGGAGAATCCCAGGGACAGAGGAGCCTGGTGGGCTGCCGTCTGTGGGGTCGCAGAGTCGGACACGACTGAAGCGACTTAGCAACAGCAGCAGCAGGGAAGCCAAGAGCTTCCAAGCAAACGCATTAAAGGATCATACACAATGACGGGGAGCTTTTTCAACCTCTCATCCAGGGAAAGCCCCAGTCCCAGTCCCCGCCACATGCCGGGGACACCGTGGCCTCACCTGCGGACGGCGAGGGGCGTAGCCGAAGCTGGCGGCCGCCTTGTCTCCGGCCCCGCGTCAGCTTGTAGAAGCAGTAGCAGGCGCCGGCCGCGAGGACCAGGCCCACCGCCACCCAGCCCACGTCCCGGGCGCCGCCCATGCTACCTCTGGGGCCGCGCACAGCGCTGGGCCCGGCGCGGGAGTGTCCGAAGCCAGCGGGTGCAGGCGCCGCCGCCGCCCGGGATTACGCCGCGGGGGAAAGGAAATGGGGGACTGAGCTCCGCCTCTCAGAAACCGCCCCGCTGAAAAGTGAAAGAGTCCACTCAGCCTGTACGCTTCCTGGCTGCTTCCTGAAGAATGGGCGGGGCACGGCTGGAGACGACCTAGACTGGGTGAAGCGCTGCAAGCACTGCATGTCCCAAGAGCACACGCCGGGGGCCGCCCCGGACGCCCGGAGGCGGGTCGCCGCCCCGGCCGGAGGCCCGCCTCTCTTCCGGGCAGGGCACTGAGGGCGCGAGGCTACGCAATGCCTGGCCCCTCCTTCCACGCCGCGCGGTTGCCGTGGCAACGCCGGGACGCGCTGGCCCCTAGCTCGGGAGTGGCTCTTGCTGCTCCGGGCGTGGGGAGGGCCAGCGAGCAGCGCAGGATTTCAGTAGGGCCTCAGGTCATGGCCTCGCTGCGTCGGGCCAGCCCCAGGCTGAGGAAATACTTCAGGGAGAACTACATTCCTCAGGTCTGCGAGGTACTGGAGCCACGTGGCGGCGGAGTTAGAAGAGGGAGGAATGGGCAGAGAATTCCCAGAGGAGGGACTGGAGTTTGGCGAAGAGAGGAAGTGGAGGTTAAGAGGAGCGAAAAGGGAAGAGATGGAATCAGCTTTGGACTGGACGGCGGTCTGGGCTGAACATACAGATCAGAGAGTTGAAGACAGAGGGGTGATGGTGGCTGAAAGGGGAGGAATGAGTGACATCTCCCAGGGAGAAAGGGGGAAGGGCCTCAGGACAGAAACCCCAAACTCCAACTTTTAAGGTCTGGACAAGAGGAACTAAGGACTAGAGGAGTGAGAATGAAATGCCTTGGAGATAGAGGAGGAAAAGCAGGGGAGTATGGCTTTATGAAGAAAGTAGGCAATAGTGTCACCTAAGATAAAGACTTGAAAAGTTGTAGTGGATTTGGCCCAAGGTAAGTGTGGGTTTTCAATGGAGTGATGAAGGCAGAAAATAGATTGAGGCTAGCTGAGGACTGGAAACTGAGATCTTTAGATAGAAGGTGGTCAGCCTTTGCGGAGGAGGCAATGGCACCCGACTCCAGTATTCTTGCCTGGAGAATTCCAGGGACGGGGGAGCCTGGTGGGCTGCCGTCTATGGGGTCGCACAGAGTCGGACACGACTGAAGCGACTTAGCAGCAGCAGCAGTTAGGAAGCCAATAAAATTATCTTCTGGTGACTTCCATTTTCTCTACAAATATGAGGTGAAGTGTTTGTCAAGAATGAGGATGTTTGGGAGGGGATGGCGGTTGTAAAAGGGGTTTTGAGTAGTTAAGTTATTCAGACAAGGAGGGAGAGTTAGAAGTTCAGGGAAGGAAAGAGAAGGAGGGTGAGGCAGTGTTGAGAGCCCAGCTAGGGGAGTAACTCCTAAGCAAGTGGGAGGGCAATTAAGTACAGCCCCCTCCTTTTGGGATGGTAATTTTCAAATATTTATTAAAATGTTAAATATGAATACCCTTTAACCAAGCATTTCCATTTCTGAGGATCCACTTTAGAGACATACTTGCACATGTAACCAGAAGGATGTACAAGTATATTCATTGTAACAGTGTCACATAGTGAACATAGTAAATAAGTGTAAACAAGGGAATGGGATATTATGTAGAACAATATGTACCTGTGCCTTAAGACAAAAATGCAAATTGCCTAACAAAGTGTCTACTAAAATCTAGCTACCTATCTGACTTCATATTTGTATGCGTATGTGTATATGTATGTAAGTGTTTTTATATGTGTGTATATATATATATGACAATAATACATGCATAGAATATATGGCAAACTATTAACAGCAAATGTTTTGGGGGATAGTTTTAGGGGAGAACTCTAATCTTTTACTCCATATACATCTGTATGGTTTTAATTTTTTTTATGATTGAGTTTCATTCATGTTTTACCTCTATACAATTATACTTGAAAATGTGTAGAAAGCTTGCTACGTATCTTCCCAGTTGCATGATTTTCTCAAGCAGCACTCAGTAAATCAGACCTAAGTACTCAAATAAGAGTTGATTTCATCCAGGATAGGAGTTTGCAACACATATATAATGGAAGGGCAGTGGGGAGGGAGCTAAGCTTTTGAGAGTGCCTAAAGTGATGGGCCTAGAACTCTAAGGACTGGGTGGGATATGAGAACAAGACATAATACTGATATGTGGGTAGAAAGTGGAAGTTTGTAAAAGGTGAATAAAAAAGGGTAGAGAGAGTATTTGAGTGAGGGGGCTGGAAACGGAGGAGGTGGGGCCCAGAAAGTAGAATGTTTGCACAATTATCTCTCAGAATCATCTTTTTTTCTATTAAACCTTTTTCTTGGTTAGATATATTAACACGTGACTACATAGTGCACAATTTCAAACTTTTATAAAGAAAATGAATTTTAGTGTCCATGGGGAGAATCTGAAAAATCTGTGGGTCATCTATTTTTCCTTTTTGAAACCATTTTTGTACTATCATCAATGCAAGTAGGCCTGGATGGGGTGAAACGATGCTCACACCCAGAGCTGGGGAGGAAGACGGAGCCTCTTCAAAGGACATAATACAGTCATCCCTCAGTATTCTCAGCTTTGGTTCCAGGACCCCCATGGATACTAAAGTCTGTGCACAGTATTTACATACAACATACATCCATCTTACTGTATAAATCACCTCTAAATAAATCATCTCTAGATCACTTATAGTACCTAATCCAGTATAAATGCCATGTAAATAACTGCCTGCACATAGAAAATTGAAGTTTTGCTTTTTGAAACAATGGAATTTTTCCCCAGTCATTTTGGACCCACATTTGGTTAACTCCATGAATGAAGAACCTGCAGGTACAGGGCTGACTGTATTTGTGATTCAGTAGGAAGCCATTCTGAGTCATAGCTATGTCCAAGTTGGCCATGGAACAGGTAGCACAAGTGGACTTGAGTTGAGGATCAGGGAAGTTGTAACCTCTCCTCACCTTCCTCTCCACTTGCCATAAAACTGCCCAGCTGCTGGAGGCACCCCTGGTTCCTCCTCTGGATGAGAACACCTCTTCCACACCAGCCTACCACCCTGCTTTGCCCCCAGAGAAAGGAAGCCCTTAGAAGTGCTCCCCACTGCCTAAGACAATATTATTCTGAGGAGTCCTTCACTTACCTCTGCTACCACGTTACCAGCAGGTGCAAGAAAGCATCATATACCTACCTTAACCTGGTTACCTGCTTTCTTTGCATCTATTCACCTGATCCAGTTTTCCATGCCTAGCACTCTTCTAAAACCCATCTTCTGCAAGTTTTGAAATACATCATCTTTCATCACAGATTCCCATGTATATTTAACCTCTTCTGAACTCCACCTACCTGTTCTGAATAAAACCTGGCTGTCTCCTTAGGATATCATTTCCCTGCCAACTTTTGAATAGAGGCTGATTTTTTTTTCTTTTAATCCTGCTTGATTCACTGGGCTTACTTAATCAGTTGATTCATATTTTTCGTCTGTTTTAGAGAATTTTTGATCATTTTCAAATTTTGCTTCTAATTCTCTCTTCTTCTGGGACTCCTGTCATAAAGATGTTAGCTTTTTCTTTTTTTTTTAACTTGGTTCTATCCCTCTTTTGTTCTTTTCTGTTTTTTCCCCATTCTCTTTTCCCTCTGTGCTTAAGTTTGGATAGTTTTCATTGATTGTCTTCAAGTTTACAGATTCTGTTTTATGCTGAGTCTAGTCTACTGTTAAGTACATCAAATGAGTTCTTACTTTCAGATAGTGTATTTTTCAGTTCTAGAATGTCCATTTGATTTTTTATACATTCCAATTAAAATCCTGCATCTTTTCATCCTTTTTGTCTATCATTTCCTGTTTTCTTTAACATGTTAATTATTATTAATTTAAAATCATTGTTAACATGAACAACTTTGAATTAACTTATTTATTAGAAAATAGTTATTAAAATAGAATAAATGTTCTTTATTCAAATTACTGGTGTGATTTCTGTCATCCTAACTGGATCCTGACTGATACAGAAGGCTTAACTGGAAGGCTACACAAGGGAGCTTTCTGGGGAGTTGGAAAATGACTGAGATTTAAGTGTATCCATTGTCAGAATTATACAACTAGGATTTGTGCATTTGAATTCATGTAGATTTTACCTAAAATATTATAATAGAGAACAGGTGGAAAATGGGGAAACATATAATCTAGATGAAAATAATGTTATGTTGATTTAACCCAAAGAATCACACAAATCACAGAATGGTGACAACTGTTGAAACTGGGTGATGGGCACATAGGGGTTCATTGTTTACTTTATATATGTTTGAAATTTTCCATAATAAAATGTTAAAAGATAGTCATGGCTGCGTGTTTTCTATCTTAATATATGTAGCTAGGGATGGATGGAATGACAAGCTTGATCTGGCTGTACAGTCATTTATTGTTTGTTTTCTATATCAGTTATTCATTGCTATGTAACACAACCACAAAACTTCATGGCCTAAAAGAACATGAAGCATTTAGTGTGCTTAAAAATCTGAAATTCTTGCAAGGATTTCTAGGGAAAGCTTGTCCCTGCTCTATGTGATACCATCTAGGGTGGATCAGCAAGGTGTTAAAGATCCACTTTTAAGATGGTTCATTCACATGCCTGGCAAGTTGGTGCCAGAGGTTGACTGGAAGTTAGGTTAGGTCTGTGAACCAGGAGGCTTGGTTCCTCCATGTGCCTCTCCATGGGCTTCTTGCACTTCCTCACAGTATGGGGGCTCAATTCTAAGAGCAAGTGTCCCCAGAGAGAACTAAGTAGAAGTTATATCATCATTTATGACCTAGGCTTGGAAGTCAACATAACATTATTTTCACCTTGATTCAAGAGGAGGGAACATAGACCCCACTTCTTAATGGGAAGTGTATCAAAGTCACAATCCAAAAAGAGTTCATGGGATGGGAGATATTGTAATGGCCATTTTGGGAAATATAATCAGATACACCCAACTTGTTCATACAAGAAGAATCTGGGATCAAGTTGAATCTCCAAGTATTATCTGAACAAAGATGTAGTTTACTATCATCCAGCAAGTGGGTTCAACCCTTCTGTAAATATCCCTTCTCCTTTCTTTTCTATGTTCCTCAGGTGCAGATGTATACTGGACATTAACAAGTTGCCTACACAACATCTACTTCCCTCTTCCTAATATTTCTTACATTCTTATTCCATAACTACCTCTTCCCCACATAGCCTGGGTGCTTCAGGGAAGCTGATTATCCTTATCTCTGGGGTTGGACCCTGATTGACTTATGGCAACTAGCACATTCAGGTTCCCCTGGTCATAATGTTTGTGACTATGGCGGGTGGTAGCAAGGATCATGGGGGAGGGCAAGATGTGATCTAAACCAGTTTAGATCAGGTTGCTGGTTGGAATGCTGGGACACAGATATAGCATCTCTGGATGTTTGTGGGGAAGCATGCAGCCCTGGGAGCCATTGCCAATTCTCTTGAGTCCACATGGGAAGATGGTTTGAGGGTGAAAGAAGGTAGAGTTGGAAAATGGAAAGAAATCAGGTCTCTTGTGCCATCAGTAAGTCACTGGATTAAATTCACCCTGCAGCAGGATCCCTTTAGAATTTCTAGTGTAGGACCCAATAAACTCCATGTTTAGTTGACATTTATAACTGAAACCTAAAGCATCTGAAGCAACGCAAAGGAATTATATTAATATTTTATTTTGAGATTGCCTAGGTTTGACTCTTGGTGTTGCCAATTACTAATTGTGTAAGTCTGAGCAAGTTTCTAAATCTCTCTGACTCGGTTTTCTTTGTAGTAAGATTCCAGATGAATGAGACAGGCCCTCACTTTCTAGAGTAGGAGAAAGCGATTGTGAAAGGGAAGACTGGGAAAAGAAAACCACAAAATGTGTCCTGAGGCAAATTAAGTTCAGGAAAGAATATATGGATAAGGCGAGGATCTGGAGATTGGGGAGTCCTTTATATGATTCACTCTCACATACCCCTTGGAAAGCCTTTGTGGGCTTCTAGAGATTTGCACACAAGCTTAAAGACTGCTGGATTTTATGTTCAATTCAAGTTAGTCAGGTTCCTTTCTTTTTTTTAAACAACAGATTAGGATCCTTTTTTTTCTTGGACGAGATGGCAAGAGTGGTCAGCTAAGAAGGGTACATTAGACCATTTTTCATCAGCAAACATTTGCTAGGCATCTATCCTGTGCTGGTAGAAAAACACCTCAACAGCTTCAACTACTTGCAGCTATGACTCTGAAGCTGTCTCTAGCTCAAAGTTTCTCCTTAGTACTCTGTGCATTTATCCATTTCAGTGTCCTACAGACACATTAAAGAAGTAAAAAGAAATAGGTGACATTAGATTCTCTACAAACCAATCTATCCAGAACGTAATCATTTTAATATGGACTCATATTGACTCAATATAAAATCATATTGTCTTCAAAACTGAGTGTGTACTTTACACTTGGAGCACATGTCAGTTTGGACAAGCCACATCTGAAGTGTTCAATCGTTCAGTCGCTCAGTTGTGTCTGACTCAATAGCAGCATGAAATTAATAGCTGCCCCATTAGACAGTGCACGTTGAGAATATATTAACATATTTAATAAGCCAGAGAAAATTAGCTTTGACCCAGAAATGATCATTGTGTCTCTGAGAAGGTTGTTGTTTTCACGGGCACCTAGTTTCTGTAACTTTAGCAAGAGTCTGAGTAGCACATGGAGGGTGAAGTGGCTGTCTAGTCAGGCTGGTCACTTGCAATGTGTCACAGATGAGACAGTTGTTCTCACATGCACCAGAGCAAATAGATACCTATTTTCAAATCTTCAGGAATCATAATGATTAGTATTTACTGTGGAAATGAACAAAGTGATAACAACATTCTGTAGACTGAATGTTTCTCCCCAAAATTCATATGTTAAAACCCAATCTCCAATGTGATGGTATTAGGAGGTGTGGCCTTTGGGAGGTGATTAGATCATGAGGGTGGAGCCCTCATGGATGGAGTATGAGTCCTTGTAATGAAGACTCCAGAGAGTTCCACTGATCCTTCCATCACATGAGGGCACGGTCAGAAGATGGCCATCTATGAAGTGCTGCTCACCAGACACAGAATCTTCCTGCACTTTGATCCTGGATTTCCCAGTCTCTAGAACTGTGAGGAATATGTTTCTGTTGCTTATTAGTCATCCAGTCTATGGTGTTCTGTTATAAGATTCCAAATGGACTAAAACAGAGAATAAGTCATGGACTAAATGTTGCCATGGCTTGTCTTAAACCACAAAAGCCTTTAAACCCTTAGCTGAGAAAGACTCCAGGCGAGACTTCTGGGGATATGAGTAGGGATTCAACAAGTGGTCCTGCTATCTTTCTGAATTTACCATCCCTTTGAGATTCTCTCTTTGGTTACTATTGTATCTTGCATCCCTATCTAAATGAAGGACATATCAAACGTATAGAAAATCGTGGGTGGCTAGTGTCTTAGATGTCTTGGGCTGCTAAAATAAAATGTCATACACTGGGTGGCTTAAATAACAAAAAATTGTTTTCTCAGTTCTGAAGGCTGAAAGTCTATGATCATGGTGCCAACATGGCTGAGTTCTGGTGATGGTTCTCCTCCTAGCTTGCAGATGGCTGCCTTCTCACCATGTCCTGACTGAGCAGAGAAAGAGCAAATTTCTCTGGTGTCTCTTTATATGAGGGTGCTAATCCCATTGTGAGGATCCTACCCTCATGACCTCATCTAAACCTTATTATTTCCCAAAGGCCCAGTCTCCAAATACCATTACATTGAGGATTAGAGTTTCAATATATTAATTTTTCAGTGACATGATTCATTCTATAGCAGTTGGGAAACGTAAGAAAACTAACTCCACTGACAAAAATGAAATATAGATAAAACAAAGTCTTTTCCTCAAATCGACAAAACTAAAAATGTTTTGATTCTCAGAGTTGGCAAGGTGAAATGGACACTTCCACTGGCTACTAATGAAAGTATAAACTGATAATATCTTCTTAGAAAAGCAATTTTGAGAAATGTATGAAGAGGTTCAAAATACACATTTTGATTCTATATTCTATTTCTAAGGAAATAGAGTGAAGATATATACGTTATCATTTGCAGTGAAAATTAATATGTATATCATATAATTTTTAATAATGGGAAAAAGAAACAACTTAAATGTCCAATCATTTTGAAATTTTTTAACATTTATGGTACACTTTTTATGCAATAGATTATCTACCAATCTCAATACATGATGTCTTGAATTTTTGGTGGCATGGAAAAATGTTCACAATATAATAACTAGCCAGGAATTTTAAAAAAGAGAAATAATTTATATATTATGATCCTAATTTTAATTTTGTAAAAAATATATGTATTAAGGAAAGACTAAAATTAAAATTTTTATTAGAGGTTATTTCTGGTTGTCCGGATGGTGGTTGATTTTTATTTTCTTTGTATTTTTCAATTTTCTAAATTACATCTAATATGTACCATTTTTATAATCAGAAAGTTCCTATATTAAAACAAAATAATGAAAACAGGCTTATGTGTAGGAAACTGTGCTTCCTTTTTTTTTGCTTTCCCATACTATTATCAAGTGAATTTTATTGGTGGAGAATCAGAAAAACATACACAGCAAGCATAGGAAGCATAAAAACACTAATTGCTGGGAAGTGCTGGCTTTTCATCCAAGGAAGTCCGGAAGTCAGGAGGGCTAGCCAGTTCGCAGGCCTTTGTCTGGTCTCCTTGGGATGAGTATCCTTTTCCTCTGGCCAGCTGGGGTCTCCTGGACACCCTCTTCCCTAGATGGGCTAGCCTCTGTTCCAGCTTACGATGGCACTTTCATAAAACCCTCTCACTCTGGTTTCAGGTAGGCCTGTGTGTGGCTGATTGCACACTGATAGGTTTCCAAAGGTTTTTTTTATTTTTATGTTTTTAGCAGAATCCTAGTTCTAAGAACTCCTGTAGGGTATGCTCTTGAGGTTAACAAAGAGCTTTGCTTTTCCCATTTATACCCATCCAGAGACATCTGAGAGCAACTCTGCTTTCATCTGGATTATATTCGGGGATTCTCATGAGTTTAGATTTTTTTAAAGATTTTTCTCTTTCTGATTTAAAAAATAAATTTGAAACCACTGTGATCAATCACAGGAAATAATCTCTGCCTTCATGGTTCATATCTTCCGTGTTGCAGCAAGCTAGTGTTTTCCCTCATAGACCATTAGCATCTAGCACAGCTTTCATGCAACCTAGATGTATTTGTTTATACAACAGAAATAAACAGAGAGACCTTTTTCAGACCTTGGAGCCAAATATTTTTTAACTTTAATTTCAGATTTGAAATAAAGGAACTAAATGATCAAAGATTTGGGGATTCAGACAATAAAATATTTACTTTCTATATATTATTCTAAGATTTGGCAAAAGTATACTTTAGAAATTCAAAGCTTAAAAAAAGCTGCATACATGTCAACACTGAGAGCCTGCACCTCAATATAATTGTAGGGAAACTGAATATTGCCTTCTAATTCTTCACTCTCACTATATTCATCATTTCTTTCTCTCTGAGAACTTTGAAATACACATCCTACCACTGTTGAAATCTCCTTCCTTGGAGATATTCCTTTCAAAAGATATTTGTATTTTAAAAAACTATCACCAAGCTAGGAGTCCATACAATGAAGCCCTGTTGGCAGACTATCAAAAGTAGGTCATCAAAAGTATTTAGAAATCTATTTCTCCTTCAGTTTTCTACAACTAGGCAGAAGTCAGCACACTGTCTACAAACAAGGCCTGCCCCATAAGGACCAAAGACGGGCAAGATATTAAGGTATAATATAGTGTCTACAAAACTATTAAACAGCTACATACAGAGACTATATCTGAGAGTGAAAAAGGGTTAGCTCAGATTTCGGTTTAACATGTAAGAAAGATTAAAGGAATTTGCAAAACTAGATCTGCCCAGCAGAGGGCATGTTTAAGTTACAAATCATGGTTTTTATGCAAAATTTTCCATTTTTAGAAATAAATACTTCTTAAAAATTTTTATGCAGTTTTTATACTTTGTGTTTCTTTCATGATTAAGTTTCCAATCTGTGTTTTAAAAGTACCGTATTTATTCCTAAATCACATAGATTCTACTATCAGAATTTTTTTTTAGACTAATTGCCGCAAATACTTGCCACAGTTGTAAGAATCAGGAATTACCGAATATGTGAGCAAGAGACTACAGGCTTATGCAGAAGAGAAGAAACTGGTCACGCTAACTCATCTTGCTAGACCTTGGAGCTAGAAGGTTGTGGCTTCCCCTGGGGGCAGTTGTGCTTGCTGAGCCCAGCCCACAGATGCATAGATGCAGTTCAGAGACAAACCCATGGGACACTTCACCAAAAAGCATATGACTTATATTTCTCTAGTAACAATTCACCTACTCAACTAGGGATTACCTGGCTGATAACCACCTCCCCACTGGGCCACGCACAATCCTGCTGGGCCTGGGATCCAGTGTCTTGCTCTCACCTTATACAGACTGTGTCTCCTCACCTGTCCAGTCTGCCTTAAAACTCCTCAAGTTCTGACCTTGAGGGGCATCTTCCTGCCTCTGAGGTCCCTCCTTAATGGTTAAAGCCATTTGGTACCTTTCAATAATTTTCAGTATGTTTTTAGTTATAGAGTGTCTAAAATAAAAATTTAGCACCCTCTACTTAAATGTCCACAAGACACAGAACTCCCTTTACTTTCACATTTTTAACTTAGTAACATCCATAGAAACACATGCCAACACCATCTCTACCACAGATGGGGATGGTGAGCATTTCTAAGATGTCACTTTGGACTTGTTTTGGAGGTTGGAGGGTAGGGAGGTAGAAGGGACTTTGAACAGGGTTTAGGAACTTAGGCCACTTCCTAAATAAAGGGGTTTCTGTATACGATGCTAACACTGCAATTTTAAAAGCAATCTCATCTGAAAAAAAGAAAGAAAAAAAAAACAGCAACAAGGTGTAAACTATATGTTGATTATGGCCTATTTGAAAGAAGAATGTGTTTTTGCATTTGCATATGAATAAAATTTGGGGGGATAGACAATGTGAAAAAAAATTCTCAAGTTCTGGAGGAAGATACACAATTTTGTTTCAGTGCATGGTATGGGCAAGGAAGGAGTCCTGGGTGTGTAGTTTAAAAATATGCTGGCTCTGTGAATCACTTGGCCCTTCTTTGCTTCATCTGTGAAATCCAGAAGCAAGAATATACCTGCTAAAAGTCAAGGTCATCCCTAGAGGGACTTTAGAAACACACTGAACTGTGACTCTCTGACATATGGCCATCTGTGACTTTGGCCACATGAATGATCTTACATGGGTTTGATCATGAATGACGTAATGGGTATAGAGGAGAAACCAGTCCTGGGTCCCAGTATGGAATTCTGGTGTCTTCACAGAGTTACTCTGACTTCATCTCTCACATTTACCCTTCATTCCAGCCAAGCTGGTCTGTGCTCCTGAGGCTCTGCTCTCGCCAAGAGAAAAACCCTTACCCTTTCTTGACCACTTGAAAGTTTCTCCAACTTCTGAGTGTCCCACAAGCATTTGGCAGTCATTTTCTTCTCTGCCCTCAAGAAGAAATTATCTTCTATATTGCTATTTAGGCCCTTAGCATTTTTTTTTTACTATGTTTATCTGAGTATCTAAAAAGATAAACAAGATTTGTTCTCTCAAGTGTCTTATATCTACCCATAGTTCTAATAGACTGTTACTATCTTGCTGTTTAAATTATTGTTCTATAAATTTCTCTCTCCTAACCATTTCCCACCAAATGCATTGGTTTTCATTTCTTCTAGTAGACTTGGTATAAAGTCATTACACTGTCATTACACTGGCTTTTGAATGGTACGAGGGAATGTTTTTAAATTTCTTTTCTCTTTGTCCAGTCTTTTTTCTCTAATGGAAGTGATAATTAGTAGTGTAATGGTTTAAAAATGAGGATGGCTTATGATCATTATTATCTATTGAGTACTTATTTTGTGCTAGGAAACAAGTTAAAGTTCTTTACATGCCTGAATTCATTTAATTATCAGGATTGCCCTATAACATATATACTTTCATTATCCCATGTATAGTTAAGGAAACAGAACAAGAGAAGTAACTTATCAGAGGTTACATACTAGAAAATTGCAGATCTCAGAGTTAAACCCAGTGGACTCCATTCATTGCATTATCTTGCTTCTTGAAAGATGGGTAGTAGTGTAAAGGAGTAGAAACAATTGTTCTGGATAAACTCCCATTTGTCCTCAGTACCCAGACATTTATCAGAATATCTGAGAATATTCTGGACTGAGATTAGGGAAGCAGAGCCAAAAGAAGTGGAGGGTTGCACAATTGCTTTGTGAATTTATAAACCTGAAGAATACAACTAAGTCATGGTGTTTTTTTGGTCCTTGACCATGTAAGTTTTTACTAAGAAGACTAGTAATAACAAAGCCCTACTCATTGTTTTTCAGAATCAAACATTCATCTTGCAGGCATGTTTGCATATTTTGTCTCTGCTTATAAAAACCAAGTTAATGGTTTTATAGTTTTTATTTTCACTGAGCAGAAAAAAAAAATCTGTTGATTCACTAACAGATTTTCTTATTTCTTATTCTTAAAGCATAAAAAATATGCTTTCTTATTTATATGGAGCTATGCACTATTTACACATTAATATGTGGAACCTCAGATTTTTATTTTGCCCAATGGGAAACTATGAACAGTGAGATTTCTTATGTAAAAAGTGAACACTTGAAGTATGCTAGTTCTACATGACTTTATTAGCAATCCAGAGACTTACCCTTTCAACTTGATTTGATTTCTGCAGGATAACTTTTCAGAAGAAGTAGTTTTCTGATCTGTGGAGCTTGGAAATATAAAGAAATAAGCAACTTCTCATATTCATTAATCAGATGCCAGTTTCCTTAATAATTTATTTTAAAGGTGATCTCCAGTAGGGCACTAGTTCTTAGACTTTAGGGTGATAAGAATCACCTGGGGAGCTAATCAAAATGCAGTTTCCTATGTCTCATCCTCTGAGACCAGGTCACTTCCCAGGTTATGCTGATGCAGATGTCCTCTGGGTACCAGACCAGAATGAAGGGGAGGATATGGAGCAGGGAGTGGAGGAACTCAGTACTCTAGTGATCAAGGCACAGAAGTGCTAGAATGCAGATGGGCTTTTCATCAGGGCTATTTAGGGAGCTGGCTGAATCCTTGTTATTGTTGTTGTTTAGTTGCTAAGTCGTGTCTGATTCTTTTGCAACCTCATGGACTGTAGCCTGCCAGGCTCTGAAGTCTAGCCTCCAGGTAACAACTTCAATAGAAGGCTATTCAAATCCAGCTTGCCAACTTTGGTGAAAACACTGATCTCCTCTGTCACAATATTCTTTAGGTTTGAGGGAGAAGGAAATTAGTCTGCAGATGGCTGAGTGTTCACTACAAGCACCTGGGGTGGGGCTAGGTCAGGAGGCAGAGGTGGGGAGGGAGAGACTTGGAGGTCTTACTACAATCCTAAAGGCTAGATTCCCAATTTGCAGGCTGCACGCTAAGAGGGGGAGATGGAGTTACTGAAAGGGGGAAAATGTGCTGTGCGGGTTCAATCAAAAGAGATGATCCTCTTCTTATTTGAAGGAATACTGTGAGAACAGCTGAGGATCTAATATAGGACCCCAGGCCTGCATCTGTTGACTTGGCCCATGGAAGTGGGAAGAACTCTGCATGACTGGAAGGTGGAATTATTTTGTTCATGGGAGAGAAGAACAGGAAAAAATCCAGCAAGAGTAGGTCTTATGCAGAATAAGGGCCAAAGAGAGTGCCTCTGTCACTACACACACACACACACCCAGAAGACCCACAAGTGAACCAAGAGGCAAAGAGAAATGTCTAAGGATTCCAGGTGGTTTCTGTGAGATGGGTGCTGCAAATCCTTTTCCTCTGTCTCAAATGGAGAGATATTCAATATACATCTCACCAATACTTTAATAAGAAGTTTCTTCTTTTGGGAGGAACTCATAGAAGAAACAGTGGAAAGAGTGGCTGACTTTATTTTTCTGGGCTCCAAAATCACTGCAGATGGTGATTGCAGCCATGAAATTAAAAGACGCTTACTCCTTGAAAGGAAAGTTATGACCAATCTAGATAGCATATTAAAAAGCAGAGACATTACTTTGTCAACAAAGGTCCATCTAGTCAAGGCTATGGTTTTTCCAGTGATCATGAATGGATGTGAGAGTTGGACTATAAAGAAAGCTGAGTGCTGAAGAATTGATGCTTTTGAACTGTGGTGCTGGAGAAGACTCTTGAGAGTCCCTTGGACCTCAAGGAGATCCAACCAGTCCATCCTAAAGGAGATCAGTCCTGGGTGTTCATTGGTAGGACTAATATTGAAGCTGAAACTCCAATACTTTGACCACCTGATGGGAACAGCTGACTCATTTGAAAAGACCCTGACGCTGGGAAAGATTGAAGGAGGGAGGAGAAGGGGACGACGGAGGATGAGATGGTTGGATGGCATCACCAATGCCATGTCACTCGATGGACATGGGTTTGGGTGGCCTCCGGGAGTTGGTGATGGACAGGGAGGCCTGGCGTGCTATGGTTCATGGGGTCTCAAAGAGTTGGACATGACTGAGTGACTGAACTGAACTGAACATAGAAGAAAATAAGATGGTAGCAGCTTTCTGAGATTCCATATATATGCCTTAAGGATTATCTTAGATATAATCCAGTAAGTCATTTGTTTATCAAGTATATGAACTGTGCTACAGTTTTTCAAATATAACTCTGAAAATGTTGTGAATGATAAAATTTGAAAGCATTTTTAAAAGAATTTTTGAATTCACAGTAGATTTTGATTTTGATGTTGGATTTTCTCAGTCATTTTCATGGTTGAGTCAGAGAAATTTTTGACTTTAAAAAGGAGTTCCTCATAGCCAAGATATGGAAGGAGCCCAAATGTCCACCAACAGATAAATGGATAAGGAAGATGCAGTATATATAACCAATGGAAAGCTACTTGGTCATAAAAAAGAATGAAATAATGCCATTTGCAGCAACATGGATGGACCTGGTTATTATCATACTAAGTGAAGTAAACCAGAAAGAGAAATACAAATGTCATATGATATCATTTATATGTGAAATTTAAATATGATACAAATGAACTTATTTACAAAATAGAAACAGACTCACAGTCATAGAAAACAGTTATCAGAGGAAAAAGGAAAAGTGGGGAGAGACAAATTAAGAGTTTGGAATTATCAGATACAAACTACTATATTTAATATAGATAAACATCAAGGTCCTAATGTATAGCACAAGGAATTATATTCAATATCCTATAATAAACCATAATGAAAAGTTATATATATATATGGATATATGCATGTGTGATTGCTAAGTCACTTCAGTCATGTCTAACTCTGTGCGACCCTATAGACTGTAGACTGCCAAGCTTTTCTGTCCATGGGATTCTCCAGACAAAAATACTGGAGTGGGTTACCATGCCCTCCTCCAGGAGATCTTCCCCACCCAGGGACTGAACTCATGATGTCTCCTGCATCTACTGCATTGCAGGTGGTTTCTTTACCACCGAGACACTGGGGAAGCCCGTGTGTGTGTGTGTGTGTGTGTGTGTGTGTGTGTGTGTGTGTGTGTATCTGCCTGCAATGTGGGAGACCTGGGTTCGACCCCTGGGTTGGGAAGATCCCCTGGAGGAGGGCATGGCAACCCACTCCAGTATTCTTGCCTGGAGAATCCCCATGGACAGAGGAGCCTGGTGGGCTACAGTCCACGAGGTCACAAAGAGTCAGACATGACTGAGCGACTAAGCAGAGCACAGCATATGTGTGTGTATATATATAGCATTTTGCTGTACACCAGAAACTAACATAACATTGTAAATCAACTATACTTCAATAAAAAAGGGCTCCTCATATTTAAAATTGGCAGAAACCATTGATCTATGGTAATCACAACTGTGTCTTCAATTGGACTGTAAAGTACTTCTCAAGTAATGCAAAATTCTGTGCAATGACTCTGTTGCCATTTACAACAGATTCTTTTTAAGAGTAAAGGTAAACTGCATTTTGTTCTGGTCATTTGGTAGCACTGAATAAATACAGAGGGGGTATCGATAAGGCATATTTACTTTAAAAACTGTCACATTATTTGACTTTGTAATTGAACAGAAAGTCTATCTGTTGCTTAGGAAGAACATGCATATCCAGACACACTGATTCAACTTCATTTCCCCAGGCTCTGTTATGTGGTCTACTTGTTACATGTCCTGAAGATCCTCTGAGGTATTTGGAGGAAATGATCATTGTAATAATGGAAAATGGGCTTGAAACTCTACTCTGGTGAGTAATGTTTTGATTAATGGTAGGGAGATATTTTATTTTGAAGATAAAACACTCGTTGTATAGTATCCAAAAAGGTCTTGCTAATGAATGTTTCCAATCTTATTTAGATTGGAAAAGATTATTAAAGAATTAATAATAAAATATTATTAATAATCTTTTATAACTAATAAAAGATTATTAAAGAATCTTTTCATGGGCTTTTAAATCCCCTAAACTTCAATAGTAACAATTTCTCCACTGGTTCCTAACTCAGTGTTATCAAGAACATGTGCTCATAGGGCAGTTTATTTCAACTTGAGGATGGAGACAGAGGCATGCCCTCTTGGGGAGCTCAGCAGAATTGTGAGGGGGAGTAATTTGAAAAAGTTCTCCAGTTGATTCTGACATGTTTCTCCCAAGGGGAAGTGTTTTTCCTTCCCTTCCCCTTCACCCTTTAAAATCACAGATTTAATTATGGAACTAACAACTATGAAATGAAATGAGTTTTTGACTACATCTTATGATTTTATTAAAGGGATATGTGCATTGATCCATTAATGAAACCAAAAATTCGGAGACTGTCTGAAACTTACCTGGAACAACTTTTTGGATTGGATGATCAGCTGGTAAGTATCATTAACCAACATTCTATGCTATACATCTTAAGTTTGGATGGAAGCTCTCAAATAGATTTTAGATTTCATGAGAGGTATGAGATCAAATTGTTTTTGAAATTGAGGACACTCAGGAAAGTGAAGGAACATTTCATACATATATACAAACACACACACAAAGCAACATTCATAGTTACCTCCCCAAATTTCCAAGAAGCATTTGGATAGGCAGTTATTATTCATCTTTCTGATAAAATCTTCCCATTAAATTTCCCCCTTTTTCCTTCTGCCCCTCTCTTTCATCTTTATAATGGTAAAAAAAAATAGCATTATGGAAAGCCTTAATTAAAGGAGGATAGTTTCTTTCCATTCTAATCTACTTCCTCTGTATTCCATCCTCCTCCATTTTCTCTGCTGTCTGTCCAGGAATTATGCTCACAAAGATATGGCTGAAACATTAATAAGACCTAACTTAAAAGCCAGACCAACTTAATGAGAGGAACAACCAGCTCCAACAGTTGATTTTGATCCTGTAAAGAGGGCAAGGAAGTACTGCAGGATATGGAGACTTTTAGAACAAAGATTGTATAACTGAGAGAAGCTAAAATAACAAAAGGCATGTGGGGAGAGAAACAGCAACATGAATTAGATGTGTGATATCTCTAGATCCCTCACCAGTGTCTCGGTGAGCGTAGGCAGGGCTAGCTGCTGATGAAGCCAGGCATTGAAAAGTGGAATCAAAGTCATGGTCACAGTGAGCGCTGAGAGCCAGGAACAAACTGAAGAGTCATTTAGAAGGATGAGTGGAGGGGCTTCCCTGTTGGCTCAGTGGTAAAGAATCCGCCCACCAATGCAAGAGACTCAAGTTTGATCTCTGATCCAGGAAGATCCCACATGCCACAGAGCAACTCAGCCCATTGGCCACAACTACTGAACCTGTGCTCTAGAGCTGGGGAACCACAACTATTGAGCCCACGTGCCACAACAGTTGAAGCTCAGTGCCCTTGAGCCTGTGCTCCGCAACAAAAGAAGCCACTGCAATAAGAAGCCTGTGCAATGCAGAGTAGCCCCTGCTCGCTGCAACTAGAGAAAAGCCCGAGCAGCAACAAAGACCCAGCACAGCCAAAAATAAAGTGTTAGTCGCTCAGATGTGTCCTGACTCTTTGCATCATGGACTGTAGTCCGCCAGGCTCCTCTGTCCATGGAATTCTCCAGGCAAGAATACTGGAGTGGGGTGCCATTCCCTTCTCTAGGGAATCTTTCCCACCCAGGGATCGAGCCCGTGTCTCTTGCATCTCCTACATTGTGGGTGTATTCTTTACCACTGAGCCACCAGGGAAAACTAATAAATTTAAAAACTTGTTTAAAAAAAAAAATGAAGAAGGATGGATAGAGAGTAACATTGGATCCTAACCAGTGTCTGCAACAGAGAGATACAAATAGAGGGAGAGGATATTTCTGTCAAGCCTGGGATGATTCTGAGGCACCAATACACTGGGAAGACCCCATTTGTTTGATCATAGATGATCTGCATCCTGATATGTGAGTCTCAATGACTTTATCAAGCACAGAATTTTGATCCACTATGGAGTACAGACATCTGCAAAGTGTGTTCTTGGAGGTGTTTTGGGGCAACCTCAGGAGCTGGAGAGGGAAGATCCAGGGAATGGCATTATTGGTCCTCTCCTCCTCACCCCTTACTCTCTAGAATAGTCCTGCATTGAGAATAATGTCACATGAAAAAAGCTTGAAAACCACTGTTGTAAGATACTAAAATTATTAAAAACCACTGATCTAGAAGGGTAAACATTGTCAATATTTTGAAACTGACCTCATAAAACACAATCAGATTGTGTCCAATGTCTAGCTAGAAGCTTTTAAAATTTTGCACAGAATCCTTAAAAGTTTGCACAGAATTCTAAGAGACACTGTAGCTACTTCAAATCTTGTGTTTCACTTGAAAAGAAATTCTCAGAGATATTTCATGACATTAAAAGTACAAAATATTGGCAGCGGATCCAGATTTAGAATGGGATATGACAATTCACCAAGGCATAGAAAGAATGCTCACTTCATAAGTCAGAAAAAACAGAAACTAGATATAACTTTGCAAACTGTAAATCTGTGTTGTTGTTCAGTTGCTAAGTCGTGTCTGACTCTTTGCAACCCCATGGACTGTAGCATGCCAGGTTCCCTTTTACTTCACTATCTCCTGAAGTTTGCTCAGATTTATGTCCCTTGAGTTGGTGATACTATCTAACCATCTCATCCTCCACCACCCTCTTCTCCTTTTGCCTTCAATCTTTCCCAGCATCAGGGTCTTTTCCAATGAATTGGCTCTTCACACCAGGTGGCCAAAGTATTGGAGCTTCAGCTTCAGCATCAGTCCTTCCAATGAATATTCAGGGTTGATTTCCTTTAGGAATGACTGGTTTGATCTCCTTGCAATCCAAGGGACTCTCAAGAGTCTTCTCCAGCCCCACAATTCTCAAGCATCAATTCTTTGGCACTCAGCCTTCTTTATGGTCCAACTCACACATCCACACATGACTACTGGAAAAAACAGAGCTTTGACTACACAGACCTTTGTTGGTAAAATGATATCTCTGCTTTTTAACACATTGTCTAGGTTTGTTGTAGGTTTCTTTCCAAGGAGCAAGCATCTTTTAATTTCATGGCTGTAGTCACCATCTGCAATGACTGCTTCCCTGGTGGCTTAGTGGTAAAGAATCTGCCTGCAATGCAAAAGATGCATACAGGAGACTGAAGTTCAATCCCTGGGTTGGGAAGATCTCCTGGAGAAGGAAATGGCAACCCACTCCAGTATTTTTGCCTGAAAATTCCATGGCCAGAGAAGCCTGGCAGGCTACAGTCCATGAGGTCACAAAAGAGTCAGCCACAACTTAATGACTAAACAATCCCAAGGCATTTTAAATTACAGTACACCAAATAAACATTAGTTTTGTTCCCCCCTTCATTTTTCTTTCCTATAGTTATAACTGCTAGTCAGAGAGATTTTAATGTTTTGATAAAAATGTTTTACAGACCACAAACAATCGCAATTTTCCTCGTTGGTACTTAAGAGTGCTTTGCATGGTTTCAGCATTTTTTTATGGTGCAGTCATTATCATGGCTTCACACTATGCAGTCCTACACAGCAAGGACAGCCTGTTTACATGCCCATTTTAATAATAAACATTTGTTTGTTATTCTTTGCCAAGAGAAGAATGAATACAAGAAACCATAAGCCAAACAATTATAAAAAGATAGAGGAATTGTTCTCATAACAGTAGATAGACAGTTTAACTATGTGTTCCAAGATGAAAGAATTGTCTATTGTTAAGAAGGAAAAATAACTTCACAGACTTGATTCTCATTTCTTAAGAAATGAAATCTCTAGATGGGCCTACTAATTACAAGAAGAAACGGCATTTATAGCATTAAAACATTTTTATTATAGAAAAAACTTACACATAACTAAAAAGTGAAAGTATATAATCATCCCCCTCATTCAGCTTAAACAATAATCAATATTTTGCCAATTTTCTTAATTATTCTCCTCTCCACCTTTGGTCTGGAGTATTAGAAAGTAAATCCCAGGAGTTGTGTTGCTTTTACTGGTTAATACTTCACTGTGCATCTTTAACAAGAAACGGCATTTTTAGAGAATATTGTACTCAGTCATGTCCAACCCAGTGGACTGGAGCCCACCAGGCTCTTCTGTCCTTGGGATTTCACAGGCAGGAATACCAGAGTGGGTTGCCATTTCCTGCTCCAGGGGATGGGACACCACTGAGTAACTGAACAACAACAACAACTACAACAACTCAAGGGGATCTTTTCTACCCAGGGATGGAATCCACATCTCCTGCATTGGCAAGCAGATTCTTTACCACTGCACCACCTGGAAAGTCCTGATAGAGAACACAGCACAGTGCAATTGTCTATGAAACGTAATGAAATGAGCAATAACTCCTGAATATCGTCTAGTACTGACTACATTCAGATATATATATAGACTCCATATTCAGTCCATATTTGGGTTTTCCAAATTGCCTCAAAAATGCCTTTTTACATATGGCTCTGTTAAATTGAAATCCATACAGGGTCCACATATTATACTTGCTTGTTACATATTAATATCTAATATCTCCAATGGCACCCCACTCCAGTACTCTTGCCTGGAAGATTCCATGGATGGAGGAGCCTGGTAGGCTACAGTCCATGGGGTCGCTAAGAGTCAGACACGACAGAGTGACTTCACTTACACTTTTCCCTTTCATGCACTGGAGAAGGAAATGGCAACCCACTCCAGTATTCTTGCCTGGAGAATCCCAGGGATGGCGGAGCCTGGTGGGCTGCTGTCTATGGGGTCGCACAGAGTTGGACACAACTGAAGCGACTTAACAGCAGCAGCAGCTAGTAATCTGCAATAGTTCTTTCTTCTTTTTTCCCCATGCCACTAATTTATTGAAGAAAACAGATCATCTGTCATGTAAAAGGTCCCACATTCTCATTTCCTCTAATTCCTTTCGTTTGTTCTGTTTCTTGTATTTCCTGCAAGTCTGCAGGTAGATCTACAAACTTGATATTCAGGTTCGTTTTTCCTTTTGTTCTCTGGTAACAAGAATACTGCAGCGTGGATGTTGGGTTCCTTCCAGTGCATTGTATCAGGAGGCACCCATGGTCTGCTTGGCCCACTTTTAATGAATCTTGATTCCTACAGACGTTAACTAATTGGTTATTAGTTTCATCCTACTATACCTATATAATGGTTTTGAAATAACTATACAAGAGGATCACTAACCATAGAACTATGGAGAGCAGTTTAAGAAAATTACTCAGTTCTTTTTGCTTTTAAGATGTATCTATCCTACCTGGTATTTTCATTAAAATAATACTTTTTTGTTATTTAAAATAATAATTGTTTGTGTTGATGTGTCATCTGTTCTTTCTTTGCTACAATTATGCGTTTTCAATTATTTCTAACATTACATGATGGCAAAATCAAAGCAATAAAATGAGGAGTATTCAGGGAAGTACTGCTTGCTTTCCAGCCTCTTTATCCACTCTATTCCATCCCTTTCTCTAGGTAACCAATTTTAGTAGCTTTTAGTGTATCTCCGCATTGTTATTTTTGAAAAAAATGTGAGCAAATACACTGTATCCCCCTTCACTTTTACTTCTTACACTGAAGTATCAGACTGCATATAGCCTTCTATTCTTGCTGGCAGAGAGAGCACTTTGTTACCAAACTTTAAATGAAAGATACAGACTTAAAAAAAATCTTACTGATACAACAAACAAAGCTTAACTATGAAAAGGAAATTTGGGGTTTTAATACTTTGGGAGAAGCAGACAGGCCTTGTTCCCCAAACAAGATAACCATATCTTATATCCTTGCTGGTTTACAAAAGTATTCATTTTCTTGTGAGAGTGGGTGGATTATTATTTCATGAGCAGGCATTAAGATAAGTGTCACTGTAATCTGGAAGGAATAAAAATAAAAAAGGTATAGAAATAATGAAGATATGCAGATATGCATATGAAGATATGGAAATGATACCCCTTTAATGGCAGAAATTGAAGAGAAACTAAAGAGCCTGTTGATAAAGGTGAAATGGGAGAGTGAAAAAAGCTGGCTTAAAACTCAACATTCAAAAAACAAAGATCATGGCATCCGGTCCTATCACTTCTTGGTAAATAGATAAGGAAAATGTGGAAACTGTGTCAGTTTTCATTTTCTTGGGCTCCAAATCAATGTGGACAGTGACTGCAGCCATGAAATTAAAAGATGCTTGCTCCTTGGAAGAACAGCTATGACAAACTTAGACAGTGTATTAAAAAGCAGAGACATCAGTTTGCCAACAAAGGTCCTCATACTCAAAGCTATGGTTTTTTCAGTAGTCATGTATGGATGTGAGAGTTGGATCATAAAGAAGGTTGAGCGCCAAAGAATTGATCCTTTCGAACTGTGGTGCTGGAGAAGACTCTTGAGAGTCCCTTGCACTACAGGGAGATCAAACCAGTCAATCCTAAAGGAAATCAACCCTGAATATTCATTGGAAGTACTGGTGCTAAAGCTCCAATACTTTGGCCACCTGATGTGAACAACCAACTCATTGTAAAAGACCCTGATGCTGGGAAAGATTGAGGGCAAGAGGAGAAGAGGGCGACAGAGGATGAGATGGTTGGATGGCCTCACTGACTCAATGGACATGACTTTGTGCAAACCCAGGGAGATGGTGAAGGACAGGGAAGCCAGGAGTGCTGCAGTCCATGGGGTCGCAAAGAGTCGGACATGACTTAGCAACTGAACAACAACAACAAATGAAGATATGAAACTAGATTCATACTGTTTACTTTAGGATAAGTTTAAGTGTAAAGTTAAGTAATAGTAGCTAATGACATGGCATAATGTATTTTTTTCGGCTATGTATGGCATTTGAGAGTTCTAAGAACATCTTTGTAAGGTTTAATATCATTTAAGTTGTTTCAAGGAGTTTCAGTTCAGTTCAGTTCAGTCGTTCAGTCATGTCCGACTCTCTGCGACCCCATGAACCGCAGCACGCCAGCCCTCCCTGTCGATAACTAATTCCCGGAGTCTACCCAAACCCATGTCCATTGAGTTGGTGGTGCCATTCAAGGAATTTACCTAATAAAATTTGCAATAGACATTTACCTGTTTAACAAAAATGAATTTTTCCAAGTGGTACTGAATTAAATATGTTTATTAAACATAGCTCTAAAATACAAAAAGTAGTCACTGTTTCCCTCCATGTACAAAAGCCCCTTGAGCATTAAATAGTCTTTCAATAATATTGAGGTCAAAAAATAAAACTACTCATCATGAGAAATCTAACATTTTATGTCATGCCATGATACCTATGTTAGACCCTGCTCACTTCCTCATTAAAGGCATGGTTTCTTTTTTACTTTTATTGCTTTTACTATTAACTTTTATAGCCTATGAAAAATAAATAATTTATAACTGGGAGGGATTTTAATTAATTCACTCCACCCTGTCTTAGTCTGTTCAGGATGCTATAATGAAAACATCATAGACAGGGTGGTTATAAACAAGAGAAATTTATTTCTAATGTTTCCGGAGGCCGAGAAGTCCAAGATCAAGGTGCTGGTAGATTTGATGTCTTGAGAGCCTGCTTCCTAGTTGATAAACTGCCATCTTCTTGTTATAATCTTACATGGCAGAAGGGGAGATTGAACTCGCTGGGGTCTCTTCTCTAAAAACACACTTCTTATTCATGAGAGCTCTACCCTTATGACCTAATCATCTCCAAAAAGCTCCACCTCTAAATACCATCCATCCCATTGGGGATTAGGTTTCAGCATATGAAGAACATAAACATTCAATCATGTGAAATGCCAGGCTGGATGAATTCCAACCTGGAATCAAGATTGCAGGGAGAAATATCAACAACCTCAGATATGCAGATGATACCACTCTAATGACAGAAAGTGAAGAGAACTAAAGAACCTCTTGATAAGGGTGAAATAGAAGAGTCCATATAGTCAAAGCTATGGTTTTTCCAGTAGTCATACCAATGTGAGAGTTGGACCATAAAGAAAGCCAAGCAATGAAGAATTGATACTTTTGAACTGTGGTGGTGGAGAAGACTCTTGAAGAGTACTGGACTGCAAGGAGATCAAACCAGTCATTCCTAAAGGAAATCAACCCTGAATATTCATTGGAAGGATTGATGCTGACACTGAAGCTCCAATACTTTGGCCATCTGGAGTGATGAACTGACTTATTGGAAAAGACCCTGATGCTGGGAAAGATTGAAAGCAAAAAGAAAAGAGGGCAAGATGGTGGGATAGCATCACTGACTCAATGGACATGAATTTGAGCAAATTCTGGGAAATAGTGAAGGATAGGGAAGCCTAGCATGCTGCTAGTGGTAAAGAACCTGCCTGTCAATGCAGGAGACATAAGAGACAGGGGTTTGATCCCTGGCTTCGGAAGATCTCCCGGAGGAGGGCATGGCAACCCACTCCGGTATTCTTGCCTGGAGAGTCCCATGGACAGAGAAGCCTGGCAGGCTACAGTGCATGGGGTCACAAAGAGTCAGATACGACTGAAGTGACTGAGCACACACACAAATAAAGTAAGTGTCTTACAAAGTTTAAAATTAATGGGACCAATCACTACTGACATTAAACAGCCATGAATTTGGTATGTTTGTAAGCTAGAATTAATGATTTGTAATGGCATTTCATTATCCTTTCATTTATTTCAAAATTTCCCCATAAAATTAATTAATTCATTAAAAAAAATTTCCCAGCTCTCAGCAGCCTGGGATACAAGTAAGAGTGCTAATTTGATGTTGTTGTTTAGTCATTAAGTCACATCTGACTCTTTTTGCAACTGCATGGACTGTAGGTAGCCCACCAGGCTTCTCTGCCTATGGGATTTCCCAGGCAAGAATACTGAAGTGAGTTGCCATTTCCTTCTCCAGGGGCTCTTCCCGACACAGGGATAAAACCCATGCCTGCATTACTGAGCCACCAGGGAAGCTCAACATCTCATTGCTAACAGTATTGATATCCCAAATTTCACTGCTTCCAGCCCCTATCTGGGTAACACAGAGGTTGGTTTTTCCTTAAAATTCCAACCAGTTGCTCCTGGGAATCTCAAAGCTTTCCTGTGTGAATTCAAGAATTCCAAGATTGTTTCTGTCCCAAACCTGTGAAACCATCTAAAGGTGGAGTCATAGTGCTGCTATTCTTGCCTTCCTAAGAGCTTTGACGTCTAACTTGAGGTGGAGCTTCAGGCTTCTTTAACCACAAATCCTCATGATGCCAAAATAGCACTCCTTTCACTGGATTCTTTGCTCTACTCAAACCATACCTGGTGGTCACATTGTTCAAAAGAGATAACTTTTATAACTTTTCTGAAGATGTCTAGTAAGTCAAACTTGTACTTCAAGACTAAGGCCACATTTATTTACATGCCCAAATAGTACCACAGTGTAGTGAGAACTTAAAACCTTCCATTCATTTTCCCACTAGTTTTGAAATAAAGTGCTTCTTGATAAAATTTTATTTTGAGGGTCTGCATTATTTCAAAACCTGGCATAATGTAAGATTTTGGTAGGTAATACTTTTATATCACATGATTTCCAACTTTCAAAATTTAAAGTCACATGAAATTTGATGGCACTGTGCTGTGTGTGCAGCACAGAAGTGGGGGAAATGCCTTTCCTTGTTTTGTGTTGTACACCTCATAAGAGCAAGTTTTTGGATTTTGCTGTAGTCTCTTCCTCCATAAGGCTCAGAGCCACAATCCATGGGGCTGAGACAGATGTCATGCAGCTCCCCCTGCACCAACCCCAATACTCTGATTTTACTCCTCTGGATTCCTTTCCCCCATGAAGATCAGAATTTAGTAAAGAAAGACTTCAATAACTTATGTTCTCCCCTCACCACAGACAATTTACTTGTAATCCTCATTAAAAGCAAGAATTTTCAAATGTCATTGAACATGAGGCAGAATATCAGGGGGCACACAGGCCTTTCTTATATGCCTAAAATTGACTGCATGATCGACATGTGCATGCTGTATCTATTAACTTATCAAAGCATTTACAGCAATGAGCAAAGGAGAAAAATGCTTGACTTAGAAAAGTAGAATTCTGAATTCTGGGAAGTTGGTATATATTTGAACCAAACTTATCTCTACACTCAATAGATATGACCATGATAGTCCCTTGGACTGCAAAGAGATCAAACTAATCAATCCTAAAGGAAATCAACCCTGAATATTCATTGGAAGGACTGATGCTGAAGCTCCAAAACTTTGGTCACCTGATGCAAAGAGCCGACTCACTGGAAAAGACCCTGATGCTGGGAAAGATTGAAGGCAACAGGAGAAGGGGGAAGCAGAAGATTAGATGGTTAGATGGCATCACTGACTCAGTGGACATGAATCTGAGCAAATTCCAGGAGACAGTGAAGGATAGGGAAGCCTGGCATGCTGCAGTCCATGTGGTTGCAAAGATGTGGCCACCACTTAGCGAATAAACAACAACAAATGGTAAACAGGTGGCAATAACAAGAGAAAACCATCATTCACACTTAACAGTAGCCATGTACCTATAATAAATAGTTAAGAACACAGAGAAGGCACAAACAATTTCAGCAATCCTTGGTGAGCTATTCCCACATGTGTGTTATTGTCAGTAACTGGAAGTGACGCCTGCATCTCTTTCAGTGTATTCCACAGTTTAGACTTTTAACTTACGTAGTTTTCCTATTCCTGCTTGTTAAATGAGGCATTCCTATATATTTTTTAAAACAGAGAATCTCATTTTCTACTTTGCTATTTTGAGTTTCGTTTCATCCCCAATTTTATTTGTTTGTATTTTAAAAATTTTATTGGAGTATAATTGATTTACAATGTTGTGTTAGTTTCAGGTGCACAGCAAAGTGGATCAGTGATACATATACACATACCCACTCCTTTTTTTTTTTTTTATTTCACTTTAAAATATTTATTTAAAGAGTTTTTTAAAATTCATTACAAATCTTTGAACATTTGAATACCTACTCTTTAAAGAGCACTTACAATGTATGAATCAATGTTATGAAGGCAATACATATGTTAGTTTCTTTATTCTTCACAAATTCACAATAGAACCCAAACACTGATATTTATTGTCATTGTAAAGGTGAAGGGAATCTAGGCAGAGAAGACCGAGTTGTCTAAATCTTACTTTTGTTAGGACCTGAATGGAGTTTTGAACCTGGCTGGGCTAGTAATAAAGGCAATGCATTTAACTGCTACACTATATTAATACAACTAGTGAGCTGCTTGCTTTGAATAATCAACAATTAATTTTCATACTCTGTCATTGTACTTTAGATAGGGTTATTATTATTTGTGATTATGCATTTTTTATGTGGCCTCTTTGTATAATTTTATGTGGCCTTATGTACACGCATGGCTGATTCATGTCAATGTATGGCAAAAACCACTACAATACTGTAAAGTAATTAGCCTCCAATTAAAACAAAGAAATTAATTTATTTTATTTTTATTTATTTATTTATTTATTTATTTATTTATTTTATAAATTTATTTATTTTAGTTGGGGGCTAATTACTTTACAATATTGTAATAGTTTTTGCCATACATTGACATGAATCAGCCATGGGTTTACATGTGTTCCCCTTCCTGGATCCCCCACCCACCTCCCTCCCCATCCCATCCTTCTGGATCATCCCATTGCCCCGGCCCTGAGCCCTTGTCACATGCATCGAACATGGAATGGTGTTCTGTTTCACATATGATAATATACATGTTTCAATGCTATTCTCCCAGAACGTCCCACCCTCACCTTCTCCCTCAGAGTCCATAAAATTGTTCCATGCATCTGTGTCTCTTATTCTGTCTCGCATATAGGGTTATCGTTACCATCTTTCAAATTCCATATATATGCATTAGTATACTGTATTGTTGTTTTTCTTTCTGGCTTACTTCACTCTGTATAATGGGCTCCAGTTTCATCCATCTCAGTAGAACCGATTCAAATGTATTTTTTTTAATAGCTGAGTAATATTCCATTGTGTATATGTACCACAGCTTCCTTATCCATTCGTCTGCTGATGGACATCTAGGTTGCTTCCATGTCCTGGCTATTGTAAACAGTGCTGCGATGTAACAGTGCTGTAAAGTAATTAGCCTCCAATTAAAACAAAGAAATTAATTTAAAAATAACTATTTGTAGACCATGTCAATAACCCACTCCTTTTTAAACTCTTTCCCCATATAGGCCATTACAGAGTATTAAGTAGAGTTCTGTGCTATACAGTAGGTCCTTATCAGTCATCTATTTTATATATAGTGGTGTGTATATGTCATCCCAGTCCCCCAATTTATCCTTCCCTCATTTTCTACTCTTGAGAAGGCAGAACCATTCAACTTAATAGTGACTAGCCAAACCTGGCCCAACAACTCTATACTCCTATCAATATAATGATGCCATAGTGTTTACCTTAAAATGCTTTAAAGTAAGTACAATATAATGAAATTTTAAGCTGTGATTTTAACTTTAAAAAATAGGTTAGCCATGCACAATAAAATTCCAAAATATATAAATGGTCTATACTTCTTCTAGAAGTCTGTTCCTATCTCCCTAGGCCTAATTCTACTTCCCAGATGCAATCACTGCTCTCATTCTCTTGTATATCTCCCAGAGGTAGCCTGTGCATTCCGTTTATTTCTAATGCTTGTTATTTCATGTCTTTCTTCATTTTAGGTGACTCCAGAATTAATGATAAAAGCATGTACTTTTTATACTGGGCGTTTACTGAAGACCCACTTTTAGTAAGAACATGAGTTTTATATATTATTCCCTCCTCTTTGTGTTCTTATTCTAGAGATTCTCCATATGAAGACAACTCACTTTTGGCCAGTTGTACTGATTTTATCTATTTAATCTTGTTTTCACCATTTTATATTATATATTTCTTTTATATTTATTCAGCTTTTACTTAGTCAAAAGATAGTCTCTGCTTCTTCAAGGTACCACTTTGTCTTTTTTTAAATAGAACTTCAAAACTGAAAGTACAGGTCTATAATCTCTTTATCTGAAATCCTTGGAGACAGACATATTCGGAAATCTAGATTCCCTTTCTTAAAATTTTTTTAGAAAGGAAATCTCTGCACACACTATGTATTATATAACATCTTCAGTTGTGTCTGGGATGACACATTGGAACCAAACATATCTGAATACATTAGTATTTCTACAGTAAAACATATATGTATATTCTTGCTAAGTGAAATGAAGAAATACTATGAACCGTTATGTGTCAGATTCTGAGAAGTTTTGATGCAAAGTTAGTTTAGGTCAGGTCTAGCTTTGCCTCTAAATAGGTTATGGGAGGAAAAAAAAAAAAACAAAAAATGTTTCAATTTCAGAGCTTTGGGGGCTTTAGAAATGTAGACAAGGGAAATGCAAGCTTAAATAAAATGCAAGGACTGACTGTAAATAAAACAATGCAAATAATTTAACAGTTTCTTTGAAGCTGTGGTTTTTGAGGAGGTAAAGGAGGCCCAGGATATTACTTCCTCTCTCTCTCAGTTTATTTACTAATGTATTACTATAACTTCAAAATGTTATGTTCCTGTATTTTCTGCTTATAGCACATGGAGAGAGATAGCAATACCTCCTTCAAATGAAGATAAACTTCTGGCTGCAAAAATGGAAGAAGCAATAGTATATGACAATTCCAGACTTAAAAAACATGTATTACATCACTGGCACTCTTATGTGAAAAACAGAAAAGAACAACTTAGAGGTAAATCCTTACATAGCAACAATTGGTTTTTGTTTTCATGGATCCAAAGTTTCAACAAACTTAAAAGTTAAACATAATTTATACTAGAGAATTTATTATTTTTATGTCTAGAAAACTGTCATGAAATGTAAAGTCACTAATTTAAAGTATTTAATGAGATTTGACCCAAAGAGTTTTAGTGTAATAGAAAGCAGGCATATTTAAAATAAAATTCTATATCTATTTGTGTGATATATATACAAATTTCAATATAAATAGGGAGCTACTACTAACTTTTTTTACAAAATAGAGAGTTGGGATAGATAGGTAGATGGACAGATAGATACCAAAATTGACTGTTTTTTATAAAGAGCTCTTCATTCTTTATATTTTATTTAATGAATTTCTGAGAAAACTTAAAGAAAAATAATTTTCTTTTACTTAAACCCTTGATAGTTGCAACAAGTGGACAGGGCATGTATGTGCTCTTCAGAGCAGGAATAGAGATTTCATCCAGCTAACTATATATTGATCTGTTTATGGCTGCCACAAATCAGCAAATCCTCTTGATTGGCTCCTGTTTGTACCTCAGAGTGGACTCTGATTGTTTTAACATAAGGGTGGTGGTGGTGGTTAGGTCGCTAAGTCATGTCCAACTCTTGCGACCCCATGGGCTGTAGCCCACCAGGCTCCTCTGTCCATGGAATTTTCCAGGCAAGAAGTGGATTGCCATTTCCTTCTCCAGGGGATCTTCCCAACCCAGGAATTGAACCCAGGTCTCCTACATTGCAGGCAGATACTTTACCGACTAAGCTAGGTAGTGGGTCTCTCTTTCTGCGAGGAAGCAATTAGCTATAGTTAAGAATGGTGTCCCCAAGGCCTGCCTTAATCATCCTCCTTCCTGGCCTGGCCCCTGTGTTTGAGCTTTGGACCCCTGCTTAAACATATAAATATATGTATATGGCAATCTATTTAATCACAGAGTATTTAAAAGTACTATCTCATGACTCTATTTCTATGAATAAATCTGGAAGTTCTGGTTTTATAAAGAACAGATTTGTTAAAAAGGAAATGCTATACAACTTGACATTTTGTTACATCTATAATATCTTAATTTGTAAGGGCAAAGGTGATGTTTACAAGTTAATGAAGTCTCAGCAGTACTATATATTGCTGTCAAGAGTAATCAAGCTACCAATGGTATTTTTCACAGAACTAGAACAAATCATTTCACAATTTGTATGGAAATACAAAAAACCTCGAATAGCCAAAGCAATCTTGAGAAAGAAGACTGGAACAGGAGGAATCAACCTGCTTGACTTTAGGCTCTACTACAAAGCCACAGTCATCAAGACAGCATGGTACTGGCACAAAGACAGAAATATAGATCAATGGAACAAAATAGAAAGCTCAGAGATAAATCCACACACCTATGGACAACTTATCTTTGACAAAGGAGGCAAGAATATACAATGGAGAAAAGACAATCTCTTTAACAAGTGGTGCTGGGAAAACTGGTCAACCACTTGTGAAAGAATGAAACTAGAACACTTTCTAACACCATACACAAAAATAAACTCAAAATGGATTAAAGATATAAACATAAGACCAGAAACTATAAAACTCCTAGAGAAAAACATAGGCAAAACACTCTCCGACATAAATCACAGCAGGATCCTCTATGACCCACCTCCCAGAGTAATGGAAATAAAAGCAAAAATAAACAAATGGGACCTAATTAAACTTAAAAGCTTTTGCACAATAAAGGAAACTATAAGCAAGGTGAAAAGACAGCCTTCAGAATGGGAGAAAATAATAGCAAATGAAGCAACTGACAAAGAATTAATCTCAAAAATATACAAGCAACTCCTACAGCTCAATTCTAGAAAAATAAACAACCCAATCAAAAAATGGGCCAAAGAACTAAACAGACAGTTCTCCAAAGAAGACATACAGATGGCTAACAAACACATGAAAAGATGCTCAACATCACTCATTATCAGAGAAATGCAAATCAAAACCACAATGAGGTACCATCTCATGCTGGACAGAATGGCTGCTATCCAAAAATCTACAAACAATAAATGCTGGAGAGGGTGTGGAGAAAAGGGAACCCTCTTACACTGTTGGTGGGAATGTAAACTAGTACAGCCACTATGGAGAACAGTGTGGAGATTCCTTAAAAAACTGGAAATAGAACTTCCATATGACCCAGCAATCCCATTGCTGGGCATACACACTGAGGAAACCAGAACTGAAAGAGACACGTGTACCCCAATGTTCATCGCAGCACTGTTTACAATAGCTGGGACATGGAAGCAACCTAGATGTCCATCAGCAGACGAACGGATAAGAAAGTGGTGGTACATATACACAATAGAATATTACTCAGCCATTAAAAAGAATACATTTGAATCAGTTCTAATGAGGTGGATGAAACTGGAGCCTATTATACAGAGTGAAGTAAGCCAGAAAGAAAAACACCAATACAGTATACTAACACATATATATGGAATTTAGAAATATGGTAACGATAACTGTATATGCGAGACAAAAAAAGAGACACAGATGTATAGAACAGTCTTTTGGACTCTGTGTAGAAGGCAAGGGTGGGATGATCAGAGAGAATAGCATGGAAACATGTATATTATCATATGTGAAACAGATTGCCAGTCCAGGTTCGATGCATGAGACAGGGTGCTCAGGGCTGGTGCACTGGGATGACCCAGAGGGATGGGATGGGGAGGGGCATAGGAGGGGGGTTCAGGATGGGGAATACATGTACACCCATGGCTGATTCATATCAATGTATGGCAAAACCCACTACAATATTGTAAAGTAATTAGCCTCCAACTAAAATAAATAAATTAACAAAACAAAACAAAACAAATTTCAGATGTAATTAAAATAAAAACTATCAGATGCAGCATTGTTTCATATTATAAACCTGATAGAATATTAAGTATAATACTGTGTAATTATATACAGTAATAATGCATTTTCTTCAGATTCACTACTGCGGATACAACAGATGTTCCACTGCTACAAGATGATAGTTATCCTAAATAAATGGAGGGACAGAGCAAGACATAAGTTTAAAAAGAGAGAAGATGAGCTGGTATGGCATATTGTAAACTTATTTTTTTTAGAAACTGAACTTTGCTGTTACGTTGATGTTGTCTCAGATAATAATGCTATGTGTGGAAAACACTAAAGACTTGAATATTATATACTTTTAATGGGGTACTTGTTCTTTTAATTTAATAATCTAAATGCCTCCTCACTTACCCAAAATATTTCCTAGTAAATTTTGCTCTTTCATTTGAAGTTCAACATCAAGGAAAAATCTTTTTAACATTTCATTTAAATTTATTGATAAAGCCACTAAGAATTTTGTTTAAGCAAGTGTTTAGGTGGAAATAAATGTTTAAAGTGGAAGAGAAATGGTTTGATATGATTATAATAGAAATAAATGATAAAGACTAAATTTATTCTTTTCTAGATAAGATTACATTTCTGTCTACTCTTTTCAACATCCAATTTAGTAAATTAAAATCTTAATACTAAATTATCTTTAAAACTACTAAATTTCTACACTTGAATCATTCTTAACTGGGACACCTATTAGAAATTAAAGCAGTCAAAACAGAGGATCCAAGCAAACTTCTCCAAATTTATAATAATAAAAGCATCTCTAGTTTGCTTTAGCTATCAGTATAGTAAATTATCATTTAATGTTTTTTTTAGACTATTCACAGTAACTACTAGGAACAGCTACAGAAACATGCCGGAATTTTTTGTAGTTACATTATTTAGTATGTAATGCTTTACTAATAGTCTGAAATATAAAGTCGGGATAAATAGGAAAGAGGAAAATAGGAAGAAATTAAACCCTGTTTTATGGTTCCTGGTAAAAAGGTAACTGCGTGACCAGGCTGCCATTTTATATCCCCTTAAACTGAATGTCCCTGAGAGAAGGCAGTACTGTTCTCTTTAACCATCCCCATATACTAGACATAATGTTTTGTAGTAATTGATATATATATAAATATATATGATAGTGTATATTATATATGACATAGTAATATTATCCTTAATATAAGTGAAAGTAGTGAAAGTGAAGTCGCTCGTGTCCGACTCTTTGCGACCCCATGGACTATAGTCTACCAGGCTCCTCCATCCATGGGATTTTCCAGGCAATAATACTAGAGTAGATGTGTATTAAATAGTTAATTGAGTATTTAAAGAAAATGTTTTCTTTTAGCTATGTGATTTCTTGGCCTAACAGTACTACTGCATTCACTAGGGTGGAGTGAGGGTGGCAGGTGTCTGCTGGGAGGGGAGAGCTATGTGCTAGCTCTCCACTTGTGCTCTTCCTTAGGCTCTCGGAGAAGGCAATGGCACCCCACTCCAGGACTCTTGCCTGGAAAATCCCATGGACGGAGGAGCTTGGTAGGCTGCAGTCCATGGAGTCTCGAAGAGTCAGACACGACTGATCGACTTCACTTTCACTTTTCCCTTTCATGCATTGGAGAAGGAAATGGCAACCCACTCCAGTATTCTTGCCTGGAGAATCCCAGGGACGGGGGAGCCTGGTGGGCTGCCGTCTATGGGGTCGCACAGAGTCGGACACGACTGAAGCGACTTAGCAGCAGCAGCAGCAGCCTTAGGCTCTAATATGTACATATATTAGAGCAAAATTGTGTGTGTGTATGGGTACGACACTTATTTACCCTTTAGGGTTTTTTTCTTGATAATGCACTTTTAATGAATGTATTGAAAGTAAAAATGGGGATTTACTGTATGATACATCAGGCAATTCTCCAAATTATTTCCTTCTGACATTTTTTAAAGAAAAAAAATATATATATTTTCTTTTCATTTTTGGCCATGCCACATGGTTTCTAGCATCTTAGGTTCCTCAACCAGGGACCTTAAACCCGGGCTCTTGGTAGTGAGAGGGTGGAGTCCTAACTACTGAACCAGGGAAGAAGTCCCCTGACTCTCCTGTTATAGCTCCAGGGTAACCCTTACCCTTCCATGCCCCAAATATCAGTTCTCTCATTACCAGAACCTTGACTCTGTGGGTTTCAGCTTTCTCATTTCTACAAGAGAAGGCTGGCCCACATCTTCAAGGTGACCGCCTATGCCAGTATTGTATGACAACTAGTGGAAATGATCTATAATGCTTTGGTGGTTCAGAGGCTATTACATATGCTCTGAACAATGATAATTTATATAGTGACAGTGATGATAATAATGTTTAATTGGTGCTATCATTGTATCAAGCATTGTGCTTTATATGTATCATCTCATTTAGTCCTTACAACAATTCCATGGAATCTGTAAATTATTTTCATGGCAGATGCTAAAGCATGAACTTCAGTTACAAAAATTCTCCAAGTTAAAATTAAGAACAAATACTAAAGAAGAACACTTTTTTCCTGAACAATTTGTGTCTGAAGACTTTCTTGTAGGTGGGATTGATGAATTTGACATTTCACAGTTACCCAAAAGAGCAATATTACAGGTTCGTATGAATTCATGTCTTAACTAGTTATTTTGATAATGTTTTCTTAAACAGTGGTTTTATGAACCTTGTATGAACGATGGAAATCATATTTTGAAGGAAAAAATATTTTTTACAACTACATTTGGGCTATCTCAGTTTTTGGAAGTCATCCATTTGGATGGCTGTAAATTGTTATAATAATCAAAAATGGAGAAATTAAAGAAATAGTAAATAAGAATGAAAAAAATGTATTTCTTTCCTTTCTTGTTCAAGAATATGTTGTCATTTAAGGTACAACAGATTTTGGATACTTCACTGCATACCTTTTAATCTCTAATCCCTAATCCTTTAACCTTAATGTTAAACCTACACTCTGGAATGTAAATGGGGCTTGTCATAATGCAACTTGCAGTTAGTTGAATATATTTATGCCTCTCATCTTTCTTCTTTAGATTGTGAGTTCATAAAAACAAGAATGATATAACTCATTGAATTGATCTCTGAAATATAAACCATAATTCCAACTGCTGGTTATATTCTGTCCTATTTTGATAAATATGTAATCCCTATTTTGTGGGACTACCTGATAAATGGTGGAAGAGTTGTAAAATATCACCTTACTCTGGTTGATGGCAAATTTACATTATAAAGTCCCATGTATTAAACCCATCTTTCTAAATGCAGAACTGAGCTCAAGTTATTTTGGGGAACAAGATGTATACCTGTATTTATATTTCATCTCGCACTTTATGTATAGCACAGAGTCAGAATGAGGACATTTTTGTCCACTGTTTTTTCTTTATAAATTACCTGTTCACATCTTCTTTGTGTTTAAATTGGAATTCCTATAATATTCTTACAGTTTATAAGAAAACCCTTTATTATATACTGGTAGTTTTCACCTTTTGTCTGGAACATATTTGAAATATTTTTCCGCTACACTTAATGTGCTGTGCTTGGTCACTCACTTGGGTCAGACTGCAGTCCCTGTGGACTGTAGCCCACCAGGCACCTCTGTCCATGGGGATTCTCCAGGCAAGAATACTGGAGTGGGTTGCCATGCCCTCCTCCAAGGATCTTCCCAATCCAGGGGTCAAACCCAGGTCTCCTGCACTGCAGACAGATGCTTTACCATCTGAGCCACCAGGGAAGCCCTTAATGCCTACACTTAATGCTTGCTTTCAGTTTTGCCTATGGAGTCTGACAAGAGAAAATTTAAAGCTTTATGTACCAAAATCCATTACTATTACCCTGATTATTTCTCTTTTTGTGTCATATTAATATGTCATTCTTAGCTATTGTTCTAAGCCAAATCAAACTACTTCCTACAATTACGTAGCTGTTTTTTCTTTGAACTCCTATATGTTAATTGCTAGTGTTTATTTACATTGTAAGCACCTGAATTTTCAATTCAGAAGAGGTGGCAAGAATACACAGAAGAACTGTACAAAGAAGATCTTCACGACCCAGATAATCACAATGGTGTGATCACTCACCTAGAGCCAGACATCCTGGAATGTGAAGTCAAGTGGGCCTTAGAAAGCATCACTACAAATAAAGCTAGTGGAGGTGATGGAATTCCAGTTGAGCTATTTCAAATCCTCAAAGGTGATACTGTGAAAGTGCTGCACTCGATATGTCAGCAAATTTGGAAAACTCAGCAGTGGCCACAGGACTGGAAAAGGTCAGTTTTCGTTCCAATCCCAAAGAAAGGCAATGCCAAAGAATGCTCAAACTACTGCACAATTGCACTCATCTCACATGCTAGTAAAGTAATGCTCAAAATTCTCCAAGCCAGGCTTCAGCAATACGTGAACCGTGAACTTCCAGATGTTCAAGCTGGTTTTAGAAAAGGCAGAGGAACCAGAGATCAAATTGCCAATATCTGCTGGATCATCGAAAAAGCAAGAGAGTTCCAGAAAACATCTATTTCTGCTTTATTGACTATGCCAAAGCCTTTGACTGTGTGGTTCACAATAAACTGTGGAAAATTCTGAAAGAGATGGGCATACCAGACCATCTGACCTGTCTCTTGAGAAACCTGTATGCAGGTCAAGAAGCAGCAGTTAGAACTGGACATGGAACAACAGACTGGTTCCAAATAGGCAAAGGAGTCCGTCAAGGCTGTATATTGTCACCCTGCTTATTTAACTTATATGCAGAGTACCTCATGAGAAATGCTGGGCTGGAAGAAACACAAGCTGGAATCAAGATTGCTGGGAGAAATATCAATAACCTCAGATATGCGGATGACACCACCCTTCTGGCAGAAAGTGAGGAAGAACTAAAGAGCCTCTTAATGAAAGTGAAAGAGGAGAGTGAAAAAGTTGGCTTAAAGCTCAACGTTCAGAAAACTAAGATCATGGCATCTGGTCCCATCACTTCATGGGAAATAGATGGGCAAACAGTGGAAACAGTGTCAGACTTTATTTTTGGGGGCTCCAAAATCACTGCTGATGGTGATTGCAGCCATGAAATTAAAAGATGCTTACTCCTTGGAAGGAAGGTTATGGCCAACCTAGATAGCATATTTAAAAGCAGAGACATTACTTTGCCAACAATAGTCCGTTTAGTCAAGGCTATGGTTTTTCCAGTGGTCATGTATGGATGTGAGTTGGATGGTGGAGAAAGCTGAGTGCTGAAGAATTGATGCTTTTGAACTGTGGTGTTGGAGAAGACTCTTGAGAGTCCCTTGGACTGCAAGAAGATCCAATCAATCCATCCTAAAGGAGATCAATCCTGGGTGTTCATTGGAAGGACTGATGTTGAAGCTGAAACTCCAATACTTTGGCCACCTAATGTGAAGAGTTGACTCATTAGAAAAGACCCTAATGCTGGGTAGGATTGGCGGCAGGAGGAGAAGGGGACGACAGAGGATGAGATGGTTGGATGGCATCACCGACTCGATGGACATGGGTTTGGGTAGACTCCGGGAGTTGGTGATGGACAGGGAGGCCTGGCGTGCTGCAGTTCATGGGGTCGCAAGGAGTCGGACACGACTGAGCGACTGAACTGAACTGAACTAAATTTTCAATTCATTTCATATTATGCCTTAAAATATTTTTTATCACTTTACATGTAATGTAAGAACCTAGCAAGTGTATGCTTTCATCTTCCCCTTCCTGTGCTTCATGCTATTATTTCCATGAACTTTATTTTTATGTATTTATAATCCCTACACTAGAGTTTATTTTTCCTTTAAACAGTCAATTATATTTTATCCAATGTGTATTTTTTTATTTAAATTAGTTTATTTTCTATTTTTTAACTTTACAATATTGTATTTGTTTTTCCCTACATTGACATGAATCCACCATGGGTGTACATGTTTTCCCCTTCCAGAGACCCCTCCCACCTCCCTCCCCATCCCATCCCTCCGGGTCATCCCGGTGCACCAGCCCTGAGCACCCTGTATCATGCGTTGAACCTGGACTGGCAATTCGTTTCACATATGATAATTTACATGCTTCCATGCCATTCTGCCATATCATCCCACCCTCATCCTCTCCCATAGAGTCCATAATACTGTTCTGTTTATCTGTGGCTCTTCCAATGTGTATTTTTAATGTTTAATAATCTCAAACAGGAAAGTTGCAAGTGCAATACAAAGTACTTTTTTATCTGAATGATTTGAGAGTAAGTTGCTGACATGATAATCTATCACCTCTAAATATTACTGGAGTTTTCACTACAAACAAGGGCATCCTCTTGAAGTCAGCCATCAAAATCCTTGGATCTAATGTGGGTATCCCCAGTTGTCCCAATAATGCAAAAGGATGCAGTCCAGAATCACACAAGAACAGCTGATTACCATGGCCATTCGTCTCCTTGAGTCTGCCTTTCTTTAATTTTCATTCCCTTGACATGAAGATCAGGACAATTTTATTGTAAAAGATCTCTTATTTTAACTTGTTCTGTTTTCTCTAGAATAGATTCAGGTTCTGAATTTTTATTAGAAATACCACAGACATCAGGCTGTGCTCTTCTTACTATATGGTACAGAATTTGGATTTGCCCAGGATTGGTCATTTCACAGGTGATTGCTTGTTTAAGGTGGTGTCTGCTTCTCCACTATTCAACTGCCCTCTTTGAAATGGATATGCATTTTGTGGGGAGGTACTTTACAATTATATAAATATTCCCATTCCTCATCAAACTTTCAGTTTATTTATATCCGTATGACTCGTGGTTTTCTATTTTATTCAATGAGATATAATCTGATACTATCACTATTTATTTGGGTGCTCAAATTCTTCCAGATTCAGAAGTAGGAGTCCTTTCAAGTTGCCTTCTATGTCCCTTTGACATGTAACTATCATCCTCTGAGCACTTCCCTACTTTATAGCACAGCATGATATCACCAGATAGTTGGTACCAAAATCAGATTGACTATATGCAGCCGAAGATGGAGAAGCTCTATACAGTCAGCAAAAACAAGACCTGGAGCTGACTGTGGCTCAGATCCTGAGCTCCTTACTGCAAAATTCAGACTTGAATTGAAGGAAGTAGAGAAAATCACTAGGCCATTCAGGTATGACCTAAATCAAATCCTTTATGCTTATATAGTAGAAGTAACAAATAGATTCAAGAGATTAGATCTGATAGAGTGCCTGAAGAACTGTGGAACGGAGGTTCATAACATTGAACAGGAGGTGGTGACCAAAACGATCCCAGAGAAAAAGAAATGCAAGAAGGCAAAATGGTTGTCTGAGGAGGCCTTGCAAATAAAAGAAGAGAAGCTAAAGGCAAAGATACACCCAAGTAAATGCAGAGTTCCAAAGAATAGCAAGGAGAGATAAGAAAGCCTTCTAAAGCCTCTATTTTCAAAAAATAGAGGAAAACAATAGAATGGAAAGGCTAGAGATTTCTTCAAGAAAATTAGAGACGCCAAGGTAGATTTTCATGCAAAGATGGGCACAATATAGGAAAGAAATAGCAATAACCTAACAGAAGCAGAAGAGATTAAGAAGAGGTGGCAAGAATACACAGAAGATCTGTACAAAAAAGTCTTAATGACCCGGCTAACCACGATGGTGGTTATCCTGGAGTGTGAAGTCAAGCGGGCGTTAGGAAGCATTACTAGGCACAAAGCTAGTAGAGGTGATGCAATTCCAGCTGAGCTATTTCAAATTCTAATAGATGAATCTGTTAAAGTGCTGCACTCAGTATGCCAGCAAATTTGGAAAACTCAGCAATGGCCTGGAAAATATCAGTTTTCATTGCAATCCCAAAGACAGGCAATGCCAAAAAATGCTCAAAGTGAAAATGAAAGTCACTCAGCCGTGTCCAACTCTCTGTGACCCCACGGACTTCCATGGAATTCGCCATGCCAGAATACTGGATTGAGTAGCCTTTACCTTCTCCAGGAGATCTTTGCAACCCAGGGATCGAACCCAGGTCGCCCACATTGCAGACAGATTCTTTACAGCTGAGCCACAAGGGAAGCCCAAGAATGTTCAAACTATCATTCAACTGTGCTTATTTCACATGCTAGCAAGGTAATGCTCAAAATCCTTCAAGCTAGGCTTCAAGAGTACATAAACTGAGAACTTCCAGGTGTGCAAGCTGGATTTAGAAAAGGCAGAGGAACTGGAGATCAAATTGCCAACATCTGCTGGATCACAGAAGAAGCAAGGGAATTTCAAAAAACATCTACTTCTGCTTCATTGACTATGCTAAAGCCTTTGACTGTGTGGATCACAACAAACTGTGGAAAATTCTTAAAGAGATGGGAATACCAGACCACCTGACCTGCCTCTTGAGAAACCTGTATGCAGGTCAGGAAGCAACAGTTGGAACTGGACATGGAACAACAAACTGGTTCCAAAAAGGAAAAGGGGTACATCAAGGCTGTATATTGTCACCCTGCTTATTTAACTTATATGCAGAGTACATCATGAGAAATTCTGGGCTGGAGGAAACACAAGCTGGAATCAAGATTGCCGGGAGAAATATCAATAACCTCATATATGCAGATGACAACACCCTTATGGCAGAAAGTAAAGAGGAACTAAAAAGCCTCTTGATGAAAGTGAAAGAGGAGAGTAAAAAAGTTGGCTTAAAGCTCAACATTCAGAAAACTAAGATCATGGCATCTGGTCCCATCACTTCATGGGAAATAGATGGGGAAACAGTGGAAACAGTGTCAGACTTTATTTTTTTGGGCTCCAAGATCACTGCAGGTGGTGACAGCAGCCATGAAATTAAAAGACACTTACTCCTTGGAAGGAAAGTTATGACCAACCTAGATAGCATATTAAAAAGCAGAGACATTACTTTGCCAACAAAGGTCCATCTAGTCAAGACTATGGTTATTCCAGTAGTCATGTATGGATGTGAGAGTTGGAATGTGAAGAAAGCTGAGCGCCAAAGAATTCATGCTTTTGAACTGTGGTGTTGGAGAAGACTCTTAGAGTCCCTTGGACTGCAAGGAGATCCAACCAGTCGATCCTGAAGGAGATCAGTCCTGGTTGTTCATTGGAAGGACTGATGTTGAAGCTGAGGCTCCAACCCTTTGGCCACCTCATGAGAAGAGTTGACTCATTGGAAAAGCCTGATGCTGGGAAGGATTGGGGGCAGGAGGAGAAGGGGACAACAGAGGATGAGACAGCTCGATGGCATCACCGACTCGATGGGTAAACTCTGGGAGTTGGTGATGGACAGGGAGGCCTGGCGTGCTGCAATTCATGGGGTCGCAAGAGTCGGACACGACTGAGCGACTAAACTTAACTGAACTGAAGTGTTCTGTGACATGCCTCTACTCTGATTTGTCTCAACTTGTAAATTTCCCAGTCTGGTATGAGCTAGAGTTGTACTGTTTACAGATTCCTGGTAGATGCTTTGTCCCCAGGAGTGGTTTTCTTGTTCAGCCTCAAGGCATGTCCCCTGCACAGACACACTGTTTAAAATGCAGTCAAAGAGGCAAGGATCCCTAAGCAGACTTTTTGAGCCCTCTTTTCTGTGTAACTTCCACTTTGGCAGCACTTTGCCAATAAATTCCAGCAACCTCCAGAACCCCATTATCTACTTCCTTGACTTAGTGAGCCTGCCTGGCACTCTTTCTCTCACAAGCCACCAATAAGTACTTCCATGCAGAAAGCCTGGGCGATCATGGTTTTCTGAACCTGAATGGTATTTAACTTCAGTTGCTCCAAACAGTGCCCATGTCTCCTTCCATGGGTCTTTTCCTTCCATTTCTTACAGAAATGGAAGCTCTTATTTATGGACTAAATATTTGTGTCCCCCCTTCTCCCCATTCCTATGCTAAAGCCCTCACTTCCATGTGACTGTATTTGGAGACAGGGCCTGTGAAGAGATGATTAGGCTTAAATGAGGTCATACAGTTGGGATCCTAACCCAATAGGGTAGTTGCCTGTATAAAAAGGGGCAGAGACACCAGAGCTCTCTGTCCTCCACGTGAGTACATAGCAAGAAGACAGAGAAGAGAGAGCTCCCACCAGGAGCCAAATTGGACAGACACTTGATCTTGGACTTCCCACCCTCCAGAACTATGAGAAATACACTTTTGTTATTTAAGCCACCTAATTTATTGTGTTTTGTTATGGCACCCTGAACAGACTGTTACCACTGTTCAGTTTTTCATGCTAAATACCCTCCTTCATTGTCCTTCACCTTCACTTTCCATCCTTCTTCACTGAATAACTATATGCCACCAGGTAGGAACTCCTTCAGCTTACTTTCTGACCCCTTTCCTCAATTCTGTTTCCCTAATCTTTGTACTCTCTTTTCAAAGGTACCATCCATACCCATCTTTGCTTCCTTTTCTGTTCTAATGGCATTTTGTGTATATAATATAGAATATTTATATCAGATACCTTTCTTTAAATTCTGCCATAGGTAGTGATGCAAGCTATTTTCAGGCCATTATTAATGTCAGTTTTGAGTCCATGAGAAGTTGACAGAAAGTGGCATAATTAACTTCAAACACAAGACAGTTTCTCAACATAGTTTTGTTGCCTGTTAATCAAGTCATTCAATGGCACACATATATGAAATTATTCCTGGATGTCTAGGAGTATGTCTTATTCATTTTATATTCTCTGATTTACAAGCATACAGAATATTTTAAAATATTTAATCAAGTGAATGAATATGTCATTTAAGAAATTAGACTATGCTGCTCCAATTCAAGGTTAAAAAGGTAGTACAGATCTAGAATGAAAGGATCATGGTTTTCCTTAGGCTATTTCTTGTGCTTGTGACAGTCAACAATTATTGATGGTTAGACATAAAAAGTAAGTTTTCGATAATTAAAAAAATTCTAGTGCTGATGGAAACAGAAGAGAAAAAGGATAAGGTTCTGAACTATCTTTAGGCCTCAAGAACACAGTGCCTTTCTTTTTATGGGCCTCCATATAGGTGACTTACAGAGAGCATACAAACATTTAAGTCCTTAGTTTCAGAAGCTGACTGGATGCAAACACTGTGCTTCACAGTAGCTATTTTAGGCACAACACTCGGGGTCTAGTAATTCTCTAAGGTACCAGGTCATCCTGTCTTCACCTACCAATACAGGAAAACATGACTGATGGTGGGGCTTAAAGAAACAAGGACTTGTTTTTTCTTTATAACAGAAGAAGGCAATTTGGAGCTGCTTCTCCACAATGCCAATAAAAATGGAATTCTTCTATTTTTTCACTTCACAACCCTTAGTATCCTCTTGGTTATTGTCTCATGGTTGCAATATGGCTTCTCCTCTTTCAACCTCATATTCACTTACCAGCCCAGAAGAAGGGGGAATATCACAGTGGTGAGAGGCAATAGGTCGTCTATCTTCGATTATTAGGAAAGCCAAAGTTTCCCTAAGACTTCACAGTCAAGACTTCCAGTGATGTGCCTTAGATTAGAACTTTGCCACTAAGCCACATCTAACTGCAAGACTGCCATGGAACTGTGAGTGGGGGCTTGGGTGAGATAACAGGTAGTCAGTCTCATTGAAGGTGGATCTAAACTGCCATTCATCATTCAGTATTTAAAAGGGCCTTCCTCTTTGTCAGAAAAAAAAATGTGTTGGTTTTAGTGAAAAGCAAAACAAAAATTACAACAAATAAGAAACAAGAAGATATAGTGGCTGCGAAGGAGCCACTTCCACCTTCCAGTTCTGTTGTTGTTCAGTCATTAATTCATGTCTGACTCTTCGTGACCTCATGGACTGCAGCCCTTCAGCCTTCTCCCTCCTTCACTCTCTCTAATAGTTTGCTCAGATCCATATCCATTGAGACGATAATGCTATCTAACCATCTCTTCCTCTGCCATCCTCTTTTCCTGTTGCTTTCAATCTTTCCCAGCATCAGGATCTTTTCCAGTGAGTCAGCTCTTTGTATCAGGTGGCCAGAGTAATGGAGCTTCAGCTTCAGCATCAGTCATTTCAATGAATATTCAGGATGGATTTCCTTTAGGATTGACTGGTTTGATCTCTTTGAAGCCCAAGGGACTGTCAAGAGTCTTCTCCAGCACCACAATTCAAAAGCATCAATTCTTTGGTGCTCAGCCTTCTTTATGGTCCAACTCTCATATCTGTTCATGACTACTGGAGAAACCATAACTTTGACTATATGGACCTTTGTTGGCAAAGTGATGTCTCTTTGTTATAGCTTTCCTTCCGGTTCAGAGAAACTAAAAATGCCAACTAATAAAGAACCACAGAACCCAGGAGCCAATAAACCATTTTTTAATGTGATCCAGGCCTTAACAGAAACTTGTACATGGAAACCTCAGCAGTTATGATGGAGATATGAGCTTGCATGTTTTCTCATAAGAAGTCTTTTCGTTTGATAATATAGTAATTAGAAGTCCAGCTACTCACTAGTGATATGACTGTTGGTAGTTTCAACCCTCTTGGCCCTTGCTCATCACCCCAACAAAACTAAACTTACAGAGAAGAATTTATGTTGAATTAATTGACATTTGGATTCACTTCTATCAGGATATGGGAAACATGTAAAATTATTGGGGATGTTGCTGAGGACAATGAAAATCATTGCCAGTTTCTGCATTTTAAATATTGCTTTGTGACATCATGTCATGGGTAATGATCAAGCTTCCTGTCCCTCCTTCTATTCCAATTCCCACCCTGCCTCTGTCTGGACTGATATTGAGTCCTTTGGGGATAGATTTATAGAGTCTGCCAGAATAGTCAAACCATAGCATGATCTCGAAAAGAACAGATTTTTATACTGAGATTTTACCTTTTTCAGGAGGGACAGCTGAGGAACTAAGAAGTTAAATGACATTCCCAAAGCCAGACAGCTATGAAACTAAGACCAGCACTTGTTTTTCCTGACTACTTGGCTAAAATTATAGCCTCTATATCACTCTGGTTTTTCCTCTTAGAGAATTCTAAGTAAAAAGAATGTATATATATATATATGTGTGTGTGCAAATATATATGTATGTATGTATACACACACACACACATATGAATGTGCTATTCATATATATGTAAAATAATAATTTATAATAAGTATGCATGCCAAGTCGCTTTAGTTGTGTCTGACTCTGCAACCCTATGGACTGTAGCCCCCCAGGCTCCTCTGTCCATGGGATTCTTCAGGCGAGAATACTGGAGTGGGTTGCCATGCCCTCCTCCAGGGAGTCTTCCCAACCCAGGGATGGAACCTGTGTCTCTTATGTCTCCTGCGCAGGCAGGTGGGTTCTTTACCACTAGTGCCACCTGGGAAGCCTCATAATATGTATACATATGAGTAAAATAATCATGAAACAAAAAACAATAATTAAGAGCCATTATATATCTGTATAGTTGTACTACTTTTAAAAAATTAAAGAGTAACTTTTAAAATTTACTAAATCTTGACATGACACTAAAGCACAGCATTATTTTTGGAGACATTCTCAAATTTTCCCCAGTCAAATAAGTTGTCAAGGAGATCCATTAAAATGTACAGGTAATAAAAGAGTAAACTTAGAGTGTAAAACTGGAAATTAATGATTCTAACACTCATGTCTTGAAGAGTTGGGTTTATTAAGCCTATTAATGCAATAAATTTTCAGAGCTAATTTTTTTAATCATAGTTTTAAAATGACATTTAATTTGGTAACTTCTCTGGTCAATTAATTCTCGGGGACTTAAACAATGTAATATGAGTTGGATCTAAACTTTATTTAAAGTTTTTGGAAGTGTTAGTTTTTAAAAGAGATTTATATATTTAGACTGCCTAATTAGAACTGGACATGGAACAACAGACTGGTTCCAAATAGGAAAAGGAGTACGTCAAGGCTGTATACTGTCACCCTGCTTATTTAACTTATATGCAGAGTACATCATGAGAAACACTGGGCTGGAAGAAACACAAGCTGGAATCAAGATTGCCGGGAGAAATATCAATAACCTCAGATATGCGGATGACACCACCCTTATGGCAGAAAGTGAAGACGAACTAAAGAGCCTCTTGATAAAAGTGAAAGAGGAGAGTGAAAAAGTTGGCTTAAAGCTCAATGTTCAGAAAACTAAGATCATGGCATCTGGTCCCATCACTTCATGGGAAATAGACGGGGAAACAGTGGAAACAGTGTCAGACTTTATTTTTTTGGGCTCCAAAATCACTGCTGATGGTGATTGCAGCCATGAAATTAAAAGACGCTTACTCCTTGGAAGGAAGGTTATGGCCAACCTAGATAGCATATTTAAAAGCAGAGACATTACTTTGCCAACAAAAGTCCATCTAGTCAAGGCTATGGTTTTTCCAGTGGTCATGTATGGATGTGAGAGCTGGACGGTGAAGAAAGCTGAGCACCGCAGAATTGATGCTTTTGAACTGTGGTGTTGGAGAAGACTCTTGAGAGTCCCTTGGACTGCAAGGAGATCCAATCAATCCATCCTAAAAGAGATCAATCCTGGGTGTTCATTGGAAGGACTGATGTTGAAGGTGAAACTCCAATACTTTGGCCACCTCACACGAAGAGTTGACTCATTGAAAAAGACCCTAATGCTGGGTAGGATTGAGGGCAGGAGGAGAAGGGGATGACAGAGGATGAGATGGTTGGATGGCATCACCAACTCGATGGACATGGGTTTGGGTAGACCCCGGGAGTTGGTGATGGACAGAGAGGCCTGGCGTGCTGCAGTTCATGGGGTCGCAAAGAGTCGGACACGACTGAGCGACTGAACTGAACTGAATGTTTTGAAGGAATAATTTCAAACAGCACCCAGTTTCAATTATTAGGATACAATTTGAACTTCACTTGGAAAAGTGTAGTCTTGCTTTTTATGTTCAGTTGCATCAACTTATCGGAGAAGGCAATGGCACCCCACTCCAGTACTCTTGCCTTGAAAATCCCATGGACGGAGGAGCCTGATTGGCTACAGTCCATGGAGTCGCTAAGAGCTGGACTCGACTGCGCAGCTTCACTTTCACTTTTCACTTTTATGCATTGGAGAAGGAAATGACAACCCACTCCAGTGTTCTTGCCTGGAGAATCCCAGGGACAGGGGAGCCTGGTGGGCTGCCGTCTATGGGGTCGCGCAGAGTCGGACACGACTAAAGCGACTTAGCAGCAGCAGCAGCATCAACTTATGAAAACAAGTCAGGTGCTGTTTCACTATCATTTTCCTTAGTATCATTTATCCATTATGAAAGGCTGCTTTGTTAGCAGATGGTAGAGCTCATACAATATCAGTCAAACTCAGAGCTAGTTGAGAGGGTTGGCAAAGATTATTTTCCATGAAAATGCAAGGTTTTTTGTATGTGTGTAGTTTGGCAAGCAGTACAGAAAAAAACCTTCTATGTTGATGAATTTGGAAAGTCTAAATAATCTAGTTAAGTAATGCAGTTGTCTTAAGATGAACGAGGGCTTGATTAGCTTAATAATATAAGTAGTATTTTAGGGCTGTCTTTCATCTTAAACACCTATAACTTTCTGTTTGTAAAAGATAATAGTATGTGGACTTGCAAAAATTTACAAAATCACCTTCAGATTTTATAGTGACTCATCTCACTTGGGGGATTAAAAAAAAACTGGATAACTGTTAAAACTTGTACCATGTTGCAGGAGGAAAACCAGATGGTTCATGCCATCTGGTTAAATTACATTAGATTAAATTACTTGGGATTCTAAAACAAAAGAGTATTCTCAATGGCTTTTGAGTCCATATTTTCATAACCTCAGGGGTCAGTCTGACCTCAATTCACCAAAGCAGAGTGGTTCCAGTTTTCTTAGGAAAGTATTGTGTGAACTTCACATAAGGGAAGCTTCCAAAACTACACTGCTCCATCAAAGAACTATGTGTACGTTGGCTCAGTTTGTGGTGTGGATAAAAAAGCAAATGAATCCAAACATCTAAAAATTGTTTTAGGATCAGTTTATTTTTGGCACAAGATTGCTCTCCCCATAGACCTGACTTTTATTGCTTTAGCCCTAATCAGTAATGCTAAGTCAAGAAGTTTACAAATGATTACTTAATCTAAAATCAATCCCTGTTCTTTTCCTTCATAGCACTTCTCACTGTAATTAGTATTAATATTAATTTTTAACAGTGTTCTTATTTTTTGTCTGTCTCTCCCACTACATTACATGCTTTTGGGGTACTGGGATTACATCTGTTTTGATTACTTCTGTTGACCTAAAACAAATGCACTGTCAGTTCTCTGGCAAAGGTTTGTTTATTCAGAATCAGCAGAGAATTGCAATCAGAGGTCTGTAACCATTGTGAGTCACGCGCAAGTCCCCCCATGGCAAAGGAAGGTGAACACTTTTATAGGGAACGAGAAGGAAGTTGCGAGGGTTAAGTAAACAAAGAGCCCACGGCTTCTCACTGGCTGAGTCTTGCCATGGGAGGAAGAGGAGTCCTTCTTGGGCTCTGTTATCCCTATAGGTATGAGAGATCCTCTTTCTGGTCTCTCAATTCTATTTAATTGAAGTTTCTGTCTATTGATTTTTTATATTTCTTTATCCTAAGCATCTAGGAGACTGGCACACGCAGGTACTCAAGGATGTAATTTTATTTATTTAATAACTATGTTGGATGCCTATACTACTGTAATACACAGGCTCCATTTTAGGTATTGGGGGCATAGTGACGGATTAGACAAATATCTTGCTCTCACAGGGAAAGTGTGAGAAGTGTGAAGAATCAGATAGTAAAAAAGGAAACACAAAAGGATATGTTACACAGAATTAAATGCTATGAAGAAAATATATCAGGGTAAAAGAAGAACACCTTTACTAAAAGGAATGCCAAAAGCAAAGGTGGGGATTTAAATTGGTGCAGCCACTATGGAAAACATTATGGAAGTTCCTCAAAAAAAATTAAAAATAGAAATACCATATGATTCAGCAGTTCCACTTCTGGGTATTTATCTGAAGAAAACAAAAACACTAACTCAAAAAGATACCCCATGTTCACTGCTGCATTATTTACAATTAACCAAGACATGGAAACAACCTGAGTATCCATCAGCAGATGAATGGATTAAAAAAATGTGAAATTATTACATATAATACATATTAGAATATTATTCTGTCATAAAAAGAAGGAAATCTTGGCATTTTTGACAATATGGTTGGAACTTGGAGGCATTATGTTAAGTGAAATAAGTCATAAAGAGAAAAACAAATGCTGTATGATCTTACTTATATGTAGAATCTAAAAAAACAGATAACAGGAAGAAAAAACGAACTCATAGATACAGAAAACAGACTGGTGGAGGTAGGCAAAATGAGTAAAGGTGGTCAAAATGTATAAACTTTCAGTTCTAAAATAAGTCCTGTAATGTACAGTATTGTGAGTATAGTTAATAATACTGTATTATATATTTGAAAATTTCTGTAGATCTTAAAAATTCTCATCACATGGAAAAAAATTGTAACTGTGTGGTGATATATGTTAACTAGACTTACTGTGATCATTTTGTGATACATACCAAGGTTGAATCACTATGTTGTATACCTAAAACTAACATATTAATGTCAGTTATATTCACTAAAGACAAGAAGCTGAAGTTGAATCATTCTATGAAGATCTACAAGACCTTCTAGAACTAACGCCAAAAAAACATGTCCTTTTCATCATAGGGGATTGGAATGCAAAATTAGGAAGTCAAGAGATACCTGGTGTAACAGGCAAGTTTGGCCTTGGAGTACAAAATGAAACAGGGCAAAGGCTAACAGAGTTTTGCCAAGAGAATGCACTGGTCATAGCAAACACCCTCCTACAACAACACAAGAGATGACTCTACAGATGGACATCACCAGGTGGTCAATACCAAAATCAGATTGAATATATTCTTTGTAGCCAAAGGTGGAGAAGCACTATACAGTCAGCAAAAACAAGACCAGGAGCTGACTGTGGCTCAGACCATCAGCTCCTCATTGCAAAATTCACATGTGAATGGAAGAAAGTAGGGAAAAGCACTAGGCCATTCAGGTATGACCTAAATCAAATTCCTTATGATTATACAGTGGAAGTGACAAATAGATTCAAGGTATTAGATCTGATAGACAGAGTGCCTGATGAACTATGGATGGAGGATTGTAACATTGTATAGGAGGCAGTAACCAAAGCCATCCTCAAGAAAAAGAAATGCAAAAAGGCAAAATGGTTGTCTGAGGAGGCCTTACAAATAACTGAGAAAAGAAGAGAAGTGGAAGGCAAAAGAGAAAGAGAAAGATATACCCATCTGAATGCAGAGTTCCAAAGAATAGCAAGGGAGACAAGAAAGCCTTCCTAAGTGAACAATGCAAAGTAATAGAAGAAAACAATACAATGTGAAAGACTAGAGACCAGTTCAAGAAAATTAGAGATACCAAGGGAACATTTCATGCAAAGATGGGCACAATAAAGGACAGAAAAGGTAAGGATCTAACAGAAGCAGAAGAGATTAAGAGGTGGCAAGAATACACAGAACTGTACAAAAAGGGTCTTAATGATCGGGATAACCACGATGGTGTGATCACTCACCTAGAACCAGACATCCTGGAGTGTGAAGTAAAGTAGGCCTTAGGAAGTATTACTAGGGACAAAGCTAGTGGAGGTGATGGAATTCCAGCTGAGCTATTTCAAATCCTAAAAGATGATGCTGTTAAAGGGCTGCACTCAATACACCAAGCAAATTTCGAAAACTCAGCAAGAGCCATGGCACTGGAAAAGGTCAGTTTTCATTCCAATCCCAAAGAAAGGCAATGCCAAAGAATGTTCAAACTGCTGTACAACCGTGCTAATTTTACACACTAGCAAAGTAATGCTCAAAATCCCTCAGGGTGGGCTTCAGTCGTATGTGAATGGAGAACTTGCAGATGTACAAGCTGGATTTAGGAAAGGCGGAGGAACCAGAGATCAAATTACCAACATCTATTGGATCATAGAAAAAGCAAGAGAATGCCAGAGAAAAACATCTACTTTTGCTTCACTGACTACACTAAACCTTCGACTGTGTGGATCACAAAAAACTGTGGAAAAATTTTAAAGACATGGGAATACTGGACCACCTTACCTGCCTCCTGAGAAATCTGTATGCAGGTCAAGAAGCAACAGAACCAGACATGGAACAATGAACTGGTTCAAAATTGTGAAAGGAGTACCTTAAGGCCGTACATTTTCACCCTGTTTATATAACTTATATGCAGAGTACATCATGAGAAATGCTGGTCTAGATGAATCACAAGCTGAATCAAGTTTGCTTGGAGAAATATCAACAATCTCAAATATGCAGATGACACCACCCTAATGGCAGAAAGTTAAGAGGAACTAAAGCCTCTTGATAAAGGTGAAAAAGTGGAGTGAAAAAGCTGGCTTAAAACTCAACATTCAGAAAACTAAGATTATGGCATCCAGTCCAATCACTTCATGGTAAACAGATGGGGAAAAAAATGGAAACAGTGGCTAATTTTATTTTCTTGGGCTCCAGAATCACTGTGAATGGTGACTGAAGCCATGAAATTAAATGAAATTAAAATGAATTTATGAACGAATTAAAATTAATTAATAAAATTACTTTTATGAAATTAAACGCTTGCTCCTTGGAATGAAAGCTATGACAAACATAGACAGCATATTAAAAGCAGAGACATCACTTTGCCAACAAAAGTCCATACAGTCAAAGCTATGGTTTTCCATTAGTCATATACGGATGTGAAAGTTGGACCATAAAGATGGCTGAGCACTGAAGAATTGATGCTTTTGAACTGTGGTGCTGGAGAAGACTCTTGAAAGTCCCTTGGACTACAGGGAGATCAAACCAGTCAATCCTAAAGGAAATCAACTCTGAATATTCATTGGAAGGGCTCATGCTGAAAGTGAAGCTCCAATACTTTGGCCACCTGATGCAAACAGCCAATTCATTAGAAAAGACCCTGATGCTGGGAAAGATTGAGGGCAGGAGGAGAAGACGGCAACAGAGGTTGAGATGATTTGTTGGCATCACTGACTCTAGGGACATGAGTTTGAGCAAACTCCAGGAGATAGTGAAGGACAGGGAAGCCTGGCTTGCTGCAGTCCATGAGGCCACATAGAGTCAGACACGATTAATTGAAAAAGAAAAAGTGACTGGGGTGTGCTGCTATAGACAGTCCTGTCAGGAAACACTTTTCTAACAGAACAAAAACAGGGGTATTTGGTGAAAGAATTAAAAGAAAAATAATGCCAGGAAAATGGTAGAAACAGTTCAGGTATGGGTGAATAAGGTCAGTTTGACTGGAATGGAAAATAATGTGTTGGGAGTAGCAAGATGTAAAGTTGGAAAAATGAGACAGAGCCATACTGTTGAGGCCTTGAGTGTCCACTCAGGATTTGGGCTTAAACCTGTGGGCAGTGACATGATGGCAGACTTGAAAAGACATTTAGTGGGAATGAAAAGGAAAGGGCCCGTGTGAGAACCAAAGCACTCACAGAATTCCGAAACAGGTAGTATGTAGAGTGAAAAAGTGAGTGAGGAGGCTGATAGGATATCATTGAGCCTGGGCAACTAGAGGGATGAGAAGCTCAGAAGTAATGAAGTCAGGAGCAGAGCCAGGGTTTTACTGATCTTAAATGTATGCATGACTCACACCACTCACCACTTACTCCTGACTCATGCTTCTGCCTTGCCAAGTGTTTTTCTTTCCATACTATACAACGTTCCATTAAAATGGGTGGTGGAACCTAATTCATTTTAGCAGTTTACCATCTGTTTTAGATGGCTTATGATCTGCACTAGGTAATTTACCAGTTAACTCAAGAAGCTGTGTGCTATATTCAGAAGACAGCTCTCCTTTTACTGCACTACAGGGTAAAATTAAATAGGACAGAACTGCTACCCCTGCACCTCCCCTGCCCCCTTTAGTTTCTTTCTTTATATTAATTTATTTCCTTGTGTCTATAAATGTATGTAACTCATTCCTATTCTATAAAACATTTCTCAACCCTCCTTTCTTGAGCAAATATTCTATTTTTCTCCTTGTAAGAGTTGTCAAATATCTTGACTTTACCTCCCACCTACCTACAGAGACACTCAAAAACTGCTTTTAAAATGGTCTCTACTTGGGTGTTCCAAAGGTACAAGCCAATTCATCATTTCCAAAGTAGAACTCATCATTTCCCTCCCCCAACCCTCTATTTCTCCTGTATCCCGTTTCTAAATGAACAGCATCATCATTGACTCCAGTAATCTAGCTGCTGCTGCTGCTAAGGCACTTTGTCCGACTCTGTGCGACCCCAGAGACAGGAGCCCACCAGGCTCCCCTGTCCCTGGGATTCTCCAGGCAAGAACACTGGAGTGGGTTGCCATTTCCTTCTCCAATGTATGAAAGTGAAAAGTGAAAGTGAAGTCGCTCAGCCGTGTCCGACTCTTCGTGACCCCATGGACTGCAGCCTACCAGGCTCCTTCGTCCATGGGATTTTCCAGGCAAGGGTACTGGAGTGGGTTGTCATTGCCTTCTATGCTAGCTAGAATCTGCAAATTATGATAGACTTTCCTCCTTTATTCCCCACTACATATGCTGTCCTCTTTTTCTTTTATTAATATATTTTCTTTTTTAAAAAATTATATTTATTTATTTTTGGCTGTGCTGTGTCTTCACTGTGACGTAAGGGCTTTCTCTAGTTGCAGTGAGTGAGGGCTACTCTAGTTGTGATGTGTGGGCTTCTCATTGCAGTGGCTTCTTTTTTTGTAGAGCATGGGCTCTAGGGTGCTTGGGCTTCAGTAGTTGTGGCACAAAGGCTTAGTTGCCCCAGAGCCTGTGGGATCTTCCTGGACCAGGGATCAAACCCATGTCTCCTGCATTGGCAGGTGAATTCTTAACCACTGGGCCACCAGCAAAGTCCCTACCTTTCCATTTTAACATGTAATCTCTCATACTTTCTCCTCTCCATTCTCTTTGGCACTCATTACTTTCAGTTCAGTTTAGTTGCTCAGTCGTGTCTGACTCTTTGCGGCCCCATGAACTACAGCACGCCAGGCCTCCCTGTCCATCATCAACTCCCGGAGTCTTCACTGACATTATTAATATCAAAGCATCTTAGTTGGGTCTTCCAGCATCTATTCTTTTTTATTTTTCCCAGCACTTATTCTTGACCTTAACCTTCCAACTCATTTTTCATTTGTCCACCAGAGCTGTCTTTCTAAAGTCACATTTATTCACGTCACTTTCCTGCTTAAAAATCTCTCCTTGATTTCCGACTGGCTCTAACATTGCCCATAAAGCCCTTCCTGATCTAGCCCGTCACCATCTTTCAGCTTCATCCTCCACCATTTCTCTGTAGGCATCTTTGGCTCTAGCCATACTGCATTACTTAGTCTATTACCCAAGTACAGGACACTCTCTGCAGGCACTATGCCTTCTCTGTATCGGCCCCCTTCTTTTCCTTGACTGGTTCACTCCTGTTATGCACAGCTCAGACATCATCTTTTCCAGAAAGGCTACATTTCCAGAAAGGCTTCTGTCCTCTCCCTTAGTCTTGGTTAGTTACCCTTCATATGTGTTCCCTGAGGGCCTTAGGTGAGTTTGCTATACGCCCCCATTTGGCAGCCAGTAAAGTCAATCTCAATCATGAATTGTAATCCTGATTCCCCCTGGGTCCTGCTCCTTGGTTGTGCAAATCTTAGAGCCCAAGAAGAATACTGCACTTGAGCCCACACCGGCCACTACACCTGTGCTTCCTAAGTTGACTCAGTCCTTTGAAGGTAGGAGGCTCCACAGTTTCTGAAACAAGCTTGAGCACAGGGACTTCTCCCATCGCCCTCAAGGCAGGCTATCCAGTGGTCAGTTGCTGTGGCCTTCAGAGGGCTCCCACTAGGGGGCCTGTCACCTTGTCTGCATGGGAATGCACAGATGTCTGCCATAAGCTCCCATTCTTTCCTTAAGTGGTGAAATCAGGAATTGAGATAGGGTATGTCTGAATCTAAGTCTTGTATTTCCCCCTACTACATCATAATGCCTATCCTTGAATTTGTGTTGAACAAAAATGCTGAGGTCTTCTTTATCTGAACTGCTGGCCAGCAGTTTTACTTTATGACACTGCTATTCTCAACCTCAACACAGTGGTTCCTGTTATTTCTGTTCAATTTCATCTTGTTGATTTTGGTACTAGTTCCAATATTCAGTGAGTTAGCTATGTCGTACAGCCTGTGGAATTCACTGCTTTGATAAACATGATACTTACAATCTTATCCATGGTGAAAAAATGTTGAACACAAATCCTGTTTACTCTCTCTTTCTGGGGCACACATGCTGCCCTGAGCTGTGACATGCCTTTCTGCCTTTGTGTGTGTGTGTGTGTGTGTGTGTGTGTGTGTGTGTGTGTGTGTGTGTGTGTGTGTGTGTGTATGATCGTGGTTATGTCCCCTGCCAGGTAAGTGTTCCGGCTTTGTTTTTTTAAATCAGTTCTCCATCCACATTTTCTCCTGGAGGTGAATTATATGCCAGTGGGGCACTCAACCAGAAGCATGACTGCCAGGGTGGTGCTAGTTCTAGGTGGAGTAGGGGGCAGACTGTCCCATGGTTGTTTTAAATCAGTTCTCCATCCACATTTTCTCCTGGAGGTGAATTATATGCCAGTGGGGCACTCAACCAGAAGCATGACTGCCAGGGTGGTGCTAGTTCTAGGTGGAGTAGGGGGCAGACTGTCCCATGGTTGCTTGTGGTAGAGAATAGTCTTTAGAGGATTTGGCCAAACAGCCACAACTAGGCCGAGTATTGAGCATGGATGTATTCCTTCTTGATGAGAGTCCTATAGGTGTGTATAGCACATGGATCAGGGTATGGAAGCTGTCAACATGTGATGACCATGGTGACAAGCAAGTGATGGCCAGGCTGACACTGAGGGTCTATATACAGAGCTAAAGGAAAAGCACAAGCAATGGGAGACCCCAACCCGATTGAGGGTTGCCAGAGTTAGCAAGTAAAAATATAGAATGCCCAACTAAATTTAAAATTCAAGTAAAGTTTGCTATTCCTTTTTAGTATAACTTTGTCCTATGCAATATGTGGCATATACTTGTACTAAAAGTCTATTAGTTGTTTATATAAAATTCAAATTTAATTGGGCATCCTGTATCTTATTTGTCAAGCCTAATCCAGATAGAACTAGAAAGTAATGTGGAGTTAGGTCCCTCCATCTTTAAAATAGGATAACAATGGACACATAACAGGAGTCTTCTAAGAATTGACATGAAATGCCTAGCACAGAGGAAGTCCACAATAAATTTAAGTGCCCTTTCCACTTCCACACAACCTTTTTTTCTTATTGAAAGTATAGCATTAAAAAATTTGATTAGGTTGTTATCATAAATATCATATAAGCCCTAAGAATAAACAAACTCTTTGAGGAGAGAAATTTTAAAAGTCTGCTGGTGCCAAAGGGTGAGTATTGGGAAATACTCATGATTTAAGAAAAGGCAAGGAAGCCAACTGGGGACTGTTATGGTTAATTTTATGTGTCAACTTGAATGGCCCACGAGTCCCCAGATATTTGGCTAACCATTAGTTCTGGGTGTGTTTTGTGAGGATGTTTCTGGATGAGATTAATTTTTAAACTAGTGCACTGAGTAAAGCAGAAGGCCCTCCCCAGTGTGGGTGGATATCATCCAAGCTGTTGAAGGCCCGAGTAGAATAAAAGGGTAAGCAAGAAAGAATTCTCTCTATACTTGACTGCCTTTGAGCTGAGACATCTGTCTCCTGCCTTCTGACTGGACTGGCACTGGGAATTACACCACTGCCTTTCCTGGTTCTCAGACCCTGGACTCATACCAGAACTACCCCCACTGGCTCTCTTGGGTCTCCAGCTTACTAGCTGCAGATCTTGGACTTCTCAGCCTCCGTAATTGTGGGAGCAAATTCCTTAGTGTGTGTGTATATGTTTGTGTATCCTATTGTTTCTTTAGACTAATAGGAAAATGGAGAGAGCAGAGAACCAGGGGTGGAGTGTCAGGGAAAAACCAGGACAATGTGGCATCTTGGAAGCATGAGAATAGAGAATTTCCATTAAAAAGCCTAGTGTTTATGACTTTCTTTCTCTCTGTGCTTAACTGTTTCATAATATTTTACTTTGTTTTGATCGAATTTCCCAAACTTATTTGGCCACATAATTATTTTTCCTATGAAATATATATATATATTAATATTTTAAGTGACACATTAAAATATTGGCCTATATGTCCCTGGGGCCCAATTCTTGAATGTCAGACTCTAACCATCATAGTTCAGACCCATATGAAACTTATTATATCCAAAACAGCCTTTGATTTATAATGGCATTTGGAGATCATAGTAGAATGTTTTTTAGGATACTGTCTTCTAGAGAGCATATGTCTCCTTTGAGAATAAATTTAAATTAGGGAGAAATAGAAGAAAGATACAAAGTGAAAAACGTAAACATTAAATTCTTATTTTTCTTAAGATTTTATATACATGAGAAGACACTCATAAAGTCTTCAGAATATCTACCATTTTATACATCAGAAATACTGCATTAAAAACAAAAACAAGCCAAAGCAATCTGGAGGAAGAAGAATGGAGATGGAGGAATCAACTTTCCTGACTTTAGACTATACTACAAACAATATCGTTAGGCACAAAAACAGAAATACAGACCAATGGAACAAGATAGAAAGCCCAGAGGTAAACCAAGGCACCTGTGGGCACCCTATTTTTGACAAAGGAGGCAAGAATATAAAATGGGGAAAAGATAGTCTCTTCAATAAGTGGTACTGGGAAAACTGGACAGCTACCTGTAAAAGAATGAAATTAGAACACTTTCTAATACCATACACAAAGATAAGCTCAAAATGGATTAAAGACCTAAATATATGATCAGAAACTATGAAACTCTTACAGGAAAATGTAGGCAGAACACTCTGACATAAATCATAGCAAGATCCTCTATGACCCACCTCCTACAGTAATGGAAATAAAAACAAAAACAAACAAGTGGGAGCTAATTAAATTTAAAAGTTTTTGCACAGCAAAAGAAACTATAAACAAAGTGAAAAGACAATCCTCAGAATAGGAGAAAATAATAGCAAATGAAATAGCTGACAAAGGATTAATCTCCAAAATATACAAGCATCTCATGCAATTCTACACCAGAAAAACAAACAACCCAATAAAAAAGTGGGAAGAAAGAACTAAACTGACATTTCTCCCAAGAAGACATACAGATGGCTAATAAACACATGAAAATACGCTCAACATTGCTCATTATTCAGTTCAGTTCAGTTCATTCATTCAGTCGTGTCCGACTCTTTGCGACCCCATGGACCTCAGTACGCCAGGCCTCCCTGTCCATCACCAACTCCCAGAGTTTACCCAAACTCATGTCCATTGAGTCGGTGATGCCATCCAACCATGTTATTATCTGTTGTCCCCTTCTCCTCATGCCTTCAATCTTTCCCAGCATCAGGGTATTTTCAAATGAGTCAGCTCTTCGCATCAGGGGCCAAAGTATTGGAGCCTCAGCTTCAACATCAGTCCTTCTAATGAACACTGAGGACTGATCTCCTTTAGGATGGACTGGTTGGATCTCCTTGCAGTCCAAGGGACTCTCAAGAGTCTTCTCCAACACCACAGTTCAAAAGCATCAATTCTTCGGTGCTTAGCTTTCTTTATAGTCCAACTCTCACATCCATACATGACCACTGGAAAAACCATAGTTTGACTAGATGGATCTTTGTTGGCAAAGTAATATCCCTGCTTTTTAATAAGCTGTCAGGGTTGGTCACAACTTTCCTTCCAAGGAGTAAGCATCTTTTAATTTCATGGCTGCAATCACCATCTGCAGTGATATTGGAGCCCTCAAAAATAAAGCCCTCCACTGTTTCCACTGTTTGCTCATTATTAGAGAAATGCAAATCAAAACTATAAAGAAGCATCATCTCACACTGGTCAGAATGGCCATCATCAAAAAGTCTACAAACAATAAATACTGGAGAAGGTGTGGAGAAAAGGGAACACTCTTGCACTGTTGGTGGGAATGTAAATTGATACAGCCACTATGGAAGACTGTATGGAGATTCCTTAAAAAACTAGGAATAAAACTACCATGCTGCTGCTGCTGCTGCTTAGTCGCGTCAGTCGTGTCCGACTCTGTGCGACCCCATAGACGGCAGCCCTCCAGGCTCCCCCGTCCCTGGGATTCTCCAGGCAAGAATACTGGAGTGGGTTGCCATTTCCTCCTCCAGTGCATGACAGTGAAAAGTGAAAGTGAAGTCGCTCAGTCGTGTCCGACTCTCTGCGACCCCACGGGCTGCAGCCTACCAGGCTCCTCTGTCCATGGGGTTTCCCAGGCAAGAGTACTGGAGTGGGGTGCCATTGCCTTCTCCAAAACTACCATAAGACTCAACAATCCCATTACTGGGCATACACCCTGAGAAAACCATAATTGAAAAAGATACATGTACACCAGTGTTCATTGCAGTACTATTTACAATATCTAGGACATAGAAACAACCTAGATGTCCATCAACAGATGAATGGATAAATAAGCTATAAAGAAGTACATATATACAATGGAATATTACTCAGCCATATAAAGGAACATATTTGAGTCAGTGCTATTGAGGTGGATGAACCTAGAACCTATTACACAGAGTGAAGTCAGAAAGAGAAAAATAAATATTGTATGTTAAAGCATATATATGGAATCTATAAAGATGGTACTGATGAACATATTTGTGTGGCAGCAATGGAAATGCAGACATAGAGAACAGACTTGTGGACACAGTGGGGAAAGGAGAGGGTGAGACAAATGGACAGAGTAGCATGGAAACATAGACACTACCATATATAAAACAGATAGCCAGTGGGAATTTGCAGTATGACTCAGGGAACTCAAACCAGGGCTCTGTGACAATCTAGAGGGGTTGGATGGGGTAGGAGGGAGGTGGGAGGGAGTTTCAAGAGGGAGGGGACATATGTATACCTATGGCTGATACATGTTGATGTATGTTAGAAACCAATACAATATTGTAAAGCAATTATCCTTCAATTAAAAAAAATCACAAAAATAACTTCTCTGGAATGTTCTACTTTGGGTAAGCAGAACAAGATAGTTCCTAAGAACAGTCCAGGTGTTTAAATAATATTTGATTTTTTTTAAAGATTAAGCATTAATAGAACATGGAAGCAGATTAATTGTTTTATTCTTGGGAGTTCTATTTCTAACAGGATATAAATTTTCCACTACGTGTTTGGAGGTGACAGTGTTGTTATATTTTTTGACATTCAGTGTTGTGCTAAAAGGAAAGGTTAGTTTAAACAATGAACAGAAAACTCTTGACCTTGTGCTGGTAAAATTTTCATTTTGATTTTGGATGAGGAGAATGGCTTTATTAAACAACTGCAGTTTACTTTCAAACAATTTTTTTTTTTAATTCAAGTAAATGGGTGTTTGCAGAATTTTGATACAAATGTCTCTTAGGAGAATTTATCAGCAAAAGTATGAAAGTCATTACATACTGTCAAGAAGTTTATGATTAGAAAATGTCCAGTGACTATGAGACTTTGGAAAAATGTCCAATATAGAGTTTATATGGTGAGGATTAAATTTTATGCTGAAAGGTGTTTTGTGACTCATTCTATTCTAGGCAGGGTGGCAGTCAGGTGAGAACAATCTATCATTCTAGAATGGGGAAAAGTTTCTGTGGAAATTGTGTAAGGAAATGAATCTTAAATGTAGAAAATCAGAGTATGAACCTGAGATCTGAATAATTGTGTGTTGTGGATTGAATGTTTGTGCCCCACCAAATTCATGTGTTGAAGAATGAACTCCCAGTGAGATGATATTGTATTACGAGGTGGGATCTTTGGGAGATAATTAGGTGTAGAGGAGGTCATATGGGTAGAGTCCCCATAATGGCATTATTGCCCTGAGAAAAAGAGGAAGGAAACCAGAGCTTCCTCTCTGCCATGTAGGACACAGCAAGAAGGCAGCTGCCTACAAGCCAGGAAAAGAACCCTTACCAAGAACCAAACCTGCCAGTGCTTTGATCTTGGACTCCCCAGTCTCCAGAACTGTGACTTAGTCTATGATATTTAGTTATAGTAGCCTGACCTGACTGAGATTCTGTATAACCTACAGCATGTAATCTAATCTCTCCAATCTTCAGTTTCCTGATTTGTATAGTGGGGATAAAGTTGATGTGATCTATAAGTGAACATGCCTACCAATACTAAATGTGACTAAACCAGTACTAAACAATCCCACTGGTACACAATCAATGGTGGAATGGACCCAAGACATTTAATCTGACATTTAAAAACACTTATGTCTAATGATGACCTGAATTACTAGTCAATCTTTAAATACATTCACATTCTAACAATTCTATTTTTAATCTCTGGGAATTGTGAAAACTGGCCTTTTTGAGGCAGTGTTGCCAAAAAATATCTTTGGGGAATTTTCATTTCTTGTCCCTAAATTTGGCTCTATTTGTTCTGATGGAATGAGTATTTCAGGACACAGGTTGCCCTTAGGACAGGGGTGACAAAAAAAATAAACAGGGTTAAGAATTTGGCTGGGCCCGTCATGGAGAGATGGGGATGCGGATGAGCTATAGCAAGGGTGGCCAACTGTGGCCTAAGGGACAAAACTGCCCCCCACCACCTTTTCTTGTATGAACTTCTAACTAAGAACAGTTTTCACATTTTCAAACGTAAAAAAAAAAAAAAAAAAAAAGACAATTTATCTCTTGGTGAATTGTTCAATGAGTTGAAGACTGGTTCCAAATAGGAAAAGGAGAATGTCAAGGCTGTATATTGTCACCCTGATTATTTAACTTATATGCAGAGTACCTCATGAGAAACGCTGGGCTGGAGGAAGCACAAGCTGGAATCAAGATTGCCAGGAGAAATATCAATAACTCAGATATGCAGATGACATCACCCTTATGGCAGAAAGTAAAGAAGAACCAAAGGGCCTTTTGATGAAAGTGAAAAAGGAGAGTGAAAAAGTTGGCTTAAAGCTCAACATTCAGAAAACTAAGATCATGGCATCTGGTCCCATCACTTCATGGCAAATAGATGGGGAAACAGTGGAAACAGAGGCTGACTTTATTTTTCTGGGCTCCAAAATCACTGCTGATGGTGATTGCAGCCATGAAATTAAAAGACGCTTACTCATTGGAAGGAAAGTTATGACCAACCTAGACAGCATATTAAAAAGCAGAGACATTACTTTGTCAGCAAAGGTCCATCTAGTCAAGGCTATGGTTTTTCCAGTGGTCATGTATGGATGTGAGAGTTGGACTATAAAGAAAGCTGAGTGCAGAAGAATTGATGCTTTTGAACTGTGGTGTTGAAGAAGACGCTTGAGAGTCCCTTGGACTGCAAGGAGATCCAACCAGTCTATCCTAAAGGAGATCAGTCCTGGGTGTTCATTGGAAGGGCTGATGTTGAAGCTGAAACTCCAATACTTTGGCCACCTGATGTGAAGAACTGACTCATTGGAAAAGACCCTGATGCTGGGAAAGATTGAGGGCAGGAGGAGAAGGGGACGACAGAAGATGAGATGGTTGGATGGCATCACCGGCTCAATGGACATGGGTTTGGATGGCCTCCGGGAGTTGGTGATGGACAGGGAGGCCTGGCGTGCTGCAATTCATGGGGTCGCAAAGAGTCGGACACGACTGAGCAACTGAACTGAACTGAGTTGGAGACCTCTCTTCTTAGCCCACAAAGTCAAGATATATACTTTTTTGCCCCTTTTTAGAAAATGTTTGTTGATGCCTGGTCTATCAATAATTTAGAAATACTGTAGTTTAGTGAGTAAGACCCAGGAAATCAAATAAGTGGTAAAAGCGTTCTGGAGCTAAAGGCGTTTGCTCCCTACTTTGATGATCTATTGGACAGTGGACTGGCAAGATGCTTGTTGCTCAACAGTCAATCCCTCTGCTCTTTCTTGCTGACAGAAGCTTGATTTGGTTCAAGAGTCCACTCTCCATGAGCTTCAGGGGAGGATTTTCCCACTCCTAACCTCATCTCTTTATCTACTTGTGTACTGAAAACCATGATTTCCCAGTAATACTCAATTCCAATCTAACAGCACAGAGTTCATTCTAGTTTTCTTCCTTTCCACACTCATTCTAACAATTCTTCCCCTGGGTCCAACTCCTTGACTAGACCCCTTTTCTGTGCACTTGGGCTCTAAGCCCTGTGCGGGGCCAGCCTCACCTCCCACACCATGCCCTCATCTTCCAGTCCCCACCCCTCACCCTTGTCTCACTTGGGGTGCCCACCTCTCCCACTGAAGTTCCAATGCTCCAATGCCTTTCCCAGGCACGTTTTTCTCATTCCTGCTTTTTCTTTTTTGTATAAACCTCAAGAAATACATATATCTCAACCTGATAGTCACCCTTCTTCAGCTTTACCAAGCAACTTGAACACATAGTCCTTGGACTTGGCCAGTGTATACATAACAGCATTTTGATTCTGTATATATACATTAGAATACAGTGTTTATCTTTCCGTTTCTGACTCACTTCACTCTGTATAATAGGTTCTAGGTTCATCCACCTCATTAGAACTGACTCAAATGCATTCTTTTTTATGGCTGAGTAATATTCCATTGTGTATATGTACCACAACTTCTTTATCCATTTGTTTATTGATGGACATCTAGGTTGCTTCCACGTTCTAGCTATTGTAAATAATGCTGCAATGAACAATGGAATACATGTGTCTCTTTCAATTTGTGTTTCCTCAGGGTATATACCTAGGAGTGGGATTGCTGGGTCATATGGTGGTTTTATTCCTAATTTTTAAAGGAATCTCCATACTGTCTTCCATAGTGGCTGTATCAATTTACATTCCCACCAACAGTGCAAGAGCGTTCCCTTTTCTCCACACCCTCTCCAGTATTTATTGTTTGTAGACTTTTTGATGATGGCCATTCTGACCAGTGTGAGGTGATAGCTCATTGTAGTTTTGATTTGCATTTCTCTAATAATGAGCAATGTTAAGCATCTTTTCATGTGTTTGTTAGCCATCTGTATGTCTTTGGAGAAATGTCTATTTAGGTTTTTTCCCCCACTTTTTGATTGGGTTATTTGTTTTTCTGGCATTGAGTTGTATGAGCGGCTTGTGTATTTTGGAAACTAATCTTTGGTCAGTTGTTTCATTTGTTATTATTTTCTCCCATTCTGAGGGTTGTCTTTTCACCTTGCTTATAGTTTCCTTTGCTGTGCAAAAGCTTTTAAGTTTAATCAGGTCCCACTTGTTTACTTTTGTTTTTATTTCCATTACTCTAGGAGGTGGGTCATAGAGGATCTTGCTATGATTTATGTCAGTGTTCTGCCTATGTTTTCCTGTAAGAGTTTCATAATTTCTGGTCTTATATTTAGGTCTTTAATCCGTTTTGAGTTTATCTTTGGGTATGATATTAGGAAGTGTTCTAATTTCATTCTTTTACAGTTAGCTGTCCAGTTTTCCCAGTACTACTTATTGAAGAGGCTGTCTTTGCCCCATTGTATATTCTTGCCTGCTAGGACCATTGGCATTTTGATAGAGATTGTATTAAATTTGTAGAGCACTTTGGGTGGTACTGACATCTTAAGTATTTTTCTTGTTAGTATTATCAATTCTTTGGATATTTGATAGAATACTCTTTGAGTCTGCAGGGTTTGTGTGTGTGTGTTTACTCATACACAGAATTCAAATTCTGGTTAAAATTATTGTTATTGTTATTATGTCCTCCAATCTATTAACATGGTATATTTTCCCATTAATTTAGGTCTTAAATGTGTTTCAATAGTGCTTTGTTGCTTGCAGTGTACTAGTCTTTCACCTTAGTTACATTCATTCATAGATATTTTTGTCAAGAGTGAGGTTTTTTAAATAAAATATTTTAGGCATAAACAAAAAAATATAATGAATGTAATCACCACTCAGCTTAAGAAATAAGATTTAACAAATACAATTAAAGCCTCTCTGACTGTATTTTTTTCCCTCCTTCAGATGTAACTGGTTTCTTAAATTTAGTGTTGATCATTTCCTTACATATCCTTCCCTGATAGCTCAGTTGGTAAAGAATCCGTCTGCAATGCAGGAGACCCTGGTTCAATTCCTAGGTCAGGAAGATCCACTGGAGGAGGGATAGGCTACCCATTCCAGTATTCTTGGGCTTCCCTGGTGGCTCAGCTGGTAAAGAATCCGCCTGAAATGTGGGAGACTTGAGTTAAATCCCTGGGTTGGGAAGATCCCCTGCAGAAGGGAAAGGCTACCCACTTCAGTATTCTGGCCTGGAGAATTCTATGGACTGTATAGTCCATGGAGTTGTAAGGAGTCAGACACGACTGAGCGACTTTCATTTTCTCTCCTTTTTTCCCCACTTCTTTTTTAAAAAATTAATTAATTTATTTTAATTGGAGGCTAATTACTTCACAGTATTGTGGGTTTTGCCATATATTGACATGAATCAGCCATGGGTGCACACGTGTCCCCCAGTCTGGAACCTCCCTCCATCCTCCCTCCTTCCTTCCCACCCCATCCCTCTGGATTGTCCAGGGCACCAGCTTTGACTGCCCTGTTTCATGCATTGAACTTGGACTAGTCATCTATTTCACATATGGTAATACACATATTTCAATGCTATTCTCTCAAATCATCTCACACTTGCCATCTCCCACAGAGTCCAAAAGTCTGTTCTTTATATCTGTATCTCTTTTGCTATCTCATATATAGGGCCATCGTTACCATCTTTCTAAATTTCATATACATGCATTGATATACTGTATTGGTGTTTTTCTCTCTGACTTACTTCACTCTGTATAATTGGCTCCTGTTTCATCCACCTCATTAGAATGAACTCAAATGTGTTCTTTTTAATAGCTGAGTAATATTCCATTGTGTATATGTACCACCACTTTCTTATCCATTCATCTGGCGATGGACATCTAGGTTGCTTCCATGTTCTAGCTATTGTAAACAGTGCTGCGATGAACATTGGGGTACATGCGTCTCTTTCAATTCTGGTTTCCTTGGTGTGCATGCTCAGCAGTGGGATTGCTGGGTCGTATGGCAGTTCTATTTCCAGTTTTTTAAAGACTCTCCACACTGTTCTCTATAGTGGCTGTACTAGATTGCATTCCCACCAATAGGGTAAGAGGGTTCCCTTTTCTCTGCACCCTCTCCAGCATTTACTGTTTGTAGACATTTTTTTTTTTTTTTTGTAGACATTTTGAGAAGGAAATGGCAACCCACTCCAGTATTCTTGCCTGGAAAATCCCACGGACGGTGGAACCTGGTAGGCTACAGTCCATGGGGTCGCAAAGAGTTGGACGCGACTGAGCAACTTCACTCACTCAGACATTTTGATAGCAGCCATTCTGACTGGCGTGAGATGGTACCTCGTTGTGGTTTTGATTTGCATTTCTCTGATAATGAGTGATGTTGAGCATCTTTTCATGTGTTTGTTAGCTATCTGTATGTCTTCTTTGGAGAAATGTCTGTTTAGTTCTTTGGCCCATTTTTTGATTGGGTCATTTATTTTTCTGGAATTGAGGTGCAGGAGTTGCTTGTATATTTTTGAGATTAATTCTTTGTCAGTTGCTTCATTTGCTGTTATTTTCTCCCATTCTGAAGGCTGTCTTTTCACCTTGCTTATAGTTTCTTTTGTTGTGCAAAAGCTTTTACAAAGCTTTACAAAGCTTTTTACAAAGCTTGTAAAAGTGCAGAAAGTTTAATTAGGTCCCATTTGTTTATTTTTGATTTAATTTCCATTACTCTGGGAGGTGTTTCATAGAGGATCTTGCTGTGATTGTATGTCAGAGAGAGTTCTGCCTATGTTTTCCTCTAGGAGTTTCTGGTCTTACATTTAGATCTTTAATCCATTTTGAGTTTATTTTTGTGTATGGTGTTAGAAAGTGTTCTAGTTGCATTCTTTTGCAAGTGGTTGACCAGTTTTCCCAGCACCACTTGTTAAAGAGATTGTCTTTTCTCCATTGTATATTTTTGCCTCCTTTGTCAAAGATAAGGTGTCTATAGGTGTGTGGATTTATCTCTGGGCTTTCTATTTTGGTCCATTGATCTAGATTTCTGTCTTTGTGCCAGTACCATATTGTCTTGATGACTGTAGCTTTGTAGTATAGTCTGAAGTCAGGCAGGTTGATTCCTCCAGGCCCATTCTTCTTTCTCAAGATTGCTTTGGCTATTCAAGGTTTTTTGCATTTCTATACAAAATTGTGAACTTATTTGTTCTAGTTCTGTGAAAAATACCATTGGTAGCTTGATAGGGATTGCATTGAATCTATAGATTGCTTTGGGTAGTATACTCATTTTCACTATATTGATTCTTATGATCCATGAACATGGTATATTTCTCCATCTGTTTGTGTCATTTTTGATTGCTTTCATCAATGTTTTATAGTTTTCTATATATAGGTGTTTTGTTTTTTTAGGTAAATTTATTCCTAAGTATTTTATTCTTCTCATCACAATGGTGAATGGGATTGTTTCCTTAATTTCTCTGTTTTCTCATTGTTAGTGTATAGGAATGCAAGGGATTTCTGTGTATTAATTTTATATCCTGCCACTTTACTATATTTATTAATTAGCTCTAGTAATTTTCTGGTGGTGTCTTTAGGGTTTTCTATGTAGAGGATCATGTCATCTGCAAACAGTGAGAGTTTTACTTCTTCTTTTCCAATTTGGATTCCTTTTATTTCTTTTTCTTCTCTGATTGCTGTGACTAAAACTTCCAAAACTATGTTGACTAGCAGTAGTAAGAGCAGGCACCCTTGTCTTGTTCCTGACTTTAGGGGAAATTCACTTTCACCTTCATTTCCTTACATAGTATGATAGGCAGAATAATAATTGCTCCCCCACCCTACCCCTGTACCCCACCAAATCCTCAGAACCTGTGAATACAAGGCAAGAGTCTTAGCAGATGTGAGTAAGTTAAAGATCTTGAAAGGGTGAGATTATCCTTGCTTATCTGGGTGGATCCAATGTAGTAACAAGGTCCTTATAAACAAAAGAGGGAGTTAGTTAGTTAATGAAAGTTGTTCAGTCATGTCAGACTCTTTGTGACCCCATGGACTATACAGTCAATGGAATTCTCCAGGCCAGAATACTGGAGTGGGTAGCCTTTCCCTTCTGCAGGGGATTTTCCAAACCCAGGGATTGAACCCAGGTCTCCCGCATTGCAGGTGGATTCTTTACCAGTTGATCCACAAGGGAAGCCCAGGAATACTAGAGTGGGTAGCTTATCCCTTCTCCAGCAGATCTTCCCAACCCAGGGATCGAACCAGGGTCTCTTGCATTGCAGGCAGATTCTTTACCAACTGACCTATCAGGGAGGCAGGGCTTAAATACATCTCTCCAAGGGACAGATAAGAATCAGTATCTCTGATTTTTATGACATGGAGATGTTGCCAAGGTCCTGGGACCCATATCTCCTTGAATGTAAATTAGTAAGGATCTTCCTGACATCTTGGGAGCTTGACCTAGGAAAGTAGGCTGGATTATATCCATTTGACATTCTTGGGGAGAAAAGAAAACTTTTATCATCCTTTCAGATCAGAGAATTAACTAGACAGATAGCTACAGATCTAATCTCCACAGTTCACAGAAAAGTAAAGTGTTTATAGAGGAAGTAAAGATAAAATATTACCTTTATTTATTTTTTAAAACATTACCTTTATGTCATACAGATTTCTGTGTCTCCGGAGGCTAGAGTTTTTTGAAGGAGCACTGAAGAATCCAGGAAAGATTACTGCCTCAGAGTGATTTATCAACAATTGAGAGTTCTGATATAACCTTTCATATGATTGTGGATTTGTCAATTTCTCCTTGTATCCTTGTGGCTGTGTTTTCAGATGCTTACACATTAAGAATTGTTATAAATCCTTAGTAGATTGTTAGAATTACTTTCTTTAAATATACTTCTTTATCAGATAAACTTTAAAAATCCACCTAAATTACAATGCTGAACAAGATGAACACAACTGAAAGGAGATTTTTGATAGCTATATTAATATCAGAAGGAAAAACTTAAAAGCAAAAACATTATTAGGGATAATCTTTGTCTTTCCACCAGTGAATTTTATTAAATTTATTATTACTAGATATACTTAGATTCAGTTTTTCATTTCACTTTATACTATTTGTTTTTTTTATATGCTTCCTTGTTTTGTCCTTTCCTGACTTTATTTGTTGAATTTAAAAAGCTATTCCCTTCCCCCATTTTTATGTTTTAGAAGATATCCATTCTATTTCTCCTATTTCAATGGTTTCACTTAAATATTTTTAATGTGCACATTTACCTTAATAAAGCTTAAAGCAAATAAATATCTAAACTTTCTTCCTGAATAACTACTAGAATTTAGAACATTTTAACCCTGATTACTCTCTCCAGTCTTAGAATATTAGTATTTTCTAGTGGTTTTGTCCCTTGCTTTTTGTACCCCCCACATTAGTCATCATCATTATATGCTTTTATAAGGTTATTGGGTTTACTCCTATGCTTATTAGTTTCTTTGCCCCTCATTACTATTTCATCTCACTCCTTTCTTCTTACATAAACATCATTTACAAGTACTTTTGTGATGGGTCCATTGGAGGCAAACTCTCTCAATCTTTGTCATAGGGTGTCTACTTAATAGTCATCCTTGAGTTGTAATTTACTTACATGTGGTATCTGAGATTGATAAGTATTTTCTGCTGACTTTTGCTTTCTGAGACTGCTAAGTGACATTCTTTTGTAGATAATCTGTCTCTGGTTGCACTTAAGGTTTTCCTTTGCTAGTGGCCTTTTGTAATTTCACTACAAAGCCATGGAATAAGTATCCTGTTTGGGATTTCTTGTGCTTCTTAAATCTGAGAATTGTTGCTTTTTATCATTCTAAAGCATTTTTATTTGTAATATTTTTGAGTTTTGCTTTGATTTTCATTTGCTCTCTTCCTTTCTTTTGGAAATTCTATAAGGGTATATATAAAATGTTGTATAATGTTATCTATAACCTTTTCATGTTATATAATGTGCTCTTAACTTCCTTCATATTTTCCATCTCTTTCTACCTCTGTGCCTTATCCTGTGTAATTTTATCTTACATAATCCAGTTTGCTATTTCTTGCATCAGCTGGGTTTCTTCTGCTATGTAACTCACAGTTTAGAAAAAGGGTATAAACATTTAGCTATAATATGAATAATGTCTGAGAATCTAAGTGATACATGGTGACTATGGCTGACAACACTGTGTTGTAAAATTGAAATTTGCTAACAGAACTTAAATGTTCTCATAAAAATGAATTAATTAAAATAAAGATAAATATGTGAGTGTTGGATGTGTTTAACTAGATGGAGGAATCCTTTCACAAAGTATACATATATCAACTCACTACAGCATACATTTTAAGTATATTCCCAGGAATCCTGTAACTTTAAAAAGAACCCAGTTCATTTCAGCAAATGATTATTGAATGCCTTCATTTAGGGAAATCATTCACTTTCTAGCAGAATGCTACTTTCATTCAGAAAACAAAATAAATCTACCTATCTTCTTCACCATCCTTCTGCAACTATCAATTTGATCACACTATATCAAAGGCATCATCAGATAAGTTCTAGAACTCTAGATAAAATTTCTATCTTTAGATAAAATGCAAGCATATAAACCCCTGCTACCACAATATATGGATTGCATTACCCTTATTAACACACACACACACAAATGCAAAATGGAAGAGTTAGATCAAAATTCACGTTTTTCAAAATTGTGTATTATTTTTCTTTGTGTTTAGATTTTCTCCTACCTCAATTTAAGAGATGTGGTAATATGTGGTCAAGTTAATCGCTCCTGGTTGTTGATGATACAAATGGGCTCATTGTGGAATGGTGTAAGTAGACACTACCTGAAGCTATGTCTTTATTCTAGTTCTTAAGTAAGAATAGACTGCTCTAAGGCCACCTTATAGCAGTAATGGGGATTACCTTCTTCCCTGCTCCACAACATGGGATCACAAAAATGAGGTACACTTGTTTCACTTTTGTCCAGGCACAGCCTGAAGGAAAAGATAAAAAATGTTATTTGAAGAGATTTGATAGAAGTATTTTCTAATTTAAATAGTACAAATAAATTGAATATTGTTTTTTGGATTGAAATAAAGCCCTATTATATCTGAGTTAGGCTTAACATTGCCTTACTCAAGGAGCTCCAGAGATAGACTAAGCAAAATGCAAGAAAGGTGCTTACTGTAGAGTCTGGCATGTGGGGAGCACTCAATAAATATTAGCTACTGTTCTTAGTGAAAAAAAAAAAACACACAACAAAGAAGCACAAAATATGGAGTAAAAGAGAAGAAAAAAAACTACTGAGTTTGAAATCAGGCTAAAACAGACAACAAACAAACAAAGCTTATTTGATAATTTTTGGTGTGTTTGCATGCACGTAGACATATATACACTCAAGCATTTTCTAATGTGGACTTCTAGGCTCATGCCTCTTGTATTATTCTTGTCATTGCACTGTATTTGTACTATTCCCATAAAGTAGAACATGCTTTATTTTTCATTCCAAAGAAACGTTGGGTGGTAGGTCTTAGCCAATGATAAAAATAAGCATGTATTACCCTTGATGACCTTTCTTTTCTTTTTCTTGGATGACTGCTTTAATTTTAATAACTGTGATCATTTATGCCATCAACAATGTTGGGGTGGCAACATTTTCCTTGTTGACTATGTCCAGTCAATAGCTGGCTTTACCACCCTTCCTTAATTGCTATTGATTAGAGGACTAACGATATCATGTGCTCAGACTGACCTATGAATAGGTGATTGGGGTCTTTCTGCAGAAACTTTGACAAAGAACCCAAGAGGAGTTGGCAAGGTACAAGGAATCTAGCTCCATAATCAACTCAGCATTTTTACATCCCATCAGAGCACCGTTCCATTCTTGACTATAGTGTTCTACTCTTACCTTATGTAGCAATGGAAATTTTAAAAAATGTGCTTGTCTTAATTAACACCTCTTAGCCACCAAATTTTGGAGAAGGAAATGGCAACCCACTCCAGTACTCTTGCCTGGAGAATCCCAGGGACGGGGGAGCTTGAAGGGCTGCCGTCTATGGGTTCGCACAGAGTCGGACATGACTGAAGCGACTTAGCAGCAGCAGCAGCTACCAAATTTAGTATTCTTATCTTAGATGTAATTTTTAGTTAAAGGCAGTGATACTTAAACTTTAGAATGCATCAGAATCATCGGAAGGGATTGTTAGATTGCTGGTTGCCACCTCCAGAGTTTCTGACTCAGAACTTCTGAGAAAGGGCTTGAGAATTTTCATTTCCAATGAGTTCCTGGGAGATGCTGATGCTGCTTGTCCCTGGACCACACTAAGAACCACTGATTTAAAATAATAAATCTCTTACTTATGTGACAGATTAGGGGGTGTCACTTTTTCCTTGGGAAAACCCATAAAGAAGAAATAAACTGAATCCAAATGGTCTGGGAAAGAAGGAATATGTACCATATTAAATCAGGACAAATCTTACAGAAAACTGGCAGAAAAAGCCAGCACTCCTGCCCAGAGACCTCACTGGGTAAAGATGGAGAAAATATGAGCACATACATGGCAGCGAAGAGCAAAGCCAGAATAGGAAGTTAGTTATGTTCAGCAAACTTCTCTTTCCACAATTATCTGTTGCCCTTCATTTGCAATTATTTCTGTCTTTATTTGTGAGTGCTCAAATGTGAAACAACTGTAATAAACATTTTAGCATGAAGAATAACTTTGTTCAGAAAGCAATAAGAAATGGGATGTTCAGTACACTTAACCTTTTAGCTGAAAGGTGGTATTAACACTATGTTATTGTTATCAACTATACTTCAATAAAAAAATACTATGTTGTTGTTTATCCACCAGCCCTGGCCATTCAGAGGTTATAGAAAATCCTGTGATTTTCAGTTTTATACACTGCACTCAGATCATCTTTCCTTATCTCTAGAACTACCCCCACAAAATTATGAGTTATGGAAAAGCCATCATAATCCACAAACTATATTGTCTTTCCATAGTCAAGCACTCAATGTATAGTTTGTGCTTATGAAAAAAGAAGCAGGCACACATTAGTGATGAATGAAGAAGGGTCCATTGACACTGAAGTAGGGGGAAGCCTTGGGGCTCACCTGGATAATGGGGGGTGGGCATCCAGGCACTCCACAACTGACTCTTATTAGGGGGTGGATGTGAGATCCCTGCCCTCCCAGCTGTCAACCTGGACTGCACATTTGCAATTGTTTGTAATTAAACCTGGGAATGACCACAAACACCCTAACAAACAAAAAAGAGTGATGAGATAAAGAAATTTTAGTTCTTTGATGCTTTAAAAATATTTTAAAATTTCACATGCCAAAGATCTTTCTCATTTCTTAACATTTTTGTTTATCCTTTTTAGATTGATTTTTCTGCAGTAAAAAATGTAATCACAGATAAATATATAGTGTCTATTTTGCAAAGGTGGCGTCTAAATGTGCTGCGATTGAATTTTCGTGGTTGTGTTCTCCGATTGAAAACTCTGAGATCTGTCAGTAAGTATGTTTATTAACTGTTTGTCTTGCTTCCCTGTATTTTAAAATGGAAACTTCAGTTACAGTTAGGCCATGAGAATGCCCATTAAAACTATTTAAAAGTCCTATAATACAGTCAGCTCTTCCTGGAATGTATGCCCTGAGACCTGGTCCTTTGGTCATTCTCATTGATTTTTTTTGTCTAGCATTTGTGTATCTACATATCATCAATTTATCCACAATATAAGGACATATTCTCACTAAAGAAATAATAACAATAGACAGAGGAAGAAAAAATCTACTTTCCTCTCTCTCAAACCCATTCACTTACCCAGTGGCACTCAACATTATCACGTTTTCTGTTTTTCTAAAATGCATTTAAGCATTTGTGATTAAAAATACACAATTTTAATTTGTAACATTAAAGGGATAATATTGTTTTATATTTTCTTTTATATCCTGAAAATCTTTTCTGTCAGTACATATAGGACTACTACATTATTTTTAAGTACTTAAAATAATTTCCTTGATTTTAGGGAATACCATACTAAGGCTATACCATAAGTTATTTAACTTTCTTCCTACTGATGGACACTAAGGTTATTTCCAAGTTTTCTAACTTACTTTGTAAAGTTTGTGTTTAACTGTCTTAGTTCAGGCTGCTATAATAAAGTTCTGTTTTGGCTGGGTGGCTTATAAACAACAGAAACTTAATTCTCATAGTTCTAAAGCCTGGAAGTCTAAGACCAGGGTGCCTAGTCTTGGTTGGGTTCTAGTGAGGGCCTTGTTCTGGTTGTTGACTTCTGTATTCTTCCTGTATCCACATACGGTAGAGAGCAGCAGAGAGAGCTCTCTGGAATCCCTTGTATAAGGGCATTAATCCTATTCATGAGAATTCCATCTTAATTATGTCCCAAAGGCTCAACCTCCTAATAGCATTACATTGGGGGTGAGGATTCCAACATATGAATTCTGAGGGGACACAAACATTCAGCCCATTGCATTAAAACATATGTCCTTTGAGGTACATTTTTAAGTTTCCATATATATATGTCTGGAAATGAGAGAAAAAATAAATTTCAAAATATCAGTATGAGTGACAAAGATATTAATGGGTGAAAGCAAGTTGCAGAATGATATATATATAATCTAATACCATTTGTATACAAGTTTTCAATGTGTAAAATAATACTAAATACTTCATATTTTGAAATAATTTCAATACTATATATTTAAGGGCACTTGTGTACACATACACAGACACACACACAGACAGCAAAATATAAAAAGCATGCATGCAAATGAAAAACTCCAAACGCAAGATAGTGGTTACCTCTGAGATGGAGAGAGTTGAATGAAATGGGGAAGAAGTTCACAGGGCTTTGAACAGTTAGCTGTATCTTTTTAATTGAAAAAAGAAAAATACAAAATGGAGTTATTCTGACTGGTTATTGCTGGTGCTGCAGAAAGCAATGGTTTTATATATAATGTCTTTTTATCTGATCATATATTAAACTGCCTTTCTAGTTTCAATAGTTTGTCAGTTGATTCTTTTGGGTATTCTAGGTAGACTATCATATCATCTGGAAATATTTCCATTCATTCCTATTCTTATATCTTCTACTTTTTTTTCTGGTAGCAAGGATATGCAGCTATCTTGTCTTGTTCTTGAATCCTTTTCTCATATTTTTAATGAGAATGGTGTTAATATTATTATATATTTGAATTTCTGGGACACACCCTTCACAAAGACATAATGCTGTTCCATCTTTTAGAGTAGCCATCTTCTGAATGTTCCTCATTCAATCTGGTAATGTTTGCATTTGGATTTTTAGGAACTATTAATTTCTGATCCACCAAGACCATCCCTGTTGTTTTTCAAGGACATGATAGATTAGAAAAATTTGTTTCTGGTAATTTGGGTAGGAAAGGAAAATTGAAACAGGTACTTAGTCTGCCATCTTAAACCAGTTTTTACTTTTTCTTCTTTTGTTCTCTTTTCTTTGTGATTTGGTGACTATCTTCAGTGTTTGCTTGGATTTATTTCCTCTTTTTTTGTGTGTATATCTATTTTACATTTTTGTTTTGTGGTTATCATGAAGTGTATGTAGAGCAATCTTTATACATATTTGATTCTTTTAAGTTGTTCTTCTCTTAAGTTTGAATGCATTTTTACTCCCCTTCAAGTTTACTGTTTTTGACATCACAGTTCATACCTTTCTGTTTTGTGTATCTCTTAACTACTTATTGTCGATATAGATGATTTTACTACTTTTGTCTTTTAACCTTCCTACTAGTTTTATAAATGGTTGATATACTACCTTTACTGGATACCTGCCTTTACCAATGAAATTTTTTCCTTTTGTAATTTTCATAATTCTAGTTGTAGTCTTTTCTTTTTGACTTACTGAGGTCCCTTTAACATTTTTTGTAAACCCAGTTACTTTCAGTTTTTGCTCCTCTTTAAACTTCTTGGTCTTTTCTTTGAATCAGAGTGGTAGCCTTACAGAGTATTCTTCTTCCCTTTATCATTTTAAACATATCATGCCACTCCCTTCTGGCAAGCAGAATTTCTGCTGAAAAGTCAGCTGATGGTCTTATGTTAGTTCCCTTGTTGCTTTTCCCTAGCTGCTTCTAAGATTCTCTTTTTAAATTTTTGCCATTTTAATTATAGTGTGTCTTGGTATGGACCTCTGAGTTCATCATGTTTGGGACTCTTGGTTCTTTCTGGACCTGAATGTCTCTTTCCTTTCCCAGGTTAGGGAATTTTTCAGCTATCATGTCTTCCAGTTTTTTGCCCTTTTCTCTCTTCTTCCTATAATGCAAATGTTAGTACATGCAGATGTGCTAAGTTGCTTCAGTCATGACTGACTCTGTACGACGCTATGGACTGCAGCCTGACCGGCTCCTCTGTCCATGGATTCTCCAGGCAAGAATACTGGAGAATACTGGAGTGGGTTGCTGTGCCCTCCTCCAGGGGATCTCCCCAACCCAGGGACTGAACCCATATCTCTTACATCTACCTGCGTTGGCAAGTGGGTTCTTTACCACTAGTACCACCTGGGAAGCCCAATGTTAGTACACTTGATGTTTTTCCAGGAGTCTCTTAAAGTATCCTTATTTTAAAGAAATTGTTTTTTTCTCTTCAGATTGGGTGATTCCACTACTCTTCCAGTTCTGTTCGTCTGCATCATCTCATCTACTGTTGATTTCTCCTAGTATATTTTTATTTCAGTTATGATATTCCTCAGTTGTTTTTTTTTCTCTTTGTTAAACTTTTCACTGTGTTAATTCATTCTTCTCCCAATTAATTGAGCACTTCTATGATCATTACCTTGAATTCTTTATTGCATAGATTGTTTACTTCTATTTCTCTTAGTCCTTCTTCTGGAGTTTTGTCTTGTTACTTCATTTGGAACATATTCCTCTGTTATCTCATTAAGCCTAATTCACTGTTTTTATTTCTATGTGTTTAGGAAATGTAAAAAACTTACCAATCATGGAAAGGTGGTCTTATGTAGGATATGTCCTGTGGGGCTGAGCAGCACTCTCCACTGGTTACCAGGTTAAATGCTCTAGGGCTGTCCTCAGTGCGGGCTGTGAGGGTCCTTCTGTTGTGGCAGGGCCAACGACAGCGGGCAGTCTGGTAGACATGGCTGGGCCCTGGTGTGTTTGGTGGAAAGACCCTGCCTTGTTCAGTGGTTATTGGCCCATTGGGTTGGCTGTGCAGGTCTTGGGGCTGGTGTTCACCAGCTGAAGGATGGGGCCAGTTCCCAGGGCTGCTGGCAGCAGGTGTTAGGGGGGGTGTCTGGTTGCCATAGCTTATTTAATAAAATCACTGTTCATTTCAACAACCTTGAGTCTATCAAAGATTAAAAAACAAATCTCAGAGATGTTTCAGCTTTTCCAGTTTTTTTTTTCCCCCCAGCTAAGGTCAGTTGATTTATTGATGTGCCTGAAGTTATACATATTTCTGAAGTTTGACTTTCTTTTTGTTAGATTGAAAATAAATATTGGCTGATATTTTAGGCTGTTTGGCTGAGTAGCCACAAGAGTTGTACTTGTAATCCTTATCTACAAAAATCTTTAGAAGCAAATTAACTTTAACATATTATTTTAAAAGTTTAAAAGACAGATGAGAGCAAGGGTGGGAAATGCCTGTTAAAATATTATGATAGGTAGCCAGAGTATATGATGAAACACTTGAGCATACATTTGGCAAGGATACACATAGTGATTTTTAAGTCCAAAAGTTGCATTTTTGAACCTAAGCAAAACAGATTCATAAGGGATGAGAGGCTCCACTTGACTGCAGTTTTTCTACACTGACTCAATGACTGGCAAGATATCAGTTCAGAAAATGCTTGACTTGTAAATAGCAAACACCCTCTTCCAACAACACAAGAGAAGACTCTATACATGGACATCACCAGATGGTCAATACTGAAGTCAGACTGATTATATTCTTTTCAGCCAAAGATGGAGAAGCTCCATACAGTCAGCAAAAACAAGACCGGGAGCAGACTGTGGCTCAGATCAAGAACTCCTTATTGCCAAATTCAGACTTAAATTGAAGAAAGCAGGGGAAACCACTAGACCATTCAGGTAAGACCTAAATCAAATCCCTTATGAGTATACAGTGGAAGTGACAAATATATTTAAGGGCCTAGATCTGATAGAGTGCCTGATGAACTATGGACAGAGGTTCGTGACACTGTATAGGAGGCAGTGATCAAGACCATCCCCAAGAAAAAGAAATGCAAAAGGCAAAATGGTTGTCTGAGGAGGCCTTCAAAACAGCTGTGAAAAGGAGAGAAGCTAAAGGCAAAGGAAAAAAGGAAAGATATACCCATCTGAATGCAGACTTCCAAAGAATAGCAAGGAGAGCTGAGAAGGCCTTCCTCAGTGATCAGTGCAAAGAAATAGAGGAAAACAATTGAATGGGAAAGACTATCGATATCTTCAAGAAAATTAGAGATACCAAGGGAATATTTCATGCAAAGATGGGGACAATAAAAGACAGAAATGGTATGGACATAACAGAAACAGATGTTAAGAAGAGGTAGCAAGAATACACAGAAGAACTATACAAAAAAGATCTTCACAACCCAGATAATCACGATGGTGTGATCACTCATCTAGAGCCAGACTCTAGAGGCTGGAATGAGAAGTCAAGTGGGCCTTAGGAAGCATCATTACGAACAAAGCTAGTGGAGGTGATGGGATTCCAGCTGAGCTACTTCAAATCCTAAAAGATGATGCTGTGAAAGTGCTGCACTCAATATGCCAGCAAATCTGGAAAACTCAGCAGTGGCCACAGGACTGGAAAAGGTCAGTTTTCATTCCAATCCCAAAGGAAGGCAATGCCGAAGAATGCTCAAACTACCGCACAATTGCACTCATCTCACATGCTAGCAAAGTAATGCTCAAAATTCTCCAAGACAGGCTTCAACAATACGTGAACCGTGAACTTCCATATGTTCAAGCTGGATTTAGAAAAGGCAGAGGAACCAGAGATCAAATTGCCAACATCTGTTGGATCATCGAGAAAGCAAGAGAGTTCCAGAAAAACATCTACTTCTGCTTTATTGACTATGCCAAAGCCTTTGACTGTGTGGATTACAATAAACTGTGGAAAATTCTGAAAGAGATGGGAATACCAGACCACCTGACTTGCCTCCTGAGAAATCTGTATGCAGGGCAAGAAGCAACAGTTAGAACTGTACATGGAACAACAGACTGGTTCTAAATCGGTAAAGGAGTATGTCAAGGCTGTATATTGTCACCGTGCTTATTTAACTTATATGCAGAGTACATTATGAGAAACGCTGGGCTGGATGAAGCACAAGCTGGAATCAAGATTGCTGGGAGAAATATCAATAACCTCAGATATGCAGATGACACCACCCTTATGGCAGAAAGCGAAGAAGGACTCAAGTGTCTCTTGATGAAAGTGAAAGAGGAGAGTGAAAAGTTGGCTTAAAACTGAACATTCAGAAAACTAAGATCATGTCATCTGGTCCCATCACTTTATGGCAAATAGATGGGGAAACAGTGGAAACAGTGACAGACTTTATTTTTTTGGGCTCCAGAATCACTGCAGATGGTGACTGCAGCCATGAAATTAAAAGATGCTTGCGCCTTGGAAGGAAAGCTAGGATCAACCTAGATAGCTTATTAAAAAGCAGAGACATTACTTTGCCAACAAAGATCCATTTAGTCAAAGTTATGGTTTTTCCAGTAGTCATGTATGGATGTGAGAATTGGACTATAAAGAAAGCTGAGTGCCAAAGAATTGATCCTTTTGAATTGTGGTGTTAGAGAAGAGTCTTGAGAGTCCCTTGAACAGCAAGGAGATCCAACCCTACCATCCTAAAGGAGATCAGTCCTGAATATTCACTGAAGTCCTGATGCTGAAGCTGAAACTCCAATACTTTGGCCACCTGATGCGAAGAGCTGACTCATTTGAAAAGACCTTGATGCTGGGAATGATTGAAGCTGGGAGGAGAAGGGGATGACAGAGGATGAGATGGTTGGATGGCATCACCGACTCAATGGACATGAGTTTGAGTAAACTCCGGGAGTTGGTGATGGTAGGGAGGCCTGGCATGCTACAGTCCGTAGGGTCGCAGAGAGTCAGACACGACTGAGCGACTGAACTGAACTGATGCAGCGTATGTCATGTAGCACTGAACTGAACTGATGCAGAGTATATGATGAAACACTTGAGCATACATTTAGGAAGGATGCACATAGTGATTTTTAAGTCCAGCAGTTGCATTTTTGAACCTGAGCAAAACAAATTCATAAAAAATGAGAGGCTCCATTTGACTGCAGTTTTTCTACACTGACTCGATAACTGGCAAGATGAGACCAGTTCAGAAAACGCTTGTCCTGTAAATACTCCCAAAGTTGCATGTTTATGTTTCTAGAATTCATAGAATAAAATACTTAATTTTTTTTGGAATAGAATTTATGAAGTAATTTTCCAGTTTGCCTACCATATTCATGTTATTATTACTGATTCTCTCATTTATACTGATTAGTTACACTGTTGACTGATACATATTACATCTCCCCATCCACTCACCAAATACTCTGCCTCCTGCAGAAAGAAGCCCCAAAATCTCACAGAACTTAGCCAAGTAGATTCTTATTACTGAATTGCTTCTATTTGCCAGAGCAGGAGCCTTGTTCAGATTTCTCAGAAATGGGTACTAATTGAGCCACGGTGAAAACTCCAGGGGAGGGAATGTTTAATAAATGAATAATCCACACTGTTTAATATTAAATATCTTTCTCAAAGAGTCAAGATTTAGGTCAGAACTAACTCAGACTTAGGACTCAGGAGACCTTAGCTTGTAGTAAATCTTATTTACTTCAAAAAAAGAAAAAAATCAAAGACTCTTAGAACTAGTGGAAAAAAACAAACACTTGGGTATTTGAATAAAAATTCAAGTGATATTTAAACATATGTGTTCAAATATGGAGATCTCAGGATTGTATTATTTTTGACTACTATAAAATATGCTTTTAAAAAACTCCTGAATTTCATCACCTATTGAACAGAAGGAAGTTGCAACGACAAGTTATTAAATGATAAGTAAGAAATTGGCAGGAGAGGAAGTATCTAATTGTTCATTCCATCATTGATCAGCAGTGCTTCCCTGAGAAAGTATGAACTCTGATACAGAAAAATAGCAATCTTAAGCTTTCAAAACATATTTAAATTTTGGCCATGGAAGATAGTAGCGATTCTAAACAACTTACTTTTAGATGATCCAGATCAGTTTGTGTCACAATGTGTTCCACAGCTTTATTTCCAAATAGATCCCTGGGGATAATCCTGAATATAAAAATCAACCAATAAAATTCCCAACTAGCCTCTAAAAACTAAACCAGAGAGTAATTTGGGTCCTTTCTCTGAATCAGATTTAATATCCTTATTCCTTTCCAGAACCTCCACATCTCCATTGTGTGCCTTTGTTTTCTACTATGGTCACACCTGGGCTCTCTCCACCGTCAAATCTTGGATGTTTTCTTTAATATTCCACTCTAAGTGCTCATCAACAATAAGTAAATTTATTACATTTCTCTGGTAATACTTCAGATTTAACAGCTGCCTTTAATATCTCATGTTGAAAAATGTGAGAACTTGCTTTGAGAACCAGTGTCTGTTTAAGTCTCCACCCTGACCCAAACCATAGGAAAAAGGGTATAGAGGTTAGAACCTTACAATGCAGTGTCATTTCCTGAACCACAAGCTCCAGCAATTCTTCCTGTTTCCCACTCTCTTGGTTTCCTATACATATTAGTACAGATTTAAATGACTTGACCCAAAGATTGTCTCTTGCCCTCACAGGTGTTTCAGGAGAAAAAATATATACTTTATGCCTTGGATTCCTCATCTAGAAAAGGCAGATAATATTATCTACCTCAGGGGGATCTTGTAAGAATTAGAAAAAGAATATGTGAAGCTCTTAGCACAGTGTCTGAGCTCTAGTAGGTGCTTCAGAAATGCTCAACAGAATTCCCAGGTGGTCCAGGAGTTAGGACTGGGCACTTTTGTTGCCATGGCCTGGATTCAATCTCTGGTCAGGGAACTAAGATCCCATAAGCCACATGGCACAGCCAAAAAAACATGTTCAATACCATTTGTTATTTACCATTTCTATACTTCGGAATCTGTGCAAGTATCAAAGATCAGTTGCTAAAATTTGTGTGAATACCTTGATATAAGAAATGAAAATATATTCAACTCAGTATGAAAAAGGAAATCTGCATAAAAAAGTTATATTTCTAGTGATATGTACATATTTCATTTTATTTTTCTAATAGAATAGTACTATCAAAATACAAACTGATGGGGTTAGTCTCCAAATATTTCCTCTCTTTCTGGTGATCTGTTTTTCTAGGTGAGCTAATTTTAACCTGCAACCCCATAGGGCTTCTCTTCCATACTACCTGCTCCCTCAGTTGCTTCTTATATCAATTACTTTTTTGTTTCTTTTTCATCTCAAATCCTGACCCTGAATCCTAATTTAATCCTGTTTTATGCTCCTTCACATATTAGCTTAACAGGAAGGGCTCAGATCCTTCTCACTGACAGGCGACTCCATAGCCTAAATTCTGTTAAAACACCAGTGCTATTTCCACACTTACTAGTGTTTATACCTGTTCAGGGCTCATGATTCACACCATGTACAACTGCTTCTCAGAGTCCGGTCTTCTAACCAGTCTCTAATATAATTCTCAGATTCTTGGCTTATTGAATGTGACAATTCTTCCGGTTTAGCTTGACATTTTTTTTTTTGTTTTGCAAGGATCAGTGAAAAGTAGTGGAGAATTTGGGTTTACCAGGACCTCATTTTGGAGTGCACAGGAATCAAACATGGAATTTATTCAGTGCATAAGCTGACTTACTGGAAAAAAAAAAAGGGGGGGTAGAGGGGAGAGAATAAGATTTTATTATTACTAATCATTTGTATCTCTTCATTTTGATCATCTTTAGGTATGTGCACGCAGCTCTTGGAAACATGTAAAAATGAACCAAGTTTTTTTTTTATTTTTATTTTCAAAAAGCAGTAAAAAGATTTATACAGGACATTATGAAAATCTAATGCCATCATTAGGACCCAACTTCTGCAGGTTACCAGTGTGGAATCATCATCAAAAGCTGTTCGGCAAACAGGCAGGCAAGCAGGATAAGAGTATTCCTTTGATTACTATATTGTCACAACAACAATAATAATCAAGGGAACCTTCCTTTAGTTGGATAATCCTGCATAAGTAAGTAATACAGTTAATCAAAATGTAAACATGCGGTTTTCCAACACCAGTATAGCAAAGGCAAAACTAGTTGCAACAAGAACAATTCTGTTATCCCACAATAGTGATTCTTACACTTTGCTTCTTTGTTGTGTGATCCTTATGTATTTTTTCCCATTCATCATCTTCCATATCCTGGTCAAATGTTTCAGGGTATGCTGGTAATTTGTCTTTGGGGCATTCTTCATAGTAACTCCGAACATATTTTCCTACAAACCACCCTTTGTATTCTTCAGGCATTTTGCATTCCAGGCCATTATAATGCACGTTGTAGTGATGCTTTAACCAGTAGTAGAGGTAGTGGATGTTGTAATCACATCTCCAAGGGTTCTCTCTGAGCCACAAGAGTTTCAAAAAATACAAGTCTTCTAATACACCATAGTCAAAGTTTTGCAGACTGTTGTTTGATAAATCTAACTCTTCTAAATGTGTGAGTCCTAAAAAAGCAGCTAGAAACAGAAAATACTTATTAAACCAATGAGTAATTAGCACTGTATATTATGAGGACAAATTTAAAAGTAAGAGACAATTCTCGCTGTTGAAAATAAAGGAAAAGATTTTCCTTAACCTCCTTTTTCTCAGAGGTCTTACTTTAGAAAACTTCCAAGTACTTTCTCTTCTTTTTTGAAATGTATACACATCCTTTAGAAGACTAAAGAGGCCTTTCTCAGCTCTCTGAGGAACATCCTTCTTAAAAACCTGGGAATAATCTCTTTGAAATGGCAACATCAAGGGAGGAAACACTCCTGCCTCCCAGTTACTGTGGGAGGGTAGGAGCCTTTAAGGCACAAAATTATCTCTTGTCATAAAGACAGAAGTTTGTTTTCTTCTTGATAAAGCCAATTAGCTACCACAGATGGCCACTCCAATTGCTCGTAAGGTTTTAGAATGAACTATGTTTGGCGAGTGGTGCTGTCAAGTCTTCTTACTTAATAACTGAAAATGAAAGTGAAAGTCATGCAGTCATGTCCAACTCTGCAACCCCATGGACTGTATAGTCCCTGGAATTCTCCAGGCCAGAATACTGGAGTGGGTAGCTTTTCCCTTCTCCGGGTTGGATCTTCCCAACCCAGGGATCAAACATGTATCCTGAAAACACATATATGCTAGGTTGTATCTGCTTGGCCATTATAAAGGGTGAGATTTCTTTCTGCCTCTGGCAATCTCTTAGCAGATTGCCTGTTGTGTACATCACATTCCAATTTAATGCTTATTCAATAATAAAAGAGTGTTCTTTCTCTACTACTTTGTGGACAGAATTTCTGTGCTGGGTGAGGACTCTGGTTTTAATTATATTTCCCTAATAGTACACATGTCTAAATGCAAAATTCTGAAACATGTTTTTACTCAAAGCTCTCCCCTTGATTAGACTAACTAGAGTACAATTTTTATTTGAAAAATCAGTTTTAAGTTAGCTCTCTAAAAAATGTATTTTGTGCTCATGTGCACTTTTTTAATACTCACTGGAAAAATGCCACAGAGAGACATGAATTAGGAAAATATTTCAATGTAAGACATAAGTGCATAACAAATGAGAAATGTGTTCAGAAATCTGACAGCTCTTTGGGATATGAATAAACTCTGAAAATGCCTAGAAAACAACTATTTCCAAGTTTATGGGGAAGGAATTATATTCTTGTATTGCCCAAAACAAACAAAAAAAAATTTATCAATATTTTGAAAACATCTGGTTGTATTTTGGCAAGCTATGGTAGCTATCAGCTTTGAACTCATTATGTATTTAATTTAACCAGAGGGTAGATAATTAAAACAAATATTGAACACATAACACAAAATAATACACCAAAAAGCTATTTTTCCTTCTCTGAGAGTAAAGAAATCTAAACATAAATTATCCCTATTTCAGTTAATTTGAATAGACCAGGTACTCTATAACAGGCCAATCCCGATTTTAAATATTTTGTTTTTATTTTAAACATTTTCTCATTGCTGTTATAAAATACTTTTGGTTAGAGTATACAGTGAGCTTATGTTGAATTTAAAAAATACACTCTCAAACCAATACCATTAACCGTTTTCATATCATTTGTTCTCAGACAAAACCCATGTATACTTAGTTGCTCAGTTGTATCCGACTCTTAGCGACCTCGTGGACTGTAGTCCGCCAGGCTCCTCTGTCCATGGGGATTCTCTAGGCAAGACTGCTGGAGTGGGTTGCCATGCCCTCCTCCAGGGGATCTTCCCAACCCAGGGATTGAACCCAGGTCTCCCGCATTATAGATGAATTCTTTACCTTCTGAGCCACCTGGGAACCCCATGAATACTGGAATGGGTAGCCTATCGCTTCTCCAAGGGATCTTCTCAACCCAGGAAATTGAACCCGGGATCTCCTGCATTGCAGGAGGATTCTTTACCAGCTGAACTACCAGGGAAGCCCTCAGAGAATTATATTTTGGTGCAAAGCAATGACTTGGGTGTGGGGAGGAGGAGGGAGTGAGGAGCAGGCTGCTGCGAAGGAGCAAAAGGTCAGCCCTTGCAATGATAGTTCTGAAAACACTGCATTCAAAAAAAATTGCTAACATTTGTGAGTCAATCATCTCACTGTTTACTTTTCTTAACAGAAGTTAGCCCTTCAGATTGAAAACATCTGTAAACAGTCCTATATTTTACTTTGAAAATGCTAAAGTTGTTACTTAAACCATACGTATTCGGGCACTTTGGAAAGCTACTTTTCATTTGTTCCTTAAAGGAGGTAGATTCTAAAATGGGGATGTCTTTTTTCCTTTTACTGCAATAATATCTGGCATTTTATGAGACTGTTATTCACACTGCCTTTTAAAGATTGATATATTTCACTGCATTTGTATACCTACCAGGATAGGTATTAAAGTAAGTTTGCTTTGGCAGTATTTCAACTCAAAACCCTGAAATAGAGAAGGTATTTATTTTAAAAGTTTTAAAGGTCATTTGACTTAAATGACCAGCCTGAAATGACCACTTAAAAGTTCTGAGATACTTTTTTGTTCCAGAAGATTTACCAAGGAAAGTGGTTGACATTTGCCAGGTGCTCAGTACATATTTGTTAATGTAGAAAATATCATACTTTCCTGAAACTGAGTTGAACAAAGGGGGAAAAGGATAATACTGCAGGCACTATTTGCAATACCCAAGACATGGAAGCAACCTAAGTGTCTATCAATAGATGAATGTTTATATATATATATACACATATACACACAATGGAGTATTACTCAGCCAGAATGAAATATTGCCATTTGCAGCCATATGGATGGGCTTAGAGATTAAAATAATGAGTGAGTAAGTCAGTAAAACTATACACTACTATATATAAAATAAACAATAAGGATCTCCTGTGTAGCACAGGTCACTATATTCAATATCTTGTAATAATTTATAATGGAAAAGAACCTGAAAAAATACATATGTATTATTGAATCACTTTTCTGTACAAATGAAACTAACACAGTATTGTAAATCAACTATACTTCAATTTAAAAAGACCTAAACTGACATTTCACCAAAGACAAATAGATGGCTAACCGACACATGAAAATATGCTCAACATTGCTCATTATCAGAGAAATGCATATCAAAACTACAATGAGATATCACCTCACAGCAGTCAGAACGGTCGTCATCAAAAAGTCTACAAAACACTTCTTTGGGCCAATTGAATAACTGACCAATTGAATAACTGTTGCTTAGTTATATACACTATTACATACTTCATAAAGCAACAATTTGAGTGCCAAGCAAGTTCTAATTTAAGCATCATATTAATTTAAATTCAAAGTTCTTTTTAGTTTTTCAAAAACTAAATTGCATTTACTATAAATGTTGCCAGGGAATATTTGTGGCCTATTAAAAGGGCTATTTGTGGAACTTACCAGGATCTATGAATTGAATGCCATTGCTGCTGAGGTTTAATTTCTTTAACTCATGAACATCTTCAAACTCCTTGGGTCGAAGTTGGTTGATTTTATTGTGTGACAAGTCAAGTTTAACAATATCTGGAGGAATGTTGTTTGGAACTTTCTTCAACTCTAGAAAAAAAATCATGTTCAGGTTACCAAGCTCTCCTCTTGACCCCACTGACTATATCACTCATGTGACTAAAGAGTCAGCTCTTGAAAGGAAAAGGGATAACCCATCTAAAGCCAAAGAACTTTACTATGAACAAGCCTGAGAATATACTGAATTCCACCAAAGCCCAGCAACCTAAGTGCATCTCACTTAGAGGAGCAGATATCGCTCATTGCTGAAATGTTCTGAGAAACTTCCTAGAGATGGCAAGAAATCAACAGGAGGACAACAGGCAGTGTGGGCTAGTTGGGCTCAAGGCTAACCCTTTGTTAGAATCACCTGGAAAGCTTTTTAAAAACAGAAAGCTGAAACAAAATAAAACTTACAAATCAAACCATTCCATGCGCGTCCCCTCTGATTCCCTTCCTACTCATCCAAGAGCTTTGACTACTAATTACTGCCTCTCTGCAGCATCTTCATTTCATCCCTCTCCTCTCAACAGATAAGCTAGATTTCACCATCCTAAAAAAGAAGCAAAAGCCCTTGATTTTGATGACCCTCAAGCTGTTATCTTATTTCTCCTTTCCTTGGATGCTAGAATTCAAGAAAGTATAGTCCTCATTTGCTCCTCCTGCTTCCTGATCACCATTTACTCCCTGAATCCTTGTGACTCAGCTGTACTCACTCATCCCTAACTCTTCCCAAGGTACTGCAGTAACTGGACTCCTCAGGAACAACATTAATAATAATAATGCTGCTACCACTACTACTGCTACAAGAGAAGCCTCTGGAAGAAGAGTCCAGTTTTCATAGGTTAATAGACAATTAAGGTTCACCTATCTTTCATATTTGTCTTTAAATTATTCTTTTATAAAACTATAAAGTGTGTTTATTTTATATTTTAGCATAATACTTGCCCTTTATTTTAATCTTTAGCAAAATATTCTGAAGAGGTTTTGCTCAATTCTAAGTAGAGCAAGTGGAACCTGTGAAGAGAAACAAACCTGTTCGGACCAAAGAAACTAGAAGCAACAAATAAAATATGCAGATTAGTTCATACCTGAGAAGTAGCATGACACAAAGGCTTCTTGAATATGTAGAAATTCTTTGAACTAGGTACAGTAAAGTTTATGAAAGGTGGTATCCATCTATCCATGATTCCCTTTTTGCTACAGAATAACAGAGTTGCTGATAATTTCTTCCAAATATTTCTTAAAAACCCTCTGGTATATATGATCTCTTAACTAATAGCATGTTTACCTTCATAAAGATCCAGTCTTATTTCCTCCCTTCTTTTAACAGCTTAGAATCCATGGTCAATGGATGGTTCCTTCTCTGGTATCCTTATTACTGTTAAATTAGCTTTTTCTTCTTGAGGGGATCTTAGTATCTTTGTATAAGAACTTTGCTAGGTGCCCTATTATGTGCAAGAATCCTATAAGCTAGTAAGTACATTTATCCTCATTTTACAGATAAAGTAGAGGCACAACTTGTTCATAGTCACACACCTAGGATTTAAACACAGACATGCTAGCCCCCAAACCTATGCTTCTAACTGCTAAGCTCTGCTGGCTAGTCATGGTACCTTTCAGCTTCATTTATGCTGCCCATCTGCCTAGAATCCTCAAACTTGGCATATGTAGGGTAAAGTGAGGGTTGAGCAGCAACAGGGGTGGAAACAATATATATTGGGACGGCTATAAGACCTGTCTGGCTCTATATTTAAAATGACATCTCTCTGCTTTCAAGCAGACAACAGTAATAATACCATTTCCGTTTTTTTTTAATAGTAGATAGCAACATCAGACACAGTGTACATCTTACTGACGTTTTTTTCCATTTTTGTACCCTCCTAGCCACGAAAGCTTCATGAAGGAGGTTTAGAACAATGCCTAATATATCACAAATAAATAAGCTAGCTTCTAAAATGGCACCCAACAATCCCTCTTCTGATATTCATGTTCTTGTGTAAACTCTTCTCCCTAAGTATGGGCTGAACCTAGTGACTTGCTTCTAACAATAGAATATAGCAAATATGATAGGATGTCACTTTCATAATCAGGTTAATAAGTAACTGTGACTTCTGTCAGGCTAGCAGACTCTCTTTTGGTGGCTTTGATGAAGCAAGGTGCCATGTTGGAGAGACTCACACGGCAAGTAATTAAGGGAGGCCTCTGTCTGACAGCCAGCAAGGAACTCAGGCCCTCTGTGCTTAAGGAACTGAATCCTGCCAAGCCATATGAGCTTGGAAGAAGATACTTTTCCAGTTGAGCCTTCAAATGAGACCACAGCCCCAAGCCCTTGTCAATACCTTATTGCAGCCTCGTAAGAGATCCTGAAGCAATGGACTTAGCTAACCTATGTCTGATTTCCTGACCTACAGAAACTGTGAGATAACAAAGTGTGTTGTTTTAAGCTGCTTGGGTTTGGGGTAGTTTTTGGCAGCAACAAAGTTAGTTATCTAATAACACATGGGAAATAATGAGCTTGTTAAGTATGTTGAGTTTCAGTTCAGTTGCTCAGTAGTGTCCGACTCTTTGAGATCCCATAGACTGCAGCACGCCAGGCTTCCCTGTCCATCACCAACTCCCGAAGCTTGCTCAAACTCATGTCCATTGAGTCGGTGATGCCATCCAAACATCTCAGCCTCTGTCATCCCCTTCTCCTCCTGCCTTCAATCTTTCCCAGCATCAGGGTCTTTTCAAATGAGTCAGCTCTTCGCATCAGGTGGCCAAAGTATTGGAACTTCAGCTTCAGCATCAGGCCTTCCAATGAATATTCAGGACTGATTTCCTTGAGGATGGACTGGTTCAATCTCCTTGCAGTCCAAGGGACTCTCAAGAGTCTTCTCCAATACCACAGTTCAAAAGGATCAATTCTTTGGCACTCAGCTTTCTTTATAGTCCAAATTTCACATCCATACATGACTACTGGAAAAACCATAGCTTTGACTAGATGGACCTTTGTTGGCAAAGTAATGTCTCTGCTTTTTAATATGCTGTCTAGGTTGGTCATAGCTTTTTTTCCAAGAAGCAACTGTCTTTTAATTTCATGGCTGCAGATACTATCTGCAGTGATTTTTGAAGCCCAAAATGATTCAGCAATATTGAAAGTGTGAAAGTGAAAGTGTAAGTTGCTCAATCATGTCCTACTCTTTGCGACCCCATGGGCTGTAACCCGCAAGGCTTTTCGTCCATGGACTTCTCCAGGCAAGAATACTGGAGTAAGTTGCCACTGTCTTCTCCAGGGGAATCTTCCCAACTCAGGGATCGAACCTAGGTCTCCTGCATTGCAGGCAGATTCTTTACCATCTGAGCAACCAGGGAAGCCATAAGAATATTGAGCCCTCTTATAGTAAAAGTGCTTTGAAAATTTGGATTGACTTTATTTCCATCCTGTGATAAGATACTGTCTTGTCTGACCTAGAGCTGTGTCTGCCAACACACAGAAATGTGAAAGATTTTGAGATTTGAATTTATTATAATGTTGCAACACTGAGGTAATATCCTCCTTTAGGACCAGCAAGACCCTGACTGGAGAGCTACATTCTCTCTTACATACTCCACATACTCCACTTACTCCACATACTCCACTTACATACTCTCTCTTACATACTCCATACTCGTAAACAAGGAGATGGAGATCCTAGGAAGAACTGAAAACCACAGAGAACACTTGAGGGCAGGCAGAAGAAATAATTTCTTGACATTTAGCATTTAGAATAACTATTGACAATGAATGTTTGTGGCATTTTCTCAGATTTTTAAAAGAGGAATAAAGTTTTATTTCAAAATACCCAGGATCCCACCTCCCTTCTCTTCCCTCACTGTGACCACATTGGTCTAAGCCACCATCACCTCTTGTCTGGATTATCCCAATACTGTCCTAAGTCCATGTGACTTTAAAACGTAAGTCAGATCTGTCATTTTACCAGATGGCTTGCCATCCTCCAGATGGCAGAATCCTTTGTTTCTCATCTCACTATAAATAAAAATCCAAGTCCTCACCCAAACCCTACAAAGCCATTAAGGGCTGAGGTCTTCCTTGCCAGCAGAATTAGTATCTTCTAGGCTCTGGAAAGCAGCCTATTTATCAGGATTTGCTTGCTGAACCAGCGTCTGCTGGGTTGGACATGAGAGTGAATGACAAGAGACCTTCCAAGCAACCACCGTAGAACAAGTTAAAGTGGGTTTACCACAAATAAATGGGTAGAAAAAATGTTTATGAGAACACCCTAAAACCCAGCTTAACCATTGTGGCAGATCTGTGGAAGAGGAATATGAATTGCAGAACCAACTTTGGCATTGTTACCAGCAGCCCTGGGTAAAAATAGGATCCACAAGTAATACCAGCAAAGGCAAACCAAAGCCTCTACCAGTAGGCTCAGAACACATGGAAAAATCTCATCTGTTGTACGGATGAGTAAAAACAGTCCTTTGTTTTTAACCTTAAACTTAAATGACAATTGCAAATATTGATGTGAAATATGTTTGCCTTTGATAAAGATTATATAAATATAAATGTCCTGAGACCAGAAGTCAAATTTGGTCAATGCCCCCATTTCTAGACCAGGAGCCACATGGTTATTTGCTGCTATCCAATAATTTTGTTAAGTAAGTAAGTAAGTAAGTGTTAGTCACTCAGTCGTGCCCAGCTCTTTGCGACCCTGTGGACTGCAGCCCACCAGGCTCCTGTGTCCATGAGATTTTCCAGGCAAGAGTACTGGAGTGGGTTGCCATTGCCTTCTCCAGGGGATCTTCCCAACCCAGGGATCTCCTGTACTGCAGGCAGATTCTTTACCGACTGAGCTACAAGGGAAGCCCCAATAATTTTGGTAAACCTTCAATAAATACCAAATTTACTTGATTATCACCTCTGACAAGCATTGCCTCTCCCCTCACCAATTTGAGGAGGAAACTGGGATTTTTTCCATGCAATTTCCCAACTAGTAGGCTATCTTGATTGTTAGCAATGTCAGAACTACTCTGAAGGTTTGGTAGTGGTAGGTGAAGAGACATAAATGACCTTGTCTATTGCCAATTAAAGATTCCTAATTACTCTTCAAACTAAAAGTGAAATTAACTTTGGAGGCAGCTGGGAGCAATTTTTGGGCATAATTCTCCTCAGCCCTAATCTTAGCAGGAAAATGAATCCTTAAAAATAGCAAATTATTCTGGTAAGTGTGAAGCTAAAAAGCAGTTTTAAAACTTACTTTCACATATTTTTGCCAAATCCACCCATCTCAATAAGGCATAAATATGCCTTTCAACTAATCTCACATTTATTCCCTTTGAAAGACTAAGTTTTGTTGGCAAAGTGCCTGTCTCCCAGTGAATAGAGTTATTATCTCTTTTTGTTGCTGTCAGATGTTTAGGCCAAAAATAGTGATCTTTGAGGTCTATGTGGTCAAACTGGTATGTATTAGGTACCCTACGCACACCATCTGACTCATCATCTGTCAGCTGGGAAAGGCATAACTCCCAAGTTTGGGAATCTGTATTCAGGTTCCTTGTATGTGATTGAGTTTTGATGTGTTGTACATAGCCTAAGAGGACAGTCAATACTGGGAGGAAGCACCCAGAAGGCTTTTATAAAATCTTCTTGGTTAACAGGCATACCCCAAATCTTGAAGGTGATGGTATATGGTGAATTGTATGGTGACCAATGGCTTGGGAATGCTTAGGGACTGCCTACATGACCTTAAAGGGCAACTTAACTTCTCTACTCCTCAGCTTCTTTCTTCATAAAATGATAATGCTAGTATTTCTTTTAAGGTTGTGAGGAGTAAATGTGTGTGTGTGTGCTCAGTCGCTTCAGTCATGACTGATTCTTTGCGACTCCATGGACCATAGCCCACCAGGCTCCTCTGTCTATGGGATTCTCCAGGCAAGAATACTGGACTGGGTTGCCATGCCCTCCTCCAGAGGATCTTCCCGACCCAGGATCAGAAACCAGGTCTCCTGCATTGCAGGTAGATTCTTTACTATTGAACCACTGGGGAAGCCCCAAGGATTAAATGACAATGCATATGGAGAAGGAAATGGCAACCCACTCCAGTATTCTTGCCTAGAGAATCCTGTGGACAGAGGAGCCTGGTGGGCTGCTGTCCATAGCGTCGCACAGAGTCAGACACGACTGAAGCGACTTAGCATGCATGCATGCATTGGAGAAGGAAATGGCAATCCACTCCAGTATTCTTGCCTGGAGAATCCCAGGGATGGAGGAGCCTGGTGGGCTGCCATCTATGGGGTCGCAGAGTTGGACACGACTGAAGCGACTTAGCAGCAGCAGCAGCAGCATTCGTTTGAGAAAGTCACATTGGTAAGTTCATTACACACGATGTTGACATCTCTGTTAGGTTTGTCCTGTCATATTTTAAAAAGGAATTGCTTAATTTGCCTTTAAGGAAGTGCTTTCAGAAGGAACCACATTAGAGTCTCCTGAAGCAGCCCGCCCCACCTCAGCTCCTACTGCTCTGTGCAGACCCCAGCCCATGGGCAGTCATCGCTCACCACCCCCACCCATCCACATCAGTCTGACTGCTGCCCCCAGGTTCCTTCCTTCTCACTGCCCAGGCTGGCAGAGCTTTACTCGGCATGGATGTGACGATCCTGATGCAGGGGCCTGTCCACATTGAAAGGCTGCCTTACAGCTCTGCTTGGGTCTTGAGCTTTCGCTTTTGGTCTTCTAGTAAAGATGTTTAGAATCCAAAAAAAAAAAAAAAGTGCATAAAACTGCTATATCTTAGGCACACAGAGCATTTAGATGGCAGTTCTCATTAATATGGGCTTCCCTGGTGGCTCAGATGGTAAAGAATCTGCTGGCAATGCAGAAGACCTGGGTTTGACCCCTGGTTTGGGAAGATCCTACATGAGATCTTACATGGTGTCCAACATGTGCTAGTTGGACACTGCTAGTTCCACTCTTGACTTCTTTAGGGCTTCCCTGGTGGCTCAGATGGTAAAAAATCTGCCTGCAATATGGGACACCTGTGTTCGATCCCTGGGTTGGGAAGATCCCCTGGAGAAGGGAATGGCTTCCCACTCCAGTATTCTTGCCTGGAGAATTCCATGGACAGAGGAGCCTGGCAGGTTACGGTCCATGGGGCTGCAAAGAGTTGGACACAACTGTGTGACTTAAAAAAAAAAAAAAGAGATCCTACATGGTGTCCAACATGTGGATCACAATCAAAAATATTACTCTATTCAGGCAGAGAGTTAAGAGATGAACACTGCTGAACATTCATTCTTAGTAGTTGACATTTATTATCTATTTGTAGAATGAAATAAGGAAAACTACAATGGATAAAATTCAGATTGTCATACTTGAGTTCTAGTCATGATTTTTAATTTCTATGTATTTTTATTTTTAAAAGTTGCTTAAATTACTGCTTTGTAAGAGCAAAGGAAGAAGCTCAATTATTGCCATCAATCTAAAGAACACAGCCCTGTGCCAGGCAGTATCAAAGGGAATTTAAAAGACAAGATCTTTGACTTTAAACTTATAGGAATCAACAATATAAAAAATGAAAAGTAAATGATCAGCTGAATCAATAGAGTGATATCAACCACAGTGAAAGAGATTTATATTGATGATATTAAAAGAAAAAACTACCCTTCATTTTATAATCTAAAATGTATAGGTTCTGATTCACATCATTATTAATAAGTGGAGGAACTTAAGTTGTCCTTTAGTGTATGAACCTGAATGAAATGTACTGACTGTGCATGTCATGAAACTTTGCTTTCCAGTAAATAATATGTGTTTCTAAAGCAAGGGTAATGAATTTATGGGGCATATCTGAAAGGTTATATTTAGACAACAATAACTTGAGGAAGGAAAGCAATAAAAATAAATTCGTATTTTTCTAAGTTTTCTAAGTTTGCCAAGAGACAAAAATATTATGGAAACAAAGACAAAGGCAGAAATAGACTCACTGGAGAGGGAATGGCCCAAGGGTAGAAAAACAGTAAAAAAGAAAGTTCTTTCCTACTACGTTATCTTTTTTTAAATTACAGTGTGGTCTAGTTGTAGAAATCTTCAACTTTGTTTTGATGGCATTTTTTCTCAGATAATTAATGAGTTAACTCTATTTTCTCTGGTATAGTAAGTGCAAATGAACTTTAGCTTAAGGATAGAACCTCAGCAATATCAAGTAATTTTCTAACTCAAGTCTAGGAATAGTAGCTTTGTAATAGCTTTTTTAAATACATAATTCAAGTTTTTAAGCATTACAAAGAAAATCCTAGTAAAACATGTTCTTTGGTGTGAAGCACCAAGTACTCACTGTAACAGTGTTAGGGAAATTCCACCCAATCTGGCTACAGAGAAACTAAGTGTACTGACTTTCCTTGAATTCTTTAATGCTTCCCTTGTTCAGGAGCTTGTTTGAACATGATTAGATTAATTCTGGATGTCAGCAGGCTCAGGTGGACTTAGCTTTGCTGCTTACCTGTGAGACCACAAGCAAGTGTCTGAACGTCCCTTAGCCTCTTTCTCCTCCTCCTCCCCTCTACAGATGGGGATACTACTACTACCTTGCTGGCAGCTGTGGACAGCATGTATGTGGAATACTTGGAGCATAGTAGGTTCTCAATTAATGAGCACTTTCTCTCAAACTTAGAGGATCCCATGATGGCATCTCCTAGCTTACAATGCTGTAATTGCTCTACTTTAGCATCAAAATTCACACAGTGTCATAGTAAGCAAATCTTTTGGTGTCATATGGTCATGGTGTGATCTAACCAGGTGCCACCTTCCACACTCAGAGTGAGGGGGGCAAGCCTTAAGCATGACTTTGCTGATAAATCAACAAATTGACTTCTGTTTCTTCAACATCAACAGATTCTTGTCTATAATTTCTTCGAGAGGTGCTGGAGTCTCTCGGTTCATCTTAACCTTTACTTTCTGTTCTTAAAAAAAAAAAACACAAAAAACCCTTACAGTAATTGGAAGGAATAATACCATGCTCTATACGACCCTAATTCAATGACATCTGGCTTTAATTTAATATTACAAATAAGTTATTAACCCATGCCAGAAATGAAAGAGACAACTAAATTGTTTGTTGTCCTAGGGTAGATTAACAGTGCTCAGGCCACACTTTGAGAGTGTCTTCACTAATTTGTCAAGAGCCTCACTAAAATCTCCCATGGTGGAAATGACACCAGAAATTCTAAGTCATGGGGGTGGGGGGTGGGGGTGCAGGGATTCCTAACATTCAAAAAGCATTTTTAATCATCCACAAAAATGAAAAAGTAAGCAACTTACAAACCTTTTCTTCTGCAGTCCAGTGTCTGTATGGGAAATACGTAGTTGTGGCAAAGAGAAGAGTCTACCTCAGTCTTGATGACTGGGGGTTTTCCTGACAACTGGGGTTTCGGATCCAATTGTTCATTTTCTTCTTCATTACATAACTGTTCAGATTTTACCTGCCTCAGTTTTTTATTTTTCAGTTCTTGTGGGCTTTCACACTTGGCATAGTTCCCCAAATTCCGGTTTCTTGGAATCTGCAGCATTGAAATAAGTGTTTCCATCTCACAAGTACAATGCCAGGGGTTGTCATAAAGACGCAGGTAGCTCAGGAGAGGTGTATAAATGAACACTTCCTCTGTCAAGACTTTGATCTGGTTGTGCTGCAGTAAGAGAGTGGTGAGTTTATTTAAACCGAAGAAAGCCTCACTCTCAATTTTGGAGATCTCATTCTGTTGCAGATCCAAGCTTTTCAGCTTTTTAAACTTGGAAAACATGCTGTTCTTCAGTATGCGGATTTTGTTTCTTGCTAACAGCATGTGCAGCAAATCCTGAGGCCAGTCGGGCAGCACATAAACTAGTTTTCTTTCTTGACAATCTAAGTATTTTTCGTAAAGGTACGTGTACACTTCACAGGGGAGGCCTGGTGCATAGCGTTTGACCGGGTTGGAGTTTTTCCGGCTCCCACCAGCCCTGCCATGGTTCACTCGGTTTCTTGCACCCCCAGGGCTTGCCTTGCGGAGCTCAGCGGCTTTACAAAAGAAAAGTAGGATTACGATGGTCACCACACGCATCCTGACATCCAGCTGGTCCCAATTACTTGGTGTGACAGATGGAACAAGGAAAGTATTCCTTTGAAATCCAAGTTTGGGAAATCTTAACTAAAGCAGTTCAGGAAGAAAGAGACCCAGCTGAGGTACGGCAGTCCCTAGATTGCAAAAGGAAAAAAAATAGAGACCTTTGTGAACACTGCAACTGATGAATAAAATCAAATTTTCAAGTTATTTTTTTTCTAAATTATGAAAGTATGATAACACACTTACAGGAAACTTGGAAAATACAGAGCAAAGTTACATATAGTTCCACTATATATTACAATTATTTTTAAGTAGGCAAATGAAGATTTTTTAGTTGGGGTTTCAATATCAAACTCTCAAAAATTAATAGAATAGACAGAAAAGTAGAAGGAAAGAGTAGACCTGAACAACACTATGAACCAATTCAACATAATTAAGATTTATACAATTTTCACCCAACAGCAGGATACAAATTCTATTCAAGTTCCCATAAACTCTAAACCAGGAGACATGGAACTTGTTATTTTTTATTTTAAGGCAAAGGCATTCCAATTATTATAATAAAGGTACATGTAGAAAGTGGTGTACAAAGCTCCATGCCCTCCTGCTTGCCTGGTTTCATGGCTAAATGTTTGGGCTCTAAATGTGAATCAAGGCTCTTCTACTGTAACTGTGTGTTTTCAGGCTAATTACTTAACCTCATCTTCAGCATCTGTGAAGAGGGACTGATGATACCTCTAGTATTTTGGGGGAAGATGAAACAGGCTCACCACATTGAATACTTCACAGTTCCTGGTCCAGGGGAAGAACTCAGTTAAACTGTTAGAGCTTAGCATTATGAAAACTGAAACTGGATTCAAGAAATTAAAGGGATTTTTCTTATAGCTTTGAGATGTGCAAACAAGAGTAGGACTCCAACGGATGTTCTGAACTTATTTTTTTCTTTCCTTTGCTGTCTCCCAATCACCAGTCATGTTGAATGTGGGCTCTAGAAATGCTCAGGGTAAATTGCAACTGTCCTTGCCATCTCCTGCACATCTTGGTTCAAATGTCACCTTCTCAGCAAAACCTTTTCTGGCTGCTCTATTTAAAGTAGCATCCCTTCCCACTCACTGGTGATTCTCTAATCCATTTCTTGTTTTATTTCTCTCCAGAGCATGTATCACCATCTGTCAAAATAAATATTTTGCCTCTTTTGTTTATTGTCCTTCTTTCCCAACTAGGATATAAACTTCCTAAGGACAGGAATTTTTCTCTGTTTTGTTCACTGCTGTATTTCCAGCACCTGCAGAGTTTCTAGCACATAGCAGGTTCTTGTTAAATGTTTGTTGAATTGCATGAATTCAAGTAACTGCTATTTAAAATATAAATAAGCTCATAAATTTAGCTGTCGTTTTGGAATCTATTTTCTCTTCAGTATTACTGATGACTCCAAAATCTGCACATTTTAAAGAATTTTTTTCATTTTTAAAATTCTGAAATTGGTTCTGGTTTGCACTTATTACTTAGGACATAGTTGTAAGGAGGAAGAAATGTTCAAAATGGATTTATAATTGATAACATTTCTTTTGTTATTATCGTGGGTCTCTGAGGTTACGAGCAACAGATGTGTTTTCTATTCATTGTCTCAGTGTAAATGCCAGGATCACCCCCTTGCCTGGAGTTTTCCTGATTGTAGGGGTCTCCTCCATTTAGAATGCCTTCTCCCCTCTTTGCCCCAAACATTCCTCCCATTCACTGTTTTGTGTTCCCTCACTGCTTCTTTTCTGTCTCATATTTGGAGTCTTACTCATGCCAGTCTAGACCCAGAGAGCTGATTGTGTAACACTTTGCTGTCTAGCTCTTTGCACTCATGTCTTGATTTCCCTGCTAGATCACAAGCTGAGCAGGTGTCTCTGGTCCCAGAACTCATCAGGCACTTGGCCTTTCTGACTCTCCACATATCAATCTAAAATTCATTGTAAACTTTATGGATATCTAACCTAAAATATAAACATTCTGTCTATTATTGTGCATCCTGAATTATTCATGACATTCATACCGAAGTATTTGTTGGGGGGAAGTGTCCCGATGTCTGCAACTTACTTTAAAATGCATAAGAAATTAAGGTGGATTGAGGGACAGAGAGAGAGATGTACAGGTGGGTATGTGGTCAAGCAAATATAGTAAAATATGAATTGTAGAATATGGGTGGTGGGTATATTCATTGTACAATCCATCAATTCTCTCAACTTTCTTTGTATGCTTGAAAAATTTCATAATGTTAAAAGGAAACAAAACCTCCCAAATTAACAAAAATGTCACACCACAAAAAAAACCAAATTGTTTTTTTTCAAATGCTTCAAAGCTAAAAAGCTCTAAGTATATATAGTTTCTCAACTACAGTAGTATTTTTCTCTTATCCCCTTTCCTTTTGTAATTCTCAAACAATAATAAGCATATTTTAATTTTAAAGCCCAAAGAAATCATTTTTCTAGGAAAGGAAACCATATACTTAGAACAAGTTACTTACCAGGGGTTTTGGTTTGCTTTCTAATGAATACACAGCACTGAATGTAGGTTGGAAAAACTTAAAGTTTAGATATTTGTAATATGTTGTTTAGTAATATGTAACTTGTTTGATTTAGGTCTCTGTAAAAACCTGCAAGAGCTGAATGTCTCTGACTGTCCCACACTCACAGTGAGTATAAGAAGCTTATTTTACTGTTCTTTATATGGATTCAGACTTGCTCCACTAGAGTACTAATAACACAGAGGTTCTGCCAAAATACATGCCTGTGTGCTCATTTATATTAAATATGGAAAAAGCAAACTATGTTAAACATTGCCAAGAAATTTTATCCAATTTATATAATGCTATTATTTATCCTATGGATATGCCCAAGGATGGAATCTCTGGATAGTGAAAACTATTCAACAATAACACAAAAATGAGCTATATTTATGTTTAAGGTCATGTGTGTATGAGACAGAAAAAAATGGGCTCCAGCAGAGACAACAGGGTCAATTTATCAGTCTTCCTGGCTGTCAACTGTGGTGCCCAAGAGGATAGAAATGAACACATAACCCTAGTCAGCTCCTTCCTTGGCCCTGTCTCCAGGCTATCCTCTACTTTCAATCTGTCTTCCACTGCATGATCACAGAAAATTCTTTCTAAAAGGCAGATCTGACCATTTCACTACTATCTTCCACCATTTATACAAATGCCTGTCATCCACACTACTGGATAAAGTCAGTTCTTTAAAATTACTGTACTCTGGAGACCCTTGGTGATCTTGCCTCTGCCTTGCTCTCCAGTCTCAACTTCTTCTAAATCCTGCTGCACATTAAGTTGTAGCAGCCACAACCTATGTTTTCTTCGCTGCATGCACCAAGCTCCTCTTGCTGTTCTGCCTTTGCACAGGCTATGCTCTTCACTTGGAGATAGGAGGAACAGAATGAAGAGCCTGATTGCTTCGTGCTCCTCATAAATCACCAGTTCCAGATTGAAGTCCATGCACCTTGGCACAGGTGAAAAGACTTCATGAATCAGCTCCTTCTTGCTGTCTACCAAGACTCATCATTAGTTTCTTCTTTCAGGTTTCTACTTTATTTCATTCTTTATGAGCATATTTTTAGTACCTACTGTGTTAAAGATATATTATATATAGGGAACTTATATATTATAAAATAGAGGCATTATAGGGAATTTAAGATGAATTAGGTTCCAATTTTTGCCCTCAGGGAGCTTTACTTCTTGCTTGAAAAAAAGATCATATTCTGTAAATTTGGCTTTCTAATAGGAAAGTCAAAACAATGCCATCTGTGCTGAATTTGTGAACATCAAAGTCTTTTTTCCAGTTTTAGTCTAATAATATACAGGGCTGATAATTTTATCCAGCTACATTTTACTATTGTCTTTCCTTTTGAGACAAAGACTAAGAGACAGGCTTACATTTAAGGAGCTGAGTAACATTCATTCAAAAAGGTTTGATTTTTAAGAAGCTTGCCTTATGAATATATTACATCCAGAAATATTTGAATGCATTGTGGACAAATTCCACAGACCATCTTGCAGTGTTAAACACAGACAGTTTTTTCCATTTATGTGCTCAAGTACTTGGGGATTGCAACTTGAGTTCTTTTGTTCTTTTAAATATTGAAAACAAAATTAGTTTGAATTTCCTTCAGACAGGAAAATGAAGAGAATGGTTTGCTTCCTCATCTCAAAGGAACATCAGATTATTCCATGTTACAGAAAGCCTACTACATCTTCCTCTCGCTGATTCCCACAGTTACATCTGTGTGGCTACTTCTCTGAGGGTGTAAACCAGCTTTCTCTCCTCCTCCATGTCCCATTTCATCTGCATTTTTGCCGGAATCTTCCAACAGGCACATAGTCACTTTGATAGTTGATTGACACCATGAATATTTTTGAAGATAGATTCTTTGTATTAAACTATAATGCCACACATTATGCTTTTTCTCTCCATTCCTGTTGGGGAAAAGTGTACTGTTTACTTTTTTAAATCTATACATGTATATCCAAATCCTACATTTCTGTGATGGAATGTCTAGAAAACTCACCAGCATCTTGAATGCAGTGGCAAGAGTACACTGTTTATTAAAAGCCCTGTGCTTGTTCTCAGGCATTATTGACATACAGAATCTTTTCTACAGCAAAACTACAGTTTTACACCTTAAAAAAACCCTTGTGTTCTCTTTAAAGTGTGGTTTGCACCTTAAATCAACCAATCTTATCCCATGTGCAAGATGCTTTGACCTGTAGGATTTTGTTATTTTAATATTCATGATTCCAAGAAGTAGCTAGGAATAGAATATTAAGCACCGATAATCCTGCTGAAACTAAATGTTTGCCATCCTTTGTGCTGTTGGGGGCAGCCATACTGACCACGCAGAATCCCTCCCCAAACCACATCAGCTAGCCTAGTGACAGTTTACCTCTTCCTGTAATGGCCTATTTCTAGGACAATGTACCACAGATATTTAAAACTAGCAGACCTCTTCAGTATTTCTGGGGAGACTCATCCACCATCATTAAATAAACACAAACTTGCTGCTACTCATTCTAGAACATTTTACAAATAGTTACACACAAGAAGCAGCACCACTGCAATCCAAGCTTGCAATTCATCTGTCTTGTAAATGTGAGTTTAGGGCTCATGATTGAAATCATTCTTTGTTTTTATGTCTTTCTCATGTTGCAGTCACACTGTTTTCCTGTTCTGGTTTTCAGCTCTCTGGAGGAGGGCTGACTGAATCTTTAAGATTCTCCTGCACAGTTTCCCCAACACTAAATTTCATGTTCAACATGTATGCAGCCTATAATTCAGGCCATCTCAAACTTATCATAAGTTTGGTAAAATCTGTTCAGCTGTTTTAAATATTCAGTAACAGAACCACAGAAGCTTCACCACACACAAACATCTCTCTCTATCCATGTATAAATATGGACTCACTTTTTAATGAAATCCAGCTGAAAGAGTTTACTACTCCTGTCTTTCAGAATGATTTTAGTAAGTTTAAAAATGGATCCCTTTTCAATCATTTTCATGCATCTAACGAGTCAAGACTGTTTGACACTTTGACATGAGCTCAAATTTCCTGTCATGGAGTTGAAATGGCAAGGGCTCAAATTTTAATAAAGTGTCATTGTGACGGAATGGGACTTTTATTTCCAAAGAAACAGTGAAGTGGAGTTGCTCAGTCGTGTCTGACTCTTTGAGACCCCATGGACTGTAGCCTACCAGGTTCCTCCATCCATGGAATTTTCCAGGCAAGAGTACTAGAGTGGGTTGCCATTTCCTTCTCCAGGGGATCTTCCTGACCCAGGAATAGAACCCAGGTCTCCCGCATTACAGGCAGACGCTTTACCGTCTGGGCCATCAGGAAAGCCCAAAGAAAGGGAAGGGGAGGGAGTGATGAAGTTGCAAGCAAAGCAACCTTCTACTTAATTTGATTTATAACTAATAAAGAGTGTGATGAGACCAAGTCTTGCATATACTTTTTGGGGGGCAGGAAGAGAGATGATAGATAATGGGGAAATAGCAAACCCTGTTAGACTTTGATAAGATTCTTCCCTCTATTGTTATGCAGGATGAATCAATGAGATACATCTCTGAGAGCTGCCCTGGAGTCCTGTATCTCAATCTATCTAACACAATTATCACCAACAGGACAATGAGACTCCTGCCAAGGTAATGCTTATGTTATCTGTATTACCCTGAAAATAGTTATGCTCCTCTGGGCCCTGACTTGCTGTAGTATCACCCAAAGGCAGTGTTCCTTTTACTAACACCCCCATCCTGATAACAGGAGACTGCTTTCAAGTCCCACTGCTTTCAAGTGCCGATGCTCTCCCTTCTTGGTGGGTACCCATTGAATAATTAACTGATCCTTTGCCTTGGCGGGTGTTTTGGTGTCACTCTTGTAGCAATTTGCCCAGGAGCTTGAGTTAAGCTCTGCTTGTCTCTTTCTGGTGGTGCTCATTCTTGGACTTTGAAGCCTGGCCCCTCATTTCTAGTCCAGTGTTCAGACTTCTCTACAACAGAAACCCAATATCCTTTTTTTGACCTATGGACTGTTGACAAGCTAGCACTTCTTTGGAGGAGAAGGCACAGAAGAATATATTACTAAGAGCTGACAGGATATTCAACTTTATCCAAAATTTACATCATTCAATTATTCCTTATTTTCACCAAGGAAAAACTAATCAGGAAAGAGTATATACTCATATTGGGAGAGATTCAAAACATTTTTCAAACTCCTATGAAGGAGTGAATCATTTTTGAGAATGTAACTATTTTTAGATCTTTTTAAAAATGACAATGAGGCATTTAGAGATGCTTAAACAGAGAAAATTCTAGGTGGTACTCTTTCTTATCTCTCTAACCATTTTCTGGAAATGTGCAAGCCTAGGAAAAGGGTAGTGACATATTTGTTTATCTCATTAATTGACTTGTCACATTCTGTTCAGTCAAATCTACCAAATTTTCCCTTTGAAATTTCTTGTGAGTCTTTTAAAAATAGAGTTTTCCTCCTTCCAGGCATTTGATATACATTTGTTTTCTTCTATGATTTGTTTTTAAATTTATAGTTAAGCTAGAATTTATTTTGGTAGATAAATGAAGCAACGATCTAACAGGTTTGACCCATGTAGCCCAAAGCCTGTTTGTGTGCAGTCCATGAGCTCAGAATATTTGTTTTTCACATCAAGAGTTGTCAAACTCCTGGGGACAGCAGGGCGGAGCAGGGGAGGGGGAGAGAGAAATTTAGAGTCTGGGATTAGCATATACATATTACTGTATATAAAATAGACAAACAACAAGGGCCTCCTGTATAGCACAGGTAACTATATTCAATATCTTATAATAACCTATAATGGAAAAAATCTGAGAAAGAATATATTATATACATATGTGTGTGTATATATATATATATGTATACATGTATGTATAGCTGAATCACTTTGCTGTACACTGGGATCTAACACAACATTATAAATTAACTATACTTCAGTGATTTAAAAAAAGAGCTGTTAAATAACCAATTATTGCAGCATCATTTACTGAATAAAACTTTTCTCAAGTGATGTGTGATATCTCCTTACATATCTAGAGTTTGTATATAGGTAGTACTAAAAACTCATCACCTTCTAATGTTTTTGTACACATTACTATTATCTATGTTCTTGAGGTTATTTATGTCTGTTGTATCTGTATGGTGAAAATACTATAAAATAGTGTGCTCTGTGCATCTCTTCCCAACTCCATGCTCAGTGATCTCTCATTGATAGCTTGAAATCAGCCAAAATGGCATGGAAAATGGCAAATAATACAAAGTTAGGGCCTGGTTTATTTTTCTGTTGATTGTTTAGGCTGGAGAAAACAATATAGTAGATTAAAACTGTGTCATGTCTACAAACTATAGAATGGGAGAAAAGATTTGCAAATGATGCCACTGACAGGGCCTAGTTTCCAAAATATACAGATAGTTCAACTCAACAACAAAAAAATCAAACAACCCAACTGAAAAATTGGCAGAAGACCTAAATAGACATTTCTTTAAGGAAGAGATATAAATGGCAAATAGACACATGAAAAGCTGCTCAACATTGCTAATTATTAGAGAAATGCAAATCAAAACGACAATGAGGTACCACCTCACTCACACATGTCAGAATGGCCATCATTAAAAAGTCTACAGATAATAAATGCTGGATAGGGTGTGGAGAAAAAGGTACTCTCTTACACTCTTGGTGAGAATACAAGCTGGTGCAGCCACTGTGGGAAAAAATATGGAGGTTCCTCAGAAAACTAAAAATAGAATTACCATATGATCCATTCCTGGGCATATATTCAGACAAAACTATAATTCAAAATGATACATGTTCCTCATAGCAGCACTATTCACAATAGCCAAGACAATGGAAACAACCTGAATGTCCGTCGACAGAAGAATGGATGAAGATGTGGTATATACATACATGATAGAAAATCATAAAAAAGAATGAAATAATGCCATTTGCAGCAACATGGATGACATAGAAATTGTCATATTAAATGAAGTAAGTCAGAAAGAGAAAGACAAATACCATATGATATCATTTATGTGTGGAATCTAAAATATGACACCAATGAACTTACTTATGAAACAGAAACAGAATCATGGACCTAGAACAGACTGGTGGTTGCCAAGAAGGAGGGAGTTAGGGGAAGGGATGGAGTGAGAGGTTGGGGTTAGCAGAAGTAAGTGTTTATATGTACAACGGATAAATAGCAAGATCCTACTGTGTAGCACAGAAAACTATATTCAATATCCCATGACAAATCATAGTGGAAAAGAATATTAAAAAGAATGTGTGGAAATATATGTGTAACTGAATCACTTTACTGTACAGCAGAAATTAACACAGCATTGTAAATCAACTATACTTCCACAAAAAATACTGAAAAAAGGCATGTCATGTCTGTAGCTGCAACATTGTGAATAGCACAAAAAAGTGGAGCAAGCATCTTTTCAGGACTTGAAAACTGTTATCTGATTCAGCAAAGAAGTCACGTCGTTGATGACTGAGTGAAATCTGGACACATATCTTTTTCTTTCACTTTTGTCTTACTCATTAATATAAATAAATATATCCGCATTGGAATTATACTCATTCCTCAATTTTTAAAATTTTACTTCTATTTTTTGGTAAAAATAAATATAGCAGACTGACCAATTTTATTTTTCCTTTGAGTACACACAGGAGAAGACAAAAGTACCAGCTATATTTATGAGTTTGGCAAAAGTCAATGAATGAAAGCATTGTGTAAGAATCAACTGGCTATACGAAATCAGTAATAAACAGTATTGTGTATGTTACTATTTGTAATTTGTGGGCTGTTCATCTTTTATATCTGTAAAATAGTTAATGTAAAATAGTAAGATGTATAATTTTATAGTAAACATATATACATATGCATATATGTTTTTGAAGAGCCAGTTGTTAGATATTTACCAGTATGCCAATAATTAAAGATAAAATTAGAAACTAAGCCATGTTTTTACAATATTTAGTCTCCCTATCAGGAACATTTTGTTGTTCAGTCGCTTAGTCGTGTCCAACTCTTTGCAACCCCATGGGCTGTAGTCCACTAGGTCTCACTATCCCTTGGATTTCCCAGGCAAGAATACTGAAGTAGGTTGCCATTTCTTCCTCCAGGGGAATCTTCCCGACCCAGGGATTGAACCTGCATCTCCTACAGTGGCAGGCAGATTCTTTACCGAGGAGCCACCAGGAAAGTCCATCAGGAACATAGTATACTTCAAAAAAATATCTTTTTTCAAATGCTCTTAGATGTCTCAAAGTTTTGTTTTATTCATACAGATAGTCTTTGTGGTGTCTTTTTAATTGCCATTGTGCATGGTATCCTTTCTGATTATGATTCCTCATTATATTTTCTAAATGAATACTTTTGGATTTGGATATGATGTACACGTATCTTTTTAAACTTTTCATTTGTATGATTTAATTGACCTGTTTTCTTATAAAATAAGAAAACAGAGGTATGAAATTACTTTTAAAGAAGAACTTAGGCAAAGCTTGTATGATTTGATAAGTATTGTTCTCCTTTTCTGAACAAACTGTTGTATATTTGCTTACCTCTTTGACCCAATAATTATTTAGAAGAGAATTTTGTTTTTAATTCTACACAAGAGAAGACTCTACACGTGGACATCACCAGATGGTCAACATCAAAATAAGACTGATTATATTCTTTGCAGCCAAAGATGGAGAAGCTCTATACAGTCAGCAAAAACAAGACTGGGAGCAGACTGTGGCTCAGATCATGAACTGCTTATTGCCAAATTCAGACTTAAATTGAAGAAAGTAGGGAAAACCACTAGTCCATTCAGGTATGACCTAGATCAAATCCCTTATGAGTATACAGTGGAAGTGACAAATAGATTTAAGGGACTAGATCTGATAGACAGAGTGCCTGATAAACTATGGACAGAGGTTCGTGACATTGTACAGTAGACAGGGATCAAGAAAATCCCCATGGAAAAGAAATGCAAAAAAGCAAAATGGCTGTCTGAGGAGGCCTTACAGATAGCTGGGAAGAGAAGAGAAGTGAAAAGCAAAAGAGAAAAGGAAAGATATTCCCATCTGAATGCAGAGTTCCAAAGAATAGCAAGGAGAGATAAGAAAGCCTTCCTCAGTGATCAGTGCAAAGAAATAGAGGAAAACAACAGATTTGGAAAGACTAGAGATCTCTTCAAGAAAATTAGAGATACCAAAGGAACATTTCATGCAAAGATAGGCTCGATAAAGGACAAAAATGGTAAGGACCTAACAGAAGCAGAAGATATTAAGAAGAGGTGGCAAGAATACACAGAAGAACTGTACAAAAAAGATCTTCACGACCCAGATAATCACGATGGTGTGATCACTCACCTAGAGCCAGACATCCTGGAATGTGAAGTCAAGTGAGCCTTAGAAAGCATCACTACGAACAAAGCTAGTGGAGGTGATGGAATTCCAGTTGAGCTATTTCAAATACTCAAAGGTGGTGCTGTGAAAGTGCTGCACTCGATATGCCAGCAAATTTGGAAAATTCAGCAGTGGCCACAGGACTGGAAAAGGTCAGTTTTCGTTCCAATCCCAAAGAAAGGCAATGCCAAAGAATGCTCAAACTACCGCACAATTGCACTCATCTCACATGCTAGTAAAGTAATGCTCAAAATTCTCCAAGCCAGGCTTCAGCAATACGTGAACTGTGAACTTCCAGATGTTCAAGCTGGTTTTAGAAAAGGGAGAGGAACCAGAGATCAAATTGCCAATATCCGCTGGATCATCGAAAAAGCAAGAGAGTTCCAGAAAAACATCTATTTCTGCTTTATTAACTATGCCAAAGCCTTTGACTGTGTGGATCACAATGAACTGTGGAAAATTCTGAAAGAGATGGGCATACCAGACCATCTGACCTGTCTCTTGAGAAACCTGTATGCAGGTCAGGAAGCAACAGTTCGAACTGGGCATGGAACAACAGACTAGTTCCAAATAGGAAAAGGAGTACGTCAAGGCTGTATATTGTCACCCTGCTTATTTAACTTATATGCAGAGTACATCATGAGAAATGCTGGGCTGGAAGAAACACAAGCTGGAATCAAGATTGCCGGGAGAAATATCAATAACCTCAGATATGCGGATGACACCACCCTTATGGCAGAAAGTGAAGAAGAACTAAAGAGCTTCTTGATGAAGGTGAAAGAGGAGAGTGAAAAAGTTGGCTTAAAGCTCAACGTCCAGAAAACTAAGATCATGGCATCTGGTCCCATCACTTCATGGGAAATAGATGGGGAAACAGTGGAAACAGTGTCAGACTTTGTGTTTTTGCGCTCCAGAATCACTGCTGATGGTGACTGCAGCCATGAAATTAAAAGACGCTTACTCCTTGGAAGGAAGGTTATGACCAACCTAGATAGCATATTTAAAAGCAGAGACATTACTTTGCCAACAAAAGTCTGTCTAGTCAAGGCTATGGTTTTTCCAGTGGTCATGTATGGATGTGAGAGTTGGACAGTGAAGGAAGCTGAGCGCTGCAGAATTGATGCTTTTGAACTATGGTGTTGGAGAAGACTCTTGAGAGTCCCTTGGACTACAAGGAGATCCAATCAATCCATCCTAAAGGAGATCAATCCTGGGTGTTCATTGGAAGGACTGATGTTGAAGCTGAAACTCCAATACTTTGGGCACCTCATGCGAAGGGTTGACTCATTGGAAAAGACCCTAACGCTGGGTAGGATTGGGGGCGGGAGGAGAAGGGGACAACAGAGGATGAGATGGTTGGATGGCATCACCGACTCGATGGACATGGGTTTGGGTGGACTCCGGGAGTTGGTGATGGACAGAGAGGCCTGGCATGCTGGGATTCATGGGGTTGCAAAGAGTCGGACATGACTGAGCGACTGAACTCAAACTCATATACTGTGATCAAGAAATATGGACAGAATTATTTCTACTTTTTGAAATTTATGGAGATTTCTTGGTGGACTACTTAATAAAATCAGTTTCAATAAATCATCCATAAATGTTTAAAACAAGAGAGTTTCTTTCAGAGAACAAAATTTCTATGTATATATGCATGTGCATGTATAAATTCTTAATGTCATAGTGATATAGTAGTTGCCTATTATAATGAAGTTTTTATTAATTTATTTTTATGTTATTTAACACATAAGGATTAATAAGTAGTATGTTTGTACATACAATCTATCTATAAATTGTAGCACTTGTTTACATAAAATTATATTTTTCTATCATGGTTGATGTTTCTTTGTCTTAAATTCTTTTAAAATGCTATTTACACAGTCACCTTTGTTTTCTTTTGTTTGTGGTTTTGTGAAATAACTTTATGTATACCCATAATTTTTAACCTTTGTGTTGCTATATTTTAGGTTTATCTTTCACATGTAGCAAAAGAGCTAACTTCTATTTTTAAAAATTTCAATCTCTTTGCCTTTTTAAGAAACCGGTTTAAAAGACTAATATTTCTTGTCAAAACTGAGTATATGTCTTATTTTTATCATCTTGCTTTATGTTTTTTATTTTTTATTTTTCTTACTGCACTGTACTTATCTTTTCTGCTTTTTGTTATAAAATGTGTTATATCTATAATCTGAATGCATTTAGATAAATGCATATTCTGTCGTGTATTCTAACTAGTGGTTATTTCTATGTTTTTTAAAAACATGCTCTATCATGCATTTCTCTAATTATCAGTCACAATGAAACAGTAACTTTGGCTCCCCCTGTGTTCGACAAGAGATCTAATACATTCTAATTCTCCCTTGAACTTGATGTTCCTCTACTTTGACTCACTTATATGTAAATACATACTAATTGTGATTTTTATCATCTAACTTTCTTTTTAATATTGATTTTTGGTGTACTCAATATCATAATCATATTTATGATTAGGTAGTCCTAACTCGAGTTTTGGAGAAGGAAATGGCAACCCACTCCAGTAATCTTGCCTGGAGAATCCCATGGACAGAGGAGCCTGGCAGGCTACAGTCCATGGGGTTGCAAGAGTTGGATATGACTTAGCGACTAAACCACCATCACCACCAACTGTAGCTTTGTCATTCACTGATGGTCTATTTGTATCACAATTTCCTTATTCTTTAATTTTGATTTTGATTCATCCTATGATGTGTGGAATCTGGAGGAGGAAATGGCAACCCACTATCAGTTCAGTTCAGTTCAGTTCAGTTGCTCAGTCGTGTCCGACTCTTTGCGACCCCATGTATCACAGCACGCCAGGCCTCTCTGTCCATCACCAACTCCCGGAGTCCACCCAAACCCATGTCCATCGAGTCGGTGATGCCATCCAACCGTCTCATCCTCTGTCGTCCCCTTCTCCTCCCGCCCCCAATCCTACCCAGCATTAGGGTCTTTTCCAATGAGTCAACCCTTCGCATGAGGTGCCCAAAGTATTGGAGTTTCAGCTTCAACATCAGTCCTTCCAATGAATACCCAGGATTGATCTCCTTTAGGATGGATTGATTGGATCTCCTTGTAGTCCAAGGGACTCTCAAGAGTCTTCTCCAACACCACAGTTCAAAAGTATCAATTCTTCGGCGCTCAGCTTTCTTCACCGTCCACCTCTCACATCCATACATGACCACTGGAAAAACCATAGCCTTGACTAGATGGACTTTTGTTGGCAAAGTAATGTTTCTGCTTTTAAATATGCTATCTAGGTTGGTCATAACCTTCCTTCCAAGGAGTAAGCGTCTTTTAATTTCATGGCTGCAGTCACCATCAGCAGTGATTCTGGAGCCCAAAAACATAAAGTCTGACACTGTTTCCACTGTTTCCCCATCTATTTCCCATGAAGTGATGGGAACAGATGCCATGATCTTAGTTTTCTGAACGTTGAGCTTTAAGCCAACTTTTTCACTCTCCTCTTTCACCTTCATCAAGAGGCTCTTTAGTTCTTCTTCACTTTCTGTCATAAGGGTGGTATCATCCGCATATCTGAGGTTATTGATATTTCTCCTGGCAATCTTGATTCCAGCTTGTGTTTCTTCCAGCCCAGCATTTCTCATGATGTACTCTGCATATAAGTTGAATAAGCAGGGTGACAATATACAGCCTTGATGTACTCCTTTTCCTATTTGGGAATACTATATATATATTATATAGTATTTTTGCCTGGATAATTCCATGGACAGAGGAGCCTGGTGCGCTACAGTCCATGGAGTCTCAAAAAGTTGAGTTGGACATGACTGAAGTGACAGAGACGCATACATGATGACTGGAAACATGGTTTTACAAACTCTTTATCTGGAAATATGTGCAAATATTAGATTTTCAGTCATTGCTTTCTGAAGATGACTTTTTGTTGTGTTAGAGGATGAACAACAAATTCTCTCAGGGTATAGTTCTTGAATCATGTCCCTTTCGCTACTTAAAACCCTGGAAATGCTGCTCCATAATCTTCACTATTTCAAGTTAAAGAAAAGTCTAAAGCCAGCCTGATTTTTCTCTTCTTTTGTTGGTAATCTATTTTCTTTCTGCCAAGATGCTGGCAGGAATTTCCTTTTCTCTGAGAAATTAAAAACATTTTCCAAACTTGTGTTCTTTTAATTAATTTTTCCTGGGACATAGTAAACCTTTTAGTCATTAAAACTAATTTCTCAGCTAAAAAAGAGATAGTTCTCTCTTTACTTTTCTATTAACTAAATTAAAGTCTTTATTCAAATTTCATCAAATTTTCCACTCATGTTCTTTTATTTTTGCTCTAGGACCCAATGTAAGCTTCCATACTACATTCAGCTCTCATTTCTTCTTAGTGCCCTCTGGTTTGTACCAGTCCACAGTTGTTCCTTGTATCTCATGATCTTGACACTTGAAGAATACTGTTTATTTATTTTGTAAACAATCTCTCAATTTGGGTTAACTGATAGACATTTTTCTTTTTTTTTTAATGTTTCAACCCTATTTGTTCATGTTTTATCTTAAGAATCTCCTTTCATTTTCAGGTCAGATTTTTATTGCACTCCTTCAAAGCTATCATCTTATCTCTCATCATTGTTTTCTCAGCAATACTGCATTCTCTGTACCAGTAGTTCTCAAAGTGTGTTCCAAGGACAGCAGTGTTCCAATAAATGTTTAATAACTGGCTGAGGTAGGGGGTCAAGGTATGTTTTGATTTGTAGGATTTACTGATTTCTGTGACATAAATAATTCCATCATGGCCAGTTTTAAGCTATCAACATGCCACTGAATGTAGAGTTGAGAAAAGATGCTAACAATTGGTTCTCATGGGCTACTGCAAGCCAGCTCCAGCAGCATCACTGTGGAGGGCTTCTGACCCTTTCAGGAATTCTGTAGGATTCTCTGCCCTGCAGTATAGAACATCACTCAGTAGTTTTCTTTAGAAATTCCACATTAAGATATATATGTGTGGTGTGAATGAATATATGTGCATGTATGAATGTGTTTATATATATAGTACATGTGTGTATGTGTATATATGTATTTTATCTATCTATAGATAGAAAGTGAGTCGGGGGGCTGGAGAGGGGAGAGAGAGATACATATTTAAAAATCTATAAATCCATATGTGAAAATCTGAACTCTTTTAAGTAGACGATTTGGGAGTAGCATATATCACTTTTTTAAAAAACTCAAAACATTTTTTCCAAACATACTTTGAGATAACTTTTTCTTCTAGGAAATTTAAAATAATAGTACAGCTCTGCATAGTTTTTTTTTTTTTTTCCAAATCGAGGGTTTTTATTGTCTCTTTAAAATATCAGAACTGAGTCCATAGAACCATCTGCTATCTTGTCGTTTCTGCAGCGGGATCACTGAGATCTTATTCATCAGCCTGCTGAACTGTTCAGAAACATAAATACCATCCAAAAGTTTTCTGATATCCTTGTTTTTAACTGTGGTGGCTTGCTGAATCAAAGCGGCTGAATTTGACACAAGTTCAATGTCATTTACTTCAAGAATCAACTCATCTTTCTGGGCTTGAGATACTGAACAGGCAACCCCTGGCCTCATTCGAACCCTGCGTATTTATTTTTCACCCCAAAAATTTCAGATTTCCACAAGAGAACCATTCTCCTGAATAACAATGTTGATGGGGAAGTGGACATACACTGACTTCATCTTGTAACGGAAGCCCAGTGTAACACCCTTGATCATGTTCTGTACGTTGACTACAGATTGTGTGAACAGTGGCCAGTTCCTTTCTGTTTCCTCACCATTTGTCAACACGGAGCCTCTTCTTTTTCTTTCCAAGGGGACTGAGTTCTACACTGATGTGATTGAAGTCCCTCCGCAGGGTGCCTCTGGGGCCCTTCACAGTAATTGTCCATCCCTTCAAGGTAATGTCGACATTTTCTGGGATGTCGACAGTCTGATTGATGAGAATGGTCTTCATTCTCACAGTAGATGCGGCAAAGAGCTCTGCATAGTTTTTTAAGGATGTTTATTTTACAAATGAAGCTGTATCTTTAGTGGGCAACACATAGGAAAATAGGACCTAAAATGAGAATTTTGTTTTGATTTTAACTTCTAGTTCTTGCTATTGAGACAACATTCAGGATAAATGCTACTTGATACTGATATTTTTCATCATATGAAAAAAATGTACACTGACTTTCTTATCTATAATAAAAATACATTTCATAATGATTCTCTATTTCTGCTCTGCTTTCTATTGTTTTAATCATGCTTGGGTATGTAATAACATTTTTTAAGCTATAAATAACTAGAGAAGTGTTGTTTGTTGCTGTTCTTGTTCTCTCTCTGGTGCATTTAGTGTTTCTTTCCAAAGAAAAATGTGATTTGTTTGCCTTTCTTGGCAACAGTGATTTGCCAGTTTTTTATCTGAATATTTTTCCTCACTTCTTTGGGGACTTGCTCAGTTTTCTAAAGTTGAAAACAAGGGCTGCCCATAGCTCATGCCCATTCCAAAGTATTTTTTGCTTTTAAATATTTCCTGAATTAAACCACTGCCACAGTCAAGGAGGCATTCTCAGTATCTCATTTGGTGCAGCATCCAGATGGTTCACCCTTGGTCTCTCTTCCCTTATGTTGTGAGGCATATTGTCCTGAACTTAGTCTTATCATGTCTTTGACATGCTTAAGGTCTAGACTCTTCCTTTACTGTTCTTTATCATTATCTGATCAAACTTATCTGCCTAGGTTTTCCAAAGGAAACTCTCAACTCTGGTCAGTTGATCGCTACATGCTTCTCTTTCTCTACAAGCTAGAATGCCTTTCTCCGCTCTTTGCTAATCTGCAGACTTTACATCTCAAGTCACACCATCTATCAGAACTCCACAGTGATTCCTCCCTGAGTTCTAGTAGCAACATTCATTCACTTATTCACCGTGTATTGATCAACTGCTATTTCCAACTATTCTGGGCACAGAGTTGTGAGTAAAGATATTAATATTATGATCTTTGCTTCTTAATGGAGCCTTACATGCTATAGCAGCATGATGTCTATTTTTCCTATAGATGAATCAACCCTTAAATTGACTGGGAACTTCTTATTGACAAGTACTCTCATGTTATATAGTCTAGCCACAGTTCATCAGAGGCGGGTAGACAGAGTAAGCTGTGGCCGTGACTGGGAATCCTTAGGGTCCACTCTGTAAATAGGAGGTCAAGTCAATTCATTTGGATTTTCTGCAGGAATTCTATTAAAAAACTGCCTCTGCGAGACTAAGTCCAGTACTCAACTCAAAAGAATCCATATGCAAATTATCTCTTTTACAGACTGGACCTTGTGTTGAGATTTTTCAGAGAAATGTTAATTTAAATACAGAATTCTACATTCCTTCTAGTAATAGCTATCCTCAGGTGTTGAAGATCTAACACAGAGGGCCTCAATTCTTTAATAGAAAAAAATCCCAAAGAAAGAAGAAAAAGTGATCTCTGTAGTTTCTATAAGAATTGTGATGTCTTAAAGATTATAGTAACAGTAGAAAAATAAATCACAAAGAGAACCTTCCCCACACACATAAGAAAAAGTTATCAAATAATTAGAAGACATTGTCTGAAAACACTGCCTCAAGTGTAATTAGAATTATCAAGTCATCTCTGGATTGGAAAAATGATGAACCAGATCTTACTCATATAAGAGACATATTTCTTTGCCAAATTTCAGGATAAAAAGTGGCAATATTGCATAAAATTTTCCAAGTGTGATTTCACTGTCAACCAATATTTTTCTCATCCCCTAAAGCTCTAAGACTGCGGCACTATAGAAGCCTAGAAAGGCTAATAGAGCCACTCAAGATTTGTGTTTCACTTTCAAACCGATAGTTTCCATGAGGTTCCACTTTGAAGAGATAGATCTAGACTTTTAATCTCAGAGTCATTTAGTTTAATTAAATGACTCTTTTGCCAAACCTGGGGTCAGTGGATCCTCCAAGAAGATCAGGAATGGAAATCAGGGGTTCCATAAATTTTGATAGGAGAAAAAAAAAATCTCTATTTTCACTAAGCTCTAACTGAAATATAGATTAAAAAAATCAGGGTAGTATTAGCAGTCCCTGGGACTCTTTCACCCATACAAATTACAATTATTTTCTCATCACATGTATTTTCTTATAGTTGTTACAAATATTTAAAATTATCATTGGTACTCAGTACTGCTTCAAAAGCATTGTAGTTAATAGACCTGTCACTAGATGTTGTTGTTTAGCATGTTAATAAAGAAGCATATACATTATTTCACTCATTTGGTTTTTAAAAATATTTTAATAACATCTTTGGATAAAATTGGCTGCCTTTGTAATTGTATTTTATTTTATACATTAAAAACATGCTGACAAAGGGGCCATAGATCCAAAAGTATCTGTGACACACAAAAAGGTTAAAAGCTGCTTGTTCAATTCTCAGTTTTGGTATTTGTTAATGGATCACATGCACTTAAAGAAACTGAAAAATAGACTTGGACCAGACTTGAATATATTTGAATATGCATGATTGTGTAAGTATTGGTTTCATTATTATACCTGAAGAAAGACTGATTGATGTACAGAGCTTAAAAATAGGTTAGGAAGAACAGTCAGCAAATGAATGGGCAACAGATGGAGGGACAGAAACTACAGCAGACTATCAGGTTAACAGATTACACATGGTTTTACCACCACGACTGAAATAGGGTACAGATGGAATACGAGGCCCCTCAAACTCTTCAAATCAGTTGTATGCACCACTATTGCCAGTTAAGTACCTATTCCATTAAACGGAAAAAAGATAGGTCAAACTTTGTAAGAATAATTCATATGTATTATTTGAGACAGTAGTAGCAATAATAACAATATATGTATTTTTAAAGGATCTACCATATCCCTGCTGATTTTAATCATCAAAAATCATCCTCAATATAATACTATTATATATACATTCTTATGTAATTGTCACATCTTTATTAAGAGGAAAAAGCAGATACGTTACGTTCATGTTACAGATGTTCATATTACAGAAAACTACGGTTCAGGAAAGCTGGAGGCCCCACAGTTGGTCAGGGTTGAAAAAAAAGATAATGCTATAATCTCCACTTAAAAAATGTGGAAACAGTCTCTGAGCAGTTAAGGGGCAGTTGCAGTAAGTGTCAGGGCTGGGATTCAAATCCAATTTGGTCAGATTCCAAAACCCTGTGTATTTTCCATTGTGTCATGCTGCCTGCCTTACTATTCCTTTCTCCAAATTGGAGAGCTAAAAAGTTCTTAGGAATGACAACCCCCCAAGAAAATTGTACTTTACTTAGTTGAATCACAAGGGTATAATTCAGGGAGAGGAAGATAAAGCATTTCTAAAACTCTGGCAATGCTCTCAAGGGCCCCAGGAGGGTTGTGTCTTTGGGATGTTAATGCTGCTTTCTCCTTCAGAGCCCTGCCCACCCAGCCACTGGGGAATCCAGAAGACTTCCCTTTCTGTTCTACTGAATTTCATGGAAATAGTCATTACCAGAGGGAAATGTGTATGAGTCAAATAATTCGCTATGAAATATGAATTATATCATATGATATTTTCAGATTTGGGAAATAAATCTGATTAATGATCAAAGCTTGCATATCTAATTTCCCATTTATGTGAAAGTAAACTTTATTAGTCATTTGTGGGCTTTTGAGGGACAGACAGGCATTTTCCTCCTACTTTTTGTTCTTTTTGCTTTCTAGCTCACTGTTAAACTGCTGCAGATCACAAGCCAAGAGCATGTTGTTTAATTCTATTACAAGAGCAGAAGTGAGAGTTCTTGCACTTTTAAAAAATGCCAGGCTTAGGAGGGCTTTGAAAGTTGCCCATAGAGTGTCCTCAAACTGTGAGTCTTACAGAGAGTTGTCCTAAAGACCCTAATTTTTCCTGAAAGCTCTCATTTTGGTTATGGTGGTAATGCCATAGTTAATCTGTTGCAACTCCAGTGAGAGTTATAGCTTCTGATATGGCTTTATTCCTCTCACATGTTGCCCACATATTTGCAGACTGTTCTTAATCCACTTTTAAACTGTGTATCAGTCAGTCTTTCTTTAGTTATAATGATGAAACTGTTACTTAGAAAATCATGCACATGCAAATCTATTTTTTCAAGCCATTTGCTTACTATGTCCATTTTAAGAGCCTATTATGTTTAACTTTGCCTCCTTTCTGCCCCAAATCCTAACTCTCATGTAACAGTTAATCACCATTTAAATGTTTACAAAGAGTTTGTCCTCCTAGACATTTGCACTGTTATTTCGGTGCTCCAATATAAAAGCTAAATGCAACAATAACACAAACTGAAACTGCTTTCAAACACAAACTAACTTGCAAACAATATGAATGCACAGACCTCCCCCGCCCCCAAAGCTTTATCCCAATCGGTTTTCTTAAAAATCTAGACAAATCTTTATTTTCATTTGAAATGTGATTATGCATTATCTGATATGCTACTGCAATCTCCATAACAGGAAGATAATTAACAATAAAGTTCAACTCTTGAATATCTGCAAGGAGAAAAGATTAATTTACAGCTTTACTTCTCTTTGTCAGGGTGGCTTAACAAAGATGTGAGGAAACAGCTTAAGTATAATCACTTTCCTTCCTCTCCTCTCTCCCTGTCTTCTCAGGTACTTCCACAATTTACAGAATCTTAGTTTGGCTTACTGCAGAAAGTTCACAGACAAAGGTTTACAGTACCTGAATTTGGGGAACGGATGCCACAAGCTCATCTATCTGGACCTTTCCGGCTGCACACAGGTTTGTCTTTCAGCCTTCTCTTTCCTGCAGCAGGCAAAGAAGTCCTCCAGAGAACGGGCTGCATCCAGCCCCAGCCCTCATGTTATACTAACGCTGTGCACGGACTGCAGCACACTTTTCAGAGGTTTTCAATTACGTGAACACAGCTGCTTAAATTTTCCCCAGGATCGCTACTATAGGCTCTTGGCTTCCCTCCATTGGAGTGTCACATCCACAAAGAGGCAGAGCTCATTGGATGATGAAGCAGACCACTTCAGTGTAGAAACTCAGTGCACCATTATGATAGCAGAGTCCAAATCTTGAAAACTTTTTAGAATTGCTACCAAGATACAAACAAAGAAAAATATTTGGGGGAGAGGGAGGGGAGAATTTGCAAAGAACTTCCTGAAAAGTTACTTTGGTTCCACGTGGACTCTGAGAGTAAATAATATTAGGTAAAACGCTACAAGCAATAAATGTAAGAAAGGAAATACAACAAAGATAATGATTTTTTAATTGCATTATATCCTTGGGCTAAATAACATGAAGATTTGAGGTCTACGTGGGGAAATATTTAAGTCTGAAGAAATAAGACTAAGAAACTTGGGCAGAAAATATTGTGGAATTGTGGAGGGTATGGCATGGCATGGCACTGTGGAAGCAGTTCCTGCAACCTTGATAGTTTCTTTCGCTCTGTTTTGTTAGATTTAAGTCACCATTCATTTAACTTTTCTTCCACCTCTCTGTGTATTGCTATTAGTGTCATAGTATGTTCATCATTCTATGAAAATAATATAATAACACAAATGGGAACTGTTACTATATACCAGGCATCATGTTGAGTGTTTCATACATATCACATTTACTCCTCATACAAATGCTGTGCAATATAGCTTATTTAGATGAAAAGACCAAGGTTCTCAGGGTTGCACAGCTGGTAAAAGCATACTGGTACTGCTGTTATAAGCAGGTATTCCTGGAAGGAATATAGGGACAGAATGGATTTCTCCTCCAAGTTCTTGAATGGACAGAAATCTTACTTAGCCACAACCACTGGCATATCATGGTTTCCTGGTACACTAGGCATTGGGGAGGATGTAGGGGAAAGGATGCAAGGGATGCTAAGCTAGGGCTGCAAGGCTAGAGTTTGCATTTGTTTAAATCCAATCTACTGATGTATCAATAGTTTGCTAGGCACCGATATCTGCCACTCTATGATCAAGATGGCCTTAATGTTCCCTCCAGATTGACAAAACTTCAGATAGGCTTCTTCCTGACTCTGAATCCCTGACCTCCTTTTTCTTACTTTAGAAAACTTGCAGTTGTACATTCTGTTTTTGCTCCCTTTGAAATGTCAACTTCTTAAAAAGTTTCTTACCTGTTTTACAACGCATGAATGTCTTCCTCAAGGACCTGGGAGCCAGCCTTTGATATGTAACCATCAAGAGAGAGAGCTTCGGTATCTCTCAGTCTCCGTAGAATGATGGGGGCCTAACTTGGATATGAATGTCAGCAAACACAGATGGCCTGATCACAAAGGAGGAATATTTGCAAATTCAGAAATAACTCAATATGCTTTTGATACATCCCACTGATCAATCTCTCCCTGAAAGATACATCCTTTAGTCCTTCTTTTAAAATTAAATTTTACTGGACTATAGTTGATTTACAATGTTGTGTTAGTTTCTGCTGTACAGCAAAGTGAATCAGTTATACATATACATGTATCCACTCTTTTTTAGATTCTTTTCCCACATAGGTCATTATAGAGTATTAAGTAGAGTTTCCTGTGCTATACAGTAGGTTCTTATTAGTTATCTATTTTATATATAGTAATGTCTAACTCACCTCAGTGCTTCAGAACCCTCCTCACAGTGTGACTTAACTCCTTTTTCTTCTCAGTTTCCACCAAGTAATTATTGCAGCAACAACACAAACACATGCAGAGACACACAAACACACATACACGTGTCCTAAGGTTACATATTTTCAAACACAGCTCAAAGTCAGAGGTTTCAAATTAATGACCTTCTGGCCAGATATTTATGTAAAACATATAGATATAGTCTGTCTTTAAATTTTGAGCCAACATTTGGAATTTTGGAGTTTTCAAATGAAAACCTAGGCTTCAAGTTTCTCTTAAAAAAAATACATAAGAACTAGCAAACGCGGGCCTGCATTCCCACATGGTAACAAGGGGCTGGAACAGAGTCAGCCTCACTCCCTTGAAATGGAGCCCTCTCCTCCACTCAGTAATGTCCAAACATGCACTTACTCTGGGACAGTTACCACTTCAGTGCATTGCCTGCCTGTCTTAGTAGGTGTTTGAGTTTGGTCTGAATGTATCAAGAACAGATTTTGTTTCCTAACTGATCCTTAATTAGTAATTCTCAAACCACAGTGATGTTGGTATTTCACATCATGCAAAATAATGTCAGGGTGTTTGTTTTTTATTCATCTATATTCCATTTCCCTTTGTTCACTTAATAATTTAACAACAAACAGAGACTTAACCCTAGGTGTCGGGCATTGGAAATTTTACTATTTGAAACTTTCTAAGAAATGGGCTCATTATGAACCATAGATATTTTAATAATGGCTGCTGCTATAACTTCCGGATGAATCAGGAAGTTACTCCTCCCGAGGGACTTACGAAGTCTTTTGAGGAGGTTTCATCTATTTTTCTGGCTCCATCTACTTACCTGTGAGGATAGTTTCACCCTACCTGGTCTAATTCCATTGGTATGACAATACAAAATGGTTTCAAAGAAGCAAAGCTGACTATTCACAGGTTTTATAGGTTCATCCCTTGGAAACTAAAATGTAGTTTCTTTGTATATGTCTGGAATTTTGCACTATGAAGACATGTGTTAATATACCTGACCAAGGAAAAATGTCCTAATAAAACAAAAAGAGTTGAGAATAGAAGCTTATGACTAAATGTTTTTCACTGGTGTATACTGAGTGCCTGCTGCATACTGGACAATGTGATGAGTAAAATAGCATCTCTGTCTTTGGAAACTCTGGATTAACATAAACAAAATATGTCAAGAGCTAAACGTTAATGTAGTCATGGCTGCCCAATAAAAGGAAAGATGTATTTATACAATATTGTGAAAGTATTTGAACCATACTTGTTAGAAAAAATAAATAAGTGGATGATGGAGAACTACAAAGAAAAGTTAAAATCCATTACATATGCTTTAGAAATATTCTACATTCTTATGGGATTGGATAAACACTGTAGGGTGCATTAAATTATATGACTGATTTCCTAATGAATACTAGCACTTACATATTCACCTGCATGTTATCATCTTCGATGTGGCTGAAGTAACGCCTCTGCCCAGTTTCTTCTCTTTGGAAAAACCTCTGCTCCTTCTTGGCCTGAATTGTGATAGGGCTGCTGCAGTGAGCTCTCTCACTATCCTCTGCAAAGAAAAAAATTAAATTACCTGAAAACTCACCACCCAGAAATAGTCAACACTACTAGAATTTCAGGGTCTTTATGCTATGCATGTCTAGACTTCTTCTGAATTGAAATGGATTATACAGTACACATATCTTTCATTATTCCATTTCTTTATTCCATTAAATATTTTCCTGTAACTTACTTTTAATAGGTATATAGTATTCCATTGTATCAAAACACCAATTTATACTTAACCATTCATTATTGGCCTACAATTCTTTTTCCTGGTCTACCTTTTTTTGGCTATCATAAATAATCTCTGAGGAAAATTATTGTAGCCATATCTTAGCATATGTGTATGCAATTTGGGGTACAAATTTTTAGAAATGAAATGATCAGAGGTTATTTTTAAGGTTGTCCATGCTCTACAAAGATTCTCAATTTACATTTATGATGAATGTAAAATAGTTTGTTATCTTCATAAATATATTCTATATAAAAAGCTTGTCAATTCAACATTGATTATGCTATTTTATATTTTTAATTTGTATTTCTTTGATTTCCAGGCAAAGTTAAACCATACACAGGCACTTAATAAATATTTGTTGAATGATAGCATTTTTATCTCAATAAGCTGCCACTGTTAAAATATTTTTCAAAGTAATTAAAATTTTTCTTTCAAACTGGGGAATATTGGAGATAATGTAACTTAAGTTCCTGACACAGTTGGTGTTAAAAAATAAAGCCTATTAGTATATTTCTCTCAAAAAATTTTCTTCAGAGCCTGAGTGCAACATTTTCCTTATAGTATTTTCAGAAGGAAAAAAAAAAGCTACATCCATTTAACAGAATGATTCTGGCTGAATCAGTCAAACAAATTTAATTTGTTTGCTTTTATATTTACTATTTATTCAAAGTTATAAAATCTAAGCTTATACCATAAAATGATTTTTTAAAAACCACATTTAAATACAATGTGGTAAGACTCTTTGGAGACAAAATGGTTTTATCATGTAAAGAAGGCACTCTTTCCTGTGCTCCTTTGTAATTTATGATCTGGGAGACATTTGGTGACAGTGAATGGATTCATCTTTTTCTACGTCTTAAGGAATAATGTGTGACCTAACTCATGGTAGATGTTTATCAGATGCTTGTTGAACATTTGGATTAAGGTTTAGTTAAATAAGTGAAACTAATGAACCACTGTATGAGATGTTGGTAGTTTTCCTTTGCATCTCATTCTCTGCTTCAAGGAACCACTCCTCTCCCTTACCTTGTGGTTCTGAGGAGCTGTCAGTCATGACGTCGTGAAAGTAACATACCACAGTAATTGGGAACATAGGTTCTGGGGCACCTGCATTTTAATCCTGAGTTTGCTATTTGATAGGTATGGGGCTGGGGCAGGTCCTAATCTTTCTGTATACCTTACCTTCCTTATCTATGAAACAGGGAAAATGCTATTAATGGTAACTACCTGTGTTTTGTATCAATTAAATGATTTGACACATATAAGAGGCTTACAATGATGGCTGCATACAGTAAATGCTTAGCCACTATTAGATATTATTTTTAGATTATTAACAGTGTTTTCCAATGGCCACTATCATTTGGCCCAGGCCTAGACATTCTTAAGTTCCATCTGCAATTGCTACAATTTTTCCAGGAAGAACATGACCTTAGCAGAATCCATTCAGAACTCTTTAGGTACTGTAACAACTTTATGTATACAAATACACACACACACACACACACACACACATGTTACATGTATATTACATATATATACAGTAAAATAAGTCAGAGAAAACAGAAATCTGTATGTTATGGCTTATATGTGGAATCTAAAAAAAATACAAAAATATGTGTATATACAAAACAGAAACAGACTCACAGACACAGAAAACAAACTTATGGTTACAAAAGGGGAGGGAAGGGCAGGAGGAGCAAATTAGGAGTATGGGATTAACAGATATAAACTACCATACATAAAATAGATAAGCAACAGGGATTTACTGTGTAGCACAGGAATTATACCCAGTATCTTGTAACCTATAATGGAATATAATCTGCAAAAAAACTAAATCACTATGCTATACACCTAAAACTAATACAATATTGTAATTCAACTATACTTCAATTAAAAAACGAGCAAAACATGAAAGTGTTCCTCTAGCAACAAAAAAGAATACATTAATATACATACATTACTGTATTTTTTAATTCTTATATTGTGGTTCTGTGTGTGGATGTTAATTCTCATAAATTATATTGTGCTATAGCTCTCACATTCTGAAAGAGATGGGAATACCAGACCATCTGACCTGTCTCTTGAGAAACCTGTATGCAGGTCAGGAAGCAACAGTTAGAACTGGACATGGAACAACAGATTGGTTCCAAATAGGAAAAGGAGTACGTCAAGGCTGTATATTGTCACCCTGCTTATTTAACTTATATGCAGAGTACATCATGAGAAATGCTGGGCTGGAAGAAACACAAGCTGGAATCAAGATTGCTGGGAGAAATATCAATAACCTCAGATATGCGGATGACACCACCCTTATGGCAGAAAGTGAAGAAGAACTAAAGAGCCTCTTGATGAAGGTGAAAGAGGAGAGTGAAAAAGTTGGCTTAAAGCTCAACGTTCAGAAAACTAAGATCATGGCATCTGGTCCCATCACTTCATGGGAAATAGATGGGGAAACAGTGGAAACAGTGTCAGACTTTATGTTTTTTGGGCTCCAGAATCACTGCTGATGGTGACTGCAGCCATGAAATTAAAAGACTCTTACTCCTTGGAAGGAAGGTTATGGCCAACCTAGATAGCATATTTAAAAGCAGAGACATTACTTTGCCATCAAAAGTCCGTCTAGTCAAGGCTATGGTTTTTCCAGTGGTCATGTATGGATATGAGAGTTGGACGGTGAAGAAAGCTGAGTGCCGAAGAATTGATGCTTTTAAACTGTGGTGTTGGAGAAGACTCTTGAGAGTCCCTTGGACTGCAAGGAGATCCAATCAATCCATCCTAAAAGAGATCAATCCTGGGTGTTCATTGGAAGGACTGATGTTGAAGCTGAAACTCCAATACTTTGGCCACCTCATGGGAAGGGTTGACTCATTGGAAAAGACCCTAATGCTGGGTAGGATTGGGGGCAGGAGGAGAAGGGGACGACAGAGGATGAGATGGTTGGATGGCATCACCGACTCGATGGACATCGGTTTGGGTAGACTCCGGGAGCTGATGATGGACAGAGAGGCCTGGCGTGCTGCAATTCATGGGGTCGCAAAGAGTTGGACACGACTGAGCGACTGAACTGAACTGATAGCTCTCACTCTTTTCTATTTTGACAAAGTTTCTTAAGGTGCTTCTCTAAGTCACCTCTTCTCTTCAACCTCTTAATCACAGAGAGCCTCAAGGTTCAGTTTGGGTCTACTTTTCTTCTCATCACACCTTTGGTGATATCTCCTATTAACAGATTATAGCTTTAAATATCACCTACAATGACAAATACACACACACACACACATAAAATCATATATGTATAACATTCACACGCAAATATATGTTCACATGCACATATACACATACATGTATGTAATGTATGTATATAAGAGTATGTTTATATATGCATATATACATATATAAGTATATATGCTTATAGGAGTATATATGTGTATGAGTACGTGTATATATATGTTATACAGAGAATACATGTATATATGTGTGTACATTTATATACATATACACACACATATATATGCATAGACATAGACACATATAATGATAGACAATGTGTATGTTCAATCCAGACTTCTCTCTCAAATTTTAGATTCATATCTTAAAAAAAAAAGTCTCTGCTTTAAAAAATAACTCCTTGCTCCCCTTTTGGCCTTCCCTATCTTAGTTAATGACAGCTCCATGTTTACCGATGCTTAGGCCAAAAGTCTTGAATTCATCTGTTACAGATTGAATTGTATCTCCTCCAAATTAATATGTGGAATTCCTAACCCCTAGTATCTTAGAATGTGAACTTACTTGGAAATAATGTCATTGCAGATGCAATTAGTTAAGATGGTATCATTAGGGTGGGACCTGATCCAGTGTGACTAATGTCCTTTTTTTTAAAATTTGGGAAAATTTGGACACAAACATATGCATACTGGAGAGTGCCATGTAAACATGAAGACAGCCATCTACAAACCAAGGAGAGAAGCTTGAACCATATCCTTCCCTCACACTGAATGAACCAATACCCCTAACACTGATCTTGGACTTTTTAGCCTCCAGAACTGCTGGACAACAAATTGCTCTTATTTAAGCCACCAGTTTGTGGTCCTTTGTTACAGTATACCTAGCCAACTAATATGGCAATCTTAACTCCTCTTTTTCTCACACTCCACATGCATTCTTTCAGGAAGTCCAATTGACTATCACTTCAGAATCTATCCAGGATCTGACCACTCCTCACCATTTCTACAGTTACTACTCCAATCCAAGTCATCATCCAATCCATCATCTCTTGCTGGATTATTGTGACAGCTTCCTAACTGGTCTCTCTGCTTTCACTTCAACCTCTAAGTTTCTTTTCAACAAGTAGCACCTAGAATGGTCTTCGGAAAACAGAAGTCAATGTACTCCCTCAGTTCAAATGCCTGGCAAGTCTTCCTATTTGCTCAATAAAACAAAAGCCTTGAAAGGACCTTCAAGACCCCGTGTAATCTGCCTCCTTCCCTAACTGTCTCTCTGACATCACTTCCTATTATTCTCCCCCTTATCAATTCCTCTCCAGCCACACTGGCTTCCTCGCTGTTCTTTCAACACACAAGCTCTTGCCTCTGGGTTTTTTGCACCGGCTGTTTTCCTTGCCTGCAACACTCTACAGCCATCTGTACAGCTTCTCACCTTCTTTTATGCTATCTCATGAAAAGTGAAAGTTGCTCAGTCGTGTCCAACTCTTTGCGACCCCATGGACTGTACAGGGGCCAGACTGAATTCTTCAGGCCAGAATACTGGAGTGGGTAGCCTTTCCCTTCTCCAGGGGATCTTCCCGACTGAGGAATTGAACCAGGGTCTCCTGCATTTAAGGCAGATTCTTTACCAAGTGAGCTATCAGGGAAGCCCTAGTCTACCTAATATATGCCCCTAATGAATGAAGAAGTGACTAAAAGGCATCAGCCAAAATGCTCCAAAGAGATCCACATTAGTTTTCCATGTTCATATCAGAGCTCTCTAAAATATGATCTTGTTTCTTTCAAAATCTCAAAGAAGAAATATGGGTAGGATTTACAGTTTTAATGGAAAGGATAAATCTATCCTATGCATACATGAGAAAGTGCCAATTATGAGGGCAGATTACTGGTTATGTTTTTCCTTTACTCTCTGCTCTGTTTGTGTGTTACTTCAAGGGTTCTCATGTTGATATTGCCTTTGGGTAGCCACTTTTCCTACAGATTTAATGTCTCTCCAATTGTGTTTAGCAGTGGGTTATGGCATTATATAGAAAGTTAGGCATAGAATGATCACAGTTGTGCTGGTAATGAAGGCTGGGTTGTAGCCAATCTCAGGTTGAAACGCAATTGTCCAGAAACCAGTAACCCTGAACATGGAGTGGGAAAAGGATCCAGATGAAGAGGGGGTAGTTTGGGCCAAGGTACAAGGATTTAAGATTTTCAGATTTAAGTTAAACCAGACAGCAAGAGGGCTTAGAAGAGTTTCTGCCTCTCTGCTCCTTTGTTCTTCATTTCCATCCAGCCTAAATACTTTCACTAGGCTCACTTTTTGCCTTCTGCCTAAATACCCTCATACTGTCATGTTTCCCCATTCATCAGGTTAACTTTCACATATCCTTTGAGGTTCTGTTCAATGACAACCTTCTCCAGGAACCGTTCACTGACCCCTCCTTTCCCCTAACCCATCTGGGTTAAGATCTCTTCATTCCAATTCCACTAAGTGTTCTCTATGTATTTGATGGTCTGCTTATTTGTCTGCTCTCTGCCCCATTGTGAGCTCTTGATGGCTAGGATTGAGCCTGATTATCTGTATCTGTGTCCTTAGTATATCATAAATACCTGACACATAGTAAGACTTTGATCGTTTCATGAATGAATGAATGAATGAAACTGCAGCCGATTTCAGAGCATGGTTAGCGAAGTCCATCAGGTAGAAGCTCAGGACACTTGTTAGGTGTCTGAGAAGTTGGTAACTTGCTAGAGCAAGGTCTGATTATCTTTCCTTGGTAAGAGCTGAGTCTGACATTTCTTCAGATTTACTGGGAGAAAAGAGTCTAGGAAACTACAAAATATTACAGTGAAAGTTATGGTTTCATCAACTGTTTTTCAGTTATTATACAAGCCAACAAAAATGAAAAGGGATAGCATCCCAGAAATGTTCAAATGATTAGAATACTCAATACAACAACAGAGGTTTATCAGTAGTTCTTATACTATTAAATCTCTCTGAGACTCATGAATCTTAAAGGTGGACTGTGTAAACTGCAAACTGGAAGATTCTAAGGTCATTTCAGTTCTCTCTACGCTACATAAATTCCAACCTCCCCTTTCAGAGAGGCAAAGATCATGGAAGGTCTTAGTTATTCACCCCTGGGGTTTGTGGTAGAAGTGGGAGAAAGCTGCGGAGTCACCTCCAGAGATGAATGTATTAGCCAAATGGAACAGAGATTGCATAAGCAGAGCAATCTCATTCTCTCTCCCTCATAAGCAGAAGGCATGGGATGGTGAATGGAGCCCCAAACTAAAGTGAAGAGACCCCCATCTAGTCTTTGCTATGCCACATAAGCACCTGTGCAACCCCGGGCAGTTACTTGGTTTTTCTGCTTCAGTTCTCTCTTTTGTAGAATGGCTAGGTTAGGCTAGATCTTTGAAATCTTTTTCAGCTTTAAGGATTTTGTGTTTCTGTAGGATGATTAACTAAGATAACTAAAGAAGGAGTATGTGTGGGGGAAAAGAATAATGAATTTTATTTTGGAAAAGCTGAATTTGAGCTTTCTGTGATACATCTAGTTGTCAATGACAAGAACTACTTGAAAGTGGAAGTCCAGTCCTTGCAGCAGAGCTGGGAATGGAGGTACAGATTTGGTAGTTTATCAATAGAGGGTAATTGGAACAGTAAGAGTTATGTGACCAGCTAAGCCAGCTGTGAATAAAGAGATTATGTACCAAAATGAATTGGTAACAGCTAAATTCAAAATTATAATTTACTTATATTTTACCTTATTCTATATTTTAATGGACAGTATTAATAATTGGTGGGCTTCCCTGGTGACCCAGTGGTAAAAAATTCTGCCTGCTAATGCAGGGTTTAATCTCTGGGTTGGGAAGATTCCTTGGAGAAGGAAATGGCAACCCATTCCAGTATTCTTGACTGGGAAATCCCATGGACAGAGGACAGAGGAACCTGGCGGGCCACAGTCCATGGGGTGGCAAAACAGTTGGACATGACTTAGCAACTAAACAACAGCAATAAAAATTGGTACCATTTGTTGAGTATTGACTATGAACTAAATGTTGAGGTATGTGCTCTGCATTTATTATCTATTTAATATTTATAAATAACTATAAGAGGTGTGTATCATTATTCCCATTTTTGAGATGTGGAAACTGAGCACTAATGTGTTGGTCAACATCTTACACCTGAGAAGGAATAGGCAAATCCCTGAGTTACACTGGTTGCTAACTTCCCTGGTGTAAATACTCTCAATATGGTCTATTTCAAGCTAACAGAGGTCACTGAACAGTGAGACAGGAAGAAATGTGCACTATGTAATAATCATACAGATATAATAAACATATATATCTTAAGAGCATAGATAATGGTAAAGCATAATAGTAAAATAATTATGAAGTCATGAGTTTGGGTGTTCACTACATTTGTTAATATAGCTTATTTAATTTTAAGTTTATGTGTTTTAATTTTTTAGCTGGCTGTGTTTAACAACTGGCTTGCATAGTTCCTAAAATTTTAACAACCTGCTCTTGCAAGCTAATATAAGCTATCTCCACTTATAATGATGCCACGACAGGGTAAGTAACTTGCTTATGGTCACACTGAAAATGTCTGGACAAAGATTAGGACGTTGATCCATCTAATTCTGAAGACCAGGCTCTTAACCATTCAGTTCAATTCAGTCACTCAGTCGTGTCCGCCCTTTGCGAACCCATGAACCACAGCACACCAGGCCTCCCTGTCCATCATCAAGTCCCGGAGTCTACCCAAGCCCATGTCCATTGAGTCGGTGATGCCATCCAACCATCTCATCCTCTGTCGTCCCTTATTCTCCTGCCCTGAATCTTTCCCAGTATCAGGGTCTTTTCCAATGAGTCAGCTCTTCGCATCAGGTGGCCAAAGTATTGGAGTTTCAGCTTCAACATCAGTCCTTCCATTGAACACCCAGGACTGATCTCCTTTAGGATGGACTGGTTGGATCTCCTAGCAGTCCAAGGGACTTCCAAGAGTCTTCTCCAACACCACAGTTCAAAAGCATCAGTTCTTCTGAGCTCAGCTTTCTTTATAGTCCAACTCTTGCATCCATACATGACTACCGGAAAAATCATAGCCTTGACTAGACGGACTTTTGTTGACAAAGTAATGTCTCTGCTTTTTAATATGCTATCTAGGTTGGTTATAACTTTCCTTCCAAGGAGCAAGCATCTTTTAATTTCATGGCTGCAATCACCATCTGCAGTGATTTTCAGGTCAGTTCAGGTCAGTCGCTCAGTCGTGTCCGACTCTTTGCGACCCCATGAATTGCAGCACTCCAGGCCTCCCTGTCCATCACCAACTCCTGGAGTTTACCCAAACCCATATCCATCGAGTCAGTGATGCCATCCAACCATCTCATCCTCTGTCGTCCCCTTCTCCTTCTGCCCCCAATCCTACCCAGCATTAGGGTCTTTTCCAATGAGTCAACTCTTTGCATGAGGTGGCCAAAGTATTGCAGTTTCAGCTTCAACATCAGCCCTTCCAGTGAACACCCAGGACTGATCTCCTTTAGGATGGACTGGTTGGATCTCCTTGCAGTCCAAGAGACTCTCAAGATCTTCTCCAACACCACAGTTCAAAAGCATCAATTCTTTGGCACTCAGCTTTCTTCACCGTCCAACTCTCACGTCCATACATGACCACTGGAAAAACCATAGCCGTGACTAGACGGATCTTTGTTGGCAAAGTAATGTCTCTGCTTTTAAATATGCTATCTAGGTAGGTCATAACCTTCCTTCCAAGGAGTAAGTGTCTTTTAATTTCATAGCTGCAATCACCATCAGCAGTGATTCTGGAGCCCAAAAAAATAAAGTCTGACACTGTTTGCACTGTTTCCCCATTTATTTCCCATGAAGCGATGGGACCAGATGCCATGATCTTAGTTTTCTGAACATTGAGCTTTAAGCCAACTTTTTCCCTCCTTATTGACAAATTCAGACTTAAATTGAAGAAAGTAGGGAAAACCACTAGACCATTCAGGTATGATCTAAATCAAATCCCTTATGATTATACAGTGGAAGTGACAAAGAGATTTAAGGGACTAGATCTGGTAGACAGAGTGCCTGATGAACTATGGACAGAGGTTCGTGACATTGTACAGGAGACAAGGATCAAGACCATCCCCATGGAAAAGAAATGGAAAAAAGCAAAATGGCTGTCTGAGGAGGCTTTACAAATAGCTGGGAAAAGAAGAGAAGCGAAAAGCAAAGGAGAAAAGGAAAGATATTCCCATCTGAATGCAGAGTTCCAAAGAATAGCAAGGAGAGACAAGTAAGCCTTCCTCAGCGATCAATGCAAAGAAATAGAGGTGATTTTGGAGCCCCCAAAAATAAAGTCAGCCACTGTTTCCACTGTTTCCCCATCTATTTGCCATGAAGTGATGGGACAGGATGCCATGATCTTAGTTTCTTGAATGTTGAGCTTTAAGCCAACTTTTTCACTCTCCTCTTTCACTTTCATCAAGAGGCTCTTTAGTTTTTCTTCACTTTCTGCCATAAAGGTGGTGTCATCTGCATATCTGAAGTTATTGATATTTCTCCCAGCAATCTTGATTCCAGCTTGTGTTTCATCCAGCCCAGCATTTCTCATGATGTACTCTGCATATAAGTTAAATAAGCAGGGTGACAATACACAGCCTTGACGTACGCCTTTTCCTATTTGGAACCAGTCTGTTGTTCCATGTTCAGTTCCAACTGTTGCTTCCTGACCTGTATACAGGTTTCTCAAGAGACAGGTCAGATGGTCTGGTATGCCCATCTCTTTCAGAATTTTCCACAGTTTATTGTGATCCACACAGTCAAAGGCTTTGGTATAGTCATTAAGCAGAAATAGATGTTTTTCTGGAACTCTCTTGCTTTTTCGATGATCCAGTGGATATTGGCAATTTGATCTCTGGTTCCTCTGCCTTTTCTAAAACCAGCTTCAACATCTGGAAGTTCACGGTTCACATATTGCTGAAGCCTGGCTTGGAGAATTTTGAGCATTACTTTACTAGCATGTGAGATGAGTGCAATTGTGCAGTAGTTTGAGCATTCTTTGGCATTGCCTTTCTTTGGGATTGGAACGAAAACTGACCTTTTCCAGTCCTGTGGCCACTGCTGAGTTTTCCAAATTTGCTGACATATTGAGTGCAGCACTTTCACAGCATCATCTTTTAGGATTTGAAATAGCTCAACTGGAATTCCATTACCTCCACTAGCTTTGTTTGTAGTGATGCTTCCTAAGGCCCACTTGACTTCGCATTCCAGGATGTCTGGCTCTAGGTGAGTGATCACACCATCATGATTATCTGGGTCATGAGGATCCTTTTTGTACAGTTCTTGTGTGTATTCTTGCTACCTCTTCTTAATATCTTCTGCTTCTGTTAGGTCCATACCATTTCTGTCCTTTATTGAGCCATTAGACTATCATTTGTAAAACTATAAAGTGCTATATACTGTATACAATAAAGAAAATATTGCTGCATTTAAATTTTGTATTTGAGAAAAATGTTACATGGTCTTACGTGTTATCACTCAGGAGGGGTTGTAGTGTAAAAGCAGGCATGAAGCAGAAAAGACACAGTGAAATTTCTGCTTCTCTGGGTCAGCTCTTGGGCCTCAGTTTTCCTGTTAAACGAATGTTTTGTGTCCTTTCTGAATCACACTTCAACCCGTATTTGGAAAAAATATTGAAGAATTTATGAAAAATTTTATGAATCTTATAGATAAGACTCATATAAATTTAAATGGTTTTCATAATTATTAGTTTGAATGAAACTTAATACAAGTTTCATTGAAATAAAAAATAAATAAAACAAAAGCCTATTGTTTATCATCCATAGATTAATGTAATCTCTGTAGCCAAAATATTTAAGGATGTTTATTACATTAAGTAGTAAAAAATAAAACATCTGGCAACAATTTTTAGATCTTGAAGAATTGGATGACGAAATGATGAGTCTCTGGGGACTCAGATCATATTTCCCCCTCCTGAAAATAGGTTTGAAAAAATTGTAATGCTTTCTGAAAAACTAAACTTATTTCAGTTTCTTATCTTTTCCCTATCATAGCAAATGGCTTATACACAGAATTTCATAACTGCTCATAAAATTCTACTTTAGTTCTTTGGATCTGGGTGCAGCCAGTGGTTAGGATTGTAGCCATAAAGCCTCCATCTAACTCAATAAATCTAGACAAAGGAGCTCTGTGGATCATTGTGTTTTAAGAAGAAAGTATTGTAGCTGTGATTCTCTTGATTTAAAAGAAGATAAGCCTCCATTATAGCACAGGGGAAGTTGTAAGTAATTGGCCAGTGGATGAGGAAGAGAACAACGTAGTATACTCCAGACAAGAACGGTAGAGTTTAGGAAGGGTCAGCCTGCTTCTGCAGGTCTCAGCTCTGTCATTGTGCGGTGAATACATACATGCAGAGTTGGCACCCATGCTTGCCTTCCTGGTATCTGCAGGTTTCACTAATCTTGTGTTTTAGTTTTATTCTCCTTACCCACACTGAAAAATGAAAGTTTTTTTTCTTTTTTTTTTTTTTTTTTTCATGTTTGGCTGTTTAATGTTTTTAGATAAATATGGCAATCTTTAACAAAGGACAATGTTGACCATGCCTCCCCTCTCCACTTTAGAATTACTAATTCTAATTTACATTCTACACACAATTTACTTGACAACTACTTGGCCTATTTACAAGCTGTTGTTGCATCATACTTTGCTCCCAGCATGGTGTTGTAAAGGGCCTGATGGATAAGATGGGCAGGGATATTACACATGTGCACCTGGAATTATTATACAAGGCAGAAGGTGCACAATGCAAAGTGAGGGCTCTGGTTGTTGGTGCTCTGAGATGTAAGAGAAAGAGACAGCTCTACCTGAAGCTTCTTCCAGAGCTACCTGGAGAAGTGTATTAGTGAACATAGCGGCGGGAGTGGCCATGAAGAATATATAGACTGGAAAGTACAGGCACATCCAAAGAGACAGATTGGTAGGTATGATAATTAGGCCTCTTATTCTATCACCACAGAGGACATAATATTTGAAAGCCTGTCAAGCCCTCTTAACACAGATCCTGGGAAGTGTTGCTATTGAAGCCTGTGGCACATTTGAATGCAATAAAACAGAATGTCCCATAATGTTTTGGAAGAAATCCTTCTTTCCAACAGTTCATTCCACTTGCTAAGCCAGGCTTCTTTGAGGTCATCAAGAAGTTATGAAGGATATATGGATATGACTGAAGTCATCACATTACTCACTAGCCATTGGTTACAGTGCTGGTTAGAATGAGAGGGACAGCTGAAAATGGTACAGGAACACAACATGGGCTATGTCTGCCTAAGATGGGTATTTCTGTCGTCGAGGGTCTCACCCTACATATATCTCTTTTTCTGTGTTGTTGAGCTAACTGATTCAGAGACAATGTCGTAAAGAAGGACTGGAAAATGGGAGCTTGGTAAGATGTGATCCTTACTGAGGAGGGATCTGAGCTCGATTGTGCTGCTCAGCACTTTGGTCTTCTTTTCGTGTGGCTCACTGAGAGCTCATTTCCTTCACAGACCACTCTGTCCTGTTGTGCTGAGACCTAGCCAGAGGCAGATGGAGAGAATTTCCCTGTGAGCACCAAGGCTTCTCTGCCCCCATTAGCAGCAGTAGCTGTCTGCTAGGACTTGAGACTGGAACACCACTGGTGTGGCCAACTTCCTCAAGTTCCCTACCAATGGGAGCTTAACCAGAAAACAGCAGTGTGGCAGGGCTCCAGTTGTTGTCCAAATTGAAGCCAAAATTACCTCAGAAGTAAACAAAGAGAGATCCAACCCCAAATTTTATAAGAATCCTATACAGAAAATGCACAGATAGCAGATGTGGCAAAACCCAGTATTTTACCATGGTTGAAATAGTTTGCTTTTTCTCTTAGAGAAGAATCTTTAATTTTAGGCTTGTATCCCCATTATGTCAGTGAAGAGAAAGGACAACTAATAGTTGGTTGGCCTAAAAGATTCTGGCAGGAATATTTGAGTCATAAAATATTAGCCAAGCATCTTTTTGGATATTCTAAAATAAACTATGTACAGAACTAAGCATTTCATGCCAGGACAAAACTGAAAAGCTTTTCTCAGAGGTTTCCCTGCCCCTTCCCCTTTCTTTCCTGGATACAATCTTATTGGCTGATAGCACCCAGTTTTTGGCTGCATTACAAGGAACCACTCAGCTGTGGCTGATTTCTGCTATCACTTTTCCCCCCTTGTTCAGGAAATCTTGTCATGAACATGTTTCCAAGACAGCAAGAGAGAAAAAGTTTTACTTGTTTTGGGGAAGCCATTATTGGAGATACAAGTGTTAGGGTAAAAGACTTGTTGTTATTATTTGTTAAGTTATATCTGATTCTTTTGCAACCGCATGGACTGTAGGCTGCCAGGGTCCTCTATCCATAACATTTCCCAGGCAAGAATACTGGATTGGGTTGCCATTTTCTTCTCTAGGAGATCTTCCTACCCCAGGGATTGAACCTGCGTCTCCTGCATTGCAGGCAGATTCTGCTTAGCCACTGGAGAAGCAGGGCAATACACTAGGGCTGAGATAAGGGGAGAAATTTAGAAGTGTTGTGAAAAACAACTGCTCCCATCCCTGGATCTGGAGTTATTCATTATGGGGAGAAATGGTCTGTAGCCTTGGCTCTGCCATTGACTGTGTGACTCAAGAACATTCATTCATTCATTCAGTACTTATAGAGCACCCACTCTGTGTTTGGCACCATGTCCAGCACTGGGGACACACAATGAGGAATAGATAAGGAATCTATTCTCAAATCACCCAACTTCTCTAAATACCATTTCTTCATACTTATGGTGTGAGGGATCCACTAGAATGATCTCTCAAGGTCTTTTACCTCTAGTTCTTGAATCTTTATTTTTCAGTGAGCTCACAATATGCCCAGAAGAACAGTAATAGGAAAACTGGTACTTGAAACACATACCAGGTATCATGCTCAATAACCACTTTTATATACATGACTCTGTTTTCTCAAGAATCTCCTAAAATAAGTATTATTATACCCATTTTATAGATGAGAAAACTAAGCATCAGACAGGTTGAGTTGCCTTTTGTTATAAGTGAGAAAGAGATAGACTTAAACCCACCTCTGCTGGCTCCAAGCCCAGCATTCTTTCCCTGTCCTCTGTTCTCCAGATTTATAATGTTAATTTATGTCCCATGGACTTTTCCCTGTGAGTATTTATGGAAAACTTATTCAAGAATCCATGGCAGTACAATATGAAATACCTAATTTTTGTCTTATGGGTTTTCCATTAGTTTTTCCTTCCTCCTTACCTACTAAGCTTTTCTTATTCATCCCAAGGGTGATCTTGCCACTTCATCTAAGCCCAGTGCTCCCACTGCTTTGCCTCTGCTTGTGCTTTACCTTCAACTTTGAATCATTTTCAGTCTTGTCTGTAGCCAAATTCTGTACTCTTTCCCAGACTTTGTCTTTCTCCTAAATTTAATTCATCCATCCCCTAATAGTTATTCAACACAGTAAGAAGTTTAAAAGAAAAAGAGTATAAGATCATCTCCTTGGGGGAAATAAAACATGCACAGATTACAGGCCTGTTCTGTGCTAAAGTAGTTACAGACCTGTAAGGGCGAGAGAAGAAAGGTACCAGGATAGGGCTGGAGTCACTGGGACTTGAGGAATACCTAAGGCTTGATTAGATGAAAAGAGAAAGAGGTGGAGAAAGGTTACAAGGTCAGACAAAGAGCAGACAGGTCCACTGAGTACTGGAGAAGTTGGATGCCTTTCTGGCCAGAATGACGAAGTTTGAAGAGCTCTGGAAGCTGGGATGGAACAGTTGATCTGGATGTTATTGTTGAAGAATGTTAATCGGAAGGAGTACTGGATTAAGGATTTGCACATCTGTGTTCTTGCTCTACTAATTTGTAATCTGGAGAAAATCGACCAAGAGATCTGAGTCTTCATTTCCTCATCTCCTGGGGCTACCTCAGTCTATAGAAGTCTCAGCTCCTTAAAACAGCCTCTCTTCTCTTACTGTTCCTGCCTCCGGACATTTTTGTAGTATGTCTTTTAAGTGTGAGCAGTCAGTTATGAGACCTTCCACAACATAGTATAATCATATATACTCTGTGAGAACTTTAACAGTGCTGAAAAACATGATTGGTCACAAAGCTACACAAGTTAAATAATAAAAATTAAGTTATACAGTCTAAATAATAAAATTCAGGCTATACAAGTTAAATAATACTCATACACAAGCATTAAAAATGGAATTTTTGATTGGGAGTTTGGGATTAGGAGATGCAAACTAGTATACACAGGATTGATAAACAACATGGTCCTACTGTACAGCACAAGGAACTATATTCAATATCCTGTAATAAATCATAATGGAAAAGAACAGAAAAAAATATATCTGAATCACTTTGCTGTACAGCAGAAATTGACCCAACATTGTAAATCAACTATATACTTCACTAAAATATTTTTTAAAATGGAATGTTTCCCCTACTGATTTCAAACTTTAGCTTTAGGACCTCAGTTCAGTTCAGTCGCTCAGTCGTGTCCGACTCTTTGTGACTCCATGTATTGCAGCATGGCAGGGTTCCCTGTCCATCACCAGCTCTTGGAGCTTGCTCAAACTCATGTCCATCGAGTTAGTGATGCCATCCAACCATCTCATCCTCTGTCATCCCCTTCTCCTGCCTTCAATCTTTGCCAGCATCAGAGTCTTTTCCAGTGAGTCAGTTCTTCGCATCAGGTGGCCAAAATATTGGAGCTTCAGCATCAGTCCTTCCAATGAATATTCAGGACTGATTTCCTTTATGATTGACTAAGTTCCTTAATTAAATATTTAGAATTAAAATTTTAAGACTTGAGACTTTGTGTTTTAACTTGAAAATATGGGGCAACAATAAGGTCTTAAGGCTTTCTTTTTAGTTGTGTATGATTCAAACAGTTAGTGGTGCCAGATGGGGTGGATGGTCTCAAAGATGCTGATCTGGATAAAAATGTGGCCAGGCAAGCTTAGATGATCAGCCAGGACAAAGCAGGCAAGAGCAAAAAGAGCACTGACCATGAGTCTAGGAAAAGTCAACGTCCAAAATATTCAAGGAAGCTGTGATGTTAATTTTAGTGTGTCTATTTGAATGAGCCATGGGTGCTCAGTTTTTTTGATAAATATTATTCTAGGTTTGTCCATGAGGGTGTTTCTGTATGAGATCAATATTCATATCAGTAGACTGACTAAAGCAGATTGTCTTCCTCAACGTAGGTGGGTCTCATCTCAACTGTTGAGCGTCTGAATAGAACAAAAAGGCTGAGAGGAAACATATACTCTCTATGCCTGACTGTCTTCAAGCTAGGACATCAGTCTTTGCCTGTCTTCAGACAATACCTTCAGCTCTCCTGGGTCTTCAGCTTACCAGCTGCAGATCTTGGGACTTCTTAGACTCTATTGTTGTTTGAGCTAGTTCCTTATAAGAACTCTACCTACCTATGTATGCATGTTTTTTCTTCCTTCCTTCCTTTCCATCTATTTGTCTGTCTGTCTATCTATCTATCAATCTACTTATCTCCTATTGGATCTGTCTTTTCTGGGGAACCCAGACTAACACAGTAGCATTAGGATCCATATCCTAATGGGTGGTTGTGAGTATGACACAGACCAGTTATGTGAAAATATATTGGAGCTGAAGCTCTAATATTTTGGCCACCTGATGTGAAGAGCCAACTCACTGGAAAAGACCCTGATGCTGGGAAAGATTGAACATAAAAGGAGAAGAGGGCAGCAGAGGATAAAATGTTGGATAGCATCACCGACTCAATGGACATGAATCTGAGCAAATTCTGGGAGACAGTGAAGGACAGGGAAGCCTGGCATGCTGAAGTTCATGGAATTGCAGAGTTGGACATGTTTGAGTAACTGAACAACAATATGAAAACTGCCTTAAAAAGTACCTGGTAAACAATAAGTGTTATTTAAATGATAGCTATTATGAGCCCTACTGGGCTCCTATTGCTCACCACAGCCTCTCATGGAACATTTTGGATCCTATGATCAGAAATTTTTCTTCCAGTCCATGACTAAAGAGTAGAGGTAAGAGGAATTCAATTAATGTTTTCCTGAGCTTTACTAGGAAGTCTTTGAAGTCATCTAACAGGACACTTCTGGGCCAAATATCACCTAGAGGCCTGGCTTTTTAACAAGTTAAAAGGACCATGTCCTGGAGCAGAAGTCTTCAGTAGATACTCACTTTCAGCATACATTAGATTTCTTTAGGTATGTGACTGCAAGCCTACTGTGTGAGGAAGAGGACTGAATTTCCTTCTTCTTTCCTTTTATTCAATTTTTTCTGATTACAGAAGAATTATATGTTCATTAAATAAGATTTTTAAAACATAAAAGTAACATAAAAGAAAAAAAAATCATCCATAAGCTCAGTATCCAAAGATAAATAATATTTTGAAATGTTTCTAGTTTTTTGTCTATTTGTCTGTGACACATATATTTTTTAAAACAACACTGAGATCATAATATATACGGTTGCTATTCCTCTATCTCCCTGTCATATTGTGAAGATGACTTGGTACGAGAGTTCCCCCTGATATTTGTTTTTGGAAAGAGTCTTACTTTCCCATTACTGAATCAGAGCATCATCTTATTGCCCATCCATGACCATTTGTTAGGAAATGAAGTCTAAATAACAATGTTATTTTAAGATAATTCATAGGCAAATATATTTGATCTTTTGACCAGTAACTATTTTTGAACACTCTCTACCATTGTTGCTTCTATTAATGTAGATAATGATAGCTGAAAGAAATCAACATACAAAGCTATAGTAATCAAAACAGTGTGGTACTGCCACAAGGACAGACATGTAGAATTGAGAGTCCAGAAATCTATACTGTTATGGCCAACTGATTTCCAACACAGGTGCCAAGACCATGCAGTTGGGGAAAGAATATTCTCTTCAACAGCTGGTGCTGGACAAGTGGATTATCCATGAAAAAAATAAAGTAGGTTCCCTACCTCATACTATATACAAAAATTAACTGATAATGGACCAATGACCTAAATATGAACTAAAATGACAACACTTAGAAGAAAACACTGAGAATAAGTCTACATGATCTTAGATTTGGCAATGGATTATTAGACATGACATCAAAAGCATAAGCAGTGAAAGAAAACTGAGAAAATGGACTTCATCAAAATAAAAAACTTGTGTATCAAAGGACATTATTAAAAAGGGAAAAGACAACCTAAAGAATGAACAAAATATTTCCAAGTCATATACCTAAGGGTCTAGAATCCAGAATATACAGGAACTCTTATAACTCAACAAATGACAAATGATCAATTAAAAAATAGTCAAAGGACTTGAATAGACATTTCCCTAAAGAAGACCTTCAAACGACTAATAAGCACATGAAAAGATTTCAATCTCATTAGTCATTGGGCTTCCCTGGTAGCTCAGCTGGTAAAGAATCTGCCTGCAATGTAGGAGACCCCAGTTCAATTCCTGGGGTTGGAAGATCTGCTGGAAAAGGGATAAGCTACCCACTCCAGTATTCTTGGGCTTCCCTGGTGGAAGCCCAGCTGGTAAAAAATCTGCCTGCGATGTAGATTTCAAAATTACAATGAGGTACTATTTCAAACTCAGGAAATTTTTTGAGAAAGGAAAATATGAAAAAATAAAAAATAAGCTTTGGCAAAGATGTGGAGAAATTAGGACCCTTGTAGATTGCTGGTGAGAATGTAAAATAGTATAGGCATTGTAGAAAATATTTTGGTGGTTCTTTAAAAAGTTAAAAATAGAATTACCATATGATCTGGCAATCTCACTCCTAGGTGTATACCCAAAGGAATTTAAAACTGGTATTCAAACAAATAGACGTACATGTATGTTCACAGCAGCACTATTCAAAATATCCAAAAGATCTAAAACAGATAAGTGAATAAACAAAATGTGGTATAGGCATAAAATAGAATATTGTTCAGCCATAAAAAGGAATAAGGTACTGACACATACCATATTGTGAACTTCAAAAACATCAAGGCAAGTGAAAGAAGCTAGATACAAAATGACCACGTACTGCCTAATTCCACTTGTAAGAAATATTTACAATAGGTAAATCCATAGAGACAGAAAACAGATTAGTGATTGCCAGGGGCTAGGGAAGGTGTGTATGGGGAGCAACTTCTTAATAAGTAAAAGGATTTTTTTTAGGGTGATAAATGTTTTGAAACTACATAGAAGTTGTGACTGTACAAAATTATGATTAGTTAAGAGACTTTAATTGACTAATTTTATTTCAATACAAAATAGAATAACAAGTTAAATAGGCTTACCATGGTGATCATTTCACAAAACATACATATAAAAATTAAAGAAATCAAGATTAGAATATGTGTTTCCTTTTTACGTCTGCAACATGTTATGGTTTCAATTTTAAAACACAGTAGCAAAATCATAACACATCTTTGGTTATTACTATCTTTGGGTTTTATTAGAGGTGATGTTAATGGGTTTGCCCATCATTTTCACCAACTTTGTACAATTCAGATTTCAGTCCAAGGCTTCAGGAACATTGCAAACAGCTGCAGTGGGATAATGCATCTGACTATCAATGACATGCCGACTCTGACGGACAACTGTGTAAAAGTAGGTATTTGAAAACTACATTTTCTTCTCAGTCCCATTTGGCAGGCACATTTTCTAATGGCTTGAATTATTGAAAAATATGAATGGGCTTTTCATTGCAGTTGATGTTTTATATAATTATGAAATTTATACACACATTTGAACATTTGAATCTTTAAATACCCTAAGAAACTTCATTTCACATTTAGGATATTTTATTTCAATGATATTGCAATCAAATCTTACAAAATCATATGTAAGCTTAAGCATAAACCTTAAGTCTAGTTCTAAATGTTATGCTTCTAAATGTACTGATTTCTTTCAGCATTCCATTGTCTCATGTTTTCCTATCTTTTATAATATCATTTAGTTGAATCCTATGCGTTACTCAAATGTAACTGTAGTTAGTAAAGTATATTGGAAAAAGTAAAAGTTCCCATTTTCTTTGACAATAGGACAACTTAATAGTTAATGTGTCCATTTTTGAAAAGACTGAGAGAAAAACTAATCTCATGACTTTGATAAATGTGTTCTATATAATCTGATTAATCTTTTATTTTTTCCCTTCTAAAGGCTTTAGTTGAAAATTGCCATCGTATTTCATCAGTAGTCTTCATTGGTGCACCACATATTTCCGACAGTACTTTCAAAGCTCTTTCTGCTTGTGACATCAAAAAGATTCGATTTGAAGGTGTGAGATATTAAAAAGTAGTTTAGCATTAATTTTTACTTTTAATCTTGTGGAGATTCAAATACAATCCTTAACTTTTTCTTTTTTTTTTTTAAACAGGAAATAAAAGGATTACTGATGCATGCTTCAAACTTATAGACAAGAGTTATCCAAATATCAGTCATATTTACATGGTAGACTGCAAGGGAATAACAGATGGTAGCCTCAAATCACTCTCACCTTTGAAGCAACTCACTGTGTTGAATCTGGCAAACTGTGTAAGGTAAACAGTCATTCAGTCAAGAAACACTGATTATCTAGAATGTTCCAGGCTTCCTCAAGATGCTCATTGGTTAGTATAGTAAACATGAAAGTCAGGGATCTAAGTAGAGGTAAGTGCAGAGTTTTGTGGTAAAACAAAGGAGAGGCACCCAACCCAGACTAGTTACATGTGGGCACGGGGAGATTATCAGGGAATGCTCAGGATATGTGGGAATCACAGGCTCTTGTAAGATTAAATGAATTCACTAGAACATTTGTGGGCTACTTATCCTAGTGAAGGTTCTCACAGCTAGTTCAGTTAATAGGTCTTTTTCCCAAATGGATTCTGACCTGCCTGTGAAGAACCAATCTTACTGAAGTGTTTCCTCTTGGGTACTAGTTAGATTTTTCCTCTGTGTGGATCTGCTCACAGATGGCAAGTTCTTACTGAAACCCTCTTTTTCACCTGAGTTACAAATAGGCTTCTAACCTGGCATTCTCAGGTGGGCAAGGATCAAATTCTTGCTAAAATTTCTTCCCCAATTAATTATCTCAGCCTCTTTCCTAAGTAAATTTCTTAAAATATTATGGGGCCAGAAGATAACAAATAGCATGTGATCTACAAAGAAATTGGTTAATAGTTTGCATAACATAAGACAAGTCAGAGTAATAAGCTAAGCTAAACAAAATCTTAACCCATGGTCCCTATTATTAAAATGGGGAGGCACAGAGGGTTGGGAGGGAAGGCAAAGACAGGATCTGAAATGGGAAAAACCTGGATTAGGAAATGAAGCCTCTAGTTAATAGCCAATAAGGAACCGAGGCCTCCTACCAACAGACATGTAAGTGAATTTAGAAGCAGATCCTCCATACTCAGTAAATTCTGCAGATGACTAAAGCCCCAGCTGATATCTTGTAGTTGAAAGCTCATGAACAAGCTGGCATCATGATGGAAGCACAATATGGAAGCTATTATACAACAGCTAATGGACTTCCCTGGTGGCTCAGCTGGTAAAGAATCCACCTGCAGTACAGGAGACCTGGGTTCTATCCCTGGGTTGGGAAGATCCCCTGGAGGAGGGCATGGCAACCCACATCAGTATTCTTGCCTGGAGAATCCCCATGGACAGAGGAGGCTGGTGGGCTACAGTCCACGGGGTCGCAAAGAGTCGGACACGACTGAGTGACTAAGAACATAACAGTTAATCCTATTTGTATTAACATGAAATAAAATTGGATTGCACTCATGTATTTCACTCAGGCTTCTGTAGGTTAATTAATTTTAAAAATAAATGGAAGTTTTTATGCTGCCAGCAGTATACTTGACAAAACACTTCAAAGGACTCCTTGCTATTAATACAAACTATTTAGATTCTTGATGAAACATACTTTCAATACATTGCTGAGCCTACAAAGAGTAAGAGAAATATCCAGTTCATGATCCATCACCATCCTGTCAATGAGCAGACTCTCTGAGATGGAGAGTGAAGAGCAAGCAAACATAAAAGGTGGAGCTGCTATTAGCGTAAATGTTCATTTCAACATTGGCATTGAGAGAATCAATTTTAGTAAGACTCAAGACAGAGAAGCAGGATGAGACTTCTGCAGTGTTTGGACCCTTCAAAAGGGACAAAATAGTTCAAATAGATGGTACCCAAGCCCCTGGAAGAAGTTATCTCCAAGCTTTTTTGAAGGAAAGCATCTTCTCTTTAAGCATCCAGGATTCTCATAGGTTAAGATCAAATAAATAGATGCTCACAATTAAAGACCATCAAATGTATGAAGATATGAGTCATCAAGTGTAAAAAGATATGCAAAATAAATTTGAGCTGAGTAATTCAGATACTAGAAGAATCAGTCATAGAATATTAAGTAACTATGTATAAAATGTTTGAATAAATAGATAATGGAACCAGAAATATGAGCAGGAAACAAAATATGATAAAAATAACTAGACTAGCCATGGAAGTAAAAGACATTTGCTCCTTGGAAGAAAAGCTATGACAAACCTACAGAACATATTGAAAAGCAGAGACATCACTTTGCCTACAAAGGTCCATATAACTAAGCTATGGTTTTTCCAGTAGTCAGGTATGGATGTGAGAGTTTGATCATAAAGAAGGCTGAGCGCTGAAGAATTGATGCTTTTGAACTGTGGTACTATAGAAGACTCTCAAGAGTTCCTTGGACAGCAAGGAGATCAAACCAGTCAATCCTAAGGGAAATAAACCCTGAATATTCACTGGAAGGACTAATGCTGAAGCTGAAGCTCTAATACTTTGGCTACTTGATACAAAGAGCCAACTCTTTAGAAAAGACCTTGATGCTGGGAAAGATTGAAGGCAGGAGGAGAAGATGATGACAGAGGATGAGATGGTTGGATGGCATCACTGATTCAATGGATAAGAGTCTGAGCAAACTCCAGGAAATAGTGAAGGACAGGGAAGGTTGGTGTGCTCCAGTCCATGGGGTCGAAAAGAGTCAGACATGACTTAATGACTGAACAACAACAACTTGAAAAACTAATTTTTAGAAATAAAAAAAAATATGATATAGTTATTGAAATAAAATGGATTGCTAATCAGCAGATTAAAACTCAGTGAAGAGAGAAATACAAAGTTGGAAGATAACTGAAGATATGATAGCAGAGTGAAAAAATAAAAAGAAAAATGTAATAGAGTATAACAAAAGATAGGGGAGGTTTAATATTAGAGTTTTAGATTAGATTTTTAAAAATTCATCTATAGAAGATACATTTAAAATGGGAAATTTGAGAATCAAAGCATATATTTTTCTCTATCACATATCAATCTTTCAAAAATTGGACTGTGTATAGAGTTTTAGAGCAAGTCCTCACAACTTTTATAGTACTGGTAACAACAAACTATATTCTCTTACTACAGTGCAATTAAATTTGGAATCAGTTATAGAAAGCTACATTTAAAAAATATTTATGATTTAAAATGAAAATTCCAGAGCATCAGAATCACCTGAAGAGATGAATAAAACTACACATGCCCAAGCTCTATCCCAGAGCTACTGAATCTGAATATCTAGGGATGGAACACCAACTTACATATTTTTTAAAAAAAGCAACATGGGTGCTTTTGATGCACAGCCAGGTTTAGTACTAACTACATTAACCCATCAACTTGGCCATTATGTGAAAAAATCCCTTCTATTGATATTTATGCTTCCTGGATTATCTTATAAGTTTTTATATACATACATATAAACACAGATACACGTCAGTGTGTGTGTGTGTGTGTAAATGCGTGTTTTCAGGCTATTTTTTCTGTTTCAATCATTCATCTGTCTTCTACCTAATCTTGCATAGTATTTTATCTGTAAAAATGGGGAAAATAAAGAGTACATACTCAGGATTTTTGTGAGGATAAAATAAATCAATGCATATAATATGTTTAGAATAGTGTATGGCACTTAATAAACACTCAATAAGTGTTATCTATTATCATTATTATTATAGCTTAATAAATTCTTTACCATCTGAGCCACCAGGGAAGTCCATGAAATCAGAAGATGATTGCTTCTTGCCAGGAAAGCAATGACAAACCTAGACAGTGTGTTGAAAAGCAGAGACATTATTATGCTGACAAAGGTCCATATAGTCAAGGCTATGGTCTTCCCAGTGGTCACATATGGCTGGGAGAGCTGGACCGTAAAGAAGGCATAATGCCAAAGAATTGATGCCTTTGAACTGTGGTGCTGGGAAGACTCCTGAAAGTCCCTTGAACAGCAAGGAGAGCAAACCAGTCAATCTTAAGGGAGATCAACCCTGAATATTCACTGGAAGGACTGATGCCGAAGCTGAAGCTCCAGTATTGTGGTCATCTGATATGAACAGATGACTCATTGGAAAGTCCCTGATGCTGGGAAAGATTGAGGGCAGAAAGAGAAGAGGGCATCAGACGATGAGATGGCTGGATGGCATCACCGATGCAATGAACATGAACTTGGGCAAACTCTGAGAGAAGGTGAGGGACGGGGAAGCCTGGCATGCTGCAGTCCATGGGATTGCAAAGTGTCAGAAAGGACTGGGCGACTGAACAACAACAACAAAACATATTCTAATATCTAACAGACTGAAACTCTCTTCATGAGTTGTCTTCTTTTAAATTATCAGATATTTTTGCTAGTTTATTCTTCCAAAAGAATGTTGGAATAATTTTGTCACATTTCAGAAAAAAATCCTATTGAGATATTAATTGAAATTATGTTAAATAAATAAATTTTGGAAAGATATATAGTTTTATAATACTTGAGTTTCTCTTTCTTTGTCCAAGAATTATTTATTAAAAATGCATTCAGATATCTAAGTAGTTTATATCTAATTATAACTGTGTTACTAACTTTTAGTTTTATAACATCATGGTACAAAAATGTGACCTCTGTCTTTTGGAGTCTTTATTTAGGGGTAAGGCTGATGGGAAGGTTGATGGTTAAGTTGTTTATCATGTTGAATATACTTTAATAGTCCATGGAATTTAAATTACATTAATTATATTAATTTTTATGTCCCATTTGTTTGTCAAAAGCCAAGTCTAATACAAAATTGTATCTTAATTATGTTCTTTTGTGAATTCCTAATTATTTTTCCTTCAATTTGTATTTATGCTATATTATGTTTGCATAAAGGGGCTTCCCTGCTAGTTTAGATGGTTAAGAATCTGCCTGTAATGCAGGAGAACAGGGTTCGATCCGTGGGTTCAGAAGATCCCCTAAAGAAGGGAATGGCTACCCACTCCAGTATTCTTGCCTGGAGAATTCCATGGACAGAGCAGCCTGGCATGGTTTCACAAAAAGTCAGACATGACTGAGTGACTAACACTGTATGTTGCATACAAAGTCATGACTTGGATTTTTGTCTTCATGGTAGTATTTTTAAGAATTATTTGATTAAAAGGTAATTTTTTAAAAGATTGTAGGATGATTTAGTTTTTTTATGATTAGGCTTATGAATATACTTAATATTTAGAAATTTGTAACCCATATTCAAAGGCAACCAAAATTTAGAGTAAGATTTGATTTACAATGACCATAAACATGACTTTGCCTGTGTGTGTGTGCTTAGTTGCTCAGTTGTGTCAGACTCTTTGTGACCCTATGGACTGTAGCCTGCTAGGCTCCTCTGTCCATGGGGATTCTCCAGGCAAGAATACTGGAGTGGATTGCCAATCCCTCCTCCAGGGGATCTTCCTGACCCAGGAATCAAACCAGGGTCTCCTGCATTGCAGGAAGATTGTTTACCAGCTGAGCTACCCAGGAAGCCCAGAATTGCCTATAAATGTTCCAAAGCAAATAAATTGATTTAAAATGTTAAAAAAAAAATCAAATTACCAGAAAAAAAAAATCAGACTGGCCTTGGATTTTTCCTCTGAAACAGCAAATATATTTATAATTGATATTTTATTAATATTGTTTATACTGTCATATTTATACATTTGGTATTTCTCTTGCAGAGAAGAAATCCAAGACCAATCTGATTTTTTAAACATTTATTTCATTAAAGTATAGTTGATTTACAATGTTATGTTAATTTCTATGGGTAGTAAGATTTTTTTTAACACATAACATATATATTTATAAATTGCTAGATCACAAACACATATTTTAAATTGCCACATTATTATACCATCTCACTGTACATAATTTCATGGCAGGGAAGAATATGATCTCCAAGTTCCAAACCCATCCATATTCTCGTCACTGGGGGTTAATCCTAATCAATATAAAACTGTTAGTCTTGTTTAATATTTTTACTAGCATAGTATTTTAACTGAATTGCCTTCCCTGTGTTAATTTTATTTAATTTGCCTAATACTACTTCACAGTTTTCTTCTTGTTGCCATTTTATTAAAAGTGTGTTTCTTGCTGACTATAATTTAGAGAATCATTTATAAATCAAGGGCTTACAGGGAGAGGGGGGTTGGCACTGACACCCATGTGTCAGGTCAAGGTCTTCTCACAGCGTCAGGTTCTGTCTGCTTCAGAAAGGATCGACACGTAACTTACTGGGTTTTTTCTAGTCCAGCTAAACTGACTTGCACTTAGTGGAAATTCCTCCAAGATTTTGATAGTAGTTTGATTGTAAGTTTTGGTTCTCTCTATTCTAAGCTTTGGTCTTTTTCTTTTGCAGGAGATTGCAACAGGCACTATTTAACATGATCCGATTTTAACTTCAGGGAAGAAACCTTGCAGGCCATCTGTTTTATTAATAGTCATGCCACCTAATTAAATGAACAAATGAACAGGAATAGCATTTTTATTAATGCTTCTATTACTATCATTTATATATTTTCTATTAAAGTAAAAGTATATAACCAAATTTGATTTACAAATGTGGACAAAATACCAGATATAGATATTACCTTGCTATTTTGGAATGTACTGGGTGTAGTAGCTCTTATTTTAATAGTACTGTACATATTTCCACATAAAATCACATGTAGAGCTTTCCTTATTCTTTCCTATAGAATTGGTGATATGGGACTAAAGCAATTTCTTGATGGTCCTGCAATCACAAAGATAAGAGAATTAAACTTAAGTAACTGTATCCACCTGAGTGATGCCTCCATTGCAAAACTATCAGAACGGTACGATAAAACAATAATATTATATATATTATTAGTAGTTGTATATCTGTTGATACGAGAGATCAAAGATGGACTTTTGAAGCTATTTGGAAAATGTAAGGAATGCCTAGAAGCTGGTCCAATATTCAATTAAACAAAGTAAGATATTGGAGTCATAGATCAAATTAATATTTTTCTATCTCTGTTTATTACTAATTTCATCTTGGAGAAAGTTTGAGATGGAATCACTCAAGAAGTTATAAATAGCTATACCTGGGTGACTTATCTATCCTTTTCAAGAACATTGTCTCTATGTAAATCTTTACTCCAGTGTATCCCAAGGGATATTCTAGTGGGTGAATTTATTCTTGAACCTCTTTACTTGTCAAAGGTCTTGTGTACACTACAGGGTGAAGTCCAATTCTTGTAGTAAATGTGTAAGGAAAAGTGAGAGATTTAACTTTGTCCTTTTAGTCGTTATTCAGCTTGGTATTTATATGAGTTTTTTTTGCATACATGCAATATTTTTTTATCAGAAACTGCAATATGAAATGAAATCACAGAAAAAATTTTTCACTCACTTGTGTAATGTCAATTATTTCCACTTTTAAGCTCACTATTAACATTATGATGAGAAAAATAAAATCCTTGTTTCAATAGCATTTGCTTTCCCCAGATAGTTTTTATGCAAAGAAATTGCTATTTGACAGGGTGATGAAAAGTTTAAAGTAATTTTTCATGCTACTTTCCTTCAGGTGCTACAATTTAAACTACTTGAGTTTACGAAATTGTGAACATCTGACTGACCTAGGAGTTGAATTTATTGCAAACATCTTTTCTTTGGTATCAGTTGATCTTTCTGGAACAGACATCTCTAATGAGGTAAAAAAAAAATGACTTCTATTGTTTTCTGTAACACAGTCATTTTCCATTTTGTAAACAATGGAGAGAACAACAATTATTTGTTTCTTAAATTATTAGATTATAAAGGGTAAGTTTGGGAAAATTTTTTCTGGAATAGTGATGGTTGAGGTTATTTGTAAATCAATGGTTTTGTTTCTACTTCAGAAAATGGCAAAATACAATATTTGCAGGAAAGTCCTGACAGATCAGACTATTAGATTTGAAATTTGTTTCAACTATGGACATTTGTTCATTGTGAAGATACATTTTAGATGGCTTAAATATATTTTCCTTGTGGATTACACATTCCAAAAGACTACCTTAGTGCCTTCAGATCCAAGTCTTTAGTTCAAAACTGAAATCTAAAAATGGCCTCCTCAATAAAAAATAAGTTTTAAAAAAATGAAAAAAAGGGGGGGGATAAAAACGTCCTCTTCAAATCTATAAAAGGATATATTTTAAGAAACTAATTTCCTGCAAGATGCTGTAGCTACTCATTAGAGTTGAAACACAGGTCACACCCATCCTACCATTTCAACACTGCTCCATTCAAAATGAAGATAAATCCAGAGATTTGTCATGTTTCTTAAAGACTTTAATGGACTGCAGTTAGATAATAAATATGCTGGCTTCTCTTGAAATCAGAGCATTAGGAGGGACAGAAGAAGACAACAGAGGTGAGGATCTCTCCCCCATCTGCTTGCTAAATCCCTAGTCATCCCTCAATCTCATCAAATACCACTGTCTCTGAGGCCTTCTCTGAGAAGTCCTACCGTACAGGCAAACACAGCAACTTCTCTGTGTACATCTGCAGCCTCCGTGTATCCTTTACCGTGACCTCTTTCTCACCACATTACTGATATATCTGTGTTATATGTCCATCTTTCCCCACACATTCAGTCAGCTTTTTTAAATAAAGAACCGTGTCTGTTTATTGGTACAGTTCTTTCTCTTCTTTATCTAAGAGTGAATTTAGATTTGGCATCCATTCTGCTAGCTGGTCTCCTCTCCCCTTACTTGGAGTGTTGTTGTTGGTGGTGGTTTAGTTGCTAAGTCATGTCTGACTCTTGTGACCCCATGGACTGTAGCCTGCCAGGCTCCCTTGTCCATGGGATTCTCCAGGCAAGAATACTGGAGTGGTTTGTCATTCCCTTCTCCAGGGGATCATCCCAACCCAGAAATCGAACCTGAGTCTTTGGCATTGCAGGCAGCTTCTTTACCAACTAAGGAGTGTTGGCTGCTGCTGCTGCTGCTGCTGCTAAGTCGCTTCAGTCATGTCCGACTCTGTGCGACCCCATAGATGGCAGTCCACCAGGCTCCCCAGTCCCTGGGATTCTCCAGGCAAGAACACTGGAGTGGGTTGCCATTTCCTTCTCCAATGCATGAAAGTGAAAAGTGAAAGTGAAGTTGCTCAGTCTTGTCCGACTCTTAGCGACCCCATGGACTGCAGCCTACCAGGCTCCTCGTCCATGGGATTTTCCAGGCAAGAGTACTGGAGTGGGGTGCCACTGCCTTCTGCAGGAGTGTTGGAGTGTTGTTTAAATGTAGAATGAGGTGGGGAGGTTGGGATAGTTACATGTAGTCAACTCATTATGGTGAAATCAAGCCTGGTCTTCTCAATGCTGCCTTTTGTCCAAGGGGGAATCCCCTGAAGTGTCTGACAGCCCATCTGGTCTTTGGTTTCCTTCCAGGGAAATCCCAGATGTCTATTCTCTGTCCCAGCTCCAAGGTCCCCTCAAGTTTTGGGGCTCCTTTGTCGTATGTGCCTTGCTCTGGGCCCCTCTGGGTCATCCTGAGATGTGGGGACTCTGTGAAGCCTTCTTAGGTCCACAGTCCCAGACATCCCCTGCAGACATTTTCCCACTTTTACATCTGGGTGTATTTGTCCTCAGAACCATGCCTCACCCTTCTTACTCTCCTACAGAGTGGCTGACTTATGTCAGTTAGAGTCCAGCTGGGTTTGGTGCTTGTAAGGTATCTGTGAACAACAGGAGGGTCGGAAGCAGGGTGAGGCCAGGGTTTTTGTCCACCTTTCCCTGCATTATTATTATCAGCTGCATTTCTTTTGTGATCTACTCCCTTTGGTCAGGGTTGTTGTGGTTCCAGTTTCCCACATGACCTTGGACTTTGGGCTGTTAGAAACACCATCTCTTTACATTGTCCTTCCAGCATAGGCATGGTACTGGCTTCCTGCTACTGCTAATTTCTAGATTTTGTCCTTATTCCATTAGGGTCCTGAGGTGTCTAATACCTATTAGTCAATTTTCTTTCACGATTCTATTTCCTCAGTTTTAAACAAGAGCTATTTTTATTTTCCTCATTAGATTTTAGCTGGTACAATGATGAGCATAGGGAAACTCTGATCCCTTGCTGCTTTTCACAAGCATACCAGGGAAAGATAGAATGAGTTTTCACGTACTCTTACATTCCCAGCCTATCAGGAGATAGAGTCCAGGGCGGTCTGGAAGTGGGCCCTGTGTCCCAGCATCTCATCCTTTTGCTTCCCTCTGGCTCTCCCTTCCCCTTTGCTTCCTCCAAGCTCCCCTCCTTCCTGTGCTCCTCTCTCCCTTCCCCTCCCCTTTCCCTTCTCCTCTCCCCTCTTCTCTTCTTTGCTCCCTGTCTTTTCTCTTGGCATAGATACTTCATCTAATCTGGGGGTGGAAGACATGTTCCAACTGATTACATGGTTTTTAAAAATGTCATGCTCCAAGTCTTTCAGGGTTTAGAATTTTAAGCTTACAAGTCCAGGATGTTTTTCTACTGCACTGTTCTGTAAAAACCCTTCCCTGACACATACAAGCAGAAGGCCCAGCTGCTGTCTGAAGGATCACAGGGTAACGAGAAGGATCAAAGCGCATTATAAATTACATCAAAATATAATTCCACCACAGCACTTCTCACAAGCCTGAAGTACCTGGTGAACATTTGTTGAATTAACGAAAGGTTTAGATGCTCTATCCTAGTTTTTAGCATTTGCGAAAAACTCAGTTTTTATTGTCAAAGATCATATATTAAAATTTTTATCAACTGAGGATAAGCATAAAATTTAGGGATATAGCCTCAAGTTCCATTCACTGTTTTTATTTTCTTGTAAAAAAAAAAATTAAACAATCTGAAAGAACACCTTTGGAGAAGAAAGTTAGTTGTTTTCTGCTAAAAGATGGAAAAATTAGTCTTCTGAAGGCTATTGTTTTCTTCCTTCAAGTCAGTTAAATTCTGACCTGAAAGGCAAATGACTGACAACACAAGATACAACAGCTCTGGAAGCTAACCTCAAACAGTCAAATTAAAATGAGTCAGCCCAGATGTCAAACTGGGCAGCTAACACCAGCATGGACTGTAGGTCTGATGAAGTGCAAATATGACTACAGATTTAACACTTAGGATTTAAACTCTGGAATGTTACAGCTATTACCAGAGGTCAAATGTGACCATTTATACCTTTGGGAAAAAATAGATTATGTTTTCTAATAATTATGTTCACTCATGATTCTTTTCAATAGTGAGTTTTCAGTTTGAATCATACTATATATTTAGTTAACAAATATTTATTCTGACTACATTTTGCTCCAGTGCTAAGGGTACTGGAATGAGCAAAACAGACCCGGCCCCTCCTCCTAGCCCTTATATTCTAGTGGAAGACAGGTGTGGAACAATGGTTATAAAACGAGATGGGTGCAGGAAACAAACAGAAGGGAAACTTAACCTGAATCAAAGTCAGAGAAGACCTTCTTTTACAAGAGAAGGAGAAAGGGTATGTGGTAAGTCACAGAAACAGCTTGCACAAAGATAAAGAGGTTGAAAGTATGGTGGCATTAAGGACATCTGCACATTTGGATATAGCTTGATTGTGAGGAGAGTGGGGAGAGATGATGTTTGACAGGTAGGCAGGGGTCAGGTCATGAGGGGCCCAGAAGCCACAGTGAAGAATTTGTTCTCTGTCTTGTTGGCAGTAGAAGGATATTCAGTATTGTCAGTTAGGCCATAACATATTAAAACTGAAATTTTAAAAAGATCACTCTATCTGCTGGATAGACATGGGAATAATGCACTAGGGCTTCTCTAGTGGCTCAGGCAGTAAAGAATCCACCTGTAATGCCAGAGACCTGGGTTCGATACCTGGGTCAGGAAGATCCCCTGGAGAAGGAAATGGCAACCCACTCTAGTATTCTTGCTTGGAGAATCCCATGAACAGAGGAGCTTGGCAAGCTACAGTCCAGGGGTACAAAGAGTCATACATGCCTGAGCGACTAAGCATAAATGGTCAGTGACTGATTATAAAGCAGTAATCCAGGTGAAAAATTATGAGGGTCTGTATTAGGGCTAGAACCAGGGAAATGGTAGTAACATTGGCATAGCAGATTTGAGAGACATTTGGAGAAAGAATCAATGGGAACTAGAGACAGAATGAATATGGAGGTAAGGAAGAGAAGGAGAAAATCAAGGATGATGCTAGATTTTTGGCTTGAGTGTCTGAATAAATGGTGGTATCCCTTACTGAGCTGTGTCCTTTCCACAGTGGGAGGAGAAGGATTGCTACAGGTTGTGGAAATAGGCATGTTTAGTTTGAGTCACTTGCAAGATAGCTTTACAGAGATGTAGAAGAGCTCTAGAAATAAGCAGGGAAATCAGTGAAATTTACTACTTGAAGGTAGAAGAGGTCTTTAAGGTTGCATGGGTAACGGGCCTTTATGTTCGGAAAATCATGGATGCTCATGAGGAAGTTAATCAGCAAAGAAAAAACTACAGATATTTAGAAATCAAGCAATATATTTAACAGAGAGAACTAATTTAAATGGGGACAGCAAGGAAGAGAACAGTTACTTCAAACTTTATACATTCCTTTTAATAATTTTATTGTCTTCAGCCATTCCTTTTGGGAAAAATAGTGACTAATCTATTACATCATCCAAGAATAAAACTTGTTTAGGAAGTTATCTAATAAGCATATTTTACAGAAAGAGGAAGGATATCAATTTTCACCTTTCAATATAAAGATAACAGGGTCTGTAAGTGAAGGAAATAGCTTACTAATGTGATGATATTTTATGGAATCTTTAAAAATCTTTAATTTTCTATAGCTTTTTCTTAATGTCTAATTCAGTGGGATATTATTCATTCCCTATTACCCCAGAGGATTGTTTGAATATAAGGTTATATTTCCACGTATATGGGAACATGTTTTCCACTAGTTAGGAGAATTATCATTTACTGAAGACCACAGGATCCCCAGTTAGGGCAGTTAAATCTGTTGCTTAGGTTGGCTTAGTCACCACCCATACTTGTTTAAAGGAAAAATGAGTCAGAGCTATGTTCCAGACATATGCTTAGACAGTGGTTTAAGAAGACTCTTTCATTTGCCTGATTTTCAAAATTTTTCACCATGAGCACTAGAAAAATGTTCACCCTAAGTGTCCATTGTGTAGGCCATCTCCTGGCGTCCCCTCACTAGAATGTAACACCCGTGAGGCTGAGACTTAATTTTGTTCACTGCTGTTTTCCCAGAATCCTGAGGGTAGTAGACGCTTGATAAATATTCACTGAATGAAGGAACAAATGCTGAGCTCTACAATACCACATATGAGTAAGATTTGTTCCCTGCAGCCAAATTTGGAAGAGTAAGTGTGACTCATTTAAATATGGTATGGCAGATGGAGCGAAAGAGGATGTAGAGAAAGGGATCTATTAACTCAGCCAGTCTAACACAAAAGCATGCCTACGCTTGCTTATTCAGGGAACTTTATGCAGCTTAGTACTGCTAGAATATACTGTGAAAAGAAGATGTTACCAAGGGAATATCATGCTATGCCAGGAGTCTGGACTGGAATCAGTGGATGATTAAGTAGCACCTAGAAGGGGAGTCACAGTCATGGTCAGCCTCCCATTTTAGATTATCTGGGTTATTCTATTTGCTTGGGCTCCAAAACCACTGCGGATGGTGATTGCAGCCATGAAATTAAAAGATGCTTGCTCCTTGGAAGAAAAACTATGACAAACATAGACAGCATATTAAAAAGCAGAGACATCACTTTGTTGACAAAGGTCCATATAGTCAAAGTTGTATAGTTTTTCCAGTAGTCATGTATGGATGTGAGAGCTGTACCATAAAGAAGAATTAATGCTGAAGAATGAATGTTTTCAAACTGTGGTGCTGGAGAAGACTCTTGACAGTCCCTTGGACTGCAAGGAGATCAAACCAATAAATACTAAAGGTAATCAACCCTGAATATTCATTGGAAGGACTGATGCTGAAGCTGAAGCTCTAATACTTTGGCCACCTGATGCAAAGAGCTGGGAAAGATTGAGGGCAGGAGGAGAAGGGATAGTAGAGGATGGGATGGTTGGATGGCATTACTGATTCAATGGACATGAGTTTGAGCAAACTCTGGGAGAGAGTGAAGGACAGGGAAGCCTGGCATACTGCAGTCCATGTGGTCATAAGAGTCGGATACAACTTAGCAACTGAACAACAACAAATTCTCTGGGGGACAGATTGGAGGGGAAAGCAGTGGGAGTTATTTCAGTAGTTAAAGACATGAATTTTTTAACTAGGTCAGAGTAGTAGTGTGGAAAGAACACTTTCAAGTCTACTTAGGAGGTGAAACTGAAAGAATCTGATGACTGACTAGATGGGAAAGATAAGAGTATATAGGTCGAGAGGATAAGAGTGATTTCAAACCTGACTTTGGGTGGATGGAGGTCCTACATCAAAGAAAGTTGAGTAATGCAGGAAAAGTAACAGGTTTTGAGGGAAAGGTGGTTTTGGTTTCATTAGAATGAGTTAGAGTGTGTGGGATATTCAGGCCAAAGGCTTGGGGGAGAGTTCCTGAAGGAAGACTCAGATTTTTAGGAGTCATAAGCATGGAGGTTTGTGTGTGCCAAAGATCCTAAGAGAGTGTAGGGAGTAAGGAGAAATGTGTACCTGGGAGGAATACAACAGAAAAGAGTGGGAAGAAGATGAATCCATGGAGTATACTAAAGATAGAAGATGAAAAAGGTTTTTAAGAGAACCAGAAGAGTGCAGTCATGTGTGGAATGTTGAGAGGATAATGCAACAATGTCTAATAAAACAGAAATAAAATCAGAGAAAGACCAAAGTTTTAAAGAACATTTACCATTTATTAAACAGATCACTGCTGACTCCTCCAATATCATTCATGTCTCTGCTCCTCTCACTCCCTTTCCTCCATCACCACTGCCACTTTTTAGCTCCTGAAACAAGCCAAATTCTTTCCTACCTTGGGATATTTACACATATTGTTCTTTCAGCTTCGGATGCTCCTCCTTCCATATTTGTGCCTGGGTGGGTAGATGCTGAGCAAGAAATCACTGATATTTCTGACAATAGCTGCAACTTCCTAACATAAGCTAATAGTGTCTTTTAAGATATTTTGGATGTAATTTTATTTATAATAAACATTAGTCATGCTATCCTGCATTCTTTTTTTTTTTAAGAAAACATAAATCACATGGTGAGATTAACTTTCTACATGTCTTTCTAAATAAGTTAGCATTCTTTAGTTCCTAGTATACCATATCTCATCTCTGCCACATTAGAGCATAGTCTCCAAAAGAGGTATTGTACTTTTAGAAGGCCTCACAGCAATAAAGGCTCTTGAATTGCTGGTAGCACCCAAATTATTTTCAAATCAAACTGTAAAAAAATAAATTAATTAAGTAACCTTAACTGAATATTAACCAAACTGATCACATGGATCACAACCTTCTCTAACTCAATGAAACTACAAGCCATGCCATGTAGGGCCACCCAAGATAGACAGGTCATGGTGGAGAATTCTGACAAAATGAAGTCCACTGGAGAACAGAATGGCAAACCACTTCAGCGTTCTTGCCTTGAGAATCCCATGAACAATATGAAAAGGCGAAAAGATATGACACTGAAAGATGAACTCCCCAAGTCAGTAGGTGCCCAATATGCTACTGGAGAAGTACAGAGAAATAGCTCCAGAAAGAAGGAAGAGGCTGAGCCAGAGAGAAAACAACGCCCAGTTGTGGATGTGGCTGGTGATGGAAGTAAAGCCCGATGCTGTAAATAACAATATTGCATAAAAACCTGGAATGTTAGGTCTATGTATCAAGGTAAATTAGAAGTGGTCAAACAGGAGATGGCAAGAGTGAACATTGACATTTTAGGAATCAGTGAACTAAAATGGACTGGAATGGGCGAATTTAATTCAGATGACCATTATATCTACTACAGTGGGAAAGAATCCCTTAGAAAAAATGGAATAGCCCTCATAGTCAACAAGAGTCTGAAATGCAGTACTTGGATGCAATCTCAAAAACAACAGAATAATCTCTGTTTGTTTCCAAGGCAAACCATTCAATATCACAGTAATCCAAGTTTATGCCCCAACCAGTAATGCTGAAGAAGCTGAAGTTAAACAGTTCTATGATGACCTACAAGACCTTATAGAACTAACACCAAAAGAAACATGTCCTTTTCATCACAAGGGGCTGGAATGCAAAAGTAGGAAGTCAAAAGATACTTGGGGTAACAGGGAAGTTTGACCTTGGTGAACAAAATGAAGCAAGGCAAAGGCTAACAGAGTTTTGCCAAGAGAATGCACTGGTCATAGCAAACACCCTCTTTCAACAACGCAAGAGACGACTCTACACATAGACATCATTGATGGTCAATACCTAAATCAGATTGATTATATTCTTTGCAGCCAATGAAGGAGAAGCTCTATACAGTCAGCAAAAACAAGACCAGGAGCGGGCTGTGGCTCAGATCATGAACTTCTCATTGCCAAATTCAGACTTAAACTGAAGAAAGTAGGGAAAACCACTAGACCATTCAGGTATGACCTAAATCAAATCCCTTACAATTATACAGTGGAAGTGACAAATAGATTCAAGGGATTAGATCTGAAGAACTATGGACAGAGGTTAGTAACACTGTACAGGAGGTGGTTACCAAACCATTCCCAAGAAAAAGAAATGCAAGAAGGCAAAGTGGTTGTCTGAGAAAACCTTACAAATAGCTGAGAAAACAAGAGAAAGGCAAAGGAGAAAGGGAAAGATACATCCAACTGAATACAGAGTTCAAAAGAATAGCAAGGAGAGATAAGAAAGCCTTCTTAAGTGAACAATGCAATGAAGTAGAGAAAAACAACAGAACAGGAAAGACTAGAGATCTCTTCAAGAAAATTAGAGATACCAAGGGAACACTTCATGCAAAGATGAGCACAATAAAGGATAGGTATGGACCTAAGAGAGGAAGAAGATATTAAGAAGAGGTGACAATAATACACAGAAGAACTATACAAAAAAGATCTTAAAAACCCAGATAATCATGATGGTGTGATCACTCATCTAGAGCCAGACATCTTGGAGTGCAAAGTCAAGTGGGTCTTAGGAAGCTTCACTATGAACAAAGCTAGTGGAGGTGATGGAATTCCATCTGAACTATTTCAAAGCCTAAAAGACAATGGTGTGAAAGTGCTGCACTCAGTATGCCAGCAAATTAAGAAAACTCAGCAGTGACCACAGGACTGGAAAAGGTCAGTTTTCATTCCAATCCCAAAGAAAGGGAGTGCCAAAGAATGTTCAAATGACCACACAATTGCACTCATCTCACATGCTAGCAAAGTAATGCTCAAAAGTCCCCAAGCTAGGCTTCAATAATAAGTGAACCATGAACTTCCAGAGGTTAAAGCTGGATTTAGAAAAGGCAGAGGAATCAAAGATCAAATTGCCAACATCCGTTGGATCATAGAAAAAGCAAGAGAATTCCAGAAAAATATCTACTTCTTCTTCGTTGACTATGGTAAAGTCTTTGACTGTGTGGATCACAACAAAGTGTGGAAAATTCTTCAAGAGATGGGAATACCAGACTACCTCCTGAGAAATCCGTATACAAGTCAAGAAGCAACAGTTAGAACTGGACATGGAACAATGGACTGGTTCCAAACTGGAAAGGAATATGTCAAGGCTGTATATTGTCACCTTGCTTATTTAACTTGTATGCAGAGTACATCAGGCAAAATGCCAGGCTGGATGAAGCACAAACTGGAATCAAGATTGCTAGGAGAAATATCAATAACTTCAGATATGCAGATGTCACCACTCTGCAGAAAGTGAAGAGGAAATAAAGAGCCTCTTGATGAAGGTGAAAGAGGAGAGTTAAAAAGCCAGCTTAAAACTCACCATTCAAAAAACAAAGATCATGGCATCTGGTCCCATCACTTCATGGCACATAGATGGGGAAACAATGGAAACAGTGAGAGACTTTATTTTGGAGGGCTCCAAAATCACTGCAGATGGTGACTGCAGCCATGAAATTAAAAGATGCTTGCTCCTTGGAAGAAAAGCTATGAACAACCTAGACAGCATATTAAAAAGCAGAGACATTTCTTTGCCAACAAAGTTCCATTTAGTCAAAGCTACGGTTTTTCCAGTAGTCACGTATGGATGTGAGAGTTGGACTATAAAGAAAGCTGAGTGCCAAAGAATTGATGCTTTTGAACTGTGGTGTTGGAGAAGACTCTTGAGAATCCCTTGGACTGCAAGGTGATCAAACCAATCAATTCTAAAGTAAATCATGAAGCCGAAGCTCCATACTTCAGCTGCCTGATGCGAAGAGCTGACTCATTGGAAAAGACCCTGACACTGGAAAAGACTGAAGGCAGGACGAGAAGCGGACAACAGAAGATGAGATGATTGGATGGCATCACCAACTCGAGTTTGAGCAAGCCCCGGGAATTGGTGATAGAGAAGCTTGCTGTGCTGCAGTCCATGGGGAAGCAAAGAGTCGGACATGACTGCCTGACTGAACTGAACTGAACTATATTGAATATTGGCATGTTTTCCATATTAATTTTAACTGTATATATTGTAAGATCATTTCAGATCTAGCAAAAAAAAAAAATCTCTAAGACTAAGTAATATATAAGAATAGAAAGAATATATAAGAAAGTAATATATAAGAATAGAAGAATAAAGATGTGAGATCTTTAACAATAATTAGTGTAGTCTAAACATCTCTCAATTCTGTCCCCCTGCCTCCTCTCCATCCCTGCTGTCACTGCCATAGTTCAATCATCATTCTTCTTACTAACCTCTCTTGTCTTAAGCATCACTGTCCCTAATCCATTCTTCACTCTGCTGCAGTGTGATCTTCCAGCATGCAAATCTGAGTCTTTCACTTCTTTGCTCACATATCGTCAGGAGATCTACATTGCTTTCAGTATAAAATCGAAACAATCTAGTATGGGGCACCAAGACTTCCTAAGGTGGTTCCTGCCCACCTATGAAGCCTCACTTCCAGATAATTTCCACCTTCATTTTTAGCTCCAGAGACACAGAACTGATTCTCCTACAGCTCCTCAGACATGTCTTGCTCTTCTTTTCTTCTCACTTATGTGAGTTATTCTCTCTGTTTGAAACACCCTTTCTTCCTGTCTACCTGCTAACTTCTTGCTCATCCCTCAAGTTTCAGCTGTGTGAAGCTCCCCTGGAATTCCTGGGCAATTCTCGGGCAAAGCTTAGGATCTCCCCACCTGTGTTTCCACTGTAATTTATAATGTCTCCAATAAAGCAATCAGCTCAATATATTTTTGAGTCACTCAATGTATTTTAATATTTTTTTCCATGCCTGCCTCCTTAACAACATTGTAAGACTTTTCAGGGCAGAAGCTGGACTGTCCAATCTTTGGGATGCCCAGCATAACACCTAATACATAAAAGGTATGTAAAATATTTCGTCAGTGAGTAGTGAGTAAGGGGATGAATGGATCTGGTACCATTTTCTTCCTCTAAACCAAATACAAGATTTTTCAAAATGCCACATCTTCTCAGCTATGATCTGAGCTGGAGTGGGAGTGCTTACAGCTGCACGTCTTAACCTGATGATATGCTTTCAAGAGATCACCCATCTGCATGGAACACAAACACAAATAAAGGCTTTGGTTTGGTGCACCACAACTCCTAAAGTGGAAGCACAGGAAATCACTTGAGATTTAACAAACAGAAAGAAAAGAAAGCAGAATAACTCAGAGATAAATGGATTTGCCTTGGATTAAAAAAAAAATGGCACCCCACTCCAGTACTCTTGCCTGGAAAGTCCCACGGACAGAGGAGCCTGGTAGGCTGCAGACCATGGGGTTGCTAAGAGTCGGAAATGACTGAGCAACTTCACTTTCCCTTTTCACTTTCATACATTGGAGAAGAAAATAGCAACCCACTCCAGTGTTCTTGCCTGGAGAATCCCAAGGACGAGGGAGCCTGGCGGGCTGCCGTCTATAGGGTCGCACAGAGTCAGACACGACTGAAGTGATTTAGCAGCAGCAGCAGCAAAAAAAAAAACAAACAAACATTAGAAGTTTGCCCTATTGAACTTTTTCCTATGGAGCTGGACCTTTCCTTAGTCCATTCCAGGCCCCTCTTTACAGCCAGTGGCCTTATATGAATCTGCTGGTCCCATCACTAGCAATAGTTGTTTTCTTCATAGAGCTTCCAGTCAATTTTCTCCTGTTTCCAGAAAAATGCCTACTAAAATCATTGCAAAAAAGAAGTGACCAACTTGAGCTTGTCACTTCCCTCCAGGAGAATCTTTGGTTGATATAACTTTCCTCTCAACCTCCACCAGGTAGGAGGCAAGTAGACCCAAGGTGACTTACTCTATTTCCAGGAAACAGAGATGCTTATTTTCTTTCCCTCCACAAACATATAGAAGACCTATTTCTGTGTATTGACCAAAGCCTGCTTTCCTTTAGACTTGTAGTTTGGTAAATTAGGTTGGAAATGTTGGCACATTTTTAAAAAGTATGGTTACAAAATCCATACTAATAATCAAGTAAATAGAAATAAAAATAATTAAAAAGAAAAGGTAAATTATTTTTACAAAATTGTAATTGCTAACCAGAGTGTAAAAGGGAAGATCACTTGTGAGGTTAAAGATATATTTTCATGGACATTGTACAAGATAGTGTTATCAGTGATTTTAGAAAGAGGATGTGTTAATTAAGATAAAACATATTTTCAGATAAAAGTTTTGTTCTTTATTCCTAAAAGAATGTGTAAGCAATACTGAATACAGTGACTGCTTCAGAAAGAAATATATTAAATGTAAACAATGGTTCACACAATTACAAAACTGTTAGTCGTTCAGTTGTGTCCCACTCTTTGCAACCCCATGGACTATAGCCTGCCAGGCTCCTCTGTTGATGGGATTTTCCAGGCAAGAATATTGGAGTGGGTTGCCATTCCCTCTCCAGGGGATCTTTCCAACCCAGGGATTGAACTCAGGTTTCCTCCCTACAGGCATATTCTTTACCATCTGAGCCACCAGCTGCACAATTACAAAGGGAAATAGATTCCACTCAAGAATTATGAGAGTACACTAGCAAGATAAGAGAAAATTGGGTTCATAAAAATAGGTAATTTTATAAATAGACTACTCATCCATTCACAAATACTTATTCATTGTCAGCTGTGTGTCAAAGGCTATGAAAGTGTCTAGGAGTACTAAACTTATAGACACAGTCCTGGTCTCAAGGTATAGCCTAGTGGCAAAAGAACACCACCAAGAGTAACAGTACTAGATGGCTAAAAATTACTAAAAGCAGGAATTCAGAGTGTGGCTTTACATCCTCACTGTTTTCACTACATTATGAGAGCTCAGGCAAGTTACTTAACCTCTCTGTGCCTCCATTCAGTTCAGTTCAGTTCAGTTCAGTTGCTCAGTGGTATCCAACTCTTTGCGACCCCATGAATCGCAGCACGCCACGCCTCCCTGTCCATCACCAACTCCCGGAGTTTACCCAAACCCATGTCCATTGAGTCGGTGATGCCATCCAACCATCTCATCCTCTGTCATTCCCTTCTCCTCCTGCCCCCAATCCTTCCCAGCATTAGGATCTTTTCCAATGAGTCAGCTCTTCGCATGAGGTGGCCAAAGTAGGAGTTTCAGCTTCAACAACAGTCCTTCCAATGAACACCCAGGACTGATCTCCTTTAGGATGGACTGGTTGGATCTTTTTGCAGTCCAAGGGACTCTCAAGAGTCTTCTCCAACACCACAGTTCAAAAGCATCAATTCTTTGGCGCTCAGCTTTCTTCACCGTCCAACTCTCACATCCATACATGACCACTGGAAAAACCATAGCCTTGACTAAACGGACCTTTGTTGGCAAAGTAATGTCTCTGCTCTTAAATATGCCCCCATTACCTTCTCTTTAATGCAGTAGTTATAATATTACTTTCCTCATAGTGTTGTGAGGACTTGTAAACTGCTTAACATAAGTATATGCTGCTGCTGCTGCTAACTCGCTTCAGTTGTGTCCAACTCTGTGTGACCCCATAGATGGCAGCCCACCAGGCTCCCCCGTTCCTGGGATTCTCCCAGCAAGAACATTGGAGTGGGTTGCCATTTCCCTCTCCAATGCATGAAAGTGAAAAGTGAAAGTGAAGTCGCTCAGTCGTGTCCGACTCTTAGTGACCCCATGGTCTGCAGCCTACCAGGCTCCTCCATCCATGGGATTTTCCAGGCAAGAGTACTGGAGTGGGTTGCCATTGCCTTCTCCAACGTAACTATATGGCACATGGTAAACTAGCAGTAATTTATCAGACCTATGACATATGGTATGAGGTATATTTGCTGTTATGGAGTTATGTGTACTGCACTACATCTTGGCAGCAAGAATGAGTTGGAATGTGAGTGCTTCTGTCTCTGTTAGCTCTTTGGTGGAGTCAGGAGATGCTCTTCAGCTCTTGAGGTGCAGCTAAGAGCTCTAGTAGGTGTTTGTAAGTTGAAGAAAAGAAGAGCATTCTAGTGAAGGAAGAAGCAGGGAAGAAGGCATGGAGACATGAGAGAGGGTTATGAGTTGGGGATCCACAAGTGCCTTTGTATTGTGAGAGCATGGCCTGAGATAGAGGATGTGGCAGGAGATGAGGCTGGAGAAATAGGTGGAGGGTAGAATGAGTATGGCCTTGTGTGCCGTGCAAAGCGATTCAGACTATGTACTATATACAAAGGGAGCCAATGCAAAACTCAGAGTAGGACTCAAACAGATTTGTGTATAGAGACATAACAGTAAGGAAGATCTATTTAAGAAGGATGAGCTTTTGCGATGACAGCTTAAATAATGAGGTTCTGAGCATGGTGGCAGAAGAGGCATGTATAAGAGATATTTAGAGGTAGTGTAGGTAGGGCTTGGTGGTTGATTAATTGGCTATGCGGAGCAGTGGGGCAAGGAGTAAACACAGATAAAATCCAGGTTTTTATTTGACCAGTTGTGGACATAGCAGTACCATTACCAGGACAAGAAACATGAGAAGGATTAGGATTTGGACGCAAGATGCTGAATTCTATTTCAACGTGTTTCAATCCAGTACCAGGACACTTCTCTCCAGACTAAGAGCTCTTTTTGTCCTGGTTGACAGATAGAAGACAGAGACTCATTTGACTTCAGAATCTTCACTTTTGTCTGTTTTGTTTCTCAGCACGTCTGACAAGTAATCATAGGCATTAGGTATATTACAATATAAGCATTACTGAAAGCAGAAAATTTACACAAAAGATTTTCAACAATACCTTCTAACTCTATCCCCTCTATCACAATAACTTATATCCCATTTTATCCTCAAAAAAAGCAACAAGAAAGGAGGCTTCCTATGTTTGCTGTTAGGGACCTTTTGTTCTTTATACATTTATCACGATCTATACCTCCAATGGTAGACCTACACCTCCAATGGACTTCCCTGGTGGCAAAGACGGTAAAGTGTCTGCCTACAATGCAAGAGACCTGGGTTCGATCCCTGGGTTGGGAAGATCCTCTGGAGAAGGAAATGGCAACCCACTATAGTACTCTTGCCTGGAAAATCCCATGGACAGAGGAGCCTGGTAGGCTACAGTCCATGGGGTTGCAAAGAGTTGGATATGATTGAGCGACTTCACTTTTCACACCTCCAATAATTACATCAAAACTGTCAGTCATCCTAGACTCTTGTGTACCACATTCCATCTTATTTCTTAGGATGTGTTTTCCAACATCCTGTAATCAGATATTAAATATCCTAAGTTGTATGGATTATATTTATAGATTTCCCAGGTAGAGAAATCTAGGCGCTATAGAGAGAGTCATATATGGAAAACAAACTACGGTTACCAAAAAGGATAGCAGGGTAGAGGGATGATAAACTAGGAGTTTGGGATTAACATATACACACTACTATATATAAAATAGGTAAACAACAGGACCTACTGTATAACACAGGGAACTATACTCAATATCTTAAAAGCCTATAATGGAATGAATCTGAAAAAGACTATATATTCACATTGCTGTATGTTTGAAACTAACCAACATTATAAATTAACTATATTCAATTAAGAAAAAAAGACCAAAACAAAGAGTCATAAAAGTTGTAAAATGCAGAGAAAGGAACAATGTACTTAATTAAATCGAAGAAAAGTCTACCATGAGTTATTCAACTTTAACCAGACTTCTTGCTTAAACCAGAAGAAACAGTAGAAAGAACTCATTCAACACTGTGGTTTCCAGTTTGAATACTTCTCCTTTGAAAGTAACAGTGCTAAGTTTCAGGTGCTTATGGCACATTCAGGTGTCTAATTTAAAAACTCTGGAGCTCAGGAGAGAGATCTGGGCTAGCTGTAGAGAAGACTGAGGTGCCTAAAGTTATGGATGAAAGACAGAAGAGAGGTCAACTTCAAAGCTCCAGGGAACTAAGATACTTACTGGGTGGATTTGGAAGATAAACCCACAGAGGAAGCTGAAAATGATCATCCAGAGCAGTAGATAAGGAAAGAGTTCAGAGTGGTGTCATGGGAACTAAGGGAAGTGATGTTTCAGAAAGCAGGGTTGAACTTCACAGATGGACAAAGTAACATGAAGACAGAGAAGGATATATTAATTTCTGTTAAAATTGCTCATATACATACATACTTGTATATGTTAATATACAAAGCTTAATATTTTGCTTGAATATTGGTGTTTTTGTGCTGTTACAGTTTATTTGGAACAGACAGTAAACTCCCCACAACTGTTGTGGGTCTCGTAAAGGAAATATGCATGGTGTTGATACTTTATATAATTCTTTGTTGATATACATAAGAATTTAATAATGCACCCATGTATTGGTTTTTTTCCCCCAATTTATTCTAAATTACTTTTCATGTTGAGACATTTTATTTACTTATTCACTCATTCTTTTTTCCTCCTTCTCTTGATACTTAATTATCTAATCCCTACTATAGTTAAGGCAGTAATTCTAGGTTTCAGTGTAGAGACAGGAATAAGGCAAGAAACCTGACCCAAAGTTTTTACTAACCTTTCTCCCCGTCAAATCTTCTCTTCTTTCAACAGGATATTTTCTTGTTGTTTTGGTCACTTGCTTTCCCAATAAGTTGTAGTAATTTTTATTGCCATCAACTAAAAAAATAAGTAGGCCGGCCTTATACTCATTCACCAATATTGGCTGTTTTAATTTCAACAAAAAATAGATATACATTATAACTTTGTTGCTATTTGATTTTGCATTTTAAAAAAACTCTAGCAATATAATTTCCCCCTATATTTATCATTGTGATTTTATTTTTTCTTATGTGAATTTTATGTTTATATTCTTTAGTCATTTATATATTGGGGGTCTCAATATTTCTGCCAATTTGTATGAACTACTTGTACTAATGTAGTTATTAATCATTTGTCATATGTTCATATTTTTACCATAGCTTTATAAAGGCTTATCTCATAACTGTGGAAGAGAGGCTTGTACTAGTGTTTTAATCTTGAAAGTCTACAAGCTATACTTATAAAGAATATTAAAGAAAAAATGAATTAAAAGTTGGACAAACTATGCAGTCTTATGTAATTTTATATAGATTTTTTTTCTAGAGACTTTCTTTAATCAAAGCAGAACAGATTATAAAATTTATCTATGCTTATTTAGTTTTCTGGTGTGCCTTATTAAGCTGTTGACAGTTCCCAAACTGAAATATACTATAAACAAGGGTGGTTTGTGGTAATGTGGCTATCAGAGAAATTACATTATATTTTATTCTAATGTTAGTATTCTATAATGCCTAGACTTTTTCTGAAAGCACTGTCTCTCAGAAAAAAAAGCCACATCCAAGTGGTAAAGACTAAATCTTTCAGATTGTGAAACTGATTAACAAGGTTTCATACAGTTCAATTTCATATATAAAACTTGGTTCTTTTTAAATTATGATCAAATGTTTATAGTCTTATAATGGGGCAAAATACTGATGTTTTTATTTTCTTCAATGTATCATTTTTTGCCAACAAACAACATAATTACACTAAGCAAAAGAGTAACTCCATTTTGTAAGCACACTTAACAGGAATGTGGGAAAATTAAAACATTGTTTGCCTGTTAAAATAAATATTATCAAAAAGATAAGAAATAACAAGTGTTGGTGAAAATGCAGAGAAAATGGGCCCTTTGTACACTGTTGGTGGGAATGTAAATTGGAGTAGCCACTATGGAAAACAGTATGGAGGATCCTTAAAAAATTAAAAAAAGAACTATCATATGATCTAGCAATTCTACTTCTGTATATTTATCCAAAGGAAACGAAAACAGTAATTTAGAAAGATATATGTACCCCCCTGTTCATTGCAGCATTATTTACAATAGCCAAAATGTGGGAGCAACCTAAGTGTCCATTGATGGATGACTGGATAAAGAAAATGTGGTCTGTATGTATGTATGTGTGTGTATATTTAGCCATAGAAAAGAAGGAAATCTTGCCATTTGTGACAACATGGATGGATGTTTAGGGTATGATGCCAAGTGAAATGTCAGACAGAAAGATAAATACCACATGATCTCAATTATATGTGGAATCTTAAAAAACATCATAGATGCAGAAGACAGATTGATAATTGGCAGAGGTGGGGTTAAGGTTGTGAGCGAAAAGGGTGAATGAAGGGGGACAAAAGGTATAAGCTTTTAGTTATAAAATAAATAAGTCATGGGACATAATATACAGCATGGTGACTACAGTTAATAATAATGCATTGTATATCTGAAAATTACTAAGAGAGATCTTAGAAGTTCTCATGACAAGAAAAAAACTGGAACTATACGTGGTGACAGATTTTAAAGAGACTTATTGTGATGATGAATTCACAATATACACAAATATTGAATCACTCTGTTGTATACCTGAAACTAATATAATGTTATACGTTAATTATATCTCAATAAAAAAGGTTGTTAATAAGTGACACAAAAAATTAAGTGGGACAGTAATTGTTATGTCTAAAATAATCTTTTATTCGAAGTACTTCCCAAATTATTCAGCAGGGAGTAAGAGAAAGAATAATGGAAGAAAAGGTTTAAATGAATACCAGATTCCACATTCAGAAGGAAAGACAGAATCAGAAAACTCAATATTTTTGCAACTATCAACAAAACAACTGATTTAGGCAAGGATCATCAATTAATGCTCAAATCATTGACTAAAAAGATTTTGAGAAACAGGGAACTCATGTGGTCTCAAAGGATCACATCATGGATTATTTATTAAATAAATAGGAAAAATACAGTTCTAATGAAACAGCACCTAGGCAGTAGTTTTGCAGAAAATGTTTACCTAGAATCCAATCATAAGGAACAATCAGAAAAATCCAGAATGGAGGATATTTTATATAATGGCTGGCCTGGGATCTTGAAAGGTAAAATTCAAAGAAAAAAAAAGAAAGGCTAAAGAGACATGACAACCAAATGCAATGCATGAACTCTGGGGATTGGATAAAAAGCAAATTTGAATACTGACTCTATTATACAGTATGGTACTACTGTTAATCTTAGGTATCATATTATATATACGTAAGACTCTATAGCTACATAGGGAAATGTCCTAGGAAGATGCATATAGAATATTTAGAGGTAAAGCATCATGATATCAGAGACTTATTTTCAAATGGTTCATGCTACACATATGAATTTAAAAATATATATATATTATATATATATACATATGCTTCCCTGGTAACTCAGTGGTAAAGAATCTGCTTGGTAATGCAGGAGGTGCAAGATACACAGGTTTGATCCCTGGATCAGGAAGTTAGCCTGGAGAAGGAAATGGCAACCCACTCCAGTATTCTTGCCTGGAAAACCCATGGACAGAGGAGCCTGGCAGGCTACAGTCCATGGGGTCACAAAAAGTCAGATAGGACCTAATGACTGAACAACAACAACAACGTATACATGTATAAATCTATATTCTTAAATAAATATAAAGGAAATGTAAGTGTTCATTATACCATTTTTTGAACTTGTCTATAGATTTGAATATTTTCACAATAAAGAGCTGGGGGAGGTATGTTTTCTGTTTACATCAGTGATATTCTAAGCTGGAGTAGTATGACTCAGTCATATAGTACACACAAACACACATACTATTTCAACATTTGGTAACTAGTTCATTGCTGATGTGTATCGACATCAGCTAAACAATTCCAGATGTAAAACTGGGGGAAAAAAAGGATAGTTTTCAAAGGCTTTGTCTGCTCCCAACTATCTGGTGTACATGCAAGTCTTCCTGGCAGTGTGCAGTATTCCCTCCCACTACGCCCAGTGACCCCAGACCGAACTACTTCCCAAACAACTCACACTTTCCAAAGGAAGCCTTTGTTCATGCTACTTTCTCTGTCTGAAACACTGTTCCTATTACTTTACTTGTCAAAATCTTACCCAGTCTTTAAGGCTTAATTCAAATTCTTATTCCTCCATGAAAGTTTCTTCTAGACTGACATCTCCTCCTTCCAACTAAAATAAATCACTCCCTGCTCTGTGGTCCCTATAACCTCTTTTGAAACACATCCTCATTCCTTTTTGCATTATTGCCATTTATTCCCTAAAGAGGGAAAGTTTTGTTTAACAGTGTTGCATAGGATAATGTCTATATTCCAGAATGATGCTCAAAGCCCTCATGACGTGCCTCCTTTTGAATCTTAAGTCTTGACACTCCATTCTATAGACATGATATCAGAGCTATGCATGTTTAGTCACACAGTCATGTCTGACTCTTTGCAACCCCATGGACTGTAGCCCTCCAGGCTTCTTTGTCCATGGGATTTCCCAGGCAAGAATACTGGAGTTGGGGGATGGGGAGAGAGGTGGGAAGGCAGTTTGGGGGAAGAGGGGGTATATGAATACCTATGGCTGATTCATGTTGATGTATGGCAGAAACCATCAAAATATTATAGAATAATTATCCTTCAATTAAAATTAAAATAAAAAATAATACAGCAGTGGGTTGCCATTTCCTACTCCAAGGGATCTTCCTGACCCAGGCATCAAACCCTCATCTCCTGCATTGGCAGGTAGATTCTTTACCACTGAGCCACCTGAGAAGCCATAGGAGCTATAATATAAATCAATTTTCCACTAGGGACTCCTGGTCCCTCAATTCCATGGCCTGTCGAGGAGAAAAGTGCTCCCCAGGATACCTATGAATTCCTAAGGCCTTGTATTCTCATATAACCTGCAATGCTAGTGACTTCTGCAGGCTACCACATATTTGCTTTCCTTTGCATTTTAACTGATTACAAAATTCAGTCCCTTCTAAGTTTTGGCAAAATGAAACAGAATCTTTCCTGCAAAGCATTCTTGAGTTTGGCTTACTTTTGAAGGAGATGAAGGAGGATTTACATTTTCATGATACTACAAATTCCCTGGAAATTTAAGTATCCACTTTCCTTATTTGTGTCTTATCTTCCTACTTTCCCCTTTCCATCCCTCCCAGAAGTAAAAGTTTGGCACAGCCAACTCCCAAGACTCTTCCCTCAAACAATTAACAAGGGATTAAACAAAACAAAACCTTGTAGTTTCTTCTCAAGAGAAATTCTTCGACCAGCTTTTCACATAATTTTTAAAAAATCCATGTAATCTAATCATGCCATACTATACAGCTTCATACATACACCATACTATTTCATACTTTAATGCTTTTGCGCATTCTGTTCCTTCAGCCTGGAATGTCCTTCCCTCTGTAGTTTACTTGGCAAATTACACTTCCCCATTCATTACTCTCCCTTTTGACTCTCCCCTAATCTTCTCTAATCCAAAATAGTGGCTTCATCTTCCCTCTTTGGTTTAATCACTGTGCACAATATTTACCTTCACAGGATTGTAGCGATCTATTTTAAGTATGTCTTCAATGCCAGACTATGGACTCCTTGAGGGCAGACACTGCACCTCACTGACTTTTATACTCCCAGCTTCTATCCCAGAGCCTGATCAATATAATATATGCTAATTAAATATTTATCAAATGAATAATAAATTAAGAATGAACGAATTTTGCCTAGACCTGAGATTTAAGACTTCTAAGGTATAAAGAAAGACTGTAAAATGTTGGAACCATCAATTGCTTCAGAGAACACCTTCTAATTTGGAGCATTTATAAATTTCAGTGCCAAGGCTGCTTATCATCTGTCCATAGTCTGTTAAATGTCATACTTATCAAGTATACTTCATAATAGTTAATTTAAAAAATTTCTAACATGGCCTACATAGAAGCAATAAAACGTGAAAACTTCAGAAAAACTATTTAGAGATAGTTTCATAAAACAAATTCCACATAGAATAATAAAACATGTTTAGCTATGATCAAGTATAGGGCAAAGAGAAAAACTCTGCATCACTTACTTGATATTTTCATTCAAATAATTTAGCTTCTGTTGGGAGAGTATCTAAATTCCAATTCTTTTAACATGAATAAAACAGCATCCACATCTGGAACCCAGACCACATGTGATGGCTTCACAGAGTTTGCCCATTCTTTGTTTTGAAACAACAGGACAGAAAATATAATGTGTTCTTAGGAAAGGAATCCACATTTGCAATGAAATTAAAAGAATAAGTGGGGTCATTTTATTTTTGTGTGGCGTACAGCACTGTTAAATAAAATTAGAAATTGTAATTTAACAGTGACTTCAATCAAGCAGAATTTCAAGCACTCTTCTCTTTGATATGCATTTTGTTTTTGAAAAATGAAAGGCCTGATATGTAAATCGGTTAAAACAAAAACAGCATATAATATTTGCATGACCCATTTCAAATTATAGTCCAAATGTGGTTTTTATGATTAAAAGGTAAATCAGTCCTGAAAATAAAATGTGAAAAGGACAAATCAGATACCATTTCCACCATTTTTCTCTGCCAGCCAGCTCTGGGACCATAAAAGGAGGAGAAACTGCTCTAGTCCACATAGTCCAGGGACCATATCTAGGAAATAAAGTAACATGATCCTGAATGCAAAACAGAAGGATGGCATCTATAAGGCACAATAGTCAGTTCCTTAACTGAATGTTGTACCAGTTTAGGAGAATAGGTACTGAGAAATGGGCCAACCAACAAAAGTGAAAGTGAAAGTGAGTCACTCAGTTGTGTCCGACTCTTTGCCACCCCATGGACTACAGCCCGTCATGCCTCTCTGTCCATGGAATTCTCTAGGCAAGAAAACTGGAGTGGGTTGCCAGTATTTTCCAGGGGATCTCCCCGACCCAGGGATTGAATCTGGGTCTCCTGAATTGCAAGCAGATTCTTTATCATCTGAGCACTAACAAAGCCACACATTAAAAAAGTGAAGGGCTGAAAGTGAAATACATTTTTTTAAATAAAAAGAAACAAAACTTTTAGCCTGAAAAAAGAAATTAACTACTAGTGAATAATTATCTGCCTATGGGCCTTCACATAAAGATGTGTTTCTTCTCCCTCCAAGCAATTAAACATAATAAAATGAGCTACACATTTTGAGATTTTAGGCTAAGCATAAATAAGAATTTATCGATAAATAGATTCATTAGCCACATGAAGTGTCTTCAAATAAAATAAAGCTGTAAACTTAGGCATCTGAAGATTTCTTTACATTGATCCATATAACATTTACCTGAAAACAGGAGGCAAGATCGGAGAAGGTGATGGCAACCCACTCCGGTATTCTTGCCTGGAGAATCCCAGGGACGGCGGAGCCTGGTGGGCTGCCATCTATGGGGTCGCACAGAGTCGGACACGACTGAAGCGACTTAGCAGCAGCAGCAGCAGGAGGCAAGATAAGAAGTTTTCTCGTTCTTGGATTTGTAATACTTTTTGTAAAACATTAGAGATAACCTGAAAATTGTATTTAATACTGTTGCCTAACCAAAGTGATTGTATGATTAAGTCTAAAGAAATATAAAACAGAAGCTAAATATTTTTAGTTTGCATAAACTGTTGTTATCTTATTGGAAATACACCTTCTATACTAATATATCATCAAATAATCTTTATATTAAACATTTTTAGGGTTTGATGACTCTTTCCAGACATAGAAAATTAAAGGAACTTTCTGTGTCTGAGTGTGATAAAATCACCGATTTTGGAATCCAGGTAAGATAATTATGTTTTTTTGTTGTTGTTGTTGAAGAATTAAGATTGAAAATTAAGTGCAAATTGAATAACCTTTGTAGGTAACAATAGGAAAAAAAAAGAAGCGGAATGAAACTAATAATACATATGTGATCTTGGTTGAGCCAGGATCAACTCTGCCTTTAGTCAGGTCTCCACAGCCCGAGGTGATTGAGAGGATTTGCTTTCCCATGTTTTCCTGTCTACTCTCCCCCTTCCAGATGTCAGACTCATAGGATAGTTAGGGATAGGTTGACATTTTATTTGGAGAATAATGAACTGCAATGTGGTAAAAGTCTTCTCATATTAATATAATAGAAATGTCCTGTAGAAAGAAATGTTATATCTTCTAACCATGAAAATTGGGGACTTAAGTTATTCAAACATAATTGGTAGTATACTTTGCCAGGATGGAAAATTATGAGATAAGTAATTGGATAAGATAAATGATTATATGCTCAAATGGTACGTTAAGAACTCATGAGCAGTAAATTTCCTAGACCTGGTGTTGAGGGACAGATAGGAAGTCATAAAGTAACTATTGTGAGCAAGCCACACGTGGTGTTTATCACAACATTAAGCATATCAATTTGCTGTTAAAAGAAGACAACTGAAATTATGTATCTTACTTGTATTGAACTAAGGCAAAATCTGTTTACTGATTAGTAAAATAGTGGAAGATAGTATTTTTAAACGGAATAATCTAGGAATGTGGAAACTGTTAAATGCATTGGAAACCCCATTTAAAGTATTCTGAGAGTTCAGAAACCCCAATATTTATGAAAACCTGGGGTTAAACTCAGAAAAATAATTTAAATACAAACTCTTACTGACATAAAAGAAGTCATCCCACATGTAGAAAAATAATGCAAATATTAGCTGAAAAGCCCACCAGAGCATAGCAGACCTGAAGTTAAGCTCTCTTCCATGAATTTGAAATGAACTTTTCAAGAACTTCTAACATAACTAATAGGAGAGTGTTAAAACATTATATGAACTGTTGGGCTACAGAGAGTGCCAGGTCAAATGGTGCCTAGACTTTAGCATAGAATTTCACCATTCTGAAGCTGAAAGAATCTTAGAATCATCTAAATCATCTCTTTAATTTTACAAGTGAGGAAACTAAGGCCCAGAGGGCTTAAACAGTCCAAAGTCCTATGCCTTCTCAGCAAACTAATCTAATTTTACAGAAATGAAGAGCAGAAACAGAGAACTGCTGTTCTAAATGGTTGATGGTCAACATAACCTAGTGGGAAAAATTGTTTTCAAATGATTTTCACTGTACTTCATTGTATCGGGACAATGTAATGGTACTGAAGAGGAAAATGTAACAGTGATAAGAAGTCTCCTTTAAAAAGAAGGGAAGGGAAAGAAAAAAAAAAAAGAAGTCTCCTTTAGGAGGCAATAATGTCAAACAATGTGAATTTCTCCCAGTTTCAGATCCTGGTTGCCAAATTTCTAGCAGGTTCCTAAGAAATCTACCTAGTAGTATGTTCAACTGTATAAAGAGGTAAAAAGAACAAACACTATTTTTCAAAGCAAAGATTCCAGAGAGGGCCAACAACTTGCATAGGGCAAGATTGTAACTCTACAATAACAAAAGGTGTTATAATACATGTAACCTACTAGAAGAAAAAGCCAAGAGGTTCCTCTAAGGTTAAACCATGATTTATGTATTGCAGTTCATTTAAGGATTAAACATGAATTTACATAAAACTTTATCCATGAATATGATCTAGTCAAGCTTTCAAAAGGTCTTTAACAAGGTAACAGAATAAAGGTTATTAAAATTAAACAGGTATTAACATTTCTAATATCAGGTTATATTTCCTTCATGGTGATCAATTACATTTGATCAATAACTACAAATCATTCAGAAGTATTAAAACCCCCTATGGTGATGACATACAAGACCTCTTAATATTCATCACTACTCATTTAAAAGTGCTTCTGGGGATGAAAGAGAGTGCTGACCAAAGTTTGAAGCTAAGTATCAGGAAGCCAGTGCTTTCTGCCATGGCCTTTTTATTTTCCCTCTTGGGAGCCTGAAAATCATACTCTTTTTAGGTGCTCTGAGATTTTAGATGAAAAAGTTTACCCATATGCTAACTGTATGATCATATAGCTGAGTTTGGCATAGCTTTTAAAAATGTAGTCTTTTATTGATGTATTGATTTCAGTGATCTAAAAGAAAACAAAAGATGGGGGAATACAGGAGCATGGAAATACAGAATTATTTAATTATCAGTTGCACAAGATTGGCTGTTCTATTCAAGTTCATGAAAAAATACTTTTTTTCTCTTTTTCATCATCCCTTTTTTTCTTCTTTTCTCCCTGCTTTTGGAGTATATGTGGTGTGTGTGGTGTGTGTGTATGTGTATGTGTGTCTGTATGCTCACACTGAAATGCTGTGACTTTCAATCTCTTTTTACCTCTTCCAAGGTTTCAAGGTTTACACTAATGGACATGTGGTAATCTTTCCCCTCCTTCCCTCCTCCAGGCTAATTATTAAGTTCCAAAAGAGATGAAACAAAGAGGGAGGAGGAGAAAGTGATACATAAGCCAATTTCACAATTCTTTATCTGGATTTGAAACAAACGTGATTAAATTGAGATGTTTAGATTATCCTAAATTTATCAGGAAATTTCTTCTTATTTAGAAGGCAGGGGACTCTCTTTTTGGCATATGACATTGAAAACTACATAATGATTTAATGAGAAAAAGGAGAAGATAAGCATTTTTACCCTGGCTTGGTTTTGCAAGAGTCATGAACATTATAAGCATAAAAAATTACCTCATTTTAGTTTTACTGGAAATCACAGCATATGAAGTTTGAGTATCTGGAGCCTCAGATGTATTAACTTTTTAGGATCTGGTTTTAATTACTTTTCCCAACTTTAGTTTTTTTCCTGAGAACATCAGACATTCAATGATCACATTAAACTAAAATTATTTGGTACACTTGAAAGACACACCCATTTTGGAAGCAATGTCTGATATAGTCATAGCTGGGCATTTCTCAAGAAACTTTTCCTTGAGCATTTTGCGAATTTAAATAACAGACTGTCAAGTTTGGCAAAAGAATTGGTTTAACTGGGATGTGTGTGTGTGCTCAGTTGCTCAGTCATGTCTGACTCTTTGCAACCCCACGGACTATAGCCCGCCAGGCTCCTCTGTCCATGGAATTTTACTGGCAAGAATACTGGAATGGGTTGCCATTTCCTCTTCCAAACCCAGGGATCAAACCCGTGTCTCCTGTGTCACCTGCATTTGGCAGCAGATTCTTTACCAATAGCACCACCTGGGAAGCCCCTTTAACTGAGATGCTATGGTACAAATATATTAGAAGTTTTGTTCTATTAAGTTGTTTGAATAGAACCAATGGAATAAATAAAATTATTTAGTCTAATTGCTTTTTACATTCCCTTAACCTGGTGACTCAGATGGTGAAGAACCTGCTTGCAATTCAGGAGAAAGTGAAAGTCACTCAGTCGTGTCTGACTCTTTACAACCCCATTGACTATACAAAGTCCATGTAATTCTCCAGGCCAAGATACTGGAGTGGGTAGCCTTTCCCTTCTACAGGGAATCTTCCCAGCCCAGGGATCAAACTCAGGTCTTCTGCACTGCAGGCGGATTCTTTACCAGTTGAGCCACCAGGGAAGCCCAATTGTTGAGTATATGTGTATAAATTAAATATATGTATACATCTTAGTGGTTGTTAGATTACATGAATATGTCAATGTGTGTGTATATTTAGTATGCCCAAATTGTGTATAGGGATGTTATAATATTATTTAGTTTAGCCTAATACCAAACAAGATTGCTGGAATAAATATCAATAACCTCAGATATGCAGATGACACCACCCTTATGGCAGACAGTGAAGAAGAACTAAAGAGCCTCTTGATGAAAGTGAAAGAGGAGAGTGAAAAAGTGGGCTTAAAACTCAACATTCAGAAAACTAAGATCATGGCATCTGGTCCCATCACTTCATGGGAAATAGATGGGGAAACAGTGGAAACAGTGGCACACTTTATTTATTTTGGGGGGCTCCAAAATCACTGCAGATGGTGACTTGCTCTTGCTCAGTCACTTCAGTCGTGTCTGACTCTCTGCGACTCCATGGACCATGGCCCGCCAGGCTCTTCTGTCCATGGGATTCTCCAGGCAAGAATACTGGAGTTGGTTGCCATTTCCTTCTCCAGTGATAAAGTATGAAGTGAGTGAAGTGAAGTTGCTCAGTCGTGTCCGCCTCCCTGCAACCCCATGGACTGCAGCGCACCGGGCTCCTCCATCCATGGGATTTTCCAGGCAAGAGTACTGGAGTCAGTTGCCATTTCCTTCTCCAGCAGATGGTGACTACAGCTATGAAATTAAAAGACCCTTACTCCTTGGAAGGAAAGTTATGACCAACCTAGACAGCATATTAAAAAGCAGAGACATTACTTTGCCAACAAAGGTCCGTCTAGTCAAAGCTATGGTTTTTCAGGTAGTCATGTATGGATGTGAGAGTTGGAGTATAAAGAAAGCTGAGTGCCGAAGAATTGATGCTTTTGAACTGTAGTGTTGGAGAAGACTCTCGAGAGTCCCTTGGACTGCAAAGAGATCCAACCAGTCAATGCTAAAGGAAATCAGTCCTGAATATTCATTGGAAGGATGGATGTTGAAGCTGAAACTCCAATACTTTGGCCACCTGATGCGAAGAACTGACTCATTTGAAAAGACCCTGAGGCTAAGAAAGATTGAAGGTGGGAGGAGAAGGGGATGACAGAGCATGAGATGGTTGGATGGCATCACCGACTCAATGGACATGAGTTTGAGTAAACTCTGGGAGCTGGTAATGGACAGAGAGGCTTGGCGTACTGCAGTCCATGGGGTTGCAAAGAGTCAGACATGGCTGAGCGACTGAACTAACTAATACCAAATAAATTGTGGTCAATATTCAAGGCGAATAAAAATTAGCTTGTTAAGGAATTATCTTTTTGGTTGCTCTCACCTTCTGAGATGGCCCACATTCTGCCTGTGGAGTGTGTTTGTCTCTAAATAAATGTGCTTCTTACCTATCACTTTGTCTCTCACTGAATTCTTTCTGCAATGAGACATCAAGAACCTGAGCTTCATTAATTCCTGAGATCAGGTGTGTGATCTTGGTTTAAAGACCATGGGTTCAAGTCCCAACCTGAGTTCCATGGTTTCAGCTGGTGAATCAGTGGGGGACAGGTGATAAGGCACTCACTCCCCCAGCTGAGTCCTTCCTCAGGAGCTGCTGCATCCCAGGGTAGGCCTCTTCCCTGGATCAGAGCTAATCCAGCTGCTGGTTGATACTATGAGGCAGAGGCCAAGCCCTCTTGCTTCAGTTTAAGTCAACTTGGAAGAGTCCGTCCTTCCAGTTCAAACTGAAAGGATGTAAAACATCTGGGCATACTGCAGAATATCTCAAAGGTTCACTACATCAACGAACGAATGTGAGAGGTATATTGGAAGCCTTGACTAGACATATTTGTTTCAAAGAATGGGAAATAAATCCTGCAAAGCATCAAAGTTCAGCTAAAAGTATATGTACACAAAAAAACCTGCATGCAGATGTTTATAGGAGTTTTATTTATAATTGCCGAAATGTGAAAGCATCCAGTATGTCCTTCTATAGGTAAATAGATAAATAAACATCCAGACAATGGAACATTATTAAGCAATAAAAATAAAAGAGACACCAAGTTGAGAAAAGACACGGAGGAAGTATTAATGCTATTACTATGAAAGAAGCCAATCTGAAAAGGCTAAGTACTGTATGATTCCAACTATATGACATTCTGGAAAGGCAAAACTATGAAGACAGTAAAAAGATCAAAACCTATAGGAGAGGAAGAGATTAATAGGTGGAGCACAGAGGATTTCAAGGGCAGTGAAACTATTCTGTATGATACTATCATGGTGATAACATGTCATTACACATTTGTCAAAACTAATAAAATGTACAACACCAAGAGGGAACCCTAATGTAAACTATGGACTTTGGGTGATTATGATGTATTGATACAGGTTTATCAATTGTAACAAACACACCACTCTGGTGGGGCATGTTAATAACAGGGGAGGCTATGCATGTGTGGAGGTAGGAGATATATGGGGAATTTCTGTAACTTTTGCTTAACTCTGCTGCGAACCTAAAACTCTTCTAAAAAATCAAGTCTATTTAAAAAAAAAAAAAGAATTATCTTTTTGTTTATATTTTAAAAAATTAAGTATCTATGTAAATGGCAAGACTCCTTTTCCTATGGTAAGGAGATAGTTTCGAATATGATCTTAGAAGAAACAATTAAAAAATTTTTATTCCTATGAATGAACCAGTGCATTTTGGGGGGCTTGCCAGGTGGCCCAGTAGTAAAGGATCTGCCTGTGATGCGCGAGAACGTGGATTTGATCCCTGGGTGCACTTTTTAGTAGCACCTAAATTATAATTGATTAAACATATGTATGTATAAGAGCATTAAGCAATTCTACGACACTACATAATTAATTACTACTATTCTTGAGAATGCTATAAGAGAATATACAAAGTAAAAAGGAAATGGATCATTGTTTTTCATTAGGATTATGATTTTAGACATATTTCCAACATCCCAGTTAAATTAGTATAATACTCAGGATATTGATGTGTACACTTAGGCACTGAATTAACCTTTTTGCTTTTGGCAACGTGTATGTGCCCTAAGCCCCCAGATTTTTTTTTTTTTTTTTTCCATCTTTACTCAGCCTGACTCCATATCTACTTCTGTTACAATCTTATAACACTGTGCATCATGTTCACCTACTACAAAGGCAGGCCTCTCTGTTTAAGCCCTCTTACTGCCCACCTGTGTATGAGCAAGGCTTGTCAAATCTTGGAGGAAGAAGGTCTATAGGGCCAAAATGGACATACGGAACATTCCTTTTCGTACACTAATTTTATATCATGCAACTCTGTTATAATTGCTTACTAGTTCTAGTAGTTGGTATGTTTTTTGTTTTGGCTTTTTGTTAATTCTTTGGGGATTTTCTACCTAACAGTCATACCATCTGCAAACACAGGCATTTTTTTTTCCTTCTCTATCTATATACCTTCTATTCCTTTTTCTTACTGAATTAGTTAGGACTTCCAGTATGACATAAAATAGGAGTGAAAAGGGAAAACATCCTTGTTTCACTCCTGATCTTAGGGGGAAACCATAGGTTTCTTTTCACCAGTATGATGTTAGCTATAGATTTTCTGTACATGTTCTTTATCATGTTGAAAGAAGTTCCCCTCTATTCCTAGTCTTGCTGAGACTGTTTTTCAGTAATGGGTGCTGGGTTTTGTCAAATACAATCTCTGATATGATCATATAGTTTTTCTTCTTTAGCCCATTGATGTGATGAATTACATTAGTTGATTTTTGAATTTTGAACCAGCCTTGCATATGTCCACAGCATTATTTCAAAATGGTTACTAAATACTTTATTCCTCCTCTTGAGTCTTTGCTGTGAGAACTTAGAGGCCCTCCTACAGGTAAAGCTCATGAAAGTCTGTAGGCCCACTTAAGGCTGGCCTGCTAGGAATTTTTCTCTCAGGCTACTCCATTTTCAGTTTCCAGCAATTAGTCAATTACCCTTTCAATGTTTCTACTGGTACTGGCTTCAGCCACAAGTTTCCACTCCTAGTAAGCCCTAATTCTTTGTATTTGCCTGACTCTCCAATTTTGACAGTGGTAGTTTGCTTTATGACCTCAATGATCTGACAGATCTAAGGAGAGCTGCTGATTTTCAGTTTGCTCAGCTTTTTTCTTGTTTTGAGGATGGGAGTGATAAGTTCCAGACTTCCATGACAGACTGGAAACTGGAAGTCTGGAACACGAGTTTTGGATCCCTGGATGTTGGCTGAATCAGTAGCATCCAAGAAGGGATGACCAATGTACAGTGGGTTCTGAATCAGATCTTGAGGCCCAGCAATGAAGTCAGGAACTGAAAGTCACTGGAGCCAAGAGCAGAGGCCCATAGGTAAGTTGGGCAGGTAGGCGGTCATTGATGAGCATGGCACCTGTGGCTGTTGTGAGCTCTCTGCAGTGTGCCTGGCTGTGCTTATATGGGGCCTGTGGCTGCCCCAAAGTTCAAGTACTTTCTTTGGTCAGGTTCTTCCAGAAAGATCTTCAGTTTCCTTAGTACAACACTAGAATTTTATTTGCAATTACTAAATTGGAGAAAACTTAGATTAAGTTCAACTTGAATGAAGAACTCCACGCCCTCATGTAAGACAATAATCTGTCTAATTCAGATTAACTGATTTTATGAAAATGTGACAGTTTGCTTAGTGACTGAACTGAAAACATTTGGACTGGACTTTGTATGTAGTGGTCACTGAGATAATCTGTTTTTGAAAAGAGAAATCATTCTAAAATCTTTAAAGAATATTGAGGTTGGGTCTAATATTATTCTATTAGAAAGAGACTTAGAAAAATCCAATACCACTCAGTCATTGTTAGCTAACATTAATTTAGCATCTGTTACATGCCAGACACTGTTCTAAGTATTTCCCATATAGTAATTACCTACTTTATGAGATAGGTAATACTTTTGATTTCACTTTACAGATAAGGAGACTGGAGTTCAGAGAGGTTATGAATCTTACCCCAAATAATGAAACAAGCAAGCATGTAAGCTAGGGTATAACATGTCTTATTCCAGAGTGACAATTCTTGCCATTATGCTATGATAAAGGAAGCTACAGAAGGATTCAGTTGAGATACATAATCCAGCATGGGAATGACAATGAGAGCCTATCTGTTGGAAAATCACTTGTTTCTGTTTTTACTCTATGTATAGGTAATGTGAGGTGTTCTCTGTGTCCTAGTAATGATGAATGTATGGGTCCTATGTAGTTTTATCTGTTCTCTCAATAGATTTTATGGCTTTGGGAAGAGGGGAAGATTCAGATGTAGGTAACTGTCATTGCTCTTCAAACCCAATAATGGCCTCCTCTTTATTTATTAGTATTTTTTTAATGAAAAAAAGTATCTCTAACAGAGCAGGCTATCTATCTTTTAAAACCCTCTAACCAGAATGCAGTGGGTAGGACTTATAACCACATAAGAGAGGTAAGAGGCATGTGGTAGTGGTTCAGCTTAATCTACTCTCTTGTGTCTTTTCTGTCTAGTTTGTTGTTTATATTCTTCACAAGCTGGTTTACTGGTATCTTGAAAATGGCACCGCTAATGAATTTTAAGAGCCCAGTTAAAGTCTAGGTTAATGTCATATTCTCTGATGATCACAAAGGTATCTGATTACTTTGGTTTTGGGTGAAAGCAGCAGTGGAGGTGCTAGAACCTCCACATCCCTCATTGTTCTCTTAGGGACTCTTTTTTTTTGAGATCCTTAATTTTGCCCTAACTGCTTGGACACTTGAAATAACAAGTTCCTTTTCCCCTTTAATCTTCAGCATGTTTTGACCTCTTTTATCCTGACTTACAAACTTTTGATTTTATTTTTTATTTGATCTTTAGTAACAGATTTATCTTGACTTACAAAGTCAAGAGAGGAGAAGAGAGGAGAGATCAAGGAATAAGGCACAGGGGAAGTGTGGCCATATGGGGCTAATTATAAGCTATTTCATAGCTGGGAGAACAGCAAAGCAAGATCCATGGCTATTCATCTGGCTTTCAGCCTAACCCAGGAATATTTAGTAAGTTGAATGGTTCTATAGATACGGGTCTGCTCCAGGCTGAGTCCAACTGAAGACTGAGGATTCAGAGTTCTCAGTCCTGTACCCTGGACTACCTGCGCTAGAGATCTGAAACCCTTACAACTAGTGTGGAGCATCTACATGGCTACTCAGGTTGGAAAGGCCTAGGAGTACTCATCTCATTCCCCAACAGTCCTATCTGCGTCTTCCTCCTTAATAATCGCCTATGGCCAGCCTATTCTGGAAGTGTAAGAAAAACTGGATTCTTGTTTTGCCCTAGCACTCATTCTGGATTCATTCTTGACCTAAAAACAAGAACTGAATGACTCGCCAGTGACTCTTTTCTTGTTACCATGCTCTACATGGTAACAATGTTTTTTTTTTTTTAAAAAAACATTGATTTCTATTTGGTTTCTAAGATTAAACCATTCAAGAATTATCAAATCATGGAATTTCAATAACTCCACCTCTTCCCCAGGGATACAGTTATGTTTATTGATTGCAAGGGAAGCAACAAACAGAAGATCCATTTCCAAAACAGCCACAATTCTTGGCCTCTGGTTCAGTGGAAGCTCTGAAATCTCCTGCATGTGGGAAAATGGGGCATCCAGACATCTGGACACTTTATCTCTTGGCTATACTACTCAGGAAAATTCTTTATCTTATCCACTAATATAGGTTACTATTAGGAAGTAACTGACTAAACAGTCTACAATGGTGATACCAGAAGATCCCAGGTTTAGAATTATTTTACATGGTCTTAGAAGAAGGAACTAAGGAATCCCTCTGGTAGAATTAAGAAGGGGGTATCTGAAACCTTATGGAAAAAGCACCTCCCACAAAACCTGGAATAAGTATGAGCTTTGTTACAGAAATTGATGCTTCATGGCTACCCATGCCAAGAATAGTCTCCTAGGATTTATAATAGAACAAAATACTCTTTAGAGACCTAAGGCACCTGAAATCAACTGAGTCACAGACAAACTCCTACTAAGATACCTAGGCTTTATTCTCTTTTCAAAGGCTATGAGCAAAAGAAATAAGCTCAGAATTCTCCACTGCTCCTTATGCTAGTGTGTTTCCAATTGTTGAGCCAATTCAATAGAATTAGAAATTTGCCAGCACTTCAAAGGATATGGGATTTGACAGCTTGTCATTTTCCCACAGTCTCTACTGTTCAAGGCATAATGGAGTCTTGGGTACCATGTTTTCATGTCTGATAAACAGCTGAAACTGACAACACCCCACACAAGTCTTGGCTTCTTGCCTACTCCCACTGGAGAGAACCATTCTCCAACAACTGAAATGCTGATGGATTCATTAAATGAATGCACACATCTGTTATTTTCACGTTGAACATCCACAGAAAAAAACTATAAGAAAATGTGTTAAAGGAAGATAATCCTTTGGAGGCTTCTCTCAATTTAAGCTGTCCCTGGAACATTAGTTTATCCTATGTAAGCTAAAATTTGCCAAAAGTTAAAGAGAACCTGTAAGATTATAGCAAAAAAAAAAGGGCAGGAAAAATAAATGTCAGAATCTCACTTTCCTACAATAGTATGAGTTTATGCTTCTTAAGCCTAAGTGTCTAATGTGTTTTTGGTCTCTCTTGTATGCAGCATGCCTAGGCTCATTGCACCTCACCTGACGTGAACTGAGCACCTGAAGCATGTCTTATAGGAGCTATGATTTTTCTATGTTATGACTTCTAATAATCCTCTTTGTTAACTTCCAGTTAAATTGTGTGCATGATATTTCTTCATCTCAAACCCTCCAGCACGTTGAAGGTGGTGAGGTAGTGTTCTCATGTCTTAATTGGCAGGCAGGATTGTTCTACAGCCTCTCTGGTACCACTCCTGACAGACAAAAAGTCAGCATTTACATAGGGTATTACGTCTGCTAAGGGATTCTGGAGTACACATTTTCTCTCTACCTTCCAATAAACCGGAGAGATAGACAGTTGTTTTCATTCTCCTCTTACAGATGAGGAAATCTGAAGTTAAGTAACTTGCCCAAGGTCACAGACACAACTTCAAATTTCTGGCCCTTTGTTTTTCTTCTAGACCAGTAACCTCCCTTGATTACATCATCTCTTATTCCATTATGCACCAAAATTGGAGATCAAAGCATCAATAATGGTTGATGAACTCATTATTCAATAGAGATTCTTAAATGGAAGAGGTCACAGGAGGACACTGTGACTTTATCCTTAAAGTTCTGAGCTGCCATTTTCTTGGGAAAGAAGGAAAAAAAATAAGTCGAGTGGCTGACTGTGCAAATAGAAACCCATCAATTCTTTAAAGCTGATTATTATAGCTTAAGTAATTTCCCTGCCCAAAGATCTTAATTGACATTTATCCAAAGAATAAATATAGATGACACATGAAAAGATGCTCAACATCACTAATAATTAGAGAAATGCAAATCAACCCTGCAATAAGGTACAACCTCACAGCTGTCAGAATGGTCACCACTAAAAAAAAAATCTACAAATAACAAGTGCTGGGGAGGGTATGGAGAAAGGGGAACCCTCTTATACTGCTGGTGGGAATGTAAATTGGTACAACTACTATGGAGACCATTATGGAGGTCACTTAGAAAACAAAAAAAAAAGAATTACCATAATATCTAGCAATCCCACTTCTGGGCATATACACAGATAAAACTATTAATTAAAAAAGATACATGTACCCTATGTTCATAGCAGCACTATTCACAACAGCCAGGACATGGAAACAAAGTAAATGTCCACTGACAGATGAATAGATAAAGAAGATGTGGCACATATATACAATGGAATACTGTTCAGCCATAAAAAGAATGAAATAATGCCATTTGTAGAAACATGGAGAGATTTTCATACTAAGTGAAGTAAGTCAGAAAGAGAAAGACAAATACCATATGATATCACTTATATGTGGAATCTAAAATATGACACAAATGAAATTATCTATGAAACAGAAACAGAATCACAGATACAGAACAAACTTGTGGTTACCAAAGGGGAGGGAGCTGGGAGAAGGAAGGACTGAAGTTTGGGATTAGCAGATGTAACCTAATATACATAGGATGGATAAACAACAAGGTCCTACTGTACAGCATAGGAAACTATAGCTTATCTCCTGGGATAAACCATAATGAAAAAGAATACAAAAAATATTGCATATATTGTATAACTGAGTTACTTTATAGCAGAAATTAGCACAACACTTAAACCAACTACACTTCAATTTAAAAATATTATTAATAATCATTTAAAGCAAAAAAAAAAAAAAAAAAAGAAAAAAGCAATTTCCTTACCCTTCTGGTCCTACAGGGCTGCTGTAGTGTCAGGTAACTGGGCCACTCGATATCCTTTTTTTATTTTTTAAAAATGGAAAAAAAACATCGGTTATATTTCAAGCCACAAAAAAATACCTAACTGACCTTTGTGTAGTCCAACCTTAGCTCATTTTTTTTTTTTTGAAGATGAAAATCTAGGATTTTCTTTCAACAGTCCTAATTTCAAATTATAATTTAAAGATACTTTGTTTTGATCTTTCTTGATCTTCCTTCCAAAATGCATTTTCTTCTACTCACTCAACCTGTTTATAATTTTCTTACATTTGACATCTTTTTATGTACATGTCACATTTGATACTTTAACAGTAATCCCCTTGTTTTTACCAAATACCTAGAGTCTGTATAGCCAGTATGTCATTAAGGTTTACTGACAACCAAAGGCATACCATTGAGTAGGTTTCTCTAGAGAAAGCATTTACTCTGGCAAGTGAACGAGATAATCTATTTCAGTGTGACAAGAAAATATTAGATTAAAACCCCTGTAGTTGGCACCGACTACATAGGAAGGGGCCTATAGACCTTGAGAAGTACAAGCTGGACCAAGGAGCTATCTGAAAATGAACTGACCCCACACTGTCCGCAACAGCTCCAGAGAAAGTCCTAGATATATTTTTACTATTATCATTTTTAAAATTTTTAAAACTTTACTATTATTATTATTATTTTATTTTTAGGTCCCCTATTACTCCTTCAATTTTCATTTTTATAACCTACTACTACCTTGCACAAAAAAGACCCTATTTTTAAAGCAAACTTCATATATATATATTTCATAATTTTTGTGACTGTTTTTTTTCTTTTCTTTTTTTAATATTGTATTTTTGAGAATCTAACCTCTACTCTAGATTTTTAATCTTTGCTTTTTTGTATTTGTTATCAACTTTGTATCTTTAAGAACTCAATCTTGTACCCATTTTTACTTGGGAGCGAGATCACTGTCTTGATTGCTCTCTCCCGCTTTTGACTCTCCTTTTTCTCCACCAGGTCGCCTCTATCTCCCCCTTCTCCCTTTTCTTCTCGACCCAACTCTGTAAATCTCTTTGTGTGTTCTGGCCTGTGGATAACACTTAGGGAACTGATTACTGGCTGGATCTGTCTCTCCCCTTTTGATTCCTTCTTTTTTCCTCCTGGCCATCTCTGTCTCCTTCCTCCCTCTTCTCTTCCCTGTGTAATTCCATGAACATCTCTGAGGGATCCAGACTGTGGAGAGCACATAGGGAAGTGATTACTGGCTAGCTTGCTCTCTCCCCTTTTGATTCCCCTCTTCTCCTCCTGGTCAGCTCTATCTCCCTCCTCCCTCTTCTCTTCTCCATATAACTTTGTGTGCCTCTCCAGATGTCCCTCACTGTGGAGAAACTTTTCATCATTAACCTAGATGTTTTATCATCAGTGCTGTATAGATGGAGAAGTCTTGAGGCTACTGTAAGAATAAGACTGAAAACCAGAGGCGGGAGGCTTAAGTCCAAATCCTGAGAACACCAGAGAACTCCTGAATCCAAGAAGCATTAATCGATAGGAGCTCATCAAATGCCTCCATACCTACACTGAAACTAAGCACCACCCAAGGGCCAACAAGTGCCAGAATGAGATATACCATGCAAATTCTCCAGCAACACAGGAACATAGCCCTGAGCTACAATATACAGGCTGCCCAAAGTCACAACAAACCCAGTGACATCTCAAAACTTATTACTGGACACTTCAGTGCACTCCAGAGAGAAGAAATCCAGCTCCACTCACCAGAACACCTACACAAGCTTCCCCAACCAGGAAACCTTGACAAACTACCAGTCCAACCCCACCCACGGTGAGGAACCTCAAACTGCCAGAATACAGAAAGGCCACCCCAAACACAGCAACACAAACAAAATGAAAAGGCAGAGAAATACCCAGCAGGTAAAGGAACAGGATAAATGCCCTCCAAACCAAACAAAAGAGGAAGAGATAGGGAATCTACCTGATAAAGAACTCCGAATAAGGATAGTGAAAATGATCCAAAATCTGGAAAACAAATTGGAGTTACAGATAAATAACCTGGAGACAAGGATCGAGAAGATGCAAGAAAGGTTTAACAAGGACTTAGAAGAAATAAAAAAGAGTCAATATATAATGAATAATGCAATAAATGAAATAAAAAACACTCTGGAGGGAACCAACAGTAGAATAACGGAGGCAGAAGACAGGATAAGTGAGGTAGAAGATATAATGATAGAAATGAATGAAACAAGAGAGGAAGAAAGAAAAAATAATTAAAAGAAATGAGGACAACCTCAGAGACCTCTGGGACAATGTTAAACGCACCAACATTCGAATCATAGGAGTCCCAGAAGAAGAAGACAAAAAGAAAGACCATGAGAAAATACTCAAGGAGATAATAGTTGAAAACTTCCCTAAAATGGGGAAGGAAATAATCACCCAAGTCCAAGAAACCCAGAGAGTCCCAAACAGGATAAACCCAAGGTGAAACACCCCAAGACACATGGTAATCAAATTAACAAAGATAAAACACAAAGAACAAATATTAAAAGCAGCAAGGGAAAAACAACAAATAACACACAAGAGGATTCCCATAAGGATAACAGCTGATCTTTCAACAGAAACTCTTCAGGCCAGAAGGGAATGGCAGGACATACTTAAAGTGATGAAAGAAAATAATCTACAGCCCAGATTACTGTACTCAGCAAGGATCTCATTCAAATATGAAGGAGAAATCAAAAGCTTTACAGACAAGCAAAAGCTCAGAGAATTTAGCACCACCAAACCAGCTCTCCAACAAATGCTAAAGGATCTTCTCTAGACAGGAAACACAGAAAGGGTGTATAATCTCGAACCCAAAACAATAAAGTAAATGGCAACGGGATCATACTTATCAATAATTACCTTAAATGTAAATGGGTTGAATGCCCCAACCAAAGGACAAAGACTGCCTGAATGGATACAAAAACAAGACCCCTATATATGTTGTCTACAAGAGACCCACCTTGAAACAAGGGACACATACAGACTGAAAGTGAAGGGCTGGAAAAAGATATTTCATGCAAATAGAGACCAAAAGAAAGCAGGAGTAGCAATACTCATATCGGATAAAATAGACTTTAAAACAAAGGCTGTGAAAAGACACAAAGATGGACACTACATAATGATTAAAAGATCAATCCAAGAAGAAGATATAACAATTATAAATATATATGCACCCAACATAGGAGCACCACAATATGTAAGGCAAATGCTAACAAGCATGAAAGAGGAAATTAACAATAACACAATAATAGTGGGAGACTTTAATACCCCACTCACACCTATGGATAGATCAACTAAACAGAAAATGAACAAGGAAACACAAACTTTAAATGATACAATAGATCAGTTAGACCTAATTGATATCTATAGGACATTTCACCCCAAAACAATGAATTTCACCTTTTTCTCAAGCGCACACGGAACTTTCTCCAGAATAGATCACATCCTGGGCCATAAATCTAGACATGGTAAATTCAAAAAAACTGAAATCATTCCAAACATCTTTTCTGACCACAATGCATTAAGATTAGATGTCAATTACAGGAGAAAAACTATTAAAAGTTCCAACATATGGAGGCTGAACAACACGCTGCTGAATAACCAACTAAAAATCACAGAAGAAATCAAAAAAGAAATCAAAATATGCACGAAACAAATGAAAATGAAAACACAACAATCCAAAACCTATGGGACACTATAAAGGAAGTGCTAAGGGGAAGATTCATAGCAATACAGGTTCACCTCAAGAAACAAGAAAAAAGTGAAATAAATAACCTAACTCTACACCTAAAGCAACTAGAAAAGGAAGAAATGAAGAATCCCAGGGTTAGTAGAAAGAAAAATCTAAAAAATTGGGGCAGAAACAAATACAAAAGAAACAAAAGAGACCATAGCAAAAATCAACAAGGCCAAAAGCTGGTTCTTTGAAAAGATAAATAAAATCAACAATCCATTAGCCAGACTCATCAAGAAACAAAGAGAGAAAAATCAAATCAACAAAATTAGAAATGAAAATGGAGAGATCACAACAGACAACACAGAAATACAAAGGATCATAAGAGACTATTATCAGCAACTATATGCAAATAAAATGGACAACTTGGAAGAAATGGATAAATTCTTAGAAAAGTACAACTTTCCAATACTGAACCAGGAAGAAATAGAAAATCTTAACAGATCCATCACAAGCATGGAAATTGAAATTGTAATCAGAAATCTTCCAACAAACAAAAGCCCAGGACCAGATGGCTTCACAGCTGAATTCTACCAAAAATTTAGAGAAGAGCTAACACCTATCCTACTGAAACTCTTTCAGAAAATTGCAGAGGAAGGTAAACTTCCAAACTCATTCTATGAGGCCACCATCACCCGAATACCAAAACCTGACAAAGATGCCACAAAAAAAGAAAACCTCAGGCCGATATCACTGATGAACATAGATGCAAAAATCCTTCACAAAATTCTAGCAAACAGAATCCAACAACATATTAAAAAGATCATACATCATGACCAAGTGGGCTTTATCCCAGGGATGCAAGGATTCTCCAATATCCGCAAATCAATCAATGTAATACACCACATTAACAAATTGAAAAATAAAAACCATATCATTATTTCAATAGATGCAGAGAAAGCCTTTGACAAAATTCAACATCCATTTATGATAAAAACCCTCCAGAAAGCAGGAATAGAAGGAACATACCTCAACATAATAAAAACTATATATGACAAACCCACAGTAAACATTATTCTAAATGGTGAAAAACTGAAAGCACTTCCCCTCAAGTCAGGAACACAACAAGGGTGCCCACTCTCACCACTACTAGTTAACATAGTTTTGGAAGTTTTGGCCACAGCAATCAGAGCAGAAAAAGAAATAAAAGGAACCCAGAATGGAAAAGAAGAAGTAAAATTCTCACTGTTTGCAGATGACATGATCCTCTACATAGAAAACCCTAAAGACTCCACCAGAAAATTACTAGAGCTAACCAATGATTATAGTAAAGTTGAAGGGTATAAAATTAACACATAGAAATCTCTTGTGTTCCTATACACTAACAATGAGAAAACAGAAAGAGAAATTAAGGAAATAATTCCATTCACCATTACAATGAAAAGAATAAAATACTTAGGAATATATCTACCTAAAGAAACAAAAGACCTATATATAGAAAACTATAAAACACTGGTGAAAGAAATCAAAGAGGACACAAATAGATGGAGAAATATACTGTGTTCATAGATCGGAAGAATCAATATAGTGAAAAATGAGTATACTACCCAAAGCAAACTATAGATTCAATGCAATCCCTATGAAGCTACCAACGGTATTTTTCAGAGAACTCAAACAAATTTCACAATTTGTATGGAAATACAAAAAACCTCAAATAGCCAAAGCAATCTTGAGAAAGAAGAATGGAACTGGAGGAATCAACCTGCCTGACTTCAGGCTCTACTACAAAGCCACAGTCATCAAGACAGTATGGTACTGGCACAAGGACAGAAATATAGATCAATGGAACAAAACAGAAAGCCCAGAGATAAATCCACGCACCTATGGACACCTTATCTTTGACAAAGGAGGCAAGAATATACAATGGAGAAAAGACAATCTCTTTAACAAGTGGTGCTGGGAAAACTGGTCAACCACTTGTAAAAGAATGAAACTAGAACACTTTCTAACACCATACACAAAAATAAACTCAAAATGGATTGAAGATCTAAATGTAAGACCAGAAAGTATAAAACTCCTAGAGGAAAACATAGGCAAAACACTCTCTGACATAAATCACAGCAGGATCTTCTATGACCCACCTTCCAGAATATTGAAAATAAAAGCAAAAATAAACAAATGGGACCTAATTAAAATTAAAAGCTTCTGCACAACAAAGGAAACTATAAGCAAGGTGAAAAGACAGCCTTCAGAATGGGAGAAAATAATAGAAAATGAAGCAACTGACAAAGAATTAATCTCAAAAATATACAAGCAACTCCTGCAGCTCAATTCCAGAAAATAAACAACCCAATCAAAAAGTGGAACAAAGAACTAAACAGCCATTTCTCCCAAGAAGACATACAGATGGCTAACAAACACATGAAAAGATGCTCAACATCACTCACTATCAGAGAAATGCAAATCAAAACCACAATGAGGTACCATTTCATGCCAGTCAGAATGGCTGCTATCCAAAAGTCTACAAGCAATAAATGCTGGAGAGGGTGTGGCCAAAAGGGAACCCTACTACACTGTTGGTGGGAATGCAAACTAGTACAGCCACTATGTAGAAGAGTGTGGAAATTCCTTAAAAAACTGGAAATAGAACTGCCGCATGACCCAGCAATCCCACTGCTGGGCATATACACTGAGGAAACCAGAATTGAAATAGACACATGTTCATCGCAGCACTGTTTATAATAGCCAGGACATGGAAGCAACCTAGATGTCCATCAGCAGACAAGTGGATAAGGAAGCTGTGGTACATATACACAATGGAATATTACTCATCCATTAAAAAGAATACATTTGAATCAGTTCTAATGAGGTAGATGAAACTGGAGCCTATTATACAGAGTGAAGTAAGCCAGAAAGAAAAACACCAAAACAGTATACTAACGCATATATATGGAATTTAGTAAATTGGTAAAGATAACCCTGTATGCGAGACAGCAAAAGAGACACAGATGTATAGAACAGTATTTTGGGCTCTATGGGAGAGGGTGAGGGCAGGATGCTATGGGAGAATGGCATTGAAGCATGTAAATTATCATATGTGAAATGAATCGCCAGTCCAGGTTCGATGCATGATACAGGGTGCTCGGGGCTGGTGCACCGGGATGACCTAGAGGGATGGGATGGGGAAAGAGGTGGGAGGGGGGTTCTGGAAGGCGAACACATGTACACCCATGGTGGACTCATGTTAATGTATGGCAAAACCAATTCAATATTGTAAAGTAAAAAAATAGATAAATAATAAAAATATTACTAGCTATTACTTACTAACTGCTATGTTCCAGGCATTGTTCACTTCCTTTATTCATCTTAATTCACGTTATCCCCCTAACAACTATATGCAGTAGGTGCCATAATACTGTACCATTTTATTCCCATGCTGCAAGTGAGATCATTCAGACACTGAGAAGTTGGATAATTTATCTAGAGACAGAGTTTCTAAGTGGCAGGATTTGAAATTAGGCTAGTGGACCCCAAACTCTGTCCTCTTAACTACTCTTGCTCACTAGCAGTTACTGAACAGAGTGCCTGGTAGGACTGGGCTTAGTGGAATCTATGGGAGCTCGTTCTTCTCACTCCTTTGATGAGAGACATTTTCCATTCTCTTGGGAAACTCTCATCGTGAACTTCATCTGTATACCAGATGATTGGATCTCCTTGCAGTCCAAGGGACTCTCGAGAGTCTTCTCCAACACCACAGTTCAAAAGCATCAATTCTTCGGCACTCAGCTTTCTTTATCGTCTAACTATCACATCCATACATGATCACTGGAAAAACCAAAGCCTTGACTAGACGGACCTTTTTTAGCAAAGTAATGTCTCTGCTTTTTAATATGCAGTCTAGGTTGGTCATAACTTTCCTTCCAGAGAGTAAGTGTCTTTTAATTTCATGGCTGCAATCACCATCTGCAGTGATTTTGGAGCCCAGAAAAATAAAGTCAGCCACTGTTTCCACTGTTTGCCCATCTATTTGCCATGAAGTGATGGGACCAGATGCCATGATCTTAATTTTCTGAATGTTGAGTTTTAAGCCAACTTTTTCACTCTCCTCTTTCACTTTCATCAAAAGGCTCTTTAGTTCTTCTTCACTTTTTGCCATAAGGGTGGTGTCGTCTGCATATCTGAGGTTATTGATATTTCTCCCGGCAATCTTGATTCCAGCTGTGCTTCCTCCAGCCAGCATTTCTCATGATGTACTCTGCATACAAGTTAAATAAGCAGGGTGACAATATACAGACTTGACATACTCCTTTTCGTATTTGGAACCAGTCTGTTGGTCCATGCCCAGTTCTAACTGTTGCTGCCTGACCTGCATACAGATTTCTCAAGAGGCAGGTCAGGTGATCTCGTATTCCCATCTCTTTCAGGATTTTCCACAGTTTCTTATGATCCACACAGTCAAAGGCTTTGGTATAGTCAATAAAGCAGAAATAGATGTTTTTCTGGAACTCTCTTGCTTTTTCGATGATCCAGCGGATGTTGGGAATTTGATCTCTGGTTCCTCTGCCTTTTCTAAAACCAGCTTGAACATCTGGAAGTTCACGGTTCATGTATCGCTGAAGCCTGGCTTGGAGAATTTTAAGCATTACTTTACTAGCGTGTGAGATGAGTGCAACTGTGCAGTAGTTTGGACATTCTTTGGCATTGCCTTCAGAAACACTAGGCTCCTCTAAAAGTGGTATAATCCTCTAACGCTGAGCCCAAGCTAAGCCTAGTTTCCCTGGCAGGGAGAACACGAATGCAGGGGAGGCATCTTATCAGTGGGGTGGTAAAGGTGGTGGTGGACACTTAGGCTCTGATAGTTTGGTTTTGGTGCCAGGGCCCAGATTTCACAGCTCAGTGTGCCCAGGTAACCACCACTCCTACCTGTTCTGATGCCTAATGGTGACAAAGCATTATAAGAGACTATAGTTTTGAATTCAGTTTATAACTTAGAATTGAGGAAGTTGTATTTCAACTAGCCCCAAATAGTCTTCATTACAGAAAATGGTTCATGATAGTACAAGAATTCTCCATAATTATCAGTAGAAAACTCTATCCTACTCCCACACAGAACTTTGTAGCAGGGTTAATCAGAACTCAATAAGGCAAATAGTCAAGAGATGGTTTTCTGAGTATGTGCCATGAGGTGAGCCTTTTTTAAGACTGGGAGCTGGCACCTTTTGAGGTGGTTTAAATTAGGATTTTTACAGAAGCACATTATTGTCACGATCAGTAAATGTTAGTGAGATTCAGTCTCTTCCACATATCCAATTTAGGAATGCAGTCATTGAGCCCCCACACAGTGATTCAATTCATGAAATACAGAGAAGAAATTATTTAACTCACTAAGAGATTCGGAAGTTGTCTTAAAGACTGCTCAGAAAGTGAAAGTGTTAGTCACTCAGCTGTGTCTGACTCTTTGCAACCCCATGGACTATAGCCCACCAGGCTCCTCTCTCCATGGAGTTCTCCAGGAAAGAATACTGAAATGGGTAGCCATTTCCTTCTCAAGACTGCTAACCCTTGGCAAAACTGGTTGATACAAGGGATGAAAGTCAAACTTGATAATTTTTGCACTTTCTCTCCATTTTCATTATAAAAGATTTTTACTTTGAAGAAGCTCAGTCTAGCATTTTCCAAGATAAGAAAATCAACAGCATTGATATATGTGTGATTCTGAAGCACTGTAGCCAGAAGAGCATAAATAATTTTATGGGTAAGGTGGGTATGGAATTTCATGAGTGATTATGCTGAAAACATGCCTGTAGGCTTAAGTACTTAATACAACTTACAGTCTCTAAAGGAAAATATAGATTGTAAGAGAGGAAAAGTTTTGACTTATTTCTTAGATCTGCACTGATTTATGCCAAACATAAAGCCCTGGACTCATCTTTGTGCCTCAGATTTTCCCTGAATGAGAATGCTACCACGAATGCATCATAGGCCTTGTTAATCATTTTTATAAGTTCTTCTTTAATTTAAAAATTATGAGAAAGTTTAACTTCAAAGAATATAAAAGCTTTTAAAAAAGCTTAAAGCAGAACTGATTCAAGCAGTCCAAAACACAGACAGATGTTTCTGAAAAGAGTCTGCAGACATGCAGAGAGTTGAATTTCCCTTTGAAGCTTGTTGCATCTTTTAATAAGTTTTTCTTATAGTTTAACTATTCCTTCTTGCTTTACATTTTCTCTGGTTCCTTGAACTCTATCCATTCTCTAAATAGAAAACTAATGTTATCCTACCCCTTGCAACATAAGAATTCCTGTATTATTAAAACACAAGTCTTTATATCCTTGAAGATACTCACAAACAGACTGAGCAAGCAGCTAGTATTTATTGAGAACTTACTGTATTCTAAATATGATGCTTATGAAAGGGGTATAAGAAGATAGCAGAGTTCTAGACAGTACCTCTGAGAGACTTATTGCACTCTAACTGAAAAACTTGTTGAATGTGAACTGAGTTTTAAGACCAATTCCAATCCTTTAAAGCTAGATTTCCCTAGCTGTGCCCTCTATGCTTGATTAGCTTCAATAACAGGGACCTCAATATCTCCTTCCCCTCAATATCTCCTGCCCCTTCCAATATATGACATCACTTAGCTGCTAGAGAAAACAAATCTCCATATAAACTGAGCTACAAAACAGGAATGAGTCTACTGTAAGTGCTGAATCAGTTGAAAAAAACAAGTTTTGTATGAGGTCAGATGAAAGAGGAATCACTGATGGTTACTGTGGTCAGAAAAAGATGATGATTTAGGATAAAATAACCAATATCTTTTGGTTTTCTCCAAAGTACAATATAAATGTGCATCTTTATTATTACTGGTATCATATGCAAATTCCAGTAATAATTAATATTTATTGAGTGCTTGTTGTTCAGTCGCTAAGTCATGTCTGAATCTTTGCTACCCCGTGGACTGCAGAGTGCCAGGCTTTCCTGTCCTTCATTATCTCCCAGAATTTGCTTAAACTCATGTCCATTGAGTCAGTGATGCCATTCAACCATCTCATCCTCTGTCTCCTCCTGCCTTCAATCTTTCCCAAGAACGAATCAATATGTTAAACTGCCTCTCAAATGACACTGTATATAAATTTTAATATAGGCTTTTTTTCTTCCTGAAAGCAGGAATGAAAATTAAGAACAGCCAAGATAAAGGGAAGAATTTTCAATCATTTCCAGACCTTTTCTAGCCCTAGAAATTTTAGATGAACATTTTGGCATTCCAGAACAATGCTGGAGGGTAGATATTATTTTCCCTAACTTGAAGAAACCGAGGCTCAGAAAAATTGAGTGACTTGCTAAGGTTTCAAAGCTAATAAAGTGGTAGAATGAAATTAAAACTCAAGTTTGTCTGGTTCCAAAAACTGTGCTTTTTCTGTTATATTTTAGTGTCAACCCCAGAGTGTTTGCCATCTAATTCTTATCTCCAGATTTCTTTTCTTCTACTCACTGAGCTGAATATAACTCTAATAAGTACTAACCATATGGGTAAAATTCCATTAGTGATAGAAAACCAAATTCTGTTAGCAGGAATTTGAATATTACTGAACTGTTAAGTGGTATCCGAGTATCTTTTGTTATAAGGAGATTTTGGACGTAATGGATTCTTTGTTTGCAACAAAATGTAACATGTCTACATCTCAAGGGCTGAAATGCATACTAAATAAACTGCCATGGGGTAAGACGGCATAAAATTTGAATAAAGACTAAGAAAAAGAAAAAAACAGAAACCCACTAACTTTGGAATTTCTTGCAGGTATTCTGCAAAGGCTCACTGATCTTGGAACATCTGGATGTCTCTTATTGCCCCCAACTATCGGATGTGATTATTAAAGCATTGGCCATTTATTGTATTAATCTCACATCTCTCAGTGTTGCTGGCTGTCCAAAGGTATGTGCAGGAGTTAGAGCTCAGATATGTCAGACTGAAGTACTGCCAAAGAACACAGGCAGGGTAGCAATTAGGTGTTGGACTCATAATAGAACTTTTCTTTGCCATATCTGAGGTATTCATTGAGTTCTCCTTCTCCAAACTGTAAATAGCTTTATGATTTCATTTGTGTAAAAGTAGTACCTGGAAAAAGTTCAAGACAATTCTCATACAAGTATAAAAATGTGTCAAATATTTATTTAATTCACTAATGAGAGAACCAGCAAAATGATAAAGTCAGTTCATACAGCATTTGATCAAACTGAGTATTTATAGGAACTGAAGAAAGAATGTTGGAACATGATTGTTAGGTTAAATCCAAAATTGGTTAAAGTCCTACAAAGTAACAAATCAATAACCTTGGAGCTATAGTTTCTACCAGAAATAATCTGCATCTCTCTTAGACAAAAATACAACAGGTAGAGTTTGAGCCCTAATCGATAATAAATAGTACGTCCAAAAAACGGCATAATTCCTTGTAGAATTTCTCAGTTGGACCTGTTAAAATGTTCTAGGAAACGCTGAAAGGGTAGGCAACCATCTTTTGTCTTATTTTCAAGTGTTTGACAATTTTTCTTGACATCTGTCTTTGAAAGGAATATATACCCATTGCAAAATCTTTAGACTGCATATATTAAAAGTATGAAAGTAAAAATTCAAAGCCATATCACCATCCAGGACATAACCACTGGCATTTTATACTTACTCTTCTAGAATTCTTTCCTATGTACAGACATTATAGTTAAAGAAGGTTTGTCTTGCTTTTTAAAGAATAGAATCATACTTTCTAAAATACACTGTAACCTACTTTCTTTTCTCTTAATATAATACGGATAATATCACCAGGTCAAGAAATAGAAGTCTCTGGTTCTAGATTAATACGGCAGATTAAATATATCCTGATAATTTTGTTCCGTCTTGAAATGCCACCAAAACTGCAGAAGAGGGTGAGGGCCCACAATGATAGGGAAAACAGTAGGAGACAAAAGCAACAAAATTTTGGAAACCTGAAAATAGATGAATTAATTTAGCATACCAGAGACAACTTTGAATCCTAAACCAATAGTAGAGAAAGCTGGGGAAAGAATGTATTTACACCATAACCTTCAAACTTGTCAATACTGTATACTTCTGTAATTGGGTTAAGAGGATAGCTAAAATAAGGAAGACTGGGTTAAAAGTTCTTGAGAAGTAGGTACATCAGTAGATCTCCTTCGCTATTCTATGCTTTCAGGCAACTGCCCCTCCTCATCCTCACCAGATTTGAGATATATTTCCTAGAGCCAGATTTCTCAACCGTGGCATTACTGACATTTGGACAAGATCATTCTTTACAGTGGGGGATTGTTTCATGCACTGTAGGATGTTTAACTGGATCCTTGCCCTCTATCCAGTACATGTCAGTAGCACCTAGCCCCCCCATACCTCCAGTCATAACAATAACAAATGTCTCCAGATATTGCTGAATGTCCTCTGATGTAAAATCTCTCTACTATCTGCTTTACAGATAATAAAACAGAAAGTTGCCAGGCTGGGAGAAATCATGTAAAACTGAGAGCTTGGATACAAAAGTGAAATGGGAATTAAGTGACTAAATGCTTAATGCAGAGATACTCAGCACTTTTCCAACACAGCATCCAGAATTTGTTTGCCAGATCTTTCCCTCCAGGCAGGAGGCTGGAATCCTTTTTTCTAAGGACTCTGACTAGTCCAAGATGAAACACTGAAAAATACTGACATTTGTGAATTTTCCAACAAATAACTCATTTAGCCCATTGAAGCTGAAAGAAGAGAAGGCCCATATTATGCACTCAGACCTTCTATTCAGCTTTTGTTGTTGTTTTTGTTTAGTCGCTAAGTCATGTCCAACTCTTTTACGACACCATTATTTGTAGCCCACCAGGCTCCTCCATCCATGGGATTTCCCAGGCAAAAACACTGGAGTGGGTTGCCATTTCCTTTTCCAGGGGATTTCCCCGACCCAGCGATCAAACCTGCATCTCCTGCATTGCAGGTGGATTCTTTACTGATGAGCCTCTAGGGAAGTCCAATCAGTTTTTAGCTCTCCACTATTAATCATGAGCAGACAGTCAAGGACATGAGGCCACACTTAGGAGAAAAGCCTCTAAAGGAGAAGATAAAGACCAAAACAAATTAACAGAAAAACCTTAGAGGAAGTAAAATACTCAAAGGGAAGAAAACTAAAGTATCTCTTAAAAAATCCTCAGAAATTGCTAAGTTACTAACAATTTTGTCCTCTTCTGTTGCACACATTGAAGTATCACCTGAACTTTCAAGACTCCTTGAATTCTAACAGGTCTAAAAATTCAGCTTCTCAGTTGTTCAGTCTGGGTAATGAATAGGTTAAGAGAGTGATGCTAGAACCTCCTGATTTCTCTATCATTAACCATCCCACAATAAGGAGGAGGCAGTGGTGGGAAAGCTATGGTCAATCATGATAAAATTGATCTAGAAAATTTACAATAAAATTCTTCTTTGTTCAACAGCCTTTAGAACTAGGGAAACCAGATGTCTTTCTGGTCAGCATCATCTTGTTCTAGAAGTAAGCTGGGGCAAGGTATTCAGGACAGCAGTGACCATCAACCCTCTGCAGCTTGGTCAGTCACAGCTCGCAGGGTCCTTGCTTTCACTGCACACGGACACACAGACACATGGGTAACACATGGCTCACTGGGAACTGCCCTGGCTCTAAAAAAAGCACAGATGTTGATTGGGTTTTTAAGAGGCTCCACTAATAAGAGAGGGAAATAGGAGAATGAGAAAAGGAAAGACTCCAAAGAGAACAAGAACTGAGGCAGAGGATTTGTGTTTGTTTTGTTTTTGTAAGGAAAAACCGAGAGTTCCTTCTACAGAATGTGCAGTGGACATTGTCTTATAGCCTAGAAACTAAGGAGGATTACACAAATAACATTTTATAAAATGCATCACTCTACACTGAAGATCTAGACTAAGAAAAAGGAAGGAGAGTAGATGATTTCAGAATCTCAATGTAAAGGAAAAGGATTGAGCTTTACCATCTCTGCAGGTGAAATGAAAATTCTGATTCAGAAGATGTAATGACCATAATATGAACATTCCCCACAGCCTCAGAAATCATAAGGCTGTGGTCCTGTCTAATATATTTCAGTTCCATTGTTTCTGATGAGCCATAATACACTTCAGTGTCTGGCTTATCATTCTAGGCTACATTTCCCAAAAGTCCATGAGTTAATCTTGAATGGGCATCTTATACACCTCCTGGAAGGTCCCTACAACCAGCTCACCTCCAAGGTTAGTGAGTAGTACTATGACCTCATTCTACCCAGCACTAAAATGGGAATAACATAATCTCTGCTCAATAGGACTGAGATCAAGACCTTGTATCTGGGAGTTAAGAATGTGGCCAGTCACCTCGACCTCCAGTTTCTAGTTCCCATAAGTTCCAAAAACATCACCTCAGTCACTGAACACTTGGGATTCTGATCTACAGGAAATGTTGGGCTCCTTTTCAGTTCCTCCGGTATCAAAAAAACCTAGTACTCTGACCTCTACCTCTCTGGGATTTTTCCATTATCTCATTGTCTTTCCTTTCCCCTACAGTTCATTAGAGGCAGGCTAACTCCTGCTCCCCATGATATCAGATCCTCAGAGACCCATAGAGTGTGGCAGGAATGTCTGTAGGCATTTATGTGAGAATCAGTTGCAATGTTAAACCTTGGTCCTGAGCATGTCCTGGAAACAGGGCATACTTAGACAATGACATCTATCTTTCCAAAAGTAAAAAGTATACATTTCAAATTAAAGGGGATTTCTGCATAATTCTCTCAATTTATGTAAAAAACAAGAGCTTAGCCTCATGGCATGTTTTTTTAGAATGTTCAAACATTTAAAGTAAATTAAATCCAGTTGGAAAAAAATTCCTTTGGGGAGAGTAGTCTAGTTGATTCTGCAGCAAGTCTCAGTTCAGCTATAAATTCAAATGCTAGACCTTGAGTAAGTGAAGTAATCTAAGAAGTGGAGTTGAATTACTTCTACAGAACATCTGTGCAAACCCTCAAGATGTTGGAACCCTTAGCAGAAATTCTCAGCGTGAGATTCATGTAGTCTCTGTGGCTTCTGCTCTTCTTTCCTCTGCTGTCTACAAACATCTCTCTTACCAACTAGTCCCTTTCCAGAACCAATTATTCCATATACAAATCATCAGAGGTGTCCAGATCCCTTCTTACAGCAAGTTGATTCTGTTTGCAGGTTCATATACATTTTACATACATATATATATTTATGTAATACATATATTACAGTTTTGTAACATGTGATGTTATTAAACTTATGCTTCTCAAATTGATGATGCCTTAGAGTGGATTTCAAATTTAAAGCCAAATGCTGTTACAGCAGAATTTTGTAAGTTGCTCATACTGCTGTGACAAGTATTACTAGGAAAATTTTGATGAAGTTTCCCATCCCAAACAGGTAACTCTAAAATAAAAATAACAGCAAGATCATAAATTCTATTAGTGCCACTTGAAACAGATCTTTCACTGTTCTGGAAACAGACTAAGTCACTGATCTGAGTTATAGTCTCACCACATGATAAGAGAATATGTAAGGGTTCTGATTATATTTGTTATGGACTGAGTATTTATGTCATTCCAAAATTTACATGTTGAAACTCTCATCCTTGGTGTGACAGTATTAGGAGGCGAGGCTCTGGGGATGTAACTAGGTTTAGACTGAGGTCATGAGGGTAGCACCCCCATGATGGAATTAGTGTCCTTAAAGAATAGGAAGAAACTAGAGCTCCCTTCGGGGTTCCCTGGTGGTTCAGATAGTAAAGAATCTGCCTGCAATGCAGGAGACCCAGGTTCAATCCCTGGGTTGGGAAAATGCCCTGGAGAAGGAAATGGCAACCCACTCCATTATTCCACCATGTACAGTTACAGCAAGAAGGTAGCCATCTATAGATCAGGAAGAAGGCCCTTACCAGACACTGAACCTATGGGCAACTTGATTTTGAACTTCTCAGCTTCTAGAACTCTGAGAAACAAATGTATGCTAGTTAAACTAACTAGTCTGTGGTATTTTGTTATAACAGCCCAAACTGATCAATACACTATTCTTTGGGATGCAGTTGGTAGAAATAATCAGTAGTTACTGTGGCTCTATGTCCAGATTACTGACTCAGCAATGGAGATGTTATCAGCAAAATGCCATTACCTGCACATTTTGGATGTTTCTGGTTGTATCCTGCTTACCAACCAAATGCTTGAGAATCTTGAAATGGGCTGCCGACAGCTCCGGATCCTAAAGATGCAGTACTGCAGACTTATTTCCAAGTAAGTGTGTACCTGAATATGAAAAGTTTTGAGAACTACTTCCTGAGAAAACAGATTATGTCACCACAGCATTCATAATACAATACATAGTGGCTTTCAGAGTTAGGAAGTTTTTATTTTTCACCTAACTGAAGCCAATATATTGAGCTGACCTCTAAAATGGTCTTTGTGGTTTTATACTCCTTTTCCAGTAGCCCTTCTACTCTTAGTGCTTCCCTTTCCTTGACTGTGCAGATGCCCAAAGCCCTAACTCAGCTCCTCAAGGAATAATCACTAGGTCTTCCTCTACTTCCTTCTCAAAATAATACCATTCAGTTACTCTCCCCTGTGGGTTAAGAAAATCATCAGACATAGTAGTAGTGGTGTTAGTCACTGAGTTGTGTCTGACTCTTTGTGATCCCACGGACTGTAGCCTGCCAGGCTCCTCTGTCCATGGGAATTCTCCAGGCAAGAATACTGGAGTGGGTTGCCATTCCCTTCTCCAGAGGATCTTCTCAACCCAGGGATTGAACCCGGGTCTCCTGCATTGCAAGCAGATTCTTTACTGTTTGAGCTAGCTCACAATTAGGTACAAATTACTAATAGTTATCCTAAGAGTCCCATCTCCCCCAAAGCTATTTGTTTTATATTTGTTATTTTACTAAGATCTAGAGCTCAGAGTAAGGTATTCTGATAACTGCTACAGGCCAAATGCCTATTTCCTCAATTTACAAAATGTTTCCAATGAAATAACAGCTAGGTAAACAAGAAACCTATAAAGGTAGAAGGTATCAGGTGTTACCCCATAATTTTTAGATAGAAAGCAGTTTTTTGCTTTGTTGTTAATTTTTTTTTTTTTTCTATTGACTGGAAATAAAAACGTGGAAGTATTTTAACTGACCTGATGAAGTAACCCATAGAGTGTTCATATGAGAATTCTTGACCAGTCCCTGAAGGTCAGGTTCTTTTCTTAAAGTTGGAAAAATGAATACTAGAATTAATATCAAGGTACAAAGTACATAATGTGTTCTAAGCATGTAGATTTCACAGAGGAACTTTCTTAATTAAACAGCCCTGGCAAGAGCTGAACCATGAGATCTGGTCACTTGATAACTGAGGAATAAAATGATTTCTGATCTAAGGATATGTGTGCTAAAATGAAATGAAAAAACAAAAACAAAACTACTACTTATAGAATAAGCACTCCCACTGGGCCTAGACTTGCCAGGGGAGAAGGCAGCCAACTGAAAATGGATCAGAAAAAAGAGGGCAGGTTCTTGAAAACTGTTGAATAGAGACTCAACCTTTCTTGATAGGTCTGGAGATGACTGACATGAATATTACTAACTCAGAGTATTACACCATGAAATAAGGTCCTAGGAGTTTCTGTTGAACTTGTGATATCATACAACAGCCAAGATGTCACCTTTGGGTAAGATGATAGTCAATGGACAATGTATTACACAAAGGAGTTTAGTTTTTAGTCTTTTGATTATATTTTGCCAATCATTATTTTGGGGGAGGTAATATTATTAAACTTCTGAAATATAGGATGTTAAGCAGAATGAATGGAAGACTTAGCTAGGGTCCCTGTGAACCTAAACATGGTTACCCACTCCTCATACAAGGTCCTTAGATTGAAAAAATATATATATGCAAAGAAAATAAACAAGTAAGACTTTACTACTAGCTGGGGTTGGCCCCCCAAACCAATGCAAAACTCTAGTTAACTAGCTGAATCTATGTAAAATTCCTTTACTCAATCCAGGACAGTTAAAGGCCTATTTTGTTTTCTACCACCAGGCCTGGCTGTCCCTATCAGCCAGGAGCAGACAGAGACTTGGCCCTCATGCTTAAAGGGGAGCCAGCTTGTCTGCCCATCTTATTGTCTAAAGAGGCCAAACCATCTTAGTTTCCCTTATAGCTCCACTTCTGCTAAGATCCAGTAAGAAAGAAGCCTAGAATTTTCTGATTCTGTCCTTGTCTAGCAATGGACAGGGCTGTCCCACAGCATGGTGGCTAGGCTAGTAAAGCTCCAGGAGCATCTGCCTTGACATCCAGCTTCCAGGAGAGCATGCTACTTGTCAGTCAAGGAGGTCCCAAGATACTTGGGTTTCAAAATTTTGATTAGAGAAGTGGTAAGGTCTGGCCTCATTTCGCTGTTTGGGCTCAGATCTAAAGACTAGAGCATTTTCTTCTTCACTTAGACCCATGGGATCCTTGGGTGGAGCTGAAAATGCTGCAGAGTATGTGAACCCTTGAAGACACAAGCTCACAATGGTATCTAATCCCTTACCTATGTCCAGTCTAAAAAAGGCAGTTGTTTGCTCTTGCTCCCTCAACAGCAAGAGCTTTGTTTCGTCTGGGTGAAATGAAACATCTGGAAATTAGGATGGAGGAGATTTTTCTTGGGAAGAGGTTTCGTGACTTTGAATCACAAAGCAAAATATTCCCACACATTTAACTCCATTTGAACATAAAAATGTATGAAATCATATAAAATCTAGTTATAGCCCTCAGAAGAAACTATCCTATATACAAATTCCTCCATACTCAATGGAATCTGAAAACACTTTACCAGCTTTACAAATCAAAGAGGTCTATTCAGCCCACCCTTTCTGAACCAGGGAAGTAGTAAACTTTTGGTCAGTGAGCAAATTAGGTATAGCTCTTTTGCAGGAGAGCTTCTAGCATGAGATATTATGTCATTCTACAACCTCAGAGCCTGAAGGGATCCCAGGAAATGATTCCAGAAGTCTCATGTGGAGACATAATAAGTGAATGAAAGTTGCTCAGTCGTGTCTGACTCTTTGCAACCTTGTGGACTATAGCCCACAAGGAGTGGGTTGCCATTCCATTCTCCAGGGGATTTCCTGATCCAGGGATCGAACCCAGGTCTCCTGAATTACAGGCAGATTCATTACTGTCTGAGCCACCGGGGAAGCCCATAAGAGACATAATTCTCCTTTAATTCAAGGAGAAATTCTTAATAAATGAGATTATAAATAGGAAAAGAAAATCTAGCTGTCTACATTTGAAGCAGTTGTATTCAACAAGTCTTTCAACTTATAGACCTCTGTGAGGAAAGCAAGATAGGCAAAGGAAAGAATGAAAAGCATAATGGGAAAGTCAGAGAAAGACCCAAACAATGGTCTCCACAATCCAGGAGGGTCTGAGCCACAAAGAAGCAGAAGAGCCATTAAGTCTATAACTGGCAAAGAGCAAAAGGACCCTTCTAACATTATTGGGGTCTGGAATCCAAAATTTTAAACATTAGAGAGATGAGCAGAGAAAATCTAGATGGTTGTCAGAGCATACAGAGATTCTTTGAAGACCCTATTTAGCAGTTGTTGGCAGCATCAATTACCACCTAAACACTCTAAGAGATCTGCATTGTTAGAAAATCTTAATAAAACTCAGAGTTCTCCTCTCCAGCTCATGGGGATGTCTTTGTGGAAAGGCCTTTGTAATCTGGACCTACTGAATTTTATTACTAATATAAACAAATAATATTACTTAACTATTATTATTTGCCATGTACTGTGCAAAATCCTATTTTATTATCTAATACTCACAAATACTCTATTACCATAAAAAAGAATAAGGAAACTATCTTAAACAGGTTAAATAACATGCCTAAAGTCATACAAATAAAAGAGCCATACTTTGTACCTAGGTCTTATCATTGCTATTCTGCTCTTTTGTCTTTAGATTACTGATTTTCAAGCTTTTCTAAAGCCCTAACATTCAAGAGATTTGATCAGTAAAGGAAGACAAGTACTCTTCTGCCTACTTTACTAGCTGATGCATAAATAAAAGGCTGATTATAAGCAGTCTTTGATGTAGGCTCCAAATTCTCCTTTCTTTTAGCTTACTCAATTAACTAGAAGGAAATTGAGGGTAGCAATGTTTATATAGGGATAACTTTTAATCCCTTTTAATTTATGAAAAATAAAAATCATTTATAAACTAAACCCTCTAACGTAATACAACTGTTTGTGGCATATCATGTTTGAAAATCTTTGTTCTATCCTGATCCAAAGAAACCTCTCTCACCAGGTTAAATGTGTAATGACTAACCATTGCAGTAGACCGCTTCAGTTTTCAAATAATTTCCTACCAGATCTTGGTATTGCTCAGGCCAAGCCTGAGTAGAAGGTACTGAAAGGATTCCATATGCACTTGAAGGAACTTAGAACACACAGTGATTCCTAAGTAAACATTTTCTTTTCAATATTTCCCAGCTCCCATATAGATTAGAGCATCAAGCTATTAAAAAAAGACGGGGGGAGTTTGAGACAGACAGACAGACAAACACGTTTCTAGCAGGAGCAATCAGTTTCTACATTTTCAAGTTTCCTGATACTTTTCAAAAGTTCTTAGGTGCAAATACACAGCTACACAGAATGTTGTGAAAAGTAACTCTGAAACTCACTGGCAGTCACCATGCTGGTCTGTTCTCTTGGTTAGGTCCTGAGTCTTAGGAGTCAGTCAATGCAAGGATGACAAAGGTCCTAGTAAGGTGGTGAGGGCAGCTAGTTTATGGTCTAAAGATTTTCTAAAGGGTGGAGAGGAAGCAGACTAGGAAATAGTCTACACTAGTATTCAAACTCTAAAACTAATGCCAAATTTGCCCTAAACAGTTTCAGATTTTTCAGTTTTCCCCAGGACCATGCTTGCTGGTAAAATATGTAGGACTAAGTTAGCCCTAGACACATTCTAGACTTGAGGAAGCCTTAACCTCCTTGCATTTGTGATTGGGGGAAGAGGGGTCTCAGACCTGATCCTTTGTTCCTCTCCTGTCTGGATCACCTTCAATGGCCAGGAGACCCTCTGATGTGTAGTTTCACTGAAGCTGACTGTGGGTAAAAGGCAGAGCAGTGCTTATCACTAAGAGCTAAAGTAGAGACGGTATGGAATTGCAGATCTAAGAAATGCTTATACCACTGTGTACTTCATCCATGGCCAGGACTCAATATGCAGCTTTTTATTTTTTAATATGCAGTTCATTTTTATTCTGTCACATGATGTTGCATTTAATGAGGAGTTTTCCTATTTATTCCTTTTCTTGTCTATATTGAGTCAAAATCCCCCACTTTCTTTTCCTTGTTATTTTTTCAAACTCCCATTACTTGCTAACTTTTTATATCACATGACCTACAACCTATCTTACTGGGTCTTATAAGTCATTTGAAGAACTCTATTACCCAGTATTTATGTATCCCCAAACTTAATATTGGAGAAGGGAATGGCAAGCGACTCCAGTATTCTTTCCTGGAAAGTTCCACAGACAGAGGAGCCTGGCAGGCTCTATTCTACAGAGTTGCAAAGAGTAAGACACAACTTAGCAACTGAACAAACTTAGCATTAAGAGTACTTATCCTCTTATCAGTTAACTAGAATTCTCAAAAACTCTTGCTCTTCTGAGGCCAAAAGTTATACATAATTTGCTCAACTATTTACAAATCTTTTACTCCCAAACATGTCCTTTTTCTGTAGGTCAAGACCTTGTTGCCTAAACTCAGTAGCACCGTTATCATCAGTGGCATTAAATCATTATCAATAACTGTGAAATATAGTATGTGTGTCCAGCGCTCTGCTGTTAGGATGTTGAAAACAGCAACTTAAACCAAACCAAACTAGACCAAAAACCAGCAGAAGATAAGACAGCTAAAGGGCTCCTGTGTAAACTACTAAAGTCTCTTGATTTTGCTATTACTGCTGTATTTCAGGAGATACAAAGAAATGTAATATGCCCTTAAATACCTTCTTAAAGGAAAGGAAAATAAAAAAGTCTAAAATTATAAACAGTTAATACCATGAAACTATGTACTGGAAAGAAACTAATTCTATGGTCAACTTCCTATGAAAGTTTAGAGGAGGAAACAGTTGGGTTGGAGTCTTAAAAGACGGGCAAAGTTTAGACAGGCAGAGACAGGCTGAAGGGTAAGTAACAACAGATCTCTGTTGCCCGGGATAGTGCTTTAACCATTCAGCTATGCTTCTGAGTCCCCCAGCATTTGGTATCATATTGTGGCAGGTTTTTGAGGTAAAAATCTCACAGGAAACACTTTCAAAAACATGGCAATCTTGTAAACTACATGGAACTGAAAAAGGAGAAAAATCTTCAGAAGAAAACAGAGAAAGCTAAATATATCTATTATTTTTGCATGATACTATTCTACTTAGAGGACATACAAAGATTATATAAGAAATTTAAAACATAGGATCACACTTTTTAAAAAAGATTGAAAAATTAGCAGAATGCAAAACTTTATATTGATATTGGACTATGAATTTATCTTCAAATTTGAGAATAAATATCTCTCTAAAGAGAAGACATCTGTTTGCTAAGTTTTAACGCACAGGGACTCGTGGCTCAGAACTAGAAATTAGTATAACAACTGCTTTTCCTTAAATTGTTCTTTAAACTTTTTTAAGTTTTATGAGTCCAAGTATATTAGCCAAAAAGCAATGTGGTAAGAAAAGAACTGGTAATGCTTTGGCTGTCTCTCTGCTGAGTTTGCTTACAATTATTTTAAACTACCTAAGATTTGACTGAAGTGAATCAGTATTTTAAACAGCTGATGTATCTTAGCTTTTTTGTAAATTTCATAGCCATAGCAGAACTCAAATGGCCATTGAACACAAACTTAAGTGAAAGTATATGACACCAGCCTCTGTATCAATGACTCAGTTTCCAAACTTTATGCAATTAATAACTGAATGTTTATACAGTAATAGCAAGCAAAGAATCCCCCACATGGGCAAACGTTACTTATCTCTGTTCCTACAGATGCTGCCAGTTACTTATTTCCTTTCTAGTGCTGATCTCACCATTCAAACCAGCTTCCCAGGAAAATCCTTCTATCCTGGAAATGACATTATTTTCAAGTTAGATATACTCTTTTTCTGATGTTGAAATATTGTGCTTTATAGGACATATATATTTGGTCATTCAGAGAATCAAAATTTATCTTTTATATATATTTGGTCTTCCTCCATGGTTTCTGGCTTACAGCTCCCAAAATCTTTGGATTTCCTGAGTGATAAGAGCAATGGAAGAATCTTTTATCATAGTATTTGGTCTCTTATCTTCAGTTTCTGAAACCGATTCAGAGCCACAAGGTGAAATATGGGTGTCTTGTTATTCATAACAAGTCCCTTTCTACTACAACTGAGTTTATGTTAAGGAGGTGACTTCTGGAAAGCACCTAAGGATGAGGGCTGGTTGCCAAAGGAATCAACCAGGAATAGAGGAGTGGAACATTTTCGGGATGCTTTCAAAAATCACCCTCTGATTTTTGGGGAGAAATGAGGGACTGGAGGTTGACCCAGTAACCAATGGCCAATGATTTAACCAATCATGCCTACATAATGAAGCCTCCATAAAAACCCAAAAGGAAAGGGATGAAGACCTTCCAGGTTGCTGAATGCATAGATTTGGGGCAAGTGGTATGCCTGTAGAGAGCAAGGAAGATTGGCATCCTTTCCCCATATCTTGCCCCATGCAGCTCTGATACATGGTTGTTCTTGAGTAATATCCTTTAATGAACCAGTGATTCAGTAAGTAAATGTCTCTGTTTTCTGTGAGCAGCTCTAGGTGGTAGATCAGAAGCCCAGGTAACAACCTGGACTTGAGATTGACATCTGGAAGGTTTTTCGTGGGTCTGTCTGAGCCCTTAACTTGCAGAATCTAATGCTATACCTGGATATATAGTGTCAGAATTGGGTTGAATTATAGGATGGCCAGCTGGTATCTTAGAACTGTTCAGTGGTGTGGGGAACACCACCACCCCATGTTAGAACTGGGGTCCCAAATAACTTTCAGATGATTTATTTGCTTCCTTCTTTCTAAGAAACACATATTTTTAACCATTTTGGCCATGGACACCTTTGAGACATTAATGAAAGACACAAACCCTCACCTCAAAAAAAAAAAAAAGAAAATGCATAGTAGATACAAAACTGCATGAATTTTCAAGGAATCCCTGGGTCCTCCCTGAAGTTCATCCACATATCCAACAGGGATCTGTGGACTCAAGGTTAGGAGCTCCTGCCCTGGTGCATAGCTAACTTTCACAGGTTGCCTAGTTAGGATACTCCCATCAAAGAAACTCGAATAACAAGCAGAGAGCTCACTTAAGAGTGCTAGCTACAGAATGCCCTCAGTGTTTCCATGCCTTGGCCATGCTATTTCCTTACCCATTTCAGTATCTGTTAATCTTTGAACTGACTGAATCAGAGAACTACTGAGCTACTGAAGCTTTGGGATCCTGATTATTAGCACAATTTACCCACACCCTCCCCCTCAGGAAGGCAAAAGAGATGTGAATTCGAGTTGTGACAGTGAGTTCTTTAACTTCAAATGTGGTCAAATTTGAAAATTCTGCACTAGCAATTACTTTTTCAACTAGCTAATGCGCATCACTGTTATTACAGGGAGGCAGCTATGAGAATGTCATCTATAGTTCAGCACCAGGAATATAGCGATTCTGACCCTCCAGTTTGGTTTGGCTATGATTCTGAAGGCAAGTCTCTTACAGAGCAACAAAATACATCACTTAAAGATTCAGAATCGACCGCAAAAGAGTCAACATACAGTAGTGAAGAGGAAGCAGTATGACCTTCAACCTCGAGCAAGAACAAAAAAATCTAGAATCTGGCAACTTCATTTGATGCAAGTATTTTTTACTAGCTGGATCTGAACAGTGTAAACAAGCCGGAAATCATTTCCAGATTTTTATTCCAGCCATGTATTTGTAAATACATCTACGAATTCTTCTAACAATCACGATTAAAAAAAGCCAAATCAAGTAATGCTACTATGTAACTTTTCTACTTAAATTTACCTTAATCAAACCAACTGTTTTGATGAGATTATCAAATTTATGGTTACAGTTGTATACAAAGCAATCCTGACAGATGTGATGTTTTTGACAAGAAATTTAGAAGCTTCTCCTTAGAAAAGAAAGCAGAAGGCTATATAAAACAGTAAGAGTTTTGAATGAGAGCAATGACATTAAGGATCTATTATAAAGGCTTTATTATAAATGATATAGATATACATTTTTAAAAGAAACAAAGCTTTATAGTAATTTCTAGACACTTAACAAGAGACACCTAAATGCCAATTAACCCAGGACTCATTTCAACATTTGACTTATCAGAGGCAAATTAAAAAGAAACAGTCCCTTTTAATCAAATTTGCACTGTCCCTGCAATGTCTCAGAAAGATCTTTTTTTATTGAAGTATAGCTGATTTACAATGCTGTGTTAGTTCAGGTGTATAACACAGTGATTCGGTTATATACATGCACGCACATACATACATATTCTTTTTGTATTATTTTCTCTTATAAATTATTACAAAATCTTGAGTATAGTTGCGGTGTTTTTCAGAAGATCCTTGTTTGTTATCTATTTTATATATAGTAGTGAGTAGTAATCCCAAACTTCTAATTTATCCTTCCTCCCACTACCCTCTCCCTTTGGTAACCATAAATTTGCTTTCTGTCTGTGGGGTTATTTTTATTTTGTAAATAGGTTCATTTGTATCTTTTTCTTAGATTCCATATGTAAGTGGTATAATATGATATTTGTCTTTAGCTTACTCCACTTAGTGTAATAATTTCTAGGTCCATCCTTGTTGCTGCAAATTATTTCATTCTTTTTATGACTGAGTAATATTCTGGTGTATGTATGTATGTATACGTATCTCTATATATTTCACATTTCTTTATCCATTCATCTGTCGATGGACACTTAAATTGCTTTCATGTGTCCTGACTACTGTAAATAGTGCTGCAATGAACACTGGGGCGCAAGTATCTTTTCAAATTAGAGCACTGAGTGGGAGTGCTAGGTCATATGAAAGAAATTGAAGATGATACAAACAGATGGAAAGATGTGATATGTTCTTGGATTGGAAGAATCAATATTGTTAAAATGACTATACTACTCCAGGCAATCTACAGATTCAATGCAATTCTCACCAATTTACCAATGGCATTTTCCATAGAACTAAACAAAAAGTTGTTTTTATTCAGGCTCCCTGACTTCAGACTATACTACAAAGGTACAGTAATCAAGACAGTATGGTACTGGCACAAAAAAAAAGAACTAGAAATCAATGGAACAATAGAAACCCCAGAAATAAACCTGGACATCTATGGTCAATTAATCTATGACAAGAAGATTCAATGGAGAAAAGATGGTCTCTTCAATAAGTGATACTGGGAAAACTGGAGATCTATATGTAAAATAATGAAATTATAATGTTCTCTACCACCATATACAAAAATAAACTCAAAGTAGGTTAAAGACCTAAATGTAAGACTAAGTACTATAAAACTCCTAGAGGAAAACATAGGTAGAACACTGTGACAAAAACCACAGAAGTATCTTTTTGTATCCATCTCCTAGAATAATGGGAATAAAATAAAAAATAAACAAATGGGACCTAATTAAAAGCTTTTGCACAGTAAAGGAAGCTTTAAACAAACGAAAAGACAACAGAATGAAAGAAAAATTTTCAAATGACGTGACCAACAAGGGGTTTACAAACTATATAAACAGCTCATATAGCACAATATCAAAAAAACACCAAATGACCAAAAAACTGGATAGATCTAAATAGAAATTTCTCCAAAAAAGACATACAGATGGCCAACAGGCACATGAAAAAATGTTCAATGTCAGTAAATATTAGAAAAATGCAAATCAGAATTATAATGAAGTACCACTTCACTGGCTACAAATAATAAATACTGGGGAGGGAATGGAGAAAAGGGAGCCCTCCCATACAGTTGGTGGAAATGTAAGCTGGTACAGCCACTATGGGGAATGTATGGAGGTAACTTAAAAAACAAAAAGATTTTCTTTTAATCAAATTTTCACTATGGAGAAATTTTTAAACTATCCTATACCAAAAAAAGCTTCCAACTTTATGCTAGGACATATGGGTTACTGATTGTATACCTACACATAGTTTTTAATAAGCTTTCTTTTTTTTTTTTTTAATCTTTTTTTTTTTGATTTTTTTTTTTTTTTTATAAATCTATGGAATTATATCATTAGGGTAAAAGATAATAACTCTCTTTAGGTTTTAACAGAATTCAAATGATCACATGCCAGTGTATGATTATTTATTTCATACTATGTAACACTAAGGCTTATAGAGTCCAAGAAAAAATTTTGTTCTGCCACAATGTTTATAATATTAGATCAGTCTTTTACCCTTTCTATTTCCTCCATTACTCATCTCTTAAATTGGGTTACTGTCTTTTGTACCCCACAAATACGAAGTAAAGATAAAACTTTAGGTAAAAGATATGAAACTTATTTTGAAAAATTTTTTAAAGTCTTACTTTTTAATAAGGTATTTTTAATATGGTTCCCTAAACTTAGCTATATGCTTTTAGTAATTCTCCCCTTTTTTAGTACGTGGTCAACTGCAAGAGAATAGCAAACCATTTCAGTATTGCCTTGAGAACCCCATGAACAGTATGAAAAGGCAAAAAGGTATGACACTGAAAGATGAACTCCCCAGGTCAGTAGGTGCCCAACATGCTACTGGAGAACAGTGGAGAAATAACTCCAGAAAGAATGAAGAGACGGAGACATAGCAAAAACAACACCGAGTTGTGGATGTCACGGGTGACAGAAGTAAAGTCTGATGCTGTAAAGAGCAATATTGTGTAGGAACCTGGAATGTTAGGTCCATGAATCAAGGCAAATTGGAAGTGGTCAAACAGGAGACGGCAAGAGTGAACATCAACATTTTAGGAATCGGTGAACTAAAATGGACTGGAATGGGTGAATTTAACTCAGATAACCATTACATCTACTACTGTGGGCAAGAAGAAATGGAGTAGCCATCATAGTCAACAAAAGACTCCAAAATGCAGAAGTTGGATGCAATCTCAAAAATGACAGAATGATCTGTTTGTTTCCAAGGCAAACCATTCAATATCACAGTAATCCAAGTCTATGCCCCAACAAGTAATGCTGAAGAAGCTGAAGTTGAACAGTTCTATGAAGACCTACAAGACCTTCTAGAACTGACACCCAAAAGAGATGTCCTCTTCAGTATAGGAGACTGGAATGCAAAAGTAGGAAGTCAAGAGCTACCTGGATTAACAGGCAAATTTGGCCTTGGGGTACAAAACGAAGCAGGTCAAAGGCTAATAGAGTTTTGCCAAGAGAATGCACTTGTCATAGCAAACACCCTCTTCCAACACAAGAGATGACTCTACACATGGACATCACCAGAATGGTCAACACCGAAATCAGATTGATTATATTCTTTGCAGCCGAAGATGGAGAAGCTCTATACAGTCAGCAAAAACAAGACCGGAAGCTGACTGTGGCTCAGATCATGAACTCCTTATTGCCAAATTCACACTGAAACTGAAGAAAGCAGGGAAAAGCCACTAGGTCATTCAGGTATGACCTAAATCAAATCCCTTACGATTATACAGTGGAAGTGACAAATAGATTCAAGGGATTAGATCTGATAGAGTGCCTGAAGTACTATGGATGAAGGTTTCATGACATTGTACAGGAGGCAGTGATCAAGACCATCCCCAAGAAAAAGAAAGGCAAAACGGTTGTCTGAGGAGGCCTTAAAAATAGCTGAGAAAAGAAGAGAATCAATAGACAAAGGAGAAAAGAAAAGATATACCCATTTGAATGCAGAGATCCAAAGAATAGCAAGGAGACATAAGAAAGCCTTCCTCTGGGATCAATGCAAAGAAATAGAGGAAAACAACAGAATAGGAAAGACCAGAGATCTCTTCAAGAAAATTAGAGATCCTAAGGGAACATTTCATGCAAAGATGGGCTCAATAAAGGACAGAAATGGTATGGACCTAACAGAAGCAGAAAATATTAAGAGGTGGCAAGAATACACAGAACTACACAAAAAAGATCTTCATGACCCAGATAACCACGATGGTGTGAACACTCACCTATAGCCAGACATCCTGGAAAGTGAAGTCAAGTGGGTCTTAGGAAGCATCACTACAAACAAAGCTAGTGGAGGTGATGGAATTCCAGTTGAGCTATTTCAAATCCTAAAAGATGATGCCATAAACATGCTGCACTCAATATGCCACCAAATCTGGAAAACTCAGCAGTGGCCACAGGACTGGAAAAGGTCAGTTTTCATTCCAATTCCAAGTAAAGGCAATGCCAAAAAATGTTCAAACTACCACACAATTGCACTCATCTCACAAGCTAGCAAAGTAATGATCAAAATTCTCCAAGCCAGACTTCAACAGCACGTGAACTGTGAACTTCCAGATGTTCAAGCTGGATTTAGAAAAGGCAGAGGAACCAGAGATCAAATTGCCAACATCCATTGGATCATCGAGAAAGCAAGAGAGTTCCAGAAAAACATATACTTTTGCTTTATAGACTATGCCAGAGCCTTTGACTGTGTAGATCACAACAAACTGGAAAATTCTGAAAGAGATGGGAATACCGGACCACCTGACCTACCTCCTGAGAAATCTGTATGCAGGTCAAGATGCAACAGTTAGAACTGGACATGGAACAACAGACTGGTTCCAAATTGGGAAAGGAGTACATTAAGGCTGTATACTGTCACCCTGCTTATTGAACTTCTATGCAGATTACATCATGCAAAACACCAGGCTGGATGAAGCACGAGCTGGAATCAAGACTGCCGGGAGAAATATCAATAACCTCAGATATGCAGATGACACCACCCTTATGGCAAAGTGAAGAAGAACTAAAGAGCCTCTTGATGAAAGTGAAGGAGGAGAGTGAACAAGTTGGCTTAAAACTCAACATTCAGAAAGCTAAGATCATGGCATCTGGTCCCATCATCACTTTATGGCAAATAGATGGGGAAACAATGGAAACAGTGAGAGACTTTATTTTTGGGGGCTCCAAAATCATTGCAGATGGTCACTACAGCCATGAAATTAAAAGATGCCTGCTCCTTGGAAGAAAAGCTATGACCAACTAGAGAACATATTAAAAAGCAGAGACACTACTTTACCAACAAGGGTCCATCTAGTCAAAACTACGGTTTTTCCAGTAGTCATGTATGGATGTGAGAATTGGACTATAAAGAAAGCTGAGCACCAAAGAATTGATGCTTTTCAACTGTGGTGTTGGAGAAGACTCTTGAGAGTCTCTTCGACAGCAAGGAGATCAAACCAGTCAATCGTAAAGGAAATCAGTCCTGAATATTCATTGGAAGGACTGACGCTGAAGCTGAAACTCCAATACTTGGGTCAGGTGATGTGAAGAACCGACTCATTGGAAAAGACCCTGATGCTGGGAAAGATTGAAGGTGGGAGAAGGGGACGACAGAGGATGAGATGGTTGGATGGCATTACCAACATGATGGACATGAGTTTGAGTAGGCTCTGGGAGTTGGTGATGGACAGGGAAGCCTGGCGTTGTGCAGTCCGTGGGGTTGCAAAGAATCAGACACGACTGAGCAACTGACCTGAACTGAACTGAACTAAAATTAGCTAAATGCTTTTAGTAATTCTCCCCTTTCTTAGGTTTGGTTTTGAAAGTTTCTGAAATAAGCAGGATCACTTAGCTGTGAAATGGTTCCTGGAAGTGGATAGCTGTGGAATCAGCTGAGTAGGAAATTTTAACACCTAACCCGAGATATAAGATGACTGTTCCAGAGGGTGAGTTTTAATTAAATTTGGAGATTCTGGCAGCTGCATAGAAATTGGCTTTTGACCCCTAAGTATTTCGAGTGCACAACTGGAAAGATATGCAAGATGCAACTGCTTTCTAAAGGAATAATGCCTGCCTGGGTAAAACCACAGTAAGGAGAAACACACCCATATGTTTCTCTAGAAACCAAGCAGGGTATTTAACTGTCAAAACTTGCTGCAAAATTCTTTGAGTAAGATCCTGTTTTAAACAAAAACAAGAGACACATTTGTTCATTATGGGGAGACAGATTTTATAGTAGCAGAAATGAAAGAAAAAGGTTAGGTGTTAGAAAAGGTTGGCTATGAAAGGGGACCAAGAAGTGGAGTAAACAAGTGGTGAAATTGTTAAGTTCTGGGTACAAATTACTCAAGGTATCCATAATATTATTGATACTTGGGTCTTCAGATCTTAAGCATTTGAAATATATAGGTCCGTGTTCAAGACAGTAAAATATGTGACTTTACCTTTCAGTTTGGACTTGAATCTGTCATCCAAATATGTACCATATCTATAATAATTGTAAATATAGTTGACTGCTGTTTATGCTCACCTTTATGGCTATTGTTGACCAAGTTCATGAACTTTATTTTTAGTCATGAAAATGTTTATATAATTGCAGAAGGTGGAAAAGATGATAAAAATTGCTTTATTGCCTCCCAGTTCCTTCTACTTAATAATTTAATACACACACACCACAACCACATCAAACATACTAACATGTGAGATTTGTCCAAACCCATACAAATTATAATTTTATGAAGTATGAAGTAAAAAGAGACTTTGAGACACCTGACAAAGCTGACTTTTTGCTTCATAAATAAAAAGTTATAAACAGAACTCCAAATAAATTAAATATTAACAAAGAGACTATTGCAGGTCATATTTGGAAAGGTTTATTAGAAAATCAGAATTTAAGAGCAAAGAAATACAATCCAATAGATAACATCTATTCAGTATTGTATCTGTTAAATCTTCCAGGGGTAAACAAGGTTTGAAGAAAGAAAATTCATAAAATAACTCAGTATGTCACTGTAAAATTGAAACTCTATCTTCATACAACAGTCCATAAAGTAGCTGAATGCTGCCCCACCACCAGAATGCATTATGCCTTAAATTACATTAAAAAAAAAAATCAGTAGCAATTGCATCATATTTGTGATGTATTTTATTTGTGTATGTATTTGTGATGTAGCCACAGCTTAAATTTATATTGTTGTCATAATAAGTGCTAAGTAGAAAACATTTTATAAAAGAGCCCTGGTGTAAAGAATTTTAAAATAACTGCCCCCATTACCTATTATTTTTGTATAATTTCTTCTTTTTAAATTAAGTGGAAACTATGAATATGATGAAATATCACTTTATGATTATACTAGATTAGATGACAAAACAAAGATTATCCTGAGTAGGCCTGACCTAATCCTCTGAGCTCTTTAAAAGCAGTTATCTCAAGCCGGTTGCAGAAAAAGAACTCAGATATTCGAATTATGAGAAGGACTAATTGCATTATTGCTGGCTTGAAAATGGAGAGGGCCACATGAGAAGGGATGCAGGTGGTCTCTAGAAGCTTAGCGTGATTGCCAACTGACAGAATGGAAACATCGATCTCAGTCACACAGTCATGATGAATTGGAGTTTGCCAGTAATATGAATGAGCTTGGAAGTAGACTATTTCTCAGATCATCCAGATGAGAATTCAGTCTGGCCAACACCTTAAGTCCAGCCTTGCAATACCGTGAGCAGAGGATCTAACCACACTGAGCTCCTGATATACAGAACAGTGAGCTGATGAACAGGGTTTTTTTTTAGCTCAATAACTCATATTTAAAAAAAAAAAAATTTATGAGGTATAGTTGATATACAATATTATGTAAGTTTAAGGTATATAACATAGTGATTGACAATTTTTAAACGTTATATTCCATTTTAGTTATTACAAAATATTGGCTATTTCCCATGTTGTACTATATATCCTTGTAGCTTATTTTATATTCAGCAGTTTGTACCTCTTAATCCCCTACCTATTTCCTGTTCCTCCCCACTTTCCTCTCCCTACTGGTAACCACTCACGTGTTCTCTGTATCTGTGAGTTTGTTTCTTTTTAAAAAATTATATTCAGTAACTATATTTTTCAGATTCCACATATAAGTGATATTATATAGTATGCATATTTCTCTGACTACTTTCACTTAGCATAGTACCTTCCAGGTCCATCCATTTTGCTGAAATTTTCATTCTTTTTCATGGCTGAGTAGTATTCCAATGCATTTAAATATTTATTTATCTGATTGTGCTGGCTCTTATCTGTGGCATCTGGGATCTTCAATCTTCATTGCAGCATGCGAACTCTTAGTTGCAGCATATGGGATCTGGCTCCCTGACTAGGGACTGAACCTGGTACCCCTGCATTGGGACTATGGAGTCTTAGCCACTAGACCAATAGGTTAAGTCCCTTATCATATGTATATATACCACATCTTCTTTATTCATTCACCTGTTAATGGACACTTAGGTTGTTTCCATACCTTAGCAATTGTAAATGCTATTAATATTGGGGTGAAAATATCTTTTCAAATTAGTGGGTTTTGTTTTTTCAGATAAATAACCAGGAGTAGAATTGCTGGGTCTTATGTTAGTCCTAGGTTTTGTTTTTTGTAAAACCTCCATATTGTTCTCCATAGTGGCTGCACCAATTTACATTCCCACTAAATATAAGAAGGTTCCCCTTCCTCCACATCCTTGCCAATATTTTTTTATTTGTGGTATTTTATGATGATGGCTATTTTGACAAATGTGAGGTGATATCTCATTATGCTTTTAATTTGAATTTCTCTGATTATTATGATGTTGAGCATTTTTTCAAGTGATGATGTCCATTGGTATGACTTGTTTGGGAAAAAAATTGTCTATTTGGATCTTCTGCCCATTTTTCAATCAGTTTTTATTTTTTTACATTGAGGTGTAAGAGCTGTCCATATATTTTGGATATAAGCCTCTATTGGCTATATCATTTGCAAATATTTTCTCCCATTCAGTAGGTTGCCTTTTTATTTTGTTGATGATTTCCTATGCTGTGCAAAAGCTTTTAAATTTAATTAGGTCCCATTTGTTTATTTTTGTTTTCACCTTCTTTGCTTTAGGAGAGCTTACCCAAAATATTGCTACAATTTATGTCAAAGAGTGTTCCACCTATGCTTTCTTCTTGAAGTTTTGTTTCTGGTATTACATTTAATTCTTAAATCCATCCTTAATTTGTGTTTGCATATGGTGTTAGAGAATATTCTAATTTTATTCTGTTACATGTACCTGACCAGTTTTCCCAACACCACTTATTGAAAAGATTGTTTTTTTCCATTATATATTCTTGTCTACTTTGTCACAGATTAATTGACCATAAGTGTGTGGGTTTATTTCTTGGCTCTCTGTTCTGTTCCACTGATCTACACCCTTGTTTTTGTGCCAATTCCATGCAGTTTTGATTACTTTGTAGCTTTTTAGTACAGTGTGCAGTCAGAGCATGTGATTCTTCCAGCTTCCTTCTTCTTTCTGAAGATCATTTAGTTATTTAGGGTCTTCTGTGTTTCCGTACAAATTTTAGAAAGATTTATTTTAATTGTGTGAAAAAAATGCCCTCGGTATTTTAATAGCGATTGCATTTAATCTGTAGCTTGCCCTGGTTAGTATGGTCATTTTATAAAATTAATTTTTCCTATCAATGAACATGGCATATCTTTCCACCTGTTTGAATTACCTTCCATTTCTTTCATCAGTGTCTTATAGTTTTCCAAATACAAACCTTTAACCTCTTTAGGTAAGTTTATTCTTAAGTATTTTATTATATTTGATGAGATGGTAAATGGGATTGTTTTCTTAATTTCTCTGATAGTTGTTAGTGTGCAAATAAACAACAGATTTCTCTGTATTAATTTTGTATCCTGCAACTTTACAAATTTAGTGATAAGCTCTAGTAGTTTTGTCAGTGTCATCTTTAGGATTTTCTGTGTACCGTGCATCATCTGTGAACAGTGACCATTTTACTTCTTCCTTTCCAATCTGGATTCCTTTTATTCCTTTTTTTTTTTTTGTCTGACTGCTGTGGCAAGAAATTCCAAAACTATGCTGAATAAAACTGGCAAGAGTGGGCATCCTTGTCTTGTTCCTGATCTTAGAGTAAATGCTTTCAGCTTTCAACCACTAAGTATGATGTTTGTACTGATTTGTCATATATGGCCTTTATTATGCTGAAGTATGTTCCCTCTAGTCCCATCTTCTGGAGAGTTTTTAAACATAAATGAAATGTTGAACTTTGTCAAAACCTTTCCTCCATCAATGGAGATGATCATGTGGTTCTTATTATTCAATTTGTTAATGTGGTGTATTACATTAATTGATTTGTGTATATTGAGAAATTCTTGCATCCCTGAGATAAATCCCACTTGATCACCATGTATGATCCTTTTGATGTATTGTTGGATTTGATTTGACAATATTTTGTTGCGTATTTTCACATCAATATCCATCAGTTATAATGGCCTCAATGGCACCTCACTCCAATACTCTTGCCTGGAAAATCCCATGGACAGAGGAGCCTAGTAGGCTACAGTCTATGGGGTCGCTAAGAGTCGGACACGACTGAGCGACTTCACTTTCACTTTTCCCTTTCATGCACTGGAGAAAGAAATGGCAACTCACTCCAGTATTCTTGCCTGGAGAATCCTAGGGACGGCGGAGCCTGGTGAGCTGCCGTCTATGGGGTCGCACAGAGTCGGACACGACTGAAGCGACTTAGCATTAGCATAATTATCTTTGTTAGTTTTGATCTTATGGTGATTCTGGCCATGTAGAATGAGTTCAGCAGTGTTCTTTCCTCTGCAATTTTTTGGAATAGTTTAAGAAGCATAAGTGCTAACTAGTCTCTAAATGTTTGGTAGGATTCATCTGTGAAGCCATCTGGTCATGGACTTTTTGTTTGTTGGGAATTTTTTGTCACTAATTCCATTACTTATAATTGATCTGTTCATATTTTCTACTTCTTCCTGAATCAGTCTTGGGAGTCTACTGTTGATTCCTTTTAGCATACATTTTTAAGATTTGCCTATTTCTTCAATGCTGTTCCCTTTTTTGACATATAGTTGTTTGCAGTAGTCTCTTATGGTCCTTTGTATTTCAGTAGCATCAGTTGTAACTTCTCCTTTTTCATTTCTGACTTTATTGACTTGGATGTATTTTTTCTTGATGAATCTGGCTAATGGTTTATCAATTCAGATTATCTTTTCAAAGAACAAGCTCTTAGCTTCACTGATCTTTTCTACTGTATTTTTTAAGAGTCTATTTCATTTATTTCTGCTCTGATTTTTATGATTTCTTTCCTTTGACTAATTTTGGGTTTTGTTTGTTTTTTCCAAGTTAGGAAAGTTTTCAGCTATTATGTCTTCAATTATGTTCCCTCTTTCTCTCTATTCTGTGGGAATCCTAAAATGCAAATAAAAATGAGCTTGATGTTGTCTCATAAATCTCTTAAACTGTCCTCATTTCTATTCACTGTTTTTCTCTTTGGCATCACTGATTTCCACTACTCTGTTTTCCAGCTTCAGATCCATTCCTTTGTATCATTTAGTCTACTACTGGTAGATTTTAGTGTATTTTTCATTTCAGTTATTGTATTTTTCATCTATGTTTGGTTGTTCTTTTTATTTTTTCTTTGTTAAAAACTTCTAACTTATCAGTCTGTGCAGCCATTCTTTTCCTAAGTTCTTTGGTCATTTTTATGATGATATCCCTAAACTCTTTCTTGGTTAGATTTCATATCTCCCACACCACTTAGTTCTTCTTCTGGGGTTTTTATCTCAATCCTTTGTTTGGAACATGGTCCTCTGTTGCCTCATTTTGCCTAACTAGCTGTTTTTGTTTTTTTATGTATCTGACAGGTTGGTTATGTTTTCCAATCATGAAGAAGTGATCTTCTGTGTTCCAGCAGTGTACTCTCCTCTCATCAAAAGCTATATGCCCTAGGAGTTCCCCCTATGAGGGCATGGGTCTTTCTGTTTTGGCAGACTGACTGTGTAGGTGGTCTGGCAGGCTTGGTTGGCCCCTGATCTGTTTGGTTGCCAGGTGCTTCCTTGTGCAGAGGCTGCTGGCCACTGGTTGATGGAATCAGGTAATGAGGTGGTTGACTGTAGAGGTCTTTGGGCTAGTGTTGGGTAGTGTCAGCAACCAGGAGATTCCAGGACAAACAGGTATTTTTTTAAAGTCAGTAAGTTTGTGGTAATCTGTTATGAAAGAAAAGTAACAGCAAAGTACAAATTTTGAAAAGATTTCTCCAAGACATTCCAGTTTGATGTTTTCAACATTTGTATGAACACTGTTATTTGCTTTTTTGTAGTCATAGATCTACTAGTCATTGTTAAAAATTAGAAATATAATTCAAGTCATTCAGTCCTGCAGCTTCAGGGACTGAAACCAGCTTTGGCTTCTAAGACGTACAGTGCCTTTTGGGGCATCAGCCTTAATCCATTTTTCATGTTTGCTTGTTTGATTCAGGAATCCTGAAACACAAAATTGCATAAAGTTATATCCTGATTGACAAGAGCAATACTGACTACATATATCCTAACAATATATCTCTAAAACTAAAAAACATTTCAAACAGCAAAAATCTTAGTAAAGATAGCCTGAATTAGAAGAGTTGCAAAGAGGTTAGTTACCTGGGCTTGTTCTCTCCTTTCTTTTCCTCAAAACAACAGGGAAAGGGAAACTACTCTGTTTTTTATTTATTCATTTTTTGTATGCAGGTTTTAAAAAGAGCTTTATTTAAGTATAACTGACTAAATAATACATGTATTTGAAGTATGTAATGGAATAAGCTTTTACGTATGAAAAAGTCTGAAAAACCATCCTCAAGAGGTTTGACAGAAATCAAAATTCTGTAAAGCAATTATCCTTCGATAAAAAAAAAAAAGATAATGAACATATCCATCACTCCCAAAAGTTTCCTTGTGTCCCTTTGTAATATTTCCCTCCTGCCCTGCCATGCCTGTCCTATCTGGACCTCTTCCAATCTCTCAAGAATTACTAATCTACTTTGTGTCACTGTGAATTAGTTGCATTTTCTAAGATTTTAATAAATAGAATCATACAATATGCACCCTATGTAGTCTTTTAAAAAATATCTAGGTTCTTTCACCATAATTATTTTGAGGTTTGTTCACATTGTAGCATGTTTCAGGTGGTTTCCTTACACATATGCTGATCCATACTTTACTAAACAGTCATGGGCACCCTGTATAACTCGGCTCACTCTGGAACTTTCTCTTGTTAACTCCAGCAGCCCTTATCTCTTCCATGTGGTGAATCTGTTGGGCTCTGCCTGTGTTACTCCTCTCCCTGCCCTACAGCCTGGAAACTCTCAAGCTAATAGGCTATGGCAATCATTGTGCTCACCTGTTTGTTTGTTGTTGTTTTTTTTTTTTTTTGCCATCTCTAGTCTTCTAGTTCTCTTTTTTCTTTCAATCAAGGTAGTTAAAGTGTTACACCTCTGGAGCTCCATTGCAATTCTGGACTTAAGAAACCAGTCAAATCTGAACTGAGGAATATTGTGAATACACTGTCTCAATTCATCATATAATACATTTTCTTTGTTGAATCCAAGCACACAAATCAGGAAATAAACTCTTCTCTACTACAGTTTTCTCCTTCCTTAGTATATATGATGTTCCCACCTGCTGAAAAGGTACTTTGTACCATTCAGTCTTTGTGTCAAGACTTTGTATCTTTGATACAAACTCTCTGAATTCTTGCCTCTCCCCTTTGATCTGAGCCATAATCTTGTCTATTTCTTTATTGCATCTTTTGCAAAAGACAGTTGAGTAGTCAATGACTTCCTCTGGAGATTTTTCCTTCCACTTCTTTTGCTGTATTTCCAGTATCATCACATCCAAATTTCTCATGAAACTGCTTAAAATCTTTCTCATTCAACCGGTGAATCTTTGTGTTAGAGGCTTCTCTTTTTCCTCTAATCTTCATTATTAAGGGATTCACAATTTTGTCAATTTTAATCTCTTCATCTTTTTGTGCCTATACTGTATTTAATAGATCATGATTTCAAGGTATCTATAACCAACAGTTTTTCTATAGTATAGAATTTCTTTTTCTAGTAATTAAAACAAACACAAAGGAAAGAACTGGTAATTCTGAATCAGTTCAGTTCAGTTGCTCAGTCATGTTCGACTCTTTGTAACCCCATGGACTGCAGCACGCCAGGCTTCCCTATCCATAACCATCTCCTGGAGCTTGCTCAAACTCATGTCCTTGAGTCAGTGTCCTTGACTCATGTCCTTGAGTCAGCTTGCTCAAACTCATGTCCAGAGTCCAACTATCTCAGTCTCTGTTGTCCCCTTCTCCTTCTGCCTTCAATCTTGCCCAGCATCAGGGTATTTTCCAGTGAGTCAGTTCTTCACATCAGGTAGCCAAAGTACTGGAGCTTCAGCTTCAACATCAGTCCTTCCAATGAATATTCAGGGCTGATTTCCTTTAGGATTGACTGATTTGATCTCCTTGCAGTCCAAGGGACTTTCAAGAGTTTTCTCCAATACCACAGTACAAAAACATCAATTTTTTGGTAATTCTGAATACCAGTTGTTAAAACAACCAGGAATAATGATAACTATTATTTTTTTTACACCTTTTAGCAACAACAGTAAAGTGTCAAAAATAGTAAGGGTTTCCCAAATACCTAAAATCTTTTGTTCAGTTGCTCAGTCATGTCTGACTCTTTGTGACCCCATGGCCTGCAGCATGCCCGTGTTCCCTGTTCTTCACCATCTCCCAGAGTTTACTCAAACTTATGTCCATTGAGTCAGTGATGCCATCCAACCATCTCATTGTCTGTCATCCCCTTCTCCTCCTTTCCATAAGCAAGCAACTCATGATTGGAGAGGTAAAATCTTTTTAAAAAAGTAAGACCTTTTACCTCCCCAATCATGAGTTGCTTGCTTATGGAAAGAGAAGCCAAATCTACCTATTTCCTTCTGCAACCATAGAGACCATGCACAGTGCTATTACTACTAACAAACTGAACACACAAGTGATTTTAGCTTATAAAAAATACTCACAAGCAAGACAGTTTATAAAGTTCCATTTAGCTTGCTGAAAAAGAGCTTTATCTTGCCAATAAGTAATTTACTAAAAGCTCTGAACTTTGGGTTGAATCTGTGGAGACTCCAATTCTAATTTGTAAAGTTTATAAATCCCTTCCTACAAAAATCTTGTAACATGGATTAGAACTTGGGGTTGCAGAACCCTTGTTCCTTTTTTAATTCCCTTTGCCAATGAAAATTAGGCGATATTTTTGACCAAGAAATGGGAAATGACTACTCTATTCCCATGTGGCCTGGCTTTCATTAACTGGGAGAAAAGTTTATTCTCAGAATGTTTTTAAACTTATGCATTTGCTCTCAAAATCTGCCATGTTCAAATTTACCCAAGTAGATCAACATCCAAGTTGGACATTTATATGATTGATTGATTTCCAAATACCTAACTGAGAGGTGTTACACATTATTTAACCCAAAATGAACCTGATCTAATCAGCACTAGCCACGGGCAAAGATAGGGCTGTAAGGAGTAAGTGGCAAAATTTCAGTCTCTTGTTTAAAAACAGGCTTAAGGAAGCTGTGGTACATATACACAATGGAATATTACTCAGCCATTAAAAAAAAATACATTTGAATCGGTTCTACTGAGATGGATGAAACTGGAGCCCATTATACAGAGTGAAGTAAGCCAGAAAGAAAAACAACAATACAGTATACTAATGCATATATATGGAATTTGAAAGATGGTAACGATAACCCTATATGCGAGACAGAATAAGAGACACAGATGCATGGAACAATTTTATGGACTCTGAGGGAGAAGGTGAGGGTGGGACGTTCTGGGAGAATAGCATTGAAACATGTATATTATCATATGTGAAACAGAACACCATTCCATGTTCGATGCATGAGACAAGGGCTCAGGGCCGGGGCAATGGGATGACCCAGAGGGATGGGATGGGGAGGGAGGTGGGTGGGGGGTCCAGGAAGGGGAACACATGTAAACCCATGGCTGATTCATGTCAATGTATGGCAAAAACTATTACAATATTGTAAAGTAATTAGCCCCCAACTAAAAACAGGCTTAAGCATCTTGGCTAAGGTGAGCTTCTTCCTGCCACCCATCCCACCACTCCCCACTCCAAACCCTGTAACTGACTTTGTTTACTTACATTGGGTTCAGAGGGATAATTCTGGTGCTATCTTATTAGGAACCAATCAAATTTCAGTGCATCACAGCTGGAGGATTCCCTCTTTTACATTATAAACACTAATGACCACCCAAAGTGGGAAGCACCATGCTAAGTATCTTAGGGAGGTTTAAACAATGTAAAGAGACATGCTAATATACTCAAAAGCTTGCCAGCTGGCTAGGAAAATAAATTATACACTTAAGAAAAAGCATGAAAATAATTACTTTGAAATCTTATTATTTTATATATTTCACAAACAAAAGCTCTAATACCAAACACAAGCACATAACCAAATATTTCAATGTTGTCAACATTCTCAAACTATTTATATACAGTCTTCCCTTGACAAAAGTGCAACCCAGGACATCTTGACAAATTTCTACAAGAAAGTATTTTTGAGCTGGTTTTAATGCTGCCCATTATTGTATTTTCTTTCAATTATCATGGATAATGACAAAGTCAACAGTAGGCTAGGCTCTGAGCAAGTATACAAGTAATCAGTTTTGCCCAAGAAATATTATTCTGTGTCTAATTCCACCAACTGTACTTCTCATCTCAGATAATGCAGCTTTCATTTCTAGAAATTCAATTTTAGTCTGGCTATTTTCACTCAGGATAATGCCTTTAGGTTCTAGCAAAGTTGTATTAATAGATCATTCTTTTTCATTATTGAACAGTACTCCATTGTATGGACGTATCACACAGTGTGACAATTTACTGGTAGAAGTATATTTTAGTCATTTCCAGTTTTGGGCTATTGCAAATAAAGCTATGAATACTTGTGTACAGGTTTTTATGTGAAACACTAAGCTTCATTTCTCCAAGGTAAATGCCCAGGAATGTCATATGGATCATATGGTAGTTTCACACTTAGTTTTTTTTTTCTTAACAAAATGCCAGACTGAATTCAGGAGTGGCTATATTATTTTACATACCCAACAGCAATGCAGGAGGGACCCAATCTCTCCACATCCTTGCCAGTATTTGATATTATCAATATTTCTTATTTTGGTCATGCTAATAGGTATGTAGTAGCATCTCATTCTGGTTTTAATTCATATCTCACGACTGACTAGCAATATTGAACATATTTTTGTGTTTTTACTTGCTATCTTAAATTTTCTATGTCTGTACTGTTTCTTAAATTTTACATTATTATACTTCTATGTGCACAAATCTTTTTTTCTTCATTACTGGGAAGAGTTTCCTCAGGGTAAGATTTGGCTACAGTTCAGTCTTTCTTGAATGACCAAAACAAACATGAAAACAAAAACAATTTAAAAAGAAACAAACCTAGGCATCACACACAGAATTCACATGCTCTAAGATTGGGGTCTGCACTTTGATCTCTAGTCTAGGGGGTTAGCAAATTATGGCCCACAGGCCAAATCTGGCCTGAGGCCTGTTTTTATAGCCTAAGAGCTAAGAATGACTTCTACATTTTTAAAGGGTTATAAAAAAAACAAAAGAGAATACACAACAGAAACCATATGTAGCCTGAAAAATCTAACATTTACAATCTGTCCTTAACAGGTAAGGTTTGCAGATGAATAGAAACAAAACCTGATCTTCCTTTTTTGGTAAACCTTAACAAATAAAGCTGATGTCTATCTATTACACTCCCAGGATTTTAAACTTTAACAAAATGGAGAAACAAAAATACCAAATAATACCAAATAATCTGAAGGCAGTTTCTACATTAACTCTCTGTCAAAGTATTTTTAAGCAGCCAGCCATAAACCTACAGCATTCTTCAATGTTAACCAAATTTCTTCCTTGTCATCCTGAAGCACATCTACATGACTGACAAATCAACATTCCTCCAAATGCTATAAAATGGAAGAAAACCAAAACTTGTGTGTTCTAAAAAATAGTTATTCCTATGAGTCATATCAAAAGACGAGACTTTTTTTCTTGTTTAGAGAGAAAATATTGTCTCTAGCTCTTAAAAGTAGCATCCTGTGGGCTTAGTCTCATTTCAACCTCTTTTCCAACCAATGAACTAGTTTTCCAATAGAAATCACAATACCATTAAATATGTTTCCAGCATACAAACAAGCTGAGAACTCTCTTCTGACTTGGTAGTTTATTTTGATCCCAAATGAACTTACTTTTATCATGCTTTACATTTACAGTTTGACTAACATAAAGTGAACCCAGTAATATTTAATACCACTCTCCCTACCATGCAGACAATGTCAAACAAACAATTGTTTGGCTGACAACATACTTTATTTCTAATACTCTCTAACCATTTAAATTGGGGCACTTTTAAGATAAAAGAACTTTGTACCACATGCACTTCTGGTCTTAGAGAATGGCTTGATATACAATGGGGAGGTTTCAAATTTAAGTTGGAGAATCCAGTTTAAAACCTAATAGATAAATCAATTTATTTCTAGAAATATCTAACCTAAACTATTCACCACCTATCCAATTTACCATATACCTGCTGTGCTGTGCTTAGTAGCTCAGTCATGTCCGACTCTTTGTGACCCCATGGACTGCAGCCCATCAGGCTCCTCTATCCATGGGGATTCTCCAGGCAAGTATACTGGAGTGGGTTGCCATGCCAGGGGAATCTTCCCAACCCAGGGATCTAACCCAGGTCTCCCACATTGCAGGTGGATTCTTTACCGTTTGAGATACCAGGGAAGCCCTACCATATATGGGTAGAGCACAAAACTTTAGAATCAAGGATCTCAAAAGGATTAGAGAATATATCCCAAAGAATATACTGTGCATAACTCTTTAGTAGGTGTTTTAGCCTAAGAGTTCCAGGCTTTTTTTGACCTTAGAATAGCACATATTTATAAATCACTTTAAGAATTATACAACATACACTTATTTATCAGTGATGGCAACAAGGGAAACCATGGAGCAGGAAATCAAATAAAATTACATGCTGACACATGCTAACCCTGTGGGAAGTCTGAGCCCTAGGAACTAAGGTTTACTGGCATGGTTTCTTATAGAAATCATGCTACAGATACAATCCAGACCTCTTAGCAGCAAGAGTATTTCTGTTTCTATGCCTCACAGACTCTGTAAGGAAGGCCCAGAAGAGCTGAGCTCAGCTGCCTATAATAACAACTCACATATAAAGCTGCTCATTACTTCCAAAACTGGGTTTCAGACTGGAGATCTCTACAGAAAAAACATCTGTTTTGATTTTCAAGACCTCTTAAATTATTATATCCAGTTCATAAATGAGATCTGTGGACTTTTGAGTACCAGTTTTGAAATCAAAATGAAACATAAACGTTTCTCTAAACCCAATAACTTGATCATATAGCTCTCTCTACAAAAGACTCCTGTCTTTATCTGAAATCTCTTTGTATTACCACTCTCATGGATTTAATCTAATATCAGAGACAACCTACAGATCCATTTGGGGCCCAATCTCACAGTGTACCATGTGCCACTCGCCAAAAGAAATCTGATTCTTGGGCTGTGAGCAGGAAATAAACTTTGTTCTTCAATTTGGTCCTTCCTGGTTTAGGAAACGGGCTAGAGTATAAGACATAACAACACAAAAAATAATTAAATGGGCTAAGGAGCTTCATAATAATGAATGAGGTAAGCATACATCTTCCTCATAGCATACATTTACAATCATAAGTTAAAATTTGATACATTTTTAAGTATAATAAAAATCTGTAAATTGTAAAGTAAAATATATTGCTAAAAAATGCTCATTATCTGACTCTTTAGCAATTAATAACCTTCTTGCTGGCAGAGGGTCTTGCCTTGATGATGATGGCTGCTGATTGATTAGGGTGGTAGTTGCTGAAGGCTGGAATGGATATGGCAATTTCCTAAAATAAAATAACAATGAAGTTTGCTCTGCTGACTGACTCCTCCTTTCACAATTTCTCCATTTTATCTGTTTGACACCATTTTATCGACAGTAGAACTTTCAAAATTGGGGCTAATCCTCTCAAATCTTGCTCCTGCTTTATCAATTAAATATGTGTGATATTCTAAATCCTTTGTTATAATTTCAACAGTCTGCTAGCATCTTCACCAGGACTAGATTCCACCTCAAAAATATCACTCTCTTTGCTCATTCACAGAAGCAATTCCTCAACCATTATAGTTTCATCATGAAACTGCAGTAATTTAGTCATATCTTTCTGTGCTCTGCTTATAATTCAAGCTTTCTTGCATTTCCACTGTATCTGCAGTTACTTCCTGTACTGAAGTCTTGAACCCCTCAGAGTCATCCGTGAGGGTTGGACTCAACTTTTTCCAAACTCTTTTCAATGTTGATATTTTGACCTCTTCCCATGAAATCAAATATTCTTAATGACATCTAGACTGGTGAATCCATTCCAGAAGGTTTTCAGTTTGTTTTGCTCAGATCCATCAGAGGATCACTATCTTTGGCAGCTAGAGCCTTATGAAATTTATTTCTTAAACAGTAGACTTGAAAGTTGAATTTACTCCACATCAACCTGGATGTTGTATCAGCAGGCAGGAAAACAATATTAACACCATTGTATGTCTCCATCACAGCTCTTAGGTGGCTAGGTGCATTGTCTGAGAAGCAATATTTTGAATTTTTTTTTTTTTTTTTCCTGAGCACTAGGTAGCAACAGTCGGCTTAAAATGTTCAGTAAACCATGTTGTAAACAGATGTGCAACAACAAACCCAGGACTTGCTGTTCCATTTCTAGAGTATAGGCAGAGTCAGTTAGGTTCAGTCGTTCAGTGCTGTTCGACTCTGTGACCCCATGGACTGAGGCATGCTCAGGTTTCCCTATCCATCACCAACTCCCAGAGCTTGCACAAACTCATCTCCATCGAGTTGGTGATTCCATCCAACCATCTCATCCTCTATCGTCCCCTTCTCCTACCGCCTTCAATCTTTCCCAGCATCTTTTCCATCTTTTCCACCTCTCATGAGGTGGCCAAAGTATTGGAGCTTCAGCTTCAACATCAGTCTTTCCAATGATTATTCAGGACTTTTTTCCTTTAGGATGGACTGGTTGGATCTCCTTGCAGCCCAAGGGACTCTCAAGAGTCTTCTCCAACACCACAGTTCAAAAGCATCAATTCTTCGGCACTCAGCTTTCTTTATGGTCCAACTCTCACAACCATACATGACTACTGGAAAAACCATAGCTTTGACTAAACAGAACTTTGCAGTCAAGTAATGTCTCTGCTTTTTATTATGCTGCCTAGGTTGGTCATAGTTTTCTTCCAAGGAGCAAGCGTCTTTTAATTTCATGTCTGTAGTCACCATCTGCATTGATTTTGGAGCCCCCCAAAATAAAGTGTCACTGTTTCCATTATTTCCCCATCTATCTGCCATGAAGAGGTAGGACAGGATGCCATGATCTTAGTTTTCTGAATGTTGACTTTTAAGCCAACTTTTTCACTCTCCTCTTTCACTTTCAAAAAAAGGCTCTTTAGTTTTTCTTTGCTTTCTGCAATAAGGGTGGTGTCATCTGCATATCTGAGGTTATTGATATTTCTCTGGCAATCTTGATTCCAGCTTGTGTTTCATGCAGCCTGGCATTTCGCATGATGTACTCTGCATAAAAGTTAAATAAGCAAGGTGATGAAATACAGCCTTGATGTACTCCTTTCCCAATTTGGAACCAGTTCGTTATTCGAAGTCCAGTTCTAACTATTGCTTCTTGACCTGCATACAGATTTCTCAGGAGGGAGGTCAGGTGGTCTGGTATTCCCATCTCTTAAAGAATTTTCCAGTTTGTTGTGATCCACATAGCCAAAGATTTTAGCATATTCAATGAAGCAGAAGTAGATGTTTTTCTAGAATTCTGTTGCTTTTTCTATTTTTTTTTAGGCCCACTTGCCTTCGCATTCCAGGATGTCTGGCTCTAGGTGAGTGATCACACCATCGTGGTTATCTGGGTCATTAAGATCTTTTTTGTATAGTTCTTCTTTGTATTCTGGCCACCTCTTCTAATATCTTCTGCTTCTGTTAGGTCCATACCGTTTCTGCCCTGTATGGTGCCCATCTTTGCATGAAATGTTTCCTTGGTATCTTAATTTTCTTGAAGAGATCTCTAGTCTTTCCCACAGAGTAGGTTGAGCATAATTCTCAAGCTGTGTAGGATTTTTGGTATGGAAAATGAACACTGGCTTCAGCTTTAAGTTACCAGCTGCACTGGCCCCTAATAAGAGAGTCTTCTGAAGCTTTGAAGCCAGACATTGACTTCTTTAGCTATTAAAGTCCTAGATGGAATTTTCTTCCAATATAAGGCTGTTTCTTCTACATTGAAAATCTATTGTTTAGAATAGTCACATTCATTAATTACCTTAGCTAGATCTTCTGGATAACTTGCTACAGTTATATTAGCATTTGCTATTTCACCTTGCACTTTTATGATATGGAGATGGCTTCTTTCCTTAAACCAAACTCTGTTAACTTCAAAGTTTTCTTTTGTAGCTTCCTCATCCTTCTCAGTCTTTGTAGAATTGGAGAGAATTAGAGATTTGCTCTGGATTAGGTTTTGGCTTAAGGGAATGTTGTGGCTGGCTTGATCTTCTATCCAAACCACTAAAACTTTCACCATATCAACAATAAGGCTGTTTCACTTTCTAATCATTCATGTGTTCACTGAAGTACCAATTTTAGTTTCCCTCAAGAACTTTTCCTCTGCATTCATAACTTGTTTACCTGTTTGGTGCAAGAAGTCAAGTTAGCACCCTATTTTGGCTTCAACATGTGGTCCTCATTAGGCTTAATCATTTCTAGCTTTTGATTTAAAGTGAGAGATATGCAACTCTTCCTTTCACTTGAACACTTAGGACTCTTCCTTTCACTTAGAAGTTCCTTCCTTTCACTCAAACTCTTCCTTTTACTTGAACACTTAGAACTCTTCCTTTCATTCTAAGAGTTCCTTAGAACTCTTCCTTTCACTTGAACACTTATTAGAGGCCATTGTAGGGTTATTTCACTACCCTATTTCAATAATGTTGTCTCTCAGGAAACAGGGAGATCAGAGGAGAGGGAGAGAGACAGGTGAGCAGCCAATTGGTGGAGCAATCAGATGACACAGAACCTTTATCAATTAAGTTCAGTGTCTCATAGGGGGATCATCATGGTGTCCCAGAACAATTTTAACAGTAGCATCAAAGATCACAGATCACCAAAACACATATAATAACAATTTTAAAAATTAAAATACTGTGAGAATTACCAAAATGAGATACAGAGACACAAAGGAAGCAAATGTTCTGGAAAAAAATGGCACCAATATACAAGCTCCACGCAGAATCGTCATAAAACTTCAATTTGTGAAAAACACAGTATCTGTGAAGTATCTACGTTTTTCAACCAAAATTTATTTAAGGCTTTTAATTCACTTGTTTGGTTTAAAATAGATCATTGTGGAGTCCAGGCCACTAAACTCTTCCCCCTGAATTACCGTGATAACCTGTTAATTATCATTAACTTTTCTTTTCCTTCCACCTGCCACTGTCCTTTCCAATATTTTCCCACTCAACATTCAGTAATCTTTCTTTTTTTGTTGTTATTGTTGTTGTGCTGGGTCTTCATTGCTGTGCAGGGGCCTTCTCTAGTGGTGGCAAGAGGGGACTACTCTTTAGTTGTAATGCATGGGCTTATCATTATGGTGGCATCTCTTGTTGCAGAGCACAGGTTCTACAGCATGCAGACTCACTAGTTGTGATGCATGGACTTAGTTGCCCCGCAGCATGTGGACTCTTCCCAGACGAGGGTTTGAATCCATGTCCCCTGCACTGCCAGGTGGATTTTAACCACTGGACCACTAGGAAGTTGTGATCTTTCTAATACACAGGTCCGATTATATGAACTCCAGATTGAAACCTTGCAGTGCCTTTGCAATGCATTTGTTATAAAAGCCAAATTAGCCCTCTATGATCTGATCCCTCTTGAACTCTCCAGCCTCCTTTTATACCACTGTGCCCCTCACTCGCTACACTCTACTATATTGAACTTGTCTTACTTCCTCAAATTCACAGTGCTAGTATAATTTAGACGTGCCACTTTCATGCTCTCACAGTACCATGCACATACCTTTATTACACCATTTATTCCACTTTATTATATTCATTGGTTTGTCTATCTTGCTTCACTAGGACATAAGCTTCTCATATGTCAGAGAGACCATGCTTTATTACCTTATCTTTGCACTCCTTATTTCTAGCAGTACCTGACTCAATAAATGTTTGTTGAGTGACTGACCAAAAAAGCGAAAATAGAGACGACAGGAGGAGGAAGAACTAGCATAGTAAAAGATAATATCTGTTTTTACATATATTAAGTTTGAAGTGGTACCCGTTTAGTGGAATGGAAATGGGCAAGAACTTAATAAAAGATATTGGGTCTGCAAATAATGATTTTATCTAATGACAGGACTACTAAGTATTCTTAGAGGATATAATGAGGTCTTTTTTTAAAGGCTGAAATGATGAGAATAGGCTTTTGGAAAGAACTTAGACTAAATCTAAATTTCAGAAATGCATGACTTTATGAGCTACAGAATGAAAAGTGAAAAAAAATTTGTAATTCAAACATTCTAACATGCAAAATAATTTGATTATGCTATCATTCAGAGCATTATTAAATAAATTTGTATTATTACTTTACATTAAGAGGGCCAAAAAAGGTTAACTCTATTGGTTCTTTATCAAATTCAAGATATCATATCACAAGAAATTGATTCTTACCACATTTAACACTTAAATTTTCATCAGATTTTCTCTGTGTAACCAAGAGTCTGACCATCAAGCACAGAGTTAATCTGAAATTGTACAGGTGTTATTTTTTACTACTGCTACACTTTTTGCTAATATTTTATGATTTTAAGACTGCCTTTTTAACTTTCATGATATATAAAATGAATATCTAAGACAAAAACTTGATTTTTGGGGGGGTCATTAAATAAATTCCTTTACTTTTGAGGAAAAAAATTCTCCCTCCCCCCAAATAATCTCTACTCTCTGCCAAGATTTAATATAGTGGCTGGTAATTATTGTGAAACTTGATCTCAAGAAGACACCCCACTGCCACCACCACGACCACAAATACTTCCTTTTTCTCAAGAATATCTCATGGGTAAGCCTGTAGCATACATGCATATACACACTTTCATTTCAGTGTCCTCTGCGCTAGAGACAAGATTGTGCAGCAGAAGGACTTGAGTTCACCTCTTCTCAAGAAAACACCAAAACCACAACTAACTGCTGAGCGATCATCAACAAAAAGATTCAAACTTACCAAAAATAATATTCTATACCCAAAGATGGAGAAGCTACAACAAGATGGTTTAAGAGGAGCTTTGACAATATAATCAAATTCCATATCGGCCAAGTGGGTGACTCACAAGTTCAGTTCAGTTCAGTCGCTCAGTCGTGTCCGACTCTCTGCGACCCCATGAATCGCAGCACGCCAGGCCTCTCTGTCCATCACCAACTCCCGGAGTCTACCCAAACCCATGTTCATCAAGTCGGTGATGCCATCCAACCATCTCATCCTCTGTCGTCCCCTTCTCCTCCCGCCCCCAATCCTACCCAGCATTAGGGTCTTTTCCAATGAGTCAACCCTTCGCATGAGGTGGCCAAAGTATTGGAGCTTCAGCTTCAACATCAGACCTTCCAATGAACATCCAGGATTGATCTCTTTTAGGATGGATTGATTGGATCTCCTTGCAGTCCAAGGGACTCTCAAGAGTCTTCTCCAACACCACAGTTCAAAAGCATCAATTTTGCAGCGCTCAGCTTTCTTCACCGTCCAACTCTCACATCCATACATGACCACTGGAAAAACCATAGCCTTGACTAGATGGACTTTTGTTGGCAAAGTAATGTCTCTGCTTTTAAACATGCTATCTAGGTTGGCCATAACCTTCCTTCCAAGGAGTAAGCGTCTTTTAATTTCATGGCTGCAGTCACCATCAGCAGTGATTCTGGAGCGCAAAAAAGTAAAGTCTGACACTGTTTCCACTGTTTCCCCATCTATTTCCCATGGAGTGATGGGACCAGATGCCATGATCTTAGTTTTCTGAATGTTGAGCTTTAAGCCAACTTTTTCACTCTCCTCCTTCACCTTCATCAAGAGGCTCTTTAGTTCTTCTTCACTTTCTGCCATAAGGGTGGTGTCATCCGCATATCTGAGGTTATTGATATTTCTCCCGGCAATCTTGATTCCAGCTTGTGTTTCTTCCAGCCCAGCGTTTCTCATGATGTACTCTGCATGTAAGTTAAATAAGCAGGGTGACAATATACAGCCTTGATGTACTCCTTTTCCTATTTGGAACCAGTCTGTTGTTCCATGTCCAATTCTAACTGTTGCTTCCTGACCTACATACAGGTTTCTCAAGAGACAGGTCAGATGGTCTGGTATTCCCATCTCTTTAAGAATTTTCCACAGTTTATTGTGATCCACACAGTCAAAGGCTTTGGCATAGTCAATAAAGCAGAAATAGATGTTTTTCTGGAACTCTCTTGCTTTTTCGATGATCCAGCGGATATTGGCAATTTGATCTCTGGTTCCTCTGCCTTTTCTAAATCCAGCTTGAACATCTGGAAGTTCACGGTTCACGTATTGCTGAAGCCTGGCTTGGAGAATTTTGAGCATTACTTTACTAGCATGTGAGATGAGTGTAATTGTGCAGTAGTTTGAGCATTCTTTGGCATTGCCTTTCTTTGGGATTGGAACGAAAACTGACCTTTTCCAGTCCTGTGGCCACTGCTGAGTTTTCCAAATTTGCTGGCATATCGAGTGCAGCACTTTCACAGGTTCACCTTTGAGGATTTGAAATAGCTCAACTGGAATTCCATCACCTCCACTAGCTTTGTTCGTAGTGATGCTTTCTAAGGCCCACTTGACTTCACATTCCAGGATGTCTGGCTCTAGGTGAGTGATCACACCATCGTGATTATCTGGGTCGTGAAGATCTTTTTTGTACAGTTCTTCTGTGTATTTTTGCCACTTCTTCTTAATATCTTCTGCTTCTGTTAGGTCCATACCATTTCTGTCCTTTATCGATCCCATCTTTGCATGAAATGTTCCTTTGGTATCTCTAATTTTCTTGAAGAGGTCTCTAGTCTTTCCCAATCTGTTGTTTTCCTCTATTTGTTTGCACTGATCGCTGAGGAAGGCTTTCTTATCTCTCCTTGCTATTCTTTGGAACTCTGCATTCAGATGAGAATATCTTTCCTTTTCTCCTTTGCTTTTCGCTTCTCTTCTCTTCCCAGCTATCTGTAAGGCCTCCTCAGACAGCCATTTTGCTTTTTTGCATTTCTTTTCCATGGGGATTTTCTTGATCCCTGTCTCCTGTACAATGTCATGAACCTCTGTCCACAGTTCATCAGGCACTCTGTCTATCAGATTTAGTCCCTTAAATCTATTTCTCACTTCCACTGTATAATCATAAGGGATTTGATTTAGGTCATGCCTGAATGGTCTAGTGGTCTTCCCTACTTTCTTCAATTTAAGTCTGAATTTGGCAATAAGGAGTTCATGATCTGAGCCTCAGTCAGCTCCAGGTCTTGTTTTTGCTGACTGTATAGAGCTTCTCCACCTTTGGCTGCAAAGAATATAATCAATCTGATTTCGGTGTTGACCATCTGGTGATGTCCATGTGTGAGTCTTGTCTTGTGTTGTTGGAACAGGGTGTTTGCTATGACCAGGGCGGTTTCTTGGGAAAACTCTATTAGCCTTTGCCCTGCTTCATTTTGTACTCCAAGGCCAAATTTGCCTGTTACTCCAGGTAGCTCTTAACTTCCTACTTTTGCATTCCAGTCCCTTATAATGTAAATGACATCTATTTTGGGTGTTAGTTATATAAGGTCTTGTAGGTCTTCATAGAACTGTTCAACTTCAGCTTCTTCAGCATTACTGGTTGGGGCATAGACTTGGATTACTGTGATATTATAACGGTTTGCCTTGGAAACAAACAGAGATCATTCTGTAATTTTTGAGATTGCATCCAAGTACTGCATTCTGGACTCTTTTGTTGACCATGAGGGCTACTCCGTTTCTTCTCTGTTTCTTGGTCCTGAGACAAGAGCTGCCTATAGATACACTCCTTGACACGGCCCTGCCCACCAGAGTGACAAGTCTCAACTCCACCCACCAGTGGGCAGGCCCCAGTTCCACCCACCAGAAAGCCTGCCTAAGACCTTGGGCCAACTTCACCTCCCAGGAGGCAGATACTACAACCAAGAAGAACTACAATCCTGAGATAAACAAACCACAAACATGGAAAGTTAGACAAAATGGGATAGGAGCAAAATATGTTCCAGGCAAAGGAATAAGATATAACTATAGAAAAACAACTAAGTGAAATGGAGATAGGCAAATTACCTGAAAAAGAATTGATAGGAATGATAGTAAAATGGTCCAAGATCTCATAAAATGAGTGGCATACAGACTGAGAGGATACAAGAAAGGTCAATAAAGAACTAGAAGCCTTAAAGAATGGAGATGAACAATACAATAACTGAAAGAAAAAATACACTAGAAGGAATCAAAGCAGAACAAATGAGGCAGAAGAATGAGTAAATGAGTTGGAAGACAAATTGGTGGAAATCACTGCTGTGGAACAGAATAGAGAAAAAAGAATGAAAAGAAATAAAGACAAACTCTGGGACAATGTTAAATGCACCAACATTCACATTATAAGGGTCCCAGAAGGAGAAGAGAGAGAGAAAGGAAGGAAAAATATTTGAAGGGATTATAGTTTAGATTCTGTAACACAGGAAACGAAACACTCAAGTCCAAGAAGTGGAAAGAGCCCATTACAGGATTAATCCCAGGAAGAACATACTGAGATACATATTAATCAAACTGACAAAAATTAAAGAGAAAAGATTAAAAGCAACAAGAGAAAAGCAACAAACAACATATAAGAGAATCCTCATATGGTTATCAGCTGATTTTTTCAGCAGAAACTTGGCAGGCCAGAAGGGAGTGGCATGATACATTTAAAGTGATGAAAGCGGAAAAACCCACAACAAAGAATACTCTACCCAGCAGGGCTCTCATTCAGATTTGATGAAGAAATCAAAAGCTTTATAGACAAGCAAAAGTTAAGAGAATTTGGCATCACCAGGTCAGTTTTGAAACAAATGCTGAATGAACTTCTCTATGTGGAAAAGAAAAGGCCACAATTAGAAACAAATTACAAATAGGAAAGCTCACCAATAAAGACAAACATAAAATAAAGATAGGGAATCATCCACACACAAATATGATATCAAAACCAGCAACCGTGAGAAGAGAGTGCAAATGCAGGATATTGGAAATGCATTTGAAATTAAGAGACCAGCAATTTAAAACAATCTTGCATACATATACATATATATATATATATATATATAATTATATCAAAACCTCATGGTGATTTCAATGTCTTTCTCAATTGCACTCTGGTAAAATGTAAAGGAGAAGTTCACTGGCATTACTTATTACTTTTTTTACTATATAAATGTATTATCCATACCATAAATATTTTTTTAAGTAGTATCAGCTATCAGTATAGCCAAATGTAATTAAAAAAAATGTGGAAAAACTTCACACATTTTTGGAATTAAGAATTTGTCAAACTAAAAGATCAAGTTTACAATGTGCATAATACCACACCAAACTCCTATTTATTTATTACAATTATACAAAGTTAACTTCATATCTTACAATATAATATATGTGTTTACAGTTCAAACTGAAGAACACAAGTTAGAACTATGTGAATCCACTTACACACAGATTTTTTAAAAATAATACATATGACATTACTACATGATCTGCAGTCTGTTGAATCTACAGATGTGGAACCACAAATATGGAGGACTGACTGAAAAATTACAGGTGGAATTTTGACTTTGCACTGGGGTGGGGGACCAATGACCACAATTTCCCTGTTATTCAAGGGTCAACTGTAGTTGATTTTTAGGACCAAGAATTAGAAAGCAACTATGCCAGAAAAAAAAAAAAAAAAGGATTTTTGGTTATAGTAAAAAACACAGAAAATAAAATTTACCATTTTATTTTGTTTTTTATTATAATCAAAAATCAGTCATTTTATAAAATTATAATCATTTTAACTATTTTAAAATTTACAGTTTAGTAGTGTTAAGTATATTCACATTGTTGTGCAATAGATCTCCAGAACTTTTTCATCTTTCAAAATTGAAACTTTATACCTGCTGAACAACTCCCCATTTTCCTATTTTGATTCTTTACATATCGCATATAAATGTAATCAAACATTATTTGTCTTTTTGTAACTGGCTTATTTCACTTACTGTAGTGTCCTCAAGGTGCACTGATGTTGTAAGCATATAACAAGAGTCCCTTCCTTTTAAAGGCTAAGTTTGCACACTCATGTTCATGACAACATTATTCACAGTAGCCAAGAGGTAGAAGCAACTCAAATTTATATTGATGGATGAATGTACAAATGAAATCTCTTTGATAGGAAAGTTTTTAAAATCTACTTTATCCAACGACAGGACTAAATGCCTGCAATTGTATTACTAATAAGCAGCTGGAAGAAAAATGTGTCAAACATCACTATGTGACAACAGAAAAGAATAAAAGACTAAAGCTGCAGTTAAGTATAGCATATTTCTACTTACAGATGGACAATGACTATTCATCTTACATAGTAAAATGCAGTCTCCTTACCAGTAATTATCACACCATCATCTCTATGAGCTTCATTCATTTCTTCAACATGGACATCTGAGTTCACATCAATCTCTTTCCCTGATAACTGTAAATAAGCTTGAAGAGAAGATGCAACCTTGACAAGAATAGAGCCTGTGATAAATTTAAAGGAGAGCTTATTTAATGCAAAGAAATAAAAAGTACTGGAGACTATTATAAAAATTATTTAAAGAGCATGCTGCATTGCTCCCAATAGTCTGTCTTTACTCATCAGTATATTTGATTTAAGTAGCAATACCTTTTCCTCACTCTCAGGTGGTCAGCATCTCTTATTCCCAAGGCAATCACAGTATCTTTTGTCAAGAATATGAGCCACTAGGCCATCATGAACTACTATTCCTTCTTTTGCCAATAGTCTTAGTCAGCTTGTCCAATACCAGAAAAGTGAGGAGTTTAATAGACATGCAGCTTATAGACAGAATTTACCATTAATTGAGCATTTACTAAGAGCCAGACACCTTCATTACATTATCTTTTAATTTCCCTCTCAACTTTATGAGGTATTATTGTAATCCCAATTTTACAGGTAAGAACTTGCTCAAGTTTCCACGACAGCTATTGCTAGAATCAAGATCCATTGCAATGACAGCAAACCAGTGCTCTTAATCACTGCAGTGTTTCATACACTGCTACCTCATTTTATCACCAGACTTGTGATCTCACTGATCACTATAACACAACTAGAACCCTGAGCTCTTATGCTTTCAGTAGTACCTTGTTTGTGGAGGAGGGGAGGGTCAATAACAAAAATTTTAAAAGGAATATTTAGATTTCAACTCACTAATGTTTCTTTTAATAGATTATAGACTTCTTTTGGGGTACCTGAAGCAAGACACTCAATTTTATTTCTACTACAATCTTACCAAAACAACAACAAAACACTTGTTAAGGAGAAGTCATTTTTCAAAACAATTACATGGGTTGCAGTGAAAATTCACCAGTACATTCTTGTTTCAAGAGTTTTCTTTCTCCATTTCTTACATAGCAAATAAATAAGAGGCCCTTCCCATAAAACAGTAACCTCATCTCTGTCCACAAAGAAGGTCAGGATGACAACTATTGTGAATGTTGTAAAGATTTCTTCTAGAAGGCTTTTGTTTATGGGTCATTGTGTGCTTTCCAGTTTGGTTAACATCAGCTTACGCTTCCCTAAGTAATTCTGTATCTTCTCAGCCTTTCTAATGGGAGCTGGAAATATGGAGTTAAAACTGATGAACTTTAGTATTTACTCCTCAAAAAGGGAGGAACAAAGCACATTACTACAATTGGTTTATCTTATTTAAAAAACAAATTGCTTCTCAGAGTTTCAATGTCAGCTACTTAAATAGGAGCTGCCCATAAAAACATATTATGAGGGCTTTAGGAAAACTCAAAATAAAAGCAAACTAGGAAAATATAAGGATAAATAGAAGATACATGTTCTTCTACCAAATATACTTTAAAATGTAGAAAATAATGGATTTTAAAAACTTTTCTAAAGGTTTTAAAACTTTCAATACATCAAATGTGATAATTATTTTTTTCTGTTCTTAAATAAAGGGACTGTAAATCTGTGGGAGTCTTAAAAATGTTAAATGATGCAAAGAGTTCTATCCTTATCTCTCCACACCCTTAAAGAGCAAAAACTATCACTATCAAAATTCCATTCCTATCTGTGAATGAAGTCTCACAATTTCTGAAAGCTCTACCCAAAGTGTCAACCTCTTTCCACTTCAAAAACTGCTTCATGGCTACTGACATCAATTCTATTTTTTAAAAATTAAAAAGTGAATACTAACGATAACATCATTTATTGAAGGGATATTACATGGTTAAGGTTAAAGGCATTATCAAGGAAAAATTTTAAGTGGAAAAGTCAGTACTCAGATGCGACTCTGACTCTCAAGCCTCAACACAGCCTTTTCAAATGAATTCATAAGGTCACCATGTTAACTTTCATAGGAAGAGAGGAAATAAGCATTGTGACAGTTTTTTTCATTTGGCAAAATGACTACAGGGACTGAAAGGACAGTGGAGGAGACTCAAGTGGCTGGCTCTTAAACCCTGCAGCAAGACAGTGGCAGAGCTGGAAAGGATTCCAGATGTCTTTACTAACTAGTAAGCAACAGAATTGTGAAAACTTTCCATCACTCTGGAAAGTTAGTGCTCCCAAGTCTAGTGAGAATTAAGAGACCTAAATTAAGATAGAAAACTTTGTTTCCAGTTATCTTTACACTCCTGCCAGTATCATGGTCCCAATAGGAGAAAACATAAAATTGTAATTCCAATCAAATCTTGCACTATCATGTGCTATTTCAGTAAGTTACTGGGAAAACAATCCAAATAATAGTTAAAAATACTTCAAGCGGATGAAGATTAACAATGCTTTTTGTTTGCTTTTACTTTTTTGCCCATTCATACAAAATAGTAAATGATTTCCAAGTAAGAGCTATCCAAAACTATATTTTTACTCTGTTACTAGTTACATTAAATGTAGTAATGGTTTTTCTCCTTGGGTCTTCACAATAGAAGAATGCAATTATATGAATTTTTTGACATTTACAAAATATCCTAAATAGTATTATTGAAGCTCTTAGAAATTTAGTGAGAGCATAATATTATCTTATTTAAAAGGAAAAAATGTGATCTTGAGAAATCAAATAATACCTGTGTATCAGCAATAACTTCAGTTTCACAAGTTTATGCTTGTAGTTTTATTTTGATACTGAGAAGAGAGCCTCAGTGAACAAAAAAAGTACTAAACCAACATGACAAAGAAATTACTAACAACAGGAACAACTGGTCTCTATGGAGGTGTTTTTCCTTGTTATAAACATAGCCATGTTCTGGCCTATATGCAAGAGCTTCCAGATTTTCTCTAAAAAAATTTTTATATAGAGGTATGGTTCTTAACCTTCCGAACCCAGATCACTTAAGCCCCTAGAGCCAAGCTACAAGTACCCAAGTCACTTATCACCATGTATGTGTACATCTATGTGCATGCATGCATACAAAGACTTGTATATTCAGCCTTCAGGTGATTAAAAAGTAAATAATTTTTCATGAAAGACTTGAACTCTTAGAATAAGCTATTTGTATTAGAAATAAGATTACAGAAAGAGACACATCATAAGTCTGATACTACAACAGTCCCCAACCTTTTCAGCACCAGGAAAGATTTTGTGGAAGACAAATTTTCCACAGACCGGGGTCAGAGGGTGGTGTTTCAGGATGATTCAAGTACATTCCATTTATTGTGTACCTTATTTCTATTATTATGACATTGTGATATATAATGAAATAATTATACACTCATCATAATGCAGAATCAGTGGGAGCCCTGAGCTTATTTTCCTGAGATGAGGCCATAACACAAGGGATGGGGAGTGACTGTAAATAGAGATAAAGTTTTGCTCACTGGTCTTTTGCTTACCTCCTGCTGTGCAGCCCAGTTCCTAACAGACCAGGGACCACTACTGGTCTGTGGCCCAGGGGTTGGGGACCCCTGCTACAAGAGACTTAGTTAATAATCACTTTAGCGGACCTTCTTGGTGACACATTTATTTCAGGATCATACCTTTAAAAGTATTATTCTAGCATAATGGCCTGAGAAAGTCTTCTTACAAGGGAGCAGGAAAGCTACCAAAATAATGTATAAGAACTCTTTCCCTCCAAACAGTATTTATTTCACACATTAAACTGAAAAATTCCAAAATAACAGTCAATAAATTACAACATTTTTGTTTGTAATACAAAAAAAAAAAAAAAAAAAGATAGTCTTCATGGCCATCTATTCCAAAAGTTTCAAAGATCATTGGTCTAGAGGGCCAGTATTCCAGTCTTTAAATCAGGTTCTAACAGAGAAAAATTTTATTGAAATCTCTGTCAGTATAGATAAGATAATTTGACCATCTGTTTCCTGAATGTTACATAAAATCTTCCTGATATCATATGTCAAAATAAAACATTCCACTTGGCTAACCTTTATGGACTTTCAATTCTACTTTTCCCAGTTGGCTGACATAAACATCTATGGCACCCTGCTGAGCCAAGGCATTTAGACATCCAGAAGACGAATCTAGGAGGAAGAAAGAACCATAAGCATAATCATTCTTAACCGAGTAACTGGAATTATAAACTTGAAATAAAAGGCTCTACTTCAGCATTAGGATAAGGAGCTAAGAGTCCTGAAGGCTTTCTATTTTCCTTGTAACCATACCATCTTTTGCTTTAAAAATGAAAACAGAATCAGAGGTCTACAAATCTACACTTAGGTAGCTAATAAGAAAATCCCTATGTCTGCAGTAACCTACAAAACTTAACTCTAAACATGTTTAATCTAAAACCCAATTCATAGGAAAGATATTATGGAAGTAATGACAACCCAAACCATTAAGCATCATTGACATATTTAGTTTATTATCAACTTTCAATATTTACTAAAGAATTCTATCTCACATACAGTCACATAGAAGTAGTAGCAAAGTTAATAAAAATAAAAACTCTTATATTTTCTTTTAGCAAATGAGCTAGTACTAAAAAGTGCAGCTAACAGTGAAAGACTACATTACATAAGGTTTTGTTGCATTTCTTAGAGAGATGCGGAGGGGAAGGAATGACATGAAAAAAGGGTGAAGTTTATTTATATCTAAATATTTCAAGTTTGGGGAACTGAACAGATTATCTTTAAGTCAAGGGAAGAAAATCATAATTAAGGTGGTCCTGGTTTGACACTCAGATTTCCCTTTGTTATCACTGAACCCAGTTTTCAATCATCCAACGTTTCAAGTTTCAGGGAATGCTGGCAGTCAGATAAAGAAGTAAGATAACTGTGGTGAAGAGTCCGTGCTGTGTAGCTTCTCCTTTTTCGTCCTTTCCCACAGCAACAGAACTTTGAGTTTTTCTATTTGATTGTCCTGAGAAGATCAAAGCATATTTTTTAGAGAGATCTTGTAAAAAGCATATTTTATTAGGTGCTTTTATTACTTCAGGGTAGAAACAAATTAGGGAGTATGGGGAAAATAATGCCAAAAATTATACACTTTTTACAAAATGTGAAGGAAAAAAACAGGAACCATCATTCTTCTTTAAAATAAATGTTTAAGACTTTAAACAAAGACAAAAACTTGTGAATAAATAGTTTAAAATGTGACTTCAAGATAATTTATAATAATTTATCTCTAACCTATACTCTAAATGCCATTTATCAGATCCAATGTATTTAATTTTTAAGTGTCACAAGTGAACACTGAAGTTGGGAATTTAAGCCACTGGAGATAAATGACATGGAGTAGCTGGACAAAGATGAATCTTTCTCTCCTCAGGTACCAAGAGAAACTCCTATAACAACTTCTTCAATCAATTCAGTTCAATGCAGTCGCTCAGTAGTGTTCAACTCTTTGCAACCCCATGGACTGCAGCACGCCAGGCTTCTCTGTCCATCACCAACTCTCAGAGCTTGCTCAAACTCATGTCCATCGAGTCAGTGATGCCATCCAACCATCTCATCCTCTGTTGTCCCCTTCTCCTGCCTTATTGCATCCTAAAGAAAAACTTCTCACTGCATCCTAAAAAATCCAAGTAAAAATATATCATGGTAAAAAAAAAAAAGTAAACTACAAAATGTGTATTACCCCAAGCTGAACAAAGTAAAATATTTGAAACAATATTTAATTTCTTGCTTTTTCTAGGAGGAAACCCACAGGATTTTTATATAGCTCATCAGCAATGCTTTTCACTTCTTTTTCTCTTCACATGGGACATAAACAACAGCTAAGTAATTATCACTTAACCCATTAATAAATTATACACTCATGTTATCAGTCTTGAGCTCTAATGTTGGCCCACCCACTGGAGGCTGTCAAAAAAATTAAAACTCAAGATGTATTTTCAAAAGAGAAAGCAAAGGTAATATTTTAAAAGCTGTGTAACAGCAACTCATTCCAGTATTCTTGCCTGGAGAATCCCATGGATGGAGGAGCCTGGTAGACTACAGTCCACCGGGTTGCAAAGAGTTGGACACGACTGAGTGACTTCACTTTTCACTTTAATACAAATGAATGGAACTAAAAATTAATTACCAAGAGTCAAATTAAGGCTTCATTCATAGAATTTCATTTTTTGGAGATTCACAAAACAGAGAAATTCTATTATAGATCTTGGAAGAAGCCTTAAGGAAAAAAGCGTTAGAGATTAAGTGAACAAAAATTACTAGTACAGACACTGACTGGAATAAATAAAATCCCACAGAGAGTTTTCTATCACCACAACTTTGGAAAAAGATTTTGTTCATCTGACAGAGACCACTGAGTCTTCCTGGAAAATCACACAAACAAAAGGGAAAAACTGATGTCAGCTACCAGCTAACACTACATATAACCAAATAAATTGTAATAAATACTCTGCTATTAAGCAAAGAATAACAACTAAGCTCAAAAGGCTAAAATTCCAAACTTTTCTATTTTCTTTCAGATAAAGGGAGAATTCTCTTGAAATTGTTCAAACACATTCAGAAAGTTCTTCTTAATTTTTATAATTTTACCTTGTTTCAACATGCAGATAATTAAGGAACAGCAACACAAAAGATAATGATTTCTGCAGTTTGATTCCTATACTTCCAAAGCTACACTAATTTCAAGAACAAGGAACAAATTTTATATACAGGATGTAAAGGATTTGCAAAGGCAGAATTTTAAGGTCACTTTGAGGAGAATTTTCAAAATTAATGTCCTTCCCCTAGGTATTCTATGTTAGGAAGGTAGCTTATAGCAGGCTGAGCTTATAAGAAACACACAAGGCAACTGCTACTACCAGCCCCACCTCAAAACAAAAAACTATGAAAATATCCCTTTTTAAAAGATATAATTTCCAGTATACAGCTTCTGGCAGTGCCTTCCAAAAGAGGGAACATAGAACAGGAAAAGTAAGGCTGGGTGAGCAACTTCTATTCCACCATTATCTACTCTCAAGCTCTGCTTTCTCCTACTGACTTTTTTAAAATGGAAGATGACCAGATATTCCAGAAGAAAGATACTATTTTTAAAAATATAAGTCTAGGGAAAATTAGGATTTTTATATACATAATCAATTTTTTTTCTAGAACTTCAGCTTCTAAGAGCACTCTATATGTATTATGGAAATTAGGAAGAACAGGGTTTTGGTATGTAGGTTAGAATGTATATACAAAATCCAAGTGACTGAGGCCATTACCTAAGAAGCTGATCAATTATATTATCTAAAGTAGATTTAAAGGACCATAATTACACATATTCTTCCTAAAAGGAATCATGGAGATAACACAATCTATTTTCCTGAAATCAAACAATACAATACCTGTATCATCTTTAGTGTTTTAATATTCCAATTTGATAATATTGTATAGCCTTTTCTCTACATCCATTCCAATATTTTGAAACCTCTGGTAGACTAACAAATTTCCTTCTCAGGTACCTAAATCACTTTTTGTTTCTTTGTAATTGTTTTGCTTCTACTGATCTCAATTTCTCAAAACCCAAGTTATGAAGTGACTTTAATTGGGTTGTCATGATTTGCTGAGCTGCCTCAACTTTGTCCAACAAATCTTCTGATTTAAGGAAAGCAAAAATCAACCAATCAAGAAATTTCAAATAAACATTACCCACTTGTCACCTTTGGGATTAAGGTAACAGACCCAACATTTCTCCAGAATCATAACAACAATGGTCTTTAGATTCTATAGCAGGGTCATCAAATTACAGTCCACCTCTTCTTATTATTAATAAAGTATTATTGGAACACAGACACATCCATTTGTTTGTATACTGTCAATGGCTGCTAGCATATCAAAATGAGAAAGCTGCAGTGTTCATACACTATTGTGGCTCACGGAGTCCAAAAATTTTACTATCTGGCTCTTTACAGATAAAGTCTACTGCTCCTAGAGCAAAACATTTTAAGAAAATGAGCTTCCATCCCCACAAAAAAACCACAATGTTAAATTTGATTCTATTTAAGACAAAGATTTAGCAATTTAGTAAAATCAGTTCTTTTTTCTAAGACTTCAGTAATGTAGACAGGTACACAACTCTTGCTTACAGAAATGAAAAAAATTGTTGTCTCAGGGCAGTTCTGACTATTCATTGACCCTGATTGTTTACTATTTTCTAGCACTAACAGAGTTGTTTCCATCCAATTTATTAAAGTGAGAAACAGCACATCACCAAGTAAGTAACCAGGACTATAATGACTTGCATAAAGATTATGTCAGCTTATTTGTTTATATATTTAATCTTTTACACAGTATGCTCTTATTGAACAAAAAATGAGCAATGCTGATTTTTGACTTACAAAAGAGCTCCAGTGGGCTCTTGATGAATTGTATGGCATCTCCTGCTCTGGTTGTCAGTAAAAATGGGATGTATTCCCACAAATCAGTGACTTAGGTCCAGATATATTCAAAGGAAGAAACCTGTAACAGGATCCAAACAACTTTGATTTCTATATAAATTCTGGATGAAGTCTGCTGTGCTCTCCTCTTACTTCACTCTCATCCTCCTTCCCTCCCTTCTTTTTTCTGACTCAATATGAAAGCATATTTTGAAATAATAGTACAATGTTTTACAATGTTTTTCATTTAATTAAATGTCAGGAATATCCTTCTATAATGTATACTACAGATCTAAGTAATAATATTGTTAAAGGCTGAAGAACATTCACTTTATGACTGTATCATACTACACTTAGTTATTCTCTTACTGGGAACAACCTAAAATGTATACTTTCTTTTGCTATTAAAAATAGAGATGATATATACATACATCATGTATATATCTTTATATCCTCATGTATATATCCTTATATCCTTACCAGACTATCTCCTTGAGATAAAGTTCTAAAAGAGGAAGTTCTAGAACAAAGCAAATGTAGATGCTTCCAATTTTATACATTGACAAACTGACCTATATAATGACCAATTTAAATCTGAATTAACAATTGATGGGAATCCCTGTTTCACCCTAACTTTCCCAACAATGGATATTATCAATGTTTTAACTCGTGACGGTTTATACTTAGATGCTTTTGATTAGCAGTAAGGTGGGACAACACTGTACATGTATATACAGTATTTCTTCTGTGAACTGCTTGTTCATGTTTATCCATGTTCCCATCCCACTAAGTGTTCCTTTTCCTCTCATCTGTTGTACACACATATGGACAGAGATTATATATGAATATATATATTCAACTTCATTTTATAAGGATAGGGTAATCCTAATAACAAAACCTACAGAGATTTTACAAAATAAAAAATCACAGATCAGCATTCATCATAAACATGAATATAAAATCCTTGACAAAATATTAGCAACTGGGCTTCCCTGGTGGCTAAGCAGTAAAGACTCTGTCTGACAATGCAGGGAACATGGGTTCAATCCCTGGTCTGGAAAGATACCACATGCCTTGGAGCAACTAAGTCCATTCATCACAACTACTGAGCCTGTACTCAAGAGCCCACAAGCCACGACTACTGAGCCCATGCACCCTGGAGCCTGTGCTCCACAACAAGAGAAACTACTGCAATGAGAAACCCGCACACAACAACTAAAGAGTAGCCTCCACTTGCCATAACTGGAGAAAGCCCACATGCAGCCACTAAGACCCAGCACAGCCAAAAATAACATAAATAAATAAATAAATCTTAAAAAAAATAAAATTAGCAACCTCAACCCAACATCTATAAATAGGATCAATTCAGTTCAGTCGCTCAGTCATGTACAACTCTTTGCGACCCCATGGAATGCAGCATGCCAGGCTTCCTTGTCCATCACCAATTCCAGGAGCTTGCTCAAATTCATGTCCACCAAGTCGGTGATGCCATCCAACCATCTCATCCTCTGTCGCCCCCTTCTCCTGCCCTCAGTCTTTCCCAGTTTCAGGGTCTTTTCCAATGAGTCAGCTCTTCACATCAAGTGGCCAGAGTATTGGAGCTTCAGCTTCAGCATCAGTCCTTCCAATGAATATTCAGGACTGATTTCCTTTAGGATTGACTGGTTTGATCTCCTTGCAGTCCAAGGGACTCTCAAGAGTTTTCTCTAACACCACAGTTCAAAAGCATCAATTCTCCGGCGCTCAGCTTTCTTTATGGTCCAACTCTCACATCCATACATGACTACTGGAAAAACCATAGCTTTGACTAGACAGAACTTTGAAAGTCAAGTAATGTCTCTGCTTTTTAATATGCTGTCTAGGTTTGTCATAGCTTTTCTTCCAAGGAACAAGCATCTTTTAATTTCATGGCTGCAGTCACCATCTGCAATGATTTTGGAGCCAAGGAAAATAAAGTCTGCCACTGTTTCCACTGTTTCCCCATCTATTTGCCATGAAGTGATGGGGACTGGATGCCATGATCTTAGTTTTTTGAATGTTGAGTTTTAAGCCAGCTTTTTCATTCTCCTTTTTCACTTTTATCAAGAGGCTCTTTAGTTCCTTTTCACTTTCTGCCATAAACAGGATACTACCTCATGATTAGGTATGGTTGATCCGAGTAATAAGAGGTTAGTTAACATCAAAAATCAATGCAGTTGATCATTAATAGAGTAAAAAAAGAATAAAAAAGCAATCATTTCAATAAATACAGAAAATACATTTGACAAAATTCAACATCCATTCAAAATCAAAGAAAAGAAAAAAAAAAAAAAACTTTCAGGAAACTAGGAATAAAAAGAATTTCCTCAGTCTGATAGAGAGTATCTGTAGAAAGCCTGCATAGCTAATATCACACTTAAAAGGGAAAACATTGAATGTATTCCCTCTAATACTGGATACTATGATTGGGAACAATCTGCCACTATTATTCAATATTGTGCTGTAGAACCTACCTAGCCTAATAAGGCAAAAGAGAAAAAAAGGAAAACAGATTGGAAAGAAAGAGATAAAACTGTATTAATTTGAAAATGGAATGACTGCCTACCTAGAAAAGAATTCTGGATTCTAAAAAATACACTATTTAGAATAAATAAATAAATTTAGCAAGGTCACAAGAAACGTAGTCCACGAATAAAGGTCAGTTGTATTTTTTTTATATACCAGCAGCAGACTATTAGAAAATGAAATTTTCTAAAATTCCATTCATAATGGGGGCAAAAAAGCAAATTTAACCAAAGATATCTCAGACCACTACACTGGAAACTATAAAACAAGATAAGAGAAATTAAAGATATATATAAATGAAAAATGACTCTTTGCTTATGAAAGACTCAATTTTTGTGAGTGTATCTTCTATGTAAACTGATAAACTCATTCCATGTTAAGGGCTTGCACTGGCTGCCCTCTATATCTACGGAGCTGTGCATCCAGAATTTTACATGCCTTTTCCCCATTATTCTGACCTTAAGTCAAGTATCTCTTCTCCAGACTCTCCCTGATTCCTAAACGAAGCAGCTTTCTTTCCCCTCTATTACATTACCCTTTCTTATTTATTCATTACACTATGTGAAATTATCTTTTGTCATTCACATACTTACTGTTCTTGCTTCTCAGCCCAAAGGTGAGCACGAAGACAATATCTTTTGACCAACATTTTCCCCAGTATCTACATAGCTCCTGGTATGGAGCAGGCACTTGGTAAATATATGTGGACTAGTTATTGCCAAATTCAGGGCTGTCTTCAAATGCTAACACAATTTTAAGACCAATATAAACAGTGACATAATTTATACTTTTTTTCAGAGTCTTAATAAAAGTATTCAAAGAATTAAAGGAATTTAAAAAATGAACACTATTATTAACGTTAAATCATTGTGGCTTACTGTCTTATAGGTAATAAAAAGAAAGAGGAAAGAGAAGGACACTACCCACTCTTCTTACCCCCATCCAGATTAGTTTGTGTATGTGTGTGAAAGTCACCCAGTCGTATCCAACTCTTTGCCACCCCATGGATTATACAGTCCATGAATTCTCCAAGCCAGAATACTGGAGTGGGTAGCCTTTCCCTTCTCCAGGGGATCTTCCCAACCCAGGGTCTTCCCAAACCCAGGTCTCCCGCATTTCAGGCGGATTCTTTACCAGCTGAACTACCAGGGAAGGCCTTAAAATTTATACGGTTAATCATTTATATAGTGTGAAACCATCTTCAAAGATGTAAATTACTGTTCATTTCATCCTGCCTGTTGCTATTCTTTTTCAGTATGAGTAATAATGCATTTATTTCCAATTTTCGAAAGAATGGTTTTCCCTTTACGTTCCCACAATTCATCCAACAATAATACTAGCATTATCATATAAGTATTTCTCAAATTCTCATCTGCCTAAAGGGCCTGCTAGTGGGCAGTGAAACTCAATGTGCTTCCCAATTTGAAATATTCCTTTTCTTTCCTCCCCGTCCCTTACTGCTACAAACTCTACCCATGTCTAGGACACGCTCCCCGCCAGATAGCTCAGCTTTTTACCAGTGTATCTTTTTTTCACCATAGAAACTTTCCTTACTAACCCCAGATGCACCCTCTGATGGAATGGCCTGAAGAGTCAGCAGTGAATTTTGATTTCTCTCTGGGACAAAAGTAAATCCTGTCATGTTTTCAGTTAAAATGATTTACAACTATCACTTAGGAAGCCTTTATCTTCTACTTATCCCTCACTGAACATAAAGGTTACAATGTTTAGAAAACTTAAAAAGGCATTTGCACCCTAAGTTTGAGAAACCAGAATAAATGATAGTGAAAAGGATTGTTGAGTATATTTACCATTTCAATCAGCACACATACAAAAGAAAACGTAAAATGTCAAAAGGACAAAACCAGGAAGCCAGGGCATTCATACTGACAGTAAGCCATAGCTCCTCAACAAAGATCCTGGTTTCCCACCACTGACCTCTATGCTCTAAGGTCTAAAAATCAACCACCACTCTTAGAGCTCGGAGTGTGCCTTTGCCTAACAGGCAAGCAGGTGCAACTAGGGATAGAGAAGAGCTCTATCTAAGTTATCTGGGAATCTGAACTTTTATTCCCACAGGCACAGCATCACATGTGGTGATCAGGTCTAAAGGACCGTTAGCCACTGTTAGTTCTGGCCTAGGAATAGAACAATAACAATAATTAAAATGGCTATTATTTATTGAGTACTTATCATATGTCAGATACTATGCTAAAGTACCTTATATATCTCATTTAATCCTTACAAGAGCCCCATTTGATAGGTACTTACTGTTATTTCTACTTTTTTCAGAGGTGGAGCTTAGGTACAGAGCAGGTAGGTAATTTTCCATGAATAGAAAGTGGTGAAATTAGAATTCTAACAGTATTCTGATTGATAGCAAACCTATAATTATATAGTATTTATAGGATGATGAATCAATGAACTTTTAGAAATAATTTCACACATTCATATGTTTATTGTTGCTCAGTTACTAAGTCATGTCTGACTCTTTGTGACCCCATGGACTGCAGCACACCAGGCTTCCCTGTCCTTCACTACCTCCCGGAATTTGTTCAAACTCACGCCCATTGAGTCAGTGATGCCATCCAACCATCTCACCCTCAGTTCATAGATTGGGTCTGCCTACATCTGACTGGTATATCAGGATACTATTAGGTTCGTCGGCTAAACTGTAGACTTTATGTACTCTAATAAAATATGGCAAATATAGCTATTTTGAAAAGAATGTAAAATTTACCAACAATGACATAGCACATACCTACTGTGATGTTACCCATCTTGCTTTGTAATGTTATATTACCTGCAAAAGAGAGAAAAAGACAACTTTACACATTAGGGATAATCTAGAAAGGAAATTTATTAATAATGTTCTAAAACATGGTTAGATACCCACAAGGTTATTTAATAATATTATTATTGTTGTTCACAATTTTTCTCAGTATTACAAACTTTGTCAGAGATTTAGGTGCAACTACAAAATAAATAGCTTTAGGTATCTATACAAACTCTCTTCTTCCATTCTACCTTAATCTACTATAGCACAACTGAAAAAACAAACCCTCGTACTTTCTGGGAAACATGGAGGAAAAATAATGATTCCTCTAAAACTTAAAAAATGTAAAAAAAATGACTTAAATGTACTGACTACACATTTTCAACCTAAACATCACAATATTTATCAGACCACACAAAGCCAAGTCTTGAACCAAATAACACTAAAACAATCCATGGAAAAAAAGTAATTACTGTTATTTTTCAGGCCAGTTTGGCAAATCTATCTGTCAGATTACGGTGGTTTTTCTGCTAAGAGTTTAAAAGGTTTGGGACAGGAATAATACATAATTGAAATATGACTAACAAAGAAAAAAAACTTCAAATATTCCTTTCTTTCAATGAAAATCTATTTTCCACGATAAACATAGGACTCTGAAACCATTCTTCCCAGTGCCTTCCTCCAGCATCAAAAACAGCAGGATTTTTCTTCATGTGTGTTTAAATAAGGGATAACTACTCCTAGAGTAGTTATACCAGCTATATTTACTGCACTATCGTGATTCTAAAACTATAGTGAAGAGTAAAAAAGGAGTAAAAAAAAATGGTAAGAAACATGTAGAGTAAAAGAAGCTGAGCTTTTTAAAATCCCAAAAGATGATGCTGTTAAAGTACTGCACTCAATATGTCAGCAAATTTGGAAAACTCAGCAGTGGCCACAGGACTAGAAAAGGTCAGTTTTCATTCCAATCTCAAAGAAGGGCAATGCCAAAGTGTTATGGTCCTTTAATGGACCGGAACTTGAGGGTACAGAGTCGACTGATCAGAAAGTGAAAGAAGGAAGAAAAGAGGCTGATATTCCCTGGTTTACACAGTATGCCAATATAACTATAGGACAAAGAGCTAGCACCGTCTACGTAGGCTCAGGGCACCCTCTCAAAGAGGTCTTGAAAGCCCGGGCAAATAAGTAGACATGGTGGACACCTGTGCTCCGTGGAAGCAGCCTGAAACAGAGAGAGGGAGAGAGGGAGAGAGCGAGAGAGAGAGGGAAAATGAGGAAAGACACGGGACCAGTGCTCTGGTGGAACAAAGGCATTTATTCAACATATTATGGGCATATATATACTCTCTTACCAGATAGCCCTTTTTAGCAGAGATAGGGATCAAAAATCTAACAAGTCATCCAGAAAGCCGGAGGCTAGAATTATTCTCTAGAGAGGGGGCTGTAAAAGTAACTTTACATATCAGAAAGGAGGAGGCTTGTAAATGGTTGCTATTCACCGTATGGAATTTCCATACGAATGAGACACATGAATTTCTATTATCCCCGAAAGCCGGCTTGCCAGCTCTCTGGCACCCATATTCAGGTGCTGTTAAGGAACATAGAATTCATGCAAGACTGAAAACAGCACACAGGAAGCCTCCTGTTAAATGTATCCTGACACCAAAGAATGTTCAAACTACCATACAACTGTACTCACTTCTCATGCTAGCAAGGTAATCTTCAAATTTCTCCAAGCTAGGCTTCAGCAGTACATGAAACTAGAATTTCCAGATGTACAAGCTGGGTTTAGAAAGGGCAGAGGAACCAGAGATCAAACTGTCATAGAAAAAGCAAGAAAATTTCAGAAAAACATCTACTCCTGCTTCATTGACTATACTAGTCTTTGATTGTATGGATCACAACAAACTGTGGAAAATTCTTAAAGAAATGAAATACGAGACCATCTCACCTGCCTCCTGGGAACCCTGTGTGCAGGTCAAGAAGCAACAGTTAGAACTGGACATGGAACAACAGACTGGTTCCAAACTGGGAAAGGAGTACGTCAAGGTTGTATGTTCTCACCCTACTTATTTAACTTATGTGCAAAGTACATCATGTGGTATGCTGAATCACAACCTGGAATCAAAATTGCCAGGAGAAATATCAACAACCTCAGATATGTAGGTGATACCACTCTAATGGCAAAAAGCAAAGAGGAACTAAAGGGCCTCGTGATGAAGGTGAAAGAAGAGAGTGAAAAAAGCTGGCTTAAAACTCAACATGCAAAAAACTAAGAACATGGCATCCAGTCCCACCATTTCATGGCAAATAGATGTTGAAAAAGTGTGAACAGTGACAGATTTTCTTTCCTTGGGCTCCAAAATGACTGTGGACACTGACTGCAGCCATGAAATTAAAGGACACCTGCTCCTTGGAAGAAAAGCTAGACAAACCTACACAACGTATTCAAAAGCAGAGACATCTCTTTGCCAGCAAAGGTCTGTCTAGTCAAAGCTATGGTTTTTCCAGTAGTTATGTATGAATGTGTGAGTTGGACCATAAAGAAATCTGAGTGCTGAAGAAGTGATGCTTTTGAACTGTGGTGTTGGAGAAAACTCTTGAGAGTCCCTTGGACTGCAAGGAGATCAAACCAGTCAATCCTAAGGGAAATCAACCCTGAATACTCATTGCAAGGACTGATGTTGAAGCTGAAGCTCCAATACTTTCGCCACCTGATATGAAGAGCTGACTCATTAGAAAAGACCCTGAAACTGGTAAAGACTGAGGGCAGGAGGAAAAGGGGGTGACAGAAGATGAGATGGTTGGATGGCATCACTGACTCAATGGACTTGAGTTTGAGCAAGCTCCGAGAGATAGTGAAGGATAGGGAGCCTGGCAACCTACAGTCCATGGAGTCACAAAGAGTCAGACACAACTTATCAATTGAACAAAAACAACAAAAGAAGTAAAGAGTAAAAGAACGAATTTTGTCTCAGAATTAATCGAGGATGAATAAAATCATTTATTTCATTTTATGTGTCTTGTAAATACTGACATGTATCAGTACTTGGGAAAAAGAAAAAACAAAGAAAGGAGGCACTTGATTCATTTGTCCAACAGTTAAAGTGCTTTGACTGTAAAAATTTCTCTAAAAGTTTTATATTTCATCATACTTCATGTGAGCATATGAACAAGAGGCACACTTATGTAGGAGTAAAACTTGGTTTGTGTGAACTTAAGCTTATAAAATTATTTTCAAGTTTCAGTAATTTACAAGCCTGTGCAGATCCTCCTGTTACATGGTTAAGTAAATATTATTTCACTGGTGTGTTCTAGATACTCTTCCAATTTTCAAACCCAGCAAATGTAGATTCACATGCAAATAGTGGCCAAGGATCACATAGCTTCTAAGACAGCTTCCAATGAACCCTGCCTCCTGGTATTCATGCCCATGTATGAGCTCCTTTACTCATATGTAGGCTGGACCTACTGATGCTTTTAACAAAGAGAATAAGGGCAAAGGCAATGAGATGTTACTTTCAAGACTAGGTTACCAATGATTCGTGCATCTATCTTGCCAGCTCTCTTTTGCTGCAATGGAAGCCAGCTAGCCATGTTGTCTATCTGCCTTATCAAAGAGGCCCAAGACCAAGGACCTAAAAGAGGCCCCCAGCCAATAGAATCTGAACTGAATTCTGTTAACAACAACATGAGTGAACTAGGAAGCAGATTCACTTTTGGCTGAACCTTCAAATAAACCCATGGCCCCACCTTATACCTTGACTACAACCTCAAGAGAGATCTTGAGGCAGAAGACCCAGTTAAGTGATACCCAGATTCCAGACCACCCAAAGTGTAAGAAAATAAGTGTTTGCTATTTTCAGCTGCTAAATATGTTACAAAGGAAGAGGTAACTAGAAAAGATGTTGAAAGCTGGACGTGGGGTGATGCCACAATAAATAACTAAAAATATGGGAATAGCTTTGGAACTTGGCAGTAGGCATTGATTGGAAGGATTTTTAGGAGCATGGTAGAGAAAGCCTAAATTGCCTAAACAGTGTGTTAGTAGAAAGCTAGACTTTGAGTGCTTCTCATATAAGGGCTTAAATGGAAGTGAAAAAAGTGTTTTGGAAACTGGAGGAAGGCAGATCCTTGTTAAGCAGTATTAGAAACTTCACAACATTATCACATTCAGTAATGTGGAAAGTAGAAAATGTGCCTAATGAACTGAATGATCTAGCTAAGAAGATGGCCAAGCAGAGTCAAAGTGTTGTAGGCGCTCCCTATTTTTTTCTTGTAGCGTCAGTAAAATGCAAACAAAGTAAGATAAACTAAAGAAATGATTGTTTAAAAAAAGAAGCAGGACAAGAATCATTTTGAAAATTCTCAGCTTCTCAAGATGGCAAAAGATGAGAAAGTTAAGAATAGCTTCGACACAAAGTTTGAGTTCAGTGTACCGCCAGAACACGGCCTAAAAATGAAACTGATGGTAAAATCTTTTGTCAAGACTCCAGAAAGATTAAGAGCGATACCTCACAGTATTAATTTAGCTGTATAAAAAGTCCATTAAACTGGCTGAGGGTGTCTCACAGATCCTCTAAATCAAGCAACAGGTCCCCTAGAAAGCTTGCGAGCACCATATCTTAATTTCTCTGCAGAAGTCCACATTTTGAAAAGATTCTTGGATGTGGCCTTCATCTAATGGAATAAACACCAATGTGATTCTAGAAGGCTGACAAAATTTGTGAAAATTATATCAGCAAACACATTGCTAACTTTGACCTAAGGGGACAGTAACAGTACAAAGTGAAATGAGACCACTGGAGCCCCAAAATTCTGCTGGCAGGAAGGAGACTAAGAAAATTCCTCAGCTGCAAACACAGGCTACATTTCATGAAAAAGGAATGATAACTCGAAGGGAGAAACCAAGAGCTCAGAGGGCAAAGCCTGGAAACATAAAGAATTATCACAAGGCCATGAGATCTAATCAAAGAACCTCCAATGTTTTCCTACCTATATTTCAAAATCATTATGGACCAATGACTCCTTTGTGCCTCTTATTCTTCTCCCTTTTGAAAAGGAAAGTCTATAGCAATTATCCCATGTGTATCCCATCACTGTATGCTTAGTGTGCAGGTGATGTGTATGGGTTGAGGAGGCTAGAGAACTTGTCTCTTTTGTTCACAGGTCTTAAGACTGAGAACTATACTTGAGGAGTTAGACCTAAGCAACTATATCCGAGGAGGCTCATCTATATCTGGATCTGATTTTGGTGTAGACATTCTGGACTCTGAGCAGATATGCAATAGGATGAGACTCTGGGAACCTCTAAAGGAAGGGAGTGTATTTTGTACGTGGGAAGTACACAAATCACTTGCAGGGGGTGCAGAAGATAGCCTGGCCATTCAAAACCTTACAGGCTCTCTAGGGAGATATATACACATGAAAAGTTAAAAATGAGTGTTTATCAATAATTTTAAGTTTATGTTGTAACTGAATAGTATGTATTAGGTTCCATAACCATTCTGAGGAAGCAGACTAAAATGATGTGGCATGAACAGGGAGAAAATCATATTGGAGATTTCATCAGAGTCAATGTTTGAAATATGCGTAAAATTTGATGCTGAGGGGGAACGATTTTGTTGAAAAGGTATGTAAGCAAAGGTAAAAAGGCGTAACAACACGTGCTATATTTAAATCATGCTCATCAGTTAGGTTGGAGCAATTAGGCCAGTCTATGAGGACAGGGATTGTTTCTTACTTAGCGTTATATTTTGAGAGCTTAGCATATTGCCCTGTACATAGTAAATCCTATTATTTTTTGAACCAATGTTCAAATTTAGTTTGGAAAAACAGGTAAAAAGAAATTTGTAGAAGAATCATAGAGTGTTTAGTCTATTGACTTTGTCCTACACTAAAGGAGTCAAAGAAGAATTTCAAGATGAGAAGAACACAAGAAAACCATCTAGTATTCATTCCTTCCTAATCCTTAGGAAGATTAAGCTAGTGTCAGACACTCAGAATTCTCTTTACTGTTTTCACCTTATGGATACCTTAAAAATAAGATAAAGCAGACCTCTGATATTTGTGATTTTAACTATTAGTAAAACTACAACAACAACAATAAAAAAACTATGACATAGTTCTATAGTCAGTCATTTAGCTAGTGAGTTCATCCATTCAGCAAGACAAAAGGAGTTTAGTTTTACTAAACTAGTTTCCAATGAATGCAGTAAAAATTTACTTTTTTAAACAAAAACAGAAAATGTGGTCTTTTTCAAAAAGTCAGTCAGTAGTGAGCACGATAAAAGTGATCAATAAACAATGGTTTTAGAGCCAAAAAATAGAAGTTTCAGTTTCATTAAAAAAAAAAAAAAAAAAAAAAGGACTAGTTAAATTATAAAGTTAAGTCACTCAGTCGTGTCTGACTCTTTGCAACCTCATGGACTGTAGCCTACCAGGCTCCTCTGTCCATGGGATTTTCCAGGCAAGAGTACTGGAGTGGGTTGCCATTTCCTTCTCTTCCCAACCCAGGGATCTTCCCAACCCAGGGATTGAACCCGGGTCTCCCGCATTGTAGGCAGATGCTCTACCATCTGAGCCATCAGGGAAGTCAGTTAAATTATAGCAGAATCTATACAGTCTCAAACTACATCTCTCTTGAATGTTAGAGTTCTGTACAGTAAAAGCATAAAAGAATAAGAAAACTATGGAAATAAAGAATATCTGTAAATATACAGAATATATCAAAATATTTTTGCTAGTGCTAAAAGACTTTTAAAACAATAAACAAAAAAATATTCTCAACTCATCAAAATATTTAGAAAATCTCTACCCTAAACAGAAATATTCCAACGACATTAAAATACACAACATGGAACTTTTATCTCAAATACTTTGTGGAAGAAGACAGAATATTTTAAAGTACACAGATCAATCAAATGGACATTACCAGCACAGTTTTCTACAATTTGTTTTACCTTTTTCCATCACCAGACAGTGAAAACAATAAACAAATCAACCATCTGAGAGGAGCAGATCTTTGTAAAAGCTTTCCTTTCAATAAAGCAGATGCCATATGATCTGTAACAATTATGTGTGCTTACTCTTGTTTCAAGTTATTAAATTTTTGCACAAAACCCAAAGTTCGAGAAAATAAACAGTTCTCCTTAACTAACCACTCTTCATTCTAATAGGATCAGAGGAAGAATTAGCTATCAATTTAAAGAGAAATAGTTTATTTTTCTTCACTAAAATAAATGTGATTTTGGTAAAAAGAGCATACATTCTCTCATTATACAAACAGAGAAATAAAATATTCATAAAGGTTAGATCCTTTTTGTGCTTCTTTTTTAAGGGGAAGATTACGGGACCAGAAAGAAAGTATTTTCTACTTGCAAGCACATGGCTAAGTGCAAAGCATAAAGAGGTAAATAAAACATGATCCCTGCTACTGAGGAGTTTATAATCAGGAAAGAATTTATGGGTCAATGGAAGACCAGAAATGGAGAAAGGCTGCTTTAGCTGACTATGAAAAGATTACTAAAAGCAAATGAGATGAAGAAAGCTGGGGAAAACATTTTAGAAAGACTATAACCTATCAGTATGATCAAGGGCTCTGATCAAAAACTCAGAAGTATAAAACAGGTATGAGTGTATACAGGAAGAAGTAAGAGATTGCGTAATTTTAGAACACAAAGCATAAGGTCAAAAAAGGGTAGTAAGTTAGCTAAGTCACTGAGCAGGAAAGGATTTGGGTAAGACAACGCCGTGTTCAATGTGCTTTTCCAATCAGTTCAGTTCAGTTCAGTTCAGTCGCTCAGTTGTGTCCGACTCTTTGCGACCCCATGAATTGCAGCACGCCAGGCCTCTGTCCATCACCAACTCCTGGAGTCTACCCAAACCCATGTCCATCGAGTCAGTGATGCCATCCAACCATCTCATCCTCTGTCATCTCCCTCTCCTGCCTTCAATCTTTCCCAGCATCAGGGTCTTTTTCAGTGAGTCAGTTCTATGCATCAGGTAGCCAAAGTATTGGAGCTTCAGCTTCAGCATCAGTCCTTCCAATGAATATTCAGGACTGATTTCCTTTAGGATGGACTGGTTGGATATCCTTGCAGTCCAAGGGACTCTCAAGAGTCTTCTCCAACACCATGATTCAAAAGCATCAATTCTTCGGTGCTCAGCTTTTTTTATAGTTCACCTCTCACATCCATACATGACCACTGGAAAAACCATAGCTTTGACTGGATGGACTTTTGTTGGCAAACCAATGTCTCTGCTTTTTAATATGCTGTCTAGGTTGGCCATAACTTTTCTTCCAAGGAGCAAGTGTCTTTTATTTTCATGGCTGCAGTCACTACCTGCAGTGATTTTGGAGTCCCCCAAAATAAAGTCTGTCACTGTTTCCATTGTTTCCCCATCTATTTGCCATGAAGTGATGGGACCAGATGCCATGATCTTAGTTTTCTGAATGTTGAGTTTCAAGCCAACTTTTTCACTCTCCTCTTTCATTTTCATCAAGAGGCTCTTAAGTTCTTCTTCATTTTCTTCCATAAAGGTGGTGTCATCTGCATATCTGAGGTTATTGATATTTCTCCCGGCAATCTTGATTCCAGTTTGTGCTTCATCCAGCCTGGCATTTCTCATGATGTACTCTGCATATAAGTTAAATAAGTAGGGTGAGAACATACAACCTTGACATACTCCTTTCCCAATTTGGAACCAGTCTGTTGTTCCATGCCCAGTTCTAACTGGTGCTTCTTGACCTGCATACAGATTTTTCAGGAGGCAGGTCAGGTGGTCTGGTATTCCCATCTCTTTCAGAATTTTCCAGTTTTGTGATACACACAGTCAAAGGCTTGGTGCAGTTGATAAAGCAGAAGCAGATGTTTTTCTGGAACTCTCCTGCTTTTTCGATGATCCAACGGATGTTGGCAATTTGATCTCTGGTTTCTCTGCCCTTTCTAAATCCAGCTTGAATTCTGGAAGTTCACAGTTCACGAACTGCTGAAGCTTGGCTTGGAGAATTTTGAGCATTACTTTGCTAGCGTGTGAGATGAGTGCAACTGTGCGGTATTCAATATTACAAATAGTAAATATTACTAGTTAGATTACTCATTTTTTTATCAAGAAAATACAGTTAGCTATACTTTAAATTTTCATTTAAAAAAACATTTTAGATTTTTTTTTTTTTTTCTCTACATATAGGAGTCAATTTGCAAGGCCAGGAGAGACTTATTACTCCTTTCATTTTCCCTTTTTTCATTACTGAGCATCCTCTTTTAAGTATTCAGCAGTACTGGTTGCATCAGAGTATATGAACAAAGAGAATACATAGACAAAAAATAAATTTCAAGCTCCCTCTTCCTTTATGGAAGGAACCCTTCGAAGCCACACACTGAAGATAGAAGCAACACTTATAGAATGAACTGAGTACCTGAATGGCTCCACGGAGCTAACCTGAACCCAGACACTATATGGAATACCAAAAATTCATTTAAGGCATTAAGACTCTTGAGAGTCCCTTGGACTGCAAGGAGATCCAACCAGTCCATCCTAAAGGAGATCAGTCCTGGGTGTTCATTGGAAGCACTGATGTTGAAGGTGAAGTCTCTCCTGGCCTTGCAAATTGACCTCATGCGAAGAGTTGACTCATTGGAAAAGACCCTAATGCTGGGAAGGATTGGGGGCAGGAGGAGAAGGGGACGACAGAGGATGAGATGGTTGGATGGCATCACCGACTCGATGGACATGGGTTTGGGTAAACTCCGGGAGTTGGTGATGGACAGGGAGGCCTGGCGTGGTGTGATTCATGGGGTCACAAAGAGTCGGACACAACTGAGCGACTGAACTGAACTGAACTGAAATGATCCTGAAATTGGAGTTTACAATTTAGAACCTAAGTGAAGCAGTGCATCTGTGTTATAGTGTTGTTTGCCTAGAGGAAGCATCTGTAGAGCAACCCAGGAAGCTCTCAAAGCAATGACAGAATTTGGGTTGCAATCAAGAAATTCACCATGGCTATGTACACACATTTCTTTGAACACTGTTTTAAAACATCTCCCTAAAAGTCAAGAAAGCTGGATTGAATACTTGCTCTTCCACTAATTAACTTATAACTGAGAGCAAACAATTAGACATTTCTAAGTTTTGTTTTCTTCATTTGTAAACAGCCAATTAACCAGTAAGTAAAAGAAGCAGACTCACTTAAGCACACAATAAATGTTTGCTTTCAACACTCTTTCACACAAACACCCACCCACCTCCTGATGGGCTTCCCAGGCAATGGTATTGGTAAAGGACCTGCCTGCCAATGCAGGAGACCTAAGAGAGATGGGTTCGATCCCTGGGTTGGGAAGATCCCCTGGAGGAGGGCAAGGAAACCCACTCTAGTATTCTTGCCTGGAGAATTCCATGGACAGAGGAGCCTGGCAGGCTATGGTCCCTAGGGTCACAAAGATTCAGACACATCTGAAGCAATTTAGTGCACACACACAACCCTACTGACACAAGGGCTCCAAATTCATATATCTGAAGACAGTTATTGTTATGATGTTTGTGGTATAAAAGGCTTTTACAACATCCGTATGTTGGAGTCAAAAAACAAAAATCTACCTTGTGAAAAAGAAGCCAAACTAAACAAATCCTGAACAGGCAGGTCTTAAAATTTATATATTCTTAATGAGTTTGTTTTCTGTAAGATGTTTAGAAATAGCAATCTATTTTCCCATAAAAGATTCCCAAGCTAGTTTATTTAAATACAACCAAAATATGGATCTAATTTGCATTATATGACCATCACCACTTACAACAAAGAATTCACTAGAATATATATTTAGCATTCCAGCTTAGGGTGATCCTTGGGAAGTATCTCTCCCTACTAAACTCCAGTAGCTAGAACATAAGGACTTCCTCCTCCCAGTCATGACTCTATCTTTAAATTTATTAGGATGTAGGGCTAGAACATTGGCTACTCTTCTGTACCCATCCCATCTTCACACTCCAGACTCAAGGAACATGTGCATATAATCCCCTGGGACAAGGATGGAACTAGGTATGGCATAGAAGGGAAAGGCAAGAAACTTGGGCCTCTCTGAAGGGTGACTTAAAAAGTAGGCAGGCACTGGGTGTGACTAAAAAACAAAAAAGGTTTCTTTCAAATCTCTCTCTTTCTTATACTGACTACCACTGGAAAACCAAGTACAGTGAGAGCCAAGGATTAGATAGAGAAAGTAGGGCTGAACAACCTTTTGTATTTGTACAACCTTTGTACAAATGGAACCTTTTGTACCGTAGCAACTGGACCAATTTTCCCTTCTACTTCTTTCTGCTCTACTAGTATTACAAACAAGAAAGATCTTCCCACTAGACTATGAGTTCTTTAAAGATAGAGATCATCTCCTGCCCAACTTCATACCCCTGGGGCCTGAAAATCTGGCACACAGTAGGGTGGTCAATAAAGGTACTGCATGAATCAACAAATATAAAGAGAGAGGATGCTGTGCGCTGTCATCCAGAATCCCCGTGCAACTGAAGGACTTATTTTCCGATCTACTGGGAATACTGCTGGCAGACAGTCCTCAGGTGTCTGACCCCTTAGGAAACTGGTTTAGCTAAAGAGAGCCATTTTGATCCAGGATCCATGCTTCTGGGGCAGCCTGCATCTTAGGATTGGGGACATAAAGGTCCATCTCCCCTCATCCCAACCTGAAACAATTCTAAGGACCATCTCAGCTTCACAGCATCCTTTGGGGTTGTTGAGACTCATCAAGTTTAATCTCTCCTGGGGAAACTAGGCTTTCTTCCTTTGTATGGCATTGGGCCCCAGAGGCCTCCCTGGTAAATCTGCTGCACTCTTAATTTCCATCTTAGAGTCTCCTTTCAAAAATCCAACCAGAGACAAAGTCTGAAAGAGGATCCAGGTCTGACTAGACTTAAACCACTCAAGGAAAGGTCAGTTCAGTTCAATCACTCAGTCATGTCCGAATCTTTGCAACCCCATGAATCGCAACATGCCAGGCCTCCTTGTCCATCACCAACTCCCGGAGTTTACCCAAACTCATCTCCATCGAGTCGGTGATGCCATCCAGCCATATCCTCCTCTGTCGTCCCCTTCTCCTCCTGCCCACAATCATTCCCAGTAACAAGATCTTTCCCAATGAGTAAACTCTTTGCATGAGGTAGCCAAAGTATTGGAGTTTCAGCTTCAACATCAGTCCTTCCAATGAACACCTAGAACTGATCTCCTTTAGGATGGACTGGTTGGATCTCCTTGCAGTCCAAGGGACTCTCAAGAGTCTTCTTTAACACCACAGTTCAAAAGCATCAATTCTTCAGCACTCAGCTTTCTTTATAGTCCAACTCTCACATCCATACATGACTACTGGAAAAACCATAGCCTTGAGTAGATGGACCTTTGTTGACAAAGTAATGTCTCTGCTTTTTAATATGCTAATGAGGTTGGTCATAACTTTCCTTCCAAGGAGTAAGCGTCTTTTAATTTCATGGTTGCAATCACCATCTGCAGTGACTTTGGAGCCCAAAAAAATAAAGTCAGCCACTGTTTCTACTGTTTCTCCATCTATTTGCCATGAAGTGATGGGACCAGATGCCATGATCTTAGTTTTCTGAATGTTGAGTTTTAAGCCAACTTTTTCACTCTCCTCTTTTACTTTCATCAAGAGGCTCTTTAGTCCTTCTTCACTTTCTGCCATAAGGGTGTTGTCATCGGCATATCTGAGGTTATTGATATTTCTCCCGGCAATCTTGATTCCAGCTTGTGCTTCCCCCAGCCCAGCATTTCTCATGATGTACTCTGCATATAAGTTAAATAAGCAGGGTGACAATATACAGCCTTGACGTACTCCTTTTCCTATTTGGAACCAGTCTGTTGTTCCATGTCCAGTTCTAACTGTTGTTTCCTGACCTGCATACAGGTTTCTCAAGACGCAGGTCAGTGGTCTGGTATTCCCATCTCTTTCAGAATTTTCCACAGTTTATTGTGATCCACACAGTCAAAGGCTTTGGCATAGTCAATAAAGCAGAAATAGATGTTTTTCTGGAACTCTCTTGCTTTTTCGATGATCCAGCAGATGTTGGCAATTTGATCTCTGGTTCCTGTGCCTTTTCTAAAACCAGCTTGAACATCTGGAAGTTCACAGTTCATATATTGCTAAAGCCTGGCTTGGAGAATTTTGAGCATTACTTTACTAGCGTGTGAGATGAGTGCAATTGTGCGGTAGTTTGAGCATTCTTTGGCATTGCCTTTCTTTAGGACTGGAGTGAAAACTGACCTTTTCCAGTCCTGTGGCCACTGCTGAGTTTTCCAAATTTGCTGGCATATTGAGTGCACCACTGTCCAGCATCATCTTTTAGGATTTGAAATAGCTCAACTGGAATTCCATCACCTCCACTAGCTTTGTTTGTAGTAATGATCCCTAAGGCCCACTTGACTTCACATTGCAGGATGTGTGGCTCCAGGTGAGCGATCACACCATCGTGATTATCTGGGTTGTAAAGATCTTTTTTGTACAGTTCTGTGTATTCTTGCCACCTCTTCTTAATATCTTCTGCTTCTGTTAGGTCCATCCCATTTCTGTCTTTTATTGAGCCCATGTTTACATGAAATGTTTCCTTGGTATCTCTAATTTTCTTGAAGAGATCTCTAGTCTTTCCCATTCTGTTGTTTTCCTCTATTTCTTATTTGACTTCAAAGTAGAGGTCAGTAAATAAAAAACACTTTACAAAAGCTAAAGAATGAACCCTTTTATTCCTAGCCATCTGTTTTCATTGCAGCCACTGTAACTAATCAAGAGACCTAGAGTATTTTGAGGACTGCTTCAAAAAAGTACATTTGTTTTACTACCATGGAAACTATTGATGTTAAATTGTACCAAGTTCAATTCTTGACTAACTTTAAGCAAAAAAAAGATTAAACATTAATGAATTTAGAATAAACATGATATAAAGTACTGCAGAGAAGAGAGCTTTCTTATCCTGAGTGTTAATCAACATGTAATATGGTAAGGAACTGCTTTTCCACTAAAAGTTACTTAATATATTAAGAACAGCACTTTTAGTTACAATTGACAGTTAGAAATGCAATCCTTACATACAAGTCATTGTTCAAATATGGAGTTACAAAGTACCAGAACTATTCAAGGCACAATTGAGTAAAAAAAAAACAAACAAAAAACCTGATGAATAAGTAAGAAAGCTATTTGCTTTATTTAGGTGCAGCTCTACTGGACACAAGCTATTCTGGTCTAAAATAATACTTTAAGCCTACAAGAATGATTGACAAGGTTTAACTATGAAATTGAGGTTCAAGAATTATTTCAAGCATTTAAGTACTCATTTTTCTAGTTTTCTTTTTAACTGTAAGACTACTTGCCAGTTTGCTATACAGCATGGTTAGCATTAGTCAGGTTTTCTAATACTACCTAATAATTCATGTTGATTATAAAAATCTGGAAGTTGCACCAAAGTATATAGATAATAATATTCAGCTTTCCTATAGAAGTTAAATGAGTATGGTCTATGTACAGCAAAAGTTGGTTTGTAACTCCTGGAAAATGGTCCAAAAGGCATTGAGCAGATGTGTATACACTACCTGCCAGGATAAGAGATTCTTAATTCCACTAAAATCGATATATATTTCAGAAAATATGCCTGGACTTAAATCACCTGCTATCTGGAAATTAAGAAGCATGCTGAGTGACAGTAAATGCCAGCATGCCCTCTGCCATAATACTTGACCATAATGTTCTCTTCTTTTCCTTCAATAACACAAAAGTTAACTAAGTACATTATTTAACTGCAGAGACATGTTTTGAAAGTTGTAAGATTGTATTTAATTAAAGAACACTGAAAATGGCAGGGCACTGAGAGGACCTGGTGCTAGTACTAATACACTAAAGTATTTTAGCCAAAATTAGTATCACTGAATTGCTATAACCTCTCACACAAATGTTTCATTAATTTATTTCATCCTTAGCTTTCCTATCATAACATAAAACACTCAGAACCCATCTTTATTTTTTAACACTGCTTTCACTTCATCATGCTTTCCTCTGAATAATCCTGCACACATTTCTTTGTTGTTTGTTCCATTCTACAAGGAAATGCATTAAAAATCAGAATTATTTTTAGCTTCATGTATAACAACATGATATTCAATTTCTTGACAAAATAAAATTCAGTACATTATGAGTCACTTTATTTTGTGAGTTTTTAAAGATGATTAGTTTGTAATTAATTATTTAGAGGGACACCTTCCTAATTTGCAGATCCTCCTTCAACTACAAAGAAATAGAGTCATCTCTTAAAATTTGTTACATGGTATATCTAAGATGTATTAGGCCTTTGTCATCTTACCATGAACACTTCCTAATGTAATGTCCCCAGCAGCAGAAGACAGAAACGATGATTCTGTATAAAGATATTTGACTTTCAGCAAACCATCTTCAGTAGATATATTAACAGAACTTCCCTGTAGTTTATCTACAGTCACAGTCTAGTAAGAGAAAGATTCAAATCAGCATAAAATGAAGGCTAACAAAAAGTGAAAATGGTACCAACAGAATTAGTGAGCAACTAATATGTATAGCATGCAATCAACTTATTGACTTCAACTCCCCAGCTCTAATTACATGATTATGAGCAACAGTGTATTCTCTGTGGAACAGACCCATTATATTCCTTCATTTATTTAGATCTTCTCTACTTTCTCCTAATAATGTTTTATATTTTCTATGTAGAGTTCTTCACATTTTGTTAAATTTATTCATATTTTATGCTTTCTAAATATCATTATAAAAGGCATTTTTTTAAACATCATTTCATCTTAACTGGCTTTTGTATTTGACCTTAAATCCAAAACCTCACTAAACTCAGTTAATTCTAATAATTTACCCGAATTAAAATAATTTTTCTATATGCATAATTATATTGTTTATAAGTGATAGTTTCATTTCTTCCTTTCCAATTCTCATACTGTTTTTCTTGTTCTTTCTTGGCTTATCCAGCTCAGGCCTCCAATTCAACAGTGAATAGAAGTGATGAGATTACAAGTAAGCATCCTTATCTTATTCCTGTTCTCAGAGGAAAAGCTTACAACACCATATCATTAAGTATGATGTTTGCTATAGAGATCTTCTAGATCCCTTTTTGTTAGACTAAGGAAGTTCCCTTTTATTTCATATCTGTTTTGTTGTGTTGCTGTTTAAATCATGAATGGATTTTAAATTTTAGCATATACTTTATCTGATTTTATTGGACTATCATATGATTTTTCTCCTCTCATCTGTTAATACAGTAAATAAACTATTTCTAGAAATTTTCCCCCTTACATCGAATGTCAGTGGTTTTACATTGGGCAAAATGGAAATACTTTTATATTTATGTCTAAGCTTCCCTAACAAAATTTAGTATGCATTTATGTCTCAAATACTGAGCACAGTGTAAAATGAAGATATCTAATTAAGAACTCCAGATTATCTTTATAGTATTTTAAACAAATATTTTATAAGTATAAAGTGATAATGTAAAATTGTGACATAAAAACTAAAGCACCAGGAAGGCATGCCACAGTTTTGCCCGGGGTCAGATTCAAGCATTACACTGAGGTATTTAAAGACAGAACATCTTTGTTTCTCAACACATTGGCATCAGTATTATTCAATCTTAACACTTACTTCAAAAATTGTTGAGTGCAAAATATTATCTAATAAGAACTGAGTTTCAAGAATACTAAAATATGAAAAGAGAAATAAAAGAACCTAGAGGTTGTTATGGTAAGTACACTAGAATTACTTTGCCATCTGGATTTGAAGTATAGAATTTTCTTTTTTAATGGACTTTTATTAGATACATCAAATACACCCAATTAGTTCTTATCTACTACAGTTTCTTTTCCACTAATTATGGATTCACAGGTTTACTTTAAATCTAGTTTTGATAAATCTGTCAAAGAAGGATAGATATATTAAATACATTCAGATTTGTGAGGATACACATGCTTTGCATTCTTCAGTGTAACAGTAAAAGTTTAATATTTCTAAAAAAATTATCCTTTACCTACAAAATTTCTTTATGAAAAGTTGCTCTATGTATAGCTTCAAATTCTCTGAGTATTTCCATAAAGCAGACAAGTATGAATACTCTAGCTTTTTATAAACAGTGAGGATGTTTTAGGGAATACCAAAAGATAAATATTGAAAGAATATTTGAAAATTAATTGAATTAGCAAAGGAGGAACTTTTGATTAGATGCTCCCCACAATCAAATAAAGCCTTTAAGACATTCCTTATGTATTTATGAAAAAGCTAAAAATTTACTTTGTTCATTAAATACTAAATATTTTACCCTGTAGGAAGCTAACAAAATATCCTCAAAGCAAATGAAAGCAAGCAAAAATACAACTCTCCCTGCCACAATAATATAACTATTTTAACCAATCAATCAATAAAATTACTTTAAAGGAATAGAAAATTCACTGAGGGCCATAATAATGCATTGTATCAGATACTAACTGGAACAATTAAACTTAGGACACCATAGTTTAAATATTGATGGTCTGATTTATAGTTATTAATGGCAATAGCACAAAGAGTAAAAAATAGACTCATTTAAACTGTACAGCTTGCTTGTTAAGAAAAGGAGCTATTTAAAGAAAGAACAAAAAGCAGACTCAAAAATACCTTTCTTGGAGAGATATTGCTATAAATTAATCTGCCTTCCTACACAAAAAGAACTTTTTCTCAAAAAGTCTAGTTATTATAAATAAACATTATCAAATTGCTGCTGCTGCTGCTGCTGCTGCTAAGTCGCTTCAGTTGTGTCCAACTCTGTGCGACCCCATAGACAGCAGCCCACTGGGCTCCCCCGTCCCTGGGATTCTCCAGGCAAGAATACTGGAGTGGGTTGCCATTTCCTTCTCCAATGCATGAAAGTGAAAAGTGAAAGTGAAGTCGCTCAGTCGTGTCTGACTCCTAGCGACCCCACAGACTGCAGCCTATTAGGCTCCTCCGTCCATGGGATTTTCCAGGCAAGAGTACTGGAGTGGGGTGCCATTGCCTTCTCCATTATCAAATTAAAATGAAGTTTTAAGGAAAAATTGTGGCCTTGTAGCCCAAACTAAGAAAGGAAGGTCAAATGATAACTGTATCATCAATTCATTCAACAATCAGATAAAATGGATTTCTATCTTCTCTGTATCAAACTTAGGATACTGAAATTAACAATACAATTTAAAAATAGCCATTCCATATAAAATGATACATAAAGAATACTGTTGAGTATTTACAATGTTCACTTGATTCTCACAATCTTCTTGAGCAAAAAAAAAAAAAACACTATCCCGTTATGAATCATGAAAGATTAACTGGGAGGTAACTGGGAAGTTAACTGGGAGGTTTATGACTTATCAAATTATCTTTCCTGTTTCATTTACCTCTATCATCATCATCAACGTCAACACTACAACAGAGATAGCTATGCCAGAGACTGTATTAAGTACTTTATCTATATTATGTTTTAACTCATTTAATTCTCATGACAACCATCTGAGCTAACACCATTATTATTATTCCATTTTCCAGAAAACCAAAATACATAGAGGTTAAATAACTAATCTGAAAGTGAAGAGCTTAGTAAGTGGCTGTGCCAGGATTCAAACCCAAGTACGCTGATTCTCAATTTTGTGCTCTTAACCAATTCACTATGCTACCTCTCAAATATCCAAAACATTTCCATGAAAGCTGTATATTAAAAGAATATATTTTATAAGCATTTTTTTATATAAAGCCTCCATGGGGTCGCTAGGAGTCAGACATGACTGAGCGACTTCACTTTCACTTTTCCCTTTCATGCATTGGAGAAGGAAATGGCAACCCACTCCAGTATTCTTGCCTGGAGAATCCCAGGGACGGGGAAGCCTGGTGGGCTGCCCTCTATGAGATCGCACAGAGTCGGACACGACTGAAGCGACTTAGCAGCAGCAGCAGCCACAAACTTAGAAATATGTCTTAAAAATTAACACTATGCATAATATAAACTAAAAGAAATATCAAAATAGATTTGTTAGCACAACACAAAACTCAGGCAGGAAACAAACAAACAAAAAAAACAGAAAGTAGGAAAAAATGAATATTCAATAAACCATGAAAGTTGACAGAACAGATAAATGATGAGTGGAAACAGTGGCCAAAATATTAAAAATAGTAAATAATTATGATGATTTAAATCTTTGATAGTTACATCTGAACATCATTATGTAATATTCTACAACTGCAGTTGTCTCATTTCCTTTTGGTACCTCCAAGATCACAATCAGAGAGGTGAAACTAAATGCCATCTCAAAACAACCACCACATAAAGTCAGGCAGTGTCTTTCAACACTTTTTAAAAAGATAAATTTGAATGTTTGGATTTAAACAGTCTCCCACAGGTTCTAAGGAAAAGGCGATAAAAATAAAAAGGTAGAATAATTAGTGTGATAACCTGCCTTGTTTAATTATGCCAACAATAATCTACATATAGGATTTCAGTTCCTCTCTACCAATCATCTGAGGATAAAGTTGAGTATGGAACTGAACAAATTTATGACGAAAGAGCCATGTAAATTATCTAAGTGTAAAATAAAAGATGGCTTGTGTGCTCAGTCATAACCAACTCTGCAACCCCATGCACTGTAACTTGCGAGGCTCCTCTGTCCATAGAATTTTTCAGGTACTGGAGTGGGTTGCCAGTTCCTATTCCAGGGGATCTTCCTGACCCAGGAATCGAACCTGCATTTCTTTTGTCTCCTGTATTGCAAGTGGATTCTTTACTGCTGAGCCACCACGGAAGCCCCCAAAGGTGGCTTGTGCTTGTGTGCTAAGTCACTTCAGTCATGTCTGACTCTCTGCGACCCCACTGACTGTAGACCACCAGGCTCCCCAGGCAAGAATACTGGAATGGGTTGCCATGCCCTCCAGGGGCATAGGATTCCCCAGGCAAGAATACTGAAGTGGGTTGTCGCGCCCTCCTCCAGGGGATCTTCCTGACTTAGGGATCAAACTGGCGTCTCTTATGGTTCCTGCATTGGCAGGGGGATCTTTACCACTATTGCCACTTGGGAAGCCCAAAAGGTGGCTTACACCTTTCTAAAAGATTCAGTATATTACTGATTGTGCTGAAAAATTGTTGACAATTTATACTTCAAAATCATATCTTTATTCTTAATACTATGTTAAACCACAGAAAGCAACAAAAGTTGAATGAAAAATGCAAACGGTCTTATAAAAATGAAAATTCCTATGGCTAGTAAGTGTTTGGAAAACAGTAATGCTATCTAATGGCGCCATCTTGTGGAAAACACTGAAGAAAGTTGAGTTTTGAAACTCATCCTTCAATTGCTTAAACGCAAAATAAACTGGTATACGGTAAAAAAAAATACTCAAATAAACCTAACACTAAGAAAAATTTAATTCCAATTATAGTATTACTTGGGGCTTTCCTTGTGGCTCAGCTGGTAAAAGAATCCGCCCACAATGCAGGAGACCTGGGTTCGATCCCTGGGTTGGGAAGATCGCCTGGAGAAGGGAAAGCCTACCCACTCCAGTATTCTGGCCTGGAGAATTCCATGTACTGTATAGTCCATGGGGTGGCAAAAAGTTGGACACGACTGAGCAACTTTCACTTCACTTCACTTCTTCATAGTATTACTTAATGAATAATTTTAACCCATGATCAAAAAAAAAAAATCTCTTCAGAGTCAGAATTAAATATTAAGTATTTGGGAAGAATGCACTGGGAGTTTGGGGTTCAGATCAGTTCGGTCGCTCAGTCGTGTCCGACTCTTTGGGACCCCATGAACTGCAGCACACCAGGCCTCCCTGTCCATCACCAACTCCCGGAGTCTAGCCAAAGCCATGTCCACTGAGTTGGTGATGCCATCCAACCATCTCATCCTCTGTCCCCTCATTCTCCTCCTGCCTTCAATCTTTCCCAGCATCAGTTCAGTTCAGTTCAGTCGCTCAGTCGTGTCCGACTCTTTGCGACCCCATGAATTGCAGCACACCAGGCCTCTCTGTCCATCACCAACTCCCGGAGTCCACCCAAACCCATGTTCATTGAGTCGGTGATGCCATCCAACCATCTCATCTTCTGTCGTCCCCTTCTCCTCTCGCCCCCAATCCTACCCAGCATCAGGGTCTTTTCCAATGAGTCAACACTTTGCATGAGGTGGCCAAAGTATTGGAGTTTCAGCTTCAACATCAGACCTTCCAATGAACACCCAGGATTGATCTCTTTTAGGATGGACTGGTTGGATCTCCTTGCAGTCCAAGGGGCTCTCAAGAGTCTTCTCCAACACCACAGTTCAAAAGCATCAATTCTTCGGCGCTCAGCTTTCTTCACCGTCCAACTCTCACATCCATACATGACCACTGGAAAAACCAGAGCCTTGACTAGACAGACCTTTGATGACAAAGTAATGTCTCTGCTTTTTAATATGCTAATGAGGTTGGTCATAACTTTCCTTCCAAGGAGTAAGCGTCTTTTAATTTCATGGTTGCAATCACCATCTGCAGTGATTTTAGAGCCCAGAAAAATAAAGTCAGCCACTGTTTCTACTGTTTCCCCATCTATTTGTCATGAAGTGATGGGACCGGATGCCATGATCTTAGTTTTCTGGATGTTGAATTTTAAGCCAACTTTTTCACTCTCCTCTTTCACTTTCATCAAGAGGCTCTTTAGTTCTTCACTTTCTGCCATAAGGGTGGTGTCATCTGCATATCTGAGGTTATTGATATTTCTCCTGGCAATCTTGATTTCAGCTTGTGCTTCCTCCAGCCCAGCAATTCTCATGATGTAGTCTGCATATAAGTTAAATAAGCAGAGTGACAATATACAGCCTTGACGTACTCCTTTTCCTATTTGGAACCAGTCTGTTGTTCCATGTCCAGTTCTAACTGTTGCTTCCTGACCTGCATACAGGTTTCTCAAGAGGCAGGTCAGGTGGTCGGGTATTACCATCTCTTTCAGAATTTTCCACAGTTTATTGTGATCCACACAGTCAAAGGCTTTGGCATAGTCAATAAAGCAGAAATAGATGTTTTTCTGGAACTCTCTTGCTTTTTTGATGATACAGCGGATGTTGGCAATTTGATCTCTGGTTCCTGTGCCTTTTCTAAAACCAGCTTGAACATCTGGAAGTTCACGGTTCACGTATTGCTGAAGCCTGGCTTGGAGAATTTTGAGCATTACTTTACTAGCGTGTGAGATGAGTGCAATTGTGCAGCAGTTTGAGTATTCTTTGGCACTGCCTTTCTTTGGGATTGGAGTGAAAACTGACTTTTTCCAGTCCTGTGGCCACTGCTGAGTTTTCCAAATTTGCTGGCATACTGAGTGCAGCACTTTCACAGCATCATCTTTTAGGATTTGAAATAGCTCAACTGGAATTCCATCACCTCCACTAGTTTTGTTTGTAGTGATGATCCCTAAGGCCCACTTGACTTCACATTCCATGATGTCTGGCTCTAGGTGAGTGTGAGAGATCACATCATTGTGATTATCTGGGTCATGAAGATCTTTTTTGTACAGTTTTTCTGTGTATTCTCACCACCTCTTCTTAATATCTTCTGCTTCTGTTAGGCCCATACCATTTCTGTCCTTTATTGAGCCCATCTTTGCTTGAAAAGTTCCCTTGGTATCTCTAATTTTCTTGAAGAGATCGCTAGTCTTTCCCATTCTGTTGTTTTCCTCTATTTCTTTGCACTGATCGCTGAGGAAGGCTTTCTTATCTCTCCTTGCTATTCTTTGGAACTCTGCACTCAAATGGGTATATCTTTCCTTTTCTCCTTTGCCTTTCACTTCTCTTCTATTCACAGCTATTTGTAAGCCCTCCTCAGATAGCCATTATGCTTTTTTGCATTTCTTTTTCATGGGGTTGGTCTTGATCCCTGTCTCCTGTACAATGTCACAGACCTATGTCCATAGTTCATCAGGCACTGTCTATTAGATTTAGTCCCCTAAATCTATTTCTCACTTCCACTGTATAATCATAAGGGATTTGATTTAGGTCATACCTGAATGGACTAGTGGTTTTCCCCACTGTCTTCAATTTAAGTCTGAATTTGGCAATAAGGTGTTCATGATCTGAGCCACAGTCAGCTCCCAGTCTTATTTTTGCTGACTGTATAAAGCTTCTCCATCTTTGGCTGCAAAGAATATAATCAATCTGATTTCAGTGTTGACCATCTGGTGGTGTCCACGTGTAGAGTCGTCTCTTGTGTTGTTAGAAGAGCGTGCTTGCTATGACCAGTGCATTCTCTTGGCAGAACTCTATTAGCCTTCGACCTGCTTCATGCTGTACTCCAAGACCAATTTTGCCTGATATTCCAGGTGTTTCTTGACTTCCTACTTTTGCATTCCAATCCTCTATAATGAAAAGGACATCTTTTTGGGGTGTTAGTTCTAGAAGGTCTTGTAGGTCTTCATAAAACCATTCAACTTCAGCTTGTTCAGCATTACTGGTCAGGGCATAGACTTGGATTACCATGATATTGAATGATTTGCCTTGGATACGAACAGCGATCATTTTGTTGTTTTTGCAATTGCAACCATGTACTGCATTTCAGACTCTTTTGTTGACTATGATGGCTACTCCATTTCTTCAATAGTTTGGGGTTAGACACAACTATTACCTATAGAATGGATATACAATAAGGTTCTACTCTATAGCACAGTGAACTATATTCAATTTCCTGGGATAAACCATAATGGAAAAGAATATTAGAAAGAACGCATATGTGTGTATAAGTGAATCACTTTGCTATATAGCAGAAATTACCACAATACTGTAAATGAACTCTACTTCAATTTAAAAAAAGTTGAAACAAATATTAAGTATTTAAAGATATTACTGATACCAAATAAGGAACTAAATAACAAAAGTTTTAAAACACAAATTTAAAATAAATTGCATAATATTTAATCATCTCTATTTCAAACTTAAATTTACTAATAAACTAAAATGCATTAAAAACGGGAAGTTATACCACAAATTTTGTAGAACCTACCCTCTATATAAGCCAACCTGAGACAAAACTGCAACTACTAAAAAAGAAAATTTCAATCTTACACTTTTATCTGATGCATGGATATCTATATTTCCATAAACCGTTCCCAGACAGATCACTTTGCCTCCTGTTGTTTGAACATGTAATTTTTGACTCTGAAAGACAAATACAAAATACATATATAGAAAAAGAGAGCATAAATTTGACTTACACTAATAAATATTTCAACATATTATACATTTCTTTTTAAATAATAATAAAGCAGTAACACAGGAACTAGGAATGAAATAGAAATGTACTGCTTTGAATAATAACATCTGTGAGAAAAGAATGTCAACTGTTGTTAAAGCGACTAAATAAAGCTGTTTGGACTAAAGGGGAAAAAAAGATACTCAGGGGTTTCAGCGGCTTAACTGAAGAAAGGGGTAGGAGTCAAAGATCACTGTGACTGGCGAACTAAACATAAATGATGAAGATGATAACAATAATCAATGTAACTGTTCATCATTATTAATATGCATATTATTAATAATAATAACATCTATGACTTGGTATTTTCTTTGCATCAATAACAGTGTTCATTATTTATACAAACTAACATTTAATTCTCACAACTCAGAGTGATGCATATTATGTGTTTCCCCATTTTACAGAGAAAGAAATTCAAGAATCAGAAAGGTTAAACAACTTTATCAGGTTATATACTGGAAAACAGCAAATTATAAACTAACAGAATCAAACTTACACCTCCTGTACTCGAAGGTGAGGTTCTTTACCACTAGCTCCACCTAGGTGCTTCTACGTTCTTGCCAATAGAATATAAGTGGAAATGCTATGTTTAATACCCAGGCTTGTGCTTTTAGAAGAACTGATGTGACTTCTCTGTGCTCTGCCCCTACTATCAGGTGAGTGTATATTACAATAAGGCTTTAATAGATGGCAGAGTGGAGAAGGCAATGGCACCCCACTCTAGTACTCTTGCCTGGAGAATCCCATGGACGGAGGAGCCTGGTAGGCTACAGTCCATGGGGTCGCGAAGAGTCAGACACAACTGAGCGACTTCACTTTCACTTTTCACTTTCATGCATTGGAGAAGGAAATGGCAACCCACTCCAGCATTCTTGCCTGGAGAATCCCAGGGACAGGGGGGCCTGGTGGGCTGCCATCTATGGGGTCGCACAGAGTCGGACACAACTGAAGCGACTTAGCAGCAACAGCAGCAGATGACAGAGTAGAAGATGAAAGGAACCTACAGTAACTGAATAGAAACGAGTCACCCACACAAATGAAAAATAAACTTGGACACAAATGAAAACTAAACTATAGTTGTGTGTGAGCTATTAGATGGTTTGATCTATTTTTCAGAGTACTTTTCTTCACCTTAATATCTGCCTAAGTCTTCAGTACTACCACAAGTATAAAGAGAAAAAGAAAAGGTAAATACCAGAGAATGAAAGACAGCAAAAGCAAACCCATCAATATCACAACCAACAACAACAAAAAAGTATCTAAAAAGTAGAGAAAAAAGTTCAAAACAATCATATACCTTCTGGTTGCTTTACTCGGAGGAAAAACAAAAAACAGTAAAACTTTAGGTAAAACAGCCCAGGGATGAAATTCAAAAAAATCCAGTGAAAAGGGCAAAACGAACCACTCTTAAAAAGTTCATTTATGTTACAGCATGGTAGACTACTTCATGCCCATAGAAACATGAGTCAGAAGTCCAATTGTATTTAATAATACAGTCTTTATCAAGCAGACAAGTAATTGATGAACTTTAGAAAAGAGTATCTCCAAAATAACTAAAGGACAGGGAGGCCTGGTGTGCTACAGACCATGGGGTCGCAGATTCAGACAGGACTGAACAACAACGAGAGTTCTTAACCAAACTTACATGACATTCTAGAGTCTGCAAAAGTTATGAAATTGTAAGCAAAATTTCATATATATGTATATTTTTCCAAGTAAATAATCATATTTTCAAAGAAGTCTAAAGCTCAAAAATATTATGAAATAGTTAAAATGTTTAAATAAGTCAGAAGCTATTTAGTAAAATATAAACTATTATTACTGCATTTTAAAAAATGCAAATGTGTGGCATTCAATGAGGTAAGAGACTATTGCTTGAAAAGTTTACTTATTTTTTCCCCAATTATGCTGAAAAAATGTACTACTGCTAGACATTTTGCTTGGACAATAAAGAAAGGTGGAAATAGCACAAGCTTGGAATGCAGAAAGACTCAAGTTCAAATCTTAGCTCTATTTATTAACTATGAGAACCTAAATGAGTTCCTCAGTCTCTATCTGGCAGTTTCTTCCTTGATAAAAAGGAGACAATTCACGGAATAAATGAAGGCTTAGCTAAGTTTCTGGATATATAATAAGAACTCAGTGGACAGTTTTGTTATTTGTTGTTGTTCAGTCACTAAGTTGTGTATGACTCTTTGGAGACCCCATGGACTGTAGCCCACCAGACTCCTCTGTCCTTGAGATTTCCAAGGCAAGAATACTGGAGTTGGTTGCCATTTCCTCCTTCAGGGGATATTCCCGACCCAGGGATCGCGGAACCCATATCTTCCATGTCTCCTGCATTAACAGGTGGATTCTTTACCACTGAGCCACCAGTAGCTATTATTATTTCTATAAACATCTTATTACATAGATCAAATATATCTCAAATCCTTAAAATGAGTGGAAGAGAAACTTACATTAAAGGCAATCACTAACTAGAAATAATATTATACTGTATTTAAAGCTTTAAACCAGATATTTTAAGAAGCGTTCCCATTTGTGAATTTAAGTCAGTTAAATTCAGAGATCTCAAGAATGATTCTCTCAACTCAATTCTCCTAACTATCACTAAGATTCAGTGGACCCAAATTTAATTTTTGAATATTTTTGAACTATTGTATTTGTGGGCTTCTCTGGTGTCTCAGTTGGTAAAAAAATCTGCCTGCAATGCAGGGGACCTGGGTTCTATCCCTGGGTGGGGAAGCTCCCCTGGAGAAGGAAATGGCAACCAAACCCATATTCTGGCCTGGAGAATTCCATGGACAGAAGAGCCTGGTGGGCTACAGTCCATGGGGTTGCAAAGAGTAGGATACAACTGAGCAGCTAACGTATTCTATTTGTAGGATTGATATATTATGACTTTTATTCCTTCTAAGAGGTATCCTAAAAAATAAATAGAAGATCTACTAATATTTTAAATAGGAAATGGCAACCCACTCCAGTGTTCTTGCCTGGAGAATCCCAGGGACAGTGGAGCCTGTTGGGCTGCCATCTATGGGGTCATACAGAGTCGGACACGACTGAGGTGACTTAGCAGTAGCAGTAGTAGTATTCTATCTTAAAATTACTGTAATGGTCCACTGGGCTCCTTTGTAAATCTAAAATACATTATGGGATCTTAGTAATCTTATTTTTCATATGTCTCAAAACATTTTCCTACTTCATTATCCGAGTAGTTATTTCAATATCATTTTTCAATTATTCCTAACTCTGACAGAAAATGTCTAAAAGAATAAGACAACAGAAGAATGATAAACTTGCTTTGAATGGTGTGTGTGGTGGTGGTGGTTTAGTTGCTGAGTTATGTGCGACTGTTGCGACCCCAGGTACTGTAGCCCGCTAGGGTCCTCTGTCCATGTGATTTCCCAGGAAAGAATACTGGAATGGGGTGCCATTTCCTTTTCCAGGGGATCTTCCCAACCTAAGAATTGAAACCAGGTCTCCAGCATTGCAGGAGGACTCCTGCATTGCAGGTGGATTCTTTACAGACTGGCCTACGAGGGAAGCTTTGAATGGTGGTTCTTAACTAAAGGTGATTTTGCCCCCCACAGGAGGACAATGTGTGGAGATATTTTTCATTGTCCTAAATGAGGACTGTTTCTTAGCACTTTGTTTGTAGAAGCCAGGAATACTGCTACACACCCTACAGTGCATAGGTCAGCCCCTGACAACAAAAATCTATCCAGCCCAAAATGTCAATAGTGCCAAAGCTGAGAAATCATTTTTCATGTTATGTACATAATGATAGAAAAAAGAAAAACTGACAAAATAGATATTTCAGAATTTTCAGATGAATCAAAAGATGATTGCAAAGACAAAGACAGCAATACAGTTGCTTCTAATTTTGATTGTGAAATTTAAAATCTAAGACTCTGAGTCTCCAGGGGACAATATTCTAGATGAGTGTTCTGAAATTCAAGCATTGATGAGTGAACAATACGTTTATATGAACAAAAAGGAACCATGGTATTCTCATCCAGTTAGTCATTCAACATGAAAACTGCATTGTGCAACCTTTTACAACAAGAATGGGAACCATCTCATTTTTCCAAAAGGGTATGTAATCTTTTTGATATTTGTGCAACTAAATGTATTGAAAATGATCACATGTGAACAGATGACAAATGCAGGTGTGTAAACAAAGGTGGTTGGAACAAAACAAATAACGTAAAAAAAAATTTAATGCATCCAATTAATCATTCTAATTAGTGTTTATGAAACTAAAAGTGAAAATGTTTTGCAATTATGAAGCAGAGATGACTGACTTCTCTTCAACAATACTAACAAAGTTCACAAAAGTATTGAGTTTTGAATATGCAAATATAAGAAGTACCAGTAAGAATAAGCTAAATTTATCAATATGAATTTGAAATCATTTAGAGCTGAGACAAATCTAATTTTAAGAAAATTAAATATAAAAGTGTTACAGCACAAAACGAAGCTTTTGTTGTTTAGCGAAATACCTACTTAATCCTTAAGTAATGGGCTACCTGGTACATTATCATTTTGATTAACTTAATATTTTAAGCACATTTATAATGCTTAAAGACTTTTCCTTACTCCTTAATAAATGTAAGAAAATCATTCTTTAATTTCTTAAACTTGGTAAGATCTAAGAATACTAAGAATATATTATGAGTTTTGCTGTACACTTTGAAATGAAATCTAAATGTAATATGATGAAAACCTCCAAAGTTGCTACAACCTCTACAGTGTCAAAACAAAATTGATTTTAAAACATAAGTTTTACAAGGAATTTCTGAGTGATGAATAAATGATACTCAATATTTTCAGTAAATGATGTTCAGAATAACAGCCTTCATTAGATACCATGATTCACAGTTTAAAGTGTTTTAAAAAATAATATTAAAACAAAATCAGAAAAATAAATATACCTTAATAGACTGTAAGATGCTAGTCCCCTGCTCAGTTTCAATTTTGCAATTATCACACTCAATATTTTGGACCTTTACACAGCCAGACCCTGATGACTGGATATTCAAATCTACAAATGAAAAAAAGAAAAACCAAGTTACTATGGCTAATGGCTCCAAAGCATTTAAGTATTCCACAGAAATTCAGTTCCTCAGTCATGTTCATAACATTACAGAATTCTGGAAAGAGCATAGTTGTCAGTAGTCTCTCTCTAAAAGTAAGGGACCTCCACCACAGCAGGACCAAATGTAAGCCCTTTTCTACCAGTTTTTAAAAAGCAGTTATTTCTGTTGGCCGCTATCATCTAAAGAAAGGAAGTAACATAGGAGGTAAGCAAAGGAGGTGGAAGATTCCAAATTCTTATAGGCACACCTGGGAAAGATCATAGAAGCCTCTTTCCCACTGAGAAAATACACACACACAAATTTGAGTAAGAATACAGCAACTTAACATCATTATGGTGAACTGGATAAGTCAGTTAGATTATTCTCTTTTAAAGTTTAAAGATTTGTTTCCAAACCTCCCTCAAATTTAAAGCATACTGTAGAAGAAATGTATGTATCAGTGTACATGATCATGACTAAGGTTTTCAAATCCTACCTCTAACCTTTCATATTATCATGCAGCTATATCACAAGGTAATGTGAAGTAATAAAGAGTAGAACAACTCTGAAAAATTTATTACTAAATAATATTAAAACCTCAAAATTGTGGATAACAGTAATACACATGAAAAAAGTTTAGAAAATAAGCCATTCTTAGCTTGAAAGTTTAACCTTGTGTGTATGCGTACATGCTGAGTCGTCTCAGACTCTTTGCGACCACATGTACTGCAGGCCACCAGGTTCTCTGTCTACGGGTCTCCAGACAAGAATATTGGAGTGGGCTGCCATTTCCTACTCCTGGGGATCTTCTCGACCCAAGAATTAAACCCACGTCTCTTACATCTCCTGTACTGGCAGGCAGATTCTTTACCACTGCACTACCTGGAAAGCCCAACTTTAACCTTAAATTCAACTTAATATGTAACCTTAGATGTCTCTGTATAAAAATTTAAAACACTAATTCTTAATACCTAATTCAAATATTGATGATTTCCCTTGAACCAGACAAGCAAAGTAAAGGTGCCCCAAACACAATCTACTGGGGCCTAACACTACAATTCCAATAGTTATGGTATAAAGATCAGTTTCTACAGTTGTGTATATGGCAGTCTCAATAAAGGCAATATTTTGATTTGGATTAATTTACAAAACATAAAAGACAATTTTACCCCATACTTACATGGATGCAAATATAACTGGCAAATTTTTAGCCATTAAGTAGTGTTATAACATAAGGCTTGATCTCAGGCAGTAAAGATAGGCATGGGGAGAAGAAAACAGATTCTAAATACACTCTATCCTCAACAGGTGGGTAGAGAAGTTAAGGCTAGATATTGAGTGGTAGTAATGCTATTCTCACTCCTTCACTGAAACAGATATAGACAAACTGGAGGAACATGAGTTGAGTATGAAGAAAACTGAACTATGTTGATTTGAGGGGCCTGTGGAATACACATATGGAAACAGTAAAGTTGGAAATGGGATTCTGGCTCTAAAAAGAGGAATCAACAAATAATGAGGTTTGGGTAGTTCATTTTTATCAGAGCTGCCATAAAATTTTGCTTATCTCTATTTCAATATTCTGGAGAAGGCAATGGCACCCCACTCCAGTACTCTTGCCTGGAAAATCCCATGGACGGAGGAGCCTAGTGGGCCGCAGTCCATGGGGTCGCTAAGAGTCGGACACAACTGAGTGACTTCACTTTCACTTTTCACTTTCATACATTGGAGAAGGAAATGGCAACCCACTCCAGTGTTCTTGCCTGGAGAATCCCAGGGACGGGGGAGCCTTGTGGGCTGCCATCTATGGGCTCGCACAGAGTCAGACACGACTGAAGCGACTTAGCAGCAGCAGCATTTCAATATTCAGTTTATTCTGTACTATCTAATGCATTAGCAAATCTTCCTCCCCACCGTAAACTTTATATTTTGAGATCAGGGTCTCTTACTCATCTAGGTTAGTTAAAAAAAAAAGTTGAGAAGCAATAAAGCATAGTTGTTCAGTAGACTTCAGTCAGTTCAAATCTCAGTTCCACCACCTTATATCTGAGAGACAACAGGCATATTTTATCTATCCCACTAGAAATTAAGTTTCATGAGGGCATGGATCTCCTCTACTTTTCACCCATAATACTCAGCATATGAAACTTGGGCTGTGCCGTGTTGCTTCAGTCATGTCCAATTCTTTGCCACACTGTGGACGGCTCCTCCGTCCATGGGATTCTTCAGGCAAGAGTACTGGAGTGGGTTGTCATGCCCTCCTCCAGGGGATCTTCCCCACCCAGGGAACTAAACCACTGTCTCTGGCCTCCTGCATTGACAAGTGGGTTCTTTACCACTAGGGGGCGGTCATCAAACTTGTTGTATTTCAATTCTCTTACTGTAAATGGTGACAAAAACAGTGTCTATAATATAGAGCAATTATAATTAGAAAAGATTATCTTATAAGTGTTATCTGCTATTATGATCATTAATAGGATCTTCCTTCAGTCCTAGGAAGGCAGAGAACGTGGGAAGACTTTCCTAGAGAAGTGTCGCAGAAACTGTGGCTTCCCTGTAAGAAATAACATGGAACTCAAAACACCTAGAAAACATATCTGGCAGCCATTATCAATTGACCTTTCTGGGGCAACCTAACTATGTGTTTTTCTTCAAAGCCTGCAACTCACAGAAAAGTTACTTAGGCCAAAATGAATGCTGACGTTTTCAGTAAGAAGTCTATTAGAAACCAAACACTTGGTCCAGATTATATGGAACATATTATAGGCAAGGCTGTTTGGGGAACGGACCTCAGGCCATGAGCAAGTGGAAATGTGAACGGCCTGCCATGCCACTCGATGGATTACCAAGATACTTTAACCCTGAAAAATAAAACACTTTGTTATGGACAAAGTGCAGTAACACAAATAGGAACAAAGTTATCAAAGGAGGATAGGGCAAAAAAATGTTATGTGGCTTAGGTTATTCCAAATCATGTTTCTACTAGACTTACAAAATTGCTATAACTGAAAACTTAATTCCTAACTGCTACTCAGAAACCCAAAGTAGAATAGAAAAAAAAAAAAGACATAGCTTCTGAAGGGGTCAAGAGTAAATTACGTTGTAAAGTCAGATCCAAAGAGACAAATTAAAATGCACGTCGGCCTAATTTCAGTTCCCAGGGTGTGCTCCGGGACCCAAACCCGCTTTACAGTCACTTGCCAAACTTCAGGGGCGCGTTCACTTCCACGGACGCCTGGTGGTCGATGACATCAGCCATGATGGTCACCTCCTTCTGCGCCTCGTCGTAGTTCACCTGCAGGCCGGCCAGGGCCCGCGCCCCGCCCTCCACTCCGCTCACTGTGACCAGCACGCGGTCGCCGTCTGGGTAGGTGAGGGGGTCCAGGGGCCTCACGGTCAGGTGGCATGGGAGCCGCGCCCGCAGCCGGCCGAAAGGGCTCACCAGCAGCGCCCACTCCTTCAGAGTCCCGCGCGCAGAGTCAGACCTAGAGACCTCGGGCTGGGACCCACCTGAGCCGTACAGCCGGGCCTGACACGTCCCACAGGCCCAGCGCCCGGTGGCCTCGCCGGCCCACACTCTGAGCAGACAGAGCCGGAGGCAGCCCACCCCCCATCCCGAGAAGGGGAACATGGCGTGCCCCTCTTTCTTCCTCAGATTACTTCAGCCTCAGGTTAGTCTCCCCACGTTCTGTTGGCTTGCCGCTGTGCTGACCAAGCCAAAAGGGAGACACTTGATAAGAGGGTTTGCGGAAGCAACAGCAAGACCACTCACTTCGTTCAGCAACGTAAACGTCAGCTACACGGTTCTGGGCAGCAAATTGGAATTTTAAAGTTCTGAGTATCCATCCTGACCAGAACCCCTAGCCTACTCCCGCCCCTTTCGCAAAGGCCGGTGGGATAGGTAGTTCCATTGGTGACTAGATATTGAAGGGCTTGAACAACGTAGAAACTACATTTCCCAGAAGGCAATGCGCAGGATGCTAAGGGTAGTTAGAGCAGGTGTTGGACGGAACTTGGAAGGCCTGCGCTTTTCCCTCAAGCCCATTAGCCGTTGGAGGGACGGGGGGAAAAAAATCTACACCGGAATCCACTGGCCAATGGAAAGCGAGGAAAGCACAAGATGGGCCAGGCTGCTTGGTTTCCTTGGATACCGAGGACGCGACTTCTTCGAAGAGGGTGGAGCTTTGGAGTGAGAAGGAGGAAGATCCACTGAGAAAAATTAGGAGCCTAAATAAGGATCAGGACGAAGAGAAGAGCTAAGAAACTGCGCTTTTAAAGGTGAGAACGTGATTTAAAATAGGAGTACCCTTAGTGAGTGGTTAGCTCCAAACGTCATTAAATTAGTGCGGGTTACCCTGGGATAGAGAATACCTCTGCAAGAGGTTAAAGACTCATTAGTGCTCTCAAAGGAAACTCCCTCGTCGAGAGCAAATATAGGAATAGCATTAGCGTCCTGTCTCCTTTCAGATTCTAAATGACCTCAGGCCACTCATTCAATGTATCTGAGTTTTAACTGCTTGCTCTTAAAATTAGGTCAATAATACCTTCTTTGTCTTGCCTCAGAGGTTTTTACTTTTAGGGATCAAATGAGATAATGGATGTGAACACCGGTGCACAGGCTGTCAAGTTGCAGTTTATACTGTTTTTATTTTATATCTAAAAATCCTAATGAACTGAGCTAAAGTCCTCAGGGGCCCAAGTCACAGAGTTCTTCGCAAGCCATTACCTGTTTAAAAATTCAGTGTTTCTCTTAAGTTAGCCTTTCCTCCTTTCTGTCCTAGTCCTTCCTCCCTCCTTATAAAGGCTCACTCATGATAGGTGCAAGCTTTTAAGTTCATCAAGTTCCCACTGCATATTAGTTCTGTCCTTGGCTTTGTGTTTCATTTCATCATAATTATTCAAATTCATCTTCAAACTGTCTTTTTAATAAAATCCCACAGGAATAACTTTACAAAAGGCATTGATTTAAGCATGTTGAGAATGCACTCAACTTAGTTGTTCAGTTCAGTCGCTCAGTCATGTCCGATTCTTTGCGACCCCATGGACTGCAGCACACCAGGCCTCCCTGTCCTTCACCAACTCCCGGAGTTTACTCAAACTCATGTCCATTGAGTCGGTGATTCCATCCAATCATCTCATCCTCTGCTGCCCCCTTCTCCTCCTGCCTTCTATCTATTCCAGCATCAGGGTCTTTTCAAATGAGTCAGTTCTTGGCATCAGGTGGCCAAACTATTGGAGTTTCAGCTTCAACATTAGTCCTTCCAATGAATATTCTGGACTGATTTCCTTTAGGATGGACTGGTTTGATCTCCATGCAGTCCAAGGGACTCTCAAGAGTCTTCTCCAACACCACAGTTCAAAAGCATCAATTCTTCTGTGCTCAGCTTTCTTTGTACTCCAACTCTCACATCCATACATGACCACTGGAAAAGCCATACCCTTAACTAGAGGGACCTTTGTTGTCAAAGTAATGTCTCTGCTTTTTAATATGCTGTCTAGCTTGCTCATAACTTTTCTTCCAAGGAGCAAGCGTCTTTTAATTTCATGGCTGCAGTCACCATCTGCAGTGATTTTGGAGCCCCCCAAAAAATAAAGTCTGCCACTGTTTCTACTGTTTCGCCATTTATTTGCCATGAAGTGATGCGACCAGATGTCATGATCTTCGTTCTCTGAATGTTGAGTTTTAAGCCAACTTTTTCACTTTCCTCTTTCACTTTCATCAAGAGGCTCTTTAGTTCTTCGCTTTCTGCCATAAGGGTGGTGTCGTCTGCATATCTGAGGTTATTGATATTTCTGCCAGCAATCTTCATTCCAGTTTGTGTTTCTTCTAGTCCAGTGTTTCTCATGATGTACTCTGCATATAAGTTAAATAAGCAGGGTGAGAATATACAGCCTTGATGTACTCCTTTTCCTATTTGGAACCAGTCTGTTGTTCCATGTCCAATTCTAACTGTTTCTTCTTGACCTGCATACAGATTTCTCAAGAGGCAGGTCAGGTGGTCGGGTATTACCATCTCTTTCAGAATTTTCCAGTTTGTGGTGATACACACAGTCAAAGGCTTTGGCATAGTCAATAAAGCAGAAATAGATGTTTTTCTGGAACTCTCTTGCTTTTTTGATGATCCAACAGATGTTGGCAATTTGATCTCTGGTTCCTCTGCCTTTTCTAAATCCAGCTTGAACATCTGGAAGTTTACAGTTCACATTCTATTGAAGCCTGGCTTGAAGAATATTGATCATTACTTTGCTACCGTGTGAGATGAGTGCAACTGTGCAATAGTTTGAGTATTCTTTGGCATTGCCTTTATTTGGGATTGGAATGAAAACTGACCTTTTCCAGTCCTGTGGCCACTGCTGAGTTTTCCAAATTTGCTGGCATATTGAGTGCAGCACTTTCACAGCATCGTCTTTTAGGATTTGAAATAGCTCAACTGGAATTCCATCACCTCTACTGGCTTTGTTCATAGTGATGCTTCCTAAGGTCCACTTGACTTCACATTCCAGGATGTCTGGCTCAAGATGATGCTCACACCATCGTGATTATCTGGGTTGTGAAGATCTTTTTTGTACAGTTCTTCTGTGTATTCTCACCACCTCTTCTTAATATCTTCTGCTTCTGTTAGGCCCATACCATTTCGGTCCTTTATTGAGCCCATCTTTGCATGAAATGTTCCCTTGGTATATATAATTTTCTTGAAGAGATCTCTAGTCTTTCCCATTCTATTGTTTTCCTCTATTTCTTTGCATTGATCACCGAGGAAGGCTTTCTTATCTCCCCTTGCTCTTCTTTGGAACTCTGCACTCAAATGGGTATATCTTTCCTTTTCTCCTTTGCCTTTCACCTCTCTTCTATTCACAGCTATTTGTAAGCCCTCCTCAGACAGCCATTTTGCTTTTTTGCATTTCTTTTTCTTGGGGGTGGTCTTGATCCCTGTCTCCTGTACACTGTCATGAACCTATGTCCATAGTTCATCAGGCACTCTGTCTATTAGATCTAGTCCCTTAAATCTATTTCTCACTTCCACTGTATAGTCATAAGGGATTTGATTTAAGCTCTACAACTCTTACACCCTATGAATGACAGATGATACTTACATAAGGGATTTGACCTTGTAGTCATAAGGTCATATCTGAATGGTCTAGTAGTTTTCCCCACTGTCTTCAATTTAAGTCTGAATTTGGCAATAAGGAGTTCATGATCTGAGCCACAGTCAGCTCCCGGTCTTATTTTTGCTGTGTAGAGATTCTCCACCTTTGGCTGCAAAGAATATAATCAATCTGATTTCAGTATTGACCATCTGGTGATGTCCATGTAGAGCCTTCTCTTGTGTTGTTGGAAGAGGGTGTTTTCTATGACCAGTGTATTCTCTTGGCAAAACGCTATTAGCCTTTGTCCTGCTTCATTTTGTATTCCAAGGCCAAATTTCTCTGTTACTCCAGGTGTTACTTGACTTCCTACTTTTGCATTCCATTTCCCTATAATGAAAAGGACATCTTTTGGGGGTGTTAGTTCCAGAACGTCTTGTAGGTCTTCATAGAACCATTCAACTTACAGGTGGCAAATATTTTTAGATTAAATAGGAAACCCTAATAGATGTTTTCGTTATGGTATGGTAATTTTGTTATGGTGATTTTTCTGACACAAATCAAGTCAGTGGAATTGGCAACTGAACAATAATTGTCTATGTGGCAAAAGTCATTGCTTTACTATTTTCAAATAAATAAAATAAAAGTGACCAAAACCGTTACTTTTTGGATTATCTGAGCTTTAAAATGGAGATTATGTACATCAAGGTTAACATAAGATACTAAAAAGTTAGTGATACATTTATAAGTCTGATGTCATGTAGCAAGTCTGTCCACATATCAATAATAACCAATAAAAGTACCATCTTCCACCTTTATGACGTTATAGTTTTCAGAGTGTGTTGACATGTATCATCTCATGGTATCCTCATAAAACACTCTGTGTTTAGCAGGGCAAGTATTATTATGCTCACATTATTGATGAAGAAACAAGTTTTGAAAGACTAAGAAACAATTAGAAGGTCTGACCCTCTCACCACTCTACTAAAAGGTCCTTCTATCTTCCTGACACCTTTGGAGAAAAAAAAATTATTTACAAAATGAATAGAAAGTTGTATATAACTTCCCCCCATATTTAGAATTTACTTGTAAAATATTTTTGCACAGTCAGTGTTTTAAAAGCCATTTCTGTGGTCATGAACATGCAGTGCTGGTAGGAGTACGTTCTTAAAACTTTCAGAGTTCAGTTTAGCAATATGCGTAAAGCACCTTAAAAATGTGTGTATCCACGACCTAGAAATTGTACTTTTTGGAACTTAATGTAGACATAAAATTAGGGATATTCACAAAAACTTACATTCAGGGATTTTTTTTTACAGGATTACTTATGATAATAAAGAACTGAAGCAACTTAAATGTCCAAAAATAGGAGGGTGTTACATAATTTGTGAACATCTGAAATATTATGCAATAACTTAATTATATTTTGAAGACTGTTCAATGATATGTGAAATCTTCTACAACATAAAGAGAAACCTATAATTCTCCTTCTTTGTATGGAAGAACTACACCCACAACTCCCACACTCACATAACTTCCCTTCTGACACTTCCAGTCATCCAATGTGGAGGTTTTCCCCTCAACAAAAAACAATTTCTGTGACACCAGCTGGATGTCCTACAATTCAACTCAATTCTGACACTAATGTTAGATCCCATAGGTTAGGGGTTCAATTCCACAAAACTGCTCCCACCCACTTCAGATGCCGATCACAAGTAGGAGGGCCTCAAGTTACCCACAACTTCTAACCCATTTGGCTAGAAGTTGGAGATTCCCACAAGCCCCTCCTCAGATTCAATTAATTTGCTAGCATGCCTCACAGAAATTGGGAAAATACTTGAATTTACCACTTTACTAAAGGATTAGTAAAGGATACAGATGAACAGTCAGATGAAGAAACACAGAGGGTGCGGCCTGGGAGGGTCTGGACTGCAGGAGCCTCTATCCCCGTGGAGTCAGGATGTGTTCCTCTCCTGGTCTGAGTGTTTACCAATCTGGAAGCTCTCCAAACTGCATACAGTCTGATTGTTATGGAAGCTGCATCACGTAGGCTTATCAACTCCATTTTCAGTCCTTCCTTCTCAAGAGACTTGGGGGCAGAGCTGTAGATTCCAAGCTTCAAATCATGTCTTGTTCTTTCTGGTGACCAGACCTCATCAGGAGTCTACCCAAAGGGACTTAGTTAAAACAAAAGACACTCCTATCACCCAGGAAATACAAGAGTTTCAGGAGCCCTTTGTTGAGAGCCAAGGGCAGAGACCAATAGATATATATTGTTCTGTTATCTCACAATAATGTTAAATGACATGAGTAGAATATCAAATTGTATGTATAGTGTATGATCTCAGCTCTATAATAAAAATAACAGGAATTTTAACATAAAACTATATTTAAAAATATATTCCATAGAAACAATTATAGGGAAACACAGCTTGATAACAATGGTTATCTCTAAGTAGTAAGACAAATTACTTCATCTTTTTTTGTGTGTGTCTTCAACAATGAATATATATTATATTTATAATATAAAAATTTAGATACATTTCTTAGCATGTGTTTCCTAAGACCGACTCAAATAATTAAGTAGGTAGAGGATTTCTTACCATCTAAATGCCCATGAATATTTTACTTAATAATTAATATTCAGTAAGTGTACAATTTAATAGAGTATGATGAAATTTTGTCTGAGATATTTTATATTTAACTATTCTGATAGTTAAAGCCGTGGTTTAAGCAGCTGTTTCCTAAGCTAGCCTAGTGATTAATTTGTGATACCTGTCCTGTGATGAAGACTTAACATACTCCAGACAGCCTAATGGAACAAATTCATTCCATACTGGAGTATACATTCTGCAAAGTGAATGACATTTTCTCATTGAGTGGCTGAGTCTTTTCAAGTGTCGGGGCAGGGAGGGTGGGGCCCCTGCAGCTGGGAGTCCTGGTCCACCTAGGGCTCTTTAGACTTTCGATTTGGTTGAAGTACACCAGGTCCTGATCACGCTCAGGCGATCCCTTCCCTGTGTCTTCCATCCCCTTCGCAGTGGCCAGCTGCTGTGATTTACAGAGAGTTCTTCTCAGAGTTAACCCATCCTCAGCCTCCAAGGCTCTCAGGCTGTAAAGTCGTGAAGATTCAAGGCTTTTTGTGGATGATAGGAAACGGTCCTCACATTAAGTTCTATGGACTGAATCTATTCAGAAAGGGATCTCTCTCAAGTTTTAAAAAAGGGAAATTTACTTGTCTCCTGCTACAGAAATAAGAAACTTAAAAGATTTGTCCTTGAAGATCCAATAACTCACAATTGTAAGGTCACATACAAGGATAAGTATTATTGTAAGTAATTTCATTACAGCATTAAAAAAATGTCAGTTAGGTTTTATAAGTTGCAGAGCTCTACAACTCTTACACCCTATGAATGACAGATGATACTTACATGAAATCAGCACCTGTCTTCCATCTTACAAGATGCTCTGAGTGACATCAGTCACAAAAATCATGTGTGGACAGCCACAGCAGGCTGTCACAAAAGCAAAAAGAAAACCTACTGGCTAGGAGAAAATATTTGCAAACAATGCGACCAATAAGGGTTTAGTTTCTAAAATATTTGCAAACAATGCAACAAATGAGGGGCTTAGTTTCCAAAATATACAAGCAGCTCATACAACTCAACAACAAAAAATAAACAACACAATCCAAAACTGGACAGAAGACCTAAACAGAAATTTCTCCAAAGAAGAAATACAGATGGCCAATAGGCACATGAGAAGATGCTCATCACTAATAACTTAGAGAAATGCAAATCAAAACTACAATGAGGTACTACCTCACACCAGTCAGAATGGTCATTATTAAGAACTGTACAAATAATGAATGCTGGAGAGGATGTGGCGAAAAGGGAACCCTCCTATACTGATAGTGGGAATGTACGTTGGTGTAGCCCCTGTGGAAAACAGTATGGAAGTTCCTCAAAAAGAATTACCCATATGATACAGCAATCCCACTCCTGGACGTATATCCAGACAAAACTATAATTCAAAGAGATACATTCACCCCTATGTTCATAGCAGCACTATTCACGATAGCCAGGACATGGAAAGAACCCTAAATGTCTATCAATAGATGAATGGATAAAGAAGATGTGGTACATATAAACAGAGGAACACTACTCAGCCATAAAAAAGAATGAAAAAATGGCATTTGCAGCAACATGAATGCAGCTAGAAATTATCATACTAAGTGAAGTAAGTCAAATACAGAAAAACAAATACCATGCAATTTCACTTATATGTGGAATCTAAAATATGACACAAATGAAACTATCTATAAAACAGAAACAGAATCACAGACACAGAGAACAGACTGGTAGTTGCCAAGGGGAAGGGATAGAGTGGGAGGTTGGGGTTAGCTGATGTAAGCTTTTATATAAGAATAGATAAATACCAAGATCCTACTGTAAAACAGAGAACTATATTCAGTATCCTATGATAACTCATAATTGAAAATAATATATATATCAATAATGTATATAGATAGATGTATAACTGAATCACTTTGCCGTACAGCAGTAATTAACACATTATCAACTATAAGCGTTAGTTGCTCAGTCACGTCTGACTCTTTGCAACCCTGTGAACTGTAGCTCTCCAGGCTCCTCTGTCTATGGAATTCTCCAGGCAAGAATGCTGGAGTAGCCTTTCCCTTCTCCAAGGGATCTTCCTGACCCAGGGATCAAACCCAGGTCTCCTGCATTGCAGGCAGATTCTTTACCATCTGCTGCTGCTGCTGCTAAGTAGCTGCAGTCGTGTCCGACTCTGTGTGACCCCATAGACGGCAGCCCACCAGACTCTCTGTCCCTGGGATTCTCCAGGCAAGAATACTGGAGTGGGTTGCCATTTCCTTCTCCAATGCATGCATGCATGCTAAGTCACTTCAGTCGTGTCTGACTCTGTGCGACCCTATGGACAGCAGCCCACCAGGCTCCTCTGTCCACAGGATTCTCTAGGCAAGAATACTGGAGTGGGTTGCCATTTCCTTCTCCCTTTACCATCTGATACTTCAACAAAAAATTCAATAAATGAACAGCAGAGGGCATTGGAGACTTTTCAGAAAAAAAAAAAGTAACCTAAAGAAAGGATTCTGAAATTCACTTTAAGTGAGGGATGCCCTAGGAATTTAATAACTTTCTTAATTATAAACTTTTGAAATAAATATATCTTACAATTTCTGTTCTTCTTACAAAATCTTAATAAACTCAATAATTTAGAGTAATAACTATAACACTTAAGAAGTAGTTAATGAATATGTAGGTAATCCCATCTTATTTGTTTTGTAAATCCCATGTTATTTGTTTTCATGCAGATGATGTACCAGAAAAAGCTTGTTAATGTAGTCAAATTTCTCTCACATTGAACACCTTGAGAAATCGTCTGGTTTACAAATATCTGAAGAAGATTCTCAGGATATACATTAAGCAATGTGTGTGTGTGTGTGTGTGTGTGTGTGTGTGTGTCTAAGATAATATTTATTGCAAACAAAGTTAACTTATAAGAGAAAAACTTTAAAAGCTCACTTTAGGCTAGAGTTCTTATATGTGCTAACTTTTCATTGCACTTCTACAAAGCAGCAATAGTGTTGCAACCATTTACATTACAGTACCATTAACATATACTCTGAGTAGAAATTCCATTTACATTTTACATATTTTGAGGCAATACTGTTAGTTGTGTACAGGGTCAGGATTAATACTACACAATAAAATTTCTGTGATTAAATAATACCCCTCATTATCTCTAATACTGCTTTCTATCTTGATGTATATTTTAATCTAATAATAATATTTTCATCCTTTTATTTCAAACCTGTGACATTATATTTGGGACTTGTCTCTTATAAACAGAATATAGATAGATATTTTAAATCTATTTCAAGAACCTGTATCAACATGTAAATTGAATCTACCTACTTTTTTGTAATTACTTTTACATTTATACTTATTCATACCATCTTATTTTGTGTTTTCTATTAACCTTGCCTTTTTGTGCCTTTTTTGTAGTTCTTGCTGTTCCTGCTTTTATTCATTCATGTCTTTAGTTTAAATGTTTTTCTTTGTTCACCTTTTGCCTCTATAGTAATTTGAAAGGCTATTTTCTTCTAATCATTATCCTTAAATTTTTCACATACTCACTTGACTTAGCAAATATCTAATCAATCAATATCTCTATCTTCATCTCAAATAATAGAATTCTCTAACATAAGTCTTTTCCCTTCCATCTTTCATGTCATTTATTGTCTTGTGCTTTTTAGTTCCACCTTGTTTTTGAAGCCAAGCAAGTAGCTATTATTATTGCTGTTTATATTTAAAGCTTATTTAAATTTAGCAAAGTTTATCAATTTATTTGCTCATCTCTTTTCTTCTAGATTTATTTTTGTTTGAGAGTCTCTGAGTAATTTCTTCAGACAATGAAGTGTTTTTATTTTACCCCCACTCTTAAGTAATAACTTCGTTGACATACACTGTCTCTCAGTGGGCTTCCCAGGTGGCTTCAGTGGTAAAGAATCTGCCTGCCAGTGTAGGAGACACAGAGACACAGGTTCTATCCCTGAGTCAGGAAGATTCCCTGGAGTAGGAAATGGCAACCCACTCCAGGATTCTTGCTTGGAAAATTCCATGGACAGAGGAGGCTGGTGGGCTACAGTCTGTGGGGTCAGAAAGAGCCAGACACGACTGAGTGACACGCACACAGCACTGTCTCTCAGTACTCTGAAGAAGTACAGTTTTTGCTAATGAAAACTCTTCTATTTGTCTAATTTACTTCCTTTGTGGAGAATCTATTTTTTATTTTTGGTTATTTTTAAAATTTTTTCCCTTTGTTATAATAGTTTACATTTCAGTATTCTGTGTGTGTTTAGATCTTTTTGTTCACTTTGGTTTGTTTTAAAGTCAAGTTTATTGAGGTATAATTTCCACAAAGTAAAACTCACCCATCTAAAAACAAAAAATATAAAATAAAATAAAACAAAAAAACCCAAAACTTTCTCCAAATCAAGGTTGCAAAGATTTCCCTCTACATTTTCTTATGGAAGTTTTTCTACTTTTAGGTTTTACATTTAGGCCTATGCCTCATTTCAAGTTAGTTTTTATAAATTAGTCAGAGTATGAGGTGAGATACATTTTTTTACATAAGGATGTTAAAGATCAGTTGTTCCAGCATCATGTTGGAAAATATGATCATCTTAATGGATTAAAAAAAAACATTTAGCAAAATTCAGTACCCAGTCCTGGTTAAAAACCCTCCACAAACTTGGAGGCGAAGGAATTTCCTCCACCTAATATAGGCATTCATGAAAAACACACACTTAGTACCACACTTAACCATAAAAGACTGGATGCTTTTTCCTTTTAAGATCTGAAACAAGGCACAGTTGTGCACTCTCACCACTTGATTGTTCTGGAGGCCCTAAGTATTATAATAAGGCAATAAAGGGAAATGCAAGGCATCTACGTTGGACAGAAGGAAGTAAAATTGGCTATATGTAGACATGACCATCTAAGTAGAAAATTCTAAGGACTATTATACAAAGCTAACTGAATTAATTAAAAAGTCTACAAGAAACAAGGTCAATAAGAAAAAAATCAATTCTATTTCTAAGGGCTTAAAATGGCATTTGGAAATTGAAATTTAAAGACAATGCCATTTATAATAAAATACAAAATGTGAAATACTTAGGGATAAATTTAATGAATTATATACAAGACCTATTTTCTGAAAACCATAAAGCACTGCTGAGAGAAAATGAAGGTCTAAATAAGTGGAGTGAAATACCATATTCAAGGAAAATAAGATTCAAGATGGCATATACCTCACACTAATTATTGATTCATTGTTCAGTCAAAATTTTTAGCTGGCTTCTATTTTATTTTATTTATTTATTTTATTTATTTTTTTTTTAATAAATTTACTTATTTTAGTTGGGGGCTAATTACTTTACAATATTGTAGTAGTTTTTGCCATAGACTGACATGAATCATTTTAAATTCTATTTAAAAAATGGAAATTGACAAGTTACTTCTAAAATGGAAATGGAAATGTAAAATGCCAAGTATAGCCAAAACAATTTTTAAAAAATAGCTAAGTTTGAGGACTTATCTTACTTAATTTTAAGACTTATTTTAAAACTGCAATAATCAACACAATGTTGTATGATTGTAAGAAGAGACATTTAAATCAGTGGGACAGAATAGAGACTATAGAAATAGACCTAAAAATATCTGGTTAGTTAATTTTTGAGGAAGGTAGTACTATAATTATAATACAACAATAGGAGGAGAATACTTTTCTCAGAAAATGTGCTGAAACTTTAAATATCCATATGCCTCTCCATCCCTCCTCCAAAAGAACATTAACCTTTACATCACAGCATACACAAAAATTTGAAATACTTAAGTTGCAAATAGAAGAGCTAAACTATAAAAGTTCTAGAAGAAAACGTAGGGAAAATCTTGTGACCTCGAGTTTGGCAAAGATTTCTTAAATAAGATACAAAAAGCATGAATTACAAAAGGAAAAATTATAAATTGGATTTCCTCAAAATTCAGAAGTTTTGCTCTTCAGAATGAAGAGCCTAGGAAAGATTGAGAGAAAATATTTATGAAACATTGATTAACAACTTGTACCCAATCCTCCAATTAAAAATAAAATTAAAAAAGGACTGTATCCAGAATATGCAAAGAATTCTTACAACAATGATAAGAAAAACTGACTATTTTAAATGAGCAAAAAAAAAAAAAAAAATTGAACATACACTTAAACTAAGAAGATATATAAATGGCAACTAAGCCCACAAAAAGATGCTCAAAATAATTAGTCATTATGGAAATGCAAATTGAACCACAAAATTATTAGATACTACTTCAAACCTACCAAAATGGCTAAAACTAAAAATACTGACAATACCAAGTATTGACAAGGATATAGAGCAGTGGGAACCCTCATACATTGCTCGTAGGAATATAAAATGGTACAGCCATCTTGGAAAACCATTTGACTTTCTTATAGAATTAAACATAATTTACCATTTGACCCAGAAATTCCATTCCTAGGTGTTTACCCAAAATATACATTCACAAAAAGACTTGTACTTAAATATTCATAGCAACTGTATTCATAATAGCCGGGAAAGAGAAACAAATGTCTATCAACTGGAGAATGGCAAATAAATCATGGTGTATTTATACAATGGAGTATTACTCAGCAATAAAGACATGAAATATTGATATCCATAGCAATGTATATGAGCTTCAAAAACCTTATGCTAAATGATAGAAGCCAGGAACATATATGATTCTACATACATGAAATTCTAGAAAAGGCAAAACTACTGGTGGTTTCCAGGTGCCTGAGATGGAGAGGATGGGAAGGGAAGGGGCACTGACTGCAAAGGGGCACAAAGGAAATTTTGAGAGCAATGGGAATGTTCATGGCAGTGATCACACCCTGTCAGTATTTGTAAAAACTGATCAAATGTATACTTACAATTGAGTTTTATTTAACATAAATTATATACCTCAATAAAGCTTTTTTTTTTTTTTTAATTACTGAATTCATGTTTCCCCATTCCTCTCCTACTCCTGAGCATGAGATCCAAGTTCAGGGTTGTTAGGTAGCGTTAGAGTTCAGGGTGGCTGTCTAGTTAGTGGTGTCTGACCATGCTGATTCCTCCCGAGACATGCATCCACCTGTGTCCCCTATGTAGGCCTCCATGCTGGCATCGTCTGAGAATCCTACATCCCTGTTTGATGCTCAATTGTATGATCCACAGAACTTTCTGAAGTAATGTCTTCTCATCATAACACCAAGGGCTCTCAGGGTGCAGCACTCCCAGTCAACCTCAACACCTACTCCACTCAAAAATCTCTTCAACCCTCTCTGCTTTATCACATGAAAGGGTAGGACTGATGATGGCTCTGGAAACTTGCCACTTTCCCCAAGTCCTACTTGGCAAGAGAGGCACATTATCCCTCTGATGTCCTGGAAAGTCCAAGTTTCACTGTCTCATTTCCTGAGCTTGATCATGGGTGGACAGAGTGCCTCAGGGGACCATGCCAGCTTGATTCCTCACCACCTCTCCTTGTTCCCCAGCTCAGAAAGAGGGTGTTTTGATTTATTTTATTTTTAATTTCCTCTTCCAATGTACAATAGGAAGATTGTCTTGCTAAATATTCTTCTAACCCTATCATTTCAGTTCAGTTCAGTCACTCAGTTGTGTCCGACTCTTTGCCATCCCATGGACTACAGCACTCCAGGTTTCCCTGTCCATCACCAACTCCGGAGCTTGCTCAGTCTTATGTCCATCGAGTCGGTGATACCATCCAACCATCTCATCCTCTGTTGTCCCCTTCTCCTCCTGCCTTCAATCTTTCCCAGCATCAGGGTCTTTTCTAATGAGTTGGCTCTTCCCATCAGGTGGCCAAAGTATTGGAGCTTCATCTTCAGCATCGGTCCTTCCAATGAATATTCAGAACTGATTTCCTTTAGGATGGACTGGTTTGATCTCCTTGCAGTCCAAAGGACTCTCAAGAGTCTTCTCCAACACCATGGTTTAAAAGCACTCAGCTTTCTTTATGGTCCAACTCTCACATCCATACATGACAACTGGAAAAACCATAGCTTTGACTAGATGGACCTTTGTTGACAATTAATGTCTCTGCTTTTCTAACCCTGTAATAAGCAATGTAAAAACCTTTGCCTTTAGAGAAAGGAAAGAAATTGAGTAAGGGATGCTGCCTGGGGAGAGGAAGACAAAAATAGAGATCTGCCTTGGACCAGAGGAAACCTGTAAACAGGAAATACTCATGCAATGAAAATAGAAATCTGTGAAATTTCTAAATATGGGATAAGGAACTTGCTTGCTTTAGTTACTGTCTGTAAAGTTGGCTCTTCCCACAGGGCTTCCCTGGTTGCCTAATGGTTAAGAATCTGCCTGCCGATGCAGGGGACATGGGTTTGATTCCTGGTCCGGGAAGATCCCACATACCACAGAGCAACTAAGCCCCACAAGCCACAACTACTGAGGCCATATACCATGCCCACTAAAACCCATGCACCTAGAGCTCATGCTCTGCAACAAAAGAAGCCACTGCAATGAGAAGCCTGTGCACCCAAACGAGAGAATAGGCCCTGCTCTCTGCAACTAGAGAAAGCTCACATACAGCAACAAAGACCCAGTGCAACCAAAAATAAATACAAATAAAATCTAGGGAAAAAAAAAGTTGGCTCTTCCGTGACTCACAGTTGACACATATTCTTTTTAAGGACTTTTAAAATTTTTAGTTGCTCCCTTTCTGCTTCTCCAGTACCCAATATCCTACATAGCCTTTCTTATCCTAGATTTAACCATCTCACAGTGGGATTTGAAGATTAGGTTTACCAGGACTCTCACACCAAATCCTAAGGAGAGCTCTGGGACAAAATCATGCTGAAGAGGACCCAGGTCACCTTTTCCAGACCATAGATTCCTGAAATAATTTGGTCCAGTCCCAGGCTGACCTCTGTTTACTTTTTTTCCCTATAAAAATAATCCAAGGCATATTGTATATGAAAGCAGAGGAACCAGGCAGAGATGGGAGAGGGCTGCCATTTATTGAGGACTATATGCTGAATCTGGGCAGAGACTTCACATACACTGTCCCATTTTATCTTTGCAACAACTCTTAAATCATCTTGCAGTTAAGGAGACAGCCACTTAGAGGCTGAAGGTCTTACCCAAGGTTATACAGGAAGGGGAGAGGAACGAGATAAGCCCACACTGAGGAACTTCCAAGTAGTCAATCAGTTAGCCCATGCTGTCATCCTGGTAGACTAAGTAAAAGACACTAATCTCAGTCTTAGAAGAAATAACAGGAGAAGGGGGAGGACAGAGGGAAGGAGAAGGAAGAAGGGAGAGACCTGGGTTCTTGCAGATCAGAGGCAGTGACACTCCCATATTTCATGAACATCTTTGCTACGGAAACAGACCCATGTAGACCCACAGTTTCTCCTGACTGTGATATGGGGAAGAGAAAAGATGTAAATGACAGAAGAGGTATACAAGGCAATGGTCTGATTAGATAGGATAGACAAATGTTGGAATGTTATGAATGTGCTTTCTGGTATCATTTTTTTTTTTTTTAATTCAAGCAAAGACAATGGAACTTCAAAACCATGGACATTTTCGTAGCAAGAGTGAGGAATGGCCTACAATGTGAAGATTCTAGATTATATGCACATGTGTAAGAATCTCTGTTTAACAGACCTTTTGGAAGACTGGCAGAAGATAGCAGAAGATGTCAGAAATGCCCAGAAATACTTGGGCATTTCATAACTCACACAGGCTTTGATACTCGGTCTCTGCTTAATACTAAATTATTTGGAAACCATTAGGGAGATCAATAGGAACTCTCAGGCACTCTTTGAATTTCTGAAGCCTGACCGGACTTGTGGACTGATTGTAAATTATTACAGATGTAAGATCCAGCATTTCTTGTCATACTTCGTATATGTGAAGGCATTCCTTTGGTTTGTAACTATAACAACAAGTTCTATAGTCCATGGTTTTGCACAGATCAGTCTTAAGGCCTTTTGGACTGACAATCACTGCTTTACAAGAATTAATTTGTTTCTAACTGATTTATACTCTGCTGGCCTGCTCTTTCCCAAAGGGCTCCTAGCCTTACATCTTTGTGGCGACAGAATTTGAATTCCACCAGCCTGCCTGTGTTCTTGATCCTGCTTTCCACTACTGGAGGCCTAGGGGCAAGGGCTTTGCTAAGACCGAGGCAAGTGTAGCACAGAGTAAAATGCAAAAGAGTAAGGGATCTAGAGCAGTAAACATGGGTTTGAATAAATACTGTCGTTTATTGCTGTCTGATCTTAGTCACATCATTTATATTCTCTGACCTTCAATTCCCTCACCTATGAAATGGAGATAATTATTCTTATGGAACATGGCTGTTGTAAGGATTAAGTAAAACAATATGAGGGAAAGTTTTGTTTAAATAGTAGGGGACTATATAAATGTTTTTATAATTAGGTGCACAGGTAAGTGACCATTGGTCAAGAGTAAGTGCATGCTTATGGGGGCAATCAGGAGGATATGTTAGAGACAAAAATCATGTCAGTTTCACATCTGTGTAGAAGAACTGTCATGGAAACAGTTCTTCCTGAAATAGATGGTACTCACCATCATGACCCAATATGTTACACCCACTCAAAAATGAGTAACATAGAGCTCCTTTTAGCAGTGCAGATTTCTAAGAAGAAAGCAGGAAGCTTTAAAGAAAGGATAGCTTTTCTTATATCTGTGTTTGGGGTGGGAGTGTGCAGGAGGAGGTGATAGGACCGTGAAATGAATTGGGAGTGGGGCTAGAGCTCTCTCAGCATCTTTCCATCCCAGAGAAGGGAGCTCATCCTGTAAGAGTCCTGGGTTCCCTATGATCATGGACAGTTAACAGATTCCTCACTGGCCGTGGTGGTTGTTTAGTCACTGAATCATGTCCAACTTTTGCAACCCCATGGACTATAGCTCGCCAGGCTCCTCTGTCCATGGGATTTCCCAGGCAAGAATCCTGGAGTGAGTTGCCATTTCCTTCTCCAGGGGATCTTCCAGACCCAGGGATCAAACCCATGTTTCCTGCATTGACAGGCAGATTCTTTACCACTAAGCTATCTGGGAAGCCCTCCTCATTGATTACACATGCATATATTATCATTTAAGACTTAACTCTCTAATACTGTGAACATTTACTTTAAAGTTTAGATATGCACTTGGAGCTTCCTCTCAAGAGTTTTGTTTTCTTTTAAGTGTATGAAATGTTTTTAATTAAAGGATGTCCAAGCCACATTGTTAGTTTAACCCTTTGATTTTGAACCAGATTTTATCTACTGACTGCAGTAGTTTCACTTATTTTTTTTCTGTGCAAGAATGGTTTTTTGTGGGGTTTTTTTCAAGATTCTTTTTTGAGTGGCTCTTTTTCTTTCTCATTTTTTTAGGAACAGAAAGAAGCTGTGGTTTGATTTGCTGGGTCTTTGAATGACAAAGCTTTTCTATTCCTTCTTCTTAAAAACATGACCTGAAATCTGTATCTATATGTTATTAATAAAAAAAAGTTTCAAGTCTAATCTTGTCTTTGCATGGTACTAATGAGTATTATTTAATTGTACATAGAATAAAGTACCTAGACATGAAAAAATTCAATAATTGTATCTGTTGCATTTAAGACTGCCAATGTCTTAATATCTGATAATGATCTTGTTGTTGTTATTGTTGAATTAATTGGATCCGAGGTGACTGCAGGCTGCATGTTGGGTTGGCTGCCCAGTATTCTGAGCCTGTCACACTGTGGACCAGAGGCCTCTCAGAAAGAAAAGCCTTCAGTGTAGACTTTAATGTTACCTTCAAAAGAGAATACACATGTAATCACAGAGACGCACTGACAAGATTGAGAGGCACTTGCCCTACAACTTTAAATATACCACAGTTTTTAACCCCATTTTGACATTTTTATGTTTTTTAATAAATATAGGAAACTGAAACAACAAAAAATTAGGTGTCCCAGACTTTTCCTGTCCTCCAAGGGGTCTAGCTCTGAATTATTATGTAATAATATAATGTAATTATATTATGTAATTATGTATAAATTATATATATGTATATATGTATTGTGTATAAATTATTTATACATAATTATGTATAAATTATATATGTATACATATATGTATATTATATATGTATGTTATATTATATTATGTAATTATGTATAAATATTATGTAATTATTCATGTAACTAACCTTTTATAGCAGTGGTGATGGGGAAAGGAGTATGTGATTATGTTTCCAGGGCAATTAAAAATGCTAAATTAAGAAAAATAATGCCCAGGTTCTGTGTGGGACAAAGAAATACTATGTTTGACTCTACATTACACCTCACTATTCTAAGATAAGCAAAATGTATGCCTGTTTAGTGACTAGTGATATCAAAAGGCAATATGGTGGTTTCCCGCTGCATCTATTTTGAAGCAAGCATTGCCATTTTACCTTCAAAGTCACATCATTTGTGTATCCTGCCCATTCTCTGGTGTGTGGGGTTTTCAGTTTTGTGCATGTGTTTCTTGTAAATGTCAAGACAAATCTCCTGAACAGTTCAAAATCAAGACAAAAAAACAAACAAACAAAAAAAAAAAAAAATCAAGACAAAATGATCACCTCTTTAGCTTTAGAGAAGAGGAAGTAGTGGTGTATCTTACAAAACAAGGCATGCCCTGCAATGTTTATTGCTTAATTATTCTTTGGGAAGCTTCCTATTTTGGCTCTATCTTTTAGCCCCGAGGTGAAGTGTGAATAATAGAGGAGTTCAGTGTTCTTCTGCAATGGGACTAAAGCTTTTACTTTTCTTCTTTCCTCCTTCACCGGCCTTTTGTTTTCTGTGTCAAAGCTCAGTACATGTCCTTTCCCTTGTAGAAAGCCTCAGACAGCCACGGCCTCGCTCCTCTGGACTCCTACAGTGTAGCATGGCGCTGCCTTGTTACAGCTCTCAGTACCTAACCTTCCAGTCAGGGTTGCTTCACTGAAGAACTTTCCCTGCGAATGGCACTCACTGGGAACATGTAGTTGCCCCATAACCCTGCTTCTGCATCCATGCTTTCACAGCACCTCTTTCAGTTACTCATAATTTGTATATTTATCTCTGTGATTCTGTGATTAATTGCCATCTTGCTCACCAGTCTGTGAACCACCCTGAGGTCAGGGACTTGTCTGGTTTTGCTCACTATGGCATCCATCTGCTACCCATAGCACAGGGACTGGCTTAAAGCCTCTAAATTGTCTCCTTGCCTCCAAATTCACACCCTTTCCAGATCATTCTTCTCACTGCCAGCAACATCTTTACAAATTCAGATAACTTCTCTCTGCAAAAAATGTAATGGTTCCCAATACATATAGATTAAAATCTAAATTCTAGGATACAAGATTCTTTTTAAGCCTTATCCACATTTCTAAGAAAATTGCTTTTTATTTAGGTTTATCTTCATGGACTACATTAAAGTCTATGACTGTGTGGATCACAACAAACTGTGGGAAATTCTTAAATAGATGGGAATACTAGACTACCTTACCTGACTCCTGAGAAATCTGTATGCAGATCAAGAAGAAACAGTTAGAACTGGACATGGAAAAATGGACTGGTTCAAAATTGGGAAAGGAGTATGTCAAGGCTATATATTGTCACCCTGCTTATTTAACTTATATGCAGAGTACATCATGTGAAATGCTGGACTGGATGAAGCACAAGCTAGAATCAAGATTGCCGGGAGAAATATCAATAACCTCAGATATGCAGCTGACACCACCCTTATGGCAGAAAGCAAAGAGGAACTAAAGAGCCTCTTGATGAAAGTGAAAGAGGAGCGTGAAAAAGTTGGCTTAAAATTCAACATTCAAAAAACGAAGATCGTGGCATCCAGTCCTATCACTTCATGGCAAACAGATGGGGAAACAATGCAGACAGTGGCAGACTTCATTTTGGGGGGCTCCAAAATCACTGCAGATGGTGATTGCAGCCATGAAATTAAAAGACGCTTGCTCCTTGAAAGAAAAGCTATGACCAACCTAGACAGCATATTAAAAAGCAGAGACATTACTTTACTGACAAAGGTCCATATAGTCAAAGCTATGGTTTTTCCAGTAGTCATGTATGCATGTGAGAGTTGAACCATAAAGAAAGCTGAGTGCCAAAGAATTGATGCTTTCGAACTGTGGTGCTGGAGAAGACTCTTGAGAGTCCCTTGGACTGCAAGGAGATCAAGTCAGTCAATCCTAAAGGAAATCAGTCTTGAATATTCATTGGAAGGACTGATGTTGAAGCTGAAGCTCCAATACTTTGGCCACCTGATGCGAGGAACTGACTCTGGAAAATACCCTGATGCTAGGCAAGATTGAAGGCGGGAGGAGAAGGGGATGACAGAGGCTGAGATGGTTGAATGGCATCACCGACTTGATGGACATGAGTCTAAGCAAGCTCTGGGAGTTGGTGCTGGGCAGGGAAGCCTGGCATGTTGCAGTCCATGGGGTCGCAGACAATTGGACACGACTGAGCAATTGAACTGACTGATTGTACCTTATCTTGTATGACACAGAAATTATTTCCCTGCATTCCTTCCTCTTTAGATTGTAAATCGCTTGCACCTTTGTAGACTCTTGGTCTTCATAAAACGACTCAATAAATGTTTGCTTAATTGATTTAGGTATTATGGAGATATATATGGCTCTAGAACCACTATACTTGATAGCTATGTAGTTCTTACACCAGGCATTTAGAAGTTTTATAAATATTCTCTTGTTTACATCACTGTGGCCTGTGAGTATATATTGTTGTTTTATTTACAGCTCTCAAGTCATATTGACTGCAGCATGATAATATTAGTACAATGGGCTTCGCTATATTAACTAATCCTTGAATATTTTTTTGTCTGTTAAACTTTGGTATCTACTTAAAGCCTTTCTGTCACTATATTTAACTAGATTGATTAGTGTTTTATATTTAATTCACATGAGACTTTTGCACTCGCCTCTATTGTGTTTTTTTACTTTCTTACTCTCCCTTTCTTTTCTAACGGCTGAAGTTTGTCTGATAATGTCTATTAAAATTCCATTAGTGTCCTTTAGTTGCTTTCCTATGTAAAATGTCTTACCTGCCATAAAATATTTAGAATGTTTTCAAGATAGTAGAGCCTGAAAACATCAACAGACTCAGGAATTTGTGCAAATTCAGCATGACATCTTCTTTTGTTGCCCAGGTAAGCTGTACCATATTTAAAGGTGCCATGCGCTGAGAAGATAGCCTGAGCTTCCGTTTTCAGGTTAATGCCATCTGGATTATAAAGATTCCAAGAGCCTTGAAAATATATTTTTAAATAAATTGGTGTACTTTACTTTGCAAAACTGTAATAGCATAAAACTGGAAACATTCCATATATTTATAAATAAAGGATTATTTGACTAGCTTGTGGCACACCTATGCAAAGGGGTGCCTTGCAGCTGTGAAATGAAATGAGAACTATCTCTACAAATATAGAGAAATATTTAGGAAGTTCTTCAGTATATATTATTAAGTCTAGATGTCTAGGTTTTGCTTCAAAATAATATGGAGAGTGGAGATGGAAAGTGAAAGGGTTTAGATAAAAAAAATTACTCATGAATTGTTATTTGTTGAAGTTACTATGGTTATGTTTGATATATTTCTTAAAGAAAAGGCTAAAAGAAAGAGCTGAAAATAACAGTAATGACCTGATTTTCTGAAGAAAATGTTTTGCTGGGAAAGCCCTAAACATTTTTCATCCATGAAATGATTGAACGTACATATTTTAGCTTATTAACACAAATCTAGATATGTCATCAAGCCATCTCCAGTTCCCTGAAGACTTAAACAATAAACTGACTAAGGTTGTGCTATCTTAATAATAACAGGTTCTATTTTTTAAAAAACTGTATTATGGCATTAAAAATATGTGTGTTAAAGGAGGGGCAGTCCAAACAATATCAATTACTATTAATATCACATAAAGAAAAACAACCAGACATTCAGTGCTTCATGATGGAAGTGCATGCTATACCTGTGAAGTGTTTTTGTAGCAAGAGGAGGAAGGCAAGTGCATGTGCAATTTATGGCTGTGGTGATAGTATAGCAGAAGCTAGAAGTCCAGAGGCATTATCACATCTAATATGCATTTTCTTTATGAAACAGAAAAATTAGTTACTATCACTTCCATTTTAGAGAGGAGAAAACAATGAATCAGTGATATGCCTGTGACCACTTTAATAAATTCAGGAATCAGAGCCTACCATGCCATCTAGATTCATATTTTAGAACATATTTTCCATATTAAAGGAAGGAGGATCCCTATCATCAGAGCAGGGATAACATAGACATGAGAGGCGAAACGTGCTCAACAGAACCTTAAAATTACATAGGCAGAACAGTCTTTGACATAAAACAGCAATATATTTTTGGATCCTCTCCTAAAGTAAATGAAATAAAGGCAAAAGTAAACAAATGGAACCTAATTAAACCTAAAGCTTTTGTGCAGCAAAGAAAACCATCAACAAAATGAAAAGACAGCCTACTGAATGGGAGAAAATATTTCCAAGTGATATGACCAATAAGGCATTAATATCCAACATATATAAATATCTCATACAACTCGACATCAAATAAAACAACCAATCAAAAAATGGGCAGAAGACCTGAAAACACATTTTACCAAAGAAAAATGTAGATGGCCAGCCAAAATGCACATGAAAAGATGCTCAACATCGCTAATCATCAGGGAAATGCAAATCAAAACTACAATGAGGTATCACCTCACTTGTCAGAATGGCTAACATCAAAAAGACCACAAGTAACATAATCTGGCATTCATGTGGAAAAATGGGGAACCCTCCTACACTATTGACGGGAATGTAAATTGGTGCAGTCACTGTGGAGAACAGAATGGGGGATTCCGCAAAAAACTAAAAATAGAACTACCATGTGACCCAGCAATTCCATTCCTTGGTATATATCTGAAAAAACACTAATTCAAAAAACTACATGTGCCCCAATGTTCACTGCAGCACTACTTACAACAGCCAAGATATGGAAACAACCTAAATGTCTGTCAACAGATGAATGGATAAAGAAGATGCAGAAAACCATTCAATGGAATACTACTCAGTCATAAAAAAGAATGAAATTTTGCCATTTGCAGCAACATGGATGGATTTGGAGGGCATTACACTAAGTGAAATAAGTCAAACGGAAAAAAGATAAATACTGTATGATATCGCTTATATGTGGAACCTAAAAAATGCAACAAACTAGTGAATATAACATAAAAGAAACAGACTCATAAATATATAGACAAACTAGTGATTACCAGCAGGAAGGTACAAACTGTAGGGTGTAACATAGGCTCAAGGATGTATTATACAACATAAGGAATAGAACCGGTATTTTGTAATAAGTGAAATGGAGAGTAACTTTTAAAAATTGTATAAAAATTAAAAAAAAATTAAAGCAAAAAGAAATTATGACAGTTGAAGTTATCCTGTCTAGTAAGAGAAGAAAGCAGGTACGCTCTTCTGTTGAGTGCACATTCACATATGCGGAGATCAAAAGAGCAGATTAGATTGGCAGTGGAGGCCTCTTACCGGCTCTCAGAGGAGCAGCCATCCCAGTGCCACCAAAGTAAACTGGTAGAGACCTTGCTAGCCAACACAGGGGTCCTTTTAGAAATGACTCTAGGTCCACTTGACTACATGAGCAAATCAATGGTCAATAAACAGGGCTGGTTTCAAGAATGCGTGACCTGTGCAGTGATAAAATGACCCATTTTTGAAGGGGCCTGTACTTGGCTTAATGTTCTGGTGTCACCAGCTTGAAATACTTAGTAGTTTTGTTTTGAGCTTGTATTTTGTAAGTGGAGTCTGATGGAACAGTTGAGCATATGCACAGGAGCCCAGGGGCCGGCCAGGTGTTGGGGCACACAAGCATACAGGCCTGAGCAGGGGCAGCAGCTGGCAGTGTGGGTACCGAGCAATTAGCCTGGTGGCCGTGTGCACAAGTGCATGCCCAAGGCAGAGTAGGGCACCACAGGGTGTTGTTTTTTATGTTTCCAAAAATAATTTGCATTAACTTTGTGCTTTATTTTAAGGATAAAGGTTCTGTTTATTAATCCAATCAATGAATAATAATTGAGTGCCTACTACAATACTCAGTGAACAAAATTAGGTTTATTTTCTGCCTTCATGGAACCTAAATTCTAGTTACTAATTATTTTTTCCAATTAATGAAATAATCTACTCTTTAAAATCGGAAGTATTGCTTTGAGTGTATCAATGGAGAGCACCTTTGCAACAAAGCAGTCTTTTATAGTAATGTGATTGCAGCTAAGTTTCCTGACCTATAATTTCATTGAATAGATTACTCTAATTGCTTTTATTATCCTATCCTCCATTAATTTTTACTTTATAACTGAAGATATCCATAAATAGCTAAATATGGAATGATTTTATTTTAGAATTGTGAAAAATGGAAGACAGTACCACAGACACAGAACAAGAGGAGGAAGAGGAGAAAGGTAGAAAGGCTCAAGAAGACCCCATTTATGCCATTGCACCCACAATTAATATCCAAGATGAGCGACTTGTTGATTTATCTACAACTCCAGCTTTCATTTGTCTGCATGAGGTACATATATATTTATTTCTATCTTTATAAATTACTACAATGAGACTTGCCTCCTTATCTACTTAAAAATTCAGATGAAGTTAATATCATTATCAAAATAATTTATTATATGTAATCTGTATGTGATACTTACTGTTTGAAGCTCTTTAAAATAATCCCTATCTTCTCTTCCAAAAGCCTATCATACAATCCTGGACTAATGCAGTAGTGTAGGTTCTGATACTTTAAAGGCATAATAAATCTTTACATACATGCAACTACTTAAGTACATTCTGTCTGTTGGTAAATTAATTAAGAGAGATTTCTTTCATTATTGGATAGACTACTTTGGTAAAATGAAGATAAAAGGTTTTGTCTTATAATGATAGACAGAATATACATTTAGTTAACTAAATGTGGTTACTTCAGAAGAGCACTGAAATATACTGTTTTCTGTTAGCAGAGAAGCAAAATAGGGAAAATGATTTTTGTTACATTTTTGTCTGATTTTTTTAAAAAATAAGATGAACATTTAGGAAATACCCAAAAATGAGGAGAATATTTTCTTTAATAGTAACTGACCACATAGCAACTTGTCAGTTTTGAGAGCTATACTTGAGAAAAGAATTTAGAGGATATATGAATTCTGGACTCCTACTTTACATGAATATAACTGAATAAAACATCTAAGAAATTTGATAGTAATAATAAAAATAAGCTAAAAAAATCTTTGGGTAAAATCAGAGTTTACTTAAAACCAGAAGCAAAAGTAAATCCCCACCCAAATATTTTGTTGGTGTAAATGTTTTGAATAATTGATTCTTGAGCTTTTGTTTTACATATACATATAAACCACATATCAGGCACACCTGATGTCAGTTTGTCCCATTACTCATGTTTTCAGCTTTTATCACTTGGTTAAGGTGGTGACTTCTAGCTTTCTTTTCTATCAAGTTATTGTTTTTCTTCTCAAAATTAATAAGGCCCTATGGGGAGATAATCTGAGGCTATATAAGTATCCTCTTTGAGGTCATTCAGTCACTAAGTCATGTCCAACTCTTTGCAACCCCATGGACTGCAGCACACCAGGCTTCCCTGCCCTTCACTATCTCCTGGAGTTTGTTCAAATTCATGTCCATTGAATTGGTAATACTATCTAACCATCTTATCCTCTGCTGCCCTTTTCTCCTTTTGCCTTCAATCATTCCCAGCATCAGGGTCTTTTCCAGTGAGTTGGCTCTTCCTATCAGGTGGCCAAAATATTGGAGCTTCAACATCAGTACTTCCAATGAATATTCAGGACTGAGATTGACTGATTTGATTTCTCTGTAGTCCAAGAGTCTCTCAAGAGTCTTCTCTAGCAGCATAATTTGAAAGCATCAATTCTTTGGCACTCAGCTTTCTTTATGGTCCAACTCTCACATCCATACATGACTACTGGAAAAACCGTAGTTTTGACTGTATGAACCTCTGTCAGCAAAGTGTTATCTCTGCCTTTTAATCTGCTGTTCTTCCAAGGAGCAGGCACATTTAATTTCATGGCTGAGTCACTGTCTGCAGTGATTTTGGAGCCCAAGAAAAGAAAATCTGTCACTGTTTTGATTTTTTCCCCATCTATTTGCCATGAAGTGATGGGACCAGATACTATGATCTTTGTTTTTTAAATGTCAAGTTTTAAGCCAGCCATTTCACGCTCTTCTTTCACTTTCATCAAGAGGTTCCTTAGCTCCTTTTCACTTTCTGCCATTAGAGTGATATCATCTGCATATCTAAGGTTGTTGATGTTTCTCCTGGCAATCTGGATTCCAGCTTGTGATTCTTTCAGCCCAACATTTCACATAATGTACTCTGCATATAAGTTAAATAAGCAGAGTGACAATATACAGACTTGTTGTACTCCTTTCCCAATTTGGAATCAGTCAGTTAGTTGTTCTATGTCTGGTTCTAATTGTTGCTTCTTGACCTGCATACAGGTTTCTCAGGAGACAGGTCTGGTACTCCCATCCCTTTCAGAATTTTCCACCATTTGTTGTGATCCACACAGTCAAAGGCTTTAGCGTAGTCAAAGAAGCAGATTTTTTTTTTCTGGAATTTCCTTGCTTTTTCTGTGATCCAGCAGATGTTTGCAATTTGATCTCTGGTTATTCTGCCTTTTCTAAACCCAGTCTGTACATCTGGAAGTTCTCAGTTCACATACTGCTGAAGCCTAGCTAGAAGGATTTTGAGCTTTACTTTGCTAGCATGTGAAATGAGCATAACTGTATGATAGTTTGAACATTCTTTGGCATTACCCCTCTTTGGGATTGGAATGAAAAGTGATCTTTTCCAGTCCTGTGGTCACTGCAGAGTTTTCCAAATTTACTGACATATTGAGTGCAGCACTTCAACAGTGTCATCTTTTAGGATTTGAAGTAGCTTAGCTGGGATTACATCGCCTCCATTTAAGTATCCTGCTCTGCTAAAATTTTCACCTACTAGTTTTACATGTCTGATGATTCTTGCCAAAATTAATTATTATTATGATGGCTGCAAAATGGCAAGTTTCTTATTCCATCATTTCTTCTACATTTATTAGTCAGCTTCCTACTGTAAGGTAGAATGTTCTCTTCTTCCTGTATCTATCAATCCATCCATCCATCAGGGTGACCTTATGAGTTCTTATTCTACTCAGTGAGTTATAATCCATCATTGCCATTATTCATTTTGATACTTCAATTGTCCCAGATTTGGCCAGTGTAACTCTTTCAAGAAGGCTCACTTACCCTTTTGACATGTTCCTAAGATTCTTTATGTACTTTTTAACTTTCTGTCATAAGAATATACGGCAGGTTCATCTTGCATTTTCTTTGCTCCAACTCTAGGATCAGCCATTTCTCAAAGGATTTTTAGTTCCCTTTTCAGAGGAGAACGATATTTGAAAACTAAGATCTCAGTGCTGGATGTGTTCACTGCTGACTGGACTGTCATTGCTTCTAAGTACTCTCAGAGACAGGAAATAGGCGCATAAATATATTTATTCTACACAAATTTATATATATTTCTATCTGTATCTTTATATATTTATAATGATGAGTTTATATCTCTATTATTAATATTTTCAAATGATCAAGGTTCTCTATTTCTGTTAAAATCCATCATATGTCTAACTATGAAATAGTATTTCTACTTTCATGCCACTATTCCTAATAATTCTATCAAATAAGGGAACAGTTTATTTCTACCAAAGGTTATGCTAACAATAAAAACTATAGTCAAATTTTTTAATCCATAGATAAAGAAACAGGAAATGTTTGCTTTGTAACGTTAAAGGAGAACTTAGGACAACTTCTCCTGAATATTGCTCTTCAAGGTAACGATTCATTAAATATTTCAAGAATCTGTTAATACTTATGTATGCACAAATTATAGCTATTAATCATTGGGTATGACCCCCCTAATAGAGTGGATACCTTTGATTGTAAGGTCAAAGAACTGTCCAACTGTTTTGAGTAGTATTTACACCAATGATTTTACTGCCTGAGAACTTTTTTTTTTTTTAGCCAGCAAAATCTTACAGAGTGAATTATTGGCTTCAAACAACTTTACTTCCATAATAAACACCCCTGAGGTTATTCCTATTGGCATCTATTTTTATTTTCTAAGATTCACAAGTCTAAGATTCCCAAGTCTTACAATTTTTTAACCTATTATATATAAGCCTTCCTCCTTCAGTTGTCAAACAGAAGTTGATTCTGCAGAATAACAAAAGTTCTGAAAGAAAGCAGTCAGAAATCCACTTCTAAAGATCCAGATGCTTGGCATTTCATTGAAATAACCAGACGCTGCTTACGCATTTATTGTTGCTAATGCAAGTCATACAATTGTCCCAGTGCTACTTAATTGTAAAGCATGGATGTCATGCTCTCATCTAACACTGCATACAGAATGTGTTCTGCAGTCATGGCACTCTGCGATTTGGGCCCAAACTACTTTTCCAATATAATAGTTCACATAGGCCCTCATGATCTTCTGTTTATGTTACTCCTCTTAGTATGGAGTCTCCCATATTTAGATGGCTAGGAAACTAGCAACATATTCACAAAGCATGATGCAAGGTCATGGCCACCCATAATCCTCCTATTCATGTTGCCTCTTGAAAGACTATTCTACTCCCCTAAAAAAGAAATCAGATCAAACACTTGCATAGGCCACACCTTGCAACCCTGCATTAGTTCCTAACGTTTTAGAATCTGGCTTAGTTCCCACGTCCTTCAAGAAACTGTATCTGAGCAGCCAGTGCACAGTATTTTCTCCAACCTGTCAATTCTTATGGCATTTGTAGGCTGTACCTTCCACTTGGTACAGGATCATTAACAGATATTTATTGAATATCTTCTCATTGTGCAATATTTTGCATAGCAGATTTAATTCCTCACTGATATTATGATCACATTAAACAGTAAGACTTAACAGGGCAGGGACTACATTGTGTTAAATTCACTCTTTGGGATTAATGTTCAAAGTGGTGCTTGGGAACGAAGTCACATCAATGGATTGTGTGGGTTAATTCTGGACACCTGCTCCTCAACCCTGCCATGGCTGCCTAATGATGAGGACTGACACTCTACAGACTTTTCTTGTCCTGTTGAAAACTTTTATTTAAAAAAAAAATTTTTGTTAAGGTGTAATATATATTCAGTAAACACCACAAATACTCAGGCTATAGCACTTTTTTATGTATGCCATTAACCAACATGTTCAGCACTAAATTCATTATTCTCCCAATCCTAATTCTCCTCCTGTGTTCTTTTTATCAGTTTGAGGGCTAAATATCTCCATTAACTATTTATTGAATTTATCTCTTCTTCATTCATGCCATATTCACACTGACATGAAAATATATTTCCTGCAACTCAGGGGTGTTCCTTGAAACTCTTCCAAGTCATTGCTCCCACCGAAGTTAGCCACCATTCTGACTTATCATTACATATTTGTTTTGCCTCTTTTAAAAAATCATATGAATGGAATCATAGTACCATGATCATTCTTGTGCATGCTTTATACTTATGAAGTCATTTAACTTGGGTGTATACCTAGGACTGGAGTTCCTGTGTCATAGTTTATGCTTATATTCAACTTTAGTTGATATCTTCAAATATCTACTACTGTGGGCAAGAATCCCTTAGAAGAAATGGAGTAGCCCTCAAAGCCAACAAGAGTCCAGAATGCAGTACTTGGGTGCAATCTCAAAAACAACAGAATTATCTTGGTTCACTTCCAAGGCAAACCATTCAGCATCATAGTAATCAAAATCTATGCCCCAACCACTAAACAGAAGAAGCTGAAGTTGACCAGTTCTATGAAGACATACAAGGACACCAAAAAAATGTCTTTTTCATCATAGGGGATTGGAATGCAAAAGTAGGAAGTCAAGAGTTTCCTGGAGTAACAGGCAAGTTTGGCCTTGGGAGTACCAAATGAAGCAGGGCAAAGGCTAACAGATTTTTGTCAAGAGAACGTGCTGGTTATAGCAAACACCCTTTTCCAACCCAAGAGACGACTATACACATGGACATCACCAAAAAGTCAGTACTGAAATCAGATTGATTATGTTCTTGGCAGCTGAAGATGGAGAAGCTCTATATAGTCAGCAAAAAGAAGACCTAGAGCTGACTGTGGCTCAGATCATGAACTCCTTATTGCAAAATTCAGGCCCAAATTGAAGGAAGCATGGAAAACCACTCAGCCATTCAGGCATGAACTAAATCAAATCCCTTATGATTATACAGTGAAGATGATGAATAGATTCAAGGGATTAAATCTGGTAGAGAATGCCTGAAGAACTATGGATGGAGGTTTATAACATTGTATAGGAGGCAGTGATCAAAACCATCCCCAAGAAAAAGAAATGCAAGAAGGCAAAGTGGTTGTCTGAGGAAGCCTTACAAATAGCTGAGAAAAGAAGTGAAAATCAAAGGAGAAAGGGAATGATATACCCAACTCAATGCAGAGTTCCAAAGAATAACAAGGAGAGATAAGAAAGCTTTGCTAAACAAACAATGCAAAGAAATAGAGGAAAACAATAGAATGGGAAAGACTAGAGATCTCTTCAAGAAAATTAGAGATTCCAAGGGAACATTTCAGACAAAGATGGGCACAGTGAAGGACAGAAATGGCAAGGACCTAACAGAAGCAGAAGAGATTAAGAAGAGGTGACAAGAATATACAGAATAACTGTATAAAAAAGGTCTTAATGACCCAGATAACCATGACGATGTAGTCACTCATCTAGAGCCAGACATCCTAGCATGTGAAGTCAAATGGGCTTTAGGAAGCGTCAAAGATAGTGGAGGTCATGAAATTCCAGCTGAACTATTTCAAATCCTAAAGGATATGCTGTTAAAATGCTGCACTCAATTTGTCAGCAAATTTGGAAAACTCAGCAGTGGCCACAGGACTGGAAAAGGTCAGTTTTCATTCCAACCCCAAAGAAGGGCAATGTCAAAGAATGTTCAAACTATTGTACATTTGTGCTCATTTCACATGCTAGCAAGGTAATGCTCAAAATCATTCAAGCAAGACTTCAGCAGTACTTAAACCAAGAAGTTCCAGATGTACAAGCTGATTTAGAAAAGGCAGAAAAACCAGAGATCAAATTGTGAACATCCGTTGGATCACAGAGAAAGCAAGAGAATTCCAGAAAAACATCTATTTCTGCTTCATTGATTATGCTAAAGCCTTTGACTTGTGGATCACAACAAAGTGGGGAAAATTCTGAAAGAGATGGGAATACCAGACCACCTGACCTGTCTTGAGAAACCTGTATGCAGGCCAAGAAGCAACAGTTAGAACCTGACATGGAACAACAGACTGGTTCAAAATTGGGAAAGGATTACATCAAAGCTGTATATTGCCACCCTGCTTATTTAAATTACATGCAGAGTACATCATGCAAAATGCCAGGCTGGATGAATCACAAGCTGGAATTAAGACTGCCAGGAGAAATAGCACTCTAATGATAGGAAGTGAAGAGGAACTAAAGGGCCTCTTGATGAAAGTGAAGCAGAGAGTGAAAAAGCTGGCTTAAAACTCAACATTCAAAACACTAAGATCATGCCATTCAGTCCCATCACTTCAAGGCAAATAGATGGGGAAAAAGTTGAAACAGTGGAAGATTATATTATCTTGGGCTCCAGAATCACTGCAGATGGTGACTGTAGCCATGAAATTAAAAGATGCTTGTTCCTTGGAAGAAAAGCTATGATAAACCTTAGACAGCATATTAAAAAACAGAGACATCACTTGGCGGACAAAGGTCTGTACAGTCAAAGCTATGGTTTTTCTAGTAATCATGTACAGATGTGAGAGTTGGACCATAAAGAAGGGTGAGCACCGAAAAATTGATGCTTTCCAATTGTGGTCTTGGAGAAGACTCTTGAGAGTTCCTTGGACAGCAAGGAGATCAAACCAATCAATCCTAAAGGAAATCAACCCTGAATATTTATTGGAAGGACTGATGCTGAAGCTGAAGCTCCAATACTTTGGCCACCTGATGGGAAGCACTGACTAATTGGGTCCCTGATGCTGGGAAATACTTTCAAATGACTTTCTGAAAAAACTGTACCAAGATATACACTCTGATGAGCTATAAGCAATTGTCCTCTTCCAACACTATGGCAAGGACCATGTGTTAAACAGGACCTGCCTCAAGATCTTGCACAGAGATAAGTAGTAAATATTTAGGATTTAAAAATATTGTTAACAAATAGTGTGTGTCTCTTTGTTCAAAGCATCATGTCTGTTGCACATTCAGGCTTAATTTAAGTGATAGCTTTCATGGTATTCCCCAAGTCAAAATTTCTACTTTTAATATGTACATGGTTATGTAAAGTAGCACTGATTTCTAAGGGTCAACTTGGTTGTCAAATGTCAGTGTGTCAGATATTGAACTTTTCCAAGCTTTGGAAGTCATAAAATCATTCTTGTCTGAATGCCAAGAACCAAAACCAAAACATGAGTGTATCTTGCCTGAGCCTTTTGGCTCTTTTGCTTTTCATCAGAACTAGTCAGCAACTCCTTTCATTTCCTAAAAATAATTTTTATGCCAATCATTGTTAAGTCTTTGACCTGATTTAACCAAGGGATAGAGAAAAAGTAGCACAGACCATTTGGGAGACACAAGGGACAGTGTGAACACTGGAGGAAAATGCTAAGGAAGTAAAAGTGTGAATCTGTATATAATGCAAAATTCTGTTAGAGTGTAGGGTATGCAAGTATTGTGGATGTGTAGATTGAGATGGATTAGGCTTGCTGATAAGTGACCTTTTCACTGAAACAGATTCTATATAAAACTATCCACTGTTGGACTCCTTAAAAATGTGTAATAAATATATCTGTGATCAAGGTTTAGTTGCATGTCCAATTGGAAAAGAATTGAGATAGCAAGAAGTTTTTGAATTCCAGTGAGAGATGTTAAATCTTAATCTATTTAACAGATATTAATTCAGCACCCACTATGTGCCAGGCTCTGTGTTAGGAAATATTTATTACCATTGTTATTAAAGTTACTAACATTTACTCAAATTTATCCCTTCAGCTCCTCCTCTCTTTTGAGAAACTCCTATGTGCTGTACAGTGCTAGATGTCATGGACATTCATAGGCATAAAGTATTTTAAAGGGTGCTAATCCCCTGGAGGAAGAAATGACAACCCACTCCAGTATTCTTGCCGGGAAAATCCCATGGACATAGGAGCCTGGCGGGCTACAGGCCATAGGGTTGCAAAGAATCGGAGACGCTGAGCATGCACACAATATGCAATTCTTTAGAAACTTAATTTGGGAAATAAGAAACTTGTTGTGGTAAACATCAACAAAAGGCAATGGATGGTTGAGAACCTAAAGGTCCAAACACTGTGATTAGAACTACATGGAGGAAACAAACACTGTTGGTTGAGATGATCTGGAAAGAGCTTTTCAGAAGCAGTAGGACATGAGAGAGAATATTTTGTCCAAATCCATGGTGTCCACTGTGGACCTACTCTTCTATCTTAAGCTTTGCCCACACTGATATATGCACATACTTGGAATATCTTTACCTGGATGATCCCAGGTTACCTCCAACTAAACATGTTCTGAATTAAATTTGTTATTTTCCTCCCAAACCTAATTTTCCTCCTGTATTCTGTCAGTTGGTTTTCACTCTTAAATATCCATTAAAGTTTTCTGTTTTCCATTCCCACCATCTCACCAACCAGAATGCCATTTCAGTGATCAAGATAAGATGTGGAGACCAAACCAAGCAGTGGCCATGGAAAGGAGAGAACACATATAGGAGAGATAGTAAGGAAGTACAAAATGCTAAATCAACTGTCTGAACTGATATGGATGGAGTGAGGGAAAGGAGTCTAAATTGATGTTTAGATTTGTGATTTAGGAAAGTGGCTGGATTATGGTATTGTAAGTGACAGAAAATTCAGAATAAGCAACAGTCTGAAGGAAGTGTCCAATATGTAAGTCTTGAGCTTACCAAGGAAGGCCCTTGACTGAAGATACAGACATAGCAGGTTCTTGTTATTCGGATGGCTTTTCTGAAAAGAATGCAAATTGCTTCTTATGTATATTTAACAGCATAGTCTACCACTGCATATTTATAAAAAAGATGTTACTATCATTCACCTAATTTCCTACCTTTAAAATGATCTCTTTCACATGTTCAAAAGGCACTTTCTTATTTTGTATTCACTTTGATCTTTTTCATAAGGCTTGTAACAGATTAAATAAATTTTGGAATTTTAAATAAAAACTTTATAAATTTCTGAAAATACTGGTGATTTTTCTGATGCTACTAAAGCTTCCTTCATTTTCAAAGTTGGATCTTTGAGTTACTGATGAGTTTCTTGAGATAATGTTTTCTACTTCTTTCATACATGAACTAATTAATCAAATAACTGGTTACAAAGAAGAAAATGTAAGGTATCCCCCCACCCCAAGGAGCTTACAGGCAAGGCAGTTTCAACTATGTAATTTAATTTTCATAATAATTCCATAAAGAAGTTTGAGATATCATTATTTCCACTTAAAGGTTCTGAAAGACTGAGGCTTGCCCTGCTTTGCACTGCGAGGCAGATACAGAGCCAGGCATGCAACCTAGTCTCCTGTCTCCAACCGTGATGCACATTTCACCTGACATGATTCACTTGACAGTCACACATTTAAACACTGCTATTTTAGGATTTTACAAATTTACTTTTAAAATAAACTGTATATTAAAAGAAAAAATAAAGATAAATATTTTAACTCGCCCCTTAAATATTTCTCTTTGGTTTCCCTATCCTTTCTTAGTTATCACACCTCACTAATAGTTGTACTTAGAGGATATGCACTAAAAAAAAACTAAATTTCTTTTAAAAATGTTTCTACAAGTCTTATACTTTTCAGAATCTTTTTACTTTTCCTTCAGACATCTAGGTAGGCTTGCAAGAATATTTCTTCAGGATTTTGTTTGGCTGTAAAGAAAATTCAAACAGACTAATAATTTATTAAACAATACAGATAGGTTCCATTTTCCCCATAAAGTGTTTTGTTTTTTACTTTAAGAGCAAGATGGAAATTTTAAAATCTTTACAGTATGGAAGAAGATCATGGATCATGCTTGGAATACACTAAACATTTGGGGTATTAACATGGCTTGTGTCTATCTATAAAGATTGGAAATTCACATTAGGATTATGGGAATAGAAGCCATACTCCACTTCACAAAGTGATTAACACCCCCAGTTCAGTCAGTAACAAATGTATCAGGAAAAGATAAAAGAAGGTCCCATGTTAGGGTATCCTCACCCTTGGCACCTTCAAAGATGATTCTGGACATGAATCTGGGGTGTGGTTAAAAAACAAAACAAAACAAAACAAACTCTGCTATCTGAACATGTGATCAGTGGCAAGTAGGAGTCAGAGACTGTTAAAAATTGGGAACCGAAAGGAATTGGCAGTTCCTCTGCCTCCTGTAAGTGAGGTTGTGTGTGTGTTAATCGCTCAGTCATGTCCAACTCTTTGTGACCCCATGGGCTGTAGCCCGCCAGGCTTCTCTGTCCTTGGACTTCTCCAGGCAAGAATACCCAAGTCTTTATTCACATTTATCTCAAAATGAATAGTTCCTTTTCATATATTTAAGACTGTTTTAAAATATAGTGTATTGTAAGTTCCCTAGTGATCTCCTGCTGCTGCTGCGTCACTTCAGTCGTGTCCAACTCTGTGCCACCCCATAGACAGCAGCCCACCAGGCTCCCCTGTCCCTGGGATTCTCCAGGCAAGAACACTGGAGTGGGTTGCTATTTCCTTCTCCAATGCATGAAAGTGAAAAGTGAAAGTGAAGTCGCTCAGTCGTGTCTAACTCTTTAGCGACCTCATGGACTGCAGCCTCCCAGGCTCCTCCATCCATGGGATTTTCCAGGCAAGAATACTGGAGTGGGCTGCCATTGCCTTCTCCGCCCTAGTGATCTAGTGGTTAGTATTCAGTGCATTCACTGCTGTGACCTGTGTTCAACCCCTGGTTGGGAAACTGAGAACCTACAATTTTGGGGCATGGCCAATACATAAATAAATAAGATGTATTAATAGAAAATGTGAGGTATAGGAAGGCCAAAAGGTCAGGAGAGAATTGTCATTGAAATGATAGTTTATTACTCACAGTTTCTTTAAAAAAATAAAAAAGGAGGCATGCCATAACATGGGGGGGCGGGGAGCCACATGGGGAAGCATCAGGTTGATCAGGAGACAGAGGAGAGGGAGGAATGGTATGTAAGAACTTTTATTGTGGTTTCCCTGAGAAGGAATGGGTGATTTGGGATAAACAGCTTAGGATTGGCTAGTGTGAATAATTTCAGCAGACTCTGGGGCATAGGTGATGTCCTGAGTTGTTTGGCACCTGGCATTGGGATGATTAGCACAGTTGTACAGTGACCTGAGCATGAGGGCCCAGTAAAGGAAATTGGTGAGGGTGTGGACTCTGGATTGGTTGGTTTCCATTTGACAAGTAGTCTTCTTCCAAGGAGGAAGACTCTTGTCAATGTAGGGGAGAAGGACGATGAGGGAGGCAAGGTGACTCAGGCATATTATCAGGTCGTTTAGAACAAGGCGTATCTGGCATAGGCATGTATGGCAGATGTTAAAGCATCAAATTTACAGAAGCTGGTTAATACAGAGACCTACTTGTACTTTGGTTTTTTTGTTTGTTTCTTTGGTAAATTTTGTTCACATCCTTTTTTTCAATTTTTTTGTGTGTAGTTTTTTTCTTAGAGATTCATAGACACTCTTTATACATATAGAAAATGGCCCTTTGTGCATAATATGCATTGCAGAAATCTTATTCTCTGATTTTGGATTTCTTTTGAGTTTGCTTAAGATGATTTTTCTCCATGTGGAAATTTATTTTATATGTGCTTATATTTATTGACTTCTTCTTTTACAACATCAAGATTTTATGCCATACTTAAGAAGACCTTTGGTACTCTGTTATCATAAATTATTTCCTGTGTTTTCTCCTAGTATATTGATAGTTTGAGTCATCATATTTTAACCTTTATTCTATCTAGCATGTATGCTGATATAAGGGGAAACAGAAAGGAGATGACAGCAAGCTTAGATCCTCATGCCAAGTCCAGAACCTCTGGACTTATCTTCTGAGGCAAATGTTCTTTACATATTCTCCCAGCCCATGTATACCTAGGTGTGGGCAAATAGGTATACCTGGGTGGCATCAGAGATATGAATTAAGTGGGTACAAGAATTACCAAATATTGAACCACAGATTAAGAAGACAGGAATTTTGCTGTCTACATCTAAGAATGGACAGGCTCAAACTATCTTAAATTTGAATGATTTGGAAAGAAAATCTCTGATTGGTGGGGCATGGTGGCGGGGGGAGGCAGGGAGTGGAAAAATGGTTCAGTAAAAAATGGGTCAAATTTCCTGCTCTGCATGTACTAGTCATACACTTTCAATTCCTGGGCCTCACTTTACACTAATAGTACATTTCTCATCTTCAGAGGCACCTCAAACTGCCTACCATTGTGATTTTCACCCTCCTTTTAAACTGCTTTTATTACTTGTTTCCCAGTAAAAAAAAATCTTACACAGAAGCACAATATGTAAGACAGAGTTGGATGTGGTGGATGTAGAGGTGAAGGATGCGGAGGTGAAGGTCCCCTATTCTTTCCACTCACATCTCCTGTCACCACCAGCACTAGGGCCCCAGTCCCTCAAGGCACTGGGGAAAGCCCCCATGCTCTGTGCAGATAGTCTATGAACTGAATATAATCGAGCTGCCTCTTCCCACCCTAAAACCCATCTCAGCACAGCCAAAGGAAACACAGATCTGTCTCAGAAACCTGTAGAAAGCCATGTGAATACACTGAAGGTTCCTTCAGGGAGAGAGGAGGGAGCTCCACCGCATGTCATATGGCAAACTTCCTAAAATTCCTCATCATAGCAGAAGCCTCTCCCCACCACATATACCCCCATTGTTCCCTCTTTAAAAACTCCTCCAGGAACTTTTTTTCCCATCCCCAGCTGGGTTTTCCTCTTCGTATCTACACCCATCTTTTCCTTGATATCTTTGGCCATTTCATTATTTTATAAAACAATCTTCAGAGTTACTTCCAGCTTCCCTCCCCACCCAGTGTCCCAACATCACTCCAGATTCAGACACAAAACCAGTCAATAGGTGGCAGGGGGAGACTGTAGATACTTAGATTGTGAATTTTTTCCTGCTTTAACATAAAGATCAAATGTTACTTCCATGTAGTCTCATTCACCATTTCTTTCTTCCTTTTTTATTTTGTTTTTTTAACTGTTCTCTGCTACATACCTTATGCTCCAGTCAAATTACACGTATCATTTTTTTCCTAATTAGCTCCTGGTTTTCCAGCCTGCTTTTGTTCATCCTCTACCCAGCCTGGGACTGCTCTCCTCCACATTTCAGTGCTTCAGAATTCTACCCATTTTTCCCCCAGGACAGTTCAGATTCCACCTTCTTAAAGCATGGTATTTCCTGACAAAGCGGGGACACTTCTGTTGCTGTAACTTCTCTGCATGTGCTTGTACCACATATCACTTATTTTTTTTCTTTTTTTTTTTTAAAAAGCTAATCTATAGTAGCTTTAGGAACTTTGAAAGCAGGAAGCCTGTTATTCTTCTTGATATTCTTTGCAAACTCTTGGCACACTGTTGCACATGTAGCCATGCCATTTTCCTATCCACATACTAACCAGGTCTGACCCTGCTTAGCTTCTGAGATCAGATGAGATCAGGCTCGTTCAGGGTGGTATGGCCATAGACTGCCATTTTCAAAGGAATAGATGTATATAGTAATTAGTAAAGCCCCCCACCAAAATAATCACACTACTGAATGGCTACTTTACAAGGCACACTAAAGAGAAGAAATTTCTTCTGAATTTCTGAATGCATTTTCCACATCAAGTGCACCAAAATCCTCAGATATTTAAATGTTTAAAGTTGGAAATATCATACCAAGTTAGAACTATTGTGCATCTATTTTAGTTTTATTTTTGCTGACTGATCCCGAAAAGGGATATGCAATGGGGAGGCAGTGATTTTACAATATTTTTTGAAAACAGAACAAAATCTTTTAAGTGAAACTGAAGGTGAAGCCCCAAGATTCAAGATAAAAGTAAAACCAGAACTATTCAAGGTGAACAGTGTTTCATGTACCATCTATTCTCCTGGCATCCTCTCCTTCCCCGCTTCCTTTAGCATTCATGACATATGTCTGCAGAACCTTTTAGGGTGACTGGGGACACAGTTCGAGAACCTTTCCTCTAGTGGTTCAGCCTGTTAAATACCAACCCCATAAATACTGTACATAAATACTGTAACTCCCATAACCATCCAACTGACATAACTACCCATGATATAACCATGAGTCTCTCTAGATTTTTAATCACTGACTTGTTATAGGTTAGAAATTTTCAAAGTCACCATCACCAGTACCATTCATATAAATGATATGTGCATTTGAAAAGAATTATATAACAAATGAAAATAAAAACTTTAGTGTTTACAAGAGAAATCTTCTGGCTCCCAAAGAACTTACAAAGTGCTTTGTACTTAAATGGAATGTTTTCCTTAGTGAATCCCGCCACGTAACCATGGAAGTAAAACAGTGTTTGGAGAGTACAGAAACTTGCTTGCCTTTTCTGTCAGAATTAATTCTGACTTAGCTACAGGAAGAAAATAATTTTTAACCACTAGATTAAGTAAGGACATTAACACCCTTGAAAATATATATTTTTTAAAAAATATCTCCTGTCAACAGAATATTATGTAATTGTTTTTTGAGAAGATACAAGGAGAGTTATTTCACCTTAAGTTGAGACTTATTTGGAATCATTTTCTGTTTTGTAGATTCACACAAAAAGTCAGAGCAGGGGTGATACTGAGGCTTATAATGTATGTATTGGTTTGGCCAAAAAGTTCGTTCAAGCTTTTGTATACCATCTTACAGGAAAGACCCAAAAGAACTTTTTGGCCAACTCAATACTTTACCATGGAATTATCACAGGTAATTTATCATAGAAAATTAGTTCATCTCGTGAGAAAAACACCAAGAAGGCCAGGAGAGCTGAAAATAGATAATGGCCCACACATGATATACAGCTTGTAGATAACAAAAATTGTTTTTTTTTCCCTCCTTCAGGGAAGACTTTAGTGAGTGTAAAACATTACCTCCTTATTGTGGCATGAATCACAGCAAACAGAAATAACACTGGAAATGCTCCTAGGAAAGTGTCCAGCACATGGCTGGCTCTCGGCAAGTGAGAGTTGCTTATTATGAGCATTTAGAACAAACTCTCCAAACAAAAAGTAAAACAGATTAATTGATTGACTGAAAAATTATGATACTCATTACTGAATGAGAAATAAATGTAAGCAAACAGTTTTGAGTCCCTTCTTTGATAAAATTTCAGAACTATATAAGCACAAAGTACTTCCCTCTTGTAGAAGATGAGAAACCCAATTTCCAGAGATATCAAGTGAGCAAGTTTTCAGATTCTACATGATTTCAAATTTGCTGAACTTTTGTATGAGGCCTTTTGTAATGGAGAAGCAATTCATCTTAATAGTGTCATCCTTAATTACTCAGAGAAAATCCTGAATGCTAGAAATTAAACTCAGATTTTGAGAGTTCAGAAAGTTGTTATTTGGAAAAAATCTTATTCAGAATACTTTAATAAGCACATAGCACCATGCTATACACATAGTCGGCAAATGATAAATATTTATTGGATTAAAATAATAACTATACATGTAATAGTTGTTATAAGGGGCTAAAACAAAAAAAAAAGTGTTTATTTTAAAATGTGATTTTTTTCACTTTCAAGAGAAGAGTATAGATTCTCAGCATTATAGTGTAGATTTCCTTCTGAAAATAGCTAATAAAATAATAACGATCTTTTTGAGTTACTATGTGAAGCTCAGGAGGACACTGATCACAAGTTAGCTAGGTTTTAATTTCGGTTCCCTCCTGGGACTTTAGGTGAGCAAAGATGCACAGGGAGAATTGAATATAATGATGGAGACAGTAGGTTGCTTACCTGACAGAGAAGTAAAAAGAGCAAAGGAGTAAAAAGAGCAAAGGAGTAAAAAGAGCAAAGTAGTAAAAAAGAGCAAAGTAGAAGGAGCCATGCTATGGGACTGTGGATGAGAAGAGAGGCAGTGCCGAAGGAGCAGATCAAGGAATACCAGCAGCACTAAGAGCACAGAATTCATTTCAAGGATTTAAAGAAACTGCCGAAAGCTCAATTTTATGGCAATCTATTTGTATGTGTTTATATAAAACGAGCTATGTTATATAAGCTAGCTATTGGCCCATTGTGATTTTTGTTGTATTGACTTTGGACTACATATAAGAGCTGCATATCTATTTTATTTCAATGGACAGGCTTCCTTGTGTGTTATAGCATGCATGTCACAAATTCCGTGTGTAAGCTTGCATGTATATCATATATGTACACGTGGAGTGCACATGTATGTGCATGTGTGCATGCATCTACACACCACAAGGGGAACCTCCCCACATGCAGAGACCTACACTGATTGCTATCTGCAGCTGCTGCTGCTGCTGCTTAGTAGCTCAGTCATGTCTGACTCTCTGACCCCATGGACTACAGCCCACCAGGCTCCTTTGTCCATGGGGATTCTCCAGGCAAGAATACTGGAGTGGGCTGCCATTTCCTTCTCTAGGGGGTCTTCCTTACCCTCTATCTGCTGCTGGACCCAACCTAAGTGGAAACTTCCAGTCACATTCACTGATAACCATTCCATTGTAAGCACTTTGAAAGCTATTAGAAATACAACATTAGGTTACATCTAACTTGGAAAACTATCAGAAAATATTTGTGAAAAAAAACAAGTTTTAAGATCACTAACATCTCAAAAATAAAAAGGAGTAAAACTAAGTCTCCTCTTAACTAAAGGTTTATAATCATAGCAAACTAGTGCTCTAATGATTTAAAATGTCCATACATGGTTCCTCATACTTGGGCATTACACTGTCAACAAAGAATGTTTTTTTTAGTCTGTAGCCTAGGTCATATTTCTTTGGCTATATACACATGTGTACACACACACGCATACACCATATCCTGAATGAATGACAACCCTCCACCCTCAGAAGGTGGCGTCTCCCAGATGATGCGCTGTGTAATATAGTCTCAATATGGTATTCCTCCTCCCTTCATCGTGAAATGACTGCTTAAGACAAAAGCAACGATTTGTAGAAATCCACAGTAACATAATGGCTTCTAAGACATCCAGTAAGCCAACACCACAGTGTGGCTGGCAGAAGCAAGAAAAGCACATCCAAATCTCCAATAATCCAGAGAAAGTATCTGTTCCACTAGGAATAAATCTCTGCCCTCTTCATAAGGAAGCTACCCTGGGACTTCTCAAATGACACATTTACAGGGTGATCGGATGGGATGCAACTGTGTTGGTTCCTCCTTATCTCCAGCTTCTTCTCTGAAAGTCTTCACTTCACATGCATCTGTTTATTATGTTATTTCCTCTAGTCCCACGAATTTGTTAGCAGCTATATTTTAGCAACCTACGTATCTTCCCTGAACATCACACTAACATCCAAATGCCATCCACTTAAATGTGTTATAGATCTGAACTTAAGATATTCAAAACTGCTGATCCCCATCCCCTCCCCCACCACCCCCACATACACTTTCCAGACAGGCTCCCCCTGCAATCTTCCCCCTCTCAGTTAACAGCAGCTCTCTACTTAAGCTGCTCAGACTAAAATACTGTAGTTTTCTATGATACCTCTAAATCTTTCCACTGTCCACTCCTTTACCCCATCACTCTCCAAGTTTATTGCAAACACCATCAGCCTGGTGTTCATGCTTCACTCTTCTGTCCTAACTGTACTCTTCCCTCAGCTACAAGAAAGAACTCAGTGAAAGTCACTCAGTCATGTCTGACTCTTTGCAACCCCATGGACTATACAGTCCATGGAATTCTCCAGGCCAGAATACTGGTGTGGTAGCTGTTCCCTTCTCTAGGGGATCTTCCCAACAGAGGGATCAAACCCAGGTCTCCCACATTGCAAGCAGATTCTTTACCAGCTGAGCCACCAGGGAAGCCCAGGAATACTGGAGTGGGTATCCTATCCCCTCTCCAGGGGATCTTCCTGACCCAGGAATTGAACCAGGGTCTCCTGCATTGCAGGTGGATTCTTTACCAGCTGAGCCACCAGGGTAGCGTAGCTACAAGAGTGAGCCTTTTAAAACTGGATGAGATCATCTACCTCCTGGAATCAAAACCTTTATGGCTCTTATCTACTTAAAAGGCAAAATCCTTATCATGACTCACATGAGCTGGCAGCCCCCACCCTCATTTCTTATTGAAGCCCAGCTCCCCAAGCTCTCTCTGATCTCATCTCCTAAGCCCCCTCCTCCCCAGACTGCCTGCTTTTCCAGGCTCCTTGCTGACTCTAAAACACACCAAGCACTTTTGTACCTGATGCTCTCTTTGCTTGGAACATACTTCTCCCAGTTGTCTGTCTGGCTTGTTCTCCCTTATCTTTTATGTCTCTGATCAAATGTCACTTCCTCAAGGAGGTCTCCTCAGACCTCCCTATATAAAATAACACCTTCCCTCTGAAGCTCCTTATCTCTCTTGCCCTGCTTAATTTTTCATGGCACTTATCATATATTGTTTATTCATCTCCTCTGATTAAACATAAACTCCCAAAGTATGCTGTTAGTCACTCAGTTGTGTCCGATTCTTTGTAACCCCATAGGCTGGAGCCCACCGGGCTCCTCTGTCCATGGAATTCTCCAGGCAAGAATACTGGAGTGGGTTGCCATTCCCTGTTCCAGGGGATCTTTTCAAACCAGAGATCAAACCCAGGTCTTTTGCATTGCAGGCAGATTCTTTACCATCTGAGCCACAGGAATTTTGTCCATTTTAGTCACTGATATATCTTGGTCTTCCATGAAGACTATCTAGCACATGGTAGACACTCAATAAATACTTTGAAAATGAATTACAGCAGAATCCACCCCAACATTTCTCTCTTCATAAGTCTTTTATTTCCAAGACACTTTTGACTTCTCAACCTCAATTAGTATTAGCTGCTACTGAATCAAAGTTTGTTTTAACTAATCAAACAATTAGAACCAAATACATCTGCTCAAACTAGCCTACTGAATACAGAATTTCTGGTAAATATACCTCTGTCAATGAATTCAGTCACATATGAAATTCTGGTACTTTTTTCTTTCTTTCTTGGTCAAGCAACCTCAAAATCTATCTTTATGTGTGTTCCCCAACTTTCTGCTGATATAAATTAGCCAAATTGTATAAAAGCTTCTCTGGCAATTTGACTTTATAATTCTCAGGAGGGCATGTCTTACCTTGGTTATAGATCTGGAGATGCTGAGGAGTGAGATGGAAGAGCCTAAAGGAGGGTTAACCTCACTCCTTCAGAATTTGTGTTTTTGTTTTTTTCAGCTATATACCCAGGAGTAGAAGCGCTGTGTCATATGGTAGTTCTATTTTTACTCTTTTCTGTTTTCCACAGTGGCTGCATCAATTTATATTCCCACCAATAATATACAAGATTTCCCTTTTCTCCACATCCTTGCCAACATTTGTTATCTGTGTGTGTGTTTTTTTTTACGGTTGTCATTCTGACAGGTATGAGGTGATATCTCATTATGGTTTTTGATTTGTATTTTCCTGATGATTAGCAAAATTGAGCATCTTTTCATGTGCCTGTTGGCCATCTGTATTTCCTCTTTGGAAAAGTGTCTATTCAGTTTCTGCTCATTTTTCAATTGGGCTGTTTGTGGGTTTTTTGTTTTTTGGTTTTTTTTTTTGGTTGTATGAACTGTTTATATATGTTGGATATTAATCCCTATTTGGTCATATCATTTGCAAATATTTTTTCCCATTCAGTAGGTTGTCTTTTCATCTTGCTGCTGGTTTTCTTTGCTGTGTAAAAGTTAAGTTTAATTTTGCTTTTATTTTCGTTACTTTAGGAGACACATTCAAAAAATATTGCTGAAACTTTTGTCAAAGAGTATCCTGCCTATGATTTCCTCTACAAGTTGTATAGTCTTACATTTAGGTCTTTAATACATTTTGAGTTTAATTTTGTATATGGTATTAGAGAGTGTTCTAATTTCATTCTTTTACATGTAGCTGTCAAGATAAATGAACCCCAATGTTCATAGCAACATTATTTACAATTGCCAAGATATGTAAGAAACCTAAGTATCCATCAATAGATGAATGGATAAAGAAATGTGTGGTATATAAATACAATAGAATACTATTCAGCCATTAAAAATGAAAATTTGCTATTTTCAGAAACATGGACTTGGAAGGCATTATGCTAAGTGAAAAAAGTCAGACAGAGAAAGACAAATACTTCATGATATCACTTATATGTGGGATTTAGAAAATACAACAAGCTGGTGAATATAGCAAAAAGCAGACTAACAGACATAGAGAACACACCAGTCATTACCATTGGGGAAGGAAAAGGGCAATATGGGGTGGAAGACTGAAAGGTATAAACTATTCGGTATTAGACAGGTTGAAGGATGTATTGTACACCACAGGGAATATGGCCAATATTTTGTAATGACTGTAAATGGAAAGTAACATTTAACAATTATATAAAAATTTTTTGAAAGATTATTCCCTCAGGAAAGAATGCAACAGTGCCTTTAGCAAGAAATACCTTATTACATGTGGGGGGGGAACTGCTTCAAGGAGCAATGGAGGCTCAGTCACATTTAGGAATTCAGGGGACTCTGAGTTCTCCAAGTACACCCATTTCCCTCCCTCGCTTCTATTCTTACTTTCCACTCGTCCCAATCAATAAACAAAAGAAACCTGGCAAAGCTATCATTCAGTAAACATTACAATTTGGCAATGTGCAGAATGAAATTCAAGTCTGGATTTAGCCAACTCTGCTTGTTACCTCTGGGGAGAGGGAGGGGCCTGGAACTGAAGGTGGTTTGCAAAGGGGTCTTTAGTCTAAGTGATGATTGTTTAAAAAATTAAAGCATTCATGCATTTTTTTATGATTAAAATTAATTTCAAAGTTGCAATACAAGTATGTAAAATGCTTTTTTTCTTTAGGAACTCAGCCAGGTAGAACAATCACTGGCCTCATAAAACCATCCTTCTCTGCATGATAATATACCCAGAAGCATGTTCCCAGAATCCTTTCTAAAAGTTTGCCATTGTTTTAAGTACCCAACCCTATAGTATATCTGATCCTGTCTTGCCATATCCTCCCCTGAAGTCAATTCAGTGCTAACCTGTATTCACAATCTCCTAAGTTCTCAGATTTGATGATACCCAGTCCTTCCCCATTTATAACTCTGGGTTCTTTTGACTATAGCTCTGCATCTGTGGTAACATATTCATGAACCACTTTGAGTAATAACACTCCTGTCTCAAATTTCCTTTACATCCTAGTCGAACAGACTGATTTCAGAGTAGAACCTAGACAATTATTGAATAATATAATGGATAATAAGGAATACAGGATGGTATAAAACCAATGGGAAGAGGCACCAAATCTCCCTTGATGTCATCAGAGAAGACTGCCCAGAAAATATAATTATTTAGAAAGATGATAATGATGATAGATGATAATGATGATAATACCTATGTATATTCTAGGTGCTTTATATACACTATCTCATTTAATATTCTCAATAACTCTGTCAGATTCTACTATAACTCCTATTTTATAATTGAAGGAACCAAAAAAAATGAGATTAGGTGATTTTGCTTGTGCTCACAGAGCTTGCAAATAATGGGGTTGAAATTCAAACTTAATTCTGGCTTCTGAGTCCCTGCTCTTAATCATGGATAATAAAACAAAACTCAGTGGGGGTTAAGGATGGCATTCTACCTAGACCAAGGGAACAACAACACGAAGTAATGAAAATATGAGAGAACATGGTTTATTCTAGAACAAGGCATTCAGTATGGCAAGAGTGTGAATAGTAGCAGAAAGGATAGGCAGAAATCAGTTAATGAAGGAGCTTATTTGCTGAAATTTATTGTATAAAAAAAGAAGGAATAGTTAAAAGGTTTTAAGCGGGAAAATAACATGATCAGAATTATACATATATATATATTTTTTTTTTTTTTAATTTTTTTCTGCACCAGTCAGCATGCTGGATCTTAGTTCCCCAATCAGAGATTGAACCTGTGCCCCCTGCATTGGGAACATGCATCTTAACCACTGGGTTACCAGGGATTGTACTTTTGAATCATTCCTCTGGCAGTGATATGGAGGACAGGTTGGAACAGATTCAAACTGAGGACACAGATCACACTTAGGAAAGGGCTTGCATTATCCTAAGAGGATGCTGAGGGCTAAATCAGAAGAGCAACATGAATGATGGAAAAAAGAGGAGATGGGGTTAAATGTCACAAAAATGAAACCAAAACTTCCATATTTCAAATGTGTCAACAGTATTCAAGAGGAAAATAAGATAATGGTGTTCCTGTATTTGCCCCTGTCTTCCTGTTAATGAAATAGTTCTCATTAAAGTTGTCAGTGAGTCAAAGGTACTGTCTAATTAGGTAAACATTATGTAACTTTTCAGCTAAGAGTAAATATATAGAAATTATTTTACAAACAATAGTACTTAATGTTTCCAAATTGAAGAAATAAATAGATGTGACGATTAAATCTTTTATTTTACAACGTTTTTAAAAGACATAAAACATAAACCTATTTTTATGTTTTATATAAACATATAAACATTTCCTTTTATACATAAAAGAAAATAAGAATTCTAAACAAAGGCTTATCATGATGATATTACCCATCACTTTTTACCTTTAAACCTTCTACCCTTTCCTTTGGTAGACATTCAAAAATAAGGAGCAGCAAATTTGTTACTCAGATTTCTTTTGTCTTGTATATTTAAGCTCTTTATTTATTGGATAAATGTGTCATCATTTCATCTGGAGCATTACTACTTATCAGAAAAATTTGATTTTTTTCCTCAGTGATTAGTGAACCAATTCCGTTTGGAATTTCTAAAGACCTAATCTTAGTCAGTATTTTCAAAGTATAATAAAGCTCAGAAATAATTTGTTACCTCAGATAACAAATATTAGTCATTAAAATGGAACCAAGACAAGACTCTAAAATATTTGTTAGTAGTCAATACACATTTGTGAACATTAGCTCATGATATTCGTGAATAGTTTTGCTAGGGCAAAAAACTCTCTCAAATAGAATCTATTCCCATCAATATGCTAAAGATTATAAAAATCTAAAATATATTTTATAAGTGACATGAACTGACTTCATAAAGGAAATTTTGTTATAGAATTTGTTATTAGAAAGGTGCCATAAATGTATAATAGAAAATAAAATTTTGATTCTTTGAATAAGGTGGAGAGATAGGTAGGCTTTTGAATATTTATGTTGATTAATGAATTATTTGCCAAATTCTCCTGAAATGATACCTGCATCCTATTAAAATCAGTGTGGATAGTTGCTATGTTAGCTATTATTTTTAGAACTGTATTTTTTTAAGGAATCTATTTTTCATCTCAGAAATTTGCCTAAATTTATACATGTTAGTAGTTACATATAGTAAGTAAAAATGCCTTTATCTGAAATATTATATTGTATAATATCAAAATCTTCTTAGCCTTTTTGTAAAAATCAGAAAAGAGAGAGAAGTAAAGAATAAATTAGTTACAACATTTACACTTAGTATCCAATTGAGAGATATGAAGTCTTTGAAATCTACAGTGATATCTTACATTTTGGTAATTACTTAATTCTATTTGCATTCCCCTTGTTTTGGCATTTTAATAATTATTAATAATAACATAATTTTTTATTATGTTTACCTGAACTTTGTACATTATATATTTTTAAAAGAATGTCTTGCTTTTCGATTCAAATTATCTATAAAAAGGCAATACTTGAAAAATTAACTTCTTACCTAACGATACTATTCTCAATTATTTTCAAATAATGGGTAAAGCTGCATTTGTGTGAATTTATTTTTGAAAACTTGGCTACCTTAGTGGAAAAAGACACTAGAAATTAAAGATTGACTGTATATCTATGACTCACATACAGTATTGTGTATTCTTCCAAATGTTATTTTAGAGCATTTTTAAAACATGCTGTAGAATACTGCTGTTCTCTCTGAAATGATTCCTTTTTATGATAGAGAAGTTTAACAAATTATTTTTATAATCCTTTAAATATGATTCTTGCATTTTAGAATTAATGGATTATAAGCGTTCTAGCTACTTTTGTTAAAAAAAAAACAAAACTGTGTTTGAATCTTCTGATAGCAAAGTAAGCAATACACCAGTTAGGGTTGAAATACATGTTTGAACTGCTCTTCTATATATTTCAAATTCAAGTTTTTTATAAATATGAAGATTTACCTATTTGTCATACAAACTTAGCTTTGTATAAAGTGAATCACTTAATAATATTAATGCTTTGGATCTAAAATTGGCTTTCAGAATATTATAGCCTCTAAATAAGTGCTTGATTCCTTACCCACACCTACTTCTCCAAAAGAAAGTTTACCAGTAGTTTTGCACAGCAATGAGCAGTCTTAAATTAAAAACTATTATGCATTAGAGCAAAGGAAGATATTTTTTATATTAAAGCAGTTTTTACCTTCAAACATCTAAAGAGTTATAAACTATAAAAGAATTACCTTTAAATCATGGTCTTTAAGGTTAAATTAATTTTCTGAATGCTTTTTGGAGTGACATTATACTATCACATTTTAAAATATTTTCAATGATAAAATTTTACATTTCACGAATAGTACATGAGCAGGTTTAATTATATATATTTCCCCTTTCTTGGAAACTAAAATTCTGTAAGTGCCATAAAGTGAGTAAATTTATCTCATAATGAGGAACAGGGTATTTAGAGACAAATAAATACCCAGTAACTATAGCCTGAAAAGATATTTTTAAATCACTGTCAAAATAGAGGTCACTTGTGTGAAATCTAGCCTGCTGAAAAAAACAATTCTTTTTTAATTAGAGTGAGTAATATAATATAAAACTAAGAGAAATTAAAAGAATTATAAGTCTAATGTGTGATTCTTAACATTCCCAACTGCTTGCAAGTGTTTATTTGGATAACAGCAGAATAGCGACAAACGACTTCTTTAAAAGGCATATTTTTCAGCTTTATTTCAAATGCTATGTAGCATAAGAACCCATTGCTCAGAGATAAATTTTAAGCCATAGAGAAGGAGTATGAAACATATTCCAAAGTGCTGAAGGAATTAATTGCCCTATTGGGTAATGAATACCCAGAAGAATTAGCATTAGTGATTTATGGCTTAAAGTGCTTGGGTCTGATCATCATTTTGACTTCTTTGAAGGAGGACTTGTAACCACCAGGTTGTGCCTCACTTATACCAGGCCAGGTACCCCAGAAAATCCCATTTCGGACACCTCTGTATTTTTGGTGATAATATTTGCCATTTAAGTTTGCAGAAAGACAAGCATCAAACCACCAGCCTGAACCGTAGTAGAGCCCACAGTTCCCAGAAGGGTATCGATCATTGTCTCTATCCAGGGTGGTGAAAAACTTCAGGTCGTGGTTGTAATGTTTACTGAAACGTAAGGCATCTCCAGCTGTGCCATTATAGTTACCAACGTGTAGACGGTATTTGAGAAACTCGTTGGCCACATAAAAGTGATCATACAAGGCATAGAGTTTGACACCATTAAAGTCTTCAAGATCTATTCTTAGAATCATGTCCTTACTCTTAGTCAGAAGATGGATTTTATCATTCCCCAGCCAAAATTCTCTTCTGAGGTTTCCAAAGCCTACTTTGTAGTCTTGCCATGTTCTGGTGAAGTTGGTGCTTCCATCCACACGGGCTTGCAGCACTGTCCAGCCTCCCTCCATGGTCTCCATGTCACAGAAAACTTCGAAGCTACTATTTCTGGGATCTGGTGTAACTCTATAGAGCTCACTGCTTCTTTTGCCTATTGTGTAGTATTCAGAGCAATCTTTATATATAAGATGTTGTTGAACTGAAGGAGTAAAAAAAGAAAGGCATTGGATTTTGTTAATAAAAACTAAGCATCTAAAGAATTCTTGATATGCACAAAAGCAGTTTGATAATTCGATCAATGGTGACAATGCAACGTTGCTCAGCTAAATTACTTGAACCTGTTTAACAAATGGTTATTAAAGCCTCGGAACAAGACCTTGGTGTTATAAAGCAGGCAAAGTTCTCTAACACACTCTTGGTTTAATAATATTGACAATATCAACAACTAATAACAACAAGAAATAAAAGTGATAGTTTTAGTAATTTAATGATATTTAGTGAGGGCTCTGCCTGTGTCTTAGAGATTCTGCCAAAGACTTGGTGACATCTTTACAGTTGATCTGCACATGAACTTTATGACATAGGTAATATTACTAATCTGCTGGTGAAAAAGAATATTTAGGCTCAAAAAGAAGCAGTGGCTTGCTCAATTATATAGGATCTTTAAATGGCAGAGCCAGAACAGGGCAAAGCTTGTCCTTGTAACCCTTCATTCCTTAGTCCTGAAACTCAGATGATTCCAACTCTCCTAGAATTGCATTCCATGCATACAGAGGATGCACAGGCTTCTATTTCCTTTCACCTAAAGAGGCTGATATACTCCACTTTCAGGCCATTTTACAAGATTATTCCAAATGATTTATTAAAATTCTAAAATACAGCATTGATCAACATTTCCATTTATCTTACTTGGTTGACAATTAAAGAAGCTCAAGTTAAAAAAAAAAAAAAACTTAACTAATATATGAATATTCTTATTCTGAATTTATTATCCAGGAAAATATTTAGCATTTCACATGTTTGGTTTTTAGAAGGAAACCATAGGTGATTACATTCAGGATAAGTATAATAATCAAATAATGTGGCTCTGTAGGAACCACTAGAGATATTTACTCCAAAATAATTTTTATAAAAATCCTTGCCAGATCAGGCAAGTTTAATACAAGTCACTATGAGCCACAAATAATCTATTCATGTGTATTTAGAACTCAGAATATTCAGACAGTTCCCCAAAACTTTAGTAGAAAAATAGCAGAATCTTGTTCTTGTCATTACACATTGCCATGTAGTACCAATCTAATACGCACCCAGGTATGCCACCCACAACATGAACCTGTCTTGCAATGTGCAGGATCTGTTTAGGTACAGGTTGCTGGGAGTATTAGCAACAGTGGTCCTTGAAACTCCCAAACACCTTCACTGGTTGATTCCCTGGGAGTGGAGCACGCATGAGGTGCTTCTTTCAAAGGAACCCGATCTCTGCCGCAGGCACCACACCCCTTCAACGTCACACTCATGCAAAGACAGCTTTCAGAAGACCATCAGCAAGGGTCCCAGGAACTCATGTGAAAAACCAGGGTTTGGGGGAACCAGTGCCACAGCCAGCAGTTCTTGGACAGAGTGGGTAGTTAGGTTTGTGGTCTTTAACGTGTATTTATTAAAGTTAATTCAAATAATCTGGATGGGGAGGATGGATTCTACTGCTATATGCTTGAATTCTAGTAAAAGAAAGGAAGAAATAAGAATGTATACCTTTCCTTAGTAGCATGTCAAAACTCTGCATAAAATAGTTTTTGTGCCACTAGGTCTCAAAGTAAAGAGTTTTGCACACACATGAAGCCATATAAATATTTTTATCCGATCTATAAAATCTCCCATTTCCACTAGATGTTTGGGATTATTAACCGCAGATTACTTGCTAAAATCTTTCAAAGGTCTCTTGTTGCTGTATAAGAAGCAATCTCCCAACCACAAAATAACTGATTTGCGAGGAACAGAGTACAACCACAAACACTGCCTTAACTCTATTGTTTTCGAATACTTCAGTGAACAGATAAGTAAGTTAAAGTCACTGAAACATTAAGACATTCTCTCCACTTCTGCTTGTGTGTAGCTCTGGTATCAGCAAATTAAAACCTTTAAAAGTGCTTTAAAATGGATACAGAACTCATTATGATTTTTTTTGTAAGTAGGTCCTATCTCTTTTCTGTGGTCACATTTAGAAAGATAATAGTTTCCCTTGTACTACCTTGATGAATAAAAGGCTTAACTTTTAATTTGTCCTTTGTTTAGTATAATTTCTCAGGTTAATGTTTATAGATCCTATTGAGTTACATAACATTCATCAACAAATGATAAGAAAACATTATTATACATACCTGGGGATGATTGTATTTGTTCTTGACTGGGACACTTAGATGAACATTTGCCATCCAAACTATTGACGACAAATGTGAGGTTTGCCACTTTGCTATCAACATAATGTTCTATGTTGTTCATATTTACAAGATTCAGCTTCTCCAGGCGACCCTGAAGCACGTCGATCTCCTCCTTGGCATTCTTAAGGTCAGAGGACAGTTTGTTCACCTCGCTCTCTAACTCTCTCACTCTGCTGTCCCCCGTTTCTCCTGGGGCTCCTGTGCCTGGTAACAGCAATCCATTTCTTCCTGGGTCTCGATTGTCATCAGCCTGCAGTTTGCAGTCTTGGCAAGTCTTCTTCAGGCTATTTACAATTTCCTTGAGATTCTGAACTTCTTTGAACACCTCCTCGATCCTGTTGAACTGCTTGGGGAGCTGAAGAGTCAGCGGGGGCAGGTTCACCTGGTAGGGACATTCGCCTTCCTCCTCACATCTCCCTCTGCTTTCTAGTCTCACCCGGCAGGCATCCTGGGCTGCTTCATCTTTAATTTCCTCTGTTTCATTGTTTGCCACAACCAAAAAACCATATGTAGCGAGGACAGTTGAGCTCAGCCAGCACCAGTTCGCCAGCTTCATCTTTGCGGTGGCGCTCACTCACCCCAGCAGGGAAGGGTGCCGGGCTGGAGCTGTTTTAAGAGCGGCAGCTGCCGGCCTGAGTCAGGCTTTCTGTGTTCTCAGGAAAGGGCGGGAGCTCTTTGCATCACAAGTCTCAGAAACTACGCAGAGGAAGAGACTGTCCTCATCAAACTCAGTTTGCCAAAACTGTTATTTATTCTCAATCAAAATCATCCTCTTTGGCATTCCTGCAGCCAGTCAGATGCACATATTCAACAAGTTTCACTTTCATTGTTTATTTTATGAAGCACAAGAAAATATTTGTACTTGGAGTAAATCATTTCATGATACTTAACTCCCCAGTGGGGGAAATAGTTTTTAAAGATAAAATTGAATGTGCTAGCTATCCAGATTGTGTGAAGGACAGAAATGTTACCAAAATGGATATGGTTCTTTTTTTTCTTTTTGGAATAAGCCTTCACATTGGGCTTTCAGGTGAAATCTCAAGCACTTAAACACAATTTTAAATATAATAAAGCTCAATTTTCTGACTCTTGCAGTGGACTTTTGTTTAATCTATTTGAAAAGGGAAGAAAACCAGTAAAGAAAAAAGTTCTGCTTTCTATTTCTTTGACTGTCGCACAGTGTAGGAGAGATGTCTAAATTATGAACACACTTTATAAGGTACATCATTGTCTTTTATCAAAACCAGCAGCCTTCTCCTTTGCCCTTCAGCAGTTTTGTGACTGTGCTGTCCTTCCACAACCACCCAAGTGAATCTGTGAGCTAGTCCCATCTGTGTTCTGATCCTTCCTCTGTCTCGAGCATCTTTGCCTTCCCTTCCTCCTGGCAGCCCTGCCAGTCCCGCCTCTGTGCTTTCTGCCTCCACAGTGGGCCCTCCACTTGGTCTCAATGCCACTTGCTATGTCACTACTTTGCCCCAAACATGTCTGCATTCCTGACTTTACACACTTTTCAAACTTTTTTTTCCACAGTTTTCAAACTTTTCTCCTGAGAGGCTGAGGGCAGGAAGAGGGAACAGCTTTTATTGGAGAAACCACTTCCTTTTAATTTGTTTTACATATTGGCATCTCATACAAGATTTCTTATTGGTGGTAGTGGTAGTTTAGTTGCTAAATTGTGGCTGACTCTTTTGCAACGCCATGTACCGCCAGGCTCCTCTGTCCATGGGATTTCCCAAGCAAGAATACTGGAGTGGGTTGTTATTCCCATGGACAGAGGAGCCTGGCAGGCTACAGACCTTGGGGTCACAGAGAGTCAGGTATGACTTAGCGACTAAAACAAGATTTATTTAAAAAGGATTTTAAGCCTTTAAAACTCATTTCAAAATTATGGCTAAAAATCTAAATTCTTACTATTATTATTTGCAGTACTCTATAATTTGTCTCTTATTTATTTCTTTAACCTGATTTCCTATTCTTTTTCTATATATTCCTTCATCCCAGCCAAACTCTCCTATTCAACCTAACTATTCATGTTCTCTAAATGTGTCAGGCTCACTTTACACTTACAAACTGTATTTATTCCTGACTACTCAGGAGACCTAGATTCTACCTCTGGATCTACTTTTTATTGGATCTATCATTAGCTTTGCTGAATCTTGGTTCCTGTAACTGTGAAAGAGGGGTTTGGCTATTCTTCTCTCATACAGGAATGATAGTTATAAACACCTTGAGTGCTGGAGTGCTGAAGGAAAAATGCAGTGTATAAAATGTAACATTCTTTCCAAACAAATTTGACAAACATGTTATACACACCTTAGGTCTCATTTTCCTCCATCTTCTTCCAGCTTTTTAAAAAATTAAGCTTGTTTTTCTCTTCATTCCTTAATATATTCAAATAAATTTTAGATACACTCTTAACTTTTTGACTAAAATATATATATTTAATCTCCTAATTTCATTTCTCTCTCCTCACCCACATTCAAGCTATGACACTCCCGTATTGTGAGGGGAGAAGTAAATGAATGATTAGGGAATTTTAAAAAGAATAAGAATGATGATAATATAGATAATAGATTAAAATACCTTATAAAGTAGAAATACATAGGAACAATGTTTAGTTTAAGGTATATTATTAAATGCCTTTGACTGAATTGACTATAAATCCACATGTTTAGGGACTTCCCTGGTGGTACAGTGGCTAAGACTCCACACTCCCAGTGCAGGGTGCCTAGGTTTGATCCCTAGTCAGGGAACTAAGATCCTGTGTGCTGAAACTAACGCCTGGCACAGCTGGGTTTAATAAGTATATATTTTTTAATCCACACATTTAGTCAGTCAAGTCCCGTCAAGTATTTATTAAAGATCTGTATACTCAGATTTGTATATTCCGAGCATAAAGATATGTATACTAGAGCTTATAAAAGATGGAGCCACCCGTCCTATATTAACTGAGCATCCCGTACATGCAAGACACTATTCCAGGCACTTAGGCTGCAGACATCAAACAAAAATCCCCTTTTCCTTCTTAGGAAGGAGTATTGAGGACTTTGCATTTTGTTCATGTTGAACTTTCAAGTGAAATCTTAAGTACTTTTAAGCTTTTCCAAATCTAACAAAAGCACAGCTTTCTGACTCTTGCATTGGGCTTTTGTTTCATCCCTGTGACTCAGGGATTTGCTTTCCAGGCACTGCTGTTGATTCTTGGGCCCTGCAAACCTCACTTAGCCAAAGGCCAGCGTTATAGTTCCACCTAAAATGTTTGGATGTGCTATGGCAACTGGCTCCTGTCCCTTCAAGACCATAGAAAATACCCAAAATAAAGGCAGAAAATTGCTTTATTAATCATTTTTATTGACAGTAACAGGTGGGATTCTGAGTTCTTAATTTTAAAAGATTATTGTTCACTTACCATAGGCAGACACTGACTACCACGGGAAAGAGGCGCAACCTGCCTAGTAAATTTACAGCCCGTGGGGGCAGAGAGTTTGCTACAATTGTTCAAGAAGCTTTCACAAACACTGCCTCCTACATCCTCCCATCCACATAATTACTGCCTGCATGTGCAGATGAGCAGAGAAAGAGTTCAAAGAAATAAATGATTTGCCTATAGTTTCACACTTTTTAAGGGACAGTGTTTTAAAAAGCAGAGCCATTACTTTGCCAACAAAGGTCCGTATAATCAAAGCTCTGGTTTTTCCAGTAGTCATGTATGGATGTGAGAGTTGGACCATAAAGACGGCTGAATGCCAGAGAATTGATGCTTTTGAACTGTGGTGTTGGAGAAGATTCTTGAGAGTCCCTTGGAATGCAAAGCGATCAAACCAGGAAACCAATCCTAAATATTCATTGGAAGGACTGATGCTGAACCTGAAGCTCCAATACTTTGGCTACCTGGTGTGAAGAGCCCACTCATTAGAAAAGAGCCTGATGCTGGGAAAGATTGAAGGCAGGAGGAGAAGGGGATGACAGAGGATGAGATGGTTGGATGGCATCACCAACTCAATGGACATGAGTTTGAGCAAGGTCCAGGGGATGGTGAAGGACAGGGAAGCCTGGCGTGCTTCAGTCTATGGGGTCGCAAAGAGTCAGACACTACTGAACAACAAGCGACAGAGCTGGAATTTGAACCTGGTCTGACTCCAAAGTTCATGTCTTTTCTCCTATGCCATCCTGTCATGTGGGGGGCAGGGAGATACTACTGGAAAGGAATACTGGTACCATGTTGTGGAGAGCCTGGTGCTTAAATCACTGCTAAAAGTTTTGAGCAGAGGAATAATTTAATCAGTTAAGCATTTGAGAGAAGTTAATCATTGAAACTGTAGGTGCATTGGAAAGGGAAAGATCAGGTAAGGAGAACAGTTTAGAGGCCATTTAAATAGTCCAAGTCATTGTTTCCCAAAGTGTGTTTTCTGGAATGTGAGTAGATGTTGCTAAATGTTTATTATGTCAAAATAGAGTTCCAGGACAGGTGGATCTGAAAATTATCAGTCATTTGCTAGCGTGCATTATAGCTGGCAAAAAGCTAAATAATATATGCTGCATTTTTTAAATTATGATTGATAATAGGAATCTTTTTTTTTTTCTTTAGCACAATTTTAAAGAATGAATCTTCTGCTAGAAACCAGTAGGAAATGCTATTGCACATGAAAGGTGCTAGCATGGTGGCAGAAGGGTGGTGAAGGGGTAGCAGCTATTGTTATGTGTGTGTGTGTTTAGTCTCTAAGTTGTGTCCAGCTCTTTGTGACCTCATGGACTGTAGCTTGCCTCTGTTCCTCCCATCCATGGGATTTCTCAGGCAAGAATACTGGAGTGGGTTGCCATTTCCTTCTCCAGGGGATCTTCCCGACTCAGGGATAGAACCTGTGTCTCTGAGTCTCCTACATTGGCAGGCAGATTCTTTACCACTGAGTCACCTGGGAAGCAGCTATTTTTAGCAAAGAGTAATAGAAGCTACAGAATCTGATAAGGGATGAAAAATGGAAGGAGAGGGAGAGTTGAGAAAGCACATGAAATATAACTCCAATTGAAGTTAAGTAATGTTATGGCAATGAGAGTCGAGAGGGAGCAGTAAATTGGGGAGAGTGTAGCAGTAGTATTTCTGTTTTGAATAGAGTGACAAGCCACCAAGTAGAAATATCTAATATACAGTTGAATATCTAAGTATTACAAACAACACAGAATGGAAACGGATGTCAGTTTGAAACCACAGGAACCAAAAGGATTGTAAAATATGAGAATCAGAAGAGTACAGTATCACAAAGACCAGGGCAGAGGGTTTCAAGGAGTCAGCCATCAAATGACCAACAACTTGAAGAGCTGACTTCCTGTCCTCAACTTGCACAAAATTCCCACCCTCTGACCTTGACTCTCTGTCTTCTCCCTCTTGCTAGGAAACCATTCTGGACTTTCTCATGCTCAGCCTGTCCTGACTCCTAGGATCATCTACTGATGATGGCAGTCAGAACCTTCTATCCCATATCCACTCTTAATGTAAAACTGACACATTATGCCCACTTATACACTTGTTTTTCAGATCTAAACAAATTAACACCAATATATGTTGGAATTTTAAAGTAGTAAGATATGTTTTTATAAGCCCTATGTGAAAAGTGCTTTCATCAGTCCATGCTCACAACATATTCAAACTTTTTTTTTTATGCAAAGTATATTCAAGAAGGGATTTGCATTTACTGTATCTGGATCAGATTCCAAAAGCAAATTTTCATTTCCCTTAATACAGTTTTTTTTTAAAATAAAGAAACCCTTTATGTTTCTATTTTTATCAAAGGGAATAAGTAAATTTAATAATTATTATTATTTGTAATATTGAGATCCCTTTGTTGATATTACACCTATTAATTTAACATATTGTAGTTTCTGACTTATTAAATGGTTCTTTAGGGAGTGCATGCTTTCGTGATAAAATTAAAACTTTCACTTTTTAAACTACTTGAATTGAAATGTCAACAGTAAATACTGTTTATCTTAATACTCCTTAAAGGTTCATTGTATATCTCATGGAAAGAACTTTAAACAAAAGCCTGATTTCAGCAACCCAGAGAGGGATCATGAATTGCCTGATTTTGGTTAAAGCTAGAATAACAGTTGGTAGGTTCTTTGTTACATTTTGCAAGTACTTCACACTAGCATAGATGAAGCGATTCAGACTAGAAATCCCTCCAGCATGGACCTACCATGAAAGACCCACTATGTGGGTCCTTAGAGGGGTTCTGGATCAACAGAAATATCCAAAAGTCCACTCTTTATAAGACTACAGAACATATAGTCACTTGATGTACTAATGGCCTGTCTTCAGCGGGGTATCCAGAGATTGTCAGGTTAGAATTTTATGAAACTAGAATATTCCATGGGAGTCTTGGAATGTCCATCTGTCAATACCTTAGCAACAAAATCTCTTTACTATGTATCCCACACCAAGAAGGGGATCATGGAGGATCCAAGAGATCCATGGGGCATGGCATCTAATTTTGCTGTCATTTTTCTAAATTTCCAGAGACTTAAAAATCTTCACATAACCAATGAAGAAGCAAAATATATTTTTGTATCTTGTATTAGAGACTGATCTTGAGTTTCCTTTTATATTCCTCAAACAAAACAAATATGGTGAGAAAGAAATCATAAAAAAATGAAATTGTGTTTTTTTGTGTGTCTTCCCATTGTTTCTCATAATTTATGGTAGTTATATTTTCTAAAGTCACCACAAACACTGAATTAGCAAAGACCAAACCATTGCTCCTAGGGGAAATATAGGGTTAGGTCTCTATGAGCCTCTGTGGTCATAATATTTTTGTCAACTGATCAATATATAACCTTATTTTAAATATGTTTCTGTTTAAAGACATCTTCGGAGAAGGCAATGGCACCCCACTCTAGTACTCTTGCCTGGAAAATCCCATGGACAGAGGAGCCTGGTAGGCTGCAGTCCATGGGGTCACTAAGAGTCAGACATGACTGAGCGACTTCACTTTCACTTTTCACTTTCATGCACTGGAGAAGGAAATGGCAACCCACTCCAGTGTTCTTGCCTGGAGAATCCCAGGGATGGCGGAGCCTGGTGGGCTGCCGTCTATGGGGTCGCACAGAGTCGGACATGACTGAAGCCACTTAGCAGCAGCAGCAGCAAAGACATCTTATTTAACATATATTATTAATTTATTAACACACAATTCATGAGCAGGAGAACAATAATTCATGACTGAAGGAAGCTTTTCTAACCCATGTATTTTCTCCTTAAGGTAGATCACAACTTTCTTGCACTGAGGAACACTTGATAGCACCTCAGAACTATGCTCAGGGGCCATTTTAAATAGTGAAAACATCAATTAAAAAAAACACAAAAATGTTGAAAAACATGGCACTTAGACCACAAAAAGAGCACTTGTTTACAGTATGAGAGCTGAAACAAGACAACAGTGTTGATCTCTGAGCTTAGCTGGGAATGTACGTGCTGGGCAACTCAAACTTTTCACAGCTCTGCACGTGTCTGCAAATGGTCCCCAAAGCCCACAGGTATTACTTGGGGTTGCAAATAAATTCTAATAAGTAAGCAAATTTGCAAACACACAGTACATGAATAATTAAGATTCACTGTATATTGTTACAAAATCCAAGGCTTTAAATTCTTGGAAATGTCTATATAGGCATTTCAAGTTAAGTGTTAATTTGGTTTTATCTGTTTTATCATTTTTGTTCCTTAGGGTATTATTTGTTTTGTTTTTGCTAGGCATTTAGAAATAATATATAAATATGAATTTATATAATATATAACATATTACATGTCTAATTATATTTTATATAATGTATATAATATCATGCAATATCATTTATATTATATGGTCATATAAATTTAAACTGAATAATAAACTTTAGCTTAGGAATTTGTTTCAGTTCATTCATAAATATAGTGTGCATCTTAAACAATTAAATTATTATGGAAAAGCAAAACTATTAAACTAATTCCATGCCACTTGAATAATTTCATGTTGAATGTATATCTTTTGCATGCTTGTTCTTTATTTTCTTCAAAACTTGTTTTTAAAAGACTCAAGTTTATCTTATGAAATACATCTCAGTATATGAATTCTCAATAAATGTTCATTTTAAGCTGATTTCCACTGTACTAGTAGCTAAAGAAAATTTATGAAATGGAGTAAATGTAGTAATTTAATAGTAAACATTTGAACACACTGATAACTCATCATCCAAGTTCTTCTAAGTAAATCTTTTTAAACATGATTCAAACTATAGCATTCTGAGGTATAGTCTATCTTACTGAGTTTCTTTCTCTGCTCTTGGCTTGATGTTATCTATGATTTCAGTCATATCCTGTTGTTTGCAGTGAAAAATTTTCAGAGTATAAGAAACCATTTCTTGATCATTATCAACAAGTGTAAAATTGCTTGGCCCTTATTTTGTTTATTTTAAAGTGTCCACCATTATTTACCACAGCTTCCTCTGCTTGTGTATTTGTTTTAATCATGTTTACATGTACAAATGAGATGGCATGTGTTTTGATACTTTATATATATTAAAGTTCAGCTTTAACAATTGTTGTTGCACAAAAAGATGACAAAATAGATGCATAAGTTGTGGTCAGTTATGGTATAAACATAGGCTTAAAGTAAGTTTCCATTTACTACCATTATCATCTTAAAAACAGCATGACATGACAGAGTGAAAAGAGCCTTAGGGTGGTAGTCCAGAAACCCATGACCTTAGTGAGCAAACTCTCACTTTCTTGTCACTTTTCCTCATCTGTAATATGAAGTCAGATTAGAGAGCTCAAGGTCCTTCTCAGGTGTAATAGTTTATGACTAAATGTTATTAATTAGAAGCCATGTAATAGCAAAGAAAGTTGTAAGTGCAGATGGTCCTTTGATTAAATCATTAATTCAGTTATTCCTCTATTCAATGAGTCCTTATTTTCCATTTATTGAGTCGTGCTCTGTACTGACCCTGGGGATGACAAAAGTGAAAAAACAGACCTATTCCTCACTTCATGGAGCTTTAAGCTGCGAAGTAGCTCAAACCAGACACAGCCTTGGGCCAAGACAGTATGTTTGGCCTTAGAGAGGGGTCAGTAAGCACACTAAGGTCTTTTGCACCCCTCAACTCCCTCACTCAATGCCATGGCATTGGCCTCTCCCTTCGCTAACTCTGAAAATAGCCACTTTTAGAGTCATTCTTTTCAAATTAGACCACAAAGATAGCACAGTCTCCGTATATAATGATGGCTATGTTGGATATATACTGCCTGGCAGAGAAGAGAAATTTCTCTTTTCTTTATTAGGCTTATTTCTCTGCTTCTTCACCCACCTCCATAACTGCTACCACTCCAAAATGATCCATTTACAAAGCAAAGAAAAACAAGTGTTTGGAACGAAAGGGATTTTAAAAAGAAAACCATATTTTATACAAATGGCATGTATAGCTTCCCTAGGTCTAAATTTTACTTTAATTAGCATGTGCATGCTAAGTTGCTTCAGTAATGTCCAACCCTTTGGGACCCTATGGGCTGTAGCCCGCCAGGCTCCTCTGTCTATGGTGTTCTCCAGGCACAAATACTGGAGTGGGTTGTGTTTCATGCCCTCCTCCAAGGATCTTCCCAACCTAGAGATTGAACCTGCATCTCTTATGTCTCCAGCATTGGCAGGCGGTTCTTTACCTCTAGCGCCACCTGGGAAGTCCTAATGAGCATAGGGTTTATTAATTCAATAAAGAATGGATTCTGCAGAATGCACAGAATAAAGATATAGCTGTAGCACTGAAAATATAAGAGCATAGAAAGTAAATATATTAAAACTTTTTGCTTTTATATATGCTGTTTTACCAATTTTCTCCCTCCTGTTTTATCTTTGATTCTGCATTGTGAAGCAGTAGGGGCATGGAGGAAGAAGTTGTTCTTTAGCAACTACAAGTATGTGGATTAGGGGGTTTTACTTTTCTCTTTCCTAAGGCAAGACCCAGAAGAGGGGTTTAGCCTGACTTGGAGAATCTAGGCTGAGTTTAAGTTGCTCTTCCTCCCTGCTCCACAGCTAGCTAACATCTGCTGCTTATTATGTGGCCCATCTTCTCTAATTTTCCTGCTAATTCCCATCCAAACACAGAGGACAAAAATATAGTGCAGAGGAATGTAGTGGAGCCCAGAGAGATGAAGGTGGTGGGATAAAGATGACAAAGAAACAAAGAAAAGAGACTCAAGGGGGAAAGAGGGAGAGAAATTGAATTATGGTAGGGTCTGTACCAGAGTATTTTGTTTAAAGAAGATATTAAGTCCATATGTAAAGCTAATTTTATAGGATTTCTTTTCAGGAATGGGTATTGAGAGAACAAAGTTAGAGGACATGACTGCATTCAAGCATTAGGGCATCAAAGATAAATCCTTTATCCATCATTTTGACAGTGGTCAGTTGTGTTAATAATTGCTTCAGATTGTATTATTACATCGATATAAATGAAGTTAAATAAACTTTTAGGACATAGGAGTTCCAAACAGCTTTACTTTACAAACAATGTAAATTTTTAGCTAACATACCTAATTTCCAATGTTTAAAGGAGTTTCACTGTGGAGCTATTTGCTTTCATAACAATTTAATTCACTGTGATTTCTTGAATTTTTCATATTTTATAATACCAGTACTATAGCAAATATAATAATAACATGATCAGGTGGAAGTTGAATATACTAGATATGTATTCCAGTAATTAATATATCTAAAACAAACTGCATTTAGTTTATTAAATGAACTTTAATATTAAACAACAATTTCACACTTTTCTAGTGCTGTAAAACTTCAGGAAATGACATTACATGTTATCAGGACCAGCCGCTTCATTTTACAGATGAGCAAGGAGGTCTCAGAACAACTAAATGTCCTGCCCATGCCTGACCAAGGCCGCTCAAGTCTCCCAATTCCACACCATCTACTCTACACTGATCTCGACAGTACCCTTAATTTGTAGCTAGACTATAGAAACATGCTACAAAAATAAAGTCCACCCATATGAAAACTTCTCTAGTTAAATGCTTCTGGGGTTTTAGAAAGCAATAGTTTCCTTATAGTTCAAAATAACTGGGAGTTACCAAATCAGCTATTCATATGTCTTGTTATATGATTCAGTTTCTCTTATCAGTCAGTCGCTCAGTTGTGTCTGACTCCTTGCGACCCCATGAATCGCAGCATGCCAGGCCTCCCTGTCCATCACCAACTCCCAGAGTTTATCCAAACTCATGTCCATCCAGTCGGTGATGCCATCCAGCCATCTTATCCTCTGTCGTCCCCTTCTCCTCCTGCCCCCAATCCTTCCCAGCATCAGGGTCTTTTCCTTATATTTTTATATATATATTACATATACATATGTATATAATCCATAATCCATTGCTACAATTTTTAATTATATAAAACATAATCCATTGCTACAATTTTTTCACCTGTTTTTTATGCTTGTTTGTGTTGTTTGGCTTAGAATATAAATTCTTAGAATAATAATTTCTTAAACACATCTTATGCCTCACCCTGCCCAGAGCTACATTCTGGAAGACATGTGAAAAAAAAAATTTTTTTAATCTATTTTCATAGAAAAATTTTCTGATTATAAATGTAATACTTGTTCATTATAAAAAAAAATTAGAAAATACAGAAATTCTCAGGAAGCAAGAAAAATCTCAAACAACCTAACCTTATACATAAAAAAACTAGAACCTTACACCTAAAGGAACAAAACCCAAAGTTAGTAAGAGAAAATAACTCATAAAGATGAGAGCATAAATAAGTGAAATAGAGACTTAAAAAATAGAAAAGATAAAGGAAACTAATAGTTCTTTGAAAAGATAAACAAAATTGATAAACCTTTAGCCAGACTCATCAAGAAAACAAGAGGGCCCAAAACAATAAAATCAATAATGAAAAAGGAGAAGTTACAACCAACACCACGGACATACAGAAAAGCATTAGCGATTACTAAGAACAATTATATACCAATAAAGTGGACAGCCGAGAAGAAATAGATGAATTCCTATAAATGTACAAACTACCAAGACTGAAATAGGGGCACACTACTATGTATAAAATAAATAAGCTACAAGGATATATCATAAAGCACAGGGAATATAGCCAATATCCTATAATCTTAAATGGAGCATAATCTAAAAAAATTTGAATCACTATGTTGTACACTTGAAACTAACATGGTACTGTAAATCAACTGTTTCTATACCTCAATAAAAGAAAAAAAGAAAATGTAGAAGTATATATGACAACTACATTTCCACCATTTTTTTCTTTTTTTAAATCTTTTTTTTCCTATCACTTTTTATTGTGGTAAAATATTCGTAACATGGAATTCACTATTTTAATCATTTTTAAATATACAGTTCATTGTCATTAAACACAGTCACATTACTATGCAACCATTACCACCATCTATCACCAGACCTTTTCATCATCTCATACTGAAACTCAGTACTCATTAAAGAATAAACCCCTCTTCTCTGCAGCCCCATTCCTGGTAACCACTGTTCTACTTTCTGTCTCTATGGATATGAATATTCTAGGTAACTTGTATGAGCGGAATCATACAATATTTGTCCCTTTACATCTGGCTTATCTCAGTATAATGTCTTTAAGATCTGTTCATGGTATAGCAGGTATCATAATATAGTTCCTTTTTAAGGCTGAATAATATTCCACTATATTAATACATCTTATCTACCCATATATTGATGGACTTTTGGTTGTTTTCTAACTTTTTGAGGAAAATGCCATACTGTTTTCCACATCAGGTTGTACCATTTTATATTCTTTTTTTTTTTTTAATAAATTTATTTATTTTAGTTGGGGGCTAATTACTTTACAATATTGTAATAGTTTGACCATCCATGCGCAGGTGTTCCAATTCCTCCACACTCTTGCCAATAGTTGTTATTTTCTGTTCTTTTGATAATGGCTATCCTATTGGATAGGAGAAGGCAATGGCATGGATGTGAAGGGGTATCTCATTCTGATTTTGTGATTAGTGATGTTGAGTGCTTATTGACGATTTGTATTCTTCTTTGGAGAAATGTCTATTTAGATCCTTTGTCCATTTTGGATGCCTGGTTGTTGTTGCTGAGTACAGTGTAATGATACTTTTCTTAACATTTTCAGATATTTCAAATCATCTTTCCAAATATATATGTGTGTGTGTGTGTGTGTGTGTAACTTTAGAAAAATTAGACCATCTTCTACATAGATTTTAATCTTTCAAAAGTCTGAAGTGTACATAAAGTGTCCAAAATATAGAGAGACAATTCAAATCAAATACTCAACCACCATCCAAGGCAAAAAAAAAAAAAAAATACGGCCAGCTCCCTCAAATTCCCCTCCTATTCTGCCACTTACCCTGTAGTAGCCACTGTCCTGATTTTTATGATAATACTTTCTTTTTGTTCTTAACAGTTTTACCATCTCATAATGAATCCCTAAACACCATAGTTTTGTTTTACCCATTTTTAAATTTGATGTAAACAGAATCCTATAAATTATTTTCTGTTTAGTTTATTTCACTCCATGTTATATTTATGAGAAACATTCATATTTTTGCATGTCTATTTCCACTGCATGGTTATACCAATATTATTTATCCAATATATTGCCAGTGGATATTGAGGTTGTTTCCAATTTTCATATATAACTAATAATGCAACTTCAACATTCTTGTCTCTTGGTGTACTCGTGCATGCACCTCTGTGGGCATTTATCAAGGAGTAGAATTGTTTTGTCACAATTCAGTTCAGTTCAGTCGCTCAGTCATGTCCGACTCTTTGCGACCCCATGAATTGCAGCACACCAGAGCTCTCTGTCCATCACCAACTCCGGGAGTCTAACCAAACCCATGTCCATCGAGTTGGTGATGCCATCCAACCATCTTATCCTCTGTCGTCCCCTTCTCCTTCTGCCCTCAATCCTACCCAGCATTAGGGTCTTTTCCAATGAGTCAACTCTTCGCATGAGGTGGCCAAAGTGTTGGAGTTTCAGCTTCAACATCAGACCTTCCAATGAACACCCAGGACTGATCTCCTTTAGGATGGACTGGTTGGATCTCCTTGCAGTCCAAGGGACTCTCAAGAGTCTTCTCCAACACCACAGTTCAAAAGCATCAATTCTTCGGCGCTCAGCTTTCTTCACCGTCCAACTCTCACATCCATACATGACCACTGGAAAAACCATAGCCTTGACTAGACGTACTTTTGTTGGCAAAGTAATGTCTCTGCTTTTCAATATGCTATCTAGGTTGGCCATAACCTTCCTTCCAAGGAGTAAGCGTCTTTTAATTTCATGGCTGCAGTCACCATCAGCAGTGATTTTGAAGCCCCAAAAAATAAAGTCTGACACTGTTTCCACTGTTTCCCCATCTATTTCCCATGAAGGGATGGGACCAGATGACATGATCTTAGTTTTCTGAACGTTGAGCTTTAAGCCAACTTTTTCAATCTCCTCTTTCACTTTCATCAAGAGGCTCTTTAGTTCTTCTTCACTTTCTGCCATAAGGGTGGTGTCATCTGCTTATCTGAGGTTATTGATATTTCTCCCAGCAATCTTGATTCCAGCTTGTGTTTCTTCCAGCCCAGCGTTTCTCATGATGTACTCTGCATCTAAGTTAAATAAGCAGGGTGACAATATACAGCCTTGACGTACTCCTTTTCCTATTTGGAACCAGTCTGTTGTTCCATGTCCAGTTCTAACTGTTGCTTCCTGACCTGCATACAGGTTTCTCAAGAGACAGGTCTGGTGGTCTGGTATTCCCATCTCTTTTCAGAATTTTCCACAGTTTATTGTGATCCACACAGTCAAAGGCTTTGGCATAGTCAATAAAGCAGAAATAGATGTTTTTCTGAAACTCTCTTGCTTTTTCGAAGATCCAGTGTATGTTGGCAATTTGATCTCTGGTTCCTCTGCCTTTTCTAAAACCAGCTTGAACATCTGGAAGTTCACGGTTCACATATTGCTGAAGCCTGGCTTGGAGAATTTTGAGCATTACTTTACTAGCGTGTGAGATGAATGCAATTGTGTGGTAGTTTGAGCATTCTTTTGCATTGCCTTTCTTTGGAATTGGAACGAAAACTGAACTTTTCCAGTCCTGTGGCCACTGCTGAGTTTTCAAAATTTGCTGGCATATTGAGTGCAGCACTTTCACAGCATCACCTTTGAGGATTTGAAATAGCTCAACTGGAATTCCATCACCTCCACTAGCTTTGTTCGTAGTGATGCTTTCTAAGGCCCACTTGACTTCACATTCCAGGATGGCTGGCTCTAGGTGAGTGATCACACCATCGTGATTATCTGGGTCGTGAAGATCGTTTTTGTACAGTTCTTCTGTGTATTCTTGCCACCTCTTCTTGATATCTTCTGCTTCTGTTAGGTCCATACCATTTCTGTCCTTTATCGAGGCTATCTTTGCATGAAATGTTCCTTTGATATCTCTAATTTTCTTGAAGAGATCTCTAGTCTTTCCCAATCTTTGTTTTCCTCTATTTCTTTGCACTGATCGCTGAGGAAGGCTTTCTTATCTCTCCTTGCTATTCTTTGGAACTCTGCATTCAGATGGGAATATCTTTCCTTTTCTCCTTTGCTTTTTGCTTCTCTTCTCTTCCCAGCTATCTGTAAAGGCCTCCTCAGACAGCCGTTTTGCTTTTTTGCATTTCTTTTCCATGGGGATTATCTTGATCCCTGTCTGCTGTACAATGTCACGAACCTCTGTCCATAGTTCATCAGGCACTCTGTCTATCAGATCTAGTCCCTTAAATCTATTTGTCACTTCTACTGTATACTCATAAGGGATTTGATCTAGGTCATACCTGATGGACTAGTGGTTTTCCCTACTTTCTTCAATTTGAGTCTGAATTTGGCAATAAGCAGTTCATGATCTGAGCCACAGTCTGCTCTCGGCCTTGTTTTTGCTGACTGTATAGAGCTTCTCCATCTTTGGCTGCAAAGAATATAATCAATCTGATTTCGGTGTTAACCATCTGGTGATGTCCACGTGTACAGTCTTCTCTTGTGTTGTTGGAATAGGGTGTTCGCTATGACCAGGGTGTTCTCTTGGCAAAACTCTATTAGCCTTTGCCCTGCTTCATTCTGTACTCCAAGGCCAAATTTGCCTGTTACGGGCTTTGTATAATCAGGAAATTTTTCATATAATTATTAGTCATTTGGGTTTAAGTGACTTATATTTTCATGATCTTCATGCTTCTAACATGATTTTTTTTAATTTGTAAAACCTTATTTGTTCTTTTTTAAGTAAGTTGTATTATTAACCATTTGTATATCAAATATTTGCATACTTTTTTTCAACTTTGACATTTGAATTTCAGTTGTAGTAATTAAATATATGGAAGTCTTTAGATGTTTCATTTTTATATCTATTAATCTTTTCCTTATGATTCCTTCATAATACTACAATCATCTAAAGGCCATGTGTATTTTCTATTATTTTTATGGTTTTAATTTTTATGTTTGAATTTTACTACTCTAGGATTTGTTTTAAAGTGTGAGATAGAAGCCTAGCTACAACTTTCCCCAAAATGTTTGATTAGTTCTTCCAATATAATGTGTTAATGAATTCCACCTTTTCCTTGCTCTGACTTGAACCTATCCATAAGCAAAATGTTTTCTGTTTACATTGATATGGCTCCTATTCTGGTGCTGTCCTACTGTTTAAATACCATAGATCTAGAATGCATCTTAAATCTGAAAGGGAAAATGCACACTAAAAAGTCCTCCTTTTATAAAATTTAAATAACTTATTATTCTAACTGTACTTTACAATCTTTTTTAGGGAATTCTTTTTTTAAATTTCTTAATTGCAGGATAATTGCTTTGCAGAATTTTGTGGTTTTCTGCCATACATCAACAAGAATCAGCCATAGGTACACCCATGTCCCCTCCCTCCTGAACCTCCCTCCTTACTCCCTCCCCACCCACCCTCCCAGCCAGTCACAGAGCCCCTGTTTGAGTTCCCTGAGTCACACAGCAAATTCCCACTGGCTATCTATTTTACATACGGGATTGTAAATGTCCATGTTACTCTCGCCATACATTTCACCTTCTCCCTCCTCCCCTCCCCCCATGTCCATAGGTATGTTCTCTATGTCTCTTTCTCCATTGCTGCCCTGAAAGTAAATTCATCAGTACCATGTTTTTAGGTTCCATATATATATCACTATTTGATATTTATATTTCTCTTTTTGACTTAGTTCACCCTGTATAATAGGCTCTAGGTTCGTCCACCTCTTTAGAACTGACTCTTGAATGCATTTCTTATTATGGCTCAGTAGTATTTCATTGCATATATGTACCACAGCTTCTTTATCCATTCATCTGTCAGTGGACATCTAGATTGCTTCCATGTCCTAGCTATCGTAAATAATGCTGCAGTGAACATTGGGGTGCAAGTGCCTTTTTCAATTTTGATTTCCTCAGGTTATATGCCTAGGAGTGGGCAATCATTTAAGTTCCAAAAATTCTAGTGACTAATTTGGGGATAACTGGCCTTTTTAAAAAGAAATCAGCCTGGGACATTTGTTCAAATCTTCTTTTACATTTTCCTATACACTTTTGTATAGTTTTCTGTATATAGAGCTTTCAAATTTCTTATTAAATGTATTTCCATATTTTTTTTTGTCTTTCCCATCATTGTTATGAATCAGGCCTCTTCTTCAATATGTTTTAAAACTTCTTAGTCTGATTAGTTTGGAAACCTATATTTTTATAAATTTATTTTATAAATGGTTACGTTACTGCATTACAAAATTATTTTTCATGTAGGCATTTATATCAGCTGCAAGTAATGACTATTTCTCCTTCTTTGCCATATATACACATCATTTTCTTGTCTAAATGTGTTGGTATATATTTTCTGATTTATATTTAATGATTCATACCTATCACTCTTCCCTACCTTACTTCTGATTTTAATGGGAATTCTTCTAGAGTTCCATAATTAAAATATGGTGCCAGCTATTTGTTTGAAATTAGTGCTTAAGGAATAATAAATTCTCAATAGTTAGTACTAAATCTGTAACTGTTGTTGTCTGATTCTAGCCAACATGGCAGGAGACAGAGTAAAATAGTGAAAAGAGGATGAACCCTGAAGTCACCATGAATTTGAACCCTTGCTTCTCTCCTTAGAACACAGACTCTCTGACACATACCTATTTCATAGGATTATCAGAAGATTAATTGAGATAACATATTCTAGGCTCCTAGTGTAGTTTTCTGGCATATATTGTTATTATGCAAAATCTAAACACTATTGTTTAGATTGTTAGATTTTTCCACAGATTTCTTTGCAATTATAACTAATATTTTATTCATCTATATATTAATTACATTCATCTATTGTTCCCAAAATACACAGTACTTCTCAAAATGCTCAAAATAAGGGTATTCTCTGTAAAAAATAAATAAATAACCACTTTGATGAAATACCAATCAATGTTGTATCTCTTTTCCTCTGTAGAATAGAATGTAGTCTCTAAGTTTGATAAGAATATCAGAATATATTCAAAGTATCTTTTTAATATGTTCTAGGAAGTTTTGTTCCTTTATGCTTTCCTTTTAAACTTGTCAATATAGTATATTCTAATTCTGTGGTATAGGTCTCCAGCACTGCAGGCAGATTCTTTAAACATCTGAGCCACCAGGGAAGCCCAATGTTGACTATATGGATGATTAAATATATATTATAATTTTGATTATAAGATATAATTATATAGGATACCAGGGAAGCTCATAATATATAATTATAATATATATATATAGAAACTATAATATTACTGGAATAAATTAATGGCCTTTAAAGTATTTTAGGTCAACACTCTTGGATATCTAAATTCTGATACTTCTGATTATCAAGAAATATACATAACCTTTTAAGGAAAATTTCCAAACCTACATTAAAGAAAATAGTATATGAACCACCAAGAACCCAAAACTTAGCTTTAGCAATCATTGATTTATCCCTCACTCATTTCCCATATCACTGAACTGCTGACTACTTTAAAGCAATCCCTAATGTCAAAGCAATTTTGTTCATAAATATTTCATTATGTATCTCTAAAAGACAAAAACTCCCTTAAAATGTAACCATGATGCCATTATCATATTTCCTCAACTAAGAAAAGTTACTTGATATATTAGCTATCCAGTCAGTTCATACTTCTCTGTTTTACATAATTTTTAAAGTTATTATGCAGTTATGAAACAACTGGATACATAGTTATGTTTGATTGATTGATTTTGTTTTCAGCTTTTAGGAAGTGATTTTAATTTTATAATTAAGGTACTATACTGCTCTAAATCATGTCTATAAAACAAAGTATTCAAACAATTATTGTTTCTATCCCTAGCTCCTTGCCTGTTTTCTCTTCTTACAGTATAATTCTATTTTAAAGTTTATTTGTCCTTTATATTTACATATGTCTCTCTTTATACATAGTAAGGCATCTGGATTTTAGGAAGACTTGTGCTTTTGTTATAATAGTTACCTTTATATTCATACCATTACATAATAACATTTCTCCTTTTTTATAATTATTTTTGATTACTGTTGTTTGGTTTCACACTATAAGTGATTTCAAATTAGCTAATATCATCTTCTTCCTCTTACCCATCCTCACAGCATCGATGTGGCCCAGTGTCCTTCTACAAATATCACCCCCTCCGACATGGTGTTTTATGTCTGCCAACCTGTACTACCTTTAGTTCTCTAGATGTATTTCACACTATCTCCATGCTACCAGCAAGATTATGCTACTTATTCCTGAGCTTCTCCAATTCACTTAAAAATGAGTAACAGAACAGGACTGTGGTCGAATTCCTACAAAGCCTCCTAAGAGCCTGTGACCTTGTTCAGGTTTCTCAAGCATCTTCAGTTTTATTTTTTAATTTTAGATTGGAATATTTATTTCATAGGGTTATTGTGATGACAAAATAACATACATAAAGCACCTAACATAGTACATAATAATCTCTCAATAAAAAATGTCAAAAAGAAGAATTATTAATTTGTACTTTTTGTATATTTTCATCAGTATTCATGGGCTTTCCTTGTGGCTCAGCTGGGAAAGAATCCGCCTGCAATGCAGGAGACCTGGGTTCAATCCCTGGGTTGGGAAGATCCCCTGGAGAAGAGAAAGGCTACCCACTCCAGTATTCTGGCCTGGAGAATTCCATGAACTATATAGTCCATGGGTCGCAAAGAGTTGGACACGACTGAGCGACTTTCACTATGGTATGGTTCTATTTCATTAATATTGATATTTATTGAATAAATTCATTCAATGATTTACCCATTTATTTAATAAATACTCATTGAATGACTGCTATTTGCTAAGCACTTGCATATGTGTTTCCTTTCACTTACTCAGCGTGTATTTTTGAGTTCCATATGAACTAGACCTTGGAAACATAGTGATGGGAAAGATGAGCATGGTCCCTACCTGAATGGAATTTTCAGTCTTTCATAAGTCATAAATTATGCTCTTTTTGAATCTATATTTTTGTCCCAATGACTCCCCTCTTAGAATCCCTAGGGTTCCACTGCTTGACTTGCCTGGAAATAATTTTCTCATTTGACTACATTACTCAATGTTTACTTCTTATTTGGCTCAAACCTCAGCTAAAATGATAACTGCTAGGGTAAGTTGTTCAGGATTTATCTGCAACTTTCTTACAAATTATAATTTGCTATTTTCTCAAAGCTTATAATGTACAAAGTCAAAAATATCCTTAGCTGCTAGGATAATGTTTGTAGATAAGGAAAATCTCTTTATTTTAACTGAATGTTTCCTGTTTTTCAGCTCCCTCCTCCAAAATTGAGCCAATTGACATATTTTTTCACATTCTCCTCAGAACCTTTTTAGCTTAATTTTTTCCATGATGTATAAAGTTTTAATAAACTGAATAAAATATATTTCAATATCCAAATAATAAAATATCTCAATTTAAATATTTTTAAAATGTTAGTCAAAAGTATCAGAATCATGTTTATTTAATCTTTTCATACAATTATCAGAAACTAAAATGGAAAAACAGTAAGAAAATCTCAAAAATTTTAAAGCATTAAGTTTTAAACTTCAGATAATATAGCTGTGTGTGTTTGTGTATGTGTATTAATAAAACATAAAACAAAGCAGCGTCCCAATGTTAAATGCCTACTACTACAAGGTCTGTCGGACATGACTGAGTGACTTCACTTTCACTTTTCCCTTTCATGCACTGGAGAAGGAAATGGCAACCCACTCCAGTATTCTTGCCTGGAGAATCCCAGGGACGGCGGAGCCTGGTGGGCTGCCGTCTATGGGGTCGCACAGAGTCGGACACAACTGAAGCGACTTAGCTGCACAAGGTCTGTAAAGGTAACAAGTGAAACAGCCTAGGTGTTAGTACATTGTACACACATTGAAAGAGTAGGGTAGACTGGGCTCCTTTTAAAAGGGGAATCCTTCTTTATTACTTCTGAAAGTCAGTCTCTGCTAAATGCCAATTGATTATTGTAATGTTGGAATATGAATCCAGTGTCATCAAATCTCAAGTTTCTCAAGAGAAGCTGGAAATTCAGTTTTTATGGCAAAATCTACAAATTTTTAGATGTTACCAGCTAATTTTCTAATTTTAAAAATTGTACATACTAAAAATATCTTCAGATTTATACTTTTGACTGCTGTGTGCTAAAGTTGCTTCACGTATGTCTGACTCTATGCAACCCTATGAACTGTAGCCCACCTGGCTCCTCTGTCCATGGGATTCTCCAGGCAAGAATACTGGAGTGGGTTACCATTTCGTTCTCCAGAGGATCTTCCTAACCCAGGGGCTGAACCTGAGTCTTACGTTTCCTGAATTTGCTGGTGGAATTTTTACCACTAGCACCACCTGGGACTGCTAGTTTGCAATATTTGGAGTAAAATATACTGCTGTGACATGGATTAAGGTCCATCTCACATATTTTAAGAGATATAGGCAGTATCTTATCTACTTTTCCTGATTAAGAAATATGTAGGAATAGTTACCAGCCCCTAAATTTTACAACCTATCAAGGATAACTGGAAATGTGGCATTTCCATGAAATGAGGCTCTTTATATTTGCCAGAAAGCACATAAAAATATTTTGTAATCACTGACTTAGTGAACTAGAAACAGCTGTATTTGGTGAAATGTTTATTAAAATCTACTTTTTAAACTTTTTTTCATGTATTTTTATTTTACTTTGCTTGGGTATCAAAGTTGGTATCAAGTGAAAAAAATTAAAATTATACTTGGTGACATATGGTTTTCTCTTTTTTTTCCAAAACTAAAAACTATGTCTTCAAATATCATAAAAAAACAGACTTCTTGGCAAACTGTTAATTTCTGAATATTCCACCCTTTTCTGAGGAAATCCCAGAATCGGCTGTTATATAATTACCATGAGCAATTGCTATCCATTAGTTACCATTCAAGTTATAGTATTTCAAGAAATCTGTAAAGTGACTAATTGGTTGCAAGAGTACTGGAGTGGGCTGCCATTGCCTTCTCCTGGTTCACATAAGTACATAACAAAAGATTCTGAGGATCTAACTTTCAGTTTGAATGTAACACATTCTAATACCCATTTAGTTATAAAAAGTCTATTATCTTTCCCTTTAAAGAGTTTTTGTTAGGATTCAAACATTCAGGTATTGGATTTTATGCTTTATTCGTGGATTTTAATATTTCTGGTACTTAAATTTGACTTAACAGTCTACGGAAGTCTGAATAATTATGGGCTGAGCTACGCATCCTTGGAGGTAGATCAGGTTGAGTTGAGGACTTTCCCCCAGTGACAAGCTGTCAGGAGAAAATGTTTGATAGTTTTTCTATTCAAAGGCTAATATTTCATTCCAACCTGTATGGGGAGTGTGCATTCCACATACAATCAACCAATCCATAAATCTTCCACAAATAATACCAGCTTATATCCTCTTAACTTTTATACACACACACCCACATGCACATACACATACACACACACCACACAAGCACACACACCCTTCAGGCTGTTGGTGTTCTTCTAGATTGACTTTTTTATATTATTTCGGTGATGTCCTTTACCCTTTTGGCCCAATTCACATGGGTACATGGAGAGGACAGGTCATATATTGAGATAAAACAGCAAGTTTTAAGGATTGCCCTCTATTTTCATGGTTAATAATTTTACTGATATGTGCAACCTTTCATGCCACACCCCTATCTGCCAGATGCTGATGGATTCTTGAGGCATGTGCTGAGCACCTGCTGTGTGCTAGGTTCTTGAGACATCAGAATGACTTTCACCTTCAGAGAGCTTCCCATCTAGTGGACAGACATTTGAGCATGATTTTAACATTACAAGATAAGCACTCTAATTGAGGAATGTGTGAGCTATAGTAACATCACTCATGAAATATTTCTACTGTTCAGCAGGTTCTAGTTATCTGGGCTATATCAAGTGAATAAAAGAGTGAGAGATATTCTGCCTTAACAGAAACATCTGTAGAACACATAGGAAAGCTTACAGTAGGTTTTAAGGATTGGCCCATATTTTCATGGTTAATAATTTTACTCATCAAAATCAAATGGCTTCTGCACACTAGAAATAAACAATCTAAAAATGAAATTGCAAAAACAACTCCACTTATAATAGAATCATACTGTTTATACTGTTCAGGGGGTTCTCAAGGCAAGAATACTGAAGTGGTTTGCCATGTCCTTCTCCAGTGGTCCGCATTCTGTCAGACCTCTCCACCATGACCCATCCGTCTTGGGTGGCCCCACACGGCACGGCTTAGTTTCATTGAGATAGACAAGGCTGTGGTCCGTGTGATCAGATTAGCTAGTTTTCTGTAATTTTAGTTTCAGTGTGCCTGCCCTCTGATGCCCTCTCGCAACACTTACCGTCTTACTTGGGTTTCTCTTACCCTGGATGTGGGGTATTTCTTCCCGGCTGCTCCAGCAAAGTGCAGCTGTTGCTCCTTACCTTGGACAAGGAGTATCTACTCATGACGGCCCCTCCTGACCTTGAATGTGGAGTAACTCCTCTCGGCCCTCCTATGCCCACTAAAGATAGGACACTGAAAGATGAACTCCCCAGGTCAGTACGTGCCCAATATGCTAATGGAGATCAGTGGAGAAATGACTCCAGAAAGCATGATGGGATGGAGCCAAAGCAAAAACGATACCCAGCTGTGGAGGTGACTGGTGATAGACGCAAAGTTCGATGCTGTAAAGAGCAATATGGCATAGGAACCTGGAATGTTAGGTCCATGAATCAAGGCAAATTGGAAGTGGTCAAACAGGAGATGGCAAGAGTGAATGTCGACATTCTAGGAATCGGCAAACTAAGATGGACCGGAATGGGTGAATTTAACTCAGATGACCATTATATCTACTACTGTGGGCAAGAATCCCTTAGAAGAAATGGAGTAGCCATCATGGTCAACAAAAGAGTCCGAAATGCAGTACTTGGATGCAATCTCAAAAACAATAGAATGATCTCTGTTCGTTTCCAAGGCAAACCATTCAATATCACAGTAATCCAAGTCTATGCCCCGACCAGTAACGCGGAAGAAGCTGAAGTTGAAAGGTTCTATGAAGACCTACAAGACCTTCTAGAACTAACACCCCAAAAAGATGTCCTTTTCATTATAGGGGACTGGAATGCAAAAGTAGGAAGTCAAGAAACACCTGGCGTAACAGGCAAATTTGGCCTTGGAGTATAGAATGAAGCAGGGCAAAGGCTAATAGAGTTTTGCCAAGAGAATGCACTGGTAATAGCAAACACCCTATTCCAACAACACAAGAGAAGACTCTACACATGGACATCACCAGATGGTCAACACCGAAATCAGATTGATTATATTCTTTGCAGCCAAAGATGGAGAAGCTCTATACAGTCAGCAAAAACAAGACCGGGAGCAGACTGTGGCTCAGATCATGAACTGCTTATTGCCAAATTCAGACTTAAATTGAAGAAAGTAGGGAAAACCACTAGTCCATTCAGGTATGACCTAGATCAAATCCCTTATGAGTGTACAGTAGAAGTGACAAATAGATTGAAGGGACTAGACCTGATAGACAGAGTGCCTGATGAACTATGGACAGAGGTTCGTGACATTGTACAGCAGACAGGGATCAAGACAATCCCCATGGAAAAGAAATGCAAAAAAGCAAAACGGCTGTCTGAGGAGACCTTACAGATAGCTGGGAAGAGAAGAGAAGTGAAAAGCAAAGGAGAAAAGGAAAGATATTCCCATCTGAATGCAGAGTTCCAAAGAATAGCAAGGAGAGATAAGAAAGCCTTCCTCAGCGATCAGTGCAAAGAAATAGAGGAAAACAAAGATTGGGAAAGACTAGAGATCTCTTCAAGAAAATTAGAGATACCAAAGGAACATTTCATGCAAAGATAGGCTCGATAAAGGACAGAAATGGTATGGACCTAACAGAAGCAGAAGATATCAAGAAGAGGTGGCAAGAATACACAGAAGAACTGTACAAAAAATATCTTCACGACCCAGATAATCACAATGGTGTGATCACTCACCTAGAGCCAGACATCCTGGAATGTGAAGTCAAGTGGGCCTTAGAAAGCATCACTACGGACAAAGCTAGTGGAGGTGATGGAATTCCAGTTGAGCTATTTCAAATCCTCAAAGGTGATGCTGTGAAAGTGCTGCACTCGATATGCCAGCAAATCTGGAAAACTCAGCAGTGGCCACAGGACTGGAAAAGGTCAGTTTTCGTTCCAATCCCAAAGAAAGGCAATGCCAAAGAATGCTCAAACTACTGCACAATTGCACTCATCTCACACGCTAGTAAAGTAATGCTCAAAATTCTCCAAGCCAGGCTTCAGCAATACATGAACCGTGAACTTCCAGATGTTCAAGCTGGTTTTAGAAAAGGCAGAGGAACCAGAGATCAAATTGCCAACATACACTGGATCATCGAAAAAGCAAGAGAGTTCCAGAAAAACATCTATTTCTGCTTTATTGACTATGCCAAAGCCTTTGACTGTGTGGATCACAATAAACTGTGGAAAATTCTGAAAGAGATGGGAATACCAGACCACCTGATCTGTCTCTTGAGAAACCTGTATGCAGGTCAGGAAGCAACAGTTAAAACTGGACATGGAACAACAGACTGGTTCCAAATAGGAAAAGGAGTACGTCAAGGCTGTATATTGTCACCCTGCTTATTTAACTTAGATGCAGAGTACATCATGAGAAACGCTGGGCTGGAAGGAACACAAGCTGGAATCAAGATTGCCGGGAGAAGTATCAATAACCTCAGATATGCGGATGACACCACCCTTATAGCAGAAAGTGAAGAAGAACTAAAGAGCCTCTTGATGAAAGTGAAAGAGGAGATTGAAAAAGTTGGCTTAAAGCTCAACGTTCAGAAAACTAAGATCATGTCATCTGGTCCCATCACTTCATGGGAAATAGATGGGGAAACAGTGGAAACAGTGTCAGACTTCATTTTTTGGGGCTCCAAAATCACTGCTGATGGTGATTGCAGCCATGAAATTAAAAGACGCTTACTCCTGGGAAGGAAGGTTATGGCCAACCTAGATAGTATATTTAAAAGCAGAGATATTACTTTGCCAACAAAAGTCCATCTAGTGAAGGCTAAGGTTTTTCCAGCGGTCATGTATGGATGTGAGAGTTGGACGGTGAAGAAAGCTGAGTGCCGCAGAATTGATGCTTTTGAACTGTGGTGTTGGAGAAGACTCTTGAGAGTCCCTTGGACTGCAAGGAGATCCAATCAATCCATCCTAAAAGAGATCAATCCTGGGTGTTCATTGGAAGGACTGATGTTGAAGCTGAAACTCCAATTATTTGGCTACCTCATGTGAAGAGTTGACTCATTGGAAAAGACCCTAATGCTGGGTGGGATTGGGGGCAGGAGGAGAAGGGGACGACAGAAGATGAGATGGTTGGATGGCATCACCAACTCGATGGACATGAGTTTGGTTAGACTCTGGGAGTTGATGATGGACAGAGAGGCCTGGTGTGCTGCAATTCATGGGGTTGCAAAGAGTCGGACACGACTGAGCGACTGAACTGAACTGAACTGAACTGATAATAGAATCAAAAAGATTAAAATACTTTGGAATAAGATGAACAAAATTTAAATGGCTTGCCCAAATACGTTGCCAGGATTTAAAGCTCCTCTACCAGGGGATTAGCAAGAATGCAACTCAAACATCCTCATATTCTGCTCCTGAGTTTCCATTTCATGGTATCAATGAGGAAGTTGCCAGCTGTCACTTTGGGTTTTTGTTCTTTTCCAAAGAACACTTCTTCGGTTAGCAGTGAAACGCTTCACTGTCCATCACAATCTGCCTGCTAGAAGGGGAAGTGGAGGACATTGTCACAGAGAATGCTCAGCTGGCACCGGGGCTTCCCAGATGCCTCTCTGGTAAATGCACTGTTATTTATGAACACCGGGAAGAGCAGTGTGGGCAGATGCATCTTCAAAACAGGAAGATGGGCACCAAAGGTCCCAAGTTTCTTTGTTGTGGGAAGTGGCTGTATCCTCTATCTGTAACCTCACAGCCCAGAGCTGGAGGAATTGGCTGCCAGCCAGGTGAGAGGGGCGGAGTCCTTAGCACAAAGAGGAGCCTGAAAGGTGAGAGCAGCTGCAGAGAGTAGCCAGGTCCAGGGACCCAGGCCACTGTGCTCCAGGCTCACCCACATTTACAGTCATGGCTCCTTGGGACAGCAGCTGTGCAGGGGTTGTACTCTGTGATCTGCATAGTGAGATGAATAATTGACCATCTTTTATACATTTGTAACCCTTGTGTGAGAGATGGGTCCCAGCTCCACTTTCGATCTCTCCCTGCCTAAAGGCACTCCAGGTCTGTGAAGGTGCCCTAGAGGTGGGGCCCCTGCATGTAAATGAATGAAAACTGATTGGTCAGAGTCAGCAGCCAACACAGTTCTTTCTGTCCCCGCCCCCACACCGCCATTTCTGTCCCCACCCCTACTCTTCTAGTTCCTGTTTTTGTGATTTTAGTCATTCGTGGTTTTAACTCTGTTTCCTAACTCCATTATGTTCTGACTCTCATGTAAATACCCCTCAGGACTCTGGCCCAGTTAGCTTCTTTACTCTTAACCATTAGTTCGCCCTTTGAAGTTCGGAAAGAGGAATCTGGGTTTTAATCCGGCTCATTTCCTACCTCCTGGGCTTACAGCCACTCCAACCTGCTATCATCTTTTCCCATGATCTTTGGAAGCAGGGGGGAAATCATTTAAACAAAGGATAAATGATTGTTAAAATTCCAAGCAACTGCAGTTTAACTGGGACAAATGTATTTTAAAGGAATGCCACTCATTAGCATGTACGTGCTTAGACATGCTTTTTATTTATTTGGCTGTGCATGTTATCTTAAAATTATTGTAACTTAACTTTAAAGTCTTACACAGAGCTAAGCCACCTGCATTACTCACCCAGTGTCCACTGCATTTGATACCTTAACTCTGGGAGGCCCTGTTTGCCACTTGTGGCCTCCCCCGCATTCCTGTGGTCGGCCACCAAAGGAGGAACAAGACAGCTGTGGAAAACAGTCCCAGAGCTCTCTGCTCATCCTGTGAGCCTTGCCAACCATACAGAAGGGAGAAAGGGAGCCGTGGGTGAGGCAGCCCGTGTTGTACGGCACATAGTCTGCTCTTTCAAGCCCCGTGTTGAGGCCAAGTTACCTTGCTCTTGTCCTCCTTCTACACCTGCCCTCTCTGATGGGAAAGGTGGAGTGGAAGTGAATGAATGAACAAGAGTTCTTAGAGCCACATCATTGGTTTTAAGATAAGCTTAAGTCAACACAATGTAAAGAATATTACCGAGTACTTATAAGATACCAAGCTATGTGCTGGGGCTTAGAGATGAACACCCTAGGATTTCTATCATCAGGGAGTACACAGCCTAACGGGGGCGATATATTTAAACATGTGTTGATAATAGTTTACCATGTATACAAAGATATGCATCTAAAATTAAAGAAGCAGTAGAGAGAAAGATGTGAGAGTTGGACTATAAAGAAAGCTGAGCACCACAGAATTGATGCTTTTGAACTGTGGTGTTGGAGAAGACTCTTGAGAGTCCCTTGGACTGCAAGGAGATCCAACCAGTCCATCCTAAAGGAGATCAGTCCTGGGTGTTCATTGGAAGGACTGATGTTGAAGCTGAAACTCTAATACTTTGGCCACCTGATGGGAAGAGCTGACTCATATGAAAAGCCCCTGATGCTGGGAAAGATTGAGGGCGTGAGGAGAAGGGGACGACAGAGGATGAGATGGCTGGATGGCATCACCGACTCGATGGACATGGGTTTGGGTGGACTCCGGGAGTTGGTAATGGACAGGGAGGCCTGGCGTGCTGCAGTTCATGGGGTCGCAAAGAGTCGGACACAAATGAGCGACTGAACTGAAGAGAGAAAGAAGTAATCTGCCTGGAAATGTAAGGCAGCCACAGAGGCTGACAACTGAGATGTTTCAAAAGAAGAATAAGAATTCTCCAAGTGGACAGGAGAGAGAAATTGAAGCTAGGGCAATACAACATACAAAGACATGGTGTGAGATGGTATTCGTTTTCTACTGCTCTCATAACCAATTACCATAAACTTGGTGGCTTAAACAACACAAATTTATTATATTTTGTAGGTAAGATGTCCAATACTGGTCTTGATGGGCTAAAATCAAGGTGCTGACAGGACTGCATTCGTTTCTGGAGGCTCTAGGGGAGTATCTGGTTCTCTTCCTGTTCCAGCTTCTAGAAGCAGCCCTTATTTCTTGTCTTGAGGTCCACTTCCTCTGGCAGGTCAAGTCCTTCTCACACTTTCAACCTTTCCTTCTTCCATTTCATCTCTCTAACTCAGCCAAGAAACATTCTCTGCTCTGAAGGAGTCATGTGATTAGACCGGGCTCAGTCAGATAATCCACAATAATGTCCTCATCTTAAAGTCCATATCTGCCAAGTCCTGTTTGCCATAAAAAGTAACATATGTACACATAATAGGGATTATGATGTGGACATCTTGGGATTGGGGGGAGGGGCATCATTCTGCCAACCACAGGACATGTTCTAGAAATGAAATGGTCACAGTAGGTTTTAGAAGAAAAGGAGCCAAGTCTGGAGAGGGTGGCAATCTCCAGATAACCAAGGCTCTTGTATACCAACTAGAGGAACTTAGACTTCATCCTGAAAGTGACAGGATCCTCTGAAGGGTTTTAAGCAAGGTGAAAATTGTATTTTAAGGCATGGGCATTCTTCCCCAAATGGCTATGCCTCAACAGGATTGACCTCTCCCTGGGGAAAGGTATGAAAATTTATTTTAGATAGAGCACTCTGCTGGCAGCTTGAAGGAGATTCAAGGGGACACAACTTGAAGTCAGGAAAGTGCTTAGTTATCTACTGCCACATTCTCAAAAAGAAGTGATGAAGACTTGTGTACAGCACTAAATAGATTCTGTCTATTCTATGAAAGTATCTGACATATCTAGTTTAACAGAATCTATGGATGAAATCCCCCGTAATATCAAATTTCTCTCTTAAAAAATGGTCACGGTATATGAACATTGATATTATATCATTTAAATAAATCATGTATTCTAACTTTTAGAGAAAGATGTTTACTGCCCTCTAACTCTTAATTCCCAGAGTCTTGAATGGCTCTTGCCCAAACAAAGTCCTAGTTTGTCCAGTAACAGTAGCCTGTGGGCTCCTCTGTTCGAGAGTCATTGGCATACAGGCAGGTTCAGACTATACAGGTAGTTCAGACTAGGTACAGTGGATAAGTTTAAAAAGAAAACAGGTCATGGCAAAAGCATGGGCAACACCAACTTTTTGAAAGTTGGTGAGAAAAAAACAGAAGAATTAGGAAAGAACCATGAGACCATATGCCACAGGAACCAGAGGAGAGAATTCAAAAACAATCAACTGTCAGAAGTCAATAGTAATAAATGTCATAAGATTATCAAGTATAATAAGGACAGAGGGATGTTTGAATTTAATAATTAAGGGGTCACTAAGGCTCCACTTCTTACGAAGATGGAGTAACAGAAACTAGGTTTACCCTCTTACCTTAAACAACTAAAAAATGGACCAAAGCAGGTGAAACAATGGTTTCCAGACTTTGGACAATAGCACAGGGCAGTGATCCCTTGGAATAGGTAAATAAATGAGTTGAGAACTATAATTGCCCCATTTTACTACTTACAAGAGTGTTTCTCCAAGTGATAACAGAGGGGGGGGATTCCAAACAGAGCCAGCTGGCCTTGCTGATTTGACAAGATAAGTTTGGGGTTCAGGGAGGCCACATTGGCTAAATTATGCAGGTGAGGTTAAGGGAGAATTTCACAGGGAGAGAGAGAGAGAGCGCGCTCCAGAAATCTGCCCAGGAATGCTGATCAGTGCATGCATGTGAGGACAGTGCTGAGGCTGGGAAAGAACTCCCAGAGAGATCAGGATAGAACAATACCTGGAGCTCACACAGCGCCAAGAATAGTTCATTAGGAGATTGGAAGACCTCTTGGCACTGTAGAAGTGTATTGATTCAGGAGTGGGGCCAAACTGGCCCAGAAAGAAAGAGCATTCTAGACTTCCTCAACAAAGTTTCAAAGCAAGCCTTGAAAGGATCAAACTATTTCCAAGTAACTTAACTGTGATTCACAAAGTCCCAAAATATTTAAAGGAATATCTACCCCCCCCAAAATGCATTTCACAACAGTGTAAAAATCACAATGTCTGTCGTCCAATCAAACATTCGTAGGCATGCAGAGAAACAAGAAAATGTGGCCTGTAATGAGAAAAACCAATAATGGAGTAGACACAAAAACAGAATGAGTAGACAAGGACAATAAAACAGCTGTTACACACACTTTGAATGTAGGGGGAAAGGCAGAGGACAGCATGAGCATAATGAGAGGGTAGAAATTATAAAAAGACCCAAACCAAACTTCTAAAGATGAAGAAACAACATTTGAGGTGAAAAGTTCACTGGATGGGATTAACAGCAGATTAGATACTAAAGAAAAAGAGATGAGTGAGGCTTTAGGTATAACAATAGAAACTATTGAAAATGAAACAAAAAAGACTGGAAGACAAATATGAACAGAACATCAGTGATCTGTGGACATCAAGTGGCCCAACGTGTTTAGTTACAATCACAGAAGGAGAGGAAAAGGGCACAGAAAAAAATATTTGAAGAAATAACACTTGAATTTTTTTCCAAATTTGATGAAAACTATAAATCCACGGATTGAAAACACTGAACAAATCTCAAGCCAAAGAAAACCACACCATGACATATCCTAAACAAATTATTGAAAAACAGTGATAATGAGAAAAATATCAAGATCAGCCAGAGAAATAAGGAAATCATCAGTCAGTTTACCAATCTGGTGATACTGTGGCAGCCTGATCACTATGGATTGGTGAGTGACTGGAAGGTAAGAAAGTACAGATAAAGGGCAGAGCCAACTCTTCTGAGAAAAAACTGAAATGAAAGAGGAGAGAAAGAAAGAGGTAACTGAATGGGAGCATAGCATTCAAGGTATGTTTTGTTTTGTTTTTATAAGATAGACTTGAGCGAATTTATAGGTTGAGGATAATGTTATGATAATAATAAAATAACTAACATTGATAAAGCCCTTATTTGTTTACCAGATACTATACCTCAATACCTTATATATATTGATTCCTTTGGTCTTCACTACAGCTTTATGAAGGCTTCCGTTGTGGCTCAGCTGGTAAGGAATCCGCCTGCAATGCGGGAGACCTGGGTTGGATCCCTGGGTTAGGAAGATCCCCTGGAGAAGAGAAAGGCTATCCACTCCAGTATTCTGGCCTGAAGAATTCCATGGACTATATAGTCCATGGGGTCGCAAAGAGTTGGACAAGACTGAGCAACTTTCACTTTCACAGCTTTATGCAATGGGGCTATTTTTGTTTCTCTTTTATAAATGAGGTACAGATGGATTAAATATTACTCCAAATTACAGGGTTAAAAAGTAGCAGAGCTGGAATTCAAATCAAAGTCCACTTGTAATGTACTTGACTTGTATGTGCTGAGCCAGCAAAGAGGGGAAGCAGGGGTTATTATAAAGGCGAGAAGGTATAACTGATGCCTAGGAAGGGGTAGGAGATATATATTTGAGAGCACATGTGGATGGGTGGGACACGACCAGAAGGAAAGGAAGACTTCAGTTTTGAGATTTGGGGAAAGAAATTAAGGCTGTGTGTAAGTGTAGATAAATAGATTTGTTGATGACTTTAGGTGGCCAAATTTTGCTTGGTGAATGTGTTAGGTTAGGTGTACAGAAAAGCTGAAACTTGATATGACAACCAAGGGGAGAAGTCAAACAAAACGAGTGATGAATTGTTGTTGAGTTTGATTGCATTTGAGCTATAAGTAATGTTCTTTATTTCTAGCAGTGAAAGGGAGAGGGTGAGAGAGAGATAAGGATGGTAAATATTTATCCTATCTCCCAAAGCATGGCAGCTATTTCTCAGGATGAGACCACCAGCAGGTAATGTCAAAGAAGCAACAAGAATGGAGTAGGTTAATAACCATGGTCACCTTGGTTGCCCTGCAGACACCCACACAGACACCTAATTGTTTCCTCATGCTGACCCCCTTCCAGATAAGTCCACTTGGTAAAAGCTCTTACTGAGCTATTAGTCTCCTTGGAATGTCCTAAAATTTCAATTTTTGGAATTTTTTCCATATTATTACATGTCATCTATGAATCATGAATTCTTGTTAAACTTTTAGCTCTAGAGTAAATGTTTCCTTCCAATCTCAATTACCAACAAGGCGATTCAGTAACACAAGAATCTATTGTGAAATCATATTTATGAACTTCTGACATTATATCTAACCTTTTGTTGTATATACTCTTTGACAACTTAAGATTGGGCTTTACGCTCTATTTCTCAGAGCATGCATTTTTAAAACATGACAAACTTGGTTTCTGTACCCAGTTGTGTCATGCAGGGTGAAAATGCAACTGTCTTTTCCACGTTTTTGTTTACAGACAAATAATTTCATCTACTAGAACTGAATCTTCTTCTTTTTAAAATTTTATTTATATTTATTTATGCAATTTATTTTTGGCTGTGCCGGATCTTTATTGCTATGGGGGCTTTTCTCTAGTTGTGGTGTGCAGGCTTCTCATTGTGGTGGCTTCTCTTGTGGAGCACAGTCACCAGGACATTTGGTTCAGTAGTTGCGGCTCCTAGGCTCTAGAGCACAGGTTCAGCAGTTGTGGTGCATGGACTAAGCTGCTCTACACTAAGTAGGATCTTCCTGGACCAGGGATAGAACCTTTGTTTCCTGCATTGGCAGGCGGATTCTTTACCACTGAGCCACGAGGGAAGCCTGACTCTTTTTAAGAGAGATTTGTGTTTAGTAGAGTAGATCATAGTAAGATGGCTTATCACTCCTTTTTCTGAACATCTATGATTTAACCTTTTCCAAGTTATGCAGAAACTACAAACACATATCACAAGTGTTGCACTGTTAGCTTTATTCCAGATTCTGGGTACCAAAAGTAATCTGGCTGGTGAAGTGATGTACATAGCAAATAGGAAAAGAAACCTGTCCACCTTCCCGCTTTTTCCATGGTCATAAAACCTGCCAACAGGCATCCATGGCTGACCTGCCATCAGGCCTCAAACTACTGCTGTTTCAGATGAGACTCAAGTTAGGGAAAATTCAGCTGAGTTTTCAATAAGTCTGAGCTAGAATTCGGTTGTATCTGCCACTACGATCTGATCACAGTATTCTCCAGTTTGAAATTCTGTTCTGAATTCTTACTGCTTATAGCAATTGTTTTCAAGCATATTTTAACTTTTTGTTATTAAAAGTAGTATGTATCCACTTAGAGAAAATTATGAAATATAGGTAAGCAAAAATAAAAATATAAAAACTATATATTCTTATTACCCAAAGAACATCATTTTTAAAAAATCTTAGTTCTTAACCTAGATCAATATCTTATTGATGGTCTCTATCTGATGAACTGTCATCATAATCTCTTCTAATTCTTTAAATGTGATTTTGTTTCATTTTTTGAACATATTATAATAGCTGCTTTGAAGTCTTTAAGTCCAACATTTACACACCCCAAAGCAGTTTCTGACTTTTTTTCTTTGCATTCTCATGATTTTTTGTTGAAAAACTGGACATTTTGGATAACACTGGGGCAAGTCCAGATTCTGATCCTCTCCAGGCTTCTTCTTGCTGTTTAGTCTTTGTTATTGTGCAGCCTCTGATGTCTCTGTTTCCTTGTTTTTATTGTTAAGATTGGCTTCTTGGGTGGGGGGTGCTCCATAGCTTGGTCAACCACTGGTTGGTCAGAGATTGTATTTAAGCCTCCTGAGCCAGTAAACATTTCAAGGTTTCATTCTTTTCCATTGAGTCTGTATGTGGCTTGGGGACTGCTTTCAAGGTTCAGGGAGTTTACATATCTGCCCTGCCTTTAGCTCAGGGACCTTGGAAGTATCCTCTCTGGTTCCTCCTCACAGGTCACAGCCTTAAGCTTATCCGCAGCCTCTGGACCACTGGTATCAAGTGTGATATTAGCAGGGCCCTCTTTGACTCTTTCTGGCCCCAATTTCTCTGTTAAACTTCTGCTGGTCTGCCTCCACTGGTATCACTAAGCTATTAGCCTCCTTTTACTGTTAATTCTTGTGATAACTATTCTTTTTGACAATTCTTTGGGGCATGAATAGTCTACACTGTTCCAAATCGAGTGAGCATCCTCAGGCAGGAGGTGATCAGCATCTGTTAAGGGGTCTGATCTTCTTAGGATGCCAAGCCCACCCAGAGTCTCCCTGTACAGCAGGAGATTGGGGAGTGGGGATGGGCACTACTTAACAGCTTCAGTCACCTACCCAGTAAAGCTCTTTCACATACAGAGCTTGGGGCGAGCGGAGGTAAAGTGCAGCAGCTTTCTGGGGCTGCCCCACCCCCTGGAATACATCTTCAGCAATTGAAAGGTGGGGCAATGGGATTTTCATTGACTGTCAACCCTGCTCAGAATGCTTCTTATACAAGAGGGAGCTAAGAGTGATGGATGCAGCTCATGGGGTAAATGCCATAGTCTTCTTACTCTTCTGAGTTTCAGTAGATTTTATTAAATAAATAGCTCTCAGTTTCTTTCATGCCCTTAGGTCAATTTCCAGAGACCATAAAGGGGTGTCTTAGATAATTTTGACCAGCTTGATCAATGTTTCTTTGAGAGAGGGGCTTCATCAACCACTTCACACCACCATTTTAGAAGTTCCACCCCATGGAAGGGGTCTATAATTTATAATTTTACTTATTTGCTTTAACTTACAATATAGAAAAAATAATTACAAAATATCAAATACACTTTTTTTATGAGCAATGAAACTACTGAGTGTAGTTCTAAGCATTCAGTGATTTCTTCTGTGCCTATTGCCTCAAACTAGGAGCTACTGTAGGGCAGGCCCTATGTCAATTCATTTGTTTCCATGGTGCAGGGCAATGGATGGGAAGTAATGGTCTTTACAGACTTAAAACAAAATACTATATGTGTTTTTAAACATATGATTCTATGATTACCTTACCTAATGGCTTAACTTCAGTGACTATCTCACTAGGCTAGTTTGTTGCTAGTTACAAGGCTGGCTCCCACGTGGGCTTCCTGGTACACACATAATCATATAAGCCCACACTCACACACTTAACCTTTTCACAACATTTTCCCAGTTACTTGTCTCCTTTAAGAGTGCCCATATGTGAATTTTTTTAACCAATTAGACTTGAAAGGCACAATGCCTATGGCCTACACCCTTTTTTGAAGCCAATGAAAATGTATGTGATTCAAAATAAATTATATATTGGCTCAGAAATACAGAAAGAAAACTGCAGAACCAAAATAAATATGTTTAATTAAATGTTTATAAAATCAAATATTAGGTCAACCTATCAAAAACAACTCAACACTTAAAAAGTTACATATGAATTATATTTAAGGTGGCATATGAATACATTTGGGGACATTTGTAGTAAAGAATCCACCTGTCAGTGCAAGAGACACGAGTTCAATCCCTGGATCAGGAAGATCCCTTGGTGAAGGAAATGGCAACCCACTCCAGTATTCCTGCCTGGGAAATTCCATGAACAGAGGAGCCTGGCAGGCTACAGTCCACAGGGTCACAAAAGAGTCGGACGTGACTTAGTGACTAAACAACGACTGATGTTAACTACTTCTGTAACTTTAAACAAATTACTTGAGCTTTCTAAACTTTAGTTTGAGAGGAAAAAAATCCCTATTTACAAAACATTTTCAAGAATGAAATAGCTGATGTACAACAGCTGTTCATAATAGATGCTCAATAATTATTAGTTCTTTCAACTTACAAATAGCCACCCTAGTAATTTATACTCTGTACCTTGTTTGCTAAAGCTAGATATATGAGATTTTTTTTAGAGTTGGAAGAATTTAAATCAATTCTTTCCCTCAGTTTACAGATGAAGAAATCATAGTATTCATCTTGAGAGGTAAAAGACTTTCCCAGGAACTCAGCAGAATAGAACTAGAACCATTTTCTCTGAACACCTGCCACCTTTCTAATATGCCTTGTTGCCTCATGTTTCCTAATGTTTAATTGAAAGATTTTATGATATATCCACTTTATCTTTGCTTAAAGCATAAAGAGGGTTATGGCTAATAGTGGTCTTGTGTTCCTTGTGTTCTCTTTGCTAGTTACATGCTCTGGGGAAACTTCCTGGAACCAGGATGGCAGAGTTAAAAGCCAAGTACACCTTGCTGCATGATACCGTGATGAGGTATGCTATTTACCAATGTGGAGACATGTTTACTCATGCTTCTACTTCTTACTTGAAACGGGACCCGTCTTATTTTTCATTTTCCCCAAAGCAGACTCTGAGACAAAGATTTGAGTTCAAGCAGTTTAAGAAGTGATACCAAAAATTATCATGAGGGAGCGGGGAAGCGACATGGGGAAGAAAGTTACTCAGCTAGGGATGTGTTAATCTTCAGGTTAACACTGCAGACAACTGGGGCTCAGTCTCACTGAGGACTCTCTGAGTGACTACAGAACACGCCTCAGAACTCTCCCACTGAAGGGTGAGAACACTGGTATATCTGTTCACTAATTTCCATCTCTCGTTGATCTAGGATTGCTTCTAGGTATATAAGCTCCTGACACTTCTAGCTTACCCTCTGAGAAGCCATAAGTTCCAATGGCCAGAGAAAGCTCTCAGGCAGAGGCACACAGATGCTGTTGTTATATATGACAACTGTCCACCAAAGCTACTGGTGACCACTAGAGTGGGCCTAGGTGACTTTGGTGAGGCACTGACATTATCTGCTACAGGACACTCCTGTAAGATTCTCTCCTCCCCACCTTCACCACTCAAGAGGTGTAGGTTCTATAACAACTCCAATCTATGTCTGCTAAGATTTCTGTCTTTACTTCTTACCTGTTCCTCCTATCCCCAGCTACTCACCTTAGCCCAGTTCTAATCAGCAGAGGTTAGAAGACTAGGCGACAAGAGAATAATTCAACCAGGTTTCCTAAGCGTGTGCTATCAGCCAGTGGGAATCAAGGGGGAAGGAGAGTGAAGAAAGAAGTGGAAATCCTGTAGTGCTGCTACTCCCAAGTCCCATTCTTCCTTTTCCCCACCTCCTGCCTCAGAGCTTTGCATGACGTCTTCATTACAGTCCAAGGAGAGACACAGTGAATAGACACCCCATCCTCCCCCTTGCTCATATCCAACCATTACTCCTACTGCTTTGCTTGCCCAGGTATTTGGCTACTTTGAGGATGGGAGCCTGGGGGAGGAGTGAAGGAGAGCAGAGCTGCATCCCTATGGACCCTCCCCTAGGCTCCACCTCATACACACTCAGCTACATCCTGGCTCCTAACCACCCTCCAGAGCCCTCAGCTTTGTCTCCTGCTCCTCCCCAGCCCCAAACCAAATTCTCACCCTCACCCCTATAACAGGGACTCCACAACTGATCCCAATTGCCAGCGTGTACACGCAGCTCTCAGGACTCAGGAACTTAGAGGATTTAGATGGAAAGTCTGGGGTGAGCTTTTCAACATATTTCACACTGCTTTACTGTGAGAAATTCCACACAGTTATCTGAGCCTCCTTGCAGACTGAAACACTTCTCACCCTCTGGATGGCTCGAACCTAGAGCCCCACAGAGTCCTGTGTGGTGCTGATGTGGCTGCCTCCTTGCCTGGCTCACAACTCAGCTCCCTGGACTCCTGTGAGAGTCATGCAGCACCAAGGCCGTGGCATTCTTTCTTCCTTCTTCCAGGCTGTGTCGCAAAACCATCACTTCCCTTCGGCTACCACATTTTACCTCCTTCTGACCCCTAAACACAAAAGAGTTCCCTCTTTTGTGATTACAACGAACACCCACCACTCTCTCCCACCCCCACTGCCTGGTGGGTGGGAAAGACATGAAGATGCAGACTCCTCATTCTTGGTGCTGGGGCTGCAGCAGGACAGATACAGGCTGGAAATGCTGAACTGAAATTGAACGAGGTTTCCATAGAAATCATGTTACAAGAGTTGTTAAATTCTCTTCTGCTGATGCTCTATTTCAAGTTCATGTGTGTAAATTACCATTTGTGTTCTGGCTGGAACCGTAACCACTGTGTTTGCTTACTTTCTGAGGGAAAATGGGCTCAATGGCCTGAGACAATACCTTACAATTCCATAGTTGAAGACTCATGTTAAGAATATCAGGTAACTTCATATATATACAGTATATACAAGGAAATGAATTGTAAGAAATAACTCTAGCATTCATGAATGGAAATTACATGTGTATCTTTATAGCTGTTGTTGCTATTTGGTAACTAACACAGTGCCTGAAATGTCTGATGTCCCAATAAATGTTTGGCTGTTGAGGAAATGATGTAGTAAAGACTGAGAAAATGGGTGGGGCTGGTAACTTCAGTCAAGACAGGCTTGATTAAATCATTGGGCATCTCTGCAAATGAACAGAACCCTGAAGAGTTCTCCCAGTGAGAAAAGTTGGTGGGGAGCATGCAGACAGTGCTGCCTTTAAAACAGGAACTGGCAGGGTCTTGCTTCCGAACAAGAGAGACAGCAAATGCAAGGAGAGAGGATTTCTGAGAAAGAAGAGTCAAATCTGCTGATAAAGCTGGCTCTGACACTAGCTTGCACCACAGGTCAGTGATTCCTTGAAGACACTAGAGATTCCAATAAGTCCAGTTTCTATGCTCATTCAATTCTGCCTCAAGCCAGATGCTTAACCCTTTCCCAAGATAAGGCCAAAGCCATAGAATATACTTGGAATTGTAGGAATTGCTCTTTTCTGTGACATTCACATCCAGCTGTAGCCAGGCATTGAAGTTATGATCAGAAATATGTAAATTAAGTTCATAATTTTATAGAAGAATTATTCGTCCTAGTTTCCTGGTAAAGTGTCACTAGAAAATTTAACTGTTTTTTCTTATCACTAAGGAAGAAAAGATTTTCCTTTAATCAGGTCATGAGAATCCAAGAATTCAAGAAAGCCAGGGTTGCTAGGGCAGTTGGAGGGAGAACCCACTCTTCTCGGTATTATTCTTCTCACCCCCTGGAAGGTCATGATCATTCTTTAAAGTCAAGTGCAAATATCACATTCCCATACAACTAATGCTTTATCTGTCATCTCCCACCATCTTGATCTAGACACAAGTGGCAGCACTTGTCAGCTGGTACTCCAGATTCCTACTCATGTCTGCTCCCCTTGGCTAGATTGTGAGGTCCATTTGCCTTTAATACCTAGTGCAATACTTGGCACAGAAATGCCACTGAATTGAACTGAACCCAGGAATGGAAGAAACAGGGCAGCAGTGTGGACATACTCTCTCCACACCTTACCAGACCCCCCACAGGAGCTACTAAGGGTATTGAAGTTATACACTTCTCATTATGTGAATCTCTGTTTTTATGGGATCCAGCACACAAGAATCAGAGGTCCAACTGCTACAGGATGCCAAACGTTTCACTGAGCAAATACAAGAGCAGCAGTTTCACCTGCAGCAAGCTGATAATTTTCCACAGGCGTTCACCACCGAAGTTTCCAAAATGAGAGAACAACTTCTCAAGTATCAAAATGAATACAATGCAGTGAAGGAAAGAGAGTTCCATAATCAGTACAGACTGAATAGGTAAGTACATGATTCTCTCAAGTTCACTGAAGACAGATGCAAGCAAAGCTGCTTCCACATAAACTAAGTGAAAAAACTTAAGACTAACTGAAGAAAGAATTTTAGGTACAGGGATTATGAGATAGCAATGATAGAACTACAAGCCTAGTTCTTTCCTTGATTCCCTAGAACAGGCAGTCCCTGAACAACAAGGTTACAAAATTTTAGAAAAATAAGCTCAAGTTTCAGGACGATGCTCTTAGGAAGAGGAGATCCCTGTAGGGGTTTCCGTGTGTCAGGAAAACCATAAGCATTGGGAGCTGCAACCAAAGGATACACTCCATAGAACAAGGACTTGGCATACACTCTTGGCTTCTCAGCCCTGGTGGTGGCCCCTTTCCTTTTGTGGTACCGGATCCCGTATCTGCATGGCGAGTGCCCCATGAGGACTTTCCAAACAAGCCTATGTGAGCTGAGGGTCATACCTGGTTCCCTCAATTCTTCTAATACAGGGACGGGGACCACATAGTCAACCCTATTCTCCTATTACTAGACTATTCCTTAAAGTAAAGGAAAAAAGTGATATCCTTTTGGAAGACACATTCACTTATCCAAATTTGGGGTATGTCATTCAGTGAACTAGAGCAGAAATGTATTGCTGGAAGGGATAAATGCTATTTCTAAAATCTCCTCTAGCATTCCTCCTGTGAGTAGCAAGTCAGTGAAAGAGTTTGTTCAGCAAATAGGATAGGATTAGATAGGATTTCAAAACAACTGCAGTCCAGGTTTTGTGATATGTACTATGCCTGGGTACCACCAGAGAGAAAGCCAAACCATCTCTTCTAGAATGTGTTACCATTTAAGGTGGCAGAACTTTCTCTGGCTATTTTTAAGAGTAGGTAGATTCCCTGCAGAGTAATGGAACTCAGTCCTGCCAAGAGATAAGGGAATGCTTTGAGTGACCTTTGGAGGACTTTGCTAGCCCTGGTTCTGAATCCTCTCTTTGAGGCCTATTATTTCAACTGGGGAATGAAGATTAGCTTAATCAGGAGAATTATATTCAGGGGGAAAAATTTTGAGTTCTTCTTTGTCTTTCAATCTAAACTTGTTTCAGGCTCACCAGTGAGATCTATAAAAAGAAAGCTTTGCTATTTCTGTGCTCTGTAAGCACTCTTTCAGTTGAGAAAATAATGAAATTAAAACAATTGGTAGTTGTTCATTAGTATTGAAAATATGAATGCTTGACATTTCCATGAAAGGGTAAGAGGAACATAAGTCAGTTGATATTTAAATTGTTTAAAATTTCCAAGTATTCCTGCCAAGAAGAAAGGAAAAAAATGACCAGAACTCTTGCCTTTTAGGTATAGACAGGGAAATTGTTCACTGAGTTGCTTGGGATGGGGGTGGGGGTGGGGACTGTACATAGTGATCTACAGTAAACAAGAACATTTAAAGTGAACATTTGCAGAAATGTTTTGTGTATTATTTTTGGATTTGTTAACATGTAATACTTTAGCTTAAGCAGACTTTCTTGCATTCTCAACTATTAGCAGCTCAAGAATTAACAAACTTATTTCCATAAAAATAATGGTGATATCAAAACAAATACTAGGAAAGACTTAGACTGTGTATTTCACTGGCTTAACATACTTAGTATTACATGGTACGGAAACAAATTCACTCAACACTTCCTCCCTGGGAAGAAAGTAGATATTTCCATCCCCACATAAAAATAAGGAAACTAAGCCAGTGAGATAAAAAAAAAACAAAAACAAAAACTATTCATCCAAATATACAGATGATATTTTTCAGATCAGCACAACAAAATCTCATTTTATTCTGGGCCTGAATAACAGAAGTCCAAATAACTACCACTCCTCTGCCCCAACATCTTCAGGAACTTCTGAATCACTGGCAACTAGTAAGAACAATATATTGTTTAAATATTCCAGAGAAAAGATTTTCCCTCTCTAATTTAGTTGATTTTCTTATGTTTTCAAATAATATAAACTCCTTAATACAGTGCTAAGGGAAGTATAATTAAATGGTTGGTTAATAATTAAATTTTGTTGCAATAGTTTTTGGCTTTGGATTAATACTCACTGATGCTTTCTTGGTAACTATGCAGTTCAGGAATGAATATGGAACTTACTTCAATAAGTAAACACATACAAATAAACAATGAAGTGATTAAATACCACTGAGAACTTATGCTTAAAACAAAGTAGAAGTCATTATTTTTCCAGCAACTCTCCCTGAAAAGACTTTTTAGTATTCTTTTCAAGGTTTTTCTAGCTTTTACTTTGTTACCTTTTGGGGGCTTCTCTGCTTCCTAGAAATCCTAAAGATTTGGACAGCAAATCAGCTGAGTCTCTCATGCTAAATCTGAAATATCCTGACAAGTCTTAGTCGGCTGGGGAAACAGAGCCATGGTCAGTGCTATCTGTTGTGGGTGTGGATGTGGCGTGGGGGACAGGCATGCTGCACGTGTGCAGGACGGCGCAGTGCGATCATGGCCTTAGTGACTACTTCCTCCGCCATGGCTCGTTCCCTGTCGGTGCTCACCCCAGGGTTTAGTAGTCATTTTCCATTCTTAGTCCAATAGCAATAGCAAAGTTGGAACCAAAAAACAAACAGATCTGATAAGAAAGGAACAGAGAGATTACTTTAGTGATGCCTCTGGAATTCCAGAAAGTTAGACTGACAGAGGGGCATGCAAATCATCAAGATTAGTAGCAAGGAAAAAACTCACAGCTGGAACAGATTTTACCTTCTAAACATTAAAAAAAAAAAAAATGTTCTTGTGGCAACCAAGAACAGAAAGAGCTTAGAACAGGTTTTGCTGCATATAGTCCTCCTAACTGAAAGAGAAGCACCTTACATCCATGCTTAAAAGGCAGATCCAACTCTAACACTAACGATTCCACTTTCTGTCCAGGCCTCCTCACCCCAGGTAACATTTGAGTTTTTCACATACTTCCTATGTGATTCTTATTCTTGTCAGAGTTTGAAAACTGCTGGTCTCCAAAGAGGTTCTCAACCCTGCATACTCTCAGAATCACCCAAACCTTCTCTCAGTAACCACTCACTCTGTGCTCAAACGCCTCCAGTGATGGGGGCTCACAGCCTCCCACAGCAGCGCAGCCCAGCTTGGGACAGCCTGACTCGTAGATGGCTGTTGCTTATATTGGATAAGAAATCGACCTTCTTACAACTTCCACCCAGTCAAGCTGGTTCTACTCCTGATGGTGGATGATGCCTCGTGCACGTGGCAGCACACATGGCTTCCGGCATTGCTTCTTGGCCTACAAGTCCTTGAAACCAAAATCCCTTGATGACATGGTTTCAGTTAGGGCTCTTGCTGCAGAAAAGAAATTAATCCTGAGGAGCTTTGATCCTGAAACACCCCTAAGTCAGGAAAGCTGAAAGTGTCAGTTTTAGATTTTAATGTCAGTTTGAAAGGTTAGCTGCTGCTGCTGCTAAGTCGCTTCAGTCGTGTCCGACTCTGTGCGACCCCATAGATGGAAGCCCACCAGGCCCCCCCGTCCCTGGGATTCTCCAAGCAAGAATACTGAAGTGGGTTGCCATTTCCTTCTCCAATGCATGAAAGATTAGAGGTTTATGTATATCAAAAGGCACACACACAACAACTTTTTCTCATCCCAGTAATGCCCCACAAAACTAAGAATCCAAAACAAGAAAAAAGACACTGCATGAAGATGCCTAATATTATTTATAAAAGCAAAAAATCTAAAGCAATCTAAATTCTAAAAAACAGTGGAATATTTCAATAATAGTGTATTCCAGGTATAGCTTGATACTGAACAGTGCCTTGGAGTCAGACAGAGCTGAGTTTAAAAGTCTGTTTAGCCTTGACTGGTGACTTTGGAAGAGGTGCCTAACTCCTCAGTTTCAATGTTTCTTAATGAAAAAGAGGAAAATGTATGATTGAAATTTAATTAATTTAAAACGTTCAAAAGAATTAGCCATTTTACGTTTGCTCAAGAAAAAAAAAAACATTTTACATTTAAAGAAGAGACTAAGTCTTATCTTGTGGGAGAGTCTCATGTCACCATTTTGAAATTCAGGGACACTCAGGTGGGCTTTGCATCCCAGAGATGGCAGCACACTATCGCCCCCTGGTGGCAACACAGCTGAGGTGCAGGATCAACAGTTTGGAAGTAAAATACCAATATACACACAAGTTGAGAGCATGAGATGGTTGGATGTCATCACCAACTCAATGGACATGAGTTTGAGTAAAGTCCGGGAGTTGGTGATGGACAGGGAGGCCTGGCGTGCTGCAGTCCATGGGGTCACAAAGAGTCAGACACGACTGAGTGACTGAACTGAACTGAACTAAATACACAAGCTCTAAAAGGAAAGGACTTCCCTGGTGGCTCAGATGGTAAAGAACTGGCCTGCAGTGCGGGAGACCTGGGTTTGATCACTGGGTTGGGAAGATCCCCTGGAGAAGGGAATGGCTACCCACTCCAGTATTCTTGCCTGGACAATTCAATGGACAGAGGAGCCTGGCGGGTGACAGTCCATGGGGTCGCACACTTTCTTTCTTTCTAAAAGGAAAGGTATAAGTATTCAAAACTCTGAAGAAATTCAGCTTCAGCCTAAAGGCCACACAACTAACCTATAAAATTCTGTGTGGCACCCAGTTATTGCAAAAACCTTCATTTACTTTATTGCAAATATAGTTTCATAAAAATAAACTTGGTATGCATGCCTCTTTAGACCTACTGGCTAGTGGGATCTGCTAATTTGATGGAACCAGTAAAGGCTGTAGCAGTAATCCAGACAGGTACTGCTGCTGCTGCTGCTAAGTCGCTTCAGTCGTGTACAACTCTGTGCAACCCCATAGATGGCAGCCCACCAGGCTCACCCGTCCCTGGGATTCTCCAGGCAAGAACACTGGAGTGGGTTGCCATTTCCTTCTCCAATGCATGAAAGGGAAAAGTGAAAGTGAAGTTGTTCAGTTATGTCTGACTCTTCACGACCCCATGGACTGCAGCCTACCAGGCTCCTCCATCCATGGGATTTTCCAGGCAAGAGTACTGGAGTGGGGTGCCATTGCCTTCTCCGAGACAGGTACTAGTTTCTCGTAAATAATATAAAGAAAAAGCCCAGAGCCTGCCTGGAAGGAACCTGAGTCTGGAGGAGAGGTCGTGGTCCCAAGCAGTTACAATGTGGCGAGAGAACTCCTTTGATGGGTGTGTGTACAGTGTTGAGGGAGGACTGGAGAGGGAGCCCCTACATGAGCCTGTGGGAGTCAGTAAAACCATCAGGAAGGATGGACACCAGGCTGACAAACACACCTGGGAGAGCGTTCTGAGAAGAGAAAGTAGAAACTTATTACTGTGCAAATAGTTTATTTTTTTGTACTTTGTCAGTTTTTTTTTTTTTTTTTTTTGCAGCTTAGTGGAAGAAAAAAACCTCATACTAAAGGAATTCGAGAAGATACCTAAGCCAGGAGTAAGTCTTAGATGATCTAGACTTTGTTAAATACAGCTGGATTGAAACAACCTTTTTGATAAATATTAATGTTTATCACAGAAACCATATCCCGAAACATTTGAAAGACACAGAAGTCTTAACTATGGATGATGATGAAAGGAATACCTGTATAACTTCTGCAGTAAGCATAAGTGTGCCTATTACAGGATTTAGCTACTTGGCATCTAATTTAGGTTGTGTTTGGTTGGACAATATCTGCTTTGTTTTCAGAAGAAAAAAGGATTCTATGGTTGCCACTTAAAAACATTATTTTTGCTATAGTTATTACTCTCTTAGCTTCCTGAATGTCTTAAGCTTATTGTAAGAAATTTTTATACAGATGTATCACTTAGTAATTCATGCCTAACACACTTCTCTAAAGCGTACTAGTTTAAAACAACAGCCATTTCTTATTTTCAACAGTTGTGAATTCTTCTAGCCTAAGCTGGCTCAGTTCGGGTTGGATGACCTAGGATGGCTTCATGTCAGTCATTGGGGTGTAGTTGGTCTAAGGTCACATGTCATTGGTTAGTCTCATGATGATGGAAGGGTTTCCAGTCTCAAGAAAGAGACAAATAGTCTCAAGAAAGGGAAAACCTCAACACAAGCAGTTTTTGAGCCTTTGCTTAAATCACTGTTGGTAACATCACATTGATCCAAGCAAGTCATAGTGCCACATCTGGAATCAAGGGGCAGAAGTCTTACATCTAAATATGACACAGCCATATTGCAAAGAGGCATGCAAACAAGAATAGGAGGAATTTATGTCCCTTTCTTTTGGAATCTATCATAGAAAGTAAATGGAAAGATCAGCACACATCACATTGAATGGGACTGCACTACATCTTCTGAATGGTTTTATTAAAAAAGTATGTTGTTGGTAGTTTAATTCCAAGGCACAAAAACATGTTAAACATAGAGTAAGATACTATTACATATATGAGTATGAATATACATATTATATATGAATGTAAGAATGTATATATATATGCATATATATATATATATATTATATACTATCATATAAGTATTCCTAACCACCATTTTCAATAGAGATTCTATGGGAAAAAGTATTTTGAATTTTAGTTTCAGATCATAGGATCACTCACCAATTTTACCCTCCAGGAGCAGCAGTGGAAGAGAGCCATATGCAGAAAGGCCAGAGGAGGCTAAGTGGATCCTTCCCCTTAGTCATTAGTAATGTGTGGCCCTCCTGAGTACAAGAAGGCTTCTCTCTCATAAGTTAAACACTCCTCAGATAATCAGTCACGGGAAACAGTCAAAGCCCTGTTAGGAGTCTGAGGCAGAGGGCATTTGAGGAGAATGTGCTTGAGTTGGAGAAGTAGTATTAATGAGAGTGGGGGATTAAGGAATGTCAAGGATTAGACATTCCAAATATGAACTCCCTAATCTTTAATTCTCATGTGTGACTCAGACTAACCATAACCTAGATATTCAAACATTATTTGTATCTGATTTGTCAAATCACAAGGCTACTAGAAAAAAGGCTGGAAATTTTTACTAATGCTTTTTGGTATCAAATAAACATTAACTCAGAAAAAGGAAATATTTAAAATGTAGGAAGACAGAAAAGAGCATTAATTAAAAAAAAAAAGTTCAAATCTAATGTAAAATGTTTAACACATACAGTATAATTGCTATGTGTTTACTGAAGAGGTCAGAAATCAAAAGTTGCATTTAACTCTGTAAGAAATTATTTATGAAGCTCAAAACAAATATAATCAAAATGGTAAGTAAAATTTTTAATTTGATTTTTAGCCAAACAGATGCTTGCTCGGACTCTGTATAACCTGATGATTTTCATGCCTTTTAAAGGAAATGGAGAAGAAGATGAGAATATTGAAAGAAAGCACTGAAGAATTACGTAAGGAAGTAATGCAGAAGAAATTAGAAATTAAAAATTTACGGGAAGATCTGACATCTAAGCAAAAGCAATTACTAAAGGAGCAGAAGGAGCTAGAAGAACTGCTTGAATATCAGGTCACCTTAAAGGTGTGCTACTTCAACTCATACATATGTAAACATTGTACCTGCAAGACATAAAAATGCATCGGTACCATTGCACTTTTTGCATTGACTACATAGGTTTGACAAAGACCAAAACACAAAAACTGAAATGTTATGCAGTTGTGATTGATCCTATCAAACTAAACCTGGCTCTGGGGATTCACAAAAGATTTTTGAATATTCAGTTGGAGCCCTGACTGGAAGAAAAGGTCTCTCTAGACCTCGTCAAGCATTTTCCAATATTAGAAAGCAGTGTCACAGACACAATCACTTCCTTCAAGAGCAACCAAATGTCCTAACCTCTTTCAGTTCAGTTCAGTTCAGTCACTCAGTCGTGTCCGACTCTTTGCGACCCCATGAACCGCAGCACTCCAGGCCTCCCTGTCCATCACCAACTCCTGGAGTTTACCCAAACCCATGTCCATCAAGTCGGTGATGCCATCCAACCATCTCATCCTCTGTCATCCCCTTCTCCTCCTGCCCCCAATACTTCCCAGCATTAGGGTCTTTTCCAATGAGTCAACTTTTCGCATGAGGTGGCCAAAGTATTGGAGTTTCAGCTTCAGCATCAGTCCTTAATCCAAATCTATGCCCCGACCAGTAACGCTGAAGAAGCTGAACTTGAACGGTTCTATGAAGACCTACAAGACCTTTTAGAACTAACACCCAAAAAAGATGTCCTTTTCATTATAGGGGACTGGAATGCAAAAGTAGGAAGTCAAGAAACACAGGCAAATTTGGCCTTGGAGTATAGAATGAAGCAGGGCAAAGGCTAATAGAGTTTTGCCAAGAGAATGCACTGGTCATAGCAAATACCCTCTTCCAACAACACAAGAGAAGACTCTACACATGGACATCACCAGATGGTCAACACTGAAATCAGATTGATTATATTCTTTGCAGCCAAAGATGGAGAAGCTCTATACAGTCAGCAAAAACAAGACCAGGAGCAGACTGTGGCTCAGATCATGAACTGCTTACTGCCAAATTCAGACTTAAATTGAAGAAAGTAGGGGAAACCACTAGACAATTCAAGTATGACCTAAATCAAATCCCTTATGAGTATACAGTGGAAGTGACAAATAGATTTAAGGGACTAGATCTGATAGAGTGCCTGATGAACTATGGACAGAGGTTCGTGACATTGTACAGGAGACGGGGATCAAGACCATACCCATGGAAAAGAAATGCAAAAAAGCAAAATGGCTGTCTGAGGAGGCCTTACAGATAGCTGGGAAGAGAAGAGAAGTGAAAAGCAAAGGAGAAAAGGAAAGATATTCCCATCTGAATGCAGAGTTCCAAAGAATAGCAAGGAGAGATAAGAAAGCCTTCCTCAGTGATCAGTGCAAATGTATGGCAAAAACCACTACAATATTGTAAAGTAATTAGCCCCCAACTAAAATAAATAAATTTACTAAAAAAAAAAAAGGGTGGGGGGAGAAATAGAGGAAAACAACAGAATAGGAAAGACTAGAGATCTCTTCAAGAAAATTAGAGATACCAAGGGAACATTTCATGCAAAGATGGGATCAATAAAGGACAGAAATGGTATGGACATAACAGAAGCAGAAGATATCAAGAAGAGGTGGCAAGAATACACAGAAGAACTGTACAAAAAAGATCTTCACGACCCAGATAATCACGATGGTGTGATCACTCACCTAGAGCCAGACATCCTGGAATGTGAAGTCAAGTGGGCCTTAGAAAGCATCACTACGAACAAAGCTAGTGGAGGTGATGGAATTCCAATTGAGCTTTTTCAAATCCTGAAAGATGATGCTGTGAAAGGGCTGCACTCAATATGCCAGCAAATCTGGAAAACTCAGCAGTGGCCACAGGACTGGAAAAGGTCAGTTTTCATTTCAATCCCAAAGAAAGGCAATGCCAAAGAATGCTCAAACTACCACACAATTGCACTCATCTCACATGCTAGTAAAGTAATGCTCAAAATTCTCCAAGCCAGGCTTCAGCAATACGTGAACCGTGAACTTCCAGATGTTCAAGCTGGTTTTAGAAAAGGCAGAGGAACCAGAGATCAAATTGCCAACATCCGCTGGATCATCGACAAAGCAAGAGAGTTCCAGAAAAACATCTATTTCTGCTTACCTCTTTATATATTGTTATTACTTTATCCTTGTCTACCTGTTTGATTCCACTTCACTTCCCTCTCACTGTGAACATTATACAAGGCCCATATTTATGTTTTCAGTTCAGTTCAGTCTCTCAGTCGTGTCTAACTCTTTCCTAAAACATATTTATGTTTTAAGAAATAATTAAAATTCATTTTATTTGGAAATATTTTGCAACAGGTCTTGAAACAATTTAAGTAACCTAGAGCTATTTTTTAAAGCAACACATCTGAGATGCCTTGGCTTAGAATTAGGATTCACTTTGACCTCCTTCTTAAGAGATGAAGCAGTCAGCCAAGACATACCCAACTGCCACCTAGAACATGGACACTGAGCCGAGATGGATTTACAAGGAACCCAGTGAAGCTAAGGCTTTAGCTCCTCACATGCATGAACCATCTCCAAGGCCCTGAACCTAATTTAGCATTTGTAACTTGTGATTCTTTCTCTTAAAAAGAAGTCCCCAAATTGTACAAGCTTTAGCCTCACAAAATTTAGATCTGATCAAGACTGAGCAGGACCCCCAGAAATATACCGCACTGCAGGGATGTCTTCAAGCCCCAAGCATCTGTGTTACCCCAGGCCCCAAAGTCCAGCACGATCCTCAGGTGGGAAGGGGCTCTTCCACAACCCCTGCCATGTATGTACATACCATTGTTGAGGCTAAAAGGGAATCTTCGTGAATCAACAGAGCATAGTGCAAAGCGGCGTTAGACAAAGTTAGCTTCTGATCTTGGCCTTGCTGCTTAGAAGTTATGTGACTTTGGGAAAATCATTTATCTTCTCTTAGCCTCAGCCTTAGAGATTAAGATGCGTATTCATGGAGGTAAAGCTCTAAGGAGAATCCGATAGGTGAGTGAGGGAAACAGGACAGCGCTGCAGAAGTCAAGCCAAAACATGGTTTCAGGAGACCCCTGGTTTCAACCTGATCCTATAAGGAACTGAGATCATGAATCGCACCACAGAAGTTGTTCCACCCTGAGTCAGGGGTGGGCTGCTGTACCTCCACATCAGGTACAGCCTATGCCCCTCTTCCTTCCATCCCCCTACCCGCCCACCCCCGCCCGCCACCAAGGCAACCCTGCACAGCCATGGCACTCTGTGGCGAGAACAAGCATAAGCTGTTAGCAGCCTTCAGAACCTCTGAGGGATGGGTGTATCTCCGTAAAGAGAATCTGGGCAGAGCACCCACAGCATTCGCTACAGTCAGTTAGCTCCTCTTTCAAATGGTAACCACAACCATTTTGAAAGGTCATTATGAGAATTAAATGGAATATTTAAAGCACACTGCGGGGCACAGGACAGATAGTAAAAATTCTACACCTTGTAGGTCCTTTCTCTATTTAATTTGCTTAATTGCTTCTCATCTAAGAGTACATAATTTAACACGGCTCCATTTCTTTACTAGGATGAAGTGGTCCACCATCAATCTATCCCCGTGCAAATTGGAAAAGAGATAGAAAAAACAACACGCAAGAAAGTGTATGGTTTAATACTTTTTACTTTTTATCCCTCCAGCCCACACTTCCCCAAGTTATGTGTGCATGCTAAAACAAGAATATTAGCCACTGAACATATCAAATTACTACTATAATTTTAGAAATATCTGCATTTGGCTCTGTCTAGGTTGTACACATCAAGTTCTTTAAAAGAATGTAGTGCAGCCCATTACTGTCATTCCTAACACTTATTTATGTCTTAATTTTGGGACAATATTCTCTTTCTAATATATAAATCATATCTTTATGGAGAGCTCTAACTGACTTTAACAGAACTGCATATGGAATAAGTTGTTTGAACTGTGTAGAATTTCATGGTCTAGATATGTTAGCCAGCCAGATGCCTGAAGCCCAAAAAACAGTAATTCTTCACTTGTCAGCTATCCATGTGCATAAGCCCCTACACATTTAGAGTAGATTGGAGGCAGAAATCACAGAGAAAATTCTCAAAGTTTAGAGGAACCAAAAAAGATATATAAGTGAAGATACAAAAGTCTGGAGAAGAGGGGGAAAAGGAGATAAGACAGTAGTAGTGGTTCTAAAACCCAAGCCCCACCAGTACCAATGCTGAGAAATTTAGGTCAGTTCAGGGAAGCTGGTGGGGATAAGGGCTGAATCCCAAGAGACGGTAGTGCTGGGGACCTGGGGAGAAAGTAGGGAAGCTGGACAAATGCTTACCCTCAGTGACACTCAGTGGAGATACCCCTCAGTCCCACTTATCTGCGGTCTTCATCTCACTTCTGAATTTATGACTAGACCTTCTGTTGCCTGGTTAGAAAGTACAAACAGGTGAAGACCGGGCTCAAAATAAGGCCAATGGGTATGTGTGAATATGTTGTGTACATACACATATATGTACGCATGTATCCCCACAGAGAAATGGAAAAGAAAAAACTTGTCTTGGAAAATGAACTCAAAGAGCTAAATGATTCTCTAAAGAAAGTTGAAACCAAAATTAATGCTGTAATGGAAGAGAAGGAAGATGTAATAAAGGAAGTTGAAGGCAAACGGGCCTTACTTGAAATTAAAGAGCGAGAATATAACCAATTGGTCAAGCTATTAGAATTAACTAGAGACAATGAAGCAAGTTCACTAACTGAAAGGTTTGTTATATTAACGTGTTTTTGTCATCTAAATATTTCTTTTATATTTTAAGATTCAAAATAATCTCAAACATTTATATTCACTTAATAAACATTTTTATAGAATTTTAAATCATTTTACCATTAATAAAAATATAATATTATTAAATAAAGCATTTCAAAGTATTTTTCTATCCTTTATTCTTCATTGTCCTCGATTTCTTGTGACCAAATCTTAAGGACACAATTTATTGTATTTTTTTAAAGTTTCTCTAATGTACCTCTGGAAAATTGTATCATTGGAGTGTGCTATAATTGAGGGATTTTTTTCCCCTGCAGATTACAGTATTTCTGAGGTAATCATGATATTTTTCCTAAAGGGAGCAATTTTGTGATGTGAGTCTCTAGGAGAGTATTAATTCCCATTTTTAAGTAAAATTTCAGAGCAACTAGGGACTTCTGTCTGCCAATTTGCTCTTCCATTTGGGTTTTTTATGACTGTGACACTGACAAGAACTTGCAAACAAAACTGCTTTTGGCATTACTTAAAATTTGATTCTAACATGAAAATAGTTCTGTATATATCTGCTGATGATGCTACCTTGAAAAGGAGCAGTTGATGACAAATCACTTTCATATTCTCTTTTTACCTGGAACAGAGGGATCTTGGATCTTAATTTACGAAACTGTCTTATTGACAAGCATAACTACCACGATGAACTTTCTCGTAAGCAAAGAGAAAAAGAACGAGATCTTCGAAATTTAAAAAAAATGGAGCTACTCTTGAAAGTGTCCTGGGATGCACTCACTCAAACTCAAGCACTGCATCAAAGGCTTCTATTAGAGGTGGGTGCTGAACACTGCTATCTGGTTTGCAAGCTCAGTGCCATCTTTTTGTTTTTTGTTTTGTTCTTTTTTTCCTTTGGGTAGCACTGGTGCAGCTTGTGGGATCTTAGTTCCCTGACTAGGGATTGAATCCAGGCCCTCAGCAGTGAGAGCACAAAGTGCTAACCATAGACAGCCAGGAAATTCCCTCAGTACCATCTTTTTAAAGCAAAAATATTTCAAGAACTTGTTTTTGCTCTCAATAGAGAAAGAGGGAAAGGAAAAGAACAGATAAAAGATAGCTTTAAAATGCATCAGATCTGTTATAGAGGCTCAGCTTTACAGTATGTTTCAATCTTTTTGTTATTCCAAGATTAGAGAAATGTTTTATTGGGATCATGCATCAGCCTGGCCAGGGGAGGCAGTTAGGCCATCCAGTTCTGGAAGAGCTAATGGGTTCACTTCAGGGTAGGACCAAGTGAACCACTATGTTTGAAAGAGTTCAGAGTCAGATCCAGAATGCTGCTACTGAGACTACAACAGTCAGAAAGGAGACCAGATCATGTGAATACAGACAGACAGACATCCTGCACCTCCAATTAGCCAACGCCATCAGTCCATGGGGTCGCTAAGAGTCAGACATGACTGAGCGACTTCACTTTCACTTTTCACTTTCATGCATTGGAGAAGGAAATGGCAACCCACTCCAGTGTTCTTGCCTGGAGAATCCCAGGGACAGGGGAGACTGGTGGGCTGCCGTCTATGGGGTCGTAGAGAGTCGGACACGACTGAAGTGACTTAGCAGCAGCAGCAGCAGCAGCAGCATCAGAACCCAGTGTCAGCTCCCTGAATAATTCTGTGTGTATCAGAGGTGTACTACAGCTAGAGAATGTTCAATATACCTATTACCTTCTTACTAGCTCTGTGCTCCCATATGGAGGGATTTTGGTCCTGTTGTCTCTGATTCCCTCCTCTTTCACATGGTACCTCCTGTGCTAATGGACCAAGCACAGCTGAAAGGCAGTGAATCATAAAAAGGACTGCATCCCTGTGCCCAGGCCTTGGCCAGTGCTTCCTTTGGTGAAAAAGAGATCAGTCTCTGTGATGAAGCAGCTGGGGGTACAAAGATCATACTGTTTTCTTCAGGATTGTCAAGGTCCTTGACCTTATAGAGGTTCATGACCTCAGAAACGTACACAGGAGTTTCCAGCTATGGTAGACACTTTCAATTCTAACCTATAAGCCTAATTCTCCTCTCCTTCTGGGCATATAGAAAGTTTATACTTCCTTGTACCCTCTGCCATTGAGCAGGGTCATATGACTGGTTCTGGTCAATGGATTGTGGGCAGAAAGGACACACGTTCCTTCCATCCTATGACAGTGCGAGAACCTCTAGCCCCTTTCCCCCCCTCCCATGGCCATTGTGGTGACTTCCAATGATGATATGGAAATGTTGTAAATGAATGCATCCAGGAATACTGAGCCATCTGTGGTCTTGGAGAACCACCTTGACTGGCCAGACACTTTGTCAGAGCAAGAAATAAGCTTTCATGCTTTGGGGTAATGATAGTTAGGCTTGTTTCTGAGGCAATAACCTACCCTATTATGATTGAAAGACCAACTTTCATTAAATTGTGAAAATAACTGGTAGACTTATGAATGTTCTAAACGACTAGGTCTTGATCTTGCTGTCAGATGGCGCTCATGAACTTTTTTATATCTCATTGGGGTAAAAAGTGCTTTTCACACTTTTACAAAACAAACAGAACATTTATTATTTTTATTATTAAAACAACAGTATTTATATTTCTCATCTATTTTTAATAGTTTTATTAAAATTCCTACATGTAGATTGATTGATTCCTTTATAACTGTGAAAAGTTTTAAACTCTAAAAATGTTTTTTTTTCCATAAAAGCTTACATTTTCTACATCCACCATTACACTACTTTTTGGTTGTTGTTTTCAGATTTTTCATGGTTATTTCCTCATCTATCCATTTCTTTCATTCCTTCTGTGTCCTTACCCAGGTGTGTCTTTCATACCAGCATATACTTTTTAATATCTAGTCTGAAAATTTCTGCCTTTCAGTTCTTGTATTTAGTCCAAAAGCACATTTGCTGGAGAAGAAAATGGCAGTCCACTGTAGTATTCTTGCTGGGAAAATCCCATGGACAGAGGAGCTTGGTGGGCTGCAGTCTATGGGGTCGCAAAAAGTCAGACACGACTGAGCATGCACAGGTACATTTGGGCTTATGGCTGCTGTATTCCTATTGCTTTTTCTCTGTCTTATCTATTTTTTGTACCATTTTTTCTCTTGTTTTTTCTTCTTTCAAATTAACCAAAAAGATGGATTTTTCTGTTTTCCCCATTTTTTGATATGCATTAGTTTTGCACTCTCTTTTCAGTCTTTCAGTGGCTACCCTTAAGATTACATCATTCATCCTTGACTTATTAGAGTCCAGCATAAATTCTTTTATCCTAGATAATGTTAGAACTTTTGAAGACTAGATCTTCGCAACTCTTATACCTTCAAATGTATTTTTTAATCCAAATTTTCAGGTTATTCTTACTCAAATTACTGGCTTACTGCAAGCTATTAAATCTTAGCCCAAAGCCTTGCACATTAGAAAGTTAAGTTGGAACTTTGGATAAACACAGACTTCCTGGTACTCTACCTCACTCACAGTGAGATCTACAGTGATGAGCAGTTAAAATATTTATTCCAAGAATTGGTGGAAACCTAGATGTGGTGAATAGAAGGCTCTTAAGACCAGTAAATGTTGCTTTTATTAATAAAACAATCCTTGTTTATTAAGCAAATAACCATAGTAAGATTTCTTTAAATAATAATAAGGGAAAAACTATCATTGCTTTTAGTAATCTACTACGGTGATTCCAGTAGTAAGTGAAGTTAGTCTATTAAATATGTTATTAATGCTGACTCAAGAAAACATTCTCCTTAAAAGTGGAAAGCAAGGTAAGTTGAATGGGAGCAATAAGATAGCTTGTCACAGTATGGTACTGGCACAAAGATAGAAATATAGATCAATGGAACAAAATAGAAAGCCCAGAGATAAACCCACGCACATATGGACACCTTATCTTCGACAAAGGAGGCAAGAATATACAATGGAGAAAAGACAATCTCTTTAACAAGTGGTGCTGGGAAAACTGGTCAACCACTTGTAAAAGAATGAAACTAGAACACTTCCTAACACCGTACACAAAAATAAACTCAAAATGGATTAAAGATCTAAACGTAAGACCAGAAACAATAAAACTCCTAGAGGAAAACATAGGCAAAACACTCTCCGACATAAATCACAGCAGGATCCTCCATGACCCACCTCCCAGAATATTGGAAATAAAAGCAAAAATAAACAAATGGGACCTAATTAAACTTAAAAGCTTTTGCACAACAAAGGAAACTATAAACAAGGTGAAAAGACAGCCTTCAGAATGGGAGAAAATAATAGCAAATGAAGCAACAGACAAACAATTAATCTCAAAAATATACAAGCAACTTCTGCAGCTGAATTCCCGAAAAATAAACGACCCAATCAAAAAATGGGCCAAAGAACTAAACAGACATTTCTCCAAAGAAGACATACAGATGGCTAACAAACACATGAAAAGATGCTCAACATCACTCATTATTAGAGAAATGCAAATCAAAACCACAATGAGGTATCATTTCACACCAGTCAGAATGGCTGCTATCCAAAAGTCTACAAGCAATAAATGCTGGAGAGGGTGTGGAGAAAAGGGAACCCTCTTACACTGTTGGTGGGAATGCAAACTAGTACAGCCACTATGGAGAACAGTGTGGAGATTCCTTAAAAAACTGGGAATAGAACTGCCATATGACCCAGCAATCCCACTGCTGGGCATATACACCGAGGAAACCAGAATTGAAAGAGACGCGTGTACCCCAATGTTCATCGCAGCACTGTTTACAATAGCCAGGACATGGAAGCAACCTAGATGTCCATCAGCAGATGAATGGATAAGGAAGCTGTGGTACATATACACAATGGAATATTACTCAGCCATTAAAAAAAATACATTTGAATCGGTTCTACTGAGATGGATGAAACTGGAGCCCATTATACAGAGTGAAGTAAGCCAGAAAGAAAAACAACAATACAGTATACTAATGCATATATATGGAATTTGAAAGATGGTAACGATAACCCTATATGCGAGACAGAATAAGAGACACAGATGCATGGAACAATTTTATGGACTCTGAGGGAGAAGGTGAGGGTGGGACGTTCTGGGAGAATGGCATTGAGACATGTGTATTGTCATATGTGAAACAGAGCACCATTCCATGTTCGATGCATGTGACAAGGGCTCAGGTCCGGGGCAATGGGATGATCCAGAAGGATGGGATGGGGAGGGAGGTGGGTGGGGGGTCCGGGAAGGGGAACACATGTAAACCCTTGGCTGATTCATGTCAATGTATGGCAAAAACTATTACAATATTGTAAAGTAATTAGCCCCCAACTAAAATAAATAAATTTATAAATTAAAAAAAATAAATAAATAAAAAAATAAAAAAAAAAAAGATAGCTTGTCACATAGAGAAATATCTATTAGTGATCTCAAAAGCAGTTATACGCTGATAACAGTCGCAATATTGGTTCTAAAATATGACACACACTAAACAGAATTAAGTTTGTCTTTACCAGAAAATCTAAAATAGAAGGGCACATAAACAGAATATAAAATGTAATTCTGCCATTTCTACTTCCAGTTAAGACATAAAGTATTGGAGTAGACCATGGTTCCTGTCATAAGAACAAGAAAAAAATTAATAAACTAAAAATCACATATTTTTAAAAGACGTATGAGAGTTGTGGAAGCAAATTCTATAACAGTATAAACACTTCCTAGGTGAACAGATACAGGTAGCCTTTTTTCTCCTTGAAAGTGAAAGTGAAGTCAATCAGTCGTGTCCGACTCTCTGCGACCCCATGGATTGTAGCCTACCAGGCTTCTCTCTCTATGGGATTATCCAGGCAAGAATACTGGAGTGGGTTGCCATTTCCTTCACCAGGGGATCTTCCCAACCCAGGGATCGAACCTGGGTCTCCCGTATTGCAGGCAGACACTTTAACCTCTGAGCCACCAGGGAAGCATTTGCCAATTCTAGGCATGAGCAGGTAGAAAGAAGGTGGGCCTGCCAAGAAGGAACAAAGCTGGAGGCATAGTCCTCCCAGACTTTAGACAATATTACAAAGATACAGTAATCAAAATAACATAGTACTGGTACAAAAACATATAGATCAATGCAACAGAATAGAGAGTCCAGAAATAAACCCACACATCTACGGTCAGTTAATCTTGGGCAAAAGAGGCAAGAATATACAATGGAGAAAAGACAGTCTCTTCAGTAAGTTGTGTTGGGGAAGTTGAACACAACCTCATAAAAATTCATGAAGTTATAAGAGAACACTGCCTGATACCACACACAAAAATAAACTAAAGTGACTTAAAGACTTGAATATAAGATGCAAAACCATAAAACTTCTAGAATAAAACAAAGGCAAACCATTCTCTGACATAAATTGTACCAATGTTTTTTTAGGTCAGTTAACCAAGGCAATAGAAATAAAAGCAAAAGTAGAAATGGGGGACCTAACCAAACATACTAGAGAAGGAAATGGCAACCCACTCCAATAGTCTTGCCTGGAGAATCCCATGGACAGAGGAGCCTGGCGGGCTATAGTCCATGGGGTTGTAAGAGTCGGACATGACTTAGTGACTAAACCAATCAAACATATAAGCTTTTGCACAGCAAAGGAAACCATAAACAAAATGAAAAGACAACCAATGGACTGGGAGAAAATACAGGCAAATATCACTTCTATGTGGAATCTAAAAAAATGACACAAATGAATTTATCTGTGAAACAGGACCACAGACATAGAGGATAGATCAGTGGTTGCCAAAAGGGAGAGGAGGTGGAGGAGGAATGCAGTGGGAATGTGGGGTTGGCAGATGCAAACTATTATATACAGAATGGATAAACAATAAAGTCCTACTGTATAGCACAGGGAACCATATTCAGTATTCTGTGATAAACCATAATGGAAAAGAATATTTAAAAAGAATGTCTCTCTATATATCTGAACCCCTTTGCTGTATAGCAGAAATTAACATAACACTGTAAATTACTTTAAAATGAAATATATCCAAAATAAATAATGAGTTATGTGAAAAGTGTTAAAAAAAAAAAAGCGACATACATATACATCTTAAACTGAATTCTGAAGTCTATAATCAGAATTTCCTCTCTGTTTGGTTCATCACTTTGCCAATACTTTGTCCTTTACAGTCTTTTCCTTCAAATAAATGCAAATAAGATTCTTGGCTATTAATTAAGAAAAGCCTTAAGTGCCATTTTACCTATATTACTAAAGTACAGTGGGCTCTGTTTGTTTCTGTATGTTGAAATACAGCTGATCATGCAGTATCATGACATATATATATGATTTTTATTGGGCTTTAAAAAAAGAAAAAGAAGACCAGCCTGCCATAAGGAGAGAGACTTTGCTAGGGTTAGGCAAAACCATGACAAACTGAAATGTAGAGAATTTCTTAAAGATATCACACTTTCAGGAAATCAAACTACACATTAAAGTACACTTCTGATTTTAATCATAGCTCATATTGACTTCCATTGAGATACAGAAGAGGAATAAAACCCCATATCTACATTCTAACATAGTCCCCTCAGTGACTCTGGGGATTTTGCTTTGACATTCACTGTCATGTTTTAAGGGTTGGAATATTATGTCTGTAAGGTTATTTTCTTTCAAAATAAAAACATGCTCAGGATTGTGACAACAACAACAAAATGCTCTAACCAAGTCACTATGTCATTTTCTGTATGGACATGTCAAGTCGTGTACCTCGCAGGTCATCAATCCCGAGGAAGCAGAATGCCATGCACCAACTCACCTATCTTGGGGAGGGGGCCCATTGCATCTTGGTGCTGGAGTTACCAAGGAAAACACGACAGTCAAGCACTGGATGGAACAACGCTACCTACACAAAGAAGAGACAGAGGAAGATCAGCTTCAGTAGTGAACTTTGGTCCCCAGTGGCCAGCAGTCTCTCTTGATGGCCAACTCAGGGTGATTGGCCTATGCTCACAATTGTCTTAGCACAGTGAAAGGAACCTTGATCCTTCTTGTGGAGTCTGAAATACTGAAAGCTGGCGGTATGCCTGAGGGCCACTGACATACAGGCTTAAGCAGAACCAAGGAGTTCTCATTGTGCCTGAAACAGGGAAAGATATTCCCACACAAAGTGATAAACCCAGTACAGGCTGTGTGGATTCCCTATCTCTTCATAAGGAAGAGTTCTAGGGCCAAAGCCCATTCTTTTGTAGCCAAGTGGGGGTGGAAAGGCTGCAGGCAGGAGACTGCTTTTTCCAACAGCACTTTTCCTTTATTTGTAGTTTTCCAGAAGATTCATCTCTCTCTGCTCTGACTTAGAAGTAATTCTGCGTTTCTCTTAGTGACTCCCTTCCAGTGTTCAAGGCAATTGTGACAACTTAACTATATGGAGGAGAGCATCAGTTTTGAGTCAGGCAGAGTCAGGTTTAAATCGTAGATTCACTGAACAGCTGCTGATGTTTGGCATTTTCAACCTTTGAACTGGGATTATTGCAAGGAATAAAGTGATTACAGATGTGAAAGTATGCGGTTCCAAGAAGACGGTACCAAGAAACAACTGTTGCTTTTCTTCCTGTATAAACTTTTTCAAAGGCTAAAGAAAATTTTATAATCAGAATAAGACTTTGAATATGGCTATTTCATTCCAATGGCGAGGATAGCACATTCAGGCCCTATTGATAACCCTCAGGAAAGCCTTTCAGTATCCACTCTGCATTATCTGAATGACTGCCACTGCCACCAGCTATTCTCCCTTTGTTCTATTTTTTCCAGGTTCAATCTACTCTCCATTTTGCTACTAATTTAATATTCTTAAATGAAAAAATAAAATTAAAAAAAAAATTTAAATGGTACTTTCATGTGTCACCTGCTCAAGACATTCAATGTTCTTTATTTTATATAATCATAGGAATGAAAGAACTGAGAGGAATTGTAAAGATCATATGGTCCAAGGAAGGCAAGTGCCAATTCTCTTCAGCTGGTGGTAGCCCCCCTGTAGTGAACATTTTGCAAAGGATTCTGAGACTCAGCACTGGCTTATCAGCTCTGTAGCTGATTAGTGATGTCTGCCTCAGGTATAGAAAGTAGATGACAGCACACACATCATATATTTCCTATTCTTAATTAAGTCCTCTTCCTTTAGCTAATTCTTGTGATCCATCTTCATCATTTAAGTAATATGTGAATAATGCTACTACATCATTTTTCAGTTTTAGACCTGATTATTTTTACTTCTCACTATAAAAGATGAGAATTAAGCTTATTTTATACCCTGTCCATTGAACATACCTATTTCTTGTCCTGCCATATACTAAATAGCTTTATGCTATAATTTTAACAATTTTGAAGTTTCATATTTGCATTACTATGAATAAATGTTATTCACACCTGAGTCACATTAGATGATTACTTACAAAATTGTGTTCCCCAATATTTATATACTTTGTGTTTTTATTTGTAGTTTTCTGTGTACTTATCATTAGTTCAACCCCAAACTGTCCTGTTAAGTGTGTAAATTTCCTCTCAGCATGTTAAAACACATTTGGTAGTCTATTCATTTAATCTTCTCATAGAAATCACTTCTGAGACTTTTCAGTAATCTCTAGCCAAAGACCAGTAGGAACACATCTATGGTTCAATGAGTTGAGTTTACTACTCATTGCAGCAAGGGAAAATACACACCAGGCGGAATAGTAGGGTATCTCAGTATAGCCTATTAGAAAGGACATATAGGATTGGGGCTAGTGTTATATGTTTTGGGGGATGGTTAAAGAAAACAAGACTTTGCCTTAGATTTGAATATTGTCAGAAAGTGAGGGTAACCCTATGATTGAGTATCTTAATAAATTTTATGACAGAAAGAGAAAAGACTAGATTGAGGCTAAAGCTGTAATAGGCAAGGAAGACCAGGAGATGGGAATACATGATATTTTGTGGCTTGGACAATGTTCTTGTTTGTATCTGTGACCAAAGACAAATACAAAGTGGTCTTGTTTTTGTTTATGATCATAGAATGGCCTTGTCTGATGGTGATTTTCTGTAAAATTGTGTTCAACAGAACACCAAGGCCCAGCTGTGAGTGCCAGGTCAACTGCCAGATATCAGAAGCTGCTTTTCTCTTCTCAGCTTTCTGATATGTTGCAAATTGGGACTCACTTCTCTACATGTACACTCCCCAGCTTAGGAGCCTTACTCCACCATCTTGGTGACTCCCTTTATCTCTCTCCTATGTTGGATCCCGTATTCCATGAGTCTCTTCTATTTCTCTTTTGACTTACTCTCTTTTTGTGGGAAGGGGATATTGTCCACCTTTCCCTGAGAAAAGGTGAATGGAAAGTAATCTTTTAAGACCGGTGTGTCAGAAAATGCATTGTCAGGACATCCTGCATATCAGGAAATATTTTATCCTCACTTTAGCTTAACAGATCATTAATAATTTTACCGGATATGACATTTTAATTGGAAATTACTTTTCCTCATAATGAAGGTATAGATCAATTGTCTTTTATTGCACTACTAAGACACTTGGTGCCATTCTTATGCTTGATTCTTTGTTTGAAACCAGTTTTTCTTTTTTTCCATGCTGGAAACTTGTAGGATTTTTTATTGCCCCCTGAAATTTAAAATTTCACAATGAAGTTCCCACTTGTGAGGCTTCTATTTTTAGCCATCATATTGGACACAGAGTGGGTTCTTTGCATAAAGAGACTTATGTTTTTCATCTCTGAAACACCATCTTAAATAATTCTCCAAGTTTGTCCACTTTTAGTTTACTATTCTCTTTCTAGGACTTCTATTATCCAGATGTTAGACCTTCTCAAAGAATCCTTTTAATTTTCTTGTCTTTTTTTTTTCTCATATTTTCCATTGTTTCGTTTTTCTGACTTGCTACAAGCGAACTTTCCTCCACTTTTTCTCCCATTCTGTCATATTTTAAATTTCCATGAGCTCTTTTCCTCCTAATGCTTATTTTTTATTGTACCCTTATGCATACTTCATATCTTTTTTAATCTCACCAAAGATATTAATAGCTTTTTATTTTTTTCTTCTCTCTGCAAATTACATTTTTCTGTTTTTTTGTGTTTTTTTGTGTTCTTGTTTATTTTTTCTCTCTTACTAGAACTTTTTCTCATATATCTGGTAATCCTTAGATATCAAGTTATATTTAAGAGTGAGAGTTCTATAAAGCTAACTGCATGCTGTTTCTGATGATGAGGTTTGCCACTATAGACTTATCTCACTTGACACAAATATATAAGGGATTTCTCCTGACCAAAGAAGAAATTGTGGTAGAATGCTCACAAGTTGTTCATATTTTAGTAAAGAAATGCTGTTTATATTGGACTACTTCTAGCTATTAAGTCCATAAAATAACACTCATATAGCATAGAACAGAAATGAAAATAAAAGTCCTTTTCCTTCACTGATTTCAAGAAAAGTCTATGCTTTTGTTCTAGTTCAGTTTCAGGGAGAGACTAACTTCCTCTTTGAACTTATGGCTTATAATTAGCCCAGTCATGGTCCTATGCTGACTGGCAGTACTTGAAAATAGGAGTGGCTCAGGTCAGTCACTCCCAGCCTGAATGAACATTTCAGACTTGCAAGCATTCCAAAAACAAAAAAGATAAACGATAAGCATGAAGGGCTCAGACTATTCTTCAAAATTTGTTTCCCCCTAGGGATAACTGTTTGATTCTCTTAGGCCTTTGACTGTAGAGACTCTCCCAGAGTTCTACAGACCTCATGAAAATTTGAAACAGTTTAGAAAAACAACAGATCCTTAAAGAAACTGAAGTTCACTGATACAAAGTAATTGGGATGTTTACAACAACAGAATATGCCTAATTTCTTAATTCTATGAAAGTAAATGTTTGTTCATGTATTAAGAATGTCAGGAAAAACAGACACCAAACTATTAATGCTGCCTCCTGATGAGTAGCATCTGAATGTGGAAGTGGGGAGCGAAGATGTTTAATTTCTTACTTTACCTATTTTTTTCATTTTTTGTTACAATAAACACACAGTTTTAAAAAATATATCAAATGCTACTCTATAAAAATCAAATAAATAACTAAAACAAAACATGCTATATATACAGCTTGGGGGCTCGAAAATAATAGTCAGTTACTTTACCTCGGTATTAAAACTTAATATTAGAACTCTGGTACTTGATCAGTTTTTCCCTTCTCCATTAGTGGAAACTTCAGCCTAATTCCAGCCTATTCCCCAGATTACCTTAGGAAGATTTCCTTTGGAAAACATGTATCAATCAGGTTTTCAATTTGGCTTCAAGAAGTAATAGAAACTCAATTACAGTGGCTTAAGTAAATAGGGGGTTGCTTCATTCAAATAATAAAAAAATCCAAAGATAGGCACACACAAAGCAGTTTCACATAACGAAAAGTCCAGAGCTTCTGAGCTTTCTTGTCTGTCATCTTTAACATGTATGTTTTTTTCTCCAAGGTTGCAAAAATGGCCATTAAGCCTTTGGACATAAAATCATACAGAAGTGAGGAAGGGCAGAGAGCAAAATGCATATGGCAGCTGACTTGGCTGACACTGTCTTTCTAAAACAGTCACTTTTCCAGGAGCCCCTCCAGATTTCCACTTACATTTTATTGGCCCGCCCTGGCTCTTATCATCACCCCCAACTTTGAAGGAGTTTGAAGATTTTTGGATACACTGCAGCTCTGAACAAAACTGGGGTTCTGTTAGTAAGGTCAAAGTGGAGGATAGATATTGGCTAGGCAGCCAGGAAGCTCTGCTACCAATGGCTCACCTTGTTACCTCTTTCACAAACAAACCACACTTAATTCCCTCCTGAAACTAGAGGGCTGGGTTTGTGGAGAATGAGAAAATGTCAAAAAGCAGTTATGCAGAGTTCAAAAATTAGTATTCACTGTAGCATCGTTTGTAATTTAAAACATTGGAAAAAACTTTTAAGTTTTTTTAATTTTAATGCCTGAGATCTGAATCCAGGAAAATTTGTCAGGAGCCTTTAGTTGACAGAGAAGTCGATGAGTTTGCTCTTATCATATCTTCTGTAGAAACTGTATAAGCTTCTCTAGTCCCTGTCAGTGTGCATGTACAGATCTGCCTACACTTGGGAGCAATATTTGGAGCAGCCTGCTCCTGGGCATCAGTGGCAGAGAAATAGTCAGGGACCAAGATACTTGCTGGACTCCAATCTGTCCAGGAAGAATTAACTCTTACTTTCCAGAAGGAAAAATCAGTCTTCCTCGGTGGCTTCTCAACTCTTCCTTGAAACCTTCCTTGATTATTCAAGTCTATGTGGAGCTCTCCATTTTCTGACCTGCTGTAGGAATTATCTGCTCATCCAAATCACAAATTCTATATATTGTTATATGGATTTCACAATACCATGTCTCATTTTCCTAAGTCCAGTATGTGCTTCTCAGCAGCTAGCTCTCTGCAGTAGGAGAGGCCATGGAAAGCAGGATGTCATTGGGCCTCTGTGGGCAAAAAAGATGCTACCGAAGATGCACATGTTCGTGGAGCATCCAAAGACACATTTCAGCTCCTTTAAAAGATCAGTGTGAACTTCAGAAGGATCCTGTTTAGTGACCTTTAAATCACTAAGAGTGTGATCTTCTCTTCTTGGGACAAATTTTAGCCCATATTCAACTTTGGTGCCTAGAAGTGTGTGCTGTCACAGTAGGAAATAAACCACATCAAACTGGAGTCCTGAGCTTTTGATGTGAAGATCCAACTCTAAATCTTCTCTGAGTCAAGTATGCAGTCAACACCCCAATGTAACCCTTCTTGTATCCTTGGATGGTATTCCTTCCCCATCAGCTGCCACCTGTCCTCTTTTTCTCTGCTCTTCTCCATCATAAAGAATCCAATAAGTTCATTGCTAATAAGGGAACAACATCTTATAATAAGATGTTCTCTTTTCAAAGTACTTTGACAGAGGACAAAAGCAAAAAGCTAATACAATAGAAATGTAATGGTGGAATCTCAAGTATCAACAAAAAAGAGAGTTTTCTTTTGTATAACAACTTTCCAGGTACTCAAACTGGTACAGAGTAGACAACTACTCTGTTCTTAATAATTCCTATTTTTCTTTACAGTATTTCATAAATGAATTCAGGTAAGTATTGATATAAAAAATATCATTTGAATACATGTTTCCAAAGTGCTGAGTCATTAGTTAAAGAGGTAGTAAAATACAGTGTTAAGACCATGGGCTCCGAGTCTAACTGCCTGGGTTTACACATATACCACCATGGCAAGGTGCTTAAATGTCTTTGTTCCTCATTCTCCTCATCTGTACAACTGGAGAAAATATTACTGGTGGGCTTCCGTCTATGGGGTCGCACCGAGTCGGACACGACTAAAGCGACTTAGCAGCAGCAGCAGCAATGGGGTTATTATGAGAATTAAATAAGACTATACACATAAGCACTTAGAACTTTGCTTAACACACACTCATGCTCTATAAATGTTAGCAACTATTAGTAGTAAGGTTTTTATTTCCAAATGAATAAGAAGTAGAATAGTTGCAGCTGGTGAATTACAAATCTCTTGCAGATCTTCATATTTCAATTTACCATGACTTTACAAAGAATATTCAGCATAATAAGCAGTTTCCTGTAAGAGTGAGAATCATAATTTGCCCACCATTTTCAAAAGGTTCATGATGGAGTTGACTACAGGACACTGAAAATTTCTTTCTTGTATAAATACCTGTTTTAAATTCTGATTTCCAGATTGAAGCTATTCCTAAAGATGATTCTACATTATCTGAGAGAAGGCGAGAACTCCACAAGGAAGTTGAAGTAGCTAAGAGGAATTTAACCCAGCAGGTTAATATCAACTGTCACTTAAGTTTCTAAGAATGACTAATGTAAAGCTGTGTTTTTAACTGTGTTCCATGAAACCTCGTTAATAGAAGAGTCAAAGAGAGTATGATGTTACCTAATATGAGTCTGTTTCTTTATCTTAAAGTCCACTTAAATCCACATTAAAATTTTGGAGGAGGGAAAAAGTATGTTTGAGCTGGCAAAAATATTATACAAATTCATGAGAGTTTAAAGTAAAAAGCCTACTGATTCAAAATAAATAATAAATGCATTATTTCACCAACATCCAATTTCAAATTTTGTTTATTCAAAACCACTGTCAAAGTAAAACATGCTTCATTTATCTTCAAAAATTTACTTGAAAATACAGTCTGAATAAGAAAAAGTTCTATGCTATCATGTTTGCACACTCTTTTTATAAGATAAATACTTGGTGCTAAGGCAGCAGAGTTACTTTTTGTGTTTTAATAAAATAAACTCTACATAGAAGATTTAAAAAGTAGTCTGAGATACTGGCTTTAGTGTGTTCCTTCAAATAAATACTTTATAATATTTGTGTTTTTCCAAAAGAAAATCCTATCAGAAGCTGAGTCTAAGTTAGTAGAACAGCAACTTGCTGAGGAAAACAAGCTTTTAAAGGAGCAAGAAAACATTCAAGAACTGGTATTCAACCTTGTCCGTATGACTCAAATCAAAATTGATGAGAAGGAGCAAAAATCCAAGGATTTCCTGAAAGCTCAGGTAACTGCATTTTTGTAACCATTCATTAATTACCCCAACAGTCCAGGGTAGCCTCATGTTAATACAATGTTCATTAGAGAACTATGACTTTAAGTCCCCTTCAAGTTCAGTGACTACACAGCTTCCCTAAACAAAACTCAACCATGCATTGAAACACAGTCCCAGGATTCAGCTGGCAACAGTCAACAATCTAGAGGGGAAAAGAATTAGATCAATGACAATGAGCAGAGGATTTGAACAGATGACAATTTCAGTAAGAATAAGGTGGGTACCTCCAGGGGAAACGGCTGACAGGCCCAAAGCCACAGGTGTCTGTGCTTCACCACCATCCCACAGTCCATCATGATTTACTCAGAACAACTCAGGAGCCGCAGCATCAGACCACTCTCCTTCCCAAGTTCATCGAGTCAGCATCATTTATACCAATGTGAGGACAGTTACCTTTAGTAACTGTTTCACCCTATGCCTTTCCTGGGCTCCTGACCAAGTACCAGAGCTGACCCAGTGCAACATCCCCAAACAAAATCAACAATGAAACAATAGCAAAACAATCCTTCTATCATAGCTAAAATCCTAACATTACAATCATTTATTCCACATAAGGACTGTGTCCAGAGACCCTCTTTTAAAAATTATGGAGTTTCGCTGGTGGTCTAGTGGTAAAGAATCCACCTGCCAATGCAGGAGACATGGGTTCCATCCCTGGTCCAGGAAGATCCCACGTGCCCCAGAGCAACGAACCCCGAGTGCTGCAACCACTGAGGACTACACACTTAGAGCTGGTGTTCCACAACAAGAGAAGCCACCACAATAAGAAGCCCGAGCACCCCCAGAAAGAGTAGCTCCCACTCGCTGCAACTAGAGAAAGCCCACACACAACAACGAAGACCCACCACCCCCAAAACTAAAAATAAATAAGTATATAACTCTCCTTAAAAATGATATGTCATGTTACTAAAGTAGAATACCTAAATTTACCATGTGACCCAGATGCTGGCTGTTTCTGAGTGCAGCTTTTGTTTAATTCTGAGCAAGCATTCACACAGGGTAGTGTTTCTTATTTTTCGGAAAGAATGCACAACAAAGCATTAGTGAGCCATGAGGGTAAATACAGATGAGAGAAAACTAAGGTATAGATCTGCATCACACAACCCACAGCCAACTATTCAAACTGCCCTTTAGCTGTTTATTGCCACATCCCCCACCACCTCAGAATATTTGAGAGAGAGAAACTAAAAGTTTAGCATGGCTGGGGCATGGGAAGATGGGGAAAGTGTGTCAAATAGTGAGACCCAAGAGGAGAGGTCCAGCAGTGAAGGTCACTTAATCCCTGTTGAACAGTTTGGATCCTTGTCTCAGAAGCTCAGGCAAAGCCCAGTAGAGTTCGGGGGGGGTTCAGTTAAGAAAGGAAAGGCAGTGGCCAGGGAGGAATGGGGAAAAGAAGGCAGCCTGAGGGAACAGCGTGGCCAAGGGGAGGAGGAAGAGGAGCAAAGTAAGGAGCAGGATACTCATTACAAGGTACATGGATCTGTTTCATGAACTAGACAAAACCTGATACGTGTGTTACCCATATGTGACTAATCTATGTCTGCCAAATCTCATGACTAAATTGGCTAATTTAGCTCTCTAATTGCTCTCAAAGGAGATCAATTCTTTCTCTTGAAATATGGAAATCAATAAAGGAAAAATATTGTTTCCCCGAAGTATTCTGAGCATTGGGGATTAATCTGTTAAACAAAGGTAATACACTATACTTTCCATAAGGAACAATCTTATCATTTATTTTCACCTCTCATCTATATCCCTAAGATAAAAGGTGAAGGGACAAAGAAAGTCAACGTTGCTGTCACCTCCAAGTGGGGGTGGATGACTACATTTTACATCTCTTTAATTCTTCATAGACACAGTTACTTAAATGCCTAGTTTTTTTTTTACATCACTCACACCATATGGGAATTACTCTCACAGTCCTTGAGGCCAGCAAAAACTGGTTTCTACTAGCAAAATTCTGTACTTTCTTTGAATACATTTCTCACCCTTGATGAGAGACAAAACATCTTTAGATTTGAAGATGTAACTAGTTCATTTAGCACTTGGTATATCTTGAGGACTTTGGAAACAATAACTGCTGTCTTTTAAAATATTTGTGTGGAATCTGTTTCTTAACCTCCTTATGGGGCTGGTCTCAGCATAGCACTTCATTCTGTAGGAAAAAACACCCACCATACAAAATAATGGAAAGGTGCTTTATTTATTTTTTTTAATAAATTTATTTATTTTAGTTGAGGGCTAATTACTTTACAATATTGTAGTGGTTTTTGCCATACATGGACATGAATCAGCCATGGGTTTACATGTGTTCCCCATCCTGAACCCCCCTCCTACCTCCCTCCCCATCCCATCCCTCCGGGCCATCCCACTGCCCCAGCCCCGAGCATCTGTCTCATGCATCAAACCTAGAATGGCATTCTGTTTCACATATGATAATATACATGTTTCAATGCTATTCTCCCAGAATGTCCCACCCTCACCTTCTCCCTCAGAGTCCATAAGACTGTTCTATGCATCTGTGTCTCTTATTCTGTCTCGCATATAGGGTTATCGTTACCATCTTTCAAAGATAGAAAGGTGCTTTAAAATCCTGGTTTCAGGGACTTCACTGGTGGTCCAGTGGTTAAGAATCCATCTTCCAAGGCAGGGGACGCAGGTTTGAGCTCTGGTTCAGGAAGATTCCACGTGCGGGGGGTGGGGGTGGGAGGGAACTAAGCTGGTGCATCACTGAGCCTGCACCCTAGAGCCCTTGCGCCCCAAGAACTGAGCCTCCGCATTCTGGAGCCCCTGCAGGCAACTAGAGAGAAACCCTGGTGCTGCAACAGAGATCCTGACTGCCGCAACTTAGACCCACCGCAGCCAAAAATAAATAAATAAAAATGAAATTATGACTTCAGTCTCTCACCAAAAATCATTGAGGCTTCAACTCACAACCGTTCTGTGACAACCTAGAGGGGTGGGATGGGTGGGAGGTGAGGTGGGAGGGATGTTCAAGAGAGAGGGGACATATGTATACCTATGGCTGATTCATGTTGATGTATGGCAGAAACTAACACAATATTGTAAAGCAGTTATCCTCTAATTAAAGGGAAAAAAACACCTGATTCCAAACCCCCTCCCTCAACTATTGTTCACAAATTCCTCACTCACCCAACCCAATCGTGCTTTCCGTAATCATTCTTTGGCTCTTGAAAAGTTCCCTGAACTTTTCCTCAAACCAACCTGGTCAGGCTCCTTTTTTTTCCTCCTCTCTGGATCTTTCTGTCCTTTAATGAACACTTTGTCCTAGTCAATGCAATTCAGTTCAGCTGGCCAGGTAATTTTCAGCCCCCGCCCTTGCCTCTTCCCTGTGATCTGCACAACCCAGCTGATGAAGATAGAATGGTCTTTATTGGATATTTATGAGATGGGGTGAGGCTGGGAATATCCATATGCTGTGGGTGGTGGACTTTTTAAAAATTTCACAATTAACTTTTATATTTCAGCAAAAATATACCAACATTGTTAGGGAGATCAAAGCAAAGGATCTTGAAATCCGGATACACAGGAAGAAAAAACGTGAAATTCATCGGAGGTAAAAGAATTACTTGAGGACTTATCTAGTTAGTTTAGAGAGGGAAACAGATATTTATTTCACAAGTTTAAAAAATTCTTGTGTTTTCACAGACTCAGAGAGTTTGCTAAACTGTATGACACTATTCGAAATGAAAGAAACAAATTTATTAACTTACTTCACAAAGCTCACCAGAAAGTCAATGAAATAAAAGAAAGGCATAAAATGTCATTAAATGAACTGGAGATTTTAAGAAATAGTGCAGTTACTCAAGAAAGGTAAGTCTTACAGTAACTACTGTCCTTTCAAAAGTTTCTCTTCTGAGTCACTGAATGATAAAATACCCTGTGGATGATGAAGTAGAAAACAAGTCTTCTACATAGCTAGAAAAGCCCCTGCTCACATACCTTGCTTTAGAGCTGACAAACTAAGCATTTGAATGTGATTCCTTATGCTCCTACTTGGGAGCTGTATTTTTTTTAAGTGAGGGGAAAACTAAATCTGTAACTATTCTCATTTTATTTTCACTTATTCATCTAGAAATAAAAGCACAAATTTGACAATCTGCATTTAAAGTTAGAAGACAATCAAATGTTAATTAACCAGCATCCCAAGATTGTAGTCCTAAAGCATCTAATGTGCTTGTGGGAGGCAGTATAGCAGAGGTGTTAAGAGAGGTGACTTTTCTAGACTCAAATTGCAGTCCTGCCACTTACTAGTGGTGTGACCTTGGGCAAGCAATCCTACCTCTCTGGGCCCACTTTTTTTAATCCATAGAAATAGTCCTTTATATAGGACTTTTTGTTATTAAATGAATTAACCCAATGGTTGTTTTTTTAACTTTATTATTTACCATGTGACAAGATCTGGTGGACTCTCCCACCTGTATTTAGTCCCTGATCCATAGAATCGATACAACCTGAACTTTTTCTAGTGGCCACTATTGCCTGGTTTTCTTTTCTAAAGATATTACAAAATAGGCTCTTGTGTCGGGGGTAGTGGAAGGGAGATGGGGGTAGAGCTGGGAGGAGACTGGTATGAAAAGGCAAAACTAACATCCTAATCAGGTTCTCATCCTACATGAAAGCAAATGTCATTTACAGAGGCCATGCATTCATTTGGCATTGATTCTGATGCCATATTAAGTCAAGCACTACGTTAGGTCCAATGGACATTGTCAGATATAACCACCTTCACCCTCAAGACAGCAGAGTCCCCTGGGGACAACAAAGCAGTAAATGAATCACTATAGTCTCTTGCTTTGATAAAGGGGAGCAGCAGATTCTTGGGGCACAAGGGAAAGATGTCCTAATCCAGATTAGAGGAACTTGGAGACTTGGAAAATTACAGAAATTCCTTAAGAGTATGACATGATGAATATCATCATTACTATTACTATTGTCATTTCAAGGAACATACTAAGGCAAGAGCTACTTTGATAGTTTATGTTTCTGAAGTCTTCATTGTTTTTAAAGAAACTAAAGGAAGTCATAATTATACCCTTTTTCCCATTATTTTTAAAGAAAGCTACAAAATTCTATGCTGAAGCATGCCAACAACATTACCATCAGAGAAAGCATGCAAAATGATGTGTGCAAAATTGTAGCAAAACTTCAAGAAATGAAAGAGAAGAAAGAAGCCCAGTTAAATAACATCGACAGACTTGCCAACATGATCACAATGATTGAAGAGGAGATGGTACAGCTTCGGAAGAAATATGAAAGAGCTGTTCAGCGTCGAAATGAAAGGTGAAAACCAGGAACCTGATGTGAGAGTAAAGAACCAAGAGATCTGATTTAGAAATGTTGCCCATTTTTCTGTCTAGACTTGACAGTGAACAGTGAGGGACATTTGACACTTAGATGTCATTAGCCTCTGCAGGGCGGGGAGGGGGCTGTATGCTTTCCTTGAAAATAAGACATTTTGTCCTCATAAGAGAGACAGGCAAGAGTAGGGTTTGGGAAGCTGCTCGCTTAAAGATCACAGTCCTTTCTCAGGCTACCATTTAGGATACTATCAAATTATTTCAGAATAATTGATATAAATAAGAAGTCTTTGGATCCTGTATTCACTTTGGGGACAGATCTATTAAATGATTCACCCAGTACATTTTCTCAGCAAGTAAGTATCACCGTCAAGAGGTGTTACTCTTGAAGCATTATTTCTCCCAGGTATAATAATATTAATCAATTACTACTTAACAGTTTTCCCTTTTCTTGTGCTCTAAGAAATCTGGCATTTGAGACTATAGAACCCTGTAGTAATTATGTCAGGCATTATGTATTTTTTTTTTTTCATCAAACCTTGATTGTGCGGTGTTCTGTGTAAGTGCTGGGCCCTGAAAGTAAAAGAGGTGATAAAGCATCGCACCTGGCTTCTGATGTCAAGAGATCAAAGAAGCTCAGGAGATGACCCAGTGAACAGCAAGTGAGACAAAAACAGAGCTAAGATTAACCAAATATAACCCTGTGCACACATGTCTTGAGGGAGGCGAGAGAAAGAAAGAAAAAGCAATTAAAGATTGCTTTGGGATAATAGATGGGATAACTCTGGGATAATAGATGCTGAAAGTATCAGGGGAGAACTTCAGGGTCCTGACGGACACAACTTTTTCAAAGGGCTGGCAGGTGTTCTCTCTGGGAAAAGAAAGTCCTCTTATGTGGCTACTGGCACAAATCAAAGCATGTAGGCAGTGTGCTCCCAGACCCTGGTCAGTTCTGTGAGGCTGGAATTAGAAAATTCTTACTTTGTTTTTTTCCCATAGTCTCCTCAGGAGGGGTCTTTCCCCTGGCATGATTTCAAAAGACAGGATTTTGCTTATGGGGAAATGTGCATCAGAACTATTTAACTGTGAAAGAGCCTAATGGGTCTGGCAAGTTAGAGAGAGCAGAATAGCTGCAAGAAACACATTCCCTGGCTGCCTGCCTGGGTACTTCTGGCCAGATCTCGGCTGGCAAGTCTGGCCCATGAAAAGGGTCTGCAGAAAATCAGACTCTGGGATCACATTGTTCATGCGTGAAGAGTGACATTCTTTCCCACCCCAGGAGAACCTTTGGGACTTGCAGATATACTACGGCCAGCCAACAACATAGTTAGCTCAGAGTCCAGATGCTAAACAACCCCCTCTGTCTCATGCCCAGAAAAATTCAAAATGTAGAGTTTAACTAGAAAGCCAACAGTGAGTATCTATTGTCTTCTGGAATTATGCAATGTTGATATGTTATTTTGCACCCAAATCCAGAGGGAACCACAATGACTAGTAAAACAGTGGCCTCAAAATCCTCTCAGCCTCTGCCTTTTAATTTGACCGTAGTGGTGTTCAGCTGATAGAGCGGGAAGAGGAAGTGTGCATTTTTTATGAAAAAATAAATATCCAAGAGAAGATGAAGCTAAATGGAGAAATTGAACTACATGTCCTGGAGGAAAAGATCCGATTCCTGAAACTCAAGATTGCTGAGAAGCAAAGACAGATTCACGTGACCCGGAAATTACTGCCAGTCAAGAGTGCTTTGGATGCTGACTTAGCAGTGCTCCAGATTCAGGTGGGAAATGTATTCATGACACAATTCCTGGGACCATTTGCCCCTTTTTTTTCCCCTCCTTTGTTTGTATGTCATATAAGTTCTTTCTTGTAAATCAAGCCATGCTACTCCTGGTACCTAGGAGAACTCATGAGTTAAATGTCTTCTTTAGAAATGCCTTTGAACACTGCTCCAGGGTACAATCTGTGCTTCAGACATCTGAACTATAGACTGTCTTTCAATCCCTTGTGAATCACTTTCTGCCTTTCTTGGAACTTAGACCCTCACAAATCTCAACTCTAGCTCAGCTTCTTCAGAGCTCAAAACTTTAGTAATCTAGGCTTTTGCTGTGTGTGCTCAGTCATGTTAGACTGTAGCTGACACCATGGACAGTAGCCCGCCAGGCTCCTCTGTCCACGGGATTTCCCAGGCAAGAATACTGGAGTGGGTTGCCATTTCCTTCTCCAGGGGATCTTCCTGACCCAGGGATTGAACCCCACATTTTCTGCATTGGCAGGTGGATATTTTACCACTGCACCTCCTGGGAAGATGACAGGCTCCCACCACTACCCACATAATTATGTTTTTGATGCCTGCTGGAAGATCTTGCAGACCATCTAGCTCTCTTATTTTTGATACTCTTGTTCTCTAGAGCCAAGATTTTTGTTTCTTATACACTGATAATCATATATAGACTCCTTGTTAACACCTGTAATTTCCCTGTAATTTAATAACTTGGCCTTTGATGTGTTTTTTTTTTTTAAAGTGGACTAAAGTCATAGCATTTAAACACAAAATAGCCAATAAATAAAACCATTAATATAAAGCTATTTTCTTCTTATGTAATAATTATACTTTTTTTCTTAGTGAAAATACAAGAAAAAAAAACCTAAAAGATTTGAGGCTAAATATTTTCCATTGATTCAATGTAGCAGGAACACATTTTAATCTATGTTTTCTGAAAAGTCAAGTTTGCTTTCAGATTTTTTGATTATAAAATTAAGACAAGTTCCACTTAGGAAGTTTTGTAAAACATGTTAAAAAGTTAAAGAAAAAATTACATCCCTAAGATACAATTACTATTAAACTTATGAAAAAATTAGATGAGATCCTTCTGGTCTTTTTCTAGGTATACAGGCAAATGATTTTCATTAGCTCATGCTATAGACACAATTCTGGGTCATTTTTTTTTTTTAAATCATGTCATGGAAATTTATAGGACTTTATGAAACTGGATGATGCGTCTACTATTTCATGGCATTTGTGTAATATGCTATACAGACAAAACGATCTTTCATTTTGCACAAATATGCTAAGGTTTTGATTCCAGCGTTTCTTTAGCTCTATGTCCTCCCATTCACTTCTTCAATAAGTGCAGCCCTGAGTCAGACGGATTGGCTGGAACAGTCCCCAGCCCCCCGACCAGGTCTCCCACAAACTGACTCCTGCTTCCAATTAGTGGTTCATTTGGGGGATCCCCTCCTCAGATCGCAAACATGGTGTTGGGTCCACTTCTGTGTCACACTCCTCTTTCCGCCTGCGCTGACAGAAGGCCATTCCTGTGAGGTCTGTGTCTGTAAACTGGCTTTACTGAAGAACTGGGACACTAGTGTGAGAGGATATGTTAAAGAAATGCAAAGGAATTCAAATTAAGTATCAGACAAGTAGAGTTCTTAGGATCACCCCACCACTGGGAACAGTCCCCCAGGTGTACTGACCCATGCAGCACCCCAGCCTAGCTCCATTTCACAGGCTTGTCTTTCCATCCTTCATCGGCCACCGTCTCCCTTCCACAGCCTCACCATTCCAGATTGCCTCCCAGGGGCAATCTTAGTTAGTTCTAAGCTAAAGAACAGTTGAATAGAAAGTTTCCTATTAGTCTTCAGACTGCATTTCATTGTATCCTCAGCACTGATCACTTGGGCCCTTTGAAGGATATGATGTGAAATTTGGAACTTCAGGCAAGCCCCTGCCATGTAGTGCCAGATCCCTGTCATATCCTGTTAGTTGTTATAGTGACAGTGTTTTGTGGTCTTTTTTTTCCCCCCAATCTTCCTCTTTTTTGTATCATTTTCAGAATTCTCTTAAGGTTTGAATTTTTTTGGTTCCTTAAACAGTTTTTAATTGTCCAACAGTCTAATTCAAGGATTACCATGAGTCACATTTTCCTGCAGTATTTAACTTGTAATGATAGCCTCTTTTTAGAGTTCTCAGAAGTCATGTGAACTATTTTAGGACATAAGAACACCATTTTATATAGAAAAAGGAAACAGTTTTTCTTCAAGCCCATGGGAAAACAAGATCAATCAAGGTACCAGTTTGATAAGCAAGTACTATATATTTTTTTCTATTTAATTCCCTAATTAACCATGGAGACATTAAATACTATTAATAACAAATACAACAAATGCTTGATTAAACACACAAGGATACTTTAACTCCATATTAAGGGCAATTAGGAAGTGTGGAGAGAGAAAGAAAAAAATATTCATTTGAAATTCTTTTTTGTTGGGAGGACAAGAATTTAAAATTTTAAATTCTAACTATAGTACTCTTGGACATGTTGTCAAGTACTCTAAATGTATTATCTTTTTTAATGGATCAATCCCATGAGTTTGGGATTTATTTTCCCATTTGACAGTTGAGGAAACTAAGGTTTAGAGAAGATAAATGATTTGCCTGAGATTATACAGATTTTCAGTAGAAAAGCTAAAAGTGATGGTTTTACCTTGGTTTTCACTGTCTTCAACATCTCTCCCTATAAAACAACTATAGGGTTAGCTGCCATCCTACTTGGGAGTTTCTGTACTCTTCATCTACCTCCAAAGTCTCAGGGTCAACAAATAGAGCTGATACAAGAAACAACATAATGGGTGTTTACCAAAAAATACAAATAGTTCTGGCTATTCCTCACAGACTGTACACTGTGTTCACCTAGTAATAAGAACTTCACTCTTCTCTGGTACCATTAAGCCTATTGCCAGCAAAGGGATTTAAACTGGAGTCTAGTGTGTTGTGTACCCTGTGTGCTGTCTACCTTGGCCCCTGTTAACAGTACGCAATAAAGAGATCAAGTGTGTACAGTCACAGCTCTGCAGCTACACAGCATCTCATGAATATAACACAAATGGGAAGTAATAAAAGGACTGGTTATAAAGTCTTTTTTTTTTTTTTTTTATGCCCCAGAAGTCACCACCTTGCTTTGTATTGATAGAGTCAATTAACAGGCATCTTCCTCATGGTACCATGAGTGAGAAGAAATACTGTCTCATCCCAAGTCCCAGCTGAAGGGTTGTTAAGAATTCCCTTCCCTTCCCTTCCCAGCTTTGCCTGGAAGGACCCTAAAGACCCTGGGCTATGTGACTTGAAGATTTACTGAGCAAAGTTAATGTTTCTTTCTTGTTTAATAGTTTTCACAGTGTACAGACAGAATAAAAGACCTGGAGAAAAAGTTTATAAACCCTGAGGGTGAGAACAGAACACGCTTACTTCCAGGGGAAGATATGACTGAGGAAGAAATGATCAAAAAATTGGATGCGGTAAATGTCTTTTCTTAAAATAGCATCTGTTATCCCCTTGTTGATCAGTGTCACAGATATCTGTGGTACTGTTTCATGTTATGCGGATTAATCCCTCATGATTCTAGTCACTAATATAGTCCTTTCATTGTAATTTAGTAACAAAATCTAAGCTTGACATTAGATGTTGCCAAAAGAAGCAAAATTTGAGTGCTTTCAAGATACACATCTCTGTCTCACAGCCCATAGGAACAATTTTGGCATCTTAAATGAATTAGTCTTCCTGATGGGAGCGTATCAGAGGAATGACAATATGGGAGCTAGATGGAGCCAAGAGGTCCATTTTTTGCCACGGGGCGAAAGAACTCCACAGCGCATGTGAGGGGAGGGGATGGAGGAGGTTGGAGAGGGTAAGTCTGGACTTTGTCCAGTTCTAAAGACCTTCTGGAATTATGAAGGCAAGGGGTTTTCATTGGGGGAAACGGGGAATAGTACTCTAATTAGGAAAGATTTTGACTTGCATGATTTTTTTTCTCCCTTTGAAATTCTTTCTAACTGTAGCTGGAACTACAGCTGGCCAAGAAGGAGGAGAAGTTGCTGGAGAAGGATTTCATCTATGAACAGGTCTCCCGGCTCACAGACAGGCTCTACAGCAAGACGCAGGCCTGCAAGCAGGACACACTACTCTTAGCCAAGAAGGTCTGCCCAAGTCCCTGCCCTCTCTCTTCTGCCCTTCCTCCTCATCACCCTCCATTTTCCATAGATGGCTTCATTTACTGAGAAAAGCCCTGGAGAGGTTAGGCTTTATGACTAGAGAAATACAAAGAATTAAAATTTATACTGTAAAGATGACTCTTAGAGAATTGCCCAAGGTAAGTTTCAGTCGTTTCCCTGAATGAATTCTCATTATAATGGGAAATTCTAAGCCTTTCAATGACAGTACACAAATTTCACTTAACAGAGTACGTACTCAAAAATAACCATCATTATCTTCATATTTCATGTGCCATGTTAAATCCTTTCTACTTCCTTGTGAAGGAAGGGCCTCACTTATCCAGCGGTTTGCATGGGAATTGCCTGAATCCAGAAGCAGCCAGATCCCAGCAATAGTGTTGTTGTTTAGTCTCTAAGTCGTGTCTGACTCTTTTGCAACCCCATGGATTGTAGCCTGCTAAGCTCCTCTGTCCGTGGGATTTCCCAGGCAAGAATACTGGAGTAGGTTGCCATTTCCTTCTCCAGGGGAATTTTCCTGACCCAGGGATCGAACCCACGTCTCCTACATTGGCAGGCAGATTCTTTACCACTGAGCCACCAGGGAAGCCCCCCAGAATGGAAGGGAACCATTAAAGAGAACAGCAATCACACAACACCATGGGGTGAAGCTGCCACCAGGCCCCACTAGTGAGGAAAGGCCAGTAACACTGAGCTTCCTAATTCCTTAAGCTTAATATACCAGGGCTTCTGATCCAAAGCTTAGGGGTCAGGCAGAGACTCTGGAAGCTATACCAAGAGGAGGGAGGCTGGTGATTAGGATGCAGCAGGACTTTGCACTGTCCGGGGTCAGAGAGTCTGCTGCCTGCGTGGCCTCCCCAGCCCCTTGGAGAATCCTTCTGTGACAGCTCAGGGTTTTATTCAGTCAGCAACAGTTACTTAAGCTGCTGTGTGCAAAAGGGGAAAGGACCAATGTCCACAGATTGCAAAAGGAAGGGAACAGTTAAGAAGATACCACACACACACACACAAAAAGAAGATACCACAGATAACAATGACACCATGTCCCCCACTGTGGGCTCCTGAGGGCAGTGGTTCTTTCTCATTCTTAGTTTTCCAGATACCTCGCATGTACTAACCTCTAGAAAAACATTTATTGAATAAGTTGACAGTTTTGTTCTGGCTGTTTTTACACTAAATTACTGTAAATCTTAAGCCTTCGTAGCCACTTTTATTTGGGTTTTCCTCTTCTGCTCTAATCACTTCCACTGATGGACTGCAGCACTTGTGCAAATCTCAGCTTTACCTCATAAAATAAGAAACCTTAAGAAACTTTTTTAAGCTCATAAACTTAGCCTGAATTAGCATATTTGGAGTTTCTTTAAATGTTGCCTTCCTTTCTTTTGGAAAGTGAATTTCTCTTTCTGTGGGGGAAGTTGGTTTTGCTGAGGGTTGGCTTGTCAAAGCTGATGGCAGTCTCTCCAGTGGTCAACTGGAAAGCTACAGTAACCCAAATAGGAGCTGTCAAGACCATACACGTGGCCAGGAAGGTTCCAGCAGAACTGAGTTCTGTCCTCATGATTTATCTCCCCTTTCCTTTCCCCACCTTCCATGCTCTCTACCTGGCTTTCATCCTCCTCCATTTAAAATAATGTCTTCATAGTAGGCAGAGTTGGAAGAGAAGACATTCAGATTCCAGATCTGTGATTTACCAACACTAGCAAGTGATCTTGAGAAATATACATAATCTTAAAACTCAGTTTACTGATCTGTGAAATGGGTGTGATGTCAGCTAACGTGGTGGCAAGCATCACATAGTCGAGCAGAAATGGCCTGGCCCCTTGCAGGTGCTCAGCAAGGTTGCATAGCTCATCTCTTATCTCTCCTGGAGAGCTTATGGCTCCTCTTACAAGTTTCCCAAATGAACAGAAAATGGGAAATTTCAGCAAGGACTTAGAGAACCCAGAATAACACCATCCTTTTTTTTTTTATGGAGGAGAAGAGAGGTTGGTTACTTATACACACACTCAAGTGTGCAATGGCTGATTAATTAATGACATTTAAAAGAGATAATGACTCATCATTGAAGCTTTGAATGCCTATCATTTTTATTCAAATTATGCTTCCTGAAAATTAGTGCAGCATAGAAGAGTTATAAAAATTTATATTCCCAGACTTCCCTGATGGTCCAGCGGTCAAGAATCTGCCTGCCACTATAGGGGACATGGGTTCAGTATCTAGTCTGGGAAGATTCCACATTCCATGGGGCAACTAAGCCTATGGGCCACAACTACTGAAGCCTGCTTGCCCTTGTTCCACAGCAGAGAAACCACCACAATGAGAAGCCCATGCAATGCAGCTAGAGAGTAGCCCCCACTTGCTGCAACTAGAGAACGCCTGTGTCCAGCAACGAAGATCCAGTGCAACCAAAAAAAAAAAAATTATATTCCCTATTGCATTAAAAAGTTTGCACATGATAATTGGTCATTATATTTTCAGAGGAAAGTTAAATCACCAGCAGCAATGTTTCTGTAAGCAAATGTACAGATAGACCAGTATATACTCTAGGGAAGAAAGTGTTTTGAGGTAGGGTGTAGTTTTTGGAAGCTCATATTTGTGTCTCAATTTACCTTGGTTCAAAGGACTGAGCAATTAAAATAGACTAAGAATGTATTCATTCCTTCATTCAACATTCAGTTTTAATTTTGCCTCCTATATTCTAAGCACTGGGAACATTATGAATAAAACAAATAGTCCTTGTCCCCATGAAGAATACATTCCTGTGGGATGACAGGCTATAACCAAATACATTTATACTATGATGTCAGTAGGGAAAGGATATGAAGAAATACTAAGGCAAAGTAATACAACAGTGAGTGTTGGCGGATGGGAAGAGTCATCTCTTACTGCCCCACCAGGGCTACGGCCACACTGAAAGGCCATGCAGTGGGCCAGAAAGCTTATAGGAACCACCAATTTCAACTTTTACTTCTTTTCTGTCCTTTAAAATCAAAATTTCCACTTAGTCTTATCTTTTAATTCTTTGATTCTTTAATGATAAATAGCTTATATGAAAAGGTAAGCACATGCATGTAAACACACACAACTAGGAATATTGCATTTCAAATTACTGTCCAGATGGTCCAGTTCAGCTCATGCTTGCTTATGACCTCATAATGATGCATCCTTGGAACTATGATCAATAAAACACACATGTTGAAGGGTAATAGCTTCTATTAAAAATCATCACAGATGCTGATTATCTTATTTAAGCCAATGTATTAGTAACTAATACAGTTCCATTCTATTGGATTCTCCCCCCTGGATAAGTAGCAAACTAGTAAGAAGGCAAAATCAGGTCAAAACTTAAACATCAAGAATATCCTTTCCCTTGTTCTTACCATCTCTTAAATAAGAAGACACTAAACTATTCCCCTCAATTGTACCTACCTGGAAATCTGTTGACTAGATGGACAGATCTCTTTCTTTTCCCTCCTTCTTGTCCTTATTTCACAGCCAGTGTTGGGCTGAATCTCTGAGGTCTCCTCCAGTGCTTAGTCTCTGTGAATTCCCACTTAACCTCTCCCTTCTTCAGGCAAGAATGCCACCTACTATCACAGACAGCCAGTAGCCTGTCTTCATGGAGTGTATACATAGGCTGAGCCTTGGGCTTTTTAATCCTAGATGAATGGCTACCAGAAAAAGATCAAAGATGCTACTGAAAAAATGATGGCTCTTGTTGCTGAGCTGTCCATGAAACAAGCTATGGCCATTGAACTCCAAAAGGAAGTCAAGGAGAAGGAAGAGTTCATCTTCACTTGCAATTCCAGGATGGAAAAGGGTCTGCCTCTCAATAAAGAGATTGAGAGAGAATGGTTGAAAGTACTTCGAGATGAAGAAATGTATGCCTTGGCCATCGCTGAAAAGTCTCGGGTAAGCTATGGCTTCTGTATTTTCTACACTACATTTGTAAAGTGTGCCAGGAAGGGCTGTTTCAGGAGTTGTCAATCCTCCCAAAATACATGAAATTTTTCTACTCCACCGCACACAGAGTCCCAACAACTCATTAGAGAGAAGTTTTGCTTTTTCAAGCTATTATGTAGGCAGTCAAAGTACAACAGTGCAAAGCATCAGAATATTCCCTGGAGAACATTCGGCAAGCACCAAGTCCTATGCCAGGGCCTTTCACTGGCATGGCAATGACCATGCTGGCATTGGTTTTATCTTAGATCTCTAGTCTCTGTCTTTGCAGCCCTGCTCAGACCATACCTTACTCTTCGATGTCTGTCTGCTGTGGCCATCACAGCATATTGTGAGGCCTCAAGCATATGCTCATCACAGGTTTCTGCAGACTCTGCATTTGGTCAGAAGCGATGACTCCAGTGCCACCCTTCTTCTCCCACCAATGACCTAACTCTATCACTGACCCCACCTAGGAGCTGGGTGTCCAGTTCTTTTTCCTACTCCCATGACCTTTCAATAATCTTAAGAGTGGAATTAGGCATCTCTTTCAAAAGAGACCTACAACTTACTCTTGACTATGGGGCGGACATACCCAGAAGATCACTGTTCACTCTCTAAGCCAAGAAAAAAGTGTATTCCAAACACAGACTAAGAATTCTTGAAAATAGGGTCTGACTTATCATTCTCACACTCACTGCCTAGGATTGTATTTTTGAAGGCATTCAGATTTTTACCTGTGGTGTCCCAGCTGTCATTTACCTGTCTCCATTTTCTCCCCCAAGTTCTTTTTAATGCTATGAGATTCCTATTTTCCAGAAACACAGGAAGAATCTTGAGGCTCAAAGTAAGCTGCTGACCACTTCTCTCCTCTGATGCTATTTTACTCCTTATCTCTTCCTTTGTACCGTTTGCTCACCAGTTACCTACCAAAGGAAATAGATTATCCTGCCTTTGTCACAGACATGGAAATAACTAGTGCTTAACATAAGATGCTGAGTTTGGAATGTGGTGACTTTAGGTCCTATCAACCAGTTTACAGTAAACCCTAAACCCCAGGAACAGAGTGATGCTGGAGCCACATGGGTCATTCTAGTGAGAGGAAATGTGTGTGGGCGTGTGTGTGTTTGGTGAGTCCACCCTCACACTCTTTTGTCCCTTGGAATGTTGGCCAGCATAGCCAAGGGGTGCTCAGACCCAGCTGTGCCTGATGGGCCCTGGGGATGAAGTGACTTAACCACTGTTTTCAAAAACTGAAAAGGCTAAATCATTCTTTGCAGGAATTCTTGGAAGCTGAAACTCGCCAGCTGCCCAATGGTGTTTACACAACTGCGGAGCAGCGTCCAAATGCCTACATCCCAGAGGCAGAGGCCACTCTTCCTCTGCCAAAACCGTATGGTGCTCTGGCTCCTTTCAAACCCAGTGAACCTGGAGCCAACATAAGACACATAAGGAAACCTGTTATAAAGCCGATTGAAATCTGAACATGTGAACCAACCCAGGCTTCTGAAGGAGATACTTCAACCAGGCTTCTTCACATCCACAGCTAGAAAATGTCAGCAAACAGCCCTAAATTACAAACAAACACAGTATCCACAATTACCCAGAAGACAGCAACATATACTTCCTTCCTTTCACACTCATCGATTTTTCTATTTCACTCCATCTCTTGATTACATTTCAGAAATATATAGTAATCTGAGTGCTATACAAATGCAATAAAAATAAATAACTTTTCAACAAAGTACAGAAATTGGCAGTGGTCTTTATTACAGAAAGAAAAGGAGATCCCACTCAAAATACTCACTTTAAAGAGAAAGAAAAAATGGTTTAAAAGAAAAATATCCCAAGTATCACAGGGGCATAACTCACTTTGTTAAGTAAATAGCTGTATTGGAAGTTGATGTTGGTAAATCTAAACTGAGTGAAAAGCAGTAAGGGACCTTGTCTTTTTTAAAGTGACATTATAAATGATTCTGTTTACAAATAAATAATCCTTTTGTGCAAAAACAATCATGCCCTATTTTACCTTTCTTATAAACTAGATTTTCCACAATATAATAGGCAAATATACTTGTGATTACTTTCTTTTGATGCCAGATCTTTCAAAATTTCAATGAAAATATTTATAACTCTGCATGTGAAAGAGTTGAAAATGAGGCCAGTTTCACATATTTCATTACTCTATATTGCACTGCACCCCAATATACTTTCATGATTCTGTTTACTTTCTCATATAAAAGTACACAAGTAGATTTGAAGCCTGTGGTTTTTCCACTCATTAATATGCTCAAACTACTGTAATTTCACATTGATATCAGTTACAGATTTAATTTCTCTACTCTGGGAGTGAGAAATATCACATTCGTTTGTTTTGCTAAATCAAACAAAATCTGTGCCAAGCCCCCACCTGATAGACTGGATCTATAGATAGACTGAATCTCCTCCTCAGTCTAGGAGTCCTGAATCTACCTGACTGCTTTGTGAAATCATTAAAAGGCAATTCCTTGGGAGTGCCTATAAGTGATGCTGTATAAGCTGTGATTAACGCCAGAAAATACTGCATACTTACACACAACTGCTGTGCTGTAGGATCAGAAATTAGGGATTCAAAAAACAAACACATAGGAGGTTTAACAATATCGAAAGGAAAAATAATTTTTAAAAATCAGAAAGGTTTGAATGCTTAAATATTACAACAATGCTACAGGTCTAGAGAGTGAGATATCACTGTGCATTGGAGTGGCCAGGGATCGATCACTCAGATGCAACTTTTTATCTGGCCCTTAAGCATAAATAAGATTTTAATAAGTGGAGGGGACTTGGAAGTAAGAAGACAAAAGCCGTGCTCCAGGCCCAGTGAGCCAGCGCGGTGCGAAGGGAACACTAGTGCTAGGGAAGTGTATGAGGCCAGGATACGGGAGCTCTTGAACGTCAAGGAGTTTGGAATTTATCCTGTTATAAATGCCAAGTGCTTGAAGGATTATGAGGAAAGTGGTGACAGGATCAAACTAGTGTTTATGTCAAATATGCGTCAGATGAATTAGACTTCAGAAAGCAACAGAAACAACCCCAGTGAGAAAAGGAAAGCGCAGGGAATGAAAAATAGTGACCTTATCAGGAAGAAAAATCAGCACCGCCTTGCTGATATGGCTCCAAGATTTTGAGCCTCAGTGACCATGAAATATTTAACCAAAATGGGAAATTCTGTAGGAAAGGATAATTTTTAGAATACAATGATGATTTAAGAAAAGCTAAATTATTACACCAGCTAGTGATGTTTGTAATCATTAAAATTTTACAAGTTCACTGAGGGAAACAGTGTAAAGAGACAAAAGTAAAGTGTCATGGGCTTTTTTACAGGAAGCAACTATATTATGGTCAGAATGTCACTATAGAAGAGAAAGGGAAAAAAAAAGAAAAGTGGGAGAACTCATTAGGCTTCATGGGGTTGGGGGAACATGTTCATGGACTCATGATTCTTGACAGGAATGAAAAGGCAAAGTTCAAAGAACAAAGGAGTCAGGCTAAAACTTTCAGCGTTTTTTTTAAATGATGAGGTATTGCTAAATCAAACTTTTATAAATATAAAAAAACACTTTACAATATTAAATAGTTTCATCTGAACCTTCACAAAGACAAATCCTACTCTATGTATGTACAAATGGTTGTATTCTACAAATTATTCTGTATTGGAATTAATAGATCTCACTTTGTTTAAATTTAGTTTTTTAAAGAAGTATCCTCTTTCCAATAGAGTTTTTCTGCAACTTTTAATTTTTCTGCTTGTCACATACTCATTTCAATGATACATCTAATTTTTGTTTTTCTAAGCACTCTTCCTACATTTTTGAAGCATATTTTATTTCAGAGTATAACAGAAGCTAACTTTTGGCCTATGAGAGTACTAGGAAGATCAGTCACTTGGAAGAATTTACACCACTGCATACCTCCTTGGACAGGTTGTCATTTCTCTACACTTGACTGTTCATCTTCTGTTCAAAATGGGATAAAGCACAGTGGTTTAGTTCTAGCTGAACAAAGTATCAAACTGACTTTCAGATGGTTCAACAAGGTACTCTGACTTTGGTTACCAACTTAAAATATTGCTAAAGAATTCTCAATGAGAAAGGAGCTCATAAGCAAGATTAAAATATTGGAAGCAGATATAACTGTATTTTCTCATTATAATCCTAAAAGCATTGTGGTGTGTTTCAGAGCTGCTTCCTCTACAAATTTTGCATCCACATTGTCATGTCCTTCAAAAGCATACAAAGCTGAAAGGAAAAACAGAGAAAAGAGTTACTATGAGGTCACAGAACATTTATAATATTGTGCCTACAACTCACTGAAATCATAGTTATTTTATATCCTAGTAAAATGTATTATTCTGAGAATGTCTTGTTAAAATTTATTAATCTTCAGCACCAAGAAAGGCCAGTCACACCAACCAAATGGGCTATAACTCTTGATTTTTTTAAGACATGAAAGGTGGTTATTCCCTTGGTAATTTAGGTAGTAAACTGTATATTGCTAATTAAAACCAAATGCAATAAGATCCTACTTACCAGTAAGGGACATTTTGGCAAGAAAAGGGTACACAGAAGTAAACAGAGACTGATGGATGTATCAAGGGAAAACAGGCAACTTGTGAGAAACAGAGTGACTTACCTGGATTGGAGGACTCGATGTCTGTCAGGATGTGAATGAAGTAGTTCAGAGGCAGAAATTCTACACTGAATGACGACTTGTCCATTGCAGAACTCCAGGGCTAAAAGGGAAATGGCTGTGAAGTCAGTTGATTCTCCAAAAAAGCATGAACTTAAAGTGGTAAGAACTATACATTGCTGTCCATACTTCAGCACAAAGAAAGGCCATTCATAAAATGGGCAAAGCAGCCCCCCAGAAACATATAGCAGGGCTCTGCTTCACACAGACTCACCTGTTTGTTGTAGTTCTGAAGCAGTCGCTTTACATGGTTCCGGGAAATAATATTAGAACTAACAGGATGATCCCAAAGTCGACAGATCTTCTGACCTGTAAGCTATTTTTGCAAATTAAAAAAATATGTAGAGGAGGATTTTTAGGGCAGTGAAAATACTCTGTATGATACTACAATGAGAGATATATCTCCTTATACATTTTTCCAAACTCACAGAATGACCAACACCAAGCATGAACCCTAATGTTATCTATGGACTTTGATGATTATGTGTCAGTGTAGGTTCATCCATTGTAAAAGATGGACCATTCTGGTGGGGGCTGTTGATAATGGGGGAGGTCATGCATGTGCAGGGACAGGGGGCATGTAGGAAATCTCTGTACCTTCCACACTAAAAAAAATTTAAGTCAGTAATAAAAAATAAAAATATTCAAAAATATAGAGAGGAGCCTATAGCTCATAGTAATAAGTAAATTTATCTTATATCTATTCATAATTTTACAAGCTGTATTCCAGCTAGTTAGTCTAAAAGATATCATCTTTATGGTTAATGACCTTGGAGAAAGGCCCTTTCCTATGAGGTATGCTTCTGAATTTTGAATAAATACTCCCTTAAATGCAACTCTGTGGAAAGCAATTTGTGCACTGATGCTGCCAAACTCTTTTTTTTGTGAAATGGAGTTCATCTGTTACTCTTCAAAACTAAGTATGTGCATGCCGATCCTAAGTGATATTTTGATATGAAGCTAAAGGTTGTAGGCATGTACTCTGCCAATGTCTTGCCCAAAAATTTCAATTCCCTAAGAGTATAAGGGAAAAAAAAAAAAAACATGCTCAAAAACCAAACTAAATGTTCAGAGATATTCCCCAGAGAGATCTAGCCATGGAAAATATGCTTTGTTTTCTATTCTTGCTTTTGCTTCGGTAAGCCTGTGAAGGTGAGAAGACATTACAAAGCAAGATGATTAGGTCCCGAAAGGCATCAGACACCCCTTGGTGGGAGGATCGTGCTAGAAATATGAGTGTTCAAGGTATGTAAACAGCACAGAGCTGGCCAAGGCTCTTGGGGCCAGGAAGTCCACAGACAGAGTCAGAGGCTCTGAAGACCTTGCAGTGGGATTTCTTAATTTCACAGCATTTCTGACTCAGAGAGCTAATATACTCCACAAAAACAAGGAGTGCCTGTTTAACCCTTTCGCTCATGTTTCTCATCTTTCCTTCAACCCAGGAATGTTTTCCTGCCATGGCAGGAACAACAGTGGGAGGAAATGCAGTTCCAGAACCTTCTGACCTCACCTTTATTTAAATTTCTTATCAGTTTAAATGTCAAAAGCATGTGTTTCCCCTCTGCCTCCCCTCAGACTCACAGATGTAAACATTAGTGTGGTTTCCTAAGAGGAGAAAACGGTTAAACGTTCCAGGTGGTCTGTGCCAAGAAGCACACACACAGCCAGAGGGGCAAGTACTCGGTAGGCCCAGCGGGGGCAGCAGACAAAGGGGTGGGGACGGACGGGATTTCTTGGAAGAGGCTGAAGCGTGAAACAGTTCAACTGACTTCAACCCAAAGCAAGTAAATGCTCTTCTTGCAAGAAAAAATTGAAGAAGGTACATGCCAAGGCTTAGAAAATAAAGTATACTTCAGGTTTACCGGAGGAAGCCGCATAATGATGCTGAATTTTAGTTTTTCATTTTTCTCTGCATTGTCCAGATCTACGAGAAAGTTAGAAATTGGCAAACAAAATAAAACAAAACAAAAAGAAAAAAACAAAACAAAACATAAATCTCCATTTTAATACCTGAGCAAGCTAATACTTCGTGCTTCATCCTGATAACATGTCCCAACCTTGTTATCCAAGACAAGTCTAACAACGCTATGAAAATATTAGTTTGTGTCTCTATGAATAAAAAAGGCATTTCTTAATGAAGCCGCTGCTACATATCATGGAACAGGGTTCTGAAACAGGCTGCCAGTCACAAAAGCAGTTTTGCTAACTTAAAACAGAAGGCACCTTGAGGAATGGCAAATACTTCAATATATATTAACAAAACTCATCCATAAAATACCACAATCGAATAATTTAACAATCATTATATACAGACCTTTTTTCACGTTCAAATTCCCATAGGTACTGTATCTCTCATTTTTCCTTGCATTCCAAGTCTTACTTTGAGAGGACAGAGTTAATCAGCTGAAAGCAAGCTGTCTCATGAGATTTTTCTTGAGAAACAAGCCTTCAGTCTCCTATCCTCAAGTACTCTCATGTACAGAAAAGGAGTCTAAGAGTTGTGTGTGGATTGAGAAGCCCTTGAAGGGCTAAGGCACATTGGCCCAAGGATGGTTACGGGAAACAAACTGTACTCAGCAGGCCCAGCTGTGGAATCATGGAGCCCGTCTTCAGCTATAGACTGAAAGCAGAACATTAAACAGTGTGTGGGCCCTTCTGAGTGTGGCAGGGCCTGGAGTGGCCACACAGTTGCACACCCACAAAGGCAGCCCTGGGGGTGTTGGGGCTGGGATGAGGCAAACTCAGAGGCCTTACCTTTCATGAGCCTTGTGACAGCTGCTTCTGTGAGAAGTAACACTCCGTGATCAATATAATGCAACAGGTTATGCAAAGGCAGACAGCGGACGCCAAGGATCGTGTGCAGAGTGTGAAAACCTGGGAAGAGAGATCCAGGGTGATAAACACGGTCAATCAGCATCTCCAGCCTCCCAGAGGAAATGAATCTGGTAATGGCAATAAAGCACTCAGCTCCCCGCTTGGTGCCTAGAGTCAAATAAATGCTTCTTGAAGACCCTTGAAGATAAGGTCCAAGGTTCCTTCTTTGTATTATCACAACTAAGTATGATATATAGTAAGTTCCCAATAAACATGTATTCCCTCCACCTTGTACATCTTCCTAGGCCAAAGAGAAGAAGAGTGCATAAAAATGGACTTTTTTTCTTTTTTACAGTTCTTCTATATAGTTTTTTTTTTAATACTTTTAATAGGTCTATAATTCTATGGTAAAATTGCAAAATAGAAAAATTAACAGAAGAGCTTCAAACTCCACATGCCTAGGCTAAAGGCTGGTGGCCAGGGACCATTTTGTTGAAGGAGAAAATATTTGGACCAGAAGGGAACACTTTTTATGACTCATCTCTGGGTATGCCCTGGAGAAAGGCTTTTGGGGTCCACTTGAACTAAATCATAGAAAAGAAAAACTAAAATGATATGGTCAGATAGCAAATCTATACGAATTCAGTGAAAAAGGCATTCTCATGCCTCTCAAAGTCTCATGGGCAGGGCTACCCTAGTTCTCACAAAGCTAGAGCTCTAAGTCCACTATTGACACTAACCCAGACATACAACATCCATGGGAGAAGAAGATATCACAATGGAAGAGAACCAGAAAAGCCCTCTTGGATGTCAGGTGAGAGGTGCTTTGAAGGGTTGATACCATTCCTGAGAGTGGAAATGATGTGAGAGAACATACAGACTGGAGAAGCAGCAAAAGCCAGGTGGGCCTGAGTAAACAGAGGCCAGAATCGTGCTATGCTGCTTACTAGATACAGGTAACTAAGCCTTTCTGGTCTCTGTCTCTTCATCCCTCAAATAGAATCATCAGCACCTTTCCTGCAGGGCTGCTATGAGAACTCGAGCTAGCTCTATGAAGAGCCTGGCACATGGTACAACAACAGTGACTGATACCAGACACGTACTGAGGTCTTTCATCTATGTACAGGCTCACTTGATTCTTATATAACACCATGGGGTGGGTACTACTCAATCCTTATTTTATAAATTGGGAAACCAAGATTCACAGGAGCTAAGAAACCTTCCCAGGATCATACAAATAGGAAATGGCAGAGCTGACATTTGAACCCAGGCTGTAGCATTGTAGTCTAGGCTTTTAACCATGTTATCTTGCCTCAATAACTGGTATTAATGGAATAATATGAACAGAGGCTCAAAGGTGAGAAAGCATGTGGCACATTCAGGAAAGAGTAAACGATCCAGTTGGGTTAAAACAGGTGTATAAGAGGAATGGTGGGAGGTAAGGCTGGAAAGGTTAATTTATTCAACAAACAGGCAAAGGGGCTGGGTGTGTGGTGATGAGAACAGGCATGACTGCTGCTCTCATCCACTTTCCAGTCTAAGGGGAAGACTGACAATCAAATAATCACAAAATAAATATACACTTTTTTAATGACCAGTTCTACGAAGGAAAAGTAAAGCGTGCTCTGAATGTAGGTGTCAGGGATTGAATGCTGAATGACAGCAAGGAATCTATCATTTAGTAAACTCTGGGCAGGCACCGGAAGCTTTTGAGCAGGATGGTTGGAGGTTCTGAATTTTACTTTAGGAATATTAACATAGCAACAGGCAAAGAATGGGCTTCCCTGATGGCTCAGATTCTTTCTTAAAGAATCTGTCTGCAGTGCAGGAGACACAGAAGATGGGGGTTCTATCCCTGGGTCAGGAAGATCCCCTGGAGAAGGAAATGTCAACCCACTCCAGTATTCTTGCTTGGGAAATTCCATGGACAGAGGAGCCTGGTAGACTACAGTCCATGGGGTCACAAAGAGTCAGACACAACTGGGAGACTAAGCACACTCTGTGCAGGCAAAGAATGGATAGGAGTGACAGTTTGCTACCAGAGGAATGAAGGCCTGCTGGGAGACCAGTGCATGAGGGATTGCGGACACTGATAGTGACAGGAAGGGAAGGGACTGGAGGGGCAATGTGATGTGAACTGGCTTGGAAACTGATTAGATGTGGGTGGGGAATGACGAAGATTCACTGCCTCGCCTGAAAGGCACACGTGACAAAGACCTAATGGCCAAAGACAGCTGGGACTTGGATTCAGAGAGGTCGCAGAGCTTCTTTCTCCAAGCACATGAATCACAAGCAGAGGGAGACTTGAGTCCCTTGTCCTGGCAACATTGAGGGTCAGATAAAGTTCAGACTCTGCCCTCAAGCAAATGCTAATGGGCTGACAATGGGATGAATCTTCCAAATGCCCTGATTCAAAAAAAAAGATTCTACTATCTAGTTAACAACATGAGATTTTTCAAATGGATTTGGACAGTCTTCCCAAGATTAAAAAGTTATGAGATTATTTCTGAAAAAGAGTTTATAATAGGCTACTGATCTTATAGTTCTCTGGATTCAAAATCCCTCTCTGGCCTCACATTCATGTCCTAAAGATCCCTCACGCCCTTTCATCCTCTTTCCCAAGGGCACAGTCCCAAATTCAACAGTCCGATCTTGGCTTCCTCTCAGCATGTCAGCTTTAAGCAACAGAGCAAACTGGGAAGTAGGCATCAGTTCCAAAAGAGAGAGTTCTACCAGCCGACTCTAGTACTCATCCTCTAGGGCTCTGGGCCTTCTCCAGGCAGTAAGGGGAACACAGGTCCCTTTTAAATTGTAAGTGCTCCAGCTCTAAACTATGACTTCCCTTCTGTGGTCCCCATTCCCTTTTTTATCTTTAACTAATTCCAGTTACAAGTTCCTGTACTTGGAACTCAAACAGTTCTCATTAGTCCAGGGGGCCTGGAAAGCAAGCTCATTTACATATGAACACACAGAAATAACCTGCATTTACACACACACACAATCCAGTGCCACTTCATATTAGGGAAACATTTCAGAAAAAAAGAGAAAGAGAAACTGCTCTTCCTTACTTGATCCATGGACACCAGTCATTTAAGTCTTACTCATAATAATCCTCAGTCACTGTGGGTAATGTTTTTCTGTTTTCTGTCTTTATCCATCTCTGTGAAGAAATGCAACGTTCTGTAGAAAGTGGACTTTTTTTTTTCTCTGCAAGCAACTTTTAAATCTGGTTTTGACTCTTGGACCACATAAATGTTTTTTCAAAATTGCGAAGTTTTTTTTAAGATTTATAAAAAAATAAAATCCCCCAAATTGAATATAAACAGAAACAAATAAGCTGTATATCAGATTGAGAACCATACAGAGAGTAACTTTTTAACATGTGCTCTGGTCATACAGTTTTTTTTTTCTATATAAATTTATTTATTTTAATTGGAGGCTAATTACTTTACAATATTGTAGTGGTTTTGCCATACATTGACATGGATCCGCCAAGGGGGTACATGTGTTCCCCAACTTGAACCCCCCTCCCACCTCCCTCCTCATCCCATCCCTCTGGGTCATCCCAGTGCACCAGCCCCGAGCACCCTGTCTCATGTATAGAACCTGGACTGGTGATCTGTTTCACATATGATAATATACATGTTTCAATGCCATTCTCCCAATTTATCCCATCCTTGCCCTCTCCCACAAAGTCCAAAAGACTGTTCTATAATCTGTGTCTCTTACGCTGTCTCGCATATAGGGTTATCATTACCATTTTCTAAATTCCATATATATGCGTTAGTATACTGTATTGGTGCTTTTCTTTCTGGCTTACTTCACTCTGTATAATAAGCTCCAGTTTCATCCACCTCATTAGAACTGATTCAAATGTATTCTTTTTAATGGCTGAGTAATATTCCATTGTGTATATGTACCACAGCTTCCTTATCCATTCGTCTGCTGATGGACATCTAGGTTGCTTCCATGTCCTGGCTATTGTAAACAGTGCTGCGATGAACATTGGGGTACACGTGTCTCTTTCAATTCTGGTTTCCTCAGTGTATATGCCCAGTAGTTGGATTGCTGGGTCATATGGCAGTTCTATTTCCAGTTTTTTAAGGAATCTCCACACTGTTCTCCATAGTGGCTGTACTAGTTTGCATTCCCACCAACAGTGTAAGAGGGTTCCCTTTTCTCCACACCCTCTCCAGCATTTATTGCTTGTAGACTTTTGGATAGCCGCCATTCTGACTGGCGTGAAATGGTACCTCATTGTGGTTTTGATTTGCACTTCTCTGATAATGAGTGATGTTGAGCATCTTTTCATGTGTTTGTTAGCCATCTGCATGTCTTCTTTGGAGAAATGTCTGTTTAGTTCTTTGGCCCACTTTTTGGGTCGTTTATTTTTCTGGAATTCAGCTGCAGGAGTTGCTTGTATATTTTTGAGATTAATTCCATCAGTTGCTTCATTTGCTATTATTTTCTCCCATTCTGAAGGCTGTCTTTTCACCTTTCTTATAGTTTCCTTTGTTGTGCAAAAGCCTTTGAATTTAATTAGGTCCCATTTGTTTATTTTTGCTTTTATTTCCAATATTCTGGGAGGTGGGTCATAGAGGATCCTGCTGTGGTTTATGTCGGAGAGTGTTTTGCCTATGTTTTCCTCTAGGAGTTTTATACTGTCTGGTCTTACATTTATATCTTTACTCCACTTTGAGTTTATTTTTGTGTATGGTGTTAGGAAGTGTTCTAGTTTCATTCTTTTACAAGTGGTTACCAATTTTCCCAGCACCACTTGCTAAAGAGATTGTCTTTTCTCCATTGTATATTCTCGCCTCCTTTGTCAAAGATAAGGTGTCCATAGGTGCGTGGGTTTATCTCTGGGCTTTCTATTTTGTTCCACTGATCTAGATTTCTGTCTTTGTGCCAGTACCATACTGTCTTGATGACTGTGGCTTTGTAGTAGAGCCTGAAGTCAGGCAGGTTGATTCCTCCAGTTCCATTCTTCTTTTTCAAGATTGTTTTGGCTATTCAAGGTTTTTTTGTATTTCCATACAAATTGTGAAATGATTTGTTCTAGTTCTGTGAAAAATACTGTTGGTAGCTTGATAGGGATTGCATTGAATCTATAGATTGCTTTGGGTAGTATACTCATTTTCACTATATTGATTCTTCCAATCCATGAACATGGAATATTTCTCCATCTATTTGTGTCCTCTTTGATTTCTTTCACCAGTGTTTTATAGTTTTCTATACATAGGTCTTTTGTTTCTTTAGGTAGATATATTCCTAAGTATTTTATTCTTTTCGTTGTAATGGTGAATGGAATTGTTTCCTTAATTTCTCTTTCTGTTTTCTCATTGTTAGTGTATAGGAATGCAAAGGATTTCTGTGTGTTAATTTTATATTCTGCAATTTTACTATATTCATTGATTAGCTCTAGTAATTTTCTGGTGGAGTCTTTAGGGTTTTCTATGTAGAGGATCATGTCATCTGCAAACAGTAAGAGTTTTACTTCTTCTTTTCCTATCTGGATTCCTTTTATTTCGTTTTCTGCTCTGATTGCTGTGGCCAAAACTTCCAAAACTATGTTGAATAGTAGTGGTGAGAGTGGGCACCCTTGTCTTGTTCCTGACTTTAGGGGAAATGCTTTCAGTTTTTCACCATTTAGGATAATGTTTGCTGTAGGTTTGTCATATATAGCTTTTATTATGTTGAGGTATATTCCTTCTATTCCTGCTTTCTGGAGGGTTTTTATCATAAATGGATGTTGAATTTTGTCAAAGGCTTTCTCTGCTTCTATTGAGATAATCATATGGTTTTTATCTTTCAATTTGTTAATGTGGTGTATTACACTGATTGATTTGTGGATATTGAAGAATCCTTGCATCCCTGGGATAAAGCCCACTTGGTTATGATGTATGATCTTTTCAATATGTTGTTAGAATCTGTTTGCTAGAATTTTGTTAAGGATTTTTACATCTATGTTCATCAGTGATATTGGCCTGTAGTTTTCTTTTTTTGTGGCATCTTTGTCTGGTTTTGGTATTAGGGTGATGGTGGCCTCATAGAATGAGTTTGGAAGTTTACCTTCCTCTGCAATTAAATGAAAGAGTTTGAGTAGGATAGGTGTTAGCTCTTCTCTAAATTTTTGGTAGAATTCAGCTGTGAAGCCGTCTGGTCCTGGGATTTTGTTTGCTGGAAGATTTCTGATTACAGTTTCAATTTCCGTGCTTGTGATGGGTCTGTTAAGCTCTTCTATTTCTTCCTGGTTCAGTTTTGGAAAGTTGTACTTTTCTAAGAATGTGTCCATTTCTTCCAAGTTGTCCATTTTATTGTCATATAGTTGCTGATAGTAGTCTCTTATGAACCTTTGTATTTCTGTGTTGTCTGTTGTGATCTCTCCATTTTCATTTTTAATTTTGTTGATTTGATTCTTCTCCTTTTGAGAAAGTGGATTTTTATGATCTCCCAGATAGAATATTATCCCCAGTGAGTCAGTTTTATTTATTTATAAAAGGAGCTTAGATATCCATGGTGAACATTCCTTCTCCAGGTCTATTGTGTTAAAGACAAGCATTTAAGAATTTAAGCCAGAAAACCATACATAACTTTCACAAAATCCTTTCATTCTTTCTAGAGGGTACTTCACAATTCATATTCCATTTAAAACCTACCATTCTTCTCATGAACCGTCACTTTCAGATCCCTACAAAGTCACCAGAAACTCCTTTTGTGCCTCCACTACAAGCAGATCTTGTAAGATAAAGTGTATGGATAGAGAAAGTATAATGGATTCCAGACTGTATCAGATACTTCACAAATGCCAAGAAGCTGAGATGTGCTGTGGGGATTTTCTGCACCCATAAATAGCCAATGTTTCAATATCAACTAATTCAACTGGAATATAAAATTCAAGAGGCAGCACAGAAGAGTAGTTAGAAGCATAGATTTTAGAGCCAAACTCCCTGGATTTGAGTGCTGCTCTGTTGCTTAATAGTTATGTGACTTTAGGCAAGTTACTTCCTTTCTGTGCCTCAATTTTATCATCTATAAAATGGGAATAATATTAAATGGAACCACATGAAAGTGCCATCTTTGTTGGTCAAAAGCTGATTGTATAGAAATAATTTATTGTGGTTCAATTTAAGCTCTTATCAATAGCATCATTATGAAAAATAAATGTGCTAATTTATGTAAAGTACTTAAAACAGTACCTGGCACAAAAATGGGTACCATATACATGTCAGTGGAAAATGAATGAGCAAAGGACCAAATTAATGAGGGATGGATGGATAGACGTATATGAAAGAACAAATTAAATAAAATTGGCTAATATATATTACATAGTGATAGCTACCATAACTTAAAATTCATCAGAACTTAAACATATTCAGTATTAAGTTAAGCAGTTTAGAGCAAACAGGAGCTTATTTGTTTCTTAAAATGAATATTGATTTGTATGCATATTTTCCCTAGTAGACTTTTGTTAATTTTTGGAACTGCTCTAATTACCAGGCCAGTACCTGGCATGTAATTGCTCAACAAATGTTTGTTGATTGAATTAAAAAAATGACCAATTAAATCAATGACTGCAGGCACACGTGCCAAGAGTGTTTTGAGACCTGATTTGGTCCTGTTTCAAAATCCCAAGGGAAGTTTTCAGTTTCCAAGGAACACATAAGAATCAACTCAATTTTTGAAACACAGCCAGGCCCACTTCCTTCTGAGTGTTAACTTTCTTGATCAGATAAACTAGGCCTGGAGACACCAACGAAAGTTTTCCACTGGTTCAAAATATCCTAGACAGTTGCAAGGGGACCAGATTTGGCTCCCTAAAGTTGGTGACAAGCTTACAGTACAGTTTAATAATCAGAGGAGAGTTTCTGGGTAACCATAGCTCCCTCGTCCATAGGGCCTTGAATCCAGGTAATAGTTACCGACACTGAAGGAGAGGGAGCAGGAGGCCATAAATCCTCCCCTAGGAAAGAGGAGATGGATTACATCACTGCAGTCTGCACCCTCCTAAAAGACTTCTCCCATTTCCCCTGCTCAGTACTTCATCTTTCCAGAAAGGAACAGTAGCTGACTCCAAGCTTCCCGCATCTACTGAGAAAGCATGTACTAGCAAGTTTCCATAGAAGTTAGACTTGGCTATTGTCTTGGCCTTCTTCAGTCTGCTCTTTAAAATATACAAGGTGGGCTTCCTGGTGGCCCAGTGGCTAGGACTCTATGCTCCCAATACAGGGGGCCTGAGTTCTATCTCCGGTCAGGGAACTAGATCCCAAATGTCGCAACTAAAGATCGCATGTGTTACAACTAAGACTTGGCGCAGCCAAATAAATAAATATTAAAAAAAAAAAAAATCAGAGATGTGGTCAGCAGAGACCAACCTTAGACCCATCTCTTACAGTGACATGAGACCCAAAATTTCTCAGACTCAGGAGGTTTCATTCTTAAACTCATAATGTGCCAAAGTCCAGAAGAAAGAACAAATTTATTACAACAACAACAACAAAAAGCCAAGACTTACCAGGAGGCAGGGGTAAAAACAAAGTATTAGTAGCTTCCAAAATCCTGGTCATGATGTGAAAGACCGCAAATTCAGCAGCACTCGCCTGTTTATTGCTACAGGTCAAAGAACAAAGCAGCAATTCAGCCAAGCAGCTCATTTCCAAAACCCCGTTTGCACATAAGCAGTGGCTCTGAGTGCCACGTTCAGATGAAATTCATGCTATCCGTGAAAGGCAATACCCTATGGAAAGCTTCACAGATATGATGATGACCATTGTTGTAATGCCTAGAATCTAACAAGACAGTAGGCACATAAATGACAAATCGCGTTAACTCAAATTCCCATTTTTGGCAGTACTGAGCTTATGTGCCCCTCCCTCCTCACCAAGCATATGCCAAAGAAAGAGGACGGGTGAAACAGCAGGGGCATAACTTTAAATGTTGAGTTCAGAACTAGGATGGATGGTGCAAGAACTGGTGAAAGTTACTTTCATCTACTAAGTTTAATCAAGGCTTTGCTAATACCAGCAGCAGAGTTGTTTGGCATTTTGTACACCAGAATAAAACAGAGCAAGAAATACTTGCGTACAAGTGGAGAGCCCAGGGATGAAGATTATGTTTCCTCCAACTGGCTTCCAGTATTTGGCAAATGAGATCCAGCTAGAGGGTAAAGAGAGTCTGTTAACCTCTGTTCACACCCTTTCCCCTCAGGAGCCCCTACAGCTCTGCTTCCATAGCTCTGACAGGCACATTCAGGGCAGCTGGCATTCAGGCTGTGCCTGGACATAGAACCAGCCTTTCAGAGGTCAGTTCTGAAGCACTGGAATTCAAAATGGAAAGACTGAAAATGTGCAGCCACATCTAACAGAGCATCCACTGTCATCGTGGGTAGTGCCCCAGCTGGGCTTCCCCACCGCTAACCCGCCCGACTGCTCACAACACAGGCCCTCAATCGCAGGCCTTTGTCCACCAGTGAAGGTCAAGTGCAACAGGGTTTTGCCTTAGGCCTGTTACGTGGTGAGGGTGACACGGTAGACAGCTGACAGAGGAAAGGCGATTTTGAACAGAATGGAGGTCCCGAGCATGGATTGTGAAGTAAAACCAGTTTCAAGTCTAGTTCTACATTTTACTAGCTTGTCAGCAATAGGACAGTATTCAAGGAATTGTTATCAGGACCACAAATCCATGTACTGCACATGTAGGCAAAGGACAGGGAGAAAAATTAGGAAGAGTTTTCACAGACAGACCCTATTTATTCTCAATGATATAGATTCTCAGTTTCTTTCTGGCTGAAATCATGTAAGATAACACACAAGCGATATAATCAGGTTCTGCAGCAACTTCCCAGGATTTATTTTTAAAGGCTGTCCAGTCACCCTTCTAGGACTGGGAGATGCAGATGTTTGCTTCTGGGCAGGGTAAGCAGCTTTGGCATCAGTCAGTGACTGCTGGGTTGGAAAGGCAGGGGGCACCAAGTCTCAGTTTTCTGAAACTACATTGCTACATTTCTGGTCCTATTGGTTCTAGGAGCTGTTAGCACAAACTAGTGTCACATGGATTTTTTTTTTTTTTTTTAATATGATTAACTAAAGGGAAGACTGATGCTTGAAGAAAAACCCTAACACTCTGGAAGAGGACGTTTAAAGTCAACAGAAAGAAAGATGATACATGATATGATAAATAACTGTGCATTATGAAAGGACAAAGAAGGGGGCTTCCCTAGTGGCTCAATGATAAAGAATTTGCTGCCAGTGCTGAAGACACAGGTTCGATTGCTGGTCCAGGAGGATCCCACGTGCTACACAGCAACTAAACCCATGCGCCACAACTATTGAGCCTGTGCTCTAGAGCTTAGCGATATTAACTGTTGAGCCTACACACTATAACTACTGAAGCCCATGCACCCTTGAGCCTGCATTTTGCAACAAGAAGCTACCATAATGAGAAGCTTAGACAGTGCAACAAAGGGTAGCCCCAACTTGCCACAATTAGAGAAAAGCTTGCACAGCAATGAAGACCCAGCATAACCAAAAATAAATAAAAAATTTTTTTTCTTTAAAAAGGACAATGAAATCAAGTCAGTATCAACATAAGAAAGATCAGTAACATATTTGTAAAGTGAGCTCCTTTTCTACTGCAAAGAATTATTATTTAAGAAAGTTCCAATGCCCTGCTTGTACACATTAGTATATGCAATTACCAACCTCTCCTAATATATTAAAAACTATAAAAGTCAAACTTTGCTGTAGAAATTCAAATATATCATTTAAAAACAGATACTAGTGACTGCAATAAAAGGGGAAAACTATAAAAATTGAACATGAAATTAAATCAGGGCCATATCCAATAAATTGAATCTTCTGGAGTTCAATGCAAAAATATTTGCTCACATTTATACACTAGTCCTATCCAAACTAGAGAAATGGAGTATTGAAGTTTTTTTTTTCTCTTTCTTTATATTTAAATACTTAAAAAAGTTTTATCTATCATATTATTTCTAGATTCAAAGTAGGGTCAGGCCTCAGTTCCATACATGTTTTGAAAGATACCAAGACAGGCTCAAATTTCAATCCGGCCTCATCACTTCTGTTTACACAAGGACCAGTGTTATTAAGTTCGATCACACAATTTCAGTGAGTGGCTACCCGGTGAATAAGCTGCCAATCTCACCTGCAGATTCTAACGTGGTAGTATTTATATAACTGAGCTGGAATCTCACCTAATTAGGCTTTTGGAGCTAATTAAGAATTGAAGTTCAAGGTTTTCTCACGTTTGCATAAACCTCCATGTACAGAAATTACTACCTACAGTTTAATAAGGAGCTGGAAAATGCCAAGATGACATGAACATTTGGCACCCATGCTGAATTCATCACTGTTCCACGCATATGTAAACATATATATATGCACTATTCCATAAGCATATATAACCACTACTGGAAGAGAAAAATAAACCACTTCCAAGGCCATGTTCTCCTCGTTTTTTGGTTCTTTTTCCCCTTTCTTCAATCTACAGCATCATATATACAGGTTGAGAGATCCAAAATCCTAATATGAAAAACATACTGAACCACATACTGGAAACTATACAGCAGGGGACCAAGGAGATGGGTTGGGGGAGGGGTGCACGGGTAGAGAAGATAAAGCAAAACCAACCAGTTTTGAAACGTAGTCCAGAACCATCTGTTCAATTTTTTTCTTTTCTACACCCTGTAGATGTCTCAAAAGATGGTCTCTTAGTTCAGACACCATCTGAAAATAGAATGTAGATAAGTTACAACCTACTCACTCACATCTGCAACTGGTTTGAATTCATTTATTAACATTCCCTATCAATAGGAAAAATATTGGACCTGAAGATCCCACTAGCAGAAATGTATAACCCATGATGTTCCTTTGATGGGCATAAATCAGGCAGCATTACCTTTTTCCTCAAGAGGAATGACTTATGATACACTCAAAGCCCAGTGAGCAGCTGAGAGTCAGGCTGCCAGTCCTGTTAAGAATTCTCCAAAGTAGCCAGTGGAAGTTAGCCAGTGGAAATCACTAGGCTCAGTAGTCAAAAGCTTTGGGATCTACCAAAGGATTGAAGTCTACTGCTCCTGGCTCTGGAGAACTAACAGGAGCAACTCTAAACATGGAAAGTCTATGCTAGTGGGAAGGAATAAGGGTTTTGATGTTTGGAAGGACAGAGGCTGGAATAAAAAGGAAATGCCCCAGGTACCTCCCTCTGCACAATGGCTAAAACAATTCCACACAGTTCCCTGACATGCAAAGGCATGGAAATATTTATTCTAGTGCCTCCAAATGGGCTTGTTTCTATAGCCACACTGCTATGACCATCCCTGGGGCTCCCCAATTAGTGTGGCATTCCCAGCTTTTTGCTTTTCTCTTCTCTTCTTCCTTTTCTTGTCTCTTTTGTCTAAATGCTTTGCTCAGCAACAGACCTTCTTGGCTAGAGAAATCTTTGTACCAATAAACACCATGGGAGTTGTACAACTGACAACACACACACACGTATATATGTATCTTCTATTAATATCTAAGCAGATTTACAACAGACACCCTGGGCAAAACTAAGCCCACGGCATCCTGGGCCAAGACAGAGTGGTATATTATTTCAGTCTCCTGAATGTATTAAATGATTAAGCTTTTTTAAAAAAACATTATTTTTTTCTGCATAAGATATGATGCATATTCTTGTCATTTTAATTTTTCTATAATAATCATATACATGAAAACTTACATTGCTCATAATCCTAACATTTACATTAACATTTCGGTTTTTTACTTTCCTTTTGTCCAGTGTGTATAGTCATTCTAATATTTTACAATCTGCTTTCTTATTTAATAGTTTGTCATTAAATATTCTTTATCACACTAGTTGTAATAGTTGTAGAGTAACCAATTTTATAAAAAAATATTATAATTGAGCTATTTATTCCCTTCTTATACATATGGAATATTTATTACTATTAATAATACCACCGAAAACTCTGTATACAAGGGTTGTTTGTCATATCCTTGATTATTTTGTCAGGCTAAATTCCTAGAAATGGAATTTCTTGGGTCCTGTACTTAGACTTACAGAGACACTGCTGAAATTCCATCTACTGAGGTTATATTAATACTAATTTCAAATTCCATTGCATGAAACTGTCAAATTCCCCATACTCTGACCTTTCCTAATAAAATTTTTAATTTTTGTCAATTTGATAGGCAAAAACAAACAAAAAAAATACTTAATTCTGTTTGTCATTTGGTTATAGCAATGTTAAGTATTGTTTTTCTTTCTCTGCCCCAACTCGAGATGTTTTCAGCCTAAATTAACTTTTGAAAATTCATCGGTAACAGTTTTTGTTCATTTCCCTTCTGGTATGTTGTTCTCTTACTGATTTATAAGCTTTATTTATATGCCAAATATTATCCTTTTATCACATTATGTGGCAAATATTTTTTTCTAAATATTATTGCTTGCCTTTTTGTTGTTCTGTTTCAGGATTTCAATCTTCTCCAATATGTTTACATTCAATAATACACTTGAAAAGCTTTCTCAGTATTATTTAATTGTCCACTTATTTAAATTATTTCAGTTTAATTTTTTATATTTATATATTAAATTTATTTAACATACACATTATATTAATTTTTGGGGGGAGTCAGGTATATTTCTATTTTTTATTTTTTAATAAATTTATTTATTTTAGTTGGGGGCTAATTACTTTACAATATTGTAGTGGTTTTTGCCATACGTTGACATGAATCAGCCATGGGTTTACATGTGTTCCCCATCCTGAACACCCCTCCCACCTCCCTCCCCATCCCATCCCTCTGGGTCATCCCATTGCCACAGCCCTGAGCATTTGTCTCATGCATTGAACCTGGAATGGTGTTCTGTTTCACATATGATAATATACATGTTTCAATGCTATTCTCTCAGAACATTCCACCCTCACCTTCTCCCTCAGAGTCCATAAGACTATTCTATGCAACTGTGTCTCTTATTCTGTCTCACATATAGGGTTATCGTTACCATCTTTCAAATTCCATATATATGCATTAGTATACTGTATTGGTGTTTTTCTTTCTGGCTTACTTCACTCTGTATAATAGGCTCCAGTTTCACCCATCTCAATAGAACTGATTCAAATGTATTCTTTTTAATGGCTGAGTAATATTCCATTGTGTATATGTACCACAGCTTCCTTATCCATTCGTCTGCTGATGGACATCTAGGTTGCTTCCATGTCCTGGCTATTGTAAACAGTGCTGCGATGAACATTGGGGTACACGTGTCTCTTTCAATTCTGGTTTCCTCGGTGTGTATGCCCAGCAGTGGGATTGCTGGGTCGTATGGCAGTTCTATTCCCAGTTTTTTAAGGAATCTCCACACTGTTCTCCACAGTGGCTGACTAGTTTGCATTCCCACCAACAGTGTAAGAGGGTTCCCTTTTCTCCACACCCTCTCCAGCATTTATTGCTTGTAGACTTTTGGATAGCCGCCATTCTGACTGGCGTGAAATGGTACCTCATTGTGGTTTTGATTTGCACTTCTCTGATATGAGTGATGTTGAGCATCTTTTCATGTGTTTGTTAGCCATCTGCATGTCTTCTTTGGAGAAATGTCTGTTTAGTTCTTTGGCCCATTTTTTGATTGGGTCATTTATTTTTCTGGAATTCAGCTGCAGGAGTTGCTTGTATATTTTTGAGATTAATTGATTGTCTGTTGCTTCGTTCATTATTATTTTCTCCCATTCCAGAGGCTGTCTTTTCACCTTGCTTATAGTTTCCTTTGTTGTGCAAAAGCTTTTAATTTTAATTAGGTCCCATTTGTTTATTTTTGCTTTTATTTCCAATATTCTTGGAGGTGGGTCATGGAGGATCCTGCTGTGATTTATGTCGGAGAATGTTTTGCCTATATTTTCCTTTAGGAGTTTTATAGTTTCTGGTCTTACGTTTAGATCTTTAATCCATTTTATTTTTGTGTATGGTGTTAGAAAGTGTTCTAGTTTCATTCTTTTACAAGTGGTTGACCAGTTTTCCCAGCACCACTTGTTAAAGAGATTGTCTTTTCTCCATTGTATATTCTTGCCTCCTTTATCAAAAATAAGGTGTTCACAGATGCGTGGATTTATCTCTGGGCTTTCTATTTTGTTCCATTAATCTATATTTCTATCTTCGTGCCAGTACCATACTGTCTTGATGACTGTGGCTTTGTAGTAGAGCCTGAAGTCAGGCAGGTTGATTCCTCCAGTTCCATTCTTCTTTCTCAAGATTGCTTTGGCTATTCGAGGTTTCTTATATTTCCATACAAATTGTGAAATGATTTGTTCTAGTTCTGTGAAAAATACTGTTGGTAGCTTGATAGGGATTGCATTGAATCTATAGATTGCTTTGGGTAGTATACTCATTTTCACTATATTAATTCTTCCAATCCATGAACATGGTATACTTCTCCATCTGTTTGTGTCCTCTTTGATTTCTTTCATCAGTGTTTTATAGTTTTCTATATATATAAGTCTTTTGTTTCTTTAGGTAGATATATTCCTAAGTATTTTATTCTTTTCGTTGTAATGGTGAATGGTGTTGTTTCCTTAATTTCTCTTTCTGTTTTCTCATTATTGGTATATAGGAATGCAAGGAATTTCTGTGTGTTAATTTTATATCCTGCAACTTTACTATATTGATTGATTAGCTCTAGTAATTTTCTGGTAGAATCTTTAGGGTTTTCTATGTAGAGGATCATGTCATCTGCAAACAGTAAGAGTTTTACTTCTTCTTTTCCTATCTGGATTCCTTTTATTTCATTTTCTGCTCTGATTGCTGTGGCCAAAACTTCCAAAACTATGTTGAATAGTAGTGGTGAAAGTGGGCACCCTTGCCTTGTTCCTGATTTTAGGGGAAATGGTTTCAATTTTTCACCATTAACGATAATGTTTGCTGTGAGTTTGTCATATATAGCTTTTATTATGTTGAGGTATGTTCCTTCTATTCCTGCTTTCTGGAGGGTTTTTATTATAAATGGATGTTGAATTTTGTCAAAGGCTTTCTCTGCATCTATTGAGATAATCATATGGTTTTTATCTTTCAATTTGTTAATGTGGTGTATTACACTGATTGATTTGCGAATGTTAAAGAAACCTTGTATTCCTGGGATAAAGCCCACTTGGTCATGATGTATGATCTCTTTAATATGATGTTGGATTCTGTTTGCTAGAATTTTATTAAGGATTTTTGCATCTATGTTCATCAGTGATATTGGCCTGTAGTTTTCTTTTTTTGTGGCATCTTTGTCTGGTTTTGGAATTAGGGTGATGGTGGCCTCATAGAATGAGTTTGGAAGTTTACCATCTTCTGCAATTTTCTGGAAGAGTTTGAGTAGGATAGGTGTTAGCTCTTCTCTAAATTTTTGGTAGAATTCAGCTGTGAAGCCGTCTGGTCCTGGGATTTTGTTTGCTGGAAGATTTCTGATTACAGTTTCAATTTCCGTGCTTGTGATGGGTCTGTTAAGATCTTCTATTTCTTCCTGGTTCAGTTTTGGAAAGCCATACTTTTCTAAGAATTTATCCATTTCTTCCAGGTTGTCCATTTTATTGGCATATAGCTGTTGGTAGTAGTCTCTTATGATCCTTTATATTTCTGTGTTGTCTGTTGTGATCTCTCCATTTTCATTTCTAATTTTGTTGATCTGATTCTTCTCCCTTTGTTTCTTGATGAGTCTGGCTAATGGTTTGTCAATTTTGTTTATCTTCTCAAAAAAACAGCTTTTAGTTTTGTTGATTTTTGCTATGGTCTCTATTTTTAATTTTTGTCAATTTGATAGGCAAAAACAAACAAAAAAAAATACTTATTTTGTTTGTCATTTGGTTGGCAATGTTAAGTATTGTTTTTCTTTCTCTGCCCCAACTCGAGATATTTTCAGCCTAAATTAACTTTTGAAAATTCATTGGTAACAGTTTTTGTTCATTTCCCTTCTGGTATGTTGTTCTCTTACTGATTTATAAGCTTTATGTATATGCCAAATGTTATCCTTTTATCACATTATGTGGCAAATATTTTTTTCTAAATATTATTGCTTGCCTTTTTGTTGTTCTGTTTCAGGATTTCAATGATTCTTCTCCAATATGTTTACATTTAATAATACACTTGAAAAGCTTTCTCAGTATTATTTAATTGTCCACTTATTCAAATTATTTCAGTTTAATTTTTTATATTTATATATTAATTTTATTTAACATACACATTATACTAATTTTTATATTAGATTCCTTAATCTGATATTTCTATGGCATACAGTGGTATTTGGGGTGGGAAAAATCTAATTTAACTGACTTTTCAAAATAGTCAACCACTGATTCAACGGACTAACAATTATTTCTTTTCACATTGATTTTTAAATATTTCATTTATCATTCACCAAATATTCAAAAGTAAATTAGAATTTCCTATCTTTGTGTTAGTGCCATATTTTTCCAATTATTGTAGATCAAAAGCACATTTAGATATCCCATAATGTCGGTCCCACTCTTCCTTATTTTTTTAAGTGAGTCACTTAGTCAATTGTCAGAGAAATTTCATTGGCTTTTTGTTTGTAATTTCATTAAATCTAGATGCTAAGGATTTGGAAGTTTTATACTGTTTTTCATCATCTTTTCTAACTCATTAATTCTAATAAAATGAAAATAAATATAGCATTGTCAGCTTACTAACTTACATTATTATTTTTATTCTTTATTTTTAAAATTTTATTATTTTCCATTTTCCCAGTTGATTATTTTGTTGTTGCATTAGACAATTATACCATCTTCTTTTACTCTTGTTTCTTCTTTCATTGGCTAGAATTTTTAGGATAATGTAAAATTTCAGTGAAAACAGCAAGTATACTTAGCTTCTTTCTGATTTTAATAGGAATGCCTCCAAAGTGGGATTAAGAAGGATGTTGACTACTAGTACGAGACTATACTTTGTTTAAAATTCCAAGAGTGGAATTATACTTTCATCAACTTTTAGCACCCATAGAATCATTTTTGCCTCTTGGACTCAGAGATATGATGAACTACATTAATATATTTTCTAATATTAAGCCTTCCTGGAAATAAGCCCATGTGGCCAAGTTGTATTTTCAAACAGAGTATTGGAAAGTATTTTAATTAAGCTTGTGGTATCTATATTCACAAGTAAAAGTGGTCATTGTCAGATTCTGGTTTAAAGATTATGCTTTTTAAAGTGAATAAAAAGCTTCCCATCTGTCTTCAAAAATACTTTATATAATATGAGAATAATCTAGTCTTTAAAAGTTTGAAAGAACTCATTAGATAACTTGAGGCCTTTTTTAGAGATAATCTTTGACATTTTTTCTAAATTATTTTATGGTTATTATACTTTCAGGTTTTCTATTTCTTCTGGGCTCAAGTTTGTAATTTCTATTTGCCAAGGAAACATTGTTTAACTAGAATTTTTAAGTGTATGGCTATGTATTTACACATATTTTCCTCATATTTTTAAACTAGCCTTATCTAAGTTAATAAATTATCCCATTCGTAAGCCTGCACAGCATTAAAAATATGTTATTAAATTTTTTTAAAACTAGTTTTTCAGTTGAAGATGTTTTTCAGATTTAGATGTTTAACTAGTTGTTTTTTGTTTTTTTTAAGATTTTGGATTTATTTGCCAATTCTGCTCTTTAATTAATTTATTTTGATTTACATCTTTGGTCTTCCTAGCTGTAAGACCTCTTGAGAAAGAATACTTTATTCCTTTGTATTTTAAACCCAAATGCAAAGGCCACAGAGATGTTGGTCTTTCCTGTTTTAAATACTCTCAGTGCTATACATTTCTTTATGATGCTTTATAATTATACATTTATTGGGGTGACTGATTAATTTGTGTTTCTCTCACAAGACTACAAATACCAAGAGAGCAGAAATTATATATGTGTTCCTTACCAGTGAACACGCAGGTCCCTACAGTGAGTGGATGGCAACAACCATGTGTTGACAGAATGAATGAAAAACAAGATCAGAATGAGAAATACAATCTAGCCCTTCCCCCTTTCCTTGGAGCTCACTGTTTGCCAGCACCAAACGTCCCACTTACCAGCCCGATAAGCAGCTTCTGGTGGTTGTCTTCCTCCTGGAAGAGGGGTGTTAATCTTGGCTCTGAAATTAAACAGAGCGATAGTCAAGCAGGGTGGTTTTTAGGAAATGACCAGAAGGAAGAGGCCTCAGTCTGGGCTTCCTTTCTCTGAGTCATTGGGAAAATATATCACTTTCCTGATGGGATGAAAACTTTTCATTCAGTGTGACCTTGTCCTACACGCTGCAACTTATCACTCAGGTGATATGCAGGGAGTGCTGTGAACCAGAGAGAGGCACAGACTGTGAAAGGAAGAAAGAACACAAGGCACACATTCCCAACACCAACACCCTCTGGCTTCAATTTCTCTTCAGTGTGGAGACTCGTCCCAACACCAATACCCTCTGGCTTCAATTTCTCTTCAATGTAGAGACTCGTCACTGAGATCCTCTGCTTCACAGGAGACTAAACAACTCAGGTCCTCTCTTAAACCTAAGGAGTGGCAAACCCAGGAACAGGGACTAAGTGGAAGGATCACGTGACTCCCTTCTTTCTGACTCCAACTTGTAGTTTATAGAGTTACTGAGGTGAGGGGACCAGTCACTGCAGTCAACTACTGCAGCAAATAATAATTGGCAAAAGTTATTAGACTGAAAATGTAGTTAGACTGAGATGGAAAAGTGGCATGTAAGGTTAAACCAAATGGCACTTTCTCCACCATGATTTGCACTGTGCCAGCAAGACTGGAGGGGCAGGCAAACGCTGTCTCTAGGAAGATCTCCTAGAGCACCTTCGTGCCCCATCGTCCTCTGCCAGAACCTGCATCACAGTGCTGGTCAAGAGGTAGAACTGCCCTGGTCAGGGAGCTGAGGACTCCTTTCAGGAGGGCACAGATGCTTCTTGACTCCTTGGGATAAATCCTAACTGGATCCTACACAACCTTCATGAAAAATTCAAAACTAGAGCCCAGCAGTTTTCATGGTTGTTCCGCATTTCACAAAGAATGTTCGCTTCTGACAGTGACTTTCTTCCTAGGAAGCTAGCACAAACAAAGAATGTGAGAGGAAGCAGTGAGTTCCCTAAAGTGCATCAAGAGAGAATGACTAGTAATAGATGCAAACGGCCCTGAAGTACAGAAGGAGCAGAAGGAGCTCTAACAAGCTGTGGGAGCAGAGGACACAGAAACCTCAGCCAGACTAGTCACACTTCCCATACTACAAATCCCTGAGCGATGCAAGGGGAGCCTGCAAGCATCCTCGCACCCCTGGCTGACTGCTCCTGCCTGGGGTTGGTGGCAGAGCCCTGGCTTCAGGCCGGGACGACCTGTTCCCCCAGGGCTGCTCAGTAACGTCACTGCTCACGTGGCTGTGTGCACAGCTGCAGGATGTGCAGCAAAGCACTGTATAAAATAATTTCCATTAGGGTTACCCAGCATATACCTAAACATCCAAGCCCATAAAACAACATAAAAATAACAGCTTTAAAAAAAAAAAAAAAAGTGAGGCTGACCTTTAAGAGGTGTGAAAGAGTCCCACAGATAGACAGCTGGAGAGAGAATAGCTCTAAGTCAAGAGAACTACACCCTGAGAATACAGCCAGTGAGCACGTTAATTAGATCAGTTCTATGGGGAAACAGGAGGAAAACCTACAGTCAGGGAGTCCTCCAGCAAAAGCACATTCAGCAGCTGTTCCCGAAGGACCTGGTGCCAAAAGAGACATGGAAGAAACTGGGAACCGCTCTGACAGGAAGACAGTAAAGGGTGTTGTCTTCACTGAGCTAGTGGAAGTGATTTCCCTGCCAGCCCACAGTGGGAGGAAGAATGGTGTTACAAACAAACAACTGACTCAAATCCAGAAAGCTTTATTACAGGTCTTTTCTTACCCAAATTCCTTGCTTCTAGGTTAGAAATCACCCTACAAGAAAAATTAGCCAATGTTATGCACACAGGAAACATTAATAAAAAAACAACCCACAATACGATACAAAGATATTGTCGTTTAAAAACCCATAAAACCACTGCAGAAACTGTTCTCAGGCTGCTGAAAACCTCAAAAACTTTAATCAACTTGGCAAAAGCCACATTAAGCAATTATAAAATCTCAAAACTCTTCAGTGCAAACAATGACGGTAATTTAGAACAATTGCAGCTCTCATTATTGGAAATAATGGGAACAGAAAATAGAACAGGGGTTGGAATGGGGCCTATGCTTGTAGAACTCCGAGATGACTCATCTACTCAGAAAATATGCTTTCAAAATAAGAGCAGGTTCACCAGCCGACTAACTCTTGTTTAAAACCAACCCACTACTTGTGCCCCTGCAAAGTGCTCTATTGATAAGAGCTTTCATTCCCACTTATTCCTCCTGAGCCATCCATCCCCAGGATGCAAATCTAAAAGGTTTAACGTATAAACTTTTCCCACAACAAACTCTAGCTCCAATCTCTAGAACAGGGCTCGGGTGGCTGCTGACAGCATCATCTCATTGAGAATACACAACAAAAGTAATAAGCTACTTCCCTGAAAGGCAGCCAGCAAAGTAATTACAAAAGATAGCCATCTTATAGCTACAATAATCCTTCATTTTACTTACTTTACTGCATTATCAAGAATATTTCTCACATACACCGTAGACCTTCTTTTTCCTGTTTTCTAGGAGTGAAAATACATCAGAGGTGTGGAAGGTGAAGGTTTTGTGGGTAACATTTTTCACATTAAGGTCATAATACAATATAGTTTCCCTTGTGGCTTAAAAAACTTTTATTCTGAAACTATTACAAGTTTTCAGGGAGCTGTAAGTCCAACTATATTTTATATATCAATACAATAACACTACAACTATATCCAACAATGCTGCAGAGAGAGCTCACATACTCTTCACCCAGTCTCTCCCAGTGTTCATAACTTATATAAACAACAACAGTACAATACCCAAATCAGTGAGCATACAGTTCTGTCATTTTATCACATGTATAGATTCACGTATGACAACGTACAACCATAATCCAAATACAGAACTGCTCCATCACCCCAAAGATCTCCCTTGTGTTACCCCTTTATAGGGGTCATATTCACTCTTTTGCTTTCAACCATTCCTAACCCATCTGTCTGTGCTCAGTTGATCAGCCGTGTCTGACTCTTTGCCACTCTATGGACTGTAGCCAGCCAGGCTCCTCTGTCTATGGGATTTCCAGGCAAGAATCCTGGAGTGGGTTGCCATTTCCTCCTCCAGGGGATCTTCCCCATCAAGGGATCAAACCCACGTCTCCTGCACTGGCAGGTGGATTCTTTACCACTAAGCCATCAGGGAAGCCCTCCCTAACTCCTAGCAATCACAAATTTGGGAACATATAGATTTTTTAAAATCATTTTTTAACTATGTAAGTAATGCAAAAACACATCTGAGACTCGAATGTGAATCCCACTTCTACTATGAACGTATTGTGTGTGTCCCTTAACCTCTTTGCACTTTAATTTCCTCTTGAAGAAAAAGAGATCACAGAAGCACCTTGGTCTGCCTACTGAGGATCAGCAGCACTAATCAACAGTGCCTGGCAACAGTGGAGCGTGCTGGACCTAAGCCAGCTTTATGACCTAAGGGCCTCACCTAACCTAATCTGCTGGGCTTCTTGCTCTCCTTTTAGGAACCCACACATACCTCTTCTGAGATCAGGTTGTGCCACTCTCTCCTGACCACGTTGTTGCTATAGTGTAAGTGTGGTTTGGAGTACTTAACATATTCCAGGTTGGAGTTCAGTTTCTCCCAGTAGCCCTTAAAGCTATGCACCTGTAAGAGACAAAAACATCAGTGGGCTTGAGAAGCAGGTCCTGTGGCCCAAACTACATGGCACGGCCCGTGCAAGCCTTGCTACAAAGCTCTCATGAGGCAGCATTTCTGAGCAGATACTTCCCGCAAGGGATGGCAGTCTTGTCCCAATAGGAATTCTAAAACAGACTCAAAGAGGCTTGCCTCCCTCCCTTTCTTTTCGAGCCCCTTTTACACACAGAGAGAGCTGCTCACTTCCCTAAGCCAGTGTGACTTCCCCTGGGTGAGGGCTAAGCAGGGAAGCCTGCTTTGAACACATCAAGTCATTTCCTCCCAGAGACCCACTCTGACTCAGGTTATATCAACGATGCCATGTTCAGTGACAGAATGGTCACAAGATTTGGAGCACATGGAAGCATAGGTTTACTTTCCAGTTAAGTTTATTTACTTCCAAAGGGTCTTTTTCAAAACTCAAGAATCAGAAAGGTGAAGTGAACTCCTTTCACACTCAGTTGTCAACTACTTCAAAATGGAATTAGCTGGCAACCATCCCCCTCTAGGTTTTTGACATATTGATATCACTGTACTAGTCCAAAGCAAAAAATATTCATTATGTTCATTTTAAAATAAAATGCTATAGTAATCCATTTTTAATGTTAAAGGATATCCTGACAAAAAATTGTTTTTGCAAATTAATGAAGACAGATTCATGATACCTATTATCTTGCCAAAATATATGCATTTATAAAAGATTTGACTGGGATCAAGGGTGCAATGTGTGGCCAGGAAACAAAGCGAGCTTAATGCCTATGGTGGGAACAGACTTGGCTGTATGACAAGGGGAAAGAAAAGAGAACTTAAAAAAAAATGTCCCATCAAGAAAAAATGCCCTTTGTTAAGTAATCACGCAAATTCTTATTGAAAGCACAGTCACAAGTGGCTTAAAATGGATACCGGAGTATCAGGAAAGTGAGTTATATAACAAAACGAACTTGCTGTTTTAGAAGCTTGAAAGGCCTGTCCAGCCAACACCCATTTTCACAGAGACAGGAAGAGCTATTTCCAAGAAAGTGTTATTTCAAGAGGAAATCGGAACCCTGGAGTCAGGTCCCACTCTCCACCTGACCTCTCTCTCTTATCTTTTCTTTCCTTCTCCATGCATGGATAGTGAATATATCTTTGTCCACCACTTTGTCTCCCTTATATTGAAAGAACAATAATGAAAGCAAACCTTGTAGACAATTGACAGAATTAGGACCCCGACAGGAAGTCACTGCAGCTTTTCTTGCTGCAGCTATTCTACATCTGAGCTTAGGCAACTAGTGCACAAAGCCAGCAAATTAACTGGTGTTGTGGTGACATCTAGTGGTCATTTATGCAATTAGTTCTGCCTGCTTTGCATTGGAGTCCCACTGCACGGTCCACTCAACCTTGCCCAGGATGAGACAGGGGAGGGAGGGATGATGGTGCCCTACCTGTGCAAGACCCTCTTCTCCTCAGGCCAAAGGCGTCCTTCTGTCAGAAGTCCCTATTTTCATACTCACACTGTGGCTCCCAAGAAAAGATCTCTCCCAAACTACCTTCCTCTCACCCTCACCCCATTAAAAAAGTCCCTTTCCTCATAACCTTGTCTTAGTTGAGAATAAGCAGATAAAACAAGTCCAAGGACATGCTTCAGAGGCGATCCTGAGTCTATTGATTGTATGTAAAACAGAGTATGTGTTCTTATGATCACTTTGCTGGGATGAAGGTCTACAGCTCATATCAGAGTTTCAGAGGAATCCACAGTTTAAAGTAGTTTAAAACTACGGAGGTAGAAGGAAACATTATCTAATTTTAAAACAATAACTTACATTTAAATAAGGATAGCCAAAAAGCCCCAGAAATATTTTAATATTTGTAGGTCTATTTAATATGTGTAGGTCATTGAAGAAGGTTACTGGGCTAGATGTTATGATATAGATATTGAGAGAGTGCAAACAGTTAATGGCATATGTCACTACTTGGTATCTATGAGATAAGTGATGCAATTTTTTAAGCTATGAAAATTCACAAAGATCATTATAAATTGGGAGGTCTATTTGGAAGTCTGTGCTTAGTCACTCAGTCATATCCAACTCTTTGCGACCCCATGGACCGTAGCCAGCCAGGCTCCTCTGTCCATGGGAATTCTCCAGGCAAGAATATTGGAGTGGGTTGCCATTCCCTCTTCCAGGGGATCTTCCCAACCCAGTATCGAACCCAGGTCTCCCACATTGTAGGTGGATTCTTTACTGTCTGAGCCACCAGGGAACCCCACGAATACTGGAATGGGTAACCTATACCTTCTCCAGGGGATCTTCCCGACCCAGGAATTGAACTAGGGTCTCCTGAACTGCAGGTGAATTCTTTACCAGCTGAGCTACCAGGGAAACCCATTTGGAAGTCTGGGAAATAGATAAGCCCCAGAAGATGAAAAAGAATACATAAGTGAAGGGTGAAGAGAGGGTGTTCCAGGTACAGCTCCTAGGAAATGAGCAAAGATTCAGACCATAGACAGAGCTTTAGAAAAAGGAGAGAAAACAACGCCTGGCACTTCAATCTCTGCAGTGAAGATATCTGCCCCTTGGGTATGACTGCCAACCTCAGTAACCACCTGGGTTCCATTTCCTAGACTCCTACTGGTGTGGGCTGTGACCTGGGCCTTGTGAGTTTTAGACATTTCCCAGGCAAGTCTACTGTTCAGCCTGGGCTGAGAACATGCTTGAGTACATCCAGGTCATGTCAGGCTCTTACCCACTCTTGAAGGTTTTCATCTACATCTCTGGCTTAAAGGCTGATGAAGAACCACCTGCCTGAAGACTTCCAATTGTGTTGTGACATAATAGGAGATAGGGTTAGAGAGATTCAATCTAACCTTCAAAGAAACTTCAAATGCCAGTGTAACACCAGCACATTCCTTGACCCAGAGAGTAAAAGAAGCACCAAGATAAAGTGTTAGCTGCTGTTACATAGTATGGGGGGAAGAGGGCGTGGAAGCTACACAATCATACCCTACCAGCCAACCTGGGAGCACAGAAAGACACTCCTCTCCGTCAGCCAGCATTTACGGAACTAGCTGAGCACTAAGCACCATATTCATCAGGGACAACAGGAAAGGAAAAGCCACAACAATCTAAGAAGGACATTGCCAGCTTCTTGATAAGAGCTTATAATGCTTTCAAATACACAAAAATGCTTTATAAGAAAATACCCATGAGTTTAGCTGCTTCTGGGAGACTCTGGTGTTAGAAGCCATCAGATCCTCAAGGAATGACCCAGGAGCATTTCCCTATACAAGGGACAGTTTTACACTTTGATTTTAAAGGAAGGAGAATTATTTCAAGTCTCTTCTTGATAATCTTTATTTGACTTTTAGGATGATGTGAAATAATTACCAAATGCAGCCCACCACAAACTAATATTAATTGAACAAAAGGACTAAAGGGTTATATTAAGAGACTGTTTCCCATTTATGTGGGAAATAAATTTGATTTTTTTCTCTTTAAAAAAGAAGTACCAAGAAAGGGAAAAAAAAACAAACAAAAAAACCCCAAAAAACACTGTGGTACTTATTGGCTCATCTGCAAATTACTGCCAGGAAAAAAACATCTGCCTCTCATTTCTAAAAGGCCCTCTGGTTTTGATCCAACATCTGCTGATTAACCAGCATCTTCTTTTACAAAAGAGGAAGCCAACTTTACCCTTCATGCCAGGGCTCAACTAGCAGAGGTAAAGCACCAAACTTGGCTCTTCAGTGCATACTATCTCAGTATCAGCTTTTACTTGGAGTCCAGAGAAACACAGTGGCCCACCACCTCCAGTACAAACAGAATAAAACAGAAACATCTATGTGTCCATAAAGCTAGCAAGGTACCATACTAAGCCAAGATGCTCTAAGCAGGGCCATCCATACAGAGGACAGTGACTATAACTCCTGAGGCTTCCTGCTAGGAAGAGTGCATGTTGTAAGTGCAAGTTCTCCTATTTACAAGTGGACTTTCTCCTTCTTTCCAACATTTAGTAAAAATATCTCTCTTCTCTTCCCAGCTGGGTAGTACTCATTTTTAATGGGATGTAATTTTTAATGTAACTTCCTAAATATGGCTCTAAACTATTACATCTCATGATCAGCATGTATCTTGAGAAAGCCCATGCTAAGATAATTTCCTCCTCTAAATCTTAAGAATTAAACATTATGTCTTCAACCAAACTATGGACAAAAGCAGCACAGTCGAATGACTGGCAGAAGAGAAAGAAAAACAAGAATCCTTGATCAGGTCTGTTCCTCAATTTCAATATCTGGGAAGTAAACTGAAGGTACTCCCATCTCTACAGAAAATAACAGGAATTTCCAGCCTGGTGCTCTGTCTCTAACAAGTAGTGTTTCTTTGGACCATTATAAAATTATGTTTCTACAATCCTAATTGAACTTGCCATAAATCTCTGCCTCTAAAAATATACTATATAGGAATAACTCGTGTTTTTTTTCTCCAACAGTCTATTCACAAAATTCTTCACTTCTGGTCACCAAATGTGTGGGTTTTTTCCTCCACATTCATCAATTCTCCAGTGCCAGCAAGGTGTCCTACAATTATCTGGAGACAGTCTCAGACCCCACAGCTTGAGGACTCAGTCCCACAAGGCTGCCCCCTTCTCAAATGCTAATCTCAAGTCCAGGTTGCTACCTGTGATTCTGACCAACTGCCTATCAATCCGAGGTTCCCAGCGCCCCCTTCGTGGGTTCTATAATATGTTACAGTGGTTCTGAACTCAGGAATACAGTTTACTTCCTATATGCCAGTTGATCACAAATGGATACAACTCAGTAATAGCCAGACTGAAGAGCTGCGTAGGGCAGGAATGGGCTCTGAGCTGCCATGTGCTCTTTGGGTGCACCACCCCCACCCCTGCACCTCCATATATTCATCCAACCCATTAAATCTCTGAAGCCTTTCAACTAGGGTTCTTTATGGAGGCTCCATCACGCAGGCACAACTGATTAAATCATTGGCCATCAGTGGCTGAACTCTATCTCTAGCCACTCTAGCCTTGGAAGGTGGTGTTGGTAGAGGGCTGAAAGGGCCAACCCTCTAATCACATGGTCAGTTCTACTGGCAACCAGCTCCACCCTTTGGTGCTTTCCAAAAGTAACTTCATTGACAAACTCAGGTGCGGCTGAAAGGGGCTTGTTAGGAATAATAAGACCTTCTTTTCACCTTTGTGCTCTGGAGCTATTTCAGGAACTAGAACACTAAACATTATAACAAAAGATCTCCCTATAGTTCTTATCGCTTAGGAAATCACCAAGATTTTAAGAGCTCTGTGCCAGGAACCATGGAAGAAGATGAAATATGTATTTCTAGTTATATCACAATATTGCATATGTACAAACTAAACTTTGGAAAGTCAATACCTCACACATAACCAATTGACATTTCTGGTAATACTACACTGTTGTCAAAGCAACAATTCTCATTTTTAAAACCTGTAAGTTGTTACGCTGTGATTGTGTTGACACTTTGAATCGTTAAGAAACCTTTTCTTCAAGTGATGGTGGCTGCCTGCACTGGAAGGGTCAAGGAAAAAGGTGTCTTTCGTGTCTCACTAAAAGCTTAATTATGGTCATGCTTTGCCCAATTAAAACAGTATTTTTTAAACACTTTTTAAGTGTTTAAGAGAAGAAGCATAATCAAGTGAAAACGTCTCTGAATGGAGAACAGCACAGGTGTCAACCACTCTTTCTCCAATTGCTCAGGGGCATCCAGACCCCTGCTGGACACGGCAGCAGCCTCCTCACTTGGAGTGGCCATAACTGGGAAAGGGTGTGAAGTCCTTCTCCTTGCCAGTCTCTGGGTCAGATAGTTATAGTCACAACACAAATGGTTAAATTAAAGCCTTCCTTACTGTATAAAATGAAACTAAAGATGTCTGGCTTAAAAATACTTTAATAAAAATACTCCATTTCTCCATTCTTGATATTCAAGTAAGCTATTGTTTCCACTTTTTTTTTTTTTTAAATTCTTACATGACTTCCTGTGGAAGGGATTAAATCATTCTTTGGAAGGCCATTCTCGATGACATTCCTTTTAATGTTTTAAGGTGCAGACCATGTTTTAATATACTTTTTGTTTCATTTTTAAAAATTATTTTGGAAACCATTCTATAAAGGAAACCTTTTGCCTTTCAGATGATAAACTGGTACAAAACCAATTAAATTCGATGTCCATACATTAAACATTTATAAAGTGCTCCACTTCACACTAAAATTATTTGCAGGAAGACCAGAAGGAAAGTGCTCGTCTAGTTTCATTTGGTCCTTCCTTCTCCAGACTCCTTATCAGGGCAGTCATTTTACAAGCAGAATGGAAGCAAGTGTGCTCAGAGCAGACAGGGGTCCCTTGGGCCTCATGGAAAATCCAGTAGCAAGCACACTTTTGAAAGTTAACTTGTGATTCAGGTTAAGGCTGCTCAAAGCCAACTCCTATCAGGGAAGTTGCAAGAACAGTCACATAATGGGCCAGGGAGGGAGGAAAAGTAGGGAGGATATGCTACTACAACAAGATCCACTGCAATATAATTGGGCTGGGATCTGCGGTAGAAGTAGGTCAAAGGCAGCTGCTTATAGTGAGGGTATTATGCAAGCAGAGATGGGGAAACAAATGAGAGTTGTGAGGGCCAAGTGTCTTGTGAACTGAAAGGTTCGATAAGTTATGGGGGTGGGGGAGAGGGGCAGGAGCTGGCCAAACCAAACCCAGTACCATCTTCTCCTGAGTCCAAGGGCAAATCCCTCAGCATTACTATGGTTCCTTGATGGATCATGTCTGCGTGGAAAGGACAGTGAAGAGATCCACAGCTCAAACTTGTCCTATGTAATACTTCTGACTCGTATATGAAAACATGTAGCGTCTCAGAAGAACTCCCAAGCATGTTTGGGAACAGTTAATGGGAAATAATTCTCTGCAGAGCCAAATACTAAAGATAATTAGGGGAGAGTAGAAAAAAGTGAGGAAAAGGCAAAGTGAATAACAAAGAAGGAAAAAAATGAACTACATAAAAAAATAATTTTATGTGCACACACACACAGTTAGAGAGTGCAAAAATAAGCTAGCTTGTTCCCAAGCAAAAATAAATTGTATTCTTAGAATAAATCAATGGGTAAAAATCTTGAGAACCTTCCCATCAGTCTTTTATACTTAATTTTTTAATTGAAAATACACAATGTTGGTAAGGTAAAACTGATAAACTCATAAATCCCTTGTAATACTGTAAATTATCACAACATTTTTTGAATATGAGTTTGGCAATAAAAATCAAAGGCTCTAAAAATTGTCATGGCCTTTCACTCAGTAATACTCCTGAGCATTTAACCTTAGAGGAATAAATCACATAACACACACACACACCCAAAAAAAACCTACATAAAAGCATTCACTGCCAAATTATTTTTAATAGCAAAAATGATTTTTTCAATGGGGGCTAGAGACAAACTAAATGTCTCAAAATGGAAGAATGATTAAGTAAACTAAGACACAGCAACACAGTGGAAACCTATGGAGTCATTAGGAATCATAATTATGAAAATTATGAAGTTTATGTACCAACATGAAAATGTACATGATATACTCTAATTCATAATCTTTATTAAATATCACTAGATGGCCAGTAGAATCCCAGGGACGGTGGAGCCTGCTGGGCTGCCATCTATGGGGTCGCACAGAGTCGGACATGACTGAGGTGACTCAGCAGCAGTAGATGGCCAGTACTACTAGGCAAAATATGCACACCTATGACAAAGACCAAGAGGAAATGGGGCAAATAGACAGCTATGTTAGAAATTAAAGAACTGTGGGTGACATTTCTCTCTTCTAAATATTCCTTCACTGGTTTATTGTGTGTCCATTAAACGCATTCTGGATTTGTTGAACTAGTGGTAAAAGCAAAAACAATAAAATGAAAGGATGGAGGTTCTTAATAAGCATATTTAAGCTATTAAACCTTTCTTTTGCATCGTTTTCCTGCTTTTGTAGATCTTCAAAGTTGTCTCACATTGCTGCCTAGAAACCTCTCTTATCCATCTCCACTTAAAGGATGCTTGAAGTTCAAAACCAAGAACCACTAAACTTGCCCCAGTTGGCCCTCTCTCACCCCCAGGGCATCACCATGACCTCAAACGCCCACAGCTTCCCCCAAGCTTCCTGGGCCTGGCCTGCTCTTCATGGATTCAAAATAATCAAATGTAAATACCAAGAGGCACACTGGGCTGCCCGCTGCCAAAAGTTGAGATTTCCCAGCACACAGCAAGCTATAATTAACAGGAGGCAGTGCCAAAAACAACAAAGGAGCCTCAAGGAAACTGTGCTAAAATACTCCCCAGTTTTTAACTACATACACGTTCTTTTCTACTCACCCACCTTACCCCACCCTCCCCATTGTCTTAGAAACTCCTGTGAAACCACCAGCCTGTAGAGAGACACTAACGCTGTTGTTTGGTGGGCAGGAAGAAGGTGCAGTGAGACCACAGAGACAGCCGAACAGGTCACTCTGAAGAAGCAGAAAGCTCGCTCTCAGAACCAGAAGGAAACTAGATAATCCCAGCCAGCCCAGGTTACTTAATGGTTTTAAGAGAGTGTGTGTGTGTGTGTGTGTGTGTGTGTGTGTGTGTGTGTGTGTGTGTGTGTGTGTGTGTGTGTGTGTGTGTGTGTGTGTGTGTGTGTGTGTGTGTTAATGGTTTTAAGAGAGTGTGTGTGTGTGTGTGTGTGTGTTGAGGGGGTGACAAAGTAAATGAAGTGAAAAAAAAAAAAAACACACAGCTCTCGGGTCCTCTAGAGAAAATTTACAGGACTTCCTCCAGCGTGGACTGGCTTCAAGCACAGTGGAAAGTATGACTTCTACATGCTTCATATTCTCTGTCTTCAGAAAACCTCCCTCTTTAAAGAGCACTCCTAAGAATTGCCCTGATACCATCCTTAGAGACTGCCACTTAGGAAGGACTGCCTAGACAACCAGCCTTACCCCTCCTCACCCCATCCTCCCCCGATAGTTTACAATCCCTTCTGGAACCACCATGATGTTTGGGGCAGGTGATTGTGGAGGCCAGAAAGGAAGCCATGCAGGCCTGGGCTTTTGTCTCTCTGTAAGCACTTACCTTCATAAGAGGCAACGGAATCTCTTCTGTCACAAGGGTTATTCCAGGAATTTCCTGTGGAGGGGGGAAACACACATACTACTGCTAAACGTATCAACTACCACCAGCCTGAGCCTTCAGGAAGTGTTTTCTGTGCACACAGAAGCTGAGGGCAGCTCCCAGTTTGCTAACCTCTACTTTAAATAAACCTTGGGGTTTATAAATACTAGTGAACACAGCCTATCTCTTACCTCAGGAAGGAAATATTCTGTAAAGTTACGATTATAATAGTTGACAGTATCACTAAAGGAAAGAATAAGACTACTATGAAGAAACACAGAATAATGTATTATTTATACATTTCCATTTAAGAACAAAGGAGGCAAATTACATTTGTACCATAAGTGTGATGATAAGATGGACACTTTCCTTTTTTTTTTTACTCCTTTCTCCCTCTTCCCCTTCATTTAAATATATTATAGTTGATTCCCGTCTCACTAATGGGATTCTTTTTTGACTTCAGTGGAAAACTGTTCTGCACTTCATCCTCCAACATAATTTCAGAAATAAGAGATCTCCATAAAGAGTTTATACAGCACAATCATCATGGCAAATGTGCAAGAGGCAAGTCATATCAGGAAATCCAAATAATAACATTCTTCTAACTCATGAGCATTACAACAGAAATTTAAATAAAAAGATAAACTGCCAAAATTGCCACTTATTTTGAAAAGAGTGGTTCCTTGTTGTTATGTATATATTAATCTCTCAACTAGTCAGTTCCTCTTTCATTTCCTAAAAAAAAAGTAGATGATATATGGGAAAATAGAAATAAAATCTGGTATTTGTTTAGAACTCAAATGTCCTGGGTTTCATTGACATACAATATTCCTGAGAAAAACAGCATCACAGGGATGGAGAAATAAATTTCTGGAACATTCAAGCAACTGAGATCTTCACTGTGACAGGAGAAAGCCTATTTTAAGAATCTATATGTGCTTCACTTATCACTACTCAGGAACAGAAATTTCACTACAGTTTTAGGTTATAAATAGCATCTTAAAATAGGCACAACAGGCCTCATTGTCTGCAAAGCATAATTCAGGATTATCTATATGTAACAGCACAATATTTCCTAGTATCTTAAAAAATCCAATTCAGCTATTTACAGAAATATTCTATTTCCATATAGTAATCGAAGTATGTAGTAATAGAAGTATGAATTAAAATATTCTATTGTGGCAAGTATTTATTAAGGGTATAGCATTAAGAGCATATGCAGATTAGAGAAAAGTAAATGATCTATATCATTGCTAAAATCAAATCATAGGATCATAGAATTTCAGAACTAGGAGAGACCTTTAAGGTAACATACTCTAACCACAAGAACTTTAAAGCAACGTGGTAAACCCTAAAATAAGCTCTGTGCAGTGGTTTAACTGGGTTTTTTCATATTTTTCATATTGTACTTCTCGTAGGACTTCCTGATGTCACTCTATATGTCCACAAAGTTCCTCTGCCCCACAAAAAAGGAGAAACACAAATGTGAAGAACTGTCTGTCAGGTGACAGTCACACAACATCCAACTAACATGTTCTCAACCCTGGGAACTAGAGATCCTGTTTGGTCTCCCAGACACTGAACACAGGACAGTGACAGCCAGCATTGGTGGCAAGGGGAGGAAGCTGAAATGTACATTTCCTGCTTCTGGCCAGGGTGGAGGTGGGGGTTAACCTGCAAACTTCCTGCCACATTACCACAGAGTCTGCATGTCTGAAGAACCCTGTTCTTCAAACAGTGAGGACCTGGAGAAGAAACAAGCTCAGATCTTTCCCTTATAACTTCACAACGAGACATGAAAGTTTAACAACTCTAACAGTGAGAGACAAGAAGAAAGGGCCTTTGGGAAAACACTACCATTGTGTATGTCAAAAATTTAGAAATTAATCAAACATGGGACTTCCCTGGCTGGAAGACTAGTGATTAAGTCTTCCCTAGAGGTTAAGACTCCATACTTTCTCTGCACGGGGCACAGCTTCGATCCCTGGTGAGGGGAACTAGGATCCTACATGCTGCATGACAGGGCCACCACCAAAAAAAAAAAAAAAAAAATCAAACACATTTGAAAGGCTTTTTTAAAGGATTAAATTTAGATGGTTTTAAAACAAAATGGGAAGTGTTACAGTTTATCCTAGTACTTATTTTCCTGTGTCTCCTGAAATAAATTTATTTTTCTAAATGCCTTGTTGATACAAACTTCTGCCTCAAGAGTAAGCACACAGTAGTTCTAATGTCTAAATATGAAAGGAGGAGAGGCGGAACCTTTTTCAGGGGCAGCTTGTACATGGTTTTCACTTCTGATCCAACAAAGTTCAGTTTATTGAACCACATTCAAGAGAAAATGAACAATGTTTTCTCCTGAAACATTTCTTCCCAACTGAAAGGAAGGGAGTCTGGACCAACAGGAAGAAAACGATGAATGGGGTGAATTTGCTTAAGATTACTGACTTTAACTGATCTTGACACTCTAGAGTTATCACAGCTTTTCTTCCTAAGGCTGAGGGAAAAGCTTATGAAGGTGCTAATCTACTAAGTAAATAGAATGGCTCTGAATAACAGCAGTGGTCCAGCCGCTGCTCATTTATAAAATCCTAAGATTTATTTTCATCTACTCCCGCTGCTAAAAATACTTTAAAAACTAAAACAATCTGAAGATGATAGAAGCTTCATTCTGCTTGGCAGTAGGAAGGGTAACACATACACTGTATCTTCTCCTTCAATTCTAGAGTTTTATGTTAAATACATTTGGCCAACAGTAACAATTCACTATCTTTCTTCTGCCAGAAATCTCCAATTCAGATTCTTACGGGGGCTTCCCTGATAGCTCAGTTGGTCAAGAATCTGCCTGCAATGCAGGAGACCCCAGTTTGATTGTTTGGTTGGGAAGATCCGCTGGAGAAGGGATAGACTACCCACTCCAGTATTCCTGGGCTTCCCTTGTGGCTCAGCTGGTAAAGAATCTACCTGCAGTGTGGTTCAATCCCTGGGTTGGGAAGATCCCCTGGAGAAGGGAACGGCTACCCACTCCAGTATTCTGGACTAGAGAATTCCATGAACTGTACAGCCCATGGGGTCACAAAGAGTCGGACACGACTGAGTGACTTTCACTTTCACTTTCAGATTCTTATGAGTCAAAATAGAAATGAAATCACGGCCTTGGTTACTGCGACAAGGATGTCCTACAACTGACCCACAACTGTGAATCAATTTTAATCACACAAGGAATATATAAAGTGTTAACTTACTGTATCCCAAGTGAGCAGTGAGGAATATGGCAAAAGTTTATCCATGTTACTTGTCTCTGGATAAATGCTCCAATATGAAGAAGCTGAGTAAGTTTGGGGATGGGGAGACATGTTTTAATATGAAGAACAGGCAGTAGACTTTGTAATTCATAAAAACAAGCAAACCAACAAAAGTTTTCATTGTCTTATTCTTCATTCTCAAAAGGCTAATCGTCATGGTTCTATCTGCTGATTAAAATGTTCAGGTTCTACTTTTTACATTGAGAACAATTTCAAAAATTATTTGACATTTACATCTGTCCAAATGACATTATATCACTTCACACAGAACCAGCCAACACAATGCTGAGCATTACTTTTTACTGGGAAAAAAAAAATCACTAATAAGGATAGAATTAAGATCACGTCTTATATTTCATCAGTCTCCGAAGAGTCACAGCTTCTTGCAAAACCACAAGAGAATGAAGTTTAATTAGCTGCTGACTACAATAGAGCTTAAAAATAAAATGCTCCTATCCAACATTTTGACATATTGAGGCATTATCAATTTACTGCTTTCCCTTAAGCAAAAGGATCATGGATTCAATTTAACATGCACCATCAGAAACACCTACCAATTATAAATTCCTGAATGAGGTCAAATGAATGGCAGGCAGAGATGTTCTCAGAAATCCACTGAATAATCTTTAAAAAGTAAGAAGACAATTTCATTGGTATTTAAATCTAAACTGTGCCCTTCCCCCACCAAAGAAGTACAAGATATGTATGAATCTTTTACAGTGTGATATCTATTTTAGAATTGCCTAGGAATACACTCACTTCTACATAACACAAAGCTGTGTGGGTAAAACAGCACTATAAATGAGGTCCTCTTCATACATCATTTTAATAAACGCCCTTGGCTGGGATCCAAATAAGTCTTCTTGAATTCAGTGTTTGTTTTTGCTAGAGTAGGATATATAACAGCAAAATCACGGCGTGAAGAGCTATGGATACAGGAGAAAATCAAACTCAGCCACTGAGCTTGGAGACAGCAGACCTGGGTTTGAATTTCAGCACAGTCACACCATTTAATCGTTGTCAGCATGGCTATGCTGTCTTCCCAAGGACAGTATAATCCCTGTTATATCTATGATTATCTCAATCAACCTCTATAACATCCTGCTGCAGAAACAAAACTCTTTGTTCCTGAACCTTAGAACTCATGCTATGAGGTTTGACTAGCCATGGAACCTCTCACATTTCTGATCCTGCCAATAAGTTGTTCTTATTTCCAAACGTACTCATGCTAGTTGTCTTATTTTGAACAATTAAATATTTAAATAACATTTATTATTTAATAATATTAATGATATTATTAATTGATAATATTTAAATATTTGATTGTTTAAATATATTATTTAAATATTATTAAATTTGAATATTTAAACATTATTTAAATATTTAAACAACTAGATGTTTAAATAATATTTAAATCTTTAAATATTAATAAAATATCACCCCAGACAAGTGAAATATGGATACAAAAAGAATACTGGTGGGTCAGTAAAAGTTGAGCGCTTGGCTAGTGGGAAGCTGCTCTATAGCACAGGGAGCTCAGCTCAGTGCTCTGTGATGGCCTAGAGGTCTGGGATAGGAAGTGGGAGGAGGGTTCCTGAGGGAGAAGATGTGAGTATATGTATAGCTGATTCACTTTGTTGTCAGCAGGAACTAACACAACACTGTAAAGCAATTATACTCCAATCTGAAAAAAAAAAGACAAAGCTGAAAAAATAAAATGCTCAAAATACAGCTCAAAGAGACAAAGAGTTGGTATAAAGGTGAAAGAGAAATTGAGACAAGGAACACAAAGCAAGAAGCTCCAAAATACAGCTAATAAGGATTACAGAAATAAATCAGAGATAGAATGAAGGAGAGATAATAGTCAAAGACATATTGGTAGAGAATTTTCCATAATGAAAAAGCATTAGACCAGTTTGCAATAGAACCCTAAATTCTGAAGAAGATACATAACACAAATCCACAGCTAATACATTGCAATGAAACTACAGAATATGCAAGATGATATAAAAATCTTAAAATGTGTATCTGAAAAGGAGCAGCAATCAGACAGCAGACTTTTGACTGGTTACAACAGATGCCACAGATGATCAAATATTATTTTCTTTCTTTTTTTTTCTTTTAATCTCCCTCCCCATCCCACCCCTCCAGGCTGACACAGAGTCCCTATTTCAGTTTCCTAAGTCATACATCAAATTTCTGTTGACTATCTATTTTACATTTGGTAATGTAAGTTTCCTTGTTACTCTTTCCATACATCTCACCCTCTCCTCCCCTCTCCCCATGTCCATAGTCTATTCTCTATGTCTGTTTTTCCATTCTTGCCCTGTAAATAAACTCTTCAGTACTATTTCCCTAGATTCCATATATATACATTAGAATACTATTTATCTTTCTCTTTCTGACTCATTTCACTCTGTATAATAGATTCTTGGTTCATCCACCTCATTAGAACTGATTCAAATGCATTCCTTTTTATGGCTGAGTAATATTCCATTGTGTAGATGTACCACAACTTCTTTATAACATAACTTCTTTATCCATTCATCTGTCGATGGACATCTAGGATGCTTCCATGTTCTAGCTAATTGTAAGTAGTGCTGCAGGAAACAATGGGATTCATATGTCTCTTTCAATTTTGGTTTCCTCAGGGTATATGCCTAGGAGTCGAATTGCTGGGTCATATAGTGGTTTTATTCCTAGTTTTTAAAGGAATCTCCATACCGTCTTCCATAGTGGCTGTATCAATTTACATTCCCACCAACAGCACAAGAGTGTTCCCTTTTCTCCACACCCTCTCCAGCATTTACTGTTTGCAGACTTTTTGATGAGGGCCATTCTGACCAGTGTTAGGTGATATCTCATTGTAATTTTGATTTGCATCTCTAATAATGAGCGATGTTGAGCATCTTTTCATTTGTTTGTTAGCCATTTGTATGTCTTCTTTGGAGAAATGTCTGTTTAGGTTTTTTTCCCACTTTTTGACTGGGTTGTTTGTTTTTCTGGCATTGAGTTGTATGAGCTGCTTGTACATTTTAGAAATTAATGCTTTGTCAGTTATTTCATTTGCTATTATTTTCTCCCATTCTGAGGGTTGTCTTTTCACCTTGCTTAGAGTTTCCTTTGCTGTGCAAAAGCTATATAAGTTTAATAAGGTCCCACTTGTTTACTTTTGTTTTTATTTGTTACTCTAGGAGGCGGGTCATAGAAGATCTTGCTTTGATTTATATCATTGAGTGTTCTGCCTATGTTTTCCTCTAAGAGTTTTATAGTTTCTGGTCTTACATTTAGGTCTTTAATCCATTTTGAGTTTATCTTTGTGTATGGTGTTAGGAAGTGTTCTAATTTCATTGTTTTACACGTAGCTGTCCAGTTTTCCCAGCACCATTTATTGAAGAGACTGTCTTTGCCCCATTGTATATTCTTGCCTCCTTTGTCAAAAATAAGGTTTCCATAGGTGCATGGGTTTATCTCTGGGTTTTCTATCTTGTTCCATTGGTCTGTATTTCTGTTTTTATGTCAGTACCATACTGTCTTGATGACTGTAGCTTTATAGTATAATCTGAAGTCAGGAAAGCTGATTCCTCCAGCTCCAGTCTTTTTTCTCAAGACTGCTTTGGCTGTTCAGGGTCTTTTGTGTTTCCATATGAATTGTGAAATTTTTTACTCTAGTTCTGTGAAAAATGCCATTGGTAATTTGATAGGGATTGCATTAAATCTGTAGATTGCATTTGGTAGTACAGACATTTTCACAATATTGATTCCTCCTACCCAGGAACAAAATATCTCTCCATCTGTTTATGTCATCTTTGACTTTTTTCATTACTGTCTTATAATTTTCTGTGTACAGTTCTTTTGTCTCCTTAGGTAAGTTAATTCCTAGATATATTTAATTCTTTTTGTTGCAGTGGTGAATGGGACTGATTCCTTAATTTCTCTTTTTGATTTTTCACTGTTAGCATATACAAATACAAGTGATTTCTGTGTATTGATTTTGTATCCTGCAACTTTGCTAAATCCACTGATTAGCTCTAGTAACTTTCTGATACTATCTTTAGGGTTTTCTATGTACAGTATCATGCCATCTGCAAACAGTGAGAGCTTTATTTCTTTTACAATCAGGATTGCTTTTTTTTATTCTTCTCTAACTGCTGTAGATAAGACTTCCAGAACTATGTTGAATAATAGTGGCGAAAGTGGATACCCATGTCTTGTTCCTGATCTTAGGGGGAATGCTTTCAGTTTTTTACCATTGAGAATAATGTTTGCTGTCAGTTCAGTCACTCAGTCATGTCTGACTCTTTGCGACACCATGAGCTGCAGCACGCCAGGCCTCCTTGTCCAACACCAACTCCCGGGGCCAACCCAAACCCATGTCCATCGAGTCGGTGATGCCATCCAACCATCTCATTCTTGGTCGTCCCCTTCTCCTCCTGCCCTCAATCTTTCCCAGCATCAGGGTCTTTTCAAATGAGTCAGCTCTTCACATCAGGTGGCCAAAGTATTGCAGTTTCAGCTTCAACATCAGTCCTTACAATGAACACCCAGGACTGATCTCCTTTAGGATGGACTGGCTGGATCTCCTTGCAGTCCAAGGGACTCTCAAGAGTCTTCTCCAACACCACAGTTCAAAAGCATCAATTTTTCGGCACTCAGCTTTCTTATAGTCCAACTCTCACATCCATACATGACTACTGGAAAAACCATAGCCTTGACTAGATGTACCTTTGTTGGCACAGTAAAGTCTCTGCTTTTTAATGTGCTGTCTAGGTTGGTCATAACCTTCCTTCCAAGGAGTAAGCGTCTTTTAATTTCATGGCTGAAATCACCATCTGCAGTGATTTTGGAGCCCCAAAAAATAAAGTCTGACACTGTTTCCACTGTATCCCCATCTATTTGCCATGAAGTGATAGGACCAGATGCCATGATCTTAGTTTTCTGAATGTTGAGCTTTAAGCCAACTTTTTCACTCTCCTCTTTCACTTTCATCAAGAGGCTCTTTAGTTCTTCTTCGCTTTCTGCCATAAGGGTGGTGTCATCTGCATATCTGAGGTTATTGATATTTTTCCCGGCAATCTTGATTCCAGCTTGTGTTTCTTCCGGCCCAGCATTTCTCATGATGTACTCTGCATATAAGTCAAATAAGCAGGGTGACAATATACAGCCTTGACATTCTCCTTTTCCTATTTGGAACCAATCTGTTGTTCCATGTCCAGTTTTAACTGTTGCTTCCTGACCTGCATACAGGTTTCTCAAGAGACAGCTCAGGTGGTCTGGTATTCCCATCTCCTTCAGAATTTTCCACAGTTTATTGTGATCCACACAGTCAAAGGCTTTGGCATAGTCAATAAAGCAGAAATAGATGTTTTTCTGGAACTCTCTTGCTTTGTCGATGATCCAGCGGATGTTGGCAATTTGATCTCTGGTTCCTCTGCCTTTTCTAAAACCAGCTTCAACATCTGGAAGCTCATGGTTCACGTATTGCTGAAGCCTGGCTTGGAGAATTTTGAGCATTACTTTACCAGCGTGTGAGATGAGTGCAGTTGTGTGGTGCTTTGAGCATTCTTTGGCATTGCCTTTCTTTGGGATTGGAATGAAAACTGACTTTTTCCAGTCCTGTGGCCACTGCTGAGTTTTCCAAATTTGCTGGCATATTGAGTCCAGCACTTTCACAGCATCATCTTTCAGGATTTGAAATAGCTCAACTGGAATTCCATCACCTCCACTAGCTTTGTTTGTAGTGATGCTTCCTAAGGCCCACTTGACTTCACATTCCAGGATGTCTGGCTCTAGGTGAGTGATCACACCATTGATTATCTGGGTCATGAAGTTCTTTCTGTACAGTTCTTCTGTGTATTCTTGCCACCTCCTCTTAATATCTTCTGCTTCTGTTAGGTTCATACCACTTCTGTCCTTTATTGAGCCCATCTTTGCATGAAATGTTCCCTTGGTATCTGTAATTTTCTTGAAGAGATCGCTAGTCTTTCCCATTATATTGTTTTCCTCTATTTCATATATGGCCTTTACTATGTTGAGGTAGTTTCCTTCTATGTACTCTTCAAACTTTTTTGAAGAGTTTTAATCATAAATGGTTGATTAATTTTGTCAAAGGCTTTTTTCTGCATCAATTTAGATTATCATATGGTTTTTATCGTTCAATATGTTAATATGGTCTATCAAATTGATTTCCATATATTGAAGAATCCTTGCATCCCTGAATAAACGCAACTTGATTATGGTGTATGAGTTTTTTGATGTGTTGCTGAATTCTGTTTGCTAATATTTTGTTGAGGACTTTTGTTGAGGATATTGACTTGTAGTTTTCTTTTTTTGTGTTGTCTATCTGCTTTTGGTATCACGGTGATGGTGGCCTCGTGGAATGAATTTGGAAGTGTCCCTTCCCCTGCAATTTTTTCAAAGAGTTTTAGAAGGACAGGCATTAGCTCTTCTCTAAATGTTTCACAGAATTCTCCTGTGAAGCCATCTGGTCCTGGGCTTTTGTTTTTTGGGAGATTTTTGATCACAGCTTCAATTTCAGTACTTGTAACTAGGTTGTTCATAATTTCTATTTCTTCCTGGTTCCCCCCTGGAAGATTGAACTTTTCTAAGAATCTGTCCATTTCTTCCAGGTTATCTATTTTATTGCTATATAGTTGTTCATAATAGTCTCTTATAATCCTTTGTATTTCTGCATTGTCTGTTGTAACCTCTCCTTTTTCATTTCTACTTTTGTTGATTTGATTCTTCTCTCTTTTTTTTCTTGATGAGTCTGGCTAAGGGTTTGTCAATTTTGTTTATCTTCTCAAAGAACCAGCTTTTAGTTTTATAAATCTTTACTATTGCTTCTTTCATTTCTTTTTCATTTATGTCTGCTCGGATCTTTATGATTTCTCTCCCTCTACTAATTTTGGGGTTTTTTCGTTCTTCTTTTTCTAGTTGTTTTAGGTGTAACGTTAGGCTATCTATTTGATGTTTTTCTTATTTCTTAAGGTAGGATTGTATTGCTATAAACTTCCCTTTTAGGACTGTTTTTGCCTCACCCTGTAGGTTTTGAGTTGTGTTTTCACTGTCATTTGTTTCTAGACATTTTTTTTATTTCCCTTTTGATCTCTTCAGTAACCTGTTGGTTATTTAGAAACGTGTTGTTTAATCTCCATGTGTTTGTGTTTCTTACAGTTTTTTTCTTGTAACTGATATCTAGTCTCATAGCATTGTGGTTGGAGAAGATGCTTGATAAGATTTCAATTTTCTTAAATTTACTGAGGTTTGATTTGTGATCCAAGATGTGGTCTATCCTGGAGAATGTTCCATGTGCAGTTGAGACAAAGGTGTATTCTGCATTTGGATGGAATGTCCTGAAGATATCAATGAGATCCATCTCATCTAATGTATCATTTAAGGCTTGTTTCCTTGTTAATTTTCTGTTTTGATGGTCTGTCCATTGGTGTGAGTGGGGTGTTAAAGTCTCCTACTATTACTGTGTTACTGTCAATTTCTCCCTTTATGTCTGTTAGTGTTTATGTTATGTATTGAGATGCTCCTATGTTCGGTGCATAGATATTTACAATTGTTATGTCTTCTTCTTGGATTGATCCCCTGATCATTATGTAGTGTCCTTCCTTATCTCTTGTAATATTCTTAATTTTAAGGTCTATTTTGTCTGATATGAGGATTGCTACTCCAGCTTTCTTTTGCTTCCCATTTGCATGGAATATATTTTTCCATCCTCTCACTTTCAGTCTGTATGTGTCTTTAGATCTGACGTGGGTTTTTTGTAGACAGAGTATATATGGGTCTTGTTTTTGTATCCATTCAGCCAGTCTGTGTCTTTTGACTGGAGCATTTAATGCACTTACATTTAAAGTAATTATTGATATATATGTTCCTATTGCCATTTTTTAACTGTTTGGGGTTGATTTTGTAGATCTTTTTTCTTCTCTTGTATTTCTTGACTATATAAGTTACTTTAATATTTGTTGTAAAGCTGGTTTGGTGGTACTGAATTCTCTTAACTTTTGCTTGTCTGAAAAGCTTTTTATTTCTCCATCAATATTGAATGAGATCTTTGCCAGGTACAGTAATCTTGGTTGTAGATTTTTTCCTTTCAGTACTTTAAATATATCCTGCCATTCCCTTCTGGCCTGCAGAGTTTCTGCTGAAAGATCAGCTGTTAAGCATATGGGGTTCCCTTGTATGTTACTTGTTGCTTCTCCCTTGCTGTTTTTAATATTCTTTCTTTGTGTTTAGTCTTTGTTAGTTTGATTAGTATGTATCTTGGTGTGTTTCTCCTTGGGTTTATCCTGTAAGGGACTCTTTGTGCCTCTTGGACTTGATTGACTGTTTCCTTTTCCATGTTGGGGAAATTTTCAACTATAATCTCTTCCAAAATTTTCTCATACCCTTTCTTTTTCTCTTCTTCTGGGACCCCTATAATTTGAATGTTGGTGCATTTGATACGGTCTCAGAGGTCTCTGAGACTGTCCTCAGCTCTTTTCGTTCTTTTTACTTTATTCTGCTCTTCAGAAGTTATTTCCACCATTTTATCTTCCAGCTCACTGATTCGTTCTTCTGTTTCAGATATTCTGCTCTTGATTCCTTCTAGAGTATTTTTAATTTCAGTAATTGTGTTGTTTGTCTCTATATGTTTATTCTTTAATTCTTCTAGGTCTTTGTTAATTGATTCTTGAATTTTCTCCATTTTGTTTTCAAGGTTTTTGATTATCTTTACTATCATTTTTCTAAATTATTTTTCAGGTAATTTTCCTATTTCCTCTTCATTTATTTGGACTTCTATGTTTCTAGTTTGTTCCTTCATTTGTGCAGTATTTCTCTGCCTTTTCATTTTTTTTTTAAGTTATTGTATTTGAGGTCTCCTTTTCCCAGGCTTCAAGGAAAGTTGAATTCTTTCCTTGAAGAAGGTTGAATTCTTTCTTCCTTTTAGTTTCTGCCCTCCTAAGGTTGGTCCAGTGGTTTGTGTGAGCTTCATATAGGGTGAGATTTGTGCTGAGTTTCTGTTTGTTTGTTTGTTTTTCCTCTGATGGGAAAGGCTGAGTGAGGTAATCCTGGTAATCCTGTTGGCTGATGATTGGGTTTGTATTTTTGTTTTGTTTGTTGTTTAGATGAGGGTGCTACTGGTGGTTGGGTGATGCTGGGTCTTGTATTCAAGTAGTTTCCTTTGTGTGAGTTCTCACTATTTGATACTCCCTAGGGTTAGTTCCTTGGTAGCGTAGGGTCTTGGAGTCAGTGCTCCCACTCCAAAGGCTCAGGGCTTAAACTCTGGTCAGGAACGAAGATTCCACAAGTGGTTTGTTATGGCATTAAGTGATATTAAAACAAATATCCAGAAACAAGAAACCAAAGATGAACCCCAGATAAATGACAGTTACAAAATCAATCAAATAATAATTAAAATAATGGAATATTCACATATACATATACACCCATAAGCAAACTGAAAACAGTCCAACAAAAATAAAGTATAGTAGATTGATCTGGCGAACAAGGAAATCACAAATTATATTTACCAGTTAAGAATGAAACTATCTTAAGTACAAACTGGAAAACAAAACTAAAGCAAGGTGCCAAGTGGGGAATAAAGCAATGAAAACAAAACTAACAAATATGTTGAGAGGAAAGGAAAGAAAGAAAGAATCGATATGCAAAGTTAAACAGAGGTAGATGAAGACGATTTATATAAATTAAAGATTAACTGCAAGAGGAAAAGAACAGAAGAAAAGGCAAGCAAAGGAATAAATGTAGAAAAAAATAGGTTTAAAAAAATTAGAAATATAAAAAAGAGAAAAGAGGTAAAAACAGAAGAAGAAAGAAAAAAGGGAACAAAAAGGAAAACTCCACGGAACTGCAAAAGCCCACTGTAGAGGCATAGGTTTATAACAAGAATAGAAAATGTGACTGAATATACACATATACATATACACCCATAAGCAAAATCAAAACAGTTCAACAAAAATAAAGTACAATAGATTGACCCAGTGAACAAAGGAAACTGAAAATTATATCTACCAGAACAACACTAATTAAAGCACAAACTGGGAAACAAAACTAAAGCAAAGTGCCAATTGGGGAATAAAGCAATGAAAATAAAAGTAACAAATAAGTTGAGAGGAAAGGAGAGAAAGAAAAGAAAGAAAGAATAGATATGCAGAGTTAAATAGAGGTAGATAATGCTAAATATAGATATGTTAAATATAACATATAAATGTTTATATATGTTAAAGATTAACTGCAAGGGGAAAAGAACAGTAGCAAAAGCAAACAAAGAAATAAATGTAGAAAAAACAATAGGTTTAAAAAATTAAAAATTAAAATTAAAAAAAAGAGAAAAGAAAAAAAAAAAGAGGAAAACTCCACAGAACTGCAAAAGCCCAACATAGAGGCAGAGGTTTATGACAACAATAAAAAATGTGACTGAGGGGGGAAAGAAAAGCTCAAAAGCTTAACTGGGTTTCTTAGTGCCAATAAAATCAACAACTACAACAGAGGGGGAAAATAGAAAAAACAATCCAAAAAGATCTACAGAACAAGTCAAAAAATAAGAATAATAAATGTTTTTCTTGAGTCACTGCTGTCAGAGTCCCCTCCCTAGGATGCCCTCCAACACTGTGCTGATCTCTGGACCTGCTGTGGGGGCTGCTCAGATTCTAATCTGGTCCTACTCCTGTGTGTTCTTGCCCCCAATGTCCACAGCTATCAGAGCTAGTGCGTCTTCTTTTGTGGGAGCTCTTAATGGCCTTTTATATATTCCATAGACACAGAGTCTGCTTAGTTGATTGTGTGGATTTAATCTGCAGCTTGTACAACTGGTGGGAAGGTTTTGGATCTTCTTACTCAGTTAGCCACACTGCCCCTGGGTTTCAATTGTGGTTTTATTTCCACCTCTGCATGTGGGTCATCCACTGGGGTTTAGCTCCTGAGGCTGCCCTGGAGGGCTTGGGTTTGCCCCTGTGAGGGCCAGGTGTGGAGGTAGTGCACCTGCTTGGGTCACAGGCGTTCTTGCAGCACCAGGGACTCAGAGGGGTTGGCGGCTAGGGTAGTAGGAAATACAGTGCTCTAGAAGGGTATGGCAACCAGTCTTGGCCAATACGCTCCAGTATTCTTGCCTGGAGAACCCCCTCTCTGACAGAGAAGCCTGGCAGGCCACAGTCTACAGGATTGCAAAGAGTCGGACACGACTGAAGCGACCCTGTGCGCACAAACGTAAGACTGTTTCTTTTGCCTGTGGCAGCTCTGCCCCAGTGAGGGTTGAGCCTGAGGGTGGTGCAGCTGCTTGGCTTGCGGGGATCCTGTCGGCGCCAAGTGTGCAGGGACACGGACTGCCTCTACTGCAGGAGTTATGGCCCTATCAGAGTCTTTTGTTGAGCTTCTTGTAGCTGGTGATCAGAAGGCCTCTTTGGCCAGTCCTTCTCCATAGCTCCACCCATTCAGGCACTTAGAGGGTTCCCTTGCCTTGGGTCCTTCTCTACTATTTTCTAAATAAGAGAAAGTAACTATCAACTTCATATCTATACTCAGTTAAATGATGACTAAAGAAGGAGAGCAGCTTTCCCCAGCAGTTATGAGCCTGGGATGCTGGCACGGCTGCTGGTTATGGTCCTTATCATCATTTCTTCTCTTGTTATTCCCCTCAAAACTCTCAATATAAATCTCACTCCCTGCTACAAGTAAAGGTCAAATAAAGATATTTTCAGACACACACACAAAAATAAAGTTGAATGTTTGGGAAAGATTCCAAGGCATGTCCCTAAAAACACTTACTAAAAAAACTAGGTGTGAGACAACTATAATAGGAAAAACTGCCTGATAATATACAAACTGATTTGAAAAGATCTTTAAACTATTGACCTCCTTAGAGAATAAAATGAAAAGAAAAGAAAAAGAAAGTAACTGGAAGAGCCTTACAGGTACAGATAAAGCTAAGACATTAGTAGTGGTTTTATGTAAGAAAAATAATTTTTAACTCCAATTAGCTGACAAAGAATGGGCCTTAATCTACATTAAAAGATAGGGAAATAAATGCACATCTACACGTTTTAGGTTAAAATAATAAAATATTTAAGATATCTTTTTTCAACTGATCAACCACCCATTGGTCCCAATCAAGTCTAATGAAGAGTTTCTCCAACTTCACCAAATAGTTGTAAAATTAAGCAATAAGATGTATGAAAGTGCTTCATAAACTATAATGTGAACTATAAATGTGAGCTATCTCTAATTAAAGTGTAATAAATAGATTTAGTTCTTTTGATGATATACACAAAATACAGACCAGGAGAAAAAGGTAGATATTTGAGAAACTCTTTATTTTACTGAGCACTTCCTTGGAATGTTACTGATAGAGCTAACATTCACTCACAATATGGAAAAGAGAATAGTGAAAAGAACAGACATGCCTCACAGTTATGAGGTCTGTGTGCATAAAAAAGGAGAATACAAGGGAAGAATACCTTCAAGTCAGAATGAAACTGATAAACCTGTTATCACCAAATAAACCTAACTTCTGCTCATTTCAACCACTAAACGTATACATCTGGGGTTGTCCATTTGCAAATTTCTAAACTTAAGCTATATTCCCACCTTGGCTTCCAGTCGTCGTGGGTCTCGGCCACACGAGAGCACACAGTGAAGCAAGGCCATCCTCTCACAGTCCAGACGGGTGTTCCACAGGAACTCCAGTAAATATGACTGGTTGAGGAGCGCCCTATAGAGCTTTCCAGAACACGAATCCAGGACCAGAGACCCTGACAGTGACTGTAAAGGACTATGAGGTAGCATATCAATCACTTCACTGTTTTCTGGCCAAAAAAAAAAAAGTACATCAGCAAATAAAAGAACCCTACTTCCCCAAATATAAATATTAACATTTAAATGAACCCAAACAGACCGTGTTCATGAGGGAAAAACTATAGGCATACCTGTCAGAAACAGACTGTGGCAGATCAGGTCTGGATGTTGAATGTTAAGGAGATGAAAGAAATGACCGGGTAAGTAAACAGCGACATAATAGTCTATGGAAGAGAGATTTAAGTCAGCTCCAAGTGGCAAGTGCTGTACAGTACAGATTAAAGTCAACAACTTTACAGTATCCCTATTTTTCTTTGAACCTCTTAAAACACAGAAATTTTGACCAATGTAATAAAAAGCTGTCTGATGTCAGTATGTTTCATCTTACTAGCAAGATATCATTTATTTCTACCTATAGCTTTCTTCAGATATTTAGCTATGGTTATATTAATTTATATCTGTTGTTTTGTTTATGAATTGTGGCTTTATATGAATCTGAATGAACTCTGAGAACAAATCAGAATTAAAAAAATATCCAGCAACATGAATTATTCCTTAATATGACAGGCTGGAAATAGTTTATCATGGGAATTTGCTTCATAATTTCTGATATGTGAGGGAAGTTCTAAAATTTAGTGTCCTATGTTTGCCCACTGCTCACTGTCACCATTATCATCAGCAGCAGCATTTTCTCTAAAGAACCTTTAAACTGATATTCATCAAAACAATCTCTGTAGGCATTCTGATACTTCATGATGTACTAATTTGTTTCCTTGCATAACAAGCTTCCTAGAATTCATATCTTCACAGTCCCTTCATGAGATATTCTTGTATAAAGAACAGAACTTTTGTATACGGATTGAGGCAAGGTATACAAAATAGGTTTCTGGAGAAGGGGGCAGGATAGAAGTAGTCCTTGCCAATAATTTTTCTAGGATCTTAGAAAAACAGAAAAATTCATATAGCAGGAGCAAATTTCATGCAGATGAAGCATTTAGATTATTAATATAAGTGAACCAGCTAGACTCATTTTTTTCTCCCTAAGAAATAAAGAAATACATGCTAATTATTTGCATAAAAGGCATTCTGTGGAAGGGAAAGGAAAGAGGATGTAAAACTCTAAACAGTTGACTTACAACTGTCCTTTCAAGTCACTGTGGATTAAGTGATGTTAAAGTACTTAGCATAAGTGGTTGCAATGTTATCATTATGGCAGAAAAACACAAATTAAGTAGAAAAACACAAATCATGATAAGGTAGGGCACAATGGAAAGACATCATGACCTAAATTAACACCTTATCCTACCACTTACTTAACCAGTTAATCAAGGTAGTACTATGTCCATGGGAAAGGGGGCATTTGGAAATACATAAGGGTGTTCTAAGTTGTCACAATTATCGAGGCAGAGGGGAGATTTACACTGCCATTTGATGAATGAGTGGGCTCCAAGAATGTCAAACCCCTCAGTGTGCACACAAAAGTTACTGTCTCACCAAAAGTGTCAGTAGTACCTGTGGTAGGCTGAACATCCCAAAGATGTTCATGTGGTAATTCCCAGAGCCTAAGACTATGTCACCTCAAGTGATAAAGGAGACCTTGAAGATGTGATTAAGGATCCTGAGATAGGAGTATCCTGCATTAACCAGTTGGACCCAGTGTAATCACAAATGGTTTTATAAGGAAGAAGAGGAAGATTTGACTACAGAAGAGAAGACCATACGATGATGAAAGAGACTGGAGTGATGTGATCACAAGCCAAGAGATGCTAGTCTCTAGATGCTGGAGGAGGCAAAGAATCAACTCTTCCCTGAAATCTCCAGAAGGAACCATTTCTGCCCCTACCTTGATGCTCTAAGACTTGCTCATTTTAGAATTTTGACCTCCAGAACCACAAGACAATGTGTTGTTTATTTAAGAGCTAAATTTGTGGTGATTTTTTATTGTAGCAATAAACTAATATAAGATCTTCAGGGGATCTTCCCAACCCAGGGGTTGAACCCAGGTCTCCCACATTGCAGGTGGGTTCTTTACTAGCTGAGCCACAAGGGAAGCAGTGTCCCTGATAAGAGACACTTATAAGAAGTTTGAGCACACAACACAGACTTTCTGAGTTTCAGTTTCATTATCTGTAAAGTAGGGATTCTTTACCAACTGAGCTGTCAACATTCAGAAAACTAAGATCATGGCATCCAGTCCCATTACTTCATGGCTAATAGATGAGGAAAAAGTGGAAACAGTGGCAGATTTTATTTTGGGGGGCTCCAAAATCACTGCAGATGGTGACTGCAGCCACAAAATTAAAAGACATTTGCTCCTTGGAAGAAAAGTTATGACCAACCTAGACAGCATATTAAAAAGCAGAGACATTACTTTGCCAACAAAGATCCATCTAGTCAAGGCTATGGTTTTTCCAGTAGTCATGTATGGATGTGAGTTGGATTATAAAGAAAGCTGAGCACCAAAGAATTGATGCTTTTGAACTGTGGTGTTAGAGAAGACTCTTGAGAGTCCCTTGGACTGCAAGGAGATCCAGCCAGTCCATCCTAAAGGAGATCAGTCCTGAATATTCACTGGAAAGACTGATGTTGAAGCTGAAACTCCAGTACTTTAAGTGGCCACTTGATGCAAACAACTGACTCATTTGCAAAGACCCTGATGCTGGGAAAGATTGAAGGCAGGAGGAGAAGGGGACGACAGAGGATGAGATGGTTGGATAGCATCACTGACTCAATGGACATGAGTTTGAGTAAGCTCCGGGAGTTGGTGATGGACAGGGAAGCCTGGCGTGCTGCAGTCCATGGGGTTGCAAAGAGTTGGACACGACTGAGCGACTGAACTGAAGTGAATTGAAAGCAGGGATAACATCACCAAGAAGAACTGCTGTAAAGATGAAGAAAACTTAAGCAAAACACTTAGAATATAATGTTAATTTTAGAAAAGATAGTTTTTTAATGTATAAATACATCTCTCTGATATAGAGGTGGTTTGGGGTTCATGAAAAACTTCCCTCAAAACTCTATTCTTTGATATTTAAATCAGTATAAGCCCATTCTAACAGGGTGACACTTCAGGGAAATTACATGCAGTAAATTGCAAAAAGACCTCACTCAAAAAGCAATACTATTGTCATAAAAGTCACCTCTAGAATAGTTTTAATCTTGGGTACAAACTTGTGTCTATGTAATAAAATCTGTTTCAAGAAGGAAAGACAACTTACGTAAGATAGCCTGTTTTTACAAAGCTCTACGATTTTTGCACTCTCCACACTCTAAAGATCATAGATTAAATCATGGCTGCCCTTATCAAGAGTCATTCCTAGGGGTTAAAAAAAAAAAGGAAGCATACATTTGACCTTGCAAAATGGGAAGTTTTTTAGTGAAAAGTTTCCCATATCACTCTAGACATGGGATACTGATATAGGTTTGCTGATAAGAATCAAGTCTCAGACCCAGGAAATCTTACATTTATCTCTCTTACCACAGGATGCAGTAGAATCAGGCCTCTCAAAAACAATTTCCCACAGGTTCAGAGCTCATATTAAAAACTGCCACATATTGGCCCACTTAGCATAGGATATCTCCCCTTATCAACAGTATCATTCAAAATAAAAATCTTTTTTTTTGCAACAGTGTGGATGGGCCTAGAGAGTATTATGCTTAGTGAAGTAAGTCAGATAGAGAAGTAAGAAATATTCTGTATCACTTATATGAAGAATCTAAAAAAATAAAACAATTATCTATAACAAAACAAAAGTAGACTTACAGAGAACAGATTAGTGGTACCAGTGAGGAGAGAGAATAAGGGCAAAATAAGGGTAGGAGATTAAGAGGTACAAAGTATGTACAAAATAAATAAGCTACAAAGATATATTTTACAGACAAGGAAACATAGCCATTATTTTGTAGTAACTTTAAGTTGAGTATAATCTATAAAAATAATGAATCACTGTTGTGCACCTGAAATTAATATAATATTATAAGTTAATTACACTTCAATTTAAAAGACCAAAAAAAAATTATAAACTTTCTTATCATTTTAGTTCTTTCTTTGCCCAGTTCCTTTACAAGCTTTTGCCATGATAGTAGGCAAACTGGGAAACAGAGATAAAGAAAATATTAAAGAACTCATCTGCTCTAAACCTGAAGTTTTTCTTTTAAAAATACTGTGCCATGTCCCATATGCAGGCAAGCAATAGTTCTGTTTAGTCTTGTACTAACTAACTGGTTTGTGCCTCCTCATCCCAACTGTCATGGAAAAGCAGCTTTCCACTGTGAGCCACAATAAATCCCTTCTTTACTGGCTTCATTATAGACTCAGTTAATATGTTTTTTTTTTTTTTTTCACTTAATGTATTTAAGTCTAATACTCAAGTTCCCTTTACCATATTTACTCAGTGAAAAACAACTCACTCAAGCTGATCTATCTATAAATGATTTATGGGACTCAGAAGCTTTTAGCAATTAGTAACAGGGAACAGATGATTTCTCAAGGGTTTCTGTCTCTAAAATCAAGGGACAACATGATGTATTTATTATTTCTCATAGGCTTTTAAGAAACATTTCATTCACTGTCATCATTTTTATACTAACAAATGATCTTTTAGGATTGCTACTAAAAACACAGGAACGCTGACATCCTAGGTTCTAAGAAGGGAGATACCTTCCCCTCACACTGTCCCTCCTTTCAAAAAGCTCATTTTGGTGGTGGTGGGGGTGTATCCAGAGAAAACCTTCCCCTGTCTGGCTTCAAAAAGGTCAGTCATAGTCATCACAACCTGAGTCCCAAAGAGGCATGAGAAAATGGGGTGCAAAGAAAAACGAGGCCTAACATGTACCAGAAGGAAAGGTCAGAGCAGAGAGACACATATGCTGCTCACTCACCAAGGTTGAGAAAAGTAATGCCCTTTGTCACACATGAGTCAACACTCCCAAGAGTAGTAGTGAAGGTCTTGCTGTGCCCTGTGGAGAAAACACCAAGCCAGAGAGGGGATGTTAAGAAACAAAGAGCTGCGATTCCACCCAAGGCAGTGACTCCACATCATACTCTCCACACTGAGTAACTGTGAAACTGACAAAGCAAGTGTCTTCAGAGCCCTAGAGCTCATGGTTCCCCCATCATTCTCCAGAAGCCAGCACTGAAGACGGATCACCTGAGTGTAGTCACAAGTCAGTAGTTGTTCTGGGCTTACACATAGTCTTAGAGCTTAAAAGGTGGGTTGTGGTAGGATAGAAGAATCTAAAGAACTTTCCTTAAGAATCCAAGAGATGGAGAACCAGGTGGCTCTTTGGCCCTTATGCCTCAAGGCTCACTGCCACACTCTTGCAGTCATTAAGGCCCTTGAAGGCTTCTCTGAATCACTGAGGAAGCCCACTGTGAGTCAGAGAGGCTGTTTATCTAGCACACTCTGGGTAGTACTGGGCTTCACTTGCCATTCTTCTAACTCTTAATCATGGGTATTAGCTCTTAGTACAACTTTCAGAAAAGTTCTATTTACTGGCTTTAATTATTAACCATTTGAAAAAGGTATGAAAACATTCCACAAATATCAAACTTGTATTATTAAAACATGCATATAGGTCTTCTGAATTTTCTTCTGTCTTCTTCATTATTAAGTTATTAAACATTTTCTACTTTGATCTCTAACTTCTTAATATAACATTAGGCGTGGCTGCAGAATAAAATCTGGTGTGACCTGGCATAATTTTTTTTTTTTAAATCCTAATAAAAAAAAAAAATGAAAATCCTAATTTTAAATAATTTTAAGTCTACCCACAGTATTATTACATAACTACTAATTTTAAGCAACTAAACAAGCAGAATAAATACTCTTTAGCATGGTTCAGGCTAAAACTATTAAAAGTCAATTTTAAAACCATTAAAGGGCACTCTGCTGTCAACTACATAACTGGAAAAGATTGGACACTTTACTCCTGTCCTCCAGGCTGACTACTGAATATCAATTTCTTGAACCACAGATGTATGAAATGAAATAAATGTATCTTAGGTCTAAGAGCTATTAAAGTCTAAGATGGTAGAAACTTTTTTAACTAAAACCTTATGTACCTTTGTAAGCTAAATCTATAGGTACCTTTCAATTAGTAATAATATAAAAATCAAAAACACACTATCAGCAAATACATCCCTTTGCATTGGTCTATATGCCTGGTAAAAAGATATAGGTCAGGAAAAATATATATATTACATAATATTATTTTTAAAATAATATAAAAATAATTAGCTGACAATATTTATCATTCATAAATTTCTTTAGGAAATATGTATTATATAGGTATACAGATATATGATGTACTGATCAAATTTGTTATAAGGTAATAAAACTTTAAAATCTATATACTTTGCTATTTGGAAAAAATGATTATGTTAAAAAAAAGGAATAAATGAAAAGTACCTTTATGCAAGTAAAACACTGAATATGTGATTTGTTCCCAAGAGTCAAAGTTCGGGCAGTAACATACACACAAACTTCCTAGAAGGAAGAAAGTATTTAGTAAAGCTTAAAAGAATCACAGATAAATAAAATTTCCTAAGCTACTTAACCTTACTGCCATTCCTTTAGATGTTCTGCCTCAATTTACCTCATAGATTATTCCCAAATTCTAGAAATTAACTATTAACAAGTTGCTAAGAATTTCAATTCAACAATTACTCAGCACACACTATATGCAATGTATTGTGGTAGGCTACTGAAGGCTAGGGAAATGAAGAGAGACTTCCATATACGAAATCATGGGAGTCTGGAGAAGTTCACAAAGCTTCATGAGATTCTCCTTATATACATATCCTCCCCTGTGCTCTTTTTCAGTTTGTTCTCCAGCCATTACTAATAGCTGTGGACCTCAGTTGATCAAAAATATGTCTCCTTTTTACAGAAAGTTTCCAGTCTTATTATTTATTTACAATGGAAGGCAAACTGAGGCAATGAGAGCAAGTAGTGTGTGAGCCTGTTCCCAGCTATATTTGGGTCACTGAGGTCCGTGGCCAAGGTCAAAGGAGAGCTCCTGGGATAGACTGGTTTTTCCAGATGAGCCCTGACCACCCTCACTTCGTCCACCACTTCAGAACAACCTCAGCCTGCCCACCCGCTTCAATGTGTAAAACTGGCCATCACGTCCAGCAGCTGCTGCCACCTGTACATTTGGGTAAATCCATCAGCGACTTACGCATGAGGGCATTATGCTTAGACTGATACTTCTATTCTAATGCTAGCATTTATGCGATCACCTGAAATAGGAGATTTCTAGGGAGGAAAGGAACTTGACAAACCTGGTTCTAGTCCCAGAGCGAATATTAACTAGCTATGTGAACTCTATCATTATTCTACTTCAGTGAATCATTTCCTCTACCATACTCCACTAGAGTTCCTTTGTTAAAAATCATGGTAGGGAAAAAAGATTCATTTTCCCTAAGAAGGCTATTTCAGGATATATTTAAGCATTCTGTTATAATATTTATCAGTTTCGACACTTTTAATGATTTTTAAGATTGCAATATATTGTTAGAAATTCATTTTATTGCAATATTTTCAACATGAAATGACAAAAAAGAATAACTTTATCAGATTAAAAAAGGTAACAATTCTGTTAGATTTTAAATTGCCGTTATGCTTAATGACCACACAATAATATCTTTCTTTAAAACTACAGCAGACTCACCAAGCATAAAATAATGCTACACTAAAGCATAAACAAAAATAGTAATTAAAAGAGTTACCAAGGTCCCGTGTACCACTTTGAATACTTTCATATAGTAAACATATGTTTACTATAGAATGTAAACCTACTGGTTTATCCTGTTCTTTTATGTTCTAGGATCACAAGGACAAAGACATTTTTAGCAGACAGAGTTAAAACTTCAGCCTCTCTCTGATAATAAAGAAATAAGAATTAAAACAAGGTACCACATTTTTCCTTTAAAATTAACAAAGTTTTAAAAATTATAATCAATTCTGCCAATGGAAGAACAATCTCAAATAATAGTAATGAAAAAGTGAACTAGTACAACGTCTCTGAAAAACAGTTTTGCAGAGAATTAAATATATTCACACCTGTTGACCCAGTAACTGTTCTTTTAGGAATCTGTCCTGAGGAATGAGCATGAAATGTAAACAATGTAAGGACGATTATAATCTCCATTCTAGCAAAAAACTCTACACACCATTCTTTAGAGAATCGAGGTTATTGTTTTCCTTGTTTTGAAGAAAGTTAACATGGAATATAGGATAAACTTACGAGAGCCACATTCAGATTTCATATCAAGTATCTCCAAACAGGTTGCAGCTTAGTGCCCCTTCTCAATCCCAAAGTGGGAAAAAAGACACAGCAAGGGGAAATGGACTGTGCACAGGCTCTGCAAACCTGTCCCGCTCCTAGAATTTTCTCTGATAGTGTAAATGTTCTAAATCTGGTAGCCATGAGCCACATATGACTACTGAGCATTTAAAAGATGGCTACTGTGATTGACAAACTCCTTTTAAATTTTATTTAATTTTAACAACTTTAATAGCCGCACATGGCTAGTGGCTACCATAACGGACAACACAACTCTGGAGCACTGGTTCTCACCTCTGAAAGTAAATTAACACTTCCTGAGCTCACAGACACCTAGGCTCCATCTAAGACCAACTACATCAGAATCTCTGGGGCTGATACTCAGGCGTCAGTATTTTTTAAATTTGCCTGAATCATATTAATTGAAATCTTTAAGCCTCAGTTTCCTCATCTGTAAATAAGGAAAACAGCACCTCCTTCATATGGTTCTAATATAAGTGTTAAATGAGATAATATGTATAAAGCTCTGGCAAAAAAGTTATATGTAGTCATAAAGGTTAGCTGCTGTTATTATTATTCCAGAATAATTTTGCTGCTATTTAGGAGTTGGGGGAAGTCAGAGTATGGGGGGGGGGGAAAGCATGCTCTTATGGCATATCCAGTGATGTTTAATGAATATTCATCAATGATGAAGATAATATCTCAAAGCTGGCTAGCCTGGGGGAAACCATTTGGACAATGAAAGCTATTGTGGACCAAGTTTTCCAAGGGAAATTATCTCATTGTAAAAAGCTCTATAAAATGTTAAACAGAGGCCTAATTCTGGGAACTTGTGAAGGGCAACTCTTACAATTAAATGTGCAGGATGGAGAAGTTACACTTTTCACCCCTCACCACCTCCCAGTAGGTGGTGCACAAGAAAGAATTCCAGCCACTGTGGACTCAGAACACACACAGCGTTCTAGGGAACACTCCCGGGCTGACTCTCAAGATAGGGAGTGCAGTCTTTCCTTCAATGCTTTAGAAAGTCCCTGATTCGGGCTTCCTTGGTAGCTCAGCTGGTAAAGAATCCGCCTGCAGTGCAGGAGATTCTGGTTCGATTCCTGGGTTGGGAAGACACCTGGAGAAGGGATAGCCTACCCACTCCAGCATTCTTGGGCTTCCCTGGCAGCTCAGCTGGTAAAGAATCCGCCCACAATGTAGGAGACCTGGATTTGATCCCTGTCAGCGATCAATGCAAAGAAATAGAGGAAAATAATACAATGAGAAAGACTAGAGATCTCTTCAAGAAAATTAAAGATACCAAGGGAAAATTTCATGCAAAGATGGGCTCAATAAAGGACAAAAATGGTAGGGGCCTAACAGAAGCAGAAGATATTAAGAAGAGGTGGCAAAAATACACAGAAGAACTGTACAAAAAAGATCTTCATGACCCAGATAATCACGACAGTGTGATCACTCACCTAGAGCCAGACATCCTGGAATGTAAAGTCAAGTGGGCCTCAGAAAGCATCACTACAAACAAAACTAGTGGAGGTGATGGAATTCCAGTTGAGCTATTTCAAGTCCTAAAAGATGATGCTGTGAAAGTGCTGTACTCAATATGCCAGCAAATCTGGAAAACTCAGCAGTCGCCACAGGACTGGAAAAGGTCAGTTTTCATTCCAATCCCAAAGAAAGGCAATGCCAAAGAATGCTCAAACTACCACACAACTGCACTCATCTCACATGCTAGTAAAGTAATGCTCAAAATTCTCCAAGCCAGGCTTCAGCAATACGTGAACCGTGAACTTCCAGATGCTCAAGCTGGATTTAGAAAAGGCAGAGGAACCAGAGATCAAATTACCAACATCTGCTGGATCATCGAAAAAGCAAGAGAGTTCCAGAAAAACATCTATTTCTGCTTTACTGACTATGCCAAAGCCTTTGACTATGTGGACCACAACCAACTGTGGAAAATTCTGAAGGAGATGGGAATACCAGACCATCTGACCTGCCTCTTGAGAAACCTGTATGCAGGTCAGGAAGCAACAGTTAGAACTGGTCATGGAACAACAGACTGGTTTCAAATAAGAAAAGGAGTACGTCAAGGCTGTATACTGTCACTCTGCTTATTTGACTTATATGCAGAGTACATCATGAGAAACATTGGGCTGGAGGAAGCACAAGCTGGAATCAAGATTGCCAGGAGAAATATCAATAACCTCAGATATGCAGATGACACCACCCTTATGGCAGAAAGCGAAGAAGAACTAAAGAGCCTCTTGATGAAAGTGAAAGAGGAGAGTGAAAAAGTTGGCTTAAAGCTCAACATTCAGAAAACTAAGATCATGGCATCTGGTCCCATCACTTCATGGCAAATAGATGGAGAAACAGTGGAAACTGTGGCTGTCTTTATTTTGGGGGGCTCCAAAATCACTGCAGATGGTGACTGCAGCCATGAAATTAAAAGACGCTTACTCCTTGGAAGGAAGGTTATGACCAACCTAGACAGCACATTAAAAAGCAGAGACATTACTGTGCCAACAAAGGTACATCTAGTCAAGGCTATGGTTTTTCCAGTAGTCATGTATGGATGTGAGAGTTGGGTAATAAAGAAAGCTGAGCGCTGAACAATTGATGCTTTTGAGCTGTGGTGTTGGAGAAGACTCTTGTGAGTCCCTTGGACTGCAAGGAGATCCAACCAGTCCAAACTAAAGGAAATCAGTCTTGAATATTCATTGGAAAGACTGATGCTGAAGCTGAAACTCCAATACTTTGGCCACCTGATGTGAAGAACCAATTCATTGGAAAAGACCCTGATGCTGGAAAGATTGAAGGCAGGAGGAGAAGGGGATGACAGAGGATGAGATGGTTGGATGGCATCACCGACTCAATGGACATGGGTTTGGGTAGATTCCGGCAGTTGGTGATGGATAGGGAGGCCTGGCATGCTGCGATTCACTGGGTCATAAAGAGTCTGACACAACTGAGCAACTAAACTGACTGACCCACTACAGTATTCTGGCCTGGAGAATTCCATGGACTGTATAATCCATGGGCTCGCAAAGAGTCGGTACGACTGAGCAACTCAGATAGTGTGTGCAGTCTTTCATTCAATGCTTTAGAAAGTCCCTGATTCACCCCCTTATTGTTAAAAATGTATTAGAAAAAACTATAGGAACTCATAATCCTAATATATCAGTGGTCTGACATTAGCAGAGCACTTTTGCCAACCACTAACTCTTATGATCAGCCTCATCATCAAGATTTTAACCTTTAAATCCCTGAAAGGATAGCAGATTTCCTTTCTTAGGGCAGGAAAATTCAGGAGAAAGATGCTTTTAAGAATGTAAGAAGTGATGGTGAAAGGACAAAGTAGCTCTCAACGACCAATATGGAACAACTGAACAACAAATGTTATTACAGCATCAGCATGAATGTAATAGTTGAAAGAAGTAGAGTTTGTAAAAGGCCCTGAGTCTACTGGCATTTCTTTCATGAACCATGTTTTCTGTTCTCCACACCAGTGGAAAACTAAGCTCCTTATTATAGAGGGAGCCATATAGGGATTAGACTATTTGCACCTTTCTCCATTTACTGAAGTAGGTATCTGTTTTAATCACAAAGTTTCAAAAGCTGTTTTTGAAAAGTAATTTGGGAAATACATGAACTGACAACTTACGAGTTGAAAATAAAAAGGGTGCTTCTCTTGGTTTATTTCATCTTAAATCTGAAAGCATCCCATTTGAAACAGGCTTATTTTTTCTATTTCAAAGCTGACTGTGAAAAGCAAGGCTCCTAGACGTCACTGAGAAAGGAAAAATAGGCTCTTTCACATCTTTTGCCAAATTAACCTAACATTTCTTAAGATATGTCATAGATAGCCTATTTATAAACTACTAATATTTGTGAGAAATTCCTGTGGGAATAAAGTAAAAAGGAATAAAATCTTTACAGAATAAAAGCCTAAAATGATTGTTTATATCCAACAGATTTAAAGTAAGTAGCAGGGAAGAACCAACCCTGGGGGCACCACATGAACTCTGGATCCCATTACATCCCACCTTCTAAGCAAATTCACTCTACTAGTTATTTCTCTCTGCTGTATATTGTCATGATTTCTTTTCCACTAAATATCCTATAAGCATTCAAACATACTACAGTCTCTACCGTCTCAAAAAATAATATCCCCACAATCCCACTTCCCCATCCAGCTGCTGCCTCTCTTATGCATATACACATTGCTATAATCTTTCAGTTATCACATGAGATTTCACCCAGCACAATCAAGATTTTACCTCAATCACACAGCACAAACTACACACAGTAACTGGGCTCCACTTCTTACCACCTACTAAGAGTCACTCTTTTTTATGAAACCCCCTTGGCTCTTGGCGGCTATAACATCTCACTTGGTTTCCCTCTTCTCTCCCCATACTCTTTCCTTTTTCATTGGATGTTCCACATAACCTTTGTATATTTATGTCCAGATCTAATTCCTAACCCTCCTCCCTTTTTTTGACCCTTTACTTGTGTGAGATGAGTGCAACTGTACAATAGTTTGAGCATTCTTTGGCATTGCCTTTCTTTGGGATTGGAATGAAAACTGACCTTTTCCAGTCCTGTGGCCACTGCTGAGTTTTCCAGATTTGCTGGCATATTGAGTACAGCACTTTCACAGCATCATCTTTTAGGATTTGAAATAGCTCAACTGGAATTCCATCATTTCCTCTAGCTTTGTTCGTAGCGATGCTTCCTAAGGTCCACATGACTTCGCATTGCAGGATGTCTGGTTCTAGGTGACTGATCACACCATCGTGATTATCAGGGTCATGAAGATCTTTTTGTATAGTTCTTCTGTGTATCCTTGCCACCTCTTCTTAATATCTTCTGCTTCTGTTAGGTCCATACCATTTCTGTCCTTTATTGAGCCCATCTTTGCATGAAATGTTCCCTTGGTATCTCTAATTTTCTTGAAGTGATCTCTAGTCTTTTCCATTCTATTGTTTTCCTCGATTTCTTTGCATTGATCACTGAGGAAGGCTTTCTTATCTCTCCTTGCTATTCTTTGGAACTCTGCATTCAGAAGAGTATATCTTTCCTTTTCTCCTTTGCCTTTTGCTTCTCTTCTTTTCACAGGTATTTGTAAGGTCTCCTCAGAGAACCATTTTGCCTTTTTGCATTTCTTTTTCTTGAGGATGGTGTTGATCCCTGCCTCCTGTACAATGTCACGAACCTCCATCAGTAGTTCTTCAGGCACTCTGTCTATCAGATCTAATCCCTTGAATCTATTTGTCACTTCCACTGTATAATCGTAGGGATTTGATTTAGGTCATACCTGAATGGTCTAGTGGTTTTTGCTACTTTCTTCAATTTAAGTCTGAATCTGGCAATAAGGAGTTCATGATCTGAGCCACAGTCAGCTCCCAGTCTTGTTTTTGCTGAGTATATAGAGCTTCTCCAACTTCAGCTGGAAAGAATATAATCAATCTGATTTTGGTATTGACCATCTGGTGATGCCCATGTGTAGAGTCTTGTGTCTTCTCTTGGACTTCCCTGATAGCTCAGTTGGTAAAGAATCCACCTCTGATGCAGGAGATCTGGGTTTGATCCCTGGGTTGGGAAGATCCCCTGGAGAAGGGAAACGCTATCCACTCCAGTATTCTGGCCTGGAGAATTCCATGGACTCACAAGAGACTGACTCAGACTTGCCCATGAGTGTCCAGGAGTCTCTGGTGGAGGCGTGGGTCGGCTGTGGCCTGCTGCAGGGTTGGGGTCACTGAGTGCAGCAGTGTGTGCACGGGACCACAGGACCTTTGGAAGGAGGTCGCCATTATCTTTGTTACCTCCACCATAGTTTGGCCTCAGGCCAAATAACAGGGAGGGAACACAGCCCCGCCCATCGACAGAAAATTGGATTAAAGATTTACTGAGTATGGCCCTGCCCATCAGAACAAGACCCAGTTTCCACCTCAGTCAGTCTCTCCCATCAGGAAGCTTCCATAAGCCTCTTATCCTTCTCCATCAGAGGGCAGACAGACTGAAAACCACAATCACAGAAAACTAACCAATCTGATCACATGGACCACAGCCTTGTCTAAGTCAATGAAACTAAGAGCTACCCAAGGGCTACCCAAGATGGATGGATCATGGTGGAGAGTTCTGACAAAACGTGGTCCACTGGAGAAAGGAATGGCAAACCACTTCAATATTCTTGCCTTGAGAACCCCATGAACAGTATGAAAAGGCAAAAAGATAAGACACTGAAAGATGAACTCCTCAGGTCGGTAGGTGCCCAATATGCTACTGGAGATGAGTGGAGAAATACCTCCAGAAAGAATGAAGGGATGGAGCCAAAGCAAAAACAACACCCAGTTGTGGATGTGCTGGTGATGGAAGTAAAGTCTGAAGCTGTAAAGAGCAATATTGCATAGGAACCTGGAATATTAGGTCCATGAATCAAGGCAAATCGGAAGTGGTGAAACAGGAGATGGCAAGAGTGAACATCAACATTTTAGGAATCAGTGAACTAAAATGGACTGGAATGGGTGACTTTAACTCAGATGACTATTATATCTACTACTGTGGGCAAGAATCCCACAAGAAGAAGAAATGGAGTGGCCATCACAGTCAACAAAAGAGCCTGAAATGCAATACTTGGATGCAATCTCAAAAACGACAGAATGATCTCTGTTCGTTTCCAAGGCAAACCGTTCAATATCACGGTAATCCAAGTCTATGCCCCAACCAGTAATGCTGAAGAAGCTGAAGCTTAATGGCTCTATGAAGACTTACAAGACCTTCTAGAACTAACACCCAAGAAAGATGTCCTTTTCATTATAGGGGACTGGAATGCAAAAGTAGGAATTCAAGAGATACCTGGAATAACAGGCAAATTTGGCCTTAGAGTACAGAATGAAGCAGGGCAAAGGCTAATGGAGTTTTGCCAAGAGAACACACTGGTCATAGCAAACACCCTCTTCCAACAACACAAGAGAAGCCACCCTCATCTCTTGCTAAAATCCTCCCATGGTCTGCGAGGCCCTACATGACCTGGCCCCTGCCTATCTCTTCAGCTCTCTCTCCCAATAGTTTTCCTATTGCTCACTCTACTGCAACTAGTCACCCTGTTCTTAGCTCACATATATCCTTCAAGTATCAAGGGAAATATTATTTCCTGCCCTAAATTCCCCAAGACTGGTTTATAGAGGGACTTGTGGGCCTAAAGGAGACCCTAAATGGAGAGAAAACTATGGGATGCATTTTGAAAGAGTGAGGTGGAAAAGAAAGCAATTTTCAGGACTAAGAATGCATTGGCTGAAGCAGAACATACTTGAATATACTATAACAGTATCTTCTATTAAACCTCCACTATATGCTCTCGGAGAAGGCAATGGCACCCCACTCCAGTACTCTTGCCTGGAAAATCCCATGGACAGAGGAGCCTGGTAGGTTGTAGTCCATGGGGTCGCTAAGAGTCAGACATGACTGAGCGACTTCACTTTCACTTTTCCTGTTCATGCACTGGAGAAGGAAATGGCAACCCACTCCAGTGTTCTTGCCTGGAGAATCCCAGGGATGGCGGAGCCTGGTGGGCTGCCGTCTATGGGGTCGCACAGAGTCGGACACGACTGAAGCGACTTAGCAGTAGCAGTAGCAGCATATGCTCTCATGACTTCCTATAATTCTCATTCATAAAAGGTACCACAATTCTATTCAAATACTATGTGTGCACTTACTTAATGTCCAACATCCATACTAAGTAGTAACTTTCTATTAATGCTCCATAAGTGTCAGCTCAATGAATACCACATAATATGGCTTTAAATGAATGTAATTTTAGTCCAAGTGCTACTTAACTCTCATAGTAACTGTCTACTCAAGTTGGGGTATTAAATATGGCTATTAGATTTAGTTATTAGAGTTTATTACTTAGATGATTATTAAAGTCAATGAGCAGTTTTTTCACGAGGTTCATTGACTGTAATCATACTCCTCTTCTCTCATTTTCAGGCATTATATTCCCCCCTCCCTATTTTTTCTATCTACAATAAACAGGTCTTAAGAGATGGAATACTGTACACTCATAACTTGCATGTGAAGATTTGACTGTCAGCTCAGTAGGTTATAGCATGGCTCTGAAAGTAGCAGGTCACATGGGTTTAGAACTTCATCAGTAAGCCAGACACAAAAAGCATCCCTCTCATTGTACGTCGTTTCTTTAAAATGAAGGTGAGAAAACGTAGCTTGATTAAATATGAACCCATCCCCTCTACTAGAGAAATAATACAAAGAAAAACTTTTAGAACAATAGCTGGACTGTGGCTTCTTTTATACAGACAGTAAATGTATAAAATTACAGTGGAGAAGTTAATTTGGTATGTAAATATCCACATGATCACTTACGTTCAGGATCCATATAGCTGAACAATGGCTAAATACATGGAACTCAAGTAAAATTAAATAAATTGACAAATACAGCCCGGCTCTACCTGTATGGTTGGTAAAAACACATAAGGTCAGGTGTTCGGATAATTCCTCTTGAAGATCACTATATCCAAAGTTGACAAGTCTAAGAACATAAAGGATAAGAATTTACAAATAAGTTCCCTCATAAAAGATGTGAGTAACCACTATAGTTTATCCACATGTCTCTGAGAAATTTAAATAGATAATATGTCTTTTTGTTAAAATAAATAAATAAAACTATAACTTTTCAATCCTTGGTCCAGGAAGATCCCATATGCTGCAGACGGCAACTAAGTCCACGTGCCACAAATACTGAGCTTGTGGTCTAGAGTCCAGGAACCGCGACTACTGAGCCCTCGTGCCACAACTAGTGAAGCCTTCATGCCCTAGAGTCTGTGCTCTACAAGAGAAGCCACTATAATGAGAAGCTACTAGAGAGTAGTCCCTGCTTGCCACAACTAGAGAAAAGCCCACAGAGCAATGAAGACTCAATACAGCCAAAAAATAAATAAATAAAATTATTTTTTAAAAAACCGTAATTTTTAAAAATACATGGTACATAAATGGCATGGTCCTGGCAATAGGGAAAAGAATACACAATATTTCAAAGTTTTGTCTAATTTTAGAATACTGTCGATGCTACATTTCAATATAAACAGAACTGAATACTCATATATGATAAAGCTAGTGAAATGTAGCATTTTGCAATTATCATTAATTCAGGAAGACTTTCATTTCTTCTGTGCACTTATGGCTTTGAGTCTATTTTTTCAAAAGTATCTCTTGTTTTTACTAAATGTAAAATAGTCTGGGGGGGGGATCTTGCCTTTTGTATAAAAATGAGAACAGGGGAAAAAATAAAGCAATAGACTCAGCTGAGCTATAAGTGGATTGACCTGAGACATCCTCTTTGATGGCAACAAGAAAAGAGTTCTGATGCTTCGTTCTAAACATAGAGCTCTCTGACTCTGACTCTGAATCTTTTTATTGAATCAAACAGCACTTCCACAGATCAAAAAAGAATGAAGATGCCCTATAGAAATAAATGGCTAAGAAAATCAATATGATTGCCTTTACATGGAAAAACCCTGTGTTCATACTTGATAACATTGTTTATATCCCCTATAGAAAACAGAAACAGAAAAGATGACAAACACTCCCTCACACAAACAGAACATCAAATTATCCTTTTAGCAGTATATCACAGATTATGTTTAAATATAATCATTCTGTCCGGAAGTGTCTATAAAAAATAATAATAATTTAGGAGTAACCTACTTGAATCCTGAGTCACTTAATGATATATCCAAGGGTGCTTCAAACTGTCAAAAAATCAGGTGATAACAAAGCAAAAGATGACATTAGTTAAGTGACAATAGTTCTGGAAACCAGAGCAAACCTAATGACACTGTGCTTACATAATGATGAAGAGCTCCTTTAACTACCATATTTATCAATCATAAATATACATCAAGATTTTGCTTGAGATTTGACTACTGTAGATGGGTTGGGTAATAAGTCAATTGGAAGGAGTAGGGTTTTATAGGACACAGATGATTGTGTAGGGAGGGAAGGAATGGTATCTTTAGAAAGAGGATGAGTGTGAGTCCAAAAAAGGGGAGGGGGACAGGAGGAGTAAATGAAATTCTTATCATGGTATGATGTCAATCTGCATTAGACACCAATATTACTCCTAGCCAGGAAGAATAATAATGTTCTGTCCATCACAGATAAAGATACTTATGACTCCTCACTACAATGATACTTCTCACTACACTCCAAATACTTTTCCAGGAGTGATTCTAGATTTTTACTAATTAAATTATATCCTCTCATCGACTTTAGACTCAATCCACCATCCTCACACATCCTTTTGGATTAAATGACGTGTAATCATGTACTACTGAACACACCTACCACATACTACCTCCTACTAAATACTAACTTCTACTAACCCTCACTCTTAACCATGTTTCTTTATTGTGAAGCATTCAGTTAGCAGAAATTCCCTGTGTGTACTTTTCTAATCACCTATATTAATTGCATTTACTATAAAGCTGAAGCTTTGAGCTGGCAGGAACTATTTTACTTACCCATACAAGTTATTAATACATGATCAAGAATGCCAAAATGCTCTTTATGATAACTTTCATTAAAAAGGAGTAATGGTTAGTATAAGGGCTTCCCTTGTGGTTCAGTTGGTAAAGAATCCACCTGCAATGTGGGGCACCTGGGTTCGGTCCCTGGGTTGGGAAGATCCCCTGCAGAAGGGAAAGGCTACCCACTCCAGTATTCTGGCCTGAAGAATTTCATGGACTGTGTAGTCCACTGGGTCATAGAGTCGGGCATGACTGAGCAACTTTCACACAAATCACAAAATGGGTATAAAATTTCACGATATAGCCCAGTCATTTTCTGGACTTACCATTAAGTTAAAGTGCTCATCAGCATAAAACTGGATGCATTTTAAGACACTCCTTGATTTCTAAAAGAGAAAACAGAGTAAGTGACAAATTAAGAAACAAACAAACAAACAAACACTAAAGAGAGAGAGAAAAGGAAGCAACCAAAAAGCAAACGGTAATGAAAATCTTCATTATTTGTAATAAACTTTGACTGACTGCTCTCATCAATGAAAATGAAGTAATTAATAAATTACAATAATGATAATGTCAAAATTAAAACACTCCCATAAAAAAGAAAGCCAGTGGGCTAGTTTTTACCTTCAGATCAATATAGTATAATCTCTGTTCTGACATATCCCACTGAGCCCAAACAAAATCTTCGGTTACTCTCTCTCTTGGGAGATGGCCAGAATTTTTAATTACCTAAGGAGGCAAAGAGATTTTAGAAATAAATAACTATTTTAAAGGAGAACATATCTGGGTTTCATAATTATTTTGAATATTCTATCTTTACAATGCATGTAAATATTTCCTCAGTTTATTTTTAGTTGCCCCCTACAGGGAGGCCTGGCGTGCTGTGATTCATGGGGTCGCAAAGAGTCAGACACGACTAAGTGACTGAAATGAACTGAACCTCCAACACATACACATGGAAACTCTTTCCAAAAAAGATTTAAGGTATCATTTCATTACTTGCTCTTCATAACACTCAGCAATAAACTATTTTATTCTTGTTATTAGTTAGACAGATAGGCTGGGGCTGTTGAAAGCAAGGCCATACCTATCACAAATCAACAGCTAGGCAAATAGAAGATTCAAAGCTTCCTGTTTTGGACATAACACACTCAAGTATCTGCAGTCTAGAGGGCTTTACTACCAAAGGTCGACTGTGAGGACAAGGGAAAACTCAAGCCTAGGAGAGGGGAGTGCTGGGCAACAATCCTAGATCTGCCATAAACCCTTTATGTGGCTTTGGTCACAGTTCTTACCCGTCCATCTTCTACAATGAGCATGATGATACTGCCCATTTCTCAGCAATACTTAATTATTCATCCTTCAAGATCCAGCTGAGGCATTGCTTCCTGTACAAATCCCAATTTCACCTCCCACTATGAAGGCAAAGGTCCCCATCTCTGTATGTCACTTTGGCATGCTTCTATCACATTTATACTTTAATTAATGCTATAAGTCTACCCCAATGAGTATGCACTCTTCTACAACACCTTTATATTTTCAATGACTTGACTGTTTCTAGTATGTAGTAGTACTCAAGAAATACTTGTCAAATGAAGGGAAAGGAAATAAGGTATGCAAGGGTAAATTGACAAAGAAATGCTAAATGTAATACAAGGAATTAAGAGTTCATTTTCCTCAAAATGCTCAACAAGCAAAAGCTATCTATAGTGGGACAGGTAAATAAAGAACGAAGACAAGTTGATGTAGGAGAATGAGGAAAAAAAGGGATGGACCTTTTTTTGATGGTCTGATGGATCATCAGAATGGTCCATATTTGTACCTAAACCCTCTCTAATCTCAAACGGGATTTCTCCCCTGAGGCTAAGTTGGAACTCAAGGGAGGCACAGGGCAAGCAGAATCATACACCTCTATTTCTGTTTGCCTGGTTCCATCACATTTGCTGGAAAAAGATCCAAGAGTACTTATCTGATTCTTAACTTTGGGAAACCCATCTTTTTTCCATCTGATGGCAACCCAGGTTCATATAGCAGTTCTTCACTCTCCAGAGTTACCTCACCTGTGTGAGTCTACTTTGTTGTATTTCCTGAAATCACTGGGATAAATATAATACCATCACTTTTATATAGGCATGTTAGGGTTGTTATAGGGGTTATAGGTTGTTATAGGTTATACAGGTTATAGGTTGTTATAGGGTTTTTATATAGGGATGTTAGCAGTGCCTCACAGAAGGGCACACATGGATGAAGGTGTGCTGGGGCTGTATCATCTTGGCCAGGAGACTCCTTCCTGGGCTTCTGACAAGTGCCTCCTGGCCTCACTCTCCCGGGAATGTCTCTCATGACTCCCAACCCCTCTTCTGACCAGCAGTCCTCTGTCTGTATCCATTTCCAGTTCCCGACTCCAATCTGTTTATTTAACTACCTCCAAATCCTCACTGATGGTTTTGGGATTTTGCACCTTGGTCCTTCCTCTCTGGCCTGACCATTTCCAACCATTGTCCTTGTCTTTGCCTCCCACCCATCTGGGGCCCAGAGCTCTGTCACATACTTTCTGGTCATTTCCCAGCCAGGCCTCTTGATTTGAGGCTTTCAATCATAGATACACAATTAACAAATGCCATTTCTCATTTCAATTTTGTTCACAGAATTTAAAATTAAAATCAGGGAAAGAGTATTTTGATGTAGACTATTTAAATATGAAGGAAATCATTTTAATATCAGTAATATCACAACAACTGTCAAGAAAAAAGACAACCTAGCAAAAATATAGACAAGAATATAACTAATTTTCAGAAAAATAAATTCACATAGCCAATAAGCATAGAAAATGTTCAAACTCAACAATATTAAAGGAAATACAAACTCAAATAATAATGATACAACTTAAATCCATCAAACTGGATTTTTTAAAAAGGGAAATACATCTATTACTGGTATGGATAGAAGGAAAGGGTACTTTTATATTTTGCTTGCAAAACTAAATTGTTACAAGTCTTTTGGAAAGTAATCTGGCAAAATGTGTTGAAGTTTATTAAACGCATATAACCATCAACCCACTTATCCATCCTTAAGGGCTTAAGCCAAAGAAACATGTGTACCAAACATGTAAAGTTAAAAACATCTGAAACAATTTGTAATGTAAACAAATAAAAGGGGGGGAAAGGCAATCAAGTGAATATCCATCCATGGAAGAATGGTAGATCAATGGAACAAAATAGAAAGCCCAGAGATAAATCCACGCACCCTTATGGCAGAAAGTGAAGAAGAACTAGGAGCCTCTTGACGAAAGTGAAAGAGGAGAGTGAAAAAGTTGGCTTAAAGCTCAACGTTCAGAAAACTAAGATCATGGCATCTGGTCCCATCACTTCATGGGAAATAGATGGGGAAACAGTGGAAACAGTGTCACTTTATTTTTTGGGGCTCCAAAATCACTGCTGATGGTGATTGCAGCCATGAAATTAAAAGACGCTTACTCCTTGGAAGGAAGGTTATGGCCAACCTAGATAGCATATTTAAAAGCAGAGACATTACTTTGCCAACAAAAGTCCGTCTAGTCAAGGCTAAGGTTTTTCCAGTGGTCATGTATGGATGTGAGAGTTGGACAGTGAAGAAAGCTGAGCGCCGTAGAATTGATGCTTTTGAACTGTGGTGTTGGAGAAGACTCTTGAGAGTCCCTTGGACTACAAGGAGATCCAATCAATCCATCCTAAAAGAGATCAATCCTGGGTGTTCATTGGAAGGACTGATGTTGAAGCTGAAACTCCAATAATTTGGCCACCTCATGCGAAGGGTTGACTCATTGGAAAAGACCCTAATGCTGGGTAGGATTGGGGGCAGGAGGAGAAGGGGACGACAGAGGATGAGATGGTTGGATGGCATCACTGACTAGATGGACACGGGTTTGGGTAGACTCTGGGAGTTGGTGATGGACAGAGAGGCCTGGCATGCTGCAATTCATGGGGTCGCAAAGAGTCAGACACGACTGAGCGACTGAACTGAATTGAACTGATGGACACCCTATCTTTGACAAAGGAGGCAAGAATATACAGTGGAGAAAAGACAACCTCTTTAACAAGTGGTGCTGGGAAAACTGGTCAACCACTTGTAAAAGAATGAAACTAGAACACTTTCTAACACCACACACAAAAATAAACTCAAAATGGATTAAAGATCTAAATGTAAGACCAGAAACTATAAAACTCCTAGAGGAAAACATAGGCAAAACACTCTCCGACATAAATCACAGCAGGATCCTCTATGACCCACCTCCCAGAATATTGGAAATAAAAGCAAAAATAAACAATTGGGACCTAATTAAATTTAAAAGCTTTTGCACAACAAAGGAATCTATAAGCAAGGTGAAAAGACAGCCTTCAGAATGGGAGAGAATAATAGCAAACGAAGTAATGGACAAAGAATTAATCTCAAAAGTATACAAGCAACTCCTGCAGCTTAATTCCAGAAAAATAAACGACCCAATCAAAAAGTGGACCAAAGAACTAAACAGACACTTTTCCAAAGAAGACATACAGATGGCTAACAAATGCATGAAAAGATGCTCAACATCACTCAATATCAGAGAAATGCAAATCAAAACCACAATGAGGTACCATTTCATGCCAGTCAGAATGGCGGCTATCCAAAAGTCCACAAGCAATAAATGCTGGAGAGGGTGTGGAGAAAAGGGAACCTTCTTACACTGTTGGTGAGAATGCAAACTAGTACAGCCACTATGGAGAACAGTGTGGAGATTCCTCAAAAAATTGGAAATAGAACTGCCATATGACCCAGCAATCCCACTGCTGGGCATACACACTGAGGAAACCAGAATTGAAAGAGACACGTGTACCCTAATGTTCATCGCAGCACTGCTTATAATAGCCAGGACATGGAAGCAGCCTAGATGCCCATCAGCAGACAAATGGATAAGGAAGCTGTGGTACATATACACAATGGAATATTACTCAGCCAAAAAAAGAATACATTTGAATCAGTTCTAATGAGGTGGATGAAACTGGAGCCTAATATACAGAAGGAAGTAAGCCAGAAAGAAAAACACCAATACAGTATACTAACACACATATATAGAATATAGTAAATCGGTAAAGATAACCCTGTATGCGGGACAGCAAAAGAGACACAGATATATAGAACAGTATTATGGACTCTATGGGAGAGGGCGAGGGCGGGATGATGTGGGAGAATGCCACTGAAGCATGTAAATTATCATATGTGAAATGCATTGCCAGTCCAGGTTTGATGCATGATACAGGGTGCTCGGCGCTGGTGCACTGGGATGACCCAGAGGGATGGGATGGGGAGGGAGGTGGGAGGGGGGTTCTGAAAGAGGAACACATGTACAACCATGGGGATTCATGTCAATGTATGGCAAAACCAATACAATATTGTAAAGTTAAAAAACAGATAAATAAACTAATTTAATAAAATAAAATAAAATAAAAGAATGGTGACAAAATTGTGTACATCCATGCCAGGGACTGTTTGCACTTCTGAAGACAATGAACTAAGCTACTCTAGGTTGCTCGGCAGTAATTCCACAAAGCTGAATAAGAAAAGAGTGAATAACAAACAAACCCCTGGGTGTATCAGGGTAGGGATGTGAGATACAGAGGTATGGAGAAAAGTATGAAAAGATACACAATACACATGGTTGTGAACAAAAGTTAGAGGTGAAGAGTCAAGGGGGATGTGGAAAACAAGCAAAAAAGAAAAGAAAACTGAACTATATAGAACCTCAGCATATATGCTATGATCTCATTTATTATATCCATGTATACGTATACATGTATACAAATTAAAAGAAGTCATATCTCTATTTAGAAACCTACAGGGATACCCCTGATATATTAAGCAAAAGCAAAGGCAGCAAATTAATATTTATACTATGAATCTATTTTAGTAAAAGCAACTGAATCCCAGTATCTGTGCACCTAACCTTGAGCAAGGTACAAGGCATGGAATCATCACACAAGGCTGTCATTAGTTATCTCAGGAGACTGATTGCGGGGTGGGGGTGTGATAGACGTGAAGGAGATAATCAACTCCTTCATGTATTTTATATTATTTCACATGTTATAACAACCAGTCTATAACTTGAAAGACACCAAATAAAACAGAATGTTTCCATAACATTAATACATCCTTAATAGTCTAGAAATGCTACTCTTTATGGGAAAAAACTCTGAAGCAAAAGGAATTTCAAATATTTACCACTCGATTTCCATCTTCTTGGACAACTTGGATATGAAATTGTTCAATATCTTTTAAAAACGAAAACAGAGACAGTTTAACCTTCATGAAAAATATGAGTACTTTTTTTCACCCAACAGTTGTGAACTTTTTTTTTTTTATAAAAGCAAAGCGGATTAAACAACTGGCTGAAAAATAGTATTATCACAGATGGCAATCTCACAAGTAAGGTTCAAAACAAAACCCACCTTTCTCCACCCTCCCTCTACAGGCTGTCTCAAGTCCAGCGTTTACTCTGCTCCTCAATACCAACACATGAAGCATTTAACTCTGCTACTCCCCTGGCTTAACTGAACAAGTGTTTCCCTCCCCAATACCATCAGTCTTATATAGGGCTAATAGGGGCTCATTTGGCAGGGTTTATCTTCAATTTCCAAATACCAAATACCTCTTTATATGAAAATATCATATAGAAAACTCATTATGCCAGATATTAGGGGGAGGTATTTTTATAGGGGTCATTAACAGAACACTATAAACACTTTATTGATGTATAGATGGACCATTTTTCTCAGGAAGCAGTTTACATTGAGCCATATGGATCTTCTGCTGGTTCTACCTACAAAAATGTGAGATACATAATTGGGCAAGAGCAAAAGAAGTGAACACAAACCGAATCTTCAGTCTTGTACCTCCAATTATAAATCAGCTGCTTCACCTCATAACAAGAAAGACGGCTTCCTAGATAAGATGCACCAGTGAATTTTGTCCTTTCTCCATCCCTCCTTCTACTTGAAATCATCATTAAAGGATGTCCCAGTCTCATCTGCCTCTACCTGAAGGTGACCAAGTCACTATGTATCCTCGAGTTCTGCCATGGATTTCTTCCAGCTTCTAATGCCGTTCCCTCTGTCCATCCAAGCCTCCCTCCTTACATTATAGTTTCAACCGTGACAGACATCCTAAAGAAGGATGGACTAAAGAAGACAAAAATGACTGTTCTACAAACATTCTACCATGTGCCCAAACTGGAAATCCATATTTGCAGAAGCCATCACATATGGAGACAGAGCCCAAGAGAACAACAAGTGAGGCAGAAAGTCCTTCCACAGGAGTCCTAGATCTCCAACGGACATCAAAGTCAGTGGACTCTTGGACTGGTGAGTGGACAGTTAGCAGCTTCATCACATCCTATGCTTCACTAGGAGATATGCTGTTCATGAAGTCCCTATAAAAAACCTAAAGATATACTTACATTTCTCTTCTGAAAGCAGTAACAGATGATTCTCTGGTTGAGGGCAACTTTCAACATGTGGGTAGAGGAACTATAAAAAGGAAATTAAAGTCATAAGCAACTACCTTGCTTACACAATTATTTCAAAAGTTATGTTCAATTACTGTACTACTACATACCATAGAAGGGAGTGGGAACTGCAAAATAGTTTAAGCAAATTACATTCATACACACACACTATAGATGGAAGCAAGGAAGAAAAAGGAACACTTTCAGGAGCTCGGTTTTGCAGGAGGGGATTGATGGTAGGTCCAACACAATTTCTTTAAACAGTTAGGCTAAACTGTTAGCCATTCCTAGGGATGGTGCTTCCTATTTGGAATGTGTGATTCTGAAGTCAATCAAAAACAATCTCAATAAACAACATCTGAACAGAAAGTTCCATTTCACAAGCACCAAAAAAGAGTGATCGATAACAATTTCTTATGCAGCTAAACCTAGTGTTTAATTTGAGAGCCAAGTAAACAAACTCTCCACGACAACTTCCAAAGTCCCACATCCAAGAGACAAAGCACAACAGAACCAGGGACTTTCCAGGAAAGGACAGTGAGTCACAGTGTGGCATGTGGTGGAGGATTTACCTCAAAGTATTCAACGACTGCCACTGGAAGAAAAGGCCTGATCCAGCCCTTCCTCCTCCTCTGTGCCTGCCCTTATTTGTCAGCCCACAGGACAAAGCGGGCAGCCAGAAACACAAGGCCTGACACCATCAGCTGTGATAATGAGGGGAACCTGGCCATGGGATGACTCCAGTGACTTAATTCCTTCATCATTATAAGAGTAACTATAAATCTGAAGTTTCACTTTGCAACATGAAAGACAGCTCACTAGGTCCACTGGCGAATTTTGGGTTTTCCCTCCAAACTTGAAAGCGTAATAAAAGAACAGAACTTTTCACGTCCCTGTTTTACAGCCTACAGCTTTTCTAAACACTAGGGAAATTTTTGACAAAATACATTACATGGTATCCTAACTTTTCATAATGCCAAATTAGAATAGAACTCGTCAACTTTTAAAAAGATTTATCTTTTTTTTTTTTTGGCCACACTGCGGCATACATGATCTTAGTTATCCAACCAGGAATTGTAGCTATGCCCCTTGCAGTGGAAGCTTGGCGTTTTAACCACTGGACCACCAGGGAAGTCCCTAGAATTGGTTAACTTTTAAAACTGCTTGTAGTCATTTCCCTTTGAGAAAAACAAAGCATTAACTTATACCATTCTTCACAGCAGGGCTTCCCCAATGGCTCAGAGGTAAAGAATCTGCCTGCAATGCAGGAGACCCAGGTTTGATCCCTGGGTAGGGAAGATCTTCTGGAGGAGGAAATGGCAACTCACTCCAATATTCTTGCCTGGGAAAAAGCCCATGGGCAGAGGAGCCTGGCGGGCTACAGGCCATGGAGTAGCAAAAGAGTTGAACATGACTGAGCAACTAAGCACACACACACACACGCATTCTTCACAGCAATAAACTCAAAACTGTAAAATAGAAAGCAATGCAAAATTCAGCTATGAGAAGAATATTGAACTTATTTCTGCTGATTTGTGAAACTGTGTACATCAAAAAGCATACTTTGTGTACTGGAGTTGCGGAGAAGCAATGATGAAAGAAACCACACAGATAATGGAAGAGCAAATACTCAATGCCTCAAAATAAGGAGAAACTACAGATTTGGTGTTCCCTGGGTCTCCAGAGGTGACCAGGGCCTGCTGGCTTAGGGCTGTGACCTAGACTAAGGTGATGACCAGTTCTAAACCTTTGCCTGGTCTCTGTGAGGCAATCATGATTTTAAAAGTTCCATTCATGTGGTTGTTTTTATTTCTAATTTGAGGCAACCCCGGAGCAAAGACTACAAGTGAGAATATACATAAGACAGGCTTCAGACACAGCTCTACAAAAGCATGCAACGATTTTGAAGATTTTGTTTTGCTTGTTTTGTGAGTAGGAATCTATATAGACTATATTAGGAAAATAATTATTTTTGTAAATATTGAGCTAGATTGTGATTGTTAATATTCATTGATGGAAGGTACATACTATAGGCATGAGGACATGGCCAGTGTGTAATTATCCAATGAACTATCTGGAAGGTGTGATCATGCCAGTGGGGAACTCTATAACGGTCCCAGATTGAGATCCGGACTCCACTCACTACTGTCCTGAAGAAGTTTCTTCACGGAGGCTGCACAGGTAGAGGGAAAATATACTACTGGAAATCATCATGGATGTTTTGGAAAGAAAAAGGAAATAGATCACAGGGTAGGAGCAAATTTTGTGGACAATGAATGGTGTTTCTCTAAAGGAGAGCAGAATGGTGAGAGGGTGAAGGTGGGGATTTGCCATGGGTGGAGGCTTGGAGGAGTTTCTTTCTTCAGAGGCCTGAGCATGAAAGCAAGGAGCAGGGCTGGAAACTGGACAGACCAAGATGAGTGTGGGTCTACTTCACATGGGTGGGGGTGCAATTATGCACCTTGCATTTTTATTTTTTTTAATTAAGATAAAATGCACATAACAACATTCACTACTCACAGTTTTCACTATTAATAATACAATTCAGTATTTTTTAAATATATTCAGAGTGTTGTGCAACTATATATTTGTAAAACCTTTTTCCTTCCTACACTCTGATTACCCATCCTTCAACAACATCATCACTGCCTACACAGTGCTGGATAAAAATGGTAAAGAAACCAAAAGAACATGCCAGAAAAGGGAAGTGTCCCACAGTCACCCCTGCACTGAAGACAGTATAAATAAACAGAGTGGATTCCTGGGGGAGGGAATGTAGCTTACAAGTTCCAGGCCAGGCCCTGTCTGGCAGCAAGCAGCAGCCCAGAGAGAAGCCAGGAGTGATGGTGAAATGCACAACTGGAAGGACTGGCTGACAGTGGACAACCAGGCACATGAGAGACAACCCATTCTCCCAACACACACTGCCAGAGGGAGACCCAAGGTCAGAGGCTGAAAGTAGGTAGGGTAGGGGGAGGCTACACCAGGTAACTGTTCATGCAACCCAGCAGGAACGCAGGTAATCGATTCTTGTTCTCAGTGATAGTTACATTCCATACATGCCTGCTTCAGTGCTTAATCGTTTTCAATTCTTTTGTGACTCCATGGACTGTAGTCCGCTAGGCTCCTCTGTCCATGGGATTCTCGAGGCAAGAATACTGGAGTGGATAGCCATGCCTTTCTCCAGGGGATCTTTCCAACCCAGGGAAAAAGCCTGACTCTCCTGCATTGCAGGCAGATTCTTGACTTTCTAAGTCACCATGGAAGCCTTATGTTCCATAAGGTCACCACAAACACTGAACTATGAACCACTGTTCCCAAGGGAAATAGTGATAAAGGCTCCTATGAGTCTCTAGCTACAACATTTTTGTCAACAAAATAAAACAAAACTTGGTCTAATGTGTGTCCCTATTTAAAGACATTGTGGGACTTCCCTGGTGGTCCAGTGGCTATGACTCCGTGCTCCCAATTTTAGGGGAACCAGGTCCCACATGTCGCAACTAAGAGTTAGCATGCTAAAAAGATTCTGTATGCTGCATCATGATCAAAAGATCTGGTGTGCCACAACTAAAGATACTGTTGATTCGCTAGCAGTGAACTCAGTCGGCCGCACTATAAACTAATGCCTAAACGAAGTTGATCTAATGAACACACATTTTTTCTCTCTAAAGTATGTAGCAGCCTTTCTGCACTTAGAAACATGAAACACTACTTCAGCAATATACTTGGAGGACATGTTAAATATGAAATCAACTGCCAAAGAATGTGAAAAACATGGCATTAAGTTGACTATGAAAACAATGTTTGTTTATAGTCTGAGAACTGAATCTGAAAGGCAGGGTCACCTTGTTCTACCTCAGCTGGGAACATGTACATTGGGTGACAAATTTTCACATGTCTACCAACGACTGCTTTTGGGGTTACAAATGAATTTTAGTGGGTAGCAGAATTTGCAAATTCTATGTGCAAGTAATGAGGATTGACTATATCTATTTGTGTTATACACACAGTGCTTCTCCATCAGTGCATGGAGTTGAGAAATGCAGGGATTAATTATGTCATTTAAACACAGGTATTTAACCTGTCAACTCTATGAAACATTAGATAAGCCATTTTTAATGTTCCTTTCAATGTGTTTTGATATTCAATATTTTATCATGTAAAAACATCTATTATATCAAAAAACCATGATGTAATAGAGACAGAGAGCTAGATTTGAATTTTGATTTCCATGTTTGCGAGGGAAGAGGTGTTCATTCCAGCTATACCCATTCACTGGATTATTTTGAGGATTAAATGTGATAATGTGTATGAAAACACTTTTAACACCACTGTCTCTAGGTCTCATGCATTTTGATTAAAGAGATAAGTGATAAAGATATGCTCACTTACCTGTACCCAAATATAGCTATCCACTGCTTTTAGAACCTTCACATTGTTAATGGGGTGGATCTCAACCAACAAAGTTAAGCACTTTGATCCTATAAAGTAAAGGATGCTTTTAATAGTAGCAAAGTCCAGAATATTACACATTACTCTTCCACATAGGCCTGAACTTTGAAAATGTAAAACGTGTTACTTACTGTATTAGTTACTCCACAAACCAAAGCAGTTATCTTAAAATTGAGACTTCTTAAAACCGCAAGTAGATACAGAAAACATCATAAAGAATTCAATGTACATGGAATGAGAAACCAGTTCCCACTCATTTCTCAGCCATTTTTCCATCACTTCACAGGCCCTCTCAGCTTTTAAGTCTAAACAAATACATCTCAGTTCAGTGTCACTACAATTCTGTAGCACAACAGCAAATACAGTTTGTGTAGGAAAATATAAAAAAAACTTTCTGATGAATGAATGTGTCAGGGTTGACAGCAACTAGGACAGGGGCTGCGCTTCCCTCAGGAAGGGTGGAGCTGCATGGATAAAGACTCACTTATTTCCTCAGTGTCACATCTGAGCAAATGTCATTAAAGATAGTAATTAGGAGGAAGTTTTGGACACAGGCTATAATGGGGTTACCACAGATATTCAAATTTAGACCAAGAGTTTCCCTTCTCAGAAAAGGAGTTGCCTTATATTTGAGTTCTTATAACAGCTTTAATATTCTCATGTGCTTTCTCAATGACTTTATTTTGAATAATAATTTACAATTTGGGGATGGCATAGGAGCCTGGAATTGAATCAATGCCAGTTTTCACTATTTAAGAAAGCAACCTAACAATATTGCTGTATGTCAAGAAAAAAAAATGTAAAGAATATAAAATATTTTCTGGGATATTGCCTCACATTTTCAAGAACTGGATATTTCTGTAAAAACACTTTTTAGAGTTTACTGAAAGCAAAACAGTGAGTGAGTTATTATGTGGGATCACAAATACACAACAACAAAAAAAATCAAAAGTAAAGGTTGTTTGGTCGATGGATATTTAGAATAAAAATTCCAGTGACAGGTCATTGACGATTCAAAAGGGCTATACTTCTAATAACTGAGACAAGGTAAAATGAGATGCTTTGGGAGTCTGTTTGATGACTCAAAAAATGGCTCTAAGAATAAGAAATATTGATGTCAAAGATACTTGTGAAGAAAAATAGAACAGAAATGTTCTGTGAAATGTGGGAATGACAAAAAAAAAAGCAATTTTCCTTATTGTCTTAAGTGTATATAACTAATTTAATACAGTAAATAGTACAAGTTGATATTTGACTATTTCACCTCTTGCCCAAAACGTTTATATATTCCAACTAGAGGAAAAAGCTTTTTAGGGGGCAGGCAGGGGAATCTTCTCATTGGAAAAATAACAAATCACCTATATTTAGGTTTTTTGTCAATGAATCTGTTCCCAGATGAGATTATCAGCTAAATTCACTTACCTTTAAAATGGGAGGCTTATCGAGGGCAGGGCAGAAATCACCTTCCTACACTAATTTTTCATTTCTTTAGGGCAGCCCAGATACTTACTATAAGTAGCTTGATGAAAAGAGTAATTGGGCAAACAAAAATGTCTCGCAATAACATACCATGTGCTTTCACAGTGTAACGGGAAGCACTCTGGAATAGGATTCTAGAGATATCAGTTCTAGTTTAAAATCTGTCACTAACCTGATAACTATACTTCAATAAATCACGAAGCTTTCCTAGGCCTTGGTGCTTTGTTTTTAGTTTATTTTTGCTTTTTTTTTTTTTTGGCCACACTGAGTGCAGCTTGCAGGATCTTAGTTTCCCAACCAGGGAATGAACCCATGCCCTAGCAGTGAAAAAGCCAAGTCCTAACCACTGGACTGCCAGGGAATTATCAGTGTTTTGTTATTTAAAAAAAATAAAGTGAAGAACTACAGAATCAGATCATTTCTACGATCACTTTCAGCCCTAAAATCCACAGTGATTCCATGAAGTGCTTAAAGCTGTCTTAAGAATTCAGACAATCCAGGTATCAATGGAGCCTGGGAGTACATCACTGAAAGGCAAAACAGACCCAGCAGGACACCGATGCTGTAGGGAGTAGAGCAGAAGGACCAAAAGGGACAGCATGGATGGACCTCAAGGCATTATGCGAAGTGAAGCAAGTCATATTAAGAATGAAATAATGCCATTTGCAGCAACATGGATGGACCTAATGAAGTTAAGTCAGAGAAAGACAAATATCAAGATATTTATATGTGGAATCTAAAAAAAAAAATTATACCAATGGACTTATTTACATAACAGAAACAGACTCACAGACATAGAAAACAAACTTTACCAAAGGAGAAAGGATTAGGGAAGGATAAATTAGGAGTTAGGATTAACAGATACACATTACTATATATAAAATAGGTAACAAGTTCTTAGTGTTGAGCATAGGGAACTATAGTCAATACCTTGTAATAACCCATAATAGAAAAGAATCTGAAAAAAAAAAACATATGTGTGTAACTGAATCACTTTTCTGTACACCAGAGACTAACACAATATAGTAAATCAACTAAAATAAAAGACAAATACCGTATGATCTCTTTTATATGTGGAATCTAAAAAAAAAAAGCAAACCAAAACCAAAACCAGGCTTTTAGATACAGAGAACAGATTGGTGGTTGCAGGAGGCAGGGGGTAGGAGGTGAGGGGAGAAATGAGTGAATATTTTTGCTTTGTTTAACTTGAATTTAAATTAAAAAAAAAAAAAAGCACAAGCATTGGCATGGCACAGGGAGGGTGAAGAGTGAGAAAAAGAACCTGGTCAGATGCAGGTAAAGGTACGTATTGTGAAATAGTGAAAAGGTCGGAAGAGTTCAATCAAGTCTGGTTGTTTAGAAGCTCTGGAGCTCCATGGACCATTTGCAGCACTTAACTGACTACAAAGGCTCCTGGGGCCCTGGAGCAGCAGTGGGGCCAAAGACACTGCCCACAGGGACCTGCTATGCCTTAGGGAAAATATAATACCTCCAGGAAGGGTGAAAGGGGCAGCTGTGCCTGGCTTCCTATGGAAGACCATTTCCTGAATAAAACAAGTTTGCATGGCCTCAGCCAAGAAGAGAAGAAGCACTGCTGACAAAAATTTTGTCGTAAAGTTTGTAGACCAAGGAATCCTATCTTGCTTATATGAGATACATTATAGTCTGTCTCATTTGCAATGGAAAAATCTCATGATAAGCAACAGTGTTAACACCTTGAGGCAAACTACATTTTATAGTCAACTGGCTTATCAACTTATTCACAAACAAAAAATTAGCCTTCAGCAAAAGGCAAAATATTTGCATAATATTTGTTCAAAGGACTAATCATTAAAACAGATCCTATAGTTCTTTCTGGTCACATAATTTCTGAAATTGTAGCTGAACAAAAGACCTCCTAAGGGCTTCCATGATCTGTCTGCAACTCACTTTTATGTCCCGCTGGCCTTATTTTCCACCACTCTGCCCTGTTCACTCCAGTCCAGCCTCACTGACCTCACTATCCTGGAACAGCCAGAGAGTCTACCAAACACTCTGGCCTCAGGGCCTTCATGCTGACTGTTCCTTCTGCCAAAAATGTCGTTCCCCATGCTGCTGCTGCTTAGTTGCTTCAGCGGTGTCCGACTCTGTGTGACCCTATGGACTGCAGCCTGCCAGGCTCCTCTGTTCATGGGATTCTGTAGGCAAGAGTAGGTTGCCATGTTCTCCTCCAGCAGATCTTCCTGACCCAGGCATCAAATCTGGGTCTCTTGTATTGCATAGACGCATGCTTGTTGCCTCCCTCCTTTCAGGTCTCTGTTAAAAACTCCTTTAATGGAGTTTCCTAGGATCATCTCTCAAACTATCTGGGCTCAAATACTAACCTCTTCCCAATCTTTGGTACCAGCTTCTTTCTGCCTGTAGCACCTGCTTAGTCTGCAGGTGCTAATTGCCTTTTTTAATATTTCTGTTATTCATTGTTATATTATTTTCTGTACTTTCTTGTTTACTTGGAAAAAAATGCAAAGAACATGCCTGACATGACCTTTGCCTTTTTATTCTGAGATAAAGCTATTTGTAAATATGCTTGCAGTTTGACTTAGTAGCTCAATAAATCGTCATTTATCAATAAGTACTAAAAACTGTAATTTCATTACCTGGTTGAAGCTCATTACTCCTTCCTTCTTTAGCAGCTTGAACTAAACTTGTAGCTAATGGAAAAAGAAAAAAAATCCATTAGCAAATGATCTATGCAGTGGCTTGTTAAAGTTGACCAGATAATACCCAGAATAAGTGAGGGCTCAAAGGATCTGTCAGTGGATGATTAAAGTAAAATACAAAGCACTCTTTATTGTAGGTAGACTTTACAAATTCTTTATTTCAAATCTTATCTCAAAAGTACATCTTTTCCCAGAATAATGAATTATTGTAAAAATTCAATACTTTGAAACTCAAAAAATATAGCTTAGTTCTCAACTTGTAGCAATAAAAGAGTTCAACTTACCCAGCAAAGTTTTCTCCCTGTTGACTGAGCAACTGACAACTTGCAAATCTTTCTCAAATGTATAGAGATGCTATTAAAACAGAAGGATTTTTTTAATTTGTATTTTTATGTTAAATAACAATTTTATGAATGCAAATCCCCACTCAGCTCTTTAGCAAGTATCACTGTAGCAAATATTTTATTAAAGGACCACCAATGAACCAGTTTATCTATACTGAGAAGTTTCAGATTATTTTTTAAGAAAAAAGTTTGCTATTGTAGGCCATGTTTGGCACTGAAATTTAACCATGAGACAACACAGTGTAATGGTTAAAAGCTCAGACCTTGAAGTCAAGCTTGACCCAGGCTCAAACCCTAATTCTGTCACTTGCTAGCTGTGTGACTTTGGATGAGTTACTCAACCATTCTATCCTCCCATCAGCAAAATAGGAATCATGTTACTACCTATCTTGGGAGATCCTTAGAAGTGCTAAGTTAAATAATCCATGTGAGAATACTTACCACAATGTCTGCCACACATAATAAGCACTCAAGGGTGAGCAATTAGGATTATGAAGGCAAGTTAACATATTAATCAAATTACATAACTATGACATCATTAACTATGTCTAAGAGACTGTCACAAGTACACCTCCTAAAGGATGCCCATATTTAGAATACTGGCAAAGTAATCTGCTATTTTTATTTAACCTGTATTTTATTTTCTTGTTGTTTAAATGTTGCAAGATTCTATTTCCTGTAATATCAAAGAAAATTAAAATGGTCATGCAGAAGGAGGATGTGAGGTGCAGACTGAGGAAATGGAGACAATCACAGTTATATTAAGCAAACTCTCTTAAAACATATTCAGGGTATAAGGAAAGATAGAATCTTAGACTTCAGGAGAGAACAAGTTAAGAGAACAGTGACTAGCAGAACTATTAAGAAGGTAAATAGTACTTGCAGACTGAAAAAGCACTGAGAACATACTAGAATGCAATGGCCAAAAGTTGATAAAAAACGTCGAGAAGTCAGGAAAAGTAAACTTTGAGCTAATAAGAAGGCTCTGAATTCATGTGACAAATTATGGTTTCCTTTATTCTTGCTCTGAGGGATTCTTATTTATAAGTAAGAAGAGGCATGAATGTATATACTTAATTGTAACTGCTTCATCCTTTTAATTATAAAATAACACACATAGTCTAATAAGTGTTTAAAACATTCAAACACTACCAAATAAAAAGTCTAAGTTCTCCATTATATTCACCCAATCCCAACCCCTTTTGAAAAAGAAACATTTTGTAATTTACTCTGTAGTCTTTCAGATCATTCAAAATGAGTTTTTAATATATTTACACACATATGTATTATGTCATTTTCTTGCAAGTTTTTTTAAAACATAAATGGAATGCACTATACTGGCAACTAGCTTTTTCATGTAATAATGTGTTTTGGAATGATTGTGACAGTGTACATTTATAGACTTCTCAGTTCCTTGATATTTACAAATTATTTTTACATAGATACAAAGGGACCCTCTCGCATTTGCCTCAAGAATTAGACAAGCCTGTCACATTAACCAATGTCTTATGTGAGTTGTCTGGGGAAAGATTAAGAAAAAGAGGCTGGTTCTATAACTGGATCTTTGAGAAATAACGAGAAGAAAATCAGTGAAGTTCTGCAGACGCAGAACTCAGAGTCAGAGGTCATTCTGACATCCTAAGCTTCTGGGAAACACACATCCTAGGGAGGCCACTGGACTTCCTACATTCCTACAGAACATGGGATAATTGGTTTGAGCCTATTCAGCTTAAATTTCAAAGGACTAAAAGACTGCAGTTGACATTTGGTCTAGGAGTCCTCACACTTTTTTTTTTTAAAGACAGTATAAAAGGAGAAGAGAAGGAAGACAAAGAAATATAAAATAAATTTGTATCTTAAAAAAAGGAAAACTAAAGGCAATAAAATAACTGATAACTAATGTATAATTTATGTTGATTTTACCTCATTTTGTTTGGTTTGGTAATCATACAATCCAAAGAAGACATTTCCCTTATCATCCTGAAAAGAAAAAATTAACTAGATGTTTATTAAAGGTCATTGTTTAGGAATTTACTAGTTTTAAAAGAAATCTGCAATAATTCAACCAGTATTAGCAATAAGCACTCTAAAAGTAGCCTGCTGTGCATGTCAGAGAATGTTTCCTATAGCAACACAGGTCAAGCGGGGAAAGGGAACCAAGAACCAAACGTACAGCTCAGTGAGTTTGAGGGAGCCTGTCTATAGGACACAGCATAGTGAAGGAGCAAATCTTTTTCTACTTTCATTTATTTCTACAAAAGAATATGAACGATGGATACTGAAAGTAGGTAGAATAAGTCCATGATAGTCTTATAAGTAAAACTTCTTGGCAAATAGATGGCGAAACAGTGGAAACAGTGACAGATTTTATTTTCTTGGGCTCCAAAATCACTGTGGATGGTGACTGCAGCCATGAAATAAAAAGATGCTTGCTCCTTGGAAGAAAAGCTATAACAAGTCTAGACAGTGTATTAAAAAGCAGAGACGTTACTTTTTGACAAAGGTCTGTATAGTCAAAGCTATGGTTTTTCCAGTTGTCAGGTATGGATGTGAGAGCTGGACAATAAAAAAGGCTGAGAACCAAAGAATTGATGCCTTCAAACTGTGGTGTTGGAGAAGACTCTTGAGAGTCCCTTGGACTGAAAGGAGATCAAACTAGTCAATCCCAGAAGAAATCAACCCTGAATATTCATTGGAAGAACTGATGTTGAAGCTGAAGCTCCAATACTCTGGCCACCTGATGAGAACTGACTTATTAGAAAAGACCCTGATGCTGGGAAAGACTGAAGGCAGGAAGAGAAGGGAACAGCAGAGGATGAGATGGCTGGATGGCATCACCGACTCAATGGACATGAGTTTGAGCAAACTCCGGGAGATGGTAAAAGACAGGGAAGCTTGGGGAAGAGTCAGACACGACTAAGCAACTGAACAACAACCAAAAACTTCATGAATCATAGAATTCCTTGAATGTAGCATCCTCATGGATACAAATTAAAATAACTTTTTTTAAGCAAAAAAAGTATACAACTTGCAAAGCAAACTGGCCACTGCAATTATTCTTTCATGTTTGACTATTACAGTAAAGTTATCCACAAAGTTAAATTTTCTTTCCTTATAACAGTTAACATTGAAAACACACTGTTAAATAATAATGCCTCAAAACTCTGAGTATACAGAAATCCAAACAGATGATATACAGTAATAACATTTAATGTTTTCTCAAAGATAAAAACTTAACATATTGATGAGGTTTAAATATGTCTTACTTGGCACTTTTCCTCTAGAGGATGAAACTGTTCATTTATTCAAAACCTTTGAGCACTGTATCAGACATTGGGTATAGTTTTATTTTATTTAAAAAAGAAAAAACATTACATAAGACTGAATTTCAATTACCCTATTCAATCTCACAAAATTAAAAAAAAGTCATATGTTAAAGATCAAATGCCAACAAGTCTTATTTACTACACCTTAAAAAGATAAAGCATAAAACTCTGTTGAAAAATATATATATATGTAAATGGTTAAAGAGTAAATTTTATGTTAAGTATGTGTGTGTGTGCTTAGCTGCTCTTTGTGTTCAATGCTTTGCGATCCCATGGATGCTTTGCTCCTTTATCCATGGAGATTCTCCAGGTAAAACTACTGGAGTGGGTTGCCATGCCCTCCTCATATTATGTATATTCTACCACAATTTAAAAAAGAATATAGACTTACCTTATAGGTATAAATAATATTTCTGTTTCTTTCAACATTTAGTACACGTAAGCACTCATAATTGTTTTCTAAAACACCTTGAACAGAAATAATCACAAGTTAATATCTAGAAGGGGATGTTTAAAAACATACCTAACAAAAATATATCTGCATTAGACTTTTTTTCTTTTCTTTATTTATTTTTTAATTTATTTTAGTTAGAGGCTATTTACTTTACAATATTGTAGTGTTTTTTTTTTACAGCCAAATACAAAAGAACACTGATAATTCCATTATATAGAGCTTAAAACCAGACAAAGCTAATCTATTTTACTGGAGATCAGATTAGTAATGACCTTTAAGGAAGAGGAAAGTAGTGATTAGCAAGTATCTCAAGGGAATCTTGCTAATGGAAGTGTACATTGGACAAAACTAGCAGAATCCACTAAGGCTAAATATATATGGCTCAACAATTGTCTGTGTACTTACATCTCAACAGAAGTATATACATAGTTTGGCAAATGACACATATGACATATACAGCACTATGATTCATAATAGCCAAAACTGGAAACCCAAAACATTCATTAAGCAAAGAACTAATAAATCATTATATATTCAAGCAATGGAATGTTATATAATAATAAGAATTAATTAACTTGCTGTAACATGCATAAATACATAAATAATTGAGTAAAAGAAACACATATTTTCACTCCTCCCCAAAAAGGCACAAACTGTATGATTTAATTTATACACAAGTTTCAAAAACTGGCAAAAAGAATCTATGGTGCTAGATGAATGACAGCTGAAAAGGAGTACGAAGGGAATCTTTGGAGTTCTATTAACGTTCTCCTTCCTGTTCTGAGTGCTGCTTCCACGGAGGTGCCTCACTTTGTAAAAAATTAACTGAGCTGTGCACTGTGATCTGTATACTTTTCTGTATGAAGGCCATCTTCAACGATGGATATAAAGATTGTTTACACAAAACATTTAACTTGTAAGTTAACTGATCATCACCTTTCTTCTAAAATTTTAGGATATTCCTCTGAATTCTACAGTTAAAGGATTCAAACACTGGTTAGAAACAGCATCATCGTCATTAATCAGAGAGAAACGCATATTTCCCCAATTTCCTCAAAATAAATTGCTTAAACTTGACTCATCTTCCCCACACAAGAATAGTGTTTTTAGATGTTAAAATATCATGTTGATTATGACAAATACCAATATTCAGGAAAAAAATACGCAAAATACCCTATAAATCAGAGCAAATTTTAGCCTGTATTCCTGATTAAAAAGGAAAAATCAATATACAAAATCAGGATAGTTGGTGAGCTCAATCTCTGAACTGGAGCTGGCAGTGGAAAACATTTAGAGAGGCAAAGAACAGGTTCACTAAGAACCCAGGAATCATCCTGCGATCTCTCTTCCCAACTCTTCACAGAAAGAAACTGCATGGATTTTCTGCAGACACGGCAAAGGGAGGGGCAAGTGTTGCTTATATATCTGTGTATACAACTTTCAATGTCTAGTGAGGTATCAGAAACACTTCTCAATGATTAAAAAATAATAATAATCACTTGGTCTCTTGGGATAATAGTATGATTCAGTTAGCTTACTGCCGAATAGCAAAGAAAAGGTAAACAGAATGAACTGTTTCCTCTATCATACTTAGAATAGGAAAATGGGTAATTACTGAAAAATCCTTTAAGGTAGATTTTGCAGACATCTAAAGAGAATTTCTGTGAGTTATTTTTCATCCTGCATATGACTCAAAACTCCTGGAATGGAATGTGTCAATATTTTGCAAAGTATTTTTTTTTCTTTCCCGATTATAAGGATGCTGGGACTTTCTCAAAAGTACACTTAAAAGGTTTTAACTAAGATAAGAAACTGCTTTATAAGATTCTTGCTAAGAAAATCCAATTTCCTTGCAAAAGCACACCCATTTTCAAATCACTATAATATTAAGAGAAAAAAAAGTCTTCAACAAGTGCAGATTACAACAAATGATATATGCATATTCCATTAAATCAGTAGTTCTCAAGGCTGGCTGTGTTAGAATCATCAGGGGAAATTTTAAAAGAACATGGATGCCCAAATCCTGCCCCGAAATATTCTGATTTTTTTGAGCTGGTGAAAGTCCTACTCTCTCCTGTGTGTGTTTTTAAGTTCGCTTTGTTATTCTAATGTGCAGCCAGTACTGAGAACCACTGAACTACATGCTTATAATATACATTAAACAATATTTATTAGACAGTACAATTATAACCAGCTTATAATGTAATCATGATATACAGATTTGAAGGAAATAATAAAAATTATGCCTTCATGGGTCTGTTAGGGAGCAATGACTGCAGTCTTAAATAATCCTGCAGTTAAGCACATGGTTCTCATCTCTAGGACATTTGCATTAGATAAATTTGGCTATACTGGAAATCCAGAGAGTGGCATCTTACCACATACTATAAACCTGCAAGCCCTTCCCCTTCAGATTAGCTGCTCATGTTTTAGACACACCCTTTTAAAAGACTTATTCAATAACCTCTTTGCTTATTCATTCTGACTATTCTCCCACAGTTCACCACTGGAAAGTCCAGAGGAGGAAGTTTAGCAATTTCAAATGAGGAAATGTGGTTTAATTTTACAGTTTAGTTAAATCAGAGTTCATGAAGAAAAAATGTAGCATTTTGATAGATACTTGCATAAAAGTAAATCTATTATTAAAAAAATAAATAACTAGATACTAAAGGTGTTGGCAAGTCACAGTTCTTGTGAAATTTAAGCTGGTTTGCCACATAGTCTCATCCAGCTCAATGTATTCTTTGCTAAACACCAGTGCTGCTGCTACTGCTGCTAAGTCGCGTCAGTCGTGTCCGACTCTGTGCGACCCCATAGACGGCAGCCCACCAGGCTCCCTCGTCCCTGGGATTCTCCAGGCAAGAGTACTGGAGTGGGTTGCCATTTCCTTCTCCAGTGCATAACTTTAAAAGATGTTTACCAAGTACGCAGATTTGGTTTCCAATTGCTATGAAATAAGATAAATCTCATATAAAAGTATTTCTTTTCTTTCCAATGACTGACTATAGGAGCATGGGGAGTCTCACAGCCTTATACAAAAATTTGAACTAGTATCTAAAACACAGATCAAGGAGTGCTAAAATATGATTATACCTATGACATTTCTATTCTGTACATAATTCACATAAATCCTCCTGTTCAACATGACTAGATGCTATAATTCCTAAGCTTATGAAGTAAACATCATTATGTGATTTATATTTAATATTCTGGATAAAATGAGGAAAATCAAGGGTGGGATGATGAAGCCATAAAGAGAGAAGAGACTCAGAAAAGGAGACTAGGAAAGCAGCGGAAGGAATAGTGAACAGGAAGGACAGTGGCAAGAGAAGACTGAAACAATAAACAAAAATAATGTGACGAAGCCAATCCTCTGGCCCCCAAACGTGTCTGGGGGTATCTAGGAGGCAACAACAAAAGCACTACCCTTGAGGCAGTCACTTGGTACAATATATCACTTCCCTGGAAAAGCTGAATAATTACAATATTAGAAAGAATAATCAGTCTGGAATATTACTAGATTCTAACAAATTCACAAATCTAGTACTAATCGACACGGACAAGGAGACACAGGAATGGAAACCTACATTCTTCCTGGTCTTAAGTATATGTGACATTGAAACTCAGAAAATTTACATACCACAGATTTTTTCTTAAGTTTCCTGAGGATCTGATACATCCCAAGAGGAGACTAAGCATTAGACACAAAAATTAATATATAAAATCTATTATATTGCTACATACCAGTAATAGTACATATAATGTTTTTAAATGTGCCATTTATGAGAGCAACAAAAACTAATAATACCTCAGGAGTAAATCTAGCAAATCTTCATGAAGAAAATTCTAAGACTTGTTAAGAGTCATAAAAAGGCTCTAAATAAATAACAGGCTATATACTTTGTTCACAGTTGGGAAGATTTAATATTGTAAAGATGCAACTTCTCCCCTAGTTGATCTATAGATTCAATGTAACTCAAATAAAAAATCCAACAGAGTTTTTGGTGAAATCTGACAGGCTGATTCCAAAATCTGTATGTAAGAACAAGGAGCATAAAATAGCCAAGAGGATCCCAACAGTGACTGAGGTGAGGAGACTTACTCTACCAGTTACCAAGACTTAACAGAAAGATAGTTATTAAGATGTCTTCACCTTATATTGACCAATGGAACAAAATTTAAAACCCAGAAAAGAAGACTCACACGCATACGGAAACATGATGTGTAAAGGAAGTGGTTTTGCTGTCAATGAGAAAAGGTAGGGCTATCTGGTTAGTGACCGTAGAACTACTAGCTATTAACACAGAAAAACAATGCAGTTTACAAAAGAATATTTTAACACATGTAAGCTATAGATAATAACAAAATAAAACCATGTAACGATCACCCAGCTTAAAAGTAACCGATATCAAGACTACTTCTAAAGGCTCCAGTGTTCCCCTATCTGATTCCTATATCACATTACACATAGAAATACATTCCAGATGAATTTTAAAAATAACAAAATTCAAAAAGAAAAGCTTTAAAGCTTTTAGAAGTTAATATAAAAATGCCTATACGGCTTCTAAGTTTCTTTAAAATATCCCAAAAGCACAAACCATAAAGGAAAAACACTCACAAATTAGACTACATTATAATCAAGAACACTTATTTATCAATGGTAATTACAAACTGAAAAAAAACAACAGATACTTGCAACATATATGATAAACAAAGGACTAGAATCCAGCATTAAGAATGCCTTAAAATCAATATGGAAAAAAACCCCACAACAGAAAAACAGACAAAAGGATGAACACCCTACAGAAGAAGAAACACAAATAGCCAGTTAAGTATATATAGATGTTCAACCTCAGACCATAAAGAAGTATTATTTAGACTCACCAGTCTGACAAGAAATTAAACACTTGGAAAAATCAAGAGCTTGTAAAGATACAGAGTACAAAAAACATTTTGATAACACAAATGATACAAGTATTTTGGATAGCAATTTGGTACTACCCAGGAGGTAACCCAGTAGATAGAGAATCTGCCTTCAATGTCTTAGACGCAGGAGACGCAGGTTCGATCTTTGGGTTGGAAGATCCCCTAGAAAAGGGCATGGCAACCCCCTTCACCATTCTTGCCTGGAGAATTCCACTGACAGAGGAGCCTGACAGGCTACAGTCCATAGGGTCGCAAAGAGTCGGACACAACTGCAGCAACTGAGCACGCAGGAAGAGAGAAGATGTGCACGGCCTGTGACTCAGCAACCTCACTGCCAGACATCTATCCTAGAGAAGTTTGCACCAGGTGACGTGCACACGGTCAGTAAGAGCATTGAGTATAACAGCAAACCCCAGAAACCTCCCAAATGTCACCATCAGGAAAAGGATAAGTAAGCTGGGTTCCCTAGGGAACACCCTGAGACACTTTAGTACACAGGATATTTACTAGATTGTGCTTATTAAAGTGGGATTAATGCCTGTAACAGGAAGGAGAAGAAAGCAGGACCAGGGCAGGGGGAAGAAGTCAAGCTGCAATAAAGGTCCAGTGGCCTCAGGTGATGTTGAGGTCCTCCATTAAGGAAACTCAAGAATTGAAATGAATTGCCACAGTTGTCCCATGTGAGTCAAAATGCCCAGGCTTTTTTATCCTACCTGAACCCCTTATTATAGGAGGGCATACCTAAAGGGGCATAAACTTGGGTGATACAGCCCTCTGCCAAGGCCATCCCTAGAGATGCTGACATCTGAGGCCTCTGCTACCACATTCACAGCACCTGGGACAAGCCCTTCCTTGAAACAAAGATCTAAGCATTGCATCTCCATGTTTACCATATTGTATAGGCACACAAATGGAATACTATATAGCAGTGAAAAGTAATGCCCTATAGCAGTCAACATGGCGCTAGTGGTAAAGAATCCGCTTGCCAATGCACAAGATATAAGAGATCCAGGTTAGATCCCTGGGTTGGGAAGATCCCCTGGAGGAGGGCATGGCAACCCACTCCAGTATTCTTGCCTGGAGAATCCCACGGACAGAGGAGCCTGGCAGGCTAAAGTCCATGGTATCACAAAGAGTCAGACATGACTGAAGCAATTCATCACACATCACATACCAGTCAACATGGATAAATCTTACAATACTGAGAAGGAAAAAAAAGCAGAAAGAATACATATGATATTCTTTCACTTACTTAAAGTTCACAAACAAGAAAAGGAAATGATATTTTGCCTAGGGAGACAGATACAGGTTAAAACTACAAATAAGATTGAAGGAATGTGAAAATATAAAAGTTTAAACGGTTGTAGGCAACAACATATAGATGAGGAATATAAAGAGAAATAGGATCAAATAGGGAGACCCAAGAACCGACAAAAGTCTTGCTAGTGTTCTATTTTTAATACAGGTACATGGTTTTGCTTTTATATTATTTATAGCTTACATGTGTTAAAATATTCTTTTGTATAACTGTTTTAATTTTTTTAAGGAACAAATATTTTCTTCATTTATTTCAGGAGAAATAATTTCCCCAAAGTTCAACCCAGAACCAGGAACAGAGGCAGTAACCAAATCTGGTCTCCTTATTTCTTAACCCCCTATTGACTAAAATGTTATCCCACTGAATTTCTGCCTGGCTAAGTTAGCCTAGCTCTCTGGCTATTTTGCCAGAAATATGTCATACATCAGGAGTACTACTTAGCACCACTAAGAAGTCTTCAACTGTATTTATTGATGTAAAAACATTAAGGCTTCAAATTTAGAGAGCAAGTCTGCAGAGAGGAGACTTTAAAATGGTATAATTATTCATAATTTACATTTGAAAAGCCGATACTTTGAAAGGAAAATAATTTGCACAAATGTGTGGAGTCAGAGCTGTGCTAGAAATAAAATAGAATTCCAGATTGCTCTGCCAGTGCTACAAATTACAGCAGAAGAAGAATTAACTTGTGGGGTTTTTTAAGCTGCCACCACTAGTGATTATCAGAAGTAACAATGTCTTTTAGTATAACAGGGCTAATATTTTTGCCAAGCTGCTCTGTAGGAGCAAAATACTACCAATATGAGAAAAGGCTGGTATTTCTAGTAAGTTTACTTTCTGAGGACCCAAGGGTATCTGCTGTTTGGTGGAATGTCAATGCACAAGTCTATGTGTCTTCACAGATGAATTAAAGACACAAGGAAGCCAAAATCTAACCGGCTCACACACAGCTTTTCAATCACAACACATTATGAAACATAAGACTGTGGCATTTCACACTTCATCTAACTTCTCATTCTCAAGCACCTGCCACTTAGCTATATGAGATGGTCCAGAGAAAAGGGGCTTACCAGGTGGCGCAGCGGTAAAGAATCTGCCTGCCAATGCAGGAGACTCAAGAGACACAGGTTCGACCCCGGGGTTGGGAAGATCCCTTGGAGTAGGAAATGGCAACCAGCTCCATATTCTTGCCTGGAAAATTCCATGGACAGAGGAGCCTGGCAGGCTATAGTTCACCAGGTAACAGAGCCGGACATGACTGAGTACATATGCCAGAGAAAGGACTACTTTGTGTTGAAAAGCACAAATCTTCAGAAACTCTTTAGACATCCAGGAGACTTTTTAAAATGCAGCACCCCCCAACCCCCCACCCCCCTACCCCGCCAAAGTGAGCCTTTACAATAATGACACTACCACTGCTGCTAGGTCGCTTCAGTCGTGTCCAACTCTGTGTGACCCCATAGACGGCAGCCCACCAGGCTCCACCGTCCGTGAGATTCTCCAGGCAAGAACACTGGAGTGGGTTGCCGTTTCCTTCTCCAATGCATGAAAGTGAAAAGTGAAAGTGAAGTCGCCCAGTCATGTCCGACTCCTAGCGACCCCATGGACTGCAGCCTACCAGGCTCCTCCATCCATGGGATTTTCCAGGCAAGAGTACTGGAGTGGGGTGCCATTGCCTTTCCGCTAGTCGTTAGTCAAACTCACTAGCCAAATTGAAGTTTGTTTTTTTTTTAAGTCTTTATTGAATTTGTTAGAATATTGTTTCTGTTTTATGTTTTGGTTTTCCGGCCACGAGGCATATGGGATCCTAGCTCCCTGGCCAGGGATTGAACCTGCACCCCTTGCATTGGAAGGTGAAGTCTTAACCACTGGGCTGCCAGGGAAGTCCCAAACTGGAGTCGTGAGCTAGACAAAGATGACTCTGTATTTGGAACCAAGAGAGCCAACATGCCAAAACAAGGAACCCTACAAATATTCTGCTAAAACCACAGGATAGAAAACTGTCTCCAGTGATGAGGGGAAAGGAGTTGTAGATAAGGGTAATTTGATAGCTGTTTCCCAAAAATGCCTTCCAGCAGTCTACAGTGCTTAAGGAAAACCAGAAGTGGGGGAAATACACTGAAGTGGCTAGCTCCTGTGCACAACCGGGATTCCAGGGTATCATTGCTTAGGACCTGAACCTAAGCCCTGAAGATGCAACATTATGTAAAGCAAACTTCTCTTCTTACAAAACAACATGAGAAATCACGGAGTTCCCCTTCTTTAAAGTTTCAATTGATCAATGCTGGGAAGGCTCAAAAGTCACTTTTCACTCCCTCAAAATCAAAGGATTTCTGAGACACACGAAAACCAAAGCCTCAACTGCGGGAATGTATTCCAATCCACCCTGAGAAAGTAGGGCAGGACACCTGAGCATCTTTTCTTTCTCATAAGGTGAGACCTTCCAGCCCCTAGTCTTGCTAGAGCCCCTACCCGGGTGACAAATCTTTTTAAAACAGGTGAGATGTGAATGAAGTATAGAGAACCACCCTCTCCCACTCCCCGCAGCCTTGAGCGAGGGGAGCAGAGCCTGGGCAGCTGTTTCTCCTGCCTGATGAGATGATGCTTAGGGTACCACTAGTGTCCCCTGCCTTTCTACTTAAGGTGACTTACTGTGGGCAAACAGTAAGCCAGAAGATGGAAGACTCGCCAGAAGAAGCAGCGTAGCTCGGCCGAGACTTTGCCCAGGGGCTGCCCCTCCAACCTTCACCCAGCGGCCCGGGGTGAGGATGGCAAAGCCCCAGCCCCGACTCTAAAGAGGGCAAGCTTCCCCTTTCAGGACCAAACTTCACAGGTTGGCAGGGGGCACAGGCTGCCGCTCACCACTTGTGCTCACCACTTGGGCGCAGCCCGAGAATCCCTAGGTATGAATGACTGTCCCGCCTCCACTCCCCCCACGGCCCCCCGGCCAGACGCGCCCCCCGCCCCGCCCCCCGGCCAGACGCGCGCCTACAGCACCTGGGCCGCCGCCTCCGGCCCCGGCGGCCGCTGACGCCGCCAGCTGCACCCGCAGCCACGGAAGTACGTCCTTCCCGAGATCGAAGTCGGCGATCAGACGGAGAGCCATCGCCTGGACGCGGCCACGGAGCGGCTCTGGGGCCCCGCGCTGCGGGCATTCCCGGCCCTCTGCGCACCACCGCGCCCGACTCCGGCCCCTCCTTCTCTCCCCTCCCCATTCCCCCCCACACCCCCGCCGCCGCTTTCGGTTCCGCCGCCTCCGGGGCCCGAGAGGCCCCAGCACCGCCTCCTCCCGGCCCGCGCCGCGCACGCGAGCCTCGAGCTGCGCACACCCGGCTGGGGGGAAGGGAGACTGCGGCGCGGGGACCAGACCCCACCCGGCCCCAAACCCGCCGCTGGCACTCTCCAGGCTGAAGGCAGAGAAGAAGGATTTGGTCTTTTAAGAGCTGTGGATGTAAATGTATGGCAAAAACCACTACAATATTGTAAAGTAATTAGCCTCCAATTAAAATAAATAAATTAAAAAAAAAAAGCTGTGGAGATGTGGCTGGACCGATGGTTTCCAAATTATGCTGCACGTTACATGTGGGCACTAGGTGTTTGGTTTTTTGTTTGTTTTTCCCTCTTTTAATGCCCAAGTGAGTCCACTGTGCAACAAAGTTCGGAAACCAGTTGGCTAGAGAGAGGTAATACTAGCTGGTTCACCTGCGAAGTTTCAAGTTCATCGCCAAGGCCAAAGAGGGTGGCGACTTGGGCCTATTAGACCCAATTTCAGGGTGACGGTGTTTTATTAGTATTATTTAGGTAGTCAGTAGCAGCGAAGAGTGTGTGAAAAAGACGATTCTATTTTAAGAGAGATGGGGAGACACTGGAAAGGGTCAGTTGGCTCAACACAAACAGGTCCTCTGCCTGTTTAGGAGATTGTTCCCTACACTGGCTTCAACGGAGCTGAATTAAGGCTCCCTTTGCACTTTATCTTTTAAAAGTGCTCTCCTTCTTCCAGGGTCACCTGTCACTTTGGACGCCATCTCACCCCCATACAAGTACAAACAAGTCCAGTGTTGCTTTTTGTTTGTTTGTTTGGTTTTTAATCTTGCCACTCAGGTTTCTTTCCAACTGAGAGTGTTCTGTTACTACTGCTTGCTGTACCTTTGGCACTGCAGATCCAATCCATCCTGAACACGAATGCCAACTTATTACTCTCCCTCAAAGCTGTCTTCATGTCCCTATGTAAAGACCTGGAGGAAAGCCGACCCCAGGAACAAGTGCCTATGCTTTACCTGACCCTTCCAGCCTTTTCACCTAGACCTTCAGTTCCCAGGTTGGCCTGACTCCAGAAACCCTCTGATTCCACCATCTTCCCTCTGGGGGGAAAAAAAAAAATCACCAGAGCCTTCCAAGCTGGATCCACAAAGTCTTCCTACAGCTTCAGCCCCTAGTGACCTTCCTAACCCTGAACTTCTAGAGAAGTGTTGCTAGCACACTTCATTTGACAATCAAATACCACATGGAGACATCAACTGAGTTTTGCGTCTTGGCACACTTCTCTGCAGCAGCACCCAGAAGTTGCTTGTCCGTTACTGAAGAGTGAGTAAATGCAGTAACAGACTAAGGAGCTCTGTGTCACGTTTCTCAAAGTGAGGGTCTGAAAATACCTGCATTGCAGTCATCTGGGAAGGTGTTTTACAATGTGGACTCCTGGGCCCTAGTCTAGACTTGGGCAAGGCATAGAAAATGTGCATTTTAACCAGAGTCTTAGGTTGCAAAGAGCTGGACACTACTGAGCAACTAACAGCTTCACTTTTTTTCTTTTTTAAGGTGATTTTTTAGGCTTGCTAAGATTTGAAAGCTTCCTCTGTAAATAAAGATAAAAGAAACTCTTGATTTTCTCATACAGACATGTTTCTCCAGTTGAGGTAGTGGTTGATTTCAGGTAGTTCTCCACTTCTCACCACCATATTCATAAGAAAATCATCCTACCTGTAAAGTGCATGAAACTCTTAACAGAAATGCTTATTCAGGCTGATAATATTGGGAGTGCATAAAAGTGAGACCACTGAAATCATGGGGAGATACTACACTGAACCTTTCATAGCAAATGGAGCAGGTTGCCTTTGTCATACAGAAACGTCTTCACTTTCCTATTTTAAAAATTCAGTAGGTTTCTGATTTTTTTTTCTGTTAACCTCTATTTTTGCGAAGCAAGATTGATTTTATAGTCCTCATCAAGCAGTGTTTATATAAAAATTCCCCTCAAAATAAATTTAAGTAAAAAAGAACGCAGAGTTCAGGATGGGGAACACATGTACACCCATGGCTGATTCATGTGAATGTATGGCAAAAACCACCAAAAAATAAAATTAAAAAAAAAAAAGAACATAGAGAAGGTGAGAAATAATAACTAAGGTACCAGAAAGATACAGCCAAAGTCATAAAAACAGTATACAAATAGATGAGTTTTGGAGATAACTCACTAAGGAAAAGATTAGTGAATGGTGAGGTTTTTGTAATTGTATAGTCACTAAGTTGCATCCGACTCTTTCGTGAACGCTTGGACTCTAGCCTACCAGGATCCTCAGTCTGTGGGATTCTCCAAGCAAGAATATTGGAGTGGGTTGCGATGCTCTCCTCCAGGGAATCTTCCAGACACAGGGATGGAACCCAGCATTGACAGGGGGATTCTCTACCACTGAGCCACCAGGGAAGCCCTGAAAGGTGACTTACTGGTTTACAATTTGTGGAAGGTAAATAGGAAAAGAAGGTTATGGCCAACCTAGATAGCATATTTAAAAGCAGAGACATTACTTTGCCAACAAAAGTCCGTCTAGTCAAGGCTATGGTTTTTCCAGTGGTCATGTATGGATGAGAGAGTTGGACGGTGAAGAAAGCTGAGCGCCGCAGAATTGATGCTTTTGAACTGTGGTGTTGGAGAAGACTCTTGAGAGTCCCTTGGACTGCAAGGAGATCCAATCAATCCATCCTAAAGGAGATCAATCCTGGGTGTTCATTGGAAGGACTGATGTTGAAGCTGAAACTCCAATACTTTGGCCACCTCATGCGAAGAGTTGACTCAATAGAAAAGACCCTAATGCTGGGTAGGATTGGGGGCAGGAGGAGAAGGGGACGACAGAGGATGAGATGGTTGGATGGCATCACTGACTCGATGGACATGGGTTTGGGTAAACTCTGGGAGTTGGTGATGGACAGGGAGGCCTGGCGTGCTGCAATTCATGGGGTCGCAAAGAGTCGGACACGACTGAGCAACTGAACTGAACTGAAATAGGAAAAGAATGCTGATGGATTATCCTTTAGCTCTAGAGAAGGCAGAACTGGATAATGTCCTATCTTTAGTTAAAAAGCTGTTTCTTTGATGGATGTGTTAACTTGACTGTGGTAATCATTTCACAATTTATATTAAACCTCACATTGCCTCCAAAACATTACCTCCAAAAAATAAAAAATATTACCTCCAAAAAAAAAAAAAGAAAGAAAAGAAAGCTGCCTCAGAATTATTACATACTGGAACTGTCTTTTGGATAGAGTAGGGATATTCTGCTTTTGGAGGGTTCTAAGAATTAACCATCATCTTTCTTAATATCAGAGCATAGGATAGAGTTGGAGATTTAAAGATCTTATAATCAAGACCTTTATTTTATAGATGAGGACACAGGCTTAAAAAGGTGTCTGGTCTCAAGAAGCAAAGCTAGTAGTTAACCACAAGGTTGGGATCAGAACATAGGTCTACGGCAACTGGTGTTTGTGTTGATTATGTTCAGTGAACTGACTTAGAAGACTCAAATTACCATCCAGGCTGAGGATTCCTAGTTATACAAATACCACACCCTACCTGGAGTGGAATTCTGGGACCACAGTGAGAAATCACAGAATTTGAACCACATAACTTCTTCAAAATAGCCTAGGTTCTTTGTAGTTTCATCTAGAGTTTTAGAGTTGAAGAAAAACTGAAGGAATTGGAAATGTGGGATGAGTGATTCATTTGTAAATGAAAATAGTTTATCTAATAGAGATGTTAAAATTAAAAGTTTCACACCATTCTTCTAACCAAGAAAGGACTTCTGAAAGTGGGAAACTATACATGTTGATTTTGAAGAAGTTAGAAAATGGCTTATTTAACAAATCTAACCAAAAATTCTAAAATTGCAAGGATTTTAAGGAAAGGACTATAGATACTAGGGTTGAAACTGGCATTCATTGGAGCAATAACTGTGCTAAAAGGACATTTTTACCTGTAAGCTCAAGTGGTTGAAATTAAGTAGAAGTGAATCAACTAAAATCCAAACTTCATAGTTTGGAGGCTAGTTCTTTGAAAGCACAGCTGATGACTTTTTCATGAAAATTAATAGAGGTTATCAGAAAACCCATTAGAATCTAAGTAATGCATAAGTAAGGTTCCTCTTCCTCAATAGTTAGAACCAGACATGGAACAACAGACTCATTCCAAATTGGGAAAGGAGTACATCAAGGCTGTATATTGTCACCCTGCTTATTGAACTTCTATGCAAAGTACATCATGCAAAATGCCAGGCTGGATGAATCACAAGCTGGAATCAAGACTGCTGGGAGAAATGTCAACAATCTCAGATATGCAGATAATACCACCCTAATGGCAGCAAGCAAAGAGGAACAAAAGATTCTCTTGATGAGGATGAAAGAGGAGAGTGAAAAAGCTGGCTTACAACTCAACATTCAAAAACTAAGATCATAGCATCCAGTCCCATCACTTCATGGTAAATAGATGGGGAAACAATGGAAACAGTGACAGACTTTATTTTCTTGGACTCCAAAATCACTGCAGATGGTGACTGCAGCCATGAAATTAAAGACGCCTACTCCTTGGAAGAAAAGCTATGACAAACCTAGACAGCATATTAAAAAGCAGAGACATTACTTTGCCAACAAAGGTCCATATAGTCAAACCTATGGTTTTTCCACTAGTTATGTACAGATGTGAGGGTTGGACCATAAAGAAGGTTGAGCACCGAAGAACTGATGCTTTTGAATTGTGGTGCTGGAGAAGACTCTTCAAAGTCCATTGGACTGCAAGGAGATCAAACCAGTCAATCCTAAAGAAATAAACCCAGAATATTCATTGGAAGGACTGATGCTGAAGTTCCATTCGATACTTTGGCCACCTGATGAGACAAGCCAACTCATTGGAAAAGACCCTGATGCTGGAAAAGATTGAAGGCAGGAGGAGAAATGGATGACAGAGGATGAGACGGTTGGATGGCATCACTCACTCAATGGACATGAGTTTGAACAAGCTCTAGGAAGCTTGGAGTGCTATAATTCAGGGGTCACAAACAGTCAGACACAACTTAGAGACTGGACTGAACTGAAGATTCTTCTGAACTTTCTAGGAAATAAAAATCTAAGTTTTGTAACTAAGATGATAAAGTACTTACAATAAGGTGGCTTCTTATGTAGATATTGCGAATGCTGCTTTCCTATAGTAATCTGTTTCTAGCAGAAGTACTTAATATATTTTTAAGTAGTCTTTACTGTGGTAATCATTACGACCCCCACCCCCAATCCATTTGCCCCCAGTCAGGTGGTGACAGTTCCTCCTGCCAGTGACTGATTGGGAATGGGCATGTGTACTAGTCAGGATTAGATTCACCAGAACTCAATGCAAACCCAAATTAACAACAAATTAAAGACACAGGTCTTACTATCTGAAGGTAGGTAGTCCAATGCTCGTTAACGGCAGGTCTCTGAAATCGTCAGGGACCCAGGCTTCTTCCAGTTTTTTGAGTATGTCTTTGTCGTCATGGTCCAAGGTGAATGTGAAAGTTTCAGCCATCATGTCTGCATTATAGAAATCAGAATGAAAGATAAAAGAAGATGCTGCCTTCCTTTTAAAAAATACTTCCCACAAGTTCTACATAACATTTTTATTTACATTTACATGGAAATAATTTACAAGGAATTTAATTTGAATTTAAATGACTAGTCATAAGCTCTGATAAAAATCAGGATAATATTACTAAAGGAAATGGGGAGAACATATATTAGAAGCAACTAGAGGTCTCTGTCATGGCATGAAACCCGATTCTGGACAATGGGTTTTAAGGAAACCTTTAATATGGTATTTCTGGGAAAGATTTCTCTATTCCTCCCAAAAAAAAAGAAAAAAAAAAAAAATGACGTGAGAAATCTATAAAAGCCTTTATCTTTTTCAAGGCCTGGATATGATTCCTGGAACTTCATCAGTCCTGCTACCAGTCTGAAGAGGGAGTCAACAGATAGAACTGGGTGGAGCCCAGAGAACTGCAGAGAAAGAGGGCCTTGGCCTCTGATTCTTGATGCCAGCCCTATCTCTGGCCTTCTTGATACTAGAGATAACAAATTTCCCTATTGTTTAAACAAAATTGAATCAGATTTTTATTTTACTTGAGGCCAAGGCTCTCCTATCATTTTGCAATTTTCATAACTTCCACGAAAGAATCTACAGTCCTATAGGTTTTGAACACATTAGGACACATCATTGTCCTATATTTTTGTATTGTTCTTATTAACATAGACTGAAATAATATTAAGGGAGTAGGCTTGGAGGAAAAAACTCAGATAAGCAAAAAGTTAGTTTCAGATCCCTGATAACTTAAGAACCTCTGTATCAGATCACACTTAAAACTCACTCAGCAGACTTTTTAATTATAAGAGCCAATACATCTCCTTTATTATATAAGCCAGTTTGGACTGAATTCTCAGTTATTTCTGCTAAAAGCACCCCAAGTGGAGATTTTCTAAATTTAATGAGCATACACATCACCTGAAGATCTTGTGAAACTGTAGATTCTGATTCAGCAGGCTGAGGTCTCCAGTTTAACAAGTTCATAGGTGATGCCGATGCTGGTGGTCCACAGCTGACACTTTGAATAGCAAAGTCCTGCTACATCATGCAAGGATCTTTCCATTTGTGTACTGCTACCTTACTTTCACCACAGAGAGGGCCAGGTAGGAAAAGGCTTGGATGGGTTAGCTGTGGTGACATCGCAGAACTAAAAGTCTCGGTCCAGAGAAAAGTCTAAAATGGGGGTGAGTACTGATTACATAAATTAGAACCGGACCATGGGCCACAAGTTCTAGCAGCAAATTGCAGAAATCAGAAACTGAAGGGAGGAAATTTTAGGAAACAGAAAAGGATCTTAGCCCAGGACATTTAGAAAGCAGAGTGTGGACAAAGAGTAAAATGCTAACACTTCACAGGAGAGATGCAAACACAGGCAAGAAAAGAGGTCAAGAGTGGAGCAGACTGTGCATTTTAACAAGACCCTGAATGATTCACGTGCCTGTTAAAGTTTGAGAAGCAGTGTTCTAGCTACTATATGCTTTAAATAACAGTTGTTTTCTCTCTTTCTTTGTGACTGAGTTATTGAGTTCCAAGTGTGTGTGGATTTGGTGCAGAAGTAGAGATCTCACTCCAAGAAACAGGAGACAAGTGGTTCAGAATTGCAAGACTCCTTGCAAGGTACACCTACTCTATGCATATCAAGTGACCCTGAAAGAAATAAAGGGACTTCCTTCGTTGTGTTCATACTTTACACTGTTTTACTGAATGTGGCTTCAGCAATATTAGAGATCTACACAACAGGAAATGAACAAAGATGTGTTTTTTCTAGGGAATCTTTAAAAATATACAAGATGGTCAAGGTGGATAATTTGTATGTACCTAAATCAATTCCAAATTCTGTTATGATAGGATGTTTTTGCAGTCATGTTAAAATTCTGTCCTAAATGTGAAAGTGAAGCACATTGACATCCAATAGACTTATTCATCTAAAAAAGTAATCCTATTTCTCTGTATTTAAAGAGATAAAGACATAGTCCTATTTCTTACCATTTACAAATGGAATTCTAAAGATTGTCTCAACTGTTAACAATGGTTAACTCTGGGAAATATAATTAGATAAAGTTTTTTTTAAAACCTTAGCCACATATGAATTTTTTTAATTTTAAAAGCTAGTTTAAATTAAAAAAAAATTATCTTCACTCTGAATTTGGTAATAAAATTATTGTTTAAGCTTTAAGGAACATCTTCCTGATATAATGTGCAAATCTTTGTCCTGTGTGTTGTGGAGATGGCTGTATGCTTAGGGACATCGTATTTGTTCTTACAGGTTTTCTTAGAGAGCTGACACTGTTTCCCAGCAGTGATTGGTACAACAACTGTTTAAATCTGCTTGCTTATCATTTACAATGTTAGTGTGAGAGTACTTCCCCTGCAGTTTGTTGAAAAGACTGACATAGATCTTGTAAGGAAAGGCTCTGGACAATAATAGCCCCTATGATTAGAAGGGATATAGAGGGCTGACATTTAACAAGATGGACTAGACAACAGTTGGGACCCATTCTAAAGGAATTACACCTGCTTTAATCAGGGCATAGGGAAAAAATGGGGTGAAATCATCAGAATGGTGCTAAATACTTCTGACAGCAAGAATGCTTCCCCAATTCCCTTTTAAAGTTTAGCTGATGAGTAAATATCATCTGTGCGGAATTACTATTTCTCAAATAGGAAGAACAGTGGTATGTACAAAATATAAAAAGATCATCTAAGAAGTATACAATCATGTGAAATTTGGGTTGCCATCTCTAATATCTGGACTTTGGTATTACTTGTAACGACCAGAGGAAAAAAATGTTGTTATATTCTACCTCAGTCAGAAAGCACTCCATTTCTAAGGGGCTTCTTAGAGTTTTCTCTTATTTCAACTGTATCATTTTAACAGAAACTGAATCTGCTTACTTGTGATTTATTTAAACAAAGGTGTGCTTTCCCCCTCCCTTCTTCTTCCCCCTTTTCTCTCCTTATTCTTTTCCCTTCCTCCTTCAAAGCCCTTTCCCCTTCTGATCCCAAACAATTCCATCTTCTAACCATCAGGTGGGGCAAAGCTTTCACATAGCTAGAGTTGAGGGCAGGATGTTGGCCAAGATTTATATTTCGGGGCCCAAGCAGGATGAAGAGGGTGTTTATAGGGGGTGGAGGGGGGTGGAAGGTGTCACCTAGCATGAGGTGTCAGAATCCAATCAAGGTGAGCTGGGCAGGTAGGTGAGGGTGGTTGCTCAGTATGGGATATCAGCTTTCGGGTGGTTTGGGGAGGGCATCTGCACAGGGGTGGGTATGGCAGCCGAGATGGGAGACTGGCTACTTACCATGGGGATTGTATCAGATAAGTAAATATATTAAGAATGATATAAGTCATGTTTCTCATTGGCAGCAGGGGTGTCACCAGAAAAGAGAAAAAGGCTTAAGTAAACTCTGTAGTATTGACAGGACTTGGAAGTATTAGTGTAAACCTACAATTTTCTTTAGAGAGATGATGGTGATGATAGATAGAAATGTAGATGTGATATAAATGTGTGTATGTGTTAGATATACATATACACATACACTAGTTCCATCCATTGAAAGCCTGGGAGCAGCAATACTTCCAATGCCAGTTTACCTGTCTGGTACGAGAAAGAAGATGAGCTGGAAACATCTCTTAGTGCCAGAAAGCAAGAATGTGCTCCAAGAATGATAGCAACATGTCAGCACATAGGAGCCAGTGTAAAGGAGGTTCCCACTGGCCACACCTTGGAAAATTTCAGCATTGAAATAATATTTATAATAAAGGATTGTGAACTGTTAAAAGATAAAAGGCATATTAAAAATTTAAGAGTTTATTTGAACAAAATTCCATTTGAATTGGGCAACACCAAATTGAAACTGGTTAAGAGCACTCCACCAGGGAACAACAAAAGGAAATTATTGATTGGCTCTAGCTTCAACTTGGTTTGCTCTTTGTGACTGGTAACTCTTAGGTTTTGATTTCATAATCTTGAGGGATATATGGGCTTAGATTCTGGTTTGTTTACAAAGGCTGCCACAGCATTAGATTCACCGTAGTCTAATGGCCTCCCTGTTTAATTAATGTAACAAATCAAATAAAGCAGGAATACACACACACACACCATAATACACATAAATAAAGTTTGATGCAGAACAGGATATCTAGCTAGTTTCCGAGTACCACTCCACAAAATACTGGTTAAGCCTCAAATATATCACCGAAATTAAGGGATCAAAGTAAACAATATCGGTAATAATACAAACAGAAATTACAGGATAAAATCATTTCCAAAAATTATAACTTTAATCATGAGAAAACATCAGACAAACCCAATAGAAGACAGTTCTACAAAATAACTGGACTGTTATCTTTGAAAGTGTCAAAGTCATGAAGAACACTGGAAAACTGAGAAACTGTTCCAGACAGCAGGTGGCTAAAGAAACATGACAGCTAAATGCTGCACAACACTATAACCTGAATACTTTGATATAAAATTCATTATTGGGTCTAAATGCTAGAGAGGATGTGGAGGAAAGGGAACGCTCCTACACTGTTGGTGGGAATGTAAATTGGTGCAAGCAGTCTGAAGCTTCCTTAAAAAAAAAAAAAAAAACTAAACTAAAAATAGAGATCTTATGATCCAGCAATCCCATTCTTGGGCATATATTCAGAAAAATCTGAAAAGATACATGCACCCCAATGTTTATAGCAGCACTATTTATAATAGCCAAGACATGGAAGCAACCTAAGTGTGCATGGACACATGAATGGATAAAGAAGATGTGGTACAAATATACAAAAAAAATCAAATAACGCCATTTGCAGCAACATGCATGGACTTAGAGATTATCGTAAGTGAAGTCAGACATAGGAAGACAAATATCATATGATATCACTTACATGTAGAATCTAAAAAAAGTGATACAAATGAACTTACATATGAAACAGAAATAGACTCACAGAAAACAAACTTATGGTTACCAAAGGGGAAGAGGGGAGGAATAAATTAGTTTTGGATTAACAGATATACATGACTACATGTACAATATATAAATAGTAAGGGCCAACTGAATAGCACAGGGAACTATAATCAATATGTTATAAGAAGTTATGATGGAAAAGAATCTGAAAAATAACATATATATATACACACATATATGTGAAATTATAACTGAATTACTTTGTTGTACATCTGAAACTAACACAACATTGTAAATCAACTATACTTCCATAAAAAAAAAAAAAGTTCATTATTGGGTCAACTGAATAAACTTGAACAGGTCTGAGAATTAGGCAGTAGTAATGTTTCAAAATTAATTTTTTTCATTTTTATTGCTGTACTGTAGTTATGTAGGAGAATATTCTTGTTTGCAGAAGATACATACTAAAGTATTTGGGAATAATGAGACATCAGATCAGCGTTTGTGCATGCTTAGTCGATCAGTAGTGTCCAATTCTTTGCAACCTTTTGGACTGTAGCCCGTCAGGCTCCTCTGTCCATGGGATTTTTCAGACAAGAATGCTGGAGTGGGTTGCCATTTCTTCTTCCAAGGGATCTTCCTGATGCAGGGATGGAAACCATGTCTCCTATCTCTTCTCCATTGCAGGTAGATTCTTTACCACTCTGCCACCTGGGAAGCCCATCAGATCAGCAATTACTCCCAAATGGTTCAGGAAAAAAAAAAAAATTATTTTGGTGATACTCCCAACTCTCAGTGATTGTTTTAAAGGTGAAAAATATTTTTAAAAGCATAAATGCTATCAGAATGATTGGTGTTTCAAAAGTCTCATTATTTTCTATAGAAGGAAATACTATCTATTGTCTTAAGAGCAAACTTGAAATAGTGACATGAATGGATTCGATTTAAAACAGTGAATTATCAGAAGATGCGAAGATTTCTAATTAGATTGCACTGACAGAAATGCAGAGAAAATTACTAAACTTAGTAGTTCTTGTGCTCTATGAAGTGAATTCTCCAAAACTAGCTGAAAAGAAACCATAGTCAAATAAAAGGAGAAGTGTGATGAAAAATTTTTCACCTCTTACATGACTATCTTTTTTCCTTAATAGGAATCTTCCATTAACTATTTTCAGGGGAAAAAAAAAAAATTCCTAAAATTAAACATTTTTTTCAGAGCAATCAGATGGCTTTATTTCATAGAAAAATTGATGGCATAAATATAATAAATACATAAAAAGAATAAATATATATTACAAAAACATTTTCACTAAAAATGCACACATTGAATTTCATTAACAACACTCACCCATTTAAAAAGAAATGTGTAACAGATATTTGTGTGTGTAGCAGATTTTTAATGTCCAACTGCCATGTGTTCTGTACGTAGATTTTTTTTTCCTTCAGATTTCTAAGCACAGTGGAAACCACGAGAGAGAATATCTGAAGCAATTCATTAAAATCTTGGCAGCAGAGCCCGCAGCTCCTGTTTCCCTGAAAGCTGCCTTTACTGAAGCTGCAATTCCCTCCACAGAAGCCTATTGTCACCCCCTTTGGAGGGGCAACTCCTGCAGGGACTGCTTCAGCCAGTCCAGGGTCTTGAATAAATAAAAACTACGTAAGTAAATTACCATCTCGAAAAGGGTGGTTTAGGGTGCTCTTTTGAATGTTCCTGGGAAAATAAATTTGATGAAAATGAAATATTCTTGCTGGATGATGTGAAGCTCCAATTCAGTGGATTCCAGTGAGTGTCAGCTGTAGGGGGAAGGGACATGACAGGCTGTCCTTCAGCTGTTGAATCAGACGAACCTCTTTTCTTGGACAAGATTCCACAGTGAAAATATGCTGTAAGGGATCTAAAATGAAAGAATTTTTACCTGTTTGCAGTTCGGGGTTTGTTTTTGTTTTTATTCTCGCTACTGTCCCCTCCACTGGGCTTTGGTAGTTAGGGCTGGGAATTTCCTGATTCCAGCGCTCCATGGTAGCCTTTTCCCTCCCTCCCGTTTCCTCCCAGTGGCCTATCTCTTTAGTGTCTTTGTTCTCAGTACAAAATAGTCCCTGAAAGCATTGATCAAAGTTCTATGAATACACACTGACTCATTAACTGCTTGAAGATCTTCTTCATTAAGTAGCTTCTTTTTAAATTTTGGTGATGGCTTATTTTTTCTGTTCTTACCATGAATAACAATATGCAAAGGGAATATGACTTGACAGAAAAAATCCATATCATAGAAAACCTTTTTGAAAAAGATTTTACTGCGCCAAAAAAAAAAAAAAAGGAAGCCTCTGATCCTTTCCCTGTGTGCATGCTATTAATACAGATTACTTCAGAGAAACAGAAACAAGCCCAGCACATTCAAAAGAGGATCCAAGCAGTTAATCACTAAAATGACAACGCATTAGTCCTCTTTAAAATCCCTGTTATTTACCAAAAATAATTTAATAGGTGGAAGTAGTGAGATCTGCAGATAATTTGAAAAAAAAAAACGTTTATTGAAGAGCCCATGAATGTTCCCCCATATGTCCATTTAGTTTTTTGAAATATGTAATTTAAACCCTCTTCACTCTCAAAAATCCAAACCTTTTCCAAATTTTGAGTTATACCTCCTTGCCCTGCAGAATTTTTCTTTAAAAAGATGATCTCTATCTATGTCATTATAGTGAAGGCTGGTCTCCGGGCTTTCACTGGAAGAGAGACTAGAGAGAAAAATACAAGCCAACGTGAATGAGGTATCTCTTTGTCCTGCATGGAATTGAACACCGTGGAATGCCTGGTACGAATGGTGGCCTGAAGCCTGTAATGCGCCCCCTTTTCCTTCACCGACTCCACCTTTCCAAACGCCCATCTAATCTGTGTCCACCCTTGGGAGCAGACAGTACAGTTCCCAGTCAGGGTGTTCTCTGATAGTATCAAAACTTGCTGCTTAAGAAAAAGCCTGATATCTACACCAGGTTGGTCAAACGCTTAGCTGAGTCTCAAGAGGGTGAAGAATTTCAGGTATTTAAAAAAAAAAAAAAGCATATGTTTATTCTCTACATCTGTGTCTCTATTTCTGCTTTGCAAATAAGTTCATATGTATAATTTTTTAGATTCCACATACAAGCGGTATTTGTTTTTCTCTTTCTGACTTACTTCACTCTGTCTGATAGTCTGTAGGTATAGCACAGGCAATCCTACTTGATGCTCAGTGGTGACCTAAATGGGAAGGAAATCCAAAAAAGAGGGGATATATGCATTTGTATGGACTTCCTTAGTGACTCAATTGGTAAAGAATCTGCCTGCAATTCAGGAGACCCAGGTTCAATCCCTAGGTCAGGAAGATTCCCCTGGAGAAGGAAATGGCAACTCACTCCAGTATTCTTGCCTGGAGAATTCCATGGGCAGAGGAGTCTGGCAGGCTACAGTCTATGGGGTCGCAGAGAGTCGGACATGACTGAGCTACTAATACTTTCTGCCTGCAATGCAAGAGACCGCCTACAATGTAGGAGACCTGGGTTGGGTCCCTGGGTAGGGAAGATCCCCTGGAGAAGGAAATGGCAACCCACTCCAGTATTCTTGCCTGGGAAATCTCATGGACAGAGGAGCCTGGTGGGTTGCAAAGAGTTGGACGTGACTTAGCAAATAAACCACCACCACCACCACACATACGTATAGGTGATTCACTTTGCTGTACAGCAGAAACTAACACAACACTGTAAAGCAACTATACTCCAATAAAAATTAACTTTAAAAAAAAAAGCAAAAGGGTGACCTACACAGTACTCAACTGAGTTAAGAAGCCTGAATTCTTGCTACAGCCCTGGCATCAGGTGGCTCTGTGACTTTGGGCAAGTCACTCAAACTTCCTGGACTTGGTTCTCTTGTTTGTAAAATACAAGAAGCTTGACCATGATCCCCAAGTCTCTTTTTATAAACAGTTCTATGATTATTAACTGTAGTGGCAATAAGATAATCTAAAAAGGATATTCACACACCAACCTCTGTCACTAACTATATATGTGGAGAGAGGCTTAAGAGAAATAGTGCAACTCTAGTAACCAATACTCTGGCCACCTGATGCAAAGAACTGACTCATTTGAAAAGACCCTGATGCTGGGAAAGATTGAAGGCAGGAGGAGAAGGGGACGACAGAGGATGAGATGGTTGGATGGCACCACTGACTCATTGGAGATGAGTCTGAGTAAACTCCAGGAGTTGGTGATGGACAGGGAGGCCTGGAGTACTGCAGTCCATGGGGTCGCAAAGGGTCGGACACAACTGAGCGACTGACTGAACGGAACTGAACTGAGTAACCAAGGAAACACAAAAATTTTAACAGTGAAAGATATCCTGTATAGCCAGGTAAGACACATCCTACAAAGCCAATGAGGAAAATGGAATAGAAGATTAAGAAATATTAGGGAGTTTTAAGAAACAGTTCACTTATACTCCCTAATTCCCACTCAAAAAGCAAACTGTAGGTTTTACCACATACTACTGGATAAATGCCTGATAATCCTTTAGGGGTAGTTAATCCCTTCTAAAATTCAAGCAATGTTGCTAATTTTTTCTTTAAAATGTCTTCATCTAAAAAAAAAAAAGATTGAAAGAAAAAAGAAAATTAAAAAATGCCTTCTTCGAAGTTTCTTTCGTTGTTAAAAAAAATCCTAACTCCCTGTGTACTGATGATATGGAATCCAACCCTGCTGTCCTCCTCTCCTTAGGAAGTCTGCAGTGTATTCTGTAAATAATCATCTCATTAAAAAAACATAGATTGGAGTAAATAAAGACCCAGATGCCTCAGACAGCTGGATCTATTCAGTTTCCTTTTTCTCTTTCATATATTTATATATTAATTTTAAACCATAGGTGTAAAGTAAAGTCTGCTCTCTCCCAGTCTCTCTTTGATGTTGCAAAGATCAAAGGCTTCCTAAGGGAAGGTTTCTTGCAGGGAATATTGATTCCAAGTATGATCAGTCCCCTGAATCTGACTGCTAAGACTGTGTGAGGACCGAAGTGCTTTATGGGCCTCAGGATTTGGCCACACTGTCCACCACTCTCCACCAAAGCCTGGGGTGGGGATGGCTTTTCCTACTGAGAGTCGGGTCACCAAGAGCTGAAACTGGAACATACATCATAGTCACATCCTGTTCAAGTGAAAGACAAGTTCTATTTCCAGAAACCGCCTTTTGTCTGAGGAGAGGGAGAAGGAAGTGGGGTTGGATACTGGATCACTATGGTTAGCAACATGCAACTGGCCCCTTGAAATGAGAATCCCAGGTGAATGGGCAGGCAGGGGACTGGCCGGGGCATCCTCTCTCTGAGCCTTCTCTAACATTTCTCCCCCTCACTTTCTCACCTCTCCCAATGTTCACTGGAGAGCATGCTAGACATGGGGAAGTTAAGAGGAGAAGGGGAGAAGCGTTGTGGTAGGGAATGATAGAGACAAGAGATAGTAATGGTAAGGATTAAGTCCTTTTCAGGCCTTTGCGTCCGTTTTTTTCTCCATCATGGGCCCCTCCTCCATCTCTGTAAGTGACGTTATGAGAGCAGTAGAGGAAAGCTTTGTTTTTCATCGTACACAGTATTAACCACAAGTTGGAATAGCTCCCATGTGAGCTTTTTACTTGGAATGAGATCGGAATCCCAGAGAATAATTTCCCTCCCAAAATACAAGTTCTGAGCTGGCTCAGACAGAGGAGCACCCTGTAAGGAGTGCGAGGGATGGGCTCTGCCCCTGGTGATCAGCCACTACCTGCACCGCCCATAGGACGCACTGCCCATTCAACGCACAGCCCAGTCTACCTCGCTGTTACCCTGTGAAATCCCAGCTCTACGAGGCGCCTCTAATGTGAATGGGCATCTCATGCAGCGATTGTTAAAATAAGGATCCCTGGGCTCCACAGCCAGAGTTTCTGATTTGCATTTCTAATAAGAGATCTCAGATGATGCTGTGGTTGCTGGTGTGAGGAACCACACTTGAGAACTGCCATTCCACCACACAGCAGGCATTTAACCAACATTTGTTGTGGATCTGCATAATGAGAGGTGAGGGATCAGTGCTGTGGGATAGAAGAAAAGAGCAATCATTCCATTCTGGGTTTCTGAGTTAACATGGATTTGTTTGCACTTTTCCTCAGTTGACCACATTGTTGATGCAATTTTAGCATTGTTACTGCAATTTAAACAATTTTCAGGAAACAGCTGTTGCTTTCCTCCTTAAAAGACAATGGAAATTTAATAATAGGTTAAATGATGTTTGGGAAGAAACTAGCCTTTCCTATATATCTGTGATAGCCTTGCCTTTGGCATAATCGACAACTGCCATTACAGGGATTCTGTCCATTGACTTTTTCTTTCAAATCTTTAGGGAAATTTATCAATTAAAATGGTTCAAGTGATTTGCCAAGATTTACACAGGATGTTTTTTTCCAGAACAAACATTTCTGACCTGAAGAAATCTTTTTTGACTCAAGTGATCCCTTTTGATCATAAGCTAGAAAAATATTAGAATCTGCACAGTGGCATTCAGGATTGACACTTTCTTCATGCCATTTCTTTAATTCATCTCCTTTAGCTTAAAGCCTGAACACGAGTGAGTGAAAAGAAAATGGATCTTTTAAAACCCACATTTGTGGCTGATTATCCATTCTCCCAATGCCCTCATCTTAGACATACATGCATCAGGAAAAATGGAGCATGAAGAGCCAACTTCTATGTAATGAAAATGAATAATGCATATTCATCGATATATTAATGACTGGAATTGAGACTTGCCAGGACCACTGCAATGACAATATATTTTTCTCGTAATTATACTTCACTATGCTCACAAAGCTTTACAGACTTCTAAAACGAATCTCTGTAATGTCCCTCTAAGGAACAGGTGTAATTATCCCCTCTTCACAGACGGATAGGCAGACACAAAGGAAGGGACTGAATCAGACAGTAAGGAAATCCAGCTAAGGACTCAAATAATTCTGATACAACCTGCCTCTCCTTATCAGTGCCATTTTCCTTTGATTCACAAAAATAGGTTGTGGAGAACTCAGAAGGCACTGTTTTTTCATTCTTCAGTGATGTTCTCAACTCTGTAGGTACAGCTAAAGAGAGGAAATGATGAACATGAGTGCAAGTCTCGGGGAACCAAGGTTTAATTTTCCTGAGTAATACAGTCAAGGTCCTTCAATGCTGAATTCCATCAGTACCCGATCAGCTAGCACAATGCTTTTAGTTGCATAATACCACAGGAAGAGTGGCTAATACAAAACTAAATGACATGACTGCAAGTCTGCAAACCTCTCAAAGTATCCAACATTTGGGAAGTACTAGTTTAAGAAGCAGGGGGGAATTTTTCTGAATGACAATAGTTTTCAGAGCAACAGGCTTGGAAATTATGCTGTCTCTGGCCACAAGCCAGATTGCTGACATGAAACAGCAGAGCCACAGATTCTGGGGAGAGGAGACTACAACAGCCTGAAAGCCCATGCTATGAATCCTCTTTCATGTGCTTCGTTAAGAAGAGATTCGTACTACAAAACTGTTTCCTTTAAGAATTATTATCCTAATATTCTCACTTTTTAAGGAATGGACACAGTGACATGATTATGAACCAGAAGGCCTAGACGGCTCCAGCTTCCACAAGGCCATTCAAACCCCCAGCGCTGAGGACTCCAGGCATCACCAGCCCACTCCCGCTCTCTACTCTTCTTTTCCCTACCTGCCGCTGGCACACACCCAAAGAAAGGAGAAAGCTCTCCTCCCCTGATCCTGAGACTGCAGGGAATGAGAGACGACTGAGAATGCCTTCAGTGGCGAAGGTGGGTGGGTGGAGGTCTCAGAGTACAAAGCTCCAGGGTTTCCTTTCTGTAAGTGCTGTTCTTTACCAAGTAGAGTAAGTTTGAAGTGTGAAATTCTCCTATTCAAGGTGGAATGGGGTAGAAATAAAATTCTCAAAAGAGGCAGAGATCATAACAAGGGTAACCTACTTTTCTAACAGGGGTTTGCCTTGAATTTCCAAAAAATGAGAATAAAGAGTGGCCTTATCTATGCAGTGTTCTTTTTAACATTTTACAGTTGAGAAAATAACATGCTCATACACAACTACCTATGAACACTGACTATATAAAGATACAAATAGGTATTCAGAGGGAGGCAGGTTACTGTTCTAATCAAATAAAACTTACAGCTTAGTCACACATTTGATACTATATGTCACTGTTTGTGCTGCATTGTAGTAAGACAAAACAGAAAGAAGGTCATTGAAATTACTGTAATTAATATTGTTTGGCAAGCTTGACCAACATTTTCAGTATTTTTTGATAGTTCAATATCTTTTGCTACCAACAATATTATCAGTTTACCATGATTCCATGAGGTTCCCCCAAAACCCTTAGGCTGCACAGCATGTTGGACCTTAGCTCTCCAACCAAGGATGATCGAACACCCCCATCCGCTGCATTGGCAGTATGGAGTCAACCACTGGACTGCCAGGGAAGTTCCAGTTTTCTTTTTTTTCATATCAGCATTCACGCAGATATATTGGTACTGGGGAAAGAACAAAGGTGCTGGATCAAATTCCTTTTCACTCAAAAATTTCCTTGTCTCTGCTCTCTGCCAATCATGTCCCTACTTATCATATGTAGTCCTCCTAGTCCTTGCTGTGTACATTGGAAATTTTTCTTAAACTTAACAGATGCAAAGAATTAACTAAAGAAAATTAAAAGGTTTCAGGCCAACCCTCTTGATCTCTAGGTTAACTGCTGAGAGAATTGGCACACTTAAAAGCTGCAGGCAAGTACAGGAATACTATACAGTGGGGGTCCATATTTTTCAAGTCTAAAATCGAGCTCATAGATTTTTTTCTTACTGGTTCAGTCAGATCAGTTGCTCAGTCTTGTCCCACTCGTTGTGACCACATGGACTGCAGCATTCCAGGCTTCCCTGTCCATCACCAACTTCTGGAGCTTACTCAAAATCATGCCCATCAACTTCGTGATGCCATCCAACCATCTCATCCTCTGTCACCCCCTTCTCCTACCGCCTTCAATCATTCCCAGAAGCAGGGTCTTTTCTAGTGAGTCAGTTCACCCATCAGGTGGCAAATATTTTGGAGCTTTAGCATAAGCATCAGTCCTTCCAATGAATATTCAGGAATGATTTCCTTTAGGATTGACTGGTTGGATCTCCTAGCAGTCCAAGGGACTCTCAAGAGTCTTCTCCAACAGCACAGTTCAAAAGCATCGTTTCTAAGGTGCTCAGCTTTCTTTCTAGTCCAACTCTCACATCCATACACGACAAGTGGAAAACCATAGCTTTGACCAGAAGGACCTTTGTTGGCAAAATAATGTCTCTGCTTTTTAATATGCTGTCTAGGTTGATCATAGCTTTTCTTCCAAGGAGTAAGTGTCTTTTAATTTCATGGCTGCAATCACCATCCACAGTGATTTTGGAGCCCAAGAAAATCAAGTCTGTCACTGTTTCCATTGTTTCCCCATCTATTTGCCATGAAGTGACTGAACTGGATGCCATGATCTTAGTTTTCTGAATGTTGAGTTTTAAGCCAAGTTTTTCACTCTCCTCTTTCACTTTCATCAAGAGGCTCTTTAGTTCTTCTTTGCTTTCTGTCATAAGGGTGGTGTCATCTGCATATCTGAGGTTATTGATATTTCTCCGAGCAGTCTTGATTCCCGCTTGTGAGTCATCCAGCCTAGTGTTTCTCATGATGTACTCTGCATATAAGTTAAATAAGCAGGGTGACAATATGCAGCCTTGACGTATTCCTTTCCCGATTTGGAACCAGTCTATTGTTCCACATCCAGTTCTAACTGTTGCTTCTTGACCTGCATACAGATTTCTCAGGAGGCAGGTCAGATGGTCTGGTATTCCCATCTCTTGAAGATTTTCCACAGTTGGTTGTGATCCACACAGTCAAAGGCTTTGGCATAGTCAGTAAAGCAGAAGTAGATGTTTTTCTGGAACTCTCTTGCTTTCTCGATGATCCAATGGATGTTGGCAATTTGATCTCTGGCTCCTCTACCTTTTCTAAACCCAGCTTGAACATCTGGAAGTTCACAGTTCACATATTGTTGAAGCCTGGCTTGGAGAATTTTGAGCATTACTTTGCTAGTGTGTGAGATGAGTGCAATTGTGCGGTAGTTGGAACATTCTTTGGCATTATCTTTCTTTGTGATTAGAATGAAAACTGACTGTTTCCAGTCCGGTGGCCACTGCTGTGTTTTCAAATTTGCTGGCGTATTGAGTGTAGCAATTTCACAGCATCATCTTTTAGGACTTGAAATAGCTCAACTGGAATTCCATCACCTCCACTAGCTTTGTTCATAGGGATGCTTCCTAAGCCCACTTGACTTTGCACTCCAGGATGTCTGGCTCTAGGTGAGTGATCACACCATCTTGGTTATCTGGGTCATGAAGATCTTTTTTGTATAGTTCTTCTGTGTATTCTTGTCACCTCTTCTTTATATCTTCTGCTTCTGTTAGGTCTGTACAATTTCTGTCCTTTATTGTGCCCATCTTTGCATGAAATGTTTCCTGGTATCTCTAATTTTCTTAAAGAGATCTCTAGTCTTTCCCATTCTATTGTTTTCCTCAATTTCTTTGCATTGATCACTGAGGAAGGCTTTGTTATCTCTCCTTGCTATTCTTTGGAACTCTGGATTCAGATGGGTATATTTTTCCTTTTCTCTTTTGCCTTTTACTTCTCTTCTTTTCTTAGCTATTTGTAAAGCCTCCTCGGACAACCCTTTTGCCTTTTTGCATTTCTTTTTCTTTGGGATGTTCTTGATCACTGCCTCATGTACAATGTTACAAACCTCTGTCCAAAGTTCTTCAGGCACTGTGTCTATCAGATCTAATCCCTTGAATCTATTTGTCGCTTCCGCTGTATAATCATAAGGGATTTGATTTAGGTCATACCTGAATGGTCTAGTGGTTTTCCCTACTTTCTTCAATTTAAGTCTGAATTTGGCAATACAGAGTTCATGATCTGAGCCACAGTCAGCTCCTGGTCTTGTTTTTGCTGACTGTATAGAGCTTCTCTATCTTTGGCTGCAAAGAATATAATCAATCTGATTTTGGTATTGACCATCTATGTCCATGTGTAGAGTCGTCTCTTGTGTTGTTGGAAGAGGGTATTTGCTATGACCAGTGGGTTCTCTCCGCAAAACTGTTTTTGCCTTTGCCCTGCTTCATTCTGTACTACAAAGTCGAATTTTTCTGTTACTCCAGGTATCTCTTGACTTTCTACTTTTGCATTCCAGTCCCCTATAAGGAAAAAGAATATCTTTTTTAGGTGTTAGTTCTAGAAGGTTTGTAGGTCATCATATCTCAACTTTGGCTTCTTTGGCATTTGTGGTTGGGGCATAGACTGGATTACTGTGATATTGAATGGTTTGCCTTGGAAATGAATAGAGATTGTTGTATCATTTTTGAGATTTTACCCAAGTACTGCATTTCGGACTCTTTTGTTGACTATGAGGGCTACTCCATTTCTTCTAAGTGATTCTTGCCCACAGTAGTAGATATAATGGTCATCAGATTTAAATTTGCCCATTTCAGTCCATTTTAGTTCACTGATTCCTAAAATGTTCACTCTTGCCATCTCCTGTTTGACCACTTTCAATCTACCTTGATTCATGGACCTAACATTTCAGTTTCCTATGCAGGATTGTTCTTTACAGCATCGGACTTTACATCCATCACCAGTCACAACCACAACTGGGCGTTGTTTTTGCTTTGGCTCCGTCTCTTTCTGGAGTTATTTCTCTACTCTTCTCCAGGAGCATATTGAGCACCTACTGACCTGAGGAGTTCATCTTTCAGTGTCACATCTTTTTGCCTTTTCATACTGTTCATGGGGTTCTCAAGGCAAGAATACTGAAGTGGTTTGCCATTCCCTTCTCCAGTGGAGCATGTTTTGTCAGAACTGTCCACCATGACCCATCCATCTTGGGTGGCCCTACAAGCCATGACTCATAGTTTCAATGAGTTAGACATGCATTTAGAATCAAATCCCATACCTGCCACAGATGCTCAAAGGGCTCAAACAAAACCTTGTGCATACCTGGACCCAGAGGTCCCACAGAGACTGAGCCAGTCCTTCCTTTGAGTGTTTGAGTGTCTCCTATGGAAGCATGGGTCAGCCAGGGGACAGGGGCTCTGGCTGCAGCATACCTGGGTAACACAGCCCGTGGCATAAACCCTCTTGGAGAAGGTTGCCATTATCCCCAGCAGAGAGCACCAAACAGACAACCCACAAACTTCAGAACAATTACACCAAAGAAAATCTCATACTGTTAAGAAAGTTCTGGGACCCACAACAGATTTCCCAACCTGGGGATCAAGAAAAGGGACTGAGAACTCCAAGGAATTTGACTTTGGAGACCAGTGGGATTTGATTACAGGAACTTCCACAGGACTGGAAACAGACTCTTGGAGGGCACAAACAAAATCTTGTGTGCACAAGGAGCCAGGAAAAAGGAGAAATGTCCCCACAAGAGACTGTGTCAGACTTGCCAGTGAGGGCCCAGAGGTCTCCAGTGGAGGTGTGGGTGGACAGTTTGGCCTGAGGCCAAACAACATATGAAGGAACACAGCCCCACCCATCAAAAGAAAATTGGATTAAAGATTTACTGAGCATGGCCATGCCCATCAGAACAAGACCAAGTTTCCCCCTCAGTCAGTCTCTTCCATCAGGAAGCTTCCACATAAGCCTCTTATCCTTATTCCTCAGAGGGCAGACAGAATGAAAACCACAATCACAGAAAACAGATGGGGAAAGATATACCCATCTGAATGCACAGTTCCAAAGAATAGCAAGGAGAGATAAGAAAGCCTTCCTCAGTGAACAATGCAAAGAAATCGAGGAAAACAATAGAATGGGGAAGACTACATTTCATGCAAAGATGGGCACAACAAAGGACAGAAATGGTACAGACCTAACGAAGCAGAAGATGTTAAGAGGTGGCAAGAATACACAGAAGAACTGTACAAAAAAGATCTTCATGACCCAGATAACCAAGATGGTGTGATCACTCACCTAGAGCCAGACATCCTGGAGTGCAAAGTCAAGTGGACTTAGGAAGCATCCCTATGAACAAAGCTAGTGGAGGTGATGGAATTCCAGTTGAGCTATTTCAAGTCCTAAAAGATGATGCTGTGAAAGTGCTACACTCAATATGCCAGCAAATTTGGAAAACTCAGCAGTGGCCACAGGACTGGAAAGGTCAGTTTTCGTTCCAATCCCAAAGAAAGGCAATGCCAAAGAATGTTCAAACTGCCGCAATATTGCACTAATCTCACACACTAGCAAAGTATTGCTCAAAATTCTCCAAGCCAGGCTTCAACAATATGTGAACCGTGAACTTCCAGATGTTCAAGCTGCATTTAGAAAAGGTAGAGGAACCAGAGATCAAATTGCCAACATCCATTGGATCATCGAGAAAGCAAGTGAGTTCCAGAAAAACATCTATTTCTGCTTTACTGACTATGCCAAAGCCTTTGACTGTGTGGATCACAACCAACTGTGGAAAATCTTCAAGAGATGGGAATACCAGACCATCTGACCTGCCTCCTGCGAAATCTGTATGCAGGTCAAGAAGCAACAGTTAGAATTGGATGTGGAACAATAGACTGGTTCCAAATCGGGAAAGGAATACGTCAAGGCTGCATGTTGTCACCCTGCTTATTTATTGGACTGTGCCCAAAGAAATATATATTCTTCCAGGAAGGAAGAGAAAGATCATTTATTATGTGCTTGCTCTGTATCAAGTACTTTGGAAGGAGCTCAGATGTGTGGGCCTAATATTCATATAGTAAATTCCTCTTCAGTATCTGTCAAGTGCTGAGCATTGGGTTAGGTGCTAAGAATGCAGAAGACTAAAAGGGATGGTTTGTGCCCTCATGAAACTTACATTATAGTGAAGACAGACATTTAAAAATTAACAGATAAATCCAAGTTGTGTAGTGAGTTTAAAATTTATAGTTACCCAGACGTGCTGGAATTTGCCTTTATCTATCTTTTTCAAACTTAGCTTTTTAGTCCTCTTTCTGCTGACAGAAGAAAAAAAAAATTAACTCAACCTTGCCATTTGAAGATAGCTCAGTTCCTTTTGTTTAAAACTACTAAATATTCATTGAGAGAGGCCACCCACTCCAGTATTCTTGCCTGGAGAATCCCCATGGACAGAGGAGCCTGGCAGGCTACAGTCCATGGGGTCGTAAACAGTCAGACACGACTGAGCAACAAAGCACAGCACAAATATTCATTATGATTCAAAGTTTTCCTCTTCTTTCTGCTTCCCTTTTTCTTGAGAATGAGCCAACTTCCCCAAGAAATTTTAACTACCTTCCAGCACTGGGGACATCTGTGGTGATGTCCATGCAGTCCTTGGTGGGTCACGAACATGCACCAGCAGGTACAGCTTACCACAAGTGGTATTTGGCATCCACTCTGGTGGCCTTGGTCCCTGCCATGCTTCCAGCCTCAAGGTCCACATACTCCGTCTCTCCTGATTCGCTGGGCCTCTTGGCAGTTTGCCACTGCCCTCAAACCCTTCAGAGGCTTAAAACCTCTCAACAGTTTCCTCAGAGCACCCTGGCATGTGCAAGGTTCTATAAAGGTGGCCGCAGCCCATCTGCCAGGACTCATTCAGTCCTTCCTGGCCAGGTCCTATTAGCTGGGTGTGGCCAAACCTGAGATTAAACTAAGTAAATCTGGGTATTGACATTACCTCCTCAGTTTTGCCCCAGCAGGGGATAGAATGCCAGCACCCTTCTCAGGGCCCTTTAGCGTCTATAGTCTACTCCCGCCTCCTCTGAATCTCCTCTTCTTGTCTGGAAGACTGATTCACCATAGAGTTTTTACAACAAGCCTAGGAAACTGGGAAAAATGAAAGCTGAGGAAATAGTCCCTAACTCAGTTAAACTCAGTTAAAGGTGAGGACCAAGTTAAGAACAGCATATACACTGCATGACCCAGCCTAAGAACACAGTCAACCCTGGGAAGAAAAGAAGAGGAAGGAAGAATGGAATCTGACTTGGTGCTTAATCACAAGAGAAAAACAGTTCCAATGTGGAAATGATTAACATGACTTGTCAAATTTATATTTTCCCATGCTGAGCTAGAAACCATGCTTTGCCTGTTATAAAGAATTTAGTTATATACACTGTTACATTCATGCACCCCTGACTTTTCTGACTATAAATCTTCAAAGACCACTACAATTACACATTGTGACAACTACTGTGAAGGAAAAGTAAGGGATGCTCTGAAACTATATAAAAAATGCCCGATTCAGATTAGAAAGGAGGAAGGGACTGGGGCACTAGCCAAGCTTTCTCAGCCTGGCCGCAGCTGCTCATTTGAAGAAGCCCACCTCACACCATCACCAGGCACTCACAGCCAGTAGGATCAAAGCACAGACTTCTGGTTGTCATCATCGGTGCCTAAGATATTACCACCAAACTGGTGAAACCTGATAATAATACGTGCAAACCTTTCTTTACTGTTTTAAGCTGTCTTGTAACTACACTGCAGGGATGTAAGCAGTGAAGTCCAGACTATGAGGAAAGTGACAGGTTAAAAAAAAAAATCTATTTTCTTCAACAAGTAAATTGCAAAGAGTAAAGAAACAGCGAGGTAACATATAAAGAAATAATCACAGTGTGAGGGATTAGATTCTGATTTAAAAAACAAACTAAGAAAGCTGATGTTTGTATCAATGAAACAATGAGAAAATTGAATACCAACTGCCTGTTTAATTATATGAAGAAATTTTAGGCATGATAATTGGTCATGTGGTAATTATTTTAAAACTGTTTTTGGGGACTTCCCTGGTGGTCCAGAGGTTAAGACTCCAAGCTCCCAATGCAGGGGGCCTGGGTTCAATTCCTGGTCAAGGAACTAGATCCCACAGGCTGAAACTAAAAAAAGTTCCCGCACGCTGCAATGAAGATCCTGCATGTCGCAACTAAGACCCAGCGCAGCCAAATAAATAAATTAAAATAAATATTAAAAAAAAACTGGTTTTGTCTTCTAGAAAAATATGCTAAAAAATAACACAAAACAGGGAGTGGATGAGGGGAGGAATGGGATAAGATTGACCTTAGGTTAATGTAGACTGGGGCTGAGTGATGGGAACAGAAGAATTCATTATACTATTATGTCTACTTTTGTGTATATTTAAAATTCTCCACAATTAAAGGTAAAACCAAAAAAAAAAAAATAAAAAATTACCTAAAATCTGCCTTGCAATTCTATCCTCATATATGACTGTGTGTCACGAGTGTGTCACCTTTCCACAGAGTCGGTGGAAAGGAGCTGTCCTTTCTCTTTATGTCTAAGCATTAATGTACATACACATTATACTCAGTCTTACATACATTTACCATCTGTTATCACTCAGGTGTCATGAAACAGAGAGGGATTTCTGGGATCTACATTGCTAACTTCCACTGACATTTGTGTCTTCAAGCGTGCAGTTTTAACTCTAAATATTAATATTGTTGCCTGTAGAAAGACATTGTGAGCATTAATGGAGGAACAGTAAAAATAGTTGAGCATCATGCAGTATAATGGAGAGTTTGGAGACCTGGGCTGGTTTTGACTTAAGATCTGGATATTAGTCCTGGCTCTGCCATTGGTTGGTTGTTGCAGCTGGACAACTGGGATGAGTCATTTAACCTAGTTAGTCCTCAGCTTCTTCACCTGCAAATGAAATGCTCTCCAAAATCCTCTAAGCTCTGATGCTATGATTTCATTAACATTTATTCTAACATGTGTTAAAAGCTTATCATACAAAATAGTGAAAGCATGCTGCTTTTTTAATCTCATAATGATATAGATACAGGTATATGGTATAGGTAGCCTAAATAATACAAGTTAAATATTATCTTTTTTTTAATTGCTTTTTTTAGGGGGGTGAGGGAGTGGTTGGGGCTAGAAAATGATTGTTCATTGGTCTTCTATAAATAAAGAAAACAGAGCATTTAAATAATATTTAACAGTAAGCAACAGTAAAAGCTAAGTTGCTATCACAAGTAAGCTAATCAAGGTTATGACTCGGGGGATCAGAGACTATGAAACTATGTGGAAACATAGTAATTAAATTGTTTCTATTAATCTTCATAAAAACTAAAATAAAAATGTCAAAGAAACATTAGTTAAAACTGCAACATAATAGATTAAAATTGAAAGAAATTTTTACAATAGCAATGTAACAATATAATAACAACTGCAAATTTTTATTTCACTCTTACTATAATGTGGTGAGCACTATTCTAAATAACTTGACTGTATTTAACTTGTTTAATTTTCATAATAATCCTAGAGGTGGCTATTACTGTTTTCCTCATCTCTAGGATGAGGACCTTTGCCCAAGGTCACAGAGCCAGCTTAACACCAAGGTGTTTTGAGATAATGAGATGGTATCTGGGAAACAGTGTATGTGAAAATACTTTGTGTCAAACAGATCTTAATTACCACATTTATGATGGGGGGTGGGGTTTAAATCTCTAAAATATATTTAATAATATAAGATGAAAAAATAATAAAACATTTCAAAATTCTGGAAGGTCTTATTGTAAACAAACACAGGATGTGCCTAATGAAATAATGAATCTAGGTAATGATCATCAATGGCAGCCAAGACCAAAGGTGAAAGCTAAGGGAGAACTTTATAATGGATGCATGAGGGTGACAACTCTTAAACCCACTGACAAATGTTAAAAGCAAAAAAGAGAGATAACGAGACATTATGTCTTTTCTGACGGATATACATAACCTCATCTATGATAAAAATCAAACCAGAATCTGATTAAGATTCTAGACCTAACTTCAGTTTACAGGAAATACTGGGGACAGAGGTATACTAAACTGTGAAAGGAACCATAAGGATGGATTCAGCCAAATTCAGAATGTGAGAACCATTATAAGTCAAATGGGTTGGTTTCTTCAATAAATAAATTCCAAGAAAAAAGTGAGGAAGAGAGAACTGTAATTAAAAAAATATATTTTACAGGTATGTCTAAAATGTAGGATTTGGATCCTCAATCATCACTGAAGGCAGGTGGTATGTACATAGGGTTTAGTTATAACATTCACTCTATTTTGTATATGTGTCAATTTTTCAATAACAGAACAGGTTTAGGAAAAGAAAGAGAAACAATACACCAACTGAAAACAGTTTTAAAAGCTGGACAGAATCTCATTATTCTTAATGTGAAGATAACTCAGCTAAGGCTTCCCTGGTGGCTCAGACAGTAAGGAATCCACCTGCAATGCAGCAGACCCAGCTTCAATCCCTGGGTCGGGAAGACCCTCTGGAGAAGGGAATGGCAACCCACTTGGTATTCCTGCCTAGAGAATTTCATGGACAGAGAAGCCTGGCGGGCTACAGTCCATGGGGTCGCAAAGAGTCGGACACGACTGAGCGATTAACACACACGAAGCAGCTAAATTTCACTTTCTGCCTGTGAAGAATCCAATGCAAATGTGTTCTTTAAAAAGACAACGACAGAACCGCTAGAGATTTGTTATTTTGTTTTTCTTTCTGGTTTAATTTAGGAATTAGAAACTCAAAGAAAAAGAAGATTGTGTAAATTATTCTGTTATTTAACAATCATTCACTGGCACTACCTGGCAGACTCTCATTTTGTTGTATATATTTGTGGAATTTTAGTTACAGTGTAAAATCCCACTGGGAATACAAAGACACCAAGCAATTAAAATCAGTACAGGATAACACTGTAACAAAGCCAGATGGTTATTCCCCTCTCTGAGATTTGTGCTTTCCACCAAACAACAGAGTAAGAGTACAGTAGTTCCAAGGATGCAGTTGCCCAGTCAGGGGTTACATTACCCAGCAAAGGTGATTAGTTCTCATTACCAAAAGTGTTGACTTCTCCCTACTTGACTGAGGTGCCTAAGAAGCAGATGTACCTTCTCCACTCTTTCTCCAATGCCTGGGCAACTCTGGGAACTTTGCATTTAATATGACAGAGCCTGCATCACCCTGGACCCCTAAACGGCTGCGAAAAGCACAGCACCCCTACCAGCACCATGAGCAACACACGAACACTTACACTATCTTCACTGAACAACAAATAGATCTATGATATTAAGCCACTGAGATTCTGGGTTTTATCAGTTATAAAGCCAGTACAGGTATCTGTCGCTAAGTGGGATGCTGTAGTGTATATGTAGGGGTTAGAAATCACTGCAATTGAGAAAATTTAGAAAACTGGAGAAGGCAGAGCTTGAGCTAGATGTTCAACTATGAACTATATGTAAGTAGCTAAATGGAGAGAAGAGTAGGGAGTTAACCAGTGTAAGGAACCAACACAGGAACCACAAGAGCAGTTCACATACAGCTAGGGCACAGTGAGGCCATTTTGGTGGGCAGGTGCAGGCTGGAGGGAGTGGGAAATAAGGATGCAGAGGCAGGATGGGATTAGAGTATGCAGATCCTTGAGAATTTAGGACATGATTCAGGGGCAATTACTGAAGTTTCTGGAGTACAAGCATAACTGATGAAAGGTCTATATTAGGAAAATCAGTGAGACAAAAGAGTGCAAGATGGACCTGAGGATAAAAGATCAGTCTGAGTGACAATCCAATTTAGATATAATTACACACCATATTGGCAAACACAGTAGAAAGAAAAGGGTAAATGTAAGTGTCATCTTAAAGCACAAATCCATAGGGTTTGATTAACAGAGGAGAAAGATGAAATTGAAAGATTATTCAATCAGAAGACTTATATCTAGTCCCAACTTCCAAAATTGTGAGTTCTATTGTTTCGGACTTTTTTTTAAGTATCTTTTTTCTTCCTCTATTAAATGAGGGGATAGAGTCAGATGACCCCAAAGTACTTTCTATCGGTAAAATTCCAGGGTTATGAAATAATGAAGAAAAAATAAAACAACATAAGTGATATATTCAGTAGGAGGAGACATAGAAGGGGAAGTATTCCATCATATGCATGAACAGTTTATCTGAGTTGGTCTCCTATAGGGGGATGCTTGAAATGTTTTTAATCTTTTGCATTACTATCAGTGTGGTAATGCATGGTGCAAAAGTACTTTAATATGCCAAGATTTTCACTTGCATCTTGGTTTTAAGAACAAATACTGAATACAATAATTTGCCATAACAGTTACACAAGTTGCAGTATTAATTCCTCTCTTAGAGATTAATTCTAAGTTTATTTCTTGATTTTAAAGATTTGAAAAAAGGTGTGAAAGTACTTTGAGGGGGGAAAAGATGTCTTCACAAACTTGAAATATCATTATCAACTTTATTACCATGAAATTACAGATAGCACTAGCTACTTTTTCCCCTAGATAACTATGAATAAAGTAACATTAAAACATTAGTTTTATTTATATTTTTTTACAATTATTCTTATATTTATTTTACTTTGTGTTACTTTATGAACAGAAAAAAAAAAAAAACTAGTGGGAGGGGAGCTCAAGAGGGAGGGGATATAGGTATACCATGGCTGATTCATATTGATGTATGTCAGAAACCAAAACAATATTCTAGAGCAATTATCCTCCAATTAAAAATAAATAAATTAATAAAAAGATATGTACAATAACCAAAAAAGAAAAAAAAAAAAAACTAGATGAAACTATTTTTTGAAAGTAAACTAAAAATGCTAATTTCCATTCTGAAAATAACCACTGATACTATAGAATGACAAATTGAAAAAACATTCCCTGACATTCAATAGTTTTCTGAAACTGCACTTTTGCCTTCCTATGGCACTAAAGAAGGACACCACCTAGCAGGTATTTATTTTACAGACTTATAAGGGTCTTTGGACAAGACACGTAGACAATACTTGACGCTGGTTCAATTATGCTATAGAAAGGAGACCAAGATGGATGAAATCAGAGAAGAAATGGGTTCACAGACATATATCTGACAAAGGATTGGTATCCAGGACATATAAAGAACTACAACTCAATGACAAAAACATAAGCCACCTAATAAAAAAGAAGACAAAGATTTAAAGAGAAATTTCACTAATAAAGGCCTATGAATGACCAAGAAGCATATGAAAAGTACTGAACATTATTAGTTACTAGGAAATGCCAATGAGTACCTATATGAAGACATCATTATATACCCACCAAAATGGCTAATATTCAAAAGACTGACAACAATAATTGTTGACAAGAATGTGGAACAACAAAAATCAGGGCTGCAAACTCTGAATTACATGCTTCAGTAAGATTTTACATACTGTTTGAATACTTACATTCAAAATGGTTGTAACAGAAAAACAGGCACACTGATCTTGGTTTTAGTATCTGTCAAAACAGTAATTGAAGTAAATGTGAGTGGAGGTTCTGTTTCACAAAGGAAAGGGCAGAAAAATTCAGTTGATAGAATTGAGGGCCATGGGGTAAAGATGTGTTATATCACAATAAAGAGATGATGTTTTGGGAACAAAAGCTAAAGATAAAATCTTTAGTAGGACACAAAGCTGTCCACAACAGAGTTTTTGACTCATGCCTTTCTCAAAATAGATTTTCTTTGAGCCTTAAACCCTGAACTGTGCTGTGTCCCTGAGGATCTCACAGAATGAGTTGTTTCCACTTGTTAATCCCAGACCTTAATCCTAATCTTTTACCTCACCTGTTAGAGGATAGTTTAAATTAGCTTAATTGATTGCAGGATTAGACATGCATTAAAATGTCTTTTATAGTCCCTGACCTAGCAAAGTATGAGAAATATCTGAAGTATGAAATAAATGCAGAGTGATACTGGTAAGGGGTTGCATTTTAAATTGCAAATGCAGCACTGATTCGGTTTCTATTTTGCAGATTCTTTTAACTCTACAAAGAAAATTACTCGCAATATTGAATCACAATTGTCTTCAGTCTGTAAACAGACAAAATCTTAAATCAATGGACTTAATCAATTTAGCATACTTCTATTCCTTCTTTTGAGACAGAAATTCAATATTCTTCCACTACAACTTTGACTGCAGTCTTGACATATAGGTTGCTATCTTTTTAAAGATAATACTAGAATTTCACTTAGTTAACCTCATTTGAATTTAAGTTCTTTAAAAACTTGTCTGTTCATTAATTAAATAATTTGTTTTTCTGTTATTAAAAATCACCAGGCTATATTTATAAAATAAGATTCTGCAAAAGAATTATTAAATCAAAAAAGTCTTGGATATGACATTCTGATGAATACTTTTACTTGCCATTTAAAGCATGAATATAACTTCCTTCTGTAATTTCCTGGGCTCTTTTGGTTGTGCATAATAGCATTGCACCTGGGGAGCCGGAAGGTAAGTAGATCAGCCCGTGAATAGCTCCGAGGCTCCGAGTGCATGCTCAGTAGCTCAGGGCTAACTGCCAGAGCACCTCCACTGGGTGGGCTGCAATGATAGCTGGGGAACCAGTGACGTCAAACACCCAGGAGCAAAGCAAATGGCTTCCTCCCTGCTCCTATATCCTTAGAGTCAATCTTACTAATAAAAGGAGAAGGTGGAGGCAGAAGATGAGATGGTTAGATAACATCACTTGAGCAAACCCTGGGAGATAGTGAAGGACAAGGAAGCCTGCTGTGCTGCAGTCCATGGAGTAACAAAGAGTCAGACAGGACTTAGCTACTGAACAAGAGTAACAGAGGATGTACAGAACAAGGAAGTAAAAACCACTAGGAAGGGCTTCCAGATACATGTACATGTAATCTCACTTAATCCTCACCAGCACTTTAATGAAGCATTACTGTCATTACCTCTTTTGTACAGATATGAAAATCGAATATTAGAGAAGTTAAGTAATTTGCCTAAGGCCACCAAGTAGTCAGTAATCAAACCTAGACTCAAAGCCCCAGGACTACAAAATCCTGCATTTAACCATAATATCACAAAACAGACCTGAGGCTGAGCCCAGGGAAACTTCCCAGAGGAAACAAAACTGGAGATGGACTGTAAAGATTGTAAGAACTGGATATACAGAAAAGGAGAGACCTTTCTAGAAAGAGAAGAACAGAAGGAAAAGGACAGAAGTGGGAATGACTGTTGGTGGAACAGTGAAGGAACAGACCTCAAAACAGACCTGAGGCTGAGCCCAGGGAAACTTCCCAGAGGAAACAAAACTGGAGATGGACTGTAAAGATTGTAAGAACTGGATATACAGAAAAGGAGAGACCTTTCTAGAAAGAGAATAACAGAAGGAAAAGGACAGAAGTGGGAATGACTGTTGGTGGAACAGTGAAGGAACAGACCTGACTTGGTTAACGGATTACCTTATTATGAATGATTCCATAGGGACAATAGGGAAGACATTATTTTAATCTACAGTCATATATATACAGAACTTAAATCAACGATAAGTGATGCCTCCATCACATGCCCTACCCCACACAGGGCCTTTGTACATATTGCTTCTTCTGTCAGAAAAGCACTTTCTCTCCTCTTCACCTTGTTAACGATTATTCATCTATCAGGTCAGTTCAATCATGACTTCCTAAAACAGCCTCAGCTGAACTCCCCTGCCATGGTCAGATTCCTCCCTAGTGTACCTCTTCTTTACTGGACTTATCGTGCTTATTCTACTTATAGTGGGAATAAGTGCAAAGAGAATAAATAATTGAATAAACAAATTGACAGAACTCAGGTCTGCCTTGGGCAACTGCTCAAATATTTTCCACATTAATACACTGTTTATAAAAGGTATACCAGAAAGATCTGAAAGCTATTTTACCTGGGTAAAAAGAGAATTTAGGGAAGAGGATCTGACAGCTGTCTTCAAACGTCTAAAGAACGATCATGCTGAAGACAGATTAGACATATTCCGCATAGTTCCCAAGGGTAGAACAAAGACAAATGGGGTGAAAGTCTAGGGAGGCAGATTTCATTACAGTATAAGGAAGTGAAAGATGTAAAAATGAGACCTGTCCAAATATGAGGTGGACTGACTGTAAAGGAGGTGAGTATTCAAACAAATAGATTCAAGGGATTAGATCTGACAGACAGAGTGCCTGAAGAACTATGAACCAAGGTTTGTGACATTGTACAGGAGGCAGGGATCAAGACCATCCCCAAGAAAAGAAATGCAAAAAGACAAAATGGATGTCTGAGGAGGACTTACAAATAGCTGAGAAAAGAAAAGATGAAAAAGGCAAAGGAGAAAAGGAAAGATATATCCATTTGAATGCAGAGTTCCAAAGAACAGCAAGGAGAGATAAGAAAGACTTCCTCAGTAAGAATGCAAAGAAATTGAGGAAAATAATAAAATGGGAAAGACTAGAGATCTCTTCAAGAAAATTAGAGATACCAAAGGAACATTTCATACAAAGATGGGTTCAATAAAGGACAGAAATGGTATGGACCTAACAGAAGCAGAAGATATTAAGAAGAGGTGGCAAGAAGACACAGAGTTATACAAAAAGGATCTCCAGGACCCAGATAACCATGATGGTGTGATCAGTCACCTAGAACCAGATATCCTGGAATGTGAAGTCAAGTGGGCCTTAGGAAGCATCACTATGAACAAAGCTAGTGGAGGTGAAGGAATTCCAGTTGAGCAATTTCAAGTCCTAAAAGATGACGCTGTGAAAGTGCTGCACTCAACATGCCAGCAAATTTGGAAAACTCAGAAGTGGCCACAGGACTGGAAAAGGTCAGTTTTCATTCTAATCCCAAAGAAAGGCAATGCCAAAGAATGCTCAAACTACCGCACAATTGCACTCATCTCACACGCTAGCAAAGTAATGCTCACAATTCTCCAAGCGAGGCTTCAACAGTAGGAACCATGAACTTCCAGATATATAAGCTGCATTTAGAAAAGGCAGAGGACCCAGAGTTCAAATTGCCAACATACTCTGGATCATGAAAAAAGCAAAAGAGTTCCAGAAAAACATCTACTTCTGCTTTATTGACTATGCCAAAGCCTTTGACTGTGTGGATCACAACCAACTGTGGAAAATTCTTCAAGAGATGGGAATACCAGACCACCTGACCTGCAGGTGGTTGCTTCTTGAAGCAACAGTTAGAACTGGATGTGGAACTACAGACTGTTTCCAAATTGGGAAAGGAGTACGTCAAGGCTGCATATTGTCACCCTGCTCATTTAAATTATATGCAGAGTACATCATGAGAAATGCCAGGCTGGATGAAGCATAAGCTGGAATCAAGACTGCCAGGAGAAATATCAATAACCTCAGCTATGCAGATGACATCACTCTTATGGCAGAAAGTGAAGAACTAAAGAGCCTCTTGATGAATGTGAAAGAGGAGAGTGAAAAACTTGGCTTAAAACTCAACATTCAAAACACTAAATCATGGTATCTGGTCCCATCATTTCATGGCAAATAGATGGGGAAACAATGGAAACAGTGACAGACTTGATTTTCTTGGGGCCCAAAATCACTGTGGATGGTGATTGCAGCCATGAAATTAAAAGACACTTAACTCCTTGGAAGAAAAGCTATGACCAACCTAGACAGCATATTAAAAAGCAGAGACATTACTTTGCCAACAAAGGTCCCTCTAGTCAAAGCTATGGTTTTTCCAGTAGTCATATACGGATGTTAGAATTGGACTATAAAAGAAACTTGATTGCCGAAGAATTGATGCTTTTGAACCATGGTGTTGGAGAAGACTCTTGAGAGTCCCTTAGACAGCAAGGAGATCCAAACAGTCCATCCTAAAGGAAATCAGTCCTGAATATTCATTGGAAGGACTGATGTTGAAGCTGAAACTCCAATACTTTGGCCACCTGATGCGAAGAGCTGACTCACTGGAAAAGGCCCTGATGCTGGGAAAGATTGAAGGCGGTAGGAGAAGGGGACGACAGAGGATGAGTGGTTGGATGGCATCACCGACTATGGACATGATTTTGAGTAAACTCTGGGAGTTGGTGATGGACAGGGAAGCCTGGTGTGCTGCAGTCCTTGGGGTCACAGAGTTGGACACGACTGAGTGACTGAACTGACTAACTGATTCAAACAAGGCCGGAGGAATACCTGTCAGGCATGTTTTTAGTGGAAATTCCTGTTCTGATCAGGAAATTTTTAGCCACTTAGGCCTTTGCGAGCTTGTTATGCATCTATAGGTGTGGGACAGACTGAAAAACAAAACTGAGTTTGATGTGAACTGACCTCAAGGGAAGAGAGCTGCAATATTAGACCCTTTTAGTAATACAACTGCACTTGTGGGTGGCCGTTTCGTGCCACTGGCAAAGTCTTTGATAGCCAGCATTCCAACAGTAGTTAGGTCTGTGCAGCTGTCACTGTGACTAAACAGTGGGATACTCCAGCCATACTGTACAAGGGACCGATTCCAGGGTCACCCCCCTCCTTGGAGCAGTCGTCCTCTTCCTCCCCTACTCCCTACCCCTCATTCACTTACTCACAAACATATTTCTACACCCGGAGCTACAGTGGTGTGCTGACAGATCTCCTTCCAAACTACTTCTGGAAGTGATCCTTTTGCCTAGCTTCTTAAGGCTATCCCTTATCCTGAGCACAGCTTGACAGCAATATTTCTCCCCGTGCCAGCAATCGGATCATGAAAGAGACACTGAGAGAGAAGAAAACTAAAAATCACCTTTTGAATCTGTCATTCCTATCTTAATTTCACAAACACAGGCCTTAAAAATTATGTACGGGCTGAAAACCAGGAATCCTGATTGGAAACCAAGGTCCTGATCTTGCAGAAGATCTGTAGCTGTTGCTTTCAGTGGATGCAGGCCTGAACTGACAGTAACAGCTTTTCCGTTAGAGAAATGTAATCTGAGTGTCAAATAACCAGTCTGCAAATTCTGAAATTCAACCCATTTGTGACCAATCAAATTCAACTCATTGTAATGTTAAAATTTATGGATAATTTATTATCTACATTTCAAACTACAGTGTCAATTTTGCTGTATCATACTTGGTAATCTAATCATCAAATATTTATTGAACAGCTCCTAGGGACTTTCCTGGTGGTCCAGTGGTTAAGACGTCACCTTCCAATGCAGGGGGCACAGGTTGGATCCCTGGTCAGGAAACTAATCTCACATGCCTCAAGGTACAGCCAAAAGTAAATAAATAGAAGTGAAAGGTTTGAAAAAAAATTATTGAACACCTCCTGTGTGCAAGGCACTATGCTGGAAGCAAAATGGAAAAGATCTCTGATGGTACAGGATTTATAATCTAATTTAGACAGTAAAAAGCACCAAATTACCACATAACTACAAATTTTGACAATCAATATGAAGCCAAAGAGAGACTCCTAAAATTACATAGGAAGAGACATTTTTGAGTAAGAGACAATTCTCTGAGAAATTAAGAGTAAGTGAGAGTTAACCTTGTGAAGGGTTAGAGAAAGGACATTCCTGGCAAAGGGCATATCCCAAAGCTCTGGGGTGGGAAAGAATGTGGTTCCTTCAAGAAATGGCAAGAAAGCCAAAATGAGCAAAGGGCAGGAGTGGGGGGTGGGGGGCTAAGGAGAGAATCCCTGATGTGACACTGGGGAGGAACACAACACAAGGGCAGCGCCTGTGGAGCCCTGAAAACCGAAGGACTCTAAATGCAATGGGAAGCCCCACAATAGGGGAGTGTGCAATTCACATTTTTAAAACAATTATTCAAAAGGTTAGATATGGAGAAGAGCTTAGGTGGAGACAGAATCATCTCTCTCTCTAAATCCCCCATTCACAAAAATGACAACTTTCCAATTTACAACTATATTAATGTAGCATAGAGTTATTGTTTTTAAATAATTATAAAAGTTTTATATTCCACTTGTTTTTGTTTGTTTGTTTACTAGGCATTACTAGAATCCTTTCTGAAGGAAACATACTACTGTTAAATAAATGAAAACTGAACTGTTTTCTATTCAGGCAGTATAAATTCTAACTCACATTGAGAAGGAAGTCAAATGATTATTGCTATGCAGAGAAGGAATCAAAACAAATGCCTTTTTATGTAATGCTGCATTCAGAACATTATCTCTATTTTATAATCTGAGGAAACTGTGCACTTCACTGAGAATGCTGGGACAGAAACAGAGCCAGAATTAGACATTCTCTATTTTGGCTATTTCTCTGTCCTTGTACTATTTCTTCCTGTGTAGTATGCAGGAGCAGGCAGCCAGTCCTCTTCATCATTCTCATCAAATTTAGGGGTAGACTCCTGGCAAAAGTGAGTACGTGCAACTGGTTAATGCAATACTTGGAAAAATAATACACTTTTCTCTTACTGCTCTGAGAACAGGACAACTTGGCAAGGTCAGTTCATGGTATCCAGCAGGGGAGGGAGCTGGAAATTAGTGTATCTTAAAGAAGCAATGCAAAGGCAAATGTAATAGCTTCTGGTACTCAAAATAGAATCATGCAGCAATCCAGGTTATTTTCCAAGTAACTTATGCCAACCAAACTCAAAGAGCCCATTCCCACAAGTTTTGTTTGTTGGTTTGTTTTGTTGTGGGATGTTGCTCTGAAAGTTGGTGCTTTACGGTAGTAGCCCATTACATGAGGGGAAGTAAACAGCTTACTTCATTTAGATCCAGGGAATTGTAAAAACAAGAGAGAGACCAAGACAAAAGCAGAGTCAGTCAGTTAAGCATGTATTCTGATTTGTCCTTTCAGTGAATTGCATTAAATCATGGCTCTCAAACTGTAATAAGCCTTAAATCACCTAGAGTATTTGTTAAAACACAGTTGCTGGGCTCCACCCCTAGAGTTTCTGATTCAGTAGGTCTAAATTAGGACTCAATAATTTGCATTTCTCACAAGTTCCCAGGTGGTACTGAGGCTGCTGGTCCAGGAATCACTGTATTGAACAAGTGAAAGTAAAACCAAGGGCAGAGGAATTTGTCCTTGATTCTTACACAGTGACCTGGAAAGCGATCATCTCAATGACTGTACCCTGCTGAAACCAGTGAGCAGCCAAATCTCTCCAATTCATCCCACATCTACAGGGAAACATAAACCACATCCCTCTTCCATTTACACCAGGAACCTTCAGGAGAGAAACAAGATGGATGGGGGTATCTCATAGATTGATAATTTTTTCCTGGAAAGATACAGTATTGCCTACTGGGACTGTTTAAATTTCCAAATCGAACTCTTCTTAAATTGTACTGGACACACTGTCAGGTGTCTGTCTCTTTCATTTCCCTTTCCAATAACCAGGCCAGGTTTCATAAGGCCTTCTGTGCCCTCTTTTCCATTTCCCACTGGCTGGAATGTGGACTCGGTTGGTATGGTAATGAACCATTTTCAGTGGCGTGAATGATAAAGCAACGCCTTTAAGAACGGCAAAGCCACAAAATAGAGGGAGCCTTGGTCCCAGACACTGAGGCCCAAGTCAAGCCACCTTACAGACCCTGGATTTTACCTGCTGTCATTATATGTTGGGCCCTTTGGATACAGCAGTCTGTCTAATCTGTATCCCAATCAATACAAATGGAATGAGAGGTATGAGCTGTGTAAGAACAGTACATAAAGTCCTTGCAATCAGTGGTTAACTTGTATAAGCACATTTTTCCTATGTTATACTCTTCCATGCTGATTGCCAATGATCCTTCCAGGGCTTTGGTTAGCTCAGTCCTTCTTTTCCCTCTTCTCATTTCCAATTTTCCTTTTCTTGCTTGGCTATTCTTTGTCTACCATTATAACAGTTTTTTAGGTCTAGTGACCTATGTAATTTCACACGTTTTATTAGTATTACTTCTAACCGCTTTAGTGTTGTTAGAAATGACCTGGGCAATTTTTATACCTCCTTAATACTTTTGAATATCTGAATAAGTAATAAATACTCAAAAGAGTACCACTTGTTTTAAATTGTCTTTATCAACCTTTCATTTTTTTGTGAATTAACAGGTATAATTTATGAATTAACAGGTATGATTTTGATTAAGTGATAATGTGAAAATTATGTCCAGTTGAATCTTAGGCAATATACCTAAGAATATATACATGCATTTATTATTTATTTATATATGCATATTTATTTTATACCTTTACATATATATCTGTGAATTTTAAATTTACATATATGTACATAATAGACACATAGATAGCTTCTATTGAATAAAAGATTTTATAAAATACATTCTCAAAAAAAAGTACATTCTCAAAACTTTCCTTGTGTTTCAGTGGCTAAGACTTCATGATCCCAATGCAGGGGGCCTGGGTTTGATCCCTGGTCAGGGAACTAGATCCCGCATGCGGCAACTAAAGATCCAGCATGCTTCAAGAAGATCTAAGATCCCATGTGCCACAGCACAGCCAAATAAATAAATACCTGCTAAAAAAAATACATTCTCAAATCCCTATTCATTTAGTAATCAAACATTTTAATCAAGTTTGTCTTTTTGTAAACTCAATATGCAGGACTTCCCTAGTGGTCCAGCGGTTGAGTCAAAGCTGTGTTTTCACTGCAGGGGGTGTGGGCTCAATCCCTGCTTGGGAAACTAAAATCCTGCATGCTGCAGGGCACAGCCAAAAAAAACTGCATGTATATGTTATACATTTTTAAATGTTTAGCTTTTGGGGGGTCATACACCATGTGGCATTTGGGATCTTAGTTCTCTGACCAGAGATCAGCCCATGCCCCCTACAGAGCAAGCATGGAGTCTTAACAACTGAACTTCCAGGGAAGTCTATTAAATATTTTTAAATTTGAGTTTTCCTTCCCAAAACAATATATTATTTGGTAAGAAAAAAAAAAATTACTATCCTCACATTGGCTCTCACACTGTAGGACACCATTCAGTCCTGAATAAATATCAATTTTGAAATATTTTTGCTTGTTCATCAGTTCAGTTCAGTCCCTCAATTGATTCGACTCTTTGCCATCCCATGGACTGCAGCATGCCAAGCTTCCCTATCCATCACCAATTCCCAGGGCTTACTCAAACTCATGTCCATCGAGTCAGTGATACCATCCAACCATCTCATCCTCTGTTGTTCCCTTCTCCTCCTGACTTCAATCTTTCCCAGAATCAGGGTCTTTTCTAAGGAGTCATTTCTTTCCATCAGGTGGCCAAAGTATTGGAGTTTCAGCTTCAGCATCAGTCCTTCCAATGAATATTCAGGACTGATTTCCTTTAGAATTGACTGGTTGGATCTCCTTGCAGTCCAATGGACTCTCAAGAGTCTTCTCCAACACTACATTTCAAAAGCATCAACTCTTCGGCGCTCAGCTTTCTTTATAGTCCAACTCTCACATCCATACATGACTAGTGGAAAAACCATAGCTTTGACTAGATGGATCTTTGTCGGCAAAGTAATGTCTCTGTTTTTCAATATGCTGTCTAGGTTGGTCATAGTTTTTCTTCCAAGGAGCAAGCATCTTTTAATTTCATGGCTGCAGTCACCACCTGCAGTGATTTTGGAGCCCAAGAAAATAAAGTCACTGTTTCCCTATCTATTTGCCATGAAGTGATGGGACCAAATGCCATGATTTTAGTTTTTTGAATGTTGAGTTTTAAGCCAGCTTTTTCACTCTCTTCATTCACTTTCATCAAGAGGCTCTTTATTTCCTTTTTGCCTTTGGTTGTTTATATAACATAATAATTTTCAGAATAAAAATTTCTCAAAATAGCCAGTAAATAGTTAACCCTTGAACAATATAGGTCTGAAGTGCTTGAGTCCACTTATACACATATTTTTTTCAATTAATATATTACTTCAAACTGCTTTCCAAACTGTCACATCACTGACTTGGGTTGGCCAAGCTAAAACAAGTTTTAAAGTACATATAACCTAGTGGGGTAGCATGGGTAACGCTGGGAGGAAGATTCAAGAGGGAGGGGATGTATGTATACTTAGGGCTGATTCACATTGTTCTATGGCAGAAACCAACACAACATTGTAAAGCAATCAACATGCAATGAAAAATAAATTTAAAAATAATAATACTGCAAGGACCACAACAACAACAAAAACACATGTACATCGTAGGGTATCTCCCTCCAGATCAATGAATATGGTACTATTCTATACTTCCCTCCATTCAAATTGCAATAGCCCTCTTGCCAAAAGAAAAATATGGATATAGATGTAGATAAAGACAGAAAGATTACTAAAAAAAAAATAAAGTATTCATAGCATCATTAATACAAAATTACAAAAACATGACAAATTTTACTTAAAACACTTTAGAGTGCTTTTAAATACAGTTTCAAAAGAAGGGAATACGTGCACGTATTCTAGTGTATTGGGGCTTCCCAGGCGGCGCTAATGGTAAAAAACCCGCTTGTCAACGCAGGAGACGTAAGAGACACAAGTTTGATCCCTGGGTAGGGAAGATCCCCTGGGGGAGGGCATGGCAGTCCACTCCAATATTCTTGCCTGGAGAATCCCATGGACAGAGGAGCCTGGTGGGCTACATCCATGGTGGTCACAGAGTCAGACACGACTGAAGTGACTTAGCACGCACTCACACATTCTATTCTATTAAGCTCTACTGCTTCGGAAAACCACAAAATGCTCATTTCATCACTTGAGCTCCTACTGATCATAGAGGTGGCATAAGAAGCCAAGACTAGGAGAATAAAACAATGAATCTCTGTGACCAGCCACAGCAAACCCAGGTCACAGGCCCTGACTGGGAGCCTGTGCTCAAAACAGAGCCAGTAATCAGAAGAGCCAGCATGAGTTACGGAGCACATACAACCAGAGTTCAAAGTAAGCCTTGAATCACATAAAAAACAGAAGCCCAAGTAAGGCACGGGATCAAGAATCAAGACAAGAATTCAGAACCATGCAAGTGGAGCACCACACAGCCCGCTGGTCATTTGAGTGGATCTAGCTACAGCAAGAATAGTACGTGTTAGCAGCAGGTAGATGAGTTCCAGCCTTTCCTTCCACACCAGCAGCCTCCCAGAGACTGGTAACAAAACATGCCATTCATTTTTCCCACTATCCATTAGTTGGGCTTCAGGGGGAAAGCCAGACTAATTATAGACTAAATAAAGAACTTCCATTTTCTCTTTGCGTCTGAGCTGTAGTGTGAGTTAAACTTCTACCCTGTTACATTAGCTATTGGCTGGACTTCAAGTGGAATTAAAGGGCAAAGCAAATGTGAAATTACACTGGGAATGTCCAGCTAGTCAGAGAAGTAATAGGAGACAAAATTAAAAGAAAAGAACACACATTCTTTCCTTTTTACAACTTTATTAACATATAATTCACATACTGTACAATTCACCTATTTAAAGTATACAATTTAATGGCTTTTAGTATATTAACAAACTTGTATATCTATCACCACAATCAATTTTAGAACTTTTCATTATATCAAAAAGAAACTCCACCCCTCTTAGCCAGCACTCTGGGCAACCACTAATCTACTTCCTATCTGTAGAGAATTGCCTATGTGGAAATTTCACATAGAAGTGCACAATGTGTGGTCCTTTATGACTGGTTTCTTTCACTCAGCCTCTTTTCAAGGTTTATCCATGCTGTAGCATGTATCAGTACTTCATTCCTATTAATTGCTGAATAACATTCCACATTTTATTTGTCTATTCACTAGCTAATGATTATTTAGGTTTTTTTCTACTTTTTGGCTATTCTGAATAACCCTGCAAAGAACACTCACATACAAGCGTGAGCTCTAGTGTGGACATATATTTTCATTTCTCTTCTGTATACCTAGAAGTGGAATTGTTTAATCATATGATAACTCTATGTTTAACTATTTGACAGACTGCCAGACTGTTTTCCAAAGCAGCTGTACCATTTTTCATTCCCACAGGCAGTACAGAAGGGTTCCAGTTTCTCTATACTCTTGTCAGTAGCTGCTTTTATTAATATCTGTCTTCTTCATTGTAACATTCTATCTCTTATTTTAAATCTTAAACAGACCTTTTGGATCTTTCGGTCTGGTAACTGAACCAGCTCCCTGGTTAGAGGAGCCCACTTACAAAAGGCAAAAGGCTGAACACACATATACCAACGACCAAGCAGGAAAGACAAGGCCAATGTCAGGGCACCCAGTCCCTTCTGAGTATGAACACAAAGAAGGACTTCCCTGGTGGTCCAATGGTTAAAAATATGCCTGCCAATGCAGGGGTCCCAGGTTCAATCCCTGGTCCAGGAAGATTCCACATGCCTCGGAGCAACTAAGCCTATGTGCCACAACTACTGAGCACACACTCTAGAGCTTGCAAGAGCTGGCAACAAGAGAAGCCACCGCAATGAGAAGCCCGTGCACTGCAACTAGAGACTAGCCCCTGCTTGCCCCAACTAGAGAAAGCCCATGCACAGCAATGAGGACCCATCACAGCAATGAGGACTGAGCACAACCAAAAATAAATAAATAAAATTAAAAAAAACACAAAAAACACAATGCCTGGCATTGACACTACTTTTACTTGAACTTATTCAAGGCATGGCAAGGGCAGGATATGTAGGTAAGAGATGAACAAAGGTTCATCATTTGAAAATTAACTGGGTGGGGGAATATGGAGCCAAAGTTATCTTCTCTCATCCACTCTCACTTGGATTTTTCCACCAGACAGTACATATTGAGTACATACTTGGGAGTTCTTCTCTACCTTTAAAGTTATATGATTCCATGATTTTCCTTCTGAAGTACAATTTAAACTGAATGCACTATGTATCTCTTTTATAAACAGAAGCCTTTGTCTTAATGCTCAGCTGAAATGCTTTTAATGTTTACTTAAAAACATTTTTACTTTTGATGATCCTGAATCTTGTTATAGTAACTTCAGCATTAGCATTAGTGACTGTCACTAAAAGTCACTAGAAGTTCCTGAAAGTTCATCCAAGACTAAAAGGTGAATATGGTTAAAAGGGAAAAAAATAAGAAGTACATAGATTACTTATTTAGCTAGCAAGAGAACTGTGTTCTTTCATCCTTAAGAATTTTGCTTCCAATATAATGATCAATGATTTCCAATATAATGATAACATCTGAAAATACAGGAAAAAAATTATAAGGATAGAGGATTCAAAATAAGGAGGACTGATTACAAACACAATACAAACCGGTCAAATTAGAAGATATTAGAGAGTGTTACACATGTTCTTCCTTACTTAACGTGGAAGGAAATCACAATGAATATGTGGCCAATAGGGCACTTTCTGGGCCCTAGCGTTACTGGTTATTCAAGTCAACAGATATTTGTTGTGTATCTGCTATGAGCCTGAAACTCTGCTAGCTTTGTGGCTGCCAAAATAAATAAGACAGAGTCTCTGCTGGCAAAAAGCAACAGAGGGCTTGGCCTCTGCCACACAGATACAAATGCATTATTCAGCTGCAGTACCTTGGGACCATCCTACAGCTCTGACAGGAAAGACATAGAGTAGAAATTATGAAGAAGGGTGATTTACAGTAACCTCTGCTGCAGTGAGAGGCGAACAGGATAAGGTTGGCAACGAAACAGGGAACATGCCAGTGAACTCAGCCTCATCAAGAATACGAAGGATTTCACCAAGTAGAGACAGGCAGAGGACATTCGTGAAAATACTAGTGGGAGAGCAAATGTTTTGGAGATTTATAAGGTTTAACCACATAAAACTGCCAATAGTCAATCACTTTCTTGTCTGCAAACATAGTATCCTCATATGGTTTCAACTAACACAAAATAATCCCCATTGGTGTGTTGGGTGAATGTTTAGGAGAACTAGTTAGGCAAGTAGTTGGGGTTAGAGTAGAAAGGCCTTGAATTGCCTTCTAAGTTTCAACTTTATCCCACATGTGATGGAGGCAGTCAATTCACAAAAAGAACTGCAAATGGTCAATAAATGTATTTTTTAAATATTTAAAGAATTTTGGATTTAAAAGAAAACTATGTATCATTTTCAGTACCACAAATTTAAAAATGTTAATAACATTTAGTGCTAATAAGGTCTCAAGGAAAACAGGATGCTCCCACACACTGCTGTATGTGTAAACTGGAATAATATTTCTGGAAGGCAATCAGAATACCCTTTGACCAAGCATTCTACTCATAGAACTTTATCTTAGAGAAACAGTGATGGGTATTAACTGAAACAAGAAAAAAAAGTTTTGCCACCAGGATATACTTAATGTCCAACAACAGCAAGTTGGTTAAATGAATCATGAATCAGCCTTATAAGTGAACAGTATACAACTACTTTAAATATTCAGAGGAACATGGAAATGCTCACAAAATTTCCATTACATGAAAAATGTAGGATATGAAATGTTATATGTATCAGACCTCTTAAGAGCTAGGTTAAGACTAACTGAATTAGAGTTTCAGAGCTGCTATTTAGCCATATGACCTTGAACATGTAACCTGTCCTCTCTGCAGCTCAGTTTCATCATCTGTAAACTGGGAATAATACCAGTATATATGTCATAGGGTTGTTGTAAAAATTAAATGAATTAATGTACATAAAGCATTTTGAAATCTGCCTGGCACACAGTAAGCACTATCCAAAGCTAGTTACTGTTAATATCTGAGTCAGTTACTGTTAGTAACTAAGAGTTAGTTATTATTAACATCATTAGTGCTCGTTGCCAGTAAATTAATTCAACTCTTAAACTAATTTAAGAAGTAAAGGTGGGAAGACAAACCACAGGGCAAGAACCACACCCAACATACTCTGCAGAGCTGTTCCTGTGAAGTCATCACAGCAGCTGCCAAGCACTGACCCCATGGCTTGCACTGCCAAGTCTTCAGATGCCGGACACTGCACACTGCCCCAGAACAGCTGTCTCTGCTGCCACTGGAAACCGGATGCAGCTGCCATCACTGCTGTGCCCTGGCCAGAACGGATTCTGTGTCATCCCTGCTGCTTTGAGTCACCAGGTCCTGAATCAAAGCCTAGAGGATGCATCTGCTTGGCTGTACCAAGTCCTCAGTTCTCAGCTGTAAGGGAGATTGCGCAAAGGAGAATTAAGCATTTTATCATATAGAAAAGACAGATTCTACTTTGTAAGTCAGGGGATTCAATACAATTAGCAAATTTTTACACTGGAAAACAAAAGAAAGCTGTAAATGATCCTTTTAGGGTTTGAAAAACACAGATATAACCTGAACATATATTTACAATCTAGAAACAACTAAAAGGAAATACATATATATTAATATATCTCAAAGTATTAATGACCAATATGGCTGATTTGAATTTTTTATTTTTTGACTCTGTAACTTTCCAAATCTTCTATGACATAGACAAGACCTTTTTTTCTTTTCAAGCAAGACTAGGCAATATTTGATCTCTATTTTTGAAAGAGAATTGAGTCTCAGATTTGGCCATGGGCTGGGAAGTAGGCAACTAGGTCAGGTGGCCACTGTCAGCCTAGAGCAGGGCCTCCTTGTTTATCAAAGTGCAGTCAATACAGAAGCACCATCAGATTGATTCAGAAGCATATTAGAAATGCAGAATCTCAGGTCCCATCCCTGATCCACTGAAAGCAAAGAAGAGGATGGTTAAAATGATATTCTAAAAGTATAAGCAGCAAGGCTTGACAACTGACAATGTGAAAAAAAAATAGTCACAAATGATTACAATACTTGGAAACAGTTCCAAACTTGGAAGAAGGCAGAGTCATTAACGGAAACAGGTTACTGGAATAGGAAAGAGTTTCAAAGGAAAAAGGTAAATGTGATTTTAGATATGAGAGGTTTGAGAACTTGAAAGATGGCCAGATGGATGTAACCACCCTGGGCAATGTAGAACTGGGAGCCAATAAGAAATGTCAAGATTGGGGACTTCCCTATGGTTCAGTGGCTAGGACTCTGAACTTCCAATGCAGGGGGCCCAGGTTCTATCCCTGGTCGGAGAACTAGATCTCACATGCCGCGACTAAAGATCCCGTGTGCTGCAACTGGGATCCAGCACAGCCAAATAAATACACAAACAAATTTAAAAAAGAAAAGAAAAGAAATGTCAAGATTGGACTTCCACATTTGAGAGCAATCTAAAAAAGGAGGTAACAGAAGCCATAAAAATGGATAAGGGCATGCCAAGTGAGAGAAGAAATGCAAGCAAGACTCTTTGTTACTATCTGTATCTTGGAAATAGGAGAGAAACGGAAGTCAGAGAATGGATGGCCAAAATTAAGATCATCAGGAAATTATAGAGCCAAAGAAAACAAAGGACATCAGGATGGAGGGGACACATGTACACCTATGGCTGATTCATACTGACGTATGGCAAAAACCATCACAATCCTATAAAGTAATTATCCTTCAATTAAAATAAATAAATATTTTTCAAAAAAAGAAAAAAATGAAAAGGTAAAGAAAAGGAAAACAAAGGGCAGATGTTTCATTATAATTCAATTCTTCCCTCCTTTCATGACAAATTAGGAGTGGTTTATATAGTTATACTTACATTAGACTTGACAGTGATAGATTAAAAGAGATCTTAATTCTTGAGACATAGAATGTCCAAAATATTTGGAAAAGAACACTGATGCTTTGGATGTTATAGTCATAGGTCTCATCCTCAGGAGATATTCAAAGCTTCTGTGTCATTTTTAAAAAGTTTTTAATGAAAATTTTGCAATTTTTCAAGTAAGTGTTGCAAATCAAGTAAGGCCATGACTTATCTTTGTTTTATTCATCTGTTCATTGAACATTTATTGAGCACTTACTAAGAACTAGGCACTCTTCTGGGTTTTGAGGATACAGCAGTTAATGAAACAGACAAAAAACCCTCTGTACTCCTGGGACTTACAGTGAGGGGAAGATAGATAATAAACAAAAGAAATAAGTAAACATATTGTTATGTTATTCAGTAAGAACTGTTACAAAAGGAAGGAACATATGGGTGGGGTGAGAATTGGAATTTTAAGAGATGACAAGGAAGTTGCCAGCAAGGTGAACAGACCTGAAGGAGGTGAGGAAACCACTCCTGCAGACACCTGAGGAAAGCATCTTTCAGGTCAAGGCTGAAGTGGATCTGAGGGTCAAGAAGGCCAGTGTGGCTGGACTGAGGGAGTGCAGGGGTGGGCAGGAAAAGAAGACTGAAGAGTAAAGGCCATCGGATGTTTCTGAATATATAAGTGGCATTATTTGACTTGGATGTTAACAGAATCATTTGATTGCTATTTTATGAACAGATTGAAGCTGGAAAACCAGATATGTGGCTATTGTGAATATGGAGGCAAGAATAATGGTGACTCAGACCAGGTACTTTTGACAGTTTTCTCTTTTCAGATAACTACCTTTTCTGTTTTTCTTCTAGTATGATGCAGAAGGGTAGAGAGATTGTGTGCATAGAAGGGAAAGGAGTACAGAACTCCCAAATTATATATAGTTATATAATAACTATATTATATAATATATTTTGGGGCTTACCTGGTGGCTCAGTGGTAAAGAATCCATCTACCAATGCAGGAGACATGGGTTCGACCCTGGTCTGGGAAGATCCCACATGCCGCAAAGCAACTAAGCCCGAGTGCAACAACTGTTGAGCCTGTACTCTAGAGCCTGGGAGCCCCAACTATGGAGCCGATGTGCCACGGCTACTGAAACCTACATGCCCTAGAGTCTGTGTTCTGCAACAAGGGAGGCTACCGCAATGAGAAGCTGTACATGTACTGCAACCAGAGAGTGCCCCTGTTCACTGTAATGAGAGAAAAACCAGAACACCAATGAAGACCCAGCACAGCCAAAAATAAATAATTCAATGTTAGGTAATTAGAATAGGAAAAAGGAGCACAAAATGGCGGTGGCTAAACAACAAAGAAAGGGAAAAGTCCGTGAAAAACAGAACAAAAGAAAATCCGCAAACCCGAATGAGAATCACAGGTGAAACAAGCACGCCCCCTTCCTGGCTAGGCCTAATTTGCATTGTGCAGGCTCATGGGGGGAGGAAACAAAACCTATAAAAAGAGGGAGCCAAGCCGGTTTGAGGCCTCTCCTTTGGGGTTGGCCAGCCCTCACGCCTCCAGGGTGTACTATTCTTTGCTTACTGAATAAAATTCTGAGCCATAACCGAGCTATAACACTGGTCTGCAGTTTCAAATCTTTGTTGCAGCGAGACAGAAACAAGGAAATTACACATTCTCCTGACATTAAATCAATAAAAAAATTTTTTTAAAAATTCTATATATTTGCACATTTATCTTCAGCCACACAGAACAAAATATATATACAATTTAAACATTTAAATTTAAACATGTAATATGTTTAAATAAGTAAATCTTTTAAATTATTACAATTTCAGGGAAATGTTTTAAAAAATAAAACTAAACTAAAAACCATTATCATCACTCTGTCAATAAATTTATATTTAGGCCAAGGTAGTAATAACACTGGGCATTATGCTGGGTATTAATAATGCAAAATGTTGGGCTGGATGAAGCACAAGCTGGAATCAAGATTGCCGGAGGAAATATCAATAACCTCAGATTTGCAGATGATACCACCCAAAGTGAATAGGAATTAAAGAGCCTCTTGATGAAAGTGAACAAAGAGAGTGAAAAAGCTGGCTTAAAACTCAACATTCAAAAAACTAAATCATGGCATCCAGTCCCATCACTTCATGGCAAACAGGTGGGGAAACAATGGAAACAGCGACAGACTTGATTTTCTTGGGCTCCAAAATCACTGCAGAGGTGACAGCAGCCATGAAATTAAAAGAAATGCTTGCTTCTTGAAAGAAAAGCTATGACCAACCTAGACAGCATATTAAAAAGCAGAGACATCACTTTCCTAACAAAGGTCTATCTAATCAAAGCTATGGTTTTTCCAGTAGTCATGTATGGATTTGAGAGTTGGACCACAAAGAAAGCTGAGCACCAGAGAATTGATGCTTTTGAACTGTGGTGTTGGAGAAGACTCTTGAGAGTCCATTCGACTGCAAGGAGATTCAACCAGTCCATCGTAAAGGAAATCAGTCCTGAATATTCACTGGAAGGACTGATGCTGAAGCTGAAGCTCCAATTCTTTAGCCACCTGATGCAAAGAACTGACCCATTTGAAAAGACCCTGATGCTGGGAAAATTGAAGGCAGAAGGAGAAGGCGACGACAGAGGATGAGATGGTTGGATGGTATCACTGACTCAATGGACATGAGATTGAGCAAACTTTGGGAATTGGTGATGGACAGGGAAGCCTGGTGTCCATGGAGTCGCAAAGAATTGAACACAACTGAGCAACTAAACTGAACTGAATAATAAAAGAACTTGACAATTTATTTTTAAGACATGAGAAATATTTTTGAAATGTAGAGTCACTAAATAATGACTAGTTCTAAAAGGTGTCACTTCAAAGTTTCCACTCTGTAATGCTGTAATAAAAAGCAAAATGAACGTGAGATCTAGAGAATATACACAAAGACCTGGGTCACATCAGGACACGCAATTTGCCTCTTCTATGGATCTAAGCCCAAAGGCTTCATTTATTTGCTAAAGATTAAAAGGATAGATGATTTTTTTCTTGCTTTAAAATACAAAGGCAACGAAGTCAAGTTAAACATTGACTCAGAAGGAGAAGAGCTGTGGACACCATTAGTATTACGCTAGATGTGTGGAGTGGTTATTGTTTACAAAGCACTTTCACTACCATTACCTCATTTAATCCTCACAATAGATCCATTAGTAACACTGTTCTTAATTTACAAATAAAGAAACCCAGACTAGGAGAGATCAGGGGACTGGTCCAAGGGTATGCAACTAATTAGCAGCACTAGAGCTGGGATTCTTTACCATCTGAACCAAGATAAAGAAAAGCAAGAAGGCAAAGTGGTAATCTGAGGAGGATTTACAAATAGTGGAAGAATGAAGAGAAGTGAAAAGCAAGAGAGAGGTACATTCAGTTAAAATGCAAAGTTCCAAAAAATAGCTAGAAGAGACAAGAAGGCCTTCTTCAATGAACAATGGTTAATAATAGAAGAAAATAACAAAAAAAGAGAAAGACTAGAGATCTTTTCAGGAAAACTGGAAACATCAAGCGAGCATTCCACCCAAAGATGAACACAATAAAAGATAAAAATGGTGGAGATCTAGTAGACAGTGAAGAGATCAAGAAGAGATGGAAAGAATATACGGAAGAACTGTAAAAAAAAAGAACTTCATGAATAAGATTACTATGATGGTGTGGTTAGTCTCCAAGAGCCAGACATTCTGAAGTGTGAAGTCAAGTGGGCCTTAAGAAGCACTGCTGTTAATAAAACTAGTGGATGCAATGAAATTCCAGCAGAACTATTCAAATCCCTAAAGGATGATGCCATCAAGGTTTTGCATTCATTATATCAGCAAATCTGGAAGACCCAGCAGTGGCCACAGGGCTGGAAAAAGTCAATCCTCATTCCAATTCCCAAGAAGGGCAGTGTGAAAGAATGTGCTAACCATCAGACAATTGCACTCATCTCCCATGCTAGTAAGATCATGCTTAAAATTTAGTATGCTAGGCTTCAGCATTATATGAACCAAGAATTTCCAGATGTTCAAGCTGTGTTTAGAAGAGAAAGAGGAACTAGAGATCAAATTGCCAACATTTTCTGGATTACAGAGAAAGCAAGGGAATTTCAGAAAACATCTACCTCTGTTTCATCAACTGCACTAAAGCCTTTGACTGCTTGGATCATAACAAACTGTGGAAAGTTCTTAGAGAGATGGGAATACCAGACCATCTTACTTGTCTCCTGAGAAACCTGTATGTGGGTCAAGAAACAACAGTTAGGCCTTGCAGACACCACCACCCTGGAGCCTCCCGTGCTGTCTAGCCATGGTCAACCCCACCGTGTTCTTCGACATTGCTGTCGATGGCGAGCCTTTGGGCTGTGTCTCTTTTGAGCTGTTTGCAGACAAAGTTCCAAAGACAGCAGAAAACTGCCATGCTCTGAGCACTGGGGAGAAAGGATTTGGTTATAAAGGTTCCTGCTTTCACAGAATAATTCTGGGATTTATGTGACAGGGTGGTGACTTCACACGCCATAATGGTACTGGTGGCAAGTCCATCCATGGCGAGGAATTTGATGATGAGAATTTCATCCTGAAGCATACAGGTCCTGGCATCTTGTTCATGGCAAATGCTGGCCCCAACACAAATGGTTCCCAGCACTGCCAAGACTGAGTGGCTGGATGCCAAGCATGTGGTCTTTGGCAAGGTGAAAGAGGGCATGAATATTGTGGAAGCCATGGAGCGCTTTGGGTCCAGGAATGGCAAGACCAGCAAGAAGATCATCATTGCTGACTGTGGACAAATCTAATAAATTTGACTTGTGTTTTACTTAACCACCAGACCATTCCTTCTGTAGCCCAGGAGAGCATCCCTTCACCCCCATCTGCTTGAAATATCCTATAATCTTTGTGCTCTCGCTACAGTTCTTTGGGTTCCATATTTTCCTTATCCCCCTCCAAGTTTAGCTGGATTTCAAAGTTAAATTTATGATTATAAAATAAAAACTAAACAATTAAAAAAATAGAAGCAACAGTTAGAACCCTGTGTGGAACAACTGATTGGTTCAAGATTGAGAATGGAGTATGACAGGGCTATCTGCTGTCACCCTGTTTGTTTAACCTATATGCTGAGCACATCATGAGAAATGCTGGGCTGGATGAGTTACAAGCTGGAATCAAGATAGGAGGGAGAAACACCAACAACCTCAGATATGCAGATGATACCATTCTAAATGGCAGAAAGTGAAGAGGAACTAAAGAGCCTCTTGATGAGGGTGAAGGAGGAGAGTGAAAGAGCCAGCTTAAGACTAAATACTAAAAAAACTAAGATCACAGCATCCGCCCCCATTATGGCATGGCAAATAGAAGGGGAAAAGGTGGAAGCAGTGACAGGTTTCTTCTTCTTGGGCTCCAAAATCACTGTGGATGGTGACTGCAGCCATGAAATCAGAAGACAAATGCTTCTTTCTTGGCAGGAAAGTGATGACAAACCTAGACAGTATGTTGAAAAGCAGAGGCATTACTCTGCCAACAAAGGTTCATATAATCAAGGCTATAGTCTTCCAAGTGGTCACATACAGCTGTGAGAGACAGACTGTAAAGATGGCAGAATGCCAAAGAATTGATGCCTTCACACTGTGGTGCTGGAGAAGGCTTCTGAAAGTCCTATGGACAGCAAGGAGATAAAACGAGTCAATCTTAATGGAGATCAACCCTGAATATTCACTGGAAGGACTGATCCTGAAGCTGAAGCTCCATTATTTTGGTCATCTGATGCACACAAAAGAGTCATTGGAAAAGTCCCTGATGCTGGAAAAGATCGATGGCATCAGAGGATGAAATGGCTGGATGGTACCACCAATGCAATGAACATGAACTTGGGCAAATTCTGGAAGATAGTGAGGGGCAGGGAGACCTGGCATGCTGCTGTCCATGGGGTCGCAAAGAGTTGGACATGACTGGGTGACTGAACAACAAAGCTGGGAATGGAACCCTCACTTCCTAGCTCTTTCTAATTCACCAACTTGTGTTTTTTCCAGATATAAAATTGGGAAAGAAAATGTTTTCCCTGTGCAAGAATTATCAGGTCAACAAAACCAAAGGTGCAGAGCAGTATCTATAGAGAAGTACCAGTTTGGGAATAATTGCCTCATGATAGATTCTATTGTGGGGACACGATTTGAGGTTAGAGAAGCCAAGGAACAGAGGTTTATTAAGTCAAACACTGGTTCTTTAATTATTCAGGGGCTGGTTTGCCATTTAGGCATATCTCGGTCTTCCCCCCACACCCACCCCCTTTTATAGCCGCTTGCTCTCCTCGTCTGCTCTTTGGCACCTCCACCAGAGGGCAGGCAGAGCAGGAAGAAGAGCACTGGTAACCTGCTTGATCAAAGAGTTGGAAGAAGAAAACTTAGACCACTACCTCAACTTAGAGTTTTGGAGTCTTTCTAGATTTCAGTTATGAATGGAAATTTTCCCACCACAGAATAAACAATGGAGCAAAATGATCAGAACTGGAGACTAGGATTGCACTGCACGCATGCTAAGTCGCTTCAGTCATGTCTGACTCTTTGCAACCCCATGGACTGTAGCTCACCAGGCTCCTCTGTCCATGGGATTCTCCAGGCAAGAATGCTGGAGTGGGTTGCTATGCCTTCCTCCAGGGGATCTTGCTGATTCAGGGAATGAACCCATGGCTTTTATGTCTCTTGCATTGGCAGGCAAATTCTTTACCACTAGCACCACCTATACTTCTCTATATTTTCACTCTGATTTTTCTGAATGATCAATATAAAGTGTTAAATCGTTAAAAATATAACAAAAAATGTGGAGAAATAGATGGGCAATAAACAAGAATAGAAAATTCACAAAAGGAATTCAACTGGCAATGAATATCAGAAAATGTTCCATTCCACGGGCAATTAAAGAAACACACATTTAAAGTAAGAAACTGCCACCTTTCTTCTGTCAAATTAATGAATATTAAAAATTATACTTATGTGCAAGGGTATGGTGAGACAGGCATTTTCATATATGATTAGTAGAAATGAAAAGTTGGTACCATCTTTCTGGAGAGAAATCTAACCATATAGAGAGATTAATCTGACAGAAGAAAATCAGAGAAATTTCCTACTACTCAAGTTGGAACTAAAATCTGGTTCTTTTTCCTCTAATCAAGTGAGTCCTTACATAGACAATACAGAATCATGATATATGATAAAACAAAAAGCAAGCTTTATGCCACCTCTAGCCCTCGGCTGACTCAGTGGGATGGAAAGATGAGAATCTCTACCCCAAGAGAGAGGAAGGTCTGTAACTGTCACCATTCCAGCAACAGAGGCAGAGCATCCTGACAGTGGAGAGAACTGGGAGCATCTGGATGTCTCTCCAGATCACAGGGTCTGCCTCAGACCCATAGGAGAGGAAAGCAGTGCTTTCTCTAGGTTTCAGAAGGTGTAACATATCACGCTGACCTGCATCCTATTGTGCCAAGCTGCCCTGGAGAGACAGACAGAGTCAGGGGGAGACTGATTTTTATGGCACTATCCAGCATCCGAGGGTCTTGTCAACAATGGTCAAACTTGCAGATGGACCATTCCTACACCCTCAAATTACATTGCAAAAAGACAGTTGTGGTCTTAAAGGTCACATACAACACTTGCCCCTAAATGAGAACTATTGTACCGTAACAGAGTTCCTTGATCTTGTTTATAAATTAATACCTATTAGAGTCATTTAATGTAAGAGAGATCCTGATGGTGAATAGAAGTCTCATTATAATACAAATCTGCTTGGAAGACCTAAGCCCCACAAAAAGAGATTTTCCTGAGTTCTAAGTATACACTCACTATAGTTTATAATAGGGTGAAACTGAAAGCAGCTTAAATGTCTGATCAAGAGTGTGGTAGGTGCCTATTGACTATTTTATAAAATAGAAAATGCTTGTAAAAAAGAAGTGAAGATGCAGAATATAGAGGTTCTAGTTGAGGGTAAGTGACTCCCTCCTGTCTTTCCCACTGAATGGAGATATAATGTGGACAGAATAAACAACTGCTCTAAAATGAAATATAGTAGTCAGGTTGGAAAAGACAATGAGAATGTGAAATCCTGCTAAATCAGCAGGGAGTTTCCTGTATTTTGTTTTCTTTTTTTTTTTTCCCCTTTCAGTATCTCCTAGTCTGGACTCAGGGAAGACTGAAACCAGAACTGGGACCTGGTCCTGGACAGAGAGACTCCAGAAGCCTCTAGTTCTGGCCCAAGAAAAAGAAAGAGGATCTCTAATGCCCAAAGAAGACAGAAGAAATCACCTAGTGTTTTAATTTCTTTTTTCCATTTCTTCTTTTCCCATTTTAGACTCCAAGTAATCTAGGAGTATCAGTGGTGGCAGCTGTAACTGTGACAGAAGCAAGGGGTCACAGTGCCTGAAACTCTGATGGAAAAGATGTTTATTGAGAAGAGAAACCAGTGTGGGGTTGCAGGGAGGGTAATCACGATACCAGAATTGTAACTGTGGACAAGACATTGGCAAATTGCCTGTGAGAAGATACCATGTGGATATGTCACAGGTAGCTAGAAATGTAAATCTAGAACTCAGAAAAGAGGTCTTGGGTAGAATTATAAGTTCGTGAATCATCTGCATTTAGAAGTTATTTAAAGCTAAATACCCTAGACATTTTCTCCTATCTGAATAACATTAATTACTGAGATTTTCTTGCAGCATTCTTTAGTATCTGCTCCATTGCCAAAGTGAAAAATAAGACCATTTATTACAATACTAAAGATGGATTCTCTCCAACCACTGAAAAAAGTACATAGGATTTTATTTGGTCCCAAGATTTGGGGCCTGGCTCCTAAAACAGCAGTGTTTTAAGACTCTGCTTGCAACATCCCTAAAATAACTTTGAAAAACTTTATATTCTCTTGTATCTTTTAAAATTTGCATATAAATTTTTTCATCAAATTTAAATAATGGCAAAAGGTGTGATTTGGAGTATCATAACTATTGATATGTTTCTTTTAATTGACTGTTTAAGGATTATTTATTTATTCATTTCTTTTTGTTTTGGCTGTGCTGGGTTTTTGTTGCTGCTCAGACTTTGTTCTCTACTTGCAGTACACGAGCTTCTCATCCTGGTGGCTTCTCTTGTTGCAGATCACAGGCTCTAGGGCACAAGGCTTCAGGAGCTGCAGCATGTGGGCTCAGTAGTTGCGGTTCCCTGGTCTAGAGCACAGACTCAATAGCTGTAGCACACAGGTTTGTTGCTTCTCGGCATGTGGGATCTTCCTGGACCAAGGACTGAACCCCTGTCTTCTGCACTGGCAGATGGATTCTTTAGCACTGAGCCATCAGGGAAGACCCTATACCATGTTTTGATGTTTGAAAATCTTTGATCACTATCAATTTTTTGCAGTAAAAATCTGCATGCAAATTGATATATTCTCTGGTTCTATAAAGCTGTGTTATTTTTTCTTTTGTAGTTACCATTACAGTTAATAAACAGATTAAAATGATCAAAGAACATAAACAACACAAATAAGTGTCAAATGTGCAAAGTTAAAATTTTATTATAAATATATGCTTTAATGAGATAATGGGTTTCTTTTTCTTTTTTGTGTACGAATTCAAGATTCTGTTATTTACTTACTACTTCAATAAGGGTATGATAAGCATGTGTTATTTTATTAGCTTTTCTAATATTAAAGTGACACATCTTTATGGTTTGCGTGTTTAGTCACTCAGTTGAGTCTGACTCTTTGCGACCCCATGGACTGCAGCCCTCAAGGCACCTCTGTCCATGGGGATTCTCCAGGCAAGAATACTGGAGTGGGTTGCCATGCCCTCCTCCAGCAAATCTTTCCAACTCAGGGATCGAACCCAAATCTCCTGCTTTGCAGGTGAACAGGTGGGTTTTTCATCATCTGAGCCACCAGGGAAGCCTTCTTTATGGTTTAAACAGAATCAAATTGCCCTGCTACTGCTACTGCTGCTAAGTCACTTCAGTCGTGTCCGACTCTGTGAGACCCCATAGACGGCAGCCCACCAGGCTCCTCCGTCCCCGGGATTCTCCAGGCAAGAATACTGGAGTGGGTTGCCATTTCAAATTGCCCTAGAAGACATATAACAAAGTATTACATGCCTTCCCCCTACTTCCTATTTTAAACAGGCAACTACTTCTATTTTTACCTCCATATGTCCAAATAACAGTTATATTGCTATTTGTTGATTAAAAAAGTTTTAGTCATTATGTATTGATACTCCCCTGAAGTAGATGAGGTTTCATTTTTTAAAGTTGAAATACAGTTAGTGTACAATATTATGTTGATTTCAGGTATACTACATAGTGATTTGACATTTGCATACATTATAAAATGATTACCATGATAAATCTAGGCATCATCTCTCTCTACACAAAGTTATTACAGTATTAGTGAATATATACCTTATTCTGAATATTACATCCCTACGGCTTATTGATTTTATAACTGGAGATTTGTACTTCTTAATCTCCTTCGCCTATTTTGCCACCCTCTACACACCCTGAGGAGCTTCCCTGTGGCTCAGTGGTAAAGAATCTGCCTGCAATGCAGGAGACCCAGGTTCAATCCCTGGGTCGGGAAGATCCCCTGGAGAAGAAAATGGCAATCCACTCCAGTATTCTTGCCTGGGAAATCCCATGGACAGAGGATCCTGGTGGGCTATCGTACATGGGGTCACAAGAGTCAGAAAAGATTTAGTGACTAAAACCACCACCACCACTACCACCACCTACCATGAAGGGGCCTTTTTTCAATTAGTGTATGCATTTGTGGCAGCAGAGGATGAGATGTTAGATAGCATCACCGACTCAATGGACATGAATTTGAGCAAACTCTGGAAGGCAGTGAAGGACAGGGAAGCCTGGTGTGCTGCAGTCCATGGAGTTGCAGAGAGTCAGACACAACTTAAGAGACTGTACAACAACTACAACAACATGCATCTATGGGCTAATATTACACATTGCCAGAATTTAGACATATATTTTGTTCTTTTCTATTTTTAAAAATACTTAATTTATTTAACTGTGTTGGGAGTTAGTTGCAGCATGTGGGATCCAGTTTTCCAACCAAGGATGGAACCCAGGAGCCCTGCACAGGGAGTGTGGAGTCCCAGCCACTGGACCAACAGCGAAGTCCAAGCTCTGAAAAAACTTATTCACATAAATAAGAAGATGGGACTGAAAGGAGTTTTATTATAGCAATAACCTACAATTATTTGAACCTCTAAGAGTTATATAATTAAAATCACATAGTTATAGATAACTAAAAATTATCTTTAATGAATCACCAACTGACCACTCAATTAACTCCTCCTTTAATTTTGTGGAAAGTAAAGAAGTGAAAACCTCTTGAGTTTCAAAAGGATCATTATAATTATTCCTCTTGCTCACTGTCCACAGCAATAATTTGAATTGCCTGGCACTTCAGAAGTTCCTCTACCCTAAGGCAAAGAGCTGTAACATCTCAGAGGGAGGGAAGTCTTTTTTTCTTAATGTGGGAGGTGGAGCGGATGGAGATTATGCAAGGGGAGGTGAGGAAGGAGAAAGAAGTGTAGTGAGGGGGTGTCTCGAGCAGATCAGTTTTAAGAAGAATGAAAGAAGTTGAAATTCAGAAGCTGGGTCCATCCAGTAATTCTGTCTTTTGGCTTTCTTATCCCTTAGAAGTCTTTGCGCACCCTTACTTGGTTTAAACCAACTAGTATTTCCTTTCTTTCATTTTACCTTACCATAGGGGAAAAAAAAAGAGAGAGGAAAGAAAACATAAATCTGGGAATATTTTTTGAGGGTTATAGTAAAAGAGAAAATGAGTCTGATCCCTAAGGATAAAGAATTCTCCAGGGAAGGAGGTGTGGTGAGGAGAAGGAGGAAGGAGAGGTTAAATATTCCTGGGTGGGACAGATAAGGAACTACTTTTACCCTATTCCCCCCAAGGTAGAGTTGAGCCCGCTCCTGGAATCAACACTTTGGTACTGTATTTCATTTACTGAACAAACATTTTTTAGGTACCTTTTATGTCAGCTTCCCTGATAGCTCAGTGGTGAAGAATCTGCCTGCAATGCAGGGGACTCCAGTTTGATTTCTGGGTTGGGAAGATCCTCTGGTGAAATAGGCTACCCACTCCAGTATTCTTGGGCTTCCCTTGTGGCTCAGCTGGTAAAGAATCCGCCTGCAACGTGTGAGACCTGGGTTTGATCCCTGGGTTGGGAAGATTCCCAGGAGAAGGGAAAGGCTACCCACTCCAGTACTCTGGCCTAGAGAGTTACATGGACCGTATAGTCCATGGGGTCACAAAGAGTTGGGCACAACTGAGCGATTTTCACTTTCACTAGGTCAGCTTCTGTGCCAGGCCTCAGAGGTACAACGACCTTTAAGGGAATTACACTGACCACTCAGGACTCAGGTTCTTCACTGAGGTGCTCTAGCCAGCCACCCTTCCTGCTTCCTACCAAATACTTCTCCACATTTTTGTATTTCTCCTCCCACCATCCCCTCTTCCCTATTACACCATCACCAAAAGTTACTGCCATCTCATTTTCTCCAAACACTATTCAAAGCTTTCTACTGTAGACTGGGCCACGCCTAGTGGGTACTGCAAAGAGATGCAATGAAGGGGTACCCAACATAGCTCTTCAACCCCTCCATAATTAAGAGGGGAGGGCTGAGAACTAAGCATTAGGAGGCCACATTTGAGATACCTCTAGGCAACAAGAAGCTTTGAATATGCTGTACAAATATTTTCATACTTTTACTTGTATATTGGTGTCAAATATGTTAGGAAACACTGGAAACTGATTAATCAAAGTATGGATCAACAGGTCCAAATGTGTTACCAGGAAGCTGAATCTGTCCTGCAGACATCCTTGGTTTGGCAGATACAGTGCTGACAATTTAAAAATAATTTATTTTTGACATTAAAAATTTTTATTGTTCAACACAATATTACACACTTTGAACCTTATACAATATTTTAATTTACACAGAATTCATTACATGTATTAACCTTGTATAACATTCTTAACTTACTTGAAATTGGTTTGAACACCCCAGAAGGCATATTATGTGCTTTGGAGCTTAGATAATAATATCCATCACTTGGTTCTGGTAGAAAGCTACATGCTGCAACTTTCGTTTTCAGTATCTTGGTGGTGGTGGTTTAGTCACTAAGTTGTGTCCAACTCTTGCGACCCAGTGGGTTATAGCCCGCCAAGTTCCTCTGTCCATGGAACTTCCCAGGCAAGAATACTGGAATGGGTTTCTTATGTAGAAATTAAGTTCTTAGAATGACCATTATATTAAAAAAAAATAAGATAATACTTCCTGGATGCCCAAGTTTATGAAGATTCATCCTTGCTGTGCCTACTGTTTCTCCCTATGAAAGTATATTGTTTTGGGACTTGGGTTTTTCACAGAATTACATTGTGAAAATACAACTAGAAGAATTTCTAGTTACTATAGAGAGTGGTTGTTGAAGTGCAAACAATAGTTACCTCTACCGTTTGAACTGGGATTGGTAAGGTTTCACAGATTTAAAATGCAAGTGATAACTGCAGTTTGAGAAAGGGAATTATGAATTTACAAAATTATGGAGGGGGAAAAAAGTTTCTTTTTCTAAGTAAAATAAAAGTGTATCAAGAAAGGTTTTAATGTGGTTCTTTCTAGTCAAGTAAAAATAATGTTTACTGTGAGTTTTTTATACTTTTTTAGCCTTTCTATTGTAAAACATAGCACTTTCAATAGCACTGAAAACAATCCGAACTGTCAAAATTATCCCATTTTAAAGCTGCTCCATGTTGAATTTTTCTTTCCCAGGGTATTTATACATTGGTTATCTTAACATACATTTACAGAAGGCCTACTCTGTGCCAGGCATTATGCTAAGTGCTGAGAGAAAAGGATAAACAAGATACAATCCTCTTCCTCTAAGAGATCTCAATATAGAGACAGTGGACAACTGTACTACAGTGCTGTGATGAGGTACAATTCAGAGCAGAACGAAGAGGCAGTGGGGTACCTACGGGAACATACTGGAGGAACACCAAACTGGAAGAGTGATTAGAGGTGAAGAAAGGAGATGGTGGCTTAGTCTTCAAGTATGAGTAAGTTTCCCAGATGAAAAAGTGAGAAAGTCATTGCAAGCAAGAGGAGCAGTACGTGCAGAGAAGTATGGTGAGAAAACAAGGCGCATTTAGGGAGCTAAATTTTGGTTTAGCATGACCAAGAAGTTAAGTTGGAGAGTGGAACGGAGAGGATAAGGATGAACAGAAGCACAAATGTCAGATCATAAAGAATCTTCCATGTCACGCTGGAGGCTTGAATTTTATTTTTAAGGCAATGGGAATTCACTGAAACCTTTTTAACAGAAGAGAGCCATAATTAGACTTGTATTTTAGAAGGTCAGTAGTTTTTCACAGAATGAAGAACCAATATTGGAAATAAAATAGTTGGGAGCTAATGGAATCAGAAGAAATGATAATGGCATGAGCATAGATGGTGACAGTGAAGAGAGAGAAAAGAGGATGAAACTGAAGATGTTTAGGACACAGAGCCAGTAAGACCTGATAACTGCATGGATGTGGGAAATGAAGGACCTTCTGGTCATGGTCATTATAAATACTTGTGAAAATGTTTGATCTCCTTTACTGGTATAAAGTTCAGGTTAAAACAAATAATACTCATTCTTACTTTTGAGTACGAAAACTTTATACTGAAATCTTTTCAGCCTCTTCAATGAAAAATATTTTGATGATGTAGTCTCAATATTCAGTACATATTTTTCTGAATCATAAAACCACTATTTGCGAAGAAGGTGACAAAAAAAATGGGGATGGGGATGTGGTTCTTTAGAAATGCAGCAATTTCACATCTCTCTCACCACAATCTACTACACCTGTTCATACACCCACCTCCTGTCATTATTAATAGCCCTTTGCTTTTTCAATTTTCCATTCAAACCAAGGTTTTAAAAAATAGGCTGACCACCAAACTCAGTGAGTCACTTTTAAAGTCATTCTAATGATTAGTGGAGTTTCGGTTCTCAAATTTGTTTTAAATAATGAGAGTTATCCAAAATGTTAAAAAATTTGAGTAATACTATCAACCTTCTTAAATGAATCAGAAAAAGGCAAGGGAATTATAATGCAGTATGAATTTAAATTTAGGTCTCAAATCATGTATTATGGCAGGTGTGATTTAAAGGAAAGTGATCTCACTAGTGTCAATTTGCACACATTTGAATCAAATGGGAAAGGCACTGCTCAATGGATTTTATAGATAAAAATGAAAAACATAATACTGCATTAGTTAGAAACAAATAGATACAAATATTAGTTGCAACATATAACATTGTTAGAAACTTTGCAAGTTTACTGAATAAGCTTATTATCATATGAAACATATTAGCATGTTTTTAATTTGAACTGTTTTTTCTCCATATGCCATTACATTGAATGTTATATTGCTGTTGTTAAAATATTTAGAACTCGATTACCAGTGATGCTTAACAGCAGAACTCAGGAATTATGGGAAATAGAGCTTGGGAAATTCCTGACTCCACTAAGAATTCCATAAGAATTAAGAATTCCATAAGAGTTATTGGACATAACTCAATGTCCAAGAAAGAAATCTGGGCCTTGATTGACACAAGAAATGAGTTCCTATAACTAGAATTTACAGGAGAAACAATGGAGAATATCTTGCTAAACTTTCCAATATTAAGAAATTCTTTGAGGGTCAAAGGATTATCTGATATAACTAACAAGATAAAACTAGTTGGTGATGGCCCTAGGATCTAGATTAGAGCTCTTCCCATGTAGCCCTGCCTGTCTTTCCCATTGAGCCAATGAAATTTCAACTAAAGAAGGAACTCTTTTTTATAAAGTTAATAACCAGCCTCTAAATTACATTATATTTTATACAAATTCTGATTTTCATATCTGTATTCAGTATGCTTAAAGTAAAATATATTCAAACAATTATACCTGTCGAATTTGGATTAGAAGGAAGGTTGTTTGGACAACAGCCCAAATTAATCAAAAGAATGAAATTTTAAAAAATTTATAAGAATATGTTCTTTGGAGTAAACACAGCCATGAGACTATGAGTCCACCATGTCTTGCTCATAAAGATTAGAGATTCTGTTTTAGTAACTGATGTGGATGGTAGTGATCAGCGTATCTCAAGTCTAAGTTGGATGGTTCATCTCCCTCTGCATAGGTGGGATCTAAAGCCCAGCCAGCTTCTATCTAATTTGTGATTTTCAGAAGTTCAAGTTATGGTGTTATTTTACTTGTGAAAAATCTCCAGCAAAGAGAAAGTGAAGGTCTGGCAGGAAGCTGCATCAGAGGCTTTCAATGAGCCCTAACCAGGAACATTCTGTATCTACTTCCTTGTTTCCTCCTATCATTGTGGACTATAAAAAGAGAAGGGAAGATAGTCATGCTAAGGACATGCATATGAGAGTCCTTGGATTTATTGGGAATCTTGTTCTTCATATGCAATACTCAATTGCAGTCCTTTGCTTTCTGAGCATTAAATTCCTTTGTACACCTTTGTGTTGAGAGTGGTTACAACTGAGGAACACTTGGCTACTCAGTAGTATTCATTTTCATGTGGGGTGGGTGGGGCCCTGTGCCAAAGGAAGTTCAAGGCAATAAAATAATTACCCAAGCCTTTGTGGCTGAGCCAGTGTTAACCAAGATTCAGGCTATTATTAAAGAACTTACTTTCTGAGTCCTAGTCATGTACTGACAACCTGTTTCACAGAATCATAGCTGTTCCTAGTCAATAAGGGAAGGGAACTAACATCTGAGCACCTGCAATATGTTTTACATGTTTCCACATTCTCACAACAGCCCTGTAAGAAATGTATTACCCCACTTCACAAATGAAGGAACAAGTTCTAAGAAATAAGCAGTTGCTCAAGATCATACAGCCAGAGGACTGACCTCATAACTCAAAATTCAAGTCTATCCCACTATGTTTTGTCCTTTCCCCATCTAAGAAGGTAGAGGATCTCCAAATCTCCATTTGGAGTAAAAATATATTGTAAAATCAAATGTCCCTTGGATTTGGAGAGAATTGGCCTTGCTATGAGGCCACATTATGTCTCTGTTCACTTTCTGCAAAATCTGCCAACTATTCTTCACTTCAAAGAGCCAGAAAGTATCTCTATGATTAACTAACACTAGGGTAGGGGTTTAAGAAATGCAACTTGATGATGACTGCAGGAACATCTGCTTCACAGCCATGAAACCAGACCTAATCCCAGCTTCACTGCACTGAGATTGTCAAGTGCCAAAGGAAGTGATGACAGGGAGCCCCGGCAGATGTTATGACAAATTAACAAGGGAGACTGCAGGTCAGGAAAGTCAGAAACTGTTCGAAGCATACATTGAAGTACAATTTCAAGTCACCTAACATGGCTGACTAAAAGAGGTTGTCAGAAAAGTAAACCCAGTTTTGACTGGAAGAGCCACAGGGACAAGATAGCTGAGCTCCTAGCAGGATCTGGTTTTGTCATCAGTAGCTTCATTGCTAAGCATATGGGCTGGCTTTCACATGAAGTGGGATTGTGTAAAATGGAACATTAGGTCATGGCCAGTTTACCAGAGCCAGTCAAGTGTGATCTACATTTAGACAAAGAGGAAGACTTTCTGGGCCGTATCTCCTTAATCAGCCATAGGACAAACTAGGGTCAATCAGAATGACGTCTTGGTTTTACTTACCCTACATGGAAACTGTCTCCAGCACCATCTAGGTCACATTTTTGTATTACTCAACTTGGAAAAGTATCAGTAGCAGAGTATTTTCATCATATTCACAGAGATGAATATTAAAGACCTGCCTAATTGTGATGATCCATACACAATAGGGTACATTTCATCAATGTGAGTTATCTCCCAAATATGCCAGTCACAAAATGTGATGGTGTATTGAAGGGGCCAAAGAATAGATGTGCTAAAAGATAAATATGTAAAAACAGAAAGGTTTTTACCAAAAACTGAAGGACACGCAAACAGCATTTTAAAATGTGGGGAAAAAATGTTCACCATCACAGAGGCATCCTATAATTCCACTTGATGAAGTTACCAACAATTTTTTGGGGGAAGGCAAAACTGGGAAATGCTGCTCACTGACAGAAATAAAAAATAAATAAAACAAAACCAATTTGAAAAAATACCCAAGATGTGTGAAATAAAGTTGCAATTAGAGACTTCCCTGGTGGTCCAGTGGTTGACTTCAAGCTTCCACTGCAGAAGGCATGGGTTCAGTCCCTAGTCAGGAAACTAAGATTCCCTCATGATGTGTGGAGTGGCCAAGAAAACAACAACAACAACAACAAACCTGCAGTTAGTTCACATTTTTTGCCCCTAACATCAAATAGTTACAATATTGAATGAAATAAAGGGTACAGTGGGGTAGACTTTCTCATACTCAACTGATTAAAAATACAAATTGCTATGAGCTCTCTTGAAAGTCAAAATTTCAAAAGCCTTAAACTGTTCATATGCCTCTGAAAGTACAGTGGTATCAGAAACTTGGGGGGTGTGGCCAAGCGATCTGTGTCTTAACAAGCTAACCAAGTGATTCTGATGCGTGTATAATATGGAGAACCACTGCCCTGGGGGCTCTCACCCACTCCCATGGCTACTGACCATCTGTAGAGAGATAAGTCCTGAGTCAGCATCTGTACCCCGGACGTCTTTTCTGAATTCCAAACCCATACAATCAACTTACTCTCTGGGCATTTGCTTTCTCATATCTCATAGTAGTTCAAAATAAACACATTTAACATTAGGTTCAGATATTTCTTCCCCAAATATTCTCCACCTCCAGTGATCCTAATCTCCATAAACATTACTATCATTTCCACTCAAGAAAACTAAGTGTCATGTTTGACTCCTCCCACCCTCCCCTAGCTAGGACTGTGGTTTTATAAGAGGAGGAAGAGAGGGAAACAGAATAGAGATCTCTCTTCCTTTTGAGGACATGGTAAGAAGGTGGCCATCTGAAAGTCAGGAAGAGCACTCTCACCAGAAACCAGTCCTGGTGGGACCTTGATCTGAGACTTTCAGCCTCCATAACTGTGAGAAGATAAGTTTCTACTGTTTAAGACACCCAGTATTTATTATATATTTTATTACGGTAGCCTGAGCCAACTAAAACAGATGTCTGCGAGCTGTTCATTTCTTCTTATTCCAATTGCTACCATTGTTGCACAGACTACCATCATCTCTTACCTAAATGACTGTAACATCCTTCCAGATGAGCCTCACCTCCTTCAAATCATTTTCTATACCCAGCTACAGAGACAATATCAAATCAGGTTTTTATTTAAAATCCTTCAGTGGCTTTCCATTATCTTTCAAATAATGCCCAAACATTTAACATTGATATGTCAGGATGGTATAGGATTTATTAACTGATGGACTTCAACACCACCCCAATATAATGATCCCTGATCCTTCCTCCTCTAGTCACTTGCTTCATCAGTGTTTGCCTTGCATCCAGTACCCTCAAGGTCAGCCTACTCTTATGTGTCACTTTCTGGTCATGTGGGATAGTATCTGGCTTCTCCCCACAGTCTGCTGGAAATCATCTTTATCTGTAAGTCTCTGCCAGTCCTTCTAGGCACCCTATGATGGCCTTGTACTATAACCTTACTCAGCAACTACAGTGCCCCATGTCTTCTAGTTTCTGGCCTCTTACTATCATTTTTTTGTTGTTTTGTTTAGATTTAAATGTCAAAATTTGAGGTTTATTTTTTTTGTTTTCTTTGTGGTATTCTTTTTACATCTTGGGGAAATACTTCTTTGCCTATAGCCCAAGTGGTGTAGGGTTGATGGTTAATACAGTTCAGGTACTAAAAACACATCAATTAATAGTTTATAAATTACTCCACTGCATTGGCTAGAAAGTCTTATACTCTACAGCCTCTAATGAACAGCTCACTAGTCTCTCCAGCTTTGTTGGAGAAAAGCCATGACAAGTTCTAGTTTCTCATATAAACCATGATTCTCCAGCCTTTAGGCCATCACACATAGTGGCTTATCTACCTGGAATACTTTTTTTGCTCTTCCCTTTGCCTATTCACCTTTCATGTCTCAACTTAAACATCATGTCCCTTAAGAAGAACATCTCTGATCACTTTTGCACAAAGTTAGGTCTCCTGTCATACATCCCCAAGCATACTTAGAATTCCTTTCACCTTGCAATTTAAGTACTTAAAATCACTTAGAATTATTTGTTTAGTGACTATCCTCCTGGTTAGGCTATAAATTCCATGTGTCTGTTTTCTCTAATGCAGTCTCAGTATCTAGAACATACTAAGTGTTCAATGACTATTTATGACTGACCCACTGCCAAGGTCAAATCATTTTAGGGTAGATTTCAGAGTTACGATTATGGTACCATATCTGTTTATCTATAGTGTCCTGTATTTCCAAAACATTTTTTTAAGCATTCAATTTGAATCCACTTTTCTGAATGAATCAGGATTTTAAACTATATATATATATATATGGAAAGAAATCTGTTTGCTCATATACAACCATCATCCATATATATCCTAGTTTAAAATTTTTATCTTCATCAAAATAACCTCACTGTTCTCATGAAATGTAGGCAACAACTTTAGACTGAATAAATGGTATATATTTGAACTCAATCAAGTACAGTTACATTTCTGATATACTATTTCTATGAAAGATTTCACTTGAAAAGAGAGCTTGAAAGCCACTTTTAAATAATGGCTTTAAGTCCAAGTGATGAAAAAGAACTTCTACAATAGGTTGGATGGAGCCTAGACATAGACCTGTGAGACATCTATAGGAAAAGTATTACTTCATATTACCTAGTTTTGTGCCCAGTTGAAACATTTACAGTAATAACTGCAGTTTTGGGTTTTATTCTCTTCTCTTACAATTATCCTACATAATTTTGCCTCCCCCAATTTATAAAACAGAGATATGTCTGTCAGTTAGCTGGAGGGGAGGAAAGGAAGGATTGAGGGAGAGGAGGAGAGCTCTAAGGGAAAGAGTTAGGCCCTAGGCATCTCCTAAGCAACATATAACACTGAGTATCCCACCATGAATCCTCTCACTTTTCCTATTCTACAACCCAACAGAAAACGCAAAATACATTGTATTTGACTCCATGTCATACTGGGAACGACACCAATAGATGTATGTCATCTTCAGGACAATCATGGTTGCATCACATTAAAGAAATAATTCAGTTATAGCAGCAATTCTCTGAAGTTCACCCAACAGACAATTTATCTCACTACTCAACCTCAAGACCTGAGTCATCAATCAATTACAAGCTGCCAACAGTATAATCACCATCTTCAATTGGATGTCAAAACCAACATGTCTCACATGGAATTCATTATTTCCTCTACAAACCAGCTTTCCTTCTTCATTTCCCTGTTTGAATCAGTGCTCCATCATAATCCTACTCATCCAAATTTACAACCTAGGGGCTACCTTTAACCTCTCTCTTCCCTCATTCTTCACGGTACATGGAAGAGAGAAGGAGCTAGGACCCAGTCTCTGCTCTAACCCACTAAAGTAGGGTGAGTGAGAGTGAGTTGAGTTGCTCAGTCATGTCTGACTCTTTGCGACCCCGTGGACTGCAGCACGCCAGGCCCCCCTGTCCATCACCAACTCCCAGAGTTTACTCAAACTCATGTCCATTGAGTCAGTGATGCCATCCAACTAGCTCATTCTTGTCGTCCCCCTTCTCCTTCCACCTTCAATCTTTCCCAGAATCAGGGTCTTTTCCAACAAGTCAGTTCTTCGCATCAGGAGGCCAAAGTATTGGAATTTCAGCTTCAGCATCAGTCCTTCCAATGAATATTCAGGACTGATTTCCTTTAGGATGGATTGGTTGGATCTCCTTTTTGTCCAAGGGACTCAAGAGTCTTCTCCAACACCACAGTTCAAAAGCATTAATTCTTCAGTGCTCAGCTTTCTTTATAGTTCAACTCTCATATCCATACATAACTACTAAAAAAAACCCATAGCTTTGACTAAATGGGCCTTTGTTGGCAAAGTAATGTCTCTGCTTTTTAATATGCTGTCTAGGTTGGTCATAACTTTTCTTCCAAGAAGCAAGTGTCTTTTAATTTCATGGCTGCAGTCACCATCTGCAGTGATTTTGGAACCCCCCAAAATAGTCTGTAACTGTTTCCATTGTTTCCCCATCTATTTGCCATGAAGTGATGGGGCCGGATGCCATGATCTTAGTTTGCTGAATGTTGAGTTTTAAGCTAACTTTTTCACTCTCCTCTTTCACTTTCATCAAGAGGCTCTTTAGTTCTTCACTTTCTGTCACAAGGGTGGTGTCATCTGCGTATCTGAGGTTACTGATATTTCTCCCAGCAATCTTGATTCCAGCTTGTGCTTCATCCAGTCCAGCATTTCTCATGATGTACTCTGCATATAAGTTAAATAAGCAGGGTGACTAAATACAGCCTTGATGTACTCCTTTCCCTATTTGGAACCAGTCTGTTGTTTTATGTCCAGTTCCAACTGTTGCTTCTTGATCTGCATACAGATTTCTCAATAGGGCTCTCTGACCCACCCTAACCTTGCATGGCACCTTGACAACTCTCTGATGTCAAAGTGGGGTAGGCACTGACATCAGAGAATTGTCAAGGTGCAATGCAAGGTCAGGGTGGGTCAGAGAGCCCTGCTGCATTTGTTTAAAATGCAGACTACCAGACACACCTCAAACCTACTGAATCAGAGTTGGGTTGGGCAACCTACATGTTAAATGAGCTCTCCAGGGAACTTCTTAGGTCAACTAAACAGAAACTTGATCGGTCCTGTCCTACTCTTTGTGACCCCATGGACTTTGTGTAGCCTGCCAGGCTTCTCTGTCCAGGGAATTCTCCAGGCAAGAATACTGGAGTGGGTAACCAACCATTCCCTTCTCCAGGGGATCTTCCCGACCCAGGGATTGAACCCTGGTATCCTGTATTGCTGGCAGATTCTTTACCAGTTGAGTTACCAGGGAAGCCCCTAAACCACCAGGCTTCTCTGTCCATGGAACCTTCCAGGCAAGGATACTGGAGTGTGTAGCCATTCCCTTCTCCAGGGGATCTTCCCGACCCAGGGATTGAACCCTGGTCTCTTTCATTGCAGGTGGATCCTTTATCATCCGAGCTAAACGGAATCAGTGCTCTAAAAGAAATTACCCAGTTACAGAAAGATACACCATGAAGGCACAGCCATGTGAGCAAGGCATACTGTCCAAAGGGCACAAGAGGAAGTAAAGGAGTCCCAAGCAGGTGGGTGGAACACAGAGACGGAGAAACAGTCTGTAAGGGTTTAATATTTCCAAAGTCACCTTTTAGATCTATTCATGAATAGCTGTCACGAGGATAGGGCAGGAGAGACTCTAGTTCACCAAAAAGAGGATCAACAACAAGTCATGTCAGAGACTAGTTCTGAGAATTAAAATACACAGGAGAGGAACAGTAGCAACTCAGGCAACAATGTATCCATTCCAGGGTTATCCCTGGCTTGTAGGGTAACAGCTCTGACAACAAAAACAGACCTAGGAAACAATACAAGAGGCTGTTAGGAGGCTGTGAGAAATGATGGGCTTCATTTGTGTCATTCAGAATTAGGCTGCTAATAAAAGAAGCCACTCTAGCTCATTGAAAATAAAGAGATTTAATATAATGAATCAGATGTTAATAAAATTGTTAGACAGTCTGGGGAAACAGGCTCCAGTCTGAGCTTCCAGGAATGATTGTCAACCAAGGTAGCTATTGCCTGTGCCATGGTCAGAAAACTGGGGAATGATCAGAAAGCTAGGGAATAAGGAAATAGGAGCCTCAGATGCTGGTTCCAGGCACATGGCGTCAGCCCAGGTCCACGTCATCAAAATGCATGTCCCTGGCACCCACAGAAGTAGGTACCAGACCCTGGGACCTCCACTACATTGCCATAGAAAACCAGATCCTCGGCATCCCTGCTTGCTATTGGACACAGCAGATGTGCCACCTCTGTCTCACTTTTGTTTTCCAAATATGACATTCATACGTCTGCTAGGGTAGAGGCTGGGTCACACAGGAAATCTGGGAAATGGACCCTTACGCTTCCTATCCTTCAGCGTGTTACAAACGGGAGGGAGGTGGAGTTATGTGAGCCACATATGGCATCTCTCTCACCACCACACTCAGCTGTAAGCTTCCCTACTATAGAGGAGGGACTTGGGATTTTAACTGTTTCAGAAGTCCCAGCACTTTGCAGAGTATCTAATGAATAGTGGGTGAAGGAAGAAAAGAAGAGAGGAGAAAAGGAAGGGAGTGGGGAAGAGAAGATAGGAAAGAGCTCAAGATCAAGTTGTGCAGAAGCCATAGATGGAAAACACTGGGGAATTCAGTTTTGACAATATTTAAAACTTAAGATGAAATGAAGCAGGGACTGACACTAACAATTTTTATTTCATAGTAGCTTTTGGTTTCAGTCTGTTTATCTTCATTTCCATGACTATAAACTTAATACAGTTCAAATTCCTTATGTTTGGAAAAAATCAATTGTTCCCTAACTGGTATCCTTCCCAATTTCTCTCTATTCTATTCCATTCTACACATTGATCGCTGACAGAGTTTCCTAAAATAGTGGTCTTCAAACTTTTTACTTGCAAACATTTCCAAAAGAATCTTGTAGAGCTTTGTATTCTCTTGCATATTATTAAGCTGACATCTAAAATTTTTCATCCCAAGTTAAAATAGTTGCAAAGGATGTAACTTCCAGTGTCTTGTAAATATTGTCTCTAAAAAAGTAATACAGCACTGTAAAAAATATAACCAACAGAATCTAAGTATCACAACGTCTATTTTTTAAAAAATACATGAACAAGCTGTTCTTTAATAATGAGATTTTGCATCTTTCCTTTTTCTCCTTTAACTTGTATTTTCATTCTGCTTCTATTAAAATTTTTGATCCTAATATGACAAATTTTTATTATTGTCTTTTGTCAATTGTCTTAATTATCACAACAAAAGGCATAAATGTTGAAACTGCATTTTTTATATCAGTGACCATGCAGCTGTGTTTAAAAATTATTCTGGACTGAGTTATCATTTCTATTACTACTAGTATTCTATTCATAAAGATAATATAAATATATTATAAATTTTGATTATTAAACAGAAAAAACAAAACTTTAAGTATGTCTCTTAATCAGATGGATGAGGACTGGATGGTTTTGTTAAAGTTAGGTCAAGCATTTAACTTTTACTAAAATTAGGTCAGGTATCAATTTAGAGATGATTATGCATTACTTATGACTAAATTGAGATAGGCTTCAATCTCAGTATTATCTCCCCACCTTTTTGCATTTTATTATTAATGTAGATGTTGAGAAAAATTTGTTCGTGTAAATAAAAAGGTGGGAATAAAGGGAGTTTTGTTACAGCAATGCCCTCAATTCTTTGCATTCTGTTAGAAACATATGCCAAAAATCAGGGGAAACCTAGCACCAAATAGTTGCCATCTTCCTCTGATTTTACTAAAAGCAAACTAGGAAAATATATGTAAAACATAGTAAAACTAGGAAAAGGATGCATTATTAATTCTTTAGTGTGACTCCCTTTCTCAACAACAATACCAATATCTATTCTATATTATCCCAGTGAGTTACAGAGGTTTTTCTACTGTAGGGTAATACACTATGGAAAGATTAGAGTAAGAGAAGGCCTTGCCTCTTTAAAATGAGATAATGGGGAAGGATTGTGTGAAAGAAGAGGGGGAAATGTTGTATCCTCAGGCAGATCAGCTAAAAAACTTTTTTTTCCAGTTTTTTTGATGTATAATTGACAAAACTATAAAGCATCTGAAATGTACTATGTGATGGTTTGATATATGATACATTGTAAAATAATTGCTCCCACTGAGCTAATTAACATATCAAGCACCTCACGTACTTACCTTTTTTTTTTTTTTGGTGAGAGCATTTAAGTTCTACTCTTTTACCAAATTCAGCCATACAATAAATAAATGCACTGTTATTAACCATAGTCATGTTATACTTATATCCTCAGATGTTATTCATCTTTTTTTGTACAACACGCTACCAGCCTCTCCCTATTTCCTTCACTGGACCCAGCTCCCCACCCTTGCCACAGGAAGATACTTTTTTTTTTTTTTTTTTACATAGTGAAAACTTTTATATTTGGAATTAGCCAGCTGGACTCAGTTTAGATGATCCCAATTTTGTTGGCAACATCCAAAGCATCATAGTCAGGAGCCAGTCGAACATATGCCTTCTTCTCTCCATCAGGCCTTAGCCACGTCAGTGTCATAGAGCTTCTTCACAGCCTGTTTAATTTGGTGCTTGTTAGCCTTGACATCCACAATGAATACCAGTGTGTTGTTGTCTTCTATTTTCTTCATGGCTGACTCAGTGGTGAGGGGGAATTTGATGATGGCATAGTGGTCAAGTTTGTTTCTCCTAGGGGCGCTCTTCCGAGGATATTTGGGCTGCCTCCTGAGCCTCAGTGTTTTGGGCTGCCTGAAGGTGGGTGACGTCCGGATCTTCTTTTTCTTGTGGCTGTGGACACCTTTCAACACTGCTTTCTTGGCCTTCAAAGCCTTTGCTTTGGCTTCAGCTTTAGGAGGGGCAGGGGCTTCCTTTTTCGCCTTCGGCGCCATCTTCATGAAAAGGGTTTGGGAAGATACTTTTCTACTCTGTGTTTTTATGTGTTTGACCTTCTTTTTTCCTTCAGATTCCACATATAAGTAATACCATGCAGTCTTTATCTTTGTCTGGGTTATTTCACTTAGTATAATGCTCTCCAGCTTTACCCTTATCAATGCATATGACAAGATGACTTTCCTTTTTAAGGCGGGATAAAATTCCATTATATGTGTATGTGTATATATAAAACCACATTTTCTTTATCCATTCACATGAGGACAGGCACTTAGGCTGTTTTCACATCTTGGCTACTCTGAATATTGCTGCTATGAAGAGAAGTGTACAGCTATCTCTTTGAGATGGTGATTAGCTTCCTTCAGATATATACCCAGAAGTGGGATTGCTGGATCATCCTGCAGTTCTATTTTTCATTTTTTGAGGAATCTCCATACTGTTTTCCATACTGGCTGAACCAATTTACATTTCCACCCGCAGGACACAAGGGTTTCCTTTTCTCCACAGCCTTGCCAATACTTGCTATCTCTTGTCTTTTAGAGGATGGCCATTTCTAGAAGGTGGAGAAGGCAATGGCAGGAGAAGGCAATGGCACCCCACTCCAGTACTCTTGCCTGGAAAATCCCATGGACAGAGAAGCATGGGTGGTAGGCTGCAGTCCGTGAGGTCGCGAAGAGTCGGACAGGACTGAGCGACTTCACTCTCACTTTTCACTTTCATGCATTGGAGAAGGAAATGGCAACCCACTCCAGTGTTCTTGCCTGGGGAATCCCAGGGACGGGGGAGCCTGGTGGGCTGTCGTCTATGGGGTCACACAGAGTCGGACATGACTGAAGCAACTTAGCAGCAGCAGCAGCATACTAGAAGGTGTGAGGTGATACTTTATCATGATTTTGATCTGCATTTACCTGCTGAGCACCTTTTCATGTACCTGCTGGCCATTTGTATGTCTTCCTTGGAAAAATGTCTATTCAGATACTTTGTCTGTTTTTTAATTGGGTTATTTCCTTTTTTACTACTGGGCTCTACGAGTTCCTTGTATATTCTGCATTGTAACCCCTTATGAATATGTAGTGTGCAAATATTTTCTTCCACTCCACAGATTTCCTTTTCATCTTATTGATGATTTCCTGTGCTGTGCAGCTTTTTATTTTTAGTTTGATGTCACCTCATTTCTTTATTTTTGCTTTTGTTACCTTTACTTTTGGTATCAAATCCAAAAAAAAATCACTGTCAAGACCAACATCAAAGAGCTTGCATGCATGCTTAGTCACTCAGTTGTGTCTGACTTTGTGACCCTGTGGACTGTAGCCCACCGGTCTCCTCTGTCCATGGGATTTTTTTCAGGTGAGAATACTGGAGTAGGTTGCCATTTCCTCCTCCAGAGGATCTTCACGACCCAAGGATCGAACCCGTGTCTCCTGTGTCTCCTGCCTTCTAGGTGGGTTCTTTACCTGGTGAGTCACTGGGGAAGCCCAGGTGTCAAAAAGCTTACCCCCTTATGATTTCTTCGAGGAATTTTATGGAATCGCTATATTCAAGTCTTTAATCCACTTTGAATTGATTTTTGTGTGGGATGTTAGATAAGCATCCAATTTTCCAACACAATTTATTAACAATATTATTTTTGTTTGCTATGGCCTTGTGAACGTAAGTCCTATCAGCTTTCAGAGCTAGGTGTTTGGGGAACTAGTTAAATGGGAGTTCTAAAACTTGGGGTGCTTCATGTAGGGTGCAAGCCTTTCACTGAAGGGAAAACTGGGGGTTGCGGGTTTAGTCCTTACTGTATGGCTCCGTGCCAGGAGTAAGATTTATGGTGAGAGAATGTCTCATTCTCTCCTGCCTGTTTTTATGTGGGTATTTTCTTACTTATCTAGCATGTAGGAGTTGCTTGGCTAGTTTCTGGATCTTTCAGGGGTATCTGCTCTAAGTGCAACTTTTAGTGCATCCATGGGAGGAGGGTAGCTCGGAAGCCTCTTAGGTTGTCATCTTGGTCCTCTCTCCAGAAATTTCTTTTTCAGATCACTGTTAAGGAGTGCAAAGAGAAACTAAATATACAGAATCCTAATTCTCCTAAAACTCTTTTTTTCTGGCCTTCATATTTCTTGCAAAGTATTTATATCATAGTTTAGGCATAGGTACAGTTTGAAGACTGCTACTGCAAAACAGCACAACTTGCCTCAGTAGTATCTTCTCATTGGCATAAAATACTCACAATTTGAAAATAAAAATTTCAAATCTAAGTGATTCTTAATCACTTAAACATGTATTTTAAAAGAGCTCACTATTAAGTGACTTGACAACTGGTAAATACAGGTGTAATGTCACCATTTCTAGAACTGATGGATATTTTTGCAATTATTTCTAAAATTTTACCAAAAAGGTTTTTGTTTTTTTTTTTTGCATGAAAAGGTGTTGTAAAATCAACAGTGCATTTTACAACTTGAGGAAATACACTTCTCAAGATGGGGGTGGGCAGGAACAGAGAGGTGGTTTACTGCTCTTGGTTCTGCCGTTCCATAACCAAATGAAAACTTCCTCCAAAGACTTAGCTGTCAGTCATCAATGTGCACTGGAGTCCCATTCCCAGGCCCCAACTCCAGAGTTTCTGATCCAGAATGTCTGTGGTGGGGGCAGCACTCCGAGTGATTTAGGTGTGAGACACTTCAGGAAACCATCACCTAAAGGGAAAGTGTCCTAGAAAATGTGCAAATTTGAGAGGTGATATATAAAATGAAAAAGTTAAGAACCAGGAGTGTGTTAATTTAGCTGGATTTGGAGCAAGGAGAACCATGACAAAACACACATACTGTGAGTTCAGGATTGACTTGAACAGGAAGAGCACAACCTTGCTTGCGGTCATCGTTCACCTCCACAGGCTCTCTGGGTTGAAAGGTGAGCTGGACTGGCAAGCTTGCCCTGTGCTCTGGAGTCTGTGGGTTCTCCCAGGGAAGAACAGGACCCACTGAGTCACTTTACCATTCCTGTAACAAAACATTTTATATTCTGGAAATGGGCTGAAGACATCTATAAGCTACTTTACAGGCTAGGCAATTTGAAATAGAGTCGGATTTGAACATGATTTGTATTTTCTAAGAATGCCTCCAGTTCTCAAAAAAAGTTGTTTTTTTTTTTAATAGGTGAGGAGGGCATTATAAAGGGGGCAAATAAATCACTATAACTTGATATAACAGAGGGGAAAATAACTCTACTTTTACATTTGACAATATTTTCATTAGTGTTCATAGTGCAGTTGTACTGTAAAATTAAAAAAAAATGACAAGCTAACATAAGAAGTAATGCACTCTTTGAGGTAAAAGGTAGAATTTTTAGTGTACATGGTTACAGAGTTGGACATGATTTCACGATTGAACAATCTACTAGATTTACAGTACATACTTAGTTTCCTACTTAATTATCTTTGAAATTAATAAAAGATTATTTATCTATATATGAATAGATATTAAAAAAATTTATAGTGAAAGGTACCTGAGGTCCTTATAGAGAACTTAGATTCTCTCAACTTGGGTGGGGGAAGTAATGAATGAACTGATGACATTAAAGTGTACCATATATCTTGATGTTTATGAAAATGATTATTCCTTGCCAACCTATAAAACAGATGAAGTATGACTATAATGTAAGGTGAATTTTTAAACTTTTTATTATTAAAAGTTTCAAACATATATAAAAATAGATTATTACAATGAACCTCAAATGTCTATTCACTAGTATTATTTCATCTAAATTCTCCACACTACCCTCCCCTCCCACCACTGAATTCCACAGTTTTACCTTATTATTTCTGGATGTATCTCTCTCCAAAGAACCATCTTAAAAGGCTATAAAGATGCTAGCATTTCTAAATACTTTTTAGAAGCATTTTGGAATACTTCTCAGGATTATTTCCAGGATTTGCATTGTATTCCTTAGTTAATTATCCGAAATGATGACAAATCTTTACTCTTCAAGGGTAGACTTGACTTGAAAACAGTCAAAAGTCTTTGGGAATAAACCCCAACAAATAGGGGGAATAATTAGACTGGGCAGGACTGGTTTGTTAAAGAGAGTAATATACGCAGAGGCACAAGGTGTGTCCCTTTCATGAAAGGAGTCTGATGCTCATAAACTAGCTCAGAAATTACCCTCAATGACCAGAGATGCTGAGTGCTAATAAGAGCCCTGTTGTATTGGGAGCAGAAGCCAGGGAGAAATCAAGAGGATAATGTGAGAGGCAGCTGAGAACCAGCCAACTAGTGAAAGGAAGTTATTCTTAATTTTGTACCCTAAATTCCAGTGATTCCAGGCCACTTTCAGGATTTATTTTGCATTTCAGGCCTCCGTGCTTTTGCAAACAATGTTCCCTGTGACTGGAATGCCTACTCCCACTGGGTGGACCCACTGGTTGAATCTCTAGTCATCCTTTAAGACCTTGATAAAAATATTACCACATTCCTTGAATCTCTTTGGCACAACTAGCTTATCCATTGTCTGGTCCCGGTTTCACTTTGTAGGTATTTTTTCTAACATTTCTGTGACTATAATTATTGTGTATACATTTCTCCTATTAGGCTGGGGGCTTCATTTTTGCATCTTTGGCTCACAGACAGTGATGGCTGGATGGACTCACCGACTCAATGGACGTGAGTTTGAGCAAGCTTTGGGAGATGGTGAAGGACAGGGAAGCCTGGTGTGTTGCAGTCCATGGGATCGCAAAGAGCTGGACACCATTGAGCAACTGAGCAACAACAGGCCTTCAGTAATCATTTGTTGAATACCTGGATAAAATTAATAATACGTGTATTTTTACATGGGGTAGACCTTGAAATATCCTCATAATGCAGCAAAGTAACTGTGGGCTTGAAATACTACAGAATAAAGTGAAGAAGAGAGCCTTATGCAAGAGCTGCTTTTGTAACAGCAACTCTGGAAGTTTCAGATGTTGACAGTGAAAAGTTACAGCATAGAACCACCCAAAGAAATGTTAGCAATTTCTTTTCCTCTTTTTAAAAATAAAAATTTCAAATTCATTTTTTGGGATCACATTGTTTTCTTTTTATTTGAGGGATTGATACTTGAGGAATGAACAAATTAAGTATCAGTTAAAACTGAGTTCAAACTTGGTTGATGTACATTTTTCTCAAAATAAATTTGGAAGGCAGAACACAAAGTGTCAGAAATGAATTGTCTACTTCAAAGAGAATAGATGACTGACTCTTAAAGTTACTGTGTAAAAACTAAAGAAATTTGTAATGATTAAAACTATTAAGTATGCTCTCTTGTCAGGACAATTCATATACTCTTCTCACTTTCCCTCCCACCTTCTGCCCCAGAACAAGAACATGCATGTCCATTCCTACTCCAGTGACCTGGTCTTAGGTCTTGGTGGGAAGTGACTCTTCCAGTATTATGCAGTGGCAGTGCCACACCTGCCACACCTGTGGCATAGTCCTAGGATGAGCAATAAAGCATAGCCCAGTGGTAGCCCAGGTGGTTAGAAAGAAGGGGGAGAGCCATCCATAAACAACAATTACATCTGATATCACCTCTTCTTGGTTGAACCTGAATTTTATCCAGACAATAAAGCCTGCTTTTCAGAGTGTGTTCCAAACCCCAGTTGGCTTACAGCATATTTTCAAATTAATTAAAAAAAAAATTCACGAAGTCCATAGACATTTTTCCAGTCCTTCTTGTCAGGTGGTATAAATATCCTATTGAATGAACCGTGTTTGTATGGAAATAACCTGATTTGGATACAGAAGAAACAGGACTGAAGTAGTTGAGCAACAGGTTTGCTTGGTTTTAAAGGTTACATTGCACAACCTGGGAAAGGTATCCCATGATATAAAAGACTGTTCTAACTCACCCTGGAAATCCAGCCAGACCAACCAGGGGCTTACAAAAGCCCCTCAGCCCCCGCAACACTGACTTCATGACACATGGCCTCTTGGATCCTGTGGCCACTCTCAACTGGAGAATATATGAAATAAACTGGCACTTGCTTTTTGCTAGTTTTATAAAGAAAATCTTTTTTAAACAAAAATAGAATCTAAAATTATAACCTAAAATGAATGCATGCACACAAAGTTGAGAATACAGAAATGCTACTGCTACTGCTAAGTCACTTCAGTCGTGTCCGACTCTGTGCGACCCCATAGATGGCAGCCCACTAGGCTCCGCCGTCCCTGAGATTCTCCAGGCAAGAACACTGGAGTGGGTTGCCATTTCCTTCTCCAGTGCATGAAAGTGAAAAGTGAAAGCGAAGTCGCTCAGTCGTGTCCGACCCCTAGTGTCCCCATGGACTGCAGCCCACCAGGCTCCTCCGTCCATTGGGATTTTCCAGGCAAGAGTACTGGAGTGGGGTGCCATTGCCTTCTCCGATACAGAAATGATACTAATCCAAATAACAGTACCATTTTTGTGTTGTTTGAAAACTGCACATTTTGACTGTCACATACAAAGAATTTCTCATTCCTAATAGAGGAGGAAACAATGAAACATTCAAGACTCTCTTTTACCTTTTGAAATACCAAATACTAAAAAGTAAGATTTAATTTGTTTCCAGATTTCAGAGAAAGTTATATGAGAGATATCTTCTTAGATTCTCAAAGAAAACAAATCTAAAATATTTAAAATGATTCTTTAAAACATATATATCAATGGTCTTCACTGAAAATCAGTGGCTAGGTTGAGATTTATTTTTCCCAAAAGAAGTTTATTTTTTTACTAGGTCCAACTTTTACATATTCATATGTAAAAAGGTAAAAATATAAAAAAAATTAAACTTCAAAACTGTTTATTGTAACTGTCGCTTCCTACTTAATCATCGATTTGGTTCACATTAATAATGCAAACTTCTACTTGCAGGTCTATCTATGGCATTATGCTAGCCTAGAGGAACCACAAATTAAAAAGGATGAGAGAGAATTCATCACTCTCATTACTTCTTTTAAGTACATTCATGAGAATAATACATCAATTATGACAAGTTGATAGGTTGCTAAGGGCAGACTTATACCTGTAATTTGGACTTGTAAGCCTTTTCTAAATAAATTTTATTTTAAAAGTTAACTGGTTGCATCAAGAAATCAATTACTTTCTATAAAACAAGATATGTAATTTTTGAACTTTTTCGTATTAAATAATTTACAAAACTTACAAAAGAACTGCAAAAATAGGACATAAAATTCCTGATATTCTTCATCCAGTTTCACCAGCTTTACCAGTCTGTCACACTTGCTTCAGCATTTGCTTTCTCTCTTTCTCTGCCTATCTATCTATGTATGTATTTATAGTTATTATTTTACATGATCAGTAATTTCAAGATTAATACAATATTATATTATTATCTAATATACTGTCCATAGTCAAACTTCACCAATAATGATCTTTATGGCAACTTTTCTCCTAATTCAGAATCCAATCAAGGATTACTCACTGCACTTAGTTGTTATAGCTTTCGATCTCCATTAATCTGGAAAGTTGCTCAGCCTTCCTCTTAAATGTTTTTAAAAAATACAGTCCATTTGTTTTTACAGAATATCCTCCAATCTGGATTACTTTGAAGTTTCCTCATTATGAGATCAAAGCATGTATCACTGGCAAGAATGTGTAGTAAGTGATACTATGTCTTTGGTGCATTGCATTAGGGACACACAATGAGAAGTTTTTCTCATTAGTGATTTTAACTTGATTACTCGGTTTAAGTGATACCCATTAGCAAAATAGGATGAATTCTGGTTGCAAATAGGAAATAATTATATTAAATTTTAGAGTTATTTTGTATGGATTGGTTTTGAATATTTAAATTTCACATTTAATGACACAATACCAAGCACACAAAAATAAGAAAATATACAAGACTTGTTAAATGAAATGCAAGTAATCCAAACAAGAAATATTACTTATTATATCAATGACTAATGGGACTACATGACTTAATAGCTTTTATATATTTTATGTACACTATCTGAAAAACACTTCAGCATGTATAATTTCTAAACTTTATTATAGACCTGAACATTTTTAATTTTGGCTCCATTTTGCTTATGATGCAAGAGAATTCAGTGGTTCTTTTGGAATTAACAAGTAGCAAATGGAAAAAACAAGATTTGAATTCAAATCTACCTGGATCTCAAAGCCCTGCTTACTCTTCCATTTCATACTCCAGTTCTACTAAATGAAAAATCTAAGTTTCTATGTTAGCCAAAATCAAATATAAATGTTGATTATTCTCCATATAAAAAAGTAGATTAACTTTTGAAGAGAATTTTAAATGCCAATGGTAAATTTTAAAAATTATCTTAGAAGTATATCTTAAAACCAGCATTGAGAATAATGGAAATCTGGTGTGCCAGTTTTAAGCAAGTCTTGCTGCATATATTGAACTTTTATCTACTTATTGAACTTTTATTTGCCATATGTCTTTCTTGATCACATACTTTCTCCCTGTTCCCACATCTTCCCATTTAGTCATATTATTAATCTGTATCTTTCTTTCTGTATATTTGACTCTCTAGATTTCTCTGACATTATGGCCTCTTTCCTTTTTCAAAACAAATTTTTATCTTCATCTTTTCAGTGTTTCCTAATTTCCATTATATTATCACAGCTAACAGGGACTTGGGCACTGAAGATCATCTCAAGGGATCCATCCTAAACCCTCTGCCATAACCATTTTCATTAGTAATTTTAATGATGATGGCTAAGAGTAATTTCAAACTGAAAGAGGTGGCTGCCACCAAGGAAATTTGCATTAAAACTAAAATTTCTAACAAGACAGAAAAATGGATGAATAAGAACAGGAGATGCTTAGGGGGATACCACTAATGTGAGCTCACAAGAGACTGAGCCAGACCTGCCTGTGTGTTTGAGGGTCTCCTGAGGAGGCATGGGTCAGCAGTGGCCTGCCGTGTAGACAGGGGTACAGGCAGCAGTAGTCCCGGGAGATGCGTACTGGCATAAGTCTTCTTGGAGGTCACCATTACCGTACCACAGAGCCTGCAGACTCTAGGACTGGGTCGTCTCAGGTCAAACGACTAACAGAGAGCACAGCTCTACCCATCAGCAGAAAACTGGATTAAAGATTTACTGAGCATGGCTCTGCCCACCAGAGCAAGACCCAGTTTTCACTACAGCCAGTCCTTCCCATTAGAAAGCATGCACAAGCCTCTTATCCTCATCCATTAGAGGGCAGACAGAAGAAGCAAGAAGTACAACCCCACAGCATCCAGAACAAAAACCACACTTGCAGAAAGCTAACCAAAATGATCACATGGATAATAGCCTTGTGTAACTCAATGAAGCTATGAGCTATGTTGTGCAGGGCCACCCAAGATGGACAGGTCGTAGTGGAGAATTCCACCTGTCAAGCAGGTCTGACAAAACATGGTCTACTGGAGAAGGGAATGGCAAACCACTCCCGTATTCTTGCTTTGAGAACCCCATGAACAGTATGAAAAAGCAAAAAAGACACGACACTGAAAGAAGTGCCTCCTAGGTCAGTAGGTGTCCAATATGCTGCTGGGGAAGAATGGAGAAATAGCTCCAGAAAGAATGAAGAGCCTAGGCCAAAGAGGAAATGATGCTCAGTTGTGGATGTGTGTGGTGATGAAAGTAAAGTCTGATGCTATAAAGAACAACATTGCATAGGAACATGGAATGTTAGGTCCATGAATCTAAGAGAAATTGGATGTGGTCAAGCAGGAGATGGCATGAGTGAACATTGCCATTTTAGGAATCAGTGAACTAAAATGGACAGGAACGGGTGAATTAAATTCAGATGACCATTAAAACTATGACTGTGGGCAAGAATACCTTAGAAGAAACAGAGTAGCCCTCATAGTCAACAAAAGAGTCCAAAATGCAGTAGTTGGGTAAAATCTCAAAAAATGACAAAATGATCTCAGTTTATTTCCAAGACAAACCATTCAACATCACAGTAATCCAAATCTATGCCCCAACCATTAACATCAAAGAAGCTGAAGTTGAATGATTCTATGAAGAGCTATAAGACCTTCTAGAACTAACGCCAAAAATATATATTCTTTTCATCATACCAGATTGGAATGCAAAAGTAGGAAGTCAAGAGATACCTGGAGTAACAGGCAAGTTTGGCCTTAGCAAAAGTTTGGCATAGCAAAAGCTAACAGAGTTTTGCCAAGAGAACACACTGGTCATAGTAAACATCCTCTCCCAACAACACAAGAGATGACAATTCTACACATGGACATCACCGTCTGGTCAATACCAAAATCAAACTGATTATGTTCTTTGCAGCCAAAGATGGAGAAGCTCTACACAGTCAGCAAAAACAACACTTGGAGCTGACGGTGGCTCAGATCATGAACTCCTTATTGCAAAATTCTGGCTTAAACTGAAGAAAGTATGGAAGACCACTAGACCATTCAGGTATGACCTAAATCAAATCCCTTAGTGATTATACAGTAGGGGTGACAAATAGATTTAAGCGATTGGATCTAGTAGGCAGAGTGCCTGAAGAACTATGGATGGAGGTTCATAACACTGTACAGGAGACGATGACCAAAACCATCCCAAAGAAGAAGAAATGTAAGAAGGCAAAGTGCCTCTCTGAGGAAGCCTTACAAATAGCTGAGAAAAGAACAGAAAGGCAAAGGAGAAAAGGAAAGACATACCCAAGTGAATACAGAGATCCAGAGAATAGCAAGGAGAGATAAGAAAGCTTTCTTAGTGAACAATGCAAAGAGATAGAGGAAAATAATAGGATGAGAAAGACTAGAGATCTCCTCAAGAAAACTGGAGATACCAAAGGAGCATTTCATGCAAAGATGAGCACAATAAAGCACAGAAACGGCCAGGACCTAAAAGAGGCAGAAGAGATTAAGAAGAGGTGGCAAGAATACACAAAGAACTATACCAAAAACGTCTTAATGACCCGGATAACCACGACGGTGTGGTCACTCACCTAGAGCCAGACATTCTGGACTGTTTAGTCAAGTGGGCCTCAGGAAACATTATTAAAGGACAAACCTAGTAGAGGTGATAGAATTCCAGCTGAGCAATTTCAAATCCTAAAAGATGGTGCTGTTAAAGTGCTGCACTCAATATGCCAGCAAATCTGGAAAATTCAGCAGTCGCCACAGGACTAGAAAAGGTCAGTTGTCATCCCAACCCGAAAGAAAGGCAATGCCAAAGAATATTCAAACTACCATACAAGTGAGCTCATTTCACATGCTAGCAAGGTGATGCTCAAAATCTTTCAAGCTAGGCGTCAGGAGTATGTGAACCGAGAACATCCAGCTGAGTTTAAAAAAGGCAGGGGTACCAGAGGACAGATTGCTAACATCTGTTGGATCATAAAAAAGGAAGAGATTTCCAGAAAAACATCTATTTCTGGTTCACTGACAACACTAAAGCCTTTGACTATGTGTATCACAACAGAGTTTGGAAAATTCTTCAAAGAGATGGGAATACCAGATCACCTTACCTGTCTCCTGAGAAACGGGTATGAAGATCAAGAAGCAATAGTTAGAACCAGATGTGAACAATGGACTGATTCAAAATTGGAAAAAAAGTATGTCAAGGCTGTATATTGTCACCCTGCTTGTTTTACTTATTTGAAGAGTACATCTTGTGAAAAGCCAGGCTGGATGACTCACAAGCTGGAATTAAGAATGCCAGGAGAAATATCAATAAGCTCAGATATGCAGATGATACCACTCTAATGGCAGAAAATGAACAGGAACTAAGAGAGCCTCCTGATGAGGGTGAAAGAGGAGAGTGAAAAAGCTAGCTTAAAACTCAACATTTAAAACACTAACAGCATGGCATCCATTCCCATCACTTACTGACAAATAGATGGGGAAAAAGTAGAAACAGTGACAGATTTCATTTTCTTTCATCGCAGCACTGTTTACAATAGCCAGGACATGGAAGCAACCTAGATGTCCATCAGCAGACGAATGGATAAGGAAGCTGTGGTACATATACACAATGGAATATTACTCAGCCATTAAAAAGAATCCATTTGAATCAGTTCTATTGAGATAGATGAAACTGGAGCCCATTATACAGGGTGAAGTAAGCCAGAAAGAAAAACACCAATACAGTATACTAATGCATATATACGGAATTTGAAAGATGGTAACAATAACCCTATATGCGAGACAGAATAAGAGACACAGATGCATAGAACAGTCTTATGGACTCTGAGGGAGAAGGTGAGGGTGGGACGTTCTGGGAGAATAGCATTGAAACATGTATATTATCATATGTGAAACAGAACACCATTCCAGGTTCAATGCATGAGACAAATGCTCAGGGCTGGGGCAATGGGATGACCCAGAGGGATGGGATGGTGAGGGAGGTGGGAGAGGGGTTCAGGATGGGGAACACATGTAAACCCATGGCTGATTCATGTCAATGTATGGCAAAAACCACTATAATATTGTAAAGTAATTAGCCCCCAACTAAAATAAATAAAAATTAAAAAAACAAAAATCTAGGTTTGAATGATGCATTATATGACCACCCTCCTTAAAGTCCACTCAACCTAGAATGGTTGGGTGATTGAAGAAAGAGAAGGGGTTCTATTTCTAGCCATTAATATGCCAAAACCTAACCTCCCTCATACAACTGAGGTCCTGGCATTGAGCCAAGTTCACCAATCTTTGACCATCTCTTTTGTCAGTTTGAATGCCTTCTTCAGAACTTTTAATAAACTTTATAGACAGCTGGCCTCATCTGGGACCTCATCAGTGCTGTGGTACTCTGTTTATATTGAATGCTAAAAGATAGGGAATAAATTTCAATCTCTTTCATACATGAGAGCTCTCAATCTCCTAATGTGAATTCAAGCACTTTTTTTTTTTTTTTCCCTGGGATCCTTTAATTCTGCATACCTGGAAGCCCAGAAGCTCTAATTTTACCTTCTACTTCTAAAACATGATTAAAATAGTCCATTGATAAGATTCAGCTAAGAATGAAGATCTGTCCAAGGTTAAAGATTATCATTACTGAGAGACTTAGAAGTGGCTTACAACTTTTAAATGGCAAATTCTTGAGATTTTACTTATGCACATATATATATATATATATATACCATACACACACACATTCATGTATATAAGTATAGAAAAAAACCTCAGGGTTTATTAACTGGTAAACTGGAAAAGCTGTTTTCAAGTCAAACTAAAGAATAAAGGCAGACATAGAGATCATCCTGGTTACATTTTCCTCAGCAAACATTTTCTGATTACTAGCTACATGATGGCTAGGCATTGTGTGAAGAACTGTCTTTTAAATAATATAAGCAATATTTTGTATTTTGGAAAAAAAAAAAACCTAACAGCATGGCATCCGTTCCCATCACTTACTGGAAAATAGATGGGGAAAAAGTAGAAACAGTGGCAGATTTCATTTTCTTGGGCTCCAGAATCACTGCAGTTGGTGACTGCAGCCACAAAATTAAAAGACACTTGCTCCTTGGAAGGAAAGCTATGACAAATCTAGACAGCATATTAAAAAGCAGAGACATTACTTTGCTGACAAAGGTCCACATAGTCAAAGCTATGATTTTTCCAAGAGTCATGTACAGATGTGAGAGCTGGCCCGTAAAGAAGGCTGAGTGCTGAAGAATTGATGCTTTTGAGGCCTCCAGGACCTCTTGAGAGACCCTTGGACTGCAAGGAGATTAAACCAGTCAATCTGAAGGAAATCAACCCTGAATATTCATTGGAAGGACTGATGTTGAAGGTGAAGCTCCAAAACTTTGGCCACCTGATGCAAGTAGCCAACTCACTGGAAAAGACCCCGATGCTGGGAAAGATTGAGGGCAGGAGAAGAGAGCGGCAGAGGGTGAGATGGTTGGATGGCATTACCACATCAATGGACATGAGTTTGAGCAAACTCTAGCAGATAGTGAACGACAGGGAAGCCTGGCGTGCTGCAGTCCATGCAGTCGCAAAGAATCAGGCACAACTTAGTGACTGAACAACACAGTAGTGTAATTACTTTAGGAAAGAAAAACAATCTGTTCAAGTATAAAGTGGCACAGGATGGGGTTTATACAAGTATACCAGGAGAGAACAGAAAAGAATAGAGGATTAGGGTGATTTTCATTGTAAATATGAGTCAAGAAAGTAACACATTTGAAACTGTGTCTAACATTGTCCTGTATGAGCAATACTGCAAAACCTATTAACCGAGAAGCTACCTTTCCTTTGTTCCCAGGATGGGTTAATTCTAAGTTACAGTAATGTTTCTGTTTTGGGTGTTTACATTTTTTAAAGTATGTATCTTATAGGAATATGGGAAAAATAAATGCTTATAGACATATTACAAATTACTTAGATTCCAGGGAAAGGCAACTTAAAGCTTTAAAGGACATATAATGAGACCTATAAAGACAAATTTAAGAAAATGAGCTTACTAACCTACTGTCTACTTCAGAACTGTTAATATGGACTGTATTAAAGCAGAAAACTTTTCAGATAAGGGCATGGAAATATTATTTATAGAACCAAAAAACTGTTTGGACTACAGGATCTAATAATAATTGGTGTTACTTTGGGGGATGAATACAACTTGCTAAACACTTCATTATTATTTCTAAACTTTGCACAAGCCTGAAAGGAAGTAACATTAGCTTCAAGTTCTAATAATTACTAGTAATAAGCATTTTATTCCTTAATCAATAGGTGTTTACTTTAAAAAGCAAATGGCTGCTGAAGAAAACAGTCTTTTCCTTCAATCTTACCAAATGAAAAACATTTCATCACATAATTATTTTGTTGTACTCAATATCTAACAAGTAGCAGTCTTGACGGGGGAAAGGAAGGAGAAGATACAATAATTTAGGGGTACTAAGATTTACCAGGGTGACTAGGTTGAGCTGAGCATTAGAGTAGGATTATTGTGACTTAAAGGATATGATGGACACATTACAATTTGTTTTGCATCTCACATGGCAACAACCACTGCACTGAGCATCATCTGCCTGCATGTGGGAAGCTTCCCTGGGAAGGGAATTTCTGTCCAGCTTGTCCCAGTCAGCACAGCAAGCAGAGCCAGAGAAAATGCAGGAGTCGTGCATAGTAGGTGTAAAGATGAACGCCCTAATTATAAGAATGGATAAACACTGGAACCAGCTACTCAGGGAGAGAGAGCTTGCAGTCTCCAAGTTCTCTCACGGGTAAAACCTCTGTGGACCACATACCCCTAACTGGACATGACTAGACACACTGAGGGAAGACAAGCATTGCTCTGAATAAGAGGCAAAGGAGTAGTTGTTTTTTTAAAAAATTAAATGTTGGAGTAGGAAATGGCAACCCACTCCAGTATTGTTGCTTGGAAAAGTCTATGGACAGAGGAGCCTGGCAGGCTACTGCCCATGGGGTCGCAAAGAGTCGACACAACTGAGCAGCTGAGCACAAACAAACGCCCACCTTAATACAGACTGATCTCATCTCAAAATGCACAATCACATGTACAAAGATTGTTTTTCCAAATAAGGTCCTCTTTGTAGGTTCTGGGGGTTACAACTTGGGCATACCTTTGGGGCCACTATTAAACCTGCTGCCGTCTGGTAAGAAAAAAAAAATTAAATATGAGGAGTAAAGTAGTTATTTCTATCCAAAGCAAAAATAGACAGTTACCACATTACAAAAACATTTTATCTGGAGAACCTCAGAGTTCAGGTTTTCAGAACCACTAATTTTTTTAAATAGGCCACCTCTCCTAATTTTCAGAAATACTTCCAATTGGAAATTGGTGACTGTGCTGTGCATGTCCTCAGTCGTGTCCGATTCTTTGTGACTCCATGGACTGTAACCCACCAGGCTCCTCTGTCCATAGGATTTCCCAGGCAAGAATACTGGAATGGGTTGCTATTTCCTCCTCCAGGGGATCTTCCTGACCCAGGAATCAAACCTGTGTCTCCTGCATCTTCTGCATTGACAGGCAGATTCTTTTACCACTGAGCCACCAGGGAAGCCAGGAATTGGTAAAGGGCAGGCTAAATGATTTGGGTGAACTTCAGACATGAAAATATGCTCTTATGAATTCTCTAAACTCCCATGTTGTCTTAAACCAGCTTATAAGCATTTGACAGGAAAACAGTGGGAGAAGTGGGGGAAGGTCTAGGTGGGGACCTCAGGAAAGTTCAGGCACCTAGATTTTATTTATTCAGTTCACTCTGTTTGTCTTACTGCCAATGTCTTTCTCTTCACAAAAAAGTTAATAATTATTACCACATTGTCCTCTTATTTACTTATTAAAATATGAGTGGCTTCCCTGATGGCTCAGTGGTAAAGAATCGTCTTGCCAATGTAGGAGACGCAGGTTCAAACCCCAGGTCAGGAAGATCCCCTGGAGAGAGAACAGACTCCAGTAGTCTGGCCTGGAAAATCCCATGGACAGAGGAGCCAGCTGGGCTACAGTCCAGGAGCTTGAAAAAGAGCTGGACACGACTTAATAACTAAAACAACAACGATAAATTATGTACTAGTCAAAGAATTAAATTGATCCAATAATTTCACACTTCCCTGATAGCTCAGTTGGTAAAGAATCCACCTGTAATGCAAGAGACCCTGGTTCAATTCCTGGGTCAGGAAGACCTGCTGGAGAACGGATAGGCTATCCATTCCAGTATTCTGGCCTGGAGAATTCCATGGACTGTGGTTCACAAAGAGTTGGACATGACTGAGGGACTTTCACTTTCAATAATTTCACACCTTATTTCCATCTGAAAGACCATAAATGCTATTGTATCTCTCTTTCCTTGTGTGTAAAATGGGTGTGCTAAAGGACAATGAACTAATTTGATGATCTATGAAGTCTCTTTCCATTTTAAACGTATCTGTTTCTATGGTCTCTCTAGGCTGATACTGCTGCTTGTGTACTATGGAGTCAGACCCCAGCTGTGCCCTCTCCTCAGTGTGGGACTTTGGGCAGGTTACCTAACCCCCTGTGGAACCAGCTTCCTTGTGTTACTGCCATCATTACAGTCCTCACTCGGTACACTTTCTTGGTCAAATTACTTAACCCGTGTACAAGATGCTATGGACAAGAGCTGAAGACATATAATACCTGTAAAAGAAACACAACATAAAACTTCACAATGTCTCTCATAGGAGAGCCTTAATAAAGTAAATCCCATCCTTTCTGCTACCTTTGGAAAGGTTCCTTACCCATTTCAAACTAATGTCACACACAATTTCCCTTGGGAAAAAAGGGCAGAAAGTGAGAAAACTATTAGGTTTTATGCTTTGGAGTTTGATATAGGGTTTGTGTCACCACATTTTCTCTTTCATCTTTTATCACTCATTATGATCTAAATCACCCGGCACGTACATTAGCTATCTGTGTTCCCAAAGTCAAAGCTCAAAATAGATGCATATGAACATGACCTGAAACACTTATTTAACAGAAATGCAAATGACTAGGTCAAAGAGACAGATAAAATTTATGAGAATCTCACATTTTTCTGGATTTTTAAAAATCCTTTGCTCATTATTTGAACTATTTGTCTTATTAATAATTTAAAATATTTTGTCCAAATTAGACCCATGAACTATTTTATTGATTTTTTTCTTTTTAATTGTATATCCTCACCTCAGCATAGGTGAAAATCCTTAGAACAAGTGGATATATAAATCATATATAAATACTAAAGGATCATCTAAAGATATGATCTTCATGAACATTTTTAGGTCACATGCAGAACAAGTATATACATTGTGACATCAACAAATACTTTTAGAATTAATGAAAACAAAAAGATCTCAGGAGGTCTGTGAGTTTTACAATATGTTGTCCTCAATATTGCTTTCATTTTTTGCTAAGCGGACACTTTAAAGGGCAAAGCAATTATTTAATCTATCCTCATTCATGTTACCATCACCCGCAAATTACAAAATTAACGTACATTTCTTCAGCTTTCATAGAAATCTATTTAACATTGTATCTCTGGACTTCTGCCAAAAGCCCATGTTGAAGTGACCATGAAAAGAATATTGTGGCATCTTTCATTAAATTGCAATTTGGTGATATTTTTCTTTGTACAGTGTCCTTCATAATAAGATCTGTGAGGTAAATTTTCCTTTGAGTTCAATGTTAAGCAATATTTGTTTCTTCTGAGCAACCGATATATTTCAATTTAGTGGTTAGTAAGACTATGCAACTTACATTTCCCCTTTTACCAAGAAATCCTGAGTTAAGTTTTCTACTCAGTTTTAACATCTAGTCATTGTTAAGGTTTCAGGTAAATTATTCACCATCTCTACACATTGTTTCCACTCCCACAAACTCATTCATAAACTAGCTTTTGTTCTTTCTCATTTATAAGTACTTCTGTATTTTATTATATGCTAATTCAAATTAAAATATTCTTTAAAGAGTACAGATAAATAACTTTACATTGTCAAACTTAATACAACTTTTTTTCTTAATTTAAACCATTACTGTAATTAAAGCTAATGCATTTGAGTATATAATACGAAAGCTTAAATTTATCTCTTTCTAAACAATACTCGATCACAAGAGGCAAATGCTACGAATATGTGTTTATTTAGACATAATCTATTAACATACTGTAGTGGCAAGTATATGTAGTTGTTACCTCTAACTATGTCAAACTGCTCCAAATAGAAATATGTACACTATTAGTATGGGCTTCCCAAGTGGCTCAGCGGTAAAGAATCCACCTACAATGCAGGAGATGCAGGTTCAGTCCCTGGGTCGGGAAGATGCCCTGGAGGAAATGGCAGCCTACTCCAGTATTCTTGCCTGAGAAATCCAGTGGACAAAAAGCTGGGTGGGCTATGGGGTCACAGGGTCGCAAAAGAATTGGATGTGATTTAGCAACTAAACAACAACCCTATCAGTACAATGCTATGCACTTCTAATACTCTGAAAAATTCCTTTAATTCTATAAACCATAGGGCTTTATACTTAAAGAATCTCAATTGTTCTCTGGATTTATAGTCAGAAAAGAAACACATGTGACATATTTCTGGGTGTGGTTTCTAAAGTTTTTATCCCCTTTGATTAGCTGAATATTTGAGGTCATCTTCAAATATGAATCTTGTCAGTCCAGGGGTTATGGAAATGTTGTACTTGTCCTTGAGAAGACCCCAGTGAAGATCACTGCGGTAGAGTATTTATTCTTCGTGAATTAGCCTTATTCATGCAACCAAAGGGCTTAGCTGTGGAAGCCACTATAAAACAACTGGGACACCCACACATCCAAATACAGACATTTCAATATTACTCTTTGGTTCTAATAAAATTAGGGGTAAAACCTTCTTCTAGTCACCATCATCTATGAACTCTGAACTGGCTATGTATGAGGAGAACATCAAGCACTAATGCCAGTGGTGGAAACAACAAATACAAGAATAGAAATGAGAAGGGAGTACCTTCTAGGTGCTGCTACCAGATCATTTTCAGCCTCTATGCAATAAGTCAGGCCTCTCCAGGTTGGTTCCAAGTATACCATGGAAAAAAGCCAGCTCTAAAGTTAATATTCTGCTGATAATTTGATCATTGCATAAAAATCGAGAAGGGATGAATTTACCTTCTCTTCCTTTTGGCCTTTTATTCAGGAACGTATGTCATTTAAGCAACTCTATTCTTGCAAAAGGAAGTTAATCATACCTCCGACCTGGAAAACAACTAGAACAAATACATATGTTGAGAGAAGTGTGTTCATGGGAGATTATCTGAAGGATATGAAATCAATCCATTCCTCTAGATAAGTAGTCACAAACTAAGACTGATTTAACCTACTAGTTAGTTTGTGACTAGTAGTCACAAACTAAGACTGATTTAACCTACTGATTTAACCTATATTTTGTTTGGCCCACAGTGTGTTTTTTTAAAATTTGAGCCAACACTGAAAAATAGTGAGACTTCAAATATAGAAGGTGGCAACAGTGTCCTTAATGTCCCCATATGGCAATATCTGTTGGGGTTGAGAAATGGCAGCTGCTCCCCATAGCTGGGGCAGAGGCTCTCCAGGTGATCATAGTCCATAAAAGTCTGTGTTTGCCATGATCTACAGAGAGTCTAAAATCAGAGAGGCCACCAGAGAACTGAATGCCAGGAATGCATCCCTACTGCCATTGTAGTGTCAGTATTGCTTTTACTTACTTCCACGTTAGTGGCTGTCACCAGCACCCAGCATGTGATCTGACTGTAGACTCACTTCACTGGAATCTGGCCCTTTTCTTTTTTTTTTTATAGTACCTGGAATCTGGCTCTTTCTTTCACAACGTTAATAAAAATAAATCCTCTACTCTCCCACACAGATATCGAATTATTTATAAGCACTTGTCCTATCCCATCAGAAAAGTAAGATCTCAATTATGGTACTTCCTTTCTTTTCATCATCTCATCACACCCCAGCACAGAAAATACACTTGCCTACTACTGTAGATCATGGTGATTATCCCCAAGAGGATTATGTATCCCCACCCACAGATGTCAGGTTTAGCCAACGGAATGTGAACAGATATGATATACATAATGTCTGAGCAGAAGCTTTAATAGACAGTGAGTTTCCACCAGCCATCTTTACCTGCCATCCCAAAAAGCAATGCTCCTTCAGCCTAGGTCCTGAAATGAGGACACACGTTATACCTACTTGAAGGCTGATAGAGCTGCAAGTAACTCACATCCTACATGTAATATGAGCAAGCTACTAAGATTACCACCTTGGGAAATGAGTTCATCTTCACATGGCATTCAAACTCTCAATAATGTCACTCAATTCTTATTTCTAAGTATTCACAGAAGAAAATGAGCTGCTAATGAGGAGCTATGAAACAAAGAAGAATCTCTATTTTCTAAGATCTTACAATCTGTAATATTTAAAAAAAAAAAAACAAAAACAGTGGTATTTGGAGATTTGACTTTTGCCTTCAGAGAGACTACCACAAGTCAGTTCTTCTGGTTCCACCAGTGACAGGAAGATCCTGCTTAGAAAGACAAAAGGCAAACAGACATAGGAATAAGGGTAGTGTTACAGAAACTATCTTCAAGAAAAATCCTTGTTTTTGTCATAAAGTGAATTTTTCTGAAGCCCTTGACTGTGTCAGGTACTATGGAGGGTTCCTAAATGGACCAGGAGAGGTATCCCTAACAATTGTTGCCAGTGAGCAAGAACAGAAAAACAAAGGTTTCTTGAAATGTTGTTTAAAGCAAACTGGCTAACAATTTCACCTCCCATTCATTTACTAATAACTCCCAGGTCTTTATTTTCCAGTTCAGACTTTTCACTTGTGTTCCAGACCTGCATTTGTAGCTTGCTGTTAATTGATGTACCTCAAACTCAACATGTTCAAAATCTCATTAGTCTTCTCCATATCATCTCCCTAATCTGCTTCTCTCCCTCTACTTCCTATCTTAGTGAATAGCATTGTACTTCTAATCACTAAAAAAAAATAGGCATCATCTTAGAACAGAGGCTGCAACCTAGCTGCTTATTTACTGAAGTTGTTTATTTTGGTTCAGACAGAACTTATAAAAAAAACAAACTTTGAGCCAACATATAAGATTTGGGAGATGTCACAGAAAAATAAAGATTTAGGATTCTCTTTAAAAATCAGAAGATGCAACATCAGGCTCCACTTATACAGAACAATGGGATAAAACTGAAGAGCAGATGTTCCATTTAGACTCAGGTGAGCTCTCATTTCAGCTAGTATTCATAACAGCCACAGTGGGTGCTGAGGTTTCTTTGATTCATTTTTGTCAACTGTTTGGCTCTTGAGGCATCTGAGATTATGACTTGTGCTAAGTCCTTTCTCCCCTTCATACCTTCACCCAAACCATCAGCCAGTCCTACAGATTCTAGCATTTCTCCAATCTGTCTCCCTCTTCTTCATCTCAATTGCTACATTCTTACTGTGGGATCTCAAACAATGCTCACCTGGACTGCTGTTAACAGTTGAAATACCTCCTGTTCCATCTGTCTAATGAATTCCTGAACTCCAGTGAAGTAAAGTGATGCAATGATCCTCTTGAAGGACTTAACTGGTTCTCCATGGCCCGCAGGATAAAGTTCAAATTCCTCTAATACATGGTACCAGGCCATTCATTAATGATCTCTACCCACTACTCCAGTCTTAACTCATTTAGCTCCCACAGTAGTCTGTACTCCAATACTTTCAAACAGTTCTGCTAATCAGGTGGATCATTTCCATCCTCTAGATCCTGTCGCTGTTTATGCCTACAATATCTTCATCTCATCATTCAACCCACACAACCACATTTTTAACTCCAGAGATTCCGTTCAACCATTAACTTCTTTTTGAAGACTTTTCAATCTAATTCTCAATTCTGCAGGTAGATATGACCATTGCAGGCCCACATCTATTCCTTTCTGTCCCCTGTAAGACTGCTATATTGACGACCTTGACATTTTATTGTGTCTATACTTGTGTCAATACTTGCTTGTCTTAGACTGAGAGTCTGCCTCATTTGCCCTTATATTTCCAGACCCATGCTTTCTGCATACAGCTGCTTAATAAATATTGGCCTGAATGAATAAACACATGATTATGTCAAATGATTATCTATAGGTAGGTTGTTCTCTTAAACAGGTGGATGATCCACTTGTAATTCTCTTTAAACCACTGACTTGCTTTTATCTGGAGATTATTCAAGGGTTAAAATTTTTAGCTCAGTTCAAGAAAATTAATTCAATTTCTAAATTAGTAGGAGCTCAAATCAATGAGGTATATTTGTATTAACAATGTTTCCCCCGTATTATTCTTAAGAAAGATCCCATATATTGCCTCTGACACCTGGAGGCAAATGATTGGTAAGTAATTTATGATTCAGATTAATTATACCATATGTAGCACACACATCAATGTGCCTTATGGGTATAGTTTATAAATAACACTAGGTTATAGCTATCAATCTTCTTAATGAGGAAAAGAATACAATAGGACCTTTAGAGAACAAATTATGAATCAACCAACTTTTACAACATAAAGAGAATGCAAATGGCACATCTCCAGGTAATATATTTTGTATTACTCTCTAGAAAGCTGCATTAATATAAAACTAAAGGTATTTAAGGCTCCAAATTTTTAGATAAAATCACACAAAAACACCTCTCTTGGAATTCTAAAGACAGTCATTCATTCAATAAATATTTATTGAGTACCTACAGTGAACTGGGCACTGTTCTAAACTTTATGGATACTGCTGCCTTTATAAGTAAGACTAAAGGTTGGGGAAGCCAGTACAATACACCAGGTTGGAAGATAAAGGGAGCCCAGGGCTGATTTTGTAGCATATCAAAAACAAATTTCAATTGGCTGGGGAACTGGATGATTTTTTTTTTTCCACTTTGCACCAATCCACATTTTGCAGCTGTCCTCATGAAATTTAGATTTTAGAGTGTGTTTTGGGGGGCGAGGGTGAGGGGAAGGGCATAGGGCAGGTCAACAGTTAACCAAAAAAAAAAAAAGAGCAAAATACAAAGTCTGTCCAGAGAGTAATAAGTCTGTAAGAGAAATAAATCAGGGAAGAGTCATGAGGAGTGCTGAGTGGTAGAGGTGCAATTTAAAATACGGCGGTCAGGGAAAGCCTCACTGAGAAAGTGGCATTTAAGTAAAGAGCTGAAGAAAGGGAGGGAGAGGGCCATATGGATATGTGGTAGCAAGGCATTCCAGCAGAGGAAGCAACAGCAAATGAGGACACAGGTCCAGACATGCCTGGAAATTTCATGGAACAGCAAGGAAGTCAGTGGCCAGTATAGCTAGAGCAAAGGGGCAGGGAGGAGAATAGTAAATAGCAGATTCAGAGAGGTAATCTAGGGGAGGAAAGAGGCAGGATTGGAATATATAGGACAGTCCTCTAATCTGAAGGTTCAGTGCTCTCTTTTTATAACAAATGTTTTCTAGTCATTCCTTACATTCTGAAATTGACCTCACTGATGATACAACTTTTCTACATACTTAACTTCAAAAGAACTAATACAATACTGGACCTTTAATACAAATGAGAAATAAATGGAAGCAAGTTATAACAAAATTTATCTATTTCAATAGGTAAATGTTTAGACATAAACACTATAAAAGATAAAAATGTCACCTTTCTAACCACTACAAATGTGACAGCTACAAATGCAGAATGATAAAGGAGTGTTTTCTTTAAGCCTCAAAAGTCACCAGTGGTGATGTTGTTTCAATCTTTAAAACGCCTTTCCAAATGACAAACCTCTGGTAAAATTCTGAACACTCTAGAGTGTCATCTTTCCCTCAAATTATATGATGGTTGCATTTCTGGAAAATCAAATGTACTTTAAAACCATGCAAAAACATTTTGTATGTTTATATAAATGGAGTTAGGTCTAGGTTCAGATCATTATAAACAGGTTTTTCACCTTCAAGAATGTCCGAAGGACATCCAAAAGTCATGCAGAAGACACACAAGGGGACTTTTTGCGATGATGAGAATGCTTTATACTTTGATTGTTGTGGTGGTTACAAGGGTGTATACATGTGTCAAAACTAATCAAACTGCACAGTTAAAATGGCCCATTTTATTTTATATAAATTTTACCTCTAAAATTGATTTGAAAATCATACAGTATGAGAAATGATTGTTTAAGGGACTAGCAGGCCCAAACACACTAAATGCCACTCAATCAAGGTACATCCCAAAAGGTTTGCACAAATTTCCAAAACACACCCTAGTGAGCAATATCATATACACTGAGAATATAGCATGCTGTCTCTTAGTGGGATAGGAAGTCACTAGGAGGTTTTGAGCTGAGCAGTGATGGAATCTGACATACTTTATAATGGACTGTTCTGACATTTGAGGCAGACAGGCAAGGGCTGATGCAGAAAGACCAGTTAGAAGACTATCATAAAAGGCAGGCAAGAGAGGATAGTAGCTTAGCAAAGTGGTAAATCATTAGATGTATCGGAAAAAAACCTTCACAAGTTTCCAACAGACCCCCAAAGGTAATGCAGAAAATAGAAAGAGCTCAAAAAATGTCCCTTAGATTAAAAGAAGTAAAGGGTAGTAATTTTCAATATTCTCAACCATACTCATATAACACTCCACACTTCATTATGCAATGTAATTAAAAAAAAAAATTGTGCCTCCAGCTTTATCATTTTATATCTAAATGTAATGAAACATGTTTCTGATAAAATGAGATTTAACAAAAAATTTTTTTTAACTTTACTATAAAAAAGTATATTTCTTGCCTAAGTGAAATACTTTACCTTGGCTATTTCTATGATAATTTAGGTCTTGCAATACCGTTAAGCTTAGTGAAATCTGAGAGTTTTTCTAAGTATAGAAATTTAGAAGGTTATGCTGGATTTGTTACAAGATTAGAACCTACTAAATCAAATTATATAAGCTTTGAGGTCACAGATAATTTCTTATTTGTCTTGTTCTGTTAAAATTGGGGGACAGTTAATTGAGGGTACTAGTTAGCTGATTCCATGCATACTAAAATTTTATATTTAATATTTAAACATTTCCTTTAAAAATATCAGAAAAGCATTTTTGACTGAAATGATTTCTGAGGTTTGCTTCAAAATAACTCATTGGAGAGAGAGAATGGAAGGGAAGTAGATGAGATGAGACTGGCCACAGGCTAACAATTGTCAAAGCCGACAGATAAGTAACAGTGATTCATCTCACTGTTGTCTTTATTTTTGAATAAATTAAAAATTTTTCATAATGAAAAGTTAAAAAAATCAGGGTCTGATAATTTAGACAATATTCGTTGAATAACCTCTATGTGTCCGACTTCTACTGGGAGCTTGGGAGAAATTTATTAATTATGAGGATAAGATCTTTATGTTAAAGAGCTCACATCCCAGAGATATAAACAAACAGTTATGAAACAATGTGAAGACTAGAATATTGTTTTAAATGTATAAAGTGTTATAGGAGCAAAGAAGGAGTGATTGATTGTTCCTGGTGAAATCACAGAATCTTCCCAGAGGACTGATGTTTAGATTGGGCCGTGAAGATTAAACACACTTTGTCTGGGACAAAAAAAAGGGGCAAGAAGCCTCCACAGAGAAGGCAACATAACTCCAGAAACTGTTCACACTAATTCATTAAGAGAAAAACAGCAGATAGTGAAAAAAAAAGTGTGTGAAAAGAGTAAACGATAGTTGTATTTTTACTGCTAGTACCTAAAGCAGTGACTAACAATATATTAGGTATTCAAAATTATCCTACTGAAGAAATTAATTGTTTGAAAAAGAGATAGGATGAAAATAGCAGAGAACAGTGTTTTAAAATCCAAGGAAAAAGACAACCACAGGATGGGAAAAAATATCTGCAACTCATGTATATCTGATAGGGGTTAGTAACTAGAAGACAGAAAGAACTGCTATCACTCAACAGTAAAAAGACAAAGAATATAACTAAAAAGCGAGTAAAAGACATGAATAGACATGTTTCCAAAGAAGATATACAAATAGTCAAAAAGCATAAGAAAAGATGCTCAACATCGAAGATCTTTGGAAAATGCAAATCAAAACCACAAGGTACCACTTCAAACTCACTAAGATGGCTAGAAATTAGCAAAAGAAACAAAATTTTAAGGAAAATAGCAAGTGTTGGCAAGGATATGGAGAAATTGTACATTGTACAACCCTTGTACATTGCTGGTGAGAATATAAAATGGTGCAGCCACTATAGAAAATAGGTTAGTGGTTCCTCTGAAAGTTTAACACAGAACTACCATATGACCTAGCAATATTGCTCTACATACATATACACACATGTTCATAGCAGCACCACTCACAATGGCCAAAGGTAGAAACAGCCCAGTTCTTAGATGAATGAATAAAGAAAATGTGTTGTATTAGATATGAATCAGTCACAAGGACAAATACTGTGTGATTCCACATGTGTGTGTGTGTGTGTGTAGGCCTCTGGAGAAGGGAATGGCAACCCACTCCAGTATTCTTGACTGAAGAATCCCACGTACAGAGGAGTTTGGCAGGGCTGTAAAGAGTCAGACACAACTGAGCAACTAACACTTTCACTTTTTCAGTCTTTTATGATCTGTGCAAAGAAATGGAGGAAAACAATAGAATGGGAAAGACTAGAAATCTCTTCAAGAAAATTAGAGATACCAAGGGAACATTTCATGCAAAGATGGGCTCGATAAAGGACAGAAATGGTATGGACCGAACAGAAGCAGAAGATATTAAGAAGAGGTGGCAAGAAGACACAGAGGAACTATACAAAAAAGATCTGCACGACCCAGATAATCACAATGGTGTGATCACTCACCTAGAGCCAGACAATCTGGAGTGCAAAGTCAAGTGGGCCTTAGGAACATCACTACGAACAAAGCTAGCAGAGGTGATGGAATTCCAGTTGAGCTATTTCAAGTCCTAAAAGATGATGCTGTGAAAGTGCTGCATTCAATATGCCAGCAAATTTGGAAAACTCAGCAGTGGCCACAGGACTGGAAAAGGTCACTTTTCATTCCAATCCCAAAGAAAGGGAATACGAAACAATGCTCAAACTACCACACAGTTGCTCTCATCTCACACACTAGTAATGCTCAAAATTCTCCAAGCCAGGCTTCAACAGTATGTGAACCGTGAACTTCCAGATGTTCAAGATGGATTTAGAAAAGGCAGAGGAACCAGAGATCAAATTGCCAACATCCGCTGGATCATCAAAAAAGAAAGCAAGTTCCAGAAAAACATCTACTTCTGCTTTATTGACTATGCCAAAGCCTTTGACTGTGTGGATTACAACAGACTGTGGAAAATTCTTCAAGAGATAGGAATACCAGACCACCTGACCTGCCTCTTGAGAAATCTGCATGTGGGTCAGGAAGCAACAGCTAGAACTGGACATGGAACAACAGATTGGTTCCAAATCGGGAAAGTAGTATGTTAAGGTTGCATATTGTCACCCTACTTATTTAACTTATATGAAGAGTACATCACTGGAAATGCTGGGCTGGATGAAGCACAACCTGGAATCAAGATTGCCAGGAGAAATATCAACAACCTCAGATGTGCAGATGACACCACCCTTATGGCAAAAGTGAAGAAGAACTAAAGAGCCTCCTGATGAAAGTGAAAGAGGAGAGTGAAAAAGTTGGCTTAACAGAAAGAAAAACACCAATACAGTATACTAACACATATATATGGTATTTAGTTAATTGGTAAAGATAACCCTGTATGTGAGACATCAAAAGAGACACAGATAAATAGAACAGTATTATGGACTCTATGGGAGAGGGCAAGGGCGGGATGATATGGGAGAATGGCACTGAAGCATGTAAATTATCATATGTGAAACGAATTGCCAGCCCAGGTTCGAAGCATGATACAGGGTGCTCGGGACTGGTGCACCGGGATGACCTGGAGGGATGAGATGGAGAGGGAGGTTCTGGAAGGGGAAAACATGTACACCCATGGTGGATTCATGTCAATGTATGGCAAAACAAATACAATATTGTAAAGTTAAAAAATAGATAAATAAACTAAATTAAAAAAAAAAAGTTGACTTAAAACTCAACATTCAGAAAAGTAAGATCATGGCATCCAGTCCCATCACTTCATGGCAAATAGATGCAGAAACAATGGAAACAGTGAGAGACTTCATTTTGGGGGTTCCAAAATGAATGCAGATGGTGACTGCAGCCATGAAATTAAAAGACGCTTGCTCCTTGGAAGAAAAGTTATGACCAACCTAGAGCATATTAAAAAGCAGAGACATTACTTTGCCAACAAAGGCCTGTCTAGTCAAAGATGTGGTTCTTCCAGTAGTCAAGTATGGATGTGAGAGTTTGACTATAAAGATTATAAAGCTGAGTGCCAAAGAACTGATGCTTTTGAACTGTGGTGTTGGAGAAGATTCTTGAGAGTCCCTTGGACAGCAAGGAGATCCAACCAGTCCATCCTAAAGGAGATCAGTCCTGAGTGTTCATTTGAAGGACTGATGTTGAAGCTGAAACTCCAATACTTTGGCCACCTGATGTGAAGAACTGACTCATTTGAAAAGACCCTTAAGCTGGAAAGATTGAAGGCAGAAGGAGAAGGGCACAACAGAGGATGAGATGGTTGGATGGCATCACCGACTCGATGGATATGAGTTTGGGTAAACTCTGGAAGTTGGTGATGGACAGGGAAGCCTGGCGTGCTGCAGTCCATGAGGTTGCAAAGAGTCAGACACGACTGAACTGATCTGATGATCCACTCTTCTGCTGTAGTATTGATCATATTACCTCCTTTAATTTCTGATTTTATTTGAGTCCTGTTTTTCTTGGTAAGTCTCACTAAGGACTTCTCAATTTTGTTTATCTTTTCAAATAACCAGCTCTTCATTTCATTGATTTTTTCTATTGTTTTTAATTTATATCTTAATTGAAGGATAATTGCGCTACAGAATTTTGTTGTTTTGTCAAACCTCAACATGAATCAGCATCAGCCATAGGTATACATATATCCCTTCCCTTTTGAACCTCCCTCCCATTTCCCTATACTGTCTTTTTAGTCTCATTTTAATTTACTTCTGCTCTAATCTTTGTTATTTCCTTCCTTCTACTAACTTTGATCTTTGTTCATTCTTCTTTTTCTAATTCCTTTAAGCGTAGATTAGGTTGTTTGACAACTACCATATTACTTATATCTGAAACCTAAAATATGACACAAGTTCTTGATTTCAGAAGGGCAGGGCTTTCCTCATAGCTCAGTTGGTAAAGAATCCACCTGCAATGCAGGAGTCCCTGGTTCAATTCCTGGGTTGGGAAGATTCCCTGGAGAAGGAATAGGCTACCCACTCCAGTATTCTTGGGCTTCCCTTGTGGCTCAGCTGGTAGAGAACCTGCCTGCAATGTGGGAGACCTGCGTTAATCCCTGGGTTGGGAAGATCCTCTAGAGGAGGAAAAGGCTATCCACTGCAGTATATTGGCCTGCAGAATTCCAGGACTGTATAGCCATGGGGTCGCAAAGAGACATGACTGAGCGACTTTCACTGTGAAACAGAAAGAGGCTCAAAGATATAAAGAACAAATTTGTGGTTACCAATGGGATGGGGGAACGGTGTAGGGATTGATTGGGAGTTTGGGATTAGCAGATGCCAACTATTACATATAGAATGGATGGATAACAAGGTCCTACTGTATAGCACTGGGAACTATATTGAATATGCTATAATAAACCATAATGAAAAAGAAAAAAAAAATAAAGTTAGGTTATTTGAGACTTTTCTTAATTCTTGAGGAAGGCATTTATTGCTTTGAACTGCCATCTTAGAACTACTCTTGCTGCATTCTATAAATGTTGGTATATTCCTTTTCCATTTTCATTTGTCTCAAGGTATATTTTTATGTTTTTTTTTTATTTCTTCTTTGACCCATTGGTTGTTCAGTAGCATGTTGTTTAACCTCTACATTTTTGCAAATCCTCCAGTTTTCTTCATGTTATTTATTCTGGTTTCAAGGGCTTCCCTGGTTGCTCAAACGGTAAAGAATTGCATACAATGCAGAAGAGCTGGGTTCAAGATCTCCTGGAGAAGGGAATGGGAACTCATTCCAGTATACTTGCCTAGGAAATCCCACGGACAGAGGAGCCTGGTGGGCTATATAGTCCATGAGGTTGCAAAGAGTTGGATACGACTGAGCAACTACCACTTTCACTTTCATACCATTGTGGTTGGAGAAGATGCTTGATATGATTTCAATCCTCTTAAATGTATTAAGACTTGTTTTGTGCCCTAACATATGATCTATATTAGAAAGTATTCCATGTGCACTTGAGAAGAATGTGTATTCTGTTGCTTTTGGATGGAATATAGATCATATGTAAACCCATGTTAAGTCTATCTGGTCTAATATGCTGTTCAACACCAATGTGTTTATTTATTGATGCTTTGTCTGAAAGATTTATCCATTGATGTAAGTGGGATACTAAAGTCCCCTACTATTATTGTACTATATATTTCTCCCTTTAGCTATGCTAATATTTGCTTCCAAAATTTAGGTGACCTACGCTTGTTACATAAATATTTATAAAATGTTTTATCTCTTTGTTGGATTGACCCTTTATCATTATGTAATGTCTTTGTCTCTTTGTTTTAAATTCTATTTTGTCTGATATAAGCATAGCTATTTCACCTTACTTTTGGTTTCCATTTCCATGGAAAATATACCTTCACTTTCAGTCTGTGTGATTCTCAACAGTTAAAGTGAGTCTCTTGTAGACAGTATATAGATGGACCTTAAAAAAAAAAACAAAAAAATCCATTCAGCTGTTTGGTCTTTTGATTGGAGCATTTAGTCCATTTTCAGAGTAATTATTGAAAGGTATGTGCTTAGTGCCATTTTGTAAATTATTTTCTGATTCTTTTTGTAGTTCCTTTCTGTGCCTTTATTCTTCTCCTGCTCTCTTTGACTGTGGTTAAATTTCTTTAGTGGTATGTTTATATTAATTTCTGTTTACCTTTTGTGTATTTACTAAAGATTTTTGCTTTGTGGTTACCATGAAGCTTATACATAACAACTTGTATCTATAACATTCTAAGTAAAAATAACTTAAGTTTGATCCAATTGTAAAGCTTGTTGTTATTACTTCTCCCACCATGTTTTAATGTTTTTGATGTCCCATTTTACATCTTTTTCTCTTGTGGATCCCTTATAACTAATTTTTTTGCTACTTTTGTCTTTTAACCTTCACACTAGCTTTATAAGTGATTAATTAACTATCTTTACTACATATTTGCCTTTCCAGTGAGATTTATTTTCATGTGTTCTTGTTATTAATTAGCACCCTTTCTTTTTAGCTCAAAGAATTTCCACTGGCATTTAAGACCAGTTTAATGGTGATAAACTCCTTTAGCTTTTGCACATCTGGAAAACGCCTTCTCTCTCCTTCACGTCTGAGTGAGCTCTGCTGCCATGTATAGTATTCTTGGTTAGAAGTATTTTTCTTTCAGCACTTTGAATATATTGTGCTATTCCTTTATGGCCTGCAAAGTTTTTGTTGAAAACTCTGGTAAGTCTTATGGGGGTTTCCTTGTGTGTAGCAAGTTAGTTTTCTCTTGCTACTTTTAAGATTCTCTTACCTTTATTTTTGACATTTAAAGTATAGCACGTCTTGGTATGTGGGTCTCTTGATTTCCCCTTATTTGGAACTCTGGGATTTCTGGATCTAAATGTCTGTTTCCTTCCTCAGGTTAGAGAAGTATTTAGCCATTATTTCTTCAAATAAGATTTCTGCCCCTTTCTCTCTTCTCCTTTGGGAGCTCAATGATACAAATGTTAGTCTGTTTGATGTACCATTAATCCCTTAAGCTATATTCACTGTGCTTCTCTGATTGGGTGAGTTTCACTGCTCTATCTTTGAGTTGACTGATCTTTTTTCCTACTTCGTCTAGTCTGCTCTTAAACCCAGCTAGTGTATTTTTCAGCTCAGTCATTGGATTCTTTGCTCTGTGACTTTTTTTGGTACTTTCTTACATTTGCCATCTCTTTGTTGACATTTTCACTGTGTTCTCCCCAGATCAGTGACCATCTTTATGATCATTAATTTCAACTCTTTATCATAAAAACTACTTATCTCTACTTCATTAATGTTTTGCTTTCCTGAGGGTTTATCTTGTTATTTCATTTGGAACATATTCCTCTGTTTCTTCATTTTGTGTGACTCTGTGTGTTGGTTTCTAATAGCAGAAGAAACCATCTCTCCCAGTCTTGAAGGTGTGGCCTCAAGTAGGAGATGAAATTTGCTGTTTCATTTCCTCTTGCCTGTCTCTCAAATCTTTGTGCTTGATCAAGCAGACTTATTATATTTCTAATAGCTCCCAGTTGTTGAGTATGTGACAAGATCTGCCAGTGTCCCAAAGGGGACGATCTCAGCACCTAGATTCAGGCTGTTTGGAAGTCAGACATTCAAGTATCAGTTTTTAAATGTATGCAAATATATACAGTCCTGTAGGACCACAAGTGTAAGCCCCACTGGCCACCATAGCCAGATGATCTGGAGGGGTCCCTAAGTGGCACTTGCAAATATCAGAGCTTCAGACAAGTGCATGATGTCTTTCCTGGATGATACTGATTAACTGAAGCAAGGCAGAGGGAAACAGCCCAGATGGCATGGCAAGGCAAGGCCTATGTTCCTTGAGGGCAGATCTACATGCCACAAAATGTGGCCAAACCTGAAGACTGCTCCTCAGACTGAAAATCCAAGATAAACAAAGAGGCTTCCTTCACAGAAATGCTGGGGGTGTGTGCCTCAGTCCACTGTCAGTACAGTGCCTTGGGGGTATAACTTGCCAAAAAATTGCCACATTGCCATGGGACCCAGAAATGCAAGCTTCCTGGCTATCAGAACTAGGCAATGAAGAGACATTCCAGACAGCAGCCACCCAACTGGTGCAACAGACATAAAAATCAGGGAGCTAAGTAAATATTAAGTGTCTCTTACCTCCAGGAAACAGTAAAACACTTTAAAGTGTCCAGTTCAGTGATATTAGGTATATTTACATTGTTGTTAAAAAAAATCTTGCAAATCAAAACTTAAACCCAATAAACAACTGGCCTTCCCCCTGCTCCTAGACCCAGATAACCACCATTCTAGTTTATGTTTCTATGAATTTGACAATTTAGATACCTCATATAAGTGGAATCACTATTTATTTTTTCTAGTTTTATTGAGAAATAGTTGACATGAGTCACTGTGTAGATTTAAGGTGTATAGCATGATAGTCTGATTTATATATATAGTGAAATGATTACCACAAGGTTTAGCTAACATCAATCATCTCATAAATACAATAAAAAGAAGAAAATAGTTTTTCTCCTTGTGATGAGAACTCTTAGGATCTACTCTTCTTTCTACAATTTTCCTGTATATCATCAAAGTGTTAACTATAGTCATCATATTGCATATCATATCTCTAGTACTTATGTATGTTATAACTGGAAGTTTGTACCGTTTGAATACTTTCCTCTAGTCTCCCCTCCCCACACCTCTGCCTCTGGCAACCACAAGTATGATCTCTTTTTCTATGAGTTTGTTTTAGATTCCATATATAAGTGAAATAATACAGTATTTCTCTGTCTCTGTCCACAATTTATCTTTAATTTAAAATCATAGCAGTCACTGAATAAAAGGGATTTTTTTGCTTGTTTTGTTTTGTGGCTTTTTGCTGACAGTTGAACCTGAGTCCAGCCAATATACTGGATGGATTTTTATACATGGTGCAGTCATATGTTACAGCCCTTGTTAACAACCCATTCCTGAATACAGGAACTAAAAGTCATCCCGTTAAAAGATCACTAACTAGATGCTCAGGTAGTACTTGACTTTGAAGTTATTTATAAAATTTTAATCTTTCTTTGAATGTTAAATGAAACAGCATAACAAATATGAGACAGAAAATTTAGAGAAGAGAGTGGATTTAATTACAGTATTCTACTGTAGTTAGCATTTATTGTTATCCTATTCAGCCTTTGTTGCATAACACTGACGCTTCAAGAGAGTTGAGAATCATCTGGGTTTTGATTTCAGTTCTGCCATCTATATGATTTTGGGCAAATCATTTCATTTCTTTAAGCTTAGGCATTAATATCCTTACTAGTATTCTAATGTATAAATAAGGATGGAGATGATATTATCCAGCTTGCTTACTTTAGGGCAGAGTGATAAGAATAAACAAGGAGTACAGTATTAAAAAAAAAACAAAAAAAAACTCTTGACATATAACTTTAGAAGTGTATTTAAAATTTCATCCTTTCAAAACTTCTTTCCATTTTTATATGACTTTCTTCTAAAAGTCTTATTCGACTATAGACTAAAGAAAATATGCTCCTTTCCCATCCAGTTCCCTATAAACTGGACTTCTTATTTCGATAATAAACTTACATATTAAAAAACTGTGAACACAGGACTTCCCTGGTGGTCCAGTGGTTAAGAATCCGCTTGCCAATGCAGGGAACACGGGTTTGATCCCTGCTCTGGGAATACCCCACATGCTGCAGAGCAACTAAACTGTGCACCACGACAACTGAAGTGCACTAGAGCCCAAGCTCTGCAACAAGGGAAGCCACCACAATGAGAAACTTGCACACTCAACCAGAGAGTAGCTCCTGCTTGCTGCAACTAGAGAAAGACTGCCTGCAGCAATGAAGACCCAGTTCAATCAAAAAAGAAAAAAAAAAAAGACGTAAAGAGCTTTGTTGCTATAACTAGGTCTAGGAATGAGGGAGTAAAGAATACCAGAAATAAAGTAGAGAAGAATTTCCCTCTCTCTTTTCTTATCCATGCTCCCATAACTTCTCAGCAATCAGTCCTTAAGTTTGAGAGTAGGGAGAAGACTGAGGAATGGAGCATGATATGACAGGTTAATATTAGAAGTGCTACTTTAGGAGAATCTTAGGAATGGGTTTGGTTCTTTATCTGTAGTTTCACTTATAATAGGTATAAAAGCACTGTGACTCAGTGGTTTATGCAACAAGCTGGAAACTTAGGACCTGTGGCTTCTGGTCATGCACCTGACATTTGTTTTTCACATGAGCTACTCAGGTTCACTCCCATGTTTTATTTAGTTTTTCATCTATTAATGAATCAAAGATGCCAAATAACTTTCCAGGTAATAGAAAAAAACCAGAACTCACATAGAGCTATAACTATGAAAGCTATAACAAGGGCAGTTTTTATGAGAATAGATGTAATAATACTATAAAAGTTTAAATTTCTATATAGATATAAAGCATTACTTCTACCTGGGCTAGGAGGGGAAGGAATACTATGAATATGAAATAGATATATAATCCTGAACTCTCTTTCAGATTATTAGTTTTAAATTCCCACTCAAATCTTCACAAAAGTACTAACGGAGATCTTTTAAGACATTTGGCTTTCTTCTCACCCCTCACATATTTCCCCACAGTGAAGGTTACTATTGAGTAGGGAAAGAGCCAAAGAAGAGAGGTTGGGGCAAAAAAGTAAAAGATCTGGAAATCATTAATTCCTTCTTTCAGTTCAGTTCAGTCGCTCAGTTGTGTCCAAACTCTTTGCAACTCCAAGGACTGCAGCCCGCCAGGGTTTCCTGTCCATCCCCAACTCCCAGAGCTTGCTCAAACTCATGTCCATCCAGTCGGTGATGCCATCCAACCATCTCACCCTCTGTTGTTCCCTTCTTTGCTTAACCAGTTCTTATTTTGTGTTTTCTATAAGTAAGTATAAGGTGTAGTACACTAATTCTGAAACACACCGTGTTAAGACAGCACCAGCTAGCATTTCTAGAAGATGAAACTAAGGCTTAAAGTCAAGGTTAAGTGATTTGCCCTGAGTTAAGAAATGCAATGGGTTTTTGAATCTTCATCTCTCTCATTTCAGAGCCCATGATCTTTATTACTGCCCTACTGTATTTCAGGAAAAGCAGAATTGACCACTGGAATAAATGTTAACAGAATCTGCCTTAGAAAATTACAAGGAAATTAAGTTGCCCCAGAGATTCTCCCCATCTCTCCCATGGCCACATGCATGTAAGGTGACATCTCTACCTATTTCTGTATGGTTACTAACCGGATTCTCCATACTTCCTACTCTTCTTACAGGGCTTCAGCTTGTCAAATCCCTAATTCTACCCTAGGGCATTCACCTTCTGCCCTTGAGCTTAATGACTTACTCTCTCTAGGTTTTAAGTTCCAGTTCTTAACAGTGAGAACTGACACTCTCAGATCATGTTCCCACATCAGGTCAAGGCTGCTGGCCAGTCAACATGGGTTGGTTAACCTGGGTCAAGCGCCCAAACCCTTGGCTGTGGATGGTTAGAGCAGTCACATTCCTTGGGAACTGTGATATAAGTAGGTGGATATTATGAAACAGCCTGTGCCATTTTAAAACATCACCTAGACAAGATTTGCTTCCTCCTTTTTTTGTGTGTTTCTATTAAAGATATTGCCATTCTTCCTATTGCTTAGACTGAAAGTCTAAACATTTTTTAATTAGATAGATTTAACTTTGTTTGAAAAGTAATGCACACACATCCTAAAATACTCAGAATATAACAGAGTATGCTCATTGGAAGTTGTATCCTTTCTGTGGCTATCACAGCTAACAGTTTTTGAAGCATACTTCAGAAAAATTCTATGCATGTTCAGGCATTTTATTCATATTTTATCCACATTCCATTTTACATAAATGGAAGAATAACATGAACACAATGTGTGCTAAGCTTTTCTCACTTAATAAGCAGATTCTGAAACCTATTTGACCTCAACACATATAGACTATGTTTTTCATTTTTTAATGGCTTCATAGAACTTAAAAACGTGATTTTTGTTTTAATCAGTGCCCTTTTGATAGGCAGGTACACTGTTTTCACTCTTACATTACAAATAAGCCTGTATAAAGTACATATGCTTGTACACAGCTCTAAATATTATCAATAAATTTTTTAGTCAAAGTATGCATGACATTTACATTTTGATACATTTATGGGTTCGATCCTTGAGTTATAAAGATCCCCTGGAGAAGTAAATGGCAACCCATTCCAGTATTCTTGCTTGGAGAATCCCATGGACAGAGGAGCCTGGTGGGCTACAGCCCAAGGGGTTGAAAAGAGTAGGACATGAGTGAGTGACTAACACACTCACACACATGGCCAAATTGGGCTTCCCTGGTTGCTCAGATGGGAAAGAATCTGCCTGCAATGTGAAAGACCTGGGTTTGACCCCTGGGTTGTGAAGATCCCCTGAAGAAAGGAATGGCAACCTATTCCAGTATTCTTGCCTGGAGAATTCCATGGACAGAGGGGCCTCACAGGCCACAGTTAATGGGGTATGGGGCAAAGAGACACCACTGAGCAACTAACACACACACACATACACACACACACATACACGCAAACTGCTTCCAAAGATGGTGTGCCAATTTCTCACACCATCTGTGCAAAAGTCTCCATTTGTCCATACCATGCACAGCCTCGTGTTCTGTCAAACTTTCTAATCTGGTAATTTTAGTTATTTTAAAATTTCACCTTCTTTTTTGCCCACTAAGTCAGTCACTGAGTTCTGTGAGTTCTTTCATTCTCTCTCACCTGCTTCTGTGTCTCTGTAATTGCAACACTATGATCTTAGTTTCAGCTTTTGTTGTGTCATGTATTGCCTCCCAATAGTGTTCATTCCATTCTCTCCCCTTATTACCTCACAGCTTACTCATACACAGCCAGAAAGACCTGAAATCCATAAGGGTACTTTAGCTTTCCCTAATCTACATGAGATGCCAAAGGTAGCTGCTGAGATCTGGAGACACTCGTGTTGCAAGAAAGAGAGAGAAGCTTGTACTAAGAAAAGTTAAAAAAAACAAAAACAAAAAAGCCTCAGCAAAACCATCAGCCAAAATAGGGCTGGATAACTCAAACAAATTAACACCTCCCACCCTACTGTCACTAGAATGATATAGTTTGTCCAGCATATAGTTTTTATCAACCTGATTTGCACATTCTTCTGACATATCAAAAGTAGAGGCAGTCCTGATCATCTGCCCATTTCTCTGCTCACAGTCTTATTTCTTGCCTAGTTCTAGGGGAAAAGGGTACCTTACGGTGAGCTATACTCGTGGGTGAGCGAATCCAGATCTTAATCTTTTCTCATATCCAGTGAGTCTCAATAATCTGATTAGAGTAAAATACTCCAGATACTTGATTTAAAAGCTCACCTCAGAAATTAAACTATTCCTCTAAGGGGACTCTTTTTTTAAATATAGGACAAAACTGTATCTTTTTATATGCACATACCTGTATACAAATGCACAGGAAGACATTTGGAAGGACACATCTGGAAGTGATTCTTTCTGAGAAGAAGAGTAGATTGGTATGTATCAGTTGTATTATTTTAAAAAGAAGTATTTTTCTTTAAAACAAATAGGAAATTGGATCTTGCTACTCACACCTGTTTTCTTCAAGTTTATTATTAAATTCCACGGTGCTTCTAAACATTCATCTGGGAAACGGGGCCTGCTACTGATATTTATTTTAACCAAATTGCCTAACCAATCTTATCTGGAAAAAGCGTTGTTTGTGGGTATAGTGAACAAAAGAAAGTGACCTAGAGAAGTTCATGGATCAAGTCTTTCACTTCAGTTACATTATCACGTTTACGCTCCTTAGTGAGAGGCAACATGGTGCCGGTGAGAGAAAAAGGATCTGAGTTCTAGTTTGGGTTCTACTAAGAATATACTGGGGGACCGTGAGCAGACACTTTCATTGTAAAATAGTGACTTAGACTAGGACAGATTTTCTTTGATTACTAGAAGACTTACAAAGATGCATTCTATGGTGAAAAATCCATTATTCAGTTCTGAGTTGCTCAGAACCTAAAAGCAAGAAGACAAATTCTCTCCAATTCAGCAAACCTGTGGTATGTATTAGGACACACTGTGAATCTCAGGCGCTCATTCACCAGGTTTTAGACTGATTTGCAAAAAAGCAAAAAAGTCCTCTCACTGAAGAAGCGTTTCGTTTCTCTTGGCCGTAGCCATTGCCCAAAGTGCCAAGATCCAACTGCCGTCAACATTAAGATGAAGACGTACCTGCTGCGAACGTGAAGACACTACAGTTCCCAGCATGCCTCTCTTCCCACCGCCGCCCTCTCCCGCCCCTACTCCTGGACTCTTGCCGGCCGGGACTTGCAGTCCCAGCCCACGGCTGGCGGCGGCGCGAAAGCAGTCTAGAAATGTGCTTTTCCCACAAAAAGGCAGTGAGACCTCACTCTCCAACTCAAGTCCTACTCCAACTGACTAGGGTCTGCCCGACGGAGGCGAATCCCCTACGACCAGCTCTTTTCAGACCAGCAAACTGCTGGGGCGGAATCACGCCCCGGAAATGAGGTCAAGTCTCCCAGCTGACTGCTGAAGCGCCTTCCAGCCACTCCTAGCCGGGCTAGGACCGGTGGGGCGGGCTTGGGGGCGTGGCAAGCGGGCGCGGCTCAGCTCCGCGCAGCCCCGGGGATCTAGCCTCGGCGCGGGGCCGCGCGTCTGGGTGGCGGCGGGGGCGCGCCCGTGGAGAGTGGCGGCTGCGGTTGCTAGTCGGGAGGGAGGGAAGGAGGAACCGGGAAGGGGTGGGGGGGGCAGGGCGATCGGAGAGCCGTGTTCCTAAGGCGGTGGCTGCGTCTCCGACAGAGCAGGAGCAGGGCGGGGAAGGAGGATGGAGCAAGCTGGGGGTTGGGGTTGGCGCTAGCCGCTGCGGCTCGGCTACTACTGTGGGAGAGTGGCTGCTCCTGGAAGTTGTAGGATCGGGAGCCGGGCTGGTGCCGCCGGTGCCGCCGCTACCTTGGGCGGTGGGGAGGAGCAGGGAGCGTCAGGGGTCGGGAAAGACAGGACGGTTAGGGGGGGCGAGCTGGGGAAGACTGAGCGGGCTCTGCGCCGGGCGGGCGGGCGGCGGGGGGGCCAGCGACCGCAGCCGGGGGGACGCGGGAGGATGGAGCAAGTGGAAATTCTGAGGAAATTCATCCAGAGGGTCCAGGCCATGAAGAGTCCGGACCACAATGGGGAGGACAACTTCGCCCGGGACTTCATGGTGAGTCCCTCCCCTCAATGTTGCCTCCTCTCACCGGCATCCGAGCCCACTGCCGCCTCTCCCGCCCGGCCCAGCAGCCAGCGCTTTGTGTGTGGCTGTAAGGAGAGAGGCCGAGGGGGCGCGCGCCGACCCCAAGGGCCGGGTTGGACTCGGAGGCTGGGAGGTGAGATCGCCCCTCGTCCTCCTTTCCTCTCTCGTCCTGCGATCGCGGCCCCTTCCGCCCGCGTCCGGGACGCGAAGAGAGAGGCCGCTGGCCAAGCCCGCACTCAGCGCCGCCGCCCGCGACCACCTATTGTTTCTCGGGCTGGGAGCGGGAGGCGAATGAGGTGCAGGCCGGTGGGCTTTTATCATATCCCCATCCAATCTGCTCCTCCTGGGAGGGTCGAGGCAGGAATGAGAGCGGATAGCGCCGGACTGAGGAACGGGGCTATTAAGGTTGCATTTAACTCGTGGGGTTCCTTTGCTCAAGCTGGTCTCAAAAGAGGGCAAGGTAGGACTTTTTGCTCTTTCTGGGTTCGCAGTATTATCTCCAATGCAAGAGAAAGGATAACCCATAGGAAATCTCGTGGTATGTTCAATTTCCATTTACTGCCGTCCTGTTTCTTGTCTCTTGAGACCCAGGTTTTACATGGTGTAGGGGTCAACGTGATTTGAGGTTGAGGGATAAGTGTGTGTGGAGGCAGGACGTGGGGGTGGAGGGTGCGTGGTTATCCTTAAGGAAGCCTACTTCAGACTCCCTAGGGGATACTGCCGAAGGCGGAGGGGATGTGACTATCACTTCCTATCCGGGGTGGGGGTGGGGAACTTGGGAACAATAGTCCTGGTGGGGCGGAGGCGACTGTACGGACTGAAGCCCTGAACTGGGAGATAACCTTCGTAGTCTCCCCACCCCCCTTCCGACATCCCCCCTCCCCCTTCCGCCCTTTGCTTGTACTGGCGGGCTGGAGAGGAGGTTAAAAGTCTTGGTCGTGGAATTGCTCTCGAGCCATCACTACGAGGGGGTCAGATCCAAAGGCGTGGGACCAGAAGTCGACTTCCTCCATTGCCACCCCCCCTCCTTTATTTTTCTGCTGGACAATGTTCCCTTTAGGGTTGTTTCTCGGCTTAGGAGGCGGTGGTTGCGGCGCTGCTCCTACGGATATTGCGCAAGACTGGGGCGTTGGAAACCCTGGAGGTCTGGGGCATGGAAAAGGAAGTGGGACTTTGGGAAGTGGTTGCTCCTTAGTCTTGGCGGGGTTTGGAAATGGGAAATAAGCTAGGGAAAATTCTGCTTCTGGGCAGGATTCACCTCCAAGAGTAGTCACCTAACTCTGAAATTATGGATTGTGAAAAGAATACACAGTTAATGTGTATAAAAATGAGTCGCAAACATTGGCTAGTTTTTGTTTCAAAGTACAGTTTAATTGTTTACAAGGTGCAGGTGAAATGGCTTTTCGCACTGAAATACGAAATACTTTTCACATTTTAAAGAGACTTCGGTCTAGTAAAACTTCAGCGTTAAAATTCTTTACCCTTAACTTGACTCAGTGTCATAACAGTATAGTTGAGCTTCGTGATTCCCGCCTCCCTAAACCAATAATAGAAGATAGGAGTTTGGTTTTGTTAGTATCTTTTGAAAGTGTAAAAAATGTTGATTAAATAATTTATGGTTCATTTTAAACATTTTCTCTTGATACTTAGCCCATGTATCCCCCCCCCCCCCCATTACTCTTTTATCTGAAAAAGTTAAGGACGTGTCCTTCTTCCTATTGGGAATATTGAATGTGTTAGGTATCTTTGGAATGATATCACAGTAATTGGACAGAGTCCCCCTTTTATTACTCTCTAGCAAACATAAAAGAAAATATTTACTTAGATTTAAAATGTTTAAAACTAGTCTTATGCAGTCTTACTTTGGTTGTGGAAGGAGAGGTGTGAGACCCCTGTCCACTTGGCATGTTGGTCCTCTTGTTCTCTATGGGCATATCCTGTCAGGAAAGGGCATTGTTTGGTGATGCAGGCCTTCAGGACAAGTGCCCAGTCTCTGAACTCCTGTACAGGGGAAGTAGCCTTCGGGTTCATGCTTTGGGGATGAGTCAGGGATTCCTATTGGAGATTTCATTTCTCCAGGACTAAATGAGTTTCCTTTTTCTTCTGTAATACCTAGGGATAGCTAGGTGATTCTGCATTTAAGATTTGATGACTAAGGCTGTTCTTTTACAATGCTTGCTTTTTTTATTCTGTGACTTGATAAGCAATAGCTATAATTAAGTCTGCTAGTTATTCCTCTTTTTCTCTTGACTAGAAAGCTAGAGGAAAACTTTGTCCTTTCTGCGACAAAAAGAAAATATATCAACTAATAGATTCTTCTAATAATAAACTTCTGTTATTCGTAAATTCTGACATGGGTTAAAAATGCATTTTTAAATTTTTAGCATTTGAGAACTGAGCCTTAGGGATAATCTAGCTATTATAACCCTATTCAGTTATAAAGTGATAATGTTCCTTGTTTCAAATTTGGAAATTATAGAAGAGTAATTAAGAATGCCTTACCTTTAGGAAAATGGAATAGGCATTCATATTGTGGTCTTTCCATTATTCTGTTCAGTCTTCCTATAGTTCCATCACCCAAAGGCTATCTTTGTTAATGTCTTTAATGCTTCTCTGTGACCATACTACATGTACCATCTAATATTCTTAGGTTTTTTCCAACTTAATATTTAGGTGTTTTTCCTTTGTAAAAATAATTTTAGGTGGCTATATAATATTTCACCTAGCCACTGTCATTTAGCTTAACCATTTTCTTACAGTTGAAAGTTTAGGCCACTGATTTTCTTCTATTATGTGTCATAATTCTGTGGAGAACACTTAAGCATAAAATTTCTTTACTTTGAATTATTGCATAAGATATCTTCCAGTGGTGTTGGAAGTACTAGCTAAAAGGATGTAAACATCTGATATATGTAAATGCATACCTTTTTGAAGTATCACTTTTTACAACTAACCATAATGCATGAGTGTTCATATAATAATCTTGGATCTTTGGTAATTCGAGGTTGAAAAATAGTATGCTGTTTTAATTTGAATATCTCAATGACTAGTAAGGGTAGAGACTTTTCTGACTGTCGTTACTCTGTAAGTTGTCTATTCCTGGCATTGGCCTTTTGTGTGCCCCATCCTGTGAAAAAGGAGAATACTAAGGTACTGAGATGGTGTAAACTACAGCACCAAAATGATTTCAAGTTGATGGTTAAACCGATAATCTGTGTCAGATCCAGAACTTGATCACAACTATCTCAGCTTGTCATCTTTATGAAATTGCAGATAGTGGTCATGCAAAGTTAATGTGTACATAGGGTGATGCCCATGTGTAGGTTTTACTGCCATCTCTGCCATTGGTTAGTTTTCTGACCTTGGCCACTTGAAAGGAAATGAATTGACTGAGTTCTCTCAACTTTAAAAGAAGATAATAGCCAGGACATGGAAGCAACCTAGATGTCCATCAGCAGACGAATGGATAAGGAAGCTGTGGTACATATACACAATGGAATATTACTCAGCCATTAAAAAAATACATTTGAATCGGTTCTACTGAGATGGATGAAACTGGAGCCCATTATACAGAGTGAAGTAAGCCAGAAAGAAAAACAACAATACAGTATACTAATGCATATATATGGAATTTGAAAGATGGTAACGATAACCCTATATGCGAGACAGAGAAAGAGACACAGATGTATAGAACAGTCTTTTGGACTCTATGGGCGAGGGCGAGGGCAGGATGATCTGAGAGAATAGCATTGAAACATGTATATTATCATATGTCCAGGTTTGATGCATGAGACATGTGCTCAGGGCTGGTGCACTGGGATGACCCAGGGGGATGGGATGGGGAGGGAGGTGGGTGGGGGGTCCAGGAAGGGGAACACATGTAAACCCATGGCTGATTCATGTCAATGTATGGCAAAAACTATTACAATATTGTAAAGTAATTAGCCCTCAACTAAAATAAATAAATTTATTAAAAAAAAAAGTTAAAAAAAATAAAAAAGAAGAAGATAAATGCTACCTACTTCACAAGACTGAAGTATGGGACTGATATTTAGGATCTTCATCCAACAAACGATCGTGCTGTCTTCAATATTCTCAAATGGCTGACTTATGTAGTCAGTTACATATAACTAGAGATAGAAGGAAAAAGAGATGAGATAGAAGGAAAAAGAGATGTCTGGGCTTTCGCTTTTCAGTAATTTTCTTTTGTTTTTTAAAGCTTTGTCATGTATTATTAAAGTATTGAAACAAGAAGTAAATTTATTCTAATTGGGCTAAAGTTTATGTGATAGACACTTGTATATTTAAAAATTGTAAAAGATAAACAGTAAAGCTGCAAATAAATATGGCAGTTTCAGTTTAAAAACCCATTCTCGTACTTATGAAGATAAAAACAATAGTAGGTAGAGTCAGTGGAGTATTTCAAAAACAGGATGCAGCAGAGGTGTGAATTACAGTACTTTTGTGAAACATGAAGGAGAAGATTTATGGATTTTTTTTTAAGGCTAAACAGGCATTATAGCAAGCATTCCTGTGTTAAAATACCATTTAAACTAACTGATATTTTAGATTAATCTAAATTTATCAATCACAGGTAACTGCAGAAGTACCTTAGTAGTTATGCATTCAAGGAATTTATTATATAAAACCATCTGCTCTACAAATAGTAATCTTGACAGAACTGCTCAAAGCAACCAATTTGCTTGCTTTGCTATGATTAAATAATTGTTATATTGTTTTTATCTTACTACAGTAGTGTTTGTGATGTTATAAATTAAGTAGAACAAAGATTAACATTTTTTATCCCTTCTATTTGTTAAACACTGTGCCATACATTTTACACTGTGTCTTATTTAACATGTCTGCCGTTATGAGGTGGCTATAACCTAAATTTTAGAGATAAGGAAATGCACTCTGAGAAGTAAAGTATCTTGCTTGACTTCAAAACCTGATCTTTTTTATCCTCCAGAATGCATCTGAGGTCACTTTGGACCTGGCTGGGACTTGGCAGGTCGTGGAGGGTGCATTTCCATGCAGAAGCATAGGGGTTTTAGAGTTGAGCATGTTTAGAGAGTGGTAGATAATCTGCTATAACTAATGTAGCAGTTCTCACACGTTTTGATCTCAGGAGTCTTACATTCTCAAAATTACTGAGGACTCCAAGGAGGTTTGTTTGTTTTTACTGTATTATAAATTAAAAGATACTTTAAAAAATAATTTACTTTAAAATAATGGTGATAAAACCATTCCGTACATACACTGTATTTTATAACAAGTGATTTTTTGAAAAAATTACTGGTGGAAAGAAGCATTATTTTTATACTTTTGCAAATTATTTTTACCGTTTGGCTTAACAGATCTGGATTCTCATATCTGTTGCATTCATACTGATGCAGCATCATATTTCACAGTATCAAGTGTCATGTATCCTCTAGAAAAATCCAGTGTACACTCCTAAAGAGAATGAGCATGATAAAAATATTGTACTAAAGTCTGTGCATTTGTATATTTTCAGGTGAGGAAGCATAACTTAGAAAACAGTTTTAACCTCGTGAATTCTTTAAAATGGTCTAGGTGTGGGCCATCTCTGGACTATATTTTGAGAACCAGTGAAACAATGGTATTAGCATGGTAAAGGCTAATGGGATGCTGAGAAAGCCAGTTAGGGATCAGGTTGTGAAGGTTCTTGAATCTGTGCTGTATTTTATTCTATAGATCAGTAATAGTAATTTTGAACAGTTTACACTCTACAGATCTCAGCATTACAGGGAAAGTAAGCAGTCATTTGACAGATTTGTGTTGCAGAAAGTTGATTCTGATGGATGAATGGATGACCAGATGAAGGAGAGCATTTTTGAAGTTGTTGAAATATAGGAAGTGAGATATGACGGCCTGAGCCAAACGTAAGACAGTGGGACAGAGACTATACAAAGGACCTGATAAAGATTAAGAAAGAAGTCTTCATGACTCACTAGATGTGAGTAGTGAAAGAGAGAGGAATATTGTAGTATGACTGCAGAGTTTCTAGCTTGATAATACTGTCACCCAAATTGGAAGGTTCCATTTGGTAGGGTAAGGAGGAAGGAAGGACAAAAAGCAGAGGCGACCAGGGAGAAGATGGTTGGAAGAAACTAGAGAATTAAAGAGAATGAGTTTAGTTTTGGACACGTTAAAACTGAGGTGCCTGTGAGACATACTGTAGAAATGTAGAGCTCAAGAGAGCTAATGGGACAGAATTAAAGCATGTAAGAGGTATGTGAAAGCATGAGAATCACAAACTCATTCAGACAAGTGTATGGTGTGGCCAACCTAAGGCTGAAAAGCATCAACATTTAAAGAGCAGCCTCTAAATGAAAATATTGGTGATTGCTCCTGGTTAGGTGTGGTCAAAGAGGAAGGAAAAGAACCTAGAGGATGTCAGAAAAGCCTGGGAGAGTTTCAGGGAAGACATTACCAAAGTAAGATAATTCTGGGAGGACCGGTAAGGTGAGCTTAAGAAAGCACCCATTCTGTTTGCTAAGTAGCAGTGATTTGGTGACTAGAAAAAGCAGTTTGGAGTTGGGGTATGGGAAAAAGCCAGATTATCATAGGCTGAAGAGGAAATAGCTGAAGTAGTATAAATTCCTTCCATTTACTTTAGCGTTCTGAATGTAGATGGCTGAAGCCAGAGGAAGACACAGATCCCCTCCTGCTTTCTGCTTAAAAAAATAATAATAAGATAGGGACAGCATTTTTCATACATGTATTTCTTATCTATATGTATATCTTTTGGTAAAATGATTGCTATTTAGGTATAATTTTAAAAGACAGATGGTGGCTCTGTGATAAAGAATCCGCCTGCCAGTGCAGGAGACGTGGGTTCGATCCCTGGGTTGGCAAGATTCCCGAAAGTGGGAAATGGCAACCAACTCCAGTATTCTTACCTGGGAAATCCCATGGACAGAGGATCCTGGCGGACTACAGTCCACAGAGTAACAAAACAGTTGGACGCGAATGAGCACGCACATAAAAATACAGATAACAAGAACTTGTCAAATAAGACTTCTGAAGTTTTGATTTAAGGTTTGAATTTGATTTGCTAAAAAAGTGAGAGAGGAAAGATTGAAAGCCTGGCAGGAGCTTATACACTAGATAGTACTGCATACACTAGATAGTATTAAAAATTTCATTGTTTGTTAAACTGTTCAATATTGTGGCTTGTAGTGTTTTAAAAATTAATAACAGCTTTATTGAGATATAATTTATTTAGCATAAAATTCATTCATTTTAAGCTGTGCAATTTAATAGTTTTTAGTATGTTCACAAAAATGTGCAGTCATTACCACAGTCAATTTTTATTAGCCCAAAAAGAAACCCCATACCCATTAGTAGTTATTCCTCCCACCCTCTCTCCTCCTCGAAGACCTCGGCAACCACTAGTCTACCTTCTGTCTCCATAGATTTGCCTCATCTAGACGATGGCACTCCACTCCAGTACTCTTGCCTGGAAAACCCCATGGACGGAGGAGACTGGTAGGCTGCAGTCCGTGGGGTCGCGAAGAGTCTGATACGACTGAGCGACTTCACTTTCACTTTTCACTTTCTTGCATTGGAGAAGGAAATGGCAACCCACTCCAGTGTTCTTGCCTGGAGAATCCCAGGGACGGAGGAGCCTGGTGGGCTGCCATCTATGGGGTTGCACAGAGTCCGGCACGACTGAAGTGCCTTAGCAGCAGCAGACATTTCATATGAATGGAATCATAATATGTGGTGTTTTGTGACTGACCCCATTGACTTAACATGTTTTCAAGATTCATCTGTGTTGTTGCGTGGTCAGAAAGACTTCATACTGTTTTATGACTGAATAATTTTCTGTTCTATGGATATATCACATTTTGTTCACCCATTCAATTCTTGATAGACATTTGAGTTGTTTCCACTTTTTGGAATATTTTGTATTGTATAATAATACATGAAATATGACACATTTTGTATTATTTTATGAATACTGCTACTGTGAACCTATACAAATTTTTGTTAGGATATCTGTTTTTTATTATCTTGGATATATACCTATAAGTACCCTTAACATTTTGAGGGAACTGACAGATTGTTATCCAAAGCTGCTGTACGTTTTATGGTTCTACCAGGAAAATGCACGTTTTCCATTCCCACTAATTTCTTTACATCCTCACCAATACTTGTTATTGTCTGTCTGTCTTCTTATAACCGCCTAAGAGGGTGTGAAGTTCTACTTTGTGGTTGGCTTGTAGATATATCTCAGTAAGCTTATATAAATGGTGTGGTATGTCTAAAATGTCTTTAAAGCTAGAATGATAGGCAATATTTTGCAGTCCTAGCATTTGAGCTAATCTTAGTCCTTTTCCATTGCCACTGGTTTAGTTAAGATTTTCTTACTCTGATGAGTGTCCAGCCAAACGTATTTATCTTTTAACTAACTTCACAATTGGAAGTGAACTTTTAAGTAACTTTCCAGACATGGCTCACTGAGCTAGCACACTAAAAATTTACCTGAAGTGTTAATTCTCAAGGTTGTATTATTGTATTTACTTTTAGAATCTTGTTAGCTTTTTTCCGTCAATATTTGACATTTAATTTGGAAAAGGGTTTTGAAAGATTGAAACTGAAAGTAAGATACTAACATTTAGATAGGTTAAAATTTTTTGCTCATATGTTAAACACTTCTGAGTTTCTGTAATACTCAGTTCATTAGATTCATAAACATTTACATTTCTGACTTCCCCAGACTGAAAGCCTCCGAGGCTAGAGACTGGGACTTAATTATCTCTGTATCCCCACAGCTTAATGTAGTGCCTGGCATTTAGGCATTAATGGCTGTTGCGTGAGCAGAAATTGTAGCGAGCTTAATGCTGTAAGACAGATTTATTCTTCAGGTGGATTCTTCAAGTGGTCCAAGAGGCTTGTCTCTTAGACCAGCATGGGAGTTGCTTTTTCCTTCACCTGCCTACAGGCATGCTTGCACAAATGTTTTTATTTTCAGTACACAAGAAAAAAGAAAATAAAAGATAAAGCACTAGAGTGAATTCAGTAAAACTTTTAAGTAAGTATATATTTATTAATTGTAATATCTTCTATATAAATGTGGAAAATAGTGTGGTACATATTTTTCTCTGGACACTGGTTGCTGTCATAAGGACTGAGGGAAGCACTTAAAGTAACTGCCTGTGTATCCTCCACTCCATGAATCATACTCTGGGTATATTATCATAGACTATTAATTTTAAAAATGTCCATTTTTAACTTTTGGTTTTAGATTTTATTAAGAAAATCCAGATATCAGTTCACTGGCATCTCTTCAACAGTAGCCGTATCTTGTAAGTTGTGGGTGTCTTAGGAGTGATTACAGCAATAGCTGTTGTTTTCTCCTTGCCTGTAGTTTCTTGCCTGATGTAATTCCTTCCATATATCATGCTCACTTTCCTAAAATACTGCTTTCAAGTGCTGGCATCTGTAGGATAATGGAAGGCATACTGGTTTTAAAATCAGAAGATGTGGGTTTGAGTCCCACTGTTTGCTGCCTACTTCTGTTTTCTTTAATATTTATATAGAACCGTTTTGGAAACACGGTTTTATTTTTATCACAGAAAAATGTGGCTTCACAGAAACCCTCAAGGCTCCTTTCGATGATCATTAAAAGTATTGGAATTTTAAATCCTTTTGATGATCATTAAAAGTATTGGAATTTTAAATGCCTAAGGCAACTCAAAGCATTCAACCCAAGCTCTGCTTTTCTTCAAACTGTAGTTATATGTCTACCTTATAAATTTCCCTTTCCCCTACTCCCTACCCCTTTTTTGTAGTTTTTGTCCTGGTTAGAATCACAGGCCAATAGGATAAAGTTTATACTTCTTAACCTGGCCTTCCAGAGCCTTTTAACATAGTCTCTCATACCTTTCCAGTGTTAAACTCATCTACTCTGCAGTGTGTGTCCTTTCTTTCCTCTGGAATGAGCTGTTTCTCATCCTTTGAAAATGCTTATCTGTGTTTGTACTGCTAAACACATTTTTCCGCTTTCTTAGAAAACTTTCCTTCTATTCTATAGTCCAGTACTTTGAAGATCAGGACACTAAAAATTTAGAATAACTTGACCACATTCACCCAGAACTCAGAAGCAAGAATCATAATTAACTCACTTTCTGAGATAAATCTGTTAGTCCAGTTTATCTTAAAGCACTTGTTCTCCTTTGCAAATTTGAATTTTAATACTATGGAGAAAAAGCCTTTCATTAGATCTAAGTTGAAGACTTGTTAAGGCAAGTCCAGTGATAAACGCACTTGTTCTAAATCACTAGTCTTCCAAACAAGAACTGAACCCCTCTCCCAGCATTTCATATTTCCTGTAGTATTTAATTTTTTTAGATTCATGCATTCAAACCTTGACATTTACCTCCTTCCTTGTGAAATAATACAGATATTGTTTCCATTTGTATAAGATTAGAGTGTCTGTGAACTGGCTTATGGCAGACGTAAGTAGTTGTTCCCTAAAAGCTTTTCCTAGAGAATGTGGAATGTGGATCATGTTAATCTCAGAGGCTTTGGGATGTACACTAATACCTGCATTTCCTGTAATAACTGTTTTTAGTTGTAATCTACATTTGAAAAGCTGTTTAACAACATTTGAGTAGTTACGCTGGCTCTGAAGAAATGCAACAATGCAGGTCTATCATGGTTCCTACCATCCACTCACTACACCTGAGGCACTGTATTTAGAACTGGCAACTGAAAATATGACAGTTGTTTCCCTTAAGAAATTTACTGGCTGTGAATAGACTTGTGAGAAGCAGCAAGAAGTTTTCCTGGGAGCAGTGGATGGGCTTCAGAGGGTCTGTGAACCCTTTCAAATTATACTTAATGTTTTGTGTGTAAACCTGTTGGGAGGGGGTAGAGAAGGTTCTTAGATTCTCAAGGGTTCAAAAAAATCTTAGAAACTCTAGACTAGTAGAAAGATAATCAGCTTCAGAACCATACAGTAATTAATTTCTGTCCTGGCCCTGTTATCCATATAGGCAGGTTATGTAGGGAAATTGGGGCTATAATACTTACCTAGAAGGACCAAGATAATGTGTATTTAAAGCTTCTAATGTAGTACATAGAAGGTGCTCAATAGTAGTTTAAGACGTGTTATTACTCTAAGGGAAGTATATTCAAGATTAAAACCATAGAGGGAGGAGAGCCTAAATCTGCCTGAAGAGAACATGGACAGTTTTAGCACAGAGGCCACATTTGACTTGGCTCTTGAAGGGAGAGTTTGTCAGGTGGACTAGGATAAAAGGCATTTCAGAGGTAGAAAACAAACAGCATTTGCAAAGACACAGAGATAAGAACTGTAGGTTTTAGATGAGAGGAACAGGGTGGCTGGCAGTGTAAAAAGTAAGCAAAGCTGATTTAACCAAATAAACAGGAAGAGATTCCCAAAGGGAGAAGAGCCTAAATTGAGTATGAGATGCATATAGTATTGGCCTTAGCATTCCTGAATGTTTTGGTGAGGAGTGTTTTGATGTCTCATGATTGTGGCATAGTTGTTTACTTTTAGTTACAATGTATGGTTTGGTTGTTATGAAGGATCTTTTTAAAATGGAGTTCCACAAAGCCAGTGTTTTTTAATCTGGTAATTTTACCTTATCCCAGATATATAAAGTAGTACTGTCGGTTTATATAGTTCTTAACTGGCCAGATAGGAGAAGGCAATGGCACCCCACTCCAGTACTCTTGCCTGGAAAATCCCATGGACGGAGGAGCCTGGTAGGCTACAGTCCATGGGGTCGCTAAGAGTCAGACACGACTGAGTGACTTCACTTTCAGTTTTCCCTTTCATGCATTGGAGAAGGAAATGGCAACCCACTCCAGTGTTCTTGCCTGGAGAATCCGAGGGTCGGTGGAGCCTGGTGGGCTGCCGTCTATGGGGTTGCACAGAGTCGGACACAACTGAAGCGACTTAGCAGTAGCAGTAGCAGTAATTGGCCAGATAAGTGGTTTTCATTAGCTTCTGTTAAAAGTGCTCTGTAAAAAAATTACATTAAAAAAGAGTCTGTAGAACCTCAGCAAGTTATTTATAGTGGTAAGCCTCTGTTTAGTTTAGATTCCTCAGTATATTTGAGTTTTCTAGGTGATGACTGAGATTTTGAGACAACATATTTGGGACCACAACTATAGTGAGAATGGAAAGAAGTCAACTCCCATTCTATGAAAATGTGGAGAGTGGCTTCTTCTGGACGCCTTCTCCCCTCATCGTACACTGGAGTTAAAAGTCATAGACCCTTTGATGTTAAAGGAAACATGAACGGTATTTAGAAACTAAGGAGCTTGTTACAGGTTTTACAGTTTAGAAGTTACTAGAGCTAAGTTTGTCCCAAGTTATCATAGCAGATGTTTTTTCTGTAGCATGATGTTGCTGACACCAACAGTTACCTGATTATTATTTAGGGAAAAAGTTAATAAAAGGAAAAAAGTGGGGCATAAATATACTGAAAAATATAGAAGAATTCTTTGTTGGTATAGATTTTTGGTTGTAGCCTACTTGCAAACCAGTTCGTGTGCTAAGTCGCTTCAGTCATGTCTGACCCTTTGCAACCCCCATGGACTGTAGCCTGCCAGACTCCTCTGTCCATAGGATTCTCCAGGCAAGAATACTGGAGTGAATTGCCATTTCCTTCTCCAGGAAACTAGTTTAAGGTGGGGGGTGTGTGTGTGCAGAATATATGTATCTATCTATCCATCTATCTATCTATCTACCTATGTATATATCTCACAGTAGAATACTGCCCTTGAGTATTCTACTTAACTGCTTTAGGGACAGGAACGAAGAAATGGGAGCCATTCATAACCTGGACGACTATTTCAGCTCTTTGTGGTTCTCTATATTATCAATTTCTCCATCTAGAGCTGCTTGGACACTTGTCTTTGCTTCTCTGTGCACCTGCTTTACTCTTAGCTCTCCACATTCAACCTTCACTGCATGTGCTGTTGAATAAAGGCATCTCTTAAGTGATCTAACCTATGTTCCTCACTTTATCTCTGTTTAGAGAAAGAGCTCAGAATAATTAGAATTGCTGCTTCACGTTCACATTCCTGAAATTCACATCCCATCAGTCAACCTGCTTCCAGTGAGATGGGTACTATGTAGTATAAATGTGCGGGGTTGACCAGGGTGGGGAGTTTGTTCATATGTGATTGGTAGGGACTTTTCTTAGTGAAAGAAAGTTATAGTTCCTTAAAAGCCATGAAATTAAAAGACGTTTACTCCTTGGAAGGAAGGTTATGACCAACCTAGATAGTATATTTAAAAGCAGAGACATTACTTTGCCAACAAAGGTCCGTCTAGTCAAGGCTATGGTTTTTCCAGTAGTCATGTATGGATATGAGAGTTGGACTATAAAGAAGGCTGAGCACAGAAGAATTGATGCTTTTGAACAGTGGTGTTGGAGAAGACTCTTGAGAGTCCCTTGGACTGCAAGAAGATCCAACCAGTCCATCCTAAAGGAGATCAGTCCTGGGTGTTCATTGGAAGGACTGATGTTGAAGCTGAAACTCCAGTACTTTGGCCACCTCATGCGAAGAGTTGACTCATTGGAAAAGACCCTAATGCTGGGAAGGATTGAGGGCAGGAGGAGAAGGGGATGACAGAGGATGAGATGGTTGGATGGCATCACCGACTCGATGGACATGGGTTTGGGTAAACTCTGGGAGTTGGTGATGGACAGGCTGCAATTCATGCGGTCGCAAAGAGTCAGACACGACTGAGTGACTGAACTGAACTGACTGAACTGAAGTGAACTTAACTAGACTGACAGCCCAAGGTGTATCTAATACAAAAATCTTTGAAGCAAAACTGGGGGGAAAAAATGAGCTTCTATTTTAAGGTTTCAGTCCCAAGTAAACTCCACCCACCTTCTTTCAGAGAAGGGACAAAGAAGCACAGAGTCCTTGTGACTTGAGAGAACTCTGTTGGCTCTGGCAGAGCATAATTTCACATATACAGTACATACTAAACCTTAAACTGTGTAGAAACTATAAAAGTAAGATAATCTATAAGCTCCATTTATGGTACTTAAGATTTAAGCTATAATTTTTCAGTGTTAAAATATGAAACCAGAACATTACCTTCTTGATGAAAGTGTAATTCTAAAGATCAGTTTTATCAGAGTATTACATCTAGTCATTTTTTTATTCTCTCTCTAAATATACATCTGAAATTTATCACTATCTGAAAGACTAATATATTTTCTTCCCAGTAGATTTTGCATGAATAAATCTAAATATAGTTAGATTCATCTAAAATTTAAGTACTTTAATACTGTGTGTTGCCTGGTTGCCAGTGTGTCTGTCTCTGTGCTGTCTGCCTGACTGTGTACCTCTGTCTTATCTTTATCTACTCTGTCCATTGGCCTATCTGTGCCAAAGATTCATTAATGGGTATTAGAGGTAGATTTGGAGAAGGCAATGGCATCCCACTCCAGTACTCTTGCCTGGAAAATCCCACGGACGGGGGAGCCTGGTAGGCTGCAGTCCATGGGGTTGCTGAGAGTTGGACGACTGAGCGACTTCACTTTCACTTTTCACTTTCATGCACTGGAGAAGGAAATGGCAACCCACTCCAGTGTTCTTGCCTGGAGAATCCCATAGACGGCGGAGCCTGGTGGGCTGCCGTCTATGGGGTCGCACAGAGTTGGACACGACTGAAGTGACTTAGCAGCGGCAGCAGCAGCAGAGGTAGATTTGGATGTACTGTATAGTTCAGAAATTTCCTGTAATTTATGCCTAGTTGTTTATAATTCTTTACTTCTAGTGCTGCAAATAGGTTATAAATGCCAAGGAGGAACGTAGCTCAGGTAGATACTAATATTAGGATTTTGCAACTTTTTGAAGAAATTGAATGTATTTAAATATTTATCTCTAAACCTATTCACTGGCATTATTAGATGTTGCATAAAATAACAAATTTTATTTTTTCATAACTGTATGATTTAGATAGTAGAAAATTAATCATTAAGGTAAGGAATACAGTTTTAATGTTTAATATGCTAGATGTTTTGATCTTTTCATTTTATGGAAAAGTAAAGAGGATAGGTATTTTAATAGTTTAAAAGCTAGAAACAGAAATACTTTGTGTGAAAAAGAGCATTCAAAGAAGTTATTAATTATAAGATATATGCTTAAACTTTCTTGAATGGTAATTAGGCACTGGCTGACTCTACTTTGTTGGCCTCTTCTTTCCTAAATGATGAAATATCATTATACCTAGTTTTTCACCTACCTCTTTAGTCTCTCTCTTCTATTATTGGCTCAGATACAGCATATTTCCTGTTTTTTGTGCTCTTAGGGTTTTAAGGGAAATATAATTGAATACTTGAATATTTAAAAAATAGAAAATAATCTTACAAATCTTATAAAATATTACAGTGACATGAATTCTAATGCTGCTTATTAAGAGTCTCAGACAATAATAAAACATTGATATTTTCTCATACTCTACGTTCTTGTAATGGCTGGTGGATTCTTTTTAAACTATTTTTGGAAAATGCAGTTTAATCTAGACCAGAAGTAAAAGATGGGATATTTAACCAACACATTTAATTTTCCCATTGTTGCTTTATTATATGCCAGTTTTTATATTGTTAATAAGCCATGTTTTGTGTGCATGTATTGTTTATGCCATATCTAGTATTTTAAAATATGTTCTAAGTGCTCTTACATTCTATTGGCCAAAGCAAGTTATAATGCCACCTCAACCTCAAAGGTTCAGGAAATAGATTATACCCTTTAAGTTGGAAGGACTACAAAGTCTTGTGTGGTTTTAATATAGGAAGAGCTGAAAAACAGGTTTTTAATATGATAAATCTACCATATGACAAGTGTAGGAGATATTATTATTATATAAAGTAGTTAAGACATAGAACCGGGACTTGAAATAAGGAGTAAGCCATGCATTTATCTGGGAGAAGAGTATTCCAGACAGAAAGAGCATTAAGTGCCCAAGTATCTGAGTGAAGAGTGTGTTGAGGGGATATCAAGGAGGCTAGTGTGCTTGAGCAGAATGAGGAAGAGAGTAGTAGTAGATTTAGTAGATTTATGATAGTGTTGGGAGTTACGGCAAACCATCCAGGTTCTTGTAGGTCATTGTTAGAACTTGGGCTTTTACTCTAAATGACATGAGTTTACTTTTGGGTATGATGGGCTTCCCAAGGTACCTCAGTGGTAAAGAATCTGCGTGCAATGCGGGAGACACAGCTTTGGTCCCTGAGTCAGGAAGATTCCCTGGAGAAGGAAATGGCTATCCACTCCAGTATTCTTACCTGAAAGTCCCATGGACAGAGGAGCCTGGAGGGCTACAGTCAATGGGGTCACAAAGCGTTGGGCACCACTGAGTGACTAAGCGAGCACAGGGAACAGCAATTTGTAGAATCATTAACTAAACAAGCACAGTCAAAAAGAACATTTCTAGAAATAACTAATATAGTTGAGCTGTTAGTGATTCTTAAGTATTAAGACATACTTAATAAACACGGAATTGCTTAAAAATACTATGAATTTTTAGAATAAATACTAAATCAGTTTTCCACAGTAGAAGTAGTAAAAGTAGATTTAGAGGAAATGTTCTGGGTAGCAGAAGATTTATAATTTAAACAATAAGTGTTTGATTATAGGGGATATGCTCTAAAATAATGTACTCCCAGAGAATGTCAGTGTAACTACACTACACATTAAGTATTATGACAGGAAGTTTTGTATAACTCAGAGAAATCAAGCTGACAGTGAAGTGCCAAGTCACCCTAATGGCCTCACTTCAGTTCAGTTCAGTTCCTCAGTCGTGTCCAACTCTTTGCGACTCCATGGACTGAAGTATGCCAGGCTTCCCTGTTCATCACCAACTCCTGGAGTTTACCCAAACTCATGTCTATGGAGTTGGTGATGCCATCCAACCATCTCATCCTCTGTCCTCCCCTTCTCCCTCCTTCAATCATTCCCAGCATCAGGGTCTTTTCAAATGAGTCAGTTCTTCTCATTAAGTGGCCAGAGTATTGGAGTTTCAGCTTCAGCATCAGTCCTTCCAATGAATATTCAGGACTGATTTCCTCTAGGATGGACTGGTTGGATCTCCTTGCTGTCCAAGGGACTCTCAAGAGTCTTTTCCAACACAGCAGTTCAATTCTTTGGCACTCAGCTTTCATTACTACTGGAAAAACCAAAGCTTTGACTAGATGGACCTTTGTTGGTGAAGTAATATCTCTGCTTTTTAATATGCTATCTAGGTTGGTCATAACTTTTCTTCCAAGGAGCAAGTGTCTTTTAATTTCATGGTGGCAGTCACCTTCTGCAGTGATTTTGGAGCCCAAGAAAATCAAGTCTGTCACTGTTTTCCATTGTTTCCCCATCTATTTGGCGTGAAGTGATGGGACCAGATGCCTAATGGCCTCATCCTATTAGAAATTAGCTAGTACCTAAGAATAGTTACTTTACAAAGTGAGGCAAGAGAAGACTGCTTTGCTTGAGACTTCCCTTTGTAGTCTAAAATAGTAGCTGAATTACAAGAATTTTTCATTTTATTTTCAAATAAGTACAAAAAGATCCATCATATTTGGGTAAACTTTTTTTAATGTAATAGTTCTCTAAAGGAGTCAGTATGCCATGTAAAGAGACTGGTGAAACATTTAGGGACAGAGCCAATCTGATTAGAATGCTTTTTCTCCTGACTTGTATTTAAAGCCCAGATATTACAATAATAAAGCTCAAATTTGACCTCACTAAAAAAAATCTATAATATGAAAGGTAATGCAGACATAAGCAGTGGATTAAGATAATACACTTTAACACATTTAACAGTTAGAGGATTATTATCCAAAATATAAGTAGCTTCTATATATAAATAAAAAGAATACTCCAATAGGAAAATTAAGAAATGCTAAGAAAATTAACAGAGAAAAATGCAAATAATTACTAAGCATGGGGAAAAAGTCACCAACCTATTCAATAATCAGAGAAATACAAATTATTTTAGCATTTACTTTGGAGACAGGTCTATCAGATCCCACCAAATTTGGGAAATTTCAAAAATTGGTAATTACGGCAATTCAGAAATTGATAATAGCAAATGTCGGCCAGGATAGAGAAAAACTAGCTTTCTAGATCTGTTGATAGGTTAAGACTTTTTTTGGAAGGCAAGAAGCTTAGCATGGTTGATTACTTCAAAGGGGAGGGATATGGAGGAGAGGTGATTATTTTTTCATTTATAATTATGTGCAGAAAAAGTTAACAACTCTGGGACTGCTATCCTCAGGAAAGCCAGTTTGCAAGATTTGCCCTTGGTGGGTATCTGGGAACTTGGACTTTTGAGAGGCTTCCCATCATTCCATGATGAGAATGGCTCCTTTTGCTTTTACTGTACAAATATGTTGTTGTTGTTTAGTCACTAAGTCATGTCAGACTCTTTTGCAACCCCATGAACTGTAGCCCGCCCATGGGATTTTCCAGGCAAGAATACTGGAGTAGGTTGCCATTTTCTACTCCAGAGGATCTTCCCTACCCAGGGATCGAACCCAAGCCTCTTGCATCCTCTGCATTAGCAAGCGGATTCTTGACCACTGTGCTATCTGGGAAACCGTGTGTATACATAGGCGCACATACATACCTCATCCCTAACACTCTGTGGATGGGTTTTTATATGTGTGTATTAACACCCATTTACACCTTTTCCTCCTTGGCGATGAAAGATTGAAAACTTTCTTTGGTGACATTGTAGGTAATAAAATAAAGAAACAAATCAAAAACAAAGTGTTTTCATGTATGTTATTTAGGAAAAGGAGCTTATTACTTTATTTTATTTATTTTTAAGTTTATTTTTAACTGGATGATGATTGCTTTACAATATTGTGTTGGTTTCTGCCATATATCAATGAATTAGCCATAGGTATATATGTGTCCCCTCCCTCTTGAATCTCCCTTCCATCTCTCACCCCATTCTACTCCTCTAGATTGTCACAGAGCACCTGGTTGAGATCCCTGAGGCATACAGCAAATTCCTACAGCTATTTGTTTTACATATGGTAATGTATATGTTTCCATGACCCTTCCCCCACTGTGTCCACAAATCTGCTCTCTATTTCTGTGTCTCCATTGCTGTCCTTCAAATAGGTTCATCAGTACCATCTTTCTAGATCCCATATATATGTGTTAATATACAATATTTGTTTTTTTTCTTTCTGACTTCACTCTTGTGTAATAGGCTCTAGATTCATCCACCTCATTAGCACTGACTCAAATGCATTCCTTTTTATGGCCAAGTAATACTCCATTATATGTATGTACCACAGCTTCTTTATCCATTCATCTGTCAATGGACATCTAGCTTTTCTTCCTTGTCCTGGCTATTGTAAATAGAGCTGCGGTGAACATTGGGGTACATATGTCTTTTTCATTTATGATTTTCTCAGGATATATGACCAATTGTGTGATCATTGGGCCATATGATAGTTTTATTCCTAGTTTTTTAAGGTATCTCTATACTGTCCTCCATAGTGGGTGCATCAATTTATATTCCCATCAACAGTGCAAGAGGGTTCCCTTTTTCCCACACCTTCTCCAGCATTTATTGTTGTAGATGTTTTGATGATGGCCATTCTGACCTGTGTGGGGTGATATATCATTGTAGTTTTGATATGCATTCCTCTAATAATGAGTGGTGATTAGCATCTTTTCATGTGTTTATTAGCCATCTATCTTCTTTGGTGAAATGTCTGTTAATGGAACTTCTGCCTACTTTTTTTGATTGGGTTGCTTGTTTTTCTGATATTGAGTTGCATGAGCTCCTTGTATATTTTGGAAATTAATCCTTTGTCAGTGGGGCTGCTCAGGTGGCACTAGTGGTAAACAACCTGCCTGCCAATTCAGAAGACTCGTGAGACACAGGTTCAATCCCTGGGTTGGGAAGATCCCCTGGATAAGGAAACGGCAACCTGCTCCAGTATTCTTGCCTAGGAAATCGCATGGACAGAGGAGCCTGGCGGGTACAGTCCTTGGGGTCGCAAAGAGTCGGACATGACTGAGCACACACACACATACACTTTTATCAGTTGTTTCATTTGCTGGTCTTTTCTCCGATTTTAAGGGTTGTCTTTTCATCTTGTTTATAGTCTCCTTTACTGTGCAAAAGCTTTAAACTTAATTAGGTCCTACTTGCTTAGTTTTGTTTTTACTTCCATTACTCTAGGATGTGGGTCATAGAGTATCTTGCTCTGATTTATGTCATAGATTGTTCTGCTTGTGTTTTCATCTAAGAGTTTTATAGTTTCTGGCCTTACATTTAGATCTTTAATCCATTTTGACTTTATCTTTGTGTATGGTGTTAGGAAGTGTTCTAAGTTCATTCTTTTGCACATAGTTGTTCAGTTTCCCCAGCACCACTTATTAAAGAGACTGTCTTTTCTCCCTTGTGTATTTTTGCTGCCTTTGTCAAAGATAAGTTACTCATAGGTGTGTGAGTTTATCTCTGGACTTTCTATCTTATTCCATTTAAATAATTACTTTAAATTACACTTGATTTTTTATCAGTTTCATATATCAGTATAATGGTAAACAACACAGATGAAATTTCAAGTAGCATTTTAATTTTATTTATTTATGTCTGTGCTGGCTCTTCATTGCTGCATGGGCTTTTCTCCAGTTGCAGCAAGTGGGGGCTCCTCTCTAGTTGTGTGTGGGCTTCTCATTACGGTGGCTTCTCTTGTTGCTGAGCCCGGGCTCTAGGCGTGCGGGCTTCAGTAGTTGTGGCTCGTGGGCTCTCGAGCACAAGTTCAGTAGTTGTGGCGCGTGGGTAGATTCTTTACCATTGAGCCACCACGGAAGTCCCTCAAGTAGCATTTTAAATGTATACTCTCGAGTTATACAGACTATGTTATCTCAACTTACCAAACTGAGTATGTTATAAGTGTGATAATAGGGTGCCAATTCATTGACTATGTGATGCTCTGAATATGCTTATCAGTGCCAATTTTGTTTAAAAGACTTGTCATATTTTATTGTATATGTGATACATGGAAGACCCTATGTATTGTAGAGGAGTAAAAATAAATATAGAAGATTATCTTTGGCAGATAGAAAATTAAAATCTTGGGTGGCAGCAGTAGTAGTAGTGATGGGATAAAACTTATAAACAAATGATGGATAGAAGAAGGAATGAAATATATGACTAGGATCTACTTTTGGAATATATGCTACATAAGGGCAGGTTTATCTGTACTACCTAAAAGAATACCTGACACAGAGAGTAGGTTAGGAAAAAAATGATATAAGACATATCCTCATGAGGTGATAATTGATTCTTACTTTTTCCTTTTATTATAGGTGTCCAGATCCAGTATGTCAACAAACTGAGAAAGTGGTTTTCTTTTTTTTTTTCAAATACAGCAGTTAATTCACTAGTCAGTTCAGTTGCTCAGTCATGTCTGACTCTTTGTGACCCCATGGACTGCAGCACACCAGGGCTCCCTGTCCATCACCAGTTCCCGGAGTTTACTCAAACTCATGTGCATTGAGTCTGTGATGCCATCCAACCATCTCATCCTTGTCGTCCCCATCTCCTCCCACCTTCAGTCTTTCCCAGCATCAGGGTCTTTTCAAATGAGGCAGTTCTTCACATCAGGTGACCAAAGTATTGGAGTTTCAGCTTCAACATCAGTCCTTCCAATGAATATTCTGGACTGATTTCCTTTAGGATGGACTGGTTGGATCTCCTTGCAGTCCAAGGGACTCTTAAGAGTCTTTTCTAACACAGCAGTTCAATTCTTCAGCACTCAGCTTTCTTTATAGTCCAACTCTCACATCCATACATGACTACTGCAAAAACCATAGCCTTGACTAGACGGACCTTTGTTGGCAAAGTAATTTCTCAGCTTTTTAATATGCAGTCTAGGTTGGACATAACTTTTCTTCCAAGGAGTAAGCGTCTTTTAATTTCATGGATGCAGTCACCATCGGCAGTGATTTTGGAGCCCCAAAAAACAAAGTCTGCCACTGTTTCCACTGTTTCCCCATTTACTTGCCATGAAGTGATGGGACTGGATGCCATGATCTTAGTTTTCTGAATGTTGAGCTTTAATCCAGCTTTTTCACTCTCCTCTTTCATTTTCATCAAGAGGTTCTTTAGTTCTTCACTTTCTGCCATAAGGGTGGTGTCATCTGCATATCTGAGGTTATTGATATTTCTCCCGGCAATCTTGATTCCAGCTTGTGTTTCTTCCAGCCCAGCGTTTCTCATGATGTACTCTGCATCTAAGTTAAATAAGCAGGGTGACAATATACAGCCTTGACGTACTCCTTTTCCTATTTGGAACCGGTGTGTTGTTCCATGTCCAGTTTTAACTGTTACTTCCTGACCTGCGTACAGATTTCTCAAGAGACAGGTCAGATGGTCTGGTATTCCCATCTCTTTCAGAATTTTCCACAGTTTATTGTGATCCACACAGTCAAAGTCTTTGGCATAGTCAATAAAGCAGAAATAGATGTTTTTCTGGAACTCTCTTGCTTTTTCAGTGATCCAGCGGATGTTGGCAATTTGATCTCTGGTTCCTCTGCTTTTTCTAAAACCAGCTTGAACGTCTAGAAGTTCACGGTTCACATATTGCTGAAGCCTGGCTTGGAGAATTTTGAGCATTACTTTACTAGCATGTGAGATGAGTGCAATTGTGCAGTAGTTTGAGCATTCTTTGGCATTGCCTTTCTTTGGGATTGGAACGAAAACTGACCTTTTCCAGTCCTGTGGCCACTGCTGAATTTTCCAGATTTGCTGACATATTGAGTGCAGCACTTTGACAGCATCATCTTTCAGGATTTGAAATAGCTCAACTGGAATTCCATCACCTCCACTAGCTTTGTTCGTAGTGATGCTTTCTAAGGCCCACTTGACTTCATATTCCAGGATGTCTGGCTCTAGGTGAGTGATCACACCACTGTGATTATCTGGGTCGTGAAGATCTTTTTTGTACAGTTCTTCTGTGTATTCTTTCCACCTCTTCTTAATATCTTCTGCTTCTGTTAGGTCCATACCATTTCTGTCCTTTATTGAGCCCATCTTTGCATGAAATGTTCCCTTAGTATCTCTAATTTTTTTTACTCTAATTTTCATTACTGGATAATGGTAAGGGATTTGATTTAGGTCATACCTGAATGGTCTAGTGGTTTTCCCCACTTTCTTCAATTTAAGTCTGAATTTGGCAATGAGGAGTTCCTGATCTGATCTGGTCTTGTTTTTGCTGACTGTATAGAGCTTCTCCATCTTTGGATGCAAAGAATATAATCAATCTGATTTCAGTGTTGACCATCTGGTGATGTCCATGTGTAGAGTCTTCTCTTGTATTGTTGGAAGAGGGTTTTGCTATGCCCAGTGAGTTCTTTTGGCAAAACTCTATTAGCCTTTGCCCTGCTTCATTCTGTACTTTCAGTTACTTGGGGTATATATCCAGAAGTTGACTTGTTGGATCCAAGTTTTAATTTTTTGAATTACTATGCTGTTTTCCACCATGGCTACACCATTTTACAATCTTACCAACAGTACATCCTCACCAACACTTGTTTTGGGGGTGGGGGGCATTTATTTGATCGTAACCGTTGCACTGGTGAGGTGGCATCTCATTGTTGTTTTGATTTGTATTTCTGTGCCTACTAGTTGTATTGAGCATCTTTTCATATGCTTTTTATATATATTTTTGAGAAGTATCTAAGTCCTTTGTGTCTTTTTAAATTGTGTGTTTTTTTTTTATTGAGTTGTAGGAGTCCTTTATATAGTGTTTCTATTCATATTCATCTTTTGCATAAAAAGGACAGTTTATGAAAATTTAACAGTCATAAGAAAATAAAACTTGTGATTCATTTTCAAAGGAAAATTCTCTCAGAACAGTTTATATGGACTTAGAATTCAGTTTAATTAACAATTCTTAAAATCAGCTGAGGTTGTGGTTATTATTTTTTCTACCAAGATTGCTATACAGATTGACATTATCTTCTGCCTGTCTTAGTAAAGGTTTTACTAGAGGAAATATTAGTAAATTCTCTTCAATGACTTTGACCATGGTTTTGAAAGTCATCAAAATGTCACATCTTTTATTTAAAATCTTGGGTTATTTTGATTCAAGGATTCTAAAATTAAGAAACATTCTAGATTTTATTTGTGAATTATTTTTGTTGTGTATTTACTCTGTTACTGCAAGTTTGTTTTTATTTAAAATATTGCAGAAATCTTGATAATTGTATGTAGGTAGGTCCTAGCTTTTCATGATTGAAGTCTGGCTTTTTGTTTGAAGAGGAGTACTATTTATCTTTATTACAAAGAGATATTCAAGGACAAAATTATGCCCTTGGTAACTTTGGGTGGACATACCTTCACAGTAGTATAATCTGGCCTTTTCCAGACCAAGTCTAAAATAATGCCAGAATGAAATACTTTTTGCAAAAAATCATCAGTATCTAATATCAGAAATCACTGCAAAAATAAACCTTATGCCCATTACCTGTCACACCTCATTCCCCCTCACCCCAGCATCCTAGAAATTACTAATCTACTTTCTGATTATAAATTTGCCTAATCTGGGCATTTCATATAAATGGAATGATATGTTCCTTTTTTGTCTGCCTTCTTTTACTTAGCATGATGTTTTCAACTTTCATCAGTTAAGGATGTGTCAATACTTTATTCTTTTTCTATGGCCAAATAATATTCCATTGTTTGACTAGACTACATTTTGTTTATATTTACCAGTCAGTGGACATTTGGGTTGTTGCCACTTTTTGACTCCTACGAGTAATACTACTGTGATCATTTGTGTATAGTTTTTTGTGTGGGCATATGTTTTCAGTTCCCGTGAGTATATACCTAGGGGTGGAATTACTGGATTACATGGTAACTCTATATTTAACCTTTTAAGGTATTGCCAAAGTGTCTCTAATAAGAATTTAAGATTTAAATTTACAAACAAAAGTTTAACAACCTAACTTGATTTTATCTCTACTTGGTCTCCTTTTTGAAAAATGAAACGATTGTGTGCAAGTAGATCCTTTATTATACTTAATTTTTTATGTCTTAAAAACATAAATACTTCATACTAATCAAAGCATTTTTATGCATTGATAGGGAAAATTGGCAGAGCATATCCTTTAATAGGAGTTCCTTATATGTAACTAGACTTGGGGAGTGGAGTGAGAGGACGCAAAAATATGGCTTGTAAACTTAAGCCTGGTTTGCCAGGTAATTTTCAAGCTTTTAGGTAAATTAAAGGACATATATGGTCTCTGCATAGATCCATAATGGAAGGATTAGGGAGAACATCAGTGAGTCGTTCTGGAGTTTTGCCTGTAGTTTATTTTGTCCAATGCTGCCTAAATAGACTTATAATGTACAGTTGGAAATTGCTTTCTGAATTTTAAATAGAAATTGTAGTTGATATTGAGCAATGTGGTCTCAAGTATTCTATTCTGGTATTGCATCAAATCTTAGGGTACACACAAAAAGAGATTAAAATCTGTTTAAGAACAACAAAAAAAAGACACTATTTGAATATACAAATAAAGACATTTTGGTATTTGCTAGTTTCTATAAGAAGTCAGGGGCTTCCCTTATAGCTCAGTTGGGAAAGAATCTGCCTGCAATGCAGGAGACCCAGGTTCGATTCCTGCGTTGGGAAAGATCCCCTGGAGAAGGAAGTGGCAACTCACTCCAGTATTCTTGCCTGGAGAATCTCATGGACAGAGGAGCCTGACGGGCTACAGTCCATGGGGTCGCAAGAATCAGACACGACTTAGCGACTAAACCACCAACATAAGAAGTCAGTAATCTGAGGCAGGTAATTAAAAATGTTCCTTAAATTCCTCATCTGTTGATCTTATATGCTGTTCTCAGTCTTTACATATTTAAAGGCAACCCCTATGGTAAATGTTGGGTAGCGTGCTTTGCTTGCATGATGATGAACACAAATGCATTTTTGTGTGTCTGCTCCTTGGGATACATTAATTATCAGTTATTTATTATACTATTTTGTTATGCCACCAAATTTCCCATTTTTCTTTAGTCATTCAAAGGGTTTCTTAAATATTTTTAATTGAAAAGACAATACAATTCCTTTAATATAATTAAAGGGCAGAAAATTAAGTTACCCATCATTCCGTCCTTAAAACAACTATCTTTCTTCATTGGTAGTGGGACTAGAAAGTTAAGGACCAGGTTTGGTAGCTGTTTACTGAAGTATTCTCACTAGAACTTGAAACTGGTTGGATTTGAGAGGAAGCAAGTGGACAGATAAGCGGGGAAAGTCCAAAACTGCTGTGAGGTTTTACGCCTCAATGGCTAAGGAGGGCAGAGGTGCCATGAAAATCAAAAGGGACATACAAGCATTTGAAAAAATCAGTCAATTTCTTTGTATCTAGTTAGATTTGAGAGGCTGTTGTGGATGTTCCAGAAGACACAGATTTGGGGATTGTGTAATATAATAGTTGTTTGTTGTTTAGTCATTAAGTTGTGTCCTGCTCTTTTTCGACACTATGCACTACAGCCTGCCAGGCTCCTCTTGTCCGTGGGATTCCAGGCAAGAATACTGCAGCAGGTTGCCATTTCCTTCCTCAGGGTATCTTCCCAACCCAGGGATCGAACCTGTGTATCCTGCATTGACAGGCGGATTCTTCACCACTGAGCCACCAGCAAAGCCCAGTGTAATAGTTAAAGGAGTAAGCAGGGGATAGACTTGCTAAAAGACAAAATTTGAGGAGAAAATAGTTGAATAGAGAATACATGCCTAAAGGACTAGAAAGGGTAAGAGGAAAGTCAAGAGACAGTTGTTTCATGGAATAGAAGAAAAGAGTTTTAAAAAGAGGTAGTTCAGTTCAGTTCAGTTGCTCAGTTGTGTCCGACTCTTTGTGACCCCATGAGCCACAGCACGCCAGGCCTCCCTGTCCATCACCAACTCCCTGAGTCCACCCAACCCATGTGCATCGAATCGGCAATGCCATCCAGCCATCTCATCCTCTGTCGTCCCCTTCTCCTCCTGCCCTCAATCTTGCCCTGCATTAGGGTCTTTTCCAGTGAGTCAGCTCTTCACATCAGGTGGCCAAAGTATTGGAGTTTCAGCTTCAACATCAGTCCTTCCAATGAACACCCAGGACTGATCTCCTTTAGGATGGACTGGTTGGATCTTCTTGCAGTCCAAGGGATTCTCAAGAGTCTTCTCCAACACCACGGTCCAAAAGCATCAATTCTTTGGTGCTCAGATCATTTGTTAAACACTTTATAGGAATTGAGGGTATTAATTTTGATGCCTTTTGGAGATTATTGGTGACTTCATAGAAGTAGTTTTCAGTACAAGTGGTAAAGAGAAGAATGAAATTTTCAGGAAGTTCAGGAGTTAACGGTTTACCAGAAGTATAAGTTTCATTTCCATATAGTGGTAAATATGAATTCAGCTTTCTTAATATGCAGAGTACATCATGAGAAACTCTGGGCTGGAAGAAACACAAGCTGGAATCAAGATTCAGGAGAAATATCAATAACCTCAGATATGCAGATGACACCACCCTTATGGCAGAAAGCGAAGAACTGAAGAGCCTCTTGATTAAAGTGAAAGAGGAGAGTGAAAAAGTTGGCTTAAAGCTCAACATTCAGAAAACTAAGATCATGGCATCTGGTCCCATCACTTCATGGCAAATAGATGGGGAAATAGTGGAAACAGTGTCAGACTTTATTTTTTTGGGCTCCAAAATCACTGCAGATGGTGATTGCAGCCATGAAATTAAAAGATGCTTACTCCTTGGAAGGAAAGTTATGACCAACCTAGATAGCATATTTAAAAGCAGAGACATTACTTTGTCAACAAAGGTCTGTCTAGTCAAGGCTATGGTTTTTCCAGTAGTCATGTATGGATGTGAGAGTTGGATGGTGAAGAAAGCTGAGCGCCGAAGAATTGATGCTTTTGAATTGTGGTGTTGGAGAAGACTCTAGAGAGTCCCTTGGACTGCAAGAAGATCCAACCAGTCCATCCTAGGGGAGATCAGTCCTGAGTGTTCATTCGAAGGACTGATGTTGAAGCTGAAACTCCAATACTTTGGCCACCTAATGTGAAGAGTTGACTCATTGGAAAAGACCCTAATGCTGGGAAGGATTGGGGGCAGGAGGAGAAGGGGACGACAGAGGATGGGATGGCTGGATGGCATCACTGACTGGATGGACATGATTTTGGGTAGACTCCAGGAGTTGGTGATAGACAGGGAGGCCTGGTGTGCTGTGATTCATGGGGTCGCAAAGAGTCGGACGCGACTGAACTGAACTGAACTGAAACTGCAAAGTTGACTCTTCCTGTGCTACATTTGTTTTTGCAAAGATGAAAATATGAATTCTGCATCCATGCTATTAATTTGAGGGGTCTTTATTTTTTAGTTGGACAGTTATTGTAACTTAATGTGTTGACTCTGGGACTCAAAATCCTCAAGTTAACTGTATATTTATACTATATATTTTGGAATAATGAGATTAGTGATGAATTGCTTTGGAATACTTTGAAAGTCTGGGCATAGAGTATTTCCCAGTTTAGACTACAGAGTAAAGAGAACTGTATTGATTGTGTTTTCTTAAATCAAGACATTACCAGACGAAGAGAGGCATAGTCAGAAGCCAGAGTATTAATATGTAGATTTTTGAAATTTTTGAGCAATTTGCTGTGGGGACAGTGGAAGAAAATATTTGAAGTTGGGCTTGACATTGAAAATACGGAGTCAGTGGTTGCATGAGTTAAATGGTTAGAGAGGCATGAGATAAAGGATGATGAAGAAAGAGATGAAAGAGAAGCTGAGGACTTTGTGAACAGAAACAAAAGTAAAATAAACTTGAGAACCCATTTTTTCCCATTTGCTGTATTTAAATTATTAATTATTTTTTACATTTATTTTTAGACTAAACCACATGGCATGTGGGATATTAGTTGCTTCACCAGGGATTGAACCCATGACCTTTTCAGTAGCCACAGAGTATTAACCACTGAACCTCAACAGAAGTCCCTCCATTTGCTGTATTAGCAAAACAATTGTATTGTTCTCTTAGTTCAAATAGGATTCTAGTTTTTTTACATTAAAAAAAAAATAGCCTAGAGGTAGGCAAAGGATAAACTTGAATTACATCCTTCTAATATTTTGATCTTGAGAAAGTACTATATTTTCTTTTCCAACTAGAGAACCAGAGTCTTTCCTATAAGAAAAGCAAGCCATTTGCTTGTTGTCTAGGGTATGCAAAAAATGATTATAGGCTTGATGTGAAATTTTTTACTACCTTTTTTCTGTTAGCTTTTGTGTTTTGCCATATTTATTGTTTTAAAATATAAAGTCTGCAGTAAAAAGTTTTTAAAAACTAATTCTCAAAATGAAGTTCTATTGCTTCATCCATTCATGGAGTATTATAAAACTACTATGTTGAAGACATCTCTTTTGCTAGTGTTTAATGGAACTAGGAATTGAACCCTAGCTTCTTTGACTCAAAGCTGTCTTGTTATGAAGTGGTAATGAAGTTTAAGGAGGGAAGGAAAATCACTTCCTAAGTTTACTGGCCAATTCTGATTTGCATCCTTTCCCTCTGAATATTACCACCTGAGGAGACCTAAACAGTGTTATTGACTTGCTGGAGTTTGTCACAGGTTACGCTGGTAGTAGCTGTTGTTAATAGCATAAGAGACATGGTCTCTATCTTCCAGGAACTCATATTCTGTCAGGGATGGTATATGTACACATATAAATAATTATTGCGAATTGGGATATGTCCTAGATGAGAGAGAAATATCAAGTGCTGTGAGTAGAAATGAGGAAGCAATATGAGAGGAAGTGGAATATGGGGTAGGGTGCCAGTACTATTCTCAGGAAATGTTTCAACAAGATGATTTCTGTACTGAGCTGTAAAGAAGCAAGGAGTTTGCTTAGCCAATTGAAAATAACTGAAGCATTGAAATTTATGTGAACAAAGAGTAAAATCGTTTTATTACCTAAAGACTGGTAAGATTAGCCCCTTTTATGCATGCATTTTCTTTCGTGTCCAATTCTTTGTGACCCTGTGAACTACGGCCCACCAGGCTCATCCTTCCATTGGATTCTCCAGGGAAGAAGACTGGAACGGGTTGCTGTTTCCTCCTCCAGGGGATCTTCCTGACCCAGGGATCAAACCTACATCTCCTGCATGGGCAGTTGAATTTTTTTTTTTATATTGCTGTGCTACCTGGGAAGCCCACAATTGGCCCCTGTTTACTTCAAAGTATGTCTTTTAAGTATCAGCCCTGGCTTAGATTTTTTTTTAAGTAATTTTCATTGGAGTATAGTTGCCTTACAATGTTATGTTAGTTTCTACTGCACAGCAAAATGAATCAGCTGTATGGGCTCTGGAGAAGGCAATGGCACCCCACTCCAGTACTCTTGCCTGGGAAACCCCATGGACGGAGGAGCCTGGTAGGCTGAAGCCCATGGGGTCGCAAAGAGTCGGACACGACTGAGCGACTTCACTTTCCCTTTTCACTTTCATGCACTGGAGGAGGAAATGGCAACCCACTCCAGTATTCTTGCCTGGAGAATCCCAGGGACGGCAGAGCCTGGTGGGCTGCCGTCTATGGGGTCGCACAGAGCCGGACACGACTGAAGCGACTTAGCAGCAGTAGTATGGGCCCTGACTTAGCTTTAATGAGAAGGCATAGCTATGCACTTCTGAAGAAGAATGACAGATAAGGTAGTCTGTCATGCAGCAGTAGATAAAAGGGTGAGCAAAGATAGGAAGATGAATTTTGAAAGGCAGAGTTGCATAATTTACAACTAAAGGTAAACATTGCAGTTGTGTAGTTGAAAGACCTGTTATTTTAATTGCTTATAACAGTTATTATTAGTAGCATACATATTTTTACATAAATATATTTTTAAAGATATAAAGAATAGCCATTTAGAGATAGTATATGTTTTATGGAAATTATACTCTGATTTTACTACTTACTGCTGCTACTTTGTATTTGAGGTTTTAAATTTTTTAATTTTGTCTTAATAATCATCCAGTTATTGTCATTGGGTTAACCCAGTAGTATTATGATTCAGGGGCTTTTTGTGACGACGTTAATATTTTAGGCATAAAAACAGATGAATTTTTTCCATCTCACAGTTGTTACTGTGTGCCAACTATGTGCCACAGTATACGTAGATGAATTTTAAAACTTTTCTGCCTTTTAAAACTTCAGATGAATTTTCCTAATTGCTTCAGAAATATTCAGAGCAATGGCAAAAGCAGTACTGTTCAGTTATTCTTATATTTTGCTACAGTATAACTAAAGCTTAAAGTAAGTAATTTCACTTTAACTTTAAGCTACATTATTATGATTTGCATGTTCTTGTGTGCATATTTACTAAAATTAGTGTCTTATGAAGTTGATACTGTTTTTTTTTCAATTGTTGGGGACATTTAGGAATTGGAGGCAGTAGTGTATGGCCTAGTAACTAAGTATGAGAAGGCTTGATCTCCAATACCTAATTTATCTATTTTCCATCTTTACACCAAAAAGAATTTGAGTTACCTTAATTTTATTTAAGCTCTACTGTTTTTCTGTCAGTTTGTTTTCTTAATTTTCCTGATTGAAAATCTAGGTAAGAATCAAATTTAATACTTGTTCTTGTCTACATGTACTCTGAATTCTGTTTTGTTAATATGAAAATAATTAGATAAATTTGAGGGGTGGAGCTAACACAGCTTGCTAATGGATTGATTGGATGTTGAGGTGAGAGGAGGTAAAGGTAGGAGTCAGGATGATTCCCAGCTTTTAGGCTTGAGTGACTGTTGAATGGTAGTGCTGTGTAGACATGTGCTTTGGACATTTTGTGATGCCTGTGGGACACCCAGTGGACAATTGAGTAGACAGAGTTCTGGAGTCAACAAGTATCACAAACACATTCTCATTAGCTTTGGTCCTTAGATAAACAAGGAAACTGTTCTACGCTTTAAAGAACCAAGTCTTGACACACAACTGGATACCTTAAAGAGGATAGTCATATTGTATATGGCTTTAGAGTCCTCTGGGAATCAGTTACTGATTTAGGATTGGGGAGTAAAACTTTTGTGTTTTTAAAAAGTAAAGAGAAAGTGATTTGTTTGAAACTTTAAAAGCACAGTGATTGTTAAACCCTATTTTTGTTTGCATCACAAATTCTAACGTATCAGAGACATCTCTGTGACTTGTCTGAGAAATCTAATTAAACAGTTCTTGAAATCACTCGTTTTAATGTGATTTGCACTGCACTAGTTTATAAAGTACAATAAGATACCCAGTCTCTGTCTTCAGTATTATAGTCTAATGGGTGAGACATTAAACTATAAATACTTTTCACAAGCGGTAATGGAGCAATGAATTCTTGACTACTTAGTTCTGGGAATTGGGAGCAATGAGGAAGGGAAGGTTTAAGAGAGGCTTCGGAAAGGAAATAACACTCTAGCCAGAGTCCTCCTATTAACTTACCAGGAAGAGTAAAACCTGTAGAACCATAATGAGGGGTGGAAGGTTGCTGGTGGTGGTGGTGGCGATGGTGGTAAATCTGTATGGCTGAAGTGTCATACTCTGTGTGAGAGAGTGTTATAAAAAGAAGCTGGGAAATTAGACAGGCAGCTTTCAAAATATGTTAAAATTAAAGGATTTGGTAATTTGTCTAGGACGTGATAGACCCATTGGAGAATTTTTAGGTGTGGGATTTAAAATGACTAGACTTGCTTTATAGAATAGAAACTCTAGAGTCGAATTATATGAGTTTATTATGTGATTTTTCTCAAGACTTTTAAGGGTACCTGAAAATGTCTTTCTTAAAGGTTTTTTTCATTTGCTTAGTTAAAAAAGCCACACATAATAAAGGGTGTGAATAATACTTATAAGTTTAGGTAAATATACCATTTAGCTATATTTTTACTCAGTTAGAACAGTGATTTCAAAGTATTTTCTTGCTTCAGTATAATTATGTGTAACTTAATAAATAAATAATTTTTATTAGTGTTTGGTTCAGTGCTGTTCTCATACAACTGTCACATAGCACTATACTTAAAAATAACGTTCCTTAGTACATTATGACATGTTTATCAATTTCATAGTGACAACTTCACTACAGATAATGGAAATGGTGGTCAGGAAATTAAAATGACATTATTTGTGTAAATACTTTCCATTTCATAAAGTTAAATAAACCTTGGTGGTGCTATGTTTCCTCCAGGCACTACTGAGACATTAAATTTTATGTGGTATTAAAAAAATAAAACCATTTTCTTTTGTTTAGCCCAGCATTCAGATCTTATTCTAAAATTAACTTATTTAACATATAAGCATTAAGTATGCTCTAGTAATACAGGGCATTACACTTTTTAATCTGACAGTAATCTTGTACTCATAGAGTTTAAAGTTTAGTAGAGGAAGTAACATGCATTCTCTTTATGTACTTATCATGCAGTTCAGTCACTATACTCCTCCTTGAACATACTTTACAGCAGGGGTTCTTAAGCACAGACTCCAGACAGCAGCAGCAGCATCACCTGGGAACTCATTAAATATAAATTCTGAGGATGGGTCCCTGCAGTCTCTGGTCTAACAAGCCCTCCAGGTGATTGTGAAGCATGCTCAAAATTGACAGTATGAATGAAGCATGCTTTATAATATGCAACACTCCCAGGAAAACAAATTGCCTAGAATATGTGTGATTTCTGATCTAGGAAAGGTTTTATTTAAAGAAAGGAAGAAAATGGTAGTAGCAAATAACATTTAAAGAGTTTCAGTAATATTCTGTAGTAATTGTTAACAATTATTGAGCCCATTTTTTTCATGCCAGGCTCTTTGCTGAGAGTAGTTATTATCCTCAGATCGCAGAGGAGGAGACACAGGTTAAATATATTCTGTGTCTTGCAGCTAGAGAGTTTCAGATCAACACTTTTAATTCAACCAACTATGAAGCTGATTTTTTGTTAGGAAATAAGTTCCTATTTGAAGATATCTTTTTGATATAGTTGGGTAGAATTTTTTATGTCAATTTTTCAAATGCACAAAACAATTTTTTATGTTTAATGGACCACTATGGTTTTATTGATACTATATCATAGATTATCTCTAAGAGATAAGAACATAGGTTAGTATCTCTAAGAGGTAAGAAAATTTCTAAGTACGCTACTTAGATTTGTTGGAAGCCTGTAGAAAAACATCCCATGTTGTGTTAGTCTGTAAGAAAACTGGATCTATAAAAATTCAGACTCAAATTAGATATCTACTCGTACACAAAAGTGTTCTTAAAGTTTCATTATATGAGAAATGAAAAGTCATTTCCTATAAAAATTTTAATTTGCACATTTAAATAACATAATTTATCTTATAAAAGAAGAAATGCTTGGAGTGACTGGAGCAGGTATTCCAGAAGTGCATTTACAGTTTACAATTAAATTCATTCCTTCTTTCCTTTTCTTTGTAGTTTTTTGTTGGTTTTTTTTTTTTTTTTTAGTGTGTGCGTGTGGTGTTTTTTTTTTCCAATGATAGCTACCTAAGTTATATTCTATTACCCCTGTGTTTCTGCTACTGTTTGGATTGCTATCTTTCTGTTAGTCACATTCACATAGAATATTTTGTAATACATTGATACTATATTTGAAAATCTTTGAGCAGAGAAAATACAAAAATTCTGACTAAATATGCAAGATATATTGTAAGTAACTAGGAGGATCTTTGTTAATGTAGAATAAAGAAATCGTGAATAATCTTTTCTACTTTTTTTTAAACAATTTTATTTTTGAATAGGTCATGCATTCATATAATCCAAAATGTATGAAAGAATGTATAGTAATGTTTCCTTCCCATCCATATCGTACAGCTACTCATTCTCTTCCCCATAGACCACAATCTTTATAAATAGTTTCAGAGATGTTTTATGCATGTATAAGCAAATACAAATAAATATTTTTAACACTAACAGTACTATATACACTACTGTGTTCTCTGCTTTTTTACACTTAAGATATATTTTTGAGATCTCTCCATATCACTGTATATTAAGAGCTTCTTCATTTGTTTTCAGCCCTATCATATCTACTTCTGTAAATGAAACAAATCTTTTTAGCCAGTCCTCTACTGTCTTTTCCAATTTTGTGTTCTTTTCCTGTTATAAATAATTCTGCCATAAATAACTTTGTGTGTACATCATTTCATGAGCGTGTGCCATTAATCTAGAGAACAAATTTGTAGAAGTTAAGTTCCTAGGTTAAGAGGTTATGTGTATTTGTAATTGCCAAATTACCCTCCTTAGGGGTTGTACTAATATTCTTTTCTACCAGTGTTGGCATCAAAGTTCTGGTCTTCCCACACCCTCACCAACAGCCCGTTTACTTTCTAAATAACTACAATTCCCTGCCCCCGCATGCACTTACATACTTTAAAAACTTTATTACTACAGGAAATAACATCATAAAAGTGGACAGTTTTGCTTTGGCATTGTGCCTGTGCAAAACAAAATTCTAGTTAAGATTTTTCATTTTTAAAAAACATACATTCCTGCTTTAGGTCTCTTAAGATTGGGATGATAAAATTTAGGAGTTTTTTCAGAAAAGAACAAAAAAAGCTTACTATTCTATGTGAGGGTCTACTTTAAGATTATTTCAAATGTTAAATGTTAAGTATGTCAATACAAGAATAAGTTAAGGATCTTCAATTAAAGTTCTATCTATAAAAATACGGACATATTATTCTTAGTTGCTTAATTATCAGTATCACAAGGAACAAAAATAAAATGGTGAAAAAGTTAAATGTTACCAGACATCTTTTTCATTTGTATTTAATACTTTGGTTGAATAGTAAAACGAGAATGCCTTTGATATGTTTTTAAGCCTGGAAGAAAGTAGGCTTCTTTGAAATTAGATTTCAGCAATGTGGTTGAGTAGTGAATTTAAACAATTCACAATGCTGACTTTCAGTGCTTCTGAAAGCAGGAAGTGTATTACTGACATGCAGAAATATTCCAGCCCAAAGAACATCCCTACTGCCATATGTGGTAAGAATTTCTCACTAACTCACAAACCACTTCTGTAATGCACTGAATAAGCAGAATTGGTCTTTGTTGAACATTTCCAATTGAGTATCAAACAACTTTGTTTTGCAGTGTCTTATAAGTAATTATTAGCTTATACCTTGGAAGGAGCCTGGCACATCATGGGTGCTCAAGGTTTATTGAGAGAAGAAATAAGAACTTTTATGTAATGTTTTAGGTGTGATTTTAAAGTTTGTTTTTCAGATCCTGAGTTAAATATTCTGACTCAGCTTATTAATGGTTTCTTTAAATAAAATTATTCATATCTGATGCCTTGTTGTGCTCAGTTGCTCAGTCATGTGCAACTGTTTTGTGACCCCATGGACTGTAACCCGCCAGGCTCCTCTGTCCATAGAACTTTCCAGGCAAGAATACTGGACCGGGTTTCCATTTCCTACTCCAGGGGATCTCCCACACCCAGAGATCAAACCCAGTCTCTTGAGTCCTGCATTGTTAGGTGGATTCTTTACCACTGTTATTCTACTGCCCCCCTTTTAAAATTACTAGTTGGAATATTAATCTTAGGTTTGCTCTTATGCTAAGAAAAAAAATCTTAGGGTTAATTATTAAGGGCTTAATTATTAAGCACTAGGGAGATACCGTGAACTTAGAAAAACAAGAAACTGCGTTGTGAGAAATTGGGGTTAGCAAAATTCAATGAAGAGCTATTTATCATTCAAATTTTCATTAACATTTTGAAATAGTAATGTTTTTCTAAATTTGAATCTTCTTTTTTTTAAATTTTAAGCGACTAAGAAGATTGTCAACCAAATATAGAACAGAAAAGATTTATCCCACAGCCACTGGAGAAAAAGAAGAAAATGTTAAAAAGAACAGATATAAGGACATACTGCCATGTAAGTTTAAAATGCCATTAACGGAACAAATGGATATGCTAATTAGTAGTTTTATAGCTTAAACTAGCCTTATTTTTCCTAATGAGTTAATTTGTTAAGAAAATGATGATGAGCTTCTCTTTCAAGGTACACTACAAGATAATAATTTGTGGTTGTGCTTGCCTTTCCTTATGATAGTAGATTTTGTTGTTGTTGTTTTATTGTTCATTCATTTTTTTTCCCCTTTAAGCATCACAATTACTCTGATACTGCCCCACTTTTAAATCTGAAAAATCCAAGTAAAAATATCTTTTGTGGACTCCCTGTTTAGAGAAATTTTTTGTAAAAAATAATGTAATACAGGCGTAAGTCAGTAAGTATAATACATTTTATAAAATGCTAAAAATATTAACTCATCTATTGTCTATTCATAAGAACTATAATTGATTAATTGAGCATTAAAAATGAACCATGAAAAAAAAATGAATCATGATTCATACTTGTGTGTCTGCTGTTCTTAGTAGTCTAAGAACATGGTATGTATCTCTGAGGGCATGCTTAAGACTGATAGCATTACATTCTAATAATGATAATATTATATTCTTACAAGCCCTCCTCCTTGCTATTCTTAAATAGTATAGTTTCCTATCAGAATACCTTTAACTGTAATAGTTAAAAATTTATATCATACCTGCTGTCTTTTAAAGCTGCCAATAATCTTTCTCTTTTCCTTCCTTCAAGTATATAGAAATGTATACATTCCATGATACCATTCTCTCAACTCTCCTTTCATCCTTTCTTTCTAGCTTTATTGAAGTATAATTAACAAAATCTCATTCATTCCTAAAGCTTATTCTCTCTAAAATGTCCTTGATAAATCTTCCACTGACTTTAATTATCATATTTGATAGTCTTTTATTATTCTTACTATTGTTTAGTGTGTATTCTTTTCTGTTAACTATTTTGACGTCGTTGACCAGTCTTTATTTTTTAAATTTCCTTCTTCTATAATACCCCTTTTTCAAATTGCCTCCTCCCTCACTTGTCTTCTTCCCTCTGTTTCTTACTGTCCTCTTTGCATAAATTTAATCCTTCATCTTTCTGTTGTTATTCAACTTTACTCTCAGATATCGGATCTGTGGGTGGCTGCTAGTAGCACAGTTATTACAAAGTGGCAGCAGAGCATAATGAAGAGTTCTGACTGGAAGTTCAAATCCTGTTTCTATCACCTGTTATCTATGTGATTTTGGATTCATCCTCTCTGTGCTTTGGTTTCTTCATCTTCAAAATGGAGATTAAAATAATAATTACCTTAAAAATTATTTTGTGCATGTACAATGCTTACAGTTGTCTCTAGCACATAGTAACTACCCATTAAGCTTTTGGAAAATATATTTCACTTTTCTTACCAATCCACGTAAGAGTAGTGAATAGTATGGGTTTCAGAACAGTTCTTTTAAATTAAGCAACATGATTTTGAGGTACTCTTATTGTGCTCTGGAATTAATATTCAGTTCAGTTCAGTTGTGTCTGACTCTTTGTGACCCATGGACCACAGCATGCCAGGCCTCTCTGTCCATCACCAACTCCCGGAGTTGACCCCAAATCCTGTCCATCGAGTCAGTGATACCATCCAACCATCTCATCCTCTGTTGTCTCCTTTTCCTCCTGCCTTCAATCTTTCCCACTATCAGGGTCTTTTGCAATGAGTCCACTCTTTGCATCAGGTGGCCAAAGTATTGGAGTTTCAGCTTCAACATCAGTCCTTCTAATGAACACTCAGGACTGATCTCCTTTAGGATGGACTGGTTGGATTTCTTTGCAGTCCAAGGGACTCTCAAGAGTCTTCTCCAACAGCACAGTTGAAAAGCATCAATTCTTTGATGCTCAGCTTTCTTTATACTCCAACTCTCACATCCATACATGACTACTGGAAAAACCATAGCCTTGACTAGACGGACCACTGTTGGCAAAGTAATGTCTCTGCCTTTTAATATGCTATCTAGGCTAGTCATAACTTTCTGTCCAAGGAGGAAGTGTCTTTTAATTTCATGCCTGCAGTCACCATCAGCAGTGATTTTGGAGCCCAAAAAAACAAAGTCAGCCACTGTTTCCACTGTTTCCCCATCTATTTGCCATGAAGTGATGAGACTGGACGCCATAATCTTAGTTTTCTGAATGTTGAGCTTTAAGCTAACATTTTCACTTTCCTCTTTCACTTTCCTCAAGAGGATCTTTAGTTCTTCTTCACTTTTCTGCCATAAGGGTGGTATCATCTGCATATCTGAGGTTATTGATACTTCTACTGGCAGTCTTGAGTCCAGCTTGTGCTTCATCCAGCCCAGCATCTCTCATGATGCATGTAAGTTAAAGAAAAAAGGTGACAATATACAGCCTTGATGTACTCCTTTTCCTATTTGGAACCAGTCTATTGTTCCATGTCCAGATCTAACTGTTGCTTTCTAACCTACATACAGATTTCTCAAGGGGCAGGTCAGGTGGTCTGGTATTCCCATCTCTTGAAGAATTTCCCACAGTTTATTGTTATCCACACAGTCAAAGGCTTTGGCAGAGTCAATAAAGCAGAAATAGATGTTTTTCTGGAACTCTCTTGCTTTTTCCATGATCCAGCAGATGTTGGCAATTTGATCTCTGGTTCCTCTGCTTTTTCTAAAACCAGTTTGAACATCTGGAAGTTCCCGGTTCACGTATTGCTGAAGCCTGGCTTGGAGAATTTTGAGCATTTCTTTACTAGCGTGTGAGATGAGTGCAATTGTGCGGTAGTTTGAGCATTCTTTAACGTTGCCTTTCTTTGGGATTGGAACGAAAACTGACCTTTTCCAGTCCTGTGGCCACTGCTGAGTTTTCTAAATTTGCTGGCATATTGAGTGCAGCACTTTCACAGCATTATCTTTCAGGATTTGAAATAGCTCAACTGGAATTCCATCACCTCCGCTAGCTTTGTGCGTAGTGATGCTTTCTAAGGCCCACTTGACTTCACATTCCAGGAAGTCTGGCTCTAGGTGAGTGATCACACTATCGTGATTATCTGGGTCCTGAAATCTTTTTTGTATAGTTCCTCTGTATATTCTTGCCACCTCTTCTGAATGTCTTCTGCTTCTGTTAGGTCCCTACCATTTGTGTCCTTTATTGTTCCCATCTTTGCCTGAAATGTTCCCTTGGTATCTCTAATTTTCTTGAAGACATCTCTAGTCTTTCCCATTTTGTTGTTTTCCTCGATTTCTTTGCACTCATAACTGAGGAAGGCTTTCTTATCTCTCCTTGCTATTCTTTGGAACTCTGCATTAAATGGGTATCTTTTCTTTTTTCCTTTGCTTTTGGCTTCTCTTCTTTTCACAGCTGTTTGTAAGGCCTCCTCAGACAACCATTTTGCCTTTTTGCATTTCTTTTTCTTGGGGATGGCCTTGATCCCTGCCTCCTGTACAATGTCATGAACCTCCGTCCATAGTTCACAAGGCACTCTGTCTACCAGATCTAGTCCCTTAAATCTATTTCTCACTTCCACTGTATAATTGTAAGGGATTTGATTTAGGTCATACCTGAATGTTCTAGTGGTTTTCCCTACTTTCTTCAATTTCAGTCTGAATTTGGCAATGAGGAGTTCATGATCTGAGCCACAGTCCGCTCCTGGTCTTGTTTTTGGTGACTATAGAGCTTCTCCTTCTTTGGCTGCAAAGAATGTAATCAATCTGATTTTGGTGTTGACCATCTGGTGATGTCCATGTGTACAGTCTTCTTTGGTGTTGTTGGAAGAGGAACGCATTCCAGTGCGTTCTCGTGGCAAAACTCTATTAGCCTTTGCCCTGCTTCATTCTGTACTCCCAGGCCAAATTTGCCTGTTACTGCAGGTGTTTCTTGACTTCCTACTTTTGCATTCCAGTCCCCTATAATGAAAAAGACATCTTTTTTGGGTGTTAGTTCTGGAAGGTCTTGTAGGTCTGCATAGAACCGTTCAACTTCAGCCTCTTCAGCATTACTGTTCAGGGCATAGACTTGGATTACCATGATATTGAATGGTTTGCCTTGGAAACGAACAGAGATCACTCTGTCTTTTTTGAGATTGCATCTGAGTACTGCATTTTGGACTCTTTTGTTGACCATGATGGCTACTCCATTTCTTCTAAGGGATTCCTGCCTGCAGTAGTAGATATAATGGTCATTTGAGTTAAATTCACCCATTCCAGTCCATTTTAGTTCGCTGATTCCTAAAATGTCGACGTTCGCTCTTGCCATCTCCTGTTTGACCAATTCTAATTTGCCTTGATTCATGGACCTAACATTCCAGGTTCCTATTCAGTATTGCTCTTTACAGCATCAGACTTTGCTTCTGTCACTAATCACATCCATAACTGGGTGTTGTTTTTGCTTTGGAATGAAGAGACAGAATTAATGTGCACACTCTTAAAGAAATAGTGTTTCCACCTGCTTTTTCTACCATCTGAGGAAAGGATTCTCAAATAGCTTCAGGTTTCTGTTTTCATATGTTGTTTCATTCATTAATTTTCAAGAAGCTTTGAACATATACTATGTGCTGCAGATACAGCAGAAAAGAAACTGACCAAATCCTCTGCTTTTGTAGAGCTTATAGTGTAGGCAAGGCGATGAAAAATTCAAATAACATGTGTGGTCTCTCATAGTGGTTCGTGCTATTGAGAATAATGTAGTAGGAGTTACACAGAGAAAACTGAGAATAGGGGGTATCTTTATTTTAACTAGAGATAAGCGGGAAGTTCAGTGCTGTTACACAGGCCCTCTGAAAAATAAAAGTCTTGCTTTGTATTGTTTGCCAATTTCTTTAGGAAATGGATTATTTACCATAATCATCAAAACAAAACCAAGGGAGGTACTATTGTATGCCATTTTGCAGATGAAAAAATTGAGACAAAGGTTAAATAGCTTCAGTTCATTTCAGTCACTTAGTCATGTCCGACTCTTTGAGACCGCGTGGACTGCAGCACCCCAGGCCTCCCTGTCCATCACCAACTTAAATAGCTTGCCACACAGCTAATAGTGTGGTGAGAATTTAACCCGAGGCAGTTTTATCCAAAGCATTGGTTTACAGCCACAGTGATTTTGCTCCTGGAGGGACATTTAGCAATGCTAGAGGTGGTTTGGTTGTTTGGTTATTACAACTAGGATGTAGAGTGAGCAGACCGCTACTGGCATCTAGTGGGTAGAGGACAGGGAAGCTACTGCATCCTACAATCTAGAGGCCCCAGCCTCCTCACAACAAAGAATTAGCCAAGGTCAAATAAAAATTAGTGCTGAGGTTGAGAAACCTTGCCCTAGAGTCTGAGCTCTTAACCATTGTGCTATAGGCAGAGTAGCAGTACCTTTTTACTTTAAGTTATTTAAGGTTTGATAAGTCAGTTTCCAATAAATTTCTAATCATTTTAATTTGGAGAATTAAATTGAAAGTAATAGTGTTTAGAGATACATATTTTCCTCCTGTCATAAGAATAATGCAAGTTGACAATTTTTTTGAGTATTTAGCATGACCAGTGCTTGCAGGTATTTTTTTTTTTAACAGCCTTATTGTGGTATAATTTACATATCATAAAGTTGACCCATTTTTAGGATGGGGACTCTTTACACTGTTGATGGGATTGTAAATTCATTCAGCCACTGTGGAAAACAGTATGGAGTTTTCTCAAGAAACAAACAAAAAACAGAACTACCATATGACCCAACAATTTTACTCCTGGCTGTATATACACTAAAAACAAAAACACTAATCTGAAGAGCTACATGCATCCCAGTATTCATATGAGCATTATTTAGTTGCCAAGATACAGAAGCAACCTAAGTGTCCATCAGTGGATAAATGGATAAAGAAGGTGTGAACAGTCTCTTCAAAGTGTTTGTAGTTTTTTAATTGATTTTTTTATCCCATTTAGTTATAAAAGTTTTTTATATACCCCAGATCCAAGTCTTTTTTCAGATATTATGATTTGCACACACACACCCCCACACACACCCAGTTTATGGTTTGTCTTTTCATTTTGTTAGTGGTATCTTTTTTCTTTCTTTAATTTATTTATTTTAGTTGGAGACTAATTACTTTACAATATTGTAGTGTTTTTTGCCATACATTGACATGAATCAGCCGTGGGTTTGCATGTGTTCCCCATCCTGAATGCCTCACCCACCTCCCTCCCCATCCCATCCCTCTGGGTCATCCCACTGCCCCAGCCCTGAGCACTTGTCTCATGCATCGAACCTGGACTGGCATTCTGTTTCACATATGATAATATACATGTTTCAGTGCTATTCTCTCAGATCGTCCCACCCTCACCTTCTCCCACAGAGTCCATAAGACTGTTCTATGCATCTATGTCTCTTTTTCTGTCTGGCATATAGGGTTATTGTTACTGTCTATCAAATTCCACATATATGTATTAGTATTCTGTATTGGTGTTTTTCTTTCTGGCTTACTTCACTCTGTATAATGGGCTCCAGTTTCATCCATCTCAATAGAACTGATTCAAATGTATTATTTTTAATGGCTGAGTAATATTCCATTGTGTGTATGTACCACAGCTTCCTTATCCATTCGTCTGCTGATGGACATCTGGGTTGCTTCCATGTCCTGGCTATTGTAAACAGTGCTGCGATGAACATTGGGGTACACGCGTCTCTTTCAATTCTGGTTTCCTCAGTGTGTATGCCCAGCAGTGGGATTGCTGGGTCGTATGGCAGTTCTATTCCCAGTTTTTTAAGGAATCTCCACACTGTTCTCCATAGTGGCTGTGCTAGTTTGCATTCCCACCAACAGTGTAAGAGGGTTCCCTTTTCTCTACACCCTCTCCAGCATTTATTGCTTGTAGACTTTTGGATAGCAGCCATTCTGGCTGGCGTGAAATGGTACCTCATTGTGGTTTTGATTTGCATTTCTCTAATAATGAGTGATGTTGAGCATCTTTTCATGTGTTTGTTAGCCATCTGTATGTCTTCTTTGGAGAAATGTCTGTTTAGTTCCTTGGCCCATTTTTTGATTGGGTTGTTTATTTTTCTGGAATTCAGCTGCAGGAGTTGCTTGTATATTTTTGAGATTAATTCTTTGTCCGTTGCTTCATTTGTTATTATTTTCTCCCATTCTGAAGGCTGTCTTTTCACCTTGCTTATAGTTTCCTTGTTGTGCAAAAGATTTTAAGTTTAATTAGGTCCTAATTGTTTACTTTTGCTTTTATTTCCAATATTCTGGGAGGTGGGTCATAGAGGATCCTGCTGTGATTTATGTCAGAGAGTGTTTTGCCTGTGTTTTCCTCTAGGAGTTTTATAGTTTCTGGTCTTATGTTTAGATGTTTAATCCATTTTGAGTTTATTTTTGTGTATGGTGTTAGAAAGTGTTCTAGTTTCATTCTTTTACAAGTGGTTGACCAGTTTTCCCAGCATTTAGTGGTGTCTTAATGCCCACTTTTAATTTTCATGAAGTCCAGTTTATCAGTTTTATGGGTCATGCTTTTCATGTTCAGTCCAAGAACTCTTTGCCTAATCCAGGATGACAAAGATTTTCTCCTATGTTTTTTCATTTCATTTCTGTAAGTATTATAGTCTTAGCTGTTACATTTAAGTGTATAGTCTATTTTGAGTTAATTTTTAATATGGTATGAGGTAAGGGTCTAAAATAATCTTCGAGCACATGGCATTGTTCCAGCACCAGTTTTTGAAAATTATCCTTTCTCCACTGAATTGACTTAGCTCTTTTGTTGGAAATCATTTGACCCTAAATGTAAGAGTTTATTTCTGGACCCTTGTTTTTATTTCATTGACACCAGATCACAGTATCTTGATCATTGTAGCTTTATAGTAAGTTTTAAAAGCAAGAAGTGTCAAATTCCCTGTATTCTTCTAAAAAATTGGTTTGGTTATTCTCGGTCCTTTGAATTTCCATATAAATTGTGGGATAAGCTTGTCAATTTCTGCAAAAATTCCTCCTGGAATTTTAATAAGGATTGTGTTGAATCTGTGGATCAGTTTAAGGATAATTGCCATCTTAAACCATATTGACTCTCAATCTAAGTGTTCGTCAACGGATGAATGGGTAAAGAGTTTATATGTATATGTTCTGTGCTTAGTTGCTCAGTCGTATCTGACTGTTTGCAACCCCATGGACTATATGTAGCCCACCAGGCTCCTCTGTCCATGCCCTTCTCCAGGGGATCTTCCCAACCCAGGGATCGAACCCAGGTCTCCTGCATTGCAGGTAGATTCTTGACCATCTGAGCCACCAGGGAACCATATATATAATACAACTTTGTTTATTTAAATCTTTAATTTCTCTCAGCAGTGTTTTATGGTCTTCAGTGTACAAATCTTGTATCTCTTCTTTTAAAGTGAATGGAATTATTTTAATTTTATTTTCAAGTTTTCTGTTACTAGTATATAGAAATATAGTTCATATTTGCACATCAATTTTTTTTTTTTTTAAATCCACTGACCTTCGGACAGAGAAGCCTGCCCGGCCACAGTCCATGGGGTCACAAGAGTCAGACACAACTGAGTGACTAAATGACCATGACCTTCCTGGACTCAGTTATCTTGGTAATTTTTCTGGGGAAATGTTAGGATTTTTTACATATCAGAATCTTGTCATTTAAAATAATGATAGTTTTACTCCTTCTTTTCCAGTCTGAGTGTCTGTTTTGCCTTATGTCACTGGCTGAAACCTCTAGTATAATGTTGACTTAAAGTGGCAAGAGCAGACATTCTTGCTGTTGATCCATTAAAACTAATTTCATCACTATTCAAAGATCACTTAGGTTTTTCTCAGGCTATCTTGGATATTTGGTTTATTTTATGCTAGACCACTGAGACCAGTCCCATAATTAAGAAATTTCTAGATACTCTTGTGTCAAGGATGACCTGTTGCTTTTGTTTGTTGAAAGGGCTAAAACTGAGCTGGCTAGCCTTTAGAAGTGATGGATCAGGATATCCTGCCTATTCCAATGTTATTATGGAGATTCTTTTATTTCTCATACCTAGGATTTATCAATAGGTGTGTGTTTTCTTGGAGGCAACAGTACATTTATATATTGTTTTGTGTATGTGTGTGTTTGTTGTTGGAATAGATGTTGATGTTGAAGAAGAAAAAACTGCTACTTTAAAGAGCCTCCTGTGTAGCGAATATCAGTTTTATCTATTTGGAATTGGCTCCTGGGAGACTGCAGAAGCAGGCAGCAAAACCATGAAATGAAAACAATCATTTCTTTCATATTCTCTAAGTTATTTCTCTTCATGTTTCTGCTTAATAGGACCACCAATGAGGAATATTAAAATATGCATGCTATGTTATACACAGCATAATATTGATTTTTAAATTCTCAATCATATTCTATGATTATACAGTATGAAGTAGTGACTAGAAAATTTGCCTATGCCTTAGAGTGTTTAAAAAAAAAGCCATTAAAAAATTCTTATTGGTATAGTTGATTTACAACGTTGTGTTAGTCTTTGCTGTACCGCACAGTAATTTAGTTATACATACACATTTTCATAATCCTTTTCATTATGGCTTATCACAGGATATAGAATAGTTTCCTGTGCTATATAGTAGGTCTTTGTTGTTTATCCATCCTATATATAATAGTCTGCATCTGCTAATCTCAAATTCCCCATCCTTCTTTCCCCCTTCCACTCTCCCCCTTGGCAGCCACAAGTCTGTTTTCTATGTCTGTCAATCTGTTTCTGTTTCATAGATATGTTCATTTGTGTCCTATTTTATATTCCAAATATAAGTGATGCCACATGGTATCTTTCTCTTTCTGACTTCACTTAGTATGATAATCTCTAGGTCCATCATATTGTTTCTAATGGCATTATTTCATTTAAAAAAAAAATCCTTTTCTGTGTCCCATCTTGAACTGACTGAATCAGACTTACTGCAGAATATGGGCCTCAGAAATCTTGCTTTCTAAGTTGTTTCCCCCAGCCCCTCATTGCTGTATGATTAGCAATAGATGAAATGAGAATGGCAAAATGTTGACACTTATTGAAGCTGGGTAATGGATAGATGAAGTTCATTATACTATTTTATTTTTATATACACATAAAATTTTCCAGAGAAATTTTTTAAAAAATTTCCCAACTTGTATATAGCAAGCAACTTGGCACCAGTATTGGCTCTCATTTGGATTCACAGCCCCCAGAAACATTTACTAAGGATTCAGTGGTCAGCCATCTATTGGTACAAAGTCTCTGTCTTTGAGATACTTTGAATAGAGGCTGATATGCCACATGAATAAGGGTAATTAATTGGGACCTATTATTGGCAAACATGGTAAGAAGAAGCGTCATATAGTTATTTAACTGCCATGGTACTAACTTCAGAATTGTCCTATTATCATTTACCCAAAGCATAGCATTTTTCATATGTACATTTCTGATCTAAAATGGCTTTTTAAAAAAGACATGTATGATGTAATGAAACAAGAAACAAAGCATTGATACACATGTATGTATTCTCTTTCCTGGAAACATGGGAAGGGGATAAATAAATTTAATTGGAAACTAGTATGTCTTTCTTATATATTTCTTCCTACATGTTTCCAAAGAAGATTTCACCAAAAATAAAGAAATGAAATTAGCAGAACTGGACCTTTGTATTAATGTATAAATTCAAGTTTGTTGACTAATAAATTAGTTATTCTTCTTAAAAAGTTTGCTAGGGGACTTTCTTGACAGTCCAGTGGTTAGGACTCCACGCTTCCACTGCAGGGTCACAGGTTCAATTCCTAGTTGAGGAATTAAGATCTTGCATGCCATGCAGCGAGGCCAAAAAACAAAAAGTTTGTTAAGAAGTTTATTTGTATTTGTTACCATTTCTATGTGTCTTTTTGTATTTTAATTGCCTTTAATAATCATTGTCCCTGGATTAGAAACAACCAAAATGATTATGGCATGTTACATGTTATTAGGACCTGAAATTAGGTGATCCTACTAGGAGTCCTTACAGATAGCTGGGAATAGAAGAGAAGCAAAAAGCAAAGGAGAAAAGGAAAGATATTCCCATCTGAATGCAGAGTTCCAAAGAATAGCAAGGAGAGATAAGAAAGCCTTCCTCAGCGATCAGTGCAAAGAAATAGAGGAAAACAACAGATTGGGAAAGACTAGAGATCTCTTCAAGAAAATTAGAGATACCAAAGGAACATTTCATGCAAAGATAGGCTCGATAAAGGACAGAAATGGTATGGACCTGACAGAGGCAGAAGATATTAAGAAGAGGTGGCAAGAATACACAGAAGAACTGTACAAAAAAGATCTTCACGACCCAGATAATCACGATGGTGTGATCACTCACCTAGAGCCAGACATCCTGGAATGTGAAGTCAAGTGGGCCTTAGAAAGCATCACTACGAACAAAGCTAGTGGAGGCGATGGAATTCCAGTTGAGCTATTTCAAATCCTCAAAGGTGATGCTGTGAAAGTGCTGCACTCGATATGCCAGCAAATTTGGAAAACTCAGCAGTGGCCACAGGACTGGAAGAGGTCAGTCTTCGTTCCAATCCCAAAGAAAGGCAATGCCAAAGAATGCTCAAACTACTGCACAGTTGCACTCATCTCACATGCTAGTAAAGTAATGCTCAAAATTCTCCAAGCCAGGCTTCAGCAATACGTGAACCGTGAAATTCCAGATGTTCAAGCTGGTTTTAGAAAAGGCAGAGGAACCAGAGATCAAATTGCCAATATCCGCTGGATCATCAAAAAAGCAGGCGAGTTCCAGAAAAACATCTATTTCTGCTTTATTGACTATGCCAAAGCCTTTGACTGTGTGGATCACAATAAACTGTGGAAAATTCGGAAAGAGATGGGAATACCAGACCATCTGACCTCTCTTGAGAAACCTGTCTTCAGGTTAGGAAGCAACAGTTAGAACTGGACATGGAACAACAGACTGGTTCCAAATAGGAAAAGGAGTCCGTCAAGGCTGTATATTGTCACCCTGCTTATTTAACTTATATGCAGTGTACATCATGAGCAACGCTGGGCTGGAAGAAACACAAGCTGGAATCAAGATTGCCGGGAGAAATAGCAATAACCTCAGATATGCAGATGACACCACCCTTATGGCAGAAAGTGAGGAACTAAAGAGCCTCTTGATGAAGGTGAAAGAGGAGAGTGAAAAAGTTGGCTTAAAGCTCAACGTTCAGAAAACTAAGATCATGGCATCTCGTCCCATCATTTCATGGGAAATAGATGGAGAAACAGTGGAAACAGTGTCAGACTTTATTTTTTTGGGCTCCAAAATCACTGCTGATGGTGATTGCAGCCATGAAATTAAAAGACGCTTTCTCCTTGGAAGGAAGGTTATGGCCAACCTAGATAGCATATTGAAAAGCAGAGACATTACTTTGCCAACAAAAGTACGTCTAGTCAAGGCTATGGTTTTTCCAGTGGTCATGTATGGATGTGAGAGTTGGATGGTGAAGAAAGCTGAGCGCTGAAGAATTGATGCTTTTGAACTGTGGTGTTGGAGAAGACTCTTGAGAGTCCCTTGGACTGCAAGGAGATCCAATCAGTCCATCCTAAAAGAGATCAATCCTGGGTGTTCATTGGAAGGTCTGATGTTGAAGCTGATACTCCCATACTTTGGCCACCTCATGCGTAGGGTTGACTCATCGGAAAAGACCCTGATGCTGGGTAGGATTGAGGGCAGGAGGAGAAGGGGACGACAGAGGATGAGATGGGTGGATGGCATCACCGACTTGATGGACATGGGTTTGGGTAGACTCCGGGAGTTGGTGATGGACAGAGAGGCCTGGCGTGCTGTGATTCATGGGGTCGCAAAGAGTCGGACACGACTGAGTGACTGAACTGAACTGAACTGACTACTCTAGCAGGATTTCATAGGCTCAAAATCTCGCCCCAGATATTTACTAAGTACAAAAGAAAGGATAGTAATTTAACAGTGGAGGTATCAGCTGACACCAAATTAGCTGAGTCAACACAACCCAATAATAAATATTATTGGTCAAGTGAAGTATTCAGCACTTTTCATACATGATCTTAATTTATTTGTCACTTTTACTTAATTTTTTTTACTTTTACTTAATTTTTTTTATTTCGTATAAAATATGAAAGTTAGAGTTCCTTAAAAGAATTTTGACAAACAAACTAGTGTATTAAGTGGTTTTAGTGCTCACCACCTAGAATGCTTATTAAAAACTGTAGACATGTAAATCCCAAACTCTTGTATAGTAAATCTAAGATGATGCCCAGAACTTTGTATTTTTAAAAGAGGTCCTGAATATTCTGATTCCTACTTTGAAACACAGCTTTACAATGAGACCTACTTCCTATCAATATGACGTTGGAAATTACCCTGCTTATACTTAAAGTCAATTTTCATTCATTTTTTTTAAAGTAAATAATTTTAGTTATTTAATCTTATTTATGGTTCATTAGGGAAAAAACTTGTCTGCTTATAGGATGTTATTTAAAAAATCCCTTTTCTCCCCTGTAGTTGATCATAGCCGAGTTAAGTTGACTTTAAAGACTCCTTCTCAAGATTCAGACTATATCAATGCAAATTTTATTAAGGTATGTATTAACTTTAAGTGGTGTTTCTCTGCCATATTTAATGACTTCCTACAATACTAGTTTTATTAAAAAATTTTAAATTGCCTAATGTGATACCAACAGTAAAAGAAGTAAAAATAAAGTCACAGCCATGACATATTTTTATGTTTTCCTTCTAGCATCCTTATTCTTAAAAGATTTTTGCTTAATTTTATGATAGTGGTGATAAAATTTTTTTGTTTGTGTGTTTCTTCTTTTACATTGAAGACTTATTATAAACACCTTTGTTGCCAATTAGTTGCTAAGTCATGTCCAACTTTTTGTTGACCCCCATGGACTGTGTAGCCCGCCAGGTTTCTCTGTTCATGAGATTTCCCAGGCAAGAATATTGGAGCGGGTTGCCGTTTCCTTCTCCAGAGGATCTTCCAGACCCAGGGATCGAATCCGCATCTCCTGCATTGGCAGGCAGGTTCTTTACCACCAAGCCACCTGGGAAGCCTTTACTGATTGCTAAATTGTCTCATTTGTTATGTACACAAATATACTTAGTCATTTCTGTTAATGAACCATATAGGGTATTTATCAGTAGATAGATTCAGACTGCTACTTGAGTAAATAAGAGACTATTTTGTTCTGTTACTCTGGTTTTGAATCTATTTAATAAAGCATTTTGTTGAGAAAAATACTAAGGTGGTAAAAGTTATATGGTAAAATTAATACCAGTGTCAACATTGAAGAATTGCGGTTCCAAATAAAAGCTTTTTCCTGAAAAGTCAATTTTATTACAAATATGGCAGAGCCCAAGACTAATAGTTAAACAAAAACTAATACATAGGGACTTACCTGGTGGTCCAGTGGCTAAGACTTCCCAATCCTAATGCAGGGGGCCTGGTTCATTCCCTGGTCAGGGAACTAGATCCTACATTCTGCAACTAAAAAACAGAAAGCTCCCACATACAGTAACGAAGATCCTGAGTGTTGCAACTAAGACCTGGCATAACCAAATAAATGAATAAATATGAAAAAAAAACTAATACGTAGTTCATTCTTTCAGATGTAATTGATGCTTATGTTCTTTTATAAGGACATTTGTTAAAAGTTCTAGTTTTTAATTGCACCTAATAACACTGGCTCACTGTATGTGCTGGTTTAACATTTTAGTCTGCTAGTTTGTTTGATATATTCTTGGGTTTACTATTAAAAGTATATTTAGTAGGTGCTTAAACCAAAGACAGCTATGGAAGAATTTAGCTAAGAAAGAACTATTAGCTAGTTCTAGTCTTATTATTTAGAATTGATGCATGCTTTTAAGTTTCTGCTAGTTAGTTTTGTTGACAGGGTTTTCAATTCTTAGGTAACTAATAATTTTTAAAACAGCATAAGGAGGTTTACTTTTGAATTCTATGAACCATGTTTCACCAGAAGCTGAAGTGAAATATATTTTGTCATGCGTTTATACATTATTAAAGAAAATTATTTGGAAATTGTTTAGGTGAAAACAGCAGGAATGCTAATAAAATTTGAAAACTTAAAATTTAGGTAAGAAAATATTTTTGGTAATCATAATTTGTGTGCTTTTAACCTTTTTAGGGTGTCTATGGGCCAAAAGCATATGTGGCAACCCAAGGACCTTTAGCAAATACGGTAATAGATTTTTGGAGGATGATATGGGAGTACAATGTTGTAGTAAGTATTGCAAGAAATGGCATGATTTTCTAGCCATAATGATGTGTTAACTATATCCTACAATATGACTTTTGAGCCATAATGATATGTTAATTATAGTTAGTTTACTAAAATGACAGAAACTGATGGCTAGGTTGTCTTGTTAAATTTTGACAAATTTGTTGAAAGATTTCAAGAATACAGTATGACAGTACTTTAAATCTTGGTCTAAGTTGGTAGTATAAGACAACTACCAAACACTGATAGATGGGTGGAAGGACAGCTATGTGATAAAAACAAATATCGTCAAGTGTTAATGGTAGAACATAGATGGTAGCTATACAGTGTTTACTGTAAAATTATTTCACCTTTGCTGTATGTTTGAAACATTACATTATAAAACTGTTGGGATGGGAAAGCAAATGTAATAACCTTCATGTTTAAAGACAGTTACATTCAACCTTTAGTAAGCAAAGTATTTAATATTGCTATTCTGTTTGGTAAATATCCTGAATGCATTATTTTAATTACAAAAGACATATCTGTAAGATTCAAAAAATTCAATTCAAATTAAATACATCTTGTTATTTAAAGCCAATATAACTCATACTTTTAATATTAAACCTACTTTTTTTGACAGGCCAGGTATACTTCTGCTCAGAATAAAAATAATTCTTTTTTTTTTTTTTTTTTTTTTAGTAGTTTTTGCCATACATTGACATGAATCAGCCATGGGTTTACATGTGTTCCCCCTCCTGGACCCCCCTCCCCCCTCCCTCCAGGCCATCCCACCACCCCAGCCCCGATAAAATAATTCTTGAAATGTACATTTTGTTGGAAAAGTAAAATTGCATTTAACTGATATATTCTCAATCTTATTCCACCCCATTTCTTTTTAGATCATTGTAATGGCCTGTCGTGAATTTGAAATGGGAAGGGTACGTATAACTGTTAACATTTAAAGTAATTGTGGACTATTTTTTTTTATTATTTCATTTCTAGGGATATATATTCTTGGTCTTTTATTATATTCTTAGCTGTAGTTGTTAAAGTAGTTCATTCTTTTCTTTTTTGTGTGTTCTGCTATTGCTTTCATTTTAACAAAAGGAGCCAAATCATCCTTAAGCACATAAAATACTTTTATATTTTATAGGTACATTTTATGACATATTTAAAATAATAGATTTTGTATTGTTACTTAGTAGTCTTCCAATATTTAATGGCATTGTAAGTAGAACACTATTTATGGACAATAAAAATGATTTAAATAATTCTGATTAATTTACAGCTTGAAATTTCTAATTTCTGTCTGCCAATTCCACTACATTATTGTAATGGTATCTCCAAAATAAAGAGAAGAAAATTCCTTAATCTGAAATTTTTTACATTGGTAAAAAAACGTGTACAAATGAAATTTGTATCAAAATCATTCTGATCTCCTGCAGAACTGATTCCTAAATCTTCATTTTAAGCATGAGCATCTATAAATGTGACAAATCTATAAATGTGACAAAAACTATGTGATAATTTGAAGTATCCTTATGCAAGTATAGTTCATTAACTGCATTATAGTTAAACTAAGAAATGATTTAAAAGTTTTAAAACTTCTTATTAAAATTTTCAGTCAAGGATACATTGCATAAAACAAGTTACTACATCTTTCAGTTATGTGAGATATTATTATATATAAATCACTAGAAAACCTTATTTTTACTAGTAATTTTTGTCATTCCTCCCAACCACATCAGTTACCAGTAGTGGAAACATTAGCAACATTGGACAGAAAATGAACAGTGTAAGATTAATATACAGACTGAGATACTGTTAAGTAATTATCTGTTTAAATATTGTCAGTATGTACTTTGGTACCATTATTATTATTAATTAGTCGTATTGCAAAATTTAAATTTCACTTTGCTAAATTTTTTTAAGTTACTTTTAAGATTTAGATTAAGTTGTATTGAATGCAAAAACTTTTTGAACCTAATGAATTTTTGGATTCATAGTGCTTTGTTAGTTGGTTTTGTTGTTTTATCGGTCAGCACTATGAATTCATTTGATAATTTCCACTTTGACTTAGAGTGTGACCTAATAGAGCACAGGTAATGAAATCAAACAAACCTACACTTTACTGGCATTTGGAGCATGGTTCAGTGAACTGCCCCCTCTGAGCTTCAGTTTCCTCATCTCTGAAACCAATGACAAATTATTATAGATTAAAGACCCTGATGCTGGGAAATGTTGAGGGCAGGAGGAGAAGGGGGTAACAGAGGATGACATGGTTGGATGGCATCATCAACTCATTGAATATGAGTTTGAGCAAACTTTAGGAGATAGTAAAGGGCAGGGAAGCCTGTGTGCTGTGGTTCATAGGGTCACAAAGAGTTGGACACAACTTAGCAACTGAACAACAATAAAATTCATGTATGATGTTTAACACATACATTTGGTATCAGTTGTATCAGTAATTAGTTCATATCTGAAAGATAAATACCAGTATCATCTTTACTCAATGTTGCTCTGAATGAGAGGCATGTTAGTCACAGACTTTCAATTCTTACTAAATTAATCTCCTATAAACTTGTTTTCTATTTCAAGATATTAAAGCTTTACTAAGTGAAAGACCAAGAAGAAGAAAAAAAAAAAAACTTCAAAATAATTAATTTTATCATTTTCTATAAACTTCTACTAGGACATGAAGTTTGTTACTTTAAGCTTTCTAAAAATTTTAGTAGTATTTACTCTATGCTAAACTGACCAACTAGGCAGTTCTACTTTTGCCCTGAGAGCAGGATTGTCAACTTACAGTTAATGCCAGCCTGTAAGTAACAATTCCACTTACTGTATTTAGAACTATGAGGATTTAGTAAGAGCTGATATATTTCCCACTGCTAAAATGTGTGTTTTAAGCTAGATTGTCAATTATAAAGACATTTCATTTTATTGGGTCTTACTGGTAAAATTACATTATTTCTTGCATCAGAATCACTGGCTCTTCTATGAAGTTAGGCTTTTATTCACTTACCTAAAATTTTAAAATAATGAGGCTTGATACTAGAAACCAATGTAAATGAATATTCTACTATTTCTAGACCTGTTTATTATGGGAAAATAAGACAGGATACTGTTTAATTATACATTCTCTAATCTCAAATAAAAGTGAATAGTTTAAATAATACATTATTCTTGTATAGTGTTTTTACCAACAGTAGAACATTTGAAATATACTCAAATTACTTGAAACAATCGTGTAAGATAAAGATTATTATCCCTGTTTTTATAGGTAAAGGAACTAAATGTAAACAAATAGTAAAATTGCTACCTGTAACATTTTCTTATACCAAATGGAGTGCTCTTTCCGCTATGCCACAGATTTTATACTTAATGAGAATTCAACTAGGTATTATAGATATTGTCATTTTATAACCATTAAAACTTATATGCTAAATTCTTACACTAAATTGAGCAACTTCTTATACTAAATTGACCTCCTTGTGCTAGGCATTTAAAAAAAAAAAAAGCAATTTTTCTTTTCTAGATGAGGATCTTTGGAGTCTATATAACAAGCAGGTAGAAATGAACAGTTTATACACTTAGGTTAATAAAGTTCTTATTACTAATCTTGAAGAGGAATTAGTAGCCCACCTTTAAAGAATTGGATAAATCTAAGCTCCTAGATTGTTTTCTGGGAATGAAGAACAAGCGGAACACAAAATATTTGTAAAAGTTCAAATAAAACAAATTATCAGTTATTTACTAACCTTTTTTTGGACAACAGAAAAAATGTGAACGGTATTGGCCTTTGTATGGAGAAGACCCTATAACATTTGCACCATTTAAAATTTCTTGTGTAAGTACCTATTTTCATATATATTATTTAATCAGGTAGTGGGTATGTCAGACTGATGAGTAGTTAAATTATAATATGTGTTGAATCTTATGGGTTGTATAAGCCAAGCACTCAATGTTTTCATGTGAATCTATACTTAATTATAATAAACAAATATTAATAATGCTTGTTTTATAATGCTTTTTTAAATTTGAGTATAATTGTTTTACAATATTGTGTTGCATAGTGCTTATAAATTAAGGAACTTTGAGAATGATTTTTCATAAATGTATAATTTCCTTATTATGTTAATTCTGTCTTAGTCTTTGCATGTAAGTTGATTATAAGTGTTACATATCTAAGAATAAACAAATACCTATGCTCTTATTCAACTAATGGGAAAGATCCTTGATGATGAAGCATAGTTTATGATGTTACTCTTTCACATCTATGTTATTCTCTCCAGAATTATTATAATTATGTACAAAGATAGGTTTGAGAACCTCCATCCTAAAAGCAGAGATTGACCCTTTATGACATGAAACTTAAAATAGATACCTATTTAATGAGCTTTGGAAATGAATTCAAGTTCTAAAACTAACAAAGCACAAATCTGAGAAGATGAATTAAAAAACAAAAACAATGAGGGGGGAAAAAAGAAAAACAGCAAGATTTAGAATAGAACCAACACTTTGCTTTGGATTACACATGATGGTGTCTTTTTATAATAACTTAATAACTTAAAAGAAAATTGTCTTATTTGTTCAACTCAAAAGACCATGATCAAGCATACATGAAAATAAAATAACTTCCCCATATTAGTCAGGGTTTTCCAGAGAAACAGAAGCAGTAGAATGTGTATAATACAGAAAAGAGATTCTACAGAATTGACTCACGTGACTATGGAGGCTGGCAAGTCCAAAATCTGCAGTCAGGGTGGACTAGCTGGAGATCCAGGAGGAGCTGATGCTTCGATTTCAGGCTGAAGACCCACAGCCTGGAGACCGAGAGCCAATACCGCAATTCTAGTCTGAAGGTGGGAAGGCTGAGACCTAGACAAACTAACGTTTCAGCTCCAGTCCAAAGACGGTCAGCTGTAGAACCAGGAAGAGCCAGTGCTGAAAGCAGTCTCCTGGAGAATTCTCTCTTACTTGGAGGAGTCTGATCCTTTCGTTCTATTCATGGGTTAACTGATTGGATGAGGGCCAGCCACTCTACTCAAAACCCACTGATTTAAATGTTCATCTCACCCTGAAACTCCCTCAGAGGAACATCAAGAATAACGTATGACCAAGAATCAGAGCACACCGTGGCCAAGCCAAATTGACACATAAAATTGACCATTTCATTACCCATCTCAAAAGTGTTTGTTTTTTGTTTTCCATGGTTAAATGAAATATAATTTCTATGCTCTTACTCGTCATTGTTGTATTCAAGAAGTCCTTAATTTTATGACTCATGAATTCCTCTGATGCTACCAGCAATTTAGTGCTATCTAGGTTGATTTCGATAAGGACTCAAACTATGTTCCACAGTCTCCTTTATAATGCAGTGTAACTGTTACAATGTTAACTTTAACTCATAATTATAACAGCCTGCATTTAATGTATTCTCTAAAGTCCTGGTTAGAATTAACTGTGGATTAAATATTAAAAAAAATTAAAATCCTATTGCATTTCATATTATTTGCAATGAGTAAAAAACAGTATATAGCCATATTGTACTTCTGTGATGGAACACTACCTAACCACACACCCACACCCCCACCCACACCCCCATCACCAGTTTAGAGAGTATTCTACAGTATTAAGTTCCTGGACAGTTCAGGAAACCTCGTTCTGTGCACTGTGGTTATGTTGAACATTTGTAAATTTTAAATGGACTAACTAATGAGTGTCACAGTTTAGGTGACAGCATATAGTGATTAATGGTCAACAACAAAACAAAATTTTTTAACAGGCAGGGATCAGGAATAGTAAACAATTTATCATAATGAATAGAGAAAAGTAGGAAATAGTTTAAAATCTGGAAAAAGATGAATTCATTTGAGGGTTGGTTTTTCAATTGCACTAAAGAGTAATTTTTTAAAGTCCTGTTAATAAAAAGTTTGATTTGATCAATAAGAGCTGGTTTGATTTGTCAGTGATGGGATTGCTGAAGAAGCAAAATTTTTCTTTCAAGATTTCAAAATGGAAAATAATTTGTATGTAATGTTATTGTTTCAGAGAACTTAGTTATCACTGTTGTACAACACAAATCAAATGTATGAATAGAAAGCAAGGTAGTGAAAATAACCATAGTAAGTGATTTGACTCGACTTGGCAATCACAGTGTTTCAGACTGAGAGTATTAGAAGCTCTCTCGATTTGGGGATGGGAAAGAGGGTCGAGTGTTGGTGAAGGGTGAGGGCCTGGCTAGCAGGAGCTTAGGAGCATGTTGCTGCTTGTAACCACTTCGATCAGCACTGTCCATGGATCAGTGTAGCCCACTGCCTGTTTTGTGAGTGAAGTTTTATTGGTGTACAGCCTTACCCACTAATTTACATATTTGCCTATCACAACGCAACAGAGACTTTATGGCCTACAAAGTCAAAAATATTCATCTCACCTTTTATAGGTGAGAAAACGTTGTCTTGGACCAATGTTTTCATTTATTCTCTGTTTTAAAAACATACTTTCCCCCTAATGTTATTTGAAAAGTTCAAAATAAATTATTATGGTTTATAACATTAAAGCAGGAATAATGTTGATTTTTTTTTATTAATAAAGCAGCATACCTGTTGCTCTTGACAATTGGTATCCTCGCCTATCTGTAGTTTCAGTTAAAAAAGGCAAAAAAATAGTAGTTTACTTAGTGACAAACTGATGAAGAGGCTTCATTCTAATACAATGACAAATAACAGCAAGAGACTTTTAAAGTGACTATGTTGTCATCAACCAAAATAATAATTTGGGATTTTCTGAATGCATCCTTTTCCTTACCCATTTCACATCCATTTAACTCAAGAGTTTGAGTATTAGGTAGAGAAAAATCAAGCTTAATAGATAAAATGATTGAAGGTGTTTGTAGGTACTTAGGAGTGACATTTTGTTTGTAGGTGTTATTTCTGTTACATGATTCTGGTGATGGTTGTCACCTTGCAAGTATTTTGTTGGATGATCCACTCCTAGCTAAGTAACTGGTTGACAGACACTTCTGTTTAAAAACAAACTTCTAAATAAAACTTAAATAACCAAATTGATGACTTTTAGAATGGTTGTTTTTATAATTATTAGACATACCTAGAATTTTAAAGGTAATTTCATATTGTAAACTATAAATATGAAATTATTGTTTTGGCATGTAAATATTTTTGTTTTAGTGTTCTCACCGATTCACAAGTGTTTCTCTTTATTTAGGAAGCTGAACAAGCAAGAACAGACTACTTCATTAGGACACTCTTACTTGAATTTCAAAATGTAAGTATTTTCCATTTAGAGACTGTTTCTAAGAATATGCACCCTAAAGAGAGGATATGTGTAAACAGCATACTATCTTATCTTACATAGTTAAGGAGATGTGTTTTTTTGTTGTTGTTGTTATGTAGTGTAACAAAGAAGAAAATCAGATGTAATATATCTTAAGCGTTATATTTGTCAATTAAAGTAATATAAACTTTAACTGACTTAGAATCTTTCCCTAAATTAAATTTATACTGTGAAATAATTGGTTACTTTGCTGTAGATATTTTCCCTCTTGCAATAAACAGATTATGTTATTATTTACATAATTATTACCCACTTTTACTAGTTTACAATGTTTTAGAAAGAGACAAGCCACCATTAAAGCTAGTCTTCGAACTTCCATGGTGGTCTAGTGGTTAAGAGTCTGTCTGCCAATGCAAGGGATCCCTGGTCCCAGAAGATCCCACGTACCTTGGGGAAACGAAGCCCATGTGCCACAACTGCTGAGCCTGCTTGTCTAGAGCCTGTGCTCTGCAACAAGAGAAGCTACCACGATGAGAAGCCGTTGCACCATAACGAAGAGTAGCCCCCATTCACCACAACTAGAGAAAGCCTGTGTGCAGCAATGAAGACAGTGCATTCAAAAATGAAAAATTAAAAAAAAAACAAAACTAAGCCTTCAGTTAGATATATCTTGTTTTCACTTGAGGCCTGTGACTTCAACAGAACTATATAAAATTGGATTTTTTCAGGAAGGAGTCAAAAATCTGACAGATATGAGAGAATGCCTATCAATTCTTCCTCAGTCTTAAATTTAAATCACTTTAAAGTAAATAAGCTTGGCCATAAAGCGTACCATTCTTCCCCAACCAGTGCATTTATAAACATACTTAATTCCTTCCTGATGATAAGTGGGCATGGTTCCAGTAGTTGTAGCAACCCCTGACCCGACTAATCATTTCCTTTTAGTTGACTGAATTATTATCACTTTGGTTGCTATTTTTTAATCTGTACTAATAATGATAGGTACTTTATGAAATTTCAGTAGTATATCAGGCATTTCAGTCCTCCTAACTTGTATAGCAGTAGATACTGTTTTCTCCATTGCCCACTGATGAAGGTAGAGTCTTTGAGAAGGTAGGTAACTTACCTAAAGTTACTCAGTAAATGACAGAAGTAAATTTGAATACAGTTTTGCCTGAATTCCAAGCAGTGCTTTTTCTGTTTAACACCTAGAATAGCCATTCTTCAGGTTCTTAAAAATTACTGAAGTTTCCAAAGAGCTCTTGTTTATGTGGGTTATATCTTTTAGTATTTACTATATTTGAAATTAAAACTGAGTTTTTTTTTTTTTTAATACACAAGCAGACATTCCATTAGCTCTCAAAGTGATGACATCATCCTAAGTCACATAGCCTTGAGAAGACTGCTGATGAGAGAATGAGAGTGGAAATGGCAAATAGCACCTTAGTATTATTATTAAAATAGCGTGAAAGCTATTTCACAAACCCCTTGAAAGGGTAGGGAGATGGATGGCAGCTTGCACCATAATTTGAGTAGGTTTGGGTTCAGAAATTTTCATTTCTAATTTTCTTTTTCATTTAAATAGTCTATTAGCCTTCTAACTATGATAGATTCTAAAACAATGCTTATGGTATATTGCTCATCCATTTACTACTGTAGATTAACTAAATAGTATATATAGCATAATGGTTAAAGTGCAGGTTTTGGAAGTACGACTGCCTGCTTTCAGATCCCATACTGTCATTTGCTGTGAAACATTATGCAAATTATTCTTTCTGAATCAATTGCCTTACCTGTAGAATTAGGATAGTACTAACAGTACTTTTCTCCATTGTATTACATGGGGGATTAAGTAAAGGTATGTGCTAAATGTAGGCTATCATTTTTTTTTTTAATGAACTGCTGAATATTACATACATAAATTAGAAATGGCAGCAAAGTGAGATGTGCAGCTTTTCTGTATGGTTTAAAATTTGTAACTGTATTTTCATAATGGTTGAATTTCTATTATTCTTGAAGGAATCTCGTAGGCTGTATCAGTTTCATTATGTGAACTGGCCAGACCATGATGTTCCTTCATCATTTGATTCTATTCTGGACATGATAAGCTTAATGAGGAAATACCAGGAACATGAAGATGTGCCTATTTGTATTCATTGCAGGTACAAAAGAATTTTCTAAATATTTAATTAAATATTTTTCAATATAGATGGCATTATAATGTGGGTAATGTATAGCATTTTGAAACATAAGTTTGAAATTTCATTAGATTGGTTATTGTATGGGTTTCTAAATAATAAAAGCTATTTGAATCCTGAGGCAGTTTTCCTTCTCTTAATTTTTTATTTTACATTAGATTCTTCCAAAAGATTTAAAATTATAGTACTTATTTCATAAAACAGCAATTTATTTTTTAAGTGATTTATACCTACATTCACATTTGTTATAAAAAGTAAATGAAATTTTTCAGATTCAGAGGTTAATTAACTCCGGTTAATTCAATAGTTAAAAGATATTAGTGGAGTTATATTTAAAATGGATAGCCAACAGGGGCCTACTCTATAGCACAGGGAACTCTGCTCAATGTTATATGGCAGCCTCGATGGGAGGGGAGTTTGGGGAAGAATGAATACATGTCTATGTATGGCTGAGTCTCTGCTTTCCACCTGAAACTGTCACCTCATTGTTAATTGACTCAAATATAAAAAATAAAAAGTTGGGACTTCCCTGGTGGTCCAATGGCTGAGACTCTGAGCTCTCAATACAGAGGGCCCAGGTTCATTCCCTGGTTAGGGAACTAGATCCCACATGCAGCAACTAAGACTTGGTGCACTCAAATAAATAAATTATTAAAAAAATAAAAATAAAAAAATAAGAAGTTAAAAAAAGACATTAGTGGTGATGGAACACCAAAGATAGTTTTCTTAGCCAGTTGGTTGGATTGTGATGCCTGTGAAGTGAAAGGGCTGCTTTTTCTTTATGAACCAGAAAGGTGACCTGCTGATGTAGTCGTGGGAATAAGTTAGCAACCTGCTTAATTAAGATTATTTTTCTTTAGTTCATCTGTGATTAGTTGAGTCTAAGTAGTTAACTGGTTAAAAAGAGAAGGATCTGTTTAGTTGTAGAATTATAAGATAAAGAAATTGCTTTGGCTTGACTTCTTTACAAGTTAACTGAAATTATGTCCTTTGTAGTCATATTGTCCAGCCAATGTACATAGGTCATGAACCCAATTTGATGTGAAGATTTTCTTTTAATAAAATAAAGTTGATCATTTAATATTTTTGAACAACCAAAATACTAACTGTAGTGTTTCATTGATATTGTTGTCTCTATCTTTGTCATATCACACTTTTAACCATCAAGTTTTAAATATATATCATTTAGCTCTAGTAACTGTTAACTCTAAAATTTTAGAAATATTTTGATGTGTGGAATTGACAAATAAATCAGTGGTTTAAAAATAAAGATGTCAATAACATCTTTATTTCCTCATAGTAATTTCCAGTCCTTGGGTGTATTTGCCTCCCTCTAGCTGAAAACCAGTTGCTCTAAAGTATTTTTGTCATGTTTTAAAATAACTAATTTGATATTTTATCTTATATTCTTTAGGTTCTGTTCTTTAGGAGATTAGAAAGCGTTAGTGGCCCTTCTTTCTTTAGTGTAATCACTGCTCATGTTCAAACCAGTTTATAGGGCTTGTTAATCTTCATCTTTCCTGTACCTTTTGCAGATTTAAATAATGTAGATTTCTTCCTCTACCAGAGCTATCTAGAACATAGTATAAATTTATCTCTGCAAGGTATTTTGTTAGCTAGACAAGGTTTCAAGAGGTAGACAGACTTTCAAAGTGAAAGCTTCTAGGTATTACTCTTGAAAGTTCCTTGAATTAGAGGAAAACAAGATATAAATCATAATGTTAAGGATGTTTGCCCTGCACACACCTTAAGTTGTAGTTTACTTACTAAATAAGTAGAATTTTATCAGCTTTTTTAAATGATTTTTTTGTATAGTTCTTTTATTACAAAAATCAAATTGTTTTTTCAAATTTTATATCCATAGTGCAGGCTGTGGAAGAACAGGTGCCATTTGTGCCATAGATTATACATGGAATTTACTAAAAGCTGGGGTAAGAATAATTTTTATATAGTGTTATATCTAATTCATCTGTTATGATTTTTAGACTTATGACTAATTGCAATAAATTATAGCATACATGTTACTACTTTTTTAGAAGTAGCTTTGCTATGTAAGAGATAAAGGCAGTGAAAGGTATAAATGATGCATGTTAGCTTGAGGTAATACACTGGGCAGCAAAATAAACATATTGTCACTCATTTGTTCTGGATGACTTTATACCTACATTAGACATGTATGCTCTGCATTGACTTTTCCAAATACTGCACCCCTGTTGCTTTTTATATTTATGTATAAATATAATCAATTCAGTGAATATCTATGTCTAACTAGAAACATTATATAGTATAGTGGTTAAGAATGCTGACTAGAGTTAGACCTCCCAGGTTAAAATTCTGGCTCTGTCATTTACTAGTTGTGGGATCTTGGTTGAATTACTTGATCTCATTGTACCATAATTTCTTTATTTGAAAGTGGGAATCATAATGTTAATAATTGAAGAATTAAATAAGTTCTTAAGAAACTTGTGAAGTTCATCCCTACTATGTGTGGCAGGTAGCAAGTGCTCCATTTACTGTTAGTTTTTATTATTATCCTTGTTATTATTGTTGCTACTAGTTGTGTTTCCAAGAAATTGGTTTTGATACAATGGAGAATATAAAGAAATAGCCTTCATTACAGATTTAAAAAGCATAAGTCTCCTCATTATAGGTAGATTTGGTTTATTTGCTGGTTCTATAGTACATTCATTTTCTATGAGTCAGGAAGTTTTATTCTTCATAGCTTTATAGTTGCTATGAATATGTCAATCTGTCATATGAAATACAATAAAATATTTGTTTTCTTTTCCTTCTTCCTTTTATTCATTTTACGTTTTTTTCTCTGCCTTTCCATTTTGTACTTTTGCATAAGGAATATTTAAATTTTCAATAGTTTTTCAAAAAGCCTGCTGTTGAATTTTATTTTTGTATTTCCCCATTCTAATCATTTTCTGATACTCATATGAAAATTTTTAAGTGAACAAAATTTAAGTGGCTTGATAACACACTTTAACATAAAAATCAGGGATTAAAATTGGGGGTGGGAAGCATTTGGATGAATACAAGCAGACAAACATCTTGTCATTTCGAAAGGGTTGTGTATCTTGAATATAGTCCCCATTTGATTGAGTTTGACATAACAAATATAATCTTAAGCGTTAGGTTAGGAATTGATATAAAAATATTTTGATATATGTCAAGACTCCTAAGCAGTGAACCTAGAAATCATGTTTAACTTTTCTATCTTTATCTCTCCAAAGTATTCTGCTGATGACCAAGTTCTAATAATTCTGCCTCAGCAATATGCCTCAAATCTGTTTCTACGTTGTTTTTTTTTTTTTTGGACTGCTTCAGTAAACCTCCACCAGTTTCTCCCCTTTTCACTCTGTTATTTTCCCTGCTACAAAAGTTACCCAAATATCAGATGTGCTCATTGGTTGCCTATTGTAGTAGTTAAAATACCAGGTGCAGAAACTAATTCTGTAGGATTAACAATCAGTCTCCAGAGATGTAGCTCTCTTAACTGGTCCTTATAGAGACAGCCAAGAAAACAGTAGCCTATAGAATGAATTCAAACTCTTTATCATGTTTGTATTCTGATGCCAAGTAGCCTTATCTTTTCTCTTTTGAATAGCTCTCCTTCTTTCCATCTTTTAGTCAGTTTTATCTACATCAAGCTTCTCTATTCCCCAAATAGATTATACATTCTATCTGCCATGTTTGTGTACATTTCTTTCATTTTTCACTCACATACCAATCAGAGTTGGTCGCAGCATATTTACTCCCACTGTACTGCAACCATATGTTGGCTGGTCATTTATCTGTCTGTGTATCTGGCTCAGTAACTTGATGCTGAGAGTCGAGATTAGTTCTTGGTTCTATACAGTCTCTGATAACATGGTAGATAGTGCTTAATAAATGTTTTCAGTTATGTCCGGCTATATATAACATTTGTATGAAAAGTTGAAGACTGTTACACTGTTTTTCTGAATGGTTGTCCAGAGTTCATGTATTAAATTCTTTGTTTTAGAAAATACCAGAAGAATTTAATGTTTTTAACTTAATACAAGAAATGAGAACACAGAGGCATTCTGCAGTACAAACTAAGGTATGTTTTTCTGTTTCACTTTATGAAGTGAATTTTCATAATTGCCTTCATTTTTTAATGTTTCTTCCCTTGTTTATCACTTCATCTCCTTAATAGGAGCAATATGAGCTTGTTCATAGAGCTATCGCCCAACTGTTTGAAAAACAACTACAACTATATGAAATTCATGGCACCCAGAAAATTACTGATGGAGTGGTAGGTGTTCTTTACCTATTAATTTTAGAAAATTTACTTTTTACCAAGATGTGATATTTAGCTTTTTAATTTCCATCTTGTGTTTTATCTAATAATAAATATCTGTTAGTTATTAGTTTTATTTGTTATTTTTTAATTCCTTTTCTTCTCCCTATTTCAGTTTCTACTGTGATGAATATTTAATGACCCTAATAAAAGTTAAATAATATTCTAAATAAAATATAGTTATGAATTTAGATCTTAAAAATTATATAATTCAATATCATTTCAAGTATAGATTACTTTTTAACAAATTAACTGCAGTTTTGTCTCCCCTTCCATCCAACCAAAGTAATTCTAAGTTGATTCTACATGAATTTTATTTTGTTTTTGGTCATCATGATATACAGCTTTGTCATTACTTTGTGCTTTTTAATTAAGTAGAATTATAGGACCACGATTATGTCCCTTTGGGGCTTTAGTTCTTTGTCATTTTAGTGTTAAAAGATTTTATTGGCTATTTTATTGACAAAAGTACTGTTTTCTCACAGTGCTCTCTTCCTGCTTTTTAAAAAAGTACTCCTCTTCCTTCCTCTATATAATCATTCTATCCTTGAAGGTATTGGGCTATTTTTTGGAGTTTTTTTGGATACATTTTTTTATGTCTTTATTATTGAACCTAAGTTAACTGTCACTTGATAAACCAATTTAGCCCCAATAACTTAAGTAAAATGAAGATATTAGTGGTAAAATTTATAACCTTTGTTTTAATTTTTTTCCCCCTCTATGTGGTTTTGGCAATTTCCGAGACTATTTGTTTGAAATATCTTGGTGTTATAAATGAGAGATTTGTTAACCAAATGCTTTAGTGTATTTCCTTTATTAGACATGTGATAGTTTCAGATTTTTAAGATTCACGTATGTGACCTCATTCTTATTTCCTTCATCAACAAAGGAATCATTGTGCAACTATGCCTCGTGTATTATCACATCTGTTTTCTCTTTAGTTTAATTAAAGCCTGTTATAGCCTGTGCTCAACATAGCCAAATATTTTATAATATAGAATAGAATGTCTGTATATTACTGTGTATAATTTTACCTAACTTGAGACTCCTTTAAATTTACAAAAACTAAGTAGGCTACATTTTTCTTTAAACTTTAATTGAAAAATATTTTTATTTTTTTCTGTAAATGCAATATTAATTTCAAAGTTAAAGTTTTTGTATTTCAGAGTTATACCATTTCCTTATATCTAGAAACAAAAATATTTTTAATGTATAGAAATTATTTACATTAATTTTTGTTGAGATATAAACATGTAACATTACTTTCAGGTGTACACCATTGTGATTCAACATTTGCATATATTGTGACATTATCACTATAATAAGTCTAGTTAACATCCATCATCATACATAGTTAACAGAATTTTTTTATTGTGGTTAGAACTGTTAATAATTTATTCTCTTATGTGCTAAGTCGTTTTAGTTGTGTCTGACTCTGTGTGACCCTTTGGACTGTAGCCTGCCAGGCTCCTCTATCCATGGGATTCTTCAGGCAGGAATACTGGAGTGGCTTGCCATGCCCTTCTCCAGAGGATCTTTCTGACCCAGGGACTGAACCCATGTCTCTTATGTCTCCTGCACTGGCGGGCAGATACTTTACCACTGGCACCACCTGGGAAGCCTATATACTCTTAGGAACCTTCAAATATAAAATACAGTATTATTAATTATAGTCACCAAACTGTATATTATATCCCATGACTTACTTATTTTATAACTGGAAATTTGCAAATTTTGACCCTGTTTCATTCACTTTGGGTCTACCACTGACACCACCTCTTTCAAGTACCAATTTGTTTTCTGTATATTTGAGTTTGTTTTTTTGTTTTCTTATTTCACATATGAGATCATACAGTATTTGTCTTTTCTCTGACTTAGATCACTTGGTATAATTCCCTCAAGTTCCATTCATGTTGTTGCAAATGGCAAGATTTCATTCTTTTTTAAGACCAAATGATATTCCATTTGTGTGTGTGTGTGTATCTTCAAGTTAGTGTTTTGTTTTCTTCAGATAAATATACAGAAGTAGAATTGCTGGATCATATGGTAGTTCTATTCTTAATTTTTTGAGGAACCTCTGTGCTGTTTTGTTTAATGGCTGCATCAATTTGCATTCCCACCAACAATACACAAAGGTTCCCTTTTCTTCATATCCTCTGCAACACTTTGTTTTTCCCTTGTCTTTTTGATAATTGCCATTTTGACAGATATGAGGTCTCAGTATGGTTTTGATTTGCATCTCCGTTAAGATTAGTGATGTTGAGCACCTTTTCACATACCTGTTGGCCATCCTTGTGTCTGTCTTTTCAAATCTTTTGCCCATTTTTTAATTGACTTGTTTGTGGTGGGTTTTTTTTTTTTTGCTACAGTGTTATGTGAGTTCCTTAAATTTTTTTAGGTATTAACCCCTCATCAGATACATGGTTTGCAAACATTGGTTCCCGTTTTGTAGGTCACCTTTTCATTTTCCTGATTGTTTGCTTTGCTATGCAGAAGCTTTTTAGTTTGATATAATCTCACTTGCTTAAATTTGCTTTTGTTGCCTTTGCTAGGAAAAAAAAAATTAATACAGTGTTCAGTGTTGTATTTTTTAAAGCTTTTAACTGTATTTAAGTTATCTCCAGAAAATGTGATAAATATTGCATTATTTTCATCTTTGTTTTTCTCATTACCTGAGTTTTCTTTAGATTTTATTCCTAAAATTAAACTTCCTTTTTACTAGCCTGAACTCCACATTATAAGTATAATTTTGTTATAGTTTCCGCCTAGTAGCTCAAAGGTTTACAAATCCCCAAGGAATACAATAAAAATCATAATTATATGAGATTAGATAAAATAACAGACAATAGCAGATAGTAGTTATTTCAGTCCTAGTCTCTCATCTCATTGCCTGGTTATATAGGAGACACATACTACATGCTTGCAACTTTAACTTCTGTTAAAGCTGACAGGGTGACTGCTGAATTTGCCATTGGAACAAGGTGGGTTTTCCTGTTTTGCAAGAGGGAAAAACAATTTTCTATAGAATCCATTCTAAGAAAGCTGTATTTGACAGCTTTGCCAAAGGTTGTGTACCATAATGTCTGGAACTGTATTTTTCAGTGGATGAATGGGTAAAAAAGTGGAAAGACAAGTGGATAGAAGATAAGATAGCTTATCATTTTAGATAAGTTTTTAATGTTTTCCTTTCAAGAAATCTTGTTTTCTAGGTACTTTAAAATATAAATGACTTGTTTTTTAAACATGTTTATATATGGTTGGAAGCACAAATCCCAGTCGGAGAAATGTGGGATCTAAAAAATTGGGGGAAATTATCTTAGAACTGTATAATGAGTAAAATGATTTGATATATATTACTTACATTACACAAGAGAAGACTCGACACGTGGACATCACCAGATGGTCAACACCGAAATCAGATTGATTATATTCTTTGCAGCCAAAGATGGAGAAGCTCTATACAGTCAGCAAAAACAAGACCAGGAGCAGACTGTGGCTCAGATCATGAACTGCTTATTGCCAAATTCAGACTTAAATTGAAGAAAGTAGGGAAAACCACTAGACCATTCAGGTATGACCTAGATCAAATCCCTTATGAGTATACAGTGGAAGTGACAAATAGATTGAAGGGACTAGACCTGATAGACAGAGTGCCTGATGAACTATGGACAGAGGTTCGTGACATTGTACAGGAGACAGGGATCAAGAAAATCCCCATGGAAAATAAATGCAAAAAAGCAAAATGGCTGTCTGAGGAGGCCTTACAGATAGCTGGGAAGAGAAGAGAAGCGAAAAGCAAAGGAGAAAAGGAAAGATATTCTCATCTGAATGCAGAGTTCCAAAGAATAGCAAGGAGAGATAAGAAAGCCTTCCTCAGCGATCAGTGAAAAAAATAGAGGAAAACAACAGATTGGGAAGACTAGAGATCTCTTCAAGAAAATTAGAGATACCAAAGGAACATTTCATGCAAAGATAGGCTCGATAAAGGACAGAAATGGTATGGACCTAACAGAAGCAGAAGATATTAAGAAGAGGTGGCAAGAATACACAGAACTGTACAAAAAAGATCTTCATGACCCAGATAATCATGATGGTGTGATCACTCACCTAGAGCCAGACATCCTGGAATGTGAAGTCAAGTGGGCCTTAGAAAGCATCACTACGAACAAAGCTAGTGGAAGTGATGGAATTCCAGTTGAGCTATTTCAAATCCTCAAAGGTGATGCTGTGAAAGTGCTGCACTCAATATGCCAGCAAATTTGGAAAACTCAGCAGTGGCCACAGGACTGGAAAAGGTCAGTTTTCATTCCAATCCCAAAGAAAGGCAATGCCAAAGAATGCTCAAACTACCGCACAATTGCACTCATCTCACATGCTAGTAAAGTAATGCTCAAAGTTCTCCAAGCCAGGCTTCAGCAATACGTGAACCGTGAACTTCCAGATGTTCAAGCTGGTTTTAGAAAAGGCAGAGGAACCAGAGATCAAATTGCCAATATCCGCTGGATCATCGAAAAAGCAAGAGAGTTCCAGAAAAACATCTATTTCTGCTTTATTGACTATGCCAAAGCCTTTGACTGTGTGGATCACAATAAACTGTGGAAAATTCTGAAAGAGATGGGAATACCAGACCATCTGACCTGTCTCTTGAGAAACCTGTATGCAGGTCGGGAAGCAACAGTTAGAACTGGACATGGAACAACAGACTGGTTCCAAATAGGAAAAGGAGTACGTCAAGGCTGTATATTGTCACCCTGCTTATTTAACTGATATGCAGAGTACATCATGAGAAATGCTGGGCTGGAAGAAACACAAGCTGGAATCAAGATTGCTGGGAGAAATATCAATAACCTCAGATATGCGGATGACACCACCCTTATGGCAGAAAGTGAAGAAGAGCTAAAGAGCCTCTTGATGAAGGTGAAGGAGGAGAGTGAAAAAGTTGGCTTAAAGCTCAATGTTCAGAAAACTAAGATCATGGCATCTGGTCCCATCACTCCATGGGAAGTAGATGGGGAAACAGTGGAAACAGTGTCAGACTTTACTTTTTTGGGCTCCAGAATCACTGCTGATGGTGACTGCAGCCATGAAATTAAAAGGCGCTTACTCCTTGGAAGGAAGGTTATGGCCAACCTAGATAGCGTGTTTAAAAGCAGAGCATTACTTTGCCAACAAAAGTCTGTCGAGTCAAGGCTATGGTTTTTCCAGTGGTCATGTATGGATGTGAGAGTTGGATGGTGAAGAAAGCTGAGCGCAGCAGAGTTGATGCTTTTGAACTGTGGTGTTGGAGAAGACTCTTGAGAGTCCCTTGAACTGCAAGGAGATCCAATCAATCCATCCTAAAAGAGATCAATCCTGGGTGTTCATTGGAAGGTCTGATGTTGAAGCTGAAGCTCCAATACTTTGGCCACCTCATGTGAAGGGTTGACTCATTGGAAAAGACCCTAATGCTGGGTAGGATTGGGGGCGGGAGGAGAAGGGGACGACAGAGGATGAGATGTTTGGATGGCATCACCGACTCGATGAACATGGGTTTGGGTAGACTCCGGGAGTTGGTGATGGACAGAGAGGCCTGGCGTGTTGCAATTCATGGGATCGCAGAGAGTCGGACACGACTGAGCGACTGAACTGAACTGAACTGAACTTACATTTTTGAACCTATGCTCTGAGAAATAATCATAAATCTCCATTTATTATTTCTCTGACTACTTAATATGGAAGTTGAGGAATTAAAAAGAAAAACCTCTTAAAGCTCTATGTTCTGGAATTATTTTTGTAGAGATTTTAGTTTGAAATGCTAGTCAACACTATGGCTCTTTAATAAATAGTATGTTAGAGATATTTACAACTACAACTAAAATCGCTTCCAAGAGTAGGAGATCTAAAGAGAAAATTTGTTTTCAAATTCAGTAGCATGGACTTGGGATATAGAAATACCCCAGTGAGCAAGTATCTCTAATGTGTGCACCATCAGTTGACACCAGAATTTTCGGTTTTAGGATTATTGAGTAACAACAACAATAATTTGTGTTATGATCCTTGTTATGTTTATGTTGTACATTTTAGTAGTGATATTATTGAATTCTGAGTTTTTTCCTCATATGTGTTTGTTTTTTTTTAAGCACCTTGTTTTAATATATATTTTGTCCTGCAACTGATAATACATCCTTAGTTCAGTTCAGTTCAGTCGTTCAGTCATGTCCAACTATTTGCGACCCCATGGACTGCAGCACGCCAGGCCTCCCTGTCCATTACCAGCTCCCAGAGTTTACTCATGTCCATCGAGTCAGTGATGCCATCCAACCATCTCATCCTCTGTCGTCCCCTTCTCCTCCTGCCTTCAATCTTTCCAGCATCAGGGTCTTTTCTAATGAATTGGTTCTTCACATCAGGTGGCCAAAGTATTTGAGTTTCAGCTTCAGCATCAGTCTTTCCAATGAATATTCAAGACTAATTTCCTTTAGTTTGGACTGATTGGATCTCCTTGCAGTCCAAGGGACTCACAAGAGTCTTCTCCAACACCACAGCTCAAAAGCATCAATTGTTCAGCGCTCAGCTTTCTTTATTACCCAACTCTCACATCCATACATGACTTACTGGAAAAACCATAGCCTTGACTAGACAGATCTTTGTTGGCAAAGTAATGTCTCTGCTTTTTAATACGCTGTCTATGTTGGTCATAACTTTTCTTCCAAGGAGCAAGTGTCTTTTAATTTCATGGCTGCAGTGATTTTGGAGCCCCCCAAAATAAAATCTGCCACTGTTTCCACTGTCTCCACATCTATTTGCCATGAGGCAATGGGAACGAATGCTATAATCTTAGTTTTCTGAATGTTGAGCTTTAAGCCAACTTTTTCACTCTCCTCTTTCACTTTCATCAAGAGGCTCTTTAGTTCTTTGCTTTCTGCCATAAGAGTGGTGTCATCTTTAAGTATTTGATTATTAGGTTCTAATTGTTTTTTTTTTGTGGCCCTTGATACAGCTCTGTTATCTGGAAATATTAATACATAAAATAACTTTAGTGAAATGGGTGAAGGTGGTTAGAAGTTTTTTAAAAAGTAATTTTAGTAATCTCTGCTTGAAACAAACAATATACTAGAACCTAATCTCTGGTAGATTCTTTAATTTTTAAAATACTTTTCAACTTCAAAAGTTGGTGATTGTTTTAACTGCTAATAAAAGTAGCCAAAGAGAGCAGTATACATTAGGACAAATGTGGGGACAAAAGGTGTATATATAAGAGGATCAGAAGATATAAAAGTACAGCAAACATTATTGTAGGTAAAAACTAGGAATCCAAGAACATTGTTCCGTTCTTAAGTCCAGGGAGTAGGAGGATTTGTTCTTGCAGTGTGGGCAGTGGCTCTCTTGAGTTGCATTTCTGCATTGCCACATTGATTCCTTTAATCATTGGAAATTCAACATGCTCAAAATCTGACCTCCCCCAGGTCTTTTCCTCTTTTGTCCCTTTTTGTTAATGGTACTCTTTCACCCAGAATAAGGAGTCTTAATGACACCTTCTTTCCTTGTCACATATAGTCATTTGCCTGCAAATACCCTTACTTTCTCTTCCTGTTCCAGTCCCACCTGTTCTGTACCTCACTCCTCTGTTTTCCTTGTCAATGTCTTATCCACCCCTTAATGCCACTCTGCATGATACGTTCATATTTTCAACTTCTTAATATTTTCCCAACTATATCCTTAATAATCTCATCTATAACATTTTCTTTCTCTGATTTCATAGCTTCAGTGTACAGATTTTACCACTTTATCATTTACTACCCTTTCACTTTTTTGTTGGATGGTTATATAATTCTTGAAATTAGGGGCCATGTCCTTTACATTTTTGTATCTTTTCCAATGCTTGCTGTTCTAAAATTGAAAATGCGCTGAAAACGTACGGTTGGTGTGTTTGTGTGTTTGGTATTTGGCAGCAAAACCTGACTTGACATGACATGAGGCTATTTATCTTTTAATTATTACAAATTGCTGTGTTTTTGTAGGTTAGAAACAGTTATTTAACCTACTTAGAATATTTATATAGATTTTGGTACAAAAATATTAATGAGTGTTATTTTGGGTGTATGATTGTTTAATTGATAGAAATAATAAGCAAATGAATTACTACCATGTTAGAGGAATCTTTAGGATGCAGAGTCTAAATTCTGGTGATAGTTGAGGATCTAAAAGTGTAGTAATGAAAAGTCCTGATTTACTTGAAGCAAAACCAGTTTATACTTGTTGTCTAGGTGTAAGTCCTAATTTGGACAATAAATTCCATGGTCACCCTATCTATAGCAGATATCCCTACTGCAGAAGCCTCTAATTTGAGAGGTGGTAATGAAGGATGAAAACTTTCATCTCATAATGTAACACTTGTTTTGATTAGAACAAGGTACTCAGTAAGATGTGTAAGACACTTCAAATGCATCTGATATTAGGAGACGGGTGCACTAAAATTTGCTGTAGAGTTAAAGTCTCTGATTCCTTTTGTTGGGAGTACTTAGTTAAAAAAGGACATTGCCAAGAAACTGTTATGTAAAGAAGATGCCATGATGGACATGGAAGAGGTTTGTTTGATTTAAAAAAAAAAAAAAAAAAGCAAACTATAGTTTCAGAGATTTTAGTTGACACAGTTCATAGGGTCACAAAGAGACAGACACAACTGAGTGACTAACTTTTTAGTTGACTATAGTACCTAGAAAGATGTTTGTTTGTTTTCTAGAATTATCTAAGATGTAGGCAAGGGTGAAAATCATTCTTGTCTTCTGGCCCAGAATTAACACAGCCTGCTGCTGCTGCTAAGTCGCTTCAGTTGTGTCCGACTCTGTGTGACCCCATAGACGGCAGCCCATCAGGCTACCCTGTCCCTGGGATTCTCCAGGCAAGAACACTGGAGTGTGTTGCCATTTCCTTCTCCAGTGCATGGAAGGGAAAAGGGAAAGTGAAGTCGCTCAGTCATGTACTACTCTTAGCGACCCCATGGACTACAGCCTACCAGACTCCTCTGTCCATGGGATTTTCCAGGCAAGAGTACTGGAGTGGGTTGCCAGTGCCTTCTCCATAACACAGCCTAGCTATATAAAAATGAGGTACTTTCTGAAGCTAAACTAATTCAAGACAATGTTTTATATAATAATTTCACATCTCTATTCACAATCATAACTAAATACAACCTAAAGATGTACTAACTCTGGATCATCCCTTTTAATGACTTCACTGGTCCATGTCACCAGCAAGAACCGAGTATATCCCTGGATAGGCTCTGCCTGCCTGTTTTGGGTCCATTTGGTTAGGCAGTGATGTAGGGGTTGTGTACCCTAATGGAGTAGGCATTCTGTGTTGACAGACGGATGGTGGAGCAGTGAATGATTAAAGTTCATTTCATAACCTGTTTAAAAATAGTAGGTAGCAATAGGTGTTTCCAAGAAGTTTAGGAAAGGTGAAGGACATAAGAATTACTTTGTGGTTCCTCCTTCCCCGACATCTGCATGTTATGAATCTAGTGGTAGTGATGCCTTAAAAAAAAGATCTTTGATCTTCCTTTTCTTGAAACATCTGTTTCTTTGCAGGAGCATTTGAAGTATGTTGAAATGCTGCTCTATATGATTGACTTTTTTAGTAACTAGAGATGGACTTTTTTTATATATTAATTTTTCTCATTGAATTTGGCTTTTCATTCTTAAATACAGAAGATATAATACCTATTTTATTATTTAGCAAAATTAACATTGTTTTAAAAATTCAAAAGCCCAATAAAAAAGTTTATCTGAAACATGAGGAAGGAAAATTATTTTTCCCTTAACCGTAATGAAGCTTTTTTTCCTCTTGGCAGAATGAAGTTAACACTGAAAATATGATCAGCTCCATAGATCATGACAAACAAGATTCTCCCCCTCCAAAACCACCAAGGACCCGCAGGTATTGTATGTCACATTTTGTTTAAAAGGATACTTAACTTTTACTTACTGTTACTAAAACAACAACAAAAATCTGAATATTACTAAGTTTTTTTTTTTTTTAATAACTTCTTTTATCATTCTGTTGTTTAGAATGTAGCATATGTATGGCAGCTGATCTCATAATGGTATACTATAAAAAATTCTTTTCAATTTAGATAAATTTTCAGTAGTATACCAGAACAGTGAGCATAATCATGAATTGATTATAGCTGGTCTTTTGGTATGGTACAACTAATATTTTAGCTATTCTAAAGATTTATTTCAGTTTTCTAATAACAAGTAATAAGACTGTCAAATTATTTGCATGTTGAAGTTATATGAAGAGGTTAAATAATATTATTAGCAAAGATGAGTTAATTTATCTCTAGATTATCTTAATCTCATACCAAGTGCTCATTTATAATAGATAAAAATATATATTCCTGTTAACCTTTTTCTCTCCCATTTCTTTTAGGTTAGTGCTAGGTCAGGTAGATGGTAGTGTGGAAGGAATATAGATAGTCAAAATGATTTTGTTTCAAATCCTTTTCAGCTGCTTACGAGCTTTGAAGTTGTAAGTGACTTAATTTATTTGATTTTTGTTTTCTGTTTGTTCGGTTGGTTCGTTGGTTTCTTTTTAAGTATTTTCCTGAGGAATAAATGAAATGAAGTATATGAAAGTGCTACGTATAGGACATGGCACATACTTGGTTTTCACCAAATGTTGGTTTTCTCTTTACAATGTGGAGTTAAGATTGAGTTAATGAATTAAAAGGAAGTGCAGTGGAAGATAATACTGTTGGAATGACTTTACTATGTCTTATCCCGAGCATAGATCTGCCCAAACAGCTTGACCTTCCTCAAAGTAGAACTTCTTTGTATAGGATTAAACCTATAGACTGTTTAAACTTATAGATTGTCAGTTCTCTAACTTTTTTGTCTTCCATATTATTTCTTTAGAGTCCTAAAGACACTATAATGACCTTAAAGGAAATTAAGAAACATTATTTTGCTACACTAAAGTCTTTTCATTTGGATTTTGAGATTGAGCCAAGGTAGAGGTCCTCAAAGTGTGCACTGATATTTGTGATTGATATGGTCATCTACCTCCAACAACAAATAGTGGTAGCCTCTTCCTAATTTTGAAGGAGAAAAAATGAGTAGAGTGTTCTGAATTTTAAACCCTTCTCATACACCTTTTTTAAAACTTTGACTCCTGTTTTTTTTCAACAAACAAAAAGGTAATTTTAAAAAGTAGTAAATGAGTGTTGACAGGAAAATGTTCATTCAACTTATGTCAGGGTTTTATTTGGTGATAGATACTCAAATTTTTATGTGTGTGTGATTTTGTATAACACACTTAGGTCATCTTCTTTCTTATTCATGCAGTAAATTGGCAGAATTTCATTGTGTTCCACAAAGAATACTTTGTTAACTGAAAATAAAATCCAAATAGCATAAGACTGATAAAAAAGCAGTATATTTTGTTTTTTAGTATGGCTGCAGTAAGCAAGTTAATCTGTTGTATAGATTATATTGGAGTTATTGGAGAAGAAGGCCCGTTTGTTGTATTAGATTTAGTCAGTCATATGATTCTGGTTTATAAATATGTAAATTGTAGATTTAAAATGAACAGAGCCAGGAATTATCAGACATTTGATAAAAGATTCTAACATAAAAGACATATCCAAATAAGCAGGAAAAAAGGGGACATGGATGAAATAGAGACAACACACAATGTGGGGAGGGGCCTGTCTGTTTTCTCAGTACTTAATATTACAACCATGAAATAAGAACCAGAGAGCCAGATCATAATAAAGAAGATACTCTTGAAAATTAAAAATAATAGCATATGTTTTTAAAATTAAAATTTAATTTTAATTAAGGAAGGCTCGAAGATAAGGAAATTTCCCAAGAAAATGAACAAAAAGAGAAAATGTGGAGAAAAGATATTAGGGAATCAAACTAGGAAGTATGTCACATAGTAATAGTAGTAATAGTAACTAAAACTAAACCTAGCCATAGTCTGGAAGGAGACTGGAAGAGAATAAATTAGCAAAGAAGTAAGTCCCTAGTATTCACATAAATGTTTGTATAGAAAGTTCTCAATATAATCGATTAAAAACTGTAATACAAAGGACTTTAAAAAGTTAACACTGTGAGAATGTGGGCTTCCCTGGTGGCTCAGATGGTAAAGAATCCACCTGCAATGCAGGAGACCTGGGTTTGATCCCTGGGTTGGGAAGATCCCCTGGAGGAGGGCAACCCACTCCAATATTCTTGCCTGGGGAATCCCCATGGACAGAGGATCCTGAGGGGCTGCAGTCCATGGGATCGCAGAGTCAGACACAACTGAGCAATTAAGCATGCTTGAGATTATAGAACATCAAAGGTTTTTTGTTTTTTTTTTTAAAGGAGAACCTGAAAGCTCTAAGAGGGAGAAAAAACAGCTCACATTCAAAGGAACAGGAATCATAATTCTGATAAGAAGTTCTGAAGGAAAGTTACATCTAGTCTAGAATTATATACCTTTTCCAAAAGTTAGTAACCTTGAAAATATAATAATTATATAGGCCTCAGGAAATTTGTTTTCTATTTATAGTTTTTAAGAAGCAGTTGGAGGGTATAACCCACTAAATCAACCGTGTGTACCTAGAAAAAGGAAGATAGGATCTGGGAATCAGGATTGTCTGCTCTGTGGTGGCCTCAGCGGCCAGTGGTCCAAACTGGAGTGGGAAGCTTAAGGTTTCTAAGAGGGATGTCTCTGTGGTATTGATGGTTATGTGGTGTTTTTGACCAGTTGAGAGGAGGTATTCAAATCTGCAGAAAAATTTGAAGGACTGAATTACTGATAATATATACAAAACCCAAGGCAGTTATTAGGGGAAAACGAGAGTTATGTAAGAAAAAATAGGAAATGATGCTATCATTGCTGTGAATGATAGCTTTAGTCATAAGACTGAACTAACCAAACATTAGTAGTCTTGGGAAGATGGAGAAGACATTTACGTAGCTGGAAGACAGTAAAGTATGTGTGAAATAGAAAGATCCAGAATAAGTTTGTGCATTTTATAATATTTTGAAATATGGGTGTAAATCTTAGAAGCAGCAGTTTTTAAAAAGTTGAAACTTTAGGAGGGAGAAATGGAGAGAATAGCATGTAATACACTACTGTGTGTAAAGTGGATAGCCAGTGGGAATTTGCTGTGTGACTCAGGGAACTCAAACTGGGGCTCTGTGACAACCTAGAGGGGTGGGATGGAGTGAGAGGTGGGAGGGAGATTCAAGAGGGAGGGGACATATGTATACCTATGGGTGATTCATGTTGATGTATGGCAGAAACCAACACAATATTGTAAAGTGGTTATCCTTCAATTAAAGTTGAAAAAGAAAGAAAGTTGAAATTTGATGTTTCAGGGTAACTGGAGGGCCGGGAGGGGACAGCTGGTTTTTTATTAAAATTCTTACTATTATTTGACTTCTTGAAACAATGTTCATGTATTACTGCCTTGTTAAACGTTTAATTTTCTTAGTTGGGCAAATTTTAATCTTTTATTCATAACTACAGAGTTTATTTACTGACTTTTAACATAAGAGGCTTAGCTATATAACTTACCTATCAACTTATTTTTTAAAAGGATGAACATTCTTATAATACCTTTTTTTTTCATGTTTTCCAGTTGCCTTGTAGAAGGGGATGCTAAGGAAGAAATACTGCAGCCTCCAGAACCTCACCCAGTGCCCCCCATCTTGACACCTTCTCCCCCTTCAGCTTTTCCAACAGTCACTACTGTGTGGCAGGACAATGACAGATACCATCCAAAGCCAGTGTTGCACATGGTTTCATCAGAACAACCTTCAACAGACCTCAACAGAAACTATAATAAATCAACAGAACTTACAGGGAAAAATGAATCAACTGTTGAACAGATAGATAAAAAATTGGAGCGAAATTTAAGTTTTGAGATTAAGAAGGTTCCTCTTCAAGAAGGACCAAAAAGTTTTGATGGGAACACACTCTTGAATAGGGGACATGCAATTAAAATTAAATCAGCTTCGGCTTCACCGTGTACAGTTGATAAAATCTCTAAGTCACAGGAATTGAGTTCAAGAGATCAAAAAGTTGATGATATTTCCCAGAATTCTTGTGTGGACTGCAATGCAACACAGTCAAATAAAGATCCGATTATTCTACCAGAAGCATCACAGAAGAATTCAGACACACCTCCAAGGCCAGACCACTTACCTCTTGATGGAAAAGGACATTTAACGTGGTCATTTCATGGACCTGAGAACACTCTACCCATGCCTGATTCATCTGAAGGCAAATCCTCAGATATCCACTGTCAAACAATGAAAACTGTGAGTTCAACACCAAGCCCCACAATTCAAGTTGAAACCCATGATCTTGCAGATCATCATGACAGTTCCCCTCTATTCAGAGCACCCCTCAGTTTTACTAATCCTCTTCACTCTGATGACTCTGACTCAGATGAAAGGAACTCTGATGGTGCTGTGACCAAGAATAAAACCAGTATTTCAACAGCAAGTGCCACTGTTTCTGCTGCCACTAGTAGCATTTCTACAAGGAAAGTATTAACAATGTCCATTGCTAGACATGATATAGCGGGAACAATACATTCAGGTGCTGAAAAAGGTAATAATAATAGTATCTACACTTAAAAATTTTTACTCTGTGCCAGTCAGTCACTGTTCTAAGCAGTTTTGTTATATTAATTCATTATGTTTTATTCCACACATTACTATGGAACATACAGCAAAATTTAATTATTTTTTATGCTAATTTTTTTTTTAAAGTAAGCCTCTACTGTTGGCTTTCCTGGTGGCTCAGTGGTAAAGAATCGGCCTGTCATTTCAGGAGACATGGGTTTGATCCTTGGGTCAGGAAGATCTCTTGGAGAAGGAAATAGCAACCCACTCTAGTATTCTTGCCTGGGAAATCCCATGGACAGAGGAACCTGGTGGGCTACAGTCTATGGGGTCACAAGAGTCAAACATGACTTAGCAACTGAACAATAACAACAATTTATTTTTATTGTTACCTTAGTTTGATCACATTGCATTACCAGACTTTGTGTTTCCAAAATATTTCAGTTGTAACTGAAAACTTTCTCTCCTTATATCTTACAATTCTTAGTATAAATGGGTTAAAAGTTTCTATGACTGAATAGTTAGAAATAATTTAGAGAAGGTAGAATTACTTAAAGTGACACTGACATAAGTACTGTAGAATGGCTTGATTGGCTATTTAATTTCACCCATGTATGTTACAGAAAGTAAGGGATTCCCAGTTGGCTCAGTGGTAAAGAATCCGCCTACCAGTGCAGGAAATGAGGGTTCTATCCCTGAGTTGGGAAGATCCTCAGGAGAAAGAAATGGCAACCCACTCCAGTATTCTTACCTGGAAAATCCCATGGACAGAGGAGTGGGCTACAATCCACAAAGAGTTGGACACGACTTAGTAACTAAACAACAAAAACGTAACAGATATCTATTTCATTATCTTGTATGATCTTTTAACTACACCATACCTTTTTAAAATTGTTCTTAGTAAAGGCTCCTTTCAACACTGAGTTTAACCAAGGAGCAATATTGCAACTGCTTAACAGAATATGGGAAGTTTAATTCAGTTAGTAAAAAATGAGATATTTCCATATCTAGTCATCAGTGCTACTACTGTTGAATTAATGACTCTTTAAGCAATCTAAGCATTTCAAGATAACACATGCCCTAAGTTCCATGATGTATTATTGGGTCTTGAAACTCCTCTTTATTTTTTTATTTTTATTTTTTAGTTCTACCAGTTTATTGCTACCAACTCGTCTCCCTCCACCCTCGTGCACACATGCTCAGTCATGTAACCCCATGGACTGCAGCCCACCAGGCTCCTCTGTCCATGGACTTTTCCAGGCAAGAATACTGGAGTGGGTTGCCATTTCCTTCTCCAGAAACTCCTCTTTAATCTGATAAAAATTACCATGATTGCTATCTTAAACAGACTGTAAAGTTGAGAGCAAATATATAAACACAAAAGCTATTTACTGATAGATTGATTATCAATGGTCTTTTACTTGTCCATGAACTTTGGTAGTGACACATACAGACTGCTATTTATTATGTGCAGGCAAAATTAGCACTGTGAACATGAAAGATGACTTTTTCTAATTCTGATCTGATAAGTACACCCATATTGCGGTACCTGTTTTCCTCACCTCAAACATTCTTTGTTATCATTTTCTTTATTTGGGGGATGTATCTGATAGAGTAGATGAGAGTCTAAGCTAGTTTCTTAAATTTACTAAGAACTAAGCTAGTTCTTGATTCTTCTGCATTTTATTTGAGGGATCTTTAGAAGATATTAGTTGCCATAGTAAATACAACAGTTTGGCGTAATTTAAAATTGTTAATATTTTTTCCCTCAACTTCAGGATTTGAAAAATAACTGCTAAGTTATAGCTACACAAGAAAATACTTAGACAAGAAATTGTCATTTTTGGTTTTTTTGTTTGTTTTAGCATACCAGGCAGTGCAGTGTGACCAAAACTATGCTTAAATGACTTTGGCATTAAAGATTTTCCTGTAGAACATTCTGTGTTGCAACATAACTACAGGCAGTTCTTTTTTTGTTTGTTTTTGTTTTGATCACACTGTACTGGGATCTTAGTTCCCTGACCAAGGCTCGAAATTATATACTCTGCAGTGGAAGTGTGGATTCTTAACCACTGGACTGCCGGGGAGGTCCCTCAAGCAGTCCTAAATTTTAATGTTATTCATTCTTTACCTTGTAGGTGAACCATTGGCACCAGGATTAGATTATTGTTTGCTTGTTTGTTTTAAAATTTGTTATGGAATAATTTTGATGCCTGAAACAACCTTTTGCATAAGTTATTGCCTGAAAACAAATTCCTGGCTATGAATTCTGATTTTAATATTGACTCAGGCCTCCTGAACGATTTCTCAAACATGGCTACACTAGGCTCCCACAAAGTGTATTATTTACAAAAGTCTATGAAAATGTGCATCTCTGGTTAGCTAACATCTGAAACAGAATTTTATTACACAGAAAAGGCAATTCAAAGATCCAAGGAGAAACATGCAATTGAGAAGCCAAGTTTACGGTTAGAAAATAAAGTCTTAAAAATGAGGACTGTTACAACAGAAGAGGTATAGAGTTTCCAAAAGATACTTGATACTTGATGTGAACAACCAGACTACTTACTGATTTGTTCACTTAATTATGAAATGACACCACAGTGCCAAGATTATGCATTCCTTCCTTCCAATACCCATCTCTTCACTGTGAGCTGTTAGTAACAAAGGGGCAAGGGGAAATAGGATTAATACTCATACTGTTACTGCCAGGCAAGGTGGATAATTCTTTTACTTGCTTGACTTTATATGCAAGAAAGAGTTACAGTACTGATGTTATGTATATAAAGTACTGGGCTGGAACTCTTCTCAGGAGAATCCTGGGGGCTGTATTTTCTTTGGCTTCAGTTAAATAAATGTAGGAAGGACCAGAATAATCATACCTGGCCTCATGCATGTTTAAAATTGCAAAGGCTTTTTTTGATTTTCACTCTCTTTTTAATGCATGTCCTGTCAAATGTAAAACAGCAAAGTATCATAGCACAGTTGTTAATATTTTTAAGGGTTAGGGAGATACAGAATTGTATCTTCATATTTTCTTTAGCTACCTCCAGTGAAACGTCAAAGGATCTAATAGTCTTCATGTGGATCATAAGGCTAACTGATGAGACTTACTTAATGCATTATCTTTTCCAAGAGCTAATTTTGTTTTTGCTGATGAAAAGCTTTTATAATATGGCTTCAATCGGTATTCTCAAAGTATGGTTATATGACAATGTTCACAAGATTTTAGGCATTAAATAAATGAACATTCCAAAAAAAATTTCTTTTTCATGTGAATCATTTTACTGGACCCTTTTTAAAAATTATTTTTAATTGGAGGATAATTGCTTATCAATATTATGTTAGTTTCTACCATACGTCAACATGGATCAGCCATAGGTATACATAAGTCCCCTCTCTTGCCCTAAGATTTGTAATGGTTATATTTTGTGTATTAGAAAAATAAATAGCACTGTCAATCTATTTTAGTCATGGATATTTATTTAAAACATGACTGAAGTACATCATTAAGTTGAAAATGAGTGGGATTTAAATATATATTTATATGGTCCACAGTATGGCAAAACTCATAAAAGGAGTTAAGCAGTTGATTATAGTTTGGGAAACACTGATTTCAAATGACAAAGCTTCCCTTCGTGGACTCAAAGGATCATCAGCAAGCCCAGTAGAAAAGGCACTTCCTTGCTGACTTCTCTATGGGAGATGCCTTCAAACTCAGAGGACAGTATGGTTGATGCCTAGAGGGTGTCAGGAGAATCACGGTAGTCATTTCCTCTGTGCAACAATGATGGAGGTTTTTTTGCTCAGTAAGCTTCCTAATTCTTTTTGATAATGAGTCTAGTGATAAGGATATCTTGTTTATTTTTTGCACTTTTAAAGACTGGTTCTCTTAGATACTTGTGACAGTGATCTTTAAGAATGTCAAAAAAGCTCTCATTTTGTTTAGATAACAAGTTCATTTTTAAATGAGTTAATATTTCTAACAAGTTCATAATTTGTGTAAATTTTATGTATTTAATATAGATGTTGATGTTAGTGAAGATTCGCCTCCTCCCCTACCTGAAAGAACTCCTGAATCATTTGTATTAGCAAATGAACACAGTGAGTGTATCTTCTGATTTTGTGTATTTTATACTCGAATAATAAGCTCTGAAAAACATGGCTAATTATAATCTGTTGCTCTTGAGCTGTATATTTAAATTCAAAAACAAGTTTGAATTTATACTGATAAATGTTTTTAATACTTTGTATGAAAAATACCTTAAAATGGTGTTTTTATTTGCTAAGACTGCTAATAAAATGGCTGAATTTATGTCAAATACTATAATTCAGTTAAATGTAATTGTAACAGTATATAATTTGTCTTTTCATTCATTAAAAACAGCACTTACATATGAAAAGACATACATTTAAATTCTGTTGTTGGCAGCGTCACTCAGGTGATGTTGTGTGACACTTAAGTCCACAAGAATATCAGTGAAAAGTGGGAGAAAGTGAACACATACATATTTCTCCTCCTCATCCTGAAAAAGAGTACAGAAACAACTTTACTGTATTTACAATGTCTTGTGCTCAGTGGAGGTGCTCACTACCAGTCTTATCTGTTGCATTTTACCAATATTTTATTAATTTTAACTGATTTTAAGAGTTTAAAAAAAAATAGTGAAGCTGTAAACTTCACTAATACTAAATAAGTAAATCTGTCATACCTGTAGATTACAATGTGCTTATATAAGCTCTGATAATGGAAATTTTAAATTTTAAGAAGAAAAAATTGAAGGAATATTCTTCAGGTAATAAAAACTGGGAAAAGATTTAGTGGAAGTGATAATTTCTAAAGATCTGTAGTATCTGTTTTTAAATGTTACCTGAATGCAAGAAATTTCAAGAATTAAAGATGTTAGTTTTAATTGTAAGATTTTATTTTTCTCAGATACATCTGTAAGAGCTGAGTGGAGTGAACATCAAAATCAGGAACAGTCTGAACAAAGAAAACCTGAAGTGAGTCTTTTGGGTATTAGAACAGCTATAGCTCAATATTTTTGTTCTTAACAAAATTGATCTTAACAGTTGTTTATTGTAATAACTGTTACCTTAAGACTATTAAATATAATTTTTGATAATTGTATCTTATGCTAGGATTTCAGATAAAAAGCCTATATAAAATGCCAGATCAAAATTTTTTTTAAAGAACATCATGACCATCACTTCAGAGTATTATTTTCCAAGCTGCTTTTGAAATTTGTAAATTATGCCTTGTTTCATACCATTTTGGAGGTATGAATGGAACAGGAGTTACTATTTTCAGGGTCGTAGTACATCCTAGATTTTGTTCTTTCCATTATAAAATCAGGTATATAGTCTATCCCGTTGTTTCTTCTGGTTATGTGAGGTTTACTTTCACATTCAGGAAATGTTTTGGTAGCTCAATATTTTAGCAATGGGATTGCTATTTTTATCAATGTTAATATTTTGCATATTTTCCTCATTTGAATATCTCTGAAATTGGAGTTTATCTTAAAATTGGTTAAAAAAAGCATTGTGATATACTTTAACTGGTACATAAAGTATTGGTAACATAATAATAAAGATATGTCTTATGGTCAGTAATATAATTTGATGAATACAGTAGAGGCTTGGCAAAATGCACTTGTATGCATATTATCTCATCAGTAAATGCTGCAAGTTCAGTCTTCATCCAGAGGGAAAAATGAATTTCCCTGTCTTTTTATTCCCAATATAAAAATACCACATTAAAACTTTTTAACTCTTAATTGAAAAGATCTTTGTTTTCTTTTCCTTTGACACTGAGAGTCTTGACAGATCTTGATTTATTGGGATATATACTCATAACACCACATTTTTATACTTTGTGCATGAAAGGAATATACTATAATAGTTTTTGAATGTCTTCCTTATAGGGCTTGATAACCTCTAGAAGTGAAACATGTGGTAAGTTGGATTGTGTTCTTTTCTGCTATAGATTATATAGATTAAGTTACATAAAATAGCATGTCTCATGGTGTACACATTTGGTTATTTGTTTGTTTTTGTTGTTATTACTTGGTTATTTCTCCATGTGAAAAAATATGTAGGATGACTTTTCTGAAACCTGAATTATGTAGTGTAATTCTTTTAAATTTATTATTATACCAGGTATTATTATGGGTCAGGAGCATAACAGCATTTATCATCAGTCATTAATGGCTGATGGGAAGGAAATTATTTTTAGAATATTTTCTTATATTTTATTTCTGTTGTTTATAAAAACACCTAGAATCTAGATGTGACAGTGATTTGAATAAATGCCCGAAATTAACCTACATGATAGAATTGGGTTGTTTTAGAAATTTTTTTAGGACTTTCACATTTGTGAAGGCCTGTAAGATTATGTTAGCTCAACCCAGTGTTATAATGCCAAGTTAGAAAATTTTTCCATTGCATTACTTTTACTATCATAGTAAAATAGGTCAAGTTGTTGTTCATTCCTTTAAAGGAGTAACCATGTGAGTGGCTCACCGAACATCCTAGCCTGTACAATTCCCTCAATTTATCTATCATCTCTGCACTAACCTCTCTTCTGCCTCAGCTGCTGTCTTCCTGAATCTGTGCCTGGTCGGGCTCATTCCATCACATAAACTCTTTATTACTCTCTATTTACTTTTCTGAGGCAACATATAAGGAAAAAGAGCAGAAGTTTTAGCGTCAAGCCTACTGAGATTGGAATCTTATTTTTGCCATTTTACTTATGACGTAGCTTTGGGAAGTGACCTAATCTTTCTAGGCCTCAATTTCTTCTCTGTGAAATGCAGATAAAAATAGTAACCTACTCTAGAGTAGGTTATGATTGTTATGAAGGTTTAATTAAATTAAATCATATATACACAGTGCCCACCACATGGTAGGCATTGAAGTGCCTAACAGCAGTGCTGTTATTATTATCTGTATTATATTACTACTGCTAGATCCCTGGGTCTTTTATTTTCTTTGTATCTGTTAACTCCTTTCTGGTTTCTCTTTCTCCTCTATTCAGTCTAGATACCATCATCCATCACTTTAATCACACACATAGTTATCTTTAACTTTCTTGTCCCTGATTCCTATGCCATCTTGTTTTATCCCTTAAGATTATTCAATACTGCTGGGGAACATTGTTCAGTTTTATAGATTGAGCATACAGTTCTAGGATTGATCCACAGTACAGTTCTAGGATTGATCCACAATCCTCTGCATTTATTTTTTTATAAAATCATGAATCCCACTAACTCTTACTCGGTAGTAAACATTTTACTTCATCCAGAAAATTGAGGCTTTTCATCTAAATCATCATTTCCTCATAGAAGGCAACCATGAATATATCACCACCACTAGTTTCATCTACATGCTTCTCTTCTCTGTCCCTATGCTTACCACACTGCTGTAATAATTAATGTTCTTGTCTGTTTCTCCTACTAGACCAAGGGTTGGCAAACTATATCCCATAGGCCTAATTCTGCTCTTGGCTTGTTTTCTTATTCTGCCCTTGAGCTGAATAAATATTTTTTACATTTTAAAGAGTTGTTTAAACATTAAAACAAAGAAATGCAACATTGTAAATCAACTACACTCCAGTAAAATTAAAAAATAAAATAAATTTTTTTATTTTTTAAACCAAAATTAATTTTAGAAAATAAAAACAAAAATCAATGAAGAATGTGGGACAGAGACCATATGTGGCTTACAAAGCCTAAAATATTTATTGTCTAGCCATATACAGAAAAAGTTTGTCAGCCTCTTTCTAGACTATGAGTACCTGATGACAAGGATAGTCTTATCATTTGACTTGTATTCCAAGTTTCCAGAAAGGTTCCTTACAGGGATATAGGGGATGTGATGAAGGTGGTGAGTGGTGAAAGAATGACTGAATCATAGTAGTTGATTTCTTTTGTTACTAGTCCTAAGCACTGGCAGTTAAATAAGTAAACTATCTACGATTTAAGCAATGCTAAACCTTAAAAGAATTACTACTTTTTTAGGTGCAAATGTTAACTCCATTAATAAACTATGAACTTATTTGCTATTGATTTCCACAGAAAGGCATTTCAGTTGAAGTTAAAGTAAGAGTATAAGGAGAAGTCTCACATAGCAGAAGTACTCGCTGTAGATTTCTAGGTGCCTATAAGCACACCTCGGAGAAGGCAATGGCACCCCACTCCAGTACTCTTTGCCTGGAAAAATCCCATGGACGGAGGAGCCTGGTAGGCTACAGTCCATGGAGTCGCTAAGAGTCGGACACAACTGAGCGACTTCACTTTCACTTTTCCCTTTCATGCACTGGAGAAGGAAATGGCAACCCACTCCAGTATTCTTGCCTGGAGAATCCTAGGGACAGCGGAGCCTGGTAAGCTGCCGCCTATGGGGTCGCACAGAGTCGGACACGACTGAAGCGACTTAGCAGCAGCAGCAGCAGCAGTAAGCACACCTAACATGGTTTCCTGTGTTCATTATCCTTGCATTTGCCTGGGCCTCTAAAATTATGATGCTCAAAAGAAAACTGCTCTTTTAACTATTTGCCCACATTAAAAGCAATTAGAGGAATTTTTTACATATTATCCTACAAATTACTGTGATTAATAATGGCTTTGGTTTGAATTTTAGATCATCCAGCACGAGGTATTCATACAGAGACCTGTACAGAATGTCCACCTACTTTTAGTAACAAGAAAGATCAAATGTCAGAAAGTCCAACAGAAGCCACAGACATGGGTAATTTGTTTCCAAAATAATTTTTAAGCTATAATTGTGTAGTTAATGCTGGCAAGAATGAAAAACAGTTATTTGCTATCACTCCAGAATTACCTTAAGGCAAAGTTTATCAAACTTTTTGCTATGATTTCTTCAGGTTTTTAAACAACACTTGCTAAGAATAAAACGTACTGTCAAAGTTGCTTGAAATTAATTGTAAAATAAATTTATCCTGTTTCATACTGAGATTAAAAACTAAAATGTAAAATGCAGTATGTAAACAAATCTTACTTTTGTGTTGAAAAGACTAAAATATCCTAAATGTTTCTTTTACATTTTTATAGAATTGATTTTATTTTTATAAAAGAAGCAGTTATTTTTTCAACTATACAGAAGAAATTAAGAGTTGGTTTATGTTTGTAGATATTTGTTTAAATGCTAAATTCCCATATGGAAATTTATTTGTTCCAGAAAACAAGAATGTCTACAGATATGGTTTAATAGTGTAAAAGTATTTCTGAACACTAGCCAACTATTGTGGTATTTTGATTATAGGTTTTGGTAATCGCTGTGGAAAACCCAAAGGACCAAGAGATCCACCTTCAGAATGGACATGATTCAGGGAACTAAAAGAAACTTTAAATTATACTGGAAAATTCAAGTGCCACTGAAAGCCAGATTTAATAGTATTCCATCTTAAAAATGTGGGACTAACAGCAGTGTAGATTGTTACCTTAGTGATTTTTTCATTATTTTTTTTTTTTGCTGGGACCATCTACCTGCCTTATATTACACTTAGGAAAAGTATTACATTTGGTTTATTTTGTAACTTCAAGTATTATTGCCTTAATGTCTCTTAACCCTGTTACACGCTGCTTGTAGACATGTTAATATAGTAATACTTTTATGATAAATTGAGTTTAAGGACTACTCTTTTTTGCTAATGTTTTATCATGTATGCATTATTTTGTATATGTACAGGGCAAGTAGGTATATAATTTGATAAAGTTGCAGTCATAAAATATTATTAACAGAAGATGTAAGAAATTTCTGCATGGGCTAAATCTTTGTGTACCTTACTTGTAAATTATTTGCCCTGAAGTTTTAGAAAATAGTTTCTGATTTTTAAAATTGCTGGATTCATGCAGCCAGCTTTACAGGCTATCAGAGATCAAAGATTGTAATAATAATACATTTTGTAAATTGTAAGCAAAAAGTTATTTTTATATTATATACTGTCTAATTGTCCATCCTAATTGTCCTTGTTTTCATCTAGTCATGGAGATTCAGTAAGTGCCTTGGAACAATATTGAATTCTCTTAGCTTGTGTGTATTACTTTAATATTTGAACTCAACTGGGATTAGAAGACTATCAAACTACATGTATGTTTCAGGATATTTGACCTGCCATTAAAAAAACAAAAACAATTTTACAGTGCCTATTTGTTTTGGTTTTTCATTCCTCATTTTTAGAAAATTAGACTTAATATCCACCTTCCTGCCAGCTCAATCTTATCTTTAAGTCTTGTTGTGAGTGGGGTTTAATCTCTTGATTAAAAAATAGGGAGCACCTTCTGCAGCAAAATGGCTGTGCAGTTCTAAATACTTATCTTGAGTCAGCCCTATGCATACTTCTCAGCCTTATCATTATTGCCTACTGGGATCCAGGAAAACTCCAAACAAAGGTGCGGTTGGATAAGGGGAACTGGTTTCTTCCCATCCTGCACTGCAGCAGAGGTCCTGTCCATAAGTACCAAGTTTGAATTTTGACATCGTGGATTGAAGTTGATAGACATCTGTACCTTTCCTCTGCATACAAAAGAGGGAAAAAATTACAAGACTAAGGTGAGATAAAGTAATCATATATGAATAGAAGGAGGATCATTGTGGAAGAGAAAATAGTACTATAATTTCATATCAAAAATTTTTCAAAGCTCAATAGTCTTAGAATTTCACATTTGCCTCATATATTTGGTAAAAAAAAAAAATTGTGAATCCAGTGGACCTCTGATATTCACAAGAAACAAACACCTCTATAGCATGTCATTTTCTTAATAAAGTTTAACTGAAAAAAATACTTAGTCTCCATACACTTTATGACTTGTATAATATGGCGCTGAAATCATTTGTAAAGACTTCTTTTGGGAAGGAGTTGCTTTGGAACACCTTCACTGAAGTACTTCATTGAAGTATACATGTATTCAGAGGGTGCAGAAAGTATATTAACCATCACAAAGTACACACTCCTATGAGTGTGACCACCCTCAAGCAGTAGAACAGGACTAGCCACTGAGAAGCTTCCCTCTGGGCGTGTAAGATTTGTTCATTATGTGCAGCAGTTCCTTTATTCATTTTTCATTGCTAGAGTTTTGTATTGTGTGACTATATCACAGTTTGTCTTTTCTGCTACTAACAGACATTTGTGTTGTTTTCAGCTTTGGAAAATTATAAAAATTTTGTCGCTACAAATGCTTTTTAATGTGTTTTGGTGCACTTATATATATCCATCTGTTGGGTATATAATTCAGGAGTGCAATTTTTGTAGAGTTAGCATATATATTCAGCTTTGTAGATATGGCCAAACAGTTTTCAAAATTGGTTGTTCTGATTGTTACGTATTTCCCTCCTGACTAATGAGGTTGAGTACATTCTTATGTGCTTAGGACCATGCTGTTCACTTTTGTGAAGGACCTGTTCAAGTCTCAAAAAGATACTGTTTGGCATATCTACTAAAGCTGAGTACACACATATTCTATCATCTGGCAACTCTGTACCTGTTTTTCTCTTGAGTTACTGTCTTTTTCATATTGAGTTGTTGGAATTATTTATATATTCCACATTTTAATCCTTGTGGGTTTGCCTGGGCTTTGCCTTTTCACTCTATTAATGGTGTTTTTTATTTTATTTTTTTAATAAAAAGAGTTCCTAAATTTAATTAAATCTAATTTATGAATGTTTTATTTTATAATTATTCTTTTTTGGTGTTCTCTTTTAGAAATGTTTGCCCACTCCAAGATCACGAGATATTCTTCAGTTTTCTAGAAGCTTAATTTTTTATTTATATTTTTATTTTATGTTATGTTTTTATCTAAAACTGCAGAATTAATTTTTGTATAGAGTATGAAGTAGATTTCTTTTTCCTTGATGAATCACTATTTAATGTCCTTTCTCCATTAAATATACTCTTGTCATTATAAGTTATATATTCATTGATCTTAGTCAATTACTAGATTTTTTTCTTTCTATTCCATTGCCTATCTTTATGTTTTAAATTCTGCCTTTTTCCATCTTTAGCTTTCTCCCAGTGATTTTTATATTGCAAGACTTTTAATCTTTCCTTTTCCATTGTAACACTATCAGTTACCTTTCTTTTGGAAGCAATTTTTCACAAATAGGATTTTTTACTGTAGTATTTTTCACTTTATGGACATTTTTTCCTTATACTGATAAACAGAGCAATAAAGCCATAGTTGTACGTGAGTGGTGAGCTAGGCTCAGACAATAGTTAAGTGACTTCCTCACAGGTAACAGCCTCGTAGGACATGTGGTTGGTTTTGCCTGAGCAAATTTATATAACTGTATATCCTAAACCCCTGTGGTCACTTAAAATAGATGAATCTATGAAATTCTTTCTTTTTTAATTGTTTAAAATATTTCTTAATGCTATGGCCTGTGTCATTTTTTTAAATTGAAGTATAATTGACTTATAGTATTAGCTTCAGGTATACAACCTAGTAATCCAGTATTTTTATACATTACAAAATTATCACCATAATAACTGTAGTTAATATCTGTAACCAGACAGAGTTATTACAATAGTGACTATATTTCCTATGTTGTACATTACATGCCTGTGACTCATTTATAACTAGAAGTTTATACTTCTTAATCTTTATCACCTATTTCACTCATTTCCCCACCCCTTTTCCCTCGCAACAACCAGTTTTATCATCTGAATCTGTTTCTGTTTTTTTGTTTTAGATTCACTTGTTCTGTTTTTTAAGTTCCATGTATAAGTGGAATTGAACAGTATCTGTCTTCCTTTGTCTGACTTAGCATAATACACTCTAGTTCCATACTTTTGGTTGTAAATGGCAAAATTTCATTCTTTTTCAGGGCTGGGTAATATATATTCATTGTATATATACACCACGTTTATCCATTTGTCTATTGATGGGCACATAATTAGTTAACTAAAAAGAGACAATTTGTGCTAAATGTGACAGGGAACAATAAAAATAATGCAGTCTGAAGGTTTGAGAGAAATTCAAGTGAAGAATGACATCTTAATTATATTTAGTCTTAAAATGTGTTCTGATTGTAATATTTTTGTTGAAGTACATATTTGGTAGTATTGATTGCAATCCATGAAGTCGTTCTAGTTTAATCTTAAATATAGAATAAATTTTAATTAAATCACTCTTGTGCTAGTTTTGGAAGAATTTTTGCTGTTTTTGTTTTCTTACACAGATATCTCCTCTAATTGCCTGTTTTTGAAAGTGAAAGTAAATGTGTTAGTTACTTATTCATGTTCAACTCTCTACGACCCCATGGGCTACTATAGTCTACCACACTCCTCTGTCCATGGGATTCTCCAGGCAAGAATACTGGAGTGCGTTGCCATTCCCTTCTCCAGGGGATCTTCTCAACCCAGGGATCAAACCTGGATCTCATGCATTGCAGGTGGTTTCTTTACCCAACCAGGGAAGCCTTCCTGCTTTCAGTAATGTTATTTTAGATATTGAAAAAAGATTTTTGTACATATCTATTCAATAACACCTAAAAGTAGCTCTAACACCTAAAAGTAGCTCTAGTTTTTAATACAAACTGTATTTTCTTAACTGATTTGCTGTAGTCTGTTTCCCCTGCTATTTGTCTTTAAGGTGCACAAGTCTTCTATGATAGGCAGATGACCGTAGGCAAATAACCAATTAGATCGTGAACAATTGAACCAGTGAAAAAGCAGCTATGCTTGAGTAGCTCAAGATGTGTCTCAGTGTTCGAAAGTACAACAAATCTGGGCTTTGTTGAGTTAGTGGGGGAAGAGAATTCCAAAGATTCCAGCCACTTTTCATTTTTTAGAGATAAAATGCCATATGTACTAAAATCATGATTTAATGTAATAGCACTTGTGACTTCACTCTTGCCAACATTTCAGCCAGAACATATAAGTATACAAACATGTAATACATCTGTGATGTTTTAAAATATTGTGGTTTTTAAATTTTATCTTTATCTACTTGTATGTAAACTTGTTAGAGTATTTTCAATACTTCCTAAAACTAAAATATGAGAAAGAATTTACTGTATTAAATATAAAAATCAAAGTATTTAGTTTTCTCATTGTATTTGAAATAAGTACACAAAAACATTTTCATGCAGCTTCTATACAAACACTTTTAAATACCAATCTAGGGGTACTACATATGTTGTATCATTTGAAGGATATTGCAATTAGCTGAGGTTAACATTAGAAAATCTTTTTGTGTTATTTTTAATTTTTTTCCTGGCACTGCACCATTTGGCTTCCAGGATCTTAGTTCCCTGACCAGGCATTGAACCCTGGTCACACAGTGAAAGTACTGAGGCCTAACCACTGGACTGCCAGGGAATTCCCTAGGAAAACATGTTTTAAATTAAAATTATATATGGTAAAGATTTTGTTGTGTCAAAAAGGTAAAATGAAGTTTATAAGAAATTTACTATTACCATTTAGAAGAACAAATTATTCTCAACATTTTTTCAACTTAAAATGAGTTGTCCATTTTCGTATTATTTCATCTGTCAATATCAATTTCCATGTAACAGATAAAAACAAAAATCTATATGTAGAGATTTTACATTTAGACTTTGCTTTCATGTGAATTCACTTGAATTTAGGGCTAAAGGTTTTTGAAAGTTGGATTCTTTAACCTTAATAGCTTTTAGCAGTTTCAGTGGTTGCAGGGGTGGGACATCATTGAACTCTTCCCCATTCTGCCAGAAGGGGGCAAGCAAAGCAAGCAAAGGAAATTTATAGGAAAACTTACCCCCCACCCGACCCCCTGAAAAAAAAAAAAAGACTTAGGAAAGTCACTCAAGAAAATTCAGAAAGGTATAGCCCCAAAGCTTCTTGGGGTTCACTGTTTGAGAGTGTAAAGTCCCTAAAGCCAAGTGCCCTCCACCCCATAAGCAAATCTTAAGGCATCAATACACCTTCATGCAGACTCAGGCCTATCTAATAAAAATTATTAACCTTGCAGAATGGTTACCAAGTGCCAGACCTGCTAATCTCTGAATACATTACCTTTCTTAATCTGGGAAGATTGACATTGCTGTTAATCTGGGGAACACAAAGTCACAAAAAGTAGCAAAGCCAGGAATTAAGCCTAGCTCCTATTACAAAGTCCTTGCACTTAACCACTGACACTACTATATGCCCTAGTTTTCAGAGAAGCTAGGAGTGTAGGCTTTAGCAGGCAAGAAACATGGATATGTTAGTTGACTAGAAAAGGGATTAGTTTCTTAAGTCAAATGTCACTAATAGGCTTTAAAATACATGGCTTGAAAACTGATGGTGGTCCAGTGGTTAAGACTTGAGCTCCCATGGCAGGGGGCATCTGGGAGCTAAGATCCCAAAAAGGGGAAAAAAAAAGTTAAAACCAGATGAAGTCCATTTGCATGCTTTTCCTTGGTGTCTCTGTTTATTTCCTATCCTGCAGTAGAGTAATTCTAGGGCAAAAGTGTGGGACAGAAGTCAGAATCTGGAGTTTTACCAACTTGGTCAATTTTAACTTTATATTTAACTTGGTCAGATACTGTCGTGGGTTGGAAATCATGGCCACGGTATTTCCAGCTCCTCCCATCAAGGTGAAGTTTGTTTTCCCACCCTGAGTATCTGGGCTGGACTTGTGCTTTGCTTTGACGCATAAAATGCAGCAGATGTGTTTTCTCAGCTGACTCTGTCTAGACCTTGAGAGGGCAGGCTACTTCAATCTCTTGGGGGTCCTGCTGGCATGTATAGACATGCAGGCTAAAACACTGAACAATGAGAGAATAATGAGAAACTATATGGAGAGCTAATACAGCCGACACCACGTGGAGGAGCGTCTAGGAAGACTTCCAAATCACCAGAACTGTGAGAGACAAAGTGATGTTTTAAAGACATTACATTTTATCATAAAGTTTATTATGTAGTATATAACCAAAACAAAAATGGGGAACAAAAAAATGCATAAGTTAAATCTCAAAATATTTAATGTAGATTCCACTTTTTTCCTATCTATTATCACTTTTCCAATTTTCATAAAGGTATAAAATAGCCCTATGTGTTCTTTCTCTTCCTTTTTATAATACACAGTTGGTAATGAACTGAAAATATCAAAAGGCTGTAGCTAAAAGCCAAGGACTTTCCAACATCTTAAATAATACCTTACATAATTAGAAATGTACCCATGATGAAACTCCGTAAGCAGCTCCAAGGGCTGGAAAAGCATTTCTCTGAGCTCTAGAAGTCAAGTGAGCCTTAGGAAGCATCACCATGAACAAAGCTAGTGGAGGTGATGGAATTCCAGTTGAGCTATTTCAAATCCTGAAAGATGACGCTGTGAAAGTGCTGCACTCAATATGCCAGCAAATACGGAAAACTCAGCAGTGGCCACAGGACTGGAAGAGGTCAGTTTTCGTTCCAATCCCAAAGAAAGGCAATGCCAAAGAATGCTCAAACTACCGCACAATTGCACTCATCTCACACGCTAGCAAAGTAATGCTCAAAATTCTCCAAGCCAGGCTTCAACAGTACGTGAAACAGGAACTTCCAGATGTTCAAGCCGGTTTTAGAAAAGGCAGAGATCAAATTGCCAACATTCAATGGATCATTGGAAAAGCAAGAGAGTTCCAGAAAAACATCTATTTCTGCTTTATTGACTCTGCCAAAGCCTTTGACTGTGTGGATCACAATAAACTATGGAAAACTCTGAAAGACATGGGAATACGAGACCACCTGACCTGCCTCTTGAGAAACCTGTATGCAGGTCAGGAAGCAACAGTTAGAACTGGACATGGAACAACAGACTGGTTCCAAATAGGAAAAGGAGTATGTCAAGGCTGTATATTGTCACCCTGCTTATTTAACTTATATGCAGAATACATCATGAGAAACCCTGGGCTGGAAGAAACACCAGCTGGAATCAAGATTGCCAGGAGAAATATCAATAACCTCAGATATGCAGATGACACCACCCTTATGGCAGAAAGTGAAGAAGAACTAAAGAGCCTCTTGATGAAAGTGAAAGAGGAGAGTGAAAAAGTTGGCTTAAAGCTCAACTCCTGGCATCTGGTCCCATCACTTAATGGCAGATAGATGGGGAAACTGTGGCTGACTTTATTTTTCTGGGCTCCAAAATCACTGCAGATGGTGACTGCAGCCATGAAATTAAAAGAAGCTTACTCCTTGGAAGGAAAGTTATGACCAACCTAGACAGCATATTAAAAAGCAGAGACATTGCTTTGCCAATAAAGGTCCATCTAGTCAAGGCTAGGTTTTTTCCAGTGGTCATGTAGAGATGTGAGAGTTGGACTATAAAGAAAGCTGAGCGCCGAAGAATTGATGCTTTTGAACTGTGGTGTTGGAGAAGACTCTTGAGAGTCCCTTGGACTGCAAGCAGATCCAACCAGCCCATCCTAAAGGAGATCAGTCCTGGGTGTTCATTGGAAGGACTGATGTTGAAGCTGAAACTCCAATACTTTGGCCACCTCATGCGAAGAGTTGACTCATTGGAAAAGACCCTGATGCTGGGAAAGATTGGGGGCAGGAGGAGAAGGGGACAACAGAGGATGAGATGGCTGGATGGCATCACTGACTCGATGGACACGGGTTTGGGTGGACTATGGGAGTTGGTGATGGACAGGGAGGCCTGGCGTGCTGTGGTTCCTGGGGTTGCAACTGAGCAACTGAACTGAACTGAAATGAGCTCTAAAATAAAAAGACACACTAGTAGTTCTTTTAGCAATTACATTCTTTAAGGCTATAATGATATACATAAATAATCTGTAATGTGAAAGGTCTTAAGCTCAAGGTTGCAAGTTAGCAGAGATCCAAACAGATCTGAAACCCTTTCCTTTCCTTATATGCTTCAGAACAATTGAGACTTTCTACTAAGTAGAACTATATACATTATTTATGTAACAAACATTCTGTGTTACTATGTCCATATATTGCTGTGACTCACTTAATAAGAAGGCATTATCTTTAACATCCATTTATAGATGAGGAAATAAGGGTACAGAGAGAAGTTAAGTTGTCCATGGTTACAATGCAGGGAAATTTTGCTCTCTCTGAGGGATGAAGGGGGAAGAGTAGAAAGCAGAAATGGAGTTAGATGGTATTATGTATTCAAATAACAGCTCTGTGTAAGTAATTCTTCCCAGGGAAGTAACCATGAGAGCAAGTAGGCTGCTGCATGTCATTTGAGGTCCATGATGTGTCTCCAATATTTCCAGCTTTTGTCCACCACCATGGGCCCCTCCACCCTATAGCTATAGAAAACAGCCCCTAAATATACCTTGGAATTTTTCTCCTGTTTTGCTCATTTGGCTCCATCCAACAGCCACCCACTACACAGAACCTTCTTCAAATGTATAAGTGGAGTCATATACCTTTCAAAGTCCACCAATAGTACTTTCCCCACAAAGCCTTCCAAATTCTCAATATGTTAATATTACTCTCTAGACTTCCAGCAGAATCAATTGCTCCTTCCATCATGTTTCTTTAGCTCTAGGATTCTAATCAATTTTTTCACATCACTTTCTTAATTTTTTTTTTTTTTTAATTCTGTGGCTGTGCTCTGCAGGATGTGGGATCTTAGTTTCCTGCCCAGGGATCAAACCCATTCCCCCTGCAGTAGATGCACCAAATCCTAAATACCAGACCACCAGGGAAGTTCCTCCTACATGACTTTAATTAGTTGTTCATAAAATATATCTTCCATAGTAACTTGCAATTTTCTTGAGTGCCTAACCCATTTTTCTGCTTACAGTGTGTATTTGAAAACATTCATTGTAATGATATCATCTGAATAGAGGTGGCATTCAGTCAGGGTGAAGAGGGCATCTTTTCCAGACTCAGTTACTATAATATAAACTTTAGAGACAAGTAGAGGTGACATTTCTGATATTGCCTCAAGGCACTGTCAGTTTCAGGGTAAAGAATAACAACCTCTTATTTTCAGTTCAAGTTAGAAAATTCCACAGCAATTTCATATGAGCAAGCGTAGCGGGCGAAATCAGGGATTCCCTGGTAGCTCAGCTGGTAAAGAATCTGCCTGCAGTGCGGGAGACCTGGGTTCAACCCCTGGGTTGTGAAGATCCCCTGGAGAAGGGAAAGGCTACCACTGCAGTATTCTGGCCTGGAGAATTCCATGGACTGTATAGTCCATGGGGTCACAAAGAGTCGGACACGATTGAGCGACTTTCACTTTCAGGGGACAAACTCTAGAAGCAGAGGACACTAACTAAACAGTCGACCCACCAACAAGTTTTAGATTGTTTATGAAGCACAAAGTTTAGTGGTAACTAGCATTTACTACTAGTTTCACTGATAGATAAGCTCACTGACATACAGACCAAGTCAAATATGGCTGCAGTTCCTTCAAGGAGCTATCCAGTCATTCTTTTAATCAATTAATACCAATTTTCCATTAGGCAGAGAAGCCACAATTTTGGTGAATCATTTTTAGGAAGACAAGGTAGTACTTTGATTTCATAAGTCACTTGGAATCTGGGGCAAAAACACCTATATGTGCTTGAGTATTTGCTTTTAAAATTAATTAAAAGTAAATGTAATGATATCCATTTCTAAGAACATTAAACCATGATTTAAAAATCACTGTATTCTGCAATGGAATATTACTCATCCACAAAAAAAGAATGAAATAATGTCATTTGCAGCAACATGGATAGATGCAGAGATTACCCTCCTAAGTGAAGTCAGACAGAAAGACATATATATGACATCACTTATATGCAGAATATAAGTGGAAAATTCTGAAAGAGATGGGAATACCAGACCATCTGACCTGTCTCTTGAGAAACCTGTATGCAGGTCAGGAAGCAACAGTTAGAACTGGACATGGAACAACAGACTGGTTCCAAATAGGAAAAGGAGTACGTCAAGGCTGTATATTGTCACCCTGCTTATTTAACTTATATGCAGAGTAATTCATGAGAAACGCTGGGCTGGAAGAAACACAAGCTGGAATCAAGATTGCTGGGAGAAATATCAATAACCTCAGATATGCAGATGACACCACCCTTATGGCAGAAAGTGAAGAAGAACTAAAGAACCTCTTGATGAAGGTGAAAGAGGAGAGTGAAAAAGTTGGCTTAAGGCTCAACGTTCAGAAAACTAAGATCATGGCATCTGGTCCCATCACTTCATGGGAAGTAGATGGGGAAACAGTGGAAACAGTGTCAGACTTTATTTTTTTGGGCTCCAGAATCACTGCTGATGGTGACTGCAGCCATGAAATTAAAAGATGCTTACTCCTTGGAAGGAAGGTTATGGCCAACCTAGATAGCATATTGAAAAGCAGAGACATTACTTTGCCAGCAAAAGTCCATCTAGTCAAGGCTATGGTTTTTCCAGTGGTCATGTATGGATGTGAGAGTTGGACGGTGAAGAAAGCTGAGCGCCGAAGAATTGATGCTTTTGAACTGTGGTGTTGGAGAAGACTCTTGAGAGTCCCTTGGATTGTAAGGAGATCCAATCAATCCATCCTAAAAGAGATCAATCCTGGGTGTTCATTGGAAGGTCTGATGTTGAAGCTGAAACTCCAATACTTTGGCCACTTCATGTGAAGGGTTGACTCATTGGAAAAGACCCTAATGCTGGGTAGGTTTGGGGGCGGGAGGAGAAGGGGACGACAGAGGATGAGATGGTTGGATGGCATCACCAACTTGATGGACAAGGGTTTGGGTAGACTCTGGGAGTTGATGCTGGACAGAGAGGCCTGGCGTGCTGCAATTCATGGGGTCGCAAAGAGTTGGACACGACTGAGCGACTGAACTAAATATCCAGGATCTTAAAAAATGATGCAAATGAAGTTATTTATAAAATAGAAATGGACTCATAGACATAGAAAACAAACTTACAGTTATCAAAAGGGAAAGTAGTGAGGGATAATTAGGAATTCGGGATTAACTGAAACACAATACTAGATATAAATAGATAAACAACAAGGATCTACTATATAGCAGAAAGAACTATATTCAGTATCTTGTAATAACCAACAATGGAAAATAATCTGAAAAAAGAATATACATGTATATAGATGTATACTTTTTGGATTATTTTCCATTATATGTGTATTTTCCTATATATATTATTTTCCATTTTATATATATGTGTGTGTGTGTATATATATATATATATATATATATATAATACTGAATCACTGTGCTATGTACATGAAACTTTTAAAATCAACTATATTTTTAAAAAATTACTGTATTCTAAATAAAGCCTTTTGGTCTAAGCCAGTGTTTCTGAAACTTTTTTCCATTATTGCTCTACCCCTACAGGAGAATATTTAAGTTAAATTTAAATTCTCCCTAGTGAGAGTGATAAGGAATAAGATTTTGTTGGGTAGAGTTGAGCTTTGAAAGGACACAAATCATTATTATATCCGAGAGGTTTTTGCCTTTAAGAAAGTTTCAGAATGCATGGTGTAAGCCCATGAACAGAAAACTGCAAACTCAAGATTGCAGCCAACTAGTTTTGGAGTCACTGGTGGTCCAGGTGTCATCCCCTTGGCTGCATCCCCTTGGCTGTGTCTGGTAATATTAAGACTCTCAATGTGCTACTCACCCTTATATCACCCTGATGGGATGTTTCAGGTTTGTCTCCATCTTTAAAATGAGACAGTAGTTTCATGCCCTCTTATAGTTTCAGGGACAAGGGAACAATCTGAAAATATTTTGAACACTGAATCTAATATTTATTTTATGGAATCTAACAAATTCGTTCTCTTGAATGGAGATATATGATAATGTGCCTTACCCATTAATTAGCTAAAATGCTAATGGTGTTCCTTCCCTGACTCTACCTCCTGTTCCTTCCTAAACATACTATTGACAAGTGTACTTTAAAATAGACATTTGTTTTCATCCCCATCCAGAAAGGCTATAATAGGTGTGTTTCCCTTAATGAACACTATAATTTCCTTTTACCAAAGCACTGCTACAAGGATTAAATTATTTAATATACATAAAATGCCTAGCATAATATAGTTTCTTCTTAGTATAAAACACAAAGCCATAAATTATGAAAGAAACAACATATAATCAACTGAAAAAGCAAAGATCTTACTGTGTAACTGAATAAAATGATTGTTGTCATAAACACAATACTATTATCAAATCTAAAAAATTAAAAATAATTATTAATATTAGTTTTCCAAGTTTACATGTTCAAATTTCCCTGAGAGTCTCATAATATGTTTTTGACAATTGTTTTATTTGAATGAAGATACATGCAAGATTCACATACTGCATTTACTTGATCCATCTTTTAAATTTCTTAATTTTAGGTTCCTCTCCCTTTTTTTCCCCTTGCCATTTATTTGTTGAATTGTGTCACTTTTCCTATATAGTTTCCCACACGATTTTGCTAACTGCATCCCTGTGGTGTTTTAAAACATGTGCCTGTATCCTTCTAACTCTTGTAAACTTGATAGCTGGATCTAGTGAGCTTCTCAGATTCAGGTTTGATGTTTGGGGCAAGAATGCCTCATATATGCTGTCATCTACTCATTATACCCAGTCATAGTGTCTAGAAGTCTCAGTGGTAATGTTGATCAATGAATGCTGTCAGGCTGATTTATTCATCAAAAAGTGTTCAACGTTTCATATAATGCCATCCTCCTCTTAATATGCCTTCCTGGGCTTTAGTATCTAGAAGGGTAAAAATGCATTTCTCAAACTCCCTTGCAGCTAGAGTTACTGACGTGATTTGAATTCCATCAACTATAGGCAGTTGTGTATAGTGAACTCAGTTGTGAAGGGTCAGGTTGTGAGGCACCTTCATGACAGGGTGTATTATAGTGAAAGACACGTGGCTGTGGAAACAGTGGTTGTAGGGGTGTCTTCCCCATTCAGCAGGTAACCTCCTGAGCATGGCCTGATCAACAGTCCTTTGGCAGCTCAGTTCTTTAGCCTAGATTTGTGATTTACTCCTGAAGCTCAACCCACTGGCTGTTTCCTCAACCCTGCCAACCATTTGTGATAGACCATGTAATACATCCCTTTTGGCTTAAACCACCAGAGTGGATTCTGTTCTCTGCTTTGAATCCTGACTAATATAGCTCCACTAAGAAAAAATATTTTCAGCAATTGCCAAACAGTTGCCTCTCACTTTTTTAAGAGTGAATTTAGTTAAGCTTGTTAACAATTTCCTACATATGTAAAATAGATATCCTAGAAAGATAAGCCTTTTTAAAAGAAAAAAATCATGTAGCAATTTCACATTAACATTGTATAAACTTTCTAAAAGAAACAAAGAAGTGCTTTCCCTGCCAGTTTTACTGAGAAATAACTGACATGAATCGCTGTACAAGGTTAAGGCATACAGTATGATGGCTTGATTTACATATATTGTGAAATGATTACCACAGTGGGTTCAGTTAACATCTATTATCTTGTAGATGCAATAAAAAGAAAAGAAAAAAAATTTTTTTTCCTTGTGACGAGAGCTCTTAGGATTTACTCTCTTAATAGCTTTCCCATGTCACACAGCAGTGTTAGCTAGTCACCATGTTATACATTATATCCTTAGTACATATTTATAACTGAAAACTTGTACCTTTTGACCACCTTCCTCCAATTACCCCTCCTCTCAGTGTTTTTTAAACATTTAAAAATTAATCCATGTTAAGAAAAATTAATCCACATCCATTAATGAAGACAATTTTATTGAAAAGTAATTTATTATCTTCACAAAATTTTAATTCTATAATATGAAGTAATATTTATTTATAAATATTATAGAGTCTGGCAATAAATCTTCAGAGTCTGGCAAAGAGATTTTTATTCAATATTTTATTACATAAATGTAAAACAGAGAGATGTTGAAAGGAACTATACCATGACCTATCCAGTGACCAAATTATACTTATACCTGTCACCTGAACTCTAAAATTAAGTTATATTTGTTTTACCACACATCTAACCATCTATACATCTATCAAACATTAATCCATCTTATTTTTTGATACATTTCAAAGTAAGTTGCAAGCATGAGTACAGTGCATGCATGCTCAGTCATGCCCTGTCTGACTCTTTGTGACCCCATGGACTGTAGCCCGCCAGGCTCCTCTATCCATGGAATTTCCCAGGCAAGAATACTAGAGTGGGTTGCCATTTCCTACTCCAGGGCATCTTCCCAACCCAGGGATCAAGTCTGCATCTCTTGAGTCTCCTGCATGGCAGCCAGATTCTTTACCAACTGTGTCACCTGGGAAGCCCGAAACTTGAGTACACTTCACGCCTAAATACTTCAGAATAGCAAAAACTTTTTTTTTCAAGTATAGTATCTGGCCACTGGAGGGCTTCCAAATGCTGTAAAATGCATTAAAAAGGAAAACTAGTCTATAGAAGTGAATGTCGCTCAGTCGTGTCCAACTCTGCAACCCCATGGACTATACAGTCCATGGAATTCTCTAGGCCAGAATACAGGAGCGGGTAGCCTTTCCCTTCTCCAGGGTATCTTCCCAACCCAGGAATCGAACTGGGCCCTCTTGCATTGCTGGCAGACTCTTTACCAGCTGAGCTATCAGGGAACTCCAAACTAGTCTATAGTGTCTAAGTTGTCAAGTCCTGGGGAAGGTCTAGGCAAGAAGTTGCATGGAGTATAAAGGGCATCAATCAGACGGAGAGACCCAATCTGAAATCCAGCAAAACTACAACATTTTTTATTTTTACCCTCATACCTCTCCTCCTCTTTTTACAGCTACTTCAATTATAAAAGGGAAAACACATAACTGGCTTCTCTCCCACTCAAGTGATTTGTGCTATTGAAGGTAGAAACTCTTTAAAGAATTTCAGAAAACTTGATGGAAATCAAGATGTTATATTTACAGAAATGAGCTGGCATCATGAACTCAATGTTAACTTTCCATGAGGGCAGGAGCTTAGTTTATCATTTATCCCTAGCATGTAGAACACTGCCTAGCACATACTAGTGCTCAATAAATATTCACTGAAAGAATGGGTGAATTCAAGTGCTTAATTCAAAATATAATATTCACATATTTCCTGTCATTACTAATCAAAGAGGTTTTTCTAAAATAAAAATAAGCCTCAACTTAAAAATAAGTGCACAGGTTGATTATCTAGAGCTAGAGCTGCAATTATACAGAAATGACACGTTTTCCATATGCAGTGGGAACTTCAGCACAAGCCTATAGTGTATCCACTGCTGAGGCTCACTTGACTGGTGAGCAGGTTCTGCTGAAGCCCCTGGCTGGGCAGAAGCCGCACTGCCTTTTGATGGAGACCACAGGAAAGCTTCACAGAATTGTTAGGGCACTTTTCAAACACGCGATGGGACTTCCTAGAAACAAATATAAAGTCTGTCTGTGAACCAATGGGGATGAGTCAGTGGAATCTGAATTATTGCTATTGATGTTACTCTCCTTTTGGGCTTTTAGACTGGTGATACTTGAGGAAATTCAAATGTGCTGCAACTTTAAAATTACCTTTTTAAGGTGAACATTTTCTTCGAGATTTCCTTGGCCTGGAAGAGTATTTCCATATTCAGCACAAATTCACCAAGCTAGCACATATCTCAACAGCTACTGTGATTTTTTTTTTTCTTTTTCTCTTCCTTTTTTTCTTTTTATTTTTTTCTTTCTCTTTTTCTCCCCCTGCCCCCACCCCTCTGTTTTTTTCTCTGTGTCCCAGCGCTTGAGGATAGAACCGGCAGACTGGTAGCTGCTGGTACTGAAGACATGACACCGAGGGGGCCAGAGCCCAGTCCCTCTACCTCTGTACATTATGCGGATCGGGACTGCACGCCCGACCCTCGCCAAGAAAAGGAGGGTCCACAGGCACCGTCTCCCTCCCTGAGATCCCCAGCCCGACCCCTACGTTTACTAGGCCACAGTCACTCAGTCACCGCCCTCCGCTACTGTGATATTTTAAAAAACATATATTTTTGTCTCTTTAAGAGAATGAGAAAAAAAAAAGAGAATGAGAGACAAATTGTTTTTTAATGTGTCTATATAGAGAGCAACATAAATAATAATTTCAGATCTATCCGTTTTCCTATTAGAGATCACAATTGGTAGCCTACCTAGATGGGAATCAAGGACAAGCAAACGAGATTTAAAATCCATAAAATCACCTTGTATTTTGTACTCAAAATAGGTATTTAGAGAAAATTCATGGCATAAGCTATAAAAGGTTAAATGTCCAAAGTAATCTGCTACAGCAAGTGCTACCCTCTTACTAAAGGAAGGTAAGATCTGCAGGCCCCTACACACTTTCAAATAAGCCCAGTGAAGATGGTCATTAAAACATACCTCGGAGAAACCACATTCTTCTAAGTGAGCCATTAGAGCTCCCTGCCACTTGATATAATGTGATAGAATCCAAGCAACTGGATATTGGTGAGAGGCAGTTGACTGAGACCAAATATTCATTTGTTCTTTCTCAGAATGCTGCTTCTCTATGTCAAGGTTTACTCTAACCACAGGTACATTCAGTGAAATAATAAACAAGCAGCAAGTGTCATTTTCATAAAGGTAAATTCATCCAACTGAATTGGATTCCCTTTTTTTCTGTCTTTATGACCATCCTATTTATTTTGGTGTTAAGATATCCTTTTTGTTAATAGTGGTAATGAATGATAGTTTCATGTTTTCATTGTACTTACCTTAGTAAAAATGAAAGTAAAAAACTCCATGTTAGTCTCCAAAATTATCCTGAAATTTTAATTGTACATGAAAGCTTAATGTCTGGAAAAGTCAAAAAGTCTCTTCCAAATTAAGATTCTGTAATGCAAAAAATAAATAAAATAATCAACAACTCTATGAATTCATTTTCCCTATTCAGGTACTGGACATGAAACTGAATAAATCAAAAACTACTGGTTGTTAGGGCAGGAATTCCTCCATTTTCAGCCCCCTAAAGCATCTGAAATTCCCTCAAGGAATGTAATAAAATTAACTAATACAACACAGCTTCTGAAGTCAATTGCCTAAGCTCTGACACTTACCAATTGCATTACCTTGGTCAAACTACTTAACCCACTTTGTGCCTCGATTTCCTTATTCATAGAATGAAGATAATAATAGTATCTACATCATAGGGCTGTTGTGAATATTAAATCAGGTAACCTATCTAAAGATTTCATCATCACTTTTTCATCATCATAAACTGAAACTCTGTACCGATTAAACAATAACTACCTATTACCTCATTCCCTGGGCTTCCCTAGTGTCTCAATGATAAAGAATCCACCTGCCAACATAGGAGATGTGGGTTCACAGGCTCGACCCCCGAGTCGGAAAGATCCCCTGGATAAGGAAATTGCAATCCATTCCAATATTCTTGCCAGGAAAATCCCATGGATAGAAGAGCCTGGAGGGCTACAGTCCATAGGTCGCAAAGAGTTGGACACGACTTACCAAGTAAACAACAACCACCCCATCCCCCAGCCGCTTGGAAACATCATTCTACTTTTCATCTCTATGAATCTGACTAATCCAGGCACCTTAAATAAGTGAAGTCATACAATATTTGCCTTCTGTGTCTGCCTTACTTCAGTTAGCATAAAGTTTCCAAGGCATGTTGTAGTATGTATCAGAACTTCACTTCTTTTTAAGGTTAATAATACTCGCCTCTATGGATATACCACATTTTGTTCATCCATTCATTTATCAATAAAAACTTAGGTTATTTCCACCTTTTGGCTACTGTCATATTACATATCCTTAATAAATTACTTGAATTATTCTTTAAAATAAAACTTACTACTTTTGAGAGAATCTTGTATGCAAGACACAAAATCAAACAAGAATTTACTCTGAGTTTCATATTTCATCACCACCAAATAATTGGACTGTGTTGATAAAACACTGTGATAGGCTTCTCTGGTGGCTCAGACGGCAAAGAACCTGCCTGCAATGTGGGAGACCTGGGTTCGATCCCTGGGTTGGGAAGATCCCCTGGAGGAGAGCATGGCAACCCACTTCAGTATTTTGGCTTGGAGAATCCCCATGGACAGAGGAGCCTGGCGTGGTATATAGTCCCAGGTGTCACAGAGAGTCGGGCGTGATTGAGTGACTAAGCACACGCATGCAGCAGGCAATTCATCTTCTGCAGTATCATCGCAAGTCACTTAATCCTCTCAATTTCATCATGTGTAGAATAAGAATAATAGACACCAAAAGCAACAAAAGCAAAAATAAACAACTGGGGCTATATCGAATTAAAAACCTTCTGCACAGTAAAGGAAACCATCAATAAAATGAAAAGGCAGTCTACTCAAATGGGAGAAAATATTTGTGAATCATATACCTGATAAGTGGTTAACATCCAAAAATACAATAAACTCATATAATTCAATATCAGAAAACAAATAATCGGATTAAAAACTGCATAAAAACTGCATAGAACAGTTTTCCCTGATAGGCTTCCCTGGAAGCTCAGCTGGTAAAGAATCTGCCTGCAATGCAGGAGACCCCAGTTCGATCCCTGGGTCAGGAAGGTCCCATGGAGAAGGGATAGGCTACACACTCCAGTATTATTGGGCTTCCCTGGTGGCTCAGATGGTAAAGGGTCTGTCTGTAATGCACAGACCTGGGTTCGATCCCTGGGTTGGGAAGATCCCCTGGAGGAGGGCATGACAACCCACTCCAGTATTCTTGCCTGGAGAATCCCCCATGGACAGAGGAGCCTGGTGGGCTACAGTTCACGGGGCTGCAAGAGTTGGACACGACTGAGTGACTAAGCACAGCACAGAAGGGAGCACAAGCTTCCCCCCGACATACAGATAACTGGTTAGCAGGTATACGGAAAGATGCTCTACATCATTAATCATCAGGAAAATGCAAATCAAAACCACAATGACATATCACCTCATATCTGTTAGAATGGCTGTTATCAAAAAGACTAGAAGTGTTGAAAACGATGCAGAGCAAGGGAACCCTTCTGTGTTGTTGGTGGAAATGTCAATTGGTACAACCACTATGGGAAACAGTACTTAGATTCCTTAAAAAATTGAAAATAAAACTACCCTATGATCCAGAAGTTCTGTTGCTGTCAGGGGGATCCTTTCCAGGGCTCCAGTGGGGCTTGTCTAACACTCAGAAACGAATTGTCTGGGGAGACACACATGCTGACAAAGCATGAGGCTCTACTGGGAAGGGGTGCCTGGGCAGAGAGCAGGCGGGTAAAGGAACCCAGGCAGACTGCTCTGTCAGGTGGCTTGCAATCTCAGGTTCTATAGTGATGGGGTGGGGCATGCATTGCTCAGCCACGATGGATGCCAACAAGAAGGATTTGTGAAGGTGGTAGGACACAGGACACATGGCCACATGGCATCTCCTTTTGACCTTTCTCAAATTTCTTTCAGTTGGTGGTGGCTTTTTAGTGCTGTGTTCCTTACCAGGCCCTCCTGCTGAAAAATAACTCACATAAATTGTTACTATGGTGTCTGGACAGGGTGGGCAGTTTTAGTCAGTGTGTTTCCTCTAACAATTCTACTTCTGGGTATTTATCCATTAATTGAAAAGGATGAATGCCCCCAAATCAAGTCATCCTTTTGTTACAGCAACCGAGATGTGGAAACAACCTAAATGTCCACTGATGGATGAATGGATTAAGAAATTGCGATAAATACATATATACACATACACAATGGAATATTATTCAGCCATAAAAAGAACAAAATCTTGCCATTTGCAACCTCAAGGGTATCATGCTAAGTGAAATAATAAGTCAGAGAAAGACAAATACTGTATGATCTCTCTTAAATGTGGAATCTAAAACATGTATACAAAGCCAAGTTTATAGATACAGAGAACAGATTGATGGTTGCCAGAGGTAGGGGGTGGGAAGTGAAAAAAATGGGTGAATTATGTTGTTTTGTTTTTGGCCATGCCTTCCAGCTTGCAGGCTCTTAGTTCCCTAAACAGGGATTGAATGCCAGCTATCACAGTGAAAACACTGAGTCTCAACCTGCCAGGAAGAACAATAAAAGTATCTACCTTATAAGTACTACATAAATTTAAATACTATACAATATAAATGCTGTTTTTGTTATTATCTATCAGTTTGTCAGTTCAGTATTACAAGTATAATGAATAATGTCGGCTGCCCACCCTCCATTTTGTTCCTTCTCCTTCCTAACTGCTCCTTTGTTCAAATACCTACCTCTTATCCTTACAGCCCATGAGATTTACAGATGCTAGCCAAACTCCCAGTACCAGGAAACTCATGTTAGCCAATAAAATTCCTTATGGTTTAGACCAATTGGCGTTTAATCAAATCACTTGTAGCTGAAAGCATCCTAACTGTTACAGATCAATCTTAACTTCCAAAGAGAATTATACACTAGACTGATTTCTGGTACTAAAGTTGAATAAACAGGTCCATGGAAAGAGGAAAAAGAAAAAAGGAATGACGAAAAAAATGTGAAGAAAGTGAGTCTTAGATTATGTCTTCAACAAATAACAAATGTATATCATCACCGAAAGATTAAAAAATAATTTTTTTTGAAGAATGGCAAGAGCTAAAGGATGAATGAAGCGGTGTCCTAAAAATGTTAAAAATAATAGTATTAGCATGAGGAATATCACACATCTTTACTTCACTGTGAAAAGTGATAATCAGCTAAATGAAGGCACATTCAGTTCTCTCATTTCTGTAAACAGAAGTGAGGGATGTAATTACTAGCATCAGGACTACAGAGATCGTATGAAGTTCAAGGGGAAAGTAACGACCATTATACAGCTTCTTAGGGATTAAGTAATATCCCGCAACCATGCTATTTAACTTGCCACTGGCTAACTCACTATTATGAAAAAACGTCTGTTTTCTCAATCTACTGTGTAATAATAAAGAATTTTTCTGGTCTTTGTTCTGAGTTCCTGTCACCTGGCCTCTAGGGGAATTTTCTGAATGATACGAGTATCTTTGTTATTCATAAGTGTCTTGGATCACACCTGATTTTATCTAAAGACATGGCTCAGGATGGGGCCTAGTTACCAGAAAGACCAACCAAGTGTTAAGAGGGTTGAGCTTTGAGTCACCTAGACGTTCAGAAAAGGAAGGAAGGCTGGAGAGAGAGTTCAATCATATGATCAATGCTAGTTCCTAAATAATGAAACTGTGGTAAAAACTCTGGAAACTAAGGCTCAGTGGAGTTTCCTGGTTGGTGAACATACTGATATTCTGGAAGGATGACATGCCCTGATTCTACGGGTAGAGGGTGTGAAAGCTGTGTCCAGGACCTTCCACGACTTCAATTTTAGCACATTATACTTTTCATATATCAAGTTAAACACCGGGTTTTATACTCACTATTTGTGTCTCTTTCTCTCCTCTTTAGTCTGTAATGTCCTAAAGGGCACTGATTGAGTCTTGTTGCTTTTAGGAGCCTCACAATGTCTAAGATCAGGGCCCAATTAACAGGGGGTAGTACATAATCTTTAAAGGAATGATAAATCCATTAAGGACAAGACATAAGGTAGTTAGAACCAATTAGGCCCAATATGGTAGGAAAGCTGACTTCAGTAGACCTTGAGCCTCACTATAATACATCTAGCATGCTAAAGACACATCCACCAGCAATAGGACTATCTGAGGCTGAATGTAATCACAGAAAACTAGTCAATCTGATCACATGGACCACAGCCTTGTCTAACTCAATGAAACTAAGTCATGCCATGTGGGGCCACCCAAAACGGACAGGTCATGGTGGAGAGGTCTGACAGAATGTGGTCCACTGGAGAAGGACATGGCAAACCACTTCAGTATTCTTGCCTTGAGAACCCCATGAACAGTATGAAAAGGCAAAAAGATAGGACACTGAAAGCTGAACTCCCCAGGTCGGTAGGTGCCCAATATGCGACTGGAGATGAGTGGAGAAATAACTCCAGAAAGCATGATGGGATGGAGCCAAAGCAAAAACAATACTCAGCTGTGGATGTGAGTGGTGATAGAAGTAAGGTCCGATGCTAAAAAGAGCAATATTGCAAAGGAATCTGGAATGTTAGGTCCATGAATCAAGGTAAATTGGAAGTGGGCAAACAGGAGATGGCAAGAGTGAACGTCGACATTCTAGGAATCAGCAAACTAAGATGGACGGGAATGGGTGAATTTAACTCAGATGACCATTATATCTACTACTGTGGGCAGGAATCCCTTAGAAGAAATGGAATAGCCATCATGGTCAACAAAAGAGTCCGAAATGCAGTACTTGGATGCAATCTCAAAAACGATAGAATGTGGGGAGGGAGGTGGGAGGGGGGTTCAGGGTGGGGGACACATGTACACCCATGGCTGATTCATGTCAATGTATGGCAAATACCACTGCAATATTGTAAAGTAATTAGCCTCCAATTAAAATAAATTAAAAAAAAACAAAAAACGATAGAATGATCTCTGTTCGTTTCCAAGGCAAACCATTCAATATCACAGTAATCCAAGTCTATGCCCCAACCAGTAATGCTGAAGAAGCTGAAGTTGAATGGTTCTATGAAGACCCACAAGACCTTTTAGAACTAACACACAAAAAAGATGTCCTTTTCATTATAGGGGACTGGAATGCAAAAGTAGGAAGTCAGGAAACACCTGGAGTAAAAGGAAAATTTGGCCTCGGAGTACAGAATGAAGCAGGGCAAAGGCTAATAGAGTTCTGCCAAGAGAAGGCACTGGTCATAGCAAACACCCTCTTCCAACAACACAAGAGAAGACTCTACACATGGACATCACCAGATAGTCAACAGTGAAATCGATTGATTATATTCTTTGCAGCCAAAGATGGAGAAGCTCTATACAGTCACCAAAAAAAAAAAAGACAGGGAGCGGACTGTGGCTCAGATCATGAACTCCTTATTGCCAAACTCAGACTTAAACTGAAGAAAGTAGAGAAAACCAATAGACCATTCAGGTATGACCTAAATCAAATCCCTTATGATTACACAGTGGAAGTGACAAAGAGATTCAAGGGACTAGATCTGATAGACAGAGTGCCTGATGACCTATGGACCAAGGTTCATGACATTGTACAGGAGACAGGGATTAAGACCATCCCCATGGAAAAGAAATGCAAAAAAGCAACATGGCTGTCTGCGGAGGCCTTACAAATAGCTGGGAAAAGAAGAGGAGTGAAAGGCAAAGGAGAAAAGGAAAGATATTCCCATCTGAATGCAGAATTCCAAAGAATACTAAGGAGAGATAAGAAGCCTTCCTCAGCGATCAATGCAAAGAATTATAGGAAGACAACAGAATGGGAAAGAATAGAGATCTCTTCAAGAAAATTAGAGATACCAAGGGAACATTTCATGCAAAAATGGGCTTGATAAAGAACAGAAATGGTATGGACCTAACAGAAGCAGAAGATATTAAGAAGAGGTGGCAAGAATACACAGAAGAACTGTACAAAAAAGATTTTCATGACACAGATAATCACGATGGTGTGATCATTCACCTAGAGACAGACATCCTGGAATGTGAAGTCAAGTGGGCCTTAGAAAGCATTACTACGAACAAAGCTAGTGGAGGTGATGGAATTCCAGTTGAGCTATTTCAAATCCTCAAAGGTGATGCTGTGAAAGTGCTGCACTCGATATGCCAGCAAATCTGAAAAACTCAGCAGTGGCAACAGGACTGGAAAAGGTCAGTTTTCATTCCAGTCCCAAAGAAAGGTAATGTCAAAGATTGCTCAAACTACCACCCAATTGCACTCATCTCACACGCTAGTAAAGTAATGCTCAAAATTCTCCAAGCCAGGCTTCAGCAATACGTGAACCATGAACTTCCAGATGTTCAAGCTGGTTTTAGAAAAGGCAGAGGAACCAGAGATCAAATTGCCAACATCTGCTGGATCATCGAAAAAGCAAGAGAGTTCCAGAAAAACATCTATTTCTGTTTTATTGACTATGCCAATGCCTTTGACTGTGTGGATCACAATAAACTGTGGAAAATTCGGAAAGAGATGGGAATACCAGACCATCTGACCTGTCTCTTGAGAAACCTGTATGCAGGTCAGGAAGCAACAGTTAGAACTGGACATGGAACAACAGACTGGTTCCAAATAGGAAAAGGAGTATGTCAAGGCTGTATATTGTCACCTTGCTTATTTAACTTATATGCAGAGTACATCACGAGAAACCCTGGGCTGGAAGAAACACAAGCTGGAATCAAGATTGCCGGGAGAAATATCAATAACCTCAGATATGCAGATGACACCACCCTTATGGCAGAAAGTGAAGAAGAACTAAAGAGCCTCTTGATGAAAGTGAAAGAGGACAGTGAAAAAGCTGGCTTAAAGCTCAACATTCAGAAAACTAAGATCATGGCATCTGGTCCCATCACTTCATGGGAAATAGATGGGGAAATGGTGGAAACAGTGTCAGACTCTATTTTTTGGGGCTCCAAAATCACTGCAGATGGTAATTGCATCCATGAAATTAAAAGACGCTTACTCCTTGGAAGGAAAGTTATGACCAACCTAGATAACATATTTAAAAGCAGAGACATTACTTTGCCAACAAAGGTCCGTCTAGTCAAGGCTATGGTTTTTCCAGGAGTGATGTATGGATGTGAGAGTTGGACGGTGAAGAAAGCTGAGCGCCGAAGAATTGATGCTTTTGAACTGTGGTGTTGGAGAAGACTCTTGAGAGTCCCTTGGACTGAAAGAAGATCCAACCAGTCCATCCTAAAGGAGATCAGTCCTGGGTGTTCATTGGAAGGACTGATGTTGAAGCTGAAACTCCAATACGTTGGCCACCTCATGCGAAGAGTTGACTCATTGGAAAAGACCCTAATGCTGGGAAGGATTGGGGGCAGGAGGAGAAGGGTTCGACAGAGGATGAGATGGCTGGATGGCCACCAACTCGATGGACATGGGTATGGGTAGACTCCGGGAGTTGGTGACGGACAGGGAGGCCTGGCATGCTGCGATTCATGGGGTCGCAAAGAGTCAGACACGCCTGAGCGACTGAACTGAGAACTGAGGCTGATTGTTAAAAAAGTGGGTGGTGAGTCCGTTCCTGGAAATCCCCATTTCTTCCCCCAAATAGTTGGAATATACTCTTACTTCTTAGCCTAGGAAATTACCCAACCCATAAAAACCAACCACCCAATATTTTGGGTAACTCTCTCTTCTGAGATGGACTGCACTCTGTCTGTGGCATATGTATCTCTCTAAATAAAACTGCTTTCACTTAACTGTGGCTGGCTTTTGAATTTTTCCTTGAGTGAAGCCAAGGATCCCCACTTGGTGGCCCATCCCAGCAACTCACCCGAGACCTGGGATGTGACTACCCTCTCGCCCCCCATTTTTCCTGCAACTACAGGGTTTAGAATGCTGAAGGACTAGGGAAGAACCAAACAGCAGTCTCAAGGGCATGCTAATGCTCTTCTTCAGAGTATGGCTGACAGTCTTGCTTTTTGAAGCACTCATGATGTTTGCTAGTTTCTAAGCAAGATTCTCCAGCCTACTGAAAATACTGGTATCTTTCCCCTTTGCTTAGGTTGGCTGAAATTGGTTTCTAATGCTTACAGATGAACTCTGACAGGAGAAAGCAAAAGCAGCCTGTTCTTTCTGTAGTTTTCAGTAACCTTTCCTGGCACCTAGTCATCTGAATCCTTTCCAGTTTTTAAACAGAAAGATTCAGAATTATACAAGCCTTAGTGAATTATAAATAATTCACATTTATACCACATGTTCATGGAACAGTCTTGGAAAGAAAAATACAAGGAATCCTTCTATGGATTTAACATTTAACTTTTAATGCTAACTTTTACTAAGTTGCAACAAACATGGAAATACCAGCTAAGACAGCCACAGATGAAACAAAGCCAAGTGAGATCTGACAATTATGATTGGTGTCAAGTGAATGAAACTCTGTACTAAAACAAGAGAGAAATACTTAATAGGACTATATGAAGACATATATGAGAAAAAAAGATAAAAGCAATTATTGTTGTTTCATTTGGCACTGGCCAGGCTTCAGTTGGATCAAGCTATATTCAATTTTACATGCCAGGCTGTAGGAACAAAACAAAACAAAACAAAACAACTTGGAGAGTGTTCAGAGAACAGCAACTGATTAAAGGTTTGCTAAATTAGACCTGTGAGAAATTGTCAAAAGAACTGGGCATGTTCAGTCAAATGCAAAACATTTGGGCAGGATGAACAATTAAGTACAAGTATATGAAGGGATAGTTCCCAAGTCTGAGGTTTAGGTTAAACATAAAGTTGAAAATCATGGGATTAAGAACATAAAACAGATCAATGTTAAGTGTGGAGTAAATATTGTGAAAACAAACTAAAAAGTTTTTAAGAAAGTGATGAATGGATGTATCTGTCAGGATTCTTCACATATCATTATTAAAACAAATTCAATTTTATGCTTAAATAACCTAGAAAATGGAAAAAAAAAACATATTTTGATGGGTTGCATTTAAAAAGTGAAAATTTTCAGATCAAATATGAAGAATGTTTTTTAAGAAAAAAATGGTCTACCTGGGAGCCTTCTTTGGGACCTGGGTTTATCAGAAGAGAGATAAGCCCTGATAATTGTCTCAGCTCCTGAATGGGGATAATTCCCTTGTGTGTGTTTTTTTTGGGAATGGGGGCAGTGTAGTGAGCAGCTTGTCTGGCTTCTAGGGGTTCAACCCTCATTAAAGACTCCCCATGGACTTCCCTGGGAAGTCCAGTGGCTGAGACTCTGCTCTCCCACTCCACACAGCCAGTGCAGGAGGCCAGGGTTTGATCCCTGCCCAGAGAACCAGATCCTGCTTGCTGAAACTAAGACCCGGTGCAGGCAAACAAGTACTCAAAAAAAAAAAAAAAAAAAAAAGAGCAGGGTAAAAAAAGAGACTCCCAGAAACTCCCACCAAGATACATGATTCTCTCCAGATGGTCCCTGTTAATTATCCTTTCTCTTTGTCAAATAGAAACAGTTCCTTCTCTGAAGTAACTTCTGCTATTTGGAGGTCTTGTTGGGCAAAACAAGTAGAAAACTATTTGTTCTCCAGTTTATACCCTTTACTTCTTTAAAAAATTAGAATATAATTGCTTTACAATATTGTGTTCGTTTCTGCAGTACAATGAAGTGGATCAGCCATATGCCTGAATATGTCGCCTCCCTCTTGGACCTCCCTCCAAGACAACCCTCAGAGTAGGAGAAAATATTTGCAAATGAAGCAATGGACAAAGGATTCGCCAGAATATGCAAACAACTGATGGAGCTAAAAATCAAAGAAAACAAACGACTCAGTCCAAAAACGGAAGACCTAAATAGACATCTGTCCGAAGAAGACACATAGATGGCCAAGAGCCACATGAAAAGATGCTCAACATCACTAATCATTAGAGAAATGTAAATCAAAACTACAATGAAGTATCACCTTACACTAGTCAGAATGGCCATCATCAAAAAATATATAAATAATAAATGCTGGAGAGGGTATGGAGAAAAAGAAACAGTCTTGTACTGTTGGGAATGTAAATTGATACAGCTATTGGGAGTTGGTGATGGGCAGGGAAGCTTGGTGTGCTGCAGTCCATGGAGTTGCAGAGTCGGACATGACTGAGCAACTGAACTGAACTGTGGAGAACAGCATGGAGGTTCCTTAAAAAACTATAAACAGAACTACTGTATGACACAGCAATCCCACTGCTGGGCATATTCCCTGAGAAAATCATAATTGAAAAGGACACATATAAACCCCACTGTACTCTTTACTTCTTAAATACAGAGGGAGATGAAACCAGGAAGTTTGCACCACTTTCTTTTAAAGTTGTTTTACTAGCCTCATAATTTAGTTTTTAACTTAGATGTAGACATTCTAACAGTAATCTCATTTAAGTGTTCTTGTTCCCTCTTTAGGTTTGGCACCTGAATCCTGCACCTATTTGTTTGTTTACTACAATTTTGACACCAATTATAGTGTGTAGGTTTTCTCCCCGCCATCAATCAATTCTCAGTTATCAATTGGGTGTCCTGCTACTTAATTCAGTTCTGACACTACCTATCAGGAGATAGCATCAGATCCCATAGGTTAAGGTTCAGTCCCATCAGGACACCTTCTACCTCAGACACCAATCAGAGATCCCAGTGGTTATCTGTGCTTCTAACTGACTGGCTATAAACAAAAGGTTCCCACAAACCCTTCCCAGGGTTTGATTAATTTGTTCATAGTACCCACGGAAACATTTTACTACTAGGTCTCTGGTCTATCATGAAAGAATTTAACTCCTTCAAAGAGTGCAAATTCTTTCCTTGCCTTATGCCAGTTCCACGGCACCCGCTTACAACACACCTGACAAAAGTTAATGATTAATTAATGCCACGTTCTCACGATTCTCTTAGACATAAATGAGCCTAGATTCAAGTTGTAAAAGTAGGTAGCACCCTCAAGTCTGCAGGATCTTTGAAAGTACAAGACCAGCAGCTCCGGTGATAGAATATGCTATCCAGTATCACAGGGTAAAGTCCTGACAGGACAGTCTGATGAAGCTGTTAACAAGATCAAAAAGGTTCCAGATAGCACTGGAGTGTGAAAGACCAACACTGATCAGTGGTAAAAAGAAAACCTGGTATCTGTAACATATTTATCTCATGACATCGAGGTTAAGAGTGTTAATATGAATTTCATTGTATTAATCTTCTAGTTTTTTATTTTATTTGACCACGCCTCATGGCTTGCAGGATCTTACCCGACCGTGAATTGAACCTGGGCAGCCGTCAGTCAAAATGTGGAGTCCTAATCACTGGACAGCCAGGGAATTCCTTTTGTTCAAAAAAAAATGTTGGGGTACTGAATCTTAATTTCCTATTGGGTCCCTTTCCCCCCCTAATCTGGCTTCATTATACTGTTTTGATGTCTTCCTGACAGTAATTTTCTTGTTGCTATTATGTTATTACTATGTATGCTTATTGGATAAATAAATCTTTAGGAACTAGAGAAATGTTTTAATGATTGAAAATCAAAATTACAATTCAGGCAAGCAAACAGTTAACTCATTTTTTAAATTAAGACTTTAAATATGGCATGGCAAAGAACTGAGTCTCAACCATGTGCTGGTTCAGATTCAAAGCTTTTAAGAGAAAAAATACAGGCCAAATAATAAACCTGTTTGGTGGCACCTGTCTAGTCTAATTCTATAGCATACATTCTGGGGTGGAATTTATGAAGATAAAAATTTTAAAAAGAAAAAAAAAAGACTGATGTAACAGTTTTATTTGCAATAGCAATATTTACAGCAAATTAGAAATTACATCCTTAGTAAATACTTAAACTTATTAAACTAGAAATTTTGAATTTCAACTTAAAATCATGTAAGGAGGTGAACAGTTTTTCAGATTCTTTTAGACACACATACATCACTGTTCTAATCCATAAATACTGGACTCCCAATCATCTCCACCTCTGTGGGCGACTTTGAGCGAGCACTTCATTCTGGGCTTAAAGCGGGAGGTGGCGGGGGGGGAACGATTGATGGGAGGCTGAGACGAAGGAAGGTAGGCAGAATCAGACCAGCAATGAGTATCTGCTGAGGCCTCTGCTCAATGTGGCCTTGTGACTATCCCCTCCTGGTGGCTGGAACTGCTGCTATCCTGTCCTTTGTTACAAAACTCACCACCAGGTCAGCAAAGGATGAGGGAGCTGTGAGGATCAGGAGCCTTCAACTCACAACCGAATTATCCCAAGTGACCAGTGCAGTTCAGTTCTGTGTTATGACTGAGAAAGTCAGAGCTTTCTCCTTATTGTTTCTCCCCCTTTCCCTTTTCCATTGCCTTTAAACCTACTAGAGTGAATCTGGCACTGCTGTGTTCTGCTGACTTTACTCACACTTGAAAATGAGTGTTGACTACCAAGTATAGAAATGGTAAAGACTGGTCTGCCAGAGCTGGAGAACCTGGCAGAAAGGGTACTTTCCACTCTTGGTGAGCTGCATGTACATTTTCTCCTCAGGCAGATATGGGGGGAACCAAAGATTTTCAGCTTCTCTGTCATCTCACTCTCTCACTTTAAGAAATAATCTCAGACACCACCAAAGTGACACGATTCATTTCTGTGCAGAGTGCCTAATTTTATTGCATTTTTTTTGAGGGGCTTCTCACACCTTGCTGATTTTAATAACCAGCATTTGTGTCCCATGTTTCACATCAGTGTCTGAGCCAGTGTCTACGCAGTTGCCCATTTCTCCGCAGCCAGGACTCTAGATATAGCAGATTGTTCTTAGGTCTCTGAAGCTTGCTCTGCAGGCGCTGTTTGCTTAGATCTTATCTCAGAGTGGTGTCGTTCTACAGGGGCTGTTAGGCCTGGCCTGGCTGCTTTTGGCTCAGTCTATGGGACTGGCTGAAGCCTGGTCCTTCTTGTTCTCTTTTGTCTTCTTGTGGTTATAACTTTCGAGGAGTATTTTTTTCTTGAACACACATGAAGTGGTCTTTTTACCTTCTTATGTATCTTCACCACCTGTTAAGGCAACAGTGAGCCCAGAGGTCATTGGTTGGGAGAAAGGAGGGTGGAAAGGGTGGGGAACTAAGGAGGAGGTTTGTGCCAGGCGGGGGCAGGATTATCTCGGGGTGGGGGAGGGGGCACAGGGTGTAAATGGGAAAGAGGAGGAGGAGCTTGGGTAAGGTCATCTCACCTTGCCTCTTGATCCAGGCTGAGAGAGAGTCTTCCTCTTCTTCCACCGCTTGGTACTTGTAGTTTTTGGCTCCCAAGATTTATCGGTCACTTTTGCCATGTTGAAGCCGCTCAGTTGTCTACCTGTCTGCCAGGCCTGCCCTCTGTATATATACCTCTTCCCAGGACAATGAGGAGTCACACTTGTTCTGCTTTGTTTGGTCATCAGGACACTCCCGACAGCCAATGGTGGCTCTGGGGAGCTGATACATCATAAAGGACCACTCCTGAGGGGTAGAGGTGCTGGGGAGGCCCAGATGCCCTGGCTAGAAAAAGTACCCAGTAAAGAGCCATTCCTCACTGACCTGCTGCCCCTCCTTATCTCTCCATGTTCTGGTTGTACACAAGGCAGAGAGGGGTGTTTTCTCTAAGTCATTCCCCATGGTTCATTCTACCGACTCCCACCCTTTACTGTCACCTAGTATTTGGATATCTTAGCTAAAACCACTAGGATACAGGTATGGCAGCCTGATCTGAAAAACCTAGGAATTAGGGAATTGGAGGAAAATGTTTGAGGTATGGTGTCCTTCACTGTCAGTCCAGACAAGAAGGCTTTGAAATACAACTCAGGACAAGATGGGTGTGTGTGTATGTGTGTGCACACTAGGGTCACTCATTCCCCCAAAATAAGATTAAAGTTATGAAATAAGATTAAATTAGGTATCTATCTACCTACCTACCTATGTTTATGGGTACTGTATGTGAATACCTTTGGAGAGCAGATGGAAATTCTTGGAATGATATTAATCTTCAAAGAACCAGAGATTTTTAACTTCAAATTTTGTGATGGCCGATAAGCAGAGATCAGAAGTAGAAGCTCCCCTCCAGACCAGAGCTCACTTTTCTCCCTATCTGTACCGTCCCCTCTACAAACAGCAATAATGACAAATCTATGGACAGAAAGTAGATTAGTGATTGATTAGGGCTGGCAGGAGAGTAGAGGAAATAGGAGGTGACTGCTAATGGTATGTGGCTTCTCTGGGGTAATAAAAATGTTCTGCAATTAGATTATTGGGATGGTTTCCCAACTTTGTGAATATGCTAAAAATCACTGAATTGTTAATATGCCAAGAATCTCTAGAGTATGATTTATATTAAAATATGACTTTAACCACAATTCTATTCAAATTAGCTGACTGATAATGCATACTTATCTCTTTCCCCTCAAGAGGCCATAACACAATAATAAAAATTCGTAAAACCACAACCTGAAGAGAATGGTAGAGGTCATAGATGCCTGAGAGAGTACATTTCTAGAAGAAGGAAAACCTGTGGAGATGTTAGCTACTGAAACAAGAGGGCAGGGAATAGTGCAGCAGAGAAAAGCAGAGTGTGGTCGAAGGGACAGCCACTCCTTTCTGCAGAACCTGGAAGTATCTCAGTATGTGGTAGTTTAGTCACTAAGTCATGTCCTGCTCTTGTGACCCCAGGGACTGTAGCCCACCAAGCTCCTCTGTCCATAGGATTTCTCAGGCAAGAATGCTGGAGTAGGTTGCCATTTCCTTCTCCAGGGGATCTTCCCAACCCAGGGACTGAACCTCTGTCTCCTGCATTGCAGGCAGATTCTTTATCAATTGAGCCAGCAGGGAAGCCCAGTGAAAGGATAAGTACCTGGAGAACTCAGAAGGATGATCTTGATACTCCTTTAGTAGCTATGTAGATGGCTTAGGAATGCGGGGGGGGGGGGGGGAAGGGGCTAGGGCAGTAATCTGGTTTTTAATTATTTTGGTTATTATTATTATTCCAGAAGAGGCCTGCCCACCTGAAGTTGGTGTTCCTTTAAGATCCAGGAGAATAAATTGGCAGTTTATGGGAATAGAATGAGTTGCCTCATTAAAAAGGCTTTAGTGACTGGCACATCCCAAGACAAAATTTGCCTTCACATGGAAAACTTGGTCTACTGCATCAAATAAATTTAACTCTTGCTACAGCTTCATTCTCTTACAGATTAAAAGAGGTCCAGGCAGCCATGCCAAATTAAATTACATTTTAAAATTCCAACAAAAGAAATGAGCCTTATTTGCCAAGTTTCTAGAGGGTAAAACTACATATAATGGGTGGGAATAACATGGGGAAAATGTTTGGTTCAGTTAAAAGAAATAACTTCCTAATGATTAGTGGGAATTCAAAAGTAGAACAGGCTACTCTGTGAGGTAACAAATCTCCATTCATTGAGAACCTACGTGCTGATCAATGTTATATAAAACAACCATTAAGACTCGTAGCTCCACTGGGTTATTTTCAGTTATATGCTGGGGAAAAGAGAGTTTTGTCTTAATGTCCTTCTGACTTCTCCACCAAGCAATCACTCTTTAGTTTCCCAAAGACTTCTCTGCTAGTACCTAGACTCAACTTTGCTGGTCACCCCCTAGTACTGGGGGTAGAGCCCTCACAATAGAAGCTATCCCCTCAAAATCATGCCAGAGGAGGTATGAGAGGGGCAAGCCTTCTTAAAAAAAAAAAAAAAGGTTTTTTTAGTTCAAGTTTAATGGTTTTACTGAGCATAACAATATTTAAAAAAATTTTTCCCTTGTTTGTGCCTCTGTATGTGTGGTAAAATGTCTTCAAAAGGGATATTCACTGGAAGTTGCTATACTGTAGTACATAACCAGAATGTTTCTCTGCCTTTTTTCTCCATGGCATTGACTTTTTTTATAAGACCAAGTCTGTTATCTTGTAGAATAATCTGCATTTTTTATTTTCTTTGTGACTTCATTTAAGATGGTCACTCCCTCAATAATACAAAGACCTAGGAGAAACTCTGAAATTACTTTCCTCAAAGGCTTGATTAAATTCTCAAAAGATCAATTTCTTTCCAGGCTTGGTCTGGGGGTTCAGGGGCTACAGTAGTTCTAGGGATAAAAAGATAAACCAGATACATTCACTTTGCTAAGATGCTGAAGAAGCAAGATTGGCCCACTGACCTGGCTCTAACATACATTTAGTCATTTCTGTGGTCTACTTTCTCCACCTCTACTGCATTCATAAATCTGGGTTTCCCTTCTTCCATTTTTAATCCCCAGCAAACAATTCCTCACATGATTGTGAGTGAGGCTTTATGAAATCAGATCCCCCAGTTTTTTTTTTTAAACAGGGTTTGTGAGGTCTAGTCCTTACCTTCTTTTCGAACTTCAGCCTGTCCTCATCACATCCTATATACAGATATTTATTTACAGGTATACAGCTATTTATTCAGTCACACACAAATATTTCTGCAGTGCCTACTACTTAATTTAAAATACACTGTTATATATTTTTTAAAAATTTATTTTCTTTGTTGCTGCACTTGGGCTTTCTCTAGTTGTGGTGTGTGGAGGCTACTCACCTCACCTCAGTGAAGGTTGCAGTGTGCAGCTTTCTCATTGCAGGGGCTTTTCTTGTTGCAGAGCACAGGCTGTAGGAATGTGGGCTCAGCTTGTGTGCGGGCTCTCAGGTGTGCAGGCTTCCATAGTTGAGGCACACAGGCTCAGTAGTTGTGGTGCACGGGCTTAGCTGCTTCGTGGTATGTGGAATCTTCTCAGACCCGGGACTGAATTCATGTCCCTTGCACTGGCAGGCAGATTCTTAACCCATTGCGACACCAGAGAAGTCCTAATATACACTGTTTTAGACAAAAGAGAAAAATCTTTTTTTCATGGAACTTAATGTCCTTTTGTTCCTTGAACAAGCCCAGCTCCCTCCTGAGCCCATCTCAAGGGCCTTTGCCCCAGCTCTTCCCTGCCTAGAATGCTTTTCTTTTCACTTCCCGTTCCTTTTCTGACTGTTCTATTTAAAGTAGTTTCTCTATTTGCACCGTGGAAATCCATTTCTTTCTTTCATAGCTCATACCAGGGAGAGTGTGTGTGTGTGTGTGTATAAAGAGGTTTCTTTGTGTATAATACATCTATTCTGTAAAGCTGAATTATGTTCACTTAGTTTGCCAGGCAGAAGAGCCTGGCAGGCTACAGTCCGTGGGACAGCAAAAAGAGTCGGACATGACTTAGCGACTAAATAACAAGTATACTTAAAACTTTTTATAATGACTGTTAGCATATGATAGGGGTTCAATAAGCACTGGCTAAAATAATAAATTGTGATTTATGTGTTATCAGATTGACCACCTGACATATCTTGATCTTAAAAAAATTAGTCGTCTAATAAATGCTATGAATGTAAAAACTGTAATTCTGAATCTCCAATGCTATCCCCTTTCTATATGGCGTTAATTTTTATAACAAGGTAAGCATATAAAAAGCATACATAGTTTCAAATATTTACCAGCTTACAGCAATATGATTATAAGTCATGGGTGAGGGAAAAAATAACCAGATACTAAACTGGACAAACAGGTTTTTGAGTCCAAAGGTAGCAAAGGTATAGTTCAATGAATAGAGAGCAAAACCAAAAATTGTTAAAAGAACTGGGGTAAAAGCAGAGAAAGGGAAGTCTCTTAATGAGAACAGAGGACATTATATCCTTGACCAAGTAGATACAGGTTGCAGACTGCTGTGCTGGTCACAAACGAGGTGACCACATTAGAGACAATAGATATATTCTTATATTCCAATTACCCTGTGGGAAAGCAACTTCAGGTATAGGCCCTATGATCACAGCTCAGTAGCGTATTTTTTTATTCCTATCACATAAATGCCTTTTCATCCTGCTAACATTACACTGCTGCTGCTGCTGCTGCTAAGTTGCTTCAGTCGTGTCCGACTCTGTGCGACCCCATAGACGGCAGCCCACCAGGCTCCGCCGTCCCTGGGATTCTCCAGGCAAGAATACTGGAGTGGGTTGCCGTTTCCTTCTCCAGTGCATGAAAGGGAAAAGTGAAAGTGAAGTCGCTCAGTCGTCCAACTCTTAGCGACCCCATGGACTGTAGCCTACCAGGCTCCTCCATCCATGGGATTTTCCAGGCAAGAGTACTGGAGTGGGGTGCCATTGCCTTCTCCGTAACATTACACAGTGAATATAAAATATACATTCACAAAACACAGAACTTCCAGGCTAGATATAAGAATCAAAGATTTAAAATATCAAAAGTCGGGCTACCCTGGTGATCCAGCGGTTAAGAATCCACCTTGCAATGCAAGGAACATCGGTTCAATCCCTGGCCCAGGAAGATCCCACATGCCAGGAAGCAATTAAGTCCCTGTGTTACAACTGCTGAGCCTGCGCTCTAGAGCCTCTGAGCCGCAACTACTGAGCCCACACCCCACAACTACTGAAGCCCGTGGGCTTAGAGCCTGTGCTCTCCAACAGGAAAATTCACCACAATAAGTTCGCACACCACAACAAAGAGTAGACCCTGCTCCTAGTGACAACTTGGTAAAACTAGTGCAGTAACAAAGATCCACCACACCCCTCCAATCTTAAAAAAAAAAAAAAAAAAATCAAAGGTCTATAAAGTATTCTTTGATGGAGTAAACTGTATAATTATTGCATAATGGGCTTCCACATAAGAATTGAAAGAATTCTTTTAGAAAGTCTGAAAACTACTTGTCTAGTTCTACTTGGACAGTAGAACTATTACAATAATACAGATTTTTTCAAAAGTAGCATTTCAAAGTGCTATTGTTGATTTGCATAAGGCCAAAAATTATCAAATATTCCATGTCCCATAAAGATCTAAAATGCTCAAAATATAATATACATAATATACTTCGTACTGACATATTCACTGATCAATGTAATGCTGACTTTTGGATCTTGCTGACCTATAAACAGGCTTCAAATGCATAATTTGAATTTAGGGTATCATTCCTGACCTTAAAAACTGTGTTTTGGAACCTCAGGCAAGTGACTAACATATGTCATATATAAAAAGGACTGGTTGTCCTTAATACTTGAAGATTATGTAGCTAGAATAAGGCATGTTTTACCTGCAGTACTCCTTGCAATTATGATATACTATTAAACTCTTCACAGCTATGACTTCTTTTGGTAGGATCCTGTTTCTGATTTTAGTTACACTTCTGCCTAATGGGATTAAATACTTTTCTTAAATGTAATTTTTTCCCCTAAAACTGCTGCAAAATTATCACCCTATCTGTTTTGAGCTACAGGTAAATATTTCCTAATTCCTTCTGCCTTTAACATAAACTATACCAAAAACAAATGAAAAAAGGTTATTTGCAAAGTTTAAGGTTTTAAAGAAGCGAAGTATTGGAAGTCAATGAATCAATTCAACATAAGTAAATTATTGAATCCTGAGACTGAATAATTGTAGGACATAAATAATTTGAAATCTTAAATATAAACCAACTCTTCTATTGCTTCTCATAATATAATCAAGGTCTCTAAATTTTTTTAAAATAAATTTTTATTGGAGTATAGTTGTTTCACAAAGTGTTAGTTTCTGCCGTACAGCAAAGTGAATCAGCTACATGTATATGTATATCCACCCTTTTTTTGGATTTCCTTCCCATTTAGGGCACCACAGGGAACACTGAGAAAGTTCTATATGGTAAGTTGTCCTTAGTTATCTGTCGCATACGCAGTAGCGTATAGAGCCTCTAAACTTGCTGATCACATAGCATGTACTCATTTTCTAGGGTTGCTGTAATAAAGTGAATTAGGGCCCCACTCTACTCTAACATGGAGGCTTCCCTGGTGGCTCACATGGTAAAAAATTTGCCGGCAATGCAGGAGACTCAGGTTCAATCCCTGGGGAGAGAAGATTCCCTGGAGAAGGCAATGGCTATCCACACTACTATTCTTGCCTGGAGAATTCCATGGACAGAGAAGCGTTACTGGCTACAGAACACGGGTTTGCAAAGTTGCACAACTGAGTGACTAACACTAACACTACTCTAATATGACCTCATCTTGACCAGTTACATCAGTAATGACAATTTTCAATTGAGGTCACATTCTGAAATACAAGAGGTTAGGATTTCAACATAAATTCTGTGTGTGTGTGTGTGTGTGTGTGTATGGGGGGGGACACAATTCAGCCTCTAACACACCATAATATATGTATATTTATTTATTTAGAAATTATTTACATTCAGTACTACAGTAAGAATTATATACACTGTAGTCCCTATACAATTACAAAATTTAAAAAGACAAAGGTAAAATACACGTGTAAGTAGTAATATTTCGTTTATGAACCTTAACATGTTGTGTTGCACATTCTGTGGATTATGCACAGCTTACCAATTTTAAGAATAGTATCATCTCTTTGGCTTGGTACATCCTACCTTGTAACATCTTCCCTCTGCTTACTTAGCCTGCCTCTTCCGTCACCTACCAAATACCTGGCATTCCAACCAATCTGAAGTATTTGCATGAGCTAGGCCCTTTCTCTGTTCAACAACGCTGTTTCCTATTGTTGAAATGTGCTCATTCTCTTCACTTCACATGAACACATAGTGAACTCCCAATCATTTTCTGAAATTCAGCTCAAATGTCATCTCTGGAAAGCTTTCACAGACTGTTCCGGGCAGCACAAAGCACTTTTCCAGGGCACGTTGTTCGTATCGCTATTATTGTAAATTTCTATTTAATATACATGTAACACACACACATATATTTAGATTGAATTGATATTTGAACATTTTGACCTAAAAAACTGATGCAATTTCATGTGGTTCAACTTGATACTTGACAACAAATCCACTGAGAGTGTGGACTGTGTTTTTCATTTTTATATTTCCAGTGACTATAATGGAGTTTGACAAAAGCATATATATCCTTAGTACATGCTTCTCGAAATTAAGGAAAGGCTTACACACGTCTTACATTTTCAGATTTTCCTGTTCAAGAATGGGTAGATATTGATCCTTCCTATATGAGTTTCATTGGCTTTATTTAGTTTAATAGTATTTTAAATTACTTTCCCTTGCTTTTGTATCTCTGTATATGGAGAAATCTCTTCAAAACAGACATCCATTTTTTAAAAAACAGAAGAAGCTATATAAGTTTTTTTTGCAACCAATATAAAAACATTTCACAACTTTACTGTTTTACTTTCAAAATATTTTTTATGCTTTTGAAAAAAAATAATCATAAAAAGGAATATAAACAGGAGAGCTAAATAGATATTAGTTGTATAAAGTAAGTGTGGTATTTAAAATTCCAACAATATTTTAGTAAGAGCTAATATAAATCTAATTTTAAAATGTCAAATTTTTTCATAATATTATTTGGTTTGTAGAAAAGCTATGATAACTGAAATAGCATTTAAGTATTACATGGAGAGTTAAAAGGCACGGTATGGAGAAGTATTCAGCTAGTTAGGAAGCAAGACGTGGTGAAGCCTGGGAGAAATTAGCAGGAAGTGAGACACAGTTAGATGAACATTTTCCATGCTTCCTCATTAAGCACTTAAGTTAACAAAATGCATGCGGTGAGTCTTCAGCATGCCAGGCCGTCAAGGGCAACACAGTTCAGAGTTTGGCTCTCATCCACTGTGGAGACTCTTCTCCTTTTATGGCACTTCATGCTCCTTACACTCAAATTACAAAAAACTTGTTGCAGAGAAAACCACATTAAACATGTCATTATTTCATGTCTTCTAAGTACTCCTTCCTCAGCCTCAAGTCTTTTTCCATCTTTTTGTCTTCTAATTTTTAAAAATTCAGCTCAAATATCGTCATCTCTGGGATTTTCTCCCTCACTTCTCCAGCTAGAGTTGATGATCTGTCTTCTGCATTTTCACTGTATCTAGTGCATGCCATCATTGCATTATTTTAACCACAGTGTGATAATTTAACTGTTGACATCTATCTTCTCAATTATATTATCACACCGTGCTGGGTACACTAGATACTTACTGCCATTTGTTACACAAATAAATTAGTAAGAAATGACGTGAGAGTCTGGAATAACAAAGCACTAATGAAAAGCTTATTTGGAAACAAAAATTGTGACTACAGAGTGAAGTCTGCCTTGTCTATTGCTATATTCCTAGCATTTAGGTCTACTGCTTGGTACCATGTGGGTGCTTCGGAGGTTCTAGCAGGGAAGTGTAACTACTCATATACCGCCAACCAAAGAATGGTCTTCCTTACTAGGGAAGGTTGTCCTCTTTGACTGAGCGTGCAGCTTTGGGAGGGACACACATGGAGAGGTGAGGTGGGAAGCGGACACTTGTCTAGCTAGTCAGATCCGCTGAAATAACCTTGGCAATTAAAGGAGTGATAGATGTTGCAGCCAGATTGCCTTCAGAGCCTGTAAGTATTCACTAACTAAATACTTAACACACATGGAAAATAAGAAAAAGCAGACTATCTAATAATGGAAGATAAACTGAAGAAGGGCATCCACAAACAAGCAGTAAGAGAAGCACCTTTAGTTTAAGAGGTAGTTATATCAAGGAATAAAGAAGCTGTAAAAAATAATAAGATCATTGATTAGCAAATTTTTTTTAAAAAGTTACTAAATATAAATATGAACAAATACTGGAGGAAGAGTCAATGTAAGTTCATGTAAATATGATTTATGCTTTCAATTAGAGTGGTCAAAGACATTAGTATGCCCACATAAATAAAAATAACACTGTTGTTTACATATGCAAAAAATTCTGTATCTTTTGCCACTAATGCATTTGTTTTCCTGCTTAATGCCTCTACCTTGGGCATCAAAAGTGGTACATAATCTCCAAATGGAGTTGTTCATTTACAAGCATACCATACCACTCGTGTCCGACTCTTTGTGACCCCAGGGACTGTAGCCCGCCAGGCTCCTCTGTCCAGGAATTCTTTAGGCATGAATATTGGAGTGGGCAGCCATTCCCTTCTCCAGGGGATCTTCCCAACCCAGGGATCGAATCCAGGTCACCCACATTGTGGGCTGATTCTCTACTATCTGAGCCACCAGGGAAGCCCATGACAGCATACCTGTACTTTATACTGGTGCTGCATTATTTTAGGCTTGCTTTCCTATGATATACTGAAGCACTTAACTTGGTATCACCATTAAACAGTATTTAAGAGGACCTGTGTACCTCTAATACTGATGCCCATGTACTCACAGTCCACTGTGAAGAAACAGAAATTACTGAATGTCTTTATCACTCACACTTTTCACATATCAAGGTAATGGGCAAGCTATGCTGGTAGAGTTTGTAAACTCAGATGGCAAGATAAAGACTACAGGACAAACTCCACCCAAGGTTACAAGAATTATACACATGGAAAGCTTACCCTCTTTGCTTGGCACTTGGACTTGTCCATCTATGCTGGCAAGGTTTCATGCCTTGGTATTCAAGGTTTTCAGGTACCTGATTTGTACCTTCTTTTCCTGTCCTCTTTCACTAACTCCCAGTGACATTATTTTAGAACTTAAGTGTTTTCTACTCATTGGAATCAAATACAGGGATTAAACATGAGAAAGACTAGGATTAAAATCCTAAAAATAGCAATTATAATAGACTTAGTTAGAGCTTGTGTTGGATTTAAAAGTTAACTTTAAAGTGGGCATTTTATTTTTTATTTTTAGAGTTTAGCTGTTTTAGTTATTTTTCAATCTAATGGTACACAGAAGCAATAGTTTATCTGACGGGAATCAAGAAAATCCAGCAGTGGCATCTGAGGCAAGATACATGTTGTTTCATGGCTCTGTTCATTAAATATTCAGAAAAGCTTTTCAAATTAGAATCTGTGAAGCTAAAAAGTAAAATCACTTTATGGCAGTCAAAGTTTTGCCATTTTCTAACTCTACTGACATATGCAGGATTAGCACAGAACTGCTCTCCTGTGGGCCATCTCTTCTGGGAATCTGTTAGACCTGCTTCAGGATGTTCAGGTTACCCGGACTCTGTTACTGAATCATAAGGTGCCTTGAGAGTTCAAGCCTCTGTTTTTATAGATCTGTTTGTCCACACCCTCTCCCACTCTCACTCCTTCCCCTAAAAATATTCTTGGCCTAGTATGAGAAAAAAGCACTTGTGTCTACCAGCAACCAAAGAAACACTGCATCTTTTCTGAATGCGTTATTTCCTAAACATAATTTAAGTGACTGAAATTTCTAAAATGGCATGATCAATGTTTAGATCTAAAAGACTTTTTAAAAGATGTTTTAAGACTTCTGTTTCCTCTTACAAGATAGGATACATTAGAAAATCAGTTCAGTGTCAGAATGAATACGGAATTCCAGTTCAGTTTTGAAAAACACCTTGTAAGGATTTTCAAAACATAGGCTGATATGAAATGTTCACAAACATTAGGCTTACACAAGACACTAAGTAAACATCACCCCCCTACCTACAGTGATGGTCTGAAAGTATGGCTGAAACTTATGAAGTAGAGCACAGTTACTCTGGAGGTGAAGTTTTCCTGTTCAAGAACACAGTAAAGGATAAGTGGCAAAGGAAACTCATGAAATGGATACAGGGTTGGGTTTCCAATCTAGAAATTCTATGAGTTTATCACCTTTCTTTACACCTCTTTGCCACACTTAGGTTTCAAGGTTATAATATATACCTTATGCTCTATCCACCAATTCTTAGCTAAAAAGTTCCCTCTTTTCAGAAAACTGACTAGTACTACAAAACTTTTCAGAGATTTAGAACACTGAGTAAGGCTCCTGCATACATTTTACAAGCTTCCTACCCTTTTCTTAAAAATAAGCATCAAAATGATCTGATGTCTTTCCAAACCAAAATTCTGGCAGCAAAATTAATCTCCCAAGAGACGGTATGGGTGGTTTTCAGTTACTCTATTTGGCCCCTTTTATTCTTTCTACATTCTTCCTGCTTGGTGGTTGCTGCTGGCTCTCCCAATGAAGCCTTTAAACAGAAGGCACTCTCTCATCTACAATTATCAGCTTCCCCCAAACTTAAGAACATACTCAAACTGGAAAGACTATGATTGGGCAAGCAGTTAAGCCATATTTGTTGTAAAATGATATTAATGGTTAAGAGTTCACCTCGCCTGCAATGTTGAGTAAGTAAAATATGGGCTGAAAGTTTTACATTTTGATAGTTAAAGGTCTTTCTTTTTCCTCACATCCAAGGTTCAGGCAGGAGAGAAAGGGGGAAGGGCAAAGAGGCTAAATGTCCTCTTCTGTTCTTAAATAGCTGTCCTGAAAGCCTTGCCCAGACTTCCAAAACATCACTGTATCCCCTAGGAATAAGGCAGGTTGGGCAGTCTATGCTTTTTTTTTCAAACTAGGCACATTGCACCTGAATGAAATGAAGTTAGGGTAGTAAGGAAAAAAGGGAAACAAATATTAGTCATCTCTACTACAGACATACTGAATTTGAGGTGCTTTCAACATACCTGTGGAAGATGCTGAAGTGGTTAGGTCACAAACACAAGAGGACTAGGAGGTTTACCGATATACGTTGGGGAGCTGTTACTATAAAAATAATTTACAGACATTTTGGCCATTTTTGTCCCTTGGACTGCAAGGAGATCAGACCAGTCAATCCGAAAGAAAATCATCCCTGAATATTCATTGGAAGGACTGATGCTGAAGCTCCAATACTTCGGCTACCTGATGCAAAGAGCCCACTCATTAGAAAAGACCATGATGCTGGGAAAGACTGAAAGCAGGAGAAGGGGATGAGAGAGGACGAGATGGTTTGATAGCATCACTGACTCAATGGACCTGAGTTTGAGCAAGCTCCAAGAGAGGGTGAATGACAGAGAAGCCTGGCATGCTCCAGTTCATGGGGTCTCAAAGAGTCGGACATGACTGAGTGACTAAACAACAACAACAAGGAAGAGGAACAATGTGAGGGGAAAAAAAAAAGACCCTCAAATTGAAACTTGAGAGTCTCTAGAGGAGGCACCTATAAACTATCGTGAGAAGGAGCTGATATAATGAGCCTGAAATGTTCTTGAGATACACAAGTGAATAGTGGCAGTTCAGTTGGAATGAAACTAAGATCATGGCATCTGGTCCCATCACTTCATGGCAAATAGATGGGGAAACAGTGACAGACTTTATTTTGGCGGGCTCCAAAATCACTGCAGATGGTGACTGCAGCTATGAAACTAAACGACGCTTGCTCCTTGGAAGGAAAGTTATGACCAACCTAGACAGCATATTAAAAAGCAGAGATATTACTTTGCCAACAAAGGTCCGTCTAGTCAAAGCTATGGTTTTTCCAGTAGTCATGCATGGATGTGAGAGTTGGACTGTTAGGAAAGCTGACTGCTGAAGAATTGATGCTTTTGAACTGTGGTGTTAGAGAAGACTCTTGCGAGTCCCTTGGACTGCAAGGAGATCCAACCAGTCCATCCTAAAGGAAATCAATCCTGAAATGTTCATTGGAAGGACTGATGCTGAAGCTGAAACTTCAATACTTTGGCCACCTGATGCAAAGAACTTATTTATTTGAAAAGACTCTGATGCTGGGAAAGACTGAAGGCGGAAGGAGAAGGGGATGACAGAGAATGAGATGGCTGGATGGCATCACCAACTCAATGGACATGAGTTTGAGTAAACTCTGGGAGTTGGTGATGGACAGGGAGGCCTGGTGTGCTGCAGTCCATGGGGTCGCAGAGTCGGACATGACTGAGTTAACTGAACTGAACTTGAATGACAATTCTCTCCTGATGTCCCCATATCCATCCTCTATTTATTATAAAACTTTATTTTGGATACTATGAAAGTGAAAGTAGTCAAAGCATTAGTCACTCAATCATATCTGAGACCCCACAGACTATAGCCCTCCAGGCTCCTCTGTCCATGGAATTCTCTAGGCAAGAATACTGGAGTGAGTACCCATTCCCTTCTCCAGGGGATCTTCCCAACCCAGGGATCGAACCAAGGTCTCCTGCATTGCAGGAAAATTCTTTACCATCTAAGCCACCAGGGAGTTGTATACTATACGGCTAAACAAATGCTGTTTGGTTATTTTAACTTTTTCATGTAATATAATCTCATAATAATTAATTGTCTTTTATTTTTTTTAAGTTATTTTAATTATTTCTATATGCAACAATTCTACTTATAACATATGGTATATCTCAACCCTGGGACCTCAAATAGGTTCTTTTTTACTTCTTAAATTTAAGAATAATTATAATCAGGGTGAGGGAAAGGATTTACATAATCATCACAGAGCCTAGTGTTGATGGATGCCTGAGAAATTAATAGTGAATCTGTGGTTCAATGTGTTCTATTGTTATATATTTATATGGATGCAAACTTGATAACAATCTTATTTGTCAACAGAAGAGGCAATAATGTAATGTTATACAGCTTAACAAGTTTCCTGTTCTGTAGTTAATTCCAATAGTTCTTTTAACAGGTTAGGTGTGGATGGATGCAATATTTGTCAATAGTCTTTTTTTTTTTTTTACTTCAGTAGTATAACAGAAGGCTTTCAGATGAATACAAAGAAACTGGTCTTAGATATTATGTTTTGTTCCAGTTCAAAAACTTGTTGAAGTTTATTCAGAGTTGTTTAACTCCCAAGATTCTGAAGATAGCTACAGAAGGATCAAAACTGACCCTCTTAGTCCTGTTTACTACTCTATTATCCAAATAGACCTTTTCTCCTAAAAGACAAAACTATATCAGTATTTTTCTTAGAGTCCTGACCATCCTCATATGAGGTAAACATCCATAAAATCTCATGGTATAAACTTGGCATTGTTTGACCTCTTCAGATCTGCAGCTAGAGCTATTCTGCACTTTTGGAAATGAGTTACAGAAAGGTATTCTGAGTTGTATAAATTTTCAATGCATCAGTGTGTTAATACATTGAGAAAGAATGAAACATTTACTAAGAAAGTCACTATGACTAAAATGCACATGTAGGTATAATCAGATTCATCAGAAAGCTAAAATTTTTTACTTCTTTGTGGATATACCATTACATCATCATAGAACTATTCTATCAGTTCCTGGTGAACAACTAAGTTGGTTAATCAAAATTCAGGCTGAGTCATTAATTGATTTATCCCTTCAATAAACATTTGGTGAGTGTCTAATGCAAACAAGGCATTTTGCTAGAGCCATAACGCAGAGTACTGATCACTATATGGTCATGATATTGCTAAATGGCAGAGATACACTGGTGAATAAAAATGAATAAGAAAGACATGGTTCTTGTCCCCAAAAAGGTTAATATTTACTGAAGGAGAAAGGTGATAAAAAGGTAACAATTGTAAAATAATTATAATTTGTGATAGAAAGAAAGAGAATGCTATGTCAGAAAATAATGAAAAGAGGAAGGCCTGTCATGACATCTGAAAGAAGAGAATCAGGGTGGGAGGGAGGAAGCATTCCGGGCAAGGAAATAGCCTGGTCCAAGGGTCTGAGGCAGGACTGGGAATGATCAGGGATCAGAAAGAAAGTCGTGTGACTGATGTAGCAGGAGCAAAGGTGAGTATGGAAGAGATGTTTATCCTTTCACATGGTATAAAGGTACAAATCAACATCCTAAAGCAAGAGTCAGCAAACTATATATTGCAGGTCACATCTATCCTGCCTGTTTTTATAGTTTTACTGGAACACTGCCCTGCCTATTCATTTATATATTGTCTATGGTGCTTTTGTGCAGCAAGCAGTAGTTGCTACAAAGACAGGCGGTATGCAAAGCCTAAAATATTTACTATCTGGCTCTTTACGGAACAAGTCTGCTGCCTCCTGTACTAAGTGTGGAGTAAATTAGAACTGACAATATGAAAGTTGAAAAGGTCAGGCTTTCCTAAAGCATAGAACTGCTCTTTATAACTGGTCAATGCTGATTCATCTAAGAAAGACACATAAAGATAAGCAGGTCAATGTTATAGAGGTAGGGCTTTAACATGTCCATTCCAGAAGGGTCGAAGAGATGTCTTTAAGGTTAATACAGGGTTTCATAAGGCACAAGAACCTTTTATCCAAGGGGGTCAAGAACCTGGACAAGGCCCGAGGATAGTACACCTGCAAAGTAAAAATGCAGTTAGGCTCAGGAGTACTGGAGGACATTATATAAAGGAAAAAACAGATTCTAGGAAGACATACTAAGCACTGCTAACATACATTTTTAACAGCTAGAAGTTTGCATGTATTTCTTTGCATGCCTATGTGCTCAGTCGCTTCAATTGTGTCCAACTCTTTGTGACCCCCTGAACTACAGCCCGCCAGGCTCCTCTGTCCACGGGATTCTCCAGGCAAGTATACTGGAATAGGTTGCCTGCTATGCCCTTCTCCATGGGATCTTCCCAACTCGGGATCGAACCCACAGCTCCAGCATCTCCTTCATTACAGGCAGATTCTTTACCCACTGAGCCACCTGAGAAGCCCATATATTTGCTTAGCATCTATCATTTCTAGCAACTGACAAAGGTAGGGCTGTGAGTTAACGAATGAATAAAACTCTTAGAAGCTACCTTAACCAAAGCAACTCACTTTTTTTTAGATCAGAAGTCAGACTAGGCTATCTGACCCACAGATATGTTTGTCTGGTCTTGAGTAGTTTCTTAGGATATCTCATATTAAAGAAAAAAATCAAGGGACTTGCCTGGTGGTCCAGTGGTAAGAGCCTGTGCTCCCAACACAGGGAGTGCAGGTTTGATCCCTGGTTGAGGAACTAAGATCCCACATGCTGCATGGTGTGGCCAAAAATATATGTAAATGAATAAAAATAAATGCACGCTCCCATTCAAATTTTGAAAAAAAAAATCTAGATATTTAGCAAGTAGGCTTGCTTCATTTCTATTATGGGAACAATCAGTAATGTACCTGGTAGATAAAGATAAGGCATACAATTCTCAGTTTCCAGTCTTCACCACTTCCTATTTTATTACATTCAGCCTTCCTTATTATTTTTTTAACCTATCAAGAACATTTGTTTGTAATCTCTGGTCTTCATCTTATCATAAAGATCACAAATCTGTTCTTTTACACACTTCTTTTCAACATTTATTTTCTAACCATGTCCCAGATACTATGCATACAAATATAAATAACACATCATCTCTGCCCTTGAGGAGCTCTCAGGCTAGAAGCTGAGACCAATGCGTTAAATGATCCTAGGCAGAATGATGACAGCACAGAGGAACTATCAACTCTACTCTGGCATGTCAGGAAGCACAGTACTAGGGAGATGCTTGAACCCAACCTTGGAGGGGTATTACAGGCAGAATAGACAGAGCAACAAGGAATGCCACTCTTTTGGCAATTACACATAATTCAGAATAGATGAAACAGTGGAAAGATGCAGGAGGGTGAGAGTGATAGGAGTGCTAAGGTTATATCAAGAATGGCTTGTATTTACACTAGAAAGTGTGACTTTTATCCCATACACCAAAGGGAGTTAGTGAAGAGACTGTGGCATAATCAGGTTTATATTTCAGAAATATAATTTTGGAAGCAGCATGGAGGACAGTTTCTGATGGAAGACTTCCAGTTAGGATGGTATCAATGACAAAATCCAAACTGGTTTGAGGCCTGAAGGCAAGAGGCAGCAACAGGAATGGAAAAGAGAAACTGGCTAGAGACAGTGACTGACTAACGAGGAAGAGGAGGGGAAAAAAATGTCAATAACGACTACTTGCAAGCTTGTACTTGAATGATGAGGTGTATAAAAAAACGCAGGAGAATTAACGCAAGGGAGGATGAAAATGGGTGGTATAAAATCTGAGGTATAAGTGGCTACAGAAGTGGTGATATCCATTTGGCATCTGGATAAGAGTCAGGAATCATGTGGAAGGCCAAGGCAGGAGACAAAGACTAGGAAACTGTCAGCATGTATGATAAATCAGAAGACACCAAGATGCATAGTATCACAGAGGGGTGTGCAGAGTTAGATAAAGAGCAACTACATATTCCTAAGAATCCCCAACACTTATATGGAAGAGAGGGAGCAATGCTTAGCAGAGAAGCAGGTAGATGTGGGGCAGGGGTAGCAGTATAAAGATAAAGAGAATCAGAGTACCAGGAATTGAGGTGATGGCAAATGTGTGGTGCAGATTATATACATAGATTCTAGGCTGGATAGAAAAGAAAGTATAGAAAGGATGAATTTGTGTAGGGTTGCCAGGTTTACTGGAAACTAAAAAGGGACATTCAGCTAGATTTGAATTTCAGATAAACAAAGAATACTTTTTCAAGTATAAACATATCCCAAATATTGTATAATGCATACTTATACTAAACATTTATTCACTGTTTATCTGAATTCAAAATTAACTGGGGGCAGGGGATTAACTAACTGCTTGCTGGGTATCTGAAAATTTTACTGAGTGTCCTGTATTTTATCTGGCAATCATAATTAATTGAAAAGGAAAGATGTAGAGATGGGAGTTCTCTGAGGTTACAAGGCAAGGGCATATTGTAGAGGAGTGAGAAAGCTGAATATTAAAACACTGCAGTTCAGAATTTCAGAGATAGAAGAGTGATGAAAAGGATCAAGAAGTGTGTCCACTGGAATTTGTGGCTGAAACAGAATGGAAATGTAAGTCCAAGGAGAAACACTGAGACAAGAAGAATAGTACATGGTTCATTAGCATGGACACTGACTTCAGTTAAAATGGTGGCTGCAGGGTAAAGGGGATGAATATGTATCAAAGTCTTTAATAATTAAAAAAAAATAAAGTAGAGTATGGGAGAGATTAAAAAAATATACATATAGTCTGCATTCTTGTCTGACACATGACAGTCAGGTGTCAGACAAGAAATGGAGCAACAGGATAAAGGGGAGTATGTTTTCATAGAACTGCTGTTACAGAGGAGGAGTGAAAAGAGATGGGAGAGATGTGAGTAATAAACAACAACAAGCAGAAAGAAATGGGGATGAGAAGAAAAGGAACAAACAACTTAGTAATCTAGTCCTGACAGGGAGAGAAGGCTTCTCCAAGTAAATGAAGCGTAGCTTGAGCTAAGATCCAAAGGTTGTGATGTCTTACAGGTACCTCATATTCATCAGGTGCAAAATCAAAGAGCATCCCAAACTTGTCATATTTTCAGTGTTTCCTAGTTCAATGAATGGTTCCACTGTCTGTCAAGTCATGCAGGTTAGAAATATAGGAGGTATTCATGATATCTGCCTCCATTACATCCATTATCCAAACCATCACATAAGCATCAGGCAAAGAGAAAAGCATTCTATGCAGAGGAAACAACATATGCAATATTCCTAAATTGAAAGATAGTATGGTGCATTCTGGAAATTAAAGACCATTTACTTTGAAATAGAAAAGGAAGGGGCTAGATCATGATGGGTTTTCTAGGTCAGTTAAGGATTTTGTTGTTTATTTTAAGATCAATGGAAGCCATACACAGGTCTGAAGCCAGAAAGTGACATGATCAGATTTATGTTTTGAAAAGTGTATTCTGGGTATAATGGCCAGAAGATTTGAGAAAATTACAAAAGAAGAAGACCAGATAAAAGGCTAGTGCAATTATCCAGGTGAGAGGGGTGGTACTTGAAACAGGGCACCAACACTGGACATGGAGAGAAGTGGATGGTTTCAGTGCTAGTTGCTGAGATCTGGTAGCTCAGACAGTAAAGAATCCACCTGCAATGCAGGAGACCTGGGTTCGATCCCTGAGTCGGGAAGATACCCTGGAGAAGGGAATGGCTACCTACTCCAGTATTCTTGCTTGGACAATTCCATGGACAGGGGAGCCTGGCGGGCTATGGTCCATGGGGTCACAAAGAGTTGGACACGACTGAGTAACTAACACTTAACACGTTGTGCTAGTAGAGATTAAGCCAGTAGGACTTGGTGATAATAGTAGCAATTCTCTCCTAGTTCAATGTTGTTAGGAATGATCTAGTTGTGAGAGAATGGGTGATTCCAGGAGAGAGAAGAGAGATAACTGAGCATGTTTTGTAACAGTACTGCCCTTAGACTTGGGTAAGGACCCTCCTCCTGCTACAAAGGGCAGGGAGTCCATGAGGTCAAGGGGCTGTGTCTGCCAGGAGCATGCACACCTCTTTCAGAGTGGCTAGATTTGAGGGCAGATGGAGCAGCTGATTACCCATCACTATTTGCAGGGGGTTTAGGGATGTGGACATGGCTTGAACATGTTGAGTGAGGTGGATGAAGAAGCTTGGAATGGTAAAAGAATAGGGTCAGTCTGAGGACTCTAGAAGTCAGAATTCTAAATGTAAACTTGGCCTTCCAGATTATTATTTATGGAGATTCATGAAGGTAGTAGAGTAGAATATATTTTTAATAATAGTTCGATGATTCATAACTTAAATATTTAGACACATGGGCTTGAGCCTCTGTAACTTTACTCTTGCTCAGGCTCTACAAATTTAGGGTCAGGCCTGATAAGAGAGTGTAACAGTATAAAACAGTACAGTGCAAGAAGTAACATATTCAGATGATAGTTCACTTTAGCTGGACCCTTTAAGAGATAAGATTTTCCAGCCTTTTGCATGGGTATAAATGGTGTAAATTTCTAGATGCTATATTAATGTATATAAGAGACTCTTTCCTATATCTGGAGACCCTTTCCTATTCCTGGAGGGCCAACAGTTATTTTAATTGTAGTGATTTCAAAGTGATTTTGAAAAGCTTCTTAAATATTGCAGAAGTTTATAGAGTGCAGAAGGGATCTTGGTGATCATGTAACAACCTTTACTCACTTAATAAACAAACCAGAAGTTCTGACAGATAACGAGCACTCTCACAGAAATCACAAAGCTAGTCAATACCACATAATTTCCAGCTCCATACTCTTTGTCCACTCTTGCACCAATGTCACTTTTCAGGTAGATATCTACTGCCAGTCAACTCCAAAAGTTTATACTTGCTTTTATTGTTTTGCATTTTAAAAAAGTACATAAATACTTTTCATTACTTTAAAAATTCGAGATACCTCAAAAAAGTCTATAAAGCAATATTAAGTTTTGACTCCAAAATATTCTTAAAACCAACCCCCTTTATCCCTCAAAAGTGAACACAAAATTAAGAATTCCAACTTCATGAACTCATAAGAAGTGGTAATTCTGGAAAGTTACTTTTAATTGTTTTCTACAAAGTTACAGGCAACTTAGGGGACCTTTTGGGACTCAAAATATTCTCTGACTGGTCATCTACTCATTTGACTACTTTTATTTTTATATATGTATTTCTTTGACTTTTTGGTCTCATGTAAGACCTTGGAATAAAATTATAATCGTGCTCTTCACTTTGGTTGCAATTACTGTAACCCATCTCCTCAAATTCTTTATCTTCTAAGCTACACACTTACAAAACATCAAACACTCAGACTGCTAACTAAACGCTAAAATACAGACACACACACAAAACCCTCATTTCAAACATCTATAAACATCACTATTGAATTTTTCTTAAGAGTATCTGAGTTACAATAGTTAAAAAAAGAAATTTCTCCAGGAGAGTCTTACCTTCAAGCTGGATAGTAATCCAAAAGTTCTAGGTTTGCAGGAAGTTATTTCCCTCAAAGCATTAAAGATGATCTTAGCAAGACAGTAACGCATCTTGTCAGGACACCAAGCGACCTTTAGCCCCTCCCATCAACCGACTACTGCCTAATAGAAGGAAGGATTTAATTTCCGGCAAAATTTTCTCCTCAGGGCTGAGAATCTTCGAAATTCGGCTTTTGGAGGGGGAAGAGAGAGGGGAGGGACCAAAAGGACCCCAGGGGAAAAGGAGGGGTAAGTGGTACAAGACAAAGTCGTCGAGGCAGAGACGAGCGAGACCTGGATTCGGACTGACCTGGGGTTTGGAATGAAGGTTCCTCTCAGACCTTCACTCTTGGCCCCCGAGTTCACGCGGGCGACAACTCGAAGACCCTCCTCTCACAGGTTCCTCCGCCACTAACTACGCCCGGAGGACCTGTGACCTCCAAAACGGGTGTGCTAGGCGATTCCCCACACAACTTCGGCTAGAGATTCGCGCTTTTGATTGGTTCTTGGAGATATCCCTCAGCGTGGCTCACCCAATGGAGGGCCAGACCGCTCCGCCCCTTCCCCGCCCCCCAAGTAGAGCCCGCCCCTGCCCCGCGCCCGGGAGCCGAGGAGAGTAAATACAACAGGAGCGCAAAATGGCGGAACCGCCGAGCCTAATGCAAGGCCCCCCCGCCGCCGTCTCGGAGAAAGAATCGTTTGGCAAACTGCAGGCCCCATCCCGGGACCCGCCGGGTCCTCTGTCCGCCAAGAAGATCCGGACTGAGGAGAAGAAGGCGCCGCGTAGACTGAACGGAGAAGGAGCCAGCAGCGGCAACAGCAGGCAGCTGCAGTCTCCCGCCGCACCTTCGCCTCAGAGCTATGGCAGCCCGGGGTCTTGGAGCTTTGCCGCTCTGTCCGCTGCCCCCTCCCCGTCGTCTGCTCGGAGCAGTTTCTCCTTCTCCGCTGGCACGGCCGTCTCCTCCTCTGTCTCTGCTTCCTCCTCTCAGCCGGTGCCGCGCAAACTCCTGGTGCCTCCTACGCTGCTACACGCTCAGCCTCACCATCTCCTGCTGCCCGCCGCCGCCTCCTCGGCCAGCGCCAAGCCGCGCAGATCCAAGGAGAAGCGAGAGAAGGAAAGGAGGAGGCACGGTCTCGGCGGGGCGGGCGAAGCTGGCGGGGCCTCCCGCGAGGAGAACGGGGAGATGAAGCCGCTGCCGCGAGGTGGGTGCCGGAGCCGGCAGTGACGAGGGGAGGGCGCCCGGGGTCCCAGGCACAAACTCGCGTCCGCGGGGCGCGGGCTTGGGGAGTGCGGGGGCCGCGTGCGCCAGCCGGGAGCGGGGGGGAGGCTTCCCGTTCACTGCAGGCGATTTTGCGGTCCCCGTGGGGACAGGAAATGGAGCCTGTAATTTCGGTCGCAGAGTGGGGAATGGCCGAAACTCATTTTCTGTATCGTTTCTGCCTCCTAGTTAATGCGCGGCAGGGTTTGTAGAATTCGATCTAGAGGACCCGCCTGGTTGTGTTTGGCTGTGGAGGGAGATTTGAGGGAACGGGATCGGGAAAGGTTTGGTCTTGTAAAAGATGTGCTTGATTATTAGACCGTTTAGACGTGGTCACGAATTTATATTTGTGACACTGGCTCCAACGCCAGAAAATCCTATCAAGAAAAGGGGTGTGGAGAGCATTGGCGTCAGCTGGAAGCTACCAGAGGCCTGAGCTTTTCATCCCTATTAGGGAAATGAGGTAGTGTGCAGGGCCCGGAGTGTGCTGTTTCATAAGGTACCCTCCCTCCACACACTCCTCTCCCTTAAGTATTTTGAGTGGTCCTGTTTGAAATACCACCCTTCAAAAATAATTTTCAGTCATATTCTTTTTTTTTTCTTTCTTGCAGCAAATGATAAAATCAGGAACATTGACTTTTTTTTGGCCAGACCAAATACTTGGCTGCAGAATGTTTTAGCATCAGAGAATGGCAAATTCTTTACTCTTTATTTTTTTTAATTTATTTTTAATTGGAGGATAATTGCTTTACACTCTTTTGAGAAAGGCAAATTCTTAAGCACTCTTTGCAGACAGGACTACACAGTCTTCTTTTAAAATGTAGGCTAAGCATATATGATTTTCAGAAAGTATTTTCGTAAAATAGTCCTGTTTAGCCATTTCATGCACAGTGTTTTGAGAGTGGTACACGTGGAGACTGGCTGAAAATTAGATTTTTATGTGATCAAAAGCTGAAAGCATGTAATGATCTTTATTATAAATGTACATTGATACACGGTGTTGTCAAAGTATGTTTTAGGAAAAAAATGAAATGTCAAGCACTTTTAGCATTACTAATCTAATGGTACCTTAGATCATGAAAAATTCTGTGTATTTTTTCGCAATTTAAAAAAATGCTGCACACGGGTATGTAACAACAGTGTTACTTCGATGATCTGCCTGTAGCAAATTTTTGATATCTAAGCATAGCCATCAGGTACTCTGGCACAAGGTAAAGGATCTCACAGCTTTGGAGAGTGTTGTTTCTAAGAAAAGTGGTTTTGAGGATGGGATTTATACTACTTTTAGTTTGAAATTTTAGGTGATTTTTGTTTTAAAGCAATTTTGTTTGAATAATTACATTTAAAAGTTGAAAGTGCCTGGAAGTCCGCATTTACAGCTCAATATTGGTCTTACTTGTGATGTGTAAACAGTGTAATTGCACTTCTAAGTTCTTTGAGTAAGTGAATATGGATATAGCATTGTCAGTGTATTGGAATGGATGAAAATAAATAAGCATTCTTTAACAATTCTAACTCAAAAAATGGAGCACATAAATCACTTTTAAAGTGAAATGGCTGTTAAAGAAGAAGTTTTCTAATCTTAAATTGCATTTAGAATCCTCTGTTTGAAGGCTACAGCTTACATTATTAAGCCTGAATATAAGCAATGGTAGCTTTTACATTAAGATGTTTTTCCATGATTTATAGGTTTTTTGAGTAGTGACTAGGTAGTAACACTATGGTCAAATTTTCTTCTCTTTCTTGGATGGAAATGCTATTTTTATAGAGAAAAAACTACAAGTCAGTGAGGAGGATTGCTTTTAGTGTCTTGATGGTAAATTTCATGATGAAAATCTGATCCAGCCCCCAAACTCCGTTAAACAATTAAGCTCCTGTATTTATTAGTAGAATTATTTTTATAAGTTTTCAGTCAGAACTGCTGCATTTTTACATTGGCTACTATTCCAGCAGAAGTTATTTGGATTAAATGAAAGTGGGTGTGTAAAAAGTAGGGCATTTAGTAAATGTTACTTGAGTCAGAAGCATGATTTTTTTTTTTTTAGCCACTTATAAAAGGTCAGTCCAGATTGAGGACAGATCCCTTGACAGCATATCTGAAGGTTAAAAGTGATGGACAGGAGGATTATAAAAACTTACCAGTCTAGGCCCATTTAGTATAAGGACTGATGCCTTACACACCTAAAACCTCTGAGGCCATCTTGTCATAGTGCTGGAGCTGACTTGAATGATAGCCTGAGTCATCAAGTAAAAGTTAAATTTCTTTCTTATAAAAAGAAAAAGTGGAAAACATCTTAGATTTTTAAAACTATGAATAACCAAGTTTTGCTGTATAAAGAGGTAATCAATCTACCAAAGAGTTCACAGCCCATTTTCCTGTAAGACTGAATAATTTATTAACTGGTAAGTGTAGAAGATAAAAGTGAATATTTGCTGGTGTCCACCATTTAACTTACAGCAAAAAATAGAACAGACATATTACTAGAGAGTAAGCTGCCTTAACTGAATCCAGTAACCAATAAAACTTGTATCAATTTTCTGATTTTTGTTAGCATTTTTGCTTTGCCTTTATTAACTTACTTCCTTAGAATGACCATGCAAAGGATCCCAAGGCAAAACCAGGGCATTTCACTAATTTTTTGCCTTGAAAGTGTAGTTACAGAATTTAATGAAAATTAAATTTCCTTTCCTTAGAATTGAATAATTTGATAAATTAAATTTCCTTTCCTTAGAATTGAATAATTTGATATATATAAGTATCAGTGATTTTAAAGGGATAGATGGTCAAAGATTTTTCAAACTTTTTTTTCATCTTTCTAATACTGTTATTCTGCAATTTTAGATTAAATTCAGGTTAAGAGTATTCATCGTTCTGACCAAATATTTGTCACTGGTGAGATGGTAGTTTACTGTGATTTTACTTTATTGTGTAACCTTTTGTTTTCTATGCTTTGTTTTTTCATTTGCTAAGTTTTATCTCTCTCTGCCCTCTAGCAGCTCTATAAAATGCTTCTCAGTACAATTTTCCACATGGTCAAATCTGTCAGATAAACTTAGCAGTTCCATTTATTCCTGTAGTCATCCCTTCTATAGCTGTCTTTCTTCCCGCTTTATTCTGGTTTGTTCTCTGTTTAAGCCTGCCTCAGACCTGTCATCTTGGGACATTCTGGGAATTTGTTTCACTTTTGTTGAGTCCTTTTTTCCTGGATCCCATGCCTTCCTTTTGGTTTATTCCTTCATTTTGGCTTGGGAAGGTTTATTTCTACCCTCACATTCGACTGTTTGGCTTTTGAGAGATTTCTGTATTGGAAATTATTTTCCCTTAAAAGTTGGGAAGTGTTACCTTATTGCCTGGCTTCCAGTGTTGATGTTGAGAACTTTGATCTCCAAACAGCTGTCTTCTGTTCTATTTGGGAGATTTCAGTCCTTTCACCAAGTTTTAAAATTTCGGATGTCTTTTTAAAAAAATGTTTTATGAATTCTTCTTTGTTTCCGTATTATAGCATTTTATTTCTTTTTCACGGATACAGCATCTTCTATTATGTCTTCAAGGATATTAATTATAGTTTCTTTGGCATGTTCTTCCATGCCTTGCATTGTATCTGCTTCCTCTAACTTTTTTCGTGTTTGTTTTGGTCTCTTTCTTTTTGTTGAAAGCTTTCTTCAGATCTGTATGATCCTTAGCAGTTCCTTTATAAGCAAGAGAATGTTACAAAGCTGATTGAAAGCTCACTGGGCATGCATGAGCATGCGTGAGTGCCCAGTCACTGAGTCCTGTCTGACTCTTTGCAACCCATAGACTGTATAACCCCCCAGGCTTCTCTGTCCATGGGATTTTCCAGGCAAGAATACTGGAGTGAGTTGCTGTTTGCTCCTGCAGGGGTTCTTCCCGATCCAAGGATTGAACCTGTGTCTTTAGGATTCGCAGGCGGATTCTTTACTGTTGAGCCACCTGGGAAGCCCTCTCTCTCATGGCTTAGTGACTAATGAACTCTCTTGTTTTTTATCTTTTGTTTGTTTGTTTTCCTCTAGGTGGTGGGTAAGAAGGCTTTCCGTTTCTTCCTTCATTTTTCTGTTCATCTATATAAACGAAATAATGGAGAGAGGAGAAGATTGGCAGAAGTAATGAGTTTTGATGTCAGGGTTCTAGTGCTGGGTATGAGAAGAAAGCTACAAATCTCACTGATTTATAAATTTTCACTTTGTCTCCTTGTTTTCATACCAACATGTCATTTCTCTCTTTTTCTGTGTGTGTCATCCCTGAGACTGGAGCCACACTTTGATTCAGTTTTGTGGAATACCTCTCATTCCCTTAGGAGTATGTGTGTGGGGGGGGTGTGTGGAGAGCTGGGGAGGGTGAAGCAGTGTGATTCTGTCATCTTGCCTCTCCCAGCACCTCACATTTCTAAGCCTTTCTGTGGTACTGCGGAGTAAACAGAGTTGTTTCTGATTATTTCTTTCTATAGGGATTTATATTAACCTTCTTTCATTATGCCAGATCATTTCCTATTCCACCATCAGCTGTCTGACTTTATAAGTTGTATTTCAGGTTACAATTAGAATTTTACATAGTTATATTAAAAATGGAATTTATGTTTAAATTTTTTTTTTTTCCCTTCTCCTTATTGTTAGAGTCTGTTTTTCAAGAAGAGATCTTAAATTTTAGCCTTATTTTGATTTGTGCCTATTTGTGGGACACTGGTGAAATCACTTAATCTTTTTAAGCTCATACTCATCTGTTGTTATAGGTATCCCTTTTCACAGTAGGAAATTGCATGAACCTGGTATATTGAAGGCATTTATAGGGATGTTAATCCCTAACTCTTCTTTCCTATAGAAGACATTGGAGACATTTAGTTTCACTTAATTCATGGGTAGGTATAACCTGTATAGTTTTCCCATTGGTATCCAGGTTTCTGAGAATTTTTGATATTAGTACGAGCCATACTAACTTGTTCAAAGAAGTTTATATTTCAGAGGCTTAGATAACAGTAACTCATTCATTTTTCACCATCATCAAATGAATTAAAAATTTCAAATTATAGATAAACTATATAAATAGGATATTGAAAAAGGAGTACTTGGTTTTAGAGTAAATCAAGATTCCTGGGAGAAGTATCAATAACCTCAGATATGCAGGTAACACCACCCTTATGGCCGAGAGCGAAGAAGAACTCAAGAGTCTCTCTATAAAAGTGCAAGAGGAGAGTGAAAAAGCTGGCTTAAAACTCAACATTCAGAAAACTAAGATCATGGCATCTGATCCCATCACTTCATGGTAAATAGATGGAGAAACAATGGAAACTGTGGCTGACTTTATTTTTTTGGGTTCCAAAATCACTGCAGATTGTGACTGCAGCTATGAAATTAAAGACACTTACTCCTTGAAAGAAAAGTTATGGCTAACCTAGACAGCATATTAAAAAGCAGAGACATTACTTTGCCAACAAAGGTCTGTCTAGTCAAAGCTATGGTTTTTCCAGTAGTCATATATGGATGTGAGAGTTGGACTCTAAAGAAAGCTGAGCACAGAAGAATTGATGCTTTTGAACTGTGGTGTTGGAGAAGACTCTTGAGAGTCCCTTGGACAGCAAGGAGATCCAACCTGTCCATCCTAAAGGAAATCAGTCCAAATATTCATTGGAAGGACTGATGTTGAAGCTGAAACTCCAATACTTTGGCCACCTGATGTGAAGGACTGACTTGTTGGAAAAGACCCTGATGCTGGGAAAGATTGAAGGCAGGCGGAGAAGGGGATGAGTGAAGGCAGGAGGAGAAGGGGACGACTGAGGATGAGATGGTTGGATGGCATCACCGATTCAATAGACATGAGTTTGAGTAAGCTCTGGGAGTTGGTGATGGACAGGGAGGCCTGGCGTGCTGCAGTCCATGGGGTTGCAAATAGTTGGACACGACTGAGCCACTGAACTAGAGTAAAAAGAATTGTGATGAAATAATTGTGGCTTATGTAAAATTTTTATGTGTGTGTGATTAAAAGGAGAATTAAAAGTACATTCTTACCAACTAAACTAATTTTTTATCTCTTTAAACATTATTATTTCTGAATACATTAAACTTTATACATATTATTATTTTTTGAATTGTAGGTTGAAAATATTTAACTTTTTATCATGAAAAAATTTAATACTAAGGAAACCAGAGCCATATAATGACTTCTGGGTCTGTCCATCATCCTGTTTTCAACAATTATCAACATTTTACAATTCATGTTTTTGTTTCTTCTCCTCTACTTATTTTTGTCTTTTGCTCAAGTATTTTAAAGCATATGCTGAATATATATCATTGATCCCCAGATAATTAGCATTGAATTTCTTTTTCATTATAGAATAATGCTTATAAAATTTCAACAATTCAGGATATATATTGGTACTTTAAAGAGGGGCTTCCCAGGTGGCACTAGTGGTAAAAAATCTGCCTGCCAATGCAGGAGTCATAAGAGATGTGGATTGGATCTCTGGGTCAGGAAGATCCCCTGGAGTAGGAAATGGCATGCCACTCCAGTATTCTTGCCTGGAAAATTCCATAGGCAGAGGAGCCTGGCCGTTTACAGTCCCTGGGGCTACAAAGAGTCAGACACAACTGGGCGACTGGACTGAACTGAACTGAACTGAGTGGCTGAACAGATACTTTAAAGACTGCAGTTTTCTTCCACTCCCAAACTATCAGAAACAGTATTTCAGTATCTCCTGAAATAAATATGCTTATGTATTTTTTAGATTAATTCTTTTTCAAAACTTATTTTTTAAAATTCTAGTAAAATACACAGAACATGAAATTTACAGTTTTAGTCATTCTTAAGTGTATAGTTTACTGGCATTAAGTACATTCAAATTGTTATGCAACCACCACCACTGCACCATCCATTTTCAGAAGTCTTTTCTTCTTCCCAAACTGAAATTCTGTACCCATTAAAGAATTACTCCTCTTTTTCTTCCACCCTGCTCACCCCAGCACTAGCCCACCACCATTCTACTTTCTGTCTGTCTGAATTTGATGACTCTTAAGTACCTCGTATGAGTGCAATCAAAGTATTTGTCCTTTGTGACATTCTTCATTTAGCATAATGTCTTCAGAGTTCATCCATGTTGCAGCATGTGTCAATTTCCTTTCTGAAGGCTGAGTAATATTCCATTATATGTATATACCGCATTTTGTTTATGCATTCATTCCTTGATAGATGCCTGAGTTCTATTTTTTTGGCTATAATGAATAATGCTATGAGCAGGGTGTACAGATACCCAATTGAATCTCTGCTTTCAATTCTTTTGGGTGTATACCTCAGAAGTAGAATTGTTGAATCCTATAATGATTTTATTATTATTATTGTTACTTTTATAGTTTGCCCATAACTACTTTCTATAGCGGTTGCACCATTTTATATTCCCACTAGCAGTCCCCAGGAATTAGGTTAGCTTTGTTGTTTTGTTGTTGTTTTTTTTAAGGTTAACTCTTTAGTATCTGAAAACTAAATATTCTAAGCAAGCAGACAAACCCCCATAACAGCTAATTGAAGCAGATATTTGCAAAGTCAGTGTGCATTCACTCACGTCAGTTAGGGGGAAAAAATTGAGGGGTTTGGTGGGAGAAAGACAAGGCTTTTATTGAGTGCTTGTCAGGTGCCATGATGTTAGCTTAATATTTTTCTATTAAAACTTGGAGATTTGTTTATCTTTTTCAGAATTGCCTACTAATGTGTGAAGAATTTGTCTCAACCCTATCTCTGCTAAGATCTGAGCCTACTTTTTTACACAGTGCTTCAGTTAACTTGATTTTTTTCCTTTTAGACTGTGATAACAGGAAGAGAGTAAAGATGCACTTTATTTTTTACAAATTATTTTTCCCCTAACTTTTTATTACGAAAAAATCTAGAATTCAGAGAAGTTGAAAGAACACATGATGATCTTGTGTAGTTTTTCCTTACTGCGTTCCTCCTATGTTAATATTTTATCATATATTTTCACTGAATCATTTGAAACTGAATTGTAGACATCATGACACTTCATGCTTAAATATTCCAGTGGTCATGTCCTATAATTAACTACGTAACCATAATAATAGAATACTTAAGAAACTTAATGTAGCCAGTCCTTATACAAATTCTTGGAATTTCTCTCAAACCCCTCTTTGAACTGAAACAACATTTTATGTTTTTTTTTTAATCTAAAATTATGCTGGTTACATTTTCAATATGATAAGTTGACTTTTTGAAAATACCAGTTTAAGATATTTGTTATCTTATAGATTTTTCTATTTTTATGATTTTTAAACAGTTGCTTTATTGTAGTATTGAATTCGTTCCTTTGTATTTCTTATGAACTGAAATTTAGGTTTAAAGGCATGATTGATTTCAGATTAAATAGATTTGGTAACTATTTCACGGATGTGCTTCATATTATAGCCCATCAGGAGGCCTGCGATATTCAGGTTATGCTGTAAGTAATCATGTTACATTTGATCACTTGGTTAAGATGACCAGTGTCACCATTTTAATAGTTTATTTTTCACCTTGTATTTAGTTTATAATCTGTGGGGTGAAACTTTGTGATTATCTACTTTGCCAACTGTCTTTTACCTAATGACTTTAGCATTACTTCATGATCCCTGCTTGAATTAGCCATTTCAGTTAAGTTCAGTCGCTCAGCTGTGTCCGACTCTTTGCAACCGCATAAACAGCACCACGCCAGGCCTCCCTGTCTATCACCAACTCCCAGAATTTACCCAAAGCCATGTCCATTGAGTCGGTGATGGCCATCCAACCATTTCATCCTCTGTCGTCCCCTTCTCCTCTTGCCCCTCAATCTTTCCCAGCATCACGATCTTTTCCAGTGAGTCAACTCTTCATATCAGGTGGCCAAAGAATTGGAGTTTCAGCTTCAACATCAGTCCTTCCAATGAACACCTAGGACTGATCTCCTTTAGGATGGACTGGTTGGATCTCCTTGCACTCCAAGGGACTCTCAAGAGTCTTCCCCAACACCACAGTTCAAAAGCATCAATTCATTGGCACTCAGCTTTCTTTATAGTCCAGCTCTCACATCCATACATGACTACTGTAAAAACGGTAGCCTTGACTAGACGGACCTTTGTTGGCAAAGCAGTGTCTCTGCTTTTTAATATGCTGTCTAGGTTGGTCATAACTTTCCTTCCAAGGAGTAAGTGTCTTTTAATTTCATGGCTGCAATCACCATCTGCAGTGATTTGGGAGCTCAGAAAAATAAAGTCAGCCACTGTTTCCACTGTTTGCCCATCTATCTGCCATGAAGTGATGGGACCAGATGCCATGATCTTAGTTTTCTGAACGTTGAGCTTTAAGCCAGCTTTTTCAGTCTCCCCTTCACTTTCGTCAAGGGGCTCTTTAGTTCTTCACTTTCTGCCATAAGGGTGGTGTCATCTGCATATCTGAGGTTATTGATATTTCTCCCGGCAATTTGATTCCATCTTGTGCTTCATCCAGCCCAGCATTTCTCATGATGTACTCTTCATATAAGTTAAATAAGCAGGGTGACAATATACAGCCTTGACGTACTCCTTTTATTTGGAACCAGTCTGTTGTTCCATGTCCAGTTCTAACTGTTGCTTCCTGACCTGCATACAGGTTTCTCAAGAGGCAGGTCAGGTGGTCTGGTATTCCCATCTCTTTCAGATTTTCCACAGTTTATTGTGATCCACACAGTCAAAGGCTTTGGCATAGTCAATAAAGCAGAAATAGATGTTCTTCTGGTACTCTTGCTTTTTCAGTGTTGCAATGGATGTTGGCAATTTGATCTCTGGTTCCTCAGCCTTTTCTAAAACCAGCTTGAACATCTGAAAGTTCATAGTTCACGTATTGCTGAAGCCTGGCTTGGAGAATTTTGAGCATTACTTTACTAGCATGTGAGATGAGTGCAATTGTGAGGTAGTTCAAGCATTCTTTGGCACTGCCTTTCTTTGGGATTGGAATGAAAACTGACCTTTTCCAGTTCTGTGGCCACTGCTGAGTTTTCCAGATTTGCTGACATATTGAGTGCAGCACTTTCACAGCATCATCTTTGAGGATTTGAAATAGCTCAACTGGAATTCCATCACCTCCACTAGCTTTGTTTGTAGTGATGCTTTCTAAGGCCCACTTGACTTCACATTACAGGATGTTTGGCTCTAGGTGAATGATCACACCATCGTGATTATCTGGGTCCTGAAGATCTTTTTTGTACAGTTCTTCTGTGTATTCTTGCCACCTCTTCTTAATGTCTTCCGCGTCTGTCAGGTCCATAGCATTTCTGTCCTTTATTGTGCCCATCTTTGCATGAAAAGTTCCCTTGGTATATCTGATTTTCTTGAGATCTCTAGTCTTTCCCGTTCTATTGTTTTCCTCTATTTCTTAGCCGTTTCATTGGGGGTTAAAATGATGCCAAACTATTTCTAAATAAAAAATAAATTAGTTTTTGGGGTGTAAAATTCAGAGTAATTTGCTACTATTATATTCAGGTTCAAATTTGGCTGGCTATTTTTATTTACTTTGTGTGCCATGGTAAATACTGTAAATCCATCTTTCCCAGCATCAGTCTTTTCAAATGAGTCAGCTCTTTGCATCAGGTGGCGAAACTGTTGGAGTTTCAACTTCAACATCAGTCCTTCCAATGAAGACTCACTTCTGATCTCCTTTAGGATGGACTGGTTGGTCTGCTTGCAGTCCAAGACTCTCAAGAGTCTTCTCCAACACCACAGTTCAAAAGAATCAATTCTTTGGCACTCAGCTTTATTTAGAGTCCAACTCTCACATCCATATATGACTACTGGAAAAACCATAGCCTTGACTAGATGGACCTTTTTTGGCAAAGTAATGTCTCTGCTTTTTAATATGCTGTCTAGGTTGGTCATAACTTTCCTTCCAAGGAGTAAGCGTCTTTTAATTTCATGGCTGCAGTCACCATCAGCAGTGATTTTGGAGCCCAGAAAAATAAAGTCAGCCACTGTTTCCACTGTTTGCCCATCTATCTGCCATGAAGTGATGGGACTAGTTGCCATGATCTTAGTTTTCTGAATGTTGAGCTTTAAACCAACTTTTTCACTCTCCTCTTTCACTTTCATCAAGAGGCTCTTTAGTTCTTCACTTTCTCCCATAAGGGTGGTGTCATCTGCATATCTGAGGTTATTGATATTTCTCCCAGCAATCTTGATTCCAGCTTGTGCTTCCTCCAGCTCAGTGTTTCTCATGATATACTCTTCATATAAGTTAAGTAAGCATCTCAAATTAGTTGTGAGTCCATGAATAAGGTTTAAAAATGTTGTTATGTGGATTGGAGATTCTGTCCAGTTAGCATGTGTTCGCTTTTGTGTATGCACGTGGAGGGCTTTTTCTGTGAGTTGCAAATAATCTAAGATCATTAGATCTCAAGTAATCAGCTGTTCAGTTTTGAAAAGGCCTCTGAAGACCCCAAGATTAGAAATGGTCCCTTCACTTTTACTCTATTCCTCAGTTTAACAATTTGCATTCCATTTGTCCTTCCCCTTTTATTAGCCTCCCCTCCCATTTTCCTTATCTCTGCTGTAGCTGTTTGAACATTTGCTTTAGTTTTTACAGTTATCTTTTTTACTTAATGTAAAACCCTTTTACAGTAACCTCTCTGGCTTTGTTAATGACCCTGTTAGTTTTCTAATGTCTCTGGTTGGCACTCCTCAAATTTTAGCTTAGTCCAGAGTTTTAGATCTGTGTATTCAGTTATCTCCTTGACAGAACCACAATTAGATGTTCCATAGAACTATGAGAGGAATATGTTCACACCTCAGTTGTTTTCCTTCCCCACATTTGTCTTTCTGTGTATTCACCTTATCTTAGTGCTCAAGTTTGAAAACTTGATTCTACACTTCTCCTTTATCAGACTTGAAGATAAGTCTTTTCCCTTCTAGCCACTCTTTCACACCTATCTACTTTTACTCCTTACTTTCTATTAGTATTAGTTGAAGGCTAATTAATGTCAAGCCTAATTAGCTCTAACCTGAATTATTGTACAACTCTTTCCTCATTGGGTTCTCTACTTCACATCTATGATCTTTGAATTCATTCTTCATTCTACAGCCTGAGTGATAACTAGGGAGCTAAATGTATGTTTGATCATGTCACTTTCTTGTTTATAAGATAATGTTCAAATTCTTTAAAATGTCTTCTAAGGTTATGGATAATTTATATTCTCATTTGACTCTAGCTTCTGCTCTGTGCTCCTTGCTGCCTAGCACTTTCTCCATCCATTATCCTTCCATCCCTAGTTCCACACTTCTGCTCCACTGAACTTACTCATCTTTCAGACTCAACTTGAAAGAGATGCCTTTGCTACTCTAAACTACGTTAGGTTTCCTTGCTGTCTTTTCTCATGTCTCTTTGCATCCTGTCCTGAGTTTCTTCATTTTTTTTTTTTTTTTTATTTTTATTGGAGTATAGTTGGCTTACAGTTTGGTGTTAATTTCAGGTGTATAGAGAGTGAACCTGTTTTACATATATCCACTTTTTTAGATTTTTTTCCCATATAGACCATTAAGAGAAGTATTGAATAGAGTTCCCAGTGCTATGCAGTGGTCCTCATTAGTTATCTATTTTACATATAGTAGTGTGTGTGTGTGTCAGTCCGTTTTCCAATTTATCCCTCCCCCTACCCCACTTACCTCCTGGCTCCGCGCAGAATCGTGGCTGAGAGTAGCTAGGCTGGGCCGGGGGCCGGGGGTGCTGGCGAGAGGAGCTAGGCCGGGCCCGGGGCTGAGGACGGCGGCCGAGAGGAGCTAGGCTGGACTGGGGACCGGGGGCGGCGGCGAGAGGAGTTAACCCAGCCCAAGGAGCAGCGGCTGCGTAGACACAGGAGGGCTGAGAGCAGTTACTGCACATTGAAGGTCAGGAGGGGCCGACGTGAGTAGATACCCCTAGTCCAAGGTAAGGAGCAATGGCTGCACTTTGCTGGAGCAGCCGTGAAGAAATAACCCACGTACAAGGTAAGAGAAACCCAAGTAAGACAGTAGGTGTTGCGAGAGGGCATTAGAGGGCAGACACACTGCAACTAAAATTACAAAAAACTAGCTAATCTGATCACACGGACCACAGCCTTGTCTATCTCAATGAAACTAAGCCATGCCATGTGGGGCCACCCAAGACGGATGGGTCATGGTGGAGAAGTCTGACAGAATGTGGTCCACTGGAGAAGGACATGGCAAACCACTTCAGTATTCTTGCCTTGAGAACCCCATGAATAGTATGAAAAGGCAAAAAGATAGGACACTGAAAGATGAGCTCCCCAGGTCAGTAAGTGCCCAATATGCTACTGGAGATGAATGGAGAAATAACTCCAGAAAGCATGATGGGATGGAGCCAAAGCAAAAACGATACCCAGCTGTGGATGTGACTGGTGATAGAAGCAAAGTCCCATGCTGTAAAGAGCAATATTGCATAGGAACCTGGAATGTTAGGTCCATGAATCAAGGCAAATTGGAAGTGGTCAAACAGGAGATGGCAAGAGTGAATGTCGACATTCTAGGAATCAGCGAACTAAGATGGATTGGAATGGGTGAATTTAACTCAGGTGACCATTATATCTACTACTGTGGGCAAAAATCCCTTAGAAGAAATGGAGTAGCCATCATGGTCAACAAAAGAGTCCGAAATGCAGTACTTGGATGCAATCTCAAAAACGATAGAATGATCTCTGTTCGTTTCCAAGGCAAACCATTCAATATCACAGTAATCCAAGTCTATGCCCCGACCAGTAACGCTGAAGAAGCTGAAGTTGAACGGTTCTGTGAAGACCTACAAGACCTTCTAGAACTAACACCCAAAAAAGATGTCCTTTTCATTATAGGGGACTGGAATGCAAAAGTAGGAAGTCAGGAAACACCTAGCGTAACAGGCAAATTGGACCTTGGAGTACAGAATGAAGCAGGGCAAAGGCTAATAGAGTTTTGCGAAGAGAACGCACTGGTCATAGCAAGCACCCTCTTCCAACAACACAAGAGAAGACTCTACACGTGGGCATCACCAAATGGTCAACACCGAAATCAGATTGATTATATTTTTTGCAGTCAAAGATGGAGAAGCCCTTTACAGTCAGCAAAAACAAGACTGGAGCAGACTGTGGCTCAGATCATGAACTGCTTATTGCCAAATTCAGACTTAAATTGAAGAAAGCAGGGAAAACCACTAGTCCATTCAGGTATGACCTAGATCAAATCCCTTATGAGTATACAGTAGAAGTGACAAATAGATTTAAGGGACTAGATCTGATAGACAGAGTGCCTGATGAACTATGGACAGAGGTTCATGACATTGTACAGGGGACAGGGATCAGGACAATCCCCATGGAAAAGAAATGCAAAACAAAATGGCTGTGTGAGGAGGCCTTACAGATAGCTGGGAAGAGAAGAGAAGGGAAAAGCAAAGGAGAAAAGGAAAGATATTCCCATCTGAATGCAGATTTCCAAAGAATAGCAAGAGAGATAAGAAAGCCTTCCTCAGCAATCAATGCAAAGAAATAGAGGAAAACAACAGATTGGGAAAGACTAGAGATCTCTTCAAGAAATTTAGAGATACCAAAGGAACATTTCATGCAAAGATAGGCTTGATAAAGGACAGAAATGGTATGGACCTAACAGAAGCAGAAGATATTAAGAAGAGGTGGCAACAATACACAGAAGAACTGTACAAAAAGATCTTCACGACCCAGATAATCACGATGGTGTGTTCACTTACCTAGAGCCAGACATCCTGGAATGTGAAGTCAAGTGGGCCTTAGAAAGCATCACTACGAACAGAGCTAGGGGAGGTGATGGAATTCTAGTTGAGTTCTTTCAAATGCTGAAAGATGGTGCTGTGAAAGTGCTGCACTCGATATGCCAGCAAATCTGGAAAACTCAGCAGTGGCAACAGGACTGGAAAAGGTCAGTTTTCATTCCAATCCCAAAGAAAGGCAATGCCAAAGAATACTCATACTACCGCACAGTTGCACTCATCTCACATGCTAGTAAAGTAATGCTCAAAATTCTCCAAGCTAGGCTTCAGCAATACGTGATCCGTGAACTTCCAGATGTTCAAGCTGGTTTAAAAAAGACAGAGGAACCAGAGATCAAATTGCCAACATCCTATGGATCATCGAAAAAGCAAGAGAGTTCCAGAAAAACATCTATTTCTGCTTTATTGACTATGCCAAAGCCTTTTACTGTGTGGATGACAGTAAACTGTGGAAAATTCTGAAAGAGTTGGGAATACCAGACCATCTGACCTGTCTCTTGAGAAACCTGTTTGCAGGTTAGGAAGCAACAGTTAGAACTGGACATGGAACAACAGACTGGTTCCAAATAGGAAAAGGAGTATGTCAAGGCTGTATATTGTCACCCTGCTTATTTAACTTATATGCAGAGTACATCATGAGAAACGCTGGGCTGGAAGAAGCACAAGCTGGAATCAAGATTGCCATAAGAAATATCAATAACCTCAGATATGCAGGTGACACCACCCTTATGGCAGAAAATGAAGAGGAACTAAAGAGCTTCTTGATGAAAGTGAAAGAGGAGAGTGAAAAAGTTGGTTTAAAGCTCAACATTCAGAAAACTAAGATCATGGCATCTGGTCCCATCACTTCATGGGAAATAGATGGGGAAACAGTGGAAACAGTGTCAGACTTTATTTTTTGGGCTCCAAAATCACTGCTGATGGTGATTTCGGCCATGAAATTAAAAGACGCTTACTCCTTGGAAGGAAGGTCATGGCCAACCTAGGTATCATATTTAAAAGCAGAGATATTACTTTGCCAACAAAAGTCCGTGTAGTCAAGGCTATGGTTTTTCCAGTGGTCATGTATGGATGTGAGAGTTGGATCGTGAAGAAAGCTGAGCGCCGCAGAATTGATGTTTTGAACTGTGGTGTTGGAGAAGACTCTTGTGAGTCCCTTGGACTGCAAGGAGATCCAGTCAATCCATCCTAGAGGAGATCAATACTGGGTGTTCATTGGAAGGACTGATGTTGAAGCTGAAGGTCCAATAGTTTGGCCACCTCATGCAAAGGGTTGACTCATTGGAAAAGACCCTAATGCTGGGTAGGATTCGGGGCAGGAGGAGATGGGGACGACAGAGGATGAGACGGTTGGATGGCATCACTGACTCGATGGACATGGGTTTGGGTAGACTCCGGGAGTTGGTGATGAACATAGAGGCCTGGTGTATTGCATTCATGGGGTCGCAAAGAGTCGGACACGACTGAGCGACTGAACTGAACTGAAGCAGAAGTTTATTTTCTGTTATTGTCTCTCTGGCTTCCCTGGTGGCTTAGAGGGTAAAGCGTTTGCCTGCAATGCAGGAGACCCGAGTTCGATCCCTGGATCGGAAAGATCCCCTGGAGAAAAAAATGGCAACCCACTCCAGTATTCTTGCCTGGAAAATCCATGGATGGAGGAGTCTCGTAGGCTGCAGTCCATGGGGTCACAAAGAGTTGGACACGACTAAGTGACGACACGTTTTGTTTGTTTCTGTTTTGTAGGTAAGTTCGTTTGTAGCCTTTAGATTCTACATTAAGCAATATCATATGACATTTGTTTTTCTCTGTCTGACTTTACTTAGTATGATAATTTTTATATCTATCCATGATGCTTCAAATGGCATTCTTTCATTGTTTTTTAATGGATGAGTAATATTCCGTTGTATATTTGTACCATGTCTTCTTTATCCATTCCTCTTTTGATGCACATTTAAATGTTGCTTCCATGTCCTGGCTCCTGTGAACATTAGGGTCCTTGCATCTTTTCAGATTTGCAAATTATGATTTTCTCCCAGTATATGTCCAGGAGTAGGATTGCTGGATCTTGTGGTAGCCCTCTTTTTAGCTTTCTGAGGAACCTCCATACTGTTCTCCCTACTGCTTGTATCTCTGTACATTCCCACCAAGAGTGTAGGCATGTTCCCTTTCCTCCAGACCCTTTCCAGTGTTTATTGTTTTTAGATTTTTTGATGATGGACATTCTGACCAATGTGAGGTAATATTAATACTTCATTGCAGTTTTAATTTACATTTCTATAATAATGACTTTGAGTATCTTTTGTTATGCTTTTTAATCATCTGTATGTCTTCTCTGGAGAAATGCCTGTTTAGATCTTTCATCCATTTTTTTGATTGGATTGTTTCTTTTTATGATACTGAGCTGCATGGGATGTTTGTATGTTTTGGAGATTAATCCCTTGTCAGTTACTTCATTTGAAAATATTTTTTTTTCCTATTCTGAGGGTTGTGTTTTCAGTTTCCTCACTTGTTTAGTTGTTTTCTTCACTGGACTGTAAGCTCTCTGGAATCTGGGGCTCTGATTATCTTGTTTTAGGTCAGGCCTTCAACCTCTGGGTACTCTGTAATTTGGGAAATGAATGAGTTGCACTACATTTCAGCGGTTTTTGCCTGCTCAGGAGAGATGTCTGATTGTAGGAAAGTTTTGGCAGGTCATTTCAAATGTGAAAACAGCAGAAAAGTGATAATGAGATGAGAAGTTGACAAGCAGCTCACCAACAATGGGCAGATTGTCAAGTGAGCACAAGAGGCAGGTATTAGTGGCATGAGAAATAGAAAGAAAATGAACTGTGTGGATAATACTAATTTAACATTTTACTAATCTTGAGTTATCACAATTACTGTATTATGACAAAAATTGTAGTTAGAAAAGATACATGCACGCTTATATTCATAGAAGCACTATTTACAATAGCTAAGGATTGGAAACAACCTAAATGTCCGTCCGCAGATGATTAAATGAAGAAGATATGGTATGTAAATACAATGGACTATTACTCAGCCATTAAAAAGAATGAAATAATGCCATTTGCAGCAACATGGATGGACCTAAAGATTATACTAAGCAAAGTAAACCTGAAAGACAAATAGCATATGATATCACTTATATGTGGAATCTAACATACGACACAAATGAATATCTCCAAAAGAGAGACAGACTTATAGACATAGAGAACAGACTTGTGGTTGCCAAGGGGAAAGGATGAGTTTGGGATTAGCAGAAACAAAATGTTCTATATAGGATGGATAAATAAGGTCCTACTGTATAGCACAGGGAACTATATTCAGTGTTCTGTGATTAAACCATAATGAGAAAGAATATGAAAATACATACACATATACATATATATATATATAATTGAGTCTCTTTGCTGTACGGCAGAAATTGACACAACATTTAGAGCAACTCCACTTCAGTTAAGAAAAAAAGCTCCCTGTTGCCACTCAGTGCTCTCCAACTTCTTCCAGCCTGGGACTGATCTGTTTTATGTTCCAATGGTTTTTCCTTTTCCAGAATGTCATTTAAATTGAACTATCTAATCTTTTCATATTTGGCTTTTTTCACTTAGTATATTGCTTTTGAGGTGTTTCATTAATTAGTTCAGTCTTTTCTGTTTCTAGTAGTCCATTGAATGGGTACACTGGACTTTGTTTTTCCATTTGCTAGTTGATGGACCTTTGGATTGTTCCTGGTTTTTGATAATTATGAATAAGCCTGCTATAAACATTCACATACAAATCTTGGAATGGATATATGTTTTCATTTCTCTTCAGTAAATACCTAGAAGTAGAATTTCTGGTTTGTATGGCTAAGTGCAGGCTTCCCAGGTGGTGCAGTGGTGAAGAATCCACCCATCAATGCAGGAAACACAAGAGACATAAGTTGGATCCCCTGGTCAGGAAAATCCTCTAGAAAAGGAAATGGCAACCCACTCCAGGATTCTTGCTTGGGAAATCCCATGGACACAAGAGCCTGGTGGGCTGCCGTCCATAGGGTCTCAGAGTCAGAGATGACCGAGCATACACACGCATGGCTCAGTGTGTGTTTAACCTCATAAGGAACTGTCAGACTTTTGTAAAGTGGTTGTGCCATTTTTCATTTCTACAGGCCTTTGATATTGTCAGTTTACTAAATTTTAGTCATCCTAGTGGACATGTAGTAGTATTTCATTGTGGTTTTAATTTGCAATTCCTGATGACTAGTGATGTTGAACATCTTTTCATGTGCTTATTTTCCATCCCTATTTCTTTTTTGGTGCACTTGTCTATTCAAATTGCCGGTTATTGGGTGTTCTCTTATTAAATTGTGAAAGTTCTCTACATATTCTGTAAACAAGTTCCGTATGAGAGATGTATTTTTGTAAATGTACTCTCCAGTTTTGTGGCTTTTCATTCTCTTAATATTGTCCTTTACACTTTTTCACAGCAAAACATTATGATTTTGATGAGGTTCACTTTATAATTTATTTCTTTCATGTTTTGTGCTTTTTGTGTCTTAACTAAGGGAACTTTGCCAAACCCAAGGTCATCCAGGTTTTTCTCTTGTGTTTCTTTTAGATACTTCATAATTTTAGGTTTTACATTTGGGTGTGTGATACAATTGAAAAATTTTTGCATGTGAGGTTTGGATCAAGGTTCCTTTACTCTTATTTTTCCTTTTTGATTAACTAGAGAATTATTCTGTTAAGAATCCTTCTCCCTCCCACCTTAATCTCATAGAGATTTTAATCAAATATATTGATAAAATAAGGGCAAATTGTAATTATTACAGAACTACCTTTATACTTAAAAGCTACATGTGGGGACTTCCCTGGTGGTCCAGTGGCTGAGAGTCTGCGCTCCCAATGCAGGGGTCTTGGGTTCAGTCCCTGCTCAGGGAACTAGATAGATGCCACATGCTGTTGTAACTAAGACCCAGAACAGCCAAATTTTTTTTTTTTTTTAAGCTGTATGTGTATTTTTACCTATTATATTCTTTTCTGTCTCTGTAAAATTTATTGATAGTTAATACAGTCTATGGATTTTCTTGTATTTTGCTTTATTTGTGGGAGTTTTTTCCAGATTATTACTGGTATATATAGAAAACTTGATTTTTCTACATGTACTTGATAACTGGGTATATAATTTTGTAGCAATGAAAGGTTATGAACTATTTATAATTAGGAACAGATTGAATTACAGTAAGACTACTTTGTAATGTTCAGAATGATTTCTTTGTGGTACATCAAGCATTGTGTTTGTCTTTAAAATCTGAGATCTCTAGTAGCAGATTATAACTCTTCAGCTTAAACATTTTTAGTATTTATATGCTATGGCAGGTGTTAAGAAAAATGACTAAATCAGTAATGCATACTCTCTGCCTTCAAGTAGCTTAAACTCTCTATCACGGTACTAGAAAAAGTAATTATAGTATTTAGTACAATAAGTTAAATACCACAAGACATATGAAAAGTAATGATGGTTGCTGTGGGAGTGGGGGCAGGTAGATATTAAGAAAGAGAGAAGATGCAGGAGGGAGGAAGGGATGTTTGAGAGAAACTTGGAAAGACAAAGTGGTAGGATTTCAATAAAGAGAGAAAGAAGCTCTAGGGTAGAGCATTATATGAAGTATAATGTTGATGGAGCTCTGTAGGGAAACTGAACTATGCAGTGTCACAGATACTGAAGCAGGAGATAATTTCTAGATGTTTGATTCTCTTTATAGCTTTGACATTGTATACTGCTAAGCATCTTTATATTCTAGCCCTTCATCTTAGATTTTAAAATATCAGTGTGTTTTTATGATATTCCGCTTTAGCATTTCTGTGAAATCAGTGCATGTCTTGTATATACATAACTTACCCCAACTTTTTTGACCATAAGATTTTGTGAAGGCTGCAGTAGCTATTGCTGTGTAACAAACCTAAAACTTGGAGGCTTAAAAGAACAGTTGTTTTAGCGTGTCTGATGATGTTGTGGGTTAGGAATTCAGCAGGATTGGCTAATTTTGTTAACTTCAAGGCTGACTGGGGTTGTTTAGTGGTATTTATTTGGTAGTTAGTCATCTGGTAAGTCCAAGATGATTTACTAATGTACCTGTTGCTTTGTGAGGGATAATGAGATGCTGAGCTGGACCCCCTCTCTCTTGTCCTCTCAGAGCCATTTTACACGATCTTCTCTGCATCAGGATAGTAGGATTTTTACATGGCAGAAAGAGACCAAGACACTTGGGTAGAAACAGCAAGCTTTTCTAACATAGCTTTGGAAGTCTGAAACAGTTCCTCCCTGTGTACTTATTAGGACCTTAATAGATAAATTTGTTTGGTAAAATTTTATTTAGAGGATATCCTACATTGAACTGAAATACATAAAGTACCTATAGGAGAGTCTTGAGTGGTATTAGCTAAATATATAACTTAAAAAATTTAGAACCTTAATTGGTTGGTTGTATGAAAAAATATAATTAGTATATAATAGCAGTTGTTCCCACATGTTATTACATTAACCAGAAAGAACTATATGATTTACTATTTGCATTATAGAGTATGATTTTTATTAAATGATTGTATAATGTTGACTTAAGAGGTCTAGAACGTCCCAGGTTCTGTGTGTCACATTTTATATGACGGCTATAGTATAAGATTCAGTGACTAGAGTGATTTAATTCTGTCACCTAGGTACCAATTATAATATCTCACTACTTCATATCTTTGTTTTATAATATATTGGAAAAAAGAAGAAGTAACTGTACTTCTGTTTTAGAAGCAAATTTTTCCTGCTAGGTCATTGACCTGAATTTTTTTTTTTTTTTTTTTTTATGGAAGAAAAGGGAGCCCAAATTTCTTTTCCATGGTATGCCTGGCTTGGCTTTCATGTAGGTATATAAGTATTTATTTTTCTTTCCTGTTACTTTTTTTTTTTGGTGTTCTTGGGGCTACAATTGCTATACTAATTTGTCATTCTGTGTGTGCTACTGGCTTCCCAGGTAGCTCTAGTGGTAAAGAACCCGCCTGCCAATGCAGGAGACAGAAGAGAGACGGGTTTGATCCCTGGGTTGGGAAGATCCCCTAGAGGAAGGCATGGCAACCACTCCGGTATTCTGGAGAATACCAGAATTATCCTGTGCCTGGAGAATCCCATGGATAGAGGAGCCTGGTGGGCTATAATCCTAGGGTCGCAAAGAATCAGACACAACTGAAGTGACTTACACACACACATGCATGTTGCTAGATGCTTCCCTAATAAAATTCCACTATTTGCCTTTAATAATAATAGCTAAATTTATCAAGTGCCTTTAATATACTGGGCATAGTGTTGAAAATAAGCACATGTTGCCTTTAATTCTTCTAAATGCAATCTAAAAGATACATGCTGTTACCTTTGACAGATGAGAATGCTGAGACATAATACAATTCAGTAGTTTGTTTTATATGCATTGGTCAGTTGGTGGTAGAGCTGGAATTTGAACTTAATATGTCTAATGGCAAAGCCTGACCTGTTTCAACTGTACAGTAAACCACTCTATTGGAGGTTACATTTTCTTCAGTTTCAGCTACTTGTGGTCAACCACCATCTGAAAATATTAAATGGAAAATTCCAGAAATAAACAATTGATAAGTTTTAAATTGTGTGCTGTTCTGAGTAGTGTGATGAAATCTTGCAACACCCTGCTCCATCCCTCCCAGGTGGTGAATCATGCTTTTGTCCAGCATATCCACACACCACAGGCACTTCCCACCTGTTAGTCACTTAGCAGCCATCTCATTTATCATATCTGCTGTCATGGTATCACAGTACTTGTATTCAAGTAGCCCTTATTTTACTTAATAATGGCCCCAAAGTATAAGAGTAGTGATGCTGGCAATTCACATGCTCTCTTGCTGTGCCTAATTTATACATTAAACTTTATTGTAGATATGTATGTACGTATAGGAAAAACATCGTATACATAGAGTTCAGTACGATTTGTGATTTCAGGTATCCAACTGGTTTTATACCATAGCCCCCAGGATGTGGGGATTCTACTGTATGACAATCTATTTAAAGTTTCTTAATCCTCTCCTGAAGAAGAGGTAAGAATTGTAGTTTGAACTTCCTCTTAATATCTTCATGTAGAAACATTTTTTGCATTACTGTACAAAACATAGGATGTTATTACTGTATAAGTCATTGTACTAAATATTTTCCCTTTATGGAAAAAAAAAAAGAAACATAGAATTAAGAAATACTAGAAAAGGAGGAGTCTTCAGAGATCAGTTTTTATTGCTCCTGATTATGTAAGAAGCAGCAGAAGCTCCACAACTCGCCCTCAATTCAGCAGTTCACAAGTCCCTGTGTTCTTAGTTGACTGGATCTGCGTGTTTCTTTCACATCTCAGGATTTTTAACGTATCAGTTTTTACAGTTACACCCATAAGGACAGTTCACCCTGATTTCAGAAATTTCCCTCAATGTGGACAGGTAAACAACTCTAGAGGAGTCAGGTGTTTAAATACCATCTGCCTCATGTCTGTCAAATCTCAGTCATCCCTTAATCAGGAAGGAAAAGTTTCTGAAGCTTGTTTATACATTTCTTCCCTTGTCATATACCTCTATCTACTGGGGAAGACTTGATGCAGAAGAGCTAGAACTAGTGCTTTTATATGTGCAGGCTATAAGTTGGAAACTATCTCTTATTTTAAGTACCAAAAAAATTTGTGGTAAATAATTCTGTTTATTGCTTTTTATAAAATAATTTATGTATGTTCTTATATTACATCATTGTTTCTCTAATTTGTCCTCTACTTCTTTCTTATGTGGATTCAACAAGCATTTACTGCCTGCTGTACCCATGGCCCAGTGGGTGGGAATGCCAAGAGGAAAACTGTTTATATTTCTTGTTTTTATTAGAGTATTTATAATTTAATTGGAGAGATAATTAGCTGTAATGTAAATGACACTCTGCATTTGTTATTCATCTTGTTTATTTCTTTTTCTGCATATTGACCTTTTTTTTTGTCTTCTGTGACTGTTGATCCTTTAGATGCTTATCACCAGTAATTTCTTTCTATTTACTTGAACCGTTTTCTTCTTTTGCCCTCCGGAAACTTCATTCATATTGAACATTGTTTGTATGCAAAACATTTCTAGGTTCTGTGGAAGATAACAAAGATGAATAACGTGATAACTACAAAAAAGTTTATAATCCAGTGCAGATGGAGTAGCTACATTATCAGAATTCGAATCATAAGACAGAGAGGCAGTGATGATTTTTATTACTAGTTGTAGATATCTAGGAGGGCTTAATGAAAGAAGCTGGATTTCACCTAATCTTACAGGACATATAGGATTTTTAGGCAGAGATGGAATGGGCGAAGACATTCCAGCTAAATGGTATTAGCAAAGATATTGGAGTAAGACATTTGAATAATAATGAATCAGACATTCTGGAATCTTGCGTATACATGCATGTGGTTGAGTAGTAGAATAAGTTATTAAAAGATAAAATGAGCTTTGACTAAGGTTCTGGAATGCCATAGATTGGAAATTTTCCTTTTTTGGTAGGATTTGTTTGTTTAAAGCAGAAGAGAGTGACATGAAAAACTGTAGTTTCAAAGAATATTTGGTCATTCTGTGCTTAGTGGATTGGTAGAGTGGAGAGAAACTCTAGGTAGAAAGATCACTTTTTCAGAAGATGAATCTGTTTGTGATAGCTATGGAAAGGGAAGAAAGATAGACATATTTTAATAGAAAAATAGACTGAACTGAGCAGGTGACTTAATGTTAAGGGGAAATGGAAGAAGGACACATTATAAAGGTTTCTGAGAATTTTTTGAATTTGAATGTTGGAGGATGTTGTGCCATTAGTATAAAGAGAGATTAAAAGGAGAGGTTAACTTTACTTATATGAGAAAGATGATAATTTTGTTGTTAACTATTTTTTATAGAAATGAGGTGTGAGGGGCTTGGTAGAAGAGTTGGATTCAGAGATTAATTTGGGGTTTCATTTACCTAAAGTTATAGTTTAAATTATAGGATTGCATTTTAGAGGAAACACAGAGAACCAAGAGAGGAAGCATGCCTAGGATAGGCCCTAGGGGAATGTGCAGATTTGGTATGATGAATTGTGAATTAGTGAGTCGTCAGATAGTTTCATTGAAACTTCGGTAGAATTTTTGAGGAGGAGGTTAATAACGTCTGTTTCAGTAAGGACTAAGGAAAAAGGGCTGAAAAGACATTGGATTTTGTGGTCTTGATTGACTCTGTTGGGGAGGGGGTGTGATAAATGTCTTCTTTCCCCATCTCACTGTATGTACAGTACTTTCTCTTTATTGTATCTTTTTATCTTTTTCTTTCCATTTATATTCTTATGTTTTTTATAATTTACTTTCCCTTCTGCTTCCCCACTTCAGTTCTGTATCATTTCTCTTTTTCTGCTTCCTGCTTCTCAGATCTATTTCCACATACTTATTCCTGGGTGGGGAATGGTCATAGGGGAGGAGATGACAGTTATTGCTCAGACCAGTCAATCCCATGGACTGCATTATTGCACTGTGAATTATGGCATGTATAAAAAACAAGTAAAACATTACATGGAGCTTGTTTGAGGTTTGTGCTACAAGGAAGTATTGTGGCTGATAGCTTTAACATGAAGTTCTCCCAGCATTTCTTAAGAACTGCTCTGGTGGCTTTTTATGACTCTTCTTTTAAAAAAAAAAACAAAAAAAACTAATGAGCCTGTATGAAGATCCTTCTTTATACCAAAAACTGTGTCTTAATGAGTCATAATGAATGGCATTTCTTTTTGTTAAAACCTCAAATTTAACAAATTATGTATATATGTTTACATACCCGGAATATATATATAAATCTAATTGTATTGTGTTTTCACCTTTCTTTTGTTCTGTTTTTGAAGTGTAACGTAATCTTGAGATAATGTGTGTAAAGTAAGACAGAAATGCATTTGAATAGTTATAATGAAGGGAGGACTTTGAAAAAAGTAAGATTATTTGTATGTATGTTTATTACTTCATCACATATTAATTCATTGTTTTATTTTGAAGTGTCCTTTTCTCTTTTCTCTTTCCTTCTAATATGCCAGAAGTGATTCTGAATTTTTCTTAAGAAGTAATTTGTTTGAAAATAATTATCAGTTCTTCCTTCAGGGAGATATGGTTTAGGCTTAACAACTTACACATGTAATATATAAATATGAATCTGTTTCTGTTGCAGGAATGTTAAATAATTTAGAAATGCATGAAATAAAAACCAGGAGTTCCCTTTGTTCCTTAGGTGTTTGTGTCTGTCCTTCCAGACCTTTTTCAATGCATTTACATATATACATTTTTATATACATACACACTCACAGAAAAGAATATGTAGTTTATTTTTAAAAGCCTAAACATCTTATCTACATTTTTCTGTAACTTGCACTTTTTAACTTAACAATGTGTCTTGGAGCTCTGTCCATTACATAGTGTTAAGTTTACATACACATGTACACAACTTGTGTGTGACTGTGTATTTTTCTTTTAATTAACTAGGTTTTGTTGTTACATACTTATATGAAGTCTAAATTTCAATAAGCTTTTAATTTTAGAGCAATTTTAGATGTACAGGCATGTTGGGGACTTCATATAGAGTTCCCATATACGCAGTATCACTTTCTTATATTATTAAAATCTTACACTTGTATAGTATATTTGTCATAATTAATGAACCATTATCGATACAATAACTAAAGTCCATATTTTATTCAGATTTCCTTCGTTTTTTTTTTTTTTAATATTGTTTATTTGGCTGCGTGTGGTGTTAGTTGTGGCACACAGAATCTTTGCTGCAATGTCTGGAATCTAGTTCCTTGACCAGGAATCCAACCTGGGCCCCCTGCATTGGAAGTGCATAATCTTAACCACTGGACTACCAGGCAAATCCCAGTTTTCCTTATTTTTAACCTAATTTCCTTTTTCTGTTCAAGGATCCTATTTAGGATATTACATTTTAAAAATTAATAACTTTTTGCTATCTGGAGATCTTTATTTTTAAAATTTTACTTTTTTTTTTTTAGTTATACATAGATCTTATTTTTCCTCCCAAATTCTTTTCCCATATAATTTATTGAGCAGGATTCTGTGTGCTATACAGCAGGTCCTTTTTGATTATTTTTTTAAAATATAGCAGTGTGTTCATGTCAATCCTAAACTCCCAATCTAATCCTCCCTCCCACTCTCCCCCCCCAACCATAACCATAAATTCCTTCTCTAAGTCTGTGTCTGTTTCTGTTTGGTAAATAAGTTTTTTTGTATCATTTTGTTTTTTAGATTCCTCATATAAGCAGTATCATGATGTTTGTCTTTGTCTGACTTACTTCCTTTAGTAATCTCCGGATTCGTCCATGTTGCTGCAGATGGCATGACTTCATTCTTTTTTTGCCAGTACTCTCTCTCTCTCTCTTTACGTGTGTCTCTTTTTCAGGTTTCCTTCCCGTTCAGGTCATCGCAGACCACTGAGCGGCGCTCCTGTGCTGTGTAGTAGGTTATCCTCAGTTGTCTGTTTCATACATGATATCAGTAGTGCATTTATGTGAACTCCACTGTTCTGATTCATCCAACCCCTCTCTTCCGCTTTGGTATTCAAACATCTGTGTCTATTTCTGGTTTTCTCTATATTCCACATATATAAGTTAATATATGATATTTGTTTTTCTCTTTCTGATTTCACTCTGTGTGAAATTCTCTAGGTCCATCCAAGTCTCTGCAAATGGCACAGTTTCATCCTTTTTAATGGCTAATATTCTATTGTATATCTGTACCACATCTCTTTATCCTTTCCTCTGTTGATGGATATTTAGGTTGCTTCCATGTCTTGGCTATGGTAAACAGCACTGCAGTGAACATTGGAATGCTTGAAGATACCACATTATATTTAGTTGTCATGTCTGTTTAGGTTGCTCTTGGTTATGATAGTTTCTTAGACTTTTATTGCTTTTGATGACCTTGACAGTTTGAGGAATATTGGTTAGGTATTTTGTAAAATGTCCCTCAGTTGGGATTTGTCTGATGTCTTCCTCATAGTTCGACTAAGGTTTGATCTGACTCATTGGAAAAGACCCTGATGCTGGAAAAATTGAGGGCAGGAGGAGAAGGGGACGACAGAGGATGAGATGGTTGAATAGCATCACTGACTCAGTGGACATGAGTGTGTGCAAACTAGGAGATAGTGAAGGACAGGGAAGCCTGGTGCTCTGCAGTCCATGGGGTCACAAAGAGTTGGACATAACTTACCAAATAAACAACAACAACAATGGGTATTTGGGAGGAAGATCATGACTTTGTAAGTTTTAAAAATAAAATTTAATTAAAAAAATGAAATAATGTTGATATATGGAAGAAACCAGCACAGTATTTTGTAAAAGAATTATCCTCCAGTTAAAAAAAAAAACAAAAAACAGTACTGAAAAGTTTATAATAAAAAATGGCCAGGACTCTCTCCATTGCCTCCGTCCAGCTGTAATTCTTTTAAAAAATTTATTTTATTGCCATATAGCTGATTTACAATGTTGTGTTAATTTATGCTGTACAGATGTGTGATTCAGATATATATTCTTTTTCATATTCTTTCCATTATTGTTTATTATAAGATGTTGAATATAGTTCCCTGTGTTATATGGTGGGACCTTGTTGTTTATCCATTCTGTCCATAATACTCTGCATCTACTAATCCAATCTCCCGATTCATCTCTCCCACAGGTGTAATTCTTAATTCTCATCCCCTTTTAATTTCAAACTTCTGAATGAAATACTCATTACCTTTTATTTTTTAATTGATCAGTTTTAGACATATATTGCATTCTTGTTAGGATAAATAAGAATTGATCACTTCTGTAATGTAGCTTCCTTCTTATCTCTACTAATTTCATAAACCTAACTAGGGTTATTAAGATTATTAAGCAATAATCAGGCCTTATTGATTTTGCAAATATTGTTCAGTGCAGATCAGAAGTCCTTTCTTGGTTTTCAGAAAGCTAAAAATTGCCTCTTTTTCATTTACATATGTATTTATTACTTCATTTCCTGTCGTCTTCTCTGTTCTGTGATGAGGTAATCTGGTGATTCTCCTTTACTCCTGGGGATATTTTTTCTACAGTCCTCCACACTTATTTCTGACCCATCCTGTTACGCTTTGAGCCAGCTGTGCAGCCTTCATACTGATGCTCCTTGGGTTCCTCTCTGCGCTCTGGGCCCCATTTCCTGTGTCTCAAGTCTTCTTCCTCCTTTGTGTGCGCTTCTTTGCTTCAGCACACCCTCCAGTAACTTCCTAAGAGAGAATGCAAGTGTGATGAAAAGTTTGAACTTTTGCTTGTCTGAAAATGTCTTCCTCCATACTTGATTCATAGTTTGGCAGATTGTAGAGTTCTAGGTTAAAAAACATTTTCACTCTGAATTGTGAAGCACTGCTGCAATACTACTTTCTAGTGTCTACTGTTACGTTGAGTCCGGTTACACATTGTTACCTGACACACACATATATGTGTGTGTATATATATGTATATATATATATATATTTTTTTTTTTTCTTTTTCTCTTCTCCTCTGGACGCTTTTAGAATCTTTCTTTATCCCCAGTGTACTGAAATTTCATGAGAGTGTGCTGGTGCAAGGGGGGTGGGGTGTGGGGGTAAGGGGGCTACAGTGCTGAATGCCGTTCTTTGTACTCATCCGTTAAAGAATCTGCATTTTGGAGACTGATCGTTTTGGGGGGATTTATTGATTGATTGATATTTTTCTTCCTTACACAGTTGTTTCTTTTTTGTGAAATTTCAGTTAATTTGATATTGGAGCTCCTGAATAGATCCTTTGAGTTGCTTTATTTTCTGCTATTTTTCACTTCTTTTTTTGTTGCTCTGCTTTTTGGAAGATTATCTAAACTTGATCTCTTCCAGCCTTTAATTAATCCTTTCGAGTTTTGATGTTGTATTTTTAATTTTCAAAAGTTCTCATTTTTAAAATTTTCTGATGCAGTCCAGCTTAAGTATTTTAGGGAAGTGCAATCAGTTTGTATGTAGCTTGCTTAGGGTACCTGAGTCTTGAGGCCTGTTCACTTTCTTCAGAAAATGAATGTTCAGTGTTTGCCTTAAGGGGTGAGATTCAAATGAATGTTTGGGATGAGGGTAAGAGAACTGGGAAATCAAACTCTTATATAAACTTTTAAACAATTTCTCTTGTTTTAAGATCCTTGCATGTGTGTATATGTGTGAATACCTACATACATATACAGATGTATACACATAAATGTGTGTGTGTTTACATATATATACACAGTATACATTATATGTCAAACTTAGGATTCTTTCATAGGTTTACACTTATATATATCAACTTGCAATTTTCCTCTATTGTATCATGAAAATTTTCCCTGTGAAGTTAACTATTATTTAAACATGATTTTGGGGGGGCTTCCCAGGTGGCGCTAGTGGTAAAGAACCCACTTGCCAATGCAGGAGATGTAAGAGATGTGGGTTCAGTCCTTGGCTTGGCAAGACTCCCTGGAGGAGGGCATGGCAACTCACTCCAGTATTCTTGCCTGGAGAATCCCATGGACAGATGAGCCTGGTGGGCTACAGTCCATGGAGTTGCAGAGTCGCACATGACTCAAGTGGCTTAGCATGTATGCACACAAATATAATTTTTAATGATTTCATAACCTCTCATTTCTTAATATACCCAAATTTAACTAATTTCCATTATTAAATATTTGTTATTTACGGTTTTTTACTATTAAAAATAATATAGAAAAAGAATAACATGGGATGAAGACCCTTGCATGAGCATTTTTGTGCAGACTTGGTTTTCTTTTTATTAACTCCTAGTTGTGGAATTATGGGATAAAAGGAATGATGGGTTTTAATATTTTTTCAATGTGTTGTTAAATTGCACTCCAGTAAGGCTATCAGTTTATACTCATTATCATTGTGTAGAAGTACCTATTTACTTCACCTTTGCCAAGCAGCACTAGTTATTGTTAAGGAAAAATTTTGTGTTTATATAAGATGGTGGACAGTTTGTGATACATGTAAGTCAAATCATCATGCTGTATACACCTTAAACTTATTCAAGTGATATATGAATATCCCAATAAAACTGGTCAGTTTGATAGGTGAAAAAAAATGATTTTACATTATTTTAATTGAGTTTTTCTTCATGTTTATCAGACATTAACATTATTTGAAATGTTCTTGTTTTATGTGCTTTGTACCTTTTTCTATTTACTATTTTTTATTTTTAAGATTTTTATTTTTCTGTTTATAATTTTTTCCCTTCTTGGTGTTAAACTGTAAGAGTTCTTTATGTAAAAGCAACTCTTGTAAAAAAGAAATTAGCCCATTGTCTTTTGGGAAAAATTATTTGTCTTTATTGAGGCTAATCCAGAAAAGTTTTGGATTCCTACTGTTGTTGAAGAATAGCTTTATTAAATCTTAAAACTGTTTGTCAGAAATGACCAGGTCACTTAGAAAAGGGGTATATATACATTTGAAGAACTAATCCTGAAAGGTTTTCAGAACTAAGAATTCCCTTTCTTGCTGTGGAAAAGAAGGAAGAATTAACAAAGATCAACCTAGAGTACCTTACTGGAGAGAAAGTCATGATGAACTATAGAAAATAACAGTCATGTCTCACTTTATTGCAGGACTTCTTTCATGCATCAAACAAGCCTTTGTTGAGGGAGAACTGTCTCTGCCTCAAAAGAATGTACACTGGTGGGAGCAGGAATGATGCTAAGAAGAAAGATATGTTTGTAGCTAGCTAGAATACAGTATGAGATAGAGAACCTTCTTGCTGTATTAAACAGTATAGTGTTAGTGGACCTGGTCTAGTTTCTTAGTACAGAACAACTGAGAATGAGCCTATCAGTGACTGCCAGAAGTTAGAGCTGTCACTTCTTTTACCTGGGTGATAAATGACAGGTGAAACAATAAAAATGAAATGATTCTCAATTGCTGTTTAGTTGAGCATTTAATTTTTTTTATGTTTTTGAAGGCAGTATGAATATGACAGAAAAAGTTAAAATGTCTTGTACTTTTGAAAGCAGTGATGTATGTAGAAATGTAATTAGAACTATTAAAACATAGGTGTCGGTTGTGTGTTATCTGGAAATCTGTGAATTAATTTTGAAGATTCCAGGTGAATGGCTTGTTGATATATTTGATCAGTTTCTTAAAGGTATTCACAGTGCTTTTTCTAAGTTTTGCTTTCTTACTAGAGAGGTTCATGTAATACTTGTGTGTGTGTATGTGTGTGTGTGTGTATTTTCATCCCTACATTATTATAATAACATCAATATTTGTGGAGACTACTGAATTTTATTATAACCAGGCAAAAACCGTTATTTTGTTATTTAAGAACTGGTTTCCAGGGGGCTTCCCTAGAGGTCCAGGGGTGGAGACTTCACCTTCCAGTGCAGGGGGTGTGGGTTTGATCCCTGTTTGGGGAGCTGGGTTCCCATATGTCTTGTGGCCAAAAAATGTAGAACAGAAACAATATTGTGACAAATTCAATAAAAGCTTAAAAAAAAAAACAACTCAAAAAAAAAGAAACCTCCAAAAAAAAAAAAAACCTCGTTTCCAATGTGGTGCTTAACATAAGAGTCAACTGATAACTTATCAGTTTTAAGGTCCTTTAGTCAAGCACTAGAATTCATTTTTACCTCTTACACATAAGTGCTCAATAGAAATGTATTGGGTGAATGAAATGTATGTTATTATGCATTGCTGCATATATGGTTTACGCTACTAAATCATAAATTGACCATATGTTTGACGAATCTCATTTATATTTTGTTTGAAACTATTTTCATTAGTTTTCCTTTTTATGTCTTAACTTTTTCATATGAGATATGTCTTTAGCAACATGTGTGTTTTCCCACATACATAATTTATAGTATGTTGTGAGTTGATAATGACTTACTTATTCCTTCTTTTTTCCTTCATTCTTATATTCCTTTGGCCTCTTTAGATTTAAATTGTTTTCATGGGTCTCTTAGAATCTGTGTTCCATCTGTCCTGTATCCCCCTTTTTATTTTAAAATAAAGCTTGTGCTATGTTAAACTGGACTTTTCAAAACAAACAATTTTGTTGTTCTTATGATAGAATAATTCTTACTTTTATTATAAGAATTGTGATGGGAAGGTGAGCTAGAAATTCTTTCCAAGCCTTAGATTCAACCCCAAAGGTTAAAATTGTACAAATTCTTGGTCATGGAAAGAAAGAAAAACTTAAGAATGATGATCATTACAGAACAACCTATTCAGTAAACTAGATTCCAGGGAATCTTCTTTTTGTGTGTGTGAAAAGACCTAGAACTGGCCTTTATAAATAAAAATGCATTACTGTGTAGTAGCAGCAGACTTGAGGTTGTGTAGACAGTGGAGTTCTCAATTGTTACGGCCCAAAATGTTTATTATACCTCAGTAGTATGGGTAGATAGATAATAATAGTCTATAAGGCATATATTATAAAATGTTTTTGTATATACTTCTATTTACTCTTACCTAAACTCCATTTTACAGCTGAAACTGGAGATCTTAAAGTATGTTAGTTATCAGGGTTATAGAGCTTAAACTTGAACCTGGGTCTTCTGAGCTTGTGGGTTTCCCACTTCCTCATAGCTGTTACCAGAGAAGGCAGTGGCACCCCACTCCGGTACTCTTGCCTGGAAAATCCCATGGATGGAGGAGCCTGGTGGGCTGCAGTCCATGGGGTCACTAGGAGTTGGAGATGACTGAGCGACTTCACTTTCACTTTTCAGTTTTCACTTTCATACATTGGAGAAGGAAATGGCAACCCACTCCAGTGTTCTTGCCTGGAGAATCCCAGGGACGGAGGAGCCTGGTGGGCTGCTGTCTACGGGGTCGCGCAGAGTCGGACACAACTGAAGCGACTTAGCAGCAGCAGCATAGCTGTTACATGTTTACTTGTAACAAGTAAATACCTAACATAACATCTTTATGCTATTTGTAACATGACTACAGAAAATTTAATGAATGTACTTTAAGTTGGATTTTGAAAAAGGATGTGCTCTGACTGGAAGCAAAAAATCCTCGGAAGAGTGAGTGAGGTTGAGACTGAGATAGATGTGTATGTTGGGACAGCAGTTATGCCACAAAAATGCTTTTATACTATGTATATATCGGCTTATTTGGTTTTGTTTCCTTTGGTTTGAGGCTATAGGATAGACGGTAAATACGGTTATGTTGTCAGTCACTCTTACTGTCTTGGCTATGCCATTGTTTTGTTTCCATAGATGTTTTTCATACAATGACTTCACACCTTACTTTTACTTGAACTATTTAATACTGTACTTGAGGGCATATTTCAAGACCCCTTTTTGTGTATTCAGTTCAGTTCAGTCGCTTAGTCGTGTCCAGCTCTTTGCAACCCCATGGACTGCAGCATGCCAGGCTTTCCTGTCCATCACCAACTCCCAGAGCTTGCTCAAACTCATGTCCATCAAGTCAGTGATGCCATCTAACCATCTCATCCTCTGTCACCCCCTTCTCCTGCCTTCAGTCTTTTCCAGCATCAAGGTCTTTTCTAATGAGTCAGTTCTTCACATCAGGTGGCCAAAGTATTGGAACTTCAGCTTTAGCATCAGTCCTTCCACTGAATATTCAGGATTTCCTTGAGCATTGACTGGTTTGATCTTCTTGGAGTCCAAGGGACTCGCCAGAATCTTCTCCAACACCACAGTTCAAAAGCATCAGTTCTGCGCTCAGCTTTCTTTATAGTCCAACTCTCAAATCCATATGTGACTACTGGAAAAACCATAGCTTTGACTGGATGGACCGTTGTTAGCAAAGTAATGTCTGCTTTTTAATATGCTGCCTAGGTTGGTCATAGCTTTTCTTCTAGGAAGCAAGTGTCTTTTAATTTCATGGCTGCAGTCCCCATCTGCAGTGATTTTGGAGCCCAAAAAAATAGTCTCTCATTCTTTCCATTGTTTCCCCATCTATTTGCCATGAAGTGATGGGACCAGATGCCATGATCTTAGTTTTTTGAATGTTGAGTTTTAAACCAGCGTTTTCACTCTCCTCTTTTACTTTCATCAAGAAATTCTTTAGTTCCTCTTCACTTTCTGCCATAAGGGTGGTGTCATCTGTGTATCTGAAATTGATATTTCTTCTGGCAATCTTAATTACAGCTTGTGCTTCATCTAGCCTGTCATTTCACATGAAGTACTCTGCATATAAGTTAAATAAGCAGGGTGACAATATGCAGCCTTGACGTTCTCCTTCCTTAATTTGAGAACAGGCTGTTTTTCCATGTCTGGTTCTAACTATTGCTTCTTCACCTGCATACAGATTTCTCAGGAGGCAGGTCAGGTGGTCTGGTATTCCCATCTCTTTCAGAATTTTCCAGAGTTTATTGTGATCCACACAGTCAAAGGCTTTGGAATAATCAATAAAGCAGAAGCAGGTGTTTTTCTGGAACTCTCTTGCTTTTTCGATGATCCAGCGGATGTTGGCAATTTGATCTCTGCTTCCTCTGCATTTTCTAAAACCAGCTTGAACATCTGGAAGTTCATGTTTCACATACTGTTGAAGCCTGGCTTGGAGAATTTTGAGTGTTACTTTACTAGCACGTGAGATGAGTGCAATTGTGCGGTAGTTTGAGCATTCTTTGGCGTTACCCTTCTTTAGGTTTGAAATGAAAACTGACCTCTTCCAGTCCTGTGGCCACTGCTGAGTTTTCCAAATTTGCTGGCATATTGAGTGCAGCATTTTCACAGCATTATCTTTTAGGATTTGAAATAGCTCAACTGGAATTCCATCACCTCCACTAGCTTTGTTCGTAGTAATGCTTCCTAACGCCCACTTGACCTTGCACTCCAGGATGTCTGGCTCTAGGTGAGTGATCACACCATTGTGGTTATCTAGGTCATGAAGATATTTTTTGTACAGTTCTTCTGTGTATTCTTGCCACCTCTTCTTAATATCTTCTGCTTTTGTTAGGTCCATACCATTTCTGTCCTTTATTGTTCACATCTTTGCCTTGAATGTTCTCTTAGTATCTCTAATTTTCTTGAAAAAATCTCTAGTCTTTCCCATTCTGTTGTTTTCCTTGATTTCTTTGCATTGATCACTGAGAAAGACTTTCTTATCTCTCCTTGCTATTCTTTGGAACTCTGCATTCAAATGAGTATATCGTTCCTTTTCTCCTTTGCCTTTTGCTTCTCTTCTTTTCTCAGCTATTTGTAAGGCCTCCTCAGACAACCATATTGCCTTTTTGCATTTCTTTTTCTTGGGGATGGCCTTCATCCCTGCCTGCTGTACAGTGTTACAAACCTCCATCCATAGTTCTTCAGGCACTGGGTCTATCAGATCTAATCTCTTGAATCTATTTGTCACTTCCTCTGTATAAGTTGTGAGGATTTTGATTTAGGTCACACCTGAATGGTCTAGTGGTTTTCCCTACTTTCTTCGATTTGAGTCTGAATTTGGCAATAAGGAGTTCATGATCTGAGCCACAGTCAGCTCCTGGTCTTGTTTTTTGCTGACTGTATAGAGCTTTTCCATCTTTGACTGCAAAGAATATAATCAATCTGATTTCGGTATTGACCATTTGGTGATGTTCATGTGTAGGTCGTCTCTTGTGTTGTTTGAAGAGGGTGTTTGCTATGACCAGTGTGTTCTCTTGGCAAAAACTGTGTTTGCCTTTGCCCTGCTTCATTTTGTACTCCAAGGCCAAATTTGCCTGTTACTCCAGGTATCTCTTGACTTCCTACTTTTGCATTCCAGTCCCCTATGATGAAAAGGACATCTTTTTTGGGTGTTAGTTCTAGAAGGTCTTGTAGGTCTTCATAGAACCTTTCAACTTCAGCTTCTTCAGCATTACTGGTTGGAGCATAGACTTGAATTACTGTGATACTGAATGGTTTGCCTTGGAAATGAACAGAGATCATTTTGTCCTTTTTGAGATTGCACCCAAGTACTGTATTTCGGACTCTTGTTGACTGTGATGGCTACTCCATTTCTTCTAAGGGATTCTTGCCCACAGTAGTAGATATAATGGTCATTTGAATTAAATTCGCCCTTTCCAGTCCATTTTAGTTCACTGATTCCTAAAACGTCAGTGTTCCCTCTTGCCATCTTGTGTGTTACACAGCTGATATACTCCTACTGCAGAAACTTAGAAAACTTTTTGCCACTTTAAAGTAATGGCTTTTAGTGATTTGCATTATTTTTCAGTCTGTTTTTTGAATGTGTGTGTATTAATTATAAATTTTTTAAAATTGTGATGTGTAGAGGCAGGAGGTACATAGAGAAATCTCTTTGCCTCTGTTCCATTTTTCTTTGAACCTAAAGCTACTTAAAAAAAAAAAAAAAAAGAAATTCTGTAAGTAAATATATTTATAAGTAAAGTCTATAAAAATTGAATCATGCTATATTACAGTTTTATTTCCTGAGGAACTATTTTAATTTTATTCTGCAAAAATATATTCTGTTGTAGATTTATAGCTCATATTCTTTATTTGCCATTAAAATGCTAAAGTTGTTTTAATCTTTGGGGTTAGAAGTCAGGATCATGGTTACCCTTAGCAAACTGCATAAAGACTGAAGGGAACACAGAGGGTTACTGGGTGCTGTTTATTTTTGTGAAAATTGAGTGGTTTATGGTACTTACATGCTTTTTTTTTCTGTATGTATATTATACTTTAATAAACTTTTAAAAGGTTAATAGTTATTGAAATAATACTTTTAGGTTAATAAATATTTAGGGATAATTGGGAAAAGAAATGTGGAGACATTTCAGATAACTGTTTTCTTCAGTTGTGATTTTAAATGATATGTAACTAGTTCATTTAAAAAAAGTGTGATTACTTATACAATATTAACTTATATCTATGTCTAGACTCCAGCTATTTGTGCTGACATTTTATGGCTGAATGACAGCCTATGATATGATTTCAAGGATTTTAAAACATCAAAAAGTAAGAGTAGTGAGCTAATCTGAAGTGTGAGAACAGTTTAATCAATTCTAGAATTTTAGAATAAGTTGTATATGAGCATATCAGAACTGGAAAAGGTCAATTTTCATTCCAAACCTAAGGAAGTGCAATGACAAAGAATGCTCAAACTACCACGTAATTGCACTCATTTCACATGCTAGCGGAGAAGGCAGTGGCACCCCACTCCAGTACTCTTGCCTGGAAAATCCCATGGACGGAGGGGCCTGGTGGGCTGCAGTCCAGGGGGTCGCACAGAGTCGGACACGACTGAAGTGACTTAGCAGCAGCAGCACATGCTAGCAAGGTAATACTCAAGATCCTTCAAGGTGGATATAGACAAGGCAGAGGAATCAGAGATCAAATTGCCAACAGCCATTTGATCATAGAAAAAGCAAGGGAATTCCAGAAAAAATCTGTTTCATTGACTATACTAAAGCCTTTGACTGTAGATTGCAACAAACTGAAAAATTCTTCAAGAGATGGGAATACCAGACCAACTTACCTGCCTCCTGAGAAAACTGTATGCGAGTCAAGAAGTAACAGTTAGGACCAGACATGAACAGTGGACTGGTTCAAAATTGGGAAAGGAGTATGTCAAGGCTGTACACTGTCACCCTGTTTATTTAACTTATGTGCAGAGTATATCATGTGAAATACTGGGCTGGATAAATCATAAGCTGGAATGAAGATTTCAGGGAGACATGTCAACAGCCTCAGATACGCAGATGAAACCACCCTAATGGCAGAAAGCAGAGAGGAACTAAGGAGCCTCCTGATGAAGGTGAAAGAGGAGAGTGAAAAAGTTAGCTTAAAACTCAGCATTCAAAAAATGAAGATCATGGCTTCTGGTCCCATCACTTCATGGCAAATAAATGGGGAAATAATGGAAACAGTGAGAGACTTTCATTTTCTTGGGCTCCAAAATAAAGCCGATGGTGACTGCAGCCATGAAATTAAAAGACACTTGCTCCTTAGGAAAAAAAACTATGACAGACTTAGTGTATTAAAAAGTAAAGACATCACTTTGCCCACAAATGTCTGTATAGTCAAAGCTATGGTCTTCCCAGTAGTCATTTTAACAGATGTGAGAGTTGGTCCATAAAGAAGGCTGAGTGCTGAAGAATTGATGCTTGCAAACTGTGATGCTGGAGAAGACTCATCAAAGCCTCTTGGACTGCAAGGAGATCAGACCAATCAATCCTAAAGGAAATCAACCCAGAATATTCACGGGAAGGACTGATGCTGAAGGTGAAGCTCCAATACTTCGGCCACATGATGCAAAGAGCCGACTCATTGGAAAAGACATTGATTCTTTTTAAAAAAAATAGTTTTATTTATTTATTTTTGGCCATGTTGAGTCTTTGTTGCTGTGCGCAGGCTTTCTGTAGTTGCAGCACACAGGCTTCTAATTGCTGTGGCTTCTCTTGTTGCAGAGCACAGGCTCTAGGGTGCACAGGCCTCAGTAATTGCACTCCCAGAGTCTAGAGCAGAGCCTCCATAGTTGTGGCATTTGGGCTTAGTTGCTCCGTGGCATGTGGGATCTTCCCAGATGAGGGATCAAACTTGTATCTCCTGGATTGACAAGTGGATTCTTTACCAATGAGCCACCAGGGAAGTCCTCAAATATGTATTTTTAAAATTAATATATTTTAAAATATTTGTTAAGTATATAGATTTAATGTTTTTTAGGAATTACCTGTTTTAGTAGTCTAGGTAGTGGTTCAGTACGGTAGCCTCTAGTCTCACATGGCTATTGAACAGTTAAAGTTGAGCTACTTTGTATTAAGATGTGCCAAAAGTGTAAACTGTAGGCTGAATTTTGTAATCTTATTATGAATAAAAGAATGTGAAATACCTCAATAACAGTTTTTTAGTATTGGTTCCCTGTTGAAAAATATATTATTAAAATTAATTCCACTAGTTTCCTTTTGTTTCTAATATGACTGCTAAAACTGTAAATTTACTTATGTGAGAACCCTTATATTTCTATTTGACAAAACTGATCTAGACAGTAATCTAAATAAACATTAGATGACTAAGACCTGAACTTAGGGTAGTATTTGTAGAAAGAGAAGTATGAAGGGATTTGAAGAAATTACGCCATTGGCATATATGGTGTATAATCTTGACTGTTACAGGATGTTTTGCAGTTTTTTGTGAAGTTTTGTGTCATAACTTTGTAATCGTAGTAAGCTTTTTGAGGACGAGGACATCATCACTATTTTAAAGTTCTCCTCTACATTGTTTTTGCTGAGTGCAGAGGAGCTTGATTGAACAAACAAGAATTAAAAGGACATCAAATAATTTTGCAGATACAAAGTTTGAATTTTAGAATGTGTAAATGATTCTTTTAAATCACTGAATTCAATGATTCTTTGAGTTTCTATATGCTTTATTTTAATATCATAGTATCACTAGTTAGCCAAGTCAGTCATGTCTTTTTTAAAAGATACAAGGATAAGGAAACTTAACATCTAGTCTTATATATATATGTGTGTGTGTATAGTCTTTTTATATCTTCCTTCATTTAGCCCTGGTGTAACCTATGAAAAGACTAGAAATCTTAGGGAAAGACTAGAGATCTCTTCAAGAAAATTAGAGATACCAAGGGAACATTTCATGCAAAGATAGGCTCGATAAAGGACAGAAATGGTATGGACCTAACAGAAGCAGAAGATATTAAGAAGAGGTGGCAAGAATACACAGAAGAACTGTACAAAAAAGATCTTCATGACCCAGATAATCACGATGGTGTGATCACTCACCTAGAGCCAGACATCCTGGAATGTGAAGTCAAGTGGGCCTTAGAAAGCATCACTACAAACAAAGCTAGTGGAGGTGATGGAATTCCAGTTGAGCTATTTCAAATCCTGAAAGATGATGCTGTGAAAGTGCTGCACTCAATATGTCAGCAAATCTGGAAAACTCAGCAGTGGCCACAGGACTGGAAAAGGTCAGTTTTCATTCCAACCCCAAAGAAAGGCAATGCCAAAGAATGCTCAAACTACCGCACAATTGCACTCATCTCACACGCTAGTAAAGTAATGCTCAAAATTCTCCAAGCCAGGCTTCAGCAAAACGTGAACTATGAAATTCCAGATGTTCAAGCTGGTTTTAGAAAAGGCAGAGGAACCAGAGATCAAATTGCCAACATTCGATGGATCATCGAAAAAGCAAGAGAGTTCCAGAAAAACATCTATTTCTGCTTTATTGACTATGCCACAGCCTTTGACTGTGTGGATCACAATAAACTGTGGAAAATTCTGAAAGAGATGGGAATACCAGACCATCTGACCTGTCTCTTGAGAAACCTGTATGCAGGTCAGGAAGCAACAGTTAGAACTGGACATGGAGCAACAGACTGGTTCTAAATACGAAAAGGAGTCCGTCAAGGCTGTATATTGTCACCCTGCTTATTTATCTTATATGCAGAGTACATCATGAGAAACCCTGGGCTGGAAGAATCACCAGCTGGAATCAGGATTGCCAGGAGAAATATCAATAACCTCAGATATGCGGATGACACCACCCTTATGGCAGAAAGCAAAGAAGAGCTAAAGAACCTCTTGATGAAAGTGAAAGACGAGAGTGAAAAAGTTGGCTTAAAGCTCAACATTCAGAAAACTAAGATCATGGCATCCAGTCCCATCACTTCATGGGAAATAGATGGGGAAACAGGGGAAACAGTGTCAGACTTTACTTTTTTGGGCTCCAAAATCACTGCTGATGGTGACTGCAGCCATGAAATTAAAAGACGCTTACTCCTTGGAAGGAAAGTTATGACCAACTAGATAGCATATTTAAAAGCAGAGACATTACTTTGCCAACAAAAGTCCGTCTAGTCAAGGCTATGGTTTTTCCTGTAGTCATGTATGGATGTGAGAGTTGGACGGTGAAGAAAGCTGAGCGCCGCAGAATTGATGCTTTTGAACTGTGGTGTTGGAGAAGACTCTTGAGAGTCCCTTGGACTGCAAGGAGATCCAACCAGCCCATCCTAAAGGACATCAGTCCTGGGTGTTCCTTTGAAGGACTGATGTTGAAGCTGAAACTCCAATACTTTGGCCACCTCATGCGAAGAATTGACTCACTGAAAAAGACCCTAATGCCGAGAAGGATTGGGAGCAGGAGGAGAAGGGTTCGACAGAAGATGAGATGGCTGGATGGCATCACCAGCTCGATGGACAGGGGTTTGGGTAAACTCCGGGAGTGGGTGATGGACAAGGAGGCCTGGCGTGCTGCGATTCATGGGGTCGCAAAGAGTTGGACACAACTTAGCGACTGAACTGAACTGAACTGAACCTATGAAAAATTTATCATCCGTTATTTTACACATTAGGCCATTGAGAATGAGTATTTTTTCCAGTGTTATGTTAACCAATATGCCCAACTTCAAAACTAGCCCTTTTTCCATTGTAGTTTACTCTCCTGATTAAAGTTAGCCAATTATTTTAAGTGATTTGAAGTTAGGCTGATGTTGTGTTGGAAATGAAATAGGTGAAGAATAATCTGTAGAATAAAATTTGTAATGATACGTTTTGACAGCTTATGATGTATATATTCCAGTGTTCAATATATGAAAGGAAATTTAAAAATACTTCCTAAAAATTTAGAGAAAGAAAAAAAGGTGTAATTGTTGTTCTTTCTGATTTCCTTGGTGTAGTATAATTTGAGAAATTGCACTGTAGTTCATGAAAAAAATAAAATTGTAAAATGTTTTGAAGTGTTTATTTTGTCTTTTAGATAAAATCAAAGACAAAATTAAAGAGAGAGATAAAGAAAAGGAGAGAGAAAAAAAGAAGCATAAAGTAATGAATGAGATCAAGAAAGAAAATGGAGAAGTAAAGATTTTGCTGAAAAGTAAGTTTATATTAAGTGATTTCAGTTGTACGGTGTTACATTGTTCAGTATACTTGTTGGCTTAGTGATTAAAATAAGAAATGTTACTTGGTGCTGAATTTTCCTGAGAATAAACATTTGTGGTCAAGATATGAAAAGTTAATAGTGGACTTTTCTAATCTGTATAGTAATATGTGTTTAGTATATTTATTTAGTGAGTTATTGGAAGTAGTAAAGGTAATTATTAGGTTCCTTGAATCATTTAAAAATAGGTTATGTAATTCTGTGTTTACATTACTAGTTTATTGATTTTCGGATAACCTAAAAGAAAAGACTAAAGCAGTTTTTACCATGATAAGGAGGTATGGCTGAGGCAGTGATCTTACCAATATTTGATGATAATCACTATGCATAGTTTAGAGGGAGCATTTTACTTTAGAGGGAGCTAAATAACAAGATGTTTTGTTTTACTGTATGTTTTTTGCATGCCTAAGAATATCCTCTTTTTGTTTCCTATTTTTTTCTCGTTTTTCTCATTATAACTGTTTTAGTTATTTATTATGTGGGGGTGGATGGTTAGGTAATAATATAGATCCTATCAATAAATATTGACTCTTCGAGAGAGAATTTGTGAAAGAAAGATAGTTTTAAATTCACTCAGATAGGAAGGTAAGAAGAATCAATGGCATTTACTTGCTTGATAGCTAGCAAATGCATTAACTGCCTCATCAACCCAACAATTTGTTGATAATAACATGTTTACTTTTATTAATTTCATATTGAATTTACGTGTGCATAAGCCTTTCTGTCTACATAAGGGAGAGAACTCCATATCACTGTAGGTGCAATGAAATAACTGGTTAATTACATAATTTAAGGTACATAGACTTTTAGATTCTATGATTTCATTTAACCCTTTGTCCTGTTTCCACATGTTCTTTGGTGCACTTTGGCTAAGCGCTTATTTTCTACTTGTCAGAACCTATTTTCTAAAAAATTCTTTTAATCTTGAAGAAACATGACAGAGCTCAAGTTGGTGATACTTGGTTAATGCTCGTGGTCCTTTTGTTTTGTTTCTTTGCCAGTGTGTTTGATAAGTGTTGTCCAAATAGATCGTAAGCCTCTGAGGTAGGAATTGAGTATAATCACACTAGTGCTATACAGCAGCTTATGATTAACACTTGAAATGTTTTCTTTTCTTTACCATATTGGTTTAGTCATTTTTTTAATTGCTTTAGTCATGTAGTCATTTTATTATTCATTTGCATGTACAGTGTTGTAAATGACTATCACTTGGTTCAATGTTAAATTCCTTGCATACCATTAATGTGAAATATGTGAACCTAGAAATTACATATGCAAGCAGAATTTTAAATAACCTAAAAAGTGGAGATTTTTCCAGTAGTATACAGTGGTAACCTTGATTTTGAAATAAATGAAAAGCTTAAGAGATAATTAAGCTAAACTGAAACCTAGTGATGATAGAGGAGAATAAAAGAGATTTGGAAATAAATTGATCTCTGGGATGACATGGAAAATATACTTATTGTGAAATGGGGGTAAATAATAATTACTGCCTTTCAGGGCTGTGGAAATTAAATGATGTTAAGTATAGGGGAAGTACCAAGTACAGTGTCTAGTCCACAGATATTCAATAAATAGATAGGAATCTTTCTTGTTATCATGTACAAAAGGTGAACTCTTGTGATTAAAAACAATGAGAAAACTTAACTCTCCTCCTCTGAGGGTAAAAAAAAAGTGAAAGTGAAAGTTGCTCAGTTGTATGTGACTCTGTGACCCCACGGTCTATACAGTCCATGGAATTCTCCAGGCCAGAATACTGGAGTGGGTAGCCGTTCCCTCCTTCAGGGGATCTTCTAACCAGGGATGGAACCCAGGTCTCCCACACTGCAGGCAGATTCTTTATCAGCTGAGCCACAGGTAGTATGTAGATAATTAAATGAATAAAACATGATTAATTTGTGAGATTGTGCCTGTCCCATGGTAAGCAGTGAGTAAGTATTAGCTGTTGTTATTATCCAGCACAAACAGTTTGTCCTGCTTCTGTGGCCAGCCATTTACCAAGTGAGCCTTATGATCAGGGAAAGGCATCCTTTGTTACTGGTGTCCTGAAGCAACAAGAAAATCAATTAGGTTGGGGGAGTAAGTATGCTATTCTTTACTGCCTTGAGCCCCATTTTATGGTTTTTAACTTTTCTTCTCTTTATAAGTTTCTCCTTCTGATGATGCTAACATTGCAACTTACGGCAGACACAAGCATGAAGTGGGTGATGACCCTTGAATATCTGAAATAGATGCTAACTCTTTCTCCACACCAATCTTATTTCCTCCAGATTTTCATTAAAACTGCATCGAGTATGACTAGAGACGTATACATGATTACATACATAGCAGAAAGGTGTTATTAATGGAGAAATCTTATAAATGTTTTTCACTGATAAAATAGGAGTTTGCTGTATTAGAAACAGTTTAAAGGAACAAATAAATTTGAAACATAGCTTATTTAGCTCATTTTTTTATTTCTAATGTCTACTAATTACTTTTTCTGAATATACTTATATGTTCCAGTCATTTTTATGTTCTTTATTGATAAAGGTGTAAGAACATGGATGTTACCAGTATAGTATTTTTGAGAGTAAATTTTGTCATTATAGCATATCAAGGAGCTTGATGGTGAGCAGGTGAAAAGGGCAACAAAAGAAGCCAATGTTCAAGGTTATTGGTAGTGTACGAAAGGTCATGGGTAGGTAATTCTTGAAAGGAAGAGTGAAAATATTGCTGTGCATAAAAGGAAAGTCATTCCCCAGAGACCACAGGCTGAAAATAGCTAAGCTAATTACTACTTTCTTTCTGTGTATGATAATGAAATTATGTATATTACTTTCTATATTAAATATGAAATCAGATCCAGTGTTTCTGGCAACCTTTATTAACACTAAAAATATACTAAGGTTAGGAATGGGAATTAATTCTAGTGATTTTGTAATTTTTAAAGATTTTTAAAAAATAACTTGCCATTAGTAACACATACTGGTTTTTCATTTTTATCTGTGTTTGTGATTTTTTTTCCTGTCTCTATCAGAGTGTCTCTTCTGACTGTGTGTATCTCCATTTCTCTTTGTGTCTGATTCTCTCTTTTGCTGTCTGTGCGTGTGGGGAGGGGGCAGGGTATGTGTGTTTGAGATCTACTCTTGATATGTCTATGGATCTTCAAGGGGAGCGTCTCCCATCAACTACACTTCCATACTTTTTGAGGGTCCAAATTACTTAGCATTTCTTTCTGTTATGGGTATTTACCAGGATCCTCTAATAAAAACACTACAGTTCTGATGTATTGGGCTCTGTTTGAAGAATTATGAGTTTAGAGTAAATATGTACTTTAAATACCTTTTAGTATAAGAGAAGAACATTAATATTCAAAATAGTCTTACCGCCTTAAGTATTTAAAAATTTCCTACATCTATATGTATTGCATTTCATGTATCATTCCAAGATGGGAAATGCATGATTATATAAAACTTAAATATCTATCTAGTAAAGGCTAGTGTTTGATTTGCTTTAAATGTAAAGAATGCATTTTATCTGTATCCATTGGAGGGGAGGGGTCCCAAAGACTACCCCCAGGTTTGACGATTTGCCAGGAGGACTCACAGGACTCAGCATAAATTTGTACTCATGGCTATGACTTATTATGGTAGAGGATACAAAGTACAATCAGTAAGGACAAAAGGCACATGTGGCAATTTCTGGAGGCAGCTAGGCGCAAGCTTCCAAGAGTCCTTTCGTTGTGGTGTCACACAGGATGCACTTAGTTCTTCTAGCAGTGAATTGTGACAACATACATGAAATGTTGTCTACCAGGGAAGCTCATTAGAAACTCAGTAGATAGGGTTTCTGTTGGGAACCGGGCAGGTAGGCACCCCCTGTCTAGTTGTAGCAAAATCCAAGGCTCCCAGAAGCAAAACAGGTGTTCGATGTAAACCATATTATTTGCAGAAACAGTTTAGGTACAATGAGGTGGTTTTATCAGCCAATAGTAGTAACCTTCTCAAAATACAAGTTCTCAGGTGCCAAGCAAGGGGCAACCTTGCAAGCAGGCCTTTCTAAGGATAGCACTCTCAAGCATTTTATGTTAACTCTCTTCTGCTCATGGTGCTCACTTTAGTATTTAATTATAATTTGTCATGTAAGTTTAATTACTTGATTTTCAATATAATAATTTTTTGACTAATTTGTTATTAGTTAGCGTTTCTCAGTTTCTGAGTATTATACTACAACTATTTTCATCCATCTTTATGACTAAGAAATAAACTATTGTACCTTTTTTATTTTAATGTAGCATGTATTCTGAATATTTTCTATTTTAACTTTTAAAAAATGTATTAGGTGTAAATGTAATAGGGTATTAAGGTTATATTTTCATTCAAATGAAATTCTGCTTGTATTAGTAAGCTATTTGTGCAATTTTAATGTATTTCCAGTTTAGTTATTAATTATACCTAAAACAGTTTAAAATGTTTTAAGTTCTGTTTTTTTTTCATTATTGATTTTATTTTTTTTAAGTTCTCTTTTTTAATTCACTACTGTCTTTTTTCCTTAACTCATTTGGATTTCACTTACATATATAAACCTCTTTTTATCTTTCAGTTTGATTAACTCCCTGTTTTAACTTTTTATTACTCATTTTGTTCCTAGGATATTAACTGAATCTGATGTTTTGATCATTTATACTTGGGTAGCAAGTATGAATTTGTTAATATGTTTTTAACTTACATGTAGACTCTTGAGAAAATTAACACTTTGCATTTTATGAATTTGCAAACTTGTGTAATCAGTAATGTTGGCAGATTTTGTTTTGCTTTTCACAGTGATACCAATTTGGCCTTCATTTCATACTTATGAAATTTTAGAAGAGATGGTTAATTATTAACATTAAACTTTCCATTTTTAAGAATTGCTGTGAACTTGAGAGAATTTTTATGCTTTTTGTTTCAAGGTTAGAATATGGTGAAAAACTGAACTGGAAACGGGATAAGCCTATAAACATTAGATAGTCTGTTGGTGAGAGAAATCTTTGTATTCATGGATTCATTAAATGTTCATATATAGCAATGTACCAGATGCCAGAAATGCCAGGAAGGATTCAATGATTGGTGAAAAAAAGTGTTTCACTATGAATTCGTTAAAGTTATTTGTTTCACTCATACATTTTCCTGAAGGATATATGTTATACAGGCATCCTGTGAATGAAAAAAATAATAACTTTGTATGACTATATTATATGTATTCATATATGTAGAATATATAATAACAGTTTTTGAATTTAGAGCAAAAATATTTCGATTCCAGAGAAAAAGGATGAAAATACATAAGAGTTGTCTTTATAGGATGGGTAAGAAAGTCCAGTAGTGAGTACTGGGGCAAGGCAAAGATGTTTTGGGGAAAGGAAATAACTTTACCAGTAGTAGAAAGATAAAGTAGGATTAGGTATGTTTCATAAGAAATTGTAAGTAGTGTAATTGACCAGAGCATGGGGGGTACTTGAGGACAGAGTTTGGATTCCAGACTGAAGAGATTGTATTTTACTTGGTAGTCATTGAGGACCCTTGAAAACAGTTGAATCAAGGGATGAACATGATCAAAACAATATATAATACTTACAGGATTAGTGTTATGGCTCTAGCATTAAGGATGAGAGTTAGTCATGAGGCTTTTAGATCAGAAGGTAGGGCAGTAGTAGTATCATGGAAGTTAAAAATAATCAAGGATGAGGTGGGTGATTACATAGAACCTTGGAGAGATGAGGAAAAATGATTTGAGAGAATATCATTGGATTTGATATTTGAACAATCTGGGAAAGTAAATTTGAGTAGATTGGAAACAGACCCAGAATTTTAAGGATAGAAATAGTCATGTAATAAAGATAAGACACTGGTGGGTATAGTGGTTCTTTATGAGAAGTTTGATGGTCAAAAGAATAGGAGAGAACTTTAAGCAAGGGTTTTGGAATTGGTAGGAGGGACTTGTTTTTAGAAAGTAGGCAGGACATCTCATTCACCAGAGACAGAAAAGAATAGTAGAGATATGTGAAGATGGAAAAATTAAGATAAAGAAGCAGGTTGCGAAGATTTAATTCATGACTGGTTATCTGTAAAAGTGAAATAACAGACAAAAACAGTGAATGCCATTTTTCTCAGTTGTCATCTTAATAACTTTTTTATTTTGTCTTAGAAACTACAATATTTTCTTGTGAGGATGTTTGTTCTTTTCTGTGTTTCTTATTGTCTAGAAATAAATATACTGTGATAATATTGTATTTAATATGTATACTTAAATTCTATAGCTGTATAGCCACTGTAGATTAATCTTTTATTCTTTGGATTTCTAAATTTCTGAGCCTAGTGTTTACTTACCTTTGGTTACAGAGGTTCATTAATATATAAACTTATTATTGACTCATTTCTTTTTCTTTTCTTTAATTTCTCTCTTTACCCAGTACATGGATATCATTTGTACTTAGGACATGAGAAATTATTCTGATTTTGTCATCTCTTATGGTACCTTGCTGAGTTTTCACTGGGAATTTTGTAGACTCTATTAGATCTAGAATAGCCCGTTTTAGATTAAAGAGTAGTTTACGGAAGGAGGAAGTATGGTAAAGAGCTAAGGAATTTCTATGTTTGTTGTTCCTATACTATGCAAGTGTTTTTCTCCTTTGCTGATTTGTAAATCTTGACACCTGTATGTAATTTTTAAGAACTTAAAGTAAAAAAGATACATAGCAATGGAAAATATCTGCAGGGCATTCATTATTCACATTGACTTTTGTTCAGCTTTCCATTTCCGATTTTCTGTATTTAAAATTTGAAGACTATGATTTCTAAAACATTAATTTCATTACTTCATTAAATACTGATTGAGCATCTACTTCATGTCAGAATGGTACCATTCACTGTAAGCATAACTGTCTTAAGCCTTCCTCTCTGTGTATGTGTGCCTGTGTGTGTGGAGAGAGGGAAGGAGCCTGACTAAATTATGATTATCAATACTGTGTAAAACAAGTCCCAAATATAAACTTCATTTTGTGTAAACTTTGCTTATTTGTTATAAAACAGTTACTGAAGCATGATATTTAAAGAAACTAAAATACGTAGTTTCAAAGAAAATTTTTCCCAACAGGTGGGAAGGAGAAACCAAAAACAAGTGTAGAAGACTTACAAATTAAGAAGGTAAAGAAGAAAAAGAAAAAGAAACACAAAGAGAATGAAAAACGGAAGCGTCCAAAAATGTATAGCAAATCTATTCAAACTATCTGTTCAGGATTGCTATCTGATGTTGAAGATCAAGAAGCCAAAGGTATCCTAAATGATAACATAAAGGATTACAGTGGAAAGAGTTTGGATACCAAGAATTATGATTCCAAAATTCCAGAGAACAGTGAGTTTCCATTTGTCTCATTAAAGGAGCCACGGGTTCAGAACAACCTCAGAAGGCTGGACACTTTGCGGTTCAAACAACTCATTCATATTGAGCACCAGCCTAATGGAGGTGCATCAGTTATCCATGCCTACAGCAATGAACTCTCTCATCTGTCTCCTGTGGAGATGGAGAGATTTGCACAAGAGTTTGTGGATCTGGTATTCAGTGAAAATGAGAACTCTGCAGCTTTCTATGTAATGGGTATTGTTCATGGGGCAGCTACTTATTTACCTGATTTTTTAGACTACTTTTCATTCAATTTTCCCAATTCACCAGTGAAAATGGAGATATTGGGAAAGAAGGATATAGAGACAACGACTATGTCCAATTTTCATGCTCAGGTAAGAGGTTTTAGTTGTGTTTTTTTTTTTAACTTTTAATTATATGTTTTAGACAAGTTTATTATGTTCTTTGATCCTCATTTTCTTACAGGTTTGCAATAAAAAGGTAAGGATATAATGAAACCTCTTGGGGATATTAAGAATAAATGACTGTCTTGATGTGAACACTAGAGTTTTAATTTCAGCTTCTGTTTGTCTGTCTTTTCTTAAAGATAGTGAAATAATTAAGATTCTGTTGTCCTTTTTTCCTTGGATTTATTTTGGGAGTAAAATGAATTTACCTATTTATTTTTCTAGTCCATACAATAGTTCTCCTGCCTGAACATCACTTAAAATTGTCTTCTTGCATTATGCAGTAGTGCTTTAAAAGTTCTTAGCATTAGATTCATCATATGGAAGGTGCTGAATAAATGTTGGGTATTCTATGTATTGTGGTACAAAGGAATCATTAGTTAAATATGTGATTATGTGAGAATATTAGTGTATCAGTGGATATATTGAGCTAATTTCTATTTCCTACCCTTCTCATTGTAGAATATACATTATTTTTAATTAATTAATTAATTTATTTTGGCTGCATCATGCAACTTGTGGGATCTCAGTTCCCTGACTAGGGTTGAACACTGAAAGACTGGAATGCTAACCATTGGACCGCCAGAGAATTCCTGAATATACATTATTTTAGAAAGCAGAGGCAGAATCCAGTCCACTGGCTTTTAGAAGTGAACGTACGCCCATCTAAAGGCTGGTGCATCATCATTCCTTCTCAGATCAGAGACTGCTTAGGCTGAAGATTAGCAATTTTCATGTTTATCTGTGCTGAACTTCCAGTATTTTAAGTAATAACTGATATTCTGGTTTGAAAAGAGGAAAAAAAGTGAAGAAAGTTTCAGAGAGATCTTAGTGATCATCTGTCCCAATCTTTCTCAGCTTAAACAAACACAGATAGGAGTCATTTAAGGTTTTAAGGTTGGCAGCAGTGCCAGAAGTGGAACACAGTCTCCTTAACTTCACCCATCCTTATTTTGAGTATATATCTTTTTTTGTGTTTGTTTAATATCTGTTCAAGTTATAGTTTCCACTTTAAATGATAGTTTAGACGTTCAGTCACACCCACACATACCAACCTGCCCACCCCACAGTATGTTTGGTGTGTATTCTATAACATACTGAAGTCTGGATAATGTGCTTGTATTTAACATTTTAATATGTGTGTGTGTGGGGGGGGGTACTTACTGTTGGAGAATTAGAACTTAAATATTTTTTAGAGCTGAAGGGGAGCTGTAGAGCATTTGTCACTTGCTCTGTCATTTTATAAATTTCAGAATGGTTAGTAGTTAGACTGGTATCTAGTAATAGTGTTTCAGAATGGTTAGTAGTTAGACTGGTATCTAGTAATAGTGTCTAGTATTTATTGAGTACCACCTATTGACAATAGTATCTATTGACTACCAGGAACTGTTAAAGTACTTTATATGTAATAACCCATTTAATCTCCATTACCATTTAATTTTAGCAATGAGGAGAGAGAAGAAATAATTGCCGAGAAACCTTTGGTATTAGATCACTGATTTGTTTTTCATTTATTTTATGTCTGCTAAGTGCTAGGATTTATGGTAGACCTCTTGGCTTCCAATGTAATTTGTTTCCACTGTATCATAAACTTTCTGTTGCCATACAATGCAAGTTATTTCAGTCATCTTTTAAATGTCACAATACATATATTTGCTTTTCAGATAGCTTTTAAGGTTAGGAAGTATTAATTTTTTATTAAGTGATATTTATTAAATGATAAGCATTTTCATCCTAACTTGTGTAATATATACAACATGAAAACCATATTTCTGTTGTTAAATACAATATTTTGCTGGGACTTGTTAATCAGGCTGGTGTGTAACTAGGTAGTGAGTCTCATGTCCTTGTAGAGCCACCTACCCTGATTACCATTACCTGTTAAAGAGTTCTTGGATACCACATCCAGTTGCATCCTTTGTTACCAGTTGTGGCTCTGGCCCTGTATCTGTGTGATTCGCCAGCTACAGGGACTGCTTTTACCTCTTTAGCTTTAGATGTGGTGGCAGGAAATTGCCTGTGTAGGGTCCGTGTGCCTTTACCCCATGGTCCTCCAGATCCAGCCATTCCCATGGGTGAGAAGGAATATCTAGTGAAAAGCTTCCCTGAGCTGCTCATTTGATGTTTCTCCAAACCAGATTGTTTGGTTTTTTTAAGAGCTTAGAAGACTGAGGAAGTTGTTGTCTGCAGACTAGTTTTCTGTATATTTGTTTAATTAAAATCAGAGCAGCCAAAATCATTTGCCGTATATCTGTAGACACTAAAGGATGACAATAAAGTAAGATGTAGCTATTTCTGTGATGTTTATAGTGCTAATGTTTATCTTTGTAATATTACTCTGTAGTTTTCACAAAAAATTCATTTTTACATCTGTTTAGCCTTTATCCTTGAATCATGTTAAAGATTTTTTTGAGTGTGTGTATCATCATATATCTGTGTACACACACAGACACACACAGACACACGGCACTGACAGAAAGGATTGAGGCACGAGACATCCTGTTCTTCGGTCATTGGTTTTGGAATTCTTTTTACTTGTATACTTCTGTTTTTCATCTTCATCTATATCCCTGCAGATTGCCTGAAAAATTTGAAGACATGGTGGACTTGTGTATTGTCTTACAGGTTATGTCATTTTTCTGATGTTGTGACTCTGAGGTTAGTGATACAGTATCAGTCAGACTGTATGATAAAATTCTGTTTGAGAATAAAAATGGATTTTTGTGGAAAGCTTGTAACCTATCTATATCAGATATTTTGCTGCAGGTCAAATCAAAACCCTCAAAACTAAGTGGCTTAAAGGTATTTCTCACAATTCATTGGACTCTCTGGACAGTCTTTGTCAGCTCGATTGCTGACTGGATAGCTTCCTTCATTCATGTCTGACGGTTTTCAGATCAGTTGTTCTTAGGAGACCTTGCTTATATGTCTGGTGGTTTGATGCAGTGTCAGTTAGGGTGATGATCATGTTTTTCTCATCTTCTTGCAAGTTAACTTGGGCTTGTAAACCTGGTGGTAGTTGCAGGATTTATAGAGCAGAATGAGTGAACCTCTGCTTGTTTTGTGTTTGCTAATGTCCCCACTGGCCAAAGGAAGTCATGAGGCCAAACCCAGATTCACTTCTTGATAGTAGGAGTGGCACAGTCACATTGCTCAGAAGTGAGTATACATGCTTGGGAAGAGATTTTGGCCATGTGCAATCATCCACATCTCTCTCGGGCTTCCCCTGTGTCTCAGACAGTAAAGAATTCGCCTGCAATGCAGGAGACCCGGGTTTGATGCCTGGGTCAAAAAGATCCCCTAAAGAAGGGACTGGCTACCCACTCCAGTATTCTTGACTGGAAAATTCTGTGGTGAGGAGCCTGGAGTGCTACAGTCTGTGGGGTCACAAAGAGTAAGACATGACTGAGTGGCTAACACTTTCACTTTTTAACATCTGTCTTAGTCTACCATCTCTATTTTGTTCAAATAGTCATTTGGACATTTATCATTCTCCTGTGTCTTTTTGTCATGGTAGGGGAACAGAAAGGCAAGTAAGACAGGATTTTTATCTGTCAAGGAATAATTGAGATTTCTGTCTTGACACACAGTATTTAATCAGTGTGTACTCCAAACCCTGTAGTAAGTAAGAACTTACTACTGTGAGAATACGAAAACTGGGGCAGTTATTGTCCAGTCACCTTTTTCCCTCCCTCAAACCTGGTTCTGAGTTACTGCTAGCAGATAACTTACCTCAAGTGTTAACTCATGATTAAATCTACCAATATGTTAATAGCGAGTTCAGTTCAGTCGCTCAGTTGTGTCCGACTCTTTGCAACCCCAGGGATTGCAGCACGCCAGGCCTCCCTGTCCATCACCAGCTCCCAGAGTTTACTCAGACTCATGTCCATTGAGTTGGTGATGCCATCCAACCATCTCATCCTCTGTCGTCCCCTTCTCCTCCCGCCTTCGATCTTTCCCAGCATCAGGGTCTTTTCTAATGAGTCAGCTCTTCGCATCAGGTGGCCAAAGTATTGGAGTTTCAGCTTCAGCATCAGTCCTTCCAATAAACACTCAGGACTGATCTCCTTTAGGATGGACTGGTTGGATCTGCTTGCAGTCCAAGGGACTCGCAAGAGTCTTCTCCAACACCACAGTTCAAAAACATCAATTCTTTGGCACTCAGCTTTCTTTATAGTCCAACTCTCACATCCATACATGACTACTGGAAAAACCATAGCCTTAACTAGATGGACCTTTGTTAGCAGAGTAATGTCTCTGCTTTTTAATATGCTGTCTAGGTTGGTCTTAACTTTTCTTCCAAGAAATAAGCTTCTTTTAATTTCATGGGCTGCAATCACCATCTGATTTTGGAGCCTCCCAAAATAAAGTCTGCCACTGTTTCCACTGTTTCCCCATCTATTTGCCATGAAGTGATGGGACCAGATGCCATGATCTTAGTTTTCTGAATGTTGAGCTTTAAGCCATGGCAGGTATCAGATGTTCTAATTGAGAACGGAGACTTTTTCCTTTATTGGACTAATTTAAATAATGAATAATAACACTTTTATTCTTATTTTAGTTATAGTTATATGGATATTTTTGAAATAAAATATTGATTAAATGTTATTAACTGTTACATATTTTATTTTGGAAGGATATGCTAGATATGATGGGGGAATAGCTCCCCCTTGTGGCACATTTATTTTTGTTAGATGCTTAGATTGCCTCAGTAGGAATATGGTAAGCTCAACTTTTTTTTTTTTTTCAATAAAAACTCACCAGAATTGAACCAGTAGCTTCTTCTGCTCTCACTTCCACATTTTTTTTTTTTTTACTGTAGCAACTGTCCTGTTTTTTGTAGTTTTTTTGGATTGATGATGATACTTGCTAGAAACATCTATAATATCTTCTATATTTATCATGAGTTGACTATAATATATACTATCCCCTGGAGAAGGAAATGACAGTGCACTCCAGTATTCTTGCCTGGAGAATTCCACAGACAGGTAGCCTGGTGGGCTCCAGTCCAAAGGGTTGCAAAGAGTCATACACAACTGAGCGACTAAGCATATACTGTATACTATAAAGTATTCTGTGGAATTTTTAATATCTTGGAATGTTGATAGGTATGCTAAAAGAAAACAGGTAAATAAGAAAAACAGATTTTGAAATCAAAACAGTTTGTTTAATGCTGGGCGAAATAAGTTTGTTTATTTTGAGTCTTCTCACAACCTTTATAGCGTCTAATAGTGTGTGGTGAACCTCCCAACCAGAAGAGCTTTCCAAACTTATTGGACTATAGAGTCTTCTCTTTAGGGACTGGCATATCAGGGAACACATTTTGGGAAACAGCATTATTTCAAGTGAGTCATTCCTAGTGGTTTTTTAAATTACATATTTCCAATTTGCTTCCCTAGTTGCAGCAATTTTTATAACTAAAATAAGAGAAAGCAGTATATTTTTGGCAATGTATTTCCTGTCATAAAGGCTACTTTTTTCTTTTGTAGCAAGCCAAATGTGTTTTTTGTTTTTAAAGATTATATGAGGAATAGTGAATAGGGTTTTAGTTTAAACATTATCTAATTGAACAGTCCCTTTCCCATTAACCAAAATTTCTGAGATTATGTTATTGACAATTACTGACAGTGGGTACGAAAAGTCTTCTATTTCCTACTCTCCCATTCCGCTTACTCCCCTTCATAACATTTATAGAGAATAAATGGAATAAATAAAGGGAAATGTGAAAGTGTAGTCATGATGGTGGTAGGTTTTTTGTGGAGTGGAGGACTCTAGGGGAAGTTTAGGTTAAAAGTGTTAACATCTGTTGATAGCTTTTGCAAATATGAGAATCCTTTCTGCCTTTTAATATGTTGTCTTCTGAGAGGTGTACCTTTTAAGGAATATATACCTTTCAAAGTATACCTTTTAAGAAAGCATTTAAAAAAAAAAAAGCATTTAGAATATGTTTTAATGCAGTGATGTATGTTGATATTTTCAATTTTTTAACTGCATCAGAAAACTAATAATTTGATTAACGTTTACTGAAGCAAATACTATCTTATGCATAGTGTCATCAGGATGTGGGATTTTCCAGATAAGTGGTTTTTCTGAATAATGGAAACATACAGTTTTAAGGACCAAGATTTTATTGACAATATCCTTTTTACTGAGGATTGTTGTTGTTGTCCAGTCACTAAGTCGTGTCTGACTCTGTGACCCTATGGACTTCAGCATGCTAGGCTTCTCTGTCCTTCACTGTCTCCTGGAGCTTGCTCAAACTCTTTGAGTCAGTGATGTCATCCAACCATCTCATCCTCTATCGCCCCCTTCTCCTCCTGCCTTCAATTTTTTCCAGCATCAAGTTCTTTTCCAATGAGTCGGCTCTTCACATCAGGTGGCCAAAGTATTGGAGCTTCGACTTCAGCATAAGTCCTTCCAATGAATATTCAGGGTTGATTTCCTTTAGGATTCACTGGTTTGATCTCCTTGCTGTCCAAGGGACTCTTGAGTCTTCTCCAGCACCACAATCGAAAAGCGTCCGTTCTTTGGCGCTCAGCCTTCTTTATGGTCCAACTCCCACATCCATACATGACTACTGGAAAAACCATAGCTTTGACTGTGCGGACCTTTGTCAGCAAAGTGATGTCTCTGCTTTTTAATACGCTGTCTAGGTTTGTCATTTTCTTCCAAGGAGCAAGTGCCTTTTAATTTCATGACTGAGCATATTCAACATAATTTATATCTTTATTTCCATCTAGATTTGTCATTATGGTGTTATAATTTCGATGAGCTAGGGCAGCTGCAGTTGTGCATACCTCTTGCGACTCCTTTCCCTTGTAATTGTGGTTTCTTATCCTTTATGATTTTTGATGTTAACTGGAATTATGCCAGGTATAGAAACATATATATAAGAAGAGTATCCTCATATGAATCATGGCCTTTGTGACATTTATTTTAACTATTTAGAGATTCTTTCAGCTCTATGTTTTTCCTTTTCCCATCCCACTGGTCTTGAATTATAATTGCTGGATACATTATTTTTGGATAATTGAGACTTTTTTCCTATTGATTATTGTAGATTTCTTTTTGTTCCATGCTACAGAGGAAACTTAATTATTTGCTTTATAATATTTCATTATTACAGATGTCATGTAAATCAAGGCATACTATTTTTTTTTGTGAGAAGTGTGTGGATTATATTCTTACACCTCAAGTTTCATCAAGAAGTATATACTTTTTGAATTTGAATATGTGTAGTTTTCCATGTTTGAAACTTAATTGTTCAAACAGATTTAGCGTATGTTTGAAGTATTGGTTTATTAATCTAGAAAGTGAAAGTGTTAGTTGCTCAGTTGTGTCTGAATCCTTGAGACCCCGTGGACTGTAGCCCACCAGGCCACTCTTTCTATGGAATTCTCTAGGCAAGAATATTGGAGTAAGTTGCCATGCCCTTCTCCAGGGGATCTTCCTGACCCAGGAATCAAACCTGGGGTCTCCTGCATTGCAAATTCTTTACCATTAATAATTGGTAATTCTTTACCAATTGCAAATTGCAAATTCTTTACCAATAATAATTCTTTATTATTTTGAGCCATCAGGGAAGCCACAAGAATATTAGAGTGAGTTGCCATTTCCCCCTCCAGGGGATCTTCCCAACCCAGGGATTGAACCTGTGTCTCATGCTCTGTAGGCAGATTCATTACCCACTGAGCCATTAAAAGTTGTATTAATATGAAGTTGCTCAGTTGTATGCGACTTTTTGTGATCTGAACCCATGAACTGTAGCCTATCAGGCTCCTCTGTCCATGGCATTTTCCAGGCAAGAGTACTGGAGTGGGTTGCCATTTCCTTCTCCAGGAAGGAATTAAATGATATATAATTAAAATTTACATTACAGTGTGTTTATTTATTTTAATTGGGGGTGTGCATGCATGCATGCTGAGTCACTTCAGTCGTGTCTGACTGTTTGTGACCCTATGGACTGCCAGGCTTCTCTGTCCATGGGGTTCTCCAGGCAAGAATCCTGGAGTGAGTTGCCACACCCTCTTCCAAGGGATCTTTTGACGCAGGGATTGAACTCACATCTCTTAATGTCTCCTACATTGGCAGGTGGTTTCTTTACCACTAGCGCCACCTAGGAAGCCCCTAATTGGGGTATAGTTGATTTATATTATTATTAGTTTCAAGTGACAAAATAGTGCTTCTCAGTTTCTTTAGATTATACTCCATTTAAAGCTGTTAAAAAATATTGTCTATATTCCACATACTGTACATTATTTCCCTGTAGCTTATTTATTTTATACATGGTAGCTTGTACTTAACTCCCTGTCTCTGTCTTGCTCCTCCCCCTCTCTCCCACCCCTCTTCCCACAGGTAACCACTAGTTTTCTTTATCTGTGAGTCTGTTTCTTTTTTGTTATATTCATTAATTTTTTAGATTCCTTATATAACTAATAACATACATAGTATTTATCCTTATATAAGTGGTAACATGCATAGTATTTATCTTTTCTCTGTCTAACTTATTTTACTTAGCATAACACTCTATCAAGTCTATCCATGTTGTTGCAAATAGAAAAAAAAAAAATGCATTCTTTTTTATGGCTGAATAGCATTCCACTGTGTGTGTGTGTGTGTTTCTATGTATGTGTATATATATACACACACACCATGTCTTTGTTATCCATTCATCTGCTGTTGGACACTTGGGTTGCATTCATATCTTGGCTATTGTAAATAATGCTGCTTTGAACCTTGGGAGCATTTATTTTTTTGAATTAGCATTTTCATTTTTTTTTGGATATATATCCATGAATGAAATTGCTAGATCGTGTGTAGTTCTATTTTTTATTTTTTTGAGGAACCTCTACTGTTTTACACAGTGGCTACACCAATTTACATTCACATTAACGTGTACAAAGATTCCTTTTTCTTCACATCCTCTCTAACATTTGTTATTTTTGATCTTTTTGATGATAGCCCTTTTGACAGGTGTGAAGTGATGTTTCACTGTAGTTTTGATTTTCATTTCCCTGATGATTAGCAATGTTGAACATCTTTTCTTGTGCCTGTTGGCCATCTATTTATCTTTTTTGAAAGAATGTAGTTTATTATATAGAGACCATACTTTCTAAGTGGAATATATGTGTGGATTGCTTTTTGTTTGTTTGGTTTTGCTGTGAACCATTTCACTTGAGGGATCTTAGTTCCCCTGTGAGGGACTGAACCTGGACCCTTGGCAGTGAGAGATTGTGGAGTCTAACCACTGGACCGCCAGAGAATTACTTATCTGTGGTTTTAGTAGTGGACAAACAAAATGTACTTTACAGTTTTAGCACATTTTGGTGAAAAGGGAAAGGGCTTGTGCTTTTATTATAGCAAATTATATGTGTAAATGAATTTTACATATATATGTATTTTGCCATGAGATGACAAGAACTATGAAGATTCAAGTACCATATTTAACATTATAATCCAACATGTAGAGTCTGTATTTACTTTATTTAAAATTTAGTTTCTTCCATATATCCTTTGAAATATTTATGAATTTTATAGGACATACTTCAAAAAAATCAACAACAAATATAGCATTGTTTTAGGAGCATCAAACATAGAGGAGGAAAAATCAAATTTGTTTTAATCTATTGTGTTAAAGTTTTTAATATTTAAGTCTGTACTAATTTAGACATGTGTTTCATTTTATTTTACTTTTAAACAAAGAAGAACATATGTAAACTTGGAAATTAATGTAAAAGTGGTCATTTGAATGAAATGAGATGGCTAGGTCAGTAATGTTGCTTCAGTCAGTGAAATAATCATTCCAATCTAAAATAGCAACATCTGGATAAATCAAAGTAAAGTACTTAAGTTATAAAATATATCATGTCTTTAATATTGCCACCAAAGATGCTTTACCCATTCTTGCTGTTACTAACGGAGCAGGCAATGGCACCCCACTCCAGTATTCTTGCCTGGAAAATCCCATGGACGGAGGAGCCTGGTAGGCTGCAGTACATGGGGTCGCGAAGAGTCGGACATGACTGAGCGACTTTACTTTCACTTTTCACTTCCATGCATTGGAGAAGGAAATGGCAACCCACTCCAGTATTCTTGCCTGGAGAATCCCAGGGACGGGGGAGCCTGGTGGGCTGCCATCTAGGGTCGCACAGAGTCGGACACGACTGAAGCGACTTAGCAGCAGCAGCAGCAGCAGCTGTTACTAAATGATGCATGTTTTTACTTAATATTTAAACACAGAAATTTTGTTCTAAGAGGATTGAATGTTAAAGTTATTAATAATGAGCTCTGTTTTTCTGATTATTAACTATTTATCCTCCTCTTACAGTTAAATAATGTTATAGTAGGTTCTTTTTTTTTAAATGGAAGTAGTTACTTGAATTGCATGGAAACCACTTGGTAGAACTCCAAAGTCTATTTCAGTTAGAGAAATAAATTATTTCATGTATAGTTTGGCCTATTTTTATCTATTAAATACACTGTAATAATTTCAGATTTACATTTCCTCAGAGAAGATTGTCTCTGACTCTTAAATCTTTCCTAGCATTAAAGAGCAATCTTTCTTTATTGGTATGTCTTTTGAATGTGTGTCTGTTCAGTTCAGTCACTCAGTCGTGTCCGCCTCTATGTGACTGCGTGGACTGCAGCACCCCAGGCCTCCCTGTCTATCACGAGCGCCCAGAGTTTACTCAAACTCATGTCCATTGAGTCGGTGATGCCATCCAGCCATCACTTCCTCTGTCATCCCCTTCTCCTCCTGCCTTCAATCTTTCCAAGCATCAGGGTCTTTTCAAATGAGTCAGCTCTTAGCATCAGGTGGTCAAAGTATTGGAGTTTCAGCTTCAACATCAGTCCTTCCAATGAATATTCAGGACTGATCTCTTTTAGGATGTACTGGTTGGATCTCCTTGCAGTCAAAGGGACTCTCAAGAGTCTTCTCCAACACCACAGTTCAAAAACATCAATTCTTTGGCATTCAGCTTTCTTAATAGTCCAACTCTCACATCCATACCTGACTACTGGAAAAACCATAGCCTTGACGAGATGGACCTTTGTTGGCAAAGTAATGTCTCTGCTTTTTAATATGCTGTCTAGGTTGCTCATAACTTTTCTTCCAAGGAGCAAGCATCTTTTAATTTCATGGCTGCAGTCACCATCTGCAGTGATTTTGGAGCCCCCCAAAATAAAGTCCACCACTGTTTCCACTGTTGCTCCATCATTTGCTGTGAAGTGATGGCACCGGATGATATGATCTTAGTTTTCTGAATGTTGAGGGTTTTTTTTTTTTATTTTTTTTTTTAGACGAGGAAGTTCAATTTTACTTTTTTTTTTATTATTTTTTTTGTTTTGTTTTGGTTGTTCCTTTTGACATTTGCTTCTCCAAATTTCTTTCTTTAAATTTGTTTATTTTCTATTTTTTAACTTTACAATATTGTATTTCTTTTGCCATACATTGACATAAATCCACCATGGGTGTACATGTTTTCCCCTTCCAGAACCCCCCTTCCACCTCCCTCCCCACCCCATCCCTCCGGGTAACCCCGGTGCACCAGCCCTGAGCACCCTGTATCATGCATTTAACCTGGACTGGCGATTCGTTTAACATATGATAATTTACATGCTTCAGTGCCATTCTCCCATATCATCCCGCCCTCGCCCTCTCCCATAGAGTCCATAATACTGTTCTATTTATCTCTGTCTCTTTTGATGTCTCGCATACAGGGTTATCTTTACCGATTGACTAAATACCATATATATATATGTTAGTATACTGTATTGGTGTTTTTCTTTCTGGCTTACTTCACTCTGTATAATAGGCTCCAGTTTCATCCACCTCATTAGAACTGATTCAGTTCTGGGTTGTCTAGATCCCTTTTGTACAGTTCCTCTGTGTATTCGTGCCACCTCTTCTTAGTATCTTCTGCTTCTGTTAGGTCCATACCATTTCTGTCTTTTATTGAGCCCATCTCTGCATGAAATGTTCCCTTTGTATCTCTAATTTTCTTGAAGAGATCTCTAGTCTTTCCCATTCTATGGTTTTCCTTTATTTCTTTGCACTGATCACTGAATAAGGCTTTCTTATCTCTCCTTGCTATTCTTTGGAACTCGGCATTCAGATGGGTATATCTTTCCTTTTCTCCTTTGCCTTTTGCTTCTCCTCTTTTCACAGCTATTTGCAAGGCCTCCTCAGACAGCCATTCTGCTTTCCTGCATTTCTTTTTCTTGGGGGTGGTCTTGATCCCTGTCTCCTGTACAATGTCACGAACATCTGTTCATAGTTCATCAGGCACTCTGTCTATCTGATTTAGTCCCTTAAATCTATTTCTCACTTTCACTGTATAATAATCAGGGATTTGATTTAGGTCATACCTGAATGGTCTAGTGTGTGTATTCTAGGTCTGAATGTGTGTATTCTTACATATACTCTTTTGGAAAGAAAAGAGTCCAGCAGACCATCCATTCGACTTTTGCTTTAAAAGTGTGTTAAAAGTACCCATTTCTTTTAAGAGGTCTTACATTCAGTTGTGTTTCAGAAGGATTCTCTCAATGGAAATTCCTCCTTCCTCAAGTTAATTCGTTGATAATTGAGTCACTGCCCAAATGATTAAGTTGATCTTTGTTGATATTGTGATACATTAGAATGAACCAGCTGGATGGCAAAGACTGGATTCTCACTTTGTTAGAACTGGCTAACGGTTTAGACAGTTATCGAAGTTTACCCAAGACAAAGAAGTTGAAGCACAGAAAATTTACTTATTTGTGTGAAGTGGAAATCCTGCCTGTCAAATATGACTTGTAAATCAAATGATACATTTCAAAGCAGTTGTAAACTTGTGTTTAACAACAAAAGGTGTTTGATTTCAGTGAGATATTTATGAATTTTAATAGAAGTCTTTTAATTTTGATGAAGTCTCTCAGAAAGTCATGATCATTTGCAGATCCATTACTGAGGCCACACTCTCAGTCAGCTAACAAAATTGATATCAATCCTGATAATTTTGCTAAATTTTAAGTTGATATTTTTAGCTTTGTTAGAGTGCATTACAGAAATGCATAACAATGATTAATTTTACTATTGTGGTACTGTTAGTATATCTAAACATCTAGAGCCTAAATATTGTTGTAAAGTCAGATACTCACTTTCAGTTCTCTCAGTATTGGAGATGCTAGGAACTTTTGGGAGACAGGAGAAAGATCAGACCATGAGTACAAAATGGGGACACAGACCTCAGCTTTTTTTTTTTTTTTTGTAACTTGAAGAATTAGGGTAAGGTTTTATGTTTCTGAGAAGTGAATATGTGGCAGTTCATGGAAACTTAACTTTGAAATTCTGGTAAATGAACTCATTAAGGAAATAATGTATCATTGTTAACACTGCTTTGCTTATTCTAAAAAATAAAATTCTGTAGTGTTTTAGTCAAATATTCTGTTAAGATAGAACTTTTAATTGTCTTGTTTTTGATGTGGGTGGGGGCTTAGATACTTTGATACATAATACTGTGTTTACCAACTGTGGTTGTAGGGATTCAGCTTGTGATCTAAACATATTTTAGAGTCTGTGTCCCTGATGTGATGAAAATTGACCCATCTAGATTTACCTGGTATTTGGGACTTCCCATTTTAAAACTGGGATAGACCCAGGCAAACTGAGACAATGTTATTTCCCTAAAGTTAGTGGCCACAAAGGCTGATCCAGAGAAAAAGATGTTTGTTTAATGAAAGGAATTTGTTTTGCTTTAAAGATACTCATGTTTACTAGTGTTAGCGTATGAGGTTTCTCTGTAAGGTTTAGATGTACTTTTGAAATTCAGGACCAATGATTCTTGAGGTATAGCCTGTTTTATTTTGGTTTAAATTTGAATGATAACCATTTGCTCACACTGTACAGGTGGCTTTACATAATTATTGTTTTCTTTAGAAATCTGAGATCAATCTTTCCAGTTAAAGAAACTAAAACTGAAGAAATTTAACTGATTTCTGCCAGCATAACTGGTAGATAGCAAATGTAGATTTGGAAACTAGGATTTTGGGTTCACCAGCTCTAGTAGGTTTTCATCAGAGAAATATAAACTAAATCTTAGGTTAACATGCTAAGATCTAGAAAGGAACATAATTCCTGGTGGCCTTTTTGACATACAAAGTACTGATGATGGATGGTTAAATGCACTGTTTTCAGAAGGTGTATTTTTGAAAATTCAGACAAAAAGGTATGAACCATTTAGAAAAAAATAGGTATAGGAACTTTTGAATATAATTTCAGTAGCATTATAGATCAAATAATAAACTGTGTTGAAAGGAGAAGTATGTCGAGAAGTGTGCTGTTTATCTCAACCCTGTTTTCATAAGCAGTGTGTAGTTATAGCTAGAGAAGGTAAAATACTTCGATTTTGTGCAGATTTTTGTTTGTTTGTTTTACTGTTTGTAAAAGGCTTTTTTGTTTTGTTTCTCTTGCCTCACATTTTGTTTTAAAAATCTGAGACAGCATAATTTAGGATTATGCAGTGGTAACAGTAATTGTCTTATGTTTAATGTAATTAAATCCATATCCTTCAGGTAAAAAGAACATATTCTCACGGTACTTATAGAGCTGGCCCAATGAGACAAATCAGCTTGGTGGGAGCAGTTGATGAAGAAGTGGGAGATTATTTCCCTGAGTTCCTTGACATGTTGGAAGATTCACCATTTTTAAAAGTAAGAGAAAACAATGTGAAGCAATCTCAGTTGTGGGTGTTACTTTCATGCTACAAGTGATACAAATCATGGCTTTTTCAGAATTATAAAATTTTTGATTTCAGTTGATTTGGCAGGAAGGGAAGAAGAGATGAGAAACTAAAAGTAATTCTTGTGTTGTATGTGTGTGTAACTTCTCAGGTACTAATTCTAATGGCAAAGCTGAGTGGTAGATCAGAAAATAATACTTGCCTGTAGCTGCCACTTTAGGAAAATAAGTTCCATTGGTTTATCACCTTTTTATAAACTTGAGTGCCAGAGGATTTAAGAAGTACAGGATAGATGCTTACCACAGTGTTTGCGACTAGGGAGTGACAGTTTGGGTGTGTGGAAAACTGGCCTGGCAAGTTGTATAACTGTATTTCAGCTTTGGAGATCCTGGCTGGGTTGGGCAAACCAGTTAAACTTTCTGGGCTTCAGTGTCCTCGTCAATCAAATAAGGTATTTAAACAATGCAGCTTTAAGGCCCCTTTAAATTCTTCAAATGATTTTGAGCCGGATTCTGTTTTCTTTCTTCCTTTCCTCCCTTCCTTTTTTTCCTTCTTCCTTTCTTTTTCCCTCCTTGTCTTCCTTTTTCTTTCTTTTCCCAGCAGTTCCTGCATTCCAGAAAATATTTCTTCTTATGGGCTGCTGGCGCTATCCTACTGAGAGAAAAATCTCTGAACTATATAGTTAGGTCAGTTATTTAATCAGTAATTCAAAGGTCAAAGTGTGACAAGATTAGTTTATCTCTAATACTTGGTACATATTATGTAGAACATCTCTCTGTCTCTTTTTTACTTCTTGCTCAATTTTCTAGCCTATGTGTGTATATATATCTTTTTCTTTTTCATCCTACTCCATTTTCCTTTTATTTCCTTTTTTGTTCCTTTTAAACCATTGGTTCCTTGTCTGTTTCTCCCAGCTAGTGACATGGAATTTGGTTGCATTTATTTTGAGTGGCATTTACAAAATACCATCATTTCTTTTACAACATAGCATTTCCTTTATATTCTCAGAATTGAATCAGAAGTTTCAAGCCTCATTCAAATTTATTTTTAAAAAATCGCTAAGATAATAAGCTTTCTAGACTTTGAGCTGTAATGTTAGATGCCAGAATAAATGGAACTGTATCAGAGTTTTGCGTGACTATAAATTAGACTTACCATTCTATTCATACTTAGTCAAACAAGTAGAACCAAAGTGTCATAAAATTTTTAGTTAAGCAAAAATTCATAAGTTTTCTAAAAATATGTATACATATTTTAGAAACATAAACTGAAATGGGAGCACTGAATATGAAATAGAAAAAGTGAAACAAGCTAAATAAAAATTAAGGTCATCATATAGTCCTATTGTTTTTAAATATGGCTGCTTCATTAGAATCACATTTGGAGCTTTGGAGAAGCGGGGGGGAAATGCCTGGGCATTTATAGTTGTCAGAAAATTCGAAGATAATTCGAATGTGCATCTGGAAAACAGGAAATTAACATGTGACACAGTTTTACTAACTAAAGTACAGATTTTGTTCAGATTTCACAAAATTTTAAGCTAGTGTCCATTATTTGTTTTCATGCATTATCTTTAAGATTCCACATCATATTTAGTTGCATTGAGCAGCATCAGCTGCATGCAGCAAATTCTGATAAATTCTTTTTTTCATTTTTATTCTGTTACAGATATTTTCTAATTTTCCTTGTTATGGCTTCTTAGATACACCCATCATTTAAAAGTGGATGCTTAATTTCCAAAGAGATGGGTTTTTAAAAGTATCTTTGATGTTAATTTCTCACTTAAATGCTTTTTTTCTATAATCACCCTCTGTGCTTTTTTTAGTCTTTTAACTTGATTGAGGCTTTTCCAATGGTAAGTCAAAGATTTCTCTTGGTAAATGTCACATTGTACTTGAAAATATGTGAGTTATTTTCAGATATCTTTTGATACTGATTTCTAACATAATTCCACAGTGATAAGAGAACAGATTATGTATGATTTCAGTACTTTTAGATGATGACATTTTTGCACTGTTTTATGTCCCTGGATATGTTCCAGTTTCTCCTGGTTTATATAGTCTGTGGGAACTTGAATAGGATTTGTATCCCATTGTTGTGTGAAAATTCTATAAATCTTAACTATGTTGAATTGGTTCATGGTGCTTTTCAGGTCTCCTATATCCTCCTACTTTTCTGTCTATTCATTTTATTAATTTTTGAGAGTTTGATATTGAAACTACAACTAAAAATCTTTATTTATTTACTTAAAAATTTGTAATATATACTAGAACTATATGTAACTTTGTTCTGTATTTTCCAAGTCTTCTGTAAATGTTATCACACTTTCATAATTTAAGAAATAAAGAAAGAACAAAAAATTGTTTAAATATTTATATTTCAGATTTTAATTTTAAAAGAAAATGAGCTAAATAAATGCATTCTTCCTGGAGAGATGTAATGTAACAACCTCCCCTTTTTGAAAAGGGGGGTATAGTTTATAAATACCCATTTTCTCACCATTCTGTGAACAGTGACTCTTGGTCATTTATCCGTTGCTCCTGTTTTCTTTTCAAAGATTTTTAATCCCTGGTTTTAGACCAGCAACCTCTTCAAAAAACTACTACACAGAAATAAATTTTGATTTTGGTTTAGTTTTCCTTTTTGTTCTGTTAGGTTTTAATTATAACTAATCAAAGAGGTAGGCCCCTTTTATTTGAGGTATCCATTTTTTAAAACTCAGCTGGTCATTTTTATAGATTGTCATGGAAGATAATTTGCTTAGTTTGCCAATTTGTTAACATTATATTGTCAGGTTGGTTTATTTTTCTTCCTCAGTTCTTGCCTCGTTGCAACAAAAATTTGTAACAACTGACTAAAGGGTTTAAGACAACTGACAAGTTACAGCTCAGTTCAGCTCAAGCAGGCAGATCTTTTATTAGACAGACACCCCCGAAATATGAGAGTAGGCCCACTCCAAAGGAGTCTTCTTTTTCCATCTGGGGTCCCCCTTTTTATACTTCCGGTTTCTTCCTTTTGGTTATGCCCTGTGCAAAATAGGGCTTGTACTCACCACCAATCAATGAAAGGGAATGCAAATGGGCATACACTCAAGGCCGATTGACAGTTGAAAGTCATATTAACAGTAGGCTGTGTTGTTTCTGTCTTCCCAAAAGTCAGTCTGTTATAATGAAGTGTAGTATATTTATGAACCCTTAATGGGCTCCTACCTGCCTAAGATTAGTTGGAGAAGACCCTGTGGTTATTTTGTATCCACTGTGGGCCTAGGGCACATGTGCAGGAGTTGGAAAAGTCTCTGTGGTTATTTTTGTAGCATATCTGTGTGCTCTCCTGTGTGTGTCTGGGGTGGGTTTTAGAGATCAGCTTGCATCCCTTTCAGCCAGGCCACCCCTTGTTGCTCATGCCTAACTTCCTACTAACAATATGACCCATATATTTGTTAGAAAGAGTAACAAATGATGAATACAGTGAATCATACCTCTGGGAGAATTGGAGAAGAGGGAGAAACCATCCAATAATAATTATTCTCTTGATGTATCTGAAATAGAATGTTTTGAAGGTAAACTTATTAATATATAGAAATATATTTAAAACAGGTACATAATTGAAATGTATATTTTGTGAAGGGCACAGTAGTCTTTAATATATATTTGAAGATTTGTTTTAAAAAATAATCGATTTCTATGTCATTATTTGCCTCTAGTGTACACTGCCCTGGGGGACACTATCTAGTTTAAAATTAGAGAGTCGGAAAGATAGTGATGATGGTCCCATCATGTGGGTGCGCCCAGGAGAACAGATGATCCCTGTGGCTGACATGCCAAAGTCACCTTTCAAAAGGAAAAGGTATGTTGGATATAAATGTTTATTGCTGGGAATGAGTGTTTGTACATTGGTATGTATGCATTTGTTGAAAGTTGGAGGAACAAGGTAGGGAAAGTTTAGAGCATAATTGAAATGTAAATTCAAAAATGGTTACACATGCTGATATAATATCTTATAAATATCAAATATAAATAAAACATGAAAAATGCAGGCAAATGACAAATTGTAACCAGAGATGGGAAAAAATGTCCTTCACAACAGAGACATTATAAACTGTATTGGGATAAATTGAATAAATATTCAGAAACAAATTTAAATAATATTTTAAGAAAACTAAAACATCTATGGAGAATATAAAGATCTAAGCAGATGTTTAGATCTATACTCTGGTTTGAATACAAATGGTAGTCCTTTAGAATTTTAGGATTCATTTGAACTCACACTTCCAGAACTGAATAAAATAATTTTAAAATTCATATGTAATAACAAAATCAGCAAATAGTATAGAAAGCTGTCAAAGAGAATATATGTGTGAGGGGGGACCTCATCTTACTCAACATTAAAAATTACCATAAAGGTCAAAAAAGATCACTGGAATAGGATAGAGTACACAAATAGATCAAAGTATAATGCTGCTGCTGCTAAGTCGCTTCAGTCATGTCTGGCTCTGTGCGACCACATAGACGGCAGCCCACCAGGCTCCTCGGTCCCTGGGATTCTCCAGGCAAGAATACTGGAGTGGGTCGCCATTTCCTTCTCCAGTGCATGAAAGGGAAAAGTGAAAGGGAAGTTGCTCAGTCGTGTCTGACTCTTCGTGACCCCATGGACTGCAGCCTACCAGGCTCCTCCGTCCATGGGATTTTCCAGGCAAGAGTACTGGAGTGGGGTGCCATTGCCTTCTCCACAAAGTATAATGGGAACTTAACAATAAGATAAATGGGAAAAGAAACGTTTATTTAATGAATAATGCTGGCATAGTTGGAAATCTGTTTGAAGGGAAACAAAGCCATAACCCCAGTGTTATATAAGAAGGGATTTGAACATAATGAGTAAAAAAAGAATAAAAATATCAGAATAAAATACTTAAGCTTAAGAGAGACCTTCCTAAGCAAAGATGCAAGAATAGAATGGTGATACTATTGTGAGAAAAAAAGACATCAACACAACAAAGCTCAAAACTAGAGATTTGTAACGTGACAGACTAAAGTTAATATACCAAATGCATTTCTAAATGAGAAGAAAAATGTGAAGAAAAAAAAAAAAAACAATAGATAAATAAGCCCTAGGTAGTCAATTATATATTAGGTGTATGTTAAAAGAATTATGGGATATTATTTTTACCCATTACATTGGCAGAAAGTATTAATAGAGTGATTATATTACAGGGTGGTAGGTATGTGAGGAAACAGGGTCATATATATTATTGGTCAATGGGTGAGTTTCTGTAATCATTTTTTTAAAGTAATCTAAAATAGCTCATAAAGTTTAACACACACACACACCCACACCCACTTTCTCTCTCTTTGAACTAGGATCCCTACTTTAGGGAATCTGTCCCCCAAAATAAAAGCACTAAAGGTAAATATATAAGAATGTTAATTGCAGCATTTATTATAGTGAGATCGAGGATAAAATCTCATTGTCCATTATTAGAATGGTTGAATTCATTTTGGTACATTCCTATGAAAGAATGGGGCTTCCCTGGTTGCTCAGCTGGTCAAGAATCTGCCTGCAATGTAGGAGACCTGGGTTCGGTTCCTGGGTTGGGAAGATTCCCCTGGAGAAGGGAACAGCTAGCTACCCACTCTGGTATTCTGGCCTGGACAATTCCATGGACTGTATATAGTCCATGGGGTTGCAAAGAGTCAGACACAACGGAATGACTTTCATTTATAAAAGAATGTGGAGAAATAGTTAATTTCATAGTATGAATTTTGTCTGTTGAGCTGAAAGAATATCTGATGAAAAGAGCTAAATGTAGAGCATATGTTAAGTATGATTCTATTTTTATGAAAAGAAATAAAAAACGTGTATAAGAGTATATATATGTAAGCACAGAAAAAAGTGTAAAAAAATGTACCTTAGGTTAACATTGTTGGGAATGGAGTAGGTGATCCTGGGGGGAGGTAATATCTTTTTTTTTAGATACGTAAAGATGGTCTCTCTCTTTATTATTTAAAAAAAAAAAAGAATAGGGAAAAATGGTGATAGAGTAAAATGTAGGTTACATGAGAGCATGGACAATGTTGTGCTTGTTACTAATGTCTGTAGCACCTAAACAGAATGCCTGGTGCTTAATAAATAAATTTTTGTTGAATGAAATTTTGACAAGTTCATTTTTAAGTTGGTAGTAAATGGTAAACTTGGTATGTATCTCAATGATTAATTTAAATTTATAAATCATTTAGAGAATCCAAAAGCCTCTCCCCAGAACAATGCAGATGTACATAGACTGTTACATGTAATTTAAGGGAGTTCACCAGCCCCTTGAGGAACTCAAGGATTAAAATCCATCGTATATATGGTCATTTCCCATCACATTATAGTCTTACCAACTAATGAGAACATTGCCCTAGGCACTGTGCCAAATGCTTTTTTTTTTTTTTTTGGCAAATGCTTTTAATCAAGTTTCAATTCATTAGAATGTGGTATAATGAGACCACACTTCATTGTTTGAAAACCTGTTAGTTTTTCACAGAAAGCAACATCATCGTCTAGCTTTCCAATATTTGTAAAACAGTAATCACAAACAGGAAAAAAGGATATTAAAGCATTGCAATGTATGTGTCTGTGTGTCTCTGTGAATGTTTATATAAAACTTTTAAGACAGGAGTGTACAAAGAGCAGTGAAGTAGTATAGATTGAGGGTGGGAAATAAAGAGAACCAAAAGAAAGAGTGACTCTATGGGGTAGACTAGGATGAGATAAGAAAATAACGGGGGCAATCCTGATTTGTCTCTGTAAGCAAAAGAAAAATCATACAAGGTGATAAATAAGATGATGACTCCCAAAGTAAATTCTTCTCACCCTGTTCCCCTTCTGCAGTAAAATTTGAGAGAGTTTCTGCAGTGAGTGAGGCTAGGTGGTAAGCAGTTTCTATATGTGTGTGGATTCTAGAAGGTAAGTGGTGGAGGAGAGGGTCAGTGGGAGATGTCAGTCTTCCACAGTGGAGCTAAAGTGTATTTTTTTCCCTCCTACTTCTGGTAAACTATGTGTGTTTTATGGAAGCACTTATTGCCAAGTGTTTTCTTGCTGTTTATATTTTGGTATTTCTCCCACAAGAATATAAATTCCCCCGAGAATAAGGAATTTGTCTTATTCACTGCTGTCTTGTTGACTAGCTCTAGTGCCCAGGTAGTGCCTGACTTAAAGTAGGTAAATATTTGTAAATATTAATGCATTTAAAAATGTTAAACCTGTGAATGCCTTAATACAAACATTTGAAGGCTGCTGCTGCTGCTGCTAAGTCGCCTCAGTCGAGTCCGACTCGGTGCAACCCCATAGACGGCAGCCCGCCAGGCTCCGCTGTCTCTGGGACTCTCCAGGCAAGAACACTGGAGTGGGTTGCCGTTTCCTTCTTCAATCTTAAATATTAAGATTTTGTCTCTTTATATATATTCTGTCTCTTTATATACATATATACATATGCAATTTTTTTTTTTTTAAACAGAACTACCAATGAAATAAAAAACTTGCAGTACCTACCTCGGACTAGTGAGCCCCGTGAAATGCTCTTTGAAGACAGAACAAGAGCTCATGCAGATCATATAGGACAAGGTTTTGAACGACAGACTACAGCTGCTGTTGGAGTGTTGAAGGCTGTGCACTGCGGAGAGTGGTATATGTTAACTACTGCTATTTAATGGCTTCTAAACTTTTTCTTGGAAAGTTTTTCAGTGATTCTTCTTAATGTGGGGAAAAAGGTTTCATTTTCCTGTATTTGGATATTGTTTTTGTATAATTGCACTAAAGATTTTCAACTGATAGAATCTAGATTTTATCTTTTGGATTTGACTGAAATAGTTAGATTTTCTATGTGACTGGAGTTGAAAACAGTTGTCTTACATACAGTAATGGAAAACCCAAGGTTCACTTGGTGCTTACTCTATGTCCATTTACAAATGTTCAGTTGATTTTCTCTGCCTTTTGGCTCATATTTTTTATACAAGGAGACTAAGACTCAGGACTATCAAATAGTATTATAGTCATGTAGCTAATAAATGGTAGAGCTGAGACTGATTTCAGAACTGACTCCAGCTTCTTGTGTTTTTTCTTTATACTGTTTTAACTTGCTGTCTTTTCAAGGTTTGGTATCTATTAAGAGTTAGTTTACCTTAGTATATTAGTATTTTTCCAGCTTTGCTTGCAAGTTTCACTAAATCTTTTGATAGATCAGAAAAAATGGATAATTTTCTTAAGGAAAATAGATAATATACTTAAGGTGGTTGTCTCATACATTAAGAGAATTAAAGACCCTAATGCTGGGTAGGATTGGGGGCAGGAGGAGAAGGGGACGACAGAGGATGAGATGGTTGGATGGCATCACCGACTCGATGGACATGGGTTTGGGTAGACTCCGGGAGTTGGTGATGGACAGGGAGGCCTGGCGTGCGGCAATTCATGGGGTCGCAAAGAATCAGACACGACTGAGCGACTGAACTGAACTGAACTGAAATTGATAAAACCTGTAGAGCAAAGCTGTATTTATACTGTAATATAACTTCGGTCAATTAGGTTTTGTTTTCAAATTGGGTATTGTTTGGGTATGAAACTTAAGTTGAAATATGCTATTTCACTTTTTGAAGCAGTTGAATTAAATACTTAGCATGTAAGAAAGGTTTCTAAGTAAAAAGAAACTTTTTTAATTCTGAAAATATAAAATGTCAATATCGTTGCATAGATTCTAAGATGTTTTGAATAATATGGCCTGTATTTTCTACATGAGGAAATTGTATTTTCAAGAGCTGTGAATACAAAATTGACCCTATGTTCAAAAGAGAAAATTTAAAGTAATGTTTTATAAATTAATACTGAATGGGGAAGCCAGTATAAACTGACTTTCTTCCTTAACATTAAGCTTTATCAATTTCAGATATGCAAAGTAGCTAGTACCAAGCTAACCGTATGAGTTCTTTAGGAAAATGATGTTAATAATTCAGTAGTTTATGATTCAATGATAATAATAATTTATAATTGTGTTTAAGTTAAATAGTAATATCTGTGGTGATTCTCATACAGTTTCAAAGCTCTTACTATAATCTGGTTTAAAATACTAACTTTGTCAAAGAGTAAAGGCAAATTTGTCTGTGGAATTCATTACAACAAACCCATTTCAAATTAACGACATTTTTCTTGAATGTTTGGTAAAAAGATTTAAGAGTGGTATCAAAATTTATTTAGAGTGAAATCTGATTTATAGATTGTATTCAATAAAGTTAGCCACATATTTATATTTTTCCTCAGAGATAAATATTCTTGCTTCTTGGCCTTAACTTTATTTAAATCTCTTTCAAGTTTCTTTTAATTATTGTTTGTGTTTGCTTTTTCTCCAGTTTATATGTGATTTGACTTTAGAGATTGTTTCCTGTCCTTCACAGGTCCATCATAGTTCACTATAGTTACTGAATTAAAAAGTACTTGAAGCTAGCAATTTCACAGTGAAAAAGACTATTGTCAAATTATAGATATATTAGGGGCCAGATTTAAGAATATTCTTGAGATAGATTTTGGAATGAGATGTTGCTAGTTACGAATTTTCTCACTTTTGTAAAATACAGTTTACTTTATCTACCATTGCTGCTGTAATCTCTTAGTATTATACTAAAGATGGTAAGAAAATAATTTGGTTGATACTTTTAAGATGGTTTCATGGTTCTGATGCAAACATGGTTTATGATTGCTTTATTATTATTTCTTGCTGTTAACTTAAGCTATACTAAGGAAACTGGAGCATTCTCTTAGTGTTCTTATCTTAGCATTTTGAGTTCTCTTTCTCAAGGAGACATTAGATATTAGATTCTTGATTTTATCTTAGAGCCTGGCTTAACACAAATTTGAGATAAAAGACTTAAATTGATTTAGACTATAAAGAGATCTTAAACTAGATAGACTTGTGAAATGTTGGTCAATTTTATATCACTTTTTAGTATTAGGAAGACAGAATTCACAGATTTATATATTCAGGGTTGCCTCTTGAAATTCAGTTTTTTTAAAAATCAACTAATGGAATATAATTTGTATTCAATAATACAAGCCTTGTTATAACTATACAGTTAGATGTGTTTTGACTAATATATACAGCCATGTTAACCACTACCACAACTAAAATATAGACCATTTTGTTTTTCTTGTATTCCTTAATAGTTAATCTCTCCCCATTCTTACTCTAACTCGAGACATCTATTAACCTATTTTCTGTCTTTATAGGTTAGCATTGCCTAGTCTAGAATCTCATGTAAATAGAATCATATATTATCTGACTTCTTTCACTCAGCATGATGGTTTTTAGATTTATGTAAAATTTAGTGTTAGGTGTCTTAGTAGTTCATTCCTTCTTGTTGCTGAGTGGTATATCATTGTATGGATATATCACAATTGATTTATCCATTCACCTGATGATAGACATTTGAATTGTTTCCAGTTTGGGGTTTTTATGAAGAAAGCTCTTACGAACATTTCCTTACAAGCCTTTGTGTGCATATATAATTTCATTTCAATAAGTACACAGACATGGAATTACAGGGTCTTAGAATAAGGTAAAATAATTGTGTGTAGAGATAATTCTAAGTCTACAAAAGAAGTACTAGAATTTATCTAAGTCATAAGATAAGACAATATTGAAAAGTTAGTTGTATATAATTTGATATTTTAGCAGTAAATACTTTGAAACATTTTGAAAATGAAACGAAAAAATAATGCCAGCTTATAGTAACATAAAAATTGTGAAATACATAGATTAATTTTTTAAAATAAGTGACTTACACTAAAAACTACAAAATACCAATGAGAAAAATAAGATTTACAGAAATGTTAGAGATATACCTTGTTTATGGATTGAAAGACTCAATATTATATGTCAGTTCATTCCTTTTCTCTACTTTTCTTTCTTACCTTTTTTAGTGTTTCATTATACCTCCACTGACTTCCCAGGTGGTAGAGTGGTAAAGAATCCACCTGCCAATGCAGGAGACACCAGAGGCATGGGTTCTATCCCTGGGTTGAGAAGATCCCCTGGAGTAGGAAATGGCAACCTGCTCCAGTATTCTTGCCTGGAAAATCCATGGACAGAGGGACCTCACGGGCTTCAGTCCATGGAGCTGCAAAGAGTCAGACACAACTGAGCATGCACTGTTAATACCTCCACTATTTGTTTAGTAGTGGTTGCCCTGAAGTTATCATAGTGTATCTTTAAATAATATTATACCATTCTATGTAATGTGTAAGAACTTGCAACAGTGTACTGCCATCTTTCCATGCCCCCATTTATGGCCTCTGTGCTAATTATTATTATACATTTTGCTTTCTATATTCTATAACATCACCCCCCCATATGTTGCTTACTTTGGCATTAAGGATTTATTTCTGAAAATATTTTAAAAATAAGAATAAAATAACTTTCATATTCACTATTAATTGCATTCTACATTCCTTTGAATAAATCTACATTTTCATTAAAATATCATTTTCCTTCAGCCTGAAGTTCTTTAACATTCTTTGTTGTGCAGTCTTCTGGTGACAGATTCTCTCAGTTTTTGTCTGAAAATGATTTTTTTTTAAATTAGTTTATTTTCTGAAAATGATTTTATCTCACACTTTCTTAAGGATATTTTTGGGGGTACAGAATTCTAGATTTACTTTTTATTTCAAATACTTTAAAGTTAGTCTGCTTTCTTCTCGCTTGCATTGTCTCTGATGTAGCCTGCAATCATTCTTCCACTCTTTCCCTGTATGTTAAAATGATGCATAAGTTTTAGATTTTCTCTCTATCACTGGTTTATTAAATAATTGGTTATGATTTGCCTCAGTATGATTGGGGGGGTTGGTATTTATTTTGCTTGGAATTTTATTCCAGAATCCATTTTGAGCATCTTTTATAAACATGTATGTGTATATTCTTAATTAATTGAAGAGTTTGGGGGGTTTTAGAAGTATAATTAAAGATGCTATTAACCTCCACAAATAGAATGGTAACAGTTTATTTTATAAGCACTTTCCTAATAAATGTCTCTTAATTTTTTAAAAGAGTTAGTGATTTACCATATCATTGCAGTTATATACATCTAGATTGAAAGAATGTATGTATTCCCTTCCTCTACATATTTACCTGACTTCTATGTTGTGTTTTTAATTTCATGCTTAATTTCTTGAAGTATTGACCTTAACTATAAACACTTAGTTTTTTGATTTGCATAACTTAACCAAGTCAAGTCAGTTTAATTTTTCAAAATATCATTTACATATAGCCATAAAAAAATGAGATGAGGCTGCTCCTGGAAATCCCCTCCTCTTTCCAAGAGTCCTGATGACATGTCTTCCTTCTACTCCTTAAAATTTCCTTTATTCTTCTCCCTTCCTTGATCAATGAATAAAGTTTCTGCTCTGCTGTGCCTATGTATTATATAAATAATAAAATGAGTTGTTTTTATCCATATTTAGGTTAAATCTCATGGTGTTATCCTTTGTTTAAATATGTAAAGTGGTCTTCTAATTACAATTTATTTCTAAGATAATACTTTGATTTTGACCATAAACTCGTTTTGCTTTGAATTAATATATATATGTGTGTGTGTGTATATATATATATATATATATATATATATATATATATATATATGGATATATAACTATATATTTGGCTGCATCGAGTCTTAGTTGCAGCAAGCAGGATCTTTTGGATCATGTGGGATCTTTCATTTCAGCACATGGACTCTCTAGTTGTGGTGCATGGGCTCAGTAGTTGTGGCACATAGGCTCCGGAGTGTGTGGGCTCAGTAGTTGTGATACCCGGGCTTAGTTGCTCCACGGCATGTGGGATTCTGACTGAATGGAACTCACGTCTCCTGCATCGCAAGGTGGATTCTTCTTAAGCAGTGGACCACCACGGAAGTCCCTTTTGCTTTGAATTTGATAAGAACTTAGCAGAGTGAAACATTAATGGCAGACTCTTCATTATCTCTTGTTCTTTTTTAGGCCTGATCAACCCCGAATAACCAAAGATGTAATTTGTTTTCATGCTGAAGATTTCTTAGAAGTAGTTCAACGAATGCAGTTAGATTTACATGAACCTCCACTGTCCCAGGTATATTTTAAACTATTATTATCCTCAATTTAATTTTTATTGTGGAAAAGACTTATTGGTATTTTGTGTTTTGTTTTGTTTTGTTTTAGTGTGTCCAGTGGGTTGATGATGCAAAACTTAATCAACTGAGGAGGGAAGGCATTCGCTATGCCAGGATTCAGCTGTATGATAATGACATTTATTTTATTCCAAGGAATGTTGTTCATCAGTTCAAGACAGTTTCAGCCGTATGCAGTTTAGCATGGCATGTTCGGCTCAAGTTGTATCATTCAGAGGAGGACACTGCTCAGAATACAGTTACTCATGAAACAGGCGCATCACCAGATTCTACATCATCAGTTCTTGGACCTCACACTGACAGCACGATTTGTGCTGTAAGCAAAACCTCCTTGGATTCTGTTTTTTCAGACAAACTTCATTCTAAATATGAATTACAGCAGATTAAACATGAACCTGTTGCATCTGTAAGAATCAAGGAAGAACCTGTGAATGTTTATATTCCTGAAAAGACTGGAGCACCGAATAATATGGATAGCAAGAATGTTAAAGCAAAATTGGATCATGTTCAATTTACAGAATTTAAGATCGAAGTGGACTCTAAATTTGAAAATAGCAACAAAGATTTAAAGGAAGAATTGTGTCCTGGAAGTCTCATAAGTCTAGTTGATACAAGGCAACATAGTTCAACACATTCAAATCAAGAGAGAAAAGATGATGACATTTTGTGTTAAATTTGTACATACCATTTAAATTTTTTTTTTCTTAAACTTAATAGTGTAATAAAGATTCATGAATTCTGAAAGCAAGCCAAGGACTTGCTCCCAAGTCTGTTACAAAATATAGTTTAAGTAGCTTTGTAACATTCCTCAGTGCCTGTCCATAACTGTGAAGTAGCAAAGCATTAGGGCCAGATGCACTGTAAACACTGCAGGTTTAAACAAAAGCAGTCTTTAAAAAAATCATTTGAGTTGGAGTTGTAGGTTTTAGAATAGAGCTGACATTACCATATATATATATTTTTTGTAATATGAGCCAGAATTCTTTTTTTGACAATTAAGGCTTTTCCATAGTTTATTTATACCAGTTTTTTTTTTTTTCATTTTAAATGTGTCAGCACTGTAGTGTAAATAGCTTTTAAAGAATCTTTTTAGTGTGATTTATACTGAAATGTGAGCCACTTAATAAAGGTTCATAACAATAAATATGTTTTCTGTCGGGTCTGCCAAAAGAAAAACCATTCATTTAAATCATTTATTTCATCTATTATGTTTCTGCTGGTATATCAAGTGCTAGTGTATGTATTCAAATCTAGTTAATATTTAAGTTCCCCACACTGTGCAAGCATTTTTAAAACCAAGATTCAGTTATGAAAGCAAATTTATGTGTGTGTGTATGTATGGGAATATATATATATGTTACCATATTTTGCATAACTTCTTAAATTGCTGAATGAGTATGTGAAACTTCCTATACTCCCTGGAATATATTTTAAAATATTTCAATGTTAAGAAAGCAGTTTAGGTAATAGAAAAATGTTATAAGTTGGGAGAAAAAAGGTATTTTAGTGCTATCTAACCCTTCTAACTAATGAAGTTATGTGGCCAGATTATATAGCCCTATTACGTGAATTTTCTTTGTAGTGTGTGGAATAAGAAGTTGAGAAAATTTTCTTATTAATCAGCACCTATACTGTATCTAATAATAGCTGGGAAAAAAATGTTCAGTTACAGAAAGTTTAATTGCGTGCAGTTAAAATATTTTATTACATGTTTCTTGAGGAACAGGAGAAAAAGCTGGCAAATACAGCATATTAAAATAAGAGCAGTGACTTAACTGCCATATACAGAAGTATAATTAACAAAATAAAATTTGTTACCTGATCTTTCTAAGTATCCCTCTCCCTACCTTACTAAAGTAAACAACTTAGATTTTTTTTTTTTTTTCTTTGAAAAGAAGCTCTGGAAAGTAAAACTGGCATAGGAAACAAGATTGCCAGTGCCTCACCAAAGATGATTGAAACAAATCTCTTCAATGATGGACTTGAGCACTGTTTCAAATTGCTTTCATTATTGTAATAAAAGTCAAGCAAATGTCTCTAATGGTTGCTTTGATGTTAAGAACTCTGCATTTGCAATTTATTTTCTTTTATTTGAATTTGCTATTTTTCTGGGCTCATGGTTTGGTTGATTACTTTCAGCTGGAGTTCTTTGTGCTGCTGCCTTTTGAGCTTGTGTAGCTATTCCCATTCAGTGGCTTCTACTCTGGCCCATAAAGCTGCTTATCTCTCTGATTAGGGAGAAGCCACTTAAAGGCATTTCACTAGAAATAACAAACTGTAGCAATGGTGTCATTTCTGACCTCCAATTTAAAAGGGCAGGCAAATATTATACAGAAATATCGATGGTTTGTAAGAAATCAATCTATTTGCAGCATATGAATTTTCATGGAGTAAGGCAAGTATAAATCATCAAAATGTAAATAGGATTTTTGTTTTATAACTTTCTTATCTTGCTTCTCACTACCTTTATCTTCAATTTTAAGCTAAATTTATGTATTTACACCTACTTTGGGGAGAGACGGAAGTTTATAATAAACCAGTATTGAAAATTGAGAGAGAATGTGATTAAAATGTTTAGGTTTTTCTTTTTTTAAGTGAAGGGTGGCATATTTAACAAGGTTTGCTTTAGCTCCAGTTTTCAGTGTCACACATAGATGCATGAGACCATACTGTAAGAGAATGTCTTTAGGATATTCCTCCAAAATATATGAGCCTTAAACTTTTACAGACATCTAAAACAACCAGAGTGGTTACTTTTAAGTGTAGTTTCCTATTTAACCTATTGTCAAACTTCTCCATATTTTGAAAATTTAATTGTTTTGTAAAACGCATACATCCCCGTAGAGGTGAAATACAAGTCAGTGAACCCAGATTTTCAAGATTCAGCCTTGTTACCTTGAGTCATGCTTATCTTCCTGTCTTACAGATTATAATTTTAAAATTCTCTCCAGATGCAACCTGAGAGCTTATTGGCTCCATTTGCTACATACAAATAATTCTTATTTCAATATTGTTTATATTAAAAGTTTTCCTAGCTAGTCCACTCCCATTCTTTATCAGAACAAAACTTTTCTGCTGTTATTTCCAATTTCTTGGACCAGAACAATAAAGCACATAAGATAGTTTCTATATGAACTTATACTATATGGAATAAACATTATTATGTAAATTATTACATTGCTATACAGACCTTTACAAAAAAAAAGCAAAACTAAGGTACCTCAGTGGTGTCCGCTACAGAGATTTTTTTTTTTTTTTGATCATATCCTTTATGGTAAGTAATATATATTCCATACTCAGGTTAGCTATCAAAAGAATTAAGCATTTGTGATATTTGGTTGAACACTTTTACTAAAGCCATATTTATTATCTTCTTTGTCACTACAGCTGTTGACCTTGAAGATTAGGTTGATCTAGCACAGCACTGTGTGTGTGGGTGTCTGCGTGCGCGTGTTTGCATGTGTGCACGCATGCATGCGTGTGTTATAGTTATTGGAAACACTGTTTTGTTTCCACATATATTCATTTTTTTATCCATTCTGTAACTGGGGGGGGGGGGTGGCCATGGAAGGTAGGAAATTTTTATTTCTTGGGTTAAGTATTCAAGATTATTTCATTAAAGTGTTCCTGAATGTAAAACAGGTTTTTCCTGAATACTTACGGCAGGTAAGATCATCTTTGTAAGTAATAGATTAGCACTCTTTTGGTATATTTGGATTAATTATTTTTGCAGGTAATTTCATTGTCATGTAAAGCAAGTATCAGTTTATTTTGCATTTAGCAAAGGTACAGGATTTATTCTTGAAGTTGGAGAGGAATTTTCCTTGTCTTCCACCTTTCAATAAATACTAAAATTGATAATTATAATATTTTAAAATTTGTTTTGTAATTATTTTCTTACATTTGACATTTTATTTTCATCTTACCATATTTGAAAGTTGTTTATCTTCAACAGAAACCATATCCAATCTGAAAACTGTTTTTTCTCTTAAAATCTATGAAAAGTTGGCTTATGTCAACAGAGAAAAGAATAGTAAAGCTCACTTTAAAAAAGGTTGCTAAACTAGGAAGGTATGGGTGCTGGGGTGTAATGGTAAATTGCTTCCCTTCCCTCTAGATATGACTGTTCTTATCTTGAGGTGGAAAGGACAAAAGTGCCATTGTTTTCAAAATACTTTTAGCGTGGTAAAATGTTACTTGATGGGTTTTACATGTAGCTCACTCTTAATCTTCCTTCCTCTTGTTTAACTACTGTTGATATGTAAACAAAATTTTACTGGTTTTAGAAGGTACAATGAAAGAGTTATATTAGAATGTGCATAGAAAGAGTTACATTTGATAAGATTTGGCTCTGACAGTATACCTCAAATAAGAAAGTTAGGAGGACAACTCAGGAGAGCTGTAAAATCCTGTGTCTGTCCTGGGTTTTCTGTTCAGCTCTTCCTGTAACCCACAGCATACTGCAGATGGGAGTGAGTGGAGATGATTTCAATCACCATTCTAAAAAAGAATGTTAAGCACAAGGAACCTAAAAGCAGTGATGTCTTTCCATTTTAAAGTTTACAGATGTTGTATATCATCTCTCTACTGGGAGAAGAGGGAAAGGAAGGGGAATACATCCTGCTAAAAATTTTACATTTATCTTCACTTCAGGACTTCAGACCCAAACAGGGAATGTGAATGACCTGAGAACAAAATGTAGGAAACTGAATTATGGTAACTAGAAATTAAAAGTAGAATTTGTACTATTTGTATGCTATATTACTATTCTCTACCTTCTAAGAACTGTACTATTAAAATCTGAAACTCTGGATCTTCAACACATTTTGAAATTTAGATTTTATGCATTTATGTTTTTAAAATGTTAATTAAAAAATATTTTTATGTTTATTTGGCTGCCCCAGCTTTTAGTTGCAATCAGTCTTCATTGCAGGGCATGCAGGATCTTTTAGCTGTGGCATGTATGTTTTTTTTTTTTTTTAGTTGCCGATTGTGAACTCTTAGTTGCAGCATGTTGCATCTGGTTCCCTGACCAGGGATCAAACTTGGGGCCCCTGCATTGGGAATGTGGGGTCTTAGTCACTGGACCACCATGGGAGTCCCTAAAATGTTAAATCTTTACACTTGCCTATAAAGTTCATTGCTACTGTACTGGTGAATACTACTAAATGTGCAGACTCAGAAGCAAGTCAATATACTTGCAAATATTTTACGTTAACAGTGTTTTAAAATTTTTAGACAGTTCAATCCCCACTCCACTCGGCCAAATTTCTTCTTTGGTTGAAATTTTTCTTTTTTTTTTTTTTTTTTTTTAACATTTATTTATTTGACTACATCTGTCTTAGTTGTGGTGCAACAGGCTTAGTTGCCCCAAGGCATGTGGGATCTTAGTTACTTGATCAGGGACCCAACACGTGTCCTCTGCATTGCAAGGCAGATTCTTAACCACTGGAACGACAGGGAAATCCCGAAATTTTGTTTCTTAACTGAATTAGATTTTTATGTCAAAAATATCAAGTCTGTCTAAAAAACAAAAACAAAAAAACCTTGAGTCTGACTTTATGCTCTTGTTCCCTCTGTCTTCCTAACAAAGTTCTTGGAAATCTGTCTGCTTCACTTCCTCATCTCACTACAATTTCATTTTAATTCTCAAATTTAATTGTTCAACCGAAGTGATTATCCCAACTGTTGACTATCAAATCCAGTGGCTCCATGTCTTAATACTTCCATTTAACCCCTGTAACACTTGTTATCGATCATTTACTCAGTAAAACTCTACATGACCTGTTGTGGGGTTTTTCACTGTTTTTGGTTTCTTTGGATGGTGTCTTTTACCTATCCACTACTATTTAAGGCCCCTTGAGAAGGAAATGGCAACCCTCTCCAGTATTCTTGCCTGGAGAACCCCATGGATAGAGGAGCCTGGTGGGCTACGGTCCATGGGGTCACAAGAGTCAGACACGACTGAGCAACTAAACCACCACCACCACCACCACCACCATTTAAGGCAGTCTCTGTGGTTCTTCCCTTTAGGTCTTTAGGTTATGTCCCTGAACTATCTTCATGACACCGTGACTTCAGTCAGCCTTGGTTTCTTACTTAACCTCTAATGATTCATGCTATCAAATCTAAATTCTTCTCTTCACCCTTGCCCCCAGGAATTAGCTGTTTCATTCCCTCCTAATTTTGCTGTTGTATCATTCTACACAGTCATCTCATGGTAATCTGATTTCTATTATCTTTTCCTCTGTGTACAGTTGACTCTTGGACAATACAGGTTTGAGCTGCGAGGGTCCACTAATACACATTTTTCAACCTGTACCATATTCCTACACAACCTGTTACTGATGGAATCCAAGAATGTGGAACCTCGGATGTGGAGGCCAGAGAGCCAGCTGTAAATTATAGGTGGACTTGCCAGCATGGAGGTCAGCGCTCCAAACCCCACATTGTTCAAGGATCAGCTCTACAATGTATCGTTAAATATTTTCTTGCGTTGACCCCAGAAATGTTTATAATTTGTCTACTCCTCTTGTTATAGTAGACGTTCACAATCATAGATCTTCATCTCATCTGTATTCTTAAAATAGCATAAACTGTGCTAGGCTGCCTGCAGTCCTCTGCCTCTACCCCTATTCCAACCCGTTATGTTACCACCTGGTAATGAATGGCTTCACTAAAATATTTCGTTTCTTTCTCAAAGCAAAGTGTGTTCTTTTTATAAATACCATCAGTAAACATCTCTACTATAAAGGAAGTATCCTGTAGCTAAAATCTAGAACATAATTTTCTGCAATACTTACTGTTTATGTATTATTACATTAGTTTTGCTTTTCCTGTCTTTTTAATTTCACTTTTATGTCTTTCATTAATGTTTTAAAGTATATCCCTGTTGCTGAGACTGTGATATTGTGACTTTTAAGAAATATTAATATATATCTAGTCTTCATCCCTGTTCCTTGCACAGGAATTGGACACCCTTGTAATTTCCAAGTGATAACTGAATAAGGTGTCTTTTGAATTTATGTTAATGAGACTTTTGGAAAGGCCCTAGGTTTGAGGCCAGTTGCCAGGAGAACCAGCCTAGTGATTAGAGTTGAAACTTTCAGTCCCCTTCTCTCCCCCAGGGCTGGGGATGATTTCAATCACTAGTGGCTACTGATTTAATTAATCACGCCTATGTAATCAAGCTTCCATAACATCCCAAAAGTACAGGGTTCAGAACGCTTCTAGGTTGGTGAACATGAGGAGATGGGGGAAGAGTGGTGTGCACAGACAGCATGGAATCTGCACCCCTTCCCCATACCTTGCCCTGTGAATCTCTTCCATCTGGCTGTTCCTGAGTTAATAGCCTATAATAAACTGGTGTTCTAGTAAGTAAAATGTTTCTCTGAGTTATGTGAGCTGTTCTGGCAAATTAAACAAACTTGAGAGGGTCTTGGGAACCTGCAATCTACAGCAAGTAGGTCAGAAGTAAGGTGACAGCCTGAATTTGTGATTGGCATCTGAAGTTGGGAGGGGAAGGAAAAGGTGCAGTCTTCGAGACTGAACCTTAGCTTATGGGATATGTATCTTCTATCTCCACATAGTGTCAGAACTGAGTTAATTCCTTGGTGGTGTGGGGAAAAAACAAAAATAGCTGGTGTCCAGATCAGGGAGGCACACATCAATAATACTGCTGCGTCAAGTTGCTTATTTAGTGTAGCAGTACACCAAATTAAGAAAGAGTTCTACTTTCAGGGACTCTTTCAGACACTTAAGATTGGTTGATCCTTACACGTAAACAAGTTGCTTATTGTGCTGCCTTTTACATATAATTCTTACCTAAACCTCTTTTCCTTTCCTTGGAGACCAGCCCCACCTCTCCTCTTAGTAGTGTCATAAAAATTTCTACTTTTGCTTATTTTATGGCCTATCGATCAGGGGTCAGCAAACTACTTTGCCCATGGGCCATATCTAGACCACTACCTGCTTTTTGTATAGCTTGAAGAATGGTTTTTACAGTTTTAAATAGTTGAAACAAAAATCAAAAGAATATTTTGATATGTAGCAATCATACAATGTTTTAAGTTTCATTGTCCATAAACTGTTTTATTGGAACATAGCTAGGGTCTGTGGCTGCTTTCTTACCGCATGAGCTAAGCTGAATAGTTGTGACAAACCCATATGGCCTACAAAAGGTTTAAGTATTTACTATATAGCCCTTTATGAAATAACTTTACTTAGACTCCTGGCCTAAGTAATTCTTTGCACGTGATGCTGTTCCTTTTCCTTTTCTCTATGAGGTATTATACTTGGTGATAATTTCACAAATATAGGTTTTCCTAATGGCAGAAAGTGAAGAACTAAAGAGCCTCTTGATGAAAGTGAAAGAGGAGAGGGAAAAAGTTGGCTTAAAGCTCAACGTTCAGAAAACTAAGATCATGGCATCTGGTCCTGTCACTTCATGGGAAATAGATGGGGAAACAGTGTCAGGCTTTATTTTTTGGGGCTCCAAAATCACTGCTGATGGTGATTGCAGCCATGAAATTAAAAGACGCTTACTCCTTGGAAGGAAGGTTATGGCCAACCTAGATAGCATATTTAAAAGCAGAGACATTACTTTGCCAACAAAAGTCCATCTAGTCAAGGCTATGGTTTTTCCAGTGGTCATTTATGGATGTGCGAGTTGCACGGTGAAGAAAGCTGAGTGCTGCAGAATTGATGCTTTTGAACTGTGGTGTTGGAGAAGACTCTTGAGAGTCCCTTGGACTGCAAGGAGATCCAGTCAATCCATCCCAAAGGAGATCAATCCTGGGTGTTCATTGGAAGGACTGATGTTGAAGCTGAAACTCCAATACTTTGGCCACTTCATGCGAAGACTTGACTCATTGGAAAAGACCCTAATGCTGGGTAGGATTGGGGGCAGGAGGAGAAGCAGATGACAGAGGATGAGATGGTTGGATGGCATCACTGACTCGATGGACATGAGTTTGGGTAGACTCCGGGAGTTGGTGATGGACAGAGAGGCCTGGTGTGCTGCAATTCATGGGGTCACAAAGAGTCGGACACGACTGAGCGACTGAACTGAACTGAAACTACAAAACCTTATCTGGTTTCTCAGACACAAAAATAATGGATTCCAGGGACAAATAGTTTAGATCTCTCAACTGAATTAGGAATACCTAGTCAAGTCTTGGAACACTATGTTCCCCATATTAACTATCCTTCTTAATCCTATTTTTACATATCCAAAATACTAATATATACCAATTATAAGATAGGAAAACATTTGTAATTTTTTTTTTTTCATTTAACCTAGCTCTGTAGTTTCAGACGGAGAGTTAAGCAGTGTTAATTTGTAGTGTTGTATCTGAAACTTTGTCATGTTATCTGTCTACAAAGAAGAAAGGAAAGGAAAGTGAAGTCGCTCAGTCATATCCGACTCCTTGATGACCCCCATGGACTGCAGCCTCCCAGGCTATTCTGTCCATGGCATTTTCCAGGCAAGAGTACTGGAGTTGGTTGCCATTTCCTTCTCCAGGGGATCTTCCCAACTCAGAGATCGAACCAGGGTCTCCTGCATTGCAGGCAAACACTTTACCCTCTAAGCCACCAGGGAGAACTAGATCACAATGCTCTATTTAAGCAATCTTCTCAAGCTTCCTTGGTGGCTCAGATGGTAAACAATCAGCCTGCAACACAGGAGACCTGGGCTTGATCCCTGGGTCAGGAAGATCCCCTGGAGAAGGGAATGGCAGCTCAATCTAGGATTCTTGCCTGGACAATTCCATGGACAGAGGAGCCTGGTAGGCTACCATCCATGTGGTCACAACGAGTCAGGCACGACTGAGCTAGTGAAACCCTCAAGTACTAGCAGCCAGAAATCATTTTCTTGTTAGATATTTTTAAATGAACACAATACTACTTTAGAGACTCCCAAAGCTAAGAGGGCTGTGTAGGGCAAAAACAAATCACCCTGACCCTACTTTAGAGTTATAAGACACTTAAGACTCTGGAATTCTTTTAAGTACTGCCACCTATGTGCCTGCTAAGTTGCTTCCATGGGATTCTCCAGGCAAGAATACTGGAGTGAATTGCCATTTCCTTCTCCAGGGGATATCCCCTGACCCAGGGATCCAACCCTGCACTACAGGCCGATTCTTTATGGCTGAGCCACTGGGAAAGCCCTACTGCCACCTATGTTTCACTGGAATTGGTTAAGTACTATGGTAGGGACATCTGTAATTTTTCAAACCAAGACACTTATAAGAATTAAAGGGGAACTACCTCCCTGAGACCCCGGACCAATAGGCATAACCTGGACTGTCCTGACATAAATGGGATGGATGGTTCCCCTAACATTAGGAAGAGGCAAGCTTCTGCTCAGTTTTTAATATGCTACCTCTAATTTATTTGTTCCAAATGGAAGGCGAAGATAACAATGAAGGTAGCCTAGATAAAAAACAAATGAAAAAAACTCAAAACTCTTAGATTTCTTTCTGAATATAAACCTTACTGCTGCTACTGCTAAGTCACCTCAGTTGTGTCCGACTCTGTGCGACCCCATAGATGGCAGCCCACCAGGCTCCTCCGTCCCTGGGGTTCTCCAGGCAAGAACACTGGAGTGGGTTGCCATTTCCTTCTCCAATGCATGAAAGTGAAAAGTGAAAGTGAAGTCGCTCAGTCGTGTCTGACTCTTAGTGACTCCATGGACTGCAGCCTACCAGCCTCCTCCATCCATGGGATTTTCCAGGCAAGAGTACTGGAGTGGGGTGCCGTTGCCTTCTCCGATAAACCTTAAGTGGCACCCCTAATTATTTCAGTAACTAGGTTTTCTTCTTCATAATTGAGAAGCACAAATGACTATTTACATTGGTCATAATGGGGCCATGATATATTAAATTGTCTATTCAAATGTGTAGACTGAAGGCTATTTACTTACTTTAAAGGCTTTTACTTCTACTTTACTTACTTTACTTTTAACTTACTAAAGGCTTTTACTTACTTTACGTTTACTTACTTTTAACATTGACCACATACTTAGATTATTCAAGAGTAAAGTAGAAACATAAGATCCAAAACAAACTTTATTCATATAGGACAATAAGGGTATTAATAACTCAAATACTGAATAATTAGGTTTTGGGTCAACTAGAAGTCACCAAGACTATTTTATGGAAGCAGTATAAAATTACATTTGGTATTTTTCTCAGTTCTCTGGCATTCTTCAAGCTTGCAAAGATTCAGTACACTTTAATAATAGCTTGCTGAACAGCAATAAAATGAGCTGATGTCCTTAGAAGTCAGTCTCTCACAAAAAAGACGTTATATCCAAGCTCTATCAGAGCCCCAGCCAGTAAGGCCCATAAAGGAATGAAGACATAGGACAGATTCATGGTAGTAAACTGTTCCAGTTTAGCACAGAGTGCAAGACAGAAGGCTAATTTAAGTAACATTGCAATGAGGTACCAGGCTTTTTTTTTAATATTGTGTGATCCATGTCGAGGGTCAAAGCCAGACTTACATCGCCCAGCCATTTTCACAATCAGCATGACAAGAAGGATAGTATCAAATATCCAGACTGGGATAAATATGAGGAACCAGTTCCAAGGTGCCTTCTCATCCAGTTTCAACACCAACATGATCAAGAAGAGTAATGTGAAAAGCCAGGTGAGTAGTACTCTCTGAGCCAAGGACATTCTCATTTAAACAATTTAAAGAAGCTGTAGCAGGGTCGAAAAAAGGAAAATATACCCTAAGGAAAAAAAAAGAAGGAAGGAGAAAAAAAAAGTCAAGATCTTAAATTTTGGTACCAGAAAAAAAAAATTTGTATTCTCTGCAGTGGTTTACAAAGCTGGCTCTTTCTCTCTCATAGATTTCCTAATTTTAAAACATTCTACCATCTCCCTTTCATAATCCATCAAATTTGTAGCCATCTTTGACAACATCACATCCATCATTCCATACAGCTGTGACAAAATACAATTTTTAGTATATCCACTGGGTATAAGTTCTATTCAAGATGTTTTACGAACAGCCTGCTTCTCTTCATTTTTGTCACACAAATCCAGGCACTCAGGATCTTTTTCATGTACCTCAGATTTGTTCTTAATTAACCTTTCTTTGTACATTTGCACACCTATTAATTTTCATTCAGTATCAAGGAATACTAAGAAAAAGCATTCAAAAATCAAAGAAAAGGTAGTATAAAGCCAGGAGAGGAGTTTTAATAAGGAGGGAACAGTTAAAATTGCAACATTAAGTAGAACTATGATTGTACAGAGGTCACTGGGCTAAGTAACATAGAACACATTGGTAACACTGGATTTTTTTTAATCAAATTTTCTCAAAGTTCTTATAAATAACTATTTTCTTAGTCTAAAACTATTTTTAGTAATACCCATTTTTTTGGTTTGTGGTATATAGCTTTTTTACTACTTGCTACCCAATAATCAAAACCACTTAAAAAACTTGTTTTGTGATTATTTGATGCTAAAATGTTTATTAATTGGGGCTATTTCTTATAGTCCTATCCTGTCTTACTGATTGATGTCTGTTTTGCACCAGTACTGTAGCACTGTTACTAGATATGTTCTAATATCTGGGAGGCCTAGTATCTATTTACTATTTTCTTCTCCACAATATTTTCTGTTTTTTGGCCTTCCCAGTTTTTCAATGCTAAAATCACTAAATTTAAAAAACTTGGAATTTTGATATGAATCTATCAATCTGTAATACTTAAGTATAAACACATTTAACCTTCACATACAAGTTTACAGTATGTTCCATATTTATTCAAGTTTTTATATCAGCCTTGTGACCATCTGGAAAAAGGGTAAACAGTGGCAAGTCAGAAGCCAGGTTGCATGACGTTGGGTGAGGAGTTAACAGAAGACAATGAAATGCAAACAGGTGACATTTTATTCCTTTGAAACACTGGGAGAAGAGAAAATGAAAGACTTACAATGAGGATGACGAAGGATCAAGAAGAAATTTTCAGTAAAGGAGAGAAATTATAAACAAAGGGAAATAAGCCACTGGGGAATGATAGACTGAGGATGAGAGAGGATACTAGATGGTAAGAGGATAAGCAGGTAATGGGGATGGTAACAAAAGTATGGGTGACAGGAGTAAAAATGCAGGAAGATAAGAAATAAGGAAAAGGGGAGGAAACTGGCTAGATAAATCAAATGTCCTAGACTATCATCTTTAATTATATTTTAGGACTAACTTTGACTGTTACAGCTTTACCATTTTAAACAGTGGTAGGTATCATGGTGCAAGAGTATATATCTGTTTCATTTCAGTAATGATATGAGTCTCTGAGCTCCCTGCTTTCCCTTATACTACCCATCTGCTTGCACTCAATTTGTTTACTTAGATTGAAGATACTTCATACTGCAGTATGAAAAACAGATGCTTTTGCTCCCAGGAAGGCATTTTCTGTGCTGGTCTCCTTTCCTGGCCAGAGGCTGCCATAATGGGATGTGGAACCAAATTTGGAAGAAGAGGTGGAGAGGTGTGTAGTGATTAGTAACTACAGATGGGTTTCATACTGTAAATTGAATTTGCTCAATTCCAGTTTCCAATCCCTTGGGCCGCTTTTGTTAACTTTAAAAAAAGTTTAGGATAATACATTTGCTTAAACATAACTTCTATCAGCTAGCCATTAAATGAGTCAAGCTTTTTTATTTTTTCCCACATAGGTCTGAGTAGTAACTCAATAAGAAGGGTAACTGCATTCAAAACAGATGCTTTAAGGCTTCAGGTCAAAAAACTACAAAAAAAAACACACAACCTTGTGGCTGCAAGTTTTTTTATGTGGGATGCAACAAAGTTTTGTGTGCACTTTCACTAAAAGCACTCTATTGATATTTAAATGATGCTTGAAGGATCATGGGTGCTGGGGTACAATGATGACATACAACTCCAATTTATTAATAAATCTCCATTAATTTATTATATTTGTTTCCTACTACTTCTCTTCTAAGGAGGGTGGGGGAGCTGCATACTCCAAAAATTTGTTCAAGTATTTTTCATTTGAGGTGATTATGTTTTGCACCTGTAAACAGTTAAGTATATACCGCCTATCCGCCTAACACCTGCGCTGCCCCTAAATGGAAAGCTGAAGGCCCTGCCCCCACACAGGTCCAGCGTCTCGGTATCAGGTGTGTGTGGACCCGATAACTTGTCTGTGGTGCTTGCCACACCATCTCCATTTCCCTTCTCTCGCGACTGCCAGGACACTTCCATGTGAACTCGTCCTATCCCAAAGACAGTTGTGCTTAATGAGCCCACAATAAAGAATTTCTTCAGATAATGAGTCACTTTCGAAAGGTACCTACTTCAACAGCTTTGGCCAACCTGACCATCCTTCAGAGGAACAGCGTTCTGCTTACATTTACCTGATTTTAGGGCCCACTTGTCTCTAGAACTTCAGGGCGTTCCTAACGGCGTTCCTAAACTATCCGTACCCTTCAACTTCAAACGCCGACGCTCCGACAGCGGCGCCCTATCCGGACTCCCCCCATCCTGCACTGTGGGCCCAGTACATTTTGGAGCTGAACGCAGTTCTTGTACGATCAGATCCACAGTGCGAACAGAAGCCTGGTCGAATCCCGTGTATTTGGGGCTGGAGGGTTGAGGGGATGGGGGTGGCGACAAGGGAGGCAGACACAGGATAAGAGGGCGGGGGGCGAGTGAACTTCGGGGGATACCGGCTCCTCGGAGCCCTGGACTCACCCGGAAGTTCCGCTGTCTGGAGAGCGGAGATGGGCTCGAAGATCAGGAAATTCGCCAGTTTGGATCCTTGGCCTTTTCCACACTTCTTCCCCCATTAAATCCAGAAGCCATCACATGATAATCAAGAAAAAGGGACCTCAGTTCCGCCTCTTCAAACGACCACAGGACAGGCTCTCTCAGGTCTACCTCAGAGCCGCGCCCACATCCGGGGCAGGGTCTAACCGCACTGGGCCTCTCCTATAGGTAGAGAGAACGCCAATCAGAGAGTCAGAGGCTCCCTTCCCTGCATTAATTGGACCATTCAGCCGCCAGTGCAAGCCAACCGATTTTTTCGTACAATCCGGTTTGTCAAAAAGATGGCAATAAAAGAAGCCACTGGGCCCGCCTCTTGACTGCTACGGGCTAGCAGGAAAGTCAGTCTAAGCAAAGCCGGGAGCGTCCGTGGTCCCATTGGGCCTACAGATGCCAATTAGACTTTGCAGCGCTCGGCCCCGCCCCCGCGGGGCGCCCCGCCCCTCCTCTCGCTCTACCAGTCAGAGCGCGGAGACTGCAGGCTCCGGCGCAAAATCCTGCGGGAGAGGGGGTGGGGCGGCGGATCTGGAGGCGGCGCGCCCGCGGGCAGCTTCGTTGTGACTCCTCAGGCTCCCGCGGCGGCGGCGGCGCTCTCCTCGGTGTCTCCCGCGCGCACCCTAGCCGCCTCTAGCGGCGCGGCGCCCTTTCCTAAGGTAAGAGCCGGCATCACCTCCACGCTCGGGCGGGCTGTGTGGAGGTCGTTGGGTTCTGACATAAGCCAAAGATGAAGGTGGATGAGGGAGCAGAGCGGCGAGTGGGATGGAGGTGGGGGCTCTGGGGTCAACGCGTCGTCCTCCCGGCCCGTGACTTCGTCGGGCAGCCGCCGGCACCTGCGCTCCGGGATCCTATCATTTGGCCGGCGGTGGAGGCTCAGTTTCCCTCCTCCCGAACCCGGGCAATTCTCGAGCATGGATGGTGACGGCCCGAATCCCAGCGCCGCCTCTCGCCCCTCCGCGCCTTCTCAAGGCCCCTCTCCTTCGCTTCCTTCCCGTGGCGTTCTGTTGGGGGCGCGTCGGGTCCGAGGGCGTGTGCGCCAGCGGGTGGCCGAGTCCCGGCCAGAGGGGAGCGGCCAGCTAGCGGCCGGAGGAGCGAGCTCGGAAGGAGGGGGCGACTCGGTGTGCGCTGAAAGCCGGCTGGCGAGGGTTGCTGCCCTGCCCTCACTGAGAGGGCATCCGTTTTCTGATTCCAGGACTGACTGTGGAGCGGGTGGTGAAATCCTTGGCGTGGGCCTTAAAGGGGTATTTCTTGTCTGGAAACAATGCCGCGGTCCATCGGCGTGCTTCATATTTTCTTATTTTTATCTGTCTCATGTTGACAGCCAGTGTTTTGGTATTGTTCCTTCAGGTCACGTCTTTCTAATGCAACGCCTCCTTGTAGAACTTTGGAGAGTATTCTGTCGGTAATCTGATACCCTTTAAATTTTTAGCGTGGTCCCCCTCCCCCTCAAAAAAGGACCTGCTTTATAACCACCTGTACTGAGTAGGGAACTACAGAATCTGGGACAATTTATTAATCTCAGTATCTGTTGACATGTACTGAGTAATTTTAAAATTCGTGTGAATGTATTAAGTGTTTTGTCATTTACACTTGCTTACTTTGTTAATGATATATCCTGCTTACTTTGAGATTTGTGGTACTTTGATTTTATAGTTTTTGGTTAGCTTTAGCCAACTAGACTTTTGAAGATTTGTCCCCCCGCCCCTCTTTGAGATTGTGGCTGTAGCCTTAGAATTTGCTCTTGTTTCAAGGGGTTATGTATTTTTAAAAACTTTTTTCTCTCCAGACTGGGCTTTTTCATAGTTTTTTAAAGTTTTAAAGGGGAATTCGAAAACTTTGGAAATTTCGCACTTTACCATAAAGAGCCATAAAAAGAGCATAACAATATAAAATCCTAACTTTTTGAAGTAACCGCTGCTAAATTTAAGAGGTGGCAGTGGATAGTCCCTGTCCGGTGGAGTGACTTATCCTCTAGATTCCAGAGAAATCTTGGAGGTGTGGGGAGAATGAGCTATGCCTGAGACCAGAACACAGGTGGTTCCAGGAGCGTTTTCTTGTTGGGAAAATAGCATGCCTCCCTCACAATTTAGTTGTCTGTGTGCATCCTAGGTAGTATTAAGTTAGGTGGTAATAAAGTAGAAAGTGTCTGTGTTCTAATTTTCAAACTTTCTGGTAGGGCTTGAAAATGAGCTGAGCCTGACACTCTTGCATGGTCAGACTTCCAAGAATAAATTTTTTTTGAATCCAAACTGGCACTGGCCAGTTGGCTGTAAAAAGTCAAGTAAGTGACCTGACCAATTTTTAAGCCATGAACCTTTTTGGCTAGTCCATTTCATTCAAAATTGCAAGGGATTTTTTTTTTTTAAGTTTTTACTGGATATAGTTGATTTACAATGTTGTTAGTTTCAGGTGCACAGCAAAGTGAATCAGTTATACATATATATCCACTCTTTTAGACAGTTTTCCCATGTAGGCTATTATAAGTATTGAGTAGAGTTTCCTGTGCTATACAGTAAATCCTTATTATCTATTTTATATGTAGTAGTGTCTATATGTCAGTCCCAATTTTCCAATTTATCCCTCCCCTTTACACCCAATAACCATAAGTTTGTTTTCTACATCTGTAACTATTTCTGTTCTGTAGATAAGTTCATTTGTACCCTTTTTTAATATTACACATATAAGTGAGATCATGTGGTATTTGTTTTTCTCTGACTTCACTCACTATGACAGTCTCTATGTCCATCCATGTTGCTGCAAATGGAATTATTTATTTCTTTTTTTATGACTTGAGTAATACCAGCATTTCAAGAATTTATAATGAAAAAGGATGCCCTAGACTGAGCTGAAGAAAATATGGGGTAGCATGTAGAAAAAAATGAGGATCAAAAAAATAGTTCAATTGCTTCTATATTACCTCATTTAGTCATTATAATCCTAAGAGGTAGCTACAGTGATTACTGTCCTCCCATGAGTTAACGTAGTTAACACATGTGTTTGAGATTTCTCAGATAATAAGTTTAGAGGTGGAATTCACATCTAAGTGATCTAATTACAAAGGCTATATTCCAAACTGTTGTGTTTTACCATCATAGTAAAAATGGCTTCATACAGATTTGGTTGAAGGCGACTAATCAGTGGAAAATAATGCTGCAGAACCATAAAGTTAATATTCGGTAACACTTTGAGATCACTGTTTAGTAAGCACTGTTGACTATTGCTGGAATGTAAGGATGGAGTCCTTCCCTGTCTTTGAGGAACATCCCTTTAGTGAGAGAGAGAGATTTGAACAAATAATGGTAATATAATGCAGTGTATATTGTACTATAAAAGAGTGCCATAGAGTCTGTGGTTTCATGGAAAGAGAATTGAGTTAAAGTTCAGACCAGCATTTGAATTCCTGTTTTGCTTTGTGACCTGGAGAACATGTCAAATTTCGTTCATCTTTAGTTTCCTTATCTGTTAAGTGGAGAGAATAATACTTCAAAGGGGAGTATTAATATTAAGCAAAATATGTAAAGTACTGGCTTATTGTTATGTGGATGAATAAAGTCCTGAATGAAGAATAAGAAACAAATAAATTGAACAGAGTTGAGATGGCTTGGAGGTTTACCAGGGCGCTATCTCTGGAGCCTTAAAGGGTGACTGATGATTTTTATTAGTGGGGAAAGAGGGCATCAACATAGACAGAACACACAGAAGTGGAGGCAGGTCTCAGAGCAGGAATATGGATTGTTGAAGGAATGGCAAGTAACTGTGGCTCTGTATACAAAGTATTTGCAGAGGCCAAATTTAAATGGTAATTGTGTAGAAATGTGGCTGGGCAATTTTAGTAGTTAGAAATTATATACTTTATAAGAATATCTCAAGGGTGTGAATTGTTACACTTTTATTTAATATTTACTTTTTAATACTTACTAAAACTGATTTCCAAATATGTTCAGGCAAGCAACTATTTCATTATTTCATTGCAATATTTCACCCTAACCAGTAAAAGAAGACTAAGGCAACTGCGCCTAATTCAAGGGAAGTATTTTGGGATTATTTTAAAAATAAAAATAATCTTGAGACTTCCCGGGTGTCCAGTGGTACACTTCCATTGCAGGAGGTGCGTGTTGGACCCCTAGTCGGGAACTAAGATTCTGTAGGATGTGGGGTGCCTCCAAACAAATTAAAGTAAAATAGTCTTAATTAAGTGATTGCCTTTCCTTAACCTGACCTACCCTGTTGCCATGTAGAGTCAATATTGCACATTACCCTTGGCATATATGTTACCATCTTTTCTGACCCCAAACTTGAGATGTGACAGTCTGACAGAATGTTTTAAATTGAGACTATCCTTGAAAACCTGAGAAAAAGTCCCATGCTTATGTCTTCCCCTCAGGATAGCACAGAACCATAAATACTCACATTGGATTTATAAATTTGGATCACTTGATATCCAAAATCATATGACTAAGTTGAAAATACCAAATGACATTTAGGAAAGCTGCCTTTTTAGTTAAACTTGTTAAGTGTCATGTAGATACGTAAATGACACAAAATAATAGAGGTGAGCTTTCAGATGAAAAAAATTGCTTCCTAAAACAGGTAATTTTAGAAGACTAAGAAAGAAAATATGTTGGACTTCATTTTGAACAGAAACCAGGGCAGGAAATGGCTGTGACTGAACTACTACCTGATAATAATCATAACATGATTGAATTTGACATTTAATGAGAGGAAGTAAAGGGGAAAAAGTGCACTGTATGCAGCTTTCCAGTTTTAGAAACAGTAAGGAAAGGGGCTATTAAAAGTGTATCTACAGAAATTTTGAAGACATGTAGTAGGCACACTTGTTGCATGAATGAAATCACCTTGGTCAAACATGCAGCAAAAGGCCTCTTACAGGCAGCAAAAAGCTTATGAAAGTTATGTGTCACAAGTTTTGATGCTCTACAGACCTAGGTTCAAGTTTCAATTCTGCAGTCTACCAGTTGTCTTAACTTTCTGCTTATTATGAGATATTTTTCAGGTTTAGTTTTATTTAATCATAAAATTTTGCAATCATACTTTGCAAAATTTTGAAAATGAGATGAACTAATATATGTGAAGCGCTTGATACATGGCCTGGCTTATAAGACTTTCCCCCAAAAAAAGTTGCTGCAGTTCAACCAAGTTGAAAAGGTGTACTTTTAAAAAAAAATACAATTCTTGGGATTTTCCTGGTCCAATGGCTAGGACTCTGAAGTCCCAAAGTAAGGGGATTGAGTTCAATCTCTGGTCAGGGAAGTAGATCCCACATGCCTAACTAAAGATCCCGCATGCTATGACGGAGAGTTAGCACAACCAAATAAAATAATAAAAATAAATATTGAAAATGTAAAAAAAAAAAAAAATACAATTCTCAAGTAGAGTCAGTAAAGCCAGAAAATGACAAACAGTGAAAACTTTAAAAGAAGGCAAAGGATATTACACAGGTAATAAGCAGAATTCAGTAAAAAATTGAATCATTACAGCCACATACAACAAAAAAGGGAAAAGGTAGGGATAGAGCTTCACATTCCCAAATTTTTTTCTGAAGAAAGTAGGTCAGACTCAAACCAGATAGAGCAAATAAATAGGGTGGGCTTCCCAGGTATCTCAGTAAGAATCCACCTGCTAATGCAGAAACTGCAGGACACATGATTTTGATCCCTGAATTGGAAAGATCCCCTGGAGGAGAAAATGCCAACCCACTCCAGTGTTCTTACCTAGAGAATCCCATGGACAGAGGAGCCTGGAGGGCTACAATCCGTGGGATCACAAAGAATTGGACAAGACTGAGCAATTGAATACACACACACACACACACACACAGCCTACCTTTTGGCCTCTGAATGTTTAAATGTACCATTGTTGTTGTTCAGTGATTCAGTTGTGTCTGACTCTTTGCGACCCAGTGGACTGCAGCACACCAGGCTTCCCTGACCTTCACCATCTCCCAGAGCTTGCTCAAGCTCATGTCCATTGAGTCGATGATGCCATCCAACCATCTTGTCCTCTGTTGTCCCCTTCTCCTCCTGCCTTCAGTCTTTCCCAGCATCAGGGTCTTTTCCAATGAGTTGGCTCTTCGCATTAGGTGGCCCAAGTATTGGAGCTTCAGCATCAGTCTTTCCAGTGAATATTCATGAATGATTTCCTTGAGCATTGACTGGTTTGATCTCCTTGCAGTCCAAGGGACCCTCAAGAGTCTTCTCCAACACCACAGTTCAAAAGCATCAATTCTGTGGCACTCAGACTTCTTTATGGTTCAACTCTCACATCCATACGTGAGTACTGGAAAAACCATAGCTTTGACTAGATGGACCTTTGTCAGTAGAGTAATGTCTCTGCTTTTTAATATGCTGTCTAGGTTGGTCATAGCTTTTCTTCCAAGGAGTAAGCGTCTTTTAATTTCATGGCTGCAGTCACCATCTGCAGTGATTTTGGAGCCCAAGAAAATCAAGTCTGTCACTGTTTCCATTGTGTGCCTGCCTATTTGTGATGGGACTGGATGCCATGATCTTTGTTTTTTGAATGTTGAGCTTTAAGCCAGCTTTTTCACTCTCCTCTTTCACCTTCATCAAGAGGCTCTTTAGTTTCTCTTCGCTTTCTGCCATAAGTGTGGTGTCATCTGCATATCTGAGGTTATTGATATTTCTCCCAGCAATCTTGATTCCAGCTTGTGCTTCATCCAGCCTGGTATTTCACATGATATACTCTGCATATAAGTTTAATAAGCAGGGTAACAGTATACAGCCTTGACATACTCCTTTCCCGATTTGGAACCAGTCTGTTGTTCTCATGTCCAGTTCTGTTGCTTCTTGACTTGCATACAGGTTTCTCAGGAGACAGGTAAGGTGGTCTGGTATTCCCATCTCCTTAAGAATTTCCCAATTTGTTGTCATCCACACAGTCAAAGGCTTTAGCGTAGTCAGTGAAGCAGAAGTAGATATTCTTCTGGAATTCTCTTGCTTTTTCTATGAGCCAGTGGATGTTGGCAATTTAATCTCTGGTTCCTCTGCCTTTTCTAAATCAACTTGAACATCTGGAAGTTTTTGGTTCATGTACTGTTGAAGCCTAGCTTGGAGAATTTTGCGTGTTACTTGGCTAGTATGTGAAATGCATGCAATTGTGTAGTAGTTGGTACATTTTTTGGCATTGCCCTTCTTTGGGATTGGAATGAAAACTGACCTCTTCCAGTCCTGTGGCCACTGCTGAGTTTTCCAAATTTGCTGGTATATTGAGTGCAGCACTTTCACAGCATCATCTTTTAGGATTTGAAATAGCTCAGCTGAAATCCCATCACCTCTACTAGCTTTCTTCATAGTGATGCTTTCTAAGGCCCACTTGACTTCTCACTCCAAGATGTCTGGCTGTATGTGAGTGACCTCACTGTCATAAATGTGGCATATGTTGAAGAATCAACATATCATCTTTTCTCCTCTTGTATTGCCTATTCTAGTGAATGGCTCTTCTAATGTTCAAGCCGAGAATCATGGAATATCCTTACTCTTTTATTCCCCATACCTTTCATGTCCAATCAGTCACTGCATCTGGTTATTCTACTAGTTATCTATTTTATTAATGCCCTATCCTAACACCTACTCTGAGTTAATAAAAATGTTCATCGTCACTGACTTATTTCATGTCCTCATCATTTCATTATTGTCTTTACCTTTTTTTTTTTATTTTGACCTTGAGGCATTCAGGATCTTAGTTCCCTGACCAGGGATCAAACTTGGCCCCCCTGCAGTAGAAGTGCAGAGTCTTAACCATTGTACCACCAAGGAAGTCCCAGGTCTCTTTGATTTTAATTTAGCCTCATATTAACCAATTCTCTACATAGCTTCCTTCCAGAATGATTTTACTGAAATACTAACATAACCATATCAAATTTCTATCTGTTATGCTTGTACATGATAGTTCATAAATACCTGATCTCTCCATGTATTGATATCTTAAACTTAAGATGAATTTAAATGGCTAGCATACTTACACCTGGAGTTTTCTTTATGGGAAAGATTTTAGCTTGAAATTCTACTTATTTAATTTATTATTTATTTTTATTTATTAATTTTTATTTACTTTATTTCCTTTTGAGTAAGCATCAGTCATCTGTGTCTTTCAAGAAATTTGTTAATTTAATCTAAATTGTTAAATTCAGGAGCATCCGTGTTCATAATATTCCTTTATTATCTTTTTAATATCTCTAAGATCTGTAGTAATGTCTTCTTTCTCATTCCTGACTGTTAATTTGTGTATTTTCTCACTTTTTTTCCTGTTCAGTCTGGCTACAAATTTGTCTGTTTTGTTGATATTCTCAAAGAGCCAGTTTTTTTTTTTTTTCTCATTGATTTTGTGTTTTCATTTTCAATGATTTCTGTTCTTATTTCCATTTTGTGGTTTTCTTTGTATTTTATTTTTTTTGATTTGTTAGAATCTTAAAATGTAAACTTATTCTGTTATTGTCTTCTAATATAAATGTTTAATGCTATAAAATTCCCCTCTAAATAATGATTGGACTGCATCTCACAAATGTTGATATTCGTGTTTTCGTTTCTGTTCAGTTCAAAAATTCTTGTTGATTTTGTTTGTGATTTCTTCATTGAACCTGTTGGTTATTTAAAGGTATGTACACAAGTTTCCCAATATTGAAGTATTTTTCAGATGTTGACTTCTGATTTAATTTCACTGTGGTCAGAGAACATACATGGCATGATTTGAGTCATTTTAAATTTATTGAGACTTGTTTTATGGCACAGAGTATCATCTCTCTTGGTAAATGATTCATGTGTGCTTGAAAAGAATGTTGGGTGGAGTGTTCTATAAATACTAGTCAGATCAAGTTGACTGACAAAATTTTCAAGCCTTTTGTATCCTTACATATTTTATGTCTGCTTGTTCTCTCCATTTTTGAGAGAAGGGTGTTGAAATCTCTGACTATAATTGTGGCCTTGCCAATTTCTCCTTGTAGTTTGATCAGTTTGGCTTTATATATTGGTAGTTTGAAGTTCTGTTACTCGATGCATGCATATTTAGGATTGTTATCTTTTGATGAATTGAATCTTTTTGTCATTGTGAAATGGACCTTTGGTAATATGCTTTTCTCTAAAGTCTACTTTGTTTGTATTGCCACTCTAGCTTTGTTTTGAGTAGTTACTGTTATTTCTCTTTTTCCATTTGAAAACTTTTTACCTATTTGTATTTAAGCTGGATTTCTGGTACATGGCATATAGTTAGACCTTGCTTTTTCTTTTCATTCTTTCTAATCCAGCTTTCTAATCTCTGCTCTTAATTTAGACCATTTACATTTAATGTGATTATTTTGTTGGGTTTAAATCTTCCTTCTTTGTACATGTTTCTTATTTGTTACATCTGTTCTTTGTTCCTTTTTTTCTTTGCCTTCTTTTGTATTTGAGTATGTTTATGATATTCAACAAATGCTTTATTGGAGAATTAATTATCTGTAGCTTTTTTTTTTTTAATTTTACTGCTTGTTTGTAGTGGCTATATACATCTTTAGCTTATCAAAATCTACTTTGAGTAAAACACCACTTTTCATTTCATATAAGTGCCTTGTAACAGTATACTTCCATTTTCCCTTTTCAGCTTGTGTGCTATTGTCATACATTTTGGTTTTACATGTGTTAAAAATTCCGCAATGTATTTCTACCTTTTCAGCTTTATATGGTCAGTTGTCTTTTAAGGGGATTGGTGGCTCAGATGCTAAAGAATCCACCTGCAGTGCTGGAGACCTGGGTTCGATCCCTGGGTTGGGAATCTCCCCTAGAGGACGGCATGGCAACCCACTTGAGTATTCTTGCCTGAACAATCCCCATGGACAGAGGATCCTGGCAGGCTACAGTCCATGGGGTCGCAAAGAGCTGGACATGACTGACCAATTAACTACAGCGAACTTTTTTTTTTTTTTAAAGCTCTTACATTTACCCACATATTTACCATTTTCAGGGCCCTTCTTTCCTTTGGAATTCTTTTTCCATCTGGTATTTTCCTTCTTCCTAAAGTACTTACTTTAGTATTTATTGTAATGGTTGTAATGCTGTATTACTGATGAAATTTTTTTCAGCTTTTGTATGTCTGAAAAAATACTTTTTTGAAATATATTTTTGCCAGGTATAGGCATTTAGATCAACACCTTTTTTTTTTTTTTCCTTTTTTTTCCAGGAGTATAATGATACTGCACCACTGTCATCTCATTGCATTTTTCCAATGTGAAATCTACTGTTATCCTTATTTCACTATACTGAAAATGTTTTTTTTCCCTCTGGTTGCTTTTAAGATCTCTTTATTATTTGTTTTAAGCACTTTTACTAAGATGTACCTAGGGATTTTATGTTTCTTGTGCTTGGGGTTTGTTGAACTTCTTGGTTTGTAGCTTTACCATTTTTATCAAATGTAGAATAAATTTGTCCATTATTTCTTCAGATATTTTTTCTTTGTTTCTTCATTCTTCTCATTCTGGTACTCTAGTTATTCATGTATTACGCTTCTTGATAATGTCCCACAGCTAACTGATGCTCTCTTCCTTTTTTTTTTTTTTTTTCCTCTCCTTGTTTCAACTTGGACAATGTCGCTTGCTCTGTCCTCAAGATTACTGATCTTCTCACTTTCTGATTTGCTATTATCTCATTCAGTGTATTTTTCTTTTTAAATTTTTTTAAATTTTTGGCCACATTGTGTCTTTGTTGCTGTGCTTGGGCTTTTCTCTAGTGGCAGCAAGCAGCAGCTACTCTTTATTTGGGGGATGTGGGCTTCTCATTGTGGTGGCGTCACTTGTTGCGCAGCATGGGTTCTAGGACTTGGGGGCCTCAGTAGTTGCAGCTCCCAGGCTCTAGAGCACAGGCTGAATAGTTGTGGAGCACAGACTTATTTGCCTCACAGCATTTGGGATCTTCCTGGATCAGGGATTGAACCTGAGTCTCCTGTGTTGGCCAGTGGATTCTTTACCACTGAAGTACCACCAAAGCCCCACGGTGTTTTTCTTAATAGACATTTTCATTTCTAGAAGTTTGATTTGAATCTTGTCTATATCTTAAATGTTTCTCCTTTGTATGTTCAGGCTTTCTTCTCCTTTCTTGAATACAGTTGATCCTTGCATGATGTGGAGGTTAGTGGTGGTGACTGTTCACACAGTCAAAAATCTTTGTATAACTTTATAACACTCCATGTCATGATTCTGCATCTGCAGATTCAACCAATCACAGATCATGTAGTAATGTAGTATTTTTTTTTTTATTGTGTGTAAGAGAAACTACACAGTTCAAACTATGTTTTTTGAGGGTAAACTGCATATATGGACTTTATACTGAGGTTTTTTTCTATCTCAGTCATTTTAGTATACAGTTCAGTAGTGTTAATTACATTAATGTTGTCTTGAAACAACTTTCTGGAACTTCTCATCTTGCAAATCCGAAACTCTGTAACCGTTAAACAACTTAAAAACAACTACTGTTTACTCTTTCCTCCAGCCCCAGGCAGCCATTCTTCTGTTTTCTGTCTCTGTGAATTTGGCTATGCTAGGTACCTCAAATGAATGGGATAACACAGCATTGGTCTTTTTGTGACTGCCTTATTTCACTTAGTTTAACTTCCTCAAGATTCATCCATGTTGTGATATGTGGCAGAATTTCCTTTAAGGCTAAATAATATTCTATTGTATAATTTTCTTTATTCATTCATCCATTGGTGGACATGTGGGTTATTTTCATTGCTTGGCTGTTGTGAATAGTGCTTCTGTGAACATGGATATGTAAATATGTCTTCAAGACCATGCTTCTTTTGGGTATATCCCCAAAAGCAAAGCTCAGTTGGTAAAGAATCTGCCTGCAGTGCAGGAGACCCAGGTTCGATCCCTGGGTTGGGAAGATCCCCTGAAGGAGATGGCAAACCATTCCAGTGTCCTTGCCTGGAAAATCCCATGGGCAAAGGAGCCTGGTGAGCTGCAGTCCGTGGGGTTGCAAAGAGTCAGGCATGACAGAGCAACTAACACTTTTACTTTCCAAGAGCAAAATTGCTGGATCATATGGTAGTTCTATGTTCAATTTTTTTGAGGAACCTCCATACTATTTTCTGTAGTGATTGTGCCACTTCAGCATTGCACCAATAGTGCACACGGTTTCTGACTTTTTCACCTTTGTCAACACTTGTTATTTTCTATTTTGTTGATATTAGGTATCATAATGGATATAAAAGTGATATCTCATTATGGTTTTAATTTGCATTTACCTAATGATTGGTGATGTTGAGCATCTTTTCATATGCTTGGTGGCTATTTCTATATCATTGGAGAAATGTCTATTCAAGTCCTTTGCCATTTGTAAATTGAGATATTTGATTTTTTTCTCTGAAGTTGTAGTTCTTTATATATTCTGGATATTAACCCACTATCATGTATATAGTTTGCAAATATTCTCGTTCATCCATAAGTTGCCTTTCTCTCTATTGATTATATGCATTGATGCACAAAACTTTTAAGTTTTATATAGTCTCATTTGTGTATTTTTACTTTTACTGTTTTAGGTTGTGCCTTAGGTGTCAAAACCAAGTAAATCACTGCCAAGTACAGTGTCATGAAGTTTAACCATGAATTTTCTTCTAGGAGTTTTATAGCTTTAGGTTTTATTTTTAGGGCTTTAACCCACTTTGAGTTAATTTTTGTATGTGGTGTGAGTTAAAGGCCCACCTTCACTCATTTGCGTGTGTATATCCATTTTTCTGCATACATGCTGTTGAAGAGGCTGTCCTTTCCCCATTGAATGATCTTAGCATTTTTATCAAAGATTATTTGACCACATATGCAAGAGTTTATTTCTGGGCTTTGTTCTGTTCCAGTAGTTTGTTTGTCTTTATGCCAGAAAGGGGACGACAGAGGATGAGATGGCTGGATGGCATTACCGACTCTATGGACATGGGTTTGGGTATACTCTGGGAGTTGGTGATGGACAGGGAGGCCTGGCGTGCTGCGATTCATGGGGTTGCAAAGCGTCGGAGACGACTGAGCGACTGAACTGAACTGAACACTGTTTGAACACCATAGCTTTGTAGTATGTTTTGAAATCAGAAAGTGTGACTCCTCCAATTTTTGTTTTTACAAAATTATTTTGGGCACCTGGGATCCCTCAAGATTCTATGTGAATTTCAAGATGGATTTTTGTATTTCTGGAAAAAAAATGCCTTTGAAATTTTGATAGAGATTGCATTGAATCTATAGATTGTTTTGGGTATGGACATGTTAATATTAAGTCTTCTAATCCGTGAACATGCATTTCTGTGTGTTTGTGTGTATGTATATATATACACACACCATATATATATATATATATATATATATATATATATATATATATATATATATATACATACACACATACCATATTTTGTGTACAGTAGCTGCTTTAGTCATATCACTTCTGTCATTTCTAGATCTATTTCTTATAACTGATTTTTCTCCTTATATGGATTGTATTTTCCTTTTTGTTTGTGTTCCTGCTAATTTTTGTTGGATGCCAGAAATTATGAATTTGTTGTTTGGAGCTATCTTTTTTTTTTTTTTTTGGTATTCTTTTCAATATTTTGAGATTTGTTTTGGGATACTGTTAAGTTATTTGAAAGCAGTTCTTCAAAGCATGCTTTTTAAGCTTTGTTAGATGAATCCTGAGCATCCTTTAGTACAAGGCTAATTTTAGCATAATTTCTGGGACACTGCCCTCTCATTTGAGTCTTGATATTCCTCTGTCTCTGTGAACTTCAGTTTCATTTCCTAAAAACAAGGTCATTCCTCCATAAACATTGTATGATGATAAAAAGAAAAAATCAGGAAATTAACCTGATTAAAGTCAGGTTATATACTTTTGACAGGAATATCACAGACATAATGTTGTGTTCTTTCCTGTACATTATATCAAGAAACAAATTTCTCCTATTACTGATGATGATAATTTTTATCGTTTAGTTCTGATGATATCTGCCAGGTTTCTCCAAAGTTAAGTCATTATTTTACTCTTTGCAACTAATAAGTACCTTGTGGAGAGATCCTTTGATTATGTAAACATCCTGTTTCTCTCTAACTTGCCCATTGGCTTTAATATCTATTGGTGATTCTTGTACGAATCAGTTATCAGGATAGTTTCATAAAAGTTCTCATCACAAGGGAAAAAAAAATATGTAGCTATGTGAGGTGATGGTTAACTTACTGGGCTAATCATTTTGCTCTATATACATGTATCATACCATTATGTTATACAACCTAAGCTTATGCAATGTTAGGGCAATTATATCTCATTAAAATTGGTGGGGGGAGATGGTTGAAAATTGGTGATTTTCTTTTTCCCCAGTTCACTAATTTCTTCTGTGTTTATTAGCTTGTTTTCTGCTACAGAAAAAACTTCATTCTCTTATTTATTCATTCATTCTAGTATAGACTCATTGTTTCTTATTTTATTCTTTTGACAGTGTCCCTGTTATTCTTTGAGCACTTTAATTTTTTAAATGTTTTTTATTGTGGTAAAAGTCACATAGTATGAAATATACTATTTTAACCATATTTAGCATTTCAGTGGCACTAAGTACATTCACATTGTTGTGCAGCTGTCAACATCATACATGTACTGAATTTTCCACTTTCTTAAACTGAAACACTGTCCTCATTAAACACTAAGTCCCCATTCCCCATTCTGACCCCCATCCCTGGCCCCTGGCATCTATCAGTGTCCTTGCTGACTGAATTTGACTGTTCTTAGTACCTTGTGTAAGTGAGATCAAGTAGTATTTGTTTGCACCTACTCTATAATGTTTTTTTAAAGTTAATATATGTCTTGCAAACAGATTGTATCTTTGTTTTCCCCTTGTGCTATACAGTGAAAGAAAGAAAGTGAAGTCTCTCAGTCGTGTCCGACTCTTTGCAACCCCATGGGCTGTAGCCTACCAAGCTCCTCCGTCCATGGAATTTTCCAGGCAAGGGTACTGGAGTGGGTTGCCATTTCCTTCTCCACTGCTATACAGTAGGTTCTCATTAATTATCTGTTACTTTATACACAGTAGTGTGATGCCAGTCCCAATCCCCCACCCCCCAACTTTGTGTCCATACATTTCTTCTCTGTATCTGTGTCTCAATTTCTGCTTTGCAAACAAGTTCATCTGTACTATTTTTTTATAGATTCCACGTAAGTGAGTTATATGCAATATTTGTTTTCCTCTTTCTGACAGACTTCACTCTGTATGACAGTCTCTAGGTCCATCCACGTCTGTGTAAATGGCATAATTTCATTCATTTTTATGACTAATATGCCATTGTTATATATGTACCACATCTTCTTTATCCATTCTTCTGTTGATGGGCATTTCGGTAGCTTCCATGTCCTGGCTGTTGCCAATAGTGCCACTATGAATATTCGGGTGCATGTGTCTTTTGTAATTATGGTTTTCTCCTGGTATATGCCCAGGAGTAGGATTGCTGGATCATATGGTAGTTCTGCTTTCAGTTTAAGGAACCTCCTTGCTGTTCTCCTTAGTGACTGTATCAATTTATGTTCCCACCAACAGTGTTAGAGAGTTCCCTTTTCTCTGCACCCTGTCCAGTTTTTTTGGTGATGGTCATTCTGCCTGGTGTGAGGGGATACCTCATTGCAGTTCTGATTTGCTCTTCTCTAATAATGAGCGATGTGGAGCGTCTTTTCATGTGCTTATTGGACAAGTGTATGTCTTCTTTGGATAAATGTCTGTTTAGGTCTTCTGCCCACTTTTTAATTGGGTCGTTTTTCTGATATTGAACTGTATGAGCTGCCTGTATATTTTGGAGATTAACCCTTTGTCAACTGCTTTGTTTGCAGTTTTCTCCCATTCTCAGGGTCTTCTTTTCATCTTGTTTATAGTTTGCTTTGCTTTGCAAAAGCTTCTAAGTTTAATTAGGTGCCCCCCCCCCCTTTCTTCCATTCCTCTAGTACATAGGTCAAAAAAAAACATCTTGCTGTGATTTATGTCAGTCCTCTACCTATGTTTTCCTCTCATAGGTTTATAGTGTCTGGCCTCACATTAAGATCTTTAATCCATTTTGAATTTATTTTTTTGTATGGTATTAGGGAGTGTTCTAATTTCATCTTTTCACCTGTAGGTGTCCAGTTTTCCCAGCACCAGTTATTGAAAAGGCTATCTTTTCTACACTGTACATTCTTGTCTCCTTCGTCATAGATTAGGTGACTATAGGTGTGTTCGTTTATCTCTAGGCTTTCTCTCCTGTTCCATTGATATATATTTCTGTTTTTGTGCCAGTACCATACTGTCTTAATTACTGTAGTTTTGTAGTATAGTCTGAAGTCAAGGAGCCTGATTCCTCCAGCTCCATTTTTCTTTCTTATGATTGCTTTGGTTATTTGAGGTCTTTTGTGTTTCATACAGATTGTAAAAATTTTTGTTCTGTGAAAAATGCCATTGGTAATTTGATAAGGGTTGCATTGAATCTGTAGATTGCTTTTGGAGTTATAGTCATTTTCACAATATTGATTCTTGCAGTCCAAGAACATGATATATTTCTCTGTGATGCCTTTGATTTCTGTCATCAGTATCTTACAGTTTTCTGCATATAGATCTTTTGTCTCCTTGCTGCTGCTGCTGCTGCTGCTAAGTCGTTTTAGTCGTGTCCGACTTTGTCTCCTTAGGTAGGCTTATTCCTAAGTATTTTATTTTTGTTGCAGTAGTGAATGGGATTGTTCCCTTACTTTCTCTTACTGACTTTTCATTGTTAGTGTATAGGCATACAAGAGATTTTTGTGCCTTAATTTTGTATCCTGCAACTTTGCCAGATTCACTGATGAGTTCTAGTAGTTTTCTGTTAGAATATTTAGGATTTTCTATGTATAGTATCATGTCATCTACAGTGACAGTTTTCACTTCTTCTTTTCCAATTTGGATTCATTCATTTTATTTCTTTTCCTTCTCTAAGTGCTGTGGCTAGGGCTTCCATAACTATGTTGAACAATAGTAGTGAGAGTGGACATCCTTGTCTTGTTCCCGATCTTAGAGGAAATGCTTTCAGTGTTTCAACATTGAGAATGATGTTTGCTGTGGATTTGTCACATATGGCCTTTACTATTTTCAGGTAGGTTCTCTCTATGTCCACTTTCTGAAGACTTTTTTTCTTTTTTTTTGTAAATAGGTGTTGATTTTTGTCAAAAGTTTTTTCTAGGAACAGATAAGTGACCTGGAGGACAGAATGGTGGAAATCACTTCTGCAGAACAGAATATAGAAAAAAAGAATTAAGAGAAATGAAGACAGCCTAAGAGACCTTTGGGACAACATTAAACACACCGACATTCGCATTATAGGGGTCCCAGAAGGAGAAAAGAGAAGAAAGGACCTGAGAAAACATTTGAAGAGATAATAGCTGAAAGCTTCCTGAACATGGGAAAGGAAATAGTCACCCAAGTTCAGGAAGCACAGAGTCCCAGGAAGGATGAACCCAAGGAGAGAAACACTGAGACATATGGTAATCAAACTAACAAAAACTAAAGACAGAATAAAATATTAAAAGCAACAAGGGAAAAATGACAAATAACATACGAAAGAACTCCTATCAGTCTATCAGCTGATTTCTCAACAGAAGCTCTACAAGTCAGAAGGGAATGGAATGATATACTTAAAGTGGTGAAAAGAAAGAATCTAGAATACTAAGAATACCAGCCAAGAATACTCTACCCAGCAAGACTCTCCTTAAGATTTGACGGAGAAAACGAAAGTTTTCCAAAACAAGCAAAAATTAAGAGAATTCAGCGTCACCAAACCTTCACTTCAGTTCAGTTGCTCAGTCGTGTCTGACTCTTTGCGACCCCATGAATCTCAGTACGCCAGGCCTCCCTGTCCATCACCAACTCCTGGAGTTTACCCAAACTCATGTCCATTGAGTTGTGATGCCATCCAGCCATCTCATCCTAGGTTGTCTGTCCCCTTCTCCTGCCCCCAGTCCTTCCCAGCATCAGGGTCTTTTCCAGTGAGTCAACTCTTCGCATGAGGTGGCCAAAGTATTCGAGTTTCAGCTTCAACATCAGTCCTTCCAATGAACACCCAGGACTGATCTCCTTTAGGATGGACTGGTTGGATCTCCTTGCAGTCCAAGGGACTCAAGAGTCTTCTCCAACACCACAGTTCAAAAGCATCAACTCTTTGGCGCTCAGCTTTCTTCACAGTCCAACTCTCACATCCATACATGACTACTGGAAAAACCATAGCCTTGATTAGATGGACCTTTGTTGGCAAAGCAATGTCTCTGCTTTTTAATATGCTATCTAGGTTGGTCATAACTTTCCTTCCAAGGAGTAAGCATCTTTTAATTTCCATGGCCGCAATCACCATCTGCAGTGATTTTGTAGCCCCAAAAAATAAAGTCAGCCAATGTTTCCACTGTTTCCTCATCTATTTGCCATGAAGTGATGGGACCAGATGCCATGATCTTAGTTTTCTGAACGTTGAGCTTTAAGCCAACTTTTTCACTCTTTCACTTTCATCAAGAGGCTTTTTAGTTCCTCTTCACTTTCTGCCATAAGGTTGGTGTCATCTGCATATCTGAGGTTGTTGATATTTCTCCCCGCAATCTTGATTCCAGCTTGTGCTTCTTCCAGCCCATTGTTTCTCATGATGTACTCTGCATATAAGTTAAATAAGCAGGGTGACAATATACAGCCTTGACGTACTCCTTTTCCTATTTGGAACCAGTCTGTTGTTCCATGTCCAGTTCTAACTGTTGCTTCCTGACCTGCATACAGGTTTCTCAAGAGGTAGATCAGGTCGTCTGGTATTCCCATCTCTTTCAGAATTTTCTGCAGTTTATTGTGATCCACATAGTCAAAGGCTTTGGCATAGTCAATAAAGCAGAAATACATGTTTTTCTGGAACTCTCTTGCTTTTTCGATGATCCAGCAGATGTTGGCAATTTGATCTCTGGTTCCTCTGCCTTTTCTAAAACCAGCTTGAACAGCTGGAAGTTCACGGTTCACGTATTTCTGAAGCCCAGCTTGGAGAATTTTGAGCATTACTTTACTAGAGTGTGAGATGAGTACAATTGTGCAGTAGTTTGAGCATTCTTTGGCATTGCCTTTCTTTGGGATTGGGATGAAAACTGACCTTTTCCAGTCCTGTGGCCACTGCTGAGTTTTGCAAATTTGCTGGCATATTGAGTGCAGCCCTTTCACAGCATCATCTTTCAGGATTTGAAATAGCTCAACTGGAATTCCATCACCTCCACTAGGTTTGTTCGTAGTGATGCTTTCTGAGTCCCACTTGACTTCACATTCCAGGATCTTGCTCTAGGTGAGTGATCACACCATCATGGTTATCTCTGTCGTGAAGATCTTTTTTGTACAGTTCTGTGTATTCTTGCCACCTCTTCATATCTTCTGCTTCTGTTAGGTCCATACCATTTCTGTCCTTTATTGAGCCCATCTTTGCCTGGAATATTCCCTTGGTATCTCTAATTTTCTTGAAGAGATCTCTAGTCTTTCCCATTCTATTGTTTTCCTCTGTTTCTTTGCAATGGTCACTGAGGAAGGCTTTCTTATCTCTCCTTGCTATTCTTTGAAACTCTGCATTCAAATGGGAATATCTTTCCTTTTCTCCTTTGCTTTTTGCTTCTCTTCTTTTCACATATCAATAATTCTCTTAAATGTAAATGGATTAAATGCACCAACCAAAAGGCATAGACTGGCAGGGTGGATGAAAACATGTGCACATATGCACTTCCACTTAACCACATCACTCTGCTTGACCCCCCCCCCCAAATTGTATGTGATTTTTTTATATTGTTAAGTTAATCATGTTACCATTATGGCTTGCATTTTTAACTGTCTTTTATTTGTTTGTCTGGCTATTGACTGTGAAAACTGATAAACATCTTTTACTATTGTGATTAAGTAACTATTACTCAATATCATTGTTAACAGAAAAATAATAGAACTCTATATCACCAAAACCAAGATCTAATAGAAAGACCTGTAGTCACTTTTTAAAATCCAGATGCATATCAGAATTATCTTGATATGTTCCAGATACGTTTCTAACCAGCAATCATGTTTAAAAACAGCTGGACTATATGATGATCTTTTATTTCTCTCTATCTTGTTTCACTTTTTCTGTTTCATTTTCAGTGCTCCCATTTCATTTAGTTTATGTTCTCTAGTTTCTCCATCTCTTCTCATTTGTTTTTTGATGTTCTTTCTCAAACCTTTATCAAGTGTAGTAGAAAAGTTTTTGTATATGTATATATAAATATGTATAATATATACTTTAGAAAACAGGAATTTTTGCCTAAATAAAAAAACTAGGACATTTTGATTCTACTTTTTGACTTAGTATGAATAGAATGCTAGATTTGTAATTTAAAAAATAGATGTGCAACAAGCAACAAAGGTTTACTGCATAGCATAGGGAACTATAGTGAAAATTAATTTCAAAAATAATGTATGTATATTTGTATAACTGAATCACCTTGCTGTGTATCTGAAACATTTTCAGTCAGTTGTACTTCAATTAAAAAAAACACATATTTTATTAAAAAGGCTTTTTCTGTGTCTGTTGAGATCATATGGTTTTTATTCTTCAATTTGTTATTATGGTGTATCATGTAGATTAATTTGCCTATATGGAAGAAAACTTGCATCCTTGGGATAAATCACAATTGGATCATGATGTATGATCCTTTTAATGTGTTATTGGATTCTGTTTGCTAGTATTTTGTTGAAGATTTCTGTATCTGTGTTCATCAGTGATACTGGTCTTTAATTTTCTTTCTTGTGGCATCCTTTGTCTCGTTTGCTATCAGAGTGACGGTGGCCTCACAGATTGAGCTTGGAAGTGATCCTTCCTCTGCAGTTTTTTGGAACAGTTTGAGAAGGGTAGGTGTTAGCGCTTTGCTAAATGTTTGCTAGAATTTACATGTGAAGTCATCTGGTCCTTGACTTCTGTTTGTTGGAAGTTTCAATTTCATTACTTACAGTTGGTCTGTTCATACTTCTGTTTCTTCCTTGTTCAGTTTTAGAAGATTGTACCTTTCTAAGAATTTGTCCATTTCTTCCAAATTATCCATTTTATTAGCATATAGTTGCTTGTAGTAGCCTCTTATAATCCTTTGAATTTCTGCTGTATCAGTTGTGATTTCTCCTTTTTCACTTCTAATTATGTTGATTTGTATCCTCTCTCCCCTTTTTTTTTTAATTGAGATCTCTGACTCAAAAGATTTATCAATTTTGTCTCTCAAAGAACCAACTTTTAGTTTCATTGATCTTTGGTATTGTTTTCTTAACTTCTGTTTCATTTATTTCTGCTGATTTTTATGATTTCTTTCCTTCTACTAACTTTGAGCTTTCTTTGTTCTTCGTTCTTTGGTTGCTTTACTTGTAAGTTTAGATTTGAAATTTTTCTTATTTCTTGAGGTAGGATTGTATTGCTGTGAATTTCCCTCTAAGAACCGCTGTTGCTGCATCCCATAGGATTTGGGTCATCGTGTTTTCATTGTCATTTACATCTATGTACTCTCTGATATTTTCTTTGATTTCTCTAGTGATCTTGTGGTTATTTAGTAGCTTATTGTTTAGCCTTCATGTGTTTGTGTTTCTTATAGTTTTTTTTTTTTTTTTCCTATAGTTGATTTCTAATCTCACAGCATTGTGGTCAAAAAAAGATCCTTGAAACAATTTCAGTTTTCTTCAGTTTAACAGGGCTTGATTTGTGACCCATGATGTGATTAATTCTGGAAAAAGTTCCATGTACACTTGAGAAGAATGTGTATTCTGCTGCTTTTGGATAGAATGTCCTATAAATATCAATTAAGTCTATCTGGTCTAATGTGTGATTTAAAGCTTGTGTTTCCTTCCTTTCTATCTGGGTGATCTGTCCATTGGTATAAGTGGGGTATTAAAATCTCCTACTGTTATTGTGTTACTGTTGATTTCCCTTTTATGGCTGTTAGTCTTTGCTTTATGTATTGAGGTGCTCCTGTGTTGGGTGCATAAATATTTATAGTTGTATCTTCTTCTTGGATTGATCTGTTAATCATTATATAGTATCTTTTTTTTGTCTCTTGTAACAGTCTTTGTTTTAAAGTCTGTTTTGTCTGATATAAGTATCACTACTCTGGCTTTCTTTTAATTTGCATTTGCATGGAATATCTTTTTCTGCTCCCTTACTTTCAGCCTGTGTGTGTCAGTAGGTCTCAAGTGGGTGTCTTGTAGATAATATATACAGGTCTTGTTTTTGTATCCATTCAGCCAGTCTGTGTCTTTGGCAGCATTTAATCCATTTATGTTCATATTATCAATATGTTAACATTTTCTTAATCGTTTTGGGTTTGTTTTTTATAGGTCTTTTTCTTCTCTTGTTTCTCTCTTAGAGAAGCTCCTTTAAAATTTGTTGTAAAGCTGATTTGGTGGTGCTGAATTCTTAGCTTTTATCTATCTGTAAAGCTTTTGATTTCTCCATTGAACCTGAATGAGATCATTGCTGAGTAGAGTTATCTTTGTTGTAGGCTTTTCCCTTTCATCACTTTAAATATATCCTGTCACTCTCTTGGCCTGCAGAGTTTCTGTTGAAAGATCAGCTGATAACCTTAGGGGGTTTCCCTGGTGTATTATTTGTTGTTTTTCTCTTGCTGCTTTTAATATTTTTTCTTTGAACTTAACTTTTGTTATTTTGATTAATATGTGTCTTGGTGTGTTTCTCCTTGGGTTTATCCTATGTGGGACTCTGTGCTTCTTGGACCTGGGTAGCTGTTTTCTTTCCCATGTTAGGAAAGTTTTTGACTGTTATCTCTTCAAATTTTTCTCAGCCGATTTCTGTTTCTCTTCTTCTGGGATCCCTATAATTTGGATATTGGTGCGTTTAATGTTGTATCTGAGGTCTCTGAGACTCCTCATTTCTTTTCATTCTTTTTGTCTTTATTCTACTCCTTGGCAGTTATTTCCACCATTGTATCTTCCAGTTCACTTATTTGTTCTTCTGCCTCAGTTATTCTGCTATTGATTCTTTCTGGTGTATTTTTCATTTCAGTTATTGTGCTTCTTATGACTGTTCTTTAGTTCTTCTAAGTCCTTGTTAAACATTTCTTGTATTTTGGATCCATACCTCTGTTGTATTTGTGAGATTTTGGATCATCTTTACTATCATTTCTCTGAGTTCTTTTCAGGTAGATTACGTATTTCTTTTTTTCATCTGTTTGGTCTTGTAGGTTTTTGCTTGGCTTTTTCATCTGCAACAAATTTTCTATTATGTTATTTTTGTTGATACGTGGGGCTGTGTTCCTGTCTTATTGGTTGTTTGGCCTGTGGCATCCAGCACTGGAGTTGGGTGGACTGGAGTTTGCCAGCAGTTGGGTGGAGCCAGGTTGTGGTGCTGAGATGAGGACCTCTGGGAAAGTTCACACCGATTAGTATTACCTGAAGCCAGTTAATATTCCCTGAGCCCTGAAGTTCTCTGTTGGTCCAGCAGCTTGATCTCAGTGCTCTCACCACAAAGTCTCAGACCTACCCTGGTCTATGAACCAAGAACCTGCAAGCCACATGGTGTGGCATGAAAGGAAAAAAAAAAAAATAACAACAAACAAAAAAGAGCAGAACAAGAAGAAAGGATAAAAAATAAAATTAAAAAACTGAAAAGTTTATTAGGTAAAATAAAAACAAAATGAAACGATAAATAAGCACAAGAACAAAAATGTAAAAAAAATTGTTTTAATTTTTAAGAAAATTTAAAAAAATAAAAATTTCCTGGTGATTCCATTGTCAGTGTCCTTGCCCCTACAGTGAGCTACATCCAACCTTCTCCTCCCCAGGAGTGCCTCCAAGACCTCTAGGTAGGTCTCTGGACCCACTGTGTCAGCCTCACCTTGTTACTTTCCCCATCATCTGCTCTTGAAGCTGGCCTGGAGTACACATGTCCAAGGGGCCAGATGGGGCGCTGACTTCCGTGGACATGCCCACAGGGGCCAGTGCAGCAGGGGGAGGCTTTAGAGTGGGAGGGCATTGCAAATTGAGCACTTTAATTTCTGACTTGACAAGATGTTCTAGGATCACCTTGTCAGGTCTCTATGCCAGCCCTGAAATTAGACATTTCTTTAAGGAGCCTTGGTTTCTTTACTGTAGTAGGGGAAAAAAAAAAGTGAAAGTGAAGTTGCTCAGTTGTGTCTGACTATTTGCGACCCCATGGACTGTAGCCTGCCAGGCTCCTCCATCCATGGGATTTTCCAGGCAAGAGTACTGGAGTGGGTTGCCATTTCCTTCTCCAGAATAGTATTTAAATATTTACTTGTTAGATGTACTTATTGCTACTGAGAAATTGTTGCATCTAAGCCCTCTTAGTGGATATAGCTGAGTGTGTTGATTATGTGTGAGTATGTATGTGTGCGGATGTATGTGATACATACCTTTACTTTTAGAAACTATTATTGAGTTAACCAGTGTCATGGCAGCTAAAAATTTAAAAAGTGAGTCTACTCTTAGGTTGCATTACTAAGTGATTATGTTCATTATAAATCCACAATTGTTTTGCATTCTTCAGACAAATAGATTGTTTTGTTGGCCAACTAGATTCCAGGAATTTAGATCTTACCTGATAAGGAAGGTGACTGGATGGAGAGAGGTTTGAAAGGCATGTTATGTGAAGAACAGTTGAAGGAGGTAGATATATTTAATCTAGAGAAAGGAAAGATTAACACGAGCATGTACTTGCTGTATTATTTTATTTGAAGGCAGAAGATGTGGTAAATTTATTCTGTGCTCATGTAGAGTATAATACTGTTCATGGGGTTCTCAAGGCAAGAATAGTGAAGTGGTTTGCCATGCTCTTCTCCAGTGGACCACAATCTGTCAGACCTCTCCACCATGACCCATCCGTCGTGGGTGGCCCCACACGGCATGGCATAGTTTCATTGATTGAGATAGACAAGGCTGTGGTCCGTGTGATCAGATTAGCTAGTTTTCCCTGTCTAGCCCCTGTCGGCCGCCACTCCCAGCCCCCGGGCCCCGGCCCGCCCTAGGCCCTGTCTGTCGCCGCCCCCGGCCCCCGGCCCCTGGCCCCTGGCCCCCAGCCCGGCCTAGCCCCTGTCGGCCGCCGCCCCCGGCCCCCCGGCCCGGCCTAGGCCCTGTCGGTCGTGGCCCCTGGCCCGGCCTAGCCCGTGTCGGCCGCCGACAAAAAAAAAAAAAAGATAGGACACTGAAAGATGAACTCCCCAGGTCAGTAGGTGCCCAATATACTAATGGAGATCATTGGAGAAATAACTCCAGAAAGAATGATGGGATGGAGCCAAAGCAAAAACGATACCCAACTGTGGATGTGACTGGTGCCAGACGCAAAGTCCGATGCTGTAAAGAGCAATATTGCATAGGAACCTGGAATGTTATGTCCATAAATCAAGGCAAATTGGAAGTGGTCAAACAGGAGATGGCAAGAGTGAACGTCAACATTCTAGGAATCAGCGAACTAAGATGGACTGGAATGGGTGAATTTAACTCAGATGACCATTATATCTACTACTGTGGGCAAGAATCCCTTAGAAGAAATGGAGTAGCCATCATGGTCAACAAAAGAGTCCGAAATGCAGTACTTGGATGCAATCTCAAAAACGATAGAATGATCTCTGTTCGTTTCCAAGGCAAACCATTCAATATCACGATAATCCAAGTCTATGCCCCAACCAGTAATGCCAAAGAGGCTGAAGTTGAACGATTCTATGAAGACCTACAAGACCTTTTAGAACTAACACCCAAAAAAGATGTCCTTTTCATTATAGGGGACTGGAATGCAAAAGTAAGAAGTCAAGAACCACCTGGCGTAACAGGCAAGTTTGGCCTTGGAGTACAGAACGAAGCAGGGCAAAGGCTAATAGAGTTTTGCCAAAGAACGCACTGGTAATAGCAAACACCCTATTCCAACAACACAAGAGAAGACTCTACACGTGGACATCACCAGATGGTCAACACCGAAATCAGATTGATTATATTCTTTGCAGCCAAAGATGGAAAAGCTCTATACAGTCAGCAAAAACAAGACCGGGAGCAGACTGTGGCTCAGATCATGAACTGCTTATTGCCAAATTCAGACTTAAATTGAAGAAAGTAGGGAAAACCACTAGACCATTCAGGTATGACCTAGATCAAATCCCTTATGAGTATACCGTGGAAGTGACAAATAGATTTAAGGGTCTAGACCTGATAGACAGAGTGCCTGATGAAATATGAACAGAGGTTCGTGACATTGTACAGGAGACAGGGATCAAGAAAATCCCCATGGAAAAGAAATGCAAAAAAGCAAAATGGCTGTCTGAGGAGGCCTTACAGATAGCTTGGAAGAGAAGAGAAGCGAAAAGCAAAGGAGAAAAGGAAAGATATTCCCATCTGAATGCAGAGTTCCAAAGAATAGCAAGGAGAGATAAGAAAGCCTTCCTCAGCGATCAATGCAAAGAAATAGAGGAAAACAACAGATTAGGAAAGACTAGAGATCTCTTCAAAAAAATTAGAGATACCAAAGGAACATTTCATGCAAAGATGGGCTCGATAAAGGACAGAAATGGTATGGACCTAACAGAAGCAGAAGATATTAAGAAGAGGTGGCAAGAATACACAGAAGAACTGTACAAAAAAGATCTTCACGACACAGATCATCACGATGGTGTGATCACTCACCTAGAGCCAGACATCCTGGAATGTGAAGTCAAGTGGGCCTTAGAAAGCATCACTACGAACAAAAGCTAGTGGAGGTGATGGAATTCCAGTTGAGCTATTTCAAATCCTCAAAGGTGGTGCTGTGAAAGTGCTGCACTCGATATGCCAGCAAATCTGGAAAACTCAGCAGTGGCCACAGGACTGGAAGAGATCAGTCTTCGTTCCAATCCCAAAGAAAGGCAATGCCAAAGATTGCTCAAACTACCGCACAATTGCACTCATCTCACATGCTAGTAAAGTAATGCTCAAAATTCTCCAAGCCAGGCTTCAGCAATACGTGAACCGTGAACTTCCAGATGTTCAAGCTGGTTTTAGAAAAGGCAGAGGAACCAGAGATCAAATTGCCAATATCCACTGGATCATCGAAAAAGCAAGAGAGTTCCAGAAAAACATCTGTTTCTGCTTTATTGACTATGCCAAAGCCTTTGACTGTGTGGATCACAATAAACTGTGGAAAATTCTGAAAGAGATGGGAATACGAGACCATCTGACCCGTCTCTTGAGAAACCTGTATGCAGGTCAGGAAGCAACAGTTAGAACTGGACATGGAACAACAGACTGGTTCCAAATAGGAAAAGGAGTCCGTCAAGGCTGTATATTGTCACCCTGCTTATTTAACTTATATGCAGAGTACATCATGAGAAACGCTGGGCTGGAAGAAACACAAGCTGGAATCAAGATTGCGGGGAGAAATATCAATAACCTCAGATATGCGGACGACACCACCCTTATGGCAGAAAGTTAAGAAGAACTAAAGAGCCTCTTGATGAAGGTGAAAGAGGAGAGTGAAAAAGTTGGCTTAAAGCTCAACGTTCGGAAAACTAAGATCATGGCATGTGGTCCCATCACTTCATGGGAAATAGATGGGGAAACAGTGGAAACAGTGTCAGACTTTATTTTTTGGGGCTCCAAAATCACTGCTGATGGTGATTGCAGCCATGAAATTAAAAGACGCGTACTCCTTGGAAGGAAGGTTATGGCCAATCTAGATAGCATATTTAAAAGCAGAGACATTACTTTGCCAACAAAAGTACGTCTAGTCAAGGCTATGGTTTTTCCAGTGGTCATGTATGGATGTGAGAGTTGGACGGTGAAGAAAGCTGAGCACCGAAGAATTGATGCTTTTGAACTGTGGTGTTGGAGAAGACTCTTGAGAGTCCCTTGGACTGCAAGGAGATCCAATCAATCCATCCTAAAAGAGATCAGTCCTGGGTGTTCATTGGAAGGTCTGATGTTGAAGCTGAAACCCCAATACTTTGGGCACCTCATGCGAAGGGTTGACTCATTGGAAAAGACCCTAATGCTGGGTAGGATTGAGGGCGGGAGGAGAAGTGGACGACAGAGGATGAGATGGTTGGATGGCATCACTGACTCGATGGACATGGTTTTGGGTAGACTCCGGGAGTTGGTGATGGACAGAGAGGCCTGGCGTGCTGCAATTCATGGGGTCGCAAAGAGTCGGACACGAGTGAGCGACTGAACTGAACTGAACTGTAGAGTATAATACAGGTGAGTGTAACTCAAGAAAGACAACCATCTTATCTTTGCATAAGGAAATTTTGAGGCAAGCTCTCTTCTAATAGAGTGAATTGCCTTGAGGAATCCTCAAACTAAGTTATTGTCTTTTCAATTGGTAGAAAAGTTTGCCCATTTTCATATAATTAATTTGTACCTTGAGAAGTTGAAAGTACGTGAAATATGTCTAAGCATGCCATATTTAGTGGCTTGTTAGTTAATTGTATTGGCCATATTTAGTTAACTGTATGTGTTATGAGTGCCCCAGAGGAAAAGGTTCTGCTGTGTAAGAAACAACATGCTTATAGTTTTCTCTTGTATGTTTATAATGCACAGCAACATAGTAGGCTCTGGGAAGTCCTCAAGTAAGGAAACTTGTTTGACTATTTCTAATCTAGTGGATTTAGGGGATAGTTGAGACTGGAGATGTAATCTTCATATATAGTAGTCATTACATACACATGGTATTTAAACCAAGATATTTTGAAGTGATTACCAAGGGACTGAGTGAAGACAGATGTCAAGGAATGAGATAAGGGAGAAGATGGGAGCCAGCAAAGAAACTGAGGAATAGCCAGAAAGTCAGGGGCAATCCCAAGAGAGTGGTTTTCTGGAGGGTAAGTGACTATTGTTCTGGGTGGCGGGAACATAGTCAGCTGTGTTGTATACTGCTGATTAGATGAGGAACTGAGACTTGACCATTGGATTTGGCAACCTGAGTTCATTGATGTCCTTAAAGAGAGCTTTCATTGGAGTGTGGGCAGCAACCATATGCTTGGATTGAAGAGAGTAAGTGGAGAAATTGGAGGAGATAGCAAAATTTTGCTGTGAAGGGAAGAACAGAAATGGAATATTTCCTTTTGTTGAGCACATACCTTCTGTGTATACAGTCATCCGTTGGTACTCGCAAGGATTGGTTCCACGACTCCCTACTGGGGATACCAAGATTAACTGGTGCTCAAATCCTTTATATAAAAAGGCATTGTACTATATAGCTGGAGAGATTAGGTAGGCGCCAATGAAAAGAATGAGTTATACATGGTTGAGCTATTGGTTCTGGTTAAATGGTAGTTGTAGTATATTAGAAAGTACTTTCCTCTGTGGTATGAATTTGGATGGGCTAGAAAGTGAAGTGTTGGTTTCCTGATTTTAGAAAACTCCCTCAGACACAAGAATGTTATGAGTCTAATTGCTATTAAACTGTGTTGCATTCCTGAATTTCAGGCAGTTTAGGTCAGTTGGCATGGTAGTAGTAATATGAAGCAAAACCCCCAAATTTCATTTTCATTAACCTTGAATTGATGATCTGGACATATTAATAATGCTATTGTTACATGAAATAATGAAGTTTGATCACCAACCATAGGTTCACTTTAAAAATGACTCAGTTTCCAAAAGTAGTTCACTTGTCCTATAAGAAGTTACCTGGTATATTTTAAGCCACACGTCCTAGTTTTAAATTGGCCACTTTAACTATGAGACGAGAAAACCCAGGGGACACAGTTTGATTCTTACCTCTACTTCACCATTAATGCTGCATCTACTTTCTTAAAACTAATTCCAAGTTCAGTCCTTATATATGTATGCTTTTGCTGTAGTTTCAGTTACTTATTGTAAGGGAGTGAAGATGTTAGATGCTTGTGCTTACTTAGTCCACTCTTTTTTTTGTTTTTTTTGGCTGTGCTGGATGGCATGTGGAATCCTAGTTCACAGACCAGGAATCAAACTCACATCCTCTGCACTGGAAGCATGGAGTCTTAACCACTGGAACCCAGAAAAGTCCCCATCCCTCTTTTCCCTGGTAGTTTCAAATATTTAAATCTTAAGTTGTTCTTCATTAAGTCACTTGAACGTCATTGTTTATATATTCTCACCATTTAATTTCCTGTGATGATCTGGTCCTAGAAGAGTCCAAAGTAACTTGTCAAATAGGTCAGAACAAGGAAAAAGTCATTTTAGAGTGAGAAATTACCACCAGGACTAGAAGGCAAGCATGAAAATATATTTGATAATCCATATGGCTTGACTGTAGGGTATGTGTGGATGGCAGATTGGAGTGGGTAGTTAAGAGGTCATGTGTGGAAGAAGGTAGAGATGATGGATGCTGCTGGTTATAAAAACAGTGAATCTGTGATCAGGTTGTAAAGGAAAGGTCTTTTGTATACTATGCTGATACAACTCTTTTGGTAGGTAATAGGAAATTAATAGAGATTTTTAAGAAGAGAAACATGAAGTCAGTATTTTAGACAGATAAATGGTGAAAGTGAAGAAGTAATAAGAGACCGTTAGGGTAGTCCTGGTAATAGATAATACGAGCTTGGACTAAGCATGTGGTAGTGGGGCCAACGGAGAAGGCAATGGCATCCCATTCCAGTACTCGTGCCTGGAAAATCCCATGGACGGAGGAGCCTGGTAGGCTGCTGTCCATGGGGTCGCACAGAGTTGGACACGACTGAAGCGACTTAGCAGCAGCAGCAGCAGCAGCAGCAGTGGGGCCAGGGACAGGTTATGTAAGAGATATTTTGCCCGTGTGATAGATAGACTATATTAACTTATTCCTTCATATTTATCGAATGGTTCCCATGTGCCAGGAATAGAATTGGTGGTGGTGGGAAAGGGAAAGAGACAAAGACTCTAGGGTTCCTTAAGTACTGAGTTGAGTAGATAGTAAATGAATAGTAGGTTAGAGGAGGGAAAGTGCATTTTAGCTTTGTTTTTCCCTGGAGGTAGTTGTCGCAGATTCACAGAAAAGCTTAATCTTGGTCCTACATTTTCTGTTTAGTATCTTGATTTTATGAAAAGAATTGAAACTGAATGTCTTCCCTTTACTTCCCTCTGTTAGAAATAACAGAAGTAAAATTGCAGCTGTTGTTAGTTTTGCATCCTATTTTAGAATATTTAAATTTTGCTTTTTAGTTGAGTCATTAACTTAGAAGACTGTCATTAGTACATAAAAAATAAGTACTAAAAAGTAAATTTAGGGATTTGTGAGTAAAAATGAAGTTCAGTCAGTTCGGTTCAGTTGCTCAGTTGTGTCTGACTCTTTGGGACCCCGTGGCCTGCAGCACACCACGCTTCCCTGTCCATCACCAACTCCTGGAGCTTGCTCAAACCCACATCCATCGAGTTGGTAATGCCATCCAACCATCTCATCCTCTGTCGTCCCCTTCTCCTCCTGCCTTCAGTCTTTCCCAGCATCAGGGTCTTCTCCAGTGAGTCAGCTTCAGCATCAGTCCTTCCAGTGAATATTCAGGACTGATTTCCTTTAGGATGGACTGATTTGATCTCCTTGCTGAACAAAGGACTATCAAGAGTCTTCTCCAACACCACAGTTCAAAAGCATCAATTCTTCTGCTCTCAGCTTTCTGTATGGTCCAACTCTCATATCCATACGTGACTATTGGAAAAACCATAGCTTTGACTATAGAATCACATAATTTTCCTTCACTGAAACCAAATGAAAATAGGAAAAAGTGGGTGGGGGGAGAGGAGAGGGCAAAAAAATGGAATAGAATCTGGAAAAAGAGGTATATGCAACCTTATGCCAAATACTTCAAAAAGTAGAGACCAGAAAAGAAGGAGAAAATACTAGATGTATCTGTCAAGGTTTATAATTCCAGCCCTATATCCAAGAAGCCAGGCTAAGGAAAGATGAGCTCTATAAAACATGAAGTAGTCTCACTAGTTCTGTTAAGGGAGGCAGATCTAAGGGATGAGTAGGGAGCAAAAAGTCAACAAAAAATCCCTAAAGACCCTCACATACTATTTCTGAGCCTCATACTGTCAAGGAGCATTGACATTCTGAAATGTACTCTGGTTAAGGATAAGAACCAAAACCCATGAAGATAGATAGGATAGTCCCCTGATAGGGGCATGGATCCTGGTAGAGGATACTGAATGACTTTTCTGCAGTGGCTGTTCTCAGTTCAAACTTTTCCTAACCATTGATGGATTATAGAAAAAAAGATTAATACAGCACTATCCAGTTCTCAAACTGAAGTTTGTGTGTACTGTGTGCATGGACATGTATGTACAGAAATAAAAGTGGTCCTGAGTAAGAAGGATGTTGAAATCGTCAAAGAGAACCTATTGGATATCAGAATAAGTAAGAGCTTCAGTGTAGCCCTCCTCATGTTAAACATAATCAAGATTTTATTTTTAATGACATGGCAACTCTAAAAATACACTACAGGGAAGAAAAAAAAAGACCATGAAAAAAGCAATAGGACTATCCTACATTAGCATAACTTGTATTCCCAAAATAGAAACTCCAACAAATGGAACAGAAAAAGATTTAAGGAAAAAAAAAAAGAAAAAAAATTTATGAGATTAAAAAGTAACACTTTCAGGTTGAAAGACTCTAAAGAGCAGGAACAATTTCATGAAACAATGAAAAAATGACTATACCCTCATAGTTCTTAACTTCAGAAATAAGCAGAGAATTATTTTGGAATCCTAGCCAACATGAAAATCTGACTTACATGGGGAGGTGGGATGCAGGGATCTAGCTGACTGCAAACTTCTCAATTATATACATACAGTTCCAAAAGACAAGCCAACAACATTTATGAAGTTTTGATGGCAAAAAAATATATATATACATATATTGTATATCAAAACTATTATATACAACAGTATTAGATTTGGTTTGGCTGCTAATAATAGTTGCTAAAGCTGTAAGGATTTATGATCTTGGATACAAGAAGTGTGGAGGTCCAGAACTGGTATGGTGGTTTCACTAGGCAACCTAGGTTCCTTCCTGTCTATGAACATACCTAGCTTCTGTCTCAAGGTCACTATCCATGGTACCTGCTGTAACTTTGGCCGTTAGAACAGCATTCCAAGGAGCAGGAAATAGAAAGGGGGAAAAGAACAAAGGGCTTTCTCCAACTGAGATTTCTCTAAGGGGCGTAACTTGGAAGTTGTACCTAATACCTCTTGTGTCTGGACCAGAACATAGTCATAGCCACATCTGGCTTAGGAAAGGTCTTTATCTTGTGCAGCAGTGTGCTCAGCAAAATTTTGCAAAAGGAAGAGGAAGATGGAATAGTGAGAGTCAACTAGCAGTCTCTGGTGATTTTTTTTTTTTTTAACAGACATTCTCTTCTTTATCAACCATTTCTTCTCATTTGACCTTGACTTCTGTCTCTTCCACTCCATTTGAATTGCTCCTACCAATTAATTCTAACTTCTGTTTTGTTTAATCCAGTGATCTCTTAGCAGCCTACTCTTCTGTAAAAGACCCTCCTCTCTCGGGCCCTCTTTTTTCACTTCTTTGAGTAGTAGTAGACTTGAGGCTGAACCCTTTCCTTCTCTAATTATAATTATCTTAGTTGATATGGCAGTCACATGATTTTATTGAAATCATCTCTGAAAGGCACAGGTGTTAAATTTTGTTTAGTTTTGACCTCAACCTGTATAGCCTACCTCTGAATTTTTTTTTTTCCCCAATATTGCTAAAGCTTCTTTTTGTTTTTCATCAGATGGATCTTTTTTTTTATGTTCTTTTTTATGCAACTTTATTTTTGGTTGCACTGAATCTTTGTTGCTGCAAGGGCCTTTCTCTAGTTGGGGTGAGCAGGGGCTACTCTCCAGTTGTGGTGCATGGGCTTCTCATTGCAGTAGCTTCTCTTTCTGTGGAGCCCAGGCTCTAGGGCACCTCTGCTCAATAGTTTGTGGTGCATGGGCTTAGTTGCCCTGCGGCATGTGGGATCTTCTTGGACCAGGGATCGAACCCATGTCTCTTGTATTGGCAGGTGAGTTCTTTACCACTGAGCCACCAGGGAAGACCCCCCCCCCCCCGATTTTAAATGTTGGCTGTGTATTCGTGACTTTTATACCCATATTTCTATCCCTCATCTTTATCTTGAGCTCAGACTCAAGGATCTAACTACTTGTTGGACATATTTATTTTTCTGTCTAGTAGGTAATGTCCCCTTAACAAGCCTAAATCATATTTTTTTTGTATTACTCTCATAAACCTTTTCTTTTTTTTAATGGGAGTCCATCTCAGAAAAATGGTTCAAACCAAAAATTTAGATTTCTCTCCCTTATCTTTCCCTCCATTCTGCCCCAAACTAGTCCGTTCTTAGATCTTATTGATTTTACCTATAAATAAAATTCAAAACTGTATACCCATTGCCATCTCTACTGCTTGCATCTGAGCCCAGCATACTGTCAGCTTCTGTGTGAGTCTGACTTTCTTAACTAGCCTTGCTGTTTTCACTCTGAATTCTTCAGTCCAGTCCTTTCTCTTCATAGCTCTGAGTGGTCTTTGCAAGTTAGATTATCACTGCTTTGCTGAAATCACTTCAGTGGCTTCCTATCTTTATAATAAAATTATTGCTGTGATGTCTGAGACCCTATGAAAAAGCTCTTTTTCTCCCTTTCATATTTCATCTTGAGCCAGTGTCATCTGTGTCCATTATACTTGTGTCACACAGGCCTCCTTCCTGCTTCTTAGAAATTCTAAGCTCATTCTTACCTAGGGTCTTTGTGCTTACTACTGTTCCCTCTGCTCAGGATGTCCTCCCGTGATTCTTAGCCTGTCTGTCCTCATCCTTCAGATCTCAATTAACATGTCATCTCAGAGGGGACTTCTTTGGCCATCTTTTCCAAAAGTGCTGCACTCCATCCCAACTATATCTCCCTGTTTATTTCCTTCATAGTACCACCTCAACACAAAATTATCTTGATGTTAATTTATCTTGTCCTGCTGTTAATTTATCTTCTCTCTTTACATTGTAATTTGTTTCATGGCAGGAACCTTGGTTTTGTTTACTCTTATGTCCTTAGTTCCTGCGACAGTGCAGTATTAGTAAGTCAGATACTGGCTGAAACATCTCTCATATTCATGGTATTTTTAGTGAGTAATTTTTGATCTCCAAATACTTTTTGAAGTTCTATTAAAACCTTAAAACGTTGTATTATCATTTCATGCATTATTTTGATAATGGAGTACCTGGAACACTAACTTAGTTAATATTTTTAGTAGACATCTCTAATAACATATTCATATTTGAATGGAGTCTTGACAGTTGATGTAAAAAAATTTCTTGTGAGTAAATGAGGAAGTTAAACTATTTAGATCGTATTTCATTGTTGACTTCTCCAAAGGGCACAACAGTTAAAAATGAGAATCACTTACCCAGTACACTGTCAAATGAGTATTCAAATGACCTCTTAAGTATTTAAAAAAAAGAAAGCCCAAAGGAATGCTATCAATAGAGATTTCATAGGTATGTGCTAAAGTTAAGAAGCTACTTTAAAGGACATATAGGGTGGGTTGGTTGTACACATCAGAAAGTTCTACAGAGGGTATTCTGGGTATTAAGATTATAACTCTAGGGATTCTCTTAGATTTCACAATAGTGCAACATGTTTTTGTAAATACAGATTTAGAGAGAGTTGTTGTTCGGTCGCCCAGTTTTGTCCGACTTTTTGCAACCCCAGGAACTGCAGCATGCCAGGCCTCCCTGTCACTCACCATCTCCCATAGTTTGCCCCAAGTTCATGTTCATCGTATCAGTGATGCCATCCAGCCATCTCATCCTTGGACATCCCCTTCTCCTTCTGCCCTCAATCTTTCCCAGCATCAGGGACTTTTCCAATGAGTTGGCTGTTCACATCAGGTGACCACAATACTGGAGCTTCAGCTTCAGCATCAGTCCTTCCAGTGAGTATTCAGGGTTGATTTCCTTTAAGATTGACTGATTTGATCTCCTTGCTATCCAAGAAACTCTCAGGAGTCTTCTCCAGCGCCACAGTTTGAAGGCATCAATTCTTTGGTGCTTTGCCTTCCTTCTTTATGGTCCAGATCTCACAAATATACGTGGCCACTGGTAAGACCATACATAGCCTTGACTATATGGGCTTTTGTCAGCAAAGTGATGTCTTTGCTTTTCAACACACTGTTTCGGTTTGTCATAGCTTTCCTGCCAAGAAGCAAATGTCTTCTGATTTCATGGCTGCAGTCACCATCTGCAGTGATTTTGAAGCCTAAGAAGAGGAAATCTGTCACTGCTTCTGCCTTTTCCTTTTCTATTTGCCATGAAGTAATGGGGCTGGATGCTATGATCTTAGTTTGTTGAATGTTGAGGTTTAAGCCAGCTTTTTCACTCTCCTCCTTCAGCCTCACCAAGAGGTTCTTTAGTTCCTCTTTGCTTTTTGCCTAGAATGGTATCATCCACACATCTGAGGTGGTTGTTGTTTCTCCCACCCATCTTGATTCCAGCTTGTAACTCATCCAACCTGACCTTTCTCAAGATGTACTCAGCGTGTAAGTGAACTAAACAGGGTGACCCGCAGACAGCCCTGTCGTATTACTTTCTCAATCCTGAACCAGACAGTTGTTCCATACAGGGTTCTAACTGTTGCTCCTTGACCCACATACAGGTTTCTCAGAGTCAGATAAGGTGGTCTGGTATTCTCATCTCTTTAAGAGCTTTCTACGGTTTGTTACGATTAACACAGTCAAAGGCTTTAGTGTAATTGATGAAACAGAGGTAGATGGTTTTCTGAAATTCCCTTGCTTTCTCTGGGATTCAGTGAATGTTGGTAATTTGATTTGATCTCTGGTTCCTCTGCCTTTTCTAAACCCAACTTGTTTGTTTGGAAGTTCTTGGTTCTTGTAATGCTGAAGCCAGGCATGGAAGATTTTAAGCATGACCTTAATAGCATAGGAGATGAGTGCAACTGTCTGATGGGTTTGAGCATTCTTTGGTACTGCCCTTCTTGGGAACTGGGATGAAGATTGACTTTTTCCCGTCCTGTGGCCACTGCTGGGTCTTCCAGATTTGTTGGAAAAGACTGTAGTTTTTCTTAGCTTAGGGGTTATCCGGTAGCCCCCAAAACGTGGACTATGTGGTGCTTCCATGAAGGAAAACAAAAATTTCAAATACTCCTTTTATGAACTGGTATAATAGAAAGTATATACCTTTTAGGCCTCTTTTTGCATTTTTTTTTTCTATCCTAAGATTGAAAACAATTTTAAACATATAGTTTGTGATGTTTATTCTTCACAACATTTCCATGAAGTAAAGTTCTGTTCCAGATGAATTATTTTATAAGCTTTCAAGAAACTGTAGCAATCTGTAGGTCACATGATTAGAACATAGCCACCCTGAAACTAGTAGAAGTTTTCCTTCTGTCCTTACCACATTCCTTCTACCAGAATCTCACTTTTTTCCTAAGTTCAGTATCAGTATGAAAAAATTTGGTTTGCACATAAGTGTTTATTATTTTTTTAAAGAGCCTTGTTCCTAGTTTCTGAAGTCTAAAAATTACTTATTTTAGCCTTGTAGGATGCAGCTGAGTTATATTTATCTATAGCATTGTACTTCATAGGTTTGCAAATCATTATATATTTGTTGGTTGATATGTCAGTTAATAAACCAGCTATAGTAATTATACTTCACTATGGTTTTGTATCTTTTACTATTAGGAAAAGTGTTTCTGTGTTTATATGCACGTTGAGGTAGTGCAGGAGTTTGACAGGTAGAGTTTTTAATTTTGGCCTATCTACTAAAAATTGTCCCTCTCCATCTGACACTATAAGAATGAAGTTGTTAGCCACTGACCTTCAACACACCCTGAGAGGAATTCAGGGCGGGGATCTGGAATGAGGCACTCTGTGCTCTTGGAAAAACTGGCAGTACAGGTCCTTCAGATAGTTAGATACTTTGAGAAGATTTTATGAGCCCAATTTCTTGTATATTCTCACATCTGGAAAAAATCATTAATGGAGACATCTGCTCCTCGTGACTAGCAGCAGCCTTCTTGTGACCAGGAGCAGCCTTCTGCCAAAATGTGTGACCAACTGCTCATATCCCACCTTCACTAAAATCACATACGTACCAACCTTGCCCCCTACCCCTTCAGAGCTACCTGAAAGGCTGTCTTTCAGGTTGTAGTCCTCATTTTACCCAAATAAAACTTAACTGACAACTCTTACGTTGTTCCTTTTTTTTTTTTAAGTCAACAAGCCCTTAAATTCATTCATCTGTGATGGTACTTTGGTTGGCATCTGTTTAATCTGGTTTGTAAACATTTGTGTTTATTATATATAAAAAGGAATGGGAGAGTTCAGAGGTAATAAACACATTGGATTGCTTTAAAAGAACTTGCGGGGGACTTCCCTGGTGCTCCAGTGGCTAAGACTCCATGTTCCCAAAGCAAGGGGCCTGGGTTTGATTCCCTGGTCAGCGAACTAGATCCCACATGCCACTGCTGAAGATACTGCATGCCGCAACTAAGACCTGGCATAGACTAATAAATAAATATTAAAAAAAACAACTGTGAATAGTGGTAGGGGCATGTACAGACAAGTATACAAAAGTCTGTACAAAACAGAACATATTAAGTGTGATAGGAATACAGAACAGGATGAGAAATATTTAAAATGGAGAAATTTGGGAGAAACTGATAGAGAAAGAGGAATTTAGGAGGTCTTCTTGAAATCTTCCTTGTTTGGAAAGAGAAGAAGTGTTAATTTTGGCAGAGAGGTAGAAAAGTGGAGAAAGTATGGTATGATTGAAATAGATGTGCGAGAAGATGGTGAGCAATAATGTTGGGTAAGTAGGGTAGTGTGAGATTTTAGAGGGTCTAAATACAGTTCTAAGTGCAGTGGGGAGTGACGCTAGGTTGTTGAATAGCACAACAATGAGGACCCAAATGTATATCGTTGATTTAGATAATATTAATATTTTGTGGTGTGTTAGTAAAGGATTACGTTATTAATGCATTTGTGTAGACTTTGACATCAGTTCAGTTGAGTCGCCTAGTTGTGTCTGACTCTTTGTGACCCCATGGACTGCAGCATGCCAGGCCTCCCTGTCCATCACCAACTCCCGGAGTTTACCCAAACTCATGTCCATTGATTTGTTGATGCCATCCAACCATCTCATCCTCTGTCGTCCCCTTCTCCTCCCACCTTCAGTCTTTCCCAGCATCAGGGTCTTTTCAAATGAGTCAGCTCTTCGCATCAGGAGTTTCAGCTTTAGCATCAGTCCTTCCAATGAATATTCAGGACTGATTTCCTTTAGGATGGACTGGTTGGACCTCCTTGCTGTCCAAGGGACTCTCAAGAATCTTGACAGTTCAAAAGCATCAATCCTTCAGCACTCAGCTTTCTTTATAGTCCAACTCTCACATCCATACATGACTACTGGAAAAACCATAGCTTTGACTAGACGGACTTTGTTGGCAAAGTAACGTCTCTGCTCTTTAATAAGCTGTCTAGGTTGGTCATAACATTGACATAGTAAAGAGTTATTTCAGATGCTTTGACAAGGTATGGTGACTAAAGCAGCTTCAAGGAGAGAATTAGCTCAGGGTAACTGTCTGCGGCAATATTTGAATGTTATGCCTATGGTTAGCTCTTTTTTCAAAATTGGATAATTTTTATATCTTAATACCATCTTTCTATCAGGTCATTTGATCAGAAATTAAAATCCTCTTAAAATCCTGTGTTTAAGGTACTCAATAAATATAATATTCTACTTTTTTCTGTAAATTAAACTTAGTGTCATAATTTAGCATATAAAGTTATTTATCATGAACTATCATGATAAAAGAGATCTCTTCCTGGACAGTCAGAATCAAAGTAGTTGGAAAAGCTTTATAAACAATCTTCATTATTAATGAAATTGTTTGTTGACTTAGTTCTTGTTATGCTCATGTGTCTTTATGCTTTGTCAGATGTCTGATTCAGGAATGCATCTTAGCATGCTGTAAAACCTGTTTTAAAAATAGATATGAGCCACTCAGTGTCACTGAAAGGTTGTTGACACAGTGGAAAAACTGTTAAATGAGTTTGCAGAGCAAAACTTACCTTTACATGAAGAAGGGTTGTGTTTTGTTTTGTTTTTTTTTAAACAAAATTGAAAATTTATTTTTGTAGATCCACATGAATATAATTAAAATATTTAGAACATTTTATATACTTAGTGTAATGTTATAGTTGATTTTTGAAATTTATTTCCAAGGATAGCGTGGTATAAACCAAAGCATATTAAAAAATACTTTTCACGTAATTTTATTTGAACCAGGTACTGTTTTCATAACTTGCATTGAAGCATTTTTCTTTAAAAAAAAAAAAAGTACTATTTATATGTGACAATTTAAGTGTTCTTCAAATGTATTAAATATCTCATTTAGTAGATTGAATAAAAAAATGCTTTCACATTTTGTATATGAAATGCATGTTATTTACACCTGTGGGACATCAGGAAAAAGGATTTTTATTTTGGTAGATAATGTGGAATTTTCATCAGTAAAGGTTGGGTGAGATTTAAGTGAAAAATTGATATTGTCATACTTTTTGTAGCATTTTTTGTAATTTGCATTTGGTAAGGTGGGGACAGAAGCCAGGGAAGAAGAGAGTTAAACCAGTTTGGAAAACATACACTTGTCTTAACAGACAGTTACAATGACTGTGTAATGTTGTAATGAATAGTCTGCTGACAGAATCAAGGGAAAACCTCTAGGACAAAATGTGGTTACAATTAATGAAATATTCCCAGAGGCCTCCAGGAAAAAAAAAGGGGAGATTTTAAGTTAGTAAGGACAAGCTTCCTCCCAAAACCTTGGTAAGAGAAATGAAGGTAGTCACATATGACTGAGGAACTTCAGAGGATGTGAACTTTGAAGTCTCTAAATAATTGGTGTGTATATAGTTGAGAATTGGCGTTGCACTCTTAAGATAATTATGTGGTGGTGGTGTTTAGTTGCTCAGTTGTGTCTGACTGTTTTGGAACCCCATGGACTATAGCCTGCCAGGCTCCTCTGTCCATGGGATTTCCCAGGCAAGAATTTTATTTTAAATGTCAATAAAAAATGATTGAATTTTGTTTTCCTTCTTTAAACTGATTGCCGTGTTTAAAAAAAATGAACTATTAATACTCCCTAGTTACTGAACTGGGGAACTTTAAAATATAAAATTAATAATAAAATAATTATAATTGAGCATCTATATGTTTTAGACATTGGAAAGCATTTTATGTTATTGTATTATATATTAGTCACAAGAATCTTATAGAGGATAGATAGGTACAGTTGTTCCTATTTTATAAATATAAGAAACTAGGTCATAGAGGTGAATGACCTCTTCAATATTACATATTAGCTACTGTAGCCATTTGAATCCTTGTCTTTTGACTCTTTGCTCCTCTTTTCATGATATGTGGGAATTTATGAGGTTTTCACAACATGGTTTACTTGAGTTTGATCAATTAAAGATACTAAAGATAGGAAAGGTAATAAATAATCTGGCCTCTAACACTATCATAAATATAGGCGGTCACAACGTCGTAAATCAACTATATTTCAGTTAAAGTTAAAAAAAAAAGTACAGGCAGTAAATAAATTCTGCCTTAAATTTTAGAAGTTGATCTGACTATTTGAACTTGCTGGTAATTATTGTCATTATATTTGAATCATTATACGCTCCTAATATGGAGTATAAAACCTCTGGTGTTTTGTTTCCTATGGGTGAACTTGGCCGTTGCAGATCTGCATGTGCCAGGATTAGCTGAGGATGGTGCTCTTGACTCTCAGAATTTCCTTGAGATTCTGTTTGGCCTTGGATGATCCCAATTTGTAAAATGAATTCTGGGGCCAGTATCTGCATTTGAATCTGTTTAGGCTCATCCTTAACACCTGCTAGAGGTACCCTCCTGTGCCAGTGTGGTGTTAAAAACTAGAAAACTATTTCAGAGGTTACTGGAATCAGTCTGGAATTAATTTTCTCTAGGGGTAAGGAAACATTAAGTTTAGTATCCAGAAGATGCTTATAAAATTGTCTGTGATGAATTTTTAAATATTAGCAAACTGATATCGGAAAAGTCCTTAATAGTAGTTATTCCTGTGTAATTAACTCTAATATTCACTTAGTATTTAACATACATTAATTAGGTTTCTCCAGCTATTTGATTTCAGTTCAACTTTGGGTTACCAAGTATCAGGGAAAATTAAATGTGATTATAAATTTTGACTTCTCTGTCAAGCTATCCATTAGCAGCAGTAATTGATGCTAGTTCCTAGATAAACCTAAAACACAACTGATCTGTTACTGAGTGAATGGATTGATTCCTATCATATGTGAATTTATAAATGAAACATTTCTTTAAAAGACTTATTTAAAAAATCAACTATTTTATAAGAAATTTTAAATGTTCTATTCATGTAGAAAGATCCTTCTTTTATTATGGCAGCTGATTTTTTGTTTACCTAAGAGAACCTGTTGCTAAAATAGTAATGAGAAAGGGTGTAATATAAGTATAGTCATACACCCCTTGCTCTGCAAGTAACCCGAGTGCTATGTATGCATGTTGTTCAGTCTCCTTTTAGAAGGTGGAAGTCAAGAAGTCCTTTGTTTTTCTCTCTCTTACACAGCCTAAAATGACGAATGTGTGATTTCAGTGGAATAAATGGCGTCCAAAGTCACAGATGCTATTGTGTGGTATCAAAAGAAGGTAAGTTGACAATCAAAGCTTTTACCTTTTAAATATTTTTATTTTAAAATGCGTATTTTTAAAATTTGATGAATTTGTGTCAGCTATTACCTAAAATAAGAAAGGTGATGCTTAAAAATATTTTTCTCTGCTTTTTACTCCACATTGTCAGAGTATCGAGATTATTTTCAGTTATAAACCACATTTCCAGGATTATGAATGCAGTTCACATTTTATGAAAGCATTACATTTTTTCTTGCATTTCTTTTGAGAAGAGGTAGGTTAACAGAGCTGTTATAATTTTATAACTATTTTACAAGTGTAACTATAGTTTTAATGTCTTTCTTGTAAGTTACAATTCAACAGCTGAATCTTTTCACTAAAATAAACCTTTGGAGACTGTGTTTTTGAAATTGAAATATTAAAATGTTTATTTTGACATTTTAGGAATAGTTGTCATAACTACTTAACTAGCTCTGTCATCCTATATGTTTCAAAATAAGCTTTACTAATTTAACGTTTTTTTTATAACGTAAAAGTTCCAGTGCCTTTTTTGTTTTGAGATACTTCTGTTCACTCCTGAAGAGTGTTGTTTATGCTCTTTAAAATGTATTGTTGTAATATGTGGTATCTTAGATTTTTAACTTACGTAGTGAATTATGTTTGTTTTCACATTTAAAACATTTTTATGCCTTATTCATTAGGTCCCTATTAACAAAGGATAATTAGGTATTTAAAGCCTTTCCTTTGTATGGGAAAATTAGGCAATTTTAAAATTAAGTAGTAAATAAGCAGTAATTAGCACACTTTAAAGATTAGACAAACTTAATACAGTCTATTGTTGAATATGTTATTTCTTTCTGGGTAGAACATACCATAGATAATCCAGCATCACATTTTTCTCATGAAGTGGTGATTGGAAGTATTGGTGTTGATCACACTATTCAGTCTTTCATGTTTCTGTGTTAGTGTTAAAGTTACTTTTAAATTTCCAGTAAACTTAAAGAAAGCTAATTGTTTTTCCAGATAGATCTTTGAAAGCTTTTCTGTTAATTTCTACTGATGAGAGTTCAGTTCAGTTCAGTTCAGTCGCTCAGTCATGTCCGACTCTTTGCGACCCCATGAATCGCAGCACGCCAGGCCTCTCTGTCCATCACCAACTCCCGGAGTCCACCCAAACCCATGTCCATCGAGTTGGTGATGCCATCCAACCATCTCATCCTCTGTCATCCCGTTCTCCTCCCGCCCCCAGTCCTACCCAGCATTAGGGTCTTTTCCAGTGAGTCAACCCTTCACGTGAGGTGGCCAAAGTATTGGAGTTTCAGCTTCAACATCAGTCCTTCCAATGAACACCCAGGATTGATCTCCTTTAGGATGGATTGATTGGATCTCCTTGCAGTCCAAGGGACTCTCAAGAGTCTTCTCCAACACCAAAGTTCAAAAGCATCAATTCTGCAGCGCTCAGCTTTCTTCACCGTCCACCTCTCACATCCATACATGACCACTGGAAAAACCATAGCCTTGACTAGATGGACTTTTGTTGGCAAAGTAATGTCTCTGCTTTTCAATATGCTATCTAGGTTGGCCATAACCTTCCTTCCAAGGAGTAAGCGTCTTTCAATTTCATGGCTGCAATCACCATCAGCAGTAATTTTGGAGCCCCAAAAAATAAAGTCTGACACTGTTTCCCCATCTATTTCCCATGGAGTGATGGGACCACATGCCATGATCTTAGTTTTCTGAACGTTGAGCTTTAAGCCAACTTTTTCACTCTCCTCTTTCACCTTCATCAAGAGGCTCTTTAGTTCTTCTTAACTTTCTGCCATAAGGGTGGTGTCATCCGCATATCTGAGGTTATTGATATTTCTCCCCGCAATCTTGATTCCAGCTTGTGCTTCCTCCAGCCCAGCGTTTCTCATGATGTACTCTGCATATAAGTTAAATAAGCAGGGTGACAGTATACAGCCTTGACGTACTCCTTTTCCTATTTGGAACCAGTCTGTTGTTCCATGTCCAGTTCTAACTGTTGCTTCCTGACCTGCATACAGGTTTCTCAAGAGACAGGTCAGATGGTCTGGTATTCCCATCTCTTTCCGAATTTTCCACAGTTTATTGTGATCCACACAGTCAAAGGCTTTGGCATAGTCAATAAAGCAGAAATAGATGTTTTTCTGGAACTCTCTTGCTTTTTCAATGATCCAGCAGATGTTGGCAATTTGATCTCTGGTTCCTCTGCCTTTTCTAAAACCAGCTTGGACATCTGGAAGTTCACGGTTCACGTATTACTGAAGCCTGGCTTGGAGAATTTTGAGCATTACTTTACTAGCATGTGAGATGAGTACAATTGTGCGGTAGTTTGAGCATTCTTTGGCATTGCCTTTCTTTGGGATTGGAATGAAGACTGACCTCTTCCAGCCCTGTGGCCACTGCTGAGTTTTCCAAATTTGCTGGCATATCGAGTGCAGCACTTTCACAGCACCACCTTTGAGGATTTGAAATAGCTCAACTGGAATTCCATCACCTCCACTAGTTTTGTTCGTAGTGATGCTTTCTAAGGCCCACTTGACTTCAGATTCCAGGATGTCTGGCTCTAGGTGAGTGATCACACCATCGTGATTATCTGTGTCGTGAAGATCTTTTTTGTACAGTTCTTCTGTGTATTCTTGCCACCTCTTCTTAATATCTTCTGCTTCTGTTAGGTCCATACCATTTCTGTCCTTTATCGAGCCTATCTTTGCATGAAATGTTCCCTTGGTATCTCTAATTTTCTTGAAGAGATCTCTAGTCTTTCCCAATCTGTTGTTTTCCTCTATTTCTTTGCATTGATCGCTGAGGAAGGCTTTCTTATCTCTCCTTGCTATTCTTTGGAACTTTGCATTCAGATGGGAATATCTTTCCTTTTCTCCTTTGCTTCGCTTCTCTTCTCTTCCCAGCTATCTGTAAGGCCTCATCAGACAGCCATGTTGCTTTTTTGCATTTCTTTTCCGTGGGAATTTTCTTGATCCCTGTCTCCTGTACGATGTCATGAACCTCTGTCCATAGTTCATCAGGCACTCTGTCTATCATATCTAGTCCTTTAAATCTATTTGTCACTTCCACTGTATACTCATAAGGGATTTGATCTAGGTCATACCTGAGTGGACTAGTGGTTTTCCCTACTTTCTTCAATTTAAGTCTGAATTTGGCAATAAGCAGTTCATGATCTGAGCCATAGTCTGCTCCTGGTCTTGTTTTTGCTGACTGTATAGAGCTTCTCAATCTTTGGCTGCAAAGAATATAATCAATCTGATTTCGGTGTTGACCATCTGGTGATGTCCACATGTAGAGTCTTCTCTTGTGTTGTTGGAATAGGGTGTTTGCTATTACCAGTGCGTTCTCTTGGCAAAACTCTATTAACCTTTGCCCTGCTTCGTTCTGTACTCCAAGGCCAAACTTGCCTGTTACGCCAGGTGGTTCTTGACTTCTTACTTTTGCATTCCAGTCCCCTATAATGAAAAGGACATCTTTTTTGGGTGTTAGTCCTAAAAGGTCTTGTAGGTCTTCATAGAACCGTTCAACTTCAGCTTCTTCAGCGTTACTGGTCGGGGCCTAGACTTGGATTACCGTGATATTGAATGGTTTGCCTTCGAAATGAACAGAGATTCTTCTATCGTTTTTGAGATTGCATCCAAGTACTGCATTTCGGACTCTTTTGTTGACCATGATGGCTACTCCATTTCTTCTAAGGGATTCTTGCCCACAGTAGTAGATATAATGGTCACCTGAGTTAAATTCACCCATTCCAGTCCATCTTAGTTCACTGATTCCTAGAATGTCGACGTTCACTCTTGCCATCTCCTGTTTGACCACTTCCAATTTGCCTTGATTTATGGACCTAACATTCCAGGTTTCTATGCAATATTGGTCTTCACAGCATTGGACTTCGCATCTATCACCAGTCATGCACAGTTGGATATCGTTTTTGCTTTGGCTCCATCCCATCATTCTTTCTGGAGTTATTTCTCCACTGATCTCCATTAGCATATTGGGCACCTACTGACCTGGGGAGTTCATCTTTCAATGTCCTATCTTTTTGCCTTTTCATACTCTTCATGGGGTTCTCAAGGCAAGAATACTGAAGTGGTTTGCCATGCCCTTCTCCAGTGGACCACATTCTGTCAGACCTCTCCACCATGACCCATCCGTCTTGGGTGGCCCCACACGGCATGGCTTAGTTTCATTGAGATAGACAAGACTGTGTTCTGTGTGATCAGATTAGCTAGTTTTCTGTAATTTTAGTTTCAGTGTGTCTGCCCTCTGATGCCCTCTCGCAACACTTACCTTCTTACTTGGGTTTCTCTTACCTTGGGCCTTGGGTAATTCCTCTCGCTGCTGCCCCGGCCCCTGGCCTCCGACCCCGCCTAGCCCCTGTCGGCCGCCGCCCCCGGCTCCGGGCCCCCTGCCCAGCCTAGCTCCTCTCGGCCACGCTTCTGTGCCGAGCCATCGCAGCCGCCTGGCTTCTGTGCCGAGCCTTCACAGCCACCTCTTTACTTATGAGAGTAATGCTTATCAAAAATTTTATCCGAGTTTTTATGTGCAAACATTTCAAACGTCACTAAAGATCATTTGTAGAATGTATTAGCTTAACTGACCTCTTTTAAGATCGGAGAGTTTGAAATGTTATATTCACATTCAGTAAGCACAGTAACACCCTTCTTATGTGAGGGTCTAACAGCTTTGGATGTGTGTTGGTCGCTCAGTTGTGTCCGACTCTTTGCGACCCCACGGACCACAGCCCACCAGGCTCCTCCGTTCATGGAACTCTCCAGGCAAGAACACTGGTAAGTGGGTTGCCATTTCCTTCTCCAAAAGCTTTGGATATGTGCAACCAAAAAATTCTCCAGAACAACCATAACAGATACAACAAATTATACCTAGCAAACGTAATCACATATTATATCAGAATCACCAGAACCATTAACCAGATTTGATCTGCTTGATTGTTTTATTTTGCTTTTAAATTCAATTTTCTTGAAGAATACATGCTGCTGCTGCTGCTGCTAAGTCGCTTTGGTCGTGACCGACTCTGTGCGACCCCATAGACGGCAGCCCATCAGGCTCCGCCATCCCTAGGATTCTCCAGGCAAGAATACTGGAGTGGGTTGCCATTTCCTTCTCCAGTGCATGAAAGGGAAAAGTGAAAGTGAAGTCGCTCAGTCGTGTCCGACTCTTAGCGACCCCATGGACTGTAGCCTACCAGGCTCCTCTGTCCATGGGATTTTCCAGGCAAGAGTACTGGAGTGGGGTGCCATTGCCTTCGGAATACTTTAAACATTACTTAGTCTTTCGAGGCTTATTAAAAAAACAAAAAAATAGCACCTGTAAGTACCCTTTCCTATCCTTATCCAGCCTCTGAGTTCTGTTCCCAGAGGTAGTTGTTTTAAATTCCCATGCCCTGAATACTTATTTAACCAGGATTTTCAGTCATTGGGACGATGGAGGAGGGTTAGTGGGGAGAAATCATAAAAAAAATAAAATCCTAATTATACAGTCAAAAATCAATAAGGAATCACCTACAATGTAATATACTGTGATAATATTTCCTTTCAGTACAACAGTTTTTATTTTTTGCTTGGTTTTTCTAGATCTTGAAAGTCTCTGACAGAACTGAAAAACTTTTGTTATAGTCAGTCACATTCAGGTATTCTACCAATTTCTTTTTTTCCTTCTTGGGAATAACCTTCCTAGAACCCTCTGTCCCCCTTCTGTGTTCTTTGGTGCATTGTTCTCAAGTCATGCCTGTCACCTGCCATCTTGGTATTTTCTTTTATCATCAGCCTGAGAGTTCTTTTCACTGCTCTTAGATCATACAGATTTGTTTTCCTCTTAAATATATCCTAGTAAAAAGAAGTCCTTTCAGAGGTGTTCATGTTTCAGTGAAAAAGAAGGCTTGAGTACTGAAGCTTGATATTCCTGATTTTTTGACTATGGGCAGATAATTTGATTTTTTGAATCTCATTTCTCTGAATTAACTAGATAATGATTCACAACCTCTTTTCAGTCATGTATCTCTTTGAAATTGTGATGAAATTTCCAGTTTCCAAGTTCTTGTTTCCAGAAAAGTGTATGTAAGGAACAAACAAAATTTTACATCTGATTCAAGCCCCAAATGAAGAAGTCCTGGGTTAGGTGATTTTAAATGTTTTAATATTTGAGCATTCTTTGATTTTGTGTCTGTCATTCAGTAGTTATCCATGTTATATACTAGGAGGTATCACTATAAATAAAAACCAAGAAATTTCAACTTCATTTTCTTGAATATTTCTTTGTTTATAACTCACTTTAGAGTCACCTTTCTTACTGGAAAATGGTGACATTTTCATAATTTTGTTTTGAGTAATGAAAACGAGCTACCCGCAAAGACCATTACTTGATTTATGGACTGCTGTGGACATGAGTTCTAATATCAGATGGGAAATTTCCAGGAGAAAAATAAGTACAAATAAATTGGTTTTAAGTATTAAAATGTGTGTTGAAGATCTAGGTAAATATCTTGTTAAAAAAACTTTTAATAAAGTGCATGATTTATTTTGAGATTTTAAAAGTTCACTAGTATCTAATTCTAAACTTCATTTTGTACTGTCATAGCCTTCTATAGTCATGAATTTGAAAGTTCCTGTTGAAACAGTAATTTTCAGTCTTAATTTGGAAGACTAATTTAACCCTCAAGAACGGTAATGGAAGAAACCAGAATAGTTTTTGATTAATATTGGGCTTTTTTTTTTTAATAATACAGTGCTTTTCTTTCACATTTCTCCTTTCTTGTTCCTGAGAAGATGGGATTATTTATCTTTCAGAAGGCATCCTAAATAGGGGCTTAACTTATAGGAGTTCAAAGATAAGTGACACGCTAGGCATTCCTTTTAAAAAAATACGACCTGTAGAGTTCTGTTGTAAATATGTAGATCATATTATGAGTTTTCAGGAAATGAATATGTAAGACCAGAGTGGCCCAGATAAAACTCCAAATTTTAAGGAGGCACTAGTCGGACACGACTGAAGCGACTTAGCAGCAGCAGCAGCAGTGACACTGTATAGAAATAGTAAAATAGTGAACTTACTTTATAGAACTGAGGAAGGACTATATACATCTTGGTCATTGCTTTTATGGAGTTAGTAGCCAGCAAGAAAATTTGAATGAATTATGTTTAATAGCTTTTAAATATGAGCCAATAGTGGAATTTATTTAGTAGTTTAAATGAGAAACCGGCCTTAGTATCATGAACTTGATTGATAACTACTGTCAACTATTGATAGTTGAGAACGTTAAATTCTCTACCATTTTAGTAAAGTTCAGTTGTGTATACTTGTGTGTGTGTGTATGTGTGTGTACTAAGTACATATGTAAGGCATTTCAGAGCAATAACTTGTCCAGGGTCACATAGATGGTTGAGAAGTATTAAGTCTCAGCTTTCATTTCCAAAAACCTATGCTGTTATTTGCAAGTAAGACAAATCCAACTCAGCCTATCTTGAGCAAAACAAGGGACATTTTTTGTCTTTCAAGTTAAACTATGAAAAGTGGTGAAGTGCATCTCAGGGTTGACTGAATTCTAAGACCAGAGCTTCATCAGAGGTGTCTTATCTGTCTCTTTCTTTCCTGCTTTCCTTGAGCTGACTTGTTTCTTCTTGCCACGTACATGCAAAAAACTTCCCTTGCTGTAGAAATATGCCCAGAGTTGCCTCCACACTCCTTTTAGCTCCTTGAGGAGGATGTGTGGAGGACTAGAATACAGTGGGCTTCCTACCAAAACTATTCCCAACCTTTTTCCATGTTGGAAAAACCTCTGCTTTGTTAGGGAATTCATTATAGAGCACTGTGGCCTGGGAGCATGTATCTAGTCTCAAAGGGCATGAATCCTGATCAGTCTAAGCCAGTCATGGAAGTTTATTTCCCTTGCCAGTGATTGGCTTAGAAAGAGGCACATTCCGTTTCTGACTGATGAGATATGAAAACTTCTGGGGAAAATCTTTCGTCTCTTAAAAAGAGACCCAACAATAATAGTAGCAAAAGCTATATAATATTTATTATGTACCAGGCATTTTCTAGGTGATATATATATATATATATGTATATGTGTGTGTGTATATATACATATATATATAATTTAACATAAATGAATGAAATGAGGTGGAGGACGTTTTGGGTGAAGCTCTGCTGCCTGAAGCTGTTGTAGCAAACTTGCTCCCCAGAGGGGAGCTTGACAACAGGCAGAGTTGAAAGATGGAAAGAACCTGAATTTTTCAGGATTTTTTGAGTCACAGAATTAACTAACTCTGGAAATGTCTTACTTTGAAACTTCTTATTGTATGAGATAATATCCCCTCATTTTTTTTCAGCTACTTGAAGTTTAATTTCCTTGCAGCTGAAGGCATGCTAAATAATTACCAAGAAATGCTTTCTGATGGTATGTGGTTTCCTGTATAGTCCTTTTTTTTTCCTTTGAATGATTATAGCAGTAGATACAAGATTAACATCTACCAAAATAGAAGTCCTGAGCCTCAGACCAATGGATTTATCACATTTTCTCTTTTAAGTTTTTTTTTCTTGAACCATATTCTTACAGGAATCATTAAATCTTTAACGTAATTTTTAAACTACTGTGCCTTATAGTATGATGTGGCTTAAAGAGCATTTGTATTAGATTTTGTGACATTGGTTAGCTTATAATATTGAGTGTGTTACCTAATCTGTCTGAGCCTCAATTTCTTCTAATCTGAGGAGATTAATGCTTCCTCTGTGTGCCTGAAAGGGTTGTGAAGCAGTAAATGAACTTTAAATACAGTTTTTAAAAAGGTTTTTATTACTGGTTTGTGAATTGTTCAGTAAATATGCAGTATCACTCTTAAAAAAATGATTTGAGTTTGAATTTTATTTACAAAGAAGAAAGAAACTAGGCTATGCAGTGGTCAATTCACTCCACCCTGAGATTAGCTTCAGCCCTGACCCTTGAATTGTTTAGCTGATGTTTCCCCTTTTTGTTGAAGCTAGTTCAAATTGGACTGTTACTTGTAAAAGAGTCCCAACTAATGTATAGAGAATATATAAATTTTATTGAGGTATGATACATACTCAGAACCACACAGATTATAATTTATTATATATATTATATATTTATATATATGTTTACAAACTGAGCAACTGCTTGTGTTCAGGACTGTTTGCTGTTTACAAAATAGGACTCAGATCAAGAAAGAGAATGTTACTAGCTTTACAAAACCTTCAGGCTCCCTTTTAGTCACAGCCTGACCCTTTTGACCAGTGTTATGAGGCAGTATGTCTTCATGGTAACCAGAACACAGGTTTTGGGGTTGGCAAAAGATTTTGAATCCTTGTTCTTGAAAGCATGTATGATTCTGGATAAGTTTTGTCTCTGAATTTCACTTCCATGATATATATATAAACATTGTCCTTTATATTTGCATACTTGCGTGCTAAGTTGCTTCAGTCATGTCCTTTATATTTACTTGAGGATTAATTGATGACATATGTGAAGTGTTAGCAAAGTGCTCTTCACAGGTAAGCCTTCAATGAATGAGAGTTATTTCTGTTATTATTACTTCATATTTATGCACTGATCAGAGGAAGTTCCCCTAACTTATTTCAGAGTGCTTTATTTCATGGGTTCTAAAAATTATTATGAGGCTAAAAAGATTCTTATTTGTAAATAAGAAACCTGAAATGTCAGTCTTCCGATACCCAGTATTACAACAGTGGGTATTTAGTTCATATTTAACACTCATACAACAGAGACATGATTAAGTGCAATTTATAAACCTCTACTTTCTTTGCTTCAGTCACTGCTCATTTTTTCCACCATTTCCTTTTCAAAGTCACTTTCTTGCCAAAAATAAAAATTTTTCCTAGTAGAAATAGATTGGTTAGTTTAGTTACTGAAATATTTACCTTTTCACTTAGGACCTTTCTCCCGTATTTTGGTCGTGAAATTCTTGAAATTTTCCACTCTCACAGTCTCTCCAGTTTGGGTGCTTCTAAGGTAAATAATTTGAGTTTGAATTTTATTTACAAGGAAGAAAGAAACTATGCAGTAGTCAAAATAATTTGACTTTAGAGATCATCTAGTTCCTGTTAAACTTTTTGCTTTACCGATAAGAAACCTGATGCCTGTAGATCTAATAACTTGATCGTAGTCATGAATTAATGATAAAACCAAAACTCAAGTCTGCTGGCTTTCAGGCCACTCTTCTCATGTACTAAGGTTGCTTTGAAAAACACACTGAAGAAACTTTTGTAAAATTCATCTGTTGAATTTGAACTTTTTTTAAAAAAGCTTCATTTAATCTGTAGATTATTAATAAAGAATGTTTTATGTTCCCCAACTCCCCTTCCAGCTTCTGTCCTCGCTCATCCCTCTTACTGTTCTTGGCTTCCAATTAGAAAGGACTATGCCATTGTCTTTCAGTTCAGTTCAGTCGTTCAGTCGTGTCTGACTCTTTGTGACCCCATGGACTGCAGCACACCAGGCTTCCCTGTCCATCACCAACTCCTAGAGCTTGCTCAAACTCATGTCCATCGAGTCGGTGATGCCATCCAACCATCTCATCCTCTGTCATCCCCTTCTCCTCCTCCTGCCTTTAGTCTTTCCCAGCATCAGGATCTTTTCCAGTGAGGCAGTTCTTTGCATCAGGTGGCCATGGTATTGGAGTTTCAGCTTCAGTGTCAGTCCTTCCAGTGAATATTAAGGACTGATTTCCTTTAGGGTTTACTGATTTGATCTCCTTACAGTCCATTGTCTTTATTGCCTCTTTAGCCATCTGTCCTCGAGTTGCTGCAGTCTGGCTTCTGCCTCTGCCCTTCTACTGGAAGTACTCAAAGGTCAGCGGTGATAATAAACCATTATTATAACAATACCTAGTGCTTCTTGTGGATTTACTGGGTGTCAAACACTGGGCTCAGTGCTTTGTTTACATTGAATGGAGAAACCTGGAGAATCATAACGCCGTGCAGGACTTGCAGATGTTTTTGGCTTAGTTGGATAAATTTTTAAAAATCAAGTCAACATTGAAAGAGCAGAATATTTCAGATACAAATCTGAACTTAGGGAATATACTGTCCAGTTTGCTACAGTCCTCATGGTGAATATATGTGCACTTGGACCTACCTCACCTCTCATTTTTATCACCTTTCTGACCCCTATAGGAACATGGTTTACTGTCTGCACTTTACATGGATATTCAGGGCTTTTTTAAGGTAATTTCTTTTGTGAGAGTGTTTGAAAGGGTGTGACCTTTTTTTTAAAAAAAGTGAATTAATATACATAGGTATTGATTTAACATGAATGATTGAATGATGATGATAATGAAGGTGCTTAGCACTGCCACATATTTAAGTAGCATCTATTTTTCAGAGTGCTTCCATATTATATATTTTCATCGTTTGATTTACTGTGATAATGAAATGGATTAACTTGGTGGCTCTATCAAGATACTATAAGAAGTTGTATATGATTTCTAGGACTTTCATAATAAATGACCACAAACTGGATGGCTTAAAACCACAGAATTGTATTTTTCCCATGGTTCAGGTGGCCAGCAGTTCAAAATCAGTATCAGTATGGTTGGTTCCTTCTGTCGGGAGGCTCTAGGGGAGAAACTGTCCCATGCCTCTCCTGTAACTTCTGTGCAAACACAGTCCTTGATCTTCTTTGGCTTGTAGATGTATCGTTCCAGTCCATGCCTTCAACTTCACGTTGGCTTCTTCACTCTTTCTGTACTTTCTCTTCTGTTCCCTCTTGAGAATAATGGAATGTTGTTATTAATTAAAGGTTTTGGTTAATAGTTTTAAATTGGACATTTCTATATCTGTTAAAATAGAAAGACATCGTCAAAAGAAGGGAGCAGTTTTCTTTTGTATTTTTGATAGCTCTGTATTTGCATTTAGTTGCTCTCTCCTTCGCTCTTTGCTTTAATTTCTAGAATAAATAGTTTCACTTTTTTCTTTTTCTCGTGAAATGTCATTCTTTATCCGAGATAATTTGAAATACTTTTTTTCATGATTAAGGAGAGGTATTTTAGGAAGGAACAAAACAAATGATGCATTAAAAAGTGGATGGAATAGGATAATTTCTTAAGTTTAATACAGCCTGATTTTACATAGTAACTGTGAAGAAAGAACCATACTATTTGATACATTTTCTGATACATCTCTTCAAATAGCCAAGCTTGTTTTTAAAAAATTGACTTTTTCCAAAAATTCTTTTACTGCAAATGGTATAGACATGATCACTTTCTAATATTTTCCTGAATTGTGGTTACTGTTAATTGGGATTTAATTGTGTTCATTGTGATTTGGTCTATAATACATTGTAGTTTACCTGTGCTCTTTTCTCATAAATTTTCACTTCTTTGGCCTTATCCTCATTTATTTAATCAGTTAGTAAAATTGTAGGTAAATTAATTGCACAGGGCTCTCCATATCCCCAGATTGTTCATCCACAAGTTCAGCCAAACTCAGGTCAAAGATGTTCAGGAACAAAAAAGATTCAGAAAGTTCCAAAAAGCAAGATATGATTTTACCAAGCACCAGCAACAACTTACATAGCATTTTCCATTGTATTAGTTATTGTAAGCAATCTAGAGATGATTTAAAGTAAAGGAGAGGATTTACATAGGTTAAATGCAAATATTATGCCCTTTTTGTACGGAACTGGGACCAATCCCCTGTAGATACTGAAGGAAGACTGCTCTGAAGCAAAACGTGAGGGAAGGTTCAAGGAAGTTTCTCCTCGGGGGGAAAAATTCAAGTACTCTAGTGAGCTGATTTTGCCGACAGCTTTTTCAGTGACTCAGAAACCCTAACTTCTTTCTGTTTTTTTTTTTTTTTTTGCCTGAGGCTGTCACTCTTTGAGGTTGCCTTGTGTTAGAACCTTGTTTCTAAGGAATCAGAAATGTAGAGAGGGAAAAAGATAACTTAGAAATTAAACTTTTTAGTATCTTTATTTCACTGATGGGGAAACTGAGACACAGAGATAAGAGAACTCAGCGAGGTCTTGCTTTTATTTATGTGTTTGTCTTTACCCAGTCTAGACAGATGTCAACCATACTATGAATTACTGAATTTCACTTTTTGAGCAAGCTTTACCTGTACTTACTTGAAATAGTAGAGTCAGCTCCCATGGATGAAGCGAATGGAAAAAAAATGAAAAAAAAAAAAAAATACCTTGCACTGTTTCCTAGCAAAGTCCTTCTGGGCTGCTACATGGTAATGTTTACACACTCCAAGGGGATCCATAGTCAGTCCTCCTTAGTATTAAAGTACTAAGTTCACAAAAACAGTATTAATAGGAAATTATTATTATTAAAGTTTTTGAAGTATCTTTCCCTGTGTTCAGATATTGTGAATACATAAACACGCAATTGCTTAATATTTTATGTTTGTCCTCTTTAGAAGTTGAGTATTTGGTGATAGAAGGTTTTTGGTTTTGTTTTGCAAGTATTCTGGTATGTCAGAACTAGGAATATCTACAAAGTACATAACTTCTTTGAAATACTGCAGTTCTCTTATTTGCTTATAACTTTTTTTGTGGGGGGGGTAGGTAAAATATTTATTCCTTTAAAAGAAAATATTCATTTGCCTACAGCAGTTGCTGGAGATACAGTGCCTAAAAATTAAAGTAGTTTACACAGATTATGAGGAAATCTAGGAAACAATGTTATTTGAAGAGAGTTTAAGTTTTTCAGTGATTAAAGCTTATACCTGTAGGGAGTTGGGAAGAAAAATATTAATATTTTATGATATACTGGAAAACTAGTCTCTAATCTTTTTCATTTTCTGATGAATAGATTTAAAATAGAAATGTTAGTCAAGTTATATTCCAAATATCTTGCAGTCAGTTTATCTTTAACCATGGTAACAGACAGAGTGGTGAAATAAATTGGTAGGTTGCCATTGACAGCCTAAAATTAGGCAAATGTACCAGCTTTTACAAGGCCTGAAGTATCTAAAACACTGGTGTTAAACTGCTGTGTGTTTATAGTTCACAAAGAATGACATTTATAAATGCTATTTAGCAGGGTAACTTATAAACTAAATTGCCATTTGCCAAATGGCACATGGAGTTTATTCAAAAGAAGGCCGTTAGTTCAATACCAAGGATTGATTCACAAAAATAAAAAGCTGGAGAGGATATATTGCCTAAAAATTTCCTATTTGAATTTTTGCCCCAAATTAATAGCCTTACTAGGAGATACACTTGGTCATTTAAAATGAATGTTGCTTTTGTTTGCTTTTTGTGTTTGGTGTCTTTTCCCTTCTCCCCCTATGATGGGATTAGAATTACAGACAGAGAGTTCTGGTTTATCCAGTTTATTTATCTAGTTTGTTTATCTGGTTTATCTAGTGAAGAAGTGGGTTGGTGCATAACTGTAAACAGGTAAAAGACAGTATATAAAAGCAAGTAAGGTAGCACTCAGTGTCAGATTCTGTGTGATCCCGTGGACCGTATCTTGCCAGGCTCCTCTATCCATGGAATTCTCCAGGCAAGAATACTGGAGTGGGTTGCCTTTTCCTCCTTCAGGGGATCTTCCCAACCCAGGGATTGAACTTTTGTCTCTTACATCTCCTGCACTGGCAAGTAGGTTCTTTACCACTAGCACCACCTGGAAAGCCAAAGGTAGCCTTATTAAAATTTAATTCTTTATTAGAGTTTTGGGGAATCATAGAATGAGGTATTATTTTTCCAATATCAAAATGGTAGAAGGATTTTTTAATTAAAAAGTAATTTTTAATTACTGGTTTGTGGCCACAACACTTTACGTGGTTCATTTTTATTTATTGGTAGAAAACTAGGAAAAATTGTTAGTGAAGCCTCATAACATTGACTTCATACAGGGAAAACTCAATACATTTAAGTTTTATCAGTTCAGTTTGACTTTCAGAATTAAAGCCTTTTAAAAAAAAAAATGAGGACTTCCCCCTCTCTCTCCAGAAATAATGTCCTGTTAGAATTTGCACCCATCTACATTTAAATAGCATTTATGATGGACCTATTATGTATTAGGCACTGAGTACTACCTTACAACAACTCTGCATCATGGGAGAACCAAAATTCAAACAAAAAACGATTATATAAGTGCTACAAGAAAATTATTCTAGAAGCACTATGGGAACTCACGTAAATTTGTTCTTTCAGTCACCATTCTGTTACTACTTGTATTTCCTAAATATTTCTCAGATTTGCTATAATCTTCCTGCCTTCATTGTTTCTTAATTCTTGTTCCAGTTAAATATTTCTTCCTTACAGCCACCAGAGTGATTTATCTTATATGAAATTTGGTCTTAGGACTTACATATTTAATAACACTCTTGAAAGACTTCTCACATATCGTATAAACTCACATTTCTTCACAAACCATAAGGATTTAAAAAAAAATTAATTTCAGTTACCTCTCTAACCTCTTCCAGTCTTCAGCTCTCACTGAATTAATTCCACCTCTCCAACAAATAAAACTTGACCATCTCCCCATACTGTTTTTCACCTTACTGCTTGAGGTGCCCACTTCGTTGGTTTTTTTTTTTCCCCCTTGTAAACTAACTCAGTTGATCCTTAATAGGTAAAACTAGGATCTTCCCCTGAAGGACATCTTTCATAATCCCATGGAGACTGGATTATCTGTTCCCTGCCAATGCTCATATAGGAAATTTATGCATGCTATCTGTAAGGCAAGAATATGGTAATTTTTATTTTCTTGATTCTTTCTTTCTTTCTTTTTATTTTTTTTTTACAACTTTACAAACTAACGTGATAGTTACCTACCACCGTCCAGAAGTCAACATCATTCTTTGTTTTTAATTATCGTTGTGAACTCTTGGCTTTAAAGATACTTGATATGTTTCACCCTGTTGCAGTTATTGATGCTCAGAATGTTGTGTTGTCAATAGGAGATTATTCAGGTTGGCTTTTGAGTCTCTTTGGCCTGACTGGTCAGTCAGTTCACTCGCTCAGTTGTGTCTGACTCTTTGCGACCCCATGGACTGCAGCACGCCAGGCTTCCCTGTCCATTACCAACTCCCGAAGCTTACTCAAACTCATGTCCATTGAGTCAGTGATACCATCCAACCATCTCATCCTCTCCTCCTGCCTGCATGACTAGTAGTATTTGTATAAATTCAGTTATTTTTCTGCCTTTGTGTTACAGTGGTATTTTGTTATTCTAGCACTTACCACAGATTGACTTGCGGTATAATTAATTCCCCCGATAATCTGTAAGGGAAGGAATCGTTATCTTTGTATCTCCATTGTTTATTTCAGTGCTTTACTTTTTATTTAGTGCTTGGTAAATTTTTCTGCTTTGATAACAGTGCTTTCAGAAGACAATACTTATATTAAACTTTTGGTTTATGTAGTTCTTTATTATATTGAGTGCCTATGATGTGCGATATACCAAGGCAGACACTTACTTTGAGTAATTTGATTGATTTAGTAGTAAATACGAAATAGTCTCTGTATGCTGAATATCTGTTACATTAAGTATTAAACATAATACTTTAGCTTATAGTAACATTCCCCAAGTGTTTTCTGTATGATGTTAATAGGTATTATTAGAATAGATGTATTTTTATGGTCAAATAAGTTTGGGAAATATTGAGTTAAATAGAGGTTAACAACTTTATTATAGGATTTCATAGTTTATGTGTAGTGTTACTGCTGTAAGAAAAATAGAAGAAACATGTTTAATTTTTCAATTTGTTTAATTTCCCCACCCCCACCCCCCACCCCCAAGTATCTGTGGAACATAGTGAGGAAAATGCTGGCCAAATTATATAAAAGAGTGCAGTGCAGTGGGAGAGCCATGTTGTTGTAAGTCAGGACTTGAATTTCTTTCCTGAAACACTAGATGCAGAACTTTCAGACACCCTCAGTTGTCTCATCAGTATAAGAATATATATAGCACCAGTATGTATAGCCTAGTATACTGGAGTGGGTATAGCCTTTCCCTTCTCCAGCGGATCTTCCCAATCCAGGGGTCAAACCCAGGTCTCCTGTATTGCAGGCTGATTCTTTACCAGCTGAGCCAGAAGAGAAGCCCAAGAATACTGGAGCGGGTAGCCTGTCCCTTCTCCTGCGGATCTTCCCAACCCAGGAACTGAACTGGGGTCCCCTGCATTACTGCAGGAGGATTCTTTACCTACTGAGCTATCAGGGAAGCCCTTGTACAGCCTAAGATTACAAATTCTTTACAAAGCACTTGACAAAGGTTAGTAATTTAGCATAGTCTTACTATTTAGATAAACAGTTCATTCCTTCCTCTGCAAAGTTTTTCCTAATTCTAAATAGGGAAGATAAAACAGTCTGTTTTCTAAAGGCGTTCCTGTAGTCACTCTTAGTAGCAATTTTGTAGCCACCTGGATTCTTGAATTAAAGCAAACCTTTTCTTAACCAATAATAATAGTGGTCCAGGTCCCTTAGATTCTAATTCTGGGGAATCTGGACTAAGCACCCAGGGGCAATTTATCTTAACTTTTTCTCCACATTAATTGTATCTTATATAGGTAAGTGGAAGGAAACTAAACACTTTAATGTGTTTGATTTTGAATAACTTAGATCTGTTTCATCATCTCATTTTTAATTACAAATAATTGAATTCTTGGCAGCAATATGTTAGGTATTTTCTAAAATGCAAACGTACTTAAATAACCAAGATATTTTAATACTCGGCATTTTAATTGCTTTATAAATATGATGCAGCTTTTTATGCTATTTATAATTAACTGTTGGAAATATGTAAACAAAGAAGGTGCTGTAGTCTTGATTCATAATATGTATGCATCATTTAGTCAGGGTTATGTTTTCAAGTAATAAATCAGAGTGTATCCTGTGATAAACATTAAAAGAATGCAAAAAAGGCATATATACCTTCCTTCCTTGTCTCATGATGTGTTATTAAGGAAAGGGAACATTAGGTAATTTATCAAAATAACATAATAGCTAACATTTATTGAGCTCTTACGTGTCTGTTACTGTTGTTATCTCAATATGATTTAGCACATTTAATCCTTATGGTTATCCTGTGGTTACTAATAATATTAAGTATTTTGCATATTTTTAGAACTGAGTAAATTGTACTTCCGGAAGAGTTTTGTATATTCTCATTTGCTTTCTTAATAGGCCTGACAGCTTCCCAGCTGGCAAGGCAGCCGTGGAGAGTCAGCAGAGTATCTGACAATGATTAGGGGTTAAATACCACCCTTCTCAGATACCTCTTAGTGATCAGAGCCAAGGCAGAAGAACATAAGGTGGTTTGTGTAAGGATGTGAATGAAATTACTGGTGAGTAAGACCTCAGTTGTAGAGCCAGTCCATCTGGATTTGAATTCCTATATTCTGCTACTTACTGTGAAATTTTGTACAACTTAACTTGTTGTAACTATAAACTAGGGACAGCAATAGTATCTACTTCATAGAATTGTGAGGATTCATTAAATTAGTATGTGGAAATTGTGTCTGGCACTTGGTAAATAACAAATTTTAAAGATAGACCACCTCTTATTGACATCTTGGGTAATATAAAGATTATTTTCAATGAACATGACTCAACACCAATACTTTTTCTACTTTTACTTTCAAGTTTTCTGTTTTTCAGACAAAACTCCTGATACTGATGTTATTAGTACGTGATTTCCTGAATGGAAGGATTGGGGGAGAGATTTCTTTTGCTTTTTTTAAAAAAAGGGAATTTCTTCAGAAATGTCTGTCTACTGCAATAAATGAGAAAACACCAGGAGGTCAAACTGATTTGAGTGAAGTCATAGAGTTAGTAACTGATAAGGCTGCAGTTTAAGTCTAGGATTTTAATTATGTGTCCCCTGCTTTAAAAATAAATAAAGCAAATAATTTTACAGTGAGTAGAAATTATCTAATTTCTCTTTGTAAACAAGGCAATATCTTAAATTGGTCTTAAATAGAACTAGGTTTTTTTTTTTTGTTTGTTTTTTTAGAAATTTCTTCCATGTCTATGTATAGAAGGATTCTTTTCCTGAAAGCTAATTGGAGACAGAGTAAAGCAAATACTGTTGTCAACAAACTGCAATCTAATAGCATTAGATGTTAAAAAATATCAGATGAAAATGTATGGTATCCTAGGTTAACGTCTATGTAGCACAAGGTTCCTTTTTCATTTACTTGGCTGTTTATTAGAAGTTTCTGTGAAAGAGAGAATCCTCATTTGCCCTTAAGCAGAAATGACTACACAGGGGCTTCCCTGGTGTCTCAGTGGTAAAGAATCCACCCGCCAGTGCAGAAGACATGGGTTCTATTCATGGTCAGAGAAGATCTCACATGCCACAGAGCAGCTAAGTCATGGGCCACAACTACTGATCCTGTGCTTTACAGCCTGAGAATTACAACTACTGAGCCCATGCGCCACAAGTGCTGAAGCGTTGCAAGCCCTAAAGCTCATGCTACGCAAAAAGGAGGCCACTGCAAAGAGAATGCTTGCATTCTTCTGCCTCACAACTGTGTCCTCAGCTCACTGCAACTAGACAAAGTCTGCACAGCAACAGAGACCAAGTGGAGACAAGAATAATAAAATAAATAATTAATTTAAAAAATGACTACACAGGAGTACAGACCATTGAGAAATAAGAAGCTGAGAAATTCTTAGAGTACATGGAAGAATGCTCAGATACAGTTACTCAGATTTGCTTTGTTTCTCAGTGTTTGAGTCCATTTCCTGATGCTTTTGTTCTTTGAAAAATTGACTTTTAACATTTTTTTTTTTTACCTGTGATGCTTAGGGAAGTGTTCTGACATGTTTTTGATAGGTTGAACAAATCAAAAATTGAAAGCTGCAAAAACTAGATTTTCCTATAAATACTTCAGTTTAAGATTTGCTTATTGTCTAAGTTAATTGTGAGCATTGAATTTCTTCAAACCTTAAATTGCTGTTAATATGATTGTTCACCCTTGTGGCAGAAAGTGAAGAACTGAAGAGCCTCTTGATGAAAGTGAAAGAGGAGGGTGAAAAAGTTGGCTTAAAGCTCAACATTCAGAAAACTAAGATCATGGCATCCGGTCCCATCACTTCATGGCAAATAGATGGGGAAACAGTGGAAACAGTGGCTGACTTTATTTTTCTGGGCTCCAAAATCACTGCAGATGGTGATTGCAGCCATGAAATTAAAAGATGCTTACTCCTTGGAAGGAAAGTTATAACCAACCTAGACAACATACTAAAATGCAGAGACATTACTTTGTCAACAGAGGTCCATCTAGTCAAGGCTATGGTTTTTCCAGTGGTCATGTATGGATGTGAGAGCTGGACTAGAAAGAAAGCTGAGCGCCAAAGAATTGATGCTTTTGAACTGTGGTGTTGGAGAAGACTCTTGAGAGTCCCTTGGACTACAAGGAGATCCAACCAATCCATCCTAAAGGAGATCAGTCCTGGGTGTTCATTGGAAGGACTGGTGTTGAAGCTGAAATTCCAGTACTTTGGCCACCTGATGCCAAGAGCTGACTCATTGGCAAAGACCCTGATGCTGGGAAAGATTGAGAGCAGGAGAAGGGGATGGCGAAGGATGAGATGGTTGGATGGCATCACCGATTCGATGGACATGGGTTTGGGTGGACTCTGGAAGTTGATGATGGACAGAGACGCCTGGCATGCTGCGGTTCATGGGGTCGCAAAGAGTCGCACACAACTGACCGACTGAACTGAACTGAATAACTTGTCATCCCTATTTACAAGTTCATACCATAGTGCCATAGATGTCAAAATCAGAAACTAAATCAGCTTTCTATTATGTTTAAAATATTATGTCATGGAGTAAATAACTCATTCTTTTATTTCAGTGTTGATCCAAAAATTCTAGAGAGGGCATTTTGATGGAATCCAGTTACAGCAGATTTTCTCCAGTTGTATATATTTGTGTAACGCTAGACCTAGCTGGCATTAAAATGAAACTTAAATGCCTGATATATATTAAGTGCTGCACTGTCAAATTTCAAAAATGTCACTGAGGAAACAAGTTCAGAGGTGTTTTTCATTTTTGCTCTACTCACTGAGTGCTCTACTTGCTGAGTAAATGGCAGAACTTGGCTTGTCCAGATCTCCTGTCTCTAAAGCCCTGCTTAAGAAAAAACAAAAGCTCACTGTTATTTACTTTAATAGCAATTATCTGATTATCCAAGCAAAAATTACATATTTAATAATCTCAAGTTTCTTACACATATTTTCAGAGAAATCCTGAAATTGCCTGCAGTGGAAGTTCAGAGTCTTAATCTTAAGTGCAGAGTCTTAATCCCTGGACCACCAGGGAAGTTGCCCAATGTCTTTTTAATTATAGACATATCTACCTATATATATCTATATCTATATCTATTTATATGCATTTTCCCTTTAAATGCTTGTTATGTTATTTTAGTTAAAGAAATTTTGCAGAAACATAGCTATTCCTTTTTACAAAACAGCTTTTATTGACGTGTAGCTTAAATGCAATAAAACTCACTGTTGTAAGTGTATAGCCATCACCACAATCTGATTTCAGAATATTTTGATCATTAACCCCCAAAATGTATTGCTTATTTGTAGACAGGGAAGCCTGACATGCTGCTGTCCATGGAGTTGCAAAGAGTGAGGCAGGACTTAGTGAGTGAACAACAACATTTGTAGTCACTCCTCATTTCCACCCCCACCAGCACACAACCACTGATCTACTTTTTATATCATAGATTTGCCTTTTCTGTACATTTCATGTAAACAGAATGATACAAGAGTGGTCTTTTGTGTCTGACTTCTTTTCTTAATGTGCTGTTTATGAGTTTCACTCCTGTTGTAGCGTATGTGAGTACTCCATTCCTTTTTATTGCTGAGTAGAATACCATTGTATAGCTGTGCCATGTTTTGTTTATTTACCATTGGTGGACATCTGGATTGTTTACACTTTTTGACTATTATGAATGGTGCAGGTATAAACATTCACATATGCATCTTCATATGGACATACGTTTTCATTTTTCTGAGAATAATAACTAGGAGTGGAATTACCAGGTCAAAACTGTTTTCAAAGTGGCTTCTTCATTTTACATTCCCACAAGCATTGTATGAGGATTTTAATTTCTCCCCATCCTTGCCAGCATCTGGTATTGCCTATCTTTTCTTTTTTTTTGGCCATGCTGCCTGTGGCATCTTAGTTTCCCCTCTGGGATCTATCCTGTGGCCCCTGCAGTGGAAGTGTGGAGTCTTAACCTCTGGACCACCAGGGAAGTTGCCTGATGTCTTTTTAATTAGAGACATTCTGGTGGATGTGAAGTGCTATCTCTTGGTGACTTAATTTGCTTTGTTGTTTCTTTTAGTTTATTATTTTGGTATTATGATTGTAATCTAGAGTCTGATGCAGTAAACCATCTATAGAATTATCCTATTCATGTGCTTTTTTTGGTTTTATTCAGTACTAGACCAATGAACGGAGAAGGCAATGGCACCCCACTCCAGTACTCTTGCCTGGAAAATCCCATGGATGGAGGAGCCTGGTAGGCTACAGTCCATGGGGTCTCTAAGAGTCAGACACGACTGAGTGACTTCACTTTCACTTTTCCCTTTCATGCACTGGAGAAGGAAATGGCAACCCACTCCAGTATTCTTGCCTGGAGAATCCCAGGGACGGTGGAGCCTGGTGGGCTGCCGTCTATGGGGTTGCACAGAGTCGGACATGACTGAAGCGACTTAGCAGCAGCAGCAGCAGCAGCAGCAGCAGACCAATGAAACCCTGTTCAAGGAATTTACTTTTGATTAACAAAAAACAAAAAACTAAAAAAACTTACTCTTATTAAAAAACTCATCTAAAGTAATTAAACAATACAGTTGAGAGAAAAGCATATACATTTATGTTTTAATAAACAGTTATTTTTTCTCCTCAATGTACATGAATCGCTTTGGTGTGGAATCTTTTCTCACTCTTCCTGGTTGGTGTTAATCCTCTTATATGCAAAGTAAGTAATAAAATTGGACTTTCAAAAACTCCAATCATGAATGCAAAGGAAAAATGATAGTTATTCTTGGGAATGTGATTGATTAAAAACAAGTCTTGGCAAATCAAAGAATGGATATATCTGAAATAGTTGGTAAGTTTACTTAATTCTTACCTAAACAAATAATTTGAAATGGTTTCAGCTACTAAGAGTTTCCACAGATTGCTGTTATTTTGAGGAAAGAAAATGAAAATTTATCTTAGGAAGGTAGCACTGTGTAATGGAAAGTCAGTCTGTGGGTATCAGTGTTTGTAGATGGATCCAAATTCTGTATCTTACAGGCTCCCTGACCATGAGCAGGTTGTTTCATCCTTTCTGAGACTCAAGTTACGCATCTTCAGAATGGAGTGAAAAGGTTGACTTTTTTAAATTTTATTTTTTATTGAAGTATAGTTGATTTACAGTGTTGTGTTAATTTCTGCTATACAGCTAAGTGACTCAGTTATACACATACATACATTCTGTTTTACATTCTTTTTCATTATAGTTTATCCCAGAGTATTGAATATGATTCCTTGTGATTTATAGTAGGACCTTGTTGTTCATCTATTATATGTAATAAGTTTGCACCTACTAACCCCAAACCCCCAATTCATCCCTCCCCCATCCCCCTTTCCCACTGGTAACCATAAGTCTGAATGTGTTTTGAGAAAGTTCTAGCACAGTGTCTGAGAGGTTTTAAAATAAACATTCTCTTTCACTTTGATACAATTTGAATTTGTAGCACTTACAGATACCAAGTCTTAATAACTTGAAAGTCAACCAGGAGTAAACAAACAACAAAAAAACACAAAAAATAGAGCCTGTGTTTAAATCTGGTTCCGTCATTGGCTATGTTGTGACTTTGGGCAAACTGTTGAATTTCCTGTGTCCAATTTTCTTTAAAATATGAGGATTATATAATACTGTGTAAGTGAAGTAGTTGGCCCAGGGCTTCCTATGTCATGGTTGTTGAACACATTGAATAATGATAACAGGTAGCATTTATTGAATACTTACTATGTGCTACATTACTGTCCTGAGTACTATTCTTGCATTTAATTATTGCAGCAACTTCATGAAATAGACATTAGTGCTATTATCCAGAATTTATAACTGAGGAAACTTAAGATTCAGAGAAGTCTGTTGGTCTCCTCAAAGTCGCATAAAGAAGGCGTGATGAAGCCAACATTTAAACCCAGTTGTAGTAGGTTTCATAATCTGCACTCCTTAACTGATAGCTATTCAACTCCCAAGTTTATATCCCAATCTGGCCTATTTCTTCTTTCACTTTTCATTTTCTTGGCTATGAGCTCTCAGGTGGTTGTGAATGAGGGGATTAAATCCATCCTGTGTGTCTTGTTTCCTGCCAGGACTGTAATCTATGACAAAACAACAAATGCTCAGTAACTAGAACAGCAGTTATGTTTATTCATACAACTGTTATTTTAGCTTAAATGTATTCGTTTAGTCTATTGGAAGTCTTGTACATATACTGACTAGCTTGGTTTGGGTCAACTTGTTATTTAAGTAAGTTAATTTTTATAAATGCATGTTTGGCTAGGAGAATTATAATCTGTGTTGTTGGTGAATGTCTTGTCATGGACTTGGTGAGATGAAGTTGGTTTTTTTGGGGGAGGTTTTCTTTCTTAAGCTTGATATATAAACTGTGTGCAGCACAGGTAATGGTAAAATGAAGACAAAGTAAAGTTTATATTTGGTCTTTCACTGTGTTTGGATGATTTAGAAACTAAAGAAGTGAACCCTTAATTTTTAAAACTTTAATTAATAGCTTTTAAAAAGCTATTTTAAATAGTTTAATAATTTATTTAAACTATTAATAATTTCCATTCTGATTGTTGAAATAACATTTACTGAGTTTTGAGTATCTATTAATTGCATAATGTTAAATTTTATAGACTTGGTTGTAAAAACTTTAACACCTGGGAATTGATGTTATAGATTTGTTAAACAGAACTTTAGTATTTACCCTTGGTAATGTGTTTTTGACCCTCTGATTGATTAAGTAAGGCATGTTTGAATTATTTTCCTATGATTCATAATAACAACCAATGCTCCTCTTTTTCTCACTAGCAGGGTCTTTTCACAATTTACTGTGCAAAGTTAGGTTAAGTAAAAAGGTAGAAGTAAAATCATCTTTGCCAAGATGACTTCTTGGAGAAAGTTTTTAATTGAATAGTGCCTTGATTAATAAATCCACCAAGAATGCACTGCCATGTACTAGCACATTGGAAAATAAACAGTCTTCGTAAATTATGCAGAGTGGTGTTGGTTTGCATTAACAGCAATGTTCTCATTAAATTTGGACCAGGAAAATACACCACTGTGTTCTGCTTCCACTTTTACTACACATATAAATTGTGCCAACAGCAGACAGCCAAGAGCTGGGAAGGAGAGACAAACCAGGACTATGTTAGGCCCCACAGCAGCAGAATTTCTAGAAGCTTCTCTGTAGGGCTCTGTTGTATTAATTTTATTTCCCTCTGTTCGCCATTCATCTCTGTTTCTCCCTGTTTACCTGAGGTTGAAATGGAGAGAGAATCTGGTTGGTTCAGTTTGAGTCAGCTGTCTCGCCTGAAATCACTGGAGGAGGGGCTTGTGCAGGATCAAATTACACAGACCGGGTCCTTTCAAATCCTCCTGAGTGTAGTAGGACTTCAGTCCTTTATTTTTAGTGATTGAATGATTTTACTTAAGTATATATGAAAGGAGTTAAATCAACTATATACTTTTTAAGCTTTAAGTTACAGATTACAACTCCATATTAAAGTTGGGAACTTGGCATTCAGGGGCTATTGAGGACCCCTGATATTGCACTGCATCACTAGATCTCGTTAGCTCTGAGGGTAGACTTTTAATCTCTTGAGGATCCCTGATACTACACTGTATCACTAGCTCTCAGTTAGCTCTGAGGGTGAACTTTTCATCGCTTTAGGATCCCTGATACAACACTACATCACTAGCTCTCATTTGCTCTGAGGGTAGACTTCTACTCTATCGAGGATCGAAGGGGACACCAGGAGAGGATTCAGAAGAGACAGTCCACGGCTGCTGCTTTCTCCTGTATGTCCAGCCCCTACTGATTGCTCCAGAGGCCAAAGAACTGATGATGGTCTTTTCTCCTTGGCTTCTTCCAGAACTTGGAGTTCTCCCAGTTCTCCCATGGAGCTGTTTGCCAGGCTCCCTTCCTTCTGTTCCCTCCCTTTCCTGTGTGAACCAGTTAAATTCCTTCCATCACCACCTAATGCAATTTAAGTTACCCTTCTACCACAGGAGTCCTGTATGAAATGTTGTTTTCTTGGGCTTTAGAGTATTTTAGCATTTTGCCTCTTTAACTCCTTTTTTCCCTTGATATTCTAGGGTGTATATATCTATCTGCCCTTTTATAGTACTAAAATTTCTTACAGTTTTGTTACTACAGCATAACTTCTCAGCTGAAAATTTCTGTTACATAACTCATAGAAAAAGCCTTATTTATTTTCATAATGAGACTTAAATTGATTTTGAAAAGTGGCAGTTGCTTTCTTGACAGTACTTTTCCATGAGAAAATGGATTCAAAACCATCTAGCCCAGTACCTAAATATTCAATGCTGTGCTGTGTCGCTGAGTCATCTCCAACTGTTTGCGACCCCATGGACTGTAGCCTGCCAGACTCCTCTGTCCATGGGATTCTCCAGGCAAGAATATTGGAGTGGGTTGCTATGTCCTCCTCCAGAGGATCTTCCCAACCCAGGGATTGAACCCAGGTCTCCCTCATTGCAGGCAGATTCTTTACTGTCAGAATCACAGGGGAAACCCAATACATGATGCTACTCAGACAATATGAGCTTCTATTTCCTCTTGATTTTTTTAATGTTTTAGTCATAGTTTAAAAGTAATATATGTCTCCAGTGCAAAAAGTGGAAAATGCAAGTAAGTATAATAAGGTCACACAATTACCCTGCTATTAACATTGTGAATTTACCCCAACAAAATTAGGGTTATATTGTATTTAGTTTTTTATATACTGTTTTCATGCAAAAATATTACTTTTTCACATCACTAAATATCCTTTTAAAGCATAATTTTAATGAGTATAATAGTCTCTTGACTAAATATGCCATAATTTATTAATTAAACTCCTCTACTTATATATAGCATTCATGTCATTGAACTGATTATCTCTTTTACTTTAATAGCTTTATAGAGATTTTTGAGTCAACAGAGGAACATTTTCAAGCTTTTGAGATATTAGTCCTTATAAATGTAACCAGTCTCTTGTCATACCATATTGTATATGGATACCCTCTTAATCCCGTTCAAGCTCCTTATTCTAGACCTTCTTTATGTTTCTTGGACTCTGATACCTCACATCAGCATATTCCCCAAGTAGCTGATCTCTTTTCCCTGCTAGGCTGGGTCACCCCCACACATAGTCCTCTCCTTACCCTTCCCGCAAGGTCCCTTTCTACACCCCCCTTTGGTTGATAACCCACCACAGTTACCCCTGTGTGTCAGAGTCTCTGACACCCTGCTTTGCACGCGCCACCTCCCTGCTCCCCCCGCCCCCTGGGACTCTGACCCATCTAATGGCTGTACTTCTGAATTGTTCAGGAGAAGCAGGAAGAAAGAGAAAGGAACTATGTAATTTGAAGACTTAACAAAGGGCCTTGCCGAGGGCATAGCATCATGCCTGGTATATTGTATATATTTGGTGGCAGGGTGTGTGTGTGTTTGTATATTTAATTCTTCCCTCCTGATCCTGAGATTTGGTGGTGAAAGAGAAAATACAAACATGTAACTCAACTGACTCCCAGCAGACTGTTTCTAATACCAACTCATCTGCATTTGCTCTTCCTGGTGTCCCTAATCTAACTCACTCTAGTTGATTCTGTATTGTCTCCCCGACCGGTTATTTCTTAACTTTATCATCCTCCATTTTCTAAACTCTCAGCTTCCATATTTCAGCTAATGACTTGGCTTCTATTTAAATGTGATCAAGATTATTTGACATGAATATGTTTATCTAATAACTTCAAAATGAAGTCTCCTTACTTGATTTTGATACTTCTTCCCTCCAGTTGAATATTTGTCCTTCTTAATAACTTGACTTTGATACTTCTCCTCTCCAGTTGAATATTTACCCTTCTTAATATTTTGTTCTTGATCTCACTAAATTATTCTATTCCCTTAGATTATCAAATTGACCACATAATGTCAAAACACCTAGTTTAAGCTTCTGAGTTCGAATTTTTCTTTTTCTTTTTTTTTTTTACCTTTTCAACTCTTTGAACTCAGACATAATTCCTAGCTGTCTTAGAGCTCCAACAGCTTTTTTCAAACCTGTTCTTTTTTTTTTTTTTAATTCCATGCCATTTTTAATGATACCTATACAGTTCAAGGTACTTAAACCAGAAATTGTCATGTTACCTCTTTCCCATGCCCCCATATCCAGTAAGTTCCCTGTTATACCTTTTGTCTCACAAATCCTGCTCATTTTCAGACCAACTCTCAGTGATTGTAATACGATAGTCCTTACTTCATTCTGTTTTGAATTATAATGAACTCTGAATATTTTTTCTTTGGATTTATAATTTCTTAGAAGCACATTCTACCATGATCATCTCTCTTTACTGAATTAAAGAATACCCTTCAAGACTTTTTTTCTAAACTTGAATCAGTGTTTTACTATATCATTAACTGGCTTTTCTTAGGCAATAGAAACTTGGTCATGATTCATGATTTGATAATATGTATGTGGCCTGTAATACACTATTCTTTGGGTTAATGCAGGTAAGAGAGTGGTTTTAGATGATGTATAACCTAGCAGAATCTGTGGGAAGACGTGAAATGACCTTAGCTGTTATTACTAATAATGAATGGAATCTTTGCTAATTAGCCAGATTTTAATATCTGTAGATGAGGGTGTATTTTCAAACTTTGATGTTTTAATCCAAATGCCAGAGGCCGGGTAGATATGTTGTAATTTAAAGTGGGTTAAACTCCATAAATCTGTTTTCTTCCTTTAAAGTTCTGTTCTCCATCTAAAAAGACTTTTTACTCTTAAAAAAAAAAAGTTTTAGTTTTTACTTTGCCTTCTACTTAAGCAGCTTTGCTTTTCTGTAGTAACACTTTTGGTATGATACGATTCTGGTAGTAATTGATAGCAAAAGAAATAAATGACAGTTGAAGCAAAGAGATTGCCAGGAAACCTCTTTGCTTATGATTATTCATATTTATTCTATGATTTAAACTTCTTTCCCCAGTTAGGATACAGGTATTCCCCACTTGTTGAAAGTGAGGTGTACACCACTTGCTTTTACAAAAAGCCTGCATTGGGTTTGTTGCTATCCCGCCCCCCACCAAAAATCCAAAGAGTGTTTTCACTTTTATGAAAAAAGGATAGCTGCCACTGCTTTGAACTGTGTCTGTGAGCATCTGTGGTTTATCTCGATTTATTTTGTGCCTCTGTTAGTTAGCAAGATGTGTCCTAAGATAATTGATTCTTCATTTTTCATTTTAAGCCATTTTGTCCTATAAACAGTTACATAGTAGTGCTCTACTTTCAGAAAGTGGGAGAAACCCTATCTTAACTTTGAATACTTACGTACCCATTTTAGGTTCTTCTCTTGCCCCAAAAACTAGAATTATAGGGCAATATTTTAATTATTGGGTTAAAAGCCGTCTGTGATTTGGCTTGGGCTTCCCTGGTGGCTCAGACAGTAAAGAATCTGCCTGCAATGTGGGAGACCCAGGTTGGGAAGATCCCTTGGTGAAGGAAAAAGGATACCCACTCCATTATTCTTGCCTGGAGAATCCCATGGACAGAGGAACCTGGCGGGCTCCAGTCTGTGGGGTCTCAAAGAGTCAGACATGACTGAACTACTGACTCTTTCACACTATGATTTAGCTTCTCATATGATTTTTAGAGTTCTAAAACTGATTCAGAAGAGTTAAAGAGTTCATAATTTGGTAGTTGTTACACATTCAAAGGAGTTGCTAGTTCATGCCATGTCTTCAGACCACACCTTTTTTTCTGACATTATCATCTCTCATAGTTTATATTGTGTAATGAAATGATTTAACTTCCTCATTTGATCCTCATCATTAAAATTACCTGAGTGTCTGACAGTTATAGGAGTGTGTGTGTATGTATGTAATGGGCAATCAGAAACATTGGACAATATGTTGATTAAAATAAAACATTGTGAAAATGTTTAGATAGAGCATATAGTTGGAGACGTAAAGGGAATTTGCTATTGAAGATACATAGCAGGTTAGAAACAAGGCTTGACATAGGAGCAGTTTTAAGGACTCAGATATTCCTAGGCATTCAATAGCCAAATTTGTTTGAGAGGCAGTATTTATGAGCAAAAAACAGTGAAAACCTATTTGATATTCAAAGCATTGAGAGCTTTTCCTTGAAATAAAATAGTTTAAAAAAGTTAACCTACCTGTCTATTGACAGTTGAATGGATAAAGAAGATGTATGTTTGTTGATACAATAGTACATTAGCCATGAAAAGGTTGAAACAATGCCATTTTAGCAACATGGATGGATCTAATGATTATCATATTAAATGAAGTAAGTCAGACAAAGACAAATATCATATGATATCACTTAAATATGGAATCTAAAACAATGATACAAATGAACTTTTTTGTAAAAGAGAAATAGACTTGTAGACATAGAAAACAAACTTATGGTTACCAAAGGTATACATTAGTAGGTTGGGATTAGCATATACATCAGTTCAGTTCAGTCACTCAGTCGTGTCTGACTCTTTGTGACCCCATGAACAGCAGCACGCCAGGCCTCCCTGTCCATCACCAACTCCTGGAGTCCACCCAAACCCATGTCCATTGAATCGGTGATGCCATCCAACCATCTCATCCTCTCATCCTCTGTCGTCCCCTTCTCCTCCTGCCCTCAATCTTTCCCAGCATCAGGGTCTTTTCCAGTGAGACAGCTCTTGGCATCAGGTGCCCAAAGTATTGGAGTTTCAGCTTCAACATCAGTCTTTCCAATGAACACCCAGGACTGATCTCCTTTAGGATGGATTGGTTGGATCTCCTTGCAGTCCAAGGGACTCTCAAGAGTCTTCTCCAACACCACAGTTCAAAAGCATCAATTCTTCTGCGCTCAGCTTTCTTTATAATCCAACTCTCACACCCATACATGACCACCGGAAAAACCAGATCCTTGACTAGATGGACCTTTGTTGGCAAAGTAATGTCTCTGCGTTTTAATATGCTGTCTAGGTTGGTCATAACTTTTCTTCCAAGAAGTAAGCATCTTTTAATTTCATGGCTGCAATCACCATCTGCAGTGATTTTGGAGCCCAGAAAAATAAAATCAGCCACTGTTTCCCCATCTATTTGCCATGAAGTGATGGGACCAGATGCCATGATCTTAGTTTTCTGAATGTTGAGCTTTAAGCCAATTTTTTCACTCTCTTTCACTTTCATCAAGAGGCTCCTTAGTTCTTCTTCACTTTCTGCCATAAAGGTGGTGTCATCTGCATATCTGAGGTTATTGATATTTCTCCCCGCAATCTTGATTCCAGCTTGTGCTTCCTCCAACCCAGCGTTTCTCATGATGTACTCTGCATATAAGTTAAATAAGCAGGGTGACAATATACAGCCTTGACGTACTCCTTTTCCTATTTGGAACCAGTCTGTTGTTCCATGTCCAGTTCTAACTGTTGCTTCCTGACCTGCATATAGATTTCTCAAGAGACAGGTCAGATGGTCTGGTATTCCCATCTCTTTCAGAATTTTCCACAGTTTATTGTGATCCACACAGTCAAAGGCTTTGGCACAGTCAATAAAGCAGAAATAGATGTTTTTCTGGAACTCTCATGCTTTTTCAGTGATCCAGCACATGTTGGCAATTTGATCTCTGGTTCCTCTGCCTTTTCTAAAACCAGCTTGAACATGTGGAAATTCATGGTTCACGTATTGCTGAAGCCTGGCTTGGAGAATTTTGAGCATTACTTTACTAGCGTGTGAGATGAGTACAATTGTGCGGTAGTTTGAGCATTCTTTGGCATTGCCTTTCTTTGGGATTGGGATGAAAACTGACCTTTTCCAGTCCTGTGGCCACTGCTGAGTTTTCTATACATACTACTCTACATAAAATAGACAAACAACGATGACTTACTGTATAGCACAGGGAATTATATTCATTATCTTGTGATAACTTATAATGGAAAAGAACTTTTAAAAGAATATGTGTATGTGTATATACATATTATATACATATATATATGTGTGTGTGTATATATATATATATATATATATATATATGTATAACTGGATCACTTTTTTGTATACCTGAAAGTAACACAAGATTGTAAATAAACTATACTTCAATTAAAAATGGTTATAAAATTAAAGTTTAAAAAGGTCAAAAGAATTAGTTTCCACTAATTCTGGGGAGAGATCTATCTGGAAGTTAATAATCGTGATGATTTTAAATGACCCTAATTGTTTCTTTAGGATTTTTTAGTAATATGAACCAAAGTACCATATAATTTCAGAATGTCTACCATGACAACATAATTTTTTTATTATAGATATAAATTTTCTTTCATTGGTGATCAGTGTTCTCAGATCTGTTGTTTTCTTCAGTAACTTTACTTCTGTTGGTTTGCTCAACCCCTCCCTCAGTCTCATGTTTCTTATCAGCCTTGTAGATAGATCATTGTGAGTGTGGAAACCATATAGTTTGGCTGTCTGGGTAAATGAGATTTTGGGTGTTGACAGTTCTGGTTTCACTGATAAACTGTATGTAATTCTAGAAAAATTTTATCTTGGTTATTAATTAAGAAAAGGACACTTAACTTTACACCATTGTTTGCTTTTTTTCTTAGTACCTTCTGCCTCAACATTTGCAGCTATCCTTTTGCTTCTACTTTTTTCCATAGTAGCACTGAGTCTTTTCTCTCCCCATACTGGTACATAAAAAAAATTATCTCTGGCCATCCGAATTATCATTAGTGAGTCTAAATGTTGTCATACAACCTAGAGGGGTGAGTTGTTGGGGGAGAGTGGGAGGGAGGCTCAAGAGGGAGGGAATATGTGTATACTTAACAGCTGTCTTATGTTGTTGTACAGCAGAAACCAACACAACATTGTAAAGCATTGTCCTCCAATTAAAACTTTAAAAAAATTGTCCTGATTGAATTTAAATATAATTAACTTCATCAATTTAAAAATGAGATATTTGAGGCCTGGAGAGATTGAGATTTGCCAAGAAAGGAAAGAACTAACATTCACAGAGTACCGACTGTATACCAATTGTTTTATATTCCAGTTCTGTGAAATATGTTCTGTTTTCCCCATTTTAAAGAATCTCAGAGGTCAAGAAACTTGCCAAGGACCATAAGACTAGTCATGGTGGAGGCAGGATGAAAAGCCAGTTTTCTTGCAGAGTCCAGGGTCTCTTCTAACTCCTGTCAGCAAACATTAAGATCTGATCAACTACGTCGATGCAGGAAACATAGGATTAAGAGACCAAACCTTATAAATATAACAAAGGATATTTTCTGATTGATAACTTTCATTTTTATAAAAAGACTCAAAGATAAAAACTAATTATTGTGAGTTGTACTGGAAATCAATTATCTTGAGATTCTTTAGCCTCTTGTCTTGTGCTTTTAACAGACACTCTTGCTGAGAAAGGCAAGCTTCGCTTGTCCCAGCACATGATTGGCCTTTGATGTTTGTTGAATGAGGCCTGGCTTGGAGAGGATTGGGCTCTGTGTTACCTTTGAAAATATTTACTTATTTTTATTTATTGTGGCATGTGGGATCTTTTAGTTGTAGCATGTGGGATCCAGTACCTCGACCAGGGCCTGAACTCAGGCCCCTTGCATTGGGAGCATAGAGTCAAAGCCACTGGACCACCAGGCAGTCCCACCTTTTTAAACCCGATTTGGTGTTTGTGAGAATTAATAGCCTACTTTTCAGAGTTTCTGAAATGAGATTGCAAAAAAATGAAACTGAGCATGAAAGTAGTAGGAAAACTTAGAGCTCTAACATAGTGTTATGGAATGCCCATTCATTAATGAAAGAGCTGGGTGTTTAAAGTATGTTTGCAAATCTGGGCCTCCATTTGCCCTGCTTATATTTATTTGTGAACTCTAAATCTTTTATTTAAGCACTTAATCTAATTAACTGTTGATAACTACATTTTTGAAGCAACACCTTCTCTTTAGCCTCCTGATATCTGTTCTTGTGAATGTGATGACCTAAGTAGTAATCGGATCACCCAAGAGTAGCTTTTCAAATTGTTTTTCAGAGGTATTTCTTTTCTGGAATCATAACTGGTACATATTTCCCACTTCACCATTTAATTACCTAGTTTTCAGTATTTGTATTCTCGATATCTTCATTTTCATTATAATTTCTTTTCCGGAGAAGCCAGAACCAAATGGCATACACCTGGACAAAGCAGTCTTTTTCTTTACCTACCAATTCTCTCCTCTCATTCCTCTCTATCCCTCCATCCCTGACTGTCCCTCCCACCTCTCCCTCTCCTTGTCCCACCCCTCTGTTTTTCTTCCCCATTTTGTCTCAGTATGTAGAAAAATAAAAACTAGAAGGATGACAGGTGGAGGTAGATGATTCCTTGCAAAAATAATATTCATTGACAGAAACATATTAGTTTCTTAGATAACCAATTCAAATTACTTTGTGGTTCACTAGACCTGGGTTAGACTCCTGGTTTATAAAAATAGTGCATATCCATTGTAGGGAGAAAAAGTGATGCAGTGTCAGTGCATACAAAGCAGAAAGTAAAAGTGCTGTTCTTTTCTGTACTTTCCAGAGATACTATTAATGGTTTTTATGTATCTTTCTGAAATGTCTGCTATATATATATATATTTACATATATGTTTAATGTAGTTAATTAGCTACATCCATTTGCCTTTTATAAGTAGGTCTTCAGAATGTCATAAAGCGTCTTATTAGTTCAAGTTCCATGTGCTTGATACTACTGAATTATAGTATCTCAATTTCTTTTCTCATTTTTTCCTTAAAATTATTTTTTTAACCACTTTCAGGACACTGGTCCCTCGAATATTTTCTTTTTTTTAATCGGTTTTTTAAACCAATCTTAACATTTGCATCGTATGGCTTTGATGCAGTTGAAATAGTTGATTAAAAGTGCTTCCAGGAGTGTTATGTTCTGAGTAATTAGGAATTAAAGCCTGTGAGGAGAAAATTTAGAATTATGCTTGCTGTCATTATGGGGAGTATTGTAAGTGATCCATATAAGATTAACAGACCTGTTGTTGAAGATACAGAATGCATCTATAGAGGGCAAAGTGTTTGGTCTTCTGGGACCTGGTGAAAAAGGCTGACTGCTGATAGCTCTGGTTGGGTAAGATTACACTAGAGGCTTAAGGTGTTCGGGGCATCTGTGGGAGTAATAATCAGAGCATTGATAAAATTTGCGTTCTGTAGCCAGGCACCAGAGAATGAATGTTACTTTCTTAACATGTATAAAACTATTGGCTGCACATCAAATGTTAATCAGAATTTGAGTCCCCTCTTATAATACAATAGACGCAATGTTTTTCCCTCCTTAAAGCACAGCATCACATGGAGAATATGGTTAAAATTCATGGAACTACTCATACATTAACTACGTAGGTATTTGTCTACCAATAAAACATTATTTGCGTATATATCCTTTTGTTCCTATAGAATGTTAGGCACTTTTCTAAACACCCAAACAGTGGAGGCATTTTGTGGGTCAGGGAAGAGCAGTTAGGCAGTTAGGAGGTAGCTAAAATTTGAAAGTGGCCAAAATATTACATAATATTTTTCTCAGTTAAAGAACATATTATCTGATTAAAATGCCTGCTCTGTTAGACACATGTTACTACTGAACTTCTGTTAATATTTTGTATGGCATTAAAATATAGTTTAGTTATTGTCTTCCTGATTTTTCACAGAACTGTATTTGAACTTGGCCTCGGCATTTAATTTTTTGTAGAAGAAATAAATACACAAGAGAAACAGCTATCACATTTAGGTGATTTAGTCAAGTCTGTGTAGTATGTGTAAGTCAGAAATAGCATATAACCTTTTAAAATTGTCAAGTTTTTTTTTTTCTTTTTTAATACACAGCTCTGTAAATTATTCTTGATCTATGACCTTAAGTCTTGAGAAGATTATTGTTCTCTTCAGTTTGTTTCACTTCTCTTTTTGCTCTGTTACGAATGACCATAAGATTATGTTTCTTTCAAGGGAAAAGCTTGACCCCAGCCTCATGTGTTCTAATCTTCTATCTTGCCAGATTTCATGGTGGAATAAAGTGAGGCTTTAGGTCAGAAAGGAGTCTTCCCTTCTGAATTCCTTTGCTGTGCCTTCTAGTGCCCTGCCATCACCCTGATTTCATGATGCTTCTGAGGTCCTATACACATATCCCAGGATGCAGTTTTCAGAGACAGTTAAGTCTGAATTCGTATATAAGGGTAGTTTGTTAATGGCATTATGTATCACTAAACAGAACCCTGAGCATCTCCTGAAACACCTGTGGTTAGCTTTAAAGACTCCTATCTCATAGTTTTCTTCAATAAACCAGGCAGTCTGTTTATGTAACTAAAGGGTCTGCTCCGGTAATATTTTCAAAACAAAATGAAAACTAAACAAAAGAGAACTGATGTTTCCACTTTAGAGAAATGTAAATGCTTGTAATTGAAAATGACACTTAAACCAGTTTAAAAAAAAAAAAAATCCCACAAGGTATTCTGTTACAGCAAAAGTTGTTCCTCCTCTCATCCATGAAATCTTTGAAGAAAAGTTGATTACCTAGTAAAACAAGCCATCGTTTTCTTTTTTATATTTTTATAGCAATATTCTGCATCACCATTCTGCTATTTGCAAGAATTTCAGCCTTCAAAAAAACTTTTCTACTTTTAACCACTGCTTCACTGCAAGGTTTATTAGACTTTCTACACCTTTTAAAATCTGGAGCTGTTTAGTAGCATACTGTGGTTTTACTGGCATGCTTTTTTGAGTTGGTCTGTTGTACATGCATTATTTTATTTTCCCTGACTTTAGAACTGTGGGGTATATATTCCCCTATCCATATTCTTGAGTCATCTTGAAATAAAAACACTTGGATGTCCTTGGATCCCCTCGTGATCAAGTTAAGCATGGTCAGACTCCATGCTTCCATTGCAAGGAACTAACATCCATCCCTAGTCAGGGAACTAAGATCTCTCATGCTGCACGGCACAGCCAATAAATTAATTACTTTAAAAAAACAAAAAAACACCACAATTCTTTTTAAAGAGAACCTAGTGCATTGTTTTGTACCTGAAAACAAAATACTGCCAAAATAATTATTAAACATATTGGTACCTGTGTCTGGGAAACCCCATGGGCAGAGGAGCCTGGTGGGCCATGGTATATAGTACAAAAGAGTTTTACATAACTTAGCTACTAGGGCTTCCCTGATGGCTCAGATGGTAAATAATCCTCCTGCAGTGTAGGAGACCTGAGTTTGATCCTTGGGTTGGGAAGATCCCCTGGAGAAGGGAACAGCTACCCACTCCAATATTCTTGCCTGGAGAATTCCATGGACAGAGGAGCCTGGCAGGCTACATACAGTCCATGGGGTTGCAAACAGTCAGATACGACTGAGTGACTTTCAGCACTCACTCACTAGCTACTAAACAATAACAACAAAAACTCCTATTTTTTGGTTTGGTTATTGTTTCACTGAAGAGTATGCAGTGAAATAGTTACATACTTTAAAAAACAAATGTTGATTGAATTAGCCCAGTCATTCTGAATTATCATGTTAGAGCAGAATTACTCCTATGGAATCTATATTCTGATACTTAAATTCTGAATTCAATCAATCATCTTTCTTAAAATCATTCTGATACTTACCTTTTATGATTTTAAGAAAGATGATTGATTGAATTCAGAATTTAAGAGAGAAAGGGGAAGCTAGTCATCTCAGTTCAGCACTACAATTAGGACTAACCATTCTGTTATTGCTTACCTAGGACTTAATAATCATGCTTTATGGAGACTGATGGCATTGCCTGAGATTCTTCTTGCCATGGTCCTGCCCTGCCTCATGGGCTGGACCATGTGCAAGATGGTCTTTATTTTTCCCTTTTAAATAAAACACCAGTCAGATACCTTTTTATCCCTGTCTTACTCTTCTAGACTTGGAAGACCCAGAGAGGTCAGGATCTTATCCTTAGGTAGAGGGAGGGTGGTGGATAGCATCACAAGAAACTAGCCTGAAAATCAGGCTCAGCCAGTCCAAGCACATGGCCTCCCATCTGGGGAGGGCCCATGTCCCACTCCCACATGTCTGGGCAACTGCCCTGGGCTGAGGCCAGGCTGCTCCAGGGGCCTCTTGAGCCCTCACCTGCCATAGAGCAACCCAGGTTGACTACAGCTCATGCACAAAGCCACAGGCTAATGCCCATGGAGTTCTTTTTAAGAAGCAGATTTAACCATTTTCATAGTTGGTCCCTGGAGGTATGCAGAGTGCCCTCTTGCCTTTTCTAGACCCACAGCTTATCTTAGTCGTTTGTGGTTTCCTTGTCACCCTTTATAGAAACAGTACAGTCCAGGATCCTCAACATTTGCTCCATAATCATGCTTTATGGAGACTGATGGCAGTTTCGGTTAAGTATGTGTGACTTGGTCTACATGTTAAAAGATTTTAATTTGCAGGGTATTAGTATATCATAAAGTGATTTTTAAAATAAGAAAGAAGTCACAGGAAAGTGATGAAAAAGAACAGTATTTCACGGAACAGAGAAATTAGAATAAATAAGATTAACATGTAGGAGAGAATATCAGAAATGAAGGGTACTTACAGAACATCCCCAGAAACACACTGGATGTCTGGGCATTTCTTTCTCTCTGCTAGAAAATGTGTATAAGTGTGTACATCCTTAAAAAGTCTTTGTAAAAGTCACATCTTTAAAAAAATGATTTAACAATTTTTTTTTACCTCCTTTATGTCTATCTTTAAAACATTATCAGCTTATCAATTTGTTGTTTCTTGAAATGAGATTTTAAAAAGAATGGGTAGAAAAGAGGACTTGTGGGTAGAAAGATCTTGTGAGTCAGAAAATACTCTTTCCTGAATTTACTCATGTCTTTGCCTGTCTCTGGTCACTGTCACCAGTCTCTAAATTGTAATTATCTGAAGTAATTTTAATTTCTCAGAATTCTAATTTTCAATTAATGCTCATAATGAAAACTCTTAAACTATAGACTTTTGACCCATTTCAGTGTCCTCTTGAATGTAGGAAATTGAGTGGAAATTGGAGATAATAGGAGGCAAGAGAAAAGAACTTGGTTAGGAACAGTAAGAATGGTTTATTCATCCTCCCCACATAAAGGTATATTCCGAGAACTTGCCAGCATGTAAGAGTAATAGGCACAAGCTACAAGGAATTCTACTTCTTGATGCTTTCTCTGTGTCTTCAGTTGCTTTCCTGACTATATTTTTCAACTTAAACCTTAATCTAAGTGGGTAATTGTGGTCTACCTGCTTATGAATTTTTACTTCTATAGAATATTGATATTTTTTCTTTAAAAAGAACTCCATAAAGAATGTGTCACTTGGGAATTTTTTCTTGAATCTATCAGGGCTTTAACAATTATGTTAGTTTAAAATAAAAGATTCCCTAGTGTCATTGCCCTAGGCTTTTAAACTTTAGTAGTGTATCAGAATCATGTAGAGGGATTTTAAAAACAGATTGTTGAATATTGAATCCATATTCCTGATTCAGTAATTCTGAGGTGAAGACAGAGTTGTTATTTCTATCAAGTTTTGAGATGGTGGTAAAACTGCTGGTCCTACAAGCATTCTTTGAGAACCACTGCCATATAGCATTGGTACAGAAGTATGAGACAGAGCTGGATCTAATCTGTGTTGAATGAACAACTTGTTGCTTGTAATTCAACAGAGTTGTACTTGTTGGATGGGCTCCAACAATGATCATTTAATGTAGTACTGTTTTTATTTTATTTTCATAGATTGGAGCATATGATCAACAAATATGGGAAAAATCTGTTGAACAAAGAGAAATTAAGGTAATGAGTTTATTTTGTATATTCCATAAATTGATTATTAACCACAGTTTATTTAATATCTTTCTGCAGACCTTTTAAGGTACAAATTAATATTACTCATTCTGTCCACACTTTTATATAACGAAGTAAAGTCTTTTATGATGGTATATTCATGTGTCTTTACCTCTGAGTTTTCTTTTTGGGATCTTTAGCATCTTTCTGTTTTTTTAAAATTTAATTTCTAATGATTATTTTTTGTCAGCTCTTTTCCCCTTTCACTTGTCACCTTATACTTCTAGTTTACTTTTCCTCCCTTTTGATGCTGTCATTGCTCTGTACAGTTTATTAAACTGGTAAGTGTTTCAGGATTTTTCCCGCCTGAGTGATACTGTGCAAACGCTGCTCTGCTTAATCGAGATCTGCTTTTTGGTGCTACTAACAATGACTTGGACGCAAACAGAGTCGCTGAAAAGTTGGTCATTTTTGGAAAGAATTTAGGAAAGTAAAACATTAATTAAAATGTTCTATAGTTCGCAGTTTCTTCTTGAACATTTAATCATTTACAGTGATAAGATGTCCTCATAGGCTACCTTGCTAGCATGGAAACTATTTTTTAACTAAATTTGTTTTGTTTCTCAGCAGTCACACCTTTTCAGTAATAAGATTTATATTTTTCATTTGCACAGATGATACTAATCAGTGTGTTCCTGCACGAGCTAAACTTAATATTGGCCCATAGAATGATACTTCAGTTGCTTTATATTTTGTACAGTTTACATTAAATTGAAAACCCATGTCTATATTTGCTTAAAAATCGGTCAAAAATAAATCTAGTGTTTAGACAATGTAGTCATCTATAATGAAGAGCAAGACTCTTTACCATTTGTCAGTTTTGATCTTTGAACTGTTGTCATGTTAATACAGAGTTAATGCAGTCAACAAAGTTGCAGTTAAGAGAGGGGTGTGTAGTTCTCTGTTAGGGTACAAAGTTGGAAAGCACCCCTATTGAGGTTAGGACAGATTCACAGAGGAAGTGACTCATGAGTTGAACTTGGCACACATTAGGGAGAATGAGGAAAACATTCCAGACAGAATGAAGAGCGTATGAAAATAGACATGATGGAAGGAGCATGACTGACTCAGGAATCCTCAAGGAACTCGATGGGTAATAGGTTGGATGGAGGAAGGCAATTAGAGTGATGTGGAGAAAAACAAGAAAGGAAAATGAAGTCAAATCTTGAAGAGGCTTAACTGCTTTATCCAAAAGTCTACACATAATCCAGAAAACAAGAAGAGACATGAAAGAATTTTAAGCAGAAAAAGTTACCTGGTTAAACCGATTTCTATTTCAACAACTTCACTAAGGCAACACTAATTATGGTGGGGAATACTAGAAGAGGAGCAGATACATAATTCTGTTTTAGAAATATTCAAGTGGTACTTGGCTGAGAGATTGGGGAGTCCTCAGTATTTATGTATGTCTGTATATATGTATACATATGTACCTGTGTGTTAAGTCGCTCAGTTGTGTCCAACTCTTTGTGACCTCATGGACTAGCCCGCCAGTGTCGTCTGTTCATCGAGTTCTCCAGGCCAGAATACTGGAGTGAGTTGCCATTTCCTTCTTCAGGGAATCTTTCTGACCCAGGGATCGAACCAGATCTCTCACATTGCAGGCAGATTCTCCATGTGTATATGTATGAAAGTGAAAGTCTCTCAGTTGTGTCTGACCCTTTGTGACCCCATGGAATGGTTCACGGAATTCTTCAGGCCAGAGTACTGGAGTGGGTAGCCTTTCTCTTCTCTAGGGGATCTTCCCAACCCAGGGATCAAACCCAGGTTTCCTGCATTGAAGATTGATTCTTGACCAGCTGAGCCATGAGGGAAGCCCAAGAATACTGGAGTGGGTATCCTATCTCTTCTCTGGTGGATCTTCCTGGCCCTGGAATCAAATCGGGGTCTCCTGCATTACCAGCTGAGCTACCTAAGTGTGGGTGGTTTTTTTTGTTGTTCAGTCGCTAAGTTGTGTGCATGGGTGTTATGTATATTATATATGATACACATTATACAGATACGACCATAGGACTCAGTGACTTTACACTGAATGATGAGAGAAAAAGACTGAGAACAGAACATTGGGGAACAAGATCTAACAGATAGGTTTATTTAAAAATGAGAGAGAGAGATGTAAGTGAAGGAGGAAAGAGAAATGAGAGATCATGAAACAGTAGTCTGAGAATATCGCAAAGAGCTGGAATAGTCAAGAATGTTAACAGCTGCTGCTGATGCTGCTAAGTCGCTTTAGTCATGTCCGACTCTGTGTGACCCCATAGACGGCAGCCCACCAGGCTCCCCCATCCCTGGGATTCTCCAGGCAAGAACACTGGAGTGGGTTGCCATTTCCTTCTCCAGTGCATGAAAGTAAAAAGTGAAAGTGAAGTCTCTCAGTCATGTCCGACTCTTAACGACCCCATGGACTGCAGCCTACCAGGCTCCTCCGTCCATGGGATTTTCCACGCAAGAGTACTGAAGTGGAATATTAGCAGAGAGGTCTATTAAGATGCTTTTTTTTTTTTCTTTTTTTAAATTAGTTTATTTATTTATTTTTTAACTTTACAATATTGTATAAGTTTTGCCATACATTGACATGAATCCACCATGGGTGTACATGTGTCCCCCTTCCAGAACCCCCCTCCCACCTCCCTCCCCATCCCATCCCTCCAGGTCATCCCTGTGCACCAGCCCTGAGCACCCTGTATCATGCATCGAACTACTAAGATGCTTTAAAATGCTCTTTGACAGTCTTTAACTTGTTGGACAGGAAATGTTAACTACCTTAAGAGATTGTGTTACTGGTTGGCACATTTGGGTGTTTTTGAAATTAACTCCCTACCCCAAATCTGTCTATCTATCTATGTGCAATTTTTTAGCTTTAAGTGCTCATCACAAATTACTATTTTACTTATGTAATCTCCTCATTTTTAATAGATATATTTTAATGCCTAAATAGAGGCTAAGGTAAGGGAAGATTATATCTGTTGGTACTTGGTGTGCTGGCAGGATGAACTTAGGGAAGGCTAAGACTTATAACTTGTTTCTGAAATATGTCTCCTTTTAAAGATAATACTTTGAAATAGTAACTGAAGAATTAAAACTTACTTTTGTTATTTTGCATTAAAAGGCTCAATTTGTTGATAAGCCTCAAAGCACATTCCATTCTTATTAAACATTCTATTGGAAGCAAGCTATTTATAGTGTAAAATAATTTTGTATTTATTCTATGGAAGGTAGAGAAGCTGTGTAACTGTGGTGTATTAATGTCGATGCTTGATTAAAAAAACAAAAACACTGTACCTGTTGTGCTTAGAGAATATGATAACAAATATATTGACTTTGTCCTTTTATATAATTAGTTCTTTTATTATCTGTCAAAGCAGTAAGCAACAATTAAATCAAAGGAAACCATGAAAATATATTTCTTGAAAATTGTTTTTATATCAAGACCCTAGCTGAAACTGCTAAAGTGTAAAGTCTTGTAAATTGCAAGTTATTTTTTCGTAAACATTTTAGAAATTATAACTGAAAACTATAGTTTTCTGTTCCCCTTGACCCAAATTTAAAAGTAAATATGGAATTCCCCTGTTTTAGTACCCACTAGAGTTGTCAAGTTTCAACAAAACAAACTATGTTGTTTCAAGTCATTAAAGGGATGGGGGAAAACTAAATAGGATTTCCAGAAAGTGAAACTGTGGTTAGTATATATTTCAATAATATATATTCAATGAAGAGTATATTATTTGAATTCTTGGTGATTATATTCATAGTACTTGATTATTTCTACTTTCTAGTTAAACCAGTAGTTTAAAAAATCTTTCTATAACTGTTAGTTTTCATTTTTTGTTTGTTCACTCAAACTTCTTGAAGGCTCATGATTTTTTTTAGTACTGAAAGCTATGCTATTTTGTGTAAGTGTAGTTTACTCAAAACCAATTCAAAGTTGTCCAACTTAAAATATCTACTTAATTAAAATCACATGTTATAAATACTGACACCTTGGTACTAATATCTTTAGTTTTTGTGAATAAAGTCACTAATGTTAGAAGATTTATCAGTAATAATTTTCTATATCCTTTTTTCTAAACCCTTGAAATACTCTGATAGGTTACCTTGAAGGGTAAGTTTTGTCAACTCTGCTGTGACTTTACAATGCAGGTCAAAATTATGCTATGACTTTATAATGTATGATAGTTCAAAATGTCTTAATAAAATATAAAATAGGAAATTAATCACATATTTAAAAGGCCAAGTAGAATAAGCATGTTGAAAAACAACATAATTGCATAAATCAAAATACTTTACTGTTTCTCTTTTAAGGACCTGAAGTTCTTAAAACAGTCTTGAGGAAAAGTTTAGGTGTACAGCAGTAAATTAGGCTTCAGATTTGTTATAAACATTGGCAGTAAGATTATTTTCAAAGTGCTAGAAAAACAGTTTATGAAAGATAGAGGTAAATGAAAATATATTACTGTTTTCAAATTTGTTGGCAGTAATAAAGGTAAAATAGCATAATAAACTTCATGCCAAATTTAGTGTTTGATCAGTGAATTTTTTGATTAAATGTTTTATTAGTTTACTTTTCCAATTTGCAAAATATTGGGAGTGATCTACAGTCTATGAATGACACTATCATGACATTAAAGTGGGAAATGATATACAGATAGTTGTTTTTTGTGATGTGCAGTAGTTAATGTTCTTTCAGCTCACCGTGAATGCTGATTTAGTGAATACTGACTGTTGTTCTTAGGAGAAATACAGAATTAAGTTCCTGCAAGCCCCTAGTCACACTTGTCAGCTAATCAATATATAACCTTTAAATGACATCTTATTTAATATATGGTGTTGATCCATTAACACTGAACTAACGGCAAACATCTCATGCCTGAACAGAGCTTATCTAACACATTTTCTCAGTGAGCCACGTCACAGCCTTCATGCATTTAGGAACACTAGACCACCTGTCAGGACTATCTCAGAGACCATTTCAACACAAAATTATCAACAGAAAGCAAAAGAGTTGACACTGAATAGATTGTGAAAAGGAACTGAAACAAGAGAGCTAAACAAGAAGGCAGAGAGATGCCTTGTTTGATCTCAGCTGGGAATGTGAACATTGAGTGACTCAAATTGTTTGCCACTCTCACCGTGCATGTCTGCAAATGACTGCAATATCACAGCAAATAATTGATTTTAGGGACAAATTAATTTTAGCGTATAGGTGAGTTTGCACGTATGGAATCTATGAATATCAGGATTGACTATATGTAAAATGATCATGGCTGTGCCTTAACTCTGACCCTTTCTTTTGTTTTTGTATCTGTGGGTAGTTTGCAGTTTCACACAGACAGACTATTTGAAGGAGTTCAGAGGTTAATTGCATCTTGATTTCAGGATACATTTTTGGTTTAAACATCTCAGTTAATTTTGAGCTCAAATGGCCTATTCTCTGTTCCAGATAAAAATGTTACTTGATTACATTTTTATTTTAAGGGGGTCATTATTACTTAGATTAGGACTAAACAAAGGATTTACTTTATAGTTACTTGGTTAATTGAATGAACAATAAACAAATCTTTGAAACACTAGGTCACCTCTCAGCACTTGGATTCCAAGGAGTTTAGCCTGGGCTCCTCCAATTCTTAACATTCTAGTCTTAAGTTATAAAGTGTAATTTATTTTTTGATAGTTTTTTTTTTTCCATTGATTTTGATCGTTACTCCTACTCTAACTCAGTACACTGATGCAGAAACTTAATCTTAGTGTTCAGTAATTCCAAGTTGAAACTAATTCATTTCATGATTTCTGATTTCTCCTTCCTCCTCCTCCTGGGCATGGCATCTAAGTTATGAGGTGATAAGGTGGCATTGTGGTCTGGTTAGTGGTTGGCATGTGAAGATAGTGGCAGCCCTGAGATGTGCTTCGTCCTCTCTGGTCTCACCCTACATGTTGACATCTGCTAAGAAGTCTGCATTCCTGTCTGTCCTCAGCTCTGTGACCACTGCTTTCTTCAGCATTGCCTCCAGCATCACACCTTAAAGGCCCTTTAAGGCCACTGTTCTCCCAGCCAGCTTCAGCACTTTCCTGTGCAAAACAAGGGCCACCTCAGTCTCCTGGACCATCTCAGGCTGTACATATAAATTGGTGGTGGTAGTCTTTGTTTTAAAATTATGCTTTTAGCAATAAACAGACCCCATGTGTTACATACATCCCTATAGTTATCCTTTTGGAAATAATAAAATTTATTACACTACTGTTGTGTTCCATTTGTCACAAATATATATGTTAGTTTTTGTCCATTATATTACTTAAAGTTTTTCTTCTTAATCGAATCTTTAGGCATTGATTTTGGGTATTAAAAGTGTACATGTGTTGAATTTCAATACTACTTTTTTGCTGAGTTAAAATTGACATATAACCTATTAGTTTCAGGTGTAAAACATAGTAATTTGATATTTGTATATATTGAGAAATGATCCCAACAATGTCTAGTTTAAATAATCATCCCCATACTTTTTTTTCTTGTGATAAGAACTTTAAAGATCTACTCTCTTATCAATACTACTTTTAATATGTTACAGGGGTTAAGGAATAAACCAAAGAAAACAGCACATGTGAAACCAGACCTCATAGATGTCGATCTTGTAAGAGGTGAGTCTTAAATAACCAAATATTTAATGAAATCAGAAATTGACCTCGAAGGAACAGAGTTCCAAATGGGTTAGATATATATGTTTGTAGGAATAAAAGCAGTGCGAGGCTAAATGAAGTTAGAAGTAGTATTAAAAAAGAGAGAGTGGAACCCTTTAAATACCATTGACTAGTCTTTTCTCTCACTAAAAATCATTCCAAGTAATAAGTATAAAAGAAAAGCAGCTTGTATTTGCTTAGCAAACTGTAAAGCTTGTTATAAACATTAAAGTGGTATTTTTAATTCCTAACTGGAACTGACATTTGAACATTGTCTTGTACTTATAAAATATGTAGGAGAAATTTTGCTATTATTTCAGTTAAAAATAGTTCTTTTCAAAGTACCTGAGTCAATATGATGGCATGTATGATGTTTTTAAAAATGTTTCCTACCCACAATTGGACAGTTAACACCCATAGTACAAAAGAAATAATATGTTGTATTGTTCTTCAGATGTTGGAATTTTTTTCTTTAAGGAAATTAAAAAATAATAAATGTTGTCTTTCATTTTACATTACTTTTCTTAGGGTCTGCATTTGCTAAGGCAAAACCTGAAAGTCCATGGACTTCTTTGACTAGAAAGGGAATTGTTCGAGTTGTATTTTTTCCCTTTTTCTTCCGGTGGTGGTTACAAGTAACATCAAAAGTCATCTTTTTCTGGCTTCTAGTCCTTTATCTTCTTCAAGGTACAAGTAAATGAAAGAAATCCATTTTGCTTTTAACTTTCAGCATGTTTTTTTTTTTTTGCTTAAGATTACTAAGGCTTTGTTATTTTTAAAATATACTACTACTGAGTATGGAAAAAAATGTATTGTGATACTTCATTAATAAGACACAGATAGTTTGGGATTAAAAATGTTTAGGAAAGCAAAGTAGTTATTTTCCAAAATAATTTTATGATAATTTGAATGTGTGGATTGCTAAAGAAAAATACAAATTGAGAGGATTTTTAGAAATTACAGAGTCTCTTCCAAATGCACCCCTACATATATGGACACATGAGTCGTTTTTTATGAAGTCTTAAGGTTCATTCTTCGTTTCTCAGCAGTATTCTTTTTTTCCTCTTAACCACTGTGTTCTAAGACTGTCCTCATTCTGTATTAAAATTCTGTGTACCATGTATTGTTCTAAGAGCTTGTCACAGATGCTCATTTAATACAACCATCCAGTGAAACATAGGTACTATTAGTATGCCTAGCCTATAGACATGGGGCCTGAAGGACCTGTAGGTCCAAAGTTACATACTCAGCAAGAGTGGTGGTCCAGGTTCAAGTCCAAGCAGTCTGACTTCAGAACCACATGCTTAACACCTCTGTAACGTTGCATCCCAGCACTGCAGTATTCCAGTGCACAGTCACAGCAGCAGTGTACAGGGCAAAATAAACAACACTCTAGAGCATTTACAGCCTAAAAGAAGAAATTGCCCACATTTCCATCACTCTAAGAAAGCCACAGTTTTAATTTGGTTGATACCCTTTCAGTATTTTTAATATCTTATTTTTTTTTAAAACACAATTGTAATCCTGAGGGGCTTCCCTCGTGGCTCAGCTGGTAAAGAATCCGCCTGTGATGCGGGAGACTTGGGTTCAATCCCTGGGTTGGGAAGATCCCCTGGAGAAGGGAAAGGCTACCCACTCCAGTATTCTGGCCTGGAGAATTCCATGGATTGTACAGTTCATGGGGTCACAAAGAGTTGGACATGACTGAGTGACTTTCACTTTCTTTCTATCAAAAAACACTAAGTAAAAGATAATATCTTTTAAGTAAATGAAAACAATAAAAACTAAAGACTTATTTAGGTTATTTCTTTTAAGCTTATGTATATCTTATGTACTTAAGAAGGAGTGAACTTGAATTTATCCTCCAGTGTTTTCTAGTTTACCTAGAGGAGAATACTTTATTCTAAAGTGGTCAGAAATTGCAGTTGCTTATTAGAGTAATAATTAATCAGTACCATTCATTGTAACTACTGTGCCTGGTACTTTTTTGATATTATTGCTTTCTTGTATTTGAGGACAAACAAGTTTCCAGGATAATTAGAAGGTCACATATTGTGGCTGAAATTCACATATTGGCTTGCCTTAATTAAATAGGGAGCATAGCTTAGATCAAGCATGAAAAACAGATATTTTTCAGTTCCAAACTGAAGTTTAACATTATTAGTGTTTGTAAGTGTTGGCCGCTGAAATCTTCCCTAGTAAAGCTTAGTTTAAAAAGTGCCTTAACCTGTTTCAAGTCACACAGCCAGTGACGAAGCCATGATAAGACAAACCCTCAGCCGTCTGAGTGCCTTTAGAAACCCCTGTGCTTCTGTCTCTTTGCATATTGAGCAGAGTATAGCGCTCTGAGTTATGTCCTCATTCTCTATCCCACCTTCTTGACCTGAAGAGTAGAAAGAATCGTGTGCAGTCAGACTAGGTTTTACATAACTACAGTTTTTCACTTCAATCACGTGCCTTTTAAGTATCTCAACTATGTATTTTCAGCTTCATCCTACTTATTGCTTATGTCATTTCTCTCCTGGATCACTGCCAAGAGCCCTTATGTCTTACTTTCTGTCCATTTACCTTTTGGGCTTCCCTGGTGGCTTGGTGGTGAAGAATCCACCTGCCTTTCAGGAGACATGGATTTGATCTCTGGGTCAGGAAGATCCCCTGGAGAAAGAAATGGTAATCCACTCCAGTATTCTTGCCTGGGAAGTCCCATGGACAGAGGAGCCTGAGGTCACAAAAGAGTCAGACACAACTTAGCGACTAAACACACACACACATTAGCCTTTTACATTACAAATCTAAACCAGCCACTCAAGTTCTAAATCTTAATTATCATTGCCTTCAAGATAAAGAGCCAATTTTTTAGTCAGTCTCTTAAATTTCTTAACTTGAACCAAACTAAACTGGTTCTGTGCTGTTTCTTAAACATTCTGTGCCTTTTTTGGTAACCTGTATGTTTTGGGGGTAACTATTTTTGCCTTGGTAACCCTTTCCCCTTTTATTTACTTAGTCCACTACTTATTCTGTGTGTTAATTAACTTTTGAGAATTAGGCATTACAATTCCTTCATGCTTCTCCAGTTTACATATCTTTTTTATGTGTCATAGATATTCTGTTAGTCTACTCAGGCTGCTATAATAAAATACTACAGACTGAGTGGCTTAAACAACAGAAATTTATATTCTCATGGTTATGGAAGCTGGAAGTCTAAGATCAAGGTGCTGTTAGGGTTGGTGTCTGTTGGAGGTTTCTTTTCCTGTCTTGTAGATGGCTACCTTCTTGCAGTATCCTCACATGGGCTTTATTCTGTGCATGAGCTGAAAGAGATTTCTGGTACCTCTAGCTCTTATAGGAGCACTGGTCCTTTTGGATTAAGGCCCTACCCTTATGATTTTATTCAACCTTCATTACATCATATAGGCCCTATCTGTTAAGATAGTCATGTTGGGGGTCAGGACTTTTAACATATGTCCCCCTTTTCCTTTAAGGAGGGGGTGTCTGTGATCTTACCAGGAATGCCTTTAGATTTATATGCATTTAGTTTTCATTGAAGTGTTAAGGTGTGTACTTTACAGACCACGTTGGCTGTTACTTTGTTCCAAGAGTTTATTTCTGAATGGCATGATTAGCCAGGGGCAAACAATAAACTAGTCTTGAAGAGCTTGTCTGGAGTAACTTTTATACTCATTTAAATTTAGAAAAGTAATCTGGCAAAGAACAATGTTTGAACAGTTTTTAAAGTTTTGAGGACATGACTATCAGATCTATAATTAAATGTGTTTTTTTTCCCCTTTTTGTAGTTGCCGCAATAGTATTATTCTGTTCCGCTTCTAGCCCACATAGCATACCTCTGACAGAAGTGATTGAGCCAATATGGCTGATGCTGCTCCTAGGAACTGTGCACTGCCAGATTGTTTCAACAAGAACACCCAAACCTCCGCTAAGTACAGGGGGTAAAAGAAGAAGGTACTGTCTGTTTAAAAGTGATCTTTTTGTAGATTTCTGTAATTTGAATCCAGGATTGTTCTTGACTTGAATGAAATGTTATCTTGAAACAGTGAGCTTCAGAATCAGCTATTGAATAATTTAGTTTCTTTTATTTGCTTCAGAGCCATTTTGAGACCCCATACCTGTTTGTTTTTGTTTTCTTTCTTGAAGCTCATTGCTGAGGCGTGTGATATCAATGTAGGGAATATATATTAGTTGGAATTGCTGATAATTTCCACTATTACAGAACCTTGTACTTAAAAGATGCTTTGGCAAAAACAAAAGTCAAGGAAAATTTTTAGCTAAATTCCATTTACTATATGTCATTTGAAGCTGTTTAATATTGCCCTTTGATTAAGTAAGCATAGCAAGTCTTACTGGCCACTTAGCACAATGAAGTTCTGTTTTAAGGGTCTTTGGTAACAATTTCTCTTTTGAGTATTGTTGCTAAGAGATTGTGACATTTGCTGTTTTGGAATATTGATTTTAACTCTTTATTTAAAAAAAAAAAACTAATTAGATACGTAGCACTGCTGAACAGATAGATTATAAGTCTCTCCAATTTGAATTTTCTTCTTCATCTGCAAATAAGTGGCATTCCAATAGGGAAGGGGTACTTTTGTAAATAACCTGCCTAGTGCTGTCCTTACAACCTAGTGTCTACTGACTTGTCAGTATGGGCAAGAAACAATAACTTAACATTTATAGAAACTGGTCTTGAATATGTACTTAATATTTGGCATAACTTTTATGCAGCAACTTGAATTTAACTGTGTATTAGAGTTCCTGTGTTTATGTTTTACGAATTTTTAAATGTACTGTTGAGAAAGTGGTTATTAAATTTTAAAGTTACCTTCCACTCTTAATCTCTTCTAATGAAGGAAATTAAGAAAAGCAGCCCATTTGGAAGTACATAGGGAAGGAGATGGTTCTAGTACCACAGATAACACACAGGAGGGAGCAGTTCAGAGCCACGGTACAAGCACCTCTTACAGCGTTGGCGCTGTCTTCAGAGATCTCTGGCATGCTGCTTTCTTTTTATCAGGGTTTGTATTTATTCGAGACTTCCTATGGCTTAGAAATGCACTGTCCTTTTTTTGGCACTACAGTTTTAATTAATGAGTACTAATGATTTTGAATATGACAGTCCTATTGTGGATTTTACTTTTATAAATTATAAAGCTATATATAGTGGAAAAAATAGAGACCATAAAATTCACTCTGAGGTATACATATATATGTAAATGTTCATTTACATATATATATATATAAATACATCTGTATGAGAATGAAAATATACTATCAAAGTATATTTAGTTAATATTTTTTTATTTTAGTTTCTTTTGTGATTTCTCAAGTACTGTTTTATTCTATTAAATTGCTTATTTACTCTTCATCAGCACTATAGGACAAATTGGCTCTGTTAATATAGCCTGTGAGTTGTATAACATTTTTTAAAAATCTGCCTCAATTACCTAAAGTTATCCGAAATAAAACATATAGGTATAGGTATACATATTGTTACTTGAAACAATAAAATACATACTATAATACCAGGTTCTATTTTTTGTAGTTTGGGTTTTTTATTTAGTTTGTGCCATAATAAAAACTGATGAAAATTGCTAAGTTAATAAGTCAAGAAAAGAGATACTGCAAGTAACTTATTTTCAGTCACTTCTGGTAACTTCTCTGCTAGTATCATTGTTTTATCAATTTATGATTGTGTTCTTATGATAAAGTTTATCATGCACTATGTAATTCTAGTGCATATAATTAATTATATACTTAATCAGTTATATCCTGGGCGTATTCTTATTGATAGTAATTTGGGGAGGGATTTTCACAAATTTTAATAATTTGCAGTAATGTGGCATTAAGTTGACTCTCTGACTTTTCAACCACTTAGTCTTCTAGAAAATACATATTTTATATCAGTTCACTTCAGTTGCTCAGTCATCTGACTCTTTGCCACTCCATGGACTATATAGCACGCCAGGCTTCCCTGTCCGTCAGCAACTCCCGGAGCTTACTCAAACTCGTGTCCATCGAGTCGGTGATACCACCCAACCATCTCATCCTCTTTCGTCCCTTTCTCCTCCTGTCTTCAGTCTTTCCCAGCATCAAGGTCTTTTCTAATGAGTCAGCTCTTCGCATCAGGTGGTGAAAGTATTGGAGCTTCAGGTTCAGCATCAGTCCTTCCAATGAATGTTCAGGATTGATTTATTTTAAGATTGACTGGTTGGATCACCTTGCGGTTCAAGAGACTCTCAAGAGTCTTCTCCAAGAACACAGTTCAAAAGCATCAATTCTTCGACACTTAGCCTTCTTTATGGTCCAACTCTCACATCCATTCATGACTACTGGAAAAACCATAGCTTTGACTATATGGACTTTTGTTGGTAAAGTAATCTCTGCTTTTTAATCTGCTATCTAGGTTGGTCATAGCTTTTCTTCCAAGGAGCAAGTGTCTTTTCATTTCATGGCTGCAGTCACCATCTACAGTGATTTTGGAGCCCCCCAAAATAAAGTCTGTCACTGTTTCCATTGTTTCCCCATCTATTTGCCATGAAGTGATGGGACTGGATGCCATGATCTTAGTTTTCTGAATGTTGAGTTTTAAGACAGCTTTTTCACTCTCTTTCACTTTCATCAAGAGGCTCTTAAGTTTCTCTTCGCTTTCTATCATAAAGGTGGTGTCATCTGCATATCTGAGATTATTGATATTTCTCCTGGCAGTTTTGATTCCAGCTTGTGCTTCAGCCAGCCTGGCATTTCCCCTGATGTACTCTGCATAGAAGTTAAATAAGCAGGGTGACAATACACAGCCTTGATGTACTCCTTTCCCAATTTGGAACCAGTCTGTTGTTCCATGTCTGGTTCTAACTGTTGTTTCTTGACCCATGTACAGGTTTCTCAGGAGGCAGGTAAGGTGGTCTGGTATTCCCATCCCCTTAAGAATTTTCCATAGTTTGTTGTGATCCACATAATCAAAGGCTTTAGTGTAGTCAGTGAAGCAGATGTTTTTCCGGAACTCTTGCTTTCTTCATGATCCAGTGGATGTTGCCAATTTGATCTCTGGTTCCTCTGCCTTTTCTACATCCAGCTTGAACATCTGAAAGTTCTCGGTTCATGTATTGTTGAAGCCTAGCTTGGAGAATTTTATGAATATAAATAAATATCTCTAATTTCTGACAGTGAAAATATGATAGTTTTATCACTGCAGAGTCAATTTTTTAAATGTTTCTCAAGACTTACTGTAAGCAAGTATCAATGGCATAGTAGATATGTTTTGCTTTAAGAGGATCATTTAGATATTTTGGTCATTTGAAACTGGCGTTGTATTATTATGTAGTATTCAGAATCCTCCTAAGTTAGTCAGTTTGTGCCTTTAGAATTCTACCATGTTTCTCTAATCAAATGAGTTTCAGACTTTAATTTTCATCTTTTGGGGCTGTACCATGACTTTGACTCCTAGTTATTGATATTATAATGGCTAAATCCCTTTGGATTTATTCCCTTTAATCATGACAACTGTAATCTGACTGTTTTTAAAGAAGCACTATTTTGAACTGTCTCATTTGGGACCGTTTGCCAGCATATGAATGAGACTGTTTTAAATACTGGGTATAAAAAGATCTTAAGAAAAATGTTAATTTCAAAAGTTCTAAACTGAGTTCTGGAATCTTGATGATGTCTTGGTCTTTCAGGCTTTGATAAGTCACAGAGTGCTTAAGCTGAAATACCAACTGAGACTTAAAATTGTTTCTGGTGATAACAGGAGAAGGCAATGGCAACCCACTCCAGTACTCTTGCCTGGAAAATCCCATGGATGGAGGAGCCTGGTAGTCTGCAGTCCATGGAGTCGCGAAGAGTCGGACACGATTGAGCGACTTCACTTTCACTTTTCATTTTCATGCATTGGAGAAGGAAATGGCAACCCACTCCAGTGTTCTTGCCTGGAGAATCCCAGGGTCGGGGGAGCCTGGAGGGCTGCCGTCTGTGGGGTTGCACAGAGTCGGACACGACTGAAGTGACTTAGCAGCAGCAGCAGCAGCAGCTGGTGATAACAAGTTGAATTAGCATAACTGATGGAAAAATAAATTCATAATCACATAAATATCTAAGCTTTGTGTTTTGTGAGTTGATGGTTTTCTGGATGTTACAATGAAAACTGTATTTTTAATACTCTGTATTTATGTTAGGCACTACTTATTAGAGTCATTTCCAAGTATATTTCATTTTGAAGATAAAACTTTTCTTTTTAAAGTAAGGCATAATATTTCTCATTTGAAAAGAATTGGAAATTGTTGTAAAGGGATTCTATAAACCTGCGAAAACTGAGCCAGACAAAATATCAATTAGAAAAGATACACAAATCAGTCCTATCTCCTAAGGACTTGGTACTTTAATATCAGTTAGTTATAGTCTTGAATTAGCATAATTATAGAAAGATTAAATATGAAGAATTGCATCTATATTGCACATCTCTTCAGCATGATACCTGTTTCAAAATTCAGATAGATCCTAAATTCTCTTTCATGTCATTTAAGATTTCATTTGGCTATCACAATATCATTAAAACAAAAGCATTTGGAATTATGCTTTTGAGTAGAAAAAGTAATTATATAAATTGAACTGGTAAGTTAGAGACAGCAGAATAAAACCAGGTTACATGTTAACTCCTCTGCATAACTGACCTACCTTGAAGTGTTCTGTTCTGTTTAGCTTCCATATTTACTGTTTTTAACACCAAAGTGAAAATTAAAGGTTTAATAAATTGATTTTCTTCACATAATGGAGTATACTGCATAGTGTAAGTAGTATGCAGTGCCGCCAGAAATTTTAGATACAGGGATTAAAACTTGGGTAGTTCAGTTGTTTAAGCTGTCGACTGGGTGAAGCTGTGTTGCATGTCTTCCACAGGTAAGGATGAAGACCATGTAAAAGCCAGTGTATTCTGGCTTTTTTCCAGATTTTTAAGACTATCTTAATGGACACAACTAGATAACTTATTAAATTTGCTAGTGTCACTGTATTTTAGAGTTGGATTGATCCTAGAAAGATTACAGGTACTATAAATAAACTAATTTGGCACACCTCTCACACTTATTTGTGGTAGAGGATACCTAGAGAAACATAGGGTCCCCAGAGTCTTTGAAAGGGATATGTTAGCTTGCAATCAAGGTGTAGTCATAGATCCAGATAGCAGTGATGGTTGTAGTAGGCCCCTGTGTCATTTTCTTATATCTGAGATTTTATGCATTTTGTTTCTATAATTTTCTCTCCCCCTTGATTCCTAACCATGTGCAAATGAGAGCAGGACCAGAAATTTCATGCTGTATTTTAGAGCAGAGTTACTTGCTGCTGTTAACTTTTTCCCTAGCATGTCTAATGTCCTTTAGTACTGAAAGCATGATCTTCAGTTGGCTCAGTTTATATACTTCTGAATAGTTTTGAGAGCACCAAAAAATACTTAACATTTTTTTCCATAGCAGTACAGAGTATTCTGAGTGTTCTTGATTACCTGACTAGGTTTTTTAATATAGAAACACACTAATTTTCATGTTTGGCATAGTAGATTGGATATTTCATAAGCTAAGTAGTTCTTTAAAAGTTGTGTTAACTTTTTGGCCAAAGTTTTAATGTGAAAAAATTTAGTTTCATCATTTATTTATGGTGTAGGTCATACATGTACAAAATTTATGTACTTTTTTTTCAGAAAAGAACCAAATTGTCTCCCACTGTGTCTCACAGAGGAACTAAGGCAATTAAAGTCATGTCCTCCTAAGATATTTTTGACATGGAGCTACCTCCTTTGAACATCAAGCATGATACTTCAAAGAAAGTATTACACAGGTCATGCCTTCCAAAAGTGTTTATTAGTTATTAGCCCCTTTATAAGCCATGAGTATGGCAATGAAATTGCACATTCTGTCATTGCAAATGCTTTTTGTTCAAAATCCAATGCAGCAATATATAAATGCTGAACCACTGTATTATTACAGCTGAAGCTAAAATAATATTGTATATCAACAATACTTCAATTAAAAAAGGCCAAATGCAACAAATACCACTTCTATTGTGGAGTAAATAAAATCAGTATAGACTTGTATATCTCTTTTTTTAAGATACTACTAACCTCACTGCCCATTGTTAATTCTGGTTTTATTAGCATTAAATGTAGCTATCAAAAGGTAAGATCTTTTTGTAGATAATAGTAAGAAGCACCCTTTCTTTCTATACTGGAGGATTTTAATTCCTAACTAGCTTCTTTCTACCCTGCTTTTTGTTTTGGTAGGAAGTGATGATTTAGCTACATGTGTTTATTTTAAAATCAATGTGGTATTAATATTGACAAATAAAAAATGATAACTGACTATCTCCTATAAAAGAGGGAATTCTATTAAATGATCCCCCCAAAAAAAGAAAAAAGAAGAAAATCAAAATGATATTTAACTCTCTTCAATTTATTTTTTAACATATTTTAAAATTGTCTTAAGTAGAAGAAATTCCCTTTAAAAAATATATTCTAAGTAGAATTTCACAGTTATCTAATTTTTAAAACTGAATGTCACTCCCACTGTCTTTCCCTAACAGTTTTATTTTCTTTTGTAATGAAATGGGAGTAATTCCTTAAAATCTGAGTCTTGATAATCTATGTTCCTTTTGAGAAATTATTATTATTCTGTGAAGTTCTTACTTTCAACTGTTAATGACAATATGAATGATACAGCAATCAGTGGTAAAATTAAACCTTGCCTGGAGGTTTAACCTCTTGAACCTACATTTTTGACCTTCTTTAACCTACAGTTTTTTTTGAACTTAGCTCTCCTACATTTTCTCCTTCCTTCATTTCTCCTATGTTAAAATCTGGAGTAATCAGTTTATACTTTTAAAAATGTATACTTTTACTTTGAAACAATTTTAAACTTACAGAAAAGTTGAGAGAACAGTACAAAGAACTCCCATGTATTTTTCACCCAGAGACCCAGTTCAATTCTGTTAATTGTCCCTATTAATATCTTTTACAGCAAAAGGATCTAATCTGGGATCATGTGCCACACTCAGGGGTCATGTCTTTTTAGTCTCCTCCACTCTGGGACAGACTTCAGTCTTTCCTCAAGTTTCATGGTTTTCACAGTTTGGAAGGTAACAGGGCAGTCACTTAGTAGAATGCCCCTTAATGTGGGTTTGTGTCAGTGGTTTTCTGCATCTAGTTCCGGGTGACTCGTGAGAGCTCGGTGTGTATCTCTTCCCTGTGCTGTCTTCAGCAGCATCAGTTGGTACTTGAAATTGGTCATGGTATGATTATCTGCACCATGGAAATCAGAGAACACTACAGATAAGCACTTTTTACACCTGGATAGCTGGTTCAACATTTAGCAGCACACCACTGAGTTAGTTGTGTGATATTTCTTCATATTTAAATCCGTTTTTGGTAAGGATATCATTGTGTACTATCAGGTGGCAAACAGTGTTGATTTGTTCCTCACTAGTGATATTTATATGAATCACTTGATTAAGAAAGCATCTGCTAAATTTCTCCACTGTAAATTTATATACTTTTCCTTTGTAGTCAACAAATATCCTGTGTGGAGATACATTAACTATAAAAATGACCCGTTTCTCATCCCACCTCCACTTTCTAGTTTTAGCATCCATTGATGATTCTTTCTTGAATTATGGTAGTTGCCAAATGGTAATTTTTCTAACTACATCATTTCCTTCTACATTTATTATTTGGCATTCACTTTAAGGAAGACCTTTCCCTTAATTATTTACTTAGGGATTTTTATTTTTTCAATTTGTTATTGTCATTTTTTATTTGGATGATTAGATTGGCTTCAGTTTGTCCAGGGGATACCTTAGAGCAGTTTCTTTTCTTTTGGGGATGTCCTTGTCATTTTCTGAACCCTTCCTTACTTTTTGGCACAACAAAATGTTTCCAGGTTCAACTTGTACTTTCTCTTCCTCAGGCTTCGAATGAACTGCTTCTTCAAGGAGAGTAGTGTGTGGAAACTAAGCTCTGAATGCTGGATACACTCATTGCTGTTGTGGTGTTGCCACCCTGGAGCCTTCTCAGTGGAAAGAGCTAGAAAGTGTGTGTGTGTGTGTGTGTGTGTGTCCTTTTACATTTATATTTCTTTGTCTAGATATAAGCCATGGATTTTCAGAGATAGTTCCAATTCAGATACAATACCACAAAGCTCATTGTATCTTTTCTCCTCTTTATATTTTCATTCTCTGTCACTGAAAAACCCAGTTCCAGTCCTTAATATCAGTTCAGTTCAGTTCAGTCGCTCAGTCGTGTCCGACTCTCTGCGACCCCATGAATTGCAGCATCCTCTGTGTGTATTGATAGCCCATCTTTAGTCCCTCTGGGCTGCACCTTGCCCCCTGCCCTAAAATTACTGCTTTCAAATTAGTTGCCATTATTGTCTGTTGCTGGGCTACTCCTGCTGTTCCATTCCAACTACTGTATGCTCTTGCAACTCTTATTACCACTGCTGTTATCAGCCACTGCCAGGATGCCTCAATTTGTATTTTAAGCTGCTTTGTAAACTTTGAGGTTGGTACTTACATTTAGTATTTTCTTTGTTATTTCAGCTTGATTTTCAACTTATCTGTGTTTAGTGTGAGAGAAATATCAAATAGCTACTGTAGCTTAGTAAATTACTGTTCATACCTTCTGATAGCATTACTTGTACTTTGAGGAGATATTGGGAGAGAGAAACAGCCCAGAGAAAATTGGAAGGAGGGAGAGAGAAGGAAGAGAGGAAGTAGCAGATAGCTGAAAGTTATATGAAATGAGTGCTACTAGAACTCTTTCTCTTGGCTTAATACAGTCTTTACTCTGTCCTGGTAAAGAAAGAATACATTCTCCTTAGAAATATTCCTAAAGCAGCCATTATTGCAGATTCAAGCCCTTTTCCTAGGTTCATATCTTTTGGTCCTCTGGGGTTCTGGGTCACTCTTAAATGTTACAGCTACTTTTTCTGCTTTGGCAATTGTCTTCTAGGCCTGTGTTATCAACTGTCTACTGATCTTTCTCAGGATGTTTCTGGGGACTTTAGCTCCTACATTTTCATCTTTCTTCTCAAATAAATTTCTCTCCTTGCATATCCTGGCTGATTAATGACTCTGTTCTACCAACTTTCCAGTCTCCCTTCCTCTTACTCACTGCCTTCCCCTTCCCTTTCCAACCTAGTACAATTTCCATGAAACTTCATAATACCTTCCCAGCACACTCTTTCACTGTCTGAGTTTCCCACATTTTTATAAGATCGAGTAATTTCACTTCTTTTGGTCTTTTTCTACATCTCCATGTTGCACAGTGTTCAAGGGAGAGGTAAAGGGAAAAGTAAATGATATTTCTCTAGGCAGAGAAAGTTACAGGCGTTCGCTGCACCTGTTATTTTCTCTTTTGCCCTGTCTCCTCTTTCCCATAGTTCATTTTCCTCCCTGCATCTGCCACTCTTAAATGATATTTGTTCTGTAGTGCATGCCCTTAGTCTCTCTGTGTCTCTTAGGGTCATACAGAAAGAAAAGGGTGAGATGATTGGGCATTGCGTCTTGCACCTTTGTGAAGATCTGTTCTTTGTGACCAGGAAGGAAGCATTAGAGCTCTGTAGAGCATATGAGAGGTATGATCTGTCTGTCCCCTTTCGTAATCTTACAGGAGAAGGTCGGAAGTGTAAGACAAACTTTCTAGGCTTTGAGTGTGTTAAGAAGAAATCATAACAGGCAGTTTCCCGAAGAGTGGGCTGTTGGAGGTCATATAGAGAATAAACCTCATAGTCAGGAGGTCTGTGTTCTGATGTTAACTTCGGCTCTAACTGGCTGTGTGACCTTAAATTAATCATCTAGACCTCTTTTTATTTCTGATTTATTGTTTCCAAAATGAGCATTTAGCATAGATGAGTTACAGTGTCCTGTACAGTTCTGATAGATTCCAATAGAACTGAGCAACTGTAGTGTTAAAGATAACATTTTTCTCCTAAAGAAACATGCCCCCTCCCCATTTAAAAGTTCTTCTGTATTTTGACCTACATGAAGGCATTGTACTAGTTTTATTTTTCCTGTCTTACAAAACTGATACTCTGGAGAAAATTCAAGGGAATTTATTTTGAATACAATTAGACACAGTTGCTTTTTAATAATGTTTTATGATAGACTTAATCTGCATTGAGCACATTTTAAGTTTGTGTGGGATTTGCATTGTATTTCTTCTACTAACCATTTCTTTTGGATAGCCATTCTTTCACCTGCTGGACCCCTCAAACATTTGCCTAGTAATCAAAAATGATTTATTATTTTCTATGTTATATATTATATATTGAGAAAAACTTAATTCCTGTAAATGAAGAACCTCAAGTGTAATCTTTTAGATACTTGTAAGCTACATGATTACTGACATTTTTTCTAGAGTATTTCAGTGGGTTAAAGAGGTTAGTTCTTTCTCCTTGTGGTGTTCATTTTTACTTCTTCCATTATGTAGAATTTTGTGCAAAGTTTTCCCTTTTTTCATGTGCTTTTATGTTACAAAAGGTCCTGTGTCTCCATTGTGTATTAAAATGAATTTATCAGAGGTATTTAGGTATCCACACTTATGGTAAAGTGTTTGGGTAAAGGAGAGTATTAAAATTAAGTTAAACCACTAATTGTAACTTAATTTTGTAATGACTGATGTAGTTTTTTTTTTTTATTAGTCTTTAAAAGTATATCATTAACCATAATAAAATGGACAAAATTTTGATCCTAGGTTTTGCTCAAAGACTGATTGATTTTGACCAAATATTGTTTGATCAGTTGGGCATGTCTGTTAGAATTGCTGTTTGTAAAACCTTAAAACTTATAAAGTAAGGTAAAATAGGACCGTGATTTTCATATTTATTTTTTATGATAGATATTATATTTCTGAATTACTTATTGTAAATATAAGATAGCAATTAAGATCTGAGAAATAACTACCATGTTTAATTTTTAGCAGATTGTAATTTCTACTGGTAACCCATCCAAAATAAACTAAGTCCATATAACACGTTTCACATATTTTTCTTTTTAGATCAAAGAAAGCAAAGAATTCAATTGATAAATCAACTGAGACTGACAATGGCTATGTATCCCTTGATGGGAAAAAGACTGTTAAAAGCAGTGAAGATGGAATACAAAGCCATGAACCTCAGTGTGAAACCCTTCGACCAGAAGAGGCAACCTGGAACACCGTAACACTGAGGAACATCCCCAGCAAAGTAAGTGTGATTAAAAAAAATTATAATACTTTGTGTGATTTTATATTAGTTAATGGAAAGTGATTTAGACGTAGTAGTTACCCTTGAGTGTATATATATTCTCCAGAATTTATTCTATGAGCCTTTACAAATCACACTGATAATGCTGAAAATAGATAAAGTAGTATGAATAAGCCTGATTTCCATTGTAACCTGGCACCTTCTAAATTAATTTATTGACTCCAATTTTTCTGAAATGTTAGTTTGAAATTTATAGTTAATGTTCATTAAACCTTACTTTTTATTTCTCCATTTCCATATGTGTAAATGAATTTGTTTCAAATGGAAGATCTATGTTAATCTAAAAGCTTAACCTAGGACCCTGGTTTTCCTTTAATGTTCTCTATAGGAAAATCTTAACTTTGTTTTTTGTACCTTTGTGACCTTTGGTGTCAGCACATTTGTTTTGATTTTTAAAATTCTTACAGAGAAAATACTTAAGGATAATAATTGTTTATTTACTTTTCTAAAAGAAACCCTAGGTTTATTGTAACATAGCCTAATATAAATATCTTCTTTCTCTTCATTTCCCTGAAGTTTTTTGGTTAAATAATTTTTTTTCCTTTAAAGCTGTTACAGAGAAAAAAATGTGGTCAAATTAAAAGATAATACTTAGTTACATTTAGAAATATAAGCATGAATGTGAGTATTGAGGAATAGTAAATGAAGAAAAGAGGATTCTCTATTTGAGTAAAGTATGTGTTATTGCTTGACAGTACATATATTTTCAGTACCTGTAGCTATATAATAAATATCATGGAGTGGCAGTAAGATAGAGTCCCTTACTGTAATTTTAGATTTTTGAGGCATTTAACTCACTGGTAATGTGAGCTTCACATCACTAGCATGTCTCAACAAAGTTTTTAGTCATGCAGTTTTCAAACATTTCCAGGTATGTATTACCTACTGACATTCTATAAGAGGAACATGAAAGTATCAATAAAATATCTGTTCTGAAGTCTCTTGGTTTCAGAATTTCTGAAATCTGGGTGTCTTAATGTGTACATGATGTTGTCTGTCTGATATGTGTTTCATTTGGCTACCAATCACCTCCTCTTGCCTTGTAAACCATTATTAAATCAGGGCTGGTTTTATGGCATTTTTGGTTTGTAAAAATAGTAAATTCATTTTAGGTCTCTCAGCTTCTTTTAAAGGGTCTCTTTTCTACTTTTATACTATTTTATGTTCTCATAATTTTATAAGCCATTTCAGATCTATTGAACAAAAACATCATAAGACAATATTTGGTAAGTGACTGTTGAGTTACTCTACTGAGATGGATGAAACTGGAGCCCATTTTACAGAGTGAAGTAAGCCAGAAAGAAAAACACCAATACAGTATACTAATGCATATATATGGAATTTGAAAGATGGTAACGATAACCCTATATGCAAGACAGAATAAGAGACACAGATGCGTAGAACAATTTTATGGACTCTGAGGGAGAAGGTGAGGGTGGGACGTTCTGGGAGAATAGCATTGAAACATGTATATTATCATATGTGAAACAGAACACCATTCCATGTTCGATGCATGAGACAAGGGCTCAGGGCCAGGGCAATGGTATGACCCAGAGGGATGGGATGGGGAGGGAGGTGGGTGGGGGGTCCAGGAAGGGGAACACATGTAAACCCATGGCTGATTCATGTCAATGTATGGCAAAAACTATTACAATATTGTAAAGTAATTAGCCCCCAACTAAAATAAATAAATTTATTAAAAAAAATAAATAAATAAAATCAGCTTTCAACTAGAAAAAATAAAATAAAATGGAAAAAAAAAAAAGAACGTTACCAAAGTCACTGTTTTAAGACGTTTTTTAGAAAATCAGGTGGTATTAATCAGTTACTTTGAAATTTTTAGAGGTATCTGAAGGTATGTATATATATGTATGTATAACTTAAAATTTTGCAGTTTTAAAGCTACAGATTTAGTCAGAAATTACCAGTGATCCTCTTTGCATACTCCTAATTTAGGATACCCAAAGGACAGTAACAAATGTCTCTGATGAAGTCTCCAGTGAAGAAGGTCCAGAAACAGGATACCCATTGCGACGTCATGCAGACAGGACTTCTGAGAGCATTCTTCGGAATAGAAAGTCACACCATTATAAGAAACATTACCTTAATGAGGTATTTACTTTGGCCTTATATCTGTACATATGTACCTATATGTTTTTAACTTAAAACTTCTTTCAGCAATTGAATATATTACTGAAATAAATATCTCCTGTCAGTCTCAATATCTTACTGTTACATGATCTGGATTTATAGAAGAGTACTTTTAGATTTATATATTTCACATATAGATAGCCACACACTTTTATTCACTTTGTGCATCATCTCTGAGGATTCATTCATCCAGTTTGTTGTTTTCTTTTAAAGAGCACTCTGGAGAGACAATCTGTGAACTCCCGGGTTAGACTTCCACAATTTGGAAAGGCTTTACGAGTTCTAAATTATAGCAGTGTTACTATTCTGAGTGACTTCCTCCATGTCACTGTCACCAGTTACATTGCCCAGACTATAAAATTCAATTCCTTTTTCTTCTTTAACTCTATATTTCTTTATTAATGTGTGTTTTTCTTTAAACCTTTTTTCCAACTTTATTACCTCTCTTGATTTTGTCATATCTCTGGAAACTATTTCAATAGAAAAGGATTCTTTCATTCAGTTGTATTTTCACATTTTCTTAAGGATAGAACATTGTCTTTCTTCAGGGCACATGAATTACTCCTGTTGTCACTTTCTGATGAATGTTACCTTCTGCTCTTTTTGTACTATATTAGAATATATTTTTTTCTTGATGGTTTAGAGTCAGACTTCTGAAAAATCTAATATTATGCTATGTTGTAATATAAAAACCTTAAGAATTTTAAGATTAGAGGAGTTACTTGTTCTTTTTATACTTTTCTTTGTGAGTCTGTCTCTAGTTAATCTTTCTCATGAACTATGGCTGTTTCTTCTGTTAGTGGCTGCCATTAGAAAGACACTTAATGTCAGTGTGTCTGCTCATTGCCTCTTCACCCACAACTGATGTTCCGTCTCCTGTTCCTAAGCCAGATAACCACGCTTGTGAAATTCATAGTCTTAGTCTATAAACAGGTGAAAGTCTGTCAGTCCTGGAAAGGATTCAGAACCTCCTATAAAAAGATGTCTCCACTCTCCTATACAATAAAATATTTGGCTTTAAAGTTACTTTTCTTTACCCATAATCTTTACTTTTCTTGATTTGCAGCTGTATTTTGAAATATTGAGATTCTTTTTTTTTTTTTTAAACTACTTATTTATTTGGCTACGCCAGGTCTTAGTTACCACATGAGAGATCTGTTTTCTTTGTCAGGGATTGAACTCGGGCCCCCTGGATTGGGAGCTGGGGGTCTTAGCCACTGGACAACCAGGGAAGTCCCGATATTGAGATTCTTGAAGGACAGAACATTATTCTGCTAATCTTAACTTTTAAATAAATCTTTCTTCAAATCTTCCAGATTCCAAGCTAAGTAAGGCTGAGAATTAGCAAGTAGGCATTGGTTGTTGTTTTAAATCTTTTAAAAGTGATGTAAAAGATTACATTAAAAATAAAATCAGATCTTCAAATTCTTCATCTGTGAAGTGAGGAACTTGAGACGAGAGGATATTTAAAAAGCTGTATTTCAAAATTTTTTACTCACGTCAAACCAACTGAAAAGTTGTTCTTATTTTTTATTAAAAAAGCAAAACAAAGCCTCCTTTGAATAAGTAAAATTCAAACAGGATTTATAGTGTTGTTTTGCATCTATATGTAGTTATTGCTGTACTTTTCAAATCACTGGTAATACTGTTTTCTTTTAGGGTGAGGCACAAAGAAATCATTTGGGGAAACATTTTCTGCAGGAGCAGGACTGATGGGCCTCACTGTAAGAGTACTTTTCAGGGACTCAGGCATTTGTTGTAAGCCTCCCAGATGTTAACATCTGTACATATACTTCTTAGGGGCATTTTGTTTTTCAGGAAGAAATCATCCAGTCTTCTGGTGGCATGGGAGTGGTAGGTACTATACCATGCTGTCATGGTGTTTGGCACCAAGGGGGTTGGGGATGAGGTGTGATCTTGCCATTCAGTATCTTGGACTTTGACTTAACCCTCCTGTCTCTTACCCCTCAACTCCCTACCCTGGTTCCTTATCTGTTTCTGCTGTTAATATCTACTATGTCTGATGGGTCTCTTCCAGTCTCTTATTGGGAAGATGGTGGTGGAATTTACTTGGTTATCTGGGATATAGGAGATGTCCTGGGTAATTGGTAGCTTATTTTAAGCATTTGTACTATTTCTTAGCTCTGTCTTGCTTTGTTTAACTCTGCAAGTGTCTCGGTTTTTATTTCCTGTTGTGAATTAGCTTTTCATCTGATGATGGGAAGCATAATGAAGAAACAGTGGGCTTGGAGTCAGACTTCTTAAGTGACTTTGGAAAAATTGTTTAACTTACGGGAGTCTCAGTTTCTGCTTCTGTACAGTGGGGAGAGGAGGAGACTGGCCTCATCAGATTGTTAGGTTTAAACAAGATTATGCATAATTGCCTGGCACAAAGCATTTATGTTATAAATGCTTATTCCCTTCAACTATTTCAGTTCAAATAAATAGTCTTTCTTAATATGATTGTATCCTCAATTGAAACTACCAGTCTAAAGATTTGAGATGAGCAAAGCAAACCATATTAAATGACCCACTGAGCTATTTTCTTCAGTTCTAAAATTTCCTACTTTTAGGCTTAATTCAGCAATTTGTAGTGAAATTTAAAATGGCCATTAACCACCTAAATATTTCAGGTAAAATTCTGTTTGAAATGTAAGCAATTATAGGTAATTTTTAGATTTTACATTTGTGAAATGACCCACTTATCAATGAATATTTGATGAAATACATTTATTAAGAATTACCTATACATTTTTTTTTAATCCCTGAAATCACCCATTAGTTTCACTTAAATAGTTATCAGGCCTTTAATCTTATTACTTATATTTGTATCTGGTTAGCAAGTCTGCATCAGAAATTAGTTACAGATAATCTAGTTTCATAAAAAATTTTGATTTAGCAATTACTGATTACTTAGTACAGTGTGTCTTCCTATCTAATGAAAACAGCTTATGTTTCAAATATTCTGGTTGACATTACTGAGTCTGAAGTATTTTGGGAGTGTATGTCTTAAAACAAAGTTGACTTATTTTTATGCTTTTTTCTTTCTTTATTCATTTTCCTACTCAGCTCTTCTGGAAAATTTTTACTTCTCTCTCAAACAATGCGGAGAAGGAAATGGCAACCCACTCCAGTATTCTTGCCTGGAGAATCCCATGGACAGAGGAGCCTAGTGGGCTGCTGTCCAAGGGGTCGCACAGAGTCGGAAATGACTGAAGTGACTTAGCATGCATGCATGCATTGGAGAAGGAAATGGCAGCCTACTCCAGTATTCTTGCCTGGAGAATCCCAGGGACGGGGGGGGCCTGATGGGCTGCTGTCCACGGGGTCACACAAAGTTGAACACGACTGAAGCGACTTAGCATACATGCATGCATTGGAGAAGGAAATGGCAGCCCACTCCAGTATTCTTGCCTGGAGAATCTCAGGGACAGGGAAGCCTGGTGGGCTGCCGTCTGTGGGGTCGCACAGAGTCGGACATGACTGAAGCAACTTAGCAGCAGCAGCAGCAGCAAACAATGCTCCTCCCATAAATACTCTTTATCAGTACACTATATTTATGTTTATGGTATCCCATCCTAGTATCAGTAAATTAGTTATCAATAATATATATAATTTATTTAAGATATTTGTTGCTTGTGCTAATGATGGCAAAAAAAAAAGTGTTTGGTTTCTGTCTTTTATGGACTTATAGTATATTTAAGAGATATGATATATTTGAGAATATGAACTACATGAACATTTAATTAACACAGACAAATTTCAGATGCCAGAAAACAATTCAAAATTTGTCATTAAATGAACATAAAAAAAAATAACTTGCTTTAGGGACAAAATGATTGCTTTAAATAGAGAGTAGCTTTATTTATTTATTTTTTTTAATTTATTTATTTTAATTGGAGGCTAATTACTTTACAATATTGTAGTGGTTTTTGCCATACATTGACATGAATCAGCCATGGGTAGAGAGTAGCTTTAAACTAACATTTTTCGAGCCCCTGTTTTGTACTAGGTTTGCATTAAAAGCCACAGAGCTCATTTAATTTTCAGTATCTCTTTAAGGTAGGTAGATAGTTTTATTCTCCATTGGTAGATGATTCAGAAACAATGTAAGACGGCTAGAAAGGGTAGAGATGGTATTTTCCTGATACTTTGTAGAGTAGACTTTAATGGAGAGTAGGATTAACAGTAAGTGCTAGGAACATGCTTAGAGGGTAGAGTGGCAAAGAGCAAGCTGTGTTGAGGGGCTAGGGAGTAGCCCAGTGTCGCTGTAGGAGAAGTAGACAACAGGGTCCAAAGTAGCACTTTCAAAGACAAGCATGCAGGTTGAAGGAATGTGAGAAGCCATAGAAAGATTTTAGTCTGAGGAATGAAAGAGCAGCTGCACTGTGGGAAGATTAATCTAGAAATAGGGAAAGGCCTTTCAGATAGGGGTCAGTAAGGAAGGTCTTACAGCAAATAAAGAGTGAATGATGAAATCTGAACTATTGTGGTAACATGGCAAAGAGAGGAATAAATATAAAACATTTGCAAGTAAAATTGACAATCTTACCGACAGAGGATGGGTAAAAACAAATCCAAAAATTGCAGCGTACTTGACTGTAAGGATGGCTATTACCATTACTTAGGAAGTTATTTTGAATTAATTTAAATTAAAATTTTACTCAAAGATATTTATTTTTTATTTGAAAAAACTCCTAGTGGAAAAGTATATTGATGAGAAATTATTTAACTTTTGCCTTTTAGTTTTTCACTTTTTTTTTTTTTTTTTTTTTTACCATAGATTATCTAAAAAGCCTGGGGCTTCCTGGGTAGCTCAGCTGGCAAAGAATCCGCCTGCAATCCAGGAGACCCTGGTTCAATTCCTGGTTCAGGAAGTTCCCCTGGAGAAGGGATAGGCTACCCACTCCAGTATTCTTGGGTTTGCCTGGTGGCTCAGATGGTAACGAATCTGCCTGCAGTGCAGGAGACCTGAGTTCGATCCCTGGGTTGGGAAGATCCCCTGGAGGAGAGCATGGCAACCTACCAACCTACCCCCTGTATTCTTGACTGGAGAATCCCATGAACAGAGGAGCCTGGCAGGCTATAGTCCATGGGGTCGCAAAGAGTCAGACATGACTAAGTACAGCACACATCTAAAAAACTTAAATTGGCAGTTATCTTCCTGGTATAGAGTATTTGTTAATTTTATATCAATTTATTGAACTTCTGTTTGAAAAACGAAAGCAGTAGATACATGAAACCTATTGTTGCTTAAAAAAAAAAAAAAGACGAGTAAAAAAAGAACTCCATTAAATACATAAGTTAAAGGGGGTTAGTATTCACTGACTATGCCGTCCATATAGATTTAGGCTAGTCTTTGAATTCTGAACTTCATATAAAGTTTAAGAGAAAACAGGCACAGCTTTTGCCTGCAAAATAATACTAGAGCTGAGATGTAAAATCACATTTTGATATGAGAAAATTTTGTTACTCCTTAAAAAGTAATATGTATTTTAATGTTTTGCTGTTTATTTCACTGTCATTTGGCAGTGTGTTTGTTGTTTTAGTAAAAAAGTAGCAATATATGTTTCTGATAAAATCCATTGAGTTGGAAAGGGTACATAAATTGTATTAATGTCAAAGAATATCTTGATTTCAGGATGCCCCTAAATCGGGTACTAGTTGCAGCTCTCGCTGTTCAAGTTCCAGACAGGATTCTGAGAGCACAAGGCCAGAATCTGAAACAGAAGATGTATTATGGGAAGACTTGTTACATTGTGCAGAATGCCGATCATCTTGTACCAGTGAGACAGATGTGGAAAATCCTCAAATTAATCCATGTGTGAAAAAAGAATATAGAGACGACCCTTTTCATCAGGTTGGTTTACAGTGTTGGATTATGTGGGGCTGTTGGTCCGGCTCCTTTGAATGTATGTACATTTTACAGAGATGAGAGAAAACTTACATTCAATTAAAATAATGTTCCTATATTTTTATTTTTACGTGACCTGTGATCTGGCTTCATAGGAACATAGAATCTCAGTATTTATATAGTGATTGTCAATCACCTTGCAAACATACGTTTCTGAGAAATTATTGGTAAACAGAATTTTCTAAGTCAGATTGTACTTTAGATGTATTAGTCCTTTTCTCACTAAGCATACTTCATGGTCAGATTCATCTATACCTGTGACCTTAATTCCACACACGTATAAGATTATAATTCACAAATCTACACCTCACGAATATCAGATTTCTAATTCAAAGTGCCTGTAGTAATGCTATCCAACAGAAATACAATGAGTTACATACATAATTTAAAATTTTCTGGTAGTCTCATTTAAAAACATTTAAAAAGGTAAAATTAGTTTAAATATGTTTTGTTTAACCCAGTATATTCAAAATATTATCATTTCAACATATAATTACTATGAGAAGATCCAGTGTACTGCAACTAAGACCTGATGCAGCTAAATAAATAAATACTTAAAAAGAAAAAAGAAGAAGCACAACCCTGACAAGTTGGAGAAAGGGAAGGAATGTTTTGGTCCCCAGCAGCTAGATGTGAAGCTGGGAGAGCACTTACGTGCATAGGAGAAAAACAGGGGGGGATTGGTACAGTTTTGGTTTCTTAGGGTTCTGGAGAAAAGGCATACTTAGGAAGCCTGGCCTCCAACAGGACAAGGAACACATCCTCTGCTGAAACAGGCAGGGGAGGAAGAGTGCCTGAAGCAAATCAGACCATGACAGTTACTGCATGATCCCTATTCTTTGAAGTGCTGGAGGCCAGATGGTCTCTTAATAGTAAAGAAGTGAGATGATAGGATGAGGAGCTTGTGGATAGTGGTGAAGGCTTGGCATTATCATTTATGGGAAATGGAGGTGGTGGGGAGAGAGTATATGTTTATTTGTGTTCAAGCCATATAACACATTAAAAGAGTCGCACTCCTACTTGGTTGAGTGGAATCTTGGTTTAGCTGGAATCTAAAACTATGAATTTGCAGCTTCCCATTTTACATATTTTCCAAAGCAAACCATTCAACATTACAGTAATTCAAGTCTGTGCTCCAGCCACTGATGCTGAAGAAGCTGAAGTTGACTAGTTATATGAAGACTTACAACACCTTCTAGAACTAACACCAAAAAAAGATGTTAAGTAGGAAGTCAAGAGATACTCAGAGAAGCAAGTTTTACCTTGGTAAAATGAAGCAAGGCAAAGGCTGACAGATTTTGTCAAGAGAACATGCTGGTCATAGCAAATACCCTTTTCCAACAACCCAAGAGATGATTCTACACATGGACATCACCAGATGGCCAATACCGAAGTCAGATTGATTATGTTCTTGGTACCTGAAGATGGAGAAACTATATATAGTCAGCAAAAACAAGATCTGGAGCTGACTGTGACTCCAATCATGAGCTCCTTATTGCACAGTTTAGGCTTAAATTGAAGAAAGTGGAGAAAACCATTCAGGTATGACCTAAATCAAATCCCTTATGATTATGCAGTGAAGGTGATGAATAGATTCAAGGGATTAGATCTGTTAGAGTGCCTGAAGAACTACGGATGGAAGTTCATAACATTATACAGGAGGCTGTAACCAAAATCATCCCAAAGAAATGTGGGAAGACAAAGTGGTTGTCTGAGGAGGCGTTATAGATAGCTGAGCAAAGAAGAGAAGCAAAAGAAAAGGGAGAAAGGGAGAGGTATACCAAACTGAATGCAGAATTCCAGATAATAGGAAGGAGAGAGAGAGTCTTAAGGAGTGCAAAGAAATAGAGGAAAACAATATAATAGAAAAGCCTAGAGATCTCTTCAAGAAAATTGGAAATATCAAGGGAACATTTCATGCAAGGATGGACACCATAAAGGGCAGAAATGGTAAGAACCAAACAGAAGCAGAAGAGATTGAGAGTACATAGAAGAATTGTACAAAAAAGATCTTAATGGCCCAGATAACTACGATGGTGTGGTCACTCACATAGAACTGGAAATCCTGGAGTGTGAAGTAAAGTGAGCCTTAGGAAGCATTACTACTAACAAAGCTGGTAGAAGTCCTGGATTTCTAGGTGAGCTGTTAAAAATCCTACAAGACGATGCTGTTAAAGTGCTGCACTGAATATGCCAACAAATCTGGAAAACTCAGCAGTGGCCACAGGACTGGAAAAGTCAGGTTTCATTCCAATCCCAAAGAAGGGCAATGCCAAAGAATGTTCAAACTATCATACAGTTGCATTCATTTCACTTGCTAGCAAGAAAATACTCAAAATCCTTCAAGCTAGGCTTCAATAGTATGTGAACCGAGAACTTCTAGATGTACAAGCTGGATTTAGAAAAGGAAGAGGAACCAGAGATCAAATTGCCAGCATTCATTGGATCATGAAGAAAGCAAGGGCATTCCAGAAAAAACATCTATTTCTGCTTCTTGACTATGCTAAAGCTTTTGACTGGGTAGATCTCAACAAACTATGGAAAATTCTTAAAGAGATGAGAATACCAGACCACCATACCTGCCTCCTGAGAAACCTGTATGTGGGTCAAGAAGCAACAGATAGAACTGGACATAGAACATACGATTTTCCAAATTGGGAAAGGAGTACATCAAGGCTGTATGTTGTCACTTGCTTATTTAATATATATGCAGAGTACATCATGCAAAATGCCGTGCTGGATAACTCAAAAACTGGAATCAAGATTGCAAGGAGAAATATCAACAACCTCAGATATGCAAATGATACCACCCTAATGGCAGAAAATGAAGAGGAACTAAAGAGCATCTTGATGAAGGTGAAAGAGGATAGTGAAAAAGCTGGCTTAAAATTCAACATTAAATAAAACTGAGATCATGGCATCTGGTCCCATCACTTATGGCAAAGAGAAGGGGGGAAAGTGGAAGCAGTGATGGGGTTTATTTTCTTGAGCTCCAAAATCACAGCCAATGGTGACTGCAGCCATGAAATTAAAAAAAGACGCTTGCTTCTTGGAAGGAGAGCTATGACAAACCTAGACAGCATATTAAAAGCAGAGGTATCACTTTGCTGACAAAGGCGTGTGTAGTCAAAGCTTTGGGTTTTCCAGTAGTCGTGTACAGATGTGAGAGTTGGACCATAAAGAAGGCTGAGCGAAAAGAATTGATGCTTTTGAACTGTGGTGTTGGAGAAGACTCTTGAGAGTCCCTTGGACTGCAAGGAGATCCGACCAGTCAATCCTAAAGGAAATCAACTCTGAATATTGATTGGAAGGACTAGTGCTGAAGCTGAACCTCCAATACTTTGGCCACCTGATGCAAAGAGTTGACTCATTTGCAAAGATCCTGACGCTGGGAAAGATTGAAGGCAAAAGGAGAAGGAGGTGGCATAGGATGAGGTGATTAGATAGCATCACCGACTCACTGGACTTGAATTTGAGCAAACTCTGGGTTATAGTGGAGGATAGAGGAGCCTGGTGTTCTGTAGTCCATGGGGTCACAAAGAGTCGGACATGACTTAGCGACTGAAAAATAACAGCTTTACACAGTTGTATGATATTCTCTAGAATATGGTTGTAATAATTATAATAACAGATTTAATAAGCATTTACCCTATATATCATCTATTGTGCAAAGTAATCTAGATGCATTGTCTTGTATAATCTCCACGATCTATGTCAGTGTAGTTTGTTTTTTGTTTCATAAATGAGATGAAGGCTCAGAATCAAATAATGCACCCCGAGTCACACAGTGTAGGTGCCAAGTAGTTGTATTCAAGGGACAGGAAAGGGGATGCTATGCTGGTTAAAATAATGGATATGGTAAGAATCTAGACACGTTAAATTGAGAAGGAAATAAGAAGAAGAGACCGAAAGGTTGAAGAATACGTGTGTTCAAGGAAAAGTGTGTTTGAAATTGAAGGTTTGAGGAATCTTTCCTGTCTGGTAAGATGAAAGATTGTGGTTAGAGACTCATTTCAGAAGTAGGCATTTCTGTGTGGTGACAAGGTCCAGGGTGTGGTCATGGGACTAGCTGAAGATCTCTTGAATTTAAGTGGAAAAAAAAAAAAACAGTGAACAATGCATGGGAAAAGGGTGATGGATGAGTCACCTGTATATTCATCTAAGTCACTGAGGATAATAACTGGATTTTAGGTTTATGAAAATGCCTGTGAGCTCTTTACTCAGCAACCGCATAAGTGGCACAGAGCTAGGGACCACGTGTTGTTTTGCTCATTGTTGAATCACACAGCACTTGGTACATAGTAGGTGCTTAATATTACTTGAGTGAAATAATGAAACAAAAATTTTCAAAAGGTGCTAAGTAGACCTTTCTTAAATGATTAAAAATTTTGTTGTAATGAATGCTCTAGAGAATAAATTTTGGTCCTAAATCTATTATATCTCTTTTTTCCTTTTTTTGGTAAGATAAAAATTTTTTTACTGTTTTTCTCTACATATTAGTTACGGTATTCTAGGTTTACAGTGGTTTTGCTTTTTGATTTAAGACAATTTCACATGCATTTTGTATTCTCAGGCTTCTAAAAACAAGCTCATATTTTCAGTTTTAGCTGAAATTAGCTCCCTTTAATGAAAAGCTGCCTTTTTGTTTGTTTGTCTGGCTAAGATCTGTATAAGGTTTGGAGGACCCTTTTCTGCCTACGATAAAGACTGGAAAATTCCTCCCCATGAAGAAGTGCTGAGGATTTCAGTCAGTGTGTTCTAGTCAGTGTGTCACCAAATATGTAGTTTTATTTTATTTTCGTGATAAATAGTTACTGAAACATTTCTAAAAGAGAAAATTTTTATTTTGTAGCCATGGATGAGTATATAATATAAAGGTACATTCCGGGGGCTTCCCTGGTGGCTCAGTAATAAAGAATCCACCTGCCAATGCTGGAGACATGGTTTTGGTCCTTGTGTCTGGAAGATCGCATGAAGAAGGAAATGGCAACCCACCCTAGTATTCTTGCCTGGGAAATCCCATGGATAGAAGAGCCTGACAGGCTACAGTTCATGGGGTCGCAAAGAGTTGGCACAACTTAGTGACCAAACAGTGACAAAGACACATTCAAGTGAAGTTCATTTTTCAGTGGGTAAAGCCATACTTTAACTGCTATAGTTCCCAGAGGTGGAAACTTCAAGAAAGCTTTGAATGAACAGGGAGCAAAGCAATTGAGATTTTGATAAGGATAACAAGAAGCATTGAATGAGTTCTAAACTTTAGCTTGAAAAACATAGCTAAGAAGAACCTGTTATCTGATGAAGCTGTAAAATGGAATGATTTGCTCTTATGTTTTCTCTGAGACTTTAAAAAAATCTTTCATGTACCAAAGGCAGTGTATATTTCAATAAGACTGTTCTTTGAGTACATTACACATGCACACACACATTCCTCTATCTTTTAATCCTTTTAAAATTCTCCAGGTTTTAGTTGCTTTCTATGCTCTTGCCTTTTTCTTTTCTAGAAATAGGAAAATGCTATCAAATGCTAGTTAGAAGATACCTGAGCAAAATGAGTACTTTTAGAATTAGAGTGAAGAATTTTTTGATTTCCCATTTCTTTTTCTAGATGGACATTCTTGGTATTATATATCTTACTTCATATAATGCATTGTTACAGACTGAGAGTTTAAAAAAAAGGAGCATGTATATGGATGCTTTAACCTCTGTAGTTTAACACTCTTTCCATTCAGCTTCTCATACTTGTTCCAGGCTTTTTTGTTTCATCATTTTTCATAATTATTATAGTTTCAGGGAAATTTTGACGTTTTAGTGTAAATTGTTTCTATTTTGTTTGGGGATAAATTATAAAATACAGTTTGAGGAATTAAGTGGATATTGAATAACTCCTGTTAGTATCACATAGCTCTTAAGGTTCTCCAGTAGTGAAATATATACTATGAAGGTTAATGTATATTAAGATACTCTGTTTTTGGAATAGATAAATTTTCAGAGGAACCGTCTTGGTAGCCGAATAACTACACATAAAAGGGCTTTGCCAGTAGCATGACTACTGGCATTATGGTTTGCCTGTATAATTATTCATCACTTTTTTCCCTCTGTGCACAGTAAATGTGCTATATTAGCTTTACATAAAGAAAATTAATGTATGAGGTCAGAATAATAAGTTCCCATATTTTCTTGCATATTATTATGTTACTTTTTATACCTTTAATTGAAATGAATCAGTGCAACTTTACTTCTTCCAGAGGAAAATATATTTCTTAAGTCTACAGAAGCATATCTTTATCATATTTCAATCACATTTTTATCTGCCAAAGAATATTTTAAAGTAGGTTCTTTTGTTCATTGTTAGAAGTTCTTTCAATGAAATATGTTATTAAAATAACTTAGAAATAATATAAGATTAAAAATATCAATTGTATCTCATTCTGTAACTAATCTTTTTTGGGGGGAGGGACCAGTCTTTTTGTGTTATTTCTATTGATATCTGATAATGTAAAGATTAGTGTTTTATTGTGTTGCTATCTTTAACTCTCAACTATCCTATTTTCAAGTTTTATTCTTTTAATTATAGATCTGAAACAAACAAACAAAATAAACATTAAGTATATGATTTTGTTTGTATTAAAGCTTTCAGCTTTTCTTTCTACCATTTTCTATTCCATGAAACTTTGAGAGATACTTTATTTTACTTGGGGGAATACTTCTAGTTCTATGAATACTTCTAATTCTGTGTGCTTCAGTTTGCAATACTTGCTCCGAAGGAAAAGTTAAACGGATCCTTTGGAGAAAGGCTAGATTTAAAAAAATCAGAAAAGTAACTAAATAAAGTATTAAGGGTAAGTGTATGTCTTTCTGAATGAGATTGTATCACTGTTTAGTCTTTCAGAAAGGTTCAAATCTCAGCGATCATTTTCTTCCGTATCAGACATGCATAAGTTGAACAGTCAGTAATATGAATAATTAGTAATATGAATTTGATGCACATTTGTCTTTGAACACTAGTATATTAGAAGTTATGTAAACAGATTGACAACTAAGTGCCTTTGCTGACAAATTTTAGAGTATTTTTGAACAATAAGTTGCCCTAGTATAGGTTCTGAAAGTTCTTAACTTATATGCATTTTTATAACTGTAATTTCTTATGCTACATGTTCCATGTATATGCTAACTAGAATTTTAGTGTCCTTGAAATTGTACATGAGAGAGCTTTGTATAGATACATATATCTGTTCTATAAATATAAATGCATTCACCAGTTTCTATTTTTTAGTGTATATAGATAAAATTGTGTGGGTATAGATATATATATACACACACACATTTTATTTTGAAATGCTGTTAATATACTCACCAATTTCTGCTTATTTTTTATAGAGTCATTTGCCCTGGCTCCATAGTTCCCACCCGGGATTAGAAAAAATAAGTGCTATCGTATGGGAAGGCAATGACTGCAAGAAAGCAGATATGTCTGTCCTTGAAATCAGTGGAATGATAATGAACAGAGTGAGTTTTTAAATTTTATTTGTTTAGATAGTGATTATTAATATAGTAAATGATTACTGAAGTGTTATATTTACAACCTACTCACCTCATTTCTTCAACCTGAAAAAAAAAGTTCCTTGTATTTGAGTGGTTTGTCACCAAAACACTCTCATTTGTTGGTGCTTTTCATTTTCTGATCAAGAATAGACCTTGATGGTTTAAAATTTTCTTTTATGTTATTTTTTTTTGCTTTCAGTGGATCAAATTTAGGAGCTGCTAGGTATATACAAGTGTTAATGAAAACATTTTTCTGTATCCTTTATCCCAGTTCATTTATTTATTACTACCCAAAACATTAAAAAAGAGAATTCAAACTGGAAAATTTCTATTGATGCTTGCCTCTTAAATATACCAGAGTAATGCAACTAATGGTAAAAGAACCTTAAGTCACTTGAAGATGTAGAATACAGATCCTACAGATTTAAACTCAGTTTCTATTATTTCTTTTGTTATATCATTACTACTTTTAAAATTTTGCCTAATTCTCATGTACAGCTAGGCGTGATTTAACTTGCAATTTTAAATTTCTTGTGTGTTGCTGAGTAGAACTGTTGTGCACACTTTTATGTAGAACAGGAATTAAAAGAACTGGTTTCAGAAACTGAGCTACTTCCTATTACATATCTCCATGTGAGCTATGAAAAGCTATTGACAAGGAGTCTCCAAAAACTTGCATCTAGTTAATACTCTGTACCTTATTTGTGAATTTTTACATACTACGCAATATGATGATAAAAAAGGTAGCTGGATGATTTTTAAAATCCCTCCTAGTTCTGCCAATTCTATATTTTCCATTATTTAATTTTCAAATTCCTTTTTTTTCTTATAATTCCCCTGCCCCTTTTTCCCTCACTCTTATTTAATTTTTACCCCTCTAGCATATTCTCTGTTCTGAAATGGTTTCAGAAAACAATATATATGTATACTTTCTTATATAAGAAAGTAGTTTTACAGTTTAAGGAGATTATCCATTTGTATTGTGAACTCTTTGAAGAAGAACATAAAGTATAAATTCTAGATTTTTTTCTGTAACTGGATTTAAGTGGATACAAGATCTCCTCATTCTTTTCAGTATTCTAATATTTGTAAATATTTCTAAATTTTTAAATAATGAGATAAGTAGAATTTTTTTTCTTCAAGATCCAGGTTAAGACCAGGTAAGGAAATCCTTTTGCATCTACTTAATGAATTAGAGATCTGATAATGAACTGTTTTTAAAAACTGAAAAATATTGACTTATATTTTATGTGTAATAGGTTCTCAAACTTTGAGTAAATTTAAATTTCATTATTCAGGTATTAAAACTGATATATTTTAACAGTAGTTTCCTATTACTATAAATAAAGTAATGCTTCATTAGGAATTAATTTTACTGTAGTTAAAATTTGTGTCCTTTTATTTCTCTCTCTCTCTCTCTATAAAGGTAAACAGCCATATACCAGGAATAGGCTACCAGATTTTTGGAAATGCGATCTCTCTAATCCTGGGTTTAACTCCGTTTGTTTTCCGACTCTCCCAAGCTACTGACTTGGATCAACTCACAGCACATTCTGCTTCAGAACTTTATGTGATTGCATTTGGTTCTAATGAAGATGTTATAGTTCTTTCTATGGTTATAATAAGTTTTGTGGTTCGTGTGTCTCTTGTGTGGATTTTCTTTTTTTTGCTCTGTGTAGCAGAAAGAACTTATAAACAGGTGGGTATAATATGGACGTCTCAATAGAGAATTTTATCCTTTTCATAATATTCACGGTATTCCTGAAGCATTTTAGTGTTTCATTAAATCATTTTGACATGCTAATTATTTCCCCATTTTGTTTTTATAGTAGTTAACCAAATAAAACCTTAATAACTTCTATTTTGTTAATTTTTGTTTTTATGTGGTAATCTACTTGAAAATTAATTTTTATTTTAATCTTTTTTAGCGATTACTTTTTGCAAAACTCTTTGGACATTTAACATCGGCAAGGAGGGCTCGAAAATCTGAGGTTCCCCATTTCCGATTGAAGAAAGTACAGAATATAAAAATGTGGCTCTCTCTCCGATCCTATCTTAAGGTAGAATGGTAGTGATGAAAGTACTCTTAACGTGCTGGCTCCCTCTCATATTTCCAGTTCTTTGTCAGTATGTATGTATGTCTAGATTTATAGTCAGATTTGTACTCACATGGTGCTATGTGGCCACGTCTAGTATTCATTTTGATCCATATGCAGAAATTCAAAATGTTAAACTGGTTCTTTACAGTAAAACATCTGAAGTCCAAAAGGCTTAAATGCATTTTAGGTAGATAATTCAAGATCAGATTGTCCTAAATTTATCTTACTTCATAAATCTCACCAACTACTACTACTCATTCAAAAGCTAGAATAAAAATTTTGTTTCTACAATAGAATGACTATATCACAAGCCAGCAGAGGGAGCCCACTGCTTAAAAAAGGAAATTAAAAAGAAAAAAATCTGTCAATGAGCTGCCTCATTGAGGTGGCCTATTACTATTTGAAAACTTTAGCTTCCAATTCTAAGCCATCCTTTTCATGCCATTCTTTTCCTTTAATCTTTTAAAATAACTTTCCTAATTATGGAATTAAAATATAAAAGCTCAGGAGGGAAATGGGAAACATCTGAATTAGTTTTAGGAAAACATTTCTTCTGAGGATTATTTCTTTGTTGCATAGCAATGAATTTCATTGTGTATGGAGTAATCATAGCTTAATAAAATTGACCTAAAAGCCAACTATCCTCTGACATGCTTAGATCTTTAATGACTTTTATTTTGAGGTAACAAGGAAAAAGTAGAAAAATTTTGCATTATTTGTCTACACTTCTGTTTAAAAAAATTCATTATGCTGTTTATTTAACTTGTTAAATTCAGCTAAGTTAGTCTTCATTGGGTGATGCCACAGATCAGTGTAGATTGTTTTTTCTCACTGTGACACCGCTGGAACGATGGATATGATCCTTGTTACCTTAGTGAGAAGCCACCTAAAATTTGCTCTCCTTATCATCCCTGAGCAGGTATTACATTCTTTTATGCATTGATTATTTTAGTCAATAAACATTCATTTAATGTTAACCATGTGCCATTCACTATTGATGAGCTGAAACTCCCTGCCATTAGGAGCTCATTCTTCAGTGAGAGAAACATGTAACCCCAGGTCTAGGAGTTATCCTGAGTACTGACTTCCTCTCTTGCATTTCCAACATTCAGTTTATCACCAATTCCCACCCTTTCTGCTTCCAAAATGTATCTCAAATCCATTTACTTCTCTCTCTCTGTTTTTATTTCCCCACCCTAATTATAGACACCAATTATCTCCTGTATTGGATTACTGCAGTTACGTCCTGTATGGCCTCTCAGCAATCCTGTTTGCTCCTTTTAATAATTTTCTCAGTTTGCTACCAGAGGTAGCAATGTAAATGTAAATTTTACCATATTCTTAAAACTTTCTGAAAATTCTCCATTGATCTTAGGATGTAGAACCAAATCTTAACAGGGCTTTTAATGCCCTTTGTGACTCAGCTCCTGCAGATAGCCTGTCCCTCTTGTCTCGTTTTGAAATACTTTCCTCCCTGCATTCCAGCCAGACTACACTGCTTCAGTGCTTTGAATGTACTGTGATCTCGTCTGTTTTATACTCTTGCACTTGCTTTTCCTTCTACCAATAACACTGCCGTGTGCCATCATGCTACTGCACCCTACTTTGATGTACATATCACTTCCTTGGGGAGATCTTCCCAGGCCTACACAGTCTTTCTGGGAGTTAGGAATATGGGCCTGAGAAGATCTCTGGAAGGAAGTGATATTTATACCAAACTCGTCACCAATGTTCTGAAAGCGTTCTATACCTTTTCCTTCATAGCTCTCATCACAACTTGCAAGTATATCTGTCTCTATGAGCTTGATGTTTGACTCCTTGTCTGTTTTGTTCTCTACTATATTTCCAGCATTTAGCACTGTCCCTCATTCTGAGCAGGTGTTCAAAAAACCTGTTGAATAAATGGTTAGTGTTTGACAAAATGGAACATTTGGGAGTTATCCTTCTACAAATTCTAGGCTGTATACTCATCATTTTTCATTGTGTTGCAAATCCTCAAGCAATAGTAACAGTTTATAATTAAAATTCATCTCACAAATTAGGTATATTTTCAATGTCATAAACTATGGTCAATGTGCAGTGATGGATCAGTACCTTAATTGAAAGCATGGAATTAGCTGCTATTAGTAAATATATTTAAAAGTTTTCACTTTTTTCCCCCCAGCGTCGAGGTCCTCAGCGATCAGTTGATGTCATAGTTTCATCTGCTTTCTTGTTGACTATCTCAGTTGTATTTATCTGTTGTGCCCAGGTGAGTTAACTTATCCTGTGTAGAACTTAGATAATCAGACCTACAAATACTCAACTTCCAAGGCTTTCTAATAATAAACAAAGTAATAAGTAATTTGAAATTGAATTTTTACAGTTTATTTTTTTCAGTAGAATAAGTAAATGCATCTTACTTATTTACATGATGAACAGTGACTAATTTTCAGGTGTCTATTAATTGAACATAAAATAATTAGTTTTTGTCTACAATTCACCTTTATTTCCCAAAACAAACTGATGAGTGTCTAGAGTTATGAAATTTTTCAGACTATTTTCCATGATATCTGCTTTATTTACATTTAATATTAACTTTTATTTTATACCTGAATTATCACTGTGACTTAACTGCCTCATCTCTGAAAAAAGAATTCTCACTGACCAAGATTAGTCAGGAAGCATAAAAGTATCTCAGGATATACTCTATGCTGTGAAATTCAAACTTCCATTTCAAGTAATAAAACATGCTAGATTACCTGAAAATTCCTCTGGTTTAAAACATGATACAATCCCGGGGGGGGGACCAGCATCTTAATATGTATAAGTGAGGTGTTTTATAAATATACATATTGCTTATATATTTCACTTTATAACACAGTAAGGGGCCAAAAATGAGGATAACAGTGAAAAACAGAGCAGTTAAGTATATATGTTAATGTTAGGTTGAAGTGCCTTGTTGGTGTTAGTATGTGAGAGACTTGAGATTTTACGCCCATTTGAGGACAGGAGATGAGGCCTTGATCTGCTGTACCAACTTATACATACGCTACAAAGCCAGAATCCTCAAAGGCCTATAGTCTCAGTGAAAAGGTGCAATAAGAAAAAGTCTGCCCAACAGCACAGGAAGGCAATAAGGAAGCTTGGTCAGTTTTGCCAGGATTCTGGCCAAGGAGGCAGAGAAAGTCTCTCCTAAGAATATATAAATGTAGGTCAGCTTTTAATACAGGTTCAGGGTTCATTACAGATCTTGTCTTGTAGCCACTGTGTCAAGAAGTTAATATAACAAGATCCTAGACTCCTGGATACCTGAAAGAAGCTAAACCAAGACTGTTCTTGGGGATATAACATCAACCCTAATACTCACAGAATTTGCACAGTTAAAGCCCTTTCAGGTCTCAGAACACATGAAAAAACTTTCTAACATGAGTGAGTCAACAAATTAACACACAGCTGGAGTACATCTCCAGCAACTTCAGATCTGATCAGATAGAAACTATAAGCTTGTTTAAAATGACTGAAGATGTAGATAACACTGTTAAAAAAAGAACAGATAGATTTGAAAAATACCCAAGCATTGCTTCATAGAAGTTAAAAAAAGAAAAGTCACTGACATTAAAAACACAACAAACAGAAGAAACAGCAAATTGAAGACAAAGATAATTGGTGAGCTGGGAGATGGAAGAAATTACCCAGAATATAGAACAGAGATGAAGAGATGGAAATGTGAAAAGGAGATCTAATATATATCTAATAGGAATTTCATGTTGAAAGCAGAGAGAGCAATATTTGGAGAGATGATGACTTATGAGTTTTTCTGAATTAGTAGAAGACATTAATTTTCAGGTTTAGGAAGGACAAGAAGAACAACAAGCCACAATAAAAACAAATTGACACTTGGATACATTATAGAGATACTGCAGTAGAGATACTGCAGAACACCAAAAACAGAAAAATCTTAACACAATCAAAAGGAAGAAGACTGGTTTCTTTACTCACAATTGCTTGTTGAATTTCAGTCTTTTCTTCAAGGTTTTATTTCCATGTTCCTGAAGTACATTCTGCAGTATTTTTATCTCTAATGAACATAAAATTTCTGTCAGCAAGACACATGGAACATAATAACATTGTCAAGTTTTAAATGTAAAAAGATAGAAAAACACATTGCAGATAAATACTAGCCAAGAGAAAGCTGGTGAAGTAACATTAATAGCAAATGAAATAGACTGTTATCTAAGATGTGTTACTGGGATAAAGAGAAACCTGACAAAAAGTTTGAAGAATTGTTAGGAAGATCTAACAATTCTAAAATTGTACGTGTGTTACCACATAACTTCACTCTTATCTATATACAGCCTAAATCAATAGCACTGTAGTGAGGAATTGGCAAAATGCCACATTGGGAGCTTTGAACACATTTCCTTCATAAATGATGAAGCAGACAAAAATATGAAGACATGTATCTAAACAAGACAGTTAAAATTTTATTCTGAAATTGGACAATACGTACTCTTTTCAGACAGAACAGTTTATTAGACTTTCCCATGTACTAGGTGACAAAATGATTCTCAACTGATACCATACAGACTTCTAGTTACATACAATTAAAGTAGAAAACTATGACAGCAAAAAGAAAACCATGCAATTGGAAATTTCAAAACATACTTATAGATAATAGTATTTAAAAATAAAACTCACAGTATTAAACTGAAATAGTTGAGAAGTTTTTAAAAAAAGAATAGTAGTATATATTAACGTCATTAAAGTTAAAAGCTTCTGTGGACAGTTTTGTAGAAATATTAATTAAAACTGACTCAAAAACTAACTGAAGAGCTGAGAAGACCCTGTAGCCATACAGCAGTATTGATTCAGTAGTTTGAAAATCTGCTACCAACAAAAATCCCCAAGACCCATGTGATTTTTACAGATGAATTTTGCCAAATATTTTAATAAACAAGTAATCCTAATCCTACGCAAAAGATCTAGAGAGTAGAAAAAGGGAATATTCCCCAAACTCATTTTATGTACTTCATGTAACTTTGTTACCAAATCAGAGAGACAGTATGAACACAGGAAACAGTGAACCAGCTTAGATGCAGAAATACTCAGAAGATGAAGCCAGCAGTTAATAACAGTAAATATGCCATAACCTAGACAGCCTGTCCCTTGGATGCAAAGGTTTTCAACTTTAGAAAACCCAGTTATCTAGTTTGAACTCCTTTAGTTGATTAAAGGAGAAATCATCTGATCATCTCAATAGATACGGAAAACAAATGGGTAAATTTCGTTGGGAGATTCATAATACAGTGACTGAAAAGTACTGTTCTTAATTTGATAAAAATCTTTCAAAAACTGGAGCAAACATTGTACATATGATATTTATTATCTTCAAGATACTTTAAAATCAGGAATGAGATGGGTGCCCTCTTTATCACTTCTAGTTAAGGAAGGTACTAACCAGTGAAGATAGGGTAAAGAAAGAAATTGTGTAAAGATTGGAAAAAAAAACAAAAAAACATAGACTGTATGGATGTCTATGTACAATATTCTAGTAACTTTCCAGACAAATTATTTAAAACATGACGCATTTTTTTTAGAAGTGCAAGAGCAACAAAAATGGATATAACCTCAATATAAAAGAATCAGTTTTGTTTCTGTAAGTCAGAAATCAACAAACTTCCTCTGTAAAGGGCCAGACTAAATGTTTTAGACTTTACCTGATACGTTCAGTCTCTTATATATTCTTCTCTCCTGCCTCTCCCTAAAAATTAAGTATTAAAAAAGCACCACAAGTGACAAAAGAGAGTCTGTGAAAAAATACTGGCAAAATACATGGTTTAAATAGCTTTATTATTCACAATAAATAAATAACTTCAACAAATCAATAAAAACAGACAACCTAATAGAAAAAGTTAGATACCAAATTTAAAAAGATAACTTAGACAAGAGGAAACCCAGTGACCAGTAAGCACATAAAACATACTCATCCTCCCTAAGTAATATAGAAAAGTAAATGGAAAAAAATAAGAGAACAATTTACACCCACTAGAATGGCGGGTGTTAAGAAGTTGAATAATACCCAGTTTGGACAGATATGAAGGCAAAGGGAACTCTGATCCACTGCTGAGAGTATAAATTGGCACAATTGTTTTCAGAGACAAATTTGTAATATCTGCTAACACTGAATGTGTGACTATCCAAGGCTTCAGCAGTTTTACTCCTGGATATTAACTCCTCAAGAAGGTCTTACATGTACAGAAGAAGACCAGGAGAGGCGTAAGAGAATATTTATTGCAACATAGTTTGCAATGAGGAAATTGGCAACCCAGTGAATGTTAATTGGTAGAGTAGGCAAATCCACTGTGGTTGATTCTTTTACTGTAGTACCTTGCAGTAGTTAGAATGAATAAATTTGAGCTTAATGAATCATGGATAAACTTTGAAAACAAAATCCAATAGAATAAAAAGCAAATTGAAGAATGATAAGGTCAATGTGATAGCATTTATACACATTCCAACATATATATAACATAACATAGTATAAGCATAAATACCTAGCTAAACTATAAAAGCTGAGTGGAAAAGGTAAATGCAAAATTCATTACCCTTACAGAGGGGTGGAGAGGAAGGGGAATGATGAAAGGAAAAGTTTAAAGGGGCTTCCTTTGAGTCTTTTCTATTTTTGAAAATTAAAAAATATTGCAAGATATTAAGATTTAATGAAAGTAAATATATGGGTTTTGATTACATCATACTCGGTACCTTTCATGTGCTTGAAATATTTCCTAAGAAATGTCGAATGTTTGAAAAATGTAACACTATATCAATGATCTATCTGTATGAAGTAAAATTTTACTTTCTTTTAAAGAAGACATTTTTGAATCCCATTCTTCTTCATATTGCCTTTTCCTTGCATTTTTAGTTGCTTCATGTACATGAGATCTTCCTTGATTGTCACTACAATTGGGAACTGGTAATCTGGTGCATCTCGTTAACACTTTTTCTTCTAAGATTTGTTACCCTTGGATCAGAAACAAGTAAAAAATATAGCAATACCTCAATATTACTTACTGAACAGGTGAGAATTCATGTTTATTATGTTTTAAATTAATGTGTGATACCTACATGTTAAAATAAAAAGTTTTCATTTACTTCAGAATTTTTCAGGAACCTCTGTTAAGACCATTTATGTTGCAGAGCAAAACTTGAAATTTGGTAGCACACAAAACTTTCTTCAGTGTTCTGCCTTGATACACATTTCAAGTCTAAGCTATTGTTTCTGTGTCCCATTTTCATTTGATAAGCAGGAAATACCATTTGTAGAAATGATGGATTTTAAACCATTGTTGGGATATGTTTGCATTGCAGTGTAGCAGAGCCATATTTGAATAAGCATAAAATTTTATTCAATAGAAAGTGTAAAGGCTAATGATTTTGATGCTTAACTTTATTTTGTATAAATTAAAAAAAAAACATTTTCCTTATTTCATAGGAATTATTTAAACAAACTTATTTCTAGTGAACTTGTTGAGTACTTTTGTCAGGAATAGTTTGATTTTTAAAAATTGGTAACCCTGTCAAACCAAATCAGTTAGAGGGAAAAGGGAAAGTAGGAAACAAACCAACTGATTTACTTTACTCTAGTTATTGTTTTGGAGAAGGCAATGGCACCCCACTCCAGTACTCTTGCCTGGAAAATCCCATGGACGGAGAAGCCTGGTAGGCTGCAGTCCATGGGGTCGCTAAGAGTCGGACACGACTTTGAGCGACTTCACTTTCACTTTTCCCTTTCATGCACTGGAGAAGGAAATGGCAACCCACTCCAGTATTCTTGCCTGGAGAATCCCAGGGACGGCGGAGCCTGGTGGGCTGCCGTCTATGGGGTTGCACAGAGTCGGACACGACTGAAGCGACTTAGCAGCAGCAGCAGCAGTTATAGTTTATTTTCTGTGTTGATTTGGATCTGGGACTAAAGTGTTTCACATTTTAAATAATGAAACCCAGTTTTCCTTCTTTCAGCTTTTAGTTACATTTGAAAAGTTAAAAAAATATTATTTTCTTATTATAAAATATTTGCTGTAAGAAGTTAGGAATATATAGTTAAGTATGAAGAAGAATATTAATATCACCTATACTCTTAATAATAGAGAATTACTGCTAATATTTTAGCAAATGTTTTTCAGTTCCTCTTAAAAATTAGTATTTGTTATAATTTTAAATATATTTAATTGTTAATTGTTTTTTAATAAAAGATAAACCTCTACTTGAAAATGGAGAAGAAACCTAACAAAAAAGAGGAATTGACACTAGTGAACAATGTTTTAAAACTGGCTACTAAATTGCTAAAGGTAAGAGTGAAAATGAAAATGCACATCATGTACAAAATGCTGTTCTAACTTTTCTTACTGTTTTGTTTGTAGATCCTACTTGGTGTTTTGTTTTCAGGATTATTGAAAATGTTTTCCAAATTATTTTTGAGCACATTCATGCAGTTTACATTTTATTTCTCATTGAAAAACTAATCAAAGTAATTGAGATCATTTCATTTTGAAATTTTATTCAGTTTTGAAATTTTAAGACTCTTAATACTGTTTAGAATATTGTAGAAGTTGGCATTGTTGGCAATTTTTGCATCCTAGAACTTAAAATAGATTTTAAAAAAGAAGATTTGACGTTAAATTGCTTTTTTTTTTTTTTTTTTTTTTTATTTTGTATTTCTCAAAGCAGTCTTCTGTTTACTTGGCCTGAGTTGGTTTAAAAAGTAGTAATACATTATCACTGTAATAATTATATATCACCAATAAATAAATTTTCAAAGCTTTTTTTGGTAGCAATCAAAAATAATATAATTTCAGTATATCTGATCTCATAATAGTAACTCTTTGGAGGTAGTTTAATAAAATATCATTATTACTGCAGTGTTAGTAATTTCTTTCTTTTTTAAAGGAAACTTTTTTCAAATCTCTGTTTCTGTAACAAATGGAAATTTTAAGAGTTGTTTATAAAGTGTTTGTAGAATAGTAGGAAATTAGTTGTGTCTCAATGCTATGGTTACTTCTTCAGTTAACTAAAATGCATTAACTGACTGTAGATTGTGCCTCACAGTATATTAGGAACTGAAAGGGTTCAGAAGAGTTAGGTGGGTTTTGTTTTTTTCTAATTTTATTTATTTATTTTTGGCTCTGCTGGGTCTTTGTTGCAGCATGAGCTTTTCTCTAGCTGTAGTGAGCAGGGACTACTTTCTAGTTGTGGTGAGCAGTCTTCTCTTTGCAGTGGCTTCTCTTTTTGTGGAATATAGGCTCTTGAGCTCATGGGTTTCAGTAGTTGCCAGTCCCACTCTCTAGAGCACCAGCTCAATAGCTGTGGCAAATGAGCTTAGTTGCTCTACAGCATGTGGGATCTTCCCAGACTAGAGCTCACACCCATGTCTCCTGCATTGGCAGACAGATTCTTTACCACTGAGCCACCAGGGAAGCTCTGGGTGGGTTTTTGACACATAAATATTGAGTATCTTGAGAGTGTAGGCACTATGCTAGCTAGGAGGAGGCTATAAAGTTGAGACTTCATGTAAGCAGCTTCATTTGCAAAGTAGAGAGAAATACAAAGTTAACCAAAATACAAAGCACATCAGTGTGATCCTTTTTGATCAAACATAGTCTTCTATTCAGAACCTGAAACATAGCATAGATTGCTCCTTCTTTCTTTTTCTTCACAGCCAAGAAATTCTTGGGCCCATTGACTCACCCTCTCAAATATCGTCCAGTTCATCCCCTTTTTCCTACCAATACTGCTCTAAGTCAGACCCGCATCATTTTCACTTGAGCTTCTGATAGACTGAACTCTGAGGGCTTCTTCCTTCTGGTCTTGCTGCTCTTTAATCTGTATTTCTTACATGCACATCTGATATACTACTCCCCAAATTAAATTCCTTTCATGCCAATCTCCTCTTACAATTTGCCTAAAGAATGACCCTTACCTCAGTTCAGTTCAGTCTCTCAGTTGTGTCCAACTCTTTGCGAACCCATGAATCGCAGCACGCCAGGCCTCTCTGTCCATCACCAACTCCCAGAGTCCACCCAAACCCATTTCCATGGAGTTGGTGATGCCATCCAACCATCTCAACCTCTGTCGTCCCCTTCTCCTCCCGCCCCCAATCCTTCCCAGCATTAGGGTCTTTTCCAATGAGTCAACTCTTCGCATGAGGTGGCCAAAGTATTGGAGTTTCAGCTTCATCATCAGTCCTTCCAATGAACACCCAGAACTGATCTCCTTTAGGATGGACTGGTTGGATCTTCTTGCGGTCCAAGGGACTCTCAAGAGTCTTCTCCAACACCACAGTTCAAAAGAATCAATTCTTCTGCGCTCAGCTTTCTTTATAGTCCAACTCTCACATCCATACATGACCACTGGAAAAACCATAGCCTTGACTAGACAGACTTAACCTAAGTAGCCAGTTTTATAAAATTTATACTTGCCTTGTACAACCTGTAGCAATTCAAAGGTGCCATGTTCTTGTGTCTTGGGGAATACCTTCTCTCCTCCCATGAACTAAGTTACAGGAGCACCTTCTACTCTAGCCCTCTGCCATTTATACATGTTTCTTTTGTGGGACTCATAGTTATTTCTTTGCTTGTCTATTAGACTGCAAGGTCCTTCAGCATGGGGACTGAATCTTAAGTTTCCAGAGTCTGCCATGGTGCCTAGCATATATAGAACTTTACTTAAATGTTTGAATCAGTCGATCAATTAATGAATCTATGCATTTGAAAATTATCTCAAAGGGGGATTATATATATATATGCATATATTTATGTATATGTGTGTGTGTCTGTATATAGACAGAAAATTTGGCTAACTAAATTTCTAATTCTTATGCAAAAATATATTGTTCTCTTTCTCTTTCAATGTCTATTGTTATAGTGAAAAGTATTCTTTAACCTTGTAGCTACCAGATCAATAGTTTATTAGTCATTTGTTTGGCACAGAAATTGGAGTTACAAATTTAGGCTATAGATTTTTTTTAAATGAAAGTCACTTTCTCCTAAGAAAACCTAAAAGTATATTTACTTACTTCAGGTTTAACCAAGTTTATTCTTTCTAAGACTATCATGATTTGTAACTGTCTTTTGAAATGTTGTTTGTAAAAATTCTCTTTGCATATTACCCTGAATTAGTTTAATAATTCCTCAATGAATCTGGGTTCATGTTTTTTTCTTCTTCTGCTAGGAATTGGACAGTCCCTTTAGGCTATATGGACTTACAATGAATCCACTGCTTTATAACATCACCCAGGTTGTCATCCTGTCAGCTGTTTCTGGTGTTATCAGTGACTTGCTTGGATTTAACTTAAAGGTAAGGGCTTGCAGGTATTTTTAAATTTCATAGTACCCTATTACATTTTTGTGACCCTTATTTCACCCTAACACTCTTGAGATCTCCCATGTATAGTAATGGAGTCGTTTTGATTATATTATATATAATTAATGAAGATAACGTAACATTTAATTTCAAAGAATGATAAATATTCTTGGCCTATAATACTGATAGAGCTTCTCATTCAGAACAGTATTTTTTACAAATGGTACTCTTGGATAGGATAAGTGGAAGTATTTATTTTTACTCATACATAAGATGAATCTAATTTAGATGATTTTTTTAAAAAAAGAGCCTTGTTACTGGCTTTGGCCAAAAGCTATATTATTTATCTATATAGCAATATATGCATCCTCCAATATGTGCAAAGCTGCTAGTGAATAAGGTGTAGAATGTTTATATTAACCGGTTGTAGATGTATATTGTCACTTTCCAGTTAGAGAAAGCAAAAGAAATTGGAGTCTCACTTTTTTATTTGTTTGAGGTGAATTCTTGAAAATAAAAGAATAAAAGAATTTAAAATAGTAGAACCTTCACTTGTTCATGAATAAAATCTAGATAAAAAAACATATCATGTGATGTAACTTAATAAGTTGCAATATCAAAACTGGCTCTAATGGTCCCTACTTGTATTATTTTTTCACTAGCTCTGGAAGATTAAATCATGACAATTCAGAGAAAAGAAGATGTAGCCTCTTTTCCAGAATAAGAGTACCAACTAAGCTGCCTGAAAGCAGTCACTGACTCTTTGCTTCAGGAATCTCAGCTGAGAAATTGAAGTGTTTACATCAGACTGTCCTGTGCAATTCCTATATTTATTTCACTTGTTCACTGTTTTTTACATTTACTTTAGTCTTTATATTTTATTTTTAGCATTGATATATACTTAGTTGTTGAGAGGGTGATGAAACTGATGTCCAGATACTTGAGATCCTGGTAATTGCTCATAAAAAGTGATAACAAATTGTGAGAATAGAAGCCATTGTTAAACACTGTTTCTCCATCAATGCCGTGACTTGCCTTACTTGAAGTAAACTTCTTTAACTTTGTAATCTTGCATTAGACTCAGCTAAACACATAAAACATTTTTCTTCAGTAAATCAAGATCCAGTCCGGGTTTCTTTTGAGTTATTTTGGAACAATGCCAGGATCTAAACTGATTAAGCTGCAGTTTAAGCACCCTTCAGTATTAATATCTATGGTATTACAAAACAGGTCAACAAGTGCTCTTTGATGATAAAACTCTTAATAGAGCAATAATTGTAAATGGTTACCATACTGTAAGATATTTTGATAAAAATTAACTAGTAATAATTGTATTTATTTGAAACACTGGGCTGTTTGCACAGCTCCAGCTGTGCATGCTCAAAATGTGCACTTTTTAAAATTGTTACTTTTAATGCGTGTCTTTATATGGGGTATGTTATAGTGTACTAGGGCATGATATGGTATCCTTTTGAGTGAGGTATATACTCATCTCACAAGTGAAGTGCCTATTGATATTACTCAAGTATGTTATGTTTACTCAAGTAAAATAATTTTCTCCCCATGGTACACTATAGTGTATGCTATTCATACCACACTCAAATGAAAACCTAAGAATAACATTAAGAACCAGATATTCCTGATTGCTAGCTGTAAAACTATATATGAGTTTTCAGGAAAAATAGCGATAGCTTGCAAATTCTGCTATCTAGTACATCTCCCTCCTCAACTCACAGTTATATAAGGGCTATTTTAGATGCTTTTAACCTAGAAAGTAACCCCCTCCCTCCCCTCCAAATAATTTGCAAGTGTCCAAATGAGAACTTATCTATTGGCATGTTAGGTAAATAGGGCAAATATGATGGTATCTTACATTGGGCCTTGATTTTAAGTTGTTATATTTGTACAATCAAATTTTAGGAGTTACATGAAATATGAAATGTTTTAGCAAACTTTTTTTTTTTAAAAACTGAGTGTCTAGTTTTTAAAAGACTTTATTTGAAACAATCTAGAATTTTCTTGGTGCAAGTTGTATCATGTTGAATATCCTCACCTTTTTTTACCATGTTTTAGGGAATTTAAAATAATTAATTGTAAATGATTTATTTGACTGGTGCAGTTTTAATCCCCAAATCATAATCTTAAGATCAGGAATGTGTGGAGAACAGAGCCATATCATAATATCACTTTGCTCTCACCATTCCTTTTGATCAGCCTCAAATCAGCCTCATTGTGTAGTATATTTTCTTTCTATAGAAAACAAAAACATTTTGTTTTATTTGCCTGTGTTCTAATATGTTTAATAATGACCAAAGTGCATTCTGAGTTTTTTCAAGGAATGTATTACTGGAGCTTTAAGAACATACTTATTTTCTCCTGTGAAAAATTAGGCTTTGTCTGATATGTTTATTATTCTTCCTCTATTGTCTAATGTTGAGGTTGTTTTTAGGAATTATATTTTATAAACTTTTTCAAGATAAGGTACATACCTATACAGAACTTAACATTTTGCACAGAATATATTGAATATATTTTGAGAAGAAAAAGTACAGCATGAGTTCTGTTAGGAATAAAAATTAAACTATTGTATCTCACAAAAAAAAACTTATTTCAGAATGGAAATATTTTTGAGAAAAGTAGCTGAGTAAACTGATTAAGGAAAATGCTTGTTTTTTGATTGAAGTTCATTTCAACTTGGAGTTGGGAGTTGATTTATTAAGTACAGTGTACCTCTCAACATTGTGTTAATAATATGTTGAATTATGTCACTAATATGGCAGCGGTAGAATACTAAGAGGAAAAAGTTGTCATTTTAAGTCATTTCAGAACATTAATGGAATTGTTTTCAAAGCAGAAAAATTGACATTGCTGCCTTTAAGAATACAATGAATGTAAGAAATTGAAAGAAATTGTAACATACCACATAATATAGAAAAGACAGTTCAAAGATAGAATTGTGGCAGATGTTGTGTGTTAACTGTTGTTTCTTTGCCACATGTATCGTATTTAAAGTTTGATCGGCAAGTTTAAAATAAAGCGTTTTATGACTGACAGTGTTAAACCTGGAATGGGTTTGGGTTTTTTTTGTTTGTTTTTTCAAATTTTCAAGTCATGCACATTTCTATGGTAATTTTGTATTTACTGTAGCATAAACTGTTAGATTTGAGGGGAGTGGGAATACATTTTTAAAACCTTTCCAACATTTCAGATTTTGGGTTATGATTCTCAGAACATGAAAGAAGAATTAGCGCACAGGCTTTTCATCACCAAAATGCTATGACATCATTAATGTTTGCTTGTTTGTTTGTATTTAAATACAGAAAACTGGCTGTAGCCTGGGGTATTAAAATTCATTATCAGGAGGATTGTGTTTTTAACCAAGTGATTTTACACATGATTTCAACAAGGGAGATCATGGCCAACAATAACATGGGTAAGCATTGTAATATTTCTGTTCTCTGACTGGTACAAATGTTCATAGGCCTTAATCAGGGACTCTTCATTCAAGTGCACTTCCCAACTTTCTTTAAGCTTAGAATTGGGGCTCTTAATGAGTCTCCCTTCACACTTGCAGACAGAGCAATATGACTTGCATCTCTTTATATTGTATCACTTAGAACACTAATTCTCAACATTTTTCTACCAACCTTATAAGAAAGATACCACAAATGCTTATCAATATCTCTGGCTCCCCACAGTGCTTACTTCCGGGGAAGTAGACTGTGGATCTTGGATGTGGTACATGCATACTCTGAAAAAAGTATTCCATAAGTGATTTTGAAATTTTGTTCCACTTATCACTCCTCACCACCTTGAGAATTACTGTCTTAAGATCAGAAATTTTAGAGCATGTAAATTACATGAGATTTTCAACTTCATTGATCGCTGTTTTCCCAGCACATAAAATAGTGCCTAATCTCAGTCAATTGAATAAATGAATTTTGAATGATGACTTGAGTCACATAGAACCTAGACACCACCTAGTCCAAAGCCATCATTTTACTATTGATAGGTTTAAAAAAAAAAGAGTCCAAAGAAGAGATTGAAAAGCTTTCCTAAGTTTCCACAAATAGAATCCACACTCTCCTTTATTCCCTTTGAAGGTATATTTTGTAACAGCACCTCTTAACTAATCAAAATGCTTAATCATAGGAAAAAATTCTGGAATATTTATAAATATTTATAAGTCTATACATATATGTAGTGAGGTCATATGTAAACTAAGAAGCTTTTGGCATTAGGAAAGATAATTCATTTGATGGCTCCCTGTTCAGCTCTGCAGTGGGACTTGCTGGAGAGAACACATACTTTGGAGTCAGACTTATTTTACATTCTTGGGCAAATTATTTAACCTCTGTGAACTTTGGTTTTCTCAACTATAAATTGCTGACAGTTATTTTACAGGACTATTAGAGGGATTAGTAAGATTAATATATGTAAAGCACCAGCACTGGAACTGACATGTATTAAGTGTGCAGAAAGATTGGTTCTCTTTCCCCTCCAAATAAGTAATGGTCTAGGACAATTAACAAACAAAAAGTTCCAAGCTAGAGCATTCACATTACATAAGATGTATGCATCCTTACCAAATATGAGACGTTAAGTATCATGCTTCATATAAATTATCATCCATGAAGAGTTCTTTTACAGAGTTGACATCTAATTCCTTTACTTCATAAGTAGGCATGCTAAAATGTGGAAGGGAATTATTCTCATTCTTTTGTTAGCCTGTGTATTATATCCAATTGTGAATGACTTTACTAAATTCTCAGGTGCATATTCCATTCATATCTTTTCATTATTAGATTTCTGTTTCATTTATGTGGTAGATTCCCTCACTAGTAACAGCCTAGAGTCTTTTTGTCTTCTACCTAAGCTCATCTCTTAACTTTAAGTTTCTGCTCACTATTTGTGCTTTGACTAGCTGGAGAACATCTGACTTCACTTTCTACAAATTGTGCTTATCAAGGTATTACTAGAACTTTTGAGTCCTGTATTTGGCAGTGCTTTTTCTTTAATCAATCTTTTGTCCACTTAGATGTTGCCTACAGTGGCTTTTCCAAACCTCCTTTGTTATCCTCAAGCTCCTAATCCCTCTCATCTTATGACTATTGGTATTTTATTCCTCTAACTTTACCAAAGAGAGAAAAATCATTATGTATGAATTCTGTCTTTTTTCCCCCTTCTTCAGTTCTGTGAAGGAGACATTGCTCTGTGAGGCCAACTCTCAATCAGTGCTCAGGATTCTGTCACTGCCCTCCTGTAGGATACCTCCTCTGCTCTCCCCCATCATCATCTTCAGTCTTATGCTTTGCAATTTTATGTTATAAATCATTTATATTTCAATGAGAGGTGCTTGGATCCTTAGTATGAGATTGAATTTATTGGTCATAGGTTGGATGGGACCATTGTCTACTAGATGGCCCTGTAAGGGCTTGCTACACTCTCAGCGCTCACCTGAACAAAGCAAGAAGTTGGTCAAGCTTGGTTTTCTTCACTTTTCTCTCTCAGCCATAGCTGAACAGGTCAATGATTGGTGCTGGGCCTGAAAGCAGCCAGCCATTTTACAGGCCTCGAGGAACCTGTGAAACCAACAGGCATGAGAGTTTTGCCCAGCACCGGCTTTCCATCCTTAATGGTTACTTGCTGACCCAGTCAGAATTTCTGTTAATGCTGCAGGAATGAATCAGGACACAGTGTAAACAGGAAGAGTTGGTAGGATAGCAGAGTGCCAAAAGAAGCCGTGAATTAAAAAGCGTTAAAGTAGAGAGACAGTGGTGAAAGTGAAGATGGGAGAAGAAACTAGCAGAAACTTGCCTAAGCTGTTGGAGGCAGAGAGACCTAGTGATAGCTTGACCAGCTGTGCCATTGAATCATTAGAACCGGTCTCAGACTGTGGTAGCTTCATCTTGTGTCCTGAACCGTAAGGCCAGATGCCCCCATTTATCTTTATGATAAATTCATCACCTCAGGTAACCAAAGGATGACTGTCAACCTGGATAAGCATCATACATTTGACTGACTGTATAATCTTAAGCCATGCTTCTTCCCTAATTGGCTTTCCCTCTGCATCTTTCTACTCCTGTCTTGTTAAGGATAGTGCTTGGCTATCAGTGCTGTCTACTCTTCCAACATATTTATGTCTCCTGTGTCTACAAAACAGTTAACAGTCTCAGGACTAAAAGTTTTGCTTGTTCCTTCCTTTTTATGATGTTTCTCAATTCTGTGTTTTCAACAATGATATAAAATTTAAATTAATAGCTTGCTTTCTTTTTTGTCTTTTAAAGCAAAATCTGACTCTTTGTGCCAAATGTAATCATTTACTTAATGCAGTTATTTAGCAATCTCTTTGACTGGCTTTTAAGAATTTGGGGTTGTCTTTGTCAAATTCTCTTACAAGTTTTGATCAATTATTTATATTTGGGAATTTCTGGTTTTCCTAATCTGTAGTGAGAGGTGTGCTTTAAAGCAAAATAGACATGTTGCCAAAGGCTGTGACCAATTTGCATCCCTTGGGATATATACCCAGTGTTTGCAAATGCATTTGCTTGTTTTTGCCTGGAAATGCAGACTGACCTGGCAGCTTTCTGGCCTCCTGCTTATACCCTTACTCTTGCTCTCAGCCAGAATTTACTGTGTCAGGTTAGTGGTGCTAAAAGATTCTCATAATGTGAGTCTACTGTCTGGAGAAAGACATTGGGATAAGAGGCTAGTCTAGCAAATGGGAAGCAGACCAAGTGCTTTTAAAATTGCAATTTTATTCTGTTTTTCTTCCATCTATCCCATGGATAGTATTTGAATATCATATGCTAGGCACTGAACTAGGTACTAGGGAAATAGAAATTAAAATATAGCCCCTCATTTCATTTACCATGGAGACTAGGGGGTACATATTTTAAGCTTGTGAAGGGTACGTGCTGTGGCGATGCCAGTGTAAGTGTCCCATGCAGGCAGTTCGATATGGCTGGAGAAGGTGATATTTGTAGACAAGGGTTGGAAGGTAACACTAGCAGATGATTTTGTTAAGCTAAGGGATTTGAATTTTATCCTCAAAGATTGGGACTGCCTAGCTCTGTTCTGGCATGTTGTAGTTACTTGGCAAATACCAAACTGAGGGACCACATTCTTCACTTAAGTACTTAGTGAACAGCTTCAGACTGAGAATTAAGGTTTTTAATTAAAAATTTTTGTCCATGTTAAATCTATGCTAGAATTTTTGTGTCATAAAAAAATGACATGGCACAAATCTGTATCCAAGAGTGTTGTAAAATTAAATTGATCTCAGTTTCTTTCTCCATGTTTGGATGATAGAGTCAATTTATAATTATTGATATTTGCAAAATTGCATCTCTCTCTCTCTCTGTTTTTTTTTTTTTTTTTTTTAATTACAGAGCAGCCCAGCTCATCTGCACTATGATGAGGACCATGGGTTCTGAAGTCAGGCAGAGCTGGGATACTTTACAGCGTGTGTATGGCCTTGGGCAAGTTCCTTACACTCCCTAAGCCTCACTTGTAAAATGAGGTGTGGAGCTGCTGCTGCTGGAGCCTGAAGTGGTTCTTGTGAGTATAAAATTAGAAAATGTCCATGTACTGGGCCTAGTCCTGCTCCACCAACCTCCTGTGCAACAAAACATCAATTTATTTGTCCTCAAACTAAATCCAGCATTGAGCACTTACTGAAAAGATTACTGAGAATACAGTACGTTATGTTTGAAAGAGCCTCTCTTCCCTAGAGTGACATAAAATCCCAGGGGGCATTCACCTAGTACTTGGAAAATACAGAACTGGCCCGGTCCTTATTCTCTGATGGTAGCTATTCCTCCATTCTGATGCTCTTGTCTGGCCAGTGTGTCCTGTGTCTATTGGGCATGTATGCTCTAGCCAGCTCAGAGACGCTCCCCACAGAGGTCCTCCCCGACCCCGACCCCAGGCTAAGCCTCAAGGTCCTCATCTCTGCCTCAGGGTTTCCACTATCAGTGCCCATCCCCTCCCACAGATGCCCCACAACTGTGGACCATTGCACATCTGCAGCCTGTCTTGGGAATGTGCCCCTCTTCCAGTAACCTGCAACCCCTCATTTTCCACTAGATGCCCTGAATCCACGAGACTTCCAAGCCAAAGCCTGGTTGAGTTGTCTTCCAGTGAGCCTTGAGAACTACTATTTTCTGTTCAGAAGTTCCAAAGATCCCTTGGAGGGGAGGGACTTGAGCTCAAAAAAAAAAAAGTCTAATTGTTAAAGAGATGAAAAGTCAGGCTTTGGGAGAAAGTACTTGGATTACTCAATACGGAAATGGAAAAAAAAAAAATGAAAGATCACATTTGTCTTTGGGCGTGTGATGGCTTACAGTGAAGTCCCTAATCAGCTGCTCTTCATTGACCTCAGAATTTAAGGCAACAGGTAGTACGTTGGATTGTATTGTGAGACTTTAGCTTGTCATACACACACAAAGTATGAAACAAAAAAGTGTCTTATTCAGCACTGAATGTTAGTAGAAGCTGGGGCTACCCCAACTCTGGAGACACTTCAGGCAGTTATGGGGTTCACCTGCTTGGAAATAGGAACTGGTTTAATTGGTGCATTGAATCCTCCTCTTATCAGTGTAGAATGATACCATGTAGAGTACACTGTCATTCAGCAGATGATCCTGAAAATCATATTGTCTCATCTGCAATGGATGATTTTTTCATCTCAGTTGAATATGCAGGAGATGTGGCATAGGAGGAAGGTCTTGCTCTGAGTATCAGGAACCTAGATTTTTATCTTTCCTTTTAGGCTGATTTCCTTGGTGACCTATAGTAGCCATTACTATCTGAATAAAGATGGGACGGAATTAAAATAACTTGGTCTGTTCCCATTGAACTTTACCATTCTGAGACTTTTTTCTTTACATTTTCTCTCTTACTGCTAATAAGCAATAGAGTTAAGAATATTTTATTCTCAGAGAGTAGACTGTGGTTATAATTTCCTAATATAAATACTTAAAAGCATCTAGTTTCTAAAAAGAAATTAAAAAGGTTTTCTTGTGGAGAAATTCAGCAGTTCCACTATTCTAACAGAAATCTGTTTTAACCAATTGTTTTAATATAAGGGAACCTGTTCTTCATGGGACAGGTAATTTGGAACCCTTTTCTTTCTTACTATGGCCCATTTCATGAGCAAAGTAAGCTTTTCACTGCTCCCAAGTGAACTTGCATTTGTTTTTGGGTTGTGGGATTAAGCATTCACACTTTTAAACAGAGCCTTGGTGTTAAGACAAGATTTTCTTCAGTTTTAAGTTTTACAGGTTTTTTTGAAATCAGTCTGTCTTGATTCAGCCGTGTTACTCTCTGACCAAAGAGTTAATCAGATCACATCTCATTAGTAGGCCCTTATTTTAAAACTCTGGAAACAGAACTTTCTTACTCCATTGATCTTCCACCATACCTAAAATGTAGCTCACGGTGGCGAACTCTTATTTTCTATGGGCTTGTCTTATTCTGAATAGGTGAATCCCAGAATTGCGAGATGGGATCCTTGACTGATTTCCATTTTCTCCTTCCCTCCATGCTCCAGTCCCAACAGGGTACTAAACTCTGAATGCCACCTTGTCAGAAAGCGATGGATCCTCTGCACTTCACTCTTTGTTTAGTTTGCCCTTCTGTTTACAACTTACTTTTTCTGTCCTCTTTAAGCATCTTATTAAAAGATTAAGTAGGCACATGATTCTGCCACCATAATAGAATGTAACATCTTTGTGTGTGTAGGTTATAAGAAACAAAGTCTTTCTTATATATCTTCCCAAACACCTAATGTAGATATTAGAACATAACCTTCTCACTGAGGGGAACATAAAGAGGGAGGAGCAGAGGGAGACCATAAGTTTTACTTAAAAGTGTGGTGTCTTCATGAGCCTTTCAAGCCTGGCTGACTATTAGAATGACCTGGACCCTTAAGAAAACTGATGTATTTGTTCCACTCCCAGAGATTCTGAGAAGAGGATTTTTTAGCTCTGCCCACTGTTACCAGTTACTCTTGGGGACCCAAAATTGTGATTATTAAAATGTTGGTCTTCATTATCAGAAACGTTTAGACAGTGTTGAAGACATTGCCAGTGGATTCATGATTTCAGAGGCTAGAAGAAATGTGTTTGCTATGTTGACAACTGAAAATTTTGTGCCCTAAATAATGTACCACTGTTTTCTCTTTTTTATTTATTAGTTTCCTGGCGCTTCTTATACCTGGAGACCCTGTTGATCCTTATTAGCTGCTGACAGCACCTGTGAGTAATATTGTTCTGCTTCAGGACTTAAAGATTGTTGATATGTTCAGACAGAATATGTCAGCTGAGTGTTGTCGGTGATGTTTAGCCCCTCTCTGCTTCCCAGAGTGCTCATCTGTGGTGCAGAGGTACAGCAGGTCTTTTAGGTACTTTGTTTCAAGATGATATTTAAAGAGGAAAGCATAGTAATTTGTTGCAGACGTTGAACTGATCCAAACTACTCACTCTAGTCTTTAAATCAGCATGAGGATTACCTTCCTCCTTTGTCACAGATTCTTTAGGGTCAGTTAGGCCCCAGGAGTTGCCTCCATCTCAGTTGATAAAAAGTTGAATAATCTAGATCTGCCATTGAAAAGTGTAGTTCAGGGCATTTTGGAGATTACCAAGACTCTTTCAGGGATCTGCAAGATGATGGATCTTTCATGAATGAGTGAAAGATCCATCCGAGTGTAATATGGATCAATGTATTTTAATGTAGCAGCATGAAATATGTAAAATATGGTTTCAGATTCCACCCAGTGATGTTACCTTTAAATAATCCATGTACACTTGAATGTGTATTCTGCTATTGTTTGGTAGTGAAAAGTGAAAGTCGCTCAGTCGTGTCCAGCTCTTTGCAACCCCACGGACTGTACAGTCCATGGAATTCTCCAGGCCAGAATACTGGAGTGGGTAGCCTTTCCCTTCTCCAGGGGATCTTCCCAACCCAGGGATCAAACCCAGGTCTTCCACATTGCAGACAGATTCTTTACCAGCTGAGCCTAGAGTGTGTGATAAATATTAGGTCAAATTGGTTGATAGTGTTGTTCAAGTTTTCTATTTACTTACAAATTCTCTACTTTCTCTATCAGTGATTGTCGTAGGGGTGTTGAAATCTCCAAATGTAATTTTTTTTTTTTTTTTAATATTGGTTTGTTCGGCTGTGCCTTCATCATAGCATGCAGGATCTTTAGTTGTGGCATTCAGACTCTTAGGTGCAGCATGTGGGATCTAGTTCTCTGACCAGAGATTGAACTCAGGTCCTCTTCATTGCTAGCACAGAGTCTTAGCCACTGGACAGCTAGGGAGGTCTTCCAAATATAATTGTTATTCAAGAGAATAACAGTTCTCTTTTTATTTCTGTCAGTTTTTGCTTCATTTATTTTGATGTTCTCTTATTAGGTACATGTGTGTTTAGCCTTGTTATGAACTTACAATAAGTTGATCCCTTTATCATTATGAAATGACCCTCTTTATCCCTATTAATATTTTCTGCTCTGAAATCTACTTTGACATTAATATATAGCCACTTTGGCTTTCTTTTGGTTAATATTAGCATGGCATATATTATCACATCCTTTTACTTTCAGCCAATTTGTATTTTCATTTTTAAAGTGAGTTTTTTTGCATCCGGGATGTATTTAGGTCTTGCTTTATTATCCAGTCTCCTAATCTCTCTTTTAAAAAATTTTTAATTTATTATTTATTTTTGACTGTGTTGGGTATTTGTTGCTGCATGGGCTTTTTTCTAGTTGTGGTGAGCAGGGGCCTCTCTCTAGTTCGTGTTGTGCACGCTTCTCATTGTGGTGGCTTCTTGTTGCTGAGCACAGGTTCTAGGGTGTGTGGGCTTCAGTAGTTGCAGCGGGAGGGCTCAGAAGTTCTGGTTCCCAGACTCCAGAGCACAGGCTCAATAGTTGTGGCGCACAGGCTTAGTTGCTCCACAGCAAGTGGGATCTTTCCAGATCAGGAATCAAACCTGTGTCGGCTGCATTGGCAGGTGGATTCTTTTACCACTGAGCCACCAGAGAAGCCCTGTCTCTGTCTTTTAATTGGGAAGTTTAGACCATCTACATAAAATGTTATTATTGATATGGTTGGATTTAAGTCTACCATGTTGACATTAGTTTTCTATTTGTTCCATCAATTTCTTATTTTATGTTTTTTCTGCCTACTTTTGGGTTGAGCATTTTTTGTGATACTTTTTATCATTTTTGTTGGCTTATAGCTATTTATTTTGTTTCAGTGGTTGCCTTAGGGTTTGTAATATACATCTTAAACTTACCATATTCTACTTTCAATTGATGTTATATTACTTCACATATAGTAGAATTCTATAATAATATACTTTCATTTCTTCCCTCTGAAAATTCGTGTTGTGTCATACATTTTGTTTCCATATGTTATAAATTCCACAGTGCATTGTAGTTTTTTTTTTACTTTGAATAATTGGCTTTTAAAGGTATTTAAACAATATAAAGAAATATTTATATTTATTGACATAATTACCAGTTCTTATCTGTTTTATCCCTTTGTGTAAATCTAGATTTCCTATCCCTTGAAGGATTTCCTTTAGTATTTATTTTAGTGTAGATCTGCTGGTGACAGATTCCTCTAGCTCTTGTATGTCTGAAACAGTCTTTACTTTGCCTTTGTTTTCGGACAGCTGGTTTTAAGCAGTTTGTTTATGAAGTGACTTGGTGTGGCTTTGTTTGTGTTTCCTGTTCTTGGAACTTATTAAGATTCTTAGGTCTAATGGGCTTATTAATTTTATCAAATTTGATTTCAATAAAATCTTGGCCATTATTTCTTAAATTGTTTTCTGCCCCTCATCTGCTTTAGGGATTCCAAATACATGTATATTAGGCTACTTAGAGTATTCCCAAGTATCACTGGTGTTCTGTTCACTTTTTTTCAGCTTTTTGTCTCTGTGTTTCATTTTGTATGGTTTCAATCATGATAGCAAGTTTACTGATCTTTTCTTTCTCCACATCTGGTCTGCCATTATGTATTTTTTCCTGTTTCTTAGATGATTCATGCAGGATGGTAAATCTGATTGCTGTTATTCCCATCTATTTTGGAAGCAGAAATCCCATCCATTCTCTAGAAGCCATATATTAAAGAGATTTGCAAAGATTCAAAACAATTCTACACTTTAAGCTATTTTTTGTTTGTTATGAAAAATATAGTTTTATAAAAATATTTAGATTAACATGTAATTGATTTATTATCATTACCTTGAAATAAATTAACAAATAAGTGTTTAAACTTTTTCTGTTTTAACTTTGAACATGGTAAATAATGATAGATACAAGCCATGCAAGCAAAAAGTCTTTGGATTTGTCAGTAATTTTTAAGAGTGTAAGGACTTCCTTAGTAGCTCAGTTTGTAAAGAATCCGCCTGCAATGCAAGAGACCCCAGTTTGATTCCTGTGTCGGGAAGATCCGCTGGAGAAGGGAATAGGCTACCCACTGCAGTATTCTTGGGCTTCCCTGATGGCTCAGCTGGTAAAGAATCCGCCTGCAATGTGGGGGACCTGGGTTCGATCTCTGGGTCGGGAAGATCCCCTGGAGAAGGGAAAGGCTACCCACTCCAGTATTCTGGCCTGGAGAATTCCATGGACTGCATAGCCCATGGGGTCGCAAAGAGTCAGACACGACTGAGGGACTTTCACTTCACTTTAAGAGTGTAAAGTGATTCTGAGACAAAAATAATCTGAGAAGATTTGATCTAAATGTCTGAAGTAGTTGCAGTGGGTTGCTTGAACCTACAAGTTGGGTAACCTTGGTGCTGAGGAGGGCATGAGTATAAACATGAGAAGACCTGTAAGCAGATAGAAGAAAACAACAAATAAAAGTTAAGTCATGTAGCCCCCAAGAGACCCAGGGTAGTGTAGATTTCTCACTTTTCAGCTGCTGTATAGACATTTGTAAGGCCCACTTATCCCTCCTGCCCTTAGAATTTTTGAGACAGTACTAAAACTAAATTCCATCTTCTTTTTTTTTCCTTTAAGGAGGAAAAAGAAACACAAAGGGAAAATAAAACACTGTGGTAGACTTAAAAGGGAGACATTTTGAGAGTTCAGGGTCCTTTTGGAGTCCAGAAATTACATTGCTATGACAAAGGCTCTTACTGTTCACAGTGCTCATGGGGAGGCCAGCAGATTGCATGTCTGAGGTGTAGAAAAGGAATCTCTAGTTTTGTGATTCTGTGGTTATTTTCAGTATGCTGGTAGTTCATTGGCACACAGTAGAGAATGAGGACCTTCCCTCACCTTACTGTCCAATCTGGGCAACACCTCTCTGGGACTTATTATAGTTTCTCTGCAGTTACAGAGTTGGAGTCAGAAGCCTTTCTAGGTCTTCGTCTAAGTTACAGAAACCTGCATCAAACTAGCTGAAGCACAAAAGAGCATTTATTAACTTGTGTAACTGGGAAACCAGGCTGAGCTAGTGCTGGCTTGGATCATTTGGATCCAAGTGTTCACACTGCCATAGTTGCTTCACTCTAAATTCTCCTCCTTCTTCTTATTTCTTCCCATTTTCTGCCCATTCCCTGTACTTAGCTCTGTTTACTTTGTTCTCCATTCAGCCACAGAATAGCCATCAGAAGCTCTAAGCTAATGTGGACGTTTAAGCTCATGAGCTCAGAGATAGAAACAAAAATGCACTCTCAGCAGTCACAGACCAATCCTTTGGAGACACTTTCATTGACTTGACTTGGGCCACATGCCTGTCTTTTCAACCAATGACCTTAGACAGAGCTAAGGAGAACCTCGGTTAACCAGACTAGGTCATATGCCCACTCCTTTGGCAGGGAGTGGTGGATAAATTGGCATTGGTAGTCCCATCAGAACTACCTGGAATAAGACAGAGGCAGCTCAGTGACTGGAATGGTGCTGGGCAGACTGCAGCCTGCCTCTTCAAAGTGTCACGAAGTGAAGCAGCAGACTGTGCCTGTTAGGTGTTTATGACTTAAAGAGAAATGCAATCATGTGGCTATTACAGCATTGTTGAGAATTTGGCAGTTTCTTCTGGGTACCCTAATTCTCTTCTTAGGAACAGTTTCCTCTTTTCCTGTTGCTTTTCAGGTAGTTCATCTGCATGCTTTAGAAATCATCTTTGCTCTGAAGCCTTTCACTAGCTTTTGTTACATCAGAAACAGAGTCAGCTGCACCCAGAGCATTCCTACTCAGTGATTTTCCTTCCTGGGCCAACACATTCATGCTTCTTTTCAAGTCTAAATCTTTTCTACTTGAATATTTTCTTTAACCCTGATGTGTAACAGACATGTAGAGTCAGAGTTGGTATTAAAAGTATACAGATCAATAAAAAGGCAAAGAGGATGATCTCTTAATACAGAATCCTCATCAGATTTAATGTTTAGTTGAGTAATCACCTCCAGCCTCTTTGGGAGTGCAAACACATAGAGTGAACACATAGGTGAAGGATTATTCACAGTGCCAGAATGTTTATTATATAAGACATTCTGTTTTTTCTGAAGCAGCAGCCTTTAGTTAGAAGCTCTCTCTACCAATCCACTTTAGAATCTCATTCCTATGTTTTTAAGCCTAGAAGAACGGAACAAAAATGTAGAGTCTGAATTTGTGCACTCATACAAATTTTTAGATCCACAGGGTCACAAAGAGTTGAACACGAGTGAGCAACTGAACAACAACAACAAAAAATAAGATTAACAGTGTCATTTTAGTTATGTTTCAGAATGTAGCTTATCACCTACATGTTATATTTAGATTGGTACTATCACAATGAAAAGGCAACATGCCAGGTGGTTATTATATTCCAGAATATTCAAGCAAAGAAATTTGCATTTGGAATTAAATATAAGGCCCTTGATCTTCCATAAGATCCAGCCAAACCCACAGTTGAATAAGAGACAAGAATCTGGCATTCACTTGTGTTTAAATGGGTAGGTTGCTGGAAGAAATGCTACAAAAAGTTATTGGAAGTTGTCTCTGAAGATGAAAATGTGTGTGATATTAATTTGCTTTACTGCCCAAGTGTTTTTGCAGTGAGCACATACCACTTTCACATTAAAAAAAATACTATATATATAGATATAAAGAACAAGTAAAGGCTATTAACTCAGATCTTTGATATAGCAAGGGGATCAACCACGGTCACTTGCATTTTAGTGGAGACTCAAAGACAAGTAGAAAAGTGGGATAGCTTTATAGTGGAAAAAAGGGAAGGCCTTGGTTGTGCTCTGATTGGAAGCTGTTTGCATGAGGAAGCCATAGGTGATCTAACTAGAAGCCTGAAACAGGGTATTTTATGGTGTATGTATTTGGCTTTCTCTGACTGGTCCTAAATTGGAAGTGAGGGTACAAATTAGAGAAGCTGTTAGTTGTTCGGAGAAGGCAATGGTGCCCCACTCCAGTACTCTTAACTGGAAAATCCCATGGACGGAGGAGCCTGGTAGGCTACAGTCCATGGGGTCGCTAAGAGTCGGACACGACTGAGCGACTTCACTTTCACTTTCACTTCTCCCGTTTATTCTCTGGAGAAGGAAATGGCAACCCACTCCAGTATTCTTGCCTGGAGAATCCCAGGGATGGCAGAGCCTGGTGGGCTGCCGTTGTTAGTCAAGTCCTTGTCACTTTGAGCCAGTTATTAGTTATTGTTTGGCTTTTTGAATTATTATTAGAGATAGCAATCCAATCTCCTGCAAGGAGACTTCTTGGGCTGATTATTGTGTACAGTATAAGAGGGTTGGTTTCCTGGGCAAATTGCTGCAAGTTGTGGGTCAGAGTTCCGTTTTTATACCCGGTTTGGTAATTGTCTCTTTGTATATTCAGTCTCTCACCTGGTGGCACTGACTGCCCTTCTCACTGACTGCCTTTTCTCTTTCGTACATTAGTAGTTCACACCGAGTCTGTCAATATCAGGTCCTCAGATAGCTAAAATAAGTTTTACAAAGGCATGTTTTAGATGATGTGATGTGGTGATTTATAATAAGAAACATATGTTTGATCTTCATCCAGCACACAGGTCTATAAAAAAGAGAATTATCTATTTGGTTGTGCTGGGTCTTAGTTGTGTCACACAGGATCCTTTAGTTGGGGCAGTGGATCTAGTTCCCTGACCAGGGATCAAACTGGGGCCCCTATGTTGGGAACATGGAATCCTAGCCGCTTTATAGGGAAGTTCCATAGCACATAGCTCTTAAACCTTTGGAGTTTTTTAGGTATTGAGAGCCATAAGGGTATTTTTGCTATGTTAATGAGATGACTTTTTTTTTTTTTTAACAAAAGTAATTTTTAAAGTTGCATCTATGCTGAATTGTGAAAGTTCTTAGAATATACCAAATTATGTGTAAGCAGGATACACCTACTGAATGAGACCCACTGACACTCAGGAAACTCTTTGGGTTGAACCCCAGTCTGGGCACTCTGATTCTGCCCTAACTCTGGGGAGTCCCAGTGTGGTCTGGCATGTGTACCCCCCTCAGGACCCTTTGTTGTGCCATTAGGGCTGCATGAGAGCTGTCTGACAAGCACCATAAGGCCTCTTAGGACAAACCCAGAGGGAGTTTTGGAGCTTAAGTTCAGGTCTCCAGTTGCCAAGATTTAATGACTGCATGGCAAAGAAGAGACATTTCCTCCAACTTCTGAGAGTAAGTTCCAGAGTGGAGAGGGAGCATATCCCTTTAAGTGGGGAGGGAGAGACATAGACACACTGCCCTGAGAGCAGCCCTTCACTCCCAAGCCATCCCTTCAAGCACTTACCTGGTCTACACTCACAGCGTATCGGTATCGGCAGGACCACTGGCTCACCTCTTCTGAGTGCCTGTAAGCTCAGGTGTCTACCCACACACACAGACCCGTTGGTGAAAAGTGCGGTGTCATAGTGTCAAGTCTCTGACCCAGACTGTGGGAACTGCTCCTTCTGACTCACAGACCACTTGTTAAAGAACAAAGTCACGGTTAGAAGCCTCAGAGGTACCTGACCACCATCCAGTAGCTCCAGGCCCAGGTTAAGACTGAGAATGGGTCTTCAAGGTGGTAGGCTTGATGTGAGCCCTGGCTCTCAGCCAGCAGCGGTGAGATCTTGGGGCAGAACTTGCCCCTCAGATGATTTTCTCATGTAGAAGTGGATAGTTTATTTTAGAAAGCTTACCAGAAATAAGATGGGGTGAAATGTTGGCAATAGAAATTGCTTAATAAGTGACAGTTCTCATTATTATTAATGCCAAATCATATTTACAAAATAAATTCAGCCCCCCTCCAGCAGTTTTTATCAGACTCAAAACCCCATTCTTTAAGTTTCCCATCGAATCTGTTAGTAAAACCAGAAACTATCTGTTGCTCATCTCTAAACCAACTATAAATTGTCTTTATTATGCTTCAGTTAACACTGCACAACCTGAAACAGCTTGGCTTCCATCTTTCAGATTGCCAGGATGACCTTTATCAGCTTTGGGAGGCTTAGGCCTGTTATTCATAAGAAGTGCTATTAACAGGGCATTGCTAGTGTTCAAAATGTATCAGATTTTTTGGGGTTTGTTTGTTTTAATAAGGAGAAAAGAGAAAGCAACTGGACTGAGTCTACTAATCCTATAATGGAAGTTCTCACTTTTTTGTATATTCTTATGTATATAGGTTAATTTTGATATTTTACTTTTCTCTCTTAATAAAACTGTCATTGACAAAGTTACTGGTCACCAAATCAGTGTGTTTCTCTAATAGGGTAAAACATGTGAGATATGATAGAAGTCTGTGAGCATCTGCCCTTATAATGTGGGCCTCAGTGGATTGGAGCAAAGAAAGCATAACCTTTGCAGTTTTCATTACTTCATACACATTATGTATACTCTTATTTTCCACATGCAAATATTAGGATAAGGAAATGGCTACATTCTATTTTTTCCGAAATCATAAGTCACCCAGTAATTTCTTCTTAGCAATATGCTATTCAGTGTTTTATTGAATCTAAGATGTCAGCGATTGTAAAATATATCATTATTCTGTGTATTACTAAGTAAAAGCACTGTCATAGATTGAGAGATGTTAAATGTGAAAATGTGAGTCTTGAAATCAGTCGAAGATCGTATAGCCTTCTATGTTTGATGAGTTCTTTTTTTACATCCTTTGTGTCTGTTTGCTCACAGTAATACTTAAAGACATTAGTTGACCAGTTTGAGAGAATTAATCACAATTAAAATATATGTTCTGCTTTATACAACACAAATACAACCATTCACTGCTGGATGCCCTAATCATAACATCTTAAGTACTAATGAAATGAAGCTAGTTTATATTTCTTGAATTGATTAAATAATATAAGGGCTCAATCATCAGACAGATCGAGACAGGCATCACTGGGAGGACTGGCTGGGTCTTACAGTGTTCAAAGGGTTTGTAAACAGAAATGCCATTTTGTCATTCCTTCTGTCTTGCGCACTTGTTCCTAACAAATCCTTGGGCTAATACCAGATTCCACACACACACACCCCCCCCCACCGCCTTTTAAAGAACCAGTTATAGAAGAGCCTCAGATTTTGGCTAATGCTAATCAGCTCACCCCAGGCAGTTATGATACTTCCCTCAAGAGTATAACAGGCAGAGTTATTTCAGCAAGAGACTTTGCTAGGAGAACGCTAAGAAAAAGCTCAGCAAGGAGAATGGTAGATGGAAAATGTCAGGAGAGAAATTGAGTTTCTATTTTGAGGATAGTAAAACCATTACATTTTAATGCATTCAAGTTTGGGCTGATTCATAGCCAGTGACCATGCAGGTTAAAGCCAGAGGGTGCATACTCCCACTGAGAGGCAGGGCATTCACACTCTGCCTTTCAGGAGTCAGAGGACAGGAGGTGGGGGCTTGATCTTTGGAAGCCTCAGTTTCCTCATCTCTGCTATTGGACTTAATGGTCTCCACACCCTTTTTAGTCTTTAAGGCTGTGGTCTAGCCAGAGGTCATCGTTGAGCAGCAAAAGCAGGCCCTGGGTCAACCTCCCTGTGAAAGGAGGTTAGGACTGAGTAACGGTCATGGTGCCAAGGACTTTAGGCATCAGATTGGCCCATAGGACCTGAGATTCTGGGTTCCTGGACCTTACAGACTGAGATTGTTGTTTTGTCTAACTCCCTGATCTCTGTCAAGGTCAGGTCTGTACTCAGCTCAGGAAAGCGGGAGATAAGGGCCTAAGCATAGCGGTGGCCGGCAGGGCACTGCTGAATAAGGCAAAATGCAAGGACCTGCAGCGTTGTCAGGTCTCCTGGCAGCTTAGAAAGCTCTTCTGGAGGAGTCGGCCTACCTGGTAGACAGTAAGTCTGACCATCTGCCTTTTTACCCTTGTCCCCTCTGTCTGTAAACCCTTCCCAGTGCCCCAGGCATGCAGTTAAGTACTGTTTTTAAAATCAGATTTTATCTCAGCATCTTATAGGTTATCTTTGCTCCCACAGAGGTGCAGGAAACTCAGGCAACACACTAGTTACACCCCACTTGATAGGGGGCAGCCTAGGGAGCTGAGATGCACAGGGCAGCTGTTTTGTTGGCCCTGCTAGGAGGTTTCAAGAAATAGTTTTTATCTCTTAAGTCTCTGAGATTTTTGTTGAAGTTTCCCCACAGTATAGAGAGTGCCCTCTATCACAGTGCTGGGGTAAGATGGATTTCTTTCTTTTATTTTAAACCATGCTTATTCAGGCACTGGGGAATATAGTTCCTGGCACTTCAGAGAAGGTGCCCATTTGACTCTGAATAAGGCATTTTTCTCTGCAGTTAGAGACTTTGGCTCAAGCAAGACCTTTTCCGAGAAACCATAAGCCCATATTCTGGTATTTCAACATCTCATTCCTCATCCTGCCACTAGTCCTCACTAGGGTTCGAACAGTCCTAGAAATTGAATGCCACCATGAAACACCCAAACTCATTCTTCTACTTTACAGGCTTAAGAAAATGAAGTTAAAAACACAGACCCCAAAAACTTCTAGTGGAGCTTTACACCTAATATACATGAAGGACCTTTTCCAGAAGGAATAATGACTAGAAGCTGTAAATAAAGCACTGAAATAAAACCTCCCTTTGAATTATGTATAAGCAAAGTAAATTAGTAAAATCCATGTGTACTTTAAGAATAGAGATTTGTGATTTGCTGGGACTGGGGTTTATTTCATTATTGAAAAGTAAGGGGAAAAACAAGTAATAAAATCAGTTGTACTTATTAATAGTATTGATGACAAACGTGCTTCACATTTTTGATGATCATCTGTCTAATCTGTATCAGTATATTGTCTGAGCCTCTCCTGGGTTTAAATTGTCATTAAGAGGAGAGTTGGGCTTCCCAGTGGCACAGTGGTAAGGAATCTGCCTGCCAACACAGGAGATGCAAGATGTGGGTTCAATCTCTGGGTCAGAAAGGTCCCCTGGAGAAGGAAATGGCAATCCACTACAGTATTCTTGCCTGGAAAATTCCATGGACATAGGAGCTTGTTGGGCTAGAGTCCATGGGATTACAAAGAGTTGGACATGACTGAGCACAGGCACAAACACAAAACAAGGCAAAAGTTATAGGACTTCCCCGGTAGTCCAGTGGTTGAGAATTTGCCTGCCAATGCAGGTGACACAGGTTCGATCCCTGGTCTGGGAAGATCCCACATGCTGCAGTGCAACTAAGCCCGTGCACCACAACTTCTGAGCCCACAGGCCACAACTGCTGAAGCCTGTGCACCTTAGACCCTGTGCTCTGCAACAACAGAAGCAACCGCAATGAGAAGCCTGAACCTGAGCACCACAACTGGAGTGGCCCCTGCTCTCCACAACTAAAGAATGCCCACGTGTTGCAGTGAAGACCCAACATAGCCAAAAATAAATAAATGATTTTTTTTTAAGAGGTATCTCATTTGATGGGGTTGATTATCTCTTGAGCTGAGGAGATGGAACATGAAAGTCTGATTTTTTTTTTTTTTTTCTTCTGTTTGTTCATTCATTCATTTGTTCATCATGAAGCCCCTTCACTGCCTGGTACTGAGGAAGGACATTAACACAAAAACAGCTCCTACTCTTCAGGGCCTTCAGCATTTAAGAATCGTGCCAATTGTGTCATACGTTTTCTTCATTAGATGACTATGGGAGATGTTTAACTAGTGGTTCTGTTTGAATTTCAAAAGAAAGTCACTGCTTCTTGTCACAGTAATCAGGGATAAATCCATGGAGAGCAGTGGTTTGAACTGGGTTTTCAAGGATAAGTGAGATTTTGACAGGTGGAAATGGATAGGACAGAGGCACTTCAGAGGAAAAGGGAGAATGGGCTAAGTGTCGGGGAGATTCCAGTAGTTATTTATTCAGGAAGAGAGTCCTTTGGAATAAAATGAGTAGTGTGAAGCTGCCCAGTGGAGGCCCTTGAATGAAGAACAGAGTTCTGAAGAAGTTTGTGGCATGGAAGCCCTGGTTTCTTTTCTATCCTTGAAACTTCCTGTAGGAATTGTTCTCTGCATTTCAGTTGATGAGCTCGGTTCATGAAAATCTAGGGGGCTTGCTGTTGGATTCTCCCCCTTCCACGTTTGCTGCTGTTGATAAACTTAGGAAACTTCCACTGTCGGGAGTCAGAGGAGCCAGAGTGACCCTGGCGGGAGGCTACCTGTGCAGAGAGGCTTCCTGCGCAGAGAGGCTTCCTGCGCAGAGAGGCTTCCTGCATGGTTGAGGTCTGACCACCCGCTAACAGCAGTGCTGCTCGTCCACTTGGGTCAACAGTGGAAGAGAAGCCATATGTAGCTGGGTGGAGACACCCCAGATCTTTCTGTGAAATGAAGGAGTTGAACTTGCTCCTCCCTGGGATGCCTTCTTTCCATGCTTTAGTCTCCCTTGAACTGTCATTTGGTGGGGAGTCCCTGCCTCATTTGGCCCAGGTTTTGCAGGTCTCCAGGCTATGATTTGCTGAGTGCATTTGCTAATATATATATTAAAAAAAAAAAATTTCTTTTTTGTTTCTCTGGATTGCTTGAATTTTTAAAATTTGAGTAGTTGTTTGAACAGTGAGGTTTAAAATCTCGAGTCATCTTAGAGTCTGTGATTTCAGCTCCCTAGCCTCATTCTAGATGTTGATCATTGAATCTGCTATCACATTGGATAATTAAAGGGATGTGGACGTTAGGGAGAGAGCAGGTGGGGAGTAACATGTGACAGGCTTGATGAGTCTTCTGTAGTTCAGGTAAAGTCAGCACAGGATGTTGTTAAAACTCTTTAAGTTCTGGTACTCTGTCGCTGTGCATAGAAGCTCTTAACATTCAGAGGTTTTGCTGCCCTTTGAAAGTTGTCAAACTCATAACCCACCTATGAGCATTAGCTCATTTTATCTCAGAATACTTTTATAGAATTAGCCCATTTCATCCAAGGAAACACAGCTAAGAAGATTTCACATGTGCTCTAGGCCACTCACAGATAAGGAGTAGTGCTTGATCAGAATCTCTTGGTTTGCTCTTAACCCTTACACTGTGTTACCTCCCCTGGAGAAGTGGGCAATGACACCTTCTTACTTTGTGTCTGAGGGTTTCTTTTCCTGATTTAAGCAGAACCAAGTCTGTAGAAACTACTTAACCTCTGGAGGTTTGGCCTACTGTGAATTTTCAGCAAAGGAAGGACCTGGGCAGGGTGGCAAGTGAGGGAAGATGATAAGAGAGGAAACACTAACCTTTTTCTATTCTTGTTGTGTATTACAAAATTTGAACAACTCTTTGAATTTATTTTCTTAAAATTTTTTTTCTGATTTAAAAATATAAAGAAGAAAATTAAAATTGTCCATTATCCCTCAATCAGGAAGAAACAATGTAAATATTTTTTGTGTACTTTGTTATTTCTGTGCATATACATATGTATGTATGTAAACAGACTGGGGTTTTAATTACTGAGCCACTTTCCTTTCGATGGCGAGGTTACACAATTAAATTCAGAATAAAATTCAAAATAAAAAGCATTTTTGTTAATAGCTGCCTGTGCCATTGGGGCTTCCCAGGTGGCACAGTGGTAAAGAATCTTCCTGCCATTGCAGGAGACATGGGTTCGATCCCTGGGTTAGGAAGATCCCCTGGAGAAGCAAATGGCAACCTGTTCCAGTATTCTTGCCTGGGAAATCCCATGGACAGAGGAGCCTGGTGGGCTACGGTCCACAGGGTCGCAAGGAGTTAGACATAACTGAGCCTGCACATGGCCACATACACATACCTGTGCCATATTTGATGTTTCATTCTTTCTTGTACCACAGGGAAAGATCTTTTCTTTTGCCAGGTCTTGCTGACGCATCCCCTGCCTTATCTGTTACAGTCTATTTATGCCCATTGCTATTTCCATGTACAAGTCTTTTTACCGTTCTTCTGTTCCTTTCCTCCAAACTGCTCTTACCAAGGTCACCAAAGCTCTGATTATTGATGACCCAGTGGTGTCTAGTTTATCTGTTTGTTTCTTTTTTGCTTGTGCTTTTTGGCACTGTTTTGGTACTAAGGAGCCATCATGGTCACGGAGAGTTATGCCTAGGTTCTCTTTTAAGAATTCTGTAGTTTTAGTTCTGACATTTAGGTATTACACAAGGCGTTTATTAAGGGGGATGTTTTATAGAATTAGGAGAGTTTGAAGAAATGGCCTATAGCTCGGGCTTCCAGGAACAACCCTCCAGACCACATTATAGAACTGCGCTGCCAAAGAGCTGCTGTCTTAACCGTGAGCAGGAAGCTGCACCCCTGCAGCTCTAGGGCCCCCCGCACCTCTACCATGGTCTACTACCCCTCTTCCTGTGAAGCTCAGAGCTTTAGTCTCCTCATTGATAAACTGGGCGTGCTATCTCCAGGCTGTGTTTAGTACATTTCCAACCCAACCGGTGTGGCACAGGCACAGACCAGTGGTGGTAGATGAGGATTGTAAATCACTTGTTAGGACCAACTCATGCCAACCAGCTGAATATTAGCCCTCTTGACAGTATTGCAAGATTAAATGAGCTTGGCATAACAATGGCAGAACAAAGGTGTGTGGCAAAGGTTCTCCTGATGGTCCTGGGTGCGTAGAGCATGCTAGTTTGACTGACATTACTCAAGGTACCAGTGGTCAGACTGAGGTGGGAATTCTTTGAACACCCTCAAGACCTTAGCAAATGCTCTCAGAGACATAGAGCAGAAACTGGGGATGATGGGGCAAGAGGCTGGCATCGTGGTCTAGGACTCCTGCATCTGGACTGTCCACCTGAGCGCAATGCCTGCACACACGAAAGAGGGCAGAGTGGGGTTTGAGTGGAAAGTCAAGGAGGAGGCTGCTCTATTTCTCAGCCGTTAACTCTAGTGAAACAGGTGGACAAATTTGAGCCTGAGAGGTAAGAGGAGAATAATTTGGAGCATTAGATTTTGGGGTCCCTTCTGCATGATCTTCTGCTTCCCTGATAGCTCAGTTGGTAAAGAATCTGCCTGCAATATGGGAGACCTGGGTTCGATCCCTAGTTAGGAAGATCCCCTGGAGAAGGGAAAGGGTACCCACTCCAGTATTCTGGCCTGGAGAATTCCATGGACTGTATAGTCCATGGGGTTGCGAAGAGTTAGACACGACTGAGTGACTTTGACTTTCACTTTCTGCATGATAATGATGGTCACTCAAGCTGTCCAAGGGACAGATGTGGACAGGAATAAACGCAGCAGAGACTGGAGTCCAGAACTGTGAAAGCTTAATGAGGACTGTTAGTGAAGCAATACCTTGTGATTAATCACCTCAAAACATCACCTAAATCAAGTGGGATCATAGTGGACAATGACCATTTAATTTATCTATCAAGGGACATTTGAAGCTCTGAATAGTGTACTGTGAGGAGAACTTGATTTCTAAATCCAGGCAGATGAAGGTCCATTAGCTTCCCAGAGTAGAGGACTTAAGATCTGAGCCAACTCGGCAGACCTGCTGCACCTGAATAGATGAAAAAACAAAAGGACATGTATCACAGGAAGTGGAGTCACTGAAGGTGGCTTGTTTGTTTTGCTTCTTTTTATTTTTTAAACATCTTACTTGAGGTCCTAAAAAAGTGATATTAAGAAAGGCAGTAACTGAGTACAAGTTATTAGAGGAAATATTGCTATCATGTTTTGTGAGCATACTGGACATATTATGTAAGCTGCAAGTTATAAAAGCTGTGTTGAAAGAGCAGTCTTTAATATTTTAATCAGAAAAAAATGAGGCTTACAATTGAACGTACCTGATGCATATTTAATGAAGAACATAATCAATGAATATTGGAGCTGTAAAGGACCTGGCCAGTTGTCTAGTTCAGCCTCCTCATTTGCACAGATGAGGAATATGCAGAGATGACTTGAAAGTCCTGAGCTTACACAGTCACGAGGAGTGTAACAGGGATTAGCACTGGCCACTCCATTCTGTCCAGGCCCATCCACTTCATCGTTAACTGTGCTGAAGCAGCCTTCGCTGTGAAACAGACAGCTCATGTTTCTGTGCTGCTACTGTGCAGACTTCAGGGAGGCAGCGGGGAGAGGAAGAGTCAGACTGAGCCAGGGTTGCTCAGGAGATCCTGAAATGCTATGGGTTTGGAACCTCCCTCTCTGAGAAAGAATGTCTAGGCTCCGGGCACCTGCCTGCTCACCCTTTGCTTCCACCTGCCCACCCAGGTGGCAACTGAACTTGGAGACAGTCTCACTTAAGGGGCGAAGGGATGGGTGCACTGCCAGTGAGTTATGAGGAAGAGTTCTCTCAAATCAGTGCCTTCCTCCTGGTGACCATTGTCATTTCATCATTCAAATGCCCTGTGCCTTTTTCTCGCCTTACTGTCTTTTGAATGGCTTGCCTGTCCTTGCTTGTTTGCTTGTTTTCTTATTCCATCTCCCCATTTTCACTGATTGGGAAGTTAGACCCTCTACTTCTACAGTGTTAGTGTTTGTCCTTGAAACTTTAATATGCACACTCATCAGTACAAATGTAATCAATATCGTTATTCCTTTACTATAAAAATAAGGAGATTTGACCACTTTTAATTCAGATCCCCTCTCCTTACTTCCAAGCTATTGGTGAGTGTTTTAATGTCTTTTTAACCCCTAAGAATTAGACAGTGTTATTATTTTACATAGTTAGTTGTTTATATTTACTAACAGGTTTATCAATTTTCTTATTCAAGGTCCTTTCTCAGTCCTGTCTTTTTTCTGTAGGATACCCTCCCCTTAGGTTCAGGTCCTATTGGTGGTAAACTCCTTCAGTTTGGGTATTTCACCTGTCTTCGCGAAAGGCTACATAATTCTGTGCTGAAGTTATTTTCTCTCAGCAGAGATTTCCCCACCCTTTCCTGTCTTCCTGTATAGCTGTAGGCAAGTTGACTATTGATCTGATTGTCATTACTTGTTACCAAGATGTCTGTCTTCTCTGGGTGCTTTTGTGATCATCTCTGTTTTTTTTGTTTTGTGGTTTTACACTAGCAGGTCTAGGTGGGGATATTTTTTCTTTTCATTTATCTATGTGCTTCTTGTCTGTGAATTTAAAGAGAAAACAAACAAACTGCTATTTCTTTACATTTTCTCTATTATTTCTTTTGAATCTACTTCTGTTGAACCTCATTCTCTCTTTCATTTCTCCTTACTTTCTTATTTTCTATTTCCATGCCTCTATGAAATTGTGGGTAATTTCTTTGGATCTATCTTCCAGTTTGCTGCCTTTTTTTTTTTTTTTTAACAGTATATCTAATCTACTGTTTAATCCATTCATGATTTTTAGTTTTAATATTTTTCCTTTCTAAAATTTTCATATGAATCATTTCAAATCTTTCTGGTTCTCTGTTTCTTGATCCTTTTCTGAGTATATCTTCCTCTTTAAATATTTTATACATACTAATTTTGTTTCCGGTGATTCTAACATCTAGAGTTCTTGGAGATGTAAATCTGTTGTGTATTATTTCTCCTGACTCCCACCCATGTTGTTTTATTTCCTTCTGTATTTGATGGGATCGTTTTGATGGAACTTACTTTGTTTCTCCAGAGAATTTGTGCTTGCTTCTGCTTGGGCATTAGGTAGTGTGTGAGACGCAGGGCTTTGGATGTAGTTGTACTGGCCCGAGGAGTCACAGGTTGTTCTAGAGGAGAGGAGAGTCACTGCCAAATGACATGAGGTATAGGAAGAGGTGTCCATGTGATGAGTAAGAAAATAAGTCATTAGGACGGTACTAAACTCCCCCCAGAGGGAGTGCTATTTCCATCCTTAGCGCTCTGCTCCTCCAGGAAGCCTTCTAGGATGGCACCCCTTCCCCACAGACCCCTGAAGACTGAATGGACCAGGTCCCCCAGTGGTTTCTCCTAGGCCTGTCTCCGGATCCTGGTTTTGCCCAGGGGTGAAGGGAGGCCAGGGAGGTACAGTAACTTCAGGAGGAAGCCTCAGAAGTGACTGCTGCCTGTCCTGGGACCTGGGTGTGAGTTCCCAGGTGGAGGGGACTGGACCCCACCAGCTCCAAGGTTCAGAGCAGAGAGCAAAGCACCCACATAATTCCACCTGGAATTATGATGGAGACAATCCACATTCTGGCTGGGTTTTCTCTGCTGGGAGGTGACTTATTTTTCTTTCCTGAAGTCTCACAAAGGGTATACTCCTCTTGAGAGTCCTTGAATCAGTGTGAGGGTCCGAGGTTCACCTCCTCACTCTGCATGATCCAAGTTGGTCTCTCTGGTTCTTTGTGTGATAGAAGCATTGACCTTCAGGACAAACCAAGCCTGTTTGTTTGGTCTTGCTTTTTGGGTGGTTTTGGGTTTTATTTTTCATTTACTGTCTACAGACCTGGTTTTAGCTCACTCTTCCTATTTTGCCCCTTGAACCCGTATTTTCGTTTGAGCTCAGCAATACTTTTATTTTTCCCAGTTTTATTGTGATATAATTGACATATAATATTGTATAAGTTTAAGGTGCAGAATATAATTTGATATATGTATACTGTGAAATGATTGCCATGCTAAGTTTAATTAACATCCATCACCTTATTTAGTTACAGAGATTTTTTTTCCTTGTGATGAGAACCCTTAAGATTTACTCTCTTAGCAGTATACAAATACTGTATTATAAATCTTTCACATATACAATACAGTATTGTTAATTGTATGTACAACAATGTAAGTTCTACATACCCGGAACTTATTTATAACTCAAAGTTTATACCTTTTGACCACCTTCACCCATTTCTCCCACCCTCAGCCCCTCCCTCTGGCAACTAATAGTCTCTATGTTTCTGTGTTGTGTTTCTATGTTCTTTTTAGATTCCACGTATCATTGAGATCAAAGAGTATTTGTCTTTTTCTGCCTGACTGATTTTACTTAGCATTATGCCTTCAAGGTCCATCCTTATTGTCACAAACTGACAGAATTTCCTTCTTGTTTTCTTTTTGCCACGCCATGCAGCAGGCAGGATCTTAGTTCCCTGACCAAGAATAGAACCTATGTCCCCTGCCGTGGAAGTGCATAGTGTTCATTGCTAGACTACCAGGCAAGTCCCCCTTCTTTTTAATGGCTGAATAATACTCAACTGCATATATATACCATGTCTGCTTTATCCATTTATCCATTGGTGAACACTTAAATTGTTTCCATCTCTTGGCTATTGTAAATAATTCAACTATACTTTAAAGAGTATGTTTATTATAATTAATCCAGAATTTAGTATTCTCAGGGGAGGATTTTCATAATTGCAATCCATAATCTTACCAGAAGAGCAACCCCCACCTGTGTACTGATCTATTCATTTTTCATACCTCACCTAATTCCAAAATTATCTTAGGTGGCCTATAGATAGTGGTATGGTGGAGTCATCTTGTACTGCCTTCTGAGAAATTTATTGTTAAACTTTTAAGAATCTTGCAAGCCATCTGTTAAATACAGCCATCATTAAAAATTAAATTATATAAACTTACAATTAAATAAATTATTAAAAATAAATGTAATAAATACTCAAATTTATCACTTTCTAATTATGTTTCACTGTTACTTATACTGTTGAAGTTATTTATGTCCATCATATCTGCATGGTGAAAATGCTACAGAAACGTGTCCTAATTCACATCTCCTCCTAAATCCACGTTTGACAGCCTGTATCTTGAAATTGGCCATGGTGGGAGTATTTACACCAGGGAAATGGGTACACATTACAAATCAACTCTTCATTTATTTCTTTATTGATTGTCTAAATTTCATATAGTGATGAAGAGAATGATAACAGTGCAGAGTAAATACTAAAAGTGTGTCATATCCACAGCAGTTACATTCTGAATAGCACAAAAAGTTGAGGAAATAACTCTTCCAGCATTTGGAAGTAATTAACGAATTTAGCAAAAAAGTTGCTTACCTGGGGAAGAGTGAGTGGATTTCTGACATATGACATAGATCTTTGTTGTTTCACTTTTGTCTTCCTTGTTAAAGTAAATGGAAATATCAACCAACATTCATGTCTAAACTATTCTTATTTATTGATTGCAACCACAGGTTGGCTGTGGATAAAGGATTTGACAAAAATGAACAAAAGCATTCTATGAGAATCAATTGGCTGCTTGGAATTTACAATAAGCATTGTGTATTTTACTATTATTTGTTTACTGTGTATTGTACATCTTTTATAGCAGCACATTTGTAATATACATGTACATTATTTTCAGAGAATCAGGTGTGGAACATTCACCAGCACATCTCTGCGTACAGGGACATATATAGATCCACTAAGGTAAGATTTGAAGTAGATGAGAAAGATAAAAGGAACAGCAAGGAGAAGGCCTCACTAGAGCTGGAGATGATGCTGACAGACAATTTCATATTATGGAGGGCAGACATGGGACATGGTGGGCTGCAGGTTTGCCTCTAAGCTTCCCAGCATATCTTATTAATATATAAAGGGAAATTTGATTGTGTACCAATTTTTCAGTGTTTGGGTCAGAAATTGTGGCATTTCTCCTAAGCTAAATCTGGATGGAATTTTACTCTGAGGGTGTGTGTAGAGGAACAATGTGTTTTTCTAAATATGAATAATATCCTTAAAGCAAACCTCACTGAGAGTCAAAGGAATACTTCTGGGAGAGCCCCTCTCTGAAGGCTGGACACTTCTTGCCAAAGTGCATTTCTGTAAGATACACTATTGAGGTATTTGTGGATGAAATCATAAGAACTCTGGGACTTGTTTTAAAATTCTCCACAAAACAAAGGAATAAACAAACATCTGTTGAAGTGAATAATTGAAGCAAAAAGAATGAAATACTGATAAATATTGAAGCTGGATGATGGGCAGTTGGGGATTCATTGAACTCTTATCTGTACTTTGAAACAAGACTGAATCTTATTAACACAGTCTGTTATAACAGCTCCTCCTCCCTTCTCCCCTGAATACCTTATCTCCATTCTCCCTCCTTGCTATTCCTGTGGTAGAACAACTGGTTCTTCTGTCCTTCCCACATTGTGGATTTGCCTGTTGCTACCCCATGGTGACAAAAAATATTACCTAACAGAAATCCATTAAACTTAGAAATTATCCTACAGGAATGAGACAGGTCAGGGATGTTTTAATGAAAACAGAAGGGAAGAGAGATGAGCCATCTGACCCAAAGAAAGGAATTGCAGTAACAGGGGCACAGCCCACAGGGAAGGTGAGGAAAGTGGGGGCTGAAAAACAGAGGATCCACAAAGAGAAGCACTGGAGATAACCTTTGCCTGCTGATGATTTCTGAGTTCTTTGTCTTCTAGCACCTCCCCTTCCTCACCCTGCCACCTCAACCCTCAGGCAGAGTGGTGGGGCAGGGGCAGCAGGGGAGGAAGGTGTCAGGGTCATTTGCCTCATTCTGGTTGCACTGTTGAGCTAAAACTTAAGGGATTTGAAAAAAATTATTTTTCTTGAACCACATGCTTTTTAAGGAAAAAAAAAGACAAATATATTTAAAATCAAATCAGTTTTGAAGGGGCAGCATCTTTATCATCTCCCATCCTTGGTATTTATTTCACATTCAGATAAATAGAAAACTACTTGCAAAAAGGCAAATTACACCTAGATTTACCTACAGGTGGCATTTCATGCCATGACTTAATGATACTTCATCAACGCGAGCTTTTCTGGGCTCACTGATTAGTTCTTGCAATATGGAAAGTGCCTTACCATAATTTTTCATTAGTTCACAGATTGTACCATTTGGAACCATGTAAAGTAGCTAATGTTTTGGTGGTTTTCAAAAACACTGTATAACCAAGAAATTCAAGCGCCACATGCCAGTGACTTTGGGACCATTTAGACATCTGAGATATGACTGATTAAAGGTTAGTTGTGACAGTATTATGATATTTTAGAATCTTTGAAATGTATGAGCGCTTATTTAACTAATGATGATGAACATCAGCCCCAGGCCCGTCCTCTGGCTCTGCTGCAGCCAGAAGCTGTGGTTCCTTGCCCAGGCTCACTCGCTGCAAGCCCTGCCCCTCAGGCTCTTCTGTCTGCTGAGGCAATGCCTCTGCTGTCCAGGCCTCACAGAGGAGCCTTCCTCATGCTCTCCAGGAATAACTGATAGCAATCTGCACCCGGGAGATGCTTGACAACTGAGAATATTGATCTTCCTAGAGAATTGCCTGGAGGGTTTGTCTGACCTATCCGTGGGTCTTACCTAGTTTCTAAAAAAAATGAAATGCAACAGGATTAAATAGAATGGGAAACCATCAGAGCATGTGATAAAGATAAGTATTATCTTATGAAAGCTTTGTTTCAATTATTTATGTGGGTATATGTGTACTGAGACATAATGTGAAATGTATTTTTAAATGTGATTCAAGTCAAAAGGTCTTGAAGAGTGCTGCTCTCAGAATGTGTAATTTACCACTGGAGCAAACCAGACTAGTAAGAAGCTATTGCTTGGACACATCACAGTGGCTCTGAAAGAGTGCTTAAACATTTCCATAACAAGTTTAAAACAATGCACACCTTTCCTCTCATACCTTTACCTTTCTGAGATATATGTGAGCTTAGTGAATTCCTCTGTTCAGGTAACAAGAGTTAGCATATATTCAGTAGTCATTCCATCCACAAACATTTACTGAGACTGTTCCAGGCACTAAGAATATAATGATGGGGCAAAAAATGGACAAGAATCCCTATTTTAGTGAAACTTGTATTTAAAAGTAGAGGACAAGGCAGACTATAAGCAAGGTCAATCAGTGAAATAGAAAATGTTAAATGGTTATAAATGCCAGGGCCAAAAAGTGAATCCTCCTTTGGGAGGATTTGGGGGATACATTCTCAATTTTTATGCATAACATATTACTACAAACTTAGCCAGTTAGAACAACATATGTTTATTATCTTACAGTTTCTATGGGTTGAGGAGTCTGGACATGGCTTCACTGGGTCCTCTGCCCAATGTCTTTCAGGACTGCAGTCAGCATGCCACCTGGGCCGAAGTCTCATTTGAAGAATTAACTGGAGAATCATCTTCTTGCAAGCTCATTCAGGTTGTTGGCAGAACTTAATTCCTTACAGTTGTATTTTTGATGGCTCTCCACTGGAGCCCACTTTCAGATCCTAGAGGCATCCCAGTTCCACTGGCCCTCTCAGTATATGGCAGCTGACTTCTTCATGTCAGCAAGGAAGCACTCTCGCTCTAGTTTCCTAAGATGGTGTCTTTTATCATGTAATATAAATATGGGGTGACAGCCCATCACCTTGCTATATATTGTAACCTAATCAGGGAAGTGACATCCCATTACCTTTGCTCTGTTTTATTAGTTAGAAGCAAATAACAGATTGTGCTCTCACCCAAGGGGAGAGGGATTCTAGATGTGGCTCATTAGAGGTCACCTTAGGGAATATCCAGACCCAGTGGGGTTGCAGTTTTAGACAGGGTGGCCAGAGAAGGCATCCCTGAGAGGTACTATTTGGGTAAGGACCTGGGAAGGAGAGGAAGAAAGTCATGTGACTATCCTGGGGAAGACCATCTTCCCAAGAGGAAAAAACAAATGCAAGTTTTTGAGGAACATCCCTTCCATTTTGAGACAAAACAGCTTATGTGCCAATGAGAAAGATCAAAGTGAGGGACAAATGGACGCTGCAGGGGAAAAAGAATTGCTGGAGAATCACCTATGAGTAAGCAAGAGGAATCTAGTGCAGAAGTCACGGGGTTGACATTTGCTAGTAGTAAAGACAAATTCCTGATAAAAAGTCTTGAAGGCAGAGTAAGTGGGCACATGTACAAGTGTAGACATGGTGATGGGAATGTCTGCTTTCTCACTGAACTAAGAAACAAAGACCTCTGCTGAGAGTGAGGATTAGGGAGGTGTTAGCCATCTGAGGGGGAATAAGAAGATAGGAAATAGTCATCCATGAGAATGGGGTTAGAAATGGGTCCTTCTAGGGAATGGGGAATGTCAGTCTGTTCACTTGACAGCAAACAAGGCCCACCTGATCTTACTGCTTATGAATTTAAGGAGAGACCATTCACCACGGTGGGGTGTCTTTCACTGACCACAGTCAGTATGTGTGGAGATAGGCAATATATATGCAGAAAACTAGATTGAACAGAGTTGTGGTTTAGGTAAGTGAATGCACAGAAGCAGAGAGGGGCAAGGTGCAAGGGAGGAGTATGGTGAGTGATCGTGGAGTTTAAACTAGGTCAGATCCAGCTGGCAGGAAGTCAGTAAGGATATAGTTGAATTGAACAACACTGTTATCAACTGAATCTAGTTCATGTTTATACAGTTCTCTACCTCACAACAGCAGAATAATCATTCTCTTCATGCTCATATGCATGATAAAACACATTCTGGGTCATAAAATATACCTTAACAAATTCAAAAGAGTAGAAATCCTACAAAGTCTGTTCTCAGCCACATGGAATTAAACTAGAAATCAGTAACAGTAAGAAAGCTGAAAAATCTCAAAATCTTTGGAGATTAAACATCACACTTTTAAATAACATATGGGTCAAAATGAAGCCACGGGAAAAATTTTAAAAGAATATTTTCAAGTAAATAAAAATACAACATCAAAAATTATGGAATGCAATAAAAGCAGGGCTTGGAAATTTGTGGCAATGAATTCATGTATTAGAAATGAATTATTGAGCCAGTTGACATGAGTTTTAAGACTAAACATTTTATAGAGGAGGATGGAGAGGTGCTGAAAGTGACATGAGATGTAAGAAAGACACTTAACCCTCAAAGAACAAGAGAAATGGGAGAGAAAACTGCCCAGTTGGGAGCCTGCAGGGGAAGCGGAGTCCCACGGGGAAGGTAGGTTCCAGTGACCACAAAGATTCAGAAAAGTTCAGAGAAGAAATTAAGGCTGTGGACATTCTGCTGATGATTTCAAAGGGCTCTGTGAAAGGGCTTCAGGGAAGGGCATCAGAAAAAGGAGTGTCAGAAAGGGGTGGGGTAAGGGTTTGAGGGTTAAAGGACACCCAACCAAAGCAAAGTTAAGGGGCATGATGAGTTGGGACAAGTTGTCCTGATGCTGCAAGAAGGAAGTTGTAGGGGTCTCCTGGGGACGCATGGAAATTCTCTTGTCACACAACATTGAGGCTGGTGGTAGAGTGGCATCATTCTGGGTGCTCAAGTCTCTTGTGACTCTTGCCGATGGAAACCTGCAGAGGGCACTCTTCCTGAGCAGGGGAAACCATCCATTCCTGAATCCCCCAGAAAGAGCATGGGGAACCTTAGTCAAAGAGGGTTATTATAGGGAAATTCAGGGAAGTAAGAAAGACAGGCAGCTAGACTTGCTAGTTAGAAGACTGTGGTACATTTACTTATCATGTGTTAAAATTTGTGACCATGCTGACTGAGATTTTAATTATTTGTGAGATTGCAGTTATTTGTGACTGCTAATTTTAGTGTTTAATCTTTTTGGAGAAGGAAATGGCAACCCACTCCAGTATTCTTGCCTGGAGAATCCCAGGAATGGCAGAGCCTGGTGGGCTGCCGTCTGTGGGGTCGCACAGAGTCGGACACGACTGAAGCGACTTAGCAGCAGCAATCTTTTTGTAAAACAGTTGTTCATATCTCTGTTTTTACTGTTAGGACTCTAACATTGCTCATTCTCATTTCATGTTTTGAATTAAAATTCTGAGGATATCCAGTCATCTCCACCAGCTAATCCACCCATTCCTTTCTTTCTGTCTCCCTTCCTCCCTCCCTGTGCCTTTCCATCCCTGCTCCCATCATTGCATCCAGTCTTTCATTTATTTGTTCATTTAGCAAGTATTTATAACATCCCAAACTATTATAATACTATATGTCAATTATACCTCAAAAAAAGAAGCTTCTTTCAAGAAACAAAAAACTCAGGTATTTATGGAGCATTTGAAGATCCCCTGGAGAAGGGAATGGCAGTCCACTCCAGTATTCTTGCCTGGAGAATTCCATGGACAGAGGAGCCTGGCAGGCTACAGTCCATGGGGTCGCAGAGTTGGACACGATTGAGCGACTAACACTTTCTTTCACTTTAATATGTTTCAGAAACTGTTTTAGGAGACTAAAGTGATGACAGCAGATAAAGCTTACATATTTATGCAAATAAGCAAAAAAGGTGTCTGAGAAGTGCTATGCTGCTGCTAAGTCGCTTCAGTCATGTCTGGAGACAAATAAAACAGAGGGAGAAGGAGAAGGAACACTGAGAGAGAGGGAGAGATCAGGAAAGAGCTCTCTGATAGTGACATTTGAGCTAAGGCCCTGAGGGAAGTGAGGGAGGAAGGCATGCAGAAAACCACAGGAAGAGCATCCTGAGCAAAGGAAAAAGAAACTATTTCAGGAAGAACAAGGGAGCCAGTGTAGCTGGAGTGAAGTGACAGGGAGAGTGGAAGGAAGTGAAGCCAGGTAGGTGTGCATGTGGAGAGAGGGTGGTAGGTGCTGACCGTGAGCAGAAGAGTGAGAGTCTGACTTGTTTTATTTACAGTAGTAGAATTTTACTCAGGTTCACAAGTGATTAATTTTCTTTCTAAAAGTCTAAACAGAAATCCTATTCATATATAATTTTTTGAATTCACATACAGTAAAATTCACCCTTTTTAGGATCCGCAGGAACACTGTGCTTGCAGAGAACAAAATCCATGGATGCTGAGGTTCCTTATATTTACATATAACCTACGCAAATCCTCTCATGTACTTTAAACCATCTCTGATTTCTTGTAATACCTAATACAGTGTAAATGCTGTGTAAATAGTTGCTAGGATGCTGCAAATTCAAGTTTTGTTGTTTTAGAACTTTGTCAAAAAAATTTTTCCCCTGAATCTGAGATCCAAGGTTGGTTGAATTTGTGGACGTGGAACCTGAGGATATGGACGTCAGACTACATAGTTCTGTGAGTTTTGACAAACACATGTAGTCACGTGACTGTCACCACAGTCTAGATGTAGACCAGTTTCCCCACTCAGAGTGCACTGGGGCCCCTTTGTGGTCAACACGGCCCTCACCTGCAGTCCCTGGCACCACTGTTCTCTTTTCTGGCCTTTTAGCTTTGTCTTCAGAGTTATGTCTGTAGGGCGTCATCTAAATGAAATTATGTATCATGTAGCCTGTGCTAGATATGTGTATATTTATGTGGCTGCGCTGGATCCTAGTTGCAGCAGGCGGGATCTTCAGTCTTCAGCACGCAGAACACCCCCTGTAGTGGACACACACAGCCCTGACCGCTGGACTGCTGGGGATGCCCTAGTCGCCTTTACTGCTGAGTAGGAGGCCAGTGTGTGCATGTGCCTCCGTGTGTTTATCTAGTCACAAGTTTAGGGACATTCGAGTTGTTCCCAATTTTAGATGAATAAGAAATAAAGCTACTATAAAAATTCACATACTAGCTTTTGTGTGAACATAGATTTTCATTTCACTTGGATAGTTGCCTTAGAGTGGGATTTCAGAGTCAGATGACAAGCATATTTTAACTGTATAAGAAACTATCATACTGTTTTCCAAAGTGGTTGTCTCGTTTTGCACTCCCACTACCAATGCATGTCACTTGTAAAATTTTAGTCATTTTAGGTGGTATGTAGTGATGTCTCCTGTGGTTGTAAGTAGCATTTCCCTAGTGACTAATAATGTTGGGCATTATTTTTATGTAATTATTTGCCTTCTATATATCTTCTTTGATGAAATGTCTTTACAGATATTTCATGCCTTTGATGAATTGCTATTGAATTTTCAGAATTTTTAAAAATGTATTTAGGATATAACTTCTTTATCAAATTTTTGTTTTGCAGATATTTTCTACCAGTATTTGACTCTCCTTTTTCCTATTTTTTTTTTAAATAGGGTCTTTTGAATAGCAGATGTTTCCAATTTTTACTTAAGTCCAGTTATCAGATTTTAGGTTTTACATTTAGGTCTGTGATCTATTTTGAGTTAAATTCTATGCAGTGTGAGGCATGCATCAAGGAACATATATATATTTCTTGAAAAGACTATTCTGTCTTCTTTGAATTGCCATTTAGGCTTATGTATAGTTGTGTTTATGAGCTCTTAGCTGTTCCATCGATCTGCATATATTTGCCAGGATCTCACAGTCTTGATTACTGTAGCTCCATTGTTCTCAAGTGGGAACAGTTTTGCTTCCCTCTCACCCTGCACCCCAGGCTATCTGGCAATGTATGGGGACAGTTTTGGTTGTCATAATTGGTGGGTGGAGGTCAGGGATGTTCAGTCAGTTCAGTCGCTCAGTCGTGTCTGACTCTCCGCGACCCCATGAATTGCAGCATGCCAGGCCTCTCTGTCCATCACCAACTCCCGGAGTCCACCCAAACCCATGTCCATCGAGTCGGTGATGCCATCCAACCATCTCATCCTCTGTCGTCCCCTTCTCCTCCCGCCCCCAATCCTACCCAGCATCAGGGTCTTCTCCAATGAGTCAACCCTTCGCATGAGGTGGCCAAAGTATTGGAGTTTCAGCTTCAACTTCAGACCTTCCAATGAACACCCAGGATTGATCTCTTTTAGGATGGATTGATTGGATCTCCTTGCAGTCCAAGGGACCCTCAAGAGTCTTCTCCAACACCACAGTTCAAAAGCATCAATTCTGCGGTGCTCAGCTTTCTTCACAGTCCAACTCTCACATCCATACATGACCACTGGAAAAACCATAGCCTTGACTAGACGGACTTTTGTTGGCAAAGTAATGTCTCTGCTTTTAAATATGCTATCTAGGTTGGCCATAACCTTCCTTCCAAGGAGTAAGCGTCTTTTAATTTCATGGCTGCAGTCACCATCAGCAGTGATTCTGGAGCCCAAAAGAATAAAGTCTGACACTGTTTCCACTGTTTCCCCATCTATTTCCCATGGAGTGATGGGACCAGATGCCATGATCTTAGTTTTCTGAACATTGAGCTTTAAGCCAACTTTTTCACTCTCCTCCTTCACCTTCATCAAGAGGCTCTTTAGTTCTTCTTCACTCTCTGCCATAAGGGTGGTGTCATCCGCATATCTGAGGTTATTGATATTTCTTATGGCAATCTTGATTCCAGCTTGTGTTTCTTCCAGCCCAGCGTTTCTCATGATGTACTCTGCATATAAGTTAAATAAGCAGGGTGACAATATACAGCCTTGACGTACTCCTTTTCCTATTTGGAACCAGTCTGTTGTTCCATGTCCAGTTCTAACTGTTCCTTCCTGACCTGCATACAGGTTTCTCAAGAGACGGGTCAGATGGTCAGGTATTCCCATCTCTTTCAGAATTTTCCACAGTTTATTGTGATCCACACAGTCAAAGGCTTTGGCATAGTCAATAAAGCAGAAATAGATGATTTTCTGGAACTCTCTTGCTTTTTCGATAATCCAGCGGGTATTGGCAATTTGATCTCTGGTTCCTCTGCCTTTTCTAAAACCAGCTTGAACATCTGGAAGTTCTCGGTTCACGTATTGCTGAAGCCTGGCTTGGAGAATTTTGAGCATTACTTTACTAGCATGTGAGATGAGTGCAATTGTGCGGTAGTTAGAGCATTCTTTGGCATTGCCTTTCTTTGGGATTGGAACGAAAACTGACCTTTTCCAGTCCTGTGGCCACTGCTGAGTTTTCCAGATTTGCTGGCATATCGAGTGCAGCACTTTCACAGCATCACCTTTGAGGATTTGAAATAGCTCAACTGGAATTCCATCACCTCCACTAGCTTTGTTCGTAGTGATGCTTTCTCTGGCCCACTTGACTTCACATTCCAGGATGTCTGGCTCTAGGTGAGTGATCACACCATCGTGATTATCTGGGTCGTGAAGATCTTTTTTGTACAGTTCTTCTGTGTATTCTTGCCACCTCTTCTTAATATCTTCTGCTTCTGTTAGGTCCATACTAATCATCATATAATCCACAGGACAGCCTCCCACAGCAAAGTATCCAGCCCCAAAGGTTTGTCTTGTCGAGTTGAGACACTCTGTGTAGTTTTACAGTGAGTCTTGAAATAAGATATTGTGACCCAAACAAGAGCCATTTTGGAGGAGTGAGGAGAATAATATGAACATATGAGGATGCTGTGAGGATAAAACTGGACAGTGTATGTAAAAGTGCTGGCCACACAGCTTATGCTAATTAAATGCTAATTTCCTTATCTTTTGTTACTGCTCCTGAGCTTGACCAAGTTTTCTCCCCTTTGCAATCCCTTCAGTGTGACTTCTGCACTTGTCCAGGGCCTACTTATTCGATTTTGAGACTCTTACTGTGACAGGCACTGTTAACAGAGTCCTGCCTGTTTCTCCCCTGCACACTTATGTCGTGTGTGCCCTGGTGTGGGGCCTGATATTTGTTGTCAGAGCAGTGTTTCTTCCCCTTTGGCCACCTGCTCACTAAGGAGGTGTCATGGTGAGATCATGGCTTAAGATCTTCTCCTGGCAGATTTCAAGTGTACAATGCAGTATTAGCAGCTATTCTTGCTTCCTTTGTGAGGGTGGTTCATCCTGGTGCTGAACGGTCTGATGTACTGGACAAGAAGGTGAAAGCCTCAGGCTCTCCTGTTCTGGGAGGGCCCTTCTGGGCCAGATTGCCAAAGATTAATGACCTTGCTGATGACTTTCTCTGGCCTTATGCTGATCCTGTGCTGCATGGCAACCCTGACTGGGCAAGCCTTTGGCCAGGATGGACCTCAGAGCATTTGCTACACTTGTTCCAATCTGAAAATTTCCCCATGTATGACATTCATTTAACTATTCATTCTTTCATTTAAATGTGACATTTATGGTGCTGTGTTCAAGGATTATAAGGAAGGAGATAGAAATGGTTCCTGTCCTCACAGAGTTTACACTTTGGACAAGAGGCGTTAAGTAGCTTAATAAATACTCTGTAAAGTTTGTGAAATGAACTATAGTCAGTTCTCCATACTGTTTATATAATGTGAATTAGTTTACATTTTGTCTGTGCTGCTTTTATGCTAGAATGGCAGAGCTGAGTGATTGCAGCAGTCACAGAATGGCCTACATAGTTCATAATATTTATTATGTGGCACTTGATAGGAAAAGTTTGCTGACCCCTAGTTGGATACCTTAGATGTGTTCAGAAGATAAGGTCACTCAGGGATGCCCTCTGAGTTAAGGGTGAGGAGGGAAGCAGCACTGATGGAAACCACATGTGGTCACAGACTCTGATAGATACAAAGCCTTGCAGGGGCATCTTCTTGTCCAGTACGTTGGTCCACTTAGCACCAGACTGGGCCACCTTCACACTGAAGGCTGCATGGTGACTGTAGTTAATGATACAGAATTGTATACTTAAAACTTGTTGGAAGTAGATCTGGGTATTCTTACCACATGCAGACATTAGCATCGTGAGGGGATGGATGTGTTCATTAACTTGAATCACTGATAATGTGTATGTATGTCAAATCATCTTGTTTTACGCTTTCAATATTTACACTTTTATTTGCTACTTTGTCCTTAATAAAGATGGGAGAAAAAAAATTCATAAAAAACCCAAAAGAAAGCTGAGAAAATTCCCCTGTCACTTTATTCCAAGACAGTTTCTAGGAGAGAGGAAGACACTTCTTTCTACTCATGGAAAAAAACACAAAAAGTACTCTGAGTCAGAAATGTCTGTCTACCAAAATCCGTCCTCCTAGTTCCATAGTGTGGAGTGGTAGCTGTCCAGTCAGGAACTGCATTTCCCAGAGTCCTTTGTATCTAGTGTACCCATGTGACTAGTTCTGACCAATGGGTTGGGAATGGGAGTGACCTGTCATTTGCAGGCTGGGATTCTTAATGAAATGCTCCCTTGCAAGTGCTCTGTCCCCTTCAGCTATCTGGATATAGAGGGCTCTGAGGTTCTAGGGCAGGACTTCTGAAACTTCTGTGTGTTTGAGTCACCTGTCTCTGGAGATCTTAAAGCACAGGGCAGGTACAGTAGGGCCAGGGCAGGGTCTGAGATCTTGCATTTTTAACAAGCTTCTAGGAGATGGCAGTGCTGTTGGTGCTTAGACTTTCATTCTGTGGTGGAGCCATAAAATCAAAGGAACCTCTCTCTGAATCACTAAATAAGAAAAATCTCCTTTACTCAGCAACTCCTGATCTGTTACCTGAGAAATAAGCCTTTGCAGAGAGGTATGGGCGTGTGGGCATGCTCAGTCATGTCCCACTCTTTGCAACCCCTATGGACTCTAGCCTGCCAGGCTCCTCTGTCCATGGAATTTTCCAGGCAATACTAGAAAATACTGGTTGCCATTTAGGGGATCTTCCTGACCCAGGGGTCGACCCCGTGCCTTCTGTGTCTTGTGCATTGCAGGCAGGTTATTTACTGCTGAGTCACAAGGGAAGCCCATTTTAAAATCTGCCAAAGTCTTATACCATTAGCTCATTGACAATAGCAGTGGTTAAGGGAACAAAAAAAAAAATCTGGGTTTTATATTTGTTGACTTGGATTAAAAACAGAGAGTGAAAATGTTTGGGATGAGTTGTGAATGATCTGCCTCATCCGGTGGGAAGGTTAGTAGAGAGCAGACCATAAGGGTCTTTGACCCTGAGAAGTCTCAGTGCAGGGAGTTGAGGTAGAGTCTCTTAAGCAAGGGACCAGCAGTTGAGTGCCAGGGCCCTGGTGCAGGTTGCAGGGCACAGGTTGGCTGGAGGAGCCCAGCCAAAAGTGTGGTCACTCAAAGGCTGCTTGACACCAGTGACAGAAGCCTGGGCAGGGAGGCAGATGGGATACATGCTATCTGATACATGATACATGCTATCGGATACATGTTATTGGGAAGTGTTGCAGAGGGAGTCCAGACCTGCTCCAAGGTCAAAACCCACAGGAGCCTTTTGCCTCCTTGCAGTGAACATTCACAGTGGGGAGGCCAAGTTCATCTGAGGAACCTTGACCAGCTGGACCCAGCGTGCTAGAATTCAGCCAAGGATGCTAGTGGGAAATCTCTCCCCTGGTTCTGAGCAAGAAAGGCTGGAACAAGAAGGCCTGCCCTATCACTGTTGGTATGGTCCTGACCTTACCTTCTTGAAATAAAGCCAGAATTAGGTCTTCTCAAGGCCTGCTGGCTTTGGGACAGAGCTGGGCCTGAGCAGGAACAGGAGGAAGTCAAGGGAAAATAATTACTGGTTTTGGATAAAGCACCTGGGTGGGTTGCAGAAGCTAGCCTTCATCCTATCTGGTATTCAGGTAACATCAAGCCTTTCTGTCAGAATTGTGTTGAAATAGCAGCAAACCTGAGAAGAATTGCAAACTGTCCACTTTGACTAGTCAGGGTCACTTACCATGTTGAAAACCATTTTTATTCAAGGGAAACTATAGTGGATTTAGACATGAGACCAGTTGTTTTTTTGTTTTTTTTTAATTATCTGATGTTTAATAAATACTCACCGAGCGCCTATTGTATGTTAGGCACCATGAAGATTAATTGTAGAAATCCAAGATGAATTTTCATACCTTGATGATAGAGAATAGAGCAGATTATAAGAATGTGAATCTGTCTACTGATTAGATACCTGCCCAGGAAAGCTCTTGAAAGAGTTGAAACACCCTAGGAAGGCCTTCTGGGTCCTTCCAGAAAGGCTGGCGACTGCCTCATCTTGGGGCTGGGAGAGGCTGAGCTCCGGTTCAGCAGCCTGTGAGGGCTGCAGCCTCCAGCAGAGGATGGAAGGGAAGGAAGAGAGGCAGGAAGCATAAAGGTGGTCTCTACCCCAGCTCCGGGTTCTGTAGGGGGATCCACATCGTGTCAGGTCGTCCTTCCAGTGAAACCCATCAGTGCCTCTTGCTGCCTGGTGTGGAGGCCCACATCCTGGCCAGGGCCTGTTAGGCCTGTGAAATCTTCACCCCATGGCCCCCCAGCCTTCTGCAGGCCAGATTTTGATATCCTCTGCCCCCAGGTGACGGGCTGCCATCAGGTCTCAGATTTGTAGCTTGGCCCCCATGCCCTTCTCTTCTCAGGTGGCTGAACCGCTCCCGTTTGCCCAGGACTCGAGGTGGGGAGGGTGTTGCTGGGATGCCCACTCAACAGTTTTGAAACCAGGACCATCCTTGTCAAACTGGGAGAAGTTGTCACCTTCTTCCCCGAGGCCTGGACCCCCCACGCTGTTCCTGTCGTGACATCTGCACACACTGAACCAGTCCCTGGCTGTTTTCTTAGGAGAAGCCCTGGGTATACCCCTCCTGGCCTCATGGGGCCTCCTGCTTGCCCACTCTGGCTCCTTCACTTCTCCTTTGTAGCTCTTATTACAACTGCAAGTAACATAACTAGTTGTGGAATTAGCTTCCTGATATTTAAAGCCTGCACTTCTCTTACAGGTGGGTAGTGCCTGTCTGGTTTAAAGTTATAGTCTCGGCCCTCTGCACAGCACCTGCCACATGACTGACACTGATAAACATCTGCTGAATGAGAATTCCGGAGCACCACTGCAAACCATTACATATCTCTCAGCTGGTAAGAGCAACAGCTTAAAAATGTGTATGTTCATTGTATACGTACTCTGTGCTTGAGTCAGAGTCCCTGGCTATTTCTTGGCTCCCTTAACAGGTGCTCAGGTCTCCTTATTTCTCTCCTGGAGGATGTCAGTGCCTGCCAGCACATCTCCTGTCTCCTCTGCACCTGGACAGGGCTGCCAGGGCCTCCTCCCAGAACTGAGTGCTGACTTCATCTTTGCTCAGAAAGCTCTAATGACGCTCGACTGCTCATAATAGCATTTGTGATCTGCTTGCCCCTACTTCTGTTTATTCTTCTGCCTCTCTCTCTGTGTCTGTCAGTCTCGGTCAAAATAAACAATTCATTGTTTCTCTAACGTACCTTCAAGTTTCTTAACTCTGACTTCCCTCATGCTGTTCTATCCCTTATCCCTCCCTTACCTTTTGAAATCCTACCCATCCTCCAAAGCCCACTAATACACCCCTTGTCCAGGGTCACTTCTAACTGCCTCCAACCATTTCTGCATTCTGTAGAAACAGACATTCCCACTGTGTTAACTGTCTTGATCTTCTAACCAGAGATTATAGGCAACTTGAGAACAAGGGCTGTGTTCTGTGCATCTGTAATGCTTTATAGATAGTAGGTACTCAACACTATTCAAAAATGTTTGTTAAATTATGTTAAGTAGGTTTAACTTCATGCTCCTTTTGTTTCATGTAGCCCGTAAAATAATTTATAAAAATTCTAGATCTGATTTCATTTTTAAGTTGACATCTATGTTTTTTTCACAAATTTAAATATTGAAAGGATATATTTTTTTATATATGCTTTAAATGTATCTTATTTAAACCTTGTAGTTGTAGATTTGACTCATTTAACTTATGGAAAATACCTGCTTTATAATCTAACTGGCAAAGCTAGTCCTTTTGGTCAAGTCAGACAAACAGCCAAACCACACATTCAATCAGAAAAAAAGTCTGACTTTATTTTAAAATTTAGATAAACATGGGTGCTAACTCTTAGATAGGAACCCTACGGGGCTCTTCAATTGAAGGAAGGCATTGCCCATGTAAGTGATGCTCTCTACTTTGCTCTCCTGACTCCCAAAGGCTGCTTTCTCCAGTTGTCACTTTAATGCCCTAGAGGTTTTACACTTCAGGGGGATGAACAGAGTCAAATTTAGGTTACGTGATAAGTCCGTCTTTCTTCCATAATGTGAAGGGTCCTTGTGTAGGGCAGGTGGGAATGGGCAGTTGGGCATGCCATGGGCCTTGAAATGCATAAAAATGGAAGATGAAGTTCTGGAAGTGGATTCCAGGTAAGCCAGGTCTCTGCCTGTGTGCACCCTGGAAAGTCTCTGTGTACCCCCCAAGGTGTGTTTTTGGTGTGAAGGCATTTGACCCAGGAGGAAGGCACAGTGGAGATCGCATCTTCTTTCACATGGATACACCTTGTGAGGGTTTTAGAAAATTTACCTTCCACTTAATGAAGAAAGGTCACTTTGTTGCTTCACAAGATTTCCAGGTGAACTCATTCTTCAAGACACCGTTATATCAGAAGAAAAGATCCAATGAAACTCTCGGAATCTTTTAAAACAGATGCGGCCCTCATCTGCGGTTGCCAGCAACCCTCCCCCAGGGTGGTGGACAGACTTCAGCTTTCCTGGATCGCTGGGTTGCCGGCGTGATATGCCACCAGTGTGGCCCAACAAGAGGTCAGTGTAATTTGAGATTGTTGCTCCATCGTTGATTCCCCAATGTTTACACATTACAGCCGCTATTACCACCAGTAAGCATAACCATCATCTCTACACATTTAATTGGTGCCCTAAATAAACTTGACATGATGTGGAATCATGCACTATCATTAGACATAGTGCCCTTACTATGTTAAGACTTGGAAAGCACTCTGGAGATTTTGTAGGCATCCCGTCTGGCGCTGTGGTTATCTGAAAAAGAAATCTCTTTAGTCCAAATTCTTCAGCAGTTAGGTCACCTGATTTTGCAGTGAGTTTGGCCTGAAAAATAATATCAGTTGGACAGGGTCAGATTCATTCTAGGGGAGCCCCAAGCTTACACAGTTTGGGAGAGACTCAATAAGAAAGAAAATGTAAAATTTCACATGAGCTTGAGGGCTCAACGCACGCTTCAGTTCCTCCAGCTTCACAGCAAACCCACCTGTACCGTAGGAACAATGGTCAGGTGTCTGGCAGAGTGCCTTGCACTTGGAGTACACACTTGAAGCTATTCCAGGCACGTGTAGCCCCCAGGAGCCATACACGTCACCATGTCTGGGGTGTGTACGATCCACTGCTTGGAAGGGGAATCAGATCCTGATGAAAGCAAGGGGTTCTCTGCTGAAAGCCTTGCTGTTGTTGCAAGACAGAGGCTGCAGATTGGTAGGCTGAGGGCCAGACTCGGTCTGCAGATGGTTAGTTGTGGTAGTGTCTTATCTTCTTGTTCATTGTTTCTTAAAAGTGTGAATTAAACTTGTCAAACTTTAAAAACCATAAATTTCATATAAAAATCTGATTTCTTTTTTAGTTTTCTTCTTTTTTCCCCCCACCCTTCTCATGAGAAACTGAAAGATAGTTCCACAGTGACAGATGACAGCTTTAGGGGAGGGATGTGCTTATTGGTCACCCAGTCCCCACCTTGGCTATCTTCACGTTTATTTTCTGCCTGATCTTGGAAGCTTGATTCATGGTAAGGCCTTGTCCTTTGAGGCTCCTCACTTGCTCAGCCCTGGTGCTGCTCTACCCCTGCCCTGATACCTTTGGTCTCTGATCTGTGATCTTTTTGATGTCCTAGTGACATTTTTCCTTTTAAGATGTAATTGGCTGTGCATGATTAATATTTACACCTCATTTTTTTAAACTAAAGACATTGTTTTATAGATCTTGCTTTTTTCAACTTGCACTTGGCCTTTCTCTGGTTAGTCCATAAAGAACGACATACATTTATGGTAATTATCTCAATTTGTGTGTTTGATTTCTCACTTTGTATTAGCTTCCTTTTCTGAGTGATACACAGTAGGTTTAAATCTTAAAAAAAAAAAAAGCCTACTGGGGTAAAAACGGTCAGTTGAGAATTTTAGGCCTCCTGTTGACATCAGTGGAAAGTCTCGACTTGGGTTGAGAACTATTTCTTTGGATTGTAATCTTGATGGCTCGGTTGTCATCATCCTATTCCTATTACTTCCTAGAACTCTCCTCTGAAGTGCAGTATTGTTTTATGTTGCAAACAGTTTATCTAGCCATTCATTTCATACCTTTACACTGCTTTTCAGTAAATCTTGGCTTCTGCATAAGCTTGGATTTTGCATGAAAAAAATTCTGAATTAAAAGAAAAAAATGTGATGGAATTTACTGGTGATTGATACCTACCTTTTTGAAAAAAAAAAAGTCTCAGTATCAATCAGCATAGCAAGCAACAGAAACATAGTGCCAATTCATGAATGATGTAGTCAGTTGACAGGCAAATACCAACTAGAGTGTCTATAAGAAAACTCTTCACTAGGGTGAAAAAAGTCTACAGTTATTTTCCCTTGCAGTTTCACTGCATTTAGAGTCACCTTTCAAAGAAGTCCTATTTGGGGCATTAAACTTATATTTTGAAAAATCTAAGACAACTGCAGTTTTTAAAAATCAACTCAACTTCTGATAATTATTTCCTTCAAATTAACACTGCCAACAAAAGAGTTTTGTGCATGGTTAGAACTGGCTAAGTTTAAAATAAATTTAGTGGAGTAAATGAATTTTAAAAGTAAGCTGGTACAAGACTTAAATTTGGTTTTTATCTCTAAGAGACATTTTTCTTTTTTTTTTTTATTTTTCATATATTTAATTAATTAAAAACAGTACAGCATCCAGTCGAACAGTGAAAGTGAAGTCGCTCAGTCGTGTCTGACTCTTTGCGACCCCATGGACTGTAGCCTACCAGGCTTCTCTGTCCATGGGATTTTCTAGGCAAGAGTACTGGAGTGGGTTGCCATTTCCTTCTCCAGGGGATCTTCCCAACCCAGGGATCGAACCCAGGTGAAGGCAAATTGATACTCTCACCTTATAATTTAGAATAATTCTTTAAGAAAGTATTTCATATGTACTTTAAGAAGCCATACAATTTTCCACATCTCTGGGTATAATATCATTGTTTATTGCATCTCTAACTTAAACAATATAAAATTTGGAAAAAGGCAGATATTTATGAAAATGAGTATTTAGCCTTGTTTTAAACTGATAAAATTTTGAAAACACCTAAGTGTTCAACATAAAGTATATTGTTTCCTACTGAAAAATTTGTAATCCTAATGCCAAGGAGAAAAATGTTAGCTGCCTTTGATAACATATCTTTAAGTTTCTTTACCTTTTAAGTGATCTGTTTTGTATTTGCCTTTGAAATCTTTTACTGTCTTTTTTGTTGTTGCTGTTGTTCAGTCGCTAAGTTGTGCCCTACTCTTTGCAATCCCATGGCCTGCAGCACGCCAGGTGTCCCTGTCCTTCAGTATCTCCTGGAGTTTGCTCAGACTCATGTCCAGTCCATTGAGTCAGTGATGCTATCCAGCTATCTCATCTTCTTCTGTCATCGCCTTGTCCTCCTGCCCTCAATCTTTCTAAGCATCAGGGTCTTTTCCAATGAGTCGGCTCTTTGCATCATGTGGCCAAAATATTGGAGTTTCAGTCACTTTTGTTAAAGGAATGTTATTCTGCAGTGACCTATGATCCTGTCTGACCAAGGGTTTTAAAACTTTTTGATAATCTTTTTAAACAAACTTCCCAAATCAAATTCTAATGAAGTTCTTTTGACCCCTAGCTAATTTTGTGATGCTTCAAAGGGCCTATGGAAAACTTCAGAGAGAGATACTAAACTAATTAGGTTCATTTGGTATGTTAAATTTCATGGGAAGTAATGTCAAGTGAGTAATAAATCTTCTTAGGTTATGTTATAAGGGGAAATGTTATTAACATAGATATTCCAGAAGTTGCATGGAATTCTTAAAATCTGATACTCCTGGTAAAATTATTAGTCATAATTCTAGTTATTAAAGTGTTATATGTTATAGCAATAGCCAAATCTGTCAATTGCATTGTAGTCAGATTTTAAAAGTGCCATATGTCTTTTGTCACTGTTGACATTTATGGTTTTATTCTGATGCTTTTACAAAAATGCTTCCTCTTCAGAAAGATTTATGGGAAGTACAGGTTTCTGACTTTCAGACAATAATGCTGAACTGGGTAAGAAATTAAGGAATTCTGAAGGGAAACCTGATGGCTTCATAGAACTGTTAACAATAGGAGTGAATGAACTGATGACTGGCTGTAATTTTTATGGTTTCTATCTGAAAAGTAATGGGTTTTTTTTTTTTTTTTTTAATCTTTTTTTTTTTTTTTTTTTTAATTTTATTTATTTGGCTGCACCAGGTCTTCATTGTGGCATGCAGGATCTTTAGTAGCAGCATGTGGGATCTAGTTCCCCGCCCAGGGATTGAACCCAGGCCCCCTGCATTGGGAGCTCGGAGTCTTAGCCACTGGGCCACCAGGGAAGTCCCAAGTAACGGGTTTTAATCTGTGTTTTCCAGATACAAGAAAACCCTCCTCCTCAAGCTAATTATGACTTGTGTTTGGTAAATTATGCTTTCATAAACTGAATTGAAACATTTATCTCACCTATCTGATCCCTCCAGAGATTGCTTAGGTTCCTAGTAGCTTTGTCTGATATATTAGGAAGGACACCTCCTAACAGATACAGGAGTCTCAAGGAAAAGGAATCCACCCAAGTCTGTGAGACCATGTCTGTGACAAGCCCATGGGTATGACTTTCTTATTTCTGAGAGGCCTAATTTTACAGGTTCAGCTGGAGACTCCTTATAAGAGAAGTTCCCTCAAAGCTATTTTAAAAAAAAGCCTGTGCAATCAACTATATTTATATAAATCATCAGGCCAAGTTTATTGAGATCAGACTTACTTTGGAAACAAATTAGTCTTAATTTGGCTGAATTTAGTAGAAATGAGAGTAATTTTAGAAAAAAGATTCTTTCAGTGAATACTAAATTCTAGTTGTGTTGAGGTCTTCATTTACTAAGACTCACTTCTCAGATGGTTCCTTGCTGTTATATTGTTTAATTGAATAATTAATAGGACACCCTAAGTTTGTTTCTGAAGCTTATCTTAACAGTCTATCTTTAGCGGAAGATCAGGTATCCCACAGCCTGCAAGCAGTATTGTGTGTACTGGAAATGATAGCTTTTAAAGGACCACCTCCCACTTAGGTGGAAAGATCCTTATCAGGTACTCTGCACTAGCTCATGCACTGCAAAATTGAAAGAAATTGACTCTTGGATTAATATTTCCACTTAGAGAGGGCTCCTATACTGGACTGGTCTACAGAGAGGACTGCTAATCTCAAATTCACCTTAAAACGATGCTCAAACAGAGGAGAAACTACACTCAGACCAGGATGAGAAAAAGACAACATCAGAAGTAGACAGCTGACTGAAGATGCTGGACCTGACCTGTAAGATCATTTATTGTGTTTTCTTGACTTCTTGGACCTTTGTACTTGAATCAGATGTTTTTCTATCATGGGCATGATCCTGTGCTGGTTTTAAAATTCAGTCCAGTTGTTGGGTTTGTGACCAATTACCTGTGTCTAGTATTTCTGTGTTACCTTGGATTTCTCCTCTCCTTTTGGTTGGCTCTTAGGAAATTTATTCTAAAAGAAAGAAAGAAATTATAGTTCTGTCCCAGACACTATTATTAGGTGATGTCCCTTCACCTGGCCAATTAATAATACCTGCTCTGACTCTGGCCATAGATATTTTCAAGTTCAGTCAGAGCAAGAGACAAAAAAAATTTAACCAAAGAATATAGCTTCTCACAATTTTGAGACTAATTTATGTGGTTAACACGAGGCTATGTCCATTTAAGTTTAAAGACTCCCTTATGTTGGGTACAATTAAACCGTACTATGGATAGCCAGGGCTTCCCAGGTGGCTAAAGTAAACAGTCCACCTGGAGGAGGAAATGGCAACCCACTGCAGTATTCTTGACGGGATAATGCTGGCAGGCTACAGTCCATGGGGTCACTTTTTAAAAAAGACAGATAGAACTGGGCACGCACACACAAGGATAGCCAGCCTAGTAACACTAGGAAGTTGGGCTGGGTGCCTTACGGACAATGCCAGGATTGGTAAACCGACTAAGACAACCTGGGGATATACTGGGCTGCTCCTTACCAATACTGGTAGCTATATTATTTGTATATTGCCTGTTTTACAAAATTGTTTCTTGCATTATCAAATGTGTGACTGAACCTCTGATAAAATGATGATTGGAAGCACTTGACCAGATATATATTTCTCCTATAAATATATATATATAATATATATATATAAACATATGACATAAACGATTTTAATAGTATAACTTTAGATATGGGAAGAAGCAATAAGAGGGAATTTTTTTTTCCTGCACCATAACAGACTAGTAAGACTGGTATAGTCCAGAGACTTGACTACTGTTAATAAGGCCTAGTCCAGTAATAGCACACTGAGTGGCCTAACAATGAAATCCTCACCTGACCTGGGGACCCCTAGCACCGTGGGCCAAAATAGTCACAAAATGCCTCCAAGTCCACACATTTATGACCATGAGGGAACCCTGCCAACTAAATGTGCACTTGCCATCTGCCTCTACACAGATGAGGTCACTCGCCACTGTAGTCACTGACCTTCCTCACCTTCTGACTGGAGGTCAGGGTAGAGATCAGGAATGGGACACTCTGTGGTCTGGCAGAACAGGCCTTTGGATAGTCAGATGTTCTCTGGAGATTTTTTGAGCTCAGTGCTTGCATCTCCTCATACCTAGAAAAGCACTAAAATCATTAAAGGTGACATCTGCTCCTCATGACTGGCAGCAAGCCTTCACCAGAATGTGTGCTTGACTGCACATCCCACCCCTTTGCTAAAATCATACATAATACTGACCTCTCCCCACCTCTCTGAGGCAATTTCTCTGAAAAATGCTGTCTTCTGGGCTATAGTCCTCATTTTGCCCCAAATAAGACTCAACTCACAACTCTCATGCTGTGAGTTTTGTTTTGTTTTGTTTTGTTTTCAGTTGACAACACACAGCCTATATAGTTGGAAAAAGAAAATATTTTTGGATATATATTTTATTTGACAGTGTTTTAGAATATCATACAGTAAACAAGATTTCTGTAAAAGTTAATTTATCCATAGTGGTGCGTTTCATAAAAATAGTTGCTCACTTACAGTCTTTCTGTGACTATTAATACATGTAATTATATTTATAGAGATACAGCTGTACAGGGTAAATTCACAGCTAACACTACACAGAAATATTATTTGGAATGGGGTTTAGATGATGTGCTGTCTTCACAGGTTATGGATTACAGCCGCATAAAGCAATATACTGCACAAGTAGTAGCTGTGAACTGTGCAAATTAGAGTTTATGCAAGCGTAATCTCAATTTTTTTTTTATCCTTTTGTAACACATGGAAAATAAAGGTCAGCGGATACAGTACCCGGACGTGCAGCTACACTACAGAAGCATTGTCCAAAACCAGATTCAATAACTTAATGGCAAAATAGACTGGATTTCTAGTCCAGGGGAGAAAGACTAATTGAGATTAAACCAAAAGTACTGTAAACTGCTACATGTGTTTGTGCTTTAGTTTATGATGACTAAGTTTCATTTTTTGGAAATTGCTTTTACAGGCTGCAAGACTCTTCACTTGAGGATTTCAACTACATTGTCCTCTTGTCAAGCAACTAAACTATACCTCTGCCTGATGGGAATTAAACAGCTGATGCTCAGGATACTGCCCTTACAAAGAGAGGGAAAGAGGAAGCTGTTTCCATGTGCCCTCTTGTGATGGACCTGATCTCCCTGTTTGACTTTCTGACTTCAAGTAGGGGAGGTAAGGCTTATTTGCATTTGAACTCCTGTGAGGGGCAAAGTATGGGAAGCCTCATTATTTCAGGTAACATTAAAGAGAAACTGCCCTCTGAAACATTTGCCTTTTAGTATGTGTAGCTACAAATAAGAATGCATGGATAATTAACTGAACGTAAAACTTTAAAAAGATTAAAAATTAAAATGGCAGAGAAGAAAGGCAAGCCTTGGAATTTTACTAGGTTATCAACCATGGACAAGGAAAATAAACATCTAGATAAGCAAACCAAATACAAATAAAAGAAATAATAAGAAAGATAAGCAGAAAGGAATGCTAGAAAGATCCGTGTTCTTTAATGAAAATAAATGGGCTATAATAATGATTTTTTTCATATTAGAGATTCATTGTAATCCGAGAAATATAGGAGGAACACTTTGCTCTGTCAAGGTGAAAATGTAATAGAGGGTTCTTAAAAAGACAACAAACTGAGTGAAATATAACACTGCTGTCAAAGAAACTCCTATCTCTGAGCCTGAGACGAGAGGAAAGCCTTCTCATAAAGGAACTGCAGCAATGCCAATCTCAATTTAACAAATTGTGGTCCTTCAATTATAAAATTCGTATTGTAGATGAAAACTGATTAAGATCTACGAGCTAAACTGCAAAATTCTGACTTATGGCAAACTGTTCCCTAGAATACAATTTTTAAAACCTTTTTTTCTACCACTGAAAATGTACAGAAACGTGATTACAGAAATGGCAGTACAAATGGCATCACACCAGTGAATTCACTAGGTTTCTAACTCACCCTGCAAGTGTGCAGGGAACACTGCTTCTAAGACTGGTGATGGGTGCCACGAGCAAGCCGTGGAAACAGGTCATGGGTGAACAGTTCTGAATGTTTCAAAGAAACCTTTTAACCCCTGTCTAGATATGTCAAGAACAATTTATTTACAACTCTTCAGATCAATTAAAAGATATAATCTTGTCTCAGTTTCAGCTTGCTCCGTGCAGTTTGATTTTTAAGGCGAGATTCCAGTTTGTGATTGCTCTTAACTTGTCCAGTTTCTTGAAACAAAGTCTGGATGACATCCAAATCCTTCATGCAGTGGGGGAAATTTTTTTTTCTTTTGTTTTTTTCTTTTTACTAAAGCTACACTGCACTCTCTGTGATGTTCTTCACGTTATTTTGGTTCTTCCGTAGCTGCCAAAGCCCCCACTGTGTAACAGGGGGCTTTTGGATCAGTTTAGGTCTGCACTGTGGACACCGTCCGGACCATGCTTGTTGGACACGTGAGGCTTCACGTCGGTGCTCGCAAGCCTTAGTGCCTTGTGGATTTATGCATGTGACAGTGGAAATAAATTAAAACGCCGAGAGACAGAACCTAAGAAGAACGGCCTGCAGGTATTGAGGCGTGGCAGCGGGCTCATCTCCCCGGGGCTGAGGCGCCGGGTTTGAGGACGCCCGGCAGCTTGTCGGAGCCTGGCACCTTCCACGGCCCGGGTGCCACGGCAGCTTTGCGCGCAGGGGCGCCCCCGGGGGGCCGCCCGCCCTGCCTGGACCCCGCCCGCGCCCCCGCCCGGCCCTCGACCTCCCGAGCGCCCCCGCCGCGGCCCGGGCTCACAAAGGCAGGTGCCGCGCCGGGGCCTCCGTGCCGGCCGAGCTCGGAGCCCGCTGTGGCCTGCAGCCCCTCCTTGTTGCTGGCCCGCGCCGCTTCGGCCACTGCGGGCCCAGGTGCCCTGGTCTCTGAGGAGGGCCTGCCGGCCTCAGGCTGCCCCAGGCCGCCAGGCACCTCCTCGAGCCCGGGTTGCACGGCCCTCTGCGGGCTGGCCGAGCGCTCGCTCTGCTCCCCAAGGCGCTGCTTCTTCTGGCTGCCGGCTGAAAGCTCCTTTGGTTTCCTAACATCGTGTTCCCTTTTGATATCCCAAGTTGGGTCTGGGCTTATCTGGTGGGAAGGGTCGGAGGGTGGGGCTGGATGTGATGGCGAGAATGGAGAGAGGACGTCCTCTAGGGAGACGCCTACTTCCGGCAGACCTGGGGAGGCGGCAGCGGGAGAACTCCAGGAGCCGGGTTCGTCTGTGGGGCAGGAAGCGCACGCATTAGGGCCCAACCGCACACGCTTTCCACGTCCCGCCACTTCCCTCCACGTTGGGAATGAGAGCAGGTGGCCGGGGACCCCCTGCTCTCAACGCCCCAAGCCACTGCCACCCCCACCCACACTGCCAAGAGTGTGGCAAGACCTCCCGCAAGACCTCCCCCCTGGGAAGGTCTTGTGTCCCCAAGACCTCCCCCCTGGGGTTCCCTGTTCCCATCCTCTACCTCGCCCCTTCCCTCCTTGGTGGTTCAGGAAAGTTGTTACAACGCCCAGGCCTAATCCATCCCTTTGCTCTGGCCCCTTCTAACTTTCTGGGGTGTCATCAGGTCTGACAGTCAGTCCTGTTTGGATATCTGACTCGGCAGAACGTAAATCACCTAGGGCAGCCGTGAAAAATACAGATGCTTCAATGGTCAGACCCAGAGCTTCCAGTAGGATAGGGCCACGGAAGGCCTCTGCATTTTTAAGAGGCATCCAGGTAATTCAGGAAATGATTGGAGAACCAGCTTTTGAGAAATACTGGCCTGCATTCTCTGGAAGAAGTTGGGCGAGTGACTTTCTCAGCAGTTCAGTGTCACTCAAGACATAATTCTTAGCGACCACCAGACAGAATTTGGATAAAGACACCTAAAAATGTTCATTTTTCTGGGGACAGGGGTGGGTAGTGTGACCAGGCTGGTGTGGAAGGAGGGACCCTTCTATGAGGCTCTGCTTTAAAGTGTTAGAAAGTTTTGCAGAAACTTTGACTTCCTGGATGGACACCCTTTAGGAGCTTGTGTGTGTGTGTGTGTGTGTGTGTGTGTAAATTATCTCCAACTTTCCTTTGGAGTTGTTATATTGTCAACCTGAGTTCCAAGATTCAAACAGGTAATATAAAGTTGTCTACTAGATGTTCAAACTTTATTGTTAAAACACAAATTATTTTATTTTGCAGGAACCTGAGGTTGGTTGGAGACAAGATGGCAGAGTAAAAGGACCTTGAACTCCCCTCCTTTCATGAGCATGCTGGTCACAACTAACTGCTGAACAGCCATTGATAAAAGACAGGAATCTACCAGAAAAGGATATTCTGCATCCAAAGAAAGACACAAGAAGAAACCACGAGATAGCGGTAGGAGGGGCACACTCACGATATAATCAAATCCTTTACCACCCGGGTGGGAGACCCACAAACTGGAGAATAATTACATTGCAAAAGTCCTCCCACAACCTAGAAGAAACAGGCATATTCTTAGAAAGGTACAGTCTCCCACGACTGAACCAGGAAGAAGTAAAAAAATAAGAATAGCCCAATGACAAGTACTAAAATTGAATCTGTGATTTAAAAACTCCCAACAAACAAAAGTCCAGGACCAGATGGTTTCATAGGCGAATTCTACCAAACATTTAGAGAAGAGTTAATTAACATCTATCCTGAAACTATTTCAGAGGAAGGGAAACTTCCAAACTCATTCTTTGAGGCCACCATCACCCTCGATTGAAAGACTCACATTATCCAAATGGACTGTGCTCCCTCAGGCAGTCCACAGATTCAGTGCAGCTCCTATCAGAGCCGCATGTGTTTCTCACGCGGGCTCCTCCCATAACCCAGTCTTCTCTTTACTTCTGCTCTTCCCTACCTCTGGTCTCCATGCAGCAGCCACAGCAATGTCTCTGAGACATCAATTTGATCATGCCATTCCTTTGCTTAAAACTTTTGGTGGATTCTCACTGCTCTTAGACTAAGATCATTAACAAAGCCCACAAAAGCTTGTCTCGTCTGGCCCCTGCCAGCCTCCCCAGCTTCACCTCCATTCATCCCCTGTGCCTCATCCACACTGGTCTTTGTGCAGTTACTCAAACGCACAAGCTCATTCTGTATTTTGGGACCATACATCATTGCTGACTCCTCTGCACCCCACAGTGATTCACATGGTGGGTTCTTTTTCATTCTTTAGGACTCCTAAATATTATCCAAGAGAACCCCAACCCACAGTAGGTACTCTGGTCTCCATGAGAGCTTCTTGTCTTTTTATTTCCTCATAGTGCTTATAGTTTGGAATTAATACTTGGCTGCCCCTTTGATTAACATAAGTCTCAATTAGTAGATTGTAAGTTTCATGAGGGCAGTGACCACACTGGTCTTGTGTATTACAGTGGACTTAACATCTAGCATAGTGCTTGACACAATAATACCTGTTCACTGTATATTTGAAGAAAAAATAAATCTACTGCACAAATAGAAATGGAAGACTTTCCAAGGGGAGGATGGTGGTGAAATGACGATGATGTCTGTTTGAAGTGTGAGAGGAAAGAAGGAAGTCTTCAGAAAGCAGAAGAAGGACACCAGTGACAGGAAGTCCATGGGGAAGAGTCCTCAGCTTTCCCTGGTGGCTCCTTGGATCCAGAGGGTAGAGTGGTTCCCAATCCAAGTCCATCTGATATAACAGATGTTCTTTCCTCTGTAATCTTCTCAGTTATAATGATAATAATGCCTTTGCTTAAAGGAACGTCATCCCTATGGAATCATGAATCAACATGCCAGTGAATGTTCAGATTAGCCCACAGGTAAGACAGAACCGAAGTATCTTACGCGCCCTTGAGCGAGAAGCAAACCCCTTTCCTAAGTTAGGATCAACTTTATTCCCCTTGCTGTCATCAGCTCTAGCCAGTTTGGATCTCTCCTAGAAAACAAACCAGTGAATACACATTACATATTACTAGTATATGGTGTACACACATTACACACGCACAAACACACACCATTATCTCTGGGTTAAAAGATGTATGACCTCTTAAATTATCTTATAGGAACCTGGCAATATTGAAAAAAAAAATGCTCTCTTTCACTTCGTATGTCCAAGCTTTAAAAAAAAAAAACCTTACCTACCGTGCTTCAACCACTCTTTTATTTGGCGATGGCACCCCACTCCAGTACTCTTGCCTGGAAAATCCCATGGACAGAGGAGCCTGGTAGGCTGCAGTCCATGGGGTCGCTAAGAATCAGACATGACTGAGCGACTTCACTTTCACTTTTCACTTTCATGCATTGGAGAAGGAAATGGCAACCCACTCCAGTGTTCTTGCCTGGAGAATCCCAGGGACGGGGGGGCCTGATGGGCTGCCGTCTATGAGGTCGCACAGAGTCGGACACGACTGAAGCGACTTAGCAGCAGCAGAGTGACAATAACCAGAGAGGTGATCTGCTAGGAATAAACTACTTATTGTAGTAAATATCTGTATTATTGGTTTTCCCAGGTGGCTCTTATTGACAGCAAAAATTTGTACAGAAGAAAGTCAAGGAAGAGTTGATTTTTTTCTGTGCTGAAGGGTTAAGGGAGACCCTTGGAAAGAAGGAAGGAAGCCAAGAATTGTTGCAGGGAAAGAGGATCTGTCTCCTGCTCTACCCCTTAGCTGATAGCCTCCAGGCTTCCAGCTTGGGCTGACTGGTCCCCCAAACCCTGAAAAAGAGTTCTGCACTTCTCTCCTCTCAGTGAGGGCTGGGGCCCGAAGCCTAATGGCTGCCTTTTGGATTAGGGTGTCCAGGAAAGTAATAGTACTATCACTACCGTTGGAATGAATAATATTAACAACCGCTAACACGGATTGAAGTGCTTCCTAGGCACCAGGAACTATTCTGAACTCTTAAGATGTATTTACTTACCTGTAAACTTGCACATTTACAGATGGGGAAACCAAGGCACAAAACGTTTACCTTGTTCAAGACTACATAGCAGAAGGTAATATAGCAGGGTTGTTGAAAGACTTTCTGAATGGGGTGAAGTTCTACATACTCAGCTGGAATACTGTCACTAGACTCCTTTGCCATCAGCTGTTTTGATTGGGGCTCATCTCTTCTAGGGCTGCATGATAGGAACTCCCATCTAAAGCACTGTCAGAGGCAGATCTATTATTATCCAAATAGTCTCTGAAATGCTATTTGTGTTTGAACCTTCGACACAGGAACAGTTACCAGAGCTGGGGTGTTATGTTGATCTGTGGAAATGCTGGGCATATTATTAGCTGGAATCGGAACAGTGAGATTAGATGTCTTAAGGTTGGGGATAATATTATATGCTTTAAAAATATCCCTCATGTTACCACACCTTGAACCTGAACTGAATTGAAAACACTCATCTACAGTGGAAAAATTGGGTAGCTGCATGTAAATCGTTGAAGTTAGAACGGATTCTCACACCATACACAAAAATAAACTCAAAATGGCTTTTAAAGACTTAAATATAAGACATAACATCGTAAAACTCCTAGAAGAGAATATATGCAAAACATTCTCTGACATAAACTGTGCCAGTGTTTTCTTTGGTCAGTCTCCCAAGGCAATAAAAAAGGAAACAAATGGGACCTAATCAAACTTAGAAGCTTATAAAAGATGTTCCTTATCGCTAATTATATTAGAGAAATGCAAATCAAAGCTACAGTGAGGTACCACCTCACAGTGGTCAGAATGGCCATCATAAAAACTCTGCAAATAACAAATGCTAGAGAGGATGTGGAGAAAAGGAAACTCTTCTACAGTGTTGTTGAGAATGTAAGTTGGTATAGCCACTGTGGAAAACAGTATAGTGGTTTTCCAGAAACCGCTAAGAAAACTAAAAATAGAATTAACATATGATCCAGCAATCCCACAACCTGAATGTCCATCCACAGATGAATGGATAAAGATCTGATGCATATATACATTGGAATACTACACACCAAAAAATAATGCCATTTGCAATAACCTAGATGCAACGAGAGATTATCATACTAAGTGGGGTAAGTTAGAGAAAAACAGATACCATATGATATCACTTACACATGGAATCTAAAATATGACACAAATGAACCTACCTATAAAACAGAAATATGGACATAGAGAACAGGCTGGTGGTTGCCAGAGGGGCGGGGGAGGGTGGGAGCTTGGGGTTAGCAGATGTAAGCTTTCATATATAGAATGAATAAACAAGGTCCTACCGTGTAGCACAGAGATATTCAGTATCCTATGATAAACCATAACAGAAAAGCATATAGAAAAAAGAATGTGCATATACTCACTTTACTGTAGAACAGAAATTACCACATTGTAAATCAACTAAACTTCAATAAAATATTAAAAGGATAAATATATAGTAATATAAAAAATATTCTAAATAGATATTGGAAACATCTTTTACATAAATACTTTTGCTGAAATGAATAAAATTTCTCAAAGAGATTTCTGGATTTGGTAAGTGTTATTTCTTATAAAAAACCTTTCTTGTTGCAATCTGCAGTTGACTGGGTTAGAGAATACTGATATGGTTATACGGAAATATATTTTCTTCTAGTTTAGAATATTACAAGAAAATATAAATGATTAGATCAAAGAACAGTAATGTGAAGTCATTTTGGTATTCAGAAGAAAAATCTTGTTAAGATGTGTTCAAACCTTAATGGCTCATTTGGATTTGTTCTACCATCATGAAGATCATTTTTTTTGGTAACAAAATATAAATAAAATGTGCATTTAAAAACATTTCAGAAAAAAGTATTTGATTCTGCTCTTTCTGAAGCAGTGTTTCCAGTCTGGAGGCACTGTTAATAGCCTTCAAATACGTATTTGTTTTACCTTTATTATCAGAGAGTGTAAACTAGGTGTTATAAACATCAATAACTTTAAAAACTGTGACTATATTTGTTTATTGATGTTTCACATCTATACTCTTTTGCAAGCATTATCAAAGGTGCAGCAGTAGTAAAGCCATGGCAAAATTTACTTCCATGGTTGAGGGCAAATCTCAGTGCTGCTGCTAAGTCGCTTCAGTCGTGTCCGACTCTGTGCGACCCCATAGACGGCAGCCCACCAGGCTCCGCCGTCCCTGGGATTCTCCAGGCAAGAATACTGGAGTGGGTTGCCATTTCCTCCTCCAGTGCATGAAAGGGAAAAGTGAAAGTGAAGTCGCTCAGTCGTGTCCGACTCTTAGCGACCCCATGGTCTGCAGCCTACCAGGCTCCTCCATCCATGGGATTTTCCAGGCAAGAGTACTGGATTGGGGTGCCATTGCCTTCTCCGAATCTCAGTGCATGGTGGGGCTATTAACAGTGGATCTACTATTTACTGTGTCCTAACTATCATAGCAGGTACTGTGCCATGTCACATATATTCTCTCTTAATCCTCACACCAGCTCTTAAGAAATGGTGCTGTCATCCCCATTTCACAGATGAGAAAACTGAGGCTTAGTTAAGCAATTTGCCAGGACCACTCAGCTAGTGAAAATCAAGATGACTGACTACATAAAATTCCAGAGCCCAAGCCCCAAGTGTTACTATATTTTAGTGCTTCTGGTACTTGAGTGCTTCCTAACTTTTTCCACATCAGGAAACACATGGAAGAAGAGCTTATTGAGACGTTGCACTGGAGTAAACTGAAGCCGATGGTCAAGGTCTACAGGTAACAGCCAAGTGTGCCCCGAGGGCTAAAGAGAGTCCATATCCCAGTGTAACCCATCAGAGGGGTGTCATGGAGAACAGGTTTTGAAATTCAGCTTTTTTTATTTTTAAACAAGGTACATCTTGATAATCCATATTGAACTAGGGGTGTGGGGATGCCCACGGACCAGTCTTAATTAATAAACTACCTATATTACAAGATAGAAGATAGAAGAGAAAGAAGAGAAGAGAAACATGTCGGTTTATTTATTCCAAGCATGTTTTAGAAAGCAACACATTCTTCTAAATTAAAATCTTAAAAGTCCAATACGTAAAACAGATAAAAGCCGGACATCTTTGGTTGGCTGAGTGGAGCCACAGTCTCTCCCATTCACCCCCAAGCCCACCTGCAATGGCTCCTCTGGCCATTTCTCAGGAACCTGGAAGCTCTAACAGAATAGTCTGAAAACCACTGCCCATTAGGGGTGGGAAGAGGAAACAGTCAAGGAAGATTTGTGCAATAGGCTTTTTTCTAAGTGGCAGTAGCCAGGATTTAGGCTTCAGAGACAGGAGATAACTGACAGAAGAGAAGCAGGTGGAGATGTCTAGCACCCCTGGGTGCTAGACTTCACCTTCCAGAATCCTGCCTGGGCTGGCTGCTGACCTAGAGCCTCAGTGCTCTGCTAAGTAGGAAGTGGCCCCATTTGTCTTAAAGTCGGTCAGCATCTTGTGGAGAGAAGAGTATCCAGAAAGTCGGTCAGCATCTTGTGGAGAGAAGAGTATCCAGAGCAGCCAGGCTTTGAGCCCTAGCCACACTTGTGGCTCAGCTGGTAAAGAATCCACCTGCAATGTGGGAGACCTGGGTTCTATCCCTGGGTTGGGAAGATCCCCTGGAGAAGGGAACGGCTACCCACTCCAGTATTCTGGCCTGAAGAATTCCATGGACCATATAGTCCATGGGGTTGGAAAGAGTCGGACACGACTGAGCGACTTTCACTTTTACTTCACTTTAACCAAACACTTGGGGAGGGGTGAGTGGCGGTGAACTCGGGCAGGTTACGTAACCCTTTCCAGCTTCAGTTTCTCAACAGAAAATGAGAACTGAGAATTAGGGAATGTTTGCTCTGCTTCCATCACAGAAGTATGCATAATCACATAGAAGAATATATATGTGAATGTTCATATATGTGTCAGCCATAACATTCATAGTTTGAACCCAAATAAACAGATCATGCAGCTCAATGTGAAGAAAAATTGAAATGTGTAGATATCTAAATAGACAGTCTCCAAAGAAGATATCAGTTCAGTTCAGTCACTCAGTCGTGTCTCTTTGTGACCCCGTGAATTGCAGCACGCCAGGCCTCCCTGTCCATCACCAACTCCCAGAGTCTACCCAAACCCATGTCCATCGAGTCAGTGATGCCGTCCAACCATCTCATCCTCTGTTGTCCCCTTCTCCTCCTGCCCCCAGTCCTACCCAGCATCAGGGTCTTTTCCAATGAGTCAACTCTTCGCATGAGGTGGCCAAAGTATTGGAGTTTCAGCTTCAACATCAGTCCTTCCAATGAACACCCAGGATTGATCTCGTTTAGGATTGATTGGATCTCCTTGCAGTCCAAGGGACTCTCAAGAGTTTTCTCCAACACCACAGTTCAAAAGCATCAATTCTGCGGCGCTCAGCTTTCTTCACCGTCCAACTCTCACATCCATACATGACCACTGGAAAAACCATAGCCTTGACTAGATGGACTTTAAAGTAATGTTTCTGCTTTTAAATATGCTGTCTAGGTTGGCCATAACCTTCCTTCCAAGGAGTAAGCGTCTTTTAATTTCATGGCTGCAATCACCATCTGCAGTGATTGTGGAGCCCCCAAAAATAAAGTCTGACACTGTTTCCACTGTTTCCCCATCTATTTCCCATGATGTGATGGGACCAGATGCCATCCACGATCTTAGTTTTCTACAGATGGTCAAAAAGGACATGAAAATATGTTTAATACCACCTACTATCACAGAAATGCAAAACAAAACTACAATTACTTCCCACAAGTAGAACGGCCCTCACTAAAATGTCTATATGCAATAAATGTGGAGGAGGGCATGGAGAAAGAATTCTCCTACACTGTGGGTGGGAATGTAACCTGGTAAGAGCCATTATGAAGGTCACTGTGCTGGCTCAGATGGTAAAGAATCTGCCTGCAATGTGAGAGACCTAGGTTAGATCCCTGGAGATCCCTTGGAGGAGGGCATGGCAACCCACTCCAGTATTATTGCCTGGACAATACCCATGGACAGAGGAGCCTGGTGGGCTATAGTCCATAGTGTCTCAAGTAGTCAGACATGACTGAATGACTAAGTTTAGCACATTAAGGTTCCTAAAAAACAAAGCTATCATATGATCCACAATCCCACACCTGGGAATGTACTGAAGAAAACAATAAGGTAAAAGTACATGCCTCCCAACGTCATTGCAATACTACTTCCAATAGCAAAGACCTGGAAGCCACCAAACTGTCTATTAGCAGATGCGTGCATAAGGATGTGGTACACGTATACAATGGAATATTGCTCAGTCATAAAGGAATGCCACTTGGGACAACACCGCTGGATTTGGAGATGATCATACTGTGGGTAACAAGTCACACAGAGAAAGACAGATAGCATGATACCAGGTTGAGGTGGAAACAAAATGGATAGAAATACACAAATTAACAAAACAAAAATACACAGACATAAGAAACTTGTGGTTACTAAAGAAAGGTGCGAGAGAGGGACAGATTAGCACTTTGGGATTAGCATATCTGTAGATACTGAACAAGGACCTACTGTCCAGCACAGGATGTTTACTCAACAATCTGGAATAAGCTATCTGGGAAAAGTGGCCAAAAATGAGTACACATAGCCCTATGTATAACTGAATCAAGCTGCTTGACAAGGAAAACAAACCCAAGTTTATCAACTGTATTTCAGTAGAAATAAAAATGAAATAATATAAACAGGAGTGACACCTAGTATAGTCTCCTCCTCACACCTGGGTGAACAGGGCTGGTGGGACATCCCTGAGCCTGAGCAGCTAGGGTCCTAAGGCTGGACTGTCCTAAGGCTGAGGGAGCGAGAAGGATGGGGCAGGAAAGGAACCCTTAGGCCTGCACTGCCTGATCCCTCCACATGGGATCACAGGCCCCAGATCCAGGCGGAGCATCTGACAGCAAAGCCAGGTCTAGTGCACCCAAAGGTGATGGACCCTGTGGGTTGCAAGACCTTGAGAAGTCACTTTGTCTCCAAGTCTCCTGGTGCTGGGGTTCCCACATCTGGCCTCCTTCCTTAGAGTCACCCCACCTATAGACCACGGCACCCTCATCACAGCACTTTTGCAAGAGTTGATATTTGTCCCAGGGTGAAGGGTAAGGGAAATCAGAAGCCATGGGTGTGTGTTCTGGCATATCTATTTTCATTTACATTCCAGGAGCAGGACTTTGCCTAAACTCCCTCTTTCTTGAGTAACCAGAAGTGAGGAGGAAGAAATTCTGCCTTCTTGTGGCCGTTTCCCGTAACTACAACTTTAAAACTAGTACTTAGGGGAATCACAAGTATAAGGCTTATAGGTAAATAATGAAGCCTGCCCTCAAGAAATGTGCTGTGGTAGGTAATCAAAAGAAAATCCAACACAGGGGCAACATTCAAGAAGCCCATTTCAAGAGAGAGGCCATTTTAATTTTACTCAAATGGGTACTCCAAAAATGTTTATTTTTCTTTGTAGACATGGGAAGATGGTCCACATTGCTCATTATCCTAGAAATGTAAATCAAAATTACAACAAGGTAACACTTTGCACAAGTCCAAGTGGCCATCATCAAAGAGTCTACAAGCAGTAAATGTTGCAGAGGGCCTAGAAAAAAGGAATCTCCTAAACTGTGGGTGAGGATGGCACCTCATAAGAGCCACTTCAGAGGACATTATGGAGGTTCCTTCAAAAAGGAAATTACAGTGACCACAGGATCAGCAATCCCACGCCTGGACATATACCTGAAAAAAAACCTCAAAGGCAAAAAACATGCACCCAAACATCATTGCAATAATGCTTTCAAGTGCCAAGACCTGGAAACCACCCAACTGTCCATCCATCAGCAGATGAATGCATAAAGAAGATGTGGTACCTGTATACACGGGAACATTGCTCAGCTATAACAAAGAATAAAATAATGCCACTTAAAACAACACAGGTGGACTTGGCAATGATCATACTATGGGAACTGATCAGAGAGACAAAAACAGATAGTATATGATATTACTTTGAAGTGGGATCTAAAAATGGATAGAAATACACGAATTGACAAAACAGAAACACAGTCAGAGACTTGGAAAAGAAGCTTACGGTTACCAAATAAGAAAGGTACAGAAAAGGGATAAATTAGCACATTGGGATTAATACACTGATACCTCTAAAATAGATAATCCACAGGCTCTACCATTCAGCACAGGGAATCTACTCAACACTCTGGATGATACTATCTGGGAATAGTCTGAAAGGAGCAGGTGCACCCTATGTATAACTGAATTGAGCTGCTTGACATATAAAACAAACACAAATTTATAAATCAACTGTACTGCACTAGAAACTAAAAATTAAATGAAGATATCATTAAAAGGAATGATGCCTACTATAGGCACCTCTCGTTTGGGTGCCAGGACATACCCAGAGCCTAAACCAGATTGAGTCAGAAGGCTGGACTGTCCTTTAGCTGAAAGGGATGAAAAGGATGTACCAGGAAAGGAAGCCCTTTGGGCCCTTAGTGCCTGGTCCCTCCATGTGGGACCACAGTCCCCAGGTCACATCGGGCCCTTCAGCAGCAAAGCCAAGCACAGTGCACTCAAAGGATGATGGGCCCTCAGGTTTCCAGGACTTTGAGGAGTCCCCTGGTCTCCATGTCCCCTGGTGCTGGGGTTCCCACTCCAGTCTCCTTCCTTACAATCACCCCACCCCTTACAGCTCCCTCACCACCGCACTTTTGTAGAGGTTGGGATTTGTTCCTGGATGAAGGGTAAGGGGATGAAAGTAGGGAGACACAGCCCTGCGTCTGTATCCTGGCACATTCTGCCCTCCTTTACAACCTAAGAGCAGGACTGTCCCTAATCATCCCCTCACCCTGGTTACCAAAGGTGGAGAGGATGGACTCCTGCCACCTTGTGGCTATTTCATAAACTACAACTTAAAATCAGTGCTTTGGGGAATCGCACTCACAAAGTTATAACCTAGGTTCATTTAAAAAAAAAAAAGGACCTCAAGAATTGTAAAGTCATACTTTAAAAATATTTTTTAAAAAGGCCAACTTTCAAGACGTTCATTTCAGGAGAAAAGTCATTTCAACTTTACTCTTTTTTTTTTTTTTTTAATGTAAACTACTTGGAAAGATGGTCAACATCCCTCATTATCAGAGAAGTGTAGATCAAAATTAAAATGAGGTACATCCTTGCACCAATTAGAGCAGGCATCATCAAAAAGTCTGCAGCAGTAAATGCTGGGAAAGGTGTGGAGAGATGAACTCTCCTGCACTGTGGGTGGGAATGTGGCAAGAGCCACTAGGAAGGACACTATGGAAGTTCCTTAAAAAAGGAAGTAAATGCTACCACATGATCTGCAATCTCACCTCTGGAAAGATCCCCGACAAAAACCCTAAGGGGAAAGAAACACGCACCGTAATGTCATTGCAACATTACTTTCAACAGACACAACCCAGAAGCCACCAACTGTCCATCAGCAGACGAATGCATAAGGAAGATGTGCATGTATACAAGGGAATAAATTAATGCTACTTTCAACAACATAGGTGGACTCGGAGATGATCGTATTATGGGTAGCAGGTCATACAGAGAAAAACAGATAGCATACATATCACGCTGGGGTACAATCTAAAAATGGATAGAAATACATGAATTGACCAAACAGAAATACACTCAGAGGCTTAGAAAAGAAACCTATGGTTACGGGAGAGGGATAAATTAGCATGTGCAATTATTATGAAAACTAGTATCTGTATAGATAATCAACAAGGACCTATTGTTCTGTACAGGGAACGCTAGTCAACACACTGGAAAAAGGCTATCTGGGAAAAGGGGGCAAAAACCAGTAGATGTATTAGTATGTATAACTGAATGCATGTGCTTGATGGGGAAAACAAAAGCAACATTGTTTATCATCTCTGTTCCAATAGAAATAAAAATGATACAAAACTATAAACAGGAATGATGTCTACTATATTCCCCTCAGGCTTGGGTGTTTGGTGCTGGTGGCACATCCCAGGAGCCTGAGCAGCTAGGGTCCCAAGGCTGGACTGTCCTAAGGCTGAGGAAGCGAGAAGGATGGGGCAGGAAAGGAACCCTTAGGCCTGCACTACCTGGTCCCTCCGCATGGGATCACAGGCTGCAGATCCAGGCGGGGCATCTGACAGCACAGTCAGGTCTAGTGCACCCAAAGTATTATGGACCCTGTGGGCCGCACGACTTTGAGGAGTCCCCTGGTCTCCATGTCTCCTGGTGCTGCGATTTGTTCCTGGGTGAAGGGTAAGGGGATGGAAGTGGGGAGACAGAAGCCCTGGGTATGTGTTCTGGCACATTCAGCTCTCATTTACAACCGCAGACTTTCCCTCATTTCCCCCTTGCCCAAGTAACCAGAGCTGGGGAAAAAGAAATCCTGCTGCCTCGTGGCCATTTATGATTACCACAGCTATAAAATCCGTGCTATGAAATCTGCCCTCAAGAAATGTGCTGTGCTAAGTAATCAAAAGCAAATTCAAAACGCAGCCACTTTCAAGAAGCTCTTTATAAGAGAAGCTATTTCAATTTTCCTTAAAAATCCTTTAAAAAAAACAAACAAACATAAAAGACACAGAAAGATGCTCAACACTGCTCAATATCAGAGAACTATAAATCAAAACTAAAACGAGGTTCCACCTTGCACCAGTCTGAGTGGCTATTGTAGAAAAGCTTACAAGCAGTAAATTTTGGGGATCACATGCAGAAAAGGAATGCTCCTGTGCTGTGGGTGGCAGGAGCGATTATGAAGGATACTCTGGATGTTCCTTAAAAAACAAAATGATAGCTACCACATAATCCACAATTCCACTCCAGGGCATATATATGACAAAAACCCTAAGGCTAAAGACACATGTACCCCAACATCATTGCAAAACTACTTTCAACAGTCATGACGTGGAAGCCACCAGACTATCCATCAGCAAACAAACGCATAAAGATGATGTGGTACACGTATAATAATACAAGGGAATACAGTTCAGACAAGAAAAGGAATACAGTAATGTCACCACCTACAACATAAGTGGACCTGGAGATGATCATACTATGGGACACAGGTTAGAGAAAGACAGAAAGCTTATGATATTATGTTGAGGTGGAATCTCAAATTGGATAGAAATACATGAATTTACAAAACAGAAAAACTCTCAAGAGACAGAAAAAACTTAAGGTTACCAGAGGGGAAAGGTGCGGGAGAAGAACAAATTAGCATGTGGGATTAATACATGAACACTGATTTCTGTACTAGATACTCAACAAGGCCCTCCTGTCCAGCACAGGGGACTCTACTCAACACTCTGGAAGAAGCTATCTGGGAGGGTCTGAAAATGAGTAGATGTACGCCTATGTATAACTAAGTCAAGCTGTGTGACACCTAAAACAAACAACATTATAAATCAACCATACTCAAATAGATATTGAATATTAAATGAAAATATTAAAAGCAACAATGCCTATTATATTCACCTCTTGCCTGGGTGTTCAGGCCTGGTAGGATGTCCCTGGAGCCTGAGCCAGGTAGGGTTCTAGGTTGGACTGTCTTAAGGCTGAGGGAGCTGGGAAGGATGTGCCAGGAAAGGAACCCTTTGGCCTGGTCCCTCTCCTGAGACCACTGTCTCATGATCCACGTGGGCTATGGGCCAACTAAGTCAAGCCTAGTGCACCCAAAGGGTGATGCGCCCTGTGAGCTGCGAGACTTTGAGGAGTCACCAGGTCTCCGTGTCTCCTAGTACTGGGGTTTCCACCTCCAGCCTCCTTCCTTACAGTGACCCCACCTAGATCACAGCACCCTCATCACAGCACTTTTGTAGAGGCTGGGGTTTGTTCCCGGGTGAAGGGTAAAGGGGTGGAAGTGGTGAGGCATAAGCCCTGTGGATTCTGCCACATTCTGCTCTCATTTACAACCCACAGCAGGAATTTCCCTTATCTCCACCTTACCAGAATAGTAACCAGAGGAGGGGAAAAAGAAATCCTGCCACCACGTGGCCATTTCCCAAAACTACAACTTTAAAACCAGTCTTCCGGCCATGCGTTCACAAGGCCTGTGTGGTTATTAATGAAAACAGCCCTCAAGATATGTACTTTGTAGGTAATGGAAAGAAAATTCAAAAAACGTATCTTTAAGAAGTCCATTTCCAAAGAGAAGCCATTTCAATTTTACTCAATAATGCTTTTGTTTTTATAAAAGGACAGGGAAAGATGTTCAACATCACTTATTACCAGAGAAATGTAAATCACAACTACAAGGATTTACCAGACGCCATCATTCAAAAGTCTACAAGCACTGATTTTGGGGATGGCATGGTGAAAAAGATCTCTCCTATGCTCTGGGTGGGAATGTAACCTGGTGAGAGCCACTGCAAACGACGTGATGGAGGTTCCTTTAAAAACGAAATGAGAACTACCACATGATCTGTAATCCCACTCCTGGGCATATACCTGATGAAATCTCTAAGATCAAAGACACATGAGCCTCAAGGCCATTGCAACACTACTCTCAAGAGCCAAGACATGGAAGCCACCGAACTGTCCATTAGCAGGTGAGTGCATAAGGATGTGGTACATATATACAAAGGAATATTGCCTACCATAACAAAAGGAATAAAGTAATGTCACTTGGAACAACACATAGGTGGATTTGGAGATGATCATACTATGGGAAGCAGGTCAGATAGAGGAAGACAGATAGCATATGACATCAGGCTGAGGTGGAAACTAAAATGGATAGAAAAACATGAACTGAAAAAACAGAAATACCCAGACATAAAAAAGTAAACTTTTGGGTCACAAGGCCCTACAGGTAAATAATAGCCTGCCCTGAAGAAATGTGCTGTGGTAGGTAATCAAAAGAAAATTCAAAACAAGGTCATAATTTAAGAAGCCCATTTCAAGAGAGAGGCCATTTCAATTTTACTCAAATTGTGACTCAAAAAATTTTTACGTTTTCTTTTTTCCTGTAAAGGACATAGAAAGATGCTTTACATCACATATTATCATAAAAATGTGAATCAAAACTATAATAACGTACCACCTAACACTAGTCTGAGGGGCCATCATCAAAATATCTACAGGCAGTAAGTGTTGCAGAGGACCTAGAGAAAAAAAGGATTCTCCTAAGCTGTGGGTAGGGATGGTACCTGGTAAGAGTAACTACAGAGAACATTGTGGAGGTTCCTTAAAAATGAAATTACAATGCCCACTGGATCAGCAATCCAACTCTTGGGAATATACTTGAAGAAAACCCAAAGGTAAAAGACGCGTGCACCCAAACGTTATGCAGTAACACTTTCAATCACCAAGAAACCAACAAACTGTCCATCAGCAGATGAATGCATCAAGAAGATGTGGGGCATGTACACAAGGGAACATCGCTAAGCCATAAAAAAGAAAAAAATAATGCAACTTGTAACAACTCAGGTGGAGCTGGAGATGATCATACTGTGGGACGTCGGTTAGATAAAGACAGATAGCATATATATCATGTTGAGGTGGAATCAAAAAATGGATAGATACACCCTAATTGGGAAAACAGACACATCCTCAGAGACTTAGAAAACTATATGTACCAGAGAAGAAAGGTGGGAAAGAGGGAAAAATTAGTACATGGGATTAATATATGAACACTGATATATGTAATAAATAATCAACAAGCACCTTCTGTCCTGCACAGGGAACTCCACTCAACACTCTGCAAGATACTACGTGGGAAATGAAGCCAGAAACGAGTCGATGGAGCCCTGTGTGTAACTGAATTGAGCTGCTAGACACCAAAAACAAACACAGCACTGTTTATCAACTGTGTGCCAACAGAAATAAAAAATGAACTGAAAACATAAATAGGAAGGATACCTACTCCATTCCCCTCATGCCTGAGTGGTTGGAGCTGGGGTACATACCTTCTGGCTCAGCTGGGTTGGGTCTTCAGGCTGGACTGACCTAAGGTTGAGGGAGTGGGCATGATGTGCCAGGAAAGGAACTGCCTTAGACTCATAGTGCCTGGTCCCTCTGCACGGGACCACAGTCCCCATATCCAGGCAGGTTATCTGACATCAAAGCCAGGCCTAGTGCACCCAAAGGATGATGGAGCCTCTGGGTTGCAAGTCCTTTGAGGAGTCACCTGGTCTCACATCTCCTGGTGCTGGGGTTCCCACCTCCAGCCTCACTCCTTACTGTTATCCTGCCTATAGATGACAGCTCTCTCACCACAGCACATTTGCAGAGGTTTGGATTTACCCTGGATGAAAAGGGGGTAGAAATGGTGAGACAGAAGCCCTGGGTGTGGGTGTTGGCACATACTGCGCTCATCTACAACCCAAGACTTTCCCTCATCTCCCCCTTGCCAGAGCCACCAGGGGTGAGGAGGAAGAAATCCTGCCACCTCATTGTCATTCCCATAACTACAGCGTAAAATCAGTGCTTAGGGGAATTGCATTCACAAGGCTACTAATGAAAACTCCCCTCAAGAAATGTGCTGAGGTAGGTAATGCAAAGAAATTTCAAAACTACAGCCAACTTTCAAGAAACCCATTTCAAGAGAGAAGCCATTTCAATTTTTCTCAAAAATATTTTGTTTTGTTTTTTAATGTAAAAAGGCCATGGAAAGATGCTCAACATTGCTCATTATCAGAGAAACGTAAAGAAAAACTATGAGGTACTGCCTTGCACCAGTCCAAGCGGCCATCAAAGAAAAGCCTACAAGCAATAAATGTTGGGGAGGGTGTGGAGAAAAAGAACTCTCCTATGCTCTGGGTGGGAATGCAACCTGGTAATAGACACTATGAAGGATACTATGGAGGTTGCTTAGAAAACGAAATGAGAGCTACCACATGATCCACAATTCTACTGCTGGGCATATACCTGAGGAAAGTCCTGAGTCAAAAGACACATGTACCCCGATGTCATTGCAACACTACCTTCAATAGTCAAGACCTGAAAGCCACCACACTGTGCACCAGCAAATGAATGGATAAAGATGATGTAGTACATGTATACAGGGGAATATTGCTCAGACAAGAAAAAGAACAAAGTAATGTCACTTCCTACACATGAATGGATCTGGAGATGAGCATACTATGGGAAGCAGGTTCAAGACATAGAGCATATGATACCACTTCGTGGTGGAATCCACAAATGTATAGAAATACACAAATTTACAAAACAGAAACACACTCAGACTCAGAAACTTAAAGTGACCAGAGGGGAAGGGTGCTGGAGAGGGGTAAATTAGCACGTGGGATAAATATATGAACACTGATACTGTAATAGATAATCAACAAGGACCTCCTGTCCAGCACAGGGAACTTGATTCAACACTCTGGAAGAAACTATCCGGGAAAAGAGGCCAAAAATGAGCAGATGCATCCATATGTAAAACTGAATTAAACTGCTTGGCACCAAAAACAAACACAACACTGTTAATCAAGTGTATTCCAATAAACGCAAAAACAAAATGAAAATATAAACCAGAAGCATGCCTGCTATATTCCCCTCATGCCTGGGTGATCTGGGCTGGTGGGACCTCCGTGGAGCCTGAGTTGATTAGCATTCTAAGAACGGACTGTCTTAAAATTGAGGGAAAGGAACACCCTTGGACCCCTAGTGTCTGGTTCCTTTGCATGGGACCACAGTCTGAAGATCCAGGTGGGCTACTTGACAACTAACCCAGGCCTACTGCACCCAAAGGATGATGGACCCTCTGGTTTTAAGACTTTGAGGAGTCACCTGGTCTCCATGTCTCCTGGTGCTGGGGTTCCTACCCCTAGCCTTTTTGACAGTACTCTCATCACAGGGTTTTTGTAGGGACTGAGGTATTTTTGGGGGGCAGAGTGTAAGAGGGTGGAAGTGGTGAGACAGAAGTCATGAGTGTGTGTTTTCTGGCACACTCGGCTCTCATTTACAACCCAGGAGCAGGCCTTTCCCTCATCTGCCCCTTGCCCCATAACCAGTTGGGGGGAAGTGAAATTCTACCACCTGGTGGCCATTTCCTATAACTGCCACCTTAAAACCAGCGTTTAGGGGAATGGCATTCACAAGGCCTGCTGGTTCTTAATGAAAACTGCCCTCAAGAAATGTGCTGTGGTAGGTAATTGAAAGAAAATTCAAAACACAGTCAACTTTCAGGAAACCCATTTCAAGAGAGAAGCCCATTTCAAGAGAGAACTTTCAATTTTCCTCAAAAAAAAATTTTTTTCCCCTATGTAAAGGACATGGAAAGATGCTCAGCGTCGCTCCTTAATGGAGACGTGTAAATGAAAACTACAGTAAAGTACCACCTTGCACCAGTCCAAGCAGCCATCATAGAAAAGTCTACAAGCAGTAAATGTTGGGGAGAGTGTGGAAAAAGAACTTTCCTATGCTGTGGGTGGGAATGTAACCTGGTAAGAGCTGCTTTGAAGGACACGATGGAGTGGAGGTTCCTTTAAAAATGAGATGAGAGCTACCACAGGATCCTCAATCCCATCACTGGGCATACACCTAACAAAAACCCTAAGGCAGAAGACAGACAAACCCCAAGGTCACTGCAACACTACTTTCATTAACCAAGACCTGGAAGCCACCAAACTTTCTATCAGGAGTTGAAATCATAAAGAAGATGTGGCACTTATATACAGGGAATGTGCCTTAGCCATAAAAAAAAGAATACAGTCCCATTTGCAACAACACTGGAGGACCTAGAGATTATCATATTACTGGAAGGACTTCAGGTAAAGACAAATAGCATATGATTCTACCACTTTGAGGCAGAATCTAAAAATGTATAGAAACACATGAATTTACAAAACAGAAACACACTGATAGTCCTAGAAAAGAAACTTATGGTTGCCAAAGGGGAAAGTGGGGAAGAAGGATAAATCAGCACGTTGGGATTAACATATGAACACTGATACTTCTAAAATTGATAATTAAGAAGGGCTTCCCTAGTGGCTCAGCTGGTGAAAATTCTGCCTGAGATGTGGGGGACTTGGGTTTGATCCCTGGGTTGGGAAGATCCCCTGGAGAAGGACATGGCAACCTACTCCAGTGGGTTGAGAATCCTATGAACAGAGGATGCTGGTGGGCTACAGTCCATGGGATTGCAAAGAGTTGGACATGACTGAGCAACTAAGCATAGTACAAGAAGGAATTGTTGTTCAGCCCAGGGAACTCGACTGAACACTCTGGAAGATGCTATCTAGGAAAAGAATCTAAAAACGAGTAGATGTACCCCTATAACCGAACAAATCTGGTTCATGTCCAAAAGAAATGCAACATTGTTATTCAACTATACTCCAATATTAACTAAAAAAGAAACGAAAATATATGAACAGAAAGAATGCCTACAATATTCCCCCTACACATGGGTGTTGGTGTTGGTGGTACATCCCTAGAGCCTGGGATGGCTAGGGTCCTAAGGCTGGACTGTCCTAAGGCTGAGGGAGCTGGGAAGGATGTGGCAGGTAAGGAACCCTCTTGGACCCAAAGTGCCTGGTTCTTCTGCATGGGACCATAGTCCCCAGGACCAGGAGTGCCATCTGACAACTAAGCCAAGGTCCGTGCACCCAAAGGATGCTGGCCCCTCTGAGCTGTAGGTCCTTTGAGGAGTCACCTGTTCTCCATGTGTCCTAGAGCTGGGGTTTGCACCTCCAGTCTCCTTTAGAGTTGCCTCAGCTCTGGACTTCAGCACCCTCATAGTGTGCTTTTGCACAGGTTGGGATTTTTCTGGGTGTGAAGGTAACGCAGAAGTAATAATACACCAGCTCTTGGGTGTTTTTTTTTCTGGCACATTCCCCTCTTTTACACCCAGGAGGAGACCTTTCATGAAGGCTCTCGTTGCTGGAAGAACCAGATTTGGGCATGAAGAAACCCTGCCACCTTGTGGTAAAAAGGTGGCAAAAACATTTCTGGTAAAAACAACTTTAAAACCAGTGACTTTGGAAACTTCACAAATGGCAACCCACTCCAGTATTCTTGCCTGGAGAATCCCAGGGACAGAGGAGCCTGGTGGGCTACAGTCCATGGGGTCGCAAAAAGTCGGACACGACTGAAGCGACTTAACACACATATTCACAAGGCCTGAAGGGCTGTCAGTGACAGTATCCCTCAAGAAATGTCTTGGAGTAGCAGGCTTTCAAGAAGACAATTTGAAGACAAATTGTATTCACACCATTTTTTTTTAACTTATGAAAAGATGCTTAGCATTACTCACTATTAGAGAAACGCAAGTCAAAACTACAGTGAGGTATCACTGGCACAAATCGAGTGGTCATCATCAAAAAGTCTACAAAGAATAAATGCTGTGGAGGGCATGGGCAAAAGGGTACTGCCCTACACTGTTGGTGGGGATGTAAATTGGTAATAGGCTCTATGGAGAAGAGCATGGATGTTCCACAAACTAAATAAACTAAAAATAGAGCTATCACATGATCCCAAATACCTTACCTGGGCATACACTTAAACCAGAATTCAAAAAGATGCATGTATCCCAGCGTTGATTCCAGCACTATTTACAATAGCCAGGACAAAAAAGCAATGAAAGTGTCCATAGATATGTGGATAAAGAAGATGTGGTACATATATGGAAGTGAATATTACTCAGCCATAAAAAGAATGAAATAATGCCATTTATAGCAACATAGCTGGACCTGGAGATGATCATACTCAGTGAAATAAGTCAGGGAAAGAAAAATATCGTATGATATAAATTATAGGTGGAATCTAGTAATAGATGGCGTCCCTGGTGACTCAGTGGTAAAGAACCCACCTGCAATGCAGGAGACCTGAGTTCAATCCCTGGATCGGGAAGACCCCTTAGAGAAGGAAATGGAAACCCACCCAGTATTCTTGCCTGGGAAATCTCATGGACAGAGGAGCCTGGCAGGCTACAGTCCATGGGGTTGCAAAAGAGGTGGACAAGACTGAGAGACTAAACAATAATTATAGATATAAATGAACTTATTTACAAAACCGAAATGGACTCACAGCTTTTAAAAACAAAGTTATGGTTACTTAAGGGGATAAGTTTCAGGAAAGGATAAAGTAGGCGATCTCTTCAAGAAAATTGGAGATGCCAAGAGAACATTTCATGCAAAGATGGGCATAATAAAGGACAGAAATTGCAAGGACTTAACAGAAGCAGAAGAGATTAAGAAGAGATGGCAAACAGAAGAACTGTACAAAAAAGGACTTATCTAATGACCTGGATACCCACGATGGTGTGGTCACTCACCTAGAGCCAGATATTCTGGAGTGTGAAGTCAAGTGGGCCTTAGGAAGCATTAGTATGAGCAAAGCTAGAGGAGGCGATGGAATTCCAGCTGAGCTATTTCAAATCCTAAAAGATGATGCTGTGAAAGTGCTGCACTCAATATGCCAGCAAATTCGGAAAACTCAGCAGTGGCCAAAGGACTGGAAAAGGTCAGTTTTCATTCAAATCCCAAAGTAGAGCAATGCCAAAGAATGTTCATACTACCATATAGCTGTGCTCATTTCACATGCTAGCAAGATAATGCTCAAAATCCTTCAATAGTATGTGAACTGAGAACTTCCAGATGTACAAACTGGATTTACAAAAGGCAGGGAAACTTGAGGTCAAATTGCCAACATTCACTGGATCATAGAAAAAGCAAGGGTGTTCCAAAAAACATCTACTTCTGCTTCATTGACTACACTAAAGCCTTTGACTGTGTGGATCACAACAAAATGTGGAAAATCCTTAAAGAAATGGGAATACCAGGCCACCTTACCTGCCTCCCGAGACACCTGTAAGCAGGACGAGAAGCAACAGTTAGAACCAGACATGGAACAACAGACTGGTTCAAAATTAGGTAAAGGAGTTCATCAAGGCTGTATACTGTCACCCTGCTTATTTAATTTATATGCAGAGTACATTATGTGAAATGTCAGGCTGGATGGAGCATAAGCTGGAATCAAGATTGCCGGGAGAAATATCAATAACCTCCGATATGCAGATGACACCACCCTTATGGCAGAAAGTGAAAAGGAACTAAAGCTTCTTCATGAGGGTGAAAGAGAAGAGTGAAAAAGCTGGCTTAAAACTGAACATTCAAAAAATGAAGATCATGGCATCCAGTTGCAACACTTCATGGCAAATAGATGGGGAAAAAGTAGAAACAGTGACAGACTCTACTTTCTTGGGCTCCAAAATCACTGTAGATGCTGACTGCAGCCTCAAAATTAAAAGACACTTGCTCCTTGGAAGAAAAGCTATGACAAACCTAGACAGCATATTAAAAAGCAGAGATAACCGACTTTGCCAACAAAGGTCCGTCTAGTCAAAGCTATGGTTTTCCCAGTAGTCATGTATGGATGTGAGAGTTGTACCATAAAGAAGGCTAAGTGCCGAAGAATTGATGCTTTCTAACTGTGGTACTGGAGAAGAGTCTTGAGAGTCCCTCGGACAGCAAGGAGATCAAACCAGTCAATCCTAAAAGAAATGAACCCTGAATATTCATTGGAAAGACTCATGCTGAAGCTGAAGCTCCAATACTTTCGCCACCTGGTGCGAAGAGCCAACTCATTGGGAAAGAACCTGATGCTGGGGAAGTTTGAAGGCAGGAGGAAAAGGGGACAACAGAGGATCAGATGGTTGGATGGCATTACTGACTCAATGGACATGAGTCTGAGCAAGCTTCAGGAGATAGTGAAGGACAGGAAGCCTGGTGTGCTGCAGTTCATGGGGTCACAAAGAGTTGGACATGACTTAGTGAGTGAACAACAATAACAAAGTAGGAGATTAGGCTTAATATATACCCAGTAATATATATAAAACAAATAATCAACAAGGCCCTACTCTATCGCACAGGAAATTCTATTCAATATTCTGTGATAACCTATACTGGAAAAGAATTTGAAAAAAAATGGACATATATGTATGCATAAGTGAATCTCTTTGCTATACACCTGAAACTAACACAACATTGGAAATCAACCATACTCCAATATAAAATAAAAAAATTAAGAAAAATAAAACATATGGACAAAAGATATGAACTATCACTTCATCAAAGATGACATGTCAATGGCAAATAAGCAGATAAAAAGATAGCCAACCTCATTAATGGCAAAATCCAAATTAAAACTACAATGAGATACCACAACACATCTACTAATATGGCTAAAACTGAAAAAAACAAACAAATAGAAAATAATTGGCAAGGATGTGAAGCAACTGGAACTCTCACCTATTTTTGTTGGAAAAGAAAAGAGCGACAGCCCCTTAGAAATCAGTTTGGAGGTTTCTCAGAAAGTTAACCATGTACTTCCTGTATAACTCAGCAATCTCACTCTGATGTATCTACACAAGTTAATGTTCAAACAAAAATCTGAGTGCAAATTAAAAAAAAAAATTCAAGTATAGTTGACTTAGTTATATTAGCTTCAGATGTACAACATAGTGATTGTATATTTTTATAGGTAACACACCATACAAAATTATTATAATATTATTCGTGTCCAACTTTTTGTGAGCCCCTGGACTATAGCCCACCAGGCTCCTCTCTCCATGGAATTCTCCAGGCAAGAATACTGAGTGGGTTACCATTCCCTTTTCCAGGGGATCTTCCCGACCCAGGGATTGAACCCAGGCCTCCTGCCTTGCAGGTGGACTCTTTATTGTCTGAGCCAACAGGGAAGCCCATTATTGACTATTTCCTGTTGAATGTAAATTTTTATTGTAGCTGTATTTTTATCCACCCCAAACTGGAAACAACCCAAATGTCCATCAATAATCACTGGGTAAACGCATTGTGCTGCAGGGAGACAATACTCAGCTATACAGCGGATCAAACTATTAATACTTACATACCCAATAACACAGTTAATCTCAAATTTTAAGTGAAATAAGTCCGCTTCAAAAAGCTGACTGTATGTATGATTCCTTTTACATATCATGTTCTAAGGCACAAAACTAAAGGGACTGAAAACTGATTAGTGGTTTCCAGGGGTTGGGGGTTTAAGGAGGCTTGACCCCAGTGGAGAATGAACGAGTTTGGGGAGACTATGGAACTGTTCTGTATCTTGACTATGATAGTGACTATATCACTGTATGGGTTTTTCAAACTGGTAGAATCGAACCCTAAACTGGTGATTTTTACTATATGCAAATTAAACCTCAGTTTAAAAATGTTAAAAAATTAATAGTGTTGATAAACTGTTTTTACACCTTGTGGGAAATCTTTTTAAACTGGTTACACCTTTTGCAAATACTGTTTCCACCACTAATTTGCTTAGTAACTTCCCTCCCTCCCTCACCACTGGACTAAGTTAACTGTCAGCCCAATGAAACTGATCATGAATTCTGAATTCAGACAGTGGAATCTGAATTAAAGAGATTTTACTTTAATCTTTAGGAGGGATCTTTAATATCGCAGCTTTTCTGGAGTCATGTTCTTTATCACAGAAATATATCCCCTGTCTGAAGTGGCAGAGAATGGAAATAAGGGATGAGAATGATCCATCATAATGTACCTATTTCATGGGAGAAATGATGGAAACAGACAATAGCTGCCTCTCACCAAAGATGCAAGAAGTGGAAATGAGCTACTCAGAGGATGCTCTTGGACTCTAGCTAAATCCACACCTCAGTGGTACCCAAACGAGCTCTACTCCATAATCCTTTTCTCTGCCTATGCCATCCGCAGGAAAGACTCAGGTGTCACATTAGCTCACTTCTAGACTGTGAGGCCCCACAAGTGATGTGCAGTTGTATCCTCATAAATTTGTCCCTAGGGAACAAAGTCCCTTAACAATTCTGGCTGTTTAAAAGAAAATGTGGTTGTGGAAGCAGAGCTCTGTGTCTCCAGTCATCCAATTTCGCTGTCATCGTATTTCATCAGACTATCCAGAGACAAGGCACTGTCCTCCCACTCATCTCTCTCTCTAGGCCAGGACCCAGTAGCCAGCTGCTCTATTCACCCTTTTTTCTTTAAAAGATAAAATTAAATTATTAAAATAATTTAAAAATAATGTACTTATTTCTGATCATGAATACAGAGCAACAGCAATGGCTATGTCTGTAGTCACTTGGGCGCATATCTTGGCATACCTTGGTACCACACCAGGCTCCATCCCCACAAGCATTTCCCTACATTCTAACAGCCGCTGAAGACAGTATACCACCATGTGGGAAGTTTCAAACAGATGTCCCATTCACAACGCAGGTTTCCCCTCCAATGATGGTTTTACAGCTCACTTGTGCAAATACTAAAACTGCAGTAACTAGTTCCTACCACTGATTTTCTAAAACTCCCTCATGAACAAGTAGGTCACAGACAATGTATGCCTGCACAGCTCCTAGCGGTGTTTAAAGTAACTTTTTAAAGAAAGGTCTTTCTTCATCAGGAACAATGACCAAGGCCTCTTCTGTGACCCCAGCCTACTAAGCCCCAGGCTGCCTGTGGCCCCTGGATGACTGCCCTTAGGTCCCCATGTCCCAGGGTGGTGCTGGGCGAAAGGCAGGCCAGGCAAGAGGCATAGACTGCCATTATTGTGCTCAGTCCAGGAGTCCCTGGATCTTGAGGATCTCTGTGGACGGACTGGTTTTCTTCTCCACATTCCTTTCAGCCTTTTTCTGTAGACTCATGAGCTGTTCTTTCCTCCAGTAAAGAATCCTGGCTGTCCTTCCCTTCTCCTGCAGGTGCTATCACCTCCATACTCCCAGTCAAACTGCTGATCCTGGGCCCCCTGTGCGGACAAACTTTCACAAAGCTTCCAGACACAGAGCCTGGAGGGCAGTGGTGGAACGACCACCTGTTTTCTCTTGTCAGGGGTTGAGGGATCCTATCCAGCACCATGGAGGTCAGGGCACCCTGGCCTCGCTTGGTCTTGTGGGTGGCATGCCGCCTCCATCCACCAAGGGATGAGAATGGGGCTGGAAGAGGGAGGGGCCACGGGACCAACTGATGTTCATACACTTTCAGAGGAGGGCCAGGCACTTTAGCTTGTTTCTGAGAAACTGCCAGAAATGATGTTCATGCCCACTCAGCACATGACCATGCCTTCCCACCCAGAGGACCTTCTTGGCCACGATGGGTGCCTGTGGCCCAGGAGATGGCCTCAGCCATCAAGCACCAGACCTGCCCCACTGCCACCTTCAGCAGACGCCTGGGGGAAACTTTTCATTGAACAAATGTTTATGTTATGCAGATCTATGCACTGAAAATATACCTGTGAAGAAAGCAATACTCCTGTCTTTACTTTCTGACTTTCAGAGTTGAAGAGACAGAAAATTAATACACAAATAGGCAATGGTAATGAATCTGGTATGAATCAGTACAATGCAGAGAAGTAAGGTTAGGCAAGGAGATGGAGAGAAATTTGGGCGCTATTTGAGATAAGGTGGACAGAGAAGGAGCTTCCCAGGTGGTACAGTGGTAAAGAATCTGCCTGCCAATGCAGGAGACATGGGTTTAATCTTTGGGTTGGGAAGATCCCCTGGGGTAGGATATGGCTACCCACTCCAGTATTCTTGCCTGAAAAAATTCACAGGAGGCTGGCTACAGCCCATGGGGTCATAAAGAGTCAGACATGACTAAGTAAGCAGGCACGGTCAGAGAAGGCCTCTGGTGAGGTGACAGTGAGCAGGGACTTGAATGCTGAGAAGCAAGTCATGTGAGTAAAAACAGAACAAGAGCAAAGAGAGGGTTAGGCATGTTGGAGGCATATAAATAGAGTCGGGAGGCAGAAGAGAGAAAATGTGGATCGATGGGGCTTCAGTGAGGAGTTTGAATTTTATTCTAAGTCTGATAGAGACCAGAGGATGGTCTCAAGCAGGAGACTGATATTTCAAAAGGCCAATGGGGCTCCTGTGTGTGGAATGGATTATTAGTGGAATCAAGAAAACCAGACAGGAGGCTACTGTGGGGCCCAGGCAGGAAATGATGGGGCTTGGACTAGGGTGGTAGTGATGGAGGTGGAGAGAAGGGGCTGAACTCTGGATAGATTTTGAAGACAGATTAGACTGGACCTGGATATTGAGTGTGAGGGAGAGAAGAGCCATGGAGGACCTAAGGGTTTCTTCTGTATTTATTCATTAGAAAATGCAATGACCTTTATGCAGGCACTGGAGAGATAAAGATGGATAAGACACAATTAGTGCCTTCAGGAAGCTCACAGCCCCCTGTTTCAGATTTCTAGATTTTTGGGGGGCAAGTACAATGTGCTGTGAGGCAGGTGGGATGAGAACAGCTTGTTCTGTACTTGGGACTTAAGGGAGGTTTTAGTTTGAGCTTGAAGGGAGAATAAGAGTTCACCAGATGCAGAAAGCAGGAAAGAATAGGAGGATTGGTTCAAGATGGCAGAGTAGAAGGATGTGCATTCATCTTCTCCTGCCAGAGCACCAAAATTGCAACTAGCTGTTGAACAACCATCAATAGGAAGACACTAGAACCCACCAAAAAAAGATAAACCCATCCAAGCACAAAGAAGCTGCAACAAAATGGTAGGAGTACAATAACAACAAAATCAAATCCTGTACCTGCCAAGTAGGTGACCCACAAATTGGAGAACAGTAATACCAAAGAGGCTCTTGCACCGTTGTCAAGATTCTAGGCCCCACATCAGACTCTCAAGCCTGGCAATCTGGCCAAGGGGCTGGAAATCCTCAGGGAATCTGACTTTGAAGGCCAGAGGGATTTGATTATAGGACCTTCATGGGACTAGGGGAAACAGAGACTCCACTCTTGGAGGGCACAAACAAAATCTTGTGTGCACCAGGACCCAAGGAAAAGGAACAGTGACCCCACAGGAGACTGAGACAGACTGATCTGTAAGTGTTTGAGGGTCTCTTCAGAGGCATGGGTTGACAGTGGCCCACCATGGGGACAGCGGCACTGGCAGCAGCAGTCTTAGGAGATGTGTCTTGGTGTAAGTCCTCCTGGAGGTCACCAACAGCCCTACTGTAGAAGCCAATAGACTCCAGGCCAAACTAACAGGGAGGGAGCACAGCCCCATCTATCAGCAGACAATTGAATTAAAATTTTACTGTGCACAGCCCTGCCCTCCAGAGCAGGACCCAGTTCCACCCCCACCCCCACTCCAGCCAGTCCCTCCCATCAGAAGTTTGCACAAGCCTCTTATCCTCATCCACCAGAGGGAGGACAGAAGAAATAAGAACTACAATCCCATCAGCCTCCAGAAATAATACCACAATCACAGAAAGCTACCCAAAATGAAAAGAAATAGGATTATGTTCCAGATGAAGGAACAAGATAAATCCCCAGAAAAACAACTAAATGAAGTGGAGATAGGCAACCTTCCAGAAAAAGAATTCAGAATGATAGTGAAGATGATCCAGGATCTCAGAAAAACAATGGAAAAGATGCAAGAAATGTTTACCAAAGACCTAGAAGAACTAAAGAACAAACAAATAGAGATGAACAATACACTAGAAGGAATCAATAGCAGAACTGAGGCAGAAGAACAGATAAGTGACCTGGAAGACAGAATGGTGGAAATTAATACTGAAAAACAGAATATAGAAAAATGAATGAAAAGAAATGAAGATAGCCTAAGAGACCTCTGGGACAACATTAAATGCACCAATATTCACATTATAGGGGTCCCAGGAGAAGAGAGAAAGGACCCAAGAGAACATCTGAAGTGATGATAGCTGAAAATTCCCGAACATAGGAAAGGAAATAGTCAGCCAGAAGCACAGGGAGTCCCATGCAGGATAAACCCAGGGAGAAACACACTGAGACACACTGTAATCAAACTGACAAAAACTAAAGAAAGACAAAGATAAAATATTAAAAGCAACAAGGAAAAGAAAGGCAAATAACACACAGGAAATCCTATAGGTTATCAGCTTGTTTCTCAACATAAACTCTACAAGCCACAAGGGAATGTCATAACAAATTTCAAGTGAAGACATTTTGTCAAATTTAATAGAGAAATCAAAGCTTTTCAGACAAACAAAAGTTAAGAGAATTCAGCACCACTAAACCAGTTTTACAACAAACTAAAGGAATTAGCTAAAGGAACTTCCCTAGGCAAGAAAAACAACAGAAGGAAAAGAGCTACAAAAATAAACTTAAAACAATTAACAAAATGGTGACAGGATCAGACATATCTATAATTACCTTAAATGTAAATGGATTAACTGCACCAACCAAAAGACAGTTGGGTGGGTACAAAAACAAGACCTATATATATGTTGTCTACAAGAGACCCACCTCAGACCTATGGACACTTACAGACTGAAAGTAAGGGGGTGGGAGAAGGTATTTCATACAAAAGGAAATAGTAAGAAATCTGGAGTAACAATACTCATATCAGACAAAATAGACTCTAAAACAAAGACTGTTTTAAAAGGCAAAAGACATGGTAACAGGAGGGAAAAGGGCAGAGCACAGCTTCTGAAAGAATGACATAGTCCAAGGACACAACATAAACAAATTAGAATCAAATGGGACCAAGATGGCAGACAAGATTAGACCTTGAGCCTCAATCAGCAAGTGAAATGACACACCCAGAGGTGCCCTGACAGTTCCAAGGCACTGTTGAAAGACCAAGGAGTGGACGGTGCCCAAACCTGGACATCTCCGCCTCTTCCCCAAAATAGCTGGAATAATCCTCCCACTCATTAGCATATGAAATTACCCGGCCACCACACCACACTTCGTGGCTGCACTGCCCTCTGCAATGGCCCACACTCTGTCTGTGGAGAGTGCTTCTCTCTGAATCTGAATAAATCCATTCCTTACCTATCACTTTATCTCTCACTGAATTCCTTCTGCGATGAGACATCAAGAATCTGAGCTTTATTAGGCCCTGAAACCAGGTACCATGGGTTTTGGCTGGGTTTGAGTACCAGCCATGTGGGTTTGAGCCCCAAGCAGGATTTTGGCTGGGTTTAGGTCCTAGCAGATGGGTTCAAATCCCAACCAGAGCTAAACAGTTTCAACACTACATGATGATCAAGGTTCAATCCAAGAAGATGTAACGATTATAAATATATATGCACCCAACATAGGAGCACCTCAATATGTAAGGCAAATACTAGCACACATAAAGGGAGAAATCAACAGTAACACAATAATAGTGGGAACATTTAATACTCCACTTTCATCAATGGACAGATCATCCAGACAGAAAATTAATAAGGAAGTGCAGGCCTTAAATGACACTTAGACTAGTTGGACTTGACCGGTGTTTATAGAGCGTTCCATCCAAAAGCAGCAGCCTACACGTTCTTCTCAAGTGCACTCGGAACATTCTCTAGGATTGACCACATGCTGGGCCACAAGATGAGCCTTGGTAAATTTAAGAAAACGGAAATCATATCAAGCATCTTTTCTGATCAAAATGCTATGAAATTAGAAATAAACTACAAGAAAAAAAAAAAAACCTAAGAAACACAAACACATAGTGACTAAACAATATGCTGCTAAACAACCATTGGATCACTGAAGAAATCAAAGGGAAAAAAAAAAACAACCTAGAGACAAATGAAAACAAAAGCACAATAATCTAAAACTTATGGGATGCAGCAAAGGCAGTTCTAAGAGGGAAGTTTATAGCCATATAATCTTACCTCAAGAAACAAGCAAAATCTCAAATAAACACCTTAACATCTAAAACAATTAGAGAAAGAAGAACAAACAAAACCTAAAGTTAGTAGAAGGAAGGAAATCATAAAGACCAGAGCAGAAATAAATGAAATTGAGACAAAGAAAACAATTGCGAGGATCAATGAAACTAAAAGCTAGTTCTTTGAAAAGATGAACAAAATTGATAAACCTTTAGCCAGACTCATCAAGAACAAATGGAGAGGACTCAAATCAATAAAATAAGAAATGAAAAAGAAGTTACGAATGACTCCACAGAAATACGAAGGATCCTAAGAGACTACTATGAACAACTGTATGCCAATAAAATGTACAACCTGGAAGAAATGGATAAATTCTCAGAAAGGTACAGTCTCCCCAGACTGAACCAGGAAGAAATAGAAAAATATGAACAGACCAATCACAAGCACTGAAACTGAAACCATGATTAAAAATCTCCCAACAAACAAAAGTCCAGGACCTGATGGCTTCACAGGCAAATTTTATCCAAAGTTTAGAGAAGAGTTAACACCTATCCTGAAAATGCTGCAAAAAGTCAGAGGAAGAAAAACATCTCAATTCATTTTATGAGGAAACCATCACCCTGATACCAAAATCAGACAAAGATGCCACAAAAAAAGAAAATTACAAGCCAATATCACTTATGAACACAGATGCAAAATTCCTCAACAAAATACTAGCAATCTGTATTCTACAATACATTAAAAAGATCATATACCAAGATCAAGTGGGATTCATCCCAGGGATGCAAGGATTTTTCAACATCCACAAATAAATATGATATACCACATCAACAAACTAAGGAATAAAAAACATATGATTATCTCAATAGATGCAGAAAAATCTTTTGACAAAATTCAGCTCCCATTTATAATAAAAACTTTCCAGAAAGTGGGCATAGAGGGTACCACATACCTCAACATAATAAAGGCCATATTTGAAAAACCTATAGCTAGCATCATACTCAATGGTGAAAAGCTGAAACCATTCCTTGTAAGATCAGGAACAAGACAAGGATGCCTCTTCTCACCGCTTTTATTCTACATAGTTTTGGAAGTCCTAGCTACGGCAATCAGAGGAGATAAAGAAGTAAAGGGAATCCAAAGTGGAAAAGAAGAAGTTAAACTGTCACTGTTTGCAGATGACATGATCCTATACACAGAAAATCCTAAAGATACTACCAGAAAACTGCTAGAACTCATCAATGAGTTTGGTAAAGTTGGAGGTTACAAAATTAATACACAGAAATCTGTTGCATTTCTATACACTACCAATGAAAGATCAGAAAGAGAAATTCAAGAAGCAATTCCATTTACCATCTACCTAAGGAGACAAAAGAACTATACTCTAAAAACTATAAAATGCTGGTGAAAGATTTCAAAGAAGACATAACTAGATGGAAAGATATACCATGTTTGTGGATTGGAAGAATCAATATTATCAAAATGACTATACTACCCAAAGCATTCTACAGATTCAATACAATCCCTATTAAATTACCAATGGTATTTTCCATAGAACTAGAAGAGAAAAATCTCAAAATTTGTACAGAGACACAAAAGACTCCAAATAGCCAAAGCAATCCCGGAAAAGAAAAATGGAGCTGGAGGAGTCATGTTCCCTGACTTCAGACTATACTACAAAGCTGCAGTCATCAAAATAGTGTGGCACTGGCACAAAAGCAGAAATATAGATCAATGGATCAGGACAGAAAACCCAGAAATAAGCCCAGCACCTGTGGTCAATTAATCTATGACAAAATAGGCAAGACTACACAATGCTGGAAAGACAGTCTCTTCAACAAATGGTGCTGGTAAAACTGGACAACCATGTGTAAAAAAATGAAATTAGATCATTCCTTAACTCCATACACAAAAATAAGCTTAAAATGGATTAAAGACCTAAATTTGAGACTGGCCACTATAAAACTCCTAGGGAAAAACATAGTCAGAATACTCTCTGACATAAATCACAGCAACATCTTTTTTCAATCCATCTCCCAGAAAAATGGAAATAAAAGCAAAAATAAACAAATGGGACCTACTTAAACTCAAAAGCTTTTACACAACAAAAGGAAATAAAAAACAAAATGAAAAGACAACTCACAGATTGGGAGAAAATATTTGCAAATGATGTGACTAATAAGGTATTAGTCTCCAAAATTTATAAACAGCTTATGACTCTTAATAGCATTAAAACAAACAACCCACTCAAAAAATAGGCAGAAGACCTGAATAGTCATTTCTCCAAAGAGGATATACACATAGCCAATATGCATGTGAAAAGATGTTCAACATCGCTAGTTATTAGAGTGCTGCTGCTGCTGCTAAGTCGCTTCAGTCGTGTCTGACTCTGTGTGACCCCATAGACGGCAGCTCACCAGGCTCCCCCGTCCCTGGGATTCTCCAGGCAAGAACATTGGAGTGGGTTGCCATTTCCTTCTCCAATGCATGAAAGTGAAAAGTGAAAGTGAAGTCTCTCAGTCGTGTCTGACTCTTTGCGACCCCATGGACTGCAGCCTACCAGGCTCCTCCGTCCATGGGATTTTCCAGGCAAGAGTACTGGAGTGGGGTGCCATTGCCTTCTCCAAGTTATTAGAGTAATGCAAATCAAAACTATAATCACCTCACACTAGTCAGAATAGCTATCATCAAAAAAATCTAGAAACAAACAAATATTCTTTTTTACTTAGCCATTTAAAAAATGAAATAATGCCATTTGCAGCAACATGGTTGGACCTAGAGAGTGTCATACTGAGTGAAGTCGGACAGAGAAGGAGAAATATCATATGATATCCCTTATATGTGGAATGTAAAAGAAATGATACAAATTAACTTACTTACAAAATAAAAAGAAATGCACAGACTTAGAAAACTAACTTATGGTTGCTGGGGAGAAGGGATAGTTAGGGAATTTGGGAAGGACATGTACACACTGGTATATTTAAAATGGATAACCAATAAAGGCCTATTGTATATCACATGGAACTCTGTTCAATGCCAAGTGCCAGCCTGAATGGCGGTGGGTGGGGCAGGGTGGTTTGGGGGAGAGTGGATACATAAATATGTTTGGCTGAGTTCCTTTGCTACTCACCCGAAACTGCCACAACATTGTTAAGTCAGCTATACCCCAATACAAAATGTTTTTGCTGTTAAAATAAATAAATAAATAAATATAGTAAAGAATATTCAAGAAAGCGGGATTAGCAAGAGCTCAGTGGGTTGTGGAAATGGTAAGGAGTGCCCACCTGGGCTCGTGATGGAGAAGGAGATTGGGAAGGCAGGTTGGGTGCCTAGGAACCATGGGTACCGACTAAGGAGTGAAAACTTCAACCTAAAGACAGTGGGGAGGGTTTAAACGGAGGCGAGTGATAAGGGCGGTTCCCCCTCCTTCACTAACAAATGGGTCAATTCACTGACGCTGGAACTAAAACTTACTGTCTGTTGCTTCAATCCGAGTATCAAGTTGTTTTCGATTCCTACATCATGAAATGAAATTTCTTTTTACCTTATTGTTTTGGCAAGCAGAAACACTATTGCTCTCAGGGCAGACAGATACTATGAATCTTGCAGTTAATTAATAATAATTGAACATCCGCTATGTGCCAGGCACTGTGTTCATTGCTGGGAATCCAGAATCAACAAGGATGATGGTCTTTCCCTTGGGTACTTGTTATATGAGGCAGATACAGAACAAATGATTTCAAATATGATGCATTATCAAAAGTAAAAAAGTAAAGGCTGCTACAGAAGCATTTAATGGGGTAGCTGACCTCATTTAGGGGTTCAGGAAAGCCTCCCTGCCAAAACGGTCAAGTGAAAACTACATTGATTATAGTTTTATTATTAGCAGCAATATCATCCCCTATTTCCTTAATAATTAGCCTTTTTCTCTCAAGTGGTTGCTTCTCTTCCACCTTCAATCATGTTCAGTTCTTGCCTACATTGTAAAAAGGAAGAAAAAACAAATCTCTCACACGTATACACCCCAAACTAAGCTCCTCTTTGTTTTTCAGAGTCAGCCACACAAACCTGACTCCTGTGCACTCATATTTGCAGACACTTATTTGTTTGCTCAAGTTCTGTGCTATGTGCACAGTGTACAAGGGGCTCCAAATAGACTGTCCAAGCACGTGAGGAGTAGAGTAATGGAAGAGGATGTGATGGCGAGCTTCTTCATTTGCAGCCACATGAAGGACCTTGGAGTTTGTTCATTATTCAGGTGCCGGAGAACCATTGGAGGGTTTGAGCCCAACTTTGTAATGTCAGTGTTCATGAACATCCATGAAAAAGCATGGATGGAGATCTAGAACTGAGGTGGTATAGAGTTAAATCCTAGCTTTACTACTGTGTGTGGCTTTGGGCAAAGTACTCAACTTCTCTGAGCCTAAGTGATATAACAACTTCCTCAGATATCTACTATGAAACTTAAAATTACCTAAACTTTTGTAGACATTAAACAAACATCTATCACAGCTTTTGGCACATAGTAAGCACTTGCAAATAATAAAGGCAATAGTAAAAAAACAGCTAACATTCACTGGGCACTTATTATTGTGCTAAATGTTGTATGTGCATTCTGTCATTCAAATTTCACAACATATCTTTGATGTAGATACTGGCACTATCTCCATTATATAGATGAGGAAACAGCCTCAGAGAGGTTAACTGGCTTGTTCAGAGATTGTCCTCTTCCACCCTTTTAGCCTTTCTGTAACTTTCACAGTTCCCATGAGGAGCAAAAAGGCAAGGTGAGTTTTCTCTCTTGTTTCTCATACATCCTGTAGAAGATGCTGAGAGCAGAGCTACAGCCCCAGAGAAGGATGAACAAATACAGATCCTAGTAGATCCACCTCCTGGATAATTCACCCAAGAAGGAACCAGAGCCCACAAGGCATCCATCCACGCAGTGAGTTTGCCTTTCCTTAAAAATCATAGTTCTCACTGGGTTCTGAAAAAGACTGCCTAGGAATTTTTACTCTGCACACAAAGTCCCTGCTCTTCCTAGAAACAAACAGTTAAGTATCAATTTCTGCAGCATCTTGGTCTCAGACACAATGTTCAATTTCCGGCAGGTTTAATTTTGTTTTAGCAAAAGATAAGGCTCTTTGTTGGAGTCTCTTTTTCAGAAATGAAACTGAACTGAGAAGAAATACCAGAAACTCTATTTGACTATCACTGCGGGGGATGGTTTATCAGCCCCCAGATTTTCACGGGTCTGTGCACAAGGAGAAAACGCCGCCTGTGTCGGCAAGCCTGCAGGGGGCGCTAGTGCAGTGGCTGGATGGGGCTGCAGACAGGAGGGGACCAGAGGCTGGCTGGGGAAAGAACGTCGCAGCTGAGTGAAGGGCCGACGGTAACCTCTGGCCGTGATGCCGACTCGGAGCTGAGGGCCAAACTTGTGCAGCGGCTCCTTCTGTTCAATACCCACTTGCTGCCAAGGAAGGAGCGGCTCCTGGGCCGTGCACGCAGCTGGAACCCAAACACTCTGGCCGCTGTTGCTTCACATGAGCAGACTGTTCAGCTTCCGTGTCATCTCCTCACACAGGCCTCTCTCACCACTTTGCCCAAACCTAGCCATTTTCTTTATTTAGGCTCCTTTTCTTCTTCAGAGTGTTTACCCCAATTTGTGTGTCTCTCTTTCTCCAATACAAATCCTATTAGACAGTGATTTGTCTTGTCCACTGTTACAACTTCAGTATCTAACACAGCTGTGGGCTCATACTGGGTGTTCAATAAATAACACTTGAATGAAAGATGAATATCACTTAGAGATCACTCATTCTCCTCTCCTAAAGGTGTAACTACAGCCAGCCACTGTAATTTAGAGAAATGTGGAAAGCCGGTATACTTGAAATAAATGTATATGTATCAATGTCTGTATCTATAGGTAATATCACTCAATGTTATACAACTCTTAGTTACATTTTATTGCATTACTGTCTTGCTAAATGAAAAAAAAAGTAAAGATATTCCATGCCATGTACAATATGTAGGAAAAATTTTATACAAATTGCTAAAACCTTGCTATTCAAGCTGTTCCATGGACCAACAATACTGGCATCACCTGTGAGCTTGTTGAAAATGCAGAATCTCAGGCCTCAATCTCAGATTCAAGGAATAAGAATTTGTGTTTTGAAAATCAATCCTTTGTCAGTTGTTTGATTTCCTATTATTTTCTCCCATTCTGAGGGGTGTCTTTTCACCTTGTTTATAGTTTCCTTTGCTGTGCAAAAGCTTTGAAGTTTAATTAGATTGCACTTATTTATTTCTGTTTTTATTTGCATTATTCTACGAGGTAGGTCATAGAGGATCTTGCTGTGATTATGTCAAGGAATGTCCTGCCTATGTTTTCAGCTCATGCAGCTCAATACCAGAAAAACAAACAACCCAATCAAAATGTGGGCAGAAGACCTAAACAGACATTTCTCCTAAGAAGATATACACATGGCTAACAAACACATGAAAAGATGCTCAACATTGCTCATTATTAGAGAAATGCAAATCAAAACTACAAAGAGGTATCCCCTCACACCAGTGAGAATGGCCATCATCAAAAAATCTACAAACAATAAATGTTGGAGAGGGTGTGGAAAAAAGAACCCTCTTGCATTATGATGGGAATGTAAATTGACACAGCAACTATGGAGAAAAGTATGGAGATTCCTTAAAAAAACAAGGACTAAAACTTCCATATGACCCAACAATCCTACTACTGGGCATATACCCTGGGGATACCATAAATGAAAAAGACATATGTACCCCCATGTTTATTGCAGCACTATTTACAATAGCTAGGACATGGAAGCAATCTAGATATACACTGACAGATAAATGGGTCAAAAACTTGTGGTATATGAGGTGACTTAGTAGTAGTATACATATAATAGAATATTACTCAGCCATAACAAGGAATAAACTTGAGTCATTTCTAAAGAGGTGGATGAACCTAGAGCCTATTATACACAGGGAACTAAGTCAGAAAGAGAAAAACAAATATCATACATTAATGCATATATACGGACTCTAGAAAGATGGTACTGATGAACCTATTTGCAGGGCATCAGTGGAGACACAGACATAGAGAACAGACTTGTGGACACAGTAGGGAAAGGAGAACGTGGGACAAACTGAGAGAGAGAGTAGTATGGAAACATATACACTGCTGCTGCTGCTACGTCACTTCAGTCGTGTCCGACTCTGTGCAACCCCGTAGATGGCAGCCCACCAGGCTCCGCCGTCCCTGGGATTCTCCAGGCAAGAATACTGGAGTGGGTTGCCATTTCCTTCTCCAGTGCATGAAAGGGAAAAGTGAAAGTGAAGTCGCTCAGTCGTGTCCGACTCTTAGTGACCCCATGGACTGTAGCCCACCAGGCCCCTCTGTCCATGGGATTTTCCAGGCAAGAGTACTGGAGTGGGGTGCCATTGCCTTCTCCGACATATACACTACTATATGTAAAATAGACAGTAGGAAATTGCTGTATGTCACAGGGAACTCAAACCTGGTGCTCTGTGACAACCTAGAGGAGTAGGATGGGGTGGGAGGTAGGTTCAGGCAGGATGGGATATGGGTATACCTATTGCTAGCTCATGTTGATGTATGGCAGAAATCAATATAATACTATAAGCAATTATCCTCCAATTAAAAATAACTTAAAAAAAAAAGAATCTGCATTTTAATGCATTCTCTAGCTTGAGAAACTGCTCTAAAAAATTCACAGTTTAGCCTGTGAGATCATTCTGTGAACTGCAGGGGGCGCTTTCCCAAAGTTGAGAAAAGAAGTAACAGTGGGGACCAGAGTGCTGAAAGTGAACGATGGTTCAAGGGTGAATAAGAAATTCTATGCCTCCCAGGTAGGCATTTGCTTGTGAATGCTAAAGAGAGACTAGTGGCTAAGTTAGTGGTGTTTTAACCAAGCATAAGTCATGCCATGTTACTGGAGTATTAACTCAGTGTTTCATTCAGAACAGGACAGCAGTCATCCCTGTCTACCCCAGGTATGACTGGAGAGAGGGTATCTGAATGATGTGTTGATAGACAGTGCTTTTTAATTTTTATAAATGATTTGATGGTTAGTACTAATAGGACTTCTTAAAAAGCAAGTTAGCCGGCTATTGTTATTAAGAACTTGAGCCTGGTTATCCTGAGACCGTCAGCTGTTCAAAAACCACCTCTCAGTACCTGGCTCCTGTCATTTTCTGGCAACCACTTGAGGGAAAATGGTGACAGGCTCTTCCCTGAAAAGCTGTTACCAAAAAAACCTCAATTCTCTAAATGGTAGATGTGATCAGTGATGGGGATAATAAGTGGTCTGATCTCTCACACTTGAATTGATCGATTAAATAAGCATTTGTTCAGTGCCCAAAGGTGCCAGTGTGGGGCCAGTGCTGGGAATCAAGACTAATAAAGCCAGATTCCTGCCTTCAATGGGATTATGTGACTTCCTGTTCACCCAGACAAATCTCTTCCTAGCCTGGTAAAAAACTGGGAATTCCCTCTCTCTTTAATCAATTTACTCTGTGCCCGAGGTCAACAGGAGGATCGATGGCAATGAGAAAATCTTGTTCTTTTTCATCTGGAAAATTAAACCTCCTTCCCAAAATGTCCTTAGTCACTGATCCTCATCAGTGAGGATAATCTTTCCTTTACTCTGAGCAGGCTGTTTTTTTTTCTGTAGGCCTTCAGAGCAGAAAGAAAAATCATTTCCGAAGCTTCCTTTTCTGTTGAATGTGCCTGGCACACTGGTGCTAAACAGGCAATAAATCATAATAAATGGAAATAGTCGCCCATGGCATGATCTGATTGAGTCGTTTAAACGATCACTTTGTGTTGACAAAGGGTAGGGTGATTATGCCAGAGGAATTCAAAGGTGCTTGAAACAAATGAACTGGAGAAATTGCTTGCAAAATGTAGGGAGGTCCTTGCAGGGCAACAGCTTCCTGCATTCTGGCTCAGCCTTGAAGTCTATACACCCCAGTGGATGAGTAATTCATATGCTGCTAATTCTTTGGCCTTACCCTCGGTGGAGTGGACCCGACTGCATACCTGCCACCTGAGATTTGCTTTCTGAATCGGCAATTTTGAGAGATGAACCTCATAGTGACCTGTTAATACTGTTCCACAGGTTGGGGGACTAATCTTCACATTAATATGTCAAGTCATTTAGAGGACCACTCCCAGCACACGTGCAGCCATTCTAATACAGACATTAGACTTCAACAGGCAAGTTATTATTCGTAATGATAATAATTCCTGCAAATGGGCTGCTTTTGCCGGTGCATTCCCCAGCCATCCCACTGTTGCTCTTAGGGCACTTGTCTAGGGCTTGTGGGTGACAGTTAATTTTGTATATATTTTCCAAAGGAAAGTGCCAGACAGCAAGAGACTTCCCTTGGGTCACCTCACAAGCAGGAAGGAGTTAGGGCACAATGCTAGTTCTTTCCCATCCTCTCCCCAGGCCACCACACAGAATGAGCTGCATGGCCTGGCGTGGAATGGAGGAGGAAGGCTTCCCCTGGTGGACTCCTGGCTGAACCGCCAGCCCCTCCTCACAGCTCAGTCCTGGGGTGGAACCTGGGCGCCTCATTCTACGTTTTGCTCAACTTTCCCTGGGCTGGCAAGCTCACCCTCTTGAGTTCATATGGTGGTTCCTACACTGGGAATGAGGGGATCCTCCTCCGCCTGCACTTGAAATATGGTGGGTGGGTTTCTCCCCCAGCAGAAGCACCGTGGACCAGTCCCTGGGCTCTGGAGAGGAGACTCAAATTTGGGTTCTTTGTAAAGCGTGGCAGGTGATTCCAATCAGCAGGTAGGGCCTAGACCTGCTGCCTTAGAAATGCTGACTGGAAGCTTAGTTGGTAATAAGAATCCCTTTTCATCTGAGAAGACTAAGCACTCTTTTGTATTTACATCACTCTCTGCTCAATATGGCTGGACTCAGGTGACCTGCCTCCAAATAAACGGCTTAACTACTAACTGAGAGGGTGGGGTAGAGTGTTATCTTTCAGTGGTCTTTCAGGAAGTCCGAGGGTCCAGGAATACTGGAGGAGCCTCCAGGTATGCCTGTGGCTGCCACTGTGCCTAAGGTAGAGGGAGAGCAGCTGGGAAAATGCTCACACTCCCCACCCTCCCCCACCCCATCACCTACTCTGCATCATTTGATTCCACTATCAGCTGCTTTGCTGAACACACAGGGTGTGTTGTTGGGGGAAGACAGAACCATCTCAGGCTGCTTTTAGCACCAGAGACCATGTCACTCCTCACCTGAAACCTGCATGCTTTAACACAAGTGCCCATGGAAAGAAAAATCCGCCCACCATGACCCCTCAGGGCCAGTCACTAGAAACTAATGCTGGTGGTGGAGCGACCTCTGTCACCAGTCTGCCGTGCAAAGCTGCTCAAGAAGGCTCTGGTCAACTTAGAAACCCAGCCCTGTGAATGCCGGTTGGCCGGCTGAGGTCAGAACCTGCCCGACTCCATGCCCTGCTGCCCCCTCAGTGGTTCCTTTAAAGGGCCTCACAGAACCCTGCTCCTAGGGGTGAGGCTGCTGTGTGGAGGAGGTGAGGAGGTCTGGAGGGGATGAAATGATTACTTTCACCAAGTTTGATTTTTGCCAAACTCTAACCTAAAGCAAATGCAAAAAGAATAATGACAATTAATGGATCAAGACAATTACTCAGGTATAAATCTTATCTCTTTCAAGTTCAAGCTCATTTTCTTTACTCTCTCATCTTCTTGGGGGTAGCTTGATTAAAGGTAAATGGGGGGAAAAGGTAATTTGTGTCATAACTTGTACGTCTATTATGAGGAGGTCATTTTTACTCCATTATTTTATGAGAAATATTTAATAAAATAATATGATTTCGCCTCCCTGAATTTACAGTGCTATTACTATTCCCTTTCAGGATCCAAAGTTCCCTGGGCATTCTTTCTCTTAGTAAGACTGACAACAATTATTTCTATGTGGAAATACTGCTTCTTTTAAGTAGGAGGTCTTTGTGTGTATGTGTTGTTGTTTAGTTCCTTAGTTATGTCCGACTCTTTTGGAACCCCACAGACTGTAGCGCGCCAGGCTCCCCCATCCATGGAATTCTCCAAGCATGTGTATGTTGTGTATAAAGAGAGAAAGAGAGTGTGAGTGTCCGTGTGTGTGTGTAGGGAACAGTAGAGACTTTTTCCTCCTCTCTCAACATAGTCATGAGGAAAACAGGTTGGTTGTTGTCACTGCCATTCCAGGGACAGAATGACAAAATTTCAGAGCCACACGGAGTGGTCTTAGTATCTCCTCAGACTCTAGTTCCACCTTTTGCTGAACACAAGGGAACCACTCATTCTTAATGCAGAGCTCTAGTATTGCTTTTTATTTCTGTCTTTTCTTCCACAGCAGTATAGAAGACTGGTTAGATGGTAGCAGACTGAGAAATCTTTAATTTCTCATTTGACAAGTATCTTTGGAGTAACTATCAGTGGTAGCACTCAGGATACAGAGGTCAACAAGACATCATCAGTGCCCTTGTAGAGCTAACATACCATTTGGGGGGCAGCATTTGGCAAACAGAGGCTCCCACCAAGAGATGGAGTCCGAGAATCAATGGCAAAGTCAATATGACATTCAAAAAACTTCAGTGTTATCATTTGCTACTAGTGGGGATAAATGTCAAATGAGGATGGAAACTTAAGACTCTAGAGATTTTGTTTGGGAAACTTCCCCCAGATGCTTCAGGATGTATCTTAGTGGCAGAGACCTAGGTATATGGAACAGCAACAGCCATTTAAAGATCTTTGGTTGGGGGTCTGATACTCTTTAGTTTCTTTTCATCCATCTATTCATCAACCACATGCTGAGTAGCCTATTCATATCCCTAAGGCAGAGTGAAGTGCTCACAATTGGGAATATGAAAATGAATTTAAAACCTGTTCTTTCTGACCTTGTGCAGCTCACATTCTAATGAAGGGAGTAGGACACCTAAAGAAAGCAGTACAGTACAATTTGTTAAGCACATTAATAGAGTTATATACTGACTGACATGAAGACATGGCACAATTCCTTAGAAATGTATTTTAGAGAGAAAGTACCTGAGTAATGATGGCACTTTCATGAGCCTTTTCAATTTCAGTCAACAATTTTAACGTTATGTATATACATGGGGTAAGTTCACTTTCCCTTCATCTGAGATGGAAGATTCATCTAACATGAGCCTGTTTCCTTTACAACTACATGCAACTCTCTTAGTAAAGAGCATGGATACAGTGAAAGCACTTTAATATTAAAATTAATAAGCCTAGATGAATTAGAGATGTTTTAACTTTTCAAGATCACTTGACCTTCCTGTTTTACCATTTCTTTGACCAACTTCCCTTAAGACAGACTGACCTGAGGTTTCTTCTTAAAAAAAGAAAAAACAAAAAGCTGTAGCAGCATCATATGTTTATTTCTCAGTCATGTTATGCTTACTTTAACATATGAAACAGTGTGAGGGGAAAAACTCGATTGCTGTCTGAGCAATTCATCCTTGGCTACTGCACTTTTCTTTTTCTTTTTGGCTCAAAAACTTTCCTAGCTGGACCAGAGTTAGTCAAAGAACAGCTTTTCTGTAATCAATGCACTCTGGCTTAACTCTGAAACAAGCTGGCTTTACCTGTAATTGAAAACATTTGGTGACTATGGCAACTCCCTTATTAGCCACCAAGGTCTGGGAGTGCTTATTTCCTGGTGGACAGACAGACATTCTCTCTTCCCCTTTGGTGGTTTGCTTTCAGGCAAGGAGCAAACCTCTACAGGAATATTCAGGCTCCTTGCAGCTTTATCCCATGGAACTTAATGTCTATATGGGGGATATGACATCTCCTCTCCATTCCCTATTCCTTAGTTCTTCCCTGCCAGCAGCCCTCCCATGATGTGTTCTGATATATGTCTTAGGATACTGGCTCTACTGAACACTCAGCAGCTTTGCAACCTTGTTGCGAACATCAAGGTCAAAAACCACTGGGTCCCTGGTGTCCTGGTCCTTCCAGCCTTGTATTTACAGAGCCTGGATGATTAGTCCACAGTTGAGAAACTGAGGAGCTAGGAACTTAATACCAAGGGAAGGCATCTCACATTCAGAAGTAGGAAAGTCTCCAGTATCAGGCTCAATAAAGATGCTGATGGGATGACCTGGGTCATCATAGGTAAGGCTGCTGACCATCCAGTTTGAACTGCTTTCAACATGGCTTCTGTGGGCTGAAGGTCATGACCATGGAAGAGAATAAGCTAAAAGCTAAGTATCTGCTCAGAGCTCTGACAAACTGGGCTACAGTCAAGTCATGAGGCCACGTGGGGAGCTGCTGCTTTTAATCAACTTCCTTTACCAAATAACTTATGATACATATAAAAAGAACAAAGCTAGCTATGGACCAACTGCATGACAGCTACAGCAACCCTTATTTGCCAAGCAGGAAATAACTAAATCAAAAGTTATAATTAGAAAAAGATAAAGATTTTAAAATTAGTTTTTATTAATAGAACTAAGGCATATTAAGTCTTGAGATGGTATCACAAACATGCTAATAAAATGTTCTTCCCAGATGAAAATGTATATGGACTAAAATATTTAGGAATCACTTACTGCATGTTAGTTTATAACATTAAATATTAAATATATTAACTGTTAATATAAAGTAGTTTAATGACATTTTGCCTCACTAGCTAAATAGCCAGGTAACTGCTTGTCCATGTTTATAAGATATATAGACCAGATCCCAATCGACAGGATGTAAAATTAGGGTACTGACTCGTCAGAGACTGGGCCCTTTTATAAAGAACCAAGGAATGAGCTCTGTGTGCATCATCTTAATAGGGAAGGAAAGGAGATTGGGGCAGGACAAATTAGGTAATCCGCAAATACATTCTCCTGTGAAAACTTAAAATGAGGTTGGAGGGAGAAAAATTTTCTTTGCTAGGTATATGCCTAGCTCAGCTGTCTGGGGAAGCTCTGGCGTGGAACTGCCTGAAGAGAAGAAAATGAACGGGATTATCTCCTGGTGAGCCTATAAAAGCGCCAGCCCAGATCCTGTGTGGCAGCATGTTGCCTTTTCAGAGGCTGCTGAGCCTCCCTGGATTGGCTAATGATGAGCTGCCGCCATCCGACTCCCTGCTTTCTTTCCTCTGCCAGTCAGTAACGCAGGAGCCAGGCCTCAGGATTGCCCTCCCCCACGTGCCCTTAATAAGGTACCGGCAGCAGTTCCCCAGGTCTCTGCCTGCCTTTCCACTCCTGCCCTCATGGAGGCCCTGGAGTCTGCTGTCTCTACAGCACTGTGGTGGTTGTCACGTGGCCATTGCTGCCTCCACCTCCAGCCTCTCCTTTGCTACCCCACTGCTCTGCCTTCACTGTCTGGCCTCCATGATATGACCTGAGGCTGAATGGTAGGCTGTCCGGCTTTCCCTTCTTCCCACTGTTTCTCGAGCATGCACCTCACCCTCCAGTCAAATTGTTTTACCTGCCTTAACTCTTAAGCCCTCGCTTTGATTGATTTCGCCTATGACTGTATTGCCCCACTCCCTCTCTGCCTCCTAAAAAGTCAGCTTATTCGTTCAAGGCTCAGTCAAATGCCACCACATTCTGGAAAGTCTTCTTTGATAACCTCACAAGGAAAGATGCATTTTGCTCATCTCTTCTGAGCATCTGTTGGCCGATATTTACTTTTTGATAGGCTTTTTTGGGTCATGCCTACTATGTAGGAAGTGTGGCTCAATCATCTTCTGTTCCTCTCAGTGGTAAGGTAAGGGCCTTGCACCAAAAACTTTGACTTAAGGAATGAATCAATTCAAAAGAAAGCCTTGCCCAGGTGACATTTTGGAATGAAGGCTCTGCAATTCAATGGGTAACAATGTGGATATTATGATGTCCTCACTGAAATGTCTCCTACATGCACAGTATGTTAAATTGGGGTACTGTTTTGCTTTTTATAGGGATAGTATTTCAGAAAGAAAGCCTGGGTGGAGAACATGGTGATTCCCCCAGGAGTTGCCTGAAAGTCCTTGTGTATATAACTCATGTTCTCACCCATACATATATCTACATATGATAATCAAGAGAAATGAATCAGTCACCCTCTGAAGGAGTCAGTCTCTCATCTTCCTTCTCCTTGTTCTCTGAATACTAAATTATATTAGAGATGCTCTGGATAATATATAGAGGTGTATAATCTGGGCAGTATTTCTTGCTACTCAGAAAAAAAAATACTATTAAAATCTGAATTTCCCTCCAGTTGTTTTTTTCTTTCTATGACATTTCTCCTTGATACCCTCATAGTTATGTAAACTAGATTTTCATTTCATACCGATATTGTGTTGGAGGAGTGGTTCATCCTGGGTTCTCCATTCACCCAAGAATGGATCTCAAACATAAATAGTTTCATTGATTTCTTCTCTTAGTTATGAGACATTCTGAGGAATTTCCAGTGAATATCAAGACTGGGAAATTTTTAAAAAATGGTTTAAAAATTAATTTTTAATTTATTCTGTCCTCTCTGCTTCAAACGTATGATGCACTGCTTTTGTTTTAAGGACACAACGTGATGATTAAGAGACCCTGTGGAATAAAAGATGTGTGGCAATCTCATAATCACAACAATCTCATCACTGCTGCAGTCGCCAATCTGATCAGTAAAGGGCTTCTCCTGGGAATGGTCAGTGCAAACTGCAAACCAGGTCAAAGATGAGGAAGGAGAGGAGGTTAAACTCATCTCTGGCTCAGAACATGTAGGGCTAAGGCCTGTAGCTGAAGTTTCCTCCTTCTAGAAGTTTCACTTCGTGCTCACTCCTTGGCTAGTGCTTCTTAGCCACTCCGACTTGACTGAATTCCTTTCTGAGCTGTTTTTCCACCACAAATCATGGTGGGGGCTCTGTCCTCACGCCTGTAATCAGCTCTAGCTTCTAACAAATGGTTGCAGACAGAACTGCAATTTCATAATGTTTTAGTGGCTGGCAGTCAAGCACCTAACAACCATTACTGTCTGCTCTCCACCCTGATCGTGGAGGTGGGTGGGTGGGCGATCCATTTGAACGTGATCAACAAAACCCATCCGTTCCAAGGATACAGTGTGCCAGGTTGTGCCTGATGACATCCTCTATCAATATCCCTGACTGAGAAAAACTCTCAATGCATTGCTTTCTTTATAACATGGCAGGGATGTCTCCATGTTCTCTTATTCATTTTGGAAGAGGAAAATGAGAACTTCAAGTATCTAGGGTCTCACTGAACATCGATGTGCTTCAGAATTTATCTCTGTAATTTTCCACACATTTGTGCTCCTGGAAAAACTCACTCTAAGATCTTAGGGTCTTTGGGCCTCTGAAATATGCCACTATTTTTCTCTTTAAACACCATTTTACACATTGGGACTGATAATGAAGGCTGTCTGATACCTATGTAAGAGGCCAACAAATCTTTCACAATGGAGAAAATTTCTTATATCACCAGGTAGAAGTTGTCCAAATTTTCTATATTAGGAAGTTGCCTCAATCTCTTTGTTAGCTATTACGTATTTATTAAGTGCTACAGCTGTGTGTGTATAATACATTCTCATACTCAGTTTTGTCCTTGAATAGTTTTTCCCCTTAGCCACAAATCTGTTTCTATAAGAAATCTTAGGGATCTTATATTTAAATTGCCTGATGGTTTCAGACCAATGTTACTGACCAGTATTCAATTCATTTACTCTTTTTTTCCCCCACACTATAGGCTCTTCAAATTAAGCCCATCTTGTTAAAAACAAGACAGTGGCTATTTAAAGTAAAGACTGAATAGGAATGAATATTCTCAGCTCAGTCAAGGTGCTCCATAAGACAGCTCTTTTTGGAAGTGCTAAGGGTGTCTGCTTTGGACAGCAAGTAAATGATACAGGAGTATTTCCCATCTGCTGCTATTGTTCAGCTGGAAATATTACTGAATGGATGGGGAGAAGGCAAGGAAATGGAAATGTTCATTTCTACACTGGCGTTGTAGGTTAGTGTGATCAGAAATTCCTCTTGCATCTTAGATTTCTGGACTGCAACGTGGAGACAATTCTCCCAGGGGTCTGACCTGTCTTGATTTAGTTTAAGGAATTCTCGAAGATCTGCTTGCTTGAAAACATCATCTCATAAGAGCTTTCTTAGTGAAATAGCACATATTTAGAGGTGAAGGCACAGTTTACCAAGAAGAGTGATAGTTAGATACCATGGGCTCCACGGGTCCCCTTAAATATTACCATCTCAGCCGGTTCCCCAAATGGAAGCATTTCCACACTTGGGTCAACAGGAATGGGCCTCAAAATCTGCTGTACCTGAGGACAGATACCTCTGAAGTCAGAAAGCACAGTCTCCTGCTGCCCGCCACCCCTCCCTAGGACGTCAGGCAACTCGGGTTGTCACTGCCCAGTGTGTTACAGGGACAGCAGGTCCAGGGCCACAGGTCAGGCCCGCCATGGCGAGTGAACCACCCAACACTCACTCTGAGTGCCTGCAGAGCTCTTACTGTCCAGAACACTTTGGAAGAAACCCAGAGGAATGTCAGTGGTGCCCTGGGCCTGGGCCTCCCCTTGACTAATTGTTCTTCCCCAACGTGATACGATGCACAGACTCAGACAACTTCTAAGTTATCCAAGAAGGCCTATGATTTTTTGAACTGTCAAGGAAGTGTATTATGAAATTGCACACACACAGCCCTCTGCTTCTCTGAGAAATATTGCTAGTGCTGTTTAAAAACAAACTCAACAAAACGGAAGGGACAATAACAGTAAAACAAACTGTAGGTACACATAAATACGAAGCAATTGTTGGTCTGCACTCTGTCTTCCAATTTTGAGTGGAGATTTCTTGTGCTCCAGCCTGAGGGTTGGTCAGAGAGCCTGTGGTTCAGCCTAGTCACCAGGTTATCCATGAGTTGCGGGAGCCCCAGAGAGCAGGGCCGGGGCCTGAGGGGTTTTGCGGGGCGTGTGGGGAAGCCTGGCCTTCCTGCCCAGCTCTGACTCTCAGCTCCCAGCGCTTTTTATTAGATCACAAGGCTTCTGCTAGAGCTCATAAATGCTTGACTATTGGAAAAGATACTTTATTATAAAGTCTACTCCATCACCCAGGAGTAGCTCCCCATGGGTCTACACGATTGTCTGACTTCGTCTACCCTCCTGTGAGAATGCAGACACTCTGCCCCAGTGGTTTTACTTTCCAAAGTTATCCTGAGGAGCTAAAGATGCATGGGAAGATGTAGCTGCTGCTGCTGTTGTTTAGTCAGTAAGATGTGTCTGACTCTTTGCGATCCCCTGGACTAGCCCGCCAGGCTCCTCTGTCCATGGAATTTCCCAGGCAAGAATACTGGAGTGGGTTGCCATTTCCTTTTCCGGGGATCTTCCTGACTCAGGGACTGAAACTGTGTCTCTTGCATTCACCTGCCAATGTAGGAGACTTGGGTTTGATCTCTGGGTTGGGAAGATCCCCTGGAGAAGAAAATAGCAACCCACTTCAGTATTCTTGCCTAGGAAATCCCATGGACAGACGATATAGCCACAAAGATACTCTTCAGTAATTTTCACAATAGTGGACAAATCAGAAAAAAAACAAGAGAAGTTCAAATAGGAGATTGGTTGAATGATAAACCTTTATAACAAAGAGCTAAGCAGTTGTGCAAAACGATGTGTAGAAGGGTATTTTCTATTGTAGAGAGGCACGCAGATTGGCAAATGAATCAAGCAGGTTTCCAAACAAAATGGTTACATTTTCAAGAGAGAGGAAGACGTTTTTCCTTCTTTTGATAATTTCTTTGAGATATTCTATAACTAGTATGTATTATTGTGTTAAAAACAGTAAAAGTTATCTTAAAAACTGATGCCCTTTGCGGCATCACTGGAGGATAAATGCAGCCACAGAATGACAATAGGAACAGTTTCACAATTGAGATTTAAGATCCGTCCTTTTCTTAATTTCTGTCTTGAGAGTTCATTTCTGAATGTTAGCCATTCATGAAGGCGGTGCCCTGGAACACTTGGTGAAGAGACCCAAAACAGAGGGAGTCCCAGGGTATGGCGTCTCTGAACTAGCAAGTTTCCAGGTGAGGGTCCCACCTCTCTCCCGCCTCTGACTTTCCTGGTCACACTGGTCCCAAGGGTGGGTGAGGACCTGGGAGGACAGACAGGTCAGGTACCTGTCGCAGCAACATGTTCTGTTCGGAGATGGGTAAGTGAAGCTAAATGTTTTCTCTCAGGAGAAATCTATTAACTAGGCATTTGGAAAAATATAGTTGACCTCTCCCTGTATTTTTTCCTCTCGAGTCTCTGGCCTGGGCAGCAGTTTGTGACTCACTTCCCCCACACCCTGTCCTTTCCCTGCTTTGAAGTGGAGGCATCCATTTTCTGGGGTGGGTGGACTGAGGACAGATCAGATGGAGAAGGGTGATGAGAAGTGAGCAAGCAGGGAGAAAAAAACTTTCTGCTGAAAATTGTTTACCCTTTGCTAGGAAACAGAGGTGATCGGGTTTTTCGGCGTTCTGTTCAGCTGTCCAAACTGAATTTCCAGCTGCTGTGAGGTGTTAAAGGATAAGTTCTAGCTTTTTGAGTTTTCAAGAGCACACATCCTCCTGTGGGGTCTGCCTCAGAATCAGCTGGATCCAACACTATGTTCTTTATGAGTTGACTTTACTTTGCACCTTCTCTTACATATATATATATATATATATATATATATATATATATTTATTTATTTAAATAGAGAAGTTTAGTATAAACATAGGCAAAAGGTGTTGCAGTTAGTTAAAAGAATGTACTTTCCACAGACTGGAAGGGTAGCAATTCTCTTTAAAAAAGTCTCCCACACATCCAACTTACTCTTTTGGGCATCCTCATTTCAGTGTGCGTATGTACTGTGTTCTCATTATTTTTAAGTTCCTTCTCTTAAGTTTGTTCTCTTTTTTGTCTTTTTCCTAATAGACCATAATCTCCTGGAAGGCAGGGCCCGACTGCTGCTATATGTCCTTTCTAGTCACTCACTCATTCACTCACTCATTCATACAATGCAGCATAAGGCACCACTGGGTATGAAGTTCAGACCCACTGAGCTGGCAGTCGTGGCTTCTGTCCTCAGGAGGCAAACAGTTCTCTCAGGGGCCTGCATGGGGCTCTGGGCTTGCTAATTGATGAAACAAATAATAACCCCACAAAAACTTTCATAAACAAGGTCACAGAAAGGCACAAAGGATGCCATGCTCTTCACAGCACATTTTGCAATAGCTAAATAACCTGGGAAGGCATTTCCACTTCCATCACCTGTCACTGTGGTGAGGGCTGCAGCCCCCACAGGAAGCTCCTGATGGATGGGGATGCTTTCGCCTTGTCATTGAGTCACTGAGCTTCTGGGTGGGGAATGAGGGCTGTGTATTCTATTAGCATTTGTCTGTTTTGATATCTCGACTGGCAGGACAATTGATATTCCTCTTCCCCAGTGAACCTGAATATTGCCTCAAAGAGGCCTTAGTGAAAAGAGGTGGGATGCAAAGGAACGGAAATATTTAAATGATCTCTGAAATGTCATGAGACTCTGGAATTTCCTTTTTTACACGTGCAGTCCTACTTCCTTATTGTCCCAGTGGAACCCCAATGCTACCCTATTCCAAAATCAACCAAAAGCAAGAACCTAAACAGCAGCAATGAGAGAAGCAAAATGGAAAACTCTGTAGAGGGAGAACAGATACTGATGTCATTCCTTCAACAACTCCTCCCTCCAACTGATGGCTCCTTTAAGAAACTGAGGCTTCTCATCTAATGGCCCTGAGGGAAGCACACTTCAGCACATTTTACAAAATAAAGCTCAAAGAGAAGTCCTCTGTGTTTTGAATTACTAAGCCTTAGAGATGCTGGTTCTTATAAGAGCCCTATGTGGTGCTTTTGTTTGTTTTGTTTTTTTTTAATTCGTAAAACTGAATCTTAATCATTTTAAACGTACACTATGGTACTGTACATCCTCTTCATGGATAACAGGCTTGTCATAGTGAAAGGGCTTGTGTAACTCAATGAAGCTGTGAGCCATGCTCTTCAGGGCCACCCAAGGCAGATGGGTCATAGTGAAGAGTTCTGACAAAACGTGATTCACTGGAGGAGGGAATGGCGAACCACTCCACTATTCTTGACATGAGGACCCCATGAACAATATGAAAAGGCAAAAAAAAAAAATAAAAAAAAGATATGACACTGGAAGATGAGCCCCTCAGGTTGGAAGGTGCCCAATATGCTACTGGGGAAGATTGGAGGGCAATCGTTAATAGTTTCAGAAAAAATGAAGAGGCTGGGCCCAAGTGGAAATGACACTCAAGTTGTGGATGTGCCTGGTGATGAAAGTAAAGTCCAATGCTGTAAAAATCATAAATCAAGATCAACTGGACACGGTCAAGCAAGAGATGGCAAGAGTGAACATTGACATTTTAGGAATCAGTGAACTAAAACGGATGGGAATGGGCAAATTTAATTCAGATGACCATAGTATCTACTACTGTGGGCAAGAATCCCTTAGAAGAAATGGAGTAGCCTTCATAGTCAAACAAAAGGGTCCATAATGCAGTACTTGGGTGCAACTTCAAAATGACAGAATGATCTCAGTTTGTTTCCAAGGCAAACCATTCAACATCATAGTAATCCAAGGCTATGTATGTCCCAATCACGGATGCTGAAGAAGCTGAAGTTGACCAGTTCTATGAATACCTGCAAGACCTTCTAGAACTAACACCATAAAAGATGTCCTTTTCATCATAGTGGATTGGAATGCAAAAGTAGGAAGTTAAGAGATACCTGGAGCAACAGGAAAGTTTAGCTTTGAATACAAAATGAAGCAGGGCAAAGGTTAACAGAATTTTGTCAAGAGAACACTGGTCAAGCAAACACCCCTTTCCAACTACACAAGAGACGACTCTACACATGTATATCACCAAATGATCAATACTAAAATCAGACTGATTATATTCTTTGTAGCTGAACATGGAGAAGCTCTATATAGTCAGCAAAAACAAGACCTGGAGTTGACTGTGGCTTAGATTATTAGTTCCTTATTGCAAAAATCAGGCTTAAATTGAAGAAAGTAGGAAAAACCACTAGGCCATTCAGGTATGACCTAAATCAAATCTTTTATGATTCAACAGTGGAGGTGACAAATAGATTCAAGGGATTAGATCTGGTAGACAGAGTGCATGAAGAACTATGGACAGAGGTTTGTAACATCGTACAAAACCATCTCAAAGAAAAATAAATGCAAGAAGGCAAAATGGTTATCCGAGGAGGCATTAAAAATAGGTGAGAAAAGAAGATAAATGAAAGGCAAAGGAGAAAGGAAAAGATACATCCAACTAAATGCAGAGTTCCAGGGAATAGCAAGGAGAGATAAGAAAGTCTTTTTAAAGTGAACAACGCAAAGAGATAGAGGAAAACTATAGAATGGGAAAGACTAGAGATCTCTTCAAGAAAGATGGAGAGATCTCAAGAAAGTTGGAGAGATCAAGGAACATTTCATGGAAGGATGGGCACGATGAAGGACAGAAATGGTAAGAACCTAACAGAAGCACACTTGATTAAGAAGAGGTGGCAAGGATACACAGAAGACCTACACTAAAAAGGTTTTAACGACTCAGATAACCACAATGGTGTGGTCACTGACATAGAGCCAGATATCGTGAAGTGCGAAGTTAAGAGGGCCTTAGGAAGCATTACTACGAACAAAGCTATTGGAGGTGATGGAATTCCAGCTGGGCTATATCAAGTCTTAAAAGATGATGCTGTTTAAAGTCTGCACTCAACATGTCAGCAAATTTGGAAAACTCAGCAGTGGCCACAGGACTGTGAAAGCTCAGTTTTCATTTCAATCCCAAAGAAGGGACTGTCAAAGGATGTTCATACTACCATATAGTTGTGCTCATTTTGCATGCTACTATGCTCAAAATCCTTTAAGCTAGGCTTCAGCAGTACATGAACTGAGAAATTCCAGATATACAAGCTGTGTATAAGAAACTAGGTGTGCCGTTTAAAGGAAGAGGAACCAGAGGTCAAATTGCCAACATCCGCTGGATCACAGAGAAAGTAAGAGAATTCCAGGAAAACATCTATTTCTGCTGCATTGACTACTCAGAAGCCTTTGACTGTGCGGACCGTAATAAACTGTAGAAAATTCTTAAAGAGATAGGAATACCAGACCACTTTACCTGTCTTCTGAGAAACCTGTTTGTGGGTCGAGAAGCAACAGTTAGAACCTTACATAGAACAATGGACTGGTTCAAAATTGGGAAAGGAATAAGACAAGGCTGTATAATGCCATCGTGTTTACTTAACTTATATGCAGAGTACATTATGAGAAATGCCAGACTAGATGAGTCATACACTGGAATCAAGACTGCCAGGAGAAATATCAACAACCTCAGATATGTAGATGACACTACTGTAATGGCAGAAAGTGAAGAGGAACTAAAGAGCCTCTTGATGAGGGTGAAAGAGAAGAGAAAAAAAAGCTGGCTTAAAACCCAATATTCAGAAAACTAAGATCATGCATCCAGTCCCATCACTTCATGGCAAATAGATGGGGAAAAAGTAGAAGCAGTGACAGACTTTATTTTCTTGAGCTCAAAATCACTTCAGATGGTGAATGCAGCCATGAAATTAAAAGACACTTGCTCCTTGGAAGGAAAGCTATGATAAACCTAGACAGCATATTAAAAAGCAGACACATCACTTTGCAGACAAAGGTCTGTACGATCAAAGTTGTGGTTTTTCCAGTAATCAATTATGGATGTGAGAGTTGGACCATAAAGAACACTGAGTGCCAAAGAACTGATGCTTCTGAACTGTGGTGGTGAATACTCTTGAGAATCCCTTGGACTGCAAGAGATCAAGCCAGTCAATCCAAAAGGAAATCAACCCTGAATATTCATTGGAAGGATGGATGTTGAAGCTCTTATACTTTGGCCACGTGATGTGAAGACCCAACTCATTGGAAAAGACCTTGATTCTTGGAAAGATTGAGGGCAGGAGGAGAAGGGGGCGACAGAGGATGAGATCATTAGATAGCATCACTGACTTAATGGACATGTATTTGGGCAAACTCTGGGAGACAGTGAAGGACAGGGAAGACTGGCATGCTGCAGTCCATGGGGTCACAACTGGTTGGACACAATTTAGCCACTGAACTGCAACAGCAACAGTACTGTTATTTATACACAGTCCTCTAGAACATGTGTTTCATCTTGTAAAACTGTTACCCTGTGCCTGTTGAACAATGCCCCTTACTACCCTGAACCCCTGGTTAACCACCATTTTACATCTAAGACTTGACTACTTTAGTACCTTATATAAATGGAATCATGCAGTATTTGTGTTTATATGATTTGCTTATTTCACTTAGCATAATGTCCTCAAAAGTTTCATTCATGTTGTTGCATGTGTCAGGATTTCTTTTTTTTTTAAAGACTGAATAATATTCTACTTTTTTATCTATTTGTCCAAAGATGGGCATTTTACAGCCTCTTAGCTATTGTGAATATTGTTGCAATGAATTATGAGTGTGCAAATATCTTTGAGATTCTGTTTTCATTTCTTTTGGATATATACCCAGAAGTGAGAATGCTGGATCATATGGTAGTTCTATCTTTAATCTTTTGAGAAATCTCCATACCATTTCCATAGTGGCTGCACCATTTTACATTCCCACCATCAGTGTAAAAGGGTTCTCATTTCTCTACATCCTTGCCAAAAACTTGTTATTTTGTTTTTTGTTTTTTTTCCCCAAATAGTGGCCAAACAGATATGAGGTATATTTCATTAAGGTTTTGATTTGCATTTCCTTGGTCCTTAGTGATACTGAACAGCTCATCATATGCTTATTGTCTATTTGTTTATCTTTGTGGTCCAACCATAACACAAGCAGGGGTTTCTAGCTAGAGCTTCTGTGGGCCCCACAGCTTTGGGTATGGAAAGACTGGAACCTTATTTCACTGTATTTGACAGCTGAAAGGCAATCAACATTTCACTTCCATGCTGAATAAGCAGTGAGTTTTGTTGTTGTTGTTTTTTTCCTGGCCATTCCCTAAAATTTCACTTTGAAAACAAGCTAAAGATATTGATTTCTGTATGCCCAGGGGTGATAAGCTATTGATAGAAATAATAGGAAAAGGCCAACTGAATAGATGTATTTCACTTGTAAAATATAATTTTTCTCCCTCCTGGCACTTGATATGAAAACACAGAGACATCTTAAATATAAAAAAGAGCTATTAAGATATCCTGCTACATTTTTTCTGTTAGTAAATTTTCATAATGAATTACAAAATGACCCAATTCAGTTTTCAAAGGCACTGTTAATAAGAGGTGATCTTTCTTCAGAAAAACCTTGTATATGACAGCAACTCCAAGTAGTCCTGTGAAAAATGGTTGTGTCCATACATTAATGGTGAGGTGATGAGGGACAGCAGGTGCTGTGTACCTGCTTACCAGTCACAGGGTAAGCAAGCCTGGAGCGGGTGAAGAGGCAAATTCTATATTCTCAGTCTCGTTTCCTGACCTACCCTTCAACCCCAATTTTCTGGGCTCTTCCCTGGAGACCCCATCTGCTGAAGCCACAGGGCTCTGATTCACTTCCTTGTTGTGAATCACTATTTAAATGTCCACACACATCTTGAAATTCCACACGGCTTTTTATCCCAGATTAGTTCATTCACTTACTTTCAATGCTAGAACTTGAAAGGAACTGAGACATCAAAAAACCAAATCTTATCCTTTGCACAGGTGAGAAAATGGAGGTCCTGAGAAGTTAAGTAACTCTTGAAAGGCCACCCAGTTTGTCAAAGGCATCATTTTTGAATTTTCCTTTTTTTTTTTTTCCCCTTGACAATGGCTGTGCCATCTTCCCAAATACTTGGGATTTTGGGGAATAATTTTTGAGTTCTCCTAATTTTTATTCCCTTTACGTCAACAGTCACCAAGTCTTAATGATTATTCTTTCAAGACTCTTGATATTGTCACTTCTGCTATCTTCAGCACCTCATTACCCCCTCCTTGAATTCCCTAAGTTAATGTAACAGCCTCCCTATATAATATTCCTACTTATCTGACCTATTGGTGACTCTCCACTCAGGCTGCTCAGTGCACTGACTTGGGGCATGTTTCAAAAAAAAAAAAAAAACAGCATACCTCACACTATCATCACTCCTGGCACCAGTCTGTTTTAATTGGTTTGGGGAGGAGCCTCTATTTTTTTAATGAAGTCCCCCAGGTGATTCTAATGAGTAGCTGGATTGACATAGGTCACAGCTACCCATGAAAAAGAAAACACTCTACAGAAACAAAACTTAGGGTGAAGTGAAGTGAGAGTCACTCAGTCGTGTCCGGCTCTTTGCAACCCCATGGACTATACAGTCCATGGAATTTTCCAGGCCAGAATACTGGAGTGGGTAGCCTTTCCCTTCTCCAGGGATCTTCCCAAGACGGATTCTTTTACTGTCTTAGCTACCAGGGAAGCCCAAACTTAGGTTAACCAGAGACAATTACCTGGAATGTTCAATTAGCCAGTTTTTCGCCATTCAACTCTGAACAGAAAGCAATATATTACAAGAAAATAAGCAAAATAATCAGGAAGTTATTAACAAACAAATAAACATCTGCTTCTGATTTCAGTTGAGATGGTCAGTGGAAATTTGGGCCATCCTCCTGTGCCTCCAATAAAAGCCTGCGTAGAAATTTGCTCACTTCCTCTCACGAGCGCACCAAAATAACAACTAACTGCTGAAGAACCATCAATTAAAAAGACTGGAATCTACAAAAAATGATATTCTACACCTAAAAACATAAAGAAGAAACTGCAAGACGGTAGGTGGGGCACATGTGTGATATAATCAAATCTCATACCCCACAGGTGGGTGACGCACGAACTGGAGAACAATTAGGTCACAGAAATTCTCCCATAGAGGAGACAGCTGAGCCCCACGCCAGGCTCCCCAGCCTGGGGGGTCTGGCATTGGGAGGAGGAGCCCCCAGAGCAGCGCTTGAGCACACGAGTCCCACAGGAGGAGAGGAAACAGAGACTCCACTCTGGGAGGGCGCCAAGGTCTCAGGCCTGGGCCAGACCTACCTGCTGGTCTTGGAGGGTCTCCTGGGGAGGCGGGTGCGGCTGTGGCTCTCTCTCTGGGTTCATAAAAGCTGGTGGTGGAAATATCAGGGAGTGTTCCTCTGCTTGAACTCTTAGTGGAGGCAGACATCCAGCTGGAGTAGTTAGGACCAAGACCTGGCCCCACGGAACAACATTTAGGGTCATGCTGGGACTCCTCAGGCCAAACAACCGATAGGACGGGAACACAACCCCAACCCAGCGGCAGACAGGCTTCTTTTAAGACGCCAGTGAGTAGACACGCCCTTAACAAGGCCCGGCCCAGCAGAGGGCTAAGACCCAGCCCCACCCACCAGTGGGCAAGCACGGCCCCTCCCACCAGGAAGCCTTCACAAGCCTCTAGACCGACTCTCCAGCAAGGCGGCAGACACCAGAAACCAGAAAACCATAACCCAGCAGCTTCCGGAAGTGAGTCTGGAAACACCGGGGACAGGCTGGTCCCTGGGCCTTTGAGTGATCGAGGGGAGTGAGGTGCTAGGACATACAGCACACCCCTACAGAGGGCCACTTCTCCAAGGTCAAGAAATGTAAGAAACCTTCCACATACATAAAAATACCAGTAGAAATTTAGCCCAAATGAGATGGCAGTGGAACAAGATAAAGCTCCAGAAGAACAACTAAGTGATGTAGAGATAGGCAATCTACCCGAAATTTGATATAGAATGATGACTTAATGATACTGCAAGACTTATGTACTCATTCACGTACTTGTTCACTCTCTCTGCAAAGCATTGTTTTAAGAAGCCAAGGTAATAACCAGTGTTTGAATTCCATAAAAGGGATAACATGTGAACACCGATAACCATGTTGCAAAACAGTGAGAAGGAACAGAAGAGATGTATGAGAAGCGATGGGACTTCAAAGGACTAAGAAATTACTTCTGATTGATGGATTTGGGGAAGGATTCATGGAGAAGGCAACCTTCAACCTGGATTTTGAAGGAGGACATGGTTTGGGGAAAGGGTTTTCCAAGGTAAGGGATCAGCATGAGCCTAACCATGAAGGTGGAAACACAGGACGATGCCAAGTGTTTCAGCAGCACAGATGGGTGAGAGGATTCTGTGGGAGAGGAGAGATAAGACAGATTTGAATGGGGCTGAATCAGGGATTCTCTGAGGACTCATTTAACTGTGTATGTGTGTGTGAGAGAGAGAGAGAGAAAAGTCTCCAAGTGGAGCGGTCCTTTAGGATAATCGATTGCTCTGCATCAGTGATCAGGGAAGATTTACCATAGTAGGGAAACAAGCAGAGGCTATTTCTCCCTGTAGAATGGGCCTGAACAGGAATAGAGCGACAGGAGGAAAGGAGGAGAGGGCCCTTATGAGAAACGGGGAAGTACAGTCACTTGAACTTGGGAACTGGTTGTGTGTATATACATACATACATATATATGAGTGTGAAGGCACTCAGATGGTTTTGAGCTGGGCAACAAGGAGGGTTAATGGTTTCTTAATTAATAGGTGATTCAAGAGGAGGAATTTAGGAGGAGAGATCATGAATACAATTTTGAACACACACATGTGGGGCATCTGGAGAGAAATGTTGAGAGGGCAGGTGGAAGTCTTGGGAATGAAGTCAGAGATGGCAAAACAGACATCAGAGTCATCTGTATGGTGGTGACGGGTGGAACCATGAGAACAGATGAGGTCCTGAGGGAGGGGTTGGGGATGGGGTGTCACTGCATGAGAAGAGAGTTGAAGGAGACCCCTGAGGAGCAATCAAAGAGGAAGGAGAAAATTCAGCTAATACACTGACCACTAGTCTCAGCTTACAGGCCGTCCCAAGGGGATGAAGGGTTGACTCCATCACTGGATGTTGTTACTATGGTGAGGCTGGTGATCACTGAGGGGACGCTTTTCACTGGAGTCCTGATGATGAAATCCAGATTTCAAATGCCGAGTGTGTCAGGGGAAAAGGGAAACTCAAGAGCATGCCCATTCTCAGGATACTGTGTGCCTCAAGCCAAGAATGTAACACAGTACATTTGAGAATGGTTTCAACAAGATGGTGATTAAAGAGTATTTTTTGTAAGCAATGACCACTCTGTTTTTCTTAAACATTCCCTACATACAGAGTTCCTTTAGGGTAGAATTGGTGTCTTATTCATCTTTGTATCCTACCCCTGCCCTCTGAAAAACCAAACCAGAAAAGCCAGGCCTTTGCCCCATGACTGGATCTGAGCACCCATGGTCTCGCTGAGTGGGTTCCCAGTGTGGCTCCGACCGTGGGGCAGTGCGTGGGGAAGCCCTCTGGGGAGGTCCCTGCAGAGCAGCAGCTGAAGGCCCCTTCCCACCGTCCTCACAATGTTAGCATTAGTGGAGTGCCGTGCGCCTGCATTGTGCTAAACCCGCAGCAGAGTGCGGTTCTAGGCCCTGCCCCTCGCCTTTGCTTCCTAACTGCCTCCCCATTCCCTTTCAAGGCAGAGGTCTTTCTCCCTGTGGCCTCCCTGAACCCCCACCCTGGCTCCCCTCCGTCTTCTCTTCTGGAAGAGATCCCTGGCTCTCAGACTGCCCTCTTCTGGTCTTCTTTGCTGACTTCCCTCACTCGCCACTCAGATGTGACTGTGCCTGGCGGATTCTCCTCTCCTCTCTACGCAGCAGGGTCTCTTGGGGAGAGCTCGTCCCATTCCAGGATGGTCCCTTCCAGGTCTCCCAAAATGCTCCGCCTTTGAGCACCACATCCTAGTGCCCTGCCCCTGGCCTCTTCCCCTGAGGGTCCTCTAGGCACCAGAAACTCACAAATCTGAAGCTGACCTCATCATCTTTGTTCCTAAACTTGCTCCTTCACCCATGTGGCATCATCTTCCACTTAACTCCGGCCACAGCTCTGCTCCCTGAACCCTTCCTTTGTATTCACTATTGACCAAGCTTTATTTCCATCAGTGAAATGCCTGAGGTATCTCTGAAATCTATTTCCAATGTGCTGTTTCCATCACCACTTCCCTAATTCTGGTCCTCACATCATTTGCTTCAAATTTTACAATAACATTTTAATTGCTCCCAGTTTCCTATAAAAAGCCATTTTAAATACTATTGAGGCACAATTCCAAATACAGATAGTTTCACCCTTCCACTTAATTTTTTTGATGACATATGATTATATAAAATTCAAATTCCCTTGTGTGGCATAGAAGGCCCTTTTCATTGAGCCCCATTTTAATGTTCTTTCAGTCCGTCCCTCCCCTTTTCCTACTTCTCCAGTATAAGAGCCACTGTACCTCCTGCCCACACAAGTGAAATCATACTTGTCACTTGAGGCCCAGCTAACATGTCACCTCTTAGGTGGAGTAGAATCTTCTACAACTCTGCTCAGCAGATTTCAGGTGCTGTGTCCCTTGGGCTCTTGGCATTCCTTTGCTGATACTATCCTTCCTTTTCCCCTTACCTCATTCTCTCCCCATCACTCCTCCTTGCTTTCGAATGCATAGAGTGAGAGACTCTCTCATCAATCTTTATCTCCCTAGCACCAAGCAACGTGCCTGATAGATGTTGGTGGAACTGAACTGAGACCACAAAGAGCCCTCCAATTCTTTTGTTGTTGGTTTTTAGCTTTTTAGCTAATGACTGTAGTGAACTGATTCAGGACACCTTACCTGCATGTATTGCAAACTAGTTAAAGTAAATTATATGACAAGCATATATACTTCTTTTGTCAGAAACAGAAATCTATACCTCTTTAAAGCATGGTCACAAGACTAGATGTCCCCAATAATGATTCCATGGCTTTTTATTTTTTCCAGTACATTGCAACTGTCTTCTTTATGCCCTAATTTAGGTTTTCCCTGATCAATAACTTATCCTTGAGAGACACTTTAGAGAAACAATTCATTTAAAACTTATGTCTTTGTAGACATCTTCAGGGAATTATTGTGATGGGGGGGTGTGTGTAGACACATATCCACATAAATGTATTTGATAAGGAAATGTTCAACAGTAGGCCAATTCAATCAGAGAAGGCAATGGCAACCCACTCCAGTACTCTTGCCTGGAAAATCTCATGGACGGAGGAGCCTGGTAGGGTACAGTCCATGGGGTCGCTAAGAGTCAGACACGACTCACTTTCACTTTTCACTTTCATGCATTGGAGAAGGAAATGGCAACCCACTCCAGTGTTCTTGCCTGGAGAATCCCAGGGACGGCAGAGCCTCGTGGGCTGCCGTCTGTGGGGTCGCACAGAGTCGGACAAGACTGAAGCGACTTAGCAGCAGCAGCAGCAGGCCAATTCAATAATTCACTTAGAGAATAGTATTTCCTTTCATTCTTAATTCAAACCAGTCCTAGATGGCAACTAGCAGGGTTATTAACAATTGAAAAATATATTTCAGAAAACATTCAGAAGACCAACTTAAAAACCTTTGTTGGAGAGATGCTTAGCCATGGCTGGGAAAGTGTAAGGGGGGGGTAGAATCGAGTCAGAACTGAGAAGTGTGTCAGTCTGACTCCTGTTTCCATGGCAAACCGTGGGGACCGAGCATGTGCATCAACTACTCCTGAAAAGTTAAACCGACATTTTAAAATTGCAGTTTTTAAAAACTGTGATGGTAGTCACAGATCTACTGCAAGATTTGACAGTGGACATGGGGGCTGCTCTAGGGATGTAGCTGAGGGGTGAAAAGTTGCTTGAACCATATTTGCAAAGGCTGTTATTTATATTTTGCTTTATTTGTGTGTGTGTATGTATGTATGTAACATACAGGATATTTAATTTCCTTAAGAATTTTTACCAAATGTTACACTAAAATACAGCACGAGAATGTTCACTTTGAAATCGTTAGATACAAACTTAGGACTACTTAAAAAGAAATCATAACTTTTTTCCCCTTAAACTCGGTGCATCACTTAGTATGGACAGGGAGAGTTAGAAGATCCTGTCCTGAATGAATAACTGGCACACACAGGTTGGGGGATAGCACAACACCGGGGGAGTTCTGGGTTCCTAGGGCTAAGATGTCTGATGACTGTGGCTCTCTCTGTCTGGTATAGAAAGGGTGGCCTTGTGGGAGCTGGCCAAACCAAACGTGGGCTGAGAGAAAATACATTTTGTTTTTCTGCACTGACGCCCAGGGATTGCTTTCTGAAGTGTGTGTGCGGAGCTCGCCCAGTGCTGCCTCTGCCGTATGTCCCCTCCCAGCCCTTCCTTCCTGGTGGGACCATACTGGGCTAGAACCCAGGAATGAGTGCATCTCTAAATTTTCCTGAATCCACAAATCTTATCCTCACCACTTATAAGGTCTCAGCTATAAATATTTTCCAGAGCTCTAGCAGTAATTAGACAAGCTACTATGAAAGATAGAGCATTATACATCAGTTAAAAACATATGCAAAATCAAAGCTCATTAGAGAAAGATAATATTCATGCAGATTTTACAAACCGTGTCTTTAGGGTGGCCCAATAAGTAGAAATATGGGGACCCATGCTTGTCACTTTTCATGCACATGGAGAGACTGGAAGGTACCATTCCTAAAGGAAGGGGAGGAACAGCCTAGGACCAATCATTAGAATTAACAGAACCAGTGACAAAGATATAGTATTACTGTTAGAATCAAGATTGCTTAGTATGTTTAGAGTAGCTGTATAAAAATTATCTAGGCAGTAAGAATAAAGACTTTAAGTAAAGCTGACCCTATTGAGCATGCAGCAAGTGAAATTAGTGAAAGACTGAGCTACATGTGTATTCCAAAAATAGATTTTTTTCCTCAAAATATTGAGGGCATCCTGAGGTGCTTTTAAGGAGGCACACATGTTTAAAACATCTTGAAATCATAATATCAGAATTTTTGCAGAATTTTCTCATAATTAGAGTGTTTCAGTGAGACCAGCTGTCATTTGAGAAGTCACAGTAATCATGTTTCTCAATTTTGAAAAACCCTCAAATTAAAGCCATGGTTTACCTATGTTTATGTTTTCTCTAATAATCTCATAAATTCTTATAGCTCATCTCTTCTGTAACATTTTGCTCATTTAGATTCAAACTTCACAGTTGACTTGCTGGCCGTAATTGTTTTCTGGAAAAAAAGAGAGCTGAAGAAAACACAGCCAGGTTTTGTTCTACGTGGCTGTACTCGCCTGTCCAAGGGCTGTGCTCTGAAACCTGCCTCTTAGCGGCTGCCTTGGTCTAGGCCTATCTCAGCTCCTGGGCTTCAGTTCTTTACCGACATAAAGATGGTACTAGAAATTCTGGGCTGTCAGTGATCTCCACCAGACAGGCTCCGGGAGATGTAATAACCAATCCCTGCAGCACTCAATGCCATGTTGTCTTAGCTCCATACAGTGTGAGGTAGAGGGTGATGTGGGGCTACTGGATCAGAAGCACTGGATCCACATAGCTCAGACATTTGGGAGCCTGACCCCCTCTTTTCCAGTATATTCTTATGATACCACCCCTCCCCCTGCCCCCATCTCAATGCCTAACTTGCTCCATGTGCTTCAACAAACAAAACAGACAGTGCCCCCACATGGATGTCTCATTATGCGCCCCCCCCCACCCCGGGGTGTTTTTCACTGCACAGCTGTGTTGAGGGGTGTGCTATGCTAAGTTGCTTTAATCATATCCGACTCTTTGGGACCCTCTGGACTGTAGCCCACCAAGCTCCTCTATCTCTGAGATTCTTCAGGCAAGAATACTGTAGTGGGTTGCCATGTTCTCCTCCAGGGGATCTTCCCAACCCAGGGATCGAACACACATCTGTTGTATCTCCTACACTGGCAGGCAGATTCTTTACCACTAGCACCACCTGGACAAACAATTTGAAGTTAAAGGGAAAGTAGAGGCTCTCTGTGGTGTGGAAACTAACGCTTAACAATGAATGTCAGGAGGAAAATGAAGTTTCAGGATTTATTAACTGAGTTTACCATTTAGCCCTGCCAAGATGCAAGTAATTTTGTATAAAAAACATCAAGTGGTTTTACTATCAAGCACAAAAGGGTCTCATTTAATTCTAAATGTGGCCTTAATTGGGCTTGAAAGATACATGTGCTAGGAAACGTTGGGGCCAGAGGGTCAAACAAAAGAGCCCAGAACATGGCGGGGAAAATGGCTGTGAAGACTGTAACAGAAATTACGGTGAAATGTGAAAAACAGAGTTGCATCCTGTGCTCGGCATATTCGATGCATATGTCATGAGTCCTAAAACCCATGTTCAGTCTGAAAACCCAGGGTCCTGATAAGGATCACTATTTGTTGGAGACTGTGTACCAAAAACACCAGAGACCTCGTGACAGGAGTGTAAATGCAGGCTCTTCTCTAAGCAAATGTCTGAGCTACTTTAGAGTAAACAGCTGTTTAGTCCGGGCTAAGTGCCTGTTTGTTGTTTCTATTGAAAATTTTTTTGAACCCAAACAGCACGTTGAAGATGTGTGATTCTCACTGTTTATAGAGATTTTGCTACAATTAGAGCATATAATTCAAGCCTGGAGTAAGGCATTATATAATCTTATTTTGGTCCTTCTGAGGGAGTTCGGTTGAAAAGAAAACCTGGGAAGTCTTTGTCAGAACAGGACATCAGGGTAACCCTATTTGTGAGCAAGGTTGTAGGCAGAATTCTCAAATAACAACAAAAAATCCAACCTTATGGACTATTTCTTTCACTAGAAATGAGGGGTTTTTAGTACTTTAGTTTAAAATGAATTATTTGCTTTGGGAACACTGGGATAGGATTTAAGGACTCCAGAGCTTAAGGACTGCTCTGTAGACTTGGTTGTGGTGGTTGCCTGGATCTACCCAAGAATTTGTCTTATGATATTAAACTCCACTCTGAGCACCTGGATAACAGGGTGTTGTTAGCAAACTCCCTCACAGGGGTCAGCATCTTCTGTACCATCTCTATTTTGAGACAAGAGAACAATCAGACAGTGGAGAAAATGGCTTTGGCATTTAGCACCAGCTTCATAACAGGTGTAGCTGAGGGGTCACAAGCTTGACTTGAATCAATACCATCATGCTATGAACACAGGTCAGACGGTCTCAGTGAGGAGGATGGGAGCTGAGCTGAGACTGTCACAAAAGCCTGAGACTGAAAAAAGGGAGGAAAATCTTGTCTCCTTTCTTTAATTTTAACGGTTGCAAGCCTGAATGGAGAGTGGTTCAGATTTGATGGGCTAAAGGGGAGCCAGGTTGAGGGGTGAGGCTCATACAGCGAAAGGTCCACAAAGACACAGAGAGGACAAGAAAAAGAAATTCCTCAGGTCTTTACAGGAGAGCTAGAGGAGACAAAGCCAGCCGTCTCCATGGCATGAAATTGCCTGGGATGACACTTGAAAAATACAGAGTCCTGGGCCAAGTTGACCCAATCCTCTGTGTGTGTGTGCGCACATATGGTGCATGTGTGTGTGCAGATGTAAAACCATGATGTGAGCTTTCTTTCCTCTTAACCTTAATACTTTGATCTCCATTCCTACCCACTCTCTGCTCACCATGTGAAAAAACACACACACCAAAAAAAACCTTTTCTTGATTCTGTGACTTCTCTGAGATCCATTTCAATGTTCTTATGGAACTCATCAGCATTTTGTCTACGAGGCTGCCTTCTCCCTGGACTGTGGTGGAAGCAGCCCTTGCCCAGGAGAGCTCCACTTCATATTAGGGGAGGCAAGAGAAAGTTTTATCAGAACCTAAATCCAACTGTCCAGCATGAGTTACTGGAGTTGGATTTTTAAGTTTTCCAAGATGCATAAGGAGTCCTTCTCAGTGGGGTTTGGGAAAGATAGCTGTTCACTCATTTGTCTCCTCCAACAATGAACAGTTAGGGAACTGAAGGAGGTCAGACCTCAAGAGCAAAACTGATTTCTCTTGGTTGATTTCTTGGTTACTTCATGGTCTAATATGTTTTATCAGAGTCTTAAATACGTAACAAGTGTCGACTGGGGGAAGTGGGTCACTTAATATATCCTGAAAGAGAAGAGTGTATATCGGAAAAACTATCAAGAAGGAATATCATCATAGTCCAGGGTTTCCAATAAAACAATGTGAAGAAATGGGGTCTCACCCTCATCCTTAAAGCACCTTAATAAACGAGGTTTTGGCTGAGCAGTGGGGAAAAGAATTTCAGAGTTGGGCATCCTTCAAGGAAGCCCCTGGGTCTGACTCCATGAAACAGGAACCTATTGGAAGTTTCATGGTTTGAACATTTCCTGGGATTCCCTAAATTCTGAAGGGAGCAGTCTGGAGCCTTCTAGTCAAAGAAGGACTCTGTTCTCTGCAGGATGCATCCAGAGTACTGCCTGACAGCCTGTCCTCTTCCCTGGTCTGGCTCAGTGAGGGTGAACTGGAGTGATTTGTGGAACCACTCATGGAAAAGGGAGATACACTCAACCATGAATGTCAGAAGCTGAAATTAAATTTCAGAATTTATTATTGAAGCCAGCCGCCTTTTGCCCTATTAAAAATGCAGGTGAAATAGTGCAAAGGCTATGGAACCATTTAAAGTTCCCATAAATGTGATCTCTGAGGAAGAGGCAAAGGCAGCAGAAACTCTCCCCGTGTCTGCACCGTGGATACCTCAGGCTGTGAGGTTACAGTGGACCACGGGAGGGGAAGAGCAATGATTAGCAAATTTGCTCAAGAGAATTCTATCTCACTAACTTGGAACTGAGAATAATTCAGCCAAGGTATAAGCAGAAATTTATCCATACTCAGCGAGTTCTTTCTTCAGAAAAAGCACAAATTATTAGTATAAACATTACAAAGGAAATGCTTAACAGACAAAGAAGCCAAGGACTTTTCATAGATCCTTAACCCTCTAGATGTATTTATTAAAGCCACATATAGCTAGTAAAACCAATAAAAAACTAATAATTTTTTCATTACAGTAGATCCTTTGAGACATTTTAATCAGTCACCCCTCTATTAAAATCAACTGTTACACATATCCTCATTTTAGACTGTCAGCTCACTGAAAGCCAGGACTGTGTCTTACTTTCAGGGCCTGCAAAGTGCCTTGAACATAGTAGGTGCTCAGGAAAATCCTGATTTAGTTGAGGAAATAGTAATGATATTAATTAATGATACTAATTATAGGATCTGCCTCACCTCACATGGAATATTTATTTGGTAGGAGTGCAATGTCTGGAGTTGACCTTTGTATGATCAGAGGAAGAAAGGACTTGAACAAACAATTGTTAACAAGATGATAGGAGCACGCTTATAATAGTCACATGCCAATGCACATTGTTAAAGAAGAATAAATGAAAAAATAATGTTAATTGCCATATAAGTAGAGACTGGTACTGCTTAATCTGTTGCTCTGATACTACTGTAAATCATTTTCATTTACTGATTAAAGGAAGACCTTTAACTATTTAGCCCATTCATTTCTTCAGCTAGAGTATGAATACAGTATGGCTCAAACAGATCTTTTCTTACCTAATGCAGTTTTATTACACTTATAAAATGTAAACAATTTCATTTATCATAGGCCTTATATTAGTCAACTCCTATCAAAGATGCAATTAACTTTGAAAATGGTAGTGCAGGAAGAAGTCTAGCTCATGGATTGATGATTTCTTTCCCCAAAGGGAGATGTGGGCATTAGTGTTAATTGTCCCTGGGCATTCTAAGAATTGTGCTTCCTCCTGGGAACCCTGTCTGGCTTCCTAAGACCACTGAGGTCATTTACAATCAAACGTGCTTCAGCATTCTTGTCATAAAGACCTGCAATTCTGCTCAAGAGAATCAACAGGCCAGACCACCAACCAAGACTGGAAGGCATAATTTTTTTTTTAATTTTGATGCGATCTGAACAGCAAGTATTACCAGGAGAAGGCTCTGCATTGGCCTGAACTGCCGGTGGGGGACATTTTTTCATCCAGTGGCACTTCTGTTTACCAAGGCCCTGGCTCTGTGCCTCAGTGTGTACATCACGTGAACATGCCTTACAGTCCCTGAATGCTGATCAAGGAGCTAATTTGCATAATACATTCCTATGCAGCTTTAGAATCAGGATCCCTGTTTTCTTTTCTCTTAGCCTTTTTAGATTTAATTGGAACTGCAATAATCAGTGTTGAGGGCACTGCTTCTGCTACATCCATTTTTGATCCTTTCCTCAGTATGGTGGAGTCAAATTGCCTTCTTCCTGCCAGGTGTTGAGATGTATGTGTCAGGGGAGAGGGGACCCAAGCTCTCATTGAGTTTACAATCAACAAATTCTTATCCTGAAGACTAGAGTGCAGTTGAAGTGCCTTTCTCCTGAGCTGCTCTTTCAAGGACTTAACTATGAAAGCAGCTTCTCCTTCGAAGCCCTTATTATCCCCCCTCCCCTGCCACAGCTGCTCAGCCACCTCTGTGAGCAGCCAGTATGCTTGCTAGTGGCTGCCTTTGCTTATTCTTGCTTCTGGATCGGCTGAGGTGTGTCTGCCGATTAGTCTCATGGTAATTATGGATGGCATGTTTGCAGCATATTTATTCCCTTCTGCAGCTCACTTGGCTTCACACTGACTTTGTTTAGTCAACAATCTGACAGATTACCTGGGGTATTTTTTTCTTCCCATTGTACCTGTGCTTATCTCTCTGTCACAAACCACCTTAAGGACTCTGAGCCAGAGTTTTCGTATTTCTCTTGACTGAGATCAGCTTTCCCCTGACATGTCTAGAAGTCCAGATAAGGGATGGCTTCAGAGCTGTTCTGAATTCTGAATTCTGCAGGTATCAGGGGGAGGGCTGAGGGTTATCACCTAAACCCCTTCCTAGCCTGCTGTTTGCCAGTCTCTTCACCTTCAGAGTTCACTCTCGCCCTGGTGGGGTTAAGCCTGAGCACTTCCCTAACAGGTAAAGTCTCCTCTGGATTCTGATAAACTCCCTTTAACAATCTTTGGAGACTGGATTTTATGCCAAGTTTGGGATCTTAAAGGGCAAACAAAGGAAACAAACATAGGATTAACCTCATAGTTGACAGAGAAATAGGTTTTCCTGTCATTAGGGTGCATTTGGACAAAGTGGATTATATTTTTGGTTACATCTACTATAAGTCCAAGCATTTTCTTTCACTGCTCTTGTTGTTATTATTTTGTTTTGTTACCTGCACCCCTAGCCACTCCCCCACTTTTTTTTTTGGTCCAAGATATTTTAATAAAATTTTTCATAAAAGTACCTTAATCAAAATATACTCTAGTCTATCTTGGACAAAAAAAAATTATTTGTCATGAGATAGTCGATTTAACTGATGCTGGAGGAATTGCGATGTTCCTTAGCTGCAAGTACTCCTCAGACACTGGGGGCATCTACAGAGTCTGTGAATATGGCCACTTTGTGGTTTGTTCCTGGTACCGGAATGCATTTCCAGAGCAGGCCTGTGACTGATATCTCAGAAAGGCCTCCTCGCCAACCTGGTCCTGGGCTGGCATCCAGGAACGTGACTGGTAATTCATTCCCTCACTAATATAAACCTTTCCTAAGTGATACAAGTCTCTCACTGTATCTCAATTGTTTGCACAAGCAATGTGGTTTATGCTCAGCACCTGCTGTCCTTCTGGGAGTCTGGGAGTCTGGTACGTGCCAGGCAGAGGGTGCCAGCATGACTGGCCCCCAGGAGAAACCATGGGCACCGAGTCTCTTATGAGCTTCCCTGGGCAGCCATACCATCAGGGCAGCAATATTACCGCACATATGCTGCTGCATTCTTATTGCTGCATGAAGAATGCTCTCTGGGTGACCCCTCATGGGAGACAGAGAAAGCAGAAGGAAGCCTGTATATGGATTCCTCCAATTCTACCTGTGTTGTTCTTCCTTATGATTCTACTGGGTATCCTTACTATTAATACATCTGTGTCATAAATCTGAGTTGTGACCACAACTATATTCTGTGTCCTAGGATTCTTATAAGCAAATATTTGAATGTGGGGTAGTCTTGGGGACCCCTAAAACAGCCCCTTCATGAGGCACTGTGAGATTCCAGAAATACCATTTGACGGCATTATCCTCAAAATGCTGATCTGATCCCTATCCTCTTGGTTTTTCACACATAATTTTGGCTTAGAGTTTCCTAAAGAATTAATGTTTACTTAGTTTATAACTATTCACTTATTTCCCTAAAGGAGATTGCTTTACTCTATTAAATTTGTTCTTTTATGACATAATCTCTAAAATTACAGTCACAATCCATGTCAAATCTAACATCAAAAGTAGCTGACTAGCTCTACTTCTACCAGTGTATGATTTTATATTACATTTTAGAAAAATATATTTAGAAGAAATTCTGTAATACTGCTAGCGTTAACAATATTAGTTAATATTCAAAAGTGTGTCCAGATATTTAACAAACTCTCTGTGTTGGTTAATTTTAGAATTTAACTTTAACTAGGTATTTTCAGATGATGTTAAGAATTAATGGGATAATGTTGACATGGTCTTGAATTTTCATGCTGTTCAGAAACATATTTTTATTTTTATGCCTTGAGGCAGCTTCGTGCTGATGCATCACAGACTGAGTTATGCCACATGTTGGTCGGCAGACTGTTTTAACTGCTCTCTGTAGAGCAGCAGCTGGTGTGGTAGGTGCTCAGAATAAGGACCAAATAGTGATTCTACAAAAAGAATAGAAAGTTCAGGACAGCCACGTTGTTCAGATTAACTTTTTAAAGATTAATTTGTTAGAACAATAAGAACAACGTTAATTCTATGAGAATTCCTGGGTATACATAATAGGTCTTGGCATGGAGTGAAACACACCTTGAAAGCAAGGTCTTTCGTAGAAGTGATAGAATTTCCCTGGTTGGTTTCACATTACTGAATCCCTTCATGCCCTAGAGTGCAAAAAATGATTCTATTTCAAGAGTTCAGATTCTTTACAAAGGGAAGAATGCCAATCCCATTGAATAGGCTCAAGTCTGTGCTTACTGCTAATATTGATAATTGAAAATATTTTATTAGATCCAAGTATTAGGATGGAGAGCTGGGGTGAAATATTTCCCTGGGCATATGGCCAGCCCTAGAAACTTCTAAATGCTGCCCCACTCTTAATGTGAGGACTTGCCAGCCCTTCTTATAGGCTTTCAGTATGTTCAGGACCCTGGAAACATAAAGTATTTAAGGGCCTTTGAATTCAGATATTTAAACTGAATTCAGGATTTTATCTGTCCTGCTAAGTCAGTCAATTATTAGGTAACTTAGGCAGAAAGCACAATTTAAGAGGAAAAAGTACTACTTAGATTTTCAAGAATGGAAGAGAGAAAATGAGATTCAATTTAATCTAGATCAACATTCTGAGCTACTTATTCAGATCAGTGGTTAGATCTTATTTCCCTAATCTGGACACTTACTATCTGTGCATCTGTCTCTCTGTTACCCCCTGAGATTAAAGACAAGCCAAGGTTTCTCTGTTTCTCGTGTAAAGATCACATAAGAGTTTCTGATATACTAGGGTAATCATGTTGGCTGCACATTAAATGGGCTTTTGGGAAATAACACTGTTAAAGACTTCTGAAGGCAAATCTATGAATTAAAATGCACTGTAAAGCCTTCCTCACAAGCATCTAGATACACAACATAGGAACTTTTGGAATATCCCTGAACTCCAAGGCAATGCAACCACTGCCTGAACTGAAGTTCATGTTTTAATCTTCATAGCCTGAAGATTTGGTCTAGCTGGTCCCCTGGCCCAGGTTACATATCCCACAGGACAGTCTGATGCATGAGTCACTTTAGGAAATAATTGATAAATTACTGTGGACTCAAATGAACAGAGGACTATCAGTCAAATAACAGAAGTTCTAATATATAAATTTAGCCAGATCTCCCAGCACACTCAGAGATGCCTTGAAAGGTCTTACATTTGCTATTTTCAACATTACCTAAATAAGGGAGCAAAAGAAAGAGCTCACAAACATATAATATATACCTTGTCCTTAAATATACATGTGTATAGATCTATGTCCACTGATCACTAAATATATATTTAGGCAGATTTAGAGAACTTATGTAGCTTTACAAATAAGCAGACATTTATGGGCACAGAAGAAACAGAGAAAACATGAATCAAAATGTGAAACGTACCATACTCCGGGACCTGCCCCGTCCCGCGCTTCAGCAGTAGCCTCACTCTTCTTCCACCTGATTTGATGAGCTCTATTGCTCTGGCATGGGTCATGTCTCTTGTGCTCTCCCCATTGATTTCAATGATCTGATCTCCTACCTGTTAATTAAAGAAACACCACGTTAGCCAAAGATGGTTTTATTCAAGTTGCATTTCCAACAGATTAGAGAAGCACCCATAGATGACCAGTTTCCAGAGAGCAACAGAAAGGCTTGGTTGCAGCCTGCTGCTCCTTAGCAGAGACTAATCCCTGGCTACATCTTGAATCTGACCACCAAACTTTATTTATCTTTGTAGAAATTCAAATATTAGACCATGAAGGTCGTGATGATATGTCACTTATATTTAGCCAGTATGACAGAGGTCATAATTAAACTATTCAGGATTTTCTTAAAAAATTAGGGGATGTGTTTGATGCTGCAATTCAAAATAAGCTGGCATCTTCGCTTTGAATCAAGAAGTAAATATTTTAAGGACTTTTCATTGAACACAGGGCAGGATCTAATTCAGTGTGTTAGATGGAATGATTGGTTTTTGGGCTTCTCTGAGAATTTTTGTTATGCATCATTTATTTACATTTCCCTGGGTGCTGTTGTGATATTGCCTTCTTTGTAAATAGTAGTTGTTTGATATTTAAGTTTGATGATGAATTTTCTATCACAGTCCTTTGAATTAAAAATGACTCCATTCTCCATACATGACTAATGTCCTTGCTAAATCTTTTCCATTCTCACATCCTACTGCCAGAAACTCTTTGGTTAAATACCAATTACTCTTGAATTGTTGACAATACCTAGGCATGTCAACCCACTTCACTAATCTTGCCTGGAGAATCCCATGGACAGGGGAGCCTGGTGGGCTGCAGTCCCTGGGGCTGCAAAGAGTTGGACACGGCTGAAACAACTTAGCATGCATGGGTTCCGTAAGCAGCTCCCATTATCCCTTGTGAATAGATATTTGGAATAAAAGAGGTTCAACCATGAGCACATCATGTAACTCCCACAGTACTATTACTGTCAGGAAACTTTGAATTAAAATATATTTCATTTCAGTGCAAGTCACTTAAGACAAATTAGCCAGGAAAAGCACAATGAGTTGCTTTGCAGAAATGCTATTTTAGGTGGGTTCCTGAACTTGATAATGTAGACAAAATTGCAAATAAGCCCCTTTTAAGGGAGCACTATCAAAGTGGGTGCTATAGGCTGGACCAGGACAGGAACAAAAAGTTGCTGTCACAACAGCCAAAGGGTAGAACAAAGTGGGGGAGGGGAGAACACGTGTTTATTATAGCAAGGAAGTGATGTATGTGCTTGTGTGCGTGCTACGTCCCTCCAGTCATGTCTGACTCTGTGTGACCCTATTGACTGTAGGCTCCTCTGTCCACGGGATTCTCCAGGCAAGAATCCTGGAGTGGGGTGTCATGCCCTCCTCCAGGGAATCTTCCTGACTTAGGGATCAAATCCGCGTCTCTCAGCAGGCAGGCAAGTAGGTTCTTCACCACTAGTGCCACCTGGGAAGCCCATGGAAGTGATGCCTCTACCTAAATAGGATTCCCTAAGGGGCAAGGACTTCACTGTAGTGAAGGTAAAGGCTCCCCACTTTGTGTACGCAGTGGCCTTTGGAAGTACTGTTTCAAGGCAGTGGAAGAGGTTGGCCTCAATGGCACAAACTCCACCAGAAGAATCACTAAAGACGGGACTAAATTAATTTGTTTTAGGGCCAAGGTTGGCGCCAGTTTTCTTCAGGTCTCCTTTACTATCTCCTTTCCCAGGAGGCAACAGGCCCAGCCTGAAGTCCAGCAGCCTGAGGTCAGGTATCCAAGCCAGTGGCAGAAGTGGGACCAATTATCCCTCTCTCAGCAGTCCTCGCCCGTGACTGAAACCTCAAGGCACAGGATCACATTGTAGAAGTAAAGCACAGGTTTCAGTGAAGCTGCTATAATGTAGAGTCTTCATTCCTGGCTACTCTCTTCAGGTTCACACAGCTGACTGATGGCTGAACATCTCCTCCACTGGGCTGTCCAGCAGGCCACTCCAGCTCAACACCAGTCAATCGGGCTCACCATCTTTCTCCCCAGAGTCTGTCCTCTCAATTCCTCATCCTGGACAACAGCGCCACCATTCACCCAAGCTGGAAACCTGGGGGTCCTGCTGAGCTCCTAGTTCAGTTCCTGCTTCATCTGTACTTTCCCACCAATATCTTCACATGGTCACCAGAGTCATGCTTGTCAGGGAGATCTCCCCAGATGCATCATACTCACTGAGGCGGCTAGGGCCTTCCATACGCCACTGTTCCCTTGCCTTGTCTTCCCTACAGGCCTGGTGCCTTCCTAATCTTCCCTCAAGGCCAACCCAAGCTCTTCTCCCCAGGGATGACTTCCTAGGCCCTGTCTTCTCCTCAAGCAGAAGTATGCAATCCCTCTGCTCAGTCATCACTGCACCCCACTCTGTTATCTATCACACCTCATTATGGAATTATGCCTCTTTGTCTTCCCTCTTAGACTTTGAACTTCTTCACTCATCAAACAATTTCTGAGCACTTATTATGTCTTGGACAGTCTACTGGGAGATCAGATAAACAGTGACAAAAGGTATAGTTTTTATTTACAACACATCCTCAGTCTAGTTGGGGAGAAAGTGGGTAAATAAGACAGTTACTATTCAATATATTTTTGCTATGACAGAGGTGTACATAGAGTGCGAAGGGAAGAGAAAGGAGGGGCATCTAAATTAGAATAAATGTGGCTGGTAGTCAGAGAGAGCTTCCTACAGGTAGTGACATCTCAACTGAATTCTGAAGTATCAGCAGGAGTTCCCCTGGTAAAGGAAGAGAAAAAACATTCTAGGTAGAGAGGACTGCATATGCAAAGAGCCTGAGATCTGAGAGCATGGTGTATTTGGGGGAACTGCCAGTAGTTAATTCTGCTACTCAGGGGTTTGGGCTTTATTTTAAAAGCAACAGTAAAGCACTGAAAATTTTGAACAGGGGGCAAGCTGACCAGGAAAACAGAGTGGTGTTTAGAAATTTCCCTGAGACATCAATATGAAGAGTGGACTGGAGAGAAAGTAGGAGATTGAGGAAAGAAGTTGTGAGGTTGTCATGTTGTTTATTCAGATGAGAAACTGGAAGACATGGGGAAGAAAATCGTAGGATAAATGAGGGCAGGGACTAAGTCCCATTTGACTATTTATCTTATATGGGGTTCACTGGACATACTTGTAAATGAATGAATGAATGAATGAAGCATTTCCACACAGCTCATCTTGAGACCCATGGCGCGGGGGGGGGTTATACGTACTCTTGATCCAAAACTCAAACCTTGACAGACACCACTGCCTGAGGACACTTTTCTCTCAAGACTGACATTTCAACAAGAATTGTATAGAAGGATTCTTATGGTGTGATAGAAGCCATACTTAGAAAGTTTGATGCTTTCATTCTCTTGTCTATTTGTTATTTTCCCTTTCCCTTACTAAGAGCCATGAGAATTAAGGGAGGAAAAAATAGCCAGGGAGAGGTGGTGAGTTGGAAGATTGTGTAGGAGTTGGAGGAACAGAGGGTTCAAGGGCTTCATGGGGCTGGGCATGGTGTCTCCAGTGTGGTATTTTCAGGACTGGGCTCTGGGAAGATTTTTATTGAGTTTTTGGAAGTCTGAGCTGACCTCTTGGCTTGGCAGCATTCCATGTGGGATCCCCTCAGAAGAAGAAAATAACTCTGATGCCAGTTGAACTGAAGGTCCTTAGCCCCTTGTCTAAGATTTTCAGTTTCTCCCAAGGCCCTGTCTATTCCAGGGAGCCAGAGAGACAGTCTTCCTGCCTCACTGGGAGCAATGAAAGTTTGAAACAGTCCAAGATCTTGGAAAATTCAGAAAAAAAACTTGGTGGTGGTGGTAGTGGGATAGATGCTGGTTGGGCAATGAGATGGAAATGCTGCCACTGTTGAAGATGTGAATCTTACAGGTATTCTGGGCATATTGCAAAAGTGGTTAAACTCATTTGGACCTAGTGTCAGAGGTAACAAACAGTCCGGGCCCAGCCAGGAGATGCCCATCTATCCTTGTGAAATGACACAAATGCTAAAAAGGTTTACTCTTCACTTTCAGTCCAATATCAGTCTTATACATAGTTATTTGACATGGAACTCCATAAAGAAATTTGAGAAGTGATTCTTTTCACTTTCATCCTGTGAGCATCCAGATGAATAAGAAAATGAATTTGTCAGGGAAAGAAGAGGTTCTCATTACCTTCTGACTTTCATTCAGCTGTCAGGTGTGGCCACTTGAAGGGTTCCTTTCCTATATGGCATGTGAATTATTTGGGGGAGTTAATTTGATAATGGTATATTACTCAGCATTAAAAAGAACGCATTTGAAGCAGTTCTAATGAGGTGGATGAAACTGGAGCTGTCGGGAGCCGCGATAGGCATTACTGACAAAATGGAGGCACGGCCCCAACCCCCTCTCCTCATCCCGCAGGCACGGTCCCGGGATGAAGGAGTTAGGTCTTGTGATTCTGACTTGTCCTTTCCTTCTCCGGTTGAGTTGGCTGGAAAGAATGTTATAATCCATAAAGTTAACTATTGACATTTGTTCAAGGATCTTTACAAAGAACACTCCAGGATGAGCACATAGGCTGCAGCTTGAGACCATGGGAAACATTGTTATCTGAAACCTGCCTGTAAGGGGAATGTTTATGGCAAAAGAAGTTTGCTGAGTTTAGGGGTTAGGAATAATTAAGAACAGTTAGAAGCTAAAAGTTTAAGGTATGTTGTAGTGTTGGCATATTTTACTATAGCTTATGGAAACTAGGTATTTTAGAGATACTGATAGCTAAAAGCCTTTTTAGGAGATGATGAGCTTAAGTTACTAGGGGATAGCAGGATTTAAAGAGATAAGAAATAAACTGAGGAATGTAATATACAGCCCAGAGACAAACTTGAGTTACAATGTTATCACAAGGACACTTAAGAGGGAACTCTGAAGGACAACAATGATTTATGGAGACAGTAAATATGGGTGAGTGGAAACTGAAGATGTCATACCTCTGACCTAATGCTTTTGTAAAAGTATAAAAGAAAACCTGAGGCTTGAAATAAACATGCAGCCCAGTGCTTTGAGCGAGAGACTGCATCATTTTCTCTGCCGAGATGCAGTCCAAATGAGTGAGAGGCTGCATCATTCGCCGACCCCGTTCATCCCTTCAGGGCGATTCCCTGGCTGCCGGAGCTGGACTCCGGCATGGAGCCTATTATAGAGAGTGAAGTAAATCAGAAAGAAAAACACCAATACAGTATATTAACGCATATATATGGAATTTAGAAAGATGGTAACGATGACCCTATACATGAGACAGCAAAAGAGCCACAGAGATAAAGAACAGACTTTTGGACTCAGTGGGAGAAGGGGAGGGTGGGATGATTTGAGAGAATAGCATTGAAACATGTATATTACCATATGTGAAATAGACCACCTGTCCAGGTTCGATGCATGAGACAGGGTGCTCAGGGCTGTTGCACTGGGATGACCCTGAGGAATGGGATGGGGAGGGAGGTGGGAGGGGGGATCAGGGTTGGGGACACATGTATACCCATGGCTGATTCATGTCAATGTATGGCAAAAACCACTACAATATTGTAAAGTAATTAGCCTCTAATTAAAACAAATGAATTAATTAAAAAAAAGTTTTCAACGCAAGAGAAGAAAAAAAAAAGAAACAATGGAAAACGTGCAGGTTGTTCAGGGATGAAGAAAAAGACCAGTTGTGACTCTAATGTAGTCTTCTCTTTCTACACACTTCACCACGGAGCTATCTGCAACTGAGCTGTGGTACTAAAATGAAACTTTGAAGGTCTCCTCCACTTGTTCTTGCTGCTGCTAAGTCGCTTCAGTCGTGTCCGACTCTGTGCGACCCCATAGACGGCAGCTCACCAGGCTCCGCTGTCCCTAGGATTCTCCAGGCAAGAATACTGGAGTGGGTTGCCATTTCCTTCTCCAGTGCATGAAAGGGAAAAGTGAAAGTGAAGTCGCTCAGTCGTGTTCGACTCTTAGTGACCCCATGGACTGTAGCCTACCAGGCTCCTCCGTCCATGGGATTTTCCAGGCAAGAGTCCTGGAGTGGGGTGCCATTGCCTTCTCCCTACTTGTTCTTAGAGAACTTACAAAGTATTGAGTTTGAGTTAGAGTTGAGAGAGGGGTGGGGGAGGAGAGAGAGAATGGAGGCAGTGGGGACAACGAAGAAACAGACAGATGGACAGACAGCCGTAGACATAATTCAGGAATGTGCATATTGTTTTATGGGGATCAAGGAGACGTTAAATGTAGGAAACTAATCAAAGGATGGAGAAGGCAGTGGCACCCCACTCCAGTACTCTTGCCTGGAAAAATCCCATGGGTGGAGGAGCCTGGTAGGCTGCAGACCCATGGGGTCGCTAGGAGTCGGACACGACTGAGCGACTTCACTTTCACTTTTCCCTTTCATGCACTGGAGAAGGAAATGGCAACCCACTCCAGTACTCTTGCCTGGAGAATCCCAGGGACGGAGGAGCCTGGTGGGCTGCCGTCTATGGGGTCGCACAGAGTTGGGCACGACTGAAGCGACTTAGCAGTAGCAGTAGCAGTAACCAAAGGATATAACATGAATTCTAGGCATTCTTTTTTTTTTCCAGTAGAAGAAATACTTGTATCTGTGGTCCCCTTGGGAAACCGACAACCTCACAGTGGTGCCTTAGGTGCAAGGCAGAGTGAGAGAAGGCTGCCATCTTGGCCCAGCCTAACAAGTTCTGCATTTCTATGCACACATTTCTATTCACATCTTGGCAGGTTTTTTTTTCCTAACAAAACTATTACTAAGTCCTTGAACTTGCTTGAGGCTCTGCAGGTAAAACTTCTCTTCTTATCGGAAAGCCAAGGCAGGTAAAGGTAAAAGTTTCAGTATATATGTATATATTGGCTGTGCCATATAGGATCTTACTTCCCTGACCAGGGATCAAGTCTGGGCCCCCAGCCATGAAAGCACCGAGTCCTAACCACTGAACCAACAGGAAATTTCCCAAAGTTTCAGTATTTCTTAAGCAATTAATAGTTAAGGTTGTAAGAAAAAAAATAAGCTCTATACTGTACACATTTTTGTAGACAGTATTTGGTTCGACTCAACTAAATCTTTACAAGGACTATATTAATTCTGGACTTACTGCAGCCCCTAATCTTGGTAGTTTCCACTCAAGGCTTCCTCAGGTTTCTCCACAAACATTTCTGGCTGGTTGCAATCAGTTCACTGCCTTTATACCACAAGAATCTATTTCATATGATTATGCATGATGAAGTGATCCTAGATTATAACTAGGTGTGAGGAATTGAGCTCCTTTAGAATTTTATGCCAAAAAATAGTTGATGCCTCTATTCACTATTTCATGAAAGACATAGCTGTGGACCATTTGTGTGGCTAATGGTCTGAGGTCACAGGATAGTTTTGTCATAATTCTTCCCTTAGAGGCTGGTTTCTCCCACTGACTCTAGATCCCTCATGAGCAGGGAAAGTGCCTACTGCCTCCGTGTCATCTATACCTGTCACAATTCCCAACAAGAAGGCCCTCAGTTAATCGTGTTTGAGTAAATGAATTTTAGGTTTGCTTTTCAGTTATAGTAACCGTCTTCGTTTTCTTGACACAGAAAACTCAGCTTTCGAGCACCTCTGCACACCATAAAGCCATCTTGAAATACTGCCTTAGGCACTTGCAGCCAAACCACAACAATTTCAACAGTATTACAAGAGACCAAATGAGGTTTCAGTAAAGGTGACCTATAAAAATTGCTAGAGACAGGTATGTTATTGTTACGGGAAACAAACGCTAAAGGATCAAGAGACAGAAGAAAGGAGGCCGAGTCTAAATAAAATCAGAAAAACAAAATTAGAATTCGGGTCTCCGCGTCAACCTGCCAGAGGCATTGTCACTGGGTGCTATGACAACAGGACCCCTGGTCTGTAAGGGCCCTGCTGGAGCAGAGGACAGGCTGATTTTCACCTCAGTAGTGACCTTTACTATATTCTGTTTTTTTTCACAATTAACCTTTGTTAGATATTATTTAACGACTATTACAGTAAAAATCTTTTGCAAGGGGTTACACTGAGTGCTTTGGTTCACTTTCCCATGTCTTCCATGAGACTGTTGATTGAATTAGACAGGATCCAAGTGTCTATTACAGGACCTGGCTCTGGTTATAAACTGTGGTGCACAATCAATCGCCTCAGCAAGGCACAGGAGCCCATTAAGTCAGCACGCTTTTCCTGAAAAAACTTCTATTCCCCTGGAAATTGAAGTACAGATTGAAATTGAAATTTTGACAACACCAAAATTCTGTGGATTTTATTTGCCTCAATTATTTTATACGTTGAAATCTGTCTGAGACTCTATGTTTTGACTGTAATCATTTAAAAAGAAAACATTTCTTACGAAACTTCATCCAAAGAGAAGTATGAAAAAGTCCTGGTAGATATGCAGAAAAGTTCTTCATCAGGGTTATACCTGAGCACATACCTACTTGGAAGGGTCATGCAGGTGAGAGGAACCAGAGGGGAACAAGAAGTTATGAGTCACTGCAGAGGCTTGATATGAGTGGGGTACCTTACTCCACATTTTCCTAATGTGTGTATCTTCTCTCTAGAAAAGATTCAGTAACAGCTCAAAAAATGTTCAGTCTTTGACTTGGGCAGGGGTGGTGCCCTGGCCGCTCACTCAGGGGGCCGCTTTGGTGGAGATTCAGGGGGAGCTCCTTATTCAACAGTTTCCATTTCTCATTCTTACTTTTACAATTCGTGAAATTAAAACATGGAAATGTATGTGAAATTTAAAGATGATGCAGTAGCCCAATTGCAGAAGTCAATTCTAAATTATAATTTGGTATCTTTATCAGCCAAACTTCCCTTTTCCTTTGTCAAATATTACTAACACTAATCTCATATAGAGGATATTATTAGATTGCTTTTTTTCCCCCTAAATCTCACTCTTCTAGGGCTTTTAATTGGTGTTGAAGTTTCCTTCCTCAGGTCACCCATTTTCTGCCTTATAAATACTTTCCAGGTGGAGTGGTTCTCTTTATGTACCTTTGCACATGTGGTTTCCTTTTAGAATCTGCCCTTCCCCATTCAAACAACAACTAAATCCTACTCAACCCTCAGGAGAAACCTCAGGTATGCCTACATACAGGAAGCCTTCTATGATCCCATAGTCGGGATTGGGTACCTTTCCTAAGCATTTCTTTAAAAGTTGGCCCTCCATTTCCCTAGGTGTTAGTGTCAAATAGATATATATTTTTAATTCCAGAAAGTTCCAAAAAGCAAAACTTGAAATTGGCATGCCTGGTAACTATTTACCTAATATTGACATTGTATTTACAACTGCTTATATAGCATTTATATTGTATGAAGTAGAATGAGTACTCTAGAGGTGATAAAGTATGATCACTGATGTATATAAGTAGTTTATATATTTTACATGCAAAATATATGCAAACATATTGTACAGAAGTAGTTTATATGCAAATATGATACCATTTTATATGACAGACTTGAGCATTCTTAGATTTTGGTGTCTGTGGGGGTCCTCGAACCAATCTCCATAGATACCAAGGGATGGTATTGACCTTTGCCTATCATAACACTGTAAGCTCTCTAAGGGCAGGGACTCCATCACATGGAGAATACCCATATATATTGCTTCAACGGATGAAGGAACAATTGAAAGTATGGGTTTTTCAGAAGCTGTGTTCTGACTCCATGTTCCTTATGGTTTCAAGCAAGTTCAGCAAAATGTATAAAAAGTTTTAAATCTGATTTCGTGATATGTGTCAGCCAGACTTGACCATGATCAAATAATATAAAGTGTATATAAGTACCTTGTAAACTCTATTTAAATATTATCTTTATTGTTAATTGTAGTAGCTATCATCATCATCTTTATAATGGTAGAAGAGAGAAAAAAAATGAAACACAATGGTGAGTTCTTCACAATGAATCTAGAAGAGAAGCCCCTGGGGGGTTGAAATGTATTTAATGGAGAAATGAGGGAAGTGGTTTTCTGAAAATGTCACTGAGAGATTAAAGACTCCCAAAATCTTCTGTTGGTTTGGTAAGTACTTCCTTTTAGGAATTCCTATAGGTTGTTAATGCTATTTTTTATTCTATGATTTCGACAAATAGTTCTTACAAAAAGAACCTCCTTGAATGTTGAGCAGATAATCCAAACCCTAAACCAAGACAGAGGGATAACTGTCTGTGTGGCCACAAACAGAAATGCAAAGATTTTAAAGACAAGCTGGTTGATGCAAAATATTTTCTACGAAGCAAAAAATAAGCATAACCATTCCATTTTCATATGCTGTTTTGACTGCTCAGGCAAGAAGAGGAGACTGGGGAAATATCTTAAAATTATCTGCCTGAGCAAGAATAGAAAGCTATCATTGGCAGCTCAGCTAGTGGCTTCTTCATTTTCTTTGAAATCACTTATGTTAGGTCATGAAGTCAGTTTCCCTAGTTGATTGAAAAATAAACAAAAGCAAATCAAAAAGAAAACTTTCCATTGCGGCCCTGATATACGCTGTGATTTCCCTTCCCTGGATGTAATTGAGAGAAAATGAGGGATTATTATTCTGCATACTTATCTAATCAGATAGATTTATTTTTCAGATGCAAGCATTGGTCATTGTGTGGTGCTATATAGGCAGAGGATAACCAATTCTTGTTTTCCTGAAGCTGACCTACTTGCAAATTGCCTTTGCATTTACTGTGTGTGTGTGTGCATATGTGCACATACCAATTCCAGACCTGATGTTTACAGTGTGAGTTAACAGTGAAAGGTATACCCAGATGGGTGTATCAGTCAGCTTGGATTTTTGAAGAGAATTTAATGGTGGGACTATTTCAGAGGTGTGAGCAGGGTTAAGACAACCAAAGAGGGCAGATGCCAATAGCATCTCTGGTCTGGAAAACTCTGCCAGAGGAATAGAAAGTTATAGGGGCATATGAGAGCTCAAACTGTGAAAGAGGGGCCACCTGAATAGAGCTGCTGTGGTAGAGGAAGGAGCACCGCTGGGCCTAGGGCACCATGGCAGGGAGCACCAGGGGTAAGAATACATCAACATTTCTGAGGATGATGGACTAACATCCTCCCAAGCACGTCGACATCTAGGCCCTGGAATCTGTGAATATATTACTTTACATGGCAAAAGGGACTTTGCAGATGTGAGTAAGTTAAGGATCTTGAGATGAGAGGGCTATCCTTCTTCTCTGAGTGGACCCAATGTAATCACAGGGGTCAAAGTCTGAGAGAGAAGAGATTTGGGACTGAAGCAGAGGTCAGGCATAAGGGAAGATGATCTGCTACTGGCATTGAGGATGGAGGAAGGGGCTACAAGCCAAGGAATACAGGTGGCTCCAGGAGCTGGAAAGGCAAGGGAATGGATTCTTTCCTAGATACTATAGGAGGAAACAGACTTGCTCATAAGACAACTTGATTTTTAACCCACTGAAACTGCTTTGGAATTATGACCTCTAAAACTATAAGATAATAAATGTGTGCTGTCTTAAGCCAATAAGTTTGCAGTACTTTGTTATAGCTGGAATAGAAAGCTAACACACTGCCCTCTGATTTCCTACTAGTGCTTTTTATCAGCCTAATCCAACAGGAAACCAGAGGGTAAGAGAGTTTGGGTGATGCAGACATAGTGATCAGTTCCCAAGAGTGCAGAATAGGGAGAGGAGGGAAGAGACTAGATTTGGGAGGAGGTAAAACAAAAGAAACACCAACACTGGGGTGGGGTGCATGTGGGATGGGGATAGATTTTAAAGCCATGGATGAATATGACATGACATATGAAGGCTCCTGTGATCTGAACACTTGTATGCCCTACCTGGTTCACACGCGGAGATCCTAGCCTCCAAGGTGACAACATCTGGAGGTGGGGCCTTTGGGAGGTGATTAGGCCCTGAGGGGAGTGCCTTCATGAATGGGATTGGTGCTCTTATAAAAGAGACCCCTGAGAGGTCCCTTGTCCTTGTGAGGACACAGGACCAGGAAGTAGGCTCTCACCAGACATTAAATCTGCTGGCACCTTGATCTTGGACTTCTGGCCTCCAGAACTATGGGAAATAAATTTCTGTTGTGTATAAGAAGCCACTCACTCAGTGGTATTTTGTTATAGCAGCCTGAAGGAACTAAGACAAAGGCTTTATAAAATAATTCAGGGTCAAGACATAAAAATCAGGTGGTGGTAACTTTGTCCACACTGGAGAAGCTATTTTTGGAAGGCTTTATTTGCTTTAATATTTCATTTTTATATAGATAGTCTCTTAAGATAATGTTATAGAAAGACAAGTGGCATCAGGGTTACTGAATTATACCTACTTTTTAAAATTGCTAAAGATTTCGGAGTTGCCTTTGCATCTAGTCAGTTTCGAATCCCCATCCATCCTACTCCCTCTCTGTCTCCAGCCTGTCATTTCTCCTGCCTCCATTCTCCATTTCTCTCTTCTCCCTCCTCTTTTGGTCCTTGTGGCTGCCACCGTCATGTTTTGAAGCTCACCTCTGCTGTGGTCTCTCTCCTTTTCACACACCTACCCTCCTTCCCCAATCTTCCTGAACAGAATCCAGACCCTTAACATGGTGTGATGATTGTCCAGGATCTGGTGCCCCCAACCTTCCAGCTGATTCCTGCCACTCTCTTGGGTTTAATCCGGCTGGCTTCTTCTTCCTCCACTCTTCACTGGGTGCTCCCAGCTCTGCATATTTGCTCTTGCTATTGCCTCTGCCAGTTTTTCTTGCTGTTTTCCCCAACTCCTCCTGTCTTATCTTGCAATTGTGCCCATTCTTCAAGGTTCTGCTCAACTCCTTCATGAAGCCACCTCTCATCCCTCCAAGGGGAGATGCCACCACCTTTCTCTAGGTGTCCACTGCATACTGAACATGCCTCTCTTACAGGGTATAATTGTAAGTCTCCCTGACTGTGCCTCTCTTATTCTCATCATATGTGTATTTATTCTCCCCACCATGTCTGCACCTACTAAAGTATACACTCCTGGAAAGAGGGACTGTATCTTTGTTCCATCTATACTGCCTTAAAAACAGCAGATAATAAAACTTGCAGCAAGGACAGAAGTTATTACTGTGTAAGATATAAGATGATTAATGGGAGGAGGAAAGTCCTTGAGGAGTAGAGGATGTGGGGGAGTTCGAGGGGGAGTGGCTCTGGGGTCAGAACCCTTTGAGGGCAGTTCTGTGCTTACTCATTTTTTCACTGTTGGCTGAGGTGACTAGCACAGGATAAGAGCTTCATTAGCATTTCTCAAGTGAGTGAATAAATGCTGCCTACTACATTTTGGCCAAGGCTAACCTTGAATTCCCTTTTCCCTTTCATGCACTGGAGAAGGAAATGGCAACCCACTCCAGTATTCTTGCCTGGAGAATCCCAGGGACGGTGGAACCTGGCGGGCTGCCGTCTATGGGGTCGCACAGAGTCGGACACGACTGAAGTGACTTAGCAGCAGCAGCAGCAGCAACCTTGAATTCCATGAGAACAAGGACTAAAGAGAAATTTGTAATCTCTGTTATAGTATAAAGGTGAAAAAGTATATAAAAGTAAAAATAATACAGTCTTCTACTTGCCATGAGAAGTAAGCTTAACAATAGCAGAGTTTTGCCAGGAACCAGCTAAAGAAGACCCAGCCACAAGGTGGAAGCAACTCTTTTCTTTCTGATATAACCATGCCTGTGCTGGCAAAAGCTGGCTGAAAGCAGACATATTATTTTTGTGTTTACTGAGTCCTGTGAGAAGCACTAGACAATAAATTCATATGAGACATAATTATACCCTCCCAAAGAACACCGTTTGAGTGCAGAGATCATGATTTACACTTCTACAATATCCTTTGTAGCATCTAGCAGTACTGACTCATGCGTGTGAGAGAGAGAGAGAAAGAGAGAGAGAGAGAGAGAGAGAAATGATTGGCTAATTGATTTGGGGTAAAGTAAATCAAGGAAGCAGTTGCTAACATGACACCCACTACACACAGTAAACCATACACAGGGCCACTGAGGGCCCATTTTATTAGTCCCTTCATCTCTGGTTTCCATTATCTTTACTTTAAGGTCAGGACTCTGAGCTTGAGGGAGGAATAGGGCTTTGTGAAAGGCCACATGGCTCATAAACAGAGGTCACAAGACAAGACATAGATTCCCTAATTCCCAAACCCACAGGTCCCCATTCTTCTCAAGTTGCCTCAGCATCACTGAGGAGGGGAGAGTGACTCACTTGTGGGTTTTTATTTAGTTCACAGTCAAAGGTTCCTTCTATAGGAACAAGACACTATGTAAGATGTTTGTGATTTATTACTGACCCTTGGGCTGTTGTTTAAAAGTATACACACAATCATGTGTCATAAATAGTTTGGAAGTCCAGGTTCATTCAAGCATGAGTAGGATGAGAAAGAAGGTCTAATTAACGGTGTAATGAGAACAACCTATAATTGTAAATAGATCTAGTTAGTACTTACATTCTAAACTTCCCTGATCACTTCAGGTACTTTCTCCATGAATAAAAGTTAGTTTTTTTAGCATCAAAGTTTCAGATCAGCAGAATAATGGATGTCCTTGGGCCCGATTTTAATATGCAAAAGGAGTCTGTATACAAGGCAGAAAAACTCATGTCTCCGGGGTCGACTGTCTTTGTTTGGTCATATTGAAAACACCATCTTTCTTTAATAGCTTAATTTTAAGACAGCTCTCCAGAGGGTCTTTACTCATCACCACCATATTCAATTATCCTGGCATTGAATGTGTGGATTACAATAATTTTTCTATTGATATGCTAACACTGAATAAATAGAAAGAATAGCAGTGTATTACTATTATTTTGATGCACAAAATAAACATTATCCAATTTTCTTTACTACTTAAAGTCACATATTAATTACCTAAAATTTACAACTAGGAATGAAGCCGAGTGTCTAAAATTCTTGTTCCTGTTCAAGTTAATTCAGATTGTCCATCCATGCATGAGAACAGCTGAGCTATGAAATTGGGCAGCATGTTTTCTGGCAATAATAAGGAGATAACATTCCTTAGGAGTATTTAAGTGACATCAGTATTGATAGGTTAATTGGAAATAAAAATGTAAAGCTTTCATAAATTGCTAGAATAAAAAGCCTCTGGTTTATTGTAGCTTCGCAATGCACTTTTTGAACTCTTCCCCTTTTGCAGTTTAAGTTAATAACTGTCTGATTAACGTAACTGTGGTGGTACTCAGAATTCCATGGACATCCCATGGTAAATCAGCTGTTTTCAAAAAGAGACTCTCCCACCTATATCCTGAGTCATGATCATTTTGCTCCCTCTACTCCTTTACCAAATTCTTAAAAAATGACCCCACATGGGATGAAATGCAGAGAATATTGTGTGGAGAAAAGAAATGCAATTTGACGTAAGGTCATAAGAGCTGTGTTTGAGAATCTGATATAAGAGAAACCGTCCATCTTCAGAGCTCAGAGTACCACTTGGTGCTAAATATAGCATAATTAATAACAATTAAGTCTCATAATTAATTATTTTGAAAAAGGCAATTAAAGTGATATTATGCTATCATGCATCTTAACTAGACTCAAAATTATTTTCAGGTCTCTGTGTGAGTATTTACATTGACATTTCTATCTGTACACTAAACTCTCAGTTAATTGTCCAAGATCTTGTTACAGTTGTGAACCACTCAGATGAAAAATTGGACCCTTCACATTAATTAACACTTTTTGAACAAAGCTTTATGCCAGATACTTTCTAAGCATATTAGAAACATTATTTAATTCTCAAACAAACAAGTAAACAAAGCAAAGATACTCTCCATGAGCTAGAGAAAACAAAGAAAAATTCAAATAAACTTTGGGAAATGAAATCACAATTTTTAATTGGGAGCTGATTTAACGTATGAATACCGCATACTGAGTGACATTGATGCCAAGACAGCAGGTTAATCTCTACATGGTTAGTTACTTTAGCTGTCCCACGTCATCAATAGTGCCCTTTCATTTGGGTTGGCTGGGTTCCTTTAATAGTTCATGTGGCTGGACATTCAAGAATGACTTGGATCTACTTCATTATGCTTCCTCTGATCCTGTCTTCCAATTCCCTGAGTGAATTTCTTGTGTTTTTGTCCTTGGTTTCTGCCTTGGACTATGACCCTTGTCACCTCTCCAATTTGGTTTCTTACACTTTCTAGTAATCTTTGGTTATCTCTTGGTGATGGCCCCTCAAATGCATCTGAGGTCATCATTATACTGATGCTTTTGGAAGCTGACATTTCCTATGTTGTCTCTGTTCAGTCTGGCATTGTTATTGATGTGAGGCCACCTAGTCATTTGGCAAATATGGGCCACTTGTCACCAAAAGGACTGAATAGAAACATGTGAATGGAAACGTCCAAATTCATCATCATCCCTGGAAAAACAATTCTGTAGGGCTGTCCTGATGGAGAATCCTTCTTTTCTAATCACTTATGTTTTCCAAGGATATCACATTATTAACACAACTTGTTTGGCTGAAGTGTTTCTTCTAGTCACTGAGGTATGGATGTGTGATTGGTTTATTTTTCCAATAACTGCTGCCAACTGTGCTCTGTTAATTCCCCTTGCCCTTCCCTGCTGGGTAGTATTCCAGTTCCATTATTTTTCAGCACTTTTAGCTATTGAAAAGTATAGTACAGTTAGCACTGCAAGCTCACCTTCAGTTAAGAACTTCCCCCACCCCTGACCCACTAAGCTGAAGACTTGAGGGACTTAAGCAGGGAAAGGATCTTGTTCTCTTCTCTCCCCGACTACCTCACTCTTCCTCATCTCTCCAAGCTGCCAGAGAAGCTCCTATGGCAGGGTTATATAAGAGGGGCAACGTTCTCTTGAGTGATCAAGAGTTACTGGTGGCTCTCTCTCTTTTTCTGTTTGTTTTCCATGGGGCAGATTTTAATCTGAGTTGAGTGTTCACTTTGTGCCAGAAACTATTCTAGGTGCTGGGGATATGGTGGAAATCAGGAAGAAAAGATTTCTGACCTCAAGGAATTTCGATTCAAGGATATCCAAATGCTGCCTCTCTCTTGAGGATGTTTTGGGTCACTTGTTTGGAGGACTTAATATATCCCCACATTGTGAGACACGGTTGAGGCTCTTCTCTTTCTTTTCCACTTGGCATCCCTTTCCTCCACTATGGATAATATGACCTATAGCCTCTTTCAGCATGGGTCCCTCTGTGCAGAAAATATTCCTCCAGAAAGATGGCTTATGCCTCAAATCACCTTCTGTTGTGTCCACTCAACCCACAGGAAATGGTGGGAGTGCAGGTTAACCCACCTACAGGTTCCTTCCCTTTACATTTCATCTTTCCTTTTTTTTTTTTTTTTTTCCTTTTCCAGGTCATCTACTGATTCAAAAGCTCAGTGACTTTAAAGCAAGAAACAATCATGGGTCTCCCATGGGGTATAAGGCCAAGATGGTTTGAGCATCCCCAACTCTGAAGAAAGGCAACAGGACATGTCTGATATCTCTTTCCCTCACGGGGGGGGGGGGGCATCAGCATAGGGAGAAGAAAGATTAATGCTTCATAAACCCTGTTTTCTTTGCAGTAAGAGCTCTGGCTTCTACTCTCCCCTGGAAGAGTGCAGGGGAGGACACATCAGTAGAGCTGGTCCTGTGAAACAGCAGTTCCCACAGCAGGCCCCACCAATCACCCCTAGTGATTCTCAAAATGTAATACAGGGAACTTAGTCTTCTATCCTCAGCTATGGCCTGAGTCACCATTTCCTAGATAATTGGAAAGATCCAAGCTAGCATCTTACATCATCATACCACATGGAGATGAATAACAGAATAAAAATAGGGGGTTGGATGAAGCTTGTGGATTGTCTATTAATTGTATTTACTCAGCTATATTCTAGATAACTGAAAAGTGACCTTATTTTCATTTCTTTTTTAAAGTCTTTATTAGATAAGAGTTTCTAAAAGAAACAGGTTACTGACTAAAATGTGTATGTCTTTATTATTAAAATCTAATACACCAGGTTTTATTCTGACATAATGTTTCGATTTTTAATTTGTGATTGTTTCCATTAGATAATTTATGTAGTGAAGGCATGATGGACACTGGAGATGGAGTAGTGTATCAGTGGGATTAACGGTACAGGTTTTGGGGGGATTAGGAGCCCTGGGCTTGTGTTTTATGATTAACATCACTTCTTAACTCAGAAATGTTAGACAAGTCATTTAACCTCTGTTAAGTCCCAGTTTCCCCATCTGAAAATGGGGATGATAATGGTGTCTATTTCATGGTGACTATCTCTTAGAATTGTTGAGAAGTTCATATGAGAAACACATGCAAACTTAGTACCGTGCCTGAGCCATGGCAAGCATTCAATAAACATTAGTTCTGCTAAGTTTTATTCAGTAGGAGACTTTCAAACTCACTTTAAACTTGAATATATACAATACTAAAGATTGGGGTTATATGCTGTACCAAGGGAGAAGGAAATGGCAACCCACTCCAGTATTTTTGCCTGGAGAATCCCAGGGACAGAGGAGCCTGGTGGGCTGCTGTCTATGGGGTCACACAGAGTCGGACACGACTGAAGAGACTTAGCAGCAGCAGCAGCCTGTACTGAAAGGTAACTTTTGGGATTTTGGGCTCTAAAAATTTAGAGTAGGGGTTGGTAGACTATGGCCCGTAGGTCAAATTCAGCCCACTGTTTTTTTTTTTTTTTTTAATGCAAAATTTATTGGAACACAGTCATATTTTTTCATGTACCTATTGCCTATGGTTGCTTTTATACTAATACGATATGGTTGAGCTGTTGTATCAGAGACTGTATGGTCCACAAAGCCAAAAATACTTACTCCATGGCCCTTTATTGAAAAAGTTTGACCACCCACGGACCTTTAAATTTAGGAAAGACAACTACTTGTCTTGGACGATTTATACACTAACAGATCTGTGAGTAGGGTGCAGTTCACACTTGACTTTGAGCATTCTTCTCTAATGAATCTAGGATAAAATTTTTCTTTTGTTTTTATTTAAATTATGTACTACTTAAAACATTTAAGAGTTGAGAGTAATAAAATTTCTGCTCTTGCACTCACTAACCAAATTTTAATCAAGTTAATATTGTGTGACATTTGCTTCTAATTCTTTGGCATAAAAAGAAAATCTTATGGATAGAGTTGAAGTTCCCTGAATGGTTTCTGATTTCATTCCCCTCCCCACAAAGGTAACCCCTATTCTGTAGTTGATGCTCGTTCTTTTTTCATTTTTTAGGACTTTTACTTCATATGTATATATCTATAAATAATACATTATATTTCAAATGTTTACATTTTACATAAATATCATTACATATGTAATTCTGCAAGTTGGTTTTACACTGATCATTTTGTTGTTGAAATTTATTCATGTACTGGATATTGTTGTTGTTCAGTTGCTAAGTTGTCTGGTTCTCTGCAACTCCCTGAGCTGCAGCATGCCAGGCTTCCCTGTCCTTCACTATATCCCTGAGTTTGCTCAAACTCACGTCCATTGAGTCAGTGATGCCATCCAACCATCTTATCCTCTGCCATCCCCTTCTCCTCTATCCCTCAATCTCTCCCAGTATCAGGGTGTTTTCAAATGAGTCAGCTCTTCGCATCATGTGGCCAAAGTATTAAGAGCTTCAGCTTCAGCATCAGTCCTTCCAATGAATATTCAGGGTTGATTTCCTTTAGGATTGACTGGTTGATCTCTTTGCAGTTCAAGGGACTCTCAAGAGTCTTCTTCACCAGCACCGTTCAAAAGCATCAATTCTTCAGTGCTCAGGCTTCTTTATGGCCCAACTCTCACATCCATACATGACTACTGGAAAAACCATAATTTTGACTAGACGGACTTTTGTCAGTAAAGTAATATCTTTGCTTTTTAATATGCTGTCTAGGTCTGTCATAGCTTTTCTTTCAAGGAGCAAGTGTCTTTTAATTTCATGGCTATAGTCATCATCTACAGTGATTTTGGAGCCCAAGAAAATAAAGTCTGTTACTGTTTCCACTGTTTCTTCATCTAATTGCCATAAGGAGATAGGACCGGATGCCATGATCTGAATTTTTTGAATGTTGAGTTTTAAGCCAGCTTTTTCACTCTCCTCTTTCACCTTCATCAAGAGGCTCTTTAGTTCCTCTTCACTTTTTACCATAAGGTAGCATCATCTGCATATCTGAGGCTATTGATATTTCTCCCAGCAATCTTGATCCCAGCTTGTGCTTCATGTAGTCCGGCATTTCTCATGATGTACTGTACATATAAGTTAAATAAGCAGGGTGACAATATATAGCCTGACATATATTGTCCTTTGACTCCTTTCCCAATTTTGAACCACTCTGTTGTTCCATGTCCAGTACTAACTGTTGCTTCTTGTCCTGCACACAGGTTTCTCAGAAGTCAGGTAAGGTGGTCTGATATTCCCATCTCTTTAAGATTTTTTCAGTTTGTTGTGATCCACACAACAGCTTTCGTGTAGTCAATGACGCAGAAGTAGATTTTTTTTTTTTTTTTTTTTTGGAATTTCTTTGCTTTTTCTATGATCCAGCAGATGCTGGCAATTTGATCTCCAGTTCCTCTGCCTTTTCATATCCAGCTTGTACATCTGGAAGTTCTCAATTCACATACTGCTGAAGCCTGGCCTGAAAGATTTTGAGCATAATCTTGCTAGCATGTGAAATGCGTGCAATTGTACAGTAATTTGAACATTCTTTGGCATTACCTTTCTTTGGGATTGGAATGAAAACTGACATTTTCCAGTCCTGTGGCCACTGATGAGTTTTCCAGATTTGCTGGCATATTAAGTGCAACACTTTAATAGCATCATCTTTTAGCATTTGAAATAGCTCATTTGGGATCCCATCACCTCCACTAGCTTTGTTTGTAGTAATGTTTCTTAAGGCCCACTTGACTTCAGACTCCAGGATGTTTGGCTCTAGGTGAGTGACCACACCATCATGGTTATCTGGGTCATTAAGAACTTTTTTGTACAGTTCCTCTGTATATTCTTTCCACCTCTTCTTAATCTCTTCTGCTCCTGTTAGGTCCTTCCTTGCCATTTCTGTCCTTTATTGTGCCCATCTTTACATGCAATATTCCCTTGGAAGCTCTAATGTTCTTGAAGAGATCTCTAATCTTTTCCATTCTATTGTTTTTCTCTATATCTTTGCATTCTTTACTTAAGAAGCCTTTTTTTATCTGTCCTTGCTATTCTCTGGAGGTCATTCATTTCAACTACTATCTGATACTCCATTATATAAACGTTCTTTAGTTCTTTTTGTTGTTGTTCTACAGATGCATATTAGAATTTGTCCCTCCAACAGCCCCCAATATTTGCAATTAAAAACTATGCTGCAGTAAACATTGTTGTAAACGTCTCCTGGTGTATATGAAGAAAAACGGGTTACATGTATAGATGAGTGGAGTGCTGATATATAGCATATTTGAGCATCTTCAAATGTCTTTGTTGTTGCCAAATTGCTCTGCAAAGTGGCAGCACCAATTTACTTTAACATCAGTAATGAATAAGAGTTCCCAGTTCCCCACATCCTTGCCAGTGTTTGGAATTGCCAGACTTTTCAACATTTGCCAATCTGATGGAGATAAAGTGCTCTTACTGCTTAATTTGCTTTTTCCTGATGTTGAACATCTTTGCAGATGTTTATTAGCCATTTTGATTTCTTCTTTCATAAATTATTCATCATGTACTCTGTCCAATTTTTGCACTGTATTATCTTTTGTTATTAATCATAAAAGCTCTTCGTTATTTATATGTTCAGGAGAGCATACTTTTGTCACTTGCATGTATTTCAAATATATTCCCTTAATGTGGGGCTTGTCTTTTCACTTGTTTCATGATGTTCTGTCAGAGAGATGCTTAAAATTTTAATGGAATCACATTTATCAGTAATGTTCCTTGATGGTGGTTTGGGCTTTTTGTGATTTGTTGAAAAAATCCTTTTCAAGCCAGATAAAATACATAGATCTTCCTATATTTTCTTTTAAAGGTTTTGGCATTTGCTTTTCACACTTAATCTTTAATCCACCAGGAGCTGACTTTTGTGTATGGTATGAAGTAGACTTATTTGTATCGGCATGGGTATCCATTTGTCCTAGTTCTGGTTATTGAGAATCTGTCCTCCACCTCTTGTTTGCAATGCTGCCTCAGTCAAATATGAGTCTCCACCTCTCCACTGTTGGTTTTCTAAGCTTTTCACAGTGTCCTCTAGTTAACTTGGCCTCATCAGTGCCAACGTTCCCATTGTTTTGATTCCTATAGCCATAGACATAAATCTTGAAATCTTGTAAGACTGGATGTTTTTAGAATCCTACACTTACCCTCATTTTCAAATACAAATGATTCCTAACATCTTTAGGTTATACACAGTGAATAATTATCAGAGTTTCAGGTTTGAGAGCAATACCTACACTTAATCTTTTCATCTCACTTGTGAAGTATTATGAAATACATTAGGAACCAATTGTTAACTCAAACATTTTAATTGTAATTTGCAGACAAAGGTTTTACTAAAAGTTAATCCACAGCTGTTTGAGAGGTCTTTAAAAAATTGAAAGTATTTTTGGAAAGACTTAAATCATATAAATAAAAGTGGAATTATTTTAACCATTGTCATTTTCTTAGTGAAATATTTAGGAAATAACTGAGTCATAAAGGATTAACCTTTTTTTTTTTAAATTACATTGTATATTTTACAATAGTGATCCATTTAATGCTCAATTGCTATTTCAGCCTATTTAAAAGTGGGTTTTACTCAGGGGTATGCATCAGAATTACCTAGGGAACTTTTTAAAGCCATTCTGCCCCTTTCCAAATTAGATGTCCTCAATAATTTCTGAAAGCAATGACATACCATTAAAAAGGTAGGGTTTTGTCTCTGTAAGAGAGCATTTATGTCATCTAATATGGTCTATAAAGAACTGTATAAAGTATGAGTTTCTCTAAACTCTTATTCCATAAGCCTCCTTGCTGCATCAAGAAGCACTATTTTTGTTAGCACAGAAAGCTATAATATACTTTTTTTGGTCTCATTTTTTTAACTATGGTCATGTTCTCTTGGGCATTTGCAATTTATTTCTATTTTCTAGTTTACCTTTTCCAAATTGAGTTTTATTGCCACTTGATATCTAAGAGCTAAATGGAACATTTACATGGATTCATTCCATTCCAGGATTCTTTGATGTGCCAGTGATAACAGTGTGGCTAGTTTTTAAAAAGGGCCAGCACAAATCAGTGGGGATACAAATAGCCAAGAGCTTAAAAACTCTGGGATTCACTGATTCCTAAGCTCTTCTTACAATGACACCATTCTTAGATGATGACATTCTGTGTAGTTTCACATATGACATATCTGAGTTGCTTTTCTTCCTCTACAGGCTTGTCTAATTTGCCTTCAGAAATTTAAGAAGTTTAGACATGAGACATACCTATCCCAGAGGAACCTGCCTACTCAGTGCATCCCTCTGGGGCCAGGCTGGGAGGCTGCCATGTTGTATTGAGTACATTTCCCACCAGCACTCCTCCTGGGGTATCTGCTGTTCAAGGTCACTATCTCAATTCCTAGCTGACATTCAGAAAGACTTCTTTTCCCCACAAAAAGAGTCTAAGCTACAAACTGAATCACAAAGCTCTGCATTCAGGGCTGGGTCATACTTGCACTACATTCTTCTCGTGCTCCCTCTCTTCAAAACAAAGTTTGATCCTGTACCTCAATAATATCCATGATCCTGTCAACCTCTGTCCCAAGTAGGACTCAGACAATTCTGCAATACAAGTAACTAGAGAAAAAGACATCAAAGAATCACCAAAAATACCACATTGACTAGTTACAGAAAACAAGGCAAAGGCTAAGCATACTACCAATAATATGGTTCCCTCTCTTTTCAATAAGCAATGGAAAGTCTTTTACAAATGAAATTTTGCTTCAGAAAGGCATACATAAAAGCAAAGCTGCTTTGCACATGAAAAGTGCTCAATATCACTAATTATAAGAGAAACGTAAGTCAAAACTAAATGAGGTATTGCCTCATACTATTCTGAATGGCCACCAACAAAAAAATCAACAAACAATAAATGCCGGAAATGGTGTGGAGAAAAGAGAACCCTACTACACTATTGGTGGGGATGTACATTAGTACAGCCACTATGGAGAATGGTATGAGAGTTCCCTAAAAAACTAAAAATAGAACTATCGTATGATCCAACAATCCCACTCCTGGACATATATCTGGACAAAATCATAATTCAAAAAGCCATATGCACCTCAGTGTTTTACCACAGCACTATTCACAACTGCCAAGACTTGGAAGCAACCTAAATGTCCATTGACAGAGGAATGGATAAAGAAGGTGTGGTACATATATACAATGAAATATTACTCAGCCATAAGAAAGAACAAAATAACACTATTTGCAGTGACATGGATGGACATAAAAATTATCACACTGAGTGAAGTCACATCCAGAAAAAAATATGGTATCACTCACATGTGGAATCTAATTAAAAATGATACAAATAAACATATTTACTTATTTATTTGTGAGAAACAGCCTCACAGACTGTGAAAACAAACTGTGGTTACAAAAGGGGAAATGGCAGGGAGGGATAAATCAGGAGTTTTTGGATTAACACACACATACACTACTATATATAAAATAGATAATCAACAAGGACCTACTATATAGCACAGTGAATTCTACTCAATACTCAGCAATAACTTATATGGGTAAAGAATCTGAAAAATAATTACTATATGTATATGTATAAATGAATCAATTTGCTGTATACCTGAAATTAACATAACATTATAAATCAACTATACTCCAATAACATTTAAAAAAAATTAAGAAAAAGCAAAGCTGCTTTGATGGAACAGAGATGCAGGTGTGAGGTGGTACTCAGGTTCCTGCTCACTTTATCCCTGTCTATTTTCCCAGCTTTCTTTGTTACCCCAGAGGAGTCTCCGGAGTCCTGAGGATTATCTACAATATTTTCTGTATGATAAAAAGGCTTCTGGGGAATACGGCCATGTCATCCAGCCTGTTTCATGACACTTCCTCTACCATCTGGAATTCCTCCTCTTTCCTCATAGCAACCTGTTGAAAGGACATCAGGACCCCACTCAAATATCATCTTCCCGAGAAACTCTCTCTAAGACAAAACTTCCTTATGGCAAATGATCAGTGCTTCTATTACAGCTTTAGGGACTGCTAGTCTCAGATATTCTGACACAATCCTAATTTCTAATACTAGATTCTAATATGTTCTTGGATCCATTTATTTGTCAAACCACACTTCAGTTTTTGGCTTGGAAAATACGGTTATAATTACAGCTCTTATCACAGTCAGCTTTGTTTCTGAGTTATTGATCCATGTAGTTGTCATAAAGTATGCATCTCCAAAGAGCAGGCATTGGGTCATTTCATCACAATTAATCATCATTCCTCCTCCTCCCTCTTGTTTTCATTGTCATCATCTTTAAATAGTTTATTCATTACTGAGAACACACCAGGAAGGGTTGTGCACTTATACTAATTACCTCGTTTAATTATTATAAAAACTCTGCAAGGTAGGTATGCCTTGATCTCCATTATTGTGATGAGGAAGTTGAGGTTACTCAGTAAGTGACTGAGCTGGGATGTGCCCAAACCCAAGCTCTCTCCCTCACACTACTCTGCCACTCACAGTGCTGCCGAGTGTTTCTCTGCATGTTCTAGAAATGTTTATTCTGACAAATACTGAAGAAATACATGCTCAACTGCTCAGAAATGAAAGCATGGAAAAATCACACATGGATAGAGGCTGGGAATTGAAGTACTTCCCTTTCATGCTTGTATGATTCAGAAAAGAACTTCACAGTTGCATTTAGCTCCATGTTAACCACTCTGGTGGTTGAAAAGCAAAGCGAATCCATTGGGGTTTCCATTTTGCTGCCGGCCTGTGGTTAAGGAAGCTGGCACCTCAAAATACAACAGCTGCTTCTCCCTGATTTGTGACGTCTGAGCCACGCAAGGTTATCTGAACGCAGGCTGGGATCGGCCCCACACTGCTGCGGCCTGTCCCTGGAGTCCTACAGTACTCCTGGGAGGTGCACTATTAGTCTACTGCAGCCAAAACAGAACTGGCTGGCCATTGACCATGTGCCCTGATATCTGGAAGTTCCAATCTCTGGCTGTGTGCATGTGGAACCAGAACAAGGGAGCAGCTTATAAGAACATCTTCAGGGGATGGGATGGAGAAGGGGAGGTGTCTGATAAGATGGAGAAAAAGCCATTATGCTTCTGGCTATACAGTCTTCTTCCTAGTGTTTGTTATCAGAAGCACAGTGTAAGGACAGGAGCACTGGAAGGCATCCAATGGCTATGATATCCTGGCCCTCCTGAGTAGCCACTAGGTAGAAAGAGTTGTGCTAAGACAGTGGAGGACAGAGAGATGGTTATGATACAATGTGACACCCCCAGGGGTTTACAATCTAACATACTAAATTTAACTGTAAAGTGAAATAAACTAAGTGCTGTGGTTAAACATCTTTCAGGATGAATCTCTACCTCATGACATATACAAAAATGAATTCCTAAGGGGTTTTGAATTTAAATGTGAAGGGTCCAACTTTAAAATTCCTAGGAAAAACTATGACTGTGAGATAGGAAAGGATGTCTTAAAGAACCAAAATGCAAATAATTCAGAATATTGATATATTTGATTGTACCAAATTTAAGAATCTGATTTCATCAAAACAGGCCAGAAAGGAGAGGGAGCTGCCACAAACTGGGAAAAGATATGTGCAATGCACATACCAACAGAAATGCCATATCCATCATGTACAAAAATCAATAAGGAAAAACAACAACAACAATAGAAATATGGGCGAGATACATCAACACACATATCACAGAAGAGGAAAATGAATAACTCAGACACATAAAAAGATGTTCATTAGTAATCCAGGAGAAAATTAAAACCATGATGATATAGCATGTCACATCTACTACACTGACAAAAATTTAATATTGATTTTATATCAAATCTTGACAAGGATATAAAGCAACAGGGAATCATATGCAGTACATAGGAGTAAATATAGTGGTACCAATACTTAGGAAATTTTTCTGGGGTTATTTAGTCAATTTGAAGTTGCTCAGATCCTAGGACTCTGCAAATCTACTCCTAGGAATAAATGCAGTTTTTCCTGATAGAAAACCTTGCACATGTGTACCAGGAGACCTTTACATGAATGCTAATAAGAGTGATGCCTCTGATACTAAAAAATTGGAAACAACCTCAATGCTCATCAATAGGAAATGAATAAATAAATTCATATTCATATTATAGGAAACCACGCAGTAGTGAAAGGAATACACTACAGTAATACACATTGACACGGGTGACATTCACAATGTTGAGCTAAATATTTCAAGAGAATATAAAAAATATAATTCTATGTCGATAAAGTTCAAAAATATGTGAAACTGAACAGTATATCATTGAGGGCTATATCCACATGTGGTAACTTATAAAGAAAAGCAAAGAAATGATAAACACAGATTTCAGAATAGAAGTTACCTGAGGCAGACAGTGGCATGGAGGGAGAGAAGATAGAGAAGGCTTCAAATATATTAGCACTGCTCTATTTCTTAAGCTAGATATTGGTTTGCAGGTACTTATTTTGTCTTTGTTGTTAAATGCACATATATATTCTACCATCTCTTTTCTATTTTACTACATTTCACAATAAAAATGTATTTAAAAGTGTCTGATGGGAGTATCTTATCTGAATGAGAGAGTGAGAAGCAGGACTTAGTGAAGGCTTCATGAGCTGGCTCCTGAAAGATTCATAGGGTTTGAAGGTCAGAAATAAACAGGGAGGAAATTCCACTCTGGAAGAAGAGAGACACAAAAGTGTGAAATGGCATAGCGCATCCTAGAATTAGCAACGGTTGGAGTATAAACTGGGGGGATAGAATAGCATGTTAAGATGGAAAACTGTAGTGGAAAAAAAGGCCTTCCAAGAGACAAAGAGAGAGAAAGAGAGAGAGGCACCAAACACAAAACAACTAAAAACACAAAACAGAAAGTCTTAACACTGTTAGATCTAATGCTGCCAGCAAAGGGGAGTTGCTCAAAACTTTTGAGGAGACATGGTATTTGATTATACCTGCAATTTAGGAATATATAATTTGGGTGGTAGTATGAAGAATGAACAGGAGAAATGGGAGACAAGTGGGACCTATCTGGTTACTGGGACATTTTAGGCTAACAAAGATGAGGGTCTGTATTGTGACAATGGCAGTGAAATTAAAGACGAGAATGTATAATTTGGGATTTGACATAAGGATCCTTGAAGAAAGGGAAAGGTACACCCAATGAAATGAAGAGTTCCAAAGAATCACATAGAGAGACAAGAAGGCCTTCTTCAATGAACAATGAATAAAAACAGAGGAAAACAACAGAAGGGGAAAGACCAGAGATCTCTTTACGAAAGTTAGAAATATCAAGGGAATATTTTGCCCAAAGATGGGCACAATAAAGGATAGAAATGGTAGACATCTAGTAGGCAGAGAAGAGATCAAGTAGAGATGGAAAGAATACACCAAGAACTGTACAAAAAAAAAATATCTTAATGAACTGGATAACTATGATGGTGTGGTCAATCACCCAGAGCCAGACATTCTGGAGTGTGAAGTCAGGTGGCCCTTAGGAAGCACTGCAGTTGATAAAGTTAGTGGACATGATGAAATTCCAGTAGAGCTATTCAAAACCCTAAAGGATGATGCTATCAAAGTGTTGCACTCAATATGTCAGCAAATCTGGAAGATCCAGCAGTGGCCACAGGACTGGAAAAGGTCAATCCTCATCCCAATTTCCAAGAAGGGTAGTACCAAAGAATGTTTAAATGATTGGGCAATTGTACTCATTGTCCATGGTAGTAAGGTCATACTTAAAATCTTGCATGCTAGGCTTCAGCATTACGTGAACCAGGAACTTCCAAACGTCCAAGCTGGGTTTAGAAAAGGCAGAGGAACCAGAGGTCAAATTGCCAACATTTGCTGGATCATAGAGAAAGCAAGGGAATTCCAGAAAAACATCTACATCTGTTTCATTGATATGCTAAAGCCTCTGACTGTGTGGATCATAACAAACTGTAGAAAGCATTTATAGAGATGGGGATACCAGACCATCTTACCTGATTGCTGAGAAAACTGTGTGCAGGCCAGAAGCAACAGTTAGAACCCTATGGAACAACTGCTTGGTTCAGGATTGAGAATGGAGTATAACAGGGCTGTGCTGTCACCCTGTTTATTCAACTTACATGCTGAGTACATCTTGAGAGAGGTCAGGGTGGATGGGTTACAAGCTGGAATTAAGATAGGCGGGAGAAACATCAACAACCTCAGATATGAGGATGATACTACCTTAATGGCAGAAAGTGAAGAGGAACTAAAGAGCCTCTTGATGAGAAGGAGAGTGAAGGAGCCGGCTTAAAACTAAATATTAAAAACAACAACAACAAAAAAAAACTAAGATCATGGCATCCGGCTCCATTACTTCATGGCAAATAGAAGGGAAAAAGGTGGAAGTAGTGACAGATTTCCTCTTCTTGGGCTCTAAAATCAATGTGGATAGTGACTGAAGCCATGAAATTAGAAGATGATAGCTTCTTGGCAGGAAAGCTGTAAGAAACCTAGACAGTGTGTTGAAAAGAAGAGACACTACTCTGCTGACAGAAGTCCATATAGTCAAGGCTATGGTCTTCCCTGTGGTCACTTATGGTTGTGAGAACTGGACCATAAAGAAGGAACAGTGCCAAAGAATCAATGCCTTTGCACTGTGGTGCTGGAAAGGACTCCCGAGAGTCCCTTGGACAGCAAGGAGATCAAATCCGTCAGAAATCAACCCTGAATATTCATTGGAAGGACTGATGCTGAAGCTGAAGCTCCAGTATTCTGGTCAACTGATGAAAACAGCCAACTCACTGGAAAAGTCTCTGATGCTTGGAAGGATAGAGGGCAGAAGGAGAAGAGGGTGTCAGAGGATGAGATGGCTGGATGGTATCAATGAACATGAACACGGGCAAACCTTGGGCAACAGTGAGGGATGGGGAGGCTTGGCATGCTGCAGTCCATGGAGTTGCAAAGAGTTGGAGATGACTGGGCGACGGAACAACAATAACATCTTTGAAGTATATATCCATTTCCAGAAAGACAGATTGAGGCACTGTTCTCTGGCTTCCTTCACACAGCCTCTGTTCAGGACCTGGCACACTCCAAGTAGCTAATTCCAGGCACTGACTCAGAGGTTGGCTCCCCGATTCCCTTTGGTATCAGGTACACCCCCAGTCTTCCTTGCTTGTTCTCTCTGTAGCTAGGAAGATGATTTGGAAATGACTCACTTTTCAGTAGTCATTAATACTGCCTCTCTTTGCTTCTTTACATTTGACCTTAACTTCCCTTTCTGGGCTCAATCACTCTTCTCTCAAGAAGAACAAGGCAAAGTCATCCTAATAGGTTGAAGAGTCTCCTTTACTTCCTGCAAGAGACTAATACTGCTGACGGTGTCCTAAAGACTAGTGGTATAGTCACTGCTTTGGCAGACCATTACGCAAAGAAGTGAGACTCTAAAATGGCATCGTGTCAAGAACTGGTGGCTGGTTTGAAATGGAAGAGTGCCTTGGACGTCCAACAGGCAGTCAGAAATTCAGATTAGGCATTTAGAAGGGATGTCAGTCCACAACTCCTAAAGCTGGCCAGTAATGAGACAAGCCTGCCTAGGAGATTGTGCTGTTTTACACAGGGTCAAAAACAGCTGGTGGATTCCAATACACAGAAGAATTTACTGAAAAACCAGTATCTTGTCAAGTTGAATCAGTCAGGAGCCAGACACAATAATGACCTTTTAATCCCAGAGAAGGAGGCAGCAACCGTCTGCAGGCAGGAACAGAGGCCATTTCTTTGTTCAATAGTGCAGGCACCAGGAAGCAGCCTCAGGGAATGAACAGGCCTTGGACTGAGGATGCTGTTTTGCCAAAGGGCAAGAAACCAGGGCACCTCGGAGAAGCAGCATAAATGACCTGGACTCACATTTGAAGACAGACAGCCTGGCTCTTGATAGCTTCTGAATTGCTCTGCGGTTCATTTGACCTTAACTTCCCTTTCCGGGCTCAATCATTCTTCTCTCAAGAAGAACAAGGCAAAGTCATGGTACTGGTTGAAGAATCTCTTTTACATCCTTCAAGAGCCTAATATTGCTGACAGTGTTCTAAAGACTAGTGGCATAGTCATCCCTTTGGCAGATCATTACACAAAGATGTGAGACACTAAGATGGCATTGTGTCAAGATAAGGGCAGTACTGTTTGCTCTGCTGTGCAAAGTCCTGTGTGCATAAGGATCAAGATGTATTTTGTGTCCATTTTCCTGATTAAAACAGAAGTAGAGGAATAGACAGAGCAAACCAAGTGACTCTCTACCTACTCAGAAGAAAAGCTTTACGTCTAGGGGAAAGATAGGATGACAAAAAAAAAAAAAAATCTCAGGCAGAATACCAATTTGCTTAAACACTGGGAAGACACTTCGTAAGAATGAAGAGGGAAGAAATCTTGACTTATTCTCAGATATAGACGGAGAAATGATGATTTAGTAGAAAAGAGGAATCTATACTCACAAATCCTCCTCTCATTGAAGAGGCAAGTAAAATGTGTTTGTCAGATCATAGCAGTGGTTTGTAAATGTTCTCATTCTTTTCCATAGGCAAAAAAAAAAAAAAAAGAATAATTAAAATGCAAAGATTCTCCTAACTTCCAATTTATTCAATTTCTTCTGTGTCTTTCCCCACCAAGATGCAATCCTAACACTAACCCTTTGATTCCTTATCAAATCTTTAACTAGCCCTCATGGGTAGCTACTTTTGAAATGGTTCAAAGTTGGGCATCCCATAGAAGAAGAAACGGGGCAGAGAAACTGGAGCCTCCCCGCGTGGGACACTGAGCCTTAAATAATTGACAATGGAGTCTGGAGCCAGTGAGCTGGCTCCGGTGTCTATGGCTCCTTCTCTAATCAAGGCAATGCTCTCCCTCATTCCTGAAAGGAGCTCGCATAGCACATTTAACAGTGTTCGTAGGTCAGAGTCTGAAAATAGAAAGGTAATGGATTTGATCTTTGGGAGGGGTTTTTCTGTTTTTTTCATAAAAGGCATGGAGCAGAATCAAACAATAAAGGGAAAGCCTCACGTTTGCAGATGATCTGAAGGGTGATTCAGAGTGACGGCTGATGGGCGACTGAGTGATAAGGGCTGTGATGACATGTAAAGGCTCACAATTCATGCAGGATAAGCTTTCTGTGTTTACTGAGTGTCAGCACCCGAAGGTGATGAAACATAGGGTAGGTGATCTTTGCAAGGCAGGGTTCCTGAAATGATCTACCTGAGCCCAGACAACTGCTTTGATTCTCCAGTTGGACCGCTTTATTCCTCTCTTAAGCACTTGTTATCTCTCTTCTCTCATGCTCTCGATTTTATCAACCCCTTTCCTTATTTATCTGCATTGACCTGATAGGAACTCAGCTCTGCAGTTGGAATATTCTGCCAAGCTCTGCTTTTCCCATCATTCAGCCAACTGCACTGCTCTCCTGTGGACCTTTTCTAATAGGCTCCAGCACACCTGTCTTGTAACCCTTTATTCTGTCATGTTTTGCATACCTCATGCTTTTGAGGTTCTTCATTATTTCCTGTTTGACCTTATTTTACCTTATTTTCCACTCTTACCTTGTCATTCCCATTTGCTGATAAGGAGTTTACAGATGAGGAAGCCAAGACATGAACTGTCATGTAATTTAAGATTAAGGGTATTTGAATAATATTAGGCACAGTAAGATTTTACATATAGCATCTCCCTGACACTGCAAAATCTGTAATAATTAAACATAGCCTCAAAACAATGGTGCATTTACAATGAGGCACTAGGGCATAAGAAGCTCATCATGAGTTAGACTGAATTTGCCCTGTGTATTCATATACTTAGTTATCTATGAAATCCCACAGCCTGGTCCATCAGGTGCCTTTGTGGTAATGTACTTAATGTTAGGTAGTTAGAACAGGAAAAAGGAGCCCAGAATGGCAGTGACTAAAAGACAAGGAAGGGAAAAACTTGTAAAAATAGAACAAAGGAAGGTCCCAGGAAGACCAGAGTGAGGACCACAGGTAAAACAAACAGCACTCCTGGCTAGCCTAATTTACATAGGGCAGGCCCAGGGGGAGGAGAAAAAAACATATAAAAAGAGGAGACAAAATTGGGCCGGAGGCCTCTCTTCTTTTCGTGTCTTTTGTGTCGGCATGCCTTCATGCCTCGAGGATGTATTTTCCTTTATTTTATAAATAAAACTGGGCTGTAACACAGAGCTGTAACACTGGTCCATCAGTCGTTTCAAATTTTTGTTGCAATGAGACAGAATCGAGGAAATTACAAACTCCCCCAAAACTTTGTGAGCTTGCTTGTTGTATCCTGCACTTCAAAGGCTTCTGTTCATGCATTCATTCAGCAGTAAATGTTTACTGAGCATTCACCATGTGTCAGGCATAGGGGTACAATGGGGAGCACAGAGCAACGTGGCTCCTGCTCCCACAGAGCTTATATTCTAGAGAAACAAACATCATAACATAATCACACATAAATGTAAAACGAGCAGCAGGAAAGATGTTATGAAGCAACCTGTGACAGGCAGATCTGACCTGATCAGAGAGGGGAGAAGAGAAGCCTTCTCTGGGGATGAGATGCTTGAGCTGGGATGAGAAGGACAAGGAGGAGACAATCTGGTAAAGAGGAGAGGGAAGCATGTGAACTATCAGAGACTGAGAGAGCCTGGTTGTCAGCTGCGTGGAAAACAGGGGAGCCAAGGTGAGCTGAGCTGGGGAGGGAGGCAGGGCTGGAACATGCAGGGCATGGGCAGCCTTGGGTGGGTCTGATCTTTACCCTGAAAGAAATGGGGTGCCACTGAAGGTTTTCAAGCACTGGGCAGATAGACCAGATTTGCATTTTCAAAACGAGCCACTTTATCTAATAGACAGGGGGAGGGGGAAGGTAAATACATATTGATTTTTATTTCAAAGCTTTCATGGCCTCTTGATCTCCACATTTACTTAAAAAAAATGCATTCTGTATCTCCAGCTTAGACTACTGAGTATTTTGATTGAAGCATAAGCCTTGAGGGGAAGGAGAAAGAGAAAGAACAGATGGAAACACAGGAGTATTGAAGCAGGCACTTTCCCCTTCCTGGAAAATATTTTCCCATTTTACAGATGAATAAAATTGATTCTATTAAATAATGTATGGGATATGTGGACATGCTATCATTCTATGAGTTGCTAAGGTTGATTCAACTGGTCATGCTGGCTAGGAGGACACTTTTTCCCCCATGTGTGTACCCCTGAAGCTGCCCACAGGAGGCCTGGTTGGAACTATAGAAACAGCTGTATGATGGGGTAACTTGTCCAAGGTCAGAGCTAGACAGGCAGTGAGTTGTTGAGCCAGTGTTTGAATATCAGGTCTTCCAAGATCCTGCCATTTTTGGTACCCCATATTTCCTGATAAGGGAGGAGTAGACAGAGGAAGAAGGAAAGGGACCAACATAGGGAGTGGCCTAAGAAGTCACTAAGACAGATAAGAACTTCCCTCTAAGCCAGCCTTCAAGGTAAGGATGAAACTGAGTGAATTTAAGTGACAATGAAAGTATCTTAGATTAGATGATTAAAAATAAATGAAGTGAATGTAGTTCTTCACAGACATATGTCAATTATCTGAGATAGAATCTTCAAGACAGACCCATGGATGGGTGTATCTCACTGTTTTTAACCTTTTTCCTCCTGTGGGGAAATTCTGTGTGAGAGAGTCTCTTGTTGCTAAGGGAGACAGATTCTTTGCTTTGTTTCTCTAGACTTAAGGGCATATTCATTCAAGACAGTATGTCATGCTACTCAAACTCAACAGCAGGATGCGAGCTATATATGAAAAAGGCTCCTCTCCAGATTCAGGCAGCTACGCAGGCCCATGCATTCACAGCCTAGACAAACAATACTGGTGCATGGAAGACAAGGTTGGGTTCTTCTGCATGGTCAGCAGGAATCTGCACCCTACTAAACACTGCCCCTCTCAGAACTGATTTCTCTAGGATCTGGCAGGAGATGACAAACACAAAATCATTTTGGGCCATCAAAATAAGTTTTCTAGGAGTGAAAACCATCTTTAAAATTTCAAGTACAAAGAGGAGGCAGAAGATCAAAATTTTCCCAAGATTTTCCTCACCATGCACAATACTGAAACATTTTGAGAAGTCCTGCATTCGCTTCTCCTAAAAGTTACACCAGTAATACTGGAGTAAGAAAAAAACAAGAGTTCTAGTTACATCAGCATACTACTGGCTGACTGCACTGGTTCCCCAGACCCTGGGTCTCCAGAATAGGAGCTGCTTCCCCATCCCTGCCCTCAGCCATTCTGCCTCCCCTTTGCTTTAGGATCTGTTTACAATAGATGACAGAAATGGGGTAGCTGTGAACCCCATACCTTCTGGAGACTTGTTTGGCTTGTGCAGGTTTTTTAAATGAAAATTTTTTTCAAGTCTAGTTAATTCTTAAGAATACAGATTTTTGCTTTCTCCTGAAAGTTTGAAGACTTAGAAGGAGGAAGACAGTATTCCCACAGATTCACAGTTGGCCTTGGCAGTGGAGGTTGCTCCTTAGGAAGGCCAAGGGCCCTGTGTTCTTCACTTGTTCTGTTCCCTGCCTGGTTCCTGCAGGCAGTGAGTCTGTGACCACCCCTAAGCTTGGTGAGACTGTGGGCCAAGCAGAGCTGCTGGAGTGCTGAGGAGGCAAAGCATGGCTGGGGGTGAGGAGGGAGCCATGCTTCTCTCTGCCCAGAACCCAGCACAGTGCACATCACAGGGGCTGGACCCCTTGGGGCCACCCGAGGGCCAAGCTATGGAGGTCTCAGCAGGGCTGGAGCAAGAACGCATCAGTGGCTATCTGGGCAGAGGACAGTGGAACTGGAGTTGGAGAAGAAGACAGGCTACAGAATGACTGTAGCTGGCACATGTAGGGTACCCTCTGGGGTTCTTACATAGAGACACTGAGAGGGAGATTAATTGCCAGTTCTAAGACAGGAGATAGTTTTAGCAACCATAATTTGGTCAGTAAGGATATATGTGACATAAACTTGCTTCTAGCAAAATGCTGGGTTAGATACCCCAAATTACCATTGCTGAACAGGAAAGAAACTAAAAAATCTTCTGATGCCAAAAACAAAGTGAATGTAGGTAGGACTCTTAGGAGGCAAACAAATGCCAAATGGAGTTTTACCTTTTTCTGGGAAACCTATTTCCATTTTGATGGATGGGCATCAGGAATGGAAAATACAGCTTGGAACTATAAATGAGGAGTTAAATAGGAGATACCTGCATAAACTGGAAACCCAAAGACTTATTCAAAGTAAGGTAAAAAGAACAAAAAGAGTGAGACAGAAAAGGAACAGAATAAACAATATGATCAAATAAAATTATTAGTAATCAAAATTAATGTAAATTGACTATTAATGATTTAGTGAAGAAGACATATTGTTTAAAAAATACAAAAATAGCTACATAGACCAGAGAAACACATAAAATATAAGGACACAGAAAGTTGAGAGCAAAGGATAGAAGACATACCAGATAAGGAAAACTAGTGTACTTACTAATATCAGACAAAACAGCCTTGAAAGTAAAAAGCACTGACAGAGATGTGACAGGTTGCTGGATATGATAAAAGATTAAATTCATCTGGAAAATATAACAAATATCTGAGTACCAAATAACCCAGTAAACATAAAGTAAAGCTTGACAGATCAAAGAAAAATGTACAAGATTTTTAACAAAAAAAAGTTTAAAGCACCTAGTTCAATATTTAACATATCAGATAGACAGAAATTATTGAGAATATAGAATATTTGAATAACATAATACCTAAGCTTTATCCAATAAACACAGCTATAGAATATTTCACTCAGTAATTACATAATGCACATTCTTTTCAAGCACATATGGATCATATAAAAAACCCGAATACACGTAAGCTCGAAGAGTAAGCCACAAAAAATTTGAAAGACTGAAATCATATAGAATATATTCTCTTATGGCAATGGAATTGCACTAGAAATCAAGAAGAGACAACTAACCAAAAAATGCCCATACTCTTAGGAACAAAAACCAAACACACCTTCTACATAATCCATGCATGAAAAAAGAAACAGTGGAATGGGTCATAGTGGAAATCAGAATATATTTAGAACTTAAAAAAATGAGCATACAATATATTGAAACTATAGCCTTAAATTTTTACATTATTAATAGAACTAAAGAAAACTTCAGAACTACTGATCTAAGCATTCAACTTAAGGAACAAGGAAAATAAGAACAGAGTTGACCCAAAGAAAATGGAGGCATGGAAATATCAAATATAAAAATAAATGAATAAGCCAGAGAACAAATTTGTAAGCTGATTCTTTAAAAGAATAAAAAAATGGCCAAATCCCCTGACATGATTAACAAAAACAGAAAGAATACACACATAAGCAATAGTCAGAAAAAGGAGAAGGGAACATAAACATAAATCTTTAAATATTAAAAATATAATAAGATAAAATTATAGAAACTTTGAAAACTAAGATGAAATAAGTAAATTATCAGAAAAAAAAATGATCAAAATTGACCTAAGAAGAAACAGAGAATCTGAAGAATACTCTAATTATTATAGAAACATAATGTGGTTTAAAATTTTCACACAAAGAAGATATACTAGACCTGGATGGATTTACAGGTTCGTTCTACCAAACATTCAAGGACAATTCTCAACTTACACAAGCTTTTCCAGATAACAACAATGATGACAATAACAAAAGCAATTATTCTTTCTCACTTAATAAGACTGCTGCTGCTGCTGCTAAGTCGCTTCAGTTGTGTCTGACTCTGTGCTACCCCAGAGACAGCAGCCCACCAGGCTCCACCGTCCCTGGGATTCTCCAGGCAAGAAAACTGGAGTGGGCTGCCATTGCCTTCTCCACTTAATAAGGCTAGTATAACACTAATGTTGAAATTATTGAACAACACTTCAAGAAAAGAAAATTACAGGCTAATCTTACTTAAGAATATAGCTGCAAATAAAAAAAAAAATAAAAAAAAATTAAAAAAAAAAAAGAATATAGCTGCAAAAAGCTTAAAGGAAATAACATAAAATTGAATTGAATGATGCATCAAAAAGATTATCATGAATAAATATAGCTTATCTGAGGAAATCAAGAATGATTTAACATAAAATTCCATTAATATATGAATAATATTCTTAATTATATTAATTAGCATATTAAAAGGAAAATATTATATGCTTTCTGTGGATGTACAAATAGTTCACAAAGTTCAACATGTATTAATAGTTATCTAGCAAACTAGTAACAGAATGGAGTATTCTTTTTTTTTAATTTATTTTTAATTGGAAGATAATTGCTTTAAGATGTTGTGTTGATTTCTGCCATACAACAATGTCAATCAGCCTTGAGTATACATATATCCCCTCCCTCTTGAACCTCCACACCTCCCCACCCCCCACCCTGCCCTTGTAGATTGTCGCAGAGCACCAGGTTGAGCTGCCTGTGCTGTATAGCAACTTCCCACTAACTAGCTATTTTAATATGGAAATGTATATGCTTCAATGCTACTTTCTCAATTGGTCCTGTTGTGTTTACAAGTCTGTGCTCTGGGTCTGTGTCTCTATTTCTATCCAGCAAATAGGTTCATCAGTATCATTTTTCTAGATTCCATATATATGCATTAATATATGATATTTTTCTCCTGACTTACTTCTCTCTGTATAACAGGCTTTAGGTTTAATCACCTCAGTTTAACTGACTCACATTTGTTCCTTTTTAAGGCTGAGTAATATTCCATTGTATATATGTACCAAAACTTCCTTATTCATAGAATGAAACATTCTTAATTGATAATGGTTATTTATATAAATTCATTTAACATTATGCTTAATGGTGAAAGCATTCCCTTTAAGATTAGAAATAAAATATGAGTGCTTGTTTGACCACTTCTATTTAGCATCATACTGAAAACCAAGTGAATAAATATATAAAATAATAAAAATAAATAAAATGACTTAAAAGAAAGACAGAAAATTTGAGTTTCTTGTAGAAAATCTAGAGGAAGTTACAGATAAGTTATTTGAATTAATACAAACTTAGTAATTTTGTATGATACAATTGATCAATGTACAGAAATCAATTGTTTTTCTTTTCATTGGTGCAGTTAATTTCAATATCACATTAAAATATAAAAGTATTAAGAAAATGTGCAAATGCTTAGAATCAATCTGTCAAAATTATGGAAAATACTATGAAACTTTAAGCACTTTATAGAAAATCAAAATAAATAGATTATATCATGCTCACAGATAGAAAGAGTCAATATTATAAAGATACAAGGTTTTCCACTTTTATTTATAGATTCCAAGCAATTCCAATAAAAACCTCAATAGGACAAGAAACTGCTAAAATTTTATATGGAAGGGCTAAGATCCAAGAACATTCAAACACTCCTGAAGAATTAAGATGTATGTCTGGGGATGAGAGGATAGGAAGTTTCTCCATCAAAACTCAAGACTTATTAAAAGGTAGATAAGTATAGTATTGATGTAGGTACAGATAAACAGACCAGTAGGGTGGTATAAGGAATCTATAAACAGCCCATCGTATTTACTATGGAGCTGTCACTGCAGATTGCAGGGAAATGAGAGGATACCCAATAAGTGATGCTGTGACAGGTGGTTATCCATATGGAAAAACTGAAATTGGATTTCTTCCTTTTACCACACACAGAAATCAATTCTACCTAATTAAAGACAGATATGAAAAAGCAAAATTATAAGACTTTTAGAAGAAGATGTAGGGGGTCTTTAAGAATATGACTTAGGGAAAATCTAGGGAAAGATTTTTCAAAGATGACACAGACAGCAGAAATTATAAAAGAAAAGGCTGATTAAATCATTTACACTAAAATTAAGATCTTCTGTTTATGAAAGGGCATCATAATGAAAGTGAAACTACAAGCCATAAGGTGGAATAAGATATTTGCAACACATCAATCAATGAAAAACTATCATCAGGAACATATAAACACTTGGCTCAAAATCAATATGAAAAGAAGGAATGATTTAACAGAAGATGGGGTAAAGATATGAATAGGCATCTTTATTTGGGAGGAAGTAAAGTGCAATTAACCTAAGAAAAGAAAATAAATAGGAAATAAAGCCCAATAAACCTAAGAAAATAAAATAAATATTATTTGTCATCAAGAAATAGGTTTTTATTTGCATTTATATATCTTTTTCTACCTACCAGAATAAGAATTTTAAAAACCTGAAGTACAAGTCTTGTGAGGATGTAAAGTAAGAGAAACTTTCATACTGCTGGTATGAGTATAAATTTGCACAACCACCTAGGAAAATATCTTTGTATTATTTAGTTAAATATATGGTCTCCTAGGTATACAGTCTAGTCTAGAGAAAGTTGTGCATATGTGCAGCAGGAAGTATATACAAGGATAGGATTAGTTGCAAAAAAAAAAAAATTTGGAAAAAATCCAATGTTCACTAATACAGAAAACTTCAACTCTCCATTTATAGAGACTGTAGCATATTCATACCATGGAATAATTTACATCTTCATGCATCAACTTGGATGAGTGTTATGAACATAATGTATAAAAAGTAAACCACAAAGAAGAACATGTACAGTAAGATTCATTCATATAAAGTTCACTAAGTGTACAAAACTAAATGATATAGTTGAGAGGTACATACATGTGTGGTAAGACCAGAAGGAATGATAATATTTAGGATGCTGGTTACCTCTGGAGGCTGGAGAGTGGGAGGAGAACGGAATCATGGGAGACTGGAGGGTTCTGCTTTTTTTAAACTGGGATAAGGGCTCATGGGTGCTTGAATCATCGTTAGTGTTTATACTATTACATATGTTAGAAATGTTCTTCTGGTTTTATGTTTAATTAAACAATATAAAGTAGAATACTTTCTTTCTGTAGTCCCAGGCTAGCCATGTCTGGTCCACAGAAGGAGAGGTGATGAATTTAAGAGAAGCTGCCAGCAGGGAAGTTGCTTTTTCATTAAAAAAGAAAGAAAATGATGGGTAAGCAGTATCTTTTTCACACATTGTTCAGTCTTACAAATTTTAGTAGGTGATCCCAAGGCCCACTGCCGGTTGACTCTGTCACATATGAGTTTCAGGAAGAAGATAAACCATTTTATAAATAAGTTTATGCAATGCTAAGTAGGCACAGATAGCTACTATGCAGTTATTAAGGTGACGAAGCTAAAAGTGATAATATTTCTTTAAAATAAAATATTTTATGGAATAGGGAATGTATTATACTTTTATGGAAACAGGAAAATATTTTACCTTTTCAAGGTAAATATTCAAGGAAACATTTTACCTTTCAAACTTGATCTCTTTTCACATGTCTTCTAACTTGACTCTCAGATTTTTATTTAAGCACTATCTCTTCCCTCCAAAAGTCTCTTGATTTCTTAGATTCCTGCTTCACTGAGCTTCCCAGTAAATTACTTCATACATTCATTATTCTTTGCCTGTGTTTTCTATTTATACTCAGTTTTTAATTAGATTGTGTCCCTAAGAGCTTTGTATCAGAGATTTATTCATCAATTATGAACATTTTATCCCTCTAAACTTTATTGGATTCTTTTATAAACTTAAAAAATTATTCTTTTAAAAACAGATTATTAATATTTTCTAATCCTTTCTTAAAGTTTTCCTTGAAATCTGAATGTCATTTGTGTTTCTCTTCTGATGTCATCCTTCTTGAATGACTGAGGAAGAGCAATCAGACAAGATGATTATGTTTCTATTTCCCATTCCCCTTATTTTCTACATTTACATATTGTTTTGTGTGTTTAATTTTTATTACATAGTGTTAAAACATTAGCTAGTAATTAAAGTCAAAACTTGCTACTCTCTATGGAGCCTGGTGGGCTGCTGTCCATGGAGTCGCACAGAGTCGGACACGACTGAAGCAACTTAACATGCATGCACGCATTGGAGAAGGAAATGGCAGCCCACTCCAATATTCTTGCCTGGAGAATCCCAGGGACAGGGGAGCCTGGTGGGCTGCTGTCCATGGGGTCGCACAGAGTTGGACACGACTAAAGCGACTTAGCATGCATGCATGCATTTTTTTTAATAAAGTCAATATTTCATATAATTATGTTTCACATTGTTTTTCTTAGTGTTTATTCTAATTGCTCTATGCTATTCAAGTTCCACTTCATGACATATTCTCATGTATAAGTCTCTCAATAACGTAAGTCACTCATAAATTAATACCTCCCTTCTTTGTCTTAATAAGAAAAATCAATTCTACTTCCCAAAAAACTGCTCACACTCTCCCAACAACTCTATATGGTATTAATAGATATAATCCTTCCCGTTTCATAGGTACTGATGTTAAATAGTTGTTGTTGGTGGTTTAGTCGCTAAGTCGTGTCCGACTCTTGTGACCACATGAACTGTAGCCTGCCAGGCTCCTCTGTCCCTGGGATTCTCCAGGCTAGAATACTGGAGTGGGTTGCCATTTCCATCATGTTTGCTTATTTTGGAGATTGAGAGCAGGGCTTCGGGTTTAGAAGGGATTAAAATAGTTATATTTTTAGTAAATCTTTAAATTCATTTATTGTTATGCTTATATGTTTCTGATAAAGGGGTTTTTAGAACCTTTTTAAATAAGCATCAAGTTGATCTTCTGAAAAAAATTTTCTTATCCTCTCCCCTGTATCTAGACTTGCCTTGTAAATCTGACCCTCAGAAAGAGTCATTATTTTCCTCACTACTTTCTGATTGTGGTTTGCTTTTGGTACGTTCTCATATTTTGAAGGAATCCATTGATCTTATTAGGAAAAGTACTATCAGGATGCTTGCCTGATCTGACACTTGTTTCTTCAAGTTGAAAGAAAGTGTTTATTTAACCAAAAAATTGAGTAAGCGTATAATACTTTCCAAGGAAGAAAAAAAAAATCATGTTCTTTGCGAGTACTTAATCCATTTGAAAGTCAGACAGTCTAATTTGCCAAAGATCTCTGCTAAGATAACTGTCTCTGCTGCAGATGCCCAGAAAGACTAGAGTGAAATAATTCACCTGGGACCCACTTTTGGGATATGCCTACGTGTTTCTCACCAAATCCATGAGAGAACTCCTGAGAAGGGAAGATCTTTGGCATTTCTCTTGGATACCCAGGAGGTGACTCAGATGCCTAAGGACATTCTTTACAAATCCATATCTGTGCCATCATTTATTAGACTCTCCAGTATAAGAGGGAGGCTTTCACACTGGTGCTAGCCACCTTCTTTGACCCTCACTTTACCTGGCTTCTCTGTAATCTCAGCAAAGTCTTGTACTACTAAACTGGTACATACCACCCTGTCCTACAAGCAAGATCAACACAAAACACCCAGGAAAAGTCTCAGGTTCAGAGGCTAACACCTGTGCATTAACTCAGTGTTCAAAAGTAGTGTTACAGACCTAATCCTCAGGCACAGAAATTCATTAACTGTTACATGAAATGATTTTTCAGAATCACCCAGCTCTTGTGTAGTAATTCTGAGTTGGGAAGTTTTACTGTACTGAGTTTAATCTAAGACACCCTGCTATTACCAGATACTTCCTGACTTTCCCTTCTATTTCCGATCACAAAAAAGGTGGGGGCAGCTATACAGTGTGTTTCAAAATTACTCGATCACGAAGAGCATGTTTAGTCAATAATGCATAAGAATGAAGGTGAAGACATCACAATTAACAAGGAGAAACATGCCTGACTGGTTTAAAGGTTGGGAAAAACCTGTGCTAGCTTCTTGAACTTATTTTTAATGTAGCTCATGCACGTCTAGTTCACCTACTTTTCTCAGAGGTCTTGGAACTTTCTAAACCAAGCCATAATACCCATGGAAAGAGCAGCTGCCTTATAAGGATCATCTGCACAGATTTTTAATATATATATATATATATATATATATATATAAATATGAAGATCTTACCACTGTTGCCCAGATTCATATATACACAGATATACATCTGGACAACAATGGCATAAAGGGGGGATTTTACAGTAAGATGAAAAATGAATTCCTAATTACTTTTATTGTTAAATTCCCATATTGGTAACATTCCCATACGTTATCTAGTTTATGCATGATTTTAAAGTAATCAAACCACTGACTTGTGCAAATATTAACCTATCCCGTTCCTTGTTGAAATAATTTAAACATATCTATGAAATAAAGGTTATTGCTAATTAGTAAGTACTAATGAAGGTGGAAAAGATTAGCTTTAAGTGATTAAATTTGATATCAAACATGATAATAAAATCTGAATTAATTATGTGCTATGATCAAGAAGAATTGCTGATCTTTAATTTTGCAGATACAAAATATTTATCAAATTCAAAGTGGCTAATACAAGCACTTCTGAACTTACATGGTGAAGTACTTTCCTTCCCTGACATGGAGTTTGTCACCCTAGACAAGTTCTCTGTTGGTGCCATAAGAATCCATGAGTAAAAAAAAAACCCCAAATGTCTGAATATTAAGAACAACCATAACAGCAGATAAAAGTCATCCATTCATCCCTGACAAGTCCTAGCCTTATTTTAAAGATGGGAGATAAAATCAAGCAGTAAAAATCTGATCCACAGAATTTCTGTGACTCTCAAGTGACTTGTTTTCCTTGAGAATTAAATGTTAGAAATATATATGTATATAGTAGTACAAAATAAACACCCGTAATATCTAAAACTGGCCATAATAACTTCTTTTGGACAGCTTGTACACAGGAAGAATACGTTGCTTTATAAAAATGACACCAAAAATGAGGAAATATTGCTGATTTTTATAATCGTTGACAAGGAGTAAAAGTACCATTTTTTGAAACCCAGGTAGAAGACTCATTTTTATCACCTGCCAGAAAAAAAAAAAAAACAAACAGCTTTCATAAAATTGAGCACCTGTCTACAGAATTCTAAATCTGTGTTTACATGGATTTAGAGACCTGAGGTAAACCCGTGGAATAGGATGGAAAACTCCCTGGACAGGATCTAGGGGAAATGAACAGAGCCTGGGTCACACACATCCTCACTGTGCTGTACCGATGTCACCACAGCTTCCCTCTAGCTCAGTGGTTCTCAAACGTCACCTCGCGCCAGATTCATCAGGAGATGGATCACACGAACACAGCCTGGTGGCCTCAGTCCTAGAGTTTCTGATTCAGTGGCTCTGAGATGCGCATCCAGGAGATGCGGCTCCATGTCGTGTTGCTAACTAACATGTCTCCTCTGGGGGAAGCTGATGCCAGGGGACCACACGGCAGAGAACTACTGCTCTGGTTTAAATTCTATAAGAAAGAATATTCATTTTATGTAAGAGTGCTTCTATATTTAGGCTTCTATGCCTTGGGAGAACTGAATATATTGAAAAGTCAATTAGCCCATTTGTTATAAAATGTGGCCACCTTTTGGAGCCCACGACTCTAAAACCCACTCACGGGCTGGTGGTGGGGGCGATCCTCTCTCATGGAGCCCTGGTCACTTCACTCACACCTTCTGGGCTGCGTTGTGTCCACCGGCACTGTGAAGATTAATTTCATTCTATTGAACCACTTGTGAGTTCGCTTTGCAGTATGTTAAGAAAGTGCCCTTCTGTTTAGGGAAGCTGGGAGCCAAGAAACCAGGTAGAGACTGATCCTAAAATCACATGCAGAGGATGTTAAGAGGAGGTTGGGGCTAAATCAGGGCAGGGACTGTTCTTCTATGCAGTCAGCCTTGCCTGGGTTCAAACCCCCTGGAGACTCCCCAGTTGTCAGATTGTGAAGGGAGGGAGAAAAATAGACACATTTGCACTTTCTACTTTTGCACTGTGGATGATTCACTGACTCGAAAATGAGACTACAGAAATGGCAGACCTGGTGGCAGGAATAACAGATTCATTCCATTGCCAGGAGCAATTGGTTGGTGAAAACAGTAGAAAAATCTGAGGCTCTAGAACCCAAGAACCACAGCTTTTCTGTATTAACTTAAAGGGCAAGGAGGGAGGACAAGACCAATTCTAGATTTTACTTATTATAACTAACCTTTATTGTGTGCTTCCTGGATGACATTTTATAGAGACTGACTAATGTTCTATACTTCTATCAAGTGTTGCTTTGTACCCGTAGGAGAAGAATTAGTTATGCATCAGCTAGATGCCTCAAAGTAACTATTATATTAAAAACCTACCCTCAACTTATGCTCTAATTGGAAAATTTTTGGCTGCTACCATTTTAAGGGCAACATGTATCCAAGAAGCTTCATCCCCCTTTCTCCTGCTTCTTTCTGCCCACTATCAAACCCAAAGTCAGTCAACTCAAAAGAAATATTTTCAAAGAAACACAAAACCATGTGAAGAAAAAAGCATGACGCTAAAAATAAATTTCAAAAGATTCAATCTCAGATGAAAACTCAATCCTCAAACCACACAAAAGATTATGGAGCCACATTTGCATTTCAAGGTATCTCTTAGACTTGTTTACTTTGTCCATTTTCTTTAATTTGCTCTTTAGAGAAACATATACATAAACCACCATACTGAGAGTTGTCAATTAGAAACCATAAGAAAGAAAATGAGAGATAAGTCTTAAACAGTGTTTGGCTAAACCTTTAGAATACTGGACTGTGAAATGGGAAGAAGGCAACATGTACGTCAAGTCAGTTTGCTTAATAGTGGGCTTTAGCACTGCATCAATACCACAACAGGAGTTTCTTTCAGAATTAAGCAATTCTATAAAAAGAGAACATTCTTACCCTCATCCTTCCATTCCTTATTGCTGGCCCATCTTCTGCTAATCTCAGCACATACAAATCCATTTTGTACTCCCTTCCTCCACGAATGCTGAATCCAAATCCTTTGGCTCCTTTCTCCATGTCCACAGTGAAATAATCAAAATCCTTTGGAGTTGGGGAGAAAATGGAATAAACAATTGTTTAATATCAGAGACGCTTCTGCGGTCAGTCCCTCTGTTCTCCTCCCTCATAGTTACTGTAATCCAACTGACAAGATATCGTGAGAAGTAATCTGACTTCAAGACAAAATTCCAAAGGTTTGAGCAGATCAGAACAGTTTCCTTGGTCATTAAAAGAACTACTTCGTAGCTTGTGGACTTTAGTTCTTATCCATTTATGTGGAAAACATGTAACTACTGCACATAGGCCTCAGTGGTATTGTCTCTCTAAATTTTCTCATTCACTGCTGCTGAGCACCAAAAATATATGCACCAGAGTTGTGTGTGTGTGTGAGAATTATAGGTCTGCTGATTAGAAACATGAAATAAACGTAGTGGGGTCTTTGAGGTACCTGGGGCTGCCTGTAGTCTGAAAGAGGGAACTGCCTGGTGTCAGGGGAGTGCTGCCTGTAGTCCAGTAGTGGAGGCTGCCTGTAGTCCAAGGGTGGGGGCTGTGGGTAGTCCCCTCCTGGGGGTTGCCTGTAGTCCAGTGGAGGCTGCCTGTAGTCCGTGAATGGAGGCTGTCGGATGTCTGGTTTCACATCTTGCCTCGCTTTTACTTCTGACCTGTAACTAGATGAATGGAAATGATACTTGCTTTGGTATCTCAGGATTCTGAAGAGATTAGAATGATCTTAGGCCCTCCAAGCATGTACAGGCCACACCTTTTGGTGGTTCTTTTGCATATGCAGGTTTACAAGAAGATTAAATAAATGATAAGCATTATTTTAAAATCTTTGACAAAAGCCATATTATACACATTTCACTTGGCCACTTAAGAGATCAGAGTAAAAGGGATGGTCAATCAGAACTTTGTGAAAAAGGACTCATGGGCCACTTTCTTTGACTTGGCTATTTCAAAGCTGTGCCACTGCAGCTTACCTCACATACTTAACTATACATACCCAAACAGCAGTCTGTCTTAATATCAGTAAGCCCTTTGCATTTTTCTCTTTCTCTCTCTCTCACACACAGCATTTACTACTTCATGAAAACACAATTTAAGTGATCTCTAAATACCCTGTGCTGTGTACTTAGTCTCTTAGTCATGTCTGACTCTTTGTGACCCCATTGTAGACCACCAGGCTCCTCTGTCCACGGGGATTCTCCAGGCAAGAATACTGGAGAGGGTTGCCATGCCCTCCTCCAGGGTATCTTCCCAACTTAGGCATCGAACCCAGGTCTCCTGCACTGCAGGCTGATTATTTACCATCTGAGACACTAGTGAAGCCCTACAAATATCTAATTAAAGGTTAGTTTAACCTGTTAGCTTGGAGAATTTTGAGTATCTTCAGAGTTAAGGGAGTGAAAGTAAAGTATAATCACTAACTACAAATCAGGCAGAAAGTCACTGTTCAGTTCAGTTCAGTCACTCAGTCGTGTCCGATTCTCTGCAATGCCATGGACTGCAGCACACCAGGTCTCCCTGTCCATCACCAACTCCTGGTGTTTACTCAAACTTATGTCCATTGAGTTGGTGATGCCATCCAACCATCTCATCCTCTGTCGTCCCCTTCTCCTCCTGCCTTCAATCTTTCCCAGCATCAGGGTCTTTTCCAATGAGTCAGTTCTTCACATCAGGTGGCTGAAGTATCGGAGTTTCAGCTTCAACATCAGTCCTTCCAATGAATATTCAGGGATGATTTCCTTTAGGATGGACTGGTTGGATCTCCTTGCAGTTTAGGGGACTCTCAAGAGTCTTCTCCAACACCACAGTTCAAAAACATCAATTCTTCGGTGCTCAGCTTTCTTTATACTCCAACTCTCACATCCATACATGACTACTGGAAAAACCATAGCTTTGACTAGATGGACCTTTGTTGGCAAAGTAATGTCGCTGTTTTTTAATATGCTGTGTAGGTTGGTCATGGCTTTTTTTCCAAGGAGCAAGTGTCTTTTAATTTCATGGCTTCAGACAGCATCTGCTGTGATTCTGGAGCCCCCAAAAATAAAGTCTGCCACTGTTTCCACTGTCTCTCCATCTATTTGCCATGAAGTGATGGGACTGGATGCCATGATCTTTGTTTTCTGAATGTTGAACTTTAAGCCAACTTTTTCACTCTCCTCTTTCACTTTCATCAAGAGGCGCTTTAGTTCTTCTTACTTTCTGCATAAGGGGGTTATCATCTGCATATCTGAGGTTATTGATATTTCTCCCAGCAATCTTGACTCCAGCTTGTGCTTCTTCCATCCCAGCGTTTCTCATGATGTACTCTGCATATAAGTTAAATAAGCAGTGTGACAATGTACTCCTTTCCCGATTTGTAACTAGTCTGTTGTTGCATGTCCAGTTCTAACTGTTGTTTCCTGACCTGCATACAGATTTCTCAGGAGGCAAGTCAGGAGGTCTGGTATTCCCATCTATTGAAGAATTTTCCACAGTTTGCTGTGATCCACATAGTCAAAGGCTTTGGCATAGTCAATAAAGCAGAAATAGATGTTTTTCTGGAACTCTCTTGCTTTTTCGATGATCCAGCAGATGTTGGCAATTTGATCTCTGGTTCCTCTGCCTTTTCTAAAACCAGCTTGAACATCTGGAAGTTCACAGTTCATGTACTGTTGAAGCCTGGCTTGGAGAATTTTGAGCATGTGTGAGATGAATGCAATTGTATGGTAGTTTGAACATTCTTTGGCATTGCCTTTCTTTGGGATTGGAACGAAAACTGACCTTTTCCACTCCTGTGGCCACTGCTGAGTTTTCCAGATTTGCTGGCATATCGAGTGCAGCACTTTCACAGCATCATCTTTCAGGATTTGAAATAGCTCAACTGGATTCCATCACCTCCACTAGCTTTGTTTGTAGTGATGCTTCCTAAGGCCCACTTGACTTCACATTCCAGGATGTCTGGCTCTAGGTGAGTGATCACACTGTCGTGATTATCTGAGTCGTGAAGATCTTTTTTGTACAGTTCTTCTGTGTATTCTTGCAATCTCTTCTTAATATCTTCTACTTCTGTTAGGTCCATACCATTTCTGCCCTTTATTGAGCCCGTCTTTGCATGAAATGTTCCTTTGGTATCTCTAATTTTCTTGACGAGATCTCTAGTCTTTCCCATTCTATTGTTTTCCTCTATTTCTTTGCACTAATCACTGAGAAAGGCTTTCTTATCTCTCCTTGCTATTCTTTGGAACTCTGCATTCAAATGGATCATTTGAAAGTCACAGGGTCATTGCTAAAAGTAGAAATATATTACAGAGAGACTTAAATACTAGACTATAACTCTTGGGCCTAGTATCAGATACTATCATGGTTATTAGAAAGGCAAAAATGTTTATGTATAAAATTTGTGTTATTCTTATTTCTAGATATTATTTCTTGTTTCTAAGTATTAATACATACAGAGGCCAAAACTAGTTTTTTAGTTCTGCTTTATAGATCCAAGTTGCTCTAAAATGAGGGGTTTCCAGGTCCCAAAAGGGCTAAAGCAGTCAATGCCTACCATTATGGGATCATTAATAAGATAAAGCAAAAAATTATTACCATGTGTAGAGGCTACTGAACTCTATAGTTCACTCCCAATTGCCAGAACAGTGTTCTACATAATGAACTACTTAGGGATATAGGTTGATTAAAAAATACATTCTGTATAATAATAATTTTATCTAGAGTTAATATGGAGGATTTGTGATAATATTTAGCAACAAGGAAAAACACAAATATCTCAGGAAAATGGGTTCAAAATCAGTAGAATTTTTACCCCTCACCATCTAAGACTAGATGAGTTCTGGTTTTATTTGGTTTTTACCGACTTATGGTCTGATGAGTGTTAAACATTTTAAAGAATGACTCACCTGAACAACTGCCATTAGTGTAATCTAAGATTTGTTGAGGACACACTGACAGTAAATGGCAATAGGTGTGTTTTTATTTGAGGCTCGAAGGGGGTTAGCAATGCAGTTATTTTAATAAAGGGTTAAGTAGTTCCCATTAGTTACTTAACTAACAGAAGTGACACTTTCCTTTTATAAGATGCATAATTCAGGCTTTGCTTTATACTTCAGCAAGCTGTCCACTCACCTACTGAGAGTGTGCATGCTGAGAACATAATTATTTAAAAGACGCTTTGAAAAAGACACTTAACTATGCAAATGCATGAATTAAACAAAATGAATTAGACTGTGACATTCATTGGCGAGAGTCGGTTCCTTTCTAGAAATCATTTGCTTGGTTGTTTTGATGTCACATTGTTTTAAGCTACAGCACAGTCACTTTATTTTCATTATCTCTGTGGTACTGGTATGAAATATCCATTATGAGCTTCCTTTCCAACCAGATGTGTCATGAAGTACAGTAAAAGAGGGTGAAATGTTGAGTCTCCCCAGAGCCTAGAAATAGGGACAGTTAGAACCTGTAATAGCTGTCATCCAAGCCTGCCTCTCAGCACTCAAATTTCATTCAGCAGTGCCATGCATCAGGATTTTACATTGAACAACACACTGAAGAATTCTCTAATAAGAAAAATACACAAATTTTTATGAGCATTGTTAACTTTTAAGTGAATGATATACTAGTTAGGGCAACAGTTGTTACTCTGAATTTGTGAAATAGTTTGTTTTAAGGAAAATTCAGGATTATTATGATTATTTTTCAAAGTCTCTTAAGAGTTCAGTTCAGTTGCACAGTCATGTCTGACTCTTTGCGACACCATGGACTGCAGCACGCCAGGCTTCCCTGTCTATCACCAGCTCCTGGAGCTTGCTAAAACTCATGTCCATTGAGTCGGTGATGCTATTCAACCATCTCATCCTCTGTCATCCCCTTCACCTCCTGCCTTCAATCTTTCCCAGCATCAGGGTCTTTTCCAATGAGTCAGTCAGGTGGCTGAAGTATTGGAGTTTCAGCTTTAGCATCAGTCCTTCCAATGAATATTCAGGATTGATTTCCTTTTAGGATGGACTGGTTGGATCCCCTTGCAGTCCAAGGGACTCTCTAGAGTCTTCTCCAACACCACAGTTGAAAAGCATCAGTTCTTCAGCGCTCAGCTTTCTTTATAGTCCAACTCTCACATCCAAACATGCCTATTAGAAAAACCATAGCGTTGACTAGATGGACCTTCATTGGCAAGTAATGTCTCTGCTTTTTAATATGCTGTCTAGGTTGGTCATAGCTTTTCTTCCAAGGAGCAAGAGTCTTTTAATTTCATGGCTGCAATCACCATCTGCAGTGATTTTGGAGCTCCCAAAATAAAGTCTGTCACTGTTTCCATTGTTTCCCCATCTATTTGCCATGAAGTGATGGGACCAGATGCCATGATCTTAGTTTTCTGAATGTTGAGCTTTAAGTCAACTTTTTCACTCTCCTCTTTCACTTTCATCAAGAAGTTCTTTAATTCGTCCTCACTTTCTGCCGTAACGGTGGTGTCATCTGCATATCTGAGGTTACTGATATTTCTCTTACTGATGGTAGCTCCCTTACTTATGAAAGGATAACCTTTGTAGGTTGTATATTAATATAACTCTTTGTAGCTACTAATTACATTATTAAAGAGACTTTAGAGATGATAAAACCATATTGCTAATGGTAAATTCTAGGAGAATTTTATGGTATAAGTTCCAGAATCAAAAAACACTGCTCATGTGGTAGGGGATATTATAGTGGGATTTTGCCTCACGTGAGCCTTTCAAGAATTGCTTCCAGCCTTCAGCATCGAGTGTACAAAGTCTCTGAAAGAAGTCAATTTCTAATGCTTTCCACTGACCTTGATATTTAAAACATGTAAATAATGATTGCTTTTGCTAGGAAGGTGAACTCTGCTATTTATACTTAGTTTTTGAATAAATTACACAGGGATCTTTGTTGTTTTCAAAAAATGCTTCTCCTTGAACAATGTTTTGCTTATGTTCATATCAAAATTATTTTGTTTCCTGAGCACACACCAAAAGGATGTTAAGAGAGAAGTGAACAGAGGTGTGCAGCGTGTCAGGAGAAAACCAATTCAAAAGTAAATAAGACAGGATAAAATATTCACTTCTTCTAACTCATGTAAGAAAACTTGCAAGCAGATTGTCATTTTATTTTATCTCACTTTAACATGGAAACTGGCTCAATTTGACATGTAGGTGGGCACTTGTACAAACGAACTAATGGGAAAATCATACTGTGCTTGGCATACAAGTTGCCTTGCAGACATCTGTAGCCTGATCTAGAAAAAGGCAGAGTTTCTCTCTGATATCATGAACATCTTGAAATGAAGCTAGAAAAATGGTTCTAGAAAAAACGGTTCTGTAAAATTTTGGAATTATTTCATTCATTTGGAAAAGATCCACCTACTAGCAATCAAAAAGTTAAGCCAGGAAACGTGAGTCTCAGGAAAAGGGCCCTAGAATTGGAATGGGCACGTTCCAGACATTTAATATTACTAAAGCAAAAACAGCTAAGAATCCTGGGTAAATCTGCTAGTAATCTATAAAATAAATTGGATCAATCTGTTAATCCCAGAGTTAGGAAGTATTTTATCCTGAAGTTAGGCAAAAAACAAACAAAACCATCCAAAGGCTGCTGTTTCTGTGACAGGGGCTGAGTCCCTGTTGTAACTAGTAGCTGATGGGGACAGGGTAGTGGCCTCTCCCCAGTGCCATTCTCCCCGCTGAACTATTACATTCCAGCGATGAGATTACCCACCCCCGGGCCAGAAGCAGAGCCTGATTCCAGCAAAGTCTAATCCACAAAGGGAAGATGGAATTGTGTCTGGGAAGCTAATTGACAGAGGCAGATCCAAGAAGCAGCAGCATCTGAAGCCGGCTCAGGAACTGCAGGAGCACTTGGGTCCCTCCTCCCGAGTCTAAAATGAATCCCTGGGAAAGTCAGTGTGATCTGTCCAAAGCACACACGGTGAAAGCAAGCACATCGGGGACTTATTACCGAGGCACCCAGGACATACTCCTCTCATGGACTTTTGGATTCTTGCCTCTGTATCATTTACCTTTTGGGGCTTAGCCTTTGTTCTTCTCTGGACTATATTAAAACCATAAACAGCAGAGGACAACAGACATTTACTTCTCTAAGAAAGGAAATGGGAGAAATCAGAATAGGACTGGGCTTCATGGCAAGAACACTTGTGGCACAGGGAAAATATTTGTTTTGCAACATTCTGAGTGATAAACCTGGAGAGTTCTGGGACTCAAAAACTGGATCTTACTTCATCTTCACTAACAGGGGAGGCAGGAGATGGGTAGCAGATGTTCAGAAAACATTAGAATCATGAAAAGGACCAGTGAGGGTTTTGTTTTCAGAGATATTTTTGTGGGTTGTTCTATTTTTCTCCTTTGAAAGGGTGAAAACAACATGGGAACATGTCCTTATCTCTTTCTTTAATGGCTCCACCTAACTCAGGCTCACGGTTACACACAAGTCTCAATAGAAAGACAGCATTGATTTTCTATGGCATCCTTTTATTCTGGAAGTTCATAGCACCTGATCACATTTGTTCATGATGTGAAATGGAAGGATTTCATTAGACAGTGGATAGGTGGACATAAGGTAAAATGCAGTGAAAACACTAACTTATATTCATGCTCACAAATTCTTCAGATTTCCCCCTCCATGCCACCGTTATTCTCTGGGCCATCAGCAGCTTGGTGGACATAGTGGCCACATCTAACCACATTCTCATCTTGATCAGCCTCCAGTCTGCTCTCTAAGGGGCCAACTGAGAGATAGTCTTGCAAAGCTAATCTAAGGATGTCGGTCCTAAGCTTAAAATCTTCCAAAAACCTCTTCACTACACTTAAGATAAAGATCAGAATCTATAACATGCCTAAAGGACTCTTTAGGGTGGGTCCCCACCACCCATGCTCCCGCTCCCTCACCCCCTACAGTGGCCTGATTTCCTCCCTCATGCTTGCATGCTCCCTCCTGCCAAAGGCCCTTACTATATGCTACTGAACACTGTATATATTACTCTCTTTAATGTGTTCTTCAGCTAGTTAACCCCTTACTTATCTGCAATCATGCACTGTTTACTCAGGAAAGCTTCTCTCTCTCTCTCTTTTTTTTTAATTAGCTTATTTTCTGTTTTTTTAACTTTACACTATTGTATTTGTTTTGCCATACATTGACATGAATCCACCATGGGTGCACATGTTTTCCCCCTCCAGAACCCCCTTTCCACCTCCCTCCCCATCCCATCCCTCCAGGTCATCCCGGTGCACCAGCCCCGAGCACCCTGTATCATGCATTGAACCTGGACTGGCAATTCGTTTCACATATGATAATTTACATGCTTCCATGCCATTCTCCCTTATCATCCCACCCTCGCCCTCTTCCATAGAGTCCATAATACTGTTCTATCTATCTGTGTCTCTTTTGATGTCTCACATACAGGGTTATTTTTGCTGCTGCTGCTAAGTCGCTTCAGTCGTGTCCGACTCTGTGCGACCCCACAGACGGCAGCCCACCAGGCTCCACCGTCCCTGGGATTCTCCAGGCAAGAATACTGAAGTGGGTTGCCATTTCCTTCTCCAGTTCATGAAAGAGAAAAGTGAAAGTGAAGTCGCTCAGTCATGTCCGACTCTTAGCGACCCCATGGACTGTAGCCTACTAGGCTTCTCCGTCCATGGGATTTTCCAGGCAAGAGTACTGGAGTGGGGTGCCATTGCCTTCTCCGAGGGTTATTTTTACCGATTGACTAAATACCACATATATGTGCTAGTATACTGTACTGGTGTTTTTCTTTCTGGCTTACTTCACTCTGTATAATAGGCTCCAGTTTCATCCACCTCATTAGAACTGATTCGAATGTATTCTTTTTAATGGCTGAGTAATATTCCATTGTGTATATGTACCACAGCTTCCTTATCCATTCGTCTGCTGATGGGCATCTAGGTTGCTTCCATGTCCTGGCTATTACAAACAGTGCTGCGATGAACACTGGAGTACACGTGTCTCTTTTAAGTCTGGTTTCCTCAGTGTGTATGCCCAGCAGTGGGATTGCTGGGTCATATGGCATTTCTATTCCCAGTTTTTTGAGGAATCTCCACACTGTTCTCCATAGTGGCTGTACTAGTTTGCATTCCCACCAACAGTGTAAGAGTGTTCCCTTTTCTCCACACCCTCTCCAGCATTTATTGCTTGTAGTCTTTTGGATAGCAGCCATTCTGACGGGCATGAAATGGTATCTCATTGTGGTTTTGATTTGCATTTCTCTGATAATGACTGATGTTGAGCATCTTGTCATGTGTTTGTTGGTCATCTGTATGTCTTCTTTGGAGAAGTGTCTGTTTAGCTCTTTGGCCCACTTTTTGATTGGGTTGTTTATTTTTCTGGAATTGAGCTGCAGGAGTTGCTTGTATGTTTTTGAGATTAATTGTTTGTCCGTTGCTTCGTTTGCTATTATCTTCTCCCATTCTGAAGGCTGTCTTTTCACCTTGCTTATAGTTTCCTTTGTTGTGCAAAAGCTTTTAATTTTAATTAGGCCCCATTTGTTTATTTTTGCTTTTATTTCCAGTATTCTGGGAGGCAGGTCATAGAGGATCCTGCTGTGGTTTATGTCAGAGAGTGTTTTGCCTATGTGTTCTTCTAGGAGTTTTATAGTTTCTGGTCTTACATTTAGATCTTTAATCCATTTTGAGTTTATTTTTGTGTATGGTGTTAGAAAGTGTTCTAGTTTCATTCTTTTACAAGTGGTTGACTAGTTTTCCCAGCACTACTTGTTAAAGAGATTGTCTTAGGAAAGCTTCTCTTATTGTGAAGGACAGACATCTACATTTGCTAACAAAACCATGTTTATAACATATATACAATCTCGAAATCACAAAAAGGTGCACGTGGTAATTTTTACTTTTTGAAAATCTCTCTCCTGCCTGCATTCTGTCCTGTCCCAAAGTCTCTCCTTATACTTCCCTCACTATTCAGAATTAGAAAAAACAGAGGAAACTTTACCTATTTTCATGTCCTTGAGGCTGAAGTGGCTGAGGCGGAGCTGGCTGGGCGATGGGACTGTTGGGGGTGGCTGGACTGGGCTGGGCCAGAGGACTCTGTTGGGCCAGGGGGCTGTGCTGCTGGGCCATGGGGCTCTGCTTCTCTGAGCTGGGTGCTGAAGCGGGGCTGTTGAGTTCTGCAGTGGGAAACCAAAGAGGCAAATGAAGTCAGGCTGACATTTGATAAAGGGCAAGAGGTGGCCAGAGATGGTTCCTCTGCCTCCTCACATGACTCAAGGCTATGGTTCTTCTAGTTTCTGTTAGGCTTTAAAATAACAGCTTACACTTAGCAAGTTCTAATACCCTCCTGGAATTAGTATTCTTTCATAAATGATAAGGCTGCTGAACAAGGTTATGAACAAGAATCTCTCGTCCTTTGTCAGAAGAAAAGGTTACAATAAAAAGTATTAAAACTACGAAAAATAATTCAAAGGACTCTAAAACATATTCTACTTGTTCTAGCATTACTTGCTGAAGCAAAGCATTTTAGCCATTACATTTTGGTTGTAATGAGAAGTACTACCAGTATCCTAAAGTTTGGATAAGGAATTAACCACAAGAAAACAAAACGCTTTTCACAATCCTTTCTTCAGTTCCTTGTTAGCCTTATTTCCTAATAACCCTCTCTGTACTCCATGGTTCTCCAGAAAGAACATTCAACAGAAGAAAGTTAATAATTTGTTCTTTGTTAAAACTGCTTCTTGGTCTTTCTTGTAATAGCATCAAATTTTCATCTGAAATTATCTCTCTGTGTTGGACTAACAGCAGGAGAGACATATTTCATACAGGAAAAGGGAGAAGCAAATCAGGATTTTGCAACCAATTTTGCTTGAAGTTGACTTCTATTGAACATTTCATACATAATGTTGTCTGCATATAACAGGTTAAAATGGTTATTTTTTTTCCTGGGCGACAAAAAAGGGATATATTAGTGTTCCCTTATAAACCACTTTCCTCTTTCTTTGCTCCCACCCTACATTTAAAAATTTATTTTCCACCTGTATCAGCCTTGGCAGCATGGACACTTGGAGCCAGATGATTCCATGCCGTGGTGGGTTGTCGTGTGCTCTGTAGGGTGAGTACGGAGGAGCGTTCTTGTCCTTTCCCCACTGGAGAGCAGAAGCATCCCCACCCCAGACATGACAACCAAACAGGTCTCCAGGCATCTCCAAATGCCCCCTGGTGGGACAAGATCATCTCTGCTGAGGACAGCTGTTTTATATTTAAAGTCAGGTGGCTACTTGATGCCTGCTTGTTAGTCCCAGATGAAATCAGGAGATAGAGGAAACCAGAGGGGTCCAAGGTGACTGAGCCCATCCCTCTCCACGTGGGACACTGTGGTCCAATCACCAGTGAGCTCCAAAGACTGACTCCTCAAGTATCAGTACTGAGTCAGCAGCCTCAAACTAGTAATGAACCCACTGTGTCTGGAAATAGTGAATTGATGCTCAGAATTCTGTTGCTCTTTAAGGCATGGCTGTGGGTTGTGATGCTTATGACTCCTCAAACCTCAGAGGGGAGTCCTTGTACAGAGAAATTCAAAAGGCTAGGTGGGAATTTAAAATTCTTATTAGATGCAACATTTTCTAAATGAGCTCTCTTTATACCACAAAACTTCCTCAAGCTTTTCAAAATCAATCTGACTTTGAAGAATCCTCCAGAGCTTAAGTGTTAACATTAATATTTTTTTTTTTTCCTTCAGATTTGTAACTCTATCATCTCTGTTGAATGGGTTCTGGCTTAATATAACCATAAAAACAGTACTCCTGGGACCAAAGGGAATGACTGAATAACCCAGTGCCTTGGGATTCACACTAGTTATCTATAACACCATATAGCTTGATCTTGGAATCACTGGCAATGAGTAAATGGGATATGGGTTGCCTCAGAGTGTTACTTTTTTACAAAATTGGATAACAACTTTGGACATTCTGATATCCCTGACCGCAGCCAAGTGAGCTCCGGGACCCCGGCTCAGGCACTCACCCTCCTGAGGAATGATGCGAAGGGTGACACTAAGACCCGCATCCTTGATGAGCTTCACGATGTCTGCATGAGGCATGTTGATGATAGACTGGCCGTTCACCGCTAAAATCCGGTCTCCCACTTTTAGCTTTGCACAGCGATCTGCGGGACTCCCATCAATGATGCGTCCGATTTTATGTGGCACAGCTACAAAAACATCCCCAACAGAAACAGGTATCAGGGCCATTACCAGTACAAGTTCTACCTTTGAGTGCCTGCCGCATAAGAAACAACGTGATGTCAGAATTCTGCTGTTTGCCAGTCTCTCGAGACTACAATCTTCCCTATTAAATGCAGCCCTGTGCATATAGCTGAGACCAGAGTTTCTCCAGTCAAGGCTAAATTCAGTGACAGGCCAATTCCAAACACATGCACCAGAGATTCTCAAACTTTGAGGCAAATCATAATCACCCTAGGATCAAAAATACAGCTCTTTGAGTCTCATCCTAGACTTTGTGAATCAGAATATTTAGGAAGAAGGGGAAGATAATGGATTTTTAAGAAGCTCCTCAAGAGATTCCAATACATACAAAAAATTTAGAACCAGGGACGTAGAATACAGTAACTAAAGAGCTCATACTCTAGAGACAAAAATACAGTTTAGAAAAACACAATAAACCTGGGAACTTATATCTACCCTCTTCTATTTTACTAAGAGGAGAAAACAGGAAAGGGAAGAAATACTTATTTATATGGGAATTATCCAGCTGATGAAGAAGTTATGACCAACTTCGTACCCAACTATTAAGGTTAAAGGCTGATGCAGTTTTCAACTATTATTCTTTCAACTATTATTCTAATCAACTTATTCTTTCTGATTCAGAGCAAGTGGTGCTAAGATCTTGTTAATATCTGGTATATAATGCAGTTCATCAAATTTGAAATTTCACTAGGATACACCTTTCTTTTATGAACCACAAGAAAGAAAAATAGAAAAAAACCCTCTAGCATTGAAACAGTAACACCATTTGACATAGCATGTTCTCTAATTTTTGAAATGTTAAAATATGAAAAATGTGTATTACAATTAATGGAGTACTGTATATGTCTCTTTAAAACAATGACAATTCATTTTGTCATTATTCATTTATATGCATGGGGGACCCAGGTTTGTGGGGATAAAGATTTTCTAACGGGTTGACTTGTGTTCAATGTCAGTGTCTGAGTTCCTAGAGGTTAACTATTTTGGGGGTCAGATATCAATAGCGCATGGTGTCCTCATGCATGCCCTCAAGGTGCTGACCGTATAGAAACCTGTTTCTTTTCCTTTTTCCCTTCAAGACAGGAGCCCAGCGGGGAAACTGCCTGTCAATGACTTGTTGCACTCCCTGTGGAAGTCAGGGATTGATTTCATCTGCATAAAGAGGCAAAGACACACTTCACCATTCATTATGCCCCAGGGATGTCTGTTCTTTAAACTCTCAGTCTTGTGTCTGAGATACAGCGAAAGGCAGAACATCAACTAATGACCATGGTAAGGAAGGACAATCAGAGAGTTAATGAACCAGTACCTTGATCATATTTCTGTTGTGAAAGGTTATAGGTAGCATATGAAAATATTGGCCAAGCCTCTGTCTCTGAAGTGAAACTCATCATGTTGGAAGCTCAAACACATTTTTATTTACCATAAGCATGGATAGCTTTAATTAAGAACAACTTACTTACAGCATACGGATGATCATCTGAGAATCTTAGGACAATACATTGCTCAAGCAGAAATGTAATAAAAACTCATTCATTTACTAATTGTGTAACATGATATGGGTATTGCAAGGTGTCTGGCCTTCAATCATAAATAGAGTGAACTTTCATTCTTGTTTTTTGCATCCTTTCATGGTCAAGTGTATCCTGGATCAGTCAATAAACGATAAGATCTCCCTGGTCATACTATGTAATATTGTTATCTATCCTGACCTTTAAACAACTATTTGACCTCTCTGACTTTCTGTATTTCAAAAGTAAAATTAGGATAATAATATAGTTGAACTCACAGGATGGTTCTGAGAATTAAATGAGTTATCATACATAAAATGACTAAAACAGTCCTTGGCATTAAGAATTGCTCTGTAAGTATTAACTCTTCATTCATTCTTTCTATTACTGTTATTTTAAAGTGACATCACTATTGATATGTATGTGCTTGGGTACTGGCACCAGCTCAAATTCTGTCTGCCTGGGGCAAACCTGTAACACAGCTAAAATGGAAGGAATGTTGCTTATTACAGAGCAGTATCGCCCAAGTACCAACAGGGGAAAACAGCTTCATTCGGGGAAGAGAGGTATGTTTTATGGAAAATAGAGACACCAGCTGAGGTCAAGAGTCCTGTTCGATTTTCCGAGGTTTCACAAAAAGAGTGTTGCAACAATCTCTATAGGAAAACACTAACTTACACGTAAGAGTTAATTATCCAAAGGAAAATGAGCATAATACAGATCTCTTCTGTATATGATGCATTATCCGCATTGAATCTCTCACACACACATACACACACTTATAACTATGTTAAAATAAATATAACTTTATCTTCAAAAATTATGAGATACCTGACAGTGTTAACATAGCATGTTTACGGTGCAGGAAACTGAGGCATTAAACAGTCTGCGGTCTGCCCAAGGTCACATAGGCTAACCGGGGTTTAGGATCTCAGACTGTCAGATGCTACAGCCTGTGTCCTTAACAGAGCCCAACGCTGCCTCTCTCACCTCCACCAGCTCCTCCCTCCACTTGAGTGCTCCCTGAGTACCTGGGGCTTTCATTTGGTGAGTGCAGGCTGCCCCTAAGGAAAGAGTCGTAAATGCTTCACCACTGGCCCTGATCCAGAGGAGGGTGAAAGGCAGGAGGTTTGCTTGAAGCGGTTTCTTTGCCGCAGCTCTTTTGAAAGGCAAGGAAAGAGGAGAAAGGAAGGGGAGTGGAAGGCAGCAGGGAGAGGAGAAAACAGGAAAATTGGACAGCTCCTCAGATCCCATTTAGCAAGGACTTCACAACGCAGTGTCATTCCTTTGAAGTAACTTCTCTGGAAGTTACTATTAGAAACAGTCACATTTGAAATGAAATTAAAAAATACATCTCAAAACACATACAAATGATATTTAGATGATTTGTTGTTTTGAATTATTCATGCCTCTGCTCCCCACCATTACTGTGCATCATTTAGAATTTTCTGGGCATAAAACTCCAAATGTTTCAAAACAAGATTTCACATACACACACAGGGACACTATGCTACTATTTATTAATTCCCAGGCACTGTATTAGGCACTTATTTTAACTCCTTTCAGCTTCAATGTGAAACAGCTGTAAAAATTTAATAATCATGTTTATTTAATTGTTGAGAAAATAACAACAAAAAATGTCAAAGCCTATGACTTGGAAACTTGGGGTTACTCCCTTCTTTGTTAAATATGTGACAAAGTGAAAGTGAAAGTCTCTCAGTTGTGTCCGATTCATTGTGACCCCATAGACTCTACAGTTTATGGAATTCTCCAGGCCAGAATACTGGAGTGGGTAGCCTTTCCCTTCTCCAGGGGATCTTCCCAACCCAGGGATCGAATCCAGGTCTCCTGCCTTGCCGGTGGATTCTTTACCAGTTGAGCCACAAGGGGCTGAAAGCAATTTGAATTATGAGAAGTGAAGGACTGCCTGGTGAAACTTAGCTTAGGAAACCATGCTTGAGATTTTAAGATGAAAGTTTCATTCTAAATATGTGTATGGTGATAATTCTTTCAAGGTCATTTTCACTTTATTAGGGCAGGTAGCATAAAAACTGAAAACCAAGATAAAAGGACTAAAACTAAATTCTATGACAATGTCCTGGAATGATGGAGTGGCTTACATAATATCTTAATGAATACACAATGCAGAAATGGATGCCCCATCACTGAAGTGCCTGGAATGGCTTTATTCAAATAGTTTGCTATTGGCATTTACTGTCATAAAAGCAGTACCTGAAACTGTTGGCAGGTGCAGACAGCCTCACTTCCCTTTACCAGCATTTCCCCTCCATACATAAGGATATCAACTGCTACTGTACAACAAGGGGTATGCTCAGAGGAGGCTCCCTCTGGAAACAAGATGCAGCTCTACTTGCTCAGTTATGAGGTCTACAGAGCTCGTGACCTAAGTGCTTTCTGTGCATAGTTAATGAGATTACAGAGCATGGAAGAGGCCCTGACCTTGATTTCTATTATTGGGATGAATGGTAGTCATTAATTCTCTGAGAATTGATGATTAAGGTAACTGCTGGAGTGCAGTCCATTTAGACGGCATGCCTTCCAGACATCATCTGTCAGGCAGCAACATAAATCAAGCCTTTGGATCAGGCCTCTTGACACAGTGTTCTTAAGATACACAGATATTTGGGAAAAGTTGCAATATGTCATGAGGCTTTGGGCATACTGACATTGGAAGGGAGACAACATATTACTAGTTAGAAATTTTCCTTTAATTGCAAATCACATAAACTATGGAAAAAAGAAACCCATCTTTTTCTTCTTTATTCATTTCTGGGTAAAACACTACTGTGCACTTACATTGCAATATGTTTCATATTTTCCTGTAGATGAATTGACTCTTTTGGCAATGCTCAACACTGCAAACTTGTTTTATTAAGAATATTCAGACATAATCAGTTGGACCAGATGGTCTCTAAGTTAGCTCTAAAAGTCTGGATTCTTTGGGTATCTAGCCATAACCACTACACAAAGCCACGATCCTCCCTTCTGGCTGTGGGTTTCTCTTCTGGGACCTACTATGGTCTATCCAGACATCTTCAGTCACTGGACAACCAATGAGCTCTTGTGTTCTCCCTTGGGTCAGCTCCCATCAGGTGGGAGGACTTTTCTTGCTCTGGTGGTGTATATTTTCGGAATCTTTTGGTGATGGATTAGTCATGAATTTTAGCTGCATCATCCTACTGAAGGGAGTAGTGGATCTTCCTCTCACTTTTCCCCCAATATTTCCTTGTTATTTTATACGTATCTCATTTCAGAAAAGGAAGAGCCTGCGACTCATGTTTACATTTAATTATTTCCTTGTTAACGGACTCCACGAAGTAGAGTTGTATATTGAGGAAAGCATTAGATGGGGAAAGTGAATTCTGCATCATTCATGTCAAACTTACAAGGGAGAAGTTTCTGAAATGAAAGTGACAAAAATAAATACTTCAAAGGCAATTAACAGTATCAATTCTCATTAGCTCACAATTCCACTAATTTGTGAAGGTTAAACAACATGTCATTAGCTTAAAGAGGTGACAGAAGTTAGTCTGGGTTTAGAATCTATGACCTGACATGAAAAGAATTTTTTTTTTTTAACTAGATGATTCCAGTTGGTTTTCTTAAAATCACCTGTGAAAATTATCTATTGACTAGTTTTAAAATTGTGGGTCAGAGTAGGAAAATCAGTAATTCTATCAATAACACATTCCTGCACAGTATCTTCTGAGTAACAGGCAAAATGCTAGGTACAGTGGGGAAGACAATAATAAAATAAATGCATGGCATTTGCCCTCAAGAAACTCCCAGTCCAGTTGCATAGACCAGGGGTAATCATATCAAATATTTAAAACAAAACACAAGTGGGAAATCTGTGGTGCAAGTAACATACAAGAGTAGAAAGGTGGGATGGATTATTGAGTCCAGGTGTGGACTTACAGAGTGATAAGGAAAAGGAAGCCACTCTAGGAAAGAGAGAGCACATGGCCCCTAGGCTAAGTGGCAGCTCCCTTAGTGAAAAACTCATGGTAGTAAAGGGGGTGCCATCATATCCATGAAGGGAGATGCACAGAGAGGATGCTTTGTGGATGGGGCCCCTCCAACCATCATTATGCTTCCATGCTTCCCTGAGAGCCCAAATATGATGCCTTTGCCCAGCTTCTCCAGATATACAGAACGACAGAAGAGTAATTGTCACAGGATATTTCTAATAAATGATGATAGATTCTGATTTTTTTTGGGGGGTGGGGTCTTTGGAAACTTAAGCCTAGTGCTAATCTTGCTCATTTTCCATCTCTCTCCTTCCTAGAAGTCCCGAATGAGAATGTTCTATGGTGAAAAGCCCATTCAGCTAGATTCTCTCCCTTCCTGCAGTGCGACACAATGTCCTTCGAAAGAGATTTTCTAGGTTGTCAGGGGGCGAAGATGTAGGAAAACATGTGTTTGGTATTAAAAAAAAAAAATTGTGGTAAAATTAAGAAAAAACAGACTGCATGACTTGTTTTCCTCTAGAAGTCTGTAAAATTCACATTTCCAAAAATGAAAACGTCTTCTCTGAATTTCATAGCCAAATAACTTGCAATCCAAAACCGAGCAGCTGGTGTTTTAAGGACTGCAGATTCCAAAAGTGCACTTTCCCCTCTCCAGCTCCCATGAGTCATTCTCTTGTGGCTGAACAGTTTAGTTACCCTGCAGTTGGTAACAAGCAAGATAGTCAGATGAGAGAATGGAAAGAGGGCCCCACTACTGGCATTTTGGGAAGCCTGCTGAACTCTTGTTTCAAGGGGCAGAAAGACCACCTAAAAAGTTAACCACATGGTTGAAGAGGAGTAGACACTCATCAACCGTACCTTACATTTATGCTATTATTTTCCTGCCAGTGAACTAGTAATCAAAAGAAAACTCATTGCATTAGGAAATGTAATTAGCTATAACTTGACCATCCCATCCTGGAACACGAGGTTGCATTAGCAACCTCATCTCGTTTGGAAAGATTTGGTGAACTTGTAGGCACAGGCCCAGTTTCATGCCTGTGTGACCTATGCACAGATTTCTACACTCAAAAGGGTCTTGTGTTTGGTTCAGTGGTGTACTTTCAACAACTTCACCTTCTTAATAATTTCTAAATAAGGACATCATGTTTTCATTTTCCACTGAAAATGAACATGGGTGCTAAAAATTATATAATTGACCAAATCTGCTACGAATACACAATGGAGGTGACAAATAGATTCAATGGATTAGATCTAGTAAACAGAGTACCTGAAGAACTATGGGCAGAGGTCTGTAATATTGTTCAGGAGGCAGCAAACAAAACCATCCCCAAGGAAAAGAAATGCAAGAAGGCAAAATGGTTGTCTGAGGAGGCTTTACAAATAGCCAAGGAAAGAAGAAAAGCAAAAAACAAGGGAGACAGGGAAAGGTATACCAAACTAAATCCACAGTTCCAGAGAATAGCAAAGAGGCCTTCTTCAATGAACAAAGAAATAGAGGAAAACAACAGGAAGGGTAAGACTAGAGATCTCTTCATGAAATCTCTAGACTTCTTGAAGATCTCTTCAAGAAAACTGGAATTATCAAAGGAACATTTCATTCAAAGATGGGCACAATAAAGGACAGAAACAGTAGAGACCTAATAGAAGCTGACGAGATCAAGAAGAGATGGAAAGAATACAGAGAATTGTAAAAAAAAGATCTTATTAATGACCTTGATAGCCACAATGGTGTAGTCTCTCACTCTGCTAAGTCACTTCAGTCGTGTCCGACTCTGTGCAACCCCACAGATGGTAGCCCACCAGGCTCCCCCATCCCTGGGATTCTCCAGGCAAGAACACTGGAGTGGGTTGCCATTTCCTTCTCCAATGCATGAAAGTGAAAAGTGAAAGTGAAGTCGCTCAGTCGTGTCCGACCCTTAGCGAACCCATGGACTGCAGCCTACCAGGCTCCTCTCACTCAGAGCCAGGCATTTTGGAGTGTGAAGTCAACTGAGCCTTAGAAAGCTCTATTGCCAATAAAATACTAGTGAGGGTGATGGAATTCCAGCAGTTATTTAAAATCCTCAAAGATGATGCTATTAAAGTGTTGCATTCAATATCTCAGCAAATTAGGAAAACCTAGCAGTGGCCACAGGACTAGAAAAGATCAACCCTCATCCTAATTCCCAAGAAGTGTAGTACTAAAGAATGTTCAAAACACTGGACAGTTGCAGTCGTCTTCATCTCATGCTAGTAAGGTTATGCACAAAATCCTCCGAGCTAGGCTTCAGCATTTCGTGAACCAAGAAATTCCAGATGTTCAAGCTGGGTGTAGAAAAGGCAGAGGAACCAGAGATCAAATTGCCAACATTCGTTGGATCATAGAGAAAGCAAGGGAATTCCAAAAAAACATCTACCTCTGTTCCATTGACTACACTATAGACTTTGACTGTGTGGATCATAACAAAATGTGGAAAACTCTTAAAGAGATGGGGATGGGGGACACTAGGCCATCCTATCTGAGAAGCAACAGTTAGAACCCTGAATGGAACAACTGAATTGTTCTGGATTGAGAAGAGTACAACAAGGCTGTTTATTGTCACCCTATTTATTTAACATATACACAGAGCACATCATGAGAAACGCCAGGCTGGATGAGTAACCAGCTGGCCTCAAGACTGCCAGGAGAAACATCGACAACCTCAGATACCTCAGATATGTGGATAATACCACCTTAATGGCAGAAAGCGAAGAGGAACTAAGGAGCCTCTTGATGAGGGTGAAGGAAGAAAGTGAAAAAGCTGGCTTAAAACTCAGTATTAAAAAAACTAAGATAATGGCATCCAGTCCCATCACTCATGGCAAAAAGAAGTGGAAAAGGAGGAAGCAGTAACAGATTTCCTCTTCTTGGGTTCTAAAATCACTGCAGATGGTGACTGCAGCCATGAAATTAGAAGACAATTGTTTCTTGGCAGGAAAGCTATGACAAACCTAGGTGTGTTGAAAAGCAAAGGTATCACTTTGCTAGTCAAGGCTATGGTCTTTCCAGTAGTCATGTACAGATGTGAGAGTTGGATAGAAAAGAAGGCAGAGCACTGAAGAATTGCTGCTATTTATATTCTTAAAGATCTTTGATTCTTTACGTGTTGATTCAAGAGGCCTAAAAATTACCTTAATTCTCTTATTTCACTATTCATATAAGTCACTCATTACTGAGCATCTACTTCTTTCTCTTTCTTTAAATAGATTTTTACTGTTACCACGACATTTTAGGGCTTCCCTGGTGGCTCAGACAGTAAACAATCTGCCTTCAATGCAGGAGACCCGGGTTCTCATGGGCAGAGGAGCCTGGTAGGCTATAGCCCATGGGGTCGCAAAGAGTTGGACACGACTAAGTGACTAACACACCACATTTGAAGGAGTTTGTGTATTCTTTGCATACTATTTATATCCCTCATCATCTGACAAAACATCTAGACTTGAGAGTGGCAGGAGCTAAAGAAACTTCAGAATAGTCATGCCCCTCAAATCTGCAGGTGGCCAGAAAGGCATGCATGTGGGTGTGTGAAGCTGGAGAGGGAGAAGATGGGGAAACACTTCCATTTCTAGATGTTATTGTAGAAATACATTTCACTTTACTGTATATCCCAAGAAGTCCTTTTTTCCCTTGCTAATTTCCAGGCTGCTGGGACATTCTTTTTATTACCTGTTTTGGTCTGAAATTGATACAGAAAATGTGTCCTTCTAAGTCAAATGTCAACTCTACTCAACATTTTTTGCACTTCCCTCCAAAAATTCTGAAAAGGATACATATTTCCATCGAGTTAAATCAGTGACCCAAGATTTTCCTGTAATGGAGTAAAGACTAAAAATAGAGCTACTATATGACCCAGATGTCTCACTCCTGGGTATATACCTGAAGAAAACCATAATTTATAAAGAAACATGTACCCCAAAGTTCACTGCAGCACTATTTACAATAGCTAGGATATGGAAGCAACCAAACTGTCTATCAACAGAGAAATGGATAAACAAGATGTGTTGCATATATACAATGGAATATTACTCAGCCATAAAAGAAACACAGTTGTGTCATTTACAGAGATGTGGATAGACCTAGAGACTATCATATAGAATAAGTATGTCAGAAAGAGAAATAACATTGCTTGCATGTGGAATCTAAAAAAATGGTACAGGTGAACTTACTTGCAAAGCAGAAATAGAGACAACAGACGTAGAGAACAAACTTACAGATACCAAGGTGGAGAGAGGTGGTGGGATGAATCGGGAGATTGGGATTGATACATATACACTACTAGGTATAAAAGAGACAACTGATGAGAACCTACTGTATAGCACAGGGAACTCCACTCAGTTCTCTATGGCACCTAAATGGGATGGAAGTCTAAAAGAGAGGGGACATATGTATAACTGATTCATCTTGCTATACAGCAGAAACTAACACAATATTTTATATTTCAATAAAAGTTTTTAAAAAATTAAAGTTTGAATTTATTTTGTCAAACAAAACAAAACAAAACCCAGGTGAATCCCTTTTGTTCTCCAAGGTGGAATGCACGGTCAGTAAATCCTGAGTCTTCTTTTGATGCACTCTTTCCTTTTGCTAAAAGCACATCCTATAGTATCTTCCTATAGAAACTATGCACAGGAGAAAGTAACAGTTCAGTATTTAATGTTTGAAAACATCTTCAGTTTTACTTTCTCATTTGAAATAGAATTCTGGCTTTGAATTCTAGGTTGTATGAAATTTGAGGTTGAAAAATTCCTTTTCCTTAGAAATTTGCTGGCATTGCTTTACTGTCTTCTAACATCCAGTGTTGCTACTGAGATGTCTGAACTCCTTAGGATTTTTTTCCCTTGTATATAACCTACTTATTTTTCTGTTTCCTTTCAGAAATGTTTACGATTGTCCTTGTACATTTTGTGTTCTAAAGTTTTCCAGTGATGTATTTTGGTTCATTTCAGTATGGAGACATTTCTTTTAATGTTACTTTAGGGAACTTTTATTATAATATATCTTTGGTAACTTCCATTCTGTTCCTCTGCTCTCTCTTTCTGAAACTCTTAATAGTTAGATATTGACTTCCTGGATTGATCTGTTAATTTTATCATCTCTTTCATGCTGTTTCTTTTTGTCCTACTGCCTGTGAGATTTCCTTTACTCTAACTTTCAATCCTTCTGTTGAATTTTTAAGTTTAGTCAAGATATTTCCAATTCCTAAGCATTCTCTCTTTAATCATATAATTCTTTTTTTATAGCATTCTATACTTATTTTATGATGGTAATATTATCTATATATGTAAGTGAGTGAGCTTTGAAGTTTTCTCTTGTTCCATTTTTTCTTTTATTCTTTCATTAATTTGCTTGCTTTTCTGTTTTAAAAATACAAATTTCATGTCTGGTGGCCATGGTTGTTTTCCATTCTTCCCAAAGTTTTCAAAGTTCTGAGCTGGTCTGAGTTTCTAAAAGAAAATGGGCAGATCAGTGCTATTCATTTCTCTTTTTGGTTTCCTTTGTCTTACAAAATGAGTTGCCATATTTTTGTCTTTAAAATATCTTCCCCATTCATAGCCATCCCTTTCTTCATTTACCACCATTTTATTGGTGTCTAAGAAATGGGAAAAGATAAACATTAATGACATCATTAATTAGAAATTGAAAATATCTTCTGTAAATTTTATTTTATTTTTTGCAATCAGTATGTTGGTATACCAGTTAAAGATTTAGAATCTATTTGGGGAAAAAAAAAAATTAATATTTTATGGACCCAAACTTTAAAAGTCCTGCTGTCTCCTGTAGCCCTGACAGATAAAATATAAAAGATAACTGATTTCTTTTCAAGAGATCAGAACATGTCATAAAATTACATTTCATCGACCCCAGGTATTGTGTTAAAATGTTCAATGAAACCACACTTTCTTTCCTCTATATGTCTCAACTGCCTTTGAGAATTCACACCCATCAATGTACTTGGCTTTCAGTAATTTCTCAGCAGGCCCAATAGAAATGGTTGATAGTTACAAGCAGGTGTTGCTGACAAGCCATGTTTCTCATTTTTACAGATGCAGTGTATTCTATCTCTGCCATCTCCATTCTCCTTTTATAGCTTCTGAAATTGTGTTTTGTAAAAAGTCACTTGGCTATCTTCACACAGTTTCCCTGTTACAATAGGTAAATGTCAAAAGCAATCAGGTGCAATATCAGCTTTTCATTGTATTCCCCTAAGCCCTCAGGTAGATAATAACTTCTTGCAATATTTTCTTAATGTAAACGGAAACAGATACTAACCCAGGCAAATGATCCCTCCTGAGCCAGCTGTCCTTTTCAATATGTTATCCAGAAGATTACATGAATATTTATTGGCTGCTTAGTTTCTCACAGAAGCCAAAGTTTCACTGACAAGGTATATCATGTTTTAACTTGAAATAATGCAATTTTGCATGACTGGATAAAACATGAATAGACCCTCAAGCAAGGGGTTCAGAGCTAGAAGATCTTGATCATATATTAATTTGAAAACAACTTTCAGTGTGATCTCTGAACGGCCAAATAAATTATGTCAGTTTTCTTATTTGAAATGTGAGACCATTACTGCATATAATTTTTCTTTCTTATCCAACTATTACACATTTTAACTTCATTTGAATTTCAGCTTATATGTATTTTATCTAATCCCTTGTACTTTAAAGTATAGCAATTATATGTATTTTCATTTTTACTAAACAGATATATATCTTCATGATAACTTCACTTGAGATCATCATCATAGGATGATTTTTATTACTCTACCATGAGAAATGATTGAGAAATGAAAAAACACAGGCTGAAGAACCTCAAAATGTGTTCCCTTGTCCAAAGTGAAATACCAATTACAGTCTACAGGGAAGAGACTGAAAATAAAAAAGAAGGTATAAGGATGGCAAAAATGTGCATGAAAAGATCCTCGATATCATTAGTTTTAGAGAAGAAATGTAACTTGAAAGCACTAAAAACCTATTGGAATAGCTAAAAAAAAAAAAAAAAAAATCAACAAAGCCTGGAAACAGCAAGTACTGGCAAGGATGTGGCTCATCTGGAGCCCTCATCCAGGGAAGTACAAAATAGAACAGTCACGCTGGAAAGTGGTACCACATGAACCAGCAATTCCACCCCTGGATATTTACCCAAGTAAAACAAAAACCTATTTTCACACAAAACCTATATGAAAAGGTATGTAGTTGCTTTATTCATAATCACCCAAAACAAGAAACAACCAGAATATCTTTCAACTGGGAATGGATAAGCAGGTTATGGTACATTCACACAAAGGAATACTATTCAGCAATTTAAAAGGATCTGATATTGACACATGAAACAATCTGAATGTATCTAAAATGCAGTCTGCTAAGTGGCTACATACTGAGTGATTCCATTTACATGGGAAAAGGCAAAATTGCTGCTGCTAAGTCGCTTCAGTCATGTCCGACTCTGAGCGACCCCATAGATGGCAGCCCACCAGGCTCCCCCGTCCCCGGGATTCTCCAGGCAAGAATACAGAACAGAAAACAAATCCGTGGCTGCCTGGGCTGGGAGTGGGAGGAGGGCTTGACTTCCTTGTGGTCGTAGTTACAAAACCAGACACAGAATTTGTCAAAATTCACAGACTATAGGCTAAAAAGGGTACAATTTACTATCTATAATTAAACCTTAAAAATGAGAGAAAAGTAAAAAATCAGGGAGTGATAAAGAAAGGGTTTTGGGTGGAAATAAATAGAGAGTAGTTAAAAGAAGTACTGTCGAAGGAGCAGGAGAAAGGAGGTGGGAAGAGGACAGTAGAGGAGGAGGAAATGCTGCCTAGTGTGCATTTGAAAGGTGAACAGGACTCTTCCAGGTGGGCAAGGGTGGGGAGAGCATCACAGTCCCAGGTGTGTGACTCGCAAAGGCACAGATCTGTGAGTCTGCAGTGTGGGTACAGGGCTGCCACCAGCATAAACAGTTGAGCCCCAGGAAGAAGGTGAGAGGGGACAGATCATGGCAGGCCTTAGTGGCTGTGGCCAAGGGTTTGGCATTTATTTGAAGGCCAAATAAGAAGTCACTGATGATGTAGGAGAGACATGATATCATCAGACTTGTTGTTTTAGAAGGAGTACCAGAGTGGAGGTATGAAGGTTGGACTAAGGGTAGGAGGGTGAGAAGAAGGCTGGAGGCAGGAAGGACATATAAAGGCCACTGCAATGCTCAGAGCTGTGCAGTCCAACATGGTAGCTACTTGCCACAAACGGCCATTTTGATTAATTGACAGACAATTAAAAATCTAATTCCTCATCCACAGTAGCCTCATTTCCAGTGCTCCATAACCACATGAGCGTGGCTAGTGGTTACAGGATTGTTTAGTGCAGGACAGAACACTGGCATCACTGCAGAAAGTTCTACTGCAAAGTGCTAATCTAGGGCCTCCTCTAAGCCTTGGCAGTGGCAGTAGGGAGGTCCTGATGTATTTAAGGTCTTTTATTTGGAAAACATGTTTGGGTAATAGCTTGCATTAGTCTCTCAAGTATGGAAGATGCAGATGTACAAACTCAGCTAGGATATGAACTTAGGTACTAGGAGGCCTGCTTTAAAGCTTGTGAGTATACACACTGATTGGAGCTGAAAGTATACCTGTCAGCCTTCTCTTAACCACTAAGCCCCAGGAACCATCACTATCAGTGACTAACTTTATACTAGCAGCTGGATGTTTGTGTCCTCTCCAAATTCATATGTTGAAACCTAATCCCCAAAGTGGCAATTATTTGGAGATGGGGCCCTGGGAGGTGATTAGGTCATGAGATTGGAGCCCTCATGAATGGGATTAGTGCCCTTATGAAAGGAACCACACAGCGCTCCCTTATCCCTTCCACCATGTGAGGGGCAGTGAGAAGACACTGTCTATGAAGCCAGCTCTCACCACTCTCTGAATCTGTCAGTGCCAGGATCGTGGACTTCCCAGCCTCCAGAACTGCGAGGAATACATTTCTATAAACTGGTGTTTACAAACTACCAGTGTGTGGCATTCTATTATAGAAGTCTGCACAGGCTGAGACACCTGGCAAACAGTACAATAAAGGTTTCATTGTATTTGAATTTTATCAAATGCCTACAGGAATTTAAGCTATGTTTCATCTTGCTGTTCATCTAGCAAGTCTAACACACATTTGAATGAAGACTTCTAAGTGGAAATATTCTTCTACCTCACGTTGTTTCAACTGTTCTCTGTCAGAACACCCTTTAAACTATGTGCTCTTGTTTACTGGGAGACCCTCCTCTATGATGAGTCCATAAAAACGTTATCTATATTGTGAACAGTCTCCGAACAGAAGGTTTTGGGCACCTCAGCCTTGAGAAAGCAGATGGGCTCATCAGGTGCCCAACATCTGGGCATGTTTGTGGAGCAAACTGTTGTCTGGCTTAGAGAAAGAGGATCTGGAAGAGATCAGACTGGGAAATGAATATGCCAGTAGTAGGCCCCACTATTTAGTTAATTTTCTTGGGCACAGTGCACACATTTGGAATGCCGAGAGATCATCAACCCAGAGGAGGCTGACTGATTAATCTTTAGGAATAATTCTAACCAAAGAGTGCCAATGGTTTGTTTGGGAAAAAATCCAGCATAAATGTCAAAATTATTGATGGTCAAGTGAACAAAGAGAACTCTTACCAGGATTTGGTATGGCGGGGAGGATTTGGGTAGAGGCACTCTCTGAGTCCTTGGTGAAAGCAGTGGCACAAAGAGAAATGCTATTTATCCAAGCCCAAGTGGGAAAATATTCCCTAATGACACTCTTTCAATATAGCTAGAAAATGGGGATTAAATAACAGTACTATGTTCACTTAACAACATGCTTTTAAAATAGTTGTCTTTGTGGAATTAGCTTTTCTTATGTGTTTGATTGTTGGGAAAAAAAGAAGAAAAACAAAATCACAGAGAATTTAATCCAACATGAGGCCCTGAATGGATTATAAAGACAATATGCCTTTTGCAAAAGTGAACTATAGGCTCAGAATTTGTTTGAACCTCATGGGCATCTTCTGCTGGTAGAGGCGGCTCCTGTACACCTAGTCTGGGCTCTTTTCACAGCTGTGATCTCCTTGTACCACCCAGTGAATAACAAGGACCTGCAGGACATAAGCCTAGAGGAAACAATGACCCATCGCCCACCTCCGAGTTTTAAGACAACCGAATAGTTGCAACTAAGAAGACATCCACCTTCTGCTGCTTCCTGGAGAGTCTTTGAACGTAACAATAAAACCCTCCTGAAAAATAATTCTTAGTGGGGAAAAGTTATGGTTTATGAGCTTCATTCAGATGAGAAAAATGGTGAAGAATTTTTTTTTAAAAAATGCAATGTGAGCACTCACAGATTTTTGTTTTTTTGATAGGTTGCGTTGTTCCTCTTGAAAATAAATAAGAATGATGATGTGTCTCTCTGGATTTATTATTATTATTTTACAGTTTAATGATCTTTAAATTTGTCAGTGCTAAGAAAATAAAATGCTTACATTTGTTTTTGCATTTTAGTCAATACATGTGTGGATCTTTGTCTATCAGAGGACTTAAGGGCTTGATGCAGAATCTTTTCTATTTTAGTTGTTGCTTGCCTGTCTATTTACTGTTAAGACCTAGGCAGCTGAGTTTTAATTTGGGAACAAAATTAGTCATGTGCAGAACTGAAAAAAAAAATTGAATTTAATCAATAGGTTCTAGTCATCTGGTTTTAGTTGGGTATGATCCTATGAAGAATAATGTGATTCAGAGGTTGTTCACTTGGAACAGATAGGGGGTACTTTGTTAACGAGGACTGTGAAGTGAATAAATAATTTGAAGTCATACTTTTTTTCTAAGGATTTTGGGCTGCCATCCAAACCTTCCTGCTTAGGATGGTATCATTACCACTGAGATGGTGTTCATACAGATGGATGGCCATTCCAGGAACAGTCAGTGCCAGGACGAGGGGGATCAGGGAGCACGGTGAGGCCTGCAGCCTGGCCCTTCAGAGCACAAGGGTTTGGCGACCCAGATACTCATGATTAGAGGGCTTCCCGGGGCGCTTCCCTGGTTCACCAGGGCCTGATTTATTAGAGGGCTCTCTCACCTAAGACTTCACTAGGCCCTGAGCTGCTGTGGAATCATTTACTTAGGCTAAGCACAACTGATGGGAAATCTGTATAGAATCTGGGACCTTGTTATAGTCCCACTCTCTTATGGTATAATTTCTCAGGCTGCACAAGGACCAGCTTGCAAACATTTCCTCCCCTGAGTTCTATGCTCATCCTCAGAGATATGTCTTGCTGCCTTTAAGGGACAGAACAGCTAGGTTTAGGTATATAGAGAGCTAGAGCAGAGAACATTCACACTTTGATGAGGGCAGGGCTGGATCACTGTATGAGGGTCCAATCCAACCCTATCCCACCAACATAAATTAGTGACAAATCCTTGAAGAGCATACTACCAGGAACTGTGTGGGATTTAAAGAAATGTCATAATTTCTTGCCCTTACGAAACTTCCATTTAGGGTTAGCAAAATATATGAAAAGTAAAACAATAGTGAGAGTAATAAGTCATGATAAGAGAAAGGAAATCACAGAGCAGTCAACAATCAAGAGGTCTGAAGACAAAAAAAAAGCCCAAAAAACAAAATGAAGAAGAATTTCATGTAAGAACTGCAGAAAACACTTAAGAAATAAGGGTGAGGCTTCAGACAGACTCTCATTCAGAAATTAAAGAGAGATTTTTGAGCTGCTTGTAAGAGATGTTTACTGTTTGGGCAGTAGTCTCTACCTCATGGGCTTCCCTTGTGGCTCAGCTGGTAAAGAATCTGCCTGCAATGCAAGAGACCTGGGTTCGATCCCTGGGTTGGGAAGATCCCCTGGAGAAGGGAAAGGCTACCCACTCCAGTATTCTGGCCTGGAGAATTCCATGGACTGTATAGTCCATGGGGTTGCAGAGTCGGACACGACTGAGCAACTTTCGCTTCTCTATCTCATAGGGTTGCTGTGAAAATTAATACAATGGAAGATTCTTAGTACAGTACCTGGGGAAAAGCTTGATAACATTTATTAGTGGATAAAAGAAAGTATTTCAAATGGCAGCAGCCAAAACATGGAATATGGGGCAGGAAAGCAGAAGTTGTCTTTCAGGGGTAACTAAACCAGCTTTGATGGAGCGGAACTATGAGGAGCTACTGGTAAAAAGTTGCTGTGTTTACATTACTCAGGGTCTTGCATGTAAGAGAGGTGTGTTACTCTGTAGATCTTTTTTATCAGGGGTATTATGATCAAGGACTCATTATGGGAAGATTGGATTATACACAGAAAGTGCCACCTTTCTGGATGAACTTTGCTGCATTAAAAACTGCACTCCACTCAGACCCTAGCCCCTGGCTACTTCCTAAAGCAGAAATCAAGTCACACATATAAATGTGAAAAGGTCGGTTTGCCTTAAAACATATGTACATCAGTGTAGACTGAACACCTTATTATCTTTTTTATGTATTAACATGTAGATTTTCTAGAAGATTATGAAGACATTTGCTTATCATGGTTTCATGAGTTATATTTAGAAGCGGATATTTGGGGGAAAACTAGTATTTTATATATAGTCCTCTGCTCCACCATATTTCTTCTGTCACAAAAGCACCACATTAACAGTGTGGGTGACACCATCGTACCTCCTGAGGCAACTACTTTCAGCATAAAACTCAGAGCAAAAGCCACTATGTCATTAAAAGAATTCAAAGTAGAGATTCATTCAAGGATTAAGGGAATATTTTAGTTTATAAAGCTGGCTAAGAACTCTGAAAGGGAACTTGCTTTTGCAAACCAATGACAAAGAGAGAAACCAACGGGATTCACTTTCTAACTCTACTGCATGGGTATAACTTCAGAAACCTTCCAGCAATGACTTCTGGGGTATTGTTGATTTAGAAAAGGCCAGGGTCCCAGAAGCAGCATGAGTAGCACCAACTGCCTCTATTTTTAAGGTGATCACTGAACAAACCTCAGTATAGAGTTTGGAGGAAAACCCACTGCTACAACCCAAAGCAATAAAATGTAAGATGGGCCGCTTACTGATCGCTGATGTTTGTGTGTCCATGCTAAGTTATCCACGCTAAAAAAGTATGACTTCAAATTATTTATTCACTTCACAGTCCTTGTTAACAAAGTATCCCCTATCTGTTTCGATTCTTTGTGACCTTATGGACTGTAGCCCACCAGACTTCTCTGTTCATGTGATTCTCCACGCAAGACTATTGGAGTGGGTTGCCTGGCCTCCTCCAGGGGATCTTTCCGACCCAGGGATTGAAACGGCGTCTCTTACATCTCCTGTATTGGCAGGGGGATTCTTTACCACAATGCCACCTGGGAAGTCCCTCAGAGGCTTCACTTTAGGGCAGACCTTTGTGACTATGGGACATTAAAACGAGTGTTCCCCTGAAGGTTCCAGGTATGCCAAGAGCCACTGCTTCCGGAGGATGGCTGGCTGAGGTGAGGGGCCAGAGCCCTGTAGGCTGGTTGTCTTTTGCTTCCATCAGCCTTATTCATTCTACCTCAGTGCAATATATAAACACTATCATTTTATAAGTGAAAGGAGGAGGAAGATCTTGTCTTAAAATGCCTTAAAAGGGGAGCTAGTTAGGTATGTTTAAGAGCTTAATGTTTAAGGTATGTTTCAGATCATTTCCTGACAAAGGATAAGATGAACAAAAGAAATGAAAGTGTGAGGAGCACCCTAAAAATATAACAAAAATGAAAGTAACAGAAGTTTAAAGTGATAACTTAAGGCAATGAAAAATATAAGCCAGGCCTCAAACTTATCCAAGGCTTTTCACTTACAGACAAACCTACTCAAATACCTTATTTCCATGATGATTAATGGCATAATATAATTTAGAGCTGAAAGAGGCTATTAAGACCATCTTTCCTGATCACTTACACAAGGAATGGGCACAGGAAAACCAAGTGACTCACTCAAGGGACACAATAGTCAGTGGATGAGCTGGAGAGAGGTTCAGATTTGTTGTCAAATGCACTTTTCATTTATTCTGAATCTCTCTGTGTTAGGGAAAAACTACAGAAGTCTTGGTTTTAGGTTTTAATTTGTACCTCTCCTAAACTCAAATGATTATTCAGTGGCTGCATGGTTAGTGGGATGAATTTAGGTGGAAAAAAATTTTCTTTACCAACTGTTCAGTTTTATTTCATCCTTTTTGATAAATTACACTTAAAATGTCATGAAAGAACCACTAGATGAGCTTCTGAATCTCTAGAATAACTTTTCAACACCAGGGCCTATGGATATCATTAAGAACTTTGCGAGTCATCAGGGCATTCTACCAAACTTTTTCCTAGAATATCAGATTGCAGTGGGCATCAGGGAAAGTCAACAATGGCCTAGTCTGTACTCCCCACCTGTGCCAGAGAAAGTGCACGTGTGGGAAAAAAGATTTTCGACTCCTTCCCAGAGCTGAAAGATGAAGAGCCAGCATCGTGTTGACCAGTGAGGCATTTCCAGTAAAGACACGGAAACCAGTTGATGACATTAGGACAATGTGAATAAGGGAAAGACAGGCTGAAGTGCTTGCTCCTCTACTGGTGCTGCCTGGGTTGGGTTATGGTTGCTGTCCTGAGCATGCCTGACCTTCAGTTTGTTTGCACCTAAGTTTATGAATTCCCTTAAAAGGCTGCCAGCTTCCACCACTGATGTCTGAGCTGCCCAGGCACATTGACTCCATACATTTCAACATAACCTTCCTCACAGGTTTTACAAGAGAAGGACACTAAGCATCACTTTATTTCATCAGTTGTGCCAAAGCCCTTCTTGGGAACCTCTGGTGGGAAAACAGGTTTGGGGGTCAGAGCAGGAAGCATCTGTGATAACAGGTTATAGCTCTGTAATAAAACCAGGATGTCAGACTCAGACTTTCCACTGGGGAGGCCCGGGGAGGCCCAAAGACTGACCTGTCAACCCCACTGCACGTGGCCACTGGGGCATTTTTATAGAGCAGGCATCTGATCTACTCTGACTCAGAAGCCTACCTGAGCCTGCTTTATCCTGGGTACAAAACCTCAGCAAGCATGACAGGAGAGTCAGTCATGGGCAGCAAATACCTTGAACTTTCCAAATATACCAACATTTCCAGTTCTGGAGAAACTTCTAACATTATTTCCAACTTTCAATGTTTATCAATAATATGGCCATGAACAGCTCTCTATATAAATTTTTTTTTGAATCCTTTCAAACACTTTTAAGTGCAAATGCCTGTTATAGTTCACTGTTACCCTAGGTTCTGGTTTGCAAACCACTTTGTTTTCCCTTGAGTTCAATTCTAAGGTCTGAAAAACAAAAACAATATTTTGGATAATAGGACAGATATGTTCAGGAAGCTTGCCTGTTTTCAAAGTTCCCAACTGGTTAAACATCTGGCCTCCCTGACAAAGTTGCTGCCTGGGCTGAAGAAGTTGGGGAAGGGAATGCTTTCTTTGTCTGGAGGGCAGGGGTCTCCATATCTCTGCTCTTCTCTGATATAGTTAATAGAGACATCAGGTTTGCAGGATATTCTAAAAGCCAGCCTTGAGTCTGAATTTTGATGTCTGCCACGCCTTTTCTAGTCCATTGGTTAGTGAAGTCTGGGGAGACTTCCTGCCTGAAGCCTCAGCAAGGTCTGCTGGTCTGCTGTGGCTGTCCACACTGCTGCTCTTCCTGCCCTCACTGCTGGCCCAGGGGATTGGGAAGACTCTGCACCCAGAAGATGAGCATGGGAGAGGGGGTGCTGGCCCTCAGAGATGCTCATCTGGGGCTCAGATTTAGCTGCTTTGGGAGATTGGGGGGGCACTGACAAATGGCAGACTGAACTGACAGCCAGCGTGAACTCTGCACTCTGAGAAGAGTGAGCCGATGGAATGCAGTGATGATTCCTAGCAGGCAAGGTGGTCGAGGCAGCAACAAGGGCATACTTAGTGCTTACTCTGAGCCAGAGTTTTTCTAAGCACTTATATGTATTAAACGGAGAAGGCAATGGCACCCCACTCCAGTACTCTTGCCTGGAAAATCCCATGGATGGAGGAGCCTGGTGGGCTGCAGCCCATGGGGTCGCTAAGAGTCAGACATGACTGAGTGACTTCACTTTCATGCATTGGAGAAGGAAATGGCAATCCACTCCAGTGTTCTTGCCTGGAGAATCCCAGGGATGGGGGAGCCTGGTGGGCTGCCATCTATGGGGTGGCACAGAGTAGGACACAACTGAAGCAATTTAGCAGCAGCAGCAGCATATACTAATTCACTCAACCCTCATAGCAACCTGATGACATAGGTATTAGAATTACCTTCTCTTTTCATTCAAGGAAACTATAAAGTCCAAGAAGGTTGTGAAACTTCTTCAAGGTCACACAGCTAGTAAATGACAAGCCAGGTTTCAGATGCAGGCAGTATGATTATAGCCATGCCACTCCCTCGCCTAAATGTGATGGTACACCTATCAAAGGCATAAATAACAGCACCTGTCCACTAAGGAAAGCGTTTCAGTAGCCTTAAAAATAAACTACAAATGTGTTCAAGATCTTGTGCTCAGATAAGAAACTAAGAGAAACATGACACAGCTCTGGGAATGACTGTGACTCCTGATAGCATCAGATTCTCCCAGTCTCCCAGAGCCCAGGAAGCCTTCATCTTCTGACAGTGGCTGTGTGGCATAAGGAGGAGGTGCTTAGCCCTTCTCTCCAAAATTAGAGTTGAAAATTATTATGAAGGTTAACTATGAAACAGTATTAAGTCTAGGAACCTTTTAGCTGCATGTTGCAACTTATAGGCCGTAAACACTATGTGGTATCAGTGTAATAGCTACTCTTCCCATGGAACATAGGGACAGCACGCGTTTCAATTTTCTTAAATTGAAAAGAAATAAATATGTGAAAAAAAGAAGCTAAGAAGTATCATGAACTCTAGAATCTATTTCCACTCTCCAGGGTGATATAAAATAATACCATTTCAAAAAGGGGTAGAATTACTCTTTTGAGGTCAGTCTAATGTCATTTGGCAGAAAAAAAAAAAAAATCCACATTTAATTGTAAGCATTGGTACCTGGTGTTCTCCAAATTGATCCATTCATGGATCTTCTCTGCAAGAGAAAATCATCTGTGGCTTCTTTACATAATAAGTGCATGTGTGTAGGTACATACATCCTCCTATACATTTAGCAATTATGCTGTCACACTTGAAATAAAAATGAGACCTTAAGTACAAACTTAACACTCTCATTGTGGCAGTATACTTTGTTTTATTCCAGTCCTTTAGGTATCCTGTCCCAACAAACAGTTTGCATGACTGGAATAGCTACAAAAGCTCTCTGTGAGTGTTTTCCCCAAGTGAAAATTATTGGAAGACTATTTATATAATTCATGAAAATCTTTAGTCTTGTGTCCTTTTAATCTTGGTGAATCCACCACACTGACAGAATCCTGCTTTTACTCTATGCTTAAAGACTGGATTTATTTTTTTGGCTTATCATGAAGAAAAAGATAAGTGAAATTGTACTTTCAGATGTATGCAATTCAGCTTCTGTACATATTCAACAAGGTTTAATGCTTCTATAGTTTCCACTCTTGAATTTATCAAAGCTAAAGCTAAACAGGGCAAGTCTCTGCATTTAGTCCTGGTAGTATTTTGCTAACATTAACTTTATTATAAAAAGTTTGTATTCATGCTCAACAATTTGATTTCTTGAGCATTGTTTGACATCTGCACCCCCTGCCAAGTGCTGGGAACAACCACAATTCATACGGAGTTTAGGAGCACAACATGACTCGATTGTTTATGTTTTTTTCTCTTATTGCTCTCTATTATGGTGTTTCTATTCACACCATTTTGGGCTAAATCACTTCAACATAAAAACTGAACAAGTTTTCCTATCACTTCTGTCCTATTGCTTGCTGGCTGACAAGTGACTTTTGAAATAGTGTGGCTAAAAGGAAAACCACTGCAGAAGCTGAGAATCTGCAAAGATACTTGATCAGAAGAGAAATATAACCTCTGGCTGTTACCTGCTGTACAGACTCTTGGAACCAGAGATTTGGAGGAACCTCTGAAGGTGAAATCATCCACTTCCCTCATTCCACAACTTCTACCCTAAGGGAAGGCACTAGAACCTCTGGACCTCCAGGGCTGTCTTATTAAGTTATAAGTATATTGTAAAATTTATTTCTTTATTTTTTTTTTTTTTTACTATAGTTGACCTATAATAATACATTAGTTCCAGATGCACAGCACGGTGATTTGATATTTTATCCATTACAGAATATCAGCAAGATCCACAGGACTCTTTTAAAGGCCTCCTCACTGTGTCTCACACTTCCACTCCAGCTCTCTTTCCTCTGATTTCATTTTTAATAAGTAGCTGGATTCCTCTTTTAAAAATATTAAGTTAGATATCTGTCTACCATTTGAAGCCTTCCAATGGCTCCCAAGGATTTAGACTATAATCTACACTCCTTCCCAAGGGTGTGTGAGGCCCTGCACGGCCTGGCTGCTGCCAAGCTCTATGTCTTGGTTTCACATTGCTCATTCTATGGAACAGGAGTGCCCCTTTCCTCACATCAAGACTCCTACATCACCCTGCTTTATTTTCTTCCCAGTATAAAATGAATGAAGAGCTTTCATGGGGGTTGTGGGTTTGGGGGAACATCAGTGGTAGTCTTGCATTCTTTCTAAGCCAAAGTCAGCAATGTTTGACTGGTCAAGTGTTAAAGATGCCTTAGTTGTGCCCATAGCCTGTGACTTTCAGGCTTCACATTTATTTATGAACACAACAGTTCTCTGGTCTGCTTGTCTGGGATCCCCACTACCAGACAGTGAAAAGATGACCTCTTATTCAAAAGCAGGCAGAGTGCTCACTTACTTATAGTGGATCCAGACTCTGGCCTGTTCAGGGAGCTGATGATGACAAAGCCGAAACCCTCGTTCTCTTTGCGGTGAATGACCACGTCGCTGGTCTGCAGGCTGTGGGAGGCGAAGCCTTCGGGGGGAGAGGCGTTGCTGGTGGGGACGGCATGGTTGCTGTTGCTGTAGGTGTTGGTGTAGGCTGCGTAATCACTGCGAGGAGAACTATGGTGGGTCGACACGGAGCCTGGACTCCTCCCATTCTCTGGGCAGGGCTCCCCTGGAACACACACCATACACAGGTACGCGGTTATTTAGCCAGAGTCTGAGTGAACGAGCATCTCCTGTGCGCTGGGCACTGTTTCAGACACCTGCATTGTTACGAGACTGGTTGACTGGCTTCTATTCTCCCAGTCTCTGGATGTGATGAGTATTTAAAAGGTTACGAACCTGGTTATGGAGGTCCCTAGGTCTTCTCCCTTACCACCCTTCTCAGTAAATGCAAGTAAAACCCCTCCTCAAGTTCCCCTGTGCTTTGCTTGTTTATAAATTCTCCTTGGTAAAAGTACAATTCCCTAAGACAACACCTAGTTTGAAATATAGGGCTTCTTAGTTTCATGACAATAATTGATCTTAAGACAGATCATAAAAGATGGTAGACAGAATCCTAAACTGTACTACACATAAAACTTACTTAAAGAACTAGTATGAAATATGCATCTTCAAAGTCCACCCAAGGCGTTTTTTCAGTAGATACAGGAACAACTGAGCCCAGGAATCTAGATGAGGTTTCAAGGCCACACTTTGAGAAATGCTGATTGTAGCTGGGGCTAACAGGGGATGTCCATGTAAGGGACCTATTGCAATTTTACTAAACAGCCATGGTTTTATTTAACATTGTGAGACCCTGTTAGCCTGGAAGTGATAATTCACTTTGTAAAGGTTGGAAACACTTAGTTTGCTCACTCTAGGATCAAATCTAACAATGATATCAGGCTAAGGAATGATGAACTTCGAATCTCTATGGGAGGTGTTAGAAGCCTTGTTCATTTACATTCTGTATTATAAAATATAGTTTATATCAACCAGATAAACCAAGCCAATGCTTCCATGAGGAAGCAAGTATATTTACAGGGAGAAATGACAGAAAGTTGGCAGCCAAGAGAAGCTAGGTTTTAAATTGGAAGTTGATCTATCATCCAAGAAAGAATTTTGTTATTTTACAATAATACCTAGGTTCTGGTATTCTGATGAAAAAAAAAAAAAACTTAAGCAGGCATGTGGCATGCTGTAATTAGAAAAACGACCATTTCATCTCCATCTTACAATTTGATTCAGTTTAGTCGCTCAGTTGTGTCTGACTCTTTGTGACCCCGTGGACTGCAGCACGCCAGGCCTCCCTGTCCATCGTACTCAAAAGATATTTATGGAATAGAGGGACATTAAGATAGAAAATAGTGATGAAAATAATGATAATAATGATTCCTTTTTGGGTCTTTAGATATGGTTTCCTATTTAGCATACTGGAAGTTGTCTCATATGGCAAGCTAAAAATAATTAGCTAAAGTTCCAATGAGGGCTTCTTACTTAAGCTGCAATTACATTCTGAAATGAAAAATCATTTCATTTCAAAAATCAAAGTCAGTTCAAAAATCAGGGAGCAATAACACTGACTATAAGAGATGTTTTGTTACACTGATACCTAAAGAAAATGGAACTGCATTTACTAAAATACTCCGTTTTACAAATGATCTTTACAAAAATGTATTCATTTCTTGTCTGTAAGTACAAAATGAAGAAGATCCAGGCTGCTGCTTATTATCACTTGATAAATTTGAATTTTTCTGATATTTACTCAATCATGTTTTAATAAAATAAAACAAATAGATGCCATTCATCTGTAAGAAATATACTGAAGTGATAAAAGAACAACAACAAAATATGTCAATGTCAAAGCTTTTTCTTCTTTTCTACCAGAATTTCAAACTGCCTGTAAAATGAACCCTCTCCACTAGAAAACATCATCCAAAGACAAGCTGTTATTGTCTTGGTGAAGCACACATGTCCTTTATCAGTCCTTGCACAAGTTGGAAATAAAGTGATTAGAGATAGTCAGGAAGAAGAAAAACAAACAATTATTATGCTGCAACATTAAATTGAAAAGCTCCCCGAGTTATTGGACCAAATCAGTAACTAAACGTCATAGGCAGTGACAAGAAAGATCTCATTTTCTGGCTGTCATATTTTAGGGGGTTGAGAGCTGCAGTCGTCGGTACAGCAGCAACAAAGAAAAATTATCTGTCTTTGCAGTAAATGACTCACAGTGGCTCTGCCACTGGTTCTAAAGGGAGAAAGAAAGACAATCGTTGTCTAAGTCAATGCAAGTGGTCCCTGGGTGAGTGAAGGAGTCAAATACATTAACAGAATACATTTCTATTGCTTCTGGATGTCTCTTTCAGCCTCTCCAACAATGTTCTTTATCTTTAACACCATGAGCACATTTAAAACCAGGGAGTTAAGAAGACTTCCAACGATTGGCTTTGAGGAATAGAACTGATTCCACACCATTTTTCTACTTGGCTGTCTCTAGACCCAAATGAACCTGTCTTCTTTTCAACAACACTTTCTGGTATGGAGCATGAATAACATTGTTTTAGAATAATACAGTAAAATGTCAGAAAGTGACTAAATACCATGTGCATTTTTTAAAGAAATATTCACTAATTTCCAGCATCCCTGACTCATCCTTCTGGCTTACAGCCAAATGAGTATACAAAATTCAGTCACTTAATATCTACTCAAATCAAATAATTAACTTTTAGGTTTAGCTTCTGTTTGTCCTCACCAGTCATACTGGAAATCATCACTGTGCTGACTGGGAGAGACAGTCTGAGAAGGCAGGCATCACTGATAATGTCCTCCAGATGAGGTAGTTTTGACAAGAACAGTCAAGTGCTGGCCAGGAGCTGCTCCTGGTCTGCAAAACTATCAATGATTCCTGCACAGTGCTGGCCTAGACTTTGTTAAATAATTATTAAAATTAATTGGCAATGTTTTTAAATAGGGAGATTTTACAGAAAGCTGGATTTCTAGTTTCTCTTGAAATATTTGGCTCCTCTGTCTATGGGATTCTCCAGGCAAGAATACTGGAGTGGGTTGCCATGTCCTTCTCCAGGGGATCTTCCAGACCCGGAGATTGAACCTGCATCACTTATGCTTCCTGCATTGGCATGTGGGTTCTTTACCACTAGTGCCAACTGGGAAGCTTCCAATAATCAATCAGAGTTGGGCAATTGCTGCCCCCTTGACTGAGTATGAAATGTGCAAGGCCCCACAGTCTCAACCACTCCCCAGTGTCTCCTGTACATTCCTGATTTACTCATTCACCCGTGGAGTGAGGAGCATGAAGGGCCAAAGGGACTTGTTCAACCATAGTCCTTGTTTCCCTTCAAGATCACCCGGTGGGTATCAGAACTCTCAGACTCTGTAACCAAGCAGACCCTGCCTGCTTTCAGGGTGTGCCTGGGCCTCTTCTCAGGACTGTGCCCAGAAGTATGACAGCACTGCGGATGTGTGAGTCTTAAACAATGGCTGAGGCAATGGGGTCTGTGCATGGTAGAGCTTAGTTATGTGCGCTAGAGTGTCCACAGGCATAGTTCATCCCTGTGGTGCCTGGCAAGCTGGGGCCCTTCCCATGTTAGGGGCTGGCCCACCCACAGGCATTTGATTTTATGTACTCCTGTTTTATGCTCAACAGGGCAGACAACTTATTTAAACACTTACAAAGAATAAGGGACTGCATTTAGAACTGACAAAAAGCATAGCAGACAGGAGCAGGAAATTCACCAGTACCCTAAACACTGACTAAACTTTTCACTCAGTTGCCAAGAAGACTTTTCCCTTTCTCAGCATTGGGCCAAGAATCATACTTTCCCTTGAAAGTGAAAGTCGCTCAGTCATGTCCTATTCTTTGCGACCCCATGGCCTATACAGTCCATGGAATTCTCTAGGTCAGGTTTCTGGATTGGGTAGCCTTTCCCTTCTTCAGGGGATCTTCCCAATCCAGGGATCGAACCCAGGTCTCCCACATTGCAGGCAGATTCTTTACCAGCTGAGCCACAAGAGAAGCCCATACTTTCCTTTAGGTGTTAGCAAAAAGATGCTGGTAGCTTTAAGATGGACTTTAACAAGTTCTGATTGAGTCATAAGACTTTCTTGTACATCAGCTCTAGATTTACACTTTAGGAAATTCCTCAGAGACACTCTTCTCTCAGATGAATAGTGTGTATTCAAAATAATGTGTCACTATGTCGAGCATCTCAAAGCTGAGACATATAAATATTTATACTTTCAGTGTAACAATTAAAGCCACTCTTCTACTGTCCTTGGGGAAAAAAACAGCTAAATACTGGAGCTGGTGGCATGGATAAGACAAATCTCAAAGCTAGTTTAAGGTGCAAGATCTGTGCTAAAATTATCTGATAAAATTGGATACATCATTGGATGTTTTCATCCTTTACTCCACAATTTCTCACTTTCGAGTGTTTAGTTTGCCATTGTCTAATTGAAAATTTTGCCTTTCTATCTTTAGTGTGTTATGTATATAACATACATAATGTATATGTTAACATTTGAAGTAGGTTTCTCTGTTATTTTCATTTTTGCCCAATGTAACTAACTGGTCTATATTTCTCATAATCAATGGTTTCTTTTTTTTTCCTCTTGAGCATCAACTAGGAAACCACTGCCTAGTGTCTTCTGAGGTGAAGCAGGACATCTGTACAAGCCGAAGCAAGCATAAGGCTGAAGGGTATAATCTCCATGGCCTGCCTTCTTTCAGATCTTTTTCCATTACATTGCTCCTTTATGCAAGAAGTGGGTGATGCTGCCTGTCTTCTTGTTCATCTTCTGTCTCTTCATTATTTAGTCGCTCTTTTGACCTCAGCTTTGAACCATCTCATCATAAGCCAGGCTTGTACCCCAACTGCCTTGGCTTAGGAAAGCATAATAATTTTAACCATGATAATAAGAACCCTAGAAATGACATCTCCATTCCCATATCCATTTGCAGCTATCTCTTCTCACTGTTGAAGAAATGGCAGCTATGAAGAAAGGCTGTCTTCCTGTGCATATTTTTTAAATCGGTCCCATCCTATTTCTAGACATTGACTTCACTATCAAAGTATCCTTTGCTGAACTGAATTGTTTTTAATACTTATAAAGCTTTCAAGGAAGAGTGGGTTGAACTAACTTGGAAACTCTTCTGGTGTGAATGAGCAGTCTGCAGTAGAACATTTTCAGGGAGAAGGTGAGGGTGGGACGTTCTGGGAGAATGGCATTGAGACATGTGTATTGTCATATGTGAAACAGAGCACCATTCCATGTTCGATGCATGTGACAAGGGCTCGGGGCCGGGGCAGTGGGATGATCCAGAGGGATGGGAGGGGGAGGGAGGTGGGTGGGGGGTTCGGGAAGGGGAACACATGTAAACCCATGGCTGATTCTTGTCAATGTATGGCAAAAACTATTACAATATTGTAAAGTAATTAGCCCCCAAGTAAAATAAATAAATTTATAAAAAAAAAAAAAAAAAAGAAAAAAAAAAAAAAAAAAAAAAAAAAATTAAAGGCACTTGAAATGCACTTGAACGCCTAAATGAGTAAAGTTGGTAAGAACTGCATCAAAGAGCATCTTCATGGAAGTCACACAATCCAAAAATTGCAAGAATACATTTTTGCAGTATTTGGCATACACTCCAATAGCTTGGGTTGATTAGAACAAAATTTAATTTGCAATGATCAGCTGGTGGCAAGAAGAGCATGAAATTATGTTGGTGCACTGGTTTTTGCACTTTGCAATATATTTCCTTGTAAATCAGGTATCTTCCTAATTTATCTTTGGGTTACAGAACATATAACACAGCAAACGTTTTATTAAAAATCATTCTGGAGGGTGAGAGACAGTTAAATGTTAACTAAGCAAACACTGTCTTCCCTCCTGGCACCTCGCCCAAGGATAAGACGTAATTCAAGGTTCTTTACTTCACTGGGTCAAGTGGTCTGACATGAATTTCTGAAGACAAATGGCACCTCTTAGCAAAACCTCCATATGATGCAAGATCTACAGCAGTCTCTGCGGGTAAGGGCTCACAGTTCTGACTTAGCCTTTTAAGGGATGGCTCTTGTTTTAAATCTAGTTTCTAGAAGACTCAAAAAGGATTTTTAATTTGACTAGCAAACTTTATCTTCTTGAATGGTTCAGAGCCTGTAATTAGCTAGTGACCTTTTTAAAAATCCAAACGTGTTATGATAATAGCACATGTGGAAGAGTCCTTATGTTATGGAGTGACATTTGCTAAAGGTTGGTCTAATGTCTTTGAATTCACTGGACATGGGGTTGTTCATTGAGTGTGGAAGGCAACTGGAAATGGTATAAAGAAAGAAGCCCTGGCTGGAGAGATGGGTCTCTGCATGATCACTGATTCACTCCAGACCCCAGGGTGATATACTAAACCCCTGGGCCTTGATTTGTCATCTGTTACATGAAGGATTTCACTTTGCTCTTTCTAAGGTCCCTCCTAATTCTAGCATTGCCTTCTCCGTATGAGGAGCAGTAGGTAGCTAAGCAAAGAGGCCAGAAGACTCGTGGGGCAGGTGACGGCAGAACATCTTTGGAGTTGTCACTCCTATAGTTCACAGAGTAAAGCACCAGTGATTTGGAACTATATTCCCAATGTTACTGAGTACTCAGATGATAAAAAAAAAGTATAATGCTTGTAATGAACATAATTCTTACAAATATAAATCTTTTTTGGGGGAGTTGAGACATGGTAAAGAGAGAGAAACTGAATCATCATAATATGACTAAGAGGGCTGACTTTTAAAAGTATGTCTTTGTGGATTCCTTTATGAAGCTGAGAAAATGGTTGCAAAGGAAATAATTACTTTTAATTTCTCTGTTTCATAACTTTGGAGTTATATGAACTGTGTTTTCTCAGAGTGACATATAGCTGTATTTTTCTAAATCAGGGTAATCATTTTATTGTTACCTTTTATCAGGCTCTATAAAGGAAGCTAGTTTTCCATCCTAGTTGCGTTATTATGGTATCAAAACACTGAGGTTCTTGGCTTGTAAACACAATGAAGAACATTTTCAAAAGCTGTATTTTTCACTACTATAATATTCTTCTTATAACTAGCACCTACTAAAAAGCAAAGAGCATACAAATCTTAAATTAGCCCCAGGCTTTGCTAGGAATTTTTTAACGACTCCATGGAAAACATCAGCCTCAAAGACTGCTTAGAAATGTATTATACTAGTGAGGTGAAAATCTGCACTTTCAACTTCATTGTTACATTTGGAGTATCTAGGTTGGTCTTTTCCCTCATAATATGGAAACTGATTTAAAATGTTGTCTCCAGTGTCCTGACCGCGACTCACAAAGCATTGCATTACCTAACCCCCAACTCCTGCTGCTGGTTCGAGCTACCTACCTCCACATAGCACCTTTCTTCTCACAGTGAGGTTGACCTGCCCATTCCGAGCCGCATGGTGCATAAGGTCAATGACGTAGCGGTGGGTCTTTCCAGCCACTGGAATTCCATCCACATAGACGAGCTCATCTCCTGGGTGTAGGCGGCCATCTCTGTCAGCTGAGCCCATGGCAATGACAGCTCCGATCAAAATCTAGAGAAGCAGTGAGAAGAAAAGAACATTTATGTTTCAAACTTTCTTTCTTCCTTCCTATGTATGTATGTAGTAATTTAGTGGAATATTTTATACTCTCTTTCTACCCCCTGAGCATGTACTTGAAAAATGAAAAATGAGAGGCTGAAAGGATGCTCTTCTAACTCTTCCAGATTGCTAACTCCTCTTAGAGAAACAGATGTTTTGAACTTGCTCTTCATGGCCATAAAGTTTGGGGGACACCTGCTAACTGGCTCATAAGTTACCACCCTTAACTCCAAATGTCTGATGCTACTGGCACTGCACACGGGCTCTAAAATGAAACAAACTGGGGATGAAATCCTAGCTCCAGTTCTTTATTTGTGTGGCCACAGGCAAGGCCTTTGCACCTCTGCAAGCCTCAGTTGCTTCACCTGCAAAATGGGGAAATAAAATAATAGGACCTACTTTACGGAACTGTTGGGAGATGTGAAATAAACAGCACGTGGGAAGCATTTAACTTTGCTCAGGGTGCATAGTGAGCTCTTGAAAAGTGTCAGGGGAAACTAAGTGCTGTGTATTATTAAATTCAGATAAAGGTTCAAAATGCTTTTCATCTTTTAATTTCTATTTTGCTTTGAAAAGCTGGAGGTACGGAGAAAAAACAAAACAAAACAAAGCAGAATTCGTGGCTGACTTTCCCTGGACAGTTCATTTCAGTTCAGTTCAGTTGCTCAGTCAAGTCTGACTCTTTATAACTGCATGGACTGCAGCAGGCCAGGTTTCCCTGTCCATTGCCAGCTCCCAGAGGTTACTCAAACTCACTTAGAGTTGGTGATGCCATCCAACCATCTCATCCTCTGTTGTCCCCTTCTCCTCTCACCTACAATCTTTCCCAGCATCAGGGTCCTTCCAAATGAGTCAGTTCTTCGCATCAGATGGCCAAAGTATGGGAGTTTCAGCTTCAACATCAGTCCTTCCAATGAATATTCAGGACTGATTTCCTTTAGGATTGACTGGTTAGATCTCCTTGCAGTCTAAGGGACTCTCAAGAGTCTTCTCTGACACCACAGTTCAAAAGCATCAATTCTTTGGCACTCAGCTTTCTTTATAGTCCAACTCTCACATCCATACGTGACTACTGGAAAAACCATAGCTTTGACTAGATGTACCTTTGTTGGCAAAGTAATGTTTCTGCTTTTTAATACGCTGCCTAGGTTGGTCATAGATTTTCTTCCAAGGAGGAAGCATATTTTAATTTTATGGCTGCAGTCACCATCTGCAGTGATTTTGGAGCCCCCCAAAATAATGTCTCTCAGTTGAACAGATTATCTACTTTAAAAACTCAGTCAAATCTTCTCCAGGGACTTCCCTGGTGATTCAGTGGCTAAGACTCTGAGCTTCCAGGGCAGGGGGCCTGGATTCGATCCCTGGTCAGGGAACTAGATCCCACATGCTGCAACTAAGAGTTCATATGCTGCAATGCAGACTGAAGATCCTGCATACCGAAATGCAACCAAATAAATAAATAAAATTTAAAAAAATCTCCAGATTTTTGCTCTGTTTCTTTGAATATTTTCTAGGAGAACATCCCTACACAAAGGATGTCCCCAGTTCTGCCTGCTGCCTGCAATGCTCTGCTGTTAAATGACAACTGTATCAGGAAGTTTGGAGGTACACATTTGGGAAATGTGCATACTGTCATAAAACCTGAACTGGGGACTGCAATGAAAGGCACAAGTTAAGTTTTCTTATTTCCCATTAGAAACACTCCAATTAGTGTCCATTAGCAAGGCTTTTTTTTTTTTTTTTTTTCTGTCACAGAGGGAAGACAGTAGCACTAAGTACTTTAGTTTTGCTTTTAAATCTACAATTTTTCCAACTCATGGACAACAGAGTTCAAAGGAGTAGATTTTCTTTTCCCAAGCGGCTTAGGCTCACAGCATCTGAAAGCAGTGGGTATCATTAGTCTGATACTATTACAGAGGCTATATTCTAGGTTGTATTTTAAGTCTTTATAAAATGATCCTTTGTTCACAGATTGATTTCTTTCAGACACTAATTTCTCTGAAATCTCAGATCTGTGGATTCCAGTTAATTTGCAGTTGGTCCATCGTGACCAGCAGGCTTACATGTCTTCAGGTTTGTCTTCCTACCTGGTCACACTGCTCAGTGTGGTCTGTCCACACAGCCACCAGATTTGAATGTCCAGGCCTTCTCAGTTATATGCGAAATTATGGCCTGGAGAGTTTTCTTTTCCTCCTGAGGACTTCATATTCTTGGTTCACTGAACAGAAATGAAAATCCACCCTCCCCCCACCACAGCTATTTTTTCCCTATTCCTGGGGGATGGGAATAGGGAAGTGGGGAGTAGGTTTGCTTCCATGTTGAATATTGGTGCTCCGATGACTGATTCATTACTGCTGTCATGAACTATGCCCATCTGCTGTAGTCCAGCAGTCAGGCAGGCTTCTGATATTTTCCATTTTCCCTTATCATCATGCCAGCCTGAATTTACGAGTTTCTTTCTAAAGATGGTCCAATCTAGTCTTCAAAAGATTCAACCCACTATGGAGCACTTCAAAGATTTAGTAAGTGCTTTGTGCAAAAACCAGTTAAAATGAATGTTTATGTTTTTCCACTGCCCTGTGAAGAGCTGCATTTGGCTGGGTTAGCCCAAAGAAAATGCTTCAACCTTTAACTTTCTTGTGTGCCTCAGTGGGAGAGCTTACAGCTAGGAATAGAGAAAAAATGGCTAGTGAAATTCTTAGCTTAATTACCACCATTGAGCTGTAATTTTGATTCTAACTCATGAAAAGGAGTAAAAAAATAGGTTACAACTAAGAGCTAACATTGCAATTGGGCCCTCTACAAAAATAGCAAAAACAAAATTTCACTTCGGAAAATTCTCACACCTCTCCTGCTGTGGGAAAACAGCAAAGAAATACTCTTGAAGTTATCTTCCGTATGACTAGTTTAACAGCATCCATTAAACAGAGAATCCCAGTAAAACATCTGTTTTTTCTATTTGCTTGCTGTGATATGAAGTACTCTCCTCACTAAGCAATTCATTTATCTAGCAAATATTCATGGAGTTTAGGGATGCTTCTAGGTGCTAGGAACCCTTCAGTGAACAATAAACAAAAATCCCCATCCTAAAGAGTCATTCCAGTAGTCAGACAGTAAAGAAACATAAAAAAAATATGTTGTGTGTTAGTAGGCATGTACCGTGGAAAAAAATACACCAAGGTAGGATGTTGGGTGGGTGTCAACTTTGTGGCTGAGGTGGTGGTAGGGCAGATTAGAGCAGGACTCATTGAGAAGCTGACATCTGAGCAAAGACTGAAGTTCACTGGACACACTTTTTTTTAAACTTGAAGGTTTAATCTTCAATCTTCAATTTGTTCCACCAAATCTTACATATTCACTTATAGTGTATTCAACATACTACTTCAACATAGCTTATTATGTATATTGCATAATTATTATATGTATATGTATTATTATATAATTAGATTGTATAATCCATCCTCACTTGTTTCAGAAAAAAGTTGCTCTGGTTAAGAAACAAGCTTGCGCTGAGTTGAGCATGGGGACTGGAGTGGCGTTAGGGCTGCTCGCCCATGAGTCACATACATGAGCCACACTCGCTCCTTCCTTCAGGAGCTGCTGCCTTTGCTGGGAAGAGGCTGACCACCTACACTGTCTCTGCTTCTGGCTCTCATGCTGCTGGTGTCCTTTAGCCTTTGGCCAGTTTGCACCTTCGTGCCCTGTGTTTCACTGCTGACACAGAGTCAGCTCTGTGTATCTATTCAGGAAAGAAAATAATCCACTTTTTTTCCCCTTTAATTCAAATATGCTTTGTACACTTGACACATTTGAGTAGTTTATTTCCTATCTGCCACTGGAACTGCAGGGACTAGATAATCTATGATTCCTTCTTGCACTGTAACTCACATTGACTTCCATATATATATATATATATATATATATATATATATATAAAATTATATAAAATGTATATATATTCTTCTGTTCATCTAAGTTCTTGAAAACATACCTCAGAATATCTGATCCTTTAAATCAGTAAGTCTCAAACTTTACGGTGCACATGAATCATACTGTGTGCTTGTTAGAATTCTGCATTTACCCTGAGAGCCTGATTCTACAGGCCTGGAGTGGCACCTGAGACTCCACAAGCCTACGAAGCTCCCAAGAGGTGCTGGGTGGCTCTGGTCTCTAAATCTGACACACTCTGAGTAGTAAGGTTCTGAGTGTTCTCATTTGGTCCGGTGGCCACAGAGTCTATGGTATCACCGGTCATGTTCTATGTTCACTGAAGGACCTTCCCTCTGGTGCCTGGCTTGAGCCTCCTGTCCCATTGCACTGGTCACTTCCAAGTCTGCTGAGTGCATGGTCAGGGCTCCCTGACCCATCAGTCTATATTTTCCTTCTGGCCTTGGTGACCCCTGGCTCCACTGGTTAGTGAGCCTTCCCAGCAAACACTCCACTCCTCACCTCCCTCTGACCTCACTGGATCCTTCAACCTCTGAGGACACTTCAGCCCCACTCATCAGCTTTCTCACTGGTCTTGAGAGAGTTCTTTATCCTGCCTCTCTTGCTTTGGCCCTGAAGGAACAACTCTGTGGAAAAACAGATCAAGAAAGACCCTCCTCTTTCCCAACCAACCCCCCCGCCCCACATTCTCCAAACAACTGATCTGGCCTTATCTTTTCAACTGTCTTCTCTAAAAAAGCAAAAGAAGCAAAACCTCTACAGCTCTACTTTATCTTACAGGCTGTAAGGGCACAGAACAAAATGAAGTATTTGAATTGAAATAATAGCAATTCACATTCAAGTGGTTGATATCCCCATAAGCCAGGGAGAAAACTAACACACACACACAAAAGAGAACAAAAACTAAGAAACAAAACCCAAACCACCTCTGCAGTCCTTTGAGTTAGGCTTTAATTCTTTCCCAATACTACCTAATGTCAGTCTAAACCCAGCAAGTCTGATCTGCAGTAATTATACCCAGGGCAACTTGACAAGGTGGCAAGCAGATTTCAGGCTCTTGCTTTCTGAAACTCTTTCACAAGTTTGCACTGGACCCTCATGCCAAGGCCTACGTCTATCAGCTCTCTTTCCACGCACAGTTTTTCTCCACACAAGCCTTTCTCCACTGCAGTGTTTTCCAAGCCTTTTCATTTTGATGCTTTCCCATCTCTTTTCAGATCACAGCTGGAAATCTCATTTTCATTCCTTTGTGGCAATTTTTTATTTCTTTCTATCTCTATTGTTATTTAACTGTGAAAAGTATTTCCTCTTGCAGGAAAAATGCCCATACGCTTTGTTTGAGCTAGGGTCCTGCTGTTCATTATTTGCCAAAAGCCGTGCTGTCGTGTTTAATGTGCACCATGAGATATCAATACCATTTCATCTACGTGGAGGCAGAAACCCTCTGATATAATTTATGAGACCTCCTGCGGTTTGGGACCAAGTCACCTCACACGCCTCTCCCTTTGTAGCACAATAGCAACTAAATGAGGCTAGTGCATTTTGTTTGCATGTTATCTCTGGACTTACAGTGGAGGAAAGCAGGAAGGAAAGGCACACGGGAGATCTTTATGGTAGACTCACCTTTCCTGACATGGTCTTTCGGAGGTGCAACATTCTGGCCTTCAAGATATTACATTCTGGCTTTGAATGCAACAGGGAGATTTAGGCTTCTACTTTATGGTTTAACTGTAAAATTGTAACTTGCAGCCTGATTGTGTTTTAAATTATTCAAATGAAAGAATAAACCAGAGTAAATCCAAATAAATGCAATAAGGATAATCAGCAAAGCTTGTAATCTGAGAAGGCTTATCGTAAATACTGGATGCCTGCCCACTGGAGCACAAAGTCAATGTTCAGAAGGGTTGGGAACCTGAGATCCTGTCTTCCCACCCAGTAGAAAGCTGTTCTGAGGCTGGATGGTGACCATACTGCACTCACACACCCGAGCTTCATTCTGAGCAATATGTGTTTCATTTGGGTAACAATTTCATTGTTTCTGTTGTTACTGCTTTTGTGCCAGGTGAGGTTCAACTAGGCCTTTCCCTTCTTGAACCAGCTGATGCTATACCTTCCCTGTGACTTAGTCATGCAATCCCTTTTACCTCTGAAGAGGGGGAGATGTGTGAAGGGAATACGGTGCTGTGAATATGGTGCTAGTTTACCCACAAAGCAGACAAGCATGAGCCTATAGGGGTAGGAGTGTCCAGCAAAGTAAGCAGTAAGAATTGTGTATCTCAAAGACTGTATTGAAGTAAGCATTATGAGAAGAACTGGAACTTTGTTATTTCCTCTTACATTTATTTTGCAGTTTAATCTTTTACTTGCATTTATATATAGGAAAGGACTTGATTGTATTTCAGGGCCTAAAGACCATTTATGAACCTGACTCAGTCTTGTGTGTGTGTATTAGTCACTCGGTCATGTCCGACTCTTTGCAACCCCATGGACTGTAGCCCCCCAGGCTCCTCTGTCCATGGAATTCTCCAGGCAAGAATACTGGAGTGGGTAGGCATTCTCTTCTCCAAGGGATCTTCCCAATCCAGGGGTTGAATCCAGATCTCCCGCATTGCAGGCAGATTCTTTACCATCTGAGTCATTAGGGAAGCCCAACTTAGTCATACTAGGTATTATTTAAGGTACATCCTTTGTATCATAAAACACAATGAGTATTTTATGGTTGTTATTTTAATACATGGTCAGAAGTATAGCTTTGCTTTTTTTTTTTCCTGTATATTAATGAACACTGTTTTTATGTTTTCACTCAGATGTATTTATACAGAATTTCTCCAGAGCCCTTTCCAAATTCCCAATATTGTGTCAACTGAAGCTGAGCTCGTGAACATCCTCTAACTGTAATCACCTAATTCAAATCTGGTGAGACTCTGCAGTGTTGAACTTGATTTTACTTATGTTGATACCCATGTTTTCTCTCCCCTGTAGTTCTGATTGAAAACATACACAGTTCTGTGGTTCTGAATAATCTCCTCACATATATCTTCTGTCATATTGCATGTTTATCTGTGAGCTGCTGCCCAAAGAGACTGGGGGTCCAATACAATTAAATAACTGAAATATTCAAGAGGAATCCAATCCATTCTAAGAAAGAGTAATGTCTCTCTCTTAAGGAAATGTGCACTGATGTATGATGATATATTGGCATGGAAACACTGGCAAGTTTTGGAAACTTAAATAGCAAGAAACACAAAACTCAGAAATTTCTATGTGAGTCCTAAAAGACTTCCTTTTTCATATCACACTGAATGATATTTCACCTCAGCCACACATATACAATATAACCCAAAGTGTAGAAATAAAGATAATTCAACTCACAGGCTGTCCAGGCTCATCTCCCCCGAGGATTCTGAAGCCAAATCCAGACTCCATCCTGCGAAGGTGAACATCCAGCTCCTTATAATCTGGACCTGGCATAAAGGAGATCCCATTGAGTAATGAATCCTGCCTCTTCCCCAACCCCTGAGGAACTGGACACACCAATGATAAATTAATTTTGTGGATGTGATTAATGAGAGTGCTGTTAAGAGTCAGTGACAAGCACAGAAATAAAATATATATATATATATATATATATATATGGTGACAAAAAAATTAGGTAGTCTCTGGATTAACAGTGACCAGCCAAGGACATTACTAGTGTATTGCCATAGGCAGTAAGAGCACACACATTTTCTGGGTAGGGTTGAGGGGAGGGGGGATCAATGCCTCTGTAATTCTTTATTTTCCTGAAAGCATTGAGATTGCCCTTGAAGATTGGCTGCCACTTTGGGGATGTTACTCTGACTAGGATGATTGTTTTAGAAGTATGAGAGAATAGATGGCAACACCCTGGAACTACCTGGTAAAGGATAGTCTAGTAATTTACTAATAGCTATTTATGATTTGATGTGTCCCATTTAGTGTGTGTGTGTGTATGTGTGTGCGTGCGTGCACGTGCATGCTGGGGGTTATAAACTTATACCTAATAGAAGTTGTCTCTTTTAAAATTGTTAAAGTTAGAAAACATAAAATTGAAACTGTTCTCTATTGAGGTTTGAGTGAAGTTTTAATTTCTTGAAAAGCTCCTTTAGGTTTCTCATAACATATTACTAGAAATTTACCTGAGTTTCAGTGAACTCGTATCCCTCAAACATTTTAAAATATGGAAGCCGCTAGTAGACTGACTGCTGACTTCATCAACACATTCAAAATAAAGTTGACGAGGGATACTTTTCTGCAGTTAGCCGAAAGAACGGAAATGTACTTAAAAATAAGCTGAGAAATTCCTTTGAATGTCATTTTCAATTTTAGAATAAATAAGCTAAAATCATAAGAAATCTTTTGACTTTTTAAGGAGCGTAGGATTTAAATAGGATTTAATCTTCTCCCTTGCCTTTGGCCCTTTGAATCTTCTTCAGGGGCAAATATCTCAATCACGAATGGGTTGTGCATACTTTCAAAACCGCTGTTAGGATGTTAATCAATAATCAGCAACTTTGGGGAATACTTATTAATGCCATCCTTTGCTTAAGAAATATTTGTGATCTCTGGGCCTTAATGGTTTAAAGGCGGTATTAAAACCGACAGAAGCAATTATTCCATTGAATGTTAAATTCTTATTATTTTATCAGGATGGTTTTGGAAATTGGGATGGGACTTCAGATGAGACTCCTCATGGGACAGGAAGCTATGTCTTAGTCATTTGGATGTACAGTAATAGTCATAGTTGGTGATGGCCTGGCGAATCTTTTCTAGAGTCTATAGTAAGTGAAGCTGCTGAAGTGAGACAGTAAACAAAGTGCAATGATATGGGGCTTGCCTTTGTGTCCTCCCACCTGGCTGTGATTTCCCAGTAATATGAGGAAGTCACGTCACTTACTTCTGAAATTTAGGCATAAGTGTGTGTCTAGTGCTCTCAAGGGGAAAAAAAAAAGCTGAATCAGGAACCTATGTACATATGTATATATCACCCAAGACTATGACTTTCATGTCCTTTTATGGCCAGATGCATGTATAACCAAAGGCCTTCCCAGTCAATGATGAATATAAAACTCAAAGAGTAATAACCAACTGAATTTCCACATCCATTAGTCATCCTTTATGAATCGTACAATCATTCATATTTTAAAGATAAGACAACTTAGCAGAATTCAGTTCCTATTAAACAGTTAATTAGACTCATGTGGTAAAAGGAAAATGAAAACTTTGCCCTATATTCTACAAGTCTCAATTGACTTTTGAGCTAAGTTTATCCCGAGATCTAGAACATCATATATGAAATCACATATTAGGGAGTGTGCTAAAACTTCAGGACTCTAGAGCAGGTGGAACAGCCCTGCAAAACCATAGCAGGTATCTATACTCCTCCCAAGGGAGGCAGAAAGGCAAAGGGAGATGACAGACGATGCCCAATCACTGTTCAAACCTCTAAAATTTGGTTATGGTATGAATGCTCACATCAATCTCTTCTTTAGGTTACTTTAGGCTTAGTGGACTATAAACCATATGTATATAAAAATTACAAAGAGAGCATGATACACTTTTGTCACTTAAAATGACAGAACAAGCATATGTTTAACCAGAACCTGCCATCTAGCTGTAGATATTCTCATTTTTGCATCGCTGCTGAGTATGGTGAGAAATTGTTCCTCCAGTGGCTTCAGCACCAATCCATACTGCATGAGGAGCTCTAAAAGGAGTTTACTGTGTGATCCATTTTATTTGCTAAGTGAAACTTCCCCCCAAGGAAATGCTGAAATTGTAACAGTCCCAGTAATGGAATTTTGAGATTGCCAACGTACTAGGGAGTTGTCTTGTGTCAGAGAATCCTGTGATACCTGGGAGAATTGGAAAGCTTTTCCTTAATGAATAATTCAGGACACTTTTTTAATTAGGAGAAAAATACAGATGTTTGCTAGTTAGTTTTATTTAACTCTAAAGAAGTAAGCAGAGCACATATTTTCTTTCCCCTGTTCTTTGTATGCACTTTGGTGACATTCTGATCTCTTGACTATTGCTCTGACTGCTCTGATTTCAAACATGGGGCAAAACATGCCAACCACATCATCTTCACCTTCCATTCTTCCAGGCCGAGGTGGCTAGTTTCATGGTACATGTATGCATAGAGAGAAGCAAAGAGAGACCCATTAGAGAAGTCTGCCACAGACGTGATTTTTTTTTTTTTCTTTGTTAATTTTGGAACACAGACTCAGAGGCTGCAGGGCATGGAAACCTAAGAGAAATAGCCAACTGGATAAAAAAGTTTAAATGATAGATTGTGCCTTAAGGCATTAGTATTGTGTGTGTGTGTGTGTGTGTGTGGGTGTGTGTGGGTGTGTAAGGAAAATAAGAGCTTTCAGAAACACAATTTTTCTTTGGTTTCTCCTTCCTTCCCCCTACCCATCTGAGTCTGGCTTTAGAAAGTAACTAAAATTACATGCACAAAGCTTGAAACGTTACCCTTCCTCCCCACTTTGTTAGCTCTCTTGAAAGATTATGATGTTTCTGACACTCTTCTTCAGTTGCTTTTCTGGTTTAAAACGACTGTAACATGCTTTATCTCTTCCCCTGTCAGTGTAAGGACTTCAAGCAAAGAAATTCAAGGGCCAGTCTTCATCCCTCTGTTTCACAATCCTCACTTCTCTCTCCAGTTGGTTTACAAACCATGTACCTAGCAGGTTGTTAGATGAGGGGGTTGGGTGAACACTCAGTGGGACCTGAGTCACTCGATGTCACTCAGTCATGCCCCCACCAACATTCTTTTTTTCTTTCTTTTCTGCCTTATTTTTTCTGTATTTACAATCTTTTTTTTTTTTCCTTCTTTTTCCTCTTCTTTTTTTGTTTGCAAAACCATCAGAGGTGCTCCCAGGCATGGCTTGGTGCAACTCAAGATGGGGCAGTGGTTGTGAAGAAATGGACTAAAACAGTCAGAAAACTCTTTGGATGTTGGCGTTCAACGGTTGGCCATGGCCAGTGTTGCTGGTTCTTTAGACATGGGTCCTGGGATCCTCGGGCATTATGAAATAAAACATCTGAAGATCCTTGTCCCAGGCGGGACTTTCCATGACTTCTGAGACAAGCTATGGGGATGGAATTTACAAGTACTGATTAATCCTGGGATCTCACTAATATTGAAAAAACTACATCCAGGTAGCAGGGCAACCTCTGTCATAATAAAGAAAAGCAGAATTTCAAAAGCTGATTCTTATTTTGCATTAAGACTCCAGGAAGACTTCACATGCTATATGTACCCTTGGTCTAGCTTCTGAAAGACATGGCTTCATGCAGAGTTTTAGGGAAAAGGATAGGTGACTGAACGCAACTGATTAATTTTGTGAACATATTCAAGCTTCAAAAATGCAAAGAATGGCATTTTTATGGATTAATTTGGCACATGGGATGCTGCTGTAAACATGTCAATTAAATTCTGGTACTTGAATCCCCTTTCATGTTTTAATTAAACATAAGCACCATGGGCTTATTACCACAGTCTGGCACAGAGAATGAATTCATTCAATATTTTTTCTACTGGAAATTTTTTTTTTTTTTTTTTTTTGCTTTTCCTCATAAAGAAATCTAGGAAAGACAGTACTAGGAAGGAATCAAAGGTAGTTTCCAAAGAACTCCAGATACAGAAAAAGTTAAACAGGAATTAAATAACTTTTATTGCTCAAATCTAACATTACCAGATCAATAACTAATACATATCTGCCTTAAAAGAATCACTTCTCTCCACTTTTTTCTCTTTATAACCTTTGGTGATATGAACATGGTCAGACATGGTTTAGCCATAGTAGAAGCCATCTCCCACTCTGCACATGGGTCTCTTCAAATAACCAGAATTTTCAGATTAAGGCAGATTTTCCCATCCTAAATACTCCCCTGCTCTCCCCATCCTTTTCTCTCTTGGATGCAAGCCTTCCCTCTTTCCTCTCTGACTTACTCTTGCCAGTCTGGTTTCTGTGCTCTTGGTATTACTGAACTGCTCTAAGGTCACTGATGACATCCTAATGAGCAAATCCAGTGGCCATTTTTTCTTTGCTCATTCTGCTTGATTTCTGGGTCTCATTTAATACTGTCAACACATCCTTTATGATCCTTGATTTCTTTTGTTTCTAAACAGGAAAAGATCTCCTCCCAGAAGCAATTTCTAGTCTTGGTTTCTGTGATACTCCATGCCCTGGTTTTCTTGTCTTTGGGTGGAGCTGTCCACTCAAAAGCCCCGACTATGGATGCATTGTTTCTTCTTAACATTCTACTCTGGTGATGGCATAATTATCTTTGTTTGTTTATAATATTCCATTATGAATAGCATGCATGAGTTGCTAAATAAATGTGTCTTAAATTTAATTGTTTCCAATCTAGTGAACCTGAAAAACCACAACACTATTCTACTATTGAGATTTCACTTAGCTTCCTAATTACATTAGGACTTCCTACCATCAATTTTGCCTAGGCATCTTATGCAGTTAAAGTTAGCAAAATACCTTACAATTATAATAAACAGATCCAAGTCAAAATCATGACAAACAGCTTGATAAAGAACATTTTATAAATATGAGAAATAGTATAGAAGATCTATTTATTTTGGATGGAGCCATAATTTTCCATAACTTGTGTGGACACTTAACAAAATATTTGGATTGGTTCTTAACCTGAAAATCTGGATTGCATGGTAGTATAATACACTCAAACTATATTAAAACTTTCCTCTTTCAAGTAAATATATATTTTGGAATAATTTTGCTCATATATCAAGGTTATCTAAGTTATTATATAAATGTAGTTCTTCTCTTTCTTCTTTTGTTTTTAAATAAAGTACATTCAGAAGCTGAGAAATGCAGAAAATGTGCTTGTTGTGGCCGTAAGCTAAGATTCAGAATCTCAAATTAAATATTGCCTTCATTTTGCACCTATAATTACTAGGTCTCATTTTCCCTCTGGTTATAAGATACTCTTAAAAACTACAAGGATTTTATAGTTGGTATAAAATATATATTATTATATATATATACAAATTGTTTAATTTATAATATAATATATATAATTATGTTTTTAAAAATTTCAGACAAAGCTAAACCAAATACTTTATGCATTATCTGAGGACAAATTGCTGAGCAATATCTTCTATATTTTCTACAAATCCAAAAAAAATGACATGGAAACTTATAGAATGAAATGATCTCAAGCACATATATTCTCCAAGGGGTGTTAGAACATGCTGAGATGGATAATGAGCTGTCATCATGGAAACACTCTAGAGATGTGTGTTGTGAGCCCACAGACCTGAAATAGTACTATTATTATGAAACATTCTTTTCTACAATTGTTTCAGTATTCTAGCTTTCAATCCAGTGGTATAAACAGCTGTTCAAAGTTCTTCTTTAGAGTAAGAAGATCTAAATCTTTCTTTTCTTCATTTCCATAAAATTAAATATTTCAGCCTAAACCAAATTAATAAATATCTTTTCAGAATAATTAGGTCAAAAAATTTTAAGTAATCTAATTATTACTAAAAGCTCTTAAGCTTCAAACTATTCTATTCTAACTTAAAATACTATCAAAATGTAGCACTTTATAATTGGCATGGTTTTAAAAAAATAAATGGCTATCAGTATTTAACTGATGTGAAAATAATTTCATTCTACCTTAGTAAAATTTCTAGTAATTTTTAAGTAAAGTGATTTCTAGTAAGTTCTATGGAAATGTCTAAATTGCAAAATTTTTGAGATACTCTAGCTTATTTCAATTATCTAGTCCAGTGCTGATCAATAAAACAAAATGTAAGCTACATAGGTAATTTAATTCTAGTAGCCATATTTTAGAAAGCAAAAAGAAAGATACAATTTTAATATTATGCTTAACCTGACATATCCAAAATACTATTTAAGTACTAACACAAAAATAATTAATGAGATATCATACATTTTTTTTTTCTTTTTTTTGGTACTAAGTTTTTGAAATTCAGTGTGGATCTTACACACTTCTTACAGGACATCCAAACTCAGAGGGGCCACATTTCAAGCACCTAGTAGCCACAAGTGTCTGGAAGCGTCTCAACTGGATAGCGTGATTTAGTCAATCTGACAGCTTCCTTTGGCACCTGGTTTTTTAATCTAGTCTTCTACTAAAGCATTTTATGAAAGAACTTAATGAATAAGTGATTGTTTTCCTTTGACTTTTGTTTGTTTCCTTGGCTGCCATATAGGTCAAATTTGATGAGACTTGCCCTCTACCTTAAATATATGCTTATGGGGTGAGTGAAATTAGCACGGTGATTATACACTAAAAAACTGATACTACTCAGAATGATTTGTTACACAAAATGGAAGACATTTCATTCACAGGACTGTGAGTACTGAGGAATACTTGCCAGAAGAATCCATTCGAAAACTGGTCCTTGGTGGCACTTGTTCTGGATGGGAAAATGGGGAATTAAAATTGAAATTCATTTATGGCATTTAAAAATTCATCTTTTTTTTTTTTTTTTGGTTGCAATTAGAACTCACCCCCAATCTTTTTCTTGTGTTTCATGATTTTTTCTCTAAAATCCATGGAGTTAATGGACAGATTTACCCTGTTTTACGTATATGAATATGTCTATAAATGTATCTCTTTCACATGCAGGCAAATGCCTGAATTCTTTCAGATCAGAATGGAAAAAAAAGATCACCATTTCCAAAAATTAAGCTTTGATTCTGATAAGAATGCTGATTTGAAAGTAAAGTTAATCCAGAACCCAAAATATGCACACAATAAATAAACATCTTTGAAATCACATTATGATATTGTGTCATCAAATATCAAAATGGAAAGTGAAAACTTCAATCAATGATTATGCTGATTTATGTACACCAGTCCAAATATTTTGATCCTTATAATTATTTGGATAGTTGAAGTTATGTATAAATAGTTGAATAAAATTGGTTTATTTTAGCAATAGGGATCCTTCATGAGAACTATGATACCATAACATGTTACATATAACATAAAAGTTTATGGACATGAGTGTAAAATACTATATATATTCTATAATGTGCATACGAAATACTATGGAAAAAAATGGGTATTTTATCATTAAAATTAAAAAATTAGAAGACCAAGTTCTGATTGCTTTCTTACTGAGCTTTGTTTGCTTCACTATTCAACACTGAAAATGAAATAGAAGCCTCTTGAGGGCGATGACAAGGCTTCCCCAGGGTACCCTGCACAGCTAGTCTCACTCGCTGTGGGGAGAAGGAAACTCCCTGCTAGGCAATCTGCATTTTCACAGGAAATTAGCTCTCCAGCAAAACTGTTATTTTTTAAAAAACCTCTCTGTTTAGTGTAACTGCTTAGGACTATGAATTGAGAAATATTCTTTAATCATAAAGATAGAGCTATAACAGGGATGGAAGATCGTGCCCTTCTAAACATTTCCATTAGTTGTAAAAGTGACATCATAATCTTTATACTATCATAATCTCACTAGGACCTACTTGCCATCCAGCAATTACACTCAGTTTACTGCAGCCCCGATGGTCTTATTTTTAATCATGAAAGTACTTTGGGTTACATTGTCAACTTGTGCTACCACCAAAATGCTTTGACAAACTAACTTTCAATCAAGGACTGATTTTAGAATTTACTTCTCGAATTTCCATCCCCTTTTATCCCCTGTCTGAGTCCCAGAGCATTAAGTTTTAAACTAGTGAATTAAATGAATTTATAAACTATCAGGTTGAATCTAATTTCTAAAATACAGGGGAAAAACGTATCTCCAACCTAGCTTTTATTTCACTATCATTATTACTTAGCTATTTCTTTCTCTATTAAAAGGAACCTGTTAGAAATATAATACCATAGTTATTTACAAAGTTACTGAAAAATATTATTTTTGAAATTAGATTTCCAAAATAAAATTTACTTATGAAAAACAGCAAGCACACTTAACTGGATTTACTGACTCCTTTACCAACATACTCTAACTGCAAAGTGATGCACAATGTGATATATCAGAAACTCCAGCTGAAAGGCAATTTTTTTCCACAGATTAAACCATAACATAAATTATAGTAAAGACAGCAATAATGATTTTCCTGAACAAAGTACAGGAAATTAACCTTCACTGTACAGTTGCAGACTTTTTTTAATGCTCATTTCCCTCATGAAGTGTTTTTTTATCTTTGTAAATTTTATTTTATTTCTGACTGTGCTGTGTGGCATATGAGATCATAGTTCCCTGACCAGGGATCGAACCTGCATGCCCTGCATTGGAAGCATAGAGTGCTAACCACTGCATTGCCAAGAAAGTCCCAATAGAGGATATTTTAAATGATGATGCTATTAAATTTTTCTGGTCTTTTTATGATTCTAATGTTACAGTCACTGGTAAAAGTGTCTGAACATTTACATATCATCTTATTTTGATTTTTCACTAAAATAAGATAGTGTTCCAGAGAACATTTGTGGGTGGTACTGTACTATCCATAGGCCACTGGACACCAGCAATCTCCAAGCACATGTGGCCAGGGCTTGATCTAGCTGTGTTCAGACATGTGGATGTTCTAGAAACCAAGGTAGCTGTTTATGATTACTGAATAGCTGCTTGCTGCTATGGAAGCCATCACTTTATCTAAACCTTCCCTAAACTATTGGTGTTTCCAGTTTGACTGTATTGAATATTTAGTCACAAGGGCAAAGGAGACTGGAGACAAGAAGGCTCAAGCAGAAGCGCTTGCACGGGCTGTGGAGCTCTGGTTCTGAGCTCAGTGCATCTTGTGCATCTATCTTGTGTGCTGTGGTCACACCATTGGTTTCCATTTAGGGTCTCAAGTGATGTGTTGCAGTGAATAATATTTTTACACTACCCCAGCTTTCCAAATGGCTTTGCCACTAGGATGGGAGACAGTGCTAACTACAACCCTTGCTCACTAATAACAAGGAAAGAGGAGCAGAAAAAAAGAAGATAGTTTAGAAATACAACCACCCATTTAAGATGTTATGAATTACACATGCATTACAATCCCTAAAGAACTCCACAATGAACAACAAAAGTGCAGGATAAAAGCCATAGATGTGAAAAACACAATGGTCCATTTTTGATCAGCTATGAATTATAATGTCTTTTCAAATATAGTACTAAAAACAGTCTTGTAGCCTTCCTTCATTATGCTCTTTAACTGGCCTGTGGTTACTCTTGATTGCTACCTTCAGCACAAAACTCATTGCTTATTACGGATTAATGCTTCCTCATTTCTCGAAAGAAAAACTGATTGTGTGAGCTCATTTTGAAGAAATTCCAGAGGAATTTATGTTGTAAGGAGGTCCTACCAGAAGGCACATTATACTATATGGAACCCTCACTCTTTTACAGTCCTATGTTTGAGTGATGTCTTACTGCAAAGGAGTATGGACATGTTGTACCTCATAAATTGTTTATTTCTAATAACCAAGGTTCAATGTGAAGAGAAAAAAGTTTGAACAACTTCAGTCATAATTCACCTTGGGTTCCTACTAAGGGACAGAATCATGAGGGAAGAGTTTCAGGGAACAAGGGGTTTTCTTCTCTGTCTCTTTTTGTTTTCACTGGCTTGCCTGCTCCAGCTTCTGAGATTGCAGTGTGGAGTGTGTTCAAGAAATGGCCCCATGAGGTGAGGGGACAGACTCTAAAATAAGTCTGAATTAGAGAAAAATGAAGTAGCAGGACATGGCTCTCATTCATAAATTATCACGTTCCTTGGCATGATCACAGTCTTATTTTGTAAGATTCCAAAGTGAGCCACACTCATTTCTTTGGGAAGCACTTTGTATTCCCTTGCATTAAAAAGAGGAGCCAGTATGGCCATTTTTCTGCAGTTATGTGAGTACAGTCTGTCATAGGAGCAGAAAGACAGACAAAGTTAACTCTTTTTTGGTCCTGTGATTATTGCGATGATGAATCTGATTTATTCTCTGTGATAAGAATGAGAACTTCTCTTCACTTAGATTAGTGAAGCCTCACCACCTACTTTTTCTACTTAGTTTGTCATGCTCTGGATTTGCACATTTGCATAGTTTTCTGTGTATGGAAGGAGTTCTCTGGGTGTTTGGCTACCAAGACCAGGCACTACATACATCTTTACCTCAAATTAGGGATAAAAGATGTATGGACAAAACCTCAGGAAGCCAAATAAATCAGTTTGAAAGAAATTATTTATCTGATTAGGCTTTAAAATTTGTATTCACAGCCTGTATATTTAGATATATGCTTTTCTTGGACAGTGATGATGTCTATCTCTTTAACAGACTATGTAGTAAAGGAAAGTTATATAAGTTATCATTCAATGAGGACAATCTTCAGTGTTAAACGGAGCTACTAATTATACCAGGACAACACAGAGTAGGACTCTCCCAGGCAAATGGCATGCATAGTCACCCTAGATGGTCTTCGGGTAAGTAGGGCATTACAAACTGTCTCCTATCATATTAGAAATATGTGGTTGAAACAATGATGTAAACACATATAGAGAACAAATGGGAGGAGGAGATGGGAGGGCAGAAGGCAGTAAGGATCTTTAGAAATAGTCTTTTCCCCTCAAAGTCAGAAATGGTGTAGGGAGCCCAACATTTAGAATGTTCGCGTACAAACCGAGACAATTCAAGCCCTTCATCTTGTGACTGCAAAGAAAATTAAAGTCCTTCTTTCATGAGATTTATGGGAAAAGGGCAGAGAAGGGAAAAGTTAAAAATAGCATGGCTTATCTCATTACATAACGGTGGGTATTTTCCTCTGCTTTCAATTAAAAAAAATCCAAGTAATGGAAACAGCGAGAAGTCAATTATCAACAGAGACTGTTACACAAAGGAAAGTGAGACTTATCTAAAAGTCTTGGATAGAGATGGGGGTGGGTAGATTTTTGCTGTTTTCTGGGAATTTCCAGTAATAATATAGGGTGTCTTGAAAAGCTAACATAGCACTTGAAAAACTAACATGAAAACCCGGAAACCCCACTGGTCAAAATTTCTCTTGGGACTTTTTAGGCATGGTTCTTCTACCATGTTTATAAGCTTATGTGGAATAAAGTTAATCAGGAAAATATTTCTTTTTGCGTAGAGCTTGCCGGTAAGAATTAATGCTGCTGCTGCTGCTGCTAAGTAGCTTCAGTCATGTCCGACTCTGTGCGACCCCATAGACGGCAGCCCGCCAGGCTTCCCCATCCCTGGGATTCTCCAGACAAGAACACTGGAATGGGTTGCCGTTGCCTTCTCCGAAGAACTAATGAGATTTTGATAATTAAAAGATGTTTAATGCAAGACATTCTTCTGATTAAATATCAGTTCTGAACATGGAATGAAAAACAATGGGTCTAATTGTCTAATTATATTTAAACTATTGTCTGTATCAGTTGAAACATTTTGCATGTTAAAATACAGATAATTATTCACTGTTACATAATACAATGTCATTCAGGAATTGCTTTCCTATGTTTGTGTCCCCAATTTTACTGTAAGCTTCATGTGAGTGGAGATTATGTCTTGTGATTTTTCTCTCGTGGAGTGCCCAGCAGAGTTCCAGACACACACTGTGCTTCATACAGTCTTGTTGATTGATGCGGAGCCTGGGGCTGCCGCCTCTGGGCACTCTGCCTGATGCTCTGCAATCAGAGGCATTGCCTGGCCTGCCAGATGGAAGAATATTCTTTTTCTCAAGTCCCATGTCATCATAAGAAGATCTTATGAGGACAAGAGGTGTTTCTAGCTTTTCCTTTCATAAGCATGTACATGCCATGTTCTGTTTCCTGTGGCTCTAGTATCCTACGGTTGTCTTTGTTTATTTAAAATCACAGTATTTTTCCTCCCAGGAAAACATCTTTATTAAGATGTCCTGTGCATGCACATTAAAATGTCAGCATAATATAATTATGAGCCAAATGAGGCGCAACACCATTTACATCATTTGATAAGTTTCCATCATTTGCAGGGGATTAGTAATTTGAATCCAAATACTTCTTGACAGACTGGATGTAATAAACATTCTATAGCTCTGTAGAGTAGAAGCTTGTGGATGCAGGTACACTCTTTTATTTGGTAACTGCAACCCAGTTTTAAACATGAATTAAAAAAAAATCTGCTCAGCATCAGATTTCATTGTAAAAGAGGATACCATGAGATCATTACAGGTCAAAGAAAATGTGAAAAGACTTGGTTTAGACACTTTGGTTAGGATTCCCTTCCATACTTTCCTTGGTCCCACTGATTTTTCTCCTAGGAAACAGTTCAGAGGTACAGAATAAAAGGAGTCCCACCTAAATATTATGCATGTAATTCAAAAGAACAGAGTGGCTCAATATGGGCCTTTTGTTTGGATGCATACCTTTTATAATGGTTAAAAAACATCAAAACTATTAGAAGATGATGAGAAATAGACTGAGCTTTCCCTTCGTTCATTAAAAGAATGTATTTTTGGCATTTTTCTAAAAAATTAAAAGAGATAATGAGACTTTTTCACACTTGGAAACAGGATATGGATACAGGGCAAAGGTCTATGTGAAGCTGAGAAAAGCAAAGTGAATTGATCAGTTATCCAGAGATCAGAGAAAGTGGTGCTATTTTTTTTTTCTTTTCCCTTTGATTTCCTTAATCTTCAGAGCAGAGCTTTTCTTACCTTGACATGATTTCTGTGTTTCATTCACACTCCATTTAGTGTTACAAAATAACAGAACAGAGAGAGAAGGATGGGAAAGAAAATGGCTCTTTTGGCTCTTAAAAGTTGTGACCTGAAAACATCATTGTGTCCTTGGAAACATTAGAGAGAGCTGAGAAAACAAGACAGAGGCAGTGGGGAGGTGGGGGGGAGCAGCAATGAAAGAGGTCCCAGCAGAGGCATAGGCTTGGCTCTGATGGGAGTGCAGGGGCATGGGGCGGGCAGTCAGGATGTTTGTTGTTCAAGTGGCCGCACACACAAAGGGGTATAGAGCTCCCAGAGGAGGACTGAAAAAGAAAGTCATGGAGGTTAAGGCGGATTGGTTTGCGAGGTTTGTCACAGGTGAGGAGTGGAAAGGCAATGAACAGAAGGACCATTGCAGGGGCTGGATAAAGAAATCAGAATTTGTTCAGGGTTAAAAGAAGGTCATGCACCATTCCTTTCCACAAAGAGCATTAGACACCATAAAGAAAATACAGAATAAACAACAACACTGCCTTTGTCTTGAATAATAAAGCTTGCATTGGTCAGGAAACCACAAAAGGATGGAAGCAAATGACTAATGAAGGGGCAAAAACAGAAGGAAGCATCTCTTGAAGTTCCCTAAAGGTAACCACAAAATTCAGCAAGCAAGGACAGGAGGATATGTTCCACCTTCTGAGTTAGGACTTCTCCTATATCCTGATCTCTACTCATTTACACTTATTTTTCTTATCTCCCAGTTAGTGAGAACAGGACATAGAGCTCAACTTGGGTGTCTCCTCATGGTGCTAAAAAGGTCAAGTAGGCATTTAATAAGTACTTGATTACTGAAGTAGAAAAAGTATTAAGAACTGTGTTGAAATTGTTTCTATTTTTTCAGTATAATGACCGTTAACACTATGAATTCATAGTCTGTATTATACAGCGAAAAAAAATTCTTTATTCTATCAGAGCAAAGACATTCTAACTACAGAGTCCTTAAAAACATTTTAGTTGTTCAGCCAGAAGGAGAAAAGTAAAATACAACAGCACTGACACAGCCAATTATTTTTAAAAGAGTGGCAGGGGTGGTGGTGGCAGGGGGGAGGTTCATTTTGATGAGAGTGATTTCTCAATGGCCTGCTGTCCTAACTAGTTCATCAAGTAAAATTACTTTTACAGAGAGTTGTAGAGGATGGGGAAAGGGTATTATGTCTACTTTCCCCCTTACCAGCTGGGCATGTAATTCTCAGCCTCTGAGCTCATCAAAGAGTAAGCAGATTTGAGATCCTCTGAGATCACACACAATTTAAAACTTGCTATTCATGCTTCAGATGATAAAGGTGGAAAGAAGACATTGGTGGAATACCGAAACAAAGGAAGTCAGCAGACTGTAAACAGGAGCCCCAGGAACCAAACCCTGCTCTCTAGGCTAGTTTTCTCAAGCCATTACTCAAGTTCATATCATACTGTGTATTTCCTTCATAGATTATACATTCAAGCCATTTGGATTCCTGTTCTTTAATGTTCAAAAAGAGATGATCTGTTAGGTGGTGGAAAGTGGCTCAGTGAATGCATATGCAATATTAAAAACCTCTGTTTTCTAATATTTATAAAGTACAGTGAAATAATTTTGGAAGACTTTTAAATAGGGTGACAAGTGCCAACATGAGATTTTATGACTCAACTTTCAAATGGACCCCAGTGCATTAAACAAGAAGCAGAAATTTCAGGTAGAAATGATTGGCACCTGCTCTCTGCTGCTTTTAGAACCATTACTTTCACCATCATGAGTTGGAAGGACTTGGTTGACATTTTAATCACATTCCTAAAATCTTCAGTGACTGCATTCATGCTCTAAGAAAATCTATGCTTCAGACTAAGATCAGATTAAACATAAAAATCCTAACTATTTCTTCTTATTATCTGGTGGCTTAAATAAAGCTAGTCGTCTCTTTCCCTACTGCCTACCCTTTGTCCCCTTCTCACCCTACATTCCTGATTTTCTTAAAGGATTTAGGGAGAAAAGGAGGAAACAAAATTTAAACTCAAAAGATATGAGCTCTTTTTGAGTTGACATAGATTTTTTTTCTTTTTTAAGGAAAAGTTTAGATCAGCTGGCTTTACTTTAGAGATAGGTTTTGAACGTCAAAACATAAAATCACACCAGATCATTCCAGCCTCAATAAATCCCCCGGCAGGGCTTCAGCTATTTGTAATACGCTCTTGTTTTATGTGGCTTTCACTTACGCCTACTTTCATAAATGGCTCTCGATTTCTCGTAGAGCTCATATGGGTCAGGCTTCCTTGGGTCAAAGGCCTCTGTTGAGTCAGGAAAGGAACTCCTGTGAAGGGCGGGCGGGAAGGGCAGGTTCTGTGGTATGGCCGGAGCAGATAAACTCGTTTGAGGACTGCCTTGGTTCTCCCATCGGTCCATTATCTGTAAAGCCAAAGAGAACAGAGAAGATGACTGATAATGAACTCTTTCTTGCTGTTTCCCTTGTCAAATACCACAGCCCTCACATTTAAGTTCGACTTCCTTGTCCTGCAGACTTTTCTTTTACAAAACATTCAAAACTTTGGTATAAGTGCCTTGAAAGAAAAAATTATATTTCTATATAATAAAGCACCATAGATGGTTATAAATACATGCGTTGCTTGACTTGTGAATGCAAACTTTCATAACCTTGTCACCTACCAGCTAGTAATTTTCAGCAAATCACTTAATCTCTCTGAATCTGTTTTTTTTTTCTTCCTATAAAATAAGACACTGTATGTATTTCAGGATAATTTACCTGTAAGTGCTTATAACTATATGGTATTGTTCCTTTTCTAAGATGGCTCCAATTCATGACACCGTTTTTACTGAAGAAGAAAATAGTCTGCAGGTATTTACTTGACACCTATACACATCCAAACCACTTCCTATACTTGAACATTCAATCACTTTCCTCATGGTTGATAAGTAATTATACAACCCTTTGGGGTTTCTGAATTGTTCAAAGTCTTCTATGAAGCTTCATTTACTGCTGATCTAGTGGTTTCTTCTCCAAAATGCTGCTGCTGCCACCATCATGATTTATTCACAATCTGTAGAGTACTTTTTAGTTCACCAAGCTCTTTCATTTACATTATCTTCTTTGATTGTCACTATAGCCCTGTGAGGTAAGGTGGGGACTCATTTCTTTTTATCAAGGAGAAAGCCACGTTCACCAAGATCACCTGTTTACACGACCAACTTAAACAACCAATTGATTTCTCTTTCAAACTCAACTTCAGCTTTTCCGCTTTGACTAAACCTGTTGTGTGTAGAATGAGATTAGGGTACCCTCTTGTTTGAAATTCTGCACTAAGTGAGTGTAGTCCTCAGGATAAACGCCCCTTTCTAGTGGGCATGGCGGCTCTCCAGCTGATCCTCTTTCTCATCTCCACTGATGGTCCCACCTCTCATTCCCTAGAACCCATCAGGTTCTCTCCCTTGCATTTTTATTTCTTTTTCTGCCTGCAAAGTTTACCTATTTTGCACTCTTCCATCTCTCATCTTCATTATACCTGGCTACTAGATTCAGATGAGACTCCTCCCCCAGAAGGCCTTCACTGACCATTCCTGATCTGGTTACTTGTCCCTCCTGGGTGCTCCCACGGTACCCACTACCTACCCCTCACACTCAAGTGTAATCGCAAGTCCACCTTTGTCTCTGCACATAGATGATGCTGGGGACAGAGAATGTAGGGGACATAGTCTCTCTCATTGTTGCATTATCAACACACAGCAAGTACTCAGAAAATGCAAATTTAGTGAATGGACGAAATCAATAAAATATGGTCACCTGTTCTTTCTTGAAGACCAGTTTTGATACACACTTGAGCTTGGCAGGATCATAACTTTCTAGTCTCTACTGTACTGTCACTGCTTTTGTTTTCATAACAGCTATTGTTTGGTTAGGGCTTCAATGCCAGCTGTCACCTATCAACAATATATGTTTTAAAGCTGGAGAGGATGTGAGATAGCATGTAACACAAAGGTCCCTGTGACCCACTTATGTACCTAGGATTGTGGCAGGGGTTGGACCACTCAGCAAACTGGGCAAGGAATGGGTCACTGACCTTTCTCTCAGTACTACTGGAGATAAGGCCTGAATAGTTGAGCTTTTTTAAAATTCATATATTGACATTCTAACACCCATGGTAACACTACTAGGAGGTGGAGCTTTGGGGAGATAATTAGGTCATGAAGCTGAAGCTTTCATGAATGGAATTGGTGCCTTTATAGAGGAAACCCCAGAGAACTCTGTAGTCCCAAGAGCCAGGTGAGGTTACGGCTGTCTAGGAGGTGGGCTCTCACCAACAATGAATCTTCCGGTGCCTTCATCTCAGACTTTTGGCTTGCAGAACTATGTGAAATATATTCCTGTTTTTATAAGACACCAATCTATTTTATTATAGCTTTCAGAAGAAACTAAGACACTTGGCTTCATTTTAATTTGTTTTCTTTATGGGCTACTGACCAAGATTTCATTTGAACAAAGGTTCTATAACTAACAAAGATGGAAAACCCCTAGCTGAGTTCAACTCCCTAATATTAAACATGATCTCTAGGAGCACAGAGAGGTCCAGCAGCTGTCAGTGCCCGACCCTGGGTCAAAGACAAATCTATAACTATAATGGGAGTCCTTTTTTTCCTTTAACATAATAATACATTGAGGGGAATAATTGGTAAATTTGCTTAGAGTCCTGGCTAATTTTCTACTCAGTGACCTTTTGCTCCCATTTGGTAAAAATCTTTAAATATGCACTTCATAATTCACTTGAAAGTAAAATTTGCCTAGAAAGCCATTGTAGGTTCCTTTGGTCATCCATTCTCTGTGCCTGTGCTCTGACAGGAAGACCTACACTATGGCTAAAGGCATATTCTTTTTTTATTTTTCATTTTAACTGACTTCAGGCATGTGGGTGCATTTTGGCTGTGACTTTCTCCCTTCTGTTTTCAAACATAAGATACTTAATTCTAAAAAGTAAATAAATTAGAAATATGGTCTGAATTGCTGAGTATCCCACTTGTCATCAAAGGGCTTCAGCAAATGTCTATTTATTTCTCCTATCATCCACGGAGGGTTATCTGATTCTCCCATAAGTCTTGTTAGTATATATATTGTTCATGTACAGTCACTGTAGCAAATATGCTTCAGGTGAAATATTAGTATTCTAAAAAACATTCTTAACACTACAAAATAAATAATGCTTTTGACACTATTTAGGAAAGTTTCTGTGGCAGATAGAAAAATTCTACAATGTCTACAGCACGGAGATGGAGAAATTTGTTGAGTCCAGTTCATGCTTAGTAAAGCATTCACAGTGTCTTGCTGTGACATTAATCAACCCTCGAGGCACTCTGTCAGGGATTTGTAAGACTGTAGAGCAGATAATCACAGTGCCCATGAAATTACTGAAAAAGCAGACTCATAGTCCTTCATTCCTCACCCTCTTATCAAGTCATTTGAAGTTCAGACCTAGAAGACCCTGGTGGAAACCCCCTGCTGTGGGATCACACATCCCCACTCCCTACCCCTGCTCACTGGAGCTGATGTGCTGATCTGACAGCATCTTTTTTTTTTTTTTTTTAGTTTTTAAATTGAAGGATAATTGCTTTTACAGAATTATGTTGATTTCTGCCAAACATCAACATGAATCAGCCATAGGTATTAAGGGCTTCCCTGGTGACTCAAACAGTAAAGAATCTGCCTGCAATGCAGGAGACATGGGTTCCATTCCTGGGTTGGGAAGATCTTCTGGAGAAGAGAATGGCTACCCACTCCAGTATTCTTGCCTGGAGAATGCTATGGGCAGAGAAGCCTGGCAAGCTACACTCCGTGGGGTCGCAAAGAGTCTGACATGACTGAGCAACTCTATTGACTTCCCAATACTTTCTTAGATACCTTGGTCTCTGCACTTTTGCTTTCCAGCTGGGTTACCTTGTGCTCACTTGTTCCTCTCAATATTCATGAACCACCTAGATTCTTACCCCAATTCCTTACTCCACCTAATGTCTTCCTGGCCTTGACCTCTGAAGAGCTGTGTTACCTTCCAGGTGTTTACCTGTCAACAAGGCTTCTGATTGGAACTTTCCAGTCCTAGCCGTGTCCTTACCTATGCCAATATTTATAAACACTTCACTAGAGTAAGGAAAAATGGAAACAAAATTATTTTCTTTATCTGGGAGAAGACTTGTATTTCTATTCTCCTTGATGAATGAGTGAATGTTTTGTTTTAACTGTATGAAAGTATAGTCACTGAGATAGCAGTGGACAGAGTGGACATATAATCCACGATGGGATGTCAAAGAGTAAAACAGAAAAAAAATCAATCATGGTGTGGTCAATTTTTTTAAACCCACCTTCTGATTCTAGGATGCACATTGGGAATAGAGAGCTTGTGAACAAGGTAAGTTGTCCTCCCCATGAAAACTAGAAACCGCTTGCTACCTGTAGAAGCTGGGATAGTCTAAACACACTTCCTTACTATTTTAGGGCAGGGCTGGGAGATGAAGACATTTGGCTTGATTCAGTACTTAAAGAATGAACTTGGATTCCTTCCAGATGAAGAGAATAAGAACTCACTACAATTAGTGTATTACTTGTTAAACAGAAGTGATTATCTTGATGTGGATTAGTTTCAGATGTGGATCAGTAGGACAGAAGAGGGTCAGGAAGTGACATAGGACCAGGAGAAGGGGTGATCTCACTCAGGATAACATTTCCTCATCCTGATTAAAAATGTCATCAATCCTCTTAAAGGAGAGAGTGCATAAATACAAATACACTCTCAAAGAAGAGAGTGTATAAATCCAAATACTGTGGATATGTATTTATATATTTGTTTAAGTAAATAGTTTTGCAAACTATGTTCATTCATTGAGTGATTAATTTATTAAGAGTTTTTTCATGGAAGGTCTGCTTTCTAGAATGATAGTATCTGATATTTTTGAGCATGTCAGAGGCTCTGCTTTAAGCACCTTACATGGATTAAGTCATAGACTCTTTATGATAACCATGAGAGGAATATTATTATTATCCCCATTTTATAGATGAACTTGAAATACTGAAAGCTTAAGCAGCTAGTTGAAGGCAACCTAGCTAGTAAGGAGAAGCACAGTTTGAACACAGGCAGTAAGCCTTCAGAGCCTGCACCCTAAACAACTGTACACATGGCTTGTCACCAGAGTCCCTAATCTGAAGAGTTTCTGGTAGATCCATGGAGGACATTACACTGTCAGTCCTCTATCTTCATTTAGCTTAGGACCGAGAAGTCCAAGTCCTACCTTTTGGAGGGACGCCTGGATTTAGGATTAATTTTAAACTGAGTTCTATGAAAACCCATTTTTGGAATTATTGAGTGTGGATGTAATTAGTGTAATGACAGCAGATACTATAATTATGCCAAATGGCATCATTTGTGTAAATGTGGTACATATAAGGAAATCAGTAGATTACATAATTGTAGCACCATGATGAGGTTGCAAGATTCCTTGTAAATTAGATAAAGACATGTATAATCACAGAACACAGATTTTTAACTCTGGTGGTGAAAGGAAGGAATTATTCAGATTTTGGTCAAGGCAAAACAAATTTCATTTTAAATATTTTTAAATACTTCTTTTCAAAATCACATGTATCACTAAGTAGTTTAACTAGGCCCAAGGAAGACTAGTTTTCTCATCTGATATTCTCTGTGGACCAGATGAGCTGAATCCCAAATGAGGCAATGCTTGGTGTGCAAGTTCTGAGAGCATGGGCCTCTCATCACCAGCTCCCAGTTTTCTCATCTCTCTTTGAGAGAAATCTGGACCTCAGGCATACTCCAGGGTTCAATAATATTTTATTTTCACATGTCTTCAAATAATTTTAAAGCCATGTTATTTAACTAAGCCAGTTATTGCATTTGAAACATATGCAAAATCATATTATGTCCATTTCTAAAATGAGAAAATGAAGCAGTTAAATATTCCTTCAGTAAAAGGGGGAGAAAAGGAGCATAAAATTAACCCAAGAATTCCCTACTCACCGGCCAAACTAGAGGCCACTGATGTCTGAGCTACTTACTGTGAGAGGAAAGAAAAATAGGTGGAAGACGTGATTCCCTGAGATTTTGAGGTTTTTTTTGTTTTAATTGTTTATTTTGTTTTGTTTTTTTGTTGTTAACTTGAATCACTTTGCCACAGCTCTCTTCCACTTGTGGGTTTTAGCCATCTCAGTTAGGATCGGCTATTATAACACAGCACAGAATGGGACCCCAGAAAGCTAGTCCCATCTCTTGAGACTTGGACAAACTAGTTTCAATCTAATGGCAAGTAAAGATCATCTGCAGCTGGGAAGGCAAGTTGGCTAAATTTGTGTCACAAAAAGATTAGCAAAATACCAGTCTCCTACTTTAGCATCAACATTTCAGGACAGCTGATAAAGAAACTAGGCTCAGAGAGACAAGGTGATGGCAGAGATCACCAGTTTCTGAAAATTCAGGGCACCACTTTGAGTGACTGTCAGGTATGGTGGAAAAACACAAATTTTTTCACAGACACACACGTATTTAGCTGTATATGCATTAAAATGTAAATATAAACATAAATATATATACAGCTAAATTTCTTGAGGATCAGATTTAATTTGTAGGTCAAGACATCTGGGTCTATAATTTGTATTGTTTTAAAAATTCAGTGCAGTAAGAAACTATGGTATTTCTGATGGTGAAAACAAAAGTTTCTAAAGAATTTTCAGCACACCATACTGAACAGTGTTAATGCTTGTTTTGTAAAAATGTAAAAAAACAGAACTATCTTTATAGGAAAGTAAGACAGGTTAGTTTTTCACAGAGAATTTGTTCTTTTGACATCAAAAATCTCAAAGGAGGAAGAGATTTTGAGGTTATCCAATTCAAATCTTATTTAGTGGAATTGTAATCATAACTAGTAATAAAGAAGAAGAATTTCAACTTACAGGCTTTGGGGTTTTCCATGGAGAAAAGAAACCTGCAATAAAGAAAACAATATATGAACTTTGAAAATACATTCCACTACTACTTACAGGTCGCATATTAAGACAACTGCAAGTACTTTATATAAGTTAATAGTAAACAACAACAACGACAACAACACATTCTGTCTGGCTGCACAATTTTTTTTCAAAGGGACCGATTTTATTGGAATTATATTAATGATTCTAGGAATATTTCTTTATTTGGCAGCTGATGATTCTGAAGCCCAGTGATGGTGAGGAATTGTGTGGCAAAAGATCAGTCACTTTACAAGAGCTAAGGCTGAGTCATCCTTCGGGATTTCTGTGGCACAGCCTTAGCTCTGTGTGTGTGTGTGTGTGTGTGTGTGTGTGTGTGTGTGTGTGTATGGGTGTGTGGGTGTGGGTGTGGGTGTGGGTGTGGGTGGGGCTGTGGGTGGGTGGGTGGGGTGGGAAGAGAGAGAGGGAGAAAATGAGAAACAGTGAGGTGGGTAGAGAGGGACAGACAGAGAGAATATAGACAGAAATTAAGACTTTTAAAGGTTTGATTAGTATACCTAATTAGTATATCCTTTGATTAGCATAACAAATAATTCTGCTTTATGTACCTGCTTTATGTGGTTAGAAATCAATCAACAAACCTTCATTAATCCTAAATTTATAAATAATGTATATACATATATCATGAATCAGATTCTACTATAATTGCATATGAGCCGTTTCTCCCACTGACTTCTTCTCCACAGCAGATATCTATTTTATTATCCTTCTGCTCTAGTGACAGCACAATGTTTTTCATGAAGAAGCGGCTAAAAATGTTTGTTAATTGAGTGAATCATGTATCATCAAAGACAGGATTGTTTCAACTCATTGAGCTCTTTCAATGATCACAAATAGTGTGACGGTTGGACTGACTTTGTTTGATCTGAATGACCTTTAAGATAATTAAAGGTAAAGGACAGATTAATTCCTTTTTCCTTTATTGTTATTATTTTATCATATACTGATCTGAGCAAGCCAAAACACAATCTAGCATACAGAACAAAATTACTTTCTTCTCATACCATCTCTCCCCTCTTTCAATGATTTCACTCATGTTAACATTAGGTGGTGTCTGATAAAATGCCCAACAAAAAACGGAATGTTGAAAATATGCCATGTAATGCTTATTACCTTTAAAACTTGGACTGGCATAGAATGGGCCATGGTTTTCAACTATTTCCATTTATAGGAAATATCCACAGAAAACTAGACACACACTTATCTAGATGCTGAAGCAATCCAACTCAGGCACAGTATAAATACTAATTTAAATACTAATTGCACCTCAACACAAACGTTGTAAATAGCTGATGCTGCATTTTATGAAAAGAGTGAAAGCATGTAAGCCATCATATTCCTCAGTTTTCCTTGGAACACAGAGTTAAATTTAATGCTGAAGTATAAAAACTATCTTACCTAAGGAGATGGGTGGGATTGGCTTACTTTCTCATATAATCTGTATGTATGTTCTTATTTCTCTTTCCAACTATTAAAACAGTTCTATTCAATGTGTGGCTTGAATATAATTTAATTGCAAGGATTTAATCACATCCTTTTTGATAACAGCTGAGAGTAAAATTACAGATAAATAAATATATTTATCTGTTTGACTCATTCTGTCAAATGCCAGTGAAAACAATTTGACCAATAATTATAAAAGTGAAAAGCATTGTGACCTATTGGCCAATTAACTATTATTTTCATTGAAGGATAAAATTTATTTGCTGTTTCATGGAATTGCCAACAAAGGTTCTTTTGAGAAAAGATGTCCTTTATACTTTCTCACAATGTTAAAACATTCAGTGATTTCCTCTGCTTTCCCTGTGATCCTCCTCTTTCTTCTTCCTGCAATGCCAGAATAGATTTTGAGTATTTGCTGCTTTACATTTGGTAGGTGCTGGGAGTTTCTTAGATTTACAGATGTATTGAAAATGGTTTCTTTTTATGGAGCTCTCATCTCCACATGGGGCATTATCTTAAAAGATGATTTTTCCTCCTGTGGAAAATGTATAGTCATGGGACCTCTCGGCAGTTATGGTGCCAGAACTGAAATGGCATAATAGGGACATTGGTTAAGATCAGACAAGGAGAGAGGGTCATTTAATTTGACCACCTGTCATCACTGGCACGTTGGCTTCCTCTTCTTTTGAGGTTGTTTTATTCAGTCTGACATCAGACTATTGGCATGACCCAGGACTTCTTCACTGTGCCCATTATGGCAGTTTCTGAAATAAGTCTAATGCTGAGTTGTGAGAAAGAGGCTTCGATCTCTGAAGCAATAGCTTCACTTTCTGAGTCATTGTCAGAAAGAAGCTGCTTGCTTCAGAGTAAGCAATTTTAGGTAGCAGAAATAGTATCAGAATAGATTTCCTTAAAAATAAATAACTTATGTGAGTCTTAGAGTTCCTTTGGCAAATTAGCAATCATGCTATAAACACTTAAATGAAGATGAACAGAAAATATCTATTTCGCAATACAACACTGTAAAGCAATTATTCTACAATTAAAAATAAATTACATAAAAAGATATGTAATTCTTCTTTAAAGATTTAATTGGTTGGCAGTTTGCTGTTTTGATAATTGTGTAAATAATAATGCAAAAGAATAAAGAAAGAAAAGAAAACAACTATTTTGGGTATACTCAATTTGGCCCAACTAATTGATAAAATCATGATTTCTACATGATTAATCTCCAGTTTTCTGCTCGGCTTCATTGGAAGAGCTCCACAAATGCTATAATAGCATAGGTCAAATAATGTAGGTCAAATGTTATACTAATGTGGGTCAAATGACTATAAATGTACAATAAATTTTTGTAGGGATTACACCTCTAAGAAATCTAATCTATTGCAATTAACATAAAATACCCCCAAACAAAATAAGAACTTTTAAATCCTTATTTCTGGAATTTTTCTTTTTCTGAAATCATTCTGGCCAAAATAGATCACAGAAGAAAGACAGGCTTGGTTTGTTGAGAAGATTACTTTTGGGTGTCTCACCACCTACACTCACAGGGATATAGGATGAGGAATATAGATAGCTTTTTCTTAAGCCTTTCAGAGCTGATAGTCCTTTTTACAAAGGCAAATTCATAAAAAAGAACTTTTTCTTTAAAATACTAATAAACTTGCTTTATATTTCAGTTTATTTCTGGCCTTTATTTCCCCTACTTTTATAGAAAGTGGAATATTATAATTCTCTTATGGAATTAAAATTTATTTATTTAATTTATTTATTATAATAACTTGACCTATTTTCCATACTGATCATTTATTGAAGTGTGTTGATGTGTCTGTGTACGAATCCAAACATTTATTTAATTCTAACTCTAAGGACAATAAAAGTGAAAGACCTCAAGTAACAGTTATAAGCTAACTGAAACATGAATAGGGGCATTTTAAAAAGGAAAAAAGTAAGAGAATAAATGGTAAAATTTAGATGCATCCAATAAGGAAATTTCAATGCCTTTAATATGAAGCACAAAACTGAGTTAGATCTCTAAAATCTGTCTTCTTTAGAACAAGAAATAAAGTTAAAATATATTTTTAATTCTTCATGTAAAAGCACAATTAGATGGGAGGAGAAACAGAAACACAGTATAAATAGCTTAAACAAGAAATTCTGATGCTTAAAAATGGAAGAGGAGAGAAGACAAAACCAGTTTCATACTGAAAGTTAAATCAAATTTACATATCAACTAAATAAAATTTTAATAAATTATAGGACTATGGTTGCCCAGTTAAATATGAATTTCAGATAAGCAATGAATAACTTTTTATTATGTCCTGAATACTGACTGCATGAGACATATACTGCATAGGACATATTTGTATTAAAAATTACTTGTTTATCTGAAATTCAATTTAATTGGGAAGTCTACATTTTCATTTTCTAAATTTGAACACCCTATTTAGGGAACATTTTATAAAAGACCTGGGTAACCAGTTAAAAAGAAAAACACAATAGCAATGTCTACTGTAGGTAATACCCACTCAATTAAGTAAAAACCCAGAAAATATTTAGTATTTCCCATTTTTGCACCCTCTCCAATGTTTTATTGTTAGGAACCTTGCTTTAGGAGAAACCAGAAAACATTCTATGCACATCATTGGATTGAGTTGGTTGGTTGTTCATAAGGAACAGTTGTTACCTAATGTCTCACCTCAGGTGATGCAAACTCTGTGTGGCCAATGTCAGTGCCGCAAAGGAACATTTTCAAATTGTGTGATGACTGGTTAGCAATAATGCCTTATCATAAGAAAGTTCCACAAAGTGGCTTTTTTCAGAAACTACTTCCGACACATGATACCCCAAATGAAAGAATACCAGTACATTTACTGCAGCTCTGAAGGGAGAGCCACTTTCTAGCATGCATTTTTGAGTTGTTTGGTAAGAGGCTTTTTTTTTTTTTTTTTTTTAAATCATGACATAATAATTATGTTCATAGAGCACAAGATGATGAACTTTCTTAAAACTCCCCACTTCAAATAAGGGCTCAAAATACAATGAAGAGCAACTTAATCAGAGAATGCCATCATGATATCTTCACTTTGGAATTAGGCCAACACAACTTTTTGGGATTTCTAGTAATTTCCTCAAATAGGACTAAATCTTTCAATATGCCTCTATAGTCTGTTTGATATACTGAACTACCATTTGCAGAATGTGAGATGATTTTTTCTTTAACTGAAGTACTTGCTACAACATGTGACTCTGGCTTTGAAAACTATCATTAATTTCATGCATTTTATAGAAAATTCCACATTTACTACAAATGACAGAGATGCAGGAGAAACACTATCTATTTCTCTTTTTTCTTTAAGTAACAGAAAAGGACTAGGAACCATTTTGAACTAAAGGCCTGTTTCAGCAAAGATGCCCATGCTCTGAGTTACTAAAAGCTTTGTTCTGGTTTGCTTGAAAAATAAGATACAACAATTGAATATACCTAACACTATGCTTGAGAGTCCCTTGGACTTTAAGGAGATCAAACCAGTCAATCCTAAAGGAAATCAACCCTGAATATTTATTGGAAGGACTGATGCTGAAACTGAAGCTCCAATACTTTGGCCACCTGATGTGAAGAGCTGACTCACTGAAAATGACCTTGATGCTGGGAAAGACTGAAGGCAGGAGGAGAAGGGGACGACAGAGGATGAGATGGTTGAATGGCATCACCGACTCAATGGACATGAATTTGAGCAAACTCTGGGAGATAGTGGAGGACAAAGGAGCCTAGTGTGCTGCAGTCCATGGGGTCCCAAAGAATTGGATACGACTGAGTGACTAAACAACAACTATACACTTAAGATGTGGTTAATATGGCAAATGTTATGTCACACATAATATATTTTATCACAATTTAAAAGATAAAAAAGCAATAAAAAGAGAAGGAAAAAGAAAGGGAGAATAAAAGTACACACATACCACATGAATGTGAGAAAAAAAAAAAGAGAAAGTGAGAAAGATAATTTTTTTTATAGTCCCTTTGGTACCCTGCTGGCAGTCAGAAAACTCACCTGGCCACTTGCACAGACCCTCCCACCTCTTAAATGATCATTTCTTATAAAGGATTGTGACTAATAAAGGAGATTTATGTCCTTACTACTTCCTGTATTTCAGAGACAGTGAGAAATTCTTCCTATAGAGGAAATCATTTTTTTTTTTTTTTAAGTTTCCCAAAGGGGAGAAAGGCCCAAGGTTTTAAAAAGCCTCCAGTTAAGGCTAATTTAAGGGAGAAAAATATTACTAATACAGTTAATCTTTAATTTAAAGATCCTCCCATTTTCCCACAGCCTGGCAAATTTTCCATCAAAAATTCAGCATTTAGTAAATGTAAGCCAGCAGGGTAATGAGCTAATTTCCATTAAAATTAGTTCAGTGTTATTCATTTTTTTTCAGGTTTTTGACTGATCATGTATTTCTTATTAAAATTCATTAAATGAGTTAAATCCTGCAGTTACCTTAGAAAATTTGTTTAAGCTGTTTCATATCAGTAAAAGGGCACTTTTTCTTAATGAAACTGACCTAGGCTAAGAAACAACCTTTTCATTAAGATACTGCTGGTGGTACCCTAACCTCAACATCACCACGTTTCAGTCAAGCAAATTATTCAATTTGCAAAGAAAATTTCAAATTAGTTGCCATCTTTGGCCTACAGAATCCATTTTTGTGTGGAGAGCTGAGGCGTTCTCTGCAATGCTTTAAAAATGATCCTTTCTGCATCTTTTAAATAAAAGTGTTTTACTCATAAACATTATAAAGCTGTTTTTCAGAAGGCCATTTCCCCTTAGGGCTTTGTTCTTTATGCAGAGAGCAATCTGACCATTTCAAGTAATCCCAGCAAGTATCAAGAAAGGATAAGCCCGCACATGTTGTCTTCTGATAAACTCAGTTACATAAATGATACGTTCAAAATAAAGCAGGCCAGGTAGATAGCCTTGAACAGGAACAAAGCAACACACTGAAGAGGAAGAATTGTGTCAGCGAGGCTAAAACTCAGACTGAGGTGAGGCTTGCTGAAAATATTAGCAACTACATAGGGCTTTTTCTTTATGCTCTGAACAAGACCAAGGGAAAAGAAGAGAGAAACTACTCCATGTGCTTATGGTGAGCTGTAAACAGTTGGCAATGGAAATGTGGAAAGATATCAGTCTCACAAACAGAAAAGTCCATTTCTGAGAACAATTTTCTTTATAATAATGGATATATGGCATTAAATTCTCTTCTATTGAGAAACCCTTCTAGAAACATCCTTAAGTAATTTAAGAGAGATTGAACACCTTAGTCATTAAATTACACCAACATTAAATAAATATTTATTAAGTTGTGGGTGTGTCACAAGCACAACAGATTCAACACAGCAAAATGGGAGCTTCGGCCTTCTCTTTTACTTCTTGTCTTATGTGCTCAATATTTGGGAAAATTTCACCTGCCTTTCCAAATTTTAAAGGCAGGAACCTGAAGTCATTCTTAATCTCTTTCCCTCACTTCCTTATCACCAACTTCTGTCTATTCTACCACTAATATCTATTTCAAACCTACTTCTTTCCATCTCTACAGTCACCATTATAATCCACGCTCACCATCATTTTTACTTCAACTGAAGCCACAGTAAATTTGCTGATGTCACAGAATCTGATCATGCTTAAAATCCTTAAATGGATTCCCACACATTTATGATAAAACACAAAACCTCCAAGGACTTATATAAGTTTGTCCCTACCCACTCCCCTGGAGAAGGGAATGGCAACCCACTCCAGTATTCTTGCCTGGAGAACCCCTTGGACAGAGCAGCCTGGTAGGCTACCATCCATAGGATCACAAAGAATCGGACATGACTGAACAACTTAGCACATACACGCTCTCCCCAGAGTTACTTCCTCATGGGTTATTTCCTTCCACTCACTGAAATTCACTGAATATAAGCCATGCTTCTCTAATCACAGAGCCTCTGCATAATCTCCTTCATTTACCTATCCTTTTTAACCCTCCACCAAATCATCTCTGGCTCCTTCTTTATGTGTCAGCTTAAACACTACCTCCTCAGGGAAGATGCCCCTGACCTTTCATCTTAAATCTAAGTCAGTCACAATAAGTTTTCATTGCATTCTCTATTTTTCTTCACATGGAATTTATCACTATTTACAAATATACTTATGAAACCATATTTATGTAATTATATTTGTGAGATTGTTAGTTTAATGCTCAGCTCTCCATCTAGAGTATAAATTCCACTAGGGGAGAGAGATTATATCTATTTGGTTCACAATGTATTCCCAGTACTTAGCACAATGCCTGACACATAGCATATACTTCAACAGACACATTTTAATGAACTAATAGTAGTAGTGAAGAGTGAGGAGGGTAGCAAAAAATAGAGTTACAAGATGCTCAGGGTGATTTGCTTGGCATGGAGGAGTGTAAAGGAGAAGATGAAATCCATGATGACTTCTAACTTGGGAAACTGGATGGTTTCATTAGCTGAGATACAAAATACAGGAAAAAAGTTTCTTTGAATGGAGTCTAGAAAGTTAGGTTATGGGCAAAATGAGTTTGAGGTGCCTTTTGGAGTTTGGATTCAAATGTAGTTGAACTACATTTTTAAGTCTCAACCTTATTGAATTTGGGTTCAGGTAAAGTCAGGTAGTAGTTGGCTTTCTTGTCTGGAGCTTAATAGAGGTCATCAGGATTAGAGATATAATATGTTAGGTTAAACTTAAAACAAGACACCAAAATTGTGTGGCATGAAAAGAGACCACTTCAAGGCATGTAGAATGAAAGAAAGTATCTGAGACATAACTGAAAGTCAAGTAGGAAAAAGGTTTCAAGACGTGTAAACAGAAATACTCATAAAACAAGGCCTTAAGAAGTATGTCGAACAGGAGGGTCACAGGTGGCCACAGTGGTGGCAGGTGATTGCTAGAACAGAGGCAGAAATCAGATTTCAGTGGGTCTGAATGAATGAGAAGTGAGGAAGTGGAACTGAGAAGTGTCATAGTGGCTATGGGAGGGACAGAGCTGCCCATAAAGGGAAGATTTCTTTTTGGAGAAGCATGCATTTAGATGAGATGGTACCTGAACAGAGACAGAGTCTGAAGATTGAGGAGAAAAGGACATAACTGGTGGAATTATTTCATGAGGAGGTAAGAGACGGGATCCAGAGTGCAAAGGGGAGAAATTAATGCTAATTGAGAGAGCACCAGCATCCAAGTCCTTATCAACAGGCCAGAGCAGATCTTTGGGGAAAACCTCCAGGGTCTACCTCATGGGGCAGGGATGGGACTGAGTAGGAGAATTTACTCACAGTGGCTGAGAGTGGCAAAAGTAGTGGGGGTTTGTAGGGGCTCTGAGTATGCAGGGAAACTGGAGGAGAGAATAAAAGCAACCTGTGTCAAAATGTTTGGTTCATGGGGATGAGACAGATAGGAACAGAAAAACAACTTCTGGCACAGCACAGTGGAGAGGTTGTGCACACAGAATGGGGGATAACGCTGACCTGGGCTCTAGTCCCAGCTCCACCTGTCACTAGCTGTGTGGTCACACACATACTTGGCAGGGCGTGTACACCAGGATCAAGCTCCGGGCTCTGAGTGAGACTCTGGGTTTGCTTTATGGCTTATGTCCGGGTGGCCGTAAGCGAGTCCCCTGATCAAGGTTCAGATTCCTTATCTGTAATAAAGATTATAATAATAGGGACTACTGCAGTTGGAACTAAATAAAAGTGCACTTTACATTTTATCAATTTAAAATGCTGCACTGTTCCACTTAATGGCTTTGATGTATTCTGAATTCTTTTTCTGCAAAACAGAAGCCCACTTTTCAGAAAGGTGTTCAACAATTTATTGTCACAATGGATATATTATTTTCTTCTCTTAGATGTTTTTCTAAGTTTTTTGCTCTTTTAACATTCCCTTTTAAGGCCTTTTAAATTGCCTTTTAAGGTCTTACAAGTTCCCTGTTGCTATATGAAAGTATGAAAGTAAAAGTCACTCAGTTGTGTCTTACTCTTTGTGACCCCACGGATTATAGAGTCCATGGAATTCTCCAGGCCAGAATACTGGAGTGGGTAGCCTTTCCCTTCTCCAGGGGATCTTTCCAACCCAGGGATTGAACCCAGGTCTCTTGCATTGCAGGGATTCTTCACCAGCTGAGCCGCAAGGGAAGCCCAAAAATACGTAGTATGGCTTATTTTGCTCTGCTAAACAAAGTAAATAGTTATGTTCATCCTACTATGATTCTCCCTTAAGTTCCTTCTATCCTGGTTAGAGAAGTAAGGTGGCCCACTTTTACGTCACTCAACAGTCTCTGCGCTCTGGTGTAAACTGTACCCCCAGTTTACAATGATTATATTCAATACTATTATTTTTAAAATGTTTAAAATTGTTCCTAGATTTACATTTTCCTATAACTATTTATATAATAATTACTCAGACTTAATCAACTAACCTGTTTTTAATGCTCACCTGCTCCTTTTGTTGGGGCTTCCCCAGTGGTGCTAGTGGTAAAGAATCCACCTGCCAATGCAGGAGACACAAGAGATATGGGTTTAATCCCTGGGTCAGGAAGATCCCCGGAAATGGCACCCCACTCCAGTATTCTTGCCTAGAAAATTCCATGGGCAGAGAAGCTTGGCGGGATACAGTCTGTAGGGTCACAAAGAGTTGGACACGGCTAAGCACAATTCCGTTTCTCAGTGTTCAGTAAGATATTCTGTGAGAACTGTTCCACATGTGGATGTATTTTTGATGTATGCGTGGAAGGTTAGTTCCATGTCCTTCTCTTCTGCCATCTTGATTCCTCCTCCCACAATTCCTTTTATACCATTATAACCATGGTATAAAAGGATTAATAAAACCATCTTGGGTTTTGAATTTTGGTTGTCAGTATATGTATGCAATTTTTTCAGAAATGGCATTACGTTTGATTTGGTAGGTACAATAGCGGCCTCCTACATTCTGGTCTTCAAAATTGGTACCTGTGTTACTTTACATGGCTAAGGGGATTTTGCAGATGTGATTAAAGTTAAGGATCTTGAGATAAGGATCAATATTACCGGTAGAAGAGTACTGTACATGTGATTGATGTTAAGATGGAACAAAGCTGCAGATCTACTGTTCTGCAACTGGGAAACTGCTCAACTGGGTCTCTACACCATTAACTGCTTACAGTATCAGTTCTACAGGATTCCCTGGTGGGTTAGTGGTAAAAAGTCCACTTGCTAATGCAGGAGATGCAGGTTCGATCCTTTGGTCAGGAAGACAGCCTAGGAAGGAAATGGCAACTCACTTCAGTATCCTTTCCTGGGGAAATCCCATGGACAGAGGAACCTGGTAGGCTACAGTCCATGGGGTCCCAAAAGAGTCAGACACAACCAGGCAACTAAACAACAACAATCAGTTCTACATTTTACTGATTCTAGTGAACATAATCTTCTGAGATAATTTCAATCCTCCAGGTTTGTTTATTATGACTCTCTTACTTTGTTAAGCATCACTTTGCTTGATTTTTGCATTTCAACCTGCTCTGTCCATTTCTGTTTTTTTTTTTTTTCAAATGTCATACCTTCTAGCATCTGAGGATTCCAAGCATGTTTTCTCAATTTCTTCTGTTGTCTACAGTAAATCTATTTCAGTGTCATGAAGGTTGATCTTGAAGGCTAATTATAATTATCCCTTTCTTACATGCTTAGCTTTTTGTTGTATGTTCCATGCTGGGTGTTACTTTTCTTTTTTTTTTTTAAGGGAAGATTTATCCAGATTCAGGCTCAGGGCCTGATTGCTGCTCACTCAATTGTGTGAAATAATGCCCATTTTGGAGTTCATACAACAGTGAACACATGTGCACAGCTTGTAGCCAGACTTCCACTGGCAATGGTGTTGCTTAGCTTTTCTGGACTGTAGGGAGCCTTCTCTTTGACACAACTTCATAATTTTGTTTGCTTGGTTTGGCAAAAAACATTTGTGCTGTAAAACTGTGAGATGGTCTCTATATACTACCCCAAAGGCTTCTTATAGTTCTACCTCCATCTTTGGTGCCTAATGTAATTGTACCCCTGCCCCAGGAGGCAATTTTTCATCAACCTTGCCTCTCTGCTTTCTGTTATCCTGTGCTCTGGTATTTGAGACTTCAGAGTTTGTTGAAAGAGAGTTGTAGGGAAATGAGAGTGACTGTTCAGCAGGGAAGAGGTTTGAGCACAACTGAACAGTATCTCAGCAGCCTTATATGTGCTAGAATCTGTGAATCCCTGACATTTTCTTTTCTATGTATTCTTGGCACTTTACTGAGCAATTTAGAGAAAGCATATAGACAATTCATTGCTCTGATGTGATCTTAAATAGAACTTCTTATAAAGAACAATTTTATCTCTATTTGTCTATGTGTTATATATACAAATATATAACACAAAAACATTGTGTATTATTTATTTATATATTACTATTTATAAACTAATATCTGAAATATAGACAGAACTGATGCTTATCTCCTGCTCTAACTTAACAAGCTAAGGCTCCATCTTCGTTTAGAGTTCTGGCATCCCTAATTAGCATCACTTAAGCAGTATGGGCAGAGATAAAGTACAAATAGGACTGTCCTTGGAATGTATTTTTCAATCAATCAGAAAACAGATAAAAATTTTGTTTGCTGTGGTGGGAATTGATGGTGCAGTTGAGTTTATTTCTTTCTCTCCCCCTCCACCCATTCTCACCCCTCAGGTTGTCCTGTGGGCTCTGCATAGAGGAAGGACACATGGTTTGACTGGGTCTGCTGGGGAGCGGAGGGTCAGAGTCCATATCTCAGTCCAAGATCATTGTGAGGTACTTCACTGACTACAGTCTGTGAATCAATGCTTTACATAACATGAAGACAGAAGATGCCCATTTTAGTTTGGGTTTTCCCAAAATCAGGCCCTGATGTGAGGACTTGGGTTACCCCAGGAAGCAAAAATAAAGAATGTGGAAGGTGACTTGGGGATCAGTTTGGAACTCCGCCTGTGGATCTTCTGAGAAGCCTTGGGGAACACACATCAGAACCGTCTCCTGTGGAGTGGCGAGGCAGGGCGTTTGCGCTCTGACTCTCTTCTCCCACTGGGTAAACGGTTGCTCCTCACTGAATATTGCTCTTCCCGGGTGCTAACTTTCCTGCATTTCTGGGTTGTCCCTGTGTAAGGCTGAGGAAGCACCTGTAGTGCCACAGAAAGTTCTGGGGTGGAGAATAAGAGACACTGGTGCTTGAAGCAGGACAGTCGGCTGACTGGAAACATCCACAGCTGCCTGTGAGCTCAGGTGAGCTAAGAAGACAAGGACCAAAAGTCCATGGAGATGAAAACTGGCAAATCTTACCTGTGGTGGGAGGAAAAACTAAATAAATATGCCCTTAGAGTAATTGTTTTGGGGGGAACAGAGGATTTACATAGCCTTAAAACAGGGATGACAAATAAGCTCCAACTCTGATACGAACTCTGATCAACTGACTGCCTAGAGAGCTGTGTTGAGGAGGATTCTCAAAGCCTCAGCAGAAAATCATACCTTTATCAATTAGCATCCCAAACATGGAAATGGGAGGACAGAAGGGTGGCGTGTGAGCCATGTGGGGCATGTATTTGCCACCCTGCTTTAAAGTGGAGACTATTTTTATTCACATCAGTGCTGAGATTTCCTTAATGAAATACAATTCTTTCAGAGATTTGACCTTTCAAAATGCACAGCATGTGGCTTGCCTTTGGTTAATGAAAGAATTCTCCAATTAATGTTATGAATAAGACTGGGATAAACTTCAAAGGCACAGCAGTTACAGGCATTAGCCCTGTTATTCTGCTACAGGTTTCAAGTAAACATGCTAGTTTTTTTCTCACTGATATATAAAAAAATGTAAGAGTCATAATATTAACTGGAAAAAGGGATCAAAGGCAGATAGTGTTCAACAGCATTAGTGCTTGGTCATAGTATCGGTGTTGAGAAAAAATATAATAATTTGGGGGGGGGAGTAAGAATATTTGAATTCTCTTAGCAAATTTCATTACACAATACAGTGTTAACAACTATGGATGTGTTGATTAACTAGATGGGAGAAATCTTTTCACAATGTATATGTATGTCAAATCACCATGGTGTACAATTTCATTTGTCCACTAAACCTCAATAAAACTAAAAAAACGTGCCTTAGAGAAAAATAAATAGTCATTAAATCAAGTTGGGAAATTTTGTAATTACTTTGTCATAATGTCTGACAAGGAAAATATCACCACTTACCGTGGGTCATGGTTTGAACTGTTGATTCAAAGAATAAGTACAGTATTAAATATATCTCAACTTGTACTACTGCATTTCAACTTAATTTCAAGTCCTGTGGTTATTACTTCCTACTTTTTTGAGTTTTTAGTTTTTGTGTGCTCAGTCATGTCCAACTCTTTGTGACCCCATGGACTGTAGCCCGCCAGGCTCCTCTGTCCACAGGATTTTTCAGGCAAGACTACTGGAGGGAGTTGCCAGTTCCTCCTTCAGGGGATCTTCCTGACGCAGGGTTTGAACCAGTGTCTCCTGCATTGCAGGTGGATTCCTTATCACTGAGTCATCGGTTCAGTTCAGTTCAGTTGATCCATCGTGTCTGACTCTTTGCGACCCCATGGACTGCAGCATGTCAGGCTTCCCTGTCCATCACCAGCACCCGGACTTGTTCAAACTCATGTTCATTGAGTCGGTGATGCCATCCAACCATCTCATCCTCTGTCATTGGGGAAGTCCATTATTTCTCAGTTCTCACCTCCAATGATATATCTGAATCTGCGCATGCGTGCTAAGGCACTTCAGTTGTGTTCGACACTTCGTGACGCTATGGACTATAGCCCACCTGGCTCCTCTGTCCATGGAATTCTCCAGGCAAGAATATGGGAGTGGGTTGCCATGCCCTCCTCCAGGGATTTTCCTAATCCTGGTCTCTTAGGTCTCCTGCATTGGTAGGCAGGTTCTCTACTACTAGTACCACCTGGGAAGCCTCGTACCAACCTACCATTAAGTACTGCCTGAACTACTGCCACTTGGTTCCATCTATTACACACAATATATTCACAGTAATCTTTTCTCAGAGCCTAAATCCTATCATGTTGCGCCTATACTTAAAACTTTGTAATCAGCTTCCTGGTGCTGGAAAGAACAAAGTGAAAATTGGCTACATAACCCGACTCTGTTTCCCAACCATCTTTTTAGACTTGACTTGGTCTGGACTCTCACCTCCTTCACTTTCTCTACTCTGTGTCAGGAACCTTCTTTCAGTCCCTCAGATTGTTCAGGCTCCCTCTCACCATGAGGTCTTTGAACCTGCTTCCCTTCCCTCAGCACTTGGTTAACCCCCGTTTATTGTTTAGATCTTGGTTCCTGGGGTTACTTCTTAGGGAAGGCACCCAGAGCCTCTCTAAACCAAATCCCATGACTAGAGACTTTCAGCTCCATGAACCTCTCAACACTCCTCTTCCCTCCCATTTCCACGGCTAAGGTCACTAATTGGTAAGAATATTGCTTCTTGTGATAATGCTTTCTCTTCCCCATGAGTTTAAAATTTCCCTGATGACTGAGTTTGTATCTGTAGTTTAGTTCCTTGTTGATTCTCCAGTTCCTAACAGTACCTAGCATATAGCAGGTGCCCGGTAAATATCTGTTGCATGAATAAAAGAAAACTCAAAATGAATTTTTACTAATACTAAAATACAATAATTTCTGAAAAAAAAAGTTTATTTCTTTAGTAGTTTATAATTTAAATGGCAGTTTGGGGTATACTGCCATATATTCTTTATGAAATCCCTGGGGAGAAGGCAGGGAAGGAATGATTACATGCATCTTACAGAAAAAGCATGTTCTGACAGTGTTCTGCCTACAGGCATGCAAGAGGGAGGTGGCAGAGCCAGTTCAATCCCCCATCTTCTCTGACTCCAAGTCTAGAGTTCTTTTCCAACAAACAGTGTATCACAGAATGATGACAGATTTTTATGCAATTTTAATTGCTATGATCTTGTCTGCCAGATCAGCAGGTAGATCTGCAATATCTATTTGGGGATTTTATTTATCGGTTTTACAGTCGATGGGACAGAAACAACCAGCAGCAGTGACCCCCTGGGGGGCACATGACACTGGGGGCTGTTGAGGTTGAGAGTTCCCACATGCATCATGGCTTAGTATGTTCTCTTCTGTACCTTAGAGACACCACTAGAAGGGGCATAATCCCAAGGTGCTGTTCTAGTTAGGGAAGGAAGTTAACTCAGAGACCTTGTGAAGTCCTACAAGGATAAGTTGGAATAATTGGACAGGGTAGGATAGAAAAAGACATCTGGAACTGAAGAAGTCAGGTGTGCTAGGCAGAAAACAAAGCCTTTCACAACTCTAAAGTTTTGCAAAATGTCATCGTTTCATCCTATTTCAGAGAGGACAGGATGAAATGAACACTTCTGGGTTGTCAGCCGTTGCCATGCTTGGTTCCCGAAAGCTGTATTATAAATTGATAGCACAATGTGTGTGGGGGGACTAGAGGACCCTCTAGCCACCTGATTTCTCATTTTACAGATGTGGACACAGAATGTGTCTCACTGGATCATCACAGAGCTGATGACTTAACCGCTAGCTGTGCATGAACATCAGAAGTGATACAGATCTTTCAGAGAAGGAGGTAAATCAGCTCTTAAATTCTCCTGTCACTAGATGACCTCTGAGCTAAATAAAATCATGATCTGCTTTGGTTTTAATCTTAAGGAAATTAGTAAAGGCAAGGATCACATTTTTCACTGGCAAAACTAAGAATTAAGAATTATTGTTAAGAATTTGTTAAGAATTAATTCCTAGTGACCCCACAATAAATACTTTTCAGTTGAACAGAATTCCATTAAGTTGTCAGCTTATTTTTGAGTAATTTCCCATTATCTTTAAGTCACTTAAAAAAAAGATAACTAGCCCCCAAAATGGAAGCTTTCAGGTTTATAATGACCTCATTATGTAAAGATAAATAGGGTTTGAAAGAGCTTGAGCCACCTTCTGTCCCCTGCAGACGACAAATAAATCATGTTGATGTCACCTGGACCCACTTAGGAACTCGGTGGATCTGGTTTGCTTTCTGAAGACTCACTGGTGCTGTGGGCTCATGCTCACCCCTGGTCCTGCTTTAGTGGGGAGTGGAAAGGCTGCACCTAGATTTTTCCTAATGGAATTAACCAGTGGAGAACCATGTTTTACGGTATGAGATACCCCTCCCTGGCTGGTAACGTGCTCCTGCTGAACCTGGTACTTCATCACAGCCGACATTTCATGCTTCCTCTATCTTCATCTGCCTCCCATATGAAGGAGAACCAGAACATCATCTTCCCTCTGTGCGGATGAAGGTCAAACTGTGGCTACAGCCGCTGCTCTTGCTGATGGGCTGCTCTGACTAATGATGACTAATGTTTTACAGAGAAGCGTGGAGAACCTGCAGCGTCTACCTTTTTAATAAGATCAGCGTTTGCTCCTAAGTCCTTATTTTCTCCCTTTACACCTGTTCCCTTGGGGTCTCCTTCACTCTTATGGCTTTAGTTTCTGTCTGTGTGAGAATAATTGGTAGTGTTGTCTTTCTCACCCTGACCTCTACTATCTCCACTTCTCAGCCCCATGGGTCCCTTGTTTCTCTCTCAACTGTTACTCACTCGTTCATTCACTTACTCATCATTAAACCAACAGCTATTGGGTGAGAGCTGCAGGAACAGCACAGTGTCTGTTTGGACAGCTGACTTGCTAAGACAAGGTAATACTTGATGCTGCTGAATCTGTCACGCCTGTTTCCTCTGTCCTTGCCCCCTTTTCTCCTCTTACTGTAACATTCCCCTGAGGTGAGCTTATTTATGCCCAGGGCTTCTCCTGTTGTTTAAGATTTCTAAATCTGCTTCTAAATTAGCCCATCCTTCCCCTGAGGCCAAGCCCAAGCGTCCCATCTGTATTTGCACTGGCCGTTCTATAGGACTCCAATAATACATGCTAGTCTCTCTCCTGTAAAGCCTGCTTTACCTTCAACAGTCTCTGAATCTACAAAAGGCACAAACAATCACCCAAACTGGAAATCTTGGACTTGTCCCATATTAACCTTTTCCTTCCTCCTCCACAGTCCATCATCCCTGAAGGTGCCACATAACTTCCTGCCGACACTACTGTAAATTCTCTCTAAAACAGTCATTCCTTTCCTTTACTCTTGTCCTCCCTAACCATTCTCTCTATTGAACAAGAACATAAGAAAGACCGTAAGAGGTTTATGATTCAAACTCAGAGAAAGGACTCCCAGGTTTTCCTCAGGTCAGTACAGAGGCTATGATGAAATCAGAGCCCTGGGTCTGTCAGATACCACAGACTACTCTGTGCTGACTGGAATATCGGAATATAAGTCTCTTGAGGGCATGGGTCATATTCTTACCCTGGATTGAAGAAATAATCAGACAGAAAAAAAGCCTACCCCATGAAACATGATCATGAACAACACAAATGTTGAAAGTTTTGCAGATCATCAATAACCCAGTCACTGCCTGGAGAGTCAAGGATGTGAAGCAGATACCCCTCCCCCTTCTCTCACCCCTCACAGCATCTCTGGGTGTGCAGCTGCCACGCCTGGGATTTGTGAGACCTCAACCTATATTTTTTAATGACATCATTCTCTCTTTCGGAAGATTAGAAAAACACGTATGCTTTCTCACTCTGATCCCTAGACCATTTATTATGTCACCTTTAGGCAAAGTGTTCTTTCCTTTCAAGAGTCTTCTGTACTTAAAAAAATGCTCTCCCATACTTGACCTATAAGTCTGGAGAGCCATGCAGAGAGGTGTGTTTTCTTTCTTTCTTTTTAAAGAGAGTCAGCCTTGATATTTCTGGAAATAGGAACTCTTTTCTTAAAGTACTTATAAAGAGGGAAGTTATAAATGGTGGTATCACATTCTGATTTAGAAGGGAAGATAACTTTCAAAAGGTCTGAGACTTTGAAGAAATAGTAACAAAGAATTTAAGGAATATATTATCAAATAGTTAAAGAAATATTAATCAACAATTTAAAGACAATATTAAATATTAATAAATATGCTGTATAATCAAAGAACACCATTAAGGGTGTGATAAAGACCCAACTTCACCAAAACCATTGAGTGTTAATGCCACAAGTCTCTCTTTTTTATGATTTATGACTAGTATTCTATATTGCCCCTCCTTTTTTTTTTTTTTTTCATTACGATGAGCACAGATAAATATATGGTATGAAAGTCAGCAGAAACTGGACACAGAACTTGTTCATTTTTGAATCCAATAACTGGGAAGGGATTGGATAAGTATAAAATATCACTGCTGTATGTGTCATTATTATTGTGTATGTGCTCAGTTGGTTTAGTCATGTCTGACTCTTTGTGACCCCATGGACTACAGTCTGCCAGGCTCCTCATCCATGGGATTCTTCAGGCAAGAATACTGGAGTGGGTTGCCAAGCCCTCCTCCTGGGGATCTCCCCAACCCAGGGATCAAACCCACGTCTCCTGTATCTCCTGCATTGCAGGCCGATTCTTTACCTGCTCAGCCATTGCGGAAGTCCGTCATTATTATTAAGTCTATTCTTATCACAGCCACTGCTTTTTCCAGGCATTTAGAATACTATTTTAAAACAAAATCGCCCCCACACCTTTTAAGCTGACAAAGACTTGGTACAACTGACATGCAGAAGCAACTGCCCTCTGTATGTTTACCAACTCTTGATTTAAGGTCACGTAAAGCCCCAGACTGCCCGAGTCAAAGGCAATGTTATACAAACACTGAGCTTCTCATTCTCAATTACTGAAGAAGAAAGAGTAGACGGATTTCACTGTGAAACAGAAGTGCTTGTTCGGTTGGTATTTTTATGGTTTTGGATTGTTCTGCTTCATCTAGGGGGTGGAGCAAAAAACAGGGCAATTTATACAGGAGCAAAACAAATAATTACTCTTTCCTTAAAATAGTTAGAAGGAAAGTTTTTACCCAGAGACAACTTCTAACGTGAGTTATTATTTTGTGTGGGTGAGAGAGAGTGATCTCCCGTCATTATTCTTCATAATCCTTTTCATTTTACAGAAGGAGTAATAAATGCACTTTTTGTCTTTATTTCATCCAGTATGTTTTTTTTGGGTGGAAGTGTATTAGTAAGTAATTGCATAGTGTTCTTCTTTTGCCTTGTTTCAAGAGTCTCAATTCCAAAGATTCAAAGCCTCATGGTGACTAGCTCTCCATGTGTGACTCAGTTTCAAGTCACCACACTGCAAGTCATGCCGGAATGTCCTCCGGACCCTGTCTGTCATCTCCAGCTGGGTAACAGGTCTACTTTCCTTCTCTGCTCACTTCCCACTTACTAAGAACCAGCTCAGCTGGCACAGGCCCAGCACGTGTCCTAGAAACAAATGACCTACTGTTCTGCGTTTCTGAGTATGGCGTCCCTCAAGTCCCTTTTTGGGATGTTCCACTACAACTCTGAGACCCAATATTGGGACTTCTCTGGTGTCTAGTGGCTAAGACTCTGAGCTCCCAATGCAGGGGGCCTGGGTTCGATCCCTAGTCTGGGAACTAGGTCCCACGTGCTGCAACTATGACTTCAAGTGCCACAACTAAAGATCCTGCATGCCCATTGAAGACAGAAGATCCCGTGTGCTACAGCTAAGACCTGGTGCAGCCCCCTGACACCTCCCCCTAAACACAATCTTGACTACTCACCCAGAAACCAATTTTCAGGCCACAGAAGACCTCTGGCTTGAATTCTTTCCCCTCTATTTTCTGAGATTTCAACTTTTCACTTACCCACACCAATAGGCTTTCCTGTCAGTCCATCAGGAGGACCACTGTGCCTCTTATCATCAAGAGACTCAATCCAGACAGCAGTCTGGTGAAGACTCTTTCCACACTAATTTTCTTAGCATTTATAAAAAGAATACTTATAAAAAATATTTTTTGAGCACTTACTATGTGTCTGGATCCAAAATCTCTCTGCACCTCAGAGTTTTAGAAGTAGAGCTATTTTAGGGCACAGTTCCTAAAGCGGAACAGCCTAATTGGTTGGGTTAAGACTGCTTCAAAACCAAATCCATATTTGATGAGGGCTGACCAGAGAGACTAATTTCTTCTCGAACACCCTGACCTACAAAGCATTGTGGACAATGGCTTCATTTCATCATAGTCCACTCTTCTCCATGTGACTAAAATATTTCTAGAGAAATTAAAATTATTTTAGTTCTTTGAGTGTCCAGTGGCAGATCTTGGTTTCTGCACAAATCCTGGGGGCACTCTTCATATCATAGAAGGTCTAAGACAAAACAGTGCTTCTCAAGCATCTCTGACAAATGACCATTAAAAAAAGAATTTAATCCACCAAAAAATTATTAGAAAATTAAAATTAAAAAATATAAGGGCTTAGTAAAAATATTTGCTTCAGTAGACATAAAATGATTTGAGTTAGTTTGCTATTAACAAGTTTTAAATGCTTATTTCATTTCCATGCATCTTTTTTTGAGCTTCTGGATGATACTGGTCCATGGTCTGTATTCTAACACTCACAGGTCTAGGACATAGATTCTATGTGAATGGTGCCCCCTAGCCTTGTCCAGGTGAGGTCTTGCCTGTCCTCCGGCATTTTGAGTTTAACTGTCAGAGAACGAGGAGAGGAAGTGTAAGATGTATATAAATAAGACAAAAAGAAGGGTGGTAGCAACAATTTCTCACAGAGACTTTGGTATGGTAGGTAAATTAATTGGTGATACACAAAACACAAGGCTTCACTGTCCTTATTTCAGCTTTATACCTGAGCCTTTCACCAACTTAAAGCTGGGACTTCACATCCATGCTCATTAGTGATCTGATGCCACCTCCAGGGAACGAGACCATTTTCCAGTTAATTCAGATATTTTGGCCAAAGTCCAATTTGGGTAATTGCTTCTGTTTCCATGAATGTCTCCCACTACTGAAACTATACTTTCCCTGCTAAACTACTGTGTAACATCACATTCAGCCTTTGAATAGCTGCCATCATAAACTTTAGAGGTAACTACCTTTTTCTGCCAGGTAAAACAATTAAAAAAAAAAAAGCTTGTGTGTGTGTGTCTTCCTCTGCAAGGTTTGCAAACACAAAAGTGGCTTTTCAAGGGAAAAACTGTTAACTCATCGCACAGTTAAGACTTTTATCAGAACAGGAATTTAACTGGATGTTTACATGCAAGGCTGGAGGATCAGAGAACCTAGTCTCCTGTAAATGACGACATGCAAATATCAAAAATTGTGGGGCCTGGAGAGGCGTGGTTAAATGCACTGGTTTAAAAATCAGCCTATAGTTTGATTATAGATATTTTGTGGGACATCACTATTAAAAACAGAAACTTAAAAGATCTTTTAGAAAAGTTTAGGACATAAGTCTATTTATTTAAGGCTTCCACCTCTCTGCAGTTTTGGTCTTATTCTTTTCTTGTACAGTTGGTGTAAAAAGGGCTATAAAAGTATAACTGAATATTCATTGAAAAATAAAAATAGACTTCTTAGCTACATTTCCCCCCCTTTTTTTCTGAATCTAATTTCACATTGTTGCCAGAGCCATTTTCCTAACACATGTTCATCACACAGTTCCCTGATGAAGCATCTACATTTGTTCATCATTACCCATCAGAACAAGTCTTGGCTCTCCGCTGGGTCAGTAAAGCCCTGCAGGCTCTGTCTCTGTTTCACTGACCCAACATTATCTCTGATTACTTCCCAGCATGAACTTTCACTGGAGCTGGGCTGATCCCCAAAGTCCCTCAACTGGCTGTAGGTTTTCTCATCTCTAAGCTCTCATGGCTCACAAAGCTATTCCATGTGGGAAGTCTCCTTCCTCTCTCTCTGCCCTTTAGCCTTAAATCCTTGTCCATCTTCAGTCTTACCTTCAGGTAATTCTTTTCCTTAAGTTCTCTAGCTTTTATTTGTATCCCAGGATTTATATTTTAAGTAAATATAGCCTGTATTCTATCATTTCTTGGTTGTTCTGTGTGTTTTAGCTCCTTCTCCTTAATGAAATGAGGTAGACTTCACAGGTAGACACCATTTTCTCTTTCACATGGTGTGTAAGTAAGCCTGGCTAACCCTCCTCCCTCCCTCTGACTTGGCACTGCCGCTGCTCTCCTGTCACCTCTGAGGGTGTGCCAAAGAAGCATTGCAACAACTTCATACTCAGGTGCCCTTAAAAATCCTTAAGAACAAGCATCACTAGTCACTGTGAATACCTAGATCAGAGGCTGGTCAACTTTGTTGGTACAGGGCCAGATAAATATTCCAGGCTCTGCAGGCTGTGTGGTCTTTGTTGCAATGACTCAACTCTGCCACTTCAGCAAGAAACTGGTCAAAGACAGTATAGAAACAAACGGATGTGTATGTGTTCTAACAAAATTTTATGGACATTGAAATCTGGATTCTATATAATCTTTACATGTCAAAAATAGTGTTCTTATTTTGACATTTTTAAACAGCTAAAAATGCAAAAACTGGATTTAACAAAACTTACTGATCACTTTGCAATATATACATATATAAAATCACAATGCTGTACATCTTAAAGTTACACAATGTTATATATCAATTGGAAGTGAAACTGTTAGTCGCTTAGTAGTGTCCGATTCTTTGTGACCTCATGGATTGTAGCCCACCAGGCTCCTCTGTCCATGGAATTCTCCAGGCAAGAATACTGGAATGGGTAGCCATTCCCTTCTTCAAGAGATCTTTGTGACCCAGGGATAGAACCCAGGTGTCCTGCATTGCAGGCGGATTCTTTACCACCTGAGCCACCAGGGGAGCCCACTATATGTCAATTATATCTCAATAAAGCTGGAAAAAATTAAAAAAAACTATTCTTAGTTCAAGTGGTAGACCAAATTTGGCTGGTGAGTCGTAGTCTGCTGACTCCTGGTCTAGATCTTTGTTCCCAAAGTTACACTTCTTAGACCACCAGAATCAGAATCGCCCTGGGCCTGGAGTTTATAGAAAATAGAAATTCCGAACCCAGTGAAGCAGAATTTCTGATCACATTAAAGAAACTAACAAAGAGCTATGAATTGCCACATCTACCATGGCTAAGATGTTTTAACTTTTTGAGTCAGTACTGGGAAGCCAGGGAGTGAAATTCTAACAGGAAGTGGGGAGTGACAGAACAGGCTCCTTAGGAATCGATTTTTTAAGACTTGGAACCAAAGGGGTGAATACCAACAACAGGAACTCTATGCTTTTAATCAGCATTTTAGAATTTTTCAGATGCAGAAAATTAAAAACCTGGGGATTCCGAGTGTTTGCATTCAAAATACATGCTATTCAGAATATCAGTAGATGCAGCAAATTTTTATTTAACTTGAACTCAGTAAATATAGAAGTGTATTCATGGGGAAGAAAAGAAATTCACACTCCTTATTAAATATAATGTGTATGAGACTAAAATGTAAAAAGAAAATATTCTTTATGTTTCTGCCCCCAAAGAAAGCCTCTGTTGCTCAGGCCTTTGCTATTGATGGCAAATTCAGGAGAGACGATTTTTTCTTTATCAGCAATCATTTCTGAAGAGCAGATGTAATGTATTTCTCAAAGCTCTATATAAACTCACTTAACACACTGGATTAAGCAAAAAAAGCATCTTCGAGGAAGAACTATCTGGAAAACTGTGCCCACAGGGGTCCTTTGCCAGGGCCAGTCAATTGAGGCTAGAATATGACCCACCTGAGAAGAATAAGTCTGGTATTTTCTGATCTATGATACAGACCATCATCATCTGTGTTTTGCAAATTATCCCCAAATTCTAAAGGTAAGGAGTAGAACGGGAAAAATGAGGACTTCTAACTTCCAACATTGGCCAAAATTTAGTGAGTAGCTCTTCTATGTCAGGTGCTGTGAGAAAGAAGCACTTTATGTAGATTTTCCTCTTTAATCCTCACAACAAACACATGAGTTGCTACATTTTACAGGTGAGAAAACTGAGTTTTGGAGCTCTAAAGGAACACGTCCAAGATCCCACAGGTCAAGTTAAGATCTAGATTTGTGCTCAAGGCCTGTGCTTCTAACAATTATCCTGGGCCACCTCCCAGCATCATCACACTGAAACGAAGGGTGGGGTTTCCTTCCCTCTAGATGAGGTGGAAACCAGAGGCAGGGCTGTGTGTAGACTCTGGACAAATGGCTAAGCCACCTGACAAAGAAGCCATCACTCGGGTGTGGCCTTGTGCGAGGTCAGGAGAAGGCAACCCTATTGTCTTGCTAAGACAGCTCTGTGTCACCCTGCCAAGGAGGGGACAATGTCTTTTCCTCTTATTATGTTTGAGAACCAGTGAGCCAGGTTTCTAATAGGAAGAGACAATAACAGCAAAGCAGGCTCCTTGGGAATAAATCTATTTTACAAGACCTGCACCCAAAGAGGAGGACATCCACAGAGGCCACGGTGCATATTTCTTTGGAGAGGGAGCCTGGATTCTGGCAGGCTTCCCAGGTGGTGCTAGTGGTAAAGAGACACAGGAGTTGCTTGCCAATGCAGGAATTGTAAGAGATGTAGGTTCAAGCCCTGGGTCAGGAAGATCCCACTCCAGAATTCTTGCCTGGAGAATTCCATGGACAGAGGAGCCTGGTGGGCTACAGTCCATGGGGTCACAAAGACTTAAGTGACTTAGCACGCATGCACTGGACTCTGGAGAAATGGACAAGGACATCAGATGAAAGCTGGGATTCCAGACACAGATTTTTCTGAGTTGAGGGTCCACCAACATCTAGTGAACAGGGGCTGGTGATCCACAGAAAAAACAATTATTTGCACGTGGCAGTGTTTAATGTGCCTAAATTAACTGCTTGAGAACTGCTCAGATCAACACATACTTTTTTTTTCTTTGGTCCTGATTAATTTCCCAAGTTGAAGAAAGCCTTTAAGTTTGGTTCAGGGGAACAGCACTGGGACGAATGAGACCAAACCCTGTGCACATCTCCTCAGGCTTGATGAAGCAGCATGGATATGTCCTTCCTAAGTTGGGCCTGCTGCTTCGAATAAAGAATTTTCAGACATTTCAGATTTAGAATACCATGATACTTTTTTGATATAACCTTAACAATTTAAAGTATAACTATGTGTGGTATGTAGAGCCATTTTCATACCATACAATTTTCAAAGGACAGGAGCAATAAGCACAATTTCTGATTCCCTTCTTTTAGCAACAAGGTTTTATTTTTCTGTTAGAATTCATGTTGTTTAAGCATTTTACAAGCAGTGGATATGAGTTTCTTGTGCTGGTACTTTTTTAGCAAAGGTACCATTTATAAACAACCTTTATGTTACATATGTGAACTATCGTTCACATTTTCCATCTATCAATCAAATTCCTGTTTATAGTAAATAATTTCCCAATTTTCTGGAGTAAATTTAAATTCTAGGTTCTCAAGCAAAATATCAAAAAGGGTCTTTTTATTCAGTGAGACTTTCAGGGGCAGTTTGGTTTAAAAAGGAGCAATTGGGAGGCCCCTGATCCCTTCATCTGACAGCAGGTCAGATTCTGGGCATCTCTTGGTTTGAGTGAAAACCCTCGGGCATGACTCTCCCATGGGCCTGGCTGTCTCAGGAGTTTACCTGCTCAGAGATTCCTTCTGTGCTTTCCCCAGGCAGTCTTTCGTTGTGTTAAGACACGTGCCTCACAAGGGTCATTAACCAATTTTCATAAGCTCCCATGGTTCAGGGACATTTGTTGAACTTTTCTTAGGAGGCTTTGGGAAGGTCTTTATTAATTTGGTGTAGATCTCTTCTAACAAATTAGGAGATGCTGTCACTAGGTCAGGATCAACCATTCCACAGACAAAATTGCATATTTCAGGAAGCTAATTTTAATTTGAATATGACTCTCCTGGGAGATGTTGTTAAAATGTAGAATATGAGGTTTGAGATGGGACATGAAATTACAGGATCTCAGAAGTAATGGGGATGGCGGTCCTCGAGCACATTCTGAAGAGCAAGGTGCTTGCTGCTTTCAGGTTACCTGAGAAGTCAGCAGGCTCTGTCAGTGGCTAAAAGAACCAAGGCAACATGTGTAGAGAAGATCCCTGGTTATGGCAATCAGGATATTCTTCAACAGGAATACTACTAATTGGCATTTTGGATGAGATTTTTTGACGTGTATGCCTATCCTTACAGCAGTAGCTTTAGCATTCCTGGCGCCTGGGTGCTAAATGCCAGTAAGGGCCCAGTCCTTATGGTAACTGATGAAGAAAAGTAGCCTTAATAACAAACAGAAATTCAAGTCATGTATTCTTGAAGTTAACATTGCAACTAAAATTAATATCTTATTCCATCAGACAAGTACTCTAATACTTTTATATATCCTTAAAGATTTATTGAACAAATCTGGTGACTTCTTCTACTGATGTAACTGTGACTTTCTTCAAAACAGTGTTCCTCAAGTTGCTCACTTAGATGACAAAGTTCTCTCTCCTTCTGCTCCCCTGTAACATCATAAGACCTCCTTTCCCATCCTTTATCCTTTTCCCTTTGTTGAACACAGAGCAATTCTATGTGCTAAGGAAAACCTGTAATTTGGATTATGTTGAGAATCAATGTGATGGAAGTTCAGCTATTGACTGATGAGTACTTGACTTCTTTGAGCCTGCAATGCAGGTCTTATAACTAAAATTTAAACTGAGTTTTATTTCAAACTCTGATCCTGAGGACTTTTTTTCATAATATAGTCTGAAATGACACTGTATCAATATACTCTTGGAGACAGGAGTGGATGAGACAGACTCCAGTGGGAACCACTGTTAGAAAATCACAAGAGAAAATCCACACAGGAGAAAAGGAGGGAACAAGAAATCATGTGTTATTATACTGTTGGAAAACATGTAGCTTCAAACAATATTGGCAAGCAAACTCATGACCTTAATAGTCTTTTTTTGAACCAAGAGCAAATCTGCTAAATAGCTGAATGCTATTGGCTAAATACTAACAGGTGTATATGTAGAAATCATATCTTCTTGCTTGTAGTTTATGAAAAAAATAGAAGTTAAAAGGAAAAGTGTGATTGTGTTGCTGGATTTGTATCTATTTGTAGAATAGTACTATAATTAGACTAACAGCAGAATTTTAATACATAAGAATAGTATACTAAATTTATCCATTTTTCACAATATATGTAAGCAAGGCTGTTTGAAGCAATAAATGATCCCCTTCACTATGCCAGGAAAATGACGTATGGATTATTAACAGAGTTCAACTGACCAGCCTGTGGACTAGCAGTCCACTTATAATTGATTAAAGGACATGCTGGCTCTTTCAACCTGGAAGGAATAATGTGTCTTTCTGGGATTCTCCTGATAAATTCTGAAGAGGGATAATGGTAACTCCAATGCCATGACTTAACAGAAAATTTTGACTTGATGTATTTATAAAACTTCCAGGGGAAATGCAGAAGGCTGGGAAAGTCATCCTAGAAGACGTAATAATTGATCTGAATTCTCAAGGGTAAACAGGAATTTGAAAAAAAGATAAAACCCCAAAACAGAAGGTATCTTTCACGTAGAAAGGAATAATTTTCTATGACAATGAATAATAAAACAATAGTTTTATGTTGCTAGGAGGATATAAATTCCATGAAGGCAGGGATTTTAAATCTGTTTGGAACACTGCTGTATGACAGAATTTCAAATGGTGTCTGAAACATGGCAGATGCTATTTGTGGAATGAAGAATGTGACATGAAGCTAAAGAGGTTGGTATGGACCAATTGATGAAGGATTTGTATGTAAGATGAAGAACTGGTCTTGGTTCTCTAGAGATCACAGAGAAGAACAGGAGGGCATTAAGAGGGAACATAAAACCATAAAAGCTATGGTAAAGCTATAAGGTTAAGAACAAAAGTATTAAAAAGAACAGAATCTGGGAAATCTCAGTTTTTGAGGGATGAACAAAGAAATAGGACTCATTAAAGGAGTCTGAGAAGAAACAGAGAACTGGAAGACAGCTAGAAGAGACTGAGGAGGAGAGATCGGAAAGAAATGAGAAGTATTCACCCGACACACAGGAAGCCACTGGTAACGTCAGAGCCTTTTCAGTGGTGTAATGGGGAGGGAAGTCAGAAAGCAGTAGGTCAAAAGGTACTGGGACAGTGAGAAAGCGCAGGTGTTAAGTAAAGCCTATTCCTCCAGGAAAATGATCTTAAATGACGTATGGAATAAGGTGGGGTATATGTCAACACATATAGGGATGATATTTCAAAAAAAAAATATCATCTGAGAATTAAAGAAAAGAGAAAGAGCCATGGCTGGAGGGTAATGCAGAATTAAGAAAAGGTTCTTAAAGTATGTGATAAATTCCAGCAGGTATATAGGCTAAGGGTAAGATGCCCAAAGAAAAGTTGTAATAATGTCCATGATAAAAGATGTGAATGAAGCCATTTTCTGAGTGGATAGTGGTGGCTTATTTGAAGAGCAAGGTGAAGCTGGTGGCTTTGAATAGAGGATCTACAAAGAAAATCCAGAGGTGAAGAAGAAAGGATGGGACTATGTAAGCTGGTTTCTGAGAACTGAGAGAGGAACTTATCTATACACAGTTGGAATGATGAATATTAGATTGCTGCTGCTGCTGCTGCTGCTAAGTTGCTTCAGTCGTGTCCGACTCTGTGCGACCCAATAGACGGCAGCCCACCAGGCTCCCCCGTCCCTGGGATTCTTCAGGCAAGAACACTGGAGTGGGTTGCCATTTCCTTCTCCAATGCATGAAAGTGAAAAGTGAAAGTGAAGTCTCTCAGTTGTGTCCAACTCTCAGTGACCCCATGGACTGCAGCCTACCAGGCTCCTCTGTCCATGGGATTTTCCAGGCAAGCGTACTGCAGTGGGTTGCCATTGCCTTCTCTGGGATATTAGATTAGGTTCAGCTAAATGTGGATCTAAAGAATGTATTTAATGGTACAAATGTTTTTATTTTCATTTGATTTTCTTTATATAGGAGTGGGGATTTATATGCCAAGTGGCAAGGTATTCCATATGGGATTTAACAGACAGACCCCCAAACTTATGTTAAGATTGTTGGCATATGTGGTCTGGGTAGGTTTTAAACATAGGAAAAATATACACAGCTAAAATGTAATATTCATCATAAGTTTATAGCCATTTAGCTGAATTGGATTCATCTATGCTTCCCTTGGGCTTCCCAGGTGGCGCCAGCGGTAAAGAACCCACCTGCCAATGCAGGAGACGTAAGAGATGCACGTTCAATCCCTGGATCAGGAAGATCCCCAGAGGAGGGCATGGTAAAACATCCCAGTATTCTTGCCTGGAGATTCCCATGGACAGAGAAGCCTGGCGTGCTACAGTCCATAGGGTTGCACACAGTCAGACACGACTGAAGCAACTTAGAACATGCTTCCCTCACTAAATTTCATTCCATATTTTAAGTGGATGTCAGTCTGGTGCATCTCTTCCCAATCTACCAGCAGAAGATGCTTTGTAACATAAAACTGTTTCTGAGCTGAAATGTATTCTAATGCTCATTAAAACTCACTCTCCTGGAAATGTAAAACTGATTTATCTAATGCACTACAAAATTCTCCATAAATGTACCACACATTGTGAAATAATGTTAATTAGAAGGAGAGGCAAAATAATACATTTTCTTTAAATTTTAGGGCAATTATCATAACTCCCATTAATATGGTATAATAACTATAATTATTTTCATTTGCACTTTTGATAGAATTTATATTCATTAAAAGTCTATACTTGTATTCTGAAATATGAAAAAAATGAACATGACATTACAATGTTTTATAGCAAGATAATGCTGTAGGTGATTCCACTAATTTATTCCACAAGAGCCTATATGCAGGTGCTATAATTCAGCAGTCTTCATGACGAGATTTTCTAAGTTTACCATCCGGAATTCTCTTGCACAGAACTTTAATTGCACTCAGTCCACTTAACTTTCTGCTCTCATGCATAAGCAACTAGCACTCTAGGGAGTGAGCACATTTTTGACATGATCAGCATAATTTTCTATATATATTATATTATAGCAGCAAAGAGTGAGGAATGTGTGTGTGTGTGTGTGCATGTGTGTTGGTTACTTAAGATTTATAAAATCAGGGGACTTTGAAATTTACTCAAGTAAGCTTATTGTATACTGGTCATTTTTAGATTTCAGTTTATAACTTTTTAAAAGAAGTCTTAATGAAAAGACCCTAATATTCTCTCCTCTCACACAAAAATAATTTGCATGAACTGATCAAACATATTCTACATAATAGTAAATGTTATCATCTTTCTGTAGCTTCTGAATCGTTGGCTATAGCCATCCTCAATTTTTTCCTTCTTTCCTCTGAAATTTCTCAAAATCTCTAATTCTCCTATTGCCAAGTTTTGTAGAAGGTTAGTAAATGTTTGGTTTGTAAGCTCAAGGAATTATGATAGTGGATTAGAAGGAGGCAGGAGATATGTTTAGAGATATCACATGAAAAATAAAACTATTTTTCACAGCTTCTTCCTCCTGGAGTCCCCAGCTAATGAATGAATGCACAGTTATAGCCAAGTAAGCTCGTGATTCAGAAACACTGAGAATTGTAGAGTTTCTGAGAAAATACGGACATTACAGATGCTTTTCAATTTATAAACAGAGAGCTGGTACCCAAAGAACTTAAGCGACACATTCAAAGTAGCTATGTGAATTAGTAGCACAGATTATACTAGAAGCCTGGTATGTTGATTCTAGTTACATGAGCTTTTTTCATCATTTAATGCTAGTAAGTCTGTTTTTTTTTTTTTTTCCCTGAGTGAGGATGTTGTATGACAGGTTTTATAGTCATATAACTCACACAGCTGGTGGATTAACTTACAGGATTCACCTGTTATTACCAATTAGATTTTAAGTAAGCTCCCTAAGATCAAGGACTTATTTTGTTTACTGGATGTCCCCATATTTAGAACAGCACCTGTGACACTTGTAAACTAAATAAAGAGGGGAAAGGAAGACAACTTAGGTAAAGGTTTGGTGCATGACCAAAGAGAAAGGAGAGATGCTAAGGTTGTTTAAAAGCCTAGACAGGAGAAAATAATAGTTTTGTCCATTTTAGTACACTCAGCTGCATTATTTGACTCACACATGCATGTTCCTAATTTTGTTTTATGACTGTCCTCTTCCTAATGTCATAATAGAATAAAATAACATGTATACTCGCCAAGCTCTGAGGAAAAAGTAGGGAAAAAGATACAGTCCCTGCTTTGGAAGGAAATTAGCTAGTATTAAAAAAAAAAAAAAAATCAGTAGTTTCCCTGAATTGGCATTTCCATAAATCTCCATTAGTGCAATTATTTATATTTATACTGATGAATGTGGGGCTATAAATCTTAATACACCCTTTATGTGCATGAGCATGCTAAGTTGTGTTCAATTTTGCAACCCCATGGACTGTAGCCTGCCAGGCTCCTCTGCCCAGAGGATTCCCCAAGCAAGAATACTGGAATGGGTTGTCATTTCCTTCTCTAGGGGATCTTCCCAACGCAGGGATCCAATCTGTATCTCCTGAGCTTCTTACATTGTCAGGTGGATTCTTTACCACTGAACCACCTGGAAAGCCCTTTTCTGTGAATGTAGGGTACCTCAAATTAGAAAACGGGGTAAAAAATGGTAAATACTAAGTCACAATAACTAAATTATATCTTGTCACATGTAGATTGTATTCACCATCTACAGACCTTTTGTCCATTCTTCCATTTATATTTAGAAATGGCCAGGTATATTTTTAAAGAAAACAAATTGATATATTAAGTTGATTATTTAATTGATGTGTATATATGAGTTAGGGTGAGGTAGGATAATTTTTGTATGAAATAGAGTCTGCAGTTTTTAAATCTGTATTTTTATAGTACTTGAGCTTTATGATGAAAAGTTGAAAAAGTCATTCATTTCCAAGAATCTCCTGGATACAATGAATGCCATGTCGTATTTCATAAGCCCTAAGTGAAAAGTTCAAATGGTAAAGAATCTGCCTGCAATGTGGGAGACCCAAGTTCGATTCCTAGGTCTGGAAGATCCCCTGGGAAAGGGCATGGCAACCCACTCCAGTATTCCTGCCTGGAGACTTCCATGGACAGAGGAGCCTGGTGGGCTACAGTCCACGGGGTTCCAAAGAGTCAGACATGACTAAGTGACTAACCCGTACATATAAAATATTAAGAAGTATAGCAGGCCTGCCCCCGCCCCCCTCTTTTGGAACCTACCACAGAATGAACTTGGACACAGCACAAATAGGGATGCTAGTTCTTGGTGATAAACACTTGATCTCACATGAATTGAATGGCAGAAAATAAAGATAATTTAGGGTAATTATGGGGCTTCCCAGGTGGCGCTAGTGGTAAAGAATCCGCCTGACAATGCAGGAGATGCAAGAGACATGGGTTTGATCCCTAGGTTGGGGAGATCCTCTGGAGAAGGAAATGGCACCCCATTCCAGTATTCTTGCCTAGAAAATTCAGTTGGCAGAGGAGTCTGGTGGGCTACAGTCCATGAGACCACAAAGAGTCAGACATGACTGTGTGACTGAGCACAGTTCAGTTCAGTTCAGTCACTCAGTCGTGTCTGACTCTTTGCAACCCCATGGACTGCAGCACACCAGGCCTCCCTGTCCATCACCAACTCCCAGAGTTTACTCAAACTCATGTCCATTGAGTCGGTGACGCCATCCAACCAGCTCATCCTCTGTCGTCCCCTTCTTCTCCCGCCTTCAATATTTCCCAGCACCAGGGTCTTTTCAAATGAGTCAGCTCATTGCATCAGGGGGCCAAAATATTGGAGTTTTAGCTTCAACATCAGTCCTTCAATGAATATTCAGGACTGATTTCCTTTAGGATGGACTGGTTGCATCTCCTTGCTGTCCAAGGGACTCTCAAGAGTCTTCTTTAACACTACAGTTCAAAAGCATCAATTCTTCCACACTCAGCTTTCTTTATAGTCCAAGTCTCACATCCATACATGACTACTGGAAAAACCATAGCCTTGACTAGATGGACATTTGTTGGAAAAATAATGTCTCTGCTTTTTAATATGCGGTCTAGGTTGGTCATAACTTTTCTTCCAAGGAGCAAGCGTCTTTTAATTTTGTGGCTGCAGTCACCATCTGCAGTGATTTTGGAGCCCCCCAAAATAAAGTCTGTCACTGTTCCCACCATGAACTTCCAGATGCTCAAGCTGGATTTAGAAAAGGCAGAGGAACCAGAGATCAAATTGCCAACACCCACCGGATCATCAAAAAAGCAAGAGAGCTCCAGAAAAACATCTACTTCTGCTTTATTGACTATGCCAAATCCTTTGACCACGTGCACCACAATAAACTGGAAAATTTTGAAAGAGATGGGAATACTAGACCACCTGATCTGCCTCTTGAGAAATCTGTATGCGTGTCAGGAAGCAACAGTTAGAACTGGACATGTAACAACAGACTGGTTCTAAATTGGGAAAGGAGTATGTCAAGGCTGTATATTGTCACCCTGCTTATTTAACTTATATGCAGAGTACATCATGAGATACACTGGGCTGGATGAAGCACAAGCTGGAATCAAGATTGCTGGGAGAAATATCAATAGCCTCAGATATGTAGATGACACCATCCTTATGGCAGAAAGTGAAGAACTAAAGAGCCTTTTGATGAAAGTGAAAGAGGAGAGTGAAAAACTTGGCTTAAAACTCAGTATTCAGAAAACTAAGATCATGGATCTGGTCCCATCATTTCATGGCAAATAGATGGGGAAACAGTGGAAAGAGTGACAGACTGAGCACGGGTAATTATAAACGGGAAAAGTGTGCTTTCCTTCTTTGGAATATTTATCATCTCACAGTACATGCAAATAAATGCACTCTACAGGTTCAAATATGAAAGAGGCTTTGTTTCTATGAGACCAAAACACTGATGCTGATTTCTCCCCAACACATCAAGAAAAAAAAATTTTTTTCTTTTAGTTTTTCCTTTTTTCCCGTTGATTTGAAAGGTCATGTAAACTCAAAATATCTGATACTGTTGCCAATCCAATGCTAAATTCTGAGCCCTATCTTACTCAGCACTTGATACAATTTTTCACACTTTCCATCTTGAAAAATTTTCCTTCATAAGACCACCAGTACCCATATCTCACAAGTCATCCTTAACATTTGGCTGCTCACTCTTCCTCTTCATGACTCTAAAGTTGCAGGTCCCAGGCCTCAGTCCTCAGAATGTTTCTGTTCTTTCCTCATATTCAAGCCCTTGGTGTTCCCACTTAGTATCCAGCTTTAAACACCTTCCACACACTAGCCATCACCACTTGGAAAGCTAAAAGGAATCTCTAGTTTAGCATGCCCCAAACTGGATTCTTGATTTCCCTGCAGCCCTGCATGAGCATTTCCATCCATCATACTCATCGTGTCTAGCTGATTAGGTCAAAAACTTTATAGTCTTTTATTCCTCTCTTTCTTGAATATTCCTTATCCAATCCATCAGCAAACCCTATGACTTTTCCTTTGAAATATATTCAGGATCCAATTCTTACTGCCTCCACTCCTACTATCTTTTTCCAACCTCCTCATGTCTCCTTGGATTGCTGTGAAAGCCAACATCCTTGTCTACCGACAGTTTATTCTCAATGAAGCAGCCACAGTGAGTCTGTTAAAATCTTATATCACATCCCTCCTCTGCACAAACACTCCAAAGGCTTCCCATTTCACTCAGAAGTAGAATCTAAAGTCCTTTCTATGGCCCATGGCTACACAAGGCTCTCCATCATCTGCCTCTCTACAGACCCAATAATCTGTCTGACCTCAGCCAATACTGCATCTCTTCCCCACTCAGCTGACACCAGCTTCCTTGCTATTAGTTGTCTACACCAAGCACAGTCCTGCCTCAGGGCCTTCCCTCTGCCCGGAACGTTCTTCCCTGGATATCCACACGGCTGGTTCCCTTGCTTTCTTTAGATCTTCGCACAGATGTCTTTCCCTGACTACTGTTTCTAAAAGGGAAGTTTCTTCTTTCCCCACCATTCTCCTTTCTTTTACTCTGCTCCTCAGTTTTTCTTCATTCTTATCCCTAACATATATTTTTTTCCTTATTACCTAATCCCTGCAAGAAGATAAGCTTCTTGAGGCAGGGACTTTGTTTTGATTACTGACATATTTCTAGCACTTAGACCAGTGCTGAGCATACAGTAGGTTCTCAATAAATACTTAAGTGAATAAATAAATCCTACATATCTAAGCAAAAGCCATCAAAGCTTGATGTCCATAAAATTTTGGGAAGCTGACACAATGTAAAACTCACAATACAGCAGTCAGAAAACAAAGATTTGAGTTCTATTTTTGCTGCTTGTAAGTGGTGTGACAACTCTACAAATATTCTCACCACCCTGTCTCTCTCACTCCAAGGGTCATCTGTGCAACAAGGTCCGTGTTTGGTGTATAGATTGTGACATCCATGACATTTTCCACATTATGATGAGGTACCCTGTCATTGATGTTTATTCATATTTCTTATATTTAGGGACCATAAATTGTCCATCCCTCTGTCTACACATGCATTCACTGAACTTGAGCCAGTTACTCAACACTGAGTCTAAGTTTCTTTACTTATGAAAGTTGATTTAAGGAGGGAAATCTGAGGAGACCTTGTGAACTTTAAAACATATACTAATTGCTTAAGTGTACCTGAAAAGCTTGAAATGAGTCATATTACAATACCATGTTATAAAAAAGATTTCATCTCACACTTCAGCATAATCGGTAGTTATAATCCCTGATGTGCAGATCAAGGTGTAGGCAGCATATTAGAAATATCAAGGGCAGAGTATCTACCATGTGTGTGACCCCAAACCATTCCCTTATTCCTGGGCACACAGGAACACAGCGTGTCCCAGCTTCTGATGGTTAATGGGGCCAAAACTGAGTTCTGGTCAACTAATTGTAGGAGAAAGTGATACACACACCTCATGGGGCTGGGTCCAGCCTCCTGCATGATCCTCTGTTCTTTTGTTTGTGCTTTATCTGCCAGTGGGTTAGGGAGGACCCGGTGGGGGGCTTCAAGGCCTTAAAGCAGGAACAAGGGAGAAGAAGCCTGGTTCCCTGAGCCACTATATAGAGGATAGTTGCCTAGAAAACCTGTGATTCAGGAATGTGTAGTGTTGGAAATCATATAAGTGAGAAATAGACTTTTATTGAGCTTTTGAGGTCCAGGGCGTATTTGTTAACACAGCAGCTAGAAAGCCATGGTCATTCACATCTCATGATGTGGATTTGTTTTTTGTTTGTTGTGTCATGTTTATTGTTTTCTGCTGACATCAAGTGAAATGGTGGATTAATAATATTAACTGTGCAATATCCACTTTTTCACCTAATCTCTGAAGAGCACTCTTTTCAAATAATGACTGCTTCTCTCTCTCAGAAATATTCCAGTGACAGATCCTTATTATTGGTGAGTATTAACTTTCTCTTATTTTAGTCAAAATATCTTTTGATGACCTCTTAAGTCTTTCATTGCTGTGGTAGTAATGATAGTTTTAAACTTCTAAGTGTTTTTCTAAAAGCATCTTTTATAACCTTAACTAACTAGCTGTTAATACATTTCTCCAAAAAGGAGTGACATGAAATAAACACTAAAATATCTGGGATCATGGGGCATTATGTTTACAACTTAGTCTTAAATGGTTCAGAAACACACATTCACCAGGGCACAAACACACATACACACACCCACACTCAGAGAACAGGGCAAAATGTTAACAGCAATGTGGGTAAGTGGTATGTGATGTTCTGTGTACTATACTTGAAATTTTCATGTGAATTTGAAACTATTTTTAGACAAACATGTTTGTTTTAGATAAAAATGTTAGTACTGTTAAAAATGTCAATACTTCTTATACATTTATTTTTAACATTTTCCCTGTGCAATTTAAAACTTGTTATTACAATGTTCTTGATAGCATGCTTTTTGAAATTTTAAAGCAGGAGTTCTCTACATAGACATAATGCTGTGTTCATGATTTTTATGCTTTGCCCTCAAAGTTTTGGTATAATCTATGCAGCCTCTCAAATACTCTGAATTCTATTTGAATGTAAAGCAATGGGAATATGTGCATTACTGATACTATTTATTATTATATTGTCTGCATGACAAGGGAATATTTTGATACAGTGAAAACTTCTGGTATCATGTTTTCTAGAAAAAGGAAGAAATATTTTCAAATATTAATCAACTACAGTTTATGGGAGGCTCACAAATTAAGTAAGGAGCTGTGTTGCATTTAAATATAAATAAGAGTAAAATACATGACGAGGAATTAGTAATCACTCTGGACTTGCTTTATTCCAGACATCACATAACAACCTCCTTGGGTAGAATATGTAAGAATACCCTACCATACTAGGCTGAACATCAGCCAACAATTATTTATAAATAAACTAATATGTTTCTTGAACCACTAAAACAGAAAAACTATTAGCCAGTCTATAATCAAGATAATAGCACCTATAAGACATGAGAACAATAGAAATAGTCTTAGGTCAAGGGGAAAATGGAAGAAAAAAAAAACAGAAGATACTTGATTCAATTCTATTTAAATGCATTTGAAAACACGAATAAAAGAAACAATTTTGTAGGCTATAATATATATTATAAAAACCAAGTCCAGCCAAGACAGAAACTCTAAGAAGATTACTTACCATGGAAGAAATTGAGAAAGTTGTAAAAGGGTATCCCTCTCCTTAAAAAACCAAGCCAAAAGCAAAATCCAACTCACAAGAACTAGATAATTTCAAAGGTGTATTATATTATTGCCTCAAGAAATAGAAAAGTTCAATGTTACTTTAATTGTTTTAGAGCAGAGAGAGAAGGAAAATTATTGATTGCTTTTATGACACCAGTATAACTGAACAAAACAAAACAATGCCCCCATCCCCTAAACTTGGGACAGATCTCATTTACTAATGTTGATACAAAATTACATATAAACAAATAGAATTTAGGGATGTGTTATATGCATAATACATTTTATTCTAGGAACGAAAGGATCAGTTCAGTTCAGTCGCACAATAGTGTCCGACTCTGTGACCCCATGAATTGCAGCACGACAGGTCTCCCTGTCCATCACCAACTCCCAGAGTTTACCCAAACACATGTCCATCGAGTCAGTGATACCATCCAGCCATCTCATCCTCTGTCGTCCCCTTCTCCTCCCACCCCAATCTTTCCCAGCACCAGGGTCTTTTCAAATAAGTCAACTCTTTGTGTGAGGTGGCCAAAGTATTGGAGTTTAAGCCTCAACATCAGTCCTTTCAATGAACACCCAGGACTGATCTCCTTTAGGATGGACTGGTTGGATATCCTTCCAGTCCAAGGGACTCTCAAGAGTCTTCTCCAACACCACAGTTCAAAAGCATCAATTCTTCGGTGCTCAGCTTTCTTCACAGTACAACTCTCATATCCATACATGACTACTGGAAAAACCATAGCCTTTACTAGATGGACCTTTGTTGGCAAAGTAATGTCTCTGCTTTTAAATATGCTATCGAGGTTGGTAATAACTTTTCTTCCAAGGAGTAGGCGTCTTTAAATTTCATGGCTGCAATCACCATCTGCAGTGATTTTGGAGCCCCCAAAATTAAAGTCTGATACTGTTTCCACTGTTTCCCCATCTATTTCCCATGAAGTGATGGGACCAGATGCCATGATCTTAGTTTTCTGAATGTTGAGCTTTAAGCCAACTTTTTCACTCTCCTCTTTCACTTTCATCAAGAAGCTTTTTAGTTCTTCTTCACTTTCTGCCATAAGGGTGGTGTCATCTGCATATATGAGGTTATTGATATTTCTCATCAATCTTGATTCCAGCTTGTGCTTCTTCCAGACCAGCGTTTCTCATGATGTACTCTGCATATAAGTTAAATAAGCAGGGTGACAATATACAGCCTTGATGTACTCCTTTTCCTATTTGGAACCAGTCTGTTGTTCCAGCTCCAGTTCTAACTGTTCCTTCCTGACCTGCATACAGGTTTCTCAAGAGACAGGTCAGATGGTCTGGTACTCCCATCTCTTTCAAAATTTTTCACAGTTTATTGTGATCCACACAGTCAAAGGCTTTGGCATAGTCAATACAGCAGAAATAGATGTTTTTCTGGAACTCTCTTGATTTTTCAATGATCCAGCAGATGTTGGCAATTTGATCCCTGGTTCCTCTGTCGTTTCTAAAACCAGCTTGAACATCTGGAAGCTCATGGTTCACGTATTGCTGAAGCCTAGCTTGGAGAATTTTGAGCATTACTTTACTAGCGTGTGAGATGAGTGCAATTGTGCAGTAGTTTGAGCATTTTTTGGCATTGCCTTTCTTTGGGATTGGGATGAAAACTGACCTTTTTCAGTCCTGTGGCCATGGCTGAGTTTTCCAAATTTCCTAGCATATTGAGTGCAGCACTTTCACAGCATCATCTTTCAGGATTTGAAATAGCTCAACTGGAATTCCATCACCTCCACTAGCTTTGTTCATAGTGATGCTTTCTAAGGCCCACTTGACTTCACATTTCAGGATGTCTGGCTCTAGGTGAGTGATCACACATTGTGATTTTCTGGGTCGTGAAGATCTTTTTTGTATAGTTCTTCTGTGTATTCTTGCCATCTCTTCTCAATATCTTCTGCTTCTGTTAGGTCCATACCATTTCTGTCCTTTATCAAGCCCATATTTGCATGAAATGTTCCCGTGGTATCTCTAATTTTCTTGAAGAGATCTCTAGTCTTTCCCATTCTCTTGTTTTCCTCTATTTCTTTGCATTGATCACTGAAGAAGACTTTTTTATCTCTCCTTGCTATTCTTTGGAACTCTGTATTCAAATGGGAATATCTTTCCTTTTCTCCTTTGTTTTTCACTTCTCTTCTTTTCACAGCTATTTGTAAGGCCTCCTCAGACAGCCATTTTGCTTTTTTGCATTTCTTTTCCATGGGGATGGTCTTGATCCCTGTCTCCTGTACAATGTCACAAACTTCTGTCCATAGTTCATCAGGCACTCTGTCTATCTGATCTAGTTCCTTAAATCTATTTCTCACTTTCACTGTATAATCATAAGAGATTTGATTTAATCATACCTGAATGGTCTAGTGGTTTTCCCTACTTTCTTCAATTTAAGTCTGAATTTGGCAATAAGGAGTTCATGATCTAAGCCACAGTCACCTCCCAGTCTTGTTTTTGCTGACCGTATAGAGCTTCTCCATCTTTGGCTGCAAAGAATATAATCAATCTGATTTCGGTGTTGACCATCTGGTGATGTCCATATGTAGAGTCTTCTCTTGTGTTGTTGGAAGAGGGTGTTTCCTATGACCAGTGCGTTCTCTTGGCAAAAGTCTATTAGCCTTTGCCCTGCTTCATTCTGTACTCCAAGGCCAAATTTGCCTGTTACTCCAGGTGTTGATTGACTTCCTACTTTTGCATTCCAGTCCCCTATAATGAAAAGGGCATCCTTTTTGGGTGTTACTTTAGAAGGTCTTGTAGGTCTTCATCGAACTGTTCAACTTCAGCTTCTTCAGTGTTACTGGTTGGGGCATAGGCTTGGATTATCGTGATATTGAATGATTTCATACTAATACATTTTTTAATGCAATTTATTCCCAATGATAATTCAAAGGAGAAAATAATGATCATACCCACAGTTTTCTTTTGGGTTTTTGATAACATTCAGTATCCAATTTTGATAAAGATTCCTAATGAAATCAGAATTGAAGGGTACTTCCTTAACATGATAAATAAAGTCAATATTGTGTTTGTGTAAAATGAGACAGTTTTCATATAAGCCAGGGATAAGAATTTCTAACATTATCTTCGTTAACTAACAATGTTCAAGAAATAACAATCAGATGTATTAAATAAGCAAAGCAGAAGTATGGAAATAGGAAAGAAGGAGGCACAGTGATTGTTATTTGTAGCTAATATGATTATATGCTCCCATATCCTGTGAGATGAACTGAAATAAATATAAGAAACATGAAGATAACTCAGAGTAAATAACTGATTATAAAATTAATATTCAAGAGTAATATTACATGGGATAAGGAGATATGTGACAAAGGACAGATTTATGTGGACACATATTTATTTATTTATCTGTCACTCTCCAAAGGAACGTCAACTGCATGGGAAAAAGGATGTGACTTTGTATACTGCTCTACCTCCAGTCCCCCAAAAATGACTAGTACATAGTGGGCACTCAAGAAATATTTGTTGAAAGAAGGGATGAATCTATAAGATAGATTTAGTCTTTTGTGTAGAGATAGATGTGCAAAGATACATCACTTTTTAATAAGAGATAAAAATAGAAAGCAACTGTAATATCCATTAGTGGTGATTAAATAGCTATTAAAAATAATGAGGTATATTTCTGAATATATAAAGACCTCTAAGATAAATTAAGTTAAAAAAGCAAGACACTAGTCCATAATACAAGTCTCAACACATTTAAAAGCACTGAAATCATATAAAATACATTATGCTCCAAGTAGAAATCATTAGAAATCAACAGAAAACTGGGAAATCCTAAATGTTTAAAAAGTAAACAACACGTTTCTAAGTAACCTATGGTTTATAAAATAAATCACAAAGGAAATAAGAAGCTATTTTGAGCTGAATAAAGAAAACACAAAATATAAAAATTTATGGAATTCAGCTAATGAAGTGCTTACAGTGAAATTTATAGCTTTAAATAATTTTATTAGAGAGAATGAGAGTCATTAAGCTTTCACTTCAGGATGACAGAAAAGGCAAAGTAAATCAAAGATAAAATAAGTAGAAGAGAGGAAGTTAAAGATCAGAGTGGAAATAATTGAACTAGAAAATAGAAAAACAATGAATCCAAAAATTAGAATAGACCTAAATTGATAAAATAAATTTAATTAGTAATTAAAAATCTTCTGGGTAAAAACCCAGACTAGATGTCTTCACTGGTGAATTCTATCCAAACTTTTAAGGAGGAAATAATATCAATACTACTCAAACTCAGAGAACAGAGGGAAAGGCCAATATTATCCTGAAAAACAAAAGCAGACAAAAGAAAATTACAGAAAATCTCCTATCTGTAGGTTCAAAGATTCTTAATAAAACACAAGAAACACAATCTAGAAACATACAAAAAGAATTATGTACCATAATCAAATGGGGTTATCCCAGAAATGATAAATTAGTTTAATATCTAAATAATCATATAGTGTATAGCACTCTATTAATGAACAATACTACACGACAATCTCAATAGTTGTGGAAAAAATATTTGGTGAAAGTCAAGACATGTTAATTATTAAGATTCTCAATAATTTAAGAATAGAAGATTGGAATTTTCTCAACCTGATAAAGGGCATATGTTGAGATGCACCCCACAGGCCCACAAGTCAGTTGCTTACCCAGCTTTAAGACCAAGGAAACAAACAGGAGTCAGCAACAGAGACATCAATGGTTTAATGGATGGCGGAGTTTACATGCCTAAAGCAAGATTCGAGAGAGATATCTAGGGCTCCCTGGTGGCTCAGATGGTAAAGAATTGCCTGCAATGCAGGAGAGCTGGGTTCAGTTCCTGGGTTGGGAAGATCCCCTGGAGAAGGGAACGGCTACCCAATCCAGTATTCTGGCCTGGAGAATTCCATGGACTGTATAGTCCATGGGGTCACAAAGAGTTGGATACAACTGAGTGACTTTCACTCAGAGAGATATCCCACTGTGTGTGGTTGATGGCAGGCAGGACACAGTGGTAGTCTTCACTCTTGGAGGAGCGGGGAGGAGATGAAGTTACCATTTACAGGAGTGGGCTCACTAGTTACCAGGGAAACCAGTAGAGGGGCATGACCCTCACCACCCCTTTGATAAGAACAATCACCAGCTGAGGCCTCGGCAAGTACAGAGGAAGATCAGTCATGTATATAGGGTTTAGGTGAAGCAGGCACTGGTTGGGTGAAGGATAGACAGAGAACAAGAGAATAGTCCTCTTGAGTGCCCTGACTACACAAAATATAAAAACTACATTAAAAAAAAAAAAAAAAAAAACTTAATGGTGAAAAGCAAATGCCTTATCACTAAAATCAGCAGTGAGGTAAGGATGTGTGTATGGGTTAGTTGCTCAGTTGTGTCCGACTCTTTGCAACACCATGGACTGTAGCCCACCAGGCTCCTGTGTCCATGGAATTCTCCAGGCAAGAATACTGGAGTGGGTTGCCATGCCCTTCTCCAGAGGATCTTCCAGACCCAGGAAACAAACTTGGGTCTCCTGCATTGCAGGCAGATTCTTTATCATTTGAGCTACCTGGGAAGCACCCCCCTCTTTTTTTTTAACTGAGGTAAGGATGTCCTCTCATAATTATTTCCATTTAACATCATACTGGAAGTTCTAGCTAGTGTAGCAAGTTACAGAGAAAAAAATCGAAGACATAAGATTGTAAAGAAGAAAATAAAGCTTTACTACTAGATGACATAATAACTATGTAGAAAATTTGATGGAATTTACAAAAAAAAAAGCCCAAAACTAAAGTGAGTGTAATAGGGTTACACTGTCCAAGATCAAAACAAAAAATATATATTTCTATACATTAGTGATAAACAATCTGAAAATGACACTGAGAAAACAATTCCATTCACATTAATTTCAAGGAGAATAAAATCGGTAGGAATAAGTTTAACCAAAAAAAAATAGAAGTACAGATACGTACATTAAGGACTACAAACCATTGCAAGAGAAATTAAAGGAGATTGAAATAAATGAAGAGATATACCACATTTATGAATGGAGAGACTCACTGGCAATTCTTCAAAAATTGTTCTATAGATTCAATGCAACATCAGAATCTCAGCAGGCCTTTTATTAAAAAAAATAATTTAAAAAGTTGACCCTAAAATTTATATGGAAATGCAAAGGATCTAGAATAACCAAAATAATTTTGAAAAAGGAGGCAGAAGTTGGAGGACTCATGCTGCTTGATTTTAAGACTATATATAAAGCTAGTCTAGAGAGTGTGGTATGACCATGGGGATAGACATATAGGTCAATGAAATACAATAGAGTTTAGAAATAAACCACATTTATGCCAATTCATTTTTGACAAAAGTGACAAGGAAATCCAAGGGGAAAGGACAGTTATGTTTTTTTTTTATTTAAACAAATAGTGCTAGAACAATAGGAAATCTATAGACAGCAAAATGCACTTAGATATTACCTTATTCTATGCTCAAAAATGATACTGAAATGGTTTACAGGTCTAAATGTAAGAGCTAAAACTACAAAAGTTCTAGAAGAAAGCAGGGAAAACTTTGTGATCTTGGATTACACAAAGATTTCTTAGATCTAACACAAAAGAAAGATTCATAGAAGAAAATAATGATAAATTGAATTTCATCAAAAAAAAACTTTTGTGCTTCTTCAAAAGGAAGCATTAAGAAAGTGAAAATACAAGCCACAGACTAGGAGAAAATATCTGCAAATCATTTATCTTCTAAATGACATGTAATCAGAGTGTAAAAAGGACTTTTACAACTTAATATGAAGACAAACAGCTCAAGAAATATACAAATGAGCAAAATATTGAGTAGGCATGTCACCAAAGAAGATAATTAATGTTAATAAACATATGAAAACATACCATGGTAAACATATACAAAATTAGAGAAATGTAAAAATCAGAAAAGGCATCATTATACCTAAAGAAGGCTATAATCAAAACAACTAACTATACCAAACATGGGCAACAATGGGCAGAAACTGAAAACCTTACACATTGGTAATGGGAATGTAAAATGGTATAGCCATTTTGGAAAACATTCTGGCTATTTCTGAATACTTTAAATATATACTTATCATATAACCCAACAGACCCCTAGGTATTTACTCAATAAAACAGAAAATATAAGCACTCACAAATACTTATATGTAAATGTTCACAACAGTGTTATTTATAAATGCCAAACTTGAAAATAACTCAAATGTCCATCCACTGGTGAACAGATTTTAAAAAAATGTATACCCATACAATGTAATACTACTCAGGAATAAGAAGAAACAAACTATTCATTCTTTTTCCTACATGGGTAGATTGCAACAGTGTTACATTAAATAAAAATCAGTCTGTAAGATTCCACATACAAAAATTTCTAGAAAAGCAAAACTATCCAGAAAGCATATTAGTGATTATCTAGGGGCTGAGGGAATTGGGGTGATGGATGTTCTAAGAATTATGGTGATTGCTGCACAACTAAATCACTATAGTAAAATTTATTGAAATATATACTTATATTAATAATTGAGGCTTCCTAGTGGGGTGCAGTGGGGGCTTCCCTGGTGGCTCAGAGGGTAAAGCGTCTGCTTGCAATGCAGGAGACCTGGGTTCGATCCCTGGGTCGGGAAGATCCCCTGGAGAAGGGAATGGCAACCCACTCCAGTACTCTTGCCTGGAAAATCCCATGGACAGGGAAGCCTGCTAGGCTACAGTCCATGGGGTCGCAAAGAACTGGACACAACTGAGCGACTTCACTTTCAGTGGTGCAGTGGCAAAGAATCCACTTGCCAAAGCTGGAGATGCAACAAATATGGGCTCAATTACTGGACTGGGAAAATCCCCTGGAGTAGGAAATGGCGACCCACTCTGGTATTCTTGGCTGGGAAATTCCATGGACAGAGGAGCCTGATGGACTCAAATTCATGGGGTCTCAGAGTTGGACTGAGACCACTCAGAGTTGGTCTCAAGACCACTCACAACTCAGAGTTGACTGAGCCACTGAGCACACACATAATTGGTGAATTCTATGGTATGTAAATAATATCACAATGATGTTTGTTAAAAAGTAAAACACACCTTAATAATCAAGATATTTAGAGACAGACATGTGTATGTATGATATCATTCCATTTATGTTAAACACACTATGTATATTAACATACATGCTAGTTAAGATCACAAGATTTTTGGAAGTGTGTATATCTAAACAATATGGTTCCCTCTAGGAACAGGACTAAAATCCTGGGAAAAGAGAATTACTTTTCATTATATACCTTCTGATACTATTTGTGTGAGAAAATTAAACAACATAACCACTTTTTAAATTAAAAAAGTCCTAGTAAATAATTTAAAACAATTGATGATCCTGATACAAAGACCTAGGTGCATGAATTTGCTCTCGAAAATTTATGCTTATCTCAGTGAGGCTATAAGCACTTATGAGTAGCCTATGGTAAGATAAAGTGATTTTCATCATAAAACATGTTCAGTTCAGTTCAGTTCAGTCGCTCAGTTGTGTCCAACTCTTTGCAACCCCATGAATTGCAGCACATCAGGCCTCCCTGTCCAGCACCAACTCCCAGAGTTTACCCAAACTCATGTCCATTGAGTCAGTGATGCCATCCAGCCATCTCATCCCCTGTCGTCCCCTTCTCCTCCTGCCCTCAATCTTTCCCAGCATCAGGGTCTTTTCCAATGAGTCAACTCTTCGCATGAGGTAGCCAAAGTATTGGAGTTTCAGCCTCAACATCAGTCCTTCCAATGAACACCCAGGACTGATCTCCTTTAGAATGGATGGGTTGGATCTCCTTGCAGTCCAAGGGACTCTCAAGAGTCTTCTCCAATACCACAGTTCAAAAGCATCAATTCTTCGGCGCTCAGCTTTCTTCACCGTCCAACTCTCACATCCATACATGACTACTGGAAAAACCAGATCCTTGACTAGATGGACCTTTGTTGGCAAAATAATGTCTCTACTTTTAAACATGCTATCAAGTTTGGTCATAACTTTCCTTCCAAGGAGTAAGCATCTTTAAATTTCATGGCTGCAGTCACCATCAGCAGTGATTTTGGAGCCCCCAAAAAATAAAGTCTGCCACTGTTTCCACTGTTTCCCCATCTGTTTCCCATGAAGGGATGGGACCAGATGTCATGATCTTAGTTTTCTGAACGTTGAGCTTTAAGCCAACTTTTTTATTCTCCTCTTTCACTTTCATCAAGAGGCTTTTTAGTTCCTCTTCACTTTCTGCCATAAGGGTGGTATCATCTGCATATATGAGGTTATTGATATCTCTCCCAGTAAACTTGATCCCAGCTTGTGCTTATTCCAGCCCAGCGTTTCCATGATGTACTCTGCATATAAGTTAAATAAGCAGTGTGACAATATACAGCCTTGACGTTCTCATTTTCCTATTTGAAACCAGTCTGTTGTTTCATGTCCAGTTCTAACTGTTGCTTCCTGACCTGCATACAGGTTTCTCAAGAGACAGGTCAGATGGTCTGGTATTCCCATCTCTTTCAGAATTTTCCACAGTTTATTGTGATCCACACAGTCAAAGGCTTTGGCATAGTCAATAAAGCAGAAATAGATGTTTTTCTGGAACTCTCTTAATTTTTCGATGATCCAGCAGATGCTGGCAATTTGATCTCTGGTTCCTCTGCCTTTTCTAAAACCAGCTTGAACATCTGGAAGTTCATAGTTCAGGTATTGCTGAAGCCTGGCTTGGAGAATTTTGAGCATTACTTTACTAGCGTGTGAGATGAGTGCAATTGTATGGTAGTTTGAGCATTCTTTGGCATTGCCTTTCTTTGGGATTGGGATGAAAACTGACCTTTTTCAGTCCTGTGGCCACTTCTGAGTTTTCCAAATTTTCTGGCATATTGAGTGCAACACTTTCACAGCATCATCTTTCAGGATTTGAAACAGCTCAACTGGAATTCCATCACCTCCACTAGCTTTGTTCGTAGTGATGCTTTCTAAGGCCCACTTGACTTCACATTCCAGGATGTCTGGCTCTAGGTGAGCGATCACACATTGTGATTATCTGGGTTGTGAAGATCTTTTTTGTATAGTTCTTCTGTGTATTCTTGCCATCTCTTCTTAATATCTTCTGCTTCTGTTAGATCCATACCATTTCTGCCCTTTATTGAGCCCATCTTTGCATGGAATGTTCCCATGGTATCTCTAATTTTCTTGAACATAAAGGATACTGCAGTGACTTTCAGCTATACCATTTAATATCAAGAATCTGTCTCAAAGATTTAATTTTGATTGCACATTATGAAATTATGGCTTTTTAATTAAGGGCATTTGTTTTAATCTTAAGCAGTGGAAAATCAAAATACACTGTCAATATTGAATTATCAAGTTTCAAGTGCTATTTTGTAATAATGCTTTAAGGTCATGTTTAAGACTTCTGCTATCATATTAATTTCTTTTTTTAAGATAGGAACATAGTACTTTGTGTTCTATGCTTATTTGTGAAATACTATGCCTAGTATTTCATATCCATTTTCACACAAAAATCAATAATGTAAATACTTCTGTGAAGGGGAAACACCTGCAGAAAGGGCAAAAAACATCATAAAAGGTGCTTCTTTCAGCTTTGACTGCTTTTACTTGCATTTCAAACTGTCAGGGCTTTTCTGCTGTTTTTAATGCTTTGAACAGACAGTCACATGTGTTTGCCACATGTGTGCTCTCCATGCAAGAGCTCCTCACAGCACTGCCCCTTCTGATCCATTCCTGGGGTAGCTCTGGTGATAATCTACAGACAATAGACATTTAATGAGCACCTATTGTGGGCCATTTCACTAAGAACAGTACCATAAGCATAGGTAGTATTATCATCAGATTATAACAGATGAGACATCGCAGACTCACGGACTGAGTGCCTTAAGCCCCCAAATTGGTAAACAGAAAACCAGGACTTGCCGGAACCCCTTCATTTATACTCTGTTTCCAAGTACCCTCTCTATCTCTCGTCCTCCCCTCCTTTTTCTTCCTAGTTTAAAATGTAATCAAGAGCAGAGTAGCAGAGAAATGAAGGAGGTGCCCTCCACTTAGCCCCATTCCCTTCCCCACAGAGCAGGGGGAAGGTAAGAAACCTCCAGGGCTCAGAGCTCCTACCACAGTCCTTGCTGCTTCCAGTTCCACACTACACCTGGGATACCCAGCCCAGAACTTCAGCCCCAACCCTGTTCCGTAATTTTCTTCCCAGGTCACAGAAGGTGCTACAGGTGATTATTGATGAAGTGCTCCTGTTAAGTAATGGAAGAAGTGTCCTGAGCAACCCTATTCACCACTCTGAAAAGATTTTTCTATGGGGACACAGTTCCCATTGGTCCTTATGGGAATTATCAACACTGTACTTGAGCTTGGAAGGGGTCAACCAGCTTCTACCTGTTAGCGTGCATGCCTATGGACAATTCAGAGCCTTATTTCCTTGAGAAAAATCAAGTTTCTTACTTTAGTCAATGGAAACTAGTCTGAAGGTCTACAACTGATACGTTAATGAAGTTTTGGAATATAACCTATCCACACTCGGGGATTCATTCTTTACCCTCTCAGTTCACAACAATATATATATATACATATATATATACATATATGTATATTTACACACACACACACATACATACATATATACATAGGCCTCACCTTACAGTTTGCGAGATCTCAGTTCCTTGATGAGGGACTGAACCTGTACCCTTGGTAGTGAAAGCCTGGAGTTCTAACCAGTGGACTGCTAGGAAATTCTCCATAGCAGTAGATATTTGTAAGACTGAAAGCACTATTTTTATTGTGTTTAATATAAAATAGGAAAAATCTCCTCAAAATTCTCAAAATTCAAAAGCATAGCTTCCTGGGCTCATATTTTTCTCTATTACTCTTACCTTCAACTTTTAAAGTATGATTTCACAGGCTTGTGGTTGCCAAAGGAGAGGGGTGGGGAAGGAAAGGACTGGGGATTTGGGATTAGCAGATGCAAACTATTATATATAGAAAGGATAAATAACGAGGTCCTACTGTATAGCACATGGAACTATATTCAATATCCTGTGATATTGAATGGAAAGGAACATGAAAAGGAATATATATGTAAAACTGAATCACTGCTTTACAACAGAAATCAATACATTATAAATCAACTATATTTAATAAAACTTAAAATTAAAAAGTACAATTTCTTTCAACCCCAAAGAAACTTTCATTTTTTCAATATTATTATAAAGGTTCTACAATTTCACCTGTATACTGATTGCTAAGCCAGCATTTATCTTACCTCCTCGATGAATAATCAGAGAAGTCTCGCTTCCAATGGGACAGTCCTTAAGTATATCCACTACTTCCGTATGGCTCAGGTTCTGTACATTCTGCTGGTTGATCTCAATAATGAGGTCGCCTTCACACAGGCCAGGGCATCCCTGAATGTCAAGTATTTGTTTCACCCGCTGTCCTGTAGGACTGTCTGCAATGGTGAAGCCAAAGCCCTGGGCACCTTTCACAATGGTTAAGGTCATAAGTTCAGCTTGGGTGGCCCCAGATGAAGCCATAGATACATTGTCGTCATGGACAGGTGGTGGATACGTGCCATCTAGCTGACCATCAGCTGGCATTGAGTGCAAAGTATGAGGCGGCCGATCTGTTATATCCGGAACCGACTGTGAGGTCCGAGAAATGTATTCCAAATATGTTTCATAGTTATGTCTTCCATTGACCATCACTGGAGGTGGCCTCTCCATTATTGCAAGGGGTGGCACCATGCTGTTAGCAGGATCTTCAGGATCAAAGGGCAAAGGGTAGCCACGACACAATACCAAGTTGACACTCTGACCAATAGGAACAGACTGGAAAAGTTTGACTACATCTGCATGAGTGTGTCCAAGGACACAAACTTCATTAATATAGACAATGACATCACCTGCAAGGGAAAAAAAGAAAGAGATTGACAACATGAGGTAAGTTCAATTAACATTGACATAGAGAAATGGAATTATTTGTGAGACTAGTGAAAGAGGTGCTCTGTTTCTCAGTAAGCAGTGAGAAAATCAATTAGAATAGTATCTAAATTCCCTGTAAGTGACTCAAGGTTACAACAGGCCTGCCAACAAACATAGTGATCAAATGCTGAAAAAAATGCTGTTTGGTTATTCCTGAAGTTCAGAAACAACTTCATACACAGGAATAAAGCCACAGAAATGTTTAGAAGAAAGTGTACCTTGAAGAAGGACACATTCTTTGTTTCTTTTTCATCTTCATTTTCAGTGCAATTTAGTTAACAGAATTTTCAAGTTACTGAGAAGTTGTGGAAACAAGTTTCAGATGATAATCAAAGCCCAGTATTTGGGTTTTTGAGCATCATTTTACTGAGTCAACGGTCTTTTTTTTCCCCATTTATTTTATTCTTCTATAGTAAACTGCAATTGCAAAGGTTCCATGTGAATACAGGTAGATGTCTAGAACATAGATTTTGGGTTCAGGGATCTGGCTCCATATCCTGGCTCTCCTACTTAGCAGATCTGTGCTGCTGGGCAGGTGATTTACCTGCTTTGAGCTACGGTTGTAAAGTTGTTGTGAGGATGAAGTGAGATGATGCAGAAAAAGGGCTTGGTGCAATGCCTGACACACAGGGAATGCTCAATAAGTGTGGACCATTATTAATATTATTGTTGCTAAAATAAGATGGGACTTCCCTGGTAGCTCAGCCGGTAAAGAATCTGCCTGCAATGCAGGAGACCTCAGTTTGATTCCTGTGTCGGGAAGATCTGCTGGAGAAGGGAACAGCTACCCACTCCAGTTCTCTTGGCCTCCCCTGGTGGCTCAGATGGTAAAGAATCTGTCTGCAATGCGGGAGACCTATGTTCAGTCCCTGGGTTGGGAAGAGCCTCTGGAGAAGGGAATAGCTACCCACTCCAGTATTCTGGCCTGGAGAATTTCATGGACTGTATAGATCATGGGGTAGCAAAGAGTAGGACACTACTAAGCAACTTTCACTTTCACTTTCAAAATAAGATGAAGAGGATTTCAGATTTTGGTCTCAAATAGGAAGCTGCCATAGATTCAACCTCTGATCTCAGATAAATTGATATTTCTGTAGATCTTTTAAAAAAAGGCATTTGTCTTTTCATCCCAATGAATTTTTAATATTTTATTTGGCTGTGCCATGTAGCTTGGGCATCTTAGTTCCCTGACCAGGGATTGAACCCAAGCCCTCAGTAGTGAAAGTGTGGAGTCTTAACCACGTGACAGCCAAGGAATTTCCCCCAATGAATTTAATCATGGAGTTACTGAAGACCACTGGTCAGAACTTAACTTTATGATATTAAAATTGTCCTGAATGTAAACAGTGTTAAAAACAATTCAATCATGTATAAACAATAATTTTATTTTTGGAGCACTGTTCTACCATGGATTGGTATTTTTATCCTAAAAAAACATAACATTTGAGAAATGAACTTGCAAACTGAGACTGTGTCTGATGATGCTGAAGAGTATGTGAGGTATGCAAAGACATATTTTCACAGATTGTCAAGTAAATAATTCAACAGATATCAGTTTATCAAGATAATTCTGAAATGGGTAGTATAAATGGCTAGGAATTTCAGTCTGAGACATCACTGTCCATCAAAACTGCAAATATCAAAAAAAAAAAAAAAAACACAGGTGAACTTTCAGAGTTAAATACTTCTTGGCTTCTCTCAGTTGTCTGATATAAAATGATTTCTCCACTAAATACATTGTGTGTGTGTTAGTTGCTCAGTCACGTCAGACTCTTTGCAACCCCATACACCGTATCCTGCCAGGCTCCTATATCCATGGGGATTCTCCAGGCAAGAACATGGGAGTGGGTTGCCATTTCCTTTTCCAGAGGATCTTTCTAACCCAGGGATTGAACCTGGGATTCCTTCACTGTAGGCAAATTTTTTACCATTTGAACCATCAGGGAAGCCCCAAACACATTTTAAAAATAAGTAATTCTATGAATAGAACAGTCAGTAAAATGCCCTTTACTATATACACTCAGTTAACAATTACCAAATTCTAGAGAACTGCTTGAAAGTGTTAAAGATATAGAGACAGAAAAGGAAAACCAATCAAACAAAACAAAGTAGTATTTTCAGTGATCCAGTTTAGGTCTGATTTTGGAAAATGTCACAGACCATATGACTGGTCAGAGGGAACTTCACTCTTCAGCTACATCTATCAGAGAGGGTGCTGATGTCATGACTGGTTCACTGGGCCACAACTTAGGACTGAACTGTGATGGACATCCACTCTCTGCTACTATGACTTCTCAACAGATTGGAGCCATTGAGGATGCTTTGGCATCATTTTAAACTGGTTAGGGTCATCCTAGAATCCCAGAGATGTATTTGAACCAGATATTTTTTTCATTTTCTCCTTGTCTCTTCTATTTTTAAAGTTGTTTTATATATTTACACACTGAAAGTTGAAAGAATATAAATACTTGTGCACTATCATCCAGTTTAATGATTAGAACATTGCTCATACTAGTTGAAGACCCCCTCAGTAGCACCTTTTTCCACTTGCCTTTCCTTACTGCCCTTTTCAAAGGTAACCATTGTCCCACATTTGAGGTTTGTTATTCACACGTCTTTATATTTTTATGATATATCTAGGTACCCATAAACAATATCCCTACATAATGTTTAATCTCTAGAGCGGGGGGCCATGAGGAGATACACCACATCCAAGGTCAGGAGTGGGGGCTGTGAGGAGATAACCCATGTCCAAGGTCAGAGAAACCTCAGTAAGACAGTAGGCACTGAGAGAGGGCATCAGAGGGCAGACAGACAGAAACCACAATCACAGAAAACTAACCAGTCTAATCACATAGACCACAGCCTTGTCTAACTCAATGAAACTATCAGCCATGCCATGTAGGGCCACCCAAAACAGATGGGTCATGGTGGAGAGTTCTGACAAAGAATGGTCCACTGGAGAAGGGAATGGCAAACCACTTCAGTATTATTGCCTTGAGAACCCCATGAACAGTATGAAGAGGGAAAAGATAGGACACTGAAAGATGAACTCCCCAGGTCGGTAGGTGCTCAACATGCTACTGGAGATCACTGGAGAAATAACTCCAAAAAGAATGAAGAAATGGAGCCAAAGCAAAAACAACACCCAGCTGTGGATGTGACTGGTGATGGAAGCAAGGTCCAATGCTGTAAAGAGCAATATTGCATAGGAACCTGGAATGTTAGTCCATCAATCAAGGCAAATTGGAAATGGTCAAACAGGAGATGGTAAGAGTGAACGTTGACATTTAAGGAATCAGCAAACTAAAATGGAAGGAGTGGGTGAATTTAACTCAGATGACCATAATATCTACTACTGTGGGCAAGAATCCCTTAGAAGAAATGGAGTAGCCATCACAGTCAACAAAAGAGTCCGAAATGCAGTATTGGATGCAATCTCAAAAATGACAGAATGATCTCTGTTTGTTTCCAAGGTGAACCATTCAATATCACGGTAATCCAAGTCTATGCCCCGACCAGTAATGCTGAAGAAGCTGGAGTTGAACGGTTCTATGAAGACTTACAAGACCTTCTAAACTAACACCCAAAAAGGATGCCCTTTTCATTATAGGGGACTGGAATGCAAAAGTAGGAAGTCAATCAACACCTGGAGTAACAGGCAAATTTGGCCTTGGAGTACAGAATGAAGCAGGGCAAAGGCTAATAGACTTTTGCCAAGAGAACACACTGATCATAGGAAACACCCTCTTCCAACAACACAAGAGAAGACTCTATACATGGACATCACCAGATGGTCAACACCGAAATCAGATTTATTATATTCTTTGCAACTGATGATGGAGAAGCTCTATACAGTCAGCAAAAACAAGACTGGGAGCTGACTGTGGCTCAGATCATGAACTCCTTATTGCCAAAATCAGACTTAAATTGAAGAAAGTAGGGAAACCTACTAAACTATTCAGGTATGACCTAAATCAAATCCCTTACAATTATACAGTGGAAGTGACAAATAGATTCAAGGGACTAGATCTGATAGGCAGAGTGCCTGATGAACTATGGATGGAAGTTTGTGACATTGTACAGGAGACAGGGATCAAGACCATCCCCATGGAAAAGAAATGCAAAAAAGCAAAATGGCTGTCTGAAGAGGCCTTACAAATAGCTGTGAAAAGAAGAGAAGTGAAAAACAAAGGAGAAAAGGAAAGATATACCCATTTGAATGCAGAGTTCCAAAGAATAGCAAGGAGAGATAAGAAAGTCTTCCTCAATGGTCAGTGCAAAGATGGGCTCAATAAAGGAAAGAAACGGTATGGACCTAACAGGAGCAGAAGATATTAGAAAAGGTGACAAGAATACACAGAAGAACTATCCAAAAAAATCCTCACGACCCAGATGATCACGATGTTGTGATCACTCACCTAGAGCCAGACATCCTGGAATGTGAAGTCAAGTGGGCCTCAGGAGGCATCACTATGAACAAAGCTAGTGGAGGTGACGGAATTCTAGTTGAGCTATTTCAAATCCTCAATGATGATGCTGTGGAAATGCTGCACTCAGGCAGTGGCCACAGGACTGAAAAAGGTCAGTTTTCATTCCAATCCCAAAGAAAGGCAATGTCAAACAATCCTCAAACTACCACACAATTGCACTCATCACACACTAGTAAAGTAATGCTCAAAATTCTCCAAGCCAGGCTTCAGCAATATGTGAACTGTGAACTTCCAGATGTTCAAGCTGGTTTTAAAAAAGGCAGAGGAACCAGAGTTCAAATTGCCAACATCTGCTGGATCATCAAAAAAGCAAGAGAGTTCCAGAAAAACATCTATTTCTGCCTTATTGACTATGCCAAAGCCTTTGACTGTGTGGATCACCACAAACTGTAGAAAATCCTGAAAGAGATGGGAATACCAGACCATCTGACCTGTCTCTTGAGAAATCTGTATGCAGGTCAGGAAGGAACAGTTAGAACTGGACATGGAAAAACAGACTAGTTCCAATAAGGAAAAGGAGTATGTCAAGGCTGTATATTGTCATCCTGCTTATTTAACTCATATGCAGAGTACATCATGAGAAACGCTGGGCTGGATGAAGAACAAGCTGGAATCAAGATTGCCGGGAGAAATATCAATAACCTCAGATATGCAGATGACACCACTCTTATGGCAGAAAGTGAATAAGAACTAAAAAGTCTCTTGATGAAAGTGAAAGAGGAGAGTGAAAAAGTTGGCTTAAAGCTCAACATTCAGAAAACTAAGATCATGGCATCTGGTCCCATCCCTTCATGGCAAATAGATGGTGAAACAGTGGCAGCCTTTATTTTTTTGGTCTCCAAAATCACTGCAGATGGTGATTGCAGCCATGAAATTAAAAGATGTTTACTTCTTGGAAAGAACGCTATGATCAACATAGACAGCATATTAAAAAGCCAGAGACATTACTTTGCCAACAAAGGTCTGTCTAGTCAAAGCTATGGTTTTTACAGTAGTCATGTATGGATGTGAGAGTTGGACTATAAAGAAAGCTCAGTGCTGAAGAATTGATGCTTTTGAATTGTGGCATTGGAGAAGATTCTTGAGAGTCCCTTGGACTGCAAGGGGATCCAACAAGTCCATCCTAAAGGAGATCAGTCCTGAATGTTCATTGGAAGGACGGATGTTGAAGCTGAAACTCCAATAATTTGGCCACCTGATGCAAAGAACTGACTCATTTGAAAAGACCCTGATGCTGGGAAAGATTGAAGGCAGGAGGAGAAGGGGATGGCAGAGGATGTATGGTTGGATGGCATCACCAACTTCATGAGTTGAGTTGAGTTTACCTAAAACTCACCTCAGTTGAGCACACGAGTTTAGGTAAACTCCAGGAGTTGGTGACAGACAGGGAGGCCTTGGGTGCTGTGCTGCAGTCCATGGGGTCGCAAAGAGTTGGACACAACTGAGCAACTGAACTGAACTGAAATGAATATCCACCAAGTATGTTTTTCCATATTTTAAACTTTTTAAAACTGGTATACATATTAATACTACATTATATTCCTCAAAATGTATTTTTGATATCTATCTCTTTCGATATATTTACCTCTAGCTCAATTCTCATTGTAATATAATGAGGTGACTACATCATTATTTATTAATGTCTATCCATTCTTATGTTAGTGGACACTTGGATTCTTGGGAATTTTGATTAAAGAAAACTCTGCTATGAACCTCTTTTCATGGCCTTTGTGCACAGCTGGGAGAGTTTTTGTCAGGTATATACCTGGCGTAGAATTGTGGTCATAGGCCATGTGCATCAACAACTTTGTTAGCAACGGTAAATGGCTGACAAAATCGATCAAACTGGTTTACACTCCCCTCAGTAGTGTATCAGAATTTTCATTGCTCCCCATCTGATACAATGCTTGCCATTTTCAGATTTTTAACTTTTGATAATCTAATGTGTGTGATCATGGTTTTAATTTGTATTTTCCAGATTGCTTTGAGAGTGAGCGTCTTTTCATATGTTTATTGGCTATTTGGGTTTCCTCTTTAGTACCTCTCCTTTCCCCATTTTTCCTATTAGGTTATCATCTGTTTTTAAACACATTGACCATTTTCCACCCACCTCCATTCTTGACCCAACATCTTTTGTAGGTTTGGGAGGCTACATGGTGTAAGCAGACATGACACAGAATAGAGAACCAAAGTCTTTGGACTGCTTCCCCACTCCATCCCTTACTAGCTATGTGACTTTCAAAACCAACTTAAATCTTCTGTGACTCATATTCTTCAGAAGTAATGAGGAACAATAATCATAGCAACTTAGTGTGCTACAAGAAATAAGAAATGAGATCATACAGGTGAAAGTGTTTGTAAGCTCTAAATTGTTATGCAAAGGATAATTGCTATTTCAGGAATTATTATCTGTCCTTGGTTATATCTGTTTATAAAATCAGGACAGTTCCACCAAGATATTCCCACCACAGTCATAATTAAGATAGATATGAATTTCTAAGTGGGCAAGGCAAAGGCAGGAGAGTAACAAATGCTGTTCTCTAAGGCTCTCCCTAACTTTAATCACAGTTAAACTCCCCAGCCTCTGAGTTGCTTTCTTCTTCCCTCTACTATGCCAGAAAGTCACAGAAAAAAAAAGAACTAAGGGTAATATTCTAAGCTCTCATGGTTCCCTGCCAGGTCTAAAGAGTAGTTACTTGAATTATAGTGATTAATGTTATCTATTTTTGAGTTTTAATGTGATCTTGCTATTTAGAAATAGAATGAGAACTACTTGTGGTTCTTAGTGAGACTGCCTTCTAAAATTTATGGATATTTTCCACTCAGAGCAATTTTTCAAGTCATCAAGCAAAGCGAGTGCTAAAGAACCCTGCAACAATATCTTTATGGAGCTACCCAGAAGATTTCTAAATATAAAAGATCAGTGGTCAGTTATCACATCTAATAACCTGACACTACTTAACTGCTCATTTAAAAAAGTAAATGGATGCCTAGATATGGTGTCACGCCAAAGCTGTTGTTGATAGAGATGTAAGCAAACCTTTGCTTACTCAAATAGAACTGATTGGGTAATATTTGTAGATCATGCTGTATGAATGTCATTTACATGTTTTGAAACAAAAATATGAGCCACCTGGTATGTGCCTTCTGATGGTGCCATGCTAAGTCCTGAGACAGACTGGGCTTACGAGCGCAGACATGGACATCATTAGGAAAACTGGCTCCATATCTAACCCTGTTGGCCTACTTAAATGGGAGAATTGAAAAAGAGTCACTTGTTTGCTCCCTCAATTTGTTCTTTTATAAAACGAGAATTAAAATATCTCCTTCATTTCCTCTTTCACAGGACTACTGTGAGAATGAGATCATGCTTGTGAAGATACTTTTAATTTTACCATAGGAAAGTTCTCCATAAAAATACGATGATGTATTTCTTTTGAGAGCCAAGCACACATTTTCATCGCCATATTGCCTGCGAGGTTAACTGTTTTCTATGTGGCCATTCTCTTCAGGCCCTATTGAGGCCAGATGGTTTCAGGGTTATTGCCTTCAGGTCTGTCGGTCGAATTTGGTGTGACTAATGAGCTTGGTGTCCCCAACAGGGCTGGCCTCATAATGTCCTGACTCCCAGTTATGGGATTTCAAAGTGAAAGTGAAGGAGAGTGAGGCTGATGAAGCGGGACGTTTAAACTGCTGGCCTCTATGAGAAAATGTTCTAAGATAATTGGTTTCTTTCTTAGTCATGGAAATCAAAATACAATATTGGCAATCTCTTGGGTACTTCATCATTTTGGATAAAATAGAGCACTGTTTGTAAAGCACTGCTTAAAATGGAGATATTTTTATACCCCTTTTCTCTGCTCCCACATTCTTTGAGTCACTGTGGCTAAAGAATCTTCCTTTCCAGCTGCTCTCACTTACCACCTGGTGTCTATCTCCCTTAACCACCACCTTGGACCAGACTAGAATAATTCACTTCACACTCCATTCTCATCCTACAGTCTCCTCTATTAACTTCAATCTACTCAATCTTCAGACCCACTGCTTAACATTCTTTACCACTAGTCTTTCCGATCTATTTTTGTATCCACCGCCTAATGAATTACCTTTCTGGGGAAGCTGGAATCTTTACCGTTCACAATTCATAACTCAATAACTTGTCTTTTAGTTGAATCCTGCTATTCTTCTACCCTTAAGTGCACGTCTTTTCTCGGTATATTTTCATCCAGATAATTCATTTCTTTCCTGACTTTTTCAAAGAAATCCTTCATTATTCCTACAAACATTGCTCCTGTGACTACAAACTCTTCTCAGGCTTTATTCCTTTGTGAGAGTTTTCTACCTGTTCCAAGTTTTTTTTTTCATAAAATATACAGAGTATCATTACTATACTGAGAACTCTTTAGGTATTCAATAAGAATAAAGGATAGAAAGACTTAGAAAAAAACTGGAATGGATTTCATTCATTCATTGCCTTTAAGCGTTTCTAACTTGCTTTTGCCAAGTCATATGAAAAAAGAAAGTGAAAGTCGCTCAGTTGTGTCCGATTCCTTGTGACCCCATGGACTATACAGTCTGTGGAATTCTCTAGGCCAGAATACTGGAGTGGGTAGCCTTTCCCTTCTCCAGGGGATCTTCCTAACCCAGGGATTGAACCCACATCTCCCACATTGCAGGCAGATTCTTTACCAACTGAGCCACAAGGGGAGCCCAAGAATATGGAGTGGGTAGACTTTCCCTTCTCCAGCAGATCTTCCTGACCCAGTAATTGAACCGGGGTCTCCTGCATTGTAGGTGGATTCTTTACCACCTGAGCTATCAGGGAAGCCAAGTCATATAGATTTTTGTTAAAAGAAAAATAATTCTCACTGACTACTCCCATCCCACTCATTACATGTACTCTACATTGAAAAATTACTGTTTTTTGGTTTTCTTTCCAGCTAATACAATTTGACTAATTTTTTCTCCTTTCTGAAGCTTATTTTAGTTTCTGTTTTTATAATAATAATATATAATTGTATTATACTAGGTAATTTTATTATAATATTGAATATTCATTTTCCCTGTGTTCTACAACTACCACAAAGATAATACATTTTGACATGTATTTTTGGGAGTCTGCTACTCACCACTTTAATTAAATTGAAAATAACTCTCTGAGGGAGAAGGTGAGGGTGGGACGTTCTGGGAGAATGGCATTGAGACATGTGTATTGTCATATGTGAAACAGAGCACCATTCCATGTTCGATGCATGTGACAAGGGCTCAGGGCCGGGGCAATGGGATGATCCAGAAGGATGGGATGGGGAGGGAGGTGGGTGGGGGGTCCGGGAAGGGGAACACATGTAAACCCATGGCTGATTCATGTCAATGTATGGCAAAAACTATTACAATATTGTAAAGTAATTAGCCCCCAACTAAAATAAATAAATTTATAAAAAAAAAAAAAAGAAAAGAAAATAACTGTTCTTGATAAAATGTATTCCCTTACATGAAGTATGGTGGTATGTCAGACAGACAAACAGAGTTGAAGCCAGGTCTCTGGGTTGCTCTTTGAAGAAGTAATTCATCAGTTTCCTCATCTACAAAATGGGAGAACAATAGCTGTTCTACCTACCTTATAGCAAACAGATGTCTGTGAAAGTGTTCTGTAAATTACCATGATACCACACATATAAATACACATATTAAAAATTTTAAACAAATGACTGATAAAGATTGGAAATTATGAATATCTTAAGAAGGGGAAAGAATAAATAGTTCAAATCTTTAAAAAGAAACTGCTGGATTTTATTAAATTATTTGGCAGTTTGCTTGAGAAATCTGAGAGGACAGATAAAGTTCATCTTTGTAGCTGAATATGATTTCACAACAAGGAAGACCAGCGCCTCATGAAAGCATCCTGAGATTCCTCATTTCCTTCTAGATGTAGGTACAATGTAGTTAGGGCGGAAGGGTCAGAAGGCACCTGTGAAGTGAGGCAGCGGCTGTGGTGGTGGCAGGTGGAACTCAGGACATCCACACTTCAGGGTCTTGACGTATTCTCAACTATGTCACACAGTGAGAAGGATTTGATGATAAGTATCCACCAAATAAATGATCTCTGGCCTTTCTCAGTTTTCCAGATGAATCTGTTACAGAGTTCTATGCCTCTTATTGCCCCAAAGTTTTTCCTTACAGCTAAACCTAATTTCTTTTGCTAAAGATCACTATTTCCTCAATTTCCATTCTCATAAAAGTGGAAGCATCATTGTTTCAGAATAATTTAAAATGGTTTCTAGAATTCCCAAATGGTCTCTTTAGGGTACTAGCTATAAAAACAGCCATGAATTTGAGGAGATTCCATCTTAGATGTTCCGGAACTAACCACTGTCTATTAATTTTAAACATCTGTCTTGTAGACAGCATTACTGCAGACACCACCAAATTGTGCAGAAATGCAAATACTTCAGTTATGGAAGGTATAAGAGACAGGACAAAAGCCTTCGTCAGAAGAATCTGAATTTGTTAATTCCTATATGCTACCTTATAAATGACATTGTGAATGAAAATGAGGTGAATTGATCTATAGCAATAAAATAAGGTGTTTTAAATCTCCCTCTCTCTCTTTTTACTTCAAAAAACCAAGTGTGTCATAATGGAAAGAACACTGATTTAGGAGTCAGAAAGTTTACATTCTTATGCCAGGTATGCCAATAATTTGTGGTATCAATCTCTGGGTCTTATCCCTCATTATTAATTTATGCAGCAAGTATTTATTATACTCAATAGCTACCATGAGTCAGGGACTATGGCATAAACAGAGAAGACTGAACTGGATGATCTCTAAGGTATATTCTTCAGTCTGAAATTCTAACACAAAGTCCCTTGGAGTCTACCTCTTAGCTGTCTCTGCAATTGTTCCACCACAGAGGTTGGGAACTTGCCTATTGTATGGATTTCTGCAACAGTCCCTTAGCTGGTTTTCCTCATATCATAGAAGGAAAGGAGGCAAAGAGGAGAGGAGAGCCTAGCAAATGGAATGACTCTGAATCTGTGGGATTATGGGGTTCTATAATCTCACCCCCTATGACTAGGATTACAAGGGGGGTAATAAGCCCCCCTCTTCTGATCAAACTGTCTCAGGAGCCAGAAGAGTATAAATATTCTACAGGTCAAGGGCATTAGTTTCAGGGACTCCAAAGCACTGGGCACTGCCTTCTTCTATCTGCCTCCCTGTCAACTCATTTTCATACCATACTCTCTTATGTCCTTTCTACTTAATGTTCTTTCAATGCGTGCTCCTAGAAAGAGAACAGAGTCCAAGTTCTCTAGTTCAGCATACAAGGCTCTCAGTCTACATTTTTACCATCTCCTGCCTTTTCCTAACCCACTCTGTGCTTTAGTTGGGGTACGCTCAGGCCCATGTCCTACACATGCTATGTTTTCCTATCCTACCATTTTTCATGCTTTGTCCCCACTAATAAACCCCTAGTCACCCTTTCAGATTAACTTAACCTTTCTGATCATCTTTCTGACCACCTCTGACCACCACATAGCTCAGTGTTATTACCTCTTCCTGTGTGTTATCCTTCATGACACCTTAATTCTTCAACCTCTCTAACCACATTAACCCCACCTAGAGTTTCTCTGAACATAGTGATTACCATTTTAATATATTTAATACTTATCTGGCATTTGCAAATTCTGTTTTACCTAATTCTTAAAAATTCCTCTGAGATTATTACCATTGGACTTCATACATGTGGAAACTGAGCCTAGGAGAACTGAATCTTGGTAATTAGGTTGAGATTCAGGAATTGAACCCAAGCTTTAACACAAATGTTAAGAATTTCAAAGAGACCAGGACATATTTTGACCTGGGGACACTTCTGTGTCCCTCCAATTGTATCAGCTGACATGTTGGGTAAAATATCTTTAATTCCTGAATATGAAAATTGAGAGATGAACTGCAATATTCTTTTGATTAGCCAAGTTAATCGAGGGAAGCAGTGAAGCAAATAATTGCAATGGGGGAATCTGCTGTAATATCCCAGTCCACTTTCTGCCATGCTCCAAAACAATCTTTGCAAGAGGACCCTGAAGAGGTGGAGGGTGACAGGGCACTGTAACCCACAGAACTCTGTAGCCATCATACGCTATCATATAAATTATTTCAATAGTTGTGTGATTTGGGGCAATAAATTTAACTGTGTTTGATCTAGCTTCTTTTAATGCATGGAAAAGTCAGGAAAGGTAGTTTCTAAGGTGCAGTTTTAAAAGTTCCTTCATCTGATGAGAATGTGAAAAGCTCTCCTACTTCACTCATAGAAGGCATTGGGAAATTTCCGTGGTGCAGTGAAACAGGTAAGTGACCAGCCTTTGTGGGCTTACCCCAAGGATCCTTGACTTTGGAAAAGCAGCCAGTGATGCTAACATTTTATCTACAGGCAAAAGTATACCAAGCATGGCCCCTTATTTCTCAAAAGAATGAAAGCTTTCTTAATCATATTTTATAATTGCATCTGTGTGACCTGGTGCAGATGCCTAATTAAAACCTTGGTTAAAAAATTATGTTTAATCAGCACGCATCCAATAATTACTCTCTGGCAGATGTGGATCAGCCTGACGGTATATTTACACTTCTTTTGTGTTTGGCACGGAGTGGTAAGATATATTTAAATACTTGCATTTTACTTTGTTGGAAAGGAGGAAGAAAGAAACACATTCTGAGAGAATCTAAAGGCACTGATTATGTGCTGATCTGGCAGAGATGAAACAACACTTTAGATTAAAACTATAAGTAAAGCCACAAAAAGAAAGCATAAAAGACTGTTTTTTAAAACTTTTTTTTCCTGTTTTTTAAATTTTTTTGCAAAGCTCCAAAGAGTAGACACTTTCTAAATAGCTAGTTCACTTTAGGAATTCAACAGCATAAAAGGGTCAGTGAATCTATTTCCTTAAAAGAATGCAAAGAATTTTAAACAATGACAAGAAAAAGAGACAAATATGTCATCAGAAGTACTCTATAAAATGAAAATAGGTTCCTGAATCTAAAGAGATCTTATGATTTCACTAGAAGAAAATAAGAACAAAATAATTTAAAAAATATCTTAAAACCTTTGTAGGACATAAAAGTTTATGAGAGTGAGAGTGAGACAGAAATGCATTCCAGAGTTTTCCTGTGTGTATGGACACGTATGTGAGCAGACGCATGACAGAAATACGTTCAGCTACTTACAACTCCCCATGAAACCCAAGCTACAGAAGTACCTTACAGGAAAAAGTCACCATTTTACATGAACAGGGAGTGGTGCGCACATTTATTTTCAAACAGAATTAACTGTATTTCTGAACAAGAATGATTCTTTTTACATAAATGACTCCTAGGGGCCAGCATGACCCAGTGTCATCTTCTGAACTAACTCCAACAGTGTATAGAGTGGCTGTAAAACTTCCTCTGAAATGATGGGGGGACAGCTGGCCGAGGTGGAGCCAGGAACTGGGCACGGGCATGCTTTCCAACAGTTTATTCTACTCTACCTGCAACTGTCAGTTGTCAGCCATCCTGATTGAGCAAGAAAACTAAATAACAGGAAGAGAAAGAACAAGATAAGTGAAGAGGACTAGAGCACCCACTGTGTTTCAGACAGCGGGCTCCTGCCAAATGTGGGAAAGTGTTTGTAATTCTGTGTGTGTTTGCTATCTGATCTACACACCTACATGCACTTTTAAGACAGGTAGAAGTGATTTTTCAGTCAGAGGAAATAATTTAGTTTTTGATACTGTGAAATCGATATAGAAAAGGGGAAAAAAAAAAACCTTTTTTTTTTCAAGGCTCCAGATAACATTCAGTGAAGTTATTTCCTTGAATTGCTTTTGAAAAATACATACCATTTGCTCTAACATGAGCTGGGGGCTGGTGTTGAGGATCCAGACTGGGGATGGGGCTGTTATTTGGGCTACTTGGCCAAGGGAGCTCTCAACGCTGGATGGCTGTCACCCTGTGTGATATTTCTGAAAAGTGCTCTGGCTAGTGCAAGCCAATCAACAATCCTTAACTGGTAGTGTAACATATCAGGTTATGCTGATCTACTTCTCTGCTCCTTTCTTGTGAAAAATTACAGAGCCCCCACTGCCTTACTGAAACAAGGGCTGCCAGGATATTTCTCCCATATGGATTTCTGAACTGGTGCAGCATTAAATTGCTGAGCTTCATCAAATGGCCGGCAGAAAGAACAAATGTTCCACGCTAAAAATGTGTCTGTATATTGCATACACACTGGTCCAAGGTTTGATGAGAGAGCCCTTCTAACTTGTTAAGAGGGAAAGAGGCTTGGCAAATGTAACTCTTCACTGACAGATTTTGATCATTCAAACTTGGCTGCTTTTATTTCCAATTTCAGTTTCTGAAAGAGCAATATTTTATACAAGTATCAAGAAGTCAGTCTGCTCATTGGGCCACATACACCAAAGATTGCTAATTAAAAATCCCACAAACACATGGCAAAAGTAGAGAAAAAAAAAATTTTGTCCTGGCTGCACTGAAATTTTGGAATCTAGTGGAAGTCTTTGGTTTACATGCAGAGAAAGGGAAATCAATATGTATCAGACACCCAGAACTTCCTCCAAAGGGTGTATACCCTGCTACTACCCTATCTATGATCAACACTGTACAATGATTCTTTTGAGGATGATTAATATTACTAGGTTAGAAGTTTTAGGAAAATATGTGGCAACTTCCCTGCAGACAATGGGAGATTATTCTATTAGATACAACAGACAACTGGCACAGAAAAAACAATCGAATCTCCTGCTGTTCCTGATATTAAAAATTTTATACCATACTGAAGTCAACTGGAATATGTTACTAGAGCATCATCATGAAAGATTTTAAGTTGTCCTCTCCCTCCTCTACCACTAGAGACTATATATCTACATGAAAATATATGTAAATAGATCCACATGTGTATAAGTTAATTTGCTTATTTAAGGGTTACAGTTTACATTCCAATCAGATTTAGTTAATGACAGAGTCAGAAACAATGAACAACTCTTGCTTGTAAAAACTAAACCTAGTAATAATTTTATAATTATAATTATATATTATAGTACTTATATTTTATTTTTTCAAGTTCTCCAAATCACAGTAAAAGGCAAGAACCATAATGATATAGTTACAGATGAATCAATTGAAATTGAAAGTTTTATACTAGATCTCATCAATGAATTTGGTAATTACAGTTACAAAATTAATGAACAGAAATCTGTTGTATTACTATACACTAACAACAAAGATTAGAAAGAGAAATTCAACAAACAATTCTCTTTACTATTGCATCAAAAAGAATAAAATACCTAGGAATAAACCTACCTAAGGACACAAAAGACCTCTATGCTGAAAACTATAAAGTGCTGATGAAAGAAACTGAAGACATAAACAAACGGAAAGATATACCATGTTGGTGGATTGGAAGAATCAATTCTGGCAAAATGACAATACTATCCAAGGCAATCTACGGATTCAATGTGATCCTTATCAAATTGCCAGAATTTGGTATTTTTCACAGAACTAGAACAACAAAAAAAAAAATCTTAAAATCTGTAGGGAGACACAAAAGAGCCTGAATAGCCAAAGCAATCTTGAGAAAGAAAAATGGAGCTGGAGGAACCAGGCTCCCTGACTTCAAACTATACTACAAAGCTACAGTCATCAAAACAGTATGGCACCAGCACAAAAATAGAAATACAGATATCAATGGAATAGAATAGATAACACAGAAATAAGCCCAAGTACCTAAGGATAATTAATCTATAACAAAGGAGGCATGTCTACACAATGTTGGAAAGACAGCCTCTTCAACAAATGATGCTGAAAAAACTGGACAGCTATGTGTTAAAAAAAAAAGAAGAAGAAAGAAATTAGGTCATCCTTTAACTTTATACTCAAAAATAAGTTTAAAATGCATTAAACGCCTGAATGTGACACCAGAAACTGTAAAACTCCTAGAGGAAAAGATAGGAAGAAAACTTTCTGATGTAAATTGCAGCAATATCTTTTTCAATCTGTCTCTCAGAATAGTGGAAATTAAAACAAATAAATAGGACCTACTTAAACTCAAAAGCATCTGCACAGAGAAGGAAACAATAAACAAAACAAAAATACAACCTACAGATTGGGATAAAATATTTGCAAATACTGTGACCAATAAGGGATTAGTCTCCAAAATTTACCATCACTCATGACGCTTAACAGCATCAAAACAAACAACCCATTCAAAAAATGGGCAGCAGAGCTATATAGACGTTTCTCCAAAGAAGACACTGATGGCCAAGAGGCACATGAAAAGATGTTCAACATCACTAATTATTAGACAAATACAAGTCAAAATTACAATGAGATATCACCTCACACCAGTCGGAATAGTTATCATCAAAAAATTCACAAAGAATAAATGCTAGAAAGGGTGTGAAGAGAAGAGGATCCTCCTACACTGTTGGTAGGAGTGTAAACTGATACAGCCATTATGGAGAATAGCTTAAGTGGGTTCCTTAAAAAACTAAAAATAGAGCTACTCCATTCCTGGGCATATATCTGGAGAAAAGCATGATCTGAAAAGAAATATGCACACCAATGTTCACTGAAGCACTGTTTACAACAGCTAAGACATGGAAGCAATGTAAATATCCATGGACAGAGGAATGGATAAAGAAGATGTGGTACATATATTCAATGGAATATTACTCAGTCATAAAAAGAATGAAATAATGCTATTTGCAGCAACTAGATGAATGCAGAGAGTGTCATAGTGAGTAAAGTAAGTCAGACAGAGGAGAAATATCTTATGACATCCCTTATGTATGGAATCTAGAAAGAAATGATACAAATGAACTTGCTTACAAAACAGACTTACAGACTTTGAGAACAAGCTTATGGTTACCAGGGTAGAAGTGAAGGATGGAGGGAAGAGACAGTTAGGGAGTTTGGGATGGGCATGTGCACACTGCTATATTTAAAATGGATAACCAGCAAGGACCTATAGTACATGGAAATCTGCTCAAAGTTATGTGCCAGCCTGGATGGAGGGGGGTTTGGGAGAGAATGGATACATGTATATGTATGGCTGAGTCCCTTCACTGTTTGCCTGAAACTATTTGTTAATCAGCTATCAGTTCAGTTCAGTTCAGTCGCTCAGTCGTGTACGACTCTCTGCGACCCCATGAATTGCAGCACGCCAGGCCTCTCTGTCCATCACCAACTCCCGGAGTCCACCCAAACCCATGTCCATCGAGTCGGTGATGCCATCCAACCATCTCATCCTCTGTCGTCCCCTTCTCCTTCTGCCCCCAATCCTACCCAGCATTAGGGTCTTTTCCAATGAGTCAACTCTTCGCAGGAGGTGGCCAAACTATTGGAGTTTCAGCTTCAACATCAGACCTTCCAATGAACACCCAGGATTGATCTCTTTTAGGATGGATTGATTGGATCTCCTTACAGTCCAAGGGACTCTCAAGAGTCTTCTCCAACATCACAGTTCAAAAGCGTCAATTCTTCGGTGCTCAGCTTTCTTCACCGTCCAACTCTCACATCCATACATGACCACTGGAAAAACCAGATCCTTGACTAGACGTACTTTTGCTGGCAAAGTAATGTCTCTGCTTTTAAATATGCTATCTAGGTTGGCCATAACCTTCCTTCCAAGGAGTAAGCGTCTTTTAATTTCATGGCTGCAATCACCATCAGCAGTGATTTTGGAGCCCAAAAAAATAAAGTCTGACACTGTTTCCACTGTTTCCCCATCTGTTTCCCATGAAGTGATGGGACCAGATGCCATGATCTTAGTTTTCTGAATGTTGAGCTTTAAGCCAACTTTTTCACTCTCCTCTTTCACCTTCAACAAGAGGCTCTTTAGTTCTTCTTCACTTTCTGCCATAAGTGTGGTGTCATCTGCATATCTGAGGTTATTGATATTTCTCCTGGCAATCTTGATTCCAGCTTGTGTTTCTTCCAGCCCAGCGTTTCTCATGATGTACTCTGCATAGAAGTTAAATAAGCAGGGTGACAATATACAGCCTTGATGTACTCCTTTTCCTATTTGGAACCAGTCTGTTGTTCCATGTCCAGTTCTAACTGTTGCTTCCTGACCTGCATACAGGTTTCTCAAGAGACAGGTCAGATGGTCTGCTATTCCCATCTCTTTCAGAATTTTCCACAGTTAATTGTGATCCACACAGTCAAAGGCTTTGGCATAGTCAATAAAGCAGAAATAGATGTTTTTCTGGAACTCTCTTGCTTTTTCAATGATCCAGCGGATATTGGCAATTTGATCTCTGGTTCCTCTGCCTTTTCTAAAACCAGCTTGAACATCTGGAAGTTCACGGTTCACGTATTGCTGAAACCTGGCTTGGAGAATTTTGAGCATTACTTTACTAGCATGTGAGATGAGTGCAATTGTGCGGTAGTTTGAGCATTCTTTGGCATTGCCTTTCTTTGGGATTGGAATCAGCTATACCCCAATATAAAATAAAAAGTTAAAAAAAAAGAAAGTGAAAGTTTTACATAATTTCTTGTTTTTTTTTTTTTTTTTTCTGGTTTAGATAATGCAAAACAGGCCATTAAATCTTTTCTACTGAATAGAAAACACTATTGGAGGCTACATTGGTGGTGGTTGTGTCTGACTCTTGCAGCCCCATGGACTGTGATCTTCCAGGCTCCTCTGTCCATGGGATTCTCCAGGCAAGAATACTGGAGTGGGTTGCCATTTCCTACATCAGAGGATCTTCCCAACCCAGGGATTGAACCCGGGTCTCATTCACTGTAGGCAGATTCTTTACTATTGAGCCACCACAGAAGCCCTGCTGAACCACCAGGGAAGCCCATTAGAAGTCACAACAATAGCTATTATTCATGTGCTAAGAGGGGTAAAACTGTATGCCAAGAACTTTAGAGACTTAACCTCTTTAGTCCTTAACATAATCTGATGGCGAATAAACTGTCCCATTTTATAGAAGTGATTTAGAGAAGTCAGGTCTTGTATTTACAGAGTAGCAGAGTTGTCTTATTTCTAGTGTGTTTGGGGTTACTTTTAGGCTTGTCTTCTAACTATATGGATGTTTGGTTATATAAGTTCATGAAATTTCAAGATTCATTTCATTTATCTACTTGGAACTTTTTAAGACACAGACTACAGTTTATCATTTGAAATTTTATTTACCCTAACTTCACATTTTTGATGACCTGAATTGAATAGGTCCTTTAGCATAATGGAAACTTGCATGATATTTTACCATGAGGTAACAATCTTGTTTTTACTCACAAGTTGTAGCCCACACAAAGAAATCACCCAGTAATAGAAAAATCTATGTTTAAATAGACTTGTCAGCTTGCCCAAGTGTTAAAGGAAGCAAATCAAAACAGAGAAAATCACAAGCTACCAGAGAAGATCCCTGGGGATGCAACTTTGAGGTCATAAACATTTAGCAAGTTCAACAACAACAAAAAAGAATGAACATTAATTTAAGGTATATTGTAAAACTTTTAAACTTTGAAAATCTGGCTTTCATGAATTGTAGAAGGCAGAAGAATCATTAGAAACAGGATTGCGTATCCCATTTAACTGAAATCAGAGTGGATATTTTTAATGGGTTCAAATATGGAAGGTCAATTAGCTCATTAGCTAATTCTAAAAGGAATCAGTTTCTAGAACATTTAAAACAGTGGGGGTAGTATCTTTTTTTGCATGCTCTATTTCCAATATTAGTTACACAGACATGCTAACTTTTCTACATAAACAATCATCAATGATGTGACTATTACCTCTTCCATTATGAATTCTACTCATGAAACTGGCACAGAGAAAGCATAATGTCACATTTCACATTCCTAATTACTGGCCTATAGAAGCAAGAGAGCTAAGGATTTAGTCAATAAATAATATAAAAATACAGTCAGCAGATTATAAATATTTATTAGTATGTCAAAAGTTTGCTAGACAATTTTTCAATGATTCCTTCAGCATAAAATACTTGAGTCAGACTTAGCTCTGAAAGGACAGGAAATTGGAACTATCTCAAATATTTTCTGCCATGAAATATCTTTATCTAATTTTTGTCTCAGTTTCTTTTTTTTCCATATACATTTGATTGCAGGTTCCTAAATTTATTCAAACTTACTAAACATATAATTATTATTTTAAATCTGACAAGGCAACTACCTGTTTTGTGGAGAAAGCATTAGAATTGAGGCAGAATTTAGTGTTTTTTGGCATAAACAATACTAAAATAAACTTCAGCATATTTTTCACTTAATTTAAATATTTTTCTCTGTTCAGCCAATTTTTTCTCAGAAATTTTTCCTTCTTTTAAACAGAAAAGACACACTAATACTCTTTTAATACTATTTTTAATTTTAAATTTACTATGATTGATTAAATCAATCAATATATGCAAAAGATATCCATAGTTACGACCTACCCTGTATATTCTATATATACAAAATACACAATAACACCTTAATTTTTAATATCAAGAGACATGCTAACCTTCTTATCTGTAAAAATGATCATATTATTAGTATGGGTGAAAATTTATGGTAGGAAAGAAGATAAATATTGATTTGTTCTTGGTAAATTCTAGTGAAAGGGACTTGCAAACACAGAGGTGAGGGGCTAGAAATACTAAATTGGAGTGACGAATATAGAGATCTAGTTTCTACACTTTCACTCAGATTCTTTTGTTATTTCTCTATGGATTTTGTATTTAAAATGATTTTTCAATCTCAACTTTTTATTGAGAAGTAATGAATTAGTTGTATTTTCACTAACTACTAATCAAAGTAACTCACATTTGGTTGATACATTTTTACTCATAATACAATAATTCTGATGTCTTAATATTTATTCAATAGATATTTATAAGGTTCCTACCATGCACACTGGGAAGGGACCAGAAGATAACAAAGAGTAAGATATAGTCCCTAACCTTGAAACATTATGACCTGTAACTTAAACTAACAAAGAAAACTAGTAGATATTTATCATGGATAAATATATGATTCCTTTTCAGCATTTCAGTGAAATATTAAAAATAGCCAGTGCTCTTAAAAGCACATTACAAAACAAACAAACAAATAAAAAACAAAATGTTTACCCCTTTTCTTTGGAGTGCTATAGAAAATAGCTATCCTTATTTCTCATTTACCTAGTTGGCATCTAGTATAGCAAAGGCACAGAGTAAGAGCTCAGGAACATTTGTTGAATGTAGAAATTAGGAGTCATGCAACATTTTAAGAAAGCATGAGCTAGCCAAGGAAGAGCTGTCAAAAGGTGCAACAAGTTTTGGGAAATGGGTATTAGCTGGGAGGGGGTATGTCCAGGGAGGAGAAATCAGTGAAGGAGAAAGGAAGAGTGCGGATTGGCCATTGGTTTCACCAAGTGGGTGAACCACAGAGACATTTCCAAGTTTTGTTTCAGTAGGCTTTTGAGGGTAAAAATAATACAGGAAATTGGAGAGAGAGGGAGTAGTGAGAAAATGGATGTAGTGCTTGTCTACCTACTACTAAGAAGTCTGGAGGTGAAAGGCAGGAAATACACAGAAAAGTAACCAAATGAAGAAGCCACCATGGAGGAAAAGATGAGGAAAAAGTGGGAAAGGGAAATTTAAGGTATTAGATAAGGATCAGAGGCTGCAAATTTGAAAGTTTAGCTAGAATTTTAGCTTCAGAATAAAGTAAGAACAAACATCCTCTTTTTTTCCTGACTCTAGAGTGGAAAACAAGTATAGTATGAGCAATAATAAAATTTTACCTTCATCTTCATCTAGGAGGAAACCCATTAACTTTTCCTCATTTACGAGGAAATTCATCATCTCAGTAAAGCAGGGTGAGAGATGGTTATCTTGGGGAGCAGGGCAATGATACAAAATTATAGACTCCCTGAAAATACTGCATTTAGAGATTTCTCAGTGTTCCATGCTGTCATCATGTAAATACCAGTAATTAGCTGATTTCACAGCACTACTGTTCCTCAAGGACAGGTTTGGTACTAGGAGGGAAACAATGTCTAGTGCATTGAGGTTGGTTGGCTGCTCCACCAGTTCAGAGAAGTAAAAGCTGGTCATTCAAATACTTCAACAATTGCCCAAACTCCTCACCTTGGGTTATAGAGCTGGATCTACATGGTCTTAAGGAACACAAATTAAAGAAGAGATCATTATTCAAACATAGATGTGAAAGATTTTATTTTCATAAGGAGACTCTAATGACTAGTTTTAGTTTCACTTTGACTAGGCTATAGTACTCAGTTATTCAATCTAACTTGAATAACTAAGTAATCTTGGCATTACTGTGAAGGTATTTTGTAGGTGGGATTAACATCTATAATCAGCTGACTTTAAGGAGATAATCCTTAATAATTAGGGTGGACCTCATCTAATCAGCTGGAGGGCTTTAAGAGCAAAACTGAGGTTTCCCTGAAGAAGATATTCTGCCTCAAGACTGAAGCATTAGCTCCTGTCCCAGAGTTTCCAGCCTGCCCAACTGCCCTATTAATTTCCAATTTGTGAGGCCTCATGATTTTCATAAGCCAATTCCTACTGATTCTATTTCTCTGGAGAACACTGACTGATACAGAGACCAAAGCTCAAACTTCCCTGAAAGAGAGTGGCTCTGATCTCCTATTTCTGACACTATTGTAGTGTTATCTATCAAAACTAAGTTTCATTTACTAAACTTATTGAAGGAAAATAAAGATTTGTTAAAAATTAAACATTTATTGTGGCGTTTCCTAGGTAGTGATGTTCTGGGTGGGGAATATCCCCTGGAGGAGGGCGTGTGGCAACTCACTCCAGTATTCTTGCCTGGAGAATCCCATGGACAGAGGAGCCTGGTGGGCTACAGAACATGGGGTTGCAAAGAGTTGGACATGACTGAGCATGCACACAAACGTTTACTGCATTGTGGTGTTGAGGAATTTATTTAACATTGGGTCAAGCATCTGGTTACCTTTAGGTGAAAGGTAAAAAAAAAAAAAAAATTAAAAAAAAATCACTCTTGAGTTTCAGTATTGAGAAAGGATATAATTTTCATCAATTTCTCTTATTTATGTTCTACTAATATGAATTAAATAGATAGGCATTGGCTTTCAAAATATCACTTTGAAATCTTTGGAGTTACTTTTCTGGAACAAATTTATTGTTTTTAGGCCAATTACAGATATTACAAACTATAGCAATAACCATTTTGGAATAGTTGTGCATACTATAAAAGACTCCAGTCCACAATTTAATTCTTTATCTGAGTAAAACTCAAGATTTCATAGCTATTCTCTTCCATGCAATCTGGAATTTAAAATATCCTTTCAGAGAAGCACAAAATTGAAAGTCATTTATTATAGTCATGAAATGCTAATGAGAACATTTAAAAACAGTAGTCAGGCTACTCAGCCACCATGCACTTCATAATTTATAGGTATATTTTATTTATTCAGGTTAATAAAGGATGTGTTTGACATATTATCAGACTGACCTTGCTTCTTGGCAAATGCTATCTGAAAGTCTCTAGAGTTAATTCCATTGCCAGCCATTCTTTTCAAGGACGGCTTGTTATTATTCTCTTGGAAACAATTAACAGACTGTCGTACAGAATAACATGTACTTGGTCCTGAAATTCTTTATTGAAAAAGGCCCAGAAAACAAAGTGGCTTCAAACTTTGACTCTTGAGACTTAATTTCGGATAACTTTTTCTCTGCACTTAAATTTTAGAACCTTCAACTATTATGAAAACACATTAGTAGGAAAATTATTTTAAAAGGAAAGCCAGAACATGTCTTAAGTTAAAGCTGGGATTCAGCCTAACCTGCTTTATTATTTCGACTAATATCTGCTTTGCTAGACAATGTGATTTGATGCTCAGTTTGACATGAACGTTAAATTATCATTAAAGATACGTTTTTATTTAAGATCTGGAACTTATTAAGGTTGAAAATCAAGCAGAAACATTATGGATTCTCCTTTCATGTTGATGTTTTTAAATCAATATGATTTGAAATCAACAGGATTTTCTAGCTAAATATCCTAATCCAGTTTTATCAAATAATTTTGGACTATTTTAGAATAAGATTTCATTTAACAGGTGAGAAATCCTGTTAAAGGAATTATTTACAAATAGATATACTTTCTACCTAATCAAGCACAGAGCTGAATTAGGAATCCAGTGCAGAAATTATATATCTACAAATTCCCCCTTTTTCTACAGCTTATAGTCTAAGCAGGGGTCAGCAAACTTTTTCTGGAAAAGGCCATACAATAAATATTTTTTGTTTTTATGTGCTATATGTCTCTGTAGCAACTACTCAACTCTGCCGCTGTAGCACAAAACTAGTCATAGACAATGTGGAAATGAATTCATCTGGCTGTCCCAAGAAAACTTTATTTACAAAAATAGGCAATGGACCAGATTTGCCCACGTGTCATAGTTTGCCAATCTTTGTTCTAAAGGGAGTTCATGGCAAGATAAGTAGCATTGCTTCCTTGGTCTTTGGAGAGAATGTGGCATAAAGGTTGCAGGTAGTATCAGAACTAGGACAGAGGATATTAAAGTAAGAAAGCATCACCCACAAAATGAGTTTTACATAGCTAGGACACTGATATTATAATTTTTTTCAAACATTATCAATAGTACTATACACAATTTATAATTTATATAATACTTTCCCACATACTAGTTCTTATTGGAAAGATGCTTATGTCTATTGTACAGAATAGATGAGTATTGCTCAAAGTAATTATGCCCATTATTTAACTGTACTAGAGCCACATCTTCTAATTCCAAGTATTCCAAGTTTAAACCCTTAAAAGAACTCACAGTGCAAATTCTTTAAGAAATGAGGGTGAATGCAAGAAATTTTGGAACATGAAAGCCTGGCAGGTGGCCCATTGTTAAACAGAGAAAATGTTTCTAGAAACTACAAACAGGTAAATAAGATTTGTTACTCTTTCAATATAGTGTTAGAAAAGTTGTTCATGACCATTTTGAAAGGAAGTGAATAATTACTAGAAGCTAACATGGAATGACTAAAAACTAATCACTTAGCTAACTCTTCCCTCTCTACTACAAAGTTATCAGGGCTTCCCAGGTGGCACTGGTAAAGAATCTGCCTGCCATACAGAAAATGCAGGTTCAGTCCCTGGGTGGGGAAGATCCTCTGGAGAAGGAAATGGCAACCTGCTCTGGTACCCTTGCCTGGAAAATTCCATGGACAGAGGAGCCTGGCAGGCTATAGTCCATGGGGTTACAAAGAGTTGGACATGACCGAGTGACTGAGCATGCACATATAAGGTTATTAGGACAGTTCCTACTACTCCTAAGAGTAGTTTGGGTTGAGCGAGACATTTAACAAAAAACTCTTGATGAAGATAAGTTAGAGAAATATGATATGGAAGACACTTCCATGATTTATAGTTTTTCTTAAACTACTTTATTGAGATGTGGTTGATGTACACATTTAATGCATACAACTTGATGAGCTTGGAAATGTGTATACCCATGAAACCATCACCTCCATCACCACCAGCCACAATACATATTTACCATCTCCAGAAATTTCCTCTTTATACAGTATTCCTAAATATAAAAATCATTCATTATTATTTTTGTGATAAGGACACTTACTATAAGTTCTACTCTTTTAGTGAATTTTAAAGGATTCAACACAGAATTGCTACCTACAGGCTCCATGCTCTACAGTAGATCTCTAGGATTTATTCCTTTTGTATAATTGAAACTTTGTATGCTCTGACCAATACCACCCCTTTTCACTCTCCGCCAGTTCCTGGCAACCAGCATTTATAGTTTTTTTAAATAGCAGAATCCACATAAGTTGATAAATGGATTAATGTCACCATGCCGTCGTTAGACTCTATGAGTAATTGCATTTAATGCATGTGTTGTATACACAGAATTAAAAAAAAAAATACCAGTAGATCATACTTGAATGAATAACGAGAAAGCATGCCCATCAGATTTATAAATTATAAATCTGGGAGAAATGAATCTAGATTCAAAAGGATCTTAGACTTAAAATGAAAATACAGACCGAAATCAGCAGATAAAATCCAATAGGTATAAATGTTGAGTTTAGATGTTAAAAATGAAAAGGAATAGAAAAAAAAATGACACCTGATGACTCACTGAAAGATGTCAGGAAGGAGATTCTGATTCAATTTAAGGAAGACCCTTGAAGACAATGGGCTTCAGAGATTTAGAGCATTGTTTCTCAACTTTAATGTGCCTATAAATCACCTGTTAAAAACTGATAGAAGGCAATCCCTGAACCAGTCGGTCTGCAGTGCGACTTGAAGTTCTGTATTTCTAACAAGCTCCAAAGATGCTATTGTTGTGGCCGATGATTGTCCACAGGGTAGCCAGGCTTTCAGGAATGGACTTGGGAGTCCTATATATCTGGTTCTACCACTTATTGCTGGGTATCCTTGGAACTTACTTAATGTCTCAGTTGAATCTTTCTAACCTGTTTAAATGTAGATAATAGTACCTGCGGGCTTCCCTGATGGCTCAGGAGTAAGGAATCCACCTGCCAATGCAGGAGACATGGGTTCAATCTCTGGGTCGGGAAGATCCTCTGGAGAAGGAAATGGCAACCCACACCAGAATCTTTGCCTAGGAAATCCCATGGACAGAAGGAGACTGGTCAGCTACACAGTCCACAGGGTCACAAAAGAGTCAGACATGACTTAATGACTAAACAACAACACCACCTATATCTCATAGCACTCTTATGAGGGTTAAACACCATTTTATATGTTGGCATACAGCAAGCATTAAATAAATACACATTCCCTTTTGTCCTTTACTTTCTCATCATCAGATATATTTGAGCTGAGGTAGGATGGTCCTGTTAGGAATTCTGAAATAGAGATTCCTGCATTTTGCAGATCTCTTATAGACAATATGTTACAAACTGGAAAAACTGAAGTCCAGTTGCTCTCCCCTGTTCTTTCCAGGCTTTAAAGTAGCTATATACATTTTTGGTATCTACCATTAACCACAGCCTCCCTCGGTATCCACACATTTGTCTCTGTGAAGAGGGTATCTGTGGCTGGGCCACAGGGTAAAGGGCCTTGAGTTTAACTAGATAAGGCATTTTCTTCACCCCAAAGGACATAGCTGCTCCAAATCACAGTCACTCCCTACTCCTGCAGTATCATGGAGCTCTTCCAAACCTCCTGGAACACTATCCTGGGCAGTATGACACTTCGCTCTACCCCAGAGAGCATTCTGCTTCCAGCTTAAATTCTCAGCTCCCCCAGAAACCACTCTGAAACCTGCAAACTCACCATTTTTCAGCTAATGTGTAGGACTGCTGTTGGGTTTGATGACTCCTCCAGGTGTCCTACACGAGCCGAGTCTTATGCTTTGGTTTTTAATCTCCCTATTGATAGCAGTTAAGCTTTGTCTCTTTAAGTTAATGACTGCTCCTGCCATTGGAGCCAATAGAGCAAGATTTTTTTTTTTTTTCTTCTGCATTGTGTCTGTGCTCACTAAAACTGCAACTGTAGCACTGATGGAACGGAACACTCTAGAAATGAGCGCGCACACACACACACACACATGATTTTCTCCCTACTCAGAGGGATCGGCACAAGGAATCATGGCTCAGGCTTCTTTCTGTTGGCTCATGCCTATCAATTTAGGCTCACTGGTTCCTACTTGACTTCTCTCTTCTTCCTTTCCTAGCTTCAACTAAGATGCCCTGAGGGTCATTTAATTTACGATATAATTCACTTGAGTTTAACTAGAGAAGGGATTTTCTTCTCCCCAAAGGACATGGCTGCTCCAAATCACAGTCACTCCCTATTCCTGCAGCATCATGGAGCTCTTCCAATGGTTGCTGCAGTTCTAAGCCTGATGTTCAGCCTGGACTCTCTTGCCAACTAAATGTACTTTTTAAGAGCCAGTTCCTAGTTCCTTTTTGACATTTTGAAACTGAAAAATAGCCAATTCTATTTTAAAATGGAGAACTGTGCAGTTTTATTCTTAAGTTACTATATCATCTAGGCTGCTCTATCCATGGGAACTTCTGACAAATATAACTTTATTCATATGTCCACTTTCCTGTTTCCCTCCATCCCTGTTTGGGCCAAGGAAACCCTAGCTCACTTTATCCTGAGAATCCTTCATTTTCTGGAGAAGTTGGTCATGCTTATTTGGCCAGAAGTCAATGAAACATATTTATTAGGATCTAGCTAATCTTCTAAAGTAGTGTATTCTCTTTATATATTCTTTGTCCAGTTGATTCAAATATGATTTTTCAGGCAAAAGGGAATGAAAAGTTCACTGATCTATGGGGTAGATCTACTTTCACTCCAATTGTGGTTTGCTCATCTGGAGAAATCTGGCTGCTTGTCATCAAATGGGAGCAGAATCAACTATCAGTATGTCCATTAATTAAGAGATCTTGATTATATGGTGAAGGGATCTTCCTAGCCCCCACCCCACACAAAACTATCACTGCTTGAACAAATGGCCAAGCAGAATTCTCTGAGCAAAATCCTGTTCTCAATTATATGCCACAAAAGGGGGGGGGCATAAAATATATACTAAGATTAATATGATTTACAATTTTAAAAAGGGCACTTTATAGTTTAAATTCTGATAGATATGAACAGATGCTGGAGGATAAACAAGTTATGGCCAACTGACTGTGGACTCTATAAATGGCTTAATGGCCTGCTAAAGTAACTCTGACAACTTCTAAGTTAGCTATTATGAGCCAGAGCAAAATGAGCTCACTGAAGACACCAGTTCAGTGCACGAATTTACAAAGAGACATTTAGTGAAACTTGGACTCCACTAAGTACCAAAACCTTGCAAATTAGAGACTGTTAGCCATAGGAGAGACAGACTGGATTAGGCATCCAAAGAAATCCAGGACTATTCTTAGAACCCCTTTATATTCTTATATTTTTGGTAAACAAGTTATATAATTTAATGAGTTATTTTACCTCTCTGAGTCTCCATTTGAAAAAGTGAACAGCACAATTTTTGAATGCCTACTACTTGGCAGTCATTTTGCTTGCAATGAGGATAATACTTGGGTAACACTTGGGCTTCCCAGGTGGTGCTAGTGGTAAAGAATCTGCCTGCCAATGCAGGAGATGCAGGTTTGATCCTGGGTCAGGAAGATCCGCTGGAGGAGGGCATGGCCACCCACTCCAGTATTCCTACCTGGAGAACTCCATGAACAGAGGAGCCTGGTGGGCTACAGTCCATGGTGTCGCAAAGAGCCAGACATGACTGAGCACGCATCATATTGCCATACTGAGGATAATACAAATAAGTGATGCTTATTTCTTCCACGTTATGTGCCCGGTTATATGCCAGGCATTCTGAAAAACCTTTAATATGAATTATCTAATTTAATTCTCACAGGAACCCTATAGAGAGAATACTATCACCATTACTGAAAATAATCCTGTTCTGTGCTTGTTTGGGAGCTGGGGAAACCAAAGCAGGGAGAAGTTAGTAACTTGTCCACAGTCAACAGAGCCCACACTTTTAACTGTTATGTTTAACAGCTTCCGTGTCCTCTAAGCTGAACAGTGTGCCTCCTAAACTTTAATGTTTTTACAATCACCTAGTGAGTTTGTTAAAATACAGTGTCTTTTCTTTTTTACATGGACAAGAATGTTTATAATAGCTTTAATATAATACAGATTGAGACACAGTCATACGATAGAATATCATTCAGCAATATGAAATGATAAATCACTGATACTTATAATAATATAGATACATTTACATATTTATTATAGATTCCGTTACTAGGAAGTTCCAGACCAAGCAAATCTAATCTATGGAGATCAATGAACAGGTTTGTGTCTGTGGGATGCAGACTGCCTATAGGGTGGCACAAGAACACTCTGGGAGGAGGAAAATATGAAATATCTTGGCTGTGGTGATCTCATACGGGTATATATTTCTTTAGACAGGTCAAACTGCACATTCAAGTTATGTGCATTTCACACTGTAAATTTTATCTCAATTTGAAAGTAAGTGGGGAAAATGGTGAATTTTTAAAAGATGAAATATTTCCTCTTAAAATTTAAATTGTTACTACTATCAGCCAAAAATATATCAAGTTCTAAATAAGCTTTTTTCTTTTTATTGCCACAGTGTCAAATCAAAAGCATGTTGTTTTCGTTGTTAAAATATGCTCCATCTCCAGATTATCTACACTTTATTAAAATGTTGACCTTGAATTTTAAGAACTTTAAAAAATATTCTGGAAATCCTAAGCAATCAAAAACAAAGTGTTACTATGTGGGAGAGAATATGTTAATTAGCTTGACTGGCACATTCATAGTCCTATACATATATGAATATTTGTGTATTACAGAACATTATATTGTACACTTTGAATATATAGTTTCAAGATAATTTTTTTAAGATTTAAGATAAAATGCAGTTTCTTGCCATACGACCCAGCAATCCCAATGCTGGGCATACACACTGAGGAAACCATAATGGAAAGACACGTGTACCCCAATGTTCACTGCAGCACTGTTCACAATAGCCAGGACACGGAAGCAACCTAGATGTCCATCGGCAGAGGAATTGATAAGGAAGTTGTGGTACATGTACACAATGGAATATTCAGTTCAGTTCAGTAGCTCAGTTGTGTCCGACTCTTTGCGACCCCATGAACCGCAGCACGCCAGGCCTCCCTGTCCATCACCAACTCCCGGAGTCCACCCAAACCCATGTCCATCGAGTCGGTGATGCCATCCAGCCATCTCATCCTCTGTCGTTCCCTTCTCCTCCCGCCCCCAATCCTTCCCGGCATCAGGGTCTTTTCCAATGAGTCAACTCTTTGCATCAGGTGGCCAAAGTATTGGAGCCTCAGCTTCAATATCAGTCCTTACAATGAACACCCAGGACTGATCTCCTTTAGGATGGACTGGTTGGATCTCCTTGCAGTCCAAGGGACTCTCAAGAGTCTTCTCCAACACCACAGTTCAAAAGCATCAATTCTTTGGTGCTCAGCTTTCTTTATAGTCCAGCTCTCACATCCATACATGACCACTGGAAAAACCATAGCCTTGACTAGACTGACCTTTGTTGGCAAAGGAATGTCTCTGCTTTTTAATATGCTGTCTAGGTTGGTCATAACTTTCCTTCCAAGGAATAAGTGTCTTTTAATTTCATTAAATTAAATTAAATACTACTCAGCTATAAAAGAGAACACATTTGAGTAAGTTCTAATGAGGTGGATGAAACTGAAGCCAACTATACAGAGTGAAGTAAGTCAGAAGGAAAAACACCAATACAGTATATTAATGAATATATATGGAATTTAGAAAGATGCTAACGATGACCCTATACACAAGACAGCAAAAGAGACACAGATACAAAGAACAGACTTTTGAACTATGTGGGAGAAGGCAGGGGTGGGATGATATGAGAGAATAGCACTGAAACATGTATATTTCCATATGTAAATAGACAATCAGTGTAAATTTGATGCATGAAGCAGGGCACACAAAGCTGGTGCTCTGGGACAATTCAGAGGGATGGGGTGGGGAGGGAGGTGGGAGGAGGACTCAGGATGGTGGGACACATGTACACCCATGGCTGATTCATGGTGATGCATGGCAAAACCCGCCACTATATATTTTTTAACAATATTGTAAAGCCAGCCTCCAATTAAAATAAATAAATTAAAAAAATAAATAAAATGCAGTTTCTGGTCAAGACATCTGGAGTGAAGTCCAAGAATCTGCATTTCCAACAAACTCTCAGTGATGGCAATGCCCCTGGGTCATAGTCTGAGTAGTAAGACTGCAGTCCTGGAGTTCACATCCTAGCTTGCAGATTAGAAATACTTTGGACAGCTATTAAGACATTTCTAAGTCCAGGCCACATTTCATGTCAATTAAAGTTCTGGGCTGGAACTCAGACATAGAATCATTTTTTAAACACCCTCAAGTAATTCCAATACAGTGCTGCTCTCAAAGTCAATTTAGTAGTCAATATTGATATTAAAAACAATAGAATATAGAGCAATGCATACTTTGTATGTTAGTTTGTGTGTGTGTGTGTGTGTGTGTGTCTATTTATGTGTGTGATAGTATATTGAGTTCCTGCTGCAAAATGTATGCTTCATTGTGGGTCAAGGTTAAAAAAGAAGAAAGCCATTCTATGTGCTGGAAGGAATACAATTTCTGTTTTCCTCTCTTTCTCTCTACCTCTCTGTTCCCAAATTTTGAAAGGATTTAGAGGAGATTTCAGATGAGATCAGGCACGTTCAGGGTGGTATGGGCGTAGACTAAAGCAGATTTCAAACATCTATGAGTCATTAAAATACTATCCTTGTCCACAGAAGTTAACGTCTACTAAAGAGCCAGATATTCTAAAATACAAAAGGGTTATGTGCTATATGGAATATATGATGAGATGTCCTGAGTAAATAAGGAAGGTTGTGAATTACTATCTAAAGAATTCAGGGAAGATGTCATGGTAGAACTGACACGGTATCTGTGTCATGAATGGGAATCTGGCAGAGGGAAAGGAATTCTGAGGAAAGGCATTCCTTCTACCTCATGGAAAGTTAAGTCATGGTCTGGATTTCACCTGAATGCTGAGTGTAAATATGGAGATGATGACTACTATGAAAATCTGTGTTGAGGTGAAGTACCCTGAGAGTTCGAGGGGAAGTACTTATGAGAAAGCTATATGCTGGAATGACTGAGAGGAAGGTGAGAAGCCAGAGCTCAAAGAAGGAGAAGAAGTACCAAGAACTGGTTCTAAATGATTAAGATGAAGAGGAAACAAAGAATCATGAGATCAGGAAGAAATGTAACCAGAAATTGGTGATGAAGAAAAGTCTGAAATTGGTTGACATGATTGGTTTAGAATAAAGAGGAGGCACAATTCATGAACATCAGAGATTATGTGGGCTTTATACTCAAGTAGATAAAACTTCATGAAAGAGAAGCTGAGAGAGTTCAGTATAGGTGTAATAAAACTAGTGCCATATAAGGTGCAATGGTGAAGTGGGACTTTATAGTGGAAAATATTATATTCCAAGCCAAGGACTTGTTTTGTCTGTTTTACAAATCCTGAGACGTTTATATGGGGAAAGTGGCATGATCAATTTTCTTTTTTTTTTTAAGATAAGTCTGGAGGTAAAGTTAAAGTTTTGTTACAACTCAGAGTGGCTAGTGCATGAATGAGGTCCTGAACTAAGCAGGAGCTAAGAAAGGAGTGGATTTCTGGAAAGGAATTGTCAAAGCTTACTGAATATGGAGTTAGGAGAGAAGGGACATTTTGGAACCGATGTTTAGGTTCTAGGTTGGGAAATGGGGTCCATAAACATTCTCTTAGCCCAGGCTGAGAATTCAGGAAGCAGAGAAGTTGTGAAGAGGGGCAGGATAAGTGTATGGTGTTTGTGAGGTATAGAGTCTAGTCAGCACGTGGTAGAAATACTGGGTCTGATGGAGGAGAAGCACGTCAAGTAGACCAAGAAAGAATGAAGGGACTTGAACAGACAGTCTCTAAGGCTTGAGGCAAGCCTACTATTTTCTCTAGGCTACATGACAGGGTGTGGTTAAAACAGCAATGAAAAGTTTTAGCTTTCAAAAATTTATATTTCTCAGTCATAAAGGGAATCTGCATAAATGAATAGTAACAAATCAAAGCAGTTCTCAAAAGTCACTTGAATAAACTTTCAACAATTTTCTCAGGATATAAGGCAGGATTGTAATGTAGACTACAGCTACATAGTTTCTTCCTGTTAATCATACAGGCTAGAATAGTAATTTTGGTTTCATAGCAGTCATTTAAAAGTGTTATTTTATTTTTTACAGAGAATGTTTTATATGTGTGTGTGGGCTGCGTGTGTATGTGTGTGTGATATGTTTTGTTATATAACATAGAAGCCAATCTATTTTAAGTAGAGTGACTACTAAGTGACAGCTTTGATAAATTCAGCATCAAAAAGCATTGGTAATCTACAGTATTTTCGAAATCTGTGGATTTGAGGTAAGTTGTTTAAAACATCTTCCTACCAGGATGTGCTTTAGGCTTAACAAATGTATCCAAATTATCATTAGAAAAGAGAGAGAGAAGAAACTATTATAAATATTAATATTGTCATCTTCCTTTCCTTAAAATAAACATGCAAGATAAATCCAAGTGGTTGAATTTTCAGTGGGGGTTTATTGTCCCAAATAAATGAAGCCACTAAATAAACAGAAGAGGACACAGTGCCAGGACTGTAAAATCCAGCAATGCATTGCTCATTTTATGAGATGGATAATTTCAGTGGGAATTCTTCTACCATGAGGCAGGAAAATTCAATACATAAATTTAACATGACAACGTAATAATAGGCTACATGAAAAATAATGTTTAAATAATAAAAGCATGCCTTGCTCCAAAATTAATCCATTATTCATATTGTCCCATTAGACATCAACACAAACAGAATAATAATGCTAATTCAAAATTAATTATCTACTATTTAAGTTATATGTGATAATATACACATCTCTGTTTTAAATGCTTACTCTTTTCCCAGCTTCCTTGTTTTAATTCTCTGGGCAATATTTGCCATTTTCTCCGTGTTTTATTATTGGTATGTTGTGAATATTTCAATTACGTGTCATTCCTACCACACTGTCCTTTAATACTTGTGTTTCCCTCACTAGACTGTAAACTTTCAGGGCTGAGGGGTAGATTCTGTGCCATTATGGCTGAATCAACCAATAGAACCAGCATAGTACCTTGGACAAAGAATTTTACAAGAAAGGATTTTATTTTTAATATATTCCAAGAAAGGAGGGAGGAATCAAAACAGTCATCAAGGAAGAAACAGAAACATTGTTAAGTGTTCTCATCCTAGTTTCATTATTTAGCATGATTTGCATTTGATTTCCATAGGAGCACCATTATCTTTTCAATGCCTAGGAACTTAAAAGTTCTTAAATTCTGTCCTGTGTTTCTTACTCGTTTTCATGAAACTTCATGACTTTCATACCAGGGTCTAACACTATAAGGTACCTTAAATGTTTGTTGGATGAATAAACCTTCACATTTGAAAATACTTTTTGCTGAAGGCAGAAGATCTTAGGACAAGTTTGGAAACACTTAACAAATACAGTCTTTCTCTTTTTAACTTAGTGTACACTGAAATCTCGCCACAATGCAACAATCAGCTAATCCACCAAGCAGCCAGCCAGTCAACCAACCAACCAACCAACAAAAATGTATTTATTGAGCCTCTACTATGTACCCAGTACCATGCTAAGCATTAGAAGGTGTATAGCATGCTTCCCCTTATTAAGGGACTGAACACTCTGGTTATATGATAATCAAACTTAAAAGGTTGAATTGAATTTAATGACGTTCTTTTGGCACTTTAATTATTGATACCAATGGATGGATATTTTGTTTCAAATACTGCACTATAATAAACAAGGTTCTACGATAATATTTCTGCATTTGACACATGCATTTTCAACTGTTCTAGCTCACTAGAATAGAAAATATTATTTTTAAAGAAGGCAGTCACCCATTTTATCTCTGCTGAATATCTTTTGTTAGTGATAAAATAATAAACCTCACATTACCTTGACTTTCTATCTATACCTTTTCCCTCTCTATGACTTTTAGTTTTTGTACAATGCTTTAGTATTTATGTAAGTATAGATGATTATGTTATTTAATAATACAACAACTGCTTCAGGGATGGTATCCATGCTGCTGGTTAGAGAAAGTAAGAGTATCAGAAAGATCATGTTCATAAATCTGACATTATTATTTATTTTTCCAGCTATTTCTATTTTTGATCTGCATATCCTTGTGTATTTTAACTACAATTATAAGATCAACTAGACTGTGAATACATACATCCCTATGTGTGCCTCTATTTGTGCTGAGCCAGTGTAGGAAAGCAAACTATAAATTTGGTGTCTGAATGTCCATCCATTGAAGACAAGATAGCCTCTTTTCAAGTTAAGAGAATCTTATATGACCACTGAAGGTGTGAGATCTTATTCAACTTCTTTAGCATCATCTCATGTGGTTGATCACTATCTCTCTTAAGCAATTCCTTTGCTTGGTTTCCAGGACATGACCTTCTCCTGGCTTTCAATCTTACTGTTTTTTCAGTGTTCTCTTCTATACCTTTTTTTTTTTTTTTTTGGAACTGTTTCACTTCTCTGTTATCTTTTACATGAGCTCATCCAATCTTATGGATTTCAACATCACCCATATGTCAATTACTCTCCTCCAAATCAATATCTCCAGGCACAGTTTCTCCTCTAAACTTCAGGTTCAATTATTTATTCAGTGCCAGAAGGTCCCATAAGTTAATATGTATAAAACTGCTTATCCCTGAGTCTTCCATTCTCAGTACCTGAAACCACCATTCAGGACAAAAAGTTCAGAACCACCTTTGATCTCTTCTTTCTTAATCTCAGTGTTCAAAAATCTATCTTGTCATGGCTACCTCCAAAATATATACTTAACCTACTCTCTTCTCTCCACCACCACCCTACTCCCAGGTATCATGAGCTCTTTTCTGGACCACTCTAATAGTGTCCTAACTGGTCAGAGAGGAGCAGAGAGCTTCTCCTTTTTCTGCTGACAGTCTCTTCTCAACACAGGAGCCAGATTAATTTTTTTTTAATATAAATCTTATTGTCCTATTCCTCTGTTAAATGGTTATTTACCACGTTCAGAACAAAATCCAGGAGCTTTTCTGTGGCCCATAAAGTCCTCCATGATCAGCCTCTGGTATCTTCCCAACTCCATAATCCTAATGTATGCCCCCTAGCTACATTGACCTCCTTGCTGTTCCTCATCAGAACAAGCACAGTGCAGCTGAAGGTCCTTAGACGCTTCTGTTCCTTCTGCCTGGTATGTCTTGCCTCATATAACTGAGGTCTCTGTTCAAATGCCCTGTCCTCAGCCATTTCGTGAGTGTTCTATTCTCTAATTCTGCTTTATTTGTCTTCATAGTATCTTTCTGACATACTACTAAGAACAGATTTATCTCCTTACATTCTGTCTCTCCCAGTAAAATATTCCATGAAGAAGGGACTTAATGTACTGGGATATACTTAATGCCTAGAATAGTGTTTTACATACATTTTTTTTTTCTCAGTCAATAAATTGAGATAAGCTGAATAGCATTTATCAAGGCAGGAAGCAGTTCAGTCTTTTTTGTCTGTCTCATCCTCCCAAACTGAGTGGCTTCTGATGGTTTTGGAATACTTGCTTAGACATCAGAGGGAACTTGGTATTTGCAAGTGAACACGTGATAGTTGTGGAATGAATACCTTTCTCCCCAAATGGGCCAATATAGGAGTTGCTGCTGAGCATCCACAAACAGCGCAGTCACCTTGTGAAGGGCTCACCTGCCTCAGCACAGAGAAGTAAGGATCACTTTTCTACCAGTGTGGGACAGGAGAAGAAAGCTCTAGCAGTAATAAGCATAGAAGGCTAGGTAGCTTGGGCTAGTTCCTTAATCTCTCTAAGCCTAGTTTTCTCACCCATTAAAGGAAGCTTGTGACAAATCTTCTATGCAGAAGAATTACAAAGAACAAATGTAGCTGTGTAAGGTGGTGAAGCATAACTCTCTCCTTGGTAAGTGTGGGCTATAGAAAATGACTTTCTTTGAAAGTCATAGTATGAGAAGAAGGAGGGGGTAGGGGAGAGAAAACAAGGGGGAGTAATAATTTTATGGTGGAGAAATATGACAAACAGGACGTTAGCCAGGTGATAAAGATTCACATCAGGTGATGTCACATTGATAATACATACGTCAGATATGATGTGTTAAGAGTGGTGCTTTACTCCTGTAGTTTTCCTCCAAAAAATCCACAGCCCCTGTATTATAACCATGGGAAAAACCTCACAGAAATCTCAGCTAAGGAAGATTCTACGCAATACCTGACCAGCATTCCTCAAAACTGTCAAGGTCCTCAAAAGCAAGGAAAGTCTATAAACTGCCACAGCCAAGAGGAACCCAGGGAGGCAGGGCATGATGAGTAAATGTAATGTGGTGTCCTGGGACAGCAAAAAGACATTAGGCAAAACCTAAGGAAATTTGAATAAAGTATAGACTTTAATAATAATACTGTATCAATATTTGTTTATAATATATGCCAAATGTGCAATACTCATGTTAGATGTTAATAGTAAGAGAAATTGGGTACTATCTTCACAATTTTCCTTAAGTCTAAAACTGTTACAAAAAAATTTATTTTTAAAAAAGAAGGCTTATTTTGATGATTAAAGTGAAATAATGGATGGTAAGTTCTAAACCTTTAATACATATCATGACTTTTAACTGGTTGTTCACTTAAGGGAATTAGTCATACTTAAATTCATCACGTAGAAAGTTTAAGTAGCACCCATTATGAAATAATGTTGTTCACAGTAGCAAAAACATTGCTATTCAGTAGGAAAGGTATGGCTAAGTGAGATAAAAAGTATCACACAGTCATGAAAACTGTGGCTGTAAACACTGTAAGACAATATGGAAAGTGCTCATGATACAATGCTTAATTTAAGTAGACACAAAATTACATGCACAGTATGATGATGGCAATTACAAAATAATTAGAAAGAAGCACATGAAAATGCTAGCAGAAAATATGTTACATGGGTATATTATAGGTGATTCCTCTAATTCTGTTTTCCTATTTTTCTATAATGTGGGTGTAGTATTTTAAATGGTGAAAATAAATTTAATACAATTCAAAGGTATATAAAAAGAATAATTAATCATAAATAGTAACAACTTTGGATTTTAGTGTATTACTCACAAAGTGACTAATTTTTTTTTCTTTTACCTCAGGGATCTTTATCAGAGGAGTCTATGAACTTGGATGAGAAAAAAATTTTTCATCTTTATTTTCATTTACTTCTAAGAGAAATACAGCATTTTCTTTAAAAATGCATGTTTTCTACAAACAACAGTAGCATAGCAGGACCTGTGACTCTGTTACCCATATAAATCATAGAGAATTTCATATTTAACTTTATGCATTTAGAAATATTATTCCAAGAAGGATTCACAGGCTTCACCATACTGCCAAAGACAACCAAGGCTCAAAAATTTAGGGACTTCTCACTGAAAAAGTGCTGAAAATACCACCATAAATAACTTGAAATTTTATGTTGTATCTATCTATAAATTTTTATGTAAGTAATAAGAGAGCTTAGGAGACATTTGCTACAGTCCATGGAGGCAAAGATAGTTAATATCAAGCTTATTCATAGGTAGGAATCACTTCAATACTATACTGATCACAGACATCAAAAATTGGGAAGGGAGGAGTTGATATGAATAAGCTATTTTCTATACTTTCCACATTTAAACAATGGTGCATTCAGAGCTATGATTTAGCATCATGGGAGGAATTAATCCCTCAGGGAACATGGCAAAAATATTTTACATGTAAACGTAACAAATCTGAGAGCAACTGCCTTACAAACCTATCTGTTTCGCTATGCATTTATAGGATTTCTTCACTAAAAGTATATTATCTAAAGTCACTTGGAAAACAATACCAAAATTTAACTCCCTGTTTTTTGAGTGGGTTTTTGCCTGAGCTCACTTAGGAAGTGTGTGCTTGTCACAAATACCTGAAGATGATGATGAGGAGAGCTAAAATGTATCATGTCAAGCTCTATACTAATCACTTCATCCATATTGATTCTCATTAATTCATGTAAGATGGGAATTCGCCTCTTAGCAAGTTTGACAATATTATGCAATGCCGTTGTCTATATTCACCATGCTTGCATCAGATCTCAAGGGTTTACTTACTAATCATTGCAAGTTTGTACCCTTAAACAACATCTATTCTAAGTAACTCAGTAAGTAGAGCACCAGTCATTTTAAATGTGACGGTTCAAAGTTCAAGTCATCAAGGCATTAACTTCAGGTCTGTGTGGTTATACAGTGGTGAGCACAACTGCCTTCCACTTTATACCCAGATGCTAAACTTAGTAAACTATGCAAATGTCCTCATTTTTGTAAGAAGCACCTTCATCTCATTCTTACTGCTACTGCTACTGCTAAGTCACCTCAGTCGTGTCCGACTCTGTGCGACCCCATGGACTGCAACCTACCAGGCTCCTCCATCCATGGGATTTTCCAGGCAAGAGTACTGGAGTGGGGTGCCATTGCCTTCTCCGCTTCTCATTCTTGAAACAGAGGAAAAAGTTTCAGAGAACAATTTTTAATACTTAATTTCACCTCCAAACATCTAGGGAAATTAATTGGGTCGCCATGTCTTTTAGCATGGTGAATATTTCATATTTTTAAGTCTCAGTCAGGTGACCTGAAAAATACTTCATATAGAACAGATGCCACTTTAGATCAAGCTGTAGTTGACCTTTAGTGTTACTTCCTGCTGTCTCCATTCTGGGATCCACAAAACTACACTGGTTTTGTTCACAATGTAAACAGCTTCAGTTGGGTACTCATTGTTGTTATCTGTCCATCCATCCATACAAGCATCTAATACATCTCAGGCACTGTCCAACATTCAAAGGACACAAGCATGAAAGATAAAATCCTTCTCTTTAAGAAACTCAGCGGGATACAAACAAATAAGCAGGCAATCCAAGTGTGTGATAGAAGTGGCAATGAGACTGGAAAAGCCCTGACTCAGACCAAAGAGGCTGGGAGGGGAAGATTTTCTGGCAGAAGTAATGCTTGAACTGAGTTGTGAAGGATAAATAGGGCTTGGCTTTGGCAAAGAGCATTGTCCTCCTCCTACATCATCTGGACATTCTTGAAGCACCAAAAAGTCACCATGTTCAAAATAATAGTTATCATTATCTTTCTTCATGCCCCATCTCCACCCTTACATATTTATAGTCCCTTCAAATGAAGGAAATGGAACTGTCTTTAACAACCTCATCCTCCAAATTCAATCATCTGTAAAGCACTGTGTAGTCAGCATTCTCTCTCCTATTACTCTTTTCTTTCAGTCACTCTTCTTTGTCAAGTCCATTTTAGATTTGCAGTACTAATTCCTGCAGCTTTCTGGTCGATGTGGAAGTACTTGATAAATGGTAAAACATCATACAAATGTTAGTGGGTTTTAGTCCAATTAATTTTCTTGATGATCTGATCTACCCCCATGGTTTTAAATACCATCTATACACTGATAAATTCCAAATTTATATTTCTAGTTGTAACATTTCTTTTGAGATTCAGACTAAAAATCCCACTGCCTACTCAGTATCTCCACTTGGATATCTAAAAGGCATTTCAAATTCTTCAGCTTAAATACTAACTCTCAATTTCTGATCTTCCTCCTTTACCCAATCTGCTCCTTTCACAGTCTTCCCCATCTCAGTTGAAGACAACTTCATCTATACAGTCTAAATCCTTGAATTCCTCTTTGACATTTTTTTAAAGAACCACATCCATCTATTCTATTAGCAAATCTTGCTAACTCTAGCTTCAAAGCCATCTGGAATCTTACATCTTCACTGCTCTCACGGAACTCTAGATGGCTTGGTACTGCCTTCCTTCCTATCTATCTCTTTCTGCTTTACTATAGTCCATTCTCCACACAGTAGCCCGAAGTTTTTACTGAAGTAAGTCAAATTGTGTCACCACTTTGCTAAAACTAAGCAAAACAAAACCCTCTGTAGCTTCCTCTTTTACTCAGAATAAAATCCAGATCATTCGTGGGCCTCATGTTATCTTTCTGACATATTCTCTCACTCTCCTATTTAGCTTCTTCCATTCCAGCCAACGATGCTCCTGCCTTTGCCCCTACTGTCCCCTCTGCCTGGCAAACTCTTTTCTCACATAGTTACGTGACTCCCTCCTTCCTTTTTTTTCAGGCTTTTTATTCAAATAATAATCTTAGAGAAGTCCTCCTCAATCTTAGAGAAGTCCTCCCCAGGCTCCCAATAAAACACCAGTACTTCACTCATGTAACCACCTTAACCTTCGTTTATTTTCCATTATTAATTAATTAATTTATTTCATACTGCAAACATCTCTTGAGTGTGTTAGGTACTGTCCTAGGTGCGGAGAGTACATCTCTAAACAAAATAGGCAAAAACCCTTTTCTTTCATGGTGTTTACTTTCCACTGAGCACAGAGTCAATAAATTAAAGAATATGCCAGATAAACATAGGTTCTATGGTGAATATCAAAGCAGGGATGTATTGGCAGAGAGTGGTGGTTGCTGCTTAATAAGGAAGTCTTCCCTGAAAGAGGACTATTTGGATAGAGGTCTGAAGGAAGATAGAGGTCTGAGAGAAGAGAACCTTCTGAATGTCTTGAAGATGTATGTTTTGGGTATGCTGCTGCTGCTGCTAAGTCGCTTCAGTCGTGTCTGACTCTGTGTGACCCCATAGACGGCAGCCCACCAGGCTCCCCCGTCCCTGGGATTCTCCAGGCAAGAATACTGGAGTGGGTTGCCATTTCCTTCTCCAGTGCATTAAAGTGGAAAGTGAAAGTGAAGTCGCTCAGTCGTGTCCGACTCCTAGCCACCCCATGGACTACAGCCTAGCAGGCTCCTCCATCCATGGGATTTTCCAGGCAAGAGTACTGGAGTGGGTCGCCATTGCCTTCTACAGAATGGCAAATGCAAAGCCCTAAAGTGAGATCTTGCTTGATGAGTTCCAGCGGAAAATCAGTAAGGAGAACAAGGTGTCTTGAAAAGGGCACCACTTCTCATGCCTCACTTCCATTACATTATAGATCTATTTTTTTTTTCTATAGCTTATTTCTTTTCTTCAGAATGTTAGCTCCATTAGTGCATCAGCCACCATTTTGTTTTTAACTGCTTTACCCAAGAGTCCAAGACTAAACCTTCTTCAAGGAACAGACTCAATAAATATTTATTGAGTGAACTGTCATTCCCTATAGACAAACCCAGCTATTCCCAATCCTTTAATATTCTCCATGTTTTTTAGCCTTTCTTGTTTGTTTCCTCTACCTAGACTGCATCTCTGTTTTTAAAATACTATCCTTTAAGACACAAGTCCAATGACACTGCTTTAATGAAACACTGCCTGGTCTGCCATCAGCTAAATGTCATTTTCCCTGCTTCTGATGATTGTTTGTATTGTCATCACTGTTGAACAGGAAGCTCCAAGGGGCAGTGAGCCCGACTTTGAGTCTTCAGGATAGAGCACCGTGTATAGCCTGGTGTCTAATTGTATGTGCCAGGTGCTCAGTAATAATAAGATGAAAGAGTATCTTTTGAAGGAAGTGAGTTACTTCAGGATCAACTTATCCAGTTAAAATTGCTCTTATGTTCTAGAATAGTTTACAAAGTTATTTAAGAACCTTTGAAGATGGTCAGTATCACAGCATCTGAACCTCCTTTTTGAATAACAAAGTAACCATAAGCTCCAACCTTCTTTACAAGGGGGGACAAAGGATAAGGGAATCCTTCTGAAGGGTGCCCCCTTTGCATTCTCCATGGCAATGTATACATGGGAGAGTAATGGGATCTTTTTCTTTGCCAATCAGTCCATGGTTTCCTCCCCCATTTCCTCTATTTTTAAGCATTCCAGATTGGCAGTGCTGCTATTTCAAAACTAAGAGAATAATGAGTTTTAGGCTAAAACACTGTTTTAAATCTGTAATACATTCCTGATTACTTACAAATAAATGTGATATAAAGATAGAACCGATTCTTTGGCCATCTGATACGAAGAACTGACTCACTGGAAAAGTCCCTGATGCTGCAAAAGATTGAAGGCAGGATGAGATGGGGGTGACAAAGGATGAGATGGTTGGATGGCATCACCGACTCAATGCACATTTTGAGTTTGAGCAAGCTCTGAGAGATAATGAAGGACAGGAAAGTCTGGCATGCTGCAGTCCAAAGGGGATGCAAAGAGTCAGACACAACTTAGCAACGAAACAACAAAAGGAAAAAAAAAATGTTGGTATCAGAAACAATATGGCATAACCTTTGCTAACCATCCCTAATCTTAAATGGCCTGGCTTTTCTGAGAACTGACAATTCAAGCAGAAAAATCACATTTAGGACATATTGAATCAGGAAGTGTAAAATATCTATTGCAAATGGACTAATGTGGTAACAAAGACCGTAGATGTTCAGTTGAACAGAGTGGAAGTGGATGTGCTAATGCAGCCTACCAAAGACTTGAAAGGCTTCTCCTTAGTTAATCGAAAAGCCAATTAGGAGGTCTTTCTAAGGGACATGAGCCCAAGTAAGACTTTTCTTTTATTTCCTCATCCAAACACTTCTTTCCCTCTAATCATTAGTAATGTAATATGAATGATGAACTCAAGCAAAGTGTGTCTTATGGTAGAATAAGGGTTGCATTATCTATTTTTCCTTCAGGGTGGCATTTAAAATAACAGCACTTTGATAAGCTCATTGTTTCTCCAATTTAGATCCATTTTAACTTGGCTACTGCTTCACTAGTTGACACTGATTTCTTATCCACATTCCAACTGTGGGCATAAAATACAATGTTATCTAGAGTGTTCTTGCCTCAGAAACTGTCATCAAGTCATTTAAATAAAAGAGATACTGCCAAATATTAATGAAGCTTATTAGAAAAATGCTATGATGTAGAAGATTCCTGGAGTATAAAATGATGGTTTTACGCACAAATTTCAGTACCAAATGACTGTATTTCTTTTATTGAAATACTCAATGATACTCTAAATGTTGCAAATTCTGAGAAAGTAGAATGAGTGAGCTATCCATTTGCTACATAATCAGATGTTAAGAATGGCCTTTTCTATTGGTCATTGAGACCAGTTCAATCTTGAATCAACAATTCAGTTCAGGTTCCTGAAAATCATGGTATGGTTTTCAGAAAAATGTTTACATTAAGACAACAATTTAATAGTCAATTCCAAGTAAACTGTAACTGAGAAATTTTTGAATAATTTCACAAGAGTTTTAAATCCTATTTAAAATAGTCAAGTGAATAGAGAAATATATATGTCCAATTCAGGTTCAAATGCTTTAACTATCATTAGTATTCTTTCCAGAGCATAAAGCATATAAAGGAAAATTAAATTTTGCTTCATCTTCATAATTTATCTAGTTAAGAGGTAATGCCAACTGAGCTATCTGAATATTATTCCCACATAAAGGGAGTATTTATACTTACAAGTCAGTCACAGGTTCACCTTTGTCAATTTTATAATTTTAGACCAGTTTACATTCAAAGGACAACATTTGTAAAATAAAGGGTAATGCTATCTATGCTTGTAGAAGGATTTTATACATTTTCACCTATGTTACTATTATATAAGCTGTTAATTATGAAGACAGTTATTAAAAATTGAGATGCCTTCTGATTCCTTAGGTAATGAATTTAATTATAGACAGATAATTTTTAGCACTAAAGTGATAATATTATTTATTCACTTCTAGACACAATACTTCTTTTTTGCCAAGTAGTGGTAAGATAGCTCATAAGGTTTAGATGTACAGGTTATCTATTGTGAAAAAAAGACATACAATTACTTTTTTGATATACAGAAATAGGCATTCTTCTGTTGGTGCAAAAAAAGAAAAGTCAAGAGGAAATCAGTGGAAGACAAAGTGTTCATGTTTGTGAATTATCATGCAGCCAGTAGGTCATGGTTTGCTTACTTTTCTGCATTTCAGGCTGTATCCATATATGTTGAGCAAGACTTTTTTCAGACATAAAAGAAATCATATGCTTAGTTGCCATTGTGTTGATTTAAATACCCCTGATACTGCAATGATTTTTTGAGAATGACTTAAAAAATTATTGCACTTATGATTAAAAACTACAGAGAGAAACTTATGGGACTAGGAGCTCTGGAGACATGAATTAGCATGGTGACAGGAGTCAACCTATACTATTTTAACTCATGCTAAGATGCTGTTTACTTTGACAGGCTTCTCCATTTACCTTAGAAAAATTAATCAAACTTACTGTTTCTATACTGTTTATCATGTAGCTGAAGACTTGGCGGATGATACATAGAGCAAAGATAGATTGATTTTATAAGATTGATTGATTTTATATTTGATTCATCTTCAAATAATACTGTAATGAACCCACACAGCCTTAAATGGTGTTAGTCCAGTAAAAGACAGTAGCTTAGGAGCCACCTACAGCTTCCCTGGTAGCTCAGCTGATAAAGAATCTGCCTGCAATGCAGGAGATCCTGGTTCGATTCCTGGGTCAGGAAGATCTCCTGGAGAAGGGATAGGCTACTCACTCCAGTATTCTTGGGTGGGCTTCCCTGGTTGCTCAGATGGTAAAGAATCTGCCTGCAATGCGGGAGAGCTGGGTTCGATCCCTGGGTTGAGAAGATCCCCTGGAAGAGGGCATAGCAACCCACTCCAGTATTCTCGCCTGGAGAATCCTCATGGACAGAGGAACCTGGCAGGATATAGTCCATGAGGTCACAAAGAGTCGAACATGACTGAGCAGTTAAGCATGGTGCAGCACAGGAGCCACCTACTATGTTCTCAGAATGAACATCATTGCTATGTATCTTTTGTTAGATACCTTGCATTTTACAGTGACATATTAATAGGATGCAATGAAGATTAAGTATTTATAATGCCTCTTTATTGCTTTTCCAAGACTTCTATAGATATAAAGACAATACCTTACAGTTCCCTGGAAAAGGTTAACAGAAAGAAGTTATATTATGAAATTAAGAAGGCAGACTAACATAGCATGTTCTATAAAAGTAGCTTATGTCTCGGCCTTGGTGCAGGACTTCCCTATCAAAATCAGAAGTATCTTGGAAATAGCAGCTCTGATATTTCTTGTATATTTGTGCGGTGGTGATGGGAGAGAGAAGAGGCAGGAAGGACACAGAAGAAGAGTGGCACTTTGTAGGACAGAGAACCTTCTGGGAATTATTATACTCTCAAGAAGGGAAGAGGTGATGCTCAAAATCCTTCAAGCTACGCTTCAACAGCATGTGAACCGAGAACTTCCAGATGTACAAGGTAGATTTAGAAAAGACATGGGAACCAGAGGTCAAATTGCCAATAACCACTGGCTCACAAAAACAGCAAGAAAATTCCAGAAAGAAACATCTGCTTATGCTTCATTGACCACTCTAAAGCCTTCGACCGTGTGGATCACAACAAACTGTGGAAAATTCTTCAAGAGATGGGAATACCAGGCCACCTTTCCTGCCTCCTGAGAAACCTGCATGCAGGTCAAAAAGCAACAGTTAGAACCAGACATAGAACAATGGACTGATTCAAAATTGGGAAAGGAGCACATCAAGGATGTATATTGTCACCTTGCTTACTTAACTTATATGATGAGATAGTTTGGTGGCATCATCGACTCAATGGGCATGAGTTTGAGCAAACTCTGGGAGATAGTGAAGGACTGGGAAGCCTTGTGTGCTGTGGTCCATGGGGTTGCAAAGAGTCAGAAATAAATAAGTGACTGAACAACAATAACAACAGAGTACATTACGCAAAATACCAGGCTGGATGAATCACAAGCTGGAATGCCAGGAGAAATATCAACACCCTCAGATATGCAGATGATTCCACCCTAATGGCAGAAAGCAAAGAGGAACTAAAGAGCCTCTTGATGAAGGTGAAAGAAGAGAGTGAAAAAGCTGGCTTAAAACTCAACATTCAAAAAACTAAAATCATGGCATCTGGCCCCATTACTTCATGGCAAATAGAGGGGGAAAAATGGAAGCAGTGGCAGATTTTGTTTTCTTGGACTCCCAAATCACTGCAGATGGTGACTGTAGTCATGAAATTAAAAGATACTTGCTTCTTAGAAGAAAAGCTATGACAAACCTAGACAGCATCACTTTGCTGACAAAGGTCTGTATAGTCAAAGCTATGGTTTTTCCAGCAGTCATGTATGGATGTGAGAGTTGGACCTTAAAGAAGACAGAGTGCTGAAGAATTGATGCTTTCAAACTATGATGCTAGAGAAGACTCTTGAGAGTCCCTTGGACTGCAAGCAGATTAAACCAGTCAACCCTAAAGGAAATCAGTCCTGAATATTCATTGGAAGGACTGATGCCGAAGCAGAAACTCCAATATTGTGGTAACCTGATGTGAAGAGCTGACTCATTAGAAAAGACTCTGATGCTGAGAAAGATTGAAGGCAGGAGGAGAAGGGGATAACAGAGGATGAGATGGTTGGATGGCATCACTGACTCAATGGACATGAGTTTAAGCAAATTCCAGGAGATACTGAAGGTGAGGGAAGCATGACATGCTATAGTCCATGGGGTTGCAAAGAGGAGGACACAACTTAGTGACTGAACAAAAAAAGGAAGAGGGCACAGAAAAAGTAGGTTGAGTATCAAGATGAATAATCAGTTATAATATAAATTACTCACAGCTAACCCTGGGCAGCATGTCCTATAACTTTGTAAGTTTGGCTCCATCATTAACAGTTTATCAGTGTTAACGAGGGACACGTCCACATAAGGCTTTCTGGCCTCTGAGTTGACTGTTTTTCAGTCTATTGCCTTTTGCTTGCTAACTTTAACCTTCTTTCTTTCCTCAATCAATTATAGTGACAGTGTAGTGTGCCCAAGTCATGCTCTAGGATAATGAAATGTTCAATGCTATTGTTTTTAAGTTATGTAGTTTCTTCTGTATATATTTATTAGAAACTATAAAATTAGCTGACTGTGCCTTTGGTAGTATTTATGTTTTGATTCTATTAGACTATATTCAACTTATTGTGGTTGTTTCTGTTGGAGGACTCAATACTGATTCCCAGAGTTAACTGCTGGGCATACCCCTCTATCATAAATGAACTTTATTCAGTTTACTGATTTGGGCATTGTATCTAAAGGCCACAGTTTTATACTGTTACTAGACCAGCGTTTGTCACTGTGTGGCTCACAATCAGTCAGCTGGAGGGGACCTATGAACTAATCTAATTTCTCATCATATTTATGGGCAGAGGATACCGAGGCAAGAAAGTAAGAAATGATTTTCCCAAGTTTCCAGGCCAACTGTTCTGGTTACCATTTTGTATTGTCTCTCACTTGGAATTAAGAATTTGCATTTTTATTTCATATAATTAAGTAAAACCATTAAATAACATGACCTAGTATTAAGTCAGAAACCTCATCTGGACATTTGTAGATGGTTAACTCACATCCAAAATGATTCACACTAACTAGCATATACTTGACAGGGTTGCATATTTTGCCATTTTCCCAGAAAGAAGAGTTGATGATAGAGTGTACATATCCTGCTATTCACTTTATTTCTTACAAGCACTGCTGTCTATAGAATTTAGTCATGCTATTCACACTGGGTTCTTCCTTGGAGAGTTTCAAATACTGATCAGGGATATTATTACTAGTCTATTGATCCCAACTGAATCACATAGTGCCTTCCTCCCATACATACATCAATAATTATAGGCCTAGAGAAGACTGGACATTATGCCAGAAGCTTGTTTTAAAGGATATTATCATTCTCAGCCAATTAGCTCAGATTCTATTATATTCAGAATTGCAAACTATTCAAATAAAGATGGAGTGCACATTAAGATGCTAAGAAATTAAAAAATCAGAACTATTTTTTTCTGGTCCTCTACTTCATTTCTGCTCCATTTCATTTTATTTTAGTAGGTTTGAAACTTTAGAATTAGTTTGTAGGTATACAAAGCATGTTCTTCATTTCCTGGAAGAAGTTATGGTCATCTTTCTCTCCCTATCTCTTTCTTTCCTTCTTTCTCAGTATTGGTTTTGCTTTGTTCAGCAATGTCTTATGCTTTCCTTGGCTCACTTCAAAACATATTCTTCTCTTAAATCTTTTCATGATGGAAGCATTGCAGTTTCCACAATCAGTCAGAGATGCTTCATTGCATCCAAAGTCTCTGAGTCGCGGACTCTCACCAGTACGGCTCACGACGTCCACTGGGAAGTTTTGTAGGTGCCCGTCTGTGCATGAGTGATGGAGGATTATCTATAATACTTTGCTATTTTTCTTTTTTTGTTTTCAAGATAAATATTTTTTATGAAGTTTTTACAGCTGTGCTAATAAGTATAGATATATAATTTATGAAGCACATAAGATTTCACTAGAATATTTAACTGCACTTAAAATGTACCCAGAAACTAACAATAAACTAAAATTATATTTCATGTTCATATTCTAACAGATAATCTCTTTTACAAAGTGTTCCTTTGTCCCCTAGAGCTGTTACAATGGATGGAAATGTACAAACTTTCAGATACAAAGTTGTCTCTATTCTCTTGTTTTCCAAAGTGCACTGCAAGCAATGAATAAAAGCTTATGTTTTCCTTTATCTTTCATCAAATTTTAGCCCAGTAATGAAATTGGGTACATAAAAATAAAAATTCATCTTTTACCTTGAATTTCAATGTTGATGCAGATGCAATTAGTTCCTACCTTTCCTCCCATTTACATTGAGGGGATTAGAGAAGAAGCTCTTTGAACATTTTGAGATCCTTAAGTTGGTTTCTATGAACTCTAAGTGGTGTTAATAGCATTTTAAGAAAGGAAGCTTTACTTACTAGCTGAGAAGAAAAAGAACTTTGTAACCCTTTGAAAAGAGATTTGCTAAAAGAGTTTTCTATTATTAACCTATCAAACTCTTACGGAATCAATGGGAAGTGGGCAATTTTGTTTTCGCTGTTTTTGCCTCAGCAGATACTGTCAATTAAGTCAAATAAAGCTCCAGAAGAAGTGGTGGTAAAGTCGGTTGCAAATTGAGAGGGATTCAATTCTAAACAAGAAACCATGAAACTCTTTTGTTTAAGAATTTCAGCAGAACTTAAATTCTAACTTCGGAGTCAGTAGATACTGCTAAGTATCTACAGAATTTACAAACTATACTGAACAGCAGATGAGCAATCTGGGATGCTGGCTGCAGAACTGATGAACTCTGAATCCTGGAGCTTTTTTATATGTTTTTTTCTTGCTTCAATTATAAACTAGATAAATTAGGATAAATTAGTACTTTCCCTACTCTTGTTTCATCCATTATTCTCCAAGGAAAACTGAGTTAGCTTTCCTAGTTCTGAGACACTCATAAAAGTTCCACATATGAATTATTTGCTTTGCTTTTTTCCCCAAATGGAATAACACTATCTTTATTTATTTATTTTTTTTTTTTTTGCCTCTACAAACTGTCAGCTCTTTTGGAATTGAACTGTGCTGCATAAAACAACTACTGCATATTTTTTCCTTTTACATCTATTCAGGCTGATTTTCCATCCTATAGCTTAGTGACTTAGCTATCACACTCTACTAAAAAGAACTCTTTGAGTGTTGAATGAAAATCCACTTGCCCTTCTTGCTTTTTTCTCACCCTCTGCAGGGAAATTTTCACTCCAGTGAGCTCTGAGAAGATGCATTGTTACACCCTGCTGAACCAGAACAGAAGACTATGGATGAATAAATACCAACATAGTGTATCATTTCTGTACTAAACACAGAATTAGCCACTGGCCTCCACCTAATGAGTCTATAATCTAACTAGACAGGTTGACAACACCCAGAAGGGAAAAGAGAAGCACGCACATCAATGCAGTGAATTAAAATGGAAAAAGTGGCATATTAAGATGTTTGTGAATATAAAACCACCATGACACTAACTTATAACTGAAGCACTGTTTTGCAGTTTTCAAAATATTTTTATAGTCACTGTCTTACCTGTCTTATACTATGATGCCAGTGGTTTACTGGGCAAGGATATCAGAAACATACTTGGGTTTCAGATAATAATGAACAGGGTATGATGCAAATTCTCAGTATTGAGCTGTAATGATCTTCCTGTAAGTGATTTTTCTCTGAGGACCTCATTCCCCACTTCAACATCTCAGCCATGTGAGCCAAGGGCATTCAGGCTTTTCCCTTGGAGCAAAAGAGACATCATATGTTTGAACTGATGTATTACTAAAAACAAAAAATATGTTTCTACATCCTATGAAAAAGTGAATTCTCTTGGGATCATGTCTCAACTAACACTACAGTCCTTCTTCTGCCCCAGGTTTGAAACTGAACCAGGAGGTAGTTTGGAATTAGGAACCTCAGAGACCTGCCCTGAAATCCTACCTCATTACACCTTAGTCTAAGTAGTTCGGCCAGTTTTACATATTCACAGGATTTTTTCACGGAAGATAGTTTCACCAGAACTGCAATGATCGTGAGAAATCTTCTCAGAGCTCTAAGTTCTGTGCTTAGATAACTTGTCTATCTAAGTGACACACTTGAAAAATATTACTTCATAGGTCTTGTTCCAAGACGTTCTGAAACACCTTTAATTCAGTACTTCTTAATAACAAAAGATATCATTTCCTGGTGAAACATGTGAAATGACTACAAGATATTTATATGCTGGCTTTCTCCCAGCAAAACATTCAAGCATATGGCAAGGAAAAACATTCTATCATAAAGTATCATGATTTCTGTGCATTGACCTTGAAGTTTTCTTTTTAGCCAGCCAGACAGAGGTATATTGGATATGCAAACAGTTATATAGGTCTAGTGAAAAGGGAACAGATTTTTTTTCTGACTTTCCCTAAATATCTTTTCCTGTTAATAAAAAATATGGAATTTGTTTAACAGAATAAATTCAACGCATACATACACAAAACACATATAATGTATATTAACAGCCTACGGGGTGGTGGTGAAAGTGAGAGAGAGCAGGAAGAGGAGGGCCACATGATATTACACCCGAGAGAGGATGACTTTATGAGCCATATAGTTCAGCCTCCAGCCAGAGCAGAAACACCTGAGAAGTGCTTATTCAGACTCTGATTAAACTCCCAATTCTGGGGGGTGAGGGGCTGACTATTCTCCCAGCAGGCAGCAGTACAGTGGTCAGTGGTCAATAAAGGGGTTGAATCTCAGCCTTACTGTGTACTGACGATGTGAGCTTGGGCTAGTTTCTTAACTTTTCTGGACTTAAGTTAGAATAATTAGAATTAGAATAAAATTAGAATAATGGCATCTATACTGCAGGGTTATTGTAAAGATTAAATGAGATATTATGTTTTAAGAGTTTGGCGGAGTGCCATGAAACTCTCAGTGAACGAATGCTATTATTAGTTAGACAACCCATTCCATTGCACGGTAGCTTTGTCATTAAGCTATTTTTAACATAAATCAAAATCTCTCTCTGTATAATACTCATTTGTGGTTGTTCTCCCATCTGGAAAAACCTAGGAGAATTTGATGGAAAACAAGGCTGCTCCTTCTTCCTCTTGGCAGCTAGTCAGTGTCTGAAGCACTATGCATTCTCTGTGCTGTAGACTTTGGCACGTAAACCCTCCCCTCTTCCATCCCACTGAGTTGTTAACAGTATAGACTTTACTGGCAATATAAAATGAATCCTACTGCTACCACTTCTTCCTGAGAAGAAATGAAAATGGGAATCATAAAACACTCAACAAAGAAAATGGAAATTGTGGAACTGAAAACTTCATTGTCTTTGATGAGAGTTTACAGATACTGAACTTAATGGATGTAAGTGAAAGTGAAAGTGATTCAGTTGTGTCTGACTCTTTGTGACTCCACGGACTGTAGCCTTCCAGGCTCCTCTGTCCATAGAATTCTCCCAACAAGAATACTGGAGTGGGTAGCTGTTCCCTCCTCCAGGGGATCTTCCCAACCCAGGAATCGAACCCAGGTCTCCCACACCACAGGCAGATTCTTTACTGTCTGAACCACCAGGGAAGCTCTCAATGGACATAAACCTTATACATATAAGCTTTGTTTACATATTTTTCAACTTAGCCTTATTCCTCATGCCTTAAGAATCATTAAAACACTAAAACCCTCCAAACTTGTTTCTCTTTCAGTATTAAAGGCACCGCAGTCCACCTAGTTGCTCAAGCGTGAAAGCCAAACACGCAAACGCACTTGACTCTTCACTCTCTCAACTGCTTAGACAAGAACACTGATTCTCTTGTCCAGACACTTGTCATTTTATTTCCTTTTTCTCCTCCCATGGTCATTAGAGCCGAGACTTCCAAAAAGACGGGTACTCAGCACACAACAGCCTAGCAGCAAAGGGCCCACGGCACTAAACACCAGAACCTCATTCTCTGACGGCCAGCTGCCTCTTCCCACTCACCGAGTCCAGCTGAGTGCTCTAGGGCAAGGAAGCCTGCTGGTGGAGTCCATGAAGGAAACCAGAGGAGGTGAGTCTGGAGTGGCAAATGGAAGAGCTCGTGAACATTTTGTAACTTCTCTTCTGACTCCTTTTTTTCTATAATTCATACTTTCTACAGATTCCAGTGTTAACTTTCTAAAAATGCACATTTGATCAGGTTGCTCCCTTGCTTATAACCCTTCCATGCCTCCTAAGCACGTTTTATAATTTCCTTCCACATGAAGCTCTCTGTAGCCTTTCACTCCAACTTCTGCTCCGTCTTCTTTCTCTGCTGCCTCTTAGGTTTAAGGCGTAACAAACTGCCCAGGGTTTTGCATGTCCCTGAGGTTTGGGTTTATAAACTGGGATAGTATCTGGCACAATTCTGGACTCATAGTAAAAGCTCCCTTATGCGTTTGCTGAATGAATGGATGCCTGCACTTTTGCACACCATACTTCCCGTACCGGGCATGGCTGATACATTCATAATCTCCCTTCATGTCTCTGAATCACATTTCCTCTGTGAATTCTTCCCTGGCTTCTCCCCATATGCCCTCCTCCTGTGGAGACTCATTCCTCTGTCCTCCCTCAGCAGTCGGTACACATTCCTTTTAGTATTTATCTCCAGGTGCCACTTGAAATTGCTCATATACTTCCGCGACTTTACCAGACACGTGTCCTTAATGGCAGAGGCTTATTCATCCACGGGCCCTCAGGATGAAAGCCTGGCTGATGCATGGTGGGTACACAGCCCGTTTATTAAACAGTATCATCTAGCACATGGGGTGGGGGCGGGAATAAACATCCAAAGTAATTTTTTTCTATGGTTACTATTTTCATGTCCCTTTCCCATTCCTTGGTAATAACTTGGGAAAATTCTTAACTTTTAAGTCACTTTTGGCTATCACATGCCCAGTCTTGTTAACGTCTCAACTTGATTTAAATCTCTTCCCCTCCTACCATCTGCCTGGGCTTGTACTGGGACCCTGACAGCTTTGAGGTGGGGGAGACATGGTCCACCTCTGGGCATCACCTCTTCCTTCCTTTACTCTTTAAGGTCTAATTCTTCCAGTGTGTGTTATATGCAGAGAGGAGGAGTTTTTTTATTTAGTTAGCTGCAATGGTATTTAGCTGCAATGGTATTCTTTTTTGGTGCTAGTTGCAGCTGTTTGTCTAGTGAATGGTAACTGGTCACTGAAATGGCAGGTAATCAGTGGCTGGCTCTCTTATGGGGTCAATCTGTGGATTCATCCTAGGATCACTGCACTATTTGGCTCAAGCTTGACCTCCTTCATCCCCATGGTACCCAGCCTGCACTGCCTAGCCTGTTGATACCGGGTTTCCTTGACTGGTAGCAGCTCTCTTGGAGAAGGCAATGGCATCCCACTCCAGTACTCTTGCCTGGAAAATCCCATGGACGGAGGAGCCTGGTAGGCTACAGTCCATGGGGTCGCTAAGAGCCGGACACGACAGAGCGACTTCACTTTCACTTTTCCCTTTCATGCACTGGAGAAGGCAATGGCAACCCACTCCAGTGTTCTTGCCTGGAGAATCCCAGGGACGGGGGAGCCTGGTGGGCTGCCGTCCATGGGGTCGCACAGAGTCGGACACGACTGAAGTGACTTAGCAGCAGCAGCAGCAGCAGCAGCAGCTCTCTTGAGTGGTATGTGAAAGTTAGCTGGGTTCAGTCAAGGTCCCTTCCTCACGATCACTTCAACCACAGAAAACCTGCACACTCTTGCCATGCCAGATACTAGGCTGCAGTGGTTTCCCTGTGTTTCTCTCTCTTTATCCTGACAGCTCCCAATTCACTTCTTTCTTCTTCTGACTGGCAAAGGAAGCAAGTCTACTGACCCTGAGCAGATGTCTGATTTGGGATCAAACAATCAACTTTCCTTCCTACAAGCAACTCCAGTTTCAATGAATGATGCCCTTAGGGCATTCCCTTCACTTGGATTGAGATGGGGACAGGAAACACCCCTCTCTTGTGGAGATCATGGGACTACCTCTAAACACAAACACTGACTCTCACATAAAGACAGCTATTCTGGAGGCTCTCTTTTCCCCTCTCCAGCTTCTCTTTATACAGACTAGAGTGAGAGTGGAGTGGTTGACTGTGGTGGGGTCATTCCATAGCAGTCCCAGGGAGGCTGATAGGCCCCAGTGCCAACTTTATAGAGTATCCCTCAACATCCCATCATAAAGCTCACTGAATAAATGAATGAGCAAGTGGATATATCTATTTTGAATAATTATTAATAGAGGGGAATACTGTTGCTGTGCAATGAGGTGCTAGGTGGACTGTGAAACAGAACAAGATGTGTCAGTGATAGAAATCAGTGATAGAAGTCCCGTGGAAATCCCTGTACTTCCATCTCAGGGCTCCATTGCCAGCCTGCCATCTTTGTACAACCCCTGCTCGTCTCAGCACACTGTGTGTTCATAACATAAATTAGTAATGCTGCTGCACACATCAATAAGAGACCGGGAGAATTACCACCAAAAAATCAGACTTTTATTTTTTAGAATTTGTAACACTGAACAGGGAGGAAAATGTCATTTCTGCCAGAGGCACAGCATCTTGCCATGCTCTTATGTAAACTCACTGTCAGGCAATCCTAGAAACTGCCTGCACTTGCCTCTGGGCGAAATGTCTCCTTTTCATAGAAAAATGTCACCTTTTCTCTAGGAAATGGCAGGTAGTTTTTTTTTTTTTTTTTTCCAAAGAAAAAATGACCTTTGCATTTTGTTAAAGAAATTCTCAAGGACTCAGCTTTGATGAAAAACATGGAAAACAATTCCCTATCTTTTAATTTATACATGAGGTTTTACTTTGTAAATTCTGAGATTACTCCTGTCACCACTGATGTAGCCTGTGGGCGAATGTCAATGACCAGGAAGTCCCAGGACCTTGTTTTCCAGGAATGTTCCCTGTGTGAAGGCTGGATGCCTGTAACACAGGCTCTTGGCTCTTGCTGCATCTAAGTCCCTCCCCTCTACCCATAAACATGCACATACACACACACAGACACCATACCACACCACACAAACACAACCCCACATACACACTTTAAGCTCATTACTGTAACACTTTAAAGCTTTTATGTGCTAATCTAGCATTACAATTTCATACAAACCCATGAGAAACTGCTCTGAGAAAAATGCCAGTGCTGCAACATATTGATTGCTTGTCTATCATTATGGTTAAAAGTATATTTACATATACACACTACTTTATATAAGATAGATAATCAACAAGGACCTACTGCGTAGCACAGGTAACTCTATTCAATATTCTGTAATAGCCTATATGGGAAAAGTACCAGAAAAAGAATGGATGTATGTATAACTGAATCACTTTGCTGTATACCTGAAATTAACACAATATTATAAATCAACTACAATACAAAATAATAAAACTTAATTTTTATTAATTTTATTAATAATAAAACTTAATTTTTATTAATTTTATTAATAATAAAACTTAATTATTATTCTTAATAATAAAAGAATATTAAGTGCTTCTTAATAAATTTAGAGATGGGACAATCTAAATCAGTTTTTTCCATGGAAAAAATTTTCATTCTAAGAAAATGGAAAAAAATATATTCAGTATTCTTTTTTTCAGGTGAAAAAGGAAAAAAAAGAAAGAAAGAAGCAAAAGAAGTGAAAGTTTCAGGACCCAACACTTCAAAACAAAGAGAGGAGAAATATACAAAGGTGTTAATATGGAGAAAGACATTTCCAGGTTATTAATCTTGGTTTCACAAAATAAAGTTCCCCCTTCTTTTGTCAATATCTCATATATGTGGTGAAATGTTTTCCTTCTGACAATAGTTTTCACCTTTAAGAAATGCAAAATTCCCCTTCCAGAGTTGGATATTTCAAACAAAGTAGTAAATTAGATGATGACACAAGATTTACTGTGTGTGCTCTTGTCAGTTCATGCAAATCCTCAGCTGGAGCATGTGAGAGGCACACTAATTACACTGGATACAGGAACAATGTTTCTGCAGCTGTAGCAGTTTTGATATTTGCAGACTCTAGCACACTCCATCTCTAATTTCACTGGCAGCTTGCAAAAACCAGAAGAAATACACTTATAAACAGAGGTCTGCATGGTAATTTATCTCCTATTGACTTCAGTAAAGTCTTCTGGCTTAGAATGCTAAGAGATATATAATTATGAACTTAGATCTAAGCTGATGAAACAATGAAAGATATTTATTGCTTCTTTTTCTCACTTTCATTGCACACATATCTGTAGAAGATGATATATATGTCTGTGTATCTACAATCAAACTCTTCATTGAACACTTACAAGTCCATGTGACAATCTGTAAGAATATATACCATCACCCTATTTAATTCAGGTGTATTATTCTCCCAACAGAAATATTTACATCTTGCCTCATACATTTTCCAAATACCTTACCCTTCCTAGGCTTTTCTTTTTATTTGCTGTGATTCAAGATTGACATGCTTTTATTTTTGAAGGGGTTATAATATGTAAAAAATGAGGAACCATCATTAAACAAATGAAGATTAGGTTATGACTCTCCCTAAAATATGTCTAGCAGATGTGTTAGAATCCTCATTGCTGTTGTTTGGTTGCTAAGTCATGTCTGACTCTTTTAAGAGCCAATGGACTATAGTCTGCCAGTCTCCTCTGTCTGGATTTCCCAGGCAAGAACATTGGAGCAGGTTGCCATTTCCTTCTCCACGGGATCTTCCTGACACAGAGATCATACCTGCGTCTCCTGCATTGGCAGGCAGATTCTTTACTACTGAGCCACCAGAGAATCCTATGGCATACCCAAAAGGTATACAGCCTAAATTTCAGTTGTATGTGCACACATAAGAGGTTGATTATAATATTTCAGCTGCCAGTCTATCAACAGAATAAAGGTTGTCAACATGGCACTGCAATTCTGAAAATTTTGGTTATTTTCTTTAAATCGAAAACTATTTAAAGAAGCAAGAGTTGTTTTGTCATGTATTCAAGGCAGGATCATTTTAGTTTCTGGGTACAAAGGGGGAACAGTCTAAGCTGTTCATAGATCTTTTCATATATCTATCATGCCCAGAATGCTAAGGCTTCTTTCAATTTTGTAGAAAATGGTTCTAAAAATATATTAATAATGACTACTAATTTTGAGCGATTCCATATGTTGTGTCCTATTCTAAGTACTTTAAATGTAGATAATTCATCTAATGAAATGTTTGTTTAAACTATAAAAGAAAAGCTTTAGATAACTATCTAAAAGAAACATAAATAATCACAGAGGAATCTTTTATACTACAGCAAATCCCATGCCTCCACAGTAGTTCATGTAAGCACATCAGTGCTGCATAGACTCATTCCACTGTCCCATCAAGTTGAATATTTGCTATATATCTGGTAGTGAAATAAGCCTGAAGATTGGTTAATGATCAAGTCAGACACAGTCCCTGACCTCAGAGAGCTACTAGTTGGGTAGGGGTAAGGGTAGTAAATAGCAAGAGATTACAATTCATCTGCTGGATGAGCAAGATAAAAATAAGCACCTTTTATAAAAGCAGATTGTTTCCTGATGAACCAAAGGCACAGTCCAATTAGTGAAGGGAAAGAGAGTAGCAGGAACTGGAAGAATTGACATTGTCTATAAGAATATATCTGGAGAAGGCAATGGCACCCCACTCCAGTACTCTTGCCTGGAGAATCCCAGCGACAGAGGAGCCTGGTGGGCTGCCATCTATGGGGTCGCACAGAGTCGGACATGACTGAAGCAAATTAGCAGCAGCGGCAGCATAAGAACAAATTTGCCAATTCAGATTCCAGAATCTGGTAAATCTCTGTTATCTATCTGGATACTTTTAGTTCACTTATATGCAAGAGTATTGGCTATCTTGGCCTCAGATCTAAAAAGATAAAACTTCTTAATTGCATTTAGATAATACATTTATTTCAAATGCATCTAACTTAGGCTGAACACCTTTCACTAATAAATATACTGACAACCAACAACTTCCTCCACAGAGCAAGTATAAAAAATGTTAACCCCATAATCTCCAGTCCATTTCTGTTAAATGTAAATAACCAACTTTCCATCTTTTAAAATGCCAATTTTGTATCCAATAAGGGTACTCTAAACAACACCCCTGGTATAAGGATATCTAGCACTATCCTGAGCTCTGCTCTCAGGCCAAGTGGAGGCTCCTCCCACTTTCTCCCTGAGCTCCTAGTGGGCCAGTGAACCTGTACTGCAAATTCATGTCAGTTTTGGTGAAGAATAGCTAACAAATAATATGTGACAAAGCACACTTAACTGCATTGACTGCCATGATGTTAGTAGACACATGGTGATGAATATGGTCCTGAATATCATAATTACTGTATGACATCCAAATGGATCTCAGTACTGATGCTAGAAAAAAAAAAAAAATTAAGTAGCAAACTTTGCTACACCTTTGTCAAAATGAGAATCAAGTTCTTAATCCTGGGGCACAGATGAGAACTAGCATAGGACTTATACAGTAGTTATCCCTTCTCAAGTGAGTTTTTATCTAAACTGTGATTTTATATGAAGACAGTATAAAGAGCCCTGTATAGGCATTCACAATGAGAGAAAAGATAGAAGTGTGTAAAAAAACAAAAGAAATACTGCAATGATGTTTATTTGGGTTACAAATTCCTTAAAAAAAAAAAAAAATGAGTTATTGAAGCATGGTGTGATTTTGAGAATTGGTGCAATAAATTTTTTTCAGTCCTTTCAAGTGGTTTGGTTTGTAGCCAAGATCAAGTATTTTGTCAACTATGACATCTGCATCATCTGCGTATCAATATAAAAGAAGAATAGTGGATAGAAAGTGTGCAGTGTGGCTCCAACCCTCGCTGTGAGATGTCCTGTTATTGATCTGAAGGATATATCACTAGCTGTGGAAATATTAGGATTTCAACAAAATGAAGTGAGGTTCTGAAACTCAAGTGTGCTTAGAAAGAACCAAGAGTAAACATATGGTGACAAAAAAACAAGCACAGTTTTTTTCTTCTCTGCTGGAGATATTAGTATTGGTCAGTTGGCTAGAAATTCAATTTCATTTTCTAGGTTTTATTGGGTATGAGATTCTTTGGAAGCATCTAAAGCTCATAAATGTCTAAAAAAGGCAAAAATGATGTTAATATCAAGGGGTCATTTAGAAACTTATCTAACTTGGATCTGAGTAAATATTTTGAAGATCTTTCAAAATAAATTGCTGAAACCACCTCCCTTATTTTTATTAGAAAGACAGAGCTAGAGGCCTGGTGATTTTGCTGCTCTTACTCTCTGGATGTGACATTATAATTCACTATTATTTATTCATAGCACAGAAGAGAACTGGAAGGCGAAAGCATTATCAACGCCTCCCAGAAGACTGTAAAAAGGTAGAGTGCCCATGAAAGTCAAAGATAATTTTCTTAGGGAACTTGAACAACTCAAGGAATTCTGAAACAAAGAAGCCATAGGAAGGAAACTGCAGCAGATGAAAGGGGGATTTTTTTTTTTTTCCTGCCACTTCTCTCACCAAAATGTGGGGCCTAGTTTCCTGCCCCTTTTATCTGGGCTGACGTGTAACTTGATTTTATAACATTGTGCCAGTTCCAGGCTAGGCCCTGAAAGACTTGACAGCTTTCTCTTTTTGTGTCTTGGAGCCCTAAGCCACCATATAAACCATTCAGCCACCCCACTAGTCAAGATCATGTGGAAAGAGAGATTCTATGCCAGCCCTGAGGAGTCACATCCATCCCAGCAGAGGCATCAGCAGTGAATGAAGTCACCTCACACATCCCAGCCCCAGGGGAGTTCCTGGTGATGATGGCTGCACAGGAGTCCCAATGTGAGATGACCAGATGAGAACTACAGTTCATTCTAGGCAAGAAAGTATTTGTTATTGTTCAGTTGCTCAGTCATGTCTGACTCTTTGTGACTCCATGGACTGCAGCGAGCCAGGCTTCCCTGTCCTGTATTACCTCCTGCAGTTTGCTCAAAATGATGTCCACTGAGTCAGTGATACCATCCAACCATCTCATCCTCTGTTGCCCTCTTCTTCTCCTACCTTCAATCTTTCCCAGCATTAGGGTCTTTTCCAATGAGTCAGCTCTTCGCATCAGGTGGCCAAAGTATTGGAACTTCAGCTTCAGCATCCATCCTTCCAATGAATCAGTTCAGTTCAGTTCAGTCACTCAGTTGTGTCCGCATGGACCCCATGGACCGAAACACGCCAGGCCTCCCTGTCCATCACCAACTCCTGGAGTTTACTCAAACTCATGTTCATTGAGTTGGTGATGCCATCCAACCATCTCATCCTCTGTTGTCGCCTTCTCCTCCTGCCTTCAATCTTCCCAGCATCAGGGTCTTTTCAAATGAGTCAACCCTTCACATGAAGTGGCCAAAGTATTGGAGTTTCAGCTTCAGCATCAGTCCTTCCAAAGAATATTCAGGATTGATTTCCTTTAGGATTGACTGGTTGGATCTCTTTGCAGTCCAAGGGACTCTCAAGAGTCTTCTCCAACACCGCAGTTCAAAAGCATTCCTTGGTGCTCAGCTTTCTTTATACTCCAATTCTCACATCCATACATGACCACTGGAAAAACCACAGCTTTGACTATGTGGATCTTTGTTGGCAAAGGGATGTCTCTACTTTTTAATACACTGTCTAGGTTTATCGTAGATATTCTTCCAAGGGAGAAGCAAGTGCCTTTTATTTTGATGGCTGCAGTCACCATTTGCAGTGATTTTTGGAGCCCAAGAATATAAAATCTGTCACTGTTTGTATTGTTTCCCCACCTATTTGCCATGAAGTGATGGGACTGGATGTCATGATCTTAGTTTTTTGCATGTTGAGTTCTAAGCCAGTTTAATCATGAGCAAATGTTTGATTGTGCTTCTAAAGCACTGAGTTTTTGTATGGTTTGTGATGTGGCACTAGACAACTAAACAGATACTTCAAATAACACAAAAAATAATATTGAGTTAATTTGCTTCTGGCAATTGACAGGACCATCTATGTGGTTCACATCACCTAAATATGAATACTTGTCCGTGGAGGTGGGTGGTAATGAAGAACTGGCTGATTCACTAGAATGTTTTTATAAGGCAGCAAGTCAATAAGAGAGGCATCATGGGAAAGACCAACAAGTGTTTGCTCAAAATTCAAAAGGAAGTCTGCCCTAGGCATAAGTTGATTATGAGGCAGGAAAACGAGACACAGAAAACACTTCTAAACTGACTCTTAAGCTTTGTCATTCATATAGATTTTTCCCAGGAGATGTTTAATGAACAACTCTAGGATTTTATCAAACTGCTAAGAAGCTAATAATGGTTATGAAAGGCCAAAGAACGCTGTGGTAGGGTGGGATGGAAAACCACTGGATAACCATGAAGAGGAGATTTATCATTGAAAGTGAAAGTGAAGTCGCTCAGTCGTGTCCAACTCTTTGCGACCCCATGGACTGTAGCCTACCAGGCTCCTCCGTCCATGGGATTTTCCAGGCAAGAGTACTGGAGTGGGCTGCCATTTCCTTCTCCAGGGGATCTTCCCAACCCAGGGATCGAACCCAGGCCTCCTGCATTGCAGACAGATGCTCTACTGTCTGAGCACCGAAGGGGGCCCCTAAAGGTATAATAGCTGTCACATTGAGAGTCTGGCAGCCATCCATCCACAGAACACTCATGGCCCTAGGTTAATCTTTGCTGTTCCCTAGAAAGCAAAAAAGTAACTAAGATTTCAGAGAATGCAATCATGAGATAGAGTACCTCAGAAGGTTAGAATCTCAAAGAATGAGAAATTGCTCGTAGTTCAATGCCCTCACCTGGCATGAAAGATAAAGATTAATCTGCTTGGTTCTACTAACTACCAATTCCATCCCAAAAGTTAGTCCCCAGGAATATTCATAAATACTCATTCAAAGCAATTCTGAGCACAGGCTTGTTTGAGAGAGGGTCAGGCTGGGATGGAGAATGTCTACCGAGCTGCACAGTAAGTGGGAAAGGAGACTCCCTGCTCCGACTACTTGCGGTGGTTCTCAGACTTCAGCAGGAACAATAGCGCAGATTCAAAGACGTGCAGTTCAAGATGACGGACTGAACATACCTAGCTATCCACTTTAACAAAGACTTTAAACTCTTAAAAAAAAAAAAAAAGATATGCAAAAAGCAACAAAGGTTTATTGTACAGCACAGGAAACGATAGTCAAGATCTTGTAATAACCTATAATGGAAAATAATCTCAAAAATAATATATGTGTGTATGCATCAGTGAATCACCCTGCTGTGCACCTGAAGCACTGTAAGTCAAATATATCAAATATACTTCAGTAAAGTGTATTAACAAAGATGTTAAAACGAACAAACCTACAGCAATGAAGAGAACAGAAGAGGAACCACTGTGATAGAGAGGGGCCCTTATAAAACAAGACAGCTCAAGAGAATTTTAGAATATGGAATGTGGATAAAGACATGATAACTGATGTATTATGGCTGTGGAAGATATATTCTAGAGCAGTGGCTGGCAAACTATGGCCCACGATGCAAAGCCTGCTGCTGCCCGTATTTGTAAATAGTTTTATTGGAGCACAGCCATATTCACTTCATGATGACTGAGGTCAACAGCTGTGACAGAGACCAACTGGTCCACAGAGTCTCAAATATTTACTACTTGACCCTTTATAGAAAGAATGTGGTGATTTCTGTTCTAGTATACTTTTGGAGGAAACAGGAACATGGACAGGACTCGCAGTTGCTTTGCAGAATCGCAGAAAGGCTTGGGATTAGGAAACATCAGATACAAGGGATGGGTTGGCCAAAGAGTTAGTTCGGGATTTTTCCACACGATATTGCAGAAAAACCTAAACAATCTTTTTGGACAATTCAGTATATAGACGATCTGCCCTGCTACATCTGCAATGGAAGGCTCTTACCACCTACCTCAAGTCAGAGATGAGGGTGTCTCCAAAAAAAAAAAAAAAAAGAGGAACCTATTTAATGGACTTTCTATTCCACTCCTGCCTAAGAGCCTCAGGTAAAATGTGACCAGTCTTTAAACCCTGTCACAGATGCTGAACTCCTAAGCAACCTGCTCAGTGTTTAACTTTTAAATATAGACAATCAAAGATTGCAAGACATATGAGCACTGTGCTGGCGTAAAATGAGTATCCATGACAAAGGAAGATACGGATAAGGATAACAGTGGACTCTGCCTGACATGAAGTGAAGTGAAAGTTGCTTCCGACTCTTTGCGACCCCATGGACTGTAGCCTGACAGGCTCCTCTGTCCATGGAATTCTCCAGGCAAGAATATTGGAGTGAGTTGTCATTTCCTACTCCAGGGGATTGTCCCAACCCAGGAATCAAACACAGGTCTCCTGCATTGCAGGTGGATTCTTTACCATCTGAGCTCCCAGGGAAGCCTGAACTCTGCTTGGGAGAGACATAACAGAAAGGAGCCAGCCCAGAGAGGAGTAGGGGGACAAATGATGCCCAGAAAAACGAGAACCCTCTAAGAACCTCATATGTTTGTGCCTTGAGGGAAAAAGTGGTGGTTTAGTTGCTAAGTCATGTCCGACTCTTAGACCCCATGGACTGTAGTCTGTCAGGATCCTCTGTCCATGGGATTTCCCAGGCAAGAATACTGGAGTGCGTTGCTATTTCCTTCTTCAGGAGATCTTCCCAACCCAGGGAACAAACCCATGTCTCCTGCATTGCATGCGGATTCTCTACCGCTGAGCCACCAGGGAAGCCAGAGGGGAAAAATATCATTTTAAGAAAGATATTGCCAAAAAAAAAAGAATAAAGAAAGAAAGACACAGCAAAACCCCACAGAGCTGTTTACAGGGAAAAAAATGTCTTAATGATATACCACCGCTGGGGTCAGCGAACAAGTTTACAGAGCCATGATAATGCAAAACTTGTACAAATATTACCAAAAGTAGTTGTAAAACTCATTTGGGAAACTTAGGAGAGCAGATGAGGGATACAGGAGTTAAAGCTTCATCTTTTTTTTTTTTTTTTTAGTATATATGTTGTTTTTATTATATTATTATAACTATAATGAAAACTCAATTCAGAAAAACTCATCTGAGATTTGCAACTACAGGGATCTTTAATTTTAGATTTTAATTATACATGATATCATGATCAGAGAAATGCAAATCAAAACCACAATGAGGTACCATTTCACACCAGTCAGAATGGCTGCTATCCAAAAGTCTACAAGCAATAAATGCTGGAGAGGGTGTGGAGAAAAGGGAACCCTCTTACACTGTTGGTGGGAATGCAAACTAGTACAGTCACTATGGAGAACAGTGTGGAGATTCCTCAAAAAACTGGAAATAGAACTGCCATATGACCCAGCAAACCCACTGCTGGGCATACACACTGAGGAAACCAGAAGTGAGAGACACGTGTACCCCAATGTTCATCCCAGCACTGTTTATAATAGCCAGGACATGGAAGCAGCCTAGATGCCCATCAGCAGACGAATGGATAAGGAAGCTGTGGTACATATACACAATGGAATATTACTCAGCCATTAAAAAGAATACATTTGAATCAGTTCTAACGAGGTGGATGAAACTGGAGCCTATTATACAGAGTGAAGTAAGCCAGAAAGGAAAACACCAATACAGTATACTAACACATATATATGGAATTCATCTCTTTCTAAAAGAAAGTACATAGAGGTCATTTCTAGAGCTGTTAAATTGAGATAACAGGGGCAGAACACAAGAGATTTTTATGCATTATAAATATTTCAATTTTTTTTATCATGTGCGTGCATTGCTTTTACAAGTTTTAAAATTACATAAACATACATTCCCAATGCTACTTCCAGAAACTTGGAATCAGCAGGTCTGGGGGCACAGGAAGCTGCACCTTTAAAATGCTCCACAAGGGATTTGGACAAAGTTAATCTTGTGTCCCTTTTAGAAAAGCCAGTAAAGAGGTAGCAACCAGTAAAAGCAATAACTTCAATCTGCTCAAATGGAGAAATGCCAGGAGCCAGACAATGTCAGAATGTTGGTCTCCTGGACAGTTTCTTGCTATTTTACTAACAAAATGGGTAATTGTTAAAAGATGGTGGGGGAAAAAAAAAACACTAATGGGCCGTGAATGATCTCATAATTCAGCCCATCTATAGAAGAACTTCATGGATAGGTCAACTTTCCTTCCTCCTATATTTGTTGAAAACCACAAGCCTTGATTCAAAACTTAGCCTGGGGAAAAACACGAAGCATCATGTAATGAGGGAAGCTTTTTAACGGGAGGATGTTAGATAAGTCTCTTTTAGACTGCAGTTTCTACATAAGCCTTGCTACATCAATCTTGAGTTTTAAAATAATTTAAAGAATGTTCTCAGGATCTCTGGTGCCTACACATGATTGCTGGGATATGTTGAATTCTTAATAATCAGAAGTGGGATGATTTCTGGGCACTATAGTAATTTCTTCTAAGAAAATGTCTTCTGTAAAATTATAGGAGCATTAGGGCACAGTATCCTTCTTTATCCTGTCTCCACTGCTTCCTCAAATCAGTGCTGAATGGGAAAGAAAGAATTCCCACCCTACCCTTGTTTCTGTAGTGCAGGACCATAAGTCAACTTTAGTAGAATAGATTTTTCTTTGTGTCCAGACTATTAAAATCTCTTTGCCTAAACTAGAGATAATCTAGAGCTAGAAAAGTTAATTAAAATATTTTCATGCTTGTTTCAATGTCAAATGAAATTGCTCACTTTTAAAATACTAATGATTCATTGTTTATATCTGTGGTGTCTATTATTTCTGCTGATTCTTGAGGTTCATTTATAGGTGAAATCGTTACAAAAAAGACATTAATTTTGTCCCTAACATGTACATGTGTTTTAAATTTTATCCAGAAACTGGAAAAGTTATTTGTTTTTGCTTTAATGGTAAATTATTGGGCTTCCTTGGTGGTTTGGTGGTAAAGAATCTGCCTGCCAATGCAGGAGATGACTGGGTTGAGAAGAACCCCTAGAGGTGGAAATGGCAACCCACTCAAGTATTCTTGCCTAGAAAATTCCATGGGCAGAGGAGCCTGGTGGGCAACAGTCCATGGGATTGCAAAAAGAGTTTGGATATGACTTAGCAACTAAACAAACAAACAAACAAAAACTCACAAAAATTAGTCCAATTAGCATCAACTAGGCTATACTGGAAAAGCAGAATTCAGAAAATTCAAATTTTACCTTTAAATTTCTGAAGTGTACCCATCCATCTATCCATCCACCCAACCAACCAGCCAATAAATATTTACTAAGTGCCTGTTATTTGCCTGGCTCCGTTTTAGGTTCTAGGAATATACAAGTAAAGAAAACATCAATCACAGAGTAAATCTTTACACCTAATTGGTTAAAACTTATATGAGAAAACTTTTATATATAGGTATTCATGCACTTTTATGTTTTTGTTTGAGGATATATGACCATACACTATTCTCTAATGTTTGCTACAAGCCTAAAGAATTCATCAATATTTGCTACAAGCCTAAAGAATTCATCATTACCATTAATTCATCAATTCATAATTCATAATCACTAATTATGATTATCTTTTTACTTGATACTTCTCATACTTGATACCACTGAAGGCGAAATATTAACCTACGCTTGAGATGGCATATAAACCTTTTCCTAGGCATGCTTCACTACTGGGCTTTTGTACATTGTTATTTTCTTCATCCTATGGTTCTCTTTACTTGTTCACCTAACAAATGTCTATTCAACGTTCAAAACTCTCTCAGACATCATTTTCTGTGAGGCCATCCCAAGCCCTTTGCAATGAATCAAACCCACCTAACTCTGTACTCTTTCTGAACTTTGTACATATTTTTATTTGCACTGTTATAGATATTCACTAACATATTACTCATTATGTCTGTACTATAAACTTCTTAAGGGTAGAAACATTTGTATCTTCATTTTTGCATCCCAAATAATTATCAGAATGCCTGTCACATATGGGCATTCACTATTTGCTCAACTGAACAGCCATTCCCTCTACTGTAATTTATGGAATTTAAAAATCATATTACAATTAAAAATTAACACAATATTTTTGACTAATAAGCAGTAGATTTTGATATTATTTTCTGACGAGAGAAATTATTACCCCTAAAAAGCCTAATAAAATTATTTAGTTAGAAACACACTTAAAATCAGTTGTGCCCTCCCCTGACTCTCCTGACTTACTGCCAACACCATGGTTATTACAGACTCATCCTATTAATACTGTGTTACAATTACTTGTTTATTTATGTAAAACTCCTCCTAGATAAAAACTCCCCAAGAGCCTGGCTATTGTCATATCCACCTTTGTAGTCCTGGTGGACAATGACGACTGTGAAAAGCCAGAGCTTAACAACTGTTTGTTGAATGAATAAAGAGAAGAATAAATTGGAGACAGTGAATAGAATGAAATCCTAGGTTCTTCTCTTCTTATTAGGACCTGTTCAGCGATTATCCTAAAAGAAGAAAATCAGCTAAATTCTAAATAAAATCTTTGACTTTGCTGTTGAGTAGGCTAACTTAGACTGTAGGAGCGTGGCAAACTAGGAAAATAAATGAAAAGAGAAAAAGCGCTATTGTGCAAACCTTTTAATTTTGTGTTTTTATTTATTTATTTATTTTTGCAGTGTGGCGCATGGGATCTCATTTCCTTGACCAGGGACTGAACCCGTGCTACCTGCGATAGAAGAGCAGAGCACTAGCCACTGGAAGCCAGGGAATTCCCTTTGTCTTTTAAGTTTACACTGAAAGAAGTTTTTTCTATTTCTGAAACATGGAATAGTGGATTGGATGAGAGAAAAAAGTAACTGGGTCCTTTATAATGAGAAGGAATGAGTTTGTTACCTCACCAAAGAAGTGAAAGACTTATATGCTAAGAATTATAAAACACTAATGTGGAAAAAGGGTTTGGGTAGACTCCGGGAGTTGGTGATGGACAGAGAGGCCTGGCGTGCTGCAATTCATGGGGTCGCGGAGAGTCGGACACGACTGAGCGACTGAACTGAACTGAACTGAACTGAATGTGGAAAACTGAAGATGACTCAAAAGACATGGAAAAATATCCCGTGTTCTTATATTGGAATAATTAATACTGTTAAAATGGTCATACTTCCCAAAGCAATTTATAGATTTAATCTGATCCCTATCAAATTATTTATGATACTTGTCAAAGAACTAGAATAAATAATCCTAAAATTCATATGGAACCATAAAAGACCCATAATTGCCAAAGCAGTCCTGAAGAAAAAGAAGAAGCAGGAGGCATAGTGCTTCCAGATTTTAGACAATACTACAAAGATACAGTAATCAAAAACAGTGTGGTACTGGCACCAAAAAACATGGATTAAAGGAATACAACAGAGAGCGCCAAAATAAACCCACCCATCTAGAGTCAATTAGTCTCCGACAGGAGGCAAGAATATACAATGGAAAAAAGTCTCTTCAGCAAGTGGTGGTAGAAAAGTTGAACAGCCACATGTAAATCAATGATGTTGGAACATAACTTTCTCACCATGCACAAAAATAAACTCAAAATGGCTTAAAGACTTAAATATAAAACATGACGCCATGAAACTCCTACAAGAGTACAAAGGCAAACATTCTCTGACATAAATTGTACCATTGCTTTCTTAGGTCAGTCTCCCCAGGCAATAGAAATAAAAACAAAATAAACAAATGAGCCTAATCAAACTTGTAAGTTATTATATAGCAAAAGGGTGAAATAAAACATGAACAAAACAAAAAGAAATCCTAAGGAGTGGGAGAAAGTATCTGCAAACTATATGATAGACATGGGCTTTTTTCCAAAATATATAAGCAACTCATACAGCTTAGTAACAGCAACAATGAAACAACCCAATGAAAAATGGGCAGAAGACCTAAATAGACATTTCTCCAAATAAGAAGCAAAGATGGCCAATAGGCACATGAAAAGATACTCAACATTGCTAATTATTAGAGAAACACAAATCAAAACTATAATGGGGTACCACCTCATATGGGTCAGAATGGCCATCATTAAAGTCTACAAATAATAAATGCTGGAGAGGATGCGGAGAAAAGGGAACTGTCCTACTCTGCTGGTAGGAATGTAAGTTGGTGCAGCCACTGGAAAACAGTACACAGTTTCTTCAGAAAGCTAAATATAGAATTACCATATGATCCAACAACCCCACTCCTGGGCATATAAGCAAACAAAACTATAATTCAGAAAGATACACGAACCCCTATGTTCATAGCAACACTATTCACAATAGCCAAGACATGAAAACAGTCTAAACGTCCATCAGCAGATGAATGGATAAAGAAGATGTGGTACATATATCCAATGGAACATTACCAAGCCATAAAAAGAACAAAATAATGCCATTCGTAGCAACATGCATCCAACTAGAGATTTCATCTAAGTGAAGTAAGTCAGAAAGACCAATACCATATGATATCACTTATTTGTGGAATCTAAAATATGACACAAATGAACCTATCTATGAAATGGAAACGGAATCAGAGACATATAGAACAGATGTAGTGGTTGCCCAGGGGGAAGTGGCTGAAGGAGGGTTGAAGAGTGAGGTTGGGGTTAGCAGATGTAAGCTTTTATATATAGAATGGATAAACAACTAGGTCCTACTATATACCACAGAGAAATATATTTAATATCCTATGATAAACCATAATGGAAAATAATATGAAAAATGTAAAACTGAATCATTTTACAGCAGAAATTAACACAACATTGTAAATCAACTATACTTCAATAAAAATATTGATCAAAAAAAGAGAAATGAGTTTGTTAAATATTTCACTGAAGTTCAGAAGCATTGGGGATCACTTTCCCTCTACTAAGATGGTTACTAAGATGGTTATTAACTCCATAGTTTCCTCATATTCTAGTTGAAAACAACAGAATGCTTTTTAACTGAGTCTTCTGATGTTTCTCTATGATTTGGGGGCAACATGAAGGTGTGACTGTCTAGTAAAATCTCACCAGATGAGCAGCAGAGTTGGACATTCTCTAACTTACTCTTAGAAAAGTATGTACACATGATTTTTACAATAATAGCATTTGAAAAATGTGATGAGTTTTGAACTTTACTCAAATTTAAGAAATCATTTCTTAAATACCTTCCTCACTAGTGAGTGGCAGTGACAAATATACTCATGAGGTGACCCTGAAAAGATGTTATTTCCATAGGAACCATTTACTAAACAGTCACCTTTGAAATTAAAAATATCAGATGAAGACCTCAATTTTATGTTGTCTCTTCATATACAAACCACTTTAAAATCCACAGAATTGCAATCAATAAATATATAGAGAATACAAATGGTATAACTTTTCCTCAAAAGTGATTCTTTAATTTATCTACTAAGACCCGTGGACTTCAGTAAGTAAATACCATAAATTATATCAATGGTGAGTAAAGTATGAAATGGTAAAATATGGTTACTGCATTTTGTAATTTTCTAAGACATTTGAAAAGACCCTGATGCTGGGAAAGATTGAGGGCAGGAGAAGGGGGCGACAGAGGATGAGATGGTTGGATGGCATCACCAATTCAATGGACATGAGTTTGGGTGGACTCCGGGAGCTGGTGATGGACCAGGAGGCCTGGCATGCTGCAGTTCATGGGGTCGCAAAGAGTCAGACATGACTGAGCGACTGGACTGAACTGAAGACATTTCGAAAACATACTCCAAAATTCTTGAATCAATATTTTAAATACACAAGATCAAATTTGATTTCTTCTCTATTTTCCAGATAAGGAAAGTAGTATTCATAAATTATGGGACTAATTCCAGGTCATGGACCAAGCAGGAAAATTTAAAAATCAGACTGCAAAATCAAACTTAGTTCATTACGATTTTTTCTACTTCTGTGCACCTTTCATATTTTCTTGCCCTTAACAATTAGACTCTGCATTTCCATGTTAAATGAATTTTAATCATAATTTGATAGACATCCAAGCACATGCATATGAAAATTAATTCATAAGGACTAGAGAAAAAAATCTTATGCATTAAAATACTGTATGGGAATATATAAAGATGAATACCATTAATAATTTTTTTCTATGAGATAAGCAAGCATATTTAAATAACTAACCTAGGCAATTTAGCCTGATAATACTATAAGATTAACATAGATTTTTAAAACATCAATAGCTTTTTATAAGCTAGAAAAATATGTAATGTTAATCAAATTCCTAAGAAGGGACTCCAGAAATAAATTAGAAAAGTGTCAATTTCCAGGGTTCATTGAATCCAGCAAATAGAGGGGCAGCCAGAAAAATGAGACAAAAATGATATCTATAGAGTTCCAAACTACTTCAATTTGATGTTATTAAATTCAGGGGAGACATGATTTGTGGCTTCCCTTCAGTGAAGTGACCTTTGACCTTCAAATTAAAAACACAAAAAGAAGCTTCTCACATTTGTCTTAGAAAAGACATTGCAAAACAATTTTCTAAAGTGTTAAGGGACTTACCTGTTTCCATTTTCCCATCTTGTGCTGCAGGCCCGTCGGGAATCACGCTTTTCACCTGCAGAAACTCGTCAGGCTCGTCTCCACCAATGATGGTAAATCCAAACCCCATGTTGCTCTTTTTGAGTGTGGTGCTGAGAAACGTTCCCTTCAACTGGGAGGCATCCCGGGTAAAGAGTGGCTTTTCTACTGGCCAGTAAAAGTTAAAAAAGAAAAAAGCACGGGGGTTAAGGCACATTCTTACACAGCGAAAGTCAGCCACTGAACAGCAACCCCAGTGCAACTGTCAGGTTAATTACGGTAAATGCAAGCTGGTGTGACTGTGAGAGCAAACCTGTGAGCACCTGCCACACACACAGAGCCAGCCCAAGAATCCAGGAAAACGTGACAGAGCTTTTGGGTTTAGACAGAGTTTGTCAAGTCAGTGTGTCTACTCACTAAACTCACATTCTTATGCTTCCAAAAGGGCTGAACAGACAAAGATAAAGCCTAACATCATCCAGACACGTGTGGATCCATTCTTCTTGTTTTGAAAGGGTCCAGGTAGGAGGTTCGGAGAAGGCAATGGCACCCCACTCCAGTACTCTTGCCTGGAAAATCCCATGGATGGAGGAGCCTGGTAGGCTACAGTCCAAGGGGTCGCTAAGAGTCGGACACGACTGAACGACTTCACTTTCACTTTTCCCTTTCATGCATTGGAGAAGGAAATGGCAACCCACTCCAGTGTTCTTGCCTGGAGAATCCCAGGGATGGGAGAGCCTGGTGGGCTGCCGTCTATGGGATCGCACAGAGTCGGACACGACTGAAGCGACTTAGCAGCAGCAGCAGCAGCAGGTAGCAGGTTTGTGTGAGAGGCTGGGCCTGCCCAAAACCTTGAAGGGAGAGGACTAGAAAACCAGAATGGACTATTTTGTCTAACACAAAGTAGGAGCACTAGAATATTAGCACCTCCTAAAATGTCTAATTTAATCAGAAAGAGTGCCTAGATGTGGGACTGAGTTAGCCTTTGCTTATAAGATACTATGAAGATAACCAGATAAATCTGTTTCTTACGGACCTGATAGCATTTAGTATACTCTAAAATGTGAGCAAGTGGCAAGTCAGTATCTCTAAATATAATCATGAATGTAAAAGTAACACAGTTTGTAGCAATATGTTGACACATTCAAATTATATACCCAAATAATCTGAAAAGAACTTGAACCCACTCATATAGGTTTAACTAGTAATATGTTTTCCAGCTATGATCTGTAATAAGTATGAGTGAGTGAAAATCACTCAGTCATGTCTGACTCTTTGCAAACCCATGGACTATATGGTCCATGGAATTCTCCAGGCCAGAATACTGGAGTGGGTAGCCTCTCCCTTCTCCAGGGGATCTTCCCAACCTACATATTTCAAATGCTTTAAAAATAATAATCATGCTATTAATAGTCATGCTTTAAATGCTATAAGTGAAGTATATTTATATATATTTACTTTCAGTTGTTCCATTTTGAGTGACATGATTTAATATTTATAAGAACCAGACTGTACCTGGTGACTAAGTTTAAGTATTCTGTTTTTGCTCCATTTTGGGTGATATGTAATGGATAAACTACAAAGTAATGAGGGCCTTATACTGGGATTTTACATTGTTTTGTTGTGGCTTAATTCTTAAGCCATGTCTGACACTTTTGTAACCCCATTAATGGTAGCCCACCAGGCTCCTTTGTTCAGGGGATTTCCCAGGCAAGAATACTGCACTGGGTTGCCATTTCCTTCCCCGGGTCATCTTCACCACCCAGGGATTGAACCCTCATCTCCTGTATTGGCAGGGGGGTTCTTTACCACTGAGCCACCAGAGAAGCCCTTACATTGTTTACATATCACATACATCTTTATGAAAAAGAGGGCTTCTTTAAAATATAAATGCCACCTATGTTTCCTTTATGAAAATAAAGTTTACAATTTGGAAAGAAGATCAGTGTGAGACTTTTACATTCATCTTGATGGTCCTGCAGTGAAACAGTGTGAATTCATCCACAAGCATAACTAGGCCTCCCAACTACCAGTGTGTCCCTCGTGCTTTCACGTGTTAAGAGCTCACTAAGACGTGAAAAGTATATGCAGCATCTCATCCCCGCCCGTGGCTCCAGGGTGAATTCAGGTGCAGCAAGCGGCCCAGGACATACCGATGCGCCAGGGCCTCCTGTAGTAAGACAGGTCACTCACACTGCGGGACCGCTCCCGGGCGGCGAGGGGGCGGGCGGATTTGGGCCTAGGTACTGTCGATGAGGAGCTGTCTACTGTCACAAAGGAGAACAAGCCTCATTCTCGTGCTTGGTCATTTGAGGGAAACTTATGAGTCTCTATGAATCTCTGCAGTTTACGGTATCACTGTCATACCCATTCATCTCCACTTGGCCACCTGCTATACATTCCTGTGCAGTGCTGCCCCAGTGTTAACTTCACTCCTGGTTGCTAAGTACATGCATTTAGAGCCAGAGCAAACACCCAGCTAAAGCTAACTGAGGGGTCTGGGGAAAGCAAATCAATTATATGAAAGGGTTGGAGCTAAAGGCATATTTGGAAGAGCAGGCAATTTGAGAGACAGTCTTTCCCTTTGAAACACTGAGTGTTGACAGGTACTAACCTCGGAAACCTGGGGCCTGCAGGGGCTTTGTTCCAAGTTCTGTGTGGGGCATGTTATGCTGCTGTAGCTTCCTTTTTGCTTCCAGGACAGGGTTTTCAAACTGTGTTCTTCTATTTATGTGGCTGAAAAATAAAATTTCAAATTAGAATAATAATGGGGCAAAGTCATTTAAGAGAACAAATGGATAGCTCTACAGAATGCAGCTGAGTACAAGATACCTTACATGATTATAGTTGAAGCCCCACCAGGCACAGAGTCAGGTCTTTGCTGGGGCGGCTTGTGTACAATGCATGTTTCTGTGACAAGAGAGTTCTCAATAGTTCTTTCATATGGTATTGTATTTAAATTATGCATGATTCAGCTAAAAGAGCTAGAATATGCACTCGCTTTCTGGTCTACTGTGTTGATTTGAGATGAGTTTCGTGCACTTAAATATGTGGCCAACAAATGAAATTTATATCAAATGGTGCTGAAGAAAAAAAGGGTTATCTAAGCTTTGTAAAATTCAATGAGATAAGTATAAAGGCAATTCACTGATTGTCTTACTCTTATAGCAACTAAAGTCTACACATTTTAGAAATGGGCAGACCTGTATTAAAGGGCTCGAAAACGGGGAGAAAGATCCCTAATGATACACATGTGTGGAATTTATGTTAACAACATTAAGTTGTAGAATACCTTTAGGATGACTGATGCTGAGAGATCAATCAAACGGAGAGTATTTACAGTCTTCCTAGTGAGACAGTAAACTTCCAGATATCAGATACAGAGTATCTTTAAGCAAGTATGGATCAGCTAAACTAAGGGCTTAGACTTTAAGAATTCCTTATAGTATCCTTAGAGTATGAACCACTTTTGTATAAAATTTAAAGTTCTTTATCCATAGAAAGGGTGGGAACCACAACCCTGCCTAGTAATACTCATGTAACTATTTTTTCTGCATATGCCTCACCAGAGGATTGCCATGTACACTGATTTTGGTTCTTTGTACAAAAACAACTAGGGTTATAGTATGAGAGTATGAAGAGGAGAGGGCTTAGAAGAGGAGTGAACAATTAGTATTTAAAGGACTTCCCTGGTAGCTCAGATGGTAAAGAGCCTGCCTGCAATGTGAGAGATCTGGGTTCTATCTCTGAGTCAGGAAGATCCCCTGGAGAAGGAAATGGCAACCCACTCCAGTATTCTTGTCTGGAAAATCCCATGGACAGAGGAGCCTGGCAGGCTACAGTCCATGAGGTTGTAGTCGGACATGACTGAATGACTTTCACTTTCACTTTCTGTGCCAGGTACCATATATAAATTTTCTCAGTTAAGTCTCATGACAATAGTCTAGAATTCTAATTATTCCCATTTTAAAGGTGATGAGACTGACACACAAGAGACTGAATGACTTGCTCTAAGTCACATTCCCAGAAGTGAATAGGTTGGTACTTGTAACATGTCTCTACATGTTTTACCTACATACCTTCTCTTTCTCAATGTATGATTTCACACTGAAAAGTGCACACATGATGTGCACACAGACTTCTCTCATCTTAGGTCTATAAATATTCATAAGAAACAAAAGGAGGTAAGAGAAACCAAATCTTAACAACCAATTTTCTGTCAATATGAATAAGATAATTCCTTTTGTGAAGAACTAAAGAGCCTCTTGATGAAAGTGAAAGAGGAGAGTGAAAAAGTTGGCTCAACATTCAGAAAACTAAGATCATGGCATCCGGTCCCATCACTTCATGGCAAAGAGATGGGGAAACAGTGGAAACAGTGTCAGACTTTATTTTTTTGGGCTCTCAAATCATTGCAGATGGTGACTACAGCCATGAAATTAAAAGATGCTTACTCCTTGGAAGGGAAGTTATGACCAACCTAGACAGCATATTAAAAAGCAGAGATATTACTTTGCCAACAAAGGTCCGTCTAGTCAAGGCTATGGTTTTTCCAGTAGTCATGTATGGATGTAGCTGAGCACCAAAGAACTGATGCTTCTGAACTGTGGTGTTGCAGAAGACTCTTGAGAGTCCCTTGGACTGCAAGGAGATCCAACCAGTCGATCCTAAAGGAGATCAGTCCTGGATGTTCATTGGAAGTACTGATGTTGAAGCTGAAATTCCAATACTTTGGCCACCTGATGAGAAGAACTGACTCACTGGAAAAGACCCTGATTCTGGGAAAGATTGAGGGCAGGAGGAGAAGGGGATGACAGAGGATGAGATGGTTGGATGGCATCACCGACTCAATGGACATGAGTTTGAGTAAACTCTGGGAGTTGGTGATGGACAGGGAGGCCTGGCGTGGTGCAGTCCATGGGGTCGCAAAGAACTGGACACAACTGAGTGACTGAACTGAATTGAATTCCTGTTGAGGCAGAAAAGCAATTGCCAGAAACCTGCTGAGACAACTGCAGTATCTAAGTACTTGCTCACAAGAGCTGGGGCAGGGGAGCTGCTGCCACACAGGCTCTGGGGTCAGTGAGTCCTGGATTCAAAATCCAGCTCTGCTGCTTGATTAGGTGTGTGACCCTGCACAAATTATTAAGCCTGAAACGTTGGCATCTTCCATCTCTCAGATGGGCATAATACTGCCTCCCCCCAGGAGTGATTGTAAGTAAAAGGTGCATGGTGATGCAGCCAAAGGAGAAGGTACAGAGATGAGTAAGGGCAGAGCTGGGAATAATATTTCTGATGTAATAGGAAGATTTCAACTCGAATCAGCGGACTTCCCTCATAGCTCAGTTGGTAAAGAATCTGCCTGCAATGTAGGAGACCCTAGTTCGATTCCTGGGTCAAGAAGACCTGCTGGAGAAGGGAACAGCTACACACTCCAGTATTCTTGGACTTCCCTTGAGGCTCAGCTGGTAAAGAATCCGCTTACAATGTGGGAGACCTGGGTTCGATCCTTGGGTTGGGAAGATCCCCTGGAAAAGGGAAAGGCTACCCACTCCAGTATTCTGGCCTGGAGACTTGCATGGACTCTATAGTCCATGGGGTCACAAGGAGTCAGACACAACTGAGTGACTTTTACTTTCACTGGAATCAGCAATACCCTATCAAGCCTCTCCTCTCTTCCTGTGAAACTTAAGAGTATCAGTGGTGAAGCAGTTAAAGCAAGACAGCCTGGGTTTGAGGTGGCATCTGAGGCAAATTACTAAATTTGCTGGCCATCGATATCCTCATCTGCAAAATGGGGACATTAATATCTACTTCTTGGGGTTGCTGTGAAGATATGAGAAGTTATATTTGCAAAGTACAGATATACAGGGAGAACCCCACAAGTATAAAGTACAGTTGTTTATTCTTCAAGGTATAGTTATTCCCTATTACTATTACTATATTTGTAAGTGCAACTGCTGTTATTATCATTATTTCTACAATGCTTTCCCCATCTGTCCCATAACTCCTTCTCCACCCTCACCCAGCAACATTCCAAACCTGTTTTATGCTCCTCCCCTTGGTTCTCACATAAAACCTTCAACAAACTTCTCTCATCAGTTTATTTATTTTCTTATACATTGACTCATTGTTGAGAGAATTTGAGTCCCTTTTTAAAGAAGAACAACAAGGAAAAGTAAACAAAATCCATGGTGAAGTTAGTTGAGTCTAGGTGGAAGATCAAGGGACAAAATTAATAATATAGGATCCTATTTGTTTACTAGAGTTATGCTGCAAATTAGTATTGAGCTTTCAAGCTGCTAATCCAGCAGTAAAAAGAAACAAGTTATAGTCTTTGGAATATTTAAGATAAACTCAAGACGGTGGTTCTAAAGGACATAGTATTCCTGTTATTCAGGCTCATGAGATCATTCTTTCTGGGTCTTGGATAAAGATATTTTTGTGATATAGTGTACAACATCTTAAATGATAATGTCACAATAATTAATCTAACAACCTGATCATACTGTGTTTTAATGATTGACTTTCATATTTATTTCCTTCTTGATATTGTACATACCTGTGTATAGGGTCCACAGGTTATTCAACTTTGTATACTAAGCACTGGACACAGTGAGAGACAACATACACACACACACACACACACACACACACACACACACACACACACACACACACACACACACACACACACACACACACATATATATTGTTGTTAAGTGTTGAGTATGTGTTTTAAAACTTTTGTCTGCAAATATATGTTATTAACTTTGAGAAACTAGAAACAGTTCTGAGGTGTCCTGAAGTTACCATCTTCATTTCCTAACTATTCTGTTTCTGTTTCTCTAGGTCATTATTCATCATGTACATAACTTTATCCTTAGAAAATACATTACAAGAACTTTCTGGGGTAGTTTTACTACACAATTGGGTTCCTTCAACTTGCCACATGCATGTAATTACTTCCTTAGAAAAGTCAATGTGCAGCCACTTGCTTTATGGAAACTATGTTGAAAAGATTCCATTCACCATTAAACTGAAGTTCTGCATTTCACAGAGAATGAAAAATACCAATGAACTCATCTAGTATGACTTGTACCTGACAAATAGTGGAAGTTGGGGATGGCTTTAGTGTCCTGAGCTAATTGCTACAGAACATTTACATTGTCACAAATAGAGTCATTCATTTAAAATTTAAAATGCTCTCAAGCTTTAAAAGACCTGTCACAAAGAAATATGATTGTCGCTGAGTAAGGAAGCCTTGTCTTCCTTTTGCTTCCAGTATGAATAGCTTCTAGCCCTTTTAGCAAGGATTTGGGGGTCTTACAATGTGTAAAAGGATGTGAATGACATATGCCATCCTCCTCTTCATTTTTTTAAAGACTCTGTGAGGGAATTATTAGCCAGCTCATCCAGCTCTGTATGGGACAGGAACCTAGGAGACTATCAAAAATTCTTATTCTTATATCTAGTCTATTATTACATTTTAGTAATAGAATTTTTAGGTGTTATGAGCTAAGGGGGTAAGAGACGTATTCTGAGGAGGGTAGATCCCAACAGCCCCATTTCAGAAATGCAAGACTACTGATATGAGATCCTTCCACATGGGGATGGCAAAAGGATATTCAAGGATGCCCTTCCATCACCTGTTCTCTTTACCACTATAGTCACTCATTTGCAGCTTACCTCTCCCACCCTCTTTCATTACGGAATGGAAACATAAGTTTGCATGTGGCAGTACTTTGTAGTCCTAGATGAGCCTGAATAACTTAAAAACAAACAAACAAACAAAACAGAGAGGATTCAGGCACACCCTGACTCAACTGAGTCACAATCTCCAAATGGAGTATACAGCTTGACATTAAAAAAAAAAAAAAAAAAAAAGGCTTCCAGATCACTCTCTTGTGTAGCTAGGGTTGAGGGTTGTAATCTCCAGAGATGGAAGCTGCAAAGGTGTACAAAGGTGTCCTTTATTCAACTAGAGGTTTCTTTTCTGTTCTCGGCCTTGGGGAGTATTAACAAATGTTCTTTCACTCAAGAAGAGAGGACACATGCAAATGAAAGTTTCAGACATGCACAGAGGGGAGGAAATATTTATGGTGGATTGGATGACATGCTACCAAAGGTAGTCCCAGGTCTGAGTCCTGATTGACTGCCACTCCCTTCACTGTGGAGAGGAGATGGAAGAAACAAGGGGAATCCTCATGTCCTGAGCCCATCAGTACACACAGGACAGGTCTGCTGGGTGATGAAGGCCATGGTCTGACCCTCACTAACAGTTCTCCATCCATAGTCCAACCTGTTCACTGCTCATCTTGCTTCTCCTGGGTTTGTGGAGAGGGACATTTTTAGCACATAGTCACCAATAACACTTTTTGCACCTAGTGGCCACTCTCACATCGTCTTGATTTTGGTTGAGTTTAGAAATAGATCAGTGGGTCAAGTGTGAGAGAGGAAGAAAGCGCCTTTCCAATGGAGATTGTACCATGAGTAAAATATTTCCAAGGGGATCAAGGTGGCTACACTAATTACTCCAAAGCATGAGGTAGCCTGCACTCAAGAAATGTTTGTAGCATAAATATCTGGATGGAGGCAGGCAGGCATTAAAGGTCATAGATCTTGGTGTTTTCCAGTTTAACTCTCCCATAAAATATATGTTGTGACAGAACTTCAGGTGAAGCTTAGGGCCAGTTTATGAGCTATAACCAATCTGCATCTGGGTAATGACCCATGGAATCCTGCAAAACAGAGATTCTTTCAAGTCTTTCTTATGATAGTGAAAAAGTCATCCACTTTGCTTAGGAAAGATGTGGACCTGCTCCCCTGTGTTAAAACAGAGATGTGCTCATATGGAAAGGCACTACATAAGGGACAACATGTGGGAGCACCAGGAGGCAGCTGCTCAGCACTGGGTGTGGGAAGGTTAGCTTGGTGTTTGGGGTTGCTGTTCAGTATGTCATCCTGTCTATGCAAACCTGCTCCTTCTGGGGCTTCCCAAAATCTATTTTATTTGGAGCATATTTTTTTTTAAGAGAATAATTCCTGAGTGGAATCACAGAACGAATTTCCTGGTTGCTTGGTATTCCATAATTTTTCTTTGACCCTAATTCTGACTCCCACACTCCAGGATGATTAGCAAAGTGCATGCTGCCTCTTCACATCTGAAGCCCTAAACTGCAGCTAAATGGGCAGCCAAACACATACTCTGCCCCCCTCCCTGTATTTTTTATTCGCTTTAAAACAAACTTTGAGAAGATCCCATAAAGTTTTCTCTACTATTCAGTATAGATAAGTGGAATAAAAGCTTCCTTTTGCTTCAGAAACTAATAAGACAATAATAATACTGCAGGGAACCCACTCCTTGCCCGGAGAATCCCATGGATGGAGGAGCCTGGTAGGCTGCAGTCCATGGGGTCGCTAAGAGTCAGACATGACTGAGCGACTTCACTTTCCCTTTTCACTTTCATGCATTGGAGAAGGAAATGGCAACCCACTCCAGTGTTCTTACCTGGAGAATCCCAGGGATGGGGGAGCCTGGTGGGCTGCTGTCTATGGGGTCGCACAGAGTCGGACATGACTGAAGCGACTTAGCAGCAGCAGCAGCAACACTGCAGGGATCTTCTGGGGCCAACCCTCTTGACAGAAGGTGGGACACTGTATTAAGAACTTGGTCACTGCAGTCATGTTGCTGGCATTTACATCCAAGCCTTTCCCCCAATCCCATCCTAGAATGTGATCTTGGGCACATTATTTACCCTTCCCGTGCTTCAGAATTTTTCATCTGTAAATATGGGATGAAAGTAATATCACCTCATAAAGTTGCTGTGCATATTAAATAAGTTGAGTATATCACTTAAGACCGGTACCTGGATGTAAGTAGTCAATAAATGCTATCATGCTTCATCAAACATTTGTTTCTCAAATGGTCTTTGCTGGGAACTGTGGAAGGGGGTGCAGGGATGGGCAAAGATCAATTAGACACATAGTCTAGCAGGGGAGATAAAATAGAAACAAAAAGAGCTATAAAATAGGCTTTCCCTAATATGATGTGTGCCTTACAGTGTTTTGAAAATATAAATTTTAAAAGCACTAGTTCTAAGACTAATGTTTTTTTAAAAATGAGCTTTGGATAAATGGAATAATTAAATCTATTTCACTTGGAGCATTAAAAAAAAAAAAAAAAAGACTAATAGAATCCTGCCTCTTGAAGGATTTCTTCTCAGTTCTAACACTTAAGTGATCATTTTCTTTCTATGAATGCTCATTCATTATTCCCTACTGTACCTGAGGGAAATGTAGATTTGCTTTATGAATGTGGGTGGGAAAATTGAGTCACTCCCATGTTCTCTTGCTCTTTCTGGACATGAGGGTGTCTGATGTGGGGTCATAGTGTCCAGGTGGGAGGTGGACTCATGGCCAACTGAGGAGAGTATTCTTATATTGGTGCTGAAACTCTCACAGCTAAGGAGTCTGGCCCCCCATGCCCCTCTAGGCAGAGCTTCCCAAATGTGGGTATATTTTCAGATAAATGAGTTCTCCTCTCTTCCCCAGTAGTGCTGCTGCTGCTAAGTCGCTTCAGTCATGTCCGACTCTGTGCGACCCCATAGACGGCAGCCCACCAGGCTCCGACGTCCCTGGGATTCTCCAGGCAAGAATATTGGAGTGGGTTGCCATTTCCTTCTCCAATGCACGAAAGTGAAAAGTGAAAGTGAAGTCGCTCAGTCGTGTCCGACTCTTCGCGACCCCATGGACTGCAGTCTATCAGGCTCCTCCATCCATGGGATTTTCCAGGCAAGAGTACTGGAGTGGGGTGCCATTGCCTTCTCCGTCCCCAGTAGTGGTGCTACGTTAAGACACTGACATGTAATGTGTAATGTGTCTTTTATGTGTATCTTATGTAGAAGTGGGATTCATCACCTAGCCATTACTATTCACCAATTACATGGCAAACTTAATATTTTACTCTCAGCAGAAATGACATTGTGCCCTATCATTCATGTCATGAAGCCCCCAGGACCTACTAGTTATGTAGACTCATTTTCCAAAATTTCAGAGCCAGTAGGCATGCATTTAAAAAGGTTTTCTATCCATTTCTTCTCACTTTCATAAAACATGTGTCTTAAATTTTATTGCTGGGTGAAGGAGGAGGTCATTGTTATCATAGGTATTGCTAACCTTTTGCTTCTAGATTGAGCAAAAGTAGTGAGTTATAAATTTAGAGGTACTATCGAGTTTATCTAGAAGAAAACTAAATGACAAAACTATTTCAGCATCTTTCTGTATTGAGACATAACTAGATAAATTGCTCCTCCACTGGTATCTGCCAACTCTAACTCACTGACTTCAGTCTTTCAAGACTCATATACACATTCATCAATGTATCAGTGTGCAACACACTGCTGCTGCTGCTGCCAAGTCACTGCAGTTGTGCCCGACTCTGTGTGACCCCATAGACGGCAGCCCACCAGGCTCCCCTGTCCCTGGAATTCTCCAGGCAAGAACACTGGAGTGTGTTGCCATTTCCTTCTCCAACGCATGAAAGTGAAAAGTGAAAGTGAAGCTGCTCAGTCGTGTCCGATTCTTCGTGACACCATGGACTGCAGCCTACCAGGCTCCTCTGTCCATGGGATTTTCCAGGCAAGAGTACTGGAGTGGGGTGCCATTGCCTTCTCCGGAGCAACACACTGGGAACACAGAAATGAATGCAATACAACCCTTTCACCAAGGAGGTCTGTATTCCAATGGGGAAGACATATGAGGTTTGTCTGCCCAGATTTGTCTAGGACTAAAGGCTTTCCCAGGGTGTGGGACTTTCTTTGCTAATACCTGGACATTCCTAGGCAAATTGGAATGAGATGGTCACTCTATAAGCAGCCAGAAAATTTGTATGCACAAAGTGAGGACTCAAAAGAAAAGACAACTGAGTCTGATGCTTCAGGGAAATTTCACAAGGGAAGTGATTCTTGAGCAGATTCTAGAAGGAGAGATGTATCTTTAATACATCTGAAAAATTTTTTAATACAGATGGAGAAAAAGTCATTTTAGGAAGAGAATAGTGGATTCAAAAGTGTTCAGGGACAAATTCTATCCTGCTTAGTGAGAGCACAGGGATGGTGCCTACACCTACTACATTTCCGTGTAGATGGTGGTGTGGGAGCAGGGGTGTGGGGGAGAGGATGAGTTATGGGACAAGAAGAATACTTCCAAGTCATGGGAAGAAGTTCTATTTTGTTTCAAAGTCTCTATACTTCCACTATGGCTTTAGTCTAAAGGATGACCACAGCTTTGAAAACTCTCCATTCTGGAAGATGTGCCTGTTTCCTGAACATGGGCAGATTAGAGAATTAGTTTCACCATATTAACTGCATGGGAAGAATCGTGATACTCCCTCAAATTTTCAACCATCTCAGCATCATTTACTGTACCTCCAATGTACTGGTCATTCTACTTACCTGGTGTTATGAGGACAAGCAAGATGCTCTGTGACTATGAAGAATCCATTACCCAGGGAACTAGCCATTACAATGTGCTGGGAAGGGTGAGACTAGTCTGACTTGTAATATACTGGATTGAACTGGATTGCTATTTATTAACAACTTATGCATGAGCTATTGAAATGTGAAATCACGATACAACCCAAGTCTGGTGGTTGGTGGTTTAGTCACTAAGTCGTGTCTGACTCGTGCGATCCCGTGGACTGTAGCCTGTCAGGCTCCTCTGTCCATGGGATTCTCCAGGTAAGAATACTGGAGTGGGTTTCCATTTCCTTCTCTAGGGGATCTTCCTGACCCAGGAATCAAACCTGGGTCTCCTGCATTGCAGGCAGATGATTTACCAACTGAACTATGAGGGAGGCCCCAACTGAAGTCTACTGAACTCCAAAAATATAATTAAGAATTATAAACCTGTGCATACATGTCACTCATACATAATGCTAGAAACACACAGCCATGTGTACAAGCATACTTCAGGTGTGACATAAAGGAGAGTCAGAGAAGTGAGGAATCATGAAGGCAACACCACTAATGCCTAGGATTATCCAAAAAGGAGGGGTCAGTGAAAGAGCGCCAGTGAGGGGAGACAGACACGACTGGGAACAAGACTGTGTAGATCTTGAAAGTCAACGTGACAGGAAGATAATTCCCACTTTATAGAATAGCAAACCCCTCTAGGTTTCCAAGTCTAATATTAAGAGGGAGATAAACATTAAAAAAAGATTATTCTTGACTACCGAGTCTTTATTACTGTTTATATCAGAGAATAATTAAATACACAGTGATTCCTTTTATAAGCTAGACAGTAATGCAGGAAGAATTAGGAAACAAAACAAAATTAAAAGTACTCTTGATGCATCTTAGGGAGAAAAGGCTCCTTTGCCAGATACCTAGAATCTGCACAGAATCTTTTAATACCTTGCATTAATAAGTGGCCATGTGGCCTGACTGGGCAGGAGCCTGTCATTCTGAGAAGATAAGGACCCTGGGAAGATAAGAAAGGCATGGAAAAGAAGTAATGGGAAGAGATGATAAAGGTTCAGCAGAACCAAGAGCAAATACAGGTGGCAGTAAGTTGCTTCACTGTTGGTTTTAATAGCTTGCTTTTTGGGAAAACTAGTGTTGGAGAGTTTTATATAATTAACACATTATGTCTAAAATTATGCCATTACAGGAAGATCAGAATTCTGGGATGACAGTTTCCTGTATCTGTAACAGGGGATGTATTTTTATGTAACATGTTTCTTCCTTTCCACAATAGATACACAAGGTTGGTGAATGTAGGCCCCCACTTTGGCTGAGCTTGTATTTTCCTTCCTAAAGCTCCAAATAAAGATGGAATGCATGATGTTGGATATTTCAGAAGAACATTCCATCTTGCACACTTTACAGTTACTTAATAGCTGTTCAGATTTAAATTCTATTTAATAGATACCACAGTTTGTAGAGAGAAACAGTTATCTGACAAATGAATGCCGGCCTTGTAAATAAAAGAGAGCATAATGGGAGAGTGGTAGGGAGCAGAGAGAGATAAGAACTTCTATTCGTTGAGTAAATACTATATGTCAAACTTTCAGGTAAACATGTTTTGTGCTTTTAATTGAGCTGCTCCTCAGAGAGGGTAAACAATTTTTAGAAGTTCTCACAGAAGGAAGTAGATTCATGACTCACACCCGGCTCTGTGTAGTGCCAAATCCAACAACATTGATCTAGGTGCTTCTGACACAAATACACATTTGCTTTTCAATGATACTTCTTCTGTATATTTAAGCTTGGACTATTTTTAGCAATCTGTGAGTACTTCAGGGTGGTTCTCAATTATCAGTGTTGTTTGTGAAACTGGATCTCACAGAATTTTAAATTACAAGCTCGTTTTCAGAAGATAAAATATGAAAATATAGCACATTACTTTGATTATTGAATTATTTTTTAAAGAACTCAGTGATTATGTGCATAGAAATAGGGACTGTATACATTTTATAAGAAAACACATGTGTGTGTGTGTGTATTTCACATATCAGGAAAAGTGAGAAATGAAACGAGAATGAGAATATGGGTGAGGAGCCAGGAGACCGGCTTTGGGTAACTTAATTTTCAAACCAGAGGAGTCTCCTCTGGGGGTTGCCTGTGAGCTTCACTTAGGGCTGATCCTCACTCTACTTTTCTTGAACTCCGTCCTTACTATCTCTGGAAATTGAACATGGGCCACTTTCTCTGGCCATTATGATAATGATAATAAGATTTTGCACTAACATTTATGAATAAGATTAGAGTTTTATGTGAGTGAGAATGGGGGATGGTCAATAATAACAACTTCCTATGCCTTGTCTCAAACTTTGAAAAGGACATATTAGGTCCTGCTGAAGTCCACTGATGCAATAAGAAGTGAAAACGTGGTACTTGCTAAATTACTTACAGAAATTCCTTATGTGGTAACAAGGTGGAACCTCAAGTATGAGTAAGAACCCTCCCCCTGAGGCTCAATGACAGCTGCATGGCTAAGTGTGGGTTAGCCAGGAAGAGGAACATAGGCGAGAGGAGCCTCCTGCACTCTGGTTTCCTCAGTCTCATGTGGATCTCTGGGACTTCACCAGAGGGAAAGCCACTTACAATGAGTCTCAGTGATCATTCTCTATTCAAACATCAAACCAGCATCTGAAGTTTAGAACACATTTGCAGGTTAAATCTACCTCTGATTACCTTTGTAAAGTTCCCCTAATATCTCTGAATTGCAATAGCGATGGCACCCCACTCCAGTACTCTTGCCTGGAAAATCCCATGGACGGGGGGGCCTGGTAGGCTGCAGTCCATGGGGTCATGAAGAGTCGGACACGACTGAGCGACTTCACTTTCACTTTTCACTTTCATGCACTGGAGAAGGAAATGGCAACCCACTCCAGTGTTCTTGCCTGGAGAATCCCAGGGACAGGGGAGCCTGGTGGGCTGCCATCTATGGGGTCGCATAGAGTCGGACATGACTGAAGCGCCTTAGCAGCAGCAGCAGCAGCAGCATCTAACTATCCTGCTCACCTCACAGGACTGTTTTGAAGAGAAATATATGAAAGTGTTTAAACATGAAGCACTGTATAGATTTTTATATTATCTGGTGGTACTCAGAGTATGGGAGTCAAGTGTAACTTAAATACCAACAGCATCAAGTCTTTTCATTCCTGTCCTGGGCTGCAACTCTATTTCTATCTCCTACGAGGTTGATGGTCTGGCTTAAGTTTTTCTGTCTGTAAAACGTGAATAATATCTAACATAAAGTGTTGTTGTAGTTATGTAAAATGCCGAATACATAAAAAGTACTTAGTAGATGGTAGCTATTAATATGATTTTCCTGGCTTGACTGATAGTTGTTTATTATTTATGTATTAAGTCAATGCCCCCAACTAACTAAGTAATAGTACAGGAAAAAGAAAGACAATCATTCCCATCATTTTATCTGAAGATACATTCCTATGTTTGTGATGCCCCATTGAAACTGGAGAAAGTGAAGTGAGAATAAAAAGAGGGGACTTTGTCAACCTCTATATATAACTGTTGTGCTAAATAGAAATTTGAACTTAGCTCTTTACATTGTGACAGACTCAACAAATGTTACTTAATAAGCTTTCAGAAACCAAATACCTAATGGTGAATTTCACCTGGACTAGATTAATGAAAAATAATTTTATTGGCTTATCACAGCAAATCCAGATAAGCTCAGCCAAAGGACAGAATTTTTTTCTGATTTACCTAGTGGTGAATTTCACCTGGACTAGATTAATGAAAAAATAATTTTATTGGCTTATCACAGCAAATCCAGATAAGCTCAGCCACAGAACAGAATTTTTTTCCTGATAATTTTAAAGTTCATCTTATTTAGCTAGACTGAATATACAAAATTTGGTAACAAAAAGTTTGTTACCTATCTATTATATTGTTAGCTGTCTATGGTAACATAATTTCAACTAGTTAAATAAAGTCATCTGTTAAACACAGTAACACAAAAGTAATGGGTAGCCTCTCCCTTATCCAGGAGATTTTCCCAACCCAGGATCAAACCCAGGACTCCCACATTGCAGGCGGATTCTTTACCCACTGAGCCACAAGAGAAGCCCAAGAATACTGGAGTGGGTAGCCTATCTCTTCTCCAGGGGACCGTCCCTATCTAGGGATCAAACCCAGGTCTCTAGCATTGCAGGCAGATTCTTTACCAGTTGAGCTACAAGGGAAGCCCAAGAATACTGGAGTGGGTAGCCTATCCCTTCTCCAGGTGATCTTCCTGACCCAGGAATTGAACTGGGGTCTACTGCATTGCAGGTGGATTCTTTACCAACTGAGCTATCAGGGAAGCCCCTTAACAATGTCACCTTGTACTATAAAAAAAAGGAAAACAATATTCCCTTCAAATGTCTTCAGCTCTGACAGTAGTGAGAAAAATATAGTTCTCACCTGATTTTTTGTTTATAAGCTTCTCTTTATATCACTGACTTTTTATTTAATGATAATCAGTTTCATATCTGTAGATATAAAATACATTGTAGATATCAAATACAATGTATTCATGACAATATATTGTCAGAGCTTTGTAAGGAGATTCTATTATAATAATTCACTCTTTCTGGAAGTCTTTCATTAACATTCACATGATGGGATTGTTAAAATCATTAAAATAAAATAAAAGAATGGTAATATATGTTATTGTCTAGCCAAATAACAAGCAGAAATGGAAATAAAATGCTTTTAAATTTTAAGTAGTCTTTGATCAGCAGGCATAATGAGAACACAATGAGGCTTAACACGGGAGAATGGCCAAATTTATCCTTGTTAACACAAGGTGCAGTGGATATTCCTTGAACTCTTAGCAATCACCTAATCTAAACCACTCATTTAAAAGATAGAAGCTAGAGAGGTTAAGTGTAATTTTCTACCAGCCTATAAATTCAAAACCATGGATGCAAAAAAGGACAAACTACTACTAACATTAAGGTCTGTGACACAAAAACAATTTTGAGAAACGTTACCTGAATAGTAAAAGAGATGAAATTATCGTTTTCATGTGGGGGTGGGTGACTGTCTTTTGTTATATTCATAATAATGTACATAAATGACATCAATCTACTGCTTCTTCTGTTTCACTAAATTTCTTCATCTGTCTGACAGCCTCTCTCTGAGCTGAATGTGATTCTAGTTTTGTATCCATTAAAGATCTAAAAGACCTAAATGCCAGCCAACCAGTTTAATTCCAGAGAGAATTCTTTTCCAACATTAAAGGAAAAACAGCAAAGTTGTTTCAGTATGCTAGTCTCCAACATGACATGATGCTGAGGGATTTTTAGGATAATTCTGACCCTATCCAATTTTTCACTTCATGTGCTAACTTCAGAACTTAGTCTGAGATATGGCTCCAAAGTACGTGGTGATAAAGACTGGTAGTATGAGACAATTTGTAGTTCATTCACAAGAAACCTAACATATTTAATCCAGACAGAGATTAATAAACTATATAAGCTAGTTCAGTTCAGTTCAGTCTCTCAGTTGTGTCCGACTTTTTGCAACCCTATGAATCACAGCACGCCAGGCCTCCCTGTCCATCACCAACTCCCGGAGTTTACCCAAACTCATGCCCATGGAGTCAGTGATGCCATCCAGCCATCTCATCCCCTATCGTCCCCTTCTCCTCCTGTCCCCAATCCTTCCCAGCATCAGGGTCTTTTCCAGTGAGTCATCTCTTTGCATGAGGTGGCCAAAGTATTGGAGTTTCAGCTTCAACATCAGTCCTTCCAATGAACACCCAGGACTGATCTCCTTTAGGATGGACTGGGTGGATCTCCTTGCAGTCCAAGGGACTCTCAAGAGTCTTCTCCAACACCACAGTTCAAAAGCATCAATCCTTCGGCACTCAGCCTTCTTCACAGTCCAACTCTCACATCTGTACATGACTACTGGAAAAACCATAGCCTGGACTAGATGGACCTTTGTTGGCAAAGTAATGTCTCTGCTTTTTAATACGCTGTCTAAGTTGGTCATAACTTTCCTTCCAAGTAAGCATCTTTTAATTTCATGGCTGCAATCACCATCTGCAGTGATTTTGGAGCCCAAAACAACAAAGTCTAACACTGTTTCCACTGTTTCCCCATCTATTTGCCACAAAGTGATGGGACCAGATGCCATGATCTTAGTTTTCTGAATGTTGAGCTTTAAGCCAACTTTTTCACTCTCCTCTTTCACTTAACTATTTCACAAATTATGGAGTGATGACAATAATTTACTTGTTATTATAACATTACCTTGGCAAGAGCCAAACAGAACTATCCAGTGAAAGATGGTGGCAGTTTTCTCTGGGTCTGGCCTAGCAATGACCTACACAGAATAGAAATAGGTGATCCCTCCTCCATCAGGAGAGATAGCACATCTCACAATACCCTAGGACCTCTGAGTGAAGAAACAGCACTGCCCATATCCACCTGCTTACACTCCTCTCAAAAGGTCGCCTGAAACTCCCTTGAGCGACACTGCCCAATTGCAGACTGTCCTCCCTTCCTTCACATGGCCATTCTCCCGTTCTCATGGTCCTATAGAAAAGATGGGGTAGAAGGAGAGAGCATGGTCCTTCCTTGGGAGCATGCAATGGTGTTTCCAGTTATGACCATTTTTGTCATCTCTCCTTGGGATAATAAGGGCTCAGGGATATTGCTGCCTCTACCACTCAGTTCACCTGCTGCGTGCTACCTGCTGTGCTCAACCTCTCCAGGAGTGTCTAAATGAGAGCCTAATTTAATTCACTAGATCATATAAAAATGTTTCAAGACAAACAAACTGTTTACATTACATTCATGTTTTCATTACATACATTACATTATTCTCTAACATTCTCAAAGAAAAGAAAAGATGATGCTGGAATAATAATTATTTTGTCTTTTATTACTGACTTCAAAACAAAAAGTGATTCATTAGAATTGTAAAAACAAAAAAATAACTGCTATCAAAGTGATTAAGTCATTGTTATTTGTAAAAGTCCACTTGCAATTAAATCTATTTAAACTTCTAGGTGCCAAAGGCATTTTTTTAAATTTCAAACCAGAAGATTTGCTAAAATAAGGCAGTTTATCAGCTTAAAAAGTTGCTAACGAAAATATATCCAATTATAGGTTGAGTTTTCTTTCCTTCAGGTAAAAGACATTCAGGAGAAGGAAAGGCAACTGGAATACAAAATAAATTTTGGTTGTATTAAAATGAATCAGTAATGGGGAAATACCTTTCAGCATGAAAAATCATCTCTAACTTCATGAAAAGGGTTGATGAGGGGCATATACCCAGGTCTTGACTGGATGATAATAGTAAGAAGGGAGATTGGACATGAGACTTCATTTCGATTTGAAAGAATCATACTTTAAAAATATTTGACAGACTTCGGCAAAAAGAGCAGAAGGAAGCATAACTTTTTCCATCAATCTGTGGTTGAAGTGCAGTGTTAACAAAGTAGATCAATAGCCAGTTGAAATTTACATAGTATGAGTAAGTAGTACAAAGTGGTAAGTAAGAACTATCAGTGATAAACTATTAGAAATGCTAACACAGTGTAAAGAACATGTATGTGAACCTAGGAGACCCTTCACGATAAGGTTTGATGCTTGTCTTCTCCAGGCAGAAAGGAGTGATGCCACATACTATGAAGTTGACCTGGATCAGCCAGAAGGAGGTAAAAATGTAATAACTTAGTAAAAAAGAACTGACTATAGTTTGGTTAGAAATAGAATATCTTATGTTTATTTTAATATTCTTATTCCCTTCATTGAACTGTGAAGTTAATTGATTTAAGGAGATGGCAAGAGTGAACGTCACATTCTAGGAATCAGTGAACTAAAATGGACTGGAATGGATGAATTTAACTCAGATGACAATCATATCTACTACTGTGGGCAGGAATCCCTTAAAAGAAATGAAGTAGCCATAATGGTCAACAAAAGAGACCAAAATGCAGTGCTTGGATCCGTCTCAAAAACGACAGAATGATCTCTGTTCATTTCCAAGGGAAACCATTTAATATCACGGTAATCCAAGTCTATGCCCCAACCAGTAATGCTGAAGAAGCTGAAGTTGAATGGTTCTATGAAGACCTACAGGACCTTTTAGAACTAACACCCAAAAAAGATGTCCTTTCCATTATAGGGGACTGGAATGCAAAAGTAGGAAGTTAAGAAACACTTGGAGTAACAGGCAAATTTGGTCTTGGAGTACAGAATGAAGCAGGGAAAAGGCTAATAGAGTTTTGCCAAGAGAATGCACTGGTCATAGGAAACATCCTCTTCCAACAACACAAGAGAAGACTCTACACATGGACATCACCAGATGGTCAACACCGAAATCAGACTGATTATATTCTTTGCAGCCAAAGATGGAGAAGCTCTATACAGTCAGCAAAAACAAGACCGGAGGCTGACTGTGGGTCAGACCATGAACTCCTTATTGCCAAATTCAGACTTAAATTGCAGAAAGTAGGGAAAACCACTAGACCATTCATCTATAACCTAAATCAAATCCCTTATGGTTATACAGTGGAAGTGAGAAATAGATTTAAGGGACTAGATCTGGTAGACAGAGTGCCTGATGAACTATGGACGGAGGTTCGTGACACTGTACAGGAGACAGGGATCAAGACCATCCCAATGGAAAAGAAATGCAAAAAAGCAAAATGGCTGTCTGAGGAGGCCTTACAGACAGCTGTGAAAAGAAGAGAAGTGAAAAGCAAAGGAGAAAAGAAAATTTATTCCCATTTGGATGCAGAGTTCCAAAGAATAGCAAGGAGAGATAAGAAAGCCTTCCTCGGCCATATGACCCAGCAATCCCACTGCTGGGCATACACACTGAGGAAACCAGAATTGAAAGAGACATGTGTATCCCAATGTTCATCACAGCACTGTTTATACTAGCCAGGACATGGAAGCAACCTAGATGTCCATCAAGAGACAAATGGATAAGGAAGCTGTGGTACATATACACAGTGGAATATTACACAGCCATTAAAAAGAATACATTCGAATCAGTTCTAATGAGGTGGATGAAACTGGAGCCTATTATACAGAGGGAAGTAAGCCAGAAAGAAAAACACCAATACAGTATACTAATGCATATATGTGGAATTTAGAAAGTTGGTAAAGATAATCCTGTATGCGAGACAGCAAAAGAGACACAGATGTATATAGTCTTTTGGACTCTATGGGAGAGGGCGAGGGCGGGATGATATGGGAGAATGGCATTGAAGCATATAATTATCGTATGTGAAACGAATTGCCAGTCCAGGTTTGATGCATGATACAGGGTGCTTGGGGTTGGTGCACCGGGATGACCCAGAGGAATGGGATGGGGAGGGAGGTGGGAGGGGGCTTCTGGAAGGGGAACACAGGTACACCCATGGTGGATTCATGTCAATGTATGACAAAACCAATACAATATTGTAAAGTTAAAAAATAGATAAACTAATTAAAATAAAAAAGAAGAAAGCCTTCCTCAGCAATCAATACAAAGAAATAGAGGAAAAGAACAGAATGGGAAAGACCAGACATCTCTTCAAGAAAATTAGAGATACCAAGGGAACATTTCATGCAAAGATGGGCTCAATAAAGGACAGAAATGGTATGGACCAAACAGAAGCAGAAGATATTAAGAAGAGGTGGCAAGAATACACAGAACTGTACAAAAAAGATCTTCATGACCCAGATAATCATGATGGTGTGATCACTCACCTAGAGACAGACATCCTGGAATGTGAAGTCAAGTGGGCCTTAGAAAGCATCACTACGATCAAAGCTAGTGGAGGTGATGGAATTCCAGTTGAGTTATTTCAAATCCTGAAAGATGATGCTGTGAGAGTGCTGCACTCAATATGTCAGCAAATTTGGAAAACTCAGCAGTGGCCACAGGACTGGAAAAGGTCAGTTTTCATTCCAATCCTTAAGAAAGGTAATGCCAAAGAATGCTCAAACTACCACACAAATGCACTCATCTCACATGCTAGTAAAGTAATGCTCAAAATTCTCCAAGCCAGGCTTCAGCAATATGTGAACCGTGAACTTCCAGATGTTCAAGCTGGTTTTAGAAAAGGCAGAGGAACCAGAGATCAAATTGCCAATATCTGCTGGATCATCAAAAAATCAAGAGAGTTCCAGAAAAACATCTATTTCTGCCTTATTGACTATGTCAAAGCCTTTGACTGTGTGGATCACAACAAACTGTGGAAAATTCTGAAAGAGATGGGAATACCAGACCACCTGACCTGTCTCTTGAGAAACCTGTATGCAGGTCAGGAAGCAACAGTTAGAACTGGACATGGAACAACAGACTGGTTCCAAATAGGAAAAGGAGTGTGTCAAGGCTGTATGTTGTCACCCTGCTTATTTAACTTATATGCAGAGTACATCATGAGAAATGCTGGGCTGGAATAAGCACAAGCTGGGATCAAGATTGCGAGGAGAAATGTCAATAACCTCAGATATGCAGATGACACCACCCTTATGCCAGAAAGTGAAGAAGAACTAAAGAGCCTCTTGATGAAAGTGAAAGAGGAGAGTGAAAAAGTTGGCTTAAAGCTCAACATTCAGAAAACTAAAATCATGGCATCTGGTCCCATCACTTCATGGGAAATAGATGGGGAAACAGTGTTGGAATTTATGTTTTTGGGCTCCAAAATCACTGCAGATGGTAATTGCAGCCATGAAATTAAAAGACGCTTACTCCTTGGAAGGTAGGTTATGACCAACCTAGACAGTATATTAAAAAGCAGAGACATTACTTTGCCAACAAAGGTCCTTCTAGTCAAGGCTATGGTTTTTCCAGTAGTCATGTACGGATGTGAGAGTTGGACTGTGAAGAAGGCTGAGTGCTGAAGAATTGATGCTTTTGAACTGTGGTGTTGGAGAAGACTCTTGAGAGTCCCTTGGACCGCAAGGAGATCCACCCAGTTCATCCTAAAGGAGGTCAGTCCTGGGTGTTCATTGGAAGGACTGATGTTGAAGCTGAAACTCCAATACTTTGGCCACCTCATGCGAAGAGTTGACTCATTGGAAAAGACCCTGATGCTGGGAAGGATTGGGGGCAGGAGGAGAAGGGGACTACAGGGGATGAGATGGTTGGATGGCATCACCAACTCCATGGACATGAGTTTGGGTAAACTCCGGCAGTTGGTGATGGACAGGAAGGCCTGGCGTGCTGCGATTCATGGGGTCACAAAGAGTCGGACACAACTGAGTGACTGAACTGAACTGAACTGAATAAACATGAGAAACATTTTATAAATTATCAAGTTAACGTTAATGCAAAACATAGCTAGTCTATTGAAAGATCTTTCTTAGCTCTCCATGCATCAGATAGCTTCAGCCTTACTGGTAGTCTGGTCATTGAGAACTCACTTAACTCCTCAGAAATTTGGTTCCCTCATTCTCTGGGACAATAGATGTGAAAGTAGTTGAAAGTTAAAATGGTATCTTAAACATCACTGTGTTATTAAATAAATCATTTCATCACAAATATTTTCTTTGGAAATTACCCTGAAATCTCAGCCCCTCTGGAAGACACAGAAATATCACACTCTGCAGTCCTTGCTTCATCATTTTCAGTGGGCTTATGGAAAAAATACCAGATATGATATTTTTTATTTAATGTGGCACAGTCTATACATGAGATTAAGTTATATGTTTCTTACAAATCAAATAATCATCCTTAGAATTAGCCACTTTTGGGGGTGCATTGTATCATGAAAGGCTTCTCTGGTAGCTCAGACAGTAAAAAATCTGCTTGCAATGCAAATGACCTGGGTTCTACACCTGAGTTGGGATGATCCCCTGGAGAAGGGAATGGCTACCCACTTCAGTATTCTTGCCTGGAGAATTCCATGGACAGATAGAGCCTGGCGGGCTCCAGTCCATGGGTCACAAAGAGTCAGACATGACTGAGTGACCAACACTGCTACTGTATCAAGAAAGAACTGAAAAAGCAGGTAATTCCAAAAGGAGAGTCCTTAGCTATGTCATTGGGATACATTAGATAAAATATAATTAACATTTGTTTAGCACTCCCTACATACCTGTGTTACGTGCTAAGTCTTCCCTAGTGGCTCAGATGATGAAGCATCTGCCTGCAGTGCAGGAGACCCAGGTCAGATCCCTGGGTCGGGAAGATCCCCGGAGAAGAAAATGGCAACCCACTCCAGTATTCTTGCCTGGAGAATTCCATAGACAGTACATTCCATGGGGTCACAAAAAGTCAGATATGACTGAGCAACGAACATTTTCACTTTCACCAGCTGTGTAATGAGACTGCCTAGATTCAAATTCCAGGTTTATTATTTAGTACTTGTAGAAATAGCTGTATCTCTGTTATTCTTATCTTTTTATCTTTATTTTATATTTCATTATTTATAAAATGGGGATAGTAACATAGACTTCACAGTTTTTTTTTTTTTTATTAAATGAGTTAGTAATATGTATAGTACTTAGAATACTGACTGGCATGTAGTAGATGCATAATAGAATTTCTTCCTCTCCTTTTCCCTCTCTCCTTTCTGATCCCTATCCTCCGCTCCTTCTTCCTTCTCCACAATCTGTCTACTTAAGATCTCACAACCAGGAACTTGCAACGCTGGTATACTGTGAAATGCTGCTGCCCATGTTCTTGGCCACTAAGTGATAACTGATATGACCAAATGCTACTGACAAGATTTAGAGCTCCCTTTAGAACGTAACTGAGCAACTTCATCGACAGTGCATTTCAGTTTAACATCTTCTATTACACAAGTTTGTTAAGCTGGTGAAAGGATTCTTTTTTAAATAGCTGTTTAAAAGCATCAGAACAGTGTGCTAATTTTTGAAGATTGAAAAAAAAATTGAAAGTTTGAAAAAATTAGCTTTCAATACAGGAAAAACATTCTCTAAGAAGAGGCAAGATTTTAAAAGGATATACTTTTGTGTTGATTTCTAATTGGACGTGTTTTACATATATGCTGACTTTTCAAAAATTCTGAAGTTAGAAAGTGTTTTCTTGGAATATTTAGAGAACTACTCAAAGGCATGAAGGAGAAAAACATTGTTAAGATAATGCTGTTGAGTTAAAAATCCCCTCTAACCACTTTGCAGCTTGCTACATCATGAAAAATACTCATCATTAACCATGAAATGAATGCAATTCTCCTTTCACATTCAATGTTATATTGGAGATATTATACAGTATCTTTCATACATTCTGGAACTGCACACAAGTAACATTTCATAGTAGCAGATGTGTGACATTGCATGAAAACTTGTAAAACCTTTACATGAAAATCACATCTGTCAGTCTCCACTATTATCTTAACTGTAGTTGTATGGTTTGCTTCTCTGTCTGTGCCAGAGAAGGCAGCTTTGCATGAAAACTGTTCCAGGAAATTGTATCTTCTGGGCGAGCTAGTTAAGCAAATTGTGTAACTGCCATTGAAATCAAAATGCACCCAGCAGACATAATTTCACAAAAGAGAAAAAAAAAATCACATTTGTACAAAAGTCACAGCTGTTCAACTCTACATTTTGTACTTTTATCATTACGAAGTTCCCTTTCTTTATGAACAGTGACAGTTACATTTCTAGTTAGCAACTTTAGGACTTTTTACTACATTGCTAAGTCCTGTACCCTCATGGATTTAATGTCAAGAAAAATAGGGCTAACCTCTTTCTGTGGCTAAACTGAGCAGAAATGTGGTCTGTCTGCCCTGTCTGCAGATGAAGTAAGAAAAGATGCTGAGTGCGCCTCACTGTTCTCCAAAATACAGAGCTGTGTGGCTGCTTCAGTAGCTCCAAATGAAGGCCAACATTTCTACGCTGGGGCCGTCACAACAAGGAATCCTCTTTGCTCAGGACTTGCCAGTCTTGCTCTCGGGGGCCAGAGTGTCCGGGACCACTCTCCAGCCATGGGTGATGGAGTTGGTGGCTCAGAATGAGTCAGAAGTCAGCCTGATGGGGCTGTGTGCAACATGACCACCACTGTCTGTCACCCTCCTGTAATACCAATAGAGCGGAGCCAGGGAGGAGATGTTCTCTGGGGACCATTTATTCCTCTCCAGTGATGAGTTGCAGAAGCTTGTTCAGACCATCACATGAGGATTATGAACACTACATTTATGGGATGAGTTTTGAGCAAGAGTTTGGACTCTGGGCTCTACAGTCACAGTGCCTGGGCCCATTCCTATCAATAATGTGATGCTGGGTAAGTTACTGAACTTCTTCAGCCAGAGTTTCCCCATATGTCAATTTAAGACAATTTACCTCATTATACTATTGTTGTTCAATTGCTCAGACATGTCCAACTCTTTGCCACCCTATGGACTGCAGTAAGCCAGGCTTCCCTGTCCTTCACTATCTCCCAGAGTTTGCTCAAACTCATGTCTGTTGAGTCAATGATGCCACCCAACCATCTCATCCGCTGTTACCCCTTTCTCCTCCTGCCTTCAATCTTTCCCACCATCAGGGTCTTTTCCAGTGAGTCCGCTCTTTGCATCAGGTGGCCAAAGTATTGGAGCTTCAGCTTCAGCATCAGTCCTTCCAATGAACATTCAGGGTTGAATTTGTTTAAGATTGACTGGTTGGATCTCTTTGCAGTCCAAGGGACTCTCAAGAGTCTTCTCCAACACCACAGTTCAAACGCATCAATTCTTTGGTGCTCACCCTTCTTTATGGTACAACTCACATCCCTGCTCGACTACTGGAAAAACCATAGCTTTGGCTATACAGACGTTTGTTGGCAAAATGATGTCTCTGGTTAGAATATGCTCTCTAGGTTTGTCATAGCTTTTCTTCCAAGGCGTCTTTTAATTTCATGGCTGCAGTCACTGTCCATAGTGATTTTGGAGCCCAAGAAAATAAAATGTCTCACTGTTTCCATTTTTTCCCATCTGCCATGATGTGATGGGACCAGATGGCATGATGCTATGATAGCTATGATACTTACATGATAATGATGATAATTTTTTTCTGAGTTTTAAATATATTAAACCTGTAATCTTAAAACTGGATTTGCCCAGGACAGAATTATGACACAGTAAGTTAAAGTTATCAATAGCAGTCAAAATTTATTCAGCCCAGGTTTTCCACTGTCAAGTTGTATAAACACTTTCCTGCTGTTGACTTCTGGAGTCCTACTGGCTTTGTGGCTGGCAGGAATGAGTGTTTGTGCAACTGTGCCAGAGTCACAAGGCTTCTTTCAATCTGACATTCACTGCTGATGTCTGCTCTGCAACTTCTCCTCCTAGTTGTTGGTCTGTCTGAAGAGTAACTGACTGCTGAGTTAGACTTCTAGAGTCCTTGCATAGGCTTTTTTTTACCACTTAGGGGGAGGATGGAATGTTTTCCATATTTTGTAACCAGACCTCTAATTGTGTAATGGGGTATGTAATTAAATACCAAAAATGATAGCTCTCCAGAGAACCCACTATATTATATAAACACACAATGTTTACAAGTTGAGGTATTTCAATTATTTTGATGACTTTTTTCCAAAAGACATTTCTAACAAATATTTGCATACAGTTCTACTTAAAATTATCTGGAGGTCTGAATTATCTGTCTCAATTTTTTTGATTGGTCTGATACACATACACACATGCCTAATTTTTGGTATTGGTATACCTATGGAATCATGTAATGGGGAAAAAGCCATGATAAGTAGTAGAATTGGATGCAACCTGAAGGAAGTTAAACTATTAGACTCACTATGATTGTATCTAGAGGCTTCCCTGGTAGCTCAGTGGAAAAGAATTTGCCTGCCAATGCAGGAGATGTGGGTTCGATCCCTGGGTCGGGAAGATCCCCCGGAGAAGGAAATCCCACTCCAGTATTCTTGCCTGAAGAATACCATGGACAGAGGAGCCTGGAAGGCTACAGTCCATAGGGTCACAAAAGAGCTAGACCTGACTTAGCGACTAAACAACGATGACGACTGTATCTAAGACCTCACAATCACTTGAATTCTAAACATATTAAATGTTAGTCTGATCTAATTACATAAGATATAACTGACTAAATTATGAGTAATTTTCTGACTTTGGTGATTATACATGAAAAATGAAGTGGAGAAATGTAGAAAGAAATGTGCTGTGCTGTGCTTAGTGGCTCAGTCGTATCTGATTCTTTGTGACCCCATGGACAGTAGCCCACTAGGCTCCTCTGTCCATAGGGATTCTCCAGGCAAGAATAATGAGTGGGTTGCCATGCCCTCCTCCAGGGGATCATCCCAACCCAAGGATCAAACTCAGGTCTCCCACATTGCAAGCAGATTCTTTACCATCTGAGCCACCAGGAAAACCCAAGAATACTGGAGTGGGTAGCCTATCCCTTCTCCAGGGGATCTTCCCAGCCCAGGAATCGAACTGGGGTCTCCTGCATTGCAGGTGGATTCTTTACCAGCTGAGCTACCAGGAAAGCCTATGGAAAGAAATGCAGTTTAAGCAAAAACAAATACAAAATAAACCATATGAAGTGTAATGATACTGAGAACCATTTCCTTTTAGGGTTATAGCTAATGTCCAATTCAATAATTAACTACCAGCAGCATAAGAACAGACACCTCAATGATCAAGAAGATAGGAAGCATTGCTTTCTGATGTGTGAGTCTCTCACCTCTTTGATAGATATTTAAGCAGAGAAGGAAGGTTTGAGTTAAATACTGTTTTGCACATTGGAAATCAGCTTGAAAGCAGTTGAGGACATGGAAGAATTGGAAGATTTCAAACAGGGAAAGGGTCAGAAAATCATGTCCCCCAGGCCAAGTTTGTCCAGCCTTCTATTTTTGCTAATAAAGTTTTACTGAAACATAGTGACACCCATTCATTTGAAGTGTCATCTATGGTTGTTTTCAACAACAGCAGAATTGAATAGCTGTGACAGATGCCATTTGGCCCCCTAAAATATTTGCTATATGGCTTTTTATGGAGTTTCCCAATATCTAAACTTAGGAAAGGGTTCTTGTTTGATAAATTATGTAAGGAAGTATATTACAGATGAGATCTGGTGTGTCAGATACTTCTGTTCTCTTTCCTTCCATTGAACTACCTTGAATTTCAGATGTAATAGGTTTAAGCAAGGGATAGTCTGATTCAACAATTAAGACAAGAAAACTCTTATTGGCGTGCTGCAGTCCATGGGGTCGCAAAGAGTCGGACATGACTGAGCGACTAAACTGAATTAAACACTATTGAAAATCTTTAACACTGACAAAATTAACCAGGAGTTGCAGCTATAGTATTATTAAAATATATATGTATTTTAATTGATGAGCAATGCAATAGGACTAGAAGCCTTAGAACTATCTAAAAGTGATTTCCCTTTATTTTTGCAATTAGTGATACTTCCAAGTATTTATCTTAATTTTTGCATCTATTGAGTGTCTACATGACTTTAGATACTATGTTAGAAAACTGCATTTGTCAAGTGAAGTAAATTCACCTTCACTGGAAATGACTGACTGTGGTGCCAAAATTCACTTCAGATGATGGTTCAAGACAAGTGTTTATGAAAGAGACGCTCAAGGGCGTGAGCACACAGGTTGTCCTCATCAGCACCTCCCCAGTGGAGAGAAGGGCTTGACACTTAGTAAAAGCTCAGTAACAGTTTGACTATTGCTATAAAAACAATTTAGCAGTAATGTCATTAGTCTGTAATCCTTTACCATCTAGACTATTATTGTTAAACAGAATATGATTGGAGAAAACAAAGTTAGATCTTGATGGAGAGGGAGAACATCTTTAGTGTTTCAGCCTCTGTGTTTCTAGGGTATGTAGGTTTTGTTATTCACCCAAATAACATTAACAACATGATGTAATAGGTAAAAAAACTGTCTATCAGAAAAGGGGTTCTGGAAAAGTAACTCATGTACTTAACTTTTGAAAATTATTGAATATTTCTTGACTTTCCTAAGGAAAGATGTGTATATAATTGAGTCCTTAATAGGGTCTTTATCTTGAATAAAAGGATGCAGAGAGGGGTAACTCATTATGCTGCAACCTCCAATAGATAAAAGTCCAATTTATAGAAAAACCCTCCTGATTTAAAATGAGTCCTTAAAAGACAAAGAAATCTAAATTTTATTTCATCCCTCAACTGAAAAATATGGTTGCTTCATTTAACTGACTTTGAAATCTGGTCTAATAGAATCTCTCTATTGTACAACTAGTCAGCTCCCAACATTCTGATTGCAAAATGAAGGGCATTTACTTTGATATCTTTAATTATCACTCATTTAGAAGACAGTGTGAAACACACTTTTCCAATTGGTGTTTTAGAATCATGAGCCAAAGGGGAAGTATGACAATTTAGCCAGCTGGAAAGGCAAGAGACAGCTAGCTAGTGCTGCTAGAGTCTTTATGGGTACTTCAAAGTAAGATGAAAGGGGAATAAAAGGACTGTTAGCCACACATGCACAATAAATGGAATACTAACACAATTTCACAACACATTAATAACAAGTTAATATCAAACTTAGAGACTTACTCAACATAATAAGTGCCATATATGGGATCATCGATTTTTTCCCAGCCATATGGAAGCTCTGAAAAATAAAGAGTTGTTTCTTTCAGTAAATAAGTAACAGATAACACTATTTTTAATAAGTAATATAATTTAATTATACATATATTGCAGAAATAGTCTAACAAAGTGGGATAAAGTATTCAGAGTCAGCACCAAATTTCAAATGCATATTGTAGGAACTATAAGAAGCACTGACTTGAAATTAGCACTTAAAACACAGAACTCTCTTCTCTGCAGATATACTGCTGGGTCTAGCTGTTTATCTCATGCCAAGCAGTAGAATGGCACGTCATCATGTTATCATCACTCAAGGCAATGCAGAAGGCAAATCACTTTCCTGAAAGAGCACACAGTTTTCTCATTTATTTGTATTGTTAAAAGGAGCATTTCAGGATAAAGATCATAATTTCAAAATATATTTCTGAGAATAGCAAATTGTTTATGATGACTGAAACAAAGACATTACACATTCTCAATTGATATCCCACTATTTGAGATGGTTAGCTTACTATTCTCTCTCCATGGGTCAGAATTTGAATGCTGCCAATAAACTCTCTGGGTATATTTTTGTATAAAGTCTAAAATTCTAAACATGCTTTCCTTGACAATATGGTTTATATTTTCAATTCTCCACAGCAAATTTTAATAATACACATTAAAATATCAACAATATAATAAAGGTTTCTTTAAGGAAAAACATGCTATTTGAAAACTAGGCTATGTGTTATGATACTGTTTTGAAATATACCAAGTCATTATAATTAATTCCTATAAATATGAAGAATATTATATTTTCCTCACACATATTAATAATAAACATAAAACATGAAACTAAGTAAGATGTATTGACAAACTCTTAATAATACGTTTAAATGACACTTAAAAGTTTTATTATTATAAGTAGTAACACATTTTCATCATAGACAAGCACAGTTATAAAAAAAAAAATTAGAATCACCTGCAATTCTGCAGGTACAATACAAATTAGATACAATAGACAAATTAGATTTAATTGATATTTACAGGACTTTCCACCCCAAAACAATCAATTTTACCTTTTTCTCAAGTGCACATGGAACTTTCTCCAGGATAGATCACATCCTGGGCCATAAATCTAGCCTTGGTAAATTCAAAAAAATTGAAATCATCCCAGACATCTTCTCTGACCACAATGCAGTAAGTTTAGACCTCAATTACAGGAAAAAAACTATTAAAAATTCCAACGTATGGAGGCTAAACAACACGCTTCTGAATAACCAACAAATCACAGAAGAAATCAAAAAAGAAATCAAATTATGCATAGAAACAAATGAAAATGAAAACACAACAACCCAAAACCTATGGGACACTGTAAAAGCAATACTAAGGGGAAGGCTCATAGCAATACAGGCGTACCTCAAGAAACAAGAAAAAAATCAAATAAATCAACTAACTCTACACCTAAAGCAACTAGAGAAGGAAGAAATGAAAAACCCCAGGGTCAGTAGAAGGAAAGAAATCTTAAAAATTAGGGCAGAAATAAATGCAAAAGAAACAAAAGAGACCATAGCAAAAATCAACAAAACTAAAAGCTGGTTTTTCGAGAAGATAAACAAAATTGACAAGCCATTAGCCAGACTCATCAAGAAACAAAGGGAGAAGAATCAGATCAACAAAATTAGAAATGAAAATGGAGAGATCACAACAGACTCCACAGAAATACAAAGGATCATAAGAGACTACTACCAACAGCTATATGCCAATAAAATGGACAACTTGGAAGAAATGGACAAATTCTTAGAAAAGTATAACTTTCCAAAACTGAACCAGGAAGAAATAGAAGATCTTAACAGACCCATCACAAGCATGGAAATCGAAGCTGTAATCAGAAATCTTCCAGCAAACAAAAGCCCAGGACCAGACGGCTTCACAGCGGAATTCTACCAAAAATTTAGAGAAGAGCTAACACCTATCCTACTCAAACTCTTCCAGAAAATTGCAGAAGATGGTAAACTTCCAAACTCATTCTATGAGGCCACCATCACCCTAATTCCAAAACCAGACAAAGATGTCACAAAAAAGGAAAACTACAGGCCAATATCACTGATGAACATAGATGCAAAAATCCTTAATAAAATTCTAGCAAACAGAATCCAACATCATATTAAAAAGATCATACATCATGACCAAGTGGGCTTTATCCCAGGAATGCAAGGTTTTTTTAACATCCGCAAATCAATCAATGTAATACACCACATTAACAAATTGAAAGAAAAAAACCATATGGTTATCTCAATAGATGCAGAAAAAGCCTTTGACAAAATTCAGCATCCATTTATGATAAAAACCCTCCAGAAAGCAGGAATAGAAGGAACATATCTCAACATAATAAAAGCTATATATGACAAACCCACAGCAAACATTATCCTCAATGGTGAAAAATTGAAAGCATTTCCCCTAAAGTCAGGAACAAGGCAAGGATGCCCACTTTCACCACTACTATTCAACATAGTTTTGGAAGTTTTGGCCACAGCAATTAGAGCTGAAAAAGAAATAAAAGGAATACAGATAGGAAAAGAAGAAGTAAAACTCTCACTGTTTGCAGATGACATGATTCTCTACATAGAAAACCGTAAAGACTCTACTAGAAAATTACTAGAGTTAATCAATGAATATAGTAAAGTTGCAGGATATAAAATTAACACACAGAAATCCCTTGCATTCCTATACTCCAATAGTGAGAAAACAGAAAGAGAAATTAAGGAAACAATACCATTCACCAGTGCAACAAAAAGAATAAAATACTTAGGAATATATCTACCTAAAGAAACAAAAGACTTATATATAGAAAACTATAAAACACTGATGAAAGAAATCAAAGAGGACACAAACAGATGGAGAAATATACCGTGTTCATGGTTTGGAAGAATTAATATAGTGAAAATGAGTATACTACCCAAAGCAATCTATAGATTCAATGCAATCCCTATCAAGCTACCAATGGTATTTTTCACAGCTAGAACAAATCATCTCACAATTTTTATGGAAATATAAGAAACCTCGAATAGCCAAAGCAATCTTGAGGAAGAAGAATGGAACTGGAGGAATCAACCTGCTTGACTTCAGGCTCTACTACAAAGCCACAGTCATCAAGACAGTATGGTACTGGCACAAAGATAGAAATATAGATCAATGGAACAAAATAGAAAGCCCAGAGATAAACCCACGCACATATGGACACCTTATCTTCGACAAAGGAGGCAAGAATATACAATGGAGAAAAGACAATCTCTTTAACAAGTGGTGCTGGGAAAACTGGTCAACCACTTGTAAAAGAATGAAACTAGAACACTTCCTATCACCGTACACAAAAATAAACTCAAAATGGATTAAAGATCTAAACGTAAGACCAGAAACTATAAAACTCCTAGAGGAAAACATAGGCAAAACACTCTCCGACATAAATCACAGCAGGATCCTCCATGACCCACCTCACAGAATATTGGAAATAAAAGCAAAAATAAACAAATGGGACCTAATTAAAATTAAAAGCTTTTGCACAACAAAGGAAACTATAAGCAAGGTGAAAAGACAGCCTTCAGAATGGGAGAAAATAATAGCAAACGAAGCAACAGACAAACAATTAATCTCAAAAATATACAAGCAACTTCTGCAGCTGAATTCCAGAAAAATAAACGACCCAATCAAAAAATGGGCCAAAGAACTAAACAGACATTTCTCCAAAGAAGACATACAGATGGCTAACAAACACATGAAAAGATGCTCAACATCACTCATTATTAGAGAAATGCAAATCAAAACCACAATGAGGTATCATTTCACACCAGTCAGAATGGCTGCTATCCAAAAGTCTACAAGCAATAAATGCTGGAGAGGGTGTGGAGAAAAGGGAACCCTCTTACACTGTTGGTGGGAATGCAAACTAGTACAGCCACTATGGAGAACAGTGTGGAGATTCCTTAAAAAACTGGGAATAGAACTGCCATATGACCCAGCAATCCCACTGCTGGGCATATACACCGAGGAAACCAGAATTGAAAGAGACGCGTGTACCCCAATGTTCATCGCAGCACTGTTTACAATAGCCAGGACATGGAAGCAACCTAGATGTCCATCAGCAGACGAATGGATAAGGAAGCTGTGGTACATACACACAATGGAATATTACTCAGCCATTAAAAAAAATACATTTGAATCGGTTCTACTGAGATGGATGAAACTGGAGCCCATTATACAGAGTGAAGTAAGCCAGAAAGAAAAACAACAATACAGTATACTAATGCATATATATGGAATTTGAAAGATGGTAATGATAACCCTATATGCGAGACAGAATAAGAGACACAGATGCATAGAACAATTTTATGGACTCTGAGGGAGAAGGTGAGGGTGGGACGTTCTGGGAGAATAGCATTGAAACATGTATATTATCATATGTGAAAGAGAACACCATTCCATGTTCGATGCATGAGACAAGGGCTCAGGGCCGGGGCAATGGGATGACCCAGAGGGATGGGATGGGGAGGGAGGTGGGTGGGGGGTCCAGGAAGGGGAACACATGTAAACCCATGGCTGATTCATGTCAATGTATGGCAAAAACTATTACAATATTGTAAAGTAATTAGCCCCCAACTAAAATAAATAAATTTATAAAAAAAAAAATTAGAATCACCTGCAATTCTGCCATCCAGAGACAAATAAATTTTAGAGAAATTAGATCATATAGTCATATTATTTTTACAGCCTGGCATTTCTACCTAACAAAATATCGAGGGCATCCTCAACATGAATGAGTGTTACTGGACAATATCACCTTGAAAGTGGCACAGTTGTTGTGTGAGGTGTGGTTAGAGCCTTGTATAATCCCACCAGCCTTCTGTCATTGAACATTTGGGACTTTCCAGTTATATGTCACCTGTGTTGGACTTACTAAAGCCTAAGTCTTTCATCATTTTCCCAATAACTTAGCCATGATAAATTCCTAGAGGAGAAATTTCAGGTTAAAGAGCATGCACACTTTTATGGCTTTTGATAAATCTCTATATCTATATTCACATTTTACTATCGCATTCACAAAAGAAACCAATTTATGACTTCATTGGGAATTTGTGAGTGACTTTGGTTCTCTGTACCATCAAATTAAATACAGGTCCACAATTCCTCATCCAAAAATTTTTGGACAGAGGGGTTTTGAAATTCATAATTTTTCTGATTTTAGAAGGATAACATGATGCAAATACCTTCTATTCTATAACAATCCAAGCAGAGTCTGAGAAAGCACTTAAAATTTTTTAAAGCCATGAATATTCAGGCAGCCCAAATCATGTGATTCTCACTAAGAGGCACAGAAAAGGACCCTTTCAAGTCAGTTACCACTAGTTTGCTGCCAGCATGCCCAGATCAGGTTGGGTTTTGCCATCAAACGAGTTTATAAAAGGCAAATTTTAGAACTTTTGAAATCTGGATATGCAGATAAAATATTATACATTATTATTTAAAAATCAACCAAATTGTTTTTAAATAGCAGTTCATAGTTGTATTAATTTTTATTTCTTCATTCTTGGACATTTTTTTCCTTTTGTACATTTCTTGCTTTTATAAATCAATTCATAAGAGTTTTTTTAAATTTATAAAGAGTAACAATCCTTTATCACATGTTGCATACATTTTTTTTTAATATTTATTTATTCATTTTTTTAGTTGAGCTGGGTCTTCCTTGTGGTGTGAGGGCTTCTCACTGAGATGGCTTCTCTTGTTGCAGAGCAGGGGCTCTAGGCACGTGGGTTTCGGTAGTTGTGGCTCACGGGCTTAGCTGCTCCCTGGCATGTGGGATCTTCCTGGCCCAGGGATTGAACCCGTGTCCCCTGCATTGGCAGATGGATTCCTAACCACTGTACTACCAGGGAAGTCCCCTGCATACATGTTTTTAAGAGCTTAATTTTGTTGGACAGTCTGTTTAACACATGTTTTTTAAAATTTTATTTGGTAAATTCTCAGTGATTTCCTTTATGGTTTCTATTATTGGAGCCTCCCTTAAATACTAAACATATTTTTCAAGTATTTTTTTAACCTATATAAAATCTAGGCTATGACCTGGCTTAATAATTCTTGGATTAGTAATGGATTAATATAGACTAATGAGAATAACTCTCCAGATAGTTTTTACCAAATTCCCTAAGCTACTGGAGAATTTGGCTATTAAAAAGAAAAATCCATTTGACAGATATCTACTGAGTGCCTTTTATAAGCAACTAAAGTGAAAGAATATACAGAGGACAACTGACATTATGAATGCGTGCTTGCGTGTGTCAGTCGCTCAGTCGTGTCCGACTCTTTGCGATCCCACGTACTGTAGCATGCCAGGCTTTCTGTCAATGGAATTCTTTAGGCAAGAGTACTGGAGATGATTGCCATTCCCGTCTCCCTAGAAACTTCCCAACCCAGGGATCGAACCCTGGTCTCCTGTATTGCAGGCAGATGCTTTACCGATTGAGCTAGAGGAAGTCCTGATATTATGAATATTTATTATTAATATGGCTGAATACATGGATTCATACATATAATAGGTTTAATATAACCCATGTGTACAAAAATAAGTAAAACAATTGCATTTACTAATATTTAGAGTAAAAGTCTAACATGATTAGTTTTATATATACTAGTTCTATTTCTAAAAGGTGCTGTCAAATGGAAGCATTTCAAATTCAAATTAAAAAAAAAATTTATAGTATAAAACCATTCCTTTAGTTATTCTTTATCTTTGGCTCCTTTTTGGCTCTTTTGGGGGGGGGGTAAATTACTAATTCTAAGCTATGTATCCCCAAAGTATAGAGTTCACTGATTCTTTATCTTTGTGGATTTACAATGCCAAAGGTTCTGAGAACAATTCCTTGGTATTGTTTCCCATTTTCTATCATGAAGCAGTCATCAGGAGTTAGGGGGGAAATCTAGTTTGCATTTCATAAGATAATATAATTTATTTGCTTATGTCATATTTCCAAAATAGATTATTAATTCCTAAACAAAAGTATATGCTATAAATATTTGTATTTTAAGATGAACTGTTAAGTGGTCCTTGACTCACAGTTTGAAACAAAATGATACACTGTACCTCTAATTTGTTACAAAGAGCTGTTGCTCATTTCATTTATCATGCCTGCAAAGGATTGATGGATGGATGTTACAAGAAAAAAGTAATAGAATACATACATCGGTTCATTTGTAAATATGACAGAATGAGTATAAAAATCTACAACCAATGTTTAAAATGGTGTGGGTGTGTGTATGTACATATATACGAATGCATATGTGTATGCATATATGTATATGCATGTGCATATATGTGTGCACACAAAGATATTCTTTCTGTAAAGCAAAGAAAGGTCTATGATAAAATGCTAACAAAAAAACGACAAGCTTTTTTTCATTTATAAGAAGACAAGTCATAATAAGTAATAATTGTTATAATAACAACAATAATAATGATAAGATTATTAACTGAGAAGTATACATTTATATGATGAAAAATTAAGAATCATCTTTCATTGTGAAAAGTAAGTTATTTGGAATTGAATTAGTTTTTTTAAAAAGACTACTTCTTTTTAAAATTAGGGGAACAAATGACAAAAAAGAATTTCCAATTTTGTACTATTTGCCCTACCAAACAAGCATGCAGCTTGGAGCTCTTGGGCCCTGGCTTATTTAGAATACTGTATCTAATAATATCTGACAAATTTACAGATGATTAAGGTCACACTAATGAAAGAATAACATATACTATGCAACAGAGAAAAATAAACACTTGAGATCAGCAAGGTTAATGCTGCATTAAGAACTGTCGTAATTGAGATTTTCTTCAGGCCATGGAACCATGGAGAAAATTCAGTGATTAGATATTCTTATAGTAATCCACTCTGTAAATGTCTGTGCAAATGTCTAGGTTAACTTGCAGTCAGTCATATAAGCTTTGTAAAACTACAACAGAACAAAAAAATTAAAGAGGCATCTAGTTCTGCCTGGATTTTGCCACAGCTATCATGTTATACTTTTTATTTACTTGCTTTTCCCAATTCTTGTTTATTTATCATTTATTTGTTAAATCCATTTTCATTGCAGAAAACTGAGACTCCTTTATGCTAGCTCAAAAATACATTTTTCATGGTAGAGATGAACTTATTTGTAAAGCAGAAATAGAGTCCCAAATGTAGGGAACCAATTTAACGGTTAACAAGGCAGGAAACGAGAAGTGGGATGAATTGGGAGATTGGGACTGACGTATATACACCACTATGGATAAACAAGGTAACTAATGAGAACCTACCATAGGGCACAGGGAACTCTTCTCAATGCTCTGTGGTGACCTAAATAGGAAGGAAATCTAAAAAGAGTGGATATATGTATATGCATAACTGACTCACATTGCTGTACAGAAACTAACACAACATTGAAAAGCAATTATGTGTGTGTGCTAAGTCACTTCAGCCACGTCTGACTCTTTGTGACCCAATGGACTGTAGCCTGTCAGGCGTCTCTGTCCATGGGGATTCGCCAGGCAAGAATACTAGAGCGTGTTGCCATGCCTTCCTCCAGGGTATCTTCCCAACTCAGGGACTGAACTTACATCTATTATGTCTCCTGCACAGGTAGGTGTGTTCTTTACTACTAGAGCCACCTGGGAAGCCCAAAGCAATTATACTCCAATAGAAATTAATTTTAAAAAATAAAACATTTTTCAGGCTACAATTGGGAAACTTGTAGAATCCAAGGATAGTATTCCCTATGGAAATGGGACCCAAACACTGAAAAGCTATAAGAAACACTATCTCATTACTTTGATTCTCTACCACCTCCCCTACCATCTCCCTAATTCATTAATCCAATTCATTTTATTCAAAATAAATCCAAGTTACTTAGCCTGGAAGATCACTGTAATGGTTGTTCTCAGGTCAAGAATTCACTTACATAATAATCAGGTATAGCTGGGGGAGTGTTTCCCTTTTGGAGATACAGAGCCACATTTGGCAAATTCAAATGGAGGAACATTCTAGAAAATAACTGGCCAATACTCTTCAAAAATGTCAAGGTCATGAAATAGAAACACTGATTGAGGTACCATCACAAAGTACAGAGACTATGGAGACACAAAGACTAAATGTAGAATAGGATCTGGATTGGGTCCTGGACCAGAAAGTGGACATTAGTGAGACAACTAGAAAAAGCTAAATAAGGTGGAGACTAGTACTAGTCTGTGCTTAGTCACCCAGTCATGTATGACTCTTTGCAGCCCCATGGACTGTAGCCTTCCAGGCTCTTCTGTCCAGGGGATTCTTCAGGCAAGAATAATGGAGTGGGTTGCTATGCCCTCCTCCAGAGGATCTTCGCAACCCAGGTCTCCCACTTTGCAGGCGGATTCTTTACCATCTGAGCCACCAGGGTAGCCCAAGAGTACTCGTGGGTAACCTAAGCCTTTTCCAGGGGATCTTCCCGACCTAAGAATAGAACTGGGGGGGGTCTCCTGCATTGAAGGTGGATTCTTTAACAGCTGGGCCACCAGGGAACTATCTATATAAATGTTAATTTCCTGACTTCAATAATTGTACTTATGAAAGATTTTACTACTAGGGGAAGTGAGGTGAAAGGTACACAGAAATGCTTTGTACTATTTTTTCTACTATTTCTGAAATCTAAAATACTTTCAAAATTAAAAAAAGCTATTTCACCAAACTCTCACTATTGATTAGATGAATTCTATTCATACTTTATTAATATTCAATCATATACATATAACACTGAATTAATTTGGATAGCATTAAATTTTTAAACAAAGAATATAATATTTCTGTATTTGTAGGCTTCTTTTATTTTATGTTGAGTTTTTATAGACATTTTCAAGAAAGTAACTTTTAATTTGGCCATTTTTCTCTCTCTTTTTTTTTTCCTATTGCCTATCACTGGAAAAACTAGGTAAATATTAACACCATGTTCACATCTAAGGGTTACTGCATCTTGAATCCTAGAGATACAAATTCAGTAATATGAGTTCAAAATTTGCAGTCAGGTTTTGTTCATTTCCTGGGAGGCAGAATCTTGTAAGGGTCATAGCATAGGTTATGCTAATTCATTAAGGTTGTATGAAGGCCCATCCTGGTGGGCAGCTTACAAACCAGGAAGGTAGACCAATTTAGAAAACATACTAAGTACTAAGACTTTGGAGACAGGAACAAGGGCCAGAATGTGGGCCTATTTCCTTCAGTCTTAGATTATTTTAATTGGATTTGGCTTTTTTGAAAAATTGAGGCTCTTGCTATTGTGGTTTAGGGGTGATGACATCACAAGAGAACATAGAAATGTACAAAATTTCCACAGGTAGAAAACCACACACTCCAGTGATAGCTAATATTCATATTAAAATCTTTTTCTATATTTTTATTAGATTTTTGCCATACACATAGTATATCAATTGAGAAATATAACTAAGTTTTCCTGGAAAAGTCACATAACTTTTGTTCCCAAGGAGTATAGTTATAAACATAAATTCTGAAAACATTCTCGTTTTTAACAAAATCCATCAAAGAATGATACATTAATCACAAATTCATTTCCCTATATAAAGTTGAGGGTGTATCCTTCTAGATCTTTTTGTTCCTCTCTACCAGATAATTTTATTCCATTCAGTGATGAAAATGAACAAATAAAGCACAAACTTTAGAGTCTAAAAATGAAAATAGTAATTGGTTCTTTATGTTCTCTTTTTCATCTTTCTCTGAGAATGTTTACAGCACACAACCTAGTTAATATTGTGGAACTACAGGCTAGGGGATCTTCATTTGTAAGGCTGAGTATAGGACAGTTTTTTTTTTTTTTTAACCATTTTTACAATGTAAATGAGAACTAGCTGATTTGTGTTTTACAGCACTGGCATTTAATTCATGTTTTCATGTGGTATCATGATAGTAACTTTTAATTTGGCTACTTTTGGCTTCAACCTGAGTATTTCATTACCCCAGTATTGTAAAGAATTGTAATCGATGTTAAATGTACTGACCACAATTTCATGGGATTGTTGATAAAAGATACAATGGCACAAACAAATTCCAAGTAAATCCACTCATTAATGTATCTTACCACATTTAGTACAAAATGTATAAGCTTCGGATTCCCCTGGTGGAATCTGCTTTCCAGTATGGTGGACATGACTGGATCCCTGGTTGAGGAACTAAGCTCCCACATGCCGTGAGGTAACTAAGCCTATGCCACAACTAGAGAGACCACCCGCCACACTGAAAAGTCCCTACACCACAACTATTGATCCCACATGCTCTGGAGACTGCACACTGCAAGCAAGAGACTACGTGCCACAAGAACAGATCCCACAGGCAGCAAGGAAGGTCCCGTGTACCACAACTAAGATCTGATAAATAAATAAATAGACACAAATAAATAGTCATATAAGCCATAAATAAGCCAAATAAGTAGCCATAAATAAAGGAAATATATGCCATCTTAATTCAGAGTTTCAAAGATCAGCAAGGAAAGATAAGAAAGCCTTCCTAAGTGATCAATGCAAAGAAATAGAGGAAAACAACAGAATGGGAAAGACTAGAGAGCTCTTCAAGAAAGTTAGATATACCAAGGGAATGTTTCATGAAAAGATGGGATAAACAATAAAGGACAGAATTAGTATGGACCAAACAGAAGCAGAAGATATCAAGAAGAGGTGGTTAGAATACACAGAAGAACTATACAAAAAAGGTCTAATGACCCGCACAGGCACGATGGTGTGTTCACTCATCTGATGCTCGAAATCCTAGAATGTGAGGTCGGATGAGCCTTGGAAAGCATCATGACAAACAAAGCTAGTGGAGGTGATGGAATTCCAGTTGAGCTATCTCAAATCCTAAAAGATGTTGTTGTGAAAGTGCTGCACTCTATATGCCAGCAAATTTGGAAAACTCAGCAGTGGCCACAGGACTGGAAAACGTCAGTTTTCCTTACAACCCCAAAGAAAGGCAATGCCAAAGAATGTTCAAACTACTGCACAATTGCACTCATCTCACGTGCTAGCAAAGTAATGCTCAAAATTCTCTAAGTGAGGCTTCAACAGTACATGAACCAAGAACTTCCAGATGTTCAAGTTGGATTTAGAAAAGGCAGAGGAACCAGAGATCAAATTGCCAATATCCGTTGCATCACAGAAAAAGCAAGAGAATTCCAGAAAAAGATCTACTTCTGCTTCATTGACTATGCTAAAGTCTTTGTGTGGATCACAGCAAACTGCTAAATTCTTCAAGAGATGGGAATACCAGACCACCTTACTTGACTCCTGAGAAATCTGCAGTCAGGTCAAGATCAACAGTTAGAACTGGACATGGAAAAACGGACTGGTTCCAAATTGGGAAAGGGTATGTCAAGGCTGTATATTATCACCCTGCTTACTTACCTTATATGCATATATATTATGCAAAATGCTGAGCTGGATGAAGCACAAGCTGGAATGAAGATTGCCAGGAAAAATATCAATAATCTCAGATATGCAGATGACACCACCCTTATGGCAGAAAGCAAAGCGAAACTAAAGAGCTTCTTGAGGAAAGTGAAAGAGGAGAGTGAAAAAGTTGGCTTAAAACTCAATGTTCAGAAAACTAAGATCATGGCATCTGGTCCCGTTCCTTCATGGAAAATAGATGGGGAAACAATGGAACAGTCACAGACTTTTTTTGGGCTCCAAAATCAATACAGATGGTGACTGCAGCCATGAAATCAAAAGACTTAGACAACATATTAAAAAGCAGAGACATTACTTTGCTGACAAAGGTCTATCTAGTCAAAGCTATGGTTTTTCCAGTAATCATGTATGGATGTGAAAGTTGAACAATAAAGAAAGCTGAGCATTGAAGAATTAATGCTTTTGAACTCTGGTGTTGGGGAAGACTCTTGAGAGTCCCTTGGACTGCAAGGAGATCCAACCAGTCAATCCTAAAGGAAATCAGTCCTGAATTTTTATTGGAAGCACTGATGCTGAAGCTGAAGCTCCAATACTTTGGCCACCTGATGCAAAGAACTGATTCATTAGAAAAGACCTTCATGCTGGGAAAGATTGAAGGCAGAAGGAGAAGGGGATGACAGAGGATGAGATGGTTGGATGGCATCACCGACTTGATGGACATGAGTTTGGGCAAGGTCTGGGAGTTGGTGATGGACAGGGAAGCCTGGCATGCTGCAGTCCATGGGGTCACAAAGTGTTGGACACAACTGAGTGACTGAACTGACTGATTTTTTAAAAATAAAATGTATAAGCTCTTCCTAACAGATACTATATAAACAAATGTATGCTCAATAATGTTGTGGATATTTAGGGTCCCTTTTCTACATGGAAAAAGACTATCAAATATAGATGCAAACTTTTGCAATGCTAACTTAAAGATGGCACAGTAACCTATTTGAGATGGTGACAGAAGTGGTGGCAGAAAGGCATGACCCAAAAAAGGATTCTATCTGGTAAAGATTCAGAAAGAGTTATATATGGCTCAAGTTTGCAAGCTGCACTAGAAGGTGGAAAAGTGATGAATCTAGTAGGTGAGCTTTTTTTAAAAAATGTCCTAGAGCTCTGGAGAAAGGTCTGGCCATAATGAAGGATTTTAGAAACAACAATATGTTAGGACTTCAAAATACATATATACAGTTTCCTCTTAACTTCTTTCAGTTCAGTCACTCTCATGAAATTTAGAAAATTTAGAAAATTAGAATTTTATAAATCTTAATTTCTTTAAGTCTATATTAATCCATCTGTTGATCTATCTATTTATGATCACCATTCACATAAAATTCTTTATAAAAACATGCTGGTCTCTTATAATGTAAAGGTTGCTATCTAAATTTTAACCTATCCACTTGGAAAGTAATAAATATCCAGTAAGAGAATAATATAACCATGCAGAACCCATATCCACAATATAATTGTTGTTGTTCACTTGCTAAGTTGTTTCTGACTCTTTGCAACCCCATTGACTGTAGCCCACCAGGCTCCTCTGATTATGGGATTTCCCAGGCAAGAATACTGGTTGGGTTGCCATTTCCTTCTCCAGGGGATCTTCCTGGGTCAGGGATCGAACCTGTGTCTCCTGTATTGGCAGGCAGATTCTTTACCTCTGAGACACCAGGGAAGCCCACAACATAATTAGGAGAAAGAAAATGCTATGAACTTGAAAAGGTACATGTAAGTAGAGACACAACACTAATGCATCAGAGCCAACTCAAGAGCTCATTCTAGATGAGAAAGTCAGGTGGAGAGTGCAGCAAAAAAGAGAGGGAGAAGGAGCTCAGGGATGGAAAGACAGACAAAATCACCCTCAGAAAGACAAATTCCTGTTCTGAATTGGAAAATGCTAACAGGCCTCGTTGATCAGAACACAGCTATTGGGAAATTGAAAGAAGAGAGTTTGAAAGTGAGAAGAACAAGAGATAGAGTCTTAGGAAGGTATTTCTTAAGAAAAAAAGGGAAATGAAGTCAATAGAGGAAATGGCCCTTGGAAATTTGGTTATGATAGAAAAAAATGTGGTAGAAGTTGTGTTTGCAGAAACAAACAAAAAAAGAATCATAAGATTGTAAGACATACCAACTATTATCTCTGCAAAAAGAAAGGTGTCATCTACTAAAAAATTAGTATTTCACAAAATAGACAGAAGAGGGTGCTCATGAACTAAGAATGTAGTAATCCACCAAAATCTTTTATTTTTGCTTATATAAAATCATTATTGCTGGTCCAGGAAAAAAAGAAAAATACATACAAAGTAGATAATATTCCTACAAATTTGTCATGAAAAATGAAAGTGAAAAGTGAAAGTTGCTCAGTCATGTCCAATTCTTCGTGATCCCATGGACTGTCCATGGAATTCTCCAGGCCAGAATACTGGAGTGGGTAGCCTTTCCCTTCTCCAGGGCATCTTCCCAACCCAGGGATTGCACACAGGTCTCCCGCATTGCAGGCGGATTCTTTACCAGCTAAGCCACAGGGAAGCCCAAGTTGCCATACAAAATCAGAAATGACAGTCAAAGCAATGTCTAATAAAAATCACCATCCTTCCTCAAACATAAACAAAAACACAAATGAGAAAATTGTAATAAAATCTCAAGATATTTTCAAACAAACAATTATAAAGATAAAACAACATTTTGAATTAGAAATGTAAAAGTTCTGACCAGAAATGGATAAAGAACAGAAAGATACCAAAGAAGAGTTGATTAAAATAGAATACCAAGTAAGAAAAAGAATCTTTGAAATTAAAACTAAATTACCAGGTGCCCAAGAGAGAATCAAGTCAATCAAAATAAAATAAGGACCACTGAGGAAAGACACAGTGATAGCTAAGAAAACAAAACAAGATAAAATAAATGGTAAAAAGAATCAGAATGTAGTCACTAATATAGAATACAGGCAAAGATAATCCAGTAAATGTATAATCGGAATACATAAAGGATAAAATAATAGAAGTAATACTTAAAACTATAATCCAGAAGAATTTCCAGAAATAAAATTACTACATATGTCTCTATATTGAACACTGTCCCAGAACAGTCAATCAATTAACCATTGGACTTCAGATATAGAGGAAAACTGGATAAAAGATAAGTTCCTTAAAATAAAAAAAATCAAGTTAGTTTTACATCTCAGGAATAATATACATAGCTAGACAAGAGTGAAGCAGCATTTTAAAGAGTCTCAAAGAATTAGTGAACCAAGGATTTTAAATCAAGCCAATCAAAAATATTAAAGTGTGTGCATGTGTAACCACACACACACACACAGATGCACACTCACACATGAGTTTATGATATGCAAGAACTCAAGGAATACTTCATTCAAGAACCCTTCCAGAGATGCCTACTTGTCTTAATTAAACCAAACAATTCAACCAAGAGATGACTAGAACAAGGACTAAGAGTATCATCTAAGATATTTAATTGTGGTTCTAAGTGTAGAACAAAGGTGGGAGTAAGGATGTTAGAATAATACATATATTTTAGTCACTCAGTCATGTCCAACTCTTTGTGACCCCATGGGCTGAAGCCCACCAGGCTCCTCTGTCCATGGGGATTCTCAAGGCAAGAATACTGGAGTGGGTAGCCATTCCCTTCTTCAGATCTTGCCAACCAAGGGATTGAACCTGGGTATCCTGCAGTGCAGGCAGATTCTTTACCATATGAGCCATCAGAATAATATGAAACTATTGCATATTTAGATATTATTGAAATAAAACAATTAAAAAAGAGATAATGACCAATTATCTCTCTGATCATTGCTTCGGTAATAGATAGGAGTCACAGAATACCATTTAAAGCTAACAAAAGAACAAGGGTCTTATAAAAGATATCAGTATAAAGGCAAACATTAGAACACAAAAACAGACTTGTTTTAAATACCAAAAGAAAGAAACAAATAGCTCCCCCTCCAAAAAAAAAGACTATATAGACAAACACAGTCAGTATAACATGATATGGTCAATAAATATAACATAAAACAGTATGACAGAGTTAAAACTAATGAATGCAATTTTCTTTTCTTGGTCATATTTTCTAATTAGCTCATAAAGAAAGGCTAAAAAGAAAGGTCTGGGCAAAGACATACCAGACAAATGAAAAAAAAAAAAGGAAGCAGAGATTACAGACCTGCTACCAGGATTGAAGTCAAAAGCATTAACCAGGATAAGAAATGCTATTTTATAACAGTAAAGGTCACAATTCATAATGAAAGCACACTAGTTTCAATATCTGCATGGCAAATAATACAAATCGTCTTCATAAAGTAGTAATTACAAGAGTTATGAACAAAACTAGAAATACATTAACAACAAATACTTAAGACTACTCCAGTTTAAGTTAGGTCAAAATTGACAATATTACAGATAAATAAGAGCTAAATACAGCAAAATTAATTAGGCAAATCTTTTGGTTCTCTTGTCTCTTTTTCTATTTACACTCCAATATCAGAATATATATTCTTGTCAACTACACATGGGTCATTCCCCACAACTGTCTATATGTTAGACTACAAAAGTCTTAAATTCTACAAAGCAGAAATAACACAAACAATAATCTTTGACCCTAATGCAATAAAATGTAGACATTAATAATGAAATCATAAAATCTAAGAACTTTCACCTAGAAATTAAAAAAAAAAACTCTAAATAACTCACTCATGTATCAGAGAGGAAATGTAAACTTAAACTGCAGAATTTCTAAAAGTGATAAGAGTGAAAACAGTAGCAAAATCTGTAGAAAAGAGACAGTGATCAGAGGAAATTTTATAATCTGTCTGTATATATACACACACACATATATATACATATATATACACATATACATACACACCCTTATATATGGAAGAACAGAAATAAAAGTGAATTCCCAATTCAAGAAGCTAGAAAAAGTAATCCCTTCAGGGAAAAAACAAAACAAAATATAAAAAAAGGACTATAAATGATAAACACAAAGCTTCATGTAGTAGAAAAGGGAAAAATAGTAATACTAATTGAAGTGCTGTTTCTTTAAAAATCAGCAAAATAATCACTACTTTAGTATTCACATACAACAAAGTAAAAGAGTGACAAAAAGGAAGCAATCTAAACACAAGTCTGCACAAACCTATGCTAAAAAAATTGAAAATCTAAATTAAATGGATAATTTCTTAGAAAAATATAATTTATGAAATGTGGTCTCAGAGAAAAATAATATGAGTATTAAGGGTTATTTATAAATTGAGTGTGAGTAAAGGCTGTATTAACCTGACTCAAACTTGACAAATCTGACTATACAAAAGGAAAAAAAGAATCTCTGTGCAACCCAAAACAGCATAATCAATATTAAAAGATAAATAATAAACCGAGAGAAAATATTTGTAACATATATACTGAAAACTCATGGATTTTTGGTAAAAATGTAAATTGGTACAACCACTAGGGGAGATAGTTTGGAGAGTCCTCAAGAGACCAAAAATTGAGCTATTGCAGGTTCCAGTAATTCCATTTCTGAGTATTTACCTAAAGAAAGTGAAAACATTAATTCAAAAAGTTATAGGCACCACTATATTCATTGCAGCACTATTTAAAATAATCAAGATATGGAAACAACCTGTGTCCATCAACTTGATAGAAAAATGTGTAAGAGTTAGGAATAGACAGTTCACAAAATGTATAAACAAATGTCCTTTATACATGAAAAGATTCCCAATTTCCTTTTACAAATTAACACTATATTGAGATACAATTTCTCACCTATCAAATTGGCAAAAATTCAAAAGCTTGGCATCACATTCTTCAAGCAAGACTGTGCAAGAATGGCACCCCTCCCCTATAATACTGGTGGATGGGCAGTATCGTGCAACCCCTATTGAGAGGAATTTGGCAATAACTAACACAACCAGACATACTTTATTCTTTGCCTCAACAACCTCTAAGAAATTTCTTGAAAGTTTCATCTTTAACAATGATGAATCAAACACAGAAGGTTATTTCTTGCAGTATGATTTTACTAGCAAACTCTGAAAATAACCTAAATATCCAAGCAAGATGACTGGTTAAATGAACATGGTACACACACCCACGATGCAGTACTATATAACAGTGAAACTAATGAAGGAAATCTCTATAATGTAATATATGGTGACTTGTGGAATGTATTGCTAAACAAAAAGATTTCCATGCTTTTGGGAAGGTGAACCACCAACTAAAGAAACTGTTTAACTGTAAGAGATGGGCATAGATGATAAAGCTGAAGGGATAAGAAAAAGAAAGGCATTTTTGAGAAAAGTTCTTTCTCGTCCATGTCAATGTTTCTTTATTTTTTTTTAATATGAAAAACCCTCAAATTAAATGCAAACAAAAGGCAAATGACCCTGGAGCCCAGCTCCAGCAGCCAGGGAATCAGCCTGAAGGGATGAGTGGTGTCAGCGGAGAATGATACAGCCTCTGACTCAAGGTGCAGGACTGCATGTTTATTTTAAGCATCAGGTTTTCCTTTATACTTTTACAAAAGCATTAGGTCAGAGGTTTGACATCTTCAGTTTCCCCTCACCCAGATTTACTGTCTCCATAAATCATTGTTGCCCTTCAGAGTTCCCTCCTAAGTGTCCTTGCTAGCTCCCAGTATCCTAAGCTCATTATCTCCTAAAAAGGCTTCTAGCTATTAGTATCTCTAAAATTCCTAGTCTCTATCAGTCATTTCAGTCCCTCAGTCGTGTCCCACTGTTTGCAACCCCATGAATCGCAGCACGCCAGGCCTCTCTGTCCATCACCAACTCCCGGAGTCTACCCAAACCGATGTCCATCGAGTCGGTGATGCCATCCAACCATCTCATCCTCTGTTGTCCCCTTCTCCTCCTGCCCCCAATCCTACCCAGCATTAGGGTCTTTTCCAATGAGTCAACTCTTCGCATGAGATGGCCAAAGTATTGGAGTTTCAGTTTCAACATCAGTCCTTCCAATGAACAACCAGGACTGATCTCCTTTAGGATGGAGTGATTGTATCTCCTTGCAGTCCAAGGGACTCTCAAGAGTCTTCTCCAACACCACAGTTCAAAAGCATCAATTCTTCGACGCTCAGCTTTCTTCACTGTCCAACGCTCACATCCATGCATGGCCACTGGAAAAACCATAGCCTTGACTAGACGGACCTTTGCTGGCAAAGTAATGTCTCTGCTTTTAAATATGCTATCAAGGTTGGCCATAACCTTCCTTCCAAGGAGGAAGCATCTTTAAATTTCATGGCTGCAATCACCATCTGCAGTGACTTTGGAGCCCAGAAAAATAAAGTCTGACACTGTTTCCACTGTTTCCCCATCTATTTCCCATGAAGTGATGGGACCAGATGCCATGATCTTAGTTTTCTGAACGTTGAGCTTTAAGCCAACTTTTTCACTCTCCTCTTTCACTTTCATCAAGAGGCTCTTTAGTTCTTCTTCACTTTCTGCCATAAGGGTGGTGTCATCTGCACATATCTGAGGTTATTGAGATTTCTCCCGGCAATCTTGATTCCAGCTTGTGTTTCTTCCAGCCCAGCATTTCTCATGATGTACTCTGCATATAAGTTAAATAAGCAGGGTGACAATAAACAGGCTTGACATACTCCTTTTCCTATTTGGAACCAGTCTGTTGTTCCAGCTCCAGTTATAACTGTTGCTTCCTGACCTGCATACAGGTTTCTCAAGAGACAGGTCAGATGGTCTGCTATTCCCATCTCTTTCAGAATTTCCCACAGTTTATTGTGATCCACACAGTCAAAGGCTTTGGCATAGTCAATAAAGCAGAAATAGATGTTTTTCTGGAACTCTCTTGCTTTTTTGATGATCCAGCAGATGTTGGCAATTTGATCTCTGGTTCCTCTGCCTTTTCTAAAACCAGCTTGAACATCTGGAAGTTCACGGTTCACATATTGCTGAAGCCTGGCTTGGAGAATTTTGAGCATTACTTTACTAGTGTGTGAGATGAGTGCATTTGTGTGGTAGTTTGAGCATTCTTTGGCATTGCCTTTCTTAGGGATTGGAATGAAAACTGACGTTTTCCAGTCCTGTGGCCACTGCTGAGTTTTCCAAATTTGCTGGCATATCGAGTGCAGCACTTTCACAGCATCATCTTTCAGGATTTGAAATAGCTCAACTGGATTCCATCATCTCCACTAGCTTTGTTCGTAGTGATGCTTTCTAAGGCCCACTTGACTTCACATTCCAGGATGTCTGGCTCTAGGTGAGTGATCACATCATCGTGATTATCGAGGTCATGAAGATCTTTTTTGTATAGTTCTTCTGTGTATTCTTGCCACCTCTTCTTAATATCTTCTGCTTGTGTTAGGTCCATACCATTCTGTCCTTTATTGATCCCATCTTGCATGAAATATTCCCTTGGTATCTCTAATTTTCCTGAAGAGATCTTTAGTCTTTCCCAATCTGTTGTTTTCCTCTATTTCTTTGCATTGATTGCTGAGGAAGGCTTTCTTATCTCTCCTTGCTATTCTTTGGAACTCTGCATTCAGATGGGAATATCTTTCCTATTCTCCTTTGCTTTTCATTTCTCTTCTCTTCCCAGCTATCTGTAAGGCCTCCTCACACAGCCATTTTGCTTTTTTGCATTTCTTTTCCATGGGGATGGTCTTGATCCCTGTCTCCTGTACAATGTCACAAATCTCTGTCCATAGTTCATCAGGCACTCTGTCTATCAGATCTAGTCCCTTAAATCTATTTGTCACTTCTACTGTATACTCATAAGGGATTTGATCTAGGTCATACCTGAATGGACTAGTGGTTTTCCCTTCTTTCTTCAATTTAAGTCTGAATTTGGCAATAAGGAGTTCATGATGTGAGCCACGGTCTGCTCCCAGTCTTGTTTTTTCTGACTGTATAGAGCTTCTCCATCTTTGGCTGCAAAGAATATAATCAATCTGATTTCGGTGTTGACCATCTGGTGATGTCCACGTGTAGAGTCTTCTCTTGTGTTGTTGGAAGAGGGTGTTTGCTATGACCAGTGCGTTCTCTTGGCAAAACTCTATTAGCCGTTGCCCTGCTTCATTCTGTACTCCAAGACCAAATTTGCCTGTTACGCCAGGTGTTTCTTGACTTCCTACTTTTGCATTCCAGTCCCCTATAATGAAAAGGACATCTTTTTTGGGTGTTAGTTCTAAAAGGTCTTGTAGGTCTGCATAGAACCGTTCAACTTTAGCTTCTTCGATGTTACTGGTCAGGGCATAGACTTGGGTTACTGTGATATTGAATGGTTTGCCTTGGAAACGAACAGAGATCATTCTGTCGTTTTTGAGATTGCATCCAAGTACTGCATTTCGGACTCTTTTGTCGACCATAATGGCTACTCCATTTCTTCTAAGGGTCTGCCCACAGTAGTAGATATAATGGTCATCTGAATTAAATTCACCCATTCCAGTCCATCTTAGTTTGCTGATTCCTAGAATGTCGACATCCACTCTTGCCATCTCCTGTTTGACCACTTCCAATTTGCCTTGATTCATGGACCTAACATTCCAGGTTTCTATGCAATATTGCTCTTTACAGGATCGGACTTTGCGTCTATCACCAGTCACATCCACAGCTGGGTATTGTTTTTGCTTTGGCTCCATCCCATCATTCTTTCTGGAGTTATTTCTCCACTGATCTCCAGTAGCATATTGGGCACCTACTGACCTGGGGAGTTCATCTTTCAGTGTCCTGTCTTTTTGCCGTTTCATACTGTTCATGGGGTTCTCAAGGCAAGAATACTGAAGTGGTTTGCCATGCCCTTCTCCAGTGGACCACATTCTGTCAGCCCTTTCCACCATGACCCATAAGTCTTGGGTGGCCCCACATGGCATGGCTTAGTTTCATTGAGATAGACAAGGCTGTGGTCCGTGTGATCAGATTAGCTAGTTTTCTGTAATTTTAGTTTCAGTGTGTCTGCCCTCTGATGCCCTCTCGCAACACCTACCATCTTACTTGGGTTTCTCTTACCTTGGACGTGGGGTATTTCTTCTTGGCTGCTCCAGTAAAGTACAGCCATTGCTCCTTAACTTGGACAAGGGGTATCTACTCACAACAGCCCCTCCTGACTGCTGCGATGGTCCGCGCAGAAGCGAGGCGGCTGCAACGATCTGCACAGAAGCGTGGTCGAGAGGAGCTAGGCCGTGCCGGGGGTCAGGGGCGGTGGTCCAGAGGAGCTAGGCTGGGCCGGGGCCCGGGGGCGGCGGCGGTGAGAGGAGCTAGACCGGGCCGGGGGCCGGGGGGCCGGGGGGCCGAGGGGCTGAGAGTAGCTAGGCCGGGCCAGAGGCCAGGGGCAGCGGCAAGTGGAGCCAGCCCGCGCCCGCGGCTGGGGCTGGAGGCCGGGGGTGGCGGCTGAGAGGAGCGAGGCCAGGCCGGGGGGCCGGGAGGAGCTAGGCTGGGCTGGGGCCCGGGGTGGCGGCCAAGAGGATCTAGGCCTGGCAGGAGGCCAGGGGCGGCGGCTGAGAGGAGTTTCCCCAGGCCCAAGGAGTAGCGGGCTGCGTGGGCACAGGAGGGCCGAGAGTAGTTACTAGTTTCTGTAAGCTATAGTAAAATACGCCAACACTACCACATTCCTTAAACTTCTAGCTTCTAACTATTCTTAATTATTCCTAAACCCTAAACTCAGCAAACTTCTTTTGCCATAAACATTTCCCTTACAAGCAGGTCTCAGATAACAATCTTTCCCATGGCCTCAAGCTGGGGCCTATGTGCTCAACCTGGAACATTCTTTGTAAAGATCCTTGAACAAATGTCAATAGTTAACTTTATGGATTATTTCCTGGGCATAACTGCAGAAGGCTTTGTGCTTTCTCATACTCCTCGCAAGAACTGCAGAAGGCTTTGTGCTTTTTCATGCTCCTCGAAAGAACAATAGGCACCTTAATATTCTTTCCAGCAAACTCAACCGAAGGAAGGAAAGGACAAGTCAGAATCACAAGACCTAACTCCTTCATCCCAGGACCGTGCCTGCGGGATGAGGAGAGGGAGTTGGGGCCGTGCCTCCATTTTGTCAGTAATGCCTAACGCCGCTCCCGACACCTAACTGTATATGAAATCACTAATTACTCAGAAAAACTCAAATTTTAGAGAAATTATAGACTAACATTTCATTGTGCAAAGACCTAGAAGGTAAACAAATGTATTTATAATGTCACACAATTTGGCATGCTTTCTTTACAGGAAGCATTAGGATACTGGTTTCTAGGTCTTGGGGTTAATTTATCTCAGTTCTTATACCTTCCGTACTGGGAAATCCAGTGGGTCTGGAGTTTAGCAATGTCATGATCAAAAAAAGCTGCAATAACTAAGTTTCAAGAGTATGGGGCTGGGCAAACATTAATCTCTGACTATGGGCAGACTAGAATTTAATAATTCGGAGGGGAAGGCACAGATCTCTGGAGAGGGCAGGTTTGATCAAAGTCTTTCCAAATGACACTTGGTCTTAGGCTGACAGTGACTTTAGAGAACTAATACCATAGGCTTCTGTGAAAAGGACCTTTGGGCATTATGGAGGCTGTAGAAGTGGGTTCCATTCACTCTGGGACTCTGCAATTCCAGATAATCCTAACAGCCTCAGTGCTATTACAGACACTGGGCATTTAGAATGTAAAGTCACTGCAGCAGGGAACCTATAAAAATTTGGAAAATGAAAACAGGTATTTTTTTGCAGCAGTAGAACAGAGGAGCCTGGCAGGCTACAGTCCATGGGGTCACAAAGACTCAGACACGACTGAGTGACTGAGCACACACACACACACACACACAGGGGAGAATCTATCCACGTTTTGCTGCCTTTGTGGGAGCAAGAATGAGATTTTGCTTCAAGATGCAAGGTCTTTTTTAGAGATAGTGCAGTACCTAAATCTTGGTCTATGGGCTTGTAAGAGGGAAAGGTTGCAGAAGTTGGATCCAGAGTAGGAGGCTGGAGACTGAAAACCTTCTTCCTCCTTAGGTTGTCCTATTTCCCTCATAAAGAGGTCAATCTATTCTACAGTTTTCTCAGTGTGGCACCTCCAGCTGGGGAGGTCAGATGGGTGCAATGACTAAGAGTTAAACAGCTCATAACACGCTCTTCTATAATGCACAGTGTCTATATTTTATTTATTGACTCAAAGTAAGTATTGATAAATAATGAAAATTTTAAAAATTGTTTAACCATCACTTTCCATGGAGTCAAGATGAAGACTTGGATAGGTTATTAGAAAGAAAAACTTTAAAAAATTGCTTTAATTCTCCACTTTGCCTTATCAATGAAGATCTTAAAGATTTAGGAGAAATGACTGAGATAAACAGCCACATCTTGCCATGGTTTTGATGGCTGTTGTGACTGCTGTTTTCTTATGCTCTCAAAATGATAGGCTTTCAATAGTATATTTGATGATTTTGTGGTTGAAAAGGTTCTTGATGAGATCTGGATATATTAGATTAAGAGAAATTTCAATTTATCATTGATGGTATTACTTAATATATCTCTTATAATGTAACACATTTATGAACCTCTTTTTTTATTCAAGAAAATTTATTGCTTATCCTCTTTGAGGGAGGCAAGAAACTAGGTTGTGAGGCTATAGGGATATGTCTCAACATCCATGGAGCTGATGGCTTCAGGCAAAGCCAGGCTTTAAACAAATATTTTCACTAATTATTAATTCATTATAATTTATGATACACGCTACTAGGAGAAGTATGTGCATATCTTACTCTACCTAAAGCCTCAGGTGATTTTTGAAAAGCTTGGAATCATAGGATGTTACATTTCCTGGGTATAATTCATTAAGGCTGATTTAAATAATCCTAATGCAACAAGTCATCAATACATTTGTCAATTGTGTATTCTGGGAAGAATTCATACAATAGATGCCATTGCTCTAGCAGAGTAGTCTTTTTAAATTTAATGATTTGGGTATATACAAGAACATTCTACTGTTTAAAATCTCTAGGGACAACTAACTATTGAACATCAATACAATAAGGACTTGGAAAAATGAAATTTAAAATTTACCTTTGTTTATAGATGAGCTGAATTCTACGCAGGGATACGCCCTAATTTCATTGTCTACTTAATATGCAGCCTCGGAACACTGTTTAATTAAAATGCCACTTTGACCAGTGAAACAAATCAGACTGAGCACAAATCCAGGGCTGCTAACTAAAATGTGCAGAAAGACACGCCGGGCCTGCATGATGGTACTGTCTGAAGCATCTCCCATGATAGTGGGGGTAAGAAGCATCATGACAGTTCTACATGCCATTAAACACTAACATAAGTTTTGTTTTTTCCATGACAGTCATGGATTCTACAAGGCATTCACGCTTTATAGACAAGTAAGCTGGACATCTGTCAAATTGGGGTGACACAGTATTGCCATAGATGCTCTACTTTACCTGGTTTGCTGAGCTCTGTGTTTTTCTGGCAGAACAAAGAATCAGTTCATGGACATTTTTGAGCACACTTAAAAAGAAAAATCAATTAAATACTAATTGTCAATGTCTTTTGGGGAGAGAAAGGAAGCATGGGTACATTCCATATTTTCTCTGTGTGTTGTGGAATGCTTTTAAATATTAACAGAATAGGCAAACTGGCCAAGCCCATAGTGCTCTGATTTATACTCGTTCCAGGTAGAGAAAATGTGTAATTCTCAGCAGTACTTATCACAGATAGATCACAGAATGTCAAAGGTAATGAGACTTGAAAGATAAAGCAGGGAAATACTTTTTCTGTGACATAAGAAGAGGAGGTTGAATATTCAGTATGTGACTGAAACAATAAGATGTCTGATTTTCTGTTTTGAATTAAACTAAGGCACTAATGCTGCTATTAAAATTTAATGACAGAAATGCCAAAATAGATATTAAATTATATTTATATAGCCAGATGTGTACGTAGGATTGTCCAAATGCTCCTTACCAAAATGATTTCCTGTCGAAACTATTTTAGCCGTATCCTCTAGCAGAGATGTTGGAATCACACCCCCCACCCTGATTCCTGCCATCTTGGCAATATAGTGTAGAGAATGGTAACTTGAGAGGACATAAGCATCTATAAATTTGAGGGATGTGAATGGTATAAATGTCACAAGTACACCTTCAGCTAGGTTGAAATGAATTGTGAATCATAATAATACTGCAAGTATTAAAAAAGCAACAATGTGTCTATTAATATACACTGTGCTGGCATCAGAGACATTCACTTCAAATACAGCATTTTACTTCGAGAGGGAAGTGGTACAGTTTTAGAACAAATCCTGAGTTTCCTGACCCCTCCACACAAGGGCAATGACTTGTATCAGTAAGCTTCCAAAACAAAAGAGGGCAGAATATTTTTTTCCAGTGATTTGGGTGCTGTGATTTATACAAATCTTTACCTATCCAGGTTTGTCCCATCTTCGCAGTGTTCTCAGGTGGAAGGACTGGATTAGATATGAGAAACAGAGAAGCAAAATCGCTTCCTAATGAAACATAAAATCCTGCGTGATATAAAATGTGGTAGTGAGGTATGCTGGAGAAGGAAATGGCAACCCACTCCAGTGTTCTTGCCTAGAGAATCCTGTGGACAGAGGAGCCTGGTGGGCTGCTGACCATAGGGTCGCACAGAGTCAGACACGACTGACGCGACTTAGCGTGCATGCATGCATTGGAGGAGGAAATGGCAACCCACTCCAGTATTCTTGCCTGGAGAATCCCAGGGATGGAGGAGCCTGGTGGGCTGCCGTCTATGGGGTTGCACAGAGTCGGACACGACTGAAGCGACTTAGCAGCAGCAGTAGCAGTGAGGTATGCTATAGTAACAAAAAAAAAGTAGAGGATTTGGAATGATGAGCAGGAACTACATTACTGCTTTGTTTCCTGGTAGAAGGAAACAAAGAAACACGGAAAACAGCTGAGGGTGAGATTTCCTAATGTTGTCCACAGTAAGTAAAACTACAAAATATTAAAAGGCCTGGAATAGAAAACACGATGCCTGCTGTGTCTGCAAGGTATTGAGATGCCTAAAACATGGGGGAAATTCTTGGAGAGCACTTCACCTCAGTGAAAATTATCACCCGTATAAAGCTGTCAAAGTCTGTCTCAGTTTGGGTTACTTGTGCATGTAAAGAGCCAGTCAATCCCACAAATTAGGCTGCCCTGCAGGCGTTTCTAACTCACATGCCAGGCTTTCAGGAAACATTAAAGGTCCAAGTGGAGCTGTGATTTGTACCCATGGTAACAACTGGACTGTGTGTAAATCATGTGAGCAGTGACAATGTGATATGATGTAGGACTTAGCCACTTTTGTAAGACTCTACATGTAAAAATTCAAACTATTCAGCAGCAGTGGTACGTACAGACAAAGTACACAGGGAGTTCTAGAGGGCCACACGGTCTAGCGGAGGGAATCATGTACTTTCTAATTTGTAATGTCCTTTAGAGGGAAAAAACACTGAAAATACTGATTTGTTCACAGAGCATCACTAGTTAAAACATTATTTTATGATAATTGGGTCAAGGTGTCAGGCTACATTTCATCTGTAGCCTGAGATTCTCTAAAATTTTCAGAATCAACTCTGATATACACAGTGCATATAGTACAGAGAGCAAGTGTAAGCAATGACAATAGTTTTTAAAACATATTAACATACTTTCCTATTTCACATTTCCCTGTGTGTAACTCTCCATCTATTTAAGCAGGCATGTATTTCAGGAGATTTCAGTTCAGTTCAGTCGCTCAGTCGTGTCCGACTCTCTGCGACCCCATGAATTGCAGCACGCCAGGCCTCTCTGTCCATCACCAACTCCCGGAGTCTACCCAAACCCATGTCCATTGAGTCGGTTACGCCATCTAACCATCTCATCCTAGAAGATTTAGGCCTAGTCAAATGGGACTATAAAGAGAAAGGGTCAATGAATGACTTCCATGTCACAAGGTTGGGAGTAGGACTTGGTGCAAAGCCCTGGGAGAAAGGATTCAGGGTGTAGAGTTCTTGGAGCTCTAGACAAAGGCAAGGACCGTAACCTCAGCAGGTATAAGCCATCCTGGGCTTCCCTGGTAGCTCAGACAGTAAAAAATATGTCTACAATGCAGGAAACCTTGGTTTGATCCATGGGTTGGGAAGAATCCCTGGAGAAGAAAATGGCTGCGGACTCCAGTTTTCTTGCCTGGAAAATCTCGTGGACAGAGGAGCCTGGTGAGCTACAGTCCACAGGGTTGCAAAGAATCAGACATGACTGAGTGACTAACATTTTCACTTTTCACAAGCAGCAGAGAACAGCAGGCCCACCACAGACCTGCCCTTGTTGCCATAGAGATACATGTTCATCTACTACCTTGGATCCAAGAGGAGAGAAGAGACATACTGGGAAAAAAAAACTGATAGGAAATCTAAACTTAATTAATATTAACAGGATATTGCCACCCTGCCGTCTCCCAGATAAATGTTTTGAATTAAAAGGGACAAGAAAAACAAAGAAAGACCACCTTTAATTGGAAAGTTTAAATTTCTTCACCCTCCATCAACAATAATGAAGGTGACAACACAAATGAGATTAGCTACATAAAATTAAAATAAAAATCTTTTCTTATATATGAGTTGTAGTTTACAAATACCAACCTTGTTATGCTAGCACTAAAGTAAAATCATGTGTCAATATTTAAGCAAACATATTTGACAGAATTACTATAGGCTTTGGAATCAGATAAAACTGATTTGAATTTTGGGTTTTCTTGGATAAATCTCAGTTTCTTTATCCTGCATGATGCTATAAGGAATAGAAATGTAGAGTGCCTGACCTGCTTGGTGCTCAATAAATGTTAGGTTTTACTATGACTGCTTTCGATGTTGTTGTTGCTCTGTCATCATCATCAGTAGTAACTATAATAGTAGCGATGGTAGGACTCAATGGAGTAACAATGGGTCCATATTTAGAGTGTATGGCGGGTAAAAAATCATTAGCCTTTTTGCCTCATAATTATTTGAAGAAGAAGATTTTTCAAAATTATTTGAAGTATGGGAAAGAACTTATAAAACTGGGTGTGAAAAATGAGGATTGAAAAATTATTAAGTAGGGGACTCTATTATTTTCTTCCTGTGTAAAGTTGGCTTGAAGGTTTCAGAATAAGAATTCTGACATTTAGCAGTCTAGCTTCAAAAATGGGAGAAGGGACTTGATTTATGAAGATAACTTTGCTTAATACAAAGGGATACATACTGGAGTTCATAAAGAAAACTACCTGAAAACAAACAGTTATATGTGCTTATAATTCTTAATTAATATACATATAAACTACTCTTTATAAAATATTACAGTGTGGCTCTTTATTATATAAAGTTAACAAGCATATTTGAAATTATTTCTTTAGTTTGAAAATCAAAACCACATCAGAATTACAAATATAGCCTTTGAAATAACAACTTTGGTTAAGGTAATAATGATATTTTCATTAGAAAATTCCTTTGTTTGATATGGTGTCATTTTTCTTTTAGTAAAACTGTAATTGATTAAAAAAATCTATTTTTGCTCAAAGGTCAATTGGTTATTGTTGCTCAAAACAAATACCTGAAAAGAAAAGATAATCTGTCTTAGATTTATGGTGCTAGAAAAAGGAAATTTTTTCATCTGGAAAATAGAAAAAAAGGTTAAGAAGAACCTGAAAGCTACTTTATCAGTGTTAAAAATAAGCATATTATACTCAGCAATCTAATAGAGATACAACTTAGATGGTTTTAAAACTGCTGTGATTCACGAAGTTCCACAGTGAGAGGTGAGAGTTAGAAAACTCAGTAGGACCAGATGTAACAAGACAGACTGGAAAGGACTCCGCGGGCAGCTAAGAAAAAGAAAAAACAATGGAGAGACAAAGAATATGGTACACCATGGAAAAAAAGGGACTTCTGTTGAGTTCTAAAGATTATGTTATAATCATCTGTTTCCTGTCTCTCTCTCTTTGAGAAACTTGAAGACAGGGAGCGTATCTCACTCATTTTCTATTCCAAAATCTAATATGAGGTGCCCGCCACAGGCATTTATTAAAGGAATGAATGAGATCAGGTGCCCACGGTGGCACTTGGAGAGCTAAAATATCTTATACCTTTGTCGGAAGAGCAATCTCAGAGATTTGGGTAGCACAAGGAATATTGGATTCCTAAGACATTAACACTTTAGTTGTTTATTAAACAAATGTTAACTCAGTTTTTAGTCAGATGTTTTTCTGTTGAGAATTTTTGCCCCATATTTCAGATATTTTGAGGTGTGCTGGGCTGAGGTGGGGAAGGAGAAGGAAAAGCTATAGGCAACATTCCATAAAGCTCACTTCCTCTCTTGTTATTGAAAGACAGAGACGTTAGAGAAGCACACAGGGATTAAAGAACGGTTTTAGTAATGAATGTGAAAAATAAGTATTAAACTGTTAGTTGTACTGCTTTCAGTAACCTAGATTTTGGGGGGCATGTGATAGCAGAAGTATGCCCAGGTGCTCTCCAATGAAGGAATAGCCATTTATAGCAGCGGCTGCAGTAAGTAGACAGCAGATGCTTTATAGTGCCCTTGTGTTGTGTCCTAAAAGATGAGTCAACATTACCTGAAACGTTTCTTACTGAGGGGAGTTTACCTTATATTGAAAAAATGGCATTTAATTTCAATGCTATTTATGTTTCTATCTTAGTATCTCAGGATGTTATCTTGAAAATTTTTCGTAGCCAAACACTTCCAGCCTTATCTCAGTTATTAAGCATCATCACAGCACTAAAATTAGCTGTAATTATACAATATAGAGAGAATATGTATAAGACACTGTGCTTAGTGCTTTATGTATCATCCTTTTGATCCTCCTAACAACCCTATTTGTGTGCTCAGTCGTGTCCTCCTCTTTGCGACTCCATGGACTGTTGCCTGCCAGGCTCCTCCCCATGGGATTTTTCCAGGCGAGAATACTCAAGTGGGTTGCCATTTCTTCCATCTGGGGATACTATTGAATTGCTTAGAGTGCAATGTCACAACTAAAATTATTCTTGATGAGGGTGGGAGGTGGTAGTCCTGGAATCCCTTTGACTTTAAAAGATTCCTTTCTGGACGGCCTTTCTTGGGACTCCCACTGTTCTAAATGTTGGTAAGAAAATATGAAGGGAAAGATTTGGCATGTGTATCCATCCTTTTTGAGGAATGCCCCATGACTCTGAAATAGTTTTCACATTGCTGTTCAGTAGGAGTCTAAGTTCAATATTTTCAAATCCTTTCATACTGCGTTCCCTTGTTGTGCGATACAGTGAATGTCAGCTTTGGTTGGACAGAAAGATACCAACACACGTATCTTAGCTAACATTAGAGTCATAATTTAATCTTTGATATTTATGCAATAACGAGGACATTCAGAAACATTAGAAACTTTAAACGTTTTGCTGGCATTCACGTGACAAGAAAATGTGGATGCACTTGGAAGCCTATTCCACTTTATTTGAATTGTAATGCCATCTGCCAAAACTTACTCTGTCAAAAAGTACTGCTCTGACAACATAGGAAAGGAACTTTGTGTGAGAAACAGGCATCTGTTTTTTGCTTAAATCACAAAAGGCACATTTTGTTTGCATTCACAAGGGATTTCTGCAAATTCACTATCCAATTAATGTCAGTCCGTGACAATGACAAAATAAGCAGATTCTTAAATGAGTCCCATTTCTTTTCAGTTTTAGATTTGCAAAGCATGAAAGGATTATATGGTGTAGTACAGAAATTTACTCTTCCGATTTATAATGAAGCCATTTTTCCTCTATGAAGATGACATTAGTGGCATCACCCGGGCACTCGTGTCAGGTAAGTCTCTAGTAATGGCAGTGAATTCATACCAGGTTATCCTTGACTGGTTCTCATTGTGATTTGAAGCTCATACCTTTGTACAATGATCAGCAGAATTTACCTGTAGTTACAGACTATGGAGAAGGTCAAAACAAAGTTTCAGATCCTAAATTCCAAGATTGTAAATGCCTTGGAAGTGTGTGGTGAGAGCTGAAACTGGCCAGACATCTGCTCAGCTGTTCCACAAATACATAGTATATATTCTGTTTTTAACATGTTAGATACGGCAGAGGCGATGGCAGCAGATAAGATCCTTGTCTCGGAATAATTTACAATCTACATGGAGAGGTAAGAACATCTACAATTATAAACAGAAATAGATCCATAAAGAGTATTTATGAATGAAGGTGCAGGTATGAATTGATATACATAAATACTGTGTAATTTCATAATAAATAATGTGCCTTCATGTAGCTTCATGACTCTCATTGATTCTCAAGTAGAATCACCAAGCAAAGAATAGAAGTGGGGTGCTACTTGGGGGTTAAAAATAAGATGACTTCAGGCATGGGCAATGGAGAGGTACGTGGGAATGATGACTAGTTTTGCAGAGAGTGAACATAGGAAAGTACATAAATTGCAAGTTAATTACCCTAGTTGGAAAAGAGTATTTATGTTAGCTAATGAGAAAAGGTTGTATGTGTAATGTATATAAATTGATAGAATATTTTTGATTTCTAGGTTATTGGAAACTTCTGTAGTGTCTAAGAGGAGGAACAGCATAATAGGTGTAATTGGGAAAGGCCTCATCAGGTACTTGCACTCTTGGTTTTCCCATCATTAGTACCCAGCACATGCCTAGCACAGTGCTTCAAATAAAATACAGAAATGAATGTTTAGAGCCAGGAGGTAAGCTGGCTATATTCAAGAGGACATCTGCATTTCTGTGGCTACCCTGATTCAGATCTTCTTTCCTATTTTTGGATGATTCTCTACAGATCGAATCTTAGCAGGAGGTGGGTACTACATCCAACTACAGAAGTTGAAAAGCCTATGTGCTTGCCTTCCCTGAATCTTGGAAATTAGGGCATGGGCCTGTTTTTAATCCAGGTTTGGGCAGTCAGACACAACCACCTGGGATTCTGAATCTGGAACTAGTGGTGCAAAGAAGAAGCAACTGTGAAGAATTTATTCTAGTGATGGACAAAACTGTCACAGCTAGTTGTAGGGGCAGCCATGGCAGTTGGGCCAGAGAACAGTGTCTTCCTTGGCCTGTTCATGTGAGATGACTCAGGTTGGGGTTCTGGCTATGAAAACTCACTTTCTTAATTTCCAAGCCTGGTTTTCCCAATTTCCTTGTCATTCTGTAAGCTACCAAACAATCTTTCAATAAATTCATTTTCTACCTAAATCAGGAGAATCAGTTTCTATTGTTTGCCCTCAAGAACTTTAGGTATCTCAGGCAGGAAATGACTAGGAGCCTGTTTTGTGACAGTGATAATGCAAAGAGTGAAGAAAGGACTCTTTCTTGAGAGGAATTAAGAGGAACTGACAAGGAATAATCAACAGACTTGGTAACTAGCAAGATAATGCCATTCCATTCTTGCTTCACTACTCTGTTTACAGCAATACGTGCATGACACTGCCTAAGGGATAAAGCAGAGTGAAACTAAATATTTGCAAATATATATCCTAATGGATTCATAATAAAGTGTTTGTGGAATATGTGAACAGAATGTCTGTAAGTGTGACATTTCTTCAGAGAATAAACTAAACTGGGGAAGTGGTGGTAAACATAAATAGTGTTTTTACATAAAAAATATCTTTCTACAGAGAGAAAGTGTGAAGCTTTCATGAGCCAATATACTTTTTGACTCTATGTATGTTTATGAGAACCATGTTGTTTTCACTGACTTCTTAGTCTGATAACCAGCACCTGTTGCCTCAATCTCAACATGGCTTATACAGAATTCATAGTTTTTCCTCCAAGTGGTCTTTCATCCACATGTTTTGCCTCAGTGATGAGCACTACAGGTGTTGGATACCTAAGCAAGAAACCATGGATTTCTTCCTTCCTCTTCTGATTATCCAACAAGCCCTGTATTCCAACCCTTACTCATCTTGCAATAATTTCCTGCCCCTCCATTACTGACTGTAGCCAAAAATCTCATCACTTCTTAACTGGAGTTTTGGAATCGTTTCCTTGTCCTTTCCAATTCGCCCCTACCAGAAATCCTTAAGTGCCCTTCCTTTGCTTTCTCAAGTCTAACCCCATCAGGAAGGCACAAGGGTCTACCATGTTCACATCTTCTCTCAAGTACATAAACCTTTTGTGCTGTTGTTTTTTTTTTTTTTTTCTTTCACACTCAAACTTTACACTATCTCTTGACTTCTTGTTTTAACAAATGCTGTTTCCTCTGCCTGGACCTTGTTGCAAGAGTGAAAAGAGTGCATATTACATATGAAACCTGAAGGATATCCGTAACAACACTTGGGCTGTTTTCATGATCATAAACAATCTTTTTTAAAAAGGTAAGAGAAGGTCTAAGGTATTTCCATTAACCAGCACTTAGTCTATAGTGAAGCTGGATCTGTAAGACACAATATGTAATTGTTCCCCAAACGTTCAATGGTCAGAATGCTAGTTCTTTCGAAAGGAGGGGAATATTTATTGAACAACATTCTTGGCCTGTAGGGGAAAGAAAGGAGGTTCAGAGAGCTGCTTTGCCTTTCTTTCAACTTCAAAATGGATTTTCAAAGACAGAGTCCTTTAGAGGCTCTTGTTTAATGCAAGTATATCTTTAGTATGGGGAATATAGAAGAGAGAGCGGGGAAAATATAGATAAAACAGAGGGACTAGGAGATCGTGAGATAAAGAAACAAAGAAAAAAACTTTCACATTTTAAAGTCTAATGAAGAGAGAAGGGAGGAGAGGAAGCAACACAAACGGTCACAAGAGCAGAGAAAGCTCTAGCTTCATGCTGAGATTCAACTTCAACAGAAAATTGGCGTTTTGGATTTTTTCCCAGTGTTATGCTCAAAAATTTCCCTCATCTTCATCACCCAGCTCCTCAAGGTCAGCCAACATCCACAAGTAATCAGGCATTTGACTGACAGTCTGAGGTGCAATCTATACTCTCTGTACTTTGCAGTTCAATATGCGGAAGAGCCAGACATGACCCAACACAGAGCACAAAACTTGTTCTGTGATCTTGCATTATAGGTATTTTCCTAGTTCACTTAATATATTTCTCACTTTAAATTAACTTAGATAGCACTCCTAAGAGAAAAAATGTTATACAGGTGCTATTATATTTCTATGTCCTACAGTGAATTCAGTTTTTCTTCTAAAATGAATGTGGACAATGTACAAAATTGAAAATAATCCAAGAATATGATGAAAATGCAAAGACATTCTTAAACATTTATTTTGTACAAAGTGGATGGAGGAATATAGTATAGCACTAAAAACAGATATCATCCAAGATCCAAAAATAGGTCATACTGATTCCAAGAATGCAGAGCATGTGAACAATGTTAACTGTCTGTGGAAAACAGAACAAAACTTTTTCTATGCGGCTGTGTGTTTTCGTTCATATCCTTGTCACTGTTGAATCTCCAGGTCTAGTTCAGTGTCAGGAAAACAGTAAGTATTCAAGAAACATAAACTGAATAAAGTGTTAGCCTAGAAGGTAATCTGGAGATACTATACCAATAGTTTTAAGATGACTCTTTAAGTTTCAAGATAACTAATATAAAATCTAATCTCCACACCGCAAAGTGATTTAAGAAAAGAACAAGTCAGATAAAATCATACCCCATTAAGAAAAATACTCCCCAGTGTGATTTAGAAAAAAAATCCAAATTTCATATCTGGACCTTTAGGCCTTCCATTCCTGCCAACCTCTTTGACTTCAGGTCCTACTATTCTCCTTCCTGTTTTCTGTAGTTTAGTAAAACTTATGATTTTGTTTTGCTTTGTTTTGTTTCCCTTGCCATTCCTAAGTGTGTTAAGCCAAGTCCTACTTTTGGGCTTTGACTTCTGCCCTTCCCGTTATTTGGTATGTGCTTCCTTAGATACTTTCATAGCTGGATTCTCATAATTCAAATCTCCTCAAATATCAATATACATGCCTACAGAAGGCTTGACCATACTGTCTAAAATAGCTATCACTTTCCCTTCCCTTTATCCAATATCCTGCCTTATTTTATCATTATATTTTAACCATATGAAATTCTACTATACAGTTTATGGTTTATTTGATCTGAGCTCCACTTTTGTGCTATTGTTATCGTGATATACAAAGTAAATGACCTCATTGAGTGAATGACTGAATGTGAGAAATATAAAATGTTATGAAATCATGTTTAAGTGAAAAGGGGAATGTGGTATCTGATACATGCAAGAAATATAGAATTCAGGAAAGAAAAGAAGAGAGGGTTAGATTAAATCTCTGTTCTTGGCCTTAAGAGAAAGAACTTGGACTATTATGTTTCTTGGTTAGCTCAGTAGTGGGCAAAGGGGTACACTAAATAAATGGCAAATATTTTCACATAACTTCCTGGGTAGCAATTTAACTTTTAGTTATAATTAATTTGAAATGAGCTTAAACAATGTTGAACATGACAACCCAGATCTTAATCACATAGGATATAAAATGGTGGAAAGAGATAGAATAGTTATTTTAGCAGGTGGCAACAGATTTTTCATGAAACTGTTTATATTCAGGAAAATATCAGGATAATACTGTTTAGTTGTAAAAAGTAAGGTCTTAGGAGTTTTACTCTTTTGTTTGTTTGTTTTCGTTTTAAGGAGATCATGAAAAAAAAAAAAAAGGGAAAGCTAAACTGCTCTGCACAAGGAATGAAGATAAATGTAAGGAAGAGAAAAGAATAGGCAAAGGATGATTGAGCCTATGAAAGAAAGCACACTGATGTCAAAGCCACGAAAGTAATTGCAAAAATAAAGATAATATTTTAAATTTCTACACACACACACACACAGATACACAAGTCTTATATTGCCCAAACCACCAATAAATTCTGTTAACATATTGCCTGATAATTTCTTATGTGAGAAATTCCTAAGAAGACCAAGGAGTAAGGTTTCAATTCCATATCTAGGCTGACCTGGAAAGAATAGCCATGGAAAGTGAAATGTTAGCGAGGGCGAGTTTGGTGGGCAAGAACTTAGAGATAAGGTTGATCTAAAGAAATAGTCTTCCAGGAACACACAGGAGTTTTGGTTAGGGCTCAGACTTTGGAATAAGACTAAACATCTTTTTGAATATCTACTAACTTCCAAGGTTAAGATATAACAATAAGATAATGACTCCAGTTTCATCTAGCACTTGACCTCACTTCTACGTAAAAGGCTGACAATAGGCATGTTTCTATCTCCAAAGCAGGAATGGGTTCCATCCAGTTACAGATAAGTTTCCAAATATTAAGAAGCCATAAAAGAGTAAGTAGAGGTCCACATATTATATCTTCTATCCTCTTTTATTTCTAATTTATAGAGGGTTAGGATTATTATATTCACCTCTGTTAACAATATTGGATAGTATCCTAAACATTAAACACTGTTTATGAAATGTAAGAGCCTAATTATATATCAAAGAGGGAAAAAAGGATGCATACATCCTCCATGAAGCTGAACTGTATGTGTGACTATGTGTGCTGTGTGAGAAAAGGCCAAGAATAGAAACTGGCTATCTACATGCTATAATCAGGCAGAAGATTCTTCAGAGGAACGTCAAATTGAATCAAATAATCCACGATCAAAGGCAAGTCAGAAACTGAAACAGCAGTGTTAACTCAGTTGACTCAGGTATTATAAAAAGAATGCGTGAAATGATTTGATGTACTACTGCGGATTTCACATCAGGGTCAGAAGGATGCTTATTAAAGTTGCAGTCTGAATTTGATTTTATTACCTGTGCTTATAACATTGCTTGTCTAGAAAATATCTTGTTAACTATTAGTTTACCATCTCTTGTCTGATTGTCTGGAACTTTCCTAGTATCATGTTGACTGAGAGGGCCTTAACATTCCCCTCAGCTTGACTAACGTTAAGCTTCCTCACTGTGGGCCCCTCATTTGCCTTTTCTTAGAGCAATTACTTTAGAAACTTGCAACAGTAATTTCTTTCTCTGCCTTTTCAAGATATAAGTCATCTAAAACTCAGGAATATCTTTTGCAAAGACCTGGGAGCCATCTCTTGAAATGTCATCATAAAGAAAGATACTACCCCTATCACCCAGATTTTATGACTTCTGCAGGAGGGTAGGAGCCCAAATTTGGTAAGTGCCAATTAACAAATACAAATGGCCTAAACACTGTAACCAAACTTCTCCATTCCTTCACCCCTATGGTCCTCCGATATTTTCCATTAGCTAGCACTAGCATTTGAAAATCACCCTGCTTTCCATCTGGGGAATTAGATCGATTTCTTTCCCCTAGTATTGCAATAGTCTTGAATTAGTCTTCCTTGCCTTTATAATAAGTCTTTCTTGTCTGTCTGTTGCAGTATTTCTTTGACAGTGGACTGATCTGTTTTCTCATCTTCCTAAATTGTTTATTCTCTTGATATCAGGTAATATTTTCTAGTTACTTTTAAGCCAGTAAAAGGCTTCCTTTAAATATGAGGTTTAGAATAAATGTAATTGAAATGGGGAGAAGGCAATGGCAACCCACTCCAGTACTCTTGCCTGGAAAATCCCATGGACAGAGGAGCCTGGTAGGCTGCAGTCCATGGGGTCGCGAAGAGTCGGACCCGACTGAGCGGCTTCACTTTTACTTTTCATTTTCATGCATTGGAGAAGGAAATGGCAACTCACTCCAGTGTTCTTGCCTGGAGAATCCCAGGGACGGCGGAGCCTGGTGGGCTGCCGTCTATGGGGTCGCACGGAGTCGGACACGACTGAAGCGATTCAGCAGCAGCAGCAGCAATTGAAATGGAAATCCAACACAGGAGTAGTAAATGATAGATAAACTAAAGAACAAAAATAATCAGAGTAGAATATGAAAATTTAGGTCATTGGATAATATTGCCGACTAAAAACTATCACTTGCCTTCTGCCTCTACAAGGTTTAAGAGACTATCCACTGCATTTGCTGACCTTCAAACACATGCTGAAGTAAGTTCAGGGTGGAGGTCAGGAATGAGGCATTCTGTGTCCTGGGAAAAATTGGCAGACCAAGCCTTCAGATAGATATTTTCAGAAGATTTTATGAGCTCAATTTCTTGCATCTTCTCATATCTAGAAGAGCACTAAAATTGTTAAGAAGACATTTCCTCCTTGTGATCAGCAACAACCTTCTGCCAAAATGTGTGCTTGATTCCATGTGTCCTCCTTCACTAAAAACACATATATGCACCCCACCTTCAGTTCAGTTCAGTTCAGTGACTCAGTCATGTCCGACTCTTTGTGACCCCATGGACTGCAGCCACCAGGCTTCCCTGTCCATCACCAACTCCCGGAGCTTGCTCAAACTCATGCCCATCGAGTCAGTGATGCCATTTAACCATCTCATCCTCTGTCGTCCCCTTTCCCTCCTGCTTTCAATCTTTTCCAGCATTAGGGTCTTTTCCAATGAGTCAGTTCTCATCAGGTGGCCAAAGTAGTGGAGCTTCAGCTTCAGCATCAGTCCTTCCAGTGAAAATTCAGGACTGATTTCCTTTAGGATGGGCTGGTTGGATCTCCTTGCTGTCCAAGGGACTCTCAAGAGTCTTCTCCAACACCACAGTTCGAAAGCATCAATTCTTTGGCATTCAGCCTTCTTTATGGTCCAACTCTCACATCAGTACAGGCTACTGGAAAAACCATAGCTTTGACTAGACAGACCTTTGTCTGCAAAGTAATGTCTCTGCTTTTCAATATGCTGTATAGGTTGGTCATAGCTTTTCTTCCAAGGAGCAAGTATCTTAATTTCATGGCTTGCAGTCACCATCTGCAGTGATTTTGGAGCCCAAAAGAATAGAGTCTGTCACTGTTTCCATTGTTTCCCCATCTATCTAGCATGAAGTGATGGGACCAGATGCCACAATCTTAGTTTTCTGACTGTTGAGTTTTAAGCCAGCTTTTTCACTATCCTGTTTCACTTTCCTCAAGAAGCTCTTCAGTTCCTCTTTGCTTCCTGCCATAAGGGTGGTGGCATCTGCCTATCTGAAGTTATTGATATTTCTCCTGGCAATCTTGATTCCAGCTTGTGCTTCATTCAGCCCTTCATTTCTCATGATGTACTCTGCATGTAAGTTAAATAAGCAGCGGGACAGCCCACCTTATCTCTTTGTTATGCAGAGTAGTTCCTCAGAGCTGTCTCAGAGGCTGTTTCCTGGGCTATTGTCCTCTTTTTGCCCCCAATAAAACGTAACTCACAACTTTCACATTGTGCATTTTTTCAGTTGACAATATCAAAGAATAACTCAATGAAAAAATACTCTCCCACTCTTCACCCTGAACAACACACACACACACACACACACACACACACACACACACACATACAGTGAGAGAGAGAGGAGAGAGAGAGCTTTTAATCTAATGCCCTACACAGAAATGCTCAAGGTTGGAGAATTTGGAAAATTTCTCTGCCAAGTGGAGAAATCTTCTTGATATACGATGTAAAATGCATGAGGATGTTTTTTGAACATAACAGCAGGACTTCAACTATAGAATGCTCAGTGTTGCTATTCTGCTAAGAAGCACTGCTTGTTTCAATAGAGCTACTAGTTTACAACAACAACAAAAAAGCTATAGTATCTACAATGGACAAAAATATAGACACATTAATAAAATTTGATTGTTCATCAGATAAGTGGGTATTTTAGATTTAGAACTCTGAGATTAAAGAAAATCAATCAAAGCAACACAAAACAAAATACATCTAGGAACACATTTGGCTTGTCCATTTTTCTCTTTTAAGAAATGTAACATCCACATTTTGCTCATGAAGAAATGCCTGACTGCGTTTGGTTTGCTAGTTTTCTGGTTTATCATTATTCTGATGATGAAAGCTAAACTGTAAATATAAAATGTATTGACCAATACCATCTAGTTTATTTGGAAACAGCAGGTTGTCTAAGATTCTCCAGAGAAAATTGTAGGCTTCTTTTTCTTCTGTGAATAAGGGTAATTAGAAACATAATGTCCCTTGTGATTGGCGGCTTCCTGGTTGAAACTTCTCAGCAGCAGCAGAAAGTCTTCCAACCTAGATTTTTCTTCCAACAAAGATAAATACTCCATTATCTACTTACTTGTATCAGTTTAACTTAATTCAGCCCAAATCATCCCTCATAAAATTGATTATAATTGTCAGATTTTATTGGACTAAAATCAGTGTTCAGTTCTACTTTTTTTAATCAGTTGTTATCAGGACTGTGAAAATGAGTAGACTGAAATAAAAATAACCCAAATGTATAATCAGATCTTGTGTTTTTATTTCACACAATTTCTTAATAAAAGAAAGAACAATCTAGAGACAATTAGGTTCATGGAGATGGTTTAATTAAATCACTCAGACTATACTAAAAATTCTGTGAACAATATTTGATGATGAATCATTTAAGTTGGAGGTAAATTTAGCCTATTAATGATGGTATTTTTAAGCTGGAAATGACACATGATGTCATCATTCCTACATGACTAGGAGAAATATTTTTCAGTAGTAGAGCTAAATTATTGTAAACTCATATTTAAACAGACTTCCGGACATTTCTCCAGTTTAGAGAAACAAAATTTAACTTGATGTATGTTATTTCCCTCAACCTCCCCCCAAAATGCTCATCATTCACCATGAAGTCCTTCTATTGAACATGATGTAAGTTATTTCTATCTGAAGGTCTTATCTTTATTGCTGTCATAGTGAAATATAAACCAGAGCATGAGACTGAGAAATGCATACTTATTTTTTCTATGTATTTATTTTATAAGTCTTTACATGGCATTCCCAAGTCAGCTGTCATCTATATGTTTTCTCATTTTCACTCATTTAAAAAATAACATTTTTTTTTTTCTATGTCTTGGGAGTTTTGATTTTGTGAAAACCTAGGGTACTTTTAGACTCTCAAGGAATAGTAACAAAGTTCCCTGGAGACTGAAAAACAACAACAACAAACCCCAGTATTTTTAAGATGGATCTATAGTATGGGGGAAAATAAAATAGAAGGATAGATTGAAACTCAAGTAGTTGGGAATTATCAATATATATCTGCAACCTTGAACTTGCTATAGGTACTGAGGCTCACAATCTTTCATCTCCTTGCAAACTCAAGATGAAACTGGTTATTGTTTTAATTTGCAAACTGTGAAAACAGTTCAGGTAAACATTTTTATATGTTTATTAGACATTTAAATTTCTCTTTTTTGAATTAACTACTGTGTTCTTTACCCATTTATCTTTCTAGATGGTCTTTCTATGTAAGTACTTCTAAGCTTTCTTTTGTGTTATTATATATATCTCATTTCTATTAGTTAATTAATCTCTATTAGTTTATTAGCTAGTTTAATAGCTAGTTAACCTCATTTTTATTCTTTTACGTTTCATGCTTAAATTTTACCTTGAGAAAAATGCATTTCTACTGCTTTTAATGGGTGAATTATTAAAATTTTAAAAATATAATAAATTTATAAATTATAACAACTTTATTAATGCAAATAATAAAAATAGATGTTATGGTAGTTTATTTTAAATTTTATAGAATTTAAAATGTATTAGTATTTACTCATCTGTAAAGATGGAGCCAATAATACCCACAGCATGGTACTGAGATAAGTATAACGCATAGTGGAAAAATGGGAGAAAATATTTGCAAACAATGTGACTGACAAGTAATTAATCTCCAAAATTTACAAATAACTCATGAGGCTCAATATCAAGAAAATAAACAGCCCAAACAAAAATGGGCAGGAGACCTAAATAGACATTTCTCTGAAGGAGAAATACAGATGGACAAGAGGCACATGAAAAGATGCTCAACATCATTATTATTAGAGAAATGCACATCAAAATTATGAGGTACCACACCAGTCAGAATGGTCATCATTAAAAAGTCTATAAATAGCAAGTGCTAGAGAATGTGGAGAGAAATGAACTCTCCTACACTATTGGTGGGAATGTAAATTGGTATAACCACTATGGAAAACAGTATGGAGCTTCCTTAAGAAACTAAAAATATAGTTATCATATGACCCAGCAATCCCACTTCTGGGCATATATCCATAGAAAAACATGGTTCAACAGGATACATGCACCCCAATGTTCACTGCAGCATTATTTACAATAGCCAAGATATGAAAGCAGCCTAAATGTTCATCAACAGATGAATGGAAAAAGATGTGGTACATATATACAATAGAATATTATTCAGCCATTATAAAGAATGAAATAACACCATTGGCAATAACGTGGATGGACAAGTAAGTCAGACAGTGAAAGACAAATATTATATGATATTGCTTATATGAGGAATCTAAAAATAAATGATACACATGAATTTATTTAGAAAACAGAAACAGACTCACAGACTTAAAGAACAAAATTATGATTACCAGGGGAGAAGAGTGGGAGAGGGAGGGAAAGATTGAGAGTTTGAGCTTGACATGTACACACTGCTATATTTAAAACAGATAACCAACAAGGACTATAAAGCACAGGAAACTCTGCTCAATACTCTATAATAATCTAAGTTGAAAAATAATTTGAAAAAGTATAGATACACATATGCTGCTGCTGCCGCTTCATTGCTTCAATCATATCCGATTCTTTGTGACTATGGACTGCAGTCCGTTGGGCTCCTCTGTCCATGGGATTCTACAGGCAAGAGTATTGGATTGGGTTTCCACACCCTCCTCCAGGGGATCTTCCTGACCCAGGGATCGAACCCGGATCTCCTGCATTGCAGGCAGATTCTTTACTGCTGAGCCAACAGGGAAGCCCAGACACAAGTATATGTATAACCAAATTACTCTGTTGTATACCTGAAACTAATACAATATCATTAATCAACTATACTTCAATATAAAATAAACATAAAAAATAAAGGAACTAGCATGACATGCATTAGTTCAGTTCAGTTCAGTCATGCATTAGTGGGGTGTGAAATGTTACTCTGGGAAATGGCAAAGAGATTAATGTTACTAGAGCAGGTTCCTGATATGAGGAAAGAGGAATGACAGAAGATGAAATTACATTAGATTAAGGGTAGATGGTAGGTATTTTGTATGTGATTAAGAACTTAGACTTTATCTTACAGGCAACCGGAAATCATCAAAGGTGTACCTATACAAAAAAGATCACTTCAAAAATATTTGGGAACAGTTTGTTATCTGAGAGAGAAAACACTCTTTTCAAGCTTTTCAAACTTAAGTCATTTTACAAGACCACCTATTTGCAGAAATGCCACACTTATGAACTTAAGTCCCATGTTTCTCTTGATCATTCACAAATTGCCAATTTTTGAAGCCTAAAATATGAACATATAAATGTTTCTAAAAGGTTGTTAACCACCATTCCACATTGTCTTCTTTTAGAGACTGAAAACCCTCTCAAGTAATAAGAACATTTTAATATCTCAATAATTTTAATCTACACACAGAAGGAGGCAGGGTTCACAGGAAAAACCACAGTTATTTGGATTAGGGTATGTCTCTTGGTGACAGACTGCCAACAGGGAGCTATATGGTTTTGACAAAGTCAGTCTTCTTCTATGGGCCTCAGTTGTCTTATACATGACATGAGAAAAAAAAAAAAAATGGACTAGATAGTTTTTCTAAAGGCCCTCTCTTTTTAGGTTTAGAACTTATACATTTTAGGTCTCTGTTCTAAGGACCAATTTCTATGTCCAACAAATGACACTGGCTTGATATATAATTTAAGTCAACTGAATTTGACAAAAGATTCAATCCATTAGTGGAAGAAAATGGTGTCTGAAGGTATCCAGTTTCATTTATAGATCACAAATATGCAGATTTCCATTTAGGACCTTATGAAGAATGGTTATTCCATCATCATGACATTACAGAACATTCAAGGTTTGGGTGGAGAAGAGGGAAGAAGAAGAGGATCAATTCAGCTCCTCTTAATTAGCAATTGGAAATGCTTAATTAGCAATTGGAAGTGTGATTCTGAAGTTCAAAAATACTTTTTCTCTGGAAAGATAAATTTGAGAGTCATTGTAGAAGTGGTAGCTGAGGAAACGTGGGTGGCTGGGAAAGCTCAGGGAAGCTTGTGCAGTTTTAAAAGAGAAAACAAGGGCGGTAGAACAAGCTCAGAAAGATGATACAGTTCAGAGGTAGGAGGAACACCAGGAGAGAACAGGTGAGAGCTCCCAAGGTAAGAGTTGGTCACAAGATTACTACTGTCACATGCTACACAGGGCAAGAAAGAAAAGGAAGCTTTGGACGCTGCAATTTCAGAGGGCCAGTGATAGCCTTGCACAAGTTTCAGTGGAACATGGAGAAAGCAAGATCACAGGAGGCTGAGAACTTATTTTAACTTGCACTGAGAATCTGTGTGGTGTTTTGACAAAATCAAAGATTTTCTGGCTATTATAAACAGTAAATTTATATAGCACTTTTCAAAGTCAGTGGGGATATATTCCAGCCATCATTTATGTTTAGTAAGAAGTTACACAAATAATAGCAAGGCATCTCCCAGAGATGCAAATTGGGGCACTTTTTCCCTCAGTATTCCATTTCTAGAAGGCAACTGATGTGTGGAAAGATTGATTGATGTCCAAGAGTGAAACATTATTTTAATAAGTTGGAAACCACATAAAACCCCATAAATAAGGGAATGGCTAAGTTGAATATGATAAAATATCATTCACATTATACAAAATATTTAGCCCCATGGGGAAAATATGATATAATATGTAAATATATACTATTTCATGCAAAAAATCAGAATATCAAATAGCATGTCCAGAATGATTGTCTAATCTGGTGTTTTAACAAAATCACTAAAAAGTACATACACAGAGAAGGCAAGAAAATACATTAAATTTTAAGAGTAGTTTTCTCTGAATGGTAATACTATGGTTGAGTTTAATTTTATTCTTAGTGCTTTTCAATTTTTTACATTTTCAGATAAAATATGTATTGCTTTTATTAATAGAAAAAGTTCATTGACTTCTACTTCTAAAAGGCTAAAGGAAGGAATAATAGAAAAATAGAACAATATTAATCAAAGTAAAGCAGAAAATTTTTTCTTTCTGAAACACACACATAAACACATCCAGTTAATAAATACAAATCCACGTGGGTGTATGCACTACATATACACACACAGAAACACACAGGTGAGTGCACACTTCTTCCTTTAGCATAGAAGAAGTAAAATATATTCTACTTGCTATTTATGGAATTTGGGCAGACTCAGCCCTCACTCCCAGATTTGGCAAGTTAAGTGACTTACCTCTGGCTTTAGAACAAAGGTTAAATAGGTTTGACAACTGTTTAAAACTAATGTTGCTAAAGTATGCTTTTAATAGTACTCAAGTGTAAAATACACAAAATAGATAGCTAGTAGGAGTGGGTAAGATGTCTCTTCAGAAATTCCAACTGGTAATTATTTTAGATGTTTAAATAATGAGGTTTAATGGATTATATCTTCTGAAGAATATATGCCCTGATTTAACCCAACTGAGACAAGGGTGAAGCTATATGACAATTGATTTCATAAAAATGGGAAATCATGAAACTACCTACCAAATTGTTTAGTGCCTTTATTTATAAACATCGAGGGATTATTTTAAGTCTTCATTTAAAACCTGTACCTTATTTTCCTCCATTTTTTCCAGCTAATCAAAAATAGGGATCAGATCAAATTATATCTGCATGCTGTTAACATATTTTGAATCTCAAGATCTATAGACCTGTATCAATTTTCACTGCCCTTCATTCCATCTAAATGTGCTAAGTTGTATGGCTGGAAGGTTGGGCAGAAGACATGGGAATAGGGTATAGTCTTTGAAAACAGGTAGATTGTACCTCAAAAGGTTTATAAATATTCACAAGTGAAATGAAAACTTTATTATGCTAGCTCTTAATACAAAGAATGTTAAGTGGAGACATATTAAGAATTATTTTTGTATGCACTAGATACATGCTGAAACATAATACCCCAAGTTCAAAATACTATGGCTAGTTTTATGTAAGGAAACTATTATATAATTTAGCATTGATTATAATTCCTCTGCTCCTATTTTCTGACTCTAAGATATAAAACAGAATGAAGCATTTCTGGCAAATGTCTCAAGGAGTTCTAGAGCAGCACCATGAACCATAAAACAGTCATCCTCAGCCCCACAGATAGCAAGCAAGTCGATCTGTCAGTGGTGGTGGTAATGGTTTTCAAGGCCTATAAACATTTAACCAGATGTTCTGTCTATAATACTTTGAACATGAGCCATAATTGCTCTCACAATGATAAAGTCAAATGCAAATATTGTTAGCTTTAATATTTCAATGTTTCATCTTTAGAGGCTGGGACATGGCCCAATCCTTTGTATGTTGATGAAGCATTAAGGTTTGAAGATGGGTAGGGATTTCTGGGAGGCAAGGCTATTAATGGGAGTGGGTGCAGGAACCCCAGCCTTGGGGGTAGAACAGAGAAGGTGAAAAGGTGGAAGGCTGTGTCTTGGGTAAGAGTGAGCCTTGATGTCAGCTGCTGGATGCAGGAATGGGCCAGCATGTGGCTTACAAATATCTGAAGCAGCAATATTGCAGGAGTTGTTGACAAGGTAGAACATGGGTCTGAACTGAAGTGAATATGTTGGAACAATGAGAATTAGCTAATGGTTGTATAGGAAAGATGAAAAGATCCCCAGATCCAGTGGCATAATGTTGGAGTGTGATAAGATAGGTGATATGGTACGCTGGGCTGAGCGTAAGAATGCAGAGGGAATCTTCTACAAAAGAGGAAATCTGCATGAGAGCCACATATTAAATATGCATCATTTATATAATACACACAATCTAAAAATAAATATTGACACTTTTAATGAAATGCTTCTAACACTATATAAATTATTTATACCAAATAATTTTATTTTAGGGCTTGTTTTGGTCCAGAAGAGTGTTATTTTCTCTGCAGGTTTCTTAAGTTATATTAGGCATAGTTTAGAATTGCATATTCTAAATACTTTTTTGTCTCCTAAAATAACTTTAAACTTGTATTAAGTGGGGTAATAGATATAAAAAACTGAATGGCAGTCACTGAAAACCTACAAATAATCTTTGTTATTCCTACAAAAAAAATCCTAATAAAAGGAAGTGATAACATCAGGAAGCATAAATTGGTTTTGTATTATTTCCAGTAAATAACTAAATAAGGCTGCTTGGGAGGCAGGGCAGAGTTGGATGGATTTTGCTATCCATCATTCCATTTCCTGAAACTAGTATACCAAAAGGCTGTTAGTTTATTTTGAAGCAAACTAAGGAAAGACTTGTGAAATGACCCATTCTTGCTCCTCACAATCCATAAAAATAAACACATTTCCTAAGTAAATCATTCACTGCTTCTGCTCTGAGACATTCACTCATGGGTGAAGGAATGAAGGAATCCACATTTACAGACCTGTCTGATAAAGCTTCCCTCAGCTGCGTTTATGTCCATCTCCTAAAGTTGATCAATCACTCTTTCCTTAGTGCCACACCTCTAGCCTATTACTTAGTCAAATAATATTTATCATTCTACAGTATGTGATTTATTTTCATGTTTGTTTCTCATCCAGACTGTGAGTTATTTGAGAATAAGACAAAGTCTTATTCATCCTAGTGTTTCCAACCCACGGCACAATACTTAGTACATAATAGGTGCTTAATGAGTGCTGATTCATGTACATGTATTATTCACTAGATAACACCATAATCCTGTGAGGCAGACATTACTGTGCTTATTTTATTGATTAGGAGACAGGCTTGAAGAGAGTGGATTGCCTACAGTCACAAAGACTTCAATGGTAGAGTTTAGATGGTAAGTTTTTACATTTCATCGGTTCTAACATGAATTTTTCTTTTCACATTTAAAACAGCTCTGAAAATTGAGATGTATTTCACCTCTGATGGCAAATTTTAATCACTGTCATCAGGCAGCAGTTGTCGCTGTTGTGTGTTTGAGGACCTGGTGATGGATCGCCACATTGCTGTCTTTTCAATTGAGTTAGGGGCATGGTTGGTCCAGCACATGATGAGCTTAACTGCTGTTTAAAATATCTTCCAAAAGATTATATTATGATTCACCCTGAAACAAAATTTATTGCAGATGCAGAAAGAAATGCAATAGAAAAGTAGATTATAAACAAGACACTGGTGAAGCAAATATAAATAATTGAAAGAAGGGTTGAAATTCCATATTTTCTTGCTAAGCAATAACTGAGTACATCAGGGAATCTGTCAGAGGATACACAGACAGACGAAGCTGTGTTAATGATTTGTTGGAGTCAGTCAGCAAGATGTAAGGGTCCTAGAAGGCACAGAAGATGAAGTGAGAGGAAAACTCAGACCACTGATGCATTCAACTGAAAAAGAGAACAACTACGGCAACGATGAGGAGGACTATCCGTGGCATTCAACAAAACTTTCTATGAGGATGGAAATGGTCTAGAGTCTGTACTGGCACCGCTGCTGACACCTGTGGCTAAGAATGTGAAATACTGCCAATGTGACTAAGAAAACGAATTTTAACTTTACTTTAATTAATTTAAACATACATAACCACAGTTGCTAGAGGCTACTCTATTGGATGGTATAAAACTAGACTGTGCTTTGTAAACCAATCTTCCTGCTCAGTTAAGTCTGATGGTACAGTAAGTTTCAGTATTCTGATCTGGAAAGTGCAAATATCATCTATTTTAAAATGTCATCGCGTGGGTTTAATGAGACGTGATGATGGATTACACTTAGCATATAAGTCTGGCATATGATAAGTGAGAGGAAATGAAGGTAGTATGTGCTAGGGAGAGTAGGACTACTAGTAATTATAGTAATAACAACATTTTATCCTTGCTGATAAACAGCAAGGAAGGTTTTAGCACTGCAATAAAAAGCAGATCATAAAGGAATATCTCCCCTCACGTCAAAAAAGATGGAAAGTTGCTTAGAAGTTCATTATAGACATTAGGCTACATGGATTCTCAGTAAATACTGATTAGCCTGAAATTTCCAGAAGGTGAATTAGTGCACATGCAATGCTTCTGTGTACGTATCTGCATTTTGAAAATTCAAGTTCAAGTGACTTGGGCCCACCTTCTAACTCTTAAAGTGATGCCAGATCAATCTGAGCATCCATGGGTACTAACAAGGTACTAACAAGTACCTTGTTAGTACAAAGAGGAATATTTGTATAACAGGAATATTGTACTACAATATTAGTAGTAAGAGGAATATTATGTTTGGCAAGAGGAAACTTGGATAAATGCTATATAAAGAAGGATGTCCTGCTGAGCCTATAATAAAGTCTAGGCTGTTTTAGAGTGTGTGTGTAACTCTTCTGGAATCTGTTGATCTATTTTCATTCGTTGATCTATTTTCATTAGTTAATATGCATCTAGGTGCATACAGGCTGGGGTGTGTGTGTGTGTGTGTGTGTGTGTGTGTGTGTGTGTGTGTGTGTGTGTGTGTGTGTGTGTGTGTGTGTGTGTGTGTGTGTAGGGAGGCAGAGGCTAATAAGGGCAATGAAGACTGAAATAGGATAACATCTTGGCATCTACATCCACCCAATGAAAGAGTCTAAAGCCATTAAGGAGAGAGAGGTTAAGAAGAGAAACTGAAAGAGGTGATTTTTAGGAAATGTATCATTCTCTTGGTATTGAGTCTGGGATTGAACAATGCCGCCTTTTTAGGCAAGAGGGTTCAGGAGGTCGAACCATTTTCTCAGCCTTTGCAGAGAATCCAAGTCACTTTAACATCTGGGAGACCAGCAGCTTTGGGAACAGTGAAAGACAGTGCCTTACGCACATCCATTAGCAGTGTGATGGACACCATGGGAAAAGGCTCTGCTGAAGATGCCGCAAGCAGATTCATAAGAAGAGAACACTAACAAGGAGACTCTCAAATTGCACAGAAAGAAGTGATCTGAGCTTGCACAGGGGGTAATGCTGACAACCCACACTGTTTATAGTATCTCAGAAACACTTGTGGAAGGTTTCAGAAAGGGAGCTGAGGGCCTATTGATCAGAGAGAGACTGGTATAAACAGGCACTAATTTTAAGGTGACCTAATTTGTCCTCATTGGATGGTGATGCCAGAGGACACGGGGGCATGCTAGCTGTTTTGTTACTTTAGAGTTCCTGTTATTATTCAAACCTTTTAGAGTTTCTATAGTAGTCTGCCATGATGATTTAGGGTGGAGTTAGTCCAGGGTAGTTTTGGCCCTAATAAAGGACTGTTTGTTGAAAGTCTGCTCATCATTTGCCTTTTTATTGCTACCAGAACAACAGTAACTAGGATCACTAAATCTAACACTTGAACAACAGTCCTTCAGAGGGCTTAACAGTGGCAATTACCAAACAGTACACACCAAAGGTTCTTGGCAGGAAGTAAGGAACAAGAAGTAAAGAACTACTCCATGAACTGAAAATTTTGAGGAGTGCTTCCAATAAAAAAAATATGTAAATTTAAAAAATGGGAGAGTCATCAGAACAAACTGTCCCCTTGAGAAATAAAAAGCAAATTAAGTTTAATAATATACCAAGTCTCTTCTAAGAGCTCTCTATTTAAAATGAAATCTAGATGATAACAACCTACAAATGTTGAAATGAAAAAGTTTACCTTTTCTGGAAAAGGGCATATTGCTTGAAAGTCCTATTTCACTGATGCTTTCCTATTCTCTGGGAATGAACAGTTACAATATAAAGATAGCTTTGGGACATCTATTTTCTTCTATTCTTTAAGTCTGATGGCTCAGTTCTAATTATCACTTATACCAAAATTTTACCCAGAAGTACTGTTCAGACCTTGGCCATGTAATTTGACTTAACAACGTTGAAATATGACTTAACTAGTACTAAGCAAAGTCATGAGTTCAAACCTTACCTTAATGATGAATTTTTGAACTATAAGAAAGATCAGAAAAGAGAGCAAAAGGAAGGTGGAAAGTTGGAATTATACAGGTCAAAGGTAATAGACCAAAAGGTGATCATAAGGTATTCCAAGTTCAGTTGACAAACGTGTGTGTGTTAGTTGTATCCAATTCTTTGCGACCCCATGGACTGTAGCCTGCTAGGCTCCTCTGTCCATGGAATTCCCCAGGCAGGACTACAGTAGTGGGTTGCTATTTCTTTCTCCAGGGGATCTTCCTGACCCAGGGATGGAACTCAGGTCTCCTGCATGTAGGCAGATTCTTTACTGTCTGAGCTACCAGGGACATACATAAACCACTAGGGCCAGATGGCACTCACCCAAGAGTTTCAAAGGAACTCAAGGGTGAAACTGTGGAGCCACTGGCCAAACTTGTAAACTGTTATTGCAAACAGTCACCTTGCCAGAGGACTGGGAGATTCTGATGTGATCCCTATCTAAAAGAAGGACTCTTGAGAAACCCTGGAAACAAGATGATGATCTGCAAGACTATTAATAGCTTTCCAGGCATAAAAGATGGGGAGAATAATTTTAAAAAGAGTCATTCCACTGAATATCTTTATGTATCTAATTGGTGGAGGTAAAAGCTGTACAGTTTTGGTAAGAGGAAATCATACCAATGTGGTCTCTTTGGAGTTTTTGAGGTTTCAGATGGCAATTATGTGGCCAATAGAGACAAAATTTCCTTTTTTTTTTTCTTGAGGACATTTGAAAAGATTTACCTATAATGGCTTTGCAAAAACACACATGGAGTTAGCATGGAGTTGGAGAAATCTTCTGTCACATACTAAAAACTAGCACTGATAGAAAACACAGACAGGGTTCATAAGGAACATTTTCTTTGATGTATATTATAGTGGTTGTGAGAAACAGTCTTATTTTCATAAATGGATCTGAATGGGAATATAGCATAGATATTTTGAATGGACAAATTTTCTTAAGTTCCAGTCAGAAGGGAAAAATCAAGCCGAGATGCCAAAACTGGGAAATTTCAAAAGGTCCATACTATTTCTGTCCTTTATTGTGCTCATCTTTGTATGAAATGTTCCCTTCATATCTCTAATTTTCTTGACGAGATCTCTAGTCTTTTCATTCTATTGTTTTCCTCTTTACTTTGCACTGATCACTGAGGAAGGCTTTCTTATCTCTCCTTGCTATTCTTTGGAACTCTGCATTCAAATGGGTATATCTTTCCTTTTCTCCTTTGCCTTTAGCGTCTCCTCTTTTCTCAGCTTCCCTTGTGGCTCAGATGGTAAAAGCATCTGCCTCCAATGCAGGAGACCCGGTTGTAATCCCTGGGTTGGGAAGATCCCTTAGAGAAGGAAATGGTAACCCATTCCAGTATTCTTGCCTGGAAAATCCCATACCAGGTTCCTCTGGTAGGTTACAGTCCATGGGGTCGCAAAGAGTTGGACATGACTGAGCAACTTCACTTTTCTTTCACTTTTTTATCAGCTATTTGTAAGGCCTCCTCAGATAACCATTTTGCCCTTCTGTATTTCTTTTTCTTGAGGTTGGTCTTGATCACTGCCTCCTGTACAATGTCACAAATGTCCATCCATGGTTCTTCAGGCACTGTATCAGATCTAATCCCTTAAATCTATTTTTCACTTCCATTGTATAACTGTAAGGGATTTGATTTAGGTCATACCTGAATGGTCTAGTGGTTTTCCCTACTTTCTTCAATTTAAGTCTGAATTTGGCAATAACGAGCTCATGATCTGAGCCACAGTCAGCTCCCAGTCTTGTTTTTACTGACTATATACAGCTTCTCCATCTTTGGCTGCAAAAATATAATCAATCTGATTTTAGTATTGACCATCTGGTGATGTCCAGGTGTAGAGTCTTCTCTTGTGTTGTTGGAAGAGGGTGTTTGCTATGACTAGCGCATTCTTTTGGCAAAACTCTGTTAGCCTTTGCCCTGGTTCATTTTGCACTCCGAGGCCAAATGTGTCTGTTACCCCAGGTAGCTCTTGACTTCTTACTTTTGCATTCCAGTCCCCTATAATGAAGAGGACATCTTTTTTGGGTGTTAGTTCTAGAAGTCTTGTAGGTCTTCATAGAGCTATTCAACAACTTCAGCTTCTTCAGCATTACTGGTTGGGGTATAGACTTGGATTTCTGTGATATTGAATGGTTTGCCTTGGAAATGAACAGAGATCATTCTGTCATTTTTGAGACTGCATCCAAGTTCTGCATTTTGGACTCTTGTTGACTATGATGGCTACTCCATTTCTTCTAATTGATTCTTGCCCACACAAGTAGATATAATGGTTATCCTAGTTAAATTCACCCATTCCAGTCCATTTTAGTTCACTGATTCCTAAAATGCTGATGTTCACTCTTGCCATCTCCTGTTTGACCACTTCCAATTTGCCTTGATTCATGGACCTAACATTCCAGGTTCCTATGCAATATTGCGCTTTACAGCATCGGACCTTGCTTCTATTACCAGTCACATCCACAACCGGGTGTGGTTTTTGCTTTGCCTCCATCTCTTCATTCTTTCTGGAGTTATTTCTCCACTCTTCTCCAGTGGCATATTGGGTACCTACCAACTTGGGGAGGTCATCTTTCAGTGTCCTATCTTTTTGGCTTTTCATACTGTTCATGAGGTTCTCAAGGCAAGAATACTGAAGTGGTTTGCCGTTCCCTTCTCCAGTGGACCATGTTTTCTTACCACAATTAAACAAACAAACAGACACCAACAATAGAGTTGAGGTTTTAGATAATGTATGTCTCTCTACCTAAACAGGCAGAATATAATGTCAACTTTGTTATGTACAAGTGCTTTTTGTGACAATATGAAATCTTGGCATAATTTATTTTTTCACTTATCACTTGATGTCATTATTTTCTCACTTCTTAGGATAATTTTCAATATCCTATTTCTAGAGCATGAATGTAATGTATAAAGCCATGAAAACAAGGCACCCATGTGGCTGACATACATTTTCTTTAGTTATATACATGAGAACTGAACCAAAGAGAAATGCATTTTCCCAAATTCATACAGTTTTAAAGGTAGAAATAAGGTGAAAACCAATGTTAATTTTAAACTAAATGCTGTGCTCATGATAGGGGGCTCATTAATATCTCATTACTTAGTTCAAATTTATTATTAAAAAATATAGTCTTTCACAAAACAGACTCTTGCTTCTAACAGTACAATTTCAGCTATTAACTACTCAGTCATATGGGTCTTCTACTTCCTTTTCTCCCAAAAAAACCATTAACCCTTTCTCATTAGGCTTCCTTTCTGTCAACTCTAAGAGCTGAACATGTTAATAGATTCAAGAAAGCTTTCTTAAAACTACTTTTTCATCTATTGATATTATTTATTAAAATAAGTTAAAAGCATTTTTTTTTTTGGTTGTAAATAAATGTAACACTTGAATAACTGTCCTTCAGAGAGCTCAACAATGGCAATCACCAAACAGTACACACCAATGGGCTTCCCTTGGTGGCTCAGACAGTAAAGAATCCACCTGCAATGTGGGAGACCAGGGTTCAATCCTCAAGTTGGAAAGATCCCCTGGAAAAGGGAACAGCTACCCACTTCAGTATTCTAACCTGGAGAATTCCATGGACTGTATAGTCCATGGGGTTGCAGGGAGTTGGACATGACTGAGCAACTTTCACCTCACACACCCATGGTTCTTAGCAATGGAATCTTTGCAACTTCCTGAAACAATTTTGAAGAGAAAAGCCTAAGAGAAGGCAGAGGTGTGTCCCCCAAAGTGGTACAATTAATCTGTTTCCTGAGGTTCTCCCCAGTAGACCACCAGTCCTTCAAGTCTTGAAATTTTTTAGGACTTATAACTCTAGTAAAACACAAAGACATATGGTATGACTGTTGGGGGAGAAGAGATTTTTCTCTATCCTTCCAGGATCTTCTGGCTGGTCTAAGAATTAAATGCCATGAAATAGATTAACAGGAGAAAATCATACAGAAGTTTAATAACATGTCTACACAGGAGAGACCCTGGAAAACAGAGTAACTCTCCAAAATGGCTGAGCCCCTCAACTTAAATACCATCTTCAGCTGAAGACAAAAGAGTGTTGAGCATGGGGGGAGTCAGTTGGGAAGTTGCCAGGAAAAGCACAGTAAACAAGGGTGATTGTGATATAGATTCAAGTCACTGCCTTCTCCATTGAAATGCTTTTCTAAACTTGGTCACCTTCCTCATCCAGGTACAGAGAGAGGGAAATACTCACAAACAGAGAATTCCTACAAATGCTTCTTACAAAAGGGTAACTCCTACTTGGTTTTCTGAATTTTTCCCACATCTGCTGTTTCTTAGAAAATAACTAGCTTAAAGTAATGAATATGCCAAAGAGACATATTTTGGGGTAGCAAATTCTGCTTCCCTACAGGGTAAATGGCCATGTGTTCATAACTGACACCTCAAAGAGGATAGCTTTACAACCAAGATTACTAGTATGAAACAAAATTCATATATTATGGCAAGAAAGGAAAAAATTAAACACAAATATCTTTCTCTGTCCTTTGGCCTCCTTCTCCCCCATACTGCATACTGTATATCTGCATTATTCAATATATAGTGTGTATATTGCTTTTGTATCAACCAAATCTTCCTCACCAGCAGAATACCTGTTCAACCATAAAGAGAAACAATCTCCTATCATCAATAAGACAATACCTTAAAAGGTAACATTCTTTCTTGATCTTGAAAGGGGTCAGAGACTCTTAGATTGTGGAAACTGTCAATACATCATTCAATATATAGCCCTCTGTCTCAAAAAAACTTATATAACTGTGCCTTGACTTAGAATGTGTGAGAGCTTTCTGCAATGCTATTCTCAGGTTATAATCCTCCATTTGGCTTGAATGAAATTTTCCATTTATTTCTTGGATCAATTTTTCACTGACACTAGTGAATAAGTTCTTCCAAGTTCATCAGGAGGGGATCCTAGGGAAAGAGAATGGCAGAAAACGACTGTGTTCAGAGTGAGTAACTCATAGTTTTCCCTAGGTTTGCTCTGGCATATAGGTTCAGTTTCTCTGTGAGAATTTCCTCTTTGGAATCAGTGAGGTATGTATTTTTTTAAAGCAAAAGAAAACACCTATTTTGTTTATGAATACCTTTATTACACTCCCTGCTGATTCAATGAACTTTTGATTAGCCTCTATGATTACTAACTTCATTTAGGGGAATGTGTGCATGAGTGGTTTCGTAGTAATTATTTGAGACATTTGCAAATAAGAGGACTTTCAAAAGCTGACTGAAGGTGTGAAGGCAGAGCACAGTTTGCCTGTTTCTTTTGACTTTCTTTAGATGCTAGTAACTGCTAATTAGAGAGAGCAAGGAAAGCAGTGGTTGGTAACTCACTTTTAAAATTCAGTCTGATTATAATATGGAAGCTGACTGTCCCCTTTCAAAGGCTAAATGAAAAACTGCTAAAGCAGTTTTGACTATTTATCAGGTATTTTATTGACTTTCCAAATCATATTAACAGTTTTACATGTAGGTGTTTAATCAAAAACTTTTTTTCCAAATTATTTATGCAAACGGTCAGTCAAAGCAAGAAAAATAAAATCTTGGAAATGAAAGAATGGCAGGTGGTAGATAACAAAGTTGATCTCAGATGCTATGTCAAGTATAGATCCCGTAATTCTCACCTTGTGTTTTATTTGTAAGGGAGGAGAACTGGCCATCCCAAAAGTTGCCTTGTTGCCCATTTCTCAGAGCACTGAGGAGATCCAAGGGATTTAGCACTTGGAAAACCTGGAGAGTTTGGGAGGAGAACTAAGCTCCATACAGAAGGCAACGCTGCTGAAGGAAAAAAACACTGACAGACCAGGATACTGTGTTCTGCCCTTTGTCAAGCTGTGTGAGTGCATTTGTGGGTGTATGCAGTTTCTCCATCTCTGCCAGTCTCTGCTACTTTTCATGAGGCTCCTGAGTATCAGGTGAACCCTTGATATCCCTTCTCACAGTGATTCTATCTTGTGTGTGTTTGAACTTTCCTCAAAGCTTTTTGAATTCTTAAAAAGAAAAGAAAAATCAGGAAGTCAGAATTACCCCAAATCTTTAGTGTTTATATTCCTTACCTAATGGGTAAAAGTGAAATAAAACTGATTTTTAAAAACTGGGCAACTATTTCACATTTCATATAAGACAGCAGGCTTAAGTACTAAATTAACTTATTGAAACTAATATTAAAGCATTAAATTATACTTTAGAAAGGGTAGAAAAATTTATAAAATGGAAAATGAAGTCACTTACATAATTTGGATGATTATAGCTGAATATATCATTAAAAAAGATAGAAAATTTGAAAATTTCAGAGAACTAAAAATTCAGCCACTTTGAAAATTTGGCTGAATATAGCCAGATATTCTGTGCATTGGTAGAAAAAATAACCCATACAAGCTTTGCAAAAATATCAGGTAAAAACTAATTTTTCCCTTGCCAAAAACAAATTACACTTGGCCTCATGAAACAGAAGCATGACAATTCTGTAATTTATGGATGTTATTAACTCCTCTGATAATTAGATGGTAATAATTATAGGGTTTCCCTAGTGGCTCAGATGGTAAAGAATCTGCCTGCAATGTGGGTGACCTGGGTTCGATTCCTTAGTTGGGAAGATACCCTGGAGAAGGGCATGGCAACCCACTCCAGGATTCTTGCCTGGAGAATCCCCATGGACAGAAGAGCCTGGTGGGCTACGGTCCATGGGGTTGCAAAGATTTGGACATGACCAAGTGACTAAGCACACGATCATAAGACTGTGCAATTAAAGCATTTTCCAGATTCTACTTCTAACCATGCTTAAAAGCAGAAGTAGACAAATTCTCATGTTTCAATTCTAGTCAGTGAAACTGAGGACAAGAGGGTTGTGAAAGGATCACGGTTCTCAAGAACATAGGCTTGGTGTGATTTCTTTGAATGTGCTAAATCATGTATTTCTTCACTATTGATTTGTGTGATAATTATTACTTGTTAAGTTTTTGAAAAAAATCTGATAAACAGATTTAGTAATCAATCACCTTCGATGAAACTACTCAATATTTCTCAAACGACAAAGATTTAGTCTGTAGATAGACACAATCTACCAAATTTATTCAAACTATTTCCAGTATAGTTTGTTGGTCTCCTATTGATATTTATTGCATTGTACTATATAGTTTAAAATATCACATAATCAAATGTACTGAAAATCATTCTTTCATTATGAATAAAAAATAATTGTTTAATACTCTTATATAAAATACTCATTCCCATTGTTAATAGTACTAGCAATGGGGTAAGTATGAACACCCTGTGACAAATACTTAATATCAGATAATGTTAAAATCTCATTTTAGTTCAAAATTTTAACCCTTGCCCTAAGAACTTTTGAACTGTAACTAAATAATTATGTATTAAAATAACACAGTTGGTTACTTGCTTGTAATTCTCAAGTTTATTCTTTAGTGGAGTAGCTTACAAACAATACAAACGTTAGCGTACCTCTGTACTTGTTTATACCTGATTCGTTTTCCACCAATGTTGATAACTAGGCAAATATCTATCTATCTATCTACCTACCTACCTATCTACAAAAAGCAGGCCAAAGGAACCCAAAGGAGATGATTGGACCTGGGGCAGGAACAACAATTTGGTCACCAATGCTTTCTATTTTAAAGATTTATAATAAAAAATGGAAATGATGTAAAAACTTCATATATTGAAGTATGGGGAAGTCATTCAATAAAGCCATTTAACTTAAACTTTACTGACCAGAATGGCCTGTTTTGTGGCCTTTTGAACATGCACTGTATATCTGCTTTGGTCACTGAGGAGAAGAATGCATCTGAAATTTAAAATGGAGTAGCTGTACTTCTGATATAAAACTCGATAACCATTGCGGATGTGATTTCAGACAATTACAAACTATATTGTCGAGAATTTGAATTTTCTAATCAGTGTCAGACTCAGGATGTCACCAGCCATTCTCAAAGCAATGTCTGCTGGTAGGTGGCAATTGTAACCGTGTGGCCTCAAGGTCTTGTCTTGGAACTATTAAATTTTTAGACAATGAGACTACTTTAGATCAGATATTAGCAGAAAAGGGAGACATGGGTAGTGGCCAATACCTTCTGTTATGTATATAAAATACCACATCCAAAGTTAAAACCTTAGATAAAATTGGGCTCCAAAATCACTGCAGATGGTGACTGCAGCCATGAAATTAAAAGATGCTTGCTCCTTGGAAGAAAAGCTATGAACAACCTAGACAGCATATTAAAAAGCAGAGACATTACTTTGCCAACAAAAGTCCATAGTCAAAGCTATGGTTTTTCCAGTAGCCTTGCATGGTGTGAGAGTTGGGCCATAAAGAAAGCTGAGTGCCACAGAACTGGTGCTTTTGAACTGTGGTGTTGGAGAAGACTCTTGAGAGTCCCTTGGACTGCAAAGAGATCAAATCCTAAAGGAAATCAGCCCTGAATATTCATTAGAAGGACTGATGCTGAAGCTGAAACTCCAATACTTTGGACACCTGATGAGAGAAATGACTCATTGGAAAAGACCCTGATGCTGGAAAAGATTGAAGGCAGGAGGAGAAGGGTAAGACAGAGGATGAGATGGTTGGATGGCATCACCAACTCGATGGACATGAGTTTGAGAAAGCTCCAGGAGTTGGTGATGGACCGAGAAGCCTGGCGTGCTGCAGTCCATGGAGTCACAAAGTGTCGGACATGACTGAGTAACTGAACTGAACTGAAAACCTAGTTCCTTTACAGAGTTTATGATTAAACTCTCTATCCAAAAAGTGATTCCCTTTCTTGTCAGACACCCATTTGCCTGATGATTGAGGAGTATCAAAGAAAGGGGATTTGTAACCAAGCAAGACCCTATGGGGCCTCCCTGGGGCCCCTTTCCTTTATTCTCTGCTTTAGTTTCTCCCTGAAGTACCCAGATAACAGTATATGACACATATTCCTGAGTTATTTTACAGATGTGAAAATTCCCATCAAATGGAAGGTGTTAACTACTTGATGACCATAAGCATAGAGCCCCCAGGCTTACTGGATTGACAATGCTAACCCCTGTGACACCACCCTGTTACCTCACCATCAGCCAATCAGAAAATTGTGCACAACATTATTACATGTCCTGTGACCCCCTTCCCACATCTTGTCTTTAAAATGATTTCCTGAAACCAATTGGAGAATTTGAGCTTTTTCCGCACTAGCTGTCCCAGACTACTTCTATGGCAGCTTACAATAAATGCTGTGCTTTCCTACACCACAACCTGGTGTCAGTAGACTGGCTTTACTGTGCATTGGTGAGTGGACCTGAATATGGTTTGGTAACAACACTTCAGCGTCTCCCTCTTTATCATGGGAGGAAGAAAGTTTTAACACTTTCTTATGGGAAGGAATTGAAAGAGGATAAAAAGAGATGACTTTAGCTCCATACCATCCATATATGATTCCTTCTCCTCCACATATAAGGAGATAGAAGGTTGCAGAGTAAGGCAATGGATCGGTTATTCTAGAACAGTATCAAGAAAGACAATGGGATATAAAGGGGTAGAAACTTGGAGACGTAGACAAATTCAGGAAATGAATGAAAGATATATCAACTCTTGCAGGAGGAGAAAGGAACAAAAGTAAGGAAAGACAAGAAAACTGATCATTAAAGCAAAATGAAAATGTAAGGTTAACTGGCTGAAAACCCACTCTCTCTTACCAAGGAGCTGCTGGCTGGCCATGATGGTTTTTCATTAATTCCCTAGTGGTTCTCTGCTTTCTATTCCCCAACTTATTCCTGCCAAAGACCCAAACACAACAGTCAAATGACTTAAAATTTTATTGGAGCTTGGATTCTGTAGTCTGTCTTGGGTTTTCATCTCAGCTCTGACACTTCACTATACTTGTGTCATTTTGGATAATTTATTTAACCTTTCTATGCTTGTTTCCTAATCTCTAAATTGGGTAATTGAAGCACTTAGCACCTAGAGGTTGTTGTGAGAATTAAAATGAGATAATGTGTTAAGAGGACTTTGCACAACTTCTGGCTTATATTAAATGCTCAATAAATACCAGCTAGTATTATTATGCTCTTCATTTAATAGAAGCTCTGTGAGAAGAATTATTCTCTCATACCTTGAAATATGAGTGGCAAAACTATTCGTCTGAAATTCAAGGTGTCAGCTCCACTTTTAACTGCTCAGAAGGATACTGCTTGCCTTCACAAAAGACCAATGGAATTTCAGTGATTCCTGCTTCTCAACAGTGGACAGTGCTCGGCCAGATTCCCCCAGATTTCCTTTTAGTCACCTCCAGCTGAGCCTATCCTGGTACGTTCTGTGCTACTTCAAAAACACTATATGCCAAGAAAACAAAACACACACACAAGTGGGTTCACAAGCTGAGAAGCACAAACAGAAGTGGCAGGATCCCACATGCCCGCAGGCACTAAAGCTGCAAGTGCCACCTACTTCTAAAGTTGTGCCCGAGGTCACAGAGAATCCCAAGAAATGTTTTGTTTCAGCGGGAGAGTACCCAGCATGAGAACACATCTTCAGATACTTTAGGTGCACTTGCCTCAGTCAGCAGATTGAAGAAATAAAAAATCTCAGCCACAGAAAACAGCTTCTTGCTAAAGGCAAAATAAACAACTTTCTATTAGAAAGAGGACATTTTTCCCTGCATGTCCCTGCTATTAAGGACATATTCTCTCTTGTTTAAAACCACATCCAAGTTGATAATCCTCTGAAAGGATGTAAACAGACTTTTCTCAAGAGTTTTGGACATTCTCAAAGTAGAGGACCAGGTGAAACAAGAAGCAGAGAGATGCCATTTTGGACAAGGTTTTCCAGATGCCCCGAGATTCTTCAGGAAAACATCCTGGGACAAGCTTATCACTTATCAGTCTTTTTAATCCAAGAGTTTATATATATATATATATATATAGTATGCAGGAAAAAAGCTAGCCCATAATCATGTTTATATTTATACAAAGGGTCATACTGGTAAAGGGGCTGACTTTGCTTAATAAGCCTACTCAGCTTTGGAGAGGAAGATCCTGCTTCAGAAATGCGTCCCCTCTGTAGGTTCCTGCTAGTGAGACAACAGTAACCCAATTAAACGATTCCTGAGAAAGCCAGGAACAACAAAGTGAAAACCGATGAGGTGAAAAACTCCTTGGATCCCTCCTGGCTGAAGCTGCCAAGTCAGATGCAGAAAACCCTGAAGATGGGACAATTTAATGAGGAGAAATTCCTTGTGACTGACTTCGGATTTTCAACTTGCAATCTTTTTTGGAATCACCACTAGGCAAATGGTCTGAGAAGTTTATGAGGTTTGAGACTCTACATAGGAACTCAATTTTTTTTTTCATGTTTATGGCTAGGAACACATAAATAAAAAACCTCCAAACAAACAAACAATGACAACAACCAAATCCAAAAAAGTTTTCTGCCTGTTCTATTTAAAATGTCATCATTAGCTTTCACTATTTGGTTTTTCCAAGTTGAGCCTCTCTGACAGCACAGATTGCTTTGTATGTCATACTTTTCTGCTCACAGACCCTGTCTACATGTATTGCTTCTGTATAAGCCTGCCATGTTCCTGTGATGGATCACAACTTCTAGCTCCCAGCCACACCCCTGGGCTGGCCAGTCCTTGGAGACTTCCAGGTGCCCTTCAAAAACCAAATCCACGTATTTGAGACATGTATGGAACCTATGCATTTAGACTGGTTCTTAGCAAGTGGATGGAAACAGCATTCAGTAACCTGTTATGATACTGGTGCTACATGGACATGCACTGATCCCAGCAGCTCTCTCCAGGGCTGCTCTATACCAAAGGTATGGAGTGAAACTACAGGATTATTTGGGAAAGGTATATGAAAGGAAGAAGATCCTGGAGAATACAGAAAAACTCACCATCATACTGAAAAACTCTTTATGGTGACAGGACTGTCACTGCTCTGTGCCAGAGAGAACATTCAGATGCTCTTGGTACATGGGGCAACCCATGAAGCATCATGGCTGCCTTTTGGCAGCTGCTTAGTTGTCTGTTTCCGCAATGCCTCACTCAGAGGCAAGGGAGATGATAGCTTATCAAGGGCTCCTTTGAATACACAGCACACTCTTTTCAACACACAAGGCTGTGCCCTTTCTACTTCCTACAAATTGACCTGTAAAAGCATCTTTGAATCTGGAGAAGAAATCATGCAAAAAGAATTTGCATTTTGCTACAGTTTTTTCTCCCCGGGCATAAGAGAGTCTAAATAGAAAGTGATGCTACAAAGCAGGGCAAAGGCTGTTTACCTGAAAAGACCCAGTTTGAAAACAAAATGTGGCTTCTACTCCTATGCTGGGAATGTGCATTGGTATTTCACTCACCTTTTCACCCAGCCTCTGCACCTATGTCTTGACAGTGGATGGGAGTAATGGGCACATGATGTGACATTACCAGTACAAGTTCAGTGACACTGAAGTCACTTGCATTGGGGTAAACTGTATTATAGGCAGTGACTAGGGCACTAAAACTATTAATATATTTAAAAGAGATAATGGCATGACATGCCACTGAGTGTTCTTTTAGCATTTGTTTGGCATTCCCAAGTGACATATCATGGTACACAGTATTTACTATGAAGTTAAGCAAGGGCAGTTGTGAAAGTTTATAATTTGCTATATAGGTGGGAAAAAGCTCACCCAATGTAAGTTCTTAGAGATGGTTATTCCAACTTCCACCATCACTGACTTAATGAAAATTCCACCTAATTTCATCTAATCAAAAATTTTTCCCAAAATTCTTGGAAAGTTTCAGAATGTCAAATGAGGTAATAAAATGTTGAAAGTGATACAGGAGTAATAAAAGGCAACAGTTTTGTTACTGGTGGCTGTTTATGTCACACGTGATGACAGTTTGTTCCCTTGATCCTTGGTGGTACCAAACATATGATGCTATAAGACACAAGGTAATTCATGGGAATAAAGCAAACAGACAACTGTATAATGCTTTTGGAATCTCTCTGACACATGTACTATATATCCTTCTTTATTTTGAAAAACTCTGAAAATGGGTCCTTTTCTGAAAGCATAAACTCATCATTAAAAAGTGAGTACATGTTATATGTTGAAAGAATCATGATCCTCTGATATCTATACCAGATTTTTCTTCATTCTGATAAGCTCTGACAAGAGTCCTTTTCTAAAAGCATAAACTAATCATACATAAAAAAGTGAATTCATGTCACAAGTTACAAAAAAAAATATCCATTTAGTTCCCTGGGATTATTATTATTATTTTAGAATCTATGACACAAATTTATTAATACTTTTTTTTTTTTTGGTGACTAATGTATATATTATACCTCAAATCAACCAATAATGTTTTACTATGTGCATCTAGTATGAGTTTTCTGGTTAAGTAACAATGCCTGCCAGGACACAGTCACTAAATATCTTCACCAGAATACGGGCAGAAACCAGCCCTAACATCTTGCCTTGGAAGGCTGCATTCCCTTCAAGAGGATGCTGTTCTCCAGTGGAGCTGCTAGAATTGCAGCCAAAGCCATGAAAATCCACTGCTATCCTTGCTGGGATTCTGTACTACCTTCCAACCTAGATTTGGTGTTTAATTTCTCATTAAGGAACCACAGCCAATGAGCAGCTGGTACTGTTTACTTTCCTGCTGCACCTGTAGTTCTGTTTTTCAAGGCATAGAAATGGATTATCTCCAAGAAAGATGAATTTCCAGAGCTGGAATTTGCCCCATCATTCACAAGAGCACAATACATCAAAAGCAGGAAATTGGGAAAATGGCTTCATTAGTGGACTGTTTAGGCTCTCTCTTTTTCTTGCTTTTAAAATTAATCTTTTCCTGTTCACAATTCAGAGATGAAAACATCTTCCTTTGAAGATAAATTAGCTGAAAAGTGCATTGAGAAATTTAAGATTTATAAGAGAACCACTTTGAACCCTCTGTTCCTGGTGAATCCGAAAAACAGCTGCAGGCAGAAACTGTACATTACTGGCTACCTGACTTATGTCAAAAATGATTTCAGAGCCTGTCATTCCTAACTTCTGTGTGCAATTGGAAGCAGTTTGACCATCAGCACTGAGCTTAAAAACAATGTTCCTGAATTTTTCATTCTTGAATTTTTATTTTAGGAGCTGAAGCTTGAATACTGCCTGAGTCAGTCATTGTGTCAAGAATCCTTTATTGAGCTCTACTCAATCCTGAGGATGGTGGAAGATGGAATGTCCTCTGTTTTCAAGGTGCTTACAGTCAAGCTAGAAAGAGTGAGTTGGTACATAGGAAATTAGATTTAAGTGCCTAAATATGGAAAAATAATTTTCTGTGTGACAGGATATGAATGGGGAGATTAATGTGAGAAAATGATTGCAAAAGCCTTAACGGGAGAAGTGTGGCAGAATCTGGAGAGGAAGAGAGGAGGACTGGGACTTCTGAGGAGGGGGCAGAGTAAGAATAGTGCCCAGGGAGAGGCCCTTAGCCCATGATATATCACCAGTCAAATATTAGGTACTCAGTAAACTCTTGTTGAAGTGAACAAAAACTAAAGCAAACCTTGTGGCTATTTTTTTTTTTTTTTTTTTGGGAGGGAGGCCTCTGAAATGTAATTCCAAATTTTTTCTACTTTAGAGCTATGTTTCCCACTGACCATTAAGATAGTTCCAACTGAATTGTTTGCATTCTCTCAAATTTGCTATGACCAGGATAAACTCATCGCCTTTCATCCAAAGCACCTTCTGAAGGTCTCCTCTTACTGTGTTTGACATTATTAGTCTCTGATGCAATAATTTCCAGAACTGCTTTATCCAGTAATGGGAGTCACCAGTCACATGTGGCTACTGAGCACTTGAACTGTGGCTAGTGCCACAAGTTAAAAGGAGGATATTTGGATACACTCAGTTAAATAAAATTATTAATAAGTTAACCTATTTACTTTTACCCTTTTTTACTAGAATATTTAAAATTACAAATATTGTTCCCATTATATTCCCATCAGACAGTGTTGTCCTATAGTGTGAGGGCCTAGATTCGTATCCAGATAAAGTAAGATGTTGCAGAACTACTTTCTTATCCCTTCCCTGCTATCATTAATTAATAAATTGATGCATTCATGCATCCATTCATCCATTCACTCATGGTAGGTGCACTCATTTCCCCCATCTTACAAATGAGAAAACTGAAGCAGGTAGACATCACATGACTGGTGAGGTGTGGTGTAGGATTTGAACTCAAGCAGTCTTACATGCCTAGCATGTTCTACTGCAGTATTTCAGATAAGAAACCATGATGGACAGGACTAAATGAGAGGTGGCAAGTTGGAAAAGAAATGATGAATTGAAAAGATACTATGAAACTAACATGAACATATCACAGTGACCAGTTTATTGTATGTGTAAGGGATATGGGGATAGAGTTGATGCCCAGATTCTTGGCTGGGAAGGGGGTGTCAGCAAACAAAATAGGAAACACATGGCAGATGTATGTTTAGGAAGAAAGATAAATTTGACAGTCAAATTTAAGGTATTGGTGAGAAATTCGAGTGGAAATGTCCATAGAAAACAGGATATATAGATGTGGAATTCAAGGAAGGTATTTAGACTGGTTATATCAATTCTTATTCATTAGCCTCCCTGATCCTCACCCCCTCCCCCCAGCAGCCTTGGCCTTACAAGGAAGCCTCATGGTTGAATTAAACATAGTTCCTGACTTAAACATTCAAGGTTCTACACAGTTTGGTCCCAAGCTCTCTTTTAAATTCTCTACTTCTGTTTCACACACACTTGGCTCCAACCAAATTGGACTGACATCAGTTACAGTCCCTATACACTTAAAGACAGAGATTTAAAGGGAACTGAACTCTTACACCACAAAATATGGAATCTAAAGTTTTACCTAAGATTTGCAGGTATTTGTGGGCTAGTGGGAGTAGAGAAGGGGGTTACATTATCAGAATCACTTCAATTTTTAAAAACGTTCAATTGCCATAGATAGTTCTGTCAGCCATTAGCAGATGCTAATAGTCATGGTTCATGCACAATTGGGGTTTTTGGTTACCTTGGCAGTTAGTAACTAGAGAAGAGTCTGTGATTAGACTACATCTCTACTTAACATTTCTGCTAATGTGGTCTCATATACTAACCAGTCACAGAATTCAGTTCTCTTCCTTAACTTCAAGGGAAAAAAGAACCCCAACAGCAAAACCAAACCAAACCAAAAATAGTACACAAAATACCTCACCCGCACGAGATGTTTGCTGGAAGAAATGAAATACAGAAGTCTGGGTAGATGGAAGGACTTACACAGTAGGGATGAGATAATTAACATTCGTGTTAGAGAGTCCTGTAACAGAAAGTCCTTTAGTTTTAGCTTCATTCTTCTTTTCCCATCTCTTCCTTTGCCTTGGCTCTCATCCTCTCAGACCTCCCACTTCCCCAAGCAGAGTCTTTCAACTCTCTTCAGCCTCTGTCTCACAGCTGTCTTAGGGTCCCCTCTACATACCTCTGCTAGTCAAGATCCTCAGTTAAAGGAAAGAGATATTGCTTCCTCAGAAGGCAAATATGACTATGATCCTTTAGTTACACAAACTCTTCTTCCAAAGTCTTTGCTTCTCCTCTTTTTTTGTTGTTGTTGTTAGATCCCAACCAATTCAAATCCCAATGCCAGTCAAGGAATCAGGATTCCAGTTTACCTTCCCCATCTAAATAGTCTCTCCCCTCACAGTTCTCATACTGCTACAGGCACTTCACTCTTCTATGTGGCAGAGTTTTGTGTACTTATTTTAACATTTCCTATTTGACTGCAATTCATTTGAGGATAGGTTCTATGTGGAGTACACCAATCACCATCTTGGTATACACTGGCTAAACTGACCTTCAAATCTGTACACAGGCATGGAATTAATTGAAAACCTGATATACTCTTTTCTCATTTCATTTTGTGTAAACCTACAAGGTGATCCTTAGAATGACCTTGTTTGTAAATGAAAACAGTGAATCAATAATTCTCTTGCAATTATATATCTGAAATCCCATCTATACCCTCTTATGCCTCATAAGTGGATTTCAGATTTGCATGTTAAACGGATTGCACTTTGCTGCTGCATTTACCCGGTAGGTTTGCTAATAATTTAGGAAGCCTAGCAAGTATGATGCAGTATAACTTGTAATATTTTATTTGTTCTCTCAGTTGTGATTTTAATCCTCTAAATAACAAGCTTAGACAACAAATTATTGATATGTTTTGTGCTGTTTGTCAATATTTACTTAGATCTATTTTGGAAAAACATCCAAATGGAGGTTATTTAACATAATTGAGCATTAAAACTGTTTGATTGGTACTTACAGTTTTTGAACATACAGATTAAACACACAGAAGTTATTGATACAAACCTCTTTTTTTCCCCGCCTACAATAGAAGATTTGAAAAGGCAATTTCATCATTCAGGAAAAAGTAATTTGAGATTCAATTTATTTTGCTTCTTTTATTTGAAAATATATATTTAAATGAGCCAAATAGTTACCATATGGTCTGTCAGTTAACTGACACGGAAGAACAATACGTGGTTTATATTCTATTTCCAACTACTGTACAGTGAATGAGTGGCCCTGGATCTCCCTTATTCATGACAAATTCTCTTCATCCAGCTTTAGAGAACTACTAAGCTGAGCTATATTAATGAAAATATATTTTATAGATTAATCACTTGAGTGCTGTAAAATGTGTTTGGGAAGAACACTTTGTTCCAAAATCACTGCGGGCTTATTATGACAGATGAATAAAGATCAGAAGGTAATGATATGATTTACATTTGACAATGATAAGCTGGAGGATTGTTCTGAAGTTCTGGACCCCTACTTGGGACCTGAAACATTACTAGAAAGCAATATTTGAAGTTCAAAATCCTGCTTTGAGGCTAGCTCACCTAGTTTTCTTTCTTCTCATCTGTGAGGAGCCTAATCTTTTTAGTTCACTACTGTATCCCTGGTCTGTACAACAGTGCCTGGAATATTATAAGCCCCCATGCATGCATATTTTCTGGATGAATAAAGTCTATTGAACTCATTCCACTATTATTCTTTGATTCTTCTTCTTTTATAACATGTAACTAATCCTGTTTTCTTAAAGCCATTTTAGTACTTTTCCGTCTTTTCTAGATGAAAATTACTCAATATATTCTGTTTTAGACATCTGTCATAATAACCACACAGGGATTTCTTAAAACATTCAATAATTTCCTTTCTATTTGTCTATTACTAGTCTGGACACCAGGACTATGCATTCAAATTGAGTTAACTTGGACTGGCTTTGGTATAGAGACGTCAACGTTCAAGTCCTGCCCTTCAGTTTGATCTCATGGAGAATGCAACCTGCTGTTCTTCTCATTTTTTTTCCTTAGGATGTGATGCATGTAAAGGAGTATTAACGTGAAGAGAAGATTCTTCAGAGATTTTTTAAAAAATTTAGAAATAGAATGGAATGCTACTGGAGACAGCACTGAAGATGCTATTTACTTGAGCTCTAATATAGTACAGTCTCTCAAATGTTTGACTAAGGCCATTTAGGTTGAGTGGGAAAAAAAAAAAAAGCGGCCCACTTACTATTCTAGCTCCTATTTTTCTGGGCAACTTCAAATTTCAACTTTCTGTTCCAGGGTTGAGCTGCAGTCAGAACACTGAATTAAAACCATCAGTAAACTGGGTAAATCACCAGCTAATGTTAGTTTACAAATTTAGTGACCATAAATAACTCATCCAGTTGCCTCTCTGTACAGAGCCTTAAACCTTAAGTGAAAACTAAAGTTTATGAAAGATCAAGCCACTCAGATAAGTTAAAACAATTAGACCCCTGCCGGAGTCCAGCTCCAGCAGGTCAGGGATCCCTCAGGATGGACGGCGTCAGCGATACGAATGAGAAGACACAGGGAGTCGTGGTGTTTCCAAGTGTCTTCTGACTTTATTGTTTTTAAGACAGCTTTTATATTTTTAGTGGTACATAGAAACAAATGTAAAGTATAGAGTCATGCCAGATCAGCTCGATGGATCAGCAGTTTTTGATCCATATCGCAACCAGAACACTGTTTGTGTTTCTAAGTTACAAAAGGTTTAAAATTGTTTACATCATCTTCTGGCCCAGAGGCCTGCTAACATCTTGTGACTCTTTTATTGATAAGGGTTGATCAGCCAGGACAGTTTTGTATCAGGCACAGCAGGAAAGAATTCATTAATAGAAAGTTTCAAGGTAAAACCTGTTTTTGGTAATTTACTCTATGCCTTGAGCTTAAAAGAAAAGAATGTGGTTCCATAAAGTCATAGTACAGCAAGCTGAAACAATATAGCACAAAGGTCAGTTCTTAGCAAAATCAGCAGCTGAATTAACAATTGTCTTATTATTTGTATTAAAACTAAACTTTTATTTATATAAATCCCTAACTATTATGCTTTCATTATATAGAGTAGAAAAGGCATAATGAGTAAGTATAGACTAAGTTACAGTTTTACAAAGCAACGTTTCTTATATTTTCTAACAAGCCTTTCTTTCCTACAAAGGGCTCTGTGCCCATTGGGGCTTTCTGTGTGGAGGCTCTCAATGCTATTCTGTTGTTAAGGGGCAGTCAAACACATTAGCTCCACAGGCACAGGTACATTTATTAAACAAACCAATATGCTAGCAAGAGGAATTTAGATTAGCATATTTTATATTCCAGATAATTTTATTTAGGGTGCTACCATTCAGGGGCCTTGTCGATTGAGATTTTAGATTGATCTATTTTAGAAGAGAATCAGGAAAAGCCTTTTTTCTAAGTCACAGAAAATAAGAAGAGGTTTATTGTAGCAAACATCAGAAAGACAGATATCATCTTTAAGGTGAGTGCTGGGGGCAGCCTTCCGAGAATTCCTGAGGGCTGAGAAGCCGTGCTCGATCAACCCTTTACCTCATGACTCTGTCATGGGTGGGATCTCGTGAGCTGGCTCCCGGCAGACCCCTTTTTGGTCAATCTTTGGGACCCTCATGATTCAATGATGAACCTCAGGCCACGTTTTCAGAATCCCTGCTCCTGAGGAGAAAGAAATCCACACTCACACCTAGCAATCCTTTCCTACTGCTGTGGCTGGGCAGAGGCAGAGAAAGTAATACTTCTTCTATTTCTCATTAAGGATAAATGCTTCGTTGGCCTAAGGATTTAGATTCATTCAAAAAAAGTTTGATTAGCGTTATTATATTGGGGAGCTAGTGCTGCTTCAAATAAACCCTGGCTAAATGAGAAACAAAAATTGTTTCATATTATAATCCTTATGCAATTCACATTATATGAAGGGCCTATCGCTTAAATTTTTACCTTGAATCTTTCCACTACTCTATTTTTATGGCACTCCAATGATTTATACATATACATGTACATTAGTGTGGATATATGCATAATATATGTATGCATATGTGTATGTGCATGATGTTATGTGCATATTTTTACTTTAAAAAATGTTATTAGTTGCCCTAGTCCTTTTACTCCTTTATCTTCCCTTAATCCCTCATTTCCATCCTGTCTGCACTCTCTTCCCTCTCCCATGGAACACTGTTTTATCCCACTGTCATTCTACTCCACCTAGAAGACAAAATTCATAACCACGATCAATCTAAATGACTGATCTGTGAATGTACCTCAGACTATTGAACAATACTGGTGGAAAAATCACAGCTGTGCAGACTAAGGGTACTTAGCAACTTGTATTTACCCTAACTTTAATTTGCCTCTCAAAACTGCCCTGAAATCTCTGCCTTGAAATGTGTTTCCTCAAAGCACCCATGACAGGAAGCCTTACTCAGACAGTGCTCTCAGGAAAATAGGAGTGACAAAAGCAGAATAGGATGCGGAAAAAGCTAAGCAAAGATGGTCTTAACTGAAAAGTAGCTTTTGCTTGTTTTGGAGAAGCTCTGGGGCAGGCCCTTTGCCTATTGAACTCCCTCCCATGTCAGTCACTCATTAACTGGGGCTCCTGCCTGCCACCCAGAAGATGAGGGTGGAATTTGGGGAGTGAAGGCTTAATCTCCGGAATGAAGCAAGTCTCAGTTGCCAAAAGCGGACAACCAGCACAGCAAAGATCTGGGTAAGCGCTGTATGTTTTCAGTTTCTCTAGGAAGCTCTCTGTTAGTCTTCACACAAGTTATTCCAAACCTCCTTTCTCTTACCTCTGACCACATCATTTCCCTCACCATTCTAAGCAGAAAACCCTGTCTCCGGTTTTCTCAGAAAATACAGAAGTCCATTTTGAAGTCCTATGTTCGTTTCCCATTGCTCTTAGGAAAATGCTTGAATTCCTTAAAGTGGTTTAAGAATCCAGAGTGATCTGACCTTAGGTTACATCTTTAGCTTCCACTTTAGTCACATCCAACACTTTAGCCATACTGAACCTTTCAAATGTCTGGAATGCATACATCTTCTAACTACCTGCCCTCCTCTACCAGGAATTTGTTTGATTTTAAATTTTTTATATCGTCAACATTGTTTACATGTTGTAAACAATATACTTAACATGTTCTAAACCATAAATCACATAAACGTGAAATTAATCAACAATGATAACCATGGATTTTCTATTCTGAAATCTTTATACTGGTTTACCTTTTGGTTTGCTGAATTATGAAATCTGGTAAAAATTTTTAAAAAGGGACCCATGAGCTATATAGTTGCTTGCTTGAGAATGTCTACTGTTTGACATAAAGTCTTCCTACATGCTTGCAAAAATAATTTAGCAGACTAAAATTTGGGGCTCAGGACTTCCCTGATGGTCCAGTGGTTAAGAATCTGCCTGCCAGTGCAGGGGACGTGGGTTTGAGCCGTGCTCTGGAAGATATCACATGCTGCAGGGAAACTGAGACTATGTGCCACAACTGCGGAGTCCAAGCTCTAGAGCCTCTGCTCTGCAACAAGAGAAGCCCCTGTAATGTGAAGCCCTTATACCCACAGCTAGAGGGTAGCCCCTGCTTGCTGCAACTAGAGAAAGCCCATGCACAGCAACAAAAACCTCATGCAGCCAAAAATAAATAAATTAAAAAAAAAAAAAAAAGTTTGGTTCAAACTTACTATACCTAAGAATTTAGTATTACATTATCTATATTCTGTTACTGAGTGTTGATACCAAAAAGTGTAAGATTTACCTGGCATTTATTCCTTGTGCATAAATCATAAATTACTTTTTTTATATCTTATGTGCACATATGATATACTATGCTTCAGAAAATTACAGTAATTCACCAGGATTTACTTTGACAATGGTAATTTTATATCAGATTTTTTTAAGATCCAGTGTTTTCACTTATAAATTCAAACAGTAATTTTGGGAAATTTTTCCATTTTATTTATTAAAACATCAATTATGCATAAGTGAGATTACCTTGTCTCTATCATGTGAATCACCTTCTGCATACAGTTTTTAATGTTTCTTTCATGTATTTTTTTCCTCAAATCTATCTTTGTTTCTTGATTTTTAAAAATCTTGTTTATTGTATTGTCGTTGCTTTTATTTTTATTTTTATTTTTCTTATAAATTTATTTATTTTAGTTGGGGGCTAATTACTTTACAATATTGTAATAGTTTTTGCCATACATTGACATGAATCAGCCATGGGTTTACATGTGTTCGTTGCTTTTAATATGGCATTTATATCTTTAAGCTGAGAGGTAAGAATTCTACCACTGAACCGCCAATGCCTTTATACCTTTAATACTTTTCCCCCCTCATCTCTTTCTTTATAAAGCCCTGTCAGTTTCCATTCCACATGTCTTTTGTCTTAGTCTTTTTAATTTTTTCTTTGAACTCTAGCATGTACTAAAAAATTCTTTTGAAAAATCACATGCTTTTGAAACTAAAAAAGTACTATAGATTTGACTTTTTTCTGATGATAACACTATTCAATTTTTCTATATTTACTTACAGTGATTTCAGTGTGACACAGGGCAGGAGAGTAAATATATTTTTACTCTGTCATATTGTGTCAAGATGTTCTTGATACAATTTTTTTTTTTTTAAGTTTGAAAATTTCTACAAGGAAAGTGACCAATTTCAACTGGAATAAATAAGATATGAGACTCTCAAAGAAAATCAACAGACCCTGGATGAATATATAAAAATGAGCATTGTGAACTGAACAGAGGAGTCTAATCTAAGAATTTCACTATTGCCTCAAAAAAGGACCTGGACATAAATACCAGTGAGTCATTGATGTAACTAATTATGAGTTACCTCAAAGCAAAATGTATATATTATCAGCTAATCATGTTGCTAACTTCATAAAATACCAATTAAAGAATCCTTCTGGATTTTGTTACTGATAAAAAACTATGCCAAAAAAAAAAAAAAAAATCTATGCCAGATGGGTCCTGCTGGTCCTCTGCAGTCAAGTTCTGATGCTCGAAGTGGGCAACCAGAAAAGGAGCCCTCTATAAAATGTCATTTTAACAAGGCTCATTATATACTCACATATGAACTAGGGAGGCTAAGTTGTTAATAGTTTTCCCAAGGTTTCGCTCTTGAAATGAAGCTTCAGCAATTTTATCTTATTTTAGGCATCCCAATTATGCTCATAAGCATGAAACAACCAGACTGTGACTATATACTTATCAGCAGAAGAGTTACAAAACCCATCTCAATAGTGATTATTATACCTAACTTCAGGTCGACTCAATCAACTATGACCTGTTTATAGGAAGCACAGTTGGCAGTCTCTCAGGAGAAGCACTCATTTTGATTATTCTATGTGGATGACAGTTCATCAGTTACAACAAATTTGACAGAATGATTCTGGAAAGATTGTGGCACTACCTATACACACATACACACACAGGCACACACACACAACACATACACATAAATACAAACACACACTGTCTACATATTCAAATATGAAAGAGTATTTTGGTACTAACAATGCTGATACATATTATCTGAAGAAATGCAGGCTAGGGAACCTGATTTACTAATAAGCATCTGGAAAATGAGCCAGTCTGAACAAGAATGTACCAAGTCTGAACTGATGAAACATTTCCAAATTCCATGGCTAACATTTCCATTGCTTAGGACCACATTTAAACATGTTATAGGACATTCAGACTTACTTTCAAAACAAAAGGGTGCCATTTCAAAAAAGTATCTGTTCTAGGATGAGACAGAATCCTCAAAATAAGAGTATGCCATGTTAGCTCCATGCTTTGTATCTTAAGCACTAATTTGAGTTTGTGTATACTAGACCATTCAGGTATGACCTAAATCAAATTCCTTATGATTATACAGTGGAAGTGAGAAATAGATTTAAAGGACTAGATCTGATAGACAGAGTGCCTGATGAACTATGGATGGAGGTTCGTGACATTGTACAGGAAACAGGGATCAAGAACATCCCCATAGAAAAGAAATGCAAAAAAGTGAAATGGCTGTCTGAGGAGGCCTTACAAATAGCTGTGAAAAGAGAAGCGAAAAGCAAAGGAGAAAAGGAAAGATATTCTCATTTGAATGCAGAGTTCCAAAGAATAGTAAGGAGAGATAAAAACGCCTTCCTCAGCGATCAATGCAAAGAAATAGAGGAAAACAACAGAATGGGAAAGATTAGAGATCTCATCAAGAAAATTAGAGATATCAAGGGAGCATTTCATGCAAAGATGGGATCGATAAAGGACAGAAATGGTATGGAACTAGCAGAAGCAGAAGATATTAAGAAGAGGTGGTAAGAATAAACAGAAGAACTGTACAAAAAAGATCTTCATGACCCAGATAATCACGATGGTGTGATCACTCACCTAGAGCCAGACATCCTGGAATGCGAAGTCAAGTGGGCCTTAAAAAGCATCACTACGAACAAAGCTAGTGGAGGTGATGGAATTCCAGTTGAGCTATTTCAAATCTTCAAAGATGATGCTGTGAAAGTGCTGCACTCAATATGCCAGCAAATTTGGAAAACTCAGCAGTGGCCACAGGACTGGAAAAGGTCAGTTTTCATCCCAATCCCAAAGAAAGGCAATGCCAAACAATGCTCAAACTACCGCACAATTCAATTGCACTCATCTCACACGCTAGTAAAGTAATGCTCAAAATTCTCCAAGCCAGGCTTCAGCAATATGTGACCCGTGAACATCCAGATGTTCAAGCTGGTTTTAGAAAAGGCAGAGGAACCAGAGATCAAATTGCCAATATCAGCTGGATCATCAAAAAAGCAAAAGGGTTCCAGAAAAACATCTATTTCTGCATTATTGACTATGCCAAAGCCTTTGACTGTGTGGATCACAATCAACTGTGGAAAATTCTGGAAGACATGGGCATACCAGACCACCTGACCTGCCTGCCTCTTGAGAAACCTGTATGCATGTCAGGAAGCAACAGTTAGAACTGGACATGGAACAGGCTGGTTCCAAATAGGAAAAGGAGTACATCAAGGCTGTATATTGTCACCCTGCTTATTTAACTTGTATGCAGAGCACATCATGAGAAACGCTGGGCTAGAAGAAACACAAGCTGGAATCAAGATTGCTGGGAGAAAAATCAATAACCTCAGATATGCAGATGACACCACCCTTATGGCAGAAAGTGAAGAAGAACTAAAGAGCCTCTTGATGAAAGTGAAAGAGGAGAGTGAAAAAGTTGTCTTAAAGCTCAACGTTCAGAAAACCAAGATCATGGCATCTGGTCCCATCACTTCATGGGAAATAGAGGGGGAAACAGTGTTAGACTTTATTTTTTTGGGCTCCAAAATCACTGCTGATGGTGATTTTAGTCATGAAATTAAAATACGCTTACTCCTTGGAAGGAAAGTTATGACCAACCTAGATAGCATATTAAAAAGCAGAGACATTACTTTGCCAACAAAGGTCCGTCTAGTCAAGGCTATGGTTTTTCCAGTGGTCATATATGGATGTGAGAGTTGGACTGTGAAGAAGGTTGAGCGCCAAAGAATTGATGCTTTTGAACTGTGGTGTTAGAGAAGACTCTTGAGAGTCCCTTGGACTGCAAGGAGATGCAACCAGTCCATCCTAAAGGAGATCAGTCCTGGGTGTTCATCGGAAGGACTGATGTTGAAGCTGAAACTCCAATACTTTGGCCACCTCATGCGAAGAGTTGACTCATTGGAAAAGACCCTGATGCTGCGAATGACTGGGGGCGGAGGAGAAGGAAACGACAGAGGATGAGATGGCTGAATGGCATCACCAACTCGATGGACATGAGTTTGGGTATACTCTGCGGGTTGGTGATGGACAGGGAGGCCTGGCGTGCTGCAATTCATGGGGTCGCAGAGTCAGATAGGACTGAGAGACTGAAGTGATTGATTTATGTGTATGTTTGTGTGCACATATGAAAACACACAGAGACACTCGTATACCTCTGTCAGTAAACTGCTGATAATACACAATGTCAGGATTAAACATGTGAAAAGTTAGGAAAAGATAAAGACAAGCTTTATCAAATAGTCAGTGACTCACAAAGACATCGCACACTGATTTGGTAGAGTAAAATCTTTCCCCATCCTACTTAACCAAGTGAATGGTTCAACAGATAAAGATAATGGTCAAGGGCATCTGCTCTGGCTTACAGACACTCACTCAGCATTCTGATTACTGGAAGATAGGAGATACTGATGTTCTCTTTCAATACTTTTCCCAATCCTGTCAGTTCGTTCTGATACCCAGGTACTCCGTCCCCTCACTATCACTGGTGAGTTGCTTCTCTGCGTCATGGTCCTGACAAGCAGCTGTGGTGACATGGACAGTGTATTAGAAGAGAGGCTCTATGTCTAAACTTGGCAGAGCAATATTTCCTAAGCTTTAGTCATTAATACACCACTGTCAGAATATGGCACACATTGGTGTGCCATCAGCACTACTGTTTACTTAATATTTTTTTTAAACTGATGCACAATTAAGGTTACAAATGGAGAATGAAATGGCATCCCACTCCAGTATTCTTGCCTGGAGAATCCTATGGACAGAGGAGCTTGGCAGGCTACAGTCCCTGGGGTTGCAAAGAGTTTGACACGACTTAGCGACTATATAACAAAACATCAAAGCTTATAAAATATAAAGAGGAAATGTGCCACTGTGTAGGAGAAAAAAAACATGTCTCAAAATAAATGGAAAAAAAAAAAAAACAGTGAGCATAAATAAATTGCAGATAAAACAGCAGTATTAGATGTTTGCCTAGATCCTATCATCTTCAGAAAATTCTGAGCAGGACCTCTCTCTATTAGTTTAAGTTTTCACTGGTTGTTTGGGAGAGTTCAGTGTTAAGTATTGCTTTTGTGCATTGTAACCATCTATTTTTGTCCCTCTCTGTTTGTTATAGCCAAATAACTGTGACTTCAGAAATTCCCTAAGGAGCTTGCTAGCTTAAATAATATGCATCTCCAGGGACTTCCCTAGTGGTCCAGTGGTTAAGAATCTACCTGCCAATACAGGGTACATAGGTTCAATCCTTGGTCCGGGAAGATCTCATATGCTCTGGAACAACTAAGCCTGTGTGCCACAACTACTGAGCCCATGTGGTGCGACTACTGAAGCCGTTCACCTAGAGCCCACGTTCCACAACAAGAGAATCCACTGCAACAAGAAGCCTGTGCACTGCACACAGTAGCCCTCACTTGCTGCAACTAGAGAAAGTCCACACACAGCAGTAAAGATCCAGTGCAGCCAGAAATAAATAAACAAAATTTTAAAAGAGAATATGCATCTCTAATATTGCATTCATATGAAGGGGTTCTAAAGAGTTTCAGACTTGAGCTTTGGTAGAACCAGGTAATCAGAAGTGAATTGAAATGATTTTATTTAATCTAAAGCTGCATCTGCTTCACTTAAAATCTCTCATGGTGCCTTCCCCAATTTGGATAACATTGAATTAGAGGATTATGTCTATAACAGCTGCCATACAAGTGAATCTTCATACCATTCTTGAATAATTATGAACATATCTGATTCATTCAGGAATACATTCTTTATCTGTTGGATCATAGAAAAAGCAAGAGAATTCCCAAAAAATATCTACTTCTGCTTTATTGACTATGCCAAAGCCTTTGACTGTGTAGATCACAACAAACAGTGGAAAATTCTGAAAGAGATGGGAATATCAGACCACCTGACCTGCCTCTTGAGAAATATGTATGCAGGTGAAGAAGCAACGCTAGAACCAACATGGAACAACAGACTGGTTCCAAATAGAGAAAGGAGTACATCAAGCCTGTATATTGTCACCCTGATTATTCATCATGCAAAATGACAGGCTGGATGAAGCACAAGCATCAAGATTGCAGGAAAAAATCAATAACCTCAAATACGCAGATAACACCATCCTTATGGCAGAAAGCGAAGAGGAACTAAAGAGCCTCTTGAAAGTGAAAGAGGAAAGTAAAAAAGTTGGTTTAAAGCTCAACATTCAGAAAACTAAGATCATGGCATCTGGTCCCATCACTTCATGGCAAGTAGATGGGGAAACAGATGGGGGCTTCAAAATCACTGCTGATGGTGACTGCAGCCATGAAATTAAAAGAAGCTTACTCCTTGGAAGGAAAGTTATGACCAACTTAGCATATTAAAAAGCAAAGACATTACTTTGCCAACAAATATCCATCTAGTCAAAGCCATGGTTTTCCCAGTACTCGTGTATGGATGTGAGGGTTGGACTATAAAGAAAGCTGAGTGCTGAAGAATTTTTGCTTTTGAACTGTGGTGTTGGAGAAGACTCTTGAGAGTCCCTTGGACTGCAAGGAGATCAAGCCAGTCAATTCTAAAGGAAATCAGTCCTGAATATTCATTGGAAGAACTGATGCTGAAGCTGAAACTTCAATACTTTGGCTACATGATGCGAAGAACTGACTCATTTGAAAAGATCCTGATGCTGGGAAAGATTGAAGGTGGGAGGAGAAGGGGACAACAGAGGGTGAGATTGTTGCATTGAATTACTGACTCGATGGCCATGAGTTTGAGCGGGCTCTGAGAGTTGGTGATGGACAGGGAAGCCTGGCGTGCTGCAGTCCATCGGGTCGCAAAAAGTTGGACATGACTATGACTGGACTGAACTGAACTGATATTCTTTATAGAAATCAGTAGAAATTTTTCTTCTGAAAAATATGAGATTGTCTCTTAATTTCAACTTTCCCATATCTTTCTTCATAATATCTTCATATTTTATCATTTATTCCTTCTATGTTATCAAATTACATTAGCATGAGGATGAAATTTTCATGACCAATACAAAATACTGATGTAGGACGCTCCCATCATCCGCCACCAGCAAGTGGGGGCTGAACGGAGAGGAGCGGGTGGCATTGCCTAGGGTAAGGACCGGGCCCGAGTGCCCCGAGGGCGATCTAAGGGAGCTAACGTGAGATAGTAACCTAAACTGTGGGACAGCGAGAGAGAGAGAGAACTATCCCGCGAAAAGCCCAACTCTAAGGCACTGCCGGCCCGCTCACAGAACAAAGGACTGAGCGATACCAGAGGAGAGCTAGCCGGCTGCGGACCGCCCCATCCCCCGCCGGACACAGCGGGCAGGCGGGGCCCGCCAGAGCCGGAAAGGGGCAAACTCGGCTCCAGAGAGGGCACCCCCTACCAAACTGCAAACAGGCTCTCAGTTTCTAAGCAAAGACTGCCTGAGATCCCGGAGGGTCGACAGCCGCCGGGAGGGTCGCAGCCAGAGACCAGCTCCCCAGAACCGACACAAAGCACACCGGAGCCGGGCGCGCCCGTAAACCGAGGCGGGGACCAGGGTGGTGATAAGCCGCACCGCCCCAACAGGGGACAGCGCCCTCGCCAAACTTCTGGCCGCCTGGGCAGCGCCGACCGGGAACGGCACAAGCCGCGGGCGAAACCGAGTCTGCGCCTTTGTGGAGTAACCGGGAGCCTGAACCTGAGCGGCTTAGACCTGGGAAGTGCACGCAGCTCAGGGCCCGCTCCCCGGCCGAGTAACCTGAAGCCTGAGCAGGGTAGACGGGGAAAGCACACACGCCGTGAGCGGGGGCGAACCCAGTGAGGCCGAGACACTGCGAGCTTACCACACACACGCCAGAATTGCAGTGTTCCTTCCTCCCCACAGCACGATTGAACAAGCGAACCTAAAGAGATCACCTCCACCGCTTTGTTGCAGGGCGGAAATTAGATACTGAAGAGATCTCCAAACAGAAGCCAAATAAACAGAGGGAAGCGCTTTGGAAGAGACAGGCCAACAGATTAAGATCCCTGTAGTTAATACCGACTGCATTAAAAAGGACCTATAGATCTTGAAAAGTATAAGCAGGAATAAGGATCTATCTAAAACTGAGCAGATCCCACACTGCTCACAACAGCTCCAGAGAAAGTCCGGGATATATATATTTTTTACTATTATTATTTTTTTTAATTTTTTTTTTAATTAAAAAAAATTTTTTTTTTCTCTTCTTTCCTTTTTCTTCAAGTCCTCTATTACACCTTTAACTTTCATTTTCATAACCCACTATTAACTTGCAAAAAAAAAAAAAAACCCTATTTTTGAAGCAAACTACGTACATATATCTTATACCTTTTGTGTTTTCTTTTTTTTAATGTTTTTTTTCCTGTTCTACATTTTTTTACTGTTTCTTTTTTTACGGTTTTACTGTTTTTTTTCTTTTTACACTGTTTCCTTTTTTCTTTTTTTTTAGATTGTAAGTTTTATAAGAGTCTAACCTCTACTCTAGATTTTTAATCTTTGTTTTACATATTTGATATCAACTTTGTACATTTAAGAACCCAATCTTTAGGACCCATTTTTACTCAGGAGTGTGATCACTGGCCTGATCACTCTCTCCCCCTATTGATGCTCTTTCTTCTCCCCCAGGGAACCTCTATCTCCCACCCTCCTCCTTCTCTTCTCAACCCAATTCTGTGAATCTCTGAGGGTGTTCTGGGTACCGGAGAACACTTCAGGAACAGGATACTGCAAAGATCTCTCTCTCCCCTCTTAATTCCTCCCTTTCTACTCATGCTCACCTCTATTACCTTCCTCCCCCCTCTCTATGTATCTCTGTGAATCACTCTGAGGGTTCCAAACTGTGGAAAGCACAGAAGGAAGTGCTTACTGGCTAGATTGCTCTCTCCACATTTGAATTCCCCTCTTCCCCTCCTGGTCACCTCAACCCACCCCCCCCACCTCATCTCTCCATGTAACTCAGTGAACCTTTCTGGGTATCCCTCACTGTGGAGAATCTTTTCACCATTAACCTAAAAGTTTTATTATTGAGGCTGTATGGAAGGAGAAGTCTTGAGGCTACTGCAAGAATAAGACTGAAAGCCAGGGGAAACATTAATTAATAAGAGACCATCCAATAGCTTCCATAAATTCACTGAAACCAAGCTCCACCCAAGAGACAATAAGTTCCAGAGCAAGACATACCACACAAATTCTCCAGCAACGCAGGAACATAGACCTGAGCATCAATATACAGGCTGCCCAGAGGCACACCAAATCCATAGACATCTCAAAAATTAATACTGGTCACTCCATTACACTCTAGAGAGCAGAAATCCAGCTCCACCCACCAGAACACCGACACAAGCTCCCCCAACCAGGAAACCTTGACAAGCCACCTGTCCAACCCCAACCGCAGTGAGGAACCTCCACAACAAAGAGGAACTTCATACTACCAGAATACAGAAGGGCCACGCCTAACACAGCAATCTAAACAAGATGAAAAGGCAGAGAAATACTCAGCAAGTAAAGGAAAATGAGAAATGCCCACAAAGCCAAACAAAAGAGGAGGAGATAGGGAATCTATCTGAAAAAGAATTTAGAATAAGGATAATAAAAATGATCCAAAATCTTGAAAGCAAAATGGAGTTACAGATAAATAGCCTGGAGACAAAGATTGAGAAGATGCAAGAAATGTTTATCAAGGACTTAGAAGAAATAAAAAGGAATCAATATAGAATGAATAATGAAATAAAGGAGATAAAAGACACTCTGGAGGGAACCAACAGTAGAATAACGGAGGCAGAAGATAGGATAAGTGAGGTAGAAGATAGAATGATGGAAATAAACGAAGCAGAGAGGAAAAAAGAAAAAAGAATCAAAAGAAATGAGGAAAACCTCCGGGACCTCTGGGACAATATGAAACGCCCCAACATTCGAATCATAGGAGTCCCAGAAGAAGAAGATAAAAGGAAAGGCCATGAAAAAATACTCGAGGAGATAATAGTTGAGAATTTCCCTAAATTGAGGAAAGAAATAGTCACAGAAGTCCAAGAAACCCAGAGAGTTCCAAACAGGATAAACCCAAGGCGAAACACCCCAAGACACATATTAATCAAATTAACAAAGATCAAACACAAAGAACAAATATTAAAAGCAGCAAGGGAAAAACAACAAATAACACACAAGGGGATCCCCATAAGGATAACAGCTGATCTTTCAATAGAAACCCTTCAGGCTAGAAGGGAATGGCAGGACATACTTAAAGTAATGAAAGAGAATAATCTACAACCCAGATTACTGTACCCAGCAAGGATCTCATTCAGATATGAAGGAGAATTCAAAAGCTTTACAGACAAGCAAGAGCTGAGGGAATTCAGCACCACCAAACCAGCTCTCCAGCAAATGCTAAAGGATCTTCTCTAAACAGGAAACACAGAAAGGATGTTTCAACACGAACTCAAAACAACAAAGTAAATGGCAACGGGATCATACTTATCAATAATTACCTTAAATGTAAATGGGTTGAATGCCCCAACCAAAAGACAAAGGCTTGCTGAATGGATACAAAAACAAGACCCCTATATATGCTGTCTACAAGAGACCCACCTCAAAACTAGGGACACACACAGGCTGAAAGTGAAAGGATGGAAAAATATATTCCATGCAAACGGAGACCAAAAGAAAGCAGGAGTCGCAATACTCATTTCAGATAAAATAGACTTTAAAATAAAGGATGTGAAAAGGGACAAAGAAGGACACTACATAAAGATCAAAGGATCAATTCAAGAAGAAGACGTAACAATCATAAATATATATGCACCCAACATAGGAGCAACACAATATATAAGGCAAATACTAACAAGTATGAAAGGGGAAATTAACAATAACACAATAATAGTGGGAGACTTTAATACTCCACTCACGCATATGGATAGATCAACTAAACAGAAAATTAACAAGGAAACACAAACTTTAAATGATACAATAGACAAATTAGATTTAATTGATATTTACAGGAGTTTCCACCCCAAAACAATCAATTTTACCTTTTTCTCAAGTGCACATGGAACTTTCTCCAGGATAGATCACATCCTGGGCCATAAATCTAGCCTTGGTAAATTCAAAAAAATTGAAATCATCCCAGCCATCTTCTCTGACCACAATGCAGTAAGATTAGACCTCAATTACAGGAAAAAAAACTACTAAAAGTTCCAACATATGGAGGCTAAACAACACGCTTCTGAATAACCAACAAATCACAGAAGAAATCAAAAAAGAAATCAAATTATGCATAGAAACGAATGAAAATGAAAGCACAACAACCCAAAACCTATGGGACACTGTAAAAGCAATACTAAGGGGAAGGTTCATAGCAATACAGGCGTACCTCAAGAAACAAGAAAAAAATCAAATAAATCAACTAACTCTACACCTAAAGCAACTAGAGAAGGAAGAAATGAAAAACCCCAGGGTCAGTAGAAGGAAAGAAATCTTAAAAATTAGGGCAGAAATAAATGCAAAAGAAACAAAAGAGACCATAGCAAAAATCAACAAAACTAAAAGCTGGTTTTTCGAGAAGATAAACAAAATTGATAAGCCATTAGCCAGACTCATCAAGAAACAAAGGGAGAAGAATCAGATCAACAAAATTAGAAATGAAAATGGAGAGATCACAACAGACTCCACAGAAATACAAAGGATCATAAGAGACTACTACCAACAGCTATATGCCAATAAAATGGACAACTTGGAAGAAATGGACAAATTCTTAGAAAAGTATAACTTTCCAAAACTGAACCAGGAAGAAATAGAAGATCTTAACAGACCCATCACAAGCACAGAAATCGAAACTGTAATCAGAAATCTTCCAGCAAACAAAAGCCCAGGACCAGACGGCTTCACAGCGGAATTCTACCAAAAATTTAGAGAAGAGCTAACACCTATCCTACTCAAACTCTTCCAGAAAATTGCAGAAGATGGTAAACTTCCAAACTCATTCTATGAGGCCACCATCACCCTAATTCCAAAACCAGACAAAGATGTCACAAAAAAGGAAAGCTACAGGCCAATATCACTGATGAACATGGATGCAAAAATCCTTAATAAAATTCTAGCAAACAGAATCCAACATCATATTAAAAAGATCATACATCATGACCAAGTGGGCTTTATCCCAGGAATGCAAGGTTTTTTTAACATCCGCAAATCAATCAATGTAATACACCACATTAACAAATTGAAAGAAAAAAACCATATGGTTATCTCAATAGATGCAGAAAAAGCCTTTGACAAAATTCAGCATCCATTTATGATTAAAACCCTCCAGAAAGCAGGAATAGAAGGAACATATCTCAACATAATAAAAGCTATATATGACAAACCCACAGCAAACATTATCCTCAATGGTGAAAAATTGAAAGCATTTCCCCTAAAGTCAGGAACAAGGCAAGGGTGCCCACTTTCACCACTACTATTCAACATAGTTTTGGAAGTTTTGGCCACAGCAATCAGAGCTGAAAAAGAAATAAAAGGAATACAGATAGGAAAAGAAGAAGTAAAACTCTCACTGTTTGCAGATGACATGATCCTCTACATAGAAAACCCTAAAGAATCTACTAGAAAATTACTAGAGTTGATCAATGAATATAGTAAAGTTGCAGGATATAAAATTAACACACAGAAATCCCTTGCATTCCTATACTCCAATATTGAGAAAACAGAAAGAGAAATTAAGGAAACAATACCATTCACCACTGCATCAAAAAGAATAAAATACTTAGGAATATATCTACCTAAAGAAACAAAAGACTTATATATAGAAAACTATAAAACACTGATGAAAGAAATCAAAGAGGACACAAACAGATGGAGAAATATACCGTGTTCATGGATTGGAAGAATTAATATAGTGAAAATGAGTATTCTACCCAAAGCAATCTACAGATTCAATGCAATCCCTATCAAGCTACCAATGGTATTTTTCACAGAACTAGAACAAATCATCTCACAATTGGTATGGAAATATAAGAAACCTCGAATAGCCAAAGCAATCTTGAGGAAGAAGAATGGAACTGGAGGAATCAAGCTGCCTGACTTCAGGCTCTACTACAAAGCCACAGTCATCAAGACAGTATGGTACTGGCACAAAGATAGAAATATAGATCAATGGAACAAAATAGAAAGCCCAGAGATAAACCCACGCACATATGGACACCTTATCTTCGACAAAGGAGGCAAGAATATACAATGGAGAAAAGACAATCTCTTTAACAAGTGGTGCTGGGAAAACTGGTCAACCACTTGTAAAAGAATGAAACTAGAACACTTCCTAACACCGTACACAAAAATAAACTCAAAATGGATTAAAGATCTAAACGTAAGACCGGAAACAATAAAACTCCTAGAGGAAAACATAGGCAAAACACTCTCCGACATAAATCACAGCAGGATCCTCCATGACCCACCTCCCAGAATATTGGAAATAAAAGCAAAAATAAACAAATGGGACCTAATTAAAATTAAAAGCTTTTGCACAACAAAGGAAACTATAAACAACGTGAAAAGACAGCCTTCAGAATGGGAGAAAATAATAGCAAATGAAGCAACAGACAAACAATTAATCTCAAAAATATACAAGCAATTTCTGCAGCTGTATTCCCGAAAAATAAACGACCCGATCAAAAAATGGGCCAAAGAACTAAACAGACATTTCTCCAAAGAAGACATACAGATGGCTAACAAACACATGAAAAGATGCTCAACATCACTCATTATTAGAGAAATGCAAATCAAAACCACAATGAGGTATCATTTCACACCAGTCAGAATGGCTGCTATCCAAAAGTCTACAAGCAGTAAATGCTGGAGAGGGTGTGGAGAAAAGGGAACCTTCTTACACTGTTGGTGGGAATGCAAACTAGTACAGCCACTACGGAGAACAGTGTGGAGATTCCTTAAAAAACTGGGAATAGAACTGCCATATGACCCAGCAATCCCACTGCTGGGCATATACACCGAGGAAACCAGAATTGAAAGAGACGCGTGTACCCCAATGTTCATCGCAGCACTGTTTACAATAGCCAGGACATGGAAGCAACCTAGATGTCCATCAGCAGACGAATGGATAAGGAAGCTGTGGTACATATACACAATGGAATATTACTCAGCCATTAAAAAAAATACATTTGAATCGGTTCTACTGAGATGGATGAAACTGGAGCCCATTATACAGAGTGAAGTAAGCCAGAAAGAAAAACAACAATACAGTATACTAATGCATATATATGGAATTTGAAAGATGGTAACGATAACCCTATAAGCGAGACAGAATAAGAGACACAGATGCATGGAACAATTTTATGGACTCTGAGGGAGAAGGTGAGGGTGGGACGTTCTGGGAGAATGGCATTGAGACATGTGTATTGTCATATGTGAAACAGAGCACCATTCCATGTTCGATGCATGTGACAAGGGCTCAGGGCCGGGGCAATGGGATGATCCAGAAGGATGGGATGGGGAGGGAGGTGGGTGGGGGGTCCGGGAAGGGGAACACATGTAAACCCATGGCTGATTCATGTCAATGTATGGCAAAAACTATTACAATATTGTAAAGTAATTAGCCCCCAACTAAAATAAATAAATTTATAAAAAAAAAAAAAATACTGATGTATAGCATTCATATCGGAGAAGGCAATGGCACCCTACTCCAGTACTCTTGCCTGGAAAATCCCATGGACGGAGGAGCCTGGTAGGCTACAGTCCATGGGGTCGCTATGAGTCGGACACGACTGAGCGACCTCACTTTCACTTTTCCCATTCATGCACTGGAGAAGGAAATGGCAACCCACTCCAGTATTCTTGCCTGGAGAATCCCAGGGACGGGGGAGCCTGGTGGGCTGCCGTCTATGGGGTCGCACAGAGTCGGACACGACTGAAGCGACTTAGCAGCAGCATACCATTCATATGATTTAAACAATACTAAAATTCTTTTGGGACTTCACTGTTGGGAATTTATTAAAATGTAAGATGCTTTAGGAAATATTATTTTAAATTATTCATAACCTTTATATATCCTCAGGGCAGAATAACGGGGAAAAGGAATGTCTCATTAGAAATATAAAAGATGGAAAGTTATTCAGGTCTTGAAATTGCCCCATTTAGGGATAATTTAATCAACTCAAATAAATGTTCTATAATTTTGCATCTGTTAATAAGACGACTAAGTTGGATACAGCATGCAAAAAGCACATGCTTTATTGTGATGAAAGTGTTTTTTAGACAGGATGCTGAGGCCTCTATGAGTTTAAAAAGAAACATTCTTAGGGAGATTGTATCGGGGTGATAAAAACAGGTCTTTATTAACTTGAGAATGACAAGAACATTTCTCATTTTCTCCACTTACTTTTTTTTGGGGGGCACTTTTTGTCACTTTTTTTGGCGCAGATAGCAAATAGAGTCTCAGAGTTGGAAGGAGAAGAATTTCCACAAGGCAGCACAGTGATTAGCGATGCAGCTGGGACTAGAACTAAGGTCACCCTAACTTTTCATTGACTGTGTTTTCTACCAAATGTGGTCATTTAGTCATTAACTAATTCATTCAACACCAGCTCTGACACAAGTTCAGGTAATGGTGAGGTGACTAAGGGTCTGGAGATTCACGCTCTGATCCTTGAATCATAATAAATATAACAGTAACATGATTTTGACATAATGATAGAGTACAACATGTAAGAAAAAGACAAATTATTTCAGTGGTGGGCTGTAGTACTGAATAGGTGACATCAACATCATTTCTAGAAGTGTTTCTTTATGCACACTGGTCACCTCATTTTTTTTTTTTTTTTTTTTAGTTTAGTTCCCACTGTTGACTTGGAAGAGTTTCAGTGTTAAATACTGATTTTGTGCAGAATAAGCACCTATTTTTGTGGCCTTCTTGTTCCTTACATCTGAATGTGTGTGACTTCAGAAGTTTTATGAAAGGCTTCTTAATAAAACTAGCTTGTAAAAGACTAGCTTCAAGAACATATATTTCTAATATTGTACTGGAATGAGAAGGTTTCTTATAATGTTTAGAATGGAAAGGAAAGATACAAAGTGAGCAAAGGAAGCTATTTTATAATCTATAAAACTTAACAAACATTTGTTGAGCATATTAAAGCAGTGTTGGCCTCCAGAGAAGTTTACAGTTTCTTTTGGTAGGCACTGAACATGGAACATGGTCATAGCAAACACCCTCTTCCAACAACACAAGAGAAGACTCTACACGTAGACATCACGAGATGGTCAACACCGAAATCAGATTGATTATATTCTTTGCAGCCAAAGATGGAGAATCTCTATACAGTCAGCAAAAACAAGACTGGGAGCAGACTGTCGCTCACATCATGAACTCCTTATTGCCAAATTCAGATTTAAATTGAAGAAAGTAGGGAAAACCATTAGTCCATTCAGGTATGACCTAGATCAAATCCCTTACGAGTATACAGTGGAAGTGACAAATAGATTTAAGGGACTAGATCTGATAGACAGAGTGCCTGATGAACTAGGGACAGAGGTTTGTGACACTGTACAGGAGACAGGGATCAAGACCATCCCCATGGAAAAGAAATGCAAAAAATGTAAAAAAGCAAAATGGCTGTCTGAGGAGGCCTTACAGATAGCTGGGAAGAGAAGGGAAGTGAAAAGCAAAGGAGAAAAGGAAAAATATTCCCATCTGAATGCAGAGTTCCAAAGAATAGCAAGGAGAGATAAAAAAGCCTTCTTCAGCGATCAATGCAAAAATAGAGGAAAACAACAGATTGGGAAAGACTAGAGATCTCTTCAAAAAAATTAGAGATACCAAGGGTACATTTCATGCAAAGATGGGATCGATAAAGGACAGAAATGGTATGGACCTAACAGAAGCAGAAGACATTAAGAAGAGGTGGAAGAATACACAGAAGAACTGTACAAAAAAGATCTTCACGACCCAGATAATCACAATGTGTGATCACTCACCTAGAGCCAGACATCCTGGAATGTGAAGTGAAGTGGGCCTTAGAAAGCATCACTACGAACAAAGCTAGTGGAGGTGATGGAATTCCAGTTGAGCTATTTCAAATCCTCAAAGATGATGCTGTGAAAGTGCTGCACTCGATATGCCAGCAAATTTGGAAAACTCAGCAGTGGCCACAGGACTGGAAAAGGTCAGTTTTCATCCCAATCCCAAAGAAAGGCAATGCCTAACAATGCTCAAACTACCGCACAATTACACTCATCTCACATGCTAGTAAAGTAATGCTCAAAATTCTCTAAGCCAGGCTTCAGCAATATGTGACCCGTGAACTTCCAGATTTCAAGTTGGTTTTAGAAAAGGCAGAGGAACCAGAGATCAAATTGCCAACATCTGCTGGATCATCGAAAAAGCAAGAGAGTTTCAGAAAAACATCTATTTCTGCTTTATTGACTATGCCAAAGCCTTTGACTGTGTGGATCACAATCAACTGTGGAAAATTCTGGAAGACATGGGCATACCAGACCACCTGACCTGCCTGCTTCTTGAGAAACCTGTATGCATGTCAGGAAGCAACAGTTAGAACTGGACATGGAACTGACTGGTTCCAAATAGGAAAAGGAGTACGTCAAGACTGTATATTGTCATCCTGCTTATTTAACTTATATGCAGAGTACATCATGAGAAACGCTGGGCTAGAAGAAACACAAGCTGGAATCAAGATTGCTGGGAGAAAAATCAATAACCTCAGATAAGCAGATGACACCACCCTTATGGCAGAAAGTGAAGAAGAACTAAAGAGCCTCTTGATGAAAGTGAAAGAGGAGAGTGAAAAAGTTGGCTTAAAGCTCAACGTTCAGAAAACCAAGATCATGGCATCTGGTCCCATCACTTCATGGCAGATAGATGGGCAAACAGTGGAAATAGTGGCAGACTTTATTTTGGGGGGGCTCCAAAATAACTGTGGATGATCATTGCAGCCATGAAATTAAAAGATGTTTACTCCTTGGAAGCAAAGTTATGACCAACCTAGATAGCATATTAAAAAGCAGAGATATTACTTTACCAACAAAGGTCTCTCTAGTCAAGGGTATGGTTTTTCCAGTAGTCAGTCATGTGTGGATGTGAGAGTTGGACAGTGACGAAAGCTGAGCACCGCAGAATTGATGCTTTTGAACTGTGGTGTTGGAGAAGACTCTTGAGAGTCCCTTGGACTGCAAGGAGATCCAATCAATCCATCCTAAAAGAGATCAATCCTGGGTGTTCATTGGAAGGACTGATGTTGAAGCTGAAACTCCAATACTTTGGCCACCTCATGTGAAGAGTTGACTCATTGGAAAAGACCCTAATGCTGGGAAGGATTGGGGGCAGGAGGAGAAGGGGACGACAGAGGATGAGATGGTTGGATGGCATCACTGACTCGATGGACATGGGTTTGGGTGGACTCTGGGAGTTGGTGATGGACAGGGAAGCCTGGCGTGCTGCAATTCATGGGGTCGCAAAGAGTCGGGCACGACTGAGCAACTGAACTGAACTGAACTGAACATGGAACTAGTTAATCTGAAAGTATCCTGAGAGGATGATAGAGACAATATATGGGGTGGGGTTAAGAGAACAGACTCTGGAGCCTACTTGGATCTGGATTTTTATCCTGACTTTGCCTCTTAAGTAGTTGAGGGATCTTGGGCATGGTATAACCAACCTATTATAGGAAACAGCCTCAGTTTCCTAATCTGCAAAATGGGGATGATAACCTGTACCTCAGAGGTTTGTGAGAATTAAATGAATTACTATGTAAAGAATTCAAGAGAGTCTGGCATAATGTAAGCACTATTATATGAGTGGGGCACTTTTGGCAATGCTGGTAAATTTGCTTTCCTGGATCTGGGATTTTGATATACTAAAGCACACTGTGAATTATCAAGAGGGTGATATGTTGTAGAATTTCTCCATATTGCTTGCCCTTTTGCTGAGAAGCATTGTTACAAAACTGACAAATGTTCCCTTAGAATATGTGTTTGGGAAATATAAAGCATTTACAAAGGTTTTGCATAATTAACGGAAAGTCACATCTGTCTCGGTATCGTGACCTAAGAGTTTTGCCTTATTTCCAAGATTCCAGGTCTGGCTGCATCTTTAGAGTTACTGATGTAACAATATCTTTGTAATATGTTGATAATGATGATGATAAGGACAGATAGTATTGTTTGAAACCTACCTGTGCCAGGCACTATGCTAAGTGCAGAACACGTACTATTTTGTCTACTCTTTATATTAGCCCTGTGAGGTATTATTTGAAACGAAGAAACCAAGACTTAAAAAAGGGTAGTGATTTCTTCAAGCTTATAAATTAAATTGCAGAACCAGTCCTATCTGGCTGCAATGCCCAATATCTCCAACTAGGAAGTGGTGCTTTCTTCTTGATTTTGATAATAGCAACTGTGATTTGGATGGTAGGAGTGACACACAATAAAGAGCATTGAGAACTGTGGAGCACAAATGAAGACAGAAGAGCACTGATAGTATGAAAGTTATGCTTATGATTTTTTAACTCTGGGGTTGAAACAGTGAACTACTACTGTGGTAGAGACCTTGAAAGCTTCTCAAAATAAATAGTTGAAAATATGAAACTCACAAAATTTCAAAATGTAAAACAAATAAGTTGTTGTTTAATGGAAATGGCAACCCACTCCAGTATTCTTGCCTGGAGAATCCCAGGGAAGGCGGAGACTGGTGGGCTGCCGTCTTTGGGGTCGCACAGTCGGACACGACTGAAGCGACTTAGCAGCAGCATCTTTCATAGGAAAGTTTAATTGTAGGCAGAAACTATAAAGTAAGTATCTCTTTAAGAAATGTGGAGAAAAACTTGGTAGAACACATGTACCAGGGTATGAGGTACCAGAGGAACATATAAAAAATTCTCTAGTAATTTGTAAATAACTTTAAAATCCATACTAAAATTACCAGATTAACCCCCAAATATTTAATTTCAATGTCAAAATTCTAATGTGGAAAATTATATTACTATTTATTAGCATATTAAAATTTTTTATAGCATATAAGGCCATTTCAACCTATTGCATGTTGATTGCTGAGTTTCTCCTGAAAAAACAAACACGTTTATTTTTAGTATCAAAACTAAAGAAATAATTTTTGAAAATTATTTTTTTACTTCTAATATATTAATGTCATCATGATCACCTCCCTTGGAATGCTAATAGCCTCTTTCCTCTATTCTTTGTATTCTCTGAGGATTTACTTTCAGTTTTAGGTTAGTCTTACAATGTCAGAGCTCTCCTTACTGCCACAACCAGACCTAAATCTGCCAGATCCCTCTGTATAATGAACACGTGTGAACCTTTCCCCACAAGTATAGAGATAAGCTTCCAGGTACTGTGGTGACAGGTGTGATGCAAATACACAGATGGTGAAACTGAAAGACTTAATTAATGCCACAGAATCTCAGTAATGGTTGACTCTTTCACAGGGTTCTTTGTCTTCAGGGATAAAGGGAGAAAAAACAGTTGCAGCAAATCTGTAGAAAGAAACTGATGTTTTCCCAGGCTCCTGGCTTCAGGTACCTGAGCCAAGAACCACAAAAGCTCTGACTCTGTTCGTTTCTTTCTTGCAATAACGTCCTTGGCTAGTTCCTTTTCCTCCTGGTCTTTTCAGAGACCATCTTTGGCTTCTCCTATTTTGCTCTGTATGTATCACTGGTGAGAGAGCCAACTCATCCAAATGTCACTTCACTTCAAACATCACTTATGTGTCTCCCAGCTAAGACATCCCTCCAGACCTCTGGATCCCTAATGGTAGCCAATCTGATGGTGAACACGTATCATGAGTCAGGCAATATGCAGACATTACCTCACAGTATATACTCTACCCAAAGTCTCTGGGGATTAGTAAAATTATCTCCATTTTATATTTGAGAATAGGGAAATTTTCTTTAGCAGTTTGGAAACTCACAAAAATGCAATTCCTTTAATATGACACTTGTTCAAGTATTTTGATATTTGTTAGTATTCTGGCCATTGGCTATTCTAATAGGTGTGTAACACCATTTTGATACAATTTTCATATATTTCCTTGTTCTGCTCCTCTCTTTACCATACTTTGACTGACATCATAATCACAATCTCAACATCCTGGATGAACAAATCCAAGCTGTCAGTGTACCATGTGCTCCAAAGTGACCCGAGGACCATTCTCCACACGTGGCCGGACCAACAGAGCATGGCGTGACTAGTCACATGAGCAGGGCACTGGGGCAGTTAACATACCTCAACAACATGCAGGGTATTTTTTGTTTTGTTCTGATTTGTTTTTGGCATTTTTAACAAGCTCTTGATATATGTTAATGTTATGATCCACAAAACTCTAGAACATTTTTTCCCAGTTGAACCATTTATTAAGCAAGTCTCCCTTTCTTTACTTGTGAAACTCATTTTTGTATTTTTTTTAATTGAAGGGTAATTGCTCTACAGAATTTTGTTGTTTTCTGTCAAACCTCAACATGAATCAGACATAGGTGTACATACATCCCCTCCCTATTGAAACTCCCTCCTATATCATGCCCCATCCCATCCCTCTAATTGATACATAGCCCTTGTTTGAATTTCCTGAGCCATACAGCAAATTCCCGGTGGCTATCTATTTTACATATGGTAATGTGAGTTTCCATGTTACTCTTTCTATACATCTCACTCTCTGCTTCCCCTCTCCCCATGTCCATAAGTCTATTCTCTATGTTTGTTCTCCATTGCTGCCCTGAAAATAAATTCTTCAGTACCATTTTTCTAGATTCCGTGTACATGCATTAGAATACGATATTCATCTCTTTCTGACTTACTTCACTCTGTATAATAGGTTCCAGGTTCATCCACCTCATCAGAACTGACTCAAATGTGTTCCGTTTTATGGCTGAGTAATATTCCATTGTGTATATGTACCACAACTTCTTTATCCATTCATCTGTCAATGGATATCTAGGTTGATCCATGTTCTAGCTATTGTAAATAGTGCTGCAATGAACAATGGGATACGTGTGTCTTTTTCAATTTTGGTTTCTTCAGGGTATATGCCTAGGAGTGGGATTGCTGGGTCATATGGTGGTTTTATTCCTAGTGAAACTCATTTTTTAAAACTTGATTTCAATGCAACCAGAAACCTATTAGAATGGCCAAAAGCCAGAATACTGATAGCAGCAAATGCTGATGAGAGTGTTAAGGAACAGAAACTCTCATTCACTGCCAGTGGAAATGCAAAATTGTACAGCCACCTTGGAAGACAGTTTGGCAGTATCATAGAAAGCTAAATATATCCTCATCATTCAGTCCAGCCATCATACTCCTAGGTATTTATTCAAATGAGTTGAAAGCCAAAGTCCACACAAAAGCCTGCACATGAATGCTTAGAGAAGTTTTATTCAAATTGCAAAACATTCAGAGTAAATAAGATATTCTTCAATGCATGAATGGATAGACTTTGGTATATCCATAGAATGGAATGTTATTCAGAGATAAAAATAAATTAGCTATCCAGCCATCTAAAGGTGTTGTTGTTTAGTTGCTAAACTGTGTTTGATTCTGCGATCCCATGGACTGTAGCCTGCTAGGCATCCCTGTCTGTGTGACTTCCCAAGCAAGAATTTTGGAGTGGGTTGTCATTCCCTTCTCCAGGGGATCTTCCTGTCCCAGGGATTGAGCTCATGTCTCTTGCATTGGCAGGTGAATTTTTTTTTTTTTTTTTACCATTAAGCCATGTGGGAAGCTTATGAAAAGACACAGAGGAACTTTAAACACATACCAAGAAGTGAAAGAAGTCAATCTGTAAAGGCTGTGTATCTTATGACTCCAACTGCCTAACACACTGGAAAAGACAAAACTATACAGACAGTGAAAAGACCAGTGGTTTCTAGGGAGAAAGGATGACTAGGTGGAGCAAGGACGTTATTAGGACAATGAAACTATTTTGTATGATGCACTAATGGTGGATACATGACATTACACGTTTGTCAAAACCCACAAGACTATATAACACAGAGTGAACTCTAATGTAAACTAAGAATTTTAGTTAACAATGATGTATCAATGCCATCCCATCAATTGTAACAAATGTACCACACTAATATAAGAAGTTTATAAAAGGGGAAAAGGTAAGTGTCAGTGAGGTAGATATATGAAGCTCTGCCTTTTCTGCTCAGTTTTTCTATAAACTTGAAGCTGTACCAAAAGCAAAGTCTATTAATTAAAAACTAACTTTTTAAAAACCCTTAATTCAGAAACTTATAATTATTCCTTAAGATACTGCTTCTTACTAGTTTCACACTAAGTAGTTAGGAAATATTGTTTCTGTCATTTTATAACTATTAGTAGTAATAACCCCCAGTTCTGAGCCAACTACAACTGCAATCAGTATAGCTTCTTTATTTCTTTCTTTTTAATGCTGCTGTGTGGTTTGTGGGATCTCAGTTCCCTGACCAGGGATTGAAGACAGTTTGCAGCAGTAAAAGCCTAGGATTCTAACCAGCTAGGCCACCAAGAAAGTCCCCACCTTGTTTCCAATACTAGTGTAATACGACAACATAGATAGCAAAAGACCATTTCACTATAGAATATCAAGTCTTTTTAGGTGCACATCTTCAACAAGTTCAAATCTGCCTATCTTTTAATCCCTATTCTCTAACTTATCCACAAAGATATCCTGAGATACTAAGCTAGCATACCTCAATGAAAATCAAAAGATATTATGCTGAGCACAGAGTCTGGCATAAAGTGGCTAATTTATTAAATGGTGGTAGCTAGTAGTATTTTTTGGTCATAATCTAGTAGTCCTTACCACAAAATGATTGTTAGCTTCGTATTTCTTATTTTTAGTGATGTCATCTGGCTTCAAAGAATTACCTCATTCTTTGCTAAGTACTTAAACATTATCTAATAATTTGTTTATTTGTTTCTTTCAAAGTATGACAAATCTACTGATTCATTTGTTCCTTTGAGAGACAGATACACATAATTTACCCATTTTAATTACTTCCAGCATCCGGGTCTGGTTATTGTTGTTGTTCAGTCACTCAGTCATGTCCGACTCTCTGCGACCCCATGGACTGCATCATGCCAGGCTTCCCTGTCCTTCATCATCTCCTGGAGTTTGCTTGAACTCATGTCCATTGAGTAGGTAATGCCATCCAACCATCTCATCCTCTGTCGTCCCTGTCTCCTCCTGCCTTCAATGTTTCCCAACATCAGGGTCTTCTCAAATGAGTCAGGTCTTCTCAAATGATTCAGCTCTTCACATTAGGTGGCCAAAGTACTGAAGCTTCAGTTTCAGCATCAGTCCTTCCAATGAGTATTCAGGACTGATTTCATTTAGGATGGACTGGTTGGATCTCCTCAAGAGTCTTCTCCAACACCACAGTTCAAAAGCACCATTCTTCTGCACTCAGCCTTCTCTATGGTCCAACTCTCACATTGATACATGACTACTGGAAAGACCATAGCTTTGATTATACAGACATCAGTCCACAAAGTAATGTCTCTGTTTTTTAACATGCTCTCTAAGTTTGTCATAGCTTTTCTTCCAAGGAGCAAGCATCTCTTAATTTCAGAGCTGCAGTCATCTTCTGCAGTGATTTTGGAGCCCAAGATAATAAAGTCTGTCACTGTTTCTATTGTTTCCCTATCTATTCGCCATAAAGTGATAGGACCAGATGCCATGGTCTTCATTTTTAAGCCAGCTTTTTTGCTCACCTTTTTCACCTTCATCAAGAGGCTCTTTAGTTCCTCTTCACTTTCTGCCAGCGTGGTGGCAGAAAGTGGTATCATCTGCATATCTGAGGTTATTGTTATTTCTCCCAGCAATCTTGATTCCAGCTTCTGCTTCATCCAGCCCAGCATTTTACATGATGTACTCTGTATATGAGTTAAATAAGCAGGGTGACAACATACAGACTTGACGTACTCCTTTCCCAGTTTTGAAGCAGTCCGTTGTTCCATGCCCAGTTCTAACTGTTCCTTCTTGACATGCATACATATTTCTCAGGAGGCAGGTAAAGTGGTCTGTTATTCCCATCTCTTTAAGAATTTTCCACAGTTTGTTGTGATCCAAACAGTCAAAGGCTTTGGCATAGTCAATGAAGCAGAAGTAGACGTTTTCCTGGAATTCTCTTGCTTTTTCTATTATCCAATGGATGTTGGCAATTTGATTCCTGGTTCCTCTACCTTATCTAAATCCAGCTTGAACACCTGGAAGTTCTCAGTTCACATACTGTTGAAGACTGGCTTGGAGAATTTTGAGCATTAACGTTGCTAGCATGTGAAATGAGTGCAACTGTGCAGCAGTATAAACATTCTTTGGCATTGCCCTTCTTTGGGATTGGAATGAAAATTGACATTTCCAGTCCTGTGGCCCCTGCTGAGTTTTCCATATTTGCTGGCATACTGAGTGCAGCATTTCACAGCATCATCTTCTAGGATTTGTTCCTAGTGATGCTTCCTAAGGACCACTTGACTTTGCGCTGTAAGATGTCTAGCTCTAGATGAGTGATCACACCATCCTGGTTATCTGGGTTATTAATGTCTTTTCTGTACAGTTCTTCTGTGTATTCTTGCCACCTCTTCTTAATATCTTCTGCTTCTGTTAGGTCCCTACTGTTTCTGTCCTTTATCGTGCCCATCTTTGCATGAAATGTTCCCTTGGTATCTCTAATTTTCTTGAAGAGATCTCGAGTCTTTCCCATTCTATTGTTTGCCTTCATTTCTTTGCATTGTTCACTTAGGAAGGCTTTCTTATCTTTCCTTGCTATTCTTTGGAACTCTGCATTCAGATGGGTATATCTTTTCTTTTCCCCTTTGCCTTTTGCTTGTCTTCTTTTTTCAGCTATTTTTACAGCCTTCTTGGACAACCATTTTGCTTTTTTCATTTATTTTCTTGGGGATGATTTTTGGTCATCGACTGCTGTAGTGTTACAAACCTCTGTCCACAGTTCTTTAGGCACTCTATCAGACCTACTCCCTTGAATCTATTTGTCATTTCACTGTACAATTGTAAAGAATTTGATTTAGGTCACACCTGAATGGCCTAGTGGTCTTCCCTACTTTCTTCAATTTAAGTTTGAATTTTGCAATAAGGAGTCCATGAGCACAATCAGCTCCCAGTCTTGTTTTTGCTAACTGGATAGAGCTTCTCCATCTTCAGCTGCAAAGAATATAATCAATCTTATTTTGGTATTGACCATCTGGTGATGTCCATGTGTAGAGTTGCCTCTTGCGTTGTTGGAAGAGGGTGTTTGCTATGACCAGTGTTATCTCTTAGCCAAACTCTGTTAGCCTTTGCCATGCTTCATTTTGTACCCTAAGTCCAAACTTGCCTCTTACTCCAGATATATATTGACTTTCTACTTTTGCATTCCAGTCCCCTATGATGAAAAGGACACCTTTTTTTGGTGTTAGTCTAGGTCTTGCAGGTCTTCATAGAACCATTCAACTTCAACTTATTTGGCATTAGTGGTTGGGGCACAGACTTGGATTATTGTATATTGAATGGTTTGCCTTGGAAGCGAACTGAGATCATACTGTCATTTTGGGCTTCCCTGTTGGCTTAGACAGTAAAGAATCTGGGTCTAAGGCTTTGCACTATTTCAGACATCTTGGACCACTAGATATTTTTCGACAGCTCTCAGGGCCATCTTTGTAAGCTTGAGACAAAAAGACTCACCTAGATAAGTTGAATTTTAAGTTCTTCTACATGATATACTTTTTTCCTACTCTTTCTCCTTTGAAAACAATTGCCCTTAAAGAAAAAGATTTAACAAACCAAGAGTCATAGTTTTGCTCTCTATTTTACACTTTAACATTGTCATAGCGATAAGTATATTCCTATACATGATATAAAGAGGGATTCTGGTTATTGTTATTGATTACATGACATTTTTGTCAGCCTAGTTTATGATGACCTTCGAGGCTTTTTACAAATTTGTGCCACTATTTTAATCTTAGGACATATTCCACTTTTTATCTTCTTTAAATATCACCCCCCCCCAGATTTACTGAGGTACAATAGAGAATTAGAAATAATGTATGTATATAGTAGTGAAATAGTCACCACAATCAAATTAATTAACAAATTTCTCACCTCATAAAGTTATCATTTTCTTTCCTTTCTTTTTTTGGTTGGGGGATGATAACACTTAAGATCTGTCCTCTTAAAATATACAATATAATACCCTTAACTACAGTTATACTATGGTACATTAGATATTCAGAACTTACTCATCACGCATAACCAATAAGTTGTACCACTTTTACCAACACCTTCCCATTTCCCCTTTCCCGTAGCCCCTGGTAACCATTATTCTATTGTTCATCTCCTTTATACATCATTTTAAAGTGACAACTCTGATTCTATTAAGCATCCTTCCATTTTCAATAAACTGGAGGAAAATGGTATTTCTCAGGGCCTGTCACAGTCATCATTCATTTATTTATTAAAAAATAATTATTGAGCACATATTCTAGGTCAAGAACTATGTCAGACATTGCTAAAAGTGAGATTATTAAGACTCAGTCCCTATTTTCGGCAGTTTCAGTATATAATCGACATTCGACAAGCATTTATTAAATATATGCTTGGACAAAAAGATTTGTGAAAAGAATATAGTATAGTGCAGTGATAGCACCAGCAAAAAGATATATAGTTTAGAGAGTTCTCAGAGAGGAGGGTAAGAGAAACCCTATGAAGGTGGTGATGGAAATCAGCCAGAGAATTCTTCCAGGAATATGATATATTCAAACTGGGATTTAAAAACAAGGAGTTCACAGACAAGAAGAAAGAAAAGGGAATCTGGCAGGAGGTATGATGCAGACAAATGCTTAAAACATTCTGATGGCCATATTGCTTTCTGAAGAAACCTTCTGCAGTATCTTGGAATAAAGGAGATGATTTACCTTTTTCTACAGCAGATATCAACCAATATTAAGTATGAACATTTTTGCAAGAGACATAAATTTAGAAATATTTCATAAATCAATTCAAAAGTTTTCTTGGAGATTAGATTTTACAATCATAAGATTATTGCCTTTAGAGCAGCTCCCAGAACCCAGTGTGAACTTCAATGGGCATTGTCTCTTTCCTCTCAGTTCACTGTGTCTGGGGACTTCTAGAAGAGCTGTTTTCAATCTGCTACCCGTACTCCTGTTTAGGTGTTAACAATCTGGTCAGTTAAGGATTGTAATGGCACTTCATTGGCTCTCATGGCATCTATTTTGCTTAGGACACACTGTTTATGAATGCCCTTTTTATTCTGAAGAATATGTTTATATGTATGTGTTTTTATATATGTTTTTGTGTATATATACATATTTGTGTACCTGTGTGTGTGTGAAAGTCGCTCAGTTATGTTCAACTCTTTGCGACCCCATGGACTATACAGTCCATGGAATTCTCTAGGCCAGAATACTGGAGTGGGTAGTCTGTCCCTTCTCCAGGGGATCTTCCCAAACCAGGGATTGAACCCAGGTCTCCTGCACTGCAGACGGATTCTTTACCAGCTGAGTCACAAGGAAAGCACATATAACAAAGTATAAGATGGAAAATGAAAAAGGATATATACATGTTTTCCATCTTATACTTTGTTATATGAGTAACAATTTAATAATAATAAGGATAAAATGGCACCCCACTCCAGTACTCTTGCCTGGAAAATCCCATGGACGGAGGAGCCTGGTAGGCTACAGTCCATGGGGTCGCTAAGAGTCGGACATGACTGAGCGACTTCACTTTCACTTTTCCCTTTCATGCACTGGAGAAAGAAATGGCAACCCACTCCAGTATTCTTGCCTGGAGAATCCTAGGGACGGCAGAGCCTGGTGAGCTGCCATCTATGGGGTCACACAGAGTCGGACACGACTGAAGCGACTTAGCATAGCATAGCATAGCAAGGATAAAAAGTAAATTTGTTCAGAATATATATATTTATAGTAACATTTATGTTTACATCTTTGTTGAGCAGTAATCTGTGTGTTTATTTAACCAGTGATATGTTTGTTTTTTGTTTTGATAAGTAGAAAGGAAACTGCTGGTCAGTGATTCATTGCTTTTTCTGGTCTGTGTCCAGAGGGGAAAGAAATATCTAAAACTTCAAACATAAGAGGATTGCAGTTTTAGCTCTGTCTTTAACTTAGAAGTTATTGACTGGTAATACATATTCAGTTTCATAAAAGAGTATGCAAAGTATGTTTGCTTTTCTTAAATAATAAAATTATAATGGATTATTTTTATAAGTAAAAATAGAAACTATTTTTCCCTTTCCAACAACGTGCCACATTTTAAAAATGCATACCAGATTGACAATTAAAATCCCTGAGATATGACAAGGCAATTTTTGAACTTGATCAATATAAAAATTTCATTAGGAATTACATAATAACCTGTAGAGTGGGGAAAACCAATTAGAGTCAGAAACCTTATCTCCTCATGATTACCTAGTTGTACTTTTCATAAACTTTGGTGAGCAGATAGTTCTGAGCAAAGGGCAGTATTAACATGGTTATGGCTCATTTCCCTTTTTAGTCACATCTACGAGGGTTCTAAAAATGAAATCTTTAATTATAAATGCAGAGGCTGAATCTCTAAAATCTCTTAAGAGCAAAAGCATTTTCAGTTACTTAAAATGTACACATACTGGAAAATATACTGATATGAGACATATTCCACTAATTTAATATTCTTCTATTTTCCTATTAAGTGAGCACTGTGAGCAATAAAGATTAATTAAGTGTGCAATTAATACCATAAAACTTAATTGAATACTTCACTTTCATATATGTATTTTTCTTACTCATCTTTTTCACTCATGCTGTATATCTAATTATTTTAAAGCTAATACTTCAAAGAATAAGCAAAGATTTTTAAGATAGTTCAGCATTTTCAAATTCTCTATGGCATTTGGGAATGACCTTTAGATTTTGAAAAGGTGAGTGTTTTACATTTCCTTAAACTGATAGGATAAAAGTAGAAGTACATTTAAAACAAATCAGTGTTTAATAGCCACATTCATCTAGGTAAGCACAGAAATAATGACTGCTGCAGATTTTGCAAATATCAAATCACTTTTCAGGGACAGACATCCACCGGGTTGCTCCCAAGGGCATCCGATTTTGCTTAAATTCTCTAATGTTTTTAGAGAAACAAAACAAAATAGCCATTTGATAGTAAGCCCCTATGCACATCACTCTATCAATCATTTTAATATGGCATCATGTGATTATTGGGCTTCCCAGGTGGCACTAGTGGTAGAGAAGCCTCCTGCCAATGCAGGAGACATAAGAGACTTGCATTGGATCCCTGGGTCGGGAAGATCCCCTGGAGAAGGAAATGGCAACCCACTCCAGTATTCTTGCTTGGAGAATCCCATGGACAGAGGAACCTGGCGGGCTATTATCCATGGGGGTCACAAAGAGTCAGATATGACTGAAGCATCTTAGCACACACATACACATGTGATTATACTTGGTCTTTTGAATAAATTATTCAGGAACTCTGGGAAGCAGATCCTATAGTGGCCTGAGATTTGGTTGGCTAGTAAGAAGGTTTACTGGCATACTATAGAAATAATTTGAGTGTGTAAGACAGTGGAGTGAAATAACTCATGAGTCACATGTATTCACTGTGAAATTTCCTTCTAATACCATATCTTCCTTCCTCAGTCTTAGCAATTAAGAAAATAATTCTGTACTTAAATCCATGTTTATTACAACCAAATGAAAACAAAGTACTGGTTCATAAACTCTGTCACTGCAAAGTGATAGTTGTTTTGAAAATTCTAACAAAGGGATTATGTTGTCAATGATACTGGTGCTCAAAATACTGCCATGTAAATTACCAACACATGGCATGGAGAAAACACACACACACACACACACACACACACACACACACACACACACAGCTACCTACTGTTCTATATATCTTGCTTTCTGATCTCCATCCTTTTTAACAGCCTTTCTATTTACCTCTCCTCTTGCCATCCCCCATTCATTTTTTTTTCCTTTACTGTCTTTTCACTCATCTTTTTCTCCACTCATCATCTTTCACACTACATGTCTGTCCATCATGTTCATCATTCCCACATTCAATACATACTCGAATGTTTACTCTGTGCTTGGTCAGTAAAGAAAGATTTTAACTTCTAGAAGCTTTGTAATAAAAGCCATTCTAAGACAGAATTTGTCACTGTTTGTTTGGCTTACATTTGGATGAGCAGTATAAGTGAGTGAGGAAACATGTGAAAGGAAAATCAAAATGGGGCTGGTATTGCTGAGAGCTCTTTACAATAGAGCTGGGAGGCCACAGGGGAAGTGTCAGCCTGGATGGAACCTGGTGTTTTGATCACCTATAATCCTAATGAAGGCATCCAGGACATCTGCCACATCTGCCAGAAACTCAAAATATCAGGCCCTTTACCCTAAAACAACTCACAATTACTTGAGAACAATTATTTTCTGACTTGCATCAGTGAATCACAATTCTCCTCAGGCATTTTTCAACAATCTCATGCCTTTTTGTCTTTATAAGCCCCTGAGTCTTTTGTTTCACTGGATTACTCTTTCAGGGTTACCTGAATCTGTGTCTCAATTCTTAAAATCCCAAAGAAACTCTTTTCTTAGTTGCAAGCTCCTGCATTAACTTTTGGTTGACATATTAAAAAAAAAAACAAAAAAAAACACAGAAATTAAATTCTAAGACACTTTTAATGTATGTTGGGTAATCCCTTCCTCTTGGCTGCAAGAATCAGATTTATTCAGTTTTTTTCTGCATTCTCATATGTTGTGTTTGTGTAACTTTAATTTCTGAATTAACCAGTTTGGAATACAATAATTTTATGTTGCTGGTACAGCCTAAAACAGAGTATTTCCTAATTTTGAATTTAGAGCTTTACAAAATCTCAGTGAAGCAAAATGATATAAAAAGGAAACAGAAAAAATGATTATAATGTAAAATTGAATTGTTAAATATTCAGGTGTAGTACCAACTTGATTCCAAATCACATATGACTCAAGTTTTTGTAGAAAAAAATCCTTCTGCCACAAGCTTCACAGAATAGTCAAATCATTTTTCTTACAAGAATGACAGTGGCAAAAGAGCACTGAAATCAAATAGAAGGACTGAGGCATAAAAATATAAACAATGGAAGATATATCATCACTTTAAGATGAACTTCAATTTCTTTTGATCTCAGGGAATCCTAGGAATTAGATTTTAAAATATAACATCAGAAATAATGATGAGAAAAAAACTCAAGGCATTTTAATGTCAAAAATCTGTTGCCACATTCAGGAGAATTGTACTAGATATGTTAAAATTACTGTACATTTCATTAAATATGAAGAAAATGTTTCTGATTTCAATATTATTTACAGGGAGCCAATTAGTGAACCTAATTTTAGCAGAATACTTTCCAAAAATGTAATTAAAAACCTTACCAATTTACTTATTGAATCAATAATGAACATTTTCCAAACAGAATCAAAATCTTCCTTGAAGATTTGCATACAATTGTAAAGCTGCTGCATGAAGGCTGAATTCAGAGTCACAGCATGTAAGCGAGAAGGAGCAAAAGGTCTCCTACCTTAACAAGCTAGCATGGTTCCTGAAGATGTAGTCTTTTGGTGTGCTGATGGCAGAACTGCAAATGCAACACAAGCAAACTCCACCATCATTCAGCACACAAAAATGATGCTGCGCTATAACTTTCTACAAGGTTCCTAAAATTGACAGACAGGCGGATTTAAAATAAGAGATGGAGTCAATAAAGTACAGAATATTCACAGGACTATGGTTAAACAGATGCTTATTAAAAATGTTACCTGAGGCCCACTTTGAACTTTGAATAAAAAGGACAGTGTCTGGTGTAATTTAAACAGAGGCCCTAGCGCCTATGGTTTTCTAGGAGTGGGTGGGGCTGTGCCCAAAGAGATGTGTTGAGAAGGGCTACTGGAGGCCGTGGTGAGGATGTACACTGAATGCAGGAGTGAAAGCAATGAGGCATCTGCAGTATTATAGTGTCTGCTGAGGGGTGCTAGTGACCTAAAAGACAAAAATGAGACAAATATACAGAGGAGAGTAAGGTGATTTAAGAAAAGATTTCACAAAATAAAGATACTGCTACTGCTAAGTCACCTCAGTTGTGTCCGACTCTGTGCGACCCCATAGACGGCAGCCCACCAGGCTCTGCCATCCCAGGGATTCTCCAGGCAAGAACACTGGATTGGGTTGCCATTTCCTTCTCCAATGCATGAAAGTGAAAAGTGAAAGTGAAGCCGCTCAGTCGTGTCCGACTCTTAGAGACCCCATGGACTGCAGCCTACCAGGCTCCTCCATCCATGGGATTTTCCAGGCAAGAGTACTGGAGTGGGGTGCCACATAAGCAATATTTAAAGAACGTTTTTGAAGTTCCTGGGCTAGGATGTTAGAACCAATACAGAGGGAGGGAGTTGGAAAAACCTTTGTCTTCACTGTGCTCATTTGGGTTTGTTCTAACCAGAGATGCCCCCAAGGTCTCACACTTTAAACACAACGGCTTTCTCAGAGAAGTTTAAACATATTAACTGTATGGCCTTCCTAGAAAATTAAACATATGGAAGTGGAGGCTACTATGAAAATTCCTGAGAGAGCAAAAAGGTAAGAATAGCATTCTGGGAAACTCTTTAGCCAATGGAGGTAGTTTGATATGCAGGAAGTGATGGGTTACAGGAACTAAGGTATTCAAGGAAGACTTTTTCTCAAGAAGCAAAGGAAAAAGATTGCCAAAGTATTTTCATCACTACTATATTTCTTGCATATATAGCACACTACCTGGAATCTAAAAAGAGTTAAATAGATATTTGCTATAGATGATAGGAAGGAAAAGAAGAAAAAAGGAAGGAAGGAAGAAATAAAAGGAGAGGTAGGCAGGCATCAAGGGGAACAAGCAGATGAAGAAGAGCTGACCTATTAAAATCTCATTTATACGTAAAGTGTTTGCAGTAAAGGTTATAAGAGCCAATATGTAAAAAGTGTGTATTGCAGTGTGTCTGGTATACTGGAGGTGCTCAAGAAATCTTAAACGTCATCATCATCGTCATCTTTATTATTATCACCATCATTGTCAAGACTATCCTTGTCCTTAGAGGACTTTTAGCAACGAAGATACGTCAGAAATTCTTTAGTTTTCTGTGACCTACTAAGACACTTTGATAATCTTCTCCTCATGTTTTAACCCACTTCATTTAAGCTTGTAACTCCTGACACTTCAAGAATTCACTCCTGCTAAATTCACTAAATAACTTCTTTGTTGCAAAACCCAGTGGACAATTTTTTATTCACATCTTACCTGACTTCACTGCAGCACTTACCATTAGCAATGATTTCTTACTTTTGGAAGCCTCTCTGGCTTTTGTGTCAACACTCCTGCTTTTATTCCTCCTATGCATTTGGCCATTACCAAGTCCCTTTACTGAGGTTCTTATCCTGACCCAACACATTGGACTGGAATTCTCTAAGACTCAAGAATAAATAAAATTCAAAAGTGTTCTTCAGGCTTTCTTGCTGGCTCAGTGGTAAAGACTCTACCTACCAATGCAGGAGACATGGGTTCAGTCCCTGGGCCAAGAAGATCCCACATGCCGTGGAACAACTGAGCCCCTGTGCCACCACTGTTGAGCCTATACTTTAGAGCCCAGGAACTGCAACTGCTGAAGCCTGCATGCCCTAGAGCCCATGCCCTGAACAAGAGAAGCCATTGCAGTGAGAAGCCCATGCACTGCAACAGAGTAGCCCCCACTCACTGCAACTAGAGAAAAGCCCTCAAAGCAACAAAAACCCAGCACATCCAAAAATAAATAAGTTATTTTAAAAAGTGTTCTTAAACTTAATTCATTTTCAAGAGAATAGAGAAAATGAAATAACAGGCAATATTATTTTGCCGACAAATTCTAGGAAAAAATAATGTTCTGCATATGTTAATGGCCCACACAGAATGCACAGCTTATTTTTCCATCCTGAGGAAAACATTTTTTCACAAAGTGAGGCGATAAGCAATTGACTTTTTCATAAGCGATACATCAAATAACTTTCTTAGATTTTGTCAAGTCATTTGGGATGATACTTGAACTTTTCAAATGACCATACTATCCTCTGAAACTTTAAGTGCTACTAAAGGATGAGCTAGAGGCAAATATGTGCATTTTATTCTGAGTTTTAATTCCATTACTATCAGCCCTCAGAAATAATTTTGTAAATTCTTTAATGCTTCCATAATGCTTATTATAACTTTACTTTATGATAAAAGCTTATTATGATTTCATATTCATCATAGTATTATTTCAGAATATTAACTGGACAAATTATCCAATATAAAAAAAAAATTTAAAATGACTATAGTTAACCTGGGGAAACATACAAGAAATCTGTCAAGTAAAGAAATCTGTTTTCAGTGCACCCAGTGTTAACCCAATGAGATTCAGTAAATCTAGGCTTCAAAATGCATACACATATGGCGGTAGTGAAATAACCCAAATTGTAGTGACATGAGCAGGTGTCTGTAGGTAGGTCATTGAAAGTCATCATAAACTGGGACGGATTTACTAGCATATGAATCTTAATATGTAGATACTTGTATTAATATTACACAATAGAAGTAGGTAAGTATAAAATTTCTGTATAGATGGGAGACTTGTGCCACATTCCTGAACCACAATGCTTGAGGTTCACCTTGCACAATATGGTTTATCAAACTGTTAACAGATGCTTTTCATTATGAAAAATCCTTAGGCTGCTCTCTGGAGAAGTTGCTGTTTCAGACATTTAGAGGTGTCCCATATGGCATGGATAAGGAGATAATCATGATAAGATGTAAACTATCACACACAAAAAATTCCTCTAAGTTATTTTGCCTGAACCTAGAAAATAATGAAGTTTCTTCCAGACTACCAAAGGCCTGAGAAATAGTTTCTTTTCTGAAAGATCAATCAAGTAACTCTTAACAAAAAGAGCCCTAAATGCAAGGCATAACATGAAATAAAAATGTATTTCATCCCTTGGTTATAATTCCTCTGCTTAGCTTTCACAGTTAAAATGTCAGCCAGCTCCATTATCATCCAGTCAAATCTTCAAACCACACCATTTCCTCCTTCATAATCTCTCTCACTTCAGATTCTTATCTTGAGTGGCCTACTGCCATTATTTCTTTCTTCCAACTTTGTCTATGTGACTCAGACATAAAATTATATCCTAAATACAGTTTTAGATAGGTGAACTTCAAATTATTTAAGTGACTCACGCTACGTACAGGATCAACTTATACATATTTATCCTGACCCTTTTGATGACCTACCGCAAACTGGCTTCCATATCTCTTAACTTCCTCCCTACTACTCAGAGCGTCTGTCTAGGGAAATGGACTCGGTTAATGCCTCTAAGCTTTCGTCCTATCTAAACTTCCCCTTTCTCATTTTCCCTTATCTTTCTGAAGAGCTCCAGCAACAAATCTTACAGAAATTGTTCCTGACCTGCTGTCTGATCAGCCCCTGCCCTGTGCTTCCCTTCCACTCTGAGCTTAACATACATCAAACTAACTGTAATAACTGATTTTATTCCCCCAGAAAGAACTCCAGTTCTGTCCTCAATTCTGTCCCATTCAATGTTGCACTGAAATTGCCTCACTGAGGCCCAAATGGGAGTACAAACTGTGAATTCAGCAGATGTTTTATATTCAGTGTTGGGTCAATTCAAAATTGCCCCAAAGAGGGAAAAAAAAAGGTGTGTGTGTGTGTGTGTGTGTGGTGTGCACAGGCTGAAGTGCCTATAATTTATCAAGTATAAAAAGTCTTACAAATAATTAAAACAGATGGTGAATATAAAAACGAGGAATTAGAAAAAGTTCTCTACCTGCCTTTTGTGCTTTAAAATAAAATGGTGCTGAAACTGGTGGATAGTGAGGAAACCAGGTTAGGAAATAAACTATGTAAAGGGCTAGATGGGAAAATAACTAGTATTTACTAAGCACATACTATGTACTGAGCATGGTTCTAAGTGTCTTAAAGGTATTAACTCATTGCATACACATAGTAATCCTACACTGTGGTCATGGTCATGGTAAAAGGTTGTGCTATCAAACTGCCAAAAGCATATGGCAGAGAGTGAGGACAGGAGTCGATATCCTGCCATTGCTTAGTGCATCTTGCCCTTGCCCTGGTCTGGGAATGAAGGGACTCCTATTTCTTCATATAAAGGTGGCTTTTGTGCTGTCCTTAGTTGCTCAGTCATGTTTGACTCTCTGCAACCCCATGGACTGTAGCCGGCCAGGCTCCTCTGTCCATGGGGATTCTCCAGGCAAGAATACTGGAGTGGGTTGCCATGCCACCCTCCAGGGCATCTTCCCAACTCAGGGACTGAACCCAGGTCTCCCACATTGCAGGCAGATTCTTTACCATCTGAGCCACCAGGGAAGCCCAAAATTGCCTTTAGGTTGCAAAATTAAAAGGCATCTATCTTTTTCTGAACTCACACAGAGGCACAGAATAAGTCAGTGGCATCCTTGGAAAAGTGAAAGTCACTCAGTCGTGGCTGACTTGTTGTGATGGAGCCTCTATTATTATTCCCATTTTACAGGTAAAGAAATTGAGCCACAAACAAGGTCAGAAATCTGCCAAAGGTCACACAGCTAACAGGTGACAGTGATGAGATATAAATGTAGGCTCCTGGCTCCCAGGTCTGTACATGTAACCACTGTGATAGCCTGCTTCTCTATTACTTGTTTGAAGTGTTTTCTCCATGCTATCAACAGTTGTTCAATTTTACATTATTAACTCACTTAATCCGAACAATAACCTTTAAGGAATTGGGCCCTTAGGACACAGAGAGATGCCTCAGCCTCCAGTCCTACCTAAGAGATGGTCTTTGTGAGCTGTGCCCTGGTGGAAACAGAGCCAAAGAGACACTTCACTGATCAGAACTAATTGGCTAATTGATATGCTTCAGACATCTTGCCAAGCAAATGAGAGTTTAATTAAAACAAAATATTATGTGTAGCACTGAAAGTTAAACTGATGGGATCTGAGAAATGTAAGTTAGAACTGAAATGAACAAATATCTGCTGCTGCTGCTAAGTCACTTCAGTCGTGTCCGACTGTGCAACCCCATAGATGGCAGCCCACTGGGCTCCCCCGTCCCTGGGATTCTCCAGGCAAGAACACTGGAGTGGGTTGCCATTTCCTTCTCCAATGCATGAAAGTGAAAAGTGAAAGTGAAGATGCTCAGTTATGTCCGACTGTTAGCGACCCCATGGACTGTAGCCTACCAGGCTCCTCCGTCCACAGGATTTTCCAGGCAAGAGTACTGGAGTGGGTTGCCATTACCTTCTCCAGAACAAACATCTAGAAAGCCCTAAAAATATATTTATAGGATATTATCATTGGCAGAGAGGTATACTAGGATAAGACATAGGAGAATTCAAATTTTTTCAAATGCCAATCCAGTTGTTTCAATATTACCTACTGAAAAACTATAGTTTCACTTCTAGTTTGAAATACTGCCTGTACCATGCACTAAACCGCATTTTGTATTTGCAAATTCAACTCTCTAACTCTGTATGTATGAAATGACTGATACACTGGACTACTCACTGTAGTAAAAATTTTAATAACAGAACTTGGAAACAATCTAAATCAGCAAATAAAGTTTGCTAGAATCTTAGAAAGGGCAACCCACTCCAGTACTCTTGCCTAGAAATCCCATGGACAGAGGAGCCTGGTAGGCTGCAGTCCATGGGGTTGCTAACAGTCGGACACAACTGAGCATCTTCACTTTCACTTTTCACTTTCATGCATTGGAGAAGGAAATGGCAACCCACTCCAGTGTTCCTGCCTGGTGAATCCCAGGGATGGAGGAGCCTGGTGGGCTGCCATCTATGGGGTCGCACAGAGTCGGACACAACTGAAGCAACTTAGCAGCAGAATCGTAGAATGAACACTTTTATTTAAAACACTATCATTTATTTATTTACATACAGTGATATTTTTCCAGCTTTATTGAAGCACAATCAACAAATAAAAATTGCATATGTTTAAGGTGTTCAATGTGATGATTTGGTATGTGTGTACACTGAAAACACTGTTTTATTCAAAAACAAAATAAAAATTGAGAATACTCTATATAAATTGACATAGGATATTTCCTCTTGTTTAGGAATAAAACATTATCTATAGAAGAATATGTAAGACACCAATAAATTTGGTTAATTCTGGGGAAGGAAACTGGGTAACAAAGTAAGAGAAGTAGGGCTAAAAATTTTCACTGCTTATCCATTTTGAGTTATGTGATAAATGATCTGTTCAAACAATTAAACTAAAAATACAAAACAAAACGAAACAACAAAAATCTTGGTTGTTGACCCCTAGAGTTTCTTAGTGTGACTAAGTCATTTAGTGTGACTTTGGGCCAGTTATTAAGCTATCAGAGACTGTTATCTTATCTGTAAAATGGTGATTATAATCACTATATCAAATGGTTTTGTGAAATTTAAATAAGATAATATATGGGAAGTTCCTACTACAGAACCTGAAGTCTATAGTAGATCTACAAATACTAGATCTAGGCAAACACTAGCTCTCTTCTCAGTCACTTCCCTTCCTCAGAGGACACAGACTCTAGTGGCTACTAGTCCAGGCATGTAATACAAGTGTGTAAAATAGCTTAGATGTCATAGTGGTAGTGCCTGTGAAAACTGAAGATGTTCACATTATTATATGTGTGTATATCACTGTATAAATTATACATCTGTATGCACATTATATATGTATATAAAGTCTCCTCGCTGTTCGTCATTCTTGCTTTTATTTAAGGATCTGCATTTTACAAAAGTTTGTCTCACACAACATCGATTTTAAACCACTGAGAAACCATTTCACATATACTATACTGACATTAGAATTAAAATTATTATTTTTCTAATAGCCCTCTTAAATATCTTTTTAAAATTAAGTTATTTAATATTATTGGTTCTGCTTTCTAACAGGAAAAATAGTTCATGAAAATATATAGTTATTGATTGCCAGACCACAATCGGGAGGTTAAAAGTGAAGGATGCCTCTAACATCTTTGGCTTTTGCTCTCTGTGACAGACTTGATGGAGAGAACTCTGATGCTTGCAGCTAATACATCTGACTGATATAGGAATCAGGCAGGGGTGACACAGTGAAGCCACGCCAGAAGGTGATAATAGCAAAATCACACATGGGTGGGCAGAAGCTACAAGAGAATGATTATTCAATACTCCTTCTTGACTAAACAAAATTCCTGTTTTGAATAAGTCAAGCTTAAATTAACAAATTAACACTAACTCTCAATCCTTTGGGGGAACTGCAGATGCTCAGGGGACAAATGTACATATAGTTACTGTTATATGATCTATTTATTGTCTGATATAAATATGATTGCCTACTGAAAATGAGACACATCATCCATTAATTTCTACATAAAATAAAATTTAAACTTGCACAAACTAAAGTAAGTGATCAATATTTGTGAAATAGCCTAGAACTAGAACCATTAGAGTCATGGACCATATGGAAAAAAACATTGCAAAACACTATTTTTCTTATTTACTCTGTGCAAACACTTTCCTAAACTCCAGACAGTAGAGTCTCAAAAATGCTATAAGGTCACTGGCCTTGGGCTTATTTAAGTTAATCTCTACTTTCACATCTCATTTGTTTAGATAAGAAGAATCAACAAACTCTTTCTACTCAATGTGCTTGTCCTTGCCTAACTGAAACTGAAAAGCTACCTTAAGACCATTAATGGGATGTTATTTCTTTTCTCTCTTTGGAATCACCCATGAGAACTAAGACCTGATCATGCCGCATGCAAAGACTCTCATACCTTCCTATAATTCAAAGATTTTAAGAAATGGTTGATTTTATTTCTCTCAATTACTTTTTAAAGATGTGCTTTTTCCCATACTAATGTTAGTCTGCAACTTATTAACTTGGTTCCTGTCTGGGGAAAATTGCTTTATAATGACTTTGCCTCTGGATAGGGTTTTCAATGTTCCAATTTGAAGTCCGGAGGATACTAGATCTCAGCTCACCCATTCATTTTCCTTATTTACTCATCCACATCCATTCCTCTATGTGATTTTTTCTGCCTGAAGTTTCCACCCAGTGTCTACCATGGTGCTTTAAAACTAAGGCACAGTCAATAAGAGTTATGCAGAAAATACAGAATGCTCTGGATGCCTTCAGTCTTCCTCTTCTGTTCCTTAAGCCCCTTGTGTAAGTCAGTCTCTACCATTTTGCACTGAAAAATTCCAAACATTTGTTTGTCTCATTAACAGGATGTAAAATCACCTTATGAGCAATATTTTTTCAATCTCTACAGTCCAAAGCTCTGGCTCTGTGCCTGGCATGATGCAGGTGGAGATATCATTCTTGACCCAAAGGGAACTGAACTTAAAAATAGATTATTATTCTCATTAAAAAAAAAAAAAAAATCTACATTTTCTACCATTTTAATCATCTGTGGAATATGTCATTTACATCTACTGCATTCAATAAACAATAAAAATACGTTTATTTAGCACTGCTTAACTTAAAAAATAAAATTAATAGGAAATTGGGAGAGAATTAACTAACAAATTGGCTAGGTCGCATTAATATGCATTAATGCATTGTTTCTCTTTTATTTAGTGGTAGGGGTTATGGATGATTGGCTATAGAAAAATAAAGTAAAAATACACTTTTAATTTTCTTCTTAATGGAATAAACTTGATCAATATAATTAATCTTTGTTTTCATAATTCAATTTTGATGCAACACAATCAAGGCTCTAGATAATTTTGAGCATGTGATGCTCAAAAACTATGAATCTTCTGCTTTAAGGATGTTACAAAATATACATGGACTTGGGAAGCAATTTGGGTCAGCTGCTAAAGTGGAAGTCAGCCACTACTTCCATAGAATATACAGGCAGACAGAGAAATAATTATTTATTTATGTTTACAGGAACATATGTTTAGATAGAATGAAAGTCCCAATCTATTGGCTGAATACAATGGATCTGTTGGGTGGGGTTCATACGACTGAGACTCACAGTTTTCCTTTCCATGGAATAAAAGGCTTTACAATAAAGTCAGCTTTACTGTCAACCTCAGGATGCGTAACTAGCATAAGATCCAATTTAACATGTCTTTGAGGCAAGCCTTAAAATTTGACCAGAGGGAAAGTGCAATATTGAAGGAAAAATGAACTGATTCACAACAAAATTAAACCAAGTGATTCTTTGTAAAGGTTCTAACATTCATTAAATTATTCACTAAATAAACTTTTGTGCAATATAATAAGATTCTCTGTGTTCTGTGGCAGTAGTAAACGTATATCTTGTACTCACCTAAGAATGGAAAATTTATGTTTTAGTCATCTCACACCCAAAGTGAACTAGACTATTGGTTATATTACACCAGCAGTGAATTATTTTTTAAAAAAGTGAACTTTTTAATCAACTTTATTTCATTAGGAAGATCATGTTTAGGATGATATTATCTGTTGCTCTTTAATAAAAGGAAGTATACTCATGCTATTTCAGTGCTACTACCAAAACAATTAAAATGGAGTGAGAAATGAGAAGAAAAGGCTGACATATATGGAGCTACATTTGCATAGATTTTATTTTCTAAGTTTCTTAGAAGAATGAACTAATCACAAGCTTCCTTTTCAGTAAAATGGGGATAATGATATATATCTCACTGAGTTATCATGGGGATTACATGAGATAATATATGTAATGCTAGGCACACACTAATCACTCAATACTTGGTAGCTATTAATAATAAAAGTAACAACATAAAAGTAATGGTGATGTAGATAACATGAATGTATTGAAATAAATTCTATGGGTTTTATTTATGATTAAACATATTTTTCTGGAAATTTCAAAGTATTTTCTTCCATATCGGAGTCTGAGGGAAGACTGTTAGAAATAAAATTATGATTTTGCTTAATAGTAATAAGAGGAATTACTTATAGAGTATTTATTAAATGTCAGGCACTGATACAAACACTTTAAATATATTAATCCATTCAATCTCCCAGAAATCTGTGAGAAAGATTAATTTTTACTTCTATTTACAGATGCAGAAGCTGAGGTACCCAGAGGTTCAGTCATTTGCCCAAGTTCTTATGGGCAATAAAGGGCAGAATCAGGGTTTGCATCCAGGTAGTGTGACTCCAGAGAGATTTCACATTCTTGCTTGCTATCCTAGGTTTCCTCTCTGTAGTCACATGGCTCAGCACTACATAGACAATATTAAATTATTACCATAACTAGGTTTGATGATGATCATCTCTTTATTCTTCCCAATACGTGTTTCAACACCATTTTTTTGCTGCTATAATGAATTTGTTTTTGTGACAAAATTTAGTTCCCCAATCTGGATTAAAATATTAAAACTTCTACCTCACACTTAGTTAAAAATTGTTTGTTTGCTAGATTTGTCTATGAATGTATATACATATACCATACAAACATAAAACATCCTTTGAATAAAAAGTAATGGCTTTAAAGACCAGACAAATATAGACAGCAGGGATTATGGAACCAAAGAGCAATAAATAATATTTAACAGATCTATCTACCTTATGGCAGTTAATGATTCAATAAACACCTTTTTTTAAAAAGAAAACTTTTCTTTGAAGGACAAATTATTGCCTTTGAAGCAAGCTAAACATTTAATAAATTTAAGACAGCTTCACTATTCTTTAGGGAATACTGTATTTCTAAGCATGGCAGGTACCATGTGTGCTGACAGATACTATCAAATGGTATCACAATCCCATTCCACTTAATGGGATGTTATAAACCCAATGGAGTGTTGGGAGAGTACTCAAGCATTCTTCTAAGCATGAATTCCCAAGTTATGCAATGATGCTAATTAGCATCATCCTAAACATATGCTGTTGTTCTCAGTTCCTGTTCATGATTGCTGCTACAATGGTACTGATTCTTGGCATCCTTTAGGAGAAGACACATGAGCCTTATAAATCCCAGGGACTTTTGATGGTATTTACCCCTGGGTTCCACCCCATGCCTAGTGGCAGTGTTTTAGAGGGAAAGGTCACTAACTGAAGAGTCGCAAGGGAAGGATTAACAGGTTTGCCAGTAGCTGGTTTGGGTAAATCACTGTAATTCTCTATGCCTTGGTCTCTTAATGACAATATTAATTTTTACTATTTTATGGTGTGCTACTGGGAAATAGTTTAACATCTGTGAAAATTCTTGAGAAAATAAATATGCTTTATAAACAACAAATATCCAGAAAAGCTGCTGAGGTACAAGATCACAGAGCCATTTTATGTCTTTGGATTGCTACCAGCTAGTCCCATTTCTTAGCTATTCCTCAAATAACATGCAAGCTTCTTGTTTGGGGTCAGAACTACATTTTTTTTTTTTTTTTGGCTTAAGGCTATCAATGTATCAGTTTATTTATCTACTTTTTTGATAGCATACAAGTACCTGCTCCAATCTCCTCTGACTTCATAACATTTCTGTCTTTTCTCTATGATGATCTATCTTTATACCTACGTGTGACTCTACCTGCTTATATTTTAGCTTTCAGGAAAACCTGCTTGTTCTCATCCATTTCAAATCTTCCTCAAGTCAAACCACATGTAAAATATGCTTCTTTTGCTTTTTCTCTGACATGGCATACCTCTTCAGTCTTTCAAAAAACTTAGCCCAAAAATTCCATCTTGTAAAAGAAGTCCTCCCTAATTACCCAGATGCATTTCTAATGCCATATCATTTCACTCTGTCCAATGACATAAAATACACACACACACACATACACACACAAAATACGTATTTCTTATGTAATCATACACAGAGATCTAAACACAATACCCCTTTAACTTCCCTTGCTCCAAATAGACTTGATAAAAGAAAGCTCTAAGTCACAAGCTGTTATGTGAAAGAGCCCAGAAGTAGGAGGAAGGAAGAGAGGGGAGAAAAATATTGGAGAGGGATGTTAAATGAGCTCTTCAATGAGATACATAACACAGGTGAAGAAGCCATGTAATAGCTAAAATCTCTTCGAACTCAATGCTTTGCTTTTTAAATCATCATCTGATCCCCTCTCATCACCAGGGAACAGTCTCTAGCATATATCAATGACACACTCAACATCACCATGATAGCAACATCAACTTATGTGTGTCAGTACCTTATAAGTTACAAAAGTCTTCTTGGATACTATCCCATACGCTGATATTACTATGAGAACAAGATCAACAGGAATACTACCCTATTTGAGCAAAAGACCCAACTACCACATGCACCTATTCACCTGCAAACTGGACTTTTTTCCAACAAATTTTGAAGAGGTATTCATTAATTTTAGGGTATTAGACATCTGGCTAGTTGCAAGTTATGAGTTGTAAGAAGATGATAAAAAAAGGAATCTTATAATAGTACATAAACTTGAGCAACAAGATCATCATTCAGTTACATTCTCAAGAAAACTCACAAAGCTGAGTTTCAGACTGGTGGAAAAGGTAATTTCAAAATTATGCTGGAAAAGACCTAATATGACATAGCTCCAGGCACTAGGAACTAATTAAATTACATATGAAGAGTGACTGAGAATTGCCTAGCCCCTGTTATGAGAGTAAGAAAAAAACAACACTTTAAAAATTTTCTATAAGCCTCAACCCAGCTTTCCATTCCATAAGAATAGATTTCCTGTTCAAAATAAATCATGTTCTCAGTGGAAACTGAATGGTAAGTGGACAAGTAAAATTAGGTGAACATCCAACCCATACAGATACTGATGAAGACATATAATCTTACACCTGTAGAAGTTAACGGTAATTTTTCATTTAAGGGGAAGAAACTAATGTAATAGATATTTTCTCAGAAAATACAATGTGCATGTGCTCAGTCACTCAGTTGTGTCTGACTCTTTGCAACCCCATGGATTATAGCCCACCAGGCTCCTCTGTTTATGGGATTCTCCAGGCAAGAATACTGAAGCGGGTTGCCATTTCCTTCTCTAGGGGATCTTTCCAATGCAGGGATCAAACCCATGTCTCCAGTGTCTCCTGCCTTAGCAGGCAGATTGTTTATCACTGCACTACCTGGGAAGCCCTATAATGCATATAAGATTTATTAAACTTAAAATGTATTAACAGAGACATAGGGAACTCAAGTCAAAGGAGAGTACCCTGATGTTCTTGTTTAAAATTCTCTTGAACTCCTGGAAGCTGACATTTTTTGTTGTAAAATAAAAAATACTATGATTCCAAGATGTTCACGGCACTTCAAATTAAATGCTCATCTGACCCTTTCTTGGGTCATAATTTTATCAGAAGCTCCCTCAGGGTTTGGGGTTCAAATCCATGTTCAATCAATATAGCAAGTTGGTACTTGGACCTTTTTGAACTTTAGTCTTACGGAAGATCCAAGAATGCTTATTTCATTCTTGTGGATTTTTTTGGTTTTGGGCACTTTAAAATAAATATTAGTAATCAGAGTGAAATAGAGAAAATAATAACATGTGGCCATGTTCCCAAGAAAAATGAATCAAATGGAATGAGACAGAAATCATGCATAACCTTAAATACAAAGACAAAAACCCTGGATTTATGTTGAATATGAAAAGCACTGAGTTACAGAATAGTAGGAAAGTACATTATGTGAATAGTGGAAGGAGATATCAGACATTTGGAAACAGACATTTTTCAGAGAATAGATTTCATAAGTATAAGAAATATTTTCTTACATGAAGCATTTTATGGAGAAAGTGTAGAATAAAGATTAAAAGAATGCATGTAAGACTTACAGTTTAGTAATAGAAAGGATGGGTTTTACAAGTCTATTAAAGAATAAAGTAAAAATCAAATAACAAATACAGACCTGGTTGGAGTAGGAGTAGAGGATGGAACTATCTAGCATTACATAATCAATAATACAAACAGAACCTAATGGAGTATTCAAAAATGAATATAACATTTGTGTGAATTTACAGATAGAATTAATCAGAGTTGAAAGGAAAAATAGAGATTCAGCAACATGCAGATGGGCGGTACAGTCATAATAATGGGAGCAACAACACAGGGAGGAGGAGTACAGAGAAAAGAGGTCACCAAATAAAGCAATTTAGCATTAGTGAACATTTAAAAATGACTTTAAATCCAATCATCGTTCAAATTCTGTTCAAGTTCCAGGTCTGTCATCCAGCCCTCCCTTACATTCCTATTGGCTGTCTTTAATTTTCTTCTTCTGTGACAGTTTCTGACACTTTTTATTAAACTTTCCTCATTGTTTTAAAGCTTAACATAGTATCTTCTCAATAATATTGCTCTTTGAAGAGTGGGATCAGGCACTGCACTTATTTGTGTTTTTAAAGGTTCATAATTCTATCAGTAAAGTGGCTATCCAATAGATATTTGTCATATGGATGAGTGGGCCAACCTTCTTTATAGGTAGATAATCTACCTTTATTAAAAGAAGAAACATAATTTATGATATATAAGAACTGAGTACTAGAATCAGAGGGAAAGGGTCACTTCTCTGCAGCTCAAAGCCCTGGACCACTGAGTAAAACAGCCTCAAAGGAAAAATTCAGGTTAAGCAAGCAAGTATGAAGGTAAAGTAAAAGGATAAAAGTTAGAATAAGTTGAAAAATAATGTGGGAGATGAGAGATAACACTTTAAAAAATTAAAGAAATATTGTGAAACCGATATTATCAAGATTTAGTTTTATGGGTAAAAACACTGATAATATACATGATTTATCACTTACTAGTAAGAAGTTCAAGAACAAATAGAATCAATGCAATTTCAAATGGACTTTGTGTTGCTAACTTGAACAACACAAAAATGTCTTGGTAATAATGGTTCCATCTGGGTTCCTTATATAATTTGGGATCAAAACATCAAATAATGTTTGCCTCCTTTTTTTCTGAGGGCAACTTTTAAAGTTAAAATAGTTCACACAAAGAATATATAAAATCTTGAGCTCTTGGAAGTATAATTCCTTAATACATGGGTTTCTAATAGTAACATGAATAGGCTCTTAACTATAACTGCAGCCCCACTGAACATATATAGAGACTTTGGGATGCTTGTTGCTTAGGCCACAATCATGCATTGGATTATAACATTCATTTTTTATCCAGACTAGCTTTAAAAAAAGTTTGCTTTTTTATAGAAATCAGCTTTGAAAAGCATTGTTTGGTGATACAGAGCACTTAGGAAATCTTAAAATTACATGCACCAAGAGGGAAATTAGATCATCTTACCTAAGCAACTGAAATTAAACCTCTAATTTTTTTTTCAAATTTTCAACTGCAATCCATAGTTAATGTTCATTTATCTGGCTTAGAGTTGACAATCTGGATCTGTTTCTCCTGCTTCTGAAAGAACTTGCGTGTAACAATCAGATCAGTGCTTCACCGTTCTGTTTTGTTGTCTAGGTTGGTAACAGATCTAACCACTGAGGGACACATAATGCTGTGCCTCACGTGTAATTAACAGAGATGCACTTTTAGCTCTTGGAGAAACTGTTGCACATTATGTGAACTGTAGTGAACATTTTTAGAAATTGTGAAGACATAAAAAAACAGTAGAAGCTTGTTATTTTTTTAATTGAAGAGCACAGACTATAAATCAATATTCATTTAAAGATGTCTTTCAGAGCACTGAATTCACTCTAATAATTTGAGAACATGAATTTATGACACAAATTCTTTGATCCTAATTATACTGATTGGTTTATCTACAGATATAATGACCCAGGGAAAATGTTGAGAATGTATGAAAAAAAATTCTGTTTTATTTAAATAAAAATTTTAAAATAAAAGTTTTAATGAATTCTAAAGCTTCTAGTGGTGTTACAAGATGAGCATAACATGGAGATCTGTCTTAAACTCAGGTGGCCTAATTCAAGCATCACTTTCTATATACTTTTATTGGATACAGTCCTTAAATCTTGACTACAGCATCATTATCTAAAACATATATGTTAAATCTTTACCTATATTATAGACTTTTGGCAGATGCAACAGAGAGAAGAATGTATAGAAAAAATAATCTTAAGCTTTAAAGTACTGCTATCATTTGGTATCAAAAGACATACTTAGACATGTGATCCCAGACAAGATGGTATAGGCTCACTTTCTTCTGTTCCTCCCCTCCAAATACCCTGGAAATAATTCAAGACATAACCACACACACACACGCACACAAACGCACACACACATACAAAGACTGGAGATGTGGAAATAAAAAGGTAGATTAGTAGAAAGGTTAGCAACCCTCTCTTGATTTGAAGTATGATAGATACCATAGGATTATAAGAATGATAGATACCACAGTGAGTTCCCAGAGGTTTCCTTTTACTCTTACATATCTTAGACCAGGGCCAGGCTGTAAGCCAGAAATACCAATTGGTACATACAAACAAAGAAACAAGTAAACAAATGAGAAAAGCCCACTCTCTTGCCAAAGGACCCTGAAAAGGAGAGTCTAGCAGGGACATGAGAATGAGGGCAGACTCATCTCCAATATATACCCCCAGCTACAATGGTGAGGCCCTTGGTGGCATCTTGGAGCCCAGAGAGACCAACATATTCCCCATCAGGGGTGATGGCCTGATACACAAGAGATGATGACATCAGTGGGTCCCAAGTAGGTGATCCATCCCCTGCCCTACACCTGCCTTTACCAGGTGGCCAGAGAACATACACAAGGGATAACACCTTCTATCCCACAGATCCAGAATCCCACATCCCTACTAGTGACAACAAGCAACTCAGGGAGGACCCTTTCACAGTTTGGAGATGGCGCCAGCAGGGATCAGTCAGGAACTCCCAAGAACCAAGCTGATTAAAATAGCACAGCAAGGGCTCTGAAAACCATACTGCATCTGAAACCACAGCCTACAAAATAGGTCAGTATATGCATACAAAATTTAAACAGGGACACTTACTACTATAAAATATTTTATTTTAAATGTCTATAAAGTCCATGTAAAATCAGTTCAGGATAAAGTGGAATAAAATTCATTATACCAATAACTAGGAATATCACAAAATGGATAAGAAGAAACAATCAACTGATTCCAATATCAAGATCAATCAATTTTTGGTATGATCTGTCAAAGATTTTACAGTATCCACCATAAAATTGCTTCAACAAGAAATTGTAAATTCCCTTGAAACTAATGAAAAATAATCAGAAAATACATAGAAATGGTAAAAAAGAACAAAATGTAAGTCACAGAACAGGAAAAAAAAAATGGAAATAAAATCTGGGACTTCCCTGGTAGTCTAGTGGTTAAGACTCTGTGCTTCCAATGCAGGGAATGTGAGTTAGATTCATGGTCAGGGGACTAAGATCCCACATGTCATGTAGCATGACAAAAAAATAAATAAATAAGGCATTCAAATCTCCCCAAGTGGACTCAGTAGCAGAGCGAATTGAACAGAGGATAGAATAGTGAAATTGAAGACTGAAGAGTAGAATTTACTCAATATGAACAAAAAACACAAAAAAGAAAAGAACAGTGCCACAGGGACTTATAGGACAGTAACAAAGATACTGACATTTCTATCATTGAAGTTCCAGAAGTAGAAGATAAAACGGGCAAAGAAATAAAACAATAAATAAAAATTTATGCCAAAGGATTTCCCAACTTGGCAAAATAGATAAACCTATAGATTCAAGAATTTGCATAAACCGATAAAAAAGAGAAATTCACACCAACACACACCATAACGTTTGAAAATGAAAGGCAGAAAAAGTCTTAAAAACAACTAAGAAAAGTGTCATACTATCTATGCGGCAACACAAATTCAAATAACAGTGGATTTCTCATCTGAAACTTGGGGTCATAAGGAAGTGGCACACATTTCATACTCTGGATGAATGAAGAGTAATAAATACACTCTTTAGATGGAAACAAACAAACAAACAAAAAACACCAACAATCTAGTTTGTCATTAGCAGACATGCCCTAAAGAATGGCTAACTGAAGTTCTCAAACAAACAAACAAAACAAAACAAAAAAACTGATAACAGGAGAAAACTCAGAACTTTAGGGAAAAAAGTTCAATGGAATGGGATACCTGGAGGAAAAGATGACAATCATTCTTTTAGAGAAATTCTTAAACTGTAAGTAAGTAAATGTTAGTAGCTCAGTCATGCCTGACTCTGCGATCCCATGGACTGCAGCCCACCAGGCTCCTCTGTCCATGAGATTTTCCAGGCAGGTATACTGGACTGGGTTGCCATCTCCTTCTCCAGGCGATCTTCCCAACCCAGGGATTGAACCCAGGTCTCCTGCACTGTAGGCGGATTCTTTACCGACTGAGCTACAAGGGAAGCCCTCTTAAATTGTATTTGATAGCTAAAACAAACACTATAACAACACTTAATGGAGTAATTCAACATATGTTAGAGGAAATGATTACTTTTTTCACTTTCACTTTCAGAGGAAATGCTTAATTCAAATATATTTAAAAAGTGGAGAGGCTAAAGGAACATAATTAGAAGTAAAACTTCTCTTCTAAGTAGCAATATGTCAATATTATTAGATTGTGATAAATTACACATTTTTGTAATGTTCAACCACTATGAAAACTATACTACAATTAAATAAATATAGAATCTTCAAGTTCAAGTAACATATAGGAAGACTAAAAAAGAGAAAAGTATCCAGGTATCCCAGAAGGACAGAAAAACAAGACCCAACTATATGTTGCCTAAAAGAGACTCAATTCAACTTTAAGGACACATAGATTCAAGGTGAATGGATGGAAAAAGACATTCCAAATAAGGGAAAACCAAAAGACAGCAGGAGTGCTAACTTACATCAGACAAAATAGACTTTAATTTAACAGAGACAAAGAAGGTCTTTATGTAATCATAAAGAGGTCAACTAATCAAGAGAATATAGCAACTGCATATAGATATAGATATGAATTTCACACTGGAGAACCTAAATATTAAGCAAATACAGGTCTGAAGGGGGAAATAGATGATACAGTAATGCTGGAGACTTTGATACCTCACTCTCAACAATGGATAGATCATCCAGATAGAATATTAAAAAGGAAATATTGGATTTCAACTGTATCTTGGAATAAATGGACTTAGATATGTAGAACATTTCATCCAACGGCAGCAGAAAATATTTTCTCAAGTGTACATGAAACATTTTCTACGATAGAAATAAAATGGTCTCTGTTCGCTAATGATATAATTTTATATAGAGAAAATCCTAAAAACTCCACACCAAAAAGTGCTTAGAACTAATTAATGAATTCAGTAAATTTGTAGAAAAGTAACAAATAATAATTGCTGCATTTCCATACAACAACATACTGTCTGAAAGAAAAATTAAAAAAAAAAAAAAAACAATTCCATTTACAATAACATCAAAAATAAGAAAAAATACTAAGTAATAAATTTAAGGAGATAAAAGATCTGTACAGCTGAGGCTGTAAGACATTGATGAAAGATTTTGAAGAGGCACATATAAATGTAAAAAAAATCCCATGTTGATGAAATTGATGAATTATTATTGTTAAAATGTTCTTGCTACCTAAAGCCATCTATAGATTCAATGCAATCTCTAATAACACACCAATGGAATTTTTCACAGAACAGAAAAAAAAAGTTTTAAAATTTGTATGGAACCACAAAAGATCCTAAAATAGCTAAGCAATCCAAAGGAGGGAAAAATAAAGCTGGAGACATCACACTTCTTCCTGACTTCAAATCATATTGCAAAGCTAAAGTAGCTGAACAGTATGTTACTGGCATAAAAACAGACACATTGACAAATGGAATAGAATTGAGAGCCCCCAAATAAACTTGCATTTACAAGTTAATTAGTATTTGATAAGGCAGTTAAGCGTACTGAGTGGGGAAAGGATAGTCTCTCCAACAAATCGTGTTGGGAAAACTAGATATTCATATGCAAAAAATGAAACTGGATATCTATTTTACACCACTCACAAAAAATTAACTCAAAAGAGCTTAAAGACTCAAATGTAAGATCTGAAATCATTAAAATCCTAGAAGAAAATATATGGAAAAAGCTCTTTGACATTGATCTTGGTAATATTTTTGGAAATCACACCAAAAGAACAAGCAACAAAAGCAAAGCTAAACAAGTGGGAAAACACCAAACTAAAAAGAATCCACACAGAAAAAAAATCAACATAATTAAAAGGCAGAAAACATCTCTATTAAATGGCAGAAAAAATCTGCAAAACATTCATCTGAAAATGGATTAATATCTAAAATATATTATCAACTTACACATAAATAGAAAAAATCAATCTACTTTAAAAATTGACAAAGAACCTGAATAGACATATATTGAAAGAAGACAAACAGGTACATGAAAATGTTGTCAACACTGTTAATCATCAGAGAAATGCAAATCAGAACCACAAGGACATATCATCCCACACTTGTTACAATGGCTACTATCGAAAAGACAAAAGATGTTCAAAAGGAATCACTTGTGCACTATTGATAGGAACATAAATTGGTACAGCCACTATGGAAAACAGTATGGAGGTTCCTCAAAAAAATTAAAAACAGAACTAGTACATGATCCTGCACTCCCACTTCTGCATATATATCTGAAGGAAATTACATTATTACCTCAAAGAGATATTTTCACTCCCATGTTCACTGCAACTTTATTCACAATAGCCAAGATATGGAAACAACCTAAGTATCCATCAAACAATGAATGGGTAAAGAAAACATGATGTATATATTCAATGGTATATTATTCAGACATAAAAAGAAGGAAACATTGCCATTTGCAACAACATGCTTAGACCTTGAGAGCAGTATGCTAAGGGAAATGTCAGAGAAAGACAAATACTATGTGATCATACTTACATATAGAATTCTAAGAAGCTAAACACATAGAAACATAGAGTAGAATGGTGGTTGCCAAGGGTTGGGGAGTAGGGGAAACCAGATGATATTGGTCCAAGGAAGAAACTTTCAGTTATAAGTTGAATAAGTTCTGAGGATTTAACGTACAGCATAATGATTATAGTTAATAGTGCTGTACTATATACTTGGAAGTTGCAAAGAGAGTAAATCTTTAATATTCTCACCATATAGATACAGAAAGGTAATCATGAGCTGATAGATATATTAAGTAAATTGTGTTTATCATTTCACAATATATATATGTATCAAATCATTTAGCATGTGTGTACTCAGTTCTGCCTGACTCCTTGCAATCCCATGGACTGTAGCCCGCTAGGCTCCTCTGTCCATGGAATTTTCTAGGCAAGAAATACTGCAGTGAGTTATCATTTCCTTCTCCAGGGAAATTTCCTGACCCAGGGATTGAACCTACATCTCTTGTGTCTCCTGCATTGGCAGGTGGATTCTTTACTACTTGTGCCACCTAGGAAACCTGACTTAATGACTAAATGATGACAATCAAATCATCATATTTCATGCTTTAAATTGACACCATTTCATTTGTCAATTATATCCCATAAAGCTGGAAAATATTTATATGTTTTAAATTTAATATTGTGGAGATTATTTTAATTTTCATTTTACTGATATATAATTGAAGCTTTCTGTAAATATAGGAATGACATCTTTAAATTTTGCAAAGACCTACTCTATTGACTATTACGAAGCCAATGTTTATAAAATACTATGTATGCTTGAGAAGTATATTCTCCATTTGTTAAAACTTAGATCAATAATCCTATTTCTGTTATTCATATATTTCTTCTTATTTTTTGGTTGTTTAATATACTGAGTAGTAAGAGAGGTGTGTTCAATCATACACTCTAATAGTGAATTCTTCAAGTTCTTTTTTTTCAGATTTGTCATTTTTTCCACTGTGTAACTTGAGGCTATGCATACAAGCATACGTAAAGTTCAGAATTGTTATCTCTTCCTAATTAATTAAAGCTCCTTTCTTTTTCCATCTCAATTTTTCCTTTTTCTTTTATTTTTTTTTAAATAAGAATAAACTAGGCAGCATCATACTCCCTAATATAAAGGTTTATCATAGAGCCACAAGAATCAAGACAGTGTGTTCCTGGCACGCAGATAGACACATAAACCAGTGGCACCTAATGACTTATTACGGAGTTGCTTTCACAATCCAATGGAGAAAAGACAGCCTTTTAAACAAATGGTGCTAGAGTAGCTGGATATCCATAGGGGAAAAACTGAACCTAAACCTAAAATTCATGCCTTATACAAAAATTAAGTCAACATAGAGCACAGGTTTAAATGTAAAATGTAAAACTACACAATTTAGGAAAAACAGATGAAAAAATGGTTGGCTACTAGGGTTAGGTGAAGAATCCTTAGACTGATAAAAAACATGATTCATAAAAGGAAAATTTGATGAATTGGACCTCAACAAAATTAAAAACATTTTCTCTGCAAAAGATCCTGTTAAGAGGATAAAAAGACCAATTGCACACTGAGAGATAATGTTTGTATAAAACATATCTAATCAATTGTACAAAGCATGTATCTTTACATAACCAGAATATGTAAAAAACTCTCAAAAATGAATTTAAAAAATAGTCTAACTAAAAACTGGACAAAAGACATGATCAGACATGCTGCTGAGAAGGATATATAAATGACAATCACATGAATATATGTTCAAGATTATTAACCATTATGGAAATACAAATTGAAACTATAATGCAATATCATTACAGTCTATCAAAATGGCTAAAAAAATAAAAGTTGTAACACCGAACGCCAGCAAATATACAGTAAAACTGGATCATTCCTTCACGTCTGGTGGGAATGAAATAAATGGGTACAGTCACTATAAAAAATAGTTTTGTAGTTTGTTCTAAAAGTAATGATACACTTTCTATCATTTATGAGATGGTTGGATGGCATCATCGACTCAAAGGACAGAAGTATGAGCAAACTCTGGGAGATAGTGAAGGACAGGGAAGCCTGGCGTACTGCAGTTCATGGGGTTGCAAAGAGTCAGACATGACTGAGTGACTGAACAAAAATAACAACACCTTCTATAATATCCTAGCAACTGCAATCTAGAACACTCATCTCAGGGAAATGAAACCTATGTTCATACAAACAACTGTATACAAGTGTCTGTAGTAATTTTATTTGTGTTAGCTAAAAACTGGAAACAATTTAGATATCCTTCAATGGGTAAATGCTTGAACAAACAATGGTACATAAAAAGTAGCAAGCCATTGAGATACACGTTTGAATGGATTTTGACATAATTAAATTGAATGGAAAAGCAATCTCAAAAGTTTATACACTGCATGATGCTACTTGTACAACATTTTTGAAATAACAAAGTAATCAAAATAGAGAACGGATTAGTGGGCTAAGGATTGTGCAGTGGGAGGAGATGTGTGTGATTGTAGAATGGTTGAGTCTCAAGGTAACAAATCTTTATTGTGGTTATGGTTATATGCAGCTACACACATGGTATAATTGTATAGACAAATGCACAAAGGAGTACTTGTATAACTAGTGAAGTCTGAAAAAGTTCTGTGCATTGTATCAATGTCAATTTCCTGATTTTGATATTGTAGTTATATAAGATGTTAACATATGGGAGACTTCATTAAGCGTGTTTGGGAACTCCTTGTACATTCCTTTGCTATTTCCTATGGATTTATAATGCTTTTCCAAAACAGCCATATTTGAAAAAATCTGAAATAATTTTGGTGCTATGCACAACAGTTTCAGTGATGTCAAAATTATTTTTAAATTTGTGTGCATTAAAGAAAAGAAAGTGAAGTCACTCAGTCATGTCCAACTCTTGGCGACACCATGGACTGTAGCCTACCAGACTCCTCCATCTATAAGATTTTCCAGGCAAGAGTTCTGGAGTGGGTTGCCATTTCCTCCTCCAGGGGATCTTCCTAACCCAGGGATCGAACCCAGGGATTGAACCCAGGTCTCCTGCATTGCAGGCAGACGCTTTACTGTCTGAGCCACAAGGAGTAAGGAAAAGAAAGGACATATTCCTAAGCATAAAAGTTGAGAACTAAAGGACGGAGGTACTACTTAATAGCTACAGTAAATAAGAATAGGTAGAAGGGGAAAAATAAATAATTGGTACAGGAATGATATTACAAATATTTAACAACTTTAATTGTTGTGACACTAACCAGTCAGAATAGAATGGGACAAATTTGAATAGATGCCAGCCAGGAACAACCCAGAATTTGGTATCTGTACACAACAGTGGAATATCCATCCTATATTATTTATTTTAGATTAATTTTATTATTTCTTCTAAAAAGATTCATATTCCTAAAATATTGTTTTTTCTTAATACCCTTGAACTGAAATCATGGAAACGGTGCTATATTGTTGGATAAAGCATATCTCAAAGTGTTGCTATAGAAAATAATGACTAGTAATACAAATAATTAACAATTAGTAGAATAAGAATTAATTGCTTCTATTAAGAAATTTTAAATTTCTTCATTTTTTTAAACAAAGACACTCAAAATATCAGTATAGATAGAAAATACTCAATTTAGTTTGTTCATAATACTTAAACATTAGGAGTTCAATATTTGCACATAAATGTATCTTTTTAAAGTTTTAGTACTTGAATAGTAAATAGCTTTAGAGACTGTTTTTATTAAGTCTTCCTAGCGAAAAAATTTCAAGATACTTTACAAATATAATTCTGGCAGTTTTATCAGATTAGAAAACCAAATATTTAAGGGATATATTAATTTGGTCATATTTAATCTAGGATCTCTAATCATCAAAAAATTCAATGAAAAAGTTCAAAGTCCCTATTTAAGGAAAATAAATTATGTTGTCGAGAGACAGAATTTGAACTATGAAAATAAAAATGTCCACATCTGTCTGTCATTTCTATAAAATTCACTTAAGAAATGACCTGAAATTAGTGTTTTCAATTATTTTAGAAAGGCAACTTCCATCTCTTGAAAAAAATCCATCCGTTTAATAACTATTATGAAACAAAGCTTATGTTATCTTTGTTCATGAGTATTTTGGACTTTTTTTTCTAAGCTAGAGTAAGTAATAGTTCAGGCTTTAGTTAAAATAAGCTGAAAAGCAGTTTTCATGTAGGTAAAAGGTTAAGATTATGTAAGTTTTTTTTCCCCCCTATGGAAACATGAGACAACTCAATTCATGGATACAAAATACACAAATGAAGCCATCCCATTCACATAGCTTTAATTCTCTTTGTGAAATTTATAGCCACTTTAACAGAATGGAGACGGTGGTGAGGGGGATGGCCTGTCTACTAACACCAGGCTGGAATTAGCTAGCTGGATAATTTTATCCTACATGGGTTTGTTCTTTTCTACCTCTTCAGAGCACCCTAGAGTAACTAAAGGTTCTCAAGGTAGGCCAACTATTCTGAATTTCTTTGCCCTTGTCTTCCATGAGGCTGATTTGTTGGCTCAGAGCATACTCGAAAGAAAGTGAAGAAGCAATTTAGAGCCTATGGTACAACAAACTCTGTGCTTCTTGTATGTGAAACTAAATTTGTGTGAAATAGATATCCTTTCCATTTTACAGGTCAGAAAAACTAGGCTCCTAGAGATTAAGTATCTACCTAAAAGCCCACAGATTTAGATTTAGAATACAGTTTTCCCTGAAAAATTCTACATAATGTCCTTTCCTGAATACAATAATGTAGTCCTACTGAGTTTAGTCATTTTTCAACTTTAAGGAGAGTCATACTGGGATTGAATTACTTTTGATATTAACACTAACACAGTGATTCACGTGGACTGTATCATCACTGGGATGTTTATGACTGGAAACATCTCAAACACCACAGTGCTAATTCTGAGGGCTAGGGACAATACGATAATGCTTTATGTGCAGTTCAGGCAATCTTACATCCAAATTCTCTAATAGTTAACTGCTATTTGCATATTGTAAAAGACTATATTGGCATGCTAAACAGTACTCCCCCAATACTAATATTAGAATCCAGTGGTAGGTGGTGAGTTTTTTCTGCCATATAGACTGGTGCTAAAACTCCAAAAATGCACAGAGCCATGACAAATACACAGAACACAATTACTTCAGTATTTGCAACTGTACTGTGAGAGAAGGAAATATGTTCTTATGTTTAGTAGTTATGTTATTCTTCAAACAAAAAAGCAAAATGATTACTTTAGTTTCAATAGAATAAGTGGCTGTTTAGTAAGTATTTGTACTGAGTCATCCATGATGGCTTTTCTCCCCTTGATACTAACAAGAAAACATTTGCTAGTGCTTCTCTCATTCAAGAATAATTTAAATCAGTGTCCCATCTCTGTTTTACTCAGCTTCCTCTTTATAGTTGACTAAAGAATTACTTTCAGGCATCTATATAAACAGAACTGAAGAAGCATATATTTACAGATGCAACCCATATCTACATACACATCCATCATATGAACATTTATAAACTATGTAGACATATACAACATGGGATTCAACTTTGTGAGATTAAATATAAATTATAATGATAATGAAGAATTTATGGTATGCAACCCAGTAAGATCTAAATTATATAATCTAAAAATTATTGCAATAAAATTTCTCCTTCTAGGTAGGATGAAGTTAGCAGGTTATAACCCAAGAGAACACACAGAAAATCTAGATTAAATGTAAAAAATAAGCAGTACAAAGGAATCAGAGAAATGCTGAAATAAAAGATCTAAAACGGTCTAAGAATCTGAAGAAGAAAGAACCCTGGAGAGGTAAGGAAAGAATGTGTAGTTCATTTTTGTTGATTGGGCTGTAAGAAGAATCCAGCCTTGGCCTGGGAAGAAGGCCACCACTGGGAGTGACAGAAATGGGCAGGCTGTTGCAGAATCTTGAGGGAGTGACAGGCTCCAACAATGCCAATCATCCCATGATGACATCTGTCAAATTCAGAAGATGCAAGGTTTAAAATAAGCTAAAACCCCTGAAAGGCACCACAGATTTTTGGTGGTTTTGCAGTGTCAAGAAGAAAATAAATAAATAAATAAATGTTGGTGTTCAAGTGCTACCCAGGGGCAGGCTCCACATGGACCCACTAGACCAGGGTTGATCCTCTGGACCAAGTCCAGCCTGCTCCTATATTTTGTATGGTCCAAGAGGTAAGTAAACAGTTTATACACTATTAGCACCCAACTAAAATAAATAAATTTATTAAAAAAAATCAAAAGAAGAATAATATTTTAATTGGTAAAAGTATATAAATCTCAAGTTTCTGTGTACCTGAGCTATGTTTATTGAAATAAATCCATGCTCTTTATTTATATATCGATTTTGGCTACTTTTCTAAAACAATGAGTAGTTGCAAAGAGAATGGTTAACCAAAGCCTAAAATATTTACTAGCTGACCCTCTATAGAAAATATTTGCTGACCTACAATAGGCTGCTGAAACTCTGGGTGGGCAAACACCGTAAGAAAAAAGCAAACTAGAGGTAGACTGGGTCTCACCAAAGCTCAGTCTAACCTCATATTGACCCAGTTCTGATCAGATTAAGGTAATTAGCATCCATTCTATATCCCTAGTAGAAGGATAAATCTTTGCCAGTGAAACATATTATCATCTTAAGCCTCTACATTTTTTACACATATATTATACATGTTTCAGCATTCAGCAAATTACTAATATTTTTTATCTGAGTTGACTTGTGAAACATATAAAGAACCCTGTGTTAACTAGTAGACTCAATAGCAATGCATTAATACTCAATATTTTAAACAATTTTAACCTAAATAATTTAAAGAAATGAAAAAAAAAGTAAAACAGAAGCAATACTATGACCAAAAGGTACTTTTCTTGCTAAGAAAACTTAAGATATATGTCTGGAACAATAGCATTTTATCTAGATATTAGTTTCCATTGTAAAATACTCCAATAATATATGAAATAAAGTCTGTGGATTACTTATTTTGAACAAAATGAAAAACAGTAATTAACCAGTTATAAAATCATTATGAGCTATAAGACTCTATTCTATGACTCATTTCTTAATGGCAAATGGATTCAGAGATACTGGTATATTTTAGGCATCTACTATCCTGAGAAGACAGACGAGTATGGATATAGGAGAAACTGATAATATTGAAATGTTATAGTTATTCGAAATGTTAAACTCACATCTCTCCTGGGATTTCAAGACTTAACTTTAATCACCTTTTCTAATGGAAAGAACAACTCAAAGAATAACAAGAGAGCTGAGAAGTTCAACATGTTAAAGAACTGCAAAAACACTGAATTCATTTTAATTATTATATATTAAGGCTTTCTATCTGTGGCATAAATAAATTGTAACTCCTAGACATAGCAGATCAGGTCATTTTAATTTATAACCAATCATAATTTGCAACACATGTCTTAAGGGTATCAATGAAATGTAACCTAATTGTGCTCAAAATCTCATGTCACAAAATAATTGTAAAAGATTCACATACATATAGATATACTTGTATACAGAAGGCACACAGATATAGCCATGAATACAAAAGTAAAGTGATAAAAATTAGAGACTAATGCATTCAAATACATACGAGTAAATTATATACTGATTTTTTAATTTAACTCAGTCGTATAACCAACTTGTGAATAGTTACCATATAACCTAAGAATGAACAATAGCATCTTGATATTATCTGAGACAGAATTATGTCAAAATTAAAGGATTTTTAGAATTACAGACTTCGCAAAAAGTTGACTCTCTAAAAGCTTTTTAAAAAGTGTAAATATTCCTCATCACTTTCCTCACTTTTAAGAGCTCTTCAATGATGAGATGTCTCTGAACAAGGCTCCGATAATTTGATCAGATAATAGCTGTGAATGTGTTCAAATAATGAATCTTCAGGAGTATATGATATTTATCATTTTAGACAAATTTTAAGTACTCTTTCAACATTAAACACAATGGTACAAAACTTAGAAGTATCGTCAGTAACAGATTTCATCTATATAATATACTATACAAGAACAAGGTTTCCATTCATCTAATCACCAAGATTACTTTTAAAAATCCTTCACATAGATGAAAACTGTTGATTTTCAAGCAAGTTAATGCCATTACATTGGTAAATGTAAAATACTAAAGATAACTCAGCACATTCATGCAATTAATTGTATTTAAATGCTTGGTTGAAAGAAAGAATATTCACATGTATCTTTAAATCATGGATTTATTCCTTAATAACTATTAGAATGTTATGCCTCACAACACAAAAATAAAGTATTACTTATAGTTTCACAGTACTTTTCTCTATACACCATATTCAATTCCAATGAAAAGATCAGAGTACTCAGAGAGACATAATGCAAACAAAAACTCCCTAGTAGGTGGTGGAAAGTAAGGCCAGGAGTCAAACAGAACCCACAGAGATGACAGAGCTGTGATATCCAGCACAGTCACCTTGGAGAGGAAAAAGAAAACCACATGGCACTGCTGAAATGCCGAGGTAATTCTCTCTCCTATCTGAGCACTAAATATTACAGCTTTAAAATTGTCTCAATCAGAATGCAGTTTCTTTAGACAAGACCCTCTTTTAAGAAACAGACACATTCTTGAAGTGCAACACCAAAACACTATACAAACTTAAATAACTTACCATTTTCTTTGCACTCTTCTGGAGGTTTAGCCTTTTTCGCAAGTCGTGGATCCAGCCATGATGTTGTCTTTGTGTTATGGCTGAAAAGAAAAGAGATCACTCTGAACAGACACATACTGAAAGGAATCAAGTTTATTCCTTAAGAGGAAACAAAACAAAACAGGGTTAGACCAACAAAATTGCAATCGATACACTTAATTTGCTTACTGGTTCTAAGTAGCCCTGAAGGAGGTGTAAGAGTAATTGTGCAAGGCAGCTGTAAATTTGGCAACCTCAGCTCCCTGTCCTCAAAGCAGCTATTTTTATTAAAATCAACTAGAATGTTGCCAAGTTAACCTCATTGAAAATGCAGAACTCATCCAGAGCAAAAGGAATTTATTACAAATACAGGATTCTCCAGTTGGAAGAGCACAGGCTGCAGGCTCTGATACTATTTCCTGAGTTTTGCAAAAGAATTATTTTCATCTTAAATCTGCCCTTTTCATAAACAGTTGGTTTGTTACTCTTTTAACTATAGAGTTGGCAGAGGGAGTACAAAAGTGATGCAAATTAGAGCATGTTCTTGGAATTCCTACATTTTCTCAAAAAGTGATTAATAGCAATTTCATTAACCCACATTTAGCTATCTTCCATCTAAATACTTTCAATCCAGCTAGGGGGTAAAATGCTTGTATTCTAGCATTTCTGAATGGAATTTCTGGAACTAATAATTTTTAATGACAATTTTGTTTTAAAAAAATGATCTCTGGGAAGTATCGCCAAAAATTTAAAAAGCAAAGGAGAGATGTTTTTAGAACAGTGTCTTTAAAAGAGGTTCTGGAATGACCTGCACTGGAATCATCTGGTGAATTTAATGCATCTTCTGGATCCTCATAGAACTACCAAATCAGAATCTTTGAGGTGAGGCTGCAAAATCTCCATCTTTGGCTAGCACTCCAGGTGACTCTTATACATGCTGTATTTGAGAACTACATTATGAATGAACTACATTATGGTTATGAATGGCTCATAACCATACAGTGGAGCTACATTATGGTTATGAATGGCTTCTAACTATACAGTGGAGCTAAACTATTTGCCGTGAATAGCTATCTCAAGTTATCTCATCTGTCAATGGACAAAATACCAAGGACGTGACATCTGTGAGGACTTAAAAAGAATGATCAAAGTCACAGATGTAGAAAAGTGAGGTTTGTATAGAGAAGAGTTAGAATGCAATATGAAAGGGAAAAGTAGAAAATAGGTTAGAAATATAAATTAAAGCCACATAACAGAGGTCTTTGAATACAGTTGTAAGGAAGTCAAAATTACAATTATGATGTCAATTCACATGTATTGTCTCTTTCTTCAATGAGATTTAATTATATTTTATCATATTACAGTGTTAGCTAAATAATCTGATGAACCCATCTGCACTTAAAGCACAGTTCAGAAAAGTCTCCCAGGTAGCATATTTAATAGCAAACTTCTAGAGATTAAGTGCCTACTTAATGAAGGGAATATCAAGGCAAGAAGGAGGAGAGAAGGGGTTAAGGAGGGCAGTGAGCAAATGATTCCAGAGTGTTAAAGTACTCTTCAAAGAGTGTTTTCTGGATGATCATATGCTTGCCCAAGTGCAGAGCCATCTCCAGTCTGAGAACCTAGACATTAATATCCTTGGGTAATGAAGTTTCTGCTCTTAAAAAAGATTCCGTTTTATTTCTGACTTACATGTGGGGTAAAGAGAAAACACTTTCCAATCATTTTTCTTCATACTTAGGAACTCCTCAATGATTGATCTTTCTGAGCAGGACTCTAATAAATCTGATGAGATAAAGACTATGAATTTGGTGAAATTGTAAATTGTTGGGAGGGTATGCTAAGCTTTTATTTTCCCCACGTGTGACTTCTGTAAAGTAGTATCTCATTCTGGTCCTGATTTGTATTCATAGCAATATCATCTAGTCTTTTCCTCTCAGTTGAAGACTTGATGCCTATGGACAGAATTTGGGTTACGACTATCCTAATGTGAGGATAGTGGCACCGGGTTCAGCGCTCATCGGTCCCATTTGAAAAACAAAGTCACTGTAAAGATGCTCTTTATAGATATGCCTCAGTTCAAAGTATATATATACATATGTGTGTGTGTGTGTGTGTGTGTGTGTTGATGTCTATGTTTTTATGTGCTAGCAAAAAACTTGGGAGGTGAACAAGGAAAATAAACGTCCCTTCTATTTACTCACACCTGCTTCTTCCAAATTCTTTCCCTATTTTGGAGCAAAGTCATTTCTAGGTCTCTAAGATGTATTCACAAGAGTACACACATCTTTAGATAAGTATGAAGGAGACATTACTAAGCCACTGCAGGTTGTCAAATTATCATTTCTATACAGCTCCAACATGGGTCTCTAATACTGTCTAATTTAGTAGAGACTCATGAATTTCCTATTTTTCCCGAGTTTATATAAAGCATTTCATTATAGGATGATTTTTTCAGGTTGAACTAGCATTAACAGTGTGTCACTTTAATGCATTTTGACAGATTGAGTCTCTTATAGTTAACAGCATTTTTAGCTGATCCTCTGAAATGATTCTGAAAGAAAGTGGGTTGTAGTTACCTCCAGTAATTGTCACAAACATCTCATGAAGATACAGCACAGTATTTTCCATGAGTGGCTCTCACAAGCCTTGCAATTTGCATGCTTCTTTAAGACGCCTTACAAAGGGGATATTTTTAATGCATTTGGGAGACAATAGACTAGGTGGCTTTTCCACTTCCTTAAATTATATACTTTTTAAACCTCAACAATTCCACTTGAAAATAGGATTTGACATTGGGCAGGAGATCGTGTAAAAGGGGACCACTGAGGGATTTTTCACAATCTGCCCACCATCCTTCCTCAAGAGTTAAAAACGTGATTTCCTGTCACTTTCATTACTAGAGAAGATGCAGATGCAGAACACCAATTTTCTGCTTCTCCCCAAATTGTGAGGAGCATGAATGACAAGAAGGTAAGATGCTAACGCTATATAACCCTGTATTTCAATACTAGTTCCTTCAACAGAGACACATACACATATATAGGCTGCCTTTGCAAAGCAACTTTTTCTAGCTGAGGATTGAAATACATATTTTCCAGGAACTTTGAATCATAGTAATATACTACTCCATGTATTTCTATGGCTAAAGTTAATGTGATGATTATGAAGAGTAAGAGATCGAGTGGAGTCAGTAGCTATTCAAGTTCTATCACTGTCATATTTTAAAACCTTAATGAAAACCTTAAAAAAGGGTATATCCAAAAGTCTTTGATGTTAAACTATCAGGAGGACTGGAGTAAACCAGAAGTGAAATTTTATTCAGCTCTGCAATTCTAGTTTAAATTCACATCAGAATGGCCTTGAAGACATGTGATAGGCTGACTTGTAATGAATTTGAAATTTCTGGATATTTTTTAAGTTTAACCTTTTCCAAATTGACAAAAGCAGCACAATAAATAATAACATCTTATCTGCCAAGGAAACAGTCTTCTCATACAGAAAATGCTTCTCTTTAACAGGAAAAGCTGCTGACATTATGCCATACCACTGCAAAGATATTCTTATTATCTTGTAACGTTTCCTGATTGCCTATTTTGTCAGGGACTGCACTAGAACTTCCATAGCATCATTGCATTTAATGCTAATGAGTCTTTGTGGCTAGTATTTTTAACTCCATTTTACAGAAAAAGAAAGACTGAGAGAAGATAAGTGCCTTGCCTAAGGATACACACCCAGTGCGTGAAAGTAAAAGCTGGCATCATACAGACACACCTGATTCCCAAGTCCGAGCTTTTTTATTTTTAATGATCTGAAACCAGAGACACACTAAATCTAAAACTTTGCTTTTTATACAGAGATGCTTTATTTCACTCTCTTGGGTAACAGTTAAAGATCTTTTCCCCAGTTTCATAGCCAATGGTTTAAAAACTGAGACTTTTATTTCCTCTGTGAGAATAGTAATCACTGATTAAATTCCTTTGTGTTGAATGCCTTGTACTTGGTATTATATTAAATTGTACGTGCATAGTGATATTAGCACTAAAAACATTTTCTCCTTATAAACTTGAATTCTCTATTCAAATCATTTAAAATCAAATTTGAGTATTTTTTTTTTCCAGAATAGTCTTACAATGGTGATGTATATAATCTACATGTGAATACTGAGTCATAGAGGTTATAAAGAATTAAGTTAATAAAAATGCTTTCAAATGAGCACAGTATTAGGAGTAAAACAAAATTTTCACACATGTCATGCCAACTCTAGCCTCTATTCTTTTTTTTTTTTCATATATTCTATGTTTTTCCAGTTGGGCTCAACTGTTAATGGTTTCCTAGGTATACAAAAAAGGCTCAGTGTTGAACCAATTCAAATCCAATTTTAAGACACTTCTTTTCATTTTTCTCTTCATTCTGTTTTGTTTTACTCTTTCTTCCTACCTTTGTACTGACACTGAAATCAAAATAATATTTTCACTACTGCACAAATACTAGACGGCATTTTATCAACTGAAATTTGATTAGTGGATAAGAAACTTTTACTATTGAATATATTCCTTTCCTTTGCTCTGTTTTCTTAAAAAATAGTAACAGACTTAAAACAATGATAAACACATTGAATTTTGTAAGTTCTCCAGAAAAGCCAATTCTGAATCTTAGTTTTTATTAGATAAACTGCATTTTCATCTTGGGAAATACTACCCTGGAAGAATAAAGAGATTGAACTCAATAATATTTGACAGCATGAAACATAGTAACAAGGTAAAGAAGGCCCAGATAAACATGTTAGAGTCCTCTGAGCAATCGAAGATGTATGTGAATGTTAAAATTCTAGTAGTAGTCACAAATGTTCAGAATCAGGAATAACACAGAGATTACTGGCTGTATTTCATGTATTTTTAAAAATTAACATTAGTTTTTAGAGGAATATAGGTATTTACATTTCATATAATAGTCAATAAAGTCCTCAGATTGATTATGTCACTTTCTGAAAGATTTTGTCTTCCCTCTTGATCATTATTTCAGAAGGAAGAACTGTTGAACAATGACTGGACACATCTAATTGATACCAAACAGTAGAAGCTTTTCTATTTAAGACTCTCATTGTACTGCTTAATCTTTTCTATTTATACATCGATAATCCACATACAAATTGTCAATGACCTTTACAGTGGTTATCTGTTTCCTAAATAATATTCCTAAAATTTTGTTAAGCACATGAATTATGAGCTTGTCATAATATTGCCTTTCATATATTTAGAATACATTTTTAAAAGAGGTTTTATTATAAATTTATCTTGGATATTATGAGTGTTTGTTGCAAACTATTTTGTCTGAACACTTATTTTCTGTCTGGAGACTGCACTAGAACCTTGTACAGGGGAAAAAAAAAAATCAATATTTCTACTGCTATTGTAATACAAATAACAGAGAGTAAGCAAAGACCAGATGTTGGTATCTGCTGAGCCTAGAATGAGAAAACATTTAGGCTTTACCAAAACACCAACTTTTCTTCCCAGTAAATTTCTAAAATATTTTGTTTTTTTTCAATAAATGAAAGTACTAAATTTGTTGAAAATGGGAATTGGTGATTTACTTAAAACTTAAGGAAATATAGAAATAGCAACAACGGATGAAATAGATTGTGTATCTTCTTTAGAATTTAAAAGACAATTCAGCCTCTACAAAGATTTGGGAAAGCATGTATATCCAAGACATTTTGCATAGGTATGATTTGCAGTTTCAAAAGCTCGCTTTTAAAAATCTATTATTTAAGATGACATACTGTTCACTGCCATTCGGGAAGATGTTAGTAAACAAATAGGTTCTTGTTGCTGTTTTGTTTTTTGCCAAAGCAATAGTAGTCTCTTTTATGTACTAACTAAACTGACTCCCAAACAAAGAACTAATTTAATGGGATTCCCAAAGCATGTCAATCCAGATTAACCCTGTGGCAGCAATTCTTTATGGAACGTTTAGCCTCTGGAATAGTAAATTCTGGCTGAGAAACTTATAAAACAAATACTATTTGTAATATAAAAGTCCGCTTTTTTCTTTTTTTTTAGCCAGTGCCTGTTTACATATTGGAAGTAGCATGGGATAATGTCAATGGCTTTGCAGGGTCACAAAGCTGTAAGACCTTGGGAATGTTAATTTGTCCAAGGGTGCCTCAGAATCTCACGTATAAAATGGGAAAACCTCAAATGGTTCAAAGGGTCGTTAAGAGTTGAACACAACTGAGCCACTAACACTATCATACAATATAGGTAAAGAAGGCACCATAGCAAATTAGCTAACAGCAAGGACCCTGGAGCCAGATTATGCCCATGAAAACATGGAAATATGAATGTTGTTAGTTTTGTTGGCCACTGTAACCCCAGGGTTTAATAAAATAGTTCCTAGCACACAGGGTGTTTCCCCAAATTTGTGCTGAATAAATGAAATCAAAGCATCCTAGCTTTGTCATTTTCCTGGTTATACGACCAAAGGCAAGGAGTTCACCTCTATAAGTTTTAGGTTCCCAAAATGAGAAATAAATGAGCACAGTGTAAATACTTAACATATTAGCTATTACTGATAAGTAAGCTGAACACAGACTGTAAAATATAGGCACTAAATATGTGGTAACTATTATTACTACTTTGAATTTACAATTAATATACTATTTAAAAAGATAATATTATGAAGAAGATATTATGAGTTAAGGAGACTATTGGTTTTAAACAATAGTATACACTTGAAAGTCTTTTAAAAATTGCTAAACATAAGACATTATAGGGATTTTGTGGCTCAGTAGTAAAGAATCCGCCTGTCAATGCAGGAGATGTGGGTTCCATTCCTGGGTTGGGAAGATCCCCTGGAGGAGCAAATGGCAACCCACTTGAGTATTTTTGCCTGGAAAAATCCATGGTCAGAGGATCCTGGTAGGCTATAATCCATGGGGCTGCAGAGTCAGACACAACTGAGTGACTGAGCACAAGACATTATAAATGTTAAAGCATGCTTGGAAAAGTGCATTCTCTGCAATTTAAAATTCTGTTGTTTAAAAGTACTTGTTCAGATACTCACCTTTTCCCATTAAATATCACTAAAGTGATAAAAGGAATCTGCTTTAATTATTCAACAAAAGAAGGAGTCTTGAAGACTGTGGGAAACAGTTGGCCCATTTGTTCAATATTGAGAACAATGATAAAAATTTCCCTCATCTTTTAATTGCAGCACTTGTAAAGACTGAGACATATAAACTACTTTGCAATAGGAGTAAATCAATAATTATTTTAAAACATTGACTAGATGACAAAAATTAAATTATTCATTACCTTAACTCAAAGGTTTTATATATATATATATATATATATATATATATATGTGTGTGTGTGTGTGTATATATATATATATATATATATATATATGTAAAATAAGGAACTAAAGGGGAACTAAAGAACAAGAGGGGAACTAAAGAACGTCTTGATGAGGGTGAAGGAGGAGAGTGAAATAGCCCGCTTAAAACTAAATACTGAAAAAACCAAGATCACGGCACCCTGCCCCATTACTTCATGACAAATAGAGGGGGGAAAAGTGGAAGTAGTGACAGATTTCTTCTTCTTGGTCTCTAAAACCACTGTAGATGGTAATTGCAGCCACGAAATCAGAAAATGTTTGCTTCTTGGCAGGAAAGCTATGACACATCTAGACAGTGTGTTGAAAAGCAGAGACATTGCTGAGGAAGGTCTGTATAATAAAGGCTATGGTCTTCCCAGTGGTCACGTAGAGTTGTGAGAAAGTGAAAGTCACTCAGTCATGTACGACTCTTTGCGACCCCATGGACTACACAGTCCATGGAATTCTTCAGCCAGAATACAAGAGTGAGTAGCCATTCCCTTCTTCAGGGGATCTTCCCAACCTAGGTATCAAACCCACGTCTCCTGTATTGCAGGCGGATTCTTTAGCAGCTGCACCACAAGAGAAGCCCAAGAATACTGAAATGAATAGCCTATCTATTCTCCAGTGGATCTTTCTGACCCAGGAATCAAACCAGGGTCTTCTGCATTGTAGGTGGATTCTTGACCAACTGACAGTGAGAGCTGGACCATAAAGAATGCAGACTGCCAAAGAATTGATGCCTTTGAACTGTGGTACTGGAGAAGACTCCGGAGAGTCCCTTGGAGAGCAAGGAGATCAAACTAGTCAATTTTAAGGGACATCAACCCTGAATATCCATTGGAAGGACTGATGCTGAAGCTCAAACTCCAGTATTTTGGTCATCTGATAACAGCTGACTCATTGGGAAAATCCCTGATGCTGGGAAAGATTGAGGGCAGAAGGAGAAGAGGGCATCAGAGGATGAGATGGCTGGATGGCATCACTGATGCAATGGACATGAACTTGGGCAAACTTCAGAAGATGGTGAGGGACAGAGAAGCCTGGTGTGTTGCAGTACAAGGGGTTGCAAGGAGTCAGAAATGACTGGGTGACAGAAAAACAACAATATTTTAATACATATTTAAATGAACACTTCATTTAAGCATAGGTAGAATTCCCTTCTACTCAGAAATGAAAACTGACTTTTTCCAGTCTTGTGGCCACTGCTAAGTTTTCCAAATCTGCTGACATATTGAATGAAACACTTTAACAGCATCATTTTAAAGGATTTTAACAGCTCGGCTGGAATCTCATCACCTCCACTAGCTTCAGGACCATAAATAGCTTTAAATAGCTTTAGGACCATAAAGAAGGCTGAGGGCTAAAGAATTAATGCTTTTGAACTGTGGGGTTGGAGAAGATTCTTGAGAGTCCCTTGGACAGCAAAGAGGTCCAACCAGTCAATCCTAAAGGAAATCAACCTTGAATATTCATTGGAAGGATCAATGCTGAAATTGAAGTCCTAATACTTTGGCCACCTGATGCAAAGAGCCAATTCATTGGAAAATACTCTGATGCTGGGAAAGATTGAAGCAAGGAGTGGGGGACAACAGAAGATGAGCTAGTTGGATGACATCACTGATACAATGGACATGAATTTGAGCAAACTTACATGCTAGCAAAGTAAAGCTCAAAATTCTGCAAGCCAAGCTTCAACAGTATATGAACCATGAACTTCCAGATGTTCAAATTAGATTTAGAAAAGGCAGAGGAGCCACAGATCAAATTGACAACATCTGTTGGATCACTGAAAAAGCAAAAGAGTTCCAATAAAACATCTACTTCTGCTTTATTGACTATGCCAAAGCCTTTGATTGTGTGGATCAAAACAAACTGAAAATTTGTGGTATACCAGACCACCTGACCTGCCTCTTGAGAAGTCTGTATTCAGGTCAGGAAGCAACAGTAAGAACTGGACATGAAACAACAAACTGGTTCCAAATCAGGAAAGGAATACTTCAAGGATGTATATTGTCACCCTGCTTATTTAACTTATATGCAGAGTACATCATGCGAAATGCTGGGCTGGATGAAGCAGAAGCTGGAATCAAGAGTGCTGGGAGAAATATCAATAGCCTCAGATATGCAGGTGACACCACCCTTATGGCAGAAAGTGAAGAAGAACTAAAGAGCCTCTTGATGAAAGTGAAAGAGGAGAGTGAAAAAGTTGGCTTAAAACTCAACATTCAGAAAACTAAGATCATGGCATCTGGTCCCATCACTTCATAGCAAATAGATGGGGAAACAGTGGAAACAGTGGCTGACTTTCTTGGGGGGCTCCAAAATCACTGCAGATGGTGACTGCAGCCACAAAATTAAAAGACGCTTACTCCTTGGAAGGAAAGTTATGACCAACCTAGACAGCATGTTAAAAAGCAGAGACATTACTTTGTCAACAAAGGTCCATCTAGTCAAGGCTATGGTTTTTCCAGTAGTCATGTATGGATGTGATAGTTGGACTATAAAGAAAGCTGAGCACCAAAGAATTGATGCTTTTGAACTGTGGTATTGGAGAAGACTCTTGAGAGTCCCTTGATCTACAAGGAGATCCAACCAGTCCATCCTAAAAGAAATGAGTCCTGAATATTCATTGGTAGAACTGATGCTGAAGCTGAAACTCCAATATTTTGGCCACCTGATGTGAAGAACTGACTCATTGGAAAAGACCCTGATGCTGGGAAAGATTGAAGGTGGGCAGTGAAGCAGACGACAGAGGATGAGATGGTTGGATGGCATCACCGACTGGATGGACATGAGTTTTAGTAAGCTCCGGGAGTTGGTGATTGACAGGGACGCCTGGCTTGCTGCTGTGCATAGGGTTGCAAAGAGTCAGTCATGACTGAGTGACTGAACTGAACTGAACTAGGAGATAGTGAAAGACTGGGAAGCCTAGCATTCTGCAATCCATGGGGTTGCAAAGTGTTGGATACAACTCAGTGACCAAACAACAACTCAGAAATGAATATAGACATATATTTAAATTTTATACACAGAACCATAGGGTCCTTTTCCTCTGTTTCACTTATTTATGTTTTATTACAATATTTGTTTCATTGGAGACAAAATTCAGTAAAATGTAATGGCATCACCAACTCAATGGACATGAGTTATAGGGAAGTACAAGGAAGCCTGGTGTGCTGCAGTCCATGGTGTTGCAAAGGGTTGGACACAACTTAGTGACTGAACAGCAAAAACAATGAGTATGTGTTAATCTACCAGGGACTCCCATTACTCTAAGCAGCTCTCACAATATTTTTACCAGAAGTGTTTCCACTGGTGCCAGCTCTCTTCAGAGAGAGCTGTAATCTAATTTTCCACCTCTTCTACATTTCCTTCCGTTTTACCTTTTTCTTAAATTACTCTACTTTTCTTTTTCTTTCTTTACTCTGACTGTGCTTCAGAACTGCAAACTTTTACATTACAAATAGTATTTATTTTATAAGTTTCTTGGCCAGAAACTCTGGGACACATCATGGCTTAGTCCCTAAGCAAGTCCCAATGCCCCATCATGGTCCCTCTCCTGTTGCTTCTCCTGCCCTACCAGATTGTTTCCAAGGATTCACTGCAGTATCATCTGCAAAGATAATCTGTGGGTTGAAATGCTGATTTTGTCAAACGTAGTTAGGAAGGAGCATTCCAGAGCAAAGAATGAAAGTGGTCTGGAGGAAGTTACTGAGAAGAAAGTACAGCAGAGCTAAATGTAGGCCACAGAGAAAGGAATAGGTGGCACAGGTTGCAACGGTGTGAAAATGAGGTACCAGATGGAAAAGACACTGCCTGACCCCTCCCTGCTCTGTGATACCTGAGCTTGTGTCACTGAGTCTTATGAGTCAAAGTAAGGTTTTTGAAGGAAGAAAAGACAGATTTCAAGCTGGTCCAGGATGCAGGGTGGGCCAGGGGATACCTACAGTCTATGAATGACATATTTAAGCAGGTATCTGCCCCTGCCTCCGATTTTAATCACTTTCCCGTCACACTCTCACTTCAGCCTTTACTCCAGGCTTCTTCGCTCTCCTTGACCTCTGGATGAATCTCCCTTAGTGTTAACATTCATGTTGCAAATGAAATTGTCTCCTCTTTTTTGTTCTAATTTTTCAGCTCAACCTATCTCTGCTCCTAATACTATTCATTTATCCTTCCTTGCAGTAATAGGAAGAAGATAAACAAACAAAAACCTCTGCTTGTCTTTCAAAAGCACTAATGATCAAGCAAAATGAGAATGGAGCCATCATTTCACACGGTTTTCACCAACTAACATCACTAGAGTAGGTCTGGGCATCTTCTCCCTACTCCTAACACATAAAGTATCTGGGTTTTGTAATGACAATTCTTATACCTGGAATGTACTATTTACCTAGTACCAACTTTTCAAGTCTACATTATTTTACCTTTCCTATAATGTTTCCTTTTATTACTTAAGTCTACATTAAGTGTATCTTCACTGAAATTGTATCACAAAATTCAGAAATGAGTGGTTGACTAATTATTTTAACTATCCCTCTTATTCTTTCTTCCCCAGCGTGACAATAAATTTAAGACCAGGGACAAACTCTAATGAGTCTTTTGATTCTGATACTGGATGACTGACTAGCATATTAACAGAATCATTTTGGTCCATTCTCCCAAGTCTTGACAGAGCCTCTTCATTTACTATAAACCACAAATACAGCTTCTGTCTTATGAAATCTCTTTTCTCCACAATCCCCAAATCTGACACAGTTAAAAGCGGAAAGTTTATTTTATAGTCACAAAAAAGGAGGTTTTTATAACTGCATTATTGAAATCACTGTAAGGAAATGGTTCTTTCATCAACTTGCCATGCTGTTTTTCTTTTATTATTTCCACATAGTCTTACTCTGCCTATATTATGCAATAAAAATGTGTGGGTAGTCAGTCTTCCTGTTCTAAACAACTGTTCTGAACACCAATGTGAGACCTCACATCTAGGTTTATACTTTGATTTCTGGTCTGCAATGATTCCATGCTAAGCTTATCAATAACAAAATTATGTTTTTGATATAAGTACATTCAAACATTTAAAAAATTCTGTATGACTTTCTCTTTTCCAATTAATTGATAAAAGGATGCCTGTGGGTCATTGATTATAGCCATAAGAAATATGCAAGAGAGTTTTATTCTTTTTTTGTAATTTATAAGATATGTCAAAAGGTGAATGGTAACAATGTATTTTATGCATTTCTCATCCTTGTTGGAGTCAAGCAGAGCACCAAGTAATTACCTGATTATGTAGTCCCTTGGCCACATGTTATAAAGTTTTCATGTGAAAATTAAATATTGGCATGTGGTAACAATTCAATTTCACAACTGAGTTCTGCCTATGGAGATCTAAGTTACAAATCACTCCAGGTATGGAAAGAAAATCTAGTTTTAATATTTTTCTTGAGTAATCAGGAGTTTACATGTTTTTATCTACTATCTGAACTGAAAACTTCAGATTCTGTTAATGTTTCGTTCTGAGTCTTCTACAGCTTTGAGGGAATAAGGGTTGTTGTTCATTTACCATATTTTTAGTTTTTAACCTTTCTAATGGACATTTTGATTGTCTCATGCATATCAACAATTTAATATTTAGCCACCATCTTCAACTCAGGGGGTTAAAAAAGTTGTTCTACTCCAAGAAGATAAAGGAAAGGAAAGCTAGACAATGCTGTTAATAAAATATATAAAAACTGAGTTTGGGGAAAAAATGTCCCCAGCGAAAGGAAAGATTAGACTGAGTATGCATCACTAGTTAGTTCAGAATTAGCCCTTCATTTTCCTTGCTAAATCATAAAAGGTAAGCAATAAATAGAATGGGATATAATAAAAATAAGTATGACAAACCGTACCAAACACATGATTTTATTGACAGCTGACCTTAGGGTCAAATGCTTAAAATATTCTCATTTGTGAGTAGCAAGTATTTGGCTCTCAATAGTTGGCATTTGATCAAACCATTGGACATGATGGTAGAGGTTTCCAGCAATTTCATTTAAAAGATGGGTATTATCTCATTTGAGCTACACAGATGTCTTGGAAGGGTAGAGTAAGCATTTCCTCCCTATTTCCAATTCAAAAGTAACATCACATGGAGATTTGCCTCCTCAGTCATGATTGCAACAAATTTTACAGTGGCGTTGTTTAATTCATTATTTGATTTATAGCTGTAATCTAGAATCTTTAGCTGTATCAAGGTGCCATCCCATTATTCTCTCACAAAAAAGGTAATATCACAATCAATGAAATTCAAATTACTCTGACCCACCTCTCCATCTGTTACATCATTTATATACTGATATGATCTTTGTGAAAATGTTCAGAGAAATGTGTGAGACTCACTCAATGAAGTAGACTTCACCCTTCTCTGTATAAGCCATTTCCCAGTTATCAGGCAATGGGTCTGATTCCTCATTCTCCTCAGGTTTAGTTGGTTTCGCATCGTCCATCTGCTCTTTCAGCTCCTCGGGCTGACTGTACACTGGTGCAGGATAAGGCTGGGAGGGTGTCTCCCCTGAGGCACCTGCACTCTTGTCTTCAGGTTCACTGGATTCTACAAGAGAACAAGGGTACGTGGTTAGTCACTCCAGCCACTGCAACTTCTGAGTGGCGATGCTCACCAGGGAACGAGCTCTCTGAAAGCTAACAGAAAAAGCATAATTGTAACCACCTCTGAAAATTATCAGTAGGCCTATCGTTCCTCTTTCACTCATCTTTCTAGTCTATCCTTCAACTAATTAAACCTGATGACTAAATTGGAGGGCCATATCATCATATAGGTGTGGTAGGCAGAGCAATGAATCCCTAAGGATGCCTGTGCCCTACGCCCTGGAACATGTGATTGTTACCTTCTGTGGCAACAGATTTGCAGGATAAATTAAATTAAGGGCCTTGAGATTGGGAGATCATCTTCAATTATTCAGGTGGGCTTGCTGTAATGACAAGGGCCTTTACAAGTATAACAAGAAAGCAGGAGAGGACTGTAAGAGGGAGATATGACTACTGAAAAGAAGCATTGGCCAAAGAAATGCATTGTTGTTGACTTTGAAGACAGAAGGGGATCCAACACTAGCTAAGAAGTGTGGGTGACCTTTAGAAGCTGGCAAGCAAAATCTTCTAGAGTCTCTAGAAAACAACAGTCTTTTAGAAATCTCGATTTAGCCCAGTGAGACCCATATCAGACTTCTAACCTACAGAGCAGTATGATAAAAAATATGCACTGCTGTAGGCCACTGCTGTTGTACAGTCACTAAGTCATGTCTGATTCTTTGCAACCCCATGGACTGTCCTCCCTGTCCTCCACCATCTCCCGGAGTTTGGTCAAAATCATGTCCATTGAGTCGGTGATGCTACCTAACCATCTCATCCTCTGCTGCTCCCTTCTCCTTTTGCCTTCAATCTTAAGCCACTAGATGTGTGGTAAATTGTTATGGCTGAAATAGAAAACTAACCCAACAGAGCAAAAACTAAAAGAAATGTACACTTTAAGAGAAACGATAAAACGCTCGGAGGACCCAAGAATATCAGATGTTGAGACCCAAGGATATCAACTTGCAAACGATATGAGATCCAGAATGAGGAACAGAAACACATGGAGAAGAAATAACAATTCAATAAAAATAGACTAAAATTTACCTAAGATGAAGAGACACAGGAGTCTGCCAATTAAAATGGTTCACTGAATCTGAGGCCAAATTAATAAAGCATACATTTCACCTAAACACATATAGGTGAGATTTCCAAACTCCAATGTTAAAAAGCAACTTTACCAGCTTCCATACTGAAGAAACTTACCCCAAAAAAGAGGAATAGAAGATCATCAGACCTTTCACTTGTAATACTTGAAGCTCAAAGATAGTAAGATAACATCTGTAGTAAATGAGGAAAAGAAAAGTATAGCAGCCCGAGAACTTTACCAAAATATTATTCATCTATACAAAAGAAAGTCACTCTTAAACATGCGGAAGTTCTGAATGTGTATCACTCATGTATCTGACCCAAGTATGTTTCAGATCCTACCGGAAGACAGCATCTGAGAAACTATATCATGATGATTAAATCAGAGTAATGATCTCCAACTAGGGAGAGATACGAAGATGTTTTAAAAAATTGAGAAAAAATAAACCCTGCATAATATAGTTAAATTAAAAGAAGGATGATCATATTTCAGGAAACTTATAGTATTTGTTAAAGACAGATTTTTAAAAAAGAAGAAAATATTATATTGAAAATTCATTACTAGCAAGTGTTTTAAATCTTACCTTTGGAAAGCTCAGGTTCAGAGAAATTTCCTGCAAGGTAAGAAGGCAGTTGGAAGAAAAGTCCAAAGGGTAAATGTTTAGATTTCAGATATTCCTTGGTTCATTCAGGGATTCAGCACCACTATATTTAGGTTTCAGTCTGGGGTGTGGTAGTGTACAAAGAGGGAAACCACAGAAAAGATGAAGGGAGACAAAAGCAGAGGTGGTCTGTGGAATACTTTAGCTTGGAACTTTGGGAGGAATGTTTCCTACAGAGTGGCTCCAAATTTCTATCAGGGTGTCAGAAATAAGTGGTTGAATACATTTGGCAAGTACTACTCCAAAGACTTCCCTTTGACATGGGCATCATGCAGAAGTCCAGGTATGCTCTGGTGGAGACTTGGAAAGTGGCTGAGAATAGAGAACCAATCCACTTGCAGTGAGGATCATATGAGTTCTTCACAGCAGAAGGTGTAGTGGGTATGGCTTAACCCAGAAACTGGAAGGAGAGACTACTGACATACAATGTCAATGTGATGATAAGGCAGCCCTCTTGGAAACAGGAAATTCCACAACTGTTTGGGCACCTAATTTATAACTATTAACATTAAAAAATATACAAATACATATATGGTCTTCCTCAGTAACCCCAGTTTGAGAAATATCCTCTAGAAATAAAGGTGGTAGTATATAAGGATACTTAAATAATAATGCCTACTCTACCAGTAAATTTGTCTGTAGTAGCAAAGACCTGGAAATGATTTGGATGCTTATCAATGAGAAAATCATTAAATAAATTGTGGTTATCATTATCATGGAAAACTATGTAGTGTAAAGACCTACAACCTGGAAAAGATGCCAATCATTATTGTTTAAAGAATAATCTAAGTTTAAGAATAATGCATGTACACTATTAATTCTATTTTTTAAAATAAGCAAACACCAAGTTAGATACATGTATAATTTTGTTTATAATATAAGACTATAAAAACAAGATGGAAAGATGTACAATAGATTGTCAACTTCGAGTAACCCAAAACAGTAAAATTGGATGGAAGTGGGAGATTGTTTTTACATACCTCTGCATTAGTTGGCTACTATTCTTATAACTTTAAAATTAATAAAGGCAATATAAGATGAGTAAACTAAAGTAGAATGTACTTATCGTCTTAATCAATGGTTTGGGTCAATTTTTCCCCTGTGTGTGTCAATCTCAGAGCAATATGAAGTATCTTTAGGAATTAGGAAGTATAAGAACACTTTACAAGTTTTTGTTGTTTCTTCCTTGTAAAAGAAGATTTTATGAAAATAATATATTCCTTAGTAATGTAGTCTTCCACCTGATTCTCCATACAGATTTGACCTTTGTAAATTTTTCAGGAAAGAAACAGCAGCAGAAGGGACTCTTCTCTTTAGGAAGTTTGTTATACCTTATTACAACATGTAATTATCAATATAAGAAGCATGCTGTTCTCAGTATTTCCAAATGCCATGACGCATTTGAAAAGTGAAAATGCAAGGTCATGATCTGAACATATGTGTTTATTCAATGTTCACTTAATATTTATTAAACACTCAGTTGGTGTCAGGCACCAAGGACAGAAAAGCAAACAGGAAAGGCATGATCCTTGGTCTCACAGAACTTGAAATATGTCAAGATGTGTAGTCTTTAAGCAATTTTAAGTGTGATGAATGTTACCAAAGGGAAAGATGAGATCTCATGTATATGCATTTACCTAACCTTACATAAAGAATCAAGGAAAGCCCTTTTCCCAGTGTGCTAACAAATCTGAGACTAGAAAATGGAGTCAAGAGACTTCTTTCAGAAGAAGGTAAAGGAGAAAGAAATAGACAAGCAAGGAATGGATTAAGCCTTAGAAAGCATGCTGAGAATTTGGAATTGTACCTGGAGAGTAATGAGAAGGTACTGATGTGTCTTAATCAAAGGGATGACACAAGTAGATTTTCATTCTACATAAAGATCCTCCTAGCTATTCTGGGGGTTTGAAAGTATTAACAGTAGATATTCACAGACCAGTGGGGAGTTCGGAGAAGGCAATGACACCCCACTCCAGTATTCTTGCCTGGAAAATCCCATGGACAGAAGAGCCTGGTAGGCTGCAGTCCATGGGGTCGCAAAGAGTCGGACATGACTGAGCGACTTCACTTTCAGTTTTCACTTTCATGCATTGGAGAAGGAAATGGCAACCCACTCCAGTGTTCTTGCCTGGAGAATCCCAGGGATGGGAGAGCCTGGTGGGCTGCCGTCTATGGGGTCGCACAGAGTCGGACACGACTGAAGCGACTTAGCAGCAGTAGCAGCGGTGGGGAGTTATTTTTTTGTGATTGAGACAAGAGATGATGGTGTCATTGGCATGGCTCTTCTATGAACTGAAAAATAAAATTAGAGTGTAGATTTGATATGATTAAACAAATGGACAGATAAGGGCAACTAAGAAATCATGGTAAAGCCAAAGTTCAGTTCAGTTCAGTTCAGTCGCTCAGTTGTGTCCGACTCTTTGCAACCCCATGAATCACAGCACGCCAGGCCTCTCTGTCCATCACCAACTCCTGGAGTTTACCCAAACCCATGTCCATCGAGTCGGTGGTGCCATCCAACCATCTCATCCTCTGTCATCCCCTTCTCCTCCTGCCCCCAATCCTTCCCAGCATTAGGGTCTTTTCCAATGAGTCAACTCTTCGCATGAGGTAGCCAAAGTATTGGAGTTTCAGCTTCAACATCAGTCCTTCCAATGAACACCCAGGACTGATTTCCTTTAGGATGGACTGGTTGGATCTCCTTGCAGTCCAAGGGACTCTCAAGAGTCTTCTCCAACACCACAGTTCAAAAGTAGCAATTCTTCGGCGCTCAGCTTTCTTTATAGTCCAACTCTCACATCCATACATGACCACTGGAAAAACCATAGCCTTGACTAGACGGACCTTTGTTGGCAAAGTAATGTCTCTGCTTTTCAATATGCTGTCTAGGTTGGTCATCACCTTCCTTCTAAGGAGTAAGCGTCTTTTAATTTCATGGCTGTGATCACCATCAGCAGTGATTTTGGAGCCCAAAAAATAAAGTCTAACACTGTTTCCACTGTTTCCCCATCTATTTCCCATGAAGTGATGGGACCAGATGCCATGATCTTAGTTTTCTGAACCTTGAGCTTTAAGCCAACTTTTTCACCAGGGAGAAAGCAATTCACTGGGTAAGCACCACGAGAGGAGCAGCAGGACTCTGTCAGGAGTGGGGACACCAGTGGGTATAATTTTAGGCACAAGAGATAGAGGTTCATGTCAAACTCACAATGGAGATGTCAAGTCAGAGAATTCTTAGGGAATCCATCAAATTTAAAAGACAACAGCATATGGCTAGATTGTGGGCCTCCCTTGTGGCTCAGCTGGTAAAGAATCTGCATGCAATGCAGGGGACCTGGGTTTGATCCCTGGGTTGGGACGATCCCCTGGAGAAGGGAAAGGCTATACACTTCTGTATTCTGGCCTGGAGAATTCCATGGACTGTATAGTCCATGGGGTTGCAAACAGTCGGACACGACTGAACGACTTTCATTTTTACTTTCATGGCTAAATTGTATTATAATTTAAACCACAGGAGTGAATGAAATTGCTAGAGAGACAGTTCAGCAAGTGGAAACAAGAATACCTCAAGTAGCTGGCTGAGGAACTCCAACATTTAACAGTCAGTGAGAGAATGATCAGGAGAGAGCAGCCAGGAAAGAAACAGAAAAACCAGTTGATCTTCATGCCAAACAAGCCAAGCAAAGGACAGTGAGGAGTAAACACTTATCTGTGGCCAAAACCTCTAAGCAGTCCAACAGAAAGATAAGGATGTAAAATGTAGTGAAATTAATGATATAGAGGTCACTGGTGATATTAGCCGCCAGATATGGGAGTAGTTATAGTGGAGTGGTAGGTGGGAAAGCCAAGTTGGAATGGATTAAGTGACCAAATTAAAAGAAAATACATAATATCCTGACAGATAAAGTCAAAGATTAGCTATAAAACAAATATTATTTTTTTCTCATCTTGATAACGATATTTTCCAGACAAATTTGAGACATCTCCTGAAAAATGGGACTTCTCTGTAGCTCAAATGGTAAATAATCTGCCTGCAATGCAGGAGACCAGGGTTTGAGTCCTGTGTTGGGAAGATTCTCTGGAGAAGGTAATGGCAATCCACTCTAGTATTCTTGCCTGGAGAATTCCATGGACAGAGAAGCCTGGAGGGCTACCGTTCGTGGGGTTGCAAAGAGTCACACATGACTGAGTAACTAACACACGCACAGAGTAAAGCACTGATACTTGGTTCAGGTCACAGTTGCACTTAATCCCAGAAGGTCTTCAGTTCCCAGGAGGTCCCCCTTTTCACTCTGAAAAATGTCAATAATTATATTTATTAATGTACCAGAGATCACTGAGCCAAGTCCTCCCAGTTTAACTCATTTATTCATTCGTTCCTTTATTCTTATCTAATTAGTCAATTGTTACATTAGCAAACACGAATTTAATATCTATAATGTGCAAGAAACTTAACAAGAGTTTAATGGGGGAGAGAAAAAAGCTATTTTTATCAGGTTATTGAGAAATAGTTTGAGAAGGAAGTAATAAGCAGCACTTGCTTTATTTATCTGAACAAAATAAGAGAAAAAAAATGAATAAAGCAAATGGAGAATCACAACATTTCCCATATTTACCACTCATAAAGGTTAATCTAGGGATGCAGTTTATGATGACAGTCAAGGGCTTCTGGTGAAATGTAGAATCAAGCCATATGCCCACAACAGTACTGAACTAGGGCAGGTTTCCCATACAGACATAGAACCTGTTTCTGGAAGTGCCATGCAGAGTATTCAGAGGGATTAAAAAAAAAAAAAAAAAGAGGAATCGGGCAAAGCAAGCCCAGAGTTATCCTTCAAAGATGTACCATTCAGAGAAGTCATTCTACCTCTTTTGGGCAGAATAAGTCAAGGAATTGGTGGAGTGCAAATTAAGTACCCTCTTTGATATGCAAGACAACATGAGGGGTGGAAAGGACATATTTCCTCACAATGGATAATGATATAGGTACTGTCACAGTGATTTACTGAGGGACACTCAACAGAGTACTACCACAGTGATTTAGTGAGTGATACTCAATGGCACAAAAGAGCTGCACACAACATTCTAGGGAGCTGATAGGACACATGGAAACAAGAGTACCTACGGCAGCTGTCTGAGAATCTCCATTATTTAACGGTCAGCAAAGAAAGAAAGTGACATATTTCCTATCTTATGTACCAGGAAAATTGCATTAATTCATTAATTAAGCATTTGTTGAGATCTTGCTAACTGCTAAGAACTAGGCTAGGCAGTGGGCAGTTAAGGAGACTGTGGTTCAAATTGTCTGTATTAGTTTGCTAGTCCTGTGATAACAAAATAGAACACAGCTGTATGACTTACTACAAATTTATTTTTACAGAAACCCTAGAGTAAGTGTTCACCAGCAGGGCTATTCTCCCTCTGCAGGTGCTACAGGAGGGTCTGTTCCAGGCCTCTCTGCTGGCTTCTGATTATCTCCTTGTTTGTAGCAACATAACTCCAGTCTTCATATGGTATGTTCCCTGGATACTTCTCTAATTTCCCTTTTTGAAGGACCCTAGTCATCCTCAGTCAGGGGCCCACCCTACTGATCTACCATTTTATTAGTAGAACTAATTACTACTACTACTTAGTTAAGATACCCTCATCCTATTTCTCGGAGAAGGCAATGGCACCCCACTCCAGTACTCTTGCCTGGAAAATTCCATGGATGGAGGAGCCTGGTAGGCTGCAGACCCATGGGGTCGCTAGGAGTTGGACATGACTGAGCGACTTCACTTTCACTTTTCCCTTTCATGCACTGGAGAAGGAAATGGCAACCCACTCCAGTATTCTTGCCTGGAGAATCCCAGGGATGGCGGAGACTGGTGCGCTGCCGTCTATGGAGTCGCACAGAGTCGGACACGACTGAAGCGACTTAGCAGCAGCAGCAGCAGTAGCATCCTATTTCTAAATAGAAAATAAGTTCATTTTCTGAGATTTTGGTGGTTTGGACTTCAACATATGAATGTTGGAGGGGGGGACACAATTCAATTCATTAAACAGAATATAGGGAGGTTTACCTCACAAACCACTGAACCAATATTTATCATGTCTGGGACTATAAATTATTGTTTCATGCTACATTACAATTGTTTCCCTGCTTAATAAGGAGAGTAGAATTTAACTTCATTATATTTTAGATAATATGTCTTTCTTCTGTAGGTGGCTTGATATTTTAAAAAATCAGATATGTTGAGTATTATATAAGTAACTGAGAAAGTACCCAGTAAGATCAGAATGGACTTTTAAAAAACAGACTTTATATTTTAGATCAATTTTAAGTTTACAGCAAAATTAAGAGAAAGGTACAGAAATTTCCAACATACTCTCTGACCACACAAATGCATTGTCTCCCCCATTACTAATCCTCCACAGCATGGTACATTTTACAGCTGACGAATATACAATGACACATCACTATCACTCAAAGTCCATAGTTTATAATAGGGTTCACTCCTGGTAGTGTATATTTTATGGGTCTGAACAAATGTATAATGACACATATCCACCACTGAAATATATAGGGTGGTTTGACTCCTCTAAAAATCCTCTGTGCTCTGCTTTCATCCCTCTCGCCCCTCTAACTCTTGGAAATCATTGATGTTTTCACTGTCTCCATAGTTCAACCTTTTCCAGAATGTTATATAGTGTATAGGACTTCCCTGGTGGCTCAGACGGTAAAGCATCTGCCTACAATGCGGGAGACCCGGGTTCGATCCCTGGGTCGGGAAGATCCTCTGGAGAAGGAAATGGCAACCCACTCCAGTACTCCTGCCTGGAAAATCCCATGGATAGAGGAGCATGGTAGGCTACAGTCCATGGGGTCGCAAAGAGTCGGACACGACTGAGCGACTTCACTCACTCACTCACTCACTCATATAGTGTATAGAATTGCTTCAGATTGGCTTCTTTCATTTAGTAAAACACATTTAAGTCTGCTTGATGTCTTTTAATAGTTTTATAGTTCATTTATTTTCAGCACTAAATAATATTCCATTGTCTGGATATATCACCATAATAAACTTTTAGTAATTAGGGATGGGAAAGAACAGATTTTACCAAGGCATATGTGTAGCCAATCTTGCTAACATTCTTCCCCTCTCATGAAGTTTAGCTTAAAATTACATGCGTGCAAATGTGCCCTAACACAGATCTCATATGTGCCAAATCTATGACTTGAGAAACCTTAGACTATTTAAATTCTGACTAAGGAGAAAGAGTCAAATAACCCGATGCATGTTTTTCTTTCATAGTGTTTTGAAAGTATTTTTTGATTAGGAAGTGGTCATATAGAACTGTCCTTTTAAACTTCCATGACACATTTCTTCGCATGGTTTTATTGTTATATCCAAATATGAATTTTTTGGATATGTAAGTGACTTTCCCCCAAGACGCTTGCTGCTCAAGTGAACAGACTTTATCAAACACTGGCAGTTTTGAACATTCCATTTTGAGTTTCTAGGTCCATTAGATGCCTTGCAAACCAGAGGAGGAGTTTATTTTTGCCCTAACAATAGAAACAAAAATCATTTCAATAAAGAAGGGATATCTATATTTAGAGAATGACAATAATTTTAAAAAAATTTCCCTTTGACTAGGACTGTTGTATTTCCTAGAAATTCTGTGGGAACTTTGAGATACACATAGGTGTTGATAATATACAGTCTTAAAAACAATGACCTATAAAAAACAAGATTTGTGTATAATTTTATTTCTGTGAAGAATTAAATATAATTTATTTCATCTTTCCTACTCTAAAGCTTTGCTGGATTCACCAAATAATTTCCTTCTTCCTGTAAGACATTCAGAAGAGCTCAAAGATCTGTACACAGTATAGGGACTAAAAAGCATTTAATGGGAAGAGAGTTAAATGAATGCATTTTTGCACTCAGTACAATTCACATAAATTCTATAGTTCTGGCCCAGTCGAAGGTTTTGATATTACATATGTATAGTAGTCATTCCATTTACTTACACATTTATTGTTCTAGCAGTATCTAACACATTACCTTTAGGATGCAAGGCTAACAATAAATCAGAATACCATGGCTTTGAATGTCCCTACTGAGTTTTATTAAAGGATAATCAGAAACCAAGATAAAACATTTTAAGAAGATTGCCTATTTTATACCTTATCCATATTTTCATTTGACATGGTCTGTGCATATAGTTAATGTTCAGCTTTCTGTAATTGCTTTCCTTTGAAATAAGGGAACATAATATTTTAAAGCCATATAGGAAATTGTTGATTTTATTTCTTTGAATAGTCATAAAATGTGAATTTTCAAAACTTGCTATACCCTGTGAGAGAGTTCTGTGATTTATCTTTTTAATGGCTCTGTGACAAATTTTAATAACTCTAATAACTTTTTTCTTCTGTCTTTATGTTAATTTTTGGAAATAAGCATGGTTAGAGGACATTTAATGGGAAAAAAATGATTGAGGAACATATTTGTAGCTTCTAAGGAAAGAGAATAGGAATAATTTGAGATTATTTTTTTCTTTTTGTTTAACTGTTCTCAGATAGCAACAAACACTCCACAAGGAGCAGTACAACATACAACATAACTGCTAAGGCTGGTGTCTTAGCAATTGGGTTTTGAATCTGTCCTTCAGATTGGGTTTGAATCTGTCCTTCTCGGTGTGCTGTTGGGCAAGTTATTTAACTCACTCAGTGCATGCCTCAATTTCCTTAAGTGGAGTAATATTATATTACATAAGGATTAGATAAGACATGTATATATATTATGTAGAACAGTAAACTACCAGAACATAGTAGGTGTTCAGTAAATGTTATATATATTTTATATGTGAGTTATACTACACAGAACACTAAATAAACGGTAGAGTTGAATCAGTCAAGCAACTTAAATGGTTTCTCCCCATAGAAACAAGAAGTAGGGTCAATTTTGTATGATTTTTAAGATAGGTGTTTCAAAACACAATGCAATTTCTTAACAAAGAAAGATACACATAAAGCTAATGTATCTTCTTTAAAAGGTATGTGCACAAATTGAGTTTTTCTTCCTCAGCTGAAACATGCTGTGGTGTTAATTCATTTAAAGGAGGGAAAATAATCTTCAGAAATCACACATTTTTTTCCAAGTTCTGTATGTTTTCCTGCAGAGTTCTACATTTGATTTTGCTGGGTGCCAGGGACTGCTACTGAGCTATGAACTTGGCTTTCGTACCTTTGAGGGTACTGATTAAAATCAGAATCAGAGACACAGCTCTTCTATTTTATATTAGTCCAAGGCTTTCTCCTAATATAGACTCAGGGTAAGCTTGGTTTTCAAATCTAATAGACATTTTCTATTGTGAAAATGGAGGACATTCTGCCTTCAGAAAGGAAGCTGTCACGCAGTGGCCACCTGCATTCTATGCAGCTAGTTGACTGAAATAAGTCAACGTCCTAGCTCACTGCTCAAACAGCGCTCTTGTCAATTTTCCTTGCTTTTCCTAACCTTCTCAAATGAGAAGAGGAATTATAATATGGGTGCCAAAATATTTGCACATTGAATGATTAGTGAATATTAACTCATAATTTAGAAAAAAAAAAATTACTTTTTTGATGTAGTAAAACATGCACTGGGACCAAATTCAAAAGTACAGAGAAGACGAGTGCAAAGCTATTTCTCTCCTGTTTCTACTCCCAGTGCTCCAGCAATCCCGTAAGCAAAGGGGTTATATTTTCTGTTGTTCCTGAGTTGTTTCTATGCACACTGATTACTTACTTGTAGTTGGATTTTTCTGATTCCTTAGTTCTCTTAAAGTGTCCCTAAGTTCTAATAACAAAGCACTATAATTTCTTTTTATGTATGGTATGAGAATGAGGAAGGGTGGCCCTTAAACACTGTGGAAATTTAAAAAGTGGCAATTTAAAAAGTGTATTTTTTCCCTGATATTTTAACTAATAATTTAATTTTAATATTTGAGACTATGAAAGAAAGACAAGCTTAGAATAAAGTAGAATTAGGGAAAGTTAGGGTATGAGTAACTATGCTGCTGATTTTTGAGATGATATATCAACTGAGGGAGCAGGAATTCCCAATCCTATAAAGAGATTACTTTTGTACCTGTAATACCTGTAACCAAATAAGATCTTATCTACTTAGGGGGTTAATCAGGGAAATATGAATTTATAAGAAAGCATATTCAATATCTCAAAAGTATTTTTCATTTACATCTATAATCCAAAATTAGTTACACATTCTTTGGAATACTAAAAAAACAATATGAGGAATTATGAAAATAGAAAAATGCAAGGTGTATGAGTGGAAGATGACAGGAAAAATTTGGGTATATAAAAAGCTAAATTGGGAAGAAATACTAAAAAGATTAGTAGAGGGAGTTACTTTCCATTGACAAGGAAGAAGAAGTGCTGCCTTAATTAGTATATATTCTTCTTTTTAATTTTTAACATTTTAATAAAAGCAGACTGAAATAATGGCAATAAAATGAATCTTCATATCTTTGAAACTATATGTGCTGTATGATTTTCATAATGTAATGATTTCATAATGTAATGTGTTCATTGGAAGGACTGATTTTGAAGCTGAAACTCCAATACTTTGGCCACCTCATGCGAAGAGTTGACTCATTGGAAAAGACCCTAATGCTGGGAAGGACTGGGGGCAGGAGGAGAAGGGGACGACAGAGGATGAGATGGTTGGATGGCATCACCGACTCGATGGACATGGGATTGGGTAAACTCCGGGAGTTGGTAATGGACAGGGAGGCCTGGCGTGCTGTGATTCATGGGGTCGCAAAGAGTCGGACACGACTGAGCGACTGAACTGACTGAATGAATTCTGAAGGTATTTATCATATAGAAACAAGTACCCCAAGTCTTCAACCAACTTTGGGCTGAGAGAAGTTGACACAAGTATTTAAAATATTCAAAGACCAAAACAAGATATGAACTAAAATATAGGACATGTATGTACAGTAATTTTCAGAGCTTTCAAAATTCTGACAAAAATCAGCAAATTAGTACTGCATGAAACATCACCTTCTGAAGTTTAAGGAACATCAAAGGGGCTGAAAGAAAAGGCAGAAGACTTTATTCAACCTTGATCTTGATAATTCAGGTGCCATTCTTTGGGGCCAAATTGGAGTCAAGGTATTTTTTCATGAGAACAAGAAGTCAATTAGAAAGTAAAAGATAAAGATGTTATCCCTTTATCTCTGAGTGCTCAGAGAGACCTTATCCAGAGACCTTCCCTCTTCAAAGACCAGCCTTCAGTCAGAAATAACTAGAGCAACTTTTGTCTGACAATAAAGTAGCTAAGATTTCACACTGAATTGATAAACACATCCATGAGGAGAAATATGAGATAAGAAAATAGACTACATGGTGACTAGCAAACCTAGAGAAAATGGAGACCTTGACTAGAAATAAGCTTAGCCTCTAACAATGCTTGGAGAACCTGAAGACACAAACGTTTCAACTAGTCTGCAGGCTTTCTGTGTGTGCCCTACAAACCCCAGTGTGACCATGGTTGTTCCTGCTGTGCATTCCTCCTTCATGTATCAAATCTCCCTCTCATATACATCACATAAACACCCCAGAGAAGCAGAAAAAAACTCTACGAAAGGTTGAGTGCAAAGATTCCAAAATTGTTTATTCAGTCTTAGGGCATAAGAGGTTCAAATAGTACTTCCCTGTCAGTTTAATCACAAAGTGAGTCTGCCTTGATTTAAAATGACATCCCTGAAATTAATCATGATTTCATGTTTGTTTACAGTGGTATAGTTACAGTTACTACTAAAGTTCATAGCTACAGACTCTAAAGAGATTATCTTGTTATCTTATAATCATATGTGGATACTCGGAGCATTTTACAATTAGGGCAGCTTTCACATTCAAATAATCATTTTAAGAAAAGGTTTATTAATAAATGGAATATCTAATTTTTGAAAATTAACTATTTAAAACAGCTCCAGAAATCCTCCAGTGGGGAGATAAACCAGTACTGTGTTTGAGAACAAAATAATACAATTAAACCTCCCTTGCAAAAAAAAAGAGAGAGAGATAAAGATCTGAGTGGATACACACATCACAGTCTCTGTGAACCCACACAAAAATAAGCAGGGGATAGGCGTTGGGGTGGTTTCAGAGTGCACCATTATTCACAGGAAAACAGCGAGATTCACCACGGAGGACATAATTCTTTTGACAGTGACAGGACCTCATTCACAGGACCAGGACTGATGGTGCGTGCACAGTCAGCGTGCCAAGCGGCACAGGACCTGGATGCGGGTCCCTAATGGTGAACTGAGATCATTGCTGAGGACACTCGGTGATCACATAAGGGACACTCTGTTTGCTCTCTGGGAGACGCAGTTCATTTGCACTAATTGCAGGCGTGGGGGCCTGGAGAAGGCAGCTCTGTGTACACATACTGTATTCCCTTTGTTGGCGAAGGTAGCTCTCACGGGCCCTGTTCCTCCTGGCATTGTAAATGTGTGTGTATTAACAGAGAGACTTAGCTGCCTTTAAAATATATGTGCATTTCTAATTCTTTGCACTAGGCTTACTAATCACTGGTGAGGGGAAGTTACAATATAATAGTGAATTACTCTCCGGAAAAGTTGAGCAGATAATTCATGAAATAAAAGAAATCCAAGAAAGCCTAACCCAATTAGGCCTAACCCAAGCCAAACTCTACTGTTTACAGGACTTGTTTTTCTTCAGAAAAGTTTCACTAAAAAAAAAAGTCTATCTACTGATCTATTAAGCACCTATCTATCTGGGTCATTTTCACAGTTACAGAGATTGACTAATTCTCATCTCTAAGAATGCATCTTTTAAAATATACTACTTTCTTTTGTTCAAACAACTTTTAAAGAAATGTAACATCATGAATCTTCGTATCTTTCAAACTTAGAAACACTACATGTTGAAGACACTGAACAGTGGAAAATGAGCATAAAATAAATCTAATCATGTTGACATAGTAAAGCTTTGACATTCTCAAGAGGTTTGGTTGACTGGAAAAATAAATATTTATCAAGAATTTGAAATAATTAATGATATATACTAATCACTAACACAGGCAAACAAAAAAGTAGACATAATCCTTGTCCTGGTAACATTTACAATTTGTGAGGGAACAACAGACATGCCCATTATGAAAAGTTACCTACAAAGACCAGGCTAAACAGTATCTCCTAAATGAATGAGAAGTGTAAGCTGGACTTCAATAATTCAGAGATGGACAGTCTCAGTTTTTCATTATGAGAGTCAACAAATGATCACCAGAGAATATAAACATTTGATTGACTTGTGAATAGAAGAACAGCAGGTTTGAATGTGGGAAAGGCTTGTCAGATAGGTGAAGGTGTTTTCTGAGTATGAGATGCAGATGAGAGAAGACAGTGGGGGGAAGCAAAGATAACAGGTGTTGCAGTCAAGGGTGGGAGGGCCTACGCGGTTGTCCAAAGAGTAATTGATTGAAGAGTAACAGGGAAATTGACAGGAATGGAGCCTATGGGAAAGGAGGTCAGTTAGGTGACATGTGAGTGCATGCTAAGTCCCTTCAGTTGTGTCAGACTTTTTGCGACACCATGGACTGTAGCCCACCAGGCTCCTCTGTCTATGAAATTCTCCAGGCGAGAAGACTGGAATGGGTTGTCATTTCTTCTCCAGAGGATCTTCCCAACACAGGGATCGAATCCACGTCTCTTATATCTCCTGAACTGGCGGGTTCTTTACCACTAGTGCCACCTGGGAAGCCCAAGTTAGGTGACTGTGTTTCCCAAATGAGGGGATAAGGCAGTGATCTAAGGAAGGCTAAGGAAGGGATAGATAAAAGCTAAAGGCCAAAGAAAAAAAAAAAGCTAAAGGCCTAGTGATCTTTTTTTTTTAAATCTAATAATGCATATTCAGCAGGTAGGAGAAAAGTATCAAACTCTGAACTATCTGGGTGAGAGGCAGATTTAGAGAAAACCGATAAGATGCTTTGTGAGTTGGCTTGCTTGTTTGTTTTTTAGGAGAAGAGTTTAAAGTGGAATGCTGCATTTAAGTTGCTGAAGCAATACTTGGGGAGTGGGGTGTGTGTAGTCCATGGGCAGTAGTTAGAAATATGGCCCTGGAACACAAGGGAGAAATGAAGGCTGCAGATAAATCTAAGTATTTGTAGCCACCAGGCTGAATATCAGCTCTACCAAGATAAAGATGTTTGAACATAAGGTGAGGTTGATGGCAATGGAAGGTTTCCTGAGCATATGAATTTTAAATAGCATTTTAAAGACAAATTCTCTAAGATGATATAAGGATGCATCATCCTTGCAAGTATTAGAGCTAATGTCACTTCCATGAACTTTCTGAAGGACAAATATAATGGAATACAACGTAGATGGAGTACACTGAACTACAGGACTGTGATTTACCTTACAGAGGTCAGGAGTCACTTTGTCCTCAGCGTAGTTAACAGCACAGGGAAATGTGGTGGAAAAGGACGAGTTAAGGTTTCCCTGGGTTCAGAGTTCAACTCTGCTATCATCACCTTACTAAAGTACTTTAAGGTGAATTTCAGCATCTCATTTGTTAAGCAAATATACTGTGATTTTCAGACTAGAGATAACATATGTCCCATAGAGCTTGTACATAGTATGCATTCACTAAAGGAAAGTTGTCATTATTTATTTTGCTTTTGAAATGTTTATTACTTACAAGGATAAAACTACATTTCTAAGGGTAGAATTATATTGATTTCCATCATCAAAGTGACGTATATCAGAAAAAGAAACATTTCTGCAATGCAATTTTGAATAAATAGAGGGATCTAGAATAAAATAAATATTTGTGTATGTGAATATTCATTGATGCTAGTAAAACTTAATTGACTGATTATCTATTTAAAAGTTGTCATTGACTTTATATACATATGGTATGAAAGCAAAAGAAATATAATTCAACAAACTACATTTCAAAGGAGTAAAGATCAAGACAATGAGTAATAGGGGTAAACTGAGGACTCTAAAACCTTTACTTCCACAGTGAAAACAGTTCATTTTGGTGAAGTATATAAAGGGTTACAGACTAGTAGGTTTGGTACTTATATACATTGCTGTTGCTGTTGCTGTTGTTTAGTCACTAAGTCATGTCTAACTCTTTGCCACCACATGGACTGTAGCCTGCCAGGCTCCTCTGGATCCCCTGGAGGAGGAAATGGTAAACCACTCCAGTATGCTTGCTGGGATAATTCCATAGATAGAGGAGCCTGGAAGGCTACAGTTCATGGAATCTACAAAGAGTCAGACACACATATATACAGAATATTATATATCAAAAAACCCAGAAATATTTTATATCCAGAGAAGGAAATGAGTTGCCTTTTACATGATTTACAGAAATGAAAAAAAAAAAAAAAGAAGAATTTAGTAGGTAAAAACTTATAATTCCTTCTTTAAAGACGTACAAGTAAAATAGTGGTCATATTGCCGAGAAGAAGCCAATTCTGACTCCAAGTTGGAATTGTTTGACTTGCTTTTCGTTGTTTTTGTTATTATAATCATACAGAATGATCTGTCTCAGAGAATACTGCTCCTCTGCCTGACTGTTTAAACTAAAGTGTCTTTGTTCAACCCCATCCACCTGTGGATGGCAGGAAGGAAGAAATTAACACATCCCCTGCCTGAGGCTTATCATTCTGGGAGATATTTGCAATATTTCCCATGACAACAGCAAATATCTATGCACCCAACATAGGAGCACCTCAATACATAAGACAAACACTAACAGACATAAAAGGAGAAATTGACAGCAACACAATAATAGTAGGAGACTTTAACACCCCACTCACACCAAAGGACAGATCATCAAAACAGAAAATTAATAAGAAAACACAAGTCTTAAATGATACATTAGATTAGATGGATCTTACTGATATCTTCTGGGCATTCCATCCAAAGGCAGAAGAATACATCTTCTTCTCAAGTGCACATGGAACATTCTCCAGGATAGACCACATCTTGGGTCACAAATCAAACCTCAGTAAATTTAAGAAAATTGAAATCACACTGAGCATCTTCTCTGACCACAATGCTATGAGGCTAGATAGCAAATACAGGAAAAAAAAACTGTAAGAAACACAAACACATGGGGATTAAACAACACATTTCTAAATAACCAACAGGTTACTCACGAAATCAAAAGGGAAATCAAAAAATTTCTAGAAACAAATGACCATGAAAACACGACACCTCAAAACCTATGGGATGCAGCAAAAGCAGTTCTAAGAGGGACGTTTATAGCAATACAATCCTACCTAAACAAACAAGAAAAACATCGAATAGACAACGTAACTTTATAACTAAAACAACTGGAAAAAGAAGAAGAAAAAACCCCAAAATTAGTAGAAGGAAAGAAATCATAAAAATCCGAGCAGAAAGAAATGAAAGAAACAATAGTAGAGATTAATAAAACTAAAAGCTGGTTCTTTGAGAAGATAAACAAAATTGACAGACCTTAGCCCGACTCATCAAGAACAAAAGAGAGAAGAATCAAGTCAACAAAATTAGAAATGAAAATGGAGAGGTTACAACAGACAATGCAGAAATACAAAGGATTATAGAGACTATTAAGAACAACTATATGGCAATAAAATGGATGACCTGGAAGAAACGGACAGATTCGTAGAAAAGTTCAATCTTCCAAGACTAAACCAGAAAGAGTTAGAAATTATGAACAACACAATTACAAGCACTGAAATTGAAACTGTGATCAAATATCTCCCAAAAAAACAAATCCCCAGGACCAGATGGCTTCACAGAAGAATTCTATCAAACTTTTAGAAGAGCTAACGCCTATCCTTCTAAAACTCTTTCAAAAGATTGTAGAGGAAGGGACTCCAAACTCATTCTACGAGGCCACCATCATATGACACAAAAACCAGACAAAGACAACACAAAAAAAGAAAACTACAGGCCAATATCACTGATGAACATAGACGCAAAAATCCTCAACAAAATTTTAGCAAACAGAATTCAGCAACACATCAAAAAGCTCATACACCATGATCAAGTTGGGTTTATTCCAGGGATGCAAGGATTCTTCAATATATGCAAATCAGTCAATGTGATATACCATATTAACAAATAGAAAAATAAAAACTCTATGATAATCTTAATAGATACAGAAAAAGCCTTTGACATAATTCAGCACCTATTTATGATTAAAACTCTTCAAAAAATGGGCATAGAAGGAACCTACCTCAACATTATAAAGGCAATATATGATAAGCATACAGCAAACATTATTCTCAATGGTGAAAAACTGAAAGCATTTCCCCCTAAGATCAGGAACAGACAAGAGTGTCCATTCTCATCACTATTATTCAATATAGTTGTGGAAGTCCTAGCTACAGCAATCAGAGAAGAAAAATAAATAAAAGAAATCCATATTGGAAAAGAAGAAGTAAAGCACTCACTGTTTGCGGATGACATGATATTGCACATAGAAAACCCTAAAGACAGTATCAGAAAATTACTAAGAGCTAATCAGTGAATTTAGCAAAGTTGCAGGATACAAAATCAATACACAGAAATCACTTGCATTTCTATATAATAACAATGAAAAATCAGAAAGAGCAATTAAGGAATCAATCCCATTCACCATTGCAACTAAAAGAATAAAATATCTAGGAATAAACTTTCGTAAGGAGACAAAAGAACTGTACACAGAAAATTATAAGACACTAATGAAAGAAATCAAAGGCAACATAAACAGATAGATATTCCATGTTCCTGAAGAATCAATATTCTGAAAATGACTGTACCACCAAATGCAACCTACAGATTTCATGCGATCCCCATCAAATCACCAATGGCATTTTTCACAGAACTAGAACAAAAAATTTCACAACTCATATGGACACAAAAGACCCTGAATAGCCAAAGCAGCCTTGAGAAAGAATAATGGAGCTGGAACAATCAATCTTCCTGACTTCATATTATACTACAAAGCTACAGTCATCAAGACAGTATGGTACTGGCACAAAAACAGAAATATAGACCAACGGAACAATTAATGGCCTTTTTGCTTTGCTTCCTCACCTCCGCCTTCTCTGGTCTATAAAAGAGCCTGGTGTTCAGATTCCAGTAAGATGGTTATTTTGAGGTGCTAGCCTGCTATCTTCTCAGTCATCTGGCTTTCCGAATAAAGTTGTTTTCCTTGCCTCAACACTTTGTCTCTCAAATTCTGCGGCAAGCAGAGTGAGATTGGACTCAGTAATAGGCATGTGTTTACAGATTGTTAAGAAATGTATTTATTCTTCTATTTGGAAATATTAATATAAGACTCAGGATAGTACAGCAGCTAAGAGTATTGGTTCTGGATCCAGATTTCCTATATATGAATTACAGTTACAGGGCAAGTTATTTAACTGTAGTGTACCTCAGTCCTCATCTGTATAACAGCATCTAACTAATAAGACTATAAGAGAATTAAATGAACTGATACACATAATGAGGTTAAGGAGATCCTAGCACATGATAAGATCCAAAATAAGTTAATTATTTAATATTATTTATTATCATTATTATCAATTTTACTTGTAATGGAATAAAGTTACCTCAGTAAACTTTCTCCTTTTCCAAATGTATCTCATTAATTATTTATGCTCTATACTGAGGTCTGATATTAATTAGTATTATAGGCTCCTACATGGCAGTGTTAACTAAAATGTAAGCAACAATTTTCTCAATATTATTTGAAATGTCCTAAATCCAATGAATGTATATGGGGAGAAGACAAAGGCACAGCAAAGACCCTGTGCTAGAAAAAAGTGTGATGAGGGTCAAATGATGAAGAGGTGGTGAAGTTCAAATGGTGATGAGATCCAAATGATAAATGTATATAAGAAGGGGGCAAAGAAGTTTTATCTTAAAATTCCTCTTGAAAGTTTTTATCTTAAAAACTCTCCTGGATAAACATAAAGAAAAATAGAGACACTTCAAAAATGGGATTTGTCAAAGGATTTCTAATAAAGGATGATGAAACAACTTCCTGGTTTGGGGCTGTTTTCTCCTATCTTTCAAGTCCCATAATAAGAAAGAAAAAGTAGTATAAAACCACCTGCTACACCAGGTTCACAGAGGCACTGTTTGTGGCGTCTGTTGACTACCCAGATATCCTGAAGCTGGCCTGCATAGTTGTTCTCTATTATTTTCAGGCTCAGAAGTCCAGAGATAGTCACAAGGCTAGTGTTGGTTAAGAAGAGTTCAAATCAGTCCATTTTACCTGGAACCTTAAAAATGTCCTAGTCATAAAAAGCAAAACAAAATATTTATCATGTCTAAGATATGAATAAAAGGGGATGGAGCTTTCCAGATTCACTATGCCCTCAAGTTAAACTAAATTTCTAGTCTGAGAATTTGTATGTCAAGAATGTTTCATTTGATTTGCCCTAAACAGTATAAATGGAACAGAAACCAATGATTTGGGCCTAATCAAGGCCATATATTTTACATTTTTAGCTATAAGGTTTTTTTTTTATTGATATGATTTTTAATAGAACTCTGCATATAAAACTATAGGAAATGTAACTTTTTTTAAAATAAATTTATTTATTTTAGTTGGGGGCTAATTACTTTACAATATTGTAATAGTTTTTGCCATACATTGACATGAATCAGCCATGGGTTTACATGTGTTCCCCTTCCTGGACCCCCCACCCACCTCCCTCCCCATCCCATCCCTCTGGGTCATCCCATTGCCCCGGCCCTGAGCCCTTGTCTCATGCATCGAACATGGAATGGTGTTCTGTTTCACATATGATAATATACATGTTTCAATGCTATTCTCCCAGAACGTCCCACCCTCACCTTCTCCCTCAGAGTCCATAAAATTGTTCTATGCATCTGTGTCTCTTATTCTGTCTCTCGCATATAGGGTTATCATTACCATCTTTCAAATTCCATATATATGCATTAGTATACTGTATTGTTGTTTTTCTTTCTGGCTTACTTCACTCTGTATAATGGGCTCCAGTTTCATCCATCTCAGTAGAACCGATTCAAATGTATTTTTTTTTAACAGCTGAGTAATATTCCATTGTGTATATGTACCACAGCTTCCTTATCCATTCGTCTGCTGATGGACATTTTTAGCTATAAGGTTTTAATCAGTAAGAAATCCTATAAATGCTCTTTGACATCCAACTCCTGCTTCTTTTGTGATTATTTTCTTCCACTTAGCTGAATTGTTTTGCTTTTCACATCACAGTTCAACTAAGGAAACTATGTCTTATCAACTTAATTTAAATCCATTACATGATGAAAAGTAAATATTTTGACAGAAACATTTCAGAATCAAAAACGAGATGGTATCTAAGTGCTTGAAAATTATCAGATCATTTTACAGTAAATAAATTACATTATTTATCTACAGTGATTTTTAGCATTTGTACCCAGAAATCAACAATTGTTGGGTTCAGAGAATAATTTTTTAACCAATATATTAATAGAGGAAGTTATCCTCCTATATTCACCAAAATGAAACCATTTTCTAAGGTTTTATACCTTGATTGACACATATTGAATGTTTGGTCTCCTTATATTTAATGAAGAACATTTGTACAGATATTATGGAAAATGAAGGTAAAAATAGGCTTATGAAACTTTTCTTTGATAAAAAGTAATTGGGCATGAAAATTCAAGTAATATGTTGCTATAGAAGCAGTATAGTGACAAGTAAGAAGTATAGACATCAAAATAGTTGTAGAAAATATCTTAAGAATAATGTTTCTAAGATACATGTGTTAACATTGTTTTCAATGGTTTTAGCACACCTCTTAGATTTTCAATGCCTATTAAAATAATGATATGCCACTATTAACAAATAAATAAGTAAAACAAAACTTTAGAAACTTTTTCCAAGATTATAGGCAAAGAGAATGTCATAGTTTAGTTTGGATAATTATGAATAAGATTATTAAAAATCTATGTTATAAATAAAATTCTTTGTACTACATTAGCAATAAGCATAAGAAAATTGCAAAATGCATACACTGCACAAAAACACTTGTCTAATATTTTTTATATAGGGATATGACAGATGATAAATTAAAGGGATAACATCTTTCCCTCTTTCAAGGTAATTGCCTTCATGATGTCAATTGTGAAGATGCTTTCTCTAAATTGCTGGATTGTGTGATAAGGGTGGAGGGATAAATACATGCGCATTTTGTAACTACAGTTATTCTGTGGACTGTATTCATTGACATTGTTAACTAAATCACATGACACAACCTCTATTCATAGAGCTGAAAGTATAGCAAGGTTTATAAGGATAATTATATCTAATTAATATCTAATACTAATTAACAAAAAAAAAATTTCAATGTGATACTGTATTCATGACTTGCAATATCTTCTAAGATTTAAACCACTCACTGAAAGTCTCTCAGTCGTGTCCAACTCTTTGGGACCCAGTACATGGAATTCTCCAGGCCAGAATACTGGAGTGGGTAACTGTTCCCTTCTCCGGGGGATCTTCCAAACCCAGCAACTGAACTCAGGTCTCCTGAATTGCAGGCAGATTCTTTACCAGCTGAGACACAAGGGAGGCCCAAGAATACCGGAGTGGGTAGCCTATCCCTCTAGCAGATCTTCCCAACCTAGGAACCGAACCAGGGTCTCCTGCATTGCAGGCGGATTCTTTACCAACTGAGCTATCAAGGAAGCCCCAAACTACTCACTATATTGCCACTAAAACTGTATGAGTAAAACCAGAAATAGAGGAAGTTGAATAAACTGCGAGATACATCAAAATTTAAACTAATAAATTCAGACACAAGAATCATATCCTTCCCATTTGATACCATAATCCTCTCCTGGAAGACAATTGTAAACATATATATATATCTATCTATATATATCTATATCTATATCTATATCTATATCTATCTATATCTACACACACACACATACATACATACACATCTGAAAATAAATGTGAAAAAATATATATGAAAAAACTATATACATTTGAATGCAGATATAATATATATTCAGCTATTTCCAGAAGTACTGATGAAACTATGACAAATGTAAATGACTAACCTGGTGTTACTACTACTCCATTTCCATTGACCACAGGCCTCTCTTCCTCTTCCTCCTCAGGAGGCTCTATGCTTGCTTTCTCCATGTTGCTCACTGATTTATTCCTCTTTCGTTTTCCTTCAGCACTTGGAGTGGCTCCAGGAAGTATCTGGTCTGTTACATTTAATAATAATGGCGCTGGTTCTGCTGGAGGCTTTGGGGTACCGTAGTAATTGTCTGCAAACGATATAAAGCATTATGAAGTTAAGCATTTCTCCTACTGATGTGCATAATTTGTAAAGAATGGAAATTTTATTAACAAATGTGGATCCTAGTTTGTATACATAATATATATACATATCTATTTTATATACATACAAATATATCATTTTATAGCCTTTTATGTTTTCATACATGAATTTGTTGCTTCTTTTGTATTGGGCTTTAATGCTTAAGGGAAGATATAGATCTATCTTTATTTCACCTTACTGCCAAATCAAAATATAGTCTTACTTATTCATATGGCACACAGCAATTTTAAATTAATCAAACATTTTTGATAACAAGTTTTTATTATAATTTTTTTAAGAATAATTATATCTGAATAAGAGTACAGGTAACTTTTTTTTTTTTTAAAGCAAACCTCACAACATTCTGGAAAGGCACAAATACACTGTGCTTTTCTCCAGCTTTCAAAAGGCTCTGGCTGTTGTCTTTGATGTGCACAGCATCCCGCCCAGAGCTGTATCTCCCTGCTGTTTTAGTGGTTCCCATGACTGCTGACAGTGGGTCTGCTGCTCTAATGGTTCTTCAGATTACCACAGCTTTTTTTCCCACAGCTCCATGATCTCAGCTACAGAATCATTTGTTTCCCTTATCAGCCTGTGAAACTTCTTAAAGAGGAGACTAATTCCTGTGTATCTCTGTAATAAGAGCCTAGCAAATAGTAGGCATGGCATATGAGCTTACTACGTGAATATCCGTATATATTCAAGGCAAATTACTTTCTAAAAAATAGTTTAATTTTTTGACAGGCAAAAAAATATAATGGTGTATTTTTAAAAAGATCAGTGTTTTACTTTTAGCATCAACTTCAAACCCATAATTGTGTTTTCAATTAATTGAATAGTTTATACACATCTTTGCTCACTCATTCATTGGAGTCTTTATTTATTTATTTATTTTTTATAAATTTATTTATTTTAGTTGGGGGCTAATTACTTTACAATATTGTAATAGTTTTTGCCATACATTGACATGAATCAGCCATGGGTTTACATGTGTTCCCCTTCCTGGACCCCCCACCCACCTCCCTCCCCATCCCATCCTTCTGGATCATCCCATTGCCCCGGCCCTGAGCCCTTGTCACATGCATCGAACATGGAATGGTGCTCTGTTTCACATATGATAATATACATGTTTCAATGCTATTCTCCCAGAACGTCCCACCCTCACCTTCTCCCTCAGAGTCCATAAAATTGTTCCATGCATCTGTGTCTCTTATTCTGTCTCACATATAGGGTTATCGTTACCATCTTTCAAATTCCATATATATGCATTAGTATACTGTATTGTTGTTTTTCTTTCTGGCTTACTTCACTCTGTATAATGGGCTCCAGTTTCATCCATCTCAGTAGAACCGATTCAAATGTATTTTTTTTAATGGCTGAGTAATATTCCATTGTGTATATGTACCACAGCTTCCTTATACATTCGTCTGTTGATGGACATCTAGGTTGCTTCCATGTCCTGGCTATTGTAAACAGTGCTGCGATGAACATTGGGGTACACGCGTCTCTTTCAATTCTGGTTTCCTCGGTGTATATGCCCAGCAGTGGGATTGCTGGGTCATATGGCAGTTCTATTCCCAGTTTTTTAAGGAATCTCCACACTGTTCTCCATAGTGGCTGTACTAGTTTGCATTCCCACCAACAGTGTAAGAGGGTTCCCTTTTCTCCACACCCTCTCCAGCATTTATTGCTTGTAGACTTTTGGATAGCAGCCATTCTGACTGGTGTGAAATGATACCTCATTGTGGTTTTGATTTGCATTTCTCTAATAATGAGTGATGTTGAGCATCTTTTCATGTGTTTGTTAGCCATCTGTATGTCTTCTTTGGAGAAATGTCTGTTTAGTTCTTTGGCCCATTTTTTGATTGGGTCGTTTATTTTTCTGGAATTCAGCTGCAGAAGTTGCTTGTATATTTTTGAGATTAATTGTTTGTCTGTTGCTTCGTTTGCTATTATTTTCTCCCATTCTGAAGGCTGTCTTTTCACCTTGCTTATAGTTTCCTTTGTTGTGCAAAAGCTTTTAATTTTAATTAGGTCCCATTTGTTTATTTTTGCTTTTATTTCCAATATTCTGGGAGGTGGGTCATGGAGGATCCTGCTGTGATTTATGTCGGAGAGTGTTTTGCCTATGTTTTCCTCTAGGAGTTTTATAGTTTCTGGTCTTACGTTTAGATCTTTAATCCATTTTGAGTTTATTTTTGTGTACGGTGATAGGAAGTGTTCTAGTTTCATTCTTTTACAAGTGGTTGACCAGTTTTCCCAGCACCACTTGTTAAAGAGATTGTCTTTTCTCCATTGTATATTCTTGCCTCCTTTGTCGAAGATAAGGTGTCCATATGTGCGTGGGTTTATCTCTGGGCTTTCTATTTTGTTCCATTGATCTATATTTCTATCTTTGTGCCAGTACCATACTGTCTTGATGACTGTGGCTTTGTAGTAGAGCCTGAAGTCAGGCAGGTTGATTCCTCCAGTTCCATTCTTCTTCCTCAAGATTGCTTTGGCTATTCGAGGTTTCTTATATTTCCATACCAATTGTGAGATGATTTGTTCTAGTTCTGTGAAAAATACCATTGGTAGCTTGATAGGGATTGCATTGAATCTATAGATTGCTTTGGGTAGTATACTCATTTTCACTATATTAATTCTTCCAATCCATGAACACGGTGTATTTCTCCATCTGTTTGTGTCCTCTTTGATTTCTTTCATCAGTGTTTTATAGTTTTCTATATATAAGTCTTTTGTTTCTTTAGGTAGATATATTCCTAAGTATTTTATTCTTTTTGATGCAATGGTGAATGGTATTGTTTCCTTAATTTCTCTTTCTGTTTTCTCATTATTGGAGTATAGGAATGCAAGGGATTTCTGTGTGTTAATTTTATATCCTGCAACTTTACTATATTCATTGATCAACTCTAGTAATTTTCTAGTAGTCTTTAGGGTTTTCTATGTAGAGGATCATGTCATCTGCAAACAGTGAGAGTTTTACTTCTTCTTTTCCTATCTTTATTCCTTTTATTTCTTTTTCAGCTCTGATTGCTGTGGCCAAAACTTCCAAAACTATGTTGAATAGTAGTGGTGAAAGTGGGCATCCTTGCCTTGTTCCTGACTTTAGGGGAAATGCTTTCAATTTTTCACCATTGAGGATAATGTTTGCTGTGGGTTTGTCATATATAGCTTTTATTATGTTGAGATATGTTCCTTCTATTCCTGCTTTCTGGAGGGTTTTTATCATAAATCGATGCTGAATTTTGTCACAGGCTTTTTCTGCATCTATTGAGATAACCATATGGTTTATTTCTTTCAATTTGTTAATGTGGTGTATTACATTGATTGATTTGCGGATGTTAAAAAAACCTTGCATTCCTGGGATAAAGCCCACTTGGTCATGATGTATGATCTTTTTAATATGATGTTGGATTCTGTTTGCTAGAATTTTATTAAGGATTTTTGCATCTATGTTCATCAGTGATATTGGCCTGTAGTTTTCCTTTTTTGTGACATCTTTGTCTGGTTTTGGAATTAGGGTGATGGTGGCCTCATAGAATGAGTTTGGAAGTTTACCATCTTCTGCAATTTTCTGGAAGAGTTTGAGTAGGATAGGTGTTAGCTCTTCTCTAAATTTTTGGTAGAATTCCGCTGTGAAGCCGTCTGGTCCTGGGCTTTTGTTTGCTGGAAGATTTCTGATTACAGTTTCGATTTCCGTGCTTGTGATGGGTCTGTTAAGATCTTCTATTTCTTCATGGTTCAGTTTTGGAAAGTTATACTTTTCTAAGAATTTGTCCATTTCTTCCAAGTTGTCCATTTTATTGGCATATAGCTGTTGGTAGTAGTCTCTTATGATCCTTTGTATTTCTGTGGAGTCTGTTGTGATCTCTCCATTTTCATTTCTAATTTTGTTGATCTGATTCTTCTCCCTTTGTTTCTTGATGAGTCTGGCTAATGGCTTGTCAATTTTGTTTATCTTCTCGAAAAACCAGCTTTTAGTTTTGTTGATTTTTGCTATGGTCTCTTTTGTTTCTTTTGCATTTATTTCTGCCCTAATTTTTAAGATTTCTTTCCTTCTACTGACCCTGGGGTTTTTCATTTCTTCCTTCTCTAGTTGCTTTAGGTGTAGAGTTAGTTGATTTATTTGATTTTTTTCTTGTTTCTTGAGGTACGCCTGTATTGCTATGAACCTTCCCCTTAGTATTGCTTTTACAGTGTCCCATAGGTTTTGAGTTGTTGTGTTTTCATTTTCATTCGTTTCTATGCATAATTTTATTTCTTTTTTGATTTCTTCTGTGATTTGTTGGTTATTCAGAAGCGTGTTGTTTAGCCTCCATATGTTGGAACTTTTAATAGTTTTTTTCCTGTAATTGAGGTCTAATCTTACTGCATTGTGGTCAGAGAAGATGGCTGGGATGATTTCAATTTTTTTGAATTTACCAAGGCTAGATTTATGGCCCAGGATGTGATCTATCCTGGATAAAGTTCCATGTGCACTTGAGAAAAAGGTAAAATTGATTGTTTTGGGGTGGAAAGTCCTGTAAATATCAATTAAATCTAATTTGTCTATTGTATCATTTAAAGTTTGTGTTTCCTTGTTAATTTTCTGTTTAGTTGATCTATCCATATGCGTGAGTGGAGTATTAAAGTCTCCCACTATTATTATGTTATCGTTAATTTCCCCTTTCATACTTGTTAGTATTTGCCTTATATATTGTGGTGCTCCTATGTTGGGTGCATATATATTTATGATTGTTACGTCTTCTTCTTGAATTGATCCTTTGATCTTTATGTAGTGTCCTTCTTTGTCCCTTTTCACATCCTTTATTTTAAAGTCTATTTTATCTGAAATGAGTATTGCGACTCCTGCTTTCTTTTGGTCTCCGTTTGCATGGAATATGTTTTTCCATCCTTTCACTTTCAGCCTGTGTGTGTCTCTAGTTTTGAGGTGGGTCTCTTGTAGACAGCATATATAGGGGTCTTGTTTTTGTATCCATTCAGCAAGCCTTTGTCTTTTGGTTGGGGCATTCAACCCATTTACATTTAAGGTAATTATTGATAAGTATGATCCCGTTGCCATTTACTTTGTTGTTTTGAGTTCGTGTTGAAACATCCTTTCTGTGTTTCCTGTTTAGAGAAGATCCTTTAGCATTTGCTGGAGAGCTGGTTTGGTGGTGCTGAATTCCCTCAGCTCTTGCTTGTCTGTAAAGCTTTTGAATTCTCCTTCATATCTGAATGAGATCCTTGCTGGGTACAGTAATCTGGGTTGTAGATTATTCTCTTTCATTACTTTAAGTATGTCCTGCCATTCCCTTCTAGCCTGAAGGGTTTCTATTGAAAGATCAGCTGTTATCCTTATGGGGATCCCCTTGTGTGTTATTTGTTGTTTTTCCCTTGCTGCTTTTAATATTTGTTCTTTGTGTTTGATCTTTGTTAATTTGATTAATATGTGTCTTGGGGTGTTTCGCCTTGGGTTTATCCTGTTTGGAACTCTCTGGGTTTCTTGGACTTCTGTGACTATTTCTTTCCTCAATTTAGGGAAATTCTCAACTATTATCTCCTCGAGTATTTTTTCATGGCCTTTCCTTTTATCTTCTTCTTCTGGGACTCCTATGATTCGAATGTTGGGGCGTTTCATATTGTCCCAGAGGTCCCGGAGGTTTTCCTCATTTCTTTTGATTTTTTCTTTTTTCCTCTCTGCTTCGTTTATTTCCATCATTCTATCTTCTACCTCACTTATCCTATCTTCTGCCTCCGTTATTCTACTGTTGGTTCCCTCCAGAGTGTCTTTTATCTCCTTTATTTCATTATTCATTCTATATTGATTCCTTTTTATTTCTTCTAAGTCCTTGATAAACGTTTCTTGCATCTTCTCAATCTTTGTCTCCAGGCTATTTATCTGTAACTCCATTTTGCTTTCAAGATTTTGGATCATTTTTATTATCCTTATTCTAAATTCTTTTTCAGATAGATTCCCTATCTCCTCCTCTTTTGTTTGGCTTTGTGGGCATTTCTCATTTTCCTTTACTTGCTGAGTATTTCTCTGTCTTTTCATCTTGTTTAGATTGCTGTGTTAGGCGTGGCCCTTCTGTATTCTGGTAGTATGAAGTTCCTCTTTGTTGTGGAGGTTCCTCACTGCGGTTGGGGTTGGACAGGTGGCTTGTCAAGGCTTCCTGGTTGGGGGAGCTTGTGTCGGTGTTCTGGTGGGTGGAGCTGGATTCCTGCTCTCTAGAGTGTAATGGAGTGACCAGTATTAATTTTTGAGATGTCTATGGATTTGGTGTGCCTCTGGGCAGCCTGTATATTGATGTTCAGGGCTATGTTCCTGCGTTGCTGGAGAATTTGTGTGGTATGTCTTGCTCTGGAATTTATTGTCTCTTGGGTGGAGCTTGGTTTCAGTGAATTTATGGAGGCTATTGGATGGTCTCTTATTAATTAATGTTTCCCCTGGCTTTCAGTCTTATTCTTGCAGTAGCCTCAAGACTTCTCCTTCCATACAGCATCAATAATAAAACTTTTAGGTTAATGGTGAAAAGATTCTCCACAGTGAGGGATACCCAGAAAGGTTCACTGAGTTACATGGAGAGATGAGGTGGGGGGGGTGGTGGGTTGAGGTGACCAGGGGGGGAAGAGGGGAATTCAAATGTGGAGAGAGCAATCTAGCCAGTAAGCACTTCCCTCTGTGCTTTCCACAGTTTGGAACCCTCAGAGTGATTCACAGAGATACATAGAGAGGGGGGAGGAAGGTAACAGAGGTGAGCATGAGTAGAAAGGGAGGAATTAAGAGGGGAGAGAGAGATCTTTGCAGTATCCTGTTCCTGAAGTGTTCTCCGGTACCCAGAACACCCTCAGAGATTCACAGAATTGGGTTGAGAAGAGAAGGAGGGGGGGGGGAGATAGAGGTTCCCTGAGGGAGAAGAAAGAGCATCAATAGGGGGAGAGAGTGATCAGGCCAGTGATCACACTCCTGAGTAAAAGTGGGTCCTAAAGATTGGGTTCTTAAATGTACAAAGTTGATATCAAATATGTAAAACAAAGATTAAAAATCTAGAGTAGAGGTTAGACTCTTATAAAACTTACAATCTAAAAAAAAAAAAAAGAAAAAAAGGAAACAGTGTAAAAAGAAAAAACAGTAAAACAGTAAAAAAAGAAACAGTAAAAAAATGTAGAACAGGAAAAAAACATTAAAAAAAAGAAAACACAAAAGGTATAAGATATATGTATGTAGTTTGCTTCAAAAATAGGGTTTTTTTTTTTTGCAAGTTAATAGTGGGTTATGAAAATGAAAGTTAAAGGTGTAATAGAGGACTTGAAGAAAAAGGAAAGAAGAGAAAAAAAAAATTTTTTAATTAAAAAAAAAAAAAATAGTAAAATATATATATATCCCGGACTTTCTCTGGAGCTGTTGTGAGCAGTGTGGGATCTGCTCAGTTTTAGATAGATCCTTATTCCTGCTTATACTTTTCAAGATCTATAGGTCCTTTTCAATGCAGTCGGTATTAACTACAGGGATCTTAATCTGTTGGCCTGTCCCTTCCAAAGCGCTTCCCTCTGTTTATTTGGCTTCTGTTTGGAGATCTCTTCAGTATCTAATTTCCGCCCTGCAACAAAGCGGTGGAGGTGATCTCTTTAGGTTCGCTTGTTCAATCGTGCTGTGGGGAGGAAGGAACACTGCAATTCTGGCGTGTGTGTGGTAAGCTCGCAGTGTCTCGGCCTCACTGGGTTCGCCCCCGCTCACGGCGTGTGTGCTTTCCCCGTCTACCCTGCTCAGGCTTCAGGTTACTCGGCCGGGGAGCGGGCCCTGAGCTGCGTGCACTTCCCAGGTCTAAGCCGCTCAGGTTCAGGCTCCCGGTTACTCCACAAAGGCGCAGACTCGGTTTCGCCCACGGCTTGTGCCGTTCCCGGTCGGAGCTGCCCAGGCGGCCAGGAGTTTGGCGAGGGCGCTCTCCCCTGTTGGGGCGGTGCGGCTTATCACCTCCCTGGTCCCCGCCTCGGTTTACGGGCGCGCCCGGCTCCGGTGTGCTTTGTGTCGGTTCTGGGGAGCTGGTCTCTGGCTGCGACCCTCCCGGCGGCTGTCGACCCTCCGGGATCTCAGGCAGTCTTTGCTTAGAAACTGGGAGCCTGTTTGCAGATTGGTAGGGGGTGCCCTCTCTGGAGCCGAGTTTGCCCCTTTCCGGCTCTGGCGGGCCCCGCCTGCCCGCTGTGTCCGGCGGGGGATGGGGCTGTCCGCAGCCAGCTAGCTCTCCTCTGGTATCGCTCAGTCCTTTGTTCTGTGAGCGGGCCGGCAGTGCCTTAGAGTTGGGCTTTTCGCGGGATAGTTCTCTCTCTCTGGCTGTCCCACAGTTTAGGTTACTATCTCACGTTAGCTCCCTCAGATTGCCCTCGGGGCACTCGGGCCCGGTCCTTACCCTAGGCAATGCTGCCCGCTCCTCTCCGTTCAGCCCCCACTTGCTGGTGGCGGATGATGCGAGCGTCTGGGGTTCTTTGCTGGGAGTAGCTTTAGGCACGTAATCTGTGGATTTTATTTATTTTTTCCTCCCAGTTACGTTGCCCTCCGAGATAAAAAATCCTCCCCCACACCCGCCGGTGAGAGGGTTTCCTGGTGCTTGGAAATTCCTCCTCTTTTACGACTCCCTCCCCGGGACGGGTCTCCGTCCCTAACTCTTTTGTCTCTCTTTTTATCTTTTATAATTTCTCCTACCTCTTTTGAAGATAATGCGCAGTTTTTGTGGAAGCCTGACGTCCTCAGCCAGCCTTCAGAAGTAGTTTTGTGAAGTTTGGTCAGCGTTCAGATGTTCTTTCGATAAATTTGTGGAGGAGAGAGTGGTCTCCCCGTCCTATTCCTCCGCCATCTTGGAGTCTTTATTTAGCATTGACTATGAACCCAAGCACTTCCGTATACCTCTGAGAGAAAGTAATGACTAAAATGCAACCCTTGTCTTCCAGATGCTCAAGGGTCTAGGCACATTTGACAGTAAGCAGATAAGCACTAAAACAGGAAATAGGATTAAGCACTCAAACAAGGAGACACAGAGAGGAAAATCCATCTCACTGCCTGCAGAGGCCGCTGAAGCAACTGGGAAGACAGTGCACTGCGAAAGAAACAATTCTTAAGTAGAAGTGACGGGGTCTAGATGGGTAGTTTCTATGTAACTACAGTTCAAGTAACTCAGTAAGGCTCACTCTATTCATCCATATAGTGGGGATGGCAATACTTGTAAAAATCACCTGTATTGTGAATTGCAAACAACTAAAACATACTCTAGCTAAATTAAAAATGATAAGGATGAGAAGATGTGAGATGGCTACTTGAGGGAAGAGACTGGAAAATCTTGGGGAAAATGGGCAGAAACATGGAAGTTTTGTCTGGACACCCAGGCTTTGTGTGCTGGCCCTGGACTCTGAAGCCTAGCAGATCCCACTGCCAAAGGCCAACCCTCAGTGGCAGCTGCCCTTGTGGGGATGAGCTTAAACTCTGCTCAGGAGCTCTGATTTTATTCATTTCCAGGGAAACTTCCAGGAAAGGTCATCTCATTGGCTGAACCCCAGGCACAAGAGAGCCCCTGAGCTGCTGAGGAGGACTGCCCTCCTTAGATTTCACGGGGGAGTCTAGAGCCCTATTTTCATCCATCATATATCAGGGTTCTCCCTGGGACAGGAAGGACCTTGAGATGCTGGACAGGCAGAAATTACAAACATTCACTACATGTGCCCAACTGGGTTGTTGTGATGATGAAGTAAGGATGTATGAGGAGGAGCTTCATAAACTGTGAAACTGCCCATTTTAATGGCAGTGTAAACTTCAGGCTGGCATGAAGTGAGTGACGGTTCTGGAGGCCAGCCATGCCACTGACACCGTTGCTCATTTTCACAAATATTCAAAGTTGTAAGAATAATACCAGAAAAAAAATTATGATATAAAGTAGTTCTTAAACATGTAGAACTTTTAAACAGAAGTCTGCAAAGTGAATGTTACATATTTTGCCAAAGATTGCTTTCTAATTTGATTTAGAGCATTTCAAATGAATCAGACCTTTGAATGCACTCACCAAATTCTGAGCAAACAAAAACTGTTAGTTGTTCCCTAGAAGTCTATGAACTATTACTGTATTACAGCACCCAAAAGATCTAGCATAGTTCTCAGTATACTGCTGTGTTTCCTATAGAATCATAACACTTAACTTCTTATGTAATAAATATAATGTAAATTAGTAAATAGTCCTGCATGTTCCAATAAGTAGCATAATTTTAAGTAGTGTTCTGATTTTTTAGTGCTTCTAAATATATATAGTACTAAGAACAGTGAGTTTGAGCAAGCTCCAGGAGTTAGTGAGAGACGGAAGCCTGGCATGCTGCAGTCCATGGGGTCACAAAGAGTCGGACATGACTGAGTGACTGAACTGAACTGAAGAAAAGTAAAAGTGTTAGTTGCTCCATTGTGACCAACTGTTTGCGATCCCATGGACTGTAGGCCCCACCAAGCTCCTCTGTCCATGGAATTCTCCAGGAAAGAATATTGGAGTGGGTAGTCATTCCCTTCTCCAGGGGATCTTCCCAACCAGGGATTGAAAACAGCTCTCCTGCATTGCAGGCAGATTCTTTACTGTCTGAGCAAATACTGAAAGATGAGCCCCCCAGGTCACTAGGTATCTAGTACGCTACTGGGGAAGAGTGGAGAAGTAGCTCCAGGGAGAATGAAGGGGCTGAGCCAAAGTAGATACGGTGCTTGGTTGTAGATGTAGTGGTGAAAGTAAAGTCTGATATTGTAAAGAACAATATTGCATAGGAACTTGGAATGTTAGGTCCATTAATCAAGGTAAATTGGTGGTCAAACAAGAGACGGCAAGAGTGAACATCAAGGGGAAAAAAAGAGTGAACATTGACATTTTAGGAATCAGTGAACTAAAATCGACAGGGATGGGAGAATATAATTCAGATGACCATTATATCTACTACTGTGGGCAAGAATCCCTTAGAAGAAATGGAGTAGCACTCACAGTAAAAAAAAAAAAAAAGAGTCCAAAATGCAGTACTTGGGTGCAATATCAAAAATGACAATGATCTTGGTTCCTTTGCAAGGCAAACCATTCAACACCACAGTAATCCAAGTTTATGCCCAACCACTAGTGCCAAAAAAGCTGAAGCTGAACGGTTCTTTGCAGACCCACAAGACCTTCTAGAACTAACATAAAAAAAAGATGCCCTTTTCATCATAAGGGAGTGGAATGCAAAAGTAGGAAGTCAAGAGATAAATGGAGTACCATGCAAGCTTGGCCTTGGGGTACAAAATAAAGCAGGGTAAAGCTAACAGAGCCTTGCCAAGATACCAAATACCCTCTTCCAAAAACACAAGAGACGATTCTACACATGGACATCACCAGATAGTCAATACTAAAATCAGACTGATTATATCCTTTGCAGCCAAAGATGGAGAAGCTCTTTATAGTCAGTAAAAACAAGACCTGGAGCTGACTGTGACTCAGATCATGAATTCCTTATTGCAAAATTCAGACTTAAATTGAAGAAAATAGGGAAAACCACTAGGCCATTCAGTTGTTGACCTAAATCAAATCTCTTACAATTATACAGTGGAAGTGACAAATAGATTCAAGGGATTAAATCTGACAGAGTGCCTGAAGAACAATGGATAGAGGCTCGTAACACTGTACAGGAGGAAGTGACCAAAACCATCCCCAAGAAAAAGAAATGCAACAAGGCAAGATGGTTGTCTGAGGAGGCCTTACAAACAGCTGAGGAAAGAAGTGAAAGGAAAAGGAGAAGGAAAAAATATACCCAACTTAATGCAGAGTTCCCAAGAATAGCAAGGAGAGATAAGAAAGCCTTCTTAAGTGAACAATGCAAAGAAATAGAGAAAATAGTAGAAAGGGAAAGACTATAGATCTCTTCAAGAAAATTAGAGATACCAAGGGAACATTTCAAGCAAAGATGGGCACAATAAAGGGCAGAAATAAGTTAGGACATAAAAGAAACAGAAGAGATTAAGAAGCGATGCCAAGAATACACAGAACTGTATGAAAAAGGTCTTAATGGTGTGAATAAACACAATGGTGTGGTTATTCACCTAGCGCCAGACATCCTGGAGTGTGTAATCAAGTTGGTCTTAGGAGGCATCACTATGAATAAAGCTAGTGGAGGTGATGGAATTCCAGCTGAGCTACTTCAAATCCTAAAATGTGATGCTTTTAAAGTGCTGCACTCAATATGCTAGCATATTTGGAAAACTCAGCAGTGGCCACAGGACTGGAAAAGGTCAGTTTTCATTCCAATCCCAAAGAAGGACTATACCAAAAAATGTTCAAACTATCACACAATTGCGCTCATTTCACAAGCTAGCAAGGTAATGCTCAAAACCCTTCAAGCTAGGCTTCAACAGTATGTGAACTGAGAACATCCAGGTGTACAAGCTAGATTTAGAAAATGTACAGGAACTAGAGATCAAATTGCCAACATCCATTGGATCATAGAAAAAGTGAGAGAATTCCAGAAAACATCTACTTCTGCTTCATTGACTATGCTAAAGCCTTTGACTGCGTGGATCACAATAAATTGTGGAAAATTCTTAGAGATGGGAATACCAGACTACCTTACCCACTTTCTGCGAAACCTGTATACAGGTGAAAAAGCAACAGTTAGAACCAGACATGGAACAATGGACTGGTTCAAAATTGGGAAAAGAGTACATCAAGGCTATATATTGTCACCCTGCTTATTTAACTTATATGCAGAGTACATCGCTAGAAATACCGGACAATATATATTGTCACCCTGCTTATTTAACTTATATGCAGAGTACATCGCTAGAAATACCAAGCACAGTGGAATCAAGATCCAGGAGAAATATCAATAACCCCAGATAAGCAGTTGACACCACCCTTATGGCAGAAAAAAAGAGGAACTAAAGAGTCTCTTGATGAATGTGATAAAAGAGAGTGAAAAAGCTGGCTTAAAACTCAACGTTCAGAAAACTAAGATCATGGCATTCAATCCCATCACTTCATGGCAAATAGATGGGGAAACAATGGAAATAGTGACAGACTTTATTTTGGGGGGCTCCAAAATCACTGCAGATGGTGATTACAGCGATCAAATTAAAAGATGTTTGCTCCTTGGAAGAAAAGCCATGACAAACCTAGACAGTATATTCAAAAGCAGAAACATTACTTTACTGACAAAGGTCCATCTAGTCAAAGCTACGGTTTTTCCAATAGTTATGTATGGATGTGAGAGTTGGAACATAAAGAAGACTGGGTGTGGGAGAATTGATGTTTTTTAACTGTGGTGTTGGAGAAGAGTCTCGAGAGTCCCTTGGACTGCAAGGAGATCAAACCAGTCCATCCTAAGGAAATCACTCCTGAATAGTCATTGAATGGACTGATGCTGAAGCTAAAGCTCCAATAATTTGGCTAGGTGATGTGAAAAGCTGACTCATTAGAAAAGACCCTGATGCTCGGAAAGATTGAAGGCAGGAGAAGAAGGGGAAGACAGAGGATGAAATGGTTGAATGGCATCATTGACTCAATGGGCATGAGTTGAGTAAATTCAGGGAGATAGTGAAGGACAGGGAAGCTTGGCATGCTGCAGTCCATGGGGTCTCAAGGAGCTGGACATGACTGAGTGACTGAATAACAACAAGTACTAAGAAAAATGAATCACACTTCAGTGACTTTCTTTCCAGTTTGTCTTTTATGGCTTAAATCTCTGTGAGGTAGAAAAAGAAACTTTTACTAATTAGAAATAAATGCATGTGCATGTTCAGACACATAGCTCAGGCTAAAAATAATTATTAACAAATCATGTTGAATTTATATTCCTAAATAATTGTATCTATTGACATGTGATGTGATTATAAATCATATAGCAGTATTTTGTTTTTACAATTTGGTTTATGAAATTAATACTTTAGGTTAAATTTTAGATGCAAAAGAATATGAAATACTAAGACAGTAAGATTATCTTTATTAGCAATAATAATAGCAATTTAAAAGAGGCATAGAAATAATGCATGTAGTTACTACATTTGAGAAATGTAATTCCTAGAAAATAGGCTATTGCTTAAACCAAATACACAGAACAAAGAAACCAGAAATTCCTAAAAGAAGCTGAAATTCAGCCAAATGGTCATGTAGCTTAATCACTGAAATAATTCCCTGGTGTTTAAGTATATACAAACCGATATACTAATGATAAATGTACCATGTAGGTAACACATCAGCATGTTTTCAGAAAACAAATAAACATCAAAACTACTTTAAAATATAATTTGGAAAAGCTGTCCCATTAAGCATGAAGTGCCTGTATGCATATTGTCAGCATTTAGTGACTCTAAAATCTCAAAATGCCATAAAACATGGTGTATGTTGAACAGCACAGATCACAGTGAGACAAAGTGACTTTGAATCCTGTGTCCCCTAATCTGGCTGGCTCTTCATATCCTTAGAGTGAAATTTAGTTGAAGTGGAACTGTGGGGCTGTAAGATGACTACAGTCACAAAAGCAACTATAATAACCCGTGCTATGATTATCATCATCATTGCAATTTAGTGAGCTAGACATTGAAAGGCCATTTTACTTCTGAGCTCTTGCATCTGATAAGGATTAGAATGAAGTTATCCTGCCTCTGCTGTTAAAGGAAAATAAAGGCTCTAAAAAAATTAAACTATTTCCAATATTATACACGAAGCAAGTGGAAAAACTATATCTATTTGATTTAGGAACCATATTTCTTTTCAAAATACTATATTGCCTCTCAAGAGAGAGAGAAAAATAAATAAATAAATAAATAAAAGTACAGCGTAATTTGCAACCTGCCCAGAATTGACACAGTCTTCTATGACTTCACTCAAAGTCACAACCAATGAACAGAAAAATATCACTTTCAAAAGAGAAATCAATGATTGCTACCAAATCATGAAGCAGGAACATTTTAGGTGATTTTTTCCCTTCTTTCTTCTAAAACTGAGTGTGTGTGTGTGTGTGTGTGTGTGTTTTGGGGGCATGGGGTAGGGATTATAGGCTTTCAGGCCCACTTTTTACTGACTGTATTTGTAATGAATGATGTATTCATTAGCAGTTTCATGTTAATTTAACACAAAGTTTCACTAACTTAGTTGTTAAATATAATGACAAAATGGAAATGATACATATCATTGTTCACATAATTCTATCATAATTAGGATAATCTAGAAATTAACAAAGTTTAATTTTGAATCAATGTTTAGAAAACAAAAGAGGAAATTATTGAGAAACTTGATTTAACTTGATTTATATGTCAGCTTTTAAAGTACTTAAAAGAATGGCGTTTCTTTTTTCATAAAGGTATAGATAATCAACGGGCTTCCCTGATGGCTCAGTGGTAAAGAATCCATCTACCAATGCAGGAGACGCAGGTTCAATTCCTTTGTTGTTGTTGTTCAGTTGCTCAGTCGTGTCTGAATCTTTTGCAACCCCATGAGCTGCAGTCTGCCAGGCTCCTCTATCCATGGTATTTCCCAGGCAAGAATACTAGAGTGGGTTACCATTTTCTTCTCCAAGTTCAATCCCTGGGTCACGAACATTCCCTGAAAAAGGAAATGGCAACCTACTCTAGTATTCTTGTCTGGGAAATCCCATGGACAGAGGAGCTTGGCAGGCTACAGTCCATGGGGTCGCAAAAGAATCACATATGACTTAGCGACTAAAAACACAACATAGTTATGAAAGAGTGAAATTGGGTGAATATAGTCGTTTCTTACATTATAAATACGAAAGGAGCTTCCCTGGTGGCTCAGTCATGAAGAATCTGCCTGCCAAGGGAGGAGACACAGGTTTGATCCCTGACCTGGGAGGATCCCACATGTTGTGGAGAAAATATGTGCCACAATTGTGTGCCACAATTACCGAGCCTGTGCTCTAGAGCCTGGGAGCTGCACCTACTGAGCCCATGTGCCACAACTACTAAGGCCTGCATGCCCTAGAGTCTGTGCTCTACAACAGGAGAAACCACTGTAATAAGAAGCATGTATACCAGAACTAGAGAGTAGTCTCCATTCGCCACAACCAAAGAAAAGCCTATAAAGCAACGTAGACCCATCACAGCCAAAAATAAATACATATTAAAAAAATATGAAGAAAGCTTCCCAGAAATATGAATAAAAAGAATAGTCTATAATGTGAATAATCTGTTTCATAATAATAAATATATTTAATAAATGACCATTTACACCGAACACTGTTATACTTAATTTCTTGCAAGTGGAGAGAGATGAAAACAGACTACAGTGCTATGAATTAACCTTCCTAGAAAATACTTGGAAAATCTAATCCATTACTCACTTTTAGACAGACACTTCCTAAGCCATCCAGAAGAGATGAAAAGAGCTTTTCAAATGAATTTTTGTGTATTATACTTGAAGACCATCACAGAATTACTCCTTTGCTTTCTCTAGCTTGTTAGAACAAATAATGTTTTAAAAAAGTCTAAATTTTCTAAATAGCATTTTGTCTTTCTTCTGATCCTTCTCAGATTTCCCCCCTCCAGATACTGATTTTAATGGTGAGGCCAGGGGAAAAAAGGAATTACAAAATTATAAACTGTTCTTTTATCTTTTTTTTTTTATCCATAGTCTTTGTTGAAGGGTAATAGGTAAGAGAATAGTATTTTCTGAGATGCACCATATTCTTTTTGCTTATAAGTTCTATTAAGAACTTGCTTATAAGTTACGATGAGAAGTAGGAAAGACACTAAAAACTAATTTGGGGTATGACGAAATGTGAAAGTGCTGAAATACTTTTAAATGCTTTTACTTGTTTCCAACATTTTTTCCCTTTAAACAAGATCAGTTTTCATGATAGAAACATATGATTTATTATTTAGTTCATTTGTCTTTTTAAGTAGTAGATGCAGATGTTGGCTCTGTTGGTTCAGTCCTTTAGGTGTATGATAATAACATGTGTAGGTTTTACACCAAATAACCATCTATCATTCCACACAACACCCAAGTGGAGATGAACTTTTGAAAGGTAATATTCTTGTCATCAAGATACCTCACAGATTAAGGTCTTGACCCCCATTTCTCCCCTATATTCTCAGTGCTTTTATTCCCATTTTGGTACTCAGAAAGAATTCATTTTGGATAATTATTTAGTGGAAAAGAGATGACTGCCTACAGACACTTCAGGGTATGCATGCAACATAGTCTATCACTGAAATCCCCAGAGAGCTTGTATTGGAAAGAATAATGGCAACATTTGAGAGGCTGAAAGTCTAATCACTTTTTTTTTTTACAGTTTTATAAATGGAGTGAGGAGTTTTGATACTTGGCCTCCTAATGGCACCTGCATAAAATGACTCTGACATTAAATGGAGAGAACAGAGTCAGAGTTCTAGGCCCATGCATACTTAACCGTGTTAGAAAACATGACAGATCATAAGTAAATAACTATTTTTATCACATCAGAGATTTAAATTTGTATTAATAGAAACAAGTCATCAAAGGATTCTAAATTCAAACTTCAAGACATGTTCAACAAGTTACATATGGGATAGTAAATGACTGCAAATTAGTACCAAAAATTATCATAAGATGGTCTTGCCATGGCAAGAATCACAGTCATATGGCTACAGTTAGTAAAATAGAAATTCTGTAAATATAAAGCAAAGTTAGTAAATGTAACATAGAAAACATTCTGTTTTAAAATTATACTTCCTAGCAGAAAATAAGACTCAAAGTCTCACTGCAGAATGCTTCTGTCAACTGATTTTTGAAGTTATTTTTGCAAGCAGGTCTGATACTTCAATTTGATCTTCCCCTGCTGCTGCTAAGTCGCTTCAGTCGTGTCCGACTCTGTGCGACCCCATAGACAGCAGCCCACCAGGCTCCACCATCCCTGGGATTCTCCAGGCAAGAATACTGGAGTGGGTTGCCATTTCCTCCTCCAGTGCATGAAAGGGAAAAGTGAAAGTGAAGTCACTCAGTCGTGTCCGACTCTTAGCGACCCCATGGACTGTAGCCTACCAGGCTCCTCTGTCCATGGGATTTTCCAGGCAAGAGTACTGGAGTGGGGTGCCATTGCCTTCTCCGGATCTTCTCCTAGAAGGCATCATTTCTTCATCATGTCATATATAGTTAGTAGCTTGAAACCAAAATGCAAAAAGACCCTCTGACCTCAAAAGATGATATATTTTTCTCTATATTTTTCTCTTGTGGTGAAAAGCATTTATCTCACATGTGACAGAAATAGAAAAAAAAATTAAAATGGTCACTGATATCTGAGCTAAACAGTAAATCACTAAATTATTTGAAAATTCAGTGTTGAATATGACTTTCAAAATGTGGACAATTGTGTAGACAACGTGAAAAATTATGGTTTTTTCCACAGGAAAAATTGAATTATTCTGCCACAGTCCTCCCCTAAGAAATTCAAGTATATCTGAAATTAATGAATGCTGGTTAGATAACAGGATCCACATGCATTCTGGATATCACTGTTTTAGTTGTTCATCAATACTCTCCAGAAATTGAGTAGATGGTCTAATCTAACATTGTCTGAAACTTGTTTTCAAATTCTCATTGAGTTCCTTGTGGTCATTTGGGCCAAATTTCCAATTTTTCGTGTTAGCCAATATTTAGAGACACAGAACAAATCTTTGCTAAACTGAACTAAATAGACTGGTCAGTGTATGTTGTGTCCCTCTTTAAAGAAAACTAGATATCCTTCACTTTAGCGATTCTTCACTTAAGCATTATGCTGAAGTGTTCTGAACATTTTCCACCTGTGCCAAATAAAATATATAAAGAAATCATGCAAAGAAATCCTTAAGAGAACAGAAGGAAGTTACATTCAATTTTTTAATGTCAAATACATATTTGCTTTCAAAGTAAAGCATTCAAACATTTACAATGATACTAACAGAAAAAAACTTACAAGTCCAATGTATAAACATATCACATTTAAATAATATTAAATTTCTTAGAGCAGTTCTGTCTGGTAAAACTATCATATCAGTCACAAATACATAAGCCGTATGTCATGTAAAATTTTCTAATTAGCAACACTAAAAAGGGAAAAAGGTGAAAGTTATTGTAATGATATATTTGACTTTACCCAGCATATACAAAATATAATATTTTCAATGTAATATAATACTAAAAGTTATGAATGCAATACTTTTACCCTTTTTCTTACTAAGTCTTCAAAACTCAATGGATAGTTTACATTTAAAGCACATTTTGATTCAGACAAGCCCCATTTTCAGTGTGCCTAGTGACTACTATACTGGACAGTACAGCCTTATGTTATCAAATAACACTCAGTTATCATCTGACTCATTCTTCTCAGAAACAATAAAGTGAAAACCTCTTGTTTAAATGAATGAGAGAATTGAGTAAAACACCAGAATACACTGACAACTTCAGGTAACATTGTGTCAGTGAGGTTTCTTTTGTTCATTGCTTTGCTGCACTGAATTCATGAAAATATTATTAAGCACCCAACAGATGTACATTTCTCAACAACTCTCGTCCATCTTGCTTCCTAATCATTCATTCCTAATCATTCATTTTGTTACTTTATCTTGTCTTAACCTGAAAATTTCACTTCTGACTTTATTATCAACTTATAAGTTAGAAAGTAAAAGAAAGAAAAAAATGTTTCAAGCGAATAATATAAATATGTACGTGTGTGTGGAACCTGTCTTATGTTCAAGAATAGGGCTGAAGAACCCTTTTTAGTCACAAATCACACAGAAATTGTTGACTCATGGTGATGGTGTAAAAACAGAGATTACTCATATTCGTTTTTCTTCCTCTTGTTACCTCTCTGGTAACATATACTCCATAGTACTCAGAATCCACTGCCTCATACTTCTCTCATTAGACTCCTCTTTCACACACCATGCTCATAATAATTCCAGTTTTCTTTTTTTTCTATACATTATGTGTCCCATTTCTAATTTTCTTTAGTTATGCTAAGTGACTGGATCATCACTCTGATAAACTAATTCAAACTTAATGCCAACACCAAAAATTGGCTTAATATATCTTGCATATTTACAACTTTTAATTCTAATCCAAAAAGTTGATTGTGAGATTTGGTCAGTTCAGTGATGTAACATATATTTGGGCTTCCCTGGTGGCTCAGCCGGTAAAGAATCCATGTGCAACGCGAGAGACCTGGGTTTGAGTCCTGGGCTGGGAAGATGTCCTAGAGAAGGGAAAGGCTATCCACTCCAGTATTCTGGCCCGGAGAATTCCATGGACTGTATAGTCCACGGGGTCACAAAGAGTTGGACACGACTGAGCAACTCTCACTCACATATATTTTAGAAGAACTTAGTTTTTGGTACTCTCAAATAACAATAGAGATATCCTCTTGGGTATTCAGGGCACCTGGTAAAATAAATATGATGATCCTTGGGGAACGTAAGGAAAGATCAATATGAAGATATTTGGAAAACAGCACTGATAAAAAAATAGTTTGTGTTATAATTCCAGTTAGTACCAAATTCACATGCTTCTTTTTTTAAACAGAAACCATTTGCAACTTTGTTACTAATGCAATTAATGTTTAAGTTTTAGAGTGTCTAGTGAGCTTGGTCCTTAAGAGACAGTGCCTTCATGGTTCAGTAAACAAGTGGAAGTGAAATTTTGATGAGTTTTTAAATGAACGTTTGCAAAAAGCTCAGTGGATTTTTGTGATAGTCATCTTGATTAAATTTACTTCTTCAAAAATTGATAAAGGAAACTGAATCATTCAAGGACAGTATTAATTTTCTTACACAGCATTTATAGCTTCTCATACAACTTCCTTCTCTCAATGGCGCTATTAGCTGTGATAGCATGAAGTTACTGAGAAATTATGAGACCTTTAAGACTTTCTTCTATCACTGTCTTGCAAGTATGATATCTAGGGAAATTCTGATTAACCATAATTTGATTATTGGCTAATGACTTAAGAAATCTGCCAAAATATCTAATTTTTAGTTGCTAACAGAAGGCAGAAAAATTTAACTTTTCCTTGGGAATTTTGTTTGCTGGACTATTCCAAGCATGCATGTGAAAGAATGCAGCACATAGTCAGAGGACCTGGATCCTAATCAAGGTTCTACGACTGACTTCCTAAAGGACCTTGGATTAGGCATGAGACTATTCGAATTTTAGTTTCTTCATTTGTTAAGTGACAGAATAGGGTTTTAGTTCTAAAGTACTTACCTCAAAAATCCTGTAAATATTTAAAGGATGCAATGACAATAGGTTTTACATCCTTGTCATCATATCAGATTGTTTCTAAGTTAACAACGCAAAGAAATAGAGGAATACAATAGGATGGGAAAGAACAGAGATCTCTTCAAGAAAATTAGAGATACCAGGGGATATTTCATGCAAAGATGAGCACAATAAAGGACAGAAATGGTATGGATCTAAGAGAAGCAGAAGATTAAGATTAAGAAGAGGTGGCAAGAATACACAGAACTATACAAAAAAGACCTTCATGACTCAGATAAACATGATGGTGTGATTACTCACCTAGAGACAGACATCCTGGAGTGCAAAGTCAAGTGGGCCTGAGGAAGCATCACTATGAACAAAGCTAGTGGAGGTGATGGGATTCCAGTTGAGCTACTTCAAATCTAAAAGATAATGTTGGTAAAGTGCTGCACTCAATATGCCAGCAAGTCTGGAAAACTCAGCAGTGGCCCAGGACTGGAAAAGGTCAATTTTCATTCCAATCTCAAAGAAGGGCAATGTCAAAGAATGTTCACACTACCGCACAATTATACTCTTTTCACATGCTAGCAAAGAAGTGCATAAAATTCTCCAAGCTAGGCTTCAGCAGTATGTGAACCGAGAACTTCCAGATGTTCAAGCTGGATTTAGAAAAGGCAGAGGAAACAGAGATCAAAATGCCAACATCTGATGGATCATAGAAAAAGCAAGGGAATTCCAGAAAAAACATCTACTTCTGCTTCATTGACTACACTAACACCTTTGACTGTGTGGATCACAACAAAATGTGGAAATTTCTTCAAGAGATGGGAATACCAGTCCACCTTACCTGTCACCTGAGAAACCTCTATGCAGGTTAAGAATCAACAGTTAGAACAGAACATGGAACAATGGATTGCTTCAAAATTGGGAAAGAAGTATGTCAAGGCTGTATATAAACACTCTGCTTATTTAAATTATATGCAGAGTACATCATGAGAAATGCTGGCCTGGATGAAGCATAAGCTGGAAGCAAGATGGCAGGGAGAAATATCAATAACCTCTTATATGCCGATGATACCAACCTTATAGCAGAAAGCAAAGAGAAACTAAAGAGCCTCTTGTGAAGGTGAAGGAGGAGAGTGGAAAAGCTGGCTTAAAACTCAATTTTCAAAAAACAAAGATCATGGCATCCAGTCCCATCATCTCATGGAAAATAGATGGGGAAACAATGGCATCAGTGACAGACTTTATTTTCTTGGGCTCCAAAATCACTGCAGATGGTGACTACAGCCATGAAATGAAAAGACGCTTGCTCCTTGGAAGAAAAGCCATGACAAACCTAGATGGTGTATTCAAAAGCAGAGACATTACTTTGCTGACAGTGGTCCGTCTAGTAAAAGATATGATTTTTTTTTTCCCGTAGTCATGTATGGATGTGAGAGTTGGATCACAGAGAAGGCTCAGCGCTGAAAAATTAATGCTTATGAATTGTGGTGTTGGAGAAGACTCTTGAGAGTCCCTTGGACTTCTAGAAGGTCAAACCAGGCAATACTAGAGTAAATCAACCCTGAATATCCATTGTAAGGACTGATGTTGAAGCTGAAACTCCAACACTTTGGCCACCTGATGCAAAGAACTGACTCACTGGAAAAGACCCTGATGGTGGGAAAGATTGAAGGCAGGAGGAGAAGGGGATGACAGAGGATGAGATGGGTGGCTGGTATCACCAACTCGATGGGTATGAGTCTGAGCAAGCTCTGGGAAATGGTGAGGGAAGCCTGGCAGGCTGCAGTCCATGGGGTCGCAAAGAGTCAGACATGGCTGAGCAACTGAAAAACAACATCTTCATATCAGAAAGCCCTGAGCTGACAATGAGGAGAGAATGGCAATAAATTGTAGCCAACAATTTCAATTACTTGAAGGCCTGGACTCTTTTGCTTTCTTGATACAAATGTGGAGAACTGTCATATTACTTTCCTTTATATTTCTTTGCACATTCCCTTCTGGGAAAATGGCTGTAGTTACAGAGTATTTCTATTTTTGTTTCAAGCCTTTCACTTGAATCCACCCCTGCGGTTGAATTAGAAAACCCTTAAGTATATCCCTGACAGGATGTGAACTGTGATTACTTTGTGGAAGGCCATACATGAATTACTTCAACATTATATTAATTTAAAAAATTAAATAAAAACATAGGAAAAAAGTCAAAATTTCCATTGTGATCTGTGAGAGACAAATGTAAATCTTAGCTGTTAAACTATAAAGTAAGCAACAATTTAGACTTAAGTAGAACCAACTTATAAGCCAGGGAAACAATGATCAACCCAAAAGACAGAAGAAAATAAGAACTGCTGGCATTTAACTATAAGGCTTTGTCTGTGTAATTGTAACAAGTCTTGATAATGCATATTTTTTTCCTGAATCAACATACCCACTATCTATGAAAATCAACCTGTGACAAAGATAATTATGTCAGAACTATTGGCAGTTAATCAAGTCCAGAAATAACCACTAATTCCTTTGAAGATGTATTTTTTATTGAGGTACACCTTCCAGAAGCCTCAAATTTTTACATTATAAATTTGCGTTTCACATCATCCTTATCATTGTGTAATAAATTTGAAAGTGTCAGAAACAAAAAAGTTTATTGCAAAGAAATTCTTGCATTAATGAAGGAAAAGTAGAGGGAGAAACGTGCAGAAAAAAATGGAAAGTAAGAAGAAAAATAAGAAGCAAGAGGAAGAGGATAAGAGAGAATTGGAGGAAAAGGTTGAAAAAGGAAAAAGATGAGAAGAGTAGGATGGAGATAAAGACTGGAATGTGCCTTTTCATGAAGTTCCAATGTTATTCCTGAGTGACATTCCGGCCCAAAGCCATGCATGTGTGGTCATCTGTCATCACCTAAGAGCTATTAACGTATTAAGCTACACTATCCAATATGGCAGCTATTAGTTACATCTGGCTGTTGAGGACTTGAAATGGTGCTGGTTTGAAATGCAAAGCTGTAGAAGTGTAAAATCCACACTAGATTTTGGTGAAGGTATATTTTGATGAAGGTATAAACAAGAAAGCATCCCAGTTAACATTTTTATACTGATTTATGATGTCAAAGGGCTTCTCTGGTGGCCTTGATGGTAAAGAATCTGCCTACAGTGCAGGAGACCTGGATTCGATCCCTGGGTCAGGAATATCCCCTGCAGAAGGGCATGGCAACTCACTCCAGTATTCTTGCCTGGAGAATCCCATGGACAGAGGAGCTTGGCAGGCCACAGTCCATTGGGTCACAAAGAGTGAAACATGACTGAAGCAAGTCAGCAAGCACACATGATGTCAAAATTATCATGTTTAGATTGCATAATGTTTCAATTCCTCTTCTAGTTCTTCTGAAAAACAGAAAACTCAGTAAGTAGTCAATTGCTGGTAGCAGGTAATGGCATCCATAATGGATAAGAGTGGGCAAAGGTCTAGGACCATAACAGACACTTGATGGACAAGAGGTTCAGTTAGGAAAACTCTTCAAAGGTCACCAGGGGTTTGAAACTCTCATAAGTTGAATTCTGTCATTTATTCAGCAAATATTTACTAAGAACCTGCTATGTGCCAGGCACAAATTACCTAAAGGCACAATGATGAAAAATACAAGCAAGTCCTCTTTGAGTTCATCTTCTACTGAGGAGACAGATACTAGTCAAATAATCACACAAACACAAAATTAGAAACTGACATAGGCTAAAAATGTCAAGTAGTGGTGTTCTGAGTACTGAGTTGAGGGTAGGCTTGCTAAGAAAAAAAAAAAAAAATGGGATATGGTTAAAAACCCAGTCCCCTCTCCTGCTATCCAGGCCAAAATATTTCCAGGCCAATACAGATTTTTAAGAAATGCATGTGACTTTTCTAACTATGAGAAGTAAAATGTCTTTATGGTTTCTGAAACTTGTCCCAAGGACTCCTCTTAAGGTTAAATAACTGAGCTATATGGAAGTTGATATATATGAGAATATGTGTGTGTTTATATGTGCGTTCTTCTCCCAAACAAATCTAGTTGCCTATAAAAGCTAACTGTAAAATTTCTGCTAACTAGTTAGCTAGATAAGTTTCCTCTTTCTCAATTTAACTCACGACACAGTCTATGTTGTAAAATACTTCAACCATTCCAGTAACTCAAGGGCTATGTGGTTTGAAAATTAAAGTTTCACTTTTGATGAAATGAAACTAACTGAAGGTATATTTGCTGGCAGGTTTAATGTAACAAATAACTTCTCTCCCAACACTCTATTTACTGCAGTAATAGGGTCTTTTTTCCAGACTGATAACCAGAGTGGACTAGTCACTTCTTGCTTCTGACAGTGGGACGGGGTGGAGTTAGTGAAAGGCTAGCTTCCCATGGTACTGATGTCTAAATTGAAATTAGAAAGGTGAGTAGAATCTGGTAAAGGTTCAAGATGTACAGGAAAAGCATTCTAGGCCAAAGGAATACATTTGCAAAAGCCCTGGATCTTGAGGAAGAATAGTTCCTTAGAAGAATTAGAAGAACACTGTGCTTGGTGCCAACAACAAGGTGAAGGGCTTGGTCCTGAGGTTAGGGATTACATGGAGCCTAAAAGGTTTTGTTAAAGCTTTAGGTTAATTTTCAAAATGTGACAGGAAGATTGTAAAAGACAGTCAGATTATTTTGAAGCAGACTGCCAGGCAAGTAGAATGGATTAGAAGCTGCAAGAAGAAAAGTCTTGAAGTCAATGAGAGGACTATGGAAGGGGTGTAACATGGCAGCGTTGGGCTTTAAGGAGGTGATAGGTGTGGGGACAAAAATGATAATCAGTTAGGTTTCAAAGGCCAAAACCAAAGAAACAAAATGATGTTTAGGTAGGAACTAGTATTAGCAACTTGTCTAATGAACTGTTAGTCTTTTCATGATGACCTCCCCTTCTTTACCCTGGAAATAAGAAATTTTGGACAGAAGCTCTAAATTTGCTCCTGATTCTCAGGATTTCTTTAGAAGATAATGTGGGTTGACATGACCATGCTACAATAAGTACTCCTTCCCCTTGAAACATTATAAAATTCTTTAGGTCTTAACTTCCTTTTTTGAAAGTTTTCACAAATATTCAGGTGCTTATTAGTGCCCATATCAGAGTTTGTTTATACCTCTTGTTATAGCTTTTACATTTTATTGTAATTATTTATTCAATGTCTACATAGCACTAAAACTTTGGCTTCTCAAAAGGTGTCATTCATTATTTAGCTTTGTTTTCCAGCATCTAGAATAAAACTGGCACATGGCCAATACTGAGTACATGGATTCTTACACTGATGGACACTCACATCCTATAAAGAAGGATGCAACCCTGATCACTATTTAACTTAGAATTTTATTAGAAATGCAAATTTCCAGGTCCTACCCCTCATCTCCTAATCAGGATCTCTGGGCATGGGTCACTCCAGGTCATCCTGATATATGTTAATATCTGAGAACCACAGCTTTGGAGGACTGCCTCAATGGGAGGTAGACCAATCGAGTTAGATTTATTTTAAGTCAGGCCAGCATAAGAAGGATTCAAGTAGACTATTTTAGGATCTCCTACCATTCTTTATTCTTGCAAATAGTCTTTATAAAAAACTGCCAAACATAAGTGTTTTTTATTTTTATTTATTTTTTATTGAAGGATAATTGCTTTACAGAATGTTGTTGTTTGCTGTCAAATCTCAATATGAATCAGCCATAGGTATACATATATCCCCTCCCCTTTGAACCTCCCTCCCACTTCCCTCCCCATCCCACCCCTCTAAGTTGATACAGAGCCCCTGTTTGAGTTTCCTGAGCCATACAGCAAATTTCCATTGGCTATCTATTTTACATATGGTAATGTAAGTTTCCATGCTACTCTTTCCATATATCTCACCCTCTCCTCCCCTCCCCCCATGTCCATAAGTCTATTCTCTATGTCTGTTTCTCCATTGCTGCCCTGTAAATAAATTCTTCAGTACCATTTTTCTAGATTCCATATACATGCATTAGAATACGAGATTTATCTTTCTCTTTGTGACTTACTTCACTCTGAATAATAGGTTCTAGGTTAATCTGCCACATTAGAACTGACTCGACTGACTCAAGGTGTTTTTTACTATTAATTTTCTGATATGAAACTTATCTATGTTAGGGATTAGCAAAATCTTTTTATAAAGAACCAAAGAATAAATATTTTAGGCTTTTTTTGGGCATGTGGTTTCTGTCATAATTACTCAATTCTGCAGTTGTAGCATGCAAGTAGTTACAGATAGAACACAAGTAAACAGGTGTGGCTGTGTTCCAATAAAATATTATTTATGGATACTAAAATTTCAATACCATATGATTTTCATGTGACACAAATATTATTCTTTTGATTTTTATATGATTTAAAATAAAAACTATTCTTACTTTGCAAACAGTACAAAAGGAGATGCTGCAGTGGATTTGGCCCACTGGATGTAGATTGTCCACCGCCGGTCTATGGAATAATCAGTCCCCAACACACAATTTTTCAAACATAGATATTGACTCAATAATTGAGCATTTAATTAAGTGAAAGTCGCTCAGTCGTGCCCGACTCTTTGTGACCATGAACTATACAGTCTAGGCCAGAATACCAGAGTGAGCAGCCGATGCCTTCTCCAGGGGATCTTCTCAACCCAGGATTGAGCCCAGGTGTCCCACATTGCAGGTGGATTTTTTATCAGCTGAGCCACAAGGAAGCCTTTAATATGTGCCCAGCAAATAAGCAATGCAGATAAAGCACTTGTCCTCAGGAAACTTAAGAGTCCAGAGGAGAAAAGCCTTTAAAAATTAATCAGATAAATGAAATGAATAAAGAACACACCAGAGTGATTAAGAGATGGCAACAGAGAAACCTACTTTAGGTAGGACGGGCAGAAAAGATCTGAGAAGGTACTATTTAAACTGAGATCAGAAGGATAAGAATGTGCCTATCATATGAAAAGCCAGGAGAAGAGGGCTATAGGTTGAATAATAACAAGAATAAAGTTGACAGGGTAGAAAGAGCTTCCTGTAATAATAAGTGTGGAGGAGAGGGGCAGGATTCAACTAGGAAGACAGGAAGCAGATCCTACAGGGCCTTGTCAGTCAAGTCAAGGGATTTGTTAAGGTTTTACAGAGGGGAAATGTGATTTTATGTAAGGTTCTAAAGGTTATTCATCCTTGGTGCTGTGTGGAAATAGATTTGGAGGAGGACAAGAAACATGGGAGATGGTTTGGAGACTTGATGAAAGGAGTGTGTGTGTGTGTGTGTGTGTGTGTGTGTGTGTGTGTGTGTGTGTGTGTGTGTGTGTGTGTGTGTGTGTGTGTGTGTGTGTGTGTGTGTGTGTGTGTGTGTGTGTGTGTGTGTGTGTGTGTGTGTGTGTGTGTGTGTGTGTGTGTGTGTGTGTGTGTGTGTGTGTGTGTGTGTGTGTGTGTTTACTGACAGATATTGGGTATCGTTATAACTGAATTATTCATGCAGAAACCACAGTGAATCAAAATGATTTCCCAAGCCAAAACTGACAATCTTAAAATTGCAGAATTTAAGAATTCAACACTACAGAATCTGAGGGTTTGGGGAGGTCAATGGAATGGAATTTGATCCACATATAGAAAAAAATCATTTAGGAAGAGGATAGAAAGCTTCACTGAACAGTTTCCACTAGCTGAAGAATGATATTGCTTATACAAACATAGACAAGAAAAGGAACTCTGAATAGGTAGGTAGGCCTCATGAATGAATGAGCTTTGATAGTTGACTGTTCATCACAGTGAAGAGTTATTCAATCCAGCCCCGTAATGACATTTTTTTTTCTGTTATCAGAGGCATTTATCTAATAACACAACTCTATTAGTAGATCTGTCTAAATTGATATTAAAAGGACAATTAAAATTGGCACTCAGGCTACAACTACGACTCAGTGTGGTGGGCTGGAATGTACTGAACATCATATTTCAAAAAGGTATACTGTTAATACTGGGGCATAAATACTAATTAGAATAATGACTTCATTCAGCAATTTCCTTTTTACAGGGCCATTTGGATCAGGTTCTCTCCTCTGTATAAAAGGCCAAATCCTTATTAATTTAGAGGATTACCACACAGGAATGAACACTAAGTGAAAACAATATCACAGGACCAGCTTACCATCTCTTCCCCATTACTTCATGTCTCTGTTATGGTGGTAACAAGAGGAGAACACATAAAATTTTTCTTCTACAGTGGTTCAAATGTCTCTAATCTTCCCCAACAATCCTCTTGGTCCCAGAAAAGAAAGCTAATTTCATATTTGGAAGTCCCATTGTAAAAATGACTACTGATGAACATGGAACAGGAACATTTTAGTTTAAATGTCCGTGCATATTTTATACTGATCAATTGAAGCACTGCTTAGAAGAAAAAGTAATCCAAAGCAAGTCCTTATATCATTTTCTTACATTCATGTCATGAGCAAACACTAGACTACATGTGACTGTAAGTTTCAAGAAACAATCACTGTGCTTTGGGCTGGAGGCAGTATTCTGAAATTCATGAATTATAACTCTTCCAACAAGATCCTTTAATGGTTCCAGGGACTTGAAATGGAATATGAAACTTCTCACCCAAAGGTCACTGACTCCAATCTGGCCTAAATTGGTAGTGACTGAAAATTATTATTGATAGATAGCTGTTCAACAAAATGAATTGGTGATCTCAGTGTAATTTCTAAAAGACTGGTATCTGTGTCAGGAATTTGTGATTACCTCATGCTCTAAGATGGATAGTTTTAGACAGGAGTTAAGACATTGACGAGACGGCTTGGTGCAGAAGCGTGATTGAGAGGAGCTAGGCCGGGCCGGGGGTCGGAGGCGGCGGCCGACAGGGGCTAGGCCGGGCCGGGGGCTGGGGGCCATCGGCGGCGAGAGGAATTACCCAAGGCCCAAGGTAAGAGAAACCCAAGTAAGACGGTAAGTGTTGCAAGAGGGCATCAGAGGGCAGACACAGTGAAACTAGAATTACAGAAAACTAGCTAATCTGATCACATGGACCACAGCCTTGTCTATCTCAATGAAACTAAGCCATGCCGTGTGGGGCCACCCAAGACGGATGGGTCATGGTGGAGAGGTCTGACAGATTGTGGTCCACTGGAGAAGGGCATGGCAAACCACTTCAGTATTCTTGCCTTGAGAACCCCATGAACAGTATGAAAAGGCAAAAGATAGGACACTGAAAGATGAACTCCCCAGGTCAGCAGGTGCCCAATATACTAATGGAGATCAGTGGAGAAATAACTCCAGAAAGAATGACGGGATGGAGCCAAAGCAAAAACGATACCCAACTGTGGATGTGACTGGTGATAGACGCAAAGTCCGATGCTGTAAAGAGCAATATGGCATAGGAACCTGGAATGGCAGGTCCATGAATCAAGGCAAATTGGAACTGGTCAAACAGGAGATGGCAAGAGCGAACGTCGACATTCTAGGAATCAGCAAACTAAGGTGGACTGGAATGGGTGAATTTAACTCAGATGACCGTTATATCTACTACTGTGGGCAAGAATCCCTTAGAAATGGAGTAGCCATCATGGTCAACAAAAGAGTCCGAAATGCAGTACTTGGATGCAATCTCAAAAACGACAGAATGATCTCTGTTTGTTTCCAAGGCAAACCATTCAATATCACGGTACTCCAAGTCTATGCCCCAGCCAGTAATGCCGAAGAAGCTGAAGTTGAACGATTCTATGAAGACCTACAAGACCTTTTAGAACTAACACCCAAAAAAGATGTCCTTTTCATTATAAGGGACTGGAATGCAAAAGTAGGAAGTCAAGAAACACCTGGCGTAACAGGCAAGTTTGGCCACGGAGTACAGAATGAAGCAGGGCAAAGGCTAATAGAGTTTTGCCAAGAGAACGCACTGGTCATAGCAAACACCCTCTTCCAACAACACAAGAGAAGACTCTACACGTGGACATCACCAGATGGTCAACACCGAAATCAGATTGATTACATTCTTTGCAGCCAAAGACGGAGAAGCTCTATACAGTCAGCAAAAACAAGACCGGGAGCAGACTGTGGCTCGGATCATGAACTGCTTATTGCCAAATTCAGACTGAAATTGAAGAAAGTAGGGAAAACCACTAGTCCATTCAGGTATGACCTAGATCAAATCCCTTATGAGTATACAGTGGAAGTGACAAATAGATTTAAGAGACTAGACCTGATAGACAGAGTGCCTGATGAACTATGGACCGAGGTTCGTGACATTGTGCAGGAGACAGGGATCAAGAAAATCCCCATGGGAAAGAAATGCAAAAAAGCAAAATGGCTGTCTGAGGAGGCCTTACAGATAGCTGGGAAGAGAAGAGAAGCAAAAAGCAAAGGAGAAAAGGAAAGATATTCCCATCTGAATGCAGAGTTCCAAAGAATAGCAAGGAGAGATAAGAAACCCTTCCTCAGCGATCAATGCAAAGAAATAGAGGAAAAGAACAGATTGGGAAAGACTAGAGATCTCTTCAAGAAAATTAGAGATACCAAAGGAACATTTCATGCAAAGATAGGCTCTATAAAGGACAGAAATGGTATGGACCTAACAGAAGCAGAAGATATTAAGAAGAGGTGGAAGAATACACAGAAGAACTGTACAAAAAAGATCTTCACGACCCAGATAATCACGATGGTGTGATCACTCACCTAGAGCCAGACATCCTGGTATGTGAAGTCAAGTGGGCCTTAGAAAGCATCACTACGAACAAAGCTAGTGGAAGTGATGGAATTCCAGTTGAGCTATTTCAAATCCTCAAAGGTGATGCTGTGAAAGTGCTGCACTCGATATGCCAGCAAATTTGGAAAACTCAGCATTGGCCACAGGACTGGAAGAGGACAGTCTTCATTCCAATCCCAAAGAAAGGCAATGCCAAAGAATGTTCAAACTACTGCACAATTGCACTCATCTCACATGCTAGTAAAGTAAAGCTCAAAATTCTCCAAGCCAGACTTCAGCAATACGTGGACCGTGAACTTCCAGATGTTTAAGCTGGTTTTAGAAAAGGCAGAGGTACCAGAGATCAAATTGCCAACATCCGCTGGATCATCGAAAAAGCAAGAGAGTTCCAGAAAAACATCTATTTCTGCTTTGTTGACCATGCCAAAGCCTTTGACTGTGTGGATCACAATAAACTGTGGAAAATTCTGAAAGAGATAGGAATACCAGACCATCTGACCTGTCTCTTGAGAAACTTGTATGCAGGTCAGGAAGCAACAGTTAGAACTGGACATGGAACAACAGACTGGTTCCAAATAGGAAAAGGAGTACGTCAAGGCTGTATATTGTCACCCTGCTTATTTAACTTCTATGCAGAGTACATCATGAGAAACGCTGGGCTGGAAGAAACACAAGCTGGAATCAAGATTGCCGGGAGAAATATCAATAACCTCAGATGTGCGGATGACACCACCCTTATGGCAGAAAGTGAAGAAGAACTAAAGAGCCTCTTGATGAAGCTGAAAGAGGAGAGTGAAAAAGTTGGCTTAAAGCTCAACGTTCAGAAAACTAAGATCATGGCATCTGGTCCCATCACTGCATAGGAAATAGATGGGGAAACAGTAGAAACAGTGTCAGACTTTATTTTTTGGGGCTCCAAAATCACTGCAGATGGTGATTGCAGCCATGAAATTAAAAGATGCTTACTCCTTGGAAGGAAGGTTATGGCCAACCTAGATAGCATATTTAAAAGCAGAGACATTACTTTGCCAAGAAAAGTCCATCTAGTCAAGGCTATGGTTTTTCCGGTGGTCATGTATGGATGTGAGAGTTGGACAGTGAAGAAAGCTGAGTGCCGAAGAATTGATGCTTTTGAACTGTGGTGTTGGAGAAGACTCTTGAGAGTCCCTTGGACTGCAAGGAGATCCAATCAATCCATCCTAAAAGAGATCAATCCTGGGTGTTCATTGGAAGGTCTGATGTTGAAGCTGAAACTCCAATACTTTGGGCACCTCATGCGAAGGGTTGACTCATTGGAAAAGACCCTAATGCTGGGTAGGATTGGGGGCGGGAGGAGAAGGGGACGACAGAGGATGAGATGGTTGGATGGCATCACCGACTCGATGGACATGGGTTTGGGTAGACTCTGGGAGTTGGTGATGGGCAGAGAGGCCTGGCATGCTGCAATTCATGGGGTCGCAAAAAGTCAGACACGACTGAGCGACTGAACTGAACTGAAGACATTGACTGAAAGGAGATACTCCACCACCTCCTAGCCATTAAAAATGGTCTTTTAGATGAGAACAGCCAAAAGTTTTCAGGCAAATGGAAAGAAGTTTTTACCTGATAGTTTATGTTTTTCTTTTTGGCCATACCATGGGGAATGTGGAACTTCCCTGACCAAGGATGGAACCTATGCCCCCTTCCAAGGATGGAAGCGCGGAGTCTTAACCATCGGACCACCAGAGAAGTCCAAGAGTTTATCATTTTTAAGGTGGCACTACATTTATATATAACTACAATCTCTACAAATATCCATGCTTATGTTTAAATAAGATATCACAGATTTTAATGAGAAATGCTAAGGAGATTTTATTAAAATAACTTAGACTCTTGAACTCGAAGCATGATCTAAAGACCAATAGCATCAGCATCACCCAAAGGCTCATTAGAATTGCAAACTCTCAAGCTCACTCCAGATATATTGACTCAGAATCTTCATTTTAACAAGATCTTCAGGTAATTCAGATGCACAATAAAGTTTGAGGAGTGTGATATGTCTTGAGGACATGTTGTACAGCTGCTCACTGAACACAAAGTGTACTCTATAAACATATGTTAATGAAAGAAATAAAGACCTGAACACTGTTTCTGTATGTTAATTTCATAATCTAGTATCCCAGCTGTTGGCATTACTTATGTTGCCACTTAAAACCTGCCTGCCTATTTATTGTCTTAGCATCTCTCTTAGACTAGGCTCCTAGAGGGCAGGGATCCAATGTGGTATTCCTTTTGGGTACAATTGAGGTTAAGTTGAAAGTATAAGTCTTTATCATCTTATGCTAAATTAGGTCATGCTAAGCAATCTTACTCTCAAGCAACACTAGTTTAAGCAAATTCTGTTTACCTGACAGACCTGAAGAGCTATTATGATGCCCTGGATCATTAACCAGCAATAAATTGCTAAAACACTATTTAATGGCATTGATGGTCAAGTAAACGATAAGAGTATTTTGTTCACTCTGTTAAACTAGTTAACAGCCACAAAATGAAACAGACCAAGTTTTAAAGTGGCTTTGTGTAGAACATATTGCTATTTACTGCTGCTGCTGCTGCTGCTAAGTCGCTTCAGTCGTGTCCGACTCTGTGCGACCCCATAGACGGCAGCCCACCAGGCTCCGCCGTCCCTGGGATTCTCCAGGCAAGAATACTGGAGTGGGTTGCCATTTCCTTCTCCAGTGCATGAAAGGGAAAAGTGAAAGTGAAGTCGCTCAGTCGTGTCCGACTCTTAGCGACCCCATGGACTATAGCCTACCAGGCTCCTCCGTCCATGGGATTTTCCAGGCAAGAGTACTGGAGTGGGGTGCCATTGCCTTCTCCGTGCTATTTACTACATTTCATTAAATTTAGTCAACATAAGGCTCACGGATATATTTAAAATTTAGGTTATTATTTTATTTGTATGAATGTTTACAGTAACTGTCTCCCAAAGGAAAAAAACTCAAAGGTATTAACTTTATGGTATCAATGCAATATTCAGTCTGAAGTAGAGCTGCTCCCTAAAATATAGGCTTCTATTCTAAAATTAAATCCTCCCATTTCAATGATGTTTTCAACATTTTCTCCAACACACATCTTATTGCCTTATTCAAATTATCCAAATAAAAAGTCTGGACATCTGAAGTTTTCATAAAAGGCTCTCAAGTCAGCAAGATATGTTAGCTGAGCAAGTTCCCTTAATTCTCTGAGCCCATATTTAACATTTAGTATTTGTGTTTTAAGAAAATGGTATGAACAACTTTGTGCAAATATTCTGAAACTTTAATGAGATGAACATGCAAAAGTTTTTTGGCATAGTACTTCATAGTATTTTGAACAAGTACTTCATGGTTGTTTGCTACTGATTTCTATTACTATCAATACTTCTCATAATAGTACTTCTAATAATACTCCTTTTATTACTTTTACAACTACTACTATTATTACTATCACCACCACTACTACAATTACTTCCAGTACAAATTTTCTTTGAGATCACTGGGTTACATACCAGATTTTAAAATAATTGAATGCGTGAGAACCACTCCCACACAGTTCGCCTAGTAATATCAAAACATAAAGCTCTGAATTAAAGAAAAATTTAAAGATATATAAGCCTGAAAGTATAATTATATTTTCTATTCATGCTAAAGATTTGCAATTATGGCTTCGTGTGATCTTGGCCTTCCTTTAGGCTTAGAAAATCAAACATTTGATTATCCTTGATTATGAATGTTATCAACAGCTGTGGCCCCCTACACCCTTTCAAAAGAACAGTCCTTTATCATGCCAGTTGTTGTAGGGCCTCATTTCTCTCCTTCTACCCAGAAGCGGTATAACCCAGAATAAAAGCTTGACCCACGGACTCAGACAAACATGGGTTCAAATTTGGGCCCTGCCACATGGTAGCTGTGTAACTCTGAGCATGTAATAACATCTATAAAACAGGGATAATAAATAATAGCACCTTCCACAAAGGATTGTTGCAAAGACAGAAAATGAGATGCTGCACACTTTTGCATAGCACTCAACATCGTGCAGCAATCATGGTTAAATAATTCATAAATCTTATTATTATTGCCTAGACTCGAAGTATTAAAAAAAAACAAAATAAAAACAGAGTTTCTGCCCAGGCATCAAATTCATTTAATTTTATGCCCAATAGAGGATACCTTTCAAAGGTCTGACTTTAGGAACTGGTGAACCTAGATGGCTCAATCTTTTGAGCTTCTGTTTTTTTTTTTTCCTCAACTAGGATTGGGTTCTCTGGAGAACGCTGACTCATACAATGCCTTTAACTTGCTCTAGCTCATGGTAATCTGTTGACTTCTCAACTTCTTTCTCTGGCTTATTGATTTTTGTCTTTGGAGTCAGAAAGGTAATCTAAACTTTTATTCCACATACTCCAGTTAGCTTTGCTTTTCCAGTGTTCATTCAGCCTCTGTTTCTAGCACTCCAGTGTTTTATGTTCACTATATAATTAAGCATTACATTTCTGGATGGCTTTTAATTATAAGACATTTCTTCTTTTTTTTGCTAAACAGATATTTTTGTTCCCTGTTACATAAAACTAATAATACTGATTTTGGGAGCAGAATAGAATAAGCTTAAAGGCTAATCTACAAGACAGATCTTCAGATACTCCAGGACTGTTATCATATCTTTATTCTTAAAATGTAGTGTTGAACAGAACCAGACATGGTGCTGGAGACATTGTTTTAATAGTACTGTAAACAGTGGGGCTATCACTTTCTTCTTTGATTTGGACATTATCCAACTGTTAAATAAAACTTGAGTTAGGTAGAAAGAATTCACCTTTGGTACAACTTGTAAGATGAGGTTTCTAAGAAAAGCATTGTGGTTTTCAAATTTTATGTGCCCTTTTAATATCCATGGATCATTTAAACCTCTACTAATCCAAGAAAAAGGTTTCTCCTCTCATTTTCTATAAATAATTGCTAACAAACTTAAAATAATTTTAGTACCATTCTGTCCTAGAAAAATAGGCTTCCTCTTTTGGAGGCCTAGACTGACAAAACTCCTGGACTTTAATAAAGAGGAAAGCTGACAGATGGCACTCACACTTGGGCCCTGGAGTTCTCCTGTAAACATCAACAATTTCACAGAACACCAACTTCAGACAAGGCCACTCTGGACTATGATGGATCAATGGAAAAATAATAAGACTACCTTCTGCTGTGTCTTTCACAATGACAGCATGAGCCCCGCTTCGTCCTTTCATATTCAGATAATGGTTACTTAGATAACCAGTCAGAAAATCATCCCGGCTTCCTCACAGCACTCAGTCCGGAGAAAAGTTCCACTTCCTTGAGTCCTCCTTATATCCACCTAACCCAAAGCCAAACCCTAAATCTCGATCCTGAGGTGTCCTACACTTCCCTACTGGGTGTGCCCTCTCTCACTGCAATGAGTCAGTAAACCCACCTTTGTTCAACTGTAGGTGCATTCCTGGTGATCCTGGCTGAAAGATGCTGACATCTTGTTATTGAGATGACACATAAGGTAAAAAAGACTAACTGGAATTTTATCAAATTGCAAATCTTATTGTAAATTTCTTATGGCCTATGAAACATTGTTATAATACATCTGGACAGAATGATGCCAATTTAGACATTAAATCCATTCGTAAGGACCCATTTACATGTTTGTTACCATGAACTAAAAATCATTTTCTGATGGGAATCTTGATTTTGCCCTCCTTAGTTTTACTCTTGACTTCATTCCGAGTAGAACTTAGAAGACCTCTTGTTCTGGCACCTGTTTTCTGACACCTGTGTTTTCATAAGAGAATCAACCCTATGTGACACTCAGTTGATAAAGTGTTTAATGCTCCACTTGACTGGCTTTCCTGATAGCTCAGTTGGTAAAGAATCTGCCTGCAATGCAGGAGACTCTGGTTCGATCCCTCAGATGGGAAGATCCCCTGGAGAAGGGAAAAGCCACTCACCCCAGTATTCTGACCTGGAGAATTCCATGGACTGTATAGTCCATGGGGTCACAAACAGTCGGACACGACTGAGTGACTTTCACTTTCATTGACTGGCAATAGGGTACTAGTACATCAGGTACACCTCAGAGAGAATGATCTTGGATTTAGGGCTGTTGTATACATTTCAAAAGCTCAGTCAAAAAAAACAACACTGTGAAGGTTAACCAGAAAGATACAAAGTACCGTTTCTTCTAGATACTTTAAAATCTACTCCTGGAATAAGTTGGACAAACAGAGAACTGTTAATACCTGAATCCCACGACGTTGATCCCCCTGATAAATAAGAGTTTTACCCAGTCTCATTTTGGTACATTTCCATTGAAACCATACTCTCTAAAGTTCTCTAGACTAATGTATACCATACCAAGGATTTATTTTTTTAAGTAATCACATTACATAAGCATATAGGTCATGAAAACTTCTGAGTCTATTCCACAAGATCTGCTGTCAAGCCAGATGTCTTGCTTTTGCATTACTTTACAGGATCTCATGATTGCTTACTTAGTTAAAACGTTCCTCTTTACACCTACTTTGCATCTGAATTATATTTCCAGCATGGATAATCTGAGTCACATACATAAGTAATATTCCTACTGCATGTTAGCCTCCAAAGGAGACAATTATGAGGAGGCTATCCTAAGAAAGAAATCTCCAGGCTTTCATGAGACTCTAAGAGGGTAACTTCCCATCTAACCCTTGAGCTTGAAGTGGATTATATGAAAGTTTAAAATATGTTCCAAAAAGCCAAGTAGAATTGGTTTCTGGAAATTTATGTTTGCACTGTAAATGAAATAAAAGGCCTATTTGCTTTGAGCACTTTGATTTAACAGTTTGCTTTGAAGAAAAACAAACCTAAAAAGTATAAAGAAAGCAGCCACAGATTTTTAGTAGAGATTTTTCTTTTAACTCTGAAATACATTACATAAAAACAAGCAGGCCAGCATGACAGTAAAAGCAACCTTTATAAGAAGTTGTAAAGGTTAAAATGAGATACTACAAAGGAACTGTGTGGTGTTCTGGTTGATAAAAAGGGGTGTGTGGCTGCCATATTGTAACTGCTTATTTTAAAAGCTGTACGTCTATGATTCATCTCTGCTAACAATGAGGTTCAGTTCAGTTCAGTTCAGTCGCTCAGTCGTGTCCGACTCTTTGCGACCCCATGAACTGCAGCACACCAGGCCTCTCTATCCACCACCAACTCCCGGAGTCTACCCAAACCCATGTCCATCGAGTCAGTGATGCCATCCAACCATCTCATCCTCTGTCGTCCCCTTCTCCTCCTTCCCCCAATCCTACCCAGCCTTAGGGTCTTTTCCAATGAGTCAACACTTCACATGAGGTGGCCAAAGTATTGGAGTTTCAGCTTCAACATCAGACCTTCCAATGAACACCCAGGATTGATCTCCTTTAGGATGGACTGGTTGGATCTCCTTGCAGTCCAAGGGACTCTCAAGAGTCTTCTCCAACACCACAGTTCAAAAGCAACAATTCTGTGGCACTCAGCTTTCTTCACCGTCCAACTCTCACATCCATACATGACCGCTGGAAAAACCATAGCCTTGACTAGACGGACTTTTGTTGGCAAAGTAATGCCTCTGCTTTTAAATATGCTATCTTGATTGGCCATAACCTTCCTTCCAAGGAGTAAGTGTCTTTTAATTGCATGGCTGCAATCACCATCAGCAGTGATTTTGGAGCCCCCCAAAATAAAGTCTGACACTGCTTCCACTGTTTCCATATCTATTTCCCATGACGTGATGGGACCAGATGCCATGATCTTAGTTTTCTGAACGTTGAGCTTTAAGCCAACTTTTTCACTCTCCTCTTTCACTTTCATCAAGAGGCTCTTTAGTTCTTCACTTTCTGCCATAAGGGTGGTGTCATCTGCATATCTGAGGTTATTGATATTTCTCCCAGCAATCTTGATTCCAGCTTGTGTTTCTTCCAGCCCAGCATTTCTCATGATGTACTCTGCATATAAGTTAAATAAGCAGGGTGACAATATACAGCCTCGACGTATTCCTTTTCCTATTTGGAACCAGTCTGTTGTTCCATGTCCAGTTCTAACTGTTGCTTCCTGACCTGCATACAGGTTTCTCAAGAGACAGGTCAGACGGTCTGCTATTCCCATCTCTTTCAGAATTTTCCACAGTTTATTGTGATCCACACAGTCAAAGGCTTTGGCATAGTCAACAAAGCAGAAATAGATGTTTTTCTGGAACTCTCTTGCTTTTTCGATGATCCAGCGGATGTTGGCAATTTGATCTCTGGTTCCTCTGCCTTTTCTAAAACCAGCTTGAACATCTGGAAGTTCATGGTTCACATATTGCTGAAGTAGGCACGGATTACTTGTATTTGAAAAACTACAGAAGGTGGGGGTACCTCAGGACTGATCCATCTGGGATGCCCTGAGCCAAAGTGGAACACAAAGCCAAAATCTACTGGCAGAAGCAAGATTCAAATGCTGGGCATGGCACATACAAGCAACAAATCCAAAGGCCAAAGCAAGTTCACTGGCAGTGTTTGAAATCAAGTCAAGTGGCAGAGCAAGTACAAATCGCCCACCCAAAAATTGTGGGCTCTAGGTCATTTCTGTGAATAGCAGTGGGAATTTGTGGTTGGTTTGTAAAAGTTTGTAAGAGTACGGTGTATAGGAGGGTAAGACGGTCTTAAAATCTATAAGAGATAGAGGAGGAAATTTTAACCGTATATGTATATTTTGCATATACCATTAAATTTTTTTGACACTCAAAATGTATGACATTGCTCTATGTAAGTCTAATACATTAACTAGTAAATGGTAATCTCCTGGTGGCAACAGTCGATTAAGGATAGTCCAATTAGAGTGAAGCAATTTATTCATTGGGCTTCCCAGGATGGCATTAGTGGTTAAAAAAAAAAAAGTGAAAGTGAAAGTTGCTCAGTCGTGTCTGACTCTTGTGACCCTATGGACTACACTGCTGCTGCTGCTAAGTCACTTCAGTCGTGTCCGACTCTGTGCGACCCCATAGATGGCAGCCTACCAGGCTCCTCTGTCCCTGGGATTCTCCAGGCCAGAATAGTGGAGTGGGTAGCCTATCCCTTCTCCAGGGGATCTTCCTAACCCAGGGATCGAACCTAGGTCTCCCACATTGCAGGCAGATTCTTTACCAGCTGAGTCACAAGGGAAGCCCAAGAATACTGGAGTGGGTAGCCTATCCCTTCTCCAGGGGATCTTCCCGACCCAGGAATCGAACCGGGGTCTCCTGCATTGTAGGTGGATTCTTTACCAACTGAGCTATCAGGGAAGCCCCAGTGGTAACTAACCTGCTTGCCAATGCAGGAGACATAAGAAACGCAGTTTCAATCCCTGGGTTGGGAAGATCCATTGGAGAAAGGCAGGGCAACTCACTCCAGTATTCGTGCCTGGAGAATTCTGAGGACAGAGGCACCTCTGTGGGCTACAGTACATAGGGTTGCAAAGAGTTGGATACAACTGAAGTGACTTAGCACACAAGCAGTTTATTCATCTGTTATGGGAAATCCCATTACTGTACTAAAAAAGGAAGCTATGTAATCCAGCTTGCAGCAAACGTTTATATCCACTTTGAGGAGACCTAGCTTGCAGGTGATGCTGTGATACAGAGAAAGGTGGAAAAAACTGCAGAAGAATTACTTAGTATCATTAGTCAAGCCATGCTTGGGGAGGGGTTAGTTTTAGAATTCTCAATTGTGTTTAAGTAACCTATGTAATTTATATTGCATTTTTTTTTAACATGTCACTTAAATGGACTAGCTAATAGTTACTATATCTTTAAAAAGGGTATTTATAGTTCCTTTCCCCTCTCAAGAGATTTGTGAGGTTGGGGTTGAAAATTAGCAGCTTTTAATCATGGTTTGGTCTTTCTGGTGACTGGTCCTCATCTAGGAGTCATTCAGGAGCCCACCTAGAGTTGCCTCAATAGAGCAAAAGATGCTTAGTGGCTCAGTCAGTAAAGAATTTGCCTGCAGTGCAGGAGACCTGAGTTTGATCCCTGGATAGGGAAGATCCCCTGGAGAAGGAAATGACATCCCACTCTAGTATTCTTGCCCTGGAAATCCCATAGACAGAGGAGCCTGGTGGGCTACAGTCCATGGGGTTGCAAGAGTAGGACATGACTTAGCAACAAAATCACCACTACAGTGACATTATCACCTGGAAATGACAAAGGTTTCAGGAGCTCTGTGCCAGGGGCTGAAGGCAGAGACCAAATTATATTTTCTATTATCTCTCAGTAGTAAAAGTATAAGTAGATAGAAAGTATATCATATTTCAAAACTTGGTTACATTAAGAAAAAAAGTTTGGAGAACATGGTAGGGAAGGTGTCTCAGCTATTTCACACAAAGAAGGGGAAGGAGAAGTGATGATGTAACAAATGACAAAGTGCATTCCAGAACTCAGACTTGTCCTTTTTCCTAAAAAGGTGACAACTCAGGCTTTATAATGTAGCAAAATCTGTGCATACCCATCTCTTAACAATCAGTCTTGCAATTATGATATACCTTGACTACATAAACATTTTTCATTGCTTTATTGTAATGATCTCATTATAGTTAATCACTTAGAAATTTCCCATATTACTATCCACACTATCCTAACTTTTCTCATAAATGGAAGAAATATGTTTATGATGACAATGCAAAATGTTTGAGGTCACCCTGAAAATGCTACTGAGTTGCCTATTAGAACTGATTTCAACAGGAAAGTCAGTTGAGGTAAAAGTAACTGTCCTTCAAATAAGTAAGTAACTTGGAGATCTCTGTCATAACACGTTACTGATGGAAGGAAAACTTGTGCTTATAGAAATAAAATACTACCTGCTTTCATTAAAACTGTGTCTCTAACTCTAGAAAATCAGACTAAACAATCCAAAGATAAGTTAGATTATGTCATTATGTTGTTGTTCAGTCGCTCGGTCATGTCCGACTTTTTGCGACCCCATGGACTACAGCACGCCAGGCTTACCTAACCTTCACCATCTCCCAGAGCTTGCTCAAACTCATGTCCATAGAGTCAGTGATGCTATCCAGCCATCTCATCCTCTGTCATCCCCTTCTCCTCCTGCCTTCAATCTTTACCAGCATCAGGTCTTTTCCAATGAGTCAGTTCTTCACATCAGGTGGCCAAAGTATTGGAGTTTTAGCTTCAGCATCAGTCCTTCTAATGAATATTCAGGATTGATATCCTTTAGGATTGACTGGTTTGATCTTGCACTCCAAGGGACTTTCAAGAGTCTTCTCTAATACCACAGCTCAAAAGCATTCTTCTGTGTTCAGCATTCTTTATGGTCTAACATCCATACATGACTACTGGAAAAACAATAGCTTTGACTATATGGACCTTTGTGGGCAAATCAGACTAAACAATCCAAATATAAGTTAGATTATCTCATTATAGCTACTTATTAAGCTCCTATATGTTCTAGACACTGTCCTATGTGTTATACACATTGGTTAAGACACTCAACAGTTCTATTACTAGGCATTTCTACAGACCAGTAAACCAAGCTCAGAGAGTTAATTACTTTGCCTCAAATCACATAGCTATTAAGTGGCAGAGATACGATTTAGAATTACTATTTTTTGGAGTAGTAATATGTGGAAGCTTCATTTTACTGTGGAAGGGGAATACTATATCACTTGGATGGTTCAGCCTTGACCAGCATCTAATTTTGCTCATGTAAACAATTTCCTTTTTTAAAATAATTTTATTTATTCATTTATTTTTTTTGTTGTGCTGAGTCTTTGGTACTATATAGGCTTTTCTTTAGTTGCAGCAAGTGGGGGCTACTCTCTAGTTGCAGTACACAGGCTTCTCATTTCGGTGGCTTCTCTAGTTGCAGAGGACAGGCACTAAGGCATGCAGGCTTCAGTAGTTGCGGCACATGAGTTCAGTAGTTGCAGCTCCTGAGCTCCAGAGCACAGGCTCAACAGTTGTGGTGCACAGGCTTAGTTGCTCTGCTCTGTGGCATGTGGGATTCTCCCGGGCCAGGGATTGAACTCTTGTCTCCTGCATTGGCAGGCAGATTCTTTACAACTGAACCACCAGGGAAGCCCCAGTGTTTGGATCTGGAATAAATCTGAAGTTTCAATTTCATCTACTCTGACACATTGCTTCCTACTATGTGTATCTGATCTATGCCCAGAAAATGAAAGGCAGTGACCCCAGGGGCACTCCCACAGGAAGGAGAGGTGTGGTGCCAAGTCTCAAGATGCATCTGACCTCAGTCCTGCATTGTTGTTTCTACCAGGTTGTGACTACTTAGTAAAATCTGTGGATATTTCTTCTTTCTGTTTATATTCCTGAAAACATGTCCCCTTTGTTTAAAAAAATAATAATGAAGAAAGTACCGAGTTATCATTGGTGGAAATGCATTTTGAGATGTTCTCCAGGAGCAAGATAGATTGGCATAGGTATTGATTCAAAGGTGACCTTTTATTTATTTATTTTTTTTATAAATTTATTTATTTTAGTTGGGGGCTAATTACTTTACAATATTGTAATAGTTTTTGCCATACATTGACATGAATCAGCCATGGGTTTACATGTGTTTGCTTCCATTTTTGTTGAAAGGAAACATGTTTGGAGGCAGACTAGTCATAATTACACAGAACAAAACTAGTTGTCTTTGAAAAGATGATGAACAGATCACCAAGGCTTGTGTGAGATCTTCTGTAAGTGCTCCATGGAGCCTCAAGCACCATCTTGATCTTGGTCCCATTTTTAAGATAATCACGCTTCAGTCCCATATTTGTGAACCATAAGTAATTCTACAATCTCACATGAATCTCTTCGTTCTGACAGGCAATGCCTCACAAGAATAGTTTCCTTTATATGCAGAATTTATAAAGAATTCAGTTTTTTTACAGTTGTCTAGATAGGCTGAATTGCATACGAAGTCTGAAAGTCTGTAGTCAACATGATTGATAAAATTAATGGTTTCAATTAAGTGGATATCTTGAGCCTGCTATATAGTTTTCACATATTTTTATAGAAGTATATTTCTTAGAGATGGTATCAATCTTCAGATGTTAGTTATGTTAAACTGATTATTTATTAATTATTAAATATTTGTTGTCCCTTAAACATAAAAGTCAGAGCAAAACTTTCTATGTAAATATTCTCTATATTTATTTATGTAAATACACTCTAACAGTTTAATCTAAGTCATCATGTCATATAATTTGGATCTGAAATAAAGCACTGTTATCTGTTAGACTGAATCATATTTCCATTTTTATATATAATAAATGACCAACTATCAGAAATGTTACATGAATATATGTATATGTGTACATGAATACATTAAGTGAAAATTGTTTCACATGTATTTCATATGAATGTGTGTGTGTGTGTGTGTGTATATATATATATATATATATATATATATATATATCTCACATGTATATATACACACATAAAATTAACTACTCTGGCTACAAAACAGTTTGTATACATGAAATTGCAATGAGAAATGTCATGATATTATTATGAAATTTAAATGGCCAAAGACAATTATAAACACAACTGTAGAGATGTTGATAAAATGATATCTGGAAGCTTACTATTTACATTTGGGAAGTGAGTTTTTATTACCTATTTATGTTGCCACTTGCTGATAAAAGCATACCACATTATTATTTCAGGATGTTACAGAGAAAAAAAACAAACTATTACCACATTTGAGAAAGTCAATAAATATTTTTCATAGATGGATATTAAGTCAATGGCTAATCTTAGATCTAGCATTTTATAGTACTCAGCCCAAAATACTGTTATCTAAACATTCATTTCTACCTGCATATTTCTGTCACATTATTATATACTTTTACAACCTCTACTTCCACTCTTCCCACTAACCACTGGTGGGTGGGCAGAAGACTTCATCTAATAAGAGCAAGTGGTAATGCAAAATGTTTTGGGAAGAGTATTGCAATAACATCAGGAAATCTATTACTATGTTTAAAAGAAAATCTAGTGATTACCATAAGCCTTAAATATATGTGAGCATATCTGGAAAGTTTTTCAATCAAATGACACTTTACATTTGTTCAACACTTTGTATTTTTCCAAAAAGTCCTCACATATATTAAATTGTTATATCCGAAAGATGCAGAAAAGATATTAATAGCATTGTCAAGTGAAATGTGGAGAATCTGAATCTCAGTGAGAGCAAATGACTTACTGAAGGGCAATCTGTGGTTAAGGGCAGAACTAGAGGAGATATAAATATAGGTCTTCTGATTTCTTGCTCAGGGCCATACACCCTTAGCTGATGAACTTGACCCCAACAGTCACCAAAGACGAACTGAGCTGGAGCGTGTGCGAAGTCTCATGTTAGCACCAACATGAACTGATTTCGTGGACTTCAGCTCTAGAATCCTTCATTTACTTTGGGCTGTTGCTTATTATCATATCTTGAAGTTGTTAAACACCCCTAGAATGTTTGGATTGGAGGCTTGTAATTGTCTGAAGATGCAGACTGAAATAGGATCATGTGTAGAAGCGAGGAGAATAAGAAGAGGCAGTGCTCTTGATTTATAATTGGAAAGTTATTTTGGAGAGCAATAGCTCTAGGGGTGAATGTGTCTACAGCCAAGACTAAGGACATAATGGTTTGCTCACTATGCTCCAGATAACTACACATTCCTGTTTCCATGTCTTTAGAAACACACTCCCTTTTCCTTTCTGCCTGAAATGTCATGCTTCCTCTACTGGGAAGTCTCCACTTCGAGCATAGCGGAAGTGGAAAACTGTCTTGTCTAAGACTCTTATTTTATAGCTGAAGACGGTATCTAGAGGATTCTGACTTGCCTAGGTACACAACGAGTGAAATTCTGGTCTCCTAACTCAGTTGTGTATGTTTTGCCTTCTGTACAAAGCAATAATAAAGTTTTTGTTTTTTAATCTTAAAACTTACTCACTTGGCCCAGAGCTGACTTCAGTGCAAATGGAGAGGTGTACTTGTTATTTATTGTTTATTTAAAATATAATTGAGTATTCATGCATAAGGAAAATATCTCAAATTTTTAGCTCAAATGTCACTGACTCCATTAAGTCCTTCATCCCAGCAAATTGAGGTAATTTCTCTCCACTGAACTTCTCTAGAACATTCCTAAAACTCTTATGACACTTCTTTTTTATAGTTTATTGTTTATATGACTAAATTCTCCTAGTTAAATTCAAATTCTTTGATTATGGTATACTTAAAGATAATCTCAGATAGATAGTCTTATCTATCAAGTATCTCCTACAAAGTAACAATATGCATAATAAATTCCTAACATGAGTATTTTGACTATGTGAAAAAAATGAATATGTAAATGTTGAATATGTGAATAAAATGATTAGCAATTGTTTTATGTTATAAAGTTGGCATGAAATAACTGGAATAGAAGAGGTTTATGCCATTAAAATTGTTCTGAATTCTCACACAAGACTAATCAGGCATGGAAAGAAAAAAACAAGCATCATTTTTAAAATAAATATGGACATTATGCCAGGTAAATGTGCCAAAACTGTGTATACATCCTCTGGCATATTTGTGACCAAAACCTGTGGTAGCAAGAAAATATAAACAGTACTGAGATTTTATCTGGGATTCAAGCATTTCTTTTCTTCAGTATTATTGAGATATAATTGCCACACATCATTTTATAAGTTTCAGGCGTACATCATGATGATTTGATATATGTATATATTAGAAAGTGGCTATTACAATAAGGTTTCTTAACACATCTATCATCTTATATAGTTATCATTATTTGTGTGTGTGCTGAGAACTCCAAGATCTACTCTTAGCAGCCTTCAAATATATAACACTCTACAGTTACCTATAGCCCCTATACTGTATATTGCATACTAAATCCCCAGAACTTATTCATCTTATAACTGCAAGTATATACCCACTGACCACTTTCACTCATTTCCCCCAAACCCCTGCCCCCAGCAACTACTAATCTACTCTGATTCTAGGAGATTTTTTTTTTTTTTTAGATTTCACATGTACATAAGATCATACAGTATTTATCTTTCTCTGTCTGACTTACTTAATTTAGAATAATGCCCTCAAAGTACATTTCTGTTGTTATATGTGGCAAGACTTCCCTCATTTTTTATGGCTAAATAATATGTGTGTGTGTGTGTGTGTGTGTGTGTGTGTGTGTATGCATACACAGTTGGCCAAAAAGTTTATTTGGCTTGTTAAGTAAAAATATTAGTTCTATTTTTAATTTTTGAGGATCCACTCTATTATTTTCCTTAGTGGCTGAACCAATTGACATTTCCACCAACAGTGTACAAACTGTTACTCCACATTCTTGCAAACACTTGTTATTTCCTGACTTTTGGGAACAGCCATTCTAACATGTATGAGACGATAGCTTACTGTAATTCTGATTTGCATTTTCTTGATGACTAGAGATGTGAACACCCCTCAAATACCTGTTGCCCAGTTATATATCTTCTTTGGGAAAAAAAAAAAAAAACAAACCTATTGAGTTCCTTTGCTCACTTTTCAATCAGTTTTTTTTTGCTGTTGTTATTGTTATTGCTGCTATTGTATTAATATGACTTCCATATACCATTTGGATATTAACCCTTTATCAAAAATATGATTTGCAAATATTTTCTCCCATTCATGTGGTTGTTTTTCACTTTGTTGATCATTTATTTTGCTGTGAAGAAGTTTGATGTAGTTCCAGTTGTTTATTCTTGCTTTTGTTGTTTGTGCATTTGGTGTCGTACCCCCAAAAAATCATTGCCAAGACCAATGTCAAGAAGCTTTGTCTATGTTTTCTTACAAGAGTTTTATGGCTTTAGGTCTTTCAACTATTTCTTTAGCATCATTCATGATGATAATACCTTTCCTAAAAAATTTACAATTGCCAAAAAGAAGAATGAACTTTAAGGCTCATTTTTAAAGTTAGTTTTTAAATGTGCTTTTAGCAAATGAGGCAGTGAAAATCATCTCTTTTGACTCTGCAAAATGTTGGAAACACTGAAATCAACCTAAAGCCCTACTGTAGGAGGCCAGACTGCAACTCTGTGATAACTTACAGCATTTCTTTCTTTAGTTCCTTCACTGACTTTTTGGGTCTATATTATCACATAAGAGGTCATAAAATAAAATTATATTCTTGTAAGTATGAAAATAATTGTAATATTCACAGCTGTGACTTGATATCAAGGCCCATTGGGGGTCATCATACAGTGTGCTTTTGTAGCAATTCTAACAACAGATCTTCTGAGACCCCTTTGTTTTCTGCAAAGCCTTCAGCACACCAGGAAGATTTTAAACTGTCATTCATTTAATAATCACAGTCATGTGTAGGATGCTGTTATGCAGTCACTTAACTATACATGATGCAAATTTTAAATTGAGGGACCCAATTCCATTTTTGCAGCTCAATAAAGTGTACTGTGCTCTCTAATAATAGAGAGAAGGCCTCTGTGAGTGTCTCTAAGTTATTATAGGGAATATTTGCATGATTACAGGTCTGCTTTCAGGAGCTTGCAATCTGAATAAAAACTAAAAAACAGAATCAAAAGCAATAATGGTTGGGTCCAGGAAAGATATATATCTATATCTATATATATGTTTGTTTCCTTAATTTTTCCCAGTTTTAAGTTTATTTTTGGAGTTTCTTCACTCTATCTCTAGGTTGACTTGTATCCTACAGGGTTTATTATCTAAGTAATTTGAGATCACCCTTTTAACAAATTCTTTACACTTCAGGAAGAGAAAGGAAAATAGAAACGGTCATTAATAAGTGTACTGTTCAGAAAAGATTAGGTTTTCAAATGGTGTTTTCTGTACTGTTATGGAGCTTATTTAAGCAGTTAGTGATTTTTAAAACTTGATATTTATGAATAATTTTCAAAAAGCATATACTATATAGTCTAATATTAAGTAATTTTCCATGCTAGTGCTCATTAGTATGAAGGTCAGCTTAAGCTTGTCCTGCTTAAAAGGAACCTACGAGATACAAAAGTACCCAAGGTTCCGAACACTAGCTTAAAGTGCTGGATACCTGTCTCACTAAGTTTTTGTATTAATTCTTGTCCCTGTGACCCAATTTCTTCATCATAACATATACATGACTTTAGATATATATGTAAAAACTACACACACATACATTGCCATCCCATCTTCTTCCTTGACCAATTTCATTAATATTGAACAACAGTGTTGCAAGGAAGAAAATGGAAAGAGAGTGATTAAAAAAAAAAGTAGAGACTAAAGAAGACTGGTAAATGAGGAATGAATAAAAATGTCTACATAAGGATTTGCAGACAAAAGGCAATATTCACCAGGGGTTTGCAGTTTGAAGGATGAAAAGAAGAGAGAGATAATGATATATGCCACTTCCACACAGAACAGGAATAAACAAGGGAATTCTGATTGTGAGAGAATTGACGTCAAAAAAAGAAATATATCCTTGAAAGAGGAAGAAAGGAAAATGAAAACTAACATTGATGTTTGAACTTGAGATAAAGTACATCCTGTGGAAATATGGAAATCATCCAACTGATTTGTAGGGGGACAGGAAGACAAATTAGTTTTCAACATGTTGAGTTTGAAGTGAGAGCAGACTACCCATGCATATGTCAAACTGACATTTGGACATTTGAGACTGAAGTTCAAAAGAGAGGTGAGAGTTGCAGATTGGTTTTGGGGAATATTCTGGAGGTGATAATTGAAGCCATAAAAAAGAACAGAGTTTCCAAGGGAGAACGAACAAAATGACATGGAAAAGTGTCAAGTTTGATGTGATAAAAAGTAATCAATGGGACACGTAAATGATCATGTTCTAAAATAACCTGTGATTTAAGTGTTAATCTAGAATTTTTTTAAATAAAGAAAATTGTGAAGGTGGGAAAAGAAATATAAATTCAATTCTTTAGTTGTTTCAATAGAAAGATATTCTAGGAAACAAAATTTTATTCTTATGTCACCATCAACAATAATATACAACCAAAAGTTCTTCCTAGCTTTCAAACACAGAGAAATCTTCGTTTAAATTCCCATTCTTCCTTTTGATAACTGCTAACTGTTTCCTTTCCATACTGTTCATGGGATTCTCAATATGATAGGGGACAACAGAGGATGAGATGGTTGGGTGGCATCACTGACTCAATGGACATGAGTTTGAGCAAGCTCTAGGAGTTGGTGATGGACAGGGAAGCCTGGAATGCTGCAGTCCATGAGGTCGCAACGAGTTGGACACTACTGAGCAACTGAACTTACTGAATTTCTTCCTAACTGCTTCCTTAGCCTTTACACAATCCTCTTGTTCCTCATAAGGATGGATTATCTCTTAGAGGATTGGGGATTGCTATCTGGGAGAATGAGAGTGAATGTTGAGCAACGATAATGTACAGCCTTTGTGGTACATTTGTGATACTTGGAATGAGGCTCAGGATGAAAATCTTGGATTTATAAGTGTTAAGTTGTATCAACTGGCAACTTTCTCAAGCATTATACACTCAGCTGATACAGTGAAAGATGAGGTATCTTGTAGCATATGCTCAAGGCTGGGAATCTTGGGCAGGTGCTGTAGAAAAACAAAGAAGCAAAATTAAGATAGGGATTAATAGAGGGGTAACAAAAGATTCAGTTAGGAAGCAACAGTGGTACATTAAAAAAAAAAAAAAAATCATTGAGATAGGTGAAGGAACACCAAGCGGTCAGGATTAACAGAAACAAAGAGAGACAGGCAGAGAAACCAGGAGATACTAAGATCAAGAGCTGGAGTTTTCTGAGAGGTGGACAAGGATGTGTGGTAAGAATGAGGTCATGAGAGACTTATGTTTAGATTTCTGAAGTTGTTAACAAGTGCACAGTCCTGGGCATGTGAGTGGATGGTTGAAACTGAATAGACAGCAGAGTTAAAATGCTTAGTAACTGTGAGGCTAGGTCACTTACATGAATGGAGAAATATCCTAGATTAGCATGAAGGAAGACTGCAATTCGAGCTCCAACGTTTTGAATGAATAAAGGGACTGACAAGGAGGCAGGTAACTGTGAGAGGTCAATGTCAGTGACAAGAAGGGTTTGTTAAGAAGAGGTTTTAGACCAGGATGGGAGAGTAACACCTAGAAGAGGAGGTGGGATACAGACCAGCTCTTCATCCTCTGAGCATAAGGACTGTGGGGTTTGACAGAATGGTCAGCCTTCTCTTGAAATGACTGCAGAACAAGCAGCATCCTCAGGGGATGGTCAGATTTCAATCAAGGCAGGAAGCAAAGAGATCACTGAATGAATTATTTACTAAGAAATAAATATTCTGGGGAGGACAGGGAAGGGTGCAGGGGAAAGTCTAAAGTAGGAGTAAAGAAACTACTTTAGGGCATAAAAGTAAGCAAGAGGACATATGCTGTACTAAGTCATTTCAGTTGTGTCTGACTCTGTGACCCTATAGACAGTAGCCTGCCAGGCTCCTCTGTCCATGGGATTCTCCAGACAAGAATACTGGAGGGGTTGCCATGCCCTCCTCCAGGGGATCTGCTGGACACAGGAATTGAACCTGTGTCTCTTACATCTATTGCATTGGCAGGAGGGTTCTTAACTGCTAGCGCTACCTGGGGAGAGGGTACGAGAGAAAAAAAAAGACATGAGTTGGGGTAGGATTTGGGGATAAGGCTAGAACACCACTGGGTCTGACAGGCATACTGACTCAAACACTGCAACACTGTCACTGTTTCCTTCCCTGGTAAGTGATGATGGCCGTGATGAGGTTTATAAGACAGGCAAGGGCCCTATAGGAGTAAGTGCCACCAGGAGTTTTACAGAAGGGAAAAAAGAGGCCTAGACCAGAAGTGGCAGTGATAAGCATAAATATATCCCATGTTGCTGAGAATTACACTTACATATCTTACTTTTTTCCATATATATATATTTGGCAGAATGTTATTTAAAAGGAGTTCTATTTGTATTATTTTTCCTATTTTGTTAGTTTATGTTTTTCCCTCCTTTCACTTTCTATTCATGATGTTGTGTGTCTTTCTGTAGCAGATTCAGAGTGGCACAGATGTCCCATACACTGCAGTGCAAGGAAATGGTTTCCTTAGCAACAATCACAACACAAAAGCCCGAAGAAATTTTTCTGCTGCTCATGTGGCATTTTAGCATTTAAGGAATCCAAACAGTAGGATAGAATAATGAACATCTGATTGAAACATAGAGCAATGGAGATGAAGAATGAATGCAAAAAGGCATGTGCTATTTACGCAGCTGATAAAGTGATTTTAAGTGACCTGAACTTTAGCATCATGTTTCCTTATTTTTTTCCTCAGTGAAATAGGTAAAATTATATCTAGTTAAGTAGGCTGAAATATATTCTTAGAGGACAATTTCACTGTCTCCTGAATCTGCTAATCAGAAGCAAAAAGTTTTTGCAGGACATTACAAGATAATGTCTTGGACAATAATGTAATGTATGATAGATGAGGCATACTTTTATTCAAAGAGAACTTTCACAAATTTATTATTCCTAACTACATCCCTCAGGAGGAATTTTAAGAATTTATATCTTTTCCAGGTTTCCACTACCAAATTTTTGCTTTATAGCAATTTTTGTTTTAATTTCTGGCTGTAAAGCAAAAAAAAACAAACAAAACAAAACAAAACAAACAAACAAAAAAACCCAGCAAACTATTGTTTTCTATTTTAGCAATTCTAAAGTGAAGTATGAAGTCATCATAATTATGTCTGAAAATACATTCACTATCCATCTCTCTCTTTTTTTGGTGGAAAAAAAAATTTAAAGAATGATCATTTGATTGGAATTTCTTGCCAGAATAGTCACCTAATGACAATACGGTAGTAGTGGTAATAAGAATGTGGGAAAGAAAAAAGGGAATTTGCAAATATGTGCAATTATTATAGTTAGTGGGAATGTTTTTAAGCCTTCTGTTAACGTCTTAACGTCCTGCTGAGACACTCTGGCAAGATGATGATTGTACTAAACAAGTTTCATAATTTGACAGAGGAGAAGTTCAAAGATGACTGCTGACCATGCAAGGCAATTGCTAGCCTGGGGCGCATTGCACATGGGCTCCCAGAAGACTGATGACCAGAGATGGTGAGACCTCTCTGCAGGGCTCAGAAGCCACATGGGACCTCACACACCTTCCCAAGCCTGTCCATTGTGACAATTAGTGGAGTCTCCTCAAGCATTTGGCCATTAGGTTTATGAGGCATAGCAACATTGATTCTAGGATTATGAGTTTTGGGAAACCAGGAGCATGAAAAAGCAATAAACTAGAGCCACTCGAGAGAGTGAGGAAATGAGCCAGAGCTGAGGTCCCCAATAAAAATTAACTGAGTGCCATATGACTTCAGTCATCCACAGTCATGTTTTAAATCCCCAGGCAGATGGCTCTTCTCAGAGGCGACCCTAAGAGCTATGATAAATTCTGTTGGTAGAAGTACTAAGTGCCCCTTCAAAGACAAACTATCCATGCTCTTTCTCAGATCATATCTTTCAAATCAAAATACCCAATGCCTATGCCGAGTCTATTCTCCACTGGTGCAGTCACTGGAAAGATAGTGTGTAAAGTCGACACAGTGACCAAGATTATAGTTAAAGTATCAAGCAATAATACATCAAAAGCGTAGTACAAATAGAGTGCCTGAGACTGCAAAAAGGTATGAGTTTATGAGATTCTTTCAAATTTGATTTAATTCAGAATTTAGGAACTAAATTAAATGTGATCAAATCAAAGTACTTTTTGGATAGATTTTTTTTTCTTTTAATTGGTAACACTGTATCAGCAGAACATGATTAATTTATATGATAAAAGGGAGACCATAAATTTTCAAATTCTGCCAACAGGGGAGCTACATCGAGTCTAAAGGATCATCACCAAATATGCCGTGGCATAAGCAAGGTTAGTTGGGCTGGATAACCATCAGAGAACACTGCACACTTGCCTGGTGATCTGACTAGGTGCTCTCTGAAGGAGAGACTAGACTTATGCAGAATAACTCTGCTTTTATTCTGCCCAATGTTTCAATATCACAGGAGTTATTTTTTTCAGTCTGTGGGCTTGGATTAACCCTGAAAGTCGACATCCTACATTTCATATATATTAAAACATACGTAAAATATTCTTCTTTAGATCATTGCAACTGAATACTTGGAAGTTTTTGTAGTGATGACAGGGATCTTATTTCTGTCCAGTGATCCAGTTTTTATCAATTTTAATGGTGATTTGTTTAGCAAAGGAATTTAGGCAACTTTTGAAGTTCTTTGGAATTAGATTATTTCTGTGTTTATATTGGTTTTTTAATATAAGGAACTAGGAGTCATGGTCTAGTGTCATTAAAAGCTTTAGCTCTCTCCACTTATATAAGTGTGATTAAAAATTAATCTCAAAATATGGTATCCTCTGTCTCTACAGTCCTTATTCAGTTAAATCAATAGAGTACATGCTGCTATCATTTATCTCTGAATTCCAATTATAACACTAATGCTTAACCCAGAGCAAGTGACTTTATCCCTTTGGCCCCCTTTTCTTCAATCATAAAGTGGTTATGACGATACTTAATTTGCAGAACTGGCATAATGGCTAAATAAAAAGTTAATATATATATAATGGGGCTTCCCTGGTGGCTCAGTGATAAAGAACCCACCTGCCAACATAGGAGATGCAGCTTTGATCCCTGGGCCAAGAAGATCCCCTGGAGAAAGAAATGGCAACCCCCACCAGTATTCTTACTTTGGAAATCCCATGGACAGAGGAGACCAGTGGCCTATGGTCCATGGGGTCACAGAGAGTCGGACACAACTTAGTGACTAAACAACAACAAAAAAACAAATCTATAAAATATCCAAAAATGTCTGCCTTGTATGAAGCACTTAATAACTGTTCTAGGTTATTTCAAGACATTTATTGTTATTGTTATTGTTATTTTCACACACTACATCATTAAAACATATAAGTAAAAGATTAAAACATTTGCTTTTCATTTTATTTTCTTTCACAGACAACACAGCTTAACTGTTGGCTTCCCTTCAGAAATTTCTCACATTTTCTCATTTTTCAGTTCATGTCAGTAATAATCTACTTGTTCTAGTCCTGCAAGTCTTCTTACTGACAGAGAAGCACCATTTAGTACTTCCCGATTTTAAATTAAGAAAAATGGAAAATGACAAATTCGTTTACTTTTTCATTCAGTCAAGGAACATTTAGAAGGAGCTGAGTGCATTAAAACAGCATGGTTTTGGTGTCCCAAGATGCCACATATTAGCTCTGTGGTGCAGACAGATCATTAAACCTCCCTGAGCCTGGTTTAGTCATCTTTAAAATGAGGATAATGCTTGAGTTTGGCATTACAGAGATACTGCAAAGATGGCGATTCCAGGAAGGGTCATGAGGCTGAAAGTGAGCTGATATTTGAGCTGGTCCATCAAGAACCAGAGGATTTTAGAAAGTCAGAGATGTGGGCAAGTTTTCCTAAGTGATATCAGTAGGAAAATGTCTCTTGATCTCCAACCTGTGGCTCATAGAACAGTGTGAGCAAACGCATGGAGGTAGGAAAGCTGAGAGCATGTTTAGGAAATGGTATGGACAGAAGACCAATTCCCTTGGGCAAACAAGGTGATTAGGGAATAGAGTGAGAAAAGGCTGAAACATCAGACAAAGGACAAATCCTGAAGGCCTTGACAATCTGGAAACTCTGACTACTTTTATTGGAGTATTAGAAAAGGCATGAAGGCAAGAATGGCCATAGGCATGGTGAGAAGGAATACATCAATGAAAAGTATATGAACAAGATTAATCTTAACCTTTATTAGGGTAACTATTTATCATAGCTAAATCTCACTGCTGAGAGAGGGCTTAATAAAGTTGTCCAGCTATGATGACTGAAAGGATAGTGCTATTTATTAACAGCCACAGTAGAAAAGAGGAGGAAGATGAACAAAGTTCAAATTATTTGTCCTACAGTTACATCCAGAGGTCAGCAGAAAGTAGACTCCTGAATGAGCAAGCTATATATAGAAGAATCCATGCACTGTGTAATACCATGGACACTTTAAATGTCCTAACACTATTAAAAAGTTCTATCAGATAACATGCCTTTTTACATTTTTACAATTTTTATAATTTAAGTGACACAGCTGATTTTAAAATAGTAGTTTTTTTTTTTCTCACTGATATCAATAATATAGAAATCTATTATTCACAGCATTAAGACCTAGAAAAATGTATGTAATCAAGCTGCTGCTGCTGCTGCTAAGTTGCTTCAGTTGTGTCCGACTCTGTGAGACCCCATAGGTGGCAGCCCACCAGGCACCCCGTCCCTGGGATTATCCAGGCAAGAACACTGGAGTGGGTTGCCATTTCCCTCTCCAATGCATGAAAGTGAAAAGTGAAAGTGAAGTCGCTCAGCCGTGTCTGACTCTTAGCAACCCCAAGGACTGCAGCCTACCAGGCTCCTCTGTCCATGGGATTTTCCAGGCAAGAGTACTGGAGTGGGTTGCCATTGCCTTCTCTGATGTAATCAAGCTAAAGAATCTTAAAGTTGAATGCATAAACTACAGGCTGAAATTTTATTCCATTCAATACTTCGGCCCTAGATCTCTTATGTTAGATATGGAAACTAACCAACTCTTGTTCTGAGCTCATTTCTCTGTTTCGTAAGATGAGCTTAAAAAGCCTGAAAGTGCAAGTGAAAGTCGTTCAGTCCTGTTCGACTCTTTGCGACCCCATGGACTATACAGTCCATGGAATTCTCTAGGCCAGAATACCGGAGTGGGTAGCCTTTCCCTTCTCCAGGGGATCTTCCCAACCCGGGGATCAAATCCAGGTCTCCCGCATTATAGGAAGATTTTTTGTCAGCTGAGCTACAAGGGAAGCTAGCCAAATATGCAGTTTATCATTTTACTGAAATAAAAGTAAAATAAAATATGCAGTTTACAATAATCAAGAGGCTTCCTTACTACAGCCCCTTTATTCTAACACTTATAGATAACTAACTCCTCTGAAAAAGCAAATTCATAATTGACAGGCAATGTTAACTTTCAAGCTTTTATTTCTCTTTACTTTCTCTACTACTTCTCTTATTGGCCATTTCAGAAGAGCAAATATAGAACAGGCTCTTGAATATCAGAATGCTAATGGGATTGCTTTGTTCCAGGTAATAAGTGAGTATTATACAAAAAGAGATGTAGCCAGTCTCCTGAATACCTTGAAAACCTCAATAATAACAAACAGTCCATCAATATATCTATAATCTGGAGAAGGCAATGGCACCCCACTCCAGTACTCTTGCCTGGAAAATCTCATGGATGGAGGAGCCTGGTAGGCTGCAGTCCATGGGTTTGCTGAGTTGGACATGACTGAGCGACTTCACTTTCCCTTTTCACTTTCATGCATTGGAGAAGGAAATGGCAATCCACTGCAGTGTTCTTGACTGGAGAATCTCAGGGATGGGGAGCCTGGTGGGCTGCTGTCTATGGGGTCACACAAAGTTGGACATGACTGAAGCGACTTAGCAGTATACCTATAACCAACCACAATGCATAATAAATAAGATTTTTTCTCTCTCACAGAAATTTCTGATTAAAATGTTAACTTATACATCAACTATCCAATCAGATATTTACTTTTAGAGGAAAGGAGATCACAAAAAATCAGCCCTTTAATCACATTGCACCTACATTTATTATATAATGGTAAATATTCTGCAGGTGTTTCTGACACCCAGCTTCCCTCATGTCTGCAGCTGCTCCTATACGTCCTACATCACCAGTTTCCCTCATTTATTGGATCATTTCAATCATTTATGTACAGATTTTAAAATAACTACAATCGTTGAAAACTAATCCGACTTTCACCTCACATCTTTTCTCTAGCAATCACCTAACCTCTGCTACCCTTGGAATAAATCCCCTTAAGAGGGCTCCATATTCAATCTTTCTCTTCAGATCATTCCTGAAACCCATTCCAATCAGGCTTTGGTTCACACCATTACAATACAGTTCCTCCTATTCTGGTTACTGAAATGTCTACAGTATAAATCCAGTGGCCCCTTCCCTGTTTTCATCTTATTTGGCCTTTGAGCAACATTTGAGATAATCAGTAAGTATCTTCCTGAAATACCTTTTCCAGTGAACTTTACAAACTCACACACTCCAGATTCTCTTCTTACTTCACTCAATATTGCTTTTCAACCTCTCTTTCTGGTTCCTTCTCATCTTCCCAAACTCTAAATGTTTAAGGTTTACAAACATTGGCTCTCAGACTACTTCATTTCTTAATCTACAGATGCATTTCTTGTATTAAATGCCATTTAGTATCTAGCAACTTTCAAATGTATATCCTAGCTCCAATCTTTCTTCTGAACTCCAGATTCATATATTCATCCACTAGGTGCACAACTGAACACAGCTGTCTGTCTCATAGGCATTTCAAACTTTGTATGCCCCAGACTGAATGCTTGATTCTTTTTTTTTTTTCTTTTTTTTGCCATACATTGACATGAATCCACCATGGGTGTGCATGCTTTCCCCTTCCAGAACCCCCCTTCCACCTCCCTCCCCATCCCATTCTTCCAGGTCATCCCGGTGCACCAGCCCCAAGCACCCTTCATGCATTGAACCTGGACTGGCGATTCGTTTCATATATGAAAATTTACATACTTCCATGCCTGATTCTTTATTCCACCTTCTCAATCTGTACATCCTACAGTTTCCTCCATTCACTAAATAGTAACTTTAATCTGTTAGTTGATTAGGCCAAAAATAGTGGAGTCATTTTTGATTCTTTTTCTTTCTCATAGATCCCACATCCAATGTATTACCAAGTTGTCATTATACCTTTGAAATATATCCTGAATATATCCTGAAATATATCGATTCCTCCTTTATTCGCAAACAACTCTCCTTTGCTCTTCTTGTCCCAGCCACCTTGTTTTACATGTTACTCCTGGAACATCCAGCATATGCTCTGTCCTCAGGCCTATCAACTATTTGTCCTGACTAAATCTACATCCCTCCAGATAGCTGTCTAGTCAGTCCGTAACTTTATTCAAGACTCTACTCAGATGTCGTCTTATCAGAGAGGTGTTCCCTGATCTTGACCAGAGTAAATGCCCCTCTAATACACACACAGTCACTATTCCCTTCATCTGCTTCATTTTCTTAAAATGCACAAACCCTTAACTAATGTTTTATTGTTTGTGTTTATTTATAAATTCATTTGTTTTCAGTTCAGTTCAGACGCTTAGGCGTGTCTGAATCTTTGCGACCCCATGAATCGCAGCACACCAGGCCTCCCTGTCCATCACCAACTCCTGGAGTTTACCCAAAACCATGTCCATCGAGTCAGAGACGCAATTCAACCATCTCATCCTCTGTCGTCCCCTCCTCCTCCTGCCCCAAATCCTACCCAGAATTAGGGTCTTTTCCAATGAGTCAACTCTTCGCATGAGGTGGCCAAAGTATTGGAGTTTCAGCTTCAACATCAGTCCTTCCAATGAACACCCAGCACTGATCTCCTTTAGGATGGACTGGTTAGATCTCCTTGCAGTCCAAGGGACTCTCAAGAGTCTTCTCCAACACCACAGTTCAAAAGCATCAATTCTTCGGTGCTCAGCTTTCTTCACCGTCCAACTCTCACATCCATACATGACCACTGGAAAAACCATAGCCTTGACTAGATGGACCTTTGTTGGCAGAGTAATGTCTCTGCTTTTAAATATGCTTTCTAGGATGGTCATAAATTTCCTTCCAAGGAGTAAGCGTCTTTTAATTTCATGGCTGCAATCACCATCTGCAGTGATTTTGGAGCCCAACAAATCAAGCCTGACACTGTTTCCACTGTTTCCCCATATATTTCCATGAAGTGATGGGACCAGATGCCATGATCTTAGTTTTCTGAACGTTGAGCTTTCAGCCAACTTTTTCACTCTCCTCTTTCACTTTCATCAAGAGGCTCTTTAGTTCCTGTTCACTTTTTGCCATAAGGGTGGTGTCATCTGCATATCTGAGGTTATTGATTTTTCTCACAGCAATCTTGATTCCAGCTTGTGTTTCTTCCAGCACAGCGTCTCTCATGATGTACTCTGCATATAAGTTAAATAAGCAGTGTGACAATATACAGCCTTGACACACTCCTTTTCCTATTTGAAACAGTCTGTTGTTCCATGTCCAGTTCTAACTGTTGCTTCCTGACCTGCCTATAAGTTTCTCAAGAGACAGGTCAGATGGTCTGGTATTCCCATCTCTTTCAGAATTTTCCACAGTTTATTGTGATCCACACAGTCAAAGGCTTTGGCATAGTCAATAAACAGAAAAAGATGTTTTTCTGGAATTCTCTTACTTTTTTGATGATCCAGCAGATGTTGCCAATTTGATCTCTGGTTCCTCTGCCTTTTCTAAAACCAGCTTGAACATCTGGAAGCTCACGGTTCACATATTGCTGAAGCCTGGCTTGGAGAAATTTGAGCATTACTTTACTAGCATGTGAGGTGAGTGCAATTGTGTGGTAGTTTGAGCAATCTTTGGCATTGCCTTTCTTTGGGATTGGAATGAAAACTGACTTTTTGAAGTCCTCTGGCCACTGCTGAATTTTCCAGATTTGCTGGCATATCAAGTGCAGCACTTTCAATACCATCATCTTTGAGAATTTGAAATAGCTCAACTGGAATTACATCACTTCCATTAGCTTTGTTCATAGTGATGCTTTCTAAGGCCCACTTGACTTCACATTCCAGGATGTCTGGCTCTAGGTGAGTGATCACACCATCGTGATTATCTGGGTCACGAAGATCTTTTTTTGTAGAGTTCTTCTGTGTATTCTTGCCACCTCTTCTTAATATCTTCTGCTTCTGTTAGGTCCATACCATTTCTGACCTTTATTGAGCCCATCTTCGCATGAAATGTTCCCTTGGTATCTCTAATTTTCTTGAAGAGATCTCTAGTCTTTCCCATTATATGTTTATATGGTGTTTAATTTATTTCATATTCTAAAATGCAAGTCCATGTGTTCTAGGATTTATTCTATCCTTTTCACATATCACAATACACGGTGGAAAATTCTTAGAGAGATGGGAATACCAGACGACCTGACCTGTCTCTTGAGAAACCTGTATGCAGGTCAGGAAGCAACAGTTAGAACTGGACATGTAACAACAGACTGGTTCCAAATAGGAAAAGGAGTACGTCAAGGCTGTATATTGTCACACTGCTTATTTAACTTATATGCAGAATACATCATGAGAAATGAAGGGATGGAAGAAACACAAGCTGGGATCAAGATTGTAGGAAGAGATATCAATAACCTCAGATATGCAGATGACACCACCCTTATGGCAGAAAGTGAAGAGGAACTAAAAAGCCTCTTGATGAAAGTGAAAGAGGAGAGTGAAAAAGTTGGCTTAAAGCTCAACATTCAGAAAACTAAGATTACGGCATCTTGTCCCATCACTTCATGGCAAATAGATGGGGAAACAGTGGAAACAGTATCAGGCTTTATTTTTTTGGGCTCCAAAATCACTGCTGATGGTGATTGCAGACATGAAATTAAAAGACGCTTACTCCTTGGAAGGAAAGTTATGACCAATCTAGATAGCATATTTAAAAGCAAAGACATTACTTTGCCAACAAATGTCTGTCTAGTCAAGGCTTTGGTTTTTCCAGTAGTCATGTATGGATGTGAGAGTTGGGCGGTGAAGAAAACTGAGAGCCGAAGAATTGATGCTTTTGAACTGTGGTGTTGGAGAAGATTTTTGAGAGTCCCTCGGACTGCAGGGAGATCCAATCAGTCCATCCTAAGGGAGATAAGTCCTAAGTGTTCATTGGAAGGACTGATGTTGAAGCTGAAACTCCAATACTTTGGCCACCTCGTGCGAAGAGTTGACTCATTGGAAAAGACCCTAATGCTGGGAAGGATTGGGGGCAAGAGGAGAAGGGGACGAGAGAGGATGAGATGGCTGGATGGCATCACCGACTCGATGTACATGAGTTTGGGTAAACTCCGGGAGTTGGTGATGGACAGGGAGGCCTGGCGTGCTGCAATTCATGGGGTCTCAAAGCGTCAGACACAACTGAGCAACTGAACTGATTGCACATATATATTCCCACTGCTGGGAACATTAACTAAATGGTCAAACAAATTAATAATACTATCATATGTCCCCATGTTTTACTTGAACTTTTTTGTTATACACACACGCATCCAGGCACACGCACCCAAATACACACTAATAGCAAGACATTGCTAGCTCTAAAGTCCATGTTAAATATCTAGGCATATGGAAAATCAGAGTTTGAGGGGTAGATTTATATTTTGTCATGCCCAGTATCACTTGCATGTAAATAAGAATTTTCTCAGCAAAAAGGAGAGACAAATTTTAGACATGAAATCATTCTGACAGTAATATTAAAATGTTTATTTATAAATTTTTATTCATTTTAAAGTAATTCATAATTTATGTGCATACACAAAAACTACGCTATCATTAAGTATGCAGTTTGATTAATTTTCACAAGGCAAACACCAAAGTGAAGACAAAGAATGTTCTCAGGATCCCAGAGGTCTCCTCCCGACCCTTCTAAGTCACTCATCCTGCCCTAAGCAAACACTACTCTGATTTGTACCATGGATTACCCTTATTAGTTTTCATCTTAAACTTTATAGAAATGAAGTTACACAGTATGTCTTCTTTTAGCCTGGCCATTTTTTATTTTATTTTATTGCTCAGCTGTCTGTTTTCGAGATTAATGTATGTGTTTGTGGGTAGTAAGACTTTAACTGACCTCATTGCTACACGGTGATCTACTGCATGGATATTTCACGATTTAGGTTTTCATTCTTTTATCAATCAATATCTAGTTTGTTTCCAGTTCACGACTATTAAGAATAGAACTGCCATACCCATTCCTGTTCTTGCATTTTCCAACAAGTACAAATGATAGGAATAGCTGGGTCAGGGTGCAGATATTTGTCCTGCTTTAAGAGATATTGCCAAACAATTTCTCAAAGCATTTGTACAATTTGCTTTGTAATTAATTCCCACCCAATTCACTAAAATCTGGACTTAGCTATCACTAAATCAGTAGATTATGTGAATATCCCTGAAATATTAATAAGTTTTTACAGCTCTGAAATTTAAAATCATCTATGTAGAGCAGGGTCCCTAAAATGTAGCCAGGGAACATTAATTCTGATGATATTAAATGGAATATACAGGGGGAAAGAAAATAATTTAGTTAATCATATAAAACAGAAGTCTTTTAAGCAAGTATTCTCCAATTTGCTAATATTTAAAGTCCATTGACTGTGAGTAAACTACAGTGTGCAACACTGGGACAGGAACTTTAGGTGTAATAGAAAATCCTTTTGTCCTCCAGAGTATCTTGCAGCTACAGTCCCACAGAACACACTGTGAGAATTACTGAGCAAGAGTACTTGCAGCCATTTCCAGAAACACACATAATCCTTAGAGACTTCTCTGATTCAAGTATTAGCAACATATTAAATGCAATGAAATGCTTGTTCTAGACTATTTATATATTTTTTACTTCTTTGTTTTGATTTAATACACCTTTGACTTCCTTTAACCATTGTCCTGTACCCTAAATCCATTCACAAATTCAATGTCTGTGATAGTTCTAAGTTTCTGACCTTACAAGCTTAGTTGCAACCACTCAATACTGAACCTTATTTAATGAAGGTTTATGGGGCTGAAGCAAAATTAGGTTACATAAAATTGCACATACTTTAGCTTGAGCAAATAAAATTCTTCAAGATTTTATCATGTGTCTATTTATAGGTTGATATTACAATACAAGCCTCCCTCAGTGATCAGTGCAAAGAAATAGAGGAAAACAATAGAAAGGGAAAGACTAGAGATCTCTGCGAGAAAATTAGAGATACTAAGGGGACATTTCAAGAAAAGATGGGCTCAACAAAGGACAGAAATGGTATGGACCTAATAGAAGCAGAAGATATTAAGAAGAAGTGGCAAGAATACACAGAAATGTACAAAAAAGATCTTCATAACCTAGATAATCACAATGGTGTGATCACTCACCTAGAGCCAGACATCCTGGAATGTGAAGTCAAGTGGGCCTTAGAAAGCATCACTACGAACAAAGCTAGTGGAGGTGATGGAATTCCAGTTGAGGTATTTTAAATCCTGAAAGATGATGCTGCGAAAGTGCTGCACTCAATATGCCAGCAAATTTGGAAAACTCAGCAGTGGCCACAGGACTGGAAAAGGTCAGTTTTCATCCCAATCCCAAAGAAAGGCAACGCCAAAGAATGCTCAAACTAACACACAATTGCACTTATCTCACACGCTAGTAAAGTAATGCTCAAAATTCTCCAAGCCAGGCTTCAGCAATACGTGAACTGTGAACTTCCAGATGTTCAAGCTGGTTTTACAAAAGTCAGAGGAACCAGAGATCAACTTGCCAATATCTGCTGGATCATCAAAAAAGCAAGAGAGTTCCAGAAAAACATCTATTTCTGCTTTATTGACTATGCCAAAGCCTTTGACTGTGTGGATCACAATAAACTGTGGAAAATTCTGAAAGAGATGGGCATACCAGACCACCTGACCTGCCTGCCTCTTGAGAAATCTGTATGCAGGTCAGGGAGCAACAGTTAGAACTGGACATGGAACAACAGACTGGTTCCAAATAGGAAAAGGAGTCCGTCAAGGCTGTATATTGTCACCCTGCTTATTTAACTTATATGCAGAGTACATCATGAGAAACGCTGGGCTGGAAGAAGCACAAGCTGGAATCAAGATTGCTGGGAGAAATATCAATAGCCTCAGATAGGCAGGTGACACCACCCTTATGGCAGAAAGTGAAGAAGAACTAAAGAGCCTCTTGATGAAAGTGAAAGAGGAGAGTGAAAAAGTTGGCTTAAAGATCAACATTCAAAAAACTAAGATCATGGCATCCGGTCCCATCACTTCATGGCAGATAGATGGGGAAACTGTGGCACAATTTATTTTTGGGGGCTCCAGAATCACTGCAGATAGTCACTGCGGCCATGAAATTAAAAGATGCTTACTCCTTAGAAGGAAAGTTATGACCAACCTAGACAGCGTATTAAAAAGCAGAGACATTACTTTGCCAACAAAGGTTCATCTAGTCAAAGTATGGATTTTCCAGTAGTCATGTATAGATATGAGAGTTGGACTGTAAAGAAAGCTGAGTGCTGAAGAATTGATGCTTTTGAACTGTGGTGTTGGAGAAGATTCTTGAGAGTCCCTTGGATTACAAGATGCAATCAGTCCATCCTAAAGGAAATCAGTCCTGAATATTCATTGGAGGGACTAATGCTGAAGCTGAACCTCCAATACTTTGGCCACCTGTTACAAAAAGCTGACTCATTTGAAAAGACCCTGATGCTGGGAAAGATTGAAGGTGGGAGGAGAAGGGGATGACAGAGGATAAGATGGTTGGATGGCATCATCCACTCAATGGATATGAGTTTGAATAAACTCCGGGAGTTGGTGATGAACAGGGAGGCCTGGCGTGCTGCAGTCTATGGTGTCACAAAGAGTTGGACATGACTAAGTGAGTGAACTGAACTGATTACAATCACTCTTATCTTCTTGAAGTAAAATGTGCTCAGTCATGATGATTAGTTGAAATAGACATGTTACCCTTTGGTGTACTGGAATTAATATCACCTTCACTCTCCAACGTGTAAATTACAGATATAGATGTCTTCAAATTTTCCTGCAGTAGTAGCATCACAACTGAGAGTGAAATAGTCTAATCAAATGTGATCTCCTAGTCCTAATTCTTATTGCTAATATAAGAATAACTAAGGGAATGGGGCTTTCTGGCTCCTCTTCTCAGTTAACTTGAATTCAGTGCACTATACTTTGGAAAGAACATTGAATTTCAATAAAGTACATTTGGGGAATTTGAAACCCAGAAAACAAGGAAGGCATCCAAATTTATGATGGCTCAAAGATGCTTGAAACAGCAATTTATGCCAGATCAAATACCATATAAATGGGTAGTAGACTACTGGGAAAGATTGTTTATAGAACATTTTATACTTGCAAAGTGCTTCAGTCATTTTTAACAGTCATGTTTAGGTGGATAGTTATAACTGAATCTGACAAGAGCAGCTCGATATGATAAACGATATTCAAGATATTTTATGGAAAATAAAATTATTATAAGGCGCTTTAGTTGATCATGGAAATAATAATAAAATAATAGGAAGAAAGTAAAGAATAAAAAGAAAAAGTAGAGGGAGAAATACATGTGAAAAAGCAAGGACTGAAAATTTTTATATTGAATTTTCTAATGAACTTTGTCTAATGAGCTAGTTTTTCTCCTCAAACAAAAAAGGCTTGGAAGTTTTTGAAATAATAAAATATATGCTGCTGCTGCTGCTAAGCCACTTCAGTCGTGTCCGACTCTTCGAGACCTCATGGACTGCAGCCTCCCAGGCTCCTCTGTCCATGGGATTTTCCAGGCAAGAGTACTGGAGTGGGGTGCCATTGCCTTCTCCGAATAAAATATATATTTTTCCATAAAAATTTCTTGTAGACCTTCAGTGTTTTCAGAGAATTCTAATATTCAGTTTCTTATTTGGCAAAGTCCCAGTATATAATTAATGCCTTATATAATTTAGTTATTATCACTGCTGCTGCTGTTGCTAAGTCGCTTCAGTCATGTCCGACTCTGTGCGACCCCATAGACGGCAGCCTACCAGGCTCCTCCATCCATGGGATTTTCCAGGCCAGCATACTGGAGTGGGTTGCCATTGCCTTTTATTCCACTATTATATTAAATCTTTGGAAGTATATATAGATTGCAAATTTAAAAGGCAGAAGTGTCTATGGCAAATGGTTAGCAACACAACAAATCAAAAGAAAAGGAGAGACATGTGCCTAACATGAAATAAGATGTAATAACAATAATCAATAAGGAAAATAAATCTATTTTGCTGTTTGTGGGTTATTAGTGGTTCAGCAAATATTTTCATTGGCTTTCATGTTATTTCTTACTAAGCTCCTTAGAGCTTATGAGTTGTCTAATACTGTATAATTGAGTATGACGGGACTCAAGGTAAGTTCTATCTTTTAAAGTATGCCAACACTAAAGAATATTCACAAAATCAAAGACAGGAAGTGGTTTAACAGTTTCATTAGTAAGTCTAACTTTAACCCTTGGTAAAGTAGGAGCTTCCCAGGTGGCGCTAGTGGTAAAGAATTCTGCCAATGAAGGAGATGTAAGAGACAAGGGGTTTGATCCCTGGATCAGGAAGATCCCTTGGAGAAGGGCATGGCAATACACTCCAGTATTCTTGGACTTCTCTGGTGGCTCAGAGGGTAAAGAATTTGACTGTAATGTAGGAGACTTGGGTTCGATCCCTGACTTAAGAAGATCCCTGGAGAAGCGAATGGCAACCCACTCCAGTATTCTTGCCTAGAGAATTCCATGGACAGAGGAGCCTGGCGGGCCACAGCCCATGGGGTCACAAAGACTCAGACATGATTGAGTGACTTTCACTTACTTACTTAAAGTAGATAAAACATATTAGATGGAGGCATAGATGTGCTACTGTGTAACAGTGGTGACTCCAAATGAACTGTGTTTCCCAGTATCCATGTCTTTGTCCAGAGCTTTCCTACACTAACTCTGATTTGGGCCATGAGACTACACTGACCAATATTAAGACATTGTCAAGCATGCTGCAAGCAGAGGCTTGATAAGTGCTCACACACTGGGACATGTCTTTTAGATGGCTCCCTCTAAGAACTTAGCCATCATGCCACAGGAAGCCTAAAGTATCCTGCTGGATTCCAAGAAGACATTCTCTAATCTGCATCGAGAAACCACAAGGAAGGGAACTGAGGCAGCCCCAGCCAATAACGTCCCCTGCTGGATGGGAATCACACGAGAGCCTCCACTCAAATAATATTAAGCAGAAGAAATATTCAACTGAGTCCAGCTAACCCACAGACTCCTGGGTGATTTAAAAAATCAGCGCTGTTTCAAGCCACTGGGTTTTAGAATAATTATATACACAATAATAAGCAACTAAAAGAATAAATATTTCAAGGAAATCACAGCATTAACTTATTCATATATACTATTTTATTTTTCTGAAAGTAATATATTCACATAATTCAAACAGTCAAATCATCCCACAAAGTTATAAAGGTGACAGCAATTCACTCACTCACCCCTAATTCCTCTCCCTGGAGACAACCACCATCTATTCTGACTTTGTTCTTGCTATTTACTTTGCTATTTAGTTTCATTTCTTATATTACTCTTGATTTTTCCATTTTAGGTATTACTTACCGACATCATATTATAGCATCTCTCTTATATGATGCCTCAGTATTCTTTCAAATTTATTATTAAATCAGTATCCTGTGTTTTATATTATGACCAAATAACTATGGTTCACTGCTGAGGAAAATAGTTTAATTATACGATATTTCCTTTCTTATTGAAGTTTTGTCTGCAATGCAGGAGACCACGGTTTGATTCTTGGGTTAGGAAGATCCGCTGGAGAAGGGATAGGCTACCCACTCCAGTATTCATGGGCTTCCCTGGTGGCTCAAATAGTAAAGAATCCACCTGCAATGGGGGAGACCTGGGTTTGATCCCTGCGTTGGGAAGATACCCTGGAGAAGGGAACAGTTACCCACTCCAGCATTCTGGCCTGGAGAATTCCATGAACAGAGGAGCCTGGCAGGCTAAATGTAGTCTATGGGGTCTCAGAGTTGGGCATGACTTTCACTTATCCTTACCAAATTCTTTAATAATGTCTTTTGAATATTTCCCACACACTCAAACCCATCAGACAATTCAGCAGTTCTCTTTTCTCCTGGAGACTGACTTTAGAGAGCATTCCTCTCCAATGCTCTTTTCTCTGATCTGAATATTTGTTCTCCTGATCTGCTACACAGCTGAAACCTCCCTTTTATCATTATCAGGGCATTTTCTGGACTCATTCCTTCATTAAAGCTCCCATTCCCTGGAACTCCTGGTTCTACCTCTTTTGGTTTAACCTTTTTGTTTTGGAGGATCAGTCTTCCTGTCGTTTCTTAAGAAACAGTTTATTTTCCCACTTACAGTGTCATCTTAGTGATGTTTAGGGAGTAAGCAGAGACTAAACACATTTGTTAACTGTGCCAAAGTAGCTGCAAGCCTTTTATTTTCTAAACAGGTGAAACTGCCTATTGGCAAGGATGGAGTTGTAACTGAGTAATAGCTATGTAATATAATAAGTGATTTCTTTAATATATAGTCAAATTTTGACACTGGTTAAGTACTAGGAAGTACTAGAATATGTCATCAAGTAACCAACAATCATAGTTTTGTAAAATAAAAATCATTATGGTTCAATTTGAATTCCTTCTACAATAGAAGTATAGTCCTCATCATAAATGAAAACAATAAATGTGCTCTACAATGACATGTTATAAGACACGTAGATTACAGGGAGGCATTCAGTCCTAAATACAATATTAGGTATTGATGAGGTGATGAGCATAAGTAACTGTTTTGTATACAGAGAAGAGTCATCAGTTCAAATAATCAACTATGATAAATGTATTAAGTGATATCTCTAAAAATATTCACTCCCCTAAAAAAATATTCAAAACCATACTTAAATCACGCTTTCTCTAAAATGTTGTTTTCCTGATATGTCAGCCAGAAATTATCTCACCATCTTTCTGTAAATATTTGATTTCTATACCTGTACTTTCTAATGTTTTTAACTTCAAATGAAAAACAATTCCCTTCTGGGCCTTTCTTCTCCAGTTGAAGTAACAACACGGCTTTGCCAAAATTTTTGGCCCAATAAGGATATTCAACAACAACAAAAAAACACACACAATAACCAACTGTCATTATTATTCCATTTAAAAAGAGCTAATAACTGGAACAATTTGAGAAACATAAAGAAATAACTGAATATTAAAGTATAGAACAAAGTATAAAAGAAATATCTGTGAGGCCATACTGAAATAAATGTTTGAATAAATAAATAAATGGAGAGAAGAGAAAAGTCTGAACAGAAGAACTTATGTAGACTCCTCTCTCTCAAGGATGTGCTGTGTAACTCTCAACCCTGTAAATGTAGGCTGTACATAGTGACTTTCTATGGAGAAGGTATGGGGTGGGGCGACTTACCTTAGAGTGGAGAAACCCCCAAAAGACCACTCAGTCTTGTGATCAAGCATAATATCAACAGACATAACTCACTGGTCACATTGATACACCCTTGAATGTATATGTGTTGAAAATGTTACCTTATCTCTGTGGGCTCTCCACCCCCAAACTTATAACCACAGGGTAACCATGAGAAAAAAGTCAGATACTTTCAAATTGAGAGACATTCTACAAAATATTTGAGCAGTACTTTTCAAAACTGTCAAAGTCAATAAAAGTAAAGAAAGTATTAAAAGTATCACAGCGTGAGGAGACATGATGACTAATGTAAAGTGGTATTCTGGACAGAGTCCTGGGAGAGAAAAAGGGCATGAGGCTAAAAACTAAGGTGATTTGAATAAAGTACGACTTCTGTTATTAACGATGGATAAAAATATGTTCATTAGTTATAGTAGATGCACTACACTAAAATCAGATCAAAACAGAAAATTGGATGTGAGTACACAGGAATTTTCTGTTTTATTTTTGTAACTTTTCTGTAAATCTAAATCTCTTCTTAAACAAGAAGTTTACATAAAAGCGAACATAACAATAGAATAAAGAAAATTCTTTACATTTAATAGGGGTAAAAACAAACCACAACAACAATAACAAAAAAGAATTCTATAAAATATTTATTTGGGGAACTTTCTAAAGAATCTAGAACTGCTTTCAGGACACATTAGTCTCTACTGCCTGCGATCATTATTTGTGTATACATGCTGTGACATGTACAATCTTCTTTCCTTGAGCAGCTTACTTTAAATGTGGTTTTTATACTTACTCTTTTATTTAACACTGTGCCTTCCTCATAATATATTCTAAATAAACAAGATACAGTCCATGTAATTCTATTGTTTCATTCCATTTACTCGGACAAATAAAAGAATGATTCATATAAACTTAAATTGGTGCTGTTATTAATGATATGAAAAAAACAATTAAAAATCAAAATAACTGATGTGATAAAAAGCATTCTAAAATATAGGAAAGCTAGAAATATGTGGTCATTTTCTAATCAAAATATAAAAACAACAAGTGATATATGCAGTCTTAGATGAATATAAGATTAATAATGAAGAAGCAATATATTCTTGTTAGGGATTAGAAATAGGCAATATCACAAAGATTGAATTATATTTTCATAAGGGAGAAAAACTGTCAATTTATGACTGTTTTAATTTTCTCCATTATAATTACATTATTCATATATATTAAGGACTTCCCTGGTGACTCAGCTGGTAAAGAATTTGTCTGCAATGTGGGAGACCTGGATTCAATCCTTGGGTGGGAAGATCCCCTGGAGAAGGGAACAGGTACCCACTTCAGTATTCTGGCCTGGAGAATTCCATGGACTGTATGGTCTATGGGGTCTCAAAGAGTTGGATATGTCTGAGTGACTTTCACTTTCTATATATTATATTTTATTATTTATTTATTTGGGGGTTCATTAGTATGATGGAAAGTTCTCATTGTGCACAAAGGATGAAAGAAAAGGACATTCAATCTTACTCCCTACATTTGTACATTTATTTTCATTGTAGGAAAATTTTGGCAAATAGTAGGTAAATTTCCTAGAATGATCATAATACATGATTAAAGATTAGCAATCTTTATCTCTGGTTGTGTTTAAGATAGAAGGAAAATTTTTGTTTGTTTTGAAAGAGAGAACTATGAAGATGAAAATGTTTCATATTATGTGTGTGTGTATATATATATATATGTATATATATGCCCCCACACACATGTAACACAGACAACAAATAGAAATCAATGTAAACACTTTAGTATATTAAACATATTAGTTCAGTGGATGGGGAACTTGGATGTGGAAAGAGAAAAGAAAAAAAATTTTTAAATAGAAAAATTTTTAAAAAATGAATGAAAGAGACAAAAGAGGACACTGGGAAAAGAGAGAATAAAAAGGTGGAAGATTTATACAGAATGAAGTAAGAGGAGAAAACACAAAGGCAAAAGGAAAGAGAGAACTAAAGAGGATGCCTCTGGAGATTCTAAATTGAAGGCACTGCCACACTCCCTTCTTGGGACTGCAGAGGCGCCAGTGTTAACACCTTTTATTCTTCCGTTTGAAATGCTAATTAGCTCATTAACCACAGTTCCTGGCTCTCACCGGGGGTGCGGGGCACTGTCCCTCAGAAGTGACTGGATGGAAGAACAAAACAAGAATGCACTAAACATGCAAAGAACTTTTCCTTTACAGATCCAAAGGCCTTATCTCTTAGGTTGGATATTTACATACTTGTTCTTCTAGTGGCTTTTCCAAAAAGACCTTTTGATCTTTACTTCAAGTCTCCACTTAGATGATAAAGAATCTGCCTGCAATGCTTGAGACCAGAGTTCCATCCCTGGTTCAGGAAGATCCCCTGGAGTAGGAAATGGCAACCTGATCCAGTATTCTTGTCCGGATAATTCCATGGACAGAGGAGCCTGGCAGGCAAAAGTCCACGGGATCATAAAGAGTTAGACACGACTGAGAGACTAATGCTCAAGTCTCACTGCCTGCAACATCTTCATCTGTAGTCTCATATGCAGGCTTCTCAAACATTAAGTCTTACTTCTCTGGCTAACTCCTTTCTGAAGCCTTCCCCAAGTTCAGTTTGGATAGCATCAACTTTCCTATAGACCTTAAGCTCCTTGAAGACTGCAACAATATTGATCTTATTTATAGTTACACTTTCCATAACTGACAAAATGACACAAAAATGGTGGCTTAACACACTCTGGACAAATGAACGAATAAGATGGATGGAAAGATAGATGAATATCCTAAATGTCTATATGCCTCTTTCCAACTAAACTGTAAGATATTTGAATACAGGGACCAACCACTTATCTATTAATCTCCAGTACATCTAATATTGTCCAACTGGCATATGATTACTCTTACAAATGAGTGAATGAACTAATGGAACTATCACAGACATCCTCAACAAGATAATTTATAAGACATAATTTGTTATTAAACATTTTCAAATAATACATATATTTGTAAGTGAATATATTTGTTATTACATGTACATATTTTATAAGACACTTCATAAAAGCTTTGAAATAAGAAAAATTAGTTTTCCTTTTAAATTTTAAAATGTAAAACCAACATATGATGAGATCAGAAACAGGTATGCCATCTTAAAAACAATCACTTATAGGCCAGAGCAGTACTATTATCAATGTGTTTGGAGATGAAAGCAGGTTTAGTGAAAAATAAGGGGGATAGTGATTACTGGATTTTTCCATTACAGTGCTTGAATAGATTATTCAAAACCGAGTAATGAATTGCATGTGTAGTAACATGTAATGCATAGAACAATCTACAAATGATAATTGACAAATATTTTCTCTTGATGAATATACCATATGCAACCCAGCCAGATTGCCAGGACTTAACAATAAGAACAAGGACACTTCACCCCATTTGGGTATGGACAGAGCTCAGGACATCAAAGTTTAGCATAATCCAGACACAGTATTGGGAATGGCTCAACATCTTTGTGATCATCCTTAGCTGCCAAGTCTGGTTAGAGGAAAAAAAAAAAAAAACAACTTTAGCTAGTTCAGCAAATGACCCTCAATGTACCATGTAGAAGTCTTAAGTAGACTCAGATGTCTTACAAATACTGATCAGATTAAGATCAGAAAGTCATTCAGATCAGAAAGACAGAAGAGGCTGGGTTTTATCTATTTCTATCAAACATTTAATGAGGACAAACTTTAGTAATATTGTTCACTCTTGATTTGAAATCATTTTTAATCAAAATCATAAAAATGTTTAGCCTGGCTTATCTGTGCTATACTGTGCTTAGTCACTCAGTGATGTCCAACACTTTGTGACCCCATGGACAGTAGCCAGCCAGGCTCCTCTGTCAATGGGGATTCTCCAGGCAAGAATACTGGAAAAGGTTGCCCTGCCCTCCTCCAGGGGATCTTCCCAACCCAGGGATTGAACCCAGGTCTCCTGAATTGCAGGCAGATTCTTTACCATCTGAGCCACCAGGGAAGTCCAAGAATACTGGAGTGGGTAGCCTAACTCTTCTCCAGGAGATCTTCCCAACCCAGGAATTGATCCAGGGTTTATCTACTGAGTAGATCAAGTAATATCTCATTTCCTTCTGCGTCCCATCAGAAGTAATTATAATATGAGTGCAGATGATGATAGTTCACTATTAATTTCAATAGCATTCCTTATTTATTGCCAAATTATAAATTATAGACTTTTTGAATTATGATGGTGGGTGGCTAGTGATGCATAATTTCAACTTCTACTTTTCAATAAAATGCTCAATAAAACACACAGTGAGATAAGGTTATATCAGCTGAAAAACTTGATATGACTTAATACTTGCTGAAAGCCAGGAAAAATATCTCCTCAGAGACCCTGAGGCAGAGTCATAAGCTCAGGATTGAGTGGGGGAGATGTACAAGAACAGTGACTACAACGATTACTTCCAAGATGCTTGGCCTTCTCCAACAAGATAAAGCAAAGACAAATGTTTCCTCTCTTCATATAAGGGAGTCCCTTCCTGGTTCTGTCAGGCCTTTATACACACCACACCACACCACACCACACCACACACACACCACGACTGTTAATAATATTTCCTTTCCTTTCAAGATGCATGCTTCTCAGTAATGTAATACCACAAGTAGGATAAAGATAAGCATACCTAGTATCCAGTTAGAACTTCAACTATAAGTCAGCAGCAGGAACAGCAAGACAAAAGCAACTCTTTAAGAATAGTTCTTTTTATTTTATCAAAAAAGCTTAAAAAAATGTAATTGGGATATAGTTGATTAACAATGTTGTAATACTTTTAGGTGAACAGTGAAGGGACTTAGCCATACACACACATGTATTGGGATTCCCTGGTGGCTCAGATGGTAAAGAAGCCACCTGCAATATGGGAGACCTGGGTTTGATCCCTGGTTGGAAAGATCTCTTGGAGAAGGGAACGGCAATCCACTCCAGTATTCTTGCCTGGAGAATTCCATGGACAGAGGAGCCTGGCAGGCTACCATCCATGGGGTCACAAAGAGTCGAACATGACTGAGTGACTTCAACTCACACATGCATGTATTCATTCAATTCCAAACTCCCCTCCCATTCAGGCTGCCAGTTAACATTGAGAAGAGATTGCTATGCTATACAGTAGGTCCTTGTTGGTTATCCATTTTAAATATAGCAAAGTATACATGTTCATCCCAAACTCCCTAACTATCCCTTACCCCAATCCCTTCCACCAGCAACCGTAAGTTCGTTCTCTAAGTCTATGAGTCTCTGTCTGTTTTGTGAGTTTATCTACATCATTTCTTTTTAGATTCCACATATAAGGGACGTCATATGATATTTCTTCTTCTCTGCCTGACTTACTTTACTTAGTATGACACTCTCTAGGTTGATACATGTTGTAGCAGATAGCATTATTTCATTATTTTTTTAATGGCTGGGTAATATTCCATTGTATTATATATATGTATCACATCTTCATCTATTCCTCCTGTCGATGGACATTTAGGTCACTTCAATGTCTTAACTATTGTAAATAGTGCTGCAATAAACACTGGGGTGCACGTATCCTTTCAGATCATGTTTTTCTATGGATGTGTGCCCAGGAATGCAATTGTGGGATCATGTGGTAGCTCTATTTTTAGTTTTTTAAGGCACCTCTATACTGTTCTTCATAGAGGCTGTACCAATTTACATTCCCATCAACTATGTAGTAGGGTTCCCTTCTCCCCACACCCTTCCCAGAATTTATTGCTTGGATTTTTTTTTTTTTTTTTTTTTTTGATGATAGCCATTGTGGCTGTTATGAGGTGGTATCTCTTTGTAGTTTTGATTTGCATTTCTCTAATAATCAGCAATGTTGAACATCTTTTCATGTGCCTCTTGGCCATCTGTATGTCTTCTTTGGAGAAATGTCTATTTAGGTCTTCTGCCCATTTGTTGATTTGGTTGTTTGTTTTGATGTTGTTAAGGACCATGAGTTGTTTGTAAATTTTGGAGACTAATCCCTTGTTAGTCACATCATTTGCAAATGTTTTCTCCCAATCTGTGGGTTCTTCTCATTGTGTTTATTGTTTCCTTTGCTGTGCAAAAGGTTTTGAGTTTAAGTAGGTCCCATTTTTTTTTTTTCTCATTATTTTGGGAGATGGATTGAAAAAGATATTTCTGTGATTTATGTCAGAGATCATCCAGACAGAAAATTAATAAGGAAACATAGCCCTTAAATGGCACTCTAGACCAGCTGGATTTAATTGATATTTATTGAGCATCCAATTCAAAAAAAGCAGACTATACATTTTTTTCAAGTGCATATGGAACCTTTCCCAGGATTGACCACATGCTGGGTCACAAGGTGAGCTTTGGTAAATTTAAGAAAACTGAGATCATATCAAGCATATTTTCTGATAACAACACTATGAGATTAGAAATAAAGTACAAGGGGAAAAAAAAACTAAAAAACACAAATATAAAGTGGCTAATCAATATGCTACTAAACAACCAGTGATCACTGAAGAAATTAAAGTGGAAACAAATAAAGAAAAATACCCAGAAACAAATGAAAACAAAAGCACAATGGTCAAAACCTATGGGATGCAGTAAATGCAGTTTTAAGAGGGAAGTTTATAGGCATACAACCCAATTCTCCAGGCCAAAATACTGGAGTGGGTAGCCTTTCCCTTCTCCAGGGGATCTTCCCAACCCAGGGATTGAACCCAGGTCTTCCGAATTGCAGGCAGATTCATTACCCACTGAGCCACAAGGGAAGCCTCAAGAAACAACAGAAATCTTAAATAAACAACCTAAGCTTACACTTAAGAGAGAGAAGAACAAACAAAACCTAAAGTTAGTAGAAGCAAAGAAATCATAAAGATCAGAGCAGAAATAAATGAAATAGAGACAAGGAAAACCATTGCAAAGATCAATGAAACCAAAAGCTGGTTCTTTAAAAAGATAAACAAAACTGATAAACCTTTAGCCAAACTCATCAAGAAGAAAAAGGGAGAAGACTCAAATCAATAAAATTAGAAATGACTCCACAGAAATACAAAGGATCATGAGTCTAGTATGAGCAACTGTATGCCAATAAAATGGACAATCTGGAAGAAATAGACAAATATTTTAGAAAGGTACGGTCTCCCAGGACTGAACCAGGAGGAAATAGAATATATGAACAGACCAATCACAAGCACTGAAATTGAAACTGTGATTTAAAAAACTCCCAATAAACGAAAGTCCAGGACCCAATGGCTTCACAAATGAATTCTTTCAAACACTTAGAGAAGCGTTATAACCTATCCTTCTGAAACCGTACCAAAAATTTGCAAAGGAAGGAAAACTTCCAAACTCTTTCTATGAGGCCACCATCACCCTTATAGCAAAACCAAAGACGTCACAAAAAAAGAAAATTATGGGCCGACAGTTCATCTCTGATAGATGCAAAAATCCTCAACAAAATGCTAGCAATCTGGATTCAACAATACATTAAAAATATCATACACCATGATCAAGTTGGATTCATCCCAGGGATACAAGGATTTTCAATATTTGCAAATCAGTTAATGTGATATACCATAGCAACGAATTGAAGAATAAAAACCATGTGATCATCTCCATAGATGCAGAAAAAGCTTTTGACAAAATTCAGCATCAATTTATGATGAAAAAATAAAATCTCCAGAAATTGGGCAACGATGGAACATACCTCAACCTAATAAAGACCATATACAACAAGCCTATAAGTAACACCATGCTCAATGTGAAAAGCTGAAAGCATTTCCTCTAAGATTAGAAACAAGACAAGGATGTCCACTCTCACCGCTTTTACTCAACATAACTTTGGAAGTTCTAGCTACAGCAAACAGAGAAGAAAAAGAAGTAAAGAGAATCCAAATTGTAAAAGGGGAAGTTAAACTGTCGCTGTTTGCAGATGACATGGTACTATACACATACACATAAAACCCTAAAGATGCTACCAGAAAACTGTTAGAGCTAATCAGTACATTTGGTAAGTTGCAGTTTACAAAATTAACACACAGAAATCTGTTGCATTTCTATACGCTAACAAGAGTAGTTCTTTTTAGATGATTAACTTTTTTCGTAACTAGTTTTCAAGAGAAAAATTACAAACTAAATAATGTAGAAATGAATTTCCTTCCTCATATTTACATGATTATGTAGCAAAAACTGTTTTCATGCTCAGTTCAGCAAAATAAATTAGATGTTAACAAAGGCTTGACATTAGAAATGTAGCATATAACCACAGTTAACTAGTCTTCAGGCATAAGACATGAAAGGATGGATTCTAAAAGCGGCCAAGTGGAAAGTGAACAGAACAGAAGCATGTGGTAGACAAATATAAGGTCTAGATATACTTCTCCTTCTCAATGAAGGATCTGAGATCCTTCACTCGGGATCTGTTAAATGATTCTGCAACATAAAACAAGACTATTGCACCCTGGGTGTAAAGGAAAAGCAAAAGCATATTTTGGAAATGAAGTGTGGATGGAAGTGATGTATGCTATTTCCAGGCCTGATTCTTAACAATTTCCCAGGCAACTGATGACTCTTTTCTCCTTGAGAACCAAATGCAGACAATTCCAGATTAGGAGCCAAATGTTGAAGACGGTGGAGATGCAGGATGGAAAGAGTCTAATCTCTGAGTGAACCCTTGAAAGAGACCTAACCCAAACACCAGCATTAAACTTTGCTTGAGCAAGAAATTTGCTGGATCATTCAAAAAGCAAGAGAGTTCCAGAAAAACATCTATTTCTGCTTTATTGACTATGCCAAAGCCATTGACTGTGTGGATCACAATAAACTGTGGAAAATTCTGAAAGAGATGGTCATACCAGACCATCTGACCTGACTCTTGAAAATCTGTATGCAGACCAGGAAGCAACAGTTAGAACTGGACATGGAACAACAGACTGGTTCCAAATAGGAAAAGGAGTACGTCAAGGCTGTATATTGTCACCCCGCTTATTTAACTTATATGCAGAGTACATCAAGAGAAACGCTGGGCTGGATGAAGCACAAGCTGAAATCAAGATTGCTAGGAAAAATATCAATAACCTCAGATATGCAGATGACACCACCCTTATGACAGAAAGTGAAGAATAACTAAAGAGCCTCTTGATGAAAGTGAAAGAAGAGAGTGAAAAAGTTGGCTTAAAGCTCAACGTTCAGAAAACTAAGATCATGGCATCCAGTCCCATCACTTCATGGCAAATAGATGGGGAAACAGTGGCTGACTTTATTTTTTGGGGCTCCAAAATCACTGCAGATGGTGATTGCAGCCATAAAATTAAAAGATGCTCACTCCCTGGAAGGAAAGTTATGACCAACCTAGATAGTATATTAAAAAGCAGACATCACTTTGCCAACAAAGGTCTGTCTAGTCAAGGCTATGGTTTTTCCAGTGGTCATGTATGGATGTGAGAGTTGGACTATAAAGAAAGCTGAGCACTGAAGAATTGATGCTTTTGAAATGTGGTATTGGAGAAGACTCTTGAGAGTCCCTCGGACTGCAAGGAGATCCAACCAGTCCATCCTAAAGGAGATCAGTCCTGGGTGTTCATTGGAAGGACTGATGTTGAAGCTGAAACTCCAATACTTTGACCACTTGATGCAAAGAACTGACTCATTTGAAAAGACCCTGATGCTGGGAAAGATTTAGGACAGGCGGAGAAGGGGATGACAGAGGATGAGATGGTTGGATGGCATCACCAACTCAATGGACATGAGTTTGGGTAGACTCCGGGAGTTGGTGATGGACAGGGAGGCCTGGCTTGCTGCAGTCCATGGGGTTGCAGAGAGTCGGACACGACTGAGTAACGAAACTGAAAGTGAAACTGAGCAAGAAATACATTTTTATTGTGTTAAGCTACTGAGATTTTAGGACATATTCATGTTAGCAGCTAGTGTTACATTAACTATAATGTTAATATATATTGCATTAATTATATTAATGTTAATATAATTATATTAATATGGGAAAAAATGAGGCCAACAATGGAGTTTGATTTTGAAAAGGGAATAGGAGGAAAAACAACCACTTCATATATTACTTTAGAAAGATCTATGAAGCTGAACATGGCTCTGCTTTACTTAACTGAAGCTTGAATTAGTCACCAAAAAATCTAAGCCTTGATTTCCTATGTCAAAGTGTTTGCAACAAATCACCCCTACGTCAGTTGCTGCTTACCTTTCCCCAGACTTAAAATTCTGTGGTTCTTGATCATACGTGAAAACTCTAAGTTAATGTTGGATACCACTCAAGTCAGTGGTTTAAAAGTGTTTCTCTAGAGAAAGACCTGGGGTTATTTTTAAAAATCCACCTCGAGATAACTTGCTGGAAAGCTTTGTCCAAAAATATATATAAAACAGGTCTCTGAGTAAAGATGACCTTCGCTTATCCCCTAAAAAATTATTATGAGATCTGTAAGCATTTTTAGAAAAGGATAAAAACAAAAAATTTTCCCCAAATATATCAACGAATTGAAAATACATCTCCTTTAAAACAGTATCAATCGGGGAACAGTGTGAAGAAAGACAAGGTTAGACTCAATCTGAATACTTGAAGAAATAGCCAAAATGTCTTAAAGTACTAACCTAATCCCCTCAGGGGAAATTGTAAATGAAGATCTATCACTTGATTCATTTATAATTAGAATCAGTAATATTCTGGATGTCATTGAAGAGAACAATCATATATTGGCAGGAAAGAATGAGATGATAACCTAAAGGTCACTTTCAGTTCTCTTGTCTATGGTAATTGAGTCTTTGTGATAGAGAACTCAGGGGGAGACAAATGGAGACAATTGCACCTTTTGCATGGAGACCAAATGCCCTTACAGGATAAATTACACAAGTGCTTCTAAGAAACAGAGGTCACAAAGCAGAGTTTTATGATAGAAACCTTATATAACCAGCATGTGATGAGAACAAAGCACAACAAAATATAACCACAATAAAAAACATTTACACTTGAGAATCCTAGCTCAGTGGAACAGTTTTGCAATAAGTTTAGCTCTCAGAAACATCTGGTCCCCTTGAAAGGAGGTTTTTCAGCTAGAACAGAAGTCAGTCTTAAGGACGGGGTGGAGAGTGGGATGGGGAGAGGGTTAGATTAAAGGATATGGAGAGGAGTCTGCTAGTCAGCACTCAGAAAAAAAAAAAAAAAACAACATTATTTTCTCACATAAAAATCTGAATGTCAGAAAGGAAAACATTTTTTTCCCACATAAAAATCTGAATGTCTGTAAAGCCCCTTGCCTGACATCAGCACAGTGCAGAGCACATGAGACACAGCGGTGATGATATGGGATAGAATATAGGTCTTTGTTGTTCAGTAGTGTCGGACTCTTTGCAACCCCATGGACTGCAGCACACCAGGCTTCCCTGTCCTTTACCATCTCCCGGAGCTTGCTCAAAGTCATGTCCATTGAGTCGGTGATGCCATCCAACATCTCATCCTCTGTCAGCCCCTTCTCCTCCTACCTTCAGTCTTTCCCAGCATCAGGGTCTTTTCCAATGAGTCAGTTCTTGGCGTCAGGTGGCCAAAGTATTGGAGCTTCAGCATTAGTCCTTCCAAAGATTATGCCAGATTGATTTCCTTTAGGATTGACTGGCTTGATTTCCTTGCAATGTAGGTCTAATGCTGCTGTAATTTAGGGGTAGTAATAGCTGTTGCCTGAGAAATACTGCTGCTGAGCTGTGCAAATAGAGGTGGGAGCTGGTACTTGATAAGTACTGCACAAGCTTGGGAGGTGAAGCAGGGTGGGAATAAAGTGTCTGGTCTTTGGATATCAGCCAGACCTTGCCTCAAATCTTGATTCTGCTACTAACTAGCTGTTTTAATGTTTAATGTTAATGGCTTAGCTGTTTAATGGCAAGTTTCTTGGCGACTCAGTTTCCTTATCTATAAAAGGGAGATAATAATATGTGCATCACAGAATTTTGTGAGATTTGAATGAGACTGAAAATGTGTAGTGGGATACCCAGGCTTGGTTTACACTGTGCCTGTGACTTGGAATTAAATATATTTGGAGAAGTCTGATGAAACGGTGAAGTAGGCTCTCCAGGAGGCTATTTGTATGAAGAAAAAAATAGGCCTCCAGAAAAGGACCTTCTGAGGGAAGAGCTAACTGGAGCCAATAATGGTCTTGGAGTCAGTGGGGAGGAATGACTTTGCATAGCTTGACGTCTGCCTATTCAATTCTATTCTAGGTGAGTCCTGCACCCCCGTTCATGTCTGTAATTAAAGGGGACAGAGGATTGGGAATACAACCGGACGGGCTCTTTCTCTAAAACCCTGTTAGACTTGGGACACAGGCAACCTCACTCTGGTATTCATCTAAAAGGGTTAGCCAGAATAAAAAAAGAGGGTATTGCTCTCCCAATGAAGCATCAGTCATAATACTTGAATATCTGACGTCTCCAGTGCTATGGTGACTACACATAAGAAGAGCTGCAGTGCCCAGTGACATAAGGTGGCACTTCTTGCCAGTGGTCCCTGCCTGAGAATGTAGTTAAAAGTAGAAGAGGCAGCAGGATAAGTAAACCGTGGGGCTGGAGGGGTTGTGACACCGAGTGAAAGGAGCAGAGGTACTCACAACCAGTGGCAGGCAGTGTGCAGCAGGTGTAGCAGCACTTGTAAAGGGTGGTTAGTGGTTTGTGGTGTGTGGCAGCTGGCAAACAGCAAAGGCACTGGCCGTTATGATAAAAGTTACTCAGGGGAAACAGCAGCAAAATTATGTGTTGACCACATAGCTGACTGTACTGGCTTGTGAGTATGAGCAAAACATCACCTTAGTACTGCCAGGAACACTTTGAGAAGAGAAATGACAGAGTGGGGTTACTTTTCAGTCTTGCAGATGTGGGCAAGAATCCATTTCATGTTAACACCATTAACTTTTATGTGGATCCGGGGAATAGTGAGTCTGGGAAATTCTCTTCAGAGATGAATACATGAGAGGCAATCGATGCCAAACTTCAGTTCCCTTTAATTCTTCTTAAGGGGATGAGCTGGATTCATATATCAGCTCCATCATCAAAAGGACAGAATGCAGCAAATTATATTAATACAACTCTGGTCAAGTTACTTAGTCTTTCTCGGCATGTCACTTTATTAGCAAAATGGGAATAGTATAATCTGCTTTATAGTCCAGAGGTGGCATATCCGACACTGGCATACAGAAAGTATTTAGCAATATTAATTTTCTCCATCTTTGAACAACTGAAGAACTCTACGCAATTAACATCTCAGCACTGACCTAGGTAGGAATTTGGCTAGCTGAGTTGAGATAACTAGAAAGAGTAGAAAAGATTGTGACTCACATCATGAGTTTTGGCTAAGAACTTTTGTTCCCTTCCTCTTATTCAAACAAATGTGAATCTGGCACTATGATTAACATTTTATATATGAAGAAATCGAGGCTTAAAGTTTTCACACAGATAAATTCTGGTTTAGGCAACAAGGTAGACTGAACTAATGCTGACAGTCTCTTATGTTCTTCTCTTCTGCACAACTTCCTTTTTTTTTATTTTAGCAAAATATATACAATGAAAAATTGATATTGTCTACCCACATAGTTGCACAACCATTACCATAAACAAGAACATTTTCATCTTCCCAAACTGAAACTCTGTACCCATTAAACACTAACTTTCCATTCTCCTCCCGACCAGGCCCTGGCAACCACCATTCTAATTTCTGTACATGGACCTGACTCTTCTAGGTACCTCATTTAAATAGGATTGTACAGTGTTTATCCTTTTAGTGACTGACTTATTTCACTCATCATCAAGCTTGTTCCATATTGTAGCATGTGTCAGAATTTCCTTCCTTTTAAAGGGTGAATAATATTAATAATATTTAATAATAATAATATGAAAGGCTGAATAATATTCCACTGTGTGTGTGCGTATATATATATATATATATATATATATATATATATATATATATCAACAGATTAATAATTCAAAAATGTGTCATATATATATATATGAATTATTAATCTGTTGATAGACACTCAGTTTCTCTTTTTGGCTATTATAACCACTGTGTTCAACATTTTTTCAGGTCCCTGTTTCCAATTCTTTTGGGTAGATATCAAGAAGTGGAATTACTAGATTGTATAGTAATTCTAATTTTAATTTTTTGAGGGATTACTGTACCCTTTTCCATAAATGCTACAGGGAACCAGTAAGGCACAGGGCTCCAATTTCTCCACATCCTCACAAACACTTGTGTTTTTTTTTTTTTTTTTTTTTAATTATAACCATCCTAATGACTATTCTAAGAGTTTGTACCAATGCCTAATAAGATCAGGTAATGGGAAACTAAGAAAAGAATCACAGAGGACTTATACCTATGTGTTATTTGTAAATTGCTTGTTGTATTTAAGTCAAGTTAGTCATCTTGAATGCAATACATTTAAAAATGTGATTCAGTTCATCTGACCTAGCATCTGTCTGTAGATTTACAGCTACCTCTGTTTCAGTTGTTGTTTTTGAAAAAGCTGAAATGATTTATTTTCTGGATTGCATTTATAAAAATAAAAAAAATAGCATAATTATAAAATTCACTTGAATTTTCTTTGGGTGGTGGGTGGGTGGATTAAATCAGTAGATTAAGCTGTAGCCATCTGATTATATTTTGTTTCTTGGTGTCACATATCATTCTCCATATTTTGTCTAGATTTCAATTGTAGTAGCAAGTATTTGGCAGTAAAACAAAAGGCTCTTCCCCAATCTCAAAATCTTAAGAATATGATAAATTCAATGCAATTTCCCCAACAAATACGATAATGCCTCTTTTGAAGTTAAGGTCCTGTATTTATATTAATAATCCTATTGCCCTATAGAGCTTCCCAGGTGGCACTCGCAGTAAAAGAATTTGCTTGCCAATGCAGGAAACAGAAAGATGTGGGTTCAGTCCCTGGGTTAGGAAGATTGCTTGGAGAAGGAAATGGTAACCCACCACTCCAGTATTCTCATCTGGAAAATTCCATGGACAGAGAAGCCTGGTGGGCTGTAGTCCATGGGGTTGCAAAGAGTCGACATGACTGAGCACACACGTGTACAGGTTTATTGGCCTATAAAAATATACATTTTCATATTAAAATGGGTTTTAATTATACTGGTTGCAGACAAACAAAGCAAATTTTTTATAATTACAAGAGGAGTGTTGAGGAAACGGAATGGAGTCTCTTTTGATGACATTAAATTCCAGTGATCCAGAATTTACTGGCTGTGTGAGACTCTGAATAAGAAATCTTTGTGGAACTTAAAAAAAGTAAACTAGAGAATACAATCCTTACATTCCAGTTATGAAATAAAGACTGCTGAGAAACTTTTAGTATTAGGGGCCTCTAAGAATAGGTGCTTGTTTAATGTTAGTCCTCTTTTCTCCCCCTTACACTTTAATTTTCATCTGTGTTATATGACAACTATCCAGAGGAACATTTTATCCTGATTACCATATTTCTTCCCTTTTCATTTCCTTTGGCACAAAAACACTGAATGTTTAACTTTAAAGCATGAATTGATATGTATGTGTATGGGTTTTTCCTCAAGGAATAAATTTAATTTAATTAATAACTTCAAAATCCCTTGGGTGACATGAAATATGCATAGTTATTATAAGCCAATTGTATGGCAGGGCTCTGTGGAGGAGATGATTCAGCAGGAGGTAGAGACAGATAACATATGTGCAAATGGAAGTTAGAACCTGAGCATCAATCCAGGAATGAAGGGTGCTAAGCTGGTCTCAAACAACTTGCTGTCACCCAGGTGTATTCACGTTAAGCCAAGGCAAAGCTACAAGCTTGTGGCAGATGACTGGTCCAGTTCCTATTAAGACATCTTACTTCTTGTTTCAGGCATTTGTGGAACAGCAACATTGGTGTGCTGGCTGTAAATAAACTGGATTTTAGAACAGCCACATTTACAAGCCAAAATCAATAGGAAGGATTTGCTATTACAAAGCACTTGCGACCATCAGTGTTCTCTTTTAAGTGGCAATTTTTCCCAGTGCATTAAAAATGTGATTTGATTTACAAATAGGTGATTTTAAAAATAGGACTTGAGAACTGAAAAGTACCTCAGACTTCACCTAGTACGACATCATCATTTTACAATTAAAGAAAGTGTAAAAGAGGCTGCCGAAGGACAAACAACTTTCCCAACGTCAGGAAATTCAACAAGTTGGAATTGCCAACTTCCTGACTACTAGGGCAGGGCTCATCCCAAGAGGCCATGTCATTGATTTCCAAAAGGGTTATTTCTATGCACTTAACTCAAAAAAAAACTGCTACCTTTCCCATCTAATGCCTAACCTACTTCAGAACTGTTCCTTGGTAATTTTACAGTTTGGCCCAGAGTATTTGTACATGGACACTCAAAAATTCACCAAGCAACTATTTTCCTAATCTTAATAATGATGAATAGCACTCACTGTGTGCCAGGTACTAATCGAAAGATTTTCCATCAGTTAACTCACAAAAGTTCCCATGAGAAAGGAACTATTATCCCCATTTTACAGATGAATAAATGAAGCCCAGAGTAAATAGTTAAACAACTTGTCCAGAATGTACGTGGTTGATAAGTGACAAATTTGCGATTTGAACACAGTCAATATGTGCACTTAATTATTATATTTCCTCTCAGAAAACTGCTATCCTATACAACCACTTCTCTATAACAAGGATAAGTATATGTTCCTTGTGGCCACATGAAAATAATTTGCTGAATATAATATCTGACCTTTCTTTATGGTGGCAGGGAAGAGCCAAAGGCACCAGGTGTGACCTAAACTGAACTGCAAGCACTTCAAAAATGAGGCCATCTTGGAGAAGGCATGTTAGATTTTCTGAAGTTTCATTACACTTCAAGAAATACCGCATCCTTCAATTACTTTAAATGTAGGTCTTCAATATGGAAAGAGCATGCAGTCTAAGTAAAACTGAGCAGTTACTTGAAGTCAGGTAAAACAAACAGGCCATTATTTCATAAATGACATTTTAATTATCACCAGGAGGCCATTAAAAATGCATCATGGCAGTTTGCTTGGTTCCTTTTGGAAAGATAATATTGACAAACTGCTATGAAACTGCAGTTCAGAAAACAGTGTAAATTGAGATGGGTAATAAAACACACATTCACTTGCATACCCTAAAGCAATGATGAACAATTTAAAGAGAGAAGACAAAGTTAAAATTATGCTTTTCCTTTTCAGAGAAAGGCAGAAGAAAAAGTCATTTGCAGAAAGACTGTTAGGTCTGCAAATTTATTACTGATGTGGATTACTTGATGTGCTTAGCATAGTAATTTAAAGATTCAGTCATCCAAGCACGAGCCACTGAGTTGCCAAGTGTCCTTGAATGCCAGTGTTGCCTTGTTCTCACTCCAGAAGATTGTCTTGTTAGTCACCTCTAGTCTGGGGGGTTCCAAGAGAATGATTTAATTCTGGAGATGACCCTGGGTCTCACTGAGGGTGACTGACGTAACTCCAGAAGCTGTGATCATCTTTATAAATTCCACAGCTTCCTCCCTAGGTGATGATTGGACATAAGGAAGTTTTTTCCTATTTAACTTTTACTTAAAATTGAAGTTCCTATTGCTTATCATGTCTGGTTTTCCTTATGAATGAAGCATGTACAAATACTTTTTGCCAGGGATGTGGGTCATCACTTTGGATACCACAGGAAAACCATTCAAGCCACTCATCTTTTATCTCTTTCCTCTAGGAAATACTTTTTGTATTTGTCTCTTTGACAAACCAAAGAGGAAAAGCTGTGGTGACTGATTCCATTATAGATTAACCACATAAAATAAAATTCTTGAGCTATCCTCTAGGGGCAATACATAAAACGTAAAGAACAATGATAAGAATATAAGAATCAGGGAAATATAGCAAGACAAAGATGCTATAAACAATAAAAATAAGAGTAATGAAACCTCTTAAAATTAAAATATATATATAATGGATAAAATTTAAAGACATTTAATTGAAGAATTGAGTGGCAAGAACAAGGAAATTCCTCATATCAGGGAGCAAAGGGACAAAGTGAGAGAAAACATGAGCAAAGATGGATGACTTAGAGGATCAATCCAGAAAGACCTCATCTGATTAATGGGTGTTCAAGATAGACTAGCAAACACAAGGAAAGACATTTTTAAAGAAATATAAAAAATAATATTTTCCAAATTTGAAAAGCCTTTTTTTTTTTCCCCAAATGGGAAGGATGCACTGCAGGCCTAACACAAACATATTTTTTAAAAGTAATATATGCCAATCTATGGTGAAATATTAGAACACCAGGACAGGGGTTCAACGAATTTTTCTCTTTTTAGGGCCAGGGAATAAATACTTTAGGCTTTGTACACCATAAAGTCTGGCAACTGCTCTATTCTATTGTAGCACAAAAACAACCATGGACAACACATAAATGAATGAATTTAGATGTGACTGGAAAATTCTATCGGGCCTTTTGTTTTAGAATTAGTATAATCTGGTAACCAATAAGGAGGCATCAATAATTACTGAGCATACATCACTCTTCCATGAGTTTTCTTTTGAAGATGACCAACTACTGCTTATCTTCCAAATGGGGAGGAAATTAAGGTATTGGCAGGAGATTATGTTTTGGGCTTGATGTCTCTGAACACAGAAGCAGAACATATTTGCAATGGAGTAAGCAAAAGTCATCTTCCAAAATTTAAGCTATTCCATAGTTTCAAACTTTCACACCTAGGTGAAGTGAAAATTGTGCAATGTCTTGAGAACTTCTGTTCTTATGTATATCCTTGATAAGGATATGAATTTTCAAATTCAGCCTCCAAAGATTGTATCAGACTCAGGGTTTTGAGTGGGTGAATACTTAGAATCCATGTTTTTAACACATTTGCAAGTATTTAGTAGCTCTGGCTTAAAAGTGTATTAATAGGACTGCACAAACTTAGTCAATACCCTCTTTTAATCTATATATACACCACTTCACTTATATCTTCCTCTTTAGAGTTCATAAGTATTCTTGACTCTGCTATCAGTATATAGGATGAACCATGAAGCTCAGATATAAGCTTGTCATTTTTAAGATAATGTACTTAAATTCGACAGAGGATGAGATGGTTGTCTGGCGTCACCGTCTCAATGGACATGAGTTTGAGTAAACTCCGGGAGTTGGTGATGGACTGGGAGGCCTGGCGTGCTGCAGTCCACAGGGTCACAAAGAGTCGGACATGACTAAGCGACTAAACTGAACTGAAATCAAATTCTACAATTTAATTCCTGACTCTCTGTTATACTGTTCTATTTGATTTGGGCAACACTTTTCATAATTTTTCTGCACCAGTTTGGTGCCATGATGCTTGGAGTCAGAGTAAAAACAAATTATCTTAATGCAAAACTATATATAACCTGTGGAAAGGCAAATAATTAATTGTGTCTAAATTTAAAGTGGCATTTGATTTCAGTATAAAAGTCCATTCAAGAAATTATACTGTCTTCTGAAATTATCTTTCTTTCTAAACCATGTATGCTGAGATTTCTATTTACTTTCTCATTTAACAAGTTTAATAACTGCATTTTAAAGAGTAGAGCTTCTTGTTTTGCACTCTGCTACCTAAGCTGCTAAAGAACAAGATTCAGAGAGATTATTATCAAATGTGAGTTTGACCTAGAATATAGAGATTTATTTCCCTTCTATGTTGTTTTCCTCAAAAGAAAATTAGGCACTTAGTTCTATATACATAGTGCAATCAGTTAGTGTAATGGGAATTATTTTTTTACTTACTGTAAAGAACTAAAATTTTTATACTGTAAAGCACTAAAACAGAAGGATGTGTGATGAGGTACTCAAAGATTAAGGATGGATTAGGTAAAAGTAGAATTTTGGGAAGCAGAAAATATCCTGACTGTGTGTCCTGTATATGTCAGTAGGCTTTCACAAGGGAGTGCATATGGTTAAAAACACTAATATATTCCTGAGTAAAGTGATGGGTCAGAGAGGTTATTTGCTCCTAGGACTCTTTAAATCCGTAAGAATTATAACTCCAAAGTGTCTTTGTAATTCAGTTTTCCTGTTGAATTATGGATAGTGATTAAAACAAATGTGCATGAGTCAGGATTAAAGCCGATACTTTTTCCTACTGGGAAATAAGCTCTACAATGATAGGGACTTAGTCTCATTCACTGTTGTTTCTTCAATTTCTAGAGCAGAACAACTGTGTTAAAAATATCTGTATCATCAAGGAAAGAAGGAATGAAAGAAGAAAGGAAGGAAAGAAGAAACTGGGAAGATGCCATAGCAGTGAGTTAAGGTTTTAGAGAAAAGGAATGGAGCCCTGTGAATAAAATGATCCTTCCATTTAGGTATTGGCTGTCATATCAGTAGTAGATGATGACAAGACAAGAACGTCCATGAACTTCCATTCTGAAGGATACAACAGACACAGTAAAATGTGGTGAAGGCTGTTTCAAGGATATAGACTAAATACTACAGGAACAGAGCAAAAGAAATCTTTAAAATTAGCTTTTGGTATTATTAGTTTTGACTGCCAACTGTTTATTAAAGTCATATTGCAGGTGATGTCTAACACTCCTTTTTGAGAGTTATTAGAACATTTATTGAAGATGAATGGGGCATCCCTCATAGCTCAGTCAGTAAATCATCTGCCTGCAATGAAGGAGACTGGGTTCAATTCCTGGGTCAGGAAGACCCCTAGAGAAGGAAATGGCAATCTGCTCCAGTATTCTTGCCTGGAGTATCCCATGGACAGAGGAGCCTGGCAGGCTACAGTCCATGGGGTCGCAAGAGTCAGACGCGACAGCGACTAAAACCACCACCACCATTGAAGATGAATAATAAAACTAGCATCATTTTTCTTGTTTACCAGTTACTTCCAGAGCCCTGCTTATTATCGAAATGTCAATAAGAAATCCTAAACTTGAGCCAGTATCCAAATGTAACAGTTCTCAGTTGAAGCCTCACAACAGATACATGGATGAGTTGATCACTTAATAAGGAGTCAGTGTGTAGTATAAGCTCGCCCTCAGGGAATTGTACAGAGCATATTTTAATCTATATTTTAGCCAGAAATCTGGGTGTGTTCATGTATGTCACACATATGAGTGCATCCTTCCTGTGTGCAGAAGTGAAAACAATTATCTGGAGAACTGCCACACTAGGGAAATGTCTATTTTAGGATGCAATACAAGTTTGAGAGAAAATTCTTTAACTAGGAATTGCTCCTAAGTTATTGGTAGAGGAGAGGCTAACCAAAGAGAGAAATCTGACAAATATACTGGTAGGAGAGAAGATCTGACTTTAGTTAGTTACATCAAGTCTAATGAATTATTTGGTAGCACTGAGTAATTCCTGGGCATATTTCAATTTAAGAAACACTCATTCTGTTATTTTTATTTAATATTATGAAATGTTCTAAGATTAATGATAATCTAATGGATTTCTGTAATGAAATCTAACATAAAATAGCTAAATTAAGTGAATTCCTCTGGGAGCCTCATGGCTAATTTTAGAAAATTTGGGGCATAATGCTATTGAGTCCTAACTTGAAATAGAGTCATAGGCACTATGTAGTGAACCAACTCAACTCCCTCATGCAGAAAGCTAAAGAAATCATAGTTTTCTTAACCCAAAGATTTCAACTGAAGAACTCAGGCAGTGATACAAGAAAAAGAGAAATAAAGGGTGAAGACCATTCACATATCATTTAACAGTTCAAATACAGGTAGACTCTTAAGATGAAACAACAGTCCTCATAGTAACTCTCATCCTCATTTAACTGTAAGTGCAACTGATCTTGAATAATTTAGTCCCTTAATAGCTAAATTGACATTTACTGTAGCACAAGAGAACAAGGCTTTTAAAATATCAGGTGATTTTGGTTTTGCTTGAACATATCTTTACAAGGTTTCTTCTGAAAATCTCTAATTCAATAGTCCAAGAATCTTTATGACATCTGACACTCTGTTTTTCTTTCCCATACAGAATTATTTACTTGGTAAAATTTGCTTAAGTCTACTCAATAACTAAAGAAAAACAGGTATGTAGCATTTCTTCATGTTTTAATTGCTGTATTAATTGATATAGACTATAAGTAAAAAGTCTATTGTAACAACTGCTTGTAAATGCTAAATTATTTTGGACTTAACTGTCTTCCTGGGATTGTCTTTGAAGAAGAATGGCTCAACATCAAATAGATTGGCCTGCACATTAATTCAACATACATTTACTGAATGTGTTTCATGAGTACATTATGTTGGAGTCTAGGGATACCATGGCAAATAAACAAACAATATGCCTTCAGAGTTTGTATAGTTTAGTGGCTGTGAAAATAAAGACTTGGAATAAGGTGTGGAGAAGTCAGTGAGAGTGGTTTAGGATAGAGAGCACTGAAAGTATATTTGTTATTTGGGGAAAGCTGCCTGGAGAAGCAGGCTATAAGTGGAGTCCTGAAAGGAAGAAAGAATTAATCTGGTAAAGGAACATAGCAAGGAGATGACTGTATGAGAGGAGTCCAGACAGAAAGGAAACTGAGTTATGAGAGGGTATGGTTCATTTGGGAAAATACGGTGGATAAAAGCTGAGTGTCTGAAGCAGAAGAGGTGGAGGAGAGGTCATGATACTGCAAACAAGAGCCAAGACAAATAAACTTTACTTAGGAGTTTGAACTTCATTCAGAAGGGTAAGAGGAGCTCTTCAGCTTTTTTAAGAAAGGAAATGAAATGACAGGCTTGGTACTAGAGGAAGATCACTCTCGTTACAGTGTGGAGAATGAATTAGAAACTGGCAAGTATGGAAACAGGGAAACTGGCTAGGACATATCTTCTAGATTTGGAAAAAGATTCTGGTCACCTAAATTAGGAAAGCCATTTGGAAGTGAGATTGCAAGTGGGTTGCATTATAGAATTATTGAGGAAGTAAAACTGCTCATATGCAGTGTTTGGTTATTTGGAGTAAAGGAGAAGTAAAGCCAAATTTGATTAAAAAAATTTTTTTTTTTTTTGGCTTGGGAAACTAGGTGCCATTCACAGGGACAGGTTAATATCTCAGGAGAACCTTGGAAGATGATGATGAGTTAGTTTCAAACAGATTGAGTTGAATTCTTATGGAATATCCAAATGGAGATATTAGGAAAGCAATGAATTCATGGGTCTGGCATTCAGGAGCGATCAGGGATGAAAATATAGATTTGGTATAATTAAATGAATATCAAATTGATATATAACAGTTGAAAAGGGAGCTAAAAATACTGATATATTTGTGTTGCATGGATTTCTGGGATATGACTTTGTATTTGAACAGCACTAAAATCTATTCTGGTAAAAATAAATTTTTGGAAATGAAGGCTGTCATAAATATTTTTTTCTGATTTATATAAAATCTGATTCCTTGCCTATTCATTATTCCATTTCTACTTTTGCATATGTTGAGGATGCATTTTCATGTTCATTAAAACTATTTCAAGACCTGCATTAAAAAAAAAAATGTAACCTAGTGTGTGAAGTAAGCCAACATCTCCCTAACTCATTCAATCAATTAACATTTCATCCGTCTCCTCAGTCTCTATGACAAATATCCAGAGTTCAGGAGGTAAGAAAGTCCAGAAATAATAAAATAGACAAGTCTGAATAAAAATAAGATTTTGATAAAGACAGAAATAATGATTTTTAATACTTAAATGCCACCAAAACAATGTTACTGTTTCTTTCACTCTACTATTCCAGTGAACAATAACACTTACCTGTAAAGGCAGAAGTAGTTATGTGGAACCTCTAGCTGTGGAATGAATACTGTAGTACACCCTGTCCGGCATCAAGTAATTCCTGTGTCCAGGTCTCAGGTGCTCCCCTAGTTTATATCTGGAGCCCTTATCCAGCTTAATACTGAATAAGACTTCACTTTCCTGTTTGCCCTTCCTGTCTGAGGATGTCACAGGGCATTTTCTTTCTGAGCCCTGCTTTTACCAGAGAAACCCTTTCAGATGAACTTTGAACTAGGGTCTTTTCCTGCACAGAACAAAGAATTATCCACAGAACTTGAGGGATGAATCAGAACTCTTTATGTCCAATGCTTACATGCCGAACATTCCATCCTGACTTCTAAATGCCAAGGAGTTGATCTTTTAAAACTGGCCTTGATTTTTTTGTTAAAGACCAATGAGATAGGATACCTTTTTGTAAATATCTAGGCAACTCCTTCAAAAAAAAGTTATTATTCCATCAATTTTTTGAATTTATATAGATAAATGCATGAAGAATTGAGTTTATCTCCTCTCTGATCTTCAAAAACAAACTAAAATGCTCATAGAAGAATAAAGAAACAGAAAAAGAAGAGGAAAGCAGAGAACAGCAGATTCAGGATGACAGCACAATTTTAGAGGAAAAAAAAATAGATGGAGGAGAGTTAATTAACTTTGGCAGAAATAAGAAACAGAAATCTAGAGCCTTTAGATAGTGATTAAAGAGGAACCATCAGTTCTTACTATGGACCCCATAAGTGCACATGGGCTGAAGTACAAAGCTGAAAACAGGAACGTTAAACAGAAGTTTGCTCACTGAAACTTTGGACTTGTCAGCTCCTGTCCTTTATTCTGCTCCCGGAATACAGGCACTAGGCATACACCCCAGGCAGGAGACTAGAACACTCATCTCTGGAGAAACTGAATGGCCCTAGGGAAAGACCTGCTATCACCAAAGTCTGGAGGTGTTCCCTTTCACCCTGAAGAGAACAAAACTGCAGGCCAGTCCCTTTGAATGAAGCCCACCAGTCAACAGCCCTCTTCCTCAACAAGAAAGTGAAAGTGAAAGTCACTCAGTCGTGTCCAGCTCTTTGAGACTCCATGGACTACACAGTCCATGGGATTCTCCAGGCCAGAATACTGGAGTGGGTAGTTTTTTCCTTCTCCAGGGGATCTTCCCAATCCAGGGATCAAACCCAAGTCTCCGGGATTGCAGGCAGATTCTTTATCAACTGAGCCACAAGGGAAGACAGAGAATACGGAGTGGGTAGCCTATCCCTTCTCCAGGGAATCTTCATGACCCAGGAATCGAGCCGGGGTCTCCTGCATTGCAAGCAGATTCTTGACCAACTGAGCTATCAGGGAAGCCCCAACATGGGGAGGTGTAAATCCTCTAAACTATAACTCACCATTTCACATTGGAATATACACAGCCAACAGTTACTTGACTTCTGTAAATCCTCAAACAAGAGATCAAAAGAAACAGAAAAGTAGAAACTGGGAGAAGTGATTGTTCTGGAAACAGAAAGAAAATGTTTTAAAATAGAGATGCTATATCCATTAAATAAAACCATAATGCCATAAAAAAAATAAAAAAGATTGAAGCAAGAAGGAGAAAAAGAAACTTAGGAATTATCCTATGCATCTGTGTAGACAACAGTATGTCCTAGTATTTTGTAAAGTTTTGGAAATTCAATATTATATATATAATTAGAAAACTAAGGAAATGCTAAAATGAAGTTATTAATTCATAGGAAAAATATAGATAAAATTATAGTATATAATTTGTCTTAGAAGTGAATAATAATTACACAATCATAATAAAATAAATCATGAGTTAATTTAATGAAAAACTGTGACCACCCATAAGGGGAAGAGGGAGACATAGAGTGTGTATATGGTAAAGAAAGCTAAAGATTCATATACTAGATTAGGAATCAAAATTCAATTTCTAAAATTAATAAAACAACACAGCAGTACAAGGATAATATTTATTTTTAAATATGTAATCACAGATTGAATTATTTTGGAATTTGAAAGTGATTGCCTTGAAGGAAGAGAATATGGGTTGGTGACAATGATAGTAGGATATTTTATATCAAATATCAGTTTTTTTTTGTGCTATTTTACTTTTACAATATGTTCATATATTATTTTGTCAAAATAAAAATAAGTAAAATATATTTATCTGGCAATACTTTATAGAAAGATGCAAGTTTAATTCTTGGATCTGATTTATCACTCTTATGTTTTAGAGTAAAGCCAATGTATATTTTAATAAGCTAAACATTCCTCTCAATTTTCCCAAAGATTTGAAAATGCAAGTTATTTGGCAATCATTCACAATAAACTTTTTCCAAAGAATATTCTCAGCATTCTTTCTGAAATTCACCTGCTGAGAACCAGCATGTAGTATGTTTTATTAAAAGGTCTTAGAAATCCTAACTTAGCTCAGGAAATTTGGTTGATCACTTTGAGATACTGCAAAAATCCTGTTTTCTTTCAGTATGTATGAGCATTCTAAAGAGACATTCAAATTTTGCATCCCTACTGGAGGCTAAAGTATTTCAACTTCTTAAATTTTAATGATTGAATGTTTTGAACAATGATATCCCCTTAGAAAATTACTTTCCCAAACTTTCCTTTTTCAAAGCAAAGAAATCCAAATCTTTATGCTTCATGATGCAACCTGTGAGAAATAGTATCAGACTTTGAAGGTTTACACTAGAGTAAAAAGGACAATTAATACAAGCAGAAAATATTAATTTTGGGTCATCTGTGTATCATTTGGGCTTCTTCGTATCCACACATAGTATAATGGGTATAAAAAACTGCCTTTTCCTTGGAATGATTAGGCAAGCAAGCCAGAGACCTACTTAGGTGAATCTCTTAGATTTGAACACAAGGAATTATTAGTAGTTGTTTTAAGGAGTTGAAAGGTAACTCCACTATATTCTAGCTTTTGCATTTCAAATGCTGGAAAAATGTGACCCTTTCTTCTCTCAATCCCTCCTCTCAATGTATTATAATTCCCAGAAAACTAAATATATTTCTCCCCATTTATAAGATTTCTTGTCTTGGATACTTTGAAGCCAAGACTTTGAGAACATCTGGTTTAGTCTTCATACTCAAAACTGAGTAGAAACACTTTGTTTCTTTTATCTATGGGCATTTTTGTTTAAATCTAAAGCATTTTCACAAGCATCAAACAAAGGACAGGGATGAGAAGTGCAGGCAAAGTGATATATGAGAGAGGCGCCACATCAGCAAATGTCAATCGGGGAAAATATCTCCCCATGAAATACTTTTCTCTGCTTATTTTGATCATTTACATAGATAAACCTTTTCTATCAAATACATCATTAGTCAAAATTAAACATATATAGGTTAGGAACACCATTTTCTTTTTTATTATTATTATTTTATTTATTTTAGTTGGGGGCTAATTACTTTATAATATTGTAGTGGTTTTTGCCATACATTGATATGAATCAGCCATGGATTTACATGTGTTCCCCATCCTGAACCCCCCCTCCCACCTCCCTTCCCATCCCATTCCTCTGGGTCATCCCATTGCCCCAGCCCTGAGCATTTGTCTCATGCATCAAACCTGGAATGGTAGGAACACCATTTTCAAAAGAAATCTCATTATCACATAGATTTTGTTCATTAGATTTCATTTATTATTTGCCTTCAGCTTCAGGAGTTGCAATTAATTGATTAAACAAGAATTACAAGAAGGGGAAAAGTTAATGGTGATTTTTTTAAGAGCAATCTGATCAAAGCTTTAGCTCCCTGACTTTGAAAAGCCAGCTTCTTTCACAATAAGCAATGCCAGTTACTGGTTGCTAGGTGTAGGGACTCATTCTTTCAGTCATCAAAGACCTCCTATATTTTTTCCAATTAAAGTGACAGAAACACTGAAGAGTGCCAAGAAATCCAATAATCAATATTTTACAAAAGTTTGAGCTGAACAAGGCATAGGATCTGGCTCAAAGGTAAAAGAAATATTAATTTTCTTGTACATAATTAACTTAAATGGTTTCCTAAAAAAGTAATGACAGGAGATTCTTTAATATCGGTTCCTCAAAAGTTAAAAAATGAGCCTGTTGCTTTCTAGCTCTATTAAATAACTATTCTGGGGAAATCTTATCTAGGCTGGTGACCTTAATGTCATTTCTGATGAGACAATAAGACAGATATGAAGGCCATTTATAAGAAGAGTGACCTTGAAATGGAACAAAAATCTCAAAGAGTGAAGCTTTCTTGATTTAGGGAGATTCTCGTAGATTACATTTCTATTTTCTCAAAAGCTACAAAGAAACATATAAAAAGAGACTCATTCAAATACTTAATATTTGCTGAATACCTACTATATGCCAGGTAGTGTTTTAGGCACCAGAAATACAGCAATGGTCAAAAACATAAACAGGAACTTCCCTGGTGGTCCAGCGGTTAAGAATTTGCCTTGCAATGCAGGGGACACAGGTTCAGTCCCTGGTCCACAAAGTAAGACACCACATGCCATGGGGTAACTAAGCCCATGCACGGCAAGTATTGAGCACATGTGCTTTGGAGCCTGTGCAAAGGGAGTCTGCCACAACTGGAAAGACTGTGTGCCGAATGAAAGATCCCACGTGACACAACTAAGACCTGAAACAGCTGAATAAATAAATATTTAAAACAAACAGAAAACACAAACAGTCCCTGATCTTGTGGAGCTTGTAGATTTGTCAGGTAGATTGGAACTAATGAAATAACATAAAGTTGAATGCATGATTTATTTATCTACATATCCATCTATTTGGGGCTTCCCAGATGGCTCAGTGGTAAAGAACTTGCCTGCCAATGTAGGAGATGCATGAGACGCGGGTTTGATCCCTGGGTCAGGAAGATCCCCTGGAGGAAGAAATGACAATCCACACCAGTATTCTTGACTGGAAAATCCCATTGACAGAAGAGCCTGGTGGGTTACAGTCCATTGGGTCACAAAAGTTGGACATGACTGAGCCCAAGAGCAAATGTATCTATCCATCCATCCATCTATTTATCTAGACATCCAGAAGAAATAGATTGATTACAGGATTTCAAATGAAGTGACTTGGCATGCATGCATGCAGGCATAGGATTTCCATGGCAGCATTACAGACTAAAGGAGCCAAGAAAGATTTCTTGAAGAAGTGGACCTTGAGCAAGTGTCTAAAAGGATGAATAGGATTTCACTAGGCAAAGAACTATTGGGGAGAGGGGAATATGGGTAGGAAAAGTTCTTTAGACAAACAGGACGATAGGAATGATGATCCTGAAGTGTTAGGAAATAAGATGCATTTAGAGAACTGGGAGCAGGTATCTGTGGGCAGGGAGATACCTGGTGGGCAGGAAGAGCCTATCAAGAGATGACAATGCTCTAGAGATGGGTACAAACTAGAGGAGCTTCCTTAGGTAGTGTGAATGGTAAAGAACCTGCCTGCCAATGCAGGAGACATAAGAGATGGGGATTTGATCCCTAGGTCGGGAAGATCCCCTGAAGGAGGGCATAGCAACCCACTCCAGTATTCTTGCCTAAAGAATCCCATGGACAGAGGAGCCTTGCGGGCTATAGTTCATAGGGTCGTGGAGTCAGACACAACTGAAGCAACTTAGCATGCATACATAAACTAGAACCTGAAGGGTTGAGGGTCGTGCTAAGGATTTTGGTCTCCCCTTTATTGTTCATTTGTTTAAATTGACTGATTTACTGATTTTTTTTCCCTTACACTGAATTCCATTATTCCACGTATCACCATGGGCAAATATTCTATTATACTGAATGAAAATCTGTTCATTAGACTAGACATATATTCTAATGTAGTGAATGAAAATTCATTCAGTAGACTAAATATGTATTAAGCACCCATTCCCTGGGCCATACACCACTCTAGGGATTGGGAAGATAATAGTGAACCAAATAGATTTAAATCCTTGTGAAGTTTACATTTATGATCAAGAAGACAGAGAATGATATAAATAAGTAAAATATATTTGGTTAGATGTTAAGTGCTACAGAAGAAAAAAACGATGCAGGGAATAGGAGCAAGAAGTATAAGAAACATGCATTTGCACTTGAATGTATCCTTGCTGATCCTGTTTTGTTTGAATACATTTAAATTCATGTAAATGGTATTGTGCTATAGATCTTATTCAGTTTCTTATTTTTTCAACCGTGTCCTTATTAAGAACCGTTCATGTTGCTAGGAGTACATATCATCTGCTGCTCCTGTTACATAACGCTTCACATGTCCCCATCATGTTTTATGTATCTATACTTTCAATGATGGAAAATCAGATAGTCTCCAATTACTTATTCTCCTTATTTTCAAGAGCAAAGCTCAACCATGGATCCATGGTTTTCTGTATGTACATGTGTGACAGTGGGGAGAAAGTAACAACAGAAGGGAAGCAGAGCTAGCTTTGCATTTTGAAAAGATAACTCTGGATGCAATGTGAAAACTGGAGGCAGAAAGTCCAGACTAAATGTAAATAAACTATTTCAGAGACTTATTGCAGCAGTCCAGGAAGAAATACTGTATCTTACACTAGGTTGATAGTAACGGTGGAACTGAAGAAAAACAGAATGATCCAAACAATGTTTAGAAAGTAATGCTGATATACTCTGGTGATAAAATGGATATGGAGGTGAGGAATAAGGATATGTCATGAGTGACTCTTAGCATTCTAATATAAGCAAATGAATGGATAGTCATTCACTAAGATATACACACTGAAACATGACCCTTTATAGAGATAGAATGGCCCTAATACTGGTTAACATATAAAATGACATAGTGAAATGTTATTTAACCATTCTGGTAGTAAGATTCATAATACCTACTTACGTCCTACTAACTGCACTAGGGGTTTAACAGTCTAGTAAAGAGACAACAAACTAACAACCAAAATATTGTAACTCTATAATTACTATGATGAAGACTATAGGTGGGCTCATAGAGTAAAACATACTGGGGAGGAATAGAATTTCACCAGGTAGACCAGGAGGAGAGCAGAGGGAAGTCCAAGCACAAAGGCATGTTGGTGCATATGAATGAACTAATTTAGGACAACTTCAAGGAATTTGCACTTCAAGGCAGAACTCAGTGAAGTGATGTGGGAAGGGGGGTGGTGGTGAGATTGCCAGGAGTGAGAGGGGCCATATTCTACAGCATAAAAAGAATTTTATGGAGAAGCTGGCGGAAGTTATTTGAGCAGAGAAGTAACATGATTAGATGAGGAAATTAGATTATTCTAGCACCAAGAAAGAAAAACAAGTAAGGACACATTCTCTATTCTCTGAGATGGTGAGACTATGAAGTGACAGGGACATTGGGAATAGACCAGTAGACCAGAGGGGACACATTAATAAGATGTTATTTTGGTGTTAGAAGTGGAAAGACTTGATGATTATCTGAATGTTGTAGGGAATCAGGATGACATCTTGGTTTCTGACTTTAGCAGCTGAGTTAATAGCTATGACACTGAATGATATTGGGATTACAGATGGGATAGAAGTTTTGAGGAGATGGCTGTGTGCTCATTTTAGGAGAATTTTAGTTCATGTCTTTTTGAAGCACAATACAGATGGAGGCTGTATTTAGGTTTCAACCTAGGAACTAGGTCTGAGTTGGGGAGTTGGGGCTACAGATTCAAGAGGAGTCAAGTTAATCGGTGTATATAAAGACTGAGAAAAAAGAATTAAGGTTAAACTTTGTGAGGCCAAGCAAAAGTGAATAACACACAATGAGTAAAGATTATAAGCATAGAACTGAACCAGGAAGAGAGAGAGAGGGTGAAAGAGACAGAGTAATCAACTGAGGGAGAGAGATAGAGACAGAAGCAGGGACAGACAGACAGCGTTGATACACAGTATTTCATATGTATATGTAAAATATTCTAATGTCTGCACTATTTTCTCTTAGATGTTTCTCATTGTATGCTAGTTTTGAAATATTCTCTAAAATGCTATTCATGCAAACATTCTCTAAAATGTTACTAGTTTACTAGTTTACCTCTGGTTTCTCTTTTACATCCCAGTTCAATTTGTCTTTGCATGTGATAGCTTACTTTTAATGAAGAATTCAGGTTTATAGGGTTTGGATTTTATGGCATCAATAAAGTTTTAAAATATAGTTAAAATGACTGCTCTATAAAATTTCCCCTTGTCTTGCAGTTTACATGCCCTTGGATTCTGCTTAATATACCCCATCCATAATTTCCTTGACATTTTCTGCTTTCTTTGCATCTGTTTTCACATATGTGGACTGTTTCTTCTAACAAAAGAGATTTCACCTTTTTTAATTTTAAATCTTTACTCCCTTCCCCATCTTTTATACATATTTGTAAATGTAGCACACATTTTCTAAGGTCTCTCAAGTCCCTGAATATTAATGGAATTATGTTAACAATAAAAGCCCAAATATATATTTTTTTAACATACCTCTTACAAAAATCTTTGTCCTTTGTCATGTACCTCTGTCTATAATCCTGGAGGTGGGCAAGATTGTTGCCCAAACAGTAACAAACATTACTGTTTGTCCAGCATTTTAATGCTTTTCCTCTGTTTGAGAAATTCACCATTTCGTAAGCATTGTGAGAAAGAGCATTGTGAGCACTTCACCTCCCACTGCAGACATATGAAAACAAAGTCAGCCTGAACGCCGGCAGCTATGGTGCAGTCATGCAACACAGTATCAGTCAAGCCGATACTCCTGCAGAGAATTTTGAACTTGGAATGAATGGCCTAAAGAAGGAGAGTGAGCTGAGAATGTAATATAGTGTCCAGTTGTAGGGTCCATTTCCCAAATCTGGCAGCCCTAGTATTAATAGTTGTCAAAAGTCAGAGATACTTAATGTTGTTATTTATTTGTATCAAAAGTCCTCTGTATAAACCCCACACCACATACTCCATTCATCAGCAGTCAAGCATATCCCTACTGATTAGTGACATTCAGCATTTGTTCATATACTTGTTGGCTATTTACATGTTTTCTTTGGAAAAAATGTCTATTTAAGTCCATAGTAGTAGTAGTGAAGTCGCTCAGTCATGTCCGACTCTTTGCGACCCCATGAACTGTAGCCTACCAGGCTCCTCCATCCATGGGATTTCCCAGGCAAGAATACTGGAGTGGGTTTCCATTTCTTTCTCCAGGAGATCTTCCTGACCCAGGGATTGAACCCAGATCTTCCGCATTGCAGGCAGACGCTTTACCATCTGAACCACCAGGCAAGTTCCATGTAAGTCTGTAGCCCATTTTTAAATTGAATTATTTAAATTGAGTTACTATAAGTTGAGTTGCTTGTTTGTTTTTTTTGGTTTTACTTTTTGCTTCCCTTAATTGTAATTCCGTTACACACGTAAACTAAAAAATGCAGGAGTCCTGTATATATTTTGCTGATTAATTCCTTTTTTGTCCCATCTTCCAAGGCTATTTATCGATTATTGTGTGCCAGCTACTGTGGGTTCTAGGTCTACAAGTATAAATAAGAAGCTCTCCCTGATGCAAAGGGCTTAAAGTCCAGTTGGAAAGACACATAAAAAATAGATTAAGCCAACAAATCTTTGTTCTCCCCTTCCCTTGATTTCTGTCTTCCAAAAGTAATTATTGCTCACTATATATATATATATATATATATTTTTTTTTTTTTTTTTAAACCTTTTGACTTCTTCAGCCATTTTTTTCAACCAGCAACCCCTGTGTCTGGCAGCCACCATTCTGTTCTCTATCTATTGGCTTGTTTGGTTGGTTTTATTTTATTTAAATACATTTTTTTTAGGTTACACATATAAGGGAATTCATACAATATTTGTCTTTGTCTTACTTCACTTAGCATAGTGCCCTCAAGTTTCATCTATGTTGCTGTGAATGGCCAAGATTTCGCTATTTTTTTATGAATGAATAATATTCCATTGTATGTGTATATGTATGTCCGTGTGCTTGTCTGTGTATCTCAATTTCTTTATCCATTCTTACATCAATGAATACTTATATTGTTTTTATATATCTTGGCTACTGTAAATAAGGTGCAATAAATATGGGGATGCAGATGTCTTCTCAAGTGAATGTTTTCACTCATCTCAAATATAAATATCCAGAATTGCTAGATTATAGGGTAGTTTTATTTTTAACTTTTTGAGGAAACTCCATACTATTTTCTGTAGTAACTACAATCCCCACAAACAGAGCATGAGGGTTCCCTTTTCTCCACGTCTTTGCCAATTTTTGTATTTCTCTTTTTTCCAAATCCATTTATCTTTTTTAAAATATATTTTCTTTTTTTTCAATTATTTTATGTTGGAATAAAGTTGACTAACAATATTGTGTTAGCTTCAGTTGTACAGCAGAGTAATTCAGCTATATATATATATACCTATTATTTTTAAAATTCCTTTCCCATTTAGGTTATTATAGAGTATTGAACAGGGTTTTCTGCACCATACAGTAGGTTCTTGTTAGTTACCTATTTTAAATACAGCAATGTGTACATGCCAGTCCTAAACTCCAAATCTATCCCTTCCCACCTTCCCTTCTGGTAACCATGCATTTGTTTTCCAGTCTGTTTCTGTTTTGTAAATAAGTGTGTTTGTATCATTTTTTTAGATTCAACGTATAACTGATATATTGTATTTTTCTGTCTGATTTACTTCTCTTAATCTTGATAATCTCTGAGTCCATCTATGTTTCTACAAATGGCATATTTTCTTTTTAATGGCTGAGTAACATTCAGTTGTATACATGTATCACATCTTCTTTACCCATTCATCCATCAATGAACATTTATGTTGCTTTCATATCTTGGCTATTGTAAATAGTGCTACAGTAAACACTGGGGTTCATGTATCCTTTCAAACCATGTTCCTCTATGGATATGCCCAGGAGTGGGATTGCTGGATCTTACAGTAGCTCTACTTTTGGTTTTTTTAAGGAACCTCTATACTGTTCTCCATAGTGGTGGTACCAGTTTATGTTCTAGCATAGAAGGGTTCCCTGTTCTCCATACCCTCTCCAGCCTTTATTGTTTTCAGACTTTTTGATGATGGTCATTCTGACTGGTGTGAAGAAGGAAATGGCAACCCACTCCAGTATTCCTGCCTGGAGAATCTCAGGGACGGAGGAGCCTGGTGGGCTGCCGTCTATGGGGTCGCACAGAGTTGGACACGACTGACGTGACTTAGCAACAGCAGCAGCAGCATTCTGACTGGTGTGAGGTGATATTTCATTGTAGTTTTGATTTGCACTTCTCTAATAATTAGCAATGTTGAGCATCTTTTCATGCGTCTATTTCCGATCTGTATTTCTTCTTTGGAGAAATGTCTATCTAGGTCTTTGGTCCATTTTATTTGGGTTGTTTGATTTTTTGATATTGAGATGCATGAGTTGTTTGTAAATCTTGGAAATTACTCTCTTGTTGGTTACACTGTTTACAAATATTTTCTCTCATTCTGTGGATTGTCTTTTCATTTCATTTATAGTTTCCTATGCTCTGCAAGTGGCTTCCCTGGTAGCTCAGCTGGTAAAGAATCTGCCTGCAATGCAGGAGAACTCCAGTTCCATTCCTGGGTCAGGAAGATATCCTGGAGAAGGGATAGGCTATCCACTCCAGTATTCTTGGGCTTCCCTGGTGGCTCAGACAGTAAGGAATCTGCCTGCAATGTAGGAGACCTGGGTTTGATCCCTGGATTGGGAAGATTCCCTGGAGGATGGCATGGCAACCCACTCCAGAATTCTTGCCTGGAGCATCCCTATGGACAGAGGAGCCTGGTGGGCTACATTCCATAGGGTCACAAAGAGTCAAACACGACTGAGTGACTAAGTACACACACACACACACACACACACACACACACACACACACACACACTATGCAAAAGCTTTTGAGTTTAATTAGGTCCTGTTTATTTTTGCTTTTACTTCCATTACTCTAGGAGACAGATTAACAAAAGATTGCTTCAACTTTTGTCAAAGCATGTTTGATGTGGATTGCCTTGAATCTGTAGATCACTTTGTGTTGTTTGAATGTGTTACCAGTATTAAATCTCCCAATTCATGAACACAGAAATGTCTTTTCATTTGTTTGTGTCTTTAAATTTTTCATCAATGTTTTGTAGTTTTCTGTATACTGGTCTTTCATTTCCTTAGTCAAGTCTTTTATGTATCTTATTATTTATGGTGTTATTGTAAAGGAAATTATTTTCCTAATTAAGCCTTACATTGACTAAATAATTTCCCACTGGGAAAATGTTCCTTCACATGCAGACTTTGTGTCAAAGAAGGCTGGAAGCAATTTCAACTTTGTCACTTACTACCTGAGAGACTTCTTATAAGTTACTAAACATATTTGAGCTTCAGATTCTTCCTTGTAAAAAGGATTAAAATAATATTTTAATGGAAGAAACATTGTAAAAATTACAGATAGTGTATGCAAAGCATGAAGCCTAGTGTATTAATCAGGATTATATAGCGAAAGAACAAATAGGATACATAGGCCTAAAAACCAGGAGCACCAAGAGATAGGAGAAGATCAATATTCCAACTCAGTCAGGCAGAGAGCAAATTCAACCTTCTTTCACCTTTTTGTTTTACTCAGACTCTCAATATGTTGATTGTTGCCAACTCACATTGGGGAGGGCCATGTGCTTTACTAAATTCACCAATTAAAATGCTTATCTATTCTAGAAACACACTTGTGCACATACCCATAAACAATGTTTAACTATATATCTAGGCATCCCAGGACCTAGTCAAATTCACACTCTTTTTTTAATCTTTTGATGTTGTAGTTATTTCAATCCAAAGGTTTATCCATTTGTGTATCCCCTTTAGAACAACCCTACCAAGAGAGGTTGCCCATGTTTAGCAACTATCTACCAACTATTTACCAGTTTATTATTTCATCAGCCCTGGCTATTATATAGCATTTTAAAAAATTATCTAAGCAAAATCTTTGTCTTTTTATCTATTATTTGTCCTAGTTCCACTCTTTAAGGTCACATAGAACAAGACTCATTCATTTATTATGGCCTTCTCATCAGACCACAGTGCTCATGTTCTCCTAGAGCCCTCTCAGTAAAGGTCCTATACCAAGTTTAAGAAAAATCCAAGACTAGCATTTGGTTCTTCAGTTCCTAGGTCTCAAACATATACTTGAACAAATACATTTTGGCTTCCTCTAGGACACAGATGTTCCCCATCAATGCCTTGTTTCCCTGGAGTACTAAAATCTTTCACTAACTATCCTCTATATTATAATACATTTATAGAATTTATTTTTCAGAAAATGTGATGGTGATACGGTTTTACTGACATCAAAGAGATAAGAACTTTCTGGAACACACAGAGGTAGCCTGGGATGTAAACAACTCCATCAGACAATAACCCAGTTCTGAACATTGCATTATTATACTTCTATTTAACTCCTTCAAGTACACTGCTAACATTTCTCATACTTGAGAGCAGATTGCTAGCCAAAAAAATTGTCAATGACTGCTGTAGGATTGGAATCCATCATGCCTCAGCAAGGCCTATTAAAGTCAATTGTCTCTCTAGCAACCCAACAGTCTCCTCCCACAGCAGCTTCTCTTTACAACCCAAATTCTAGCTTCTCAACCTGCTGTCTCAATATTTTCAAGTTCATATTTAATGTATTTTGTTATCTTTGGCAAGATCTTGATCAATACTCTCTTATTTTGAGGCAGCTGTGATCTACTTTCTTTCACTCTTGGAAATAATCTGCTCTCCTATATGATTTCTACTTCTACTATTGTTTATGAAAAGTAGATTCCCATGAGGATGTATTTTTTCATTACTAGAGGAGTCATTAAACTTATGTAAAATTTAAATGAAACATGTAAAAAAAATATTTTTCAAGTTACTGCAAACCCATGTTGGAAGAATACAAACAATTTTATTATGTAATATTTCTGAATTCAATTTTGTAATAAGAAGTTATTGGAGTCTACCAAGCAGCAAGTGTGGTCTCAAGTTATAATATAATAGAATTAAATGAATGATAATTATAAGAATACCCAAAAATAGAAGGTAATAAGTGACAAGAAATATGTGGGATGTATTTATCTGAGAATGAGCATTAACAAGGGATGGTTTAGAAATGAAGTAAAATTTTAAAGAATAAAATAATAACAATGACTAAATGAAAATAAAGTACATATCCTCCTTCGTTAGCTAATATTTTCATATACTCAGAGAGAAACATTTTTACTCCCCCCAAAAGACTTCTAATTACTACAAGGAAGGCCTACCTAGATAATGAAACAAGAATTTGAAGATGAAAGAATAATAAAAGAAGAAAATGTTATATTTTCTAAACTACAGGGATATAATTTTATATTATAAAGAGAAAATGACATAAAATATCCATTGAAATATTTTTCTCCATTCAAACAAATATTAAGTATATACGACCCATTTGGAAGAGGGCAGATTCCAGTACACCGTAGCGCTTACTGAGGAACATGAAAAGTATAGTGAATTGGGATAAATTATATCTGTTTTTAGATAAATACTCTGCCAAACCACATAACTCATCTTTGAACAAAGCTTCCATGAGCACACCCATTTCTAAAACATTGCTGCTTCCTACACAGGGCCGAGAAGTCATTTTAGTTAAATTTCCACTCTATTCAACAAGTCATTGCTTTGTGGAGACATTTATAAATATCTGCATTATTCTCATCGTTGTTCCTTGTAGCTATACAGGTAAAAAAAAAAAAAAAAAAAAAAGAAAAGAAAATGTAAGAGTCAGCACCAATATATAAAACCATTTGAAGTAAAACTGCAGCATATCCCCAAAAGGGAGGATTTTTAGGACATAAGTAGGAATATAGTAGAGAATCCATTAAGAGTTCTCAATTTTCAGGAGAAATCAAAAGATAAACAAAGCAAGAATAAAGAAAGAGAATAAAGTCAGTGGGATTTTGGTAAAAACAAAACCTTGAAAGATCAGTAAAAAGAAAATATAAATTTGGAGAGAATAAAAATATGACAGGAGCTAAACATTAAAAGGAAAACAAGCAAGAAAACTACTAAAGTGAAAGTTAGTACAAAGGCAGGTCCAAGAAAATGAAGGAAAAACATGATAACATAATGCTGCAAGAAAGCTTCCCAGTGTAAAATATCTTTAACTTCTGATCAACTTTTTGCTTCTAAGATGAGTATATATAACACTCTCTGAATGTGAACTTTTCATGAAAATAAGCCAAGATAATGTTGTATCATTTCCTTCCCAATTGTAAATATAGGCTTTGAAAAAGTAGCCTGCAGCTATCACTCTTTAAGATTCCCAGCAGACAGGTGAGTATTTCAAAAAGTGAAAAAAAAAAAAAAAAAAAAATCTACAAACTCACATGTTAAGATTAAAAAATAAAAGAGTGGATGAACTTGTAAATTTGCACTTTTTTATTAATACGTTAATTTTTTAAATGTTTGGTAATGAACCAACTCCTTTCATGGATCACAACTTTGTCATGGTGAAGGGGCTTGCATAACTCAGTGAAGTTATGAGTAATAGGATGAAAGCTATGACCAACATGGACAGCATATTAAAAAAGCAGAGACATCACTTTGCCGACAAAGATCTGCATAGTGAAAGCTATGGTTTTTCCACTAGTCATGTACAGATGTGAGAGTTGGACTATAAAGAAGGCTGAACAGTGAAGAAGTGATGATTTCGAATTGTGGTGCTGGAGAAGACACTTGAGAGTTGCAGCTAAATTGATGCTGCAGCTCTAAACTTCTGACCTAGAGCATTTTGAATTAGGAAGTGGATGTGTTCCAGAGTTCCAATTCTGTCTGAACTTCTAGGCAGGAATTAAGGGATTCATTGCTTTCTTGGAGGAAGGAACCCAGACATTCATTCAGCTTATATTGAGTGCTTCCTAGGTGCCAGAAACCATACTAAGTTCAAGAATTAGCAGTGATCCAAACAAATTATTTAACCTCTTGAGGAGTTGACATTCAAGTGGGTAGATACTGAGAATAATCAAATAAACAAATGGACATAGGATGTATTTTCAGTTATAGTCAGTACAATAAAGAAAATAATCAGAGGAAGGGAAAAATAATGTCAGCAGGTGTTATTTTGGATAAGATTGTCAGGTAAGAGTTCTCTGAAGATTCTTAGATGGATATCATGAATAAGAAAAAGGATATGTGGTTGTTTTGAAAACAAATAGTCTAGGAGAATGAAATGGCAAATTCAAGATCCCAAATAAGTGAGAATGTGCTTGTTCTATTTGAGGAACAGAAAGGAGGCCAGCATAGCTAATAAGCTGAAGACGTGCGTGCTAAGTCACTTCAATCGTGTCCAATTCTTTGTGACCCCATGGACTGCAGCCCACCAGGCTCATCTGTCCATTCTCCAGGCAAGAATATAGGAGTGGGTCTCCGTGCCCTCCTCAATAGGCTGAAGACAGTATGAGTAAAATTTTCCATTTTATTATAATTAATAACAATTATCAAATTTTAATTGGGCTTTAAAATTCACATTTTATAGTATTTAAGAATAAACTTTAATGAAAAAAATCCCATGTAGACAAGATATGTTGACTACTTGAACTTTATCTTATTTGCTTGTTACATACATATATATATACAGCTCATAACAGATCTAAGAGAGCTGATAATTGTATAAAGAGGGACTCACTGCTTCAGCATATTAAATTTTAACCTGATCTTATGAATGCTTTTCCATAATTGCCAGAGTTTAAAGTCTTCCATAAGGAAGAACTTTCGTATGGAATGAATCTTACACAGCATGACTATTTTCAAATATAGGGACAAAAGGGTATTTTTTGAGAAATGATGGCTCAGCTGGTAAAGAATCTGCCTGCAATGCAGGAGACACAGGAGATGTGGGTACTATCCCTGGGTGGGGAAGATCCACTGGAGGAGGAAAATGGCAACCCATTCGAATATTCTTGCCTGAAAAATCCCATGGACAGAGGAGCCTGGCAAGCTAAGGTCTAAAGGGTTGCAAAGAGTTGGCACAACGGAGCAACTACGCACTCCCACAGGCACTTCAGTTACAGTTTGACTAATATTTAGTCAAAGCATTCAATATATCTGTCTATTTTGCAGCATGATCAATGGAAGCCTCAAAGTTTCAGATTGTTTTATACACAGTCTGAATGAGAATTATAGTTTATAAAAACAATTAATAAAACTATCTACATCTATTGTAACTTTGTTGGAGATTGAGATCAATGTTCTGAAATAAAGTATTTAGTAATAAAAATTAGGGCATGCACAGCTTTCCTATTTTAATGATTTTCATTCTCCCTGAGAGAAATAACACATCTATGGTTAATCAGATTGTAGACCCTACTATCCCTTACATTAGAAACATGGAAAATCTAAGGAAAGGATGTCTCAGAAAGTTTTATTTTTCAGATTTGAAATTCATATACTAAACTGGCTTTTGTAAAGTAGGACGACAGGTTATAGTTTTCAAATAATGTATGAAATAAGTGTTTGAAAAAAGTTTGACAGGAAAGGGACATCAGGGCATCACTGAGAATAACCGGTATAAATATCCTTTAGGAAGATGTTTATGTCTAATATAAGACTAATGACAAGAGCCACTGATCATCACTATATTGATATTATTTTAGAGAAACATGAACTTTCATGTAGAAGACTGTTGTAATCACTTTGATCAAGAATTGATGTTGTGGAATGAGTAAATGTACTGTCTTTGGCATTTCCTGGTGACTCAGATGGTAAAGAAGCTGCCTTCAATGTAGGAGACTGGGGTTCTATCCGTGGGTCAGGAAGATCCCCTGGAGAAGGAAATGGCAACCCACTCTAGTATTCTTGCCTAGAGAATCCCATGGACAGTAGAGTGTGGCAGGTTAGAGTCCATAGGGTTGCAAAGAGTCAGACATGTCTGACAACTAACATTTTCACTTAACACTGTTTTTGATAGTCATGGAACTGTAAGATACAGTAAATATCTTTCAATATGCATCAATATACACATGAACATTACAAAATAGTTATTAGCAATATTGTTATCCATTTTGTGCCCACTCAGAAAAACAACTCAAGAGGGTCTTGAAAATATTTACTCAATTGGCAAAGGCAAATAGGTCCTGCTTGTTTAAGTGGTGGAGAGAAATACAAGTAAAAAATTTAAAGTCAGGCATTTTTTTCTTCCCACTATATGAATGTCACAATATTTATTTCATATGAAATCTCAATTTGTTTCAGATAAAAATTTATAAGGGATGTGTACAGGAGTTAGAAAATCATTGTAATTAAACATGTAAGCTTGAGGGACTCTAAGTAAATCCCAAATATCACAGTTTTGGATAATATCATTGTGGGTTGTAGGAGAGTCAAAGAAGCGAGTCTTATGCCCATTATTACTGGCTTTATTTTAATAATGTACTCCAAAAAAGGTTGGTCCTGATCCTTTCATCTACACTGAACAAAATCATATACAACCAATATGGAAACTGGTTAATATTGTAGTTTAGGTAATATTAATAGTAAACAGGTCATTTTATTTTCCTTGACTTCAGTTTTTAAGTTATAATTTAAATAATAATATTAAATTAGTTAATTAATTTATTGGTTTGTCCTGTCTACTCCCTCTTGGGAAAAAGAGAATACTTAGAAATAGGCATTTGCACTATACATTTTTGAAAAGGCTGGGCTTATAAAAGTCCCAAACCAAAGAGAATTTTATCACATTTTAATGCACAATAACACTTCCAGTCTTGGTACCTTACACAGGAGCAAAGCAGCATGCAAAAATCATATACTCTCTGTAAACAGCTTTGAACACAAATTGAATCACTTACAAAAAAGCTCTGGCATTATAAGATCTCAAAGGGGTGTAAAACTTCACTAAATGTGTTTTTCCTTTACTGGTCAAAAGACATGTAGTGAACCTTATGTGCAAATGTTTAGTGTTCCTAAAGTGAACACCAAAATGCATGGCTTAGGATCTTCCACAATAGGAAAATTGTCAAGAGAAAGAAAAAGAAGGAAACATCAAAAGAAAAAAAAATGTTACAATATGTAATAACAGCTGGACCCTTTTAACTGCAAGCTCCAGTTGCTGTGGGGGTTATTATTTACATAGTAAAATTTTTCTCTTATAACAGAATATAAGGGAAAGACAAAAAAATGAATTTTCTCTCTCTTTGGTATCCTAGAATGACAGCAATCTTGGCATCAACTGAAGCATTGATCTGCCCTTCAGGAAATATTTACATTTCAGTGGATAGAAGGTTGAGTTTATAGAAAAATGGCTTTTTTGAAGATTGTTTATAGTACCAATAATGATTTTTCATTTGATTGAGCATCCCTCAGACACCAATGCTATCTTGACTGGAAATAGAGGATCAAATTTCAGTAATACATGTACCTAGCTAATGCTAAAAGAAGTGGGCATGGACTTTAATTAGTGAAATTGAATGATTTTACGTAAAATTTATTGTATCTCACTCATCATAGGAGTCGGAGAAGGCAATGGCACCCCACTCCAGTACTCTTGCCTGGAAAATCCCATGGACAGAGGAGCCTGGTAGGCTACAGTCCATGGGGTCGCTAAGAGTCGGACACGACTGAGCGACTTCACTTTCATTTTTCCCTTTCATGTGCTGGAGAAGGAAATGGCAACCCACTCCAATATTCTTGCCTGGAGAATCCCAGGGACGGCGGAGCCTGGTGGGCTGCCGTCTATGGGGTCGCACAGAGTCGGACACGACTGACGTGACTTAGCAGTAGTAGCAGCATCATAGGAGTGACTGGCTTATTTTCCTAGAAAATTATTCATCCTTAATACTTAAAATTTTATAGAATTGTATGACATATCAGGAAGAATAGCACTCATTTATGTATAGATGCAAGAAAAAGAACTTGATTTTCAGAATCCTTGTAGTAAAACTGTTTAAGAAACTAGGTGTGCTGTTTAAAGGAAGAGGAACCAGATGTCATGTTGCCAGCATCCGCTGGATCACAGAAAAAGCAGGAGAATTCCAGAAAAACATCTATTTCTGCTGCATTGACTACTCTAAAGCTTTTGACTGTGTGGATCACAACAAACTGTGGAAAATTCTTAAAGAGATGGAAATACCAGACCACCTTACCTGCCTCCTGAGAAACCTGTATACAGGTCAAAAAGCAAGAGTTAGAACTGAACATTGAAAAACAGACTGGTTTCAAACTGGGAAAGGAGTAGAGCAAGGCTGTATATTGTCACCATGCTTATTTAACTTCAATGCAGAGTACTTCATGTAAAATGCTGGGCTGGATGAAGCACAAGCTGGGATCAACACTGCCTATCAGATATGCAGATGACACCACCCTAGTGGTAAAAACAGAAAAGGAACTAAAGAGCCTCTTGATGATGGTGAAAGAGAGTGAAAGAGCTGGCTTAAAACTCAGCATTCAAAAAACGAAAGTCATGGCATCTGGTCCCATCGCTTCATGGCAAGTAGATGAAGAGACAATGGAAACAGTGACAGACTTTATTTTCTTGGGGTCTGAAATCACTGTGGATGGAGACTGCAGTAATGAAATTAAAAGATGCTTGCTCCTTAGAAGAAAAGCTATGACAAACCTAGATAGCATATTAAAAAGCAGAGGCATCAATTTTCTGACAAAGGTCTGTATAATCAACCTATGGTTTTTCCAGTAGTCATGTACGGATATGTGGATTATACCATAAAGAAGGCTGAATGCTGCAGAATTGATGCTTTTGAACTGTGGTGCTGGAGAAGACCCTTGAGAGCCCCTTGAACAATAAGGAGATCAAACCAGTTAATCCTGAAGGAAATGAACCCTGAATATTCATTGGAAGGACTGACGCTGAAGCTTCAATACTTTGATCACCTCATATGAAGAGCCGCCTCATAGGAAAAGTCCCTGATGCTGGGAAAGATTGAGGGTAGGAGAAGAGGGGGACAACAGAGGATGAGATGGTTGGATGACATCACTGACTCAATGGACATGAGTTTGGGCAGACTGTGGGAGATAATGAAGGACAGGGAAGCCTGGCATGTGGCAGTCCATGGTGTCGCAAATAGTCAGACATGACTGAGCAACTGAACGACAGCAAGTCCATATACCATGATTAGGAGAAAGCACAGTATTAAGGTGAAGGTGGGTGTTGTATTTGCACTATATTCTGTCAGATGCCCTAATAACTTGCTGAGTTTGATTTGCTCCTCTTAAAAATGGAAGGAATCAAGCTTATGTCCATTCAAAGAAAAACTTTAAGACCAGTAGTTTCTTCAATAGATAGAAAAATAGCTTTGCTTCATTTTAAAAGCAGAACAGCAAAATACAATATTGAACGTTATAACAAAACTGCTGCTCTGGAACATGACCATGGATAATCTCACTAGATAAATTAAATAAAATTATTGTCTAAGTGCAGCTCAAGGGGCATGGGTTTAGTTAATGATGACATTCAGAATGCAGGCTGGGGCAGTGTGAGTGGCCAGTGAAACCATGAATGCAGCATTCCAATCACTGGAAGTAAGTCAGGCAGGATTCATGGATTTAGATCCCTGGGTAATTCAGCACTTTGGACAATTCTCAAGGGCCACTGCTTCCTTCTGTAAAGTATATAACCTTTAGGCTACCAAATATACGTATTTAATTCTACCTGTCAGTATCTCATTTATACCTGCAGATGACCTTAATCCCAAAAATACTGCATTCATCCACAGAACTCTGTGGTCTATGTTTCACATGAAGTCTATATCTTCAGTCCTGATATGAAAGTTCATGGTGTTAGCTCCTGTTACTTGAGGTTATGTTAGGCTGAAACTAGGCCTTGTTATATTAATTTTCCACCTGACTGAATATGAAAAGATGAAGATGAGGTCATCCAAGTCATGGAAGAGCCTTTACCAACACCTGATGGTCCATTAGAGTCAAGTCCTCTGGGCCATTTACAGGCTAAGCCATTTGGCAGCTGTTGTATAACAAACTGAAAGAAGTTGCTCATACTAGATGGGGGGTTGGTGATGCAGAAAAAACCTTTAAGAATATGCTAAAATGCTGTCTCATGCTATGTGGCCTAACTGCAGATGATGGTACAAGCATATTAAAGCCTTCCTTGCAGCCTCTGATAATAATAGAATTATTCCTCTGGAGCAAGAACTTTGAGCCAATATCTAAGAGGCAGAACTAAAATCTAGTTTCTAATCAAAGAACAGATTCTAGAATTTGTCAATTTAGAATTACTGACAATACAAAAATATATACATACATATATCAGTCTTAAGAATCCCAGATAAAAAAAAAAAAAAGAATCCCAGATAGTTAACAGGTCTGAGCTGAGAGGAACTCAATTTCTTTTTAAGTTCTTTAGTGGATTCACAGATATCAGAAGTGAATTTTCTTGTCTGGCTGAGAGCTGTGAAGAGTACTGAGAAGGCATGAGAATGGTTTAGCAAGAACAGTGGCCCAAATAGTGCAGAAGGGAGAACATATGACAGGGAAACTGGTATTTTATTAAATAAAACTTACAAGAGAGTGATACAAGAAAGCTTGATAAATATAAAAGCTCTAAGGTCTGTCTTTATCTAGTTGAGTAGAACATGATTGCTACTCAGTATACTCTGAAAGAACCAACAGTAGAAAAGGCATTCCCTAGGCTTCCATGATGGGTAACACATTAATAACACAAGTAACTCTGGTAGCTCTGAGTTTAGAGCTTGTGATTAATCCTGAAGAAATAGCAGTGATTTTTATTAGAATGCCAATTCTATTGATTTCTCAGCTCTAACTATAGGAAAATCTGAAGATTTTGAGATTTGAGAATGTTCCCTTCATGTCCACCCGGATGCTTATATGACCTAAGAAAAGAGATTCTTATTTATCCAAGTACACAATGTGTTTTTATAAATAATAGCCCTGATTCTCTGAAGTCATATGTGTAAATCAGCCTCATTATTCAAAAATCAGCTCTATGAACATGGGGGTGATTAACAATTTGGCAACAATTTAGCCAACTTTACTCTCAGCACTAAAAAAATGTCTGAAGAAGATTCAGGAAAATCCACCCTGAATCATAACAAAACTTAGTTATGTTTGTATGGTTTCAGGATATTTCCCTCAAAATTTAGCTAAAACCTAAAATTTAAGTTAGGTTTTAATTCTAAAATATTGATATTAAACTCCATGGCATCTAGTTTATCATGAAAATATAGGAAGTTTAATATGAACATTTGATTTAATTTTTTACCTTCTATATAGTTAATACAATCTTTAACAAAACAAAAGAACAAGTCATATTTGTTAATCATACTACTCTTGGAATGATCTTGGTTGTTAAGGCATAGGTTCTTTGCTACATAAATATGGTAACTAAACACAAGGCATTATTATTGGCAGACATAGAAACTAATGAATGATGTTGCAAAGTCCACAGGAAAATATACTACAAAATTCATTGTTAATTTACTCTGACTGCTTTGACATTATTTTCTATGATTTATACAGGCATTTTTCATCTATACTTTAAGGCATCTTATATGATCAGCATAGCTTTTTATTTAACTGCTATGTATAAAATAGATAAGCAACAAGAATGTATTGTATAACATAGGGAATTGTACCCATCATCTTGTAATAACTTTCAATGGAGTATAATCTATAAGAATATTGAATCATGCTATATGCCAAAACTAATATAATACTCTAAATCAACTATACTTCAATAAAAATAAATTATATAATATTTTCAATCAATCTTCACTATCATTCATTTTTGACAAGAAGAAGAAGAAACAACATTCAAATATAAAGTCATTTTCTTTTCCTAGGTATTTTTGCTTATTTCCTATGAACATGGCAATAAATAGCTTAATGTCTGAGCTTTAACTTAGGGACATGTCTCAGCCTAAATTGCCATAGAAGTGTGAGGCAAAACAAGGTTATAACACTTCTGACAACTTTAAAATACTGAGTTCTTAAATAACTATAGTCCACCGGACATTTACAAGTAAATGAAGGAGGAAAAAGGTAGACAAACTGTTACAAACCTAGTTGCTCACTGTAGACCTCCAATATTTGATGGGTTAAGCAGCAATGCATATGAGTTTTGTTTTTAGTATCACACACTATTAATTATAGTTAAGTAAGACTAGATTCATCTTTGGACTTCATAGTGCTGCTACTGCTGCTGCTAAGTCGCTTCAGTCGTGTCCGACTCTGTGTGACCCCATAGACGGCAGCCCACCAGCCTCCGCCATCCCTGGGATTCTCCAGGCAAGAGTACTGGAGTGGGTTGCCATTTCCTTCTCCAGTGCATGAAAGGGAAAAGTGAAAGTGAAGTCGCTCAGTCATGTCCGACTCTTAGCGACCCCATGGACTGTAGCCTACCAAGCTCCTCCATCCATGGGATTTTCCAGGCAAGAGTACTGGAGTGGGGTGCCATTGCCTTCTCCGGACTTCATAGTACATATAAGCAAAGTTTACATATACAATACTGTAGTATAAGAATAAAAGTATGGCTGATTCATGTCAATGTATGGCAAAAACTATTACAATATTTTAAAGTAATTAGCCCCCAACTAAAATAAATAAATTTATTAAAAAAAAAAAAGAATAAAAGTATTATTTTCTACTGCTTTCTAGTTCCAGTAAAATCTCACTGTTCAGACACAGATCTGTAATTTCATTAGACATAAAACTGTTACAGGCCTGTAGATGTTACTTAAACATACACATGGAATGATGTTGTTATTTATTTGTATTTTTCAATGCTGTCATTATCCTTTTACAGGTGAGACTACTGAGGTTCACAGACACTACCTGGGTTACTTAATATTCACAGTGGGTAAGGAGTAAAGCCAGGTTTGGAACTGAACCAGATCCTGGCTTAGGTTACAGTGCTTTTTCTACTAAAACGTACTTCCCACATTCAAGGTTTTAATTTCATTCATTCATGTTTGACACAGGCACGCAAGGAAACTTGTGGTAGAGCTTTGGAGTTCATCCACAATTCATATCTTTTCCTACACCATCATTTTCTACGAGAAGCCAGTGAAGGCAAGTGAAGTGAAGTAACTGGAGAAAACTGCACAGAAGTAGTTACAGGACTGTGGAACTCAAGCCCTGTGGTCCTTTAGATGCTACCTAAAGATGAAGATACTTTAGCTGAAGATCACAGCTTACCCTCAGGATATCAGTAACACAAGGTTACAGTCGGAATATACATATATTGGCATCTCAAGAGAAGAATTTACCAAGATATATTTTAAATTTTCTTTACAAAATACTCTTCTAAAGTGATCTCATTAAAGCTCTCAAACCAAAACAATAGCAATTTAGTAATGTGGTGTTCTAATGCATTTCAGTCGAAAGAGAAAAATGTGATGCAACAAGAAATAAATTCAGCAGTAGAGCTGTGCTTACTTACCTTCATAAGTCCCACTTTCTAGGAGAGCACCACTTTTCTCCAATTCCATAAAATCTTCAACAGTGATGAAAATATAGTCCACTCCAGGGACCTCACCCTCCTTATGTGGCCTTGTGGTGCCTGAATAAGGAAAAAATTAAAAGCAAAAGAAAGACTCTAAGTGATTTGTTGCTGAATTTTAGAAATACCACCATACTTTTGAATATTCAGTAACACTTGTTTGTACATCCTGTGAGTTGGCAGTTTGCATTTGTCCTTCTGTTTGTTTGGAAACAGAAAATAGCAGGGGGTTAAGATTAAAGGAAACATACAAAGCATTTTTCTTCAAGTTTATAAAGGGCTCATCGCCATGGAATGTGGCTGCATAGATTTTTCAGTGAAAAATGCAGACCATTGTGCCCTTTTTGAAGAGGTGGTTTGAATACTGGGCCAGGAGTCTGCTAGCTCAGGAATTTACATATCTCACTTCCATGAAAGGACCTCTATTGTTCTGTAGACCGCTTTGCTATGACATAAAATATAATGGAAAATAAAAATGCTAGCAAAATGTCAATTTACTTTTATGTTTTCATGGTCTGCTCCTTTGGGGGAGGGTGTTGTCATTTGTTAAAAATTATTTTGTACCAAATAATGGCTGATTTAAAGGATCAGAAAATCTTTACTATTACTTAGAATTAAATAACTAAATACTAATTAGAATTGAGAAATGATTATAATTAAATTAGTATTATAATGTTAGTAACATAGTCATTTTTCTTCCTTCATTCTTGCCTTTAATTCTGATAAATTGGGAGGCGATACCCTCCCAGGGGTCATTGCAAGGGTCCACCACTCTTGTTTCCTGTATATCACCTATAGAGTAAACAGCCACAGGAACTCAATCCTATTGCTCAGTATAGCTCCACTGGAGAAGTCAGTTTCCGAGATTTCTGTCCAGCTTGTGAGGTGAGAACCAAAAGTGAGACATATCAAGTCTGTGAATTTGTTTCCTGGAACACTTCCTTTCCTGAGAAAGCTTTAAGCATCTTCCTTCCTTTTTCAATGCTACCTACATAAGACATTTTGCATAGTCTGATTGGAATTTTCATAAGGCATACATGCATATCGTATGCACAAGTACATAGAAGGCAAATATGTAAACAAAGTACTAGTTCACTTGCAGGCTTATTGACATGTAAGCTATCGTCCACATTCTCTATATACTTGAAAAAGTATTAATATTTCAAACCCTTAAATTTATTTTCACTCTCCAAAATCTTTATCAACTAGGCCATGCATCTTCCTTTAGTCTATTAGGATCAAATCTGGATGACAAATGAGAGGCATAAACTAATGTCAAAATATACTATGTGTTGGAAAATTCATTTTGGGTAAAAAAAATGATTAATTTCCATTGGAAATATTTTTTAAAGTTTGAAGGCATTATGTTCTAAAATTAAATTTTACAACCTTCTTTGAGGGTTGCAAAACAATTTTTCCCCATAATCATGTTTAATGACTTCTCCCTGAATTTGTTATTTTCTGTGCATTTTATAATATTTTATAATATTCCCTACTGCATTTATGTTATAAAATACAAACCTCCCACATCTAGTATTCATAATGTTGTCAAATCAATATTTCTATGAGAACCTTAACTTTCAATATATTGACTTTTTATGTGCTTAACCCTTGTGAATTAAAAGTCCATTAACATGGTTTTTGGCAATCAATTTGTTTTTCTATTTATTTAGAACATACTCTAATCATTAAGAAAAATCACATAACAAAGTTTCAATTTTCCTTCCTAATTTATCTGCATGTTTCAGAAGCTACACACTTTGACTAATGAAATGCTTGCAGTGCAGTAATGTGCTGCTAGCACAATGTAAGCATTGCCCACAAGCTTGAGGGCAATTTACAGGGCTGCTGACTTGACTAGCATGAGTTGCCTCACCGAATTCTAGTGAACATGTCTGCGGCTGTGCTCTTCTTGGAAGGACCATCAGTACTTCAGCTTACTGGTTGGTTTTCCATCTACACCTTGCACATCAGGCCAATGTGACAGAGTTCTTGCCTCAGGGATTCTGCCTGTGACTGCATCATTGTCACTTGTTGCTGTTGATCTGCCTGATGCTGGCTGCCTATTAGGACTGGGGGCTCGCCCACTTCACTCTTCTTGATGAAGTTCTACAGTACAATCTTAAATGCTGCAATTCCCATCTTTGGCATCACTCTCCCACTCTTTTCTCTCATTCTGTTCTTCTTTCTAATTACAGCCTCCAGTTTCCTGATCTCTCTTAATTTTCCTGATGTTCCTCATATTTGACTTCACTTGCTTTTCTAACTACTAAAGGACTGGGGATCTGAAATGTCTTCTTTCCTTTAGTTCATCTTCAACATTTCCCATAGCTTAATAAGCCTCTGAGTTCTCTATCAGCTATTTAATTCATAGACTACAGCTCCTGTAGAAAACCATGAGATTTCACTGACAAAGTACCCTACAGATTCAGGCTTTTTAATGTTTTGTTTTGTTTTGTTTTTTTCTTGACAAGTTTTTTTGTTCATTCATTTTTATAAATTGAAGTATAGTATAGTTGATTAATGATGTTGTGCCAATCTCTGCTGTACAGCAAAGCTGACTCAGTTTTACACATATATACATTCTTTCTTTAAAATATTCTTTTGCATTATATTTTATCTCAGGAGACTGGATATAGTTCCCTGTGGCATACATAAAGACTTTCTTGTTTATCTGTTCTAAATGTAATGGTTTGCATCTACCAACCCCAAATTCCAAGCTCATCCCTCCCCCCTTCCCCTTCTAATGTTAGCTTGATTCTACTGATGCATGGAAATCCTTTTAATAAGTATCTCCTTCCCTCTCTGACACCACCCCACCATTTTCAAATACGCAAAGGCTTCGACTTTCAGCCTTTCAGCAGAAGACATTAGCTCATTCTCTTTCTGGTGATAAAAGAGATATTCTGAATTAAAATTTCTTAAAGTTTCCTAATTTCTACCTCCTTCATCTGCATTATTTTCATCCTTAATTCTAATCATCCATCCATCTTATCAAGACTAATCTCTTCTGTTTTCTCTCAAAGTCTAGTTTTTATTTTATCAAAGTTACACATATATTTTAAAGACTACACTTCTACAAGGTTTGTTATTCTACAAGTGTACAAGATTTTATTTTTTAATGAAGACTTTTATCACCCCTCTCCACACACTTTTCATTTTATCCAGACACTTTTAACTCTTTTAGCTGATTTCTGTTTTACCTCAAATCTTTGAATAATTAACTTATGATGGTTCTTGTTTTTATTTTAGTCACTATTGCGAAAGTGTCAGTTGCTCAGTCGTGTCCAACTCTTTGCGACCTCATGGACTATAGCCCACCAGGCTCCTCTGTCCATGGGATTCCCCAGGAAAGAATATTGGAGTAGGTTGCCATTCCCTTCTCCATAGGATCTTCCTGACCCAGGGATCGAATGCAGGTCTCCCACATTGCAGACATTCTTTACCATATGAGCCACGGGGAACTACTGATTTCTTGGTAAAGCAAATGAAGATTTAGCTCTTTTTGCCCATATTTCTTCATATCACTTCCTCACATCACTTCTTCCTTTTTTCCTCCTCCCATTCTCCAACTAGAACAAACTTGCATTAGATTACTATTTAACATTTACTATAATAATACTATGTAAATTTATTTCCAGCAGAACTATGTACTGCACTGATTAATTTTCCTTCCTTATGTATTTTTACCCTAGATTGAATATTTCAAATTCTAAATTTCCACATATTGATCAATATTTCAATTAATTAATTATCTTTTCCTTAGATAAACAAATCTCTAAGAATATATTTAATATTTTGTCAAGTTTATCCAACTGAAGACATTTCTCCTAGAGACTTCTGACCTGTTTCAATGTGGACTATGCTCATCTACCACAAAGCAATCATCCTGGGAGCACTATTTGCCACCATCTTGGGGATTCACTTTGCCTCTTCCCTGTGTTTTATCCCCTTTTTCCCAGATCCCGTGTTTCTTTTTGTAGTCCATTCCCTCATTTTGGCAGAGCACAAAGTCAGAAATCTTTCATCAAAAGTTTTATGGGAGCTACATTTTTTGAGACTTTGCATGTCTGAAAATGTCTTTATGCAACCCTCACGAGAGGCAAATTTGACTCAGTATTTCAGGAAAATAGCATAATGAAAGCATATTTCCATCTTGCTCCTCTTGTTAATGTCACCACCATTTTTCCAGTCATGCATGCCCTGAAACTTTCCGTAAGTGTCACATTTCAGGTCTCTTTCACTCTCTTATTATATCTCCAAATAGTTGGCAAATTCCATGCCCTATAACTCCACAATGTCATCTTTCTATCCTGTACTATCTCTGCTTCAAAGACCTCCCTCCTGGACCAAACAATGGCTGTGTCACTAGCATGCTTGTCTCTCCCTTTTAGTTTATCACTGAACTACCTGATTAGCCATAGTAGAGGCCGAAGTTGATCACAGCCTCTTCAAAGAGTTTATCTACCCAATCTGTAGCCAAGAAATTTGACTGAAAAAAGACAAGAGAGGAAAATGCTACAAGTTAAAAACAGTCAGAAAAACCACAGATTCTATCATTGGCAATAAAGGCAGCTCTCATGGTATGCCAGGTTACAGAGTCTCTTTAGAGGGATTTGCCTTGATGGAACATGTGAGAGGACATAATATAGGAATTTTCCACTTCAGAAGTATCTTCCTTTCTGGCCTACCAAGTGTCAATCTCCTTTCATTTTAGCCTAATTTTCCACCATTAGAATTACTTTCTGGCTTAGACAAGATAGAAACTAACTTTAAAGCATATGCTGTAGTAGATGGGAATATGAGCCATGGAGTCAAACTGCCTGAGCTTGTTGATGCTCTACCATGTGCTATCAGTAATATCTTGAGGAAGGTTTATCATCTCTATAAACTCTAGGAATAATACCAGTAGCATCTTTAAGTAGTTAATTTGAAGAACAAATGAGATAATCCATATAAAGTACTTAATGTCTAGAAAATTTCAGGCACTCAGAAAAAACTATATGTTAAGTACTCTTGTCTGAAAGAACAGAGATGACATCATGGATAGTTGCTTTTCCCCATGAATTCTTGCCAAAAATTATTAATTGAGCACTTACGTGCCAAACACTATACAGGATACCTGGTATATATCTTTGAGGAACACAGAATAGAAAAGAAACTTACATTCTAACAAGAAGAGACAGAGAATAAATACATAAAACATTTTTTATAAGTTATATAATATTCTATACAGGGTTAAATGACCATAAATCAAGGCACTGGCATCTATGGACTATTTAATAAATAAATTACTGAAATTTTTAACCATTTGTTTAGACAATACAGAACAAAGGTTTGACTAGAAAGACTGTAAAGGAGCTGAAGGGAAGCAGAGACTTGCAGTATGTGGGCTGCAAGTCCCAGAGGGGTGAATTGAGTTTGGCTAGGGACCTGTGGGGGTCAACAGAAGATCCACAAAGAGCCTGACTATATTTTAAAAGGAATCACTAAATTCTTAGAGAGAAACTTCACTTAGTACATGTACTTACTTGGTCTAGTTTATACACTGGTGTCCAATAGGAATTTTTGAAATTTCAAGACTGTTTTCGTAAGGTTGATAAGTATGACAGAGCATGGTGGACTCTGATGACTGGTAATATATGTGCACACACATAGACACACACACACACACACACACACACACATTACCCTTCATTTTTAAAGGCAGAAAGTGGAAGGATGGTGTGGCAAAAAAAAAAAAAAAATCTTAGAATTGAAATTCAGGATATCAGCTTTTTATTTTAATATTTTAGATATGTGGTTCTGGGTTAAAACATCATTTAGTTGATCATCAGTGTTCTTATTATACAGTGAGGGAAATATTGGGTGTAAAAGGGTATTATAAAAATAAAAATATGAGCACTATGGCAACACAATTACATTCCTCTTTAGTAATATTAATACGCTAAGACAATACAATTGTAACAAGCTTCATTGATGGTATCTTATTTTCGGAATCTTTATACTGGAAATTTCAAATGAATTAATTTCATTAATGATAAAATTTAAGAAGAAAAAGTTCTTATGCCTAAGGACTCAGGTTGCCCCCTTCTATTGTCTGGGTATACAAAAATCAGTTCCTTTGATTACATGCTAAAATATGGGATATAATGACTTAGTCACTATTTATGAGGATCCTCTGCCTTTTGTTAGACAGACACTTAAGGCCAATAAAGCCTATTGATTAGACTGCAAATTTTCTACCCTTTGTTTAATCACTTGAAAAGTATGAAAGTGCTCATAAAACTTGATTAGTGGATCACTTACTTTTACCCTCAGGCATAGGACCTTCAATAACAATACTCACAAAAGAAGATTTTAGATCTATGTGTCTGGGGGGGAAAAAGGTATTAGTTGAGGTTAAATCAGTTGGTGCCAGAAGAAGAAAGCAACTGGTTGAAGAGAGAGAAAGCAATTGGTGATCTATGAACATCTTTTGGAAAGAAATACAATTCTAAAAATAAGGCAAATAATGTGAAATGTAATGAAAGGTTATACAAAGGTAATTTATAGTTAAAGGTAATTCATACCTAGAATGGAGAAATAGTTGAGTTGAATTTCCTGCAGATACTTACCTTATTTTTATGCTGAAATAATTATAGCCACTTCCCTATCTCAGAAGATTATGAATAGAAAGATGATAGTGAAGCAAGACTCAGCAGTAATAACAAGTAATCATCCAACACTAGGAACAAGGTGGAAGCTAGGGAGAATGAACAAGGAAATATACTAGATGATTCATTGCATAGCTAAAGTTGAAGCTCACCTTTTTTTATTACTCTTCTATATTTGGTTAGTACTTCCCTAAGTGGTATTTAGAAATGTCCAAAATAAATTTTATTATCCAAATTATAGTTTACATATTCATTCTTTATTATGTCTTCCTAACCACTCTTCCACAGGAAAAAAAAAAAAAATTAAAAGGAATGAAAATGGAGGAAATGGTACTAAATTATGTCTTTGCTTTATCTCCTATTGTTTTATTTCTTTAAAAAACAACTTACTGAATAATTGCTAAATTAAGTACTGCATGGATCACATTTCCTTCAGGAGTTAACGAAAGCACATAGTACTTGTGCTCAAAAGACATGTTCTAAAGAGGGTGAATTTGCTCCCAAATGCCTCGCTTATTACTGATACACAGTGCAAGCAGATGAAAACACTTGCATTTTGTTACCATGGCAACTGGGGGTGCCAATGGATTTATTTTTTTTTAATTCTACCTTTTAAATAAAGGAATGTTGCACCTTTTGCCTCAGTAAGAAAAGAGCATGAAATTGGTGGTAAATGTAACTCTAAGGCACATTTCCCCTTAGCCTTAGAATATTTCCTAATTTTAGTAAATTGTTTAAAAAAGTCACTGGCTTACCAGAAAGTATTACTATCTAGATGATGGTCAGTCTAGCCATCTATTAAGATCTATTTTGATGAGCTGAAAGTTCCACAGTGCCCACTGCATTGCACACAGATGCATCACTGTGTGAGAATCTGAGAAAGTGAATTCTTTTCCTGTGCATGTTTCTGAATATATTTTCTCTTTTTTCCTGGTGTTTCTTAATTGCAAACTGGAGAAAATAAATCTTGACAGCTAGGGTGACTTTCTGTGGATTCAACCTTTAATTAATTTACTTTTAGATTCCTGAAGACACTTCTTTACTGTATCAGTTACTTATTAGCAAGTGTGAACACTATCATGTATTTTTGTGTGTACTTCCAATAAAAATATTCATGGGATTCGTTGACTGACAGCACTTACCAATTTTTACATAATCAGCCTAGGTCTTGGGTTCTTTACATTCATTTTCAATGATATAAAATCTAGAAGTGTGATTTTATACAGACATAGAGCTAAAGCAAGCAAAGTAAATGATATCGTTTACTTGATTGGGCCATTAATTACTATGTGATAGAAAGATTATAAAGAAATGTGAGATTTATAGATTTCACATCAACTAATAGAGTGGATTGGGTTAAGGTCAGAAAGCAAAACATACCATTCAATTAATCACATATTAGGTATAAGATTTATTGCCTCCTCAATAAAACACTGTGTATGCTCTATATAATATCAAAGATGTGACAGATCCATGTACAAAATACCAGTGGTAACTGACATATTTTCTTAACTGCCTATTGCTCTAAACCTTGGGAATTATTTTAAAACTCTCTTATCCCCAGAAATAGGATACTATCGATTATTATTGAAAATTGCATTGACATATACTACTAGTAATGCTACATATCTTTCAGACACAGAGACATTTTTGAAGAAGAAAGCTCTCCTTGAATATGTCTGGATATAAAGGTTTAGACTAATGTCTCATATGCAACCAATTACTGTTTTACATCTTAACAGTTTGCAATGAGGCAGCTTCACACCCAAATGGATGGTTCCTAACATACAGGATGCATCAGAATGACAAGGAGGCTTGTTAAACACAGATTGTTGGGTGTCACATTTGCAGTTTGTGATACAGCTAGTCTTGGGTGGGGCCTGAGAATTTGTATTTCTAAAAAGTTCCCAGGTGATGGTGATGCTTCTAGTCCAGTTACAGTAAATTGAGAACCACTGCTCTAACCTCACTCATATCTCAGGAAATCCAAACTAAAAGCTGTGTTAAGTTTCATTGTTAATTTAGCCACAACAGCTCAAAACGCATGTGGTTCATGATATGTCATTGGTCTTAGAGTAATCTATAGCTGCATACTGGATTCAGAGAAAACAATTCATTTGTCATTTGTGGTGTACAGGTGAGTGGAGTTGCAAGAAGTACACTGGAAAATCAAAGTACTCTCTTATGCTATTGCAAATTGCTTTTTCACAGTTCCTTTAAAAGTTAATCAAATTTGGGGGAAAAATAAACACACCTCCATTTATGCTTTCTTATAAATAACTTTCATTACTACTTGAAATAATTAAACTATCTTGGTCCCACATGTGCAACAATATGGCTTAAATTCTGAAAAACATAGGAGGCTTGTATATGGCTCACCAGGAGTGAATAAGGCAAGAAAAACAAGTATCTAATGCAGAAAATCTCCTGTATTATGAAAAAACTATGGTGAATGAAATAAGAAGACATAAATGAAAAATGTGTGAATCTCCAACAACCAAGAAAAAATGTAACATCTGATGTTATCTGTGCCAAGGTATCTGATGCACTAAATTATATAATTTACATATGATATTATATATAATATATATATTATAATTTATATGATAAATTATAGCTTGTCTACAACTATACTAAACAGACTAAATCAGGGGATGGGCAGCTAGCTACATTGTGGAATTAGTATCCATAAGGCTCTCTATTGGAACAAATTATTTAGAAGACATATTCATGGCACAGTGGTAAAGAATCCGCTTGCCAGTGCAGAAGACAGGAGACACAGGTTCAATCCCTGGGTCAGGAAGATCCCCTGGAGTAGGAAATGGCAACCCACTCCAGTATCATAACCTGGAAAATTCCATGAACAGAGGAGCTCGGCGGATGGGCTACATCTTTGGCCTCGCAAAGCACCGGACACGACTGAGCACACACACATGCATGCATGTACGTGACCCACCAAGTCTTTCATCACTTCCATGACTCTATTTAGAGTTATGTCCCTGCTCTAAACACCAGAGGAGACATGAGTCAGAGGTGAAAAATGTCATCTAAAAGTCAAAGTTTATTTTATTGATCTTTATCAGTTGAACTCAAAGCCCATGACACTAAGTAAGAAAGACAAGCAATGTTTGCAGGTTATCATTTTTAAAGTTGATGCATGCATGTACATTTTTAATTTTAAGGCTTCTACACTAAATGATCATACTTGATTACTGACAGTAACAAGACATTGTTGACGGCACACACACTGAGGAAGACCTGGGGCAAAATGAATGATTTCCTAATTGCACAGCATTTGAATCATTACAGCTTTGATGACAAAGAATTAGAAAACTAAACCTTAACCATTCCTTCATGACAAAGTTCATCTCTTCTACCCAAGAGATTGTTGAGGAATCTTTAGCTGCACAAATTACTTTCTCCAGCAAAATTCTGCCTTTACCTCAGTCACATTCACAGTCTAGATATAGAGACATGACTAAATAAAATGACTCATTCAAGGAAAATCAGATTCCTAGATAACTGTTCTTGGCTGTTTGATCTACTCTTGCAATATATAATAATCCTAATTCCAGGATAAAGGAACACTGTACCTTCACAGATAAATCAGGGTAGTAAACCATAAACTTAAGAGTCTTAAACTATTAATTTCCTGATTTTTTAAGAGAATAGAAGATATTACCTATTAATTTCATTTTGAAATTTTATGTCAATTTTCCAATATTTAATGTAGATATATTCTATATCTGGCATTCTATAGGATTAATAAAAATACATTTTGATTACCTAATTTATGATTTAATAGACAATGTTTCAAAATTACATACTGGGCTAAAGGAAAGATCTGTAGTGACTTTTATAGAAACAGCATATATTTAGCTTGAAGCTTTTAGACTCTTCTCATGTAAGTTAATCTGGGCCAAAACTAAACTACAGAGATATTACCAGCACTCTGAGCAATACACAGACACTCTACTCTTTGACCTTTGTTGCATATAAGGTTTAGTGGATCACACCTTTATCATTTTACCTGTATTAGAATTTTACAATGGCATTCTATATTCTAAATTGCCCAAGGTAGATCACAATATACAGTCTATAGACTACCAGAAAATCCAGATGCAGGTAAGAAGACATTTAACTAATCAGGAATTTTGAAACACTGACAGGTTTTTCAGATTATATGGTGCAGATCATGTAGTTGAATGATCATTTTTTATTTATTGAGGTTCTCAAGTATACACATGTCAAATAATTATGGAGGGAAGAAAAGAGGAAGGGTGAGTCAGCCATTAAATGCTGAGCTGTATGGCCCAGGTCCTCTTTAAGAAACCAAGGAAAAATGATTTGACTTGATCAAATGAAACAATCGGCATTTGAAGAAAAAAAAAAAAAACGTAGTACCTTGCTTTTTTTTTTTTTTTTTTTTAAGCTAACAAACAATTTTATGCCCCAGAAGGTTAAACAAAAAAGGGATGGCCGGAAGAGGCAGAATACTGTTTCTGCCTTTCTAAGACCTAAATGTCAGACATGCAACCGTCAGCAACCTAGCCTTGACCTATGTGATCCTTTAGGTTTGAAGGACAGTAGGACTCAGTTTCTATGCAATTATCATAAGCTCCCGGACCCTCTAGTCTTCTTTCCAGGTTACTATGCTCACTTCTTTATTGCACAGCAAATTAAAAGTGATACAGGTTACAGGAATGTATATAATGAGCTGTCAAATATTCCTTTGTTGGAAATATGTATATAAAAACATCAGAATAAAATCACATGGTAACAAATATATTCGGCTTTATAGATTCTCAAATCAGTGTTTCTGTGATTTGCAATTATCAGGAGAGATTAAGAGAAGTTTCACAAATTAAAATATACAAAATAAAATTTTAAGGACATTTCAAAAGAATGCTAATTAAGATACTCCTGCACAAGATATTGAATTAAATAGTGAATTATCAAAATAAATATTAGTTTCTTTGGAGGGAATATTTGTAATTTTAGATAAATCCTTATTTACTGTATCAAGAAGACAAAACACAAGGTTATCTGCCAGGATCAATTGAGACAAAGTGCAAAAGGAGATGAGAACACCACAATGCAGCTGTTGACGCAGAAACCTCCCCAGAGAAGCATGAGTGGTTGGGGAGCTAACATCTGATAGGGTGACAGTCCTCCTGCTTTCAAACCCAAAGAATTAAGGACTGCCCCTAGAAGGATTAAAAAGTCTGGTATTTAAAAAAAAACTAGAAAGGCAAAGGCTGGCCAAACTGGACTGTAGGGCATTAATGAATCAATATTAAAATCAACATTCTTTGTAGGTTTAACATCCAAGAAAAGTTAGGCTTTCTGTACCTCCCCCAACAGTTAAACTTCAATGGTTCCTTTGGAGTGTGTGTGTGTGTGTGTGTGTGTGTGTGTGTGTGCGTGTGCCTGCGCATGGGTGCTCAGTTGTGCCTGACTCTTTGTGGCCCCATAAACTGGAGCCCACCGGGCTCCTCTTTCCATGGAATTTTCCAGGCAAGGATACTGGTGTGGGGTGCCATTTCCTACTCCAAGGGATCTTCTCAGCCCAGAGATTAAGCCCACATTTTTCACATCTCCTGCATTGGGAGGCAGATTTTTTAACATTACATCACCTGGGAAGATCTCCCTTGGAATAAGGATTGCTAAACATTTTCTAAAAGGGCCAAACAGCAATTAACTAGGCATTGTCGGCCATAACTCATAGTGGTATCTGTTAAACTCTATCATTGTAAGTGCAAGCAACCACAGATAATGCATAAAGGAATGAATGTGGCTGTTTTCCAATAAATCTTTATTTACAAGAAAATTTGACCTGGATTTGACCTGCAAGTAGTAGCCTGTCCACCTCTGCATAAGGTCTTTTGCCCCTTTGTGTCTTGATACTCTTTTCTCCTCAGCCTGAACTTGTAAACCAAAAGAAAGAAAAAGCAAAGTTGCTTAGTCATGTCCTACTCTTTGCGATCCCATGGACTGTGTCCTGCCAGGCTCCTCCATCCACGGGATTTTCCAGGCAAGAATACTGGAACGGGTGACCATTTCCTTCTCTAGGGGATCTTCCCAACCCAGGGATCAAACCCAGGTCTCCTACATTGCAGGCAGACTCTACCATCTGAGCCACCAGAGAATCTGTAACTCAAATGCTGGAATTTGGGTACACCACCTTTATAGAGAGAAAAAATATGACCGTTTCTGATAGTGTGACCAGTGTTAAGTGTAACATTTCACATATATGTTCATTATCCCTTTGAAGATTCCTTAAAACATAACTAGGTAGGTTTCTAATACACAGAAACAAAAAAGGGAGAACAACATATGAGAAAGACAAATAGATATCTGTCCCCCAAGAAGCAAAACTGTCCTTAAGGAATATTTGAACTGATTTCAACACATAACTGCAAGGAGAATTACATGATTTGTGACACCACACCAAGTGTAGAAACACACCTGTTCCTATAAGTAAAGCTTCTCCATGCCCTAGGTATAGTACTGAGGGTGTTGCATCTTTATATGGTGACTAATGATATCTTGTTGACCTTGTTACCATGGGTATAACTTCATTAACAATGCTTCTAACAGCCTATGGAATTCAGTAGACATTTAATATAGGGAAGAAGTGTTGAGCCTCTAAGTGCTTCTGAACTTCAAAAGTAAATTGTATCATGTTATATCTATAATGACCCATATGTATGCTACATATCTACCATGGGAATCAAGTTACATGTGATTTGTAGGAGAAACTGACAGTCTCATTCACATTCTATATGTGCTAAGAAACTGATTATTTTCTAATTATCTCATGCTTAGTCACACTTCAGTTGTGTCTGCTCTGTGCAACCCCATGGACTGTAGCCCACCAGGCTCCTCGGTCCATGGGATTTTCCAGGCAAGAATATTGGAGTATTTTCTAATATAAATATCAGCAATCACATGATGAATTGTATCTGAAAAATATACAGATGCCTATAAACTGTATAAGACTATATCTTATTAAAACTAGCGTAATATATGAAAACAAGACAAAGAAAAAGAGAATTATCTTAGGCTAAGCAATTTAAAATATTTGATTATTTATTGCATTAAAGCAAAACATTAAAAAAATTAGAGGGCTTTCTCTTGCTGAGACAATCTGCTAATTTGTAATATATTCAGTAATACAGTTTTGAATTTTTTTTAAAACAAATTTATCATTTGTCCAAAGACATATGGAATGCTTGTGAGTGGATGTTTATCTACTATAAAAAAGAAAACTATATGACTGATGAATATAGCAAAGGAAGAAATTTTAGGGGAAGTTTCCTTGTGTAAACAATCATATTAATAAATACTAATATTTATTAAGTTCTAACCTTATGTCAAGGGCTTCTCTGGTGGCACAGTGGTGAAGAATCTTCCTGCTGATGCAGGAAACACAAGGGATGCAGTTTCAATCCCTGGGTAGGGAAGATCCTCTGGAGTAGGAAATGGCAACCTGCTCCAGCATTCTTGCCTGGAAAAATTCCATGGACAGAAGAGCCTGGAGAGCTACAGTCCATGGGATCGTAAAGAGGTGGGTACGACTGAGTGACTGAGCACACACACAACCTTGTGTGAAGCACTGTACTATGCACTTTGCATGTATCATCTCTTTTACTTCTCTTAACAACATAAGGTGGATAGCATTTTATCCATTTTACAGCCTGAGTAACTTGTTCAAGTCACAGGACTGGTAAGTGGCAGAGTCAGGATTTAAACCCAGTAAGACTACCTATAGAAGTCAGACTCCCAAGTAACATGGTAGTCCACTCACCCATGAAATGTTCTATACACATTTTTTTCATGAGGGATGGATGGAAGCAGTGGGTGGGGGTGACAGGGAAGTATACTTGGTGAATAGGAGGTGGGAAGCCACCATTCAGAGCACATTCAGATCCAGTGTTCTACTCAGAGAGAATAATGAAACCAGGAGGCAGAGGAGGCATAGGAGGAAGTAAGACATTCTCTGAACTGTTGCTGAGTTTTGAGTAGAGATATCCAGAAAGATAATTCAGAACTACCAAGAAATTAGCTGCAGAGTACAAAGGAAAGATATCTTTGAAAAGAAAACCTCAAACTTATAAAACTGGAATTCTACAAACATTTTAAAAGAGCTTTGAGCAGAAGAAAAAGTAGTAATTTCCTCAAAATGGAAAAATCGCAAATTATTAAGAATTGAATAAAGTTTTGGTTGTTAAGACAATATGTCCTTTTTCATATTTCTCAATAGACTTTATTTTTAGAGCACTTTTAGGGTCACAGCAAAATTGAGTGCAAAGTACAGCGAGTTCCTATAATTCCATCTCCCTCTCTCCAAAATACACAGCCTCCCCCACCATCCACATCTCTTCCAAGTGAGGTACATTTGGTATAATTTATGAGCCAACAATAACACACTATTATCAACTGAAATGCATAGCTTACATTGGATTCATATGGTGTGTGATGCATTCTACAGGTTTTGACAAATGTTATCAATAGGTTTTGATAAAGCTGTGGTGGCCACTGGCCTTTTAATTGTCTCCAAAGTTTTACTTTTTCTAAGAATCCATATAGTTGGAATTATATAGTACATAGCTTTTTCAAATTAACTTCTTTCAGTTACCAATAAAGCATATGTCTGTTTTACACAGTATAGGAACGTGACTTGTAGAAACTGCAAAAAATGTTATTTTGGTGACTACACTGGCTTCTAGAAAGACAAAAATGGAAAAAAAAAATCCAAATGTCAAATTACTAAGATACAGACAGTTGCAGCCACCTGCATAATAATTACTTCAAAGTAGTATTTAAAATAGTAAATATAAAATGATTTTTAATAATTTTAAAAGATAAGAGATGGTTTAAAGCAAAAAATAACAACACTACATTGTGGAGTTTATAACAGTGAATTAAAATGTATGATTATAAGAGAAAACATGTTGGGGGAGGGGATTACTGTACTATAGCAAACTTTTCCTAATATATATGATGTGGTATGTTACTTGTAGGGTGACATGATAGGTTAAGATATATAACATAAACCCTAAAGCAATCTCCAACTGGGCACACAAAATTAGAATATAAAGATGGTAAGTTATATCTAAAAAAGCAAGCACTACAAGAAACACATTTTAAATACAACCCAAAAAGCTCAAAGTGTTAAGGATAGAAAAAGATGTGTCATGTTATGATTAAATTAAGGCTGTCATGCTATAATAACATCAGAGCAAGAATATTAACAGAGATAAAGAGGGTCACTTCATAATAATAAAGGGGTCAATTCATCAAGAGGACATAAAAACTCTACATGTTTATGTACCTATAACAGAGAGTTAAAATACATGAAGCAAAGAATATAGAACCACAAAGAAAAATTTACAATTACATAATTATACTCAGAGTTCAACACACCTCTTTCCATAATGGATAGAACAAGTAGACAGATAATTAGTAAAGAAATAGACCTCAACAACTCTATCTACTACCTTAACCTGACATTTATAGACCACCCCCCTACAGCAGTGGAATAATGTACATCATAAAATTTACCAAGATAGATCATACCTGAGTCATAAAACAATTTCAATACTTCAATAATGTTCAAATAATAAAAATTAAGTTTTCTGAGCTTAATAAAATTAAGTTAGTAACCAGTAATAGAAAGGCCCCAAATATTCAGAAACTAAATAGCATAGGTCAAGGAAGAAATCACAAAGGTAATTAGAAATTATTCTGAACTAAGTAAAAATGAAAACACAACATACCAAAATTTGTGGGATGGTAATACATCAAGAATTACAGAGAAATTTATAAAATATCTGTATTGGAAAATACCAAAAGTCCCAAAGCAATGACGTCAGGAACTAGAAAAAGGGGTGACTGGCTCACAAACTGACTGTGTGTTAGTACAGACAGCACAGGGAAAAGTTGAAGAAGGAGACAAGTCACTCTAGATGGTTATGTGGCAGGTTTAACAAGCAAGAGACCTCACATATGAGACTTCTCTTGGGCAGCTGCAAGGAATAGATCTCCAGGCTTGTCCACCAAAATCTTGAAAGTTATAAGGAGGTTGACTGGGTTCAGTCAATATACCATTCATATGGTCTTAACAGCACATTGCTCTTTCAAGGCTATGACCTTGAAAATGGCTCCCACTGTGGGAACGATGAGCAGAATGAATGTTCCAAGAACAGAGGAGTGGGTATAGAACCTTCCATTGCCCAGGTCCAGCTCAGGTCAACTGGTAATCATATCCTCTTGATGATCTCTTCCAATGGCAAGTTAAACCAAAAGTTAAGATATAAGAAGAAAGGACCTAATAAAGACAGAGTAGAAGTCAATAAAATACACAGAAATCTATAGAGAGACAAGAAAACCAACAGCTGGATCAATAAAATTGATAAACTTCTAGCCAGACTGATTTCAAAAAAGAAAAGGAACAAATTGCTGATATTAGCAATGTAGTAACATCACTACAGATCAAATAGATATTAAAAACTTATTAATGAGATGGTATTAACAAGTTTATGCCAATGAACTTGATAACTAAGATGAAATGGACAAATTCCTTAGCATAACCAGAGCATATCTAAAAAATACATAAATAGTGTGATATACACCTATGTGTCTACTTCAGATTTTAGTTTAAAACTATCCCTCAAAGAAAACTCCAGGGCCATATAGCTTTCCTGGTGAATTCAGTGAAACATCTAAGAAAGGAATGATACCAGTCTACACAGACTCAGAAAACTGAAGAAGTGGTGATACTATCCAATTCATTTTGCAAGACCTGCATTACTCTAATCCCAAAACAATGTCAAAAGCACAAGAAAAGAAAATCAAAGACTAACAGTCCTCATGAACATATATATAAAAACTCTTAAAATAATTTAGTAAATGGAATGCAGCAGTATGTAAAACAGAAAATGCATTGTGAACAAATGTTTATACCATGCATGCAAACTTGCTTTAACATTTGGAAACCAAAAGTCATATTTCATTCTATTCACAAACTGAAAAAATAAAACATTTTCAAAAGCATATGGAAAGAACATTTGAAAAAATAAAAAAAATCTACTTCTGATAAAAACTCTCAGGTGTCTGTTTACATAAAGTTTCTTAATATGCACAACTAGTTCATAGATGCAAACATAACAAAACTATGAAAAAGTGCATGCAATAGTAACACCAAACCCAGGCGAGTGATATCTCTGAAAGATGAGAGAGGAACATGGGACGAAGGAGGGAATTTGGAGAAGAGTGTAATGGAAGAGATTCAACTGTATCTGCAATATGTTAATAAAAACAAAAAAATCTGAGTAAAGGTAGGAAAATATTGAAATTTATTAATCTCTGTGGGATATACTCAGGTCTTTGTTATATTTTTCTCCACTTCTGACACTTTAAAGTAAACACCAGTACATAAGTACTAAGTACCTATTAAAATAACATTTATAGTTCTGTAATGCTGTGAAAATACTTCTGATGAGTAATGTTACCTTAACTGGAGACAAAACCACATGTAGGAAGGCAGCAATTTTGTAAATGTACTTATGTATGTGTATGATATTCTCAGTTCATCCCTTTTCACATTTTTCCAAAACCATTGCTCTCTTCAAATCTTCTTCCTTCTTAGATCAGTATTCTTAGTCATTCTATCACTCTTGTATATTCAGTCTTACAGTTAGACAGGTTGGAATAGATGTTACTTGGAAATAAATTACTGAAACCTCTTTGATGGACAGTTGGCAATTAATATCAACATTTAAAATGTAGTAAATATTTTGATCAAATAATTCTACCTCTAGGAATTTATCATACAGATGTTTTCTCATAGACCAAATATTGTACAAGGATGGTCACTGCAGAATCCTTTTAATAAGGAAAAAACTAAACATAAAACAATTTCTTCCCCATCATTTTCAATTACTGACTGGAAACTGTTTGGTACATCAGAGTAATGGGGAAAGAAAAGGCCTCCATAAATCCATGCTGACATTCGATGTCTTTATGCTAGCCTAACTTCCAAGGATACAATAGCTGTAACCCCAAATATGGCCAACCCTCATGATTTTCTTTCAACAGCATATCAAACACCGGTCTCTCCACTAGTTTTTTCATTTATTTCAGCAATGCGTAGGATAGGAGCTCTCAATTCCGGCTACACAGTAGAATCACCTGAATAGATCTATAAATCAGTGGCTCCACCTCACATAAATTAATTCAGAATTTTGGGGTTAGTGTTCACTGGTGGCTTCCCAGGTGATTTTCATGTCCACCAGCATTGTGGATCACTGATCTTGGGATATAATCAGTAATTTGATTTATCATTAGCAAGCTGAAATCTTTGATTGACTTTCAACTGATTTCTTCGTATTTTGAAAATTTAGGAAGATAGTGAAATTTATTGTTTCTGGGAATTCCAATGCTTGCTTCTTCTATCTGCCATATAGTTTTAAGTTTGTCGCTGTCAATCTAAGACATTTTGCTACAAAAATCTGATACATTGTAGGTTTACACAAGTTTTACCCTGGGTGACCAGTCTCATGACTTCACAAGTTCTGTAAGCTCACGCTCACACATTTCAAAATTCTACATAATGTGCTGTCAGGTCAGCCCCGATGTGGTGATTGATTTCCTTTAGCTGGAACATTCTGATTCTATTAGGTGACCTTGAGTGCCTCGAACTTTGTGTCTGTTGGGTACTGGCACTTCTTTTATTTCCCGCAATGACATGTTGAAACAAACATCAATCTCTACTGTTTCATTTCTGCCCTTTTTTGGGGGAGCATAAAAGTTGTGATGAAAAAGCAGTCAGACACTTTTTTAAAACTTTGTATTTTTATAAGATATTTTTAACAAACCATCAGAACTTAAATCTGTAAATGAGTATTTACATCTTACAACTTTATGCACTAATTCCAATGTAGTACTAGAGTAAAAAAATATATTATTTTATTTTGCTTTAGGAATTGCTTTGGAATCAGTGTCACCTTTTTGGAACATCTACTATCATGGCAAAATTTCAATGTCCAAAACTAAATCTGGCTTGTGGAGATAACAGCTAAAGTTTTGTTTATATCAAAATCTAGTGAAATTTTGGATTACAAATTAAAGAAGTTAATACCATCTGGTTGAAAATAGAGGTGTGACTAAAAATAATGAAACTATTTGCTTTGTTATATTCCTGGCTATGAGAGTAATTAACAAATTTTTTTTTTTTTTTTTATTCAGAGCAGTTGGTAGCTACCCAGCTGTCAAACTATCCCTAGGTTATTAAAACCCTGTGTTTTGGCATGATCATCACTCCTCTTATTGGCATAGAGTTATACAGTTGGGGACAGTGGTGTATAGGAAAAAGGTTACAGCCTGGGTTGGAGTATGCGATTTAATTTTCCTAGTCCCCATATTCCTCATTTGTAAATTGGGGATAATAAAGCCAAGCATGTGAAAGAGCTGTGGGGATTAAATGAGAAAATACTTTCAAATGCTTTATCCTAACACTTCTCACACTCTAGTATGACCGACTCTTTGCAACCCCACGGACTGTAGCCTGCCAGGCTCCTCTGTCCATGGAATCCTCCAAGTAAGAATACTGGAGTGGGTAGTCATTTCCTTCTCCAGGGGATCATCTTGACCCAGGGATTGAACTCAGATCTCCTGCATTATAGGGAGATTTGCTACTGTCTGAGCCACCATTAAGTTAGGTCTGGGTGTGGCCTAAGATTGTGAATTTCTAACAATGCTGACACTGCTAATGCATGGACCACACTTAGATTTGGAAGGCTTAGTCTGACATGTAGTAGGTAAGTCAGAAACTCAATAAGAATTGGATTTCCTTCTTTCATTATGTGGCTTCCCTGGTGGCTCAAACAATAAAGAGTCTACCTGCAATACAGGAGACCTGGGTTTGATCCCTGTGTTGGGAAGATCCTCTGGAGAAGGAAATGACAACCCACTCCAGTACTCTTGACTGAAAAATCCAATGGACAGAGGAGCCTGGTAGGATACAGTCCATGGGGTTGCAAAGAGTTGGACACAACTGAGTAACTTCTCTCTCTCTCTCTCTTTCATTATATGCCAGGCTTCCACTTTCCACTTTTGTTGCTTTAGAGGTTTGGATTTTGGTCAAAAACTATAACCACTAATGGTCCTGCATGAGAGATCCTGGGTGTTATCACAAAGAAAGTGACTTGGGGTGCACATGCTGGAAAAAAAAAAAAAAAAGAGTATCCATGTTTACAGGCTTAATATATTCTCTCAATAATGACAGTGACCTCAGTTCCTATTGTTTGAACTCCCATTCTAGGGGAGGGGCAGACAGGCATCTGGAGCTATAGAGGGAACCAAAGTCTCCTGTGGGAGTGGTCTCCCAAAGCAAGTGTTTCATATGTCATTTCACTCATGAGAGTGGACAAAGAAAGCAACTGAAAGAACTAAAACCAGGCAAAACAGACTTTCAAGATCAGGAGATTTAACCTGGAAACATCTCTTGAGTCAACAGTAAGAGGAGAGAGCATTTAATGAAGAACCTATAGGGGAGTATACAGGAAGAAGAAGAAGCTGTTTTTGTTAAGAAATTTATTTTATGAGCAGTTATAATGAGAATATATCTTTATCATTTGAGTCAATAACAATATTCAGCAGCAGTCTTTGTTATTCCTTCACTAAGGATTGCTGCTGGCTATTAATCATTTCAAACACAATGAAAAGATAAAAGCAATCTAGGTATATTGAAATAAAATTAAATCCTACTCAGTTCTAAATACTATTCTGTCTGAGGTGGCATGATGATGTCTGGCTAACAAGCACAGTACACACACAATAGTCCCTTAGGTTTTGTGTTTGTTTTTTTTTGTATCCAAACAGATAGTGTCACCTCATTCTGCAAGAAGCTACTCAAAAACAATCAAGAAGCAGCTACATTCTCACTAGTGATTTAAGGAGTTCTCGTGAGCAAGCTTTTAGCAATCCTTGACAAGGCACCTTCATCAAATTACATGAAGCTTGAAAAACACTCTGTCATCTTTTAAGATTCTTAGTACTATCTCTCACATCATGTTATTTCAAATCAATCATTGCATATCCTGGAAATAGCTCCTCCATGAGCTTTGAAGTAGTTTTGATCCCATAGTAGTGTGTCTACTGTTATAAAGACTGATAATGCAGAGCTTCCAGAATCTTGCTGAACACTTTAAGTTGCTTTCAGATAATTCAAGCAACACAAAACAAAAGTAAACAGAGGCAGACACACAAAAGATATAAACTTTCTGCTTTGTCCTTTTCTTCCATAGGGGGAAAAAAACCCAAAAGCAAAATTTCCCTCCTAATTCTCACATTACCTACATTGACCTAAACCATTGGATATTCATCACTCTTTTACTTCAGCGTGCCCACTGTAGACCCTCTGTGTTCTTTGTTTTAAACTCTCTTTCTGTTAAAATATAGTCTGGGTGTATTGAATTATTTTGAAGTATAGCCAAAGATGAATTTCTGTTAAAATATATTATTTATAATATACATCAAATTCTAAATGCAACCAAAAGTCTGGGATTTTTTTCTTAAACTTTTGGCATTTGCACAGATGAAATGTCACAGAAATGACAAAAAAGAGACTAGTTTTACAAACCTGATTAGCAGCCTCATTATTTCATTAACCTTCCACTGGACTTGAGTGTAAGCACGTGTAAGCATTCTTACAGGACTAAATCCCACAGAAATGCTTAATCCCACAGAATGCTTAATCAATATACACATTGTTTTTGCAGTCTACTTTGGCAAAACAGAGGACTCAAAATATACAGGTTGTTATATTAATGGGAAGAACTATTAAAGAGTTGGGGTTCTATCTTAAAAATAAAACATCATGTTTATTGTACTTAGCATAAAGGATAAATGGCCTGAGGCACTGAGAAATCCTGAATAACCCTAACAAAGGTAATATGATAGCTAGGTATATTATGTGACCTTTTAAGATCAAGTGTATTTTGAGTATGAAAATCCTTTTTAAACTGGTAGAAATTCCTTGGTGGTCTAGTGGTAAGAATTCTGCACTTGGGTTCAATCCCTGGTTGGGGAACTGGGATCTCACAAACCACATGGTGCATCCAAAAAAAAAGAAAAAAATACACTGGTAATTTATATAGAGAACCTATTCCAGCATTCTGGTAATTACTGTTCTGCTCTTAAATGTAAAAGTAGAGCAGATAACAACAAAGAGCTCAGAACCTGAAATAGAAACAAAACAAGCAAGCAAAAAAATCAAACACTAACCACTACCACTGGTTAAGGATTTTGCCAAGAAAATATTTTCTCAAACATTGAAACTATATGCTCTAGAAAATCTGTATATGTGTGTACTTCTTTATATGGAGTATTTCAGAAAGTTACAGTTTATTTTATAGTGACTGCAGATATTAAACACATACTTTGAGTTGTCTTTATGAAATCTCTTTCAACAAACAAATATTGAGTTTGAAGAATCAGTCATTATTTCAGGTAATGGAGATTGCTATCCTCCACCAGTGGGACAGACAGACAAGCAAGCAGACAAATCTGCAGGTTAGTACCCAAACCCCTCCTAATTTTAATTCTCCTCAGAGATATGCAGTCTCAATAGACTCCTTAACTTGGACTTATTACAACAATAAAACTAATAGGAATGCTTTTTCTTTCTCATATTACTTTTAATTCCCACTCTTTAATATTCACCACCTGACATATTCTGCCCTTTAGAAAATATCTACCCAAATCCATCAACTTCTTTAAATTCTGAAAATATTTATCATGAATTTGGCTCCACTCTTAGCCAAACAGGGGCTATAATATTCATTCACTGATTCAGCAACTCACATTCTCAATTAACTATATTTTTGTTTACAAAGTGTTTGACTTTTGGGTGGCAAACAATAAGACAGAAAAGTATTCACTCATTGTATCTTCAAGGATACAGAATGGTTAATCCAGCTGAGTCTCTGAATCTTACCCCATCTCCTGGCCTTTCTCACTAGACTCTCGCAGCTTAGTGGTCTCTAATTTTTCTTTTTATTCACCTTTGCATCCCCAGCACCTAACCCAGGACATGCTTAATAAATAGTTATAAAAATAAAAGGAAATACTAGGTAATGACTATTGCTCCTCAGAATAGTCTGAAAATTACAGGAAACTATTCAGCTAAGAAAGCAAATTAACAGTTTTTCAGCAATAAAGTCAAAACCAGAAAGATCTGATTGGTTAACCAGCAAGTTTAATTATCCAAAATTATCCTAAATTTCTAGCATTAGGGTTAATACAAGTTACTTTGCATATTGGCATTGAAGTGAAGAATACAAACTTGTAGCCCAAACGCCTGACTACAAATTCTGGCTTTGTCACTTATTATCTAGGTGACCTTAGCAAGGTAATTAATTTTCTCTGTTTCAGTTACTTTACCTGAGAAATTGTTATAACAAAATACTACCATTCTCAGTGTTGTTATGAGGATTCAATGGGATAATGTGTGTAACTTGCCTAAAAAATGATATCTGGCACATGGTAAATATTCTATCTTTTTGTCTTTTTATACAGTTCATGAGGTTCCCATGGCAAATAAACTGGAGTGGTTTGCCATTCCCTCCTCCAGCTGACTCATTGGAAAAGTCTCTGATGCTGTGAAAGATTGAGGGCAGAAGGAGAAGAGGGTGTCCAAGGCTGAGATGGCTGGATGGCATCATCAATGCAATGGACATGAACTTGGGCAAACCTCAGGAGATGGTGAGGGACTGGGAGGCCTAGCGTGTTGCAGTCAATGGGGTTGCAAAGAGTTGGACAGGCCTGGGTGACTAAACAACAATAACAAATATTCTATAATATAGCTAACTAAATACATAATATCAGCATCTCCTAATCTGAGTCTTGAATAATCTGGTTGCATAAGATGCTCTATGCAGTTACACATCAGATAGGTTTGGGGAATGTTACTTTTTCTGGAGAGTAAGAAAACTGGCAAATTCAAAGCTTTGAAAAGTTTTACAGCTAAAAGAATCTTGTTTAGATGTATTTACACCAACACTTTTAAGTCTATTTCAGAGCCCCTCTTCCCCTACAGAACAGATGCTGCTACCCTATAGCACTTGTTCCACTTAACATATTTCATGAAATTCTAATTATGCACCTGTTGCTGCTTTGTTTTGCAACCATTTGCATATATTCATATTTGTATTTGTATATATGTGCAATCGCATGCATATATTTTGAGTCACTAGTATGAGGGTAAGGATTTTGGTTTTACTGTCATTCCTACGTATTCTCCTACTGTTCCCTTTCTTTTCTGCCACGGTTCTTTATCCAGGGTTCCACATAAATGCCAAACACACTGATTTAAATGCAACATAAAATGTTATTTAAAACAATAAATTCAAGACTTATTGTTTTAAAGGTGGCTGGTTTAATAGTTCCAAACAAAACCTCTGGCACACCCATAAAAACACCCTTTCTGGTAGAAAAGACTCAAAAAAAACTTCACAGCAGTATAAAATGGGAAACCTAGTGCCAAAATAAGTTTCATGTCAACATAAAGACAGTGAAGCTGAATTGGTGACTTACAACATGCTTCAACCCAGCGAGGAGGGGGAACCCCCTACCTGAAGAGAAGTAGGCAGAAGCTTCAATTTTCCCTTCTTTCTTCCTTATAGCTCAGAGATCTGACTTCTAAGAAAAGCAGATAACGCTCTCCATATAGTACAGATTATACATCTGAAACAGCCTTCAGGGCAGCATCTCCCATAAGGCAATGAACAGTAAGCATACAGATCTCCTTCCACATATAGACCCTATATATATATTGGAATTTAAATACAGTAAAAGGAGAACAAATATGCCCAAATGATTTTTGATACAGTACAAATGCAATTAAGTGGAATGAAGATAGCTTTCTCAACAAATGGTGCTTGAGCAATAGGATATACTTTGTTGTTGTTTTAGTCACTAAGTTGTGACCCTATGGACTGCAGCCCACCCAGCTCCCCTGTCCATGGGATTTCCCAGGCAGAAATATTTGAGTGGGTTGCCATTTCCTTCTCCAGGGCATTTTCCTGACCCAGCGACCGAACCCACGTCTCTTGCTTGGTAGGCAGTCTCTTTACCACTGAGCCATGAGGGAAGCCCATGATATATGTAGGCAATAAATAAATGAATAATAAATTTCAAAAATAAACCTAGACCTAAAATTCACACGTTTAACAAAATTAACTCAAAATGGATTACAGACATAAGTATTAAACTATATAACTTTTAGAAGAAAAAAGGAGGAAATCTTTAAGATTTAGAGCTAGACAAAATTTTTAGACTTGGCACAACTCATAGAAGGAAAACCTGATAACTGAACTTCAAAACATTAGAACTATCTGCTAACGTGAAAGACCCTATTAAGAATGTGAACAAAGTACAGACGGTGAAAATATTTGCAAACCATGTATCTGTCAAACGACTAACTTCTAAAAGAATAAAGAGTTCAAAACTCAACAATAGGGGCTTCCCTGGTTGTTCAGTGGTAAACAATCCACCTTCCAGCACAGGAGACATGGTTCTATCCCTGATCTGGGAAGAGTCCACATGCGTGCAACTCAGCCCATGTGCTACAACTATTGAGCTTGTGCTCCAGAGCCCAGGAACTGTAACTACTGAGCCCATGTGTGCAACTACTGAAGCCTGCAGGCCCTAGAGCCTGTGCTCCACAGCAAGAGAAGCCACCACAATGAGAAGTCCATGCACCACAATTGGAGAATAATTCTTACTCGCCACAACCAGAGAAAAGCCCATGCAGCAATGAAGACCCAACACAGTCAAAAATAAATAAATAAAACAAAAGATACATGTATATATATAAAATATATATATTTCACAGTAAACAATAAATGATTCAACTATAAAATGGGCAACTGATAGAGACATTTTACCAAAAACTTGCAGATGGAAAGTAAACATATGAAAAGATATTTAAACTCATTAGTCATTGCTGCTAAGTCGCTTCAGTCGGGTCCAACTCTGTGTGACCCCATAGACGGCAGCCCACCAGGCTCTGCCGTCCCTGGGATTCTCCAGGCAAGAATACTGAAGTGGGTTGCCATACACGAATGCAAACTAATACCACACTGAAATAATATTATGTACCTATCACAATGGCTAAAAGAAAACATAGCGAAAACACAAAATTGTGGTGAGGGTGTTGAGAAACTGGCTCACTTACAGAATTGGTGGCAGTATGTAAAATGGTACAGCCACCCTGGAAGATAATCAGGCAGTTTCTTTAAAAATTGAACATACAACTACCATAGAACTCAGCATTGTAATCCTGGGCACTTACCCCTGAGAAATAAGAAGTTGTGTTCACTCAAAAGCTGACACATGATTGTTTACAGCAATTTTATTTGTAATAGCCCCATGTTAAAAACAACCCCAATGTCTGTCTTTCAACAATGAATAGTTAAACTCTGGTATATGCATACCATGAAAGTCTAATTAGCAATGAAAAGGAACAAGCTATTAATACTAAAGTATTCAACAGACTGGATCAATTGCAAGAGAACTATGCTGAGTGAAAAATGTTAGTCCTAAAAAGTTATATATTGAATGATTCTATTTATGTAACATTCTTGAAATGACAAAATTATAGAAATGGAGAACACATTACTGGTTGCCAAAGGAGGTCATAAATGGGAAGGAAATGTGGTGGCTGTAGAAGGGATCTTTGTGGTTAAGGAAATGTCTGTATCTTTACTCTGCCAATATTCATATTCTGATTGTGATACTGTGCTACTCTTGCAAGATGTTATTTTTACGGGAATAAGGTCAATGGAATCTCTATATATTACATTTTACAACTGCATGTAAATCTAGAATTATCTAAAAATAGTTAATTGAAAACATTTTAATTGAATGGTGTATTTAACAATCACTTTATTATTTTCATTTATAGAATGTATACCTCTTCAGCATGCTATTATTGGTATATCTTAAAACAATATATCATGAGCATCAATACAAAATGGGAAGGAAATCACAATGTTTCCCTGAGAAGAGAAATGTTTATACACCATATATCATGCCCCAACTTTTAAGATTTATATGTGGGAGAGAGCTCCCTAAAACATCTACCTTTGAAAGACAACAGGGCTTGTGTCCATGAAACCCATAAGGCTATTGTGAACTAAGAAAGAGTTCCTAATGGGCATTAAGAAAATGGAAATTATCCCTGAACTCATTTAAAGTGTTTATTTTATACCGAGTCTCATGAAAAGATCAACTTGATTCAAAGAAAACTTTAAGAGGAAAATGACTAATAGATAAAACAGAGTAATGAAAGCTCAATTAAATATTAAATAACATTCACAGAAGATTGTGAATTCAAAAGTAGGCAACTGTTTCAAGCAGAAAAAATGAAAGAAAAAAGCTTAAGTAGTAATGAAAAGATAACAGGCACCAAGGATATGACAATAACTTGGACCATTTTAAAAAACTCTACTAAGTAAAAGGAACGTATTCCATTTCCAAAGGGATGAACTTGAATGGTCTGGTTATCTAGGACATTTTTCCATTATAACCTTACTTATAATATGTTAATATACTCTATACTTTCCATCTCCCACTTGATATCTCATCATGAGAATACATACAGACATATATATTTTTAAAAAAGATCTGCCACTTCCATTTTCCAATTGCCTATTCATTCTTTTCAACCTGAGTTCTAGATAACTGAGTTCAGTGTTCATTGAAAAAGCATTCTCGATGGGTATCAATGACTTGCAAATTTAACACCCAAAGGTGCTGACACTCATTTCATAAGACTGTTTTCCTTTGACATTTCTGACAGTGTCCACTCCTGTATTTTTCCTACTGTTTCTACTTTTTCGTCTAACTCACTGGTCTTTCTTCCTTCTGGTTTTCAAGAGCAACAATAACAATATTTGTGAAGCACTTTAATGGATAAGGGAAAGGCTACCCACTCCAGTATTCTGGCCTGGAGAATTCCATGGACTGCCTAGTCCATGGGGTCACAAAGAGTCAGACACAACTGAGTGACTTTCACTTTCACTTACATATTACATAGTTTTCACATATATTACTTCTTTGTTTTTAAGGAGACACAGGTAAGCAATTTACCTAGGATTATACCGAGTGGATGAGATGGTTGGATGGCATCACTGACTCAATGGACGTGAGTTTGGGTGGACTCCGGGAGTTGGTGATGGACAGGGAGGCCTGGTGTGCTGCAGTCCATGGGGTCGCAAAGAGTCGGACATGACTGAGCAACTTAAGTGAGTGATACTGAGTGGAGTAAATCCTGTTCCTCAACTCTTCTTCTTCCTGTTTTCCTGTCAATGTTAACTACCTTCTTTTGTGGCTTTTTGGATCACCTTTGTGGAGATGTCTTCAAACTATACTGATAATATAGGTATTTCATTTGTAGCAGAGATGATACAGATATGTTCCCAAGTCTTTTGCTGAAGTTGGAACTGCAGTTGTCAGTTATAACTGAGATGATCATAAACCATTTCCTAATAAAAATTGACACTTTATTTCATTGAGGTTTCACTGTTAAATAAGAGACTTTATAACAATTAGCATGTTTATGGAATACTACTTACTATACTGATTGAGTGGTTTGAGTTAACTGATTCAATGGAAGGAAAGTGTTAACATTATCACCAATAGAATCAATGAGTAACTAAACACACAAAGAAAAATCCTCAATGTTTCCAAAAGTTATATAAACGTGAATGAACCATACACTTCATTTAATTTTCCTAGACTTCATAGTTAATTACCCTTTAAATGGTTATTATACCTCAAAATTTCTTCTGATATTCTTCAAGTTTCTTTCAAAATGGCTAAAAAAGTTTATCATAGTAAAGGTACCAACAGCTCACACAATTGATACATTTCAACATTTTCCTGACATTTTCATGGAGCTAACATGGCAGTAATAATCAGGTGCAACTATAGCATAAGTAGTGCATTTTAGGGGTTATTTCACTGTACTTACTAAAATCTACATACACTTTTGAAAAGGGTTACAAATTTTGAACTTTCACAATACTCCATAGTAACTTTCTGTTTTACATATACCTTACTATACCTTAATGTACTTGGCAATAATGATGCTGCTACTATTGATGAGAGAAATACATATATATATATATATATATATATATATATATATATATATACACACACACACACACATATATATGATTTATATATAAAAGGAAGAGAGTGAAAAAGTTGGCTTAAAATTCAACATTCAGAAAACTAGGATCATGGCATCCAGTCCCATCACTTCATGCCATATAGATGGGGAAACAATAGAAACAGTGACAGACTTTATTTTTTGGGATCCAAAATCACTGCAGATGGTGACTGCAGCCACGAAATTAAAGGACACTTGCTCCTTGGAATAAAAGCTATGACCAACCTAGACAGCAAATTAAAAAGCAGAGACATCACTTTGCTGACGAAATTCTATCTAGTCAAAGCTATGTTTTTTTCCAGTAGTCATGTATGGATGTGAGAGTTGGACTATAAAGAAAGCTAAGTACCGAAGAATGGAAGCTTTTGAACTGTGGTGTTGGAGAAGACTCTTGAGAGTCCCTTGGACTGCGAGGAGATCAAACTAGTCAATCCTAAATGAAATCAGTCCTGAATGTTCATTGGAAGGGCTGATGCTGAAGTTGAAGCTCCAATACTTTGGCCACCTGATGCAAAGAACTGACTCACTGGAAATGACCCTGATGCCAGGAAAGTTTGAAGCCAGGAGGAGAAGGGGACAACAGAGGATGAGAGGGTTGAATGCCATCACCGACTGGATGGACATGAGTTTGAGCAAGCTCCAGGAGTTAGTGGTGAGCAGGGAACCCTGGCATGCTGCAGTACATGGGGTTGCACAGAGTCAGACATGACTGAGCGACTGAACTGATGATTTATATATATACATAAATCACTTTCCTGTAGGTCTGAAACTATCACATTGTAAATCAGCTATATTTCAATAAATATTAAAAAAAAAAAAAAAAAAAGAAAATCTTGGGCAGGCACAAACTGTGTTATTGTCACAGACTTCTAATAAAACTAACCTTGCTTTCCATAAATAAATAAAAACTTTAACTCTGCATTGTTAGTGTTAGTGGCCTGATTTCCACATTTTTTAATAAATGAAAATGCTATGTTAACGTTTCCTCTAACTTATTCTTTCTAACAATTGTCAATAAATGCCTAAGAAAATAAGTGTATACAGGCAGCATCCAAAGAAAAGGAAAGTGCATTGCTTTAAGCTATGCTTAAAACTTGAGGCATTTTTTACTTAAGATTAATTTTTTATGATTTTAAGAATATTACAACCTCATAATGAAAATTTTTAAGAGAAATATGATCTCGCCATGCTTCACTCTTTCATATTTTTCTAAGAATATAATTTGTTATTTTGATACAATCTATATGCAAATTTCTCTGAAGTATTAAACCTTTTCATAAGCATAATTTTGATCACTGTACACTACTAATATATTCTACTTCATTTAATCATTTTCCTATTAGTATGCATTTCAGTGTAGATTAAGATGTTTTAGCTTTTACAGTGCTGCAATAAACCAGGTCAAATTTTTGTCCATAGTTGTGATTATTTCCTTAAATTCCAAAGTGAAATTACTGATTATAAACAGTTTTAAGGCTCTTGATAGATAGTATCAAATTAATTTTCAAAAGGCTGTATTAAAGCTTGTAAAACTCAAATATAATGTAAAAGCACTGCTTGGAGTATGTCAAAAACAGCCATTTGGCTTTATACTTATGTGGGATATTTACTCTTCAATAACCAATGGCAACATCTAGAAAAGGGAAAAAAGTCACAGGCAGCAAAGTAGGAAAGTAGGTAGGTGAAGCAGAGGATGGAGAAACAATCCAAGCACTATTAATATACAATATACTTTGCTTCGTTGTACATTGTACACTGATGGTCTGGTTGGGAAGGAAGCCAGAAGTTGTCCGAGCCTTTTAGTTCTTTCATAACATTTATGGACATCCAAATTAGGTGGGTTTGGAATTTTAAGGATTACTTGAAAACTATGCTGTTTGGCTTTATGAAGAATATAAACTCTTGAAAACAAATGTAAAATCTGCTTTGAGAATTTAAACAGTCTTAGAACAATCATATCAACAAACTAATAGAAGAGGGGGATAATATGAATCCCAATCTCTGGGGTTAACTATCAAAAGAATACATGGAAACCATTATACTTTATTTTACTAATTCATGTATTCATTCAATGATCTACTCCTTCAACCAAGATTAATTGAGCATCTATTAGATGTCAGGAACTGCTCTAAATAGTGGGAACAGAATTATGAACCAGAAGGATGTTTCATATCCTCTTAAAGCTTACAGTTTCACAAGAAAGACTGGCAATTCACCAGGCAGTTACAGTAGACGGTGATGGCAAGCTCAGGTGGATGGAGAAAACAACAGGGTAAACCAATCCTATTATGGTGATTTTAGGAAGTATCTGAGATTAGTTTTCAAATGAAAACTAAAAGCTAGTTGATTGCACAGAGTGTGCTGAAGAATCAAAATAGTGAAATGCTTTGCCTAGGGTCACATATCTAACAAAAGTGTCAGGCTAGGAGTGAGGTCTTCAGACTCTTCACTGATAATAGTGATATTCCACTAATATAGCCAATATACCACTAATATCAGTTTCCTAACTCCTCTGGACTGGCATTCTTTATGAATGTTTAGAATAATGAGAAGCATCCCCTACACATGGGAAAAACTCTTACAGACCATGGAGATCATATTTTAAACCACAGCACATTTTAGAGACAAAGTTGGATCTTCAAGACAAGTTTCAAAAAAACAACAACAAATTGTGCTTTGAGGTTGTCTAACCTTTCAGTAAAAGACTTATCAAATAATAGTAAGTCTGTGAACATTCCAACCTATCACTGAAGACTACAAGTGCTTGCTTAGATTAGTGGGGGTTCCAAATACGTATTCAACTATTTCAAACAGCAGAGACATTACTTTGCTGACAAAGGTCTGTCTAGTCAAAGCTATGGTTTTTCCAGTAGTCATGTATGGATGTGAGAGTTGCCCTATAAAGAAAGCTGAATGCCAAAGAATTGATGCTTTTGAACTGTGGTGTTGGAGAAGACTCTTGAGAGTCCCTTGGGCTGCAAGGAGATCAAACCAGTCAATCCTAAAGGAAATCAGTCCTGAATATTCATTGGAAGGACTGATGCTGAGGCTGAGACTCCAATAATTTGGCCACCTGATGAGAAGACTCATTTCTAATTCATTAGAAAAGACTCTGATGCTGGGCAAGATTGAAGGCAGGAGGAGAAGGGGACAAGAGATGATGAGATGGTTGGATGGCATCACCAATTGATGGACATGAGTTTTAGCAAGCTCCGGGAGTTGGTGATAGACAGGGAAGCCTGGTGTGCTGCAGTCCATGGGGTTGCAAAGAGTAAGAAATGACTAAGTGACTGAACTGAACTGATTTCAAATGGCACAGAATGGAAGAAGAGAAAGCCAAGCTGAAAGGACTTTATTTTCAACTCCACATCACCACTTTCTAATAAATTTTAATGTTGATCAATTGATCCTGATGCCATTCAAAGGACACTGCAGGGAAAAACTAAATTACAGAGCTTTTTTAGTGGAAGATTATCAAGTCGAATTACCAACATTATCCTAATGCATTAGATAAATTTGCTTTCTGTTATAATAACTTCTAAATTTCCCTATCATATTGACCCTCAAATTCCCATTTTCAGACAAACTGCACAGCACTTTTCCTGTATATGCTTTGCTTCTTCTACAGGCTTACACAACAATATTTAATTATGCTTTTCTTTCTTTAAAAATAATCAATAACTTTGTTACTTTTTTTCTTCCCCAGGAAGTTAGTGTATCAGGACAACAAAGAAAATAGTTTTCAATGTAAAGTGTATAAAACAATTGCAATCAACTCAATTTTCTATGGCAGGGGAATGCAGAGATAGCACATATGACTGAAATCCACGGATGTACCCCAAATTTCATTTCAAAAAGCAATTTAAACTTCTCATTTAACGAAAACTGTTATCTGCAGCAAAACTGGCTGATTTGAGTTTTGTCTTTTTTGGAGCCAGTCAGTGGGTACATGACACAGAAGCATCCTTAAACTTGGTAGTCCATCCCCAAGGAAATGAAAGTTAACTATAATCATTTGGCACTGAATAAAAAATTCCACCGGAAGTGTAAACACAGCTAAAACCATCTGATGCTTGTTTCCAGATTCTAAATGCCCTGTTTAGAGCCAGTATATAGAAAGAGTCATTGTATTTTCTTCACCAAGTCTGTGATTATTTAAAGCCAAAGCATGAAGTATATATTTAGAAGTACCTCCAGGAAACGTAAAAATTCAGATATCGTGCTTTACCTCTATATTTCTATGTGATGGCATTAATTGGGCAGCTAAATTGAAGCTGTGCATAAAAAGCAGCTTCTCTACTTAGGAAAGGATTCCAAAAAGTGATTCATAATTCTAATTGTTTTTAAGTGCAGAGTGACTAAATTCAAACTGTTTTTCAGCTAAGTTTAAGACTGCATTCCAAAGATTTTCATGCTTCAGAATTTCTTAGTAAGAAATCAAGACAATCAAGCAGGAGGGAGTTCCCTCTCACTCAAGAGAGAGTTAACTTTTACTCTTTTCATATCTTCAACTGATTGGAGGAGGGTCACCCACCTTAGGGAAGACAATCTGCTTTACTCAGTTTACCAATTCAAATGTTAAACTTATATACAAACACTCTCACAGACACACCCAGAATAATATTTGACTCAATATCTGGGCACCCCATGGCTCAGTCAAGTTACCACAAAAAATGAACCATCACAGTCATTTTAAAATTCCTACTTTCATTTCCCACCAGAATTACATAAATATCCTTACCACTACTTCTAAAGCTCAGTGTTTAGCTCCTATTGGATATGAGGTGGTTAATAACATTCATAAGAGTACTCTAAATGAAGTGCAAATACAGTACATGGCAGACCCTAGGAAATGACCTGCTCATTTAAATTAAAATAGCCAATAACCATCATGTAAAACACTGCCAATATTGGGCAGTCAATGTTCTTTGCTCTACTGTGTACCTTTCATATATCAATGAAAATTTGTAACTTAAAATTTAATAAGGAGACTGGCTTTTTTGTATGGTACCAATTCAACCAGAAATAAATGAAAAAATTCATCCAAACAATAAAGCAGTTTTATTATACATGGTTGTGCAGAAGAATGTTTAGTTAATAGATCAGTTTGGTATCAAGTAGACTAATTCTAAATCAGAAGAGAACCAATCTTTTCTAGTTGGAAGGGATTTCAAATAATCAAAAACAAAAGCAAATATTTGTAGCATGTTTATTACCTGTGAGGTGCTAAGTGTTATATCCAAGATTTCCCCAAATTAATATGCAAAAATAACATTCTGAATTTGATAGCTAAAATCATGGTAAATACATGTATTTTATACTTTTAATACTTTGTCTTTCTATCATTTTTTTTAAATCAATGTGAATCATAAATCCTCTTGCTTCACCTTTGCAATTTATGACTCTAGGATGATGAAGAGAGGTTAGAAATAATAGTAATAAGAAGGCTGAGGTGTGTTTATATTTGCTTTTCTGTACTAATTATAGTACTAGAAACACATAGTACTTGTTATGTGTCAGGCTTTAAGTACTTTGCACATACTAACTCTGTATACAACAAACTTAAAACGGAGGCTTTGTTATTATTCTAGTACACAAATGAAGCAACTGTGGCACAGAGAGCTGAATAAGTTGTGTGAGGTCACACAGCTAGAAAGCAATAGAAGAATGACTTCTACCCTGCAGCCTGGCTCCAGGCTGGTGCTATTAATTGTGGTGGCCCATAGCACAGTAGCTCAGCCTGCACAGTGACTTGGTGAACTGGGAATGAGTGCGTACTGAGAAAAACCGGACATCACACAAAAACAAGCAGATTTAATTCCTGTAAAAAAAAAAAAATGAAATTAAGTTTGAGCTGGTAAAATGAATTCTTTCTTCTATGATACCAAATTTCGAGGACTTTATTTTTGTTTGCTTCACACATATAAAAACTTACGAGTCTTGCAGTAGCAATTGCCTTTTATGAATACATCTTTAGAAAGCCTTTTGATCTATGTATATAACCAGATTATTGCAATAACTCTGGGAAGCACTCCTCTCATTTTCTAGATGAGAAAACATGCTAGGGAAGTTAAGAAACTGGATAAAATGGAAGTTCAGATCTTTCCGTACTTGAAACAGCTAGGATCCGTCTCTCTACCACCTCATAAATGACAGTTTACCATTGGGTTACATCATACTCAGAATTTTATATTCAGCATCCTGAAAACATAAACACATTTCCTTAACTAAGTTATTAAATATACAAATAGAACCACAAATTGACAAAATCGTGAAAGAGATTATGCTGAACCATTTGATGCTAAAAGCCAAGGGAACACATATTTTTTAAAAAGATCATAAACAGTTATTAGAGTTTGTCTAGTATAGTTATCAGCAACAGGCAAAACTGCTTCAAAATTGGGAAAGGAGTATGACAAGGCTGTATAGTGTCACCCTGTTTAATTAGCCTATATGCAGAGTACATCATGCAAAATGCTGGACTGAATAAATCACAAGCTAAAATCAAGATTGCTGGAAGAAATATCAAAAGCCTCAGATATGCAGATGATACCAATCTAATGGCAGAAAGTGAACTAGAACTAAAGAGCCTCTTGATGAGGGTGAAAGAGGAGAGTGAAAAGCTGGCTTAAAACTCAACACTCAAAAAGCTAAGATAATGGCATCCAGTACCAACACTTCATGGCAGATAGAAGGGGAAAACATGGAATCAGTGACAGATTTTATTTTCTTGGGCTCCAAAATCACTGCGGATGGTGACTACAGCCATGAAATTAAAGGCACTTGCTCCTTGGAAGGACAGCTATGACCACCTAAACAGCAAATTTTAAAAAGCAGAGACATCACTTTGCCGACAAAGGTCTGTAGTCAAAGCTGTATTTTTTCCAGTAGTCGTGTATGGATGTGACAGTTGGACCACAAAGAAGGCTGAGTGTCAAAGAATTGATGCTTTTGAATTGTGGTACTGGAGCAGACTCTTGAGAGTCCCTTGAACTGCAAGGATATCAAACCAGTCAATTCTAAAGGAAATCAAACATGAATATTATTGGAAGAACTCATGCTGAAGCCGAACCTCCACTACTTTGGCTATCTAATACAAAGATCTGAAAAGAGTCTTTTTTTACTGGAAAATATCCTGAAACTGGGAAAGATTGAGGTCAAAAGGAGAATCTGGTGACACAGGATGAGATGGTTGGATGGCTCATGTTCACGGATGACTCAAAGGACATGAATTTGAGCAAATGCTGGGAGACAGTGAAGGATGGGGAAGCATGGGATGCTGAAGTCCATGGGGTCACAAAGAGTTGGACATGACTTAGTGACTGAACAACAGTATAATCATTATAAATTTAAGACTGAAGGAACTGAAATGGCCTATTCTGAATCACATTTCAAATATATATATATATATATGAAAAGACTTGGAAGGAAAAAAGGAATAATTTGGCATGTCCCTGAAATACAAATAGCTCCTAAGAAAAGAAAGCAATCATGTTAAAAATTTGAATGAAGGGAAAAAAAATGGACAATGTTTTCTCTTTTACATTAGATTACACTGACAGATTCTTATCTTTATCTCTTGCGTTTATTTTCAGCAGTACCCAAATCTAAGTCAAAAGGTACCAAAGATTAGATGGCTGTTTGTAAATACAAACGTCTTAGTAATTAAACTCTATCTTGCTGGAGATTACCTGAATGAAGCAAAGACACATCCATTATTTTTGTAGTCAGTTTCCTCAAGCAAAATTTATCAAATTGGTTCAATTTCCAGACCATGTAAAGAGCTAGTGGTATTTTCATGCCCATGCAAAAGTTAGAGCTCTGGGGGTTTTCTTGACGATATGCAATTTTCTATTCAGTGAAAAAGGAATAAGAAAGTAAGAAAGTGAGTGACTGATAGACAGTAAGTTCAAGCTACTGCAGGCAGGCAGGAGGGAGGAAAAATAAATTAAGGAGAAAGAGAAGAGAAGTTGCGGGCTAAACTGTTATAGATGCTTATTCCATCAAGATGTAGAATTTAAAAGCATCAACGAGAAAGAGTAAGCTTTGCTTCAATGTTACATACACAAACACACACACACGTACCCATGTATATGTGTGTAGGCATATGTGTATATACATTACATTAATATGTTCAATGGACATGAACTTGGGCAAACTCTGGGAGATGGTGAGGGCCAGGCAAGCCTGGCATGCTGCAGTTCATGGGGTTGTGGAGAGTCAAACACAACTTGGCAACTGAACAATAACAACAAAAATACATGAAATTGAATCTGAATCTTATCTAAAAATTCCTACATTGCCTCATCCCAGATGAGGTAATATATGTGAAATCCATTTATAAATTGTAAGGCATTAGACATACACGACATGCAATAAATCATGACCTCAATATGTTATAAACAACTCTGTGTTTACAACCATTTTCATTCTTTTTTTCCAAAAGGAAATGAAGTGTAATTAGAGGTGCAGAATATGTCAATGGTGTACCTGAGGATAGAATTATAGGATTAATCCAAAAAATCAAATAGCATTATATACAATGGCCTAGTTCCTTCTTAAAACTATAAACAATATTAAAGATCACAATTGAACATGGTGTATTTCAGAACATCAGTTAGAAGTTTTAAGGATATTGTTTTCACTAATTCTAAGTCACTAGTGACCTGCAAGCTATGGACAAAGTCAATGTCAATGTCAACGCCACACATTCAGTAATAAGAAGTATATGCAATTGAATAAAAAATTAGAAAAGTAATATTCTCACAAAATCCTATTATAAAAAATGAGGTAATTTCTCTTTCAAATGATTGTATGGTCCCAAAAGTTATACTGCCATTATAGAAACACATTTAAACAAACATAAAGCTCAGTGAATTCATAATATGCTGCTTCTGCTATGGCAGGATGATACAAAAGGAGAATAAGAGGGGAAAAAAGTCCTAATGCTCAAGGCTTGAACAAATAAGAGTGTTTAGATTTTCACACTACTTTTTATTGGTGATTCAGGCCTTTCCTAAGCCTGGCATGCTGCAGTCATGGGGTTGCAAATACTTGAACATGACTTAGCGACTGAACAATAACACCTCATATTTTTGAGTGCTTGTTATTCTGTATTACTCCAGGAATTATTCTTTTTATTTTGAAGGACTATTGTATTGGAAAAGCCAACTTACAAAATTAATTATTCCCTAAGACCATCTTTTCTTTTTTAAAGTATCTATCTGTGTATTCATTATTGCTAAATGCTTAAAAAGCAAGATTTAAAAGAAAAACCACAGAGATTGTTTCATCCCAATCTAGTGTCACAACTTAGTTTAGCACAAAGAAAGTATTTACTGATACATTTTGAAAAAACAGGTGTTTTTGTTTTTTCAGAAGGCAGATATATATTATCCTTAATCATTCCTAGTATCCTTAGAGAAATATGATTTTGTGAAAAACATGGGTATTACACAAATACTAGAGTCAATGTGTTTCAATGCTGTGTTAGTCTTTTTAGGATAATAACAACCATCCTAATAATGAATATGTATTTAATAGTTGCCAAACATATTTAGGCATTTCTTACTAAAGAAAACAGTTTCTTGCTTCAAAATTATATACTCCATATAGTACTCAAAGTAGAAGACCAAAAGGAGTAATGGACTTTTATTTTAGAAGCTTTAATATAACTTCCTCAGATTAGAGGTTACAAAATTCATTTTACAGAAATTTTCTCAATGTTTTCTTTAGCTTCTCATTACTCTTTTGCTTCTTCTTCTTCTCTCACATTTTCATCCTTTCTTTAAAAGTAGCTTATCGAGAGAAAATACAGGGTTAGCTCCAGGGAGATATTTTCTCCTTCCCTGTCCCTTCTCATTATTAAAAGCCTGCTTTGATGGTCAGTTCAATCGCTCAGTCGTGTCTGACTCTTTGTGACCCCATGGACTGCAGCACGCCAGGCTTCCCTGTCCATCACCAACTCCCAGAGCTTGCTCAAACTCATGTCCATCCAGTCAGTGATGCCATGCAACCATCTCATCCTCTGTTGTCCCCTTCTCCTCCCACCTTCACTCTTTCCTAGCATCAGGGTCTTTTGCAATGAGTCAGTTCTTTGCATCAAAGTGGCCAAAGTATTGGAGTTTCAGCTTCAGCATCAGTCCTTCCAATGTACATTCAGGACTGATTTCCTTTAGGATTGACTGGTTTGATCTCCTTGCAGTCCAAGGGACTCTCTCTCAAGAGTTTTCTCCAGCACCACAGTTCAAAAGCATCAATTCTTTGGCAAGCAAAGCTGTAAATAAACCATAAATGTGGTATAGTAATAACTACTAAATTTGTACAATTTTGTTATCTTTGTGTGCTATCATTTATCAGCTGATCTGGCTCTATTATGTCTCTTCACACATGAGTGCATGCCATACTTCCTCTTTAAGTTAATTTTCATTTTATATTGGAGTACAATATTCTGTTGATTACAGGTGTACAGCAAAACGAATCAGTTATACACATGTATCCATTATTTTTCACATTCCTTTCCCATATAGGTTACTATAGAATATTGAGTAGAGTTCCCTGTGCTAGACAGTATATGCTTGTTGATTATCTGTTTTATATGTAGTAGTGTGTATGTTAATCCCAAACTCCTAATTTATCCATCCCCTGTACCTTTTCCCTTTGGTAACCATGAGATTATTGTTGAAGTTTGTGAGTCTGTTTCTGTTTTATAAATAAGTTTACAGTTTTTTTTTTTTAGATTCTACACATAAGTGATATGATTATTTGTATTTCTCTGTTTGGCTTACTCTGCTTAGTATTATAATCTCTGGATCCATCTATGTTGTTGCAAATGGCATTATACCATTTTTTATGGCTGAGTAATATTCCATTGCATATACATACCACCTCTTCTTTATCTATTCCTCTGCTGATGGAAATTTAGGTTGTTTCCATGTCTTAGCTATTGTAAATAATGATGCAATGAACATTACGGTGCCTATATCTTTTCTGACTACGGTTTTCTCTGGATATATGCCCAGGAGTGGGATTGCAGGATCATATGGTAGCTTTATTTTTATTATGTTAAGAAATCTCAATACTATTCTCCACAGTGGCTGTTCCAGTTTACAGTCCCTCCAACTGTGTAGGAGGTTTCCCTTTTCTCCACATCCTCTCCAGCATTTATTGTTTATAGATATTTTAATGATGGCCATTCTGAGGAGTATGAAGTGATACCTCATTGCAGTTTTGATTTGAATTTCTCTGTTGATCAGCGATGTTGAACATCTTTTCATATGTTTATTGGCCATCTGCAAATCTTCTTTGGAGAAATGTCTGTTAAGATCTTCCACTAATTTTTGATTGGGTTGTTTGTGTTTTGACATAGAAGTGCTTAAGCTGTTTGTATATTTTGGAGATTAATTCCTGGTAGGTCATTTCATTTGCAAGTATTTTCTCCCATTCTGTGGGTTGTCTTTTCATTTTGTTTATGGTTTCCTTTGCTGTGTAAAAATGTTTGTATCATTAGGTCCCACTTGCTTATTTTCATTACTCTAATAACTGGGTCAAAAAGATCTTGTGCAATTTAAGTCAGAGAGTGTTCTGCCTATTTTCCTCTAAGAATTTTAGTGTTCAGTCTTACATTTAGCTCTTCAATCCATTTTGAGTTTACTTTTGAGCATAGTGTTAGAGAATGTTCTAATTTCATTGTTTCACATGTAGTTGTCCAGTTTTCCAACGCTGGGCTGGATGAAGTACAAGCTGGAATTAAGATTGTGGGGAGAAATATCAATAACCTCAGAAATGCAGATGACACCACCCTTGTGGCAGAAAGTGAAGAAGAACTAAAGAGCCTCTCGATGAAACTGAAAGAGGAGAGTGAAAAAGTTGGCTTAAAGCTCAACATTCAGAAAACTAAGATCATGGCATCTGGTCCCATCACTTCATGCAGAAAGATGGAGAAACAGTGCAAACAGTGACAGACTTTATTTTAGGGGGTTCCAAAATCACTGCAGATGGTGACTGCAGCCATGAAGGAAAGTTATGACCAAACTAGATAGCATATTAAAAAGCAGAGACATTACTTCGCCAACAAAGGTCTGTCTGGTCAAGGCTATGGTTTTTCCAGTAGTCATGTATGGGTGTGAGAGTTGGACTCTAAAGAAAGCTGAGTGCTGAAGAATTGATGCTTTTGAACTATGGTGTTGGAGAAGACTCTTGAGAGTCCCTTGGACTGGAAGGAGATCCAACCAGTCCATCCTAAAGGATATCAATCCTGAGCATTCATTGGAAGGACTAATGCTGAAGCTGAAACTCCAATACTTTGGCCACCTGATGCAAAGAGCTGACTCATTTGAAAAGACCCTGCTGGGAAAGATTGAAGGCAGGAGGAGAAGGGGATGACAGAGGATGAGATGGTTGTATGGCATCACCGACTCAATGGACATGAGTTCGAGTAAACTCCGGGAGTTGGTGATGGACAGGGAGGCCTGGCGTGCTGCAGTCCATGGGCTTGCAAAGAGTTGGACACGACTGAGTGACTGAACTGAACTGTCCAGTTTTCCTAATAGTACTCACTGAATGCCTTTTCTTCATTGTATATTTTTCCCTACTCTTTCCTAGATTAATAGACCATAGGTGCATGAGTTTATTTCTGGCCTTCCTATCCTGTTTTATCTATTTCTGCATTTCTGTTTTTGTGCCAGTACCATAGTGTTTTGATGAGTATAGCTTTATAGTGTAGTCTGAAGTCAGGGAGCATGATTCTCCCAGCTCCAATTTTCTTTCTCAGGATTTCTTTGACTATTTGACATTTTTTGGGTTTTCATACAAATTAAAAGGAAAAATATGTTCTAGTTCTATGAAAGATGACACTGTTAATTTCACAGGGATTGCACTGAATCTGTAGATAGCCTTGGGTAGTACAGTCATTTTGATGATATTGGTTCTTCCAACCCAAGAACATGGTATATCATTCCATCCGTGTCTGTCATCTTTGATTTCTTTCATCAGCATCTCATAGTTTTCAGAGTATAGGTGTTTTGCCTCCTTATGTATATTTATTCCTAGTACCTTTTTTTGATTATGCCATATTTTCATATAAAAGCTTTACATATGTACAGCATAAATGTATGAATGGTTATCTATTTATCTCTATTTTATAATACCATAATTTACATCTATAGAATTTTAACATGGCATATAGCAAAGTGGCTTTTAAAATACTTTCTTAATTTTAAATTAAAGAATGATTTAAAAAATGAAAGCATTGTTTAATAAATACAGTGATTGATAAAATTAATTTAAACCAGCTGGGTACATAGTTATGTGGAGTTTGGCTTGTTTCATCAACCATTTACTATGTCTAAGACACTGCATGAAATAATTTGCATTTGATGCTTACCACTTGCAACTACATCTGTCTGTTTTTTGTTTTGTTTTGTTTTGAGATGGGAAATATATCCATTGGAGTTATTATGGATTTACTGGGGATACTTCTCTTAGAAAATGAGAACATTTTGGCATTTATGACATCATCTTCTTCAATCTTATGATTTTACAAATGAGAAGTATGGTACCCAGAGATGTTATGAGTTGCTTAAAATTAATGCGGTCTGTTGTCCCTCACAGTCAAACAGATGAATTAGGACTCTGCTTGATACAGAATTTAGGAACCAGGGGTACGTTAGGAGGAAGTGTTGATCTACTACATCATGCCACAAACATCAAAGACAGAACCAATGTCTTGCCCACTAGCACACCTGGGAAGGATGTGGACCTTCCAAAAAAGGGACAGAAGGAGACATCATATTCAAGTACAGGTATTGGAAAACTGGAACACAACTAATAGAGGAAACAGCACAGACCATGTTTTTGCTTATGATACCACTCATGCATGAAAAGGCTTCCTTATTATTTAACTAATCAACATTTTGCCCAGTCTGTACTCAAAGTAATCTCTCCCTTTTTTTCCCCAGAGTTTTACTTATTTGTCTCATGCATTTATAGGGAGACTATACTCATTTTTAAAATGATGAGGTATGCCCAAGATGGCCTTGGTTAATACCTTCTGTCCTCGTGTATAATTATTAACACAGTAACCTCCTTTTCTAAAACTCCATGGTTTTGGATAGTAAATTACATGGTTGCCCAATTCGCGTAGCATCTATTTTTCATTGCCTTTCACTTTTGGCAATTTCTTCAGATGTCTATACCTAATAATGATCATGTAGTTTATAAATTCCATGAAGAGAGGGATATTAGCATCAGGATTAGGTTAGGTTAGTTAGGGAATATGCTCATTTAAGATGTTATTTCATATATGTGTATGTGTATATATATATATATACACATATATAGATATATACACACACACACACATTAATATATGCATGCATACATACATACCTAAGGTAATTAGGATCTTTCTCAGTACCTAGACCATGATTGCATATGCATGTGTACTAAGTTGCTTCAGTCATGTCCAACTCTTTGTGACTCCAAGTACTGTAGCCTGCCAGTCTCCTCTGTCCATGATATTCTTTAGGCCAGAATACTGGAGTAGGTTGCCATGCCCTCCTCCAGGAGATCTTCCCAATCCAGGGATTGAACCTGCATCTCTTAAGTCTCCTGCATTGGCAGGCAGATTCTTTACCACTAACACCACCTGGAGTGGAAACTTAAGTTTTTTTCTATTGATGTGAGTGATATGATGCCAAAGTGCTCATCAATATAAAGTCCTACTCAATTATAGGACATTTAAATAATCATAATTTTTACATGAACTAACTGCATGGATTTTAATCATGTTACCAAAATGACTATAGGAATAAAAACTGAAATGGTTGTAACATTTGAGCTATCACCTTACAATATTTATGGAATCTGTCATCCCCAAATATAGAGAATATTGTAAGAAATAAAAGGAGGAGGCTTTATTCCACTTTTAAAATGATCCCTATCCTTCAAATCAAAATAAATACTCTAAAAGAGCAAACTCTATAAACTAATGACATAACTGTTAGGTTTTCAAGCTAAAGCAATTTACATTAAAAAAAAAAAATAAAACGACTCCATTTCATGCATATATTTTGGCTTAACTACTAAATAAAGGCATGGTTAGACTAATAATGAGGAATAAAATGTATCTATATTACCCTTACGTTACCCTCACTTATGGAATTCTATGAAATTTTACTCTTCAAATTTCAGTTCAGATGTCACTTCCATTGAGCCTCCTTTCCTCTTGACTTTTTACTTCTCTCCTCACATCTCTCCCTCCCAGGAGTCATTTACTCTACTTCTGTATTCTTACAGACCCTTCTACATATTGATATTATAACACTCACCACATTTTACTGTAACTGTTTATGTACCAATCTGTCCCACTAAACTGATTTCCAAAGGGTCAGAAACCAAATACTTCTCATCTGTCAACTCCTAGTATCTAGCTCAAAGCCTGTTACACACCCTGCTTTTAGTAAATATTTGTTAGACAAATGAATCAATGATTCAGTCATTTAATAAAAGGTTACAACTGCATGTTAAATAAATACTCTATATAAAAGAAGCAACAATCTTAAATGAGTACAGCACTAGCCCAAAAGTGATATACACACCATTGGCAAGATTTGTATTAAAGAGAGATCCTTTCAAAGACACGACCTGTACATAATCACAGAGTCACTACTCTGAAGTAAAGCACAAATGATTTCTAAACAGAAAATCCTATTCTATTTAAACTTGCAAAAGACAGATGGGAGCATATGCTGCAGTCTGAAGCAATGCAATGGAATCATTAAAACCTCAGGAAGCAAGACCAATGAAACTGTGTTCAGAGATAAAGTGCTTTCATTTTAATGAATCCATATGAAAACCAGACCCTGGTCAGTTCTCTCTACATGTTGCTGACCCCAGAAGCAATCAACCAAGCAAGCAACTCAACAAAGCCAGTATGGGCAGTTTAGCTAAACCGGTGAAAAATATCAGTCAAATTGGTGACTGGACATTAAGAAAATCAGATCAAAAGCAAATAGTGGGACTGAGATTTTCCTTTCATCTATCTTTCTATTCTACACAAATAAAGACATAAAACAAAAATAACTGGAGAAGTGTATTTGATTGTTTTTCGAGTCATAAGTTATTACAGACCTCTCTGGATGAACACTCCATACAACCTGAAAAAATAATGAGGAGCTTACAGTTCCCCCAGAGTCTACAGATGGACAGAAATAGCCTATGAGCCATTAACATAGATTTATGTTTATTTACATAATCTTTAATATATACACAATCTTCTACAATATTATTTGTGTACGTACAGCATGTACTGCAATGGAGTATCACTGTATTCTTTTCCCACTAATTGAACACTAAGATTCTTTAGGGGATGAACAAAATAGATGTAGTACCCTCGAGAGAAACATGGACTCTCTTAGGTCAGGGGCTTGTAAAAGTGGGAGGTGGGTGTGATTAAGGAACAATAGCAAGTGAGAGAGGATATATTTTCTGAAATGCTAAGTAGCCTCTTAGTGTTCATATATCAGTACTAGAAGGGGCCATTTGAGACCACTTTCTGCTTCTAGACAGGATTATATCCACAACATTTCTAATAAGAGGGGTAATCTTGTTCTTAATATCCTCCAAAGAAGATTTAAACACTTTCATTTGTAATCTATGTCTGAGTTTTGACAACACTTATAATCAAGTCATTCTTTGTAGAGCTGACCTAAATCCCTCTTAACCGAGTAGGAATTTATTTCCTCTGTGTGCCCCTTAGAGAAACAAGCTTATCACCTTCTCCCGTATAGTTTTTCAGATACTCAGCTAATACATCTTGGGTCTAGAGAAGGCCTGAGAGGGCTGGGATAAGTACTAATCTCAGTGGATCTTGATGCAGGCCTATGCTAGGAGGGTGGTCATAAAAGTGATTCTTAATTTTCAGGGCCCTCACACTGACAAGCCATGGCTGAGCTGAGGAAGAAAGACTGCATGGAATTATCTCATTGTGGGGTTCTACTGGCAAATTCTTTGTTGGTGGGGTTATCTTGTTCATTGCAGGACATTTAAAATGCCAGCCCCCATAACATGATACCCTTAAATGTTAGTAGCATGCATTCTCCCATCATTGTGGCAATCAGAAGCATATTCTCCATTGCTACACTTCCCAGGTTCCTCAGAGTGGGGTAACACTGACCCTGTTTCCTTGAGACCTGCTAGACAACAACCCCTATATTTACACTCATCAACTGGGCTAGAATCAAATGGTTTGCAGATGCCTATACATACACACAAAGTCAATATTTTTCTTTGGTACATTTTAAATAAACTTAAATGTTTCTCTCTCCACACTCTACGTCTATTACAAGGCATAAAGGATAAAGTTTAGTTCAGTTCAGTTCAGTCACTCAGTTGTGTCCGACTCTTTGTGACCCCGTGAACCGCAGCATGCCAGGCCTCCCTGTCCATCACCAACTCCCAGAGTCCACCCAAACCCGTGTCCATTGAGTCGGTGATGCCATCCAACCATCTCATCCTCTGTCGTCCCCTTCTACTCCTGCCCTCAATCTTTCCCAGCACCAGGGTCTTTTCCAGTGAGTCAGCTCTTCGCATCAGGTGGCCAAAGGATTGGAGTTTCAGCTTCAACATCAGTCCTACCAATGAAAACCCAGGACTGATTTCCTTTAGGATGGGCTGATTGGATCTCCTTGCAGTCCAAGGGACTCTCAAGAGTCTCCTCCAACACCACAGTTCAAAAGCATCAATTCTTCGGCATTCAGCTTTCCTTATAAAGTTACTAACATCAATTACTGTTGCTTGCTAATTATCTGTTATCCATCAGATTGTGTTTGCCATTTTGCACAAATTACATTATTTAATACTTAAGAAAACCATCTTTAGGAAGACCAATATCCTCATTTTAAATACAAAGAAAATGAGGATCAGAGAGAGTCACGAACTTGTTCAAAGTCATTCAGGTGAGAATTAAAAGGACTGAACTGACATCTTCCTAACTTCAAAGTCATTACTATTTGCAGAATCAGTCTGCTATATATGTTGCCATATATTTGTATATGTGGGTCCTATGCACAAAAATTGTGCAGTAGTTGGAAGATTCTTTGGCATTGCCTTTCTTTGGGATTGCAATGAAAACTGGTCTTTTCCAGTTGTATGGCCACTGCTGAGTTTTCCAAATGTGCTGGTCTTTTATGATTCGAAATAGATCAACTGGAATTCCATCACCTCTATTGGCTTTGTTCGTAGTGATGCTTCCTAAGGCCTACTTGACTTCGCATTCCAGGATGTCTGGCTCTAGGTGAGTGACCACACCATCATGGTTATCTGGGTCACAAAGATCTTTTTTGTATAGTTCTTCTGTGTATTCTTGCCACTTCTTCATAATATCTTCTGCTTTTGTTAGGTCCATACCATTTCTGTCCTTTATTGTGGCCATCTTTGCATGAAATGTTCCCTTGGTATCTCTAATTTTCTTGAAGAGATCTTTAGTCTTTCCCATTCTGTTGTTTTCCTCTATTTCTTCGCAGTGATCACTGAGGAAGGCTTTCTTATCATCCTTGCTATTCTTTGGGACTCTGCATTCAAATGGGTATATCTTTCCTTTTCTCCTTTGCCTTTAGCTTCTCTTCTTTTCACAGCTATTTGTAAGGCCTCCTCAGACAACCATTTTGCATTTTTGCATTTCTTTTTCCTGGGAAAGTTCAGTGCCAAAGAATTGATGCCTTTGAACTGTGGTGTTGGAGAAGACCTTTGAGAGTCCCTTGGACAACAAGGAGATCAAACCAGTCAATCCTAAATGAAATCAATCCTGAATAGTCATTGGAAGGACTGATGCTGAAACTCCAAAACTTTCACTACCTGATGCGAAGAACTGACTCACTGGAAAAGACTCTGATGCTGGGAAAGATTGAAGATAGGAGGAGAAGGGAACAACAGAGGATGAGATGGTTGGATGGCATCACTGACTCAATGGACATGAGTTTGAGTAAGCTCCAGGAGTTAGTGATGGACAGGGAAGCCTGGCATGCTGCAGTCCATGGGGTCACAAGGAGTCAACACAACTGAGCGACTGAACTGAACTGAACTCATACACTAAAAACAAAAAAGAAAGACAGGTCTGACTGGAAGATAATAGTGCATGTGTGACAGGAGGTGTCACAAGCATGAATAAGTTACTTAGACTTGAGACAGTGAGGAGAGAAGATAGCCAGGGACAGTATCCTAGGAAAAACAGCAAAAACAGTGGAGTCGGGGAAAGAAGGAGAGCAGACCTTTTCATAAATGCGCCCCTTGTACAAGCTTGAGTATTAATTAGGAAGCTTCAGGATCACAACCTTCATAAGATAGAATAACTACACTAACATCTTACTCCAGTGGTAAAGATGTTTAAAGGGACGGTCTACAGAGCAAAGACAGAAAGGTAACGACCAAGTAAAAGTTTTTAAAAACTTGTAATCATAAAAATTTCTCCTACTTTGACTCAAGAGAGAGAATTTGATTCCTGACACAGCATTAATTCTAAAATGCAGGTAGAAAGTGTGTACATTACAAATGCCAGTTTTAGTTTCTATTTCTATCTCCCAGTGAATAAATATCATGATTCAGGGAATCAAATTTTGGAGTCAAGATATATAAACTATGTTTTATAGTTTTAGATATGTTCATCTGAAATGCTTAACGCTTCTCAGGAAAGATTTAGGGTTTTTAAAATTTCTTGATGAACACTAAAAGGGTTTTACTTTTCACATGATATTAAAAAAAATGGAGGAAGATTAAAAAAAAGCATATTTTTTAGTTTTAAAACTCTTTTGCTTCATTGTATGGAAAACACCACTTTAAATCTTTTGTGGCTGAAAATTATGAGAAAATAGTAAAGTATTTAAGAAAGAAAAATAATAAATTACTGAGAGGCTACTGGTAAAATTTGAAAGAATTAACCTGTAATAAATTTTGGAGTTAGTATGTGGAAGAAAATATGGACAGGAAATACTGATCAGTTTGGCTAAGCAACAATTCATGAAAAAAAGCATTAGTGATAAAATTGGTTTTGGAGGACTTAAAATCTGAATCCTGACCCTTATAGAAGGCCACTGAAGTGACTCTCGATAGTCTGGTTTATAGTAAAGGCTATATAATCAAGAGGACTTATTTGGACGCTGTTACAATAGTGCTACAAGAGGAGACCCAGTGGAAAGAGCTAATAGAACAGAGGAAAGCAGAGTTTGCATAAAAATCAGATGTCCGTTCTATGAATTGAGTGCCATGGAGGATGAGGGAAGATGCCCTTTGAGGAAAGATACCAAGGGTTGAGAATGAACAATTAAGAAGCAGCAGAGGAAAAGTCATTAGATTATTGATTAGGGGGGTCAGTGGCGAGCTTTGAGAAATTTCACAAGGACTTTTCGGAGAATGGAATTAGAAAAGAGACACAACTTTAGATCATTGTCCAGCCACCTTGGTTTCCTAATGCTGTTTTAACGAACTTAGCATTGATTCTATGTGCTAAAATCTGCAAGGTAGGACTATTCTACAAACAATAAAGTGTTTCTCATGTCTTCACGTTTACTTTGCCCTACATTTCAAGTACTATAGCTATTCTCAGTCTTCTGACTATTAGACATCCATACCCCAACCCTATCCACCAGATCACTCATTTTTAACATGAGCCTATTGCTCTGCAGTGTCTTTGTTGAGGCTAATAGTTCATTCTCTGTGGTTGAAAACAGTATACTGCAGCTTAAAAACTAACACAACAACCAACAAAGACTGTTATTGCCTGGCTCTTGTTTTGGGAAAAACATATATAATATCTTTAAGAGTTAAACTTACTAATAATTTAAATAAAATAATTCTTATTCTTAATAATAGGGCTTCTCCTAATGATATAATAGAAGGTGCAGACTTCACAGCTCTGAGTCCCCTAATTGTGTAAGAATTTGTTTTTCATAGTCTTCACGTCAGATCCTCTTTCTGGGCTGGCTAAGCCCACCGCAGTGGTAGAATAATATGTATCCATTATGTCATCCTCAAAATACTAAATGACAAAAAAATAGAAAAACAAAGATAAAAGGGAACTTGTATTTCACTCATTATCAACTGATATCCTGCAAATACATTTCATCCCATGAACTGGACCTTGCATTTTGTTTTATAAAGCACCTAAACTCTTATAATCTTTTTAAGAAAGTAGTAGGAGGATGATTAATGACTTCCAGGCTTGCTGTGTGAAGTTAGGTATCACAGCCCATGATCCCTCAATTAACACTCACTTGTACTCACCTCCAAAATATAAAATAGGGAATGCTTTGGGTTACAAGGAATTGCCTTTGGAAGATTAGATGGGAAGCAGATGCTTTGATCTCTACAGAGAGCCAATTATATACCCTAAATAAAGCCTCTTTTGGAGTCACTGGTTTAAGTTTCACTTAAATTGTCTAGGTCTATAAAAGAAACACTTATGAATACAATACCTTTATTAGTGACAAGGGAAAATTCAAATTACTTTGAAAGCAATAAAATTTAAGCTACGTTAAGATTTTGACTTGTATTTACTTTTGTATTATGAAACAGAGGTGAATGGATAGGCAAGAGATGGAATGAAAATAAAATGGACATATAAGAAAAAGAGTCAGCTTTTCAGTTGCTTTCAAGGAAAAATTGTCTTTTTTTTTTTCTTTTTTGCAGAAACTTTGAAGATACAGCTGTGATATGTTCTGCATAACTAATACTCAGTATCTGTGTTACACAAAGATGAACGATTATTGAGAAATTACACCTGGCTGGACAAAGAAATTTCAAATCCATGACAAATTATGCATTGAATGCAGGTAATCAATGAACAAAAACCATTACTACAGTATTATATTTTAAACATACAGAAGAGCCTGTGGTACCAATACACTTATAATTTATATTTGCATGCTTTCTCATACTATATTTATGAGACTACATATAGCAGAACTGATTCTATATATAAAGTGTTATACCTGCTGCATAGATATTCCATCTCAGCTTTAAATGTTTTTGTCAAAGAAATTTTCACAAACGTGTCTCCTGACACCTAATTTTAATACCTCTTCCTACCTTATTTTCTCATGTATGATGTTTTAAGACTTAAAAAAGAGACTTTTTCTAATGCTGAGCCTCACATCAGTTATCCCTGGCCAAGTTCAAACCTGTCACTCCAAGACCTGTCCTTTTTGTTAATGAGAATAGTTGATTTCTGTCCCAGGGTATATCTCGCTTTGTATTTTCTATCATTCTCAACTGTCTGTCAGTTTTCTTTCTTTTCCTTCAGACTGAACATATCTAGTTAGGTTTACCTTTTCTGACAAACCTTGTTTTCTAAACATTTTATCACTTTGCTTCTCTGCACTCCCTTCAATTTGTCATTGTTCTTTTTTTAATAGCCCCCGCATGAGTGAAATCCTCTAGAGGGCATTTTGGCAGTCACCAGAGAAGTACAAAATATTTCTTTTTTAAATCACTCCCAGTTTTTCAGTTTAACAACCAAAGAAAAGCACACATGGTTCATTTTGAATAAAGCCATGGTATACACATAGCATGTATTTTAAAAGTTTTTTTTAATGATATAATTTTAACTGGTGGAGACAAAGGAGACTTAGAGAGGCAGGATGAGAGAGAAGCCCTGGGTAGGAAGGTTCTGTGGGCAAGCATGCCACCATCATCACCACTCTCCTGACTCTTCTGGCTGATATGGAGCACAGATGATGCTCTGCCACTGAAAGATCAGTACTCACGTTCATGATTCCTCAAAGAAAAAGAAGCTGATGGGTTTCTACTGGTTTTGTCAATGGCAAACTTTTACCTAACATGCCACTCTGTGATTCTTTTCCCTTTTCATATTAGAAGGTACAAACATTTTTGCTGATTTTCTTTAGAATTCTTTCCAAGTATGTCACGATACATTGAAGATGAAGTGTGATTTTCAAATAGACATGAATGGATTAAAAAAAGCAACAGGATGGAGTTAGACTCTTTTCCCAGTGTGCACTCTCCCTTCATTCTATCTCTTTTCTGAGATTTAACTGAACAGCTTTACAAGTCATTCTTCTTGCTTTGGTGCATAGCTGACTGAAAGTTATCACACCAATGACTTATCTAAGAATTCCAAATGCCATCTGACACTTTCTCATCCACCTAAGTGTGAACCTCCTCTTTCCTTACACACTTTTCACTGTGCCTCCCTCCCAATCAGGCCTTCCTCATTAATATTTAGCATAAGAAGCCACCTGTGTAATAGTCAGATAGAGGCAAGTTGTATATTTACATATTTCTTCATCACAGGCTTCTCCCCATCCCAAGTTATAGTTGTTAGCTACCCAAATGAGAAGAAGAAAGAAAAACAGGGATGAATGAAGAATCTTACAGATGGAAGGCCAGTAGGATTTATGTCTCTTTATCCATCATAATGTGATCTAAGGCTACTGAATATTCAAAATATCGTGTTTCTGAAGAAAAGAAGATTTAGTTATCTACAAATTATAGCTTATGGAGGGCTATAATAAAAAAAAGAAGTTAGCTTTATTCTGTGTAACTCCAGGGGATAGAAGACACAAGGCTACAAGCACATATCAACCCAGTTAAAAGAAACCCTTTCTAATAATGAGAGGTGGTTAAAAGAAAACGTTCCCCCTTTCAGAGGTACTAAGTTCTCTGCCAGTAGCAGCGTTCAAACAGGGCCTGAAGGAGACTGCTCAGTGTGAGGGCAGATGTAATCTGTATATTATCCTGGAGACTGGGCAGAATCAGTGGTTTCTGAATGCTGGTACTCAGTCTAGCCATATCATCCAGGTGCTTAGTTTAAAAAAATAAATACTGAACCTCTACCACCAACTATGACTCAGAATCCTTGTAGGTGAGACTGGGGAAATAGTGATTTAATATATGTGTGCCTGAGCCTATCCAGGTTTACATTTCACTTCTAAACAGAGATGACTTCTGAGGTCCCATCTAACTTAGAGCCTCTACTGTTGTTCTGATTACACTATTAGGAGTTGAATCTACCATGTGACTCATCACTGCTTTGATTTTTTGTTATGCCAGCTATTTGGGTCCCTAAACTCCCTTGTTAAGGAGCTAAATATAGTCACAGAGATAAATTATGACTTAAACTATGAGTGTGTTATCGTTAGAATATTGGTAACTTTCTAATGAAAATGTTAATTCCTGAAAATTAGAAACTCTAGGCATAATTTTTAAAAATGTGGCAAATGGAACCAACAGGAGAAACAGACTCTCAGCTCAGTGGAGACTGAGCTCACATATATTTTATTTCCCAGTACCTTATCCAATGTGTAGCACAGAGATGCTATCTAATAAATCTATGTGAACACAATTATAAGCAACTTAATTTAAATGTTCCTACTATTAATACACCTGGGGGCAACTGAAGGAAAAAACTGTAAACACCTTAAGTGCAGAACAGATTTATATTCACATATTAAGTGTGCGATTCTCAAATAAAAGCAAAGTGCGCATTGCAAGTTAGCACATTGAAGGGTGTGTAGCTTGGAAAGTCTCATATTTATTCAGCCTCTTATGGATTGATTCATATCCCGTCTCATTTTGTAAAAGCTTTGAGGTAGTTATAAAAATTATTCAGTGTAATGGTATGAGATATCACCTGTTTTTTAGCCTTTGGCCAGAAGGTCAAGGTATCATTTAAAACTACATTACCGATATCACTTAGTCTTCGGGTGAGTGTGTCTGTCTGGTTTCATTATAAAGAAAACCAACAAATAATTTTCTTTCTATAAAAAGTAGACTCAAGTTCTTATTAAATATTATATTTCAGCTATTTAACTGTGACAGATTTAACAATATGTTTTCATTTATGGAGAGACCAAAAATAATGTTCCTAGATAATATTTCTGAAATATATTGCAAGGTTTTTAAAAGAAAAAAAAAGTGTTAGAAGGAGTCCATAAATTCTTGACCTTTTATCTCTACTGAAAGGATAATTTCAATCCATTTAATCTTTGTGGTTCACAAAGTGTAAGAACATACAACGGAAAGCATGGATACTTTTATCAGTGAGAAGTGCAAAAGAACATGAAGAAGAAGCACAGGTTCTTTCGAAGTGAGAAGCGAAGCAACATTTCATATCCCCAACAAGTCTATTTCTAAGGAAAAGGGTGAATAGAAATAAACCCTAGCACAAGATTTACAAGACCTTCTGCTTCTTAATTTTTAGAATTGTAAAGTGCAACCAGAAAATGTGTCTCAAAGATAAAATATAAAGGAAGAAATAATGATATTAAGAGCTAGTTGTGATGACTTCCTGCCCTTATAATATACTTAGGGTTTGCCAATAAAAGCTTATGGAAAGAGTCTAGGAAAATTAGAATTCTTTTTTAGTATTCTCTTTAAAAAGAAGTTAAGAGGTCAAAGTTGCTTTGACACTATCAGTCAGAATTTTTTATCTAGAAATGTCTGGAATTAAGCCAGTATTCTTTGACTTTGGTCTTTCGGAGTATAGAACAATGACAACCATTCTTCATGGAAGCAGGGATTGAAGTTGAAACAGAGCATTAAACTGAGAGAAATTTTAAAGAAACTTACATATTATAGTTTAGCATATCTTCAAAAATTATCTCCTATTTCAGAATCTGACCACTCTAGTTAATAGATTATAGCCAGTGTATAATCTAATAATCCCCCAAATCCTGCAATATTATAAAAACTGAATATTATTTTTAGGAAATTTTTTTTTTCTGAAAGGCCATCATAATAATTATTGCAAATGCTATAAACTGATGTTACCAGAAAAACACTAATAACATATTAAAAATATTTTTAAACCAAGGTGTAATTTAAATAAAATAAAGTATTTAAAGTTTGATGAGATTTTTCAAATGTATACATCTACATAACCACCATTCTAATCAAGATTTAGAACATTTCTATCACACAACACATTCCATGCTCCTTTGCACACAAACCTCTTCATCTCTCCATTTCCTACACATAACCCTCAGGCAACTACTAATTTGCTTTGTCACTACAGATTAGTTTTGTCTGTTCTAAGATCTTTACAAATGGAGTTATAAAACATGTACTCTTTTGGGTCTGACTTTTTTGCTGAGCATTAGTTTTAAAAATTTATCCATGTTGTTAACATGTATCAGTGATTTTTCCTTTTCATTTCTAAAAAGCATTCCATTATAATAAGATAGGGTTCCCTGGTGGCTCCATGCTAAAGAATCCGCCTCTCAATGCAGGAGATGTAGGTTCAATCCCTGGGTCAGGAAGATCCCCGGGAGAAGGAAATGGCAACCCACTCCAGTATTCTTGCCTGGGATATCCCATGGATGGAGAAGCCTGGTGGGCTACAGTCCAAGGGGTTGCAAAAGAGGTGAACACAACTTAGTGATTAAACAATGACAATATAATAAGATAACCACGATTTTTATGTTCATTTACTTATTGTATTTAATTTGTTACCAGTATTCAGCTCTTGTAATCATATCTGTTATGAACAACATGTATAAGTCTTACTGAATTTTTCTTGGTTATACACATTATCTAACAATTTAAGAGACATGCATTTGGAATACAGATTTCACATGCAAGCAATGTATTAAGACATGAAATAACTTTCTGAAAGAGTTATTAAATAAGAACTTTTCCACTTTCATGATCTTTGATTTGGTTTTAGACTTTTAAAATTTTCTTAGAAAAATATTACAAAATTAAAATAACTTGAATGTACTAACTCTTCTAATATTAAATTTCTTATCCTTTTGTTGTTAATCTTCTGTACAATGTTAATAATACACATTAAAGCATGCAATTAATTCCTAGTCACATTTAATAAACATGTTAACCACACAGTCCATAACTTGGCAAATGTGAAAGATACATGATGCTGGCATATAAATCACAAGGTCAGCCTCTATGGTTTCATTGATATTAAGTAGGTTTTATAACAGAGAAGCCTGATATTCTCAGAAAATTTCCATTTCTTTCTGATCACTGTCCCTCTCCAACTCCCACCATAAGAAAGAATATTTATAACATTTGGAGGACAGTAGAACTAGGTTGGGAATGCACTATTAACTACCAAATACATTTCTGTCTCTTTAAACATTTCTAATTACATCTTAGTGATAGAGAGTCTTTCTATTATAATATTGGGTCAACTGTATTTTATCCCAATATATAAATGAGAATACAGAAACTAAACCAAATTTAGGAATTAGTGATGCTTTGTTCTTCATCAATGTCTTAAGTTTAAACTGTCTTATCAAAGTTCTGTTATTTCATTGACTTCAGAAAATATCCCTACTGGTGCCTCAGGAAGGTGGAGAAGAGGATAAAACCTGTAATGACTGGTTAAATGCAATTGAGTAGGAAATAGTCCTTGAATAATCACTTTCAGGGCTTCCCTGGTGGCTCAGATGGTGAAGAATCTGCCTGCAATGTGGGAGACTCAGGTTTGATCCCTGAGTCAGAAGATTCCCCTGGAGAAGCCAATAGCTATCCACTCCAGTAGTTGTGGACAAGTGGGTTGTGGAGGATTTTCTTGAAGAGATCCCTAGTTTTTCCCATTCTATTATTTTCCTCTATTTCTTTGCATTGATCACTGAGGAAGGCTTTCTTATCTCTCCATGGTCTTTTTTGGAACTCTGCATTCAAATGGGAATCAATTTCCTTTTCTCCTTTGCTTTTCGCCTCTCTTCTTTTCACAGCTATTTGTAAGGCCTCCTCAGCCATTTTGCCTTTTTGCATTTCCTTTTTTGGAGGATGGTCTTGATCACTGCCTCCTGTAAAATGTGACGAACCTCCATCCATAGTTCATAAGGCACTCTATCAGATCTAGTCCCTTAAATCTATTTCTCACTTCCACTGTATAATCATAAGGGATTTGATTTAGATCATACCTGAATGGTCTTGTGGTTTTCCCCACTTTCTTCGATTTAAGTCTGAATTAGGCAATAAGGAATTCATGATCTGAGCCACAGTCAGCTCCCGGTCTTGTTTTTGCTGACTGTATAGAGCTTCTCCATCTTTGGCTGAAAAGAATATAATCAATCTGATTTCGGTGTTGGCCATCTGGTGATGTCCATGTGTAGAGTCTTCTCTTGTGTTGTTGGAAGAGGATATTTGCTATGATCAGTGCTTTCTCTTGGCAAAACTCTATGAGTCTTTGCCCTGCTTCATCCTATACTCCAAGGTCAAATTTGCCTGTTACTCCAGGTGTTTCTTGACTTCCTATTTTGCATTACAGTCCCCTAAAATGAAAAGGACATCTTTTTTGGGTGTTAGTTCTAAAATGTCTTACAGGTCTTCATAGAACCGTTCAACTTCAGCTTCTTCAGTGTTACTGTTTGGGGCATAGACTTGGATTACCGTGATATTGAATGGTTTGTCTTGGAAACAAACAGAGATCATTCTGTCGTTTTTGAGATTGCATCCAAGTACTGCATTTCAGACCTTTTTGTTGACTATGATGGCTACTCCATTTCTTCTAAGGGATTCCTGCCCACAGTAGTAGATATGATGGTCATCTGAGTTAAATTTACCCATTCCAGTCCATTTCAGTTTGCTGATTCTTAGAATGTCAACGTTCACTCTTGCCATCTCCTGTTTGACTACTTCCAACTTGCCTAGATTCATGGACCTAACATTCTAGGTTCCTATGCAATATTGCTCTTTACAGCATCTGACTTTCCTTCCATCACCAGTCACATCCACAACTTGGTGTTTTTGCTTTGGCTCCGTTCCTTCCTTCTTTCTGGATTTATTTCTCCACTGATCTCCAGTAGCAAATTGGGCACCTACTGACCTGGGGACTTCATCTCTCAGGGTCCTATCTTTTTGCCTTACTGTTCATGGGGTTCTCAAGGCAAGAATACTGAATTGGTTTGCCACTCCCTTCTCCAGTGGACCACATTTTGTAAGAACTCTCCATCATGACCTGTCCATCTTGAGTGGCCCTACACGGCATGGTTTAGTTTCACTGACTTAGACAAGGCTGTGGTTCATGTGATCAGATTGGCTAGTTTTCTGTGATTATGGTTTGTGGAGGAGTAGTAGAAAGCATTATTCTAGTTATTTCATGTAGACTATGTTCCTTAATTAGAAGAAAAGGAAATCCTTAACTCTGGGATTATTTTATTGAGAGATAGAAGGACTTGAGAAAGTTACTATGGAAGGATTCTACCAGGTTTAGCATAAAAAGTTTAAAGCATGTGGATGATTTTCCTTTCTACAATTATGTGTGTGTGTGTACTTTCATTGGTAGTTTCATTTGTAGTACATTTCATTTGTAGTTTCATTAGTACTATGGACAGGAGTTTGAGCAAGCTCTGTGAGCTGGTGATGGACAGGGAAGCGTGGTGTGCTACAAATCCATGGGGTCGCAAAGAGTTGTACATGACTGAGCAACTGAATTGAACTGAACCCACTCCAATATTCTTGCCTGGAAAATCCCATGGACAGAGGAGCCTCGTGGGCTACAGTCCACAGGGTCACAAAGAGTCTGACATGACTGAATGACTAACACTGTCATTTGTAATCATTTTCAGTGGAAGATTCATCATATAAACATTTAGAATAGAACACAGTCTCCAAATTCCTCCTCGACGTTAAATTCCGTGGATTCACGTAACTGTAAAATGATAATGAGCACAAAGCTACACTGTGCTGTGCTCAGCCGCTCAGTCATGGCTGACTCTTTGTGACGCCATAGGACTGTAGCCTACTAGGCTCCTCTGTCCATGGAATTTTCCGGGCAAGAATACTGGAATAGGCTGCCATTTCCTTCTCCACAAAGCTATACTAACCTTGTCCAAATTAACAGAGCACAGCAGGTCACATGGCTTGCAAAGCTCGTTATGAAGTCCCTCTTTTTTCTTTACAAAATCCTTTGTAATTCATTAATTCATATCCTGCCTTCTCATCATTTTAAATGATTCTAAATCCTTACCTCCGGACTTCCCCGGTGGTCCAGTAGTTAAGAACCTATCTCCAATGCAGGGGACACGGTTCAATTTCTGGTCAGGCAAGATCCCACAGGCTGTGTGGCAGCTAAGCCCATGCACCACAACTACTCAGCCTGTTCTGTAGAGCCTGTGCAACAAAACTGTGTGTGTGCCTAGAGCCTGCAGACTGTGACAAGAGAAGCCACTGCAATGAGAAGCCCGGGTACCCATAACCAGAGAAAGCCTATCGGCAGCAACAAAGACCCAGTGCAGCCAAAAAAAAAAAAAAAAAAATCTTTACTTCTATGACTCTGCTCATGCTAGTCCCTCTGCCTAGAACTCATTACCATGTTTCTAACTTTTATTCCTTTTTCAGGACTCTATATAGACTCCATCTTATCCAATAAGCTTTATCTGAAGTCCTAAGTCTAGATCGGGTACCACTTCTAAATGCTTCTATTAGCCCCCTCTAGCTGCTATTTATTTCACTTTATTACTGTAGACAGTATAGCCTCTGCCCGAGGGGGAGACCCAGGTTCGATCCCCGGGTCAGGAAGATCCCCTGGAGAAGGAAATGGCAACCCACTCCAGTACTCTTGCCTGGAAAAATTCCGTGGATGGAGAAGCCTGGTGGGCTACAGTCCATGGGGTTGCAAAGAGTCGGACACGACTGAGCGACTTCACTCACTCACTCACTGTCTCTTGACTTCTTAATAACCCCTACTAGTTGCAGGGTCTGTGAATTCTCTGTTGTATTCTGAGTGTTTATTAAAGGGCTTGGCACATAGTGGATACCTCATAAATATTTGTGAGAGAACTAATGCATGAATGAGCTTGAATACATTACAGAAGAAACATAAAATAACAAAGTGATTGCTTAGTTTACATGGATTAGGGCAGGCTTCCTGAAATAGGTGAGCTTTGGTCGAGATTTTTGAAGAGAATGAAAGCTAATAATCGGCAGGGAACAGACTGGTGTGCCAGATTGTATGAAAAGCTTGTACAGAAGTCATGTTCTAGGAATTGAAAAAAGTTTAGCTCCCTTTCCTTGAAAAAAAATGGCTCTAGTAGAAAACTAAAGAGAAATGGAGTTGAATTTAAAAAAAATCAGGAGTATTTGATAAAGCATTTTATGTGCTATACCCAAATACTTATATTAAAAATAATCAGTAAGCACATCTTTAAATAGGTGGATATCATGTTGAAAAAATTTTTGAAGAAAAATATCCATATTTAATCATTTTGCAAATGAAAATTCTAATGCTAGGCAAACAGGTGTATTTGTATAGACTGCAGGTCATAAAAAATGAGAGTATACATCATTTACTCTGCAAAAAGGAGAAAATTTTTCGGCCCTGCTTTCTATAGCTTACCTCTAGCTAGACGTATGTGAAGCTTTGAGGAGCAGCCTCAGGGTACCACTGAGATACTTCATAGTAACACAGTGTCTATTAAAATGGACACCAGTAAGGCAGAGGATAGTGGTCTGGAAAGAAACATTCTGTTCATTCAATAAACCTGTTCTCGTCTCATTTTATTAAGGTTTTAGGGTTTGGTTAAGTATTAAAGGCTGCACAAGGAGAAATCTGGGTTCTGATTAGATGATAACCAGGTTATCAATTTTTTAATGTTTACATATAATGTTGCTTAAAACTACAAAACTATTTCTCAAAAGTCCTGGAAACATAATGCATTCAAGTGTTGTACTGTGTCTCACTGATTTATCCTTTGTGACCAAATAAACCTGGGACAAAGAAATGCATGTCTGAATCACTGAATTAGCACATGTATGAAGTGTATGGATGTATTGTGTAAATAATCAACCACTAGTCCATGGTTATGCTAACTAGTCATACTGGAGTGGATAAGATTAATGAAGACTGCTTACAATTTAAAAGCTTTCTTTTAAATTGTTTCTTTCAATGTATTAGAACATCAACAGTTTCTTTCATTGTATTAGAAAAAAAGATCTTTGGAATTTTTACATTAATAGTCTCAAATTGGACAAAGCAGATGCTCAATAAATACTTAGTGGCAGTTTGTTTATTATGAAGTGTATTTTTTTTTCACTAGTCCCTTTAAACCAAAAATGTTCCTTGGAACTTGCATTATCCTGGCATAGAGTATTCCTATGTTAAGTTATGCAATTTATTACCATGTCTCTGCACCATGGGTCACTCAAAATTGCAAAGTTCCAGAGTTGGAGGAAAGTGACTAGAACATTGTCTTTTATTGACATCACAGAGAAGATTTTTTCCAGTCTAGAAATATTTTCAATGCCCCACTACTTGCTTCTCCACAAATACAAACTTTCTGAGGCTTAGGGAAAAAAGTAGCACAGTATTACTCCCCTTTGGGTAGATTAGATCTACCCACTCTGTTTTTGGGTAACCTTTGAGTTTGTTTTCCCAAACAATCAGCTGCCTGGGAGGCTACAACATTGCTCACCCAATCACTAAATGAGATGATGTCATTTACCCTTAAAGTGATTCTCCAGTTTATAGCCCAAACTGATTCCACTCATTATCACATGCTCATCCATCTTTTCAGGGACTAGGGTATTGCCCCATGCACTGTTGGCTCCGTGATGAAACTGGTTGTGTGGTACCTCTTGAACCTTACATATCCTTAGAAAAGTGTCCTGCTGCCATGATTCCCCTTGCTGGGTTCAAAGTTATTTTATTTCCATGGACAAGTGTTTATTGAAAGGAAAGGGTGGGGCACATTGTATAAAGCTTTGGATCCAGACAGACCTAAGGTCAGATTCTTGTTCTACAAAATACTGACTGTGTGACCAATGACAGCATCGTAGAGTCTTCGTTTCCTATACACTGGAATAGCTATGTAGCAATGTCACAAGGAGTAATTAAAATAACAAACCCCAAATACCTACCATATTCTCCCTGTTTTCACATATCAAGTTTCCCCAAAAAGCATTCTTAGTTTTGGTTAGCAAACATATGAAGTCCCTTTAAGCCAAGCTACACACACACACACACATACCAAAAAAATACTCTCACATATAATTGTGGAAAGGAAAATCACCCACATGCTTTTTATGCTAAACCTGGTAGAATCCTTCAGTAATAACTTTCTCAAGTCCTTCTATCTCTCAATAAAATAATCCCAGAGTTAAGGATTTCTTTTTCTTCTAATTAAGGAACATAGTCTAAAACCTTTCTCAAACAATCAATCAGAGAAATTGAGTCAGCAGCACACACACACACTGATATATACACAGGATATGAGTTCTCCAAGTTCCTAAACTCAACTAGGAGTGCCTACAATTTACTTAAAATAGCTTCATCTCTTAAGTGCACATTTTAACAGAAAACTACTTCTCTAAAAATGAATGTAACATAACAGTGTAAAAAATGAGTCAGTCACACCTGAATTTAAATCTGGATTTGCCATTTACTAACTCTGTGGCTTTGTGGTATAGCTAGTAAATGTCAAACCACTTTACATGCATAAAGGAGATCTATCTGTTGTTAAAAGTAAATCAGGTCTGTGTAAATCATCTAGTATACCACCTAGAACACAGTAGGTGCTCAATAAATGATATTTAGGGGGTGGTAATTATCACTAGGAACCCTAGATTGCATAATAGTCTCCAAAGATGTTCATAAATACATACAAAGAACATATGCAAGTAATCCTAGACTTCTCTTCCTACGCCCTTTCCTACTGTTGAGCAGGCACATACACAATGCTTCCAGGACACAATCACAGTAAACTGAGATCTTCTTCCTTGTTCTGTATCTGATGTCCAACAGAGCATATTTATTTCCTCTGTCACACAGAAGCATTTCAAACATTCAAAGGCAGCCTCCATGAACCCCCTAAGTCTTTTCTACAGGCTAACTATTCTAGTTCTTTCATCAGTATTCATATTTCAGAGTTTCTAGACATTTCACTGCTGGTCATATTTTTATGGAAGGGTTACCAGATCTAAGTAGAGTTACATTTTAAGTCGTTAGTGAAATATTAACTTGGGGCAAAAATTCTCTTAAGAAGTAGATAATTTAATGGGGGAAAATCTCCCTATTGTGTTAAAAATGCACCACCTCTTATTGGAAAAAAAAAAAAACTTTTTAAAACCAAGAAGTAGGGAATGAGTGATGCTGAAGCTGAAGCTCCAATACTTTGGCCACCTAATAATGAATCAGGAATTCATTTCCTGATATGAATTCACTGGGAAAGACCCTGATGCTGGGAAAGAATGAAGGCAGCAGGGGAAGGGGATGGCAGAGGATGAGACGGTTAGATAGCGCTGACAACTCAATGAACACGAATTTGAGCAAACTCTGGGAGATAGTGAAAGACAGGGAAGCCTGGTGTGCTGCAGTCACAGGGGTGGCAAAAAGTTGGACATGACTTATCAACTAAACAACTACAACAACAACAACAATAACAAGCTATTTTAAAGGCCCTGTTGGCTTGAGACTGCTGCCCTCCTACTGTACCATCAAGAAGTTGCCAGGAGCAAAATTTCTAGCTTCCTCCTGTCCTAGCTTTTAAAATACATTTCAGTCTTCTCAGTGTATACTGCATGGTATTTCTTTTCTTTCTGGTGCCACATAATCATTTAATTTTTGCAAGTTAATTCTCTAAGCAAGATAACTTCTTAAAAGCAAATTTAAACTCAACAGAATTAATGTTGCTCATCTTACCTTGTCGGAAAATGATTAAATGTAGCCTAACCCTGTGAGAAAATTTAATATCCTTGGCTACAATATAAATAAGGAGCACCTTAATCCTAAATCACTATTGCTTTACATATATAGAGTTATATATTGGGGTTAATCAGTAAGTATGTGCATAATTGCTTTTTTTCTTCATCCTCAGGCAAAGGAGAGATAAGTTAGTTTACACAGGTTAAAGGACATGAATCTTGCATCACATTTGCCAATGCTTAATCATTATCATACACATTTTAACAAAATGGGAAAAAAAAAAGTTTCTCTTATTCCAACTACTTCTTGTTACAGTGTACATTCTTGAAAAAATAAAAGGCTTTGAGTTAGACTGATCAATAGAATTTTTTTGTTAAGACTTAATATTTGTATTGCTTGCTTTAAAAGCCAAAAAAAATTTTCTCATGATGTGTTGAGTCATTTGATATTTCAACTATTTTATTCTTCTTTTAGATTCATTTTCATGTAGTTGAAATTGTGATGAACCAAGCAGACTAACAAACATTACACCCAGGAGAACAATTCAGCTCTAGAAACAAAAGCCACACCTAGCCTTTATCTTAACAGCATTGCAATCAGCCTAGTCCTTTTTTGCTTTCATCATTTGATGTTTTTCAAACAGTTTCCACAACTACAATGTATACCATGTGGATCATATGTATTTGAAATACCGTATTTCAAGGTTAAATTTTTATTTATCAATTTGATCTCCTATCTTTCATTTCTACCATCATCTCCCTTGTCATTTTGATTTTTTTTTAACATTTTTGACATTTAATGTTTAATCTCATTGAACATTTTTTCTTTACATTCAGGGAGAGCTTTAGATGTTTGCCCTTTACATTGCTGAACAGACATGTCTATCCTTTACTATATCTAAGGAAATATAAGTGTATCATTTATTTGTGTTATAAAGTCTCTACTTTTTGAGGGTTAGTATATTTTCACTAACTGATCTGTGAACTTTCAGATGTTCAAGCTGGATTGAGAAAAGGCAGAGGAACCAGAGATCAAATTGCCAACATCCGTTGAATCATCAAAAAAGCAAGAGAATTTCAGAAAAATACTTATATCTGCTTTATTGACTACACCAAAGCCTTGGACTGTGTGGATCACAACAAACTGTGGAAAATTCTTCAAGGGATGGGAATACCAGACCACCTTACCTGCCTCCTGAGAAATCTGTATGCAGATCAAGACGCAACAGATAAAACTGGACATGAAACAACAGACTGGTTCCAAAGTGGGAAAGAGTATGTCAAGGCTCCATATTGTCACCCTGTTTATTTAACTTATATGCAGAGTTCATCATGTGAAATGCCAGGCTGGATGAAGCACAAGCTGGCATCAAGATTGCCAAGAGAAACAGCAATAACCTCAGATACGCAGATGCCACCACTCTGATGGCAGAAAGTGAAGAACTACAGAGCCTCTTGAGGAAAGTGAAAGAAGAGAGTGAAAAAGTTGACTTAAAATTCAACATTCTGAAAACTAAGATAATGGCATCCAGTCCCATCACCTCATGGCAAATAGATGGGGAAATAATGGAAACAATGGCAGCCTTTATTTTCTTGGGCTCCAAAATCAGTGCAGGTGGTGACTACAGCCATGAAATTAAAAGACGTTTGCTCCTTGGAATAAAACTGTGACCAACCTAGACAGCATATTAAAAAGCAGAGACATTACTTTGCCAACAAAAGTCTGTCTAGTCAAAGCTTTGGTTTTTCCAGTAGTCAGGTATGGATGTGAGAGTTGGAATATAAAGAAAGCTGAATGCTGAAGAATTGATGCTTTTGAGCTGTGGTGTTGGAGAAGCCTCTTACGAGTCCCTTGGACTGCAACGAGATCCAACCAGTCTATCCTAAAGGAAATCAGTCCTGAATATTCATTGGAAGGACTGATGATGAAGCTGAAATTCCAATACTTTGGCCACCTGATATGAAGAACTGATTTATTGGAAAAGACCTTGATGCTTATAAAGATTGAAGGTGGGAGAAGGGGACGACAGAGGATGAGATGGTTGGATGGCATCACCAAAATGATGGACATCAGTTTGAGTAGGCCATGGGAGTTGGTGATGGACAAGGAAGCCTGGCATTCTGCAGTCCATAGGGCTGCAAAGAGTTGGACACAACTGAGGGACAGAATTGACTGAGTGTATTTTCACTTCAGTTTGTCCTTCTGTCTGTGTTCTCATTTTGATAGAAAGTGGTATAGAATAGTTTTTTAGTATTTTAGACTTTTGAGACTGAGTACCAGAATTTGATTCTGGCTATGCTTATTCTTGCTTGAATAATCCCATGGACAGAGGAGCCTGATGGGCTACAGTCCATATGGTTGCAAAGAGTTGGACAAGACTGAAGTGACTTAGCACACATGCATGCTATTTACAATTTGTTTTCCTCTTGGCCAAATAATTAAATTCTAGAAGCCTCAGTTTTCTCATCTTTAAAGTTGGGATTCTACCATCATTTATCCAAAACTCAAATGCTGCTGCTGCTGCTAAGTCGCTTCAGTCATGTCCGACTCTGTGCGACCTCATAGACAACAGCCCACCAGGCTCCTCTGTCCCTGGGATTCTCCAGGCAAGAATGCTGGAGTGGGTGGCCATTTCCTTCTCCAAAACTCAAATGACACTACATCTATTACACTTAGCACAATGGCTAACATATAATAAAAATCCCAAAAAATTAAAGACTGCCATAATTATAAATAAACCCCCACCCTTATCTCATAGAGGAAATGTATTTTTTAACCTTGCTATCAAAATAAGAGAGAAATTTTCTGAAATATCCTGCCATTTCTTATAATGAAAAATTTTGTGAGATTTGCAATTCTGTGCTTTTGATGTACTACTTCTCTCCTTTACTGTGTCTACATTGCCCTTCCTCTGTCCTCTCATCCTTAAATGATAAATTAACTTTTTGAGACTCTGAGATACCCTGTAATTATTTTTATCCAGCTGTAGAAAAAGATCTCTACCTGTCTACTCCTTCTCACAAGACTGATAAAGGATTTCACTTCATTTCTGTGTACAGTTCATCTCTTTAGGAAGTGGAGAGAGGAACTATTATGAACTCACAATTAGCCTGCCTTAATCAGTTTAATATAAAAATATTTTCCATGATTATCAAATGTCTTTAAACCTTCAGAGAATTTAGTATCCACTTACATATAATACAAAATATATAATGCATATATTATAAAAATTTCTGCATTATAGTGAAGTCATAGGAGATTATTTTCATGTTTCTAATAAACTACATCAGTGAAAGCAAATGAAAGTGAACGTGAAGTCACTCAGTCGTGTCCGACTCTTTGTGACCTCATGGACTGTAGCCTACCAGGCTCCTCCGTCTATGGGATTTTCCAGGCAAGAATACTGGAGTGAGTTGCCATTTCCTTCTCCAGGAGATCTTCCCAATCCAGGGATTGAACCCCGGTCTCTCACATTGTAGGCAGATGCTTTACCATCTGAGCCACCAGGGAAGTCCCAATGAACTTGTCCAAAATGTATAGACATAATAAAACCTTTCTTTGATAATTTATATTTCATTCATCCATGTATCTGGAGTCTTAACTTTATACTTTGGTACTTCATTCCACCAATGTGTATCAAGGTTCCTCATAGAACATGAAATCAATATCTTATGATATTTATTAAAAATATATAACATTGAGCATCTATTTGTTAAATTACTTGTCTTCTGTTTGAATGTAAAATAATCTTCCATAATGAGACAAAAAAATTAGAGTTCCAAGAAATATGAAAACTTCTTAAAATAGCCATATAATTGTTACATTGTAATACTTAAAATTCAGAAAATTGGGCCACAACTCTCTTTGAGAAGAGATATTATAAAACAAAATTATTAATTTCTCTTTAAACAAGGAGTTAATTTAGTTAAATAGAAATTACAAAGAAAATCACTTGGACCTAAAACTATTTCTTTTATATACTGTGCTATGCATTGTCTTCTCTTACTGAGAATATAAGACAAGCAATAAAGAATATGTATGACTCAGGGAGCTAAACGAAGGATCTATTTGTTTTGTTAACTGATAAGGCTAACAGATGAGTTTCAAGTCAGATTACATTTGACTATGCTCTTTCTATCATATTTCTATCACATTTGCCACTTGACATAAAGACCTAAAAATTCTCTAGCTGATAAATTCACTCTCAAGTCAGTGTTAGCCCATCTGAATTGTTATAAAACATGCCTTGGATGTTTATAGAAAGTCATAAAACATGGTCAGTGTAGGAAATAGTTCACAAATTATACTTGTTAATCAATTCAGATATGAGTGAATTAAAATGAATTTAGAGTTATCTTGTTTCTGTCTAAAACTACCTTCTTTATCATCTTTATCTTCTTTCTGTCTAAAACTACGTTCTTTATCATCCAACTCTGTGAAAATCTTAGGGAAATTCTTTGTATTTGAGAGGGTCAGTCTACTAACTCTGTTTTATTAACACTTTAATAAAAGTCCATTTTTGGACAGTCTTTTTTTAGCCTTTCATTTTGTTTTTATTAGTCCCCAAATAATAATAAGTATTAAGTACTTCTTAGAAATCTTCACAGGATGTATACATATTTGTTGTTAGTATTCTGATGATTTGAACCTTCAAAGGTATTTTAGTTTCAGAGGCAGTTCATGGGACAGTGTCTTAACCTAAAACATGACTCAAAACTGTTTCTTCCTGTCAATTTTGCACTTATAATATGAAAAATACAATTCACACACTAGTATTTGTTGGTTATGTTCTGTTTAATCGAACAACAAAGATTTCTAATCATTAGGATAAAAATGTATAATGATAGAATAAATTAAATAGAAGTTGATTATGAATGCAGTTGCATTCACCCTAAAGTCATATCATATTTGAAGCTTCCACCTCTTTGCCTGACTTATTTCTGTATATTCCTATGACACCTTTGTGTAGATTGTATCTTCTCTCACAACTACTCTCAAATGGGTATGAATGTTGACTGATATGAATGGGAAAAATTTTTAAAGGTTCAAAAACAATCCTCTATAAAGTATATATTTTGTTTATATTATGCCAAAATATAGACTGAGAAAAATCCAAGTATTTCCATTTCTTCAGTTTTTCCATTATAAAGAGTTTATGATAAGAAAGACTGAACACTAATTATAAATTAGAGTACTGTACTAGAGGCTAAACCTATTTTTGACAACACTGTCTATTTCTGGGACCATAATTAACAAGTCCATTGCATAATATTTGGTTGATTTGATCAGTACTCTGCATTTTAATTGAATACAAAATTTTAAGAGGTGAATTACTGCACTAAATGCATTTGGTCCAGAGTGTCCTCCTTGGGAAATATCAGAGGGATTTTTTTATTCTATAGATGCAGAAAAAGCCTTTGACAGAATTCAGCACCCATTTATGATTAAAACTCTTCAAAAAATGGGCATAGAAGGAACCTACCTCAACATAGTAAAGGCCATATATGATAAGCCTACAGCAAACATTAGTCTCAATTAAGAAAAACTGAAAGCATTCCCCCTAAGATCAGGAATAAGACAAGGGTGTCCACTTTTGCCACTATTATTCAACATAGTTCTGGAAGTCCTAGCTACAGCAATCAGAGAAGAAAAAGAAATAAAAGGAATGCAGATTGGAAAAGAAGAAGTAAAGCTCTCACTGTTTGCAGATGACATGATACTGTACACAGAAAACCCTAAAGATAGTATCAGAAAATTACTAGAGCTAATCAGTGAATCTGTCAAAGTTGCAGGATACAAAACCAATACACAGAAATCACTTGCATTTCTATGTACTAACAACAAAAAAGCAGAAAGAACAATTAAGGAATCAATCACATTCACCATTGCAACAAAAAGAATTAAATATCTAGGAATAAGCTTACCTAAGGAGATGAAAGAACTGTAAACAGAAAATTATAAGACACTAATAAAAGAAATCAAGGATGACATAAACAGATGGAGAGATCTATTCCTGGGTAGGAAGAATCAAATGCAATCTACAGATTTAATGCAATCCCTATCAAATTAACAATGGCATTTTTCATAGAACTAGAACAAAAAATTTCACAATCCATACAAAAACACAAAAGACCCCGAAGAATGGAGCTGGAGGAATCAAGCTTCCTGACTTTGGTTATACTACAGAGCTACAGTTATCAAGGCAGTACGGTACTGGAACAAAAACAGAAATATAGACCAATGGAACAAGATAGAAAGCCCAGAAATAAACCCATGCACCTATGGCTACCTTATGTTTGACAAAGGAGACAAGAATATACAATGGGGCAAAGACAGCCTCTTCAATAAATGGTGCTGGGAAAACTGGACAGCTACATGTAAAAGAATGAAATTAGAACACTTCCTAACATCATACACAGAGTAAACTCAAAATGGATTAAAGACCTAAATGTAAGATCAGAAACTATAAAAGTCTTAGAGGAAAACATAGGCAGAACACTTGGTGACACAAATCAAAGCAAGATCCTCTATGACCCACCTCCTAGAGTAATGGAAATAAAAACAAAAGTAAAATTAAACTTAAAAGCTTTTGAATAGCAAAGGAAACTATAAGCAAGGTGAAAAGACAATGCTCAGAATGGGAGAAAATAATAGCAAACGAAACGACTGACAAAGGATTAATTTCCAAAATATATAAGCAGTTCATACAACTCAATAACAGAAAAACAAACAACCCAATCAAAAAATGGGAAAATGACCTAAACATACATTTCTCCAAAGAAGACATACACATGGCTAACAAACACATGAAAAGATGTTCAATATTGCTCATTATTAGAGAAATACAAACCAAAATCACAATGAGACATCACCTCAAACCAGTCAGAACGTCCATCATCAAAAAATCTACAAAATGCTAGAGAGGGTGTGGTGAAAAGGGAACGCTTCTGCACTGTTGGTGGGAATGTAAATAGATACAGCCACTATGGAAGACAGTATGGAGATTCCCCAAAAAACTAGGAATAAAACCACCATATGACACAGCAATCCCACTCCAGGCATATATATACCCTGAGGAAACCAGGGTTGAAAAAGACACATGTATCCTATTTTTCATTACAGCACTATTTACAATAGCTAGAACATGGAAGCGAGCTAAGTGTCCATTGACAGATGAATGGATAAAGAAGTTGTGGTACATATACACAATGCATACACACATACAACATATACACATACATACAATAACTCAGCCATAAAAAGGAATGCATTTGGGTCAGTTCTGATGAGGTGGATGAACCTAGAACCTATTGTACAGAGTGAAGTGAGTCAGAAAGAGAAAGATAAATATCATATTCTAACACATATATACGGAATCTAGAAGAATGGTACTGAAGAACTTATTTACAGGGCAGCAATGGAGAAACAGACATAGAGAATAGACTTATGGACATGGGGAGAGGGGAGGAGAGGGTGAGATGTATGGAAAGAGTAACATGGAAACTTACATTACCATATGTAAAATAGATAGCCAATGGGAATTTGCTGTATGGCTCAGGAAACTCAAACAGGGGCTCTGTATCAACCCAGAGGGGTGGGATGGGGAGGAAGATGGGAGGGAGTTTCAAAAGGGAGGGGATGTATTTATACTTATGGCTGATTTATGGTGAGGTTTGACAGAAAACAACAAAATTCTATAAAGGAATTATCCTTCAATAAAAAATAAATTAAAAGTAAGTTGGAATAATTGAAAGACAACAGGTCTTCATAGTTTTGATGATTCTTTTTCCTTTGCCCTTTGGAAGCCAAGGGATGTTTATTTCATGTTTGTGATCTTAAAGGATGTGGGCACTTTGTCTGAGGTCAAAGATAAAGTGATAGTTATGCTTTAATCATAGTGACAGTTAATGAAAATCAAAATGGGTTCCCCTGTCTCCCTCTCCCTTCCTTCCCTCCTTCCTTTCTCCCTTCTTTGCTGCCCTCTTTCCTTCCTGCCTTCATAAAACTTACTTTTGATGAATTAACCTGAGCCTCATATATTCTGTTAAAAAAGTACAAATTTAAAAATAGCTATACTTTTTTAAGCCTCCAAACATTTCCAAATAAATGTTTCCTCATAATCATCTATAAGCTTATCCTTGACCTATATCAAATTTTGTCACTTAAAATGGCTGATAAGACACCAGCTCTTTGGAATTTCCCTGAAGTTTGCATGAGCAACAAATACCATCAAGAGAATATTGAGCATCATGTCTGTTTTAAACTTCCCATGACTATTCTGCTGATGAATGTTCATAATTCAAAGCAAAGTTAATGGAAGGAGGGAATTCCCCTTGAGAAGAGAATAAATGTAGGGGAGCCATCTGAACACAAAGTATGGTGCTTGAGTGCAATTAAGTCTGAAGTACCCTATTGGATATCAGAATTGTATCTGTCATTTGGTATTCCAAAAACATTGACAGTATTCATGAGTGTTCTGAGGGGAAATACATTATTCATTTGCCAAAATTTGATTAACACTTGAAATAATATTCTAAAAATCACTCAAGTGTATTGAAAAGAAAAGCAAGAGGAAAACAAGGTAAAAATGCAAGATTAATTTTCCTTTAAAAATAATTTATGCGGTTTCTTATGACTTGAATAATACCTATCAAAAGTAATAATGTATTAACATATAGTAAAACTTCAGAGCAAGAATAAGAATTCTTAATATTTCATAGTTTACTTATTCAAAAGTTAGTTTTATCTTATTCACTGTTATTAAAGATTGCCAGGAGAAATATCAATAACCTCAGATATGCAGATAACACCACCCTTATGGCAGAAAGTGAAGAGGAGAGTGAAAAAGTAAGAAAGTAAAGTAAAGAGTCTCTTGATGAAACTGAAAGAGGAGAGTGAAAAAGGTGGCTTAAAGCTCAACATTCAGAAAACTAAGATCATGGCATCTGGTCCCATCACTTCATGGGAAATAGATGGGGAAACAGTAGAAACAGTGTCAGACTATTTTCTTGGGCTCTAAAATCACTGCAGATGGTGATTGCAGCCATGAAATTAAAAGACGCTTACTCCTTGGAAGGAAAGTTATGACCAACCTATACAGCATATTAAAAAGCAGAGACATTACTTTGCCAACGAAGGTCCATCTAGTCAAGGCTATGGTTTTTCCAGTGGTCGTGTATGGATGTGAGAGTAGGACTGTGAAGAAAGCTGAGCGCCAAAGAATTAATGCTTTTGAACTGTGGTGTTGGAGAAGACTCTTGAGAGTCCCTTTGACTGCAAGGAGATCCAACCAGTTCATCCTAAAGGAGATCAATCCTGGGTGTTCATTGGAAGGACTGATGTTGAAGCTGAAACTCCAATACTTTGTCCACCTGATGCGAAGAGCTGACTCACTGGAAAAGACCTTGATGCTGGGAAGGATTGGGGGCAGGAGGAGAAGGGGATGACAGAGGATGAGATGGCTGGATGGCATCACCGACTCGATGGACATGAGTTTGGGTGGACTGTGGGAGTTGGTGATGGACAGGGAGGCCTGGCATGCTGTGATTCACGGGTTCTCAAAGAATCAGACACAACTGAGCGACTGAACTGAACTGAACTGAAAGAGAGTAATGTCTCAGATTCCTTAACCATGAAATAAGGATAATAATAGCACCTTTCTAACTAGTTTGTTATGGAGATAATGGGATGTAATAAATGAAAATAATTAGAACAATCCTGAACACATTAGCCATTTGGTATATAAAGACAATAAAAATATTATCATCTGCTGTGATCATTAAGGCTGATAATAAAGACCCAATTCTCTCTTCTTTCCAGACAAGACAGGATTGTACTTTCCGAACCCTTTGACATTGGCTGACTGGATTTGGAGGTGGAAAGGAAGCAATTATGATAAATTTCAGAATTATTTCTTGGATGATAAGGTGGATTATAAAACTGCTGAAGGAGTTGGTGGAACGGCCAAGTTTAGTTTTGTACACAGTGTGTTTGAGCTGACCGTGGACAACCAGGTGACAACATCTACCATGCAGCTGGATAAATAAACCTGGGGCTGGAGGCAGCTTTGAAGTCACCAGTTTATAAATGACCTTTGGAATCATGGGGCTTAAAGGAATTATGTAGAAAGTAGTTAAAGTAGTTATAGAGAAATCTTGAAAAGTAATGTGTGAGGATCAAAGTCTGGAGAATCTCAGAACTTGAAAAGTAAATAAAGAAGGATGAGAAAGAAGATTGAGAGGCTTGAGCAAAAAGACTTTTTTTGACTTAGCTAGAGGTAGGGCCGGGGGCCGGGGGCGGCGGCGCACAGGGGCTAGGCCAGGCTGGGGGGGCAGGGAGCGGCGGCCGACAGGGGCTAGGGTGGGCCGGGAGCCGGGGGCGGTGGCCTACAGGGCCTAGGCTGGGCCCGGGCCCGGGGGCCGGGGGTGGCGGCCGACAGGGAAAACTAGCTAATCTGATCACACGGACCACAGCCTTGTCTATCTCAATGAAACCATGCCATGCCGTGTGGGGCCACCCAAGACGGATGGGTCATGGTGGAGAAGTCTGACAGATTGTGGTCCACTGGAGAAGGGCATGGCGAACCACTTCAGTATTCTTGCCTTGAGAACCCCATGAACAGTATGAAAAGGCAAAAATATAGGACACTGAAAGATGAACTCCCCAGGTCAGTAGGTGCCCAATATACTAATGGAGATCAGTGGAGAAATAACTCCAGAAAGAATGATGGGATGGAGCCAAAGCAAAAACGATACTCAACTGTGGATGTGACTGGTGACAGACGCAAAGTCCGATGCTGTAAAGAGCAATAGTGCATAGGAACCTGGAATGTTAGGTCCATGAATCATGGCAAATTGGAAGTGGTCAAACAGGAGATGGCAAGAGTGAATGTCGACATTCTAGGAATCAGCGAACTAAGATGGACTGGAATGGGTGAATTTAACTCAGATGACCATTATATCTACTACTGTGGGCAAGAATCCCTTAGAAGAAATGGAGTAGCCATCATGGTCAACGAAAGAGTCCGAAATGCAGTACTTGGGTGCAATCTCAAAAATGATAGAATGATCTCTGTTCATTTCCAAAGCAAATCATTCAATATCACGGTAATCCAAGTCTATACCCCAACCAGTAATGCTGAAGAAGCTGAAGTTGAACGATTCTATGAAGACCTACAAGACCTTTTAGAACTAACACCCAAAAAAGATGTCCTTTTCATTATAGGGGACTGGAATGCAAAAGCAGGAAGTCAAGAAACACCCGGCATAACAGGCAAGTTTGGCCTTGGAGTACAGAATGAAGCAGGGCAAAGGCTAATAGAGTTTTGCCATGAGAACGCACTGGTAATAGCAAACACCCTATTCCAACAACACAACAGAAGACTCTACACGTGGACATCACCAGATGGTCAACACCGAAATCAGATTGATTATATTCTTTGGAGCCAAAGATGGAGAAGCTCTATACAGTCAGCAAAAACAAGACCGGGAGCAGACTGTGGCTTGGATCATGAACTGCTTATTGCCAAATTCAGACTTAAATTGAAGAAAGTAGGGAAAACCACTAGACCATTCAGGTATGACCTAGATCAAATCCCTTGTGAGTATACAGTGGAAGTGACAAATAGATTTAAGGGTCTTGACCTGATAGACAGAGTGCCTGATGAACTATGGACAGAGGTTCGTGACACTGTACAGGAGACAGGGATCAAGAAAATCTCCATGGAAAAGAAATGCAAAAAAAGCAAAATGGCTGTCTGAGGAGGCCTTACAGATAGCTGGGAAGAGAAGAGAAGTGAAAAGCAAAGGAGAAAAGGAAAGATATTCCCATCTGAATGCAGAGTTCCAAACAATAGCAAGGAGAGATAAGAAAGCCTTCCTCAACAATCAGTGCAAAGAAATAGAAGAAAACAACAGATTGGGAAAGACTAGAGATCTCTTCAAGAAAATTAGAGATACCAAAGGAACATTTCATGCAAAGATGGGCTCGATAAAGGACAGAAATGGTATGGACCTAACAGAAGCAGAAGATATTAAGAAGAGGTGGCAAGAATACAAAGAAGAACTGTACAAAAAAGATCTTCACGACCCAGATAATCACGATGGTGTGATCACTCACCTAGAGCCAGACATCCTGGAATGTGAAGTCAAGTGGGCCTTAGAAAGCATCACTACGAACAAAGCTAGTGGAGGTGATGGAATTCCAGTTGAGCTATTTCAAATCCTCAAAGGTGATGCTGTGAAAGTGCTGCACTCGATATGCCAGCAAATCTGGAAAACTCAGCATTGGCCACAGGACTGGAAGAGGTCAGTCTTCGTTCCAATCCCAAAGAAAGGCAATGCCAAAGAATGCTCAAACTACCGCACAATTGCACTCATCTCACATGCTAGTAAAGTAATGCTCAAAATTCTCCAAGCCAGGCTTCAGCAATACGTGAACCGTGAACTTCCAGGTGTTCAAGCTGGTTTTAGAAAAGGCAGAGGAACCAGAGATCAAATTGCCAATATCCGCTGGATCATCGAAAAAGCAAGACAGTTCCAGAAAAACATCTATTTCTGCTTTATTGACTATGCCAAAGCCTTTGACTGTGTGGATCACAATAAACTGTGGAAAATTCTGAAAGAGATGGGAATATCAGACCATCTGACCTGTCTCTTGAGAAACCTGTATGCAGGTCAGGAAGCAACAGTTAGAACTGGACATGGAACAACAGACTGGTTCCAAATAGGAAAAGGAGTACATCAAGGCTGTATATCGTCACCCTGCTTATTTAACTTATATGCAGAGTACATCATGAGAAACGCTGGGCTGGAAGAAACACAAGCTGGAATCAAGATTGCCAGGAGAAATATCAATAACCTCAGATATGCAGATGACACCACCCTTATGGCAGAGAGTGAAGAAGAGCTAAAGAGCCTCTTGATGAAGGTGAAAGAGGAGAGTGAAAAAGTTGGCTTAAAGCTCAACGTTCAGAAAACTAAGATCATGGCATCTGGTCCCATCACTTCATGGGAAATAGATGGGGAAACAGTGGAAACAGTGTCAGACTTTATTTTTTGGGGCTCCAAAATCACTGCTGATGGTGATTGCAGCCATGAAATTAAAAGACGCTTACTCCTTGGAAGGAAGGTTATGGCCAACCTAGATAGCATATTTAAAACAGAGACATTACTTTGCCAACAAAAGTACGTCTAGTCAAGGCTATGGTTTTTCCAATGGTCATGTATGGATGTGAGAGTTGGACAGTGAAGAAAGCTGAGCACCGAAGAATTGATGCTTTTGAACTGTGGTGTTGGAGAAGACTCTTGAGAGTCCTTTGGACTGCAAGGAGATCCAATCAATCCATCCTAAAAGAGATCATTCCTGGGTGTTCATTGGAAGGTCTGATGTTGAAGCTGAAACTCCAATTCTTTGGGCACCTCATGCGAAGGGTTGACTCATTGGAAAAGACCCCAATTCTGGGTAGGATTGAGGGCAGGAGGAGAAGGGGGCGACAGAGGATGAGATGGTTGGATGGCATCACCGACTCGATGGACATGGGTTTAGGTAGACTCCAGGAATTGGTGATGGACAGAGAGGCCTGGCGTGCTGCAATTCATGGCATCGCAAAGAGTCAGACATGACTGAGCGACTGAACTGAACTGAGAGGTAGGGAGAAAACCAGAAGAGAGGGACAGCACAGAAGTCAGTATACAACAAAGTTTAAAAAAAATTCCACAGCCATAAAAAACACTCAGTTACTACCTGAAAAATACTTATTTCAATGAATATGCATACTGTTCAGTTTATTGCTGCAAAAGATTCTATAGCTTGAATTTATCCACAAGACACTGTTTCTATTTTCACTATGTTGTTATTTAGTACATCACCTCCTGGCTGGATTAAATTCCACCTTGTTTCTGGTGTAGAAACAGACTGTGACACACAGAAGAGGGTTAAAGAAAGAGATTAACCGTGCAGGTCTTGCTGCAAATATTCTGGAATTAGATGTGTAAAGCTCTCAGATTTCTCATATGCCACCTAAAGAGGCTAAATCATTTGTGTTGAATAGGTACAAATGTGGTTTCTCATCTCTGTAACTCTGACTATGAAGATGATATGACTGTTCTAGATGCAACAGTGGGTTGTCCATGAACCAATGTTCAAAAAGTCACTTCTCTTAGGTACTAATCAGAAATGAAACACCTCAAAAGTGAGGAACACAGTAAAATAAATGCATAAAGCTGTGCATTTAAGATGACATTTTGGGGGGTAATATAATGTCGCGCGGAGTCGGACACGACTGAAGCGACTTAGCAGCAGCAGATAACTTGTGTTTTGTGGTCTGAAACCTATTTTATTTCCCATGAGTTTATATGGTCTTTTACTCAAAAAGTAGTGTGTGGTTTATAAGACACCAAGGAAATAGCAACGCTCTCCAGTACTCTTGTCTGGGAAATCTCATGCACAGAGGAGCCTGGCAGGTACAAGTCCACGGGGTTGCAAAAGAGTTGGACATGACTTAGAGACTAAAAACAACAACCATAGATACTGTGCATATATATTTTTATTCAATGAACAGGTTGAAACTAGAGAAGCAAAATCAGTTAATTAGTAAATCATATTGTTTATAAACTCACCAAATTGCTCGTCTCATTGGTTAATGTACAACCATAATTGTAAAACACTCCTGTTCACTGAAATGCAAAGCTGTTACGATTCCACATGCATTCATATATGAAAAATGTATGTGTCACAGTTAAAAAGCACAAAATTTATCAGGCAGACCCCAATTACTAAGGCTGAGACTATTTTAGGTTTACTGACTTTCAGTTTTATTGATGAAAAAAATGAGATGAGTTAGGCAACTCATCCAAACTCATCTAATTAGAAAATATAGGAATAAAGATGGGAAACTATGGAATCATTTAAAAACAAGTGTTTTTAAATGCTATGTCCATAGTTTCAGTAATAATTTATTTCACAGAATTATAATAAAGTTTTTTTTTTTAATGTCACAAATGGGTCACAAAATTATTCACTTAACAAACATTTTTGAGATCATGCATGCACTAAGCACTGGGCTACAAAGATGAAAAGATATTATTCTCAAAGAGGAGATAAAGACAATTAGATTAATAAAGGATGGGATGAGACCAGTGGTGAGAGCGTTGTATACAACAAAAACTGGTTTTTACTTTCTGCATGTTCAACACTCTTTTTGGTACAGGTTGTTTAATATAATTTAATAGTAAAGGATAGAGGAAAGAATAAAATATTCCTGCTTTATAAGAAAGATCTCAGTAAACTTTTCAAACAAATTCATTAATTATAAGTCTACTAGTATACTAAAGGGGCTTGAATTTTTTTTTTTTTTTTTTTTTGAGTCAGTTGTTGAATATCCAGGATTCTTGTGAACTGGCTATTGTTGGGACCACCCCCAAATGCACCTTAATCACATATTGATTATTTTGAATTAAATTTACTTACGATATGGCCAAAGTGAGTGTCCAACTCTTTGTAACCCCATGGATTATACAGTTCATGGAATTCTCTAGGCCAGAATACTGGAGTGGACAGCCTTTCCCTTCTTGAGGGCATTACACTAATTGAAATAAGTCAAGCAGAGAAAGACAAATAACATATGATCTCACATAAAAACAAAACATAAGGCAAAACAAAACAAAAAAACAAACAAACTCATAGATATAGAGAACAGATTAGTGGTTGTCAGAAGTAGGAGGGTGGGGAAATGGTAAAATCAGTGAAGGGAGTTAAAAGGTACAAACTTCTAGTTATAAAATAAATAAGTCATGGTATGTAGTGTACATCAAGATGACTATAGCTAAAAATAGTATACTACATTTTTGAAAGTTGCTGAGTAAATTTTAAAAATCCTCATCACAAGAAAAAAAACCTTTTTTTAAAATTGTATATGGTGATGGACTTATACAGACTTATTTTAGTGATCATTTTATAATATTAAAATATACAAATATTGAATCACTTTGCTGTACACCTGCCACTAATAATAATGTTTTGTCAATTATATCTCAATATTTTAAAGAGATTAAAAATCATCTATATCTATGGTGCTAAGTCACTCCAGTCTTGTCTGACTCTTTGCAACCCTATGGACTTTAGCTTACCAGGCTCCTCTGTCCATGGGATTCTCCAGGCAAGAATACTGGAGTGGGTTACTGTTTGCTCTGCCAGGGGATCTTCCCAGCCCAGGGATTGAACCTGGGTCTCCTGCATTGAAGGTAGATTCTTTACCAATTGAGCCATGGAGTTCCCTGGTGGCTCAGATGGTGAAGAATTTGCCTGCAATGCAGGAGATCTGTGTTCAATCCCTGAGTCAGGAAGCTCCCCTGGAGGTGGGAATGGCTACCTACTCCAGTATTCTTGCCTGGAAAATACCATGGACAGAGGAGCCTGGTGGGTTGCAATCCATGGAGTCACAAAGAATCAGATACAACTGAGCAATCTATATCTATATTACAAATATATATATATTTGTATTAATACTTGTACTGCAAATTCCTGTCCTTAAAGAATTTATATTAACTTGAGGAAGCAAAAATGGGCACATAACATTTAGTTAACACTGTTCATCATGAAGGCTTCCCTTGTGGCTCAGCTGGTAAAGAATCTACCTGCAATGCGAGAGACCTGGGTTCGATCCCTGGATTTGGAAGATCCCTTGGAGGAGGGAAAGGTGGCCCACTCCAGTATTCTGGCCTGGAGAATTCCATGGACTGAATTCTTCTATTAAGTATGAGATCAATGTAAGAGGCACATGTGGATGCTAGGAGACAACCTGGAGAAGGAAATGGAGCTAGAGTCAGCCCTAAAACAATGCATAGTGTTGTTTTTTTATTTTGGTTTGGTTTGTTTCTTCTTAAAGGTGGAAGGGCATTTTAAAAGGGGGGAATAGCAACAACAACAATAAAGAGGGACACTTACATGAGCAAACAGACTCACGGTTAACAGGGCCACGAGCAGGGCCTGACCAGGCCGTGATACGGTGGTACCCTAGAGGACAGTGGACCCTGGAGGACAGTGGGAATGATTTTAGCCTCCTTTGCATTGAATTCTCACTTCTCATTCTGGAATATATCTTATGAAATGGTCAAAGAAACTGCAGCTGGGTTTATCTCTTCAAAGATCCATTTGCCCTGCCAAGGAAATTTGCAGAATAGGAAGGCAAACGTTTAAGGACTGGTGGCAAATGAGATATGAAAATTAAAGGATAAAAGTAAACTAGCAAAGAAAAAAGGACCATGTAGCATAGCGAAGAAGAAAAATGAAGAGAGGATGATTGTATACCGAAGTATTATCCAAAATAAGCTAGAAAGGTATATTTGAAATGATACTTATTGAAACTGCCTGTATATGACTTTTAGTGTAACTATAACCTGAGACTCTAAAATATGCTGTCACACCAGACAGTACTTGAAACTTTACACTTAATACTCATTTTAAATGAAGCACTAATACCTGTAGGCATTGATTCTCAAATAAACATTGTTGTTCCTCTATTTAGAAATTCTTATGATTCAAATATAAATAGTTTAACAGATTGTATTTTATGTGTATGTCTTTTTATGACACAGGCAACTACATTTAAATGTGCAAAAACTCTTCTCTAGGTGATTTGCATTCTTATATCCCATTATAGAGGTCTCCTATTTGAATTTCCATCTGCCCCTAATATATTTTTGTGTTTATTATTGCTTTAATGAGATAATCTTGGTTTTACATACCTAGATTTGATGACTACATCCTGAAAGCAATCTCTACTCTGATTTTACTTCCAAAAGCAACTTGTATTAACCTTGAATCTTAAGGCACTATGATATGAGATACTTCTAAATAGCAATATGGTAAAAAAAAAAACTATATAAAAGTAAAATTTAAGTAAAAGTATCCTTTATCTTTATAAAGCATAACATTTAGAATATTTCCTCTTATAAGATTAATATAGATCTACTTTTTGAAGATTTATCAAGATAAAATACTATATTGACATGTCATGAATTAAGCATAGTTTGAAAAAATTAAATAGGTTGTATGCAGATGTTCCACTAATGGGGAATGACAGGACTGAGAGTTGATAATTTTCTTATTTAACTCATAAATGCTATCTTCAATCTGTGCCATCAATTAAAAATGTGTTCATTCAAACATATAGATATTCATGGCTGTCTCTGAATAGACTGGAAACCTTCTAAAACTCAGAAAGAGCTCAATGAAAAGAAATTATGATTCACATATACTTTAACGTTCATTTCCTGTTAAACAAACTGTACAATAGGTTTTAGCTGCCAATAAAATTCAAATTTGGAGTCAGTATCTTTCCAGAAAAATTCAGAGCTTTTTCTGACTTTCCAACATGACAGAGTAAACTGACTGCACAGTAAGATACCAGATACTTACTTAGTTATTTTAATTAAAAAGCACACAATGCTTATTGTATGCAGGCATTCTTTCAAGTGTTTTACACATGTTCATTCATTTTATCCTAGATGTCATATAACCCACTAGGGACACGAGAAAATATGTTTAGAAAAAAAAAGTTTCATGAAGTGCCTCTAAATAGGAGCCCTCTATATACTAAAGTGCATATTTTATAACACTAAAAGTATCTACTGTTTAATATGTGAACTGTGAACTTCCAGATGTTCAAGCTGGTTTTAGAAAAGGCAGAGGAACCAGAGATCGAATTGCCAACATCCACTGGATCATCAAAAAAGCAAAAGAGTTCCAGAAAAACATCTATTTCTGCTTTATTGACTATGCCAAAGCCTTTAACTGTGTGGATCACAATAAACTGTGGAAAATTCTGAAAGAGATGGGAATACCAGACCATCTGACCTGTCTCTTGAGAAACCTGTATGCAGGTCAGGAAGCAACAGTTAGAACTGGACATGGAACAACAGACTGGTTCCAAATAGGAAAAGGAGTACGTCAAGGCTGTATATTGTCACCCTGCTTATTTAACTTATATGCAGAGTACATCATGAGAAATGCTGGGCTGGAGGAAGCACAAGCTGGAATCAAGATTGCCGGGAGAAATATCAATAACCTCAGATATGCAGATGACACCACCTTTATGGCAGAAAGTGAAGAAGAACTAAAGAGCCTCTTGATGAAAGTGAAAGAGGAGAGTGAAGAAGTTGGCTTAAAGCTCAACATTCAGAAAACTAAGATCATGGCACTCAGTCTCATGATTTCATGGCAGATAGATGGGGAAACAATGGAAACAGTGACAGTCTTTATTTTTTTGGGCTCCGGAATCACCACAGATGGTGATTGCAGCCATGAAATTAAAAGACGCTTACTCCTTGGAAGGAAAGTTATGACCAATCTAGACAGCATATTAAAAAAGAGAGACATTACTTTGCCAACAAAGGTCCATCTAATCAAGGTTATGGTTTTTCCAGTGGTCATGTATAGATGTGAGAGCTGGACTATAAAGAAAGCTGAGCGCCATTGAATTGATGCTTTTGAATTGTGCTGTTGGAGAAGACTCTTGAGAGTCCCTTGGACTGCAAGGAGATCCAACCAGTCCATCTTAAAGGTGATCAGTCCTGGGTGTTCATTGGAAGGACTGATGTGGAAGCTGAAACTCCAATACTTTGGCCACCTGTTACAAAAAGCTGACTCATTTGAAAAGACCCTGATGCTGGGAAAGATTGAGGGCAGGAGGAGAAGGGGACGACAGAGGATGAGATGGTTGGATGGCATCACCTACTGGATGGACATGGGTGTGGGTGGAGTCCGGGTGTTGGTGATTGACAGGGCGCCTGGCATGCTGCGGTTCATGGGGTCGCAAAGAGTCGGACACGACTGAGCGACTGAACTGAATTGATTCAGTGCCTGCTAAATGGTGATTAATTTTCATATATCTTAGCTCAACTTCACATCATGCATAGGATAGGTATTGTTAATTTCATTTCATGAATAAACCTTAAGTCTCATAAACAGTAATTACCAGAGGAGAATAAAAATCCAGGTGTCAATGTCTCCAAACAGGTACATACACTTTGACTCGCTAATATCTATTAAAGTATTTCTATTACAATGTAGTCCTTTTACTTTTTCAGTTCCATAGTTTACTTTTCATAAAGCTATTGGGTCACACTCTTCCCTGTTATAAATATCTCTCCTGTCTCTTTCTCTCCCTATCTCTGCTGTCAGCAGATGAGTTAAGTCCTTATCATACCTCATTTGTACTTTTGCAAAAGACTCTTAACTCTCCCTCTCTGGTGCACTCTCCAGACTGCCAAAATGCTGATCTTTAGAAGACATAAATCTAATTATGTCTCTTCCCTGCTTAAAACTTTCCCAAAGTGCCCCATTGCTTTCAGACTAAAATCTCACATTTTAACCATGAATGCACAAAGCCTCTGATGAGAGGGGCTCTATTGGCCAGTTCAGTCTCATTTATCCCCAGGCCTCCTTTGCCCCACTTGCAAAACACGCACACATGCACCCACACACAGCCCATGCTTCAGCTAGATGAATCCTGTGCCATTTTGATGTCTTTTGTGCCTCTGCAAAGTACCATTCCTCTGCTAGAATGGCCTTTATTCCTTCTTTTCTAAGGTCCTACATGACCTTCAATATTTAGTAAGATGTCAAATCCCTGGGATGTCTTCTCAGACGTCACTGGGCCTACATCAGTTGTTTCCACATTAGAGCCTCCATCAAACTTTCCTCTTATCTATGACCAATACTTCAGTTCACATTTATTTTCCAACTATATTGATCACCCTAACAAGCTCAAACACACAGGACAAATTACATTTATTATTCCACTTCTCAATGGGTTTTATGTTTTCTCAGGTGCTGAGCTAAAAATAGGCCCAGAAATAAAAATGGCTATTGAGCAGAATTTGTATGTGTTTATACCTTAACTATTTCTCCTAACTCCTCATCTTTAGCAGTTGTTTCCAACTATATTTCCTGGCATCTTCTGTGCTTGGATCCTGGCATTTACACATGACCTTTTGGTATTGACTTTTTGCTTCTAGTCTTAGTATCTTGGAATACAGATTAAATGCTGTGCTCACTCATTACCTCCTAATATTGACCCTGCATGACGGGTTTTCCCTAAGGTCAATCCTACATCCAGCCAGACGAACATAACATTCTTGTGACTCTCTTTTTGGATCACAAAGCTATAAGTCATCCAGCCTTCAGACAGAAATTTCTAAATTATTAACCTATTCAGGAAAGTGAATTCATCCCCAGACAAAGGAGAGTGGCTGCATATTAAATAACCAATGCTATTAGAATTGTTCCTTTTGCTGATAAGTATATACTTCTACATACTAAGCATATATTTTATTATTTAATCTTCATAGGATATAAGTCACACACAATTTACAAAGGTGAGAACTGAAACTCAGAGAAGTTAGTAACTAGCCTAAATTCACATAGCTAGGTAATTGTCCAAATCAGGATTCTAGCTGATTTTAACTTTCAGGACTGCCCCACATAATTATCTTTGAGTACAAGTACCCTAGGAGCCTCTAGTTCCTAGTACAGGTGTGCACGGAGACCTGTGTTTGGGAATGGGGAGTCAGTAATGATACCAACTCAGGCTATACCATATTAATAATATAGCTTGAGTTGGTATCATTACCGACTCCTTAGCTGGTTTTAGAAAAGGCAAAGGAACCAGAGATCAAATTGCCAACATCTGCTGAATCATTGAAAAAGCAAGAGAGTTCCAGAAAAACATCTATTTCTGCTTTATTGACTATGCCAAAGCCTCTGACTGTGTGGATGACAATAAACTATGGAAAATTCTTAAAGAGATGAAAATACCAGACCATCTGACCTGTCTCTTGAGAAACCTGTATGCAGGTCAGGAAGCAACAGTTAGAAGTGGACATGGAACAACAGACTGGTTCCAAATAGGAAAAGGAGTAAGTCACGGCTGTATACTGCACCCTGCTTATATGCAGAGTACATCATGAGAAATGCTGGGCTGGAAGAAACACAGCTGGAATCAAGATTGCCGGGAGAAATATCAATAACCTCAGATATGCAGATGACACCACCCTTATGGCAGAAAATGAAGAACTAAAGAGCCTCTTGATGAAAGTGAAAGGGGAGAGTGAAAAGTTGGCTTGAAGCTCAACATTCAGAAAATTAAGGTCATGGCATCTGGTCCCATCACTTCATGGGAAATAGATGGGGAAATAGTGGCTGACTTTATTTTTTGGGGGTCCAAAATCACTGCTGATGGTGATTGCAGCCATGAAATTAAAAGATGCTTACTCCTTGGAAGGAAAGTTATGACCAATCTAGACAGCATATTAAAAAGCAGAGACATTACTTTGCCAACAAAGGTCCGTCTAGTCAAGGCTATGGTTTTTCCAGTGGTCATGTATGGATGTGAGAGTTGGATTATAAAGAAAGCTGAGCACTGAAGAATTGATGCTTTTTAATTGTGGTGTTGGAGAAGACTCTTGAGAGTCCCTTGGACTGCAAGAAGATCCAACCAGTCCATCCTAAAGGAGATCAGTGCTGGGTGTTCATTGGAAGGACTGATGTTGAGGCTGAAACTCCAATACTTTGGCCACCTCATGCGAAGAGTTGACTCATTGGAAAAGACCCTAATGCTGGGGAGGATTAGGGGCAGGAGGAGGAGGGGACGACAGAGGATGAGATGTCTGGATGGCGTCACCGACTCAATGGACACGGGTTTGGGTAGACTCTGGGAGTTGGTGAAGGACAGGGAGGCCTAGCGTGCTGCGATTCATGGGGTCGCAAAGAGTTGGACCCAATTGAGCAACTGAACTGAACTGAACTGAAGTGAATATATCATAGCATTTGACTCTTGGCTCATTCTTAGAGAAATGAATTAAAATATAACAAGGAGGAAGCAAATGAGTGAATTTAAAGTTCTATCTGTCTGTGATTAGCTATAGTAATGTCAGCCAAACTCCTGAGGAGGGCATTGCAAGAGGGGTATAACATCATATTGATGAAATCATAGTAGTGAAAGGAAGATGGGAGTTTGTAGCAAGAATAAAAAAAAAAAAAAAGATGCAACAGAGCAAAATGATCTTAAATTATAGAATATTGCTGGAATAATTAGCGTTACTTGACTCAAGAACATGCATGACTCTTGAAAGTCAAAAAGGAGAAAAACTTTAGTCATTTGATTTGTCAGTCCACACATAATCCCTTTATACCTGTAATTTCAGAGAATTTCATCCAGGCTATAAAAAAAATGATGGCTATCACCAAAAGAATCTGGGTATTAACCTGGAAACTAAATCAAAAGATGATGCTCTTACCATCTAGAAAGCACATACAGCACAAGTTTAAAACTGAATAAATGCTTAATAGGTAAACTCTGATCTGAGAATATAATTAATTCAGCAACTAGAATTCTAGATAATTCTTTATGAATTCTCTGTGTAATCTAATGTGTGATGAGAATAATATCAAACACAGGACTTTGCAGTATACAAAGGACCAGAGGCATCATCACATCATATGAAGTTCACAGGACATATAAACACTGAACTTTAATTTAAATTTATGTATGCAACTCAATTAGTTTCAACTAGGAAATATCTGTTGTCTATTTTGTGCCAAAACTTTGCTAATACTAACAGTAATCATGGTGAGCTCCTATCTGGTCTCAGTCTGAAAGAGGCATCATAGGCAAACAGATGGTTACAGAAGACTGTGAGAACTAACATACTGCCTGCCATATCATTAAACAAAGAATGTTGCAGCCATCAAGCCATTTCATCATAGCTGCCCTGATGGTAACTGTGAGAAAACACAGAATGGAGACAACCGGACTGCCCATTGCCAAGCCCATCCAACAAGCAGCCCCTAAGGCATCTCCAGTGATGCAACCTGAGCAAACTCAGGATGAGCAAACACAGAATGCTGGCCTCAGAGAGCAGAGCCATATTTCAATGAAATGATTTCAAGTGAGCCCAGGATCTTGCATCTTCCCACACATAGAAAAGTGCTAAGTTCCTTAACTTGAGACAACTGGTTTTCTTTTGTTAACAATAATCTTTTGATGTTTAAATTGCCTGTTCTTTGTTGCAAAAACTCTTATATAATCCTGGCTCCCCACCTCACCTCTTTGGAGCAGTCTTTCAGAGTTATCTGAGAGGCTATCTTCTGGGCTTGAAGAACTAAGAATGTCCTTAGAATAAAACGTAACTCTCAAATTTTAGGTTGTGTATTCTTTTTCACTTTACAACTGCAGATAACAGTAGTACTAAAGCAACATTAGAAATACGAACAAAGTATAGAGGTCATAAGGAGGAGAGAGGTTGTTATTACCTGGGAAGGATCATTTTAGTTTCTTCATTTGTAAAAATAGAGGGTAGAATCTCTATAGTCTGTTTCTGCCCTATAATTTTGTCACTTCTATATATTTACCAGATTGTTTTCATTGTGTTCATTTTTACCCTAAGGCCATATTTTCTGATAGTTTCCTTGGAAATGATGAGTTAAAAATTTTCCACTATCAAGGACTGATAGAGAGTCTTCACTACCCAGGTCCCTACCTTATCTTCTTTTCCTCCTCCTTAGTGCTTTGTAGGATGTTGTTGCTTTTGAATATCTCTTGCAGAGACTGAGTAAAGAAGGAAGGTGGAATTTAAATCAGTCAGTTTCACATATTAAAGTTCTTGTGAAAGTTCTTGTTTGATAGGTGAGAGGGTCAGCATTTAAGGGAACATTTTGTCATATCAGAAAGCTCTTAATTCCCTGCAGTAATGGAGAGCAGTGGTGTGTATAATCCAAAATGGTGGATAATCCAAACACCATTTAGATTTGACTTTGAAATGCATTTTTGAACTTTCATTTGAATAGCAATACGGGACTAAGGACTTGAAGAATCCTAAGCTTTCTATCTTTCTTATACACACCAGTCTTTAGAGAGAAGGGGCAATTGAATGTTTGAGTCTTAAAACCTTCTTCCCTTGGACTGCAAGTCAAATTAGAATCAAAAGAAATAGAAATGGTGGCAGTGTCAACTGAAGAAGCTAAGCAAGACCTCCCCAAGAGAAACCAAAACAAGATTTATCTCAGATAGCACAGAAAATGGCTAAATATTGCTGAGTTGTATAGGGTTATCTGTGAACCATGTCTCCACCTAGACTGGATCATTTAAATTGAATGTGATGCACATCATTCAAGCTGACAGGAAGATGACTAGCTAAAGTCGCTCCAAATGTCTGACTCCCCCACTGAATGCAAGCCTGACAACTGGAGGAAGCCACAGCAGGGTGTCTTCAGAAGCTATTTCCAAACAAATTTAGACTTGTCTTATACATGATGAGAGCTATTTATAAAGATTGTATAACAAATAGCTCATAACAGACACTTCTGTCAATTGCATTTATAATGAAAAGATCTAACACAGAAGGTGCTGATTCCCAGTGCAGGCTAAGGCTGCAATATCTTTCCCTTTTCATCAGCTATGCTAACTGGGGAGAAGAATCACTGTCCTTCAGTTTATTAAAATTTGAATCAAGAGCTTAATAGGAATTAGAATTTTCATCAAGACATGCAACAAAAGAGTAAAAGGGAATAGATTTATTTTAGCTGGTAAACCCAAATTCAGAAATCATGTTGACTGTCAAGATCTACATTCAGAAATTATGGAGATTATTACACAGGGATCTTTAATAGTTTATGCTTTGATCTGATTAATTGATGGACAAAGGTAAGAAGACAGATTTAAAGAATTGAAAGAAAGTCAAAAAAAAATGTGGAAACCAACAAAGATTGAAATTAAATTATTACACCTTCTGTAAGATAAATAGAAAACAAAATAAATAAATGGCAAAGCAAAATAAAATCTAAATATTTTTAGTATGAGTGCTTTAAAGCCTATCAGCAATTTTCTACCTGTGCTGGCCTAAAGAGGATGGATCATTAAACTATAATGCAAATTGGGCTATATACCCAGGACAGGTGAAATTAGCATGTAGTAATTATGAAGGTATAGGGAGATTTTTAGCATTGCCACAATTAAAGGCTGAAGTATGCAGAGGAAAAGAAAAACATGAGACTAAAATTAGAAAAAACTAAAATAAATAAATAAATTTTGTATTTGGATCTTTTTTTTTCAAAAAATTTTTGCAATTTGGGAAACACAAGCTTATATTTGAAAACCTGTGATGTTATTTAATATATTTATTTTTTTCTAATATTGCCATTTTTTCTTAGAATATCTAAAAATGTGAAATATGTTCAGCAATTACTGTGGCATGGTGATTTGAAACCTTGAATTTCATCTCCCAGTTTACGCCCAATTTATAATATTATCTTGTGCATATTAGTAATTCCTATGAGGTAACATTCTGTGTCATTCATTGATTCATTTTTTTGGTAAACATTTCTTCTGTATGTATTACATATGCTTGGTGTGAGATTTGTGAATATAGATGGGACACAGTTATAATCTTAGTGTATTTGATGGAACTAGTGGAGCAGAAACTAAAGAAAAACACGTGACATAAATGGAATAAACACTATGATTAAAACTGTACAAGCAGAGGCAGCACAAATAGAGGTTACCTCTAAATGAGGTGAGAAATATCAAGAAATTCATGAATGAACACTTAGTTTTATAAAGTCTCTATGTGCCAAATATATCTACCAATTATCTCTATTCCAAAAGGATAAGAAGAAAAAAATCATTATCAAAATCTTTGAATAAATTAAAATAAAAACAATAAAAATAAAAGAAACAAAATAAAATAAGACAAAATAATAAAAGTCTCCCAGAATGTGAAACAGTTCTTTTCAGAGTGGTCATAAATAAATAAATTAATAAATCAATAAATTTTGTTACTATTACTACCACTACTACTTGTTTTTCCTGCATAGAATCAGAAGTAGAATCAGCAAATACTTTTGTGGGAAAATGTAAGGGAAACTGTGTGTTTACAATATTTTACATCATTTATTCCTAAATGATTTTCTAATCTTTATGCTTAAAAAACATCCTTCATCAAAAAGATCTAAGTGTTAAATAAATGAACATAGAATTCATGGTGTGTACTCTCCTGTATTTCCCCAATTTATGTCATTTCTTTCAGCCTTGGTGAGCAAACTATGTTACTGCTGTATTCTTTTTATCCCCTGAGAAAAGTTTCCCATGTGTTAAACAGAGCTCAGCTGCATGATGTGGGGTGGATGTGGGGGAGATGGGAAGAGAGGGAAAAAGATAAAGAATACTCTTGTGTAAATATGCATATGTATAATATATATAAACATATATAAAAACATGGTTTCTAAACACAGGCAGAAAAAGAAATATAAATCAACATGAAGCACAGAAACACATGTATAATCAGATGAATCAGTTATCTGAGGGGACAAGGTGTTTCAAAGGCCAGTCTACAAAACCATGTAATTAAAAGAACATTTTAATACTCGATTCTGCTTTTCTTTGTAAGCATTTCCCCTCTTCTGTTTGTTTTCTTTACTAAAGTCACAGCAAGGGTTGTGCTGAGCCTCCAGTTGATCTAAGCTGCTTGGTACATACCCAGACAGCAAGAAAATGGTTTCTCTGGCAACAGGAATTATGTGAAATCTCTGTGTGTCCTCCCCCACCCTCCATCTGATTCCTATTCACTTAAGCTGTTCACATATAGGCAACAATGAGGCATTGGAACGCTAATGAGCAATTCAAATTTATTGAGCTAACTCATGGAGGCAGGCACTGTGAGCATCCTCATTTCCTGTGTACCAAGGAGCAGGGCACATTTCTTGTAGGTTATTCATGTTATTTAAGAAGCATGCACTGTCAGCAAATAGCCCAAACCAGGTAAAATCAGATGAATATTTAAAATATGAAGCTTATATGGAATTTATTTCCATCATCCTAGAAGGGAAATACAAAGGCTTTCAGGTGCTAAACACGTAGCTTTGAATTTTTCAAAGATGCTGAGGCATGGAGGTCATAATGATTTAAAACAGCCTCACATTATGAATCCAAGAGGGAATAGAAAGAGCTTTGATTAAATTGCTTCAAATGTCAGCTTTTCTATTTCTAGGGAATCATATTGTCCCTCCAAGACTAAAGCTCTAGAGTTTTAAATTTAGGTTTTGTTAATATTCTCTGTTAGGTTCATGATTAGACCTCCTCTGTGTCTAGTTTTTCTCTCATGCCTTGTTTAGAAGAGAGTCCTGTATTTAGCAATGGTGCTAAGGTGGCTACTCGCTAACCGAGTTTAATCAAAAGAAAATTGATTTGCTTGAAGGAAGAGGGCTGAGAAGCAAATTAGCCTTTTTGTTTAGTCATTGGGAGAATGTGGTGGGGGGTGGGGGTTGAGGAAATGCATTTATCTTAAGCTTCAATAAGGATGAAATACTAGAAAGAAATATACTCAGTAACATAAATCAGAAAATACAGTGAATGGACTCCTGAACAGATTTCAGAATCACTGTCTTGGACATGTGTTAGAAAAAAAATTGCCTCTTCACTGTTGAGAATATCTTAGTACAATTTACCTGGAAGTAGGTGAATTCTTGAGACTTTACTGGCTTTATGATCATATATTTAACCTGTTCAAAATTACTTTCTGCCATCAAAAGCAATAGGAAATGCCTCTTTAAAGAGATTCTTAACCTCAATCAACATGATAGTATTTAAGTAATAGCTCACTGAAGATTTGTTTTAATATTTAAAATACAACTTCCAGTTTAGGCTTTGAAGAAACAGTGAGCAGAATGATAAGATTAATGGTGCAAATACAGTGATTATTTAACACAAAGCTCTACAGTGCTGTGGCAAAAGACTAAAGTAAAATGAAATAATAGTACTAATAGCAAAAATTACTTCATTTTCATAGTCAATGCTTAGATAATAAGAACATATTGTCTTAAATGGTGAGATGACTTTAAAAATCTGAAATAATTGCCATTTTTCCAGGGCATAAGTATGGCCAACAAGTGTAGCCAAAATTTGGAAATAAACACAAAATGTAAGTCCTACACATAAGAAAGGTCTATTGAAGCCATAATATTTAGAATTTTTAAACCTGTCACAGAGCTTTCAGAAGCAGAACGTCTTGGAATAAAAATTTTATTCAAATTAGAACATAGCGACTCATCACCTCTACACAAAATCAAATTGCCCTTTACCTGATAAATCAATTAATCTGAGACAAGGGCTTTGAATATTCAGCTACCCCTTGCTTCTGAGATAAAAAAGAAATTGTTCCTGTGATTCTAATAGCTATGCCCCTCTGCATGTTGGGTAACACATGAGGAGTTAAAGATGTTCTTAAAGCATTTCTGAGCTCTGATTTGTAGCCCATTTTCCTCAGAAGCATCTTTCAAATGTGAGTTTGGCTTTGTTTCACTTTCTTAACTTACTGAATTCCATCCCTCCTACTTCCAAGAAGAGTTGAGATGTTTTGCCATTATAGTGTGTATATGTTAATATGTTAATCCCTGATAACAGTGTTATCTAAGATTAGGAAGATATCTTGACAACGTGCTTGCAGCAAAATATGAGTCTGAGAACACGTGTTATTAGAAGAGAAAGTAATAGAACAGCAGAACTGTTACTAAACTGGAAATTAATGAGAATTTAGTGGATGGTGGGAAACAAAAAAAACAGAAAAGAGAATACCAAGATAGAATGGCTTTTAAGAGAGATGAAATAAAAACCTAGGGATGCACAGGATCCAATTTTAAGTTGTTGTTTTCTGCATCTTAAAGTGAGTGACATTCACATTGTTAAGCACATTTATTTTTATTGAATTCTGCACACGGTGCACACTTTAAAAAGAGGCTGATTTCCTTATTTTAATAAATAGCATAGCCAGGACACAGGCAGAAAAGGAAACAGTTATAGAAAGAGGTAATTAAAGACAGGTGACCATGAAAATGCAAAAGCCACTGGGAGTTTAGAGAAAGCCTGAGAAGGGTTTTAGATTTTCCATGGGACAAGGAATAGGAGTGTGAACCAATCTTATTTAGAGCTTACAGGCCAAGAATGCCTGTGATGACATATCACAACATACACACACACACAGTGAAATGGTAAAATGTTATAAAATTTAAAATTAGAAATGGGAAAAATATACAACTGAGAAGGAGTTCAAGATCTGGGAGAAGAAAATTATCATACATATCAACAGACTAAGTACATTTGAGTCAGGTAAGATTAGCAAACCAGCTTCAGGACCTTACTATGGTGAACTTATTACAAATTTCCATAATCTTTTCAAAATCACTTTGATGCAAATCATGTGCTTACTGAAGCTTTCCACATTTTAGCTGGGAATGACCTTAGTCTAGTGGGTAAACTTATCTGAGTGTTAATATACTCTTCCTTTTCTATAAAATACAAATTATTGTTCAGTCACTAAGTTGTGTCTGACTCTTTGAGACCCCATGGACTGCAGCCTGCCAGGTCTCCCTGGACGGCAAGGAGATCAAAATACAAATACTAGTGCCAATTTCAAACATAAATAATAAAGATTAATTTTCATTTAGTGCATAGTATGTACGTCTTGAGCTTCCAACGGTGCGCAAGTGGAAAAGAAGCCGCCTGCCAATGCAGAAGACTTGAGAGTCATGGGTTTAATCCCTGGGTCGGGAAGAATCTCCCGGATGAGGGCATGACAACCCCTTCTAGTATTCTTGCCTGGAGAATCACATGGACAGAGGAGCCTGGTTGGCTACAGTCCACAGGGTCGCAAAGAGTCAGATACAACTGAAGTGACTTAGCATGCATGCACGCACGCATATATGTCAAACCCAATTTTACAGCTATTATTTAGTTCAGTTCTTACAATATTCCTTTAAAGTATTAGCACTCTCATGGTATAAATCAGGAAACAAAGGCTACCAGAAGTTACATAACTTTTCTCAGCACAAAGTTGGACTGTTAGAGTGTCCTAGTGCTATCGATAGTCATAATGTTCATAGAGTGAAACTCAGTTTTAATTCTGGATTTTATATTATTGACTGGTTACTTCTCCATGGGTGAGCCCAGGATAACACTGTAATAATAAATCCTTTGTAAATGTTCATTTGAGTCATTCTATATAGTTTTTTCCCACAGTTTCTTATCTCATTTGAAAAGAGTAGAATGCCTTACTCATTTATCATCAGTTTAATCCCTATTAGAGAATTAGTTAATGGAAAGAAGAACAAGGGTAACCTGATTCCTCTTCAGGAATGAAGTCTATTCCTAAAATGACAAATAACCATTAACACTATTTCAGCTTGATTATGGACTGGCTGAAAGAAATTCTACCGTGTATGCCCAGTGTGGGGTGAGATTATGTTTTCAATTTAGCCACATCAAATAGGGGCATATGCCTTAGTACTTTGGCCCCTAAAGAGTGCTCAGTGCAGGCACAGAGCTGTCAGTGACACTGTCCAAGAATGGTGAGGTCTCACCAAGTCTGGAAAATTCAACCTTTGATATGGGATTTCCTTTTATATTCTGAGTTTCCCTCACAATTTGGAAAAGTGCAGACTGACAATTTAATGAGGGATATGTTCATATACTGGGAAGCCAAAGCATCAGATAAACCATGTTCTTATTTCTGTGGTGAATTTACACAATGAATGTCTAAATTTACCTAAAAATATCTCTGTTTCCATTTTTCCAACATTCTGAGAGCCAATTTCCCTGCACCTATTATGTGAATTGACTAATTTAAAAAATGTTAAAACTAAAAGTAAAATTGTGTATAAGAGTCTGACACAGTGGTTGTTCTATGAAGACCTACAAGACCTATTAGAACTAACACCCCCAAAAGATGTCCTTTTCATTATAGAGGACTGGAATGCAAAAGTAGGAAGTCAGGAAACACCTGGCATAACAGGTAAATTTGGCCTTGGAGTACAGAATGAAGTAGGGCAAAGGCTAACAGAGTTTTGCCAAAAGAACGCACTGGTCATAGCAAACACCCTCTTCCAACAACACAGGAGAAGACTCTATACATGGACATCACCAGATGGGCAACACCAAAATCAGATTGATTATATTCTTTGGAGCCAAAGATGGAGAAGCTCTATACAGTCAGCAAAATAAGACCGGGAGCAGATTGTGGCTCAGATCATGAACTCCTTATTGCCAAATTCAGACTTAAATTGAAAAAAGTAGGGAAAACCACTAGACCATTCAGGTATGACCTAAATCAAATCCCTTATGATTATACAGTGGAAGTGACAATTAGATTAAAGTGACTAGATCTGACAGAATGACTGATGAACTATGGACAGAGGTTCATGACATTGTACAAGAGACAGGGATCAAGACCATCCCCATGGAAAAGAAATGCAAAAAAGCAAAAGGGCTGTCTGTAGAGGGCTTACAAATAGCTGTGAAAAGAAGAGAAGTGAAAAGCAAAGGAGAAAAGGAAAGATATTCCCATTTGAATGCAGAGTTCCAAAGAATAGCAAGGAGAGATAAGAAAGCCTTTCTCAGCAATCAGTGCAAAGAATTAGAGGAAAACAACAGAATGTGAAAGACTAGAGATCTCTTCAAGAAAACTAGAGATACCAAGGGAACATTTCATGCAAAGATGGGCTTGATAAAGGACAGAAATGGTATGGACTTAACAGAAGCAGAAGATATTAAGAAGAGGTGGCAAGAGTACACAGAAGAACTGTACAAAAAATATCTTCATGATCCAGATAACCACGATGGTGTGATCACTCACCTAGAGCCAAACATCCTGGAATGTGAAGTCAAGTGGGCCTTAGGAAGCATCACTAACAAACAAAGCTAGTGGAGGTGATGGAATTCCAGTTGAGCTATTTCACATCCTAAAAGATGATGCTGTGAAAATGCTGCACTCAACATGCTAGCAAATTTGGAAAACTCAGCAGTGGCCACAGGACTGGAAAAGGTCAGTTTTCACTCCAATCCCAAAGAAAGGCAATGCCAAAGAATGGTCAAACTACCGCACAACTGCACTCATATTACACACTAGCAAAGGAATGCTCAAAATTCTCCAAGCCAGGCTTCAACAATGCGTGAACTGTGAACTTCCAGATGTTCAAGCTGATTTTAGAAAAGGCAGAGGAACCAGAGATCAAATTGCCAACATCCGCTGAATCATCAAAAAAGTAAGAGAGTTCCAGAAAAACATCTATTTCTGCTTTATTGACTATGCCAAAGCCTTTGACTGTGTGGATCACAATAAACTGTGGAAAATTCTGAAAGAGATGGGAATAACAGACCATCTGACCTGTCTCTTGAGAAACCTGTATGCAGGTCAGGAAGCAACAGTTAGAACTGGACATGGAACAACAGACTGGTTCCAAATAGGAAAAGGAGTGTGTCAAGGCTGTATATTGTCACCCTGCTTATTTACCTTTTATGCAGAGTACATCATAAAAACACTGGGCTGGAAGAAATACAAGCTGGAATCAAGATTGCTGGGAGAAATATCAATAACCTCAGATATGAAGATGACACCACCCTTATGGCAGAAAGTGAAGAACTAAAGAGTCTCTTGATGAAAGTGAAAGAGGAGAGTGAAAAAGTTGGCTTAAAACTCAACATTCAGAAAACTAAGATCATGGCATCTGGTCCCATCACTTCATGGGAAATAGATGGGGAAACAGTGGAAAGAGTGTCAGACTTTATTTTTGGGGGCTCCAAAATCACTGCTGATGGTGATTGCAGCCATGAAATTAAAAGATGCTTACTCCCTGGAAGGAAGGTTATGACCAACCTAGATAGCATATTGAAAAGCAGAGACATTACTCTGCCAACAAAGGTCTGTCTAGTCAAGGCTATGGTTTTTCCAGTGGTCATGTATGGATGTGAGAGTTGGACAGTGATGAAAGCTGAGCGCCGAAGAATTGATGCTTTTGAACTGTGGTGTTGGAGAAGACTCTTGAGAGTCCTTTGGACTGCAAGAATATCCAACCAGTCCATCCTAAAGGAGATCAGTCCTGGGTGTTCATTGGAAGGATTGATGTTGAAGCTGAAACTCCAATATTTTGGCCACCTCGTGCAAAGAGTTGACTCATTGGAAAAGACCCTAATGCTGGGTAGGATTGGGGGCAGGAGGAGGAGGGGATGACAGAGGATGAGATGGTTGGATGGCATCACCGACTCAATGGACATTGGTTTGGGTGGACTCCAGGAGTTGGTGATGGACAGGGAGCCCTGGCGTGCTACGATTCATGGGGTCGGAAAGAGTTGGACACGACTGAGCGACTGATTTGAACTGAACTGAACTGAAAAGTAAAATTGTGTACAAGAGTCTCACACAGTGGTTCAATGAGTTCTAATATGTTCTAATATATTAAATACTTGAAATCTTGCAATGAATGTATGTACAAATAGAATAATACATAAATGTTTTTTCTTGTATAATAAACTCTACCCTCTCAAATTACTTTCATAAAGTTTGGAAGAAAAAGTAAAGAAAAGGAAAATAATTGTAACTGACCTTCTAATAAACATTTTTTGGTAGGTTTCTTATGACTATGCTCTCCAAAGTTTTATAAAAGCCAAATTGTCATCAGTCTATGTTTATTATAGAAAAGAAGGAGTGAAAACATTAAGTTAAACAAAATCACTTAAATAGAATTACTACAGTTTACTGAGGTTCCTACAGGCTCTCGCAGGGAGAAAATAATCAAGGTGCAACATTTCTTGTTTTACTTTCAAAGACAAAGTTTGTGCCAAGGGCTTAGAACGTTGCTGCTGACAACAGTAGCTCTTTCTATGCATTAAACTTGTCTCATTAAAGCAGGTGTTTGACAAATGAGGAGCCTGCCTGAAATACTATCAGTAGTTCCATTATAGGGATCTTAATCTCCAAAGATACCTCTCTTGTGAACATAATCTAATTTGGACTACCTTTTCTAGGTGGTAGATGTTAGTGACTATTGTCTTCAAATAAACAATAAAAGTGGTAACTCCAAATTAATGTTTATACTATACTTTCACTTTATATAACTTATCAGTTATAATCTTCATTATGATAAGCATTTAGTTAAACCTATTCAGTTATCTGTTACTAAACAAAAACTCGTAACCTTTACAAAATGCTTCAAGTGGTTTCATTTCCATGTTTCCACAAATCATACATCATTTTAGTAGTGTGGTTAGATGAAATTAACTAAAATGAAGGTAAGTTTTTTCTTATGTAAATATGTCAAAATATATCTAACTGCACATAAGTCATAAATAAATCATGTCTTTCGTAATGGGATAAAGTTATAGTCCATTTTGGTGACAGTTGATAAGTATAACTTTACTTTCCCTGGGTCTGTCTGTGTTCAGTCGTGTCAAACTCTTTGTGACCCCCATGGACTGTAGACTGCCAGGCTCTTCTATTTATGGGATTTTCCAGGCAAAAATACTGAAGTGGGTTGCCATTTCCTTCTCCAGGTTATCTTCTTGACCCAGCAATTAAATTCACATTTCTTGCATTGGCAGATGGATTATTTAGCACTGATCCAACTGGGAAGCCCTTAGTTTTCCTATTGAACTATAAACAGCAATAACACTGATTGGGTGCTTCCTATGAACCAACCAGTCAGACACATGTTGTGTGTATTAGCTTCTTTAATCCTCACAGAAAAGCTAGGAGATTGGAACTATTATTGTCCTCATTTTATGGATGAGTTACAGAAAGGTTAATTAACTTACTCCTATGAGTGCTCAGTTGCTTAATCGGGTCCAACTCCCTGCAACTCCATGGACTGCAGCCCGCCAGGCTCCTGTGTTCAAGAAATTTTCTAGGCAAGAATACTAGAGTTGGACTGCCATTTCCTTCTCCAGGGGATCTTCCTGACCTGGGGATCAAACCCACATCTCTTGTATTGGCAGGTGGATTCTTTACCATCGGAGCCACCTGAATTTAAGCTTCTACTGTTGTAAATCGATATGGTTGTCTGTTGGTGGGTACAGAATTGAGGATTTCCTTAATCACCTACACCAGGGGCACGAGTGCTCATTTCCGGAGTCCAGTGTTGGCAATTTGAGAAACGTTGCTTCACTCTTACTTTCCTGTTTTATGTCCCTCATTTTTCTGGATCTACCCTGGCCAGGATATCAAGGGCCAAGACATTCATTCATTCGTCAATCTACTCCTTAAATGTTTATTGAGCACACTGAGACTGGGTGAAGCAATAAAAGAACTTACTCTTATACACAGCTAGTAAATGCTGGAACTACAGACTGGTTCCAAATCAGGAAAGGAGTACATCAAGGCTGTATATTGTCACTCTGCTTGCTTAACCTATATGCAGAGTACATCATGAGAAATGCTGGGTTGGATGAAGCACAAGCTGGAATCAAGATTGCCAGGAGAAATATCAATAACCTCAGATATGCAAATAACACCACCCTTATGGCAGAAAGTTAAGAAGAACTAAAGAGCTTCTTGGTGAAAGTGAAAGAAGAGAGTGAAAAAGTTGGCTTAAAGCTCAACATTCAGAAAACTAAGATCATGGCATCTGGTCCCATCACTTCATGGGAAATAGATGGGGAAACAGTGGAAACAGTGTCAGACTTTATTTTGGGGGGCTCCAAAATCACTGCAGATGGTGACTGCAGCCACGAAATTAAAAGACACTTACTCCTTGGAAGGAAAGTTATGACCAACATAGACAGCATATTAAAAACCAGAGACATTACTTTGCTAACAAAGGTCCCTCTAGTTAAGGCTATGGTTTTTCCAGTGGTCATGTATGGATGTGAGAGTTGGACTATAAAGAAAGCTGAGTGCCGAAGAATGGATGCTTTTGAACTGTGGTGTTGGAGAAGATTCTTGAGAGTCCCTTGGACTGCAAGGAGATCCAACCAGTCCATTCTAAAGGAGATCAGTCCTGGGTGTTCATTGGAAGGACTGATGCTGAAGCTAAAACTCCAATACTTTGGCCACCTGATGTGAAGATCTGACTCATTGGAAAACACCCTGATTCTGGAAAAGATCGAAGGCAGGAGGAGAAGGGGACAACAGAGGATGAGATGGTTGGATGGCATCGTCCACTCGATGGACATGGGTTTTGGTAAACTCCGGGAGTTGGTGATGGACAGGGAGGCCTGGCATGCTGCGATTCATGGGGTCGCAAAGAGTCGGACAGGACTGAGCGACTGAACTGAACTGAACTGAAATGCTGGAAACTGATTTAAACTGGACAGTCAATTCCAGATCAATGCTTTAAACGAATAATTGTATTATATGTTATTATTATTTATATTTTATATAAATTATTTAGATACATAATTTATAATTCATACAATATTAGTTATTTATCAGAAAAAATTGTACCTTTAAATAATGGCGATCTTTCAAAATGGTCCAGTTTAATAGGACTCCAGATACAAAGCAGCTCACTAATGCACAACTCTCATGGGAAAAGATGTTTCTGAATCCCCTATATCCTGGAGAAATTGTTTCATTCAAAGTCAAAGGAGCTTAATTTCTAAAGCATAACCTTTAAAAGAGCATCTCTTTCCTCATCAGAAAACCAAATAATCAAATAATCCAAATAATTTCTCAGAGGTAAGGAAGATCAAATGGATAACCTGTGGATCTAACCTGTGGTTCCTAAAAGGACAGAAAATAGCAACTGTGATGACTCGATCATTAAACTGCTCCTTCTGGGTAAATTTTGTGATTAAATGCAAGACAGCATGTAAAGAGAATCATTATACTACTGGCTGAAAATCTGAAATGGAGATGCAGGACATAACTACTTCTCCGGAGGAACTAAAATGCATCGGAAGAAAGAGCTAGACCTAATGTTTAAAAAGCTAACATTTGACATAACCTCTTATTGAGCAATTATATTATTGTCTAAACCAGTGTTACATTAACAAAGAAAGAGAACATAGAATCTGCATGTTCTGTTTACATTTTTACTCTTATCCATACTGCACCAGATCCTCTCCATTGATGACTCCTCTTTGATAATACATTTGAGTTTTTATATAATCTCTTTCAGGTCACATAAGCAGTGATGCACAAAATTGTATATCCGTGGTTAAAAAAAATAATTATGTCCCTCAATATCTAGCTATCAGAGAGTGACTGAAGTACAATAAGAATTAATCTCCAATAATCCTACTGATATTTGTGTGTGTGTGTGTGCGTGCTCAGTCCTGTCTGACTCTTTTGCGACCTCATGGACTATAGCCTGCCAGGCTCTTCTGTGCATGGAATTTTCGGGCAAGAATACTGTAATGGGTTGCCATTTCCTTCTCTAGGGGACTGATACTTGTATATCTTTTTTTAAAAAATTACTAGTATGCCTGTACCTTAAAGTTACCTCGTTAAGAGCATACTTCCCAATGTTTGGGTCATGTGGTACTTTAATTTTTAGAAAGGAAAAGATAGATATCCCCTTATCACAGAGGTAGGTTCCAGCTTGATGTAGGATTTGAAATGAATGTCTTGAAATCTTCCAGTTTTTATCTACTTTGTAATGAAATATATTCCCATTCATTCTACATTTTCCCAGCTTGTTGAGTTATAAGAAATCTGCAAAGAATTTACAGAGAAGGTGCTGTAAGGAAGTCAGTAACATAATAGCTTTTTATTAAGAAACTGATTATATTGAAACTAAACAGACTAAACACTTTAAAGTCTTTAAAACTAAAGACTTGTCCTAGATAAGCTTCCTTAGCTAGCACCCTATGTGTATCAGAATGTCCAAGTCTAATTCATAAACACATATAAAGAAGATGAAAATAATGATTTTTATTGTGTTCAAAACAAGGGGAAAATGTGAGCTAGACTGAAATAATGCTATTCTGAAATCAGATCAAGAAATTTAGGTCAAATAGCTGACATTAAAAAAACAACACAGTTGGATTATTTATATTTAATAAAATATACTATATAATCTATCATCACCTTTAGGTAATAAATTCTTTACATAAACTTATTTTCTAAAATAAATCTTGGCCCAAAGATATTTATGTGTAATAAGGTACAACTCTTTAATGTTTCCAGTGAAGACTGAGCAGAATTTTCTTCAACAAATATAGATCATTCTGCTCTTAAGACCTATAATTCATTATCTCATTTGAATATACTATTTAATCTAGCAAATGTGTGATGAATAATAGTAATGATACAGACATAAAACAATGTAATTTTACTCTCATATCTAATTACCCATCAGTAAAACTAAAACTTGAACTGTGGGAAAATGATATAACTAGAATGACAATATCAGAAGGGGCTATTCCAATGTTGTCTGTCATATTTCTGCACAGAAACATGTTTTAAAGTGGACCTAGTATATAAAAATGAGAACAATTTAAAAAATAATTTTTAAGAGCACATCTATAGTTGTCTTTCTGTGTTTAAAAGGTCCAAAATAAAGAACTTCTGTGAAAGACACTATTTTCATGTTCACTGACGTTAAACTGAAATCATAGAAATATATGTATCTCAGATCCCAGCATCAGAAGAGCCCAGAATTCTAACTTAATTTGCAGGCAGTGAACACTATTACAATGGCAAAATATTGGTTTCAATGTCAATTTAATGGACTGGTTAATAACATAGGCAATAAGACATGGGCTAAATTTAACACATACTTAAAACAGCCTTTGCTAAATGATTTGAGTTAAAACAAATGGTATTAAGGACATTTAACTACATTTGTTTCTCAATTTGTCAGAGTTTTAAACTCTGTTTTGTGAAACTCTCTGGGGAAAGTTAAATGCAAGTTCTTTTATTTAATAAGACTAACCAGAAGTAGCCTAAAATCAGAAATTGTAGCCATACTTAAACCACGTAGCTTAATCACAGAATAATGCAATCATAGAATTACTTAATTGGCTTATCTAGTTGAACTTCCTTATATTAAAGGGAAGGAAAGAAAGACCTAGGAATGTGGAAAGAATTATGGAAGAGCACTCAGTAAAGTGTCAAAAAGAAACTTTAAGTAAAGCCCAGGCCTCCTGACTCTCTGGTCCTTCATTAAGCATTGCACTGATTAATGAATAAGATACACTTAGAAATGCACAGTTAATCTTTTAAGTGATTTCCTAATATTATTTCAATCCACCTCACATTTTTGTATTATTTTGAGGAAAATCAAGTTGTTATTTTCATCTGTATATATATATATACACACATATATACACACACATATATCTATGTATATGAGTTAGACAAATTCTAATGCTCACTTGGTACTAGTGAATGAAATATTTTCACTCATCTTCTTTTAATCAATCAATATTTATCAAAGATTTAATAAATTCAAGGAGCATTTTTGATGCAGCAGCATTTATTTTGATGTTAAAGTTATATATCTACTCTCAGAATGCACTCAAATAAAGTACACAGGCAAATAATAATGATGAAAGGGAACAACTGAATGTATCTAAATAAAAGAATACTTAAGTGCAACTTAAGAATACTTAAGTATACAGTTGTAGTTCTGTAAACTTGATGTGTATAAGATTAATGTGGAAAGCTTGTTAAAAATGTAGATTTCTGGTCCTCATCTTTAGATAATTAAATATAGTAGGCTGGGTTGAGGCCTGGGGATGTGTATCTTTAATAAGAATCAAAAGCAATTATGACATAGGTAGGTTTCCGACCACACGTCCTGAAACCTTGACAAGGGGCTGCTTCGTGGTGGGAGAAGCAATGACAATATCATGAAGGTAAGATGTTTCTAGAAAAATGGATAAATTGGGTGTGTGGAGATGGGTTACAGGGCAGTTAAGAAGAGCATAAAGAACCAGTAAACGCATGAGAGCAAGAAGATGAAGAGTGAGTTAGGAAATAGACAATGACAAAACTTGGCCAGCACTAAGAATGTGGGAGGATAATATGAGAGATGGCTGTAGGCCATGGAGGTATTGATTAGAGTCAGGAGTGTCAAACCAGGAAGTGTTGACTCCTTCTAGTAAGTGATAGAAAGTTCCTAAACTTTTCTGAGCAGGTAAAAGCTTAATTCAAAGTGTGAGGTATAGATGAGGTAAAATGGGATTGAAGTCATGGGGGCAAGGAGCAACAGAGGGAGACAAGGTGGCCAAGTGAAGCAAATCAGAACAAAGTGAAGAAGGGCAAGGAGATAACTTTGAGGAATCTATATTTTATTGTGTGGTGAAAGAGAAGACAAAGAAGGAAAGCACAGGTGTGATGAGATAAATAGAAAGATAAGTAAGCGAAAGTATATCAAAGGATAAAAGGGTGGTGGTGTCGGGGCATAGCACAGTGGCATGTGGGAAGAAAGGGTATGAACTCGTGACACTGCTCAAGGGCATCACTTTTCCTCTCCAGGCCACTACGTGTGGGTTCAAAAAAAGAGGCATAATTGGCATCTTCATATACTGCACAGACTGAAGCCTGAAAAAAGCAAGAGTTTTACTGCTACTGCTGCTGCTGCTGCTGCTGCTGCGTCACTTCAGTCGTGTCCGACTCTGTGCGACCCCATAGACTGCGGCCCACCAGGCTCCCTTGTCCCTGGGATTCCCCAGGCAAGAACACTGGAGTGGGTTGCCATTTCCTTCTCCAATGCATGAAAGTGAAAAGTGAAAGTGAAGTCACTCAGTCCTGTCTGACTCATAGCTACCCCATGGACTGCAGCCTACTAGGCTCCTCTGTCCATGGAATTTTCCAGGCAAGAGTACTGGAGTAGGGTGCCAAGAGCTTTACTAAATGATGGATTTTAGATGAGAAGTAGATCAAAGACCATGAGGATAGTGATCACCTATGATTGGTATAATTTTAGATGACAGGCAATTGAAGAATGGAAGATTACAAATGCAAGGCCCAGTTACATCAGAAACAAGGAGGGGCAGGAAAACGATGGAGCGTTTTAAAGAACCCAACAATACGAAAACTTGGATAAAAGTACGGGAGCCCTCATTGAGTTTTGGATTCCTTCTGGTCTTTTGTTCCGTCGCTCCTGTTGAGGAGGAGGAAGAAGAAGAAAGGTAGCCTAATCAGGTAAGCCTCTTTGAGGTGCTGAGTAAGAGTTCTGAAACATTTTCCTAGAACATAATGTGTCTGGTAGGGCAATCCCAGTACTCCAGCGTTTACACTGAGATATGCCAACACACTCCTGGCCGGAACAGGACAGGTCATTTAACTTTGAATTTCAACTTCTGCATCTGTGTAAAATGTGGATAACAGACCTTGACATTTATGTCATCTTATTTCAGAAGGTTGTCACAAGACTCAGTGAGTGATACTACAGAATCTTGAGCCAACTGGGGAGGAGTGTTGTTGCTGTTTAGTCACTAAGTCATGTTTGACTCTTTCGCGATCCCATAGACTGTAGCCTGCCAGGTTCCTCTGCACATAGGATTTTCCAGGAAAGAATATTGGAATGGTTTACCATTTCTTTCTTCAGGGGATCTTCCTAACCCAGGGATTAAACCAGTGTCTCTTACAGACATCTCCTGTGTTGCAGGTGGATTCTTTACCGATGAGCCACCAGAGAAGCCCAGGGAGGAATGCTATAATCACCAAATAATATCATACTCAGCAAGATTTCTTGAAATATAAAAAGAAAAAAAAAATCAGAATTTATGAATAAAAAGTAGCTAATAGGACATCTTTATTGGGCCAAAGGGGGATTACAAAACTTCCTGAAAAATATGGAGGCTGGTTAACAACTTACCAATTTTTAGACTATTAATGCTTGTGATTCTTAGGGTCCAACTTACTATATTAATTGACATGTGAATCCAAAGATGAACTAAAAGACTTAAGAATGGCTCATGCTTGAGTTTGGGTTTCTGAGCACTAAAAAGTCACGTTACCAACTCCCAGAATTTACTCAAACTCATGTCCACTGAGTCAGTGATGCCATCCAACCATCTTGTCCTCCGTCATGTGCTTTTCCTCCTACCTTCAATCTTTCCCAGGATCAGGGTTTTTATAGTCAGACGGCTCTTTACATCAAGTGGTCAAAGTACGGAGTTTCAGCTTCAGCATCAGTCCTTTCAATGAATATTCAGGACTGAATACTGTCCCTCCAAGACTAAAGCTCTAGAGTTTTAAATTTAGGTTTTGTTAATATTCTCTGTTAGGTTCATGATTAGACCTCCTCTGTGTCTAGTTTTTCTCTCATGCCTTGTTTAGAAGAGAGTCCTGTATTTAGCAATGGTGCTAAGGTGGCTACTCGCTAACAGAGTTTAATCAAAAGAAAATTGATTTGCTTGAAGGAAGAGGGCTGAGAAGCAAATTAGCCTTTTTGTTTAGTCATTGGGAGAATGTGGTGGGGGGTGGTGGTTGAGGAAATGCATTTATCTTAAGCTTCAATAAGGATGAAATACTAGAAAGAAATATACTCAGTAACATAAATCAGAAAATACAGTGAATGGACTCCTGAACAGATTTCAGAATCACTGTCTTGGACATGTGTTAGAAAAAAAATCGCCTCTTCACTGTTGAGAATATCTTAGTACAATTTACCTGGAAGTAGGTGAATTCTTGAGACTTTACTGGCTTTATGATCATATATTTAACCTGTTCAAGATTACTTTCTGCCATCAAAAGCAATAGGAAATGCCTCTTTAAAGAGATTCTTAACCTCAATCAACATGATAGTATTTAAGTAATAGCTCACTGAAGATTTGTTTTAATATTTAAAATACAACTTCCAGTTTAGGCTTTGAAGAAACAGTGAGCAGAATGATAAGATTAATGGTGCAAATACAGTGATTATTTAACACAGAGCTCTACAGTGATTTCTCTTAGGATGGACTGGTTGGATCTCCTTGCTATCCAAGGAACTGTCAAGAGTCTTTTCCAACATCACAGTTCAAAAGCATCAATTCTTCAGTGCTCAACCTTCCTTATGGTCCAACTCTAACAACTATACATGACTACTTGAAACTTTGACTATACGGACCTCTGCTGGCAAAGAAATGCCACTGCTTTTTAATATTATGGCTGCTGCTGCTGCTGCTGCTAAGTCGCTTCAGTCGTGTCCGACTCTGTGCGACCCCATAGACGGCAGCCCACCAGGCTCCGCCATCCCTGGGATTCTCCGGGCAAGAATACTGGAGTGGGTTGCCATTTCCTTCTCCAGTGCATGAACAGGAAAAGTGAAAGTGAAGTCGCTCAGTCATGTCTGACTCTAGGTAAGAAGGAAATGGCAACCCACTCCAGTACTCCTGCCTGGAAAATTCCATGGATGGAGGAGCCTGGTAGGCTACAGTCCATGGGGTTGCAAAGAGTCGGACACTACTGACAGACTTCACTCACTTTCTATAGTTCCTTTTGGAGAGGGAAATGGCAACCCACTCCAGTGTTCTTGTCTGGAGAATCCCATGGACAGAGGGTCCTGGTGGGCTACAATCTGTGGGGTTGCACAGAGTCGGACACGACTAAGCAACTAACACACACGTACACAGGTTTCTTCCTTGGTTTCTTCCAAGGAGCAACCATCTTTTAATTTCATGGCTGCAGTCACCATCTGCAGTGATTTACAAGCCCAAGAAAGTAAAGTTTGTTGCTGCTTCCACTGTTTCCCTGTCTATTTGCCATGAAGTGATGGGACCAGAAGCCATGATCTTAGTTTTTGGAATGTTGAGTTTAAAGCCAACTTCTTCATTCTCCTCTTTCACTTTCATCAAAAACCTCTTTAGTTCTTCTTTGCTTTCTGCCATAAGGATGGTAGCATGTGCATATCTGCTGCTGCTGCTAAGTTGCTTCAGTGGTGTCCAACTCTGTGCAACCCCATAGACGGCAGCCCACCAGGCTCCCCCAACCCTGGGATTCTCCAGGCAAGAACACTGGAGTGGGTTGCCATTTCCTTCTCCAACGCATGAAAGTGAAAAGTGAAAGTGAAGTCGTTCAGTCGTGTCTGACTCCTAGCAATCCCATGGACTGCAGCCTACCAGGCTCCTCCATCCATGGGATTTTCCAGGCAAGAGTACTGGAGTGGGGTGCCAGTGCCTTCTCCATGCATATCTGAGGTTATTGATATTTCTCCTGGCAATCTTGATTCAGCTTGTGCTTCATCCAGCCCAGCATTTCGCATGATGTATTCTGCATAAGTTAAATAAGAAGGGTGACACTATACGGCCTTGACGAACTACTTTCCCGATTTGGAACCAGTCTGTTGTTCCATGTCCAATTCTAACTGTTGCTTATTGACATGCACACCGGTTTCTCGGGAGGCCGCTAAGGTACTACGGTATTCCAATCTCTTTAAAATTTTTCCACAGTTTGTTGTGATCCACACAGTCAAAGGCTTTGGCATAGCCAATGAAGCAAAACTCAACGTTTTTCTGGAATTCTGTTCCTTTTTCTATGATCCAACGGATGTTGGCAATTTGACCTCTAGTTCCTCTGCCTTTTCTAAATCCAGCTTCAACATCTGGAAGTTCTCAGTTCACGTAGTGTTGAAGACTAGCTTGGAGAATTTTGAGCATTATCACTAGCATTGAAATGAGTGCAATTGTACAGTAGTTTGAATATTCTTTGGCATTGCCTTTCTTTGGGATTGGAATGAAAACTGACCTTTTCTGGTCCTGTGCCCACTGCCGAGTTTTCCAAATTTGCTGGCATATTGAGTGCAGCATTTCCACAGCATCATCTCTTAGGATTTGAAATAAGTAATTTGGAATTCCATCATGTGCACTAGCTTTGTTCAATAGTGAAGCTTCCTAAGGCCCACTTCACTTTCTAGTCCAGGATGTCTAGCTCTAGGTGAGTGATCACAGCATTGTGTTAATCTGGGTCATTAAGATCTTTCTTTGTACAGTTCTTCTGTGTATTCTTACCACGTCTTCTTAATGTCTTCTGCTTCTGTTAGGTCCATACTATTTCTGTCCTTTATTGTGCACATCTTAGACCATTCTGGTATGACCTAAATCAAACCCCTTATGATTATACAGTGGAAGTGACAAATAAATTTGAGGGATTAGATCTGATGGACAGAGTGTGTGAAGAACTATAGACGGAGATTTGTAACACTGTACAGGAGGCAGTGTTCAAAACTATCCTGAAGGGAAAGAAATGCAAAAGCCCAAAATGGTTGTCTGGGGATGCCTAACAAATAGCTGAGAAAAGAAGGAAGTGAAAAGCAAAGGAGAAAAGGAACAATACACCCATCTGAATGCAGAGCTCCAAAGAATAGTAAGGAGAGATAAGAAACCCTTTCTAAGTGATCAATGCAAAGAAACAAAGGAAACCAGTAGAATGGGAAAGACTAGAGATCTTTTCAAGAAAATTAGAGATCAAACTATGCCTGCTGTCTTATAGTGATACGCAGTGGCTTTGTCTTCAGTACTGTCTATACATTTGTTAGCTCTGAATCCATTCATTTCTTTATTCTGCATATATTTATTGAGGGCTTAACATGGGCCAGTGACTATTCTATGCTCCAGGTATATAGCTGAGAACAAAGCAAAGCCCCTGCCCCCACGCAGCTTATCATCTAGTGACTAAGAATAAAAAATAAGTATAAATTATAATACTAGGTTGTGATAAAAGATAAGAAAAATAGAGTGACATAAAGACAGGTATAGGTCTGTGACAGTGATGAAATGGTGCTATTTTTAGACAGGGTGGTTAGGAAAAGCCTAAGAAGGTGACAGTTGAGTGAAACTGCAATTAGATGCATCTTCACATGGTTTCTACGCTACTCCTCAAACTTAAGTGTGTAAGTATAGATCATTTGAGAATAATCTACATTGAGAATGCAAGGTTCTGGCACAGCAGTTGTTGGATTAAAAAATTTGAATATTAAATACAAAGTAAATGTTAGGAAGACAAGAAAGATCTTTAAGATTGCAGAATTAACATTATATAAACAGTATCATTTCAAAATTTTGCCCATGGGTATTCATTTTTTAATTAAAAAGCATTTTTTGAGTTTTCACAATATGTGACCCCTGCAAACTAGCAGTATACAAGAAATACAATGGTTCCTAATGTACGGAATTCACATTCTATTCACATAGCTGAGACACGACCATGAAACGCTTCATTTTGGTGCCACTGTAGTTTAAGTTAAAACCATCAAAATTGGCTGTCCAATTTCCCCTGATCCTTTTTTTATATCTGAAAAACTTTACCTTACTTTTTCTCTCTGAGGCATTGCTTCTAATACTTTTCCCCAAGATACAACTAGTTCCTAGGCTTCCGCTTACTTTTGTACTTCTTTTGGAGTACAAAATGAAAGCATATTATAAATGCAGAGCTTTGCAGTCATATCAGTATTGGCCATTTGCTAGGATATTAGACAATATCTATAACAATACTGATGCATAATTTATGGAGTCTTTACAGTGTGTTAGATACTCTGTCACTCAGTAATGCCATACTATTTAACTTGTACCACAACTATGTTAATCATATTTTATAAAGGAGTACATCAAGGCTGTATATTGTCCACCTGCTTATTTAACTTATATGCAGAGTACATCATGCAAAATGCTGCGCTGGATGAAGCACAAGTTGGAATCAAGATTGCCAGAAATATCAATAAGCTCAGATATACAGATGACATCACACTCATGGCAGAAAACAAAAAAGAACTAAAGAGCCTCTTGATGAAAGTGAAAGAGGAGAGTGGAAAAAGTTGGCTTAAAACTCACCATTCAGACAACTAAGATCATGGCATCTGGTCCCATCACTTCATGGCAAAGAGATGGGGAAACAGTGGAAACAGTGACAGACTATTCTTTTGGGCTCCAAAATCACTGCAGCTGGTGACTGCAGCCATGAAATTAAAAGATGGTTGCTCCTTGGAAGAAAAGCTATGGCCAATCTAGACAGCATCTTAAAAAGCAGAGACATTACTTTGCCAACAAAAGTCCATCTAGTCAAAGCTTTGGTTTTTCCAGTAGTCAATAATGGATGTGAGAGTTGGACTATAAAGAAAGCTGAATGCTGAAGAATTGACGCTTTTGAACTATGGTGTTGGAGAAGACTCTTGAGAGTCCCTTGGACTGCAAGGAGATCCAACCAGTCAATCCTAAAGGAAATCAGTCCTGAATATTCATTGGAAGGACTGATGCTGAAGCTGAAACTCCATTACTTTGGCCACCTGATGCAAAGAATGACTCATTGTAAAAGACCCTGATGCTGGGAAAGATTGAAAGTGGGAGGAGAAGGGGATGACAGAGGAGGATGAGGTGGTTGGATGGCATCACCGACTTGATAGACATGAATTTGAGTAAGCTCCAGGAGTTGGCGATGGACAGGGAAGCCTGATGTGCTGCAGTCCATGGGGTCGCAAAGAGTCTTACATGACTGAGTGACTGAACTGAACTGAAAATGAAGCTCAAAGAGATGAAGTAGCTTGTTCAAAATTATATGATTCATAACAGGGAAGTCTGAATTCAAAATCAAACTCATGTAATGCCACTGTCCAAGCCACTGGACTACAAATTAAGAAAAAGAAAAAAAAAGAGAGAATTACTCCCAAGAATTTGAGAAGTTAAGTTAAATGACAAACATATAACACAATGTATTATGGATTTAACAAATTTCTTTAAAGGGTTAGGTTCATTCTTAGGCAATAGGAAAATCAAACAAAAGATATTCATCTATCTATGAAACAAAAGGTCAATAAGGATGGAATTGGATTAGCATTAAAAGAATAACAAAAAGTACCTGTTGGCATAGCTCACTCAAACATTAAGACAAGGTGTCTTGACTAACACACTCAGTATTATCGTCCCATTGATTCATTCAGTGACATTTTTTGATCACATGCTATATTCTAGGTGCCATATTATGTGCTGAGGATGTAGCAGTGAACAAGATCCACATTGGCCCCCACCCTCAAGGAGTTTGCGTATGGCAAAGAGCTCTACTTAATGATAATTCTAGATGGAGATTTCAAACTATCTTTGTCTGATGCTAGTAAGTATCTCTGTTACAGGACTCCTGTTATTCCTGAATGCATGTTGACCTGGTAATCTTCTGACTATGAATGATACTTTATAGGAAAATATCTGTGCAGATACTTAATAGGAGAATGTGCTGCTCTTACCAACCTAGGAATTCTGATCTATAAAATAATGACCTAACTGGGGGAAATTAGTAAACAGCTTGATTTATATGTCAAGAAACCAACCTGTTATGGGTGGTTTCTGACAAAAGTAAACTTTAGAATTGACAAAAGTAAACTTTAGAACTTTTAAGGCTGAGGAACAGATATGGGCCCATAGTAAATTCATTAAGGTAATGGCACACCATGAAGCCTCTTGGGGGATATCCAGACAAGTAGGCATCACAACATTTCATTTGATCATTGCATTAATATCATTAAATAAACTAAACCCAAATCAAATTTAAAAATAAGCACAGAAGTTTAGGGTTAAAATTTTGTTATTATTTAAAATAATTTAAAATTATCTAATTAATCTATAGCTTTCTATTTGAGAAAAGTATCTGTGCACTCAATTTAATTTTTAAATATAGATCTTGGATTTTTACCCCAAACATAATATATGAACCATGATAAACAAGATTTTCCCCAATTTGACTTCCTCCAATTACTCAAAGCAAGTTAATAATAACCTTCTAGCAATCAATGTTCAACAAGAACTAATTCCATAAATCTGAGATGTTAAAAGGGCCCATAATACCTTTCTTTTAAGCCACTAATAATACTAAAGCAAAGCAAAACAAAGGCATAACTGGAATAATAATGAACCAGGAGGCTTTACAGAGGACTTTATTGATCATTCATTAATGGTATGTCTATAATTGATTCTACTCTTAGAGCTACACAATTTAAAAAGGACACTTTTAATATAGAGAACTTTATAAATCATTGAGATAGTCAAGATGTTTACCACAGGGCATGCTAAGTTTAGTAACAAATGATGGCATGAATGTGATCACATGACTTCCAGAGTAGAGATGATTTTCAAACCCTTACATTAAATTAAACATAATTACATAGTGTCATATATTCTTTATGTAGCGGTATCCATACAAAAACATAGAAACAATGTAAAGACACATTAAATACTGTTGAGATGTAGAAGTGATAAATGGCAGAACTTATATATAAAATAATAAGGCTTTAAGTTTGTTAACTTCCTCTTTGGTTTTCTCCCTGTTTAAGAGAGAATGGTTCTATCCCTAGGTCAGGAAGATCACCTGGAGAAGGAAATGGCAACCCACTCTGGTATTCTTGCCTGGAGAATTCCATGGACAGAGGAGCCTTGCAGGCTACGACCCATGCGGTCTCAAAGAGTTGGACACGACTAAGCAACTAACGCACACACTGTCTAGGGAAAGCTGTATTCCACCAAAACTTCTGAATAGCCAAAATTTTACAAATGCCCTCTAAAGAAAAAAAAAAAAAAACTCAAAATCTCTATTTATACCTCAGCTCCTTCAGTAAAATAGCTTTTCTTTAATATCTCCTTAAATTTTCATAAGGCAGCCAATTTCTCTATATAAGAAAAAGTCTTCCTTAAAAAAGCTTTTTACCATGTTCTACAATCCATTTTCTCTTTAAACTCAACCTCCCAATTCATAACAAATTACTTCCTTTTAGTGAATCAGAAGTGCTATTGTAATCTTTTTATGTGGCATATTTTTGGAGCACTTACAAATAAAATAGGAGTGTATTTATAGAGAATGAATAATAAGAGGAAGAATTAGTTCAGGTAAACATGACATTAGAAACAGTAAAAGAATTAGAATTGTGTAAATTGCTTCTGAAAACTACTGCTATATCCTACACCATCTGTGTCGACTTTGTTGATCATCAAAAGCTTATCTCTATTTGGTTTCTCAACTCTGGAATGCTGCCTGAGAATAATTTTGAATAGGAAAGTAAGCAGCGAAAACAAATAAAGGGTTACATTCATTATCAGACATTGAAGGAAGGAATGAAATGGTGGCACAAAATTGAGCTGTGACAGAACAACATTATAATACCAAAATCCCTAATATATACTAGCTAGTTAAAGAAATAAGAGGATCAAATTGAAATAATATTTTCAGTGAAAGTACTTCATCTCAAACTGGCATTAACAGAGGCTCTGGAGGTCATACATTTCCTAGCTTTCATATTAAAGAATGTACTCCAGAAATAATCAAATGCAGATATCTCGTGTCCTTATTATAATTCTTTACTATTACCAGCATCCAATTTTTGCTCCTTAAAAAATGTCTAGGAAACTATTAGTATATCTTTAAACACGGGTTCTATCTTATTTGATCCTCTGCATACCTAATTGTGCCTTTTACATGGTTGCAGGATTTAAGCAAGTTGTTCTCCCAGTCTTATGGATTAGATATCTTTGGAATCTTATAAAAACCATGGACTTTCCTGCATATACATATATTCATACAGAAAATTTTCAGAGGATCCACAGATCCATACACAGCAGGTCAAGAATACATACTTGAAGTGAAAAGGTGAAGGCAGAAGAGAAAAATTTTTTTCAAAGTAAGTAAAATCTTAAAAGTGTTCCATGTTTATATCTGGTAGGAAGAGCACCTCACTCATCTTATTCTTGCTGCCACTTAAGTTGTCACCAATTAAGGGTAGGTGGGTCAATGAGAAAAGAGACCCCTTTTGTTTATTTCACTAGGATTTAGCTTGGTTCGGGTAGAATGGCCCATATTCCATCACCTAGCTTTTGAAAACTCTGATGTGTCCATATGCCCCAGATATGTCCTACGGGGACTGATTTCGAAACTAAAAATGGGGACATGTAGTCTTGACACCTTAAGTGTATTTATGGAAACATTATTACTATCTAGGAAAGCCGACAGTGTCAGATAGACGTGTCCATTTTCTGATGGGTCTTCTCATCTCACCTAAAACTTCTAACTTCCATAATTGCTCTGCAATTATGTGTACTAACGTCAGCAATTTACTTTGAAATGTATCAAATAGAAGACGACTGATGGATGCATACATGAGTGGTAAGTTTCAGATATGTGAAAAAGTACATATGGTAAAACATTAATGGTGGACTCTGGGTAAATAGATGTTCACTGTAAAATTCCTACAGCTTTTCAGAGGTATGCAGTTTTTATAATAAAATTTTGGAGAAAAATACAATGAAAAAGTAAAGAATGAAAATATGACCAAAAATCCCACTCCAGATTGTTAACAATGATTATAGCTGAGGGTGGAACTATAGGTGATACTTATTTTATTATTTCCAGTTTTATGATTAATCTATATTCTTTAATCTTATACAAATAATTTTAGGTAATAAATAAGAACACTTTTATTAAAAAATTAAAAATCAGCCTGCCATAAATTAATGCTAAAGTAGAGGCATTTTTGTTAGGGACTCACATGGAATCAGCTTTGCAAAGTATGTGTGGAGCTGTTTCATTCTAGGGAGTGGACTTTATCTTTGAATGTAACTGGTAGAGAAGGAAGCTGAGCTAAAAGGGCTATGCAGGGAATGGCATAATGAAATTAAAATTTGTTTGTTTGCTTTTTTAAATAAATTCTGGAGAAAAAAATGAGGATGGAGGAAATGGTACAGATTGTATATAAGGATGATGAAACCCACTAACCCATGTATGAAAGCCTTCAATAATTTTGGTCAATTATATAACATGAGCAGAAGCCACTCTCACAATGACAACAAATAACTACACACACAAAATAACCAAGAACACACCAGAACATGGGGCAGTACTCACCAAATGCACTAACCAAATGACTCCACAAGGCTATCTTGTCCTATGCCTTGGGAAAGCAAGGAAGGAGAGGGAGACTTCTGGGGCAGTTTGATTTTCCAATATATGTCAACAAGAGATACATATAATTGAAAAGATTACAACTGTGTGCAAACACAACCACACATGCTCTACTTGAGCCTTTAAATGCATTTAACAGTGAAAATACAGTAATAGAATCATTCTAGTAAAATTATTTGTCTTTCTGATTTCCACATTACTTTCTGGTTGAACAAGTCCCATGAAATTAATCATTTTTTCAAGAAAAAAAAGAAGTAGCGTTAGGAAAAAACACATAGAATATTTGCATTATAGTAAGGATTTTGCCTAACTAGTATTATGATATACTTGCTGCTAGGAGACAGAAGCACAAAATATTTATGTTATAATATTAAACCACTGGAGAAGGCAATGGCACCCCACTTCAGTATTCTTGCCTGGAAAATCCAAAGGACGGAGGAGCCTGGTAGACTGCAGTCCAGGGTGTCGCGAAGAGTTGGACACGACTGAGCGACTTCACTTTCACTTTTCACTTCATGCATTGGAGAAGGAAATGGCAACCCACTCCAGTGTTCTTGCCTGGAGAATCCCAGGGACGGGGAGCCTGGTGGTCTGCCGTCTATGGGGTCGCACAGAGTCGGACATGACTGAAGCGACTTAGCAGCAGCAGTAGCATCAAACCACCATCAAGACAACTGATCATTTGGCATGCTTTTAGCAGCACAGTCTAAGTATATGTATCAATAAGACCTATTTCTTACCACTAATATAAGTTGTCTCTTCACTCAGCTGCTGCTGCTGCTAAGTCACTTCAGTCGTGTCCGACTCTGTGCAACCCCACAGACGGCAGCCCACCAGGCTCCCCCGTCCCTGGGATTCTCCAGGCAAGAATACTGGAGTGGGTTGCCATTTCCTTCTCCAGTGCATGAAAGGGAAAAGTGAAAGTGAAGTCGCTCAGTCGTATCGGACTCTTAGAGACCCCATGGGCTGCAGCCTACCAGGCTCCTCTCTCCATGGGATTTTCCAGGCAAGAGTACTGGAGTGGGATGCCATTGCCTTCTTCCTACTAAAGTGCAAATACAGAACACACTTAAAATGTGAGGAAATGACATATTTTATTTAATACAATGTTCCCAATGTAGTAGTTATGTATCCTCAAATGGTAATTGACTAAGAAACAACAAAATAGCAAAGAACAATAGTCTTTGTGTTCTAAATTCATACACTGCCCCAGTAAATGTTAAATGCACAATAAATTGTAAACAACAACGTAAGTAGACTGGGCCTATTCTCTTCATATCATCTAAGAATAACAATAGATGATACCATCTATTGCTCATGAATGAGAATTTGGGCAGAGCAATCATAAGCAATAAGATAAAGATGACAAAATATACTTGACAGATTATCATTTTTCTCTGATTCTCTCAATACAGCATCAAGTACAGCAGCATGTGATCACCCAGCTGCAGGGAGGCAAATGGAAGTTGATACCATCGTCTGAATCTATTTTGCTTTATTCTCACAATAGGGAGAAACTAAAATGTAAATGCAGACATTCAAATACCATCAGAAAAGCCTCTGAATGGAGCAAGTTAGGAGGAAACACTAAAACCTGTCTGAGGAATCACGAAGAAAGCAGTTACCTAAAGAAGCTTATGCCCCTGACCTACCTCAGCTAGTCACTATTTACAGGACCTAACGCAAAACGACGTGACATATTAAATGCATTTATGGTTCCGACTATTCATTCTCTCTCTATTCACTTCTCTGTCAAGCAAATTTTTGAGTTCTTCCTATAAGGATGAAGTACCTTGATCACCCTATGTAACTTGCTTTTTCCAACAGAATGAATCAGAAGTCTTTCTGATTTGCAAGAGATTAGTTGCAAACCTAATTTCAAGGGACCCTGTATGTTTCTGTTGTCCTTTAAGCACCTTTGCCATTGACATGAGAAGGATATGCCTAGATTAGACTGTTGGTTCCACAGAAAAGCTGAGAAACATGTGCAAACAGAGCTGTCACAGCTAAGATACACCAACCAAGCCCTGCCTAGGACAGAGGCAATGGCCAGCTAGTAGACACATGAGTGATTCCAGCAGATATTAGAAAGACTCCTGAACCAAGCCCAATCTAATTCATTTGAACCCTGCACGTGTGAGAAAATAAGTTCTTTGTTGTATGCAAATGAGCTTTTTTTTGATGGCTATATAGCAAAATTTAATTGATACATGACTTAATCTCTCTGTGCATAATTTCTTTATTCGCATAAGTAGGAGGTAAATTTCTTCAAAGGGCTTTTTGTAAAAGCTATACAAATCTTTAATACATTTTATGTCCCAAACTTCTATCTATTTTGATTGGCCAAGAAATTCATATCCTTTGATCTGGGTGCAAATTGCCCAGAAGTTCTATGATTTTTTTTTTTTTACAATATTTTAAATGTGCTAGAAAAATTGTAAGGTATATCAAAATAACTTATATTTCTTTGTTTTACCTTTGTCAGAGAAAAATCAAACCATTACATGATTTCACAGCATCATATACGGGCAATCTTGATAAGGGACTTTAATAAAAGTGAGAGTCTGTAGAAGGTCCCCTGAAGTTTTTATGCCTGTTTCAAGGAAACATCCGATGCAAAGAGTAGACTGTTTTAGAAAAGACTCTGATGGTGGAAAAGATTGAAGGTGAAAAGAGAGGGGCCAGCAGAGAATAAGATGGTTAGATAGCATCACTGACTCAATGGACATGAATGTGAGCAAATTCTGGGAACAGAAGGACAGGGAAGCTTGAAGTGGTGCAGTCCATTGGGTCACAAAGCGTCAGACATGAATTAGTGACTGAACAACAACAAGGAAACAACAATAGCAACAATTAACTGAACCCTCAGGAGAAATAAATTTAAAAATACATTGCAATTTTAATTTCTTTATGCAAAATATTCAGCAAGCTCTAAATAACCGGTGCACTTTATATTGTGTTGGTTCAATTTGCCTTTTTCAAATATTCCATGCAATATGTTTCTTGATGCACTTTTTAAAAACCAGTCAGTCCATCGGGTCGCTAAGAGTCTCACACGACTGAGCAACTTCACTTTCACTGCCTGGAGAGTCCCAGGGACGGGGGAGCCTGGTGGGCTGCCGTCTATGGGGTCGTACAGAGTCGGACACGACTGAGGTGACTTAGCAGCAGCAGCAGCAATCATTACATGACTTATTAGAATGCATTGGCTTTCTTAGTGCATCTTACAAATACTGCTTCATAGTTACTTAAAAGTGAGGGCTGCAATTTTGGGTGACTCACTCTCATAGAACAAATCATAGTAAAACATGTGGGTCACTGATGATTTCCCTTTGTGTTAGTTGAACTAAGCAAATTCAGATATTTAAATGAGCTCTGATTTTTTTTTCCTTTTTTTATTTAATTACCTGAAATGAATGAAAGAAGTAGCCTTTTTTAAAAGATTGTTTCACTTAGCTTCATATTTGAAATTTGAGTTTCTAGTGTATACAGACAACGATTTGTAGGAGAATGTGGACCAAATGTGTGTGTGAAGTGGCAGGGAGAAGATAAGCTCTTTTAAAACATAACAATGATTATTGATCATGTATTATTTTTAAAAAACACAATTTTGGGTCAAAACGCTCAAGATTTAATGGCACAAATCAGTACAAGGACAAATAGCATCTTATATACCTAAGGAATATCAAATATTTTTTAGTCCCTAAGTCATGTCTGACTCTTGTGACCCCATGGACTATATATAGCCCTCCAGGCTCCTCTGTCTGTGGAATTTCCCAGGCAAGAATACTGGAGTGGGTTACCATTTCCTTTCCAGGGGATCTTCTAGACCCAAGAATAGAATCTGAATCTCCTATATCCGTAGGTGGATTCTTTACCACTGAGCCACCAGGGAAGCCCCAATGTCAAATGTACCAACAGCTAAATAGCTAAAAAGTATCATTCCAATCCCAAAGAAAGGCAATGCCAAAGAATGTTCAAACTTTCACACAACTGCACTCATCTCACAAGCTAGCAAAGTAATGCTCAAAATTCTCCAAGCCAGGCTTCAATAGTATGTAAACTGTGAACTTCCAGATATTCAAGTTGGATTTAGAAAAGGAAGAGGAATCAGAGATAAAATTGCCAACATCCACTGGATCATTGAAAAAGCAAGAAGAGTTCTAGAAAAACATCACTTTTAATTTACTGACTATGCCACAGCTTTGACTGTGGATCACAATAAACTGTGGAAAATTCTTTAAGAGATAGGAATACCAGACCACCTGACCTGCCTCCTGAGAAATCTGTACGTAGGTCAAGAAGCAACAGTTAGAACGGGACATGGAACAACAGACTGGTTCCAAATCGGGAAAGGAGTATGACAAGGCTGTATACTGTCACCCTGCTTATTTAATTTATATGCAGAGTTGCTGCTGCTACTGCTGCTAAGTCACGTCAGTCGTGTCCGACTCTGTGCGACCCCACAGACAGCAGCCCACCAGGCTCCCTCGTCCCTGGGATTCTCCAGGCAAGGACACTGGAGTGGGTTGCCATTTCCTTCTCCAATGCGTGAAAGTGAAGTCGCTCAGCTGTGTCCGGCTCTTAGCGACCCCATGGACTGCAGCCCACCAGGCTCCTCCGTCCATGGGATTTTCCAGGCAAGAGTACTGGAGTGGGGTGCCATTGCCTTCTCCGTACATCATGAGAAATGCTGGGCTGGATGAAACACAAGCTGGAATCAAGATTGCCAGGAGAAATATCAATAACCTCAGATATGCAGATGACACCACACTCACGGCAGAAAGTGAAGAAGAACTAAAGAGCCTCTTGATGAAAGTGAAAGAGGAGAGTGAGAATGTTGGCTTAAAAGTCAACATTCAGAAAACTAAGATCATGGCATCCGGTCCAATCACTTCATGGCAAATAGATGGGGAAATAATGGAAAGAGTGAAAGACTATTTTGGGGGCTCCAAAATCACTGCATATGGTGACTGTAGCCATGAAATTAAAAGACACTTGCTCCTTGGAAGAAAAGCTATGATCAGCCTAGACAGCATATTAAAAAGCAGACACATTACCAACAGAGGTTCATCTAGTCAAAGATATGGTTTTTCCAGTAGTCACGTATGGATGTGAGAGTTGGACTTTAAAGAAAGCTGAATGCCAGAGAATTGACGCTTTTGAATTGTGGTGTTGAGAAGACTTGAGAGTTCCTTGGACTGCAAGGAGATCCAACCAGTTAATTCTAAAGAATATCAGTCCTGAATATTCATTAGAAGGACTGATGCTGAAGTTGAAACTCCAATACTTTGGCCACCTGATGTGAAGAATGACTCATTGGAAAAGACCCTGATGCTGGGAAAGTTTGAAGGCGGGAGGACAATGGGACGACAGAGGATGAGATGGTTGGATGGCATCACGGATGTGATGGACAGGAGTTTGAGTAGGCTCTGGAAGTTTTTGAAGGACAGGGAAGCCTGGCGTGCTGCAGTCCATGGGGTTGTAAAGAGTCGGACACGACTGGGCGACTGAATTGGACTGATCACATTAAAGTTAAATTGATACTCTAAATACATTCCTTGAAAGTCTCTGAAAGTGGAAAATATACCAGTTTGTTTTCTAATGAGTATCTAAGATTTTTTTTATATATAAAAGAAACTTGGAGGTATATTTTTCAATAGGCTAGATATTTATTCCTAAAGTGAAAGTAATTAACATTATTTTAGGGAGGCTATACTTGAACAGAGATTGATATTAAGGCAAAAAGTGAACAGAGACCTAGGTTTTTGAGAACCTCACATCACCGGATTTAAATGTCAGAACAATCTGTAATGGATATATTATCTTTATCATTTTTACTAGTGAGGAAATTATCTCAGGGAGATTAAAAACTGACATATCAGTTCTCAATTCATGGTTCACAGACCCTTGGAGATTCCCAAGAATTTTCAGGTGGACTATGAAGTCAAAAGCATTTTCATAAAGGTACTAATACATTATCACTCTTTTGCTCTATGTTGACATTTGCATTCTGGTACAAAAGCAGTGGTGGGTATCACTGCTTCTGTCTTGTCACAAATCAAGGCAGTGGCACAAGCCTGTACTAATAGGCATTATATTCTAATTTTTATGACTAAAACAGAAGAAATGTATTATCTTATAGTTCTGTTTGCTAGAAGTTAGTCATTATATTATTTACCACCAGGCACTGGAGGGAAAATGCTGCCTTTTAAGAATGTCCTTGACTTAACATTGAAAATTTTATTTAATCACAATTCTTGAGCATGTCTTTTAATATTTTGTGTGAAAAAATGGGAAATACACATATTTCCTTTCTGTCTCATACCAAAGTAAATGGTTATCTTAAAAAAAAAAAATGCCCATGCAGTTGTGTGAGTGCAAGGTGAACTAGCTGCTTTTTAATGGAGTAATATTTTTACCTGAAAGAATGACTGACAAACTACTGTTACTCAGACTTGGGATCTGCAGATATTTCCTTGAACATAAACAAAGTAAGCCTGTTACTTCAAAGAAAACAAGTGACAATGATTGTTGTCAGTGATAAAATTTGAGCTTTTGAGCTAAAATTAGTATTTTGGGAAACTTCAATCAAACACTGTCAATTTGACAGCTTGTCAATACAAAAAATATTTTCTAATGAGATTGATGGTGAAATTAATGAGGTGTCTTTTCATAATGAAAAGTATCAACATTTGAAATATCTATATAACTCAATGAAACAATGAGCAATGTGTGCATAAAACAGTCAAAGTGCAACTTATACCAATGGAATTAAATTTAAGTATGAAAAACTCATAGATATGGTTTCCAATTCTACACTGCAACTAAACTTTAAAGAACTACCACTTAACACATTTTGGTACAGCATCATTAAGGAATATTCACAATTATCTAAAAAGATACTAAAATACTTCTTCCTTTTCCAACTACATATCTGTGTCAGGACAGATTTTCTTCGTATTCTTCAACTAACACACTGTATCATAACAGATTGAATGCAGAAACAGATATGAGAATCCAGCTGTCTCCTATTCAGCCAGAAATAAAGGAGCTTTGCAAAAATGTTAAAGAATACAATTTTTACATGATTTTTGTTTTCAAAAATACAGTTGTCTTTCATTAAAATATTTTTGTTATAAAGGAACAGATTTATTATATTTTTTAAAATAATAAATATTTGTAAAATAATTTAGTTTTAATTTCAAATAAAATAAATATTGATAAGATATAACTCACATCTAGGAAAGTTTCTTTGGAGTCCTCAGTAATTTTTAATAGTGTAAATAGGTTCTGAGACCAAAGTACTTGGAATTAAGTGATAATGGAAAAACTTAGTGATAATGGAAAATCTCTTCAAGTCCTGCCTAGTTTGACCCAATGCCCACGCTTTTCCCACATGACTACAGTGCATTCCCTTACAGCTATACTACAGAGATTGACATTTCCAAGAAATAGAGGCATTAGTCTCTTAATTGTTCACTTGCTAAGTTGTGTGTGATTCTTTGTGACCCCATGAACTGTAGCATACCAGGCTTCCCTGTGTGTCCTTCACTATCTCCCAGAGTTCGCTCAAGAAAAAAAAAAAAAAAAAAATGGTACCATAGTGATTCAGTGTTATTTGAAATACATTTCAGCTTTTTAGGAACCATACACCATGTGCATGACTCATCTATAAAATCATTTAAATGACATTATTACTATTATTTCAGTCACAGAGACATGAAACAATTTTCCCTATTAACCTACAGTGTGCTACCTGGGAAAGGTCATGTTGCTGTTTTGTTTTTTTTTTTCCCCCAAAAGATTGAGACTATAGTAGTAAAGCGAAAGTGAACCATGCTTTTAAGAATTTGCTCAGTTAAATTAAAAATTACATCCTTAAAATTGGCTTTTATACTATTTGATGTAATATTTTATTGTTTTCTGGTGAGACATATGCAATTAGCTTTAATTCCATAGGTATTTTTCCAATTAGGACAATTTCTATCTTTTTAGATAAAAACATCTGACTTGTTCAACAAGTCACGTTATAGTATGTATGCCCATTTTACCATTATCAAGAATACCTGTGTGCATAATTTGCTAACAAATCATTAGTCTTTCTACCTCAAATCTGCAGAATAATATAAAATTTCAAAAGATACATTTTATGGTATCGGTATGTTAAGGATGGTATGACAACTTAAAAAAAAAATAGTGGAAGTTTCATTTCCAGTGAAATCTAAAAAGAAATGCTCATGGTAGTTCAAGTAGACCATTGTCTTTAACTTCATCAGTAATACAATAGAACTTTAATATCAGTTGGACCAGTGATTTACATATTGAGGACAAAATAGATAAATAAATATGATACTGAAGAACGATTCACATGGTGTAAAAATCATTGGCTCTTAGATGAAAGGTCATGTACTTCTGGGGAAAAAAAAAAGAGAGAGAGAAATCTATGCTACTACAGCCAAAGTGAATAAATAAGAAATAAAGAATTTATAAAAATACAAATAAAAAGAGTCCCATTAAAAGATCTACTGCATATGTGCACAGGACTACTTACAGATTTAAAAAACATGCAAGTTAGATGGCACAAATATAGAGAATCTAGGCAACAGAAAACATTGGACAACATACAAAAAGAGACATTCAGCTTAGCTCATCTAATTAAACAATATCTAGACCTCAAAGAGACTTCAGAGAGGATTGATCTTTTTCAAGTATTATTATTTTTTTAATCAGGTGAATTTTTTTCCCCACTGACTTATAGATGGGACCATAATAGGTTTGGAACTTCAGTGCTTTAGTTGGGGGTTAGGAGGCTTTCTTTTAGCCATCTCTCCAGTCCCTGAATGGACTTCGCAGGTAGCTCATTGGTAAAGAAGCCGCCTGCCAATGCAAGAGATGAGGGTTCGTTCCCAGGGTCGGGAAGATCCCCTGGAGAAGGAAATGACAATCTACTCCAGTGTTCTTGCCTGGGAAATCCCATGATTCGAGGAGCCTGTAGGCTACAGTCCAGGGGTCTCAAAGAGTTGGACATGACTTAGTAACTAAACAGTGGCAGCAGCCAGTCCCTAAATCCTTGACAATCTCTCCACAGGCTAAAAACCAGTGAACTTAAATACAGAGATGCATGGTGTTTGGGATTGGAGGTAGGTAGACAGTAACATGATATGGATTTATAAACAATGATGACGCAAACTGGGGAATGTTTTAAATGACATTGTGAAAGCAATAACAAAGACAGGTGTACATGATCTCACCAATGAAATGAGAAATTTGGGGGGATTTCCAGAGAAAGACAGAGCTGTGAAATCAGGCAGATCAACAGCGAGGTCACAAATTGCTTATGCAGGAGACATTGGCACAGCATGCACAAAAGCAAAATCAGTAATCTGACATACACAGTATGAACTCTATTCTTTAAATTTGTCTGGTTTAAAGCAGCTTGTGTTGGTTTATAATTATTTCCTAAGAATCATTCCTAGGGCTTAAACAGTGTTCTCTTTTGGAAGATCCAGGAAAATGATTTCTTAGTGCTTTAAGTATGTGCCCACCTCCTCAGTAACTGCTTTGTTTTTATTTACTAGGCACCTACCACTCAGCAAAAGTAACTATAAATGTGAACATGTTTCCCTCTTCATGCTGGTAATTAAAGTAATTAACTGCAGCCCACTCTTGGTAAGAAGACATGACAACATAACATGTACATAAATTACTGGCTTTATTCTGGAATGTATGTATACATATCTATATATATTCTGGAATGTACATGTATATATATATTCTGGAATGTATGTGTGTATATATATATATATATATATATATATATATATATATATTCTGGAATGTATGTGTGTATATATATTCTGGAATGTATGTGTGTGTGTGTGTGTGTGTATATATATATATGTATAAATATATAAAACCTTATCATTGTTATTGCCTCACTTCAGCTTTACCATTTAATGGTAATTTGTGTTTTTCTTTTTACCATATGTATCTTTTTTAACTTTAGATAGAATTTTAGATAAAGTAGGATATCAATAAATGAATATTTTATTTTTATTTATTTATTTATTGCTGAAATATGGTTGATTTACAATATTGTGTTAGTTTCAGGTGTACAGCAAAGTGATTCAGATATATCTGAATATATGCATACACTTTTTCAGGTTATGTTCCATTATAGGTTATCACAAGATATTGAATATCATTTCCTGTGTTACACAGTAAATTCTTGCTGCTAATCTATTTTATATATAGTGTTGTATATCTGTTAATCCCATACTCTTGATTTATCCCTCCCCTCCTCCCTTTCCCCTTTGGTAATCACGTTTGTTTTCTATGTCTATGAGTATATTTTGGTTTTGTATATCGATACATTTGTATTATTTTTTTAAATTTCATATATAAGTGATATCACATAATATTTGTCTTTGTCTGACTTACTTCATTAGTATGCTATTCTCTAGTTTCATCTATGTTGCTGCAAATGGCAATATTTCCTTCTTTATAAATGAATAATATTCTAAATGGATGATATCTTTATCTTGCCTCCTAAGTAGTAATAATGAATGTGTGTATATATATATATATTTTTTTCTTTCCATCATATACAAAAATGATGGTACTTATAAATCAGCACAGACCCTTTACTCTGCTTGGTTGCCTCATGTAAACAACAGCATACGCACGTGAGATGACTGACCAGCTCTAGAAAAGAGTAAAACCAGCTGGTTTCTAAGACATTATGTTCAGAAAATTGGCCTAGAATTTTAGCATCACTGATACCCATCAATTAAGTAAATCAGGCTATATTCTTTTTGCTTAATTTTTAAACAAAGTATACTTAACTATGCTTTTATTTGATAAAATGAGCATCCAAAAGTTATTAAAAAGTACAATGAAGAAAAATATGGTCAAAGCAAGTAGAGAAAGAACCTTCAAAATATGTTAGCTACCTCTTAACTATCACAATGTTTGAAACCTGAGGAGAATCTTGTTCTCAAACTCAGGTCTTGAAAACAGAAATAAAGGCAATGTTGCTGCTCAATTCAGACAGTTAAAAGGATCATTAAAAGGACATCAACTATTCAATTCAGTAGTTAAAAGGCTGTTGGGCTACTTAACTAACACTGAAAAAAATACAGTCTGTGGCATACTGGGCCAGGGTTTCAAGATAGAAAAAAGCAAGGAATGTAGCCATCTCCATGCAGGCATTTCTAACTTGACTGTGTGTGAATCTACAAATATAAACAGTAATTATAACAAGACTTTTTTTTATAAGTCATTTTCACAAGTTGTAATACTTTCATTGAGAAAGTAAGAGTTCGTAAGAGTTCTAAGAATTCAAGTGATCTAAGAGGTTTTATGGAAGAGGAAGCTTCTGAATTGATTAGAAAAATAGGAAGATTCTGATGTGAGTAGGGTGACAATCTCAGGTAAAAGAAGCAGTATTCACAAGGTTATAGGAGCTCCCCATTTTGGCTAGAGCAGAGACCTCTTATAGAAAATAAGTTAAGAAAAGGGAGGCGTCCAGATCATAAATGGTTTTATAGACCAGATAAACAAGCACTTGGTCTAAAAGTTAACGATATTGAGGAATTTTGATTAAAAAATTCCAGATTGTGATCTAATTTGTTTTGTGTCTCTGTGTGTGTGTGTGTGTGTGTTAGTTGCTCAGTCGTGTCTGATTCTCTGTGATTCCACAGACTGTAGCCTGCCAGGCTCCTCTGTCCATGGAATTCTCCAGCAAAAATACTGGACTGGGTTGCCATTCCTTTCTCCAGGGGATCTTCCCAACCCAGGGATCAAACCCTGGTCTCCTGTATTGCAGGCAGATTCTTTACCATCTGAGCCACCAGGGAAGATTGATATAATTTGTAAATACTGTCTAAATTTAGAAAAGGGCCATTTCACTGCCATACAATAATTTAAAAAAAAAAAAATACAGTACCTAGTTAATTAGTAAGGCTTCAGTGTATTCTGGCCTGGAAAATTCCATGGGGTCGCATAGAGTTGGACACCACTATGCGACTTTCACTTTCAGTGTTAGCCGAACTGGGTTTGAATCTTAGCTTTGTTTCTTGACCTCAGAAAAGTTACTTAATATCTGTGTACCTCATCCTCATCATCTCTAAAATAGGGATACTAATTATACATTAGTCATTTAGAATCAGAATTAAGTCAAACAAAGCACAATACTTGGCCCCATTCCAGCTTTCTATATGATATATACATATCGACACCGACACTCTCGTACACACAAAAATATTACCTATAATTTGTTAGCTATCTTGCCAGCCATGCCAAGCAAGAAACTTAAAATTTACCTTATCACAAAGTATTTCTTTCTAATTATTGATCAAAGGATGATGATTAGGACTAGAAAACAATCTGTAGTAACTGCATTAATGAGAAACATAAGCTGAAACACCTTTTGTGGGACAGAGAGCTTAAAATAAATGAATAAGTTATTAATAAATAAATTAAATAATCCTTTTCATTGACCAAAAATCCTTTCTAAGGTTACCCAGATAGTCTCTCTCTTATTTGTCAATGAATATGTAGGAATTACAGCACTGAAAGAGGTCTAAAAATGTTACTGAATCCATTTCTCTCCTCAGCTGGGACCATGCCAACAGAAGCAGCCTCAAGGAATTCCTCTACCATTGATTTTTAAAACCCTCAAAGAAATTGATTCTTGTTTTCCATCATAACCTTTTGCAAGGTTCAATGGCTTGCTTTGTCAGAAAGTCCTTTCTCATTACCAAATTAAATCCCTCTTATCTATCCTATCATGTTTTGATTTCAGTTTCATTACAAAGTGTCAGGTACTGAAATTTAAAAAAAATCAATTTCATAAACATTCAGTAAAATTCAGTAATATCCGTTGCCCTGGTTTGTTTTCTGATAAGATCCCATGCCATCTCTCTTAAAGAAGAATGATTCGTTTACTCAAAGCTTGAATTTTCCAAAGATGTCCAAAACAAAATTTCCCATTTCAGATGTTCCTCTAAAATCTTGCCTCTAGTTCATTAAGAGGTTACATTTAATACCCTTTCCTTGAAGTCTGTAGCTTGTTTGTAACCAACAGATTGTGACAAGTGATGCAATGTTACTTCCAAGGAAAGGTTGGAAAAAGCAATTCAACTTCAACTTCAGGGGCATGGGACCCTGAGCCAGCATGTAAATAACTTAAATATCTTCAGGTGGCCATGCTATGAGGAAGCCCAAACTAGCCTGTATGGCTTAACCACATGCAGAAGCCCTAACACTACACAGAGACACTGAGATGCCCAACCAGCTACCTGCTGCTCCAACCCTCTGCTATTCTAGCTCCAGTTATTATGTGGCTGCAACTGCCCAACTGCTGCAACTGTGGGTCAAAGTCCTAATCCACAGAAATCATGAGAAATAATTAAGTGACTACTGTTATTTTAAATCAGTGTGATTTGGGATGACTTGTTATACAGTAATAGTGCCTGGAACATCCCCTTTACTAGAATACTGAGATGTATGTCTAAAATATTAGATCTAGTAACTGTAAAGAAAGATAAAATCAATGAGCTAAAAACCAATCAAAGAAATACAAAATCAATTTGTATTTTGAAACCAAAATACAAAAAGGGACACTACCACATTTTAAAATGTACTTTATTGTGATAAAGCATCTGAAGGTGCTGTGCAATCTGTAATACACTACACAAACACTAAATTATCTGGCTAAATGATGCAATGGATTTTACAATACAAATGCAAAACCTCAGAATAAGAATTTTTGTTATCCTTCAAGATTCGAAGCAAATAATACCTTCTTTGGATGTCTTCTCTGGTACTCTCAGAAAAGGTAATTATTTTTTCTGTGCCTACAGGGTATCTTGCACTTCTACTACTTCAGTTATAAGATAAAATATAGTATTTTTGTTTATTTTTGCATATCTATCTCTCTACCTAGTTTGTAACTTTCTTGAAGATTGGTCTGTGTATTATTTATCTTTGTGTTTCTAACACAGTGATAAACCTAATAATACCTTGTCACATAGTAAGCACTAATACATGTGTGGTGAATAAACAAATGAATGAATACTTGAATGAATATTTCTGGCACATATGTATGGGTATGGTCTTCCACCAAAGATGTTTAAAACATAGGTGAATAATTGATTTCAACTTTCAAAAGACACATCAGCCTCTAAAACACAATGGGAGAGATATCTGCCTTCCCATTTTTAATCTCCACACTGAACAGTTCCATTTCTATGAAGCATTTCAGGGAAGAATTTTCAGGTCATTCAGTTGTTTTTTTGTCCTTCCATCTGAAACGTTTCTGCAAGTCTGAAGCCTTCATGTTTCTTATTGATTATACAATCTTTCATACCTATCTACTTTTTGTGTACTAGTGTTATTTTTTTTTTTTCAGTTTCAAGATAATGGTCATTCCTTAACTTGGAATATTAGAAAATTATTGTACATAAAAAGAAAGAAGGAAATATCAAAGCTTAATGTTCTTATGTTTTTTCCTTATGTGGATATATTAACATGATTGGAAACATACAATAATCAAGCTGTGTTTTCAACACTATAATATCTATGATATCCCATATCTGCTATGGAATTTCTTTATAAATGAGTCAAATTATCTTCCGTGACAGTTTTTTAAAGGGAGAATATTGTTAGTCACTATCAATTTTTCTCTTATTTGAATAGCAATCACATTCTTATTCAATATTTTTATTTTAGTTTTACTTGAATAATACTGTATTATCTCCTCTTTTTATTCTTATTTCACAGTAATTCACTTGAAGTATTTTGTTTTTATTGGCACTTGCCAGGTATCCCAAATTTAGTGTCATCTGCAAATTCTCTTGTTAATCTTGTGGATTCATCTTCCAGAATATGAATTAAGATGTCTAAATATTAAATATTTCTTTATTACCTGCTGGTTCCACCTATCATAGATTAATCTTGTATTTTTCTTAATTTTGATTTGTATGAAATTATGACTACTAGGAATTTAGTAGTCATGAGTACTAATTTAGTAGTAGCATGAGTCTAATTTAATGAAGCAAGAAGAAAACCTTTCATTGTGAATTTATGCTTAATGTATAAAATTTATTTTGTATTAGTATGCATTTTGCAAGGACATAATGCCTGTGTCTATACTTTTTAAAATTTAGATGTGAAAGAGTTTTAAAACATTAAAATAATTTAGTGATATAGGCCTAGTCCTTCTTGATAGAAACTAACAGTTAAAACAACTGTAATAATAGTACCTTCTGGGCTTCCCTGGTGGCTCAGTGGTGAAGAATCCACCAGCCAACACAGGAGACACGGGTTCAATCCCTGTTCTGGGAAGATCCCACATGCCGCGGAGCAACTAAGCCTGTGAGGCACAACTACTGAGCCTGTGCTCTAAAGCCTATAAGCCACAACTTCTGAGCCCTCATGCCGCAACTACTGAAGCCTGTGCGTTCTAGAGCTGGTGCTCTGAAACAAGAGAAGCTACTGCAGTGAGTCCATACAGTACAACTAGAGAGCAACCTCTACTCGTTGCAGCTAGAGAAAACCCCATGCAGCAACAAACACCCAGCACAGCCAAAAATAAAGACATAAAATCATATGAAAAGTCTCCCACTATTAGAAAAGAATCGTAGCTTCTGCTTATGGCAAACTTAGAACCTGTTAAGCATTTTTCCCAGACACTTTTCATACTGATAATTAGAACTAAAATAGCTTACCATGTACCAGGGCCACTCTGGTATTTAACATATACTAACATATTTAAATTTCCACAGTTTATTGTGATCCACACAGTCAAAGGCTTTGGCATAGTCAATAAAGCAGAAATAGATGTTTTTCTGGAACTCTCTTACTTTTTCGATGATCCAGCAGATGTTGGCAATTTGATCTCTGGTTCCTCTGCCTTTTCTAAAATCAGCTTGAACATCTGGAAGTTCACAGTTCACATATTGTTGAAGCCTGGCTTGGAGAATTTTGAGCATTACTTTGCTAGTGTGTGATATGAGTGCAGTTGTGTGGTAGTTTGACCATTCTTTGGCATTGCCTTTCTTAGGGATTGGAATGAAAACTGACCTTTTCCAATCCTGTGGCCACTGCTGAATTTTCCAAATTTGCTGACATATTGAGTGCAGCACTTTCACAGCATCATCTTTTAGGATGTGAAATAGCTCAACTGGAATTCCATCACCTCCACTAGCTTTGTTTGTAGTGATGCTTCCTAAGGCCCACTTGACTTCACATTCCAGGATGTCTGGCTCTAGGTGAGTGATCACACCATCATGATTCTCCGAGTCGTGAAGATCTCTTGGACTGCAAGGAGATCCAACCAGTCCATCCTAAAGGAAATCAGTCCTAAATGTTCATTGGAAGGACTGATGTTGAAGCTGAAACTCCAATACTGTGGCCACCTGATGTGAAGAGCTGACTCATTTGAAAATACCTTGATGCTGGGAAAGATTGAAGGCAGGTGGAGAAGGGGACGAGAGAGGAGGAGATGCTTGGATGGCATCACCGACTCAATGGACATGAGTTTGAGTAAACTCCAGGAGCTGGTGATGGACAGGGAGGCCTGGCGTGCTGCAGTTCATGGGGTCGCAAAGAGTCGGATATGACTGAACTGAACTGAACATATTTAATCATCACTTCTACTCAGGAGTAAGATACTTATATTGCCCACACTTTACCCAGGGGAGAAAGAGGTACAAAGTCAACTAACTTGTTTGCAGTTGAGCCAAGATTTAAACCCAGACTCTCGGATTCCAGAGCTTTACCCTTATGCTCTTTTTTCCTCTGGCATGCTGCATAACAGCCTGATTAGTTTGTTATTTCAGTCTCATTTTGCATACAAATACAAAGAGGCTCAAGTAGAGTACAGGCCACTCCAAAATCCCCATGACTGCTCAGTTCTGGAGCTCAGATTTGAACCTCTCCCTGTTTAATAGAAAAGCCTATGCATTCCCCAGAAGGCTAGTGAAAAGATCCAGTGATTCAAGGTGAGAGGAGAGGACTAACTGTGGGCTTTCGAGATGAGGCCAGTCTTCTGTTCCCAATTCTCCACTCTCCCTGTTCTGTACCACAACTATTGGAAACTTGACATATCCTCTACATATCACAGTTGTTAAGGTGTAGGTTTCTCATTAATTAAAATATAGCAGATCTTGATATAAAGAAACTATCTTTCCAAAAGATTTGGTAATGTGTCTCATTCAGTATTTTGTATACTTGGATTAATGAATCAATGCTCAGAATTGGTATTGGAGAAGGAAATGGCAACCCACTTCAGTATCCTTGCCTGGAGAATCTCAGGGACGGGGGAGCCTGGTGGGCTGCCGTCTATGGGGTCGCACAGAGTCGGACACGACTGAAGCAACTTAGCAGCAGCAGCAGCAGCAGCTCAGAATTGGTAGTTAATCATAATCAGAACAAAGGTAATAAGAACAAGGTGTCCATTTAATTGATGATATCTCATACTATCTATCTTAGTTTCATTATTAATGACCACTTTCTAACTTCCTCAGTTCAAGAGGTGTCTAACAACATTACCCTGATACGCTTAGAGTTGATATTCTAGGCTTCTGTTTTAAATATTGTTTTACTCTCCTATCCTACTTTATTAGTCCGTAGTGCTGTAGTTTAACATAATTTTCAATGTGTATCTTCTGCAGTGACCTGTTGAACAGAAAGAAAATACTGGATGGTTTCTTTTCAGAAGTAATTCCCTATAGCTCCTAAGTTCACATCCATTAAATCGGCAATTCCTCCACATACCATCTGGGCTCAGCTAGCCTGTAGAAACCAACTGTCATCCCCAAACTGTCACATAGCAATCAGATCTGTCGAAACAACTTTGAAGACTATGAGTTTCTCTCTGTCATAGTTAAATGATCCCTTTTACCCACTGCTAAAAATATTATATGCCTCCTGATTTTATTTAATTGTTCTCAAAGAGCAATTTTGTAGACTGTCATTGTCACTTAAAGTTTTTGAAGAGCCATCTCTCAAGCAGAAACTGAAATGACAAAGCCCAAAAGATTATCATACAACCTCAAAGAGGAGTATTTCTAATGAGGTCAAGTCACACAGTGCTATTGGCTTCATATCCAGCTGTGAGAATCAAACTCAGAAGCTCCCTCCCCCAAGTTCCACCCTTTCTGAGAATCTTGTTTCAGGACAGAATATCAATTTCTCAGCGGCTCAGTTACAGGAGCATATAGACCCTTAGGTTAATTTCTGCCTGGATCATGCTCTATGGCTTTACTCAGTCTAAAATTTGGTGCCAAAGAATGTTTAATGAGTTCCAAAGAGGCAATCACTAGCACAGAAGTGAATTTAAATTTCACACTAATGCCAGCTAGTGCTTCATGGGCAGAATTGCAGCCAACCAACCTACATTTTATGGCTGTCTTTTCCTCATTTGCATTTGGATTTTCTTTTACGCCACTAGCACCTCAATTTGTTTTTAAAGCATGTTGTTCCAAAGTACAGGTTTTAATATTCTATGTAGATATTTGATTTTTATTTAGTAGAAGGATTTCTTGATTTTATATAATGCACATTAATTCTCTGGTACTCCTTGACCCATCTCCAATTCTCTTCACTTCCACCAAGAAATGAAAGAGAAGATGCAATTGGATAAACTGTAATCTGGCAGGGAACAACTGAATTTTTCCTGATTACAATAAAAACTAAATAAGACTCATATATTCTTGTGTTTTATTTTGCCATTGTTGGCCATTATGGTTTAAAGACCACTAATCAATTTCTTAGGCACTCCAAATGTCAAAAAGGGAGTCCAAATGATAGATTAGAGGAAATATACCAAGTGCACATAAGCCTCACAACCAGCCATGCCAGCACCAGGCTGATGATAATGTTCACTGTGCTCAAATTGAACAGTTTCTTAAAATGTTTTCCTACAACAGCTTGTACATGGCTATACCACCTGCAAAATGGTAAGAAAGCAACAACAAAAAAAAGCTACCTTTCTAACCCTGCCCTGGTACTACTGACTTCTCTTTAAAAGGATTCAGTACTAAGAATTCATATAGTGATTCCCTAAGGCATGGGCAAAATCTGAAAATACTATCATTTTACTATGAGATATTGAGTTTGGAACTAAAATAGTAGAATAAGGGGTCATATAGAAAATTAATGAGTTCTGAATCGTTTATTCATGTTTATTCTTACACCTAATAAATATATACTGAATATCATTCTATGCCAGACATTATAGCAATCAGATGAGGTGACAAAAATCCTTAAAAACTGAGTATATTAACAAGGCAATAGTAGGGATAGAGAACTAAACCAGAGGAAAAAAAAATCTCAAATAAAGAACAGTTAGGGATATCTAGCTTTGTACCCTAATACTGGTCCTCAAGGAGTCTGCAATCCTAGGTACTGCTCTACCTGACAAAGTATCTCCCCACCATACCAACTTTGATCTCACCAGTAGGGTCTGCTCTAAGCACAGCTGCATCTGTGCTGGCTGAATTAGGCTGAGCACAGAGCTGAAGGAAGCAAGTATGAATATGTGTCACTGGAAGTTAGCACAGGGCCTGATTCCCTGCCAAAGGCTTTCAACAACATGGGAACAGGTGGGAAGGGAATAGTCTCCTGCTGTAAGCCAAGACTATAAGTTTTTACATAAAAAGTTTGGGAAGTACATTTTACTGCATACCACCATATGGCTACTCAACTGGCACACTTGAGAATTTCATGGTGCTATATGTGCTCAATATCAATCATTTCTCTGAGACACATTCATTTAAGACTTTGAGCATAATTCCATCAAAGTTATAATTCCTTTTAACATCAGCTTTTAACTAGCTTAAGGAAATAGGATATACTAGTTGTTTTCCATGAGTGAGCCCAGTTTCAATTACTTTGAGAATACTTTTGCCTCAAGAGTTTAGGAAGATTTTCCTCTTCCATCTCCTCCTTTTCCTCCACCTCCTACTTTGGAAGAAGAAGGAGAGTAAGAAGAAATGAGGAGGAAGAGAAGGGGCTGGGATATGGAGAGAGAGGGGGGAGTGAAGGGAAGAGGAGGAGGAGGAGGAGGAGGAGGAAATATTTCCCTAAAAACAAGTATGAAAATCATCCCTCCTTAAGGCCATAGTGACAGGTGAGGGATGTTGACTTTTAAAATATGGAATTTTAATACAAAATAAAAGGGAGAAAAAAAATTTTAATTAACTGACAGCAGATATAAGGCAAATGACTAAGAGACAGCTTTGAAATCAATATAATCCAGTGATAGAGGCTTTTGTCTAGCTTTTCAGAATTAAAAAAAAAAAAAGAAAGAAAGAAAATACCCTCCTCAAGTTTGCTCTCAGTACCACGATCTTTACAGCCCTGTCTTAGCATTCCTCCCAATTGTATTTAACACAAAGTAACTGATTAATGCCAAGACACCATATGGAAGAGAAAAGCACTCAAATGATAGTAAATCTAAATATATGTTGCTTGATATTGACCCCATGTTCCTTGTGTCTTTAATTATATTTTTAATTCTACTATGAACTATTCCAGGTTACTTGACAGGAAATTCATTTGTGAGTAAACTAATCTGGCAAAACACAAATGCTTTGAAAGAAGGAAATTACTGTGAAGTGAAAATGCCAATGATAGAACTCATTCTAGGCTCTGAATATGAAATCAAATATATCAAATTTTTTTTTTTTCTTATTGGATATTTCCAGTCCATTGAGTTTAAGACATAATTCTATTTCCCCACAAATAATCAAGCTCAAAATCAAAATTCCTTTCAACTGGGGTTTTGTATAATTCAAAATATTGTTTTTATACTTGGATAGAAAGTGATGTAGTAAGGAAAGGCGTGTAGCTATTTACCCAACCCATATTTATCAAGCATTTACGATATACACAAAAGTAGGTACTACTGAGTTTGTACAGATGAATTAATGATGAAATCTGTTTCTAAGGAACAGCTGTAGACTAGATAAGACCCACAGATAAAAAAAACAAACAAAATACAAGCAATAAAATATTGTTAATGATATAAAAGTGGTTTCTGATTAAATGTTACCAATATTCAGAGGACAAGTGGTTATCTTCACTTGAGCTCAGGAGAACTGGGGATTTTCAGAAGAATTGGCATTTAAGGAAGGCCTTGGTAGACTAAAATTAGAAACATGGATTTCAGGGAAGGGAAATCTAACTGAAGGAAAAAGATAACCTAGCTGTGGAGACTGGGGACTATTCTAAAAACTGGTGTTATTACAGAGGACACAATAGGCACAAATCGTTATCCTCAAGGAGTTTATATTCCAGGATGGAAACAGAAAACAAATATGATGAGTAGGTATATTATACAGTGTATTGGAAGGTGATAAGTGCAATGCAGAAAAATAAGGCTGAGTAAGGAGACTGGGGAATTTGGTTCCTGTTTTAAATGAGATAATCAGGGTAGGCCACAGCACAGACATTTAACAGGGTGATGAGAAAGCAAGCCCAAAGATCACATTGGAAGAGCTGAAGCAGAAGGGGAGCGTTGGTTGATGAAGCTGGCAGAATAAGGACAGACTACAGAGGACCTCAAATGCCAGCTAGGGAATTTGGATTTCATTTTATAGACACTGGGGAGATGTTAACAATTTTGAAGATTAAAAAAGATCTGGACTGTGCTTTATGTAGATGACTATAGCAGATATTTTAAATGGAAAAGAGAGAGGAAGAGGAATGGGACACTTCCTACTACCTCTTCCAAATAAAGATGTAAAGGAGTTTTATTAATAACCCAGTGGTTTATATAAACTATTTCCTTTCAGTTATATATGTGTGTGTGTGTGTGTGTATAAACTTTTACATGCCAAATACTGTCCTAGTCTCACAAGATAACTAATGAACCAGACAAGCAGATATCCCTGCCCTTGTGAACCCTACATTCTGGAAGAAAGAATCAGACAATACACATAAACATAACAGACTATATGTGTGTTTGTGTGTATAGTAAATACATTATAAATATGTAGTATAGTAGAACAGAATGTGTCCTTTGGAAAAAATATAGGGCAGGCTGAGAGGACTGTGAGAGTACTGGGGATGAGGATTTGACCCTGAAGGGCAGGGGTAGTACTAAATTTTGGCCCTTACCAAAGACAACATTCAGGTTCCCCAGGTGGCACAGAGGTAAAGAATCTGCCTGCCAATTCAGGAGATGCAAGAGACAAGGGTTCAATCCCTCTATTGGGAAGATCCCCTGGAGTAGGAAATTGCAACCCTCTCCAGTATTCTTGCCAGGAAAATTCCATGGACAGAGGAGCCTAGTAGGCTATACAGTTCAAGGGGTCTCAAAAGAGTCAGCCATGACTGAGCGACTGAGCACAGACGGTACACACACAAAGGCAATATTCACACTTTCAAAAGAAGTTATAAAAATTTTAACACTGACATATGACACATATTATAAAAAATAATAAATCCTTTGACTTTAATAACCATGCATCAATATAATCCAATAGCCAGTGACACAGCAGTATTTCTAAATCTCATGCTTTGTCTATATGAATAACAATGTATGTTACTCACAAATTACACTAGGAAAGATTCTAAAAGTAAATAATGTTAAAAGATTTGTCTCTCTAGATAGAACTCAGACAAATCTATCCCATTGGAGAAACACACTGGACTTTAAATGATAGAGTGAAAGAATGTACTTGACTCCCATAAGAAATAAGACAATGACTTATTCCCTGATACATAACAGTTAAGAATAAGGCTTCTCAACTGACAAAGAATTAATCTCAAAAATATACAAGTAACTCCTCCAGCTCAATTCCAGAAAAATAAATGACCCAATCAAAAAAATGGGCCAAAGAACTAAACTGACATTTCTCCAAAGAAGACATACAGATGGCTAACAAACACATGAAAACATGCTCAACATCACTCATTATCAGAGAAATGCAAATCAAAACCACAATGAGGTATCATCTCACGCCAGTCAGAATGGCTGCTATTCAAAAGTCTACAAACAATAAATGCTGGAGAGGGTGTGGAGAAAAGGGAACCCTCTTACACTGTTGGTGGGAATGCAAACTAGTGCAGCCACTATGGAGAACAGTGTGGAGATTCCTTAAAAAACTAGAAATAGAACTGCCATATGACCCAGCAAACCCACTGCTGGGCATATACACCGAGGATACCAGAATTAAAAGAGACATGTGTACCCCAATGTTCATCACAGCACTGTTTATAATAGCCAGGACATGGAAGCAACCTAGATGTCCATCGGCAGATGAATGGATAAGAAATCTGTGGTACATATACACAATGGAATATTACTCAGCTATTAAAAAGAATACATTTGAGTCAGTTCTAATGAAGTGGATGAAACTGGAGCCTATTATACAGAGTGAAGTAAGTCAGAAAGAAAAACACCAATACAGTATACCAATATAGCATATATATGGAATTTAGAAAGATGGTAATGATGACCATATATGCGAGACAGCAAAAGAGACACAGATGTATTGAACAGTCTTTTGGACTCTGTAGGGGAAGGCAAGGGTGGGATGATTTGAGAGAATGGCATTGAAACATGTATATTATCATATGTGAAAGAGATCGCCAGTCCAGGTTCGATGCATGAGATAGGGTGCTCAGGGCTGGTGCACTGGGATGACCCAGAGGGATGGGATGGGGAGTGAGGCAGGAGGGAGGTTCAGGATGGGGAACATATGTACAACCATGGCTGATTCATGTCAATGTATGGCAAAAACCACTACAATATTGTAAAGTAATTAGCCTCCAATTAAAAAAAAAAGATGAATAAGGCTTCAGAAAATTTTTAAGACAATTAATGTTCACATCAAGTTTATTTCAAGGTATTGTTGTTTCACTGACAAATTATCTTCTCAAAAGCACAGACTACAAATCTTGTCAATGTTACTTTCTAGTAACATATTTGCTAATCAATAAATAGATTTATTATAATGATCTCTATGCATGATAATTTTATATTATTTCTAAAATTAGATCTTGAAATGGACAAACTCTTGGACTCATAAGGCTGGACAAGTCTTTTGATTCCTATCCAACATAAGAATGTGAAAACTCAGCAAGTCTCATACTAAATAATCTATATGGCCCTCCCAAATTTTAGAATTTAGATTAGTTTATTAGCTTAGTAACTCAATGCCTACTCATTTCAGTGTACTATGATGGGCACTACTAAGCTGTAATATCACAAAAGAGTGTTCAGTGTAGTAACAGATTACTGACACAAAGTGATATTTTCCAACAACAACAAAAACAAATTTCTACTTTCGATAAAGGAGAAGTAATTCATATCAGAATAGCTTGCTGGAGATTACAACTATAAACTCCAGACAAACTATAATAAACGACTTTGTGAAGGCACTGGGAGCAAACCAAAAGTAGTCAGAAAATAGAAAAAGAGAATAATACTAGATGATCTTTCCAATATTTTTACTGTGTTTTGCCTCAGGGAAGACACACATAGCATAGGCCAGAAATTGGCCATTTCTCTTGCATTACGGCTATAAAAATCAGAGGTCAGATTTAGGGGTTACTATAGACACTGAGAAGTAAAGGAGAAAATTCTGAGTCATTTCCCTTCAACCAAGGATGGCCAGGTGAACAAAGCTGGGTTTATTGGCTCAGAAATGAGAACATACCTCAAGGGAAACCATGGGGAATCTTACATATTCTAGAATTGGTGCTTATTTTATGTTCTCTTGTGAACAGTTTAAGAAAGCAGATTTTTGCTCAAGATTCTTAGAAAGTGTTAGAAAGTGGAGGGAATTCTTAGTATTTCTTATCTAGAGACTGTTAAAAAAGTGGCAATCAATTACATTTGCCACAGAGGGCAAGTTTAGTCATTTTTGTGGATTGGATAATTTTCCTATTTTGTCTATTTTTAGACATGACTACAGTGGGATCTTATTTTTGTCTTGACTCATCATAGTAACAGAATTCCCTGCTTGGGGTTTGTATTCTGAGTTTTGTTTTATTGTATGTTCTATAGTAAAATACTCCAGCCTATTGTTAGTACTTGGCTAATTCCTAGCAACACAAAGTCCTACCTATTAGTTTCAAGCTAGATCCCATCTGTCAAGGTCTCTTTTTATCTTTCTCATCTGGAAAGAGTCACAGAAGGACAGAGTCACAGAAGGAAGCTTCAAATTTTGCCCAAATATCTGGCTAATTTCTGAACTATCTATGTCTGGGTGGAGTCCAAGAAGCCTGATCAAAGCTGAAAAGACTAAACAGAAATTTCAGCTGTCACCCACTGTAGATAAGAGTTTGAACATATCTGTTTTTGAATATGTATCACATTTTGGAATTTCAGCAGGATTAACCACCTGTTAAAACAAAAATAAACATTTTTCAGAAAAGCATAACAATGCACTTTTCAGAAAGCAGAGCAATAATGCAGGATAGAACAGCTAAATGAAGGGAAAAAAAAATGGGGAAAAAAAATGTCACCCATACTCAACAATAAAGGAAATCAAGACGAATGGATAAGGAAGCTGTGGTACATATACACAATGAAATATTACTCAGCCATTAAAAAAATACATTTGAATCGATTCTACTGAGATGGATGAAACTGGAGCCCATTATACAGAGTGAAGTAAGCCAGAAAGAAAAACAACAATACAGTATACTAATGCATATATATGGAATTTGAAAGATGGTAACAATAACCCTATATGCGAGACAGAATAAGAGACACAGATGCATAGAACAGTCTTATGGACTCTGAGGGAGAAGGTGAGGGTGGGACGTTCTGGGAGAATAGCATTGAAACATGTATATTATCATACGTGAAACAGAACACCATTCCATGTTCGATGCATGAGACAAATGCTCAGGGCTGGGGCAATGGGATGACCCAGAGGGATGAGATGGGGAGGGAGGTGGGAGGGGGGTCCAGGAAGGGGAACACATGTAAACCCATGGCTGATTCATGTCAATGTATGGCAAAAACTACTACAATGTTGTAAAGTAATTAGCCCCCAACTAAAATAAATAAATTTATTTAAAGAAGTAAAAAATAAATAAATAAATAAAGGAAATCAATGAGAGTCACCACAAGATAGCACATATGATGGAATTGACTGACAATTATTTTAAAGTGGCTATTATAATTATGTTCAAAGGCAGAAGTAAAGACAATAAATTTAATAAGTGAACAGATGATAAATCTCAGCAGAGTGGAAACAAAAAAATTAATTCTAGAAGTGAAAAATTCCATATCTGAAAAAATTCACTGGCTGCATTTTATAGCAGATTAGAGATAACAGACAAAAAAATAGTAAACTTAAAGTGAGATTGGCAGAAAGTATTCAATTTGAAGTCACAAGACAAAAATATTAAATAAACTGAGCTTCTATGACCTATGAGATAATATTGAAAGATATGACATATGCATCATTAGATTCATAGGAGGAGAAGAAAGGGACAGAAAAAATATTTTAAAATAATAAAATAATGGCCTAAAGTTTCTCAAATTTGATAAGAGATACAAATTTACAGATTCAAGTAGCTCAGAAAACTGCAAAAACACTTTAAAAAAATTCAAATCTATCAGGGCTCCCCTGGTGGCTCAGTGGTAAAGAATCCTGCCAATGTAGGAGACACAGGTTGGATCCTTGATCTGGGAAGGTCCCACACGCCAAGGAGCAACTAAGCCTGTGCACCACAGCTACTGAGCCTGCGCTCTACAGCCTGAACTCCACAACAAGAGAAGCCACGGCATTGAGAAGCCTGCGTCAACAACTAGAGAGTTGCCCCTGCTCTCTGCAACTACAGAAAAACCCCCACAGCAATAAAGATGCAGAAGAGCCAAAAGTAAATAAAATTATTTTAAAAAATTCAAATTACTCAAACTTTTGAAATCCTTGATTATGAGATAATCTTGAAAGAAGCCAAAGAAAAATGACACATTATACATAAGAGAATGATGTTAAAAATGATAGTTTAACTTCTCATCAGAAAAAAAGGGAGGCTAAAAATAAAAGCTTGTGGAAAGAAAAACAAGTACAAACATTCCTAAACATGCAAAAATGAAAGGAAACCATCACCCATAGTGTCTAAACCTATGCTACAAGAAACAGTAAAGGAAGCTCTTCAGTCAAAGAAAGTTGATATCTGGCAGAAGCGTAGATATTTAGGAAGAAATGAAGAGCAAACAGGATGACAAATAGGCAGATAAATATGAAAAGAAAACTGAAAATTAATAATCAAGCAGTTATTGACAGTAAACCCAAAGAAAACAAATTATATTTCAAATGTCCACTGTGAACTACATGGACCTGTTGATCATTTCTATGTTAAATTAAAATGATTTTGAGTAGTACACATCACACTCTTCAGGATTTGTCGAGGCTGTAAAACGGTGTGACATTTAGCAGCGAGCATTAGTTTTAAGGGCATCACTTGTTAGTATTACCATATTAGATATTCTTGACACAAAACAGAGACCACACTTGGGCAATTATTATAAAAGGAATCTCTTTTGTGAAATTAATTGGAAAATTAGATCTAATGTTTAAATATAAATTCTAAGTCAGTCAATAAATGGATTAAAACAGCTTTAAAACTAACCAGTTTTGTTGCCTGTGTCAGCTTCCATCACTACATTCATTTTCCTTCTTGAAAAACAAATTTAAACAAACCACAGAATGAAGGTAAATATCCTGATATTTCACATAAGCTCACGTGAAGTGACAACATCCATCCAGTTATACTGGAGTTACCAAGTTACTTTCTGTAATGCCCCTCGTTGCTCTAACATGCTTTTTTGCACCTCGATTGATGGTCTCTTTTATGAAAAATGTATTATAAGACACCTAATATGCTTTTACACGTGCTGAAATTCAACCTTTGGAGACCAAGGTAATATCATTTATAATATATTCAAAATCCTCTTATTTAAGTTAGCAGAGCATTTGAAGACTGGAGGTTAAATATACAGTTTTCTAAGAGGATATGATTCTATCAGAGAGAGGAGACACTAAATGATGTTGAGCTCAAGAATAACTTTCTGTAACTGTGTTGGGAGAAGCACACTAAACAAGAAGTTAGGAGTCGTAGATTCTAGTTCTGCCTTGGTGGTAACTACCATGACAGCTTTGGAAAATTATTTGGTATCATGTGTTTTTTGTAAAAACATGTACTAGGGCATTTCAACTGTTCTTTATATAAAAGAATAGGTTCACATATACTATATTTCTAATGGAAAAGTTTAATCTATAAAAATGTTTGTTTGGTGTCACTTTTAAGCATGTTTCAGAGTCTACAGGCTATGGTTATGTACATTTCATTGAAGATACAAAAAGTACCCAGGATATGTGAAGAACAAAAATCATAATTTTGGGGCATCTCCATATATTTATGACAAAAGACTTGCGTTTCTACACATCTTTGAAGGTCTGATCCACAAATAGTGTAAAGAAATTAATCTGCTGATTTGATAAAATCATTTCAGGTTATCAGTTGATAATAGATTTTGTGGAACTTTTAATACCTGGTTCTGCAATGAATATAAGTACCATATACAAAGGTCTATAGTTTGATGTAAAATTTGAAATGTTTTTTATTCAATGGCCAATCTTTCTTTCATCATTCAAATGTATGTATTCCCTTCTAGGACTACAGGAGAAGGCAATGGCAACCCACTCCAGTACTCTTGCCTGGAAAATCCCATGGACGGAGGAGCCTGGTAGGCAGCAGTCCATGGGGTCGTGAACAGTCGGACATGACTGAGTGACTTCACTTTCATTTTTCACTTTCATGCATTGGAGAAGGAAATATCAACCCACTCCAGTACTCTTGCCTAGAGAATCCCAGGGACGGGGAGCCCGGTGGGCTGCTGTCTATGGGGTTGCACAGATTCGGACACGACTGAAGTGACTTAGCAGCAGCTAGGACTACATTTCAGCTTAGCAAACAAGTTTGACATTAGCAAAAATTCAGGGATTACATATTGTTAAAATAGTGTTGCTTTCAGTTATAACCAAAATCTTGCACTGTGAACATCACAAGATCCTGACTTGTTCCACTATACAGTCACAATTCTACATGGATGATAAATCAAGATATCTGACTAAGCAGCTTATATTAAAATTTTAGCTCAATTTCAATTGGTCTGCTTGCAGAGAGACAGGTCACTGTTACAAAAATAAAGGGCTAAATTTCTCATAATATTCTTTTTATTTTGTTTATTATCATAAGCACCATGATATTCCATGTCACAATCTTAAAAGTCTTAGAAATGACTGATATAACTCAAGATGCCCCAGGGTTCTAAAGAAAGAATATGGACCCAGGAGCCTGTGGTTACTTAAAGTTAGCTTCAGGCATGAGAACAATACTTCTCCAAAAAAATCTGTCAGGTGGATGTGCTTCCTAGCCAAAGGAGAGTATGAGAAACAGCCCAAATATCCCTGCAGGAAAAGGCTGGCAGAAGGATCAGAGGTCCACCAACCAAGTTGGAATGCAAGTATGGGATCCATTTACATATGCATAAATTATCCCCCACAATAATTACTGTAAAGGCTGCAGGGCTTCTATCAATACAAAAGTAAACTCAAGCATCAGTCTGGTAGTATCAATGATATGGATTCATAATTACACACTGTAAACAAGTTTTTATTCTATCATTATCTCATATAATATTTTTGGTTGTTTTTTCTCTCCTGAGGCAATTTGAAACATAGCAGCAGCTGCAACATCAGTACTTGCTTTTTGCCAGTTGTTTAGAGAATTGACCAATTAGTGAAAATGGGTAGTAATATATGCATTTGGCAGCCATGTTTGCACAAAATGAGGGTAATATTTTTAAAAAAATACACCTTTAATGGGACATCATTGCCCCGAGAGTATTATGGAAGAATGTGACATCAGATACTTCTAAACAGACAACAGTGGGATTCCTCACATCTCCAATACCAACTCAAAACCCTTCAAGCCTAATGAAATCTTCCATCTTCTCATCCCACTCAGATTTCATAGTCTTCATCCCACTTCATTCTCTATCCAGCTTAAATTCTCTCATTTATCAGCATAGTCCTTTTAATGCAACCACCTTGACTCCCTTGTGCCTCCTGCTTCATCATACACACAACCCTAATTAAATCCAACTTTCTGTCTTCTCCACATCTTATCTGTATTGCTCAATGTGTCTGCAGAAAACTGACTATTAACTTCAAGTGGACCTTAATGCTACCCATCTATCACTTTATGTTTCTCTAGACCACTCCTTTCCTACTCCAGACTTTCAGACTTCTTATTTTTCCTCAAAATCTCTGATACCTCCTCCACTATAATCTTGTTTTTTTTCTTCACTGAGCAGTTGCTAAAATCAGAAGAGAACATTTAGAAATTCTCACCAGCAGATCTTCCCACCAACATTCAGAAATTCTCACCAGCAGATTCCCACCTAAATACTTCTTTGTCCTTAAGTGCTATTTGTTCCTACTAATATGAATGGATAGGCTGCACTCTTGAAAAGACTATCCTCTTCTCTTATGCTGTGGATCTCATCCCCTACCTAATATCTACTTAAAGACACTGAAATTCTCCTCTCTCTGTACATGTATATACCTGTCAGTTTCCTCCTCTCTATTGAATCATTCTTTTTAATTAGAACAAGCTAAAAAATTTTTGTTTGGCTTAAAAAATCCAACTTACAGCCTTCTTTTTCCTCTAGCAACTGTCCTGTCTCTTATCTTCTTTTTACAGTGAAGAACAAAACAAACTTAAAATAATCATCTGCATTCTCTATCTCCATTTCTCTTCTCTTGAACTCTTCATGTTACCAAAACCTGTGGACATCAGGAAGTCTTCATCTCCCATAACAAATCAGCAGCATCTGACACAGCTGATTATGCTCTGAAATGCTTCTCTTGGCTTAAAGGAAACAATTCTGTCTTTTTTCCTCCTTTCTGTAACTTCTTGGCTTCATTTGCTGATTCCCCTTTATCTCCCCAACTATTAAATGTATCCCAGTGCTCAATAAGGAAAATGTCCCTTCATTTCATACTCAGTCCTTGAATGATTCCATTAGACACATGTCTTTAACCTCCACATATGAACAGTTAAACCCAATGAACACTTCATCAGGGACCTCACTCCTGAATTCCAGGACTCTATATCCAACTGTCTACTTCACTGATCCTCTTGCATAACTAATAAGCCCTCAAACTTATGCTGCAAACCATGGTCTTTATATCTTTCTAGGTTGCTTAGCGGTAAAGAACTTGCCTGCCAATGCAGCAGATGAGGGTTTGATCCCTGGGTCAGAAAATCCCCTGGAAAAGGTAATGGCAACCTACTCCAGTATTCTTGCCTGGGAAATCCCATGGACAGAGTAGCCTGGCAGGCTACAGTCCATAGGGTCACAAAAGAATCAGACACAACTTAGCGACTAAACAACTTCCTCATGGGTAGCTCTCTCACTTCTGTCAAGACTTGACTCAGTCATTTTCTTGGTTATATCTTTTATCTTTCCTTTAAATTTGATCTTCTAAAATTTATCTATATAAATTATCTTTGTATTTATAGAAATATGAAGCTAAATGGCTTGATTTATTTTTTTAATCATGCATTCATTTCTAGGTAAAGACATATAGCACTAAAATGACTGTACAAAGTTTATTTAAAACCAAGAAAACTAGCTGAAGTTAATGAAGTCACACGAGATAAACTTCTTTGGGGCATGGCTGGTACATGCATTGTATCAGATCTTTAAAGTTTGTGTAACCAAAAGAAGTTAATAAAGTTAACTAGGGTCCCTTGTTTTTCTCTCCAGTTGTGACTGTTAAAATTTAATGTGACAATGTTCACTTTAATGTGAAAACTTGGATACCACATTGCGATAATCTCACTAGTTGTAAGAAAGAATGATGCTAATATAAAGTTGTGACCAAAATTGCTAATTTAACAACAACAACAAAAAAAAACCCTGCTATTTTCTTTCATATTGCTATGATAAAATAATGTGCAGATTGACAATGGTTAAGCATCTTAATGTGTAAGTTTATGTGTGGAATTTTTATCACACATTTTCTCAGATAAGTTTTTATTTTTATTTTTCAATTTAAGTCCTTCAGAAAATAAAAGATTTCTTTGTGCAATTTCTCTGTGAAAATTTGCCTTTTATAACCTGTTCTTTTTTTTCATTATATAATATTCTTAAGACAACATTGTTAACTTATAATGTAATGGAGTGTAATAATGGCATAGAAGCTCCAATATTAAAATTTCCACCCAGATTAAAAACAGAATTATCATGTAATCGCAGTTCTCAGAATTAGAGGCCTGCGAATAGATTTTAATTCTTCTGCTCTCATGCTAAATTCCTTCTCTATCATAGCTAATGAAATGTCTACTTTCCCTAGTAAATTCTGACACTAACCTTCCTTGACAATATTATTGGGATGTAACCAACATTCCCTTTATTAGAAGAAGGAATTGATATTGAGAATATGAGTTTCTTTTTTGTTTGTATCTCCAGGGGCATTTTATTCCAACATGTAAGTGTATATGTGAGAGAAGCACATCAAGTTCTTTAGCTCGTTTGTTTGAAATCAAGTAGCAGGAAGGCAAACCAGGTAGAATTCTCAGTGTCCACTTCCAAAAGGCACCTGAGGCAAACGCCTAGATGGCATTAGAAGAAATTACATCTCTGCTGTCAACAAGGATCCATGAGGAAAGTGAGGTAAGGCAACATCAACTATAGTTTCTATTTATTTATTGCTTAACATGAGCCAAGTGTGCTATAGGAAATAAATCCTCATGTTTATCTCTAATGTCAAAACAACTTTACCGATAAGTATTACAATTTCCACTTTACAGAAGAGGGAAATGAGGTTAAAAAGTTTAAGGAAGCTGTCCAACTTTATACAGCAAACATGTGCCAGGGACCAGATTCAGTTCTAGTGTCTCCTGCTACACTTCATTGCTTTCCCAATGTACATACAGTGTACATTAGAAGTTGGTTTGGGAAAAAGAAGAAAGATATTAGCTTCTAGAAAGATTCATTTCCTTCTCTTTCTAGGACACATACAGATGGGCAACTTGGAGAGAGAACTGCTTCCATTACAAAGCTTGAGAAAAGAAATGACCTTCCATATTTACAACTTGTCCCCAAGTTACTAGACCAGCTGTAGGCTGAAAAATTGACTAAAACTTCATAAAAGGATTCTCTCTTACTAGTGCTTCTCAAACATTAATGCAGAATTAAACCAGTTATGGTCTTGTTCAAATGTGTGCATTCTAATTCTATAGGTTGGGGTGAAGTCTAAGATTCTTCCTTCAACAAACATCCAGGTGATGCTGAGGTAGCTGCCCTATGGACCACATTCAGAGCAGCAAAGCTCTATGTGAAGGTAAGATATCTCTTCTTTGCCTGCTCATTGAAATGGTGGTGGTTTAGTTGCTAAGTTGTATCAGACTCTTGCAACCCCGTGGACTGTAGCCCCCCAGGCTCCTCTGTCCATGGATTTCCCAGGCAAGCATACTAGAATGGGTTGCCATTTGCTTGTCCTCATTGCAATAGTAGATGGGTATAAGGGAGCACTGAGGGAGAGGTCTCTACATTATTTTGGACAAACAAGACTACCATTATTCCTAGATGTTATCCAGAGTTAATTTTTCACAGATCAAACTGTTTGGAAGAATTTCCTTTAATTCTATCTCTCATTGTTCATAGTTGACTATTAATTTTCATAATTTCTTAGAAAAACAATTTAGTGATTTTTAGTATAATTAGCATTTATCTTCAGCTTTAGTAAAACTGACTAAAAAGACACATGATTAAAACAAATGAAGACTTTAAACCAATTAATCTCATAAACACACATTATACTCCTGTGATGTGGACAAGAGAATCAGCTTCTTTAAATCATAACTAAAATATACATTAATTGCATGTTACATCTTCTATTAGGCAATGGACATGGGAAGATAATCAAATATCCAACTGTTTTCACAGAGTATATTCTGATGAAAGAAACAGAAGCATTAACAGAAAAGTAGAGTATATGTGCGTGCGTGTGTGTGTGATCATGAGGACTGACCAAGTTTTCCCAAGAATAGGGGAGAAGACATCAGGGAACATATTATAAATCTGTGTCCATAATCAGTGCTTGTTTGTAAGAGAACACTCCTAACAGTGGGGGAAAAAAAAAGATCCGGTGGGCATAAAGTAATGTGATATGGTTTGGTAAGTTTGATGCTAATATTTGTTAAGACCAATTAGAGAAAAAGTCAGGATTCAAGCAAATGCATATATAAAGAATTCTGTAGACTGGAAAGAAAGAAATGTGGAAAATGAACAATTGATAACTTCATCAAAGGCCTGCCATTCATCAGTCATAGTTAAATGTGTTCTTTCAGGTTTGGGGGATATGAAATATTAATAGATATAGTAATAGTTTAATACTATCTCTTTATCACCTAAATTAGATAAATGGAGCTAATTATCACTGTTCTTAAATTCTAATACACCAATAATAAAAGAAAGACATGATTCTCAGAGTAGCAACTATATATTAGGAAATAGAAATTACCATATGCAGCACCATATGAAGACTTGTACATACAATAGGAATGAAATATCATAACCTGGGAATCCACACAAAATAGAACTTCATATACCTACTAGCCAATCCCAGCTCCTTTTTTATGTTTTCTCTTTTGAAATAAAAGAGAAGGGAAATATTTCATTTTTTTGAACTGTTACTTTAACCTAGGACTACTGAAAGAGTAACACACATGGGTATGTGGAAGGGGCAATGTATGATATCTCAAAAGAAGGATTTATATTCTTTCTTTTGCATCAGTGAAGGCACCTGAAGGACCACAAGTGAAGTCTTACTCATGAAGCATGTTATAGCACTGGCTGAGAAGGGGTCACTGAAAGTACCCCTTTCTTTAAACATATGTACATCCTGAATTACACTAAAAAAATCAATGTCTCTATCGAAACAACTAAAGTCCCAAAAGTAAACCAAGTGGTTTCTCATAGGATTTAGCCATTCCTACATCTAAACTAAATCCAACCAGTAAAATGGAAACTGTTTATATCAAAAAATTCATGAGAAAACTAGTTTTAGGTTATTTCAAAATTGTCCTATTTCAAAAATCACATAATTTTAATTCTCTCATGTGTTTTTGTGTATGTATCTTGATGTTTTCTGGATTCTTAGCACGGTCATTCTTTTTCAGGATTTTCCACAGGAACCCTTCAAATGAAACAGACTTACACTACTAAAAACACACTTGAAAATGATTCTTACTCAGTTCTGTGGTTTCAGTTCTGTGGAAGACCAGAGGAAAAGAAAGCTTCCTCTTTAAAGTTTGGTGTAAACGTAAGATTTCTACAAGGTGTTAGGCTGACTGCAATGAAGTGAAAACTCTACTATATATCAATAAGATGATGATGTATTTATAGAACATGAACCACAAGAGAGCTATACTGAGCACTTTCAATAAACCTCAATTAAAGTAATCAATATTGCTAAAAGAATCTTTAAAAGCACCTCTGACACAAAACTTCTTTGAGATTACTTTTAAATGCTGAGACAGAAAGAGTACGTCAAGATGTAATGGGAAGTAAATTCAGTATATAAGTCCCAAAGCTCAGGATCTCAAGATTATAGCTTCAGTACATGAAAGCTTGATGAATTCTTGAATAGAAGGTACTTTTGCCTTTGATCAGGAAAACAGACATGAGGAGTAGTATCCTCTATAAGGACTTTAACACACCTTGTGCTAAATACCTTTAAACATTTTTATTCAAGTTTTTCCTAAAATGTTACAATTTTCTTATCCTACCTCTCTGATAATTTGGGTATTACCTATCATTAGAGGTCCTCTTGAAGTTCCACTTCTACAAATACTTTTCTATGTGCTTCAGTTTTACTAACATCTGCACAACCAAAACTGATTATAGACTCTTAAAAGAGTCACCAATCTTTTCTTGTCTTCCTAGCTCCAAAGCTGAAAAGAAGCTCCCCAAAGGCAAGCTTCATACTATACTCTGTTTTACAGTCCCTCATATCAATAAGCAGAGCACTAATCAGTTCATGACAACTTTGTTTAAAATGCAAACACTGCTAGAAGAGTTCACACCACAGGAAAACTTTCACAGCTCAAAAGCTAATTAGCAGCTTAGTTAGCAAGGTATAGCCACTGTCAAATGAGACCTGGAAGGTCTTGGAAGCAAAGGATGCTATCAGTAAATTTGGGGGGGGGGGGAAGATGCTTTAGAAGGAGTAACACAGAAGACAACAAACCACAATTTTGACTAAGACTGGACCTACGAACACCCTGTGGTAGGTGAGGTTCGTTTTAAAATTTCATAATAGTACTCAAATGTTCTTTCTCAGAAAAGCCTGACAGAAGGGAGACTGGGAATACTATGGTTCTGTTCACCTGTAAGGCATCCAAACTAGCTAACATAATTAAGTGACTTGTTCCTTGTGGAACCAAAGCCACACTGTGTCTATACACTAGTACTGGTGTCTTAATAGTCATTCATTTAATCATTTAACAAATGTTTAGTGCACACATACATGTGGGAAAACAATACCTAAGGAATTCTACTGTGAGCAAAATGAATTTAGACCCGACTTTAGAAGGTCCTGACTACTGGTAGAAAGAGGCGTTAATCAAATAATGATTCAGTATACAACTAATAGTTCAAAAAAACTTCTTTGTATAATAAAGAAAAATAATGAGCCCTGAGCACACTTGATAAAGACAGCCAATTAAATGTCAGAGAGAGAAAAGAGCTCAGAAGTGTATTCTGGCAGAAGAAACACCATGTGCTAAGGCCCTAGGTAGGAGGAAATGTGAAGCTTTCCAAGAACCAAAGGAAAACTCTTCTTAAAAAGTTGTGTGAATTCAAGACTGAGAATCCTTAAACACTTGGCCAGCAATTTCTTAGCTTGGCATTTGAGCTTTTGCTGTCTTTGAATGAAAGGACTCAGAAGCTCAGTACTCTCTGTGGGCCAGAGAGTGCTCTCATCCCTCTGTCTTTCCTATGGGGCTGGAATTGTGTGTCTGTGGGCAGTAACTGGCAAGACCTCTCACTTCAACAAAACTTTGAGTGACTTCCAAAGTCATCTGGAATCTGTTATCGGCTAGAAAACATCATAGAAATTTCAGGCTAAGAGAATATTAAACATACTTGAAATGCTTGCAAACACTGGTCTGTATTAGAGATGATCTTATAGCCAAGGTGATCTCTTTTCATTAAATGTATTATTCTCCCAGTGCCAGCCCTAGGGAGAAGAGAAAGATGAACAAGTTGAGTGGCTGACTCTGGAATCTCAGCTGGGATCCTATTAATATGGGAACTTCCTGATCTGCAGTGCTTCAATTAAAGTCATCAGTTAAGCTTGCATCTCCATTGGCTGACTGCCTGGCAAATGAGGTTCCTATTTCATAATATATGTCAGTTTCCTTAAAGATTCCAAAGTTTGATTTGCTTCACTGATGAGAAAAAGAAAAGGCTATTTTGACTGTACTCTCTCATAGAGTGAACAGTAAATTTTCAAACGCCTTGATTAGATCTTTAAAATCATTATTTCCAAAAAATAAAAAATAAAATAAAATCATTATTTCCTTCATTAAATTAGATATATTCTTTGTGTGAACTGGGAAAATGGATAGGGAATCTATGAGAGAAAACAGAGTAATGCACTGCTTTTGGAAAAATATGCTTATAGGACAGAAAGCCACCCTTGAGATAAAAACTAGGCAAAGAATTAACCCCCACATTGTATACTTAGTATATTTTATAAGTTTTGATAGCCTTGAAATATACAGTAGCTGCTTTAACTTCTGGTATCTATGAATCACTTGAACTGATAATTCAGATCATAAGTAGATTCCAACCTTTTTTAAGGTACCACCTAAAGCAGTCAAATAGAAATATGGTTTTATTTTTTCCACTTATATGAAAAATCTGCTATCTTCAGAGTAAAAACTGAAGACTTTAGAACTGAGATTGCCACAAACTGTGTGACTTAGAGCAAAAGCTGAAGATATGACAGACTTGGAGGAGAAACATACCTAAAATTGAACATAAAATTAGAATATTTTAAATTCAGAGGCTCTTTTTGCACGCTTACTTATTTAATATCATGTTGTCACTCAATAAGTCTTTTAAAAAGTGGAAATGGAATTAGGGCAGTACAGTTCTAAAAGTAATAGGGAAATAGACATTAGAAAGCAAGCCATTACTTCTTAAGATACTGTCAGAAAGTTAGAAGCTTTGTGTACAAAAATATTTCATAAAAATAGCTTTGTCTGAAATTTCACCGTTTGATCTCAACTTTTCCTTGCTATGCCACAGCTACGACATGAATGACTAATTTCAATCTTAGGAAATTTTCTATTTTATAAAAATGAAGGTATAAAAATACAGACATGCTGAAACTTATTTCAACATGGGGATTTTTCTTTTTTAGATCACATTAAGAATTCACTGGTATTCTGAGAGTCACTGGGGCATCACATACATCTCACTGCAAAAATCTCATGCTGGTCCTAGATTTTCTCTCCCTTAATGGATGCTGTTCATGAACTGCTTCTATTTTATAGTTATTTTGCTGTTTTTAAAAAACAAAATTACACAGGTGGGAAGTTCCTTAGGTTCATTATTCTTCTGTATGTACGTGTTATCTGGTTTAAACATCAGTACCATTCAGCTCCTATAACAGCTGGTGAGCTATGCCCTTAGTTTTACAAACATGATTCTTTTATTCTAGACATTTGAAATTTCTCAGAGTAAACCCCCTTCACCTGTAATCATTAACAATATTTAAGAGTGACCCTGCTAATACTCCCATGAATATTGAGATTCATGTTTTCATTGTATTATCCTTGTTATGTTCATTGTTCAACTATAATTGCATCAATTTCCCCAAAGTATACTATGTACCACAGTCAAATTGTCTACCTGTATTAAAAACAAAAAACAAAACTGTGCTGTGACTCCTATCCTATGCAAGTGTCCAAGAGGCAAACCCTAAGAAGGATATTCATCAGTGGAGCAAGTGGTTTAGTATCTAAAGTACTTATGAAGCTATTCCCATAATGCTGTTAAAATTATTATACTAGAAGTCTAACTTGTCACAACATAGAAATGACTCCATTGCATTTTTCAGGAAGCCTTGTGATTCCTGCAAATTTCTGGAATTAGGGAACTATCATACAATTTAAAGAATTATTGTTTCTGCACAGTGCACACACTATTGCATAATTTTCCATTCTCCTGCTGTCCTCTCTGGTGGACAGTGCTGTGCTTCTTGCGTAAAGCATGAAAAGCCCAACCCCTTCCTCATGAACCTACCCACAGAAGCATCTTGCAATGCTATAAATTAGAGAACAACCAATTTCACACACCCCCAAACAGCACATGCTCTTTACCAGCCCGCCGGTCAAACATACACTTCTCAGCTAAAGCTCCTCCTGCCTCTGCGGACTGAAGCTTCCACAGACCAAATCCTAAATGAAGGGGCAGAGTGCTGCCGTGGCACCTCCACCTCCACTCCCAGATCAGAACCAGGGTCCCTCAAGAAGCGCATGTGGAGTACAGGACTGTAATACACTTCCTCCCCGCATTCTAACTCTAGGGCTTGAGCTTTCTCCTTGCATAACTGATCCCAATTCAAAAACAGGGAAATGGTTAGAAAGCAAAGGGCACCTCTATCTTTCCAGAGACAGGTGACAGACAAGTAGCCCTGTGTCTTTACCTGTCACCTCCTGGGTGGAGAGTCCAGACGTAAAGTGTCACACCTTGTGTGCGTCTTTTCTTAGCGAAATTGTTGACTAGCCCACTTCACAACAACAAAAAGTGTATATTGTGTCCAAAGAAATAAAATCTACTCCCTTTTAAAAATGGAAATCTGGAAAGGCATCTTCTGCTAGCCTTGCTGGGTAGTTTGGACTTGAAGTAAAACCGTCACCACCCACTCCCCATTCACACCAAGATTTAAAAAGGCAGGCAACTAAAAGGAACCATGAGCCAGTCCATTCCTATCAGAAAACAGCCATAAGAGCGAATCATGTTGGGGACAGGCTCGACAACTCAGAGAGATCATCTCCTCAGGACGGGAGGAGAGATATGGAGCCATTTTTCACTAGGTTCACAAGAAAATGTCAGCTCACAGCTGCTAGTGCACTGCCAGAGCGCATCTTAATTTGGTCAAAAGCGACCCAGCCAGTCACCCTCATTGGACATTTTCTCAAAGAGTCCATTACAAATCAGATTCCCTCTGTTCTGAGCATCTTCTTGATAAATTCTTTGGTAACTGCATGGCACAGATCTGCATCCTATTCAAAACTAAATGCCTTCCCCCATGTCCTCTTAAAATCATGTGAATTAGACACTTCTGATCTAATCGTCAAAAAAAAAAAAGAGAGAGAGAGAGAAAGAAAGAAAACAGCTCTCTCCACTACCCACCCTCCTCCAGCTTCTTGACTAATACCTCTGGGCAGTTTACTTCAGAATAGAGCGGATTCTTGATCAGTGCACAATGACAAACTGGCATACAAGTCTGCTATCACAGAAAGCACAGGCAATGCTTTCTTTGTAAAAACACAGGAAAATACACATGCTGGAACAAAAGACACTCTATCTGCACAACAAGGAACGGAAGAAATCATGTGTTTGTTTTACACACATCTGTACCCACTTAGAAATGGCTTTGCACCTATTTTAATTACAGCATATTGTATTGTTTCCTCAAAGCCAGCCCCCCCCACCACGAAAATTGATTTTTAAGCTTTGACTCCAATGAGAGGTAAAACACACTCTGTTGGAAGAATACCTGGCGTGTGCCTTTGTTGGTAGGGTGCCATTTCAAACTTACTATATTTGAACTCAATTTTGTGGGAAATTGAGATAAGGCAAATGCAGTCAGATCTCTGAATTATTCTGACATTATGAGAAATGCCAAGTCAGCATATATTTGCTGTTTACATCTCACAATAACCTACATCATGCATTTGCAGCTTTCTGGAGCAAAATGCTAACTATTCTGCAAACAGCCACCTGACAGTCTAGGGCTGAAACACAGATTCTGACTCACAAGGAGAGAGACATCATGATGGCTCTCCACTGGCTGTATTAAACAAAAGCTCGGCAAGCACACGAGAGGCATTTGGTAAATGAAGTGACTCAAATCAAGTTTAGGTTCACATCTGGTGGAACATGGCACTGTCTACCCAGGGCTTGGGGAGCAGAAGGGTCTGAGGTTATAAATAGAAAACATACACATACTCACATACAGATATCTAAGCAGACCCAGGGCAGATTCAGCTTACTAACCTAGAGCTCTGTTCAGAGGAAGCAGGGAAGCCGCATGTCCTCTCCCACCTTTCCATGGTCCTCATCAGTGTCTTCTCAGACCACCTGTACTGATCCAACCCATTCTCAGATCACAGAATTCTCTTGATAGAAGGAGTCTCAGCTGTGCTTTGATTCTGTCAGCCTGGATGCCTAGAATTTTCTTCCTTAAGCCAGACACAGTAACACAAAACTGCCGCTGAGGTCTTTTGTTTTCCCCTCCTCTCAGAGACGAAGCATGCAGCACTTGTCTCTCTCCCCCCTCTCTTCCTCTCCCTTGCTCGCTCCCTCTCCCCTCTCGAGCTTACGCTCTCTCCCTCGGTTTCTCTTTCCCCAGCCCCCACCAGCAGCCTCACTGGATTCCCGTGCAGTAGGGGTCATTTACATCTCTCAGCAGGAGAACCTGTGTTCCGCAGGCGCCTGTCTCTCACTTTTGGGTTTTCTCTGAGAAAGGGAGGGGAGCGGCTCGCTCTAGGTGAAGTCAGGTGACCCCTCCTTTAAAAGCCGGGGAGATGGATGGAGTGTGTGAATTTTAATATATACACGGGCACATTTACATTACAAAGCAGAGGGGAAAATCTAGCTTCCAGAGATTAGGCATTTTTGTTTTTGCTTTCATAGTCCCTTTTTAGCAATTAAGAGAAGCTAGTATAGTATAATGAAATGTAATTAAACTTTTCAGTGTTAATAACAAGGCTGCATACTTTCAGAATCATCCAGCTGAACAATTCTTTTAAACTTGTACGCAAGACTCTTTTTCTTAGGAGGGTCAAAGAATCAGTCATTTTACTATTTACACATTCTTTCTAATTGGCCTTTTCTTTGACATCTACTTCAGCTTATCTCAAAGGACCATCATAAAAGACAAAATATAACAATAATAATAATGTGAAAGTAAAAACTAAGTGACAAAACTAGAGCAGACAGTATGGATAGAAATTAATAGTTTCCTATTGGAGAATCTAGATTCAATAATCAATAATTTCTGCTCTTAGGCAAATAACTTTTTCCTTTTCTATTTCAATGTTTTCGTCTGAATATAGAAAATAAATGTAATAAATGCAGCATCTCCCCTCCCTGTCAGTCAAGCAGGCCTGACAGAGGAGGATGTCAAGGTAGATATAGCAGTAGTTCAGGGCACTAACAGAGAAACAACTGGAAAAGCTTGTGCTAACCTTGTACTGTGTTGAAAATAATTTTATGATCTACAGACCTAGACCCTGAAGAGTACGTTTGCTACCACCTAACTTCCTATTCCAAAGTTTCTGACATCCAGTGAAGAATATCTCTCCCATCTCTACTATGCATTCTGCTCTTAGAAACACTGAAAAGAAAAATGAGATAATCTCTAAATAATCTATTTTGAGAACTCTAGATAAAGAGTAATTTATAAAAACTAAAGACAAGTAATTAGAAGGAGAATCAACAAGTCTGATGAGAACAAGTATCAGAAGAAGAATCTCTTATTTGGCCTTTGATGTTTCATGCATAGATTCTTAATTTCAAAAGCATGGTGATACTGATGCCTCAGCAAAAAAAGAAAACAAGGGAAGAGCTGACATAGAATAACATTATCCCTGCCTCAAAAGATAACATTTTGAACCCTTACACAAACAGCCTCTCATTCTCTCCAGAGTGATGTCAGTGGAGGGCCGCATTTACTGCCGGGACTGAAATACTCCATCCCCTCCATAAACACCAATCAGCAGTAGATATGAAAACCAGGTATTCACTGTTCTTGCCTGTTTTGTATCTTAAAAGCTTTATCTTACATGGAAAACATTCTACTTAGGGTTTTAAAATAAATTATATGCTGACTGAAAATTTAGCTTCACTGTGTGTTACCAAAATTGACACCAAAACATTGGACAAAAAAAAAAAAAAAAAAAACTTCTCTTAGAAAAGTAAGCAGGCTTAGGCAAATTTAGGAAGACCTACATTTTTGTAGGATGAAAACATAAAATATTTCATTTTACAGTCCCTTGTAACCAAACTAGGTGCTCTTTCACCTTTATTTTTCCCTTTTATACTAGATATCTTCATTTTACATTTATCCATTTTTTCCCCCTCCACCTCATCTCCTGGTCTTTCTTCTTTTGGCTGTGGTGTCACATCATTTTCCCTGGATGTGCAAAAGGTAGTCAATGAGAGAGAAAGTGGGAAAGACATGTTATGTCAGATAATGCTCGTGTGCATGCTAAATCGGTTCAGTTATGCCTAACTCTTTGGGACTCTATGGACGGTAGCCCGCCAGGCTCCTGTGTCCATGGGCTTCTCCAGGCCAGAATACTGAGGTGGGTTGCCATGCCCTACTCCAGGGATCTTCTCAACCCAAAGACTGAATTTGTATCTCCTGAGGCTCCTGCATTGCAGGCAGATTTTTTCACCACTGAGCCACCAGGGAAGACCATGTCAGATAATCCTTGGCCTTTAACCCAAACTTTAATGTATGGCAACTTTAAAGCTCCATGCTATGCTAACATAGACATGTGATGAACATGGATCTAGACTGCATATTTTCAGTATTAAAATCAAAAGACATTGATTTAAGGAGGGTTATTAAAGCTTCTCAACGGCAGGCCAAAGCTAGGGGGAAGAAGACAGTAAATTAGTGAAAATGTTACAGCACTAACCCCAGCCATCTTTCTAAAATGTCTTCCATTTTTCAAGGAACAAACTGAAGTAATGACAGAGTGTGGAATATACCTTTACTCATATCTTTATTTATCCCACCAGTGTTTATTGAGCATTTCCTTCGTGCTAAGCCCTATTCTAAGCACTGAGGAGCTACAAGATAAATAAAAGAGTCTAGGCCCTTTCAGAAACTGAACATGTATACTACTGAAGTACAACTGATGTTTTTGCAAAATGTAATGGAGGTCAGGAAAGGGGGCAAAACTCTCCTTAGCAGGATGCATTATGGTTACGATAGGATGGGTGACACTCAAACTGAGCCTTTAAAAATGTGTCAGTTTTCTAGATAAGAAAGCAAAGATAGGAGGATATCAAGCCAAGAGACACAAAACACATGAATAAACAGAGACATGGTATAGCAGGGTATGGCTAAACTCCAGGATGCGTGGGGGAGACTGATTTCAAAGGTAGGTATGAACAGACAGTGAACAATTTTGGATGTTCTGCCCAAGTATTGCTGCTTTAACTGAGATGTAAATTATTTGTTTTGCAAAGATTGTTTTGACAGCAGTGCTAGGGGTGGATTATAGTAGTGTTTCCAAAACTTTGTAATAATGATAAGAATTACCTGCCAGTGATAGTAAATACATAGATTCCTGGATTCTACTCTCAATTTAGAGGAGAAGGCCAGGAATCTCTATTTTTAACAAACATCCCAGGAGACAAGACATATAAGGATAGTTGCACAGACAGTTAATACGCTCAGGATTATTATTAACCCAAAAGAAAGACTTCTGCTTTTTCACACTTAAATATTTTTTACATAAAGGATGAGAACAGTATCAGAATCAAATATGATGAGTGCATTTATTTTGTACTTTGAAATATAACATTATATCCAATAGACTATGCAGTACCCTTCCTATTTTATCTTCTGTTAAATCCTTTGTCCTGTCAGCTGAACTCATTTATCATCTCTCCTGACAACAGGAATTTTCTCACATCTACATCGTTGCTTCCCCTTCCTAGAGTGAATTCTCCTTCCTTTGTCCATCTCCACTTTATCTTTCCTTCAAGTACTCACTGCTAACAACATGCATAAGAATCTACCCCTTCTTTAGTATGGTTAACACTTACGGTCTAATGATATTATAAACAGCAGCACCAGGAATAATCATACTAATACACAACTTTCAGGTTAGTTCCACGGGATTTAGCTTTTAAAGTTCTCAGAATAACTCCATGAGGTACTATTATCATCACTTAACCATTAACGAAAGTGGTCTGGAGACTTAAATAATTTCACCAAAGATCACAAGACTAACAAATGACAGTTTCTAGATTAGGACCCAAGTCGGTCTGTGTTACATGATTAATATCATATTGTATTTTACTTCCCGAGCATCTGGAACTCAAAAGATGGCAGTTGGTTATATCTTAGATAGCATTACTATTTTGGCTTCTGCTCTTTTGTATATTGGCTGAAGGAGTTGGACTTGCTCTGGATTTAAAGCCTTTCTCTGCCACTCTAAGCTGTGTAACCAAAGGCAAGTCATTTAGCCTCTCTGTGCTTCCTCTTTCTCACCTATCTCATAGTTTCATCTTGTAGCTTAAGTGAGAATCCCTCTTAAGTATTTAAGATAATGCCTGGAACTAAAGCCCACTAAATGTTAATTATCATTTTTATTATCATTATTGTTGTTATTAGCAAATGAGAAGCAAATTTTCTATGTATTCCCATATGAGTTTTCCCTCTTATCCAGAGATTTTAGGGGGGAAAAAGCACCACTGGTTCTGTGTATTATTAAATGTAGTTTAAGTAGCTTTCATTCTAGTCTACACAACTACAGTCAATTTGGTAAAATTAGAAAGCTGCACCAACTAGTACTTAACTAATCATGAACTACATATATGGCTTTATTATTAGATCTGAAAAGTACAGTCTCTTGAGACATTTGTGATGGCTCCTAGCAGGTAGAGAATAGAAATTACACAACTTTTTAAAAGCAGCACTTTTATTTTAGCAATAAAATAAATACTATTTTTTCTTAAAAACCAATTATGCCTGCTCTATGTAAAAACTACTCCTTTTTCTAAATAAATATTTCCTATATCTCCATGGAACATTTCCTTACATTAGAGATATGTTTATTAGGAAACTAAATTTCTTTTAAGTGTGCAATGTACTTGTCAGTTAAGTGCATGTTTAGTGTAGATATGGTATTATGCTTCAAAATGAAATAAATAGATCTCTTACAGTGGCAAAAATTCTACACAAGAATTATGATTATCTCATTTGCAAACTATAGGCAAACATAACATCAAGAAGATTTTCATGGGAAAATATCCTACTTTTTAAGGTTTGTGTGAGTGTGGACTAAATGATTGATGTGATACCCTGTTGTTTATTGGGTGTGCATGCAGACTACTTTGGGTTTGCAGAGCAAAATCTCTGGGAACTTTTTCTCCTTGCTTCATAGGCTGCATGGCAATTTTCATCAAAAACAACTTATCTCTTTTTGACTGTTTATGCCAAATTAATGCATTTTCAGTCACTGTAAAAAGTATCCTATTCTACTTGAAGACAGTAATATGTATGTGCATGCTTGCATAATTATCACAGGCAATGGTTAAAGTTTCATTATCCCATTCTGAGAGAAGAAAAGCAAGAAGCAGAAAATTTCTGCTTTGAGTTTTTCTTTAGCCTTGACTATCCAGCCAAAGCAGGTGCTTTAAGAATGGCCTTTAAATATAGAAGGGTGACAAAGACACAGGACTTTAGAGACCCTGATTTCACTATTTCCCAGCTGTGTGGTACTAGATAAGTTACTCATTTGTAAAACAGAATTCTATCTGTTGCATAGAATTCTCAATCATCTAATGACATAATGCAATAAAGTGCTAACCATAATACCTAGCACACCATTTCCATTACCATTTTCATCACCAACATCATCAACACCATCACATCATAAACACTACCATTACTGCCATCACCGTCACAATCATCATCTTCCTTCTCATCACCATCTCCAATACTTACCATGTACCAAGCACTGCTCTAAATAATCACACAATACATGATAGCTTCCTTTATGATTGTTACAGTATTTTTTATTGGTTTTCAGCTCATGACATTATATATTCTGAGCCTATTGCCCTGATATAAAACATACCATCATGTTCCAATAGGTCTCAATCAAAACAGAAACTTACACTTAAATGACTCTCAGTACATGAAGTAAAAAAAGAACATAACATGCTTTTCCCTTCACTAATCTTTCCTCTCCATAAGCCATTCTTAGGACCAGATCAAGCACATGGATGGCCCTCCTTAGATGATTTCTAAGTCCTTTAAGGGTAATTTATCATACATTAGCAATGCATATAAAAACATGCTTCATATTACTGAGGAGACCAAAGCACAAGTAGAAGTGAAGTGCTTTCTGTACCAAGGAGGCACAAATAAATTCCATTGTTGACAGCTGTCCTTTATGAATCTCATTTCTGATCTCATAATGAGTCATCCCACTGCTGACTTCCGAAAACCAGGCTGCATTGTGATCTTTTATTTTCTTCAGAAGCTCACTGTTTTCCAAAATCTTTCATCTACTTTACCATGTGAACTCTTCCAGATGGACTTGAATGGGGGTGTATATGGGTTACCTGCTCTATAAGACCAAATTTGCCTGGATTGAGTCTGGACAATACTGTAAAGTAGGTGCAATTTGTCATCAGTGCCTTCCAACTTTCCTTCATCTGACATTTAAATCACTCAGTGGCACTTTCTCTATTGCTGTCAGAGTATTTTCTGATTTTGATTTTTATCTCATAGCAAAACCAAAATTCAGGAAAATACACTGTGTACATTTGTATGTGTTACTTGAAGTAAGGATACCTGTGGTCTTAGTGACTTGGATGGTTTGTATAATCTCTTAAAATGAAGACATTCCTTGGAAATAGAAACTAAAAAGTAATTCCCACAGATTCTAAACCATGTTTATTTAAATAGATAGAACTCAACAGGGTATATTTCTTACAAAGCCCAGTTTCAAATTATGAAGACAAATGAATATAGTGGGAGCTAAATACTCTGACTTTGCAAATTAATTTTGGAAAAAATGGCATTGGATGGGCACCTTGGTTTTGAATTATAATGCCACCTTGAACTGATTGTGTGACTTTGGGCGAGATAGCTTAATATCCCTGAGTATTATTTTTTTCATTGTGTAAAATAGAGAATACAATATCTAAAAGTGAATCAAATCAAGGAACTGCTAGCATAGCATCTGGAATATAATAGACTCTCAGGAAATAGGATTTTCCTTTTTGCTGTTCCTAAGGAGTCAGTCACCTACTAAATAGCTCCTTTTTTCCATGGGTCATCTTCCATGGGTCACCTGATCTACTCACATCTCTTTTGTTCACCTGACATTTGCCTTTAGTGTCTTTCAGCATAAATGGTTTCACTGTTCAAGTAAAACGTGCTTTCACAGAGGGTCTAAATTTTAGTCAAGTAATCTACTTTCCCCAAGGCATCAGAACAACAATAAAACCAAAATGAAATTAAACTGAATTGAAAAAATAGGGAGAAAAGTAAAGAAAGAAGAGAAGGATAGAAGAGAGGGAATTGAGAGAAGAAATAGTTACAGGACCTACCCAGAGGCCAGGAGGTGGTACTATAGGAGAGTAGAGAGAATTTGAGTGAACTTTATTAGGGTTCAGGAGACCTGACCTTGGGTAACTTGCTTAATGTTAATGATTTTCTCTATGAAAAGACCTCTCTATCAAGTCTTTTCCCAAGACCTCATTCAACTCATAGATTTTTGGTTTCAGGCCATTAAGAAGTAAAACATATCTTGAAGACCCTCCAACATTGACACTAAGTGGGGTTGGCTCCCACTGACTCAGCCTGACTGTTGTCAGACATGGCTGCATGTTTTACCAACCTCAGCTCACTTACTGTCTGTGGTAGTATATTATCACCATTTTAAAGAGGAAGAATTTTTGGCTCAATGAGTTTACGTGACTTTCTCAAGGTCAAAGAGGCAAAAAGATAGACCAGGGATTAACAACGTCTTTCAATACAAAGCCAGAGGTAATTTTTTTATGTACTGTGGGTGCATGTTGCCACCCAAGGGTCAGAAACTGGGACAAAATCTATATAGGAGTTAAACCTTCATTGAATGACCCTGTGATGATATTTTAGATAAATGTGAAGAATCCTGAAACAGTCATGGAAATTTGAGGAAAGTGTGCCCGGTTATGGCAGTGATATGCTGTTTAATGTTTAACAATTGGCTCTATAAAAACCTCAAAATAAACTAATTTGTAGCATTGGCCAATTTTTGTGGAGTAAACAGGCCACCATAGCCAATTTCAAGCTATCAACTTAAAGTCCCTGAGCTGGAGTTGAGAAGAAATGTACACAAATGGCTCTTTCAGGCCAGTGTGTCTGTCTCCAGCATATCACTGCATGTGCATGTGTGTGCATATGTGTGTATGAACTTGAATTTATATGCTGGTTTAATTTTCTTAAAAACATAACAAAATGAGAGGGTGAAATATCTATGCAAATGCTTTTCAAGTAAGTATGAGTACCATATGTTTCAATTATGTGCTAATTTTCTCTTTTGGACAACTATGCAGATCACTAGTCTATCTTTAAATTTCAAAATATGACTGTCAATAATATCAGCAAATGAGGGAAAACAAAATCCAAGCTCCCAATCTTTTAAAATATTTATTTATTTATTTGGCTGTGCCAGGCCTTAGTTGTGGTACGCACGATCTTTAGTTGAGGCATGTGACTGTAAGTTGCAGCATATGGTATCTAGTTCCCTGACTATGGATCGAACCCAGATCTCCTGCATTGGGATTTTAGCCACTGGACCACCAGGAACTCCCAAAGCTCCCAGTCTTGACCATCTTATTTCTTTCCATATGTTGGTGATTCTTGCATCAGTTTTGAATGGATACTTCAAAAGATGTTTTGTGTGATGTTTCCTCCAGTTAGCCAGCAGGTGACAACAGCAGTATTTGTTAGTACTGTCTCAGCAAAGGGCCATGAGGGAAACCTGATCAGAAAGGAAGAACAAAACTATCCCATGGCCCTGTATTCCTTATTCCTCACCTTAAAGTGCCATAACTGCTTGAATTCCTCTGAGATAAAGGCAATGTGCCTGACAACTTGTAGGAAAATTGCAGGCACAGTCTACAGAGCTCCATGAGTAGGCAGAGGAGTTGTCATTTGTGTAGAATGCCTCACAAATGATATTTGGATAGATTGTTTGAGGAATGATTTCTGATTGCTGATACAATTTACTACATCTTATTCATTTCTTAAAATCATGAGAGACAGAAGTAAGAATATAGCAGAGGGTTAAATGTGAAGAGTATTCTTATATAAGAAAATTTGCACAAATGCTTGAAGTATTGATTATATAAATGTGCAGAAATTTCTCCCCACCCATTAAATAAAAGAAAAATAAGAAGGATGCTGAACACATCACTGCTATTTAGAGGAAAATGAGTTCCAAATTGAGGAACAACTCCCTTTTTAAAAATTATGATAAAGGGGATGAAAGAATCCTAAAATTTTAATTGTTATCTACAGAACAACATACTTATATCTGAGGATAGACAAAACAGTAAATAAAAATGCTATAAAAAGTTGAAATAAGAAATAATTGTTTTTAAGAAACATTAAGAAATAAGAAATAATATTAATAGAAGAAACAATGCTTTAGGACCATATTAAAGCAAAGGATATTAACAATGGGAAGAATATTCTATTAGCTTGGTAGGCACCAGGACAGACGGCTGAAAGGAACTGTGTTTTGGAGACTGCAGAATTTTTGGCTTGATCTTTAAGAACAAAATATAAATATCATTCTTCAGTCATTGTTTTTCTTTCAAATACAGAATTAAGTTAGAGTAACCCCTTGAACTTTCTTCCTAAATGATTTTTTTTTTAAATTTCACACTGTTCTAAGTTTTAGAAAACTTCATAAATAATGAAAGCAAAAGAAAAAAATCAAAGCATGATTCAGATTTTTCAAAAATTGATAAGGTCTTTAAATTTTAGATTGTCAACTTAAGAAACAGAATTCAATGTAATGAAGTTAAAAATAGCACAAATTGAGTCAAAGCTAAAGTTCATCAAACTTAGGAAGAGTATTAGCCTGCAGGTGAGCATTTCCAATAGGACAGCTGGAGTAGGAGTGAAGAACAGTCATCATAAATTCCTTAGGTAAAATAAATAGGTCTTAGTAAACAAGTGGCTGTCTGGTCATGTACAAGAACACTTGGAAGGTGATCAATTATAATGACTATACAAAAACTTAGGTGCATACCTGAATGAAGATTGAAGTATCTTTTAATAATGAAACAAAATTTAATGCTAAAATAAAATCTAAAGGGTGTCCTAAAATGGTCATCAGTAGGAAAAATTATGTTTTCCAGAATGATTCATGACATAAAGCCACGTTGGCTTTGTTTTTGAAGAATGTTGATTTGATGTGGAGATGGTTTGATGCATTCCTCTGAAACTGTATGTGTGTTTGCAAGATGTGAAAGAGCATCATTATAACTGTCCCATGATTTACAGGGCTATTTTGGATACTACTTTTTAAATTGGTTTCCAGTGATTTTGGAAGAAAGTTCCACTGTATATGAGCTTTGGAGCTTTGACCCCTGTGGATTTTCCCCACTGGAATTCAATAAAATGTAACTGAATTAAAATGGGTGAATCCACAGTGTCAATTGCTGGCTCTCAGGTTAAAAAAGTTTCATTTTTCAGGCACGTATCTCGACAAGTTGCTGAGTCCAGGACCCAGGCTTTTAGAAAGGAGTGCCGTACCAATAAACACCTGTGTGCATTAATAAACAGTAAAATAACTACAGTAGTGAAATAGCATTTAATTTTACAAACAGTAGAAAAACTCAACATATTTCTATTCTAGCACACAGGATGTGGCCTACTTCTTTAAAATGTCAAGCATAGAGACACAGATTTTATTTAAAGAACACAGAAACACTTCGTTCCTTCTTTGATGGACTCAAGGATATAGTCTTTCCTCATCAGGGAAAAGATAAGTTTGATGCTGTTTTCTGAATGGTTATATGAACATAATAGGGTTGTCATAGGGTATCAGGGAGCTCTCAAAGGCATTATCTCATTTCCTCATTATAAGCAAATATGATAAGACATATAAAACTCAGAAAGGGTAAGTGTAAACCAAGATTTTCTTCTGTACATTTTTTTTAACCATTAAATAATGCAATAGCTAAGAACTATTTTCTGCATCACTCTGCAGGTTCTAGCTAGGCATGCATGGTTCCTGGCTTAAGATGAACAGGCTTTTTCTTCATATATGTACATATATGCATATATCTACATTTATAAGGGGGAAAATATTTACATAACCCTTTACTTACATTTGTATCTATATGTTTATTAATGTAAAATGCACATAAAAATTAAAACTAACCAAGGAGATAATAAAGTTATCATCCTTGAGTTTTGTTACAACATACTTTTTGAAGTTATCATTAAACTTTAGAAAGTCAAACAAAATGACATTAATTAAAATATTTTAAAATGAGATAAAAATCTACCTAAAAAGAATGCTTTTAATTTTGTTCTGCTCCAAGTTAGTTTGTTTAAAAGTTGATTAGGTTTGTGGAAGTCTGAATTTGCAAACAAAATATAAAATGGGTACTTTTTTTAGAAACCATTTCTATTGGCGGTAGAAGACCAAAAGTTGTGTGAGTGTTCTATTTTAATTTCTATAAATTTGGAACAGTCCTAAAAGGTTTTAAAAAGAAGAAATCACAGATTAGTTTTATTTTTTCTTTTTAACTATTGAGTTGAAAAGCTCTTAACAAAAGTTTTACACAATGAATTGTCTATTTTGCCATCAAGTCAAAATTATCGACTTTGATACCACTCACTTTTCCTCTCTGGGCAAGTATATAGCATTTTTGTTTGTACTCTGTCATTTGTTTTCTTTTTTGGGATTTAAAACTATGTCATTTACTCACATAATTGCTCCTCTCATGGTCATATCTTTATTCCTTGCTTTTGAGAAAGCCATGCTATTTATTTCTCCTCTTTCTTGTCCCATAGGTGAGTCACCTAGCTTATTTGAGCTAAGTGTCCATATCTATAAAGTGAAAAAGTAGACAAGATATTCTTTATGATTCATTCTAATTTTGAACTTTACGCAGTTTAAGAGAAAATCTGAAAAGTCATACAATATGATGTAATATTAGAAGGCAAGGACAAGGAAAGTTTCTTTTTCATTATTTGCAAAACGTGCCTAGACATAATTCCCTGCCTGATATTTTATATCACAGATACGTTCACATTGCGAATGTGAGAGAGAGAAATGGTGAAGCAGAGAAATAGTGAGGCAGGTGCAGAGAGACAGAGAAGGGTCTACTGGACATTTATGGTTTACATATGTATTAGAGGTGGTAGTTAAGTGCTATGACACCTGCAAACACCCCACTAGCCTCTCCTCTCTCTGTTAAAAGCAGCTCAATGCTTTCAGGTACCCTGGGGAAAAACAAACAAATAAAAACTTTGGCATTGCCCTTGCCTCCTCTGTCTTTCACTCCCCAGAGCAAATCTGTCAGCAAATCCTGTCAGCCCTACCTTTAAAATAGAGTCAAAATCTAATCTTTTTTCACTACTCACACTACCAATAGGCTACTATCATGTCTAATCTAGATTATGGCAGTAGCTTAACTGGTATCCTCATTTCCGGACCTTGTTAAAACAGAAATCAGATCCTTTCAGTGAGTTTTAACCTCAAAGATGTTCCATCTGATTCAGAGTAAAATCTGATGTCATAACACGATTTATGAGGCCCTTGACAACTTGCAGGCCTCTTCCAATGCCTTCCCTCTCACTGTGCACTGAGTTCTGGACACACTCACCTCTTTATAGTCCTCTTAAAACAGCAGGGACTTCATTGGTGGTCCAGTGGTTATGAATCTGCTTGGCAGTGCAGAGGACACACAGATTCAATCCCTCCTCCAGGAAGATTCCACATGCCTCAGGGCCCAAGAACCACAACTCCTGAGCCTGGGCCCTAGAGCCTGAGAGAATGAGAATCTGCCCACGAGAATGAGAAGAATTTGCAGGGCAACTACAGAGTAGCTCCTTCCCTCTGCAACTAGAGAAAGCCTGTGCACAGCAATGAAGATCCAGCACAGCCAAAAATAAAAACTAAGGAAAAAAAAAAAACAAAAAAAAAACCCAAACCAGCAGGCAGACTCTGACATGAGACTTTTGCAATTAATGTCCCCTCTGCCTGGAAAGCTCTTCTCCTAGATAGCCACATGGCTAGCTTCCCCATTCTTTTCAGATCTTGATTCCAAATTTAACTTCTAAACTGAGACCCTTCTTGACCATCCTGCCTAAATTTCATCCCATCTCAACTTGCACCCTTACTTCTCCCCACTCCTCCCCCCATATATACATCACACTTTCCTTTCTGTCTTTTATTTTTTTAGCACTTATCAGTATCTAACATATTGCTTACTATTATGTATTTTAATTATTTTTTTTAAAATTCTGTGACACCTCATTAGAATGTAAGCTTGGTAAGGCAGGGATTTGAGTCAGTTTTGCCCATTTCTCTATCATTAGTACCAAGAACTGTGCCTGGCACATAATCCTCCATAAGTATTTGTTGAATTGAATTACATTGGATGGAACAAAGAATGGAAACTGTGAATTATGCTCCAGATAGAAAATTAGGAGTATGAAGGCCATTGCTTGGTAAAGAAAAATATGTATAAACTACTTGGGAGTACGAACCCACTTTGGAGGTTCATTCAGTGGTCTCAAGTTACAAATGAGAAAACTGTGTCCAGAGCAGTTAAGGTCACAAGGACAGTTAGTTGAAGACCATAGGGCTAGAAGTCTGATCTTTAAACCATCCTATTCCAGGACACTTCCTAGAGATACAAACCATTTAATCACCAAGTTTAACCAGGACAAAACACAATCAAGATAAAAAGGATTTTTTCTGCTTGCCTCGATTGCTACCAAACCTATCAAGTTATCATTAGCCATAAAAATGTTGGATAATATCTGCTAATTATAATAATAATATCCCCTTAATAAGAATTAACATTGCATAAAACATAAAAACACATTGAAAACTCTCAAACAAAAAGCAATAGCAAATTACTATTGCAATTGCAATAGCAATCAATAGCAAATTGCTATTGCAAAAAAGCAATAGCAATCAATATGGTATGGAAAGTGGGTAGAGGTGTAGATGATAAGAGTGGCAGAATGTTGACAATTAATAGAAATAGGTGATGGCTAAATGGGCTTCCCAGGTGGCACTAGTGGTAAAGAACCCACCTGCCAATGCAGGAGATGCAAGAGACACAGGTTCAATCCCTGGGTCAGAAAGATCCCTTGGAGGAGGGTATGGCAACCCACTCCAGTATTCTTGCCTGGAGAATCCCATCGACAGAAGAGTCCAGCAGACTACAATCTATGGGGTAGCACAACACACACACACACACACACACACACACACACACACACACACACACGTCCGTTTACTTTCTCTTTACTTTAAAATTTCTATAATTAAAGTTTAAACATTAAAAATAAATTAGAAACAAATCTCAAATTCCAACTCATTTTTTTTTTCTAAGTCCTTTAAAAAATAGTTAGAACCAAATCAGTAACCATTTGCTTCATTCTCTGCTTCTTTGTGTGTGTGCTCAGTTGTGTCTAGCTCTTTGCGGCCCTATGGACTATAGCCTGCCAGGCTCTTCTGTCCATGGAATTTTACAGGCAAGAATACTGGAGTGGGTTGCTATTTCCTACACCAGGGGATCTTCCAGACTGTTTCTGACCTTGGCAGGCAGATTCTTTACCACTGTGCCACCTGGGAAGCCCCCTCTCAGCCTCTTTATCTTCTCTTAATTCAAGAATACAGAATCCTATTCTCCTACCTGTCATGTTGGGGCAAAGTAAATTCTGAAGGACCCCACATAAGCTTGACACTGTAGTGGTCCCCTTGAGAGTGGTGCTCCATGAAGTCAAGTGTACTTACAGTTCATGGAATCAGATCCCCATTCTTTACTAAAAGAGGAACCTGTACATTTCTTTCCCTCCCCTAATTTAGAGGCAAAAGGGTAATAAAAATGTATATGTGGCATAGTTAATTTTTTTGGTACTGAAGAAGAATTTCTCCTCTATGGATTATCACTTACATAATCAATATAATCTTATCTATTCTAAATTCCTAGCTTTTCATCTTTTGATTTGAGACCAACCAAAATTCACTTTCAACTTTCCTATAGATTACAGATTACTTCATTGATGATTTTCATTTTATTTGTTTTATTTTTAATTCTCCATATTTTTATTTTAACTTTAGGACTCTCCAGCTATATAGAATTTCACAAGTTCCCTTCATTTTACCCTTGACTGCTCTTTCTCTGCATTCTCCTAGTCTCTTCATTTTTTCGTTTTCCTTATCGACACCTATCTTTACCTATCATGAAAAAAAGTATAATTTCATCTAGTGTATATGACTCATAGATGTATAATCCAGTTCAAATTTTTATAATTCAGGACTAAACTAGGAAAGTGCTAAACTTCACACTTTTCTACTAAGGGAATCACTTTTCCCTTGGGAAGGCCTCTAGCTATAACTCTACTTAAGTCTTCTTTCATCTTGCTACTTGAATATAGTCATGATGTCCCTTGAAATATCCCTATATGATGTCATTCCCTGATTAAAGCCCTTCACAATTGCCCTGTTGCAGTTGAGGCAAAATCCAGCTCTTCTTTCTCAGAGGCCACGTAAGATTTGGTTTATCTGCTTCTGTAGCCCTATGGGAGATCTCACTGGCCTTCCCTCAATTCCTTCCGAACTCCTACCTATGGTCACTTCTCTACAGGTCCTCTGTCTCAGCCCTTCATTGATTTACTTCTTAGCACCAACAACAGATTACTTTTATATTTTTATTCATTTGTGTGCTTTCACTTAAAAATCTACTTTCACTATATTGTGAGCTCCTAAAGGACTAAAATCTCCTATTTGGCCACTATTCTCTCCCTAAGCTTTTATAAAAACTAGGATACAATGGTTAGGAGGAACATTAATTTGAGCTATATAAGTCTCACAAATATATATTTGGTTTATTCTTTCTTCATCTCAGGGAAATAAGAAGCCTTTCCATTTTGGTTAATAACAAAGTCCTAGTCATCTTAAATCTTAGAATTCTGGGTTTTGTTTGCCTTTCTATTTGTTCATGTGTTTGTTTTGCTATCACTAAGCTTGTCAAACTGACATTTCTACATGTGTCCCTGAGCCTCTTAACATCAGAAACTGCTAGGTTGTAAGATGTTACAGTTATATACCAGTCAACTATACACACAGTCACAAAATGGCTGCCTTACTTAGTCAAGTCTGAGATATTATATGAAGCCTCACTCCTTTAAAAATATCTGCTCCAATTTTATTTTATTAGAATTCCTCCTTTGAGGTTAGGTGCTGCCTGTAAAAAGTAGAGGAATAAGGCACAAAAGATTCACAAAACTGCAAGAAGCTCCCTGATGAAAATTAGTTAACAGATCACATTGCTCTCTTAAAACTCAGTGTCATCATACTTAACAATAACAAGACCAACAAGAGTATGAACAATAACAAAGTTTACACTGAGTATTTGGTATATTGGTACTATGTAACCAAAGTTATAAGGTAAACATTATTTTGCACATTTTACAGAAAAATAAATTAAACCTTAAGGAATAAAATGACTTGCCCAAGGTCTTTCAGCTAACTTGGTATTTGAACTTGGTTTCAAACTCAAGTCCTAGCCAAACATCATGTCATAGCAGTCTATAAAAGTATGAGATTAGATGAATTAATCTCAGAAAAAGCAATGATTCTATAAATACTAATCAACTTTTCGCTGTAGGCAAAAATGGTGTGATGAGAGAAAATAACAGGTCTGAAGATAACAGAATGCTATGGCATAAACCTCTGCAGAGAAATTCCTCCATGATATGAAAATGGGCAAAGGATAGGTAAAGGCAACTCATACAAAAAGGAATACTAATGGATAAAAATAGTTTATATTTACTAAAAATTAAAGAGATAAAGTGATAATATTTTCTGTTTTTCAATTTTCAAAACTGCGGAGGATGTTAATTATTTTTCTTATCAGTTCAGTTCAGTTGCTCAGTAGTGTCCGAGTTTTTGCGACCCCATGGACTGCAGTACGCCAGGCTTCCCTGTCCATCACCAACTGCCACAGCTTACTCAAACTCATGTCCATCAAGTCGGTGATGCCATCCAAGCATCTCATCCTCTGTCATCCCCTTCTCCTCCCTCAATCAATCTTTCCCAAGATCAGGGTCTTTTCAGATGAGTTAGTTCTTCGCATCAGGGGGGCAAATGTATTGGAGTTTCACTTCATCATCAGTCCTTCCAATGAATATTCAGGACTGATTTCCTTTAGGATGGACTGGCTGGATCTCCCTGCTGTCCAAGGGACTCTCAAGAGTCTTCTCCAACGACAGTTCAAAAGTATCAATTCTTCGGTGCTCAGCTTTCTTTAGAGTCCAACTCTCACATCCATACATGACTACTGGAAAAACCATAGCTTTGACTAGAGGGACCTTTATTGGCAAAGTAATGTCTCTGCTGTTTAATATGCTGTCTAGAATGTTCATAACTTTTCTTCTAAGAAGCAAGTGTCTTTTAATTTCATGGCTGCAGTCATCATCTCCAGTGATTTTGGAGCCCCATAAAATAAAGTCTGCCACTGTTTCCAATGTTTCCCCATCTATTTGCCATGAAGTGATGGGATCAGATGCCATGATCTTAGTTTTCTGAATTTTGAGTTTTAAGCCAACTTTTTCACTCTCCTCTTTCACTTTTCTCAAGAGGCTCTTTAGTTCTTCTTCACTTTTGGCCAAGGGTGGTGTTATCTGCATATCTGAGGTTATTGATATTTCTCCCTACAATCTTGATTCCAGCTTGTGCTTCATCCAGTCCAGCATTTCTCATGACTTATTTAACTTATATACTGTATATAAGTTAAATAAACAGGGTGACAATATAGAGCCTTGACGTAGTCCTTTCGCAATGTGGAACCAGTCTATTGTTCCATATTCAGTTTTAACTGTTGCTTCTTGACCTGCATATGGATTTCTCAGGAGGCAGGTCAGGTGGTCTGGTAGTCCCATCTCTTTAAGAATTTTCCACAGTTTTTTGTGATTCACACAGTCAAAGGCTTTGGCATAGTCAAGAAAGCAGAAGTAGATGTTTTCCTGGAACTCTCTCTCTCTCTTTTTTTTTTTTATGATCCAATGGATGTTGGCAATTTGATCTCTGGTTCCTCTGCCTTTTCTAAATCCAGCTTCAACATCTGGAAGTTCACAGTTCATGTACTGTTGAAGCCTGTCTTGGCGAATTTTGAGTATTACTTTGCTAGCGTGTGAGATGAGTGCAACTGTGCAGTAGTTTGAACATTCTTTGGTTTTGCCTTTCTTTGGGATTGGAATGAAAACTGACCATTTCCAGTCCTGTGGCCACTGCTGAGTTTCCCAAATTTGCTGGCATATTGAGTGTAGCACTTTCACAGCATCATCTTATAGCATCTGAAGTAGCTCAACTGGAATTCCATCACCTCCACTAGCTTTGTTCACAGTGATGCTTTCTTTCTAAGGCCCACTTGACTTCACACTCCAGGATGTCTGGCTCTAGGTGAGTGACCACACCATCGTGATTATCTGGGTCATGAAGATCTTTTTTATACAGTTCTTCTGTGTATTCTTGCCACCTCTTCATAATATTTTCTGCTTTTGTTAGGTCCATACCATTTCTGTCCTTTATTGTGCCTATCTTTGCGTGAAATGTCCCCTTGGTATCTCTAATTTTCTTGAAGAGATCTCTATTCTTTCCTATTCTATTGTTTTCCTCTATTTCTTTGCATTGATCATTGAGTAAGGCTTTCTTATCTCTCCTTGCTATTCTTTGGAACTCTGAATTCAAATGGATATATCTTTCCTGTTCTCCTTTGCCTTTCAGTTCTATTCTCAGCTATTTTAAGGGCTCCTTAGAAAATCATTTTGTCTTTTTGCATTTCTTTTTCTTGGGGATAGTCTTGATCACTGCCTCTTATACAATATCATGACCCTCCATCCATAGTTCTTCAGGCACTCTGTCTATCAGATCTATTATCTTGAATCTATTTGTCACTTCCACTGTATAACTGTAAGGGATTTAATTTAGGTCATATTGAATGGTCTAGTGGTTTTCCCTACTTTCTTCAATTTAAGTCTGAATTTGGCAATAAGGAGTTCATGATCTGATCCACAGTCAGCTCCCAGTCTTGTTTTTGCTGACTGTATACAGCTTCTCTATCTTTGACTGCAAAGAATATAATCAGTCTGACCATCTGGTGATGTCCACGTGTAGAGTCTTCTCTTGTGTTATTAGAAGAGGGTGTTTGCTATGACCAGTGCATTCTCTTGGCAAAACTCTGTTAGCCTTTGACTTGCTTCGTCTTGTATAGAAATTGCCACTTACAGAAATTGCTGAGAAACAGGCACTATTGCTAAAAGTAAAATTTAGTAAATTTTTCTGTAAGACATTTTGGCATTAGAGATGAAAAGCCTGAGATTATACATCTTCTCTTGTGGAAATTTATCTTAAGAATATTTAAATTGGATATAAACATGTATATATGTGTATCACTACAGCATGACTTGTAATAGCTAACCTTTAGAAACAACATGGATATGTTAAAAAAAAAACAAAACAAAACAGGGAACTGTTAAATTACTATGCAACATCCCTAAAATGAAAAATTACATAATTATGAAAATTATATATTATGAGAAATTACCCCCAATATTATTCTTCAAAATAAAATATTTCACATCAAATTTTCACAATGATTATCTCTTCATGGGTGGATTTATACTGAATTATTTTCAACATTGTATATTTCTGGATTTTATAAATTTTCCACAGAAAACATATTGCTAACTAACAAAGTGAGTCAGAATTTTTTAATTAGAACAGTTTAAAAAGATACTAACCCCACACTAGGCTAAACTAAGTCATTAGGAATAAACCTATAAGAAATATTATAGATATAGAAATAACTATAAGAAACATTCAGTTCAGTTCAGTTCAGTCACTCAATTGTGTCTTTGTGACCCCATGGACTGCAGCCCACCAGGCTTCCCTGTCCATCACCAACATTAAGAAACATTAGAGAAAACATACAGAACACTGAACACATGAGGGTTAAGTTTGAATGCTGACTATCTTTTGCTGAGTAATTTTCAGTGACTGACTTATTTACAAGATTATGATAATATTACATCCTTGGGTTTATACAAGGAATTACTAGAATGGTATATGAAACTTTTACATCACGATCACGTTGGAAACATTGTCTATCACATAGTTTCTAGACTTAAAATACTTGGAAATGAATTACACTGTGTATATTTTACTTCTACCACTTTACATGAACAACACCTTATATAATTATCAACAGCTACACTTTTTAATAGTAGGTGAGCTGTACTATAATGACACAACTACAGAATTTCATCAAAGGAGGACAGAAGAAACAAGGAGCTCAGACTAGAAACAAGTGTGGGAAGAGGGCTGTGGTTAAAGAGACTGGGAAGAAAATATTTTGTGCCCTCAAATCGTCACTTTGAACTCTATGTACTCAAGTATGAAGTCATTACATTAAGTACAGATTGAGATTTTCTTTTGAAGTTTTTGATGGCTTGTTTACTTTTTACATTTCTCATTGCGCATTGCTTAAATAACCAAACCTATTATACAGAGTGAAGTAAGCCAGAAAGAAAAACACCAATACAGTATACTAACGCATATATATGGAATTTAGAAAGATGGTAACGATAACCCTATATGCGAGACAGCAAGAGAGACACAGATGTATTGAACAGTCTTTTGGACTCTGTGGGAGAAGGCAAGGGTGGGATGATTTGAGAGAATAGCATTGAAACATGTATATTATCATATGTGAAACAGATCACCAGTCTAGGTTCGATGCATGAGACAGGGTGCTCAGGGCTAGTGCGCTGGGATGACCCAGAGGGATGGGATGGGGAGGGAGGTGGGAGGGGGCTCAGGATGGGGAAAACATGTACACCCATGGCTGATTCATATCATTGTATTGCAAAACCATTACAATATTGTAAAGTAATTAGCCTCCAATTAAAATAAATAAATTAAAAAAAAAGATAGTGTGGGGACTTTCCTGGGGTCCAGTGGCTAAGACTCCACCTGATCCCAGTGTAGGGGGCCCAGGTTCAATCCCTAGTCAGGGAAATAGAGCCCACAGGCCACAGCTAAGAGTTCACACGCTGCAACCAAATAAATAAATATTAAAACCAGAAAAAAATAGCCAAACTCACAAATATTGATATTTTACTGAGGATTGCACAAGCAAAAAGGTTAACTGAAAAAAAAGAAGTAATTTTTATAGATTGAAAGAACAATAATAAATACACTAATCCAACGTAACCACTCTATAGTTCTGTAGGTCCGAACTACAAAACAGGCGTGAGAGGATTTGAGACATGAAAATATGCCTGAGTTAGAATTTGCTCCTTAAGACAGATTCTAGAATCATATTGTGATGTTAGTCTGTCAGATCAGCAATATAAATGGCTCCTTGTCTCTCAGGCACATGGGACAATTCCCAGTTCTTTTTGGTTTTAGGTGCACCTATCTGTTTTCCTTTGACGAAATTCACGGAAGCATCATGTGTCACTTTTAGGCAGCTTTAAGAGCTGGTATACAATTTGTATATCCTCTCTTTCTCCCTCTGCCATTATGTCCAACAAAGATCCAGATGGTAGCAGCTCAATCCACTAGCATCTCAGAGAGGAAAATAAAGAAGAGTGTCTACCTGATTTTTGATGGACATGAACTATTTTAAAGCAATGTTTTTCAACTAGGGGCAATCACTCCCCCATCCGTTATCCTGCCACCAAAGGACATTTGGCAATGTCTGGCAACTTTTAGTTGCCACAACTTACATGGTGTGTGTTAACAGCATATAGTGGGTAGAGGCCAGTGATGCTGCTAAACATTCTACCTGCACAGAACAACACCCGACAATGAAGAATCACCCAAACCAAACTGTATACAGTATTAAGTGTGAAAAATCCTGTTTCAAATCATGGAGATAAAAGGAATTTTGTCACTACAACATAATCTAGGATATTCTGACTGATAGAATATTTCCAATATTTTGAAATCTATTAACATAATTTGATCATAATGATAGGGCAAAAAAGAAAAAATGTGATCATCTCAATACATTTAGAAAACATGTTTGATAAAAATTCTATATTTGTTAGTAATAAAGGAAAGGATAGCTATTTTTGTAATATCTTATTTGAATATCACAAAAACAAATTCCTCAAAACAAATGCTAAAATTATGATTCATACTTAGTCAGTAAAATGAGCCCGTAAGACCAAAATTTAGAAATAATTGACAATGGTCCCTCCCTGACTTTAGATGATTTGACTTCCAATTTTTGACTTTTTTATAATGATGTAAAAGCAATACACATTCAGCAGTAGCATACTTTAAACTCTGAATTTTTATCTTGTCTTTGGGTAGTAACATGCAGTGTATACTCTAGAGATGCTAGAAGCAGCAGTGAGCCACAGCTCCCAGTTAGTCATGAGATCACAAGAGTAAACAACCAATATACTACAAACCATCCCGTACCCAAACAACCATTCTGTTTTTCACTTTCAAGACAGTATTAAAAAAAAAGCCTACGTGCGATATTCAATACTTTATTATAAAATGGACTTTGTGTTAGATGTTTTTGCTCAACTGTAGGCTGATGTAAATGTTTTGAGCATGTTTAATGCAGGCTATGGAGAAGGCAATGGCAACCCGCTTCAGTACTCTTGCCTGGAAAATCCCATGGACGGAGGAGCCTGGTAGGCTGCAGTCCACGGGGTCGCTAAGAGTAGGACACGACTGAGCAACTTCACTTTTGCTTTTCACTTTCATGCACTGGAGAAGGAACTGGCAATCCACTCCAGTGTTCTTGCCTGGAGAGTCCCAGGGACGGGGGAGCCTGGTGGGCCGCCGTCTATGGGGTTGCACAGAGTTGGACACGACTGAAGTGGCTTAGCAGCAGCAGCAGCAATGTAGGCTAGGATCAACTATGATGCTTGGTGGTGGTTTAGTTGCCCAGTTATGTCTGACTCTTGAAACCCCATGGACTGTAGCCTGCCAGGTTCCACTGTCCATGGGATTTTCCAGGCAAGAATACTGGAGTGGGTTGCCATTTCCTTCTCCAGGAAGTCTTTCCAACCCAGGGACCAAACCCAGGTCTCCTGCACTGCAGGCAGATTCTTTACCAACTGAGCTACAGGGAATTCTAAGTGTACTAAGGGCACTTTTGACTTTCAATTTTTTCAGCTTATGATGTGTTTACTAAGACAAGTCCATTTCTAAGTCAAAGACCATCTGCAGTTGTTTAGTTGGCAATGATATATAACATATATATATATATATTTTTTTTTGCTTCAGGAAGTATATGCTCATATCCATTAATAAAATCAATAAACATCTTTTGGGATGTTTGGGATGAACTAGTGTGTTTTATCTTCTCTTTGCAGTTTTAAATTAAGGTTTTTTGAAAAGTGAATTTATTACAACAGCTGTGCCCTATAATTAAACTAGAAGCTACTTACAACTAAAAAACACAAGGCATTGGATAATATAATATTCTGAAATGTGGGTGCCTTTCTGCTTATAGCTTGTGAACTACACAGTTTATAACCTTTCTTATACTGACAGGTCCCCTTGGTAATGATCAAAAATTGAAATTACAACTGGCTAAGAACTGAAGGAAGTGAGGATTCGTAGACTCTGCTAATTCTACTGGCAACATTACTTTCTTAATACTGGGGTGATGGCTCAGCTGAGCTTGTTGGGAGTTGTATTTTGAGAATTCCATTTATTCTCAGGAGCTCAGCAAAGGAACTCTTAGTGAAATAAAAGAGCAAGAGATACTTAAGGACAAGAAATTACCATGGAAACTGCCCTTCTCCCCTCCATAATTTACCATTGAAATATTGTGTGGTCATAAAATTATCAATGGAAACTTTTGAGGCAGACAACACAAATTTTGGAAGTAGTTCAAATGTCATTGAGAAAAATAAAAATGTTTCCATTTGTTATTGATTTACCAGGGAAAAACATAGTTTCTTCAGCCTAGATTTTAATGATTTCATTTTAAGAAGTCTTTACTTAGTTCAGTTCCCCTTAAAGGAATATTTGGATCTTGAATTTTAAGATAATTTGTTTTTTCATACTTAGGAAATTATAAACATCATGCATTTGTATGCATTTCCTTTAATGATCATTTTGTGTTTCATGGAAAAAAAATGTCTTCTAGAAGTAAAACTCTTTTTGATAACACAGAAACTACTGAAATAAAAGGATGCCTTATGTTGTCTATGCATATAACTTGGATTTAGGAGCATAGTGAGCCAAAGTCCAGGTTCATCTGTATCACAGAACAATGCAAACACAACCTATCTTGGACAATGACCAACCTAATAACTATTTTTTTTTTCCTTTAACATATTGTGAAGAAGGTCTAGAAATTCTAAATTTCAGAGTGGATCAATAGGGATTCAGAATTTGGCTTCAGGAACTGTGATGCTCTAATCTCAGGTATAAAAACAGAGAATGGGGCATTTTATTTCTGTGATTTCTTGTGTTTTGCTATTTGTGTGAATGAATTTTTAAAAGCATCTCTGAAACTTATTTCAGTAATTTTGCTTCATAATAAAAGAAATAGAAAGTTTCAGATATGTTAGTCACTGATGAGTATAAACTAGTGAGTATTTATTATCAACATACAGGGAAATGTTTATAAGGTTCAGATGTATTATGGTTACATCCTTGCTACCTATCATGTATGTTTTATCCAAATTGCCAGGGAACAGCTTCATTCTTCACCTATGATAATTGCTTAATATAAAATTCACAGCCTGCAATCTGTGCTGTCAATAAACCAATAAATAGTTGTAGAAACTGCTAAATGCATTTCTATGATCACTGATTCACCTTATGGAGGATATTACTCTGAAGAGATTTCAATCATCCAATTTTGTATCAATCAGAGCACTACAATGACTAGTTGATTCAGTTTATGCATTGTTTCAAACAGAAAAAAAAATGTGAGTTATTCTTGTCATGTTAACAACCACAAAATTAAGCCAAGCAGAAAACAAAATAGGTTTATTTATTTATTTATTTTTTTTGTAAACGGATTCATTGGTCATTCATGTACATTTGGCTTCTTGGGATGGTACAAACAAAAATGGACCTGTTGGGCTGTATGCCCTTGCTGCTCCTTGTTATTTTTTTTTCATTTTGTTTCTTTTCCTTATTCTTCTCTTTGAAATTGGTCTTATGAACTTTAGGCTTCATAGTGAATATTGAATAAGAGACCACAATCATTTTGTCATATCCCATTTGAGAAAGACCGATGACTTTCTTTGACATGCAGGGACCAAGTTATGAAAGAATAATTCTGTTTCTGAATTGTACACAGTAAAATGGGCAGTCAGAAGGCTGTACAATGTTCATAGTGAGCTCACTTTACTCATTCTTACTCCAACCAGGCAAATCTAATGTGCAGTATGAGCAAATCTGCTGCTGCTGCTAAGTCGCTTCAGTCGTGTCTGACTCTGTGCGACCCCGTAGATGGAAGCCCACCAGGCTCCCCTGTCCCTGGGATTCTCCAGGCAAGAACACAGGAGTGGGTTGCCATTTCGTTCTCCAATGCATGAAAGTGAAAAGTGAAAGTGAAGTCGCTCAGTCGTGTCCGACTCTTAGCGTCCCCATGGACAGAAAATCCTCTGTCTATGGGATTTTCCAGGCAAGAGTACTGGAGTGGGGTGCCATTGTAAATCTACTGGGCTGCAAATTTATATTACAGTCTGGCAGATGAATTCTGAAGGACTGTCAAATATCTTCTCTCCCCTTATAGTTACTAGTTTGGAAGATGATCAAGAAAGAAGAGACAGAGATGATGCTTTTCCAACTGGAATTTCCATGTTTCCTGGATGACTACTACAGTGCCCAGCTTAGGTTCCCTTTACGGGGTCTACAAAATAGTTGAGGGTTAATAATAGCAGTTGTGGCCCAGCTGGTAAAGAATCTGCATGCAGTGTGGGAGACCTGAGTTTGGTCCCTGGGTTAGGAAGATTCCCTGGAGAAGGGAGAGGCTACCCACTCCAGTATTCTGGCCTGGAGAATTCCATGGACTATACAGTCCATGGGGTTGCAAAGAGTTGGACATGACTGAGCGACTTTCACTTTCAATGACAGCAGTGACTTTTAAAATGTACTCTTTAATTGATCAAGACAGACCCTCATCTGTCTTTGTTGGTGCCCCTTCTATACCTTGTACATGTTTTGCTGATTATGTGCTTCATATACAATAGCGCTGAGGAAACAGGCAGCGGACAATAAATGGGTTTAGATGTGCTTGTTGATAAGAGCTGTGCAAGGCAGCTGTGCAAGAGTCCGTGCAAGCAGTGCAAGGGCTACACTACACACTCTGGCAGAAACAGGCAGTACAAACAGAAGCATTGCCGGACATGGCCTTTTTGAGCACTAAAGATGAACTCTAATCCTGGAACCAGGGGAGAGTCCTCAATTCAGAACACAATGTGAACATCAAAACAATTTAATGAAAATGACTAAAGTTACACTTATTAAAGATTATTTTCTACATCACTGTATACAGCAGTGAAGAGATACTTCACTGGAAGTGAAAACCCCGTAAGGTATGAGGCTTAGGAGAGAGGTTTGTCCTAGTCTGTATTCTCTTCTGTGTGTGCTACATCACTGTTTTCCTGTGAGGTCTAATCTGAGGAAGGATGTTTGCTTCTCACGTCAGGGCACCAATCTTTGCTCTTTCTCTTCCTTAAAATTTAGTCTGAAAGTAGCAAGTCTTAAATTCTAGGAAATGCTTTGATACCATATGCTTCAGGTTGCTGACTGAAGCTGTGTGGTGCTGCTGCTCTCTGCCTTTCCTACTGAAGTATTTTGGATTTGAGCTTCTTCTGCCAATTACTAGGTCCCTGTGGGATCACCTTTTTCCATAGAACATTTTCTGAGTATTACAATCTGTGAAAAATATGTGCTACAAAACACCAGGATAGTTTGGAAAGCAGCATTCCTTGTGGGCAGAAGACATTTATTTTACTCTTAATATTTAGAACACTTGAAAATAGATCTTCCAATATACAGAAATATGAATGTCTTAACACTTTGTATGCAGTTCTATTTAAACTTGCTCCCAGCAGCTCTATGGAATGATGAATCTTTCTTTTTTTTTTTTAATTATTTATTTACTTTTGGTTGCGCTGGGTCTTCATTACTATGCATAGGCTTTCTCTAGTTGTGATAAGCGGGCTTCTCACTGCAGTGGCTTCTCTTCTTGCAGAGCACAGGCTCCAGGGTGCAAGGCCTCAGCAGTTGTGGTGCATGGGCTTAGTTGCCCCACAGCATGTGGAATCTTCCCGGACCAGGGATAGAACCTGTGCCCCCTGCATTGGCAGGCAGATTCTTATCCACTGTACCACGAGGGAAGTCCCTGATTAATCTTTCTATAATAAAATATTTTGAAGGTCCCACCACTATTTAGTTCATCCATAATCCATGGATCTAGAAACTCTATTATTCATGGATTCTGATTAAGCTCAGCAACAGTATGATCTAGAAAAAAATGGGCATTGGATCAGTCAGAGTAATCTATCTTTTATCACAAACAACCCCAAAATAGCAGTGGAATTAGGCAACAACAGCTTATGTGACATACAGTTTAATGTAGGTTTGCATGAGGGGTGAGTTTAGGGGAGGGGAGGAGGGATTATAATCTCATTAGTCATTCAGGGATCCAAGCCTCCCATATTGGGGTCCCCTCTCCTTTGCTCCCTTGTTATTCTTTCTATTCAGGTGAAGGTTTAATGGGGCAAGTCTGAACATGGCCATTATTTCAGCTCATAATCCATTATTCAAAACTGTCATCTCTGTGCCCAAGAAGAAATGGAGACTATGGATATTACTGATCACTAGCATTCATTCCCAGAGATGGAATGATTTACCATCACTGTCCCTGGACAAAAATGAAAGAATTGCTTTGTCTAGTATATCTTCACTTCTTTTCTTATCTGTAACACTGAATTTTGTATTCATATTTACACATATAAGTGATGTTATAACATTTCTCTGTAGATAATACATGAAAATGATTCTATTGAGTTCCATGCAATAGGACTTTATGTCATTTTCTTAATAAGAATAAAGATTTCACACTGACCCACCCATATTTCCTTGCTCAGTGTTTGCAATCAAGAACAGGCATTTACAATATGTTTATTGGAGTTTCAAGTTTAAGCTGAAGCAACAGAGAAAACTGAACTTACCTTCCCATGAATGGTATGGTCTAGCTAATGGCATTAAACTTAAGAGCTGTATTTAAGGATGTTAAACTATAAAATATACAAAAATTTTATATTATAAAATATACAATGACCTATAAAAATATAATTTCAGAGAAATCATGGAGCATATTTTGATTTTATCTATGGGATTCAATGTTTTACTTTTGAAGAATCTAAGCAATCGATAATATTTGATCATATTTGGGTCATTATACTAATAACTAAGAAAAATGAATGTATCTTTCTGAGTACTTTGTTTACAATTTGACAGGAAATTTAAGTACGAAGAATAATAGTTCCAAAGCAGATTTTCTTTCAGCAACAGGAATCTTCATAGTTTTATTTAGAAACAAGGAAATAGCAAATTGCTTGGTTTGAAGTATAGAGCTCCTAATCAGAAGGTAAGGACTCTATGTCCACATACAAGAATTGCTAGGTTTGGTTTTCCAGAGCAGAGACAAGAAAATTGAGTTGAGACAGCTTCAAAACTGTATTTAAAACTAGATTTGTAACTTGGCTTTTGCTACTGAAAATAATGCACATTTTGGTACTCAAAGGGAGATACAAGCTTTGAGGCCATCACTTTTCCCCTAACCATTATTGATGGTTCACTGTTTACCAACAACCAGAAGAGTGGATGAGAAAGGAAAGACATTTACCTCTGTCAGCCATGTAGGAACCAGAGAGGAAAACACATTGATACAATTGATACATACTCAATTCAAGCGATTAGTAAGAATGTTGTGGTATTACATAGGGATTATTTCACTAAAAGTTGTAAAGTTTGTCATTCAACATTTCATGTAATAGATTTTTAGAATAGTTCAAGAGAAAAATAGGAACTTCAGTTTGTTTGTTTGTTTTGTTTTTTTAAGGTAGCATTATTAAGCATTTTCTATGTGCCAGGCTCTGAGATCAGCCCCTTCTATTAGTGATCTTATTTATGACTCACAATCGTAAGCAGTAGATACTACAATTACCTTCTGTCTTTTAGTTATTGTTACCATTAAACTTGTTTATGTGCTTTATCACTAAATGTTTACTAGTGACCTAATATACACCAAACACTATGAAGTGCATAGAGGAAATGCTGAGGTACAAAAAATGTCATGACTAATAAAATTGCACATATCATCTTACTATATTATAGGGTTCATTTTGGATCATCCATCTTCAAGAGCTTTCTGCTTCTCCAGTTCAAGGTCTTTCTTTTCTCAGCCTCTTTCACAAACTTTCCCCTCCTCTGCAATGCTCTTTTCTGGACTCTTCCACATCTCAGATCTTAACTATCACTTCCTAAGAGAGATTATCCTTGACTCACCGATCTAATTTCAGTTGTTGAAGTCAATCTCTCTCATATTTCCTTTTTATTCTTCTTTATCCAACTTAATACAATGTATAACTGCATACTTACGAATATTTGCAACACCTGTGTTCCAAACTTGACCTTAATCTCCTTGAGGGTAAGAGCTGTGTCATTTAGGTTGTTACATGCAACTTTTAAGAGTCTGTATTTTGTTATAAATGCAAATGGAAGCCATTAAAGTGATTTAGCAGAGTAGTGAGATGGTCTTATCTATAAATAAAAGGACCTTTCCTGACTGCCATGATCCTAGGTGCCTTTGAATCTTTTCAGTGTAGCTTGGTTTTTGGTAAACCATTTTTCCAGTTTGTTATTTTTACTTTTAATATTTAGTTTTTTTACACATATATATGCTTATCACATATATATGTGGCTATACAGAACAGATCATCTTCAATTTACATGTGCAGTTTTAAAGTATGGTCTGTTCCTGCTTTAAAATAGCACTAACATACAACGACAAAAACAAGAACATATTTATCAGTCAAAAAGAGCTGAGTAACTGATGTCAGGAATTTTAGATATGTTCTACATAAAGTGTTAACTGCTAATAACAGCAAGGCAGGAAAAGAGTATTAAATGAAATATAACCAGGGCTGACATAATTAAGGGAAGAAAAAATATCAAAGCCAAAAAAAAAAAAAAAAAAACTTTGATGTTGTATGAAACTCAGGCTCTAGCAAATATAATATTGATGGATTGTATGGCTTTTCAAAATTTTTCATTCACAGTTAGATCCAAACTGAAAAAACAGCATTAAGGTCAGAAAAATCAGGAGGCTTGCATTTTTTTTCCAATGAGCAAAGTATTTTAAAGCATCCTCTAAGTGAGCAGTTCTTTTGTCATTTAGATCCCTGCTCACTGAACCAATTTCCTGTTTGGAGACTGAACCAAGGATTAGTTAAATTTGATTTGAAAAATGTCACTAATGAAACATCAGGAAAAGAGAAAAAGGAAATGCTGAAGCATGTGTTGAATAATATTTATGGCTTATATTTATGTATGTGACTCAGATACTTAACAGTAAATTCAATCCAAGTGAAAAAAGAAAATTACTACTTTCGGTGTGACCAAAAATTTACATAACATTTGCAGAAATTTATAAAACTCTAGACTTTTCCTTAAGTCTGTCGTTGAGAAGAAAGTCTAGTTAATAAAATATGACAAACCATCTAGTATTAAAATTATGATGGCTAAGACATGGAATAAGAAAGACAATCTTGCATCAAGCTTCAGTTATGTCATGTCCTATTACCAATTTCACATTACAGATTGAACTGAAATTATATAAATTATGCTCATGTATGTGCTAAACTCAGGAACTACTATGTCATACTTATACTGCATTTCTCACTGCATTTAGAATTCTTTCTGCTGCTGCTGCTGCTGCTACTAAGTCGCTTCAGTCGTGCCCGACTCTGTGCGACCCCATAGACGGCAGCCCACCAGGCTTCCCCGTCCCTGGGATTCCCCAGGCAAGAACACTGGAGTGGGTTGCCATTTCCTTCTCCAATGCATGAAAGTGAAAAGTGAAAGTGAAGTCGTTCAGTCGTGTCCGACTCCTAGCGATCCCATGGACTGCAGCCTACCAGGCTCCTCCATCCATGGGATTTTCCAGGCAAGAGTACTGGAGTGGGGTGCCATTGCCTTCTCTGAGAATTCTTTCTAATAATAATAATTGATTTCCATAAAGGGAAGATATTAAATTCATTATTTAGATAAATACATATAGATAAGTACTGCTTTCCATTATTTTTAGTGCAGTCTGATATGTTTCTATAGCAAATAAAGTATAGATTTTTTTTTAAAATCATCCTAACTATGAACATGCAGCAAAAAATAATGGTAATAGTAGCTAATATTACTGAATATTATGGTCCAGTAATCATGGTAAGTGCTTTGAACACATCATCTTTACCACAGTCTCAGTTTTACACATGAGGAAACTGAGACTAAGAAGCAATTTGCTGGAGATTACACTGATAGTAGGAGCCAGGGCCTGGCCCTAGACTTGGGTCTGTCTGAGTTCAGTATTCCTTAAACAACTGCCTATAGTAGTATACTTTCTAGGGAATTAAAAGAGAGGTATACAATCCTGAGTCTTTATCTGTTTACGGTTTACTTAGGAGAGTTATAATGAACATCCCCTTCAAAATAATAGGAAATTGACCTAAGTGTTTGCACAAAATTTGTAGTTTAAACAAGTATTTTAAGACTTCTGAAAATAGTTCATGGGTACCAAGCTGGAGCAGGGGTGGACATTTTCAAGGGGAAGGACCAACCTGAGTTGATTTTTATGGCATAGAATTATTAAAGATAATGAGGGTAAGATAGAGCAAACAAAGGGACAAAATGTGAAAATTCAGGAAAGTAGGAAAAAAACATAGCATGAAGGATACACAAAAGAAATCCACTTAATGGAAATTAAAGGTTTAATTGGTAAGTTAATGAAATTGATTCAAATAGGTAGGTGGACCACATAGTCCTTTGCTGTTGGTGGTGGAAGTGTTGGAGCATCCCGCTTCCATATAGGCAGAGGTAGCCCTGTCATGGCAGAGATTACTCACCCAGAAAGAGAGCAGGAGCCATGATGTGATAAAGGTGTGTGACCTTAAATTTTAATTAGCAACATGCTGGCATTTTTTCTCAGTTTATGAACTTTATTTTTGTTAGTACCATATATAGTAAATGACTAGTTAATTAACTGGGGCTCATCATTTTTTAATGCTCTAAGAAGTAATATTTCTCAACTCTGAATACCTTAAAGAGATTAAATTTAACAATATTTATGGTGAAAATACAAAAATATACCTGTGTAAGTGGTATGGAGTGGGGCAGGAGGCATTTTAGACTATACATTTACAATGAAAAATGGCTCTGGTCATCTCGCTGCCTCTAGTTAAAGTTTCACGCTCTTCAAGATATACACAGTTCATGCAAACTATACACTTCCATGACTAGAGAGACAGTGGGCAGACATCTCAGTATTTGATAGATGATCTGGTTCAATATTAGAACTGATGAGTTTACAAATTACAATGTTGGATGGAATGCTTTATCTCTATTCCTAAAGTTAACTCTCATATGGAGGGACAACCATTAGCATAACGTGCTTTCTGAAGGAAAGTGACAGTTGGATTGGGAATCTGAAAAAAAGAAACTGTGTATGTGTAATCATGCCTTTCCTCTTGTTCTTTGGAAGTGAACCATTCACAGGCAACATGACTCTGTTGCAGGTGAGTCTACTTAAGGTACTCAGCATTAAGAAGCTGCTTCCCTACAGGTGTGACCCACGCTCTTGCATATTAGCTTCATCAATAAAGAAGATGATATTTTGGTTTCCCTTTTGCCTAATATGTTTCTTTATTCAATTCTTTCAGATTACAGGTAGAAAAAAAGAATGTTCTTTATTGAGTCCCTAAGGACTCAAAAATATATTGGTAATTTTTTAAAAGAAGAAAAATCATGAGAATAATGTAATACTAACTTCCAGAATAATAAAGTGAGCTTGACTCTAAGGTATTTGACTTAATCAATGTCTATCATAGTGTCAGAATGTGTTTTTAATCTAAAAAGTAAAAAAATGCCTGAATTTTTTTTTTTTCTGTGAAATTCAGAGCTTTCTTTACCTTAAATTTCTCAGGTAAAGTATATTACTAGAAAATAAATTAGGTAGGTTTACCTGTAGTTTTCCTAGATATATAAGAATTGCTGAAAGATGTGTAGAAACTTATTCAGGTAACATAAAAGATAACTTTTTTTTTTTTGAAAAGCTGGTAATAGAATTGATGTGCTCTATTTCTGAGAAGTTATAGAAAATTTCTTCTCACTTAACACTTAAAAAGTGTTGGTGTTTAGAAGTCTCAAATTCTTTAAAGTACTGGCAGTATTTTTGAGAAAGGTGAAATTTAAAAAATATTCAAGAATGGAGATTAACTTATTGATCATATTCTGTCCTAGAGATTAAATACCAAATTTCACTGTTCTAAAACATCTACAATCAATATCTATCAATTAGATTAAAATTTTGATTATAAATAATTGATATGCCAAACTTTAAAATTTATGAAGACTGGTCTAGCTATTATCAGGCCAGATTTTACCAGGTGAGTTGTTCCATTATTATAAACGAAGTCCTCTTGTGTTAACAGAAGCTCATTTATGCATGAGAGCAGTAGTAATATTAGTGACGATAAAGGAACTATTTGTTTTTCCAAAGAAACATTTAACTCTAAATGATTAGTTTTGAAAACATCAAAATTGAACTAGAATGGAAAAATTGAATTAGTAGCTGTTATTCTCTTTATCATTCTAGATAATAATAACATGATCACGACTGAAATTTTAGTGCTGGATTTTTCTTATTAAAAAGAAACTGTTTATTACTCTACCAAAATGTAAAGAACTATCTTTTTGTTTTTATGCATTAAACTCATAACAATATCATGTTAAATATAGCCAGTAAAAAGTAAATAAAAATTTCTTAAAAATGTAGTAACAATTGACAGTTAAGAGCTTTTAAGAATGATTATTCATTGATTTTTCTGATACATTTCAAATTATAAGTTAAAAGTATAAATGGAAATAAAAATAAACTTTATATTATTATTGTTTTGTTTATTTTTTTAATAGATGCAGTAAATCTTTCTTTACTTCATTTTTTTAGGATTTATTCTTGTTATCAATTAATGGGCTTGAAACCACAATTCTAGAGGATTTAGTTTAATTATTTTACAAAATAGTATCATATATTGGCTAACTGAAAATTTCAAAAAATAATTATTTGCTTAAGTCTTCAAGTTCTATAGGTTGCTGAGTAAATCTTTTGTAATTTTAAATTATTAATCCATTTAATTTATTCTATTATGTAAATTGCATGTGAGATATAAAGAACTGAATTCAGAAATAATGAATATGTTGCTTGTTACTACGAAAAAGGAGCAAAAAACACCTTTTGTGTTTTAATTTTGTAACATTTTGATGACTCATTTGGGATGTTCATATAACTAGAAAGTAATAAAAAGGTTATAACATATAATGAATAATCTCTTAAACTGCATGATTGATTCATTAAAATAAATATAATAAAATGGTTTTTGAATTTTACCTGCTATCTAGCAACTCGCAAATTTTTGCGACTGAACTGAACTGAAATATAACATGTTTTTGAATTAAAAACAATCACATTCTTAACTCTTTATAAAGGTTGCTGATTCATTTCCCAAACTACCGAGAGTAAAAAAAAAAGTTTTTTCCTTAATATTTTTATATAAGGAGTCTTTTTTTCTTTTTTTTGTAGCTTCATCTACTAACATGCAAAAACAAAAAGTAAGCGCCTCTCCATATAACTAGTTACACAGTTGCATCTGGCCTGTGGCCTGCTTTTGTATGGCCTCTGGGCTAAGAATAATTGTTTTATTTTTAAAGGATTGTGTGATAGAATAAATTCTCCTACTCAAAAGATACACAGGTCCTAATCCCTGAACCTGTTCATAGGTTATTTTTACATTGAAAATGTAAAAATTTTCATTTTTACATTTGCAAATGTGATTAAATTAATGACCTTAAAAAAGAGACACTATACTGAATTATTTGAGATGGCCTGATCTAATTTCACAGGTTGTTAAAAGTGTAAAACCTTTCCTGTCTGTGGTTAGTTGGAGATGAGAGAACAGAAGCAGGGTCAAGATGATGCCACATTTCTGGCTTTGAAGATGGAGGAGGGGCACCATGAGCTAAGAAATGTGGGTAGTCTCTAGGATCTGAAAGAGGTGAGGAAACAATTTTTCCCATAGAGCCTCTAGAATCAAATGCAGCCCTGCTGACAACTTGATTTTAATCCAGTGAAACCCATGTTAGACCTCTAACCTGTAGAACTGTAAGATAATAAATTTGATTTTTTAACCCATTATTTTTGTGGTATTTGTTATAGTGGCAATAATAAACTAAAACAGATTGTTAAAAAAATAATAATGGATACGTGATAGAAACATATGTAGCCTGCAAAGTCGAATACACTTATTATCTGAACTTTTACAACTTCTGCTTTGGTGATTAAAGTTTCTTAGCCTGGGCTCTTCAGACGTAGAAACTCGATATGGATCTCTGCTTTGTATATTTTGCAGGCATCATTTAAAATAATTCATGAAAATTTAAAACCAGCCCAACATGGTAGCATGTAAATACTAGATCCTTGTGGTGTGTAGGAACAATTTGCTCCTGCTAAGTTGCTTCAGTCTTGTCTGACTCTGTGTGACCCCAGAGACGGCAGCCCACCAGGCTCCCCCATCCCCGGGATTCTCCAGGCAAGAACACTGGAGTGGGTTGCCATTTCCTTCTCCAACGCGTGAAAGTGAAGATGCTCAGTCATGTTCAACTCTTAGCGACCCCATAGACTGCAGCCTACCAGGCTCCTCCGTCCTTGGGATTTTCCAGGCAAGAGTACTGGAGTGGGTTGCCATTGCCATCTCCAGGAACGATTTAATTAATTAATCAATTAATTAATGGATAGACTGGAATTTATTTCAGAACAAAACTAGTACACTTGATGCCTTCAAAGTAGTAATTGCTCTAGCTCTATTCCACAAGAAATTGTTGGGTAAGCATCATATGAAGACAATAAAAGAACACTAAGTTAACAAGTCTAAAAGGAATATCATACCTCTTAATATAGTTGAAAATAGGCTGATAAGTCCATTGTTTGGATGTGCTTAACAACAAACATGGTAGAGAAAATGTGTAACAGTTAAGCAAGTGTAACCATTTGTGATTTCCAGGAGAATGACTGTACCTCCCTAGCTGGGAACTGAACACACATATAAGAAATCATCATAAAAACAGTAGAAGCTCTGATTCTTGGTAAGACACACAGGCATATCCACTCTGTGCTGTGCTTGTGCTCAATTATGTCCTACTCTTGGCACTGTAGCCTGCCAGACAACTCTGTCCACGGAACTTCCCAGGCAAGAATACTGGAGTGGGTTGCCATTTCCTACTTTAAGGGATCTTCCCGATCTAGGGATCAAACCTGGGTCTCCCATGTCGCCTGTGTTGGCAGGCAGATTCTTTACCACTGTGCCACCTGGGAAGCCCATATCCATCCTGTATCTCACATCAGATGTAGCTATAAAACCTAGACAGATTGACTTTTTGAGAACAGTGAATACTTAACAGCAGCAGTCCCAGAAGGTTTAATTGGTAAATTCTCTCAAACATTCAAAGAATAAATAACACCAATATACTCTATCCCTTCCAGAAAGTAGAATATGAAAGAATATTCCCCATCACATTTTGTGGGGCCAGCATAACATTATAGAAAAGTCAGACGTAGTTCGAGAAAGCCAAGTCCAATATCCCTCATTTACACTGATGTAAAAGTCCACAATATAATATCAAATAGAATCAATGACACATAGAATAATACCACAACCAGGTGAGATTTGTTCTGAGAATGCAAGGCTAGTTCAGTATTTGAAAATCAGTAAATATTAAGTCTAATATGTGATATAATTCATGCACAAAAAAGCACTTAATAAAATTATTTATCAATCCAAGATTAAAACTTTCAGCAAACTAGGAATATTAGGTGACTTCCTAAACTTATAAAGACCATCTACACAATACTTACAGCTAATGTCATACTGAATGGTGAAAGATAGTAAGATCTGACACACGGTCTTCTCTCACTACTTATATTCTTCAGCATACTGAAAGACTTAGCTGATGTAATAATACTAGAAAATGAAATAAAAGACAAAGCTTAGAAAGGAAAAAAATAAAACTTCCCTATTTTCAAACAATATGATTGTCTTCATAAAAATATTAAGAGATCTACTAAAAAATCTACAACACAAAAAATTCAGTAAAATTATAGGATAAAAGACTATTTTAAAAGCACTCTCATGATACTCATCTCCTGGTGTTCATACCTTTGTGTAATCTCTTCTCACTGAATGTGGGTAGTACCCATGAATTGCTTCTAACCAACAAAAGATGCCAAAAGTGATGTGTTGTCATTCCTGTAATTATAATGTTACATAAGATTCTCTTGCTGGAAGAGTGTCTCTAGAGTCTCTGTGTTATTTGCTGCCTTTCAAGAATCAAGATGTTATATGTCCTATAATAATGCAAGCAAGTGGATTTTGCCCAAAATCTAAATGATTTTTTGAGTCCTACAACCATGCATCCTATAACCATAAGGAGATGGATTTTGCCAAAAATCTGAAGGAGAGTGGAAGCAGATTCTTCTCCAGTAAATCTTTGCAGAGGACCCAGCTAAGTCATTTCCAGATCCCTGACTTAGAGAAACTGTGAAATAGTAAATTTTTGTAGTTTTAAGCCACTAAGTTTGTTGTAATTTGTTACACAACACAAAAAACTAACTCAAAGGTTAACACAAAAATCATATTCCTAGATTCTAGCAATAAACAATTGGAAATAATGTTTTTAAAAATTATTATAACAGTTCTAAAAAAATAAGATGTTCAGGCATAAACTGAATAAGACATGTACCAGGACTGAAACCACTAAAAGCTAATGAAAAAATCAAATAAAACTCAAATAAGTGGAGAGACATATTCGAAGAGCAACGTAGTGAATACCAGTTCTTTCCAAATTTCTCAATAGATGTACTGTAATTCCATTTAAAATCCCTGCTGGGATTTTTGTAGCCACAGACAAGTCAATTCTAAAATTTATATGGCAAAGTAAAGGAATTATAGTGAAAGTAAATTTGCAAGGGTAGAATAAACTTGTATCATACTACTTGATTTTAAGACATAGTAAATAGACATTTCTCCAAAGAAGAGATACAGATGGCCAAAAAGCATATGAAAAAATGTTTAAAATTACTAATTATTAGAGAGATGTAATCAAAACTATAATGAGGTTAGATTAGTGGTTGTTGAGGATCATGGAGGGAGGGAGTTATGATCACAAGAGACAGCACAAGAGATTTTGAGGGGTGAGCTCTGTATCATGTGGTTATATGAACCTATATATGTGATAAAAGTCAAACTGTACACTATAAAAATACATTTTTACACATTAATTTAAAAAAGTAAAATTTAAAAATAATGTATAAAACATAGGCTAGCCTGCAAAATGGAAAGCCATTCAGAAAGGTGAGAAAGGGTGAGCCATTTGTTGCCTTGATAAACCAACAACAGAGCCACCAGGAAGCCCAATAAACCTTACCACAAAGCTATATTACTTATGTTCTCTTCAGAGTCCTGTAATCTATTCTCCATCTTAGCTTTGGTTTCATTAAACTCTGTGTATAACAATTTTTACCTCTGACAATAATTATGACTGTATATTTTCATATTCCCATCCTGGGGGAAAATTATAGGGTAGTTAAAGCTCACATAATATGAAGAGTATATGAATTCCTAGAATTACTGTCAATTATGAATATATAATGTGTTTTATGTCATATCTATTTCTTTGTTTATTCACTTATTTATTTAGGTATATAAATTCTGATGCATTGACATGTATAAACTATGTGCTTCTTATATAAAATATACATTTAGCTTGTAAGTACTTTAAAAAAATCCAAAAATTACATTTTCTTCTTGAAATTCAACTTGATTTAGAAGATAGAATCCACACTGATATTTACCATTTGCTAACCAGGTAACTTAGGATAAATTCTTTCAAGTTTCAGTTTCTTACCTTCTTTGTTTTTTAATCAGTAGAATTAAATATAATGATGGCTAACTTGTCTATGTCAGAAAGTACATTTAAAGTACAAATTAATAAAATTGCCTAAATTACTCTAAAAACTGTAAAATCATTACTGTGTTGTTTTTGATACAAAGTGAGACAGAGTTTGGTATGTGTGTGTGTGTGTGTGTGTGTGTGTGTTGAAATTAAAATTGAAATTGAAATCCCTTGAATACTGCACAGTAATCTGCCCTCTCCTGGAACATTCCTTTTAATTTTCTATCATTTTTAACATAATATGGTTAGTTGTTTTCTCAAAAATTGAAGACTTCAAAAAGCAGTATTTCCTATCATCAGATACTCAGTCTCCTCCACTTCCAAAATATCTATGGCTAAATGGCTTAGAAGGGAGCCTATTAGCAATGATTTGGAAGTTCGATATTTTTGCACTAAAGGAGCTATTCAACTACATATATACCATGCCATGGGAATTTTAATGCATGTATAAAGCTGGATGGGGCTACTGAAAAATAATCATTTGATGTGAAGGATATTTTTAATCTTTTAATTTTTCTCTTAGGAATGTGTATCTGATGATATGACAAACAAACTAGGTTTGCCAAGTGACTTCACAAGGTGGAAACTTAGAACTGAGAGGTCAACACTAGAATTAAGTGCTTGCTTCCATTTTTTGGTTACTGCATTAAGAAATAAGCAATGTGCTAAATCTCAAGTCATCTTGGTATTTAAATATATCTGCATCGTTTTAAGTTTTCTGAACTGTCAGTGATGTTGTCAGGGAAATAGGGAAGAAATAGTGGCCAGCTCCTTGTGAAGATTTGTCTCTGGAAATGTATTTGTAAGTCTTGTCTTTTCCAGTGCTCTAAGTATCTTACACATAGTAAAGAACACAGGTTTCTACTTGAAATTTTATTTATCTTTTTAAGGGACTGATTTCTGTTAACAGAAATATACTAAGGAAAGACTTCTTATATGTGAATTCTGTCTCATTCTTGGCCTTTTATATTCTGTTCTCATTTAAGGTTCAATTTTTCTAATAGTCATGTATGGATGTGAGAGTTGGACTGTAAAGAAAGCTGAGCACCGAAGAATTGATGCTTTTGAACTGCGGTGTTGGAGAAGACTCTTGAGAGTCCCTTGGACTTCAAGGAGATCCAACCAGTCTATCCTAAAGGAGATCAGTAGTGGGTGTTCACTGGAAGGACTGATGTTGAAGCCGAAACTCCAATACTTTGGCCACCTCATGCGAAGAGCTGACTCATTTGAAAAGACCCTGATGCTGGGAAAGATTGAGGGCAGGAGGAGAAGGGGACGACAGAGGATGAGATGGTTGGATGGCATCACCGACTCAATGGACATGGGTTTGGGTATACTCCGGGAGTTGGTGATGGACAGGAAGGCCTGGCGTGCTGCGGTTCATGGGGTCGCAAAGTGTCAGACAGGACTGAGTGACTGAACTGAACTGAGAGGCTGCTACTTTAAATGCTCCTATTTCTACATGTGAATTGCTGAACACGCCATTTAGAGGGAACAGCTAAGACCTGGTGAAAATAAGTGTTATGTATAATATTCATGGGAGTAGAAGAGTTAAAAGGGTTGGTGAATTTAATAAAGTGACCTAACATCATTTATTTTCCCAATCTCAACTTCATTTTCCCCTTATTATACAAATTATTCTTGTAGTAAAGAGAGAAAGAGAAAATACTCTGATATGTGTGTGCATGTGTACGTGAATCTCCGTATGGCCTGCTTAGTTGATAGTCAGAGAATTTCGATTTGCTCTTGTTAGATAAGATAGAATAGCTTCATCCTTGCTAATTATTAGAGTATGACTTTGAATTCTTTGCTCACCTTTTTTAAAATTGTACTCTTTTGTGGTTATTATTCCCATTTATACCTTCTTGGAAGATCTGTTAATGAAAAATCTCAGGCTGAGAAACTATATTTTATTACATGTGAAGCAATGTACTATCAGGCATTTAACTTTCAAAACATTAAAATTTGTTATCTTTATCTAAATCTATAGATGAATATAGATAGATAGATAAGGCATTAATGGTAAAATGTCTACAACTGCTCAAACTAGAATTGTAAATCACTATTCTATTTCTTCAGTTTTCCCATACATCTGAAGTATCATGATATAAATTTAGAGAAAAATCATCTTTAGATCAAGCCAGGCTGCCACAGACATGTGTATTCAGATCATATTGCTTTGAACTTCAGAACTGATTTTATAGTTCACAAACTGTCGGCCGCCTTTATTGTAGGGATATATAAAATGATTTCCTATATCAGCTAGTGTTTCCTTCAGGTGGACTCATGGGAGAAATTTCTCATAGGTTGGAGAATCGGGAAACATCTCTTGTTTTTATCTTTTGGAGATTGCGACTCTTGTAACAGAATTTGTCTTTTTCATTGCTTTTGTGGTTAAGAAGTTCAGAGTCAAATTTACAACCTATCCTCAGTACTTGGCAACGTCTTAAGGGTATGAAATTTATATCTTAACTGTTTTTTTAAAGATTTATCTAGAAATATGTTCCATATCCCACTTCTCTTATATACTCATTTTAAACAAAGTAACTTGTGCACTTTTGTTATATATCATAAATCATTTATTGAAAATGAGACAGCTAAAAATAATTTTTAAAGATTTGTGTGTTTGTGTGTGAGACAGAGACACACAGAGAGAGACAGTGTATGTGTGTATAAATTGGTTTGAGTCATATGCAACATTTCTCTACTTTCTTTTCATACCTGAATCATCTACCACTTACACATCTATTGTGAAGATATCAAGAACATCCTATACTATCTAGCTCCTGTTCCCCATTAAACAATACATGAAAGATCTTTATCATCTAAATGGGCATCTATTATACATACAAAATTTCTTTAAGCTTTCTAGTAATAAGAATTGTCATATAGACAGGTAAGCTATAAATGTCAAAGATTACATACTTTCAGAGTTTAGAGTAAAAACAAGAGCTTTATAATATAATGGTACACAACAGGAGAAGGATTATAAAGTAACATATCAAAAACGACAGAATTACCTCTGTCCGTTTCCAAGGCAAACCATTCAATATCACGGTAATAAAACTCTATACCCTGACCAGTAATGCTGAAGAAATTGAAGTTGAATGGTTTTATGAAGACCTACAATATCTTTTAGAACTAAGACCCAAAAAAGATGTCCTTTTCATTATAGGGACTCGAATGCAAAAGTAGGAAGTCAAGAAACACCTGGAGTAACAGGCAAATTTGGCCTTGGAGTACAGAATGAAGCAGGGCAAAGGCTAACAGAGTTTTGCCAAGAGAACGCACTGGTCATAGCAAACACTCTCTTCAAACAACACAAGAGAAGACTCTACACATGGACATCACCAGATGGCCAACACCGATATCAGATTGATTATTTTCTTTGCAGCCAAAGATGGAGAAGCTCTATACAGTCAGCAAAAACAAGACCGGGACCTTACTGTGGCTCAGATCATGAATTCCTTATTGCCAAATTCAGACCTAAATTGAAGAAAGTGGGGAAAACCACTAGACCATTCAGGTATGACCTAAATCAAATCCTTATGATTATACAGTGGAAGTGAGAAATAGATTTAAGGGACTAGATCTGATAGACAGAGCGCCTGATGAACTATGGACAGAGGTTCGTGACATTGTACAGGAGGCAGTGATCAAGACCATCCCCAAGAAAAAGAAATGCAAAAAAGCAAAATGGCTGTCTGAGGAGGCCTTACAAATAGCTGTGAAAAGAAGAGAAGCAAAAAACAAAGGAGAAAAGGAAACATATACCCATTTGAATGCAGAGTTCCAAAAAAAGAGCAAGGAGAGATAAGAAAGCCTTCCTCAGTGATCAATGTAAAGAAATAGAGGAAAACAACAGAATGGGAAAGACTAGAGATCTCTTCAAGAAAATTAGAGATATCAAGGAAACATTTCATGCAAAGATGGGCTCAATAAAGGACAGAAATGGTATGGACCTAACAGAAGCAGAAGATATTAAGAAGAGATGGCAAGAATACACAGAAGAACTGTACAAAAAAGATCTTCATGATCCAGATAATCACGATGGTGTGATCACTCACCTAGAGCCAGACATCCTGGAATGTGAGATCAAGTGGGCCTTTGGAAGCATCACTATGAACAAAGCTAGTGGAGGTGATGGAATTCCAGTTGAGCTATTTCAAATCCTAAAAGATGATGCTGTGAAAGTGCTACACTCAATATGTCAGCAAATTTGGAAAACTCAGCAGCGGCCATAGGACTGGAAAAGGTCAGTTTTCATTCCAATCCCACAGAAAGGCAATGCCAAAGAATGTTCAAACTACTGCACAATTACACTCATCTCACACACTAGTAAAGTAATCCTCCAAGTTCTAAAAGCCAGGCTTCAGCAATACGTTAACTGTGAACTTCCAGATGTTCAAGCTGGGTTTAGAAAAGGCAGAGGAACCAGAGATCAAATTGCCAACATACTCTGGATCATCATAAAAGCAAGAGAGTTCAGATATACATCTATTTCTGCTTTATTGACTAAACCAAAACCTTTGACTGTGTGGATCACAATAAACTGTGGAAAATTCTGAAAGAAATGGGAATACCAGACCACCTGACATGCCTCTAGAGAAATCTGTATGCAGGTCTGGAAGCAACAGTTAGAACTGGACATGGAACAACAGACTGATTCCAAATCGTAAAAGGAGTACGTCAAGGCTGTATACTGTCACCCTGCTAATTTAACTTATATGCAGAGTACATAATGAGAAATGCTGGGCTGGAAGAAGCACAAGCTGGAATCAAGATTGCCGGGAGAAATATCAATAACCTCAGATATGCAGACCATTCTTATGACACCACCCTTATGACAGAATGTGAAGAAGAACTAAAGAGCCTCTTGATGAAAATGAAAGAAGAGAGTGAAAAAGTTGGCTTAAAGCTCAGCATTCAGAAAACTAAGATCATGGCATCTGGTCCCATTACTTCATGGCAAATAGATGGGGAAACAGTGGAAACAGTGGCTGACTATTTTTTGGGGCTCCAAAATCACTGCATATAGTGATTGCAGCCATAAAATTAAAAGACGCTTACTTCTTGGAAGGAAAGTTATGACCAACCTAGACGAATATTAAAAAGCAGAGACATTACTTTGTCAACAAAGGTCCGTCTAGTCCAGGCTATGGTTTTTCTAGTAGTCATGTATGGATGTGAGAGTTGGACTATAAAGAAAGCTGAGCGCCATAGAACTGATGCTTTTGAACTGTGGTGTTGGAGAAGACTCTTGAGAGTCCCTTGAACTGCAAGGAGATCCAACCAGTCCATCCTAAAGGAGATCAGTCCCGGGTGTTCATTTGAAGGACTGATGTTGAAGCTGAAACTCCAATTCTTTGGCCACCTGATATGAACAGCTGCAAAGAGTTGACTCATTGGAAAAGACCCTGATGCTGGGAAAGATTGAAGGCAGGAGGAGAAGGGGACGACAGAGGATGAGATGGTTGGATGGCATCACCGACTCAATGGACATGGGTTTGGGTAAACTCCGGGAGTTGGTGATGGACAGGGAGGCCTGGCGTGCTGCAGTTCATGGGGTCACAAAGTGTCGGATACGAATGAGCGACTAAACTGAACTGATTATGAGCACGCTGCTTCGTTAGCAGTAAAGGGATGTGGAATAGTCACATAAGAAGCATATATTAGTCTGTTAGGAGGGGTGCTATAACAAAATGACACAGACTAGGTGGCTTGCTGCTGCTGCTGCTGCTGCTAAGTTGCTTCAGTCATGTCTGACTGTTAGCGACCCCATAGACTGCAGCCCACCAGGCTCCGCCGTCCATGGGATTTTCCAGGCAAGAGTACTGGAGTGGGGTGCCATTGCCTTCTCCGTTAGGTGGCTTAAACAATAGAAATTTTTTTCCTCACAGTTAATGGAGGTTTAACATTCAGATCAAGGTGTCTGCAGGTTTGGGGTCTTCTGAGGCATATAAGGGAAGAATCTGTTCCATGCCTCTTTCTTTGGCGTATAGATGTCCGCTGCTATCTGCTCCTGTGTTCCCTCATGGTCATGCCTCTGTGCACAAGCCGCTGTGATGTCTCTCTATGTGTCCTGACACTAGTCAGGACACCAGTTTGGATTAGGGCCCACGCCTATAGCCTCCTCTAAACTTAATCACCTCTTTAATGGGACCTTCTCCAAATACAGTCACTTTCTGAGGTGCTGGGCATTTAGGCCTTCAATGTATGAATTTTGGAGGGACACAGTGCAGCCCAGAACAGAAATCTATAATATGAGGAAGTGGTGATGTTGGGGTGAGAGAATTTCATAATTCAAGGACAGCTGGAAGCAAAGTCATTTCAAGATGGCATTGTACACTTATGTATACCGTGATATAAGTGTATATAATATTTAGAGTTGTCATTACTAACATTAAATTTAGTATGATCTAAATATTAGGGAATTCCCTGGCAGTCCAATGGTGAGGACTCCACACCTTCACTGCCGAGGGCCCAGATTCAATCCTTGGTCAGGGAACTAAGATCGCACAATATGTGGGATGTAGTCAAAAGAAATATTTGCTTAATTTTTTTAAAAATTAAAAAATATATTAAAAGCATAAATGAAATAGACAAAATCAAGCATGATCCCAAGGTAAGATAATAATTACTAATTATTAATAATAGTTATTCCTTTGACTAGTTAATTAAAATAATAAACTTATTTTAAATAATAATAAAATATGAGATCAAGTGTGAATACCAGTAAATATATTCCAGTCTTTGGGGAACAGGAAATTGTACAAGATTTTTGTGGTTCCTATGTAAGAGAACAGTAGTTCTTTTACTAAAGTAAAATAATAATAATAGTTCCTATACTAAAATAATAGTATAATGACCTATTATGATATTTCATGATTATTTTAATAAAATAAATTAATATAATTTGTTAAATATTGTATTGAGATACTACAAGAGTTTCCTTTATTCCTTATAGAGGGATAGCTTGCCATTTTCAATTTTCTTTCTCAAATGTGAATACAGTACTAATTGAAAAATAAGAAGATTGAATGCTATAAATAAAGATAGTATTAGAATAGGACTTGATTAGGAATAAGAAAGATTTTTTTTTTTTTGGTCAGGCCATAGACTTGTGGAATCTTCATTCCCTGACCCGGGATTTAACCTGTGCCTCCTGCAATAGAAGCAGAGATTCCTAACCACTGGACCACCAGGGAATTCCCAGAAAAGAAATTTTTCCTATGAGATATATTCCTCATTTGTAAGGTCTTGGTCAAGCTACATAACTCCTCTGAATCTCTCTTTCCTTAGTTATAAAATGAGGAGAATACCATGTGACGTGTTTATGAGTAGTTTCCATTCAATCATTCAACATACAGTCATATACGCCTGCTACGTACCACTGTTTTAGGCAATGAAGATAGAGAACGAAGGGAAACAATCATGGTTTCCACGGAGTACATTATGGTGGGAGAAACAGACAATAATGACAATAATAAAAGAAACATGCACCTCCATGTTTTTATAACAACTTAATAAGTATGAGAAAGAAAAATAAAGCATAGTAAGGGAATTGAGGATGAGGTGCTATCCAAGAAACAGAGTAAATGAAAACATATGTGTTAAATGCACAACGGAACAACAAACTGCAGAAACAAGCATATTGTATTTACTACCAATTTTGGTCCAATTTAAAATACCTGCCAAAATTTAATATTTTTAAAGCAAATATTTGAAACTTTCATATAAAAATAGTATATGTTTTTAATTAAATGTATAGAACTACTTACAATAGTTTTTTTTTTTACTATCTAGAATTAATATCAGTTTTTCTGTCTATTTGGGAATCTGACATGCTATTCAATTCATTTAGAATAAAGATGTACTAGTCTATTTTTTAAATGTTTAAACATTTTCGTATGTTAATCTGACAATGATAGATTCTGATTATATTTTTTTTCTAAAGAAAAAAGAAGGCAAGGGAAATTCTGTAGTTCATGTTTTTACTGTATTTAAATTTGGAGTAATGAATAGTTCAAATGAAGATGAAAATAAAATCACAGTTTGACAACTACAATATATACATTAAATTGGCCATATCTATTGATATTATTTTTTACACTTTAGGAGCATTTGTAATGGGTAAGATTTTTTTTTTAAAGAACTGACCATTTATTGAAAAGTTGCTTTTGTATTTGATCCTATTGTGACTGCATAACAAAGATTTAAAAATGTTAATTTCCGTGGTTTTGCTTCGATGGAAACAGAATAAGTTTTCTCAGGTTACAACAAGTTTAAGGTTCCATTAATGATAGTAAAGAAATAGTCTTGATGTAATAAAAAGATGAAGAAAGAACATATTTTAACCATTTTTGTAATGTTATTCAAAGGTTTCTAAATGTCTATAGCAATAGGATAGTATTTTCTATTGGTATCTTTTTATTTTTTATTTTTATTTTTTTCAAGTGGGAGACATTTGATTATACTGTGAAAAGAATAATAATTTAGCTCACCTTTGGTTCTTTCAAGGACTGTATAGGACAGCAATTTTACTATTAAATCATGTATTTTCAAATTGTTTTTTGTTGTTGCTCTTCTAAAACTGGATTTTGTTTGTTTGTGTGGGTGGTATTTTCTTTTTCTTGCCTTCCCTGTTTTTTATCATCTATCTTCCACAGTTTTGTTTAATAGTTTTAAAAGACATTTTCCAAAGTTTCACAGACATATGCTCAACATATATAATTAACTTCTTTCCAGTAGGAAAATACAATGACAATATAAGGGTAGGTATACACTACTAAAAAGTTGTTCCCCTCCTACTGCCTGTTTTTTAACAAGAAAATATGCCTGAAGTGTTCAGTGAACAAGAACAAAAGCAATTAAAATCTGAGATCTTATATTGAGGAATGCAAATGCTAAGTTTTCCTTTAACTTTGTGAGTCAAGTTAAGTTATGAGTTTACTGTGCAAGCACCTAGAAAATTAGAAGTGCTTTCATATTATCTGAACTATTTTCCAAATAGAGTTACTTTCAACTACTATAACGTGTGGGTATTACTCAAGTCAATATAAAGTATTATTTATTTATTTATCTTGCTGTTCAAATAACTTACTATTGCAGATCCATGAAAACTATATAATACCAAGGCAATTTCATTTCTTTTTTAGGGACTGGAGAAAGCAGGTCAACTCACAAAATGTGTCTTGTTAATCAGAATTTTCAATTTAAGACTTAAATAGTATAGGCAATTTACAAGGGTCAACATAAGGGCCTTATTAAAAATAAACAAGCCCACAGCACTTAAATTACCACTGTAATTGTAGAATGAAACTGGTGTCACATGAGTAGAATAATTGAATTGGGATTGAAAACTTTGGGTTGCCAGTCTTGAGAAATCAGTTTGAAATACACAAAACTTTATGAGCGAATTATCTTAATAGCAAATTAAAGAAATCTTTTTAGGTGACAGAGGAGTTGTACAGTGAATGAAAAGGAGGAAACGTAGAAGAATTGGACTGTAATATATCAAAAGAGGAATATAATACGTTGCTTCTTAAGCTTCCAGTCTATCTTAAAATTTGGAAAACTTTCCAGTGGCAATTTAGGAGTCAAATCCAACCAGCGCTCCCTCCAAATAGTCATCAGTACTGCTTAATAATTTCTTTGTTATTGTCATCTTCTCTGTGTCTTATATTCATCAACACCCCCCCACACACAGAGACATTTAAAATGCATTGTAAATGATACTTTAGTAAGCCTGAATTCTAATGGAAGATTCTCATATTAGTCTTTTCATTTTCCAATGACTATCTTAAATAAAGGAACTAAATTCAACTGTGTACTATCATGTATAGCATAGGCCTTTGACTATTGATAAACACATTTAAATAAAGTAAAATTAAGATGTCTGTTGAATGTGCACATCTCTCAATGTGACTATGTAAAGAAATACACAGTAATGAAAATTAAATTATATATAAAATTGTAATCAACAGAAGATAAAAGTGATTTAGGATGTTCAACATAAACCTACTGTCTTTTCATTTTTAGCTAATTCAATCTTATGTACTAATCTGAAGGTTCTTCTCTTCAATCTTGCTAGATCATCATTTACCCTTTCTGAAAATAATGCTTGTATATGTTAGTCAACATGTACTGAAGATTTACTATCTATAAAGTATCAGTTCTGCTATTAGCCACTTTGGTTTTTATATTTGTTGTTTAGTCACTAAGTTGTGTTTGAATCTTTTGTGACCCCATGGACTATAGCCTGCCAGGTTCCTCTGTCCATGGGATTTCCCAGGCAAGAATACTGGAGTGGGTAGCCATTTCTTTCTCCGGGGGATCTTCCTAACCCAGGGACTGAGCCCACATCTCCTGCATTGGAAACCACAATTACAGAAAACTAAACAAACTGATGACTTAGATCACAGACTTGTCTAACTCAATGAAACTATGAGCCATGCCCTGTAGGGCCATCCAAGATGGGCGGGTCATGGTGGAGAGTTCTGACAAAATGTGGTCCACTGGAGAAGGGAATGGAAAACCACTTCAGTATTCTTCCCCTGAGAACCCTATGAACAATATGAAAAGGCAAAAAGATATGACACTGAAAGATGAACTCATCAGGTCAGTAGGTTCCCAATATACTACTGGAGAAGAGTGGAGAAATAACTCCAGAAAGAATGAAGAGACAGAGCCAAAGGAAAAAAAAAAAAAAAAAAAATGCCCAGTTGTGGATGTGACAAGGTGATGGAAGCGAAGTCCAATGCTGTAAAGAACAATATTGCATAGGAACCTGGAATGTCAGGTCCATGAATCAAAGTAAATTGGAAGTGGTCAAACTGGAGATGGCAAAAGTGAACATCGACATTTTAGGAATCAGTTAACTAAAATTGGAATGGGTGAATTTAATTCAGAGGACCATTATATCTACTACTGTGGGCAAGAAACCCTTAGAAGAAATGGAGTAGCCCTCATCATCAACAAGAGTCTGAAATGCAGCACTTGGGTGCAATCTCAAAAATGACAGAATGATCTCTGTTCATTTCCAAGGCAAAGTATTCAGTATCACAGTAATCCAAGTCTATGCCCCAACCACTAAGGGAGAAGAAGCTGAAGTTGAACTTGTAGATCTTGAAGACCTGCAAGACCTTCTAGAACTAACAACAAAAAAAGATGTCCTTTTTTTCTTAGGGGACTGGAATGCAAAAGTAGGAAGTCAAGAGATACCAGGAGTAACAGGCAAGTTTAGCTTTGGAGTACAAAATGAAGCAGGACAAAGGCTAACAGAGTCTTGCCAAGAGAGTTCAGGCAAAATATCTGCCAGAGGTTTGCACTGATCAGCGCAAATACCATCTTCTAACAACACATGAGATGACTCTACATATGGACATCACCAGATGGTCAATACTTAAATCACATTGATTATATTATTTGCAACAGAAGATGGAAAAGTTCTATACAGTCACCAAAACAAGACCAGGAGCTGACTGTGGCTCATATCATAAACACTTGAAATTCACACTTACTGAAAAAAGCAGGAAAACACCCAGGCCATTCACGTATGACTTAAATCAAATCCTTTATGATTATACAGTGGAAGTGACAAATTGATCCAAAGGGTTAGATCTGATAGAATGCTTGAAGAACTATGGAAGGAGGTTTGTAACACTGTACAGAGGGCGGTGATCAAAGTACCCTCAAGAAGAAGAAAAGCAAAAAAGGCAAAATGATTGTCTAAAGAGGCATTACAAAATAGCTGAGAGAAGAGAAGCAAAAGACAAAGGAGAAATGGAAAGATATATCCATCTGAATGCAGAGTTCCAAATAATAGCAAGGAGAGATAAGAAAGCCTTCCTCAGTGATCAATGCAAAGAAATAGAGGAAAACAATAGAATGGGAAAGACTATAGAGATGTCTTCAAGAAAATTAGAGATACCAAGGGAACATTTCATGCAAAGATGCCCAAAATGACAGAAACAGTATGGACCTAACAGAAGCAGAAGATATTAAGGAGAGGTGGCAAGAATACACATAAGAACTATACAAAAAAGATCTTCATGACCCAGATAACCATGTTGGTGGGATCACTCACCTAGAGCCTGACATCTTGTAATACCAACAAAGCTAGTGGAGGTGATTGAATTCCAGTTGAGTTATTTCAAATCCTAAAACATGATGCTGTGAAAGTGCTACACTCAATATGCCAGCAAATTTGGAAAACTCAACAGTGGCCAGAGGACTGGAAATGGTCAGTTTCATTTCAATCCCAAAGAAGGGCAATGCCAAAGAATGTTCAAACTACCGCACAATTGCACTCATCTCACATGCTAGCAAAGTAATGCTCAATTTTCTCCAAGGGAGACTTCAACAGTATGTGAACAGAGAACTTCCAGATGTTGAAGCTGGATTTAGAAAAGGCAGAGGAACCAGAAATCAAATTGCCAACGTCCATTCAGTTCAGTCACTCAGTCATGTTTAACTCTTTGCAACCCCATGGACAGCAGCATGCCAGGCTTCCCTGTCCATTGCCAACTCCCAGAGCTTGCTCAAACTCACTTCCATAGAGATAGTGATGCCATCCAACCATCTCGTGCTCTGTCAGCTCCTTCTCCTTCTGCCTTCAATCTTTCACAGCATCAGGGTCCTTTCCAATGAATCAGTTCTTCACATCAGGTGGCCAAAGTATTGAAGCTTCAGCTTCAGCATCAGTGCTTCCAATGAATATTCTGGACTGATTTCCTTTAGAATTGAATGCTTTGATCTCTTTGCAGTCCAAGGGACACTCAAGAGTCTTCTCCAACACCACAGTTCAAAAGCATCAATATTTTGGCACTCAGCTTTCTTTATAGTCCAAATCTCACATCCATACATTACTACTGGAAAAGCCAAGGCTTTGACTAGGCGGACTTTTGTTGGCAAAGTAATGTCTCTGATTTTTAGTATGCTGTCCAGATTGGTCATAGCTTTTCTTCCAAGGAGCAAGAGTCTTTTAATTTCATGGCTGCAGTCACCATCTGCAGTGATTCTGGAGGCCAAGAAAATAAAATCTCTCACTGTTTCCACAGTTTCCCCATCTATTTGCCCTGAAGTGATGGGACCAGATGCCATGATCTTAGTTTCCTGAATGTTGAGTTTTAAGTCAACTTTTTCACTCTCCTCTTTCACTTTCATCAAGAGCCTCTTTAGTTCTTCTTCACTTTCTGCCATAAGGGTGGTGTCATTACCATATCTCCGAATATGATATTTCTCTCAGCAATCTTCATTCCAGCTTGTGCTACATCCAGTCTAGCATTTCACATGATGTACTCTGCATATAAGTTAAATGAGCATGGTGACAATACACTGCCTTGACATACTCCTTTCCCAATTTGGAACCAGTATGTTGTTCCATATCCAGTTCAAACTGTTGCTTCTTGACCTGCATATAGATTTCTCAGGAGGCAGGTAAGGTGGTCTGGTATTCCCATTTCTTTCAGAATTTTCCACAGTTTGCTGTGATCCACACAGTCAAAGGCTTTAGCATATCTAATAAGGCAGAAGTAGATGCTTTCCTGGAACTCTCTTGCTTTTTCTATGATCCAATGAATGTTGCAAATTTGATCTCTGATTCCTCTGCCTTTTCTAAATCCAACTTCAAGATCTGGAAGTTCACGTTTCATGTACTGTTGAAGCCTGGCTTGAGGAATTTTGAGCATTACTTTGCTAGCATGTGAGATGAGTGCAATTGTGTCACAATTTGAACATTCCTTAGTATTGCCTTTCTTTGGGATTGGAATGAAAAGTGAGCTTTTCCTGTCTTGTGGCCACTGCTGAGTTTTCCAGATTTGCTGGCATATTGAGTGTAGCAATTTCACAGCATCATCTGTTAGGATCTGAAATAGCTCAACTGGAATTCTATTACCTCCACTAGCTTTTTTCGTAGCGATGCTTCTTACGGCCCACTTGACAATGCATTTCAGGATATCTGGCTGTAGGTGAATGATCACACCATTGTGTTTATCTGGGTCATGAAGATCTTTTTTGTACAGTTCTTCTGTGTATTCCTGCCACCTCTTCTTAATATCTTCTGCTTCTGTTAGGTTCATACTGTTTCTGTCCTTTATTGTGCCTATCTTTGCAGGTAAGGTTTCCTTGGTATCTCTAATTTTCTTGAAGTGATCTCTAGTCTTCGCCATTGCATTGTTTTCCTCTATTTCTTTGCATTGATCACTGAGGAAGGCTTTCTTATCTCTCCTTGCTATTCTTTGGAACTCTGCATTCAGATGGGTATATCTTTCCCTTTCTCCTTTGCCTTTCCTTTTCTCTTTTCTCGGCTATTTGTAAGGCCTGCTCAGACAACCATTTTGCCTTTCTTTTCCTTGAGGATGGTCTTGATCACTGCCTCCTGTACAATGTCACGAACCTCCACCCACAGTTCTTCTGGCACTCTATCAGATATAATCCCTTGAATCTATTTGTCACTTCTACTGTAATCATAAGGGATTTGATTTAGGTCATACCTGAATAACCTTTATTCAGAAGTTTCATTCATAACCTTTATTCAGAAGGTTACTACCTAATAGTCCCATGGAAATAGTAGCCACATTTCCTCTTTGTAATTTGAATACTGTATACCAGAAAAGGTTTTTGATAAATTGGATAAAGGTTTTCCACATTTCTCATTGATTTTAGGAAAAAGTATGGCAGACTTTAGAAAAAAGAGGGATAAAGTAATATTAAAGAGTGAAACATTTCTTATTTTTATCTGGATAATGATTTTACAGTATACTCTTTAATTTAAAGTAGAAGCCTTCCATTTCTTTTTTCTTTTTGGCTGTGCCGCGCCTGACCAGGAACTGAACTCACACCCTTAGAGTCCTAATCACTCGACAACCAGGGAATTCCCAGAACCCCCATTGGTCTCTCGTTTCTCACTAAGTTCTTTTGATTCTTTTTCCCCCCAAATCCAAAGCAAGAACTGAAGCCTGGAAAATACCCCTTTAATAGCAGCAATAACACCAATACAAAGTCCATAAATTATCAGACAAGCCACAATTTCATTATTAGACTTCATGCCATGTTGGGCTCCATCCAATGGCTAACATTTTCCATTCTTCTAAGTTCCTGTTGCCAAGAGTGGGTTAAGTTTTCATATACTGCTAGTTACTCTGAATATGAAATGTACCTAGACTTGGTTTTACAGGAAAGTGCAATCAGTTATTGATCTGTACCCCCCACCATATGTGTATTTTTGTTTATTTCTCCTTCCCAACTATTTCATTTACTATTTTTAAGACAAACACCTCTTCTAAAAACTGTTTGCTTTTCCTTCTGAAAAGTTATATAATATACATTTCATATCTTCATTTTATAGTAGGATAAATTGTTTTAATCGCCAAAATGTGATCAAGGGAGTCACATACTTTAAAAGAGCATTATAATTTTCCTGTAAAATTGATTCACGCTTGTGGTTATTTTTTACAACAGAACTTTAAAAGGAAGCGTCCATTTAGCTGCACTTGAATTGCTGACATTTTTAGGCTGTCATTACCTACAGAATGAGTGAACCAGTGTCTCAACATGAATGAGTTGTAAGTGACCTTTGAAAATGCTTTTTCAGAGTAAGGTTTTCTTTCTTTCTCTTTCTATTTTTTAAATAAAATAAACCTGGATTAGAAATATGGTAAATTCTAACTAAAGTTGCCTAAGGAATTTTCAGAAATGAAAAAAGCCAATCATCTTTCCTTGTATATCCCTTAGGTACAGGGATATTATAAATTAGTAAATTATATTTAATTGTGATTTGGGACTACTAAAATAGAAAAACAAAAATACTGTGTTTTTTTTTTTTTCCATTTTATATTCTACTAACATTCACTTAATACTGGATATATATATGTCATACATTTTTTTTTTAAAGTTTTGGAAATAAATATATAAAATCCAATCTCTCTTTTCAAGCAACTCTTAGTTTACTAAAAGTTATAAAATGTATAAATACAATTCAGTTCATGGTAATTGCAAACACAGTTGGAAATAAAGTAGTTCATTTGCCCTTGGAGGCCACCCTCTACCATTCTTCACTTTGTTATCTTAAAAGTCTGATCTATATAAATGATATTTATAATCTTTGACTTCCAATGGGTTTGACCAATGGGGAGCACTAGCATGCCTTCAAGAGATAAAAGAGAGCTATAAAGTTGGAGTATTTAGGAAGTATTTAGTCTCAGCTTTTTCCTCATGATGTCAACGTGGGCTTTAAGGTGTCCCCAAGCCAAAGCCTCAGTGTCTAACAAAATTTCTTCTTTACAAAGTGCTCTCTGTGTCTGGATACTGCTAACTGATCTCTTTCAGGTCTAGAGGTGGGAACTGGTAGAAGCACCATGGGAGCACCCCAGAGTTCTGCCATTTTCCTTCTAATTGCATTAAACCTTGACTAATATCAGAATTTGAGTGTGTCAGTTCTTCCCTATCAATACTTGGAAATGAATGCTTTGGGGAACAAAATAATCAGATCTAGCTATTAAGAACAATTCTGTTATCTTTGATTACGTATTATATAATAGTTAGAATGGAAATGATAGTTTTTGTTTCTTTAGTTCATAGCCAAACATCCTTTCATTCACTGTAAAAGAAACAATAATGCCCTATATTTTAAAGACATATAAATATTAAATTTTACAACTCCTGGATGGTAGGAGCATGATTCTTCACCTCTACTTCTCCATGCTTTTTTAAAAACTGAGATTATAATTAACATACCATAAAGTATATTCTTTTAAAGTACAGAGTGCACTGATTTTTTATATATTTACAAGTTTGGGCAATATCACCACTATGTAACTGCAGATGTTCTTTATCACTCCCAAAAGAAACCCCACACTTCTTAGCCTTCTCTCTCCAGTAGTCCTATCTTTCTTATCCCTAAGCAATCATCAATCAACTTTCCCTCTCTATAGATATGCTTATTCTAGAAATTTCATATAAATGGAATCTTAACAAGATGCCACCTTTTGTTTACGGCTGCTTGCATTTAGCAACATGTTTTCAAGGTTCATCCATGTTATAGCACGTGCCAATTCTTCATTCCTTTTCAATGTCAAGTAAAATTCCATTGCATGGATATACCACCTTATATTTATCATCAGGTAATGGACAGTTGGGTTTCCAAGGTGGTACAGTGGTATAGAATCTGCCTGCCAGTTCAAGGAATTCAGGAGACCTGTGTTTGATCCCTGGGTTAGGAAGATCCTCTGGAGTAGGAAATGGCAACCCACTTTGTTTCTACTTTAGGCTATTTTGACCAACCATATACAAGTTTTTATGTGAATATATGTTTTTATTTCTCTAAAGTGTTTACCTAGAAGTGACTTTCTTAATTATATAAATAAACTTATGCTCAACTTTTTGAGGGAGGACTAGATAGTTTTCCTAAAAGGCTGAGTAATTTCATTTACTTTTCAGCATTGTTTGACAGGGTTCCAATTTCTTTAAATTCTTCACCAATGCTTGTTATTGTCTGTTATTTTTTTTTTATTATATAGCCATCCTAGTGGGTGGGAATGGTATCTTGTTGTAGTTTTTCCATTGCATTTTAATTCATGTCAATGTATGGCAAAAACCACTACAATATTGTAAAGTAATTAGCCCCCAACTAAAATAAATAAATTTATTAAAAAAAAAAAGCAAGCACACAATTCTATAATAGTGATTAATCAGTAAACTGATATAGCATGCTTTATGTGAAAATGGGCTAGTTGACTCCTGTGAGAAGGAAGACAAAAAATGATTTTCCAAATTAGTATCCAAGGCCTTGAATCAAAAGGAAAATATTATTCTCCCATAGAGAAACCAAAATGTTTCCCTAAGCCTATGAATCTCTCATCTGTGAAAAACAAAAGAGGTTGCAGAACACTCCCAAGCCATAAACATATGAGGAAGAGAATAAAAAGAGAAATCAACAAGGTTTAGCATATAATTCCTCCCACTCAAAAAGGAGAGGTTAGCATGGGTTTTAAAGATAGAAAAATGGAAGTGACAGGAGGGAAAATGTGAAATCATCTTCTGAAACAGAGACAGTAGAGTTTAAGGAAGGTCTCTTTCTACAGGGAAGGTAAGCCTTGTGGGTGGCAAGGGTCATTCCTTCGTAGACTATCTCTGAAAGGGGCAATAGGTAGCAGAGTAGTGGAGAAGTCTGGGAGCAGAAGGCAGAGGGCAAGTATCTTGGAGGTGAGATACTAGCACATTTTTCACATTCAAAAGAACCCTGTATCAGAAAACAAGCCATAGACATTTGTTTAACTCTAAGGAGGAATGGTTTAGTTGCCAAGTCATGTCTGACTCTTGTGACCCCATGGACTGTAGTCCGCCAGGCTCCTCTTTCTATGAGATATCCCAGGCAAGAATACTGGAGTGGGTTGCCATTTCCTTCTCCAGGAATCAAACCTGCTTCTCCTGTATTTCCTGCATTGCAGGCGGATTCTTTCCCTGCTGAGTTATAGGGATTCATTAAGGAGGATAAAACCCTTGTTAAAATAATTGAAAGTTAATTTGTCATTATCCAGGCTAACAGGGGATTCAGTCCAGTTTATTCTAATTTGGAAAAAATAAAGTAATGTGGCATTCTTGTTAATGAGTAGGCTGGAGTAAAATTCATGTGAACTGCTTCCTGAGATTAAGGATCCTGTGTTAAAATCAAGCATACTCTATACAAGAAGAGAGGGGATAGTATATACTTAACATTTCCCTTGATTTGGAGTCTTCCTTATAAGTTTGCTTTATGACCACAAGAGGAGTGCTTCTGGCATTTTGGAAGTCCCTTGGTGTGGACATTGGAAAAGATTCTCTTGGTTTGCAAAGATCGTCTGGTAAAGGTGGAATAAGATTCTTCCTTGCTCTCATATTTATGAGAGCTTGTTCATTACTGGGGTGAGAGGGTATCAAGGTAATCACATACTTTGAAGGTAACATTTTGTCAAATGTTCCATGCAATTCAAAATAGTAATTAATATAAAATGTCTCTTTATCTCCTTAAAGATTTCGTAAGAATATTTGTAATTCTATCTTATTTACAGAAATGATTTCCTATGACCAGAACAAATGTTTATTAGTTTGAGCCATAGAGAGGAAACTATAATTGCTTTTTCTTAAAAAACTGTTGTTTCTTGTTCATCTTGGTTATTTTCTACCTGGCTATATAATAGTTTTATTCCACAGTGCAGCAGTGCCCACAGATTTTATTTTCTCTTTATCTTGGTTTCATAGTTTTCTAGTAAGAAGTCATCACAATGTGGCAAGAGGAAAAGCAAGGGATATTGACATAGAATTTTCTTTCATTCTGTAGCCACCATATCAGCAGAAGCCCATGTTTTTAATAAGTGTGTTGGTAACTAATTCTTACAGCACCACAGTTGATATGATGTTTAGAAGCAGGATAAGTTTCCAATATAATGGAAGTGAATTGTATTTGCTCACTTTCACCCTCATTTTCTTCTCAGAAGAAAAAAATAAGGCATACAGAAGTCAAGGAATTTGTCTAGTCATGAAAAATGATAGTGGGAAAGTTGGAATGGATTTTTAAGCTATTAGTCCAGTGTTTTCTGCATATGCCAGAAAGCCTATAAAATTATGTCACACTATCAGAAATTGTCAAATATTTATTTCAATGTTGTCTTTATCTCTGGAATGACATTAAATATTTTTTATGACAACTTGAGGTTTTATTTTTAATTTCTACATTACTTTTAATGCTTATTGGTAAAGAGGGCTTCCTTGATAGCTCAGATGATGAATCTGCCTGCAATGCAGGAGATCAGGGTTCAATCCCTGGGTTGGGAAGATGCCCTGCAGAAGAGAATGGCAACCCACTCCAGTATGGTTGCTGGAGAATCCCATGGACAGAGGAGTCTGGTGGGCTACAGTCCATGGGGTCACAAAGAGTTGGACACAACTGAGTGACTAATACTTTCACTTACATTGATAAAGAAGCAGATAAATAAAAATTAAAAATAACAAAAATGATTTATACAACCATGAAGCTATGTCAATATACCACTTTTCATATGTTAGTGATAACTTTCCTTTCTTTGAAGCCATCATATTTGCTTCTCAACCTAATTATTTCCATGTAAATGACCGAATGAAGACGTTCATACTAAAAAAGGTACTGAAGTGATGAATCCTGGCATTTTCTAACTTTCTGTGCTAAGTCATGTCTGACTCTTTGTGACACGCCATGCACTGTAGCCTGCCAGGCTCCTCTCTCCATGGGGATTCTCCAGGCAAGAATACTGAATGGGTTGCCATGCCCTACAAAGGAAAAGGCAAAAAGGAAAGACATACCCATCTAAATGGAAAGTTCCAAAGAATAGCAAGGAGACAGAAGAAAGCATTCCTCAGTCATCAGTGCAAAGAAACAGACAAAAAAAAAAAAAAACAAGAATAGGGTAGACTAGAGATCTCTTCAAGAAAATTAGATATATCAAGGGAAGATTTCATGCAAAGATGGCCAAAATAAAAGACAGAAACAGTATGGACCAAACAGAAGCAGAAGATATTAACAAGAGGTGGCAAGAATACACAGAACTATAAAAAAAATTTTAATGACCCAGATAACCACGATGGTGTGATCACTCAGCCAGACAACATGGAATGCAAAATCAAGTGGGCCTTAGGAAGCATCACTATTGAACAAGGCTAGTGGAGGTGATGGGATTCCAGTTGAGCTATTTCAAATCCTAAAAGATGATGCTGTGAAAGTGCAGCACTCAATATGCCAGCAAATTTGGAAAACTCAGCAGTGGCCACAGGACAGGAAAAGGTCAGTTTTTATTCCAATCCTAAAGAAGGGCAATGTCAAAGGATGTTCAAACTACTGCACAGTTGCACTCATTTCATATACTAGCAAAGTGATGCTTAAAATTCTCCAAGCCAGGCTTCAACAGTATGTGAAATGAGAACTTCCAAATGTTGAAGCCAGATTTAGAAATGGCAGAGGAACCAGAGATCAAGTCAACATCTGATGGATTAGAGAAAAAGCAAGAGTTTTTCGGAAGAACATCTACTTCTGCTTCATTGACTACACCAAAGCCTTTGACTGTTTCGATCACAACAAACAATGGATAATTCTTCAAGAGACGGGAATACCAGACCACCTGACCTGCTTCCTGAGGAATCTGTATGCAGGTCAAGAAGCAACAGGTAGAAGTGAACATGGAACAATGGACTGGCTCCAAATTGGGAAAGTAGTACACCAAGGCTATATATTGTCACCCTGATTATTTAACTTATATGCAGAGTACATCATGTTAAATGCTGGCCTGGATGAAGCACAAGCTGGAATCAAGACTGCTGGGAGAAATATAATCTCAGATATGCAGATGACACCACCCTTATGGCAGAAAGCAAGGAAGAACTAAAGAGCCTCTTGATGAGAGTGAAAGATAAGAGTGAAAATGTTGGCTTAAAACTCAACATTCAGAAAACTAAGATCATGGCATCTGGTCCCATTACTCCATGGCAAATAGATGGGGAAACAGTGGAAACAGTGACAGACTTGATTTTTTTGGGCTCCAAAATCACTGCAGATGGTGACTGCAGCCATGAAATTAAAAGACGCTTACTTGGAGGAGAAGGCAATGGCGCCCCACTCCAGTACTCTTGCCTGGGAAACCCCATGGACGGAGGAGCCTGGTAGGCTACAGCTCATGGGGTTGCGAAGAGTCAGACACGACTGAGCGACTTCACTTTCACTTTTCATTTTCATGCACTGGAGAAGGAAATGGAAACCCACTCCAATATTCTTGCCTGGAGAATCCCAGGGACGAAGGAGCCTGGTGGGCTGCCGTCTATGGGGTCGCACAGAGTCAGACACGACTGAAGCGACTTGGCAGTAGCAGCAGCAACTCCTTGGAAGAAAAGTTATGACCATCCTAGACAGCATATTAAACAGCAGAGACATTACTTTGCCAACAAAGGTCCATCTAGTCAAAGCTATGGTTTTTGTAGTAGTCAGGTATAGATGTGATGGTTGGACATAAAGAAAGCTGAGCGCCAAAGAATTGATGCTTTTGAACTGTGCTGTTGGAGAAGGCTCTTGAGAGTCCCTTGGTCAGGAAGGAGGTCAAACCAGTTGATCCTAAAGGAAATCAGTCCTGAATAGTCATTGGAAGAATTGATGCTGAAGCTGAAACTCCAATACTTTGGCCACCTGATGTGAAGAACTGATTCATTGAAAAGGACCCTGATGCTGGGAAAGACTGAAGGCAGGAGGAGAGGGGGACCACAGAAGATGAGATGGTGGGATGTCATCACTAACTCGATGGACAGTAGTCTCAGCACACTCCAGGAGTTGATGATGGACAGGGAAGCCTGGCGTTCTTCAGTCGATGGGGTGGCAAAGAGTTGGACACAACTAAACGACTGAACTGAACTGAACTCTAGGGGATCTTCCCAATCCGTGGATTGAACCCAGGTCTCCCGAATTGCAGGTGGATTCTTTACTGTTTGAGCAGCCAGGAAAGCCCTTTCGTGCTAAGCTTAGGTATATAAAGGAAAATGTGCTCCTTACCTTCCCTATGTCTCCAAAATCTTTATTTTGAAGCATTTAAGATGTTCAACTCCTCATACAGAGTCCCATGAACTCAGCATTTCCAGCTCATTACAGGCACTACAAACACAAGTGTTTCCCTTGGAAATTATAGCCAGTTCTCCTTTCCTCATGTTTACAAAGAGATCGGTAATTATTAACTCATGTACATAATAATTACTAAAATTCTTGCTGAATGAAGTAGAATTTATCACAGATATCCCAAGCATAAATTCACTTAATTCTTCCAATGATTACATAAGAAAGGCATTGTTATTATTTTTGTTTTATAGCTCAGAAAAAATTAATTAAATGATCAGCCCAAACAGCAAAATCAGGATGTGGGCCTCACACTTGGAACTTAAAATTGTCTACAAAGAACCGTTAGCTCTGCCCTATCCTTCCAAATGCTGATAAAACACATCTTACTAATTTCTTACTCCATGTTTTTTCACATTGCTTCTAGTTCAAAAATATTTTTTCTTCAAAGAAGTAGAATCTTCAATTAAGCACACCCTAATCTCACTTCAAGAGAGTTTCAGAAAAACATCTATTTCTGCTTTATTGACTATGCCAAAGCCTTTGACGGTGTGGATCACAATAAACTGGGGAAAATTCTGAAAGAGATGGGAATACCAGACCATCTGACCTGTCTCTTGAGAAACCTGTATGCAGTTCAGGAAGCAACAGTTAGAACTGGACATGGAACAACAGACTGGTTCCAAATAGGAAAAGGAGTATGTTAAGGCTGTATATTGTCACCCTGCTTATTTAACTTATATGCAGAGTACATCATGAGAAACGCTGGGCTGGAAGAAACACAAGCTGGAATCAAGATTGCTGGGAGAAATATCAATAATCTCAGATATGCAGATGACACCACCATTATGGCAGAAAGTGAAGAAGAACTAAAAAGCCTCTGGATGAAAGTGAAAGAGGAGAGTGAAAAAGTTGGCTTAAAGCTCAACATTCAGAAAACTAAGATCATGGCATCTGGTCCCATCACTTCATGGGAAATAGATGGGGAAACAGTGGAAACAGTGTCAGACTTTATTTTTTTGGGCTCCAAAATCACTGCTGATGGTGATTGCAGCCATGAAATTAAAAGACGCTTACTCCTTGGAAGGAAGGTTATGACCAACCTAGATAGCATATGTAAAAGCAGAAACATTACTTTGCCAACAAAGGTCCGTCTAGTCAAGGTTTTTCCAGTGGTCATGTATGGATGTGAGAGTTGGATGGTGAAGAAAGCTGAGCCCCGAAGAATTGATGCTTTTGAACTGTGGTATTGGAGAAGACTCTTGAGAGTCCCTTGGACTGCAAGGAGATCCAACCAGTACTTCCTAAAGGAGATCAGTCCTGGTTGTTCATTGGAAGGACTGATGTTGAAGCTGAAACTCCAATACTTTGGCCACCTCATGGGAAGAGTTGACTCATTGGAAAAGACCCTGATGCTGGGAGGGATTGGGGGCAGGAGGAGAAGGGAACGACAGAGGATAAGATGGTTGGATGGCATCACTGACTTGATGGACATGGGTTTGGGTAGACTCCGGGAGTTGGTGATGAACAGAGAGGCCTGGCGTGCTGTGATTTATGGGGTCGCAGAGAGTCGGATACGACTGGGCGACTGAACTGAACTTAACTGAATCTCACTTCTTGTCATGGTATACATGCTCAATGTTAATGCTCAGTTTAATTTCGTCAAATTTCACTTGTTGATGTGCTTCTTATAGATTTTCTTTTGTCATTTATGTATATTTCTTTAGAGATATTCAGAACTTTTCCATTTTTATCATGGAAAAATGGAACCCAGATAATTGGTCAGTATGATGATTGCAATAGCAAGTTTGTGTGGAGATATTTAAGGTCCACTTTTATTATTCTTTCTGGTATTCATCATATAATTTCTATTAAAATGAATTGATGATATACAGCACTTTTAATATTCTAATAAAAGACAATACTGAGAAAAGATATACATCTCCATTTTAAAAAATTATTTTAAAGCTTTGGTAGCATATTGGCTCTTGTTCTTTATCTAGTCTGCCACTTTGTCTTTTGATTGGAGCATTTTGTTCATTGACATTTAAGGTAATTATTGATACATATGCATTTGTTGCCACTTTAAACCTTGTTTCCAGTTGAATCTATGTTTCTTCCTTTTTCATTTCTTTTTCTTTTTGTGGTTTGATGATTTACAGTTCTGTTTTTGTTTTTGTGAATCTAGTGTATATTTCGGAGAAGGCAATGGCACCCCACTCCAGTACTCTTGCCTGGAAAATCCCATGGATGGAGGAGCCTGGTAGGCTGCAGCCCATGGGGTTGCTAAGGGTCGGATATGACTGAGTGACTTCACTTTCACTTTTCACTTTCATGCATCGGAGAAGGAAATGGCAACCCACTCCAGTGATCTTGCCTGGAGAATCCCAGGGATGGGGGAGCGTGGTGGGCTTCCATCTATGAGGTCACACAGCGTCGGACACGACTAAAGCGACTTAGCAGCAGTAGCAGCAGCATATTGGCTAATATTTTAAATTAAAACATACATTTAACTTAAATATCATCAATAAATTCAGATTGCAAAAGAAATTCCAAAAAAAAAATTTATGATTTAAGAATGTTTAAGTTTATGTCACTCCCTCAATGAATTTTCTTACAAGAATGACCAGACTATGTTCTCTGAAATCTATAATGGGTTCCTTTGGTGCTTTTCATTAACACAGTGTCTTATGGAAACACAACTTGGATAAGAACCTACCATCTCAATAACATCCACTGAAAAAGCAACTATTTCAGAATTCCAGGCTTTTATCTGTATAAATGTAGGTTTTTTGAAATAATTTATCTGCTAAATAATTGAATTGAGGTTTCCTTGACATTGTAGATTGACTCTCCACATGCATCTTAATAGCATCCATTTTTCTTGAAATCTATTAGAAACTTATCTCAAAGGTTCACCATCTGTATTTAAATGTACAAATATAGAGTTTGTTTTTTTTTTACAGTGCATTAGCATCCCAATATCTATTGAATATTTATCTTTTTCAAGTTTTAGTACAGAAAGATGAGATAAAATGATACAAGAAAGCAAAAAGAGTCAGAATTCAAATAGAATCAGATAAAAAATGATTAGGTTTACAGACTCAGACTAAAACTGATTTTATCACTTGCTAAGTAAATTAGACAATATTTTAATAAGAGCACTTACATATGAGAAACAAAGTATAATTTGTGACATAATATTTAGTGTAAACACTATGTTGCTTTCTAACATCTAATTGTCCCAAACATATTATAACTACCTCTTATGTCAGGTATGCTGCTGCTGCTAAGTCACTTCAGGCGTGTCCGACTCTATGTGACCCCAGAGATGCCAGCCCACCAGGATCCCTTGTCCCTGGGATTCTCCAGGCAAGAACACTGGAGTGGGTTGCCATTTCCTTCTCCAATGCATGAGAGTGAATAGTGAAAGTGAAGTCGCTCAGTTGAATCCGACTCTTCGTGACCCCATGGACTGCAGCCTACCAGGCTCCTCCGTCCATGGGATTTTCCAGGCAAGAGTACTGGAGTGGGATGCCATTGCCTTCTCCTATGTCAGGTATATACCATTGAAAATTACCTGAGATTCTTTTTGTATAGAATTGGAAAGAAGGTAAGGGATGAAAAAACAGTAAGAAAGAATAGAGGATGAAAAAGGGGTGGAATGGAAGTACAGGATGGAAAAGAGGGAGGAAAATAGAAGCATAAAAAGAAGCAAAAGTGGAGACTAGTAAAATGATAGGCATATGGGGCACAGTATGATATGATTTCCTGATACCCATAATGATTAAAATAAGAAATTAGAATTACTGGAAGTACGTGTCTGATATGACTTGTTGAAAACATGCTTTTTGGCTCAGCTATTTTAGTGCATTTAACTTTAGTTGAATTGTGTTTCCTTTACACTCTTGGTAATGCTAAATACATCTTTCAAATTCCATATATATGCATTAGTATACTGTATTGGTGTTTTTCTTTCTGGCTTACTTCACTCTGTATAATGGGCTCCAGTTTCATCCATCTCAATAGAACCGATTCAAATGTATTTTTTTTTAATGGCTGAGTAATATTCCATTGTGTTATGCGAGACAGAATAAGAGACACAGATGCATAGAACAGTCTTATGGACTCTGAGGGAGAAGGTGAGGGTGGGACATTCTGGGAGAATAGCATTGAAACATGTATATTATCATATGTGAAACAGAACACCATTCCATGTTCGATGCATGAGACAAATGCTCAGGGCTGGGGCAATGGGATGACCCAGAGGGATGGGATGGGGAGGGAGGTGGGAGGGGGGTCCAGGAAGGGGAACACATGTAAACCCATGGCTGATTCATGTCAATGTATGGCAAAAACTACTACAATATTGTAAGGTAATTAGCCCACAACTAAAATAAATAAATTTATTAAAAAAAAAAAGAAGAAGAAACAATGCTAAATACAATAACCATATTTTACAGATACTCATTTTTCTCAAAATTACCAAATAGTTAAGGGCTTAATGTTATATAATACATTTTATAGTCAACGAAAATCCTCAAACCTATTATTTGTTCACTGACAAAGAAAATAGAATAGACAAAAATACTCCAGAAACTCTAGTCTGCTCTTAGAAATTCTACAGTGCTTTAACTAGTTTACACCATAATTACCAAAGTTGTCATTAACTCTGAACAGAGGGACACTTTTCTTTTATTGCTGCTATATTTTTATATGCCAGAATAAACTGCTGGGTTCTCAAAAGTTTAACTAGTGACTTTGAGTTGTGATTCTGTTGCATTAGTCACTCTATTTAGATTTTTCTAAACTTTAAGTGTTTATAACATTTTAAGCATACATTAACTTCATGCTTGGTTCACTGATGCTTACCACATAGGAATTGCCTAATATAAATTAGGTAGCTTTCAACATATAATATTCTGATGGTATTGATGGTCCTACACATCTGAGCTTTGTTTGGATTTCACTTAACTAAATCTTTAAGTATTTAATTGCTTTTTTAAATAAGTGCTTTCAAATAAATACCTTTATGCTGTAAGTTAAGCATGATCAAGCCACACAGAGCTTCTCAAACTTCAGCACAAATCAGAGTCACCAGGAGGGATTGTTAAAACATGAATTTCTAGACCCCACCCTCAGAAACTCTGATTCAGCAAGTCTGGGTGGGCCTGGGAATATGCATTTCTAAGAAGCTCACAGGTGATACCGAATCTGCCAACCTGCTGATCACACTACAACAGATTTCAGAGTATGAGTCAATCTATCTAGAGAAATGTTTCCAGTTGTTGATATCTAGTTTGTTCTTCAGCTTGGGAGCAAAGAGTAAGATACTGTATCTTAAAATAGGCCAAGACAGTTTCTCCTCTTGTCTTCAGTGTTCTCTAATATGTAAGTGTATATTACCAGCACTAGAGAGCAGAGGTTTGAGGAATGGTTAACTTGTCAGCCTCACTAGGTGGGAAAAGAACATGAAATTTAGAAACAGACAAGATTTCAAATCTCAGCTTTAACATTTATTAGCTGTTTGCCCTTGGGCAAATTACTAAAACATTCTGAATCTCATTTTTAACATTTGTACAGAAAGAAAAATAAGACCTATATGAAACCATTTAACAAATTAACCTACATAAAGACATTATGAAATATGTAAAGCACTTAACCCATGTCCTTTGAGACCTTGCTCCGTTCATGATGCTCTCCATTTCCCCCCACACTTCCAACTCTCTATCTTCATTGCTTCTCTTTCCAGGCCAAAAAATGTACTTTCTCTGCCTCTGTCTCTAAGCCAAAAGGCAAAATTTCTCCTACATTATAAAACTACTCTTTTCTGACCCCATTTGGCTGCTGACTTCTCCCCTCAGTTTCTCTCACAACCAACTTCTGAATAAATTACCTTTACTCCTTGCTTCTAGTTCCATACTGCTTAGTCCTTCATCTAACCATTATAGCTGAAATCACGTCTCCATCACTAAAATACAGTTGCTTTCTTAACAGTCACATGACTTTGTAAGTGTCAAATCAATCCCTATTATGAGTGATGTCTTCCAAGCATGCAGTCTCTAACCCTCAGTTGCTGGCATGGCTCACGGTTTAATTGTCCTGGAAATTCTCTGATACGTAAGCTTTAGAACACTGCTCTCTCTTGGTTCTCCTTTGCCTCAGTGGTTGCTGGTACTTCTTCCACTGTTTGTCCCTATTTTCTCTCAGTCTTCACCTGTCTTTGGGGAATTTCATCCTTATGCATGCCTTCAATTTCCATCTCTGTACCCTGGCAATTCACTAAATCCACATCCCCCAATGCGAACTTCTTTCCTAAGTTGCAGACTGACCCAGATTTTAACTGAGTATCACTACCATGATGGCTAAAGTTAAATTACACAACACTAAACATTTAAGACATGCCCAGAATGTGAGTCTATATTTCTTGTGTACACCGTTGGATTGGATGGCAATTCAGTGCACCTTGACTCAAAGGACATCTGGAGAGTTCCCTCTGTCTGAAACATTTCTTTCTTCATTTGGAAAACTTCTATTTATCCTTCAGATTAAAGCAAGGAATTAGTTTTACCAGAGTCGTCTGACCACCCAGTATCTCTAGCTATCTATTTCTTTAGAACCCTGTACCTCATCTATATCAGGGTCCCTCCCATCTCTTCCATTATACTCTAAGTCTCATAGAGAAAGAGACTGGCTTGTCTCTCTAACTACTGAACCATTGGCACAGAGCTGAGCACATGGCACATAATAGGTGCTTAAAAATAGCTCTAATTCCTTTTCCCAATACCACTCAGACATTCAACCAATAATCCCTGTGCCACAACTCCTCTGTGTAATGGGTGAACTTAGAACAGACACAGTTCTCTTTCTCAGTGTCAGTGTGTCAGAGAAAAACAACTTTCCAGACAAACAAGTAATAACAGTCACAAAAGTTAAAACATTATGAAGGAGAAAGAATGTGGAGAAGGAGAATAACAGAGGGGAGTCTGCATAAACAGAGAGGTAGACAGAGTTGGGAGTTCTTTATTAAACAGGAGTGAGTAGGCTCTGACCATGCAAGGAGGAAACATCATGAGCAAAGAACTTGCTGTGGGAAAAATCGTGTTTGGTTTTATTTTGGGGAGACTTTGTCTTTTCCCCAACCTGAGAGGAGAGGTGTATGGGGCCGTAGGAAGTGAAGGGAAATACTGACTGAGATGAGGCTGAAGAATTAAGACAAATCCATTCTTTGCAGAAATGTTGTCAAACAAGAATAATTTCTTTCTTTAGATTGTGTTCGATGAGTTTAAATGTTCTGGTTATTGGTCACAACCGATTTTCATGGTGTGTATTTAGTCACTGTAATTCCCTATGGTAAATAAATTTTAGATATTCTCAGTAACGCCTACATATTTTCTAAAAATAATTTTTATATGCTTTGTTAGTAGTCAGTTCTCCAAAGAAGACATACTGGTGGCCAATAAACACATGAAAAGATGCTCAACATGATTCGTTATTAGAGAAGTGCAAGCCAAAACTACAATTAGGTATTACCTCACACTGATTAGGATGGCCATTATCAAAAAAATCTACAAACATTAAATGTTGGAGAGGATGTGGAGAAAAGGGAAGCCTCTTGCACTGTTTTTGGGTATGTAAATTGATACACCCACTATGGAGAACAGTGCGGATATTTGTAAAAAAAACTAGGAATAAAACTACCATATGACCCAGCAACCCCACTACTGGGCATATACCCTGAGAAAGCCATAATTCAGAAAGACATATGTACCCCGATGTTCACTGCAGCACTATTTACGATAGCTAGGACACGAAAGCAACCTAGATGTCCACTGACAGATGAATGGATAAAGAAGTCGTGGCATGTATATACAAGGGAATATTACTCAGCCATAACAAGGAATGAATCTGAGTCAGTTGTAATGATGTGGATGAACCTATAGCCTGTTATAAGAGTGAAATAAGTCAGAAAGAGAAAATCAAATATAGTACATTAATGCACACACATGGAATATAGAAAAATGGTACTGATGATCCAATCTGCAGGCAGGAATAGAGACACAGAGATAGATACTGGACTTATGGACACAGTGGGGGAAGAGTAGGGTGGGAAAAATTGAGATGGTAGCGCTGACATATATACACTACCATGTATAAAACAGAAAGTGGGAAGCTGCTGTATAACACAGGGAGCTCAGCTCAGTGCTCTGTGAAAACCTAGAGGGGAGGGATTTGGGGGTGGGGTGAGAGGGAGGCTTAAGGGGGCGGACATATGTATACTTACAGCTGATTCATGATGTTATACAACAGAAACCAACATAACATTATAAAAAAATTATCCTCCAATTTAAAAAAATAAATAGGACAAAGACAGCTCTATTAAATGACATAGAAAATACAAAATTATAGAAATCAGTCAAGGTAACAATTGTTTATGGCAATAAATATAACAAGTTAAATTCCCACAAAAATACGTCATCTTTTAACACAACAAAACTTTGGAGATAAAGCCATGTTTTTCTTTAAACAATATATCAGGATAGCTCTGTGTACATGATTTCCATATAAAACTTCTAAGACATGTGTGATAAATTAGACTTATGTCATAATTTTAATGAAAAAAAAAACTACACACTTAGAGTATCAGTAAGACTGAAGTATAGAAATCTTATTTCCTAAAAGTAATTTATTGAAGAATAAAAATTTCATTTAACAATATTAAGTGTCAAACTATCAATTTCAGTTTGTATAGTAGAAACTTGAAATAACACCAGCCCCAATCTTAGTATCATGTATTTACTTAATTGCAAAATTTATAATATGGGTTCATCGTACACATAGGTATCAACTTCAGGTTTAAAACTACATTTCTAAATTCTGAGTCTAAAAAATGCTTTCAAGTATGTAATGATTGCTGTCCATTTAAGGCATCTAAATTTATGACATGATTGCTTGTTTAAAATATGAATTTTCAACCTTGGTACCTTTTGGATTCAATAACTCTTTCCTGTAGAGGCTGCTCTAATCATTTAGGATATTGTGCTGCATCCCTGGTCTCCACCCACTAGAAGCCATCTGTGACTCTTAAATTCTCCAAGTTGTGACAAACAAAAGTCTAGTGAAGAAGACTAGTTGATATGTTTCAGCAATCTGAGACTGTAGGTCTAGAATATAGTACGCCATCGTTTCCAACACAAATGTTTCTATTTTATGTCATTAATATCCAGAATGATCCTAAGTGAGATCTTATCAATGCATCTGAATGCTAGAGTTCGCTGATACTTTTTGAAAATGATATGGGTTTTGTTGGAATGATTGACTATCTTGATAACAAGCATAAAAGGAACAATTGTTAAATGATGGGTTTTTTCTACTTATGTGTATAGTTCATAATAAACGTATAAAATATAGAAAACTAAGTAAAGAATATAGGAAAATGTAAAGCTACTAAGGACAACCACTTTTAGCATTTTGAAATATTTATGCTGTCTGTATAATTTTTGTATAAAATTGGGAAAATACTGTTACACAATTTGCTTTCTATTCAATGTGGTTTCTATTGTAGAAATATTATACTGTATGCATTTGTCTATGTCATTATATCTTTTGAAAACACGAATTTTTATGTACTATAATTAAGAAAAGATTATCTTGAATCTACCCTTCTCATTCATGCTTTTGTAATCTATTTTCTGATTAAAATATATAAGCATAAATATAGTCTAATATGGTTTTCAGGCAGTTTTCTTCCCTTACACTAAGACTTTTCTTTATTTTCTTTTTGGTCTAAATACTGACCACACAACCACTTGTAAAAGAATGAAACTAGAACACTTTATAACACCATACACAAAAATAAACTCAAAATGGATTAAAAATCTAAATGTAAGACCAGAAACTATAAAAATCCTAGAGGAAAACATAGGCAAAACATTCTCTGACATAAATCACAGCAGGATCCTCTATGACCCACCTCTCAGAGTATTGGAAATAAAAGCAAAAATAAACAAATGGGATCTATTAAACTTAAAACCTTTTGCACAAGGAAGGAAACTATAAGCAAGGTGAAAAGACAGCCTTCAGAATGGGAGAAAATAATAGCAAATGAAGCAAAAGACAAAGAATTAATCTCAAAAATATACAAGTAACTCCTCCAGCTCAATTCCAGAAAAATAAATGACCCAATCAAAAAAATGGGCCAAAGAACTAAACTGACATTTCTCCAAAGAAGACATACAGATGGCTAACAAACACATGAAAACATGCTCAACATCACTCATTATCAGAGAAATGCAAATCAAAATCACAATGAGGTATCATCTCACGCCAGTCAGAATGGCTGCTATTCAAAAGTCTACAAACAATAAATGCTGGAGAGGGTGTGGAGAAAAGGGAACCCTCTTATACTGTTGGTGGGAATGCAAACTAGTACAGCCACTATGGAGAACAGTGTGGAGATTCCTCAAAAAACTAGAAATAGAACTGCCATATGACCCAGCAATCCCACTGCTGGGCATACACACCAAGGAAACCAAAATTGAAAGAGACACGTGTACCCTAATGTTCATCGCAGCACTGTTTATAATAGCCAGGACATGGAAGCAACCTAGATGTCCATCAGCAGGCAAATGGATAAGAAAGCCATGGTACATATATACAGTGGAATAACACTCAGCCATTAAAAAGAATGCATTTGAGTCAGTTCTAATGAGGTGGATGAAGCTGGAGCCTATTATACAGACTGAAGTAAGCCAGAAAGAAAAACACCAATACAGTATACTAATGCATATATATGGAATCTAGAAAGATGGTAACAATAACCCTATATGTGAGACAGCAAAAGAGACACAGATGTATAGAACAGTCTTTTGGACTCTGTGGGAGAGGGCGAGGGTGGGATGATTTGGGAGAATGGCATTGAAACATGTATATTATCATATGTGAAATGGATTGCCAGTCCAGGTTCAATGCATGAGACAGGGTGCTTGGGGCTGGTGCACTGGGATGACCCTGAGGGATAGGATGAGGAGGGAGGTGGGAGGAGGGGGGTTCAGGATGGGGAACACATGTACACCTGTGGCGGACGCATGTCAATGTATGGCAAAAACCACTACAATATTGTAAAGTAATTAGCCTCCAATTAAAATAAATAAATTTATATTAAAAAAAATACTGACCACAACCACATAAAAATAAAATAACAGTATATACATGAAGTGATAGGACTGAAAGGAAATCCATACATGGGCATACATACAATCACACAATGCTCTAATTTCACACAGTTTTCTGAATTTACAGGCAAACAGATTGGAAATAAGTTTTCATGTGCCTATCCACAAATCTTAAAGGGTGATTAAAGAAGCTATTGATTCTCAAATTAAATGATGAGTTAATTATACTCTTACAATGATTATATAAACGTGAAAGATACTTTGGTTTTCTACTTAAAATTAGTATACAGGAATAATGTATATATTCAACCACCGGTATATATTCGAGAGAATAGGAAACAAATATCCACAGAAATCCTTGTATGAAATGTTCTTAAGTAGTATTCTTAACAGCCAAAAAGATGGGATCAACCTAAACAACCATCAACTGACAAATGTATATACAAAATGAGTTATGTCAACACAATGAAATATAATTCAACTATAGAAGACAATGAAGTACTGATATGTGCTGTAATAAGGATGAATCCTGAAAACATTAATGAAAGAAGAGGTCACAAAAAGCCACATGCTGTATGATATCATTTATTTGAAATGTCTAGGGTCTATTAGTGTTAGTCCCTCCGTCGTGTCCAACTCTTTGTGAACCCATGGACTGTAGCCCACCAGGCTCCTTTGTACATGGGTTTTCCCAGGCAAGAATACTGGAGTGGGTTGCCATTTCCTTCTCCAGGGATTCTTCCTGACCCAGGGATCAAACCCACGTCTCCTGAGACTCTTGCATTGCAGGCGGATTCTTTACCGCTGAGCCAAAGGGGAGGCCTAGAATAGGCAAATCCATAGATAAAAAGAAAGTAGATTAGTAGTTTCCAGGAGAGAGTAGTGGATGGGATTAAGAATGACTTCTAATGGGTTCAGGATTTATTTGAGGTGATGATAATGTTCTGGAGTTAGAAACTGGTGACTGCTGTAATACATTGTAAATATAGTAAAACCCAAATAATTGTACACTTTAAAGGAGGAGATTTCATGGTACATGAATTACATCTCAATAAAAATAAATATGAAAAATAACAATCCATCTATAATCCATTTCACAGTAGATTATATGCATGTGGTATCTATGATGAACAAAGCAGGAAAATAGATTCCATCTTTAGGAAGGAACACTTCAGTTGATAAAGAAATTGGAAACCTATTCCTCGGCTAAGAAAAAAAAAGTTTAGAAAACTCTGCATCGTACTTTCCACTGCTTTAGAGAAAGGAGCTTAGTAGACTGTTCAGGGTATCTATCAGTAAGTATCTTCAGTTGCAAGAAGCAGCAATTCCCCTGGAAATGCAGGGTTTTAACTATAAAGTTTAGCATAAAGCTATTTCAATAGCATCACCTTCCATTTATTATCAGAAGAGATTCCAACCAACATCGTCCCTGGGAAAATTAAATGATGCTGTTCTTCAAACACAACAAGAAAGCAATATTTCAATATCTGAAGTTTATAAGTCTAATTAATGAATCATCTTCTAAAATTATTCTGGTTACTTGGGGTCAGGATCTGAACCTCTCTCCCAAGACTTATCTACATTTTAGCGAAAGAACCAATAGTAGTTCTATCATTTTAATAAATTGTGAGGGGGAGAAGGTCAGTTCAACACAGAACAAAGCAATAAATACTCCCCTTTTAGCCTAAAGGTTTAGGATGACATGAACTTATTTCACTTTTTAAATCGGTGTAACGTATGGTTAAACAATTCCCCAAGGACACGACTGAAGCGACTTAGCAGCAGCAGCAGCAACAAGGATGTAAATGCCATGAAAGAAGGTAACAGTATAACTTTTAAAGGATTCAAAATAAAACATATGGCCTATCAATATTTACTTACCCATATGGGAAATCACTGTGGATATCATACTAATATCATACTAAAGTGGAATATGAGCTTCCCTGGTGTCTCAGACAGTAAAGAATCTACCTGCAATGCAGGAGATTCCAGTTCAATCCATGGGTAAGGAAGATCCCCTGGAGAAGGGAATGGCTACCCGCTCCAGTTTTCTTGGCTGGAGAATTCCATGGACGGAAGAGCCTGATGGGCTACAATCCATGGGGTCACAAAGATTTGGACACGATTGAGTGACTAACACTTCCCCTTTTTTTCCAATGTGAAAAATCAAGGGATATAAATAGAAAAAGAAAATCTTTATTCAACCAATTGTGAAGTACAGAGTGTGAATATTTTACTCAGAGTCTATTACTGACCTAGTCCTTGGTTTTAATTTCTGGTATTAGTTCGTTGTTCAGTCACTCAGTTGTGTCTGCCTCTTTGTGACCTCATAGACCATAGCATGCCAGGCTTCCCTGTCCTTCACCATCTCCCAGAGCATGCTCAAACTCATGTCCATTGAGTCGGTGATGCCATCCAGCCATCTGGTCCTCTGTCACGCCCTTCTCCTCCTGCCTTCAATCTTTCCCAGCATCAGGATCTTTTCTAAGGAGTCAGCTCTTTACATCAGGTGGCCAAAGTGTTGGAGCTTCAGCTTCAACATCAGTCCTTCCAATGAATATTCAGCACTGATTTCCTTTAGAATTGACTGGTTTGATGTCCTTCCTGTCCAAGGGACTCTCAAGAGTTTTCTTCAGCACCACAGTTCAAAAGCATCAATTCTTCTGTGCTCAGCTTTTTTTACGGTCCATCTCTCACATTCATACATGACTACTGGAAAAACCATAGCTTTGACTAGATGGACCTTTGTCAGCAAAGAAATGTCTCTATTTTTTAATATGATGTCTAGGTTGTCACAGCTTTTCTTCTGAGGAGCAAGCGTCTTTTCATTTCATGGCTGCAGTCACTGTCTGTGGTCATTTGGGAGTCCAAGAAAATATAGTCTGTCACTCATTCCATTGTTCCTCCATCTATCGGCCATGAAGTGATGGAACCAGATGCCATGGTCTTAGCTTTTTGAATGTTGAATTTTAAGCCAGCTTATTCACTCTTCTCTTTCACCTTCATCAAGAGGCTCTTTAGTTCCTCTTCACTTTCTGCCACGAGGGTGGTGTCATCTGCATATCTGAGGTTATTGATATTTCCCCTGGGAATCTTGATCTCAGTTTGTGCTTCATCAACCCTGGCACTTCGCACAATGTACACTGCATATAAGTTAAATAAGCAGGGTGATAATATATAGCCTTGATGCACTCCTTCCCCAGTTTGGAACCAGTCTGTTTTTCCATGTCCAGTTCTAACTGTTGTTTCTTGACCTGCATATAGTTTTCTCAGGACGAAGGTAAGGTGGTCGGTATTCACATCTCTTTAAGAATTTTCCAGTTTGTTGTGATCCACACAGTCAAAGGCTTTAGGGTAGTTAATGAAGCAGAAGTATATGTTTTTCTGGAAATCTCTTGCTTTTTCTACGATCCAACAGATGTTGGCAATTTGATCTCATATTATAATGGGTGCTATATCCTTACAGGAAAAGACTCATGCGTTAAAACATTTTAGCTGACATGTAAGAATGAGAGAGATCAGAGGGGAAGGTGACTTCATTTGGAGGTGAGTAGAAGGGCATTGTGGAAAATGAGTCATAGAAAGAGATATGGAAAAGGAAAAAAACTTAACGAAGATACTTCTGTGAGTAAAATTTCAGGTAAATTTCTTAGTGTTATGAACTATATGAAATATCATTGAATCATTAACAACAATTCTTACTTAGCATTCAGCACTGGTTCTCGTTAGGTTTTGAAGTACCAGAAAACAATGATGTTTAATACAAAATGCCATTTTGACAAGGTACCATTCTGGGTTTACACTTGCAATGTTATGCCCGAGTGAACAGAGGAAAGTAATATCAATCAGACCGTGAAAAGGAAAAAAAAGTTTGAACAAAAAACAAGTGTGTCATTTACCATGCAATCTGAAAAGATTAAAAAAAAATTGGAGACAGGCTGTGAGAAAATACTACTTTTTCAAAATAGACAAAACTTAGTTCTACTTCCACCTCATCTCTTAGGCTTAATATATAGCAATTTTTAATGCACTGTTCTAATCATGTCAGATGTGTAGGCATCCAGCAAGTCTTTTTGAGAAATACAGAATGCAAATATTGCGGTTGTCTTCAGTCACTCACAGTTGGCCACACTGTGTTGGCTCCCAATTTATCAGCTATTAAGCAGAGACATTACTTTGCCAACAAAAGTCCGTCTAGTCAAGGCTATGGTTTTTCCAGTGGTCATGTATGGATGTGAGAGTTGGACGGTGAAGAAAGCTGAGCACCGCAGAATTGATGCTTTTGAACTGTGGTGTTGGAGAAGACTCTTGAGAGTCCTTGGACTACAAGGAGATCCAATCAATCCATCCTAAAGGAGATCAGTCCTGGGTGTTCATTGGAAGGGCTGATGTTGAAGCTGAAACTCCAATACTTTGGCCACCTCGTGCGAAGAGTTGACTCATTGGAAAAGACCCTAATTCTGGGTAGGATCGGGGTCAGGAGGAGAAGGGGATGACAGAGTATGAGATGGTTGGATGGCATCACTGACTCGATGGACATGGGTTTGGGTAGACTCCGGGAGTTGGTGATGGACAGAAAGGCCTGGCATGCTGCAATTCATGGGGTCGCAAAGAGTCGGACACGACTGAGCGACTGAACTGACTGATAACAGGTAACTTTTATTGTTATAGGAATGCTTTATTTTGTGAAGATAACATTGATGTTACCAAAATAATACAGTAAAAGGAAAGCACTTGACCAGTTACTGGGCTCCAAGATATTCTTTGGCACTGATAGTTTTCGAAAATTCACTCAGTTTATTTAACATAGTAATACTATTTATTAAACTGCCACCTGGAACTAACCATAACTTTGCAAAAATAAATCAGCTATTTAGGCTTAATGTATGATAGTCTCTCAAAATTTTTTCTTCAAACTCTAAACACTTGAATGATAGGGAATATTTCTACCATGAAAAATGGCTCAGGATATGCCAACAAATTTGGAAAACTCAGCAGTGGCCACAGGACGGGAAAATGTCAGTTTTCATTCCAATCAAAAAGAAAGGCAATGCCAAAGAATGTTCAAACTATCACACAATTGCACTCATTTCACATGCTAGCAAGGTAATGCTCAAAACCCTTTAAGCTAGGCTTGAGAACTTCCAGATGTACAAGCTGGATTAAGAACACTCAGAGAAACCAGAGATCACATTAAGAACATCCATTGGATCACAGAAAAAGCAAGGAAATTCCAGAAAAAACATCTACCTCTGTTTCACTGACTATGCTAAAGCTTTTGACTGTGTGGATCACAACAAAATGTGGAAAATTCTTAAAGAGATTGGAATACCAGACCACCTTACCTGCCTCCTGAGAAACCTGCATGCAGGACAAGAAGCAACAGTTAGAACCAGAAATTGAACAAACAACTCATTCCAAATTGGGGAAGGAGTATGTCAAGGCTACATATTGCCACCATGCTTATTTAACTTATATGCAGAGTACATCATGCAAAGTGCCAAGCTGGATTGAAGCACAAGCTGGAATCAAGATTCCTGGATGAAATATCAGTAACCTCAGATATGCAGATGATACTACCCTCAGGGCAGAAAGTGAAGAGGAACTAAAGAGCCTCTCAATGAAGGTGGAAGAGGAGAGTAAATAAGCTGCCTTAAAATTCAACATTCAGAAAATTAAGATCATGGCATCTGGTCCCATCACTTCATAGCAAGTAGACAGGGAAACAATGGAAATAGTGACAGACTTTATTTTGGAGGGGCTCCAAAATCACTGCAGATGGTGATTGCAGGCATGAAATTAAAAGACACTTGCTCCTTGGAAGAAAAGCTATGGCCAATCTAGGCATCATATTAAAAAGCAGAGACATTACTTTGCCAAAAAAGGTCTGTCTAGTCAAAGCTGGTTTTTCCAGTAGTCATGTATGGATGTGAGATTTGGACCATAATGAAGGCTGAGTGCAGAATTGATGCTTTTGAATTGTGGTGTTGGAGAAGACTCTTGAGAATCCCTTGGACTACAAGGAGATCCACCAGTCCATAGCTAGATGCTATTCTAGATGTCTTAGGGGTGCAGATATGATTCAAACATGGATGAATTCTCATTTCATTAAGATTATAATCAAAGAAGAGAGCTTATAAATGCACATAAATAAGTACTATGTGAGCTAAAATGGAAGTAATAGTGGTATAATGAAAAATTCATAAGGAGAGGTTAGTTAATAAAGTATTACTTTACAGGCAAACTTTAATTCAAATATGTGTCAAAAATACCTGTTACTATTTTAGCCATTATCAAAATCCACCACTGAATTGACCTTATATTAAGACAAAAAAATTGGGCTTCCCTGGTGGCTCAGACGGTAAAGCATCTGCCTATAATGCGAGAGACCTGGGTTCTATTCCTGGGTTAGGAAGATCCCCTGGAGAAGGAAATGGCAACCCACCCCAGTACTCTTGCCCGGAAAATTCCATGGATGGAGGAACCTGGTAGGCTACAGTCCATGGGATTGCAAAGAGTCGGATACGACTGAGCAACTTCACTTAAGACAAAATAAGCCAATAAATCCAGGTAATGCCAACTTTTTAGGAATGATCTGAGGTATGAACATTATCTTTTGCCTAGTAGTGTTGGAGGATCTTGCATTGATAAACATAAGACATTAGAAATGTTGGTGATCTATATCTCCCTACATCATAAATGCCACCTCTTCAGAAAAGCCTTTAATGATCATCCTATCATAGCACCCCTCTCATTCTCCAGCCCTTCTTCTCAATTTTCTTTTGCACATCAGCATTATTTTTTCTATAGTTTCACTATAGTGAAACTATAGATTTAAAACCATAGTTAAACTATAAATTTATGGTTATTTGTTTACTTACTGTCTTCCCCAAGATTATCTAAGCTCTTTGAGGGCAGAGTACTTTGTCCTGTTCACTGTTATATTACCAGTATTTGGCCTATGGTAACCATTCAATAACTCTTGTTGAATTAATACATAATGTGATAACTTACCAGTAAAGTGAGCACAGGTTCCAGGATTTCAAAGCACCAAGCACTATAAAGGATATTATTATCCATGTGATTTCATCCATCCCTTTGCTTTTAAGTGGCATCTATAAGATGATAACTGGCAAATGAGTGTCTAGAAGCCTGACGTCTCCACCTGAGCACTGGCTATTGGACATCTTTGCATGGCTAACAGACAAGTTTAACATTTCAAAAACAAAAGTTTTGATTTGCTGTCTGCACACTAGTTTCTTTTACTGTTTTCCATTTTGGTTAATGCTATTACCAGCTACCTAGTTGTTTAAGCCTCAAACAGCTGTGATTCCTCTATTTCTTTCACCCTCCATATTCTGATTCATCACCTGTTCAGCTATACCACATATCCATCTATGTTTGTCCTCCTACAGTGTTCTTATCCTAAACTAGCTTCATTTCTCATCTTTCCCTACCTACATCCTTACCTTCCTATAATCCTTTCTCTATACAGCAACCAAATACACCTTTCAAAGACTTAAATTAGAACAGTTTCTTTAAAATCTAAAATACGCTTAAAATAAAAATCCAAACTCTGATATGGACAAAAGTTTTCTTAGTGATCTGTTTCTACTCAGTTCTTTGACCTGTCTCTCTTAGAACTTTAAAATCCAGCAATGCTGATTTTTTTCTATTTGTTCAACCCCAAGCTGAGTGCCCCAACCAGTAACGCTGAAGAAGCTGAAGTTGAACAGTTCTATGAAGACCTACAAGACCTTTTAGAACTAACACCCAAAAAAGATGTCCTTTTCATTATAGGGGACTGGAATGCAAAAGTAGGAAGTCAGGAAACACCTAGAGTAACAGACAAATTTGGTCTTGGAGTACAGAATGAAGCAGGGCAAAGGATAATAGAGTTTTGCCAAGAGAACGCACTGGTCATAGCAAACACTCTCGTCCAACAACACAAGAGAAGATTCTACACATGGACATCACCAGATGGTTGATACCGAAATAAGATTGATTATATTCTTTGAAGCCAAAGATGAAGAAGTTCTATACAGTCAGCCAAAATAAGACCAGGAGATGACTGTGGCTCAGATCATGGACTCCTTATTGCCGAATTCAGACTGAAATCGAAGAAAGTAGGGAAAACCACTAGACCATTCAGGTATGACCTAAATCAAATCCCTTATGATTATACAGTGTAAGTGACAACTAGATTCAAGGTATTAGATCTGATAGAGTGCCTGATGAACTATGGACAGAGGTTCGTGACATTGTACAGGAAGCAGAGATCAAGGCCATCCCCAAGGAAGAGAAATGCAAAATGGCAAATGGTTGTCTGAGGAGGCCTTACAAATAGCTGTGAAAAGAAGATAAGCAATAGGCAAAGGAGAAAATGAAAGATATACCCATTTGAATGCAGAGTTCCAAAGAATAGCAAGGAGAGACAAGAAAGCCTTCCTTGGTGATCAATGCAAAGAAATAGAGAAAAACAATAGAATGGCAAAGTCTAGAGATCTCTTCCAGAAAATTAGAAATACCAAGGGAATATTTCATGCCAAGGTGGGCACAAAAAAGGACAGAAATGCTATGGACCTAACAGAAGCAGAAGATATTAAGAAGAGGTGGCAAGAATACACAGAAGAACTATACAAAAAAGATCTTCATGACCCAGATAATCACGATGGTGTGATCACCAACCTAGAGCCAGACATTCTGGAATGCAAAAACAAGTGGGCCTTAGGAAGCATCATTACGAACAAAGCTAGCGGAGGTGATAGAATTCCAGTTGAGCTATTTCAAATCCTGAAAGATGACGCTGTGAAAGTGCTGCACTCAATATGCCAGCAAATCTGGAAAACTCAGCAGTGGCCACAGGACTGGAAAACGTCAGTTTTCATTACAATCCCAAAGAAAGGCAATGCCAAAAAATGCTCAAACTACCGCACAATTGCACTTATCTCACACGCTAGCAACGTAATGCTCAAAATTCTCCAAGCCAGGCTTCAGCAATACGTGAACCGTGAACTTCCAGATGTTCAAGCTGGTTTTAGGAAAGGCAGAGGAAACAGAGATCAAATTGCCAACATCCCCTGGATCATCGAAAAGCAAGAGAGTTCCAGGAAAACATCTATTTCTGCTTTATTGACTATGCCAAAGCCTTTGACTGTGTGGATCACAATAAACTGGGGAAAATTCTGAAAGAGATGGGAATACCAGACCATCTGACCTGTCTCTTGAGAAACCTGTATGCAGGTCAGGAAGCCACAGTTAGAACTGGACATGGAACAACAGACTGGTTCCAAATAGGAAAAGGAGTACGTCAAGGCTGTATACTGTCATCCTGCCTATTTAACTTATATGCAGAGTACATCACGAGAAACGCTGGGCTGGAAGAAACACAAGCTGGAATCAAGATTGCCGGGAGAAATATCAATAACCTCAGATATGCAGAAGACACCACCCTTATTGCAGAAAGTGAAGAGGAACTAAAGAGCCTCTTGACGAAAGTGAAAGAGGAGAGTGAAAAAGTTGGCTTAAAACTCAACATTCAGAAAACTAAGATCATGGCATCTGGTCCCATCACTTCATGGGAAATAGATGGGGAAACAGTGGAAACAGCAACAGACTTGATTTTCCTGGGCTCCAAAATCACTTTTGATGGTGATTGCAGCCATGAAATTAAAAGACGCTTACTCCTTGGAAGGAAAGTTATGACCAACCTAGATAGCATATGTAAAAGCAGAGACATTACTTTGCTAACAAATGTCTGTCTAGTCAAGGCTATGGTTTTTCCAGTGGTCATGTATGGATGTGAGAGTTGGACGGTGAAGAAAGCTGAGCCCCGAAGAATTGTTGCTTTTGCACTGTGGTATTGGAGAAGACTCTTGAGAGACCCTTGGATTCCAAGAAGATCCAACCAGTCCATCCTAAAGAGATCAGTCCTGGGTGTTCATTGGAAGGACTGATGTTGAAGCTGAAACTCCAATACTTTGGCCACCTCATGGGAAGAGTTGACTCATTGGAAAAGACCCTAATGCTGGGAAGGACTGGGGGCAGGAGGAGAAGGGGACGACAGAGGATGAGATGGTTGGATGGCATCACCAACTCGATGGACATGGGTTTGGGTAGACTCTGGGAGTTGGTGATGGACAGGGAGGCCTGGCGTGCTGCAATTCATGGGGTCGCAAAGAGTCGGACAGGACTGAGTGACTGAACTGAACTGAAATATTTGTTGCATCACTTAATGAAGTAATCAATTAATCATCAATTGAATGGTCAGAAAGTATGTCTTATGTGCAAGTTTTCTATTTATTTAATTTTTAAGGATGTTCAAATACTATGCTAATTTAGTTTCATTAATATTTATTGTGTACCTCCTACATACAATTTCCCTGGTGACTCAGATGGTAAAGAATCTACCCATAATGCAGGAGACCTGGGTTCGATCCCTGGGTTGGGAAGATGCCTTGGAGAAGGGAATGGCAACCCATTCCAGTATTCTTGCCTGGAGAATTCCATGGACAGAGGAGCATGGCAGGCTATAGTCCATGGGGTTGCAAAGAGTTGGACATGCCTGAGTGACAAACACTATTGTGGGCTTCCCTGGTGGCTCAGAGGGTAAAGAATCTGCCTGCAATGCAGGAAACCTGGATTTGATCCTGTGGTTGGGATAATTCCCTGGAGGAGGAAATTGCAATCCACTCCAGTGTTGTTGCCTGGAGAATTCCATGGATCTAGGAGCCTGGAAGGCTACAGTCCATGGGGTTGCAAAGAGTCGAACACGACTGAGTGATTAGCACTTTCACACTTTGGTGCACGCAAGATATGATAAATTCTGAAAACATAAACAAGCATAGGACATGGACTCAGTTTTTTGGAGGTCTGTTAGTAATTGCAAAATTGATAGTTGCCACAATACAAGTGCTCATAGGATGAAATGTAGTAGAGAAGGTAGAGCAATATGTGAGATGCCGGATAGCAATTAAAAAAAAAATAGTTTGAAATATACAATCTAAGAATTTGCAAATGTGCAGGTAAACCCAGGTACAATTCAGGCAAGTGAATACATGTGGAAATAAATACATCGAGACTGCAGAAGCACACAAGTTCAGTTTGGATTTGGGAAGTAGAGCAGGAGCACCATAGTTGGTCAAGAAATGATTAGGGTGAAATGCAGGTCTAGACCTCAAACATAAGTGCCATTGTGCAAAAGATAAAGAAAAAGTGAAGAGATTTCCTTAAAATGTTGTCAAAGCACTAGTTTTATCAATCAAGAAAATAGAAGGAAATCACTCTAAAGTTGAGCTTTCTGATACTTAAGGTTGATATAATACTTAATGATGACTCAGAGAATAAATATAGGTTTGGCCTATAGATGTGGTGATTTTATTCTTTTTTTTTTTTACTTTTCCAAAGCAAGGGATGAAATTATACCTAAGTAAATTCCTTTATATAAGAAAACACAATAATTTCTGTATGAAAATTCAGCACTAAAGACTTCATATTGAATTATGCTTGGACCATAAGAAACCTTACAGATTATCAGATTTTATTCATGACATACTAGATACTCAACAAATAGTTGCTGAATCACAATCAGTAAAAGATTTAATTGCTTCCTATTGTTCTCTAACTATATAAGAAATTGTTATTTGTTAAGAGATCCACTAAAATTTCAGATGAGATGGCAATGCTACTGCAAGTGCAGGCTGAATATCATAACTAACATTGCTTAACTGTGTTCTATGTGCTGTTTTACAGATGATAAAATGAGGCTTAGAGAGGACAAATACCTTGCCCAAGATCACATAGGCAATAATGCATGGAGTAAAAAGTCAAACGGAAGGTTCAGTTCAGAATCCTTGCTTTTTAACCTCTACTACAGTGTAATGTTTCTCTGTTTCAGAAGAAAAGCATAAGATCCTAGTTAATACAGCAGAGATACACTTCACTAAAAAGAGACTTAAGATGATGATGGAATTATTAAAGTTAAGGAGGAAGACACAGATTTACATCTGGCTTTTCTCCAAGAATTTTGCCAAATCTAACAGTCAACATCTGGCCAAGTCTGTTGTTGTAAGAAAGCAATCTCTCCCGATCCTTTCAATGATGCACATTCACAGCTATAAATTCATCTTTCAATGTGAACTAGAGGTTTATTCTCATTCTTATTCATAGTTTTGAGCATTTTTATGGATAATCACATAGTATCATTAGAGCACCTCCCTTGACCTGACTCTTTTAATAACTGTGTATTGGAAATTACATACTTAAAACCGTGCTCTCCTTTGTGTGAACACCTTCCTCTGTCTTGTATAAAGCAAGTGTGCCGTCCTCTACTATATTCCCAAAACACGACCCAAAGCACTGACCAAACAATATTTTAATCTGTTCATTGCTAAACAATGAAAGTTTCAGCCAATCAGGAACAAATCTAGGAACAAACAACTTGAATAATTTGAACTTCAATTAATTTTTCCTAAGTAAGACTTTTTGAAGAGAAAATAACAGCCATGTTGCTGTATTTTTAAACACAAAATGAATATAACATGGCTGGAAATCTTTTTTATTCTCTCTTAGGACACAGACATGTTATTGCTTAATATAAAATTTAAAATTGGTATTTTAATGTTTATCACTTTATAATAATGGCTAAGTACATGAACAAACTAGATTTATAATCTGGTAGTTTGTCTTGTAGAAGACAAGAAAACAATTCAGCAAAACCATGAATTATAATGATACAATAGTATGGTTAAATTTTCTTTATTTAGAAATGGCTTACCAATAGGATTTTCTTGCTACATTTACTTTTCTCAACATTAGTCTGTTTAAGAAACAAATCTTAAATAAACATAAGGAACAAGATCTATGCTCAGAGGCCAAAGGATTTAAAACTAGGACAATATTAATGTCACATCGCCTCCCTTCTCCCTCTGGAGTGCTGTGAGAAGTGTTCTTTGGGAACACAGAGGAGGAATAATTCTCTCAGACTATGACATATATAACATAAGTGTAGTTATTAAACATAACAGTGAAACCAACAAGGTGAAACTACCATTCAGTTTGAAAAGGACAGTATTCCCAGCGTAATTGCAATTGCTTATGTATTCCTCCATGATTAGTCCCAAGGCTTAATTCTATACTCCTTGCTTTTTTCCACATTGTGTTCAGCTATGTATATGTATATTTTACCTATGTATATATGCACATAAATATTTTAAAATTCTATTCATTTCTGAGTTTTATAAAAATTGTATCACACAGTAATAAGTCTTCTGATACTGTTTATTTATTAATTTATTTTTCATTAAATACAGTGTCTGAGATTCATTCAGGTTGCTATCTATAGATAGAGTCCAACTTCTAGTTTGTTTCTAGTCCTTTGCTATTTTAAAAAATGTAGCTATAAATGCTCTTGTACCTGTCTGTTGGTACAGATGTGCAAGCTTCTCTGTGACTTGTTATCAGTGGATTTTGTACAAAAGTAAGAAAATATTTTCAAACTGTTCAAACCAATGTATGCTCTAACCAGTAGTGTTTGAATTCTAATTGCTTGGCATCTTTACAAACACTTTATATTGGCATATCTTTAAAAATCTTGCCAATAAAATTAGGGTAAATGTTCACATTATTGAAGTCTTACTTTACATTCCTCTTATTACCAATGAAACTTAGCATCTTTTCATATACTCATTTCCTAGCTGTGTTTTCCTTCAGTTAAAGGCTCATTCATTTATTTTACCTATATTGCAATTAGGTTGTTTGCTTTTTTTCTTATACTTTTGTAGTTTGTTATTACTTGCAGATTTTACATTATTATTATTACATTTTATATTATTAGTATTATTTTGTCAGCTACTATGTGTGGAGAATATCTTCTCCAGTTTTCTAATAATGATTTTTATTTCTATGAAAAATAAATAATTCTTAAATTTAATATATTTGGTTTTGTTAATAGATTATTTTATGGTTATCTTTTTTATATCTTGTTTGTGAAATGTTTCCATACACCAAAATCATAAAAATAATCTTCTATATATCCTTCTAAGAATTCAAACTATTTGTCTGTCTCTCTTGAGAATTTGAGTCACCAGGAGTTGATGTTTGCATATGGCATAAAGAAGAAAGATGTTATTTTGTTCCCATATGTACAGTCACTTGCCTTAACACTATGTACTAAAGAGTACATTCTTTTCAAACTAATCTGCAAAGCTACTTCTGTCAAATATTACATTTCCCTATATGTGTAATAAATTTGTTCAATTTGTGCTCTGAGAGTTTGAAGAATCTAAATGAATGGAATTTGCTTATTTAAGTCTTTTAATGCAATTTTGGATGCGTAAAGAATACTTAGCTGTAATTTGGGGAAGGAATAATGGGTAGAGAGTTCAATAACTCTGCTTAAGAGATTAAAGGCATTCACTGTTAGCAAATGGTAACTTGAAAAGATAGTGACATTAACTTGGATCCACAGCCAGTCTCAAGGAAATTGAGAGACAGAGCCTAGAGAAAACTACTCTGGAGGCAAGACTGGTAGGCTTTTGGAACAGTGATGTGTAATATTCAATCCAAAGTTGTTGTCTGAGTTTTATGTTCAGTTTTCAGAGCCTTCAGTAAATACCAGATATACACTACTGCCTTGGAATTTGGGCGGTTTCCAGTGAGGAGCAAAGCAATGAGTGAGAAAATGACAGTCATTTTAGACAGGAAGCTGTAGAGCAGATATCAAAAATTCAGAAGGAGCAGGATACTAAATCAAGAACTGAAAAGGTAATATAAACTTATTCCTTGCTTCCAAGGAATAAGTTTATATTACCTTTTCAGTTCTTGATTTAGGAAGGAGGGTTGGCTGATAGAAAGTTTTTACTTCAATGTAGATCTAGATGATTTTAATGAACTCTTAAAGAAAAAGTTACATTGCTTTCCAAACTACAGTCTTATCACTCTTGTAGTTTAAAAGCTCCTTCATAGAAAGTTTTGTGAGGTTTCTGTTCTTTTCTTTTGAACTATAAAATTAAGTACACATTTCCTGAGCTTCCCTGGTAGCTCAACAGTAAAGAATCTGCCTGCAATGCAGAAGACATAGAAATGCAGGTTTGATCCTGTGGTCGGAAAGATCCCCTGGAAGAGGGCATGGCAACCACTCCAGTATTCTTGCCTAGAGAATCCCACAGACAGAGGAACCTGACGAGTTACAGTCCATAGGGTCACAAAGAGTCAGACACGATTGAAGCGACTTGGCATGCATGCACACATTCCTTAGCACAGCACTCAGAACTGCACTGAAATTGGGACTCTACTTCTCCCCTCCAGTCTCTTTTCTTAAGTAACTCTGAAATATTTGGAGTACCTTAAACAAGCCAGGTACTTTCAAGACAACTTGTCTCTGACAGTGTTGCTCCCTGTGCATGGTATGCACAGAGGAGAAGCCATGATAAGAATGGGATAATAAGGACAGTGAAAGTTTATGCTTGTCAGTGTAGAATCTGTGATCATGTCTAGCTTCCACAGCCCCTCACTGTTGACAGTAGCCAGAAGAGGAGGACTCGGTCTGACTCTAGCATAAAACAGTCTAGGACTGAAAAGAAACACACTTCAACATTATGGCATGAGCATATGTATGTGAGGTTTTAGGGTCATCCATTGGATAATGGCTGATAAAAGCAATTCAGGCAAGATAAGCAAATTTACTGATAAGAGAAGAGAAACATCTACTCATGATATGATGATCTGTCTGTATTGCTCACTAATTTAGAGTTTCTATCAAGAATAAGATAGAAATATATTCAGCAGCTGGGATGCCTCATTGAAAATTCAACCACAGTATTTTCGGGAGATTAAACTGTTAGGCGAATTTAGTCAAAGAAAAAAAAATAAATTTGTTTATAAAATCTAATAATATAATTCAATTTAAAAAACCTTCCCAATTTGCTCCATGGAAACCATCTATATACTAGAAGAAGAAATACAACGAAGATTTTAAAATTTTAGTCAAATTTTAGATTTACATATTTAATACACTCAAACTTTTTTAAAAAACAGTGAGTTACTAAAGTCTCAGTTCAGTTCAGTTCAGTTGCTCAGTCATGTCTGACTCTGCAAACCCATGGACCGCAGCATGCCAGGCCTCCCTGTCCATCACCAACTCCCAGAGTTTACTCCAACTCATATCCATTGAGTCAGTGGTGACATGCAACCATCTCATCCTCTGTCCTCCCCTTCTCCTCCCACCTTCAGTCTTTCCCAGCATCAGGGTCTTTGCAAATGAGTCAGCTCTTTGTATCAGGTGGCCAAAGTATTGGAGTTTCAGCTTCAGCATCATTCCTCCCAATGAATATTCAGGACTGATTTCCTCCAGGATGGACTGATTGGATCTCCTTGCAGTCCAAGGGACTCTCAAGAGTCTTCTCCAACACCACAGTTCAAAAGCATCAATTCTTCGATGCTCAGCTTTCTTGTCCAACTCTCACATCCATACATGACTACGGGAAAAACCACAGCTTTGACTACATAGATCTTTGTTGGCAAAGTAATGTCTCTGCTTTTTAATATGCTGTCTAGGTGGTCATAACTTTTCTTCTAAGGAGCAAGTGCCTTTTAATTTCATGGCTGCAGTCACCATCTGCAGTGGTTTTGGAGCCCCAAAAATAAAGTCTGTCACTGCTTCCACTGTTTCCCCATCTATCTGCCATGAAGTGACAGGACCAGATGCCATGATCTTAGTTTTCTGAATGTTGAGTTTTAAGCCAACATTTTCACTCTCCTCTTTCACTTTCATCAAGAAGCTCTTTAGTTCTTCTTTACTTTCTGCCATAAGTGTGGTGTCATCTGCATATCTGAGGTTATTGATATTTCTCCCAGCAATCTTGATTCCAGCTTGTCTTTCATCCGGTCCAGCATTTTTCATGATGTACTCTGCATATAAGTCAAATAAACAGGGTGACAATATAAAGCCTTGATGTACTCCCTTCCTGATATGGAACCAGTCTGTTGTTCCATGTCTAGTTCTAACTGTTGCTTCTTGACCTGCATATAGATGTTTCAGGAGGCAGGTCAAGTGGTCTGGTATTCCCATCTCTTGAAGAATATTTCACTGTTTGCTGTGATCCACACAGTCAAAGGCTTTGGCATAGTCAATAAAGCAGAAGTAGATGCTTTTCTGGAACTCTCTTGCTTTTTCTATGATCCAACGGATGTTGGCAATTTGATCCCTGGTTCCTCTGTCTTTTCTAAATTCAGCTTCAACATCTGGAAGTTCATGGTTCACGTACTGTTGAAGACTAGCTTGGAGAATTTTGAGCATTACTTTGCTAGTGTGTGAGATGAGTGCAATTGTGCAGTAGTTTGAACATTCTTTGGCATTTCTTTTCTTTGGGATTGGAATGAAAACTGACCTTTTCCAGTCCTGTGGCCACTGCTGAGTTTTCCAAATTGGCTGGCATATTGAGTGTAGCACTTTCTCAGCGTCATCTTTTAGGATTTGAAATAGCTCAACTGGAATTCCATCACCTCTACTAGCTTTGTTCATAGTGATGCTTCCTAAGGTCCACTTGACTTTGCATTCCAGGATGTCTGGCTCTAGGTGAGTGATCACACCATCGTGATTATCTGGGTCATGAAGACATTTTTTAAATAGTTCTTCTGTGTATTCTTACCACCTCTTCTTAATATCTTCTGCTTCTGTTAGATCCATACCATTTCTGTCCTTTATTGTGCCTATCTTTGCATGAAAAGGTCCTTTGGTATCTATAATTTTCGTGAAGAGATCTCTAGTCTTTCCCATTCTATTGTTTCCTCTATTTCTTTGCATTGGTCACTGAGGAAGGCTTTCTTATCTCTCCTTGCTATTCTTTTGCATTCAAATAGGTATATCTTTCCTTTTCTCCTTTGCCTTTTGCTTCTCTTCTTTTGTCTCATACTAAAGTCTATCTGTAAATATTAAGACATTAACAGTGCATTTTATAAGATAAATTACAAGTATGACCAATGGGGACCCCTGTTTTATAATAGTTAAGGAGAGATTTAAAATTTTGAGGATATGAAATGTGTAAAGTTACAAGAGATCATAAATACATACATACACATATTCTTTGATTGATTACAATGCAATAAAAGTAGGAAGTATTGAATGTTGAGTTTGTAAAACAGCCATTATACTTGGTTGATATGCAGTTTCTTTAGTAAAGTCTTTCTCAGTCCTTGGAAGCCAGGTTAATTATTTTCCCCCTCTGGATTATCATATTGTTATTTATAGCTTTTTTATAGAACTCTTGTATCAACTTCTATCACAGTCATAGGAACAAAGCAAACAATACTGCTTGTTGAATAAATGAAGTAGCACAAAGCCTGTGCTTAAATTGAGAAGTAAAAATCTCAAATTAAAAGCAATAACACTTACATCCTAGTTAGAATGCTCATTGTCATTTCTATTTAATGTATAACATGAAGCTATGGACTGAATTAATAGGAGCTTTCAGGGAATAAAAAGGCGAAAAGGAGGAAGAGAGGAATGAGGAAGGAAAGAAGGCAAGAAAGAAGAAAAAGGGGAGGAAGGAAGGGACAGACAAGGAAAAGAGAAAGGGAGTGAAAAATAAAGAGAGGAAAATAGGTTTTCGGAAGGTCAGAATATTAATGGAATTGTTTATCTTTGAAAATTATCTGGAAATTCAATGGAAGGTATTATTTCCAAATGAAAATTAACATACTTCAATGAAGAAATCTTAAATATCAATAACTGTCATAGGTAGATCATGTTAGTTTTCTACATATAATAATAGTGATGCTATATTAATTAAACCAGCAGCATTCTGATATAGGTGGTCCTTGGGTCATACTCTGAAAAACACTGGATTAAGAAATTAGTGTTAGGAGCTCAAATCTTGTGCTCAGTAAAACCTAGAGAGGTGGGATGGGATGGGAGGTGGGAGGGAGGTCAAAAGGGAAGGGACATATATATGTCCATGGCGGATTCATGTTGATATATGGCAGAAACTAACACACTATTGTAAAGCAATTATCCTTCAGTTAAAAATAAATATTTTTTAAATGAAAATAGTGTTATTAATAGAAAAACAAAAGCAAATAATAGCAACCCAAAACTTTACAGTGAATGAACATGAGATATAAAATAAAAACATTCTTTCATATTGACTCTACCCAGTGCTATAACACACTAAGCTGTGAAAACATTCCTACAGTTATCCCCTGGGAAGCATGAAGGGAATCTGGTCCTTGGGGACAGAAAAGGAGTGTTCTACTTTCATTTACCCAGTTATCTAAGCCCACAGTGCCTACCTTCCTCACAGTTTAACTCAACTTTATCTTCATCACAAATAGCAGAAAATCAGATTAATTATGATTAAAACAAGAAACACCTAAACATTTAAACCAGTATCACTATCAAAAGCCAGCTTTTTTCTAGTAGGAGGAACCAACTCCAGTTCGTCATGGTTAAGACTGACGTATAAAGGATGACAAGTGTACATGTAAACTTGCTAAAACCAGAGGGAAACTATGACTCTAAGCTTCATTTTTGATCCTGATTGTTCCAAAAAGTTTAAGATCCATCTTCATGGTAAGGAAAGGCTGCAGAGAAGTTCAGAAAGTTAGGAGTCAAATCGCTCTGGAGGGGACCAGCTGTTTGGCCTTGAGGAAATTACTTAATTTCTGCATGTATGGACAGTGTGCTAAGAAAGAAAGACATCACTTTGCTGACAAAGGTCTGTATAGTCAAGGCTTTGGTCTTTCCAGTAGTCATGCATAGATGTGAGAGCTGGACAATAAAGAAGGCAGAGTGCCGAAGAATTGATGCTTTTGAACTGTGGTGCTGGAGGAGACTACGGAGAGTCTCTTGGAAGGCAAGGAGATCAAACCAGTCAATCTTACAGAAAATCAACCCTGAATACTCATTGGAAGGACTGATGCTGAAGCTTCAATACTTTTGCCACCTGATTTGAAGAACTGACTTATTGGAAAAGACCCTGATGCTGGGAAAAATTGAAAGCAGAAGGAGAAGAGTGTGACAGAGGATGAGATGGTGGGATAGCATCATTGATTAAATGGACATAAACTTGGGCAAACTCCAGGAGATGGTGAGGGACAGGGAAGCCTGGCATGCTGCAGTCGATGGGGTGGCAGAGTCAGGCATGATTTTGCGACTAAACAACAACAAGAAAATGTTTGGTTGCTCCTATATGAAATAGTCAAGTGGGAGTTTTGTATCACAGGATCATTTTGGAGTGAAAAGTGGAATAATGCATAGATGTTTATGTCTGTCACATAGTAGAGTCTCAGCTACGATGAATTCCTGCCATTCAACATCTTCCATTTCTTTTTATATGAGACTATTAACACTGTTGCCTATGATCATATTTGCGAATATGCCACAAATTTTAAAAGTTTTGTTAGGTTCTCCTTTTCATAGACAGAGTTTTTTTGTTTTTTGTTTTTTTTTTAAGATGAACTAGACCAAATTTTGCTTCAGTCACTTCTGGTCTGGATATAGTAGGAAAACAGGAGGCTGACGGCTGAGAGGACAATGTAATAGTCTGTAAGTGAGAGGGAGGTGAGTCGAGAGCAACTCTTTTCTAGGGATAGTTATGCACATGATCTTTTACAACTTCAATTTGTTAGCAACACATAAGTCATTCTTTTGGGATTAAAAAAAATGGCTCAAAGAAGTTATGTCTAGCAGAAAAATCTGTTGAATGAAGCAAGTTCAATTATGAAAATTAAGTGTTTAAGTATTCTCAAATATCATTATCCCTCTTATGTTTTTTACTATTAACATATGCAAGGATAGCAAAAGTTAACCATTAAGAGAAACCATTTCATGCTTCTGAATTTCATAAAGGATATTCTTGGTACAAACAAAATATGAATGGGTTCATATTATCATCACTATTTGCAATATGGAATACCAATTTACCAGACAAAATTATATATATATTTTGAAACCATGCTACTTATATCCTAAGCTTCAAAATTAAGGCTTTTCAACTGAATATAGGAAATGAGTATTCACCACATCACTTGGGTAAATTAAGAAAATGTTCATTTAATCTGTAAGAATCCACACACTTGGTTCAATTTGAACTATACCTTGATTTTACTTGTAAAAGCCTAACAAATATTTTGGCAGGAATTTTGCTTCCAACTCTAGGCTACTGAAAATGAGTTTCACTTCTCAGCAAAATGCATTCTGGGGACTCAGCAGAAGCATTAACCTGCCATTTTTTTAAAAGAAAACAATCAATATCCATAACATGTAGGGAGAGTGGGTCATTCTTCTATCTGTTTTGAAATTTTACATGAGCAAGAAAACTAGGGTTCAGATAAAGGAAAACTTCTACCCACTTTTCTAAAGGGTCAGATTATAGGAACTTAAAATCCCATTACAAATCTAAAGTGGGAGAAAATGGTGAAAAAACATCTCTTCTAAGCTTTAAATTGGTTGTTATTTGTTTCCATAATTATGGAAAATAACAGTTTGAATGATCAGTTATACTCTCAAAGCAAAGACAAGACATCAGCTGTACCTGAGTTTGCCAGTGAACATTTTTAATCTTTGGAAAATGAGTGTGGGTTTGAATGAATAAAATATTCTGAAAATGGAACCTAATGAACAAATTAAATTATTTCAATTATTTTCAAACTTCAATAATTTAAATATTTTAAAGACTTGATGCATACACATGTCAAAGAATTTGAATTTTGCATTCATTTTAAGGTACTTTCAGTTAAAATTCAAGCCTCTGACAGTATTTTAAGACTATATATATGGGCAGACACTTACATACACACATAAATAATGTATTTTTGTTGTTCAGTCACTCAGTCATGTCTGACTTTGTGACCCCCATGGACTTCAGCATGCCAAAATGACAATATGCATAATTATATTTTAGCCTTAAAGATTTATATGTATATACACATTTTATATATAACAAAAAACTAGATTTTACTTTCCAAATTTAAAAAACATCTTAGAATACATATATGTATACATATATACATATATAGAGTTAATAAATCAATGTGACTATAATATTTGCTGTGAACTGAATTCTTAAAAGCAATCAGTTTCTTTTAGTATCTTTTCTTAAAGTCAGAAATTCTTAAGAATTTAAATAGAAATACAAAGACATTTTATTCTATCTCCTCTAAAGTGTCAATTTAGATACAGCGAGTACAAATTCCCAACTACTGCAACTACTATATTTAAGTGGAGCTTAAATAAAAGTGGTGGGAGGCTGAGAGGAGAGAGAAGGCACAGTGAACACCAGACTCCGTCTTCTTCAGTTCATATGCTAATTCTGACTCTTAGCATTGTGTGAATAAGCAAGTTACTTAAATCTCTCTAAGTCTTCATTTCCTTATCAAGGAAAATGGGAAAAATAATTCTCAAAGAGTTGTGGGAATTAGAGAAGCTAAAACTGTACTCAGTGTTTGCTTGGACTTCTCTAGTGGCTCAGACGGTAAAGAATCCACCTGCAATATGGGAGACCCAGGTACGATTTCTGGGTTGGGAAGATCCTTTGGAGAAGGGAATATCTACCTCCACTATTCTTGCTAGAAAATTCCATAGACAGAGGAGCCTGGCAGGCCACAGTCTGTGGGGTCGCAAAGAGTCAGACACAACTGAGTGACTAACACTTCCAGCATTTACTTAGTACCTAGTTTATAATGTCATATTAAAAAAAGTGAAAATAAAGGAATAGAGTGAAGATGACACCAATGACCTTCACTTTTAGCTACAATTTAAACTTAAGAAAGCCCAGGGTTTGCTCTTCTCTTTCTATGCCTTACCACCTTTCGCGGCGCTCACTCTAATGTGGTTTAGACCAGGTTCCTCAGTGAACTGTTACTAGGGGCAGGAGACAGTGGTGTTTAAAAGGAGAGGTTAAATCCTACTGTTCTTGAGGCATATTGACTTTGAATTTCCTCTTTCTGGTTTGCTTTTCTTTCTAGAAACTTGTCCCTCACATGACTAGTGTGGTAACAAAAGCCCCTCGGCATCTTCCTGCCCCTCATAAACCTTTTTCCTATACCCCTCTTCTTCTGGCCCTTTCAGAACTTTTTTTCCCCACCAAAAGGCCAGTGGGAACCAACACGGTTGGAGGAGAAAGTAATCAGCACCATTCGTTTTTCTTAGGCCCATCTTCAGTCTAAGAAAATTTATGCAGTTCATACATGGTCCAGCCTAGTTTACCAGGGAAGGCTCCTCATTAGAGTTAGAGGACAGAGCAAGCTCTTATTACTAAGTCAAAATATGCCAGGTTCCACTTAGTCCCTGAATACAAGTATTATTAACATTAATATTTAATATCCAAACACTGCTCCCTTAATAAAAACACATTAAGACTTTACCCCCAATATAGAGTTATATACAAAGTGCGTCCACCATAATAACTGGTGTAAATCTGCCATCTCTTTGGTATAGCTCTGGTTTGCAGGTTGCTTCCTGCAAGTCATTTGAGTAAAGCATTCCTCTGACACTATTGCCCTCCAGGAAAATGCTGTTTCCTGGTGTACTGTTTCATGGACTCAGCTGGAATGTGCCACTGTGTTCTAGGCACTTTATAAACTTTAGAATCCAGGACCCAAAGTGAAAGTGGTCTTAAGTTTCACAAGGACTTTTGCCCAAATGGCTTAGGTTTTTGAACAGCAGGCAGAAAATGATCACATTCATGTAACACACATAAGGTGATGTCCAGAATGCTGATCGTCAAACATTATGAATGGATTGCTGTTGTTGTTCAGTCACCCAGTCGTGTCCAACTCTTTGCTACCCCATGGATTGCAGCACGCCAGGCCTCCCTGTTCCTCACCATCTACCAAAGTTTGCCCAGGCTCATGTCCTTTTCATTGGTGATGCCTTCCAGCCATCTCATCCTCTGACACCCTCTTCTCCTTCTGCCTTCAATCTTTCCCAGCATCAGGGACTTTTCCAATGAGTCAGCTGTTAGCATCAGATGACCAGAATACTGGACCTTCAGCTTCAGCATCACTCCTTCCAACAAGTATTCAGGGTTGATTTCCCTTAAGATTGACTGGTTTAACCTCCTTGTTGTCCAAGGGACTTTCTCTCTGTAAAGGTATTTTATGAGATTTTTTTCACTTTATTCTTTGCACTTTACTGTTTGGGATACTGTTTCTAATTAGCTTATATCAAATTTTAAATTTAATTTTATTGAAGTATAGTTGATTTTCAGTGCTGTGTTAATTTCTTTTGTACAACAAAGTGGCTCAGCCATAAAAAAAATGAAATAATGCCATTTGTAGCAACATGAACACAAGTAGAGATTATCATGCTAAGTGAAATAAGTCAAAAAGACAATGCAAATATCATATGAGATCACTTATATGTGGAATCTAAAATATGACACAAATGACTTTATCTATGAAACAGAAACAGACTCAGACATAGAGAACAGACTTGTGGTTGACAAAATGGGAGGTAGGGTGGGAGAGGGATAGACTGGGAATTCGGGGTTAGTGGGTGCAAACTGGGCTTCCTAGGTGGTACTAGTGGTAAAGAACCCACCTGCCAATGCAGGAGGCCTAAAAGATACAGTTTGATCCAGGGATCAGGAAAATCCCCTGCAGGAGGGCATGGCAACCCACTCCAGTATTCTTGCCTGGAGAATCCCACAGACAGAGGATCCTGGCGTGCTATAGTCCATAGGGTTGCAAAGAGTTGGACACGACTGAAGCAACTTGGCACACACGCACAGCTGCAAACTATTACATATAGAACGGATGCATAACAGGATCCTACCATTTAGTACAGGGAACAATATTCAATACCCTGTGATAAATCATATTGGAAACGAATATAAAAAGAATGTGTATATATGTATAACTGAAGCTTATACCAGTTTTATGATCAAAAAAATAAAAAAAAATCAACATATAAAGTTATATTCATTGAAATAAGACTCTTCTACCTGCTTCCCCCAGCCCCTTTCTGGCAAGTGAGGTCTAGTCCTGTAAGTCAGCTACAGAAGAGGTTTCTTTGTCTTCCATCTCATCATCTCCACCACAGGAATCAGTACACAAACCTGCTTCTCCTTTAGAAAAATAAAAATCCCCAAATGAATCTAGACTGGAAACATACTGAAGGCTAGTAAAATAGCTGACCATCATAATTATTTGACAAAATTCAAAGATAAAATTAAATTACACACAAGCAGCACTAATTTTAATAGGCCTGTATCCCTCAGACCCATTCGCTCACCTTGTTACTGGGTTCAGTTTCATATTTAGATTTCAGATTCCTGTCTTGTTAGGCTTCAATCATATAACTGATTGGCTAATTATTCCTATTTTGGAGTCAGTCATAAACTTGGTACACTGAGTCTATATTTTCTTATATGCTGTCAATAAAAATGTACATCAGACTAAATCTCTGAGTTCAATGGCCCATTACTAATGAACTCACTAATTGGTTTGCTCAAGCAGATACAAATCCTCTTATCTTTACCATGATCCTGTATATTTCTTTTTCATTTACTCATGAGAGAATATCATGAGAAATTCTCCTAAGCATCTTCCTGAATTTATGTTAAATGAACCATTCCAGTAAGTCCTGAAATAAAGGAAAATTAATTTCATTTTTCCTATTTTTTGTCCTGAGAACACTAGCTACTCATTATTGGTACTGCTTTATTTTTTAAGTGCTTCAAAGAATCTTTTCAAGAGTTCAATCAAGAATATCTCCAGAGATCAGAACTGTCCAGAGTTTTTGACACTCACTTTACTTTCTTATTTGAAATCACAAACCTATTTGCCTAGTTCTACTTTCCTGTCATTTCTTTGTTTACATGATCCCTAAAAATAAATATCTGTTTAAACAATCACAATTTAATCTGTAAGTTTAAATAACCAAAGTATTTGGACCTGAAGAGGACTTGAATTTATTTTTAATACTCAAGGTTTTATATAAATATTACATATTTAGATTTCATATATATATATATATATACACACACATATATATATCTTAAATTTCACTTAACCCTCTTGTTATATAATTGATTCTCTTTCAATAGGTGTGACTCTAACATTTTGGGACACAGATGTAAGATTACATTTGGAGATCCACATAACATGATGCAACACCTAAATGTTAAAAGGGGCTGACTGATTGTTCAAGTACTGTGTTAATATTACTACCTTCATAAATACATCTTTAAACCATTCTGGGCCCCTTAGCGTTGTGGGCCATTTTCCCATCCCCAAATCTGTCCACCTTAGACAGCTGCCTATACACATATATATAAACACCTCAATTCACACACCCAATATCTGCCCACACATCTGCAAGTAACTACACCAGAGAAATTGAACCCAGGGAAGAAGCTTGAGCATATCTTCAAATGGGCTTGGGACTACTTGGTTAGGAATTTTGGAGCATGAGGAGAAGATAGGGCATGGGCTCCATGTGGGTACTGGGATTTCTGGTTCAGTGCAGAGAGGCTTCTCTTGGGCTGGTCTAAGGACAGTTTTGCCTTTGCAGTTGGAAAGTGCATCTTCTTCTTCATTACTTATTAATTTCAGTCTTTGATTTACTGTTCTTGATCATTTCCTCTCTAACTGGAAAAGTGTTTCCTTAGAGTTTTACATACTGCTTATCCTGGCTTTTTTCCCTTGAACTTTCTTTTATATTCGAGAACCTCTTCTAAATTCACAGCTCATTGCATGTCTCTATTTCAATTTTTATACATGATTTTTATCCTACTATTACACACACAGATAGACACAACTACTGTTTACTATCTTCCAGAATAGTTGTTGCATAATGAATTAATATTCAAGCATTTGTCTTCTAACCCTCAACATACCATTCACAAACTATCCCATATCAGGATCTCTGGCTATATTTATTGTTTTGTATTTTAAAAATGATGATTGTCATCCTATATTCACAAGATTGTTATAAGAATAAAATATGATAATATATGAGAAAGTGTTCTTTGAAAACCATAAAATACCATGTAAATGAGTGGAATTATTGTGGTCAACACTATAAATTTGCCTTAGTAATTGAGGAGTATTATTATTCAATATTACTCATCTATTCCTCACACAAGATAATTAAAGATACCAAGGGAATATTTCGTGGAAAGATGGGCACAATAAAGGACAGAAACAATAAGAACTTATCAAAAGCAGAAGATATTAAGAAGAGATGGCAAGAATACATAGAACTATACAAAAAAGATCTTCATGACCCAGATAACCATGATGGTGTGATCACTCATCTAGAATCAGACATCCTGGAATGTGAAATCAAGTGGGCCTTAGGAAGCATCATTATGAACAGACTAGTGGAGGGGATGGAATTCCAGATGAGCTATTTCAAATTCTAAAAGATGATGCTGTGAAAGTGCTGCACTCAATATGCCAGCAAATTTGGAAAACTCAGCAGTGGCCACAGGACTGGAAAAGGCCAGTTTTCATTCCAGTCCCTAAGAAAGGCAATGCCAAAGAATGCTCAAACTACTGTACAATTACACTCATCTCACATGCTAGCAAAGTAATGGTCAAAATTCTCCAAGCCAGGCTTCAACAGTACATGAACTGTGAACTTCCAGATGTTGAAGCTAGGTTTAGAAAAGGCAGAGGAACCTGAGATCAAATTACCAACATCTGCTGGGTAATAGAAAAAGCAAGAGAATTCCAGAAAAACATGTACTTCTTCTTCATTGACTTCGCTAAAGCCTTTGTGTGGATCACAACAAACTGTGGAAAATTCTTAAAGAGATGGGAATACCAGACTACCTTACCCGCCTCCTGAGAAATCTGTATTCAGGTCAACAAGCAACAGTTAGAACCGGACATGGAACAATGGACAGGTTCCAAATTGGGAAAGGAGTACCTCAAGGCTGTATATAGTCACCCTGCTCATTTAACTTTTTTTGCAGAGTATATCATGCTAAATGCTGGGCTGGATGAAGCAGAAGCTGGAATCAAGATTTCAGGGAGAAATATCAATAATCTCAGATATGCAGATACCACCACCCTATGGCAGAAAGTGAAGAAGAACTGAAGAGCCTCTTGATAAAAGTTAAAGAGGAGAGTGAATCTGCTGGTTTAAAAAGCAACATTCAGAAAACTATGATCATGGCATCTGGTCCCATCACTTCATGGCAAATAGATGGGGAATCAATGGAAACAGTGACAGACTTTATTTTCTTGGGCTCCAAAAATCACTACAGATGGTGACTGTGGCCATGAAATTAAAAGATGCTTCGTCCTTGGAAGAAAAGCTATGACAAACCTAGACAGCATATTAAAAAGCAGAGACATTACTTTGCCAAGAAAACTTTGTCTAGTCAAAGTGATGGTTTTTCCAGTAGTCATGTATGGATGTGAGAGTTGGACCATAAAAAATGGAAGAATTGATGTTTCTGAACTGTGGTGTTAGTGAAGAGTCTTGAGAGCCCTTTGGACACCAAGGAGATCAAACCAGTCCATCCTAAAGGAAATCAGTCCTGAATATTCATTGGAAAGACCGGTGCTGAAGATTAAGCTCCAATACTTTGGCCACCTAATACGAAGAACTGACTCATTGGAAAGGACCCTGATGCTAGGAAAGATTGAAGGCAGGTGGAGAGGGGGATGACAGAGGATGAGATGGTTGGATGACATCATCAACTCGATGGACAGGAGTTGAGCAGACTCCAGGAGTTGGTGATAGACAGGGAGGCCTGGCATGCTGCAGTCCATGCGTTCACAAAAATTCAGACATGACTGAGTGACTGAACTGAACTGAATTCCCCACTCACCTACTTTTGAAATACAACTTGCCATTTTTTGGTAATGTTGATCTGTGTTTATTCTTAGAATGCAGGGATATTTTTTATTATTAGAAGAAATATTGAGCTGAAAGTAAGCTTTGTCTGTATTGGTCCACTTGTTAATGTGCAATATAAATTTCAATAATCCAAATGCACAATTAACAAAGTATTCACATAAAAAGGAACAAAGAAGTACAGAAATATTACCATTAGGCATCTGGAATTTTACTCTGATTTCTCCTGTGCCACATGTATTATTGGTATTTATACTAAACAATATATGGGTAAAAGTTAGTTTTATTTTTTCTATTCATATGTACAGTTAACAGCCCTGAAATTAATGATAAATTTCCTGGTAAAAGTCTTTTTGTTAATATGCTCTCGCCTCTTTAAAATGCTACCCCTGGATTTTAGAGTCTCTTAGCTCTGACTGAAAACCTCTGTAACCAAAGACAAAAACATACACAGAAAAATTTCCCTTCCAAAAGTTTGGCAAAAATTTTCCAAGTGTTCGTCCAAGATGTTTCTAGTTATGAATTTCCCATTAGTCCCTCACTTTTCCTATGCCTGAATAGACCAGCAAAGTTTATCCAGGAAATTTTTCTTAGTCACTTCCTATTTGGGTGACCTATATTTATGAACGAGGAGCCTCAGCTGTATCATCTCCATAGCTACAGGCTAAAATATCTTTATCTTCTCATTTCATTCATGAGCCTTCTGTGCTCACCAGTCACAAATCATGCTATCTCAGGAACAGAGTTAATTTGATGTTCTTAACTGACCCTGATATAGTAAACATTAAGGAAATTAATAATGTTTGCTGTTTACACAATCACTTTATCCAGAAAAAGGTGTCAATCTTGCTATGGTCTATTACCATCTAGGACTAATAGGACTATTTTGCTAAAATACTACCCATACTGCCCACTTTATGTTATAAAGCTTCCACAAAGGTTACAAAAGTTTACTAAAAGGTGTTTAGAATAAGGGTTATTTTAAATATGCTAAAGCAGAAGATAGGCAAAATTGGATAAGACCTAATTTCAAATCACTATCAACTTTTTCAGTCAGTAATAGCGATGTTAGAATGAACAAAATGATTATAAAGTGCTTGAAATCTGGAGTATCTGAAATCATAGCTCAATCAAACATGTAGGACAGATTTTTATGTGGATCCAAATAGACTCGTGCTGAAGTGGTTATGTGTGTGTGTGCATGTGTGCTTAGTTGTGTCTGACTCTTTTGACCCCATGGACTGTAGCCTGTCAGAATCCTGTGTTCATGAGATTTCCCGGGCAAGAAGACTGGAGTGAGTTGCCATTTCCTCCTCCAGGGGATCTTCCTGACCCAGGGATCGTACCTGCGGCTCCTGAGTCTCCTGCATTGGCAGGCAGATTCTTTACCACTGGAAGTAACAATAAAGAATTTAATTACAAATAACTCAAAATATGAAGCAGTGCTTTCTATTTACTTTTGCTCCATATGGTTTTTGTTGACCATTGTATGGGTGCAAAGGAGGAAGAATAAATGGGAAGGAGAAGCTAGAGGTACAATGGAGGGAAAGCCTCTCTGTCTTTTGTCCTCCCAGTTCTGTAAACAACTCTTTCTAGTTGCCTGATTAAGCTATGAGCTTTGCTCATAAGTAAATATGGAACTCACTGGCTATAAGATGGGTCATTCTTTGAGCTGACATAGGCTGAAGAGTTATTTTATGTAAAGCATTTCACCAAGCACATCCTGAAGAAAATGCTCAGGTCAAGCATTTCTGTCTGTTCACTTTTACCTCTAAAGGAAAATGCACTCTGTATGTGTTTTTTAAAGTTGTGCCACTTCTAAGGCAGAGCAGAATTTGCAGATTCCTACCTTTCATACATACTGAATTAGATGCTCGATCCCTGAAGATGAGGGTTCATGTAGGAGTGGGTGCAGGAACGAGTAGTGTTCATTTGACAGGAGGAGCTATAAAGCATAAACACTAAGATTTTGATCTGATCATGTTAAATATCCAATCAATATTTTGTTACACAATGTATTTTTCCTGAATAATCTTGACTTGGCTTTTTGTCTTATAAACATGATACTATCAACTAAAAATATGAGTTTTTAATAGAATATGCCTTATTGGAGCTTAATAAAATCGTACCTTTCAGGTTTACCCTTGCAATAAATTTTTCAAGGTGCCTGGGAGAATATTTAAATAGTCCTAAATTGTTTAATGTGGTTTTGTACATGGTTCCCAAATGAAGATACCTCATACTTTCACTTACACACTGACGCACACACACAAACACACCACTTAGCAGCACTGATAAGAGATAAAATATCATCCATACATTAGCCATTGGAAATTAACTGCACGTGTTAAATATGTATTCCCAAAATAGGTTGGCATCCAAATGAATGCTTAGATCGTTGCTCTTATAAGAAGCACATTTCTCTGGTGAATGAGTTAAACTACTGCTGTCAGATTGAATATAATTAGCCCTGCTGATATGCAAAGAATTGCTCTGTCAGGAAATGTCACTGTCACTGAGCGCTATTCCTTGTCTGCATTCAATTCTCTGTCTGGCTCAGAAAATTTTAATAATAGGTTGGAATTCACATGTAAAATTTTAACCAATTTTCATAAAAAATACCTTATTTCATTTTCATTTTGCTCTCATATAATTTTTGGTTGTCATAAAATAGGATACTAAACACATCTTATTTCCTTAACTTTCATTGCCTTTTGTCCTTAGAAGATAGACACTTATAGTTCATGTTTTCCCTTAGTACTTTCCAAATTTTTAATGGGAGTTTAAATTTCATTGAAAATGACAAGAGAAGGGGCAGTGGGAAGCAGGAAGTTAAAGGAAAAGATATGAGCAAAGTTACCTCTTCCGTGCCTTCAAGGAGAGGGGATTTCTTTAATCTTAGGTGCCCTGGTAACATGAAACTGGTACTGAAATGTTAAAAAAACACCTTTAATCAACAAAAATTTTAGTTTAAAGATTGTCATTAATCAGGGTCCAGTGCAGTCAAGAGTCAGATGCTTTCATTACATAATCTACTTGAGTATAAATCTAGAATCTCTCTCCAGTCTGTAAAAACAAAACAAAACAAAACAAAAAATTCCTTCACAGGAAACTCAAAGTATTGAGGGCACAGGTATTGTTTTAATCTCTTCTTTAGTGGAAGTATATAATTTTAGTAAAAGAGAGAAGATGTGAACTTCTAAAAACTGGTTGCATAGTGTCAAAAAAGATTTTCCTCTAAGTTTTATGATAACAAAATTAAGGACTCCTAGCAAGCAACAGTGTGAGAAGAAGGAATTTTCTGTGAAGACACTTAGCCAAGAGTACCCGAAAAGTAAATCTCACTGAGGAGAAATAAATGGCTGAAACTAAAATTGATATTGTGAAATATTGATGATTAGAAACATAAGGAGGTGTTTCCTGATATTCAGTTATTCTAAAAAGAATCAATAAGGAAGATGAATGGGGTATGTTTGTGGTTTCAAACATGTATAAAGTAACACAAACCAAATAGATTATTTAAAAAATTAAATTTTAACACAAGTAGAGAACATTTTTCCCAGTTTTATTGCAACAAGTGCCTACAACATAAGAGAAGAGCATAGTCCTTAAGACATAGAGGAAGCAGCACAATTGATGCTATACTTGTAGTATACTTATAGTATAGTGTACTATATCCTAAAGAAACAGATTTGTAAATACTTTGGCCTTAAAATGCATTTAAACATGATTTCCATGGGGGAAAACATGGTAGGATGAAAATAAGAGAGAGACCACAGTTAGAAGAAAGTAGACTGAGAAATAAATGCACTGATATAAGAAAAACTTAAAAGTAGCTAAAATTCAATAACAGAATTTTAATCTTCAGAGGATTGCAAACAGATTATATATTACAGAAATTTCAATGGCTGATGTCAGAAACAGCAATGGAAAGGAAATTTTGAATTCAAATATAAACTATGTTTAAATTATGAGAAATGGTATAATTCAAAGTGAATTAGTAAGTCTTAAGAATAGGAATGAACCAATAAAATAACTAACACTTACTGAACGTCTACCACAAACCAGGCACTCTTCTAATTAACTCATTTGAATACCATATAAATCTATTAATTATTATACTGCTACACCCATTTTATAAATGAGGAAATCAAGGGACAGAGAGGGTATGTAACATGCCTGAAGTCACACAGTAAGTGGAAGAGCAAGGTTTACAACTCATTCTGGTTCCAGAGCACTTTATGTATAGCCATTTGTTAAGCTTCACAAAGAGGTGAAAGTAAAATCATCAGACTTAAAAACTTACCTATTTGCCAAAAGGACCACAATATCTGACATAAATGATTTTTCATATATCTTGCAAAATATATGATGATACTAGCAAATATTTCTTCAAGAATAATTAGAATTTTATAGGATACAAATTTACACGCCCCCCCCCAAAAAAAAATTAAAGTGAAAAAAGGTTCAGGTTGATTTCATACCTTCCTGAACATTACAGTGCAGAAAACAAGGATATAATATATACACATTTAAAGGAGTAAGGTTGTCACTAGTTGATAATATCTAGAGAACTTACCACTTGTATTTGAATTTGGCAGAAAAACAATTACAAATAAAGTCTAGAGAGTTTTGTAATCATCTTTTCAGTTTTTAAAAACCATAATAATTAAAGAGAATTAGGATTAGAAATCATTATAAATACTGCAACATATACCAGTAAATGGCTAAAAAATACAAGCATTCAAATTAGTTCCTGACCTTGTTCAATGTCAACCACTCTCCTATAAACACACACACACACACACACACACACACACACACACAATCTCTCCTCCTTTTCTTCTTTTGAAAAGCAGTTTTTTTTTCTTTAGCTGCATTTTCTCAAAGCATACTTATGAATACATTCACTTCCCTTCCTCCCAAAGAAAGCCAAAACTAAAAAAGACACACTGTCTTTCCCTGGAGATTCCTGGAGTGCTACATGCTAAAAAACATAGTTGCAAAATCTAGAGATTGCAAAAGAGAAAGCTTCTGACAAATTTAATGAACCTCATTTATAAATACAAATGAAAAAATATAAATAAATTATTAGTAAATAAAAACACAGCAATTTACTAAAGATATAATACATGATTATAAAGTAAACTATATCCCAAGAACATGAGATGGCTTATTATTAGGAAATATATTCATATAAGGCATCTCATCAATAAATTAAATAAATTATGAAACACTGTGAAATTGCATTTGATACATTTAACATGCAATTCTTAAATATCAGTAAATCAGTAATTAAACATACTTTCTTCACATGATAAAGAATTTCAATTTCAAACCATAAACCAGAGTCCTATTAAGTAGTGATGCTCCCATTTATAGCAGGAGTAAGACAAGAGTAACTATTCATACCGAGATTCTTTCTTTTTTTTGAGGGATTTGTTAACAGATATTTAAATAGATTAAGAATAATCGAGATTTTTTTTTTTTTTTGTATTTGTTTGGTAGAACACCCATCTTACGTTAACTGGGGCTTCAAAGACTAAAGATGTGTCTGCTGCACTCTTCCGAAAGTCAGCAAAAAAACTAAAGCACAAGAAACTGAAAAAAATCCCATTGCACATTAAATATGAATATGATGTATCAGGAGAGAAAGCAGACAGGAATGGCAAATCACTTGACAAAACAGAGAAAAGTCAAACTTAAGAATCTGTAGGAGTGTTACCATCAAGAAGGACGTAAATTGGCCCCAGGCCCCAAAATTGGTTGGAGACAGCTGGTCCCAAGGAAGATGGGGGTGAGGCATGACAGAATCAGATTGTTTAAGTCTGCATCGGAATTTTCCGATGTATCCATCACCCTCCAGGCAACTACCATTCCTAATACCAAGAAAAACTTTTGAGATATATTCTTTAGAGAGGTTATGAACCAGGGAGATCCAAGCAGAATGAATCCAAAAAGTATGGGGTTGGATTTGAAAAAATGAATTAAACTAAAACTCATAGCACATGCATGCTATGTGCTAAGTTGCTTCAGTTGTGTCTGACTCTTTTGACCCTATGGACCATAGCCTGGCAGACTCCTCTGTCCATGGGATTATCCAGGCAGGAATACTAGAATGGGATACTGAATAATAAAGCTTTCTATCTACATTTTTCTTTTTGGCCCATCTCCAGGATATCAACTAGGAGACAGCAATTGAAATGTCCTTTTCTACAGAAGCTGAAGTAACCAAGAGAAAAGATACAAAGTTATTGCCATTTGGAAATTTCCATCGAAAAATCCAGCTGTCCAACACACTGCCCTTTAATTAAGTCTAAGGTGTATTTTCCTGCAGACACAGTTTCTGGTCAATATGTGGTGTTTGCAGAACAGAAGAAAGCATTTATTGATAAACAGAAAGTAGTTCATGACCAAAGCGAGGTAACAAATGATAATGCATTCACTAAACAAGAACATATACTATTTAAAGAACATTCAGAGAAAAAGAAAGAGTATTTGGAAATTAAAAATAGGACAGTTAACAGAGTATTCAGACAAGAGTTGGAGGATAAGACTGAGAAAATTTCTTTGGATGAGAAAAAAAGAAGACAGAATCAAAAATAGAAGATAAAAGTAATAATAAAATAAAATAGAAAATCAACACGAGAGACTAACCACTGACTAACAGAATTTCTAAAAAGAACATTATATTTATATATATGGCATGGGAACCCACTCCAGTATTCTTGCCTGGAGAATCCCCATGGACAGAGGAGCCTGGCAAGCTACAGTCCATGGGGTCACAGAGTCAGACAGGACAGTGAATAAGCACAGCAAAGCATATGTGTGTGTGTGTGTGTGTGTGTGTGTGTGTGTGTGTGTGTGTGTGTATGCATATATACATAGTAGATTACATATATATATATATATATATATACACACACTATGTGTATGATGTATACATGTATATTTAAATATATATAAATACAAATATAAAATCCTTAACTGAAAAATACGGATTTCTAGACTTCAGTGGCTGGCTGCCCAGCTAATGAATAAGTAAGAAGATATAAATAAAGCACATCTTCATGAGATTTTTAGATCACCAAGGATAAAGAAAAGATCCTAAAAGCTTTCAAGTAGGAAACAAATCTTACACAAAACTCTAGAAGAAAAATGGCAAAGAATTTATCAGATATACTAAAAGTTCAAAGGTAATGGAAGAATCATTTCAAAATTTCCAAGGAAATGAATTTTCAACCTAGAATTCTATACCCAGACAAATGCATTTCAATGTAAAACTAGTTTAAACTTTTAAGAAGTTTACCTTCTGTGCATGCTTTCTTATAAATCTTCTGGATAATATACAAGGGCAGTAGCAGAAAGAATATACAATCAAAATACTGCTTGTATTTTGTACCATGTGAATCTACTAATTCAAAACAATGTAAAAAGAAATTGTAGTAAAGGTGTATTATTTACATATATAAAATAAATGCATGAGAGTATAGCAAACAATGGAGACAGGATATTTCTGGACATGTGGGCATTTTAGAGGGAAGTGATTTAGTGCTCTCTGTTTTAAGACACACATTACTGGCTTTTTTAAACTATGTTTTTATATCCCATGGACAGAAGAGCCTGGTGGGCTACAGTCCATGAGGTCGCAAAAGAATAGGACATGACTTAGTGATTAAATAACAATATATTTTATCACTGTGTTATAAGAAATTAGAAGGCAACAACCCCCCCCAATACAGCAGCAATATTTTTTTAAGTATAAGATGAATAAGCAAGTTTTAAAAAACATATGAAAGGATTTCAATTTTATAAAATGTATTTATATAAATGAGAAAAAAGATTGGACAAAATATTATGCAGACTTTTTTACTTTAACTCTTAAATATTTTCCCAAATTTGTACAATAAAACTGTCTTACAAATGAAATAATAATAATGAATGAAGTAAAACACAATTACCTAGATGTGACTGTAAATTTATCTATCATTCATACAATGGATTCTGTGAAAAGATGCATTTTGAATTCTAAATAACTAGCTTACATATAAGCCTTTGTACCACTAACTCATTTACAAGTTGGGGACACCCTATACCTATATCGCCTATCAAATGAAGATGTGGCCTTGCCAGGAAAGCAAGATAACCAGAGCCAGTTATGTCAACAAATGGAGATGCTTCATATTCATGACCTAGACAACTTAGGGAACTGAGGAATTTACAGTATGCATTATCAAAGAAAAGTAGCACTCTGCCCCACTACTATATGACTTCTCTCTGAGCAGTAAATTCTTATAATGCTTCTAATGTGTTAAAACCAGACTAATGGATATGATTTTTAAAGAGGTTATGCTATGTTAAAGAATGTAGTCTTATCTATGGCATTTTATTCCAAGGTTCATAGTAGAAATAACCGGCAAAATACTCAATACGTTGGGAGTTGAACCATAATCACACACACAGATTTTACACACACACACACACACACACACACACACTTTTTTGTATGATAAAGAAGCTCTTAGGTCCAATTTGTTCTATGTACCTGCAGCTTCTCTTATCTAATAAACAGGGAGCAAAAAAATACACTCACATTATCACTGTGCTTTTCAGATAACATAATTTCCTCTTTACCTGGTCAAGTATTTTTAATGGCTATGAATGAATTTTTAATTTTAAAAAGGATATATATACCCCAGGAGACTTCCAGCTGCTCTTGGATCATAGGCACAGTAATTCTCTCCTCACAAATCTCTTGACAGAAGAGAATATGTACATATGAATATATACAAGCTTTTCCATGAGGTATGGATAGTAGAAGGCACAGTATAACAAAGACACTCTCCAAAAAGTAAGAAATAGCAGGCAAACAAATATTCTTTAAAAAGTCATATGCTGATGCAATTTGAGAAAATGTTGAGGCAATCACATACTAAAGAAAATGTAGCTAATATTAAAAATGATTTATTTTTCCTCCAGGGAAAAAAATGGTGAAGGCCTAAGAGGTGAAGGGCATCATTAATGGTGTAGTTGCCAGATGGGAATAGGTGGGTTGGGGAGAAAAAAAATAATCAGTGTACATTGATGAGGAGAAGAAAAGTAAGTTCCAAAATCATTCTGTATCAAGGAAGTAAAATCTATCATTTCTTGTACAAATCTCCCTAACTAGCAGGGCACAAATGTAATATATTCAGTTCAGTTGAGTCGCTCAGTCATGTCTGACTCTTTGTGACCCCCATGGATTGCAGCACGCCAGGCCTCCCTGTCCATCACCAACTCCCAGAGTCTACCTAAACCCATGTCCATCGAGTCAGTGATGCCATCCAACCATCTCATCCTCTGTCGTCCCCTTCTCCTCCTGCCCCCAATCCTTCCCAGCATTAGGGTCTTTTCCAATGAAGTCAACTCTTCACATGAGGTGGCCAAAGTATTGGAGCTTTAGCTTCAATATCAGTCCTTCCAATGAACACCCAGGACTGATCTCCTTTAGGATGGATTGATTGGATCTCCTTGCAGTCCAAGGGACTCTCAAGAGTCTTCTCCAACACCACAGTGCAAAAGCATCAATTCTGCGGCACTCAGCTTTCTTCACCGTCCAACTCTCACATCCATACATGACCACTGGAAAAACCATAGCCTTGACTTGACAGACCTTTGTTGGCAAAGTAATATCTCTGCTTTTAAATATGCTATCTAGGTTGGCCATAACCTTCCTTCCAAGGAGTAAGTGTCTTTTAATTTCACGGCTGCAATCACCATCAGCCGTGATTCTGGAGCCCAAAAAAATAAAGTCTGACACTGTTTCCACTGTTTCCCCATCTATTTCCCATGAAGTGATGGGACCAGATGCCATGATCTTAGTTTTCTGAACGTTGGGCTTTAAGCCAACTTTTTCACTCTCCTCTTTCACTTTCAACAAGAGGCTCTTTAGTTCTTCTTCACTTTCTGCCATAAATGTAATATATGTTAGGTAACAAAACTGAGATAAGTTTCAAAACCATTAAGTACTTTTCTGATGAATCAAATACTTTTAAAAATTCATACACATACCAGTAATATTCTCACAATCATGAAACACATCTATTTCATTAAAGAATACTTTAAGGAAGCTCTCCAAGCTCTCCAATGGATAATTTCATTATCCGTTCATCCATTGACGGACACTTGGGTCAGCCAATTTTTGGTTATTGTAAATAACCCTGCAATGGGTACAATGGTGCAGGCATCTTTTCTAGTTAATGTTTTGCTTGTTTTGTTTTCTTCCCATAAACACCCAGAAGTGGAACTGCTTGATCACACAGTAGCTCTTTTCTTCTAGTTTTTTTGTGAAATCTCTGTAATATTTTCCTCAGTGGCTTCACCAATTACCAACGGGGCACAAGGTTTCCCTTTTTCTCCACATCCTCACCAACAACTTTTATTTCTTGCCTTTTTGTTAAGAGCTATTTGATTTTCATTTCCCTGATGATTAGTGACACTGAGTAACTTTTTGTATATCTGTTAGCTATCTGTATGTCTTCTTTGGAAACATATCTAAATCGATCTTCTGTCTATTTTTAATTAGATTTTTTTTAACAAAACATAATATTACTATCTATAATTGGTGTTGGTTGCAATTGATACATTAATTAATTGTACAATGACTATGGCTGGGTCAACATCCTAACACTGCTTCAAGTTGTCCTTTTGTCCATATAACAATAGTTAACATTATGCGTTAAAGATGTAAAGCCCTGAGATGATTTGATAAACAGATTTTGTAATGCCAGAAAAGGTCTCTCTAGCATTTTACTGCTTCCTTTTTTTTTTTCCTTAAGTTGACAAACATCTAACTTGAATTTAATTAAGGTTATAGTAAAAAGAAAGCTAAGACACAAGAAAGTGATAAAACAAATTCAAAAGGTGAGACATTCTATATAACAAATGACATGATCTTTTCAGCAAGTCAAAATGCTAGTGCAAAAAAGATTATTGAAAATTAAAAGAAATGAAACAAATACAAGAAAATAATATTGGATTAGATCTTAATTCACACTGTTATAAAGAATTCACATGTTCTAAAGAACATGTTTGTGACAACTGCAGCCGAATATGATTATTAATATTATTTTTATAGCTAAACTCAACACATTATTCAGATTTTCTCAGTTTATTCCTAATGTCTTATTCTGCTCTAGGAAACTACATATAATATATGTTTTTCAGGCCCTGCTTTAAGATTCTCTAACTTCAGGGGAGTGGTTTGTTGCATAATGTATTCTAATCAAATACAGTACTTATCTGTTAGATATTTGGCAAGTGTGGTAATGGAATGCTTACTAAGTAGATGTCTACAATTGACATGATTCAAATGCATCCAAGTATATTATTTAGGAAATAAATTTTATGTGTATAAGCCACTACATGCTCACAAAGCAAATCAGCAAAGAAATACAATATCTGTAGGTGGTTTTTTCCTTAAGACATTAATGATGTTACACATCCTAGCAAACTGAACTTTAGCTGTGAGGGAGGAGAAGAATATAATAGCACTTGAGGGAGCACTTGAAGGGCAAAGGTGAAGCTTGCAGTCAAGGACACTGTCATTAATCATGTTTGGTTTGACCCCACATCACCTTGTACAAGGGCAACCTAAGAGGACCGTTAGCTGAGCTGTTAGAAACCGTGACGATAAAATCAAAACTCAAAATCTTCAAAATTCTGAATTAGATTTTTCCCATACACTCTCAAAAGTATTAATGATTTCCCTGATCCCCACCATTGGCTGATATATTGATTGACTCTATTTACACCACAATAATTGAATTTTTCAGAGGCTGTGCAACATCATAGCTTCCATGAACCGGCTTGCTTAAAAACAATTCATTGATTAAAACATTTACTGTATACATGATTCAGACATTTAGCATTTGATGCCTCATAGGATGAGTCACAGTGTTACATGTTTTATTTAATTCTTTAAATAAGAGGTTGATTAGAATCTGATCTTAAGTTAAATCCTATTAGTTATATGATCAACTCTTTAACATTTTTGAGCCTCACTTTCTTTTTCAGTAAACTTCAGGTAACAGGGGTAAATAATCCTACAAAGTCACTGTGAGGATTAAGTGAGGTAATTTGAAGTAAAGAGTTTAGCCCACTCCATCTGTCACAAACACTCAATATATGTTCATTTTTGTTTTATTTAAGGCCAGTTTCATGGGGTTGTATGTGACTTGTGCAGTTGCACAGGGCTTTGACACTCAGAAGGGTTCCATACTTGGTTTCATGCTCTGATGCTTCTGTCTTGAATTTCTTATTATTTTTGAAAGAGGGGTCTCATATTATCAATTTGCACTGGAAATTATGTAGCTAGTCCTTGATTCACCCTAATAAATTTAAGCTCAAGTATGGGATACCATAGATGACTTTATACCCATAATATGTTCTTCAATGCTTAGCCCAATTTCCTGCACATAGAATGTAACAATTTATTAAAAATAACAACAGTAGTTTATTTAGGGCAGTTGATGTAGAAATTTCATTGGTAGATAACAGAAGACCTGCCTGGGAAAAAGTGAAAGTGAAAGTCAGTCAGTTGTGTCCTATTCTTTGTGACCCCCATGGGCTATACAGTCCATAGAATTCTCCAGGCCAGAATACTGGAGTTGGGTAGCCTTTCCCTTCTCCAGAGGATCTTCCCAACCCAGGGATCGAACCCAGGTCTCCCACATTGCAGGTGGATTCTTTACCAGCTAAGCCACGGGGAAGTCCAAGAATACTGGAATGGGTAGCCTATCCCTTCTCCAGCAGATCTTCCCGACCCAGGAATCGAACTGGGGTCTCCTGCATTGAAGACAGATTACCAAGTGAGCTATCAGGCGAGGTAGATACAGAAGGCCTGCCTGGGAACCACATGCAATTACTTCATGTCTTAGCATCCAAATGGTACATGCCTATAATTTCAAAAAGTAAGTCTTATACCCTTTTGGGGTATGCTGGCTGAGACATATAAAGTGATGATTTCACTGTCTACCAGATGCTGTGTTAAAATAAAACAGCAGAACTTAAAGAGGTCTAATCTCTGGCAGTCCTACTGGCTGCCTACTGGGGATCATTTTGCCATGAATGTCCAATCATCGGACCTTGATAAGTTACCTTGACTCCCACTGCCTTCTGCATAGGGGGAAGACACAGGACCCATGGCAACAGTCATGCAGAATGAGGGCATTAAAAGGTATGCTTTTAAAGGAACATATATTGATCAGGATATTGAAGTCCCAGAGAGTTAGGGTAGTTAATTTTGCATATCTGGTATGATATGTGTATCCTTATAGCAGAATCAGAGCTGCTTTTTTGGGTGCTAGCATATATTATTATTATAGTCAAGAATGTCTTTTCATTATACTCTACCAAGGCTTCAGAATTTTGACTGAAGAAATCTGTTTAAAATGAAAAAAATCAACATGGATGCTATCTCCACTGGAATACTGCTCTTCAAAGTGGCTAAACTAATTTGGTCAGAGAGCAGGGTTAATGGTACTCCAGGATGACTGGTCCAATATACCAGAGGCTCTTTATACTATCCTGAGGCTACAAATGACAACATCTCAAACCAGTTATCTCATATAAACTGTAAGTGAGACATCAAGGTCACTTTACAGAGAGCATGGGCCAGTGTTAGAACCAGCACTCATATATGATGGTTAGCTTAGACGGCATCTAGGCAACACTTTGGGGAAGGCGATGGCACCCCACTCCAGTACTCTTGCCTGGAAAATCCCATGGACGGAGGAGCCTGGTAGGCTGCAGTCCATGGGGTGGTGAAGAGTCAGACACGACTGAGCGATTTCACTTTCACTTTTCACTTTAATGCATTGGAGGAGAAAATGGCAATCCACTCCAGTGTTCTTGCCTGGAGAATCCCAGGGACGGGGGAGCCTGGTGGGCTGCCATCTATGGGGTCGCACAGAGCTGGACACAACTGAAGCAACTTAGCAGCAGCAGCAGCAGCAGGCAACACTTATTCCAAGGAATCGGATATGTGTGCATAGTTTGTATAAAATAAATTTACGTCTTTCTAGGAACACAAATGTATGCATAGTTTTAAATTTTAATTTACCACAACATATTTTTTAAACCAAGTACCTTTATTCTCCTTCGTTGTGGATTAAAATTGAATCAAATCAGCATTCTTTACCATCTGCTCAGTATAAATCACTGCCTGCTCTAGGAAAAGGAGCTAGTTCTAAGTCCAGCACATAGAACATTAACCAAAACACATTTCAGCTCTTTGGCATCATGGCTCCAGGACAGACAGTGCCTGCTGATCCTCTACCAAATGCTTTGACTACAGTTGATTGATTCTGTTTAAGGGTAACAAACCAATCCATGGCTGTAGAACAGCAAAACTGCAATTGCCTAAAATCTCATATGGCAGCTTCTCCTGAGATGTGAATATAAAGAAGCTGCAGACCACGTATTTGCATCAACAAACTGCCACAGCAATTCTGCAACATACCATTGTACATTCCCTGCAGATGTATTTTATTCCACCTTAGAAAGAGAGCAAGTTGATTTACATATTAATGAGAAAAAAACTGAAATGAAGCAATTAGGCAGGTGAGGATCTAGTTAGGGGGACAAATATTTTAAATATTGTTAAGTGGAAATCCAAATAATTTAAAGATAAATAGACTTCATATTTGTTAACCCGGGTTATATTAATGAGAAATTAATTAATTCTTGACAACTTTAATGAGTCTTTATTAACTGCATAATTGGAAAGAAAAATCGGTGGATGTAAGAAGCATCTTAATTTCTTAGGGGCAATATGACTGACTGATTGAGTCATGAGAAGTCCCCACAATATGCTATTTCCACCTCCCCACAAATATCTAGGTGAGAATAAACCTCTTTGGTTCAGTTTTCTCTATTTCATTGCTTGCTTGGATCAGAGGAGTATATTGTCTACAGGAAGCACTGGGAGTAGAATTAGCACTGGATGATAGCACTGGATGACTAGCCCCATTTTATCAAGAACTTTCTGGGTGACTTTTATAATTATGTAATTTTTTTAGTAATTATTTGTCACTTATTTCCTCTTGGCTTTCATTTTCTCATTTGGGAAATGATGAAGATTAACTCTAAATTCCCTTTGAACTCTAAATTACATGTTTCTGAAGGTAAATTACACAGTGACTCATGTTTTCAGAACTCAATCAGTAGTCTCCATCTTGTCATCTAGTCGAAAATAAGTCTCTTTTCAGCAAAGTAAACACTAGCCAAGTTTTTAGGAAATAAACAACTAGAATTTTCTGACATCCTTCTCATTCAGTCTAGACCAGCCATTGTCAAAATGTGGTTCCTACACGAGAAGCTTTAAGCTCACCAGAGAACTTTCTAGAAATGTAATTTATTGGCCCCATTTGACATACTAAATCAGAAATTCTGGGAGTGAGGCCCAGCAACTGATGTTTTAAGGAGACTTCCTGATGATTTGATAATGCTAAAGTTTGAGATCCACTGATATATATATTTACTTATGTACATAAACATATTTAATTAATTTGGAAAAATAAAATGCTTTGTGAATCACTGTATCAGAGTAGGTGACCATTATCTGTGAAAAGAGATTAATCAACTGGTCCTATATGGCTCTTTGTTCAGACACACCCTTCTGTCCTCATCTCTGTCTCGTTTCTTCCTTCATCTCTGCAATATAATTACCACTGTATCAATTGAACTTACCCAAGAAAATGTAACGAACATTTGTAGAGCACTTTAGAATTTCAAATCACTTTTCACAGGTAGTATTTTTGGAGTATCACTTTCACTTTATGGAAAATGGAGTCTCAAGAAGGTTAAGTGACTTTATAAGGTTACATGGCCAATAAATGCAAAAACTGATATATGAAATAATTACTGAATTGCAAGACCTATAGTTTTCAATCAAATTTCCAACCAAATTGTAGGAAAAACCAAAGAGTACTAGACAGTTAAAAAAGCAAAACAAAACTTTTATCCTTAAATCAGGAAAATAGAAATTGAACCTAGAATTAAACAATAGCATTCCCAAGTGGAAAATAATCAGATTCTTTGTGTTTCTGTACAAAAACTCTATTTGTAAAACTTATGTCTAAATTTATAAAGATGGTTGATGGCAACATAATTCATAAGAAACTCATTCCACTTATAATTCATCATACAAATGCAAATTTTCACAAAATCTCCAAGAAATCAGTTTAAATTTAAGATTAAAAAACAGATTCATGAAAGATGATAAGCATTTCAACATGTAAAATATAAAATGCAAATAAACTCACTGGCATATTTTAGAAAATATTCTAAACTCAAATGTCCAACATGAAGCTAATAGAGAAAAATATGATGGACAAAGGTCACATATGAGACTTTAACTCTGCATTGCTATTTAAATCAATATACCTTTCACTACTCACAATATTATTGAATTATTTTTAACTTAAGCAACAAAAATATCCAAAAACTTGAAACAGAGATTTATGTGACTAGAAAGCATCCTGAATTGTATTTGGTTTTTCTAAGAATTTTTTTTAATCTAACTTTTCAAGACTGTAGCAATGAAAAACTAAAAATAAGATTTGTATTAACCATAGTTTTGTTTTGTTTTTTAATTTTTTTAAACATTTATGTAGAGTCTTAGAGAAAGAGAAGTGGCTTTACTCAATGCAGAAGACAAGAATGATATAAATTAACTCCAAGGCCCATATCTTGTGATTCAGTTGATTGTTTATCAGTTCTAGGAAATGCATGTTGGCACTGCATGAAAGAGCTTCATATTCCAAAGGCTAAGGGAGTATGGTCAACTCTATTCACTTGGTTTCATTAGCAGAAACAGCAGTGTAGAAATATCTATATTACTATGTAAAGGCTAATAGCATTTTTTTTAAGAAAGGTGTTCAAATTATTTCACTTGAATTAAATAAATGAAGTAACTTTGAAACCTTCTTAAAATACTAATGAATAATGAATTATGAGTAAACATATCAAACTACATAAGTATTTAGCATTTGAAAGATTTTTCAATCAATGATCCTATGCTTTAAACTAAAAAAAAAAAAAAAAAATTCCTTTAACTCAGATTATTAGGCTTCAATAAGAACTAACTTCTCAAAATAAAGTTTAGAATAAAATGACTTGTCAATCTATATGACACATCAAGTTAATTTTGAAGCCTATTCTCCCTCAGTGAATAGACTGAAGAAGGACACCGCTTATCACATTCCTGTGAGCACACCTCTATTACCTCTATTATGCTTCAGAATCTATTTCACTTTCTATATAAATATATTTCTAGCACCTGGTGTACTTGGAACTATCTTTAAGCTTCCATGTAGTTATTTCATCTAGAGTTTAGAGCACTTGTCTTATCCTCAAAACTTGTTAGATCAATATAAAATACACAAAGAAGATTCACAGTGAGGTTAACATTAAAAAAAACAAAACACAACAGTCTGTCCAGTTTTAAACGAAACTTTCTGTTTTAAAGTATCTTACAATTTAAATCTTTGGCAAATGATTTAAAAAACTAATTTACTGAATGGGAAAAATATTTATAAATGTGCTTTATGTCATAAGTGACATATATGTGCATCCAGCCAAACTATACTTGGCTTTTACCAATTAGAGAATATTGATCTTCATTTTGGTATGACAAGCTATATTTTCAAAGATGTTTATCATCTCTTTGGTGTCATTTCTACTGACTATGATAAAAAATAGAAAGGGTAATGTACGATAATTATCAAAAATGGTCAACTTACTAATTGGTTTTGCTTTAAATATATATCTCTAAGTTAGAAGAATCCAGAATATTTGCTCAAAGGACCATATTTTACAAATGGCAGTTGAGTTTCAAGATCAGTTGACCAAATACTATTTAATTCACAATACAACTGAACCAAAACACTCACAATATAGTTCCAATACATTTGACTGGCAGTGTCATACTTTAGAATTTTTAAGTTCAACTTACTTAAACATATTTCATTTCTATAACTTTTTGTACAACTAACTCTTCTAATCATCCTTTATAACTTATATCAGGGAAATGTGTGCTGTTACCCAATTTTAAGTCAGGAAATTACTTATCTCCCTGAAAGTCTAGAATTTCAGACTTGATTCTTCCACTTGTGACATGGCGGCCACTGTTCCTTGAAGCTTTTCCCTCTCTCCCTGGAGCCTTCAGAGTCAAATGGAGTCACAGACAGGGGTTTACTGGAGCCAGCTCATACCAGCTTGTAAGAGTAAACATTTAAAACTACAGGAATTTTGAGAGCTACTCTCAAACACAGTTATTATTAAAAATTAAATAATATAAATTAAATCAAATACATTATATTAAAAAAGATAAATGTTTAAATCACTTCCTATTGTTACTACATTTTACTCAGGGCTTCCCTGGTGGCTCAGCTGGTAAAGAATCCACCTGCAGTGTGGGAGACCTGGGTTAGATCCCTGGGTTCGGAAGATCCCCTGGAGAAGGGAATGGCTGCCCACTCCAGTATTCTGGCCTGGAGAATTCCATGGACTATATAGTCCATGGGGTCACAGATAAGAAACAACTCAGAAACAACTGAGAAATTTTCACTTTCACTCTTATTTATACTCTTGAAGATATTTAAGTCTACTGCATATGTATGTTGGTAACGCTACCTAATGGTGTGTTATTTTACATTTCCTTCCTACTCTGCATTCACTGATGACACAATGGTAGCTTAAATTTGGTAGTAGGGGGAGCATTTACACCATGGGGACTGAAAACACTACAAATTAGGATTGTTTATTTTAGAGAGTTGACTTCTCCAAGCAGCCTGTTTTCTACTCACAACTAGAGTGCCAGTACTCTTGCCTGGAAAATCCCATGGACAGAGGAGCCTGGTAGGCTGCAGTCCATGGGGTCACGAAGAGTCGGACACGACTGAGCAACTTCACTTTCACTTTTCCCTTTCCTGCATTGGAGAAGGAAATGGCGACCCACTCCAGTGTTCTTGCCTGGAGAATCCCAGGGATGGGGGAGCCTGGTGGGCTGCCGTCTATGGGGTTGCACAGAGTCGGACACGACTGAAGCGACTTAGCAGCAGCAGCAGCAGCAACCCAACAAAGAGATATTACATTTAAAATAAAAAACAAAACATTTCCCCACAGCATGAACAAGACTTCTCAAAATTTTCACATACGTGACATCGGGACAAAATGGACACCAAGAAATGTATTTTTTAAAATGTCAACAAGAATTGAAGATTGATAATGTGTTATACAGAAGAGTATTTAGGAAGAGGGTTGATTATATGTGCTTAAATTGATAACATTATTCTTCTTTATACTCTTTGGAAAACGGCCAAGCAGTTTTCCCCAAACACAGAACCCCATACTTGAAGTGATAGAAGGAACAAATATAGTCGTTAGGAGGAATGCATCTGAGTCAAGTTCTAAGATAGTCAAATCCTACCTTGCAAAATGACATTTCAAAAATCATTCTACACCAAAAACTGGAAGGAAGGGCAAAACAAGATATCAGAAAATGAATAGGTATATAGGTAGACTGTTTTGATGTTCCCAGAATTTTGCATATAAAAATAACCTTGCTTAGTATTTTTTGATGATGATGTTCAAAGGACCAATAAAAAAAAATATCTTTTTTATGACATAAATAAATGTATGTATTCTTAAATTGCTCATCAAATGTATAATTCTTATTAAAAACATGTATACTTTTCTTAAAATTCTCATTTCTGATTTATACATCTCAAAATGAAAATGCTCCTAAATTGAGAAAAATAGTTTGGGCTGGGAGAGCAGGAAGGTCACATTGGGAAGTACACAAATATTTCTCAGAGTATTGGTAATTTTCTGGTTATTTAAATAAGTTATGGGCTCACTGCTTCTTTCAAATTATGCTGAATAACTTACATGTACTATATATTATTTTGAATATATCAAATATCACGTAACAAAAATGTTTGAAAAGAAAAAAATCCTCCTTGCATAACAGCCAGCTGGTATTTAGTATTTATAAATCTCAGTTTCCTAATCTACTAAGCAGTCAAAGTCAGAAAAATTTCCTCATAGAATTGTTGTGTATTTTCAATAATACAATGTATGTAAAGATGAGGCTCTGAACCCTGACTAACCATTAGAATCACTAGGGTGCATTGAAAAAATACTGGTGCTCAGAGTCACAGTTCTAGAGATCTTAATTTAATGATGTGGGGAGGAGTTGAGCCTTAGAGTTTTAAACCATCTCCCCATTTATTCTATCACTCAGTCTTTGTTGAGAATTACTGTTACTCATTATTTTCAGTGGCCTTTCCTTGTGGCTCAATTGGTAAAGAATCTGCCTGCAAGGCAGCAAAATTAGGTTCGATCTCTGGGTTAGAAAGATCCCCTGGAGAAGGGAAAGGCTACCCACTCCAGTATTCTGGCCTGGAGAATTCCATGGACTGTATAGCTCAGTCTGTATAGCCAAAATAGCTCAGAAATTAGGTTTCTTTACTTTTATCACTCAATCCTTCAATGAAAGTAGAGTCACAAATTAAAAATTCCATTGCAGTCAAGAGGACCTTCTAAAAGTGGTTGTATTCTGAGTTTCATTTCCCAAAGTGTTCAGTTCAGTTCAGTAGCTCAATCATGTCCGACTCTCTGCAACCCCATGAACTGCAGTACACCTGGCCTCCCTGTCCATCACCAACTCCCATTTTGCTCAAATTCATGGCCATCAATTCAGTGATGCCGTCAACCATCTCATCCTCTGTCGTCCTGTTCCCCTCATGCCTTCAATCTTTCCCAGCATCAGGGTCTTTTCAAATGAGTCAGTTCTTTGCGTCAGGATGTCCAAGTATTGGAGTTTCAGCTTCAGCATTAGTCTTTCCAATGAATATTTAGGACTGATTTCCTTTAGGATGGGCTGGTTGGATCTCCTTGCAGTCCAAGGCACTCTAAGAGTCTTCTCCAACATCACAGTTCAAAAGCATTAATTCTTCGGTGCTCAACTTTCTTTATAGTCCAACTCTCACATCCATACCTGATTACTAGAAAAAACATAGCTTTGACTAGATGGACTTTTGTCGGCAAAATAATGCATCTGCTTTTTAATATGCTGTCTAGGTTGGTCATAGTGTAAGAGGTCAAAATTCTTAGAGAATTTTAATTAATTCCTTTCTTCTTCTGTTAGTCTGTGTACCTAATTTACTGAAACTCTTGAATCATTCCCTATTTCCACCAAGTTCCATTGCAAGCACTCAAGTCCAGACCACTGCTATGGCTAAATGAAACCACCACAAGTGCTCCCTTTCTGGCCTTCCTACTGTCACTCATGCCCAATCTCCAATGCATACTCCTTTTGCCTGACAAGCATCTTGTAAAAACACATATTTTCTCATTCTTCTGATCAAAACTGGCCCTTTGATGTTTTCCTATCACTTCTAGATACAAACCCACAGTTCTTCCCTAAAAGGCCTTTCTCTCTGACCTAATTCATGTTTCTTCCCAACCCTCACTCAACTCCAGCTTCTCTGATCCCTTTGCTATTCCTTGAACACATCAAGCAAGCTCTCTATGTCCTTCACACTTGCTCTGCCCTCTGCGTGGAACATTCATCCACTCCAAATAGCTTGACTCTCCTCCCTTCATTCAGATACTTGCTTAAATGTCATTTCTTCAAAGATCTTTTTGACCACCTTATCTAAGATTACAACTTCATTCCACCAACTTTTCATCTATTTGTCCAACTTTATTTTCCTTTATAATACATTAATTAGATTACATATTTTATTGTTGGGATTCCCTGGTAGCCCAGCTGGTAAAGAATACATCTGCAATTCAGAACCTGGTTCTATTCTTGGTTTGGAAAGATCCACTGAAGAAGGGATAGGCTACCCACTCCAGTATTTTTGGGCTTCCCTAGTGGCTCAGCTGGTAAAGAATTCACTTGTAATGCAGGAGACCTGGGTTCTATCCCTGGGTTGGGAAGATCCCCTGGAGAAGGGAAAGGCTACCCAGTCCAGTATTCTGACTTGGAGAATTCCATGGACTATATAGTCCATGGGGTTGCAAAGAGTCAGATTTTATTTTTATTATACCATTTTTCCACAGAATTTGAGCCCTATGAGAGAATAAACTTTGTCTCTTTTGTCTATCACTGTATCCTTAGCATACAAATATGGACAGATACAAAGCAGAAATTCAATAAACACTTTTTGGATGGATAGATAACTATGTAGTCAGGATGATTTGTCTTCAAATCCTGTGAATCCCAGAAAATTCTAGAATTATTTTGGTTCATTGATTAAAACAGGAAGACCAATTAGCTTTACAACAGATGGGAAACCTAAATAAAAGCAGCCTATCTTGCTAATTCTGATATCTGTTACAAGATGCATTAGATGGGAGTATGCATAGATCAGCTAATATTCAGCAGTGTTATAAGCAACAACCTCAAACCCTAGTCCTTCTACCATTATTATTTTCATGAAATCTGAAGGAGAGCACATTATAATACCCATAAATGCAAGGAGCATGAAATCAATTTTAATTCTTATTCTGTTTCTGATTTGGAAGAAAAAGTAATCCTATATTTTATATATTATTTGAAAAATTCTGGCCAGTGGAGCACCTAGTCCAGTTTGACAGTTTTATTCCTAATAAGTTTTTTATTTGTAAACCAAACAATATTATAGGGGGTCAACACATTAACTGTAGCAAATGACACATATGTAATGGAATATTTTTTTTAATATACTGTTTATCTCCATGGTACTGATGATATCTACTAACAAGTTTAGAAATAAATGTCCCCAATATTATTATCTCATCACTGTTAAAAAAACAATAATGAACTGATGTTTCTTCCCTGGAAGTAGAAGGACAAAATAATCTGTTAGAAATATTCAAGAAGGCACTTTGGTTATTTTGGTGTACAGTGACACCAGAGAAGATTAGAATATTGCATGAATTCACCAATTTTGTTTTGTATCATATGGACATAGCCATACTCAAATGAAATATGCTTTTATTGAAGTAAGAACACTCATATTCACAATACAGGAAATTAAATGATCAGTTATTGTCAAACAAAAAGTAAGCTGTTTTAGGAAAAAGAAATCTTCTGACAATTTTATTCTCTCAGGAGACAAGCAATTCTTTGACAGAAAAATATGTTATTGCCAGAGGATATGTACTTCTGTGTTATATTTTGCTAGTTTTCCATTTACTTGGTATATAAGGAACAGATGGAAACAAGACTGAGCCAATGAAATAATTTCTTTTACATTTCAGCAATAAAGAAAACTAAATTTCAATGAAATGATCTAACCTAATTTTCACATACATGTGTATGTGAAATATACATGTGTATATATTTTGGAAACTTTATAGGAAGTATAAAACCAAGGTGAACTCATGGAAATTATTAAAACAATATCTACCTTTTCATTTCCTTTCAGACACCTTTATAGTTGTTACTTGTATTCTTCTCTAAATTCTAATTTCCCCCAAATAGAAATGAAAAATCTATACTACTTGCTCTAAAATGATGCTTAGCTTTCCTAGAGTGTCATATACTCAATAAATTATCCTCACTTGGGCTGGGACTAACCATATTAAAAAAAAAAACAAAAACGAATATATACACTCAGATCACTGGCTAATGAAGCAACATTTTCCAATGCACTATATGGCTATGTTCACCTCATGCCACTATATCATTAAGATTTTAAAACACAATCATCTTACAATAAAATTATTTGCTCTCATAATAGACCATGGTACCAATTAATAGTGTGTCAGTATAAGCAAATAATGTGGAACAATTGAGGGAAATTAATTTGACTCCAATCAAATATTTCACTTATTTTGGTTCATACTCCAAGTATCAAGTTTATGGTTATCAAATTCAGCAAAAGCCATTCACATGAGTAGAACTCTTTCAGATACTAGTATTATTCAATCCTTGAGACTGTAAACTATGTAAACTTGAGAATGCAAAACTATGGCAAATCTCACATGGAGAAAGCTTTAGTGTGTTGCTTGTTTTAAATATACAAGTTTTCTCCAAAATAACACATTCTTTAATTAAAAAACAATTAATGATACTAAAGGCACTATCTAAATAGGATCCCTGTTAACTGTTCTCCTAAGGCAACCAGCCTTTTCATATTGTTCAATGTTGTTCACAATGTTGTTCACATCACTATGAACAAAGCTAGTGGAGGTAATGGAATTCCAGTTGAGTTATTTCAAATTCTAAAGATGATGCTGTGAAAGTGCTACACTCAGTATGCCAGCAAAGTTGGAAAACTCAGCAGTGGTCACAGGACTGGAAAAGGTCAGTTTTCATTCCAATCCCAAAGAAAGTCAATGTCAAAGAATGCTCAAACTACCGCACATTTGCACTCATCTCACACGCTAGTAAAGTAATGCTCAAAATTCTCCAAGCCAGGCTTCAGCAATACATGAACCGTGAACTTCCAGATGTTCAAGCTGGTTTTAGAAAAGGCAGAGGAACCAGAGATCAAATTGCTAGCATCCACTGGATCATTGAAAAAGTAAGAGAGTTCCAGAAAAACGTCTATTTCTGCTTTATTAAATATGCCAAAGCCTTTGACTGTGTGGATCACCAGAAACTGTGGAAAATTCTGAAAGAGATGGGAATACCAGACCACCTGACATGCCTCTTGAGAAATCTATATGCAGGTCAGGAAGCAACAGTTAGAACTGGACATGGAACAACAGAGTGGTTCCAAATAAGAAAAGGAGTATGTCAAGGCTGCATATTGTCACCCTACTTATATATTTTTTTTAAATTTTTAAAAATTAATTTACTTATTTTAATTGGAGGCTAATTACTTTACAATATTGTAGCGGTTTTTGCCATACATTGACATGAATCATCCACGGGTATACATGTGTTCCCCATCTTGAACCCCTCTTCCACCTCCCTCCCCATCCCATCCCTCAGGGTTATCCCAGTGTACCAGCCCTGAGCACCCTGTCTCATGTATCAACTGGACTGGCAATCTAGTTCACATATGATAATATACATGTTTCAATGCTATTTTCTCAAATCATCCCACCATCGCCTTCTCCCACAGGGTCCAAAAGACTGTTCTTTACATCTGTGTCTTTTTTGCTGTCTCGCATATAGGGTCATTGTTACTATCTTTCTAAATTCAATATACATGCGTGAGTATACTGTATTGATGCTTTTCTTCCTGACTTACTTCCCTCTGTATAATAGGCTCCAGTTTCATCTACTTCATTAGACCTGATTCAAATGCACTCTTTTTAATGGCTGAGTAATATTCCATTATGTATATGTACCACAGCTTTCTTATCCATTCGTCTGCCGATGGACATCTAGGTTGCTTCCATGTCCTGGCTATTGTAAAGAGTGCTGCAACGAACATTGGGGTACACGTGCCTCTTTCAGTTCTGGTTTCCTTGGTGTGTATGCCCAGCAGTGGGATTGCTGGGTCATATGGCAGTTCTATTTCCAGTTTTTTAAGGAATCTCCACACTGTTCTCCATAGTGGCTGTACTGGTTTGCATTCCCACCAAGAGTGTAAGAGTATTCCCTTTTCTCCACACCCTCTCCAGCATTTATTGTTTCTAGACTGTTTAACTTATATGCAGAGTACATCATGAGAAACACTAGGCTGGATGAAGCACAAGCTGGAATCAAGATTGCTGGGAGAAATATCAATAACCTCAGATATGCAGATGAAACCACCCTGATGGCAGAAAGTGAAGAAGAACCAAAGAGTCTCTTGATGAAAGTGAAAGAGGAGAGTGAAAAAGTTGCCTCAAAGCTCAACATTCAGAAAACTAAGATCATGACATCTGGTTATGGCAAATAGAAGGGGAAACAGAGGCAAGCTTTATTTTTGGGCTACAAAATCACTGCAGATGGTGACTGCATCCATGAAATTAAAAGATGCTTGTTCCTTGGATGAAAAGTATGACTAACCTAGACAGCATATTAAAAAGCAGAGACATTACTTTGCCAACAAAGGTCCGTCTAGTCAAGGCTATGGTTTTTCCGGTAGTCATGTATGGATATGAGAGTTGGGCTATAAAGAAAGCTGAGTGCTGAAGAATTGATGCTTTTCAACTGTGATGTTGGAGAAGACTCCTGAGAGTCCCTTGGACTGCAAGGAGATCAAATCAGTCAATCCTAAAGGAAATTAGTCCTGAATATTCTTTGGAAGGACTGATGTTGAAGCTCAAACTCCAATACTTTGGCCACCTGATGCAAAGAGCTGACTCATTTGAAAAGACCCTGATGCTGGGAAAGATTGAAGGCGGTAGAAGGGGATGACAGAGGATGAGATGGTTGGATGGCATCACCGACTCAATGGACATGAGTTTGAGTAAACTCCGGGAGTTGGTGATGTACAAGAAGGCCTGGCATGCTGCAGTTGCAAAGAGTCGGACAGGCCTGAGTCACTGAACTGAACTGAAGACAACCAGCAGAAATGAACACTAGAACCCAAGCAAAGCTAAACTCAGGGAAAGAGTACAGAAAAGATTTTGGAGAAGATACATAACAGATTTAAACATGTTGGAGACTGGATCCTAGAGAAGATCTGTGTCCTGACACACAGATTCCCCAACTTAAATGCTGGTTAGCTCAATTCCCCCAATTCCCCTGGTCACTCCACTGCTAGCTCACCTGAGGGAAAGTGAGACAAGAAGGGAACTAAGAGGAAAGAGACTATAGTCTTAACAGACTGCAGTTAAAATACCTTTTGAAAATCTTATAAAACATAATAATATGAACACATTGCTAGGCCCTCTTACCCAGGGCCCATGAAAGCAGGGTGTCCCCAAGTTTTAAACTACAGTAACTAGTGTTACCGGAGAAGGCAATGGCAGCCCACTCCAGGACTCTTGCCTGGAAAACCCCATGGGTGGAGGAGCCTGGTAGGCTGCAGACCCATAGGGTCACTAGGAGTCGGACACGACTGAGCGACTTCACTTTCACTTTTCCCTTTCATGCACTGGAGAAGGAAATGGCAACCCACTCCAGTATTCTTGCCTGGAGAATCCCAGGGACGGTGGAGCCTGCTGGGCTGCCGTCTATGGGGTCGCACAGAGTCGGACACGACTGAAGCGACTTAGCAGTAGCAGCAGTAGCAACTAGTGTTACATCTGCCACAGTCAGTGAAACACAGTGGTGGTACAGATTAATCAAACAAAACAATGGAGGAGACAGTAACACTAAGGCTATAGTTTTCATTCTTTGCCTTCTAAGAATTTGATGCTATGTCTTTAAAATTCCACTAGCAGATTTATTTTGCTGCTTCTCTGTATGTTATTACCAAAGGCAAAAAGCAGGTATGTGTATGTGTTTGTGTGTATAAATGGACATAGGAAATTATGCAGTAATTATCTCTGAGTAAATTGTGAAACTGGCTAAGCAGAGTGAGATATTTAAGACAAATCATTACATGTTTAAAGATATGTAAGTATTCCTTTCTTTATCAGAGTTGCCCAGTAAAGTCTACCTATTAGTCACTCATACCCATTGACCAATAAGGCATTTGATTGTGGAAGCCAGGAGCTGGAGATAGGGGAATCTATTACAAAAAGGAAGCTGAATTAACATGGATAAATTTTTAAACTTTCAAATATGTTAAGTGGCATCAAATCATTGTCTTTAAGCTTTTAAATTTTGATACCCTTGAGGGCTGTGCAGAAATATATTCCGTGTGATTTTTAAATGCCATTCTTGTTTTCTTTTTAAATACATTTCTAGAATCCACTTCATTTTGAGTTTTTAATAAATGGAAAAGCTGATTCAGAAAAAGTATGGAAGTATCTATTCACCAGAATTAAGCCAGAGGCTGAGCATAGCTGAATCTCTACTAAGGTTTGCTGAGTTCTCAGCCAAAGACAATAATCATTATCTGACTCTATACATACAAGAAAGATGAAGTCTATGTATGGAGTAACATGATTTTGCCAGAATAGTAAAAGATGCTAGAAGCTGTGGATTTTGGATGAAGAAGAAAGATGTGGTAGGTAAACTTGAGAAAATACAGAGCATAAAATTAGGTTAAGAATTTTAAAATTCTACAAAAGCAATCAATAATATCAGGGGACTCAAAGAATGGGTAAAAACATTTTTCTTTTTATTATAGCAGAGGATATAATTAAATGTAAGCTCTGTGCCCTCTGACACTGCTATGAGATCATAAATTTGAAAGTTAATATATTTCTCTGTAGCTTGAGGTCAATGCTATATTCATAGTATAATAAATAATACATTCTTGACAATCATTGATCACAAAAGTCTCAGGAGAAAGAATGTACCCCAAGAAGGTCTTTACTTCTATGGTGCAAAGTTGCCTTGTTTTTTTCTTACTTTTCAATCTGCTTATTTTCTTTATGTAATTCTATTCCTTCATTCACCTGTCAGATGGTAATCTTCCTGCAGGTTCATCCCCACAGATATTATCTTTCTTTTCTGCATAGTCTTTTTTGTAACCCTCCACAATGCATCGTTTTACATATGCTGAGAGCTCATACAATCTTATTCTCAGTCTCAGACTTTTTTCTGAGTCTTAAACTTTTCTCAATGTCCACTGGTCATTTCCAGTTGAATATCTACATATAAGAGTAAATTTACCCTTCTGCCAAGCTCATTCCTCCTATTTCTTATCTTCACTAATAATACCATGTCACCCAAGCCCTGTCCCCAACAAAAATGGAAGCTATCCAGAATCCTCTCTGTCTTAATTCTCAAATCAAACTCTCAAAGTCAGGAACAATATAAAGCAGTGGTCAAGTGCTTAGTTCAAAGTATGACCATGTCATTCACTAGTTGTATGAAGTTATATAGATCATTTAGCTTCTCTGTGCCTGTCTTGCAAGGTGGTTAAGATGATTAACTGGATAATGTATGTTCAGTGCTTACAGCATTGGCTGGCACTTACTAAATGCTCAATAATTTATTATTGCTCACCTCTATGCCTTCATACCTGCTGTTTCCTCTGCTTGGAATGTCTTTTCCAGGATGTTATTATAATTTAGATGCCCAGCTGATCATGGAGAGCAGAAGCATCTGGGATGTTGTCTTTACTGATAGATGGGCTTCTGGTTGGAACGAGTATCCTATGAATTATAAGCAATAAATCTCTTCTAATTTAAGGGACAGGTGATTCAGACTGTTGATTTTAATTCTGGCAAATTGGTGAAGAGCAAAGTGAATGCAATTATTCTGGCATGGAAGGAACAGCTTACATAATAAAACTAATATCAAGCCCTTTGTTAGGGGATTCTCTAGGCCTTGTATCATTTCTTTGAGTACCTCCCCATAAAACAAGATACCTTAAAGAACAGAAAAGTATGTCTTACCTAACGTCATATCTTTCATATCTGATAAGAGTTTCTTGCTTATAGGGGGCAAGTCGTTAATTTTTACAAGAGAAAGAAAAGAAAGGAAATAAAGGAAGGAAAGGAAGGTAGAAAATAGAAAAAAAATATACAAAATAATGCACACACAGAGGAAAATATTTTTCTGAGTATAATTAGCTATAATGCATATGTATATATACTTAGCTATGATATATATTTAAAGTAATGGCAATAATTTCTGTGCCATGTACCATATGGTGGTGAGAGAAAAATCTAGGCAGGGCTGAGTGTTACTGTTAGGGGAGAGGTTTAGCAAGAGAGTCCAGCCAAGTTTAATCGCAAGCATTATTTGAAGAAATGAGTGCATGTGTTCAAGAAATCATTATTGCTGAAGCTAAGGAAGGAAAACATTGAAAGTAAAGATGGATGATATGAAACAGGAAGACAGCTGTTGAAGGCCCAGCAAGCTCATGAGACAGGGAAAATCTCTGACCAGCAGTGCTCCAAAGAGAAGACAGAAGCCTATGAGCCCTCTTTAAATGTCTTAGATCTCTTAGTCCTAAAGAAGAGTTTTCTTAAGTGAAAGGGGTTCCCTTGTTATCTTTGATCTGGTTCTTTATGCTAAATAATCCTTTCCTTGGTGTGGGCTAGGGAGGCACACAATGATGTACTGCGCCACATTATGTTCTCTCAGTACTTGGTAGAAATTATTATCCTGGGGTGTGCATGTTAACTTTTTCTTAGACAATACTATTGTGTCTCACATTTTCCCTAGCTTGCATTGAAATCAGATAGCCCTCTAGGGTTCTGAGTTTTCCCCTAACAATTTTTCTAAGCTTGTTACTATCAAGGGCAATATTTAGTTTTATCATTTAGTTTTAAAACTAAATCATTTAAAATTTAGTTTTATCATTTTTCTAGTCAAACATTACTGACATTTATATATTAAATTTCAAGATTAGGATTTGACAATGAAGAAAATAAAGTTTGATTCCATTTTTCTCTTGGCCTACTGAAAGTCCAGAGAATCTAAGAATACTCATGTACATGACTTCCATTTTTACAGGATTCAGATTTATCTAATTCAACAGTTAGGTCTATCTCTTTTTCATAGTAAGTTTACAAATACATTTTTCAAGCAGAGAGATAAATAATGTCTGATAGGCCACAATATTTCCAGAGAGATAAGAAGGCTCTCTCAAAATTCTAAATTAAAACAAAACAAGATACAAATAAATAAACAACTAAGTCAAGGAATATTTAACCACCTAAAACACTGAATATATTCATTATACAAAGTGACAAGAGGAGAGATAAACTGGCTCTTACTGAAGCATGTAAAGAAGCTTTAAAGAGAATAAAATATTTGAGCTAGGTGAAAAAAAAAGATAAATAAGAATTTGCTAAACATAGAGAAGAGGGAAAATTATTCCAGGTAAAGGCAACATTTTCAAAGACAGAAAGTTGGTATATTTGGAAAATTGGGTTTGGAAGAAGCATCAGGCCTATTGGTTGAGAGGTAGAAAGTGAAGTGGAAATTCTTTAAGGCCTCACGGACCACACTATAAACACCAGAATTACCATCAATTAATGGGCAGGGGTGGGGGAGCCATCACTATCTGTTGAGGAGGAGAATTATAAAATTAGGTTTGCTTTATAGAAATAAGACAGCACAGTCTCCGAAACAGGAAGTATACCAGCTTTTACATTCCTAAAATTATGAAGTTTTCTCTACTGTTGTTACCACTGACAGTAATTAAAAACAGCTGGGTGATGAAGTCTGGGGACCCTATTGGCCATGCAGAGTCTTAGAGGTTTTTTTTCCCCTCATTTAAATTAAATCAACATGTCAACCTTCAGTTTTCTGGTTTTGACATAAAAAGACTGTGCTTATATCTTAAGATTAGAAGAATGGATATATGGTGTGAAACTAATTACAGATAATATCCAGGGGTAGATTAAATAATTTCATTTGTTTAACATAAATCACACTGGTGTTTGACTGAAACCAAATCAATGAAGAAAACAAACTGATATCGCAAGTAGTATAAACAACGATCACATTCAAAGAAGTAATTTCATCACTGAATGTTGTGTGAACTTTGGCACTTAACTGAATATTTCTGGAGTCAATTAACACATTTATTAGTAAATGCTATCAATTTATTAATACATTAGTCAATAAACACATATTTATTAAGAACATGTTATATATCCAATTTTTGCTTGAAATTCTACGTAGAAATCTATTATTTTGCAGAGAAAAAACCAGAAAGAATGATTCTTCCCCTAGACACAGAAAGAGAACCCTCTATAAGTCTGTCTAGTAAACCTTGAATTTAGAGACTCAAAGGGTCCTAGGGGATTATTTGTTGCAGGTTAGTTATAGTCTGGCTTCCTCAGTGGCTCAGCTGGTAAAGAACCCACCTGACAATGCAGGAGCTGCAAGAGATGTGGGCTTGATCCTTGGGTGGGGAAAGATCTCTTGGAGAAGGAAATGGCAACCTGCTCCAGTATTCTTGTCTCGAAAATTCCATGGACAGAGGACCCTGGCAAGCTATAGTCCGTGGACCACAAAGAGTCAGACACGACTGAGCATGCACACACAATTTTATCTTAGCACTTCCTTACCTAAAACTTTAGTCCTAGAATATATACAAACCAACTTTCCAAAAGCAAAAGTGTTTTTTCTCCAACTTTGAATGGAATAATTTTCTTAATTTCAATTTTGGATTGTTTGTTGCAAATGTATAGAAATATAATTGATTTTGCATATTGCTCGTGTTTCCTATGATCTTGCTGACCTTGTATATTTTGTAGTTTTTTAAGTGAATTCCTTCACATTTTCTGTATGTAAGATTCATGTATTTTGTGAATAAAGATAGTTTTACTTCATAATTTCAAAATAAATAACTGGATTTTAATAGCAAAAGCAACTTTCCAAGGGTGTGTAAGTACAAGTTTGCAACATATAAAGACCCAGTACGTGGAGTACTTTTGAAGAGTCTAGGAGAAAAGGAAAGATATTCCCATCTCAATGCAGAGTTCCAAAGAATAGCAAGGAGAGATAAGAAAGCCTTCCTCAGTGATCAATGCAAAGAAATAGAGGAAAAGAACAGATTGGGAAAGACTAGAGATCTCTTCAAGAAAATTAGAGATACCAAAGGAACATTTCATGCAAAGATAGGCTCGACAAAGGACAGAAATGGTATGGACCTAACAGAAGCAGAAGATATTAAGAAGAGGTGGCAAGAATATACAGAAGAACTGTACAAAAAAGATCTTCACGACCCAGATAATCACGATGGTGTGATCACTCACCTAGAGCCAGACATCCTGGAATGTGAAGTCAAGTGGGCCGTAGAAAGCATCACTATGAACAAAGCTAATGGAGGTGATGGAATTCCAGTTGAGCTATTTCAAATCCTGAAAGATGATGCTGTGAAAGTGCTGCACTCGATATGCCAGCAAATTTGGAAAACTCAGCAGTGGCCACAGGACTGGAAAAGGTCAGTTTTCGTTCCAATCTCAAAGAAAGGCAATGCCAAAGAATGCTCAAACTACTGCACAATTGCACTCATCTCACATGCTAGTAAAGTAATGCTCAAAATTCTCCAAGCCAGGCTTCAGCAATACGTGAACCGTGAACTTCCAGATGTTCAAGCTGGTTTTAGAAAAGGCAGAGGAACCAGAGATCAAATTGCCAATATCCGCTGGATCATCGAAAAAGCAAGAGAGTTCCAGAAAAACATCTATTTCTGCTCTATTGACTATGCCAAAGCCTTTGACTGTGTGGATCACAATAAACTGTGGAAAATTCTGAAAGAGATGGGAATACCAGACCATCTGACCTTCCTCTTGAGAAACGTGTATGCAGGTCAGGAAGCAACAGTTCGAACTGGACATGGAACAACAGACTGGTTCCAAATAGGAAAAGGAGTCCGTCAAGGCTGTATATTGTCACCCTGCTTATTTAATTTATATGCAGAGTACATCATGAGAAATGCTGGGCTGGAAGAAACACAAGCTGGAATCAAGATTGCCAGGAGAAATATCAATAACCTCAGATATGCAGATGACACCACCCTTATGGCAGAAAGCGAAGAAGAACTAAACAGCCTCTTGATGAAAGTGAAAGAGGAGAGTGAAAAAGTTGGCTTAAAGCTCAACGTTCAGAAAACTAAGATCATGGCATCTGGTCCCATCACTTCATGGGAAATAGATGGGGAAACAGTGGAAACAGTGTCAGACTTTATTTTGGGGGGCTCCAAAATCACTGCTGATGGTGATTGCAGCCATGAAATTAAAAAACACTTACTCCTTGGAAGGAAGGTTATGGCCAACCTAGATAGCATATTTATAAGCAGAGACATTACTTTGTCAACAAAAGTCTGTCTAGTCAAGGCTATGCTTTTTCCAGTGGTCATGTATGGATGTGAGAGTTGGACGGTGAAGAAAGCTGAGTGCTGCAGAATTGATGCTTTTGCACTGTGGTGTTGTAGAAGACTCTTGAGAGTCCCTTGGACTGCAAGGAGATCCAATTAGTCCATCCTAAAGGGGATCAATTCTGGGTGTTCATTGGAAGGACTGATGTTGAAGCTGAAACTCCAATACTTTGGCCACCCCATGTGAAGAATTGACTCACTGGAAAAGACCCTAATGCTGGGTAGGATTGGGGGCAGGAGGAGAAGTGGACGACAGGGGATGAGATGGTTGGATGGCATCACTGACTTGATGGACATGGGTTTGGGTAGACTCCGGGAGCTGTTGATGGGACAGGGAGGCCTGGCGTGCTGCAATTCATGGGGTCGCAAAGAGTCGGACACGACTGAGCGACTGAACTGAACTGAATTCTATGAGTGAACAAAATAACTGATTGCAGAAGAAATGGCCTGGAGAAATCCGTATAAAACAGCATGAATATGAGCATGAGCTTTAAACTGAGGTTACTATCTCAGTAAATCTCTCAGAGTATTTGTGCTTCTTTTTCAGGATTTTTCCCTGATCTAGGGCATTATTTATTTTTTTCAATTTCCTTCTAAATATTTTATACAGTAAGAAAGTGCCTACACAAAAAGGGAAATTCATTTTCTTGTTGTTAGTTGAAATAATGAATCTTATAAATGTAGATGTGCTAATTATGGGACTTTGTAAGATATGCTAATGCTATAAATGCTAGATCTCAAAATCTTTACATTCTCTTATAAACATCAGCTTCCAACCTCCCCTCACCTCCATCATTGCATACATATTCACACACATCCACTGAGAGCCACGGGGAATATATTTTGTATTTTATAATAGATTTTAAAAAGGATGTAAGTCACAACTAAGTCAAAGCTTAGAGTCAATCAAGTGGAAATGTTCCCTTAATTCTTCACCTGGGGTCATTAGAAAATTAAAACCCTTAGATATTAATGTAAATGTAGAATACCTTGCTTAAAAGAAAGAAGACAATAAATACCATTTGATTACAGAAAATGAGTAACATTTAAAGGTATGTTTATTCATAGGTAATTTGAATCTATGAAGTAATGGACATTTCAAATTTTTTCCACAACCACTAATCAAACAGTTATATATATATATATATATATTTTTTTCCCCTTTGATCTCACAGGAAAACATCTCAAAGTAGTAAAAATTGGTGCTTTTCTCTCAAGCAAATGAACTACTGCAATGCTCCTAGTATTTTATCAGTGTAATATTACAACTTTCTAACCTAAGAAAACAGTACTGGTTATTTTGGGAAATGTTTATATTTATCCTTTATATATTTTCTAACTCTTTGCATTTGCAAACTCTTCTGGGAACAGCTAAATATAGTTTGATAAAATGTCTCCAGGTCCTCAGGAAAAAATTCTATTTTTTTTAAGTAACATTGGCTAATAATATTATATAAATTTCATACATACATTATAATTCAGCTTTGTATACACTACAGAATGCTCACCATCAAAAGTCTAGTTTCCATTCATCACCATAAAATCGACCTCTTTTACCCTTTTTGCCCTCTCCCCACTTCTCCTCCTTTCTGGTAACACCAATCTTTTCTCCATTATCTACATGTTTGGTTTGGTTTTGTTTTGCTGATTTTTTTTTTTTAATTTCACATATGAGCATAATTCTCAGACTTATGTCCCTTAGCATAATATGCTTGAGGTCTATCTATGTTGTTATGAGTTGTAAGAGTTCATATTTTTTATGGTGAGTCATAGTCCATTACATATAAATATCAGATCTTTATCCATTCATCTGTCCACGGGCATGTAGGTTGCTTCCCTATGTCAACTAGTGTAAATAATGCTGCAATGTACATGGGTGTGGATATATATTTTGAATTAGTGTTTTTATTTCTCAAACAAATACCCAAAGGAGAATAGCTGGATCATATGGTAGTTCTATTCTTAATGAAAAAGTTCCATTCTTGAGCCAAGAAAAATATTGACTTAAATTCCTGATTAGGAAAAAAATAGCGTTTTCCTTTAACATGTTACATATTTTAGAATCTGTCTTGGATTCATTTCTCTTTATACATATATATAACCATTTTTATTATTACAAATAATCTTGAAGAATTTATAAAATCTGTGATCTATGTTTTAATAAGTTGCCTTGTAAACCCTCTTTCAAAATAAATAACCCTCCCCCAAGTTTGTAATAATTGACTTCACTTTTCTCAGCTTTCACTCTCCTTAGCAATTTTGTTTACTTTAAAAATTATCTTATAGCACCTGAAACAGACTTTCTCTAACATGACTGCTGCAAGGTCAAAATATCCCTCATAGATGAGACTATAGAATAAATGCTAGATTTCTAGAAAATTCTCTGCCATTGGGGATGAGTTTATGTTCAGTGAAAGACAGTTGGTAAATATTAAAATTAGAAAGTCACAAATAGGATGAGTAACTAACTGTAACTAAATTTTAAATTGTAAAACATTGTTTTTAATTTTAAAAATGAATCTTAAGATTGTCTGTTATAGTGAATTATCATACTGTTTTTTTAAAAAACTCCCAGTAAATTTTTTTAAACTGTAAGTTTAGAACTTTTGTATATTTCAATAAACATTGAATTATGTGTGTACTATATTCCAAGGACTATACAGATGCTAGGTGCTGTCATAGACCCTATATGGTTTAAGAGACAAGACAAACATGAAGACACAGGAGTTAGTTACTATATTCTGTGAATAATGGCATCACATAAGTCACCGTGTAATTTTAAGGAGGAAGCAATCAACTCCATTGGGTGGGGTGAGAGTGTGGCAAAAATTTCCAGGAAGAGATGTGGTTAATCTGAATTTTAAAGAAAAGAGATACATTTTTCTGGGCACATACCTACAATCAAAGTAACAGATGTACCCCAAAACTCCCAGAGTTTACTTTGTTTTGTTTTGTGATAAAAGTACTTAACATGAGATTCATCTTATTAACAGATATTGAAACTCACAACACCTTATTGCTAAGTATAGGCATTATTTTGTACAGCAGATCTCTTAAACTTCCTCATCTTACATAACTGATAGTTGATATCCAGTCTATATCTTAAACTTTCCAGATCAGTATCACTGGGGCCACTTATACTTACAGATTCCATAGCCCAGCACCTCCCTGACCTACTGATCAAAGTCTTCATGGGGAGAGACTGGAACCTGTGTGCTCAAGGTGACTTTAATGCCTGGAAAAGCTGGAGAAATACCACTTTCAGGAAGTATATTCCTTCAAAGGAAAGCTAGAAAGCTTGGGTGTTCTGTCTATAGATTGAGCTCACACTAAAGGTAATCAAACTGCTCATGAAGCCTCAGTAGTTATGGTTAGTTGATGATTTACTTGTTTATACCTTCAAAGGGACCATAAATTTCTTAGGGGTAGAGGATATATCACTAATAGAATCCCAGCTTTTAACATGCACAAATATTCAATAAACACTGTTAATACATGAATAAAATGACATTTCAACCATTTACACATTTTAAAAAATGGCTCCTCTGTGTGTGTATTACTATATATTCAACTACAAAGCACAAGGCTAACCTAGTGAGATAACACTTTTGTTGTTGCTCAGTTGTCTAGTCATGTCCAACTCTTTGTGATCCCATGGACTGCATCATGCCAGGCCCCCCTGTTCCTCACCATCTCCCAGAGTATGCCAAAGTTCACATTCATTGTATTGGTGATGCCATCCAGTCATCTCATCCTCTGACTCCCTCTTCTCCTTTTGCTCTTGATCTTTCCCAGCATCAGGGACTTTTCCAATGAGTTGTCTGTGTGCATCAGATGACCAAAATACTGGAGCTTCAGCTTCAGCATCAGTCCCCCCAGTGAATATTCAGGGTTGATCTTCCTTAAGATTGACTGGTTTGATCTCCTTGCTATTCAAGGGACTTGCAGGAGTCTTCTCCAGCACCACAGTTCGAAGGCATCAATTCTTTGGCATTCTGTCGTCTTTATGGTCCAGCTCTCACAACCGTACATGACCACTGGGAAGATCGTAGTCTTGATGATACAGACCTTTGTCGGCAAAGTAATATCTGCTTTTCAACACACTGTCTAAGTTTATCATTGCTTTCCTGCCAAGAAGCAACCATCTTCTGATTTTATGGCTGCAGTCACCATCTGCAGTGATTTTGGAGTCCAAAAGGAGGAAATCTGTCACTACTTCCACCTTTTCTCCTTCTATTTGCCATGCTGTAATGGGGCCAGATGCCATGATCTTAGTTTTTTTTTTTTTTTTTTTTTAATGTTTAGTTGTAAGTGGGCTCTTTCACTCTTCTCCTTCACCCTCATCGAGAAGCTCCTTAGTTCCTCTTCACTTTCTGCCATTAGAGTGGTATCATCTGCCTATCTGAGGTTGTTGTTTCTCCTGCCTATCTTGATTCCAGCTTGTAACTCATCCAGCCCAGAATTTCTCACGATGTGCTCAGCATATAGGTTAAACAAACAGGGTGACAGCAGACAGCCCTGACATACTCCTTTCTCAATCTTGAGCCAATCAGTTGTTCCATACAGCGTTCTACCTGTTGCTTCTTGACCCACATACAGGTTTCTCGGGAGACAGGTAAGATGGTCTGGTATTCCTGTCTCTCTAAGAGCTTTCCACAGTTCCACACAGTCAAAGGTTTTAGTGTAGTCAATGAAACAGAGATAAATGTTTTTTTCTGAAATCCCCTTGTTTTCTCAATAATCCAGCAAATGTAGGCAATTTGATCTCTAGCTCCTCTTCCTTTTCAAAACCCATCTTAGACATCTGGAAGTTCTTGGTTCCCATGATGCTGAAGTCTAGCATGCAAGATTTGAAGCATGACCTTACTAGCATGGGAGATGAGTGCAATTGTCTGATCATTAGCACATTCTTTGGTACTACCCTTCTTGGGAACTGGGATGAGGACTGACCTTTTCCAGTCCTTAGCCACTGCTGGGTCTTCCAAATTTACTGACATAATGAATGCAAAACCTTGATGGCATCCTCCTTTTGGGATCTGAATAGTTCTCCTGGAATTTTATTGCAGCCACTAGCCTTATTAACAGCAGTGCTTCTTAAGGTACACTTGACTTAACACTCCAGAACGTCTGACTCTGGGTGACTAACCACACCATCGTAGTAATCAGATTCATTAAGATCTTTTTTCATATTATTCTTCTATGTATTATTTCCATCTCTTCTTGATCTCTTCCGCATCTAATAGGTCTCTACCATTTTTTATCCTTTATTGTGCCCATCTTTGGGTGGCATGCTCCCTTGATGCTTCCAATTTTCCTAAAAGAGATCTCTAGATTTCCACTTTTGTTGTATTTGAAGTTGGTAGCTGGCAGTGATCACAATCCTGCTTTCTTTAATGTCTACAACGAAATTGCCAAAAGAAAATCGTACTGTGTTCATTTCCCATGACAAGCTCATGAACTGTATAAAAGGCCAAAAAGATATGTCACCAAAAGATGAGTCCTCCAGGTCTGAAGGTGTCCAATATGCTATTGGGGAAGAGCAGAGGAGGTAACACTAAAGAGTATCAAATAATTAGGCTTTTATCAGAGTATGAAAATTTACTTTAAATTATTAGAAAAGTGAACAAAATACATGTTCCACATCAACCGTGTTTGTCAAATAACATAAACTATAATGTTTTTGTATGAAATAATTTGATTTGTCTTTTGTGCTCTGGAGTAACTAAAAATAGTTCTGCATTTCACATATACTGCATTTCATAAAAGGAACACAGGATCAATCAAACTGACATCTGAAATTAAAGGCAGTGGAACATGATTTCCTTAATAAGTATTATTTTTCATTAGAAGAAGATCCTGATTCTTCAATTGTCTCCTACTTGCACAAACATATTGTTGGGACAGACAGAAGAGGGAAAACAAATGGATAAATATTTTAAAATGTATCTCTGTATGGCAAAGAAATATTTCACCAAACAATTGACATTTAAAGGACAAAGGGTAGCATGGGCCATATTTTTCATTAACTTGACAATGACAAGAGACAGGCTACTTTCATATAAGCTAGAACAGAACATCATGACCGTGAAGCAATTTTATTTTCTTGAATATCATCAAGAGAACAGATAAAAATATGAGGCATTTATAAAATATTACTTAAATATAAAATATATTTATCTATTTTCAAAACATGTTTTAAGAATAAATTATAGATTATATAGCTGGAAGAGCAGGCAAAAAAATGCCAAGGAGAAATCTTTATACTTTATTTCCACCTCTGTAAAGCTTTATATAAGGAAGTTACTAGTCGTTCCTGCTATAATAATTTCAGAGGACACTACTCATAAGGGAAAAGGCACAGGGTCCACATTATGAATCTCTTTTGGTGATTTAATCATAGATATTAAAGAAGGCAGGATCATGATCACTTCCAGCCACCAGCTGCAAATACAATAACTGTGAAATTTATTTTTGCAAATATAATGACAATTTTATAGCAGTATGAATGAATGCTAAGTAAAGTCTATTCATTTGGTACCCTTGCTGAATTAGGGATGAGTTCCATAGAGTGCAACTGCTGTTAGAGTTCCATTTCAAAATTCTCCTGAATAGATGCATAGAAATAAAATTATATCTTAAGTGCCCTGAGGAATTTTTACATATAGGAAGAGCATATTCAATATCCTTTTGTAAAATAAAAATTTACTCTCTTAAAGGATGATTAGGATTTCTCTGTACTATTTTTGCAAGTTCATGTAAATATATAATTATTTCAAAATTTAAAAAATTGTTGGCCAATTTATATCCAATTCATAGTACTGTAAAGTTGGATTTTTATAAAAAAAATGTTTTTAAAGAAGAATGCACTTGCTTAATTTCATACTTCCTGGAAAACAGGATGGTGACTAGCTTTCCATTCATTCACAAAATGACTATTGTGTAGGTTCAGTTCAGTCGCTCAGTTGTGTCCGACACCTTGCGACCTAATGGACTGCAGCCAGGTCTCCCTGTCCATCACCAACTCCTGGAGTTTACTCAAACTCATGTCCAATGAGTCGGTGATGCCATCCAACCATCTCATCCTCTGTTATCCCCTTCTCCTCCTGCCTTCAATATTTCCAAGCATCAGGGTCTTTTCAAATGAGTCAGCTCTTTGCATCAGGTGGCCAAAGTACTGGAGTTTCAGCTTCAGCATCAGCCCTTCCAATGAATATTCAGGACTGATTTCCTTTAGGATTGGCTGGCTGGATCTCTTTGCAGTCCAACGGACTCTCAAGAGTCTTCTCCAACACCACTGTTCAAAAGCATCAATTCTTCAGCGCTCAGCTTTCTTTATAGTCCAACTCTCACATCCATACGTGATTACTGGAAAAACCATAGACTTCACTAGATGGATCTTTGTTGGCAAAGTAATGTCTCTGCTTTTTAATATGCTGTTTAGGTTGGTCACAACTTTTTTTTCCAAGGAGCCAGCATCTTTTAATTTCATGGCTGCAGTCACCATCTGCAGTGATTTTGGAGCCCCCCAAAATAAAGACTGTCACTGTTTCCATTGTTTCCCAATCCATTTCCCATGAAGTGATGGGACCAGATGCCATGATTTTAGTTTTCTGAAAGTTGAGCTTTAAGCCAACTTTTTCACTGTCCTCTTTCACTTTCATCAAGAGGCTCTTTAGTTCTTCTTCGCTTTCTGCCATAAGGGTGGTGTCATCTGCATATCTGAGGTTATTGATATTTCTCCTGGTATTCTTGATTCCAGCTTGTGCTTCCTCCAGCCCAGCATTTCTCATGATGTACTCTGCATATAAGTTAAATAAGTACAGTGACAATATACAGCCTTGGCATACGCCTTTCCCAATTTGGAACCAGTCTGTTGTTCCATGTCCAGTTCTAACTATTGCCTCCTGACTTGCATACAGGTTTCTCAAGAGGCAGGTCATGCTCTTTAAGAATTTTCCGCAGTTTGTTGTGATCCACTAAGTCAAAGGCTTTGGCATAGTCAATAAAGCAGAAATAGATGTTTTTCTGGAACTCTCTTGCTTTTTCAATGATCCAGCAGGTGTTGGCAATTTGATCTCTGGTTCCCCTGCCTTTTCTAAACCCAGCTTGAACATCTGGAAGTTCACGGTTCACATACTGTTGAAGACTGTCTTGGAGAATTTTGAGCATTACTTTACTAGTGTGTGAGATGAGTGCAATTGCGTGGTAGTTTGAACATTCTTTGGCATTGCCTTTCTTTGGGATTGGAATGAAAACTGACCTTTTCCAGTCCTGTGGCCACTGCTGAGTTTTCCAAATTTGCTGGCATATTGAGTGTAGCACTTACACAGCATCATCTTTCAGGATTTGAAATAGCTCAACTGGAACTCCATCACCTCCACTAGCTTTGTTCATAGTGATGCTTCCTAAGGCCCACCTGACTTCACGTTCCAGGATGTCTGGCTCTAGTTGAGTGATCATACCATCATGATTATCTGGGCCGTGAAGATCTTTTTTGTATAGTTCTTCTGTATATTCTTGCCACCTCTTCTTAGTATCTTTTGCTTCTGTTAGGTTCATACCATTTCTGTCCTTTATTGAGCCCATCTTTGCATGAAATGTCCCCTTGGTATGTCTAATTTTCTTGAAGAGATATCTAGTCTTTCCCATTCATTGTTTTCCTCTATTTCTTTGCACTGATCACTGAGGAAGGCTTTCTTATCTCTCCTTGCTATTCTTGGAACTCTGCATTCAGATGGGAATATCTTTCCTTTTCTCCTTTGCTTTTGCTTCTCTTCACAGCTATTTGTAAGTCCTCTTCAGACAGTCATTTTGCTTTTTTGCATTTCTTTTTCTTGGGGATGATCTTGATCCCTGTCTCCTGTACAATGTCATGAACCTCCATCCATAGTTCATCAGGCACTCTGTCTATCAGATCTTATTCCTTGTATCTATTTGTCACTTCCACTGTATAATCTTAAGGGATTTGATTTAGGTCATACCTGAATGGTCTAGTGGTTTTTCCCACTTTCTTCAATTTAAGACTGAATTTGGCAATAAAGGGTTCATGATCTAAGCCACAGTCAGCTCTCAGGCTTTTTTTTTTTTTTTTTTTTTTGCTCACTGTGCAGAGCTTTTCATCTTTGGCAGTGCTGGAGCCGCTGTGTGGAGATACCCCATGTCTGAGGTCAGAGAAACCCCAGCAAGATGGTAGGCACTTGAGTTGCGGCTGCATGGCACTGGAGTAGCTGTGAGGAGATACCCTATGCCCAAGGGCAAAGGAGAAGCCGTAGCAAGATGGTAAGAGGGGAAAATCGCATTTAGCATCAAACCCCATTCCCACCAGAGACACTAAGAGGGCTCAAACAAACCTTGTGTGCACCAGGACCCAGGGACCCCTCAGAGACTGAGACAGAACTGTGTTGAGCGTCTCCTGTGGAGGGACGGGTCAGCAGTGGACTGCCATAGGGATAGTGGCTCTGGATGCAGCAGACTCGGGTATGGCATAAGTCCTCTTGGAGGAGGTCGCCATTACCCCACCATAGAGCTGCCAGAACTTAACAGGACAGGTAAATAGACTTTTGGAGGGCACAGACAGAACCTTGTGTACACCAGGACCCAGGAGAAAGGAGCAGTTGACCCTACAACAGACTGACCCAGACTTGCCTGTGAGTGTCTAGGAGTCTCCAGCAGAGGCGTGGGTTGGTGGTAGCCTGCTGCAGAGGTGGGGGCAGTGAGTGTAAGAGTACATGCATGGAATCTTTTGAAGGAGGTCACCATTATCTTCATTACCTCCACCATAGTTTGGCCCCAGGTAAATAGCAGCCAGGGAACACAGCTCTACCCAACAACAGAAAATTGGATTAAAGATTTACTGAGCATGGCCCCACCCATCGGAACAAGTCTCAGTTTCCCCTGTCAGTCTCTCCTATCATGAAGCTTCCATAAGCTTCTTATCCTTCTCCATCAGAGGGCAGACAGATTGAAAACCACAATCACAGAAAACTAACCAATCTGATCACACGGATCACAGCCTTGCCTAACTCAATGAAACTATGAGCCCTGCTATGTAGGGTCACCCATCACGGGTCATGGTAGAGAGTTCTGACAAAATGTGGTCCACTAGAGAAGGGAATGGCAAACCACTTCCATATTCTTGCCTTGAGAACCCCATGAACAGTATGAAAAGGCAAAAAGGGAACTGAAAGATGAACTTCCAGAGGTCAGTAGGTGCCCAAACTGCTACTGGAGATCAGTGGAGAAATAACTCCAGAAAGAGTGAAGAGACGGAACCAAAACAAAAACCACACCCAGTTGTGGATGTGATTAGTGATAGACGCAAAGTCCAATGCTGTAAAGAGCAATATTGCATAGGAACCTGGAATGTTAGGTCCATGAATCAAGGCAAATTGGAAGTGGTCAAACAGAAGATGGTAAGAGTGAACGTCGACATTTTAGGAATCAGTGAACTAAGATGGACTGGAATGGGTGAATTTAACTCAGATGACCATTATATCTACTACTGTGGGCAAGAATCCCTTAGAAGAAATGGAGTAGCCATCATAGTCAACAAAAGAGTCCGAAATGCAGTATTGGATGCAATCTCAAAAACGACAGAATGATCTCTGTTTGTTTCCAAGGTGAACCATTCAATATCACGGTAATCCAAGTCTATGCCCTTACCAGCAGTGCTGAAGAAGCTGAAGTTGAACGGTTCTGTGAAGACCTACAAGACCTTCTAGAACTAACACCCAAAAGAGATGCCCTTTTCTTTATAGGGGACTGGAATGCAAAAGTTGAAAATCAAGAAACATCTGGAGTAACAGGAAAATTTGGCCTTGGAGTACAGAATGAAACAGGGCAAAGGCTCAGAGTTTTGCCAAGAGAACGCACTGGTCATAGCAAAATCCTCTTCCAACAACACAAGAGAAGACTCTACACGTGGACATCACCAGATGGTCAATTGTGTGGGTACTATGTGGTAAACTCTGTGCCACAATTGGGTACAATACAAAGCTTCGAATGCCAAGAACTTATATTATCATGGGGAGTTATGGACAATCATCTATAAGAAACTGCCAGATGTTAAAGGTATGAGAAAGAATGAGGAACAATAAAACAGGGAAAGGGAACAGATAACAAGAGAATGGGTTGCTATCTTACACAGGGCCATCAGAGGAGATTCTGTCTGGGATGATGACATGATACATAGTTCACATACAAACATATTTAAAACTGTAACTGTAGAGTTTAGAAAATGTTTTTTAAATCCCTGCAATTTACTAGATATAAGATTTTCAGACATTACTTAATTTATTTTAGCCTTAGAGTTCCTCATCCATAAGATAAAGACAATATATTGTGGATTATTTCAAGAACTAAAGAAAATATGTATAATGTTCAACAAAAAATAAGTGTTCAATGTAGTAGCAATTATTATTTAATAAAAACAAGTAAATGTGAATCAGAACTCCACTACCATTGTCTTGGAGTGTGTTTATGCATCCATTCATTCAATGGCATTTATTAATCCCTGAGATGGTAAAGAATCTGCCTGCAATGCAGGAGACCTGGGTTTGAACTTTGGGTTGGGAAGATCCTCTGGAGAAGGGAATGGCTACACACCCTGTATTTTTGCCTGGAGAATTCCATGGACAGAGGAGCCTGGTGGGCTATAGTCCATAAGGACACAAAGAATCCGACGTGACTGAGAGACTAACACTATGTATTACATATCATGATAGGCGACAGGAATACCAAAATTTAAGGAATGCAAATGTATTCCTTATTGACTTTGGACACAAACATGAAAAATATACTGCTATAATTGTCATAATAAAGCAGACAAAGCAAATTTACTCTATTTAAGGGCCTGTGCTGTGCTTAGTCACTCAGTGGTGTCCGACTCTTTACGACCTCATGGACTGAAGTTTGCCAAGTTCCTCTGTCCATGGAGATTCTCCAGGCAAGAATACTGGAGTGGGTTGCTATGCCCTGCTCCTTAAGGGTCTGAGTAAAGGTTTAACAGGGCTTCCCTGGTAGCTCAGCTGGTAAAGAATCCACCTGAAATGCAGGAGACCCTGGTTCAATTCCTGGGTCAGAAAGATGCTCTGGAAAAGGGTAGGATACCCATTCCAGTACTCTTGAGCTTCCCTGGTATCTCAGATGGTAAAGAATCCTCATGCAATGCGGGAGCCCTGAGTTTGGTTCCTGGGTTGGGAAGATCCCCTAGAGGAGGGCATGACAACCCAATCCACTATTCTTGACTTGAGAATCCTCATTGTCAGAGGAGCCTGGCCAGCTACAATTCATGGGATCACAGTCAGACAGGACTGAGCGACTAAGCACAGCATAGCACAAAGTTTTGACAAAGGAGGAGATGTGTAAAATTGAAGCTTGCAGGAGAAATAGGAGTCCATCAGGTAAATGAAATGAAGAAAGCAGAGCAAGGAGAGCAGAAAGCACAGAATAAAGTTACAGGGAGACAAGGCGGGGAAAAAACAGAGGCACCTATATTTAGAACATTAACTTCATCACCAGATATCTGTAAAGAAAAGAGGTAAAGCTGTAATTGCAGGCTGGAAGTGAATGATGTAGGCTCTTATACTCCTTCAAGTTTATATGCTACACCAAAGAATCTAGATTCTGTTGTATGACATTTTGAAGGTGCATGATATGTGTTTGATGCACGATTGTGTTTCCATTCCAAAAACATCATGTAGCAACAATGTGGGGAAGAATGTGGAGGAGTTGCTAACATTGGGATCAAGATGTTTCAGAACATCCTGGCTTGGGGTCTGGTGACAAAAAGGCAAAGGAAGAAACTCGGGAAAAAAAAAAAAGAAATGGAATAACATTTTCTTGTCAATCATGTATTCTAAAGAAATTAGTGATCACTAACACATTGTTGTTTCAGGTTCTGGACCATTGTCAAACATCAGATTTTAACTAATATCACTTGGTGGCTGATTAGATATGGAAGAGGGAAGAAGAAGGAGTCTAGGGCCTCTGTCAAATATCTGGATTAAATAAAGTGAAAAAGTAAAATTTAGCAGAGAAGATTTAGAAAAGATATTTTTGAACTCAGTTCTGTAGATGAGTCAACATATCAGCTGGGTTTGCAGGAGTTTCAAGTATGGAGAAAGAGAGACATTAAGTCGCTATCACGCTCCAAAAGTTCAAACAGGTAATGGTTGAATGTGGTCTCCCAGGAGAGCACATAGTGTGGGAGCCAAATCAACTGGTAAGACTATGAAGGACAGAAGCCATAGAGTCCAAATGGCATGGGGAAGAAATGGTCCTTGTAATATCAGTTAGTTGTTCGGTGGTGTCTGACTCATTGTGACCCCATGGACTATAGCCCACTAGACCCCTGGAATTTTCCAGGCAAGAATTCTGTAGTGGGTAGCCATTCCCTTCTCCAGGGGATCTTCTTGACCCAGGGATCAAACCTGAGTCTCCTGTTTTGCAGGCAGATTCTTTACCCTCTGAGCCATCAGGGAAGTCTCTCTCTTTTTTTAAATGTATTCCTCAGGATTTCATCCTTGGTCATATTATCTTTTCATGTGTACATTCTACCTTATTCAGGCTTCTGGAATTAATTCAGCCACAGCACAGTCAATCAGATGAACCAGAGACAGGCATTTGAGACAATGAAACATACATGTAACATGCCTAATACAAGGTACTGCCCATAGTAAGGTGCTCAATAAACATCTGACGAGCAAACACAAATTCAGCTCTGGCTTATGCCTTTATTATTTGGGCCTGAAGTGAAACAGGGAACTGTAGACATGGTAGATACCAACTTTATTTTTTTTTTGAAAAGTGCATTTAACAGTTGGAAACTAAATTAAAAATTTCCATTTAAAGATGTACTTTTTCCCTGTGTAAAACAGATAAATAATTAATATACTGGGATTACCTTTTTTCTTAAAAGTTATATAATCTTATTAAGTCCCAAATAATGATAAATAATTTTAAGCATCAGATATACATTGTCAGAAAAACTTGTTATAGAATGATCTGAGTTTGAACGTATTTTGCCTTTACCAGAGGCAATTCATATTCCGTGTGTTTCACAAAATTCATTTTACCAATAATTATGAAACAAAGTGTTCAAACATGAAGAGATGTCTAAATGACTTATCTTCCTTCAACATAGAGCATCTATTACCTCAATGAGTTACAAAAAATTGTGAGTTCTGGAGGGTTACATGTTTAAAACTCTATTCCACAACCATTTTAAAAAATGTATACTGTATTCTTGTACAATAGTTGTCTTTTTAAAAAACTTTTGTTTGATAGACTGCCTAAATGAGATATGCTAAATGATTTTACTTTGTAAACCACTTGCCAATATCACATACCAGGAGTTGCATGTAAAGCTTTCCAAACCATTATTTTTCCATCTTCATTGTCTTTCTGTAATGTCATGTCAATTATGATGTCATACAGAATGTAAAAGTGAGGTGTTCACTCTGTAAAGCAATAGCAAGTCTTTATATAGGTAGAACAGTATGAAAGAATATAAATTCATTAATACAGAACAATAAATCAGACCAGGGGAAACTTGTTTATCAGTATCTCACGTTTTAAAAGGAATAGGTTATACATGAGTTAACAGAGATCAAATTATCATAATATGCTGTGTAGGTACAATGTTTTGCCATAAATATTGCATGTGCTTATCTAACATAGGAATAAAAATCATCAAATGATTAACATCTATAACAGCATTCCAAGAAAGTTATTAAGAAAGTATTAAACAGCGTTGAATCTAGCAATTCAGGAATACATATTAAATATTAATGGATGGGGTCTATCTGAATTAGTGAAAAAAATGGACTTATAGAGCATTTTAAATTACATATGGTTTTATAACATAATAATTCTAAGAATGGAATTGCTACCAAAATTGCTAAGCAGAGGTTTCACTGAGCTTAAGCTAATAATAGATGTAACTCATTTACAGCAGGCATATTAATTATATGCAAATGCATGCTTTTAAAATTTAAAACGTAATATGCATCTTAATGGACAAGTTAAATATTTCTCCTTGAAATTTTACTCATGCCATTCATTCATTCACTTCCAATTATTTTGTAGGTATTTGTAGGTATTAAAAAGGTATGGAGAAGGCAATGGCATCCCACTCCAGTACTCTTGCCCGGAGAATCCCATGGACGGAGGAGCCTGGTAGGCTGCAGTCCATGGGGTCACTAAGAGTTGGACACGACTGAGCGACTTCACTTTCACTTTTCCCGTTCATGCACTGGAGAAGGAAATGGCAACCCACTCCAGTATTCTTGCCTGGAGAATCCCAGGGACGGCGGAGCCTGGTGGGCTGCCGTGTATGGGGTCGCACAGAGTCAGACACGACTGAAGCGACTTAGCAGCATTACAAAGGTAAATGTTGGCTCCATGATTATTTATACAATGAAGCTTAAATTAATAAGATCTTATTTCCTACTTAATGGGCATCATATTTAGAGTCACTGATCACGGTTCTTACAAGAAGTTCTGTTGCTTCCAGTACTGTGCAAGTCCAGGGCCTTACACTTTCTGTGAAATTCAGAATTAAGCTTAAAATTTTTCATTTAGCCTTCAGAGAGATGCATAAAGATGAGTCCCTATGAACCTATGCATTGCTTAACTACTATTTTAGTGACATGGGGTCACTAAAGCAGTGAAGCATAGAGTCTGTAATCAAACTGATTAGGTAGGAATATACATACACACTGTGTGACTTTCAGCAAATGATTTAACTTCTCTATCAACTATAAAAGGAAAAATAAACAATAATAATATAGGGTGGTTGCTAGGATTAAATAAGTTAACATCTGTCAATCACTTAGAATAATTTAGGATTAAATGAGTAGATATATCAATTACTAAGAATGATTTGTTGACTATGGATAGTGTTCAATAAATGTTTGTCATAATTATTATAACATCTATTGTCCTTAGTTTCAATGTCAATTTCTTAAAAGCTTTCTTAATGATATACTGTTGAATATTTATCTTTATAGGATGAAATTGACAATAATCTGTTCTTCTCTTATATTGGTAAGGTAAAATGATATTTGTTGTCTTAAGAGCAAAACAGATTCAATTAGCTGAAATGTTAGTGTGGAGAAATATTCCCATTCATTATAATTTTCAACATCACCTGAGTAAAGAATACTTTAAAGAGTATTAAAAGGTTAAAAATTTTGTTTCTTGTAGAAGGATTTCCCCCAATTTTTCAGTGTTTTCTTTAATTTAGAGATGAAAAACGAGGATAGGATAACTCAGGAGAGGGATGTCGCTAAAGAGAAAGTTAAAGAAGATAGCTTTAAAAAAATTACAGCTCATAAATTTATCCTTGACATAAGTGGACAGTCATGCCTAGCATGGTTTTAGAACTTCTGATTTATTGAAAAGTAAGCTTCTCTATGTTCTGTTACTTATGTCTGTTTTAGTTCAATAAACTACCCTTTCTCTACCAAACCCTCCTCTTTTCTTGCTTCTGTTTGAACTACTTAGTAATATTCATTATGGCCTTCTATTTTACATCTATCAAGTTAATGATGACCTTTAATTTTAAGTTCCCCATGTTTCAATTTCCTTCCTCTTCTTAAGCAAATCTTCTTAAATATTTTGAAGGTGAAATATTAGCCCATATTTACTTAACTCTATATTCAGCCTAAAGAACATGCTGAAAAAGGATAGGTAGGATGAGCCACAACTGACTTGCCACAAAGTATTACTACACATTAAAACACAAAAATCAAGAAGCAACCAAAATACCATGTTGCCTAACAATCGCTTTACATTTCAATTCTTGAGAGTGTTTAATCTGACACTCAAGTTCTCACTGTGACACCTGCCTGAAAGCAAAAGGCTTCCTTTGTTCCTAACTTCCTGATTTCTATCAGGCATGCAAATGGTCTGGACAGGTTGATGGACAGTTTTTGACATTCTTGAGAACATTTAGGCTATGAAGTTGGTAAGAATATGAAATCCGGGATTCTTGATTCCCAGAGTTCCATGTCCCTGTCTCTTCAATCTCTCCTCCCCAACTCTCTCCTGGAAAGCAGAGGATCATAAGAAAGAGGCAGGCCTAAGGAGAAGAACTACTTTAGCTCATCACTTTTAGTTTGGTGCTTTCTATTCCAAGCTCCTAGAGAGATGGCAAAAAAAAAAAAGGCTTCTCTATGTTATCATGCATAAAAACTCATTTAGGAGACCTTTTTGAAAAATGTTTATTCTGTTTATCCCTCACAGATTCTAATTCAGTAGGTTGTGTAGACCCTTAGAATCTGCACTTTTAATAAGCTCTTCTGGAGATTTTGATATAGGTGGTCTTTATGCATAGTTTCAGAAATTCTGCCTTAAAATGTTTTAATCAATGCAAAGCTTTCTGATTTCTGGTAATTAGAAATCAGCAGAGGTAACCACAGTCAATCAAACTGTCAATTATTCTAAAGGATTTATCACTCTTCATTTGATCTTAATATTCTACTACCTTCATCTTCATCCAGAGTCATGATCTTTAACTACACTAGAAACCAACTTCTTCCCTTGACCATGAAGAAATATAACTTACTAAAGTAGACTAAGATAATCAAGAAAAAACAATGCAAGACCCTTTATCAGTTAGGTCATCACATTTTTACACCATAGAGAATCTCTACAGTCTGTGCCTATTGCCCAGAAAAAAGCCCAGTCCTGTTATTATTTGTTGAATAACAGTTCCCCCTACTGGCATATTTGCTGAAATTCCCCTTACATGATTTGGAACAAAGTGGTGGTTAGATTCCAAGTCCAAAGCTTGATATTTTTGCCTCAGGGACATGAGAGCACCCTTTGAAAACTAGATGATAAAGGGTACTTTTACAGATATGTTATTTGTTCAGTGAAACTAATTTTAAAAGATTTAGCTTTTTGGCCAGGGGTCAAGTCTCAAATTTCAGATCTAGATTGGACACAGTTTTGTTTTTAAGTTATTCAGTTGTGCTCCCCTTATAAGATTCCAAATTAAATCAGACAGAATTGCAGTGAGGGTATTACCTCGAGTAAGCAATGGACTGTTTACAATTTATCACACAAATTTCTCAACCCTCTAATATGAGCTAAAGGTTCTTTATAAAAGATGAAACAGTATCTAATATAAGGATAAATAAGACTTCTGTCTCCCAGATATTTACCAGCATGATCTGAAAGGGTAGGGTATGGATATCCAATGTAGTTTTAAAGTTTAGGAAATCGGCCCTACTTCTAACCATATATGGAATTACTATGCTCTTCTGGTAAGCATTATCAATGTCAGTCTTTAACTTTCCAGTCTTTCTTTCACTATTCCCTTTCTTATATACCAGTCTTCAATTCAGCAGGCCTCAAAGTGTACCTGAGGATTCCTACATAGTCAAAACTGTTTTCATTGTAAGATGCTATTTGCCCTTTTAATTTTCATGAGTGTACAAAGGAGTGTTTTAAAAGTGCATGATGTGTGATATCTCAACAGCCTGAAAGCAGAAGCAAATACAAGAATTCGTTAATCCTGCTTCTATTAATTCAGATATTAAATAGGAGTTAAAATATTTGTTATTTTCATGAGTATGTTAATTATGTTAAAACATAACACATTGTTAGTGTAATTTAAACACATTAATAATTTTTAAATTATAAGTTTTCATTTATAATGCATCAAAGATGAATATAACCGATATAAACCAAAGATTTGTGAGGCTCTGAATAACTATTAAGGGTAGCAAAAATGTTATATATATATATATATATACACACATATATATATATATATATATACACACACACATACACATATACATCTATTTTTTCACCATAAAAAAGAAGGAAATCCTGCCATTTGTTACTACATGGTAAAGCTTGAGGGCATTATGCTAAGTGAAATAAGTTAGAGAAAGACAAATACTGTATGATCTCACTTATATGTGGAATCTAAAGAAAATAAACTGACAGAAAGAGAGAGCAGACTGGTAGTTGCCAGGGTCAGGGGGCCAGGGGATTGGGAGATGGTAAAGGTGGTCAAAGCGTACCAAGTTATAAGATGAACAAGTTCTGGGGATCTAATGTACAACATGGTGATTCTAATTAACATTCTGTATTGTATTCCTAAAGGTTCCTAAGAGAGATGGTCTTAAATGTTCTCAACACATACACACAAAAAGGTAACTTTGTGAGCTGATGGATGCATCAGCTAACCTTATTGTACCTATTTCCCAAAGTATAAGTGTATCAAGTCATCACATTGTACACCTTACATTTATACAATGTTATATGTCAAGTATATTGCATTAAAACTGGGCAGCAAAAGAATGAAAAGGTGACCTAAGACCAAAATGTTTAAGAATCATTGATCCAGTTAAACTGAATGCTGTTAACTTACATGTTCATTGTTTTTTATTTCCCTGACAAAAACATCACTTCTTTCTACTGAAATACTCATTTCTCCAAACTTCCCATTTCATGTTCTTAAATATTCACCATTCTAGTTCAGCTTCTACACTTCCATAAATGTTTTCCAGCTCATCTCTACACCAATACTTCTCTCCCTCATTTGATAAGAGTCCCATGAGCCTTTCTCTCATATCATTAATCATCTTAACCTTATCATTAAAATTTATCTTTCTTTGTGACTACTTTTTCACATCAGCCTTTAAGAACCTTGAGGAAATTCAAAAGCAGGGCCTGCTTATTATTTGTGGATTTTCCTCCCTACTCCCAGAATGCATTACGGTGGCTAATATAAAGTAGGAACTAGAGAGATGTTTAGGGTATGTGCCCTACAGATCTTCCTCCTTAATTCAAAGAAGTCTTTCTAAACCTGCTGCTGATTTGATTCAAATGTGAATAAAGAAATATACAAGGAATGTACAGCCACCTCTAAGCACAACTGTGAGCAGACTGACTTGCCTCCAGTATTCTCATTGCCCTTTACTACCTGTACAATTCCTGTGCTCCTCATCCCCTTCAAGATTCCCACTGTTCTTCCTATTCATGCTCACTCCTGCTCAAACATTAAAGAAAAAAAATTATGTTAAATAAAAAAGTTAAAAATCTGTCCGACTCTTTCTGACTGTACAGAGACCCATGGACTCTGTATAGTCCATGGAATTCTCTAGGCCAGAATACTGGAGCGGGCAGCCTTTTCCTTCTTCTGGGGATCTTCCCAACCCAGGGATTGAACCCAGGTCTCCCACATTGCATGTGGATTCTTTACCAGCTGAGTCACAAGGGAAGACCAAGAATGCTGGAGTGGGTAACCTATCTCTTCTCCAGTGGATCTTCCCAAACCAGGAACTGAACTGGGGTCTGCTTCATTGCAGGCAAATTCTTTACCAACTGAGCTATCAGGGAAGCCCCTAAATAAAAAAGTTAAAAATCTTCACATGTATACTAGACTAATAAAATATAAAGCCTCTTTATGATCAGGAATCTTTTATGGAATGTGATTCTACACAAGGAAGTAAATACCAACAAATAAGTAAACAACCTATTTTTCTCTACAGTACTTAGGTTTTGTTTTTTTTTGAAATAAAGATAGTATAATTTTTTATTATAAATTAAAATATATGTTTTTTGTGTCCTGAAAAATCTAACTTTTAGGGGGAATCTTCTTTTTTTTCTTTTTATTTTTTTATTGAAGGATAATTGCTTTACAGAATTTTGTTGTTTTCTGTCAAGCCACAATATGAATCAGCCATAGGCACACCTACATCCCCTCCCTTTTGAACCCCCCTCCGATCTCCATCCCCATGCCACCTCTCTAGTTGATACAGTACTCCTGTTTGAGTTTCTGGAGCCATACAACAAATTCCCATTGGCTATATATTTTGCATATGGTAATGTAAGTTTCGGAGAAGACAGTGGCACCCCACTCCAGTACTCTTGCCTGGAGAATCCCATGGATGGAGGAGCCTGGTAGGCTGCAGTCTATGGGGTCACGAAGAGTCGGACACGACTGAGCGACTTCACTTTCACTTTTCCCGTTCATGCACTGGAGAAGGAAATGGCAACCCACTCCAGTACTCTTGCCTGGAGAATCCCAGGGACAGAGGAGCCTGGTATGCTGCCGTCTATGGGGTCACACAGAGTCAGACACGACTGACGGGACTTAGCAGCAGCAATGTAACTTTCAATGTTACTCTTTTCATACATCTCACCCTCTCCTCCCTTCTCCCCACATCCATAAGTCTATTCTCTATGTCTGTTTCTCCATCGCTGCCCTATAAATAAATCCTTCAGTACCATTTTTCTAGATTCCATATATGTGCGTTAGAATACAATATTTATCTTTCTCTTTCTGACTCACTTTGCTCTGTATAATAGGTTCTAGGTTCATCCACATCATCAGAACTGACTGAAATGCATTCCTTTTTATGGCTCAGTAATATTCCATTGTGTATATGAACTACAACTTCTTTATCCATTCATCTGTTGATGGACATCTAGGTTGCTTCCATGTTCTAGCTATTGTAAATAGTAAATAAGGCAATGGCAACCCACTCCAGTACTCTTGCTTAGAAAATCCCATGGACGGAGGAGCCTGGTAGGCTGCAGTCCATGGGGCCACCAGGAGTCAGACACGACTGAGCGACTTCTCTTCACTTTTCACTTTCATGCATTGGAGAAGGAAATGGCAACCCACTCCAGTGTTCTTGCCTGGAGAATCCCAGGGACGGGGGAGCCTGGTGGGCTGCCGTCTATGGGGTCGCACAGAGTCGGACACGACTGAAGCGACTTAGCAGCAGCAGCAGCAGCAGCTGCAAAAAACAATGGGATACATGTGTCTTTTTCAATTTTAATTTCCTCAGGGTATATACCTTAGAGTGGAATTGCTGGGTCATATGATGGTTTTATTCCTAGTTTTTTAAGGACTCTCCATATTGTCTTCCATAATGGCTGTATCAATTTACATTCCCACCAACAGTGCAAGAGCCTTCTCTTTTCTCCCCACCCTCTCCAGCATTTATTGCTTGTAGACTTTTGATGATGGCCATTCTGGCTGGTGTAAGGTGATATCTTATTGTGGTTCTGATTTGCATTTTTCTGTGGAAAATTCTGAAAGAGATGGGAACACCAGACCACCTGACCTGTCTCTTGAGAAACCTGTATGCAGGTCAGGAAGCAACAGTTAGAACTGGACATGGAACAACAGACTGGTTTCAAATAGGAAAAGGAGTACGTCGAGGCTGTATATTGTCACCCTGCTTATTTAACTTATATGCAGAGTACATCATGAGAAACGCTGGGCTGGAGGAAGCACAAGCTGGAATCAAGAATGCTGAGAGAAATATCAATAACCACAGATATGCAGATGACACCACCTTTCTGGTAGAAAGTGAAGAAGAACCAAAGAGTCTCTTGATGAAAGTGAAAGAGGAGAGTGAAAAAGTTGGCTTAAAGCTCAACATTCAGAAAACTAAGATCATGGCATCTGATCCCATCACTTCATGGCAGATAGATGGGGAAACACTGGAAACAGTGGCTGACTTTATATTTTTGGGCTCCAAAATCACTGCAGATGGTGATTGCAGCCATGAAATTAAAAGATGCTTACTCCTTGGAAGGAAAGTTATGACCAACCTAGATAGCATATTAAAAAGCAGAGACATTACTTTGCCAGCAAAGGTCCGTCTAGTCAAGGCTATGATTTTTCCAGCGGTCATGAATGGATGTGAGAGTTGGACTATAAAGAAAGCTGAGTGTCGAAGAATTGATGCTTTTGAATGGTGGTGTTGGAGAAGACTCTTGAGAGTCCCTTGGACTGGAAGGAGATCCAACCAGTCCATCCTAAAGGAGATCAGTCCTGGGTGTTCATTGGAAGGACTGATGTTGAAGCTGAAACTCCAATACTTTGGCTACCTGATACAAAGAACTGACTCATTGGAAAAGACACTGATGCTGGGAAAGATTGAGGGTGGGAGAAGAGGGGGATGACAGAGGATGAGATGGTTGGATGGCCATCACTGACTCAATGGACATGAGTTTGAGTAAACTCTGGGAGTTGGTGATGGACAAGGAGGCCTGGCGTGCTGCAGTTCCTGGGGTCACAAAGAGTCAGACACAACTGAGCGACTGAACTGAATAATGACCCATGTTGATTTCTTCAGTAACCTGTTGGTTATTTAGAAATGTGTTGTTTAATCTCCATTTGTTTGTGTTTCTTAGAGGTTTTTTTTTTTCTTATAATTGATATCTAGCCTCATAGTATTGTGTTCAGAGAGGATGCTTGATATGATTTCAATTTTCTTAAATTTTCTGAGGTTTCATTTGTGACCCAAGATGTGGTCTATACTGGAGAATGTTCCATGTTCACTTGAGAAGGTGTAGTCTTCTGCATTTGGATGGAATGTCCTGAAGATATCAATGAGATCCATCTCATCTAATGTATCATTTAAGACTTGTGTTTCCTTTTTAATTTTGTTTTGATGATCTGTCCATTGGTGTGAGTGGGGTGTTAAAGACTTCTACTATTATTGTGTTACTGTCAATTTCTCCTTTTATGTCTGTTAGTGTTTATCTTATGTATTGAGGTGCTCCTATGTTGGGTGCACAGATATTTACAACTGTTATGTCTTCCTCTTGGATTGATCCCTTGATCATTATGCAGTGTCCTTCCTTACCTCTTGTAATCTTCTTTATTTTAAGGTCTATTTTGTCTGATATGAGGATTGCTACTCCAGCTTTCTTTTGCATCCCATTTGCATGGAATATATTTTTTCCATACTCTCATTTTCAGTCTATATGTCTTTAGGTCTGATTTGGGTTTCTTGTAGATAGCATATATATGGATCTTGTTTTTGTATCCATTCAGCCAGTCTGTGTCTTTAGGTTGGAGCATTTATTCCATTTACATTTAAAGTAATTATTGATATATATGTTCCTATTGTCATTTTCTTAATTCTTTGGGATTGACTTTGTAGACCCTTTTCCTTCTCTTGTATTTTTTGACTATATACGTCCCTTTAACATTTGTTGTAAAGCTGGTTTGGAGGTACTGAATTCTCTTAACTTTTGCTTGTCTAAAAAGCTTTTTATTTCTCCATCAATTTTGAATGAGATCCTTGCCAGATACAGTAATCTTGATTGTAGATTTTTCCCTTTCATCCCGATATTCCCTTCTGGCCTGCAGAGTTTCTGCTAAAAGATCAGTTGTTAGGCTTATGGGGTTTTCCTTGTATGTTACTTGTTGCTTTTCCCTTGCTGTTTTTAATATTCTTTCTTTGTGTTTAGTCTTTGTTAGTTTGATTAGTATGTGTCTTGGCGTGTTTCTCCTTAGGTTTATCCTGTATGGGACTCTTTGTGCCTCTTGGATTTGATTGACTATTTCCTTTTTCATCTTGGGGAAATTTTCAACTATAATCTCTTCAAAAATTTTCTCATATCCTTTCTTTTTCTCTTCTTCTTCTGGGACCCCTATAATCCAAATGTTGGTGTGTTTCATATTGTCCCAGAGGTCTCTGAGACTATCCTCAGATCTTTTCATTCTTTTTATTTTATTCTTCTCTTCAGAAGTTATTTCCACCATTTTATCTTCCAGCTCACTGATTCGTTCTTCTGCTTCAGATATTCTGCTATTGATTCCTCTAGAGTATTTTTAATTTCAGTAACTGTGTTATTTTTCACTGTATGTTTATTCTTTAATTATTCTAGGTATTTGTTAATTGATTCTTGCATTTTCTCCATTTTGTTTTCAAGGTTTTTGATCACCTTTACTATCATTATTCTGAAATATTTTTCAGTGAGTTTGCCTATTTCCTCTTCATTTGTTTGGACGTCTGTGTTTATAGTTTGTACCTTCATTTGTGTAGTATTTCTCTGCCTTTTCATTTTTTTTTAACTTATTGTGTTTGATTTCTCCTTCTCCCAGACTTCAAGGTTGAATTGAATTCTTTCTTCTTTTTGGTTTCTGTCCTCCTAAGGTTGGTCCAGAGGTTTGTGTAAGCTTTATATAGGGTGAGATTTGTGCTGAGTTTTTGTTTGCTTTTCCTCTGAAGAGCAAGGCTGAGTGAGGTGGTAATCTTATCTGCTGATGATTGGGTTTGTGTTTTTGTTTTGTTTGTTGTTTAGATGAGGCGTCCTGAACAGGGTGCTACTGGTGGTTGGGTGATGCCAGGTCTTGTATTCTAGTGGTTTCCTTGGTGTGAGTTCTCATTATTTGATACTCCCTAGGGTTAGTTCTCTGGTAGTCTAGGGTCTTGGAATCAGTGCTCCCACTCCAAAGGCTCAGGGCTTGATCTTGAGTTTTGCGTGTGTCTATATATTATTTTCTGCTGGTCAGGTACACCTGTCTACTATCAGCTGGTTTTCTGCATGCACTTTTATGTCTGAAGGTGTATTCTTGATGTATCTGTGGAGAGAGATGTACTACACGTCCACCTACTCCTCCACCTTTTTGTTCTCTCTGTGTATTTATGTTTTAAACAGAGAAAAAGGAACAATCTCTTTTTGTAAATTGAAGTAAATAGGAGAAGATAAATGTTTTTTGTTTGGTGAAAGAAAATGATTTTTTTTTTCTTGCAAAGGTGAAAGTATCCAACATGAGTGCTATTCTGACATAATTTTTGGTGAAGTTGTCATGGTGTGGGAAGAGTGAGAGAAACCAGCACTTAGCACTGTCCTCCTAACTTCATTGTTATTGGGTCACTAACAAAGACACCACCTTAAACAGTGGTTTCTAGGAAATGAGTTATATGTCCATGCACACTTCAAAAGAGTATTTAAATATAATATCTTTATGTACATGTACAATAATACTTTTTATTATGAGTAGCACATTGCAATAATGAAAAGTGCCTGAGCTGGGAATCTGAAAACCTAACAAATAACTAGGTAGCCTCGGTTGGGCTGCTTAGAATCTCTAGATCTCAGTTTCTCAACTTTACTGAATTTTTTGAGCTGTTTCCCAAAACAGACTCTGTAAAATCAGGGTGCTTATCTAGATAATCTCGTGGCACAAGACACATTAGTGGCTTGTGCCTATCTAAGTTACAAATTTTTGCTAATCCTAAGTATGAAATGTATGTCAAAAGTTCTGTAGTCAGAGATCTTTTTTTTTATTAAAATGAATTCTGAATTATATTTTCCTTTTTTCTTTTCCTCGTGGATTTCCTTGGCATTCATATTTATTTTCACCTATTAATAATATATAGCATAGAATCTCCACATTTCCGAAAGAAAACATAGTAAATGGTTCCTTCTACTAACAGTAATTAATCAAAGTACCTGAAATTTTATATGCTTTCTGAAACTCTGGAGAAAAATTACTTGAATGTACATATCAAAGGTAGATGGGGCTTGTCAACTCACCAGCAGGAAAAATCCATCAACTGGACTATGACAAATAATATCCCTTTTATAATATTAACTATGGAATCATTTGACATGTGCAGTCATGAAATTCCTTCTAGTTTTATTCAAACACTAATTAATAAAAACTCATGAACTAGAAATACCATGAGAACTTGAAGGTTCATTCCTTGAAAAGTTAAATAAGACATTGGTGAATCAGCATTTGCACAGGACATCCATTAATCAGTATTTACACACCCTTGTTTAGGTGACTAGCAAAGGAACATCCGGAACAGTCTTCATGAGTTATAGGCATGCCTAAACATACTTGTACTTCCCAAGAACTTGAAAGATTATTGACTCAATGAAATACAGGCAAGGTGCTTACACAGGTACTCAATAAATTCTTGCTGAATGATTAGGCCAAAAATAGGGTTTGATGCTTCTGTTTTGAAGACTATAGATCAGATATTACCATTTAATATTTGTTTTTCAGAAAACATCTGCTCTTGAAAGAATAATAATGATCATTATTTATAGTAACAGAAAACCTAAACAAAGAGAAAGAAAGTTTACTAGAATTAACAAAGAGGTCCTAAGCCCAATCAGAGATTCACTGCATGTACTGTCCTCCTGTGTTCAGGTCATGATTACCAGATGGTCCCTCTGATCTATAATGAAATGAACACATACTAACAAATGACCTATAATTTCATAAATGTTAATAGTTTTCTTATCTTAAAAACAGCAATGTTAATAAGCTCTTCCTGATGCTTAAAAATATTCTCAACAGAATATGAAAGAATAATTTTATAAATGCAGAATTTACTGGAATAGAACAGTTAATACTAAAACTTAAAATGTGTGTTAAATATAATGACAGTAGAAAATTAAGGCTAAGGAGATTTTAAAACAAGAACAAAATTTTAAATGCAATTAAATTTAGAATACAATAGAAAATAAGAAATGTCAACACTCAAAAATGGATAGTAAACAGAAAACATTTTTAAATCTTGAATTTAAGATACTTCGGTGATAAACATTACTTTAAATCATAAACCCCTTCTTGTAATAGATTCTTTTCTCAACTTGGTGTTAAGAGATTACATTAATTTCCTGTTACCACTGCAACAAATTGCTACCAACAGTAATTTCAAAGAACACCAATTGATTTTCTTATAATTCTGCTATTATCTGAAATCAGTTACTCCCGGTCAAAGTGAAGCTGTTGGCAAAGCTGGTTCCTTCTGAGAACCAGGACAGGAAACTCCCTTGTAGCACCATTTTCAGCTTCTAGTGACTGCCTATATTCTTGGGCTTGTGGCCTGTTCTTCATCTTCAAAGCACATCACTTCAATCTCCGGTCCCATTGTTACATGGGATTTCACTGATTTCTCCTGAGTCCCTCTTTTAAAGACCATGGTAATTATATCATTCCCACCCAAATAGTCTAGGAAAACTAACTACCTCGACATCTTTCATCATATTTACAAAGCCTCTTTCTGTTATATAAAATGATATACTAACATGCTCTGGGGATTAGGACAGGGGCATCTTTGAGGGAACATTATTCAGCCTACCACAAAGGCTAAAAACCAGAGTCATTTCTACAATAAATTCCTACACACTCAGAGTAAAATAAGCTTAATTTATTAAATGAATGTGGTTATCTAATTCTTAAGGCTTTCATGTCTGAATAGTCTGAGTTTCTTGACATCAGACTTTCACCAGCAGAGTGCCTAGCCCTGGATAGCAGTCATTCTAATCATCAGTTGGAAATAAGTGAACCTTACTAATAAGTGTGTGTCAGAGAAAAAAATGTTTAGCGGTTTATAGTAATTCACAGGATTTCCATTTTTACAGACCACAGAATCAGTCTCCAACAATGCTGGAAAGCAGAAGCAAACGACTCAATTTGGTTAATGAAGTCCAATAAATATTTCCAGACTCTCTATAAACTTAGCATCACTGAAAATTATATAAATTTCAAAACAGTTACTTAAAGCTTATTTGAATGGTACTGTAGTGACTATTTTTCTTCAATGCTTCTTAGATGAACTTACACCAATAAATTAGTACAGGATTATAGCTTTTTAGCATCTGTAGGAAATATGAGAAATATAAAAAGCAGATTATGGTAATTAGATAAAACCAAAAACAAAGACAAAGTTATGAAGAGACTGGGAATTGTCAGTTATCCTAGGATGGCTATCAGTGAAGAGTGGTGGTTATTCTCGTAGGCAGCTGCAAAAGCAGAGGCCTGGACTGATGGTAGGTTTTTGCTGATTCAATAATTACATTTGATTATGAAAAAAGGGAGGATTGCTATGTTTAAGATATGCAGTATACATTACCACTGTACACGGTTTACAATTCCCTTCTTCCTTCTGGCATTAAGCAAGGTCACTATCTCATGCTCCTTGAAGTTAAGTGCAGCAATATGATTGCTCTTGTAATTGAAATAGTGGAATTCGCATGTGTCACTTACAGGGAAAAACATTTGAGCCGGTGCACAATTTTCCCTGCCCTCTTCCTTCTTTACCACAAGAGGCAACATTACATATGGGGGCCGGGGGTCTTCTCTGAACCTGGGTCCCAGAATGAGGTCTGCTTCAGGATAAAACCCTGCAAAAACATGATTGTCTAAACTACTGAGATTTGGGGAATTCTGTTCTATCCTATACAACAGTATAGCCTGTTGTATTCTATTGATGGAGAATGGTTCACCAATTTGGATTTCCAGTTATGTTAGCTGCTCAGATTTATCTAAACTGTTTAGAGGACATAGTAGAGAAAGTAAAACCAAGAGATTAAGCAAGGAGGGAAAACCTTTACCTGGGGTTAAAGGTAGTGTTATGTACTTGCAAGCTATTATTTCAAAGCAATGATACTATTCATCTCTTCCATCTTTCATATTCTCAATTAAATTTTTAAAATTTAAAAGCTAAAGTTTTTCTATTTGTAACTAATGTGATCTATTTCAATAACTGTCTAAAAATTTCTGTGCCACCCACTGAATGTCACTTTTATGAAGGCATATTAATGGAGGCTTGGCTAACCAGTATATAAACAAATTTGATTTTATATAATTTAATACATGCCAAAGTACATTATTTTAATTGGCAAAAATCTTTATTCAGGTTGACTAAAGGTCTCCAGATATTTGTATCAGTTTAAAGAGATAACTTACAAAATTGCCATAATTAGTAAATAATTGCCTGTTACTAAAAACTACTCTACTGGCTTATTTGGTAGGCACCATTTGGGTTGAACTTCCTTCAGAATAAATACCAGAGAATTTTTAAATACCAAATTATGTACATGGATACGAAAGATTTTTGTTATAATCACCACTGTTCTTAAGAATTCATTTTATAATTGTCTTTTTCATCAACCAAGTTTTGCTAGTGTGCAAACTTGATGTCTCAGTTGAATTTGTGTATAAAATATATGACTTTTTTCCTTTATAAATGTATATTTGATTTAGCGATCACTGATCAAAGGTCTAACTTTGAACTTGAAAGTCTGAGAAGGGGAAAAGACATTAGCTCCATGTACCTATATACTTCTGCTTAAGTAGAAGTCAAAAGACAAATGGAAGTGAATGATAATTCTACAGATTTGGAGCATTTGGAGATTTTAAGCTCATAGGAGATAAAACTTCAGGTAATAAATCAGGAATGGAATGCCTATGTATAACAATTACTGAAGATGCCTGTCTTATTATATTTTGGGGTAGGAAGTTAAGACATTGCATTAGTATAAGAAGAGAAAGAACAACTAAATCATTGAATAGTTCTCTTTTATGCCCTTTGTCAAACCACCTGTATGTTTTCAAGCAACAATATAACCACAAGGGACAAAGGTCATTGACTCTCTGTGAGCTGTGAAGTTGGGCCATTTGGTACAGCAGAGACCATTAGCTTTGAGTTTCTCTCAAATGCTCTCAGGTCTGGCTTTACATGCCACTGAGATACATTAGAATGTTACAAAAAAATGCTCATTATTGCAACAACTATGTCCAAGATAAAAGAGGCATCCAGCTGTGCTGAACTTTTCTGTTATATTAAAGCTACCTTTTCTAGAGATAATTATTTTGTACACTGATTCCCAAAATGAATACATATCAAGTCTTCCTTACAGGTTCCTTCAGTTGAATCAAAGTTTATGACTATGAAATAACATATGTCTGAATTACATGAATGCTAATTATTAAAAATAATAAATATAAACCAAATGAATTAGGCATTTGACAAAATATGTGAGGAAAATGACAACAAAATAAAACTAAATAAAGAGAGATATTTATAATAATAGTGACAAAAATAAACTAGAAAACAGAAAAATGATCAATAACAAAAAATTTTAATTGAATGCTTACTATTTGGAAATGTTTTAAGCCTTTGCATATATTAATTTTTTAGTAATAAAAATCCCAATAAAGTAAGAATGGAAAACAACAAAACAAATATAATTGCAGAAAATCTAAAATATGTAGAAAATAAATCCAAAAATAAATGAGAAATCAGTTGAAATAACATATATGCACTTTTGGGCACTAAAAATTACTTTCAATTAATATATTAGAAATGTTGATATTATGTATTAATATTTTGATGCCAGCAAAAACTTGAAAAGGAGCACTAAAATTAACACTTTAGTCCACTGCTACTGATGCATACTTATGTAAGCATACAAATTAAATGTCAAAAACAACACCACGATTTATAGCTCAGCCATCTTGAAACTGTTACGTTCATACTAGGACTGACAGATAAACACATCAGGTATAAATAAAGGTAGGTTTCTCATTGTCAGAGAAAGCAGTTACAAGTAAGGTAAGAGGAAAGGCTATAATGACTTGGGTTGGATTAGAATCAGAGGTATCATTAGGAACTCACAGTTTTTAATATGCTTACAAATGGAGAGCTGTAGAAATATAGACATGTATGTATATGCATGCCTGATTATACATATATCTGTTTCCTACCTCTAAACACAGAGACTATAGAGGTAGAGATGCCCTGGAACAATGAGTTTGTCTAAAGTCTTGATTTCTATACACCAGTCTACAAGCAAACAAACAAACAAAAAACCAGATTCCTTAGGAAAGTAACTGATACCAGACCTGAGGAAGGGAAAACACAAGATGAGCCTGGAATATCTTTCAGTGCCAGAAAGTATGGGGGAGCATTTGAAAGGATAGAGGGCTAACTGGAAGGAGTTCCCAATGGCTAAATCTGGGAAAATTTAAGCAAACAAAAATGCAGACTAATAGTAATGGGTTTTAAGATATTGACTAAAATTAGTATCTGCTAGCCCATACTAACACAAATAAATAATTAAACTAAAAAAAATTAGAGGATACTACAAAAGAGCGATTCCTTCCATTAGAATTTTAATTAATAAATGTGGAAAAAATAACAGAAACAGAAAATCATCATTATTAGGCAAATTGCTATAGTAATAATTGTTGCAGGAGAAATTACTGATAAATGCTAAAATTAGTGGGAAATATTTACGTAAGATATTTTCATAGTTACCAAGTGTCTCTTCACAAGATACTTAATAACTACAGAGGAAAAAAAAGAACTTTATAGTAGAAGCCCTGGAAAACAAACTTTAACAAGTGATCAAAGTTAACAGCATAGTAATAAGCGACATTGGCATAATGTTCCTTCATATTTTATGCACTAAGAAGGGCAAGATATTGCTTCATGATGTTGTTGCCAAATCTCAAGCCAATAATGGAAAAACACCAAATGAACTAAATTGAGGGACACTCTACAAAGTAGGAAATGGCAACCCACTCCAATACTCTTGCCTGGAAAATCCCATGGACAGAGGAGGGGCCCGGTAGGCTACAGCCCATGGGGTCACGAAGAGTCGGACCCGAATAAGCGACTTCACTTTCACTTTTCACTTTCATGCATTGGAGAAGGAAATGGCAACCCACTCCAGTGTTCTTGCCTGGAGAATCCCAGGGACGGGGGAGCCTGGTGGGCTGCCATCTATCGCGTCACAGAGTCGTACATGACTGAAGCTACTTAGCAGCAGCAGCAGAAGCTACAAAGTAACTGATCAGTCTTCTTCAAATATCTCAAGGTAATAAAAGAAAAAGAAAGACTGAGGAAATGTCATAGACTAGAAAAGATTGAGGGAACATAAGAACTAAATGCAAAGCGTAATTCTGTACTCACTTTCCTCTTTACTAGCTCTTAAAAAGTTAATGACACTAAACTATTTTCATATTTTCTATAACAGATTTCCTAATTTTTGTTCTGTTCATGTCTATAATATTTGTAACATATGCAAATTTAAATATTTTTCTAATAAAATAGTCTATTCCTCCCATTTAGACAATTATTTTTTAACATAAAAAAAATATTCACTATCTGTAGTTATTTGACATTCATTTAGATTACTGGAAAGATAGGTGAAATCCAAATAAAATTTTTAGTTTGCTTAATAGTATTGTATTACTATTAATTTTCTAGCTTTGATAACCATATTATGGCTTTGTATGATACTACAGTACAGGAACCAGAGGTCAAATTGCCAACATCTGTTGGATCATCAAAAAAGCATGAGAATTCCAGAAAAGCCTCTGCTTTAATGATTATGCCAAAGTCTTTGACTGTGTAGATCACTACAAATTGTGGAAAATCTTTCAAGAGTTGGGAATATCAGACCACCTTACCTGCCTCCTGAGAAATCTGTATTCAGGTCAAGAAGCAACAGTTAGAACTAGACATGGAACAACGAACAGGTTCCAAATTGGGAAAAGAGTACCTCAAGGTTGTATATTGTCATCCTGCTCATTTAACTTATATGCAGAGTACATCATGAGAAATGCTGGGCTGGATGAAGCACAAGCTGGAATCAAGATTGCTGGGAGAAATATCAATAACCTCAGATATGCAGATGACATCACTCTTATGGCAGAAAATGAAGAAGAACTAAAGAACCTCTTGATAAAAGTGAAAGAGGAGAGTGAAAAGCTGGCATAAAACTCAACATTAAAAAAACTAAGATGGGAAATATTAATGGTCCCATCACTTCATGGCAAATAGATGGGGAAACAATGGAAACAGTGACAGACTTTATTTTGGGGGGATCCAAAATCACTACAGATGGTGACTGCAGCCATGAAATTAAAAGATGCTTGCTCCTTAGAAGAAAAGTTATGACCAACCTAGACACCATATTAAAGAGCAGAAACATTACTTTGCCAACAAAGGTCTGTCTAGTCAAGGCTATGGTTTTTCCAGTAGTCATGTATGGATATGAGAGTTGGACTATAAAGAAAGCTGAGCGTTGAAGAATTGATGCTGTTGCTGAGCTGTGGTGTTGGAGAAGACTCTTGAGAGTCCCTTGGACTGCAAGGAGATCCAACCAGCCATCCTAAAGGACATCAGTCCTGAATATTCATTGGAAGGGCTGATGCTGAAGCTGAAACTCCAATACTTTGACCACCTGATGTGAAGAGCTGACTCATTTGAAAAGACCCTGATGCTGGGAAAGATTGAAAGCTGTAGGAGGAGATAACAGAGGATGAGATGGTTGGATGGCATCACCGACTCAATAGACATGAATTTGAGCAAGCTCCGTGAGTTGGTGATGGACAGGGAGGCCTGGCGTGCTGCAGTCCATGGGGTCACAAAGAGTCAGATATGACTGAGCTACTGAACTGAACTGATAATATCACATTAGAAGATCTGGGTAGAGAAACATCAGGAACTCTGCATTATTTTGTGACTTTACTATGTCAAAAATTATTTAAAAATAAAAAGTTAAAATAACTTACAATTGTCAAATAAGGTTTATTCAGAATTGCTGGTATAGTTTAATATTAGAAAGTTTTTAAAAAGTTTCACCACAATAAGTCTGATAAAATAAGCTATTAGAATTTCAATATATTCTTGAAATAATGATAGAGCATTTCACATATTTTCATGATAAATAATTCCTAGAAAAGCAAAAATGATAGATATTGCATCATCTAGCATCACAAAATGAACAATATTAAAATCAGAAACAAATAATATTCAATTTTAATAGCATCACTTAAAATTATTCTGGCGGCTCTGAACAAAACAATAATTTTTGAGGCAATCAAAAAGAAAGAGACCAAATTATTCCTAAGGGCACTCTGACTGTATACCTACACAGGCTAAGCAAACATCTCAAACAAAAACAAAGCAAAAACAAACAAAACACCATATAAACAAGAAAGTTTCATATAGTCATTGGACAAGAAAGAAATATATAAGCAAATATAAATAGATGTAAAAACATTGGTAGTATGGTTTTACTAATGGAGAAGAAAAGACTTCATTCACAAGTACAAAAGCGAAATCTAGCAATAATCATTTCACATACCAGAAGGGGATATTCAGATAAAAATAAGTCTTCAATTAGGTAAAACAATGTAACAGTAACCTAAAGTATCTGATTAACATTAAAAAATCAATGCAAAGTAGAAAGCACTGAAACAGGTTAGAGAGAACATAACTTACATGATGAGGTACTATCACAAATGAGTAGAGAAGAAAGAGATGATTTAGTAATTCTAGTTTCATATAGTAATTTTGAACAGGATCTCTGGACCCAAACTGCCTCGGAATTAATCCCAAACTGGTACTTTAGTAATCATGGATAAGATAACTAACTCCTCTAAGTTTCAAATCCTGTATCAGTAAAATGAAAAGTAATAGGATCAATTTTATAGGATTTTGGCTGGAATTGACTGAGTTAATACATGCAAAGACTAAAAAAGTAAAAGGCAAGGGTGAGATGTCTGGAGAGAGTTACATGGTAACTTCCATTACCACATGTTAAATAGATAGCCAATGGGAATTTGCTGTATGTCTCAGGGAACTCAAACAGCAGCATGTATCAGTCTAGAGGGGTGGGATGGGGAGGGAGATGGGAGGGAGGTTCAGGAGGGAGGGGACATATGTACACCTACAGCTGATTCATGTTGATGTTTGAGAGAAAACAACAAAATTCTGTAAAGCAATTATCCTTCGATTAAAAAATAAATTAATTTTAAAAGTATATAGCAAAACTGAGAGCATTCAATAAATGTGTATTTTCTAGTACAGTTTTAGAGAAAGCAAATAAAATGATGTGGACAAAAAAACTAAAAACTAAAACCAATATTTATGCATCAATATAAATTCTATATAGTTTAAACGTGACACACAAAATACAACTATAAAATGATGAAAACTATAAGCAAATGTTAAGCCTCCAGAGATGATGAAGATATTTGTACAAAACAAGAGAATTCAAGACAGGAAAAACTGATCACTTGGGGAGAGAAAAAAAAATTTTTACCAAGTCAATAATATAAAAATCAACACACACTAAGGGAAAACTAGGAAAAACTCACCGCAAATATGACAGCTGATTAATGGTATTAGCATATAAAAGCTATTAAAGGAGGAGAATGAATTCGTAGGAGTTTTTCATTCTTGGATGAAGAAGATATTACCTAACCATTTATTTATTTATTTATTTATTTATTTACAAATGTAAAGTGTTTTTATTTTTATTTTTTTATTTTTTTTATAAATGTATTTATTTTTTTACATAACCATTTAAAATTAAGATTTTGAAAAGCAATGAGGTGAAAATAGTCAAAACACAGTATTGATAAAAAAATCAACATTCAACAATTACCTCTATAACATGATACATGCTCTGTAGTATGTACATAAATGATGTACACATTTCGCACAGATTTTTCCTCTCAAATTTTCTATGATCATCAGGGGGCAGAGAAAGTATGCCATAAAACAAATGACTGGAACTAATGACAAGGAGACTCCATTGGAGGTAAAATGTGTGAAGTCTAGACCAAGTTATTAATAGTAACTAACTGACTCTAAAACTTATTAAAGCCAAGCATGGGATACTTTGGATACTATTTAAAATCTCACTGACAGTTTGCCACCTCTTCATGCCATGTTATTAGCAATTAGGACAGATAATTCAGGCCAATTTAAGTACTTACTACTTGCTAGGAATCTACTATGTTCTCTGTATATGCTGGAAGGGATATAATGATGAATAGGATGCTATCTCTGCCTTTACTGAGTTTACCCTTTAATATGCCTAGGAAGTGAGAAAATAAACACACATAAAAACAATTATAACATAAACTTTTTGTAAAAAGTTATACAAAGTTCTGGAGATTAGAAGGAAGGGGAGAATCTACTGCTTGTGGTTCACTCATTCACAAACACCGGAGAAGGCACTGGCAACCCACTCCAGTACTCTTGCCTGGAAAATCCCACGGACGGAGGAGCCTGGTGGGCTGCAGTCCATGGGGTCGCTAAGAGTCGGGCAGAGCTGAGCGACTTCACTTTCACTTTTCACTTTCACTTTTCACTTTCATGCATTGGAGAAGGAAATGGCAACCCATTCCAGTACTTTCGCCTGGAAAATCCCATGGACAGAGGAGTCTGGTGGGCTGCCGCCTATGGGGTCGCACAGAGTCGGACATGACTGACGCGACTTAGCAGCAGCAGCAGAATTCACATACATAGCAAACATATATTAAGCTTCTGATAAATACTGGTTATTTTAGGTACAGACATCAAGAGTTCTTAGGAGGAGGTGTCATTTGCTATTAGCTATGAAATATAAGTAGACAATTTCCAGAAAGAGATGGTGCAGAAAGAACATTTTAAAAGCAGGAACCATGGTCAGCAATTCCATTTGTGAGTAGCAAGGGCACATACAAGAAAGAGCAAATGATAAAGCTGTAAAGACTTGTTGGTCCCTTCTTGAGGAAGGATGTGAATATGAGCCTCAGGCACTTGTTCTTGTCAATGGCAACCCACTCCAGTACTCTTGCCCGGAAAATCCCATGGACGGAGGAGCCTGGTAGGCTGCAGTCCATGGGGTCGCTAAGAGTCGGACACGACTGAGCGACTTCACTTTCACTTTTCACTTTCATGCACTGGAGAAGGAAATGGCAACCCACTCCAGTGTTCTTGCCTGGAGAATCCCAGGGACGGCAGAGCCTGGTGGGCTGCCGTCTATGGGGTCGCACAGAGTCGGACACGACTGAAGCGACTTAGCAGCAGCAGCAGCAGCAGCAGCAAGAAGACTTTCAAGGTTGATCAGAAAGACATGTTTTTAAATAAAATGGATGTCTGTCACTCCCTGGGAAAGAATCTATTACCTCTGAAACTTTCTGCAAAGGGGATCTCTTATTGAGTCATTCGGAGATATCACATTGAGTTTGTAGTTAAAATAATATAGAGTATCATGTTCCCTGCCTGTAAGAACAGTTCAAAAAAGTTCCTCAGGATTCACTGCAGCCACAGCATAAAGCAAAGTGACAGAATCACTAGTGGATGGGACATGACAACAATACACACAGCATACTGGCAGGTATCTCATAGGGATGAGGAGGTACATTTAATCAAAACATCATGTTGCTTGTAAAGCCAAGAGGGAGAGCCAGAGGTAATAACCACATGCAGTCACCCTGAACTTAAAAGACAGGCTCTGTGTAATCTTTGAGGAAAGGAAAAAAGAAAGAAAAAATCAAAGTTAAAATTGCCTATGCTACCCATGTTTGCCATGTCAAACCACATTTGTAGAAGTTTCAACGAACACATACACATTTTCAAACAAGAAACACTGCATCATAATTATAAAAATAATAACATATGTCACTTTACAGATAACACATACCTTGTTGCTGTTTAGTCTCTAAGTCATGCCTGATTCTTTGCAATCCCATGGACTACAGCCTGCCAGGCTCCTCTGTCCATGGGATTTCCCAGGCAAGAATACTAGAGTGGGTTGCCATTTCCTTCTCCAGGGGATCTTTCTGATATAGGGGATCAAACCTGCGTCTTCCCCTTTGGCAGCTGGATTCTTGACCACTGATCCACTAGGGAAGTCCCAACAAACACTTTACATATACTTTTCTCATGATTTCAAATATTCAGAGCTTATGACAACTTCCATAGAATTTAGAATGCCAGGGAATTTAATTTAAAGGCTTTGGTAGAACTTACATTGTCACTAAAATAATAGTGTCTTTGTGGATTCACAAATTCACAATTGCATGTACTTTCAAAATTTACCTATGTTTACTTGTAAGACCAAAAATTTTTGAAGGACTAAAGAAGTTTCAGCAGAAATCAGAGTTCAGAGACTCAATAATTAATTTTCTCTTTTATTTTAGGTCACATTTACTCTATGGTACAAGAGAGTTGATATCACAGTCTGAGGAAACCTGGCAGCTACTTTTTTGATAGGGTTAATCAAAAATGAATCAAACCTCTAGATTTGGGGCTTCTGAATTAATAATGACTTGAAGGAGATTAAAAAGGAGCAGCAACAACATATTTGTAAAACCAAGACTTCAAAATGAGTCAGAACAGCTCATTTAGATAAGTCATGAATCTAATGGCTAAATTAAAGCAAGACTGTGATTCTTGACATAGCTGGGCTCAAAGTAAGCCATGGCACAACAATGTAGCCACAGGAAGAGGAAGAGCTGCAGGTTGGAGTATCCCAGAAGACATCTAACAGAGAGGCAGGCTACCAATAAATTAGTCATGTGGCATAACTGTAAGTCAGCCATGTTTCTTAGAGACTATTAATAGGCTTTTTCTATAAATAAGTTTGGAGAAGGCAATGGCACCCCACTCCAGTACTCTTGCCTGGAAAATCCCACGGATGGAGGAGCCTGGTAGGCTACAGTCCATGAGGTTGCTAAGAGTCGGACACAACTGAGCAACTTCACTTTCACTTTTCCCTTTCATGCACTGGAGAAGGAAACAGCAACCCACTCCAGTATTCTTGCCTGGAGAATCCCAGGGACGGTGGAGCCTGGTGGGCTGCCATCTATGGGGTCGCACAGAGTCGGACACGACTGAAGCGACTTAGCAGCAGCAGTATAAATAAGTTAAAAAGCTGTTTTCTCCAGTTTTGAAAAAACGATTCTTCATATTCACATAGAACTTTTGAGAGAGCTAAGTAGATTAGCTATTATGTAGTAGGTATGCCTGTCAATGCAGGAGACTCAGGAGACACAGTTTCGATCCCTGGTTGGGGAAGATTACCTGGAGTAGGAAATAGCAACCCACTCCAATATTCTTGCCTGGAAGATTCCATGGACACATGAATCAGGTGGGCTACAGTCTACAGGGTCACTAAGTGTCGGACACAATGGAGCAATTGAGCACACACATAAAAATCAATAAACAGAAACCTCATTTGATTTGGGAGGCTGGAAGAGGGAGCTCTCACACCTCCACTTGATGTCAATTGCAGACGCAACAGGAAGAAACATAGTTGTGCAATTCCAACAGGAAAAAGTTTCTATTAATACTTTACAATTCAGCAGGATAAAGGAAGAATTTCTCCTTGCCAAGCCATAGACCAGCCAATATAAAGCTACCACACTTCAGAACCCCCAGTTTTTTCCATGGACTCTGTTTATAGTGGGCTCTTTCCAATCCCCCTTTCTCCTCTATAAAAGAATGTTCCTCCCGTCTGTGCTCTAAACTTGCCTGTGGCTCACCACAGATTGAATATCCTGAATGACAATCCTTCGCTGTTCTTGAATAAACTTATTTTTCTGGTAAAATAATTGGCTCTTTTACTATTTTATGTCAATACAAGGCAACCCTTTCATTTTTCAATGAAACTGATGCCCAAAGAGATTATGAATCTTGCTCAGGCTTTTACATCGGAGCTGTTTAGCTAAAACACAAATTCTAATCTCCTGAGATGATGGCTAGAATTTGGCTGACCCTCCTCACTTCTCTCAAGTATCAGTGTCATAGCTTTTTCTGAACTCCTAGGCTTCTTCCACTCCATGTAGTTTACTATTGAAGTTCATCTACCATGTCAAAAACACTGCTATAAAACCTTCAGTAGGTGCTGCCTTCTCACAGCCTAACAAGGTCCTTTGTAATTGAAATCCATCCCCTGAAAGATAATTTCTAACATTTTAGACTACTATTTCCCAGTGAAAAATATCTCCTATAGCTTTACTGTTTTTCACAGTTTTCTGAGCCTGTTTTATCACATACACACACACTTCTTATTACTTATGCTCCTTCATTGTTAATAAACATGCTCATCACACCCTCCTTTTTTGTATAGACAAATTTCCATCTTGCAATATATAAATCAAGCTTTATCTTAACATAAAGCTCTTCCCAATCACACAATCCCTCTCGCTTCCCCCCTCCAGCCTTCAAACCACACTTGTCTATTAAGCTTCCAATTACATATTTTTGGACAAGTAATGTGAAAATTGTGAAAACTAAAATAGAATTTGAAGTCATGTTGGTGTAGATCAATATACCATATGTTAGTGGAAAGGCAAAATGTTATATATTTTTTTCAGTTTTCAGAGTCCAGTATATTAGCTAAAATCCCCTCCAATATGGGCTCCCCTGGTGTCTCAGATGGTAAACAATCTGCTTGCAATACAGGAGATCTGGGTTTGATCCCTGGGTCTGGAAGATCCCTTAGAGAAAGGAGTGGCTACCCACTCCAGTATTCTTGCCTGGAGAATTTCATGGACAGAGGAGCCTGGCAGGCTACAGTCTATGGAGTTACAAAGAGTTGGACACGACTGAGTGATTAAAATATAGAAAGCTAGTCTTCATTTGTCAATACAGAGGTAAGTGAACATGGACATGCTATTAACCTTTTTAAGCCTGAATTTAGTAATTTGTAATATGAAGGGAAAGTCTGTGCTGTTTACTTCAAAGGGTGGTTTTGAGGACTGAATGAGATTATTATGCAAAAGTATGTTGCAAACTGTAAAGTAATAAAAAAAAATTAAGGCATTATTTTAACAATATTGGATATTTGAAAAAATATTAAATTCACACCTGAGCTGTTGACCTGATTTTTGTAAAATGGCAAATTGAAAAAATAGAACATATAAAAAGAGGCTTTTGCAAAAGCTTTACTCTTGAGATTTTCATATGGGGTTATACTTTCAGAACTGTCAGAGCAGATCATGTAGAAATTATAGCTATAGAATACTTATTTAAGAGGACATGACCTAAGGATGTGACGCTAATTTTGATTAATTTTCTGCATTCATAAATAGTTTGCCAAAGTAGGAGGACCAGTGAAATGGTCTCATTACACAGCTCTGTGTGTTAGCCATTGCCCATTATTATACTTTCTGGTAACTAATTTGTAAAGTGTGCTTTTAATGTTTTGTTTAAAAATTCATTTCAGGAAGATTAGGGATAGAGAACATTTCTTGCAACAGCTACTGGCAATGTTTAGCAGAAAAAGAAAACCTATCCAATTTGCCATTGCATACTATAAAAGAATGACTTATTACTAGCAGCATTTTGTTGCCTTGGTGGAGACAACCTCTTTTTACATTTCAACATATATAGGAGATGGTTCTATTCTATCCTCCCATTAAAAAACAAAACAAAACAACTAAGTTTGGAGAAAGAATGTTATCAAGATTAGCTTCATTCATTTTAAATATTTACTAATTACTATGTGCTAGGCACTATGCAAGGCATTAGGTAGGTTTTTTTTTTCTATAATTTTTACTAATATAAGTAATTTTACTGTATTTTAACTTTAGGTTTGTGAAAACAACTATGATATTTCCTAGAGGAAGTTTTATATCTTCTTTATCTCTATATATTCAGAGCCTGGCTCACAGAAGGTGTGGCCCACAGTAAGTAAGGACCCAAGTGTTCAGTAAATGAGCAGATGGAAAATAAGTAACACAACCTTCCCCACCTCTTCCAGAATAGCCCAGAAGATAGTCTAGCTTCATGTTCCTGCTATGTTAACCTTCCCAAAGTATATTTCTAAAGTGTGTCCTTTTTCCTGCTAAGGTAATTCAATGGCTATCCATTCCTCCTTAAAATCTAAACCTCTTAGACTGGCCATTTATATTTCTAAAATCTGGCTCCAAACTACCCTTCCAAATTTATTTCCCTCTTGAATATAGTGTATGTTCTTTTAGTTCTGAAATAATAAAGGGTACAAAAAATACCTGGGGAGCTGGTTAAAAGTTCACATTCCTGGTCCTACATCCCCTGAGTTTCTGGAACAATAGTCCTAGGGTAGGTTCATTGACTTTCATTTTGTGGACATTCTCCAGGTGACCTTGATGCAGGTGCTTAGCATATCATACGTGAGCAACACTGTTATGTTTTGTTAAAACTAGTTTTCCCTGGAAAACACACCTTTTCTTGCTGACTCTCTGGATGTGTCTCTGTTGCTCTCACACCAACTGTTTTCGTTCATTCACTCATTCAAACAAAGCCTACTTGTAATTGTGCTGCAAATAACTGCTCCATTCAGTTAAAAAAAAAAAATTTCTCATTTTCTTTTTGTAAACATTTTCTCAGGCAGTTTAAGCAAGTATTTCATACACGGTGGGTGATAATCACTTATTAGTTAGTTATGGTTTGTATATAACCATGAAGAAAAGACTCAAGAAATTCCTTTTGTCAAATCCTTCATGTATGTAGGAAATTCATCTGCTTCCCCCATGCAGACCTTTGGATGGGTCTGAAATTTATTTTAATTTTCACTATTTTAGTGCAAAATTGCTTTACACAGTTTCAAAGTTTGATATTTTAAAATTTTACTTTATTAACAGATGGAAACACAAGCTGGAATCAAGATTGCTGAGAGAAATATCAATAACCTCAGATATGCAGATGACACCACCCTTATGGCAGAAAGTGAAGAAGAACCAAAGAGCCTCTTGATGAAAATGAAAGAGGAGAGTGAAAAAGTTGGCTTAAAGCTCAACGTTCAGAAAACTAAGATCATGGCATCTGGTCCCATCATTTCATGGGAAATAGATGGGGAAACAGTGGAAACAGTGTCAGACTTGATTTTTTTGGGCTCTAAAATCACTGCTGATGGTGACTGCAGCCATGAAATTAAAAGATGCTTACTCCTTGGAAGGAAGGTTATGGCCAACCTAGATAGCATATTTAAAAGCAGAGACATTACTTGGTCAACAAAAGTCCGTCTAGTCAAGGCTGTGGTTTTTCCAGTGGTCATGTATGGATGTGAGAGTTGGACAATGAAGAAAGCTGAGCGCCGAAGAATTGATGCTTTTGAACTGTGGTGTTGTAGAAGACTCTTCAGAGTCCCTTGGACTGCAAGGAGATCCAACCAGTCTATCCTAAAGGAGATCAGTCCTGGGTGTTCATTGGAAGGACTGATGTTGAAGCTGAAACTCCAATACTTTGGGCACCTCATGCGAAGAGTTGACTCACTGGAAAAGACCCTAATGCTGGGTAGGACTGGGGGCAGGAGGAGAAGGGGACGACAGAGGATGAGATGGTTGGATGGCATCACTGACTCGATGGACATGGGTTTGGGTAGACTCTGGGAGTTGGTGATGGACAGGGAGGCCTGGCGTGCTGCAATTCATGGGGTCGCAAAGAGTCGGACACGACTGAGTGACTGGACTGAACTGAACTCAACAGTGTACACAGGTGTGAGTTAGCAAGAATCTCTTAACTCTTCTGCAATAACCCATTACTACAATGTTCGGCAAAATGTTTTCAGAATGCCTATGGGCTAGACATACTAAAGAAAAAATATTTTTTCAAAAAGATTAATCAGCAAGTACTGTAAGTATAAAAGCCATCTGTGAGCTTGGATGCTCATTTCTGCCTTTGTAATTTCTCAAGTTTGAAGAACATCTGGAGTAGAATGACAGTCATTATCTGAAACATTCTTTTCTCTAATACCAATACTATTAACATGCTTCCTTAACTTCTTTTCTAACCTAATACATCCTCACCTGCCCTAAGTCTGAGCTATCACAAAAACCAAGTTTCTTCCTGATGTCCTCATTTGGCATCTGCTATCTCTCTAAATGCACATGCAGTGAATGTGCACGAATGACCCAAGATAGTGGTAGCAACTTACCCAGAAAGATGATTGCCTTCCTCTCTATTTCAAGGTGTAATCAAGTGCTACTTCAAAATGAGTAGTTTTTGCAATGGAAATTCTGTGTCTGACATTGTATGTGTATAAAAATAGAGCTGACTGATTTGAGAGTGTGTAAAAGTAAAACAATAATGCGGGAAGTAACTTATAATAACATTATAACTTCCTTTTTCCTTCCAAATTCTTTATTTAGTAATATTTAAACTATAACCCCAGCAGTTTAAGTTGTGAATTCTTAGATCAATAGGAAACTACATAAAGAGAAAAAAAATCAATTTGCAGCAACACTGACTTTCTTTGCTTGGTATCATTAGTGGTGTAAGATATTGATTCTGCTTTAAAAATAACAGTTTTACAGACAGTTTCCTAGGGTTGCGATTACTGTTCATTTTAATTTTCTGAAAGCTGATTTTGCAATCAATGTTCACTATACAAAGATGATGTACCAAGAACCAGATGACATTGGGCTATTTCTAACTTGCCACATTTTTATCTTCCTACTTAAATACAACTATGAAGTATTTAAGTAAAAAAGAGGAATGATGACCTAAATATTTGAGAATGATCTGTACTCTTGAGGAGCTATACTACACCTAAAATTTCCATTTGAAAATGTTAGTAGATACTTCCTTCCTTTGGTTAATGCATCATCAAAATATTATGCATCTTTCATTTGACATACAGAGTTTTTATACTAAATTTACATTTCTGTTCAAGATTCTCCTTTCTTATCTGAAAATATATTCTATCACAGACAGGGAAGCCAAGACAAGATGACTTGTCATATAACATTCAAACCTTCCTCAAGTGTCCCGACACTGTAAGCCCAGGACAGTTCTGCCAACCCATCCACCTCTTTTCAGCACTGAGTGCCTCTCTATTTGGCATCATACTGTGTATCTTCTGTTTCTCTCTCTCTTTCTAAATAAAGACATCCTACATTGCAAATTGTCTTTTTTGGTAGAAGATAAGAATATCAGATAATATTCCTATCTGTTAAAATATCATGAATGTCTAAGAAGTGCCACTGAAAAAAATGGTCATAGGTATGGAGGTTAGGCCATGGTGAAATAAGACAACATAAGTCATATACTAAATGAGCCTAAAGGCTTGTACTGAAGAACACTCATTAGTCTCCTGATGCCAAATGCCCAGCCAGATGCTGATGTTCCTGGTCTGATAATATTTCAATCATTTTATAATTTCCTCTCCCAGTTTAGCCTGGTCTTACATTAAATATTCATTTCTAAATTTCTGGAAAAAATTTTATAATGTATACTGCCCTAATTAGCATGTTAAATACATAATTCCCTGAAAAATGTTATTGAGGTATTTCACTGTACATTAATAGATTAGAGAGTAAGGTAGTTGGGATTCATTAAAAAATGAATAACTTTTAAAGCATAAAATGATTTTATTCTCACAGATAACACACACTTCAGTACTGAACATAACCTGAATTAATACAAAAAAGACAGCTACTTATATATAGATATGTCTTTTAAGAACTTTACACAGTACAGTCTCCTATACATATGGTCAAGTAGTGGTGATAGATACTTTATTTAAAAAAAAAATTCTAATAGGAAAGTAAGTATCCCAAAAGAAATCCTGTTCACAATAGGCTGTATTTGAAAGGAAAATGAACTGAATCCAATTTTTGTCTCACTGTCATGTAACGTTCAAGATATAGATCACTTCATGAGTAAGAATACTTGATAATGAAGTATATTTAGCATTTTAACAATTTATAAATAGTCCAAGAGTGTTCCTGCTTCACTTCAAATTTTATTTATTAGTAAGAAAAAAAAAGTCTTACAATAGGGGTACACATAAGTGTAATGCCACAGACTACACTCACTCAAACAAACCCTGAGCTTATGTTTGTAAGTAATTTACATATTAAATAATGCCACGTATAATAAAAACAATAATTAGTGAAGGTAAATTGTCTTAAATATGAAAAAATAAAATTTCCTTCTATTGTAAGAAAACAACAACTATATTTCATTGTTCAAAGTATATCAACTATGTGGGTGGTACAGACTTTGATACTGGGCCAAATTACTGTTTTTCCTTTTTCCTTTCTTTTTTTTCCTCTTGGTTCAATAATTATTTTTGAGGTAATTTTTGCTAAATTGCACTCATTCAATTTGCTTAAATAATATAAACAATATATGCTAGCTTTAGATTATTTAGAAACTGCTTTTCTATTACCTAGAGATTCTCACTTAATTTTTTCAGTATTTATTGGCTGCCTACTATGCGCAGGGCATTCTGCTAAATTCTGTGGATTAAAGAAAAAAGGTGAAAAAGAGTCATTCCTGTAGTAAGAAACACATAGTTCTAGTAGGTAAAGTGGAACAATTGATGACATTAAAAATCTGTGAAGCAAAGGCTATAATTAGCGGTAGGTACAGGAGGGGCAATGACCTTGTTCTTGGCCTCAAGGAAAAGTTTCTAGAGATAGTAACACTACTATTTAGTATGAGGTTTATTAGCTTTTCTCCAAGTCTTCTCCCATAGGTATATATGTCAAAATTATACATTCGTATAGTTGTATTTTTACCATTCTTGCATTATATGTTTAGTATTATACTTGTTGGTCTCATTCAAAGAAATCCCACTCCCTAAATCTTCCTGTAGAATGCGTTTCCTATCAGTCAGTGCTCCTTTATTCCCTGAAGGATATTAGAACATCTGCATATCTCATACTCAGTCAGTTCAGTTCAGTTGCTCAGTTGTGTCCGACTCTTTGCGACCCCATGAACCACAGCATGCCAGTCCTCCCTGTCCATCACCAACTGCTGGAGTCTACCCAAACCCATGTCCATTGAGTCAGCGATGCCATCCAACCATCTCATCCTCTGTCGTCCCCTTCTCCTCCTGCCCTCAATCCTTCCCAGCATCAGGGTCTTTTCAAATGAGTCAGATCTTTGCATCAGGTGGCCAAAGTACTGGAGTTTCAGCTTCAACATCAGTCCTTCCAATGAACACCCAGGACTGATCTCTTTTAGGATGGACTGGTTGGATCTCCTTGAAGTCCAAGGGACTCTCAAGAGTCTTCTCCAACACCACAGTTCAAAAGCTGATTTAAAAGGTCCATTTTGGGGGAGTATCAGGGTTGGAAAGGCAAATCCTGTCTGGACCAATGCCATTCAAACAAATAATCTTCATAATATCTTTTCATAGTACTTTTCTTACTGTTTTTGTTCATAATACCTTTACTTCTATTTTTCAGGTTCAGAAGAAAGTATTCATTTCTTTGATCCAATGACTATTATTTATTACATTAAGGTTGTAGCTAAGGAGTGATTTAAGACACCCTTTTAAGAAGAAAACAAATTTTAAAATGTTATCAATGTCAAAAACATAGAGGTAAAATGAATAAATGAGCTGGAGTGGTTTTGCCAGCCAGGTGTGTTCTGCTTCTTTTACTAATGGCCCAAATGAGGCATTTGACTGACTATTACTAAGGTAAAGAATCTAGAGACCCCAAATTTTTAAAGAGAGCTTATTATTCCACAAATATTTTCTAAGGTATTTTAGGTTTGGATGGATCTTAATCTGTGATTTGTTCTTGTTGTTGTTCAGTTACTAAGTGGTGTCTGACTCTTTGTGACTCCATGGACTGCAGCATGCCAGGCTTCCCTGTCCATCACTGTCTCCCAAAGTTTGCTCAAGTTCATGTCCACTGAGTTGATGATGCTATCTAACCAACTCGTATTCTGCCATCCTCTTCTCCTTTTGCCTTCATCTTAATTAAATCAATTAAATTGGTGATTTAATTGGCCTCAAATACAGATATGTCTCTCATATGAAATCATAATAACCCAACGTGATAAATATTTAGCTAAATTTAAGTAGACACATAAAATGCTGTCTATAATAACCTCATCCCCTTAAAATAATAAGAACTTAGACTTCCTAAACAATAACAGGTCAAGAACTATTTGAAGTGTTTTTCATAAACTCGCTTAATCCTCATAAAGAATGTAAGCAGTAATTTCAATTATTATCCTCTTATTACAGAAGAGCATAAAGAGGTTAAATAACTTACTCAAGATCACACAGCCAGTAAATGGGAAAGTCAGGATTCAAACACACATAGCCCGGCTCCAGAGCCGACCAGCACTCCTAGCAGATTTGTTAGTAACTTTCTACACACACCTTGCTCTTTGTTTTCAAATATAATTCTACTGTTTTTTCCTCTTCATCTCTGCAGGCAACTCAGAAGTTGTCCTATTACCAAAAGTCTTATTCATATTACATGCTAAAATTAAGCACTTTAGCTGTAGCTTCTACTTACATGTCATTTATTAAGGCAATGCCTCTAAGATCCCTATTCTTTTTAGTATCTCTTCTCCAGCTAAGCCACCCAGTTAAATCTGTTGCTATGCTTACCAGGCAGGGGAATATAGGCTGCTGCTGTTTCACCAGCAGTTCACAGTGATGTTTTAGCCTTTGAAGCCCTGCTCTGCTGTGAACTTCGTTTGCCCTCCCTACTCAAAGCACCTCATTCAGCAGCATTTGAGGGTCCTGTTATCATCTACTCTTTCCCTCTATCTATGCCAGAAAAAGAGTGTAGAAGCAAGTAGCCATGCATCAGTCATGGTGGAGTGCTTGAATTGTGGAACTGGTCTTCTAAATTGAGTTTGATTCAGGCCTTCAGTCTATAGGGGAAAATTGTGCCTCATTGATGCTGCAGTTTCCTTTCAAGACTTTCCAGATGTATGTTTCACTTCTTGCTAAGATTCTCAGGCTCAGGGACTCACAACATCTTGATGTTCTGTAAATTGTGTCATGAGTAATTTCTTACAAATTATAAGGCAATAAAAATTGTGAACAATTTACTTTTAGATATCATGCGTGTGTGTGCGCGCACGCTCGATCACTTCAGTCATGTCCGACTCTTTGTGATCCCATGGACTGAAGCTCACTAGGCTCCTCTGTTCATGAGATTCTCCAGGCAAGAATACTGGAGTGGGTTGCTGTGTCCTCCTGGGGATCTTCCCCACCCAGGGATCAAACCCGCATCTCCTGTGTTACAGGCAGATTCTTTACTGCTGAGCCACCAGGGAAGCCCTTTAGATATTATATCAGATTTCAGTAGTATAATAATACTTTTCTTAAATAGGAAGTTGAGTGTATGGGGCAATTACAGCCAGCTGATCAGGAAGTATATGACCACATGTATCTGCCTGCTTGTAAGAATGTACTGCTACTGTGTGTCAGAGTGTAGAGAAGGGATGTGCTTCTCCATTTCACTGGTCAATAAATGGAGTGAGGCCAGTTGCAATAGTGATGTACCAGAACTGGTCTCCTTGCAATGGGGTTGTTTGGGAGTCTGGCTCAAAGTTTATGATACATTCCATTGCGGTCTACATCTATGCATGATGTAGAGTTAATGATCATCATAAAAAATAGCTCTGAAAGTAGTATTTACAAAAATGTTTGCTTTCCAGAATTTAGTTATGATATTTACTTGTATTTTGTCCAGGAAAGTCTTTTGTCTTTTGCTTCTAACAGCCTGTGGAGTACATCTGAGCTTCCTGCTAACCTATAAACCTACCCTGGCTCTACAACTTAGTCAAGAGTTCATTTATAAATCTTTTCAATGTATTCATGCAGAACTTCCTATAATCTTTCTACGAATCTTATAATAATCTTTTGAATTGATAGAACTGCTTTCATGTCCTTCATGTATTCATGATTAACTCTGCATAAAATATGTTGAAAGATAAGAGATCTTTCAGGAAACCAATCTACACTTCATTGGTCATGAATAATAAGTCCACTCCAGCTCACAACACCTTTGGCTATAGAATAGGGGCTTCTGGATCATGCTATTTAAAATAGTATCCTTCAGGCATTAGGGATTGCAATGAGCTGTTAAATTTGCACTGCCATTTTTCTTTAGAAGACAAAAGAATTTTTTTTTTAAAGTATGATGATAAATTAAAAAAAGACTCACAGAAATGTAAAATGCATCACTGTAATTTTTCCTTCCTCTGAAATGATAATAGTTTCAATGGACCATTATCATCCAAGAGAAAATAAATGAGACTCCACCTGTCTATTACTGCTTAGGGCTTAGTTACATTAATACATTACATATATCACTGAAGCACCATATCATAACATCCCTTTCATGAAGACAACTGTCTTAGGTATAAATATTTACTTAGAGAGTCACTGATGTAAAGTGTTATTACCACATTAGCAGCACTGATATTATGTCCCTGTGTGGTCGGTCAATGACTGTTTAATCTCTGAACTCACTTTGACTTTTCAGGCCTGGATTACCGACCTTATAAATTGTTATGCCTATTTCTGAATTGTTCGAATATGTTGTATAAAATTGATTTTTGATTCAATCATGTATAATGGACATTAGGAAATAGAGACATGAGTCATTCCAAGGTACTGGAGTTATGGAGTGAATCACTGTGTAATTTCAATAACTACCTGACATAAATATCCACGTGATTAATTATTTTAACGTAGTGTGGCCAATTTCAAAATGCAACAGAGCTTATATAGAAAATATGTATGGTATCATGTAAAATCAATATTTACTGATGTGATAAACTTAGAGAAATACATAAGAACAAGAATATAAATAGATATTAACATCATTTCCAACTCTGATCTTTTGATACTAACATCTTAAAGTTCCAAGTTGTAATTCAGAAGGGAGCTTCCCACTTAAAGGAGACAGAGAAATGATGGATTCAAAAGGTTTGACACAGGTGCAGCAAAGGTCAGGGAGAGGCAGCAGCACAGACACATCTACTAACTTACATTGGAACCTATTTGTAAAAAAATCACATCTTATTTGTTTACTATCTGTTCGTTAAATATATACGATATGTTAGAAGAGCTAATTGCTCATTCAGGAGAAACCGTGACATCATTTTTACATCATTGTAAGCTCAGGATGGGAACTAAAGAGAGCCAAAAGAACTGTATTTGCCTCTCCTCAAATCTGCTCCTAGATTATAGGAACCGTAATCATTTTCTACTTGGTAAAGAATGAATGCTACTAGATGGCCAACAGGCACATGAAAAGATGCTCCACAGAGAAATGCAAATTATCATGGAAATGCGAATCAAAACTCCAATGAGACATCACCTCATACTGGTCAGAATGGTTATCATCAAAAAGAGCACACATAACAAATGTTGGTGAGGATATAGAGAAAAGGAGACCACTGTGCACTGTTGGTAGGAATGCAAATTGGTGCAGCCACTGTGGAAAACAGTATGGAGGTTACTCAAAAAGCTGAAAATAGAAATACCATGCAACTCAGCAATTCTACTTCTGGTATACATCCAAAACCAAAACCAAAACCACTAATGTTCACAGCAGCATTATTTAAATTCCTTAGACATGGAAGAAATCTAAGTGACCATCAGCAGATTAATGGATAAATAAGATGTCACACACACACACACACACACACACACACACACACACACACACATAATGGAATACTTCTCAGCCATAAACAAGAATGAAATTTTGCCATTTGCAGCAAAATGGATGGATATGGAGGGCATTATGCTAAGTGAAACATCAGACAAAGAGAGACAAATGCTGTATGTTAGAAATTTTATGTGGACTATGAAAAAATACCATAAACTAATGAATCAAACAACAGAAAAAGCAGGCTCACAGATACAGAGAACAAACTACTGGTTACCATAAGAGATAGAAAGCAGGGGCAAAACAGGGGAACCAAGAAAAAACAGGCTATTATGGGATTATATCGGAGAAAGCAATGGCAACCCACTCCAGTACTCTTGCCTGGAAAATCCCATGGACAGAGGAGCCTGGTAGGCTGCAGTCCATGGGGTCGCTAAGAGTCGGGCACAACTGAGCGACTTCACTTTTACTTTTCACTTTCCTGCATTGGAGATGGAAACGGCAACCCACTCCAGTGTTCTTGCCTGGAGAATCCCAGGGACGGGGGAGCCTGGTAGGCTGCCCTCTATGGGGTCGCACAGAGCTGGACACAACTGAAGAGACTTAGCAGCAGCAGCATGGGATTATGTGATTTCATGTATTTGAAGTTTTTGAAGACTGCAAAGCACTACACAATTTAAAGAACGTTTCACTCAATCAAAAAAAAAAAAAAAAAAGAATGACTGCTATTAGATTATTTCTCTAGTGGTCATAGGATACAATATTTATAGGAATCATGTCCAGGAAAGTGCAAAACAGAAATAACACACTGTTAATACTGGTGATTAAGCTTGAGTTTTGCTAGGTCCTGTACTAAGTACTTTATTTAAATGCTGCATTCACATAACCCTATCAAAATTCCTGCATCATAACTATTCTTATCACTATTTCACGTATGAGAGGGTCAGTGAGGCAAAGTAATTTGCACAATGTTACAGAGTTAGTAAGTGTGCTGGAGCTAGAATTTGAACCCAGGTTCACCAGACTCCAAAGTTTGTGTTCTTCCAACTTTGTTCTAATTGAGTAAAGAATCTAAGTACTTCAGGGATATTTAATCCTCATTAACCTTCATTTTAAGCTAAAACTTTTACTTCGAGTAGTGAAGACTTGGCATGACCTAATGAGACACAGAACCTTTTCAAAGCTTTCCAAAGTAAAAACAACTCCAGGATAGGGCACTGCAACAATATATGAATTCTGATTCCCTGTTCTCTTCTTTTGCCCTTTCTTTCTAAGTGTTGGAGCTCCTCTGAGGGATCTGTGGTGCTTATTTCAGTCTTAGCTCTATAAATGTGTTTACTTTAATTAAAACTTCCTGAAAAAAGTACTTCTCTGCCCTTACTTTTGTGTATTTCTTGGGAAACTTCACACTGCAAAGGAGAGGTAGGGCATAGCTTTTAGGCAACTTTGATCGAGTAGCTTAAATGGTACCACTAATGGCCTGGTTTCTCTCATTCTTTGCTAGCTTTTGGAAATGTCATCCTTGGGCTACCTACCCCTGCCAGATGTGGCCCCTCTAGGTTCTCTTCTCACTGATCTAAGGTTCACATTCTCATATCATACCTCCTAAGCAAAGGAAATTATCTCTTCTGGAAGAAGGAAGGATCAATGTTTTTCTATCCGTCCACCCACTAAATACTTCCTTTATGTATCCCTGGTTCTGACTGGATTATGTGCCCTAACCCAGTCACTGGAACTACACAGCTGACTAGTAACCGGTGACATCTGGACAATCCAGTGAAAGAAAAGAAAATTTTAATTCGCATACCTAAGAAGTTTACACGGACAGTTTCCTATTCTAATACACCAACAGTTTGCCATTCCAATCAGTTCAGTTCAGTCGCTCAGTTGTGTCCAACTCTTTGTGACCCCATGAACTGCAGCACGCCAGACCTCTCTGTCCATCACCAACTCCCGGAGTCTACCCAAACCCATGTCCATCGAGTCGGTGATGCCAGCCAACCATCTCATCCTCTGTCGTCCCCTTCTCCTCCCGCCCCCAATCCTACCCAGCATTAGGGACTTTTCCAATGAGTCAACCCTTCGCATGATGTGCCCAAAGTATTGGAGTTTCAGCTTCAACATCAGACCTTCCAATGAACACCCAGGATTGATCTGTTTTAGGATGGATTGATTGGATCTCCTTGCAGTCCAAGGGACTCTCAAGAGTCTTCTCCAACACCACAGTTCAAAAGCATCAATTCTGCGGAGCTCAGCTTTCTTCACCGTCCAACTCTCACATCCATACATGACCACTGGAAAAACCATAGCCTTGACTAGACGGACTTTTGTTGGCAAAGTAATGTCTCTGCTTTTAAATATGCTCTCTAGGTTGGCCATAACCTTCCTTCCAAGGAGTAAGCGTCTTTTAATTTCATGGCTGCAGTCACCATCAGCAGTGATTCTGGAGCCCCAAAAATAAAGTCTGACACTGTTTCAGATGAACTATGAACTATGAACCTGATGAACTATGAACTATGGACAGAGGTTCATGACATTGTACAGGAGACAGGGATCAAGAAAATCCCCATGGAAAAGAAATGCGAAAAAAGCAAAATGGCTGTCTGAGGAGGCCTTACAGATAGCTGGAAAGAGAAGAGAAGCGAAAAGCAAAGGAGAAAAGGAAAGATATTCCCATCTCAATGCAGAGTTCCAAAGAATAGCAAGGAGAGATAAGAAAGCCTTCCTCAGCAATCAGTGCAAAGAAATAGAGGAAAACAACAGACTGGGAAAGACTAGAGATCTCTTCAAGAAAATTAGAGATACCAAAGGAACATTTCATGCAAAGATAGGCTCAATAAAGGACAGAAATGATATGGACCTAACAGAAGCAGAAGATATTAAGAAGAGATGGCAAGAATACACAGAAGAACTGTACAAAAAAGATCTTCATGACCCAGATAATCACAATGGTGTGATCACTCACCTAGAGCCAGACATCCTGGAATGCAAAGTCAAGTGGGCCTTAGAAAGCATCACTATGAACAAAGCTAGTGGAGGTGATGGAATTCCAGTTGAGCTATTTCAAATCCTCAAAGGTGATGCTGTGAAAGTGCTGCACTCGATATGCCAGCAAATTTGGAAAACTCAGCAGTGGCCACAGGACTGGAAAAGGTCAGTTTTCGTTCCAATCCCAAAGAAAGGCAATGCCAAAGAATGCTCAAACTACCACACAATTGCACTCATCTCACATGCTAGTAAAGTAATGCTCAAAATTCTCCAAGCCAGGCTTCAGCAATACGTGAACCGTGAACTTCCAGATGTTCAAGCTGGTTTTAGAAAAGGCAGAGGAACCAGAGATCAAATTGACAACATCCGCTGGATCATCGAAAAAGCAAGAGAGTTCCAGAAAAACATCTATTTCTGCTTTATTGACTATGCCAAAGCCTTTGACTGTGTGGATCACAATAAACTGTGGAAAATTCTGAAAGAGATGGGAATACCAGACCATCTGACCTGTCTCTTGAGAAACCTGTATGCAGGTCAGGAAGCAACAGTTCGAACTGGACATGGAACAACAGACTGGTTCCAAATGAGAAAAGGAGTATGTCAAGGCTGTATACTGTCACCCCGCTTATTTAACTTCTATGCAGAGTACATCATGAGAAACGCTGGGCTGGAAGAAACACAAGCTGGAATCAAGATTGCTGGGAGAAATATCAATAACCTCAGATATGCGGATGACACCACCCTTATGGCAGAGAGTGAAGAAGAACTAAAGAGCCTCTTGATGAAGGTGAAAGAGGAGAGTGAAAAAGTTGGCTTAAAGCTCAACGTTCAGAAAACTAAGATCATGGCATCTGGTCCCATCACTCCATGGGAAATAGATGGGGAAAAGCGGAAACAGTGCCATTCCAATAGATTCTCATTAAAAGGAAAACATGTACACCCATGGTGGATTCATGTCAATGTATGGCAAAACAAATACAATATTGTAAAGTTAAAAAATAGATAAATAAACTATGTTAAATTAAAAAAAAAACTGACTCATGTCATAATATCAGCTGAAGTTTTTTCAGCTTGCAAATGAAATAAGAAAAAGTGACTTTCGTGCCTTTTAAAACACTATCTTTCTAGCTTGATGTTTAGAGCTAAGCTTTCTCCCAACTGGTAGACTCAATTGTTTTCTAAATACTTCCATTAAAAAAATATCTTTCTCATCTCACTCCTAATTTTCTATCTTAAAGCAAACCTTTGAAGTAATCAAAATTACTCACTACCAACATGATTTTTTTTTAATAAACGATGCCAAGATATTACAAAGAGATCAAGTCTAAAAACAGTAGCAAACTTGACTTTCAGAGGTCAAGATCTGAGTCATTTTTATCATGCTTGGTTAAAACCTTGCCTCAAATGGAAAGTATTTCATATTTTTTCCTTAAGCTATGCCATATGATTTTTGTTTTGTTTTACTTAAATATAGATGAAAGGAGCAAATAATCATAGAGATATTCCATTACCATCTCTACCACCTGCTCACTCATGAATAATTTAAACCAGGCCAACTATGCAAGACCTACTTTTTTCACTCTCATTTTTTTCCCCACATAGGTACATGCTGTGTTGTAATGCTCTGGAAAATGTAATTTACTTTCCAAAATAAAGTAAACTGAAATTGGAAAACTCGTATAAAAAATAAAATTCTATGAATGTAATAGTTTCCTTCATCTAATGGTTTCTGGATAATTTACTGGCATTGATTAATAAAACCTAATCAGGGAAGCAGTGGTCATTATTCAGCTCATTTAACTAATTGGCAAAGATATATAGCTTGAAAATTGTCATCTTGCAGAAAAAAAAAAAATATATATATATATCTATAAATGAGGAACTACAGATACATGATCTTTATTCTAATTATCATATTAAACTCTCTCTTTATGTCTTGTCATGATCCTCAAACACTATTTATGAACATAATGAAAAAGAGAAAACAGATTATTTGTACAAAATCCATATGGAGGAAAATGTTTTAAGTCTTATAGTTACCTACAAATCTTTAATTCTTTTGCAATTAATCACTTATAAGTTTTAAGTATATTTCTGCATGGAATGTGTCCTTCACTTGCTTATATAAATTTTGGAATTTTACTATCATCTAACTCAGGGACAGTACAGTTTGAGTTATGGCTTTTCCACCTATTTTTCTAAGTAAAGTTTCATTGAAACACAGCCATGTTCATTCATTTACATAGATTGAAGCTGCTTGCTCACTGCAGAACAAGAATAGAGTAGTTGTGACAGAAACCATGGGGTCCACAAACCTAAAGTACTTACTATCATGCTCATTAAGAAAAGATGGCAGATCTATGACCTAATTTCCCTCAAATATTTCACTTAAGAAACAGAAAGAATTTGCTTTGAAACATACTTTCATTATGAACCTTTCTGACATTTCAATTTGAGAAGAACTGTATTTTAGGGTACACAGCCTTCTATCTTAATGTGCTAAAAAATAACCTCAAAAGATCTTTATAAAAACAATATCTAAAAGTAAAATAATACTTAGCACCATTTTTATAGTGACTATTTTTTTTTTAATTAGCTATCAAGAGGTTCCAAATGCTAACAATACTAACTGGGAAAGCTGGACTTCACATTGACATGGAGGTGAATGGATCAAAAGGAGAATCTGGCACAAGAAGTAACAAACTAGAACCAGATCTCCATTTTGAGCCAAAACTGCTTTACTGCTTTCAGGTAAACAATTTAAAATGACCCCTGAAAAGCCAGTCTTAGTGCAAGACACTCCACGTTTCATTAATTCTACCCCCCCGCCCCAGCTATTCTTTCTTTTTGGAAAAGCATACACTAGTTTCAAGGAAATAGATGTATACATGAAAGAGCAATGGCTTAAAATTTGAAAGTGAAAGAGTGAAAGTGTTAGTTGCTCAGTCATGTCTGATTCTTTGCAACCCCTTGGATCCTGGCAGGCTCCTCTGTCCATGGAATTCTCCAGGCAAGAAAACGGGGGTGGGTTGCCATTGCCTTTTCCAGAGGATCTTCCCAACCCAGGGATCGAACTCCCGTCTTCTGCAGTGAAGGCATATTCTTTACCATATGAGCCACCAGGGAAGAACAGGATTATGATTTAGGAGACCTAGTTTCTGTTCCTGAATCTGTCCCTACTTTTAAAATTATCAGAGTTGTTTAGGCTTTTTTCTTTCTTTTTTTTTTTAATAGAATGTGAGTTTTGTAAGTTAGGTTTTTTGGGTTTTGTTTGCTGCACTGTGTTCCACAAAGCTCGTTCGTTATGTATTCCGTAACTCAGAGGTGATGAGTTTATGGAGAGTGGTGAAAAGAGGTGATCAAATCTCCAAAGTCTCAATTTTGTTTGTTTTGTAAATATTTGTATTCCATATGTTTTATTGGAAGGTTGGGGGAGTCTGTTTCTAATGAAGTTTGAAAATCTTTGGCTATGTAATTTCAAAGTCTCTTATAATCTTAAAGTTGCCATTTAAGTTAGTTCAAATGGCTCAAAGGAGGCAGTAAAATTATCTCTAACAAAAACATTCATAAACCATTCAAAAAATAAATTATACAGTTAAAGGAATTTATAGTTAATCATGTAAATCATTTGGAGTAGTTTTCCTAATTTGCTTCTAATAAATATAGACCTTTTTCTTTTAATTAATGTTTTGTATTATAATAAAAAAATATCATTTGTTCCTATTTTGGCAAACAGAAGAAAGATTTAACATAAACCCTATCAGCTTAACAATAAGATTTGATTTTTGGAGACTTTTTCTTGTATATTTCCTTAAGCATTTTAAACATAAGTTATACAGCACATAAACTTTTATGTCATGTTTTAAAAACTTTTTTATCTTTTTATTTTTATTCTTTTTGCTGCACTGCATGGCTTGTGAGATCTTAGTTCTCTAACCAGGGATTAAAGCCAAACTCTTGGCAGTGAGTGCTTAGAGTCCTAACCACTAGACTGTCAGGGACTCCCCAAAAATTATTTATCACTTTCACTTTTTCTTATTACTATTCTACTTTATAACCATGATTTTAATGGTTGTGTTTCATTTTATAAATCTCCTCTCTTATGGTTAAGTGTTTAGCTAAACTAATTAAGTTGCTTCCTCTTTTGTGGCACAATGAAAAATTTTATATAAATAGCCTTTTTCATAGTTAACATTATTTACTTTGAGTTAGTTTTTCAGTAATGGAAGCATTGAGTCCAAGAGGATGAATATGTGGCCAAACTCTTTTCTACAAATGACATAATGATATACACAGACAGGATGTGTGAAAATTTCCCTTCTGAAGTGAATACTTTCTTGATCACTTTTGGTATCAAGGGTCTCAGGGTAGAAAGTACAATAGGAAGATGCTCAAGTAGCAGTTATAGGTTTGGAAGCAGAAATAAAGCCAGTTTCCTTAGAAGTTATGATTACTTTTCATTCTATAACAGGATCTTTTTCACTGACTCCTTTTTTTTAAACATTCTCTTTTTGCACTAGAATTTCATTCATCCTGTCAAATCTTCAGCCTATTTGATTCTGGGTCAACAACCCATCTGTTAATCAAGAAGAAGAATTGGATATATTGGGATATCCTACATGATTAGAATAAATAAGAAAATAGACTAGTGGTAAAAAAATCAGTTAAGCTGCTACTTTCCTGTATCAATTGCTCAGGTTCCTTTAAAATTAATATGCTTTCTAATACATTATTTTGCATGTATATTTTATATTAATTTACTTAAATTTATATAAATAAGTACTTTCTATTAAGGCAAATAAAATTAGCTTCATTAAATTATATGTAGTGTATATAAATAATATGATATACACTGCAATTAATTGAACATCACTAAACCACATGGAGTTATGCCTATATGGCACTAAGATGTGCTCAGTTGTGGCTGACTCTTTGCGACCCTATGGACTGAAGCCCGCCAGGTTCCTCTGTCCATGGAATTTTCCAGGCAAGAATACTGGAGTGGGTTGCCATTTCCTTCTCCATATGGCACTAAGACAATGCATTAATTCATTGAAATTAAATTTAAAAACATAGAATTTTTTCTCAAATTTCAGAAAGATCCAGCGACTTTATGAAAATTGTTGGAGCACATTTCTTGATGTCAGTTAATTATGTTCTCTTGCTAGTCTTAGATGGCTTAAAAGGGAGGAATAATGATAGAATGTAGGAGAGAAGATGGGCAATTTTAAGTGAGGGTATAATCAGTATAGGTATCTCAGTCTATCTATACATTTCATTAGCCTAAAGATTTTCATTTTCACTTACCTGCTCCTCTAGGAAATCGAATTGTCTTATCTTCAAACTTGGCATTTCACCTTTTGTTTCAATTCAACAGAATATCAGAAACTATCCTTTTCAGAGTAGGTGAAGAGATCTTTTAAACCGTTACTGATAAGGATCAACTCCCAGGTGTCTAATATTGCTACACATGTAGAATATTAGTTTTCTGTTGTAAGCTGGCTGTTGACAAAAAAAGCATCCTTGAGCTTCTAAAATAATCCTTTTCTGAATGTTCTCCTGGATGTATTTACCTGGAGATCATTTCCTCCAGGTCATGACACTTGAATTCAGTTGGAATGTTGTGGAATCAAAGAAAGAGTTTCTAGAGACAACTTCATCTCTCACCCTTGTTTTATGAATTAAGAAACCTAAGGTCTGGAGAACTAAAATGATTTGCCCAGTCTCCTGTAAAATGCAGGCAGAATCACAGCTCCCAATTTCCCTCCACAAAGAAAAATATAGAAAGTAGTTTCCCCAGATGCTGGTGAAATCCCTTAATCACCTTTCAGCATACGTCCAACACACTGACCTACAGTTACCTGAAATCTCTCTACACAGGACTTAGTATGAGATTGTAGTAATTATGACAAGAGAAATGTAAGACTTTTTTACTTTTATCTGATTTTCATAGCATACCACTGCTGAGCTATTAGAGCTTTCTGGAAGCTGTACTGTTGTATTATTTTAAACAACTATGATAAATTCCAAAAGAAGGCATTTTATTCATCAACCGTGAGAACCTATGCATAAAATAAATACAAGGCCAATTTATTTTATTTCTGCTTACTTCACAATATCCTTCTCATTAAGCTTTTTTCCCTTTCTCTCTTTTAATCGTTATGATGTAATCAATTGAGATATCTGTAGTATCTATACTTTGTGACTTTTAAGAAACCAGGGGACAAAAAGTCTAATGAGGTCACACTATAGATATATAGATATAGATATAGATATAGATATATTTGAAATTCAGTTTCTACAATATTTAGTCCCAATCTCTGGGTTCAGTGACTTCTCTAGTTCTTCTTTTCTCTATGTAATTTAAACAGTTGTTGGGGTAGAGCAAATTCAAGTTTTGGTCTTTGGAACTTCCCAAATTTTTCCTTGTGGAACCATTCATGATGGGTTGAATTCATGGATGCAGAGCCCACAGATATGGAGGGATGATTGTATATATACTTTAACTGAAAAGGACTATTTATTTTCTAATGTGTCTGTATCTAGAAAGGTGAGAGTTAGATTACAATAAGCAATATAAACAAACCAGGTATATTATGCTAAACCGATTTCTCAGGTAAGAAATTCTTGCATTACAGCCCCTTCAAGACCCTTTTTTTTTTTTTTATCTTGCAGCTAGTGAATTGGTCTGTGTTTACAAGGAGGTATGGTCAAGATCAAAAGGTCTCAGACTAGGGAGAAAGGAGGGAGCAATCTACACATTTATTCTTAACCCTTCCTTTCCTACTGTTTCTTTCCAAAAAAGAGATAAATCTTCAAACAATTGGAAATAAAAAATATATTCATCTATGCAGTGAATATTAGCATCTAATAAATGTCATGCAATAAAGGGAAAGTAATTCAAGTATTAAAATACAAATATTCCCTAGTGTAGTAATACCTCTTTATAAGTATTAAAAGTAGGAAATAGACATTTATTTGTATGTCTTTTTAGAATATGGTTGCCAAATAAAACACAGAACATCCAGTTAAATTTGAATTTCAGATAAACAACCAATTTCATTATTTGGTCTTGTATTTTATCTGGCAGAGGCTTCCCTAGTGGATCAGTGGTAAAGAATTTGCCTGAAATTCAAGACACACAGGTTTGATCCCTGGGTTGGGAAGATCCCCTGGAGAAAGAAATGGTAACCTACACCAGTATTCTTGCTTGGAAAATCCCATGGACAATGGAGCCTGGCAGGCTACAGTAGCAAAAAGAGTCGAACACGACTTAGTGACTGAACAATTTTATCTGACAACCCTAACTGGACTGCAAGGAGATCCAACCAGTCCATCCTAAAGGAAATCAGTCCTGGGTGTTCATTGGAAGGACTGATGTTGAAGCTGAAACCCCAATACTTTGGCCACCTCATACAAAGAGTTGCCTCTTTGGAAAAGACCCTGATGCTGGGTAGGATTGGGGGCAGGAGGAGAAGGGGACGACACAGGATGAGATGGCTGGATGGCATCACCGACTCGATGGACATGAATTTAGGTAAACTCCGGGAGTTGGTGATGGACAGGGAGGCCTGGCGTGCTGCAATTCATGGGGTCGCAAAGAGTCGGACACGACTGAGTGACTGAACCGAACTGAACTGAACTGAACTGAACTGGAAATCCAGTTTATCTGCTAAGTTTGGCAGTCCTACTTTAGGGTCTTACATCAGAGGTAGTATAGCTCAACGACAAGTGTTAACTGAAGCCAAACTGTTTGGACTGACTTTGCTAATTACTTTGGGCAATAATTTACTGTTTCTGGGCTTCAGCTTCTTACCTGTAAAATGGGAGGTTTTATGAGGATAAATGAGAAAATACAAGAAGTCCAAGCATACACCATAAGTTACAATGAAAGATTTTCTATGATAGATTCTAGAGAATTTGCTGTCAGAGAATTTTTTTATTAGTTGCTCCATTGAACATAAATGAGTACTTAGAACGTATAGGATACGCTGAGTAAAGATACGGAGGAAAAAGGACTATATGCAAAGTTAACAGCTTTGTGAACGCTCTAACTTTTCTACTTCTACTTATAAATAGAAAAATTTTACTTGGGTAAAGCTAACTGGATTTTATATTTGTATGTCATAAAGTAGAAATATATTAATTGTACATTGTTAGAAACAAATAAATATTAAGCACCACTTTTTTGAGTTCAGCAAATGTTTGCCTTGCCTATGTCACCTAAAAAAATAAGAGGTAAAAGGTCATAACTCTCATAACCAAGCCGAGGACATAATCTGCTCATATTTAATTGAATATTTTAACATTAACATAATACATAAAAATCTATACTTCTAAATGGCATACAATCTTTAGACTGTAAGCAAGAATGTAAAAAAGAGTAATCAAGGTCAATCAGCAAAACATATCTGACTGCTGATAAGAAATGCATGAATTCCTATTACCTTCTAAAATATACTTCTTAAATAAACAAACAAATGAACAAAAAAATCTTTTCAGGAAAGTTTTTCTTCTCTAACATAGAAAATTAATGTATTTCCTGTCAAACATTTTCTTAAATATGCTTAGTCATACTATTATAAGATTTAGTTCAGTACTTAAATATCAATTGTTTGATATTCATCAATATCAGTATTTATCAATATCAGTATTGATATTTTATTAACCAGTTGTTTCTTAAATATCAGAAAAAAAAAACTATGGCACTTCCTGGTATATTCTAATTGTGAGAGTGAAATATTAGACTTTTTTTTCTACAGTATAAATTACCTCCTACTTACTCTTCTTACTAATTGCAATAATGCTTTTAATTTTTGAGGACTTTAAAATAGTGATTGAAAAATTAGATTTCATGGTAATTATTATCTCAGTAGAATGATGGATAAATAGATTAAATATAGGCTTCCCTGGTGGCTCAATGTTAAAGAATCTGTCTGCCAGTGCAGGGGATGCAGGTTTGATCCCTGGTTTGTGAAGATCTCCTGGAGAAGGAAATGGCAACCCACTCTAGTATTCTTGCTTGGGAAATTTCAATGGACAGAGGAGCCTGGTGGGCTACAGTCCATGGGGTTGCAAAAGAGTTGGACATGACTTTCTGACTAAACAACAACAGCAGATTAAAAATACATTGTATAAAATATATAATCCAAGCAATAGTCAGTCATTTGAAGTGTATGGATAATTGTAATTGACTACATCTACATATTTTTTATGCAAAAATGTAAATATCTGTGTTTTAGTGCTTTTGGCCAATAGTTGCGTTGCACGCCTACAGCTATCAGTGGGGATATAAAATATCTGGTTATCATTTTTAATAAGTAAAATTCATAAAGTTTATCTCTGTTTGATGTTTTGACATTTGCCAGAGTAGAGGTATATGCTTATTTGGGGAGATACTTAAGCTAAAGTCAACTGAAGTAAAGAACTTGTGATTCTGTGCTTGTGTGTGTGTGTGTGTGTATGGTATTCCTTTCAAATAAGTCTGGCCTATATTGAAAATTTTCTCCAGTTTCAGGCACAAAATCTGATATACCAAAATGGTTATGGTTCTCTTTATAATTCTAATTAGACATGGGGTTGTCAGATGTTCAGATTGTCATAAATCCTCACAGGATACAATATTCTCTGAAGTGTTTTGATTCTGTGGCAATGTTAAAACATGATCTGTTCAGAAGCATGTTTCCTACTCCATTTTAAAAGCATACATTTAGGTTTTTCATAGTTCTACTTTCTATTTTCAGACAGGCAGTATACAATTTCCAATGTCCTTCAGGCTCTAATCATTGTTTTATTTAAGCATTTATTTTATCCTCATTGGGTGTTGTTCCTTCTGTATTGACAACTTGTGTAACTATTTTTATTGAAAACAAATGAGGAACAAATATTGCAATGTCATTAGGTAGACTGAAGGAAAAGTGGATTGATGAGTAGCATTTCCAGGCCTCTGCAAGAAGTCCCAGCTAAGTTACAGCACAGATTTTCTATGATGGATTCCAGAGAATTTGCTGCTAGAGAATTTTTTATCAGCTGTTTCATTGAACATAAAATATATGATGGGAGTAAATTTTCTCAACTGGATATGCTTTTCTTCTTCCCTTTCTTTTTCAATTGTCTTTCTTTTCTCTTTGTCTCAAATGAGGTCTTTTTAGAAAAGTTCCAGAAATAATGGCATAACAAGAAGGGATACTCAAGCTCCTGAATAATGGAACACATATCTTTGTGATTTCCCTGCTGTATGCTTATAGCTTGAGTTCACAGATTATAAGGCATTGCTCAATTTCACCTCTGGCTACTCCTCATTTCTGTGGATCAGACCTTTTTTTCCCCTCTACTTTTAAATATCAAAATAAGCATGCATTCAAAGCATGCTGTTGCATTTGATTTGCAGTAATGACACTGCCAAAGAATGCAGTGAGCATCAACTCCTAAACATGATCCTCCCTTTAAATTTGGGAAGCATCCTGCCTTTCTCAAAGAATATGATTCTTTGACCTGACACATACTACTAGGTTAGCATCTACATCTTTCTAAGTTTAATATGAATTTCCCATGTATTTTTGAAAACCTCCCCCTTAATTCATTACAGTTTCATTCTAAGGACAAGTGAGAATATACTTCAGTGTATGCTCCTACATTGAATCTCACATTCTATTATGAAATAGGAGGGTTTAAATAACAAGGCTCTTAGTTGAGGATAATTTAAACAAGACTGGAAAAGACCATTTGGAATAATTTTTCCTCTTCTGTGGGTGATTTTTACTCTAATATCTGATTTTTTTTTTAATTGAAGGATAATTTCTTTACAGAATTTTTTTGTTCTCTGTCAAACCTCAACATGAATCAGCCATAGGTATACACATTTCCCCTCCCATTTGAATCTCCTTCCCATCTCCCTCCCCACCCCACCCCTTTAGATTGATACAGAGCCCCTGTCTGAGCTTCCTGAGCCATACAGCAAATTCCGTTGGCTATCTATTTTACATATGGTAATGTAAGTTTCCATGTTACTCTTTCCATACATCTCACCCTCTCTTCCCCTCTCCCCATGTCTATATGTCTATTCTCTATGTCTGTTTCTCCATTGCTGTCCTGTAAATAAATTCTTCAGAACCATTTTTCTAGATTCCATATATATGTGTTAGAATACAATGTTTATCTTTATCTTGCTGATTTACTTCACTCTGTATAATAGGTTCTTAGTTCATCCACTTCATTAGAACTGACTCAAATGCATTCCTTTTTATGGCTGAGTAATATTCATTGTGATTTTTTGAACTTTAGGTAGACCTCAAAAAATCTACACCTATTAGCCTATGAAAAGATGTACAATATCATTCATAGAGCCTGCACTGCTAAAACATATTCAATTCAATTCCAACTAGTAAAATAAAAAATGTCATTATTTTTAGTTTTATTTAATAATTGCAGGACAGTTAAAATCTTATATTACTTAAAAGGTTATGCTTTCCCCTTTTAAGTAGTTATTTCCAAATTTGCTAGTTTAAATACCAGCTCATTTTTTGTGTGTGCTGTGCCGAGTTGCTCAGTCATGTTGACTCTTTGTGACCCCATGGACTGCAGCATGCCAGGCTCCTCTGTCCATGGAGATTCTCCAGACAAGAACACTGGAGTGGTTGCCATGCCCTCCTCCAGGGGAACTTTCCAACCCAGGGATCAAACCCAGGTCTCTAACATTTCAGGCAGATTCTTTACCAGCTGAGCTACTAGGGAAGCATATATATGTTTTTGAAATAAAAAATACAGCGCTATGTCTTTTGGGAATTTAAAAATATTTATTGAAATCACAGTGTGGGGTTGCAGACATGACTGAGCAATTAACACTTTCACTTTCATTGTAATCTCATTCCTCTTTTCATTTATAAGATGAATAATAAACTCAACTCACAGACATCTAAGCCCAGCTAATCAGTCAAAACGGTTTTATTACCAAGCATATCTGTGCCCAGTTGCGTCTTAGACCCTACATGGGCTTAGGAAAATAACCAGGGGCATTGCCCACCATCTCAGAGCACTTATAATTTAATAAGTAGTTAATATTTATTGAAAACTGGAGTAGCTATATGAATTCAGACAAAGCTGACTTCAGAACGAGGAAGATTATCAGGGAGAAATAGAGCATTCAATAATGATAAAGGGGTCAGTTCTCCAAGAAAACATCACAATCCTAAACATGTATACACCTAACCAAAGAGCAAATATATAAAGCAAAAAGTAACAGAAGGGAAAGGAGAAATAAGCAATCCACTCTTAGACACTCCAAAACTCCTTTGCCAATAATTGAGAAATCAAGCAGACATAAGGCCAGTAAAGACATACTTGGCCTAAATAGCACCATCAATCAATCTGACCTAATTGACATTTACAGAATACTCCATCCAACAACAGTAGAATGCACATTCTTCTCAAGCTTGCATAGAATATTATCCAATATAGACCAAACTTGGACTATATAACACCTTTCAGCAAATTTAAAGTTACAAAAAACATACAAAATATGTTCTCAGACTACAGTAAAATTAAACTTGAAACTGATAGCAAAATATGGCTGGAAAATCTCTAAATATTTGGACAGTAAACAACACACCACTAAATAATACATATGTAAAAGAACAATTCTCTAGACAAATTTTAAAATATTTTAAACTGAATGAAAATGAAAATTGAACTTATCAAACTTTGTGGGATTCTTAGTGCTTAGGGGAAAATTATTGTAATAAATGTATATATTTGAAAAGAAAAAAGATCTAAAATTAATAAATTAAAATTACATATAAGGAAACTAGAAAAATGAAGCCTAAGAGAAGAAGAAAAAATAGAGCAGAAATCAATGACATTGGAAACAGAATAATAATAGAGAAAATCAATGGACTCAAAAGTTGGTTCTTTGAAAATAGTAATAAAGTAGATAACTCTGTAACCATGTTAAACAAGAAAAAGAACAGATATAAATTACCAATACTAGAAATGAAGGAGGTGACCTCACTACTGATCACATTGACATTAATAAAAGGATAGTGGAGAAATAATATGAAAAACTTTACCCTGGCAAATTTTATAACTTAGATGAAACTGACCAATTCCTTGAAAGACGTAATCTAGTAAAATTCACAGAAGGAGAAATAGACAATCTAAATAGATCTATATTTGTTAAATAAATTGATCAATAATTAATAACCTTCCAAACACAAAAACATCATGTTCAGAAAACATTCCAATTGTTTATATGAGGCTAGTAATACTCTAATACCAAAACCAGACAAAAGACATTATAAGAAAACTACCAATTAATGTCTCTCATGAACACATACAAAGGTCATCAAAATTTTAACAAACTGCATCCAACAATATACAAAATGAGACAAGTAGGATTTATTACAGGTATTCAAGGTTGACTCAACATTAGGCAATCAATTAATATAATTCACTATATGTTAGTCACTCAGTCCTGTCTGACTCTTTGCAACCCCATGGAGTGTCGCCTGCCAGGCTCCTCTGTCCATGAATTCTCCAGGCAAGAACACTGGAGTGGGTGGCCATTCCCTTCACCATGGGATCATCTCAACCCAGGGATTTAAACCAGGTATCCCACACTGCAGGGAAATTCTTTACTGTCTGAGCCACCAGGGAAGCCCATAATTCACTATATCAATAGGCTAAAGAAAAATCTATTATTACATTAGCTGTCACAGAAATATCATTTAACAAAATCCAACATCTATCCAAGACAAAAACTCTGACCAAATTAGGAATAGAGAATAGTTTCCTTAACTTGATAAAGAATGTCTACAAAATACCCACAGCTAACATTTTTTGGTAAGAGACTGGACACCTCCCCTAAGACTGGTAACAAAGTAAGAATGTTCTCTCTCACCACTCTATTTCACACTGTACTGAAAGATCCTTCTAATATAACAGGGCAAGAAAAGGAATAAAAACTATACAGATTGGAAAGGAATAATACAGCACTTAATTAATATATTACATGATTATCCATTTGTTTATGTAGAAATTTTTAAAAACTGACAAAAAATTAGAATAAACAAGTGTAGCAAAGTTGCAGAATATAGGACAATGTACACTAGTCAGTTGCTTTCATTTTTAACAGCAAAGAACAATAGGAACTTGCAATTAAAAAAAAAAAAGCACAAAAATAAAGTAGGTATAAATCTAACAAAATCTGTACATGATCTATATGCAGAAAACTGCAAAACACAGATGAATCAAAGAGCTAAATAAAGAGCTAAATGTGTTCACGTATTAAAAGATTCAATATTGTTAAGATGTCAATTCCTCTCAACTTGAACAAAGTTGGAGCACTCACAATAGCCAATGTCAAGACTTGCTCTAAAGCTATAGTAATCAGAACAATGTATTATTGGTGAAAGAATATACATATACATCAATGAAACAGTATAGAGAGTCTGAAATTACCAACACAAATACAGTCAATTGATTTTGACAAGGCAAAATGCAAGTGCAAAATCCGTGTCACCATGAATGGCATGCAATGTCCTCCTCCTTCAGGCTATGAATATATGTGACTGATCAACTCCTGTTGATCTCATTTGTCCAGTGTCAAGTGTCATGTATTGGGTCATTCCCATAATTTAGGGTAGGAATCCCTCTCTCTTATCAATGCAGTGAATATGCAGTGCTTAAATTGGTACCACACTAATGTTCAGTTCAGTTCAGTTCAGTTGCTCAGTCGTGTCCGACTCTTTACGACCCCATGGACTGCAGCACGCCAGGCCTCCCGGTCCATCACCAACTCACGGAGCTTGCTCAAATTCATGTCCATTGAGTCGGTGATGCCATCCAACCATCTCATCCTCTGTTGTCCCCTTCTCTTGCCTTCAATCTTCCCCAGCATCAGGCTCTTTTCAAATGAGTCAGCTCTTTGCATCAGGAGGCCAAAGTATTGGAGTTTCAGCTTCAACAACAGTCCTTCCAATGAATATTCAGGACTGACTGATTTCCTTTAGGATGGACTGGTTGGATCTCCTTGCTGTTCAAGGGACTCTCAAGATTCTTCTCCAAGACCACAGTTTGAAAGCATCAGTTCTTTGGTGCTCAGCTTTCCTTATAGTCCAACTCTCACATCCATACATGACTACTGGAAAAACCATAGCCTTGACTAGATGGACCTTTGTTGGCAAAGTAATGTCTCTGCTACACTAATGTAAGATGTTAAAAATTAGATAAACTGGATGTGGGATATATGGGAACTATGTAGTATACTTTCAACTTTTCTGTAAATCTAAAACTATTCTAAAATAGGAAGCTGACTGGAAAAAATAAAAGCACTTCAATATCTTTCTCAATATTTTGCAACCGCATTTCCTAAACTGCCTGGGGTCACATGGCTAATAAACGTGAGTGTTGGGATTCACATTCAGACAATCCACGCCCATGCGAATGACAATGATGCTTAGTGATCAAGAGGACAAATGTTGGAGCTGGACTGCATGGATACTAATTCTGACACCTCCAGTTATGTGCTGTGTAATTCCAGGAAGGTTAGGAAATGTGTTCTTTGGTTCCTGTCTGAAAAATGGTTACACCTATCTCATGGGATTAAATGAGCTGAATAAAATAAAATGCTGTTCACTACCTGACATGGAATAAACAATAAATGTCAGTTATAATCATTACTGAATAAACAAAATAGAATGAACAAACCAAAGCACAAAAGGGAGTTACACATCCAAGGGGACAGTCTTGAGTTGCAAATGATTGTTTTAGACTAAATCTAAGTGACTCTCTGTTGTACAGACAGTGCTCTTGTCCATCATTATCACCCATATTGAGGCCATCAGAAAAGCTGCCTATTCTAATACACTCAACTGAAACAACTTATGTTTGGGTACATGTGTTAAGAGGACGAAAAGTCCTTGTGTTCATCTGTCACTAAATACACACTTTAACCTAAGATAAGTAAGTCATTTAACTTTTCTGAACTTCATTTTATACTTCAGTAAAATGGAAAAAAAAAGAGTCTTACAATAAGTGTTACTGGGTAAAGAATTCAAAGCCTGGAGTCACACTTGCTCTGTTTGAAGGCCAGGTGCCACGGTTTCTGACTAGGTGACTTTGGGCAAGTTACTGAAATCATTAAAAAAAAACAAAGAAACACTTTTGGCTTTGCTGAACCTCTCAATTGCTTCTTTTCTTTCTACTTAATTAATTACTCCTCTTAGCTATATCGTATCTTTTCTTTTTGGTTTGATTTTATCTCATTTTTTAATCGAAAATTTGTATTTAATTTCTTTCTTCTATTAAATGTATCTGTTACGCTTTCTTCTTATAATTTAATTTTTTTCCTATGAGATGTATCTAAGTTACACAATTTTTTCTAAAAATAATATTAGCTGCAGCAGATAATTTTAAATATATAATATTGATTTTATTTTGTTCTAAATATTGTAGGACACTCAGTTTATCATTTTTGACAGAAATATTAACCAGTGAGAAGTGTTCTCTTTAATTTCTAAATATAGATTTGGGGGAAATATTTTATTTCATTGGAACTGGATAACACAATCTGTATGACAAGGACTGACTGATGTTTGTTAAGATATGTTTTGTGACTTTATATATGACTTATTTTAATGAATAATCCATACTTAGTTACTATTTAAATTCCTCCATGCATGCTTATCTGAAAGCCTGAAGCTAATTACCATTACTGTTCTTCATCTGATCAAAACAAGTGTATCTTAACTGTGATCACAGCTCTCCATTTTTGATGTTATGAATGCACAGTATTTAATTCTTACATTGAAACATCCCCATATTAGCCATTATTATTGTTGTTGCTATTTTACATTGAGCTCCTATTTAGATTTAACAGTTTCTTAGTCCATCACTATTTCTTGGGGTCCCACACTTTTCCAAATCACACCTTTATTTTAGGTTCAGTTTCCCTCTTGGTTCAATTTTCATCATAGTGACATATACTTTTTACTGCTCACTGTTACTGTTGTTGAAAAGCTTGCAGTTAGCCGAACTGTTGATTATTTGTAATTTAAAAATTCTTGTTGCCTTGAAGAATGCTTTTTTCTGGGATCTTTTAAAGGTTTTCTATGATGTATATTAGTACAAACTATGGTGTGTGTATATGTGTGTGTGTGTGTGTGTGTGTGTGTGTATTTATTTATTTATTTATTTATATTAGCCCAACTCAGGCCTTGTTGGGCTAAAGTATATACATGAAATATATCTCTTACTAGGCATTATCTCTTTGAGGGCTGACTCTTCTCCATTTTTTCTAGTTTTTCCTCTAGAATTAATCCTTATTGAGTTAAAGACTATGACAGAATTTTTAATCCCTCCACTCTGCATGTGTCTTAAATTCTCTTTCATATTTTTCATCTCTTTCTCTCTCTATGCTGTATTCTTGGTGATTTCCGCAGATGAAATTTCTAGTTCACTAATTTTTCTGGTGGTTTTTAAGACACATTCATTGACATTTTCATTTCCACAGTTATGTTTTTCATTTCTAAAAAATGAGATGAAATGTGCTTACAATATGCCTTTTCTTATTCCACCATGTTCTATTCTTTTATTACGATTTCCATTTCACATTTTACTTTCCCAATATATTTTGTATAATGATTTTACAGTGTCTTTCAGATTGTCCTATTACTGAAGTTCTTTGAATATTATTACTTCTTTCTGTTGTGTCTTTTTCAGAGATATATTTACCTTGGTATAATTTATTTTCTGACCCTGAAAGAGATGTTTCTTTTTCCCCTTTGGAAACCCACACACCTGGGATCATATTATTCCATTTGTTTGTATCTACAGGGGTTTCCCTGGTGGCTCAACTGGTAAAGAATCCTCCTGCAATGCGGGAGACCTGGTTTTGATCCCTGGTTTGGGAAAATCCCCACTCTAGTATTCTGGCCTGGAGAATTCCATGGACTGTATAGTCCATGGATTCGCAAAAAGTTGGACACGACTGAGCGACTTTCACTTTCACAAGTAACTATCCAGAACCAGTCTTGGCTTGGTATATCTGCATTGTGTAGGGTGTATAAATTCAGACTCTGCAATTTCATGTGGTATAAACTGGTGTGTATTTTTCATGGAAGACATTTCCTTTTTAACTACTAAGAGTTTCAGACAAAGACACTGGGCCCAGTAGGCAGAATTTTATAATTCTCTTTCACAAGTGTAGGCAATATTTCCAGAATCCCAACTTCATTAAGGGTCACATTTCACCTTACTACAGGCAAGTCTAAAACCTGGTCTCCATTCAACAGGAGGCATTAGAATCTCACAACCATAATCTCTAGCTATAATAAAAGCTTCCATTATATGCATCTATAAAATGTTAAGTAACACAATGTAAAGTACCTATTTAGAAGGAAAGGGGCCACTTTGACATATTCTGGTCCCCTGACCTGCTTTCTATTTTCTTTCTCTAAGAGGAAAATCAAAACACAAGAGGGCAAAAATTAAAAACAAAGGCCAGTGAGAGCAGCTAACCTGTATGAGCTATTCCCTGGTAACAAAATTGCTTTACAAGGATTATTGAACAGAGTTTCCTGATCAATAATACAATCATTAGTCATATGTGGTGTGGCTAGTGTGAATTGAGATAAGCTGTAAATTTATAATGCATACTGAATTTTAGAAGCAAAAGAAAAGAATGTAGAATATCTCAGTATTTTTATATTGATTACATATTGAGATGACTCTCTAGGATATATTGAGCTACATAAGATATATTGTTAAAATTAATAGCATATGTTTCATTTTGTGATTAGTCACACTAAACTGTGAAAAATTCTGAAAGAGATGGGAATACCAGACCACCTGACCTTCCTCTTGAGAAACCGGTATGCAGGTCAGGAAGTAACAGTTAAAACTGGACATGGAACAACAGACTGGTTCCAAATAGGTAAAAGAATACATCAAGGCTGTATATTGTCACCCTGCTTATTTAACATACATGCAGAGTACATCATGAGAAATGCTGGGCTGGAGGAAGCACAAGCTGGAATCCAGATTGCTGGGAGAAATATCAATAACCTCAGATATGCAGATGACACCACCCTTATGGCAGAAAGTGAAGAAGAACTAAAGAGCGTCTTGATGAAAGTGAAAGAGGAGAGTGAAAAAGTTGGCTGAAAGCTCAACGTTCAGAAAACTAAGATCGTGGCATCCGGTCCCATCACTTCATGGCAGATAGATGGGGAAACAGTGGCTGACTTTATTTTTGGGGGGCTCCAAAATCACTGATGATGGTGATTGCAGCAATGAAATTAACAGGCACTTACTACTTGGAAGGACAGTTATGACCAACCTAGACAGCATATTAAAAAGCAGAGACATTACTTTGCCAACAAAGGTCTGTATAGTCAAGGCTATGGTTTTTCCAGTGGTCGTGTATGGATGTGAGAGTTGGACTATAAAGAAAGCTGAGCACCAAAGAATTGATGCTTTTGAACTGTGGTGTTGGAGAATACTCTTGAGAGTCCCTTGGACAGCACAGAGATCAAACCAGTCCATTCTAAAGATCAGTCCTGGGTGTTCATTGGAAGTACTGATATTGAAGCTGAAGCTCCAATACTTTGGCCACCTCATGCGAAGAGTTGACTCATTGGAAAAGATCCTGATGCTGGGAAAGATTGAGGGTATTAGGAGAAGGGGACGATGGAGGATGAGATGGTTGGATGGCATCACCAACACAATGGACATGGGTTTGGGTGGACTCCAGGAGTTGGTGATGGACAGGGAGGCCTGCCATGCTGCGGTTGCAAAGAGTCGGACATAACTGAGTGACTGAACTGAAAACAAAAAAGTACATATATGAACACTCATTCTATTTTATTGGACATTGTTTTATATTTAGACACCAAATTCAATTTGAAAGAAAAAATCAGATATGAGTGGAGGTTCTAGTCCAGAGGTAAATAAATGCTCTTACATAGAGAAGATAATTTCCTAGGCTTAACAAGAACACTATTCTCACCATGCTCTTATGTAGGAGTAGAGCTATTGACTTCCTCCATGTTAATCCTTTTAGTGTCAAGATATTTTGTAATATTGGAGTAGAATGTCCTCTTTGGGGATTTTACAATGGTACTTTTTCTTTCTATAACCCCAGCATGTTAGCAAGGGATAGGTTGTTGAGTGTGGGGTAACTAAAGCCCCATCCCAATAATCTCAATTAGCCATTAACGAAGTTATCCTAAATAACCTTTCATTCTATACAAAAACAATGACCTTACCACATAAGATGGACTTAAGACTTAACCTCTAATAGTTGATTCTCAGTCCTTATTTTTTTTGGACCAAATATCAATATTTGTCACAGATGATCATTTTCTCCCTTTGAAATGCTTTAATTACCTTCTCAATGTTCTTTTCTAGTTCCTTTTGTGTCTCCCCACCTAATACTTAAAGTAATCAAGCCCAGTCCTAGATTCTCTTTTATTCATACTTAGTTTCTAGGTAATCTTATTCAATTACACGGCTTTACATATTATCTCCATGCTGATGGCTCCAAAATTTATATCTCCTGCCCAGAATCTCAGTTGAATTCCAGAGCTACATCCTACTGCTTACTCAGTATCTCCACTTGGAAATATCTCCACTTGCCCAATAGGCACCTCAAATTTAACATGCTCCCAGACAAATCTCCAATTTCCCACCCCAAATGTGTTCCTCTGGCAGTCTTTTGCATTTCTTTCGTTTGGGACTCCATTAGTTTAGATGATCAGACAATGGATATTATCTTAACTTCTCATTTTTATCCACCCAACATCCATTCCATCAGCATATTCTTTAAAAATTCTCTAAAATCTGATCACCTCTTACTATCTCTACTGTTGGCCCTTAATCTAAATAACGATCCTTTCTGCTTGCAACAGCCTTCTAAACTGACTGGTCTCCATGTTTCTAGTTCTATTTCTATTCAGTTATTCTCAAACACAGCCAGAATTATCCCTTTAAAACAAAGGGCAGAAGAGAACTTTATTCCTGTGTTCAAAACCATGTAATTCCCTTCACATCTCATTTTAACATAAAGCTAAAGTCTTTATGATAGCCTATATGATCCTATATTGTTTCCTTTTATCAACCTTCCTTTGAAATCACCTTCCACCACCCCCCTTGTCTCTCATCAATTTCATTCCAGCAAATCTGGCCTCGCATCTATTTTTCATTCCATCATACCAACCACGGTCCTACTTGAGGTCTTTTGTCCCTTCTGTCTAGATGGTCCCTTCTTCAGATAGTATCATGATTTTTATTTTATCTTCTTTTCTTCAAGTCTATGCTGTAAATGATACCTTCCGTGAAAACAATATTTAAAGTAGAACACATTAACCTCCCCCCAACACACACACTTAACACTACCTATTATCTTTCATTTTCACTTATTTTCTTCATAGTACTGATCCCGAGTTGTCAAATTCTTTATCTCCATGTTTGTTTATTTTCCATAAACCCAAGCAAGATGGCTTATTGTCCTACCAAAATATAAGATCCACGAGGGTAGGAATTCCATTTCCTTTAATTACTTTACTGCTAGTATCTGGAATAGAGTTCAGAACACAGTGAGCACTCAATAAATATTTTTAAGTGAATAAATCAATGAACCTTCTAATCAGCTTTTCTCTAAGCTCCTTCTTTATAGGTGGAGTTGTGGAGTTGCTTCTGCTATTTGATAATAACATCATAAAAATGATCAACACTTAACATTATAGAAAGAAAGAATAGTGATGACAATGATGAGGAGGAAGTGGAGAATTAACTTAAATGCAGGAAAATGTTTGTTGAGTAGGTAAAGGAGACTGTCTTTCCGGTAAAGTTCTTATCTATGGGACTGAATGAATGAGGATAGAAGAAGATAACTTACAGAAAACCATAGTGGAAACCCCACTTTGAGGAAATCCCTTACCTTTTAGCTAAAACAGCCACTTTCAAATCCAAAGCCAACAAAAATCAGATACTGTGACTGTCTGAGTATATTCCTCTGGGTTCTGCTTCTGATCATGAACTCTGACTTTGGTGACAACTGCAATTTATACACTTTGCCTAAATAATGCTCACCCCTCAAAAAAATGTATTTACATCCTACACAATCTCCAAAATCCACAACTGTGACAGCTAATTTTCAAAAGTGACTTGAAATTGTGATTTGAGTACATTAAGGCTCTTGAGCTGGGGAGCTTATCTTGCATTATTTGAATTGGCTCATATATAACCCATGAGTCTCGTAAGAAAGAGTCTGGACGGTCAGAGCTAGAGAAAGATTTGAAGATGATATTCTTCTGGCTTTGAAGATTAAGAAAAGGGGACATGAATCAAAGAATGAAGGCAGCTTCTAGAAGTTGGAAAAGAGAAGGGAATGGCATCTCCCCTGCATCCTTTGGAGAGAGCACAACCTTGCCAACACCATGATTTCCATACAGAGAAAGCCATTTTGGACTTCTGACCCCAAGAAATGTAATACATTTATGTTGTTTAAGCCATTCAGTCTGTGATAATTTCTTATCGAAACAATAGGAAAATAATAGATATTAATATGCACACTTTAGATCACTTTGTTTACCCGATCATTGCTCTCTCAGCTCACTTTTATTTTCCAGTTATTCCAGGAAATCATTCCACTTACTACCATGATTGCCATAATTTGCTCCCATAATTTATTCTGCTTTCTAAGAAAATGTTTTACTTGTACCCATTTATAATTTTACTTCATGTACTTTTCTTCCCTTTTACTCTGGCTGGAAACCCAAATTTACATTCTTTAGAGAAATTAATTTCCTGGACAATCTGATTCTTTAGTGAACACCTTACCTTTAATTTTTGTATTTTAAAAAGCTGATTAGAGTCCAAATTACATCAATTAGAAAGGTAATACACATCTCTAAATGAGAACTGACTGCTTAATTCAATATTTGAAGTTACTGAATAAGGATTAATTGAAAATTGCTAAATGAATAATTTGCTATTTCTGCACTTCATATGTGTTTGTAGATCACTTCAATGTTTAAAATACTTAATACTAAGGTACATGAATACCAGAAATCAATATTTAAAGAGTATACTTTTTTGTATTCGCTCATTCTTTGTAGGTTAAAGAACTTTTCTTTAATGCTACACTTTTACATAAGATTTATAAGTTTTCCGAGGAACAAATAAATATATTTATTGTATCACTTAGGCTTTATGCAATCATCTATAAAAGTATATTTAATACATATTAGAAGAAATAGCTCTGTCATTTAGGATGTTGACTCACAAAATGATTATTTCTCTGCACTAAAATAATGTACTTTTTACATTTCAAATAGCAAATAAATCCTACTAAAGTTTAAAACTCTGAAGTTCTTTTTTATAGAGAGACATAGTTATTGCTTCCTTTATATGATCATTTTCTATATACTATATTTCTACTCTTTCAAATATTTATTCTTTAGAAACTTAAAAGTCACTACTCTGAGAAAAGAATTTTAAGGTAGCAATTATCTCAATCATTACTCTCAATTTCTTTGGAAATTTAATAATGTATTCTTGTTATTATTATCTCAGTATATTTCTCTATATTTATTAATTTGTTTAACTACTAGAGCTATCAAATGCTTTTAATAGCAGACTCAATTATACTGTTTAGTAGAATTCTTAATTTGAGAACATTTTGATCTATTGATAATCCTTTAAAATATTTATAATATCCAATTCCAGTATTTTAGTTGTTTTGTTGATATCTTTAAAGAACCAAAAAAGAAAAAAGTTAAATCAAGCAATAGAGTGTTAGCTAACTGTAGGATAGGAGATGTAGAATTTCAGCACTTAAAGAGGGTTATCTTCATAACTCAGGCAGTAAAATATATATATTTATATATTTAACATTTATTTTAATATATATGATTTATATATACTCCATGGTTCACTAGTAAGACACTTAACTGTTTAACTAAGACTAAACTTTTAAATCCACATTTGATGAATACTAGAGTGGTTTTGCCTGCAGTACTAGGAAACCCTATAATCCTGGAACCCCAAATAAAATATTCATCTTTTGAGTCATGGCAAAATAATTAGGAAAGGCTATGACAGCTTGCTGGATATATATTTACTTTTAATTCTGATTTGTAGAACAGTTAATGACTGTACACAGCAAGGTTATATTTGTTAATTAGACCACATACATATGTAGAGATATCTCCATAGAAGGTTTTCAAGTAATGCTTTCCCATGCAACTCAATAAGTCTTTAGTGATGGCAGTTAACAGTTTACCTGGTTATTGCATCACTTGAGGGCTTCCCAGGTGGCTCAGCCATAAAGAATTTGCCTGCAAATGCAGGAGATACAGGAGATGTGAATTCAGTCCCTAGGTTGGAAAGATCCCCTGGAGGAAAAAAATGGCAAGCCATTACAGTGTTCCTGCCTGAAGAATCCCATGAACAGAGGAGCCTGGCAGGCTACAGAGTTGCAAAGAGTTGGACATGATATAACACGCACGTAGCTGCACCACTTGAGGAAACTTTCATAACTCAGGCCATAAATTTGTCCCTTTTTGCTTGATTAGCATTACTTAATATATATATGTTTATATATATGACATATGTGTTATTGTTATATCTTATATATGTTTATGTATTATATATATATTATCTCTTTTATACATAAACTTGTATATACTTGTATATACATTCAAGTTTATAAATTCTGTGATGCACATTGTAGGACATTTATAAAGATTAATGAAGAGTTAGGTATTTTAAGAAACCAAACCTGAAGCAACACTATTTAGCATTTACAAGACATTTTTCATTTTCAAATTACTTTCACATGAATACTAATTAATCCCAACATTACCATGAAAACATTAAATAAAATTATGATCTATATTTTGTATATAAGAAAAATGAGTTATAAAGACTAAGTTCTTATTTTTTCTATCTCTCACTTTACCCATTTATCACAGATCTACTTAAAAATCAGTCCCTCTTTAAATAAACACATGAACAACCAAACAACAGCAGAACTGCTGAACTCAGATTTCATCTATTTGAAAGATCACCCATGGGAGCCCAATCTACCCCTTCTCCATGAAACCCATCATTCTGTTTGTTCTACCTCCTGCCCATTCCAACCAATTATTCCTATTAATTTAGTACCCTAGAGCTTAACTAATCCAGTTTATAGTACCTTTGTTTATGAACACACCAAGGCCATTAGAGTTAAAGTGATTTAGTTAAAGCTATAGAATCAACAACAGAGTGAAGGTGGACACAAATCTCTATACTATCTGTCTTCTACCAGAAAACTGGCTGTCACATACCAAGCTGGGATTTTTACTATTTTTTATTTCATCACATTTTTTTTCTTGGTCTCCCAGTTAATACCTCTTTATGCCATTTTCTACTTCCATGATACAAAGAAAATTAAGAACATGGTGCCCTGTGAGTAGCTATGAGTAAGGAAAGGGAGAAGTGTCAGTCCTTCCAGGCTGAGCATTATGAACAACATGTGCCAGAGCAAGGGGTAAAAGGACAGCCCTTTACATCTAAAGCATTCACTACTAAACAGAAAGAATACTCTCAAAGTGGAAGCTTGGAGGGTATTAATTTTCATAAGGAAGGTCCATACAACTTGTATGGGCGATGAATAATGCGGCACTTCTTCTAACAAGCCGAGCAGTTGAAATTTTATTTTATAACTTGACATGGCTTCATAACTCAAGGCAGAGGAAAGTGAGAAGCATAATAATGAGTTGGAAAAAAGTATAGATGTAGGTGTGCTAATGAATACAGCTTTAATTGCTAAAATCTTTCAGGCAATAACTGATTTCAGGAAAGAGTATCTGCTTATAATTGACTATTACCTCAATTTACCAACATTAATACAGCCAAAATATGACAACTTAATGCTGATTATGTTCTGAACATGTTGAGAACTATGCTTTCTAGTCTCTGCATGGAGCCTAATTGAAAAATGATTATCTTATTTTCAAGATGTATCATTAACTACAGAATAAAGGACAGTGTGGTACTTTTCTTTCATCCATAATGAACCAACATCCCAAGTCACAAATTTATCTGATTAAAATGATCAAGGTCAAGGTACAAACTACAAATTTCACAGAACAATACAGAACTTTTATTCCTTCCTCTCTTTTTCCATTAATCATATCCTAAAGTCTTTTCTACTATAGAAAATAGAATAGCAATATGAATTTTATTAAAAATAGTTTCATTTCTTCATCATTTTTAATAAAAGAAAAAATCAGCCTGCCAGGTTGAAAGCCTGATGAACAATACAATAGCATATGCTTTTATACTGATTTTTTTCACTCTGACGTATACACACATAGGAAAGGATAAAACAAGATTTATAACTGACTATCTCACTTATTTTCAAGAACTGAGCAAGGGGTTAACATGTGTCCTAGTATTTACTTTCATATGAAGGATATTTTGGTTTGTATTAGTCAAAATTCTAATATGTGCTGTGATAAAACAAATGAACTTCCAAATCTTAATGTAAAGTTCGACAGTGCACGTTTGAATCTGGATTGGTTAATGTTGTCCAGGACAGTCTCTATTCTGGTAACAGATACACCAACTAAAACATACAGTCATTAAGTTCACTGCAGCAGGGGAAGAGAGATGCAGGAAGAGGACCAGCTCATAGCTTCCTCAGTCATATTTTCTCAAACTAGTCCTGTGGTTTCTACCTAACTGCAAAGAAGGCTGCAAAACTAACATGTGATACTGAGAATTACTTAGAGCTCTGCCAAGCAAAATGCTGGTTTGAGTCCAGGTATTTTTTTTTTTTTTTTAATTTTGGGGGGACTAGATTTTATCCACTGGCACAAAACTGACAATACGTCTGCTAAATCTACACAAGACTAGGAAAAAGCAACCCTTACGAGATGAAAAATTCATTTTGAACAAAAGTAGAAAATATCTGGAAACCTGCTTACTCTATCTCTCTTAATCTTACAATTAAACCCACTATTTAAAGTCCTGTGTTATTTTGCATTTCTCCAGTGCTTAATTCATCTTCTGTAAGCCTGGCTAGAAGGGCTGAAAGAGGAAGATCAATAGACTTGGACAAAATTTTAACAGCTTGTTGATATTTCATGTGATGATAACTGAAAGTATTCTTCATTTGCTATGGAATCTTTCCTGCACTATGGCTATAAATGAAGTGACTACTGTGTAATTACCACTTAAGGGATGTCACAGGATTTTCACGAAGGATGGTTATATAGAGTCAGCATCAAAGTATACAGTTAAAGCCAAGATATGGAGAAGAATGGATTACAGCTAGGAGGAAAAGTAAGATAAAGGTCTAGCAGATAGATGATGACGTAGAGTAACTTATCTGGATCAAGGTGAATCAGCAATCCAATTTCAAGTTCATAAATAAACAGAAAAAGAATAGTTCTATAATTGTACAACTGTAGTTCTATAACTACAAAAGCATAGGTGCTTTGTGTATTTTCATTTGCAACTATGTCCAGTATTACTATTGATGGGCATCTGAATGGAGAACTGTTCTAGTGGAAAAAAGAGCCCAAGACATTTTAGTTCATTGACTAAACATCTAGATTAATTACATCAGCACTAATTACATTGTTTAATAGTAGCAGTTTTGCTGCTACTTTCATCTCTCATGTAAATAAAAAATATCTTTACCCCAAAGAATTGGCTGTTAGATCAATTTCATTATGCTAGTCAAGGATTAACCACCTGTCATATTTTTATTACAGAAATATTTTGGATTATAATTATCTGTGATGTTTCATATACTAGTAGGAAAAATGCAAGATTCTCAAGGGAAGTGTTCTGATTTACTTGGCTGCTGCTGAATGAAGTTCATGAAACATTTTATTTTTCAGGGTTGATGGAAGACATGATAGTGCAATGGAGCTTGGAAGAAAAGAAAATCCTAGAGGCATGCCTTTCAAAGCTGTTACAGGCTATGAATTTGAGATTGATCTCAGTATCCTAGATTGAAAATAAAAATCATAACATGTAATTGATTCTGAATGCATCCTTTCATCCTTACACGTACCCTCAGCAGTGGGAGTTTTTATGCCTGTGTCCTAGATTCCAAACCTATCTCATTCTAAGATGGTTTGCCTATACTCTAAATCTTTTCCTTCTGCCTTCATATATGAAGGGATTTGGGGAGTATGTGTTGTTGAAATACCAATGTTTCCAGCCTACATACTAATAGCTTCACTCCAGACTGCACTGATCCAAATAGCAACCAGAGATTAGGAATAGGCTACCCACCCGAGTATTCTTGGGCTTCCTTTGTTAGCTGGTAAAGAATCCACCTGAAATATGGGAGATGTGGGTTCGATCCCTGGGTTGGGAAGATCCCCTGGAGAAGGGAAAGGCTACCCACTCCAGCATTCTGGCCTGGAGAATTCCATGGACTGTATAGTCCACAGGGTCACAGAGTCAGACATGACTGACTGACTTAGTTCCTTCACTTCAAGGAACTAAGAGGCTTCCCCAGTGGTTCAGGGGTAAAGAATCTGCCTTCAATGCAGGAGACGCGAGTTCAATCCTTTCGTCAGGAAGATCTTCTGGAGGAGGAAAAGGCAACCGACTCCAATATTCTTGCCTGAAAAATCCCATGAACAGAGGAACTTGGCAGGCTATAAAACAAAGGGTCACAAAGAGTCTGACATGACTCAGCAACTAAGTACAACAGCACAAGGAACTAAGATACCACATGCAGTGTGGTATGTCCAAAACAAACTATATATAAATACATGTACACACACACACACACAGTCTAGTCCCTAACTGTGAAAGTCTGGAGAATCATCACTTTGGTCAATATGAAAGGAAATCAAGCACTGATGATACACATAATAATAAAAATTGGGAAGCCCATGTACTAATTTACAATGAAAAATTACTCTCACAATTATAAGCTCAATGATCTTGGGCTACTTATTAACCTGCTGAATCTCACCACCCTTTCTTAATAATGAAGAGAAAATCAGGAACTGATGGGCCATGTGCTTGACATCAGCTTCAAGCTTCCTGGACAAGGATGGATCATTACAAAGGTCTCTCACTACCTGAGCCTCTCTTAACCACCAGGTTTCCACTGAGGAAGCCATTGATCTTTTGTTCCCAGCCTAAGGGCTTTGTTTAGAGATTCTGGAAGATTGAGGTTTATCCTCTAGACAAAAATGTGTGTCTCTAACTAGTAAATGATTAACTAAGTTTACTACCAAAAGGCAATCCAAGAAAACCTTTAGTCCTCCAGGGATTGGCCATGATTTTTGGTTTCCCTTCCTTCTTATTCCTGCTTTCTTCTCTTGATCTGTGTTTTAGCCATTCCATATTCCCAGCACCCAGCTAGTCATACACACATTACAGCTCTCAATGTTAGCTGAACTGAATTAAAATAAGTTACAATACATGAAAGTTTATAAAGTTTTACTCTCTTTAATTTTAACAGGTTATCAGGTATGTTGGTGACACTTTGAATTAACAACCACACTTTTACAACTAATGAATCTGGAAGATAATTTTTGTGAATAGAGCCATATTCAGAAGGAAAATAACATTCAACCTACAGAAACTGAAATTAAATTTTTATATTTATATCAGGGAACCAGATGTATTTTTTCCAAAACTAATATTAGGTCAACATACTGGCTGAAATACAAATACAAAAATTGGTTTTACCAGTTGTACCGAGTCATATTTTCCTATTATATACATTTTTCTTACATTTTATTCTACTAAAAGAGTCACAGTATTATTCCTTAATAAGCTTTGTAGTAAAGAAATGATGGTACAACCCACAAAAAGCTACCAATGTTGACCTGTGATCACAGATGTTATGCCACTTAATGCTGAAAGTGTCCAACATTTTTTAAACTGTAATTAATTTTCTGTAGTGCTTCAAATAATATACTCAACTTCTCACTTTTAATTAAGATTCCTTTTCTTGCTCTAAGTTTAAATTATGTTCTGAAAGCAAGTTTTGTCAATTGCTTTTTCATGTGAGAAATATAATTATGAACTAAATTTTGTTATTGTAATATTCATATTTTTAATAATAAAGTTGTGAATAAAAAATGAACAATGATTCTGATACACATTTAAAATGTTTCATTCTATAAGTAGAGTAGATTAAATCTAGAATATACTGATAATGCTTCTGTATCTTGGTTTTCTACTAAAACAAATGAATTTCCTTGGTATTTTACATAGCCAGTTAGCATACTGTAAACAAATCTTTAGGAGCTTAGATATAAGTAGAGAATAAAAACATTATATAAAAATGTTCTATAAATCTTTTCACTAACCTCTGAATGCAATTATTTAAATTGCAAGTATTCAACTACAGATTCATCAAAAAGGATTTAAAAATTTAGAGCAGTCTTTTAAAAAAAATAATAAGTTTAAGACACTGATACTGTATGCCTATTGGGTTATTATAGAAAACAAAGATGCTTAAAAGTGATATTTTCTTTCAGACCAAAAGGTCTTAGAGATATAATGTTTTCTGCAGGAGCGTTCCATTGTCCATTTTCCAGATTCTCAAGTGTTAAGTGGTGATTGCAGCCACAGTAACAATTTCTGAATAGTGCCTTTGTGAAACCTAGAGATTTATCAATTCCGGCTTCATGAAATTTCTTAATTCTGGATTTATGAATCACAGCCACAGGCCTCAGAAGTAGCAGTTACCCTGGTAGGGTAGTGTATTGCTTGAGTATTATTCCTGAGGATCTAATCTGCAATCCTCTTTAATTTTTTCAGCAGTTTCCTAAACAACTACTTCTCTAAATCTCTTCCTTTTGAAAATAACTTACATATCTTTATTTCTGGGATGAACCCTAAAAGACACATTATACATTGTTTTGCTTAATGGATTAGAAAAAAGTCTTTGACATTGAAAGCAATAAAAAAAGAATGAAAGCTGTCTGGACAGAAGATAAGTTTGGCTTACCACTCATTGGCTTCTCAATAGTTTACAATGCTTAGTTGACACAAGATATTATCATGGTATTATCCTAGATCATTTGAGTCAGAATCTGGGCATTAACCCTGAAACCAGGGAAGAATGGTGAACACATGTGGACCTCTCAGTTTCATGTGTTCTTGGTGAAAGGATCAAACAAGTTGTACCAAGTTGTGTCACCATGTACCAATGCTTAGCTCATTGGAGGATTCAGGATTTGAGAAGCTGTCACTGCACTGGGCTGCATGTGACAGCTAAATGAGTGGATAACGGTTCTGCTGTGAAGGGAATGTAGCACTTCTCTTCAACAGGAGAAGGGCCACGTTCCCTGTTAAAATGTTATGAATGGCAACCTAAATAACCATGTTGTCTCTGCTCTGGTTACCTCCAGAACAGGAGAAGGTGTTCTTATTCAACAACATCGCTGATGTTGAATAATAATCTGCTACAGACCTTGGTCTTTCTGGAGCCTTTGAAGGAATGACTAGTGGGGCTCCTGTACAATGGCTATGGGAATAACTGTGTGATTTAAAGACCTTGTATAATGCACTATCTATTCTCAATACCTTTTCTGCCTTTATGGGAAACATCAGATTAAAAATGGAGATACACATCCAAGCAATCTTCTACATTCTTGGCTTCTCAAGATTTTTTCAGAACTGTAGTGGATATCAGAGTCATAGGAGTTAACATAATACATCCCATAAATGGTTATTGGTGTCTTAGACAGACCTAAACACTTGGATTCCTTGTTACTCACTTAGTAGCTGTGATCTGGTTTGAAAAATGGGAACCATAATACATTACTCTGAGGACTGAAAAATTAACAATATAATTAAAGTCCTTGTATGTGGATATTCGGTAAATGTTAGTTCATTCTTTTCTCCCCAATCAACCCCTTGTCACCCTCATAATGGTTTGCAAAAAAAAAAAAAAATGCTTTTGTAAAATGCCAAGATGAGAAACTGGGAACTTTTATAAATACCTGCTTATAGAGTTCCATATAGTTAGAATTTTATATTTAGATTAGAATTCAGAGTATGAAATGGAGACAGAAGGTCTAGAAGTGCTTAGTTAAGTAAGACTTTAGAAGCAAACTTCAGAAATTAATAAAAGTTTTTAGATAATCCATATTTGATCTCTCTATAACCAGGTAACAATTTTAATTATGGGAATAATACACTTATCAATTAATTTTTCCACCCATAAATACTTTATATTCCAATATTTTTGGCAACAATGTGCTAAAAAACCAATTTGATACTTGACTGATAAATGGCCAACCAAGAGACTAGTGTTTAGTTGAAAAGAACTAACCTGAAGCTAGCCAATCAATAGATGTTAATTTGAAAAGTTTCCTGATAACTGTACATATATATATATATTTTTTTTTAATTGTGTGAATTTCTGTCTATATTTATTTGGCAAAAATGTCTTTTCTACTAATGGAATTTCATTCATGCTCAACAGAGAACCTATCAGCCTGTGGAACTTCATTCATGCTCACTAGGTCGTTTGTCGATCTGCAGAGTTCTTTGCTTATTTTTCTACTCCAACAGCATGACTGCACTGCTTTGAAGCGCCCTTATATTGTTCACATCTTCCTGGAGCTTCTGCTAGAGAGTTTCCTCATTCAGAGTGTGCGTTGGGAGCTAGATCCACCTGAGACAGAATTCCTCTTCTTACAGACTTACTAAATCATTGCTTAAACTTGGAGCCTCAGTTTCTCCATATATCTCCAAACATGGGATTAACATTTACTTTATACGGATTCTTAGAAAATTCTAAGATAATGTATGAAAAATATTTTTTGCACATAGGAAGTGCTTAGTAAAAGAACTGTTCTAGTTGATGCTCATGGAGTCTCACATCTGAGGCTGGTCCTGCTTAGGGAATCACCAACCATTCCCCCATTGGAAATGCTAAGATGAACTCAAGACATGAGGTCGTAGACTTCCTACAAATATTCAGTTTCTTTACCGATCAGTAGAGTTTTTTATTAGTTTCAAAAAATCAAAAAAAGAGGAAAAAAGAGAATTAGAATTCCTACCAAAACTGGGAAAGGACAGATATGCATAGTTTGGTGTTAGCTCCTCAATTCAATCTTTTTTTTGAAGGGCAAGGTAAGAATTATCATGTATCCCTACAAGTTCATTGTGTTGAGCAGCAGATGAAGCTCTGTCTTCTTTCCAACAGAACTTGTGCAGATACCTGTAATTTTGTATGCACAAAAAACAACATTCCTGAAAGCTAGCCTTTAAGTAGAAAAGGTAACAGAGCATGGAATAGATACTGGAAAACTAACTGGGAATTGATCCTATTCTAAACTTCTGACTTGCCTAAGAGAGGCAGAATTTACACCTATATTTTTAAATTTAATTGACTGTCAACCCTACATCAGTATTATCTTTTAATTATTCTGCGTGAGAAATCTTACTGACTTGCCTACATTTTGAAATAGTGCTGTAAAGATTACACTGAGCACTAATTTAACCTCCCTTTAGCTAGATCTATTTGGATGTTCACCAAAGGCCATTCAACAGCATAAGTGACATTTATTAATGTTTAACATTAGAAGCCATTATATTTCATGTTAAACATATTATCATAAAGATTACAATTACGTTTTCATAACAACACACCTAAAGCTTCAAAAGCCTTTATGTCACATGTTATATCATTAGACATTTCAAAGAAAGAAAGTTATTTTAAAAGCTTTGCATTTCTCATTATGTTTATTTTCCTAAAAACTTACTAGGACTACACCGTATTTCAGAATTTCATGAATAATGAAGGCAGATTTCAAGGAACATCAGAGTTATGATGGCATCCTTAACTTGACATTCAAAGAAAAATCTGAAAGTACATGCATGGCTGGTTTTATCCAGAACTGCACCTAATTTAAACTCAACTCTTTATTTTCCCCTGAAGTGTCTGCTGTATTTGATATATCTTTAGTTTCCATAAGCTGTTTACACCTGCTTAATATCGAGGGCATTACATACTCAGAATAATTTAAGCCAATTTGATGAACTGATTTGAATAACAATAAAGAAAAGTAAGCCAGCAGAATCAGAAAAGCATGGCATTTTAGAGCAGAAAGAGCAGAAAGAACCATTAGAATTCATTCTCTTCCCTTATCTCTCTCTCTCCTTAATCTCAAAGGTAAATCCTATGCCAAGATCCTATTGTTAGTGGCAGAGTCTAGTCTAGAACCAATGGCTCTCAATTCTTAGATGAATGCTCTTTCTATAGCGTCATGTTGCCAAATAGGCAAAGCAAAGTGCTATTTCTACTCATCATGCTGTAACAATTCTAAACTGTGATGTGGAAATGACTGACTATTGCACTAAACATAAGGATATCACAATTAAGTATTCTATTTTCATTGTTCTTTTGGTTAATTAAGATTGAGTGCTGTACCACAACCTACAGCCTTAAAGTCCTGTAATAATATTAGTGTCCACTGTCATCTGCCTATGGTTTTCCCTCAGCTACTATAATCATCCAACAGCCTAGGTATTCATCAGTCAACTTTGAAAACTTGGGTAGATTTGACCTGATAGAGTCCTAATTCTTTCTGTTCAAAAAGTGCAGAGGCATACAAGGAAGTGTACACCTAATTTATATCCAACTGGGCTACAACTGTGAAGTCTGCAGGGAGCAGATTCTGGGCTCCCTGGAAGGTGAGCTATTTTACATTGAAAGTAATGACTGACTGGCTTTTTTGAAGGTGGAAAAATGCTTTAGACACTCATCTCCAATTTTTACTTGAGCAGCTGCTGGAACCACTGAAGCCTAAGAGTATACATACTATCTGCCATGGTCCACAAACTCAGATTTCCCATGGAAAGCCTTCCTCTTATGAAGAGAAAAGAGAAGTACAAAACAAAAGAGAAAAAGCCAAGAAGAAAGATTGGGTCATAACCACAAAAAGAAGTGATCAAGTCAGGGCAAAGGGAATTATATGTGGTTTGGAAGATCAGTAACGTTATTCACTGCTGCTGTTTATTGCTTTTCTTTTGTGCCAGATATGTTCTTTTATTCTAAAGCTAGTGCCCTGTAGTGTCAAATGGATAAATCAATACCATCCCTTTTAATATCCTCTGACTTTCCATTTTAAGCAACATTTTGAAGCCATTTCTCTCCTACAGTGTATTCTGTCAACCAATAATTGTTACTATGTGACCAGGAAAATGCATTCGTTTTGTTCAATGAAAAAAAAAAAAGAAAATCTATGATATTTTCACATATATGACATGAAACTAGATCTTACTATTCTCAGGGATAAGAGGGAGAGGGCAAAGCTAATATAACTTTCTATAAAGCAACAACACATTTTAATAAATATACCAGGCAGGCATACATCTGAATGATTAGATACTTTCAAACATTTGCTACTGCTCAGAAGCTTTTGAATTTTTTTCTCTTGACCTACATTTCCAGGGGAAGTTTATAAATCTCTGAAGAAATTTAGTTTCATTTATTTAAAGATTTCCTTCTCTTTGGGCCCACAGGGCTAATAATCATATTTATTCCCTAATAACCCTTTTCTCAACACTTAGTACAAAATATAATTAGGCTATTTTAAAAAATCAAATACAAATTCATTTTCAAAGAACAAAAATCTGGAACTTGATTCTGAAATAATTGTGAAAGAACATGAGTCACATCCTAAAAACAACGTTAAAACAGAGATTCTAAATTGATGATTATTATTTGAAACAATAAAGTTAAATTTGAAACAGATGTATAATATACAGCTGTTGCAATATATTGGTTTAAAATACAGTTGGACCTTCTATCTCTGGTCCTATGCCCACATGTCTACCTACAGTTCAACTTACCATCCCACCACAGAGGCCTATATTGCTTAAAGATATTCTGAGTACTTAATCATGTTCTTGATTACCTTAAACTCAGGAGAATTTCACTTCATTGTTAGAAGATGATTTTAGCTTTATGGTATTCCACAGATTGATTCCACTCTTAATTCTTACCATATGCTTAGAACCATACCTTCATGACACAAATTATGAGTAATTAGCCTACACAAATATTGCTTTGTTGAATAAGAACACATATTTTTCCACAAGCTTTAAAAGTACTTATTTTTTGCTTAAGAATTAAAATAATTTTTCCTTATGAAGTATCCCCATGAAATTTCTGCCCCAATTCTAGGCTTTTTAATAGATATGTGGTCACCTGCTTCTCTCCAACAGTTAACTCTGACCACAGTCTTACATGAGATTGTATAATTAGGGCAAAGGGTCATTGACTCTGCATAGCTGTACCCTTTTTATTGTGCTGGTAAATGTTCTTCTTAAAAGGAGAGAGATCCCTAACATTTAAGAGCCTGCTTGTATTTGGTTTTGCATGAAAGATAATTTAGTATAACAGAGAATTTTAAAAAATATATTAGAAGCTTTACATTTTTATTCTTGACAATGCTTATTTTTAACATAGTTTAGTTATACTAACTTACAGTGCTTAAATATGTAGAAACATCATTGCATGTTATACCTCAATCAGCTCTTCCATAAAAGTAATCTCTTTCCTATCTTAAACCTATGATTTTCATTTTATTCCCTTTTTATGGAAGAGTTTTTTAGTTTTATTGATTTCTGTCTTTTACTTGGTTTATATACACTGATATTTCTTTTGGCTTCAGATAAATTTAAAATATTTGCTAATAAAACAAATGACAAAGTGTGTTATTGGGAGAGAAATTTAATTTTAACTATCCTCCATTTCATTTTGAAACTTCTAAAACTGGTTATTGAAGTCCCTTCCTCATGTCACCTTATATAAGGGAAAAAGTATTCACCATTTATATCTGCGCTCATACCTGCCTCAAAAATTAATTCAAATATACAATAAATATTAAGAACAGAAAAAACAGAACTTCATCAATAAATGGAAATGATTATTTTTCTCATATTTACAAAGCATAGTCAATTCAATCATGGTTGCTTAGACTCATTAACTATATGCAATCATTATGCTCAGTAGAATATTAAAATAAACTCCATTTTTTTATCCTTTAAACATTTGAAAATTTTCCAATATTTTTTGTTTCAATTCCACTCATTTTCCTCATATACTTTTGAGTCTGTAATACCCAAAGGACAATGCATGCTGCCTTAAGAAGGTACACTTAACACTCAAACAATTTCATCTAACTTCAAATGGGTGCTGCTAGCTTAGTGATTCTGAAATTGTTTTTTCTATACTATCAAGGTAATAGGAGTCCCATTTGATGGATGTTCTAAACTCTTTAGAGTTCTTTATCTACATTTTTCTTGGTTAGGCTTTATCACATTCCAGATTACAACAGTTTTGTTTCATCTTTATTTACTCATTTCTCATGAAGTTCCATTACCTAAAACCTATATAGCCTGAAATCTAATTGTTGAAAGTGTCATTTTTAGTATTCATTATTTAAAAATCAAAAATTAAGTTTCACTTTAGGACACCAGTATACTCTTAAGACATTTGCTGCCTCCCAATAAATTGTACAGTTAGCTAAATACATAAATGCATAAGTCTTAAATAAAAACTAAATACATAAGTACATTTAGGTACAAAGTTAGGTCTTTAATAGATATGAATCAGGTGACTGGCTTTTATTCTACAAAAAATATAGAGTCCGTTCCTAAGGATCTTTTCCACATAATTCAATTTGAAACAATGATGAACTGATGTCATGAGAGTGTGTGTGTGTGTGTGTGTGTGTGTGTGTGTCGCTCAGTCATGTCCGACTCTTTGCAACCTATAGACTGTAGCCCACCAAGCTATTCTGTCCATGGGATTCTCCAGGCAAGAATACTGGAGTGGGTTGCCATTCCCTTCTCCAAGGGATCTTCCCAACCCAGGGATCGAACCTGGGTGTCCCACATTGCAGGCAGATTCTTTACCATCTGAGCCACCAGGGAAGATCCTAAAAAATTGTACAGTTAGCAACTAAATATATAAGTACATTTGGGTACAAGGTTAGGTCTTTAATAGATAAGAATCAAATGACTGGCTTTTATTCTACAGCAAATATAGAGTCAGTTCCTAAGGATCCTTTCTACATAATTGCATTTGGAAGATGATCAACTGATCTCATGAGTGTGTGTGTGTGTGTGTGTACTCATGTATGTGTGGGCCTGTGAGTATAAGAAAGCACTTAGGCTCACTGTTTGCTGAACAGTCTTGTCTCCGTAACCAAGTCCTGCCTTCCATGCCTAGAGACATAGATTTAAAACATAGATTTTGAGGAATTATGTTCGGAGATAAAGTTCTGGGAAGACAAAATAAAAATGATAAAAGCAGTCAACCCTTGTTTATGGGGCAGAGAACAGACTGATGGGATTTTATATTATATGCCTCAATAATTAAGGCCCGGTAGAGAGTTAGACTGACAACCTCTCTCCCATGTTTAGATTAGAAATCAGCCAGTAGCCAGGTCCAGATGTCCTTCAGAAGGAGGTAAAGAACCTAAACTGTTCACAATAAGATTTGGACGAGTACATTTGTGTGCATAGAGAGGATGGAGTCTCTGTAGCCCTCACCCCAGAACTCTCTCTTACTCACTAGGCACCAAGGAAATACAGCTCTAAGACTTTGTTCCTTTCTTACTAGTTGTAGTTGGTGATGACGGAGTAATGTGGCGGTAGTAAACAGAATTACTAAGTCTCCCCTTATAAAAAAGTTAAACCACCCAAATATAGTTAGAAGTTAATAATTTTGTTTCCATGACCTATTCCTGTTAGTAAATTAAACAAGAGGTATCATATTAATGAATACATGAATAAAGGCAGAGACAAGCTCCACAGTAATATATGTTCTTATTATGGTTCTGGATACATGAAAACCAATGAGAATTACTTGACCCAAAGAATATGTAACGAATGTCACTCCATACTCAAACTCAATAGATATACTGGATGCACACATAAATTCCTAAACAACAGCTGAATTTTTCATACTATTGACACATCTTTGCTGCACACTCTTTGTAAATATCTGAACATTTCATTAAAAGATCTACTGAGTGAAGCTGGTGAATTGTCCAGATCCAGTTCATCAGTGTAAAGCAATCATAGATAATATAAATCAGAATCACATCTGTCTTAGATGCTTTTTTTTTTTCACTTTTATGCCAAGTTAAGAGCATTGTTAGTGAATGGTATTATTGGATATTAGGAGTACTGGCTACAAATCCAAATTGTTTGATCATAATATTCAGATTCATTAAGTTTCTAATCATCTCCTTTATAGGAGCTATTCAAGGATTTCTAATTGAATTTATGACCTTGTACAAAAATCATATCACAAACCCCTTTATGTTTACTCATATAAGCCTAGTTATTTTACTCCTATATTTATTTTTCCATCATAGTATTTCTTGGGTACTCTAAAAGGAGATGACTTATTTAAGAAGTTAATGAACTAATGCAAAACTTACTTCTGTTATCTTTACATTTAATTACAAGTTCTTATTTATGTCATCACCTTAGCAAGGACTACAAGTATTGTTGAATGTCAGCCTCTTATCTATTTTCCTCAGCTTTTAAATATAATAAAGTACCTGGATTCTTTATTTAGTATTATAGATCTCCTTTCTTTCATGTCACAAAAGATAAATTCACATGTCTATACTGACAACATCACAGCTTTGAAAATGCATCCACTCGTTTCCTTATAAATAGTTTAGTCACTTACTTTAATCTGTCTTCCTCTGCCCATCACTCTAATGTCAAACTTACAAGCTTAAGAATGCACTTTTCTCTACTCCTAGTTTTAAATCAAGAGTCCAAAAATCTATCCATTTAACTAACACACACTGACAGAAGTAGCATTTGGACTGACAGGATGTCAATCGATAAGCATTTGCATCTAGGAATATCTGATAGTGGTGCCATGGCGTTTTTGTTTTGATGAGCATTTAGTACTAACAATGGCAAGGGTCTACCCTTCCTAAGATGTGTGTAGGCTAAATGGATGCTGAATTATCCATTTTATTTCTTTGTGTGTTTTCATTTTTGCAGTATAATCATCCTTAATGCATACCTTCTACATAGTTCTGGTAGTTCAATCCCAGAAACTATATATATGGTTTATTTGTTTCATCTATTCCAGCCAAGTTTTTCTTTCTTTAATATCAACCTTCCAGAGTCTGCATCTTTGAGTTTATTACAGTTTAAAACAAAACTAAAGCAAAAGGAGGACCTCCCTGGTGACTGAGTGGTAAAGAATCTGCCTACTAATGCAGTAGACTCAGATTCAAACTCTGGGCCAGGAAGGTCCCCTGGAAAAGGAAATGGCAACTCATAACTCCAGTATTCTTTCCTGGGAAATCCCATGGGCAGGGAAGCATGATGGGCTATAGTCCATGGGATTGCAAAGAGTCGGACAAGACTTAGCAACTTAACAACAACTAAACAAAAGAAGGAATATACACAACACCCACAGATCAGAGTTTCTAGAGAGACCGGAAAATTTCCAAAAGTCATAGAATCTACCTTGAAAGAAACTGACTTTGATACGTATTTATAACCTAGTATCTGGCTTGAAAAGTTCTTGAGTTGTCCTAAAGTAAACAGAAGATTATCAAATCAGGTACTAAAAAGTTGATTTGTGAACTTTATCATTTTACCAATTCCTCTCTTTTGAAGTAGCACCAGCTCATAATCAGGGATTGTTGTGAATTTCTATAGGCTAGGTACAAGACATTTCTGCCCAACACTCAATGTCATCACTTTCTCAGAGTTACAGAACATTTTTTACTTTCTGATGCATAATTTCCTTTTCACTTGTAAGACCTCTCTGCTGCAAACTGGTGATGATATTGGGAGTTACTGTGTAGACTCTAGCTACAAAATAGCTAGTTCAGCTAATGAACTGAATTTGCATTCTTTGTCTCCCTGTGTGGAGTTCCACCCAAAACACTGAAATCATCAACATCATGGATTAGAACTAATATTTCTCAATATTAACTTGAGAACTAAGTTAGGTATTATAGCTTGAAAATCACGTCTCTTCTGGATCTGACATCATCATAAATCACACAACTGCAGGTATAAGCTTTTGCACTTATAACTTCCATATCTCAAATAAATTGTCTATTCCAAAATTCTATCATTTAAAAATCAGAGAAATTTAACTTTTCTTTTAAATTAAACAATAGATATATAACTGAACATTTATCTGTTACTATAGTAAAAAATAACATTGCCTGTTACTCACATGGCACCGTGCGGAGGTAGAGGTTGTCACGAATGATTTGCTGAAGTTCATGGTCCACAGAACCCTTCTGAAATCTTAAGTTGAGGTAGTGACGAAGATCCTTATCAACAATTCCTCCTAGAGTGATACAGTTGGAAAATAAGTATGTAATTTGATTCTGTCATAAACATACTCAGGAACTCATTTAAAACTTGCATTATCTCACATTGCTCTTTTGACTTTCTGAAACATTTATCACCCATACTAATAAAAGATAACATTTACTAAGATAATAATTATCCACCAAGTCAGTGCTCAGTGTTTTACATGCACTCTTTCATTTTTCATTTAGAATAAAGTCTGTATTACAGCAAAAGACACATATCACTCTTGAACTGCATATATACGAAATGTCATAGTATAGCTCATTGCATAGCTAAAAAGATCTTTTCGTTTTTTTTTAACTTCCCACATTCCCTTTCCCCCAGTCTTCCTGTTTATACATTTGACTACTCTATGTAACTTATACAAGAGAAATCTATGCTATTTGCCCTTTTGAGACTGGCTCCTTTCACTCAGTACGTCTTCAAGTTTTGAAAAGATTTTTAAGTTATTTAAAGTTAATCTGGATTTGGATAAGTAGGGTGATATAAAAAGTTAAAAAAGAGAATTACACCAATATTAATGTTTTACTGTCTTTATAAAATGAATAAAAGTAATGCATTTGTTGTATAAAATATGGACTTTTTTAAACTATAATATTTGAAAGATTTTAAGTATTTTTAGAGTTTATTATTAGTATAGAAGTAATTTTGAGTATCAGTTCAGTTCAGTTCAGTCGCTCAGTTGTGTCCAACTCTTTGTGACCCCATGAACCGCAGCATGTCAGGCCTCTCTGTCCATCACCAACTCCCAGAGTCCACCCAAACCCATGTCCACTGTGTCGGTGATGCCATCCAACCATCTCATCCTCCATAATCCCCTTGTCCTCCTGCCCTCAATCTTTCCCAGCATCAGTATCTTTTCAAATGAGTCAGCTCTTTGCATGAGGTGGCCAAAGTATTGGAGTTTCAGCTTCAACATTAGTCCTTTCAATGAACATCCAGGACTGATCTCCTTTAGGATGGACTGGTTGCATCTCCTTGCATCAAACAAGCTGGGCTTTAGGTAAGGAAATCAATACTGTGAATTTATCATAGATTATTTTCATGTTTAAAAATAATTATGTTAAATTATGAAGATTTATCTAATGAAGGCCTTCGTTTTTCTAATACATGGAAGAATGAATTATAAATAAAAATATCTATAAAATATAAATAAGAATTTCTAAAACCCTGATCTTTTCAAACATATTAGGGAAATTTAGCCAAGATAAAAAATTAAAGACAGAGGAAACAGGACATCTGTGATAGAAGGAAATGGCAACCCATGCCAGTATTCTTCACTGGGAAATTCCAAGGACAGAGGAGTCTAGTGGGCTACAGTTCATGGGGTTGCAAGAGTCGCATATGACCTAGTGATCAAGCCACCACCTCCATAATAGTTACAAAAATCACATTCTCTTCAAATCCTTTTTAATCCCCAAATTACAATTCATTAACAATCTCTGCACCACCATGACCACATAAAATGACATTATGTGAGTGTGCATATATGCAACACAAACACCTTTTGTACAAACAGTAAATATACTTGAAAACTATATATTGCTACATTTCCGAGGTTTTCAAATGTATTGTTTCAGTTGCCACTAATCTGCTGGCACAGTCTGAGCAAGATGCCATACAAAACAGTATTTTTAACCGAACTATCAAAATCCCTACTCTTCAGTGTTTCTCATGTATTTTAGTCAGTAGTCTCAATTTATTTTTCTACCCAATATGATAGCAGAAAACAAATGACAGGAAAACTTACTGCTTATAGAATGCACATAAATATTACATCCAGAATGCTTGCACATATTATTTTCCAAATTCAAAATCATTTTTTCATTCAAAACAGTGGAGCAATCAGAAATGAAAGTAACTGGAAACCACCATCACAATATTGATTACCTATTGTTTATATCTCCAACTGCCCAGCATTTCCATAGGTCTAGGACTTACTGACATCACTCTTAATTAATTAAAACTAGATATCCTGAAATTCTGTTTTCCTTCCTTGGTCTTTCATAGTCAGAAGAACATGTCTACCCTTGCTAATTCAATACAGCTGTTGAGCAATCACCATTCTTGACTCTTGTCAACTCTCTTCTGCCTAGTTATGAGTCTAGAGATCTTTCAGCAACTGTACTTCTCTTTTCTTTCTGTCCAATATGTGTGGGGCATTGGAAAAGACCCTGATGCTGGGAAAGACTGAAGGTGGGAGGAAAAGGGGACGACAGAGGATGAGATAGTTGGATGGCATCACCGACTCAATGGACAAGAGTTTGAGTAAACTCTGGGAGTTGGTGATGGACAGGGAGGCCTGGCGTGCTGCAGTCCATGGGGTTGCAAAGAGTTGGACGCAACTGAGTGATGAACAGAATTGAATATGTGGGGCATGTAAAGTGATGAGATCCTTTCTGGCAGCCTGAGAAAATGCTAACTATAGAACAACAGATATAGTCTGTCCACTAAAGTAGGCTAGAATTATTCGCCTAATATAACATGGATAAGCTCACATTCTGTAGTCCAAGATAAGTCTTGGCTCCTGAAAATATATTATCAATTTAAACCAGTTCTTCTACTACAAAAATACCACATTAGCAGTCACAACTAAAGAACCTCTTGATTAAGGTGAAAGATCACAGTGAAAAAGCTGGCTTAAAACTAAACATTCAAAAAACTAAGATCATGGACTCTGGTCCCATTACTTTATGGCAAATAGATGGAGAAACAATGGAAACAGTGAAAGACTTTATTTTCTTGGGATCCAAAATCCCTGTGGATGGTGACTGCAGTCATGAAATTAAAAAACACATGTTCCTTGGAAGAAAAGCTATGACAAACCTAGCAGCATATTCAAAAGCAGAGATAACACTTTTCTAACAAAGGTAGGTATAGTCAAAGCTATGGTTTTTCCAATAGTAATGTACAGATGTGAGAGCTGGACCAAAAGAAGCGTGAGCACTGAAGAATTGATGCTTTTGAACTTCTGTGTTGGAGAAGACTCTTGAGAGTCCCTTGAACAGTAAGGATATCAAACCACTCAATCCTAAAGGAAACCAACCCTGACTATTCATTGGAATGACTGATGCTGAAGCTTCAATACTTTGGGCACCTGATAGGAAGAGCTGACTCACTGGAAAAGACCCTGATGCTGGGAAATATTGAGGGCAGGTGGAGAAGGGGGCAACAGTGGATGAGATGGTTGGATGGCATCACCAACTCAATGGATATGAATTTGAGCAAACTCTGTGAGATAATGAAGGAGAGGGAAGCCTGGTATGCTTCAGTCTATGGTGTCACAAAGAGTCAGACATGACTGAGCGACTGAACAACAACAAGTTATCTCAAAAGTTTGCTTACCTAAGAAAACAACAACAAAAATGGTTGTCCATTCAGGGATTGACTGTATCTATTTTTCCATGGAGAAACCTGCAGAAGTTTCTGAGAATTAATATAAATTTGCTTCCATTCAGTTCAGTTCAGTTCAGTCGCTCAGTCGTGTCCGACTCTTTGTGACTCCATGAACCACAGCACACCAGGCCTCCCTGTCCATCACCAACTCCCAGAGTCCACCCAAACCCATGTCCATCGAGTCGATGATGCCATCCAGGCATCTCATCCTCTGTCATCCCCTTCTCCTCCTGCCCTTAATCTTTCCCAGCATCAGGGTCTTTTCCAGTGAGTCAGCTCTTCGCATCAGGTGGCCAAGTATTGGAGTTTCAGCTTCAACATTAGTCCTTCCAATGAACACCCAGGACAGATCTCCTTTAGGATGGACTGGTTGGATTTCCTTGCAGTCCAAGGGACTCTCAAGAGTCTTCTCCAACACCACAGTTCAAAAGCATCAATTCTTCAGCGCTCAGCTTTCTTTAGAGTCCAACTCTCACACCCATACATGACCGCTGGAAAAACCATAGCCTTGACTAGATGGACCTTTGTTGGCAAAGTAATATCTCTGCTTTTTAATATGCTGTCTAGGTTGGTCATAACTTTCCTTCGAAGGAGTAAGCATCTTTTAATTTCATTGCTGCAATCACCATCTGCAGTGATTTTGGAGCCCAGAAAAATAAAGTCAGCCACTGTTTCCAGTGTTTCCCCATCTATCTGCCATGAAGTGATGGGACCGGATGCCATGATCTTAGTTTTATGAATGTTGAGCTTCAAGCCAACTTTTTCACTGTCCTCTTTCAATTTCATCAAGAGGCTCTTTAGTTCTTCTTCGCTTTCTGCCATAAGGGTGGTGTCATCTGCATATCTGAGGTTATTGATATTTCTCCCGGCAATCTTGATGCCAGCTTGTGCTTCCTCCAGCCCTGCACTTCTCATGATGTATTCTGCATATAAGTTAAATAAGCAGGGTGACAATACACAGCCTTGACGTACTCCTTTTCCTATTTGGAACCAGTCTGTTGTTCCATGTCTAGTTCTAACTGTTGCTTCCTGACCTGCATACAGGTTTCTCAAGAGGCAGGTCAGGCGGTCTGGTATGCCCATCTCTTTCAGAATTTTCCACAGTTTATTGTGATCCACACTAAAATGAGTTGTCACATTTGTTTTGGAAGGTCTTTCTTGGCCTCATATTTCACTAATACTTTATAATCCTTCACAATTTATCATACATCTTTCAGATAAGGCAATTTTATCAGTATTTATCCACTATCCTTATTATGAAAAATTCTGCTGGTTGCCTACCCAATATTTTCTCTATTCTTTTCTATTTAGAGCCAGTTTAGTTTCAGGCCTATAACATGGATTTAAGACCCAGGACATGGATCATGGTTGTCTGAAACCATCATTCAATCTAGTTCCCTACCTCCTGAGTTGCCCTTGCAACTTCCACCATCTCTGTCATGGCCATTGAGACCTAACACAGAAGGAGGGGGTTTCTTTATTCATTAAACTAAAATTTATATCTGATATCAAGAGCCTTTGCATCCAGTCCATTTTGGCTAGACTGGGTATTCCTGTTTTGGACTTCCATGGACTCTTCACTCTCTGCTAGACTTGATATTCTGATCACAAACCACAAAGGGATCTGGACAAGGGAAAAATCCAACATGCTAAGGATACTATAATAAAAGTTAGAAATAGCCTGGGTCTTTAATGGCTTCACTGAACAGCTAAAATATCGGCAACTACATAGCTTAGAATATTGTGTTATAAGAGAAAAAGTAAATACTCATTTCTTAAAACTATTATGGTTTTGGTTATCTGCAATTATGCATGATCCCAATCAATAAATTGCAAGAATAGAAAAGTTTTGTGTACATATGTATACATAAAATACATACACTTTTAAAGGCATCTTTTTTCTTAATTAGATATTTCAATTAAAGAAGGATTAAGCAATGGATATTGGGCAATGTCTGAGCTGAAAAATAGAGCCTGTATCTTAAGAGTATTGGATTTTAGGTATATAAGTAAACATTTTAAAGCAAACTAAAAAGTAGAGTGCCATATACTGATTCTTAAGAAATGTTATATATAATGAAAATAAAAAATAATCTGCTATCTTATTTGCCCTAGATATAATTTTTGGTTTTATTATTATTGTTTTCAGAGTTTCTGTTTTGTCATTTGTTAGTAATACCTAGATCTGGTAGCTTATAGAATACCTGCATCAATCATTCTGTCAGCATAGCACTGTCAAGCTCACCATACTGTTGCATGCTTTAGTCATTTTACTCTTCTCTTCAAAAAAAATTCAGTGGTTCTTGCTTATGATTATATTTTAATAATCATTGAGTTATTTCACTTAATTGAAAATCATTTCCTTTATTTTACAAAATAAAATAATATATTAAAATATATACTACCTTCTAAAATTACATATTTGTCAATAAGACGTCTGGGGAAAATATGAAGCCTATGATTGTGCTTCTAAAGAACATGTACCTATTTCTCATAATCTACAGTCTGAAGACAAAACTTCTTAGCCCAAAGCAGTCAGGTAGTTTCTCAGCAGAGCCCAGACAAGCTTTTCAATCTGATATCAAAGTATGACCTAGGAAGAACCCTTAGGAAAGAACTAAATCCAAATTCTTCATATTGCAAATAAAGAAAGTGAAGCTCACACAGATTATTTGGCACTGGGTTCAGAGCAAAGATGGGGTGGGGAGTGGGAGAAGAATCAGAGAGCAATTCCAGTGGATTATTTGAGGAGAAAACTCTAAATGTTACAACTTGAAAATGGCATGCATCTCACATTTTCTATATTTTCCAGAAATGTTCCCAGTACAACTGCTCTGTTCCCTCTACTACTTGAATGCCCAGATAGGGGTAGCAGAGGAAGAAGATTTGCAACTTAGCTCAAATGGAGAGAAACTCCTTGGCATATTCCTTAAGAAAAACTGCTTGTTCTAGTCATGTAGCAATCTTCCTAAGGTTGAAGAAGAAATACACTAGGCTCTATAATACTTGCGCCAAGAATCTGACTGCTAATAGCTGGTAAGAGTAGCCCCAATACTCATTTGTGAGCAGGATGGTTGACTCAAATTTTGCTGTCCCTAGAGTCAAATGCTTCTCAAATCAATATGCACCTTAAAAATTTGTAAGCTAGGGAGAGTAATTCACTGATTGGGACAGTGCTGTGTGTGTATGAAGAAGAAGGCGGAGATGACTGGCAAGTTAGAAGATGGAGATGATTGGCAAGTCAAAGTCTGGTTCATTCTGTCATTTATTCATCCTGTGCTTCAGCCAAATGAGCCTATTCTAACATTCTATTGACCTTATATTTCCTTCTCTATAACTCATTTCTTTTTCTTTACACTCCATAAAATCCTGAAGTGGGCATTTGATTTTTGTTTGCATGTTTGTACTTTTGAAAGAACTGAGGCTTTCAAACGGTCATGCTGGAGAAGACTCTTGAGAGTTCTTTGGACTACAAAGAGATCAAACCAGTCAATCCTAAAAGAAATAAATCCTGAATATTCATTGGAAGGAGTGATGCTGAAGCTGAAGCCCTGATACTGTGACCAACTGACGCGAAGATCCAACTCATTGGAAAAGACTGTGATGCTGGGAAAGAATGAAGACAAAAGAGGAAGGGAGCAGCAGAGTATGACATGGCAAGTTAGCATCACTGACTCAGGGGACATGAATTTGAGCAAACTCCTGGAGATAGTGGAGGACAGAGGAGCCAGGGGTGCTATAGTCCACAGGGTCACAAAGACTCGGACACGATTTAGCGACTGAACAACAGAAATGTTTTTGCTTTATCTTTATAATATCTTCTTTTGGTAACAGCACCCTGATTTCACTTTTCAAGTTATGTATCTCTCATATTCTGTATAATGTAGTTAGACCTGTAGTCACTTTCCCCTGTTCTCTCATATCCAATTAAAGTTTCTTTTCTAGAAGTTGTCTTCTAAAATGTTTATTGATTAATTCTTATTTATTTGGCTGTACTAGGTTTTAGCTGCAGTACATGGGATATTTAGTTGCAGCATGCAAAATCTCAGTTGCAGCATGTGGGCTCTAGTTCCCTGACCAAAGATTGAACCCGAGTCCCCTGTATTGAAAGCATGGAGTCTTAGCCACCGGCCCAACAGGGAAGTCCCTAAAAGTTGTCTTTATAAGTGGAGTTAGACAAGGATATGAAAGCAAATGAATACATCCTGAAAGCAGCACCTTGAAAAGTCTACCCATCACTTTTGCTTCCAGGACATATAGAATTGCCCCTTTTCTATGCTTTTCTAGTCAATTTCTCCCACTTCCCCTTTGTTGTTTTCTACTAAAGAAACATTATGGATAAGAAAACCTTCCCTTTGATACTACTTGTTTAATTCATATTCATTCTTCAGCTTAAAATTATCCTCGCCTTGACACTCCTTGTGATCTTTTGGCCAAAAGTCTTCTTCCATATCCTGGTCCCCTTTCTTAAATAACTTGTACATTCTAATAGACCATACAATAACTAGTGGATCTGCTTTGTTATATATTAAACTCTAAGGTCGCTGAGACAGGGAATTTCCTAATTATTTGATGTCTTCTCCTCTCTCCTCAATCTCTAAAGCAGTGCCTTCTTAATATATAAGACCCGGAAATGTTTGCTGAATAAATAAATCACAAATGCTATAGTGGATAGAATCCTAGGTTAGAGATTTGGAAACTGAGTTTTAATTATCACTCCAACACTTATTCATTGAGTGGTCTTGCACAAATCCTTTAATCATTTTCGGGTCTCATTATTCTTATCTACAAAAGGTGGGTCAGTTTGTACTGCTACAACGGAATACAATTAGACTGGGTGACTTAAACAACAAATATCTATTTCTCACAGTTCTGGAGCCCAAGAAGTCCAAGATCAAAGAACTGGTGGGTTGAGAGTCTGCTGAGGGTACACTTCCTGGTCTGCAGATGGCCCACTTCTCCCTGTATCCTCTTATCACTAAGAGAGAAACCAGTTCTCTAGTGTTTTTTCTTATATGGGTACATATTTCATTCATAAGAGGTCCATCTTCATGACCTAATTACTTTTCAAAGTCCCACTCTTTCACAATGAGAGCTTAGGATTTTGACCTGTGTAAGAGACACAAATATTCTACCAAAAAAAATTTGTAGAACCAAATAAAGTTTCTGCTAGACACAACTTCTATATTTTCATAAGCTATTTACTAAATATTTCTTATATTTTGTTTTTTTTGGGTAATCAACAAAATTATTTTATTTGTTAGTATAATTACAGATAACTAGTATAGTCCATTAGAAATAAAGGCATAGAAAACACAGCAGCATTATTTATAATTGCCAAGATATGGATGCAACCTAAGAATCTAGCAACAAATGAATGGATAAAGAAAATGTGGTGTGGTGTGGTATGGTGTGGTGTGATGTGTATGTGTAAAAAATGTAATACTGTGTGCTGTGTTGTGGTTAGTCGCTCAGTCGTTTCCAACTCTGTGACACCAGAGACTGTAGCCCACCAGGCTCTTCTGTCCATGGGAATACTCCAGGCAAGAATATTGGAGTGGGTTGCCATGCCCTCTTCCAGGGGATTTTCCCAACCCAGGTCTCCCGCATTGCAGGCAAATTCTTTACCATTTGAGCCACCAAGGAAGCCTCATATGTAACACTATTCAGCCATAAAAAAGAATGAAATTTTGCCATTTGCAGCAACATGAATGAAGGTGGAGATCATTATAGTAAGTGAAATACGTAAGGCAGAAAAAGACAAATACTGATAATATCACTTTTATGTGGAATCTAAAAAATGCATCAAACTAATGACTATAACAAAAAAGAAGCAGATTCAAAGATATAGAGAACAAACTAGTGGTCCCAACAGCAGCAGAAGCAGTGGGAAGAAGGAAATGAGGAGGGGCAATACAGGGGTATAGGATTAAGCAGTACACACTATTAGATATAAAACAAACTACAAGGATATATTGTACAACATAGGAAATATAGGCACTATTTTATAATAACTACATATGGAATACAATCTTTAAAAGTTGTGAATAACTCTATGCTTATAACATATAATATGAAATATCAAGTATATTTCAATTTTTAAAAAAAGCGAAAAAGGATAACCCCAATGGATAATCTCCATTTGACATTTTTTTTAAATCATCTGAATTGTCCAGAAAGCTAAGATCATCAACAGAAAATTGATCTCACATGGTGTCATTGTCAAACAAGTAGTAAAATAATCAAGTAAAGCAGTCTGTAAGGAATGGGAAGAAGGGGAAAAATCTATCCATTTGTCTCAGGATATGTCTGTCCATGAGTGACTGCAAGTTTATTTTATGTTAATTTATTAAATGGTGAGGAGGTTGAGGAGAAAAGAAAGTATAAGGTTTTGTTGCTATGTTCCTTTTTCAGGAATAGTTTCAGTTGACTCACCTCAAAAATGAATAAATAAATCACAGAAAGTTGATTGGTTCTTTTAAGATCCACAGCCACACAGCAAGTGACAGACATATTTAATCCAGTCTACCGGGGGAGGTTCCATCCCCTTTTTAGGTGAAAGATCGTGCTTTGGTTTCTGATGATCGAGAGGCCCATCTCATTTTCAGACGACTAGAGTTTTGTACACATTTACCGAATTCATTCGATCTATACTCATTTTTCTATAAATTATGAGCCAGTAAAATCATTCTTTCCCTAATGATTCTCCTTTGCCTATTTTAAAGAGAAACACAAATATAAGGCCCTTGATAACTCATTGCCAATGCCATGGTTAATTACTTTTCATAGTTGAAAACATTTAGGTATATGAAAATTTGTAACCCTTCCATGCTTTAATCATAATATTACAGAGTTCAGTCCTGAAGCTGAAGCTCCAATACTTTGGCCACCTGATGCGAAGAGCTGACTCATTGGAAAAGACCCTGATGCTGGGAAAGATTGAGGGCAGGAGGAGAAGGGGACAACGGAGGATTAGATGGCTGGATGGCATCACCGACTGGATGGACATGGGTTTGGGTGGACTCAGAGAGTTGGTGATGGACAGGGAGGCCTGGCGTGCTGCAGTTCATGGGGTCGCAAAGAGTCGGACACGACTGAGCGACTGAACTGAACTGAACTAATATCTTTGCGTGTTGTTTTCTTCAAAATTTCAGTAGTATCACATATTTTGTACAAGAAATGCAAAAATAAAAGAGACAAAAATATATTAAACAGTTGCAGATGATTAGGAGATTCAAAACTAGAGAGAATAATTGGTATTTCAGAAAAGATGAAAGAGAATTGTATGGCTTACAATATTCTCCATCTTTATTGAAAATGACTTTGTTTTTATCATTTCCTTCCCCCCACTATTGTACAGATGGGATATTGAGTTTCATTTTTCATTGTTAGCCTCAGTCTCAAAGTAAATATTAGAGTTGTTCTTATAATTATGATTATAGGTTCCCACGGGGAAGGGAAAATGAATATTCACTCTTATCCTGGCATTCTGCTAGGTGCTGTACATGCATTACCCAAAATTTTACAATGAAGAAATGTAAAGGACAGGATATAGTTGAAAGCAAACTCAGGTACATCTAAATTTTCTATAATATCTCAAGATGGCTAGTTTCATCTAGGAACAGGGCACTGTCTACTGATTTCCTTGACTTGTCTAACTCATTTTTTTTTTCTTTTTAAAAAATTTTTATTTTTAACTGGAACCTAATTCCTTTGCAATGGTGTGTTGGTTTCTGCTGTACAACAATATGAATCAGCTACAAGTATACATATATCTCCTCCCTGTTGAGCCTCCCTTCTCCCCATCCCACCTCTCTAAATCATCACAGAGCACCAGGCTGAGCTCCCTGTGTTATACAGCAATTTCCCAGTAGCCATCTATTTCACACAAGGGTAATGCATATATTTCACAGCTATTTTTCAAAGACCTAGAGAATGGACTAGGGGACACAGTGAGGGAAGGAGAGATTGGGATGAACTGAGAGACTAGACTTGTGTAACTCTTAAATGTTAGATGTTCTTTATAAAAAGCAAGATTCAACTAATAAAAAAGAAAAAAAAATACATGACTAAAAATGAATCTGGCATAAATTCAATTTATAAACCAGAAGTTATACCACTGTAAGTTACTAATAAAACATCTATTAGGATAGTTTGTGTGGGTTTGAAACCACTGAAGTTTAATAAACTGTGGATGTGTTGGTTGCTCAGTTGTGGCCAACTCTTTGCGACCCCATGGGCAAAGAAGGCCACCAGGCTCTTCTGTCCATTGAATTCTCCAGGCAAGAATACTGGTCAGTTGCCCTTCCCTTCTGAAGGGGATCTTTCCGACCCAGGGAATGAACCCAGGTCTTCTGCATTGCAGGCAGATTCTTTATCTGAACCACCAGGGAAGCCCAAAGCTCTAAAGTTTCTACACAAAATTATTAAGGTCAAAAAAAGAAACTGTTGTCCAAAACATAAATTAGTAGGCAGTTTACTCTTTCAAATTTAGTGTCTTAGTTTACTGTCTTTTAAACTTTATTTTAAAAGTTAAGTATAATTTTTTAATGCAGTGATAAAATATCACAATTTTTTCATTCTTAGAAAATCCAATTTAAGAATTTAGCCACATTAATTTTAAAAAATACAGAATAAACTCATACAAGGTACACATTAATTTATAATATAAAACTAAAAATGAATATGTGAATAGTATTTTAAAAACTGAATATTTGATCCTAATCAGTTTATTATTAGTAAGATATTATCCATAAGTTAACTAAAAATTAAATATAGTCATATATTTAAACCATATTTTTAAATAGGTCATCAGTTTAGTTCAGTCGCTCAGAGGTGTCCAACTCTTTGCGACCCCTTGGACTGCAGCAAGCCAGGCCTCCCTGACCATCACCAACTCCCAGAGTTTACTCAAACTCATGTCCATTGAGTCGGTGATCCCATCCAACCATCTCATCCTCTTCCGTCCCCTTCTCCTCCTGCCTCCAATCTTTCCCAGCATCAGGGTCTTTTCAAATGAGTCAGCTCTTCGCATTAGGTGGCCAAAGTATTGGAGTTTCAGCTTCAACATCAGCTCCTTCTTCAAGGAACAAGCGTCTTTTAATTTCATGGATGCAGTCACCATCTGTAGTGATTTTGGAGCCCCCCCAAAATAAAGTTTGCCACTGTTTCCAATGTTTCCCCATCTATTTGCAATGAAGTGATGGGACCAGATGCCATGATCTTTGTTTTCTGAATGTTGAGCTTTAAGCCAACTTTTTCACTGTTCTCTTTCACTTTCATCAAGAGGCTCTTTAGTTCTTCTTCACTTTCTGCCATAAGGGTGGTGTCATCTGAATAGCTGAGATTATTGATATTTCTCCTGGCAATCTTGATTCCAGCTTGTGCTTCATCCAGCCCATAAATAGGTCATAATAACAGTAAAACTGATAGGGATTTAGCAGCATTAGGGGCTTCCCTGATGGCTCGGTGGTAAAGAAACTGTTTGCAATACAGGAGACACGGGCTTGATTCCCTAGGTTGGGATGATCCCCTGGAGAAGGAACTGGCAACTCACTCCAGTATTCTTGACTGGGAAATTCCATGGACAGTGGAGCCTAGTGGGCTGCAGTCCATGGGGTCTCAAGAATCGGACAGGACTTAGAAACTAAACCACCACCACCTAGCAGGATGAGATCTGCAAATATTTGACAGTATTTTGTGTTTTGAGAACTAAAGTCAAGGCAGTCCTCTCATTTTATTTTTCTCTAACCCACTGCAACTTCAAACTACTGGGTGACCTGGTACAATATAGATGGCCCTCTCCAAATGTCCTCATGCTGAAAAGTATCATGAATAGACACATTAGCCAAATTGACTAAAAAGAAACCACAATTTTCTTTGTGAGCTCATTTTATAATACAGTAAAATACATTCCTTACAAGACATTCCAAAGAACAAACTAATATATCATCCATGGATTGTGTGAGAATTCATCATTTCTAATGAAGTTAAAGCAGTTCTAGGCATGTGATTTGAAACTGTTACATGGCTGACTTCAAATGATGAAGAATATGTTTCAGAAGTTTATTTTGGAGTACATAATGGTTTATCCCATAGAAATAATGCTGTATATTATAATTATGTCTTTGGCTCAACTTTTAAATCCTAAAATATATCATCCATGGTGTGTTGGAAATGTGTTGTCACACATTGCCATGTACAACAATCCTTCCAGGGAACAGAGGAATAATGGCTAAGGTTCCAAGTTAGGCTGACAGGTCTTCAAAACTCAAAACCCTCCTTTCACAAGAAGAGTTATATAGAACACTCCCAGCTTAAGCAACATGGTGGGAATTCTTGCTGCTTTGTCAAAGATTCCTCAGGGCAAGAATGGGTTATGAGTGAGTAGAAGAGTAGCAGACTATTGGGAGATAAATTCTTTATGCTTTTGTATGAAGAGTTATGGTGAGCAATTTCTGTGCTGAGCAATTTCTCTGCCATGCTAGAAGTAAGCAACTAGAAGGGAACAGAGGGTTGAACACATAAGAAAGCATGTCTCCAAAGGAGATGTGGATAGCTTTCCCTTCTCCAAGGGAACTTCCTGACCCAGGGATCAAACCCAGGTCTCCCACATTTTCAGGCAGATACTTTACCATCTGAGCCACCAGGGAAGCCCATCAGAGTCATCTGGTTATTTTGCATGTGAAACAAGAAGCAGCCTATAAAACACCTTGGAGTGGCCATAAAAAAAGCCACTCCTGCTAGAGGAGTGTGTCTCCTCCCCCATGGTACTAGATCCAAAGAAAGCTTTGTTTCAGGTTCAGGCTCTGGCATGCAAAATGCTGAGCTTAATACTTGAGGAAACAAAACATGAGTAGACAGATCTTGGTGATTGGAATGTATTTGGCTTTGGCCAAGGAGAATAAAAGTTTTCATCAAGATCTCTAGCTGAGTGATTGAGAAATTGTTGGCAACGTTGGCAGAGATTAAACTGTTGGAACAAGAAGGCCTTTTCTTTTGATTTTAGGGGTGTGGCAACCTGACCATCTGTAACAGTTACATGTTAGATGGATGACACAAAAGAAAGTAAAAGAAGAAAGAATCTAATGTGAGTGATATTATCATAGCATATCCCTCTTAAATAAGTGACTTTATATTCCTCTTAAAATCAAGGAAATTGGAACAGGATTCTCCTTGGGAATAGAGTTTTCCAAAATCTATTTTAGGATGATGCTTTTAAATTTATATGACCTAGATCATTTATATGCAACACTGAGGGATAATTTGAATGGAAATATTATAGTCACATGTCCACGATAAAGTTGCAAAAGCCTGAAATAATGATACAGAACTTAACACTGATTACCTTCACAAGTGGCTCTCAGAAACAGAAAGGCAATAAATCACTACCATTCTTTCTAAACAACTATCATCTTATCAGCAAGCTAAATGATACAGATAGCTATCATGTTCTTCAAAAGCATGATACAAATTATCAAGAAGCTGCAACAAATCTCTCAGCCCTAAATATCATGTTTAGAATTACCTTCTCTTTGCCAGTTGCACTTGGTTAATATTTCTGCTCACATATTACCCCTTACCCCATTTAAACTTGCACATCACCCACAACCCCATCCCTGTCATTTACTATCCTCCAAACCCACCTATTTACATAACAATTACCACTATGTAAATATGACATATTTACTTAATTGTTTATTTTCTAAGTTATTCCTTAGAATGTAAGTTCCACAAGAGAGAGAGCCTGACACATAGCAGGTTTCAATAAATACTTGCTCATTAAAAAATAAAATGGATGCAAATGAAAAGCAATTTTAGAGACTATAAATCAATAATAATAAGATATCATTATGTCTCAAAAATGCCTAATTTTTCTACATTAAATGTTTAACAGGCTCTGTGACTTATGTATATTAAGAGCTCAATTAATATCCAGACCATGAAGGGCAATTAGCAATTTTTATAAATTATAACTCTTTATATTTCAGCCACAATTGTTAATTGGTGGCATCTTGAGGTCAAGTTTTTTATCTTGATTAAAGATGTCTATATAAAAAATATTTACTGAATTAGGCTTCCTGATGTAAAATGCATATTCAGTCTGTTCTATTAGTAATAAAACTATCCTATAATCAAAGCACATTTTTGTAAGAAAAAGTTTCTTTGAAGTTAAAATATATGATGATTTGTGAATATATTTATTTCCTGTTGTAAAAGTTGATTTATATCTGTCATCCAAAACAATCTTCAACAATATTTTTATGAAAAAACCACCAAATGTAAAATAAAAAATGAAAATAACCCTTACTATCTTTAAGATATTAATGCAAGGTATGAAACTGTACAGAAAGTTAATTTTATAACATGCTTTAATGTTACAAAAATGTACTAGAAAATGACGGCACCAATTCTAATGCATCATTTTAGTCCCCAGCTGAAATTTGGAAGTAAAATTTTATTTTAAGTAAAAACGAAAAATTTTGACCCACTGAATCATTATGAGGAAAAATGGATGCCAAATGCAATTATTTTTAGTTTGTAATTTTTCAGGCTTTAACAGTATTTGCTAAGTAGATACTCTCTTTCATTCCTTTGATTTTAATCAACATAAGATTACAGGACACATGACCCATTCTGAAAGTGTAACATCAAATTTAGGATTAAATGTATTTCTTAGCCATAAATTAAGTATCAAGTGTTAAATTTTTTAAATATATAAAAATCTTGAAGTAGAAACAGTCCATCTGTAGCTTTTAGAGGATCTATTATTAACATTAAGCCTGCAGCAAAGAACACTAGTCAAATGAAAGAGTTTCTAAACAAAATATTTAACAGTTGAAGTAATAAGCATATGGTAAGAATGTTGGAATTTCACTGGTTGGTCATTTATTATTAAAGGTAACCAGCCAAAATAGTAACTTTAAACTTTCTAAAGTCTTTAGAATATTTCCATAGTTGTAAAAAATCTCTTAGGTAGAACAGTCTATGGCTGGATAGAGTTATTTTATTTACTGGGACAAATTATCTCCCAGTGATGAGGAATGACTATAATAAATAGCAGTAAACTGATAATGCATGAATTCTTAAAAAATGGTTTTATCCAAAAAACCATAAGCAAGGAGATTGTTGAAGCCCAGTCTAGATTACCTCATCTCATTGAAGAATGCTCGTAAATCTGTTCTATTGACAGCACTCTTGTTTCTTCTCTGGTCTTTGTTTCTGTACCAGTAAAACAATCTTGGACATGGAAATTCTCAATGTATATCTACACTGAAAATGTTCAGAAGGTGATGGGCTATAAGTAAATGTGCTTCAAAATGTAATTTTATTGAATCCAAAGAAGGTACACAGTTTTGTTACCTAAAGATTTTATATTATTTGATGACTTGTGTGAAGTAAGTCTTTCTGTAAACTGAATTCAAAGAATCATTTTGGTTCTAGCTTTTGGTTTGCTTTTAAAATATGTATTATCATTTTTGTTAAAAGCATTTTGGAATAAACACTGGGGTATGTTGTGTGTGTGTGTGTGTGTGTGTGTGTGTGTGTGTGTGTGTGTGTGTGTGTGTGTGTGTAAGATGTACAAGAAAACTGAATCTATACCTTCAGTTCAGTTCAGTCGCTCAGTTATGTCCAGTTCTTTGCAACCCCACGGACTGCAGCACGCCAGGCTTCCCTGTCCATCACCAACTGCTGGAGTTCACTCAAACTCATGTCCATTGAGTTGGTGATGCCATCCAACCATCTTATCCTCTGTCGTCCCCTTCTCCTCCCACCTTCAATCTTTCCAAGCATCAGGGTCCTTTCCAGTGAGTCAGCTCTTCGCATCAGGTGGCCAAAGTATTGGAGTTTCAGTTTCAACATCAGTCCTTCCAATGAATATTCAGGACTGATTTCCTTTAGGATGGACTGGTTGGATCTCCTTGTAGTCCAAGGGACTCTCAAGAGTCTTCTCCAACACCACAGTTCAAAAGCATCAATCCTTTGGACTCAGCTTTCATTATAGTCCAACTCTCACATCCATACATGACTACTGGAAAAACCATAGCCTTGATTAGACAGACCTTTGTTGGCAAAGTAATGTCTCTGATTATAATATGCTGTCTAGGTTGGTCATAACTTTTCTTCCAAGGAGTAAGCGTCTTTTAATTTCATGGATGCAATGACCATCTGCAGTGATATTGGAGCCCAAAACAATAAAGTCTGCCACTGTTTCCAATGTTTCCCCATTTATTTGCCATGAAGTGATGGGACCAGATGCCATGATCATCTTTGTTTTCTGAATGTTGAGCTTTAAGCCAACTTTTTCACTGTCCTCTTTCACTTTCATCAAGAGGCTCTTTAGTTCTTCTTCACTTTCTGCCATAAGGGTGATGTCATCTGCATATCTGAGGTTATTTATATTTCTCCTGGCAATCTTGATGCCAGCTTGAGCTTCATCCAGCCCAGCATTTCTCATGATGTACTCTGCATGTAAGTTAGATAAGCAGGGTGACAATACATAGCCTTGACGTACTCTTTCCCCTATTTGGAACCAGTCTGTTGTTCCACGTCCAGTTCTAACTGTTGCTTCCTGACCTGCATACAGATTTCTCAAGAGACAGGTCAGGTGGTTTGGTGTTCCCATCTCTTTCAGAATTTCCCACAGTTTGTGGTGATCCACACAGTCAAAGGCTTTGGCATAGTCAATAAGGCAGAAATAGATGTTTTTCTGGAACTCTCTTGCTTTTTCAAGATGTTGGCAATTTGACTGCCAACAGATGTTGGCAATTTGATCTCTGGTTTCTCTGCCTTTTCTAAAAACCTGCTTCAACACCTGGAAGTTTTTGGTTCACTTACTGGTGACACCTGGTTTGGAGAATTTTGAGCATTACTTTATTAGTGTGTGAGATGAGTGCAATTGTGTGGCAGTTTGAGCATTCTTAGGCATTGCCTTTCTTTGGGATTGGAATGAAAACTAACCTTTCCCAGTCTTGTGGCCACTGGTGAGTTTTCCAAATGTGCTGGCATGTTGAGTGTAGCACTTTCACAGCATCATCTTTTAGGATTTGAAGTAGCTCAACTGGAATTCCATCACCTCCACTAGCTTTATTCGTAGGGATGCTACCTAAGGCCCACTTGACTTCACATTCCAGGATGTCTGGCTCTATAACTTTGGGACAGTTAAACTGCCTTAATCAAGACCCAATAGTCCAGAGGCGATTACTTAGGGACTTCAAATATTGTTTTAAATCTACATTGGTGTATTATTAATTATCATAAGGAATATTAAAATTACCTTCTATTGACAATATTGTGTTCAGGGTAAGAGTTGGTAAGAAAACTGTAGTGGTTTCATTGTTTTTGTATGAACAGGGCATAATAATTTGTCACAACAGATTAACCTCATTGGAACAAGCCTTTTGATCTCCTAGATCTGTTCTGCATAATATTTAACCAAGTGATGGTGAATGAACTGTTTTATACTTTTCAGAAACTGAGAGTATGAATCATTTGTAGCAATTTTTGATGTGATTCTATGGGTTTTAAATCTAATAAAACCACACCAGCAAAACCCACTGGGGACTTGAATTCTAATTTTTTTTCTAGTAACTTAATGTTATTGTATTTTACAAAAGTATTGATCTGCAAGAAAATAGAAAATAAATGATACGTTTAAACAAACAATCCTAGTTCTTTGCTAGTCTTATGTCCTTGTACCTAGCCTAAACAGAGTCTGCTGGTCTTGCTATCTAAAATTAATGAATCCTCAGAGTTGAATCCTTTATGTATGGAGTTGTCACAGTGCCTGAAGATCAAGGCTTTTGTATAACTATTTTGTTTTTGTTTTTCCTTTTTTTTTTCTGCTTTAAAATAAACATTGGTATGTTTGCTCAAACTTGACCTTTCAAATGTAACATAATGGTTTTTCAAATTACTTTTCAATGTAACAACCCACCTGGTATCCAGGCTGTGGTTGAGGAGACATACAGCCTGTACCTTCCTCTATATAAATTCTAATATTTACCAAAAAATTTTCCAAGTTGCTAAAACGCCAAATTGTTCAGATCATTCTGTCATTTATTTTCCTACTTCAGCCTTTCCCACAGATCTCCTCTTTTGGAAATCCATGTAATTTGTAGTTCCTATCTCTTTTTTTCAAATGCTTAGAGGCACAGACTCATTAGGATGATGAATATAATCATGCACAGTCTTTGTGGTGGAGAAGAAGTATTACTGAAATAATAAAACAAACACAAGAAACTTTCTCCAGGGAGTTATAACTAAATCTCCACTCCCAGCTGTCTCACTTGTCAATTAGCTACAGCATGGCCAAAATGGCAGCAGGCAAATATGAACAATTCAATACTGACCATGAAAATGAAAGTTGTTCAGTTGTGTCCAACTTTTTGCGACCCCATGGACTATACAGTCTGCGGCATTCTCCAGGCCAGAATACTGGAGTGGGTAGCCTTTTCCTTCTCCAGAGGATCTTCCCAACCCAGGGATCAAACCTAGGTCTCCCTCACTGCAGGTGGATTCTTTACCAGCTAAGCTACAAGGGAAGCCCAAGAATACTGGAGTGGGTAGCCTATCCCTTCTCCAGCAGATCTTTCCCACCCAGGAATTGAACTGGGGTCTCCTGCTTTGGAGGCAGATTCTTTACCAAGTGAGCTACCAGGGAAGCCCAATACTAATCCATAAGCACATAAAAAACAACCACTCACTAGAGCCTTGGTTATGGTGAATGTATGCTTCAGTAGTACTTTTTTTTTTTTAATTAGTTTATTTTCTATTTTTTAACTTTACAATATTGTATTTGTTTTGCCATACATTGACATGAATCCAATACTTTTAAATACCAAGGATAGTTATATGGCAATAACAACTGGCAGCTTTCCCAAGTTAAACTATTATCTAATCTTGTATCAACTTCAAGAAAGGTGAATTTCCTAAAGAAGAATTAGGGCTCTCAGTAGCTGTCTAGAGAAGACTGGCAATTTGATTGATGTCTTGAACGTAAACCTTAACGATTACCACTCAGATATTTTTTTAAAGTCCTACAATTGTCTCTCGTAGTCTTATTACAAGGGAAATAGTCACCTCTATAGATGTTTCTCAACATAAAATAAAATGAAAGGTATGTGATTCTTTTTATACAGCATTAGTTTTAGAATATCTCCTATCCAAAAACATGCTCATTTATGAACACTAGATTCCTAAAAAATAAAAGAAAAAAGGTGATGCTTTCCTGGAATTTAAGGTGAACCACTGTTGCTCTGCCAAAAAACTGGGTTTTCTTTTCTGAGACATTTGGAATGAAAGCAGTGAAAGTCTGTTAACATTCTAATATGATTCATACTGTATTTTTGTGTTGGTCCTTAAGCAATTTTTAAAATATAGGTTTATCTACCTGATATTAGTAAAATAGCTGCCTTATGTCACACAAACATCTTTAACATGACAGCACAATCATGTTAGTAAATTAAAATATAAAAAATCTCAGGAATCACGTTTTATTCAGTTTTTATAAAACCAGCAAAAGGTATAATTATGTAAATTCCAAAAGAGAACTGTTTAAACCAAATCATAAAGTACACAGGAATTTAGCTCAAAATTGGTTTCAGACATTATAAAATATATAAAACAGAACATATATCTACTCATTAAATCAAGTTTTAAGTTAGTTAATAAAAGTATTGGTTTTTTGAGATTAAGAATACTTTTCCCTCCAAATAACATAGAACTTAGGATTCAATGTGGATCTAGTTAATTTCTTTTCTGAACATAAATGCATAAATAAAGAATAATGTGATAGAAACTCAATTTATAATCTTGTAAATTATATGAGAAAATATACTTTAGATTTGGCTTTAAGAAAATACTTGAATTTAAAATAAGCAATTTTTCCTGTCAACTCAGTAAATAGAATAGTTTTAAATTATTTCCATAGAAATATATATGGTGAGAAACAATGAAAATTTGTAATGAATGCATGCTGTTGCTCAGTTGTGTTTGGCTCTTTGTGATCCCATGGACTGTAGCCCACCAGGCTTTGCTGTCCACAGAATTTTCAGGCAAGAATACTGAAGTGGTTTGCCATTTCCTACTCCAGGGATCCTCCTGACCCAGAGATTGAACCCATATCTCATGCATCTGTAATGAATAGATATGTGCAAAGCACTTGCAGGAAGAACTGAAAATCTGAACTTGAATAGTCAGCTCATAAATGATTCATACTTTCTCAACTATCAAAAGATACATTATAAAGTTTGACAAGTCAGTAAGTTAGGATGAACTAAATTAAATAAAACCCCACATGTAAAAATCTTACAGAAGTTTCATATGAACTATCCCATTTCATCTCAAAAACATTACAAAATATGCAAAGCAAAAGCAGGTATCTTTATCCCTATCTGAGGAAGCCAGTGCTGAAATAGTGTACTTGACATGAATATTTTCACACAGCTGGAATGAAATGATATTTAATTCATTGGTCCTTTTGCACAATTCCTCCCCCAATCACTATGTGTCAAACGGTAGGTATGTTCCCAATGTGATTGTGACTCAATGATCCTTGTCCATCTGTGACCCACTAATAATCTATTCTATACAACTGGAGATACCAGGATGCTATTCAAAGAATACAAGGTAGCCATGGGTACACGGGGATTTCAGCTGTCTCTTCTTTGTTTAAAGCCATTAGGCACACTTTAGGCAGTTAGAGCAAGTTTAACGACCTCAAGTGCTCATTCATATAATTCCATAAATCCTAAGGTAGATTTGTAACACATCTATATTTTCAGGGATTTTGCCCTGGACTTCCCAATGCACAAAACAAAGCCTGATTCCAGGAAATGAAGGGCATATCAGAGTAAAGATAGATAAAGTAGACGAACTGAAAGAGAACAAAGGAATTACAAACCAAATAATGAATGAGATGACCTCAAGCAGTAAATTTAAACATTTATGAGTGCCCATCAAGAATTCAAATCTAAAGATTTAGTTTTAACAAAGTGAGCAGTTTTAGAGAGTCAGATATAAAAATTACAAAGTTAATATTATGTCTTGTTCACTTTGTAGACAAAATGACTGCCTTTCATTCATACAGGCTTTCAGTGTCAGGTTAAGATTAAACATCCATAATCCAAGATAAAATTATAAATTCTGACTTAAACTTTGTGTTGACATGTGGTGAGAGCTAGAAATCCAGCCAACTATGACTTATTGACAGAAAGACAAGAACAAGCAAAGCATTTTCTTCTCTATATATATTGAGAGTAATACAATATCTAAAACAGTTTGCCGAAGTTTGTTCCACAAGATATTAATCACTAAGATGTGAAAAAAAAAAAGTATTCTGTGGTCAAATAAATTTGAGAATCACTGGGTAAAAAAAATTAAAGTTCTCTTTATTTCAGAGTTATAACGGCCCTAGTTATAGTCATGGTCAGGTTTAGCGGTCACTAAATCCCAATTTTTTGTAGAGTATCTTGTAGGGATGTCTGTTAGGTGTGCATGTGTGGAAATGTTACCCTATGGAAATGATATATTTATTCTTCCTGCCACACCCACAGCCCCAATGCTTGAACTTGGCCAAAGTTAACATTGAACCAAGGTTCTTGATACGTTTCTAGACATCATGCACCACTGTTGTTTTAGACTACTGTCCCCTAAATAAGGAAAGAATTCTGTGGTTATGAGCAGATCAGGGCTGCTTCCCAGTTCCACTTAAAATGATTGGCTTTTACAAAACAATTACAAATGAAGCAGAGAGGAAAAAATAAAAATGAATTAAAAGAAATGAGAACAACCTCAGAGACCTCGGGGACAATGTTAAACGTCCCAACATTCGAATCATAGGATTCTCAGAAGAAGAAGACAAAAACAAAGGCCATGAGAAAATACTTGAGGAGACAATAATTGAAAACTTCCCTAAAATGGGGAAGGAAATAGCTACCCAAGTCCAAGAAACCCAGAGAGTCCCAAACAGGATAAACCCAAGGTGAAACACCACGAGACATATATTAATCAAATTAATGAAGATCAAACACAAACAGCAAATATTAAAAGCAAAAGGGAAAAACAACAAATAACTCACAAGGGGATCCCCATAAGGATAACAGCTGATTTTTCAATAGGAACTCTTCAAGCCAGAAGGGAATGGCAGGACATACTTAAATTGATGAAAAAGAAAAATCTACAGCCCAGATTACTATACCCAGCAAGGGTCTCATTCAAATATGAAGGAGTAATCAAAAGCTTTACAGACAAGAAAAGGCTCAGAGAATTCAGCACACCATACCAGCTCTTCAACAAATACTAAAGGATCTTCTCTAGACAGGAACACAGATAAGGTTTATAAACTCAAACCCAAAACAACAAAGTAAATGGCAACAGGATCATACTTATCAATAATTACCTTAAATGTAAATGAGTTGAATGCCCTAACCAAAAGACAAAGACTGGCTGAATGGATACAAAAACAAGACCCCTATATATGCTGTATATAAGAGACTCATCTCAAAACAAGGGACACATACAGACTGAAAGTGAAGGGCTTCAAAAAGATATTTCATGCAAATGGAGACCAAAAGAAAGCAGGAGTAGAAATACTCATATCAGATAAAATAGACTTTGAAATAAAGGCCGTGAAAAGAGACAAAGAAGAACACTAAATGATCAAAGGATCAATCCAAAAAGATACAACAATTATAAATACATATGCACCCAACATAGGAGCTCCGCAATATGTAAGGCAAATGCTGACAAGTATAAAAAGGGCAATTAACAGTAACACAATAATAGGGGAGACTTTAATACCCAACTCACACCTATGGATAGATCAACTAAAGAGAAAATTAGCAAGGAAACACAAACTTTAAATGATGCAATGGATCAGTTAGACCTAATTGATATCTATAGGACATTTCACCCACAAACAAGGAATTTCACCTTTTTCTCAAGTGCACACGGAACATTCTCTGGGATAGATCACATCCTGGGCCATAATTCTAGCCTTGGTAAATTCAAAAAAATTGAAATTATCTCAAGCGTCTTTTCTGATCACAATGTGGTAAGATTAGATGTCAACTACAGGAAAAAAAAAAACTATTAAAAATACAAATATATGGAGTCTAAACAACACGCTTCTGAATAACTAACAAATCACAGAGGAAATAAAAAAAAAAAGAAATCAAAATATGCATAGAAAAGAATGAAAATGAAAACACAACAACCCAAAACCTATGGGATTCAGTAAAAGCACTGCTAAGTGGGAAGGTTCATAGCAATACAAGCCTACTCAAGAAACAGGAGAGGAATCAAATAAACAACCTAACTCTACCCCTAAAGCAACTAGAAAAAGAAGAAATGAAGCACACCAGTGTTAGTAGAAGTAAATAATCATAAAAATTAGGGCAGAAATAAATGCAAAAGAAACAAAGGAGACCATAGACAAAATCAACAAAGCTAAAAGCTGGTTCTTTGAGAAGATAAATAAAATAGACAAACCATTAGTCAGACTCATTAAGAAACAAAGGGAGAAGAATCAAATCAAGAAAACTAGAAATGAAAATGGAGAAATCACAACAGAGAACACAGAAATACAAAGGATCATAAGAGACTACTATCAGCTGCTGCTGCTGTTAAGTTGCTTCAGTCGTGTCCGACTCTGTGCGACCCCATAGAAGGCAGCCCACCAGGCTCCCCCGTCCCTGGGATTCTCCAGGCAAGACCACTGCAGTGGGTTGCCATTGCCTTCTCCAATGCCTGAAAGTGAAAAGAGAAAGTGAAGTCACTCAGTCGTGTCCAACTCTCAGCGACTCCATGGACTGCGGCCTACCAGGCTCCTCTGTCCGTGGGATTTTCCAGGCAAGAGTACTGGAGCGGGTTGCCATTCCCTTCTCTGGCCACTATAAGCAACTATATGCAAATAAAATGGACAACTTGGAAGTAATGGACAAATCCTTAGAAAAGTATAACTTTCCAAAACTGAACAAGAAGAAATAGAAAATCTTAACAGACCCATCACAAGCACAGAAATCAAAACTGTCATCAGAAATCTTCCAACAAACAAACGCCAAGGACCAGATGGCTTCATAGCTGAATACTACCAAAAATTTAGAGAAGGCTAAGACCTATCCTACTCAAACTCTTCCAGAAAATTGCAGAGGAAGTTAAACAACCAAACTCATTCTATGAGGCCACCATCACCCTAATAACAAAACCAGAAAAAGATGTCACACACACACAAAAAAAACTACAGGCCAATATCACTGATGAACATAGATGAAAATGTCCTTAATAAAATCTAGCAAACAGAATCCAACAGCATATTAAAAAGATCACACATCATGTCTAAGTGGGCTTTATCCCAGGGATGCAAGGATTCTTCAATATTTGCAAACAATCAATGTGATCCACAATGTTAACAAATTGAAAGATAAAAAACATATGATTATCTCAATAGATGCAGAGAAAGCCTTTGAAAAAATTCAATATCCATTTATGATAAAAAAAAAAACTTCCAGAAAGCAGGCATAGAAGGGGCATACCTCAACATAATAAAAGCCATATATGATAAACCCACAGCAAACATTATCCTCAATGGTGAAAAATGGAAAGCATTTCCCCTAAAGTCAGGAACAAGACAAGGATGCCCACTCTCACCACTACTATTCAACATAGTTTTGGAAGTTTTAGCCTCAGCAATCAGAGAAGAAAAAGGAATAAAAGGAATCCAGATTGGAAAAGAGGAAGTAAAACTCTGACTGTTTGCAGATGACATGATCCTCTACATAGAAAACCCTAAAGACTCCACTAGAAAATTACTAGAGCTAATCAATGAATACAGTAAAGCTGCAGGATACAAAATTAAATCCCTTGCATAAATCCTTTGCATTCCTAGACACTAACAAAGAGAAAACAGAAAGAGAAATTAAGGAAACAATTCTATTCACCATTGCAACGAAAAGAATAAAATACTTAGGAATAAACCTACCTAAAGAAACAAAAGACCTATATATAGAAAACTATAAAACACTGCTGAAAGAAATCAAAGAGGACACAAATAGATGGAGAAATATACCATGTTCATGGATCAGAAGAATCAATATAGAGAAAATGAGTATACTACCCAAAGCAATCTATAGATTCAATGCAATCCCTATCAAGCTACCAACGGTGTTTTTCAGAGAACTAGAACAAATAATTTCACATTTTGTATGGAAATACAAAAAACCTTGAATAGCCAAAGCAATCTTGAGAAAGAAGAATGGAATTGGAGGAATCAACCTGCCTGACTTCAGATTATACTACAAAGCTACAGATATCAAGACAGCATGGTACTAGCACAAAGACAGAAACATAGGTCAATGGAACAAAATAGAAAGCCCAGAGATAAATCTATGCACCTATGGACACCTTATGTTTGAGAAAGGAGACAATTATATACAATGGAGAAAAGACAATCTCATTAACAAACGGTGCTAGGAAAACTGGTCAACCACATGTAAAAGAATTAAACTAGAACACTTTCTAACACCATACACAAAAATAAACTCAAAATGGATTAAAGATCTAAACATAAGAAACTATAAAACTCCTAGAGGAAAAAATAGGCAAAACACTCTCTGACATAAATCACAGCAGGATCCTCTATGACCCACCTCCCAGAGTAATGGAAATAAAAGCAAAAATAAACAAATGGGACCTAATTAAACTTAAAAGCTTTTGCACAACGAAGGAAACTATAAGCAAAGTGAAAAGACAAGCTTCAGATTAGGAGAAAATAATAGCAAACGAGCAATTGGCAAAGAATTAACCTCAAAAATGTACAAGCAACCCCTGCAGCTCAATTCCAGAAGAATAAATGACCCAGTCAAAAAATGGGCCAAAGAACTAAACAGACAGTTCTCCAAAGAAGACATACAGATAGCTAACAAACACATGAAAAGATGCTCAACATCACTCATTATCAGTTCAGTTCAGTCGCTCAGTCGTGTCCAACTCTTTGCGACCCCATGAACCGCAGCACGCCAGGCCTTCCTGTCCATCACCAACTCCCGGAGTCTACCCAAACCCATGTCCATCGAGTCAGTTATGCCATCCAACCATCTCATCCTCTGTCGTCCCCTTCTCCTCCCGCCCCCAATCCTACCCAGCATTAGGGTCTTTTCCAATGAGTCAACCCTTCGCATGAGGTGCCCAAAGTACTGGAGTTTCAGCTTCAACATCAGACCTTCCAATGAACACCCAGGATTGATCTCTTTTAGGATGGATTGATTGGATCTCCTTGCAGTCCAAGAGACTCTCAAGAGTCTTCTCCAACACCACAGTTCAAAAGCATCAATTCTTCGGCACTCAGCTTTCTTCACCGTCCAACTCTCACATCCATACATGACCACTGGAAAAACCATAGCCTTGACTAGACGTACTTTTGTTGGCAGAGTAATGTCTCTGCTTTTAAATACGCTATCTAGGTTGGCCATAACCTTATTTCCAAGGAGTAAGCGTCTTTTAATTTCATGGCTGCAATCACCATCAACAGTGATTTTGGAGCCCAGAAAAATAAAGCCTGACAATGTTTCCACTGTTACCCCATCTATTTCCCATGAAGTGATGGGACAAGATGCCATGATCTTAGTTTTCTGAACGTTGAGCTTTAAGCCAACTTTTTCACTCTCCTCTTTCACCTTCATCAAGAGGCTCTTTAGTTCTTCTTCACTCTCTGCCATAAGGGTGGTGTCATCCGCATATCTGAGGTTATTGATATTTCTCCCAGCAATCTTGATTCCAGCTTGTGTTTCTTCCAGCCCAGCGTTTCTCATGATGTACTCTGCATAGAAGTTAAATAAGCAGGGTGACAATATACAGCCTTGACGGACTCCTTTTCCTATTTGGAACCAGTCTGTTGTTCCATATCCAGTTCTAACTGTTGCTTCCTGACCTGCATACAGATTTCTCAAGAGACAGGTCAGATGGTCTGGTATTCCCATCTCTTTCAGAATTTTCCACAGTTTATTGTGATCCACACCGTCAAAGGCTTTGGCATAGTCAATAAAGCAGAAATAGATGTTTTTCTGGAACTCTCTTGCTTTTTCGATGATCCAGCGGATATTGGCAATTTGATCTCTGGTTCCTCTGCCTTTTCTAAAACCAGCTTGAACATCTGGAAGTTCATGGTTCATGTATTGCTGAAGCCTGGCTTGGAGAATTTTGAGCATTACTTTACTAGCATGTGAGATGAGCGCAATTGTGTGGTAGTTTGAGCATTCTTTGGCATTGCCTTTCTTTGGGATTGGAACGAAGACTGATCTCTTCCAGTCCTGTGGCCACTGCTGAGTTTTCCAAATTTGCTGGCATATCGAGTGCAGTACTTTCACACCATCACCTTTGAGGATTTGAAATAGCTCAACTGGAATTCCATCACCTCCATTAGCTTTGTTCGTAGTGATGCTTTCTAAGGCCCACTTGACTTCACATTCTAGGATGTCTGGCTCTAGGTGAGTGATTACACCATCGTGATTATCTGGGTCGTGAAGATCTTTTTGTACAGTTCTTCTGTGTATTCTTGCCACCTCTTCTTAATATCTTCTGCTTCTGTTAGGTCCATACCATTTCTGTCCTTTATTGAGCCCATCTTTGCATGAAATGTTCCTTTGGTATCTCTAATTTTCTTGAAGAGATCTCTATTATCAGAGAAATGCAAATCAAAACCACATTGAGGTACCATCTCACACCGGTCAGAATGGCTGGTATCCAAAAGTCTACAAGCAATAAATGTTGGAGAGGATGTGGGAAAATGGGATCCCTCTTACAATGTTGGTGGGAATGCAAACTAGTACAGCCACTATGGAGAACAGTGTGGAGATTCCTCAAAAAACTTGAAATAGAACTGTCATATGACCCAGCAATCCTACTGTTGGGCATACACACCGAGGAAATCAGAATTGACAGAGACACGTGTATCACAATGTTCATTGCAGCAATGTTTACAATAGCCAGGACTGAAAGCAACCTAGATGTCCATCGCAGATGAATGGATGAGAAATCTGTGGTACATATACACAACGGAATATTATTCAGTCATTAAAAAAGAATTCATTTGAATCAGTTCTAATGACGTGGATGAAACTGGACCCTATTATACAGAGTGAAATAAGCCAGAAAGAAAAACACCAATACAGTATACTAACACATATATATGGAATTTAGAAAGATGGTAACGATGACCCTATAGGCGAGACAGAAAAAGAGACACAGATGTATGGAACGGTCTTTTGGACTCTGTGGGAGAAGACAAGGATGGGATGACCTGAGAGAATAGCACTGAACGTGTATATTATCATATGTGAAACAGATCACCAGTCCAGGTTCGATGCATGAGACAGGGTATTCATGGCTGGTGTACTTGTATGACCCATAATAATGGGATGGGGAGGGAGTTGGGAGTGGGGTTCAGAATGGGGAACACATGTAAACCCATGGCTGATTCATATCAATGTATGGCAAAAACCACTATAATATTGTAAAGTAATTAGCCTCCAACTAAAATAAATAAATTAAAAAAATATATAAAAGCCTTTCCAAAGTTAAAAAAAAAAAAAACTGGAAATAGAATAGCCATATGACCCAGCAACCCCATTGCTGGTCATACACACCGAGGAAACCAGAATTGAAAGAGACATGTGTACCGCAATGTTCATTGCAGCAATGTTTACAATAGCCAGGACTTGGAAGCAACCTAGATGTCCATCGCAGACAAATGGATAAGAAAGCTGTGGTACATATAAACAATGGAATATTACTCAGCTATTAAAAATAATGCATTTGGTGAATGCAAATAAATAAACAAACATATTAAAAAAAATAATGCATTTGAATCAGTTCTAATGAGGTGGATGAAACTGGAGCCTATTATACAGAGTGAAGTAAGTCAGAAAGAAAAACACCAATATAGTATATTAATGCATATATATGGAATTTAGAAAGATGGTTAACAATGACCCTATACGCGAGACAGCAAAAGAAACACAGATGTAAAGAACAGACTTTTGGACTCTGTGGGAGAAGGTGAGGGTGGAATGATTTGACAGAATAGCATTGAAACTTGTATATCATCATATGTGAAATAGATCTCCAGTCGAGGTTAGATGCATGAGACAGGGTGCTCAGGGCTGATGCACTGCGATGACCCTGAGGGATGGGAAGGGGAGGGAGGTGGAAAGGAGGGTCAGGATGAGGGCACATGTACACTCATGGCTGATTCATGTGAATCTATGGCAAAAAGCACCACAATATTATAAAGTAATTAGCCTCCAATTAAAATAAATTAAAACAAAAAAACAAAACAAAGCAAAAAAAAACCCAATTACAAAACTAATATTACACTGAGAAAGTATGATAAAGCCTTCATATAGTTAAAAATTTATGTCAATGATCAATTTTATTTTGACCATAAAATAATAAAATGTTATTTTATAAATAAATTCCTTTATTTACTCTGTTTTTTCAGAACTTTTAAATAGATAGTTTGCTTGAATCACAAAATAAACTCCACACATTGCATGTGATTGATATGTCTCTTAAAACTATATTTTATCTATAGATATGCCCTCTCTTTGATGTCCTTTTAATATATATTGTTATTCTTAAGGAAACTGAAAATTTTGTCTTTTCATGTAAATGAAAACATACAGGAAAAGTCTCTTGTGAATAGCTTTGTTCTCTGAGTATAATGTTTTGAAGTTCATCTATGTGTTGCTGAGAAGTATTTCACTGCATAAATATATACAATATATATATCCATTATCATAGTGATACATATTTGGATTTTTCTATTTGGGAGATATTATGAACAACATTTCTATGACCATTCAGCTACAAACCTTTTTGGATTCCTGTTTTCTTGAGTAAATAACTAGGAATAGTATTTCAGGTCATAGGGTAATGAATGCAAAACTTATGAGAAACCATCAAACTTTTTCAAAGCGGTCATTCTATTTTACACTACTAATTGTTAAATCCAAGAGTTCCAGTTGCTTCACATCCTTGCCAACAATTCATATTATCAGTTTGCTTTTTTTTTAATTTTAGCAATTCTGATGGGTATGTTGTGGTATTTCATTGTGATTTGAATTTGCATTTCCATAATGGCTAATGATGTATAGCATGCTTTCATGAGCTAATTTGTCATTAATTTATCTTCCTCAATAAATCACCTGTTAAGATCTTGTGCTAAATTTTGAAATAAATTTGTTTTTATTATTATTAAATTGTAAACATTCTCTGTATATTGTGGATACTTTGCATTCCAGCCTCCAGAACTGTGAGAAAAAAGTTTCTATTGTTTAAGCCACTTAGTCTCTGGTACTTTGTTATGTGAGCCCTAACAAACATATATGGTATCTACAAAAGTAAGAATACTTACAACATAAGAAATGCCTGAAAGCATTCTAAAGGATAAGTAGTGCAATTCCTGTTTTTATACATGAGCTAATCAAATCTTAAAGAGTTCCCAATATTTGTTCAAAAGCACAAATCTAGAAAGATTTAGAACTGAGAAAAGAACACAGTTCTACCCAAATCGCTCTTTCTACTGCATGATATGATTCAAGTCATCATGGGAGAAAAATAAAGGTACTAATTCTGATTAGCATCAAAACTCAGAACCAAATATTTTCTAAAACTTAATTACTTGAGAAAGAAATATAAGGCCTCAAGAAAAAGATATTTAGTAATTTAAGCATATTTCATAGTAACCAATTGTACTTCATGAAATGGGAGCTGAGGCCTTCTACCTAGATTCTACGGGGAAAAAGCAATTTCATTTACTTTTTAAACTTAAAACAATTTTATAGTTTTATGTTCATTTTGAATGAATATATCAAAAAACAAGTAAAAATAAGGATATGCTTACATTTTCCCACTGAGGAACAGAAGTAAGAAGATAATAAGATTATCTTATTGATGAGTTTATAACAGATATCAAGCTATTCTATAACAACAGTAATTATATTAGCCAGCAAAGCACATTATTAGTTGTCATATAATTTTTTAACATATTTTAGGTTATGTCAATCAAACCATTGAAGAAAATGTGCATTCATTCTACAATAAAATACTGTGAATTAAGATATAATGTGAATAATGTGCTAAATTATGTTCATTGAAATGAAGAAAATAAAGGAATATATATAAATGATAAACACCATTTCTATACAAAAGGGAATCCTAAATTTTATAATAAAATAATTTTATAATAGAATAGTAAAGTATAAAATAATAATACAGCATAGTTCTTTATGCATTGACCTAACAATAATGAAATGTGAAGGAAATAAGCCATATTAGACTTTAACAAAGGGTAAAAAGGCTTTTATACAAATATGTATACATGAGTGTAAAATATACATATAATCATATATGTTTCATAAAATAGTGAAATTAGGGACAGTTCTATGAAGTGCTAATGAACTTATTGATAAAAGTACACAGTACTATAAAATAAATACATTAGCCTATAAAAGATCTTCATATGCCACTTAAATAGGACTAGAATTACACACTTTATTACATTATTTTCTAGCACCACTATTAATTATTCAAATTCCCCTGTATTATAATGGCCTCTAATGAAATTAATTACATAAATAATATCTGAATACCATTTTCACACCTTAGGGGTCATTGCTTATTCTGCATGTGGTGAGTAGGGATGGCAATTGTGCATACTACAGGAGCAGTGGAAAACTTTGAATAACATACCTAAAATAGGTAAAATCTTAAAATACACAAAAACAACAGAATGAAAAACGACAGAATGATCTCTGTTCGTTTCCAAGGCAAACCATTCAATATCACGGTAATCCAAGTCTATGCCCTGACCAGTAATGCTGAAGAAGCTGAACTTGAACGGTTCTATGAAGACCTACAAGACCTTTTAGAACTAACACCCAAAAAAGACTTCCTCTTTATTATAGGGGACTGGAATGCAAAAGTAGGAAGTCAGGAAACACCTGGCATAACAGGAAAATTTGGCCTTGGAGTACAGAATGAAGCAGGGCAAAGGCTAATAGAGTTTTGCCAAGAGAATGCACTTGTCATAGCAAACACCCTCTTCCAACAACACAAGAGAAGACTCTACACGTGGACATCACCAGATGGTCAACACTGAAATCAGATTGATGATATTCTTTGCAGCTAAAGATGAGGAAGCTCTATACAGTCAGCAAAAACAAGACCAGGAGCTCACTGTGGCTCAGATCATGAACTCCTTATTGCCAAATTCAGACTTAAATTGAAGAAAGTAGGGAAAACCACTAGACCATTCAGGTATGACCTAAATCGAATCCCTTATGATTATACAGTGGAAGTGACAAATAGATTTAAGGGATTAGATTTGATAGACAGAGTGCCTGATGAACTATGGACAGAGGTTCATGACATTGTACAGGAGACAGGGATCAAGACCATCCCCATGGAAAAGAAATGCAAAAAAGCAAAATGGCTGTCTGAGGAGGCCTTACAAATAGCTGTGAAAAGAAGAGAAGTGAAAAGCAAAGGAGAAAAGGAAAGATATTCCCATCTGAACACAGAGTTCCAAAGAATAGCAAGGAGAGATAAGAAAGCCTTCCTCAGTGATAAATGCAAAGAAATAGAGGAAAACAATAGAATGGGAAAGACTAGAGACCTCTTCAAGAAAATTAGAGATAACAAAGGAACATTTCATGCAAAGATGGGCTCAATAAAGGACAGAAATGGTATGGACCTAACAGAAGTAGAAGATATTAAGAAGAGGTGGCAAGAATACACAAAAGACTGTACAAAAAAGATCTTCATGACCCAGATAATCATGATGGTGTGATCACTCACCTAGAGCCAGACATCCGGGAATGCGAAGTCAAGCGGGCCTTAGAAAGCATCACTATGAACAAAGCTAGCGGAAGTGATGGAATTCCAGTTGAGCTATTTCAAATCCTGAAAGATGATGCTGTGAAAGTGCTGCACTCAACACGCCAGCAAATCTGGAAAACTCAGCAGTGGCCACAGGACTGGAAAAGGTCAGTTTTCGTTCCAATCCCAAAGAAAGGCAATGCCAAAGAACGCTCAAACTGCCGCACAATTGCACTCATCTCACATGCTAGTAAAATAATGCTCAATATTCTCCACTCCAGGCTTCAAAAATACGTGAACCGTGAACTTGCAGATGTCTAAGCTGGTTTTAGAAAAGGCAGAGGAACCAGAGATCAAATTGCCAACATCTGCTGGATCATGGAAAAAGTAAGAGAGTTCCACAAAAACATCTATTTCTGCTTTATTGACTATGCCAAAGCCTTTGACTGTGTGGATCACAATAAACTGTGGAAAATTCTGAAAAAGATGGGAATACCAGACCATCTGACCTGTCTCTTGAGAAACCTGTATGCAGGTCAGGAAGCAACAGTTAGAACTGGACATGGAACAACAGACTGGTTCCAAATAGGAAAAGGAGTCCGTCAAGGCTGTATATTGTCACCCTGCTTATTTAACTTATATGCAGAGTACATCATGAGAAACGCTGGGCTGGAAGAAACACAAGCTGGAATCAAGATTGCTGGGAGAAATATCAATAACCTCAGATAAGCAGATGACATCACCCTTATGGCAGAAGTGAAGATGAACTAAAGAGCCTCTTGATGAAAATGAAAGAGGAGAGTGAAAAAGTTGGCTTAAAGCTCAACGTTCAGAAAACTAAGATCATGGCATCTGGTCCCATCATTTCATGAGAAATAGTTGGGGAAACAGTGGAAACTGTCAGACTTTATTTTTCTGGGCTCCAAAATCACTGCTGATGGTGATTGCAGCCATGAAATTAAAAGACACTTACTCCTTGGAAGGAAGGTTATGACCAAGCTAGATAGCATATTTAAAAGCAGAGACATTACTTTGCCAACAAAGGTCCATCTAGTCAAGGCTATGGTTTTTCCAGTAGACATGTATGGATGTGAGAGTTGGACGGTGAAGAAAGCTGAGCGCCGCAGAATTGATGCTTTTGAACTGTGGTGTTGGAGAAGACTCTTGAGAGTCCCTTGGACTGCAAGGAGATCCAACCAGTCTATCCTAAAGGAGATCAGTCCGGGGTGTTCATTGTAAGGACTGATGTGGAAGCTGAAACTCCAATACTTTGGCCACCTCATGCGAAGGGTTGACTCATTGGAAAAGACCCTAATGCTGGGAAGGATTGGGGGCAGGAGGAGAAGGGGACGACAGAGGATATGGTTGGATGGCATCACCGACTCGATGGACATGGGTTTGGGTAAACTACGGGATTTGGTGATGGACAGGGATGCCTGGCGTGCTGCGATTCATGGGGTCACAAAGAGTCGGACACGACTGAGTGACTGAACTGAACTAAAATACACATTAAATCTCTTTCATAATGAAGTTCTTTTAACAACTGATTCAGAAATAATATTAAAATAATATAATAATAATAACAGGCCTTCCCTGGTGGCTCAGAGAGTAAAGCGTCTGCCTGCAGTGCAGAAGACCCGGGTTCAATCCCTGGGTCAGGAAGATCCCCTGGAGAGGGAAATGGTAACCCACTCCAGTATTCTTGCCTGGAGAATTCCATAGACGGAGTAGCCTGGTAGGCTACAGTCCACGGGGTCGCAAAGTGTCGTATATGAAATAATATCACACACACACAAAATAGCCTCATTTCAGAAAAAAAAAATTTGCAGAAAAGTCTGCCACTGCATATCATTAAGTCTGTGGTATTCGACTCATTTTCAAATCTAAATGAGAAAAATAAATGGCTTTTCCCTTAACTGAAAGTTTCACTGTAAATTTAAAGGTGTTTTCAGTGTGTTTAGCTTTGAACTTACCGCACTAAATATTTTAAAATAGATATTGAGCAAATATATAAAATAAGGTAATAAATAAATGAATAAATAATGAGTAAATTTTTGATAAACTGATATTATAAAAGTCCTAAGTTTTAATTTCAAACCATGATATTTATATGGCTTTTATTTTTAATAGAAGTCATTATGCTTTAAGAACTGTTTCAGGAAGGTGTTGTATCTTTACACTTTCCTAATTAGTATCATCAGAAAATGCAGATTACCAAAACAAACATTTTGTAATCACAAACAGTTTTATAAAACAGTTTAACAAAGAATAAAAGGTTCTGTTCTTATGATCCCTGGACAGGAATGTTGTTAATTTCAAGATCACTCTTTTAAAGTCCATAAAAACAACATGCTCAAAGTCTAGGGAAGTTACTGCTCTCATAATTTTTCATATTACTTATCCAAACAGGAAAAAAAGATTGAAGGACTGAGAAAACCAGTGATATGATTAAAACATGAATAAACTGAAGAATTCAGTTTATATCAACAAATAGTGTGCTGCCCTCCTGGCTAAAACAAGTGAATGATACTTCTCTACCAACAACCTCTTTATCCTCATTCTAGTCTCCCCTCTCTTTCTAGGTAACGTTTATTGAGATACCCAATCATAGAACTGGTCTACCTTGTTTCCTTAGACCCTTACTCAAAATACCTAACCAAAGCCAAAATCTTTACAGTAGCTTGTTTCTGACATCCTTTTCCTAAGATATGCCATTGTTCCTTGTGGTAAGAGTTCTCCCTCAACACAATGAGTAATAAATTCCAACTGTCTTAACTCCAGATGTGTTCTTAGAGATCTTTGGCTGAAGGACATCAATAGTTTCTAAGGATTATTTTCTTACTATTATCTTTATTTTACCAACTCATAACTCAGTATAGGATGTCAAAATATTTTTAAAAATACATTATCCATCAGTTTTTAATTGCTTTCCAGCAGAAGCATAGTTCAGAATATCTAAAATATTTTGTTGCAAACATCTATAAAGAACATTTCACACAATGCACAAAAATAAAACAAAAAAAAATCTACAATGTATTAAGAGTTAAGAATTAAGTACTTAACAGTACATTTACTTGGGCTTCCTAGGTGGTTCAGTGGTAAAGAATCTGCCTGCTAATACAGGAGACACAAGAGACATGCGTTCAGTTCTTGGGTCAGGAAGATTCCCTGGAATAGGAAATAGCAACCCACACCCACTCCAGTATTCTTACCTGGAAAATTCCATGGACAGCGGAGTCTGGTCGGTTACAGTTCATGGTGTTGCAAACAGTCAGATAGGATTGAGTGCATGAGCCACATTACTTTGTTATTTTGAAGCAGCAAATAACAATTTAGAATTAATTTGTAAATGGGAAAGATGGACTGGTCAAGCTGTGAAGTTTTCAATGTCATGATCATACCATGCTTTGCATCACAGAGAAACTTAACTACAAACAACTCTACCAGGGATGGAAGTACAATTCAATTATATCCATCCACAACTTGGATCCCAGTGAAGCTACAACTCTATGACATGGCCCATCATAAGATTGTCTAAGAATAGTTTTCTATACAAGATACCAGACCATTTTAGCTACTTAAGCTTTACACATTATTCTTTTGGGTAGCCTACCACCCCAAATCATATAAACTGTATGAAAATGTATGCAAGTAAAGAATTTAAAAATAATTTTATTTGTCTAAAAGTCAATAACTTAATTTACAATTGTCCATGCTTTTCAGCATAAATATGCCTCTTTAGGAATTCTTCAGAAATGAGAAACATGAATTTGTTATGAATAGTACATTTAACTATTTATGATTTAGATATATTATTTGATTGTTTTGATATTGAAGCTTTCTCTATTTTGGAGCAATATGTCCTTTTCTTTTTTTTCAAGTCTCAAAGATTTTCCACAGGCCTTGGAAAGGTTATAAACTATAGAATTTGTTCTTGCAATTCCAAACAGATAAAACTGTCCTTTTTGGATATAGCGCCTAGTATTCCCAAGCATATAATCTTTCTTGGGGAGTGAGAATGTGACAAGCAAGATAAAAACCAAAAACTATGGGAAAGTACAGAAGATACACGTGAAAAAGGCAGCAGAGCCCTAAGTGTAAACCATAACGCAGAGAGGAGACGCGAGGAAACTCACAGGGATGAGTAGAAACAAGCTAGGAGAAAAGGAGAGACAAAGGAACTAAGACACAAGTATGGCAGACTCCAGAAGTGGTATACAGATGGTCAGTACCTAACTTGCATAAGTAACTTCTGCAAAATGAAAATATGTGGCCTCTTGTTTAATACTCTGCTCAGGGACAGTGGAGCATTAAACCAAGTACAAGAATAATTTTGAACATGGAATCATGTGTGATTGCATAGGTCACTCAGCCATGAACTTGGCTCTGCTGATGGCTTTCCCACTTTTCCCAGGAAGTGGCTCTTTGATGCTGGCATTGACACATTGCTCCCTTATCACTGGTCTCCACACTCTGAATCTTATCACCCAGGCCTGCTGAGCATATCACTCACTTGCAACCTTGGAAAAACGTATGACTCAGTGTAAACAATATGAAAATGAATTAAATTTGAAAACTAAATAAACCAATATTGCTCTATCTTTATCACTTAAGGTATTCATATATTTTAAACCTGAAAATTGACAGCTACTTGTGCCTTATAACTTAAAAGCACATCATGAAAACACAGTACACGATAGGTGCCTGATCCAAGGGCACCAAGAGACAACTGGTATAGTCTCAATCTTACAAAAAGTGTGAATGAAATCATCTTCAGGTGCTTTCCCATTAATTCTTAGCAAAGTTGAAGTAAAATGGTGTGTTTATTAGGGAGGAAAAGTCCCTTAGCACTCCTTCCAACCAGAGGTAGCCCTGAGGTGCTCTTATGTAACATTACTTAGTATATTGTGACTCTTAAGTAACATATGGCAAAGCATTATGTAAACAAAGGACACTACATACATATTTCTCTGTATTTTCCAAGGACAGATATATAGAGGTGTCAGACATTTGAATTTTATATCCCACCAAATAACCTAGTAACTAAGGATTCAATCATCTTTGAGCTCTAATCCTACATTTCTATCTTCACTTTGGTAACTCAGCATATCTGAAGTGAAAGAAAATCTATCGGTCTATTCATCTACCTTTGGTACATTTACCACCCAGAAATATATTCTACTCATTATTGTTAGTAACATTACATTTCTTTCTGTTATCTGAGATCGAAACAGCTTTGATTGCTTTTTCATTGCTTGATCCAGTCTGTTATTGACTCCTATCAATTCCATTATTAACTGTCCCTTCCACTCAGGCCTTCCTTTCTAGCCACTTCAGTTCAGTTCAGTTCAGTCGCTCAGTCGTGCCCAACTCTTTGCGACCCCATGAATTGCAGCACACCAGGCCTCTCTGTCCATCACCAACTCCCGGAGTCTACCCAAACCCATGTCCATCGAGTTGGTGATGCCATTCAACCATCTCATCCTCTGTCGTCCCCTTCTCCTCCCGCCCCCAATCCTACCCAGCATTAGGGTCTTTTCCAATGAGTCAACCCTTCGCATGAGGTGGCCAAAGTATTGGAGTTTCAACTTCAACATCAGACCTTCCAATGAACACCCAGGATTGATCTCTTTTAGGATGGGCTGGTTGGATCTTCTTGCAGTCCAAGGGACTCTCAAGAGTCTTCTCCAACACCACAGTTCAAAAGCATCAATTCTCACCAAAAACCAGCCCTTGAAATCTCTCACTTGGGCTACTTCAATAGTCTCCTAACCATGTACCTCTACGTCCAATATCTCTCCATTCTATTCCATGTTTCTATCGAAGAATTGATGCTTTTAAATTGTGATGTTGGAGAAGACTCTTGAGAGTCCCTTGGACTGCAAGGAGACCCAACAAGTCCATCCTAAAGGAAATCAGTCCTGAATATTTATTGGAAGGACTGATGCTGAAGCTGGAACTCCAATACTGTGGCCATCTGATGTGAAGAACTGGCTCATTGGAAAAGATATTGATGCTGGGAAACATTGAAGGCAGGAGGAGAAGGGGACGACAGAGTATGAGATGGTTGGATGGCATCACCGACTCAATGGACATGAGTATGAGCAAGGTCCAGGAGTTGGTGATGGACAGGGAAGCCTGGTGTGCTTCAGTCCACAGGGTTGCAAAGAGTCTGAGGTGACTGACTGACCTGAACTGAACTGATATCTACTAATGTTCATCTTATTTAAGAAGATCATATCATTTTATGTTTCAAAAACCAAAGTTAGATCCACATATTTTGGTTAGAGTTAGTTTTGCTTTTGCATGTCATCCCTTCTTTTGATGCCTTCGATTTTGGATCCTGATATTCACTTTCTACCCTTCACTTGAATTTCTTTCCCATCCTATCTTTATGATTGAACTGACCTGAACTACATACTTGCTCTGCTATATTTTCCTGTCTTCAATTCATTGTTTCTGCTGTTCTCTACATCTAGAACACTATCTATCTTGGTAATATAGAATCCTAAGATGGGAAACTGAATTAGGTTAGGTTCACTAACACATAAACTTTGCAAGGACATAATTTTGTTCTGTTTTTACTGTTTACCAATGCAGCAAAAGTGCTGAGAACTGTGACCAACACATACAATAAACATGTGTTGAATGAATGGATAAGAGTTTAATGGCTTGAAATTCCAACCAATGCACACTTTTCTTGCAAATGGCTCCAGGGCACTTATTTACTTACTTATTGTATACAATATTCCAGCCATATTGATTATATACATAATATTTCAGTCAGATGGATATGTAAAAATGTATGTGCCCACAATTAATAAAAAAGTTTCAGGAATTTTTCTAGAATGTTACATGCAACTACAGACTTACAGTTTTGTTTTTATTTTTCCAAGTTTTTGTTTTCTTACGATTTCATGCCAACTATATACTATCCTATTTTCTTATGTTCATAAAACTCTTTATCTCTGGATATCTAACCTTGGTCCTGGTATCCTAGGGTTGCAGCCACTAAATGAGAGTACAGGATAATTTTCCTTCTGGCTTACAAGCTACACTTCATCAGCTACTGAAAGACTAACAAGTGAGAGGAATGATGGCTTGAGGCTGATTTGCAGCCAAGAAAAACAGGTAAAACTTAGGAGAGAAAAAGGACTGCCAGTATGTTAATTTCAAACAGTAAGTCTTAAAGAATAAAACATGTCCAAAATATTTTGATGAAATGGTAGTCCTTTGCATATTGGTTTATTAAGAATTTTATGTACAGGTGGGTGTGCTGCAGTGAATTAATTTATAGGCCAATAACAACTCCAAATTTCTGAAAGGTCCTCAATTTTAATTTAGAAAATCCAAGACTGTCAGAATTCAAAAAGTATTTGTTAAAAAGTGTCCGTTCAAGGACAAAATAATCTTTGAGTATCTTGTACTACAATAATTTCTGCCCACTAGAATTGACTCATGTATTCAATTCAATACTTGCACAGAGTATCAGAGATATAAAAAGTTCCTCAGAGGCACTTCTTCTAGTGTTTCTTCTTTAATTGGGTAGATGAGAAAAGTGAATGCTATTGCTGAACATTTTCAGCATAATTATATACGACCTTGGCAATGGCAGCAAAGTTAATAACTAGATATTTCAAAGGAGTCATGGTATATGTAATTATTAAGAAGAATAACGTCATGCTATTTATGAGTATTTATTAAAATACTTCATAGAAAAATTATACACCTACTAAAACATAGTATGCAATTCATTTCAAATCCGTGTTTCCCTCAGGACTAAATTTCATGGACAAATTGTTTTCCAGATTTAAATTTTACTTTCTGCTCATATCCCTGACCATTGTTTTTTCAGTGATTTTCTTCCTAACAAATGCAACTACAAACCATACATTAAAGAGATAATACTACTGCAGAAATCCAAAGAGTTCTCCTTGAGTAATACCAGTTGTGTTTTCATTTTTGTTGCTGTTGTTGTTTGAAAAATGCTTCCTAGCATTGTTATTAAAACTATTTGTCAGACTTACAGAACTTATTTTAAATTTCCATTGCTTGGCATTGTGCTTAGTAAAAAGACAGATGATCATCTGAATTTTATGTAGACATACACATAGAATATTAAAGCTTAAAGGTCCCTAGAGATGACATGGTCCAAGCCTCACCTTTTACAAATGAGGAAACAGAGATTACAAATATTACAAGTTAGGTATTTAGTGGGAAACTTAGCAGTTTTTAAAACACTGATTAAGGTGTCCAAAATACTCTGAAATATATCTCAAAAAAAAAGTGTATTGTGGAAATCTAAATTTAGTAACCACATTATATTGTTTTAAAGGTAAAGAAAGGTAGAATAATGTACAGATTTAAGAAGCTGCCTTGACAACAGGTATATCTTTTGTTTTTCAGATATGTAAATCTATGACATTCTCAAAAGAGAAAAGTAATTTTAAACATCTGGCAATCTGATGCTACTCCTTGAACTGTCTCAGTCTAGAAGTGGGCCCATACTTCTGTCATATTAAATTCTCTTAGCCCTCCCTTCCAATATCACCTCTTCTAACTTTAACTTACTATCTTCTCAGTCTTAGTGTACTTCAGTGAATATTCAGGTGTAGCATAAATTTGTCTCACTGTTGCAGCATCCTCAACTCTATAGTCCTGAGAACTGATTCATATCCTTCTACCTGGTCTCATGTATGTATGCAAATCCAAGAAAAACTCAGGAAAAACTTCAACAATAATGCACAGGAATTTACAGAGTATGTTAAAGTATGATAGGGAGATACTGCCACAGGGATGGTAGGAAAAGAAGATGGAAGATTGGATCTTCACTTGCCCTGGTGTTGTTTGCTAATTCATGAACAGGCACTTGACTTATGTAACTAGACAAACTGTCCCTACTCAGAGAGAAACTCAATTAAAATTGTTATCACACATACTTCAATCAAATATAAAACAGAGTGAAAATGTATTTCTCAAAGTTTAGCTTATCTTGCAAATAATGCATACGTTAATGAGAAATAGAAATGATAAAAGCAGGAGAAGTAGCAGGAAGGAAAATGGGAAAGGAACTGAGAGAACAGATCAGAGGACCAGGGAAAGTGGAGTGGGATACAGTTTCAATTCAGAGATGCAGAGGACCAGGGAAGATGGAGTGGGATACAATTTCAATTCAGAGATGCAGAGGACCAGGGAAGATGGAGTGGGATACAATTTCAATTCAGAGATTTATGCTACAGGTTAGGTGTGATCATTATTTCAAGTTTTTGTAGGCTAGATAGGAAGAAACCTTACTATCTTACTAATGATACATTCAGTAGTTACTTTAAACATGAATCATTTATTTCAGGATAACAAATACACTTAATGAAAAACTGTAAAGACATGGAGAACATAATTTTAGAAAAATAAATGTAGAGAAGTTTAGGTTCTGGGAAAGCAGAAAAGCATTATATGGAAAGAAAAGCACAGGTGATAAGAGGTAGATAGGTACCTACATAACAGTTAGAAAGCATCAAATTGAAGTATCATAGTCAGACACGTGGGTATGTGTCAGACACTTTCATACTTTGATCACATATATATTTTGCCATTTCTAATTTTGCCCATACTATACACTATACCAAGTAAAATACATTATAGTTTAGTGGATAGCACTAGAGAAGAGGTCAGCAAAATTTTTTCTAAAAGGAACAGATAGTTAATGAATGGGGTAGGAGGTAAATGAATAATGAAAAGGGAGAGAATAAAAATTATAAAAGTCATGAATATATAATACCAGAAAAATGGTCATGAATTACTAATTCCTGAATAGCATTGTGGTGGACCAAAGGGGTCTTCAAATCAAACAGATGCAAGTTCAAATCTCAGCTCCCACATTATGCCCTCAGGTAAACTATTTTACCTCTCTAATCCTCCATGTCCTTACGAATATATAGGGAATAATTATAACATTTGGCTCTTAGGGTTGTTGAGATGATTGAATCAAATAACTCTCATAAAGCATAACATGGTGCCTGCAATATAGTAACTACCCAATAAATATGAGCAATAAAGAGAGAAAGGGCAGGTGAACAAAAGAAATATTGGGTCAATTTTCATAATTAATAATCACTGGTTTTATTTCATGACACAACTATTTTTAACTGAGATATAATTGACATACAATGTTGTATAAGTTTAAGGTATACAAGGTGTTGATTCGATACACTTACAAGTTGCAATATGACTACCACCAAAGTATCAGATAACATCTCCATCAATTTACACATTTATCATTTTTTTTCTATAGTGAGAACATTTATGATGTAGTCTTGTAGCAACTTGAAAGTATATAATATTGTTAACTATAAACATCATGCTGTACATTAGATCTCCAAAATTCATTCATCTTCTGATTGCAAGTTTGTACCCTTTGACCAACATCTCCTTACTTCCCTCACCCTCCAGCCCCTTGAAGCCAGCATTTTATTCTGTTTCTAGGAGCCTGACTTTTTTAGATTTAACATATAAGTGATATCATACAGTTTTTGTCTTTCTCTGCGATTTTTATCTTTAATTATTTTATATGGTTTTTCCATTGAGCTATAATCTCATGAGAGATGGACCTTGTATGTTGATAATTGTATACCCAGGGTCTGGCATCATCTCTAACATGTTATAGGTACTCAGTAAATATTCTTGAGTGAATGAATGGACCCAGAATGAGAAAGCATAGGTTAAATTTAAAATTCTACCATTTACAGTTGTGTGTACAAATACTTTCTCAGTCTCAGTATCTTAATTTATAAAATGTAGACAATAGTAACCCTCAATATAATTGCTGTGAAGAGTCAGAGAAAAAGATTCTTTGATGAATACAATAGTTATTTAACAGAGTACTTGAGAAATAGTGCTAAATAAATGTTAACTGAATCAAATTTAGTTGTTTTTGTTTGAACTCAGGCTGACCATAAAATTATGTAATAAGTTTATTCTCTAAGCACTCTGGTTATTAGACTATTTATATTGGTGTCTGTGATGTTTAACATTCAGAATGACTTATACTTAAGTTTATGACATACTCTTACCTTTCAATGGAATTCCATGAGTAAACTATAAAGGGAGACATAGTTTTCATAACTGTATACCCTTAAAGAAAAAGAAGCTAATTGATCTTAGTATAAAGTACCTAATTGATCAGTTCTGCCAAAGCAGCATGGTGCTCACTCTGTACTCTCTGATTTTAAACTAAAAATTAATATGTCTACCTGTGCTCATTAGTGAATTTATTGGAAATCATCAATATTTCATGTATGGCATAGGTCAATATTATGCTATGCATCTGATGCAGTAATGTATGAGGCGTTGCTGGGATTCAACCAGTGGCTGGAGAAGCTTCATCTTCAACAGAAGATGGCATTAGTAGAGAACATGATGAAACAAGAAGAAATCAATAGCCTTTCTCTATCCCACTACAAAATTAACAATGGCTCTCTATGAAATCTGTTAAGCCAAAATATCTAAGTATAAGAGAGGAAAGCACAGAAAATCTTCAAGACAATGTTGACGTTAAGGTTTTTAAGGTACAGCTATTTAAAAGACACATTTTAAAGTAATGTTTAATGCCACTGGAAAATGCCAGTGATACAAAGTTAGATGTGAAATGAGAATGGAAAAGTATAAACAATATGGGCCCAATTTTACACAATTATCTTTTGCAACTTTTTTTAGAGATAGATTCTAAGGAATTATACAATATAATAATTGCAGTCATCTCTAAATATTTAAGTTATGGATGCCTTTTATTTTCTTCTTAATATTTTCAGGTTAGGTGAATTATATTCTCACGCTTAGCAAAATAAGAATACATGAGGAATTGAAAAGAGTAGCAGAGTTGAAGTTGAAAGAAAAAATATAATGGAGAATCCTGGGGAGATTCTAATGGTCATGTATAGGCCTAAATTATGAGAAAAAAGAAATTAAGAGGAAACAGAAGTTAGGATTCAGTTAAATATGCTGAGTAGAGGGTGATATAGTTAATTTACAAAGAAAGAAAAGGCCAAGTGAGTGACTGACTTCAGGAAATGGTGAAACACAAGAATGAAGACCTTCTGACCTGATTTAACCTACAGGTCCCACTCTTCCTGGAGCCTGACTTTCCAATGTTTTCTGCTGACTGAGGCTGAATGAGGTAGCTATTTCCAGGTTTCTATATGAGTATTTTAGACACCTGATGCAAAGAGCTGACTCATTGGAAAAGACCCTGGTGCTGGGAAAGATTGATGGCAGGAAGAGAAGGGGGGAGACAAAGGATGAGATGGTTGGATGGCGTTACTGACTCAATGGACATGAGTTTGTGCAAACTCTGGGAGACAGTCAAGGACAGGGAAGCCTGGTGTGCTGCAATCCACGGGGTTACAAAGAGTTGGGCATGACTGAGTGACTCAACAACAACAATATGTGAGTGCAAAAAAATCCCATTACATATGCTCACCCAAGAATGTGTCTTCCTTAAAACAAGAGCTTAAATAAAATGACAATTATAGGCTTCCCTGGTAGCTCAGCTGGTAAAGAATCCACCTGCAATGCAGGAGACACTGGTTTGATTCCTGGGTTGGGAAGATTCCCTGGAGAAGGGATAGGCTACTCACTCAAGTATTCTTGGGCTTCCCTGTGGCTCAGTCAGTAAAGAATCCAGCTGCAAGGCAAGAGACCTGGGTTAGATCCCTGGATTGGAAAGATCCCTGGAGGAGAGCATGGCAACCCACTCCAGTATTCTTGCCTGGAGAACCCCAAGGACAGAGGAGCCTTATGGACTACAGTCCGTGGGGTAGCAGAGTTGGACACAACTGAGTGACTAAGCACACATAGTTAAAAGAAGGAAAATAGTGTGGTCTACGGATTCTAAAAGCAATGAGGACGCCAGAATTTTTACCAGAGATGGATTTTAAGGGATGTCATATGGTTAAGCCTAGGAATGATTATCTTGAAATCACAGTCCTATGCAAGTATATTAACTAATTGTGTATTTCAGGAGGCTTTAAGAGGTATTTATATAACAAATGCTGTTACTTAGCTTATACTTTTGTTGACTGAAAAATTAGTCACAACCTGAAAGTACAGTTTATTTGATGGGAATGTTTAGGACTCTGAGCCCATGAGACTCAGTAGCCCTGAGCTGCTCCAAGGAGGTGGAGGGGAGATCGGGCTATACACAATTTTATAACAAAGGGAACTGGCAGTCTGAACATCAAAGACTTTTGTGCAGTAAGAAAAATCAGATATCAAGTTAAGAAATTTAGTGTTCTTTGTATGGGAGGATGCAAGCCTCTGGGCTCACTGAATTCATTCCATTCATATGCACCTCAGTTATTTGGGGCCAAATCCTATTTCCTTGTTCACCTTAAGGATGTAGCAGGTAGCTGTTTCTAGCATTCACTGCCGCAATCCGAGCTCCTCAAAAATCACCATAGGGGTGGGGACACCTGCTGGATCAGTTTTGAGAATCCTCATTCACATTTGGAGGCCAGAAATCATGATCACTGTGACATTTCTTGTTTATTGTTATGGCAGGAGATATTCTCATTTAGCACTTTCATTTGAGGAGGATGAGGCGTTATTCAAGGATTAAACTGCATTTTAATACCCACAAAGAAGTCCTATGCCACTGTAAGTCCTTAAGAAGATGTTGCTGGTCATGTTATAGAATGGAGAGCAAGCTCAAAAATAAATGTTGCTGTCAGTGCTAACTTTGAGATGTGCTTTGAGGGCTGTGTAAAGAATTGTTAGGAAAAAGTATTTTCTTCTTAGGTCTTTCATTGTAAGACTGTCCCTTCCTACATACAAGCTCAAAAGATACTGAGAAGAATTGATTATTTGTTACACAAGTTCAAGAGACAGGTTTTGGAGAGTATTTGGGGGCACATTGTAGTAACATATCTTCTAACATTTAGGATAGCACAACAAGTATCAAGCATTCATAGACCCAAATAAGGACCTGCTCCAGCTAGCACTGATGTTTGAAGTAATGTTGCAAAAAGGGAAAAAATATTTGATGAAGGTATGGAATTATCCAAGAAATAAAATTTATGCACTGGGATTAAGATTAGGTTCTACCTTATGTGTCAATCGCCGTTGATTAATAATGGTTATCTGCAGCACACTGAAGAGAAAAAATTCACAGCCAAGTTGGGGATAGCAAAATGTTCTGTGATCACTTATAAAGGTTTAACCTCCTTTAGCTTCCATCTTTTCATTATAGGAAACATAAAACCTGATTCATAGTATTTCTGTGAGAATTAAATAAAATATAATGTAAAGTTCAGAAAACATTTCCAGGCACAAACCAGGTGCCCAATAAAATGTTAAGTCCCTTCTTTCTGGCTTCTTGTTTCATAATATTTGATTATAACTGCAGTACAATTGGCTCATAATTAATTACAAATATACAGACCATGCTTTAGGCCCATGATTTACTATAACTGTACCATTCCTATTATTAGCTCATGATTATTCACAACTGTATAGCCTATTGGTCCACAATTTAATATATTTTTGCAATACACGCTATAGTTTCATCGTTGACCACAAGTGTATCATCTTATGCTCTAGGTCAACACATCACTGTTTTTTGCTATTGGAATATAAAAAGAAAAAATACAAATATCACAGTTAGACTGTACACAGATGACTTAGAAAAAAATGTGGTTCTTGCAGTGAATACCTTGAAAACTATATATAAGATAGTTTGTTTCTATTGAGTGGAAATTCAGACATTATTTGTCTTTTGAAAAACGCAAAAGACTAAAACTCTGTTCTTTCTGCTCAATTTTTATAAAACCTAAAACTGCTTCAAAAATTTTCAATTATTTTTAAAAAATTGATACATGAGTCTGTGATTTTTAAAAATGCAGATGTACCCTAACATCACTGTTCAGTCAGGAAACTCCTGGTTTCTCTCTCTTGTCATCCCTGCTTCCCTGTTCTCGTTACTCCCTGTTTAATTTCTTATAAGGGTTGGATGAACAATGTATGCATTGAGAAGATGGCTATTCTGACTTTTTCGTGAGACTAATACCTGTCTTAAAAAGAAGTAGATAGTTCAACTCTATTCACAGACTCAGAAAAGAAAGAAAAAACTTGCTGAAGGTCAATTAGGATTCAGCTATTTTCTTTGCTTGTTTCGTAAAGCCTAATGCTTAAGTATGCTTTCCTTACACTGCCTGATAAATTTCAAGCGGAAGGCTCAAGTTGGATCAGTCTACAAACCCTGAATCTGAAATTTAAAAGTAATTTGCAAAAATAGCAATAGGGTACACTGAGAAAACTCATTTTGTCCTGGCTTCATTTTACCCATTTTTATGTAGAGCTGGCTTGATAAAGCAGTATGGCTCACCTACTTAATTATTACAATTTGCTCTTTCAAAAAAATGTGTTTCCAACAAATGTGCAACTGGGTTTATGAATCCTTTGGATTGCAGTTACTCTGTATTATTGGCAGCCAAATCAAAAATGTACTGCAGCTACAAAAGAACACTGTTTTTAAAGAAAATATTTTGTCTTGTCACTTATATAGGTTCTTTCAGCTAGTTTAGCCAAATATGTTATCATTTTCCATGTTGTGAGAAGACTTTACGAAGTATAAACTGCTTTGCTATCCACCATGAACCTTCACATCGAGCCAAAGATTTTTGCCCTCTAGACAAAAATCTCCCACTTTGAGTGGTCAGCTAGTTAAGTCCCTTCATCAAGGGTGAATATCAGAAAGCTTGAGGAGTCAGTTAGGGAGGAGAAGCCATAGTTTTACTTATTTATTTACTGTTAATGGATAAATGAGCCAATTAAGCTAGTCTGTTTTTTTTAGGATTTATCACTGAAATCAGAAAGTTTAAATTCCTTTATAATATTACCATCCCTATTTATCACTGCTAAACACCTCTCCACACTAATCCATATCCTTTTGTTTCTTAAATCAAAAAAAAGCCAACACAAGCCAAACCTCTGCTAATAAGAGAACCATGTCTATAAATAAGATTTATTTAAAAAATAGTCAAAATAGTAAGGACTAAAGTTCTTACTAAGACACTAGTTTTCTGTCACATATCTCCGGCTAAAAGAATTGTCCACATTTTAAATTTAGTTTGGTGTTCTGGCCAAAATATCGTATCAAATCACCTAATTATGTATATAAGCAAAGGTATTAAGAACATCTTGTGCATGCAGCTTTAACAATACCAGACTTGAAAACTTTTGATGAGAAATTGTTTTTGAGTCAAAAGCAAAGTATGAGTGTCATAGGTGATACAAATACTGACACAGAATGTTCTCTTTGTGCTCAAAGAATACTTATAGTCATTCCATTTCACCACAGGAAAAAATTCTGCTGAAGATTTAGTGGTAGAACTCTCTGTTCATATATTTCTCATTCTAATATTACCAAGTAGAACATGACATTAAATACTGAATTATAAGACTTTTAGCACAAGAAAAAGATCCTGTAGCTATTCACAGCTCTCATTTTAGAGAGAAGAAATCTAAGACTCAAAGTTCGATGACTTGCATGAGATCACAGTTACTTTTAACCATGTGTGTGAACCAGATCCCAAAATGCTGAACACATATCTTCCTAGCAGAGAAAAGAGATGAAGTGCAAAAAATGGGCCAAAGAACTAAACAGACATTTCTCCAAAGAAGACATACAGATGGCTAACAAACACATGAAAAGATGCTCAACATCACTCATTATTAGAGAAATGCAAATCAAAACCACAATGAGGTATCATTTCACACCAGTCAGAATGGCTGCTATCCAAAAGTCTACAAGCAATAAATGCTGGAGAGGGTGTGGAGAAAAGGGAACCCTCCTACACTGTTGGTGGGAATGCAAACTAGTACAGCCACTATGGAGAACAGTGTGGAGATTCCTTAAAAAACTGGGAATAGAACTGTCATATGACCCAGCAATCCCACTGCTGGGCATATACACCGAGGAAACCAGAATTGAAAGAGACGTGTGTACCCCAATGTTCATCGCAGCACTGTTTACAATAGCCAGGACATGGAAGCAACCTAGATGTCCATCAGCAGACGAATGGATAAGGAAGCTGTGGTACATATACACAATGGAATATTACTCAGCCATTAAAAAAATACATTTGAATCGGTTCTACTGAGATGGATGAAACTGGAGCCCATTATACAGAGTGAAGTAAGCCAGAAAGAAAAACAACAATACAGTATACTAATGCATATATATGGAATTTGAAAGATGGTAACGATAACCCTATATGCGAGACAGAATAAGAGACACAGATGCATAGAACAATTTTATGGACTCTGAGGGAGAAGGTGAGGGTGGGACGTTCTGGGAGAATAGCATTGAAACATGTATATTATCATATGTGAAACAGAACACCATTCCATGTTCGATGCATGAGACAAGGGCTCAGGGCCGGGGCAACGGGATGACCCAGAGGGATGGGATGGGGAGGGAGGTGGGTGGGGGGTCCAGGAAGGGAAACACATGTAAACCCATGGCTGATTCATGTCAATGTATGGCAAAAACTATTACAATATTGTAAAGTAATTAGCCCCCAACTAAAATAAATAAATTTATAAAAAAAAAAAAAAAGAGATGAAGTGCTTACTTAAATACCCAGTATCAATTTCAAGTCCAAATCTGCTTCCCTATACAGCTATTTTCTGATCATATGGATAAAAGTAGCCATACCTTTGTACCCTTGAGAGATTCTACTAGAACATGCATGACACTTAACTGTACCTATTTGTTTATAATACACTAGACTGCAAGTTCCTATGGGGGCCAGGAGAGTATCTTACTCACCTTTGTTCCTTTAACACTTAACATGATTTCTGACTCAAGGAAGGCAGTCAAAAAATACATATTGAATAAGTGAATAAATGTATACATGAATTTTTCCTTGATGATTTAGAATAAATATCAAGACCTTACAGTTTAATGAACTTTAATACTAATTATATTACAACACGGGTTAGCTGAAAATGTTCCTATATATATAATAAGAGAAATACCAAGTTTATTTATACAAATTTGGGAAAATATGACTCTTCCAAAATTATCAAGTCACTGAATCATCTGTTGCTAACTAGAGATCTTTTACAGTGTATCAGATTTAGCATTTTCCCTGGCAGATTGAAGGCTGTTATTGCCATTTTCTTTCTAAACCACATTCCCCTTCAAATTATTTTCAGTTACTTGGTTCTAATATATATTCTGTGATATCTATTCTTTTTTCAAGTAACTTTTCTTTTTTAAATTCTGGTAGTAAAGACTATTATACAGTTGATGTAAGAGAAAATTAAATCATAGAAACTGATGGTATCAACAATAAGAGAATTAGCTAGAAGATTGCTAGAAATAGCTAGAATTAGCTATTTATTGAAGAAATCCAAACACAAAAATAAAACTGTCATTTCTTTAAAATTACTTAATTACTTGGAAACAGAAGAGAGAATACGAGGAACAATGTTTTTGAATACAATTAGCAGAGTGTGATTATATATAGGAGGCCAGAGAGAGATAAGACAAGAGAAATAGTTGGCATAGCAGTAAAGTATTAGCATGACAGGGTGACTACATTTAATTGTTGATAATATACAAAGGCAGGAACACTTTGTAAATCTATATAATTAAGCGAAATTCTCAGTAAATCTCTATAGAGGAGTCTGGCTAAAGGCTAGATTCTATAGTTGTCACTGCTCTAGTTGAATGGTCTTAATCTGACCCCTGACTGACAGTTACACCTAGGAAAAAGAATCACTAATGCATTTGACACATATTTCTTCTCCATTACAAAGTCAAAGAGACTTCAAAATTAAGAGTTAAGAGACATGTTATACAAAAAAGAGCTTGCTCGTGTCATCTAAAATCTTAGAAGTACCATGTTTTTGTCCTGAAGTATTAAATCCTTGAGGCCAAGTTTAAGCAGGAGATGCAAAAGTATCAGGAAAATAAGCTATTGGAATCTAATGTGGTCTATTCCATAAATTAACACGCAACACAAGAATTTATGTGGCTCCTGAGATTGGCCAGGGTCAAAGGTAATTACTGCCAGAAATTTACATATTGAAAAGGGATTTGGTTTTACATTTAGTCCTTCCTTGTTCTCCACTAGCTCCTGTGGTCAGAGATGACTGTATGTCCTGGTTTACCCAAGACTCCCAGCTAATGCTTATTTAACTGGGACTTGATAATTAATTTTTATTCTCAAGTTTTTCCAGTTTGGATGATAAATTAAACATTCATTCATTTAAAGACCAAATTTTCACACATGTAAACCCATGGCTGATTCATGTCAATGTATGGCAAAAACTATTACAATATTGTAAAGTAATTAGCCCCCAACTAAAATAAATAAATTTATAAAAAAAAAAATAAAGACCAAATTTCTTAATTTTATTCCTTAAATACTTCTTAAACCCATCTACTTCTTTGCCTCCAAAATTTTCACACTTTCAACTTCCATGAGAATTAATGCAGAAATCACATATCTAGTCTTCTTATTTGACACTTGCTCCCCTCAAATTCACTTTAAATTACACATGTTGCAAGGAGTCTTTTTAAAACAAAATTATGACTCTACACTCCTTAAAAGTTTGCCATGTTCCCATTTATGTTTAGACTTATAAAGACCTGAATGATCCTGCCTCTCATGCCCCAGCTGGCACCACTCTCTCCTTTCTTTTCTGATTCTTCGACCACATTAGATTTCCTGTAGGTCTCAGAGCTTTCAAATCTGCCCTCTCTCTTTCTAGAATAAACTTCCTCCTCTGAACTTCCTTATTCTGGTCTTATTCCTACTCATCCTTTCAATTTCAGTTTAAATACCACTTCCTCATATAAATCTTCACACATTCCCATAGACTAAGCAAGGTCTGCTTTTACAGTAATGACAATAATGCACAATCCTTCATAACACCCAGCTAGATAATTCTATATGTGTAATCTATTCCATATATAGTTTATATTGTAACCCCACTAGGTTAAAAATTCAAAGAAAAGTGGTATCATATTTTATCTTGTTTGTTATTAGATTTCCAACACCTGAACATACAAAGAATGTCCAACAGTTTTTTGTTAAAATAACAACCAAAGGGGAGCTCCAATTTTAGATAGCTAAATATAATCATAAAGTATCTATTTACTCCTTGACTTTAAACACCATATCTCAATATGTACACCAATATTTCATAATACATATTACCTTTTGCTTAATTCTACTTCATCAATGAACAAAAGATAAACTGGATTTAGCCCAACAGACATCAGATTAAGGTGAAAAGTACATGTACTTGGCACATCTAATTATTTCATATTTATCTCAATTATATTGTAATCAACAATGTGATTATAGATCAACATTTCTATTCACAAGGTATTTCTAATACTTTCATTTTTCTCCTATTAATTTTGATAAAATGGGGAGAATATAAAATATTCAAATAATCACACAAGTATTGATGTGTAACACTGTTTACACTGTTTAAATGTTTGGCTAAAAGGAAACTTCATGAAACAATAGCTCAAAATATTTGTCAACTGAAGTATGAAAAGCTGCATCAAGTATGTAAAAATCAACATACAGGTATCAAAGTATGCATTATTGGAAAGTCAAATATGAAATTTAAAAACCACTTATAGTATGATTCGGTTGATATTTAGGATATATATCTGTTAGGGTGAATTCAGCTACAATAAAAGAAAATTCAACTTACGTGTCTTGATCAATAAAGATATTTGATTCTCTCATATAACAAGAACTCTGAAGGTTGTTAGCTTCAAGGTTTGCCACAGTGATTCAAGCATGTTATCAGGAACTCAAGCTCATTCTATCTTTCTGTTATTTATTCTCACCTATTTCTGTAGACCTTTTAAACTCAGGGTTATAAGACAGCTGCTTCAACTCCAAATACCAAATCCTCCTACAACCACAGTCATAAGGAATGAAGTAGCAGGGAAAATAGAACCTTCTCTTCTGGAGCCCCTCTTTTTGAGTAAAAGTGTCCCTTTCAGAAGCTATCAAGATCTACATTATGTTTCATTGGCCAGAACTGGATCATCACTACCAGATATATCACCAACAAAAGGGAATGGAATTATCAAAATTGGCTTAAAGCAATCATGGTTTATCTCCTGAGATGAGGAAAGTCTGAGAACTTCCCTGAGAAATCTACCCTGAGAACAAAGGATCTCAGCCCTCTGTATGAACAAATAAGAGACAGCTTGCAGGTATGCTAAAATATCTGTCATAGAACTCTGAAGAGTTGGAATTATATCAGATTTCTCTGGATTAAAAAATCAAAATGATAACAGTGTAAATTACATATTTAAAAGGTTGCTTCCATACATTCTAACATAAAAGAGTTCTAGGGGAAAACAACTGTTTCTAATACAGAAGGGACTAAATTAAAAATAAAACCATATAAATTGTTAGAAACTTTCTATTCTTGAAAATATAAATATCTGGGAAGTTTTAGAGACTCAAAATATCTGACACAAAAATAAACCTTTTAATTTTCAGAGCCATTTTCATAAATGCTCACACCAAATACATTTTTACTAATTGGTAAAAGTTTTATTTAGCTGTTAACACTTTTATAACCATGTTACAGTTAAGGAAGACAAAAGACAAGCAAAAATACAGAGATTAATTTCATACTCAAACTCTCACTTAAATTTTACCTGCAATTATATTCTTAACTTTATATTATATCAAACCCAATGACAAAAATGTCATCTCAAATCACATCAACCTTGCATTCCAGAGAAATACTGGCTCTGAACCAAGTACCCAGGTACTAACTAGTTTAGCTTTAATTCGGAGCAGATGGACGAGGGTTCTCAAGGTCAAATCTAGAGGATCTTCTTGGAGAATACCTCATGGTCTCTGCAATATAGCAGATGGTGAAAATATTTTAGGACTATTTTCAAATGATGTTAGCAAAACTACATTTCTATCAATTGTCTTTTACAGCTTCCATAAACATGACTTTCCTTCCAAATTAAGAGTTAAAATGATATAGCTTAGCAGGGCTTTTCTGAGATGTCATTATCAACAATGACACACTGAGTATTTATATTCCAAGTTCAGAGATGAATTGCAGGAGAGGAAGCAGTGGATCTCCTGAGATAAACAGACAGATATTGATAAATGATGTTATAATGCATATCATATTTTCCTGTAAAAGAGGGAAAAAAATTATATCTCCTGTTATAGTAGACTTTTAAATTGATGCTTCTTTCTGGAAGATAAGCACAGCATAATATTTATTTTTGACCTCTAAACAAGTAACAATTTTAGATATATCATAAATGTCAAATAAGTTGTATATTGGGGGGCTGTTAACTTTTTATTTTCAAGATAAATTATTGTGGTGAACATATGCCATGTGGGACAATGTCAGGTATCTATTCATTCCACCCTGATTTTCTCTGGAGAAACTTTTATTCCTATTGCCTAAAACCTTATTGAAACAGTAATTCCTACTTTCTATCACTCAGTCCCCAAAGAGGAAAGTAGAATAGCCTCAGATTGCTTACATTTCTCTAATCTGCCAGGGCTGGAGAAATGGCATCAGTTAGGCTAACAATACCCTTTCCTGGGAATTTGAATCTTGAGTGATGCAAGGATAAGTGTGATACAAGTATAGAGTTCATCTGTTACAGTAGCAAAGGCAGGAGAGGTGATGCTATCTAATTAAGACTGTTCCTGCTACTCTGGTTCCTATTTCCCAGACCCCTCCAATTTTTGGTTTCAGACCAATTATAAACCAGATCTCCTTATTCTAACAAGTTCTCTGTCACTTAGTTCAGTTCAATTCAGTTCAGTCGCTCAGTCGTGTCCAACTCTTTGCGACCCCATGAATTGCAGCACACCAGGCCTCTCTGTCCATCACCAACTCCCAGAGTCTACCCAAACCCATGTCCATCGAGTCGGTGATGCCATCCAACCATCTCATCCTCTGTCGTCCCCTTCTCCTCCCGCCCTCAATCCTACCCAGCATTAGGGTCTTTTCCAATGAGTCAACCCTTCGCATGAGGTGCCCAAAGTATTGGAGTTTCAGCTTCAACATCAGACCTCTCTGTCACTTAACTAGAATCTAATTCTATTATTTACAGCAAATTAAAAAAAAAAAAATACAAAGAATCAAAATTAGACAATAAAATATCTACATTATTTTGTAACCTTCTTTTCCGTCAATGCATCTTTACATTTTTCATGGTCAATAAAAATAATATTAACACGGATAAACTTCAGGGTTCCCAGGTGGCACTAGTGGTAAATAACCTGCCTGCCAATGCAGGAGACATAAGAGATATGGATTTGATCCTTGGGTCTGGAGAATCTCCTGGGGGAGAACATGACAACCCACTCCAGTATCCTTGCATAGAGAATCCCATGGACAGAGGAACCTGGAGGGCTACGATCCATAAGGTCGCAAAGAGTCAGACACGACTGAAGTGACTTAGCATGCACGCACACAGATAAACTTTAATGGTTACCTAGCTGGTGGGCTACAGTCCATAGGGTCACAAAGAGGCGGACAGAACTGAGTGACTAAGCACAGCACACAGCACAGCATATCTTTGCATGGATATACTACAGTCTACTAGAATCCTTTTAATCAATACTGGATATTTGAATGGTTCCCTTTTTTAACCATTACAAATAGCACTCTGATTACAAATAGACTCCTATGCATATGTCATCGAATACAGTTTTGATATTTTTACCTTGTAATAAATTTCTAAAAGTGGAATTGTTGAGGAAAAATATAAAGGTGATTTTTGAGCTTTGAATTATGCAGACATTCCCTGGTGGCTCAGATGGTAAAAGTGTCTGCCTACAATGTGGGAGACCCGGGTTTGATCCCTGGGTCGGGAAGATCCCCCTGGAGAAGGAAATGGCAACCCATTCTAGTATTCTTGCCTGGAAAATCCCATGGATGGATGGAGGAGCCTGGTAGGCTACAGTCCATGGGGTCCCAAAGAGTCGGACACTACTGAGAGACTTCATTTTCACTTTACTTTGCACGCCAAGGAAGGCTGTACCTATGTACCATGCTATTAGCAGTGTAGGACAGTGCCCATTTTCAGAATATCTTATCTGTTACTGCTATTCTAAATGGATGAATAAGAGACTATGTTGTTGTTGTTGTTGTTCAGTCGCCAAGTCATGTCTGACTTTTTGAGACCCCATGGACTGCAGCACACCAGGCCTCCCTATCCTCAGCATCTCCCGGAGTTTGCCCAAGTTCATATCCATTGAATTGGTGATGAGATGGTTGGATGGCATCACCGATTTATCACCATAAGAGACTATAAAGTCATTCAACTTTACTTGCCCAAAAGCACAATAGTAAGTAATTGTCTTTGGTTTGAGAGGTCCCATGTAATAAAGAAGAGTTTCATACTAGTTAAGAGTTCTCCACAGAGTTCTTAGTACAATTGAATAAAAACCAGTTCCATAGGTATTTCTTGGTGGATAGATACTGCCAAAAGCTCTCATAGTGAGTAAGGAAGAGCAAGAAGAGAGAATCAAAGAAAACCCAGCCATCTACCATTAAGCTACTCCTCAGAGCTAACTGGCTAATACACTCAAAGAAAGGAAATCAAAAGATTTCATTCTACCAGAAGTATATTCACACAAAAGACATGCCTAAAATCCATTATCCATACCTGGAAAGAGCCTGAAAAACACAAAATCTAGCCGTGCCCCACAATGTTTTCTCTAGATGGTTCTGTAAAAATCACATGGTATCTTTCTGAGTCGATTGGCTTTTATTTTACCTGATGTAACAGTGGGTGTTGCTGAAAAATAAATGAAGCATCTAGGTTAGGTAAATATGTGCTCAAAGGATAGTATCTCTGTTAGAGGATAATGAGACCCATTATTATAACTTCAGCTGCTGTGTACTAAAAAAATACACCCATAAACACAACTTTGGAATTTTTGCATTTATTGTGAATTAAACAGGTATATTAGCATTTGTCTGTGTGTGTGCATATGAATGTGTGTGTGAGCATGTGGGTGTGTAATCTGAACAAATCCAATGGTCTTGAGTGGCCCAATTTCAATGAGGTGTTAATTCAGAGAATCAGTTTATGCAGGGGAAAATAGTAATTAAAATACTTCAACTATTTGCTCAATTTCTCAGAAGATAAATGCTTTTAATGCAGAGCAAGCATTCTGAGAATTATTTTCTTCCTGATTCTGATTTTATTAACACAGCAGCTATTTCCTGAATCATTTCTCCAAATTTCAATTCCCAATTGTCCGAATTCAGCCTGTCTTTTTTTTTTCTATCCTCCCTCTTCATCACTCAGATACTCATAATGTAGAGTCTTATTTCTTAAGTATTCCCTCTGCTTAAAATGATATCTGATTATATACAACAAAGATGTATCCAAATGCTAACACGGTAAGCAACTAGAGCACAGGCAAGTCCAAGAATATTGTGATGATTCAAGAAGTAATTGGTCAGATATGAAGATGACACCACATTTATGGCAAAAAGTGAAGAAAAACTAAAGAGCCTCTTGATGAAAGTGGAACAGGAGAGTGAAAAAGTTGGCTTAAAACTCTACATTCAAAAAACGAAGATCACAGCATTTGGTCCCATCACTTCAAGGCAAACAGATGGGGAAACAATGGAAACAGTGAGAAAATTTATTTATTTGGGCTCCAAAAATCACTGCAGCCATGAAATTCAAAGATACTTGCTCCTTGGAAGAAAAGCTATGACCAGCCTAGACAGTATATTAAAAAGCAGAGACATTATTTTGCCGACAAAGAACTATCTAGTCAAAGCTATGGATTTTCCCAGTAGTCACATATGGATGTGAGAGTTAAACTATATAGAAAGATGAACACCAAAAAATTGATGCTTTTGATCTGTGTTGTTGGGGAAGACTCTTGAGAGTCCCTTGGACTGCAAGGGGATCAAACCAGTCAATCCTAAAGGAAATCAGTCCTGAAAATTCACTGGAAGGACTGATATTGGAAACTGAAACTCCAATACTTTGGCCACCTGACGTGAAGAACTGACTCACTGGACAAGACACTGATGCTGGGAAAGATTGAAGGCAGGAGAAGGGGACGACAGAGGATGAGATGGTTGGACGGCATCACCAACTCAGTGGATATGTTTGAGCAAGGTCCGGGAATTGGTAATGGACAGGGAAGCCTGGCATGCTGCAGTCCATGGGGTCGCAAAGAGTCAGACTTGACTGAGTGACTGGACTGAACTAATTCTAATTAAACATTAATAATGCTTTCTCTGACATATTCAAATATAATTCATGACAGAACAACCTCACAAAGTGGTAGATACGGTGTTCTATGTCAATTTTAAAGGTTTCTGGTCCAATTACTCCATATCTATTTTGCAATGCAAAAGGGCTTTATAAACAAAGGCTTCAAAAAACAGAGGGTTTTACTTTTCCAAAGAAGACAAAAGCAAATAGTGCTTTAACACTTCACTAGTGGATGCCTTGCTGTCTTATATGATTATGGCCATTCTTAGTTTTTTAATCAAAGGGGAAACTTATCCTGGAAAGAAACAAATGGCTCATATGAGCATGTATCTAGAAAATCTGAATATCAAAAGAACTATCATAGGTGCAAATGATTCCAAAGAGTCATAAAGATTATTCTAGTGATGTAGCGAAACTATGGTGATATTTTGAAGTGCTTTTTGACTATAAATTTGCACCGCTTTATTTCTAAAGCCACTGTCTGTATTGTAGAGAACACACAAATGAATTTTTTGTTAAAAAAAGACCAATCTCCTAGGTAAAACAAATTCCATGATACATTATTAATACCTAAAGCTTTCATCTTTTCTTTTAAAAAAGTGAAGTACTTGTATTACTATGTGTTGGAAGGAAAAGAGGGTAACACTGTCAGCACTAGTGATTTGTCAACAGAGTTCATCTTTTTGCAATTTAATGGCAAATGTAGATTGAGGTCTCAGGCATGCTTTTTTTTTTTTCTCTTATAATTACTTAACCTATTTGACCATTCTGAATTTGCACAGTGACCCTTCCTTAATGTTCATTTTCATTATATGAAACATTTGTTTAGATGCATATGCTGAATTAATGACTTTATACAATCTAAATTTATATTGATATCATAAAATACAATAGGCTCAGTATTAATGAAATTAATTTTTTGACAATCCAAAATATGCAATCAATGACAAAATATTTCTCCAGGGAGAATAAAACTAAACACAGTTAAGGTATGCTGGGCAGCTCACAGTGTCTTTGAACAAGGGTCAATAAATTATGTACATTTTTGTATAGCCAATTGGCCTCAGTAGCTGCCTAACAATCAGGTGAAATAAATAATTTCTTAGTTTTATTCCAGCCTATAATATTTGTTAGAAGCACTGAAATTATTGGCTGTGGAGAATAATGTTTGGAATAGCTTTTGAAAGCTTTCTTTTTAATTCAATCCAACACATTATCAAGTATGTATTAGATGTCTTCTATGTGCAATATGTCTCAGCACTTATGAAAGACAAACTAGAGTGTATCTACTTTCAAGGATCCTATATGCTAATGTAAGGGGAGGATAAAGAGTTGACAATTACATTGCAAAATATAACTGCTACATTAGATAGGTACAAAGCACCATGGGGTCTTCTCTTATAACTACTCTTTCTTCATACTAAATATTTAACCCATCACATTTGTTTTTTGTTTTTTTTTTTTAGTTACCTCTCAGATATGTTGATTTCTCTCCATTTCTTGTCATCCCACTCCAAGCTGTAAGTTTGCTGGCATTTACTGAGCTTCCTGTATGCCCATATTAATGTTTTCCATCCAGTTTGGGGATTTTCCAGTCATTATTTATTCAAGTATTCTTTCTGTATCTTTCCTCTCTTCTCTAAGGACTCCAAGTATATCACCATATACTTGATGGTTTTTCACTGTTCCACAAGTCTCTACATTGTTCTTTATTATTTTTTTTCTGTTGCTCCTACTGTATAATCTCAATGAAACTATCTTTAACTGAGTCTCAATGAAACTGTCTTTAACTGATTGACTCTTTATTGAGCCACTGTAGTAAGTTTATCATTTTGGTTATTGTACTTTTCAACTCCAAATTTTTTCTTTGGTTCATTTCTATGATTCATATTTTTTATCCATTTTCCCTTTTTGGTGAGATACTGTTCTCATATTTTCCTTTAATTCTTTAGAAACAGTTTCATTTAGTTATTTGAACATAAAGCCCAAGTCCAATACCTGTGCTTCCTTCAGAACACTTTCTATTGATTGCTTCCCCCTACCCCATATATGGGCCATAATTTCTTGTTTCTTTGCATGCTTCAAATATATCTAGACATTTTAAATAATATAATGTAGCAAAATCTAAAAAAGATTCCTCTCTCCCCAGAGATGACTTTTGTTGCTGTTTGTTATGGTTGTTAGTTTATTTGGTGTCTTTTCTGGGTTCCTTCTTTAAAAAACTTAAAGTGTTTATACTTTGTTGTTTCTAGCCACTAAAGTCTCTGATCAGTTAGCTTGCTGCTGCTGCTGCTAAGTCGCTTCAGTCGTGTCCGACTCTGTGCAACCCCATAGATGGAAGCCCACCAGGCTCCCCTGTCCCTGGGATTTTCCAGGCAAGAATACTGGAGTGGGTTGCCATTTCCTTCTCCAGTGCATGAAAGTGAAGAGTGAAAGTGAAGTCGCTCAGTCGTGTCTGATTCCTAGCGACCCCATGGACTGCAGCCTACCAGGGTCAGCTAATAATTTGAAAAAATAATTCCTTAAATTCTTTGAGCCAAAATTCTTTCAGCTTTTGCTGACGGCTCTTTGTGTATTCAGGGGCACATCTTCAATGCTCTGGCAGGCAGTTTAAATGTATGTCTTAGCCTTAACTTCTTGTTCACACAGGGCCTTAAATTCAGCCAGAGATGAGAGATTAAGGCCTTTTCACATCTTTCCAGGACATGTGAGCAGTCCTTCATGTGCATATGGCTTCCTAAATTATCAGAAATATGTTAGAGTTTTTCAAAGCCTCCTATAGGCATCTCACTCCACCGTTTTTCTTTTTAAGTTTTTGACCAGCTTTTCATGAGCACCATACGGTTAACACCACCTCTGGTACCTGTGATGTTAAACATTGTTTTCAATAATTTTCTTGGGCATGAACAATGGGAGCTCTAAGTTAGGTCAAATAAGGACAAACTCTGACAATGTAACTCTTCAGCAAGGAGCTACACTGGTCAAACAATAACAATTCCATAAGGATGAGACTTTGGAGACACTGCAAACCCATTCTTCCCACTATGATACTGGTTTTCTCAGCTATCATAGTTATGAGATTATTGATTTTCAAGCCCACCATACAGAGTTGGGGGGAGAGATGAGGGATTAAGGAAAGTTAAAATGCCACAAAGATCTTTGTTCTTAATGAAATTTAGGCAGTTTTCCTGGATAAATAATTCTTAGACTGCTGTAAGCCTTTAGTTAATTTCTAAAGTTCTGAAAAAGAATATTTTGACTTATTTTGCTAGTGTTCTTAATGCTTTATGGATTTCCAGAAGTCTTCACTCTGTGATGATGAAAACATGACATTGCTTCTGTTTGCTAAATTAATTTTCAATTTGGTGAGGGAAACTAAAACATCTTCCCAATTTTAAACAATTAGAATTAAAATGTCCCTTTCAAAATGTGAACAATTTAAAACATTCTTAGGAAACAGGTCAAAATATGCATTTGTAAATACAGAAAATATTCCATTAGTGAGTCTAGTAGCTACTGCTAGCCAAAGGGAAGGAGGGTCTGACTAAAAAGTATGAACATTTTAGTATTGATTCTCTTAATTGAATCCTCTATATTTATTTAGGCATTTGTAAAGTATTTGGAGTCTAGTTACTGGAAATAGAAAGGTTTAATTTATTTCTTCTTTGTTTATAAAGAAGATTAAATCAAATATATCCTACCGAATCCTCTCCATAAGTTTAAAAAAAAAAAAAACAGCTCACTAAATTCCACGAAATCAGTGATTTCAGGATCATTTCTCCAGAGAACAGATCATTAGAAATGTCTTCTAAAAATATCAACAATTATTCAGGAGTAATAAACGATTGTATGCAAATCAAAGATATTCAGTTTAGAGTCAAGTTCTGGGACATCTTTAGAGGACGAATGGAACAAGGTTGCTTTCCTTTGTCAGAATAAACAGATATGAGATGATTAGTGCAGCTTTATCCGTGAAAAATTAAGATCTTTAAAAAATTTCTTTAAGTTGTTCTTACGGCCACCATTCACCATAAACACAGATTCAATACTTTACATTCAAGGTTATGCAATGTTTAAACAAGTCCTATAGCACAGTTATAATGTAAAGATAAGGAGTGTTTAACAAATGTTTTACCAAGGCTTTTAAAATGAATCAATATTGAGTTTAAAGAATATTCATGTGTTAAAAGCAGAGACATTACTTTGGCAACAAAGGTCCTTCTAGTCAAAGCTATGGTTTTTCCAGTAGTAGATGTGACAGTTGGACCATAAAGAAGGCTGAGTGCAGAACTGATGCTTTAGAACTGTGGTGTTGGAAAAGACTCTTGAGAGTCCCTTGGACAGCAATGACATCATACCCGTCCATCCTAAAGGAAATCAATCCTGAATATTCATTGGAACGACTGATGCTGAAGCTGAAACTCCAATACTTTGGCCACCTGATGTGAAGAATGGGCTCACTGGAAAAGACACTGATGCTGGGAAAGATTGAAGGCAGGAGGAGAAGGGGACAACAGAAGATGAGATGGTTGGATGGCATCACCGGCTCTGGACATGAGTTTGAGCAAGCTCCAGGAGTTGGTGATGGACAGGGAAGCCTGGTGTGCTGCAGTTCATGGGGTCGCAAATAGTCGGACATGACTGAGTGACTGAACTGACTGAACTGATGATTTGTAAGTGGCAATAATGAGTGGTGACACTTCTCTTAGACATTTAGGGTCTCCTGCATTGCAACTGGATTCTTTACCAACTGAGCTATGAGGGAAGAACTACTATCTAGGAACAGATGGATCTTAAGGACTACGTTTTAGTTGATTTGCAATGTAATGATTCCTTGATTGATGACACACTCCATAGAATATTAGGTGATATTTTCTTAAAGATTTTGTAGACATAAGGAAAAGTAAATGTGAATTCATAGCTCATGAAATATGTACACACAAGTAAATGAATCAAATTAAATATATGAGACCTAAATTTAAAATCAACTGTGGGTAGATAGTCATCTGATAGATTACTTTTGGTGGTAGTGTTGTTTAGTCACTAAGTTGTGTTTGATTTTTTTGTGACCCCAGAGACTGTAGCCTGCCAGCCTCTTTTGATAGATAGCATACCTTACTTGGGTTTCTAAGCCTTCTGTCACAGATATGAAAACGTTCTTCTCTATTTCAGAAAGAACCCAAACATACATAGTAGGTATATCCATGGTATCTGTAGACCACACTGGAATTTTATCAAAGGTGAATTCTGATACTATATTAAATATTGTGTGGATTTCATCCTTCATACAAGCTACAACCACTTCTTTGATTTATCACACACTGTTCTCACAATAGTGTACAGCTCAGCACATAGTTTGTCCTTTTCACTACAGTTCCACTTAGGCATAAAGATTTAAGATCCCTTTTTCCCCCTCTTTAAAAAGTCTTAAATATTTCTTTTACATTAAATTTTAACACTTTGAAGTTTAACAGATTTTACCTCTTATTAACTCCTTTTCCTAGACTCTCTTATTCAGCAATTATTCACAGTAGATTATATGTGCTAACTTTTAACCTTGCTTCTCAGAGTGCTCAAGATGTTTTAGCTTTGATTATCCTCTCTCTCAAGTTCCTCATCACAGAAGATAATTGCTCTTGAAGCTTGTTACTCTCTCACTGTACCAGAAAAAGAAGAAAGTCTTCCCTTAGCAACAACAACAACAGAAACTAAGTCAACTATGAAATGTCACACCAAGCAACATAATTCTTTCACAGAAATATTTCTAATGTAACCATAATTCATCTAAAACAGAATGTTTGTATTAGCAAGATTTTAACCATTGTTGTCTATTATTTCTGATGCCAAAACTGAACAAAAGGGTGTACTTATAGTGCTTAAAAGATTATAGAAAGACAGTTGGATATTATTTTAAATACTACTCTATATCTACTTCTTTATAAAAATGTACTTTATTATAGAGTTGTGTAAACAGACTTTTCTTTCAAGGATTAAGTAATAAATACTCTAAGTTTTGTGAACTATATGGTCTCTTTTGCAACTACTGAACTCATTGAAGCAGTAATGGACAACACATAAATGAATAGACAGGGCTGTGTTCCAATAAAACTTTATATATGAACATAAACATTTGAATATCTTATAATTTTCACAACATAAATTCTTCTTCTTTTGAATTTTTAAACCATTTAAGGTGCAAAAACTATATAATTAGCTGTAAAATAGAGGCCACTTGATTCATGAGCCATAGTTTTCTGACACTGTTTTAAACTATGGTATTGAGTTTTATTTCTTTAGTAGCTTTTGATGCATACATTACAGAACACTAATCAGAAGAAAAAGGAACACATTTATTCTTCACTGTAAAGTGTAAAATTTAACTAAATTTTTCAGTCTCATTTAAAAAAATTATAGTATGTAGCATTTCCTGAGTAACAAAAACAAAAGGTCAAATTTTAAGCTATTATGAAATTCATCTAGGCAGTAAATTTTTGTTAGTTGACCTAGCTGATTGGGGTTTGGATATAAGTGGGCTTTATTTGATTTATTAAATGCTGTGCCTTGTGAAGTTCCTGAACATATTCATTTGTAGAACATGACATAGATATACTACAGCCTGTCATTAGTTCCAAGGAAAAGGTTCTTGAGTAATACTATGATTTTGACATTGAAAAACTTTTTCCTATGGGAAAAACAGGTTGCAAAGTTTAAGCAAACATTGAAAACATTGATTTGTTTTTCTTTAACTTCCCCCCAAATAAATCAATAGCAACAACAACAAAGATACTGATATTATTTATGCATCATAAATGAGCAATTATGGACTCAGTGCTATTCATTTCTATAAACAATTTATTATTTCTTGAAAACGTTTCTATATCTTCCCAATCTCTAGTTTAAACTACAAGTTTACAAAGAGATGTTGTATTGTTGCAGACAGTTCACAAACTAGGAACTAGTTTCTCTTTATTCTTGTCTACAAATGTTCAGTGCATTTCTCATTTTAACTCAAGAGTTGATGATGGTTGAGTCCTAAGGCCCATGCCTACTGGGCTTATCTTGATCTCTTTTCAGGCTTTATTACATCAACTCTGCTTTTTTTTTTTTTTTTTAAACCAACTATTCTTACCTTCCCTTTACAACCTCACCACTTCATTCTCTCTTTCTAGTTTTTTTTGCAATAGGTATGACCCAAACTTTACTTATATTAAATCCAAAATTCTTACACTTGCTTTGCATGTGTGTATGTTCAGTCACTCAGTCATGTCCAACTTTGTGATCCCATGGACTGCAGATTTATATAAAAGTAAATTTCTCTAAATCTGACTTTTTGACTTATTAATACAGAAAACTCATAGTTGGCATTTTCTTTTTGTCAGGAATTACAAAGAATTTTTTAATTGAATTTTTGTGCTACTCCAACCTTAAGAGTTTGTAAATGAGGTAATCTAGGCTGAGTTTTATGCAATGACTTGTTCTTGAATTCAGAAGCCAAGTACACAGGAATGATAATCAATAAACCATGAAAAAGTAGAATAACTTGACTAGAGAAGCTCAGCTCCAAATAACTAAGTCTCTAGCTTAGAATAACTAGCACTGATAGTAATCAGTGCTGATAACTAGCATTGATAGTTATCCTGAGGCACACTATGCCTGTTCAGGATGATGAAGATCCAGAGTATGTGGCAGGGCTGGGCTTACAGATACAAGTAGGCTAGTTGTCCACTGTAGCTTCTCCATATTTCCTCTCATTCTTTGCCCTGCCCTACGCCCTGGGAGGCTGATATATATGCAGAACATCATCTGGATCCTGAGAAATGCAGTTTCAATTAGATTAGGACAATGTGAGGCACAGGGAAGTGATCAGAGTAAGGGATAAAAGAGGTCAGCATATGCAATATTTCCCAGCACCCTTCCAGCCAGGAGCAGCTTTTGCAGTACGTGTGTTCTAGCTAAACCACTAGTCCTTTCAAGTGTTCCTTTTACTATAACCATCACTCTCCCTGCTCACTACCATACAACTTCACATCTCTTGTGTAATAGTTTTCTTGGACATCTAGTCCCTGGGTGCCTTGCCACAATCCTGAGTTCATTGCCATAACCCAGCCACACCTCTATATAGGGTGCCTTCATTTAACTCTCCTAAATTACTCACTTAGTAGGTCATCTACTCCCTCCCAAGGTCTAACTTTTACAAAGAACAATTCTTTAGATCTTCAAATGTTAGAATATTTTCAGGAATTTAAGTCAAGGAGATCCTGATACTATTTAATACTTATGTGATCCATGCCTTCCTTGAACAAAAGGATGAATTATTATTTAGATAATTCATCAAAATCTTTTAAACTCTGGAAACTCTAAATAAATAAAGCAATAAACTGTGCCCATGCATCAATTCTTTTTCTTTCTCAAGAGTCTCAAGTTTATTTTAACTAGGAACCAGAACTAGTTCAGAATTCCCTGACAGTCTAAAATTTAAGATAACTTTAAACAATGGAGATCCAATGCAATTCTCTAAGTGAAACATCAGTTAAGGGTAAAATATTGCTGTGATTTTATAAAAAAAATTATTGACCATCTCTCCAACAGCCCTTTCAAGTAGCAAATTTTCATTTTGCTTGACAGTCACTAAATAAAAAATTGTAAAAAACACAAAATAATGTAAAAAATAAGAAAGAGAGCTGAAAAAAATGGTAAAATAAACAAAATAAATATGCTTATTATTCTCACTTCAGTTCAGTTGCTCAGTCATGTCCGATTCTTTGTGACCCCATGAACCACAGCACGCCAGGCCTCCCTGTCCATCACCAATTCCCAGAGTTTACCCAAACTCCTGTCCACTGAATCGGTGATGCCATCCAACCATCTCATCCTCTGTCGTCCTCTTCTCCTACCGACCTCAATCTTTCCCAGCATCAGGGTCTTTTCAAATGAGTCAGCTCTTCACATCAGGTGGCCAAAGTACTGGAGTTTCAGCTTCAACATCAGTCCTTCCACTGAATACCCATGACTGATATCCTTTAGGATGGACTGGTTGGATCTTCTTGCAGTCCAAGGGACTCTCAAGAGTCTTCTCTAACACCACAGTTAAAAAACATCAATTCTTCTGCACTCAATTTTTTTTTATGGTCCAACTCTCACATCCATACATGACCACTGGAAAAACCATAGCCTTGACTAGACAGACTTTTGTTGACAAAGTAATGTCTCTGCTTTTTAATATGCTATCTAGGTTGGTCATAACTTTCCTTCCAAAGAGTAAGCGTCTTTTAATTTCATGGCTGCAATCAGCTAATCCTCACTAAGGGCAAAGTGCCAGGTATAGTTTTATATAGATTAACAGTGAATTGTCACACCAATTGATTACTGGCTAGATTGGTCTTTCCCCTTTTGATTACCCCTCTTCTCCTTCGGATCACCTCTATCCCCCCCCCTTCTCTTCTACATATAACTCTGTGAGCCTCTCTGGGTGTCCCTCACTGTAGAGAATCTTTTCACCATTAACCAAGATGTTTTATTATCTGTACTGTATGGATGGAGAAGTCTTGAGGCTACTGTAAGAATAAGACTGAAAGCCAGAGTCAGGAGGCTTAAATCCAAAACTTGAGAACACCAGAAAACTCCTGACTCCAGGGAACATTAATCAACAAGAGCTCATCCAAAAGCCTCCATACCTACACTGAAACCAAGGTCCACCCAAGAGTCAACAAGCTACAGAGAAAGACATACCACGCTAATTCCCAAGCAACACAGGAACATAGCCTTGAGCATTAAAATATAGGTTGTGCAAAGTCACACAAAACCGATAGACATCTCAAAACTCACTACTGGACACTTCATTGCTCTTCAGAGAGAAAAGATCCAGTTCCACCCACCAGAACACTACCGCAAGCTTCCCTAACCAGGAAATCTTGACAAGCCGCTAGTCCAACCCCCCCTACAGGGAGCAACCTCCACAAGAAAGGGGAACCACAAACTTCCAGCATATGGAAAAGCCACCCCAAACACAGCAATCTAAACAAAATGAAGAGGGAGAGAAACATTCAGCAGGTAAAGGAACACGATAAATGCCCACCAAACCAAACAAAAGAGGAGGAGATAGGGAGTCTACCTGAAAAAGAATTCAGAATAATGATAGTAAAGATGATCCAAAATCTTTAAAACAAAATGGAGTTACAGATAAATGGACTAGAGACAAGGACTGAAAAGATGCAAGAAATGTTTAACAAGGACCTAGAAGCAATAAAAAAGAATCAATCAATAATAAATAACGCAATAACTGAGATCAAAAGTACTCTGGAGGGAACCAACAGTAGAATAACTGGGGCAGAAGATAGGATAAGTGAGGTGGAAGATAGAATGGTGGAAATAAATGAAGCAGAGAGGAAAAAAGAAAAATGAATTAAAAGAAATGAGGACAACCTCAGAGACCTCAGGGACAATGTTAAACACCCCAACATTTGAATCATAGGAGTCCCAGAAGAAGAAGACAAAAGAAAGGCCATGAGAAAATACTTGAGGAGACAATAGTTGAAAACGTCCCTAAAAATGAGGAAGGAAACAGCACCCAAGTCCAAAAACCCAGAGAGTCCCAAATAGGATAAACACAAAGTGAAACACCACAAGACACATATTAATCAAATTAACAAAGATCAAACACAAAGAGTAAATATTAAAAGCAAGGGGAAAGCAACAAATAACACACAAGGGGATTCCCATAAGGATAACAGCAGATCTTTCAATGGAAACTCTTCAGGCCAGAAGGTAGTGGAAGGACATACTTAAAGGGATAAAAGAGAAAAACCTACAACCCAGATTACGATACCCAGCAAGGGTCTCATTCAAATATGAAGGAGAAATTGAAAGCTTTACAGACAAGAAAAAGCTCAGAGAATTCACCACCACCAAACCAGTGCTTCAACAAATACTAAAGGATCTTCTCTAGACAGGAAACACAGAAAAGGTTTATAAATTCAAAGCAAAAAAAAACAAAGTGAATGGCAATGGGATCATACTTACCAATAACTGTCTTATATATAAATGGGTTGAATGCCCCAACCAAAAGACAAAGACTGGCTGAATGGATACAAAAACAAGACCCCTATATATGCTGTATATAAGAGATCCACCTGAAAACAAGGGGCACATACAGACAGAAAGTGAAGGGCTGGAAAAAGATATTTCATGTAAATGGAGACCAAAAGAAAGCAGGAGTAGAAATATTCATATAAGATAAAATGGACTTTGAAATAAAGGTCGTGAAAAGAGACAAAGAATAACACTAAATAATGATCAAAGGATCAATCCAAGAAGATATAACAATTATAAATATATATGCACCCAACATAGGAGCACCACAATAGGTAAGGCAAATGCTGACAAGTATGAAAGGGGAAATTAACAGAAACACAATAATAGTGGGAGACTTTAATATCCACTCACACCTATGAATAGGTCAACTAAAGAGAAAATTAGCAAGCAAACACAAATTATAAATGATGCAATGGATCAGTTAGACCTAATTGATATCTATAGGACATTTCACTCCAAACAACGAATTTCGCATTTTTCTCAAGTGCACACGGAACATTCTCCAGGATAGATCACATCCTGGGCCATAAATCTGGTCTTAGTAAATTCAGAAAAATTAAAATCATTTCAAGCATCTTTACCAATCACAATGCAGTAAGATTAGATGTCAACTATAGGGGGAAAAAAAAACTATTAAAAATACAAACATATGGAGTCTAAACAACATGCTTCTGAATAACTAACAAATCACAAAAGAAATAAAAAAAAAGAAATCAAAATATTCATAGAAACAAATGAAAATGAAAACACAACAAGCCAAAACCTACTGGATTCAGTGCAAAGAAACAGAGGAAAACAACAGATTGGGAAAGACGTGATCTCTTCAAGAAAATTAGAGATACCAAAGGAACATTTCATGCAAAGATAGGCTCGATAAAGGACAGAAATGGTATGGATCTAACAGAGGCAGAAGATATTAAGAAGAGGTGGCAAGAATACACAGAAGAACTGTACAAAAAATATCTTCACGACCCAGATAATCACGATGGTGTGATCACTCACCTAGAGCCAGACATCCTGGAATGTGAAGTCAAGTGGGCCTTAGAAAGCATAACTATGAACAAAGCTAGTGGAGGTAATGGAATTTGAGTTGAGCTATTTCAAATCCTCAAAGGTGATGCTGTGAAAGCGCTGTACTCGATATGCCAGGAAATTTCGAAAACTCAGCAGTGGCCACAGGACTGGAAAAGGTCAGTTTTCGTTCCAATCTCAAAGAAAGGCAATGCCAAAGAATGCTCAAACTACCGCACAATTGCACTCATCTCACATGCTAGTAAAGTAATGCTCAAAATTCTCCAAGCCAGGCTTCAGCAATACATGAACCATGAACTTCCAGATGTTCAAGCTGGTTTTAGAAAAGGCAGAGGAACCAGAGATCAAATTGCCAACATCCACTGGATCATCGAAAAAGCAAGAGAGTTCCAGAAAAACATCTATTTCTGCTTTATTGACTATGCCAAAGCCTTTGACTATGTGGATCACAATAAACTGTGGAAAATTCTGAAAGAGATGGGAATACCAGACCATCTGACCTGTCTCTTGAGAAACCGTATGCAGGTCAGGAAGCAACAGTTAGAACTGGACATAGAACAACAGACTGGTTCTAAATAGGAAAAAGAGTCCGTCAAGGCTGTATATTGTCACCCTGCTTATTTAACTTATATGCAGAGTACATCATGAGAAACGCTGGGCTGGAAGAAACACAAGCTGGAATCAAGATTGCCGGGAGAAAAATCAATAACCTCACATGTGCAGATGACACCACCCTTATGGCAGAAAGCGAAGAAGAACTAAAGAGCCTCGTGATGAAGTTGAAGGAGGAGAGTGAAAAAGTTGGCTTAAAGCTCAACATTCAGAAAACTAAGATCATGGCATCTGGTCCCATCACTCCATGGGAAATAGATGGGGAAACAGTGGAAACAGTGTCAGACTTTATTTTTTTGGTCTCCAGAATCACTGCTGATGGTGACTGCAGCCATGAAATTAAAAGACGCTTACTCCTTGGAAGGAAGGTTATGGCCAACCTAGATAGCATATTTAAAAGCAGAGACATTACTTTGCCAACAAAAGTACGTCTAGTCAATGCTATGTTTTTTCCAGTGGTCATGTATGGATGTGAGAGTTGGACGGTGAAGAAAGCTGAGCACCGAAGAATTGATGCTTTTGAACTGTGGTGTTGGAGAAGACTCTTGAGAGTCCCTTGGACTGCAAGGAGTTCCAATCAATCCATCCTAAAAGAGATCAGTCCTGGGTGTTCATTGGAAGGTCTGATGTTGAAGCTGAAACTCCAATACTTTGGCCACCTCATGCGAAGGGTTGACTCATTGGAAAAGTCCCTAATGCTGGGTAGGATTGGGGGCGGGAGGAGAAGGGGACGACAGAGGATGAGATGGTTGGATGGCATCACTGACTCGATGAACATGGTTTTGGGTAGACTCCGAGAGTTGGTGATGGACAGAGAGGCCTGGCGTGCTGCAATTCATGGGGTCGCAAAGAGTCGGACACGACTGAGCGACTGAACTGAACTGAACTGAAGGGGAAGGTTCATAGCAATACAAGCTTACCTCAAGAAACAAAAGAAAAATCAAATAAAAACCCTATCTTTACACATAAAGCAACTAGAAAAATAAGAAATGAAGCACCCCAAGGTCAGTAGAAGGAAGGAAATCATAAAAATTAGGGCAGAATTAAATGAAAAAGAAACAAAGGAGACTATAGCAAAAATCAACAAAACTAAAAGCTGGTTCTTTGAGAAGATAAATAAAATAGACAAACCATTAGCCAGACTCATCAAAAAAAGGTGGGGGGGAGAAGAATCAAATCAACAAAATTAGAAATGTAAATGGAGAAATCACAACAGAGAACACAGAAATACAAAGGATCATAAGAGACTACTATCAGCAACTATGTGACAATAAAATGGACAACTTGGAAGAAATGGACGAATACTTCGAAAAGTATAACTTTTCAAAACTTAACGAGAAAGAAATGGAAAATCTTAACAGTTCCATCACAAGCACGGAAATCACAACTGTAATAAAAAATCTTCCAACAAACAAAAGCCCAGGACCAGATGGCTTCACAGGTGAATTCTACCCAAAAATTGAGAGAAGAGCTAAGACCTATCCTACTGAACTCTTCCAGAAAATTGCAGAGGAAAGTGAATTGTTGTTGTGAGGCCACCAACACCCTAATACCAAAAGCAGAAAAAGATGCCACAAAAAAAGAAAGCCACAGGCCAATATCACTGATGAACATAGATGCAAAAATCCTTAACAAAATTTGAGCAAACAGAATCCAACAACATATTAAAAAGATTGTACATATAGAAACCCCTTACATTCCTAGACACTAAAAATGAGAAAACAGAGAAATTAAGGTAACAATTCCATTCACCACTGCAACAAAAATAATAAAATATTTAGGAATAAATTTACCTAAAGAAACAAAATACCTATATATATAGAAATCTATAAAACACTGATGAAAGAAATCAAAGATGACAGAAACAGATGGAGAAATATACCATGTTCATGGATCGGAAGAATCAATGTAGTGAAAATGAGTATATTACCCAAAGCAATCTATAGATTCAATGCAATCCCTATCATGCTACCAACGGTATTTTTCCGAGAACTGGAACAAATAATTTCACAATTTGTATGGAAATACAAAAAACCTTGAATAGCCAAAGCAATCTTGAGAAAGAAGAATGGAACTAGAGGGATCAACCTGCCTTACTTCAGACTATACTACAAAGCTACAGTCATGAAGACAGTAGGGTACTGACACAAAGACAGAAATATAGATCAATGGAACAAAATAGAAAGCACAGAGATAAATCCATGCACCTATGGACACCTTATATTTGAGAAAGGAGGCAATTATATACAACGGAGAAAAGACAATCTCTTTAACAAACGGTGCTGGGAAAACTGGTCAACCACATGTAAAAAAATGAAACTAGAACACTTTCTAACACAATACACAAAAATGAACTCAAAATGGATTAAAGATCTAAATGTAGGACCAGAAACTATAAAATTCCTAGAGAAAAACCTAGGCAAAACACTCTCTGACATAAATCACAGCAGGATCCTCTATGACCCACCTCCCAGAGTAATGGAAATAAAAGCAAAAATAAAAAAAAAATGGGACCTAATTAAACTTAAAAGCTTTTTCACAATGAAGGAAACTATAAGCAAGGTGAAAAGACAGCCTTCAGAATGGAAGAAAATTATAGCAAATGAAACAACTGACAAAGAATTAATCTGAAAAATATACAAGCAGCTCATGCAGCTCAATACCAGAAAAAATAAGCAACCCAATCAAAAAATGGGCCAAAGAACTAAACAGAAAGTTATCCAAAGAAGACATACAGATAGCTAACAAACACATGAAAAGATGCTCAACATCACTCATTATCAGAGAAATGCAAATCAAAACCACAACGAGGTATCATCTCATGCTAGTCAGAATGGCTGCTATCAAAAAGTCTACAAACTATACATGCTGGAGAGGGAGCAGAGAAAAGGGAACCCTCTTACACTCTTGGTAGGAATGCAAACTAGTACAGCCACTATGGAGAACAGTGTGGAGATTCCTTAAAAAACTGGAAATAGAACTGCCATATGACCCAGCAATCCCACTGCTGAGCATACACACCGAGGAAACCAGAATTGAAAGAGACATATGTACCTCAATGTTCATCACAGCACTGTTTACAATAGCTAGGACATGGAAGCAACCTAGATGTCCATTGGCAGATGAATGGATAAGAAAGCTGTGGTACATATGCACAAAGGAATATTACTCAGCTATTAAAAAGAATGCATTTGAATCAGTTCTAATGAGGTGGATGAAACTGGAGCCTATTATACAGAGTGAAGTAAGTCAGAAAGAAAAACACCAATACAGTATACTAGTGCATATATATGGAATTTAGAAAGATGGTAACAATGACTCTATGTGCGGGACAGCAAAAGAGACACAGATGTAGAGAACAGACTTTTGGATTCTGTGGAGGAAGGCGAGGGTGGGATGATTTTCGAGAATAGCATTGAGGCATGTATATTACCATATGTGAAACAGATCGCCAGTCTAGGCTCGATGCATGAGACAGGGTACTCAGGGCCTGTGCACTGGGACGACCCTGAGGGATGAGATGGGGAGGAAGATGGGAAGGGGGTTTAGGATGGGGGCACATGTACACCCATGGCTGATTCATGTCAATGTATGCCAAAAAACCACTACAATATTGTAAAGTAATTAGCCTTCAATTAAAATAAATAAATTAATTTACACACAAAAAAATATGGTGTACAAGAACAGAGCATCCATCAGAGGAAGTCAGAGAAGCTTCACAGAGAACCCTCTTATGTATCTTTTATGAAGTTCATGGCAATCTCTACAAAGAGTACTAATTCTCAACCTGCCCGCCACATTGCCTGATATATACTAGCAGCTTCTATGCTTGTTCGGTAAAGACAGCTAAACATCCTAAATTTTATCCTATACCACAAAATCCTGACATGTGCCTTTTTAAATCCTTGGAGGATTTTCATTCATGGACAAACATTTATGCAAATAACCCTCTTTGGAAAATTCTCTTCATGCTTGTTGAAAAATAACATGTTTTGCTCTCCAACTGATTCCTTCATGTCAACCATCAAATATGGGTGACAGATTTCTGATTTAACAAATAGTACTTAGTACAAACTGCTTTTGCTGCAGTTATGTGAGTTTCATATTCATCAGCATATCCAAAACACTTCCCTGCTTAGTAAAACACTGAGGCATAGTACATGAAGAACACCACAGCAGACAGCAGAGTGCAGAGTGAACAAGCCGTTATTTAAAGATTAATGATTCTTTTAGCTGCACAACTGACTTATGGAACTGTCTATTTTTAAGTATGGAGCTATGACTGATATGCTTATATTTAAGAGATGGGAAAGGTCGAGATTTCAGCTCCCTAATCGGTAGCTATTTCCTTGCACTATATAGGACTTGGAATCATGAATTCTAACGAGAACAAGTTCACATCCGTTGAAATCTCTACTACCTGGATGTGGCTTATCCACTCTGCTAAGTATCTACAGAAGCATAAAATTTAAACTAGCTTTTTCCTACCATCCTACCTGTTTGTCAACTGCCTCTGTCCTACCATAGCAGTTATGCTATGCTATGCTATGCATTATGGAATTTAAAATGACTTTAATGTTAGCATAAGCAGAATGCCAATCATCACATGAGCAAAATTCATATGTAAGAAATCAAACCCAACTTAACTGTTTTTTGGGCTGTGACAACATTTATCTCCATCGTAATAGACTATTGAGATATAACTATATCTGTAAGTCTAATTATCTTCAAAATAATGCAGGGATCACTTCTCAATATTAAAATCTTCCAAAAATAGACTTGCAACATAATCACAGGCTAATCAAACACACTGATAAATCCACATTTACCTCAAAATAAGTTTTGTGTATGACTTACACAAAAATTTACAAAGAGAAAGAAATAAAAACAAATCCCAGAATTTTAGCATTATGACAAGAACAATTCTGGAATGTGCTGAAAGTAAAAGTCGCTCAGCTGAATCTGACTCTTTGTCACGCCATGGACTATACGGTCCATGGAATTCTCCAGGCCAGAATACTGGAGTGGGTAGCCTTTCCCTTTTCCAGGGGATCTTCCCAACCCAGAGATCAAACCCAGGTCTCCCACATTGCAGGCGGATTCTTTACCAGCTGAGCCACAAGGGAAGCCCAAGAATACTGGAGTGGGTAGCCTATCCTTTCTCCAGGGGATCTTCCCGACCCAGGAATCAAACTGGAGTCTCCTGAATTGCAGGCGGATTCTTTACCAACTGAGCTATTGAATGTGCACGTGAAAGGAAATCACTGTGGGTAATTTAATTATGAAAAATATTTAGATTTTAATTTAGAACCAATTTCAGTCAAAAGTTTAGGAATTATAAACAAGAAAAAACTACTGAAATCCAGCATCTTGAATGTATCCCAAATGTGTTATGATTAGTGAAAGAAATCAGACTCAAAAAGCCACACACTAAGTAATTACATTTATATGACTTTCTGGAAATGAAAGAACTAGGAGGATAAAGGACAGATCAGTGGTTGCCAGGGGTTAGGACTGGGGGAAAAAATTGATTGCAACTCAGAATCATGAGGTTTTGGGGGGTTGGTGATGAAATAGTTCTGTATCATGATCGTCATGGTGCTTACACCAACTCTATGCATTTCTCATATTTATATAACTTCCCACCAAAAAAAGAGTGAATTTTATGTAAATTTAGAAACAAATTTTAAAAGATTAGAAATTGAATCATAAAGAGGAACATATTATTATTACCAAAAAAAGTACTTAAAGTCAACTCAGTCAAATCAGTGTTGAGTGGAAACAATTCCTATTAAGAATTTTATAAACAGTAACAATCCCGACAGTGTTTCAGAGGAAACAATGCCAAACTGAGTCAAATATAGATGTGAAAAGATTTACTGCCACACATTGAACCATGTAAAGTGCTCTTCTTAACCAAGTGCAAATGCATCCTAAATAAAGTGTTTTCCAAGTGCTTAAGAAAGAAATATCAGTGCTTGTGCTTAATTCTACCTTTTATTCGTTGGTCCTATGTCATGTCTGATATTTTTTTTTTTCCAATTTCATATTCTGCTCTGTAGCTTAAGACTGAATCAGTATATCTTCTACCATCAGTATATCTTCTACCAAGTTTGAGTATTTAGTTTCCACATTTTTATGGCTTTATACCAGCATTTATAAAAGTGTGAAATCACAGTCATTTATTTTGGTAAACTGAATAATGAAGTGAAAGTGAAAGTTGCTCAGTTGTGTCTGACTCTTTGCGACCCATGGACTATACAGTCCACAGAATTCTCTAGGCCAGAATGCTGGAGTGGGTAGTCTTTCCCTTCTCCAGGGGATCTCTGCAACCCAGGGATTGAACCCAGGTCTCCCGCACTGCAGGCAGGTTCTTTACCAGCTAAGGCACAAAGGAAGCAAAAACTGAATAATAGCTCCTTGCAAATGCCCATGTCCTGATTTATGAAACCCATGAATATGTTGCACTGCATGGCAAAGGGTTTCTGCAGATGTAATTAAGGTTGCAGATCCTAAAATAGGAAGATTATCCAGGTGGGTGCAATCTAACCACATAATCAAAGAATTTTTTCAGGTAAGGGGCGGAAAGTTGAAGCAGGAGGGAAGCTTAAGGAGATAAGAAGAAGCAAGAGAAGGACTGGAAATTCCACTGCTGGCACTGAAGGGGAGAAGCGATGAACCAGGAAGTGAGACTTCTAGACTCTGAGGATAACCTCCAGTTAACAGCCAGCAAGGAAACAGACACTTGATTCTACAGACACAAGGAAATGAGTTCCACCGGAAACCTAAATGAGTCTGAAAGTGGATTTCCAACAGAGCCACACAGACAAGATCTCGCTCTTGTGATAAGTTAAGTAGAAAAACCAGGTGAAGAATCAGATCTTTCATTTATAGAACTATGAGACAATAATAAATTTGTGCCGTTGTAAACCACTAAAATTGTGATAATTTGTTATGGCAGCAGTAGAAAACTAATACACCTCTGAATCATAATCTTTAAGAGTGATTTGTAGAAATTTATATGGAAATTCTTATGAATACTCTATTTAATAATCCCTTCCTTATATCTTCCTCCTACAGTGCATTTTGTAATAATGAAGTGAAGTGAAGTGAAGTCGCTCAGTCGTGTTCGACTCTTTGCGACCCCATGGACTGTAGCCCATCGGGCTCTTCCGCCCATGGGATTTTCCAGGCAAGAGTACTGGAGTGGATTGCCATTTCCTTCTCCAGGGGATCTTCCCAACCCAGGGATCAAACCCAGGTCTCCCGCACTGTAGGCAGACGCTTTACCATCTGAGCCACCAGGGAAGTCTTGTAATAATAAGTCAGGCCTAAACCATCATCCTCTACATCTGGAAAGTCTTGTGTAATTGACATCCAGTCTTTGATAGCTCTGTAAATGGATGCCCTCTTAGCATTTTCATAATTAAACTGTATAGTACTAACTGTATTAGTCATTATTTCCTACTATGAAAATATCTTGTGGTTAGTTATGTTTGTGGTTTATACCCACAGATTATAATCCTGTGGTTTAAACCTTTTGAAAGTAAAGCTTGAGTTTTCCATTTCTTCTGAGGATATTATAAATTACTTAATTTAAGCTGTAGAATTGTATGGGAAAAAAATATCTAATGTGAGTCAGATATTTCAAAGAAATTGAGCAAGTCGCAAGATCAGCAAGTGGCCAGAAAAGGATTTGGAGGACTCTTGTGAAATACCTGAGGAACTCAAACAGTAAAGAATCTGCCTGTAAGGTAGGAGACCTGGGTTCCATCCCTGGGGTGGGAAGATCCCCTGGAGAAGGGCATGGCAACCCACTCCAGTATTCTTGCTATAAGAATCCCATGGACAGAGGAAACTGTCAGGTTATAATCCATGGAGTCACAAAGAGTTGGACACAACTGAGCTACTAACAGAGTACATCATGTGAAATGCCAGGATGGATGAAGCACAAACTGGAATCAAGATTGCCAGGAGAAATATCAATAACTTCAGACATGCAGATGACACCACCCTTATGGCAGAAAGCTAAAAGGAACTGAAAAGCCTCTTGATGAAAGTGAAACAGGAGAGTGAAAAAGTTGGCTTAAAATTCAACATTCAGAAAACTAAGATCATGTCATCTGGTCCCATCACGTCATGGCAAATCGATGGGGAAACAATGCAAACAATAACAGACTTTACTTTCTTGGGCTCCAAAATCACTGCAGATGGTGACTTCAGCTATGAAATTAACAGACGCTTGCTTCTTGGAAGAAAAGCTACTACCAACCTAGACAGCGTATTAAAAAGCAGACACATTACTGTGCTGGCAAAGGTCCATCTAGTCAAAGCTTTGGTTTTTCCAGTAGTCATGTATGGGTGTGAGAGTTAGACTATAAAGAAAGGTGAACACCAAAGAACTGATGTTTTTGAACTGTGGTGTTGGCAAAGACTCTTGAGAGTCCCTTGGACTTCAAGGAGATCAAACCAGTCAATCCTAAAGGAAATCAGTCCTGAATATTCATTGGAAGGACTGATGCTGGAAGCTGAAACGCCAATATTTTGGTCACCTGATGCGAAGAACAGGCTCACTGGAAAAGACCCTGATGCCAGGAAAGATTGAAGCCAGGAGGAGAAGGGGACAACAGAGCATGAGATGGTTGGATGGCATCACCGACTGGAAGGACATGAGTTTGAGCAAGCTCCAGGAGTTGGTGATGGACAGGGAAGCCTGGCATGCTGCAGTCCAAGGGGTTGCAAAGAGTTGGACACAACTGAGCGAATGAACTGATTTGGACTCAACTGAGCCACTAACACACACACACACACACACACACACACACACACACACACACATGAAATACCATGGAATGGGCATTACATTGATGATCCTACCATACTGCAAGGTTTGGCTGTCATCTTTGAAAAATTAAAAACTTAATTTTGTTAGTATACTGAGAGTTCTGTTTCTTAAGGACAGCCTCATCCTATCAAGCTCACAAAGACTGATGTAGAAAATCAGAGTTTTCCTAGTATGACTTTTACTTCATTGGGTAAGCTTATCCCCAGGCTTTTTATTCTTTTCTATGTGATAGTAAATGAAACTGTTTCCTTAATTTCTCTTTTTGATAGTTCATTGTTCATGTATAGAAATACAACAATCTCTCTATATTCATTTTCTATCCTGCAATTTGACCAAATTCATTGATATGCTCTAGTAGTTTTCTGGTAGCATCTTTAGGATTTTGTGTTAAGTATCATGTCATCTGCAAACAGTAACAGTTTTACTTCTTCCTTTCCAATTTGGATTTCTTTTATTTCTTTTTCTTCTCTGATTTTTGTGACTATGGATTGCTTTGTATGATATCTTTGAAAAGCAGACATTTGCATGGTTTTAACTGATTCATAAAGTACATGGGATAAATGTTTGGTGAGCTTCGTCTAGTCAAGGCTACGGTTTTTCCGGTAGTCATGTACAGATGTGAGAGTTGGACTGTGAAGAAAGCTGAGTGCCGAAGAATTGATGCTTTTGAACTGAGTCTCTTGGGCTGCAAGGAGATCCAACCAGTCCATCCTAAAGGAGATCAGTCCTGGGTGTTCATTGGAAGGACTGATGTTGAAGCTGAAACTTCAATCCTTTGGCCACCTCATGCGAAGAGCTGACTCATTGGAAAAGACCCTGATGCTGGGAAGGATTGGGAGCAGGAGGAGAAGGGAATGACAGAGGATGAGATGGCTGGATGGCATCACCAACTCAATGGACACAAGTTTGGGTAAACTCCGGGAGTTGGTGATGGACAAGGAGGCCTGGCGTGCTGCGATTCATGGGGTTGCAAAGAGTTGGACACGACTGAGTGACTGAACTGAACGACTGACTGACTCAGAACACGAGAATTTCAATATATTACTGAAACTAAGGATGGCTTCTAATTGTGATAAATCGATGTACCCATCTCCATAACAGGGATGTTTACCTGATAGAAGTGCCTAGTTGCAAAATTTCTAGGTTTTCTACTTTAATTTTCTTCCTCAACTCCCAATTTTGATTAATACATACTTTCAGTATATATATCAGTATTTTCATCAAGTTTTGTCTGATGGCCACTTTATTTTTTGTATAGATTTTACCATTTAAATTTCAGTGAATTATTTTATTTACAATTTTGTGAGAATAGTGATCTTACTGTAATTACCATGTTTTTTCTATCATATTAAAAACAAAAACTAAAAACAAGAGGTTCAAAATAAAAAATAATTTGATTTATAACTAACTTTAAAGTCTCGTCATAAACTCAATAGTTTTCTGTTGCTGCAGTTTTGATTAACAATGTCTAAGTCTTACTATTTTAAATTTGTTTTGAAATGTTTTGTTCATTCTAATTTAATTTTGACTTATTCTAAATGTGCTCTCTTGACTAGTTATCATGCTTCTGCCAGTATGTTTTGCAGCTTTCACTCTTATAAAGATACTATTAATGTGTATCATGTATATCTCACATTTACTAAAGAAATAAACATTTTGGTCGTATGGAAAAAAATAGATTATTATTTCTGGTATTTAAAAATTCTTCTATCCTGCAAATTCACCTGTACCGCTGATTTTTTTTTCCAAAACAGTAACAGTTAAGATTTACAAACACCAGGAAGGTATATTACTTATAAAACCTCTGAAAACAAGTATAAGCAGGTATTATTTATATTTTATGGAAGAAAAAAGAGAAGCCTGGGGATAATAACTCACATAAGGATACTTAGTTATCTGAACAGGGATTTTTTAACTCTAGTGTTTCTGACATAAAAATCTGTTTTTCTTGCCAATATCCCATGCTACATCAGGAATGTTTTTAATTAACAGCACATAGAGTTATTTATAGTAACCACAATCCACCATTATGGATTATAGTAACCCCAATTCTAGAATTATATCCTTTTACTGTTTAAAGGGGCTTTAGGGATTATCTCCATCCTAAATCTCTGAAAGACATCCCTGTTAGCAGATAGTTATTATTTTCTTTTAATCTCAATAGCATAACAATATGATTGAGTTGCTCTGATTCCATCCTGGAGTAATACAATATGAAAAAGAACTGTTTAACAATGTGAAATTCTGTCTCTTTGAAGCATGCTCTGTTAGCTTCCTGGTGTGCCCTTTGGCGTTCCATAAGCTAAATGAATTCCCACTTCCTTTGTATCAGTGATTTTAATTAGGCACACCCCATCTCCCCAGTCTCTTCAACTATAAAGAATACAAAGGAGTTTTCCTTCCCTGCAAAGACTTATTTAAATGTGGGGCCCACAACGGAACATTCAGCTGCTGGGCTTGCCTGAAAAGTACAGTTGGTAATGAAAAAACTACTCGAGGCCTGTTACAATAACCCTAACCTTTTCACTTTTCTTAGCATACATGTCACACTATTTGTTCATAGTAAGCTTGTGCTCAACCCAAGAGTCTAAATACATACCTTTATGCTTTTCTCTCTTACATGCTATTAAGAAAAATTTATCAGTGCACAGTTCAGGCCTTTTGAAATTACAGGAAGTTTTTGCACGATAGCATGGTACTATAAAATTGACTGTGCATCATAAACTCTATAAAGTGATCTTAATAATCAGTGAAGAAAACTACAGTTGTCTCATGACCTTTAAAATTCTTTTGTCAAAACATTAAGAACTCTATTACTGACAGATATAAATCTGTAAAGATGTGAAAGATAGTGAATATATACTTAGTACACTGCAATTGAAAACATTAGAAACAATTGAGAACTAAGGGATGTTGTTGTTGATAAAAATCTTAATCTGAACAGTGCTTACCAACTTCTCCTTACATTATTTATGATATTGAATGAGTATCTTTACTATATCTTGCAGATTAACATACTTATAAGTTTGAGTCAGCCAGCAACATTTTATCTTTTGTGCTTTCAATGTGGCAAATTATCTCTGAGAGTTTTTTTTTTTAAACGAAGTTTATATTAGCATCACTTCATCGGAGAAGGCAATGGCACCCCACTTCAGTACTCTTGCCTGGAAAATCCCATGGACGGAGGAGCCTGGTGGGCTACAGTCCATGGGGTCGCTAAGAGTTGGACACGACTGAGCGACTTCACTTTCACTTTTCCCTTTCATGCACGGGAGAAGGAAATGGCAATCCACCCCAGTATTCTTGCCTGGAGAATCCTAGGGACCGCGGAGCCTGGTGAGCTGCCGTCTATGGGGTCGCACAGAGTCGGACACGACTGAAGCGACTTAGCAGTAGCAGTAGCATCAGGGACACTGTCATCCTTTTTGTCACTTTCCTCAATTATGTCTATATGTTTCCCTTTACTGAGTTCTTTGGGCTGCATATCTACAGTCTTTCAAATGGCAGCAGTGTTAGCATTTCCATGGTCAGCTATGTCTTCTATAACTCCACATATGTTGGTTCAAATTTCATTTCTAGCACAATAATTTTTCATATATTTGGTGCACTATCATCTTTGTTGGACAATTCCAACATTAGATTATCCATTTTGTAAAATGGCACACGTATTTATCACTAGGAGACAAGATGGCAACACAACTACACATTTTGCTATCTGGGCTTAATTCAAATAACAGGTAGAGTGAGCAATCACTGACAAACTTTGAAAGAAGTAATATAACTGATCACTGATCGAGACATGCAACTGTTATTTACTTAGTGGTGTGTATTGGGTTGGCCAGAAAGTTTGAGTTTTTCTGCATGATGCTGTGAACTTTTGGCCAATCCAATAGATTGAACAGCTACTGGCAAAGTTTGTGCTTTATACAGCTAGCCACAGTCCATAGATTGTGGTAACCAGAAATTTCAGTTGCTACTAGTGCTATTTAACCAAACATGGTAAATGAAATTTGTGCACATTGGAACTGTACAAAGCAAGGATTGTCTGCATTCTGCTATTCAGAGGAGTGCTATTTCTGTCTGGGCACTATCTTTCCATCTAGTGAAAGTCACTCAGTTGTGTCTGACTCTTTGTGACCCCACGGACTATATAGTCCGTGTAATTCTCCAGGCCAGAACACTCGGGTGAGTAGCCGTTCCCTTCTCCAGCGGATCTTCCTGACCCAGGAATCGAACCAGGGTCTCCTGCATTGCAGGTGGATTCTTTACCAGCTGAGCTACCAGGGAAGCCCTTTCCATCTAAGTTACAGATAAAAATGGAGAAATGACAAACTAGAGTACAGAGTTCTGTGGTATGGCACAAATCTCCATTCTAAATAAAGATCAGTACAATTTCCCACTTATTTACAAAGGGAGAGAAAGCACACTAATTACCCAGAGAGATATCTGATCCCTTTTAAATCAAAAGGGAAAGGCCATTATTCTGGAAACTTTTACTGTTAGTGAAACCAAACATAATACAGGATCATTCCCTTTTTACATGCTTCTACATCATGAACAATATAATTTAGTTTAGATTTTTGAAAAACACCAATATCAATCTTATTGTTATGGTTTAGAAGATCTATCTTTTGAAAATTTCAAATCATATGCCCTTTCTCATATCCATTTTCTCTGAATACTAAGCCCTGTTCACCCATTTACTAAAAATGTGAACTTAAATGCCATTCTTTGAGTACTTACTTCTCTGTAAAGCAGTATAATACGCATGCTCATTTAGCCACATTGGGTCATTTAAACTAACAAATGAAACTAAGTATATGAAATCACTTCACAAACCACAAAGTAATATATAAAGTTAAGGTGTAATTTGTCTGGTTGAATTGTATTAGAACTAGAGAAGTGCATACATTTAAAGCACCCAGGAAGAAACTCTTATTCCTCTCCAATCTAGAGAGACAGTTTCATCTCATCGATGTTTGTTCTTCTTCCTGTATAAACATCAGTCTCTTTGACTCAGAAACTGGTAGCAAAATAGAAGTTAAAAACTTTGCTTTCTTTGTTCATTTGTTAATATTATTCCATCTTCCTGAAAAAATGAAACTGCAATGCTCTAAACATAGTCTTAAATCTTTTTTCTTGCCCTTAGTTTATTTTGAAATCTTCAGCTTTTTTTGCACACATATCTTCATTCCACTAATAACAGTCTCAACGGCCTTGTTTGAGTATACTTTCCTCCTATTACATACATGCCTTCCTTTCAACCTTAACTCACCAGAGAACTCCCTTTATTTCAGACATTTTTTTTTTTTTTTTTTTTAGAATTTTATATACCTTATTTAGGATTTCTTTCACTTTTTGGTACATTTCATAATATTGAAAATAAGGTTTTTAAACATTTTAAGGCCCAGTACATCATCATTCTTTATTTACCCACTAGACATTTTCATTGTTGCCAGATTTTAACAATTACAGGTAATGTTGCAAAAATATCTTACCAGAACAATTTGGACAAAGCTTATAGTAGATTCTTAGGAATAGTATTAATACATCAAGGACAATGGACTTCTTTTAAAAATTCTTTGTGCATGAAGTAAAATTGTTTTATAGAAATATCACATGGAATTTTTCAGCAGTGATTACAGACTTGACTTATATCTTAAATTATATCCTCTATCTTTTTAGAGGCTCTGAACAGGGAATGACACATTTCTTTTTTGGAATCATTTTGACAATTTGATTTTCTAACATCTAAGATCCTTATATTGTGTGCTATCCTTGCTTTTACAAACCGTTTATTCTCAGTTATCTATAATTCATTTTATTATCAAGCACTGTAGAGCCATTTCGGAGAAGGCAATGGCAACCCACTCCAGTACTCTTGCCTGGAAAATCCCGTGGACGGAGGAGCCTGGTAGGCTGCAGTCCATGGGGTCGCTAGGAGTCGGACACAACTGAAGCGACTTAGCAGCAGCAGCAGCAGTAGAACCATCTGAACAGGGACTGCTATTCTGGACTTCCTCCTTTAGCTGGTGGCGTCTAAAATCAAATCTACCCTGACTTTCCCAGATTAAGTAACACTAAAACACTCTGATAGCCTGCATTTCACCTTGTATTTAACAACTCCACCTGGGGATAACTTGTCCTCCCTTAATGCCTTACATTAGAACACTTTCCTCCGTCTTAATGCATGAAGGGTATTGCTTTACAGGTTGACCTCTTTAATGGATGTTGAAGCAGACTCCAAAATGCCAGCTGAATGTTACTGACTCACAAAAAGTCAACAGGGTGGAAGATGTCTCATAATAAACATCTTGAATTAAAGGCAAAATCATAGTGGTATCCTTGATTCTGACAGAGGAGGAAAGGTCAAACCGGCAGGGGACAAGTGTGAAATGTGACAAGGTGAAAAGTTTTCAATTTAACCTGTATGCCTGTTCAAAATATACCTCCTTTTGAGACAGAAAGGACAGGTGCCTAACAGTTTCTACTTGCGCAACTTAGCATTAAAGTATCAAATTTCCTAAAATTTTGTACTCGTGTCCTACTAGTCTCAGTCATTTTAGTGTTAGTGCAGGACCCACAGAGCCCCTAATGCTGAGAAAGGAGTCCTGATACACTAAGACACACTTTAGGAAACTGATGATTCATTGGAAGTAACCAGACAAAATACTCTCATCTTGAGGCTGAGAAGATTGAAATAATCCACTACTAAATAGGTTTTCTCAAGACTACACTGCCTACTTAGCAGCAAAACCAGGTCTGGAACCACAGTCCACTAATTCCAGTAATCTCTTCTCATTCCCATAAACGTTGCTTTCAGATTTACTGACAGTAGTTATGTAGTCTAAATTGTTGTTTTGTTGATATATGGGTTCTTTCTTCCCTGAAGGCATTTTAATTGCTTCCTGCTTTTATTAACTTGATATATCAGACCTTCATCAAGACATTCATCAAGATCATGTAAATGACTGACCTGCTCCCACAAAGACAGTAAGAGGGCAGCAGTACTCATATCTGCTGGAGCTATTGGCAATGAATGTGCAAGAGGATTGAGGGAGGAAGGACAGCCTGCATTTATTCCTGAAAGTCCACAACCTTTGCAATTAAACTCCTGAACCAGTAAACACATCTACCTCTAGATGGAAATTTAGAAATGCATTTCACAGATAACTGTAGATAGTCTGGGGTCAGAGAAAGGGAAACAAGCATTCATGAATAGAATTTGAATTGGTGACAGACAAGATAAATTCCAATTATATGTTCACATAACCAAAGGAAAATTTTAAAACATTTTAATATTTATTATTATTTCTATATATGACTTATTTATTGTCTGAAATAGAAGTTGACTTTTCTTTAGCCACAGCCTACAAGTTCATCCACTGACAAGTTAATTTTGCTAGAAGATATATTTAGATTTTTATTCACAAAATGATAACATATTATCATTAATTTCATGTACTCAGAAAAACCTGCATCTACCTTGTGGCAGTTTTTCCAGAGAGTACAGCATTGGCAAGTTTAGCCAGAATCAATAAACTTGTTGGGGATTGTCAGGCAATTTCCTTAAATTTAAGTATCATGTAATGACTGTCTCATGTATGGTCTACTCTAAGTTCTTTAGATAGTGACATCAAAATAGATCTACTATAGAAATATAAAAATCAAAAGCTTACTAGAATGTTTCAGAATTGTTTTTAATAGAATAAATGTTATGAAGGTCCTAAATAATATAGTCACTCAGTTTTGAATTTCCAGGTTTTAGTGATCATTTTATTCTCTGTTCCTCTTTGGAAGTACATCTCCAGCTTCTCCTTTCCTACAGGATTTATTTAGTTAAAAATGGCTAAAACTCCCCATCACCAATAAAATAAAATCCTACTCTCTTAGCAGAATATACAAGATCCTTCACATTTTCTCATCTTCCTGCACTTGCTGTCAATATTCCCCACAATGGATCCGTGCTTTACAATTCTTGAGGGACCATGTTATCCCCCTTTTCCATTTGGCAGGCTATTCCTTGAACTTTAAGCATCAGCAGCCTTTTCAGTTCAGCTTCCAGGATCCTTCCTGGGAAGCTGATTGCTCCTTTCTTTGTGGCATCTCCACCCCAAAGATACCTTGTTTACAGTTTCCGTAGGATTTACCACCTCGATGAAACCACCCACCACCCACTAGACTGCTCATCTTTACCTCAGTCATCAGAGTAGTGACTAAATCATATTAATGAACTAAACCAATGCACACCTATTGGGAAACATTTAAGCAAGTGCACATATGATTTCAAAATTTTTAAAAAGCTGTCTCAATTGAATAATTTAAATATATATAAATTTTTAATTTCCATCTTAGAGTGTTTAATGAAAATGAAAATATTCCTTCAACTAATAGATAGCTGTTAAGTTCTACAGAGTAGAAGATTATTATAGTAATAAAAAACCTCGAATATTTTTGCTGCATATTTTAATCTGATGTTAAATAGAATTCCAGTTAGTCCAAAACCTTTACACATATAATATTTAATTCTAAGTATCACTTGAAATATAAATTTCTTTTCAACACATTTAATGTGTATTAATTTGTGTGAAAAATGATACTGTTGGCATATTATCAAAATTATACTATAATTTTTAGTTAGGGGCCACTGCAGAAGTATTCCCAAACAGTTATAATCTTAAATAGTTTTCAATTTCTTATTTTATCTCTAGTAGCATTTTCACCAATGGTACAAAGTCCCCTGGAAGCTACATATTTTAAAATGCTGTTATTATTTATTTTTATTGCTAGAAACATCACATTTCCCAGAAAGTAAAGTTCAACTTTTATTTACACATAGAAATTATTATTCCTACAGAATTCTCTTTTCTCAATATCAATTCTTCTTTCAAATGGTTACTGCTAACTTATATGGTCAGTTTGAAAAGAATGAACAGACAATTTACTCAGTTCTTATTAATATATAGCTATAGAAACTTTAATAACTTCCTATCCCAGACAGGAACATTTAACAACACTATAGTGTAGAGAAGGTAGTTAGCAGTGTGTATACATATGGCTAGAAAAATAATGAAAGGTATACGAAAAATTTCTAAACATAAGCCATAATTGCTGCTTCTAGAGTTGTAATGTCTCACAGCCATATGCAACTCTGACTGCTTTAACAGCTGGTATATGTTGGATGGTAACCTCATATAAACTGATTGACTCTTAATTTTGAAGGAAAAAAAAAAAAACAGTGCCAAATTAAATAGAACAAGAACTTGGCTCCATTAAATATAATTTAGGTCCACACTATCAAATAAAATAGTACATATATATGAACACCAAATTAATAGTTATTTGTGAAACCTTGACTGAAAAAAGATTCCTCAATGTTTCTTCATCCTTAGGCTTTCCAGGATAGGCCGAGTTTATGCCTCTTGTTCTGGGGAAATGATTAATAGCGTTCTTTGTGTACACATTACAGTCACCGTAGCCATCCTCCTTGTAAAAGGAGCACTCAACTCCAGAAGGAATGTGGTACAAGTGGAGGACACAACAGCTTAGCCATTTCAATGAAATATATATTTTTGCTTAAAGTCACAACCAGACACCTCCATACTGTCAGGAAGCTAGTTTGTGATTAATATACAATTGAGCACCTTTGCTCCTAGTAGAAATCTAGACATTATTTGTATCTTACCTTAATTAAAGTTTTTTTAGTATGACTACTGCATCATTTAGCTTAATCAGTATATTTTGAAGGAAAAAATTATAACAAATCTCTGAAAGAGGCTTTCAAAGAAGAAAAACCTGGTGATTGCTTTCAGGTGCTTAACACTAAATTATACTTCTAGAATAAAATTTTTCTTCATTACTTCTGTTTTAGAAATCCAAGTTATTTTCATGGCACTTTTCCAGGAAGTACTTCATTTCTCTCATACTCCCCATACTTCCTATCATCTTCTTCCTAATTTCTCTAGTCCATCTACCAGGTGACTGCTGCACTGACCTCAGGACAACACTGTTCCTTGGTACATATTAATTGAGAAAGAGATCCAATACTTGTGAATATTGAAAGAAAATGATTTATCCTTCTTCAAAGATTGTTTTACATTTTGAATTGTTTCAGGATTTAGAACTGATGGATTCAATTAAGAAGTCTTTAGATGGAGGTTGAAATGACGTGTTCTCATGGAAGTGAGTGCAAGTTTTACTGGCCACTCATTTCCAGTTCTAGAATGTTTTTGCTTGCTTTATTTTATTATATTAACAGATACAAATACATATTTCACTGCATATAAATTCAACTAGCATAAATTGACTTGGGGAAAAATCAGCAAAATGCGTTTACTATCTGTTTCACATAATCATTTGCCTATTTAACCAGAAGTTATTGACCTCTGCCTTTTAATAAAGAAGTTATAGTGTGCAGCTGTGAATTCATTATTTGTAGAGAATGGGAGTTTACAATTATTTTTCATGACATGTTTCAAAGCCAGAGAATTTCAGAGCAACAGCACAAATCAAGTACTTTTTAACGTTATACTTGTAGAGCATAAATAACAAATAAAATTTTGCACGCCATCAAACGTCTTCTTAAGAAAGGGGAAAGAATACCATTCATCTGCAGTTTGACTGACAGTGTTAATGTACTGAAACAAATAAATGCAGCTTAAAAACCTGGCAGAGCACACCTTTATAAATGTACAAAAATTGAAGTTTTTAATCTATTTTTCTCTCCTTTTATTAAATAACAGAAGACCTTTATTAAACAAAACATTAGTTGGAAGCCTAAATGGTAAGTCTGCTTAAGCAAGAAGATGCCCTGGAAATAAATGGAAGAAAAGGAATTACGATGCTAACCCTCATCCTTCTCTCTCCCTCATAAATGCTATTTCTCCTCATTCAAGATGGTAACATAGAAAAGGAAAAAAACAGGAAAGAAGAGAACTTGGTTCAGCTATTTACACTTATATTATTTTTTTTAATAATTTGTGATATGAAGAAACAAGAATGACTGATTACTTTAAAAGGCTAGACTTTCAAAAAAAATAAAATCTGCTGCTACTATACATAGAAATTAAAAGAAACTCTCTGATTAAGAGTACTAACGATAATGTGCCGCCCTGAGTCATCTTTTCTGATTTATGTGTTTAAATTAAAATGACTTCAAATTAGATACTAACTGATAGCAGGTTTGTTTGTTACTAAATATAGTGACTCGACTAATTTTGAGTAGATCTTATGTTATCTGTGCTAACAGGTGCATAGAAGAGAACTTGAAATTGATTAAAAAACACTTTAGTAACATCTGGATAGGATATTTAACTTGTATTCCTCACAAAGTAGTCTGATTGTTTTTTATCTTCATTTCCAATTTTTATTCTGATCTGTTGGTATAAAAGTCATGTACATAATGATTTAAAGTTATGTTACATATGGGATATTTATAATTGGCAACTTCCAGTGATATATTCACCGCATAGGTTACACATGTTAAAAAAGTGTTTACTGGCAATTTCCAAACACATTTTCAATGGAGTAATTTGCAAGATGAAAATGTTGAGATGAAACTTTTTATAAGATGAAGCTTTGTCTTTTTTTCTATTACTAATACTGATTCACACAATGGGAATATTCCGAAGTCAACTGAAAAAAAAACATATTTGGATATACACAAAAGTAGTCTTTGTACTACAAATATGGTGTCTGATTGAGGATTATTTTATAAGCCACTATAATTAATGGACATAGATAACTCATAAGCTAGATCCTAATATATTTAAAGAAATATGGTGAATTTTGCAGATGTTTGAACAGTCTAATAAGGTCAAGATGAGGAGGAACACTGTTAAGTAGGTACTTGATGTTTTTGTTACTTCAATGACACATTTGGTGGTTGTTACTAGTTTCATTTAAATGCTAGGGTACTACATATGGTATAGTCATATTTATATAATGTAACTGTGGGGAACTCTGCTGATGCCCTACTTTCCCCACCAAAGTATATATTAAAAACAACAACAACAACAAAAAAACCTTCTTGCTTATTTAAATATACTTCCTTGGATTTTACACTAGAAAGTGAAGGAGACTACCAGCATTCTCTAAATAAATTGCTTCTAAACACATAAGTTTGGGGTTGCCAGAAGAGTGTCCATTCACCAAAATATGGTAATTGTAGTTGATACTTAGTGTTTCTGCTCAGAACATCAGAAACACATTAATCAGGATAAACACTCAGATACTTCCCCCACATTTCTTCTATAGCATTAGTTTTTTTTTTTTCAAATTTATTTTTAATTGTAGGATAATTGCTTTATAATGTTGTGTTGGCTTCTGCTGTAGAACAACATGAATCAGCTACAAATATACATATATTCTCTCCCTTTTGAGCCTCCCTTCCACCCCTACCATTCCACCCCTCTAGGCTGTCACAAAGCACCAAGGTGAGCTCCCTGTGCTAAAACAGCAGCTTCCCACTAGCTAGCTATTTTACACATAGTAGCGTGTGTGTGTTAGTCGCTCAGTCATGTCAGACTCTTTGTGAGTGTATATGTCAATACTTTTATTGTCAATTAGTAAAGCAACTAACACTTGATAGAGGAGAGTAAAAGAAATGAGAGAACAGTTTATTAAATATTTGCTAATAATGTAACTGACCTCCAAAATATGACCTATTAAAAGTTATCAGCAAAATTAAAATGAAATATGCCTTCCTAATAGGATAAAAACTAAACTAATTATGACTGAAAGAACAATCCATTCAGTGAACTTATGAACCCATGCTGCTAGTTGACCTCTTTCTAGACTATCAATCCTCTATTTCCTTCTGCAATTTTTTCTGCCTCTTTGCAGGACGTGAATTTAGCTTTCAGTTCCTTCCTTTCTATTCTTTTTTCTTTTTAAATTCATTTCCTTTGGAATAGGTTACTTCCATCATCTTCTCTGTTCCTAAGCAGCATTTTAAAGTCAATCATCTCTACATTTATGTTTCTGCCTTGTATACGCTCTCATGGCAAATTCCACTGGGAAAACTCCAGGCAAATATATTTACATCAACTTATCTTGCTCCCCAAACCACCTCCTTCTCTCAACATTCTTATATTTGCTGGTGCCATTTTTATGTTACAAATGTTGGAATAATCTTGGACAGTTCTCTCTTTCAATACCCATCTGAGTATTCCTTATATGAAAAATATTCTTTTCCTTCTTACCTAAAGACTTTGGAGAAGGCAATGGCACCCCACTCCAGTACTCTTGCCTGGAAAATCCCATGGACGGAGGAGCCTGGTAGGCTACAGTCCCTGGGGTCGCTAAGAGTCAGACACGACTGAGCGACTTCATTTTCACTTTTCCCTTTCATGCACTGGAGAAGGAAATGGCAACCCACTCTAGTATTCTTGCCTGGAGAATCCCAGGGACAGCAGAGCCTGGTTGGCTGCCATCTATGGGGTCGCACAGAGTCGGACACGACTGAAGCGACTTAGCAGCAGCAGCAGCAAAGACTTCATTAGGGACATCTGCTTTCTCCTCAATTTGATTAACCTTACTGAAAGAAAACAACACTTATGGATAACAGACTTTTTCCAGAAAATTCGATTGTTTCCCATTGTCATCATGAAAAGTCCACATTCTGATAATATAATGCTATTTTACTTTCCCAAATTTACTTCAAAAGCTGGTGTTCAGCAGATATACCACTCTGTATTCCTGGGATAGCTTAAGAAAGAAAATAGCACTGTGTATAACTGATTTGTGAATATAAACATAGATCTTTTATTTATCTGTATTGCATTCATCTTGTTGAAGTTCATCTCATTGTTCCTACCTACAGGGTAATTTTGAATCTCTTAATGCCTCTATACTAAACTTATACTAAGTTCTTAAATGCTTATTTCACTGCCTATAACTTAGTAAATTTTATTTAATAGTTGTTATTTCATTTGTTTTTAGAATATCTTACTTATGTTGACTCACTGACTTTTTTTTCCTACCTGGTGACCTACTTATCACCTACTGCCCTGCTGTTCTCCCTCCTAATTCTTAAAAACGAAGATGCTGCTGATGTGCTTTTTACTTTTGTAGAATATTTTATTAGCATTATGTTGGCATGGGAGGGCTTCACAATGTTTGCATTTTAATTTTTTTCACTTCTAAAACCCACAGTAAACACCATACTCAGTGGTGAAAAACTGAAAGCTTTTTCTCCAAAATCCAGAACAAGTCAAGGATGCCAACTCTCACCATCACTATTTGATAAAGTATTGAAAGTCCTAGATATAGCAATTAGACAAGAAAAGAGAAAAAAAGCATTCAAATTAGAAGGAAAGAGGTAAAACTGTCACTATTTGCAGATGACATGATACTATATATTGAAAACCCTAAAGTATTCATAAAAAGAGTATTAAAACTAGCAAGTGAATTCAGTAAAGTTTCAGGATACATGGTCAATATACAGACTTCTGTTGCTTTTCTATACACTAATAGTGAACTATCAGAAAGAGAAAACAAGAAAGCAATCCCATTCAAAATTGCAACAAAAAGAATAAAATACCTAGGAATAAAATTAATCAAGGAAGTGAAAGACTCACACTCTAAAAACTATAAGACACTGATAAAGGAAACTAAAAATGATACAAACACATAGTGGTGTTTTCCTTTATATAAATTAACTGTTATCATCTAATAGCTATTACTTATCTAATAGGAATGGAATCACAAACATGTTTCAGCAAAATTCTCTAAAGAAGAACAAACTGAAATAACACTTTGTTTTCCAATATTATACTGTTCTGCCTGTTCTTTGTAAATACAAGAACACATTCATTAAACTAAAGCTGTTAAGAAAAAAGTCCTGCACAATAAAGCTGAGTTTATTCAATTGTACTTATAATTTCATTTAAGCTTAACACTCCTGTGTCAGTACATTCATTCATAATGTCGTATATTGTATTGCAAGTCTGGTTAACAAAGCATGCTTCTAGGACTTTCACAGTATAACTCTCAGAACTATAAAATCTGTCTATGTTTCTTCTTAATCTCTATTTACACAGCATAGTGGCCTATCATAATTGCAATAATATTTGTTACAACTGACTCTTAAATTGAGCTAGTGTAGGGTTGCTTAGTGGTGACAGAAGATGGTGAGACTCTATTATAATTACAGCCATTTCCACAAGGATGCTCTGAATACAATGCATGCCAAAAAATCAGTTCTACTTCTTTAGCAGAGTAGACCACAGAACTTAAAAAGAAGCAAAATGACATATTAGTAAAATACCAAGATATTACATAACACTGAATGAAAAACTCAGAACGCAGTGGCAATATGAACTTGGTTATAATAATAAAGGAAGCTTCAGAATAAAAAAATAAAAAGTGTGAAATGAAAATCTTGCTAAGTGTCAGCAATGAAATGGTGCACGTTTCTTGTAAATCTGTACTGAGTTACTTTCACTGCCAAATTAGCTGACAAATATCTGCCAGAATCATGCAATTTAACATTGGTACTCATTTTAGAATTAGTCTCAGAGTCATGTACTTATGGAGATTTTTAGGTTAAATAAATACTTTCAACTGGTGTTTGAGAGTTATTAATTATTTTTCATTTTCCTGGTGAGTATTCCTAATAAGAATATTTTTAAGAAACTTGAACAAGTATTTTTCATTCAACATTTTCTTTTGGAGGTACAGAGCTGCTGCAAGTGATTATTAGTGCATTGCACATAGATGCCAAAGTTAAGATGATCCCATTTACATCACAGATATCACATTTTTGTATATATATTATTCTGACAATTTTGCAATGTTGAGAGTCAAGTGTCCTTAAGAAAGAAAACCTTTTTGTAATTTGTACATTATCAATTGAGGGGTTAGCAGTGACCCAGGCAGGTGGGTTTGTAGTAATAATCTGAATGATACATCAAAAGCAGTTCAGTGGAGTGCAGGCTTTGGGTTCAGACCTCCTGGTCTCATTGCTAATATGCTACATCATTTTCATCAAGGTACTTCACCTCACTGCACATCAGTTTCCTCATGAGATCAATAACATTACCTACTTCACTGGGTTGTGGTGAGAATTAAATGGTTTAATGAACATAAACTTTTTAAACGTTACTACTTATACTTATTATTGACTAATTTTTACCCACAATTTTTATTCATGATGTGCTAGAAACTGTGCGAAGTGCTACAGTATTTTCAAAATAACACCAAAATGTAAAGGAAAGAGAGGGTCACAGAAGTTAACTAACCTATCTAAGCTATAAGGTGACCTGGATATCATTTGGATTCCATAGCACTAGTTCTGAAATGTTTTGTTCATTCATTCATTCCACATGTTCATTCATTTCAGATATGTTTTTAGAAAGTACAGTGATGAGGATCATGGAATAGGTACTAAGTTAGTTACAATGCAAGGTAACATGCATGCATGCATGCTAAGTCGCTTCAGTTGTGTCCGACTCTGTGCGACCCTATGGACAGCAGCCCTCCAGGCTCCTCTGTCCCCAGGATTCACCAGGCAAGAATACTGGAGTGGGTTGCCATTTCCTTCTCTGCAAGGTAACAACTTTGATTAATTAAAGATCCAGGAAAGATGATGTGAGAGAAGGAACTTAGCCGGTACAGGAGGGAGAAGATAGTTTGGAAGGAAGTTAAGGTTGGAGGATTTCCAAAAAGTACAACCCAGTATCTCCTGGTTCCTACGTCACTGCTGCCGATATTCCTCCTTCCACAATTTCTCTATTCCAGGCTGAATGATTCATGTGGTTTGTGAGTGCTGAGACTAAAGAATAATTTGAAGTATGAACTAATATGAGTGAGTTTCATCTGTACTGTGTAAACACTTACTAATGCCTCAAAAAGAAGGGGATAGGAAAATATGTATAAATCCACACAAATCTTCACCTTTGACAGATTCAGAGGATATTATAAATACTAATATGTATTTGGAGAATGTTTCATCTTTATTGAATACTTTGGTATTCATTATTTCACCTGATATCCCTTGATAACATTTCCCATAAGAAACTTAAATGTTTTTATCTGCATTTTACAAATGATGATATTGAGACTTAGTCAAGTTTCCTTCGTAGTTGGTAAAGAATCTGTCTGTAATACAGGAGACCCAGATTTGATTCCTGGGTCAGGAAGATCCCCTGGAGAAGGAAACAGCAACCCATTTGAGTATTCTTGCCTGGAGAATCCAATGGACAGAGGAGCCTGGCAAACTACAGTCCATGGAGTCACAAGAGTCGGACACAACTTAGTCACTAAACCACCACCAAGCTAAGAAATGTCAGAGCCTGGATTTGAACCTGAATTTTCCAGCTAAATCTTGTATTATCTCCACCACATCTTATTGTTTTTCCTTCATAAAATTTGTAAAACCCAGGTTGATGAAAAACTGCTTCGATAACAACAGAATTACAGTAGGTCCCTTGTTTTAGCATTATTTAATTTTTAAAAGACTATTTTTTTAGAAGAATTGTAGGTTTACAAGAGATTTGATAGGAAGGTATGGAGATTTCCCATATATCCTGTCCACACACATGCACTGCCTCCTCCATTACAATATTATAATAGTATTTTTTTTTTTATTAAGGATGAAACCTATAATGATATACCATAGTCACCCAAAGTTCATAGTTTATTTTAGGATTCACTCTTGGTATTGTACATACTATGAGTTGGACAAATGTATAATGACATATATGCATCACCATAATATCACACAGAGCACTTTTATTACCCTAAAAATCCTCTATGCTCTGCCTATCTGTCTCTCTCTCCATGATGCCTGTAAACCGCTGATCTATTTACAGTCTCCATAGTCTGGCCTTTTCCAGACTGTTATATAGTTAGAATCACATGGTATGGAGCTTTCACTTAACCATATGCATTTAAGATTCTTTCATATATTTCCATGTCTTGATAGCTGATTTTTTGTTAGTGGTGAATAATTCCACTTTCTGAATGTGCCTCAGTTTGTTTATCCATTTACCTACTGAAGCACATCTTGGTTGCCCTCCAAATTTTGGCCATTATGAATAAAACTGCTATAAACATCTGTGTGCAAGCTTTTGTGGGGACATAAGTTTTCAGTTCCTTTGGGTAAATACCAAGGAGTACAACTGCTGGATCATATGATAAGAGTATGTACTATTTTACATTCCAACCAGCAATGTATGAGGCTTTCTTCTGCTCCACATCCTCACCAGCATTTGATGTCAGGGCTCAAACACTGGACAATCTAATAGGCATCAAGTTGTATCCATCGTTTCAATTTACATTACCTGATGACATATGTGGAGGACTTACTGAATTTTTTAACTCTTCTGAATTTAAATTAAATGTTTAACGTTGATGAAAATCTAGTTAAAATTCTGTCCATCTATTAAAATGTTTATGCCAGAGCTTTTCAAATTTGAGTAATAGCCAGATCCTTTAAAACAGGAAAATGATTGCAAGTATCTAGTGCTAATATAAGTTAGATTTATTACAATACTACTTAAATACATGAAAATATAAAACCAGATATTAATTCCTTTCCCTTCTAGCTTTTATACAACATTTATGACTACAATCCACAAAAAGATACAAGTTAAATACAAATAAAGTTTTACAATCTAATAATATTCAAGAATATTAATTTAACATGATAAATGGCAACATGTTGCTGAAGCTGTATCAGTTGCACTGGCTTTTACAATAGGAAGATGTATTTATATAGTCTATATTGATATGTTCTATAAAACACTGTCATGATCAATATCATTTTTTTTTACCTTTAACTTATTTCAACTAACAGTCCACCAAGATTCATTGCATCCCCAAATAAAAAGATGAAAAAGCATGTAATTTTTTTAATCACAGAATTACTACTATAATTAGTACTAAAACATTTTCAAGATGGCAAATACTCATACCTGCCCAAAATGAAGATCTAAATCATTGCTACGAGCAGGTTCCTTGGTACCCCATGTCTGTATCACCAGGAATCCTATACAACTAAATTGTCTACCTCTGCTTTCTTAATAACTTGGACACGTTTATTCTTAATTTCATGAGGTCTTCCATTGTATCAACTGTATAATTCATATATTTTTACATGTTTGTTGTTTTTTCTTACTAGCCTAAGACAAAGCAGTATGTGGTTTATCTGTAATATATAGGATAATCATAATGTTAAGTCACCTGATGCAAAGAGCTGACTCATTTGAAAAGACTCTGATGCTGGGAAAGATTGAAGGCAGGAGGAGAAGGGGATGACAGAGGATGAGATGGCTGGATGGCATCACTGACTCAACGGACATGAGTTTGAGTATACTCCGGGAGTTGGTGATGGATAGGGAGGCCTGGTGTGCTGTGGTCCGTGGGGTCACGAAGAGTCGGATATGACTGAGCGACTGAACTGAACTGAAGTCAAAATCTCAACTTCTTAAATTAAAATTTCAACTGTAAGTTCTCACTGCAAAAAAGTATTTTCACACTTGACAAAAGAAGTTAATAGGAGGAAAACAAATTATTATTTCTGTTATTTTTACATTTGGAAATCCAAAACTAACTGACAAACCAGATATGCTATGCAAATATATTAAAAGTTAAAAACCTATCTTTTTAGAGTTCCTATAGGTACCTACTTTATCATGAATTAAAATATAGGAGGCAAACTGTAATTATAGTGTACTTCTCTGCTATTAGTTGATACAATAATCAAAATAAAAAGGGGAAAAAACCCTTTTACAGGCCTCTGAGATTTTGCTCTTCTATTCTATTTCTCATTAAACCCTTTCTAGTAATAATGGGTCAATTTTCTACTTTTACAATGAAACACTTTTTGCTCCTAAATTTGCTTTAACTCTATCTAGGAACTTAAAGACATTGTGGGTTGTACTTGCTAGGGTTTCCCATTTTAACTTAGATTTCTTTTAGGAAGAAATTTTGGTGAAATTTGTCTCAGTTGCAAACCTCACAGTCCATCAACTCCACTGGCAATTATGTATGTGCAGTTTCTCATTCACCTTCTCTATATTGCATGTACTTAAGGAAAAAAAACAAACTTTCTACACTTTCTAAATTATTATAAAATCCAATTATGGCAAAAAAATTGAAAATAACCAATTAGTTCTATGTTTCTATTGTTTTCAAAGTGCTTTGCAATCATCGATATTAAGATTTAAATCAAGCAAACAAGTAGAGAGTATTAGGGAAGCTGAGTATAATTAGATGCCAAGTATGAAGAAATGTTTGTAAACAAAATGTTGCTAACAGCATAAAATAGTAGATATTTTCAATAGAAGGATTTGACATTGGCTGATTCTCAGAAAATAGCTCTAATGCCCTGTTTATGTAATAAAAAGAGAGTTGAATTAGACAGGACTTGCTAATGGAAAACTAAAACATACAGCATAAATATTTTGGGAATGATAATGGGGTACCAGGGCAGTATGGATGGATCACAAAGAGTTACATAATTTTCTTAAAATAAAATTTTGAAAAACTTCATATTTAGATAAAATATCTAAATGCTCATCATCACCATGGCATCAGGCAGCTGAGACTACAGATGTGATTTATGTGCAATGTAGCTGAAAGGAACAAAGAAAGGGTTGCCATCATCACTCTAGGTAGGGTTGAATGAGACAGCAGTAATTGCAGAAAGAAAACAGTATCAGGAAAATGGACCTACTCTTTGAAGAGATATCCCAATATCATTTTGAAATACATACCAATTATCTGATTGCTTATAACGTCACAGAAGGTGGGTTACAAATGGATTTTTCTGTGCTTCTTGTAGTCTTCACAAACAAATGAGGATCTCATAGACATGTAGCCACTGGATATGCAGAACCAATATAAACTCATGCATAATATCCAAATTAGATATTTAGAACACATATAAGTTAAAAATTGGTGTGTTTACAGGATGGAGGAAGAACATTTTTAGACAAAATGGTGATGTAGGCTCCAGAGCCTTCCTTTGCTTTTCCTGTTACTACCTTCCCGCCCTCATCTTTTTCCTCTCCTTCCTCATTCTACTCTCAATTATGGTTTTGTATGTGGTCTTATTCTTCACATTTACATTTACTAGAGGTATATAAAGATAGCAACATATTTCCAAATGTTTCATCTTTATCTTTTCTATGTCTCTTCAACTTCTGTACAAGGTAAAAACTGCAGTCAGGTGACCATACACCTCTGGTCAAGAAACCTAGGTTCTAAGGCAGATACTCTCCATGACAAACCCACAGCTATTAGAAAAGCTACCTACTTTCATGTGCCCATTTGCCAGGATTTTGTGTTTGTGGTGAAGGAGAGCCAAGGCATTTAAGGAAGGCAAGTAACCTGCAGTGAATGCTGAAGACCAGCACCTTGTCTGCCATATGCTCAGCCTAACTGCACCTCTTATCACTTGCTGAATAACCCCATGTTTGCTCTTTCCAGTCTTTAGTCACTGCATTCATTTAGCCTAGGGAAGAATCTCGTATAAATAAATCCTGCCACCTGTTCAGACATACTGATGGCAAATATTACCTCCTCTGGGATACCCTTAAATAGACTGAGCTCTTACTCCTTGGATTTTTAAAAGTAGTTTTATGAATAATTCTAAGAGCTCTGGTCACATTCTGTTACATGATGCTATTTATTTTACTTATTTTACACTAAAGTTTATGATGAAAATAACTGAGTTAAAAGGAAAAGTTTAGTCTTTGTGCCCTGAACTATGTTGCCTTACACTATATATACACAAAGTGAGAGTAGTAAACTGAATAGGGAAGAGGCCCCTCAACTCTAATCCTGGAGAAGGCAATGGCACCCCACTCCAGTCCTCTCGCCTGGAAAATCCCATGGACGGAAGAGCCTGGTAGGCTGCAGTCCATGGGGTAGCGAAGAGTCGGACACGACTGAACGGCTTCACTTTCACTTTTCACTTTCCTGCATTGGAGAAGGAAATGGCAACCCACTCCAGTATTCTTGCCTGAAGAATCCCAGGGACGGGGGAGCCTGGTGGGCTGAAGTCCATGGGGTCGAGAAGAGTTGGACACGACTGAGCGGCTTCACTTTCACTTTAGAGAAGACTGGAGATCAAACACTTGCCTTGCCTTGGCCCACACCAGCTCCTCAGTAGACATGAAGAATCTGTGATGCCTCCCACTGCCCTGCTAGGTGTCCGCCAGTAGTAAAATCAATTATGTTTCTTACATAAGATACAGATTTTTAGATCCTGTGGTAGACAGAATAATGATCCCCCAAATATATCTTGTGTCCTAATTGCAGGAACCTGTGAATATATTACCTGACATGAGAGAAGGGACATCACAGTTACAATTAAATTAAAGATATCAATGTGGGAAGATTACCCTAGATTATATGGTATGCCCAATGTAATCAGAGGGCTTTATAAGAAAGAGACAAACATGAAATGTGATGATGAAAGCAAAGGTTGGAGTGATGAGTTTTGAAGATGGAGGAAGGGGTGAAGATGCAAGGAATGTAGGTGGCTGCTAGTATTTGGAAAAGGCAAGGGAATGAATTCTCTCTTGGAGTCTCCAGAAGCAATAACAACTTTAATATCTCTATTTTATCCCATAAGACCCATTTACATTTCTGACCTCAAGAACTGTAAGATCATAATTTTCCATCATTTTAAGTAACTACATTGTTGGTAAATTTTTACAGTGGCAATAAGAAACAAATACAGAGCCAAACAAGACTCAAAAATCAGATTCTCTGGATGGGATCCAAGATTCTGCCTTCTACATGACCTACTCAGTTGTGATTCTTAGACTCTTACACTCAACATGTGAGAACCTCTTCATTAGAATTTTATTTCTTTTCCATCCAATAGACTTGAACCACACAATATTATGACACCTAAGTATTTTTCAACGTAAAATTGAGATAATTTCTTTCACAAAATTCCCAAAGTATAAATGCCAAGAATGCTATAAGAAACCAGTGAACTCTTCTCTCAAAGCTCTCTATTCCACTTTCAAACATCAAAACTTTAACAGTAGCATCTTATATTGGATTGAATTGACTCCTCCCAAATTCCAGATATCAAAGCTCTAACATGCAATGTAACTGTATTTGGAGATAAGGCATTTAAAGAGATAATTAAAGTTAAATGAGTTTATAATGATGGAGCCATGATCTATTTTGACTACTGTCCTTATAGAAGAGGACAAAAAAAACAAAACAAAACAGGGATGTATGTACACAGAGAAGAGGCCATGTGAAGACACAATGAAAAGACTTATTTTCAAGCCAAGGAGAGAGGACGCAGGCGAAAGCAATCCTGCCAACATCTTGATCTTGGACTTCTAGCCTCCAGATTGGTGAGAAAATAAAATTTCTGTTGTTTAATTTCCAGTCTTTGGAATTTTGTTATGGTATCCCTAGCAAACTAATACCCATTCCCGACCCAAGTTTCTACTGTTTCTGGTTACCTAAAACAGCTATTCTGCTTGTTGGGATTTCAATTACTAGCATTTATTTAGCACTTGTTAAGTACTATGTACTGCAAAAAGAGCTTATATACATTTTCTCTTAGAATTGCTCGAGTAATTCTACAAAAGTGTTTTCATTTTCTCTGATATACAGATTAGAAAATCAGGATTCAACAAGGTTAAACTTAGATACAGAATGTGTGCTGACACACAAAGGGAGCTGGGAGTCAATTCCCATTTGAATGATTCTCCTATGCCATTTACTGAACCCCTGTTATATTCCTGGTACATGAAGCAGGTGGGGATTATGTTTGGTCCTTAGCAGTGTTATCTATAGCCTAGAAAGGCTGTCAGGAAGTAAGAAAGAAATCTGCTAAGTACATGAAGATAAAACTTTAGTTATGTATTATAATTCTAGATCAATAATCAACAGTCACATTATTACCTGAATGTAATGGGTATTTTCAAAGCAATAACAGTTTAAACAAACAAAAAACACCTAACATGTAACCAAATGTCTGTGCTGTGTGTGCCAAGTCACTTCAGTCAAGTCCGACTCTTTGGGACCCCATGGACTATAGCCTGCCAGGCTCCTCTGTCCATGGAATTCTCCAGGCAATAATACTGGAGGTGGCTGCCATGCCCTTCTCCAGGGGATCTTCCCAACCCAGGGATCGAATCCGCGTCTCTTACATCTCTTGCATTGGCAGATAGGTTCTTTACTACTAGCCCCACCTGAGAAGCCCAAATGTCTAATCTCCATTATTACATGGAGCCTGCAATCATAGTGAACATGGGTCTTATCTACATACTTTCAAAAAGCTAGTGGAAATGAAGACGAAAGTAAGCTTTGAATTTGTGTATGAATCTGAGCAGGGCATGGCTCACTTTGGCGCCCCTCTAACACTCTAATGCTTGGAAAAGATCAATTTTTAACTAAATTTCTGATTAGTTTTAACTCTCCTTGAACATATTTAGCATCACCTATACCCCTAGAGTCTATTGTTACAAGATTTTGGCCAGGTCTCTGATAGATCATTTGATTTGCCCAAGGTTTTGATTTCTGACAATGAATACCAATCACACTGCATTGCCTAAAGAAATTCTTATTTCCCATTGTGGAAAAATGGTGTAGTCCAGCATATTTTATGCTGAATGTAGAATTCTAAACATTATCGGCTGATTTCTTTTTTTGTCTGACTCGCTAGATGATTTTTACCAGTCATTTAATCTCTATATGTCTATTTTTCAATTCTTCATATAGGGAAAACAAACCTAAAGTTCATAAGCTCCTCAAAAGAATATTAATTTCTCTCTGCTTTACTACTAGAACTCTAAAATATTGTTTCTCCCCTCTGAGATCATGTTAATTATTACTGTGCACTGTTCATGTACACATGGTGGATTCAGTTCTTAAAATATATATATATACAGGGACAGTGCCTAAAATGGTGAAGTAGGAAGACCTTGAGGTCATCTCCTGCCATGAGCACACCAAAATTACAACTGTTTACAGAGCAACTATTGATAAGAAAGATCTGAAAACTAGCAGAGAACATCTTCTACAACTAAAGATACAAAAATGGAATATCATAGCCACTGCAACCAGACAAGAAATAAAATAAATCTGAAATGGAAAGAAAGAAGTAAAACTGTCACTATATGCAGATGACATGACAGTAAACACAGACAACCTTAATGACACCACCCAAAAAACTACTAGAACTCATCAATGAAGTACACAAAGTTGCTGGAAACAAAATTAGTATATAGAAATCAGCTGTATCTATATATAGTAACACCAAATTATCAGAAAGAGAAATTAAGAAAACAATCCTATTTGCAGATCACATAAAAAGTGAATAAATCTAAGTAAGAAGGTAAAAGATATGCTCTTGAAAAATTATAACACTGATGAAAGTAATTGAAGACAACACAAACAGATGGAAAGTTATACTGTGCTAATGGTTTGAAAGAATTAGTATTATTAATATGGGTATAGTTCCCAAGGCAATGTGTGAATTGAATGCCAAGTGGCTCAGTGCGTAAAGAATCTGTCAGCAATTCAGGAGACAGAAGAGCTACAGGTTCGATCCCTGGGTCAGGAAGATCCCCTGGAGGCAGGCATGGCAACCCACTCCAGTATTCTTGCCTAGAGAACCCCATGGACAGAGGAGTTTGGCAGGCTACAGTCCACAGGGTCACAGTCAGATATGACTGAAGTGACGAAGCACACAACTATCAAAATACCAAGGACATTTTTCACAGAACTAGAACTAAAACTACTAGAATAATTCTAAAATTTGTATGGAAAACAAAACACTCAAAATAGCCAAAACAATCTTAAGAAAGAAGAACAAAGTTAGAGGTATCACACACTCTGATTTCTAACTATACTACAAAGCTACAGTAATCAAAACCATTTGACACTGTCTCAAAAGCAGACACATAGATCAATGGAATAGAATAGAGAGCCCAGAGATGAGTACACACTTAAATGGGGAATCAATCTTTGACCCAGAAGCCAAGACTATACAGTGGGGAAAAGGCTTTTTCAATAAATGGTTCTGGGAATTGTATAGCAGCATGAAAAAGAATCAAACTGGACTACTTTCACACACCATACACAAAAATAAATTCAAGGTATAAAATGTAAGACCAAAAACCATAAAAATTCTAAAAGCAAACATAGGCAGTATGTTCTTTGACATTGGTTTCATTAAGAGCAATATTTTTTATGTCTCTTTAGGCGAAGGAAACAAAAGCAAAAATAAACAATGAAACTACATCAGACTCTAGTCTGATATTAACATTTCTTATATCACCTACATTATCTTGGTGGCAAGATCAGTGCCCTATCTTCCTGGCTATTTTCCACACACACACATTGGTTGGGCACAATAGTTACAAAATGCTTTCTCACAATCATGACTTCCAAAATGAGGATATACATCACTGGGTCTTATATATCCTGGCTTTAGGTATAGTCAATAGGGACACTATTGAAGTCACTAGTAATGAACTCTTAAGTGGTAAATTTCACATTTTACCCTTTTATTCCTCTCTTCATTTATCTGTTCTATTACGTGGATTGTATGATTGGCTCATGTTTATACACTGGTATCTGTTATATTATTGCATAATTGAAGTATGTATTATCAAAAGTTTTCTTTTCTCTAGTAACATGTGGGCTTTATTCACATTAAATATAAATTTCCATTGCTAAAGATGATTGAGGAACAGATTTTTATCTCCACAGTTTTGTTTTCTTTTTAATAGAAAGAATGCCTCTAAATAGAACCAATACCCTTGAGGCCACACCCCTTAATCATGGGATACCAATCTAGAAAGGGGATCCAAAGATGAGTGTGTTGAAGACTTGAAGCAAGGAGAATATTTCTTGTGAATGTGTGTGAGTGTGCATGTGTGTCAATGTTTGTATATGCATTTGTGTAATAAAAATAATACCATAACAATGATGTCAATATGTGAGTTTAGTCTTAAAAGGTACATAGACGCTTATTAAAACTGCAATTAAAGCAAGTCCAAAGACCTGAAGAAACTCTTATTCTACTTGCCCTGACTCTAAACCATTTAACATGTCATCTCTGATTTCTCAGTTTTACCTCCCATCAAGCATTCTTTTCATGTTTCCACCTTTCTAATGTCTTAAGTATCCTCAGTCATGGTCACTGGTCCACCAGCACAGAAGTTGGAAAGTTTTCTATGCAATAAACAGCATATCAGGGTGCTGCCCTTCTTGCTCTTAGACAAATAAAACATGTCATTGTTTTGACACTACAAAATCAGCTGTGTGTTCATATGCCATGCTCAACATGAGATTTCAGGCAACAACATGTCATACTCCTTTTATAAAAGTCTTCTGCAGTTTTGTTCTGATAACTGAATAAGAAGTGAAAATAAAAGATTGATGAAACAAATTGTTTTCAAATTCCTTTTATCTTAATGCAGAAAAAATGCTCACAGTAAATCAAGTGTTATCAGTACATACAGTTTTCACTTTCTACATGAAAGCAAGGAAAATAATTTTACAGTACTACTAGTAATTTTGTTCTGACTTGATGCATAAAGTGGACAGATGATAGCATAGCCTGCAAAGTGAAGAGTTACATGTGTCTCATATCAGGCTCTAGGACTGTAGATGGGAATAACTTGACAATTCCATTTTCCAGTATTAAGTGATGTGAAGGCATGAAAGTACATAATTACCTAGTGTTGCAACATTTGCTAAGATAAAAACATGTCCTCACAAATTATACTGATTAAATTGCTCACATATTTCCATAGTATTGAAAGTGCATTTGTTATGTCTAACTTTATATGACCACGCTGCATTTGCTCAAATAATAAATACAGTGTAAGAACTGTGACCACCATATGACAAGGGCAATGTAGATGAGAAATATTGAACTTGAAATCCCACAATACTTCAGGGTCAATGGCCAAAAACAGAAACGAGTGAAGTACCGCTATTAAGTTTTCATTAGGTATAGAATAAACGTAAGCTTCTACTTTTTAGGACAGATTAGAATTAATTCTGGTAACTTGTTAGGGCTCTTGAACAATAGTTAAAATTTAATTATCATCATCTTATTCTTAAGTATGTCCTCAAATTTCAATGTTACTATTATGGATAGAGTATAACAGGGCTTCCCAGGTGGCACTAGTGGTAAAGAACCTGCCTGCCAATGTGGGAGACACAAGAGACATGGGTTCAATCCCTGGGTTAGGAAGACCCCCTGCAGGAGGGCATGGCAATCCACTCTAGTATTATTGCTTGGAGAATCCCCATGGACAGTGGATCCTAGCAGGCTACATTCCATAGGGTCACAAAGAGTTGGACATGACTGAAGCAAACTTAAGCAGCCACGCATGTAGACTATAACATTAAAATATAAAATAAACTATATCTCTCATGGTCCTTCCCTGGTGGCTCAGATGGTCAAGCGTTTGCCTGCAATGAGGGAGATCTGGGTTTGATCCCTGGTCAGGAAAATCCCCTGGAGAAGGAAATGGCAATCCACTCCAATACTCTTGCCTGGAAAACTCCATGGATGGAGGAGCCTTGTGGGTTACAGTCCACAGGGTTGCAAAGAGTCGACACGACTGAGAGACTTCACTTTCTTTTCTTTATATATCTCTCATAGAAATTATTGTATCATGTAATAAATATCACTTGAGCTAAAATCTGCCTTCCAAATTAGAATAGGAAGAAAAGAATTATGCCCATTAAACAGAAAGTGGCTAATTAATCTCTTGGGATGATACAATTGTGCACCTGTTTACATATTAATAAATACTTAGAGTTTACCAAACATGCATTATATCATTTGCTTTTTGTTTCAGTTTTCTCACTTATAAAGTAGGACAATGGTTGCACCTACCTCATGATTGTTTTAAGGAAAATATGTTCATAAATGTATGCAAAGTATTTACAACAGTTCCAGGTTATAAAAAGCACCATATAGTATGTGCTCACGTAAGTATAATAGTGAGAACTGAGTTAACTTATAAAAGCACCTTATGCCTGTTACATAGATAATTACTTAAGAAGCAGCAGTAAGTTATTCTCATTTTATAGATAAAGAAAATGATGATTAGAAATTCAAGCAAATCTCCCAACCGTCAAATACTTAGTGTTACGAATAGGAAAGTCAACATACTAACATTTTGTCTTTTAAAATTACTACAGAAGATTTCATTTTTAACATACTCCACCTTCACCCCTCCATTTATCCTTCCTATTTGTTTCTGAATACTCAGTGTGATAATTTATCTCAGTCAGAGAAAGTGCTGCTGTTCTAATTATGACGCTGCACTCAACATTAAAGTTATTGTTTCATTTGTGGTTTCCATGGAGATAAAATGTATGACTTTGCTGGGTTTGGAAATATTATTCTAGGGATTGATGTGTGTTTTTTTTTTTTTCCACAAAAATGGAGGAGCTGACCTGGGCTTTAGAATCCGAAAGTTGTTGTTTAACATTATTTGAGTACAAGAAATGATCTACTTACTAGAAAATAGATATGCTGATTCTTAACATAGCTCGGTGCAAGAAGCACATTTTTCTTTATACTTTATTTTTCTGTTAGAAATATACGTAACAATATATGCTCTTGTCTTCTATTTCATGTTTATTTCAAATGGACACATTGGAGGAAAAAAAAACACCTCCCATATATTCCACAGCCTAGTCACTACTCTGGGTTCCCAGGGCATACTAGGAAATGCATGATACTCTATAGAATAAGGGAGTTCCTAAAATAATAATCTGTTGATTTGGTCTCAACAAGGGAATATTATGTCACTCTTAAGCTGTTAAAAAAAGAAACCGCCTACAACTATTTTAAGCAAACATCTACAAAAAAGAGCCATTGAATTAGGGAGAACACACAGGAAGAGGTAATCTAGTCCTGATGTAAAAATCCAGGTTGGAAAAAAAGTGCCAATAAAACACATACTGGTTGCATTATCAGTCCTCAGAGGAAGAGTGTTAGTGTTCGATTTGTCTGTTTCAAAGATCCTACAGAGCATCTGGCTTCTGAATCTCTGCCACTCCAGAACTGAAATCTCCAGGGATTTTAATTTCTGCATTTATTTTTAGGGGATCATAAGTACATTGTGTCTGACACATTCATTTTTTTCTAGGCAGGATGATGCTAGTGAAGTAGGAAAATTCAACTCATGATTAAGGAATTTGGTCAGAGGGTTAGGTCATAAGGAATGTCAGGCATTCCAAACAATGCTCATGCATCGCCCTGCAGCACAGAGGGCATTCCTCTCTCACTCAGCAATTTGGGTCTGGAGCAAGAGAAGGGGATGGATTTTCAAGGACTAATAAACTCTGTTACTGTCCTCTTATTTTTGATATCTGTAATTTTTTGAGTAGTCACTCAGGAGAGTGATACAGGAGGTGCTTTTTCAGTTTTGAAAAAAACGAAGTTGCACTAAATCTTTGTTCACCTACAATTCAAAATGCTACTCTTTTGTGTTTGCTTAACACATTAGATAAAGGCTCTTTGTTTAAGATTTAAATCAAGATATGAAAAAATGGACTGAGTTGTTATTCGGAAGAGCAAGAGCAGAATCAGCTTTAGGGCAAAACTGGAAGAAGATCAAGCTTGAATTCCTGGGACAACCAACACCTTTCCAGCCTGTACTTCTTACCACTTATGTTCTTTTTAGTCTCCTGCTGTTCCCAGAAGCTTATGTGTTGAATTATGACTTTCTTATTTTGGAAGCTGCATCTTATGATCTGCACATTTTTGGCTCCCTGTTTCTTATCCTGTGCTCCTCACCCCACTTAAGGTCCAGTCTCTGGCTGATGTAACCTATTGGGTGATATCTTCTTCTTTCTAGCAGAAATTTTATTATTATTATTATTACTCTGGAGGAACTCTTTGACGTGATATAGTAGAGGTGGTGCAGTGGTAAAGAATCCGCCTGCCAGTGCAGGAGACTCAGATTCCATCCCTGGGTCGGGAAGATCACCTGGAGAAGGAAATGGCAATCTACTCCAGTATTTTTGCCTAGAAAATCCCATGGACAGAGGAGCCTGGAGGGCTACAGTCCACGGGGTCTCAAATTGTCAAACACGACTTAGCAACTGAGAACTTCATACTCTTTACTAGTAGAATATGTGGTCATGTCTAATAGACTCTGCTTTATTTAGCTGGTTCAAACTTTTATCCAAGGAAGAAATTTTCTCTAGATAACTTGAGAGGCAAGAGTGTTAATTATGTAGGGTCTGCAATTAGATTACCTTGGTTCATATACCTCAGGTATATCTCTTACTACCTGTGTTGGACAGCTCATTCAGTCTACCTGTGCCTCAGTATCCACTTCTGTAAAACTGTAATAATAGTGTTAACTGTAGAGAGTTGTGATGAGGATGCAGCAAGTTATCAGAGACAGAGACATTCTATCAGGTGTGTCACCCAAAACAAAGATGCTCAATAAATGTTACTCTTAATTTTAACCTAGAATTTTTCCAACATTTAGTAACCAAAAAGAGTCAAGAATAGGCAAATAATTTATGAAGTAACCCCCTATCAAGTAAAAGGCTCATAACTTCAAATATGCAACCAAGTTGGTTTTACTCTTTTTTTTCCTAAAAGCCTCTCTTCCTGTAGACACCGGTGGTGCTTCTTCTAGCTTTTGAAAGCAGAAAGCACAGCTAGGAAGGAGGGAAAGTAGTTCAGAGCTGCTCCTTAGGGAACTAATGCAGCCTGGTCTCAATCCCAAAGAGCACCTAAACAGGCAATCCAGGATGTCAGAGCCATGAAGTCCATCCCTTGACAAAAATATCAGTGAAAGCTTTGATGTCCACCATATGGCTCAGATGAACATTTTATCACTCAGATTGCAAAACCAAGATTCTCCTCCTTGGGCTCCCTCTCATCCTTATAGAAGCAAGGACGCTCCATTGCTCTGACCTCTCCTCTTGTGTTCCCTCCCATCCTGTTCTCCCACTTGCTTCATCTCTTGTCTTCCTCTCTCTAACTCTGACCCGACGATCTCACTAATCAGAGGAGCATGTCTGAAGAGGTGGGCAGAGAGAAAGTGCAGAAGGAGCTGTGGTGCACCTGGCTTCCTCTCTACTGATCACTTATAAAGGGTTCTAGGCCCTTTAAGAGTAAAGACAGGGACATTCTGGTACACAGGTGACGGTTAGCCTGCTCAGATTTCTGGGAAAGCAGCTCTTCCTTTGGGGAAAGAGACCTGCCACTGGCCTATCAAAGTCCAATTACTGTACATTTTCATCAGAAAGGAATCTTGAGAACAGCTACTGAGAGGGGAGGGGAGATATGATAGAAAAGAAAAAAAAAAAAAGCAACTGAGCCATTTGTTGCTAAGTTGGATTGGAGTGAGGAACAGAGATGGCAAGAGAAGTGTAGAGTGTTTGCCCTTTGGAAGTGTTGGAAGTGTTCCACTTTCTCCTGCCAAGGTCGCACCTTGTTAGGATGCTTTAATTCCCACTGATTAAAAAAAAAAAAAAAAAAAAATCAACAGGACTGTCAATTCCTATGATCACATTTGTGTATGGAATGATGCTGGCTGAACAATCTACACAACTTCCCTATCCAGAACCTACTGGGTACCAGTCACTGGCTTCCATCAAGTAAAACTAAGTATTTTCCTTCAAGGGTAAAATTATGTGATGATCTCTCTATTAGTGTTTAAAACATTCTGTATGTTCCCGCCTCTTCCATTTTACCATATTCCTTATGGCAAACGTTTATCTTCTTTTGGGGTTTATTCCAAGTTTGCTAGACTTGGAAGATACTAAATGCTTCTTTAATGCTCTATGATTTCCCCTGCTTTTCATCTTCATTTGGAGATAACTCATGTTGACCACTGGGATGTATCTAAGGTCTCTCTCAGCCTGTCTACCATCCCAGGAAAGGAGTAGGTGAGTGGAGAATGCTGTGCAACAAACTGGAGCCCAATGGTTTCCTAATTAGGTACAAAGCCCTGGCTCTCTCTGGCCCTTCCCCCATACACTATTCAGGGACTGTCCTTATATATGTGAAATTATTTGCCTCCTCTGTTTGGCAGAGTGGAAGGAAGGTTTGCATCTCTCACCACCTACTGACCATTTTCTGGGGCACCAATGCTTCAATAATAGTTTAAAACAGCTCTAGGATTTAATAAGTCATGTATCAAATAATAATTTGCCTCTGGGCATCTTCCCAGTAACTGATGGTAGCTCTAATTTCTATCATCAAGTCAAATAAGCCCTCCTTATGATTTCAAGTTGCAGGTTTTCAAATACCTGAATCTGATTACCACATGCTACTGCTAAGTGTTCTTTCCTAGCTAAAAGGCTCCTCTAATTAAATGGCACTGGATATATAACCTTTATTTGGTTTTTTATCTTATTTGGTACAGCTCATGTCATTAACGGAGAAGGCAATGGCACCCCACTCCAGTACTCTTGCCTGGAAAATCCCATGGATGGAGGAGCCTGGTAGGCTGCAGTCCATGGGGTCTCTAAGAGTCGGACACGACTGAGCGACTTCACTTTCACTTTTCCCTTTCATGCACTGGAGAAGGAAATGGCAATCCACTCCAGTATTCTTGCCTGGAGAATCCCAGGGACGGCGGAGCCTGATGGGCTGCCGTCTATGGGGTCGCACAGAGTCGGACACGACTGAAGCGACTTAGCAGCAGCAGCAGCAGCATGTCATTAATGTACTCATCAACTGTAAAAGGAGATGCCTGGAACTCGATTCAGCGGACTGATAAGCCATGTGTCCTGAGTGACTCCTTTCCACATTGCTATGTAAAAGTGCATAGGCAATGGGGGCAGGATTAATATAAATATGGGCTGCTTTCACTGGAAGAAGCAGTCACAGTATTAGGTACTACCCAGGCACAGCATCAAAAGACAACGAATTATAGAATGAGCTAGTCCTTTCCAATTCCTTTTCAATTATTTTTATTACATCAAGGAGAAAATTTCAGTTTATTGCTAAATTACAATCACTGGCAAGCACTTTTTCAGCCAAAACCCAGTAAGCCTTGCACTCAGAAATTTAGGCAAGACTACCTAGCAAGAATTTAGGAAAATTGCTTTGTCTCAATTGTATATATATGTATGTATGTATATATTTACATATAGCTATAGATTATATATACGTTTCAATTTATAATAGAGATATTAGATTAATAAAAATTTTTAAGATATTTGAAAAAATAGTTATTTAAAGACAAAATAATTAATATCCAGGAGGGCCTCAAGAGGAAAATATGGTACTAGAATGCTGACATTTTTTTTTTTTTTACTATTTTTTTAATTAGTTTATTTATCTATTTTTTAACTTTACAATATTGTATTTGTTTTGCCATACATTGACATGAATCCACCATGGGTGTACATGTTTTCCCCTTCCAGATCCCCCTCCCACCTCTCTCCCCATCCCATCCCTCCAGGTCATCCCGGTGCACCAGCCCCAAGCACCCTGTATCATGCATCGAACCTGGACTGGCGATTCGTTTCACATATGATAATGTACATGCTTCAATGCCATAGAATGCTGACATTTAAGAAACATTTCAAAAGAAAATTTGGAGAATGTTTCTATTTCATTATCATCATTAAGCAATAAGAGAGCTACATGTGTTCATATTACTAGGGAGAATTAATTAACTGATATTAGAAGATCAGGAGGTGAGATTTAAGTGATTGGTGATGGATAGGCTGGAGTAAGCCAGTTAGATGTATATGTGGAAGAAAGATGGTCTAAAAGGCAACAGTAGGAGGAGACTGAGATATGCAGGGCGATAAGCCAGGAAGGGCAGCAGAAACAGACCAAAGTGGGGTCAAGTAGCAGAGAAGATCACCAATAGGCTTCTTTTCTGTTTCCATACATATTCACACATTTTTTTTTAATTTAAAAAGTAAATTTATAGTTTGTTGTTGTTGTTTAGTTGCTTAATTGTATCTGATTCCTTGGTAATCCCATGAACAGTAGCCCACTAGGCTCCTCTATGTCCAAGGGAATTCCCAGGCAAGAATAGGTCAGTGGGCTGCCATGTCCTTCTCCAAGGGTACTTCCAACCCAGGAATTGAACATGCGTCTCCTGCATTGCAGGTGGATCCTTTACCACTGAGCCACCTAGGAAGCCCTATATTTACAGTTTAAAAACTGTAAAATCAGGAAAACAAATATAAAATTTCCCATAATTCCAATACTAGCATTTTGTATCTTTCATATATCTTAATGAAAATGGTGATCACATCAATAAATACATCTTTTCCTCTCACAAATGTATTTTAGATTCTTTTGTGGTGTGAAAAATTTAAATTCTTTCCCAGAAATTCTGTCCCTACAATAAGCTAAAATTAAGAAATACTGGGAAGAGATTTATACTTGTTGAGTGACTTATTTGTCTCTGTATAAAAGATAATTTATCAACATGTTTAAGTACATAAATAACATGTTCTGAAACTAGTACTTTCTTCACTTTTATATTTTTACAGTGTTGATTATGGAATAAATGTTTAATAATATAACTTCTAAGAATGTTTATATAATATTTCATATCAAGAAGTCATAATTCAACTTTTCATTCTTTTTCATCAGTTCAAATATTTTAAGATGCCGATCTTGCAATAAATTTGCTGGACTACACAGTCTTCTATATGAAAAAATTACAGAATCAACATCAACTAAACTTTACTAGATCTAGCTATATGGCAAAGTTCAGATTTTGAATTAAATGGTGGATTCTTCTTTTAAAAATGGATTAATAAAGCATTTTGAAATAAGTGCACTGGTTAAAGGCCTTGAAAAAACTCCAATTAAAAGTAAGTTTTACATGTATTAAATTTTATTCACTAAACTAGATTCACAGCCTTTCTTTCCCTCTGATCAAGCAGTTTGTTTGTTTTTTTGTGTTTTTTTTTTTAAGGTAAAAAAACATATTAGGCTCCTCAATGTGGTTTCTCACACTGGAATTACAAGTTATAAATGCTCTGTTGCAAAGACGACTGTGATAAACAATGCCTGTTCTTTATTTTATCCAATTCATATTAAATATTCTGAGACCCTAAGAACACAGAGAGAAAATTGAGTGCCTGAATTCTTATCATTAAAATTAAGTCCTAGATATCCAACATAGTGTGGCTATGAATGCACAATAGAAATACCCGCTGGAAGTTAAACAATTTAACCACAAACCTTTAGATAACATTCTTTCTTTCTGCCATTATTCTAGAAGGAAGCCTAAACTGGATCCTGGACTTTAGCAGATGTGACATAATGAAGGTGAATTTGAGAGAAAAATACAAACAAATAAGATAGGAAGAAGGTACTTATGGAGATTCAAGTTTAGATGTGACTTTTCTGAAGATTTGTACAGACAAACTGTTAGAAGTGAAAGGAAGCCTAGAGGTAAAAATGAACAAATTCCATTGTTAGATCCTTTACCAAGACTTCAAGTGTCTGAAGTCCAAAAAAGTCACAGTGTTACAGGAGATTTTGACAGAACATGAATAAAAAATTGGCAGAACCGTGAAATTCAAAGCCACCTCAGGATAGCTGAGAAAATAAAAAAGGGATAAATTAAGATTTCTTGGGAAAATATGGTAGAGTAGAACTTCAACTCCCTTCCCTCTACTTAAATAATGGAAATAATGTATGGTTTCTCATTTAAAGGTAAAGAAGAAGGATATATACGGATTGCCTGTGGTATAAGAATATCTAAGTTCATATAAAATGCTCATAACCAACAAAACAACAAACAGATACATATGTCACTAGAGTAGGAGATATAATTTGAAATTCAATTCGAAGGGCAGAATTATACTTTTTCACTTACTAAAAACATTTTATATAGTTGACAGTGTTTTTGTCAAGATTCATGTTTCTCCTGCACTTAATGTTTGTAAAGTATCTTGTGCTTTTGTGGCAGGAAGGATTTATAAATGAAAACTAAATCAATGTCTGAATAAATGATATTTAAAACTACAAACTTCAATTTTAACATTTAGCTCGGTTAAAAAAAGTAATCTTGCGCTTTTAGATTCAAGTTATGCAAGTATATATTATTTTCCTAAAATTCATTTCCAGTACAAAACACAGAAGTTTTTTCCTAAGCCAGGCAACACTGTCTGATGGCTTTTCAACATGAGACGGTGGTATCAGAGACCCAAAGGTAATGGACATGTGCTTTCAAACGTACAGGTTTCCTGATACACTTACTGAATCAGGATCTCCAGGAAATCTTACAACCTGTTAGGTTTATAATGTTCTCCAGATGTTTATAGAGAGCTAACAGGTTTGGATTTACAGGTATTGTAGAATCCATTCCAAATATTGATCACCCAAATCATCCTTGTTCTCTATGTATGAGGAGACAGAGTATACAGAAGCGAGAACTTTTATATCTGTCTTGAGAGCAAGATAAATCAAATGTAGAATTAAGGTCAATTTCAACCTTAAGTTATTCTCTGAGACAAAACAATGTTTCGATATGTAAGAAATCTTCTCCAACTGCTATATTAAAAACTTCTTGCTAGAGTTTCATATTTTATTCATTGTTTTATCTTTAGTATTTAGCACACACTTTGTCTAAATTCAGACAAATCAACTATCATTAAGTCATTCACAGAAGTGAGATTAAAAAAGATAAGGATCATTCTCTATTAGTGAAGAGGAAAAGTTAAAATTTACATGAACCTCTTGCTCCTTCTGCCTCTGTAACTCAGCTTGCTCCTTGCAAAGTCTGGATCACGTAGGTCATGTAGTCTCAGAAAGTGGGAACTTACAATACTAGGAACTGGAGCTTATCTCACTCACCCTTGTCCTGCTCTTTGGCAACTGCCCAGGCCCTGCAAACCTGCTTAATCATGCATGTCCGTGTAAAGGTCAGGCATCCCCCTCCCCATCTTGACTGCTGTTCCCACGCATGAAACCCCTTAGTTTACATCAGCCTATTAACAGCTAGTGCTGCCCACTATAGTCTGTCTATAAAAATTTTGTAATGCCTTTGTTCAGGGATCAGAGCTTAGAATGTTAACTCCTCTGGGCCTGTGGGTGTAATAAACCTGAATTCTCCAACTCTCTGAGTGTGGTGCTTGGTTTCTTGAGTACTGGTTTCTGCAACATTTCAGCTTGGATTCTAGTAGGAGAGATGAACAATAAACTTAAAAACAAATTAATACTTATGATAATTTGAAGAAACAATGAGTACCATGAAAAAAATAGGGTTGTGTAACAGAAGATGAGGAGAGTTGGGACTGGCAAGCATTTGTCGAAACCAGTTATTAGGGCAGGCCTTCCTGAGGAGCTGAGCTTTGAGCAAGAAGCCAACAAGGAAGTAGCAGGGGATGGAGTGGTGCAGGCAAAGGAACAGTAAAAGCAAAGGAAAAGCTCAATGCATTAGGGAAACAAAAAGAAGGACAGCTGTGTGCAGCATCTTGTGTTAGTGGTAGGGTGGTTAGAGGTAAAATACTGAGAGGTAGACAGTGGGAATGGGTGGTGGTATGACCTAAAATAACTTGTAAAGCTGGCCTGGGGCAGAGGCGGTTTCCTTTGGTGATGAAAAGCAACAATGGCTTTGGTTTCAGTAAGACCAGAAGTACAATACTCGCTTCATTGATTACTAGAGAAATGACCCTGGATGTATAACAATCTACCTAACTCAAATTTCTTCACTGGTAAAACGGGGATAATCATTGAGTAATAAAGCTTCATAGCATTGTTATGAGGAGATAACAGATGTAAAATGTTTAGACCAGTGCCTGGCACTTAGCAAAGTCTACAAATGTGAGCTGTCATTATGATGGGCATAATTACAGTCTTTCAATATAAAATATATTATAACATGTATATATGCACATTTTCGTGTTGTATGCACATATATAAACTCATATTTTCAGTGCAAAAATAGTATAATGATGATATATATAATAAGTGATTGATAATTTGGACTATAAACTGTTGGCTGGTAAATCTTGATTTTGGAGTTGCTTCCATAGTTACTGATTGTGTAGTTTCTTTCAAAACATAATTGAAAAGTAGATTCTTTTACACTGGTATATTCTCTGATCCAGATACATTTTCCTGACAGCTTTAGCTCAGAGGATGGCTCAGCTTGGGCTTCCCAGGTGGTGCTAGTGGTAAAGAATTCCCCTGCTAATGCAGGAGACATAAGAGATGTGGTTTCGATCCCTGGGTCAGGATGATCCCCTGGGAGAAGAAATGGCAGCTTACTCCAGTATTCTTGCCAGGAGAATCTCATGGATGACACAACTGAGTGTCTGAGGATGCATGCATGGTTCAGCTTACAACCCTGAGAAGCTTATTTCTACTCTGGGTTTGGGACATTCCAGCCTTTCCCAAACATACGGGACCCAGCTTTGTCTTGATTCGGGCTTCCCTTGTGGCTTAGCTGGTAAAGAATCCACCTGCAATGCGGGAGACCTGGATTCGATCCCTGAGTTGGGAAGTTCCCCTGGAAAAGGGGAAGGCAACGCACTCCAGAATTCTGGCCTGGAGAATTACATGGACTGTATAGTCCATGGGGCCGCAAAGAGTCAGACATGACTGAGTGACTTCCGCTTCACTTTGTCTTGATTCACACTGAACAAACCCACCTAAACTCAAATCCATTTCATTCCATTATCATTTAAGGGATAATATAAGGAATCAAATTCACATTAACTATTAAGTAAAATATGGCCAGTATATATGCAAATAAGTCTTTAAAAAATAAAAACATAGCCTTTCTAGTAAGGTTTCTTATTGGCTGGCAGACATATTTCTGTTTCAATTATTCACGTACTTGATGCCAGGATTAAACAAAATGATGAATGTTTGTACATGTTTGTACATGCTTGCTACATAATAAACATCAAATAGATTGTAGTTATTATCAGCTATTGATGACAAAGCAAAAAAATGCTTTTCCAACTTAGAGTACTTCTTGAATATACAGACATACAAGTTTCTTACCTTCACCTCTGCCTTTCTTAATTGGTAACAGCAGGACATCACATATATGCATTTTTAAAAACAAAATCCCAGTGATTTTGAGGTATTTTGCTAAGTTTAGCCTTGCCAATCTATGCCTATTCTGTATGTATAGGAAAACAAACACATTTTGTTGTTGTCTTTGCCTTTTTGATGTGAATGTGAAATTTTAATAAACATAACATGCATAATTCTTTCATTAAGTATGGTATATAACTCCCCCTTATGAGCTTCCCTGGTAGCTCAGTCAGTAAAGAATCTGCCCCCTTATGAAGCCATCAATTAATAGACTATATATTCATTTCCAACTTACATCAAGGGGCTTGTATTTCTTTTCTACAGGAGATATTTTATCTTTGAATACCTAATAATATTTTACTTTTTAAAGAGTGCTTGACTCAAAAAGTTATTTTTAAAACTTTAATATTGCTTCGTATGTGCAATTTCATAATCACCAGCAACAATCAATATTCTTTTACTTAAGAATGCTTTCAATAATTTTGATATGATTAAAAATCTTAGCTCTCCAAAATGTAATCATCTTTACAACCATTTATTATTTATTAATTCAAGGAATTTCATGTAGTCATCTGTGCAGCACCTGGTCATTGAATGCTCACCAGGCTCTGAGATATATTAAAGTAGCAGACCTAGAACCTGCCTTCATGGAGCTCACAGTTTATCTAGTGGGGTGCAGACAATAATGGAACAACTTTATGAATGAATAACAAAAACTGTAATAAATGCTTTGAAGGAATCCCTCCTGGAATCATGAAATCACATAGCAGGGTGAGCAGGGCATAGTCAGTCACGGAACTGCCTTGAGCTCAGGCATAAGATGTAAGCCTGACAAGTAACTAGATGAATAAGAGGGAAAATGCATCCAGATGGAGGCAAGGCATGTGTAAATTGCCCTGAGAAAGAGGGAGGAAGTTGGCTCTTGTGATGAAGAGAAGGCAGGTGTGGCTGGAAGACTAGGAAGAGACTGAGGTGAACAGAAGTAAGGCCAAGAGTGAACACAGTAAAAGCCACAATTCTTTAAGCAAAAGAATTATAGGATTATATTGACAGTTGATTTCAGTGGAAAACAGGTTATAAAGAAGAGGAAGCAGAGATAGATTCAAATGAGTTTATGCAAAGCATTAAATTAATTAATAAAGCCTCATTACTTCCAAGGCTACCCTTCACTGGCAACCTATTATATGAAATAAAAGTCGTGGTGTTTTCTATACCCAAACAGAATAATTAAGAAACAGAAAAGCTCAATTAAAGAAAGAAATAAAAAATAATCATTATATCCCATCTTTTGCCATTGAATTTATCAATCACTTTTAAATATGCTTTCCATTTTGCATCTTAATTTCTGTTCATTACTTTTTTGGAAACTTTTTTTTTTCCCTACTTAAGAAAGCAATATACTTATAGATGTTCATTCACAACTGATAGGGGTTATAGATACTGTTTCTTTGGATATCTTTTATCAAGTTAAAGTTAGTTCAGTTTATCCTAATCAGATAAAATTTCTATTTTTAAATTTTCAAAGGCAATTTAAAAAGTCTTCACTGAAACAGTCATTGAATTTCAGTGATCCAAAAAATTCTTGATTTCAGCATTTGATGAAAGAGCAAAGAAAACCTAAAATATCAGCTTTGCTGGATGACATTTACATGTCAACCTTTCTTTTCTTGACTGTTGAAAAATGTCACTTTATTATAAATTTGATTACACTGATTGTGTTTTGACTGTCTATGAAGAATGTCTTTCTATTAATGCCATTAGAAACACAAATAGACTGGAAAGATATTACCATCTAGAATTACTAAAAATTGCCAGACCAAGTCACACTGTCACCATTCAATGCTGTTTAAGAAAAAAAATATTTTAATGACTGCATTTACTTTCATTTTCTTATGCTTTCAGAAAAACAGAAATTTAAATGCCAGATCATCACCTATAAGGAAAAGTTTTAAGTTGGTAGAAATATTACTTCAAGTAGGAAGGGCTTCTGAAAATAGGCCATCAACTGTTCTCTAGGTACCTCAAATCATGTTGAATATTAAGCCTCTTCACTCACTCCTGGCCAATATTACCTTTGGACTTCTGGTTTCTTCTACCATTTCTTCTATTTTCTTATATATTGAGAAATGGAATATTCCCTGCCATATGAGTAAACAAGGATGTCATGGCCATCAGTGATTGTAGCTCTCCAATATGAGCTGGTGAGTTTTTTTTTTTTTTTTTTTTTTTTTTTTTTTTCTTTTTTTTTTTTTTTTTTTTTTTATTATAAATTTATTTATTTTACTTGGGGGCTAATTACTTTACAATATTGTAATAGTTTTTGCCATACATTGACAAGAATCAGCCATGGGTTTACATGTGTTCCCCTTCCCGAGCTGGTGAGTTTTAAGGGCACTCAGGGAGGAGAAGACTATCAGGTCTAGCAGCTAGCTATAAGACTGCAGCCACTCCCTATGGTGAGCCCCAAGGGAGCTCAGGATGGAAAAAACACTGGATATTGGCCCAGATAGCTGAGATGCGTTTGAAAGGAATGATTTCAGTGACCACAGACTCTTGCATATTCCCATACATAGAAAAGCACTAAATTCCTTAACTCGGGATATCTGGTTTTCCTTAATTAATAATAATCTTTTGATATTAAAACTACCTGCACTTTGTCACAAAACTTCTATGTAACCTGGCTCCTCCCCTCACCTCCTTGGAGCATTTCTCTCAGGGTCACTTGAAATGCTGTATCCCAGGCTTAATGTCCTAAAAATTCCCACCAAATAAAACATAACTCTCAACTTTAAGGTTGTGAATTGTTTTTGTTTTTGTTTTTTAAGTTGATAATACCAACTGCCTGCCTTGAATGGTGTCCTGCTCATTTATTCCTTTAAATGCCTTCTGAAAGCTAAACTATTCCGTTAGTCCAAATCTATTTTGCTTCTGGCTTGTGAAATTTCCTTCAGGCCATATTTTATTTTTCTTATGTTTGGTTCACCTATGGAAAGGATGGAAACTGGGTTAGCATTCCATAATGTGTTCAGGTCACCATCTGTCTTTGTTATTTTTGCTTTATTAAAATTTTCACAAGGCGCATCAAAATAATAGCAATGATGCCAACTAGTTAGTAGGCATGGGACAGTCTTAATGTCAATGGGTAGAGTGTTGCTGACTATGCATTGATTACATGCAGCATATTTGCAAAGGTGTAGTTTTTTTTTTTTTTTTTTTATTAAATAAATTTATTTATTTTAGTTGGGGGCTAATTACTTTACAATATTGTAGTAGTTTTTGCCATACATTGACATGAATCAGCCATGGGTTTACATGTGTTCCCCTTCCTGGACCCCTCTCCCACCTCCCTCCCCATCCCATCCCTCTGGGTCATCCCATTGCCCCAGCCCTGAGCATTTGTCTCATGCATCGAACATGGAATGGTGTTCTGTTTCACATATGATAATATACATGTTTCAATGCTAGTCTCCCAGAACGTCCCACCCTCACCTTCTCCCTCAGAGTCCATAAGACTGTTCTATGCATCTGTGTCTCTTATTCTGTCTCACATATAGGGTTATCGTTACCATCTTTCAAATTCCATATATATGCATTAGTATACTGTATTGGTGTTTTTCTTTCTGGCTTACTTCACTCTGTATTATGGACTCCAGTTTCATCCATCTCAATAGAACTGATTCAAATGTATTCTTTTTAATGGCTGAGTAATATTCCATTGTACCAGTCAGAATGGCTGCTATCCAAAAGTCTACAAGCAATAAATGATGGAGAGGGTGTGGAGAAAAGGGAACCCTCTTACACTGTTGGTGGGAATGCAAACTAGTACAGCCACTATGGAGAACAGTGTGGAGATTCCTTAAAAAACTGGGAATAGAACTGCCATATGATCCAGTAATCCCACTACTGGGCATACACACTAAGGAAAACAAAATTGAAAGAGACGCGTGTACCCCAATGTTCATCGCAGCACTGTTTACAATAGCCAGGACATGGAATCAACCTAGATGTCCATCAGCAGACGAATGGATAAGGAAGCTGTGGTACATATACACAAAGGTGTAGTTTTAATTAAGATAGTCAATGTTCTGAGGTCATGAAGAATCAAATCCATACATTCTTACACTTATCCATTCATTTATTGAATCATGCATCTATTCATTCAACAAGAACTTATTCATTATTTTTTTTTAATATACTTAGCACAGTGCTAGATGCAAACCTGGAGAAAGGCCTAGAGAATCCCATGGGCAGAGGAGCCTGGCAGGCTACAGTCCATAGGGTTGCAAAGAGTCAGACAGGATTGAAGTGACCTAGCACATTTAGACCCTGGAGATCAAGTAGCAAGTATGGAAGACAAGGTCTCTGACTTCTTAGAGTTTACACTAGTGTGGCAGGGCCATGAAGGATATTGATTAAACAAGCTTACTGATAAATGTATAATTACAAATTGAAGGCAAGACTTGGAAATGATGGAATTCTATGGTTACATATACCCAGACAAAGAAATTTACCCAGATCCAGTAGGGAGGGAGCATTCAGAGATGGACACTTCCCCCAGGATGTCAAAGACTAGATCTAAAAAAAAGAGAAGGGGAGGGCCACAGAAGAATAACTATACTAGCAAGTGCAAAGGTCTTGTGGCATGGCATATACCTCTTTCAAGGAACTAGAAAGGAAATGTCAATGTGACTTAAGTTTATAGTAAGAATAACAATGGCATATAATAATCTCTAGGCTGAAGTAGATACACGGCCGAATCACAAGACTTCATGGGCTTTGTTGAGGATTCCATCTCCATCCTCCTAAAATCATTAAATAACCACCAAGGGACCAATGGGTAAAGCAGCATCAAAAAGACTTTTTGAAAAGACCTACTTTGGCCTCAATATGCAGATTAGAGATGCCTTGAATGCAAACACTTGGTATAGTCCATTTAGAATAAAAAACAGAATGTAGCTTCTGTCTGAAATCTTTCAAAATCAGACTATATTAGTAAGCCAATCACGTATGAAAGTTTGTTATTACATTTCCCGATTTTGAAAACAATAACTACTAAATGTCCACATGAAAAAACTTCTCTGTTCCTAAAAATCAGAATGTTAGGGAACTCAGTCTTATTATTAATCATAGTCAATCACAATAAATACTTGCAAACTAAACATCTCACATATCTTAAGCGTTAGCTAAATGGTTACTTTAGGTTTCATTTTCTTTTTCTAAAAAATTTTCACTGCATTTAAGCTTAACTGATGGGTATATTTACTGGTGAGTGTTGAAACTGATTAATACCTTTAAGTCCCCAAAGGCAAAACCATAGCTTTTAATGTGCCCTATATTAATAGAAATCCTCTAGCATTTGAAGGCTTACCACTGTGATTAAAGCCCTAGACACTCTTGAAGCATCCAGTTCACACTATTCAGCTTTTAAAAACCCTCTGATGTCTGCTAACCCATGCAGTTCTGGGATACAAAATAGTGAGTCTGATTTTACTGCATTCCCATATTTAAAACAATCCAAAAAAAAAAAAAAATCTACAGGAACAAAGATATTTAGGACTACAAATAAATGCATTTCAATAACAATACAGGAAGAAAAAAAAAATCAGATACCAAGACCCAAGTTCAGGAGGTTGAATTTTCACTCTTCTATCTGACAACATAATTAACACTTACATCTGCCACAGACACATACTCCCCATATGTGTTTTAATCTTTATTATTGTATTCACAGCTTTTAAAAAAAATCTAACAAAGTATGAAATTATAAACTCATGTCCTGTTCAACTGTCAGACAGGATCCTAGTTTCCTTTTTTTAAGACAGTGCTGAATATTTACAGAAATATACATATTCAAAGGATAATAATCTCCAAAAGGAAAGCAATTATGGATTCTTTAAAAATGAGGAGCAACATTATCAAAGGAGGCAATTACAGTCAAATCAAAGACAGAGAGCAAAGTCATTGTTTAACCAAGAATGGAATGCTTGTCCTATGTTTTTGTTTGATTGCTAAAACATTTAAAACAAGCATCTAGAGAAAAATCTTCACTGACAAGAAAAATATCTCAAAGATTTTTTTGAAATATGGTTATTAGAAAATACTGAAGTCTTACCAAGTGTGAAATGCCTAGATGTAACTTTTTAGATATCTTGGTGCAGGGTAGACAGAACTCTAAAATGGTCCCCAACACTCGCACCCCTGGAGCATACTCCTGTATAATCTCCTCTTGAACATGGATGGTGCTATGAATATGGTGGGATAGTCACTCCCTAGATTAGGTTTCCATTGTTGAACAAAGGGGGGAGTCACTCTCATAATTGGGTTACATTACATGATTCTGCCTTGGCCAACTGAAGAGATGTTTTTCTAGCCATAAAAAAAAAAGAACATCGCCACATCACAGAGAACGACACTTGCTAGAGAACAAGAGGGAATCTCTTGCAGTTGAGAATGCCTTTCAGTCTCATAGCTATAGGGAATGAAATTCTATCAACAATCAATGAACCTGGAAGAAGATCCCAAGCTTCAGATGAGATCAAAGCCTCAGTCAACACCTTACTTTTAGCCTGATAAGACCCTGAGCAGACAACTTAGCTAACTTGTGTCTAGACACTTAACCCATGGAAACCATGAGATCATAAATGTGTTTTTTTTAAAGCCTCTATGGTTATGGCAGCTTGTTGTGAAGCAATGAAAACTAGTTCATTCAGGAAAAGGTCTTGCTGTTGTTCAGTCACTAAGTCTTGTTTAACTCTTTGTGACCCCATGGACCGCACCATAGCAGGTTTTCCTGTCTTGCACTGTCTCCCGGAGTTTGTTCAGATTCATGTCCAGTGAGTTGGTGATGGTATTCAACCATCTCATCCTCTGCTGCCCTCTGTTATTTTGCCTTTAATCTTTCCTGGTATCAGGAATAGGTTCTATGTTATCTACAACTCGGCAATGTTTCTATTAAAAAAACAAGATGGTGGTGGTTGCAGGGGAGACCCTTATCATTAGCAAAGAATAACATGGTTGGAGAGTTGAGTTTAAACGTCTCAAAATTTGAATTTTACTCTAAGGAGTCATTAAGACTAATTTTTTTTTTCATATTCCTAATAAAGATAGGTAATTTTTTTCTGATAATACAAATAATCAAAGTTAATACTCTAAGTAAATTAAGTGTGGCAACAGAGGAAAGACCACTAAAATCATGCTATATGAGATCTGTACCAACTTGGCCACCAACAGCTTGTGATCTAGGGAAGTAAGGTAATTTTTGAGTGCTAGTTTATTTATCAGTAAAGTGAGAGTATAGTACTACTCAGAAGGCTTTGTTTTAACAAACTATCCTGGTGATTCTCAAGCTTGCTGAAGTTTGAGAAGCTCTAATTTATACACACAAGAGGTTTACAGATTTTTGTTTTTATTGAATACTTCCCTACCATTGTCAATCCAGGTTTTGTAGGGTCTGAAGTTTATACAATTTAGGGAGCCTTCTTTCAAAAAAAAAGAATGAAAATCAGAAATTAGTTGAAAGACCCTGCATTCCAGGTGGCGCTAGTGGTAAAGAACTTGCCTGCCAATGTAGGAGACATAATAGACATGGGTTTGATCCCTGGGTCAGGAACATCTCCTGGAAGAAAGCATGGCACCCCATTCTAGTATTCTTGCCTGGAGAATTCAATGGACAGAGGAGCCTAGTAGGCTACAGTCCACAGGGTCGCACAGAGTCAGACACAATTGAAGCGACCTAATACACATAAGTACAGGAAGGATTATTCAAGTGAGGGCCCCAAAGTTAAGGCTTCACAAATTTCAGATAAAATCAGTTTCTGCATTCTTTTGTATTGGTTCTTTATTCACATCCAGTTCCCAAACCCTTGAAACAGCCCTTCTAGTCCTTCTTCTTCCTATTCAATCTCTTCCTCTCTACTAATTCTTCCTTATTAATTGAAGCAGTCACTTCTTTCTCTGTCAAAACAACAGTAAGCTAAACAAGAACAAAAACCCAACAACAAAAACAAACTCCAAATTAAAAAAATACAAATAAAATAGCAGAAAAGGTCCCCATCTTGCTGGACCTCTCTTTCAAATCTGTTTCTCTCAATTTTCAGACTTCTTTTTTTTCTAGTTCATAATCATTAAACTTCTTCCAAGCACCATCTACACTTCCTATTTGCTTTTCTCAAGTCTAGTTTATTCCTAAATCCCTTGTAAAATGGCTAAAACTGTTCTCACAACAGAAACCTCTCTCCTGCCTAATTTTGCTGATAAACTTGCTGATAATCTTGCTGATAAAATAATCTCCTTATCTTCCTGAATCTTTCATTTACAGTCTTCCTCTTGACTTCCCCCCACCCACACTTTTATCAGAAACTTTTTAAAACATAGTGAGAGGTTTAAAGTATACAATGATTATGCCCACCACATAGATTCTTCAACAATTCTTAACATTTTTCCATTGGCTAAATGGCATGGGTGGGTATATGTTTTGCTCAACAACTGTGCAAGTAACTTGTGGGTATTATGACATGCAGACGCCTTCAGATACTTCAGCTTGTACCTACTAAAAATAATGCCATTTTCCTGAAAACCAAGTACCATTATCACAACTAAGTAAACTGACAATAATTTGTTAATATAATCTGCCACCCAGTACACATACATATTGCTTTATTGACCATAAAATGTCTTTTAGATGTTTTATTCATTGTAAGAGCAGGTATCATACACTGCATTTGATTATGTTCTTTCAACTCTTTTAAATCTTGAAGAATCATTCTATTTTTTCCCATGATGACACTAACCTTTTGAAAAGTGCAGGTTACATACTAGATTTAGCTGATAGTGTCACTGCATTTTCCTATGTTATTCTTAAATCCTCTGTGTTTGCTATAACCTGAAGGTTAAGGTTACAGGTTTAGTGAGATACAGTTTAAACATTTTTTGGGAATTTCTTCATAGATGATATTTATTACTTCATATTACATCCCACAAGAAGGTTTCTAATGTCAGAGGTCTAATTATCAATAAAGTTAAGTTTGATCATTTGGTAATGGTAGTGTATGCCAAGTTTTTCTTTATAAACAAATGTGTGTGTGTGTGTGTATGTATATGTGTTAGTTGCTCAGTTGTCTCTGACTCTGCAACCTCATGAACTGTAGCTCACTGTACTCAACGTGTCAGCAAATTTGGAAAACTCAGCAGTGGTCACAGGACTGTAAAAGGTCAGTTTTCATTCCAACCCCAAAGAAGGCAATGCCAAAGAATGTTCAAACTAGCATATAATTCTGCTCATTTCACATACTAGCAAGGTAATGCTCAAAATCTTTCAAGCTAGGTTTCAACAGTATGTGAACTGAGAACTTCTAGATGGACAAGCTGGATTTGGAAAAGGCAGAGAAACCACAGATCAAATTGACAACATTTGTTGTATCATAGAGAAAACAAGGAAATTCCAGGACAACATCTACTTCTGCTTCACTGACTACGCTAAACGCTAAAGCCTTTGATTGTGTGGATCACAACAAACTGTGGGAAATTCTGAAAGAGATGGGAATACCAGACCACCGTACTTGCCTCCTGAGAAACCAAACCCGTATGCAGGTCAAGAAGGAACAGTTAGAACCACACATGGAATAAAGGACTGTTCAAAGGTGGGAAAGGAGTACGTCAAGGCTGTATATTGTCACCCTGCTTATTTAACTTCTATACAGAGTACATCATGCAAAATGTTGTCCTATATGAATCACAAGTGGGAATCAAGATTGCCAGAAGAAATATCAACAATCTCAGATATGCAGATGATACCACTCTCATGGCAGAAAGAGAAGAACTAAAAAGCCTCTTGATGAGGGTTAAAGAGGAGAGTATAAAAGCTGGCTTAAAACTCAACATTCAAAAAACTAAGTTCCTGGAATCCAGTCCCATCACTTCATGGCAAATAGAAGGAGTGGAATCAGTGACAGATTTTATTTTCTTGGTCTCCAAAATCACTGCAGATGGTGACTGCAGCCATGAAATTAAAATATGCTTGCTTCTTAGAAGAAAAGTTATGGCAAACCTAGACAGCATATTAATAAGCAGAGACATCACTTTTACAACAAACACCTGTATAATCAAAGCTATGGTTTTTCCAGTAGTCATGGATGGATATGAGAGTTGGGCCATAAAGAAGGCTGCAAACTGAAGAATTGAGGCATTTGAATTGTGTTGCTGGAGAAAACTCTTGAGAGTCCCTTGAACAGCAAGTAGATCAAACCAGACAATTTTAAAGGAAATCAACCCTGAATAGTCACTGGAAAGACTGATGCTGAAGCTGAAGCTCCAACAGTTTGGCCACTGGGGTGAACAGATGACTCACTGGAAAAGATACTGAAACTGGGAAAGATTGAGGACAGGAGGAAAAGGGGCAACAAAGGATGAGATGGTTGCATAGCATCACCAATTCAATGGACATAAATTTGTGCAAACTCTGGGAGATAGTGAAGGACAGGGATGCCTGGCATGCTTCAGTCCTTGGGGTTGCAAAGAGTTCGACACAGCTTAGTGAGTGAGTATATATTGCCCCCTCTGAAATTAGTAATCAACTAGTGGGGGTAGTATTTTGGAATGTATCTTTCACCTAGTGGAATTAGCATCTATTGTTGAGGCCTTGCCTGAATCCATATTCCACTAGGGTTGCAGAATGTTCCCTCCCTTCTAGTTAATAAGTCTCCCACCCTTGCCATCAGTGATAGACACCACAAGATCTGCATCTTCCTTTCACTTTCCTCTTCCATTTGGGTGTCGTTTCCAAGTCCCTTTGCTTTTTTGTCCCTCATTACATTTTAGTCTTCCTCAGAGTTCTTTCTATAAGTTAGATCAATTTCACACAATTATGATTGATACCCATTCATTTCTTGAGAAAGGAAAATTTGAAAAATGCATTTTGATATAGGAAATTTGAATAAATGGTTCTTATTTTGATTTTAATGTTTATTTCAGCATATAGAGCAAGAGACAACTGGTCTTCAAAACTTACCAACCATAGGATTAATACTTTGGAATATGATGGTTCTAAATGTTCAAATACATAGATTTTTAAGAATTTCTCTTGCTGACATGGAAACTTTTGAGTAGCAATTAACTTTTCCATCCACATTGTCTTACTAACAGAGCTGGAACCCTCTCTGTCCTGATAACAGCCACACATTCAGCACTTGCGTTGGCCCAACTGAGTTCCAATAATGTATCTAAATGCCTAGCTGAAGTCTCCCTAAAGGGGTACTTTATTATTTTTTTTAACTTGAAAAGTTTCTCAAAGAGTCACACAGTTAACTGGACTTATAATTAAGTTTTAAAAGAAGATTAAAACTCATACCCAAACCAATAGCCCCATTAACAACAAAACACACTGAAGACCTGTAGCTGTTAAATTCAATAAAATCTTTGCAGGAAGGGTGCTTATTATTCCTCTTTTTTTTATTCATTTTTAATTTTTAAATTCCCATTTTCAGTGCCCAGAAGCCACTCCATAAATACTCATCAACGGTTCCCCTATTTTCACTAAATTAAACATGTTCATCTCAATTTAGTGCTTATTCAAAGTTCAATTTTCCTTAATTTGGGGAAGTAATAACTAAGATAGGGCTATATGACTATATTTTATGCAGATTTTAGATAACTACAAAGCTTAAGCAGACAGGTCATCTCACCCACCTCCAAAACTCAAGAATAATTACTTTTTCTAGGGTGAATTTAAGGTACTATAAGTTCCCAATATGTATTCTAAAATAAAAACTAGGTTACTAGGTTAATATATATTTTAGAGATACTACAACTAAATGTATTCTAATACTTTAAACATTTAGTTATCCAAATCACTGGATTACTTATAATATAGTGTTTCCTAAACTTCTGGAAAAGGGGGGCTTAATGTTCATTGTTATAAACGCACACAATTACAGTTAACTATTTCATACCTTGCTTATTAATTCATTAATAATGAGTGTTAAGAAAAATCAGATTTTTTATATTGCACTGATTATGATATACAGATCGACAGGAGTAAGTGGTCTGTAGGAGTATTTTCAACAATTTGACCCTTAATTAAAAGAAAACTCAATGAAAGAAAATGAGTATTACTTAAAATGAGAATAATATAGAGTATACTCATTCCATTAGCCAGTGCTCCTAGTAGCTTAACATTTATATTGTGTTGCAATTACAAAACAATTACCTAAAATTCCTTTTATGGGGCACTTCTTCACAGTGTATAGCATAAACCATGAAAGGTTTCATGTTTGTTTTTAAAGAGTAAAATCAATCAAATTATTGGATACAGTTGAAGAGTGTCTTAGTTTGCTATTGCTGCCTTAATTTCTAAGTACCACAAACTGGGTCACTTAGAACAACAGTAATTTATTGTCTCACAGTTCTAGAGGTCGGAAATCTGAAATCAAGGTGATAGCAAAGCCATGCTCCTTCTGAAGCCATTGGAAAAGGATCTGTTCTAGACCTCTCCAGCGTCTGATAATTCCTTATAATTTCAGCTTTCACATGACATTCTCTATATGTGTATATCTCTTCCTCCAAGTTTTCCCTGTTTATAAAGACAACAGTCACATCTGTGTAGAGGCTGACTGTACTGCAAAGAGCCCAAGGTTTAGTGCTTGAAAAGCTGCTATGTGATTTAGAAGCAGAAACCGTACTTGGCTGTAGATTCCTAGGAAGTATGTGCCAGGACAAGGCCTAAAGAGCAGTACTGAGCTGTGAGGAGCCCACAGGGTACATCTGTCAAAATTACAACTTGAGACAGAATGATTAAGTTAACCTGAAAACCAAATACGCAAGACTAGCTGAGATAAATCTGAAAATTTAAAGAGGAAGTACCTTGTCCTACAAAACATTAAAGTATATTATAAAACTAAAATCATTAAAACACAATAATATTATATACAAATCAACAGCAATAGAACAGAATTTATACTTCTTTAACATACATTAATTCTAAAATATAAGAACTCAACATGAAATAAAATACAGTTTGCAAAACAAGGATTCAGTAAATCATGTTTTCCAGGTACTGGGTTCAAAACTATTAATAACAATTTTAAACCAATTTCGTGGACCATAGTTGCTTTTTTAAAAAGTTGAAATAGAATAGAATTAAATGGGACGGTATGGGACAGAATAGGATATATTAGAATTCATCACAAATATTAAGGATGAAAATTACTTTTGCCACTTTTGTTTCAGTTATAGGTCAATGTGCAAATACACATGTGTGTCATGTGTGTTCTAGACTGTCATGTGAAATGTAATTTTTTAATGTGGGGTTGTGATTTTTAAAATATGAACCATGGTTTCACTATTTATCTTCTCATTATTTGTAATGGTGGTAATTGTATGCTCCATAAGCCAAATAAATGAAGCAACCTTTGGTAGATGTATGTTTTCATTTGAATACTTTTTAATGGAATAGGAAAAATACATTCTATACGTAAGAAAATCTGAATAAAAGTTTATTCACATTTATAATTTGTCAGGAGGGAAAAATGATTAGAAGGACAATTACAACACCATTAGCAGTTTTCTCTAGGTTGGGAAATTATGGGCAATTTTAATTCTCTTCTTTATGTTTCTGTTTGTCCATATAGCTTTAATAAGAGTATATTTTATAATTACCAAAGTCAATTCAGTTAGTCTCTCAGATGACTCCTTCCATGTTGCTTTAGTCCTGGTTCTCTAGGAATTTCCCTCAATGAGGAAGATCTCACGGTATTCTAAACTGTTCTTTCAAGTGCAATTATGCATTCCTTTATAGTCACTTTCTTTTTTGTCTTTCCGTGTTTGTTCTTGTTTTTTTCTTAATGTAAACCCTGGGCAGAGTATGCACTTCAATATTCTATTTTATTACCTATCTCACCTATTAAGAACCAGAACGTAAAGAACTAACCCAGACCTGCTAATCTAATAGCCTCCATCAGTTCAGTTCAGTAATGTCTCTGCTTTTTAATATACTGTCTAGGTTGGTCACAGTTTTTTTTCCAAGGGGCAAGTCTTTTAATTTCATGGCTGCGGTCACCATCTGCAGTTATTTTGGAGCCGAATAAGATAAAGTCTGTCACTGTTTCCATTGTTTCCCCATCTATTTGAAGTGATGAGACCAGATGCCATTATCTTACTTTTTTGAATGCTGAGTTTTACACCAGCTTTTTCACTCTCCTCTTTCACTTTCATCAAGAGGCTCTTTAGTTCCTCTTCACTTTCTGCCATAAGGGTGGTGTCAGCTGCATATCTGAGGTTATTGATATTTCACTCCACAATCTTGCATTGAGAACCCCATGAACAGTATGAAAAGGCAAAAAATAGCCTCCTTAAACATGAATTAATGAGGTAATCCTCTAAAAGATAACAAAATGTTCTAAGTAAATGTAAATGTCATCCCTTTGTGTTAGGGTAAGGCATTTTGTGCATGACCGTGATGGATATTCGAAAGCCCCACTCAAATATTCCTTTAGGGAAGGACTTGCTGCTTTGCCCAGGTTCATGCCCTTTCTGACAGTTTTGTCTAGTCAAAGCTATGGTTTTTCCAGTAGTCATGTATGGACATGAGAGTTGGACTATAAAGAAAGCTGAGTGTGGAAGAAATGATGCTTTTGAACTGTGGTGTTGGAGAAGACTCTTTAGAGTCCCTTGGACTTGGACTGCAAGGAGATCAAACCAGTCCATCCTAAATGAAATCAGTCCTGAATATTCATTGGAAAGGCTGATGCTGAAGCTGAAACTCCAATATTTTGGCCACCTGATGCGAAGAACTTACTCATTAGAAAAGACCCAGATGCTGGGAAAGACTGAAGGCAGGAGAAGAGGATGACAGAGGGCGAGATTGTTCGATGGCATCACTGACTCAACGGACATGGGTTTGAGCAAGCTCTTGGAACTGGTGATGGACAGGGAAGACTGGCATGCTGCAGTCCATGGAGTCACAAAGAATTGGACATGACTGAGCGACTGAACTGAAATGAACTGAATTGATGCCCTTCCCTGGAAGTGGCCCACATACACTGACTGACTCAGGTGAGAGTATAAAGACCTCACCCTCTCAGCCTGATTTACGATGATTCTGAAGAACCATTCCAGGTCCAGAGCCTAGACCTATGGGTTGGACATGTGCTGCAATCTGACCTTTCCCTCTGCTAGTCTTCCTGCCTTCTCCTCCATTCCACAAGGCTCAACCTCTAGAGCATATTTTCATAAACTGCCTACAAGGGAAACTGTATCTCTGAATCAGAACAAAATCGAGCACAACGAATTATTGGTGCTCTGGACACACGAAGGCTAATGGTATCTTGGATATATTTTGAATTTTATTACATCATAAATTGATAAATAAAAAACTGTAAAATTAGAGGTATAGATACATTAACAGGAAAGTGTTCAAAACCAAACTTATCTTAAAACATTACAAAATTTACTTTGAACCATTACTCATCAATGGTTGTAAGTTTATAATTTTATAAAATACCATAATCAGTACATGTGAGAATTCTGACTACAACTTATTTTGCAATATTTTAGTAAAATATCTTTTTAAAAACTACTTTTGTTAGGTATCAAACTTTGGAGCAGTGTTAATGAAATGATTGACACATTGAATGTATTAATTTGCTACCTTTCCTTGACTGCAGTCAAGTAGCTGAATCTGACCCGTGTGTTCCCTTGCTCTCTTCCATGTACAGCAGTCATGTAAGTTTAGCAAACTAAACCTTGGTTTTGACATCTTTCACATTGCTTCTAATGATGCTGAATGAGAAGATAGCAGCTCTTTAAACTTGCTCTAACTCCACATGCTAGTCTTTGAATTGAAGCTCTTTGCTGCCCTCTGTAGATAACTAGAGATGAAAATTCAAAGTCCTTAATTAGTAAATACTTTCTCAAGAGTTACGGTACTTTTGTTCTGAAAACTTAATAGAAAAATAGACTAAACAGATGGTAATTCAATTAAAGGGGAATTAATACTCTTCCTATAATCTTTTGCACTATATCATAGCAATTCTGCATTTGCTTTATAAAAAATAATTATAACCCCGAATTGAAAACCACATGGTAAGACAAAATGGAAACACCACATGGACATACACACACATAAATTATAGTAGAAAATGTCCTCTGATTAAAATCTTAAGCTACATGTTCTTCTTTTATACACTTAATTTTTAGAGAAGTCTTAGATTCATAGCAAAATTGAGTAGACAATAGAGAGACTTCCCTTATATCCCCTGCACCCACAACATATATATATATATATATCATCTATTTATATATACATCAATATCAATTAAGTTCACTTCAGTTGCTCAGATGTGTCCAACTCTCTATGACCCCATGAACTGCAGCATGCCAGGCCTCTCTGTCCATGACCAACTCACAGAGGCTACTAAACTCATGTCCATTGAGTCGGTGATGCCATCCAAACATCTCATCCTCTGTCGCCCCCTTCTCCTCCTGCCCTCAATCTTTCCCAGCATCAGGGTCTTTTCAAATGAGTCAGCTCTTTGCATCAGGTGGCCAAAGGGTTGGAGTTTCAGCTTCAACATCATACCTTCCAATGAATACCCAGGACTGATCTCCTTTAGAATGGACTGGTTGGATCTCCTTGCAGTCCAAGGGACTCTCAAGAGTCTTCTCCAATACCACAGTTCAAAAGCATCAATTCTTCGGCGCTCAGCTTTCTTTATAGTCCAACCCTCACACCCATACATGACTACTGGAAAAACCATAGCTTTAACTAGATGGACCTTTGTTGGCAAAGTAATGTCTCTGCTTTTTAATATGCTGTCTAGGTTGGTCATAACTTTCCTTCCAAGGAGTAAGTGTCTTTTAATTTCATGGCTGCAATCACCATCTGCAGTGATTTTGGAGCCCAAAAATATAAAGTCAGTCACTGTTTCCCCATCTATCTGCCATGAAGTGATGGACCAGATGCCATGATCTTAGTTTTCTGAATGTTGAGCTTTAAGCCAACGTTTTCACTCTCTTCTTTCACTTTCATCAAGAGGCTCTTTAGTTCTTCTGCACTTTCTGCCATAAGGGTGGTGTCATCTGCATATCTGAGGTTATTGATATTTCTCCCGGCAATCTTGATTCCGGCTTGTGCTTCTTCCAGCCCAGTGCTTCTCATGATGTACTCTGCATGTAAGTTAAATAAACAGGGTGACAATATACAGCCTTGATGGACTCCTTTTCCTATTTGGAAACAGTCTGTTGTTCCATGTCCAGTTCTAACTGTTGCTTCCTGACCTGCATACAAGTTTCTCAAGAGGCAGGTCAGGTGGTCTGGTATTCCCATCTCTTTCAGAATTTTCCACAGTTTCTGGTGATCCACATAGTCAAAGGCTTTGGCATAGTCAATAAACCAGAAATAGATGTTTTTCTGGAACTCTCTTGCTTTTTCAATGATCCAGTGGATGTTGGCAATTTGATCTCTGGTTTCTCTGCCTTTTCCAAAACCAGCTTGAACATCTGGAAGCTCACAGTTCATGTACTCCTGAAGCCTGGCTTGGAGAATTTTGAGCATTACTTTACTAGCATGTGAGATAAGTGCAATTGTGCGGTAGCTTGAGCATTCTTTGGCATTGCCTTTCTTTGGGATTGGAATGAAAACTGACCTTTTCCAGCCCTGTGGCCGCTGCTGAGTTTTCCAAATTTGCTGAAATATTGAGTGCAGCACTTTCACAGCATCATCTTTTAGGATGTGAAATAGCTCAACTGGATTTCCATCACCTCCACTAGCTCTGTTTATAGTGATGCTTCCTAATGCCACTTGACTTCACATTCTAGGATGTCTGGCTCTAGGTGAGTGATCACACCATCATGGTTTTCTGGGTCATTAAGATGTTTTTTGAATAGTTCTTCTGTGTATTCTTGCCACCTTTTCTTAATATCTTCTGCTTCTGTTAGGGCATACTGTTTCTGTTTAAAATACCAACTTCATTATATACTCTACTTCATACATCTCCTGTGCAATTTTTGAACTCTTAATTCATTCTACTGCATTCTCTGCTGATTTCTGCACCAGTTTACTTTGTTTTGAGTGTTGTGAAATCGTGATATATTTTAATTGTGAGTAGGGCAAATTCCTCTTTGTTATTCATATTTTACCAACTAATCTGACACTTTCAGTTTTTTATGCAAAACTTAAACTTATTTTGTTACCTTTCCATACAAATTATTTTTTACCTTTGAGTTGTATAATGTTAAATGTATAGAGTAGTTTGATGGAGTTGACCTATTTCCACTGCTTGGGTCTTTATATATATATATATATATATATATATATATATAGAGAGAGAGAGAGAGAGAGAGAGCGAGAGAGAGGGAGAGAGAAAGAGAAAGAGAGAGAGAGTTACACTATACAATAGATATTATAAGGAAATTTGGCCAAATATATATCAGTTAGTATTTTGTATAACCTTCTATCCACTCTGAGGACTCACTCTGCAGAAGGCAACTGCCTATATACAATGTTGCAGCATTGCTACTATTAATATGTTATTTAAAAATATTTTCACTTGTCTTTTCCAATATGTATGCCTTTTGTTTTATTATTTTGTTTTGTACCCCGTCTAACTACATTCTTTATAATTTCCATGTCAGTGTTAAATGGTCTTGGTTTGCTTCTCTAACTTTTGACTTTATTGGAACTCTTTTTGTATAAATATACAGAATATGTTTATCATCTTTTAATATTACAGGTGTTAATTTATAATTAGTACCTATAATAAGCATTATTTTATATTTATATAATTAATAGAATATATTAATAGATATTTAATATATCTATATATTATAACAATGTTGCTATAATTAATATATTATACATCTCTATAATATATGGCATATTTATGCATTGATATATTTGTATTTTATATTAATATGTTTATATTATATATGATACACTAATATACTTGGTGATATACATTAATATTCATCTTTCATGTATTAATAATATAGAATGAGACCATCCCTATTTAATGTATTAAACCATGCACATATGCTGTATTATCTTTTTTCTTTTTTTGCCTTCTTTTTTGCCATAGTACTTACCATCATCTGACACAATACTTTAATTTCACTTCATTATCTGTCATCTTTTCCTCACAGCTAGTATAAATTCCATGAGGTCAAGATTTTCATCTATTTTGTTCACTGTGGTATGTCAAGAACTTAAAATAGTGCCTGGTACCTACTGAGGCTCAACAAATACCTGCTGAATAAATGAAAATAATGCTGTATTTATAAAGGTGAATTGAAAAATACATAAACTCTGCCTTTGTAGAGTTTACAATATAGTGAGGGGATAGATACAAAACAGATAAAGATATATGCTACTATAAATGTAGAAAATGCACAGGAAGAAACTGGAATGCCACAGTAATAAAGTTTAGGGGATGAGATGGACTTGCACTTTACAGCGTGATTAGGAAATGCCTTTTTAAAAACAGTCAACCAAGCAAAGAGACAAACATATGTGAAGACCCTTAGATAAGAAATAGACTGATGGAGTCCAGGAAACTATAAAAGGTTGGTGGGTGGCTGAAGAATTATTTAGAGATAAGAAGGGAACAAATCAGCCTTACATGACAGAATGAGGAGTTTAGATTGTATTTAAAGTGGAACTGGTAGCCACTGAACATTTTTAATCAGGGGCATGGATGGATTGGTTTTATATTTTAAAAAGTTATCTTTCTGCTTTGTAAAGTTTGTACTGGGGCAGAAGGAAAAAGAGAAGAAATGGCAGGACCAGTTAGTAAGCTCTGGCAGTATTCTGGGCTGCTGCTGCTGCTAAGTCACCTCAGTCGTGTTCAACTCTGTGCGACCCCATAGACGGCATCCCACCAGGCTCCCCCGTTCCTGGGATTCTCCAGGCAAGAACACTGGAGTGGGTTGCCATTTCCTTTTCCAATGCATGAACGTGAAAAGTGAAAGTGAAGTCGCTCAGTCGTGTCCGACTCTTAGCGACCCCATGGACTGCAGCCTACCAGGCTCCTCCATCCATGGGATTTTCCAGGCAAGAGTACTGGAGAGGGGTGACATTGCCTTCTTCGAGTATTCTAGGCAAGTAATAGTAATTGCCTGGCATACAATAAGAATATAAAAAGATTTGGAATATACTTGGAATATAGAATCTACAGAACTTAGTGAATGACTGGATATGGGAGATGGGGGAGATGTCGGAGTTAAAGATGCCTCTCAGGTTGCTAGTTAAACAAAAAGGTATATAATAATGTAACTTACCAAGGCAGGAAAAACTGGGGAAGAAGTCAGCTCTTAAACTATCCTTGCTTTCAGGAAATGAATCCTGCATAACTGTGACACTTTATTCTTTGATTCTTAAGTTTATTTTTTTCAATTGAATTTATAATAAAAACTTCTTGTACTCAGACATTACTCATGAAAGCTGGGTTATTATATGATTTATGAGAGTGGTACAATATGGTCCTCCTATGAGGACTTTGGTAATACAAATCTGAGAAAGTTACATATACTATGAGGATCTTATGGTCCAGTGCCTCCAAAATGTTCAACCAGGATGGAAGGTTGTTAAGGAGACAAATTCCTGAGTACTTACATGCCAAGAGCTTCTGGTTTAGTTAGGAGAATAGGTGTTTGCCATTCTTTGAGAAACACTATTCAATTCAGGAAAAACATATCCATCTTAAACATGACTTCTTTATTAAGTTTATAACACTTCAACATTGATAAACATTATTACTATTTTCAGATATTTCTATATTCTACATAATAAAGACTAAATTTCTTAGCTTGCATTCATTTTACTTAAAAGTTTCCACCTAGCTTTTCTCTGGTTATGATTCATGCACTCTAAACTTCTGCTACTTAAAGTGTGGCTAATAAATTGGTAGCACTGACATTACATAAGAGCTTATAAAAAATAGGATATTAGGTTCACTCCAGACCTACTGAATCAGAATCTGCATATTTAAACTTCAGAGGTGCTGCTCTTAAGGACAAACCGTTTCGCTTCTATGATGCTTCTCAGTTCTTGTGCCTTTCCATATACTGCTCCCTCTACCTGAAATTCCATTTATTCTAACTCAAGATGTCTATATTCTCCTTTTTATTGTACATTTATTACTAAATATGTAGATTTTTGCCCAACCATTATGAATTGGATTTTCTCTTTGTATCTGACCTGGTTGAGTTTGTTATGTAAGAAATTTTTGATTTATTTTTAACTTAATTACTATTTCATTTGTCTCATGAATTTTACTGTATTGCCTCTAGCTGTCCCAATACATAATCACATAATTTGCACATAGGATAAAGCATCCCATCTTCCCTCTTAAACTTCCTTACTTTTTTTTTGCTGTAATTTTCACTTTCTACCTTATGAGACAATCATTTCTACAGATGTCTTATCTTCATCTCTTGTTGTTTTAGTTGCTAAGTTGTGCCCACTTCTTTTGTGTCCCCATGGATTGCCTGCCTGGCTCCTCTGTCCATGTAATTCTCCAGGCAAGAATACTGGAGTGGATTGCCATTCCCTTCTCCAGGGGATCTTGATGCAGGGATTAAACCCATGCCTCCTGCACTGGCAGGAGGATTCTTTACCACTGAGCCACCAGGGAAGCCCATCTGAAGTAAAGGTTCCTATCTGCATAATGTTTATATTCTCCATAACACTGTGCCTTGCACAAACACAAAGCTGAATAAACACTAGTTGACTGAGTGAATGAATGAACAAGCAACATACACGTATGGTCCAATTAATCTAAGGTTACCAGCTCTGACTCTAGGCAATCTTTGAATCAATGTCAAGGCTCCCCAAGGACAAGTGTTCCCAGGAAGACTTAATTTCATCAGAGAGGCATATACCAAGGTAGCATGGCTAGAACACACTTGTATTCTGTGTCTCAAAACATTTCATCATGATGGTTACTGTATTTATGCCATGGGCCAGAAAAGAAAGAAACAAAAATGTGAGGCAAAATGTGCAAAGTAATTAGAACAAACATGCCTTTCGAAAATAACTTGCTCAACATTCTTCAGCCAATAAGTACAGGATACAATATTTATGAGTTTTCCCAAATCTGTGTCATTTATCATGCTAATAAAGCCTATCATTTTGTGGCTCTGACAAGTGTTATTTATTTCAAAGTTGAAGAAGGAAATAATATTCATAGTTCCTTAGCTTTAATGTTCTGTCCTTTCTTCTCTTTTAGGAAAGAAACAAAACTGTGTTATTCTTGCTCTTCTGCTGCCAATGGTGTGTTTATCTTTAATCTAGTAAATCAGCTGTTTAGTGCCTCATGTCTATAGTCTGCTAAAATGATACTAAATTTCATAATATGTACTGAAAGAGAATGAGACAAATAGTGAATTCTAAAGCAGTACCATCTTCTATTAAGTACTATATTTTATAAGGCTCACAATTTTATTAAGGCTCAAAACATGTAGAACATAAGTATAAATATGAGCAGTAGCAACAGAATTTAAACAAGATGTCTCTAAGGCTTGGTAGTAAAAAATTTACAGAACATTGGATTTCCTGTGAATATTAGGGTTCAAATACTACTTTTTTCTAAGTCAGAGCAGCAGTTTCAATTAAAAATAACACTTAACAGTGGTTTTATCAATAGGAGTACGGTTTTCTCAAAATATGACTCTAACTACTGAATAATTTTAGCCTTTGATTAATTGTTTTTGATCTCCCTTCAGTTTATTTTGTTTCTGAAAATGTACAGTGGGCATAAACATTTTTAGAATTATTGTGCTTATTAAACTTAAAGCACCTGTAAAAATGTGTTATAAAATACTTAGCAACATCTTTTGGTAGTATCTTCCCTATGTCATGTTTCTTCTAGGAGAGAGAGGAAAAGCACCTACAAATTAAATAAAAGTCAAGAGCTCCTGGTAGGATTACCTGGGCTTGCAAAAATGCCCCAGCATTAGTTTGATGCTCTTTTGTGACTATCTTAAAATTCTGAACAAACTTATCTTTGAATTTCTGTTTTATAATTGAAGTCTGGTGGGATATTGGAACATGGGCATGAGTCATTGCATGTCTGCGTCTGTCACCTATTTCTTGCTGTCCCACTCACGTGAGTCTCATGATGCCATGAGCACAGAATTCCAGCGATCCTTCAGTGTAGGGATCCAAAGTGAGACGATATAGCAAATGTGTTATGCCCAGGGCTGAGTAAGTAAGGGTGTTGACAGCCCAGACAGGTCATGCTTTACCATGTGAACCGAATTGGCTTTGAATATAGAAAGAAGGCAATGGTGTTCTAAGAACTGGATCAAGGAACATTATTATAGCCTTTCTTATTTGTGCTACTTTAATTTAGCAGCCAGTCACTTATGTTGAAAATTATATAAAAGAAAAGGGAAAAATAAAGCCATCTACAGTTCTTTTTTTTCTTTCAGTTCTTCCTTATTTGTTAAAAAGCCAAAAGTAAAGATTGTGAATAGAATGTATATATGTCAAGGAGTGAAATCCAGGTAGTTGCAAATTTTGTACAACATTTTCACTGTTCTGATAAGAATGAAATACATATGCATGTAGAAGCTACAGGATACGAATTATGTAATTTCAGTTATTCTGTGTATAAGTTAAGTGGTCCTTTATTTGCATTTAAAACTGGTACTGCACAATGTAAAAATGAATGGTAAAATTCATGTGAACAATTAAAAAATTTAATTTAGAGCAACACTAACTAGCAAATTTAAAAAACACTGTGGCAAGTCAAAGAGGAACTTGGAAGAAAGCAAAAAGTATACATATTTCGCATGTTTAACAATACATTTTTCTCTGCTTTGGGAACAAGAGTCCCTCAATTTCATTTTGCAGTGGTCCAAGGGTGGTATGACTAATGTATTTACTAGAGGATGTGTGTGTGTGTTTGTGTGTGTGTGTGTATCACAGCCTTCTCAGAAATAAAGTGGTTATATTTTTTAGAGTTTTCATTATATCAGACAGAGTCATTCTTAAGAGTATCACAAACTGGCTCTGTTTCTGGGCATGCTGGGTAGGGAGATAAAATGAGAAAGGACTCTGACAGTCATCAAAGATGAGACTTAGTCCTTAACTGATCGAGTGAAAAATTTTTTTCTTAGAAACCTGTATTCTACCTAGCACACTTACGCTGAAAGAGGTCATTTCTTTCTTTTTTCCTCCTACTATTTTTTAAATTTCTGTTCCATATAGGTCATTACAGAGTATTGAGAAGAGTTCCCTATGCTACACAGTAGGTTCTTATTAGTTAATTATTTTATATTTACTTGGGTGTACATGTCAATCCCAGTCTCCCAATATCCCTCCCTCATCCCCAGCTTTCCCCTCAGTAAGCATAAGTTTGTTTTCTACATCTGTGACTCTATATTTTGAAAATAAGTTCATTTTATCATTTTTTAGATTCCACATATAAGCAATATATGATAACTGTCTTTCTCTGACTTCACTCAGTATGACAATCTCTAGGTCTATCCACGTTGCTGCAAACGGCATTGTTTTGTTCTTTTTATGGTGAGTAATATTCCATTGTATATATTTACCACAGCTTCTTTATGCATTCCTCTGTCAGAGAGCATTTAGGTTGCTTCTATGTCTTCATTATTGTAAATAGTGGCACAATGAACACTGGGGTGCATGTATCATTTCGAATTATTGTTTTTTCTGGATATATGTCCAGGAGTGGGACTTCAGGACCATATGGTCACTCTATTTTTAATGTTTTAAGGAACCTCCATACTGTTCTCCATAGTGGCTGTACCAATTTACATTCCCACTGAAAGTACAGGAGGCTTCTCTCTTATCCACACCCTCTCCAGCACTTACTGTTTGTAAATTTTTTGATGATGACCAGGCTGAGGTCAGAGTGAGATAAGGAAGTCATTTCTTAAGTGATATTCAGATGTTTGGAAAGTTGAAATGATCTCCTACAAGTGAACCATTTATCCTTTTCTTCCTGACAAGATAGGCATCAAATGTACTTATCACTTCTTTATTAATGAAAAAATGCTGAATATCAAAAGGGGGCAATAATTTTCTAGAGGATCCTGATTTTACTTGTTTCACTTTAGCTTTGTAAGAAGCTATAATTATTATTTTTCTTCTTATTATTGCTTCCATCCAATTAAATGCCAACCAAAATGGAATACTCAGATGTTTTTATTTACTCTTTTTTTTAAAGTTTAGTGCTCAATCAGGAAATGTCAACTTTGTGACTTTCCAACTTGTCAGAACTAGTTTTATTTTTCAGCAGTTATTCTCATAAGCAGCCATAAAATGTAACAACTGTTTCAGAACAGATTTTAATTTTAATGTATGCACTGGGTGTTTTAAAAGATAAAGAGCAACATCCAATAGAAATAGATTGAATTATTTATGTAAGTTGTATTGATTACTTCTGGAATCAGAAGCCTCTCTTATGCTCCAGCAGTTAAATTCCTTCACTACATTCAATCTAGCTTAAAGACTTTTGCACTTCTTGTGTGTCCTATACATTTAATATTTTCTTTCATATAAAAATGTACACATTTTAAAGATAATGTTGACATCTAGCTTTTGGGTGTTTGAATGAAACATTTCTTGTACGTGAGTGAGTGGAAATGAACCATATTTCTCTTATGTCCTCAGCCTGAAGACTACTTTAGAGATGAAAAAAAAAAAAAAAATCCTGCACACTACAGGATTAACTATTTGCTACCAAATGCCGTTTAATGGGACATCAATAAAAATACCATATTATCAACTTGTGCTATTAACAAAAATGAAGATGTTATAACATATTTTAATGAGATATGCCTAAAGTTCATTGAGGAGGATCTCCTAGGGGATAAGCAAAATGGAGTCAAATGATGGAAGGCCATTGGACCTAATAATGGGACTTTCCTGGTAGCTCAGTTGGTAAAGAATCCGCCTGCAATGCAGGAGACCCTGGTTTGATTCCTGGGTTGGGAAGGTCCCCTGGAGAAGGGATAGGTTTCCTTTGTGGCTCAGCTGGTAAAGAATCCACCTGCAGTGAGGGAGACCTGGGTTCGACTGCTGGGTTGGGAAGATCCCCTGGAGAAGGGAAAAGCTACCCTCTCCAGTATTCTGGCCTGGAGAATTCCATGGACTGTATAGTTCATGGTTTGCAAAGAGTTGAATAGACTGAACGACTTTCACTTTTACTTTCACTGGACCTAATGACCTCTTTTAACCCCATGTTTTATTTTATGACCCCGTTACCACTTTCACTGAAAGAATAATTAACAACAACCGGGAATCTGATTACTGACAATGTTCTGAATGGGCAGGAGAGAAGATATGCTCACCTAGCAATTAGCAACAATGTGGCCAGATGATCTGCATCAACTAACTATCAACACATTTAAACAGATATCACTGACTAATATGATGGTAATGAAAGCATCGCTTACAAATGAAAATCAGACTTGCACATTCCCTGACATCTGTGATGTCCATTTCATTAACTGAGCTTTTACTGACAATTAACTGTGTTTTTCACATGCTGAATGCTGCTCCCTTGTTATAAGGTAATAGGCCATATTCCCAAAAAGCCAGAAAATGCAGGAGTAAAGCACACAAAACACTGAAATATAAATAAAATACTCACGGTGAAACTGATGTTAAAATTTTGTATTTTGGAATTAAAAGCAAACAATTTGTAATCATGTCTATTTTGAAAATGCAAAAGTGATTCAATTCACAACTTAAACTCTAATGAGACAAGTCTATTCTTTCTCCCTTCCCTTCCTGTTCCCTGGTTTGACTGCTGGACCTGAAATACAGGGTCTGCTGCCTTGTTGGTGCAGAGTAACGCAGTCACACCCTAACCCTTCAGGCTACAGCTCTGGCCATTCACTGTGTCGAACATCTTTACCTTAAGAGCTCTAGCTATAAAAAGCATACCAAATTAACATCTACGTCCTCAAACAGTATCAACATGTGACCAACTTTTTTAATATGAAAAAGATCAAAGACTGAAATTGAAAAATTTATAAAAATATTATTGTCACATTTTCCTTACTTTAAAAAATATTTAATGAAGTAATACATGTACATAGTTTAAAAAAGAAATCAAATGGCACCTGCCTTCTATGGGTTCAACCATCTAAAATGATTAACTTACAGTATTTACCTCATATTTTTCAATATTCTAACCCTATTTGCTTACTCTAAGACACTATCTAGTGTGTTTTTTATGCAAATTTATCTTCATAATGTCATCCTATTTTCGTGGCAATGACATTTACTTTCTCTTGTATTCTTGGTATAACGGAAGCATCATTTTTAGTCAATAATCAACGTTTACATCATTATGACTACTGTTCAGTTTAAAGCCAAACAAAGTGTTTTTATAAGTTACTTTTTCATTGACCTGTCACTATTTTTTTTAATTTGCATTATTTTCTCTAACCCAATCCTTGTTTTTTTTCCCTCACGTTCCATCAGATATGGTATGCTCCTATAGAAAATTTTTTACTCCAAAGCCATATCACATTAGATATTTTTCCTCCTTTTTTCCCAGAATTTTTACTTCCTCTTCCTGCTTGAGCAGGTACCTGTCACACTCTAGACTAGCTGCCTTCTGCACTTCATTTTGCTACTTGCCAGAAAACTGATTTTTGACTGACTCACCAATTAAGTGAGTTTGGTATTAATGTCAGATCTGACTGTGCCTGAAATAAGAATTCAGTGAAATGAGACTGCAAAGACCATAAGCTTAAGAAAGTAGGTCAAAGTAATTTCTAATAAGACAGAAGATATCTAATCACTCAATCACCACCAAATACAGAGCCTCACATTTTTAGGAAAGTCATAATCAACACTCACATCATGTCCAGTTCTGCTCAGTGATGCAAGTTTCTTGAGTCAACTGAACTAAATTTGTCTCTTTTTTAAACAGAAATCTCAGAACTCATTTGGCTGTCTGAATCAGCAGGATGTAAGGTGAATTCTGCAGCCTGGATAGGAATTTCAGAATGAGGACTCTGAAAGACACATCAGTGCTGCCATCTGCATAGGTTCCCTCTCTTGTTCTTTTCACTGGTATGTCCATTATACCTTTTGTAGTGATTTATACACTGAGCCTGATGTTAAACAAAACAACATGTTCTTCAACAAGCATTGCTGTTCCTACTGAACTTCTCATTTGCTTGTCACCCTGGTAATATGACAGGGTACCTGTCTTTTTATTACAATATTGACCCCAATGCAATAGGAAAGAAGAGTGAAAATGTTTTATCATACTTTGCTTTCTTTGCTTTATATCTGTTGCTTAAAAAATAAGACACAAAACAGATACAGAACCATTCCATCCCTTAGGCACAGAGGCTACCAGCTTTTCAGAGACCTACTTTTCCAGAAAATATTAAAGAATTGCAAGTAAAAAAATAGACAAGTTTTACTGTCTCAAATACAGAAAGTAAAAAGTTTAAATTAATAAATGTTTAATTAAATATCCAGAAAATATAACACTAGTTACGACATTAAATGGATTATGTAATAAATTATTGACTTTAAATACAAATTTCATTAAATTTGAAATACTTGTAAAAGTTAGATGATTTCCCTTCCCAAGAATTTCCAAATATGCATACTGATTCCAACAACAGTAACAATATTGATAGTAGCTACATGTTGGGAGTGATGGCTTTCTAGCTATTTTGAAAAACTTCCAACATAAGAAAGCCTGAAAGAACTGTGCAGAGAATATTTGTATATTTTCTATTATACAGTTGCTAACCTCTTAAGAGGCTTCCCTGGTGGTTCAGTGGTAAAGAATCTGCCTGCCAATGCAGGAGACATGGGTTCAATCCCTGAGTCAGGAAGATCCCCTGGAGGAGGAAATGGCAATCTACTTCAGTATTATTGCTAGGAGAATCCCATGGACAAAGGAGCCTGGCAGGCTACAGTCCATGGGGTTGCAAGAGCTGGAAATGACCTAGTAACTAAACAACAATAACAACAACCTCTTAAGAACATTTAAAGCTCTTTATAAGCTCGGTTATTATTACATTAATTCTTTAAGGTAGTCCAATTTGCACCATCAATTTACAGTTGAGGCATCGGAGGGCACCCTTTGTTTTGAGTCATAGAGCTGGTAAATGATTGGCCTGGGATTCAAACCCAGAGATTGCCCAAGAACCAATGCTTAACAAGTAATCATTCTTCTTTTAAATAAATTATATAGACAAATCCTTTATAAATTATTTTACATCAAATTATATTTAATGTAGGAATGTTTTAATATGGTTTAGGATGTGAAATCTCTGAATGTAATCCGTGTTTAGGAAGCTTTTTTAAAGACTTTCGGTAAATAGATGGCAGGTCAAAATAGATGTCTTTGGCAGTGCAGCCAGAGCAGAGATGAGGAAGTTAAGTAAGGTATACAAAGATCTTGGACTCATTCCTACGTCTGGAAAGGATAGAAGAGGAAAGTGAGAGTTTCTCTCACATGCTAATTTATCTGCTAATCTAGGGAATAACATATCACTATTTCATAAGCTAGGCTTCTCAGGTGGCTCGGTGGTAAAAAAAAAAAAAAAAAAGCAAACCCATCTGTCAAGCAGGAGATGTTGGTTCGACTTCTGGCTTGGGAAGGTTCCCAGGAGAAGGAAATGGCAATTCACTGCAGTATTCTTGCCTGGGAAATTCCACAGACAGAGAATTCTGGGGGGCTGCAGTCAATGGGATCACCAAGAGTTGGACACAACTTAGCAACTAAACAACAATTCTTAAGTTATAGAATCATGAGTCTTGTTCCTTGATTAACAAACAAGAAACTGATATTCCTGACCCAATGATGATTTTTTTGTTTCTCATCTGTTGCTGTCGATGTCAGGATTACTAAGTACACTTCCACAGTGCCCTGGCACAGCAGGAAACTCTCTCGTCCAGATTCAGACAACTAAGTTTCACTCTCAGCTTTACCTTTAGTCAATCCTGCTTAGTTTTTTTGGTCATGAGTTCCTCTATTATATTTTTCAGTTCTAATATTCTATGATTCATTTTTGTATCATATATGAATGGATCATTTTGAAAAGTTTTATTCCAAGCTTAATTTCGCTATATGCAACATAAAGCTGCTGAAAAGAACATAATGTTGCTTTTCAGCTGTTCAAAACACTTTCATATCTATCAGTATATTTCACTTTACCAATTTAACAGTCCTGTGAAAAAAATTGCCTCCATTGTTCCTGTGAGAATACTGAGGCACTATGGCATCAGGTATTAAAGAATAAACTGGTAACAGAGAAAAGACTAAAACTCAATCACAGCTCTCTCCATTTCAACTGGCAGAGTTCTTCTACAGTTTCATTTACCTCTATCTTTCCTGAGAAATTATATTTTTTCCAGTGTTGGTGTTGATAATAGACAAAATGGAAGGGGACTAGTAAAATATAATTTGAGATCCTTCTAGCAAGGGCCCTTTGCTCAAAAGTAGCACTCCTTACTTTTTATTACAGGCCTTAAAATGCTGTAAGTCCATACATTTATTAAGGCTCTAGACAGAGCTTGTAGTCTAAAACACAATGCAATCAAAGTGCTCCCAGAGGTGGTGCATCCTTAGCAGAAACTGGCTCTTTGTCAGGGAGAGTAGTGGGAGGCAGATATATCTGGACATTTTTAAACTTCTGGGAAAGGGTTTCAGAAAAGCATCCTGGGGTGGTGAGAAGGGATGACAACCTGAATGAGTTGTCAAGAGTGGAAAGAAAACCTAATGACATTAAAGGTAAAAAGATAAAAATAGACTTTGCTTTACTCCACCATTTTGCCTGGGGCCAGTTTTGATTTGTTCCTTTAACACAGCACTTGCCCTTCCCAACCTTGAAAGTTTATGAGGGTTTTAAGTGACAAATACAAAAGTGATGAATTTCAAGGTCACAGACAATAAAGTCTATCTAACTTGCCTCTATTGTCCTTCAATCTGCTCTCTCCTTGGAGATGCATTTTCCAAATACGTCCCACTAATTGTGGTTCTAAAAAGCTCTGATTTGTAGTCATAAAAATTTCAGAAATGCAGGTTAATATATTTAATGCTAAGAGATGAGTAACCCATAGGGGCACATGACAAGTTCTGAGAAGTCTGGATTAGTTTAATTCACTGCTCCCTAAATTATTAGCCCATAAAATATTTAAAAAATATTAGTATCCTATAGAAACACTTTGAGAAGATGATGCCTTAGTATACTATCTGCATAATAAGAATAGAATACTTCAAGTTTTTTATTCTATGTTTAGCTGACACTTAATTGTTTCAGTTTTCTATAATTTTTTGAATTTTTATATAACTCAGTTTTTTAGTTAATGGTTTTATTATCTAAAGACTCATAGAATATATTTTACTGACTCCCTAAAGACAAGAATGGCCAGTTCTTTTTTACTTCAAATATTCTTACCAACTCTAGTACTTAAAACAATTATTTGAATTTGCTTTTGGTGATATAACGATACTAGTATCATTAGAAAATATCTTTTTGTCCTCAGTAAAACTTTCTTTCTGCTCATGTCCTAGATGATTTATGAGAGATCAATAAGTAGCTGTACATCTAGTAGAGAATGTTGATCACAATAAAACATTCAAGTCTAAGAATGAAATACAGTACCATTATTACCTTTCAGTGGGCAAGGGGGTTAAAAATGCTTGCTTCTTTTTTCGCTGTGAAAGAGATTTTGATCATCTATTCAGGCTAGAGATGGTTGTTGGTCAGGAATAGTCAGAACCTGACACTGCCTTTAGTGGGCAAGGGAAAATTCACTGGACTGGGAGTGAGGAGAACAGAATTTAATGTTAGACTTTTCACTAAGTATCTGTGTAAATTTGGTTATGTAACTTCTCATCAGGGCTTTTGCTTTTTTTCTTTTTTTAAATTTTAGCATAAGGTAAATAACTAAAGAATGTGTTTACTAGTTTGTATAGATTAATAGCTTTCATAGTCACTTAGAACTTGTTTACTATTTATGAAACATACTATATTAAGTTATAGTTCAAACATTATTTGACATAAAACAAAACTCATGGGGATATTACAAATGAGTAAACAAAAAATCATTTGGGAAAATACAAGTAACAACTAGAAATCCATAAAAATCATTAACATCCATTTTCTTCTACAAAATTGGGATCACATATAATACACATTGCTCTTCCTGTGTAAATGAGTTTCTTTTTAGAAAAAATCTATACTATTTGCATATTTGCTTGTGATTTCCTCCAGATCCATGTCTTAAGACACAATTTTATAAATAATCTGATTATTGCCTACACGTATTTCCATGTAATCCATGGGGTCTGCAGTCCATGGGGTCGCAAAGAGTCGGACATAACTGAGCGACTGAACTGAACTGAACTGATTTCCATCTCTAGGTGCTCCCCTGAGCTATAGACTCAAAATCCAACCATCTACTTGACATCTTCACACAGTTCTCTAATAGACATTTGAAATAAAACATATATAAATAGAAATCTTGTTTCTCTACACAATCTTTACCCCAAAATTTTGTCCTAATTTTTTTTTTGTTTTAGAACATGCTGCTACTGCTTCTAAGTCACTTCAGTCTTGTCTGACTCTGTGCGACCCCATAGACGGTAGCCCACCAGGCTCCGCCATCCCTGGGATTCTCTGGGCGAGAACACTGGAGTGGGTTGCCATTTCCTTCTCCAATGCATGAAAGTGAAAAGTGAAAGTGAAGTCGCTCAGTCGTGTCCAACTCTTAGCAACCCCATGGACTGCAGCCCATCCTCTGTCCATGGGATTTTCCAGGCAAGAGTACTGGAGTGGGTTGCCGTTGCCTTACATAGCACATACAATTTTCGAAAACTTAGAATATATCCTTAATTGATCTGTTTTCTTTACCTTCGTGGATGAAAACCATCAACAGATCTAACCTCTATTTCTAGTCATCACTATATAAATCACTGTTAGTTCTGCCTCCCACCTGTATTTCTTTAAAGTTTTCCCACAGAATAGTGTATTTTTTAAAAACATAACGTAGATCATATTCTCCTTTTCTATTTCAACTCTGCAGTGCCTTCCCATGGTATTTAGAAGCAATGTCAAATTCCTTACCATAACGTCCTGCTTCACCAGATCCCTTCTTCCCCCTTCAACTCTACCTGTTAATCCTTCCTCCTCTCTAATATTCAAATATGCCAACAAATCAGTTCTGTAATATTTCATTAGAGAGATGGAAAATAGAAAAGAAAAAATTTCTTGTCCTTTGTTTTCACCACAGTACCATCAACAACTTCAGTACCTGCTACGTAAAGAAAACTCGTGACAATTATGCATTCATTCCTGAAAAAAAGAAATCTGTAAACATTCTGTTGTACCATGTTCATGTATTTTGAGTTGCTCAGTTCTAATGTAAAGTAGAAGAGGATAAAACCAAACAAAACCAACCCATCAAACAACAAACATTTTAAAACTATTTAAGCTGTCACCAATATAAAATATGTAACATGCAAAAAATGTCTCCTAAATCTACAACTAGCATCTTAAATTAATTTCCATTCATTCCTGAAACAAATATTTGTTGCAAAAATTTTAAGGAATTTGAAAAAATTTAAATGAGAAACTATCAAAATATAAATTTATATAGGTAATAAGAATACCACTTATCTCCTACCATTCTCTACTTTAGTCTTTATAACATAGCAACACCAAAATGCTCATGGTCCTTTAAAAACACCGTGACATCTCACATTTCTTTACCTGTGTGTTTTGTTACTTTTTCTGCCCCAAGGTCCCACAAGTAACCACCTGGGATACCTAGTTTTCAAGGTTTGTCATATTCTGTGTTCTCTGTTCCCTGGTGACCCCACACTCTCTTCGTGAGCAAATAATCACTCTCTTCGTATATAGTTGTGTGTGAATACAACTCCATGTAACACATATTTCTATGAAATTTTATTGTATTATTATTTTATAACAGTAAAATTTACTCATTTATTTTATATTTATTTCCTCCACAAAACTGTCAGTTCCTTGACTTCATGAACTAGGTCAGATCCATCTTTGTGTTTTCATAAATTATCCTAAGTGTCTCAACAGAGTAGATAGCTGGGTTGCTGTACTGAACCCTATCTTCTTATTTACTGAAGAGGCATACAGTACACATTTTCATCTGTTTCAGTTTTCTGGGCACAGATGATAAAATAAAAGACAAAAGACAAATAAAAGAAGTTAAAACCTGACCATATAAATACCAATCAGCCGGCTTTCATATTTTCTAATTTACTCTATTTTTTATTTCGTGTTCTGTTAAATACAGTTGTTAAACAGTTTTCCAGTTGGCATAGAATGTCTCAATGCTTCTTTTAAATAAATGCCTATGAAAAGAAGATAAATGAGGATGATGAAATCAATTGACAGCAGAATTTTAACATAAAAAATCAGTGCTCTGTGACAACCTAGATGTGTTGGATCGGGTGGAGGGTGGGATGGGGTGGTGGATGGGAGGGATGTTCAAGGGGGAAGAGACGTATGTATGCTTATAGGTGATTCATCTTGTTGTATGGCAGAAACCAACACAACATTGTAAAGAAATTATCCTCCAATTAGAAATTTAAAAAAAGTTAGATAAATGTTTTTATGTTAAGACCTAAGTAATTAATAATAGCTTAACATGCTTACCTAAGTGTTAACAAGAATAATGACTAAATAGAACAGCCATTAGTGAATGTCAAGCATCAATTAGGGTAGGTTATTTTACATGGGGAAATGTCCAGTATGCTAAAGTGCCGTGACACTTTTCATAACTCTACCTGGCCTGTAGCCACATTTCATTCTACTGCAAGCTCTAACTTCTATTTTTTTCTATCCCTTCATATATGGTCCTATTTGGGATGCACCTCTTTTGTGTAATAGTATATAATAAATTACACAGAAATAGTTAGTGTTAGATATTCTCCTTCCCTCTTATTTCTATAAAACAGATTAATCACTCTCTCTTCAACTTTTAATCAGCACCATCTATATTCCATGCTTCTACTGTGGAATACATCTTTGCTCACATGCAGTGAGTTTATTTTAGTTGGAAAGTCACTCACTAACTCTGCAAATAACCATAAAGGTTTTCACCACAGTGTTAAGTATGCTACTGAAAAAAATGGAAAACAGCCCAAATACTTTATAGTGGGGGCTGGGTAAGTCACTTGCATTATATGATGTGAAAGAATACATATTGATGTATTTGTAATCTATTGTTAAGTGGGAAAAAATGCAGGATGCAAAATGTAGGGGGGTGTGAGTGAATCTACATTTTGGTGTTGGAGAAGATTGTTGAGAGTCCCTTGGACTGCAAGGAGATCCAACCAGTCCATCCTAAAGGAGATCAGTCCTGAGTGTTCATTGGAAGGGCTGATGCTGAAGCTGAAACTCCAATACTTTGGCCATCTGATGAGAAGAACTGACTCATTGGAAAAGACCCTGATGCTGGGAAAGATTGAAGGCAGGAGGAGAAGGGGATGACAGAGGATGAGATGGTTGGATGGCATCACCGACTCGATGGACACGAGTTGAGTCAACTCCAGGAGTTGGTGATGGACCGGGAGGCCTGGCATGCTGCAGTCCATGAGGTCGCAAAGAGTTGGACGTGACTGAGCAACTGAACTGAACTGAACTGATCTATCCATCTATGATATAGCTATCATTTACCTCCCATGTATCTATAAAGTTTTAAGACATACACAAGTTTTAACAGTAGCTTTTCTGGATGGTAAGATTACAGGAAATTTATCTTATCTAATCTTCTTTATAATGTCTTATTTTTCCCTAAGTTTCTGCAGTTAGAGTACATGTTTTTTCACATTTGAAAGAATATAATTTATTTTTTTAAAATGACTCAAGTTTTCAGACTGGGTTAATAGGCGAATCCTTGGGGTTATTATCACATTTATATAACAAAAGGAAAGTAGCAGAGTGAAAGGTTATATGGATACTTTTTATTTTAGTGTGTTCAGTTTGGACCAACAGTAGTGACTACTTGGAAATAAACATAATACTTGTGCATAGTAAAATTTTCAAACAGAAGAGGCAGTAGTACCTAAACTACTGTAAGGATTGTGTCCCAGCATGGCTTTGATGAGAGAAGGAGTGGCAGTGATAGGGTGGGTGAGTGGGGGGTGGGGAGTACAACACAGGGCCATTTTGGGGATCCTCTGTCTCCTTGACTACCACTACTTAAATACAGTAACTGAGGTTGTGACATTTTCTATGCTTTATTACTGACAGTGTACTTTTCATTCTTTTAAAACTGTTTTGGTTAATTTTGTTAGGTTTGGGAGAAAGTGATTCAACCATGTAGCTTCACTCCAACATACAAAGCAAGAAATCCATTAGCATATTTTCCTCGAGTTAAAAAAAGTATGTTTAAAATGTATACACTTTTCTTGTGTGTGTGTATATACTTTACGGTTTGACTACACACACTGCTCATCATCTTGCCACCACACATACTTGCTGATGCCCAGCCCTTTCTTTTTATTAGCAATAAAATGTTCATGGAGAGTATTTTCTGTTCCCTATATGTTCATTCCTTTTTGGAGTTTACCCCCTGAGGAACATAAAGCAGTATATTCTTGTATATATTTAGCTACTTTAAAAACTTTTTTCTGCTCTGACAAGGACCATCACAGAAAACTAAGGGTGATAAAAGTCAAATAGTCCACCAAATGAAAAGAAAGGAAACATGGAAATCTAAACTAAATTTTGTAAGGAAATCATACTTTTGTATGCAAAACAGAACAACTAATGCTTTCTTGCAGTTCTAACTCATAAGACCCAAAGTACAATGTAAATGTTTTACAAAGAAGTTTAATACACTTTAAATACATTCTCTGGACAGGTATTCATAAAACATTTCATGGTAATAAATTACTTCAAACTCTATTTTATTATTCTTCCAATAACTTTGTTTCTGGTTGGATACTTTCTCCTTTCATTCATGACATGAGCAAGTTTTTTGTTAGGCAGTTTCATCATCATTTTAAGTGGTTTTACTTGGTTGCTATAGCACCTAAACCAAGGATGTGACTTTTTTGCATTAGGCTCATAAAGAGTTGTACCTCTCTCTGTGTATATATATTTACTCATTTATGTTTAAATATATGTACATATGTTAATAACTTTCCCCCTGCTCCTTTGGAAGTATGTTCTTTCCTCTGTGTTAGACTGCTGCAGTATTCAAGTGAAAAATGTTAGAACAGAATGAAGTAGTAAGAGACATTTTCTCTGCATCCTGGTAATTCTTCCCCTCATCAGCCAGTAAACAATGACAGGAATATAATCTAACATTTTATACTTAGTTATTACTTTTTAATTTTTATAGAACAATGTATTTACTGTTATTAATTTGTTAGAAACATCACTGGTAATTAACAAATAAAAGCATGTAATGCCAGTTTGTGTTAGATAGTTTATCATCAATCTTTATTTTCAATATATTGAAATTTTAATTTGATTCTAAGAAACACGTTAGGGAAAAAGGGATTGACTCTTTCGACTTTGAATGTAGAGCTCTATCTCTTTTTTGGTAACCAAATTTTAGATCTGAGGAAAGGAGTAAAATGATAATGACAATGACTCTGAGTAACGTGAAGAAAGAAAAGATAAAATATTTTCTTAGAAAAATTTGGAATCTATGAGATGAATGGTATGACTTAAAACATTAACTTCAGTGAATATAGTAGCTTTAGCTAATATGCTGTTTCGAACAAATGAAAAATTACTATGAATTCTACACTTTAGTCTCTGCCACATATTCATTTCCATTTTTTTTTTCTTCTAATAGGGTGTGAATGTGAGAAGGAGAATCATAACTATTAGTAGTATTTTTTAAGCATTTGCTCTGTGGTAGGCATTGTTCTAAGAGCTTTAATATAACTCCTGCACATTTAAAACTTGTGATCAATCCTACTGGAGAAGGAAATGGCAACCCATTGAAGTATTCTTGCCTGGAAAATGCCACAAACAGAAAAGCCTAATGGGCTATGGTTCATGGGGTAGCAAAGAGCTGGACACGACTCAGTGACTAAAATAACAACAATCAATAAATCCTATGGAGAAGATATTATAGTCATTATTCTCATCTTATTGATGAGGAAACTGAGGCACAGATAAGTATCTTATCTATGGTTCAAAGCAAAGAGCAGGAGAGCAGGAATGCAAACCAGCCTGAGTGGTTACAGACTCGAATCACTTCATCATTGGAATAGTAGAGTTCTTAGGAGGTCATCTGGACCTTTGTTTGAAGCAGAGTTCACTTTAACTAGCTATGCTACCTTGAGCAAATTACTCTCGCTATGCTTCAATTTCCTTTCTAAAATAGAACAATAATGCTCATCTCATAGGGTGTGCTGAGAAGTAAATGAAATTTTGGATGTAAAAGAGGGAGAATAGTGCTTGGGACATGATAAGCAGTCAATAAATAGTAGTCATTATTTATTATTATGGTGCTTATTTCCTCTCCTACTATGGCAATTTTTCTCCTGTGAAAATGACAGTATAATTATGGTTTTCAGCAGCTTTGCTATGAACAACATGCATGAATATTATGCTTTGATTTGAAAAAAAAGTCTTGTTTTGGTGTCACCACTGATAAGGTGTATAACTCTTGGCAGAGACTAGAAATGCAATCTGCAACCAATGTAGGAAAAAGAACACTGCTAGTATGCATGAAGAATGAAGGATGTCTCTACTGTAGAAGCTTCTGAAGTTGATCATAAGCTTTAATACACACCTTGAACCAGAGATATTCTGTAATTCCTCCGAGATTTCATGTTACTTTGTACATGGCCTTATTAAAATGTTTCACATATTACACTGTAAAGACCTCATGTCAATATTTCTAACTGGTGGCTTTATTCCTAGCACCACATATGGCATTGAGACAGAGATGGTATTCAACAAACACTGGTGACTGCATTTATTACATAACATTGAGAGTAAGTCTGATGGCTTTAGGGACTAATGTTTTCAGTTTGGAGACTAACTCCGCACCCGTCTCTAGCATGTAACCTTCACTGGTTATTCAGTCTAAGCCTCCGTTTCCTTCTTTGCAAAATAGGAATAATTAAAAGATCTTCTCTGTAGGACTGTTGTGAGCATTAATGAAAGTGATACATGTACAATGTTTGGTATTATGTATTACACATGGTGAATGTTCCATACATGCTTCCCCCTTCCCAATTATAATAAATGTGAATGAGTAGTAAAAAGCATCTACATTTTATCACTGTATTACAAGATACTACTCTATGAAATATTTGGATGCAGAATATTCAGTTCATCGAACACCCCTTCTTGCATGTTGCTTGTCATTATAAAGACTGAATAGCATCCTTATATAAAGTATAAGTATATTTATAATAAATTTGATGAGACCAATAGTACATCATATCAAATTTTAAGCACATGCATGTGTACAATGTATAAGGGCTTTTACCTATGCTCATTTAGCATATGTAATGTGTAATATTATATAACAAATAGTACTTTCTAGATTATTTTTTAGATATTCTTGATAAAGGAGGATGAGGTCTGTGTTCATGGAGAAATGTAAGTAAAGAAATATATACGCAACAAAGAACTTTACCAATAGTATTTTCTTTTGAAATTTTAGTTCTGATACTATGATAGGAAATGTATTAAATGAGTTAAAATTTGTATAATACTTAGAACAGTGCCTGGCACACTGTGTTTAATACTTATTATTAAGTATGTTAAAAATGGCTTCTAGTTAAAAAGCATAGATGTTTTTTCTCAAAAGTTAGAATTTTTCACTTTATAAAAAAAGACCACAAGCAAAACAAATAAAGGTAGGCTTTTTTCTTACAGGAAACAAATGATAAAAAGAATATAAAACAATCTAATCATTTAATGGAACAGTTACTGGTTCTGCCAAGAGCTCACCTAAATGATCCCATTAGCTTCTGAAAACCTTATATTTGGCATTTAGTTTTCCTTTTACTTCACAGAATTTAGAATTTTAAAAGAGATAATGAAATCTCTTTCAATGACTGTCAAGAATTGTTACAAAGTGACCCTTATGCTCTTGATTGATTGCATTCTGTATTTTATCAGCATTCTTTCTTCACTGCAAATTTTAAATTTGGTTATAAAAAGCAAAGATACGTGTTTACCTTTTAAGATGCCTCAGGGAAAAAGAATGACGAATGAGACAAAGATTGAAGCCTTTAGTGTTCATTTTTAGAATGTTTTATATTTCAGTGCCTTCACATCGACAAAGCTTAATTCAAGATAATTTCACATTTTCCTTTGTGCTCAGTGTATGAAAATCTAAATACTGTTACCTTCATAGGCTACTCAGACACTAGAAATCTTGGAATTTTTAGCTGCAGGGCTTCTAACTCTAAAAACATTTAGCCCCTGAATTTATATTTTTCATTGTCTACACATTCCTTTATAAGACTGATGAGACTGATGCAGATTTGCTGCTGTTGTTTTTGTTGCTTAGTCACTAAGTTCTGTTAGATTCTTTGCAACCCCATGGACTGCAGCCCACCAGGCTCCTCTGTCCATGGGATTCTCCACACAGGAATACTGGAGTGGGTTGCCATTTCCTTCTCCAGGGGATCTTCCTGACTCAGGGATCAAACCCACTTCTCCTGCACTGGCAGGCAGATTCTTACCCTGGAGCCACGGGGGAAGCCCGATGGTGACTTGAGGGTTTTTACATATCACATACAACTATTTGTCTTATTTTATATTCACAACACTCACAACAATTTTAAAAAAATACTCAATAGTGCCTGTATAATCAAAAGTGGTTTCCTCCATCTGCTTCTGCATTCTTCTCTCCTGGGCTTCCCAGTGCTAATGGCAGCGTCCCTCTTGCCAGAGACGAAACTCAAAAGCTAAACCAACATATTCACAGCACCTATTTTGAACTCACATTTGTGTCTATTTCTATCCTATTCTCATCCCCTGGTGACTCAGACAGTAAAGAATCCGCCTGCAATGTGGAAGACCTGGGTTCAATCCCTGGGGTGGGAAGATACCCTGGAGGAGGGCACAGCAACCCTCTCCAGTATTCTTGCCTGGAGAATCCCCATGGACAGAGGAGCCTGGCAGGCTACAGTCCATGGGCTCACAAAGAGTCAGATACGACTAAGTGACTAAGCACAGCACATCCTAATCATGGTGGGGATATGGTGGGGGGGGAGAGCGGGGACAGGGGTGGGGAGGGTATGTTGTCTTCATAAGTCACTACCTTAATCTGGCAGAGCTGGGCTCATCTGATACATACATACATCTCATCTACGTCATAAACAGGCTTAGTCAATGAAGTAAGAGAAAATTATACGTGAGGGAGAAAAGCTGATCACTGGAGAGAAAAAAAAAGACAATATTTTATGCAAAACTGATGTTACAGTAAAGTCAGTTCTCCATTTACCATCACTGAAGTTTCTAATGACCCAGACACATAAACAATAACCTCTCCTGTCCTCCCCTACTAATGCACACACACACAGACAGATACACATTCACTCAGAAACCCAGCATCTTCAATGCTGTTTCCATGGTAACCGTTGTAAAATAAAAAATGGGGCTTTTAGAGAACCTTTTGGTTGGCAAGTCAAATGAGGAAAGAAGCTATTATCAGCAAGAATAACAAAAGACAGCTGATCCTACAGCTGATGTATAGAGCTGCCTAAACAGGTCTGCTGACCCCAAAACAACCTCCACCATGCTGCAGAAAGAGGACATTTCCTGCTGTAAAATTATTCGAAATTTTACTACACTGAAATTAGTGTGTGTCAACAAGCATCCTCTCATTAAAATACTTGAATAATTCTGAACACAGTACAAAATTAATAGCCATTCACATACATAACTATGTGAATTATTTCATTGCAGACACTGCTTTTCTTCTAAGAGACACTTGACAAAGAAGGCCAACCTGAAGAGATCTGAGTTTTGACTGAGTGGAATGTAATGGGAGGCATGGGGCCTGACATTACCCTGGAGCTAAAAGTTCCCCAGTGAGTGGTGAGGTGTGGAGAGTCCTGTGAGGAATCTGGGAGGAAGAAAGGCAAGACACACATTTGCAGGTAGGTGTGTTTTCTCATGGAGAAGGATATGGCAACCCATTCCAGTATTCTTGCCTGGAGAATCCCAGGGACGGGGGAGCCTGGTGGGCTGCCGTCTGTGGGGTCGCACAGAGTCGTACACGACTGAAGCGACTTAGCAGCAGCAGTGTTTTCTCATGGCCTTCCAAGGTGGCGCTAGTGGTAAAGAACTCACCTGCTAACGTAGGAAACATGAGAGACTCCAGGAAGATCCCCTGGAGAAGGGCATGGCAACCCACTCCAGTATTCTTGCCTGGAGAATCCCATGGACAGCGGAGCCTGGTGGGCTACGGTCCATGAGGTTGTATGAGGTGTCTCCTCATAGAAAGAAAGATTCATGCAGAATGATTAGTTTTGGATTGTAAAAACCTGATGAAGATAAATATTCGACTTTAATTAAACATTTAAAATTAATGTCATATCAATACTCTTTTTAAAATTGTGTTAATAGATTGTAGAAACTTAGACTTGGTAGAGCCACTTGGTAGCTCAGAAAGATTATGAAGCTAAGTGCCCACTATAAATTAAAACAAATCATTTAAAATTTTCCATCTTAAGCATATCAAATATTTTCTTAGCTATTGTCATATCACCTTCTAAAAGAAAAAAAAGGAGTGTTTTTAAAATTATTTTTCTTATTAGATATGAATTCTGAGAAACCAAAATTAATTTTATAAAATTTCTTTGGTTTTTGAGATGGTGAAGGAAATGAAGTGAAGAAAGGGTGCTTTCCCTCATTCTCCTTTCAGTCTGAGAATTAAATATATACAGCCACAGCATATGCCTAAATTATTAAAGCATTGTGTGCTCAGTCGTTTGGTCATGTCAGACTCTTTGCGACCCTGTGGACTGTAACCTACCAGGCTCCTCTGTCCATGGGATTTCCCAGACAAGAACACTGGAGTGGGTTGCCATTTCCTTCTCTCTCCAGGGGATCTTCCCAACCCAGTGATCAAACCTGCATCTCCTGCATTGTCAGGCAGCTTCTTTACCAGCTGGTAAGCTCAAATTATAAAATGACTGCTTTTTAATCATGAATAATTTCTATAACTTCTCATAGAACAGAGCAGATTTAACTTATTTTTAAATTAGAAAATAATTTCTATGTATTATTCTTTATAAAAAATGTTAATTGTTAACAAGTGTTACAGCACCTATACCTGGGGAGGGCTGACATTTATGAAGGACATGCTATTTGCGAAGCCTTGTGCTATGCAATTTCACTTACTACTCACAGCACATCTATGGAACAGGTATATAGCAGGAAACTAGGGACAGAGAGGGGTTCGTAGTGGATAATACATTGGTGCTGCCATTGTTATCACTTTACATCAGGGGCTACTTGAGGTAGGAACTAAATGTCTTAACTTAATCTTTACTGTTTCTTGAATGAAACTGATAATTGATTTCAATGAATAGCTTTGCTGAGGAAGGTCATGTTAATAATGGTCATGTAAAAAATATGAAGAGATACTCAGATTAGAGATTTCATTACAGACTTTCAAAGTTCTTTAAAATTTACTACCCCCTTAGCAGTGAGAGCTAGAAAGAAATGAAGAAACTAGTAACAGAAGGGAAAAAGAAAAAACAGTAAGTGTCATGCAAGTGGTGAAGAAAAGTATTTTAAAACCCTTCAAGATTAATTTATAGTTCATTAAAAGATGTCATATTTTTTGAAATTAAATAATTATTCTATATAGAGGAGAGACAGCAACTCATTAAGATCAATTCTCCTGAAACTCATAGGTTTATATTATTTAGAACATATAATCTTCATTAATGAAGTCTCCTGATCTATAAATGCACACACATACACACTATAAAAATAATAATATACATCTGAACAGTTTGCTTCTTAGATTGCCTCCCAGAGGAAAGCCTAGTACCTTGTCATTGAGTTATTCAAGCTTCTCAGGTTGAGTCATTAATTTACTGGATTAAATGGATCCTGGACCATGAAATGCATGCCATGTCATCCTTCATTTGCTCCTCATGGAATCTCTGCCTGATATGCTTTGATAGAAGAGGAAAATAAAACACTCTATATGAAAGTATGCTGCCCTATTTTCAACTCCTAGGTAAGCAGTTATATAAACAGTGGTCCCTCTGTCCCTTCCTAAGACTTGGTACTTGCTTAAAGGGCAAGTCTGAAATAAACTGTAGTTCTATGCCAAGTCCTAAACCCCTATGGTAACATCAGGGTGGGAAAACTAAGTTGATGACATGTATAAGATTAACTTACAGCAAATTTTATAATACTCTTCTGTGGTGAGTCAGAAGCTATTTTAGAAACTCATGCATTGAGTATATGCATTGGTATATACCTATATACTACATGGCATCTATGATCATGAATAATCAATCTAGAAAATTATGTATAATATTAAGTCAAATTCAAATGTAAAAATAATTGGGAAAAATAAACCAGCATGATAAAATATCATTCATTGGGTTATACTGACAGCAGATAATACACCTACTCAGAATTAATCAACAAGGAATGCAATTCGAAGAAAATGTACTGAGTTGAATTCAAATTTCCAAAGTGTCTGTCTTTACATCTTTAAAATAGGGACAGATACAATCAATCCCTAGGTTTTTCTCCAAGCTGATCCTTCTTGCTGTCTGTCCAATAACATGGGAAATAAAATCCACAGGAGATCAGAACAGTGTGGCTAGGTGTTCTAAAAGACTTTGTGGAGAGAATGGCAGCCTTGTGCTGTGTTCTGAAGCATAGATGCTTACATAGGTGGATTGTGGATATAGGACAGCAAATAAGGTGTTAAAGGTGAATTTGGCATTGAAGGAACCAAGTTTTTTAGTACTAAAAAGCAAATTTTTTAGGCAGGCATAACCATACTGTGGAAGACTTGAATTCAAGCCTAATCATACGGTTTTTGTTTTTTTCTCTAGAAATAATGATGAGTCATTGAAAGTTTAATGCACGGTGTTTTACAAATAGATATTTTATGAAGCTTAATTTTGTAGCCGTTTTAGAATGAATTAAAGTATGCAAGATAAGGATAAGATTCCAGGCATAAAATGGCTAAGGTCTGGAATGGGGTATTACCAGTGGAAATACAAAGGATGAATTACTTCAAAGGAAAAAAAATCCATTTGGCAGTATGTGATAAATATAAAAACACTAATGGTTTCATATCAAGTGCATTTTTCCCCAATGTTCAAAATTAAGAACAGTATCTATGCTAAAGCTCTATTAATGAGAACAGGACAACTATTAAATATAAAATAGCCCACCCACTTTTTAAAAGAGTATAATATGAAACTGAATGAATTGAAGCTATCAAGTACAACATGCAAAAAGCATGCAGTCTTGTTTTAAAACAGTTTAGTTGAAGACATGCAAACCAAACAAATTAATGTCCAAGGAAAAGACACAGTTCTTTGTAACCTCATACTGAATAGCAAGGTACACAATGGCACGAATTTATTGAATTATTTAGTTATCTAAAAAATATTTTGGTAGTATCAACATTACGTGAAATCCAGAATTTAACAATTTGAAAACAATAATATATTTAAAAGTTCAGAATGGTTTTCAAATGAAGGAGTATTTTGCTAAAGTATTTATAAACTCCGAAGAAGTAAAAATAGAGAATCACTGAGTCATACACTTGGAAAGGTCAAGGATGATAAATTATATTACAGGAGATTTTATTAAGATATCTAGTATAACCTTGTCTTTCAATGCAATAATTCACTAAGGGCTTTCCTGGTGACTCAGTGGTAAAGAATCTGCCTGCTAATGCAGGAGATATGGGTTTGATCCCTGGTTCAGGAAGATCCCATATGCTGCAGAGCAACTAAGCCTGTAAACCACAACTATTGAGCCTCTGCTCTAGAGGCCTGGAGCTGCAACTACTGAGCCCATGTACCGCAACTGCTGAAGCCTGTGTGCCTAGAGTTCATGCTCTGCAATGAGAGAAACCATCACAATGAGAAGACTGCACACCACAACTAGAGAGTAGCCCCTGCTCACTGCATCTAGAGAAAAGCCCATGAAGCACTGAAGACCCAGCATAGCCAAAAAATAAAGAAATGAAAAATATAAAAAATGATTTATTTTAAATCATCCCTGAAAGATGGTCATAGAGATTCTAAATAATGAAAACCAGTCTCTTACACTGGACAGTTCTAATAAATTAGGTCCATTGAATTCTCTCCCCAAACTGTCTCCCTCAATATCTGTATAACAGTCCATTCTGGTGCTGGGGAAAATGTAAAACAAGATTATTCTTCCTAATACACGATAGACCTTCCATATTCTAAATTTATCTTTACTAAGGATTTTGTTAGAGAAAACATTTATGTTTAATTCTTTATTATAAAGGAAAATATTTTACTATAATTCTTTCCATGAGAAAGCACAACAAAAAGTGAGGGAGAATGTATGTCTACACTTTATACGCTTCATGTATATTATTCAATTTTCATCAAAACAGATGATAGATCCTGATTTTCATTTTTAAATGGATTTTTAAAGTACTGTTATAAGTTCATTATCAATCTTAGGAATTTATTTGAATGCTTTATTTTTTCTTTGATTTTTTTAGTTACTCAAGCTTAATTTCCAACTTTCCAACCAATTAATATTTCATTGATTATATATACACAATTATATACACTGTGTAACTCTAGGGAGGAAACATTTAGTGACCACCAGCAATACTCTAGGGACATTTTATATGCTGTTTCATTCAATCCTCTTAAAATTCTAATGAGGTAGATACTATGATCTAAATTTTACAGACAAGGAATTTGAGTCTGCAGAGGTTAAACAATTTATCATAGATTATCACAGTAATATGATTATCATAGTAATAAGTGGTAGCTCTGATAGGTACAGAATCTCTGTTCTTTCTGTTACAGCAGATGCATATGATAATGGCATCTACCTCGCAGGGTTGTTAGGAGAATTAAACAAGTTGTTGGTCCCTGGTGCTAGTGCTTGCCGTCTTAAGAAAGCTTAGCTTAGCTCTGCATAGCAAAGGTCTTCTTCCTGGTGAAATCTCCTTAGCACAGACCATGATCCTAGGGAGTGGGCTATCTAATTCTTTAGAAGAAAGTGTTATCAGTAAACGTGTTTTTTTGTTTTGTTTTTTTGTTTTCACCTGCACAGTATCCTGGGATTGTAATACTGAAAGTCTTAGGTATGCTCTGCCAGGAATAGGTACTATGGTAGAATCCTGGACTAAGAATCCTAAAATGTCCAGCCTCATCTCTACCCCAAAGCCTCCTTCCACCAGTTTAAGCTTTGCCCTGACACCTCAGCCAAAATGGAAATATGAGCACATAGAAATACGAGCACACAACATCTCTGCTTAAAATCTCCCCAACTAATTTGGAACACAATCTGAGTTTCTTAGCATGGAACAAAAAGTACTAATCTGGTCTTCGCCCACTCTTTCTGTTTCTTCATTTCTCTCACGTTGCTACTGTAATAGCAAATTGTGAGTAGCTCATGTGATTTCACACTTCTGTCAGCTACATCAAAATATTCCATATAGGACCTATCAATCCCACTCCAAGATATTTATCTAAGAGAAATGATTTCTAGAGAAATTAAGACAACATGCTGCTGCTGCTGCTAAATCGCTTCAGTCGTGTCCGACTCTGTGCGACCCCATAGACGGCAGCCCACCAGGCTCCACCATCCCTGGGATTCTCCAGGCAAGAATACTGGAGTGGGTTGCCATTTGCTTCTCCAGTGCATGAAAGGGAAAAGTGAAAGTGAAGTCGCTCTGTCGTGTCCGACTCTTAGCGACTCCATGGACTGTAGCCTACCAGGCTCCTCCGTCCATGGGATTTTCCAGGCAAGAGTACTGGAGTGGGATGCCATTGCCTTCTCCGTAAGACAACATAGATCCACACAAAAACATGTAGAGAAATGTTTACAGTGCTTTATCCATAATCTCCAAGACTAAAAACAACCAAAATAGCTATTAACTGGGGAATGAATTAATAAGCAGAGTAAATCCATGCCATGGAATACGTAGCAACAAAAGAGAATGAGCTACAGATGCGTGCAACCACATGAATGACTCTCAAGTGTGTTATGCAGAATGAAAGAAGACAGATCTAAAAGACTACATGCTATATTGTCTTATTTATATGGTATTCTAGAAAAGGCAAAATTATAGGGATAAAACCAGGTCAGTGGTCACTAGAGACTGAGGTAGAGGTAAGGAATTGGCTATAAAAGGGCAAAAGGGAAATTTATGAGTTACCAAAAGTTCTAGATTTTAACTGTGGTGATAGTTACATAACTATCATTCACAGAACTGAATGTCTAAAAGGAATGTTCTGTAACTTGTACCTTAATAGACCTAACACTTAAAAATCACATATCTTTCAATTGTGTCCAACTCTTCATTTGCTTTTTGAATATTTTTTTTTCATTTTTGGACAACTCTTGCCCATCCTTTAAATCTGAGCCTTAAGTATACATTCCCTTGAAGAAATTATCCCTGAACTTCCACACTAGGCAATCTGGATTTTTCTATTCCCCATGTATGTATCTGTCTCTTTAGATGTATAATAATACAATACCAGTGTCTGATACTGCAATGTCAGCTGCTTAATGGAAAAAAACAAACAAACAAAGTCTTATTCATCTTTACATCCCCAGGGACCCAATGCAATATAAGAACTCAACAAATGTTTTTTACTCTAACTAAAATTACGTTTGGAACTTTGCTGCTTCTAAAATAACTGTGGAAACTATAGAATGTACTTGATTTAACTCAAGTCTATTTGACTCTTGCATAAAGTTTGCTTGCATACTATAAATAGCATAATAAACTTACTACTACAGTTTTTTTCTTATAATACAATCCTTTAAAACATTTACACAGATATAATTATAGGGCTGTTCTAGTCTGGTTTATTTTGCAAATCTTTGCTGGCAAAATATCTGTTAGATGTATGCTAAATACAGTAAAATAAAACATCTCTGAAGTTGTAAAATATATTATTTACAGCAGCTAATGTTTTAATAGTTCTTTTGCTTTTATTATATTTTGAGCAACTTTTTAATCTCAATTTATGCAAATGTGTGCATATAAAATGATAACGCTTTCTGGACCAAGGCAACTGATAACTCTCATTGGTCAATGGCACATTTAGAGGATGAGGATAATCCATGCAAATTAAACTGCTCAACTGAGCCTGTTTTGTAACATTCCAAATTGCTTACTCTATCTTCTTTCCTGAGACACAAAACAAATTTTATGGCCTGATTGTGATGCAGTGCTGTTGGGAAAACAGTTATTATGAGATAATTATATCCCAACAGAATTTGAGGCACTTGGCTGCTCTTGGTATAGAATGTCACCTGAGGGGTGAGATTTCCATAACCACTTTTATTCTAGCAGATCTGTTATTCTGATTCACAACCTGTTCTGTTTTCGGGCATTAAGTTTATGAAATGATGTCTATCAATCAAAAGAAAAATTAACAGAAAAGTGGAAATTCAAGTTGCACTAAGATTATGAATTTAATGCCTAAAACTTATATTAATTCTCAGGTTAAAAAAAATGAAAGAATATATTTCTGTCAAATAAACAGAGTTTATAGAGTGAGAAGAAGAGATAGATCCTGCAATGATTATACCATCATGACAGTCACAATCTCAAATTACATCATCAGTCCCTTCATTATAGAGTGGTAGATAGGGACCAGAGCTATTGCTGCACTGAAAGGGAACATTTAGGCACTCTAATGCCCATTGCATGTAAATGATGTAAGTTACATATTTGATTTCCCCAAATGTATAATTTCACCCAGTAATAATGATCACTGAAAATTATAAAACCCATAACAAAGAGTACGAAAAATGATTCATCATGAAAACTACCAAGAGATATAAAGCTTTGGAATAAAAATGAACTTCAAAATAAAAATAAACATCGAAAGAAAATAGGTTGAGCCATTTTGTTCACTGGGTTTAGAGGCTTTCCTTTCTCCTCCCTCCCTTCCTTCCTTCCTTCCTATTTCAGTGACCAAGGATCAATGATGAAGTCATAGACAATCTCCTTTATCTCAAATACACTTCCAGCTAATAGTATTATAGAGAAATTCCATTTTAGTTTTAAAACAGATATAGTAACACATACTTTTCTAAAAATTTATACAAGTTATACATGATAACACTGCTTTGGAATCTCATTACAAATAAATCAAATAATTAGTAAATATTTAATTTATAAGTGACCATTAGTTAATCCCTTCATAATGCCTATTTTATTTTTAAGTCTCAAACAGTATTAGGAATGTTTTTTAGTCTCTGAAACAGCTGTGAGGAAATGAAATTCTACTAAAGAAAGTAAAAATTTTGAAAAACATTTATTTTGCACTTAAATGGTCAATATATAATCAGTTGGTTAAGTATCCAATTTCAGAGTTCAAATGCAAGCTGCTACTAAAAATAGTTAGCAATAAATAGTATGAGTGTTCTTTCATGCAACTGTAAACTGCTGTATATTATCAATAAGCTGTTATGGACAAAACCTGCAAAAAGTGGAATGGGTCATAAACAAAAAATAAATGCATACAAAGTGGTCAGTTCTGCATGACTCATTTGAGGATGAAGAATGATACCCCTCCCCCATAATGTGATTTCTTTTCACCATGTATTGTGTTGTCCTACTCTCAATATATTTCATGGAAGCAACATTTAATGGTGCAATGAAAATGCAAACACTTAATTCTTTCTGCCAAGTACTCATGGCAATAAATCACATCACACATGAAACAAAGCCTGGCAAGCAATTTGCTATGTAGCTAGTAATATTCAAATTTTTATTATTATATACTCTTTACTGTCCTTATTTTTAGCTCATTCTTTAGCACATGATACTTTACTCCAGTGATGAGAATATGAATACAATATGATGTAACTTCTGTCTTTGATGTATATACCTGTTTTTATTTTTGGTAAGAACAAACATATAATTGCAAGCTACATATGACATAGAGCTCTTAACTACTAGCTTCCAGATCACAAGTAAATTAGAAAAGAGATTTGGATCTCTTTTTATTTCTGATAGTAAATAAAAAAATCAAATCCAAATTATTTAGCAGTGCTTTTTTAAAAAAATTCAAAACTCTGTACCTAGATAATAATTTTCTTCTTGACTTCTCTCCCCTTATTCTTCCTATCATTTTTCCCAGTCTAGTATTCTAGACCCTATCACAAAATGCTGTTTCACTCCCTGTGATACAATTATATCATGTGTGTGTTAAGTCGCTTCAGTTGTGTCTGATTCTGTGTAGCCTGTCTGTAGCAAGCATACTCCAGTATTCTTCTCCAGGCAAGAATACTGGAGTGGGTTGCCATGCCCTCCTCCAGGGGATCTTTCCCATCCAGGGATCAAACCCGTATCTCATGTTTCCTTCACTGGCAGGCAGGTTCTTTGCCACTAATGCCACTTGGAAATCTCCAACTATATCATATGTTAGGGAATCAGGACCACTGAAGTAAACAAAAATTTGTGCTTAATGTGGCCAAGGTAAATCTGTACCAGTTGCAGCCTCTTCATAGAAATGTTAGGAAATACACTGCTGGGATTATCTTGTCTTAGGAAAAATAAGGAAAAGAGAATCACCATCAAGGATGTTTATCTAGTATAAGTAACATTTTAAGAACAAACAATTTACTCTGCATTCATCAATAACTGTCAGTCTGCAAAAGAATGTTTCATGTGCTATGCTGAGAGAGAGAGAGCTAATAATAAATGTTCCCTTGCCCGTCTTGTGTGAGACTGGCAAATATGATGCAAGTGCCTACTTCCAACAACGGAATGGATTACACGCAGCAAGAAAAGAGTAGTACAGAATTACAAGCTCTCTTGCTATCATATTTGTAGTTGTGTTTATACAGGTAAAGCCTGCTGAATTGATTTGACTTAGTTCCTTTCAGGACAAAAGTTACTTGTGGACCCATTAGTGGTTACATCAAGGTCTGAGAAGATTCATTCCTACTTCCTTCGCATCATTCTAGATCTGAGCAGAAAGAAAGAATACCAGATCTTCACAGGACCTTAAATCAGACTGACGTTTGTAAGAGGCTGAGGGACAACAGATGGGTGCCATTGTTTCCTTTTGTGTTCACGTCACATTAGAAAATAGACTTCTGTTTAAAAGTCTTGGCAATAATGCTGTTTATTTTCTACGTGGCTTAAAAAACTAGATGAGCTGTTTCTATTAATATTTCTTGTGAGCATTGTTATAGATCTGAGACAAGGCTTTTCAGGGAGTATACGACTATGATTTTTTTGAGCCAAACACAAAACTTGCATCCTAGATCAGTACTAAACAAAGGAAAAGTAAAAAGCATAAAAATCATTTAGTGTTTGTGTGGCTTATCCATAGTTTTCTTCAAAAATACCTCTATCGTCCGTTTCTGGCATGGTGCCTCACTATCTTCAAAGTCAAGGAATTTGCCTTACTCCTCTCCCCTTAGCTATCTATAAAAGACCATATATGCTCCAAAGAAAATAAAAGAAGAATAAAATAGAGTGATCAACAGTGAAAAATAAAGAATATATCATTTTGATTCACTATCTTCCCCCTAACCTCCAAGGGGTCGGCACAGAAAAGGAAAAAACTGAGTTAAAAAACACTTTAACACTTTAGATTTTCAGTCCCCAAGTGTGTGTGCCTCATCTCAGCTGGTCTGCCCGAGACCACCTGAGTGCCAATCCTAGTCCCTTGAGGCCCCATTTCTGCTCCAACAAGATGAAAGACGCTATCGTGACCCAGGGGAAACTTGCCAAATTGCAGGCATGACTGTGCATTGGTGGGAAAGGAACTGCTCACAGAAAGAAGCTGGTTCTTACAAATGCCACAGAAAATAACAAAAATCTTCAATTCTCTTTAAAGAAGCTAGGGGTAAACAACACCTTATTTGAAGAAATGAGTATGTTCACCAATCAAGGAACAGTGAGCCACACTAACAATCTGAAAGTTCAGGCATCTCTGGCAGCAAACATTTTCACCATTATAGGCCATACTGAGACAAAGCAGCTGACAGAAATGCTACCCAGGATCTTAAATAAACTTGTCGCAGATAATCTGACCAAGAGACTGACTTAGACTTAAGGAGACTGACTGAAGCTCTCCCCCAAAAATCTGTGGATGGAAAAGTACCACTTGCCACTGGAGAAGATGATGATGATGAAGTTCTAGATCTTGACAAGAATTTTGACAAGGCTTCCAAGAATGAAGCAAACTGAATTGAGTCAACTTCTGAAGAAGATAAATCCTGAAGAAGTTATTAGGTGCTGCTATTTTATATTATGACTGTTTTTTAAAATTTTGTTTATGGATCTGATAAAATCTAGGTCTTTAATATTTTTAAGCCCAAGCCCCTGGACACTGCAGATTTCTTCAGTTTTTGCTTATATACAATTCATTCTTTGCAGCCAATTAAACTAAAGAAGTCTGGGGCAAAGGTCTGAAACAAAGATTAATAAATTCTTTGTCTAGTTAAAAAAATGTCTTTTTAGATGGGCATCAATGCTGATCCAGAAAAAAACTGGGACCCTTTCTCACACTAGTTATTTTTCCAAAACTTAAAATAATACGCATAGAAGAAAACTATAATTTATTTATTTCTATCATTGCAAATTTCTGTTATCAAGAGGGTCATTCATATGAATCAGTGTTTAATATAATTGACCAAGTATCAGATTCTGGGCCCCAGTTGCAGAGAGAGGTAACTGAATTCTTAAATATTCCTGTCTGCAGTTCTTGATGTGACTTTTTCCATAATTTCTTTGGTTTAAGAAATTTTATTTGAAAGTTTATTCTGAGTCATTGTTCTGGTCCCTAAAACACTTAAAGTTGGTACTTTGTCCATTTTGTTCATTACTGTATTTGCAGCTTCTCAGTACAAGGCACATAACTGATATTCGATAAACAGTTTTTTAAAAGGAGGACGATGGACATGTTGTAAATCAACCAAGTAAAAGAATGCTTTACCAGTGAATTGAAACTGAACCCCTGGGGATATCGAATCTGTATAATTTTTTATCTTAGAAGGAAAGATGACTCATTTGTTCTCATTTGCCATCAGGATCCCTCCCCTTTGATACTCTCCCATCGACATAAGCTCATACTTTAAGGCCTAGATAAAATTATTTCTTTCTTTAAGTCATTCTAATTCCTTCAGCTAAAAAAGTGCTACTCTGTATTCTCATGGAACTTTCGATTCACAATACTAAAATAGTATTAATAATACCTAACATTTACATAGACTTCATCATGTCAGGTGCTATTCTAATGCCTTTAACCTCACAACAATCCTCTGAGGTAGGTAATAATTAGTGACAGAGCTGGGATTTGAATGTAGGAAGTCTGACTCTTTAGTATCTTAACCACTACAGTGTAATGACAGCATTATACCCTCTTTATAATTTAGTAATTCATCCTACACTGCCCTATGGCACTTGTTAGACTCCTGTAATATTATTTAACCCTTCATAGTAATTATAACTCTTGTAATATTATTAACCTTATGAGTTAGCATATCAGATTATAATCTTCTAGAAGGAAAATATTACTAATCCCTTGTGTAGCCCTCACAGTAGCTACCAAGTCACATACATTACATGATTCCCTGGTGGCTCAGACGGTAAAGCATCTGCCCACTGTGCGGGAGACCTGGGTTTGATCCCCGGATTGGGAAGATCCCCTGGAGAAGGAAACGGTAACCCACTCCAGTACTCTTGCCTAGAAAATTCCAGGGATGGAGGAGCCTGGTGGGCTACAGTCCATGGAGTCGCAGAGTCGGACACGACTCAGCGACTTCACTTTCACTTTCTTTCACTTTTCATGTTAACCAAATTAATTAATCACATTAAGTCACATAAATGAAACAATTAATTGATCCACTGATTAGTGGTTCTTAAACTCCAGTGTGCATCAGATTTCCTTCGAGGTTCTGTTAAAACACAGATGGCTGGGACCCATCCTGCAAATTTCTAATTCTGTAATTCTGAGATGGAATCTAAATTTTGTATTTCTAATAAGTTCTTAAACAATGACAACATTGCTGGTTTAAGAACCATTCTTTGAGAACTAAAGCTCTAGAATATTTTCAAATGGTAAATTTTTCTGAATATTTAGATGGCTATACACCAGAAATTAACACAACAATGTAAATCAATTATATTTCCACAAAATAATTGTTTAGGTGAAACAAAATATGATGTACACTTAAAATACAGAAATACACACAGCCCAAATAGAGATATAGGAATCTGTATGGTCTAGGGAGTCAATTTCATGGGTATGATAATTTAAAAGTGGGGTTCTAATTAACTAAAAATAATTGCTGAACTTACAAGCAAATTTGAATAAAATGCCTCATCTTCATGTATGCCACAACACAGATCATGCTAATATGATTTATTCAGAAGAGTATTTTTGACATAAATGTCCCCTTTGGGTTACAATATCAAGGCAAAGATGCAATGCACAGTTGATTTAAAGTATGAATTGCATTGTAAATACAGAAAACAATACCCCTTTTTTTTCTCTAACAGAAAAAAGAAGTCTAGTCATATTAATATCCTCGTAATAATTAAACAACACATACAACTTAGCAGACTGACAGATAAAGAAGCAGCCTGTGTCAGGCTGATTACCAAATATCCATACACAGTCCCCTCTAGATATCACTTATTATTTCTATTGTAAATTATTTATAAAGATCACTTTCATGATTTAAGTGGTCACTTCAAAGGCACCATTTACAAGCCACAATTTAAAATAAGGTAGTAATAATAAATTAAAAGCACCACATCAACATCTCATGTATCAAAACTGCAAGCAACTGATCACAAATGGCTGAAAAACTCATTATTTTATGTCAAAAAGGTGTTTTGCCAGAGAACTGTCTGCCCCTCCCATACTCTACCCAATCAACAGGCTTTAATTTAATCAATGGCAGATGTCCAAACCTGGGTTACTTAAGCCTTGCTTCCCCATGAATGAGAGTAGAAGGAAGCAGCTGAGACTGGGCCAATGCATCTCTTCTGTTTCAGGATGTGCTTCATGTGCCTGTGCTTCAGTGGTTTATCTTGGCTGTCCCTTCCTTAATGTCTTTTGGTCATGGACTGCTTGCCTGATGCTCTGACACTGCTCTTGCTCTACTCTTTCAAGTCCTCCTGATTTGCATGAATTATATCACCCTCTGGTACTAATATCCTCTTCATCTTTGTCTGCTTGCTTGCTTCTCAGTCCATTGCTGTCCTGATGCTGGCCTTTCCTATGGGACTTGCTCTCTAGTGTCCAGAGGCCTTCTGCCACCTCTCCCTGGCACATCACACCACATATATACTTAAGTGCTAAATACATTTTGAGTAATTTCATGCTATTTATTTAAAACATTCAAAGACCTCTAGGAGGTAAATGAGCATAAAGTTTGACAAAATACTGGACAAAATGACTACCATGCATAAATTTTACTCTAAAATTTCCCTGCCATAGTTTAATGGTTTCTATTGTTTATAGGCCCATTTTTTTTTTATGCTGCCAAGACATGAGACAATAGAAAGAATGAACTACTTTTACTATCATGCTGTATGATAGTTCTCCTACTATTCATTGTTACATTTTTTGTTTTCTATATGTCCACATTTCTGGACATACATATACATTATCTCTTTTATCCTCACAATGACCAATATGCTACAATAATCCTACCTTGCATATATCCATAAACTAAAGATTAGAGGAATAAAGATTAGATCCAAGATCACTCAGGTAGAAAGTGGTAAACCTGGATTCAAAACTACGAATGTCTGAATTCATAGTCCATGTACTTAACCACTGTGCCTTTTACTGTCTCTCACTTTGCAGTTGTCTTTAAAATAGGATGTTATAATCTTGTAAGTTTTCATTTTACTTATTTTTAATATTTTAAAAGAGGAAAAATAAGTGATCAATGAAAAAGATTGTTTAAACAGATGATCTTACCTTTATGAACAAAAAATTAAAGTAAGCATGTACTTCTCGGTGCTATAGAACTTGGGATATTCTTTGGTACCAGCCGTTTGTTCCTCCTATGTTGTCCTCACCTCTTCCTTGATCTAACTCTGTTAAATTTCAATTTTGACCCCTTCCAACTTATAATTTCAAGGAAGATTAGGAACAGCTGGTCAGCAGCCCTGTTGAATAGCCTCCAATATACTGGAAGAGCATTATTAACTTCTCCCTGTGCTTTCTCTTCTACAATTACATTTTCCTTGACTTTTCCCCCACAGATCTCTTTTTCCTATTTTTATTCATGTTTGCTATCTTCAGAACTCTGGTTGAATTCTCTATATTTATTTTCATGTATGTACTCACATCTCTCATCTAGTGGGAAGATAGAAGCTTGGTGTATCTCACCCCCATTTGTTACTTTTTAATGTCTTCTTTTAAAAAATAAACTATGGGACTTTCCTGGTGGTCCAGAGGTGAGGAATCTGCCTGCCAAAGCAGGGGACACAGGTTTGATCCCTGGTCCAGGAAGATTCCACATGCCGTGGGGCAGCTAAGCCCATGCACCACAACTATTGAGCCTGTGCTCTGAAACTGTGAGCCACAACTACTGAAGACTGCATGCCCCAGACCCCATGCTATGCAATAAGAGAGTCCACAGCAATGAAAAGATGGTGCACTGCAATTAGAGAGTAGCCCCCTCTGCAACTAGAGAAAGTCTGCATGCATAAATGAAGACCAAGCATAGCCAAAATAAATAAGTAAATAAATAAGTTTTTTTTTTTTTTTAAATAAACTATGTAGGCTGCCTAGTAGGCTTATCTTTGATTTTGGAATAATTGTAAATAACAAAATCAGTAACAATTTTCATAATCTGAAATTGTTTTAGATTGTTTTTATTCTTGAGGAATCATGTTCTGTCACTGATGACTTAGTTACTTGTCATCTCATACCATCACAAATTCAGTGTAATGTGAGATCAAGGATGGAATGAACAGAATAGGGAATTTATTGTTCTAATATCATTAAAGAACATTTCTCTTCAAAAGCAAAACAAAACACAAAAAAGTAAATCATCAAGTAGAATCAGGGGTCATTACTATTTTCTAGTTTGAAATTATTTGCTTTTTTAATCATATTAAACATTATCCTGATCATTATTATCTTTAAGAAATTTGTAATTTCATTGATCATTATTCTTAGGTTGTTTTGATAAACTAAGGAGAGAGACATATTTTTTCTTTGATCATACCTTTCCCTAATTAAGAAATTAGTGAGAATATTAAATGTTGTCTCCTTTCCAATTCCTAGAATAATTACTGTGATCATTTTTAACTAATATAACTTTAAATAATACTTTAGGGTTTCTACTACTAATATGTTTTATCTATGGATAAAAGTTCTTATTATATCTAAGCACATTTTTTCAGTATATGGATATTGTGAGAATAAAAGGAATTTAATCTCATCTATACCAATAGTCTTTATTCACTCTCCATACATTAGTCATGGTTTCAGTTTTGTTGAATTGTCCTCTTTTTGTAGTTAATATGTCTGTTTTTACTTTATTTTAGTAAGTAAGTGAATATAGTACAGCGGCTGATATTAAATTCTAATTATTTTCACATTTTTGACAGCACTGATTAGAAAAATATTTCTTTTAAGATTGAGAATATTTTACATCAAGAACTACATATTCAGAAATGTTTTCCATTCTGCATTATGTTCCCCAGAAGTAAAACTCTAATAAAAATCTACACTTTGATTAATTTTTATTTTTTTAGATGCAAAAATGAAAAATTATTAGTGTTCTGGGATGTCCCACACGAGATCAACTCACACAGAGACACACAGAGACATACACAGATGCAACAGAGGTATGCTTTAACATGAAAAGCAGTAAATGCATTTTACTTTCAGGATACTCAGTTCTTAGATCTTTTTAAAGTGTAGATTGCTTGTAGCTAAAATTTTAATGCCTACTCTGAATTAGCTGTCTCATGTATTCTTTCAAAACTATGGTGTGCTGGAAGGACATGAGGTGGAAGAGTATGGGTATGCTGATAAAAAGTGTCAAGTATGAAGAATTAAATGTAAAAAAAACAGTGGGCAGTCAGTTGGTGAAATCACAGAGAATTAACTCAAGAGCTAGTATGTAAAATACATACTGTTTAAAATAACTGGGTTCAAACTTCTAGCATGCTTTAGAAGCAACTTTAAATCTGAATGAAGTTTCCTTTACCCAATTCTGGACCTTTTTTGAGGGGTGGTATATAGTTTCTATCCAATTTGCTTCTGGTTTTGAAATATTTCACCCTTATATTATTTTTACATATGATTTTTAAGTTTATAGCTTAAAAGAGTATCTTTGAAAATTTTCACCATTTCCTCAATTTGCATATTTTAAAAACTAATACGTACTCCTTACAAAGAAATATATTCTATATTAGGTAATATAAAAGATTCAACTATAAACTAGGAGTTCAATTTTCACAACTTATTTCCTAAATTTATGTACCCTAAAATCAATCTGAGGGAGATAGAGTCTTCCTTTTGTATCTATTACAGCATTCAAACTGTATTACGTACGCCACACCCTCTGTGGCCCTTAGTGTTCCTTGGAAAGAAAAAGAAGAAAAAAGCAAACAACAACTCTGTCTATTTGATCTTTTTTCTGACCATGAGGCCTTTGTGAACCAGGAAATATTTTTCTCTATTTAAAAAAAAATCACCTCATTATAAAAATATCATTTGACTAGTTGCTCTTAGGAGGTTAATTTTTACTTTTAAAAAGTCTATAAATAAGAAGGCTTTCAATTACTAAGCAACAACCAAAATTATAATTACAAGTACTATGGCAGTTTCTACACAGAATTGGTAAACTATATTAATAGGAATTCCACTTTTTGAATAGCTCAGTATTTGTGTAAATGATACTGCTTGTCATGCCACTGTTAAAAAAAAAATATCTAAAAGCACTTTATGTGTGAAGAAATTCATAAAATAAAAAGCATTGAGTTCTGCATGAAAGAATATAGGATATCAATCTCATTTTATATTATACAGAAGAATCCTTTAGGGTGTTGGTACAGTAAGCAAAGCACACAATTTTCAGAAACTCTAGAGACTATCATTTTTGTCATATGAGCTTGTAATATTTTCTAAAAGATCATATATACTACTACATTTTTTCAACTACTAATTTCAATTTAGGACAGCAGATGAACTTGAGTTTTTCTTAAGTATATTTTTAGCTTTATCATCACTCTTTCCACAACCTCTTTAAAAAGGTACTTTAGGACACTTGTGCCTGTGTGCTTAATCGCTTCGGTCGTGTCTGACTCTCTGTGACCCTATGGACAATGGTCTGCCAGGCTCCTCTGTCCATGGGATTCTCCAGTCAAGAATACTGGAGTGGGTTGCCATTTCCTTGTCCATTTAGGACACTCATTTACTACTAAATTTTAAAATTATTTGAAAATGTTAACATTTACCCAATCTTGGTAAACATATTATTTAGGATAGAATAAAATGATATAAAATATAAATTGTAAAGCCCCCTGTCTCTCATTCCTCTCCAAAGGCAAGAACTATAAATAGCTCCTTAGGTTATATTTAAAATTTATCCTATTAATTTAAAACGTTAATAAAAATATAAATTTAGTATAAAAAGTAGAATTATGTACACAAATAGTCCATTAAATTGACTACAGAATAAATACCTTCAACTGGAATACTAGATCTGAAAGTATCTGCATCTAAGATTTTGATAGTTATTGCTAAATTGGCCTTCAAGAGAAAAGGACTGCTATCAACAGTACATGAGAATATCTTTTTCCTCCAACAGGGGGTCCTATTAAACATTTCAATTTTTGCCAATCTTATAGATAAAAGTGAAATCTGGATGCTATTCTTTGTGAATAACGCTGCTGCTGCTGCTGCTAAGTCGCTACAGTCGTGTCTGACTCGGTGCAACCCCATAGACGGCAGCCCACCAGGCTCCCCCGTCCCTGGGATTCTCCAGGCAAGAATACTGGAGTGGGCTGCCATTTCCTTCTCCAATGCATGGAAGTGAAAAGTGAAAGTGAAGTTGCTCAGTTGTGTCCGACTCTTAGCAACCCCATGGACTGTAGCCTACCAGGCTCCTCTGTCCATGGGATTTTCCAGACAAGAGTAATGGAGTGGGTCGCCAGTGAATAATGCTGAGCAACTTGTCAAATATTCATTTGTATTTTGCTCTTTCTATGAAGTATCAATGTCCTTTGACCATTTTTCTCTTGACTTGTTCATCTTTTGCTATTGATCTGTGAGAATTCTGTATAAAAGAAATTAACCTTCTACCACATGCTTTTGCAAATAGCTTCATTAGTTTATTATTTGTCTTTTATTTATGGCATTATCAGCTGTATAATATATAAATAACATATATAATATATATAACGTATATAAATAACATATATAATACATAAAACAACTTCTGTGTAAATACAGAAGTACTGTATTTAATGTGTATTAATAGGTATAAGTTGCATCCATGTTTTTTCCTTTATAGGCTCTAAATTTGCTGAGATATGTACCAAAAGGTCATATTACTGCAAATGTTTTTTAGAAGATTTTTGTCACTGTTCTATATCTCTCCTCTCTTCTTTCTTTAGTATATTTAAAACTTTAGTCCATTTAGAATTAAATTTTATGTAAAGAGTGGGATAAGAATAAACTTCTTTACATTTCTATAAATGGTTAGGCAGTTGTTCCAAGAAAACTTATTGTCCAGTCAACCTCAATGAATAAAAAATGACACCTTTATCACCTATTTAATCCCCATAAGTCTATATCATGAGCCGCTATCCTTTTCCACTAATATTCTACATTTGTATAAGTATCATACTACTTTAATTACAAACGTTGTAATGTATTTTAATATCTAGCAGGGCTAAACTACAGAGTATTCAAGAATTACAGTAGAGTCAATGCTTGATGGGACAGCAGAGAGCATCTAGTTCATCCTTTAATTTACAGATGAAGAGAATGAAGGCAAGGGAAGTTCCAAGAGTCATTCAACATTCCACAGCAGTTCATGGGAGACTCAGTGAAACTGTAGAAGTGAAGGCCACTCAGTCATGTCCAACTCTTTGCGACCCCATGGACTATACAGTCCATGGAATTCTCTAGGCCAGCCCAAGAACACTGGAGTGGGTAGCCTATCCCTTCTCCAGCAGATCTTCCTGACCCAGGAATTGAACCAGGGTCTCCTGAATTGTAGGCAGACGCTTTACCATCTGAGCTATGAGGGAAGCCCTGGGAGACCCATGAACTAGAACAAAGATTACCTGGCTAGTGTCCCAGTACTCATTCCTCTGAGCCATGCTAATAACTATAAAGATATACCTATAGACTTCAATACTTCTCAAATTATTCTGGATTTAAGTTTCTCGGTAATTTTTTTTTTCTAGTCTACTTTCTTATGCTCCTGAAACTTCGCTTTTCTGTATGCTTGTGAGATTTTCATTATTTGTTCAGTTCAGTTCAGTCGCTCAGTTGTGTCCGACTGTTTGCGACCCCATGAATTACAGCACGTCAGGCTTCCCTGTCCATCACCAACTCCCGGAGTCTACCCAAACCCATGTCCATGGAGTCGGTGATGCCATCCAATCATCTCATCCTCTGTCGTCCCCTTCTCCTCCTGCCCCCAATCCTTCCCAGCATTAGGGTCTTTTCCAATGAGTCAACTCTTTGCGTGAGGTGGCCAAAGGATTGGAGTTTCAGCTTCAACATCAGTCCTTCCAATGAACAACCAGGACTGATCTCCTTTAGGATGGATTGATTGGATCTCCTTGCAGTCCAAGGGACTCTCAAGAGTCTTCTCCAACACCACAGTTCAAAAGCATCAATTCTTCGGCGCTCAGCTTTCTTCACCGTCCAACTCTCACATCCATACATGACGACTGGAAAAACCATAGCCTTGACTAGACGGACCTTTGTTGGCAAAGTAATGTCTCTGCTTTTAAATATGCTATCTAGGTTCATTATTAAGGTTACCTATAATACCTATATCCCATGAATGCTGACAGAAGACAAACCAAACCTGTCTTCCAACATCCTTTGTCATTGCCTACTTACTTTGCTCATAAGAATCCTGAGTGAAGTTGTTCTAATGTTGAAAAAAAAAACCCCAAAGCAATGCACAAGCAAACAGTAAAGCTTCCAATGACTAACTAGGAAGTTATCTGCCAGAGGCAGTTATCAGCAAGCATCTTAATAAGATTCATGGCTGACAATAAATGCAAGCCATTGTGAACACCACCATTGTGTATATGAACATAATACATGCATATTTAACTTCTATTATATTTGAGAAGTCTGAAACAGTGGTGTAAAAAAATATGGAAATAATGTGATGGTTTTCCACACAAAGATTCAGAGACAAAAACTTTGTGCTTTCCAAAATGAGAAGAAGACGAGCTTAAGAAAATTTTTAAGAGTAGTACTAAATTATATCAAGATAATAGGTCAAGCTCCGGGGCTCTGACACAGATGCAAAAGCAGATGTGGAAATTGAAAGATATTAAAGTTCAGGAAGTCACCACCTGAGGTGGTTTCATGTAAGAAGCTGGACCATTTACAGAAGTAGGGATCCATTATACTCTCAAGCCAATTACACAGGTTATAGTTCTAGACAATTTTGCTATCACCTAGACATCTCTAACTAAATCAGCAGTTATTGTATTAGATTTGCCCAAACCACTGAATTAAAATAAAGAATCTGGGCATCTTTCCAATTGCGTGGGATTAGCCAGGTGATATTAATGGAAGAAAACATCCAATATGCCCAAAGATAAAATATCTAAAACACCTCAGTAGAGGGAGTATAAGATGGGAGTTTAAGTCAAACTGCATCACTTCTTATCTAGAAAGCATAATGTACATTAGCAGATAGTTGAAAAGGACCATACAAAGAATCATTAGGAACTACAAAGAATCATTTGAATTGATAACTTACACCCAAATATAGTAGAAAAATAATGCCTGCCTCCCATTTATACTATTCAGAGAATTAAATTCAGTTGCCTCTCAGCACTGTGAATGCCCACTTTTAACAGGAACAGTTATATCATGATGTTTTATTTTCCTTTCAAGATGGGTTAGTATGTGAACTTGTTAATTTTAAATTACTTTCAGATATCTAGTTTCCATACTATAAACAAATAAATCCAATAATGATTGCCTCTCTCAGTGACAATCATCTGTTAATTACTGAAAACTTCTTGATCTGAACTCTTAGGAACTGAAATTCTGAGAAAATGCTGACTTTATTTTTCCATAGCTCTAAAGGACTCATTAGTTCCTCCTACAACTTTAAAATATAGTGGGAGTAAACACACACATAGCACAAAGTGTGATGACTGCAAAACGTCTTTAAAGTGAAGTGAAACTGAAAGTTGCTCAGTTGTGTCCATCACTTTGCAACCCCATGGACTATGCAGTCCATGGAATTTTCCAGGCCAGAATACTGGAGTGGGTAGCCTTTTCCTTCCCAGGGATCTTCCCAACCCAGGGATCAAACCCAGGCCTCCTGCATTGCAGGCGAATTCTTTACCAGCTCAGCCAAGGAAGTCCAAGAATACTGGAGTGGGTAGCCTATACCTTTTCCAGGGGATCTTCCCAACTAAGGAATTGAACCTGGATTTCCTGTACTGCAGGTGGATTATTTACCAGGTGAGCTTTTAGCGAAGCCCAAAACATCTTTAAGATGCATATGATACAGTAAGATATTATTTTCTAAGATCTGTTAAAGTAAAATCTATTTGTTAGATACTCTTACATATATAATTTTTCCAAGCCTGACTCACAAAGAGCTGTGATGCAGTATATCTTATTCTTAAATGTATACCTTATACTTCACTTTCACACATTAAAAAATATAGAATAAAAAAAAATGAACACTACTTAAATCATTCATTATAGCAAAACAAATTACATTAAAATATCAAAGTGATATTACTTTAAAAAAAATTCTAGGTAGCAAAAGCTGAAACTGTGTATCTTGGTTTATTGAATCTAAACAATAGAGTTTCCCCTAAATTCTACTAGGATTTAGAGAAAATCATCCTTAATACTTGGTATATAGGATTTCTTTCCAATACTCTTCTTCTTTTTTCAGTGCTGGTGTTTCCATATGTTTATATATTACTACTATGAATACTTGTTACATTATATAACATGCATGTGCTTGTGTAAATATTAATAGGTATATGTGTATGTTCATATATGTATATGTGTTCATATATATATATATGTATATGTGTATATTCATATACATTCCCATAAAAACACAAGATTATAGTCTTGTATGATATAGTCTCTGGTGACTCAGATGGTAAAGAATCTGCCCGCAATGTAGGAGCTGCTGCTGCTGCTAAGTTGCCTCAGTCATGTCCGACTCTGTGCGACCCCATGGACTGCAGCCTATCAGCCTCCTCCGTCCATGAGATTTTCCAGGCAAGAGTACTGGACTGGGTCACCAGTGCCTTCTCCGGCAATGTAGGAGACCCAGGTTCAATTCCTGGTTTGGGAAGATCCCCCGGAGAAGGAAATGGAAACCCACTCCAGTATTCTTGCCTGGAGAATTCCATGGACAGAGGAGCCTGGCAGGCTACAGCCCATGGGGTTGCAAAGAGTCAGACACAACTTAGTGACCAACACACATGATATTTTTAAATGCTAAATGTTATTTCATGTCACAAGTAAGTTTTGAATTAGATTTTTTTAAATTAAAAAAGTCTTGGTGGTAATTGCTGCCTGGGGTGAGTAATAATTAGGTACAGGATGATGTGGAAAGGCAGACACTAAAATGTAGATAACTGCACACTGACATTTAATTCATTAAACTTCCTGAAATGCTGACCTAGGATCTCTTAACCATTATATTTTTGCTTTTTCTTAATTGATTTTAATTTTCATTTGATTTTATTTCTATTTTGTGCTATTTTGTAAGCTCTCTCAAATATTTTTTGACAATTTAACTTATTAATAACCCTAATAAGAAGTTAATGAACTGGAAAGTTAAGGATAATTATTTTCATCATTTATTCTCAAATTTATTTATGTATTTCTGAACATCTCTAATGCTCTCTCTCACTATAAGTATCCATGCAGTAACTTGATGATGTGTCTACAGAGCTGGGAGATGAGGTGACACGAATAAATGTTGTTGGTCTCTAGATTGTTTCAGGAGCCAGGATGCTGTAATGATTTTAATATTATACCCATCCCTGCTCACCTTTCCCTTTACCCCCACTCTCTTTCCTGATGACTATCTAGAAAGTCTTCATATACTTACAAGTGTAACTTCTTGCTGACATCAGACACAGAGAGCTAAATTTGTCATGAGCTAAAGACACCTTGATTCTTCAAAACATCATAGTCTTATTAGTTGCCAAATTACTTTATAACCAACTTCTGATTACTCAGAGGAGATTATCTGATTACTGAGCAGTTAAATAAGAGCACTTCCCTGTTCTCCACAGCTAATTTCTCCTCTAAGGGGGCTGGATCTGAGTAGCTAAAATAGGCAGCTGCCCAAGTGATATAATTTGAGATGAATGAGAAGAAAAAGTCATCTCAAACTTTTAACTCATTGTTCTCCATTCTCAGAGAGTCTATACGATCCTGGATTTCTTTGTGATCTTCGAGAACTCCTTTTAAAATTGAACTACCTCTGGTTGGGGAAACTTTTTTTTAACACTATGATCAAGGCTTATTACCAGTCTATGGAGGCTTCCATGCAAACTAGAGACTGGCTGTCTCAGCATGTGTATTTTAGGAAAAGGCATCTTTCTGACACAGTCCCTTGCCCACTCATATGGTGCCTTGTGCAGAGTACACTGTAGAACTGAACTCAGCAGCAAAACCTAAATGAACTAGACACAGAGCACTAGGAAAGGAGCAGTGAGAGTGTCCATGTGCTAACCCTGGGTTGCCCCAGTTCAGTTCAGTTCAGTCGCTCAGTCGTGTCTGACTCTTTGCGACCCCATGAATTGCAGCATGCCAGGCCTCTCTGTCCATCACCAACTCCCAGAGTCTACCCAAACCCATGTTCATCGAGTCGGTGATGCCATCCAACCATCTCATCCTCTGTCGTCCCCTTCTCCTCCTGCCCCCAATCCTACCCAGCATTAGGGTCTTTTCCAATGAGTCAACCCTTTGCATGAGGTGGCCAAAGTATTGGAGTTTCAGCTTCAACATCAGACCTTCCAATGAACACCCAGGATCGATCTGTTTTAGGATGGATTGATTGGATCTCCTTGCAGTCCAAGGGACTCTCAAGAGTCGTCTCCAACACCACAGTTCAAAAGCATCAATTCTGCGGCGCTCAGCTTTCTTCACCGTCCAACTCTCACATCCATACATGACCACTGGAAAAACCATAGCCTTGACTAGACGGACTTTTGTTGGCAAAGTAATGTCTCTGCTTTTAAATATGCCATCTAGGTTGGCCATAACCTTCCTTCCAAGGAGTAAGCGTCTTTTAATTTCATGGCTGCAGTCACCATCAGCAGTGATTCTGGAGCCCAAAAAAATAAAGTCTGACACTGTTTCCACTGTTTCCCCATCTATTTCCCATGGAGAGATGGGACCAGATGCCATGATCTTCGTTTTCTGAACGTTGAGCTTTAAGCCAACTTTTTCACTCTCCTCTTTCACCTTCATCAAGAGGCTCTTTAGTTCTTCTTCACTCTCTGCCATAAGGGTGGTGTCATCCACATATTTGAGGTTATTGATATTTCTCCCGGCAATCTTGATTCCAGCTTGTGTTTCTTCCAGCCCAGCGTTTCTCATGATGTACTCTGCATAGAAGTTAAATAAGCAGGGTGACAATATACAGCCTTGACGGACTCCTTTTCCTATTTGGAACCAGTCTGTTGTTCCATGTCCAGTTCGAACTGTTGCTTCCTGACCTGCATACAGGTTTCTCAAGAGACAGGTCAGATGGTCTGGTATTCCCATCTCTTTTAGAATTTTCCACAGTTTATTGTGATCCCCACAGTCAAAGGCTTTGGCATAGTCAATAAAACAGAAATAGATGTTTTTCTGGAACTATCTTGCTTTTTCGATGATCCAGCGGATATTGGCAATTTGATCTCTGGTTCCTCTGCCTTTTCTAAAACCAGCTTGAACATCTGGAAGTTCACGGTTCACATATTGCTGAAGCCTGGCTTGGAGAATTTTGAGCATTACTTTACTAGCATGTAATGAGTGCAATTGTGTGGTAGTTTGAGTATTCTTTGGCATTGCCTTTCTTTGGGATTGGAATGAAAACTGACCTCTTCCAGTCCTGTGACCACTGCTGAGTTTTCCAAATTTGCTGGCATATCAAGTGCAGCACTTTCACAGCATCACCTCTGAGGATTTGAAATAGCTCAACTGGAATTCCATCACCTCCACTAGCTTTGTTCATAGTGATGCTTTCTAAGGCCCACTTGACTTCATATTCCAGGATGTTTGGCTCTAGGCGAGTGATCACACCATCGTGATTATCTGGGTCGTGAAGATCTTTTTTGTACAGTTCTTCTGTGTATTCTTGCCACCTCTTCTTAATATCTTCTGCTTCTGTTAGGTCCATATCATTTCTGTCCTTTATCGAGCCTATCTTTGCATGAAATGTTCCTTTGGTATCTCTAATTTTCTTGAAGAGATCTCTAGTCTTTCCCAATCTGTTGTTTTCCTCTATTTCTTTGCACTGATCGCTGAGGAAGGCTTTCTTATCTCTCCTTGCTATTCTTTGGAACTCTGCTTTGAGATGGGAATATCTTTCCTTTTCGCCTTTGCTTTTGGCTTCTCTTCTCTTTCCAGCTATCTGTAAGGCCTCCTCAGACAGCCATTTTGCTTTTTTGCATTTCTTTTCCATGGGGATTTTCTTGATCTCTGTCTCCTGTACAGTGTCACGAACCTCTGTCCATAGTTCATCAGGCACTCTATCAGGTCTAGTCCCTTAAATCTATTTGTCACTTCCACTGTATACTCATAAGGGATTTGATCTAGGTCATACCTGAATGGTCTAGTGGTTTTCCCTACTTTCTTCAATTTAAGTCTGAATTTGGCAATAAGCAGTTCATGATCTGAGCCACAGTCTGCTCCTGGTCTTGTTTTTGCTGACTGTATAGAGCTTCTCCATCTTTGGCTGCAAAGAATATAATCAATCTGATTTCGGTGTCGCCCCAGTCATAGCCAAAAAAAAAAAGAACCTATAATAGCGTTTGTCTATTAAGTCTGTGCTTTATAATGCTGTTTTAGATACCTGAGTTGAGGCGATACTTTCATCTCCACTGATAATCAAAATTGACTACCTCTGGAAATACCGTGCAGGAAAATAGAACAAAGCAAAACAATAGTAAATACTTGGGTTTATATATCAACTATTATCATAAATATCATACATAGCATTAATACAATTTAATATTCTTTCATTTTAAAAGATTGAGAGCATTGCAATGTAATTAAGAACATTTGCAGTTTTTCTTAGCTGTCCTTTATGAATAGGTGGCTTTCTGGGCACCAGAAGGAAATTTTAACCTTTGGTATCTTCCAAAGCAAGTTAGCCTTCAAAGCCAGGCTGGTCATGATAGCAGTCCCACCATCATAGGTAATATGACACCAAAATGACTGAATCTGGGGAATTTGTTTTTTCAAATTGAAACCCCAGAATTGGGGTATGGTTGAAATGCTTTAGCTTCTTTAGGATTATCTCCGTGTTTCTCTTTAATCTCAGTGGATCTGCGCAGTGAAATGAAGTGAAGTGAAGTCGCTCAGTCGTGTTTGACTCTGCGACCCCATGGACTTTACAGTCCATGGAATTCTCCAGGCCAGAATACCCGAGTGGGTAGCCTTTCCCTTCTCCAGGGGATCTTCCCAACCCAGGGATCGGGATCTGCTCAGTATCTGTCACCTATTTGGGCCTCTGAATTTCTGTATGGCATGGCCTTGTGGTTAGTTTTGGCAAGTGTTTTTACACTGTCAATGTTTTTACAAACAGAGGAAAGAGGTAGCCTGCCAGCTCATTTTACTGCAGGTCTCTGTGCTGGCCTCAGCCTCATCTCTGTGACACAGGCACAGGCTAGATGGTGACAGTGGAAGGTCTTTATTTCCTCTGTCAGCGCCCAGAGAGTTTCAACCACACATGAAATAATGTCTTGTTTAAATAGCACTTAGACACGGTTCACATCGTTTTCAAAATGTTCTACCCGCATCATTCCTACATTTAAGGGAAATGTTGGACCTGATAACAGAGGAGAGGAAAAGTAAATTTCAATAACATTTCATTGGAAGCTGAATTCCCAGCTGGGAGCTGAATTTACAATACAAGAAAGCAGAAAGTAAATATACTGAAGTGAGGCTTTCTGAGCAGTTTCCTCTGCTTTTTCAAATAGCTTAATTGAAGTCCTACCAAGATAGAAACAATCACTTAGCAAGCCACATTTGAAAGGCATTTAATGGAGCAGCTCAATTCCTAGTGGAACTAACTTTTTAAAATAAAAGAGCAATAACTAAGAATTATTATGGATGGATAACAAAATTGTATTCTCATATAGCTGCTTATTTCCTCACATTTTGATGAAATATAGATAGCTCAGAATTTCAGGGTAGAAGACTCTACAAAGTCTATCTCTGCTTCAGGCTAAGAATTCCTTAGGGGCAGGGTTCTTGAGTCTCAATATTCTCTACTCTCTGAACCTAATGCTTGCCGACACTCTAACACATAGTAAGTACTTATAGATTTAAAAATATATACATTTTAAAATTTATTAAATAAATTCATATATTTAATAAAATAAAAAATATATGTTAGACTTACTACATTTTGAAAATGAAAATCAATTGAGGTGGAGTACAGAACTGATAATACTCAACACATATAACATGAATATTCATTTCGTGGTATATTTAATGATTATAATGTATAGGTCTTGGTTAGCTGATCATTTTCTGAGAGAAGTCATTCAAGAGAATGGGACTGTTGGGAGAGACTGAAACAATCTGTAATCACCAATTATGGTTATGATTTTTCTCATTTCCTTAAGATTTCACTGCATATTGATGATCTATGTCCTTTCTAGGCACTGCTACTGCTGCTACTGCTAAGTTGCTCCAGTCGTGTCCGACTCTGTGTGACCCCATAGACGGCAGCCCAACAGGCTCCCTCGTTCCTGGGATCCTCCAGGCAAGAACACTGGAGTGGGGTGCCATTGCCTCCTCCTTCTAGGCACTATAGGGATACAAAGATAGATAACACAGAATTCCATAGAGAATATTTTCAGAAAAATGATTGCAAATATTATACATGAAGCATATACATACACATTTTTGACACTTGTCTGTGGCGTAAGCCAGGATCTTTGCCATGAGCTGGATGATCTAGCTGGAATCATATATTATCTCTAAGGCTTGTTCCACACGCACCACTCCCCCCCAGGAAAAGAATAAATAGCATCACAGTCTCCTTTAGATTATTCTATATATTCTATGTTATCCTAGAATACTCTTTTTGATGTCCAGTCCCTAAGGAGCTTCCCTTGTGGCTCAGTTGGTAAAGAATCCGCCCGCAATGCAGGAGACCTGGGTTCAGTCCCTGGGTTGGGAAGATCCCCTGAAGAAGGGAAAGGCTACCCACTCCAGTATTCTGGCCTGGAGAATTCCATGGACTGTATAGTTTATGGGGCACAAAGAGTTGGACACGACTGAGCGACTTCACTCAGTCACTAAGTCGTGTCCAACTCTTTGTGATTCCATGAGCTATAGCACACCAGGATCCCCTGTCCTCCACTATCTCCTAGAATTTGCTCAATTCATGTCCATCGAGTCACTGAGGTTATCTAAGCATCTCATCCTCTGTGGCCCTCTTCTCCTTTTGCCTTCAATCTTTCCCAGCATCAGGGTCTTTTCCAATGAGTTGGCTCTTCCAATCACGTGGCTAAAGTATTGGATCTTCAGCTTCAGCATTAGTCCTTCCAATGAATATTCAGGATTGATTTCCTTTAAGTTTGACTGGTTTGAGCTCCTTGAAGTCCACGGGACTCTCAAGAGCCTTCTCCAACACCACAATTCAAAAGCATCATTCTTCGGCACTCAGCCTTCTTTATGGTCCAACTCTCACATTTGTACATATCTAATGGAAAAACTGCAGCTTTGGCTATATGGACTTTTGTCGCAAAATGATGTCTCCGTTTTGCAATACGCTGTCTAGGTTCATCATAGCTTTCCTTTCTAAGAGTAAGAGTCTTTTAATTTCATGGCAGCAGTATCATCTGCAGTGATTTGGGAGCACAAGAAAATAACATATGTCACAGCTTCCACTTTTTTCCCTACTATTTGCCATGAAGTGAAGGGACTGGATGGCATGATCTTAGTTTTTTGAATGCTGAGTTTCAAGCTAGCTTTTTCATTCTCCTCTTTCACTCTCATCAAGAGGCTCTACCCTATGCCTGATATTTTTTTCTCTTTATCTTTCATACAATTGCCCCTGTATTTCAGCTACATTTGATATCACTGGCATTCTACTGTTCCTTGAATCTGCTCTTCCTTGGTGAGTTATCCTACCTAGTACCTGCTATTGCCCTATCCTGGTGTTTGTTTTCTCTATCCTTTTGGAATGACTCCTCTTTTATCACTTTCCCCGTGTCTTCAGAGATGCTAACACTCAACTCTGACTCTCCATGATTCTACCAGTTTTTAAGGAACTGTCTTCCTTAAAAATGCTACTTAGTCCCACATAACACCTTTGTGCTAATCACGTTTACCTTTCCCCTTAGACCACCCTTGATTAAACTAGCCTCCACTGATTACTATCTCTTTTGAACTCTAACAGCACATACTGACAATTCTACACATTGAAAACTCAATTATATATAGCATTCTGTGCTATTACATATATTTTAAGTTCCTATCCCCACATGGACTGTCAGATTCTCATGTCTAGAGACCAAGTTTTACATCCCCACTTTATGTTTAGCATTTGGTGAGTGAGGCACCACAGAACCCCCTTAGTAAATCATTCAGTGGGTAACAGACTTAAACCTCTGAGGTTGTAAATCTGACACTTCTGACACATACTAAATACTTGGAATTAGCCTGCCTTGTTTTCTGCCTTTATAAGGCCTTGGATGGTAACCTTTCAACATCATAGTCAAGGGTTTGGGAAGCCAGTTTAGTTTGTATAATCCTGTGTGTGTGTGTGTGTGTGTGTGTGTGTGTGTGTGTGTGTGTGTGTGTGTGTGTGTGTGTGTGTGTGTGTGTGTGTGTGTGTGTGTGTGTGTGTGTGTGTGTGTGTGTGTGTGTGTGTGCGCGCGCGCGCGCGCGCACGCTCCGTCACTCAGTTGTGCCTGACTCTCCGTTACTCCATGGACTGTAGGCCACTAGGCTCCTCTGTGCACGGAATTTTCCAGGCAAGCATACTGGAGTGGGTTGCCATTTCCTACTCGAGGGGATCTTACCATTCCAAGGATTGAACGCCCATCACTTGTGTCTCCTGTACTGTTTGGAGTGAGTTCACAGCACTGAAATTCTTTTTAAAATTTCTCCAGAACATTTTAATGAGAACCACACTAGCTTATTGAGCTTTCCTGGTAGCTCAGATGGTAAAGAACCTGCCTGCGATGTGGGAGACCTGGGTTCATGAGACCTACAGTCCATGGGGATCGCATAGAATCAGTCACAACTGAGTAAATAAGCACACTAGCTTACAATTTCCAGGCTTATTTCATGAGAATTTAAAAAATAATACAGAGTTGTAGTTTGAAACTACACATGCAAAAAAACAATTACAAATCATTATGCCTAGGTTTCAAACTTAGCAAATATTTTAATAGCTACCTTAAAAATCACTTAAAATATATGTGTTAAAACATAAGTATAATTTAAAAACCAAAGAATAACTTAAACTCATGTATCTGCTTTATAAAGCTTACTATTTCAATTGGAATTTCTGAGTAGTAACTTTACTGAACAGCTTTTGGAATACTATACTTTACCAAGCTGGATTTAGAAGAGGCAGAGGAATCAGAGATCAAATTGCCAACATCCGTTGGCTCATAAGGAAAGTAAGACAATTCCAGAAAAAACATCTACTTCTGCTTCATTTATTACACCAAAGCCTTTTACTGTGTGGATTACAACAAACTGGAAAATTCTTTTAAAGAGATGGGAATGCCAGACCACCTTACCTGCCTCACGAGAAACCTATATGCAGGTCAAAAAGAAATAGTAGAACCAAACATGGAACTACAGACTGATTCACAATTAGGAAAGGAGTGCGTCCAAGGCTGCATATTGTCACCATTTTATTTAACTTATATGCAGAGTACATCACACAAAATGCTGGGCTGAATGAATCACAAGCTGGAATCAAGATCATTGGGAGAAATATAAATAACTTCATATATGTAGATGACACCACCCTTATGGCAGAAAGTGAAGAGGAACTAAAGAGCCTCTCAATGAAAGTGAAAGAGGAGAGTGAAAAAATTGGCTTAAAACTCAACATTCAAAAAACAAAGACTATGGCCTCCAGTCCCATCATGTCATGACATATAGACGGGGAAACAATGGAAACAGTGAAAGACTTTATTTTCTTTGGCTCCAAAATCACTAAGGATGGTGAATGCAGCCATGAAATTAAAAGACACTTGCTCCTTGGAAGAAAAGCTGTGACAAACCTAGACATAGTATTAAAAAGCAGACACATCACTTGCTGACAAAAGTCTGTATAGTCAAAGCTATAGTTTTTCCAGTAGTCATGTATGGATGTGAGAGTGCAACCATAAAGAAGGCTGAGCATCGAAGAATTGATGTTGTTGCATTATGGTGCTGGAGAAGACTCTTGAGAATCCCTTGGAGCACAAGGAGATCAAACCAGTCAATCTTAAAGGAAATCAACCTTGAATATTCATTGGGAGGACTGATTCTGAAGCTGAAGCTCCAATACTTTGGTCACCTGATAGCAAGAGCCGACTCATTGGAAAAGACCCTGATGCTGGGAAAAATTGGAGGCAGGAAGAGAAGGAGACAACAGAGGATAAGATGGCTGGATGGCATCACTGACTCAGTGGACACGATTTGAGCAAGCTCCAGGAGATGGTGAAAGACAGGGAAACCTGGCGTGCTGCAGTCCATGAAGTCACAAAGAGTTGGGCATGACTGAGTGACTGAACAATGATAACCCTTTACCAGTAGTTGGCACTAGTAATTTCTGTATTAATTTAAACAGTAACTAAATTGCACACCCTTTAATGGAATATATTTTATGTATATCTCCATTAAGGCACCATTGTAAGCTTCAGCTTGTGAAATTCATTTCTAATTTATCTGTATGTGTTTCATTTAAGTGCTCTTTAATTACCAGAATGCTTAGCATATTGCATACTGAAACTATGGATAGAATTAATGTCACAATAAAGATTTTCTGCTTTAATCCTTAATTAGTTCACTGAACTCACATCCATTTAATATCAGTGACTAGAATTTTATTAATGATAGTATTGTTTGCAAAGCAGAAGCAATGCAAACCACTAAATTCCCTCAAAGAGCAATATCAAATTAATGTTATGATTTGCGAGAAATAACTTTAATGTTAAATTAAAATACATTTTATATTCATAACGTTTAGGTTTCCTCTAACTTTAACTAAAGATCTGTGTTAATCTAATTCCACAGTACACTACAATTTAAAATATATAACTTTGAGTTTTAGTCTAAACAATCTAGCTAATTAAAAGTTAATTCAGTCTCCTTCTGCTCCTCCTCCTCATATTCTTCTCTGAAAACCACCACTTGAATTTGAAAATAATAATAATTTATACCAGAAAATATCCATCTATACGATTTTCTTTTACCAAAAATCATGAAAGATACCAACTAACACTAATTCTGGCCTCCTTCTATTGCTATAGTGTGCTGGCATCTAGATTAAAACTGTTTGGAGTTCCATGTTTGATAAAATACTAGGTAAGAGTTTGTACTGTGATACTTAACCTCAGGCAAGCCAATTCAGCAAATATGCTTTTGGCTGATTTCAGCCCAATAAATAACTCACTTCTTGGGAAAAATTAAAAAGTCATGTCAAGATAGCAGATTCATACATAAGGATGCCTTTTTCCCTTCGTCTTATTGTTTTGTTTTTAAATTGGGCTGGGACAGTATACTAAAAAGGAAGCTTTGAGATCTGAAATATCTCTTTTAGAGACATATAGCCAATTAGCCATGAAAATACTGCAGATCACTAATTGAGATTGTGGAGCTAGCCTTATTATCTTCCTACAAAGTTCCTTATATGCTGGGAAATGCTTTCCTCAGCTTGTTAAGAGAGCATAAGCAAGATATAAATGTATAAAGTTTCTCTTGTTCTCAGGGGTTCTGTGTAGTTTATTTCAGGAATGATTAAAACTTGAATGGTAGCAAACTAAAGAGTGATGCTGAAGTCCATTTTCATCCAGCAACTTAAACTTGGTCATTTTGTTGTCAGAGTCATTCTGATACTCCTTTTCCCTCTTCAGAACACATGCAATAAAAATGGCAGGTTTTTTTTTTTTTTTTTTTCCATTTTGTGGGAGAAAAACAGAGTTTTTGTTATAGTATGACTCACTTCAGTTTCTTACCCCTAAATTCCTGCTTTTCCTGGTGTTCTGCAATCAGACATATCATTACTACTCTTCTGTGCAGTGATCTATCAAGCATTTTGCAACTTATTCCTCTTAGGAAATATGTCCTGCTACTTGTCACTATCTACTCTTAAGAGAGCAAAGATGTTAGTAAAAGATCACTTATTTCTAAAAAAGTTCTCTCTGGTTCAACCACTTAACTGAAGAGTAAAGGTACCTCAGTAAAAGTCACAATCCTGAGGTACACTGGTTTTCAATCTTTAGTGCACATGATAAACACCTGGCAGTAGGATTATGAAATTTAGGTGATAAAAATACAGGAAACACAGTTCAGTTTGAATTTCAGACAAATAACAAATATTTTTTTTTTTTAGTATAGTGACGTCCCAAGCAACATCAGGGACATTTTTATGCTAAAAAACCTTTGTGGGTTATCTGATATTCAAATTCAACTGTGCATCCTCCATTTTATCTACTTGGAGGGCTTGTTAAAACACAGATTTCTGGTGCTACCCTCAAAATTTCTAATGCAGTAGAACATGGCCAAACAATTTTCTTACAGGCTCCCAGGTGATACTAACACTGCCAGTCTAGGGACCTCAGTTTTGAATACAAGAGCATAATGCATAAGAGTTTAAGCTTGCAAGAGAAACTGCTGTTTGAATCACAGGTCTGCTGCTTAAAAACATATAACCTAACTTATTTACCTGAGGACCATAAACCATGGTCTCCCCACTGAAAAAAAAAGGAAAATATTAATAAAATTAATACTGATGACATGTAATAATTCAAAGTGCTCAGCAAAATACAAAGTGCTCAGTAAAGGTTATGTTACAATGTCTTAATATAGGAAAAAGTTTGAGTTGAGTTCTGCTCTTCCACAAATTGTGTTATAGAAGAGTAGAACCATAGCAAGTTACTGGCTTTTTGACACAAGGAAAACTGGAGAACACAGTTTACTTCAAAAGAGCCCAGCATTTTAAGACTTCTAAAAGACTTAAAAACATGAATAAAGGAAGTAAAACTACAAGAGAAGCATTTTTCAGACTTATGTGACAACGGAACAATATCCTCTCCAGCACAAGGAAGTAATTTAAACACATATTTTTCCATGATAAATCACTTTAGGAAATATTGCTTCACAGGGCATCTAAATACAAAATGACATAATTACAAATGGAGATTGTGTTTGCTACAAAGAAAAAAAATGCCTTTCAATTATTGCTGATATCTAGCAGACTTTGGCTGAGAATACAGTATATTCATTCTTCATTTATTGAACATCTAAATTGTATATGGAGAATTATGTGCTATAATGATACAAGGAAGAGTTATATAAGAAATATTGCCCATAAACAGCTCACAAGCTGGCACTTAAAATATTTAGCAATGGGTACTGACCTTAATGTTTCTCTTACTGTGATTAAACTTTAGACAGGTTTCCTTCTGACTTTAGCTCCCTGACCTTTTTCAGCATTTACTTTAGAAAACTTGCAATTGTAAAGTCTTTCTTTTCTCCAGGAGATGTAAGTGTTCTACAATCCAGAAACGTCCTTTGCAAGGATATGGAGTCATCCCTTTAAAATATAATCACAAAAGTAGATATTGCCCCTATCTCCCAGTCTCTATGGGAGAATAGGAGTCTAAATTTATTAAGTAACAATTAGCAAACACAGAGATTGAACATCGACATTTTAGGAATCAGTGAACTAAAATGGACCAGAACAGGTGAATTTAATTCAGATGGCCATTATATCTACTAGTGTGGGCAAGAAATGGAAGTAGAAGAAGAAGCAACAGAGTAGCCCTCACAGTCAACAAAGAGTCTGAAATGAAGTACTTGGGCAAAAACTCAAAAATGACGAATGATTCTCTTAATTTCCAAGGCAAACCATTCAATATCACAATAATCCAACTTTATGCCTTGACCAGTAATACTGAAGAAGCTGAAATTGAACGGTTCAATGGAGACCTACAAGACTTTGTGAGAACTAACACCCCTCAAAATTGTCCTTTTCATCATAGGGGCTGGAATGCAAAGGTATGAAGTCAAAAGATACCAGAAGTAACAGGCAAATTTGTCCTTGGAATACAAAATGAAGCAGGGCAAAGGCTAACAGAGTTTTGCCAAGAGAATACACTGGTCATGGCAAACACCCTCTTCCAACAACACAAGAAAAGACTCTAAACATGGACATCACCAGATGGTCAATACAAATATCAGATTGATTATAATCTTTGCAGCCAAAGATGGAGAAGCTCTATACAGTCAGCAAAAACAAGACTGGGAGCTGACTGTGGCTCAGATCATGAACTCCTTATTGCCAAAGTCAGGCTTAAATTGAAGAAAGTAGGGAAAACCACTAGACCATTCAGGTATGACCTAAATCAAATCCCTTATGATTATACAGTGGAAGTGAGAAATAGATTCAAGGGATTCGATCTGATAGACAGAGTCCCTGATGAACTATGGATGGAGGTTCATGACATTGTATAGGAGGCAGTGATCAAAAGATTCCCCAAGAAAAAGAAATGCAAAAAGGCAAAATGGTTGTCCGAGGAGGACTTACGAATAGCTGAGAAAAGAAGAGAAACTAAAGGCAAAGGAGAAAAGGAAAGATATAAACATCTAAATGCAGAGTTTCAAAGAAGAGCAAAAAGAGTTAAGAAAGGTTTCCTCAGTGATCAATGCAATGAAATAGAGGAAAACAAGAGAATGGGAAAGACTAGAGATCTCTTCAAGATCCAACCAGTTTCTTCAGTTTCTCCTGAGTTGTATCCTTATTTTTAAAAAATGCCCCTTGTTTGTTGTTGTTCAGTCACTCAGTAGTGTCCGACTCTTGGTGATGCTATGGACTGCAGCACGCCAGGCTTCCCTGTCCTTTACCATCTCCTGGACCTTGCTCAAACTCACGTCCATTGAGCCCATAATGCCATCCAACCATCTTCTCCTTGGTCATAGTTTACTTCTAGTACTGACAAACGGTAATCCTGTTTTGAATGTCTTCCATGGATTGAACTCTTTAGTCAGGTTTATTCTCTAACTCGACCAAGACATTTCTTTCTGAAGAAACCAAAGCCCTATGCCTTTTTTTTATTTCTGTCTATTGACCAAAGTAACAATTAAACCCCACACTGTTACTACTAAGCAGGAGAAACATATTGCAACCTGGGCAGAGCTACCAGAGGGATTATATACTAATATTTCTTACTGCAAACCAAGCTACCTCCTCCTGAAAGGTCAGAATTGTTTGTCAAAAGTGATTTATTTTAGAACAGTATTGTGCTCCATCAGGGCATCTGCTTTTCTCACTGAATAAATCAATAGCCCTCTCAAACCAAAAACCACATTTGATTCAACCTCTTCAGTTTGAAAAACATGAAATTGACATTTACTGTAACACAAAATTTACAATGGTTGGGGCTTAATTTAATTAGTCACAGCACTGAATTTTAATGAGCAAGTCTTAGAAGGCACTGAATTAAACTTTACTAAAGAGTACCAGATGTATACTAATGGTATCAAATAAATATTACTGGGATCACAATGAAAATGATGATATTAAATGAGTATGTTTCTATCTGTAATCTGGAATTTAAAGAAATTTAGGAGAAAGTTATGATTTTTTTTTTTTTTTTTTGGCATGGCCTTCTCTGGTGATTCAGAGGGTAAAGAATCTACCTGCAATGTGAGAGACCCAGGTTCGATCCCTGGGTTGGGAAGATCCCCTGCAGAAGGAAATGGCAACACATTCCAGCATTATTGCCTGGAGAATTCCATGGATAGAGTAGCCTGATGGGCTACTGTCCACGGGATCACAAAGAGTTGGACATGACTGAGTGACTAACAGTTACTAACCAAGACTGAGTAATTTCTATAGTCTTAGTATATGGCTACATGGTGTAGGATGTTCAGCAACAGAATAACCTTTAGTCCCTGCTTTCAAAGCATAGTTTGTAAGATACATTTACACCTGTGAATACTTAAATAATAACTAGGAGAGAGGACCTAGAGGAGACTTCCTGAGACTATTCAGAACTAATTTAGTCTTTTAGAAATATTTGTAAAGGAGAATTGAAGGGCAAACAAAGATAAACTGGGAAAAGGGAAGTATGACAGTTGGGAGAATAGTTGAAAACCAGGTAATGAAATTAAGATTGTGTCTTGGGAGGACTATAGATGATATAAACATACTTGCAGACAAACAATGTAATCTAGGTTGTAAGAGGCATCAGAAAACCATTGTAAAGGGAAAGAAACAGATGAGAGACATGTTTTAGGAAATTTTTCCATACAGAATGGTTTGGAACAAAAAGTTATAAGGAAGTAGGAAGACTTCTTGGGAAGCTGATAAAGCAATACAATTTTCTTTAATACAGCCAATGGTGCTAAAAGGTGATTCAAGAAGATATAATGAAGAATGAAAATAAGGTTTGGATGTGGAATGGTTTTCCAAGGCAACATGCCCTAAATGATGTTTCAAATAAGTGACATGTCTGTCTAGAAATGTATACTTGGGAGCTACCTACATAGAGATGACAAGCAGAAAATGAAGTGCATAAGCTAAAGAAGTCAGTGTGTCCTGACCATGAAAATGATGATAGCTGAGGATAAGGAGTAGATAACAGTTCAAGAAGGTAAATGATCAGGGACTACATGCAACTTCTGCAATAGTGGTTCTTAAACTTTAGTGTGCATGAAAACCACTTGGGGGCTGCTTCATAATGCAGAATCATTAGAGGTAGGGCTGAAGATAGAAATGTGAATACTGAACAGAAGCCTCCAGGTGAGGTTACTGCAGGTGATGCTGAGGCCACAATGGGACATACCCTATAAGAGACATGCAGTGTAATAAAAAAAATTCTGTCTTTAGTAATACAACTTTAGGTTGCTTTGATATCTGAAAAGTGGTCTTCATATTTTCTTTGCATTCTGTTTCATGCTACTATTATACATTAAAACAAAACAAAACAAAACAAAATCAGAAACACTGAAATCTGAAAGTGGGTAAAAGTATGTAATATCAAGAAGCAGGGCATAAAAATGACTGCTGATTCATCACTGCAGATTAAGATGTGGACTACTTTTCTGTAGAAGTCTTTCTAAGTATCTTGGATAAAACAAACTTTTAGAAAAAGCAAGTTTGCTTTTATTGCCACAATGTATCAGAATACCTTATGTGTTTCTAGTGTAAGTATTCAATAGACCTATGGCAGTATCACTTAAGTTAGTCCTGTTATCGGCAAGCTTTATGTACTACAGTAATCTATAACAAGAAATAGAGTTAGAGAGTGTCTAAAGTTTGAATGAATATTTAAAACATAAGCAGTTTCCCCACTTTCAATTCAAGATTATACTATATATATAATTTTTATCATTCCTGTGAGATATCTATTTTTTCATGATTCCTCCCAATTATTTCTACTATAAATCTTTTGATGGATGCATTTTATCAATGCAGAAAATTAGGAATCTATGTGAATAAAGGGATCACTGAATCCTTTTCTCTAGAATGAAATGACTAATAAAATTTTCAGATATATTTAGTACAATTAATTACTCAGAAAACTTTGTGTGAAAATTTCCAAGTTCAATAGCATTAGTCTCATTAAGTAACTTTTATTTTATCAGGAATATACAGTGCCTGTGAAGCACTGTAAAACCTTACAACTTCAGTTCCCTTTGGTGGCAGAACCTTCAAAGTGAAACTGTCAGCAGCTCTGGAGAGAGCTGTGGACTTGCCTGTGTTTATAACCTTGAGATGAGAACAAATACAAATGGCTCATTCCTAGGTATTGAGACAGGTTTAGAAATAGCTTCTCACTGACATACTTAGGGCAAATAACTACTGCTGAAGATGGAGAATGATGCTGATTTTATATCATCAACTTTTTTCAACACAGTAAAAAGCAAGTTTAAAAGTTACTTCACTGAAGCTTAAGAAGCATGTATTAAAGAGCCTGACATGAATAGTAATTTTGAAATTAATGTATCACAATACATTTCTTAGGAGAAGACATAGCAAACAAAAAAATCTGAGCAAAGAATAAAAGAAGACAGTGTAAGAGATAAAAGATAAAGAGGAGAGCCCTGAACCCCCAGTTCATCAGCAGTGTCCCTTAGGCAGAAGGAAATAACTGGGCACAGCGACCTGGGGGTATTCAGAAAGATGGTCTTATATAGATAAAGGTTTTATTTTGAGTTTCTTTCAAAACCAGGAATATTTCAAAAGTCCAAAAATTTAAGTGAATGACAGAAGTTTAAAGATTAGTTAAGCAATAGAACCAGGACTTAATTCCAAACTTCTGACTCTATTTTTTTTTTTTTTGTATATTACACTTTACAAATTCAGAGTTTAAATCCGGGAAGAACAAAAGTGAATCATAGATTACTGCATGATAGGAGATATACGTTTGAAAGAATCCCAGATGTGATCAAATGGCTGAACATGTTCTACTTTCTGTAACATGAAGCTTAAATATGACATCGACTTTTGTAATCCCAGTGTAATACAGCCTCTGAAATATAATAATGTGTGCTTTTGCTTCTGAACCTTGAAGCTAAGAAATATGTAGGATTATATATCCCGCAGGGTTAAGATATTTTAATAATCCAACAGGATAGGATTTTACTTTAAACTCTTTCTAAGCTACAGATTTTAAAAGTCATTTGGAAGTGTAAACATCAATGAGATACACATAAATGCATTAAATAATATAGCCATTTTTTAAACCATAAATCCTTAAGTTTTAACTTTCTCAAACAACAACAAAGCAGAAAGCATCCTTGGAGTGGTCAAGAGATGATTATGATTTGTTTATTTATTTGTATAATAGCTATTTCTATTTAGCTACCTAATAGCCTTTACCCAATTCCACTGGTTCCTCTTTATTGTTATTCTTAATAGGATCTAGATTTTGTTCACCTTGTTGGGAGGGGCTCTTATCCTTCATGGAAGATGGGCCTCAGCACCAATCATAACTGGCTAAATACAATCATGGTGGTCAAATTACTTTTACTGCTGACTGGGTCAGGTAGAGCATGTGCTATGAAGGCCAATAAGGTATAAAAGGAAGTCAGTCAGGAAGCTCTGGCAAAGTTTCTTTTCTCTTAAAAGATAATGATAAAGGAATTGAGTTTTTAATGTAATGATATATATCTGGATTCATTATTATGTATTAAAATAAATATACTCATTGTTTAAATCACTTTTAGTTGGCTCTTCTATTACTGGAAGTCACGATTGCTGATATAATTTGTCTCTGAGTATTTATATCTTATAACAGGGTCAACTCCAGGGGAAGCAGTAGATTGACACAGGACAGATTAGTCTTTACCAACCTCCTCTATGGTAGGTAAGACTCCACCATATGTGTGTTAGTTGCTTAGAGGTGTCTGACTCTTTGCAACCCCATAGACTGTAGCCCACCAGGCTCCTCTGTCCATGGGATTCTCCTCCAAGCAAGAATACTGGAGTGGGTTGCCATTTCCTTCTCCAAAAGGAAGCATAAAAAGAAAGAAAGTGAAGTCTCTCAGTCATGTCTGACTCTTTGCAACCCCATGGACTGTAGCCTACCATGCTCCTCCATCCATGGAATTTTCCAAGCAAGAGTACTGGAGTACTCTTCATTTCCTTCATTTTCTTCATTTCCTTCTCCAACTCCACCATGTAAGTCCAACTTATTTTTATCGATCAACCTGCAACTCTTACCGAACATTTACAAATGGATGTCCATGTGTAAAACAAACAAACAAATAACTATAAGGTATTGCCTCTGCTCTCAAGTAGTTTTTAATATGTACTCCAAATGGTTTGACATGGCCCTAGACACCCCGCTAGATCACACACTTTTAATAACGCCTCCAAATTAATTCCTGAGAACTCCCTCCTTTTCTCTCCCTCCCTCCTTCCATCCCTCTCTCCATGTTTTCTTCCTCCCTCCCTCTCTCTATTAGAAAACTGGTGATTGATGCAATGAGTTAAGTCATAATGAAAGTATTATTCCTATTAAAATAGTTTTAATTATTTCATTTCAATAGGTTATCTTTAAGAACTTAGTTCTGATTTAAGAATATCAGTAGTTCCAATTAGTGTTCAATTGCATTTTATGGCATTTTTCCAGGTAATAATCATCTACAATATACATCTAAATAATTTACATACAGGAAAATATGCGCTTATCCTCTGAGCATGGTCCCTGTTTTTAATTTAAAGTACAGTAAGTGTCCTGGAAGATAAAGAATCTTATTCATGGGCAACAGGGAACATTCTCTTTGCATCTGTACTTAGTTATTACATTTTTATAGAAGATTTCTGTATACATCTGTATGGGCTGAATTTTTATGAGTGTATATCCATATATCATTTATATATTTTCAAATAATAATCTAAGATCTGACCAGGGATTTGAGTGGGAGAGAAAAGTTGAGAAAGAAGTCATTTTCTGGCAAGAATCTCTACTGTTTCCATAATAGAACTTCTGCATATTGTGAGAGACATTGGCCATGAGATCTAAGTGCACATGTAAAACATGAACACAATAATAAAAAGTGCACTGCCTTTCTCTAATTTTATTAAATTGTATTTTAAACAAAATTAATTATCTGGAACAATTTAAATGACAAAAATATTTATTTAAATTAACTTTTATACGACAAAAAAGACAAAAAGAACTAGAATAAACCCCACGCTAAATATCTTGATTTTCATAAATTTAACTTACCTTTACATAATGTAATATTAAATTTTTATTTGCAATTCCCACTTAATAAAAAAATCAGATGAAGTAGTAAAACAGCAAAGGAAGATTGTTCTATATACCAGTCAGAGAAATATAACTGATAGGGCACAAAAACAAATCTCTGAATCCTTTAACTCACACCATGAAAAATAAACTATTTCCAAATGCATATTTTCACTTGTTTATATTACAGTGACTTTAACAACTCTATCTTCCACTACACATATTGACACTGTTATATGTTTAAAAGTTTCTTCTCTTTAGACCTTCTATTTTAAATTGCCTAATCTACTGGATTAGTAATAATTTGTCAAGACCAAGAAGAAGAAAATACAATAATATAGTGCTGTTAAAGCAGGAAAAGAATACCTCTTGATAAGATGAATTCTATCCATGTAAGAAAATTATACTACATATAAAATATATGTACACTGAATTGCTTTCAGCTGTAACTTTTGCAAGGTGACCTATTGTTTATTAAACTAATTAAGAGTCCAGTTTAAATATTAATCATTAAAACAGCAGCACTTTCATTTTATAATAATATAATAAAAACATCATTTGATTTTTAAAATGGCAACCAAAGACATTTTTTTTAAAGTATTCTTCTCAAGTTTTCAAATCTGACTTTTGTTCAAAAGAGTACTCATACTTATTGTGCATGTCTGCTATTGTTATCCACATCCAAGTTTTTAAAACTTTTTATCAGACTCTGATATGCCTGAGAAAAAACTACTCAGTCCACATCTAATACTTATGTCTGATTTGAAACAGTCTTCAAATACCTTGTCAGAATTTGCCAGTGTATTGCTTTAGGCAACAAGCTCCTCACAATGCTCCACAGGGCTACAGGAGGAAGCGTTTTCTATCAAATGCAGCACCTTCCCTTTTTCTTATCTTCAGACAAGTGGAGGCCTAAAATCTAGAGTCTACAGCTTAATGTGGATAGCACTACATTTTACTGACTGTAAAGAGCAGTGCACTCACAAGCTAGCTTCTATATGCTTTTGTTTTGTAATTAAGGGCAGAAGTAACATCAAAAAGAATGATCACTGATACTCTCCTAGAGAGGTTATTGTTTTGAGAATGTTCTTTAAACTTCTCAACTTGGATTTGATAATCACATAAGATACATCAAGAGCCACAGAATGGGGTTAAACTAAAATAATGTATTTATTCCATCAATCAAAAATATTTACTGAGCATCAGTTATAGATCAGGCAGAGGAAATTAAAAAAAAAATGTCTAGGAGAGTCAGAGTCTTCTGACTTAAGCAAATCTAGTAGGGAAGATAGTTAAGTTAAACTACCGAGGTGATCTTGTTGAAGCAATGGTGGCAGCAGCTAACTTAACTGGGATGAGAAGTAAGGAAACGCCTCTAGGAGGAAATGGCATGCATTTAATCAAGACTCCAGAAGTCAGGGGAAGAGGTGTTTTGAGGTTTTGTTCAGATGTGGTTGGTATGAGCACATTAAATGGAAGAGCAAATGGAACCAGTACACATAAAGTGGGCTTCCAAGGTGGCACTAGTGGTAAAGAATCCCCCAGCAAATGCAGAAGATGCAACAGATGCAGGTTCAATCCCTGGGTTGGAAAGATCCCCAGGAGGAGGGCATGGCAACCCAGTCCACTACTCTTGCCTGGAGAAACCCATGGACAGAGGAGCCTGGCAGGCCACAGTCAAAGGGGTCACAAAGAGACAGACAAGACTGAGCACACACACATACACACACACACACACACACAAGTATCATATTTAATGTATGCTAGGAGTCATATATTTATCATCTCATTTAATTCTCATAACCAACCATTATGAATTGGATGGCATTTCCATTTAATAGAAGAGGAAATAAAGGTTCAGTGAGTCTTGATAAAGGACCCAAGTTCATTCAGCAGTTAAACAGCAAAGCCAGTGGTTTAAATCAGGTATATCAGACCCCAAGGCTCTTGCCCTCCTCATCATGCACAATTTCTGCTATTCCAAGAAGGAAAGAGGGAAGGAAGGAATGTAGGGTAAAAAAGAAAAAAAAACACAATGATATAAGTCAACAGAATAGAACTTATACTCTAGACCACACAACCATTTGTCATTTTCTTTAACTGAATATTTTCTTCATTTATACGGCTGGAATAGACCTATGCTTAGATTTTTCTCAGGACTATGGCTTTTCAGTTGTGGTACATACCAGTCCAGGAAACCTTATCGCAATTGTCCCTATTCCCTCCATCAGCTTCAAAGACTGAATCTTTAAGCCTAACCAACCCTGCATGTTACTGACTTTTATCTGGAGATTCAGCTCAGTTCAGTCACTCAGCCATGTCCAACTCTTTGCAATCCCATGGACTGCAGCACGACAGGCTTCCCTGTCCATCACCAACTCCTGGAGATTACTCAAACTTATGTCCCTTGAGTCGATGATGCCATCCAACCATCTCATCGTCTGTTGTCCCCTTCTTCTCCTGCCTTCAATCTTTCCCAGCATCAGGGTCTTTTCAAATGAGTCAGTTTTTTGCATCAGGTGGCCAAAGTATTGGAGTTTCAGCTTCAGCATCAGTCCTTCCAATGAATATTCAGGACTGATTTAATTTAGGATGGACTGATTGGATCTCCTTGCAGTCCAAGGGACTCTCAAGAGCCTTCTCCAACACCACAGTTCAAAAGCATCAATTCTTCGGCACTCAGCTTTCTTCACCGTCCAACTCTCACATCCATACATGACTACTGGAAAAACCATAGTTTTGACTAGATGGACCTTTGTTGCCAAAGTAATGTCTCTGCTTTTTAAAATGCTGTCTAGATTGGTCATAGCTTTTCTCCCAAGGAGAAAGCATCATTTAATTTCATGGTTATAGTCACCATCCGCAGTGATTTTGGAGCCCCCAAAAATGAAGTCTGTCACTGGTAATCTGGAGATTACCAGGGAGAAGTTGATAATGATGTCCTTGAAACTGGCAATTCCTCCAACCTGGCTGGAAGCAAGGAATGGTGCAGCATTTTCCTGCATGTCTTCTTCTTCTATCTTTTTTTTTTTTTGAGATGACCCTTTTCCTTTATTCCTCTATTAAGATATGATACACTTAATAATGACCCACCAAATACATTCAGATACCCACATCCTTATCCCTGGAACCCATGAATATGCTATGTTTTTAATTAATTAATTTACTTTAATTGGAGGGTAATTACTTTACAATATAGTAGTGGTTTTTGCCATACATCGACATGAATCAGCCATGGGTGTACGTGTGTCCCACATCCTGAACCCTCTTCTCTCTTCCCCCTGATCCCATCTCTCAGGGTTGTCCCAGTGCACTGGCTTTGAGTGTCCTGTTTCATATATCAAACTTGGACTGGTGATCTATTTCACATATGGTAATATACATGTTTCAATGCTATTCTGTCAGATCATCCCACCCTCGCCTTCTCCCACAGAGTTCAAAAGTCTGTTCTTTATATCTGTGTCCCTTTTGTTGTCTCACATGTAGGGTCATCGTTACCATCTTTCTAAATTCCATATATAGGCATTAATATACTGTATTGGTATTTTTGTTTCTGACTTATTTCATTCTGTATAATAGGCTCCAGTTTCGTCCAACTCATTAGAACTGACTCAACTGTGTTCTTTTTAATAGCTGAGTAATATTCCATTGTGTATATGTACCACAGCTTTCTTACCTATTCATGTGGCAATGGACATCTAGGTTGCTTCCATGTCCTAGCTATTGAAAAGAGTGCTGCAATGAACATTGGGGAATACGTGTCTCTTTCAATTCTGGTTTCCTCGGTGTGTATGCCCAGCAGTGGGATTGCTGGGTCGTATGGCCATTCTATTTCCAATTTTTAAAGGAATCTCCACACTGTTCTCCATAGTGGCTGTACTAGTTTGCATTCCCACCAAGTGTAAGAGGGTTCCATTTTCTCCACACTATCTCCAGCATGTATTGTTTGTAGACTTTTTTATAGTAGCCATTCTGACTGGCATGAGATGGTACCTCATTGTGGTTTTGATTTGCATTTCTCTGATAATGAGTGATGTTTCATGTGTTTGTTAGTTATCTGTATGTCTTCTTTGGAGAAATATCTTTTTAGTTCTTTGGCCCATTTATCGATTGGGTCATTTATTTTTCTGGTATTGTGTTGCATGAGCTACCTGTATATTTTTGAGATTAATTCTCTGTCAGTTGTTTTGTTAGCTATTATTTTCTCCCATTCTGAAGGCTGTCTTTTAACTTTGCTTATATTTTCCTTCATTGTGCAACAGCTTTTAAGTTTAATTAGGTCCCATTTGTTTATTTTTGCTTTTATTTCCATTACTCTGGGAGGTGGGTCATAGACAATCCTGCTGTGATTTATGTCAGAGAGTGTTTAGCCTATGTTTTCCACTAAGAGTTTTATAATTTCTGGTCTTACATTTAGATCTTTAAGCCATTTTGAGTTTATTTTTGTGTATGGTGTTAGAAAGTGTTCTAGTTTCATTCTTTTACATGTGGTTGATCAGTTTTCCCAGCACCACTTGTTAAAGGATTGTCTTTTATCCATTGTGTATTTTTGCCTCCTTTGTCAAAGATTAAGGTGTCCATAGGTGCATGGATTTATCTCTGGGCTTTCTATTTTGTCCATTGATCTAATTTCTGTCTTTGTGCCAGTACCATACTGTCTTTATGACTGTGGCTTTGTAGTATAGCCTGAAGTCAGGCAGGTTGATCCCTCCAGTTCCATTCTTCTTTCACAAGATTGCTTTGGCTATTTGAGGTTTTTGTATTTCCATACAAATTGTGAAATTATTTATTCTAGTTCTCTGAAAAATACCGTTGGTAGCTGATAGGGATTGCATTGAATCTATAGATTGCTTTGGGTCGTATACTCATTTTCTCTATATTGATTCTTCTGATCCATGAACATGGTATATTTCTCCATCTATTTCTGTCATCTTTGATTTCTTTCATCAGTGATCTATAGATTTCTATATATAGGTCTTTTGTTTCTTTAGGTAGATTTATTCCTAGGTATTTTATTTTTTTCATCACAATGGTGAATGGAATTGTTTCCTTAATTTCTCTTTCTGTTTTCTCATTGTTACAGATTGCAAGGGATTTCTGTGTGCTAATTTTATATCCTGCAACTTTACTATATTCATTGATTAGCTCTAGTAACTTTCCAGTGGAGTCTTTAGGGTTTTATATATAGAGGATCATGTCATCTGCAAACAGTGAGAGTTTTACTTCTTTTCCAATCTGGATTCCTTTTATTCCTTTTCCTTCTCTGATTGCTGTAGTTAAAACTTCCAAAACTATGTTGAATAGTAATGGTGAGAGTGGGCACCCTTGTCTTGTTCTTGACTTTAGGAGAAATGCTTTCAATTTTTCACCATTGAGGATAATGTTTGCTGTGGGTTTATCATATATGGCTTTTATTATGTTGAGGTATATTCCTTCTATGCCTATTTTCTGGGGTTTTTATCATAAATGGATGTTGAATTTTGTCAAAGGCTTTCTCTGCATCTATTGAGATAATCATATGGTTTTTATCTTTCAATTTGTTTATGTGGTGTATCACATTGATTGATTTGCGAATATTGCAGATTCCTTGCATCCCTGGGACAAAGCCCACTTGGTCATGATGTATGATCTTTTTAATATGTTGTTGGATTCTGTTTGCTAGAATTTTGTTGAGGATTTTTGCATCTATGCTCATCAGTGATATTGGCCTGCAGTTTTCTTTTTTGTGGCATCTTTTTCTGTTTTTGGTATTAGGGTTATGGTGGCTTCACAGAATGAGTTTGGCAGTTTACCTTCCTCTGCAATTTTCCGGAAGAGTTCAGTAGGATAGGTCTTATCCTCTTCTCTAAATTTTTGGTAGAAATAACCTGTGAAGCCATCTGGTTCTGGGCTTTCGTTTGTTGGAAGATTTTTTATTACAATTTTGATTTCCATGCTTGTGATGGGTCTGCTAAGATTTTCTATTTCTTCCTGGTTCAGTTTTGGAAGGTTATAATTTTCTGAGAATTTATCCATTTCTTCCAAGTTGTCCATTTTATTGTCATATAGTTGCTGATAGTAGTCTCTTACAATCCTTTGTATTTCTATGTTGTCTGTTGTGATTTCTCCACTTTCATTTCTAATTTTGTTGATTTGATTCTGCTCCCTTTTTTTCTTGATGGGTCTGGCTAATGGCTGTTTATTTTATTTATCTTCTCAAAGAACCAGCTTTTAGTTTTGTTGATTTTTGCTATAGTCTCCTTTGTTTCTTATTCATTTATTTCTGCCCTAATTTTTATGATTTCTTTCCTTCTACTAACCCTGGAGATCTTCATTTCTTCTTTTTCTAAATGCTTTAGATGTAAAGTTAGGTTATTTATTTGACTTTTTCTATTGTTTCTTGAGGAAAGCTTGTATTGCTGTGAATCTTACCATTAGCACTGTTTTTACTGAATCTTATAGGTTTTGGGGTGTTGTGTTTTCATTTTCATTTGCTTCTATGCATTTTTTAATTTCTTCTGTGATTTGTTGGTTATTCTGAAGTGTGTTGTTTAGCCTCCATATGTTTGTATTTTTAATACTTTTTTTCCTGTTCAATTCAGTTCCTCTCACTCACTAAATTGTGTTTGACTCTTTGCGACCCCATAGAATGCAACACGACAGGCCTCCATGTCCATCACCAACTGTTGGAATTTACCCAAAATCATATGCATTGAGTCAGTGATGCCATCCAAACATCTCTTCCTCTCTTGTCCCCTTCTCCTCTTTCCCCCAATGCTTCCCAGCATCAGGGTCTTTTCAAATGAGTCAGTTTCGCATCAGGTGGCCAAAGTATTGGAGTTTCAGCTTCAACATTAGTCTTTCCAATGAACACCCAGGACTGATCTCCTTTAGGATGGACTGGTTGGATCTCCTTGCGGTCCAAGGGACTCTCAAGAGTCTTCTCCAACACCACAGTTCAAAAGCATCCATTCTTTGGTGCTCAGCTTTCTTTATAGTCCAACTCTCATATCCATATATGACCACTGGAAAAACCACACCTTGACTAGACGGACAGTTGTTGGCAAAGTAATGTCTCCGCTTTTTAATACGCTATCTAGGTTGGTCATAAATTTCCTTCCAAGGAGTAAGCATCTTTCAATTTCATGGCTGCAGTCACCATCTGCAGTGATTTTGGAGCCCAAAAACATAAATTCAGCCATGAAGTGGCTGACTATTTGCCATGAAGTGATGGGACCAGATGCCATGATCTTCGTTTTTTGAATGTTGAGCTTTAAGCCAACTTTTTCACTCTCCTCTTTCACTTTCATCAAGAGGCTCTTTAGTTCTTCTGCACTTTCTGCCATAAGGGTGGTGTCATCTGCATATCTGAGGTTATTGATATTTCTCCCAGCAATCTTGATTCCAGCTTGTGTTTCATCTAGCCCAGCGTTTCTCATGATGTACTCTGCATAGAAGTTAAATAAGCAGGGTGACAATATACAGCCTTGACATACTCCTTTTCCTATTTGGAACCAGTCTGTTATTCCATGCCTAGTTCTAACTGTTGCTTCCTGACCTGCATACAATTTTCTCAAGAGGCAGGTCAGGTGGTCTGGTATTCCTATCTCTTTTAGAATTTTCCAGTTTATTGTGATGCACACAGTCAAAGGCTTTGGCATTGTCAATAAAGCAGAAATAGAGGTTTTCTGGAACTCTCTTGCTTTTTTGATGATCCAACGGATGTTGGCAATTTGATCTCTGGTTCCTCTCCCTTTTCTAAAACCAGCTTGAACATCTGGAAGTTCACGGTTCACGTATTGCTGAAGCCTGGCTTGGAGAATTTCGAGCATTACTTTGCTAGCATGTGAGATGAGTCCAATTATGCAGTAGTTTGAGCATTCTTTGGCATTGCCTTTCTTAGAGATTGGAATGAAAACTGACCTTTTCCAGTCCTGTGGCCACTGCTGAGGTTTCCAAATTTGCTGACATATTGAGTGCAGCACTTTCACTGCATCATCTTTAGGATTTGAAATAGCTCAACTGGAATTCCATCGCCTCCGTTAGCTGTGTTTGTAGCGATGCTTCCAAAGGCCCACTTGACTTCACATTCCAGGATAACTGGCTCTAGGTGAATGTTCACACCATCGTGTTTATCTGGTTCGTGACTATCTTTTTTGTACAGTTCTTCTGTGTATTCTTGTCACATCTTCTTAATATCTTCTGCTTCTGTTAGATCCATACCATGTCTGTCCTTTATTGAGCCCATCTTTGCATGAAATATTCCCTTGGTATCTCTAATTTTCTTGAAGAGATCTCTAGTCTTTCCCATTCTATTATTTTCCTCTATTTCTTTGCCATTATCCTAGAGGAAGGCTTTCTTATTCCTCCTTGCTATTCTTTGGAACTCTGCTTTCAGATGCTTATATCTTTCCTTTTCTCCTTTGCTTTTGGCTTCTCTTCTTTTTACGGATATTTGTAAGGCCTCCTCAGACAGCCATTTTCCTTTTTTGCATTTCTTTTTCTTGGGGATGATCTTGCTCCCTGTTTCCTGTACAATGTCACAAACCTCCATCCATGGTTCATCAAGCACTCTGTCTCTCAGATCTAGTTCCTTAAATCTATTCCTCATTTCCACTGTATAACCATAAGGGATTTGATTAGCTCATACCTGAATGCATTAGTGATTTTCCCTACTTTCTTCCATTTAAGTCTGAATTTGGCAATAAGGAGTTCATGATCTGAGCCACAGTCAGCTCCCAGTCTTGTTTTTGCTGCCTCTATAGAGCTTCGTAGCTCATACCTGAATGCATTAGTGATTTTCCCTACTTTCTTCCATTTAAGTCTGAATTTGGCAATAAGGAGTTCATGATCTGAGCCACAGTCAGCTCCCAGTCTTGTTTTTGCTGCCTCTATAGAGCTTCTCCATCTTTGGCTGCAAAGAATATAATCAGTCTGATTTAAGTGTTGACCATCTGGTGATGTCCATGTGTAGAGTCTTCTCTTGTGTTGTTGGAAGAGGGTGTTTGCTATGACCATGCGTTCTCTTGGCACAACTCTATGAGCCTTTGCCCTGCTTTATTCTGTACTCCAAGGCCAAATTTGCCTGTTACTCCAGGTGTTTCTTGACTTCCTACTTTTGTATTCCAGTCCCCTATAATGAAAAGGACATCTTTTTTGGGTGTTAGTTCTAAATGGTCTTTTAGGCCTGCATTGAAATGTTCAGCTTCAGCTTTTTCAGCATTACAGGTCAGGGCATAGACTTGGATTACCTTGATATGAATGGTTTGCCTTGGAAACGAACAGAGATCATTCATTTTTTCCTGTAGTTGACATCTAATCTTATCGCATTGTGATCCGAAAAGATGCTTGAAATGATTTCAATTTTTTTGAATTTACCAGGGCTAGAATTATGGCCCAGGATGTGATCTATCCTGGAGAATGTTCCATGTGCAGTTGAGAAAAAGGTGAAATTCATTGTTTTGTGGTGAAATATCCTATCGATATCAATTAGGTCTAACTGGTACATTGTATCGTATAAAGTTTGTGTTTCCTTGCTAATTTTCTGTTTGGTTGATCTAGTCATAGGTGTGAGTGGGGTATTAAAGTCTCCCACTATTATTGTGTTATTGTTAATTTCCCCTTTCATACTTTTTAGCATTTGCCTTACATATTGCAGTGCTCCTATGTTGGGTGCATATGCATTTATAATTGTTGTATCTTCTTCTTGGATTGATCCTTTGATCATTATGTAGTTTCTTTTTTCGTCTCTTTTCATGGCCTTTATTTCAAAGTTTATCTTACCTGATGAGTATTTCTACTCCTACTTTCTTTTGGTTTTCATTTGCGTGAAATATCTTTTCCAGCTCTTCACTTTCAGTCTGTATGTGTCCCTTCGTTTGAGGTGGGTCTCTCGCAGACAGCATATATAGGGGTCTTACTTTTGTATCCATTCAGCCAGTCTTTGTCTTTTGGTTGGGGCATTCAACCCATTTACATTTAAGGTAACTATTGATAAGTATGATCCTGTTGCCATTTACTTTGTTGTTTTGGGTTTGAGTTTATAAACTTTTTCTGTGTTTTCTGTCTAGAGAAGATCCTTTGGCATGTGTTGAAGAGCTGGTTTGGTGGTGCTGAATTCTCTGAGCTTTATCTTGTCTGTAAAGCTTTTGATTTTTCCTTCATATTTGAATGAGATCCTTGCTGGGTATAGTAATCTGGGTCCCTGCATGTGTTCTTACGATCTGTGCTCCTTAAACTGTGTTCCTTGAATCCAGCTGTACCAGCCTCACTTGGGAGTTTATTACTAATATAGAATTTCAGATTCTATCCCAGACATACTGAATCAGAATCTAACAAAATCCCCCTATAATTCTTAAGCACTTTAAAGTTTAGAATGTACTGGTTTAGAACACTAATGCTACTGTATGTTAATAGATGTCAGTTTTCTTCCACAGGGCTTCTACATTCCTTAATACGTTAATAGTCATGAGATTCATTTCCAAGAGCTACCTACTTTTTGAAAGAATGGAGAGAAGAGGAATAGAGCAAATTATAGCACTACTAATCTGGAAAATCCCTTTTAAAAAATATACTATTCCACTATATTTAACATAGCCTGGATTTGGTGGAACAGATACATTAAATTTAAAGACCATTTACTTTTTTCTGCAAAAGAAATAATCCTTTTACACATGGATTTCTGTAGAAACAGTTTCATTTTCCTAGGATATATTCCTATAATTAGATTTTTTAGTAAAAGAAATGATCATTTCACCAACTGTTAAGTATTGATGAGGTTTAATGTTGGTACAAGAGACATAATTCAGATGCTCTGGAGATCTTTGTAAAATTCAGAAAATTGGACTCCTGAGAGGAAAATGTCCAAAGATAGAAAAGAAAAGGTAAACAAACAATGACAGTTGTTTTACTACTTTATAGTGATGGGTACACAACAGCTGTGACTCACAGAGGAAAGGATCTTTCCTTTTATTTAGCCAGGCACCAAAAATAGACATATAGCAAACTGAAAAACCAAACAGTCTTTTGGTATTGTTATTGTTAAGTTGGTGCAGCTCTAATACCATATGAGGTGCTAGACTTGGACTTCTCTCTCTGGCAAAGTTCTCTTTACCAAACAACAAACTCATGGCTTTTGGAACCAACTGAAATTGCAATCAAATTTACAGACCCTTGGTCAAATACCACATGTGTCATTTCCATATCCCAGTATACTATTTCTAAGCTGTGCAAGCCCATATGCTTATGCAGCCTTCTGCTCCTCTGAAAAGCTGAGAGTTGCACATCCACCTGCACATCCATTTGAGTAGGCACCCCAGCATTTGGGGGCCTGTTCTATTCTCAGGTGGCTCACTGGTAAAAAAAAATTCTGCCTGCCAGTGAAGGAGAGAGAAGAAACATGGTTTGGGAAGATCCCCTGGAGAAGGAAATGGCAACCGCAACCCACTCCAGTATTCTTGCCTGGAAAATCCTGCGAACAGAGAAACCTATTGGGCAAAGAATTGGACATGACTTAGCAACTGAGTATGCAGTTGGTCAGATTGTTTTGCATCTTCCCAGGTGGAGTAGTGGTAAAGAATCTACCTGTCATTGAAGGAGACACAGGATATGCGAGTTCTCTCCTTGGGTCAGGAAGATTCCCTGGAATAGGAAACGGCAAACAACTACAGTATTCTTGCTTGGGAAATTCTATGGACAGTGGAGCCTTGCAAGTGATAGTCCATAGGGTCGCAAAGAGTCCTACACAACTGAGCACGCACACATGAGGAGTCTCTATGCCCAGGTTTGGCTCTGCCAAGAAATAGTACACGCTCCTCATTAAGTACCACCTCCCTCTCGTAACTGCTTCTGCTGCTGAAATAATATCACCACTACCAATTCCATGAGAAGGCAGCAATTGTTAACATTCTGATGGCTTAGAGAGTCTGAAATTTGCTATATTGGAAATTACATCTCAATGAAATGGGTACTTAATATTTACTAATACCTCTGGGACAAGGTCATGCGGTTTAATACATACCTCATGTTACTGAAATAGAGACATCAATTAAATAACAGATGAGACACTCATATAATCTTCTCTGATGGACTATTATTGATGATTTGTAATATAAGAAATAACAGTTATCTCTGCACTAGATCATCTGGTTTTATTAGACAGAGATAAGACATTATATTTAGTGGTAAAAGGAGGTTAAGAATATAGATGAATTTCTTGAGCTCAGTTGCCACTGGACTAGGACAGACAGACCATTTCGTTTTCAGGATAAACTCATTTGGGATTTTATTATTAAAAATTAAATCAAAGCACTAATTTGATTTAATTATCCCAAAGCACTATGAGCATGATGTAAAATTTCTATTTCTGCAGTGTATTTTCTAGAAACTTTACAATGTTTTACCAAGTCTTAGTTCACTCTTTGATTTCTGCCTTGCATCAATTACTCTCTTAGAATTGAGAAAAAAATCTTAAGAAATAGAAAAATAATTTTGAAAATACAAATTGGGTTATAGCAGCTCTTCATTTAACCATTGCTTCAATACTGAGCAGACTTTCAGTTCTGCCTATTATTTTCCTAATTGATCGATCCTCTTTCAAGAGTTTTGATTATTACTTTCAGGAAAATACTAAACAGTGCACTTCCAGCTCAACTCAACTCTACAGCTTTAAAATCTTATGTTAACTAATTCCTGCATACTTGGAAATGGTTCTGTTAATTTACCAAATATATTTAGTGGCTTTTAAGGATGATATTATTGCCATTATTGATTACTGTGATAAGCAAGACACACATAGCTCCTGTATTCATGGAACTCGTATTCTAGTACTACATGAAAACCTCAAAAGTAACATATCAAAAGCTAGACTCACCACCTTCCTTTTAAACCAAATTTCAATTATTTTTATTATCTTATATGGTTAATGTACTTGTGAACAATTTTTTTTAATTTTAAAAAGATTTTTATCTGTTTCTTAATGACCAGATTATTAAAGATGAATTTGTAATTATTGAGTCAGGTTTTCTCTTTTTTTTTGCTATAAATTGGGATATTTCCAGTGCTTAAGGGAGGCACCCACCTATATGCTCATTGGTATCCAAAAGTAACATTCCTCCATGCTCACCCCAAACTTAATTTCTTTTATTTTTTCTAGCTTAATTAATGATATAATTGTCTTCTTAGTTAAATATACTCCTCATTTTAAGAAACTGCTGTATTCATGTGCTAATTCCTCAAATATTTAATGAAAAATATTTTTGCTAGATTAATAAAATACACTTTAAACTTTTACTTTTATAGAACCATTAAATTCTCAAGAATAGGTACCAAATCCTTAGAAATCTGGAGAATATCTTTTCCTTGTCTTTTGTAATTCTTTTTTTAAATAACAGCTCTATTGAGATATAATACACACACCATAAATTAACAATTATATCAAGTCAGTCGCTTATTCACACAGCACACAACCATCACCATGATTCATTTTTCAAAACATTTCCGTAATCCCAGAAAGAAACCTTGTGTCCATTAGCAGTCACTCCCCATGTTTCCCTTTCCCTAGTGCTTGGCAACTACTAGTCTCCTTTCCGTTTTGATGGATTTGCCTGTTTGGGACATTTTATATAAATGTAATCATACAATATGTGGGCTTTTGTGGGTTTTTTTCCACTTAGCATAATGTTTTCAAGTTCATCTATGTTGTAGCCTATATCAGCATTTCATTATTTTTTATGGATAAATTCATATCCCATTGTCTGTATAGACCACGATTTGTTTATCCATTCATCCACTGATGGACATTTAGGTTGTTTCAACCTTTTAGCTATTATGAATAATGCTGCTGTAAATATTCATAGTAGTTTCTGTGTGGGTGTGTTTTCAATTCTTTTTCTTGGAACGGAAACACTGGGTCATACAATAATTCTATGTTTAACATATTGAGAAAATGACAAATAGTTCTGCTATTTTACAACCCCATTATCAATGTATTAGAGTTCCAATTTCTTCATATTTTCACCAACACTTGCTATTTTCCTTTTTTGAAAATCATATGAAGTGGAATCACATTGTGGTTTTGATTTGCAGTTCTATAATTACTAATGGTGTTTAAGCATCTTTTCACACGCTTATTGCTCATTTATATGTTGTCTTTGGAGAAATATCTATTTAAATCCTTAGTTTTTAGTTTGTCTTTCTATTGTTGATTTCTGAGATTTATTTATATATTCTGGACACAAACCCCTTATCAGATACATTATCACAAATATTTTCATCCATTCTGAGGTATTGCTTCACTTTCTTGATGGTATCCTTTAAGGAAATTTTTTTTTTTAAATTTGGTGAAGTCTCTTTATCTATGTTATCTTTTGGTACTTGTGCTTTTGCTAACATGTCTAAGAAACTACTGTCAAATTCAAACTCATTAAGATTTACTATGATTTTTCTAAGAGTTTATAGTTTTAGCTCTTACATTTTAGTTATATTTTTGTACATAGTGTAAGGTGGAGGTTCAACTTAATTCTTTTACAGGTGAATATCAGGACAGAGTAGCCTGGTGTGCTACAGTCCATGGGGCTGCAAAAGAGTAGGACAAGATTTAGTGACTAAACAACAACATAGTAGCAACAGTAGATAACATTTATCTAACATTAGACTTTGCAGCTAAATGCATGAAAAGTCATGTATTATATAGTTAATGTTCAGTGACAACATTATGAATTAGGTACAATGACTCATTTCCACTTGATTGATTAATAATCTGTGGAATAGAAGGTTAAGTAATTTGGTCAAGGTCGTTTTTCAAATGACAGAGACAATATTGAAATCTGTGCAAACTAGCTGCAAAGTCTTGTACTCATGAGTTCTCTAAGGCCTCTTAGTGACTGAATAAGCATTTATTCAAAGGTCTGTTATGCTCTAGGCATGGCACTGATGCTATGTATATAAAGACCACTGCCTTTAAAGAGTTTTGGTGACAGAAAATGATACAGAAAATGTATAATGAAGTCACTTAGTAGATAGCCTTGGATACTTTGTCAAGGAGTCTGTTATTCTCTTTGAACATAGTAGATAATACCATGCTTAATCAAGTTATTATATAATTTGTCTCATATTTCAACATACTAAAAAATTCAGATTATGCTAGACTTTTTTAGTGGGTAAAATTAATAAACTTCTCTGGAGAATTAGGATATCTTTTTCGATGGAATTTTATGTGCCAAAAATCTAACAGTATTTACAAATTTCTCAGAAAATTATAAAATTATAAACTTTATTTATTTATTTATTTTTTAAAACAAGAAAAAAAGTAAATGACAAGCTTAATTTTAAATCCATTAGTTAGATATCTGAGAGTTATTTTCATATGAACTGATGCCAAAAGCAGTGTTATATATTTTAATAGTAGAGTTTAAACATGGATGGAAAAGAGGAAAACTGCAGAATAGATTACTGTACTTAGGTATGAAATCAAGACAAAGTTACTTAAAGCTAAAATAATCAGTGTTATCATGTGCAATAAATCCAAAGGAAAAACCAATAAATAATACAACTGAGATTTTCTTGTTATAACTATTTACAATATTCATAACACATTTTGTTTGCTAAATATACAGTCACTTTTCAATTATCTCTTTAAAAACTCCTTCAGGCAAGGTAAAGTCAATGGAAAATTATTAATGAATGCTCTATTTTTACCAGTTATTTAATTTGTCTGACTCGACAAATACAACAATGCCACCACTTCATTTTCCTCTGGTCTAAGAGAGGTAGAAAAGTATTATGGGAAGTGAGGCCAGTCTAGTTTTACAAGGATAGGGCCTGTATATTTTATCAGAGAACTATGAATATGATCTTATCTTTAAAATATTTGCTCTATGTAATAAACTGTCAGTGTTTCCTCAAACACTGTTTAAATTTTTAGCTTACTAAGGGCAATTGATTTTTTTTAATGTAAAAATGCCAAAACTATGAGTCTCTGAGAACTTTTAAGAGAGATTCACATCCTCAATCTCAGCAAAAGCATGAACTCTGCAGAACATTGGGAACGGTTTCACTTCAGTGTCACTTGGTGGCAGCATAACAAAATTACTATGAAAGTTCCTTACTGAAAAATTAAACTCAAACTCTATAAGGAAAACATTGGTGAAAAATTGTGTTCTGGCTGTTCTGTATTATAAAAAAATCATGCTAGTGTTTTTATAGCTTACTGAAAAATATTTTTAAATATCATTAATAAATATCTCCATTAATATAATACTCAACAAATATATATTGTTTCTATTTTATTTCAGGAGCAGACTTAGAGTCTGAGCTAGATAGATAAATTTAACATGGTCTGTATCATGGGCCAAACTGTGTCCTCCTCAAACTCCTATGTTGAAGCCCTAACCCCCAATACCTCAAAATGTGACTGTATTTGGATACAGAATTTTTAAAGACGTTATTATGTTAAAATGAAGTCCTGAAGGTGGGCCCTAATCTGATAGAACTACAGTTCTTTTAAGAAGAGGACATTTGGATACAGATACATACATAGGGAGACCATGTAAAGCCACAGGAAGAAGACAGCTATCTAATGCCAAGAAAAGAGACCTCAGAAGAAAACAACCCTGTTGACACCTTGATCTCAGACTTCTCACCTCCAGAATTTAAGAAAATAAATTTCTGGTATATAAGCCAATCTGTCTGTGACACTTTATTATGGCAGCTCTGGCAAAATAATACACGCTCTAAATTCATGGAACTAACAACCTAATTTTAAAAAAAGAGAGTGAGAAAAAAAAAAGATAGAGACAAGATTAGGCAATGTGTTGGGTTTTGTAAAAGTTACATGACCAAAATGTTATGGGTTCCTCCCAGGGAGGTTGCATTCTTTCTGACAATGGTGGGAGAATTCATATAAGATTTAATTTGGGTCTTTAAGAGTGAAAAGGAATTTCCCAGGCAGAGAAATGGGAATGGGAAGGAACAGTGGCCTTTAAGAAAAAGAAGATATTGCACCCGGAGATGGAGAGGAGGAGACTCCATGGAGTATGACAAAAACTGAGCTGTTCTGATTTGCTTATGTTAGAAGACAACCCTGGGAAGACAAGTTGGAAGCAGATTTTGAAGAGCCCATAAACCATGTAAAGGAAGATACTGACTGCCCAAACCATCCCTTTTTTGAAAGGATCTGAAATGGCTTACACCCAATCAAAGACAGTTAACTACAGAAGTTAAAACAGGTTGGTGACAAGAAGAGGGGATCCAAGATAACAAGGACAGTGAAATACAGTTATCTTAAGAACGAGCATGTTTGCTGTGATAGAGCTTAATTTTAACCTTTCTAAAGTTAGACACAAAAATAAACAGTTGAAAAAATTGGAGGAAGTTCATTTTCTTAGAATATCATTTCCTTATAGTATCTTCTGCATTGAATAAAAAAGATAATGAACACATAACATTTTATATAGGAGACATTTAGTAATACAGTGAGTATCTTCAGCAGCGTTTTGCAACTAACGCAGCAACAACTTTGATTTCTCTTTCCCCATATTCCTTATATACAAGCTGAGGGCTTAACTTTATAGTGAAATTCCCTAGGAGATGCCAAGAGGGAAGAAGAGGTGAGCTAAAGCAGCCTTTGATGTATTTGACTGGAGCCAAGGGCAGAGTTTGAAGTACTTTAAAATTAATAAATAACACGTGCTTTCAATAACCTTTGGTAAACATTGCTTCTCAGCTGAGGTTTTCGTAAGATATGCTAAAGAATGGAGAATTTATAAGTGTTGGGAAACCATTACAGATTAGTAATCCAAGAATCAAGACAATAAGGAATTTTAAAAAAAGAACTCTGGTCATCAGTAGAAACTGTAATAGCGGGCTTATGATTTTTCAGAGTAGCAGTAATTGACTGGAAACAGCACAAACATATGATAAAAACATAGTTACCCTATGTTAGAATACCCCAACATCAAACACTGCATTGCAGTAGAAGTACGATACATTAACTTCCTTGGTAAAATATACTTTTGTTATAGTTCATCTTTGACATAGATATTGGACAATTTACTATTAGTCATTAACCAATATCATTTTGGAGAGGGCAATGGCAACCCACTCCAGTGTTCTTGCCTGGAGAATCCCAGGGACGGGGGAACCTGGTGGGCTGCCGTCTATGGGTCGCACAGAGTCAGACACGACTGAAGCGATTTAGCAGCAGCAGCAGCAACATCATTTTAATTATACATGAGATAGTATTTAAACATTAATGAACTTAAAGAAATATATTTCCATTATTTCTTCAGATTTCATTCAACCCTAAACTTAGCAAAGTCTTAAAGAGTCCCACAGTCATGATGGGGCTTCCCTGGTGGTTCAAATGGTGAAGAATCTACCTGCAATGCAGGAGACCTGAGTTCAATCCCTGGGTCAGGAAGATCCCCTGGAAAAGGAATTGGCAACCCACTCCAATATCCTTCCTGGAGAATTCCATCGACAGAGAAGCCTGGTAGGCTACAGTCCATAGGATCGCAAAGAGTTGGACCCGAGCAACTAACTTTCATTTTTCACAGTCATGATAGCCCTTTATATTTATCTCCTTAACTGCTGTTTTAAAACTTCAAATCCTGTAGTTAGTCCTAAATATTAAGTATTGATATTTAACAATTTCCTTTAATTGTCCTTCCTCTAGAAAACATACATTGGATAATATCGATGTTATTTTTAAACACTGTAGTACTTTTGGAGAAGGCACTGACAGCCCACTCCAGTACTCTTGCCTGGAAAATCCCACGGATGGAGGAGCCTGGTAGGCTGCAGCCCATGAGGTCGCGAAGAGTCGGACACGACTGAGCGGCTTCACTTTCACTTTTCACTTTCATGCATTGGAGAAGGAAATGGAAACCCACTCCAGTGTTCTTGCCTGGAGAATCCCAGGGACAGAGGAACCTGATGGGCTGCCGTCTATGGGGTCGCACGGAGTTGGACACGACTGAAGCAACTTAGCAGCAGCAGCAGCAGTAGTACTTTTGGTAATATATATAACATTAAAATGGTAATCTCACTTATTTATGATTTAGTTCTTTAGAGGATTTATAGAAAATAATCATCTGTGCCAAAGTATTTTCATTAATTCTAAGCTCATTACAAAACATAAACCTATAAAACGTATTTGTAATGGTGAATTTTGGTAAATAAGAATATATCTCTTAAATCTCAAATTATCAATGATGCTCAGAAGAATTTAAAGGATGGTTTGTTTGAATTAATTTGTTGATTCTGCAATCAAATAATTTAGATGAATGAAAATCTATTATTGAACTCTGTCAATATTTTCAATATCACTTAACCTTCCTAAAAATAGTTATCCAAGTAACTGCCACTGGCTAATAAGTTACATCATGAATTGATAGCTCAGAGACAAGATCTTATGCTATTTATAGACTAATATAATCAGGAATGACATTAAGGTCATCTTGTCTTGCCTTTCATCTAAAATATCTCTGAAACATGTGGTATATATATATATATATGTGTGTGTGTGTGTGTGCGTGTATTATGCATATAAGCAATCAAATTGGGCACCAACATTGTCCTTTCTGGTAGATGAGAAGGCTGGAGGAGATACATAATTTTCATTCATGCTCTCTATTGTCATCATCAGTTTCCATCCGATGTAAATCCTGATAATAATCGATAGGCAGGTATATATCTAAAGCACTGATCGTTGCATTTGGTATATGTATGTGTGTGTAGTCTTCTAGAGAGTATAGTTGTTATCTGTGGGATTTTATTTTAAATTACTCAAGGCTTCAAACATCTAAATCATAAAATCACACACAAACTGGGAGCTGGAAAGGGTCAGGGAGAGTGTCAGTTCCATATTGATAATCACAAAGTTCATGAACACTGTTACTTATGTTATAGTCTTATTTCTTGGGCATTTTGATAAGGAGTGAAGGAAGACTGAAATCTGCCAAACTGAAGCTGCTAGGAAACATAGTTTATTATTCCTGAAAAAGCTCCAGCAACAAGTAGCACTATACTCTTTATATGTATATCATTCTAATGTACAAAACCTGGACAATGAAGGTGTATGTAGTTGAAAACTTGCATGATTTAATCTGATCCCAGCTCTTCCTTTCTGGTTTTCTTTTTTCTTTTTTTTTTTTGAGTCTTTATTTTTTTTTTTTATAATTTTTTTTTATTAAATAAATTTATTTATTTTAGTTGGGGGCTAATTACTTTACAATATTGTAGTGGTTTTTGCCATACATTGACATGAATCAGCCATGGGTTTACATGTGTTCCCCTTCCTGGACCCCCCTCCCACCTCCCTCCCCATCCCATCCCTCTGGGCCATCCCATTGCCCCAGCCCTGAGCATTTGTCTCATGCATCGAACATGGAATGGTGTTCTGTTTCACACATGAGAATATACATGTTTCAATGCTATTCTCCCAGAACGTCCCACCCTCACCTCCTCCCTCAGAGTCCATAAGACTGTTCTATGCATCTGTGTCTCTTATTCTGTCTCACATATAGGGTTATCGTTGCCATTTTTCAAATTCCATATATATGCATTAGTATACTGTATTGGTGTTTTTCTTTCTGGCTTACTTCACTCTGTATAATGGGCTCCAGTTTCATCCATCTCAATAGAACCGATTCAAATGTATTTTTTTAATGGCTGAGTAATATTCCATTGTGTATATGCCACAACTTTCTTATCCATTCGGGTTTTCTAAGGCTAAAAAAATTTACACTGCCCAGATATTTCTACTGAGTGCTGAGTGTAAAACTAGGAAGATGTCATGGAAAAGGACCAATATTGATTTCCTCCTCAGATTCTCAAGCCCTGTGACTACTCTGTAGTGAGAGAAAATACCAAAAAGACCAACATGACCCCTTACACAACATTCAAAGCCTAGAGCCCACCTGACATTGAGGAGAAATTCATTAAATAGTTACACTCCTCCTGCACAACTGAGCCAAGCGACCAGAGAATGTTTAATGTTGTCATCCAGGAAAGGTCAAGGTCCCCATGTATCTAGGTAAGAGGGAAGTCTACTACATGATCAGGCTTTAACCAGAAATTCATCCTTAACACTAAAGTGTACTTAAAAATGCCTCCCCCATCACTATGGAATAGATGATGCAGAACATTGAAGGAAAATAGAGATGAGGGAACATTAGTAGAAAAAAATGTAGATGTGGAATACTAAATGAGAAAGAATACAATATCCTTCATTATCATTTTCTTGGCTCATTGATTAGAGCTATCGGTTCTAAAAGAAAAGATGAATTTGGAGACTGATACTAGCATGTAGAATAGGTTTTTAAAAATAATTGTATTTAGGTATTTACAGAAAATAATATGTACATTGTTTTCAGAGTATAAGCTCAGTCACTTCAACATAATCTCTCTTTTATGTTTGTAAATAAAGACTTAAGGAACACATTCTTCTTTGGATTCTGTCCAGTATTCTAACTGCATTCTCTTTAAAATGGGGTAAAAAATAATGGCTGTAACACCTGAAGTAGAATTTGACTAATGAAGAGTCCAGTGGAAGAACATTATTAATAATACAATCATATCTTGTTCCTCTACAACTTTTATTTATATTTGTCTCTTTGCCCTTAAGATATTGATCTTAAAACTAATGTGACCATGTAACTATCATCTTATTTTGATTTTTCAGCCATTTTTTTATATCTTGGTTCTCACCCTAAAATAAGTAATTATTTTCAAAGGAATCTAATACCCCTTTGGCAAGGCATATTAAAAATTTTACAGATTGAACTAAATCTTCCTATAATATCAAGTTGTTTTTTTCCTTTGGTATGAAACCACAGACATGTACTTCTTTTTGCGATACGTGCATAGATGGATCCTTGACCTTACATGTGTCAACCTGAATTTGGCTCTACTGAACTTTACTGTCATGATACAGCATTATTTTTTCCTTTTTCATGTAAATCTTGTGTAATTGTCTGTTTCAGAAACTTTCAACATTAATTGTGAGTGTGAACAGTGAATCTCGGAATGCAAATTGTGTCAGGCTGTGGGATTCCCCAGTGGCTGAGCAGTAAAGAATCTGCCTGCAATGTAGGAGACATGAGTTCAATCCCTGGGTTGATAAGATTCCATGGAAAAGGAAAAGGCAACCCATTCCAATATTCTTGCCTAGGAAACCCCAAGAACAGAGAACCCTAACAGACTACAGTCCAAGGGGTCAAAAAAGATCAGACATGACTGAGTGACTTAAAAAAGTAGAGAAATTACTACTTAGGCAACTCTAATTTTCCTCCATACTCATATGCACCATCTGTGGGAAAATGGTTTTCATCTATAGTCACTTCATTTAAGGAAAATGTACATGCCATTGGATTCCTTTACATTCATTATCAGCAGAACAAATAAGCATATGATATTAACCCTGGGAATAAAGAGCTTCAAAAGAGGATTTAAGATAATTTTTGAACTCATAGATTCTTAACTAGACACGACTATTTGGTTAAAAGAATATGGCTTTGAAGTATAAAATGACATCAAAAGAGTTTGGCCAAAGTCCCCTGTCGGGATTCACTTAAAGGATTAGACCATTGGTATATTCAAAGTTGGGGGCTTCCCTGGTGGCTCAGACAGTAAAATATCTGCCTGCAGGCAGGAGACCCATGTTTGATCCCTGGGTCAGTAAGATCTCCTGGAGAAGGAAATGGCAACCCATTCCAGTACTCTTGCCTGGGAAATCCTATGGGCACAGGAGTCTGGCAGGCCACAGTTCGTGGAGTCGGAAGAGTCAGATACAATTTAGCAACTAAACCACCACCACCATATTCAATATCTGGATAAATACTTAATTTTCTTGAAACAATTTTTAATATCTCCATCTTAGGTTAAGGATTTGACATTGTCTTATTCTAAAATATGAAAACAAATATGGCTATAATACTGGTTCCATTTTTCCTTTTTCATTCACCATAGAAATTGCTGAGTATGATCTCACTTTTCTGCAGAAAAATATGGCCAAACTGTTTATTTTAAAATCATGCATGCTATCTTTGGGCTGTTGGGGTGGGAACCAGGTTACAGGTCAGTGTTGAAAAGAAATCAGATCCACTTCAGGATGGTATGTGAAATAAAAGTGTATTACTATATTTACGCATGGGAAAATAATGTTGTAGTATTACAAAATGAAACTGAAATAAATTTAAGAAGAAATCAACTAAATGTTATATTTCATATCTGTATAGTCATGGATATGTTGATCTTGTCAACACATGTAGCTAAATTTTCCCACTGCTCATACAAAATAGATTAAGCTCTTTCTGAACACCAGCATGTGTTCTCAGTATAGAGACAAGTCACTCAAAACAGAAGGTGTATAGCTTCTCTTGGACTGTTTCCCAGCATAGTGGCCTCTGGCATGATCTTGGCTATAGAAGCATGAGCAAGTTCAATAGTGCAAAAAACATTCTTCCCTTCCTCAACATTAGTGGCCCAAATAGTAATTTGTCCAAGAAATTGCCTGCTGGTGCTGTAATTTCAAATCCCACTTCAACTAGCAGAAAGGTGTTCTTGTACACAAACAAATAAAAGAGCAAGAATATATCTATTGAGACAGCTGAACACTAAACCACTAATTGCTTAAAGTAATTTGAAACATATTTTAGAAATCATAATACAAAGGAAAACATGACTTAAATAAATTATTAAGTAAATAAGAACGATTTCAGTTTTTCCACCTGACCCCATATTGGTAAGTATATGCAGCATTATTCTCAGAGGCTAAGCAAGCCAACTATAAAGTAATAATCATTTCTTTAAAAAATAAGGGTTACATTAAAATCAGAAAATAGTAGTAACAACAGTATAAGAATAAAATTTGCTACAATTATCTAGAATATTTATCCAGAATAATAAGAATTTCAGAATTAATAAAAAATTTAGCACATTTTTCCTTTACCCTGATTAAAAATAAAATTCACTGACAAGGGAAAACAAAGCCTTAGTTAAAATTACTTCATTCTCATCTACCCTCCTTGCTCCCTCCTCTACATTCTTTCACTCAAGTATATTCAAGGTCATGACCTCAAATATATATATAACATTATTTGTCATACAATTTTCTTAGGATAACAACCCATTTTGTACATATTTTCCATAATTTGTCTGTTTAATTCTGACAAGATATTTTCTTTTACCTAAAAATCTCAATGTGTGATTTAAACTGATTATTCAAATATTATAACATGTATGATAGAAAAATAATAAAAGGCAATATATGTAGACAAACCCTTAAATATATGTGCTTGAAAACAGAACTGGTTTAGTTTTTTTTCTCTCTTTCTTCCTTTCTTGCTCCCTCCCTTTATTCCTTACTTACTTCTTTTCTTTTGGCTGCATTTTCTTTAAATTTGCCACAGTTATGTTTAAAAATATATGCATTGTACTTAGAGTATTTTGTAATTTAAAATATGTGGAGTGATTTGATTCACTTTCCTGCTGTTAAATATTTGTTAAGGACTCAGCATATGAAGTAGCATGAGACATAGCCATTTTTATTAGAAAACCTCAGTGTTCTAGCTTCAACAGTGTATAATCAGTAGATGACATGATTTACTTGTAATATAAAGTTTATCAGGTATTTCATTATTTATGATGTTTATTTAGAATCTGGAAAAAGTTCTTCAGGTATACTTGTTTTCATAACATGTGGGAACAATTTTTCTTCAGTTCCTGAATATGATCAGGAAAGAATACAATTAGAAAAATATCTCCACTAGTGGTAGATATTCAACTATATTCAATGTGTCTAAAATTCTCTACCAAATACAGATTAAAGCATTCTTCTAAAGACACAGCAATTCACAGAGGGAAGAAAGAGGGTAAAACATTTATCATTGAAGCAAAGAAAAGAGGGGAAAGGGTAGTGCTGTGCAAAATTTACTGTGCATCACAAATACCATGAAACCTTGATGAAAATCCAAACTCCTGGCTCCACTTCTCAGGGATATTTTATTAGGTCTTGAGTGGAACCCAGGTATCCTCATGTTAATAAATGTTCCAGGAAATTCTAGTATATTTTATTTTCAGATCATACTTGAGTCTAATAAGGGTAATTAACTAAATATTAGAGAAAAGAAAGAGTTGGTCAAACAGGGGACAGAGAGGAAGAGGGTCATTAGCAAGCAATGCTGATGATCTCACTTCCTATTTCCTTGGGAAAAGAGAGGCAACCAAGAAATAATTTCTCAAAGGTTCCACAAAGCATTTATCAATTCAGTTTCATCTGTGACCCTGTATCAAATAAAATGTATTACTATGAGCAAAATGTACTCTAAAAAAGGCCAATCATTTCACTTCACCAGTAGATCCTACCCTCTCTCACCCTAGTAAAGATTCCAGAAATTCTTACCTTTCTGCTACACCATCCACATTAATCTCTTTGTTTTCATATCATTATCAAAAGCATGAAGTATTCTTCTATTTATCTTATCTTATTAAAAAAAAAAAAGACCCACAACTCTCCATTACACTTCACCTCTCAGCTTCTGTCATGGATTTATTCCTCTCATTATAATAAAACCATCACTCCTCTCCCAAACTTCTCTGATTACTATTTCTGATTTTCCTATTTCTATATTTTCTTGATCTCTCTCCAATAAAAATTTCTCCCTTTCCATCAAAACTGACCTATATGTTGCTAAATTAAAGATCAATTCCTAATTCTCATCTCACATGGCCCAGTACCAACATTTGACCTAGGTGATGCTTATACATTTTAATACCCTGAATGCTTGACTCCCAGTACATCAGAATAGTCATTCTTTCTCACACTGCTTTGTTTCTAATCTTTCCATCCCTTCTTTTCCCCTCCCACATCCGTATGCCCTTATCTGGCTCTATGGAGATTTCATCCAATCCCATAACTTTATATGCCATCAATATACTGATGACTCCCAATATATATGTCTCTAGCTGGACCATATCCCATTAACTCCAGACACATATTTTGTAAAGTTCTTGAATATTTAATAGACATCTCAAATTTAATATTTGCATTAAAAAATTCTGATCACTTTCACTCCTCTCTCCCAATCTATTATTCCACCACCTTTCCCACTTCAGTAAATGACAACTTCAAATTGCTCAGACCAAAATCTTGAAGTCTCTCTCTTTTTTTACATCCCATATATGACCAATTGTGTGTACTGCTAACATTCCAGTCCTAGCCTTTTATATCTTCCTCTCAAAAGGCAGCCAGAGTGGTTCTATTTAACAGAAAATAAGATCATGTGACACTTCTGTTCAAAACCCCAAAATCCCCATTTCACACAGAGTAAAAGCCAAATCTTTATATGACCTTCAATAGAAAATTTAACCAAGTAAGTTCCAGCCAACCTAAGTCAAGTCAAGGCATATCAATCAATCCAAGTTGAGACACTTCTAATCATGTCAAGTCAAGTCAGGTTATTTCAAGTCCCTGATGATCTCCCCACTCATCATTTACTTATTGACCTCATCAGTTCAGTTCAGTCACTCAGTCGTGTCCGACTCTTTGCGACCCCATGAATTGCAGCACGCCAGGCCTCTCTGTCCATCACCAACTCTGAGAGTCTACCCAAACCCATGTCCATCGAGCCAGTGATGCCATCCAACTATCTCGTCCTCTGTCATCCCCTTCTCCTCCTGCCCCCAACCCTACACAGCATTAGGGTCTTTTCCAATGAGTCAACACTTCGCATGAGGTGGCCAAAGTATTGGAGTTTCAGCTTCAACATCAGTCCTTCCAATGAACACCCAGGATTGATCTCCTTTAGGATGGATTGATTGGGTCTCCTTGCAGTCCAAGGGACTCTCAAGAGTCTTCTCCAACACCACAGTTCAAAAGCATCAACTCTGCGGCGCTCAGCTTTCTTCACCGTCCAACTCTCACATCCATACATGACCACTGGAAAAACCATAGCCTTGACTAGATGGACTTTTGTTGGCAAAGTAATGTCTCTGCTTTTAAATATGCTATCTAGGTTGGCCATAACCTTCCTTCCAAGGAGTAAGCGTCTTTTAATTTCATGGCTGCAGTCACCATCAGCAGTGATTCTGGAGCCCAAAAAAATAAAGTCTGATACTGTTTCCACTGTTTCCCCATCTATTTCCCATGAAGTGATGGGACCAGATGCCATGATCTTAGTTTTCTGAATGTTGAGCTTTAAGCCAACTTTTTCACTCTCCTCTTTCACCTTCATCTAGAGGCTCTTTAGTTCTTCTTCACTTTCTGCCATAAGGGTGGTGTCATCTGCATATCTGAGGTTATTGATATTTCTCCCGGCAATCTTGATTCCAGCTTGTGCTTCTTCCAGCCCAGCATTTCTCACGATGTACTCTGCATAGAAGTTAAATAAGCAGGGTGACAATATACAGCCTTGACGGACTCCTTTTCCTATCTGGAACCAGTCTGTTGTTCCATGTCCAGTTCTAACTGTTGCTTCCTGACCTGCATACAGGTTTCTCAAGAGACAGGTCAGATGGTCTGGTATTCCCATCTCTTTTAGAATTTTCCACAGTTTATTGTGATCCACACAGTCAAAGGCTTTGGCATAGTCAATAAAGCAGAAATAGATGTTTTTTCTGGAACTCTCTTGCTTTTTTGATAATCCAGTGGATATTGGCAATTTGATCTCTGGTTCCTCTCCCTTTTCTAAAACCAGCTTGAACATCTGGAAGTTCATGGTTCACGTATTGCTAAAGCCTGGCTTGGAGAATTTTGAGCATTACTTTACTAGCATGTGAGATGAGTGCAATTGTGCGGGAGTTTGAGCATTCTTTGGCATTGCCTTTCTTTGGTATTGGAATGAAAACTGACCTTTTCCAGTCCTGTGGCCACTGCTGAGTTTTCCAAATTTGCTGGCATATCGAGTGCAGCACTTCCACAGCATCATCTTTTAGGATTTGAAGTAGCTCAACTGGAATTCCATCACCTCCACTAGCTTTGTTCGTAGTGATGCTTTCTAAGGCCCACTTGACTTCACATTCCAGCATGTCTGGCTCTAGGTAAGTGATCACACCATCGTGATTATTGACCTCATACCTTCTAACTAATCCCTTCACTGGGCTCCAGTCACATTGGCCTTCATACTATTTAAATGTCTCCTAATCATAATATTTACTCATGCTGTTATCTGAAATGTTTCCCCCAGAAATTCTTATGACTTGCTCACTTACTTGCTTTCTATTATATTTAATGTCACCTTTTCAGTCAGCCTTGCTTTTTCACTCTTTCTAATACTGCAATCTCCACCCAAACCCTTTCCAGCCAGCTCTGATTTTTTTTCCTTTGAACTAGTAACATATGCTTTACTAATTTATTTTATTGTCTCAAAACACAAGCTCCCTGAAGGCAGGGCTTTTTGTTACACTTATTCACTACTATGTTCTTGAGCACTGTGGAGAGAATTATTTTGGACCATTCCATAGAGGCAAGTCAAGGCTGAGAAAGAAAATTCTGGAAAGTGTATGCTAACTAGACTATTTTGACTTTTGGCAAATTTCTTTTTGACCCTCTCTTTGTCTTTCTTTTTGTCTTTTATCAGCATCACTATAACATTTTCTTCCTCCATTTGTCACTTTCTAGTAGATGTAATTTTTACTTAATCACACTACAATTCCCCATCTTCATAGATCACAGCCTCATCATGTGAAGAGGCTTATGTAACTCAATGAAGCTATGAGCCATGCCATGTAGGGTCAGTCAAGATGGATGAGTCATAGTGAGGAATTCCGACAAATCCTGGTCCACTAGAAGAGGGAAATGGCAACCTACTCCAGTATTCTTGCTGTGACAACTCCATGAACAAATGAAAAGGTTAAAAGATATGACGCCTAAAGATGAGCCCCCCAGGTTGGAAGATATCCAACATGCTACTTGGGAAGAGCAGAGGACGATTACTAATAGCTCCAGAAAGAATGAAATGGTTGGGCCAAAGCGGAAACGACGCTCAGTTGTGGAAAGTGAAGTCCGATGCTGTAATGAACAATATTGCGTAGAAACCTAGAACATTAGGTCTATGAATCAAGGTAAATTGTAAGTGGTCAAGCAGGAGATGGCAAGATTGAACATTGACATCCTAGGAATCACTGAACTAAAAATAGACAGGAATAGGTGAATTTAATTCAGACAACCATTATATCTACTACTGTGGGCAAGAATCTCTTTAGAAGAAATGGAGTAGCCCTCATAGTCAACAAGAGAGTCTGAAATGCAGTACTTAAGTGCAATCTCAAAATGACATAATGGACTCAGTTCATTTCCAAGGCAAACCATTCAATATCACAATAATCCAAGTATATACCCCAACCACTGATGTCGAAAAAGCTGAAGTTGACTGGTCCTATGAAGACCTACATGACCTTCTAGAACTAACACCCAAAAAAGATGTCCTTTTCATCATAGGGGATTGGAATGCAAAAAATAGGAAGTCAAAAGATACCTGGAGTAACAGGTAAGTTTGACCTTGGAGTACAGAATGAAGCAGCTGCTGCTGCTGCTAAGTCGCTTCAGTCATGTCTGACTCTTGTGTCACCCTACAGGCTGTAGCCTGTTAGGTTGCTCTGTCCATGGGATCCTCCAGGCAAGAATACTGGAGTGAACTGCCGTGCTTTCCTCCAGGGTATCTTCCTGACCGAGGGATTAAGCCTGTATCTACCTGCACTGGCAGGCGGGTTCTTTACCACTAGTGCCACTTTTAGCTCAGAGTCTTTTCATAATTTATTTTCAATATTTTATCTTCTCTCAGAGTAGTACAAGTAAGTGGTTAGTTCAAATCATTGTTATTTAGAGAATAAAGACCTTTGGAATCATTCAACCCACAGTTTTCTAATTTTGCAGATAATTAAACTAAAGCATAGTGAGATCACAAGAATCACATAATTATTAGTGGCAGAAATGGAAGTTTTCATGCTTTTATTCTTATGAAAGCCTTGAGGTACCAACTGTCACCTAAAAATACTAATCTGTTGACATTAAATGTTCAGAGAGGCAGATTAGCTGTGTGACCTTCAGCTATTTTCCTAAACTCCCTGTGTAGTAAGTATCTCATTTCATGGGAGCAAAACAATAGTATATACCTTCTGGGAGTCATGTGTGGGTTCAATGAAGTTATAGCTTTGAATGTTAAAATCGTATTTTATGTGTGACCAATTAGTACTTCAAATGATGTCAGCCTTCATTCATACACACACACACAAATGTGAACTCCTATGCACTAAGTTTTGGGGATACAAGGATGAAGAAAATAATCACATCTTCCATCCCCACAGTGAGCTTACCATCAATATGAAGGTAAAAATAACTAATCACACGGCACGATGTTTTATGAAAACGAGGTAAAGAATGCTACTTGAATATCCAAGGGAAATATTTAACCCAAATTTGGGACTTCAGGAGCAACTCCCCATAGAATGTGCCAAGAAGTGTGAGCAGCTTAGTGTGGGAGACAGGGAGGAAAGTGTTTTAGTCAATGGGGGCAGGAAGTGGCAAGGCCCAGTAGGAAAAAATGTAGAGTTGGGGAAGCTAGCTTTGAAGTGTGAAAGTGGAAAGAAAAGAGACAAGAGTGGTAAGTAGAGACCAAAAAGAAGTTACAGCATAGAGTTTAAGGCTTATAAAGTTTAAGTTTATAAGTCACAGTAAAGAGTTTAAGGCTTCCTGATAGCTCAGTCGGTAAAGAATCCGCCTGCAATGCAGGAGACCCTGGTTCAATTCCTGGGTTGGGAAGATACGCTGGAAAGGATAAGCTATCTACTCCAGTATTTTTAGGCTTCCCTTGTGGCTCAGCTGGTAAAGTCCATGGGGTCACAAAGAGTCGGACATGACTGAGTGACTTTCACTTCATTAAAGAGTTTAAAATATTTGGAAAAAGTGGAGTGCCATTGAATGATTTAGGCAGAAGTAATTAAATTTAATTTTAGAAAACTCACTTTGGCTGTAAAGTGGGTAAGATGGAATCAAAGGAACTCAGAAGCCCATTGATGCAGTTTCAGGTGAGCCATGATGAATGATTACAACAGCTTCAAGGTTTACAGGAGCCCTGTTTTCTAATGGAGCATTCAATAATTCCTAGTGACCTAGAGATTACCTGTGTGTGCTAAGTTCCTTCAGTCATGTCCAACTCTTTGCAACCCCATGGACTGTAGCCCACCAAGTTCCTCTGTCCATGGTATTCTCCAGGCCAGAACACTGGAGTGGGTTGCCATTTCCTTCTCCAGAGATTACCTGGTGCCAACCTAAGTCTTCTTTAGTAACAAGAACTCTGCTTAACTCCACAACGTGATGGGTTTTAAACAAAGGAACAGGGTATCTGTTCTCCTACGCATGTTCCTGTGAACTCAGATACAAAGTGACTGAAGTCAGATATGATGGGATTGCATTTTGGCCCCATTACTTCCTCAGATATGTGATTTAGGGCAAATCTTTAAAAGCAAAGCACTATTTTTTAAAAATGTATAAAACCAGGATAAGAGTATCTATTTCATAGTGTTACATGAGATAATACATGCAAATGTCTTAATATCTGTACGTGGCATGTATTAAGCATTCAATAAAATTTAGGTCTTACAGTAACTGTTTATATATATATAGTTTTCAGGAAGTCAGTTTTCAAAAGCAATGTTGTTTATTTTTAAAGTCATTGAAAAATCTTATTATTTTCAAGTTAATAGTTCTACTATCCCTTCAGGGTATAACAAAACACCTTTTCAGTACACAAGGAAACAAACAAAAAATGCCACTCAATATCACTCTTGTAAGGTAGGATAATTTGCATTTTTCAGCTCTTCACACATTGTTCTACCATAACTCCTTAAATATCCCCTTGTATCTAAGAGATAGCTTGGTCTTTAAGCTGAGAGTAAAAGAACTAAATCGAGATCATTGTTTTTAATTTCCCTTCCTGATTACAAAACAAAGATGAATCATGCTGATCTTCAGCAACTTCAGCATCTGGAGTCTCTCTGCCTCCAATAACCTCCAGTAGAATTTTATCCATTCATCACTCTTGACCAGAGATGCTTCCACAAAGACCTAAAAGCATGTCACTATCTGCCAAACTCTAACGCTGGACCCCTACAACCATACCATTCCCTAAACATCAAAAGTATGATAATGGTTTTTACACAATATGTTACACAGTGATAGTTAATACAAACCCCCCAAAAGTGCAACTGGGTTAGAGCCGTTGTGGGGAGACTCATGTAGTGCCCAGTCCACAGAGGCTCAGTGCCAAGGGGGTTGGACCAAATCTGAGGGAACAATGCCAGCTCACAGAGCAAGACACTAGCATTGTTTGGGGAGTGATAACAGGCTCTGTTTCCAACAACTTTCCCCCCACTGCTTTAAATTCTGTAAAAATTGGGCTTCTCTTTGCTCAGGCTCCTGCCTAGAAGGCCCTTCTTGCAAGTCTTTGAAATTTCTATAGAAACTGATGAGAAACAAGTTTTAGTGGTCAACAGTCCAAGAAACTAGCCTTACTTTTGTTAGTATTTCCAAAACTGTAATTAACAAGTTATTAGAAATCCAACAGGTGTGTCAGTCACTGTGCAAAGCACTAGGGATGAAGCTAATTAAGAGTGTTCTAGCATCGGAAGCAGATGCATAGAGCTGCATTTTAATACAATGTGAAAAGTGCTATAGCAACAGAAAGCACTACTGTGAAAAACAAGTGAAAAAGTATTAATTTTGCCTGAAGAGGGTAATGAAAGTCTCACTGACAAAATCAGTTTTGAAACAGATACTTCTCTCTTTTAAAAAATTGTGTATGTATGTGTGAGCAGTGTGTAAATGTATGTGTGTGTATAAAATGGGGAAACTCTAAATATGTGTTCTCAGGAAAAGCCCAATTATTAGGAAAGCATTAGTTTTTTTAAAAGGCCATTAAAGTCTGTGATTTAGACAAAATGCTAGCTTGCTAGTACCACCACCAATAACACTTTTATAATTATTTTAAAAACTCTGCATTCTTTACTAGGTGAGCTACCAGGAAAGCCCCCAAATCTCCACAACATAATACTTAATCAACATTGATTGCTGGTGAATAGAGGAGTTTCTTATTTAACTCATACTGAGTATTTGACAGTCTCCCCAAACTGTTATTCATTCCAACTGTAAAATCATATCAAATATTCCCTAAGTAATAAATATTACTCCAAATATTCAAACATACAGAAAACACACACACATGTGTACACATTTAGAAATTAGCTTTTTACATGTTGGAATACTCATTGCACAGAACTTTTACTAGGCATTAGGAAATTAACTTGTGCTCTTTCTTCAGAGGATGAACAAAGCATATAGACCAAAAGGAACAAAGAAGTATTGATCTCAAATTAATAAAGCACTGCTTCTAGATTTTTTTCAAATGAAGCTTACATGGGGAGCACTAAAGATTCGCAAATAGCCATTATTTCTGTTATAGTCACAAGGGTAGCCTCTTAAGAAAAACTAGAAAATATAGACTACCACAGAAGGATTTTAACTTAAAGGTACACTATTATATTAATGGGTTTTATGCAAGGTTATACCCCTTATGGCTGAAACTATGTAGAAAAAATAAGTAAATAAGCGTAGATTTTGAAGCTTTTAAATTTCATTAATTGTTTTGTGCTATCTCATAATGGGAGAAAAATATTTTTAAGAAACCTAAGAAAGATGTACTCCCATAAGCATAAATTATGTGTGGTGTTAATATGCCTTGGAAATCTTCTACTACAAATATTAGTCATCCAAAGGAAACTGAGTTCAGTGTCACCGATATGTTTTCAGATATTACGTATCCTGTTTTTCTTTAATTACTCAAAATTACAGGGCCACTATTAAAAGCAAAACTCCCCTGATATCTTAATGGGACTAATAATGAAATGGAGCAACTGAAAATTCAGCTTCTGTGATAGATGTTTAAAACCAGAATGACAGTTCCCTCAAGCACTAAGTCCTTACAGGCATGGTGAACATGAGGAGCAGGATCTTAACAATTCAAGGATACCGCTGAATTTACACTCAAGCACCAAACTTCTGACAGAAGTTCAAAGAACATGTTTTCACTCTAAAATCACAATCATGAGTTGATCTTTTCCTTCCACTCTGTCAGGAGTTTGAAGTAGACAAAATTAAACTATGAAAGGAAGATCATTTGGCATGATAATAAGAAACATTGTAGACTCTGGAACCACACTGAATTTGAATCCTGACCTTTCCTTTTCCTAGCTGAACAACCTGGGGCAACTTATAAAGCTGCATACCTCAGGATTCCTGTCTGTACAGTGTTAAAATAAGAGTACCTACCACAAAAGATACTAGTGAGATTAACATTTAGAGAGTTTCTAGCCATGAGGCAAATATAACTGAGTTTTGTATTAGTGTTATGAATATTTAGTAAGGGATATAACTGTGGGTAGCATACTCTTAGAAACACTCCTCTTAGAAATATTTTCCCATAGAGTATCTTTGTGAAAAATGCTTAAAAGAGACAGTCAAGACACTGTGCTTATGAGGAAAAACAGTGAGATTGTTCAGAATTTATAGAACCCTCAGGACATAGATTCCACCCAGACATTTATTCTCTTTTCTTTTCATGTGACAAAGGAAAACACTGACAGGAAAGAAAAAATTTCTCCTCTCTAATCTCTCCTGTCTCCTCATTCTTAAAATAAAAGAACAAGTTATGACCTATTTAGGAGCACTGGCAATTATATGTATGGCAACACAGAATAATGGCAGGATTGTGGTTAAATAGGGTACAAAGGTAAACCGTGATGTCAGGTATACTTACAGACGTCCAAATCCTAGAGAATCCATATATAGTGCCCAAGAAGATAAGTCCACAGGATTATATTTCCCATGTATGCATTTGTGTGCACATGCACACACATACACATCTATCATATAATAAAAACAAAATACTCTTTCACATCAGTTCAGTTCACTGAGTCGTGTCCGATTCATTGCGACCCCATGGACCACAGTACTCCAGGCTTCCCTGTTCATCACCAACTCCCGGAGCCTGCTCAAACTCATTTCCATCGAGTCGGTGATGCCATCCAACCATCTCATCCTCTGTCGTCCCCTTCTCCTCTCGTCTTCAATCTTTTCCAGCATCAGGGTCTATTCAAATGAGTCACTTTTTCACATTAAGAAGCCAAAGTATTGGAGTTTCAGCTTCCAGCATCAGTCCCTCCAACGAATATGCAGGACTGATTTCTTTTAGGATTGACTGGTTTGATCTCCTTGCAGTCCAATGGACTCTCAAGGGTCTTCTCCAACACCACAGTTCAAAAGCATCAGTTCTTGAGTGTTCAGCTTTCTTTATAGTTCAACTCTCACAAACACACCTGACTACTGGAAAAACCATAGCCTTGACTAGATGGACCTTTGTTGGCAAAGTAATGTCTCTACTTTTTAATATGCAGTCTAGGTTGGTCATCGCTTTGCTTCCAAGGAGCAAGTGTCTTTTAATTTCATGGCTGCAGTCATCATCTGCAGTAATTTTGAAGCCCACAAAAATAAAATTTCTCATTGTTTCCATTGTTTCCCCATCGATTTGCCATGAAGTGATGGGACAGGATGCCATGATCTTAGTTTTCTGAATGCTGAGTTTTAGGCCAACTTTTCCACTCTCCTCATTCACTTTCATCAAGAGGCTCTTTAGTTCTCCTTTGCTTTCTGCCAAAAGGGTGATGTCATCAGCATATCTGAAGTATTAATATATCTCCTAGCAATCTTGATTCCAGCTTGTGCTTCATCCAGCCCAACATATCTCATGATGCATTCTGCATATAAGTTAAATAAGCAGGGTGAAAACGTACAGTCTTGACGTACTCCTTTCCCAATTTGGAACCAGTCTGTTGTTCCATGCCCAATTCTAATTGTTGCTTCTTGACTGTCATACAGATTTCTCAGGAGGCAGGTCAGGTGGTCTGGTATTCCCACTCTTGAAGAATTTTCCACAGTTTGTAGTGATCCACACAAAGGCTTTGGGGATGGTCCATAAAGCAGAAGTAGATGTTTTTCTGGAACTCTCTTGCTTTTTCAATGATCCAACAGACGTTGGCAATCTGATCTCGGGTTCCTCTGCCTTTTCTAAATCCACCTTGAACATCTGGAAATTCTTGGTTCATGTACTATTGAAGCCTGGGTTGGAGAATTTTGAGCATTATTTTGCTAGCGTGTGAGATGAGTGCAACTGTGTGGCAGTTTGAGCATTCTTTGAAATTGCCTTTCTTTGGGATTGGAATGAAAACTGACCTTTTCCAGTCCTGTGGCCACTGCTGAGTTTTCCAAATTTGCTGGCATATTTAGTGCAGCACTTTCACAGCATCATCTTTCAGGATTTGAAATAGCTCAACTGGAATTCCATCACCTCCAGTAGCTTTGTTTGTAGTGATACTTCCTAAGGCCCACTTGACTTCATATTCCAGGATGTCTGGCTCTAGGTGAGTGTTCACACCATAGTGGTTATCTGGGTCATGAAGATGTTTTTTTGTATAGTTCTTCTGTGTATTCTTGCCACCTCTTAATATCTTCTGTTTCTGTTAGGTCCACACCATTTCTGTCCTTTATTGAGCCCAGCTTTCATGAAATGTTCCCTTGGTATCTGTAATTTTCTTGAAGAGATCTCTAGTCTTTTCCATTCTATTGTTTTTCTCTATTTCATTGAATTGATCATTGAGGAAGGCTTTCTTATCTCTCCTTGCTATTCTTTGGAACTCTGCATTCAAATGGGTATATCTTTCCTTTTCTCCCATGTGTTTTGCATTTTTCTTTTCTCAGCTATTTGTAAGGCCTCCTCAAACAACCATTTTGCCTTTTTGCATTTCTTTTTCTTCAGGATGGTCTTGATCACTGTCTCCTGTACAATGTCACAAACCTCTGTCCATAGTTCTCAAGGTACTCTATCAGATCTAATCCCTTGAATCTATTTGTCACCTCCACTGTATAATTGTAAGAGATTTTGATTTAGGTCATACCTGGATGGTCTAGTGGTTTTCCCTAATTTAAGTCTGAATTTGGCAATAAGGAGTTTGTGATCTGAGCCACAGTCAGTTCCCAGTCTTATTTTTGCTGACTGTATAGAGCTTCTCTATCTTTGGCTGCAAAGAATATAATCAGTCTGATTTTGGTATTGACCATCTGGTGATGTCCATGTGTAGAGCCTTCTCTTATGTTTTTAGAGGAGGGTATTTGCTATGACCAGTGCATTCTCTTAGCGAAACTCTGTTAGCCTTTGCCCTGTTTCATTTTGTACTCCAAGGCTAAATTTGCCTGTTACTTCAGGTATCTCTTGACTTCCTACTTTTGCATTCCAGTCCCCTATGATGAAAAGGACATCCCTTTTGGGTGTTAGTTCTAGAAGGTCTTGTAGGTCTACACTGAACCATTCAATTTCAGCTTCTTCAGCTTTACTGGCCGGGGCATAGACTTTGATTACTGTAATATTCAATGGTTTGCCTTGGAAACAAAGAGATCATTTTGTCGATTTTGAGGTTGCACCCAAGTACTATATTTTGGAATCTTCTGGTGACTATGAGGCCTGTATCAGCTTCTCAGGGATTCTTTCCCACAGTAGTAGATATAATGGTCATCTGAGTTAATTCGCCCATTCCAGTCCATCTTAGTTCACTGATTCTTTCAGTGTCGATGTTCCCTCTTGCCATCTCCTGTTTGACCACTTCCAATTAGCCTTGATTCATGGACCTAACGTTCCAGGTTCCTACACAATACTGTTTTTTACAGCATCAGATTTTACTTCCATCACCAGTCACACCCACAACTGGGCATTGTTTTTGCTTTGGCTCGGTCTCCTCATTCTTTCTGGAGTTATTTCTCCATTATTCTCCAGTAGCTTATTGGGCACCTACCAACCTGGGGAGTTCATCTTTCAGTGTCCTATCTTTTTCCCTTTTCATACTGTTCATGGAGTTCTCAAGGCAAGAATACCAAAGTGGTTTGACATTCCCTTCTCCATTGGACTATGTTTTGTCAGAATTCTCCACCATGACCCCTCTGTCTTGGTGGCCCTACATGGCATGGCTCATAGTTTCATTGAGTTAGACAAGGCTGTGGTCCATGAGATCAGTTTGATTAGTTTTCTGTGATTGTGTTTTCATTCTGTCTGCCCTCTGAGTGATAAGGATAAGAGGCTTATGAAGCTTCCTGATGGGAGAGACTGACTGTGGGGGAAACTGCGTTCTTGTTCTGATGGCCAGGGCCATGCTCAGTAAATCTTTAATCCATTCTTCTGTTGATGGGTGGGCTGTATTCCCTCCTTGTTGTTGACCTGAGACCAAACTATTGTGGAGGTAATGAAGACCTGCCTTTGAGTGTTTGAGTGTCTCATGCAGAGATACAGGTTAGCAGTGGCCTGCCGCAGGGGTAGGGTCTCTGGATACAGCAGACCTGGGTGTGGCATAAGCCCTCTTGGAGGAGGTTGCCATTAACCCTACCATAGAGCTGCCAGAACTTACACAGGAATGGGAAAACAGACTCCTGGGGGCACAAACAAAACCTTGTGTGCACCAGGACCCAGGAGACAGGAGCAGTGACACCACAAGAGACTGACCCAGACTTGCCTGTGAGTATCCAGGAATCTCCAGTGGAGGCATGGGTCAGCAGTGGCCTGCTGCAGGGTCAGGGGCCACTGACTGTGGCAGTGTGTGTACAGGACCTTTTGAAGGAGGTCGCCATTGTCTTCATTACCTTCTCTCTTTCACACAGAATTTATAAAATACAGTGCAAAGAGAAAGAAAAGATTAATAATTCAGAAAGATCCACTGTTAATATGTGATATATTTCCTTCCATTGTCTAATGCCTGTTTAGTATTAGAGAACTAAAAAAAAAGTTTTTAATTTAACATTTAAACTTGTATGCAAAAATATTTAAAAATTATAATTTAAATGATGAAATGGTGTGAGATTTTAGAAATATACCATTATTTACGTAACTAACTCTCTTCTGAGACATTTAAACTACATTTTCTATATTTTGATATTTAAGCCAATACTATGATCACTATAAATCCATAATAAGCACATCTCTATTTAAACTTCTATAAACTGATCCAAAAAGTATAATGATGTTTTAAGACTCTCAGTTGCAAATTGTCAAATTGTCCTCCAACAGCATTCTTCTCATAACTGCCCCAAAGTTGCTATTTTGATATGTATTTACCATCAACAGTTATTATTATTTTAAGAAAATATGTTCCAATGTGAAGGGTAAGATATAATGTTTATGGTATTAATGATCAAATAAATGCAAACTGCAAGTATAAGGTTGAAAATTCTTTTTCATAGGTTTTACATAATTTCAATTTTCCATAATCCAACTTTACTGAAATAGCTGTGCCATAGTTGTCTTTCTTGTCTTATTAAGAAACGGTCTCAGTCCAAGGACCCATGCCTATCAGTGGTGTAGCCTTACTTCCATCAATAGTCAAAACCATCTTTGTTACCCTCTTTAGACTGTGATACAGAAGCAACAAAAATGGGAAAACACTGATATTTTCCCATTACCTGGTAAAACTGGAAGATGGAAAGAAGAATATACATGAAATTAGATACAAGGTCAAGAGAAATCTGAAATGAGATTAAAGACTCAGTTAATACATTAAAGCAAAGTAATATAAAGTGAAAATTCAGCTCCAGAAGCAAGAATCCTTTATTTTTCTCTGATGCATGCAAGTCCCTGTACAGTAATAAGTCATCAACAGATACTTATTGAATAAATACTGAAATGGAATGTGAACAGAGAGCATAGCCTACAAATAACTTATAGAATTAGTATGAATTTTTAGTAGAATTATTATTTTTCTGTTTGAATAGAGACATCTCATTTCCCTTCTCTTTCTCCAGTATCTATCTTACACTTGTACCTTCCAAAACACATATCAAGCTGGCATGTAATTTCTATCTGTTCATAATTATTTCTTTTTATATGAAGGGTAAAAGCAGAAGTCCAACTACCTGCACCATGGGTTCTAATACTATGCTTCACAGACAAGCATTATTTAGCATTACCTAGGAACTTGTGGAAATATAAACTCTTATACCCTATTCCAGATCTACTGAATTAGAAAGGCTAGGGACATTTTTCAGCAATCTTTTTTTTCTGAAAGGGCCACAAGATGATTTTGGAGCATGTTAAAGTTTCAGAACCAGTGACAAAATCTGGAGCTATTCTCTCTCTGGTGTATTTTACACAAACCACACACACACACACACACACACACACACACACACACACACAAACACAGGTTTAACCCATTATTTAGAAGTAAGAAACACACATATTAGGGTCACCATTTTACCACTGTTCAGATCAATGCTTACAAAAACTTTATTTTAATAAAATCAATTATAACATTTCATTGCCTTAGAAGCCTACTTATAAATACAATTCTTTTGGCCCATGACTTTTGGAAACAGAGTTATTTTAAAGAAGAAAGATATGTGTATAACATTCTAATATTGCCAAAGCAAAGTGAAATAATACAAAATATTGCCACATCACTCCAATAATATTGAGTATAATACTGAATCCTCAATGTATTGTTCTTTCATTCAGTTTGTCTCTGTAAGCAAAAAATAAAATAAGAACTCTGTGTATGATTTCTTAGGATGGTCATTATTGATCATGAAGATGGCTGGAGGAAGTGATACATATCATTTTGACTGCAAAATGTTCATTAGTAGCTACATATGGACTCAGTGTCAGTTTCAATACCTGCAGAATAATTATGATAATATTACTTCCTTGTTTCCCCTGACAAAGTCATTTTTAGACCCTGCCAACCAAATTCTCTGGGCTCCATGGAGACAGGTGCTACATAAATACAAAGCATTATTTTTACTCTTTTCCAATTATTTGGAGATTGTTAAATGGAGGAGCAATGTATTAAATATCAATAGTTTTTATGCAGCGAAAGTCATCTTACACCTTAGTTAAGGATACAACACACTGAAAACTGAGATATAAGTAATCTCTCAACTCAAGGTTTAAGAGTTCACCCAGTCATTCCATAGATAGGTGCCTCTCTTTTTAAAAGAGCAAACTTACGCACATACCTATAGCTGCTAAAATTGCGAATGATCACAAAAATATCCAAAGTTAAAGAAACAGCACCCTGATAGGTGGGCTTTAGTGAATTATTCAAGAATAGTTTATTTAAATGTAGCATGCTGCTCAGTTGCTTCAGTCGTGTCCAACTCTGTGCAGCCCCATAGACGGCAGCCCACCAGGCTCTGCCATCCCTGGGATTCTCCAGGCAAGAATACTGGAGTGGGTTGCCATTAGTGCATGCTAAATCACTTCAATCATGTTCAACTCTTTGTGATCCTATGGACTGTAGCCCATCAGGCTACAGAATACCATGGAGATTCTCCAGGCAAGAATACCGGAGTGGGCTGTGACGCCTCCTCCAAGGGATCTTCTTGACCCAGGGATCGAACCATCATTTCTAATATCTCCTGTATTGGCAGGCAAGTTCTTTACCACTAGTGCCACTTGGGAAGCCCTTTAAATGCTAGATTATTGTCCAAATAAGAAAAAAGGAAACAAACTAATCTTGTCATGAAAAATGACCAAACACCTCTTGTCTCATTGTAGCATATTGGCAAAAATCACCTCCATCTTATTGACATTTATAAGTGAGTCCCTTTATATAAGGATTATTTTCCTTGTTGATGTTAAACTCTTTGTGGCTCTTAGTAAACAGTGGTAGGTAGATGTTAAGTGTATGGGTGTTGAGTCAAGATTTTAGACCACACCCTCCCTCACCAGCTCTATTATTTTGGGTGTTACTCGACTTCTTTGAGTTTCAGGTTCTCATACATGAAGTTGAAATTGTTAAGATTACTGTGAACCTTAAATTTTAGATAGCATATAGAATGATACATATCAAATACAAAATATAATAAATTTAGCAGAAATATCTGCAGCAGAATATGCAATAAAGACTGCCATTACTAAAACATTTTAATTCAAATGCATCATAAATCTATTTCAAATCATTTCCTTAAGCTTACTTATTTCTTTTTTTATATGATGTTAGTTAGACATTCCTTCATGTCAGTTTACTCTGAATATATGAAAATAATTCTGACATTAATTTATACTTTAATTCTCAATTATATAGAGTATTTGCTTTGTTGTCTGTTGAGTCTACCACTCACATGAACTAGGAAGGAACTGGCAGTAGGTTTAGAGGATGTGAGTGTGTGTACCTGTGTCTGAGAGCATTTCAGAATAAAAGATAGCTTCAGTTATTAGAAGTTAACTATCGATTCCCTTTCAAGCCTTTGGCAGAGAAAACTGAGAACTACTGTATTTAAAGGCTTTAAAACCCACTTCAATATTCTTGCCTGGAGAATCCCAGGGACGGAGGAGCCTGGCAGGCTACAGTCCATAGGGTCAAACAGAGTCAGGTGTGACTGAAGTGACTCTTCATGGCATGGCAATCCAGTTAAAGTCATTTACATGCCCTAATGTATGTTAATGTTTCTATAACACAATATAAATAAGAAATTTAATATAATGTTTCATCAGTTATATACATAGTTTTATATCTATATGCACTTTTATATATTTCATCTATTAGTTTCAGGAAAATTGACAACTGCAGACACCAATAATATTTAGATATTTTAAAATTAAGTTGGAATAATATCAGAAATGCCTATATATATCATGTTAAATTAAAATGCCAACGTACAAATTTAGGGATATATAGTTACATGGGAACTATAACTTTATATAGGCTACTTCCTATACATCGACTTTCACATACAGATTTGTATTGCTTTGTTGTTTTAGTTACATGTCTGACTCTTTATGATCCCATGGACTACAGCCTGCCAGGCCCCTCTATCCATGGAATTTCCCAGGCAAGAATACCAGAGTGGGTTGCCATTTCCTACTCCAGGGATAGATCTGTATATCATGGATTTATCTATGGACTAGAAAGATTGAAATATTTGCCTCAAAGTATTAACAATCATGATATAAATATACTTATGAAAATTACAGAGTGCAATGGCCTCACAACATTTGAGTCATAGAATTGTAGGGAAGGTAACTTAGAGTTGTCTAGTTACATTTCTATATGATACAGCTATCTTCCCTAGAGTACTCTCTTTGGAAACTGGTCATCCAGTAATAAAAATAAGTATCATGTTTTTAGCACTTTATATATATAAGGGATTGCATTGAGCCCTTAGCAGACAGTATCTCCTTTAATCTTCATAAGTACTTCATGAGGAAGGTACCATCATCATTCCCACTGAAACTCAGAAACTTAGTTGCATGATCAGGCTACAAAGACTGATTTGTACAGTCATGTTCTCACACAGCCATTTCAGGTGATGGAAAGCTCACCACTATAGGAAGAGTCAATTCCTGTTAATGTTGTCTTCCTAGAATTGAAATACAATCCGGTGCTCTATCCCTTTCACTCCACAGTATTTTGAACTCTGGAATTGTGCAGGAAAATGTGATAAACCAAACTATCTCTTTTCTCCCTGGTAACGCTTCAGACACTTAGTAGGTAGATACCATGTTCTATTTTGCTTCTTCAGGCAAACTACTCCCATTTTTTTCAAATGGTTTTGCAGCACTTGATTTCCAGACTAGATTCCAGGTATTTATGATGCTCTTAAATGTAGAGTCAAGGACAATCACAGGATCCTAGGGATCCTAGGTAGTGTTTAATAAGTACAGAATACATCTGAAATAATAGCTCCTTTTTTTCAAACAATATATTTTGAGTAAAGCCATAAATCACTTACATTTGGGGCTTCCCCAGTGGCTCAGTGGTAAAGAATCCAATTGCAGTGTGCAGGAGATGCTAAAGATGCGGGTTCAATCCCTGGGTTGGGAAGATCCCCTGGAGGAGAGCATTGCAGCCCACTCCAGTAATCTTGTCAGGAAAATCCCACTGACAGAGGATCCTGGTGGGCTACGGTCCATGGGGTCACAAAGAGTCAGACTTGACTGAAGCAACTCATTATGCAGGCAAGTTGCAATGCATTAGTATTGTGCTTGGAATCAGTAATAATTCTAGGTATTTTAGTTATATATCAACTCTTGATAAGTGTGACATCCCTTCTCTTGTATTTAACTAGTTACCTTTTTAAACCCAAATTTGGATTTTACATTCATTACTTTCAATTCTCTTCTTTTTTAGGTAAATTCATTGTCCCTTTAGAATACTAGCTATGTAAACAGGGATTAAATAGATTCCCCTAATGTTTGATGCACATAAATATGAAAACCTTGCTGATCATATCCTTATACATATCTTTGATTTGAAAAAAGTAACAATGTTGACTAGCATAGGCCTACTCACTACTGCTCTCATTCCAGCCTCAATACTATCTACTTTCCTCAATTCCTACCAATCTAAAAACCAATTTATTTTAGATACAGTTTAATTACATCTTCCTTTAGCACTCATTTTTTCAATAAATGACATTAAATGACCTCCTAAACTCCATAAATAGTATATTTATAGTATCATCCTTATTTACCAGCTTACCAATCCATTTTAAAGCATTTGGATTTATTCTTACTGATTGTTTCCTAACGTCGTAACAAGTAATTGTTTGACAAGGGTTTAATATTTTGTTGGGTATAGAATTCAAGCTCTGAAACCCATTACTTTTTTTTATTTTTGGACATCCTCACTGGTGTTTTAGAGTCACATAGGGCCATCAAAGGCTTGACTTTGGAGCTTATTTACATTTGAATTGTGGTTCTGCCACTTAGAGCTGTCTCAACTTAGACCAGATATTTAACTTCTCAAGTTTCATTTTCTTGTCTGTAAATGGCAATATTAACACATATCCTCAAAAGTAGACATGAGAATTTAATGTAATAAGTTGAAATACTTACTACAATATCCTACTCAATATATTAGCAAATATTCCTTAAATAAGTCTGTTAATTCTTTCAATTTCTTGAATTATAATTTATGTGGACAGAGACACCTAAAATCATTGGCATGGCAAAGTGTTCATCTTGTATTTTCATATCCTTTTAGATCACTATTCCTTTTTTTTTATATATAAATTTATTTATTTTAGTTGGGGGCTAATTACTTTACAATATTGTAATAGTTTTTGCCATACATTGACATGAATCAGCCATGGGTTTACATGTGTTCCCCTTCCTGGACCCCCCACCAACCTCCCTCCCCATCCCATCCCTCTGGGTCATCCCATTGCCCCGGCCCTGAGCCTTTGTCTCATGCATGGAACATGGAATGGTGTTCTGTTTCACATATGATAATATACATGTTTCAATGCTGTTCTCCCAGAATGTCCCACCCTCACCTTCTCCCTCAGAGTCCGTAAAATTGTTCTATGCATCTGTGTCTCTTATTCTGTCTCGCATATAGGGTTATCGTTACCATCTTTCAAACTCCATATGTATGCATTAGTATACTGTATTGTTGTTTTTCTTTCTGGCTTACTTCACTCTGTATAATGGGCTCCAGTTTCATCCATCTCAGTAGAACCGATTCAAATGTATTTTTTTTAATGGCTGAGTAATATTCCATTGTGTATATGTACCACAGCTTCCTTATCCATTCATCTGCTGATGGACATCTAGGTTGCTTCCACGTCCTGGCTATTGTAAACAGTGCTGCAATGAACATTGGGGTACACGCGTCTCTTTCCAATTCTGGTTTCTTCGGTGTGTATGCCCAGCAGTGGGATTGCTGGGTCATATGGCAGTTCTATTCCCAGTTTTTTAAGGAATCTCCATACTGTTCTCCATAGTGGCTGTACTAGTTTGCATTCCCACCAACAGTGTAAGAGGGTTCCCTTTTCTCCACACCCTCTCCAGCATTTATTGCTTGTAGACTTTTGGATAGCAGCCATTCTGACTGGTGTGAAATGATACCTCATTGTGGTTTTGATTTGCATTTCTCTAATAATGAGTGATGTTGAGCATCTTTTCATGTGTTTGTTAGCCATCTGTATGTCTTCTTTGGAGAAATGTCTGTTTAGTTCTTTGGCCCATTTTTTGATTGGGTCGTTTATTTTTCTGGAATTCAGCTGCAGAAGTTGCTTGTATATTTTTGAGATTAATCACTATTCCTTTTAAGAACTATGACTACATATAATTTATGCACTTTTTCCATTCCTTAACTAAAACTTTCTATCCATTATTATTAGTCTTTCCACAATAAACTGTGGAAAATTCTGAAAGAGATGGTAATACAAGACCATCTGACCTGTCTCTTGAGAAACCTCTATGCAGGTCAGGAAGCAATAGTTCGAACTGGACATGGAACAACACACTGGTTCCAAATAGGAAAAGGAGTCCGTCAAGGCTGTATATTGTCACCCTGCTTATTTAACTTCTATGCAGAGTACATCGTGAGAAACGCTGGGCTGGAAGAAACACAAGCTGGAATCAAGATTGCCGGGAGAAAGATCAATAACCTCAGATATGCGGATGACACCACCCTTATGGCAGAAAGTGAAGAAGAACTAAAGAGCCTCTTGATGAAAGTGAAAGAGGAGAGTGAAAAAGTTGGCTTAAATCTCATCGTTCAGAAAACTAAGATCATGGCATCTGGTCCCATCACTTCATGGGAAATAGATGGGGAAACAGTGGAAACAGTGTCAGACTTTATTTTTTTGGGCTCCAGAATGGTGGTGATGGTGATTGCAGCCATGAAATTAAAAGACGCTTACTCCTTGGAAGGAAGGTTATGGCCAACCTGGATAGCATATTTAAAAGCAGAGACATTACTTTGCCAACAAAAGTCCGTCTAGTCAAGGCTATGGTTTTTCCAGTGGTCATGTATGGATGTGAGAGTTGGACGGTGAAGAAAGCTGAGAGCTGAAGAATTGATGCTTTTGAACTGTGGTGTTGGAGAAGACTCTTGAGAGTCCCTTGGACTGCAAGGAGATCCATCAATCCATCCTAAAAGAGATCAATCCTGGGTGTTCATTGGAAGGTCTGATGTTGAAGCTGAAACTCTAATACTTTGGCCACCTCATGCGAAGTGTTGACTCATTGTAAAAGACCCTAATGCTGGGTAGGATTGGGGGTGGGAGGAGAAGGGGACGACAGAGGATGAGATGGTTGGATGGCATCACTGACTCGATGGACATGGGTTTGGGTAGACTCCGGGAGTTGGTGATGGACAGAGAGGCCTGGCGTGCTGCAATTCATGGGGTCGCAGAGAGTCGGACACGACTGAGAGACTGAACTGAACTGAATATATCTTTTAAAATTGAATCTCTTTAGATCGCTGTTACATTTTTTCCAAGTGTTTTCTTCCTTTCAGCTTGGACCATAATTGTTTCTTTGGTGACAACACTTGTTTCTGAAGCTAGATTCACCTTACTGTCCTTGACCATGAATCATAGCTATATGTCTTCTAAAATTATAAAATCTCCATTATATGTTTTCTATAAAGAATATTAATATAGTCACAACTGGGTATTAATATAACCATACCCAGTATATTTGGGGGAAGAATATTATAAATATTAAGATAAGCTAAGTATTTTCAATTAGTATTAATACTCCTATGAGCACACGCTGCCTGCTAAGTTGCTCAGTTGTGTCCAACTCTTTGCAGCCCTATCAACTGTAGACCATCAGGCTCTTCTGTCCAAACAATTCTTTAGGCAAGAATACTGGAGTGGGTTGCCATGCCCTTCTCCAGGGGATCTAATCATAAATCAGAATCATGCCACAAGTAACCAGTTCCCCTTCAGTGACTGAGAATATGAGTTCCATATTCTCTACTTCCTAGGTCCAAAGGTCCCAAGTCCTACTCATTCACTTACTAGCTCTTTGATCTTGAATGAGCTACTTTAGCTATCTGTGCCTCCATTTCCTCAAATATAAAATGGAAACAGTTGCATCTATCTCATAAAGTCACCATGAAGATTAAGTAAGTAAATTCTTTTATCTTTCAAAGTGTTTAAAATGGTGTTCAAAAAATAAAATAAAATAAAATGGTGTTCAATAAATAGCAGTTGCTACTTATTATTTCTTACATATATTTGAAATCATCAATAAGTCAGTGCATGAAACATACTTTCTTTAAGCAGAACTAAAAGACAATTTCAACCAGACTGAAATCCCCATAAGCATAGTTACCACTGCCTGACAGTTATATAAAAGGCTTAATAAATATTTGTCAAAATATTAATACATACGTGATTAGATGACCTTTTTGTCCCTATTCTGAATTACACATTACTAAGATCTGTGATAAGAAATATCAACACCCTTCACTTGACCAGGCAATATCCCACTCCACTCTTCTTTTATGTTAATGATACATTATATTACACATGGCTTTCCAGCCCATAGATTTCTATGAAGGTATATATCTTCTTGATATACAGACACATTTTTCTGCTCATTTTACTTCTTTCAGACAAACTGAATTCTAATCTATCATCTGCAAAGACCCAAAGAGATTTCCTTTTGAAGCTTATATAGTTTGACTTCTAAATCATAGTTAAAGTCATAAAATAAGATGCATTGTTGCCATATACTTTTCTACAGTTACATATTAATCAGGTTGATGTCTCTTATAAAGTCTATATATATAAAACTACTCTACTGAAAATATTTATTTATTTGTTTTTTATGCAGACTTTTGGATCCTTGTAGCCTTTCAAGCTTCAGTATCTCTTGTTCACAAAATCTAACTTCAAAAGTTTAAAATACTTTTATAACTTTAATTTCACTCCACTTTGTAGCAGTTCATTATTGCTATTAGGAATATACCAATATTTCCAAGTTCCCCATAACTGCCACCCCTTCCCATGTTTGGAAACACCACATGATAAAAATCATTCTGAGTAAGCTTAGTTACAGTGGGACGTTCAAGGGTAGTCTTAAAAATCTGGTGTCAGAAGGGAACTCATTCACTGAGCTTTTCTAAATCATAAAAACTGAATCTATAATATGAATTCTGGTTTTCTTAACTTTATAGAAATTAAGAAAAGTCCTTTCATTCTTACAAATGGGGCTGTCTTTTCTTCTTTTTTGAAAAACTAAGGGTGCAAGTACAATGTAGGACCATTAAAATTTTAAATATAATTTTTTAAAGAAAGGAAAGTACACTTGGGAATCATGTAATATATGCACAGATTATTAAATAATGTATATTATTACCCCAAGTTAATAAACAAGGGCTTAAAATATGACATTCAAATACATTTAAATTATTGATGTAGGCACAAAGGTGATTTTATTGGATGTTTAATGAATTTCATAACCAGAGTCATTTTAAAACATTTTCACTTGATGTAAAAATACAAAAAAACAAACGATAAAATACACCAACATCAATTAATTTAAAATAACAATAACACTTTCAGCTTAAGTAGAAGAAAATAGGGATTCCTTGGTGGCTCGGTCAGTAAAGAATCCACCTGTAACGTGTGAGACCTGGGTTCGATCGCTGGGTTGGGAAGATCCGCTGGATGAGGGCATGGCAATCCACTCCAATATTCTTGCCTGGAGAATATCCATGGACAGGGGAGCCTGGCAGGCTGCAGCCCATGGGGTCACAAAGAATCGGACATGACTGAGAAACTAAGCACAGTACAGCACAGCACAGCACAGAAGAAAATAATCTGCTTTAAAAAATAACAGCAAGTCAAAATGATCATCTAAGAATTTTAAAGTAACCACCTTAACGTTTTTCCAAATTTTATGATAATATACTATGAGTAAACAATGAAATAGATTTGCCACCCAATTATTCACCTACTATCCATTTCTATCTAGCACAATACTTATATATTGATAAACGTCAGTGGACATGTTTAAGAATCACAAAATAGAAAAATGGTCATGTCAGCTCCCAACAGGCTGAAAAATCTCACTGTAAATTTTAATTATGTTTAATTTAGACCTTATTCATATATTGTCTCTCACAATTTGTTACACAGAATAATGTTTTCAAATGAGATTTTTATTATTGTTCAAATGATACATTAATTGACACGATAGCTGCCATTAGGTACCTCCTTTGTATCTCCTCAAATATTTAGTTCACTGCTATGGTATACTGAGATATTCAATAAATGCTATAAAACATCTAGGAAGATATATGAAAATCAAAATAAAATGGAAAATATATGATTAGGATTTGAAATGAATTGTCATGAAAATTTTAAAAGAGAGGAGAATTTTTAAAATTAATTTATTTTTTATTGAAGGATAATTGCTTTACAGAATTTTGTTTTCTGTCAAACCTCAACAGGAATCAGCCATAGGTATACATATATCCCTCTATTTTGAACCTTCCTCCCATCCCCCTCCCCATCCCACCCCTCTAGGTTGATACAGAGCCCCTGTTTGAGTTTCCTGAGCTATACAACAAATTCCCATTGGCTATCTATTTTATATATGGTAATGTAAATTTCCATGTTACTCTTTTCACACATCTCACCCTCTCCTCCCCTCCCCCCATGTCCATAAGTCTACTTTCTATGTCTGTTTCTCCACTGCTGCCCTGTAATTAAATTCTTCAGTACCATTTCTCTAGATTCTGTATATATGACTTTGTATACAATATTTATCTTTCTCTTTCTGACTTACTTCACTCTGTATAATAGGTTCTAGGTTCATCCGTCTCATTAGAACTGACTCAAAGGCATTCCTTTTTTATGGCTGAGTAATATTCCATTGTGTATATGTACCACAACTTCTTTATTAATTCATCTGTCAATGGACATCTCAGTCGTTTCCATGTTCTAGCTATTGTAAATAGTGCTGCAATGAACAATGGGATACACGTGTCTCTTTCAATTTTGGTTTCCTCAGGGTATATGCCTAGGTGTGGGATTGCTGGGTGATATGGTGGTTTTATTCATAGCTTTTTAAGGAATCTCCATACTGTCTTCCATAGTGGCTGTATAATTTACATTCCCACCAACAGTGCAAGAGCATTCCATTTTCTCCACACCCTCTCTAGCGTTTATTGTTTGTACACTTTTTGATGATGGCCATTCTGACTAGTGTGAGATGATATCTCATTGTAGTTTTGATTTGCATTTGTCTAATAATGAGCAATGTTGAGCATCTTTTCATGTGTTTGTCAGCCATCTGTATGTCTTCTTTGGAGAAATGTCTGCTTAGGTCTTTTTCCCACTTTTTGATTGGGTTGTTTGTTTTTCTGGTATTGAATTGTATGAGCTGCTTGTATATTTTGGAAATTAATCCTTTGTCAGTCGCTTCACTTGCTATTATCTTCTCCCATTCCAATGGTTGTCTTTTCACCTTGCTTATAGTTTCCTTTGCTGTGCCAGAGCTTTTAAGTTCAATCGGGTCCCACTTGCTTAGTTTTGTTTTTATTTCCATTTCTCTAGGAAGCAAGTCATACAGGATCTTGCTTTGATTTACGTCATCAAGTGTTCTGCCTATGCTTTCCTCCAAGAGTTTTATAGTTTCTGGTCTTACATGTAGGTCTTTCATCCATTTTGAGTTTATCTTTGTATATGGTGTTAGGAGGTGTCCTAATTTCATTCTTTTACATGTAGCTGTCCAGTTTTGCCAGCACCATTTATTGAAGAGGCTGTTGTTGCCCCATTGTACATTCTTGCCTCCTTGGTCAAAAATAAGGTTCCCATAGGTGCATAGGTTTATTCCTGGGCTTTCTATCCTGTTCCATTGGTATATATTTCTGTTTTTGTGCCAGTACCATACTGTCTTGATGACGGTAATTTTGTAGTATATTGTGAAGTCAAGAAAGTTGATTCCTCCAGCTCCATTCTTTTTACTCAAGACTGCTTTGGCTATTTGGGGTCTTTTGTGTTTCCATATGAATTGTGAAATTTTTTGTTCTAGTTGTGTGAAAAATGCCATTGGTAGTTTGACAGGGATCACACTGAATCTGTAGATTGCATTTGGTAGTATAGCCATTTTCACAATATTGATTCTTCCTACCCAGGAACATGGAATATCTCTCCATCTGTTTTATGTAGGCTTTGATTTCTTTCATTAATGTCTTATAATTTTCTGTGTACAATTCTTTTGTTTCCTTAGGTAAGTTTATTCCAAGATATTTAATTCTTTTTGTTGCAATGGTGAATGGGATTGATTCCTTAATTTCTCTTTCTGATTTTTCATTACTGGTATATAGAAATGCAAGTGATTTCTGTGTATTGATTTCATATCCTGAAACTTTGTTAAATTCACTGATTAGCTCTACTGATTTTCTGATACTATCTTTAGGGTTTTCTATGTACAGTATCTTACCATCTGCAAACAGTGAGAGTTTTACTTCTTCTTTTCCCATCTGGACTCATTTTATTTCTTTTTCTTCTCTGATGGCTGTAGCTAGGACTTTCAGAACTATATCGATTAATAGTGATGAAAGTGGACACCATTGTCTTGTTCCTGATCTTAGGGAGAATGCTTTCAGTTTTTCACCATTGAGAATAATGTTTGCTTTGTGTTTATCATATATGGGCTTTACTATGTTGAGGTAGGTTCCTTCTATGCCGGTTTTTGAAGAGTTTTAATCATAAATGGGTGCTGAATTCTGTCAAAGGCTTTTTCTGCATCTATTGAGATTATCATATGGTTTTTACCTTTCAATTTGCTAATATGGTGTATCACATTGATTGATTTTCATATACTGAAGAATACTTGCATCCCTGGAATAAACCCAACTTGATCATGGTGTATGAGCTTTATGATGTGTTGCTGAATTCTGTTTGGTAAAATTTTGTTGAGGATTTTTGCATCTATGTTCATCAGTGATATTTGCCTGTAGTTTTATTTTTTTGTCTTGTCTTTGGTTTTGGTATCATGGTGATGCCGGCTTTGTAGGATGAGTCTGGAAGTATTCCTTCATCTGCAACTTTTTGAAAGAGTTTTAGAAAGATAGGCATTAGCTCTTCTCTAAATGTGTGGTAGAATTCTCCTGTGAAGCCATCTGGTCCTGGGCTTTTGTTTTTTGGGAGATTTTTGATCATAGCTTCAATTTCAGTGCTTGTAACTGGGTCGTTCATAATTTCTATTTCTTCCTGGTTTAGCCTTGGAAGATTGAACTCTTCTAGGAATCTGTACATTTCTTCCAGCTTATCTATTTTATTGCCATATGCTGCTGCTGCTGCTGCTAAGTCGCTTCAGTCGTGTCTGACTCTGTGCAACCCCATAGACGGCAGCCCACCAGGCTCCCCCGTCCTTGGGATTCTCCAGGCAAGAACCCTGGAGTGGGTTGCCATTTCCTTCTCCAATGCATGAAACTGAAAAGTAAAAGTGAAGTCGCTCAGTTGTGTCCGACTGCTAGCAACTCCATGCACTGCAGCCTACCAGGCTCCTCCGTCCATGGGATTTTCCAGGCAAGAGTACTGGAGTGGGGTGCCATTGCCTTCTCCCATAGTTGTTCATACAGTCTCTTATAATCCTTTGTATTTCTGCATTGGTCTGTTGTAACCTCTCCTTTTTCATTTCTAATTTTGTTGATTTGATTCTTCTCTCTGTTGTTCTTGATGAGCGGGATAAAGGTCTGTCGTTTTTGTTTATCTTCTCAAAGAACCAGCTTTTAGTTTTATTAATCTTTACTATTGTTCGTTTCATTTTTTTTCAATTATTTCTGCTCTGATCTTTATGATTTCTTTCCTTCTACTAATTTTGGGGTTTCTTTGTTCTTGTTTTTCCAGTTGTTTCAGGTGTAAAGTTAGGTTGCCTATTCAATGTTTTTCTTGTTTCTTGAGGTAGGACTGTATTGCTATAAACTTCCCTCTTAGAACTGCTTAAAAAGAGAGGAGAATTTCAAATGTTTTCTTTACACTTATATGTCTTTAGGTAGTTTCTTAAGAGTAGGACATAACTGAAGCAACTTAGCATGCATACAGTCACGCACCTAGCTAATTTCTTAAAGGGAAAATAACAGTACCTCTGTTGCTTGAATAAGTAAAACAACTCCAGGTATTGGAACATAATTTAAAGGAGAATCAGAAACAAGAAAACAGAATAAAAGAAAAGAAATTGATTAGAAAACAAATGAAAAGAAACAGAATAAAAATATAGACTTATTAATAATTTTATAGGATAGTTTTTCTCCCAACTTTCTGATCCGGAAGACTTTTTGAGATGTTTCTTTAACTTAATCACTCAATCACAAAAACAAAATGAAAACATGTTCTCAAAGAGAAAACTACTCTCTAAAATTAGCTACTTGAATCTTTGGCAAGTTTTGCACTCCATTTACCTATCTCAGCCAGAGGTTAAAGGTTTCTAAGAAAAGTACTCCAAAAATAAGGAAGTTCTGAGTGAGTTAATTTAAAATGTTAGACATTCCAAATGTCATGATTCTTAGCATTTCATTCTACAAGGTAGGTATGGCTCTTATACAACAATGTGTTCATGGACAGGAATTCACTGGCAGTTCACATAGAAGAAAATCTAATGGTTTCGTTGGAAACAAATCTCAAAATGGCTCCAAAAACTGACAGAAGTGGAGTAGGAATAGATGATCTTCAATTCTCAGTTCACAATATGAACCACAAAGTGTGACCTCAGTAGGGGTAACGCCTCAGGGGTTAGCCAATAAAGGGTACAATAAGTGCTCCATCAATTAATTTTTCCACACCACTTTGGTTCTGTGAGAGATTTTTCAAGGTTACAACTGGAAACTTGAATCATGTACTGGAAAATTTCCTTCTCCTGACTCCAGTTCTTCAGATGTACTGTTTTTTAGGTTTTGTCTCAGTATACAAGTATCAAGATAAAACACAGTTCCTATTGCGGACTTTGTGTGATTATAATCCAACTATATTAGACCAAAGTGAGTACATTCACTTATGTGCCCAGGTACAGCTAAACTGATTGTTAAAATATTAAGATAGTTCCATACCAGGTGATAACAGATAATGCCACAAGCCATTTCAGTCCTCCTCTTTGTCTCTCCACAATTCAGTCACCACAGAGTAAAATCAGAAGGTATCATAGGAGGCCTTGGTTGTGCACTTGTGTCAGTTGTTAAACAATATTAAGTCACTCTACTAAACCACACCTATGTATGCCCATGAAGAAGGATTTTTCTTTTCAAGAACTATGGTATCCTTTTGGAAACAGTATTATTACTTTACAATCTCTGCCTCCAACCATATTTCTCTTGAAATTTCAGAGACTTCAGTTGAAAATCTTTGACAAAGGAGATTTAAAATGGCAACCATATGATGCCTCCCATCAAAGACTTGTAACAGGGAAACTGTAATAACAACAAAATCTGGCTTCAAGACTAATTAAATTCTAGTATCCTATCCGTCTTTATCACGTTATTCTTTAAAGTACAGTTCAATGGGTAAAGAATCTGCCTGCAATGCAGGAGACACAGGAGATGTGGGTTCAATCCCTGGGTCGGGAAGATCCCCTGGAGAAGGAAATGGCAACCCACTCCAGCATTCTTGACTGAAAAATCCCATGAATAGAGGAGGCTGGCAGGCTACAGTCCAAAGGGTCACAAGGAGTTGGACATAACTGAGTGATTATGCATGCAGACACAATTCAATTATACAACATGTATAATAATAAATATTTTTCATGGGCTGTTTTAAGAACATTCAAATGTAGTCAGAAACAAGTGACTTTAAAATATTAAGGAAAAGTCTCTATTAGTATTCATGTCAAAATTTCTCAAGAATATGTGATTTTGATTAATTTCTTGGCTTATATTACTGATCTATGAATTGATAAATAACCTTCGCATAAGCAAAACAAATATAAACGTACATGGTGAAGGTCACTTAATTTTAGGGAAGTTCCCCTCTAATGCACGCACATTATTCTGAGGACTTCACAAAATTAACAACATGAATAACTCTCTTAACCAAATGGAAATAGCTACAATCATTTTAGCATAATTTACTTTTCTCAGAGCAGTGTTTTATGCTGTGTTTTCAACCTGCATTTCACTTCTTTGCATCATACTTAAGTGAACATCAGCAACATGGTTTATGTATAGAAAAGAAAAAAAACATCCTGTTGTGATATTAATGACATTGTGTATAAAGCTAGAGAACTCACAAGGTAACGAAGAAAAAAATTGGAAAATACAGTATAAACATTGACGAAAAGGAAGAGATTATAAACGAATAGGCAAAATTTATGTGATAATATAAAACTGCAAAAACTGGTACAAAACCCAAACAACATAATATCAGAAAAGTAGTAAAAAATATAGAAAATAAAGGAAAACCTAAAATATATTATTGGAAATGGTAAGGACCTAACAGAAACAGAAGATATAAAGAAGAGGTGGCAAGAATATACAGAAGAACTGTACAAAAAAGACCTTAATGACCCAGATAACCATGATGATGTGATAACTCACCTAGAGCCAGACATCCTGGAGTGTGAAGACAAGGGGGTCTTAGGAAGCATCACTACGAGCAAAGCTAGTGAGGTGACAGAATTCCAGCTGAGCTATCTCAAATCCTAAAAGATGATGCCGTGTAAGTATAAATATGCCAGCAAATGTGGAAAACTCAGCAGTGGCCACAGAACTGAAAAAGGTCAGTTTTCTTTTCAATCCCAAAGAAAGGCAATGCCAAAGAATGCTCAAACTACCACACAATTGCACTCATCTCACAAAATGCTCAAAATGAAAATGCTGGCTTAAAACTCAGCATTCAAGAAACTAGGATCATGGCATCCAGTCCCATCACTTTCATGGCAAATAGATGGAATGGAAACAGTGACAGACTTTATTTTGGGGGGCTCCAAAATCACTGCAGGTGGTGACTGCCGCCATGAAATTAAAAGACGCTTGCTCCTTGGAAGAAAAGCTATGACAAACCTAGATAGCATATTAAAAAGCAGAGACATTACTTTGCCAAAAAAGGTCCGTCTAGTCAAAGTTATGGTTCTCCCAGTAATCATGTATGGATGTGAGAGTTGGACCATAAAGAAAGCTGAGTACTGAAGAATCGATGCTTTCGAACTGTGGTGTTGAAGAAGACTCTTGAGAGTCCCTTGGACTGCAAGGAGATGAAACCAGTCAATCCTAAAGGCAATCAGTCCTGAATATTCACTGGAAGGACTGAGGCTGAAGCTGAAACTCCAATATTTTGGCCACCTGATGCAAAGAACTGACTCACTGGAAAAGACCCTGATACTGGGAAAGATTGAAGGAGGAGAAGTAGATGACAGAGGATGAGATTGTTGGATGGCATCCCTGACTCAATGCATAGGAGTTTGAGCAAGCTCTGGGAGTTGGTGACAGACAGGGAAGCCTGGTATGCTGCAGTCCATGGGGTTGCAAAGAGTCAGACATACTGAGTGACTGAAATGAACTGAACTGAAAATAGATTCTTAGCTAACAATTATCTTAAGGATACTATTACATCCTTAACAGGCAAAAGATGAATAAATTGATCTTACAAATTTCAAAACCCAGAATTATATAATATAGAAATATATTTCAAATGAAGAATTTCACAAAATGCTAACTTAAAATAAGGTAATATTTTTGGTATTAGGTTATGAATAAAGAAATCTGAACTGAAATCTATTGAGGATTTTGGTAACTAGGAACCTTATTCTCTACTTATTTTCCCCAGTACTTAAAACCTCTATTAGAGAAATAACCTAAATCCATTTAGTTCATTAAGTCTTCAAATTTACAGAATTTTCAAGTGATATTTATATCTTAATATATGTGTGAAATTGTGGGCATTTTATATTGTGCATTCCACTATGAAATTCATTGTAATTTCTATAGAAGTGGAATAACAAATTAGAGCATATGAGTTTCTGCTGCATTGGCCCTTTAGCGTTCTGAGTAGCTAATTAAATAGCTTGAACACAGTCCTATACATGCTCAGGGTTTCACTTTATATGAAGATAAAATTGCAAAGAGAAGCTATAGTGCAAGTCAACAGTACAGAAAGAGATATACCCAGATTTTAATGAAGATGGTTCAAATCTGAAACAAGATTATCTGCTTTCTTGATACAGTTAAAGTGATGACTTTAATCTGTAAACCTTGACATATGTTTACCTTAGGTACCTATTAAATCACCTGCTGAAAAAAACACGATAGTGAAAATCTGCTGGGCAAAAGTGCTCTCTGTTGTCCAAATTAAGCCACAATGTCTACAGAGAAAACTATTTTGGATGATGCTCATCCATAAAGCTTGTTCTAATCTCTGTCTAAGGATGAGATACAGGATTCAGTCTTGCCTACCTGCCACAAGGATGATTGAATCCTTAACTGTGAAGTGGTGTCTGCCTACTGGTCAGACATCCCAGATGTGCTCACTTCAGCTCACTACCATGCTGAGCTATATGCAAGAGAGTGAAGCTAGTGACCCAGGAACATCTTTCTACCTATTTTTAGGACAAGTGATGGCTGAGCTGCAATGACCAGAATACTTCCCTTTGTGATAGTGTCTACCCATAGTATTGACATACAGTCAAGCCTTTTTTTTTTTTCTGTATAAAAATGTTTATTTGTACTAATGGTTAGAATATAGGATCTAAGGAAAGAAAAAAAAAGACACCTCAACTCCAAAGTGACAGTGAATTAGGGCCTGACCACAGCCAAAGAGAAGGACATACCAGGCTGTCCTGGGATGAACAGTCTCCGCTAATACTTAATGTCAGTGTTACCAGGCAAAAAATTAAAGAATCAGGATGTGAAGACCTTACCAGCTGCTAGCGAGTGTCCAAGGGAAGAAAGGGATGTCTATGTGGTTCAAAGGGAAGAAAGGGGTGTCTTTGTGGCTCAAAGGGAAGAAAGGGATGTCTATGTGGCTCAATGTGTGGCTAAGTGTTCTCCAATGTTAGTCATTTTAAAATAGGAAAGAAAAACTTTTGGATTCATAATGGTTAATTATTCCACTTGGCAAACTATTGCTGTAGCACTAGTATGTTTCACTTTAGTAAGAATACAGCTGGGACAATTTAGGTATTGCGGGTATACATAGAGTTTACAGAAGCAGGGCGCACAACCCTGATGCTGAATTTACCTTTGTCTCCTTTGGGCCAGTGTGTGGTTTAAAAACAAAGAAAGCAACCTCCATTTTTAATAGGAGCTCAGGTATTTCTGATGTGAAGAAGCTGGGGACCAGACTTTGGAAATTGCCACTACTGCACATCAGATTAAGTAAGAGATGGCTTAGATGGACTGTGAATGCTGTTTTAGAAGCCTTCCTTCTATCAGAAAATTCAGTAATACCTGTGGTTCTGACCAGCAAGATCAACAGTAGAGATTCTGACCTAAGTTCAAAGAACTTTTTAAACCATGGTCTTTAACCTGGGGCCTGTAAAGCAAGAGGGTCTGTTTGAATGAGCTACAGGGGCCCTGTACAGTTATAGGTAAAATGTCACATGTGCATCTCCTGGAGAAAGTTCCTATCACTTTAATGAGATTCTCGGGCTTCCCTGGTGGCTCATCTGGTAAAGAATCTGCCTGCAATGCAGGAAACCCCAGTTCCATTCTTGGGTTGGGATGATCCCCTGGAGAAGGGATAGGCTACCCACTCCAGTATTCTTGGGCTTCCCTGGTGGTTGGATGGTAAAGAATCTGCCAGCAATGTGGGAGGCCTGAGTTCGATCCCTGGGTTGGGAAGAGCCCCTGGAAGAGGGCGTGGCAACTCACTCCAGTATTCTTACCTGGAAAATCCCCATAGACAGAGGAGCCTGGCGGGCTACAGTCCATATGGTCACAGAGTCAGACATGACTGAGCAACTAAGCACAGCACAAGGGTTTGGGACCCTTATAATATGTTGTATACCATGTTACATTCTATAATAGATCTTTGCCCCCTTGAGATCAAAGAGGCAGGAATTCTCCTGCAAACCAAGTTAAGTCATGTGAGAGCCTCACTGTTGCTCCTTGAGAAATAGGACTTCTCTCTCCATCAGCTCATGGAGGTACATCCACTTCATGCTAAAGGTCAATGCATCCTTGACTTCTGAGAAACATTCAAAACCAAGCAAAAGACACTCTGATTCAACAATCATAAAAGTGTGTCTGGGCTGCCAAAAGTCTACTTGTACTATTTATTATTTTCTTCAGGTTTACAGCCTTCAGCTTAACCATGATTTCATGCAGTGTATTAAATTTTCTCAAAAGCAAGAACAGGGAAGTACAATTATATTTTATAGTTACGTTTTGGCATAAATTATCTTTTTAGGAGAACAACTATGTTTACCTCATTATTTTGTTTAAAGGATTACTCATTTTTTACATGTAAAATTTTTTAAAAATCAGTGTTGTCATTACAAATTTTTCAACATTTCTAATTTTAGTCTACTTAGAAATTTTGTGTTTTAAAACAATTTTTATTATCATCTTCACACTGCTAACTTGTTCAATGCCAAGTTATAATCCTGTTGCTTGATTTTTCAGCTTTATATAATATCCTTTGACTCCTCACTATTATAAATGAAGTATTCAGTGAATATTGTACCTGTGGTATTCTACATATGGTAGCAGCAAGTTTTAGTTTTGTAATAAAATGCCAAAATACTGTCTCCCCTACCTTCCCAATTTTTATTTGTATATTTCTAAATTGTCAAGGCATATAAAGTTTATGTTTTATTTTGTCATCTGATTCATATATTTGGCAATGCTTACCACTAGTCCGGAGAAAGCAATGGCACCCCACTCCAGTACTCTTGCCTGGAAAATCCTATGGACGGAGGAGTCTGGTGGGCTACAGTCCATGGGGTCACTAAGAGTCGGACACAACTGAGCAACTTCACTTTCACTTTTCCCTTTCATGCACTGGAGAAGGAAATGGAAACCCACTCCAGTATTCTTGCCTGGAGAATCCCGGGACGGCGGAGCCTGGTGGGCTGCCGTCTATGGGGTTGCACAGAATCGGACACGACTGAAGCGACTTAGCAGCAGCAGCAGCAGCAGCAGCAGTGCCACTAGTCATTTTGCTTAATTTTTTCTGTATTATCCCTTGATTGACTGAAACTCAGCCTCTGGGAGGTGAAAAGTATTTCTCAAGTTGTGACACATTTAGTATTGTTTTGTATCCTTTATACTCCTAAAAATCTTGAGTTGTACATGAAATCCTTAATTTATACTTTATTTTTCAAGTATCCCAGAGGTTTTGGTCCACTGATTTTTCAATGTCACCAAGGTGACATCTGAGGATAGTCTGACTTTTCCCCTCTTATAAGTACTGTGATCATTTTGCAAGGCTAGTTGAAAGATATTTTCTGTATCATTAAAAGTTTATAAATTTACTATGATATGTCTTGAGGACATATATCTCAGGTACACAGTAGAAGAAAAATTTCCCAGTATTAACCAATTTGGGTCAGTTTTCGCTGGCACATGATATACCCTTTCAATAAACAGGATCAGGTATTTCCTTTTTACATTTTTTTCTCCTCCAGTTATGTTTTCAAATATTTGCTCTGTTCCCTTGTTTTGGTGTTCTTAAGGGACTCCATTTATGCATATATAGGGTCTTCTCTACTTGGTTTATATATCTATCATTTTCTCCTTAGTTCTTTTCATTATTCATTTTTATTTTGTGTTTTTGCATCTCCCCATTTATATCCTCAGTATCTTTGTTACTTTTTCTACAGTGCCTATTCTCATGTTTGCTCCTTTCAATTCTTTTGTGTTTCTGTGATGGTTTTGATTTGTTCTGTTTTACTAAAATCTGACAATTAACACTATTTTCTCCCACTTTCTCATTTTCTCTTTCTTGAGTTCTTGTTTTTATAATTTCTTGTCTTCGCTCATAGAAGTAGGAACTTTCTTTCTAAAAACTTAAAGATAATTTTAAGAAAAATTTTACTTTTACAATAACATTGATAGCAAAGTATGAGAATTTCCACATGTATTTTTATCAGGTATTAATCTACACTGACAATCATAACCAGCCAAAGTTCATAGTTCACCTTAGAGTTCACTTGTGGTGATGTACATTATATGTGTTTGGACAAAGGTACAATGACATCTATCAATCGTCATAATATTTTACACAGTATTTTCATTGCCCTGAAATTCCACTGTGCTCTGCTTATTCATCCCTGCCTACATCCTAAGCCCTGACAACCACTGATCTTTTTAGAGTCTACAAAGTTTTGCTTTTTCCAGAATGTCATGGAGTTGAAATCACACAGTATGTAGTCTTTTCAGATTGGTTTCACCTAGTTATATACATTTAAGTTGCATCCATGTATTTTCATGCTTTGATAGCTCATTTTTTTTTAGCAATGAATAACTTCATTTTCCAGTTTTACTATTCTATTTACCTGAAGGACATCTTGGTTGTTTCCAAGTTGGGGAATTATGAATAATGCTTCTATAAACATTCATGTGGGCTTTCTAGGTGCCTCAGTGGTAAAGAACTTGCCTGCCAATGCAGGAGACATTAAGAGACATGGGTTTGATCCCTGGGTCCAGAAGATACCCTGGAAGAGGGCATGGCAACCCATTCAGTATTCTTGCTTGGAGAATCCCATGGAAGAGGAGCCTGGAGAGCTAGAGTCCATAGTATTGCAAAGAGTTGAACACGACTGAAGTGACTTAGCTTTCAGGCATGCAAACGTTTATGTGCAAGTTTTATTGCAAACATAAATTTTCAGCACCCTAAGCTAAATATGAAGGAGTGTGACTGCTAGATTCTATTATAAAAATATGCTTAGTTTTGTGAAAAAAACTGAAATCTGTCTTCCAATAAGGCTACACCATTTTTCATTCCTGGAGCAGTGAATGAGAGTTGTTTTTCCACATCCTCATCAGCGGTGGGGTGGTGTTAGGATTCCTGAATTTTACCATTCTAACACTTATGAGAGAGTTGGATCATAAAGAAGGCTGAGTGTTGAAGATTGATCCTTTCAAACTGTGGTGTTGGAGAAGACTCTTGAGAGTCCCTTGGACTGCAAGGAGATCAAACCAGTCAATCATAAAGGAAATCAATCCTGAATATTCATTAGAAGGACTGATGTTGAAGCTGAAGCTCTAATACTTTGGCCACCTGATACAAAGAACTGACTCATTAGAAAAGACTCTGATGCTGGGAAAGATTGAAGGCAGGAGGAGAATGAAATGACAGAGGAGTAGATGGTTGGATGGCATCACAGACTCAATAGACATTGGTTTGAGAAAGCTCCAGGAGATGGCAAAGCACAGGGAAGCCTCACATGCTGCAGTCCATGGGGTTCACAAAGAGTCAGACATGACTTAAAGACTGAACAACAACAACAGTTATGTATGGTATCTTATTGTTATTTCAATTTGTGCTGTCTGATGGCACATGATGTGGAGCATCTTTTCACATGCTTATTTGCCATCTATATATCTACTTTGGTGAGATTCTGTTTAGGGCTTTGGCCCATTATTAAATTGGGTTGTTTATTTTCTTGCCATTCAGTTTTGAGGGTTCTTTGTATATTTCAGGTAAGAATCCTTTATCAGATGCATCTTCATATATTTTCTCCCATTCTGAGGCTTGTCTTCGAATTCTCTTCATACTGTCTTTCACAGAGGAGTTTTTAGTTGCAATAAAGTCTGAATTATCAATAATTCCATTCATAGATTGTGCCTTTGGTGCTGTATCTAAAGTGGTATTATCATACCCAAGGCAATTTAGGTTTTCTCTCTTATCTTCCAGGAGTTTTATAGTTTTGTATTTACATTTAGGTAAGTAATCCATTTTGAGTTAATATTTGTGAAGAGTGTAAGGTCTGTATCCAGATTCATTTATTGAATATGCACGTCCAATTGTTCTATCACCATTTTTTCTACTGCCTTTGCTTCCGTGTCAAAGGTCAGTTGAAAATATTTATGGAGGTCTATTTTTGGGCTCTTCATTCTGTTCCATTTATCTATCTGTCTCTTTTTTTGCCAGTCCTACACTGTATTGTTTACTACAGCTTTATAATAGCTTTTGAAGCTATTTTGTTATAGCTTTGTAATAACTTTGTTATTCTCCTTCAATATTGTGTTAGAAACCACCATATTAAAATTTAAATATAGAGTAAAATGTTAAGTCACAACTTTCATAAATGCTCTCTAGCAACATTTTTATTATGTGTTCTTCATCTGTTGACAAATTTGTTGCTCTCTTGTACATTTTTCCTATTAATATTTTTTCACCAATTATCTGGCAGCTTCTTTATTATTTATCTATTAAAAGGATTAAATTTTCCTAGACAAGGCTTTGCATGCCTAATTTCCTAATAAGTATGTGCATAGTGGGGGAAGATAAAGATGTTTGTGTGTGTGTGTGTGTATGTGTGTGTGTGTGTAAATGTCCAGAACTGCTTTCCAAGCCTTACAACTCAGTAGCTCCATTTATTCATCTTAAATTCTGATCCAAGTATGCATCCCTGGGACGGCCTTTTACCTAAGATCTCTAGCAAGCAACCAGCACCAATCCTGGATACCGAAGAATCCCTTAGACATTTTGTACATTAAGGGAGCTCATGCATAGCATCACCCTTGAGAAATCAAAACCTACTGAACCAATATTAACTCAAACCTATTATAAATACTATTTACCAGCCATATACAGTGACCTTCACAATTTGCCTGCATCTGACAACAAAGGGCTCTAGTGCACAGATCCTTAAGTCTGGGTTATATCAAAGATAAATTTGAGTACACAGCACTTCCATTGTAAGCAATGAGCCAAGAAATATATAGAGTAACAGACATTAACAAATGTCAGTTTCCTTCATTCTGTACATTGACACTGGTAGAAATAATGAAATTTAAATGTTAAAAAAACCTGTACCTCTTAAGCAAGATATAAGACCTCTTAAACTGAGTCTGTCTTGAACAAGATGATGGAAGGACACAAGTGAAAAATATGTAATTCCTACACTGCCCTTCAAACACTGGTGTAAACAGACCATTATCAACAAAAAGAAAAGGAGGTGAGCATATTGCTTATTATGGAAATATCCCTACCTTGGGAAGGTGATGAGTCATTAAAATCATCATTTCTGGATAAGGAGACTGGTGGCCAGAAGAGGCTAGTTCATGAGGGCCAGAATGGGGAAATCTTTTATATGATGATATGGTTAAATCTGGACTGGTTAAGGCAACAACTTGAATTTTCAGAAGGTTAAATTTCTAATGGATTACAATTTCAGTTGAACTTTCAATGGGTAGAACTGATAGGAACTTCCAAGAGCTGCCTCAACTTCTTCCCTGATAAACAGGCAAGATGCTGGGAGCCCTGAATTATCACACTGCAGAAGAGAGAACAGAATAACTTCTTATATCTAAACACTTGCTATCCTCATGCTGGGGACCATAGTTCTGCTCCTCACCTCCAGCCCTTCTTGTTTCTATTACTTAATTAGTGGAGCCGCCTTTCTGAACAGGTCCTCTGCCTTTCTGATACATTTCTACTGCAATAGAGTCTGACTCCCAGTGGGAACTCAACACAGAGAGCATACCTACAAGAGGTCCTTCCCTCTTCGGGTCTCACATGGCTTTCTCATCTCATAATAACATACAAGGAAGTTGCAAAGTAATCTGATGAAAACATTAATGAGCAAGAAGTTTTAATTCTTCCATTTAACCTCTTGAAAAGTTAGATCAGCAGGAAACAAAGGTCCTGGGCCTTGTTTTCTGTTCTATTCAGATAACCTCTCCTGTGTTAAGATGCAGTATTATGCTCTCAGCACTACTAAAGTCTCAATAAAAGAAACACCCTCTGAAACAAGGTATGCCTCTTACAAATCTGAAGCTAAAGACATGTTTTATTCTGTGCCCTATTATCTTTTATAAAAGAACGAAGAAAATAGATTTTATCTCACAGGCAATACAAGGACAGTTTTCTTCCACAGATTTACCTATGTGCTTTTTTTCTATCACACAATTAAAAGGATACAGTGCAAGGTAGTTCTTTTTGGTCTAAGTTTCCAGGGTATTCAGTGCTCATCTACTTATGGTAATTAGGTCAACTCAGGTACCAAGTATCATATACTTGGTATATCATACACATATCATATCATATACATATCATATACTTGGTTTTGATAATCTTGTGTTGTGGTTTGTTTTACTTTCTCTTCAATTTCAAAATACTAATCTCTTTACTAAGGCTCATAAAGAAACAGTTTGATGTTATGATATTATACTGCTAAGTCGCTTCAGTCGTGTCCGACTCTGTGTGGCCCCATAGACGGCAGCCCACCAGGCTCCGCCGTCCCTGGGATTCTCCAGGCAAGAATACTGGAGTGGGTTGCCATTTCCTTCTCCAGTGCATGAAAGGGAAAAGTGAAAGTGAAGTTGCTCAGTCGTGTCCGACTCTTAGCGACCCCATGGACTGCAGCCTACCAGGCTCCTCCGTCCATGGGATTTTCCAGGCAAGAGTACTGGAGTTGGGTGCCACTGCCTTCTCCATGATATTATAGGAAACTAACAAATCTATTGTTGTATTTTACTTTGAGATCTGACATCTTGCTACTAAGAATCCTCAAGAAGAAGGGAGGAGGCATTTGCACTTTTTTATTCTTTATTTTTGCCAGCCTGATGTTCCTTCTCTAAAAAACAGCTCTGGCCTTCAAACTAAGTCTCACTCACTTCAGTTGCTCAGTTGTGTCTGACTCTTTGTGACCCATGAACCACAGCACGCCAGGCTTCCCTGTCCATCACCAACTCCTGGAGTCTACCCAAACCCATGTCCATTGAGTTGGTGATGCCATCCAACTGTCTCATCCTCTGTTGTCCCCTTCTCCTCTTGCCCTCAATCTTTCCCAGCATCAGAGTCTTTTCAAATGAGTCAGCTCTTTGCATCACATGGCCAAAGTATTGGAGTTTCAGCTTCAACATCAGTCCTAACTGTGAAGTTAATATGTGAAAAAGTCCACTTCCCATCATTTCCCCAATCCTGCTCTCTGTGGCTAATGACTGCTAGTAATTTCTTATATGTCATTACAGAAATTACTTCCAAATTACCTTCTAATTGGTTTTTATTTTCAATAGGTCATGTTAAGACTATTTTCAATATAGCCAGAAATATAAAATCAAATAGAGAATCACTAAACTGTTAGTAAGCATTGACAGAAAAAGGAAAAAAAAAAACAACTAGCAATACAAGCCTCATCAATCTATCCATCTATATATATGCATAAAAGCTTCCTGTATCCAATTAGCTTTATATAGAGATTTCATTTTGAATGGCATAATATATAAACTATTATAGAATTTTAGATCCGAGAGTAACTTTAGAACTAAATTATCATTATTTTCTTATTTTATAGATAAGGTAACTAAAGGTTTGAGGATTAAATGAACTAATTCAACCAGATAGATCCAAATCCCTTGACTCTCAACTATATATGAGATAATGTATAAATATGTGAGCTAGAATTTTAGCAACTAACTATGGGTGCAAGACAAATCAAAACAAAACAATGAAACAGTCACTATATACTTCATTGAAACAGTCACTATATACTTCACTGGTAAGAAAATGAACAGTCCTAATCATGTCAATACTGTTTGAGGAATCTATATTACTCTGTTAATAACAAAAGAGAATATAGGTCCTCCCAAGATGTTTAAAAACCAAGTAAGGAGGTAAGGCAGGTTCAATCCCTGGGATGGGAAGATCCCCTGAAGGAGGGTGTGGTAATCCACTCCAGTATTCTTGCCGGGAGAATCCCATAGACAAAAGAGCCTGGTGTGTTACAGTCCAAATGGTTGCAAAGAATTGGATATGATTGAAGTGACTTAACACACACACACAGAGGTAAGACATATAAGACATAAATATGTAAATGAAAAAAAATACAAGCAAAAATTAATTCAAAATGATTCATGTAGACCATGCATGCTACAGGAATGAGAGACAGACACTTCATATGCATAGCAATTATGTCATGGAGGATGTACAGATTCAGCTAGGCTTACAGGATGAGTAAAAGAAAGAAGTTGCAAAAATAGAGGAAAGATGGGGAGAAAAGATAGTTTGCACTTAACATGTATACACTGCTATATTTAAAATGGATGACCAACAATATACCACTGTTTAACACAAGAAACTCTGATCAATACTATGTGGCAGCCTGGATGGGAGGGAAATTTGAGGGAGAATGAATACATATATATGTATGGCTGAGTCCTTTCTGTTCACCTGAAACTATCACCACATTGTTCATCAGCTATCCTTCAATATAAAATTAAAAAATAGGCAAAATAAACAAAAGTGCAGAAATTTAACTTTTTTTATTTTTTGAGAAAATGAAGAGAAGATGCGTCTGGCTGGAACACTGGATTTGTGCATGTGAAGACTGATAGGAGTAAAATAACAGTTATGCTTTGGTGTGTGGAAGACTCTATAAGGAACTTGGACTTTACTATATAGTTAGCAGAGAGCCACAGAAATTCATTGAGGTGAGGGTAATATAAAAGTGATATTTTTCCCAGGGTAAAGAGTTTGCTAGAGAACTGAGGCTAGAGTAAGGGTTGATGTTAGGGAAGCCAGCAAGGAGACCTTGGGTGCATCTGGAAAACACACTTCTTCTGATAAAACTTGCCTCTGAATCTTTAATTTCTCCATTTAACTATAAGAGATAGAAGATCTAAAGTGAGTAGATGATCTACAAGATAATTGTCAAAAACTTCCAATATTTCTATTTTATTTATATATTGATATGGGTTGAATCACATTAAAATATATCCATATGTTGAAGACTTAAATCCCACTATCTTAGAAAGTGACCTTATTGGGAAATAGGGTCATTACAGATGTAATTAGTTAAGATTAGGTTATACTGAGTAGGGTGTGCCCCAATCCAATATGACTGGTATCCTTATTAAAGAGAAAATGTGGACACCAATGAACCAGGGGAAATGCCGTCTGAAGATGAAGACAGAGATCAAGGTGATGCTATGTAAGCCAATAATGCCAAAGATTGCCACCAAATCACCAGAAAGTAGATAGGAGTCATGGTTTAGATTCTCACTCACAGCCCTCAGAAGGAACCGACTCTGTTGACAGATTGATCTTAGACTTTCAGTCTCTAGAACTGTGAGATAATAAATTTCTGTTATTCTTAAGTCACTACATTTGTGGTATTTTGTTACAGCAGCCCTAGAAAATTCATTCCTGTATCAACACTAGAAATAAAAAGAGACCAGATTTTGGAGTCTCAATTTTGATGTTCTCTTGAGTTATAAGAAAATGCTATTAATTGGATTTGCTAAGTTTAAGAATCGATAAATTTTCATAATGCTTGTTTCCATTCCTGTGCATATTCTAAAAAAGTCTAAAATTATGAAAAAGAAGAACTCTGCTTAAAACAAAATTTGAGATTGAATCCCTGCTTCATTCCAAAGATTACACATGCTAATAACAGCTTTTATATGAGGTCATATGAGAATCTTAAATATGCCAGAGATCAAGATTTCCACTCAATTTGGATCACTTATTTCCCAGCCAAGAAAATTCAGTTCAGTTCAGTTCAGTAGCTCAGTTGGGTCTGACTCTTTGAGACCCCATGGACTGCAGCACACCAGGCTTAACTGTCCATCACAAACTCCCGGAGTTTACTCAAACTCTTGCCCATGGAGTTGGTGATGCCATCCAACCATCTCATCCTTTGTCATCCCCTTCTCTTCCTGCTTTCAATCTTTCCCAGCATCAGGGTCTTTTCCAATGAGTCAGTTCTTCACATCAGGTGGCCAAAGTATTGAAGTTTCAGCTTCAGCATCATCCTTCCAATGAATATTCAGGACCAATTTCCTTTTGGATAGACTGGTTGGATCTCCTTGCAGTCCAAGGGACTCGCAAGAGTCTTCTCCAACACCACAGTTCAAAGCATCATTTCTTCAGTGTGCAGCATTCTATATAGTCTAACTCTCACATCCATACATGACTAGTGGAAAAATCATAGCTTTGACTAGACAGACCTTTGTTGACAAAATAGTGTGTCTGCTTTTTACTATGCTGTCTCAGTTGGTCATAGCTTTTCTTTCAAGGAGCAAGTGTCTTTTAATTTCATGGCTGCAGTCACCACTTGCAGTAATTTTGAAGCCCCCAAAACAGTCTCTCACTGCTTCCATTGTTTTCCCATCTATTTGCCATGAAGTGATGGGACCAGATGCCATGATCTTTGTTTTCTGAATGTAGAGTTTTAGGCCAGCTTTTTCATTCTCCTCTTTCACTTTCATCAAGAGGCTCTTTAGTTCTTCTTCACTTTCTGTCAAAAGAGTGGTGTCATCTGCATATCTGAAGTTATTGACATTTCTCCGGGAAATCTTGATTCCAGCTTGTGCTTCATTCAGTCCAGCATTTCTCATGATGTACTCTGCATATAAGTTAAATAAGTAGAGTGACAATGTACAGTCTTGACGAACTGCTTTCCCGATTTGGAACCATTCTGTTGTTCCATGTCCGGTTCTAACTGTTGCTTCCCGATCTGCATATAGATTTCTCAAGAGGCAGGTCAGGTGGTCTGGTATTCCCATCTATTGAAGAATTTTCCATAGTTTTTTGAGATCCTCAAAGTCAAAGGCTTTGGCGTAATCAATAAAGCAGATGTTTTTATGGAACTCTCTTGCTTTTTCAAGGATCCAGTGGATGATGGCAATTTAATCTCTGGTTCCTCTGCCTTTTCTAAATCCAGCTTGACATCTGGGAGTTCATGGTTCACGTACTATTAAAGCCTGGCTTGGAGAATTTTGAGCATTGCTTTGCAAGCGTGTGAGATGAGTGCGATTGTATGGTAGGTTTGAGCATTCTTTGGCATTGCCTTCTTTGGGACTGGGATGAAAACCGAACTTTTCCAGTCCTATGGCCACTGCTGAGTTTTCTGAATTTGCTGGAATATTGAGTACAGCACTTTAACAGCATCATCTTTTAGGATTTGAATTAGCTCAACTGGAATTCTAAAACTTCCACTAGCTTTGTTCGTAGTGATGCTTCCTAAGGCCCACTTGACTTCACATTCCAGGATGTCTGGCTCTAGGTGAGTGATCACACCATCGTGTTTATCTGGGTCATGAAGATCTTTTTTGTACAGTTCCTCTGTGTATTCTTGCCACCTCTTCTTAATATCTTCTGCTTCTGTTAGGTCCATACTATTTCTGTCCTTTATTGTGCCCATCTTTGGATGAAATGTTCCCTTGGCATCTCTAATTTTCTTGAAGAGATCTCTAGTCATTCCCATTCTGTTTTTTTCCTCTATTTCTATGCATTGATCACTGAGGAAGGCTTTCTTATCTCTCCTTGCTATTCTTTGGAACTCTGCAGTCAAATGGGTATATCTTTCCTTTTCTCCACTGTGTTTTGTGTCTTTTCTTTTCTCAGCTATTTGTAAGGCCTCCTCAGACAACCATTTTGCCTTTTTGCATTTCTTTTTCTTGGGGATGGTCTTGATCACTGCCTCCTGTATGATGTCGTGAACCTCTGTCCATAGTTTGTATGGCATTCTATCTGTCGTATCTGTCAGATCTAATCCCTTGAATCTATTTGTCACTTCCACTGTATAATCGTAAGGGATTTGATTTAGGCCATACCTGAATGGTCTAGTGGTCTTCCCTACTTTCTTCAATTTAAGTCTTAATTTGGCAATAAGGAGTTCATGATCTGAGCCACAGTCAGCTCCCAGTCTTGTTTTTGCTGACAGTATAGAGCTTCTCCATCTTTGCCTGCAAAGAATATAATCAGTCTGATTTCGGTATTGACCATCTGGTGATGTTCATCTGTAGAGTCTTCTCTTGTGTTGTTGGAATAGGGTGTTTGCTATGACCAGTGTGTTCTCTTGGCAAAACTCTGTTAGCCTTTGCCCTGCTTCATTTTGTACTCTAAGGCCAAATTTGCCTATTACTCCAGATATCTCTTGACTTTCTATTTTTGCATTTCAGTCCCCTATAATGAAAAGGACATCTTTCATGGTTGTTAGTTCTAGAACGTCTTTTTCATCTTCTTAAAACCGTTGAACTTCAGCTTCTTCAGCATTACTAGTCAGGGCATAGACTTAGATTACTGTGATACTGAATGGTTTGCCTTGGAAACAAACAGAGATCATTCTGTCGTTTTTGAGATTGCATCCAAGTACTGCATTTCAGACTCTTTTGTTGACTATGATGCTATTCCATTTCTTATAAAGGATTCTTGTCCACAGTAGTAGATATAATGGTCATCTGAGTTAAATTCACCCATTCCAGTCCATTTTAGTTCGCTGATTCCTAAAATGTCGATGTTCACTCTTGCCATCTCCTGTTTGACCACTTCCAATTTGCCTTGATTCATAGACCTAACATTCCAGTTTCCAATGCAATATTGTTCTTTACAGCATTGGACTTTACTTCTACCAACAGTCACATCCACAGCTGGCCATTGTTTTTTCTTTGGCTCAGTCTCTTCATTCTTTCTGGAGTTATTTCTCCACTGATCTCCAGTAGCATATGGGGCATCTACCAACCTGAGGAGTTCATCTTTCTGTGTCCTATCTTTTTGCCTGTTCATACTGTTCATGGGGTTCTCAAGGCAGGAATACTGAAGTAGTTTGTCATTTCCTTCTCCAATGGACCACATTTTATCAGAACTCTTCACCATGACCCATCTGTCCTGGGTGACCCTACACGGCATGGGTCATAGATTCATTGAGTTCAGTTCAGTTCAGTTCAGTCACTCAGTTGTGTCTGACTCTTTGTGACCCCATGAATTGCAGCACGCCAGGCCTCTCTGTCCATCACCAACTCTGGGAGTCTACCCAAACCCATGTCCATCGAGTCGGTTATGCCATCCAACCATCTCATCCTCTATCGTCCCCTTCTCCTCCCGCCCCCAATCCTACCCAGCATTAGGGTCTTTTACAATGAGTCAACCCTTCGCATGAGGTGCCCAAAGTATTGGAGTTTCAGCTTCAACATCAGACCTTCCAATGAACACCCAGGACTGATCTCTTTTAGGATGGATTGATTGGATCTCCTTGCAGTCCAAGGTACTCTCAAGAGTCTTCTGCAACACCACAGTTCAAAAGCATCAACTCTGTGGCGCTCAGCTTTCTTCACCGTCCAACTCTCACATCCATACATGACCACTGGAAAAACCATAGCCTTGATTAGATGGACTTTTGTTGGCAAAGTAATGTCTCTGCTTTTAAATACGCTATTTAGGTTGGTCATAACCTTCCTTCCAAGGAGTAAGCGTCTTTTAATTTCATGGCTGCAGTCACCATCAGCAGTGATTTTGGAGCCCCCAAAAATAAAGTCTGACACTCTTTCCACTGTTTCCCCATCTATTTCCCATGAAGTGATGGGACCAGATGCCATGATCTTAGTTTTCTGAATGTTGAGCTTTAAGCCAACTTTTTCACTCTCCTCTTTCACCTTCATCAAGAGGCTCTTTAGTTCTTCTTCACTTTCTGCCATAAGGGTGGTGTCATCCGCATATCTGAGGTTATTGATATTTCTCCCGGCAATCTTGATTCCAGCTTGTGTTTCTTCCAGCCCAGTGTTTCTCATGATGTACTCTGCATAGAAGTTAAATAAGCAGGGTGACAATATACAGCCTTGACGGACTCCTTTTCCTGTTTGGAACCAGTCTGTTGTTCCATGTCCAGTTCTAACTGTTGCTTCCTGACCTGCATACAGGTTTCTCAAGAGACAGGTCAGATGGTCTGGTATTCCCATCTCTTTAAGAATTTTCCACAGTTTATTGTGACCCACAGAGTCAAAGGCTTTGGCATAGTCAATAAAGCAGAAATAGATGTTCTTCTGGAACTCTCTTGCTTTTTCGATGATCAAGCTGATGTTGGCAGTTTGATCTCTGGTTCCTCTGCCTTTTCTAAAACCAGCTTGAACATCTGGAAGTTCATGGTTCATGTATTGCTGAAGCCTGGCTTGGAGAATTTTGAGCATTACTTTACTAGCATGTGAGATGAGTGTAATTGTGCGGTAGTTTGAGCATTCTTTGGCATTGCCTTTCTTTGGGATTGGAATGAAAACTGACCTTTTCCAGTCTTGTGGCCGCTGCTGAGTTTTCCAGATTTGCTGGCATATCGAGTGCAGCACTTTCACAGCATCATCTTTCAGGATTTGAAATAGCTCAACTGGAATTCCATCACCTCCACTAGCTTTGTTCGTAGTGATGCTTTCTAAGGCCCACTTGACTTCACGTTCCGGGATGTCTGGCTCTAGGTGAGTGATCACACCATCGTGATTATCTGGGTCGTGAAGATCTTTTCTGTACAGTTCTTCTGTGTATTTCTGCCACCTCTTCTTAATATCTTCTGCTTCTGTTAAGTCCATACCATTTCTGTCCTTTATCGAGCCTATCTTATGAGTATACAGTGGAAGTGACAAATAGATTTAAGGGACTAGACCTGATAGACAGAGTGCCTGATGAACTATGGACAGAGGTTCATGACATTGTACAGGAGACAGGGATCAAGAAAATCCCCACAGAAAAGAAATGCAAAAAAGCAAAATGGCTGTCTGATGAAGCCTTACAGATAGCTGGGAAGAGAAGAGAAGCGAAAAGCAAAGGAGAAAAGGAAAGATATTCCCATCTGAATGCAGAGTTCCAAATAGCAAGGAGAGATAAGAAAGCCTTCCTCAGCGATCAGTGCAAAGAAATAGAGGAAAACCACAGATTGGGAAAGACTAGAGATCTCTTCATTGAGTTAGACAAGGCTAATTTCTCCATGTGATCCATGTGATCAGATTGGTTAGTTTTCTGTGATTGTGGTTTTCATTCTGTCTGCCCTCTGATGGAGAAGGATAAGAGGCTTATGGTAGCTTCCTGATCCCAAGAAAATTACTCTTACCCATTATTCCCACTGGCCACTCAGGTGGTGCTAGGAGTAAGGAACCTTCCTGTCAATGCAGGAGATTTAAGAGACACAGTTTTGATCCCTGAGTTGGGAAGATCCCCTGGAGAAGGAAATGGCAACTCACTGCAGTATTCTTGCTGCAGTATCCCATGGACAGAGGAGACTGGCAGGCTACAGTCCATAGGATCAGAAAGAGTTGGACACAAATGAAGCAACTGAGCATACACATTAGTCCCACTGTTGCACAGGAAATTACCAAATGTGAAGACGTGTTAAAAAAATATAAGGTTATTAAAAATAATTTGGCAATAATTTTCATTATTAGAGTGCTCTAGTTAAAACATTTCTACATTTTACTCTTTTTAAAGTTATTCTTATATTTAGTTAGTAAAATTCAAAGTAAGAATAGACAATTTTTCAGTAGGATGAGATGAACAAAACAGTCCATCTTCCTTGAGAGAAGAGTAATATGAACCAACCTGATTTTTCTGAAGGTGCCATTCTGTCTTAATTAGCAAGTAAGAATTATAATTTATTTTCATTTCCTATAGCCTTTCCCACAAAGCACTTCCTACTTATAGTTTTAATCTCATTAGGAAATCAATTATTAACAGATGTTGTTAAGTTTATTCTCCTCAAATGTCCTTGCAAATACCCATAATTTCTTATGAACATTTTACCTTTCAGAAAAATCAATGTACTTCTGAAGTTTAATTTTCCGAGTACACAATTTGAGTTTCATTTTGAGAATACAGGTCTGACCTGGTGGCTCTGATGCTAAAGAATCTGCCTGCAATGCAGGAGCCCAGGTTCTGTCACTGGGTTGGGAAGATCCCCTAGTGAAGGAAATGGCAATTCACTCCAGTATTCTTGCCTGCAGAATTCCATGGACAGTGGAGCCTGGCAGGCTACAGTCCATGGGGTTGCAAAAATCAGACATGACTGAGCTACTAACACTTTGAGAGTACACACTTTAGGATGATAACATTTTACCAGGAGTTGCTTTTTTTTCCCCCCTTTCTATTAAGACCTGTGGTGAAAGATATCTCCCTAAGCAGCATTTTGATTCTCCTTTCCCCTACTCAGTACTACCTGCCCTATAAAGTATCAAGCCGTTTCTAGGTACTCAAGGCCCTCTGCAGCCTGCATCTTGTTTCTCTGGCTTCCTCATCCACTAATCCTCTAAAGAAAATCTGTGCTTGTAGTTTTCTATTTACGTCATAGTCTGCTAAACCCTCGGAGAAGGCAATGGTACCCCACTCCAGTACTTTTGCCTGGAGAATCCCACGGATGGAGGAGCCTGGTGGGCTGCAGTCCATGGGGTCACTAACAGTTGGACACGACAGAGTGACTTCACTTTCACTTTTCACTTTCATGCATTGGAGAAAGAAATGGCAACCCACTCCAGTACTCTTGCCTGGAGAATCCCAGGGACAGGGGAGCCTGGTAGGCTGCCGTCTATGGGGTCGCACAGAGTCGGACACGACTGAAGCGACTCAGCAGCAGCAGCAGCTGCTAAACCCTATGCAGTTGGCTTTTGCTCCTCTTCCAGATTATCACTGTTGGAATATTTCTCATTCCTAGGCTGAGCTCATGTCAAACCTTTCCTCATATCCCACCTGGTCTTCCTAAGCAGACATGATTTCTCATTTTGCCTTTGTACAGCTATTGGTTTACACAAATACACACTGGCTTGAGAACACTGTGCATGAGTGAGTTTTCCAGCTCTTCCTTGAGGGCAAAGGACATTTCCTATACAGTTGTTTCTCAATGCATCCACATCTATGAAAGTAACACAAATTTGTTGTTGTAATAGAGCTTATGTGAGTCTAAAGACTCTAGAACTCTTAAACTTCTTGAGTCATTGGTTCTGAGATTCCCTATAAGTAATATTTCTTTATCTGTGGCCATGATTCCATCAATTCTTGATTCCAATAATCTTCATTTTTTTCCTACGTTAAGTCGAAAGCTTCTCAATCTTTATTATTTTCTTTATGCCCTAACATGGTTTAGTGTTTTATTTTACAAAGAATCTATTCTATAAATATATGATCTTTGAAATAATAAACAATTGTGCCCCTCTATCACATAAACATCTTATAGAAAAATAAATAGCACACTAAAACAAACAAAACTTGATTTAACTTTGCTGTCAAATGTACTATAATATGTAATATTCATAATTTTATCAAATTATCTGATATGAAATAGACACTAAAAGTTTTCATTTCCCCCTAGTTAATGTTTCCTTAATTGTCCCAGCTTTAAGTCCCTGTTTTTCCATAACCCAGTGACTCTTTCTGTGTTGCCTTTGTTCTTCACTTCTGCTACCATGGGGATCATCCTTATCTTTTATCTTAAGGACTCTGTCTCCACAGCCTAATTGACACTGAGTAATTAATTTTTCCTCTTATCTTTTCAACAAAGCCTATACAGCACATGGATTATCTCACCATTCAGGGCTCTGATCTTGCTTTCTGCTCTCTTCTACTACATATCTCTCCGGGCTTCTCTTGTGGTTCTGCTGGCAAAGAATCCGCCTGCAATGTGGGAGACCTAGGTTCAATCCCTGGGTTGGGAAGATCCCCTGGAGGAGGGAAAGGCTACCCACTCCAGTATTCTGGCCTGGAGAATTCCATGGACTGTATAGTCCATGGGTCACAAAGAGTCGGACACAACTGAGCGACTTTCACTTTCACTTGAACTCCATTGTTGCATCTCCAAATGATCAAATTTTCTTTGAAAGAGCTCACTTTCCCATTAATGTTAACACATCTATTACTAAAAGGATTCCTTAGAGTTATGGAATCCTTTCAGTAAGGTTCAACTGAAAAGTCTGAGAAACATGAAAAATCATAGATATCTAAAATCATAGATAAAATATGAGTACAGTTTTTATTTGGAAATATTTCACATATACCTTTGTATGTGTGGACATTTATTTAAGTGCCATATTATTTAGGAGTTTCAATGCCAATCAGCTTTACTATATACATCATTCCCTGGTGACAATAAATTATCTTTAGATAATCAGGGGAAACTTGCCCTATAAAATCTGATTTAAAAGTGTGCTAGTTGACACAATCTTTTACCCTATTATAAAAGTGTAAGTGTGCTAGTTGGCACAATTTTTTACTCTATTACAAAAATCTCTTAACATAAAAATATTAAGATGGTATACTTGATAAAAATAAATAAGCAAATGATATACAATCTTATAAGTGAAATAAATAAGCATTTTCACAATCTGTGGATGTTGTCTAATTAAGAGATTACTTGCATTTTCTGGAAATGTTTATTTGTTTGCCCCAAAGCAAAATGCTCTCATTTAAGTAATCTTACACAGGCTCTGCTTGAATGTATTATAGCTCTTTTAGTTTAATTATACAAATAAAAGAAATTACAATGATTTTTGAAGTGAAAATTAACTGTACCTCTGATACTATTTAACATAATTAGAACATGGTAATAAGGGGAGATCATTTAATTAGTATATATGCTCTGATATTGCTTCAACTCTATTGAATTTACTAGCCAAACTGTTTGATGCTATATTAGAAAACTTCAAGTTGTAACTAAGCAACAAAGTAGACAAAAAATATAATTAGTCTTTGTAAGTCCTTGATGGTCAAAGCTATATCTTATAAATTTTAGTGTCTCCAGCAATTAGCATATTGCCTTAAATACAGTAAGTAAGCACTCAGTAATTTGTGTGCTGAGTATTAATTTGAAAGGAAGTCTAGAAACTATTTTCAACTAAGCTTCTACAAGCCAAAAAGATCAGTTTTCTGCTTTTTTTCTTCCATCAGTGAAAAATAACTTTTCAGGAAAAGTGCAACATTCACCATTTACAGACACTTTTGATTTTTATATTTATGTAGTTCATTACTTTTTTCCAGAAGAAAAAAGATACTTCTAATCTCATGTGAAAACAGTTTTATCACTTTTGAAACTTTAACAACATAAATATATGTGCATTAATCATTGTGATCTTTTCTCTTTTGGACAAAATGTGCAACGCAGAGGAAGTCAATCCATTTAATAAAACAGGACAGAGTAACAGCTCTGCTCTACTTCACTAATTTTGACAAATATTTAAGTCTTAAATTCTTTAGTGTAAAAAAAAAAAAACCCTCACATTTAAGTAAAATAGTTCCTAATTTTTTACCATTACTTTTCATTCACCATTCCCATGTAATATTTTGTTTGTACAAAAAAAGTTATCCTTAAATTTAATGGATTTATAAAATGCAGCAGTATATTCATAATGTGTTGATCTATTCCATTTATCAATATTCATAAAAATTTACAATTAGGTAATACTATCCTTAATAGAAATAGGCACATTTCAGAAATAGCTGAGGGATTCATAAAATAATGTAAATGAATTTTAAATACAGTATCAACATTCATTATCTTCTGAATGTTGTTTTTGCTTACAAGTATAACACCAGACTGAAAGTTAGGATAACTAGACGATGTTTCTGTCTTTGTAACTTTGGGCAAGTCATTCTACTTCTCAGGACCCCAGCTTCTTAATTAGAAAAAGAAGAGGTTAAATAAAATGGCCTCCAAAGACCAGTCTAGTTAAAATTAATAACAACTGATAATAATAGCTGTCTCTTACTATGTGCTAAGACTTGATTGAAGAATTGATGCTTTTGAACCGTGGTGTTGGAGAAGATTCTTAAGAGTCCCTTGAACTGCAAGGAGATCCAACCATCCATCCTAATGGAAATCATCCTGGGTGTTCATTGGAAGGACTGATGTTGAAGCTGAAACTCCAATACTTTGGCCACCTGATGTGAAGAACTGACTCACTGGAAAAGACCCTGATTCTGGGAAAGATTGAAGGTGGGAGGAGAAGGGGACGACAGAGGATGAGATGAATGGATGGGATCACTGACTCAATGGACATGAGTTTGAGTAAACTGGGAGTTGGTGATGGTCGGGGAGGCCTGGTGTGCTGCAGTCCATGGGGCTGCAAAGAGTCAGACATGACTGAGCAACTAAACTGAACTGAACTGAAGCTGCTATTATTATCCACATTTTACATGTAGAAAAGGTGAATTTAGAGAGGTTGAGGAACTTGCTCAAGGGCACAGGGTTTATTTAAAGATGGCAGTGTTAGGAATCAAAGCTGGACAGCGTGAATTAATAATCTGTGCTTCTAACTGCTACAGTGTACTGACCCGTTTCATGAAGAATACCACATGTTTTTGCTTCTGGCATTAATTGAAACTTTCATTCTTTTCCCATTGGTGTTTGGGGAAATAGAATGAACTTTAGAGTCAATAATATTGAGCTTTCATCCCAACTCTATTGTCTAACTGCTTTGTGAACTGGGACTAGGTGCTTGTACTCAGAATATGTTTTCTCATCCATGAAATGAGACTACTCATTTCACAAGTCTGTTTTTTAAGGGTTAACATGAAAGATGCATGCTGTAGCATAGTTCCTGGCACACAATGACAGGCATTCAATCAATTCTGTTTTCTTCTCTCGTGTTTAGGCTATAGAAACTGATGATAAGATCTAGAATTTGAAATTAAGACTGTACAGTAGGCATTTTTAGGATTCACACTCTAGTAGCTCAAATGAAACTTACAATGAAACCAGTGCATAAATATAGAAAGTCATATAATGAAATTAAGAAGAGAAAAACTGTCACATTTCTCTAGGGTGTACACAGTATGTACACAGTGCTCCTGAGACCTAAAAACTGGAATTCTGGGGATCTGTTCAGCTAAATCTTTATACTAATGCCAGAGACATGGAAACAGTCAAGATTATCTGGTAATGATGGAACAGGTTGTTAGAAGCTTGGGATTTTGTCTTCAACCTTATATACTCTGCCTCCTACTTAAATCCCTAAACAAGAATAGAATTTATTTAGTTTTCAGATATATTTTGTAAAATATAAATAAACAGACAATATTATAAATATAAAATTACTGACAAAAAAGGGTAATTAGGACATTGATCGATTTTCTTATTATTCAAATTAATCTCCAAAATCAGTCCCTCTCCCACCTTACAGTTTTGTTATAATTAAGAATATTAAAAAAGAAAAAACTAAGAAAAAGAACTCTTGGCATACATCTTCCTTTGAATTTTTGAGTGACAAAGGCTTAAATATTTAAGAGGATGAGCTGAATGAAAAATAAATTGACAGTAGGATTACTTTTGAGGGAGATTCAAGGATATGGATTAAATGTAGTCTTTTTCCTATTAAAACTTTGAATTCAGATAAGAACCATTTCCCTTTTCTTTCTATTGAGTTCTAAATACTTTGGTCTGTTACTGAGAAATTACTATTAAATATTTTTGTGTTTGAAAACTGTGGTTCAGAAAGATGCCATTGGGAAAAAAGAAAACCTGTTTCCCTTTGCTTAGCTGATTGTACAAAACAAGTAAACAAACCAAGTTTAAACAGCTTTTTTAAAAAAGGAGTAGAACATTATTATGTAATTAATTGATTTCATTTCATGAAATACGGCTTTACTCAGAAATGAAAATGTCAGTCGCTCAGTCGTGTCAGACTCTCTGTGACCCCATGGACTGTAGCCCATCAGGCTTCTCTGTCCATGGAATTCTCCAGGCAAGAATACTGGAGTGGGTTGCCAATTCCCTTCTCCAGGGGATCTTCCTGACCCAGGGATGGAACCCAGATCCCCTGCATTGCAGGAAGATTCTTTACCATCTGAGCCACCAAGGAAGGCCACATGCCTAAAGATTAACACAGATTTGAAAATAAAACGTGGCCTTGATTATAAAACTAAGAATTATTATATAAAACAAATAAATAATAAACTCTAACATAAAAAATATAAACTAAAATGTTATACTGTACAACTGATGGTAAATAATTTATCGTTTTTATATATGACATTTTAAGATATCATAGAATTAAAGGAGCTAGGATTTACAATAAATCAAAATAATATAGGTGGCTCTGGTTTACCTTTTTATACATCTGATAAAATTTTCTTAAAATTAAAATTTTCCCTTTACAAATTTTAATTACTTACAATTAGCTATAACAGAAGTCATTACAGAATTGTACCAAAATAGTGATGTCAAATTCATCATTTACTAGTCTGTAGGGATTTCGCAATGAAAAGAGTGCTTGGAAGAAAAACTGAATAATTTACTTAATATTTATCCATGTATGAGAAAAACTATAAAGGGAACAGTTTATTCTAGGCATAATTCCATAACTAACATAGATGAATTATTATAATATGTCAGATGTATCACTTTAGGTTGAAATAGATTTTTTAATTAAAATGATTAAAATGTCAAATTAAGTTCTGGTATTGTAAAAATGTACAAAATTATTATAATTCATGGAATATTTCCAAACTTTTAAAAGCATTTCAATGTGAAAGATGGACACTTTCTAAGGAACACAGCTCAGTTTGTACCATGCAGAATTTACAAAAGCTAAAGCACTTACAGACTGGCATGTACCTTAAATCTTTCTTCCTGTGGTTTCAATATTTTAAAGTATCAGACATTATGGTGAGTGATTAAAAATGTCAACTATTTCACTGTTCTCAATGATTCAAACCTGTATGGTCACAGGGCATATGGGAGTAGATTAAATGCATTAATATGTTTATTCAAATATTATGTTTTGAATCATAGGTTCAAATCTATGTTTGTTTGTTTGTTTGTTTTTTTCCTTTGAAGTGTAGTCCTCCCTTTCAGGAATGTTGACTACGTTTTCTGTAGCTCTAGAGGCTATAAGATAAAGCCATATATAAATTAAAGATGGAAAGAACACACCTATTGCTAGAAAATAAATGAAGCATCACTATCTTTTAAATGAAGAACACATTTAGCAACTTTTCATGCTTATAGGATTGCCAAAAATAAATCTTTGAATTTTCATAAACTCTTAGCAAAGCCAGAATGTCAGTTATGCAAAGTTAGACATGGATGATCTGAAGCGTACACAAACAGCTTTGCCTCATTTGGGAAATCTTAACTGAGTGGTAATTTTGGAAATGGTGGTCAGTCAAGCAGAAATCACTTTGAAACATTCTATTGGTGGACTCCTAAACACAGCCTTGTAATTACCTGGTTCCTTGAACCTGCAGCAGACTGGTAGGAAGGTCTCTTAGAGGTCATCTAGCCCAGGCTTCCATTCAACTCAAAAATCTCTTCAGCAAGAAAATGCTCATCAGGCTATGCTTCATATTTCCAAGAGGTATGAGGGAGATAGATAGAATTTATAACTTGGCTGCCCAAACCCTGCTCATCTTGGAAAGATTGTTCCCATAGGGTTACTACAAGAGTACTAAACTGAACCACATCAAGTATGGTAGAATTTAAAGAAACATTACTCACAAAAAAAGTACAGCAACTATTAGCCTCAGATCTAAGAGCATCTTATCTCAGCAGATAAGGTTGCAAATACAACTACAATGCTCAGATTCAAGGAATATTCAACTTAGAAAATCCAGTTTACAATGTATAAGCTCTACCAAGAGTGACTCATAGTAGCTGAGTTTTAGAATTTTGAACAGGTTCTAGAATTGGGAGCAGAGTCTTGCAAAATGTATAATAATGCCAAGGAAGCAATTTTGTTAAGCCCTTCAAGTATGCCAGGATTAGTACGTAGTATGCTGAGCACTTTTACATACATTATTTCATCCTCTCATATACCCTATGAGGTAGGTTCTATTATTAATATCTCCATTTTAAAATCAAGGAAATAGATGTTCAGATACTCAAAGTATGTTGTAAAGAAAAGAATTATGAAAATAACAGGAGAGAAAATAGAAAGAAAATTAAGAAAAAAATCATTTAAAAAATGTGAACTTTCTCTGTTGATCTCTGTGACCTTTTAGCCATCAGTTTTAATAGTTTTAACTTCCTAGTAGTGTTTCAAGTATACAGTTTAAATTGTATGTACATTTAGAGAAATAAGCTTATCGCCACTGGAAAGAACACACTTAGAACCCCTAATGAAAACAATGGACAGACATTATTGCTTTAATCAGACCTGAGTCAATGGCTTAATCAAAAGGCAATCCAGATAGTTGTGGCTTTCACATAATAAATTTGTCATTTTGATGAATTTTTTTCCCAAATCAAATATAAAATAATTCTCAGTAACATAAACATTTTAAGACATGGAATCAACAGTGTTAAACTTATTTTGTAAGGTACTAAATTACCATATTTGAGAGATTAACATTTTCTGACTCAAACAATATGTTGAGTCTTTACAAATATGATTATGCATATCAATATATGTCCTTTTAAAAGTCTATAGAAGGTGACATTGCAGAGGGTATCCTAAGAAATTATCAGAAATGTAAAAGCTTATATGTATATTTATAGTGCCCATCTGGCTGAGAGGATGTAATTTTGTATTGTTCATTATATTATGTAATTGTTCATTATATTATATTTATAATATATATTATATAGACAAAGTATTCTTGGGAGTTGTATAATAATAGTATGTAGAATGAGTTATTTGAGAATACTTCTAATTTAGGAACAGAAATACATAGAGTACCTAGGAATTTAAAATATTACACACACTATGGATTCAGAAATTAAAACAATCATAAGATTCAAATTATATTCTATTTTTTATCCTGAAATTGCTCATGAATAACCTGCTGTGTTACAAACCTCTCAGCCCCACAACAATCTACATCAGCAATCACAACTTACAAGACGGGTGGGAGAGCACCTGTCTTCAGCAAGTCATTACCCTCACAGGGTTCCCTCTGTACAATTTAAACATTAAGAAAGAAAAAAAAAAAAAAAACAGGAATGTATTTTGAAATTGAAAGTAAACAAAACACCCAAAACATTTTTTTTTTATTCACAGCACTGATTAATTTTCAGAAAAGCAAATTTGATCTAAGAAACTTCTCAACTTTTAAAATCTTTACAATGTATCCATCCTTAAAAGAAACAAAATAAAAACAACTGCTATTTAAGATTAATTGGTACTAGCTTAATCACTTTCTGAAGTATAGAAAAACATGACAACACTGGCATTGACAGAAAAATAGATAAAATGGTCAGAAAAGTCCTTTACTTTTACAATGGAAAAAATATACAATGTGCCACCAAATTGTCAGAAAACCATTTTACAACCCACAGCATGACTCTTATGGACTAGATACACGGTATACCCCTGTGGAATTTTGCCATGAGGTTTTACTCTATTAAAGAGAATTACTCTTTAAATCAGTGAGTAATACTCATTCCCTAGGTCCAAAATTAAGCAAAGGAGAGTCTAACAAATTCCGATATTGCCTGTCAGAAATTCCCACATTAAAATGTGCAATTCTATAACCCTCAAGTTTAAATCTAGCAATGATTACAATGGGTATTAGAAGTAACGCCCAAGGTCATTTCACTTATTTTGTAGATCCTTTCAGTATTGGAAAACTGACAGTCAGGCTTGTTTAACTATTCAAACAGTGCAGAGTAGCCAGAAGCTATGATTTCTTCAAATTATAAAAAAAATTAACAAAAAGACTCGAAAGTCAAAGCACATCTAAAGAGAGAATCAGACCACCAGCACTATATCTCATCAGGCTTGTTGACAATGCATCCAATGAGACATGACTTTCTTTTCAAAGTGACATGATGCACATTTTGCTCACTGAACCAGGCATCTTATGCTTGGCACACAGCAGAGTTAGCTGCCAACTCAGAAATAGCATTTAAATCCTGGATGCTCAAAGACTCGTTTGCCTATTAAGGAAACTTTTTTTTTCCCCAGAAAATAAAAATAAGTGTCATTACTTTAATGTTTTCTGCTAATATAGCCCCTGCTTTTTTTTTTTTTTTTTTAATTTAGATTAAAAAAAAAAAAAAAGTCAAGCAAGCACTCGGCTTTTTAGTTAATTGTTAAGAAAGTTAAACACATAAACTGAGATAAATTGGAAAGAATCTAAGGGATTCATTGTCATGTTCTTCTGTCTCTGTTCAAAATGAGCATATATCATCTATTTTCACCTTAAACAATCTTTAGGAAATGGGATCCCGTCACTTCCCACATGTGTAAAATGAGACCTAAATATATATTCCCACCATTGCATTTACTAGCTTAGAAATATTGGATAAGTCATCTAATCTCTGAGTTTTTTTAACCTGTAAATATAAATTTATTGACATCTTCCTTATTTTTAACATATTTTTATATGATTACATTTGGTTATATGTAGGAAAATGATTGCAAACCATAAAATTATGCAAATAAAGTTAATAAAGCTAGATCTCTTATTTAAATACTATTTTAAATTGAGTCTACTCTATTTTGTTCAAGACCCTGACATGATGACAATAGGTCAACTTTGAAAATGTGTTGTAGTGTTTAAAATTAATGGATGCATATTTAAAAGAAAGGCATTCTTAATCTGAGCCACTAGGCTCCCACATGAAAAAACTACAAAAACATCTTTTTGCTATTATTGTTTTGACTTTTTTTTGGTCTTCTTGACCTAAAACTCACACACACAAACACAGGTGTGTGAAAAACCAAGAACGTTGTGCATTTGATTAAACAAATAATTATCTAATGTTACAAATTAAGGATATTTGATACATGATGAAGTATGTAGATAAAAGGTTACAAAATACTGAATCAAAGTCTTACTAGGAACAAACAGGCAGAAGAGGAAAAATAAACCCAGTCACAGTGAATGACACAGTCTAGGAAAGGTCGTTGTCCCCAGTGGCCTGAAGATCTCCTCACCACCCCCAAGATATTAGGGAAGTGGGAGAGGTCGTGGTAAGAGGATCCCACCACACCTCCCCCTCCACTGAGAGATGCTTGGAGGCCCAGCTAGGGGAAAGCTCTTTTACTTCCTCAGACAGCAGTAACAAGAACTAGTGAGAACTCCAGTGGCACAAGACAAACAAAGACGACCATAATAACACTGTAAACAGTCTGAAAAACTGTCATTGGAACTGCAGTGGACAAAAGTAGCTCACAACACAGGACTCCCTGGCAGTCAAGTAAATAGGACTCTGTACTTTCACTGCAATGGGCCTGGGTTCAAACACTGATTGGGGAACTAAGATCCCACAAGCTGCAAAGTATGGCAAAAAAAAAAAGTAGGTCACAACACATGTGCAAGACCTAAAACGGGGCACTTCTAGCTAAAATGAAAGATTGAAAGGAAACCAGAGTCTGCTAACCTAATACACAAAGTGTCCCAATACAATTGGAAATCATTCCTCACAAGAGCCAAGAACATCACAACTTGGATGAGAAAAAGTAATCAATTGATGTCAAAATTGAGATGAATCAGCTTTTCAAATTACCTGATGAGACTTTTAAAGCAAGTCATAAAAATGCTTACAGAATCAATTATAAATTCACTTGATATAAATGAAAATATAAAAAATATCAGCAACAAGTTATGAAAAAGAATCAAATAGAAAACATAGAACTTATAATATCATAACAGAAATAAAAATCTACCTGGAGGGGCTCAACAGTAAAGTGGATAAGAGAGGATAGAATTAAGGAACTTTAGGACAGAAAAATAGAATCACCCAATCAATGTGCTGAAGACATATCTGCACCTTCATGTTCACTGAGGTATCTTTATACAATAGCTAAGACATGGAAACAGCCTACATGTCCACTGAGAGATGAATAAAGAAAACACATATATACACATTCGCATACAAACAAAGGAATATTATTCAGCCATAAAAAGGAAGCCCTGTCATTTGTGACAACATGGATGAAACTTGAGGGCACTATGCTAAATGAATTGAAATAAGTTAGGGGGAAGACAAATACTATATGATCTCACTTAAGGTGGATGTGGAATCTAAAAAAAAAAAAAAAAAACAACTCACAGAGATAGATTGGTGGTTGCCAGAGGAGGGTAAATTAAAAAATGGGTGAAAGTTGCCACAAGGTAGAAGTTATAAGATGCTTCAGTTATAATATGAATAAGTTCTGAGTATCTAATATACAGCATGGTGAGTATCATTAACAATACTGGACCATATAATTGGAAGTTGATAAGAGAATAAATTTTAAAAGCCCCCCCCACCACAACACACACACAAAGATAACCATGTGAGGTAATGGATATGTTAATTATTTGTGGTAATCTTTTTGTAAAATATATATATTATATATAACAAATCATCACATTACACACCTTTAATTTATAAAGTATTGTATGTCAGTTATCTCTCAAAAAGGCTGGGGAAAGAACATTTAGGGAAAACAGAAAGAAAAAAAAAACCTTTAGGTACAGAGTTCTTAAACAAATGCATAATCCATAAAAGGAAAAATTTATAAATTACATATCATCAAAATTAAAAAAAATATTTTTCTCTGTGAAAGTCTATGTGAAAAAGGTGAAAATACAAGCTAGAGACTTGAGAGAAAATATTTGCAATTCACATACATACCAAAAGACAAGTATCTAAAACATGCAAACAAATCTCAAAGCTCAACAGGGAAAAAAAATAATCTACTTAGAAAATAAGCAGACATTAACATCCACTTCACCAAAGAAGATATACAAATGGCAAATAAGCACATAAAAAGATGTTCAACATAATTAGTTATCAGTTAGGCACTATATACCTATCAGAAGAGCTACAATTTTAAACAGTGACAGCACTAAATAGTGGAAAGAATGTAGAGAAACTGGATCAACTACACATTGTTGAAGAAATGCAAAACGGTACAGTCATTTAGAAAATAGTTTGGCAATTTCTTATAAAATTAAAACTGCATAGTCATATAACTTCAGCACGTGTATTTTTGAGCATTTATTCCAGAGGAAAAATAATTTATGTTCACACAAAATCTGTAAATGAATAATCACGGCAGTTTTATTTGTTATAGCCCAAACCTACAATCATCACAGATGTCCTTCAACAGGTGAATGATAAATAAACTGCAGTGTATATATACCTTGGCATACTACTGGGCAATAAAAAACAACAAAATACCAATACCAGCAACAACTTGGATAAGTTGTCAGAGAATTATGTTGAGTAAAAAAAAAAAAAAAAAATCCCAAAATGTTACACACTGTATGATTCCATTTATATAACATTTTTGAAATTATAAAATTTTATAAATAAAAAATGAATTAATACTTGAAATCCCAGGGCTCAGAAACAGAGTGTGGAGATGACAGGAGGGAGGTGACTGGATCATAAGAGAGCAACAGGAAAGATCCTGTGGTTCACTGTCTTGACTGTGGTGATGTATATAACAACCAAATTAGATGCCAAAATTGTATAGAACTTAAGGCACAAAAGCACACAAAAAAATCCAAGTAAAACTAAAAATGTAAACAATATTGGTGGATGATATGAATGTCAATATCTGGTTCTGATAGTTTACTATAGTTTTCAAAATGTTATTATTGAGGGAAAGTGGGTGAAGTGAACAAAAATCTCTATATTATTTCTTACAACAACATATGAATCTGTATCTCAAAATTCTCAATTAAATAAATTAAAAATTCCCACTAAATTCCAAATTCACTGTGTCTAAGTTTTCCTTTTCTGACATATAACTACTAAAGTAGAATTTCTTCATAAGATATATTGTGATGTTATGTAAGCATACAATCCAATAACCTATACCTGGTATGAAACAAGGATTACTTTCATATACAAATTTATCTTTATTAAAGATGGCAGTCCACAAAACTGCATTTTCAAAAATTTCCTGTCAAGTTACAGAAATGATTTTCCAAACTTACTCAGGTTTAACCTGAATATAAAAAGAATTGTCTCAGTTTAGACAAAGGTGACTTTGACTTTAAATGCAGCCTGCTAGGAAGGCTGAGAGTTTCAAAAATTAAAAATTAACTGATTCTGGTAATTCAAGAAAACTACAGACCAAATTCTTCCTCCTTCTACTTATCCTCTCCTTGCAAGAATTCAAAGATTAGAAACTGCAGTTCAGTGCTGCTGCTAATATCTAGAAATAACCATGAGCATGTGACAACTTACGAATTAAACTAATGGGCAATATGGCATGAACGTATTTGACACTGGCCAATTCTTTGAGAAGACTATACTGCTGGTGTAAAATTAATCAGTGAGATGGCTTACTCTAGAAGGTTCTACTACTTTTTTCTCATAGCTGCCTCTGTGACCACCAGCTCCCTTACTGAGTTTCTCAGAACAACCCTACCCAGGAAGGATTCAGATAATACAACTTTGCAGAATAGTCTTGGTTCCATGTTTTTTTCGATAATCCAACAGATGTTGCAAATTTGATCTCTGGTTCCTCTGCCTTTTCTAAATCCAGCTTGAACATCTGGAATTTCACAGTTCACGTACTGTTGAAGCCTGGCTTGGAGAATTTTTAGCATTACTTTGTTAGCATTGGATAAGACCCTTGAGAGTCCCTTGGACAGCAAGGAAATCCAACCAGTCCATCCTACAGGAAATCAGTCCTGAATATTCATTGGGAGGACTGATGCTGAAGCTGAAACTCCAATACTTTGGCCACCTGATATGAAGAACTGACTCATTTGAAAAGACTTTCTGCCTCTTGAGAAACCTGTATGCAGGTCAAGAAGCAACAGTTAGAACTGGACATGGAACAACAGACTGGTTCCAAATAGGAAAAGGAGTACGTCAAGGCTGTATATTGTCACCCTGCTTATTTACCTTATATGCAGAGTACATCCTGAGAAATGCTGGGCTGGAAGAAGTACAAGCTGGAATTAAGTTTGCCAGGAGAAATATCAATAACCTCAGATATGCAGATGACACCACGCTTGTGGCAGAAAATGAAGGAGAACTAAAGAGTCTCTTGATGAAATGAAAGAGGAGAGTAAAAGAGTTGGCTTAAAGCTCAACATTCAGAAAACTAAGATCATGGCATCCGGTCCCATCACCCCATGTCAAATAGATGGGGAAACAGTGGAAATAGTGGCTAACTTTATTTTGGGGGGCTCCAAAATCACTGCAGATGGTCATTGCTGCCATGGAATTAAAAGACACTTACTCCTTGAAAGGAAAGTTATGACCAACCTAGACAGCATATTAAAAAGCAGAGACATTACTTTGTCAACAAAGGGTCATCTAATCAAGGCTATGGTTTTTCCAGTGGTCATGTATGGATGTGAGAGTTGGACTATAAAGAAAGCTGAGGGCCGAAGAATTGATGTTTTTGAACTCTGGTATTGGAGAAGACTCTTGAGAGTCCCCTGGACTGCAAGAAGATCCAACCGGTCCATTCTAAAGGAGATCAATCCTGGGTGTTCATTGGAAGGACTGATGTTGAAGCTGAAACTCCAATCCTTTGGCCACCTGATGCGAAGAGCTGACTCACTGGAAAACACCCTGATGCTGGGAAAGATTGATGGCAGGAGGAGAAGGGTTGACAGAGGACGAGATGGTTGGATGGCATTACCAACTCAATGGACATGAGTTTAGGCAAACTCCGGGAGTTGGTGATGGATAGGGAGGCCTGGTGTGCTGCAATCCATGGGGTCACAAAGAGTCGGACATGGCTGAGCGACTGAACTGAACTGATGCTGGGAAAGATTGAAGGCAGAGGAGATGGGGATGACAGAGGATGAGATGGTTGGATGGCATCACTGACTCAATGGACATGACTTTGAGTGTGATGGACATGGAGGCCTGCATGCTGAAGTCCATGGAGTCGCAAAGAGTCAGACATGACTGAGCAACTAACACTTTCACTTTTCATATATATTTATAAAACAAAAGAAACATCAAGTCACTATTTATCATTTCTTATTGGGTCTTTGCTTTGGAAAATGCAATAATTACTGAGGACTTCTTCCTCTGTTTGGTTGTGTCTAGTAGGAGGGAAGAAACACACAGCAAGACAAATATGAATAAAATGTGTGATATAGGTTTAGGGAGAGAAGCCTTTTCTAAATATTAAACAAACCTTTTTAAAAAACTTTTATGCTTTTATGTTTCATGTTTCATCCTCATATTGTAAAGCAATTATCTTCCAACAAAAAATAAATGAACTTAAATTTTAAAAATGCTTCTTAATATCTAACAACTATGTTTTTAAAATGTCAGAAATATTAAGTCTAGTCTGTGACATGAGAGTTATGTTGATCCTCCATAGCAAGATTATAAATGAAATCCACTCAAGTATAAAATTATCACAGGCATGTCACACTACCAAACTGAAGAAAAATGTCCATTATTCGGCTCCATAATAGGAAACATGAAAAATTGTAGCACAACCAGCCTCTAGCTTCAAGCTACACAGCCAGCTTGTAAAATGATGGCCTCCCAAGGAGCTCTAATGGCAAGAGATTTAGACTCATTTTTAAAAGTCTTTTCAACTTGGGGAGAAGATTCATTGCCATTCATTACCACATAGCATCAATATCAAAATCAATAATGATACTTCTGAACACTATTAAAATATTGGCAATGAAGCCAAGTTCTTACATTTTAGCAAGCGAAGCAAATGAAAAATAAAAAAAGAATGCCAAGGCAGCTGCTATATGATGAGGTGAGGAATGCAACCAAGCACAAGATGGGCAGCCAAAAAGCTTCAAGGGCAAACGCAAATATAATTTGAACCAATGTAACATCAACATCAATTGCTTCAGAACATCAGTAGCAGATAAGCATCACTGGAGGGAACAATTAGTGACAGTGACTTGATTTTGGAAAAAAATGAGTATCTACAACAAAGACAGGAGATACTAGATAAAACAACATAAAGCTCCAGGAGTAGTACTTTTATCATGCTCATCAAAATAACAGTGCATGTGGGTAACATACAGGTCATTGTTAGCCCTCCTCATCCTCATGGAAAGTATCAGCAGTCAGGAAGTTGATAATCTTAATGAATGCACAAGGTTCCAATGTATGTCACAAGATATAGTTCGCTAAGCTGAACAGTGAATGATTCAGATCAGAGATCTTTTTACAGATAATTAAGAAATCTTGGTTAAACAGATTGAGGAGACAGATGCCGCTCCTTCTCAGTCCTCACATTTTGGGGGTCAAGCCATCCCATGATTTCTGTCTTAGCCAGATGTGATATAAATGTGGAAAAGGCATTTGATTTATTGGATACTGCTCCAGCTGTTATAAAAGCTAAGTGGAATAACTAAAGTTTGATCTAATTATCTGGAGACAAGAGACAACAACAACAGGAAATTAGCCCAAATTTTAATCCTTGCAAAGACTTCTATAACACTAACTCTGCAGCAGTAGCTTGTCTAAATGTTTCCAAATATTAACTCACTTAATACTCATAAAACTTTTATGAGGTAGAATTGAGCCATTTTTCAGATCAGGATACTGAGATACCAAGGGGATAAATGACTTGTTCAAAATCACACAGTTAATAAGTGGCCATATTTTGAATACTGAGCTAAATTTTGAGCTAAATTTTGAAATATGAGCTTGTTTTAATACAAGAAGAAATTTAAAGGATATCCTATATCATTGTTTTGCAAGGATTCTATTGAAATGGAAGGATAATTTCATTTAAATCCATAAGCCCACACAGGGAATACTGTCAAGAAGATAAGATACTCACATAATTTTTCTATATATTCTGTAACAATTGAATTAATACTTACTTCAAACTGGAGAAACATCAAAGTCTTTATGCTCTGATCACAATGTAGGTTATTCATTCACTTAACAAATATTACAATAAATATTTACCAAGTGATTTCAATATCTGAAATAGGAACACAGGGGAATATGGAAAAGAACAATAATATATAATTTGTTTTCAAATTTGAAAACAAGAGCTAACGATATTGGATATTAACTCCTTCAGCCATCAAATATTTATGCCTCAGCCTATGAGGATAATGTTTGTAAGTTACATTGTACATTTTCATATTTTACAAAACAAAGTATTTTGAACACAAATTAGGTGTGATGAAACCAGTGTGGAATGTGTACTCTATAGCTTTAAACAGCCCCTGGAGGGAGGCCACACTCCACACCCTCAAATGCTGTGACTATTCTAGTTAGCCCCTCAGTGCTACAGAAGGTGGTCTTAGGTACTGCTGCCTGACTTGTACTGAATGCCCCCTCATTGCTGCATAATTCCAGCAGCTTTTCATTTCTTCTCCTTCCTATTCCTTCTCAAATAATCTCTTCTACTTCTTTATCACTTAAGACCTTCACAATTTTACCTTTTTTTGACCATTTTATCCTTTTATCTTTTCTTGTGCTTCCCTCTATTCTCTAAAAATTATGTTTAGCATTTTGCTTTTTATAGCCATTGCTAGCTGACAGAACATTCTTTCTGGGTAGCCAAAAAAGAAAATAAATAAAACAGCCACACTGCAAAAGGGCTAACTTGCTCTTGTCCATTAATTCTTGAATTAGATACCCTGAATCACCTCCAAGTTTGTTGCCCCACTGGATATTTTATAGTAGGAAAGTATTACCACTATCACCCTAGCGATTGGAAGTATTAGCTGAATTTGAAGCCTAGTTTTGATTTTCCATTATTACTATTTTGGATTTGTATTTAACATAAACTTGAATTTTTCCTCTATTAAATCTTTCTCAAATCCTTTACTATTTATTTGAATTGACTTGTCTCTAAATAAGAAGTTGCCTTGCTTAAAGTGAGATACAAGTTAAATAGGAAAGTAGAGTTCATAAACTGAATTCAATAAAGGAGGCTACTATTTATTTAAGACAAATGTATTACTTCAAAGTATTTTTTTTTATTTTTTTATTTTTTTTATAAATTTGTTTATTTTAGTTGGGGGCTAATTACTTTACAATATTGTAATAGTTTTTGCCATACATTGACATGAATCAGCCATGGGTTTATATGTGTTCCCCTTCCTGGACCCCCCACCCACCTCCCTCCCCATCCCATCCTTCTGGATCATCCCATTGCCCCGGCCCTGAGCCCTTGTCACATGCATCGAACATGGAATGGTGTTCTGTTTCACATATGATAATATACATGTTTCAATGCTATTCTCCCAGAACGTCCCACCCTCACCTTCTCCCTCAGAGTCCATAAAATTGTTCCATGCATCTGTGTCTCTTATTCTATCTCGCATATAGGGTTATCGTTACCATCTTTCAAATTCCATATATATGCATTAGTATACTGTATTGTTGTTTTTCTTTCTGGCTTACTTCACTCTGTATAATGGGCTCCAGTTTCATCCATCTCAGTAGAACCGATTCAAATGTATTTTTTTTAATGGCTGAGTAATACTTCAAAGTATTTTATAAGTAATTATTTATCTATCATTAACAGAACATTAATTTCAAATGATGACAGTAAACATTACTGTATTATTATAAGTTTCAAGTAATCAATTTTTAGTACAGAATATTTATGACAATATAGGCTACTCTTATTTTGTTGTTGTTGTTTAGTAGCTAAGTCTGTCTGACTCTTTTGCAAGCCCATAGACTGTAGCCCATCAGGCTCCTCTGTCCATGTATTTCCCAAGCAAGAATACAGGGGTAGGTTGCAATTTTGTTCTCAAAACAATGGACAGAAGAACTGAAAAAATATTTTTCCAGTGAAGATACACAAATGGCCAGAGACAGTGAAAAAATGCTCAACATCACTAATCATCAGGGAAATGCAAATCAAAACCACAATGAGATGTTACCTCACACCTGTTAGAATACCTATTATCAAAAATACAAGAAATAACAAGTATTGGCAAGAGTGCAAAGGACTGGAACCTTTGTACACTGTTGGTGGGAATACAAAATGGTGCAGCTTCTACTCATTGTTTGTTAATGTGAGCTACAAAATGACCCACAGAGATCAGTAAATGATCAACAATGCTGGTGGAAATCTCTACAATCATCTAGATTCGTGATTAGTCAAAATTAGGTTGGAGTTAATCTTATCAAAGTCCTATAAACTGTTTTGGCTTCTCTTTTCTCCTTTATAAAATGAGAAGAATGGTGAATATTAAATTATATAATCAATGGAAAGACTCTGACAAAGTGCCAAGTGTTCAATACAAGTTTATTAACATAATTACATAGATATTCATTTTAGTTTCCAATATTTCCCTTGCAAATGTTACTATATAGCAAGTGTGTTATTAATAATCTTAGTTGTGACAAACCAATAGTTCAGTTCAGTCACTCGGTCGTGTCTCACTCTTTGCAACCCCATGGACTGCAGCACGCCAGGCTTCCCTGTCCATCACCAATTCCCAGAGCTTGCTCAAACTCATGTCCATCGAGTCAGTGACGTCATCCAACCATCTCATCCTCTGTTGTCCCCTTCTCCTCCTGCCCTCAGTCTTTCCCAGCAGCAGGGTATTTTCCAGTGAGTCAATTCTTCACATCAGTTGACCAATAAAGAAGTACTTTTTTAAGTATTAAAATAGAAATTTTAATTTTTATGCCTGTCTCCTCCTTTATATTTGTTCTATTCTAAAAGTACAGTTTGAATGTTCCATCATGAGAGCATAGATGTCAGTCCTGATAGAGCTGGAGAATAGGGAGAAGCAGTATTTCTTTCATTCTACACTCTGAGACAGTCTAACAGCTTTTGGCAAGCAGAGGAAGAAATAATTCTCAATCTGTCCTTAAGTCTTGAATCTAAATCTTACTATTTTATACTCAAACATAAATTATTTATCTAGATAGATATCTCATTGTCTCTCACATTCATTTTATGATAAATGATTTACTTTTTTAAAAAGGCAGAAGCTTCTTTGAATTATAACTAGTTGGAATTCTATTAAAATTCAATTTCACTATAGAAAAGTGGATCAAAGCAGGTTTATTAACAGAAGAGTATTTCCTTGTATTCTCCCCAGGAAATATGTTACAATGAAATTTACCAATTTAATTCTCCGTATTTAGAATCTCATGATAAATCACACTGTACCATAACATTCTGGGAACATGTTTTCAGACACAGTACCAACTCAAGATTATACACACATGATTTGGAGCCAGGCATCCTGGTACCTGAATCACAGCTCTATTATCAACTGGTGACCTGGAACAACTTGTTTAACATCCCTGTGCCTCAGTTTCCCATCTACATAAGGGGAATAATAAAACCACCTGTCCATTGGGTGTATGTAAGGGTTACACAAGACAGTTAAACAATAACCCTTGATCCCTAGCTCTTCACAGTTACATTTCTTTGAGGGATAATTTCACTTCTTAAAAATAACCTCTAAAAGGTATCACACATTTCAAAAGATCTGAAAAAAATATATTTAATTTGCTATTCTTCTTTAACAATGACACAAAATTATTTATAAATTGTTTTCCAAAAGATCTGAAAAAAGGTCAGTATTTTTAAACACATTGAAGATTGAAAGATCGGGCTTCCTTGGTGGCTGAGAGGGTAAAGCGTCTGTCTGCAATGCAGGAGGCCTTGGTTCTATCTCAAGTCAGAAGATCCCCTGGAGAAGGAAATGGCAACCCACTCCAGTCCTCTCGTCTGGAAAATTCCATGGACAGAGGAGCCTGGTAGGTTACAGTTCATGGGATAGCAAAGAGTTTCCCATGACTGAGCAACTTCACTTCTCAAGATTGAAATAAAATTTGAAAATATTTGTTTTTCTACACATTTAGTCCAAAGCAGATACTTTAAAACAAAAGTGAAGACACAATTTGGCAAGGCCAGGACCATTGGTAATCATTCCTCTCTGCCTCATGAAAATGCTTCATAAATCTAATTGTCTCCATTTTGATCTGTGAAAGTCTTGTGAGAGTATTTGGGCTATTGTTTTCCATAAGGAATGCTTATGATGCTTTATTTCATTCTCTTTTAAATTACACTGAATAATGAGTAATCATACTTCATTAAGTAAGATGATTGCTAGGTCCATCCATGTTGCTCAATAGCATTATTTCTTTTTTTCCTGTGGGTGCATAATATTCCATAGTGTGTGTGTGTGTGTGTGTGTGTGTGTGTGTGTGTGTATACAACATCTTCTGTATTCATTTCTCTGTTAAAGGATGTTTAGGTTGATTCCATTTATTAGCTATTGTAAATAGTGCTGCTATGAACACTGGGGTGTGTGTACCTTTTTGAATAATGGTTTTCTTTGGATATATGCACAGGTATCAGGTTGAAGAATCATATGGTAACTCTATTTTTAGTTTGTTAAAGAGTCTCCATAGTGGCTATACCAATTAACATCCCTACCAACAGTGTAAGAGGGTTCCTTTTTCTCCACATTGTCTCCAGAATTTATTATTTGTAGAATTTTTGATGATGGTCATTTTGCCCAGAGGTGATAGCTCATTGTAGTTTTGATTTGCATTTCTCAAATAATTAGTGATGCTGAGCATCTTTTCATGTGCCTACTGGTCATATTGTTTGTATGGCTTCTTTGGAGAAATGTCTATTTAGGCCTCTGGCCATTTTTCAATTGGATTGTTTGTTTTCATATTGAGCTACATGAGCTGTTTTTATATTTTGAAGTTTAATCCTTTGTTGATTGCATCATCTGCAAATGTTTTCTTCCATTCTGTAGGTTGTCTTTTTGTTTTGTTTATGGTTTCCTTTGCCATGCAAAAGTTTTTAAGTATAATTAGATCCCATTTGTTTATTTTTGTTTTTATTTCCATTATTCTAGAAGACAAATCCAAAAAGATATTACTACCATTTATGTCAAAGAGTGCTCTGCCTGTATTTTCCACTAAAAAGAGTCTAAAACAAATAACACAAATGAACTTATATACAAAACAGAAATAAACTCAGAGACATAGACAGCAAACTTATGGTTACCAAATGGGAAAGGGTGGGGAGATTTAAATTAGAAGTTTGGGATTAGCATATACATGTTACTATATATAAAAGAAAAAAACAACTACAACCTACTGTATAGCACAGAGAACTCTTCTCAAAACTCTGTAATGACCTATCTGGGAAAAGAATCTAAAAAAGGGTAGATATATGTATAACTGATTAACTTTGCTGTACAGCAAAAGTTTCTGTACAAACTTTGCTGTACCTTTTTTCTTTAGTATAGGGTCCAAACATTCTTTTAATGAATTTCTGTGATTTAATCCTTTCTTTGCACAGTTAGATCTAAAAATACCCAAGTATTTTGATTATGTAAAATATAATCCACCATGGAAGTACATATTGCTTGTAACTTAGATAATTTCTACCACACAAAGTGTGTATTAAATTATGATGTCTCTACAGATGGCTAACAAACACATGAAAAGATGCTCAACATCACTCATTATCAGAGAAATGTAAATCAAAACCACAATGAGGTACCATCTCACGCCAGTCAGAATGGCTGCCATCAAAGAGTCTACAAATAATTAATGCTGGAGAGGGTGTGGAGAAAAGGGAACCCTCTTACACTGTTGGTGGGAATGCAAACTAGTACAGCCACTATGTAAAACAGTGTGAAGATTCCTATGTAAAACAGTGTGAAGATTCCTTAAAAAACTGGAAATAGAACTGCCACATGACACAGCAATTACACTGCTAGGCATACACAATGAGGAAACCAGAAATGAAAGAGACACATGTACCCCAATGTTCAATGCAGCACTGTTTACAATAGCTAGGTCATAGAAGCATGATGTCCACTGGCAGAGGAACTGATAAGGAAGTTGTGGTATATATAAACAATGGAATATTACTCAGCTATAAAAAAAGAACACATTTGAATCAGTTCTAATGAGATGGATGAAACTGTGGCCTATTATACAGAGTTAAGTAAATCAGAAAGAGAAACACCAATACAGTATATTAATGTGTATATACAGAATTTAGAAAGACGGTAACAGAGACCCTATATGCAAGACAGCAAAAGAGACACAGATAAAGAACAGACTTTTGGACGATGTGGGAGAAAGTGAGGGTGGTATGATTTGAGAGAATAGCATTGAAACATGTATATTATCATATGTAAAACGGACGACCAGTGCAAGTTTGATGCATGAAGCAGGGAACTCAAAGCTGGTGCCCTGGGACAACTCAGAGGGATGGGGTTCAGGATGGGGGGACACATGTGTACCTATGGCTGATTCATGTCAATGTATAGCAAAACATCACCACAATATTGTAAAGTAATTAGTCTCCAATTAAAGAAATTTTAAAAACAAATAAAAAATCATGATGTCTCTAATTCATTTGTTTCTGATTTCATTTTAATTTTGACATCCGAAACAGAAGAATCAAAGATTACATTTACTTATAGTATAGTCATATCTATTTATATCTTTCATATTAAAAATATATACAACATATATACAATACACCATAGCCAAGAATGTAGACAGTTTAATATTAGAAAATCTCTTAATCGTAAAAATCAGCACCAATAAATTGAAAGAAAAAAATTGTTTATTTTGACAAATACCAAAATAATCATCTGATTAGCACTACAGAGACATAATGATTCTTCCTCACAGTAACACAGCAAATCAAAAGCTGACAACATTTTAAATGTCCTCAAAGTTTAGTGAAAAATGAATGAAACTTTTAGAACACTTTATCCTTTTATAATATCTAGAACGAAAAATTTTTCAGTTGTACTATGTAAACATCAAAGGTAGAGGAACATGCTAAACATTTTCATATAGATGGAAATGTAGTCTTTCACAAATATCTAAATAGTACACTATTTCTCAGATAGTTTTTCTTTAGACCCTGTGACTATGTATTTCTTGAAAGTGTAATTCTATTAAATAAACTGGTAATTAGCATGAAAAAATTTGAGAGAATCTTTTAGAAAAATGGGTGTTTCAAACAAACTAGCAGCCCCTTTATTTATGATTTTCTTTACAGCATTATAGTCATGAGCATGTTTAAAGGAACTTTTAAAAGATCTAAGCACATTAAAATGTTTGTAATAGTAAAAAAGAGAGCATGTACATAAAGTGTAACAAATGGAATACTATAATGGACTAGGAGGCAGTGAGGTACCTATTGAAGCTATAGTGTACAAGGCTGCAAAAATATAAAGCTGTTATAAAACAAAATAAGAAGAGAAGTGCTTAACCTAGGGCTGTATTTAATAACATTAGTAAACTGGAATTATACTCCTTCAGGACCAAGAATGGAATAATGTTTGAGTCTCATAAAAGTGGTTTTTGAAAAAATGATTTAAAATTTCAGTTAATGTTTGATTTTAAAAATATTTTTTCACACTTGCATTACAGAATTAGTAAAGGTGGACAGACTACTCTATTTCATTTAACAATACCCATACTGCTAAGCATTAAAAAAAGTTACTCTCTCATCACACAGCAAAGCCTCTATTTTCCGTACTTATTTTTGACCTTATAAAAGTACTTGTATTTTCCTTACTTATTTTTGACCTTATAAAAGTACTTGCATTTTCAAGGCATTAAAGTACCTATAACTTTACTGTGTTTTTTGTCTCACCAGCTCTGGGACCTCAAAAACAATGGCAACATGATTTATAAAAACTTATACTAGGGATATAAATTCTAATCAAAATTATAAAACTGATAAGTTACATTTTGTGCATAATTTAACTCAAAATTGACAAGAATATCTGAAAGTTATTACATAGAGATGCATCTAACAACATAATGTTGAGATGCTGTCTGTGCATTTATACCAATAACTGTAATGGTTTAAAAAATGTCCTATGTGGATTCAAAATTTTGAAATGAAATACCTGTTTTAAGGAAATGGCAACCCACTCCAGTATTCTTTCCTGGATAATCCCATGGACAAAGGAGCCTGGCGGGCTACAGTCCATGGGGTCACAAAAAGTCGGACACAACTGAGCGACAAAACACATACAAAAATTCAGAGTACAAAATTGTGTATCTTGTGATTAAAAAAAATAATAGACAGATTGGTTGTGATTGACATTAGAGCCAAAGCAACAGAGTCATTATGATGAGTTTAAAAAGAAAAATTATTTTTACTTAGTTAGTTACTCTTCCTAACTAACAGTTGGGGCCGATATTCTAAATCAGTCAAACTGACTGAATAGATCAATTATAGTTATTCTAAGGTGTCACATTAACATATTCAATCTTGATTTTTTTCATTAATTTCCTCATATAATTAGGTTTATGAAATAAACAATTCTACTCACACTATCTGGCAAATATCTTTCCAGAAATTCTGCCAGTAAGTAAAATTTGAGATAAATAGTTTTATTTGAAAAATTAAGGAATTAAGTTGTGTATTATTGTTTACATTGGGTTGGCCAAAAAGTTCGTTCAGGTTTTTCTGTCCTATCTTATGGGAAAACCTGAATGAACATTTTGGCCAACCAAATATACAATTTTAAAATATTTAAATTTAGTTAAATTTTGCATATACTCAGTTAAAATGTGTATTTACATATGTATGTGTGTACTCATGCACATATAAACAGTCCAGGATGTCTCACTCTTAAAAATTTATTCACTTCACCAGAAATCACTCACCAATATTTATTCCTGGTTTTCATTCAATTATCATGAACTCAGAGGACACTAATACTTGACTTTAGCTTCTCTGCTATCCAGAGATTCCACATACAATGCAAGCCTTAGAACTGGCCACTGATTATCTCTTCTCTTTACATCACTAGGACTTCCACATTTGCTTGTTCTCAGAATTGTTTACTTTTCTACTTTTCACTCGCTTTTCTAGGTAGACCACATAGTTATTTCCGGCACCATTGGTTCTTTCTAGGTAGACCACACAGTCATTTCTGGCACCATTGCTTCTTTCGAGGATTTTGACGGCCACTTAGGTGTCCAGCTTTTTACCCCTTCTATCATATCACTGTATTACAACATCTTACTATTTTCTAACTTTAAATTATCAACACTGTTTTGAAAGTAGCACTGTTTACATTAGCGGTTTGCGAGCACAAGCTGTTGTTTTCAAGTAAAATAATTTTTTCAGAAACTATTATACTTCCCCTTTCTACTTTTGGAATTTGGGCCCATATTCCCTGGTATTATAATTTTTTTCTCTTCCTATTGTAGTCATCTTATGTGGTAAATTTAACCACTGGCTTTAAATAATTTAATTTCAAATTTAAACTTTTTCTTTCAGTATCCATCTATGAGCATGCATAAAATTGGCCATGGTTTATAAAAGAATATACTCTAATTTTTCCATGGACTTAGATATTTCTCCTTCTTCCTTACTGATTTCTTTTAACTTTTTTCCAAAATCTGAAATGTAATGTAAATTTTGAAATTTATTTCAGAAAATAAACCACACCAATAACCATAATAGTCCAATATTTTTATTGTTTAGAAATATCTGATTTGAAGGTAAACAAAATTGCCAAACCTCTGGCCAGGCTCATCAAGTGGAAAAAAAGAGAGAAAACCGAAATAAAATAATAAATAAAAAAGGATAAATCTCAACTGATACTATAGAAATATAAAAATATCATAGGAGAATTCTATGAATAATTATATGCTAACAAGGTTGACAGTGTAGAAGAAATGGATAACTTTCTAGAAATATACAGCTCACCAAAATTGAATCAAGAAATAGATCATTTGAACAGATCAATTACTAGAAGAGAACGGGACTCTGCATTAATAATAATTTTTTAAAAAATACCTCCTACAAACAAAAGTCCAGGATCAGATGGCTTCACAGGCAAATTTTACCAAACATACAAAGAAGAACTTATACCAATTCTTCTCAAACTTCCAAAACATCGAAGAGGAGGGAACAGTTCCAAAGACATTCTATGAAGCCACCATCGCCCTGATAACAAAGACACATCCCAAAAAAGAAAATTACAGGCCAATATATTTGATGAGCACAGATGTAAAAATTTTCAACAAAATATTAGCAAACAGAATTCAACAGCACATAAAAAAGATCATACACCACAACCAGGTGGGATTCATTCCATGTTCACAAAGATGGTTCAAAATATGCAAATCAATGAATGTAATACATAACATTAACAAAAGAAAAGTAAAACCACATGATCATCACAACACATGAAGAAAAAGCATTTGAGAAAATTCAACATCCATTCATGATAAAAAAAAAATATTACCAAAGTGGGAATAGAGGGAATATATCTTGATATAATAAAAGTCATAGGCAGCCATGAAACTAAAAGACGCTTGCTCCTTGGAAGAAAAGTTATCACAAAACTAGACAGCATATTCAAAAGCAGAGACATTACTTTTCCAACAAAGGTCCATATAGTCAAATCTATGGTTTTTCCAGTAGTCATGTATGGATGTGAGAGTTGGGCCATAAAGAAGGCTGAGCACCAAAGAATTGATCCTTTTGAACTGTGGTGTTGGAGAAGACTTTTGAGAGTCCCTTGGACTGCAAGATCAAACCAGTCAATCGTAAGGGAAATGAGTCCTGAATATTCATTGGAAGGACTGATGCTGGAGCTGAAGCTCCAATACTGTGACCACCTGATTTGAAGACCAACTCACTGGAAATTACCCTGAGCCTGGGAAAGAAAGAAGGGAGGAGGAGGAGACAACAGAGGATGAGATGGTTGGATGGCATCACTGACTCAATTGACATGAGTTTGAGCAAGCTCTGGGAGATGGTGAAATGACTGGAAAGCCTGGCATGCTGCAATCCATGGGGTTGCAAAGAGTCGGACTTGCCTGAGAGACTGAACAATGAATAATGACAAATCCACAACTAATATAATACTCAATGGTGAAAAGCTGAAAGCCTTCCCACTAAAATCTAGAACAAGGCAAGGATGCCCACTCTCTTCAACTTCTTTTCAACATTATTATCTTCAACAGCAATCAGAAAAGAAAAAGAAAATGTACCCAAATTGGAAAGGAAGATGTAGAATTGTCACTATATGCAGATGACATGATACTACACAGAGAAAACCCTAAAGACTCCACACAAAAACTACTAGATATAATAAATGAATTTAGCAAAGTAGCAGGATACAAGATAACATTCAGAAATCAGTTGGATTCCTTTATATTTATAATGGAATATCAGAAAGGGAATGTAAAAAAAAAAAAAATACCTTTTAAACTCACAAATACAACAACATCAATCACCTATGAAAACTTGACCAAGGAGGCAAAAGACATATATTGAAAACTACAAAATGTTAATAAAGGAAATAAAAGAGGATTCAGAGAAATGGAAAGATATTCTCGCTCTTAGATTGGAAGAATTTATATTATTGAAATGGAAATACTACCCAAAGCAATCTATAGATTTAATGTGATCCCTATTAAATTACTGTGACATTTTTCACATAACTAGAACAAATAATCCAAAAATTTATATGGAACCATAAAAGACCCATAATTGCTGGAGTAATCCTGAGGTGGGAGGTGGGAAACAAAGCAAGAGGCGTAACTCTCCCAGACTTCCGAATGCTAGAAAGCTACAGTAATCAAAATCGTGTAGTACTGGTACAAAAACAGGTATAAGGATCAGTGAGTGGAACAGAAGAGAGAGCCTAGAAATAAACCTACATAACTATGGTCAGTTAATATTTGACAAAGAAGACAAGACTATAAAATTGGGAAAAGACTGTCTTTTCAGTGAGTGATGCTGGGAAAGTTGGACAGCTGCACATAGATCAATGAAGTTAAAACACACCTCCACACTATGCACAAAATAAATTCAAAATGCCTTAAAGACTTAAACATAAGGTATGACACCATAAAACTCCTAGAAGAGAATGTAGGCAAAACATTCTCTGACATAAATGTTATGAATATTTTTTTTTAGGTCAGTCTTCTAAGGCAATAGAAATATAAACACAAATAAACAAATAAGACCTAATCAAATGTAGAAGATTTTGCAGAGCAAAGGAAACCATGAAAAAAGGCAAAAACAGAATGGGAGAAAAGATCTGCAAATGATGTGATCAACAAAGGATTAATCTCCAAAATATACAAAGAGCTTGTACAACTCAATAAAAAAAAAAAGACCCAATTGAAAAATGGGCAGAATACCTAAATTGATATTTCTCCAAAGAAGACATACAGATGGCCAGTAGGCACATGAAAAAAAAATGCTCAACATCACTAATCATTAGAGAAATGCAAATCAAAACTACAATAAGGTACCACCTCACAATGATCAGAATGGCCATCATTAAAAAGTCTACAAATGACATGCTGGAGAGGGTGTGGAGAAAAGGGAACCCTCCTACAGTGTTGATGGGAATGTAAGTTGGTACAGACACTATGGAAAACAGTATGGAGGTTCCCTAAAAAGACTAAAAATACAATTACCATATGATCCAGCAATTCCACTCTTCAGAATATACCTGGACAAAACTATAATTCAAGAAGATACGTGTACTCCAAATTCATAGCAACAGTATTCACAATAGACAAAACAGAAACAACTAAATGTCCATCAACAGGTGAATGGATGAAGATGTGCTACACAGATACAATAAAATACTAAGCCATAAAATAAACAAAACAATGCTATTTGCAGCAAGGTGGATGAAAGTAGAGATTATCATACTAAGTAAAGTAAGTCAGAAAGATAAAGAAAATACCATATAGTATCGTTTATAAGTGAATCTAAAATATGGCACAAATGGGAGTTTGGGGTTGGTAGATGAAAATTATTATACTTAGAATGGATAAACAATAAGGTCCTAATATATAGCACAGGGAATTATACTCAATATCCTGTGATAAACCATAATGGAAACAATATAAAAAAAAGAATTTATATATATGTATTCCAGAGTCATACTGCTGTACAGCAGAGAGTGGCAGAACACTGTAAATCAACTATACTTCAATAAAAAAAGGAAAAATATCAAATTTATAAATTTTGAACACTTTTTATATGATTGTTTATATCCTTTAATCTCAACATTATAAAATCCTATGTAGATAAGAACTAATAATGATAACATTTCTCTAAACTAAAATAATACTATTGCCATTCATTAAATGATATTATATGCAGAAAGATACAATTTGAGATTACTCTATTCATGAAATTAGAATCCAGTCTATTATCATTTCTAGATTTAGTCCATAATCATAGTTTTCCCTTGGGTCCTGATATAATTATCTCTTATTCAGATAATCTATTTTTTTTTCCTGCAACATTCAATTTGCTAAAATATTCAGACATACTTCCTCAACTTCTATGCCTAATTGTTGATGAAGGCCCAAGCCATCAATTCAGTCAAATAAAAGCTATCGTAAGTTAAGCTTATTCAATTTGGGTTCAAACTATAGTAACACCTCAATTAAGAACTATAAACAAATAACCAATAACACAGGCTTCCCTGGTGGCTCAGGTGGTAAAGGATCCGCCTGCAATGTGGGAGACCTTGGTTCTGTCCCTGGGTTGGGAAGATCCCCTGGAGGAGGGCATGGCAACCCACTCCAGTATTCTTGCCTGGAGAATCCTCATGGACTTAGGAGCCTGGCACACTACAGTCCATGGGGTCGCAAAGAGTCGGATGCAACTGAGCGACTAAGCACAGCACCCATGAATACATAACAAAACAGAAAGCTCAACATATGTCTGTACTTACAAAACTGCAAACTGAGTTTATTGTCATCTAAAAATGACAGCTACACAATGTGAGACTTTTATCAAGTCAGTTGTTCTTAGTTCATTAGACAGTAAACTGATGCTTACTTGGGCATTAAAGAGTTAACTCACTGTCAAAGGAAAATACTAAAATTATGTTAAAATAAAATATGCAAATGCAATTAAGATAATAATTTTTATTTTATTATAAGAATATTTAGTCAGCATCTGCCTCACCTTTTGACTTAATAATAACTCTTACAGACAGGCAAACAGTTTCATAGACTAGGAGGTCATGTAGTGCACATTCTACATTTCACTTTTATACACAAGCCAAATGAGAAAAATAATAAGCATGCTAATATCAGAGTCTTAGCCAAAAAAGTAATTTCTCCTATATGTTTTGAAATCAAATCAGATTCAACCTTATAAACCACATAAACTGAATCATTAAAAAAATCATGCTTAGTCTTGGCCAAAAGCAAGGTGCAAATATAAAAGAATAATAACTTCAAAAAAGGACTGTAGCAATGGTAGCATTATTATAATAAGCATAAAAGCTTCTAATAATGTAAAGTAGCTTGAAAGAAATAAAACTTTCTTGAATTTTAAATTCTAGGACGCTTATTAGAAATTCAGACGTCACTTTATATTTCCCTGTATGTGTATGGAAGGTGCCAGGTAGAACAAAGTCTTTAGGTACAATGTTCTTGTCTTCAAAGATAGAAAAACTCTGCATGATTCATTCCAGGTATGGTTTTCTCTACATGAAAAGTTTTAGAATTTTGTAGATAAAATGGCATAATCCACCCAATGAAAAAAATGGATGTCTTGGCTGAATGAAATGGTAAAGGAATCAATAGCTGCAAATCTACTTATTCAGTTATGAATTGCAGTCATAAATTAAATAAAGAAAGATTTATTTTTCTATATGAGACCATGAAGATATTGAAGACTGTCAAGAAAAAGCAGATAATCAGAATAAAATTAGAAAATGTGTTAACAAATTTGTTAGAAATTAGAAAACAATTTCACATAATTACAACAAAAATTTTTAAAATCTGTATAGAGACACAAAGACCCCAAATAGCCAAAGCAATCCTGAGAAGAAAAAATGGAGCTGGAGGTATCAGGCTCCCTGACTTCAGACTACACTACAAAGCTATAGTAAACAAAACAGTGTGGTACGGGCAAAAAATAGAACTATAGATCAATGGAATAGGATAAAAAGTCCAGAGATAAACCTAAGCACCTATGGTCACCTAATCTATGACAAAGGAGGCAAGAATACACAATGGAGAAACGACAATCTCTTCAATAAGTGGTGCTGGGAAAACTGGACAACTACATGTAAATAGATGAAATCAAAACTCTTTCTAACACCATACACAAAAACAAACTCAAAAAATGGATTAAAGACCTAAATGTAAGGCTAGATACTATAAAACTCTTAGAGGAAAACATAGCAGAACACTTTGACATAAATCACAGCAAGAACTTTTATGATCTACCTCCTAGATTAATGAAAATAAAAACAAAAAATAAATAAATGGGACCTAAATAAATTTAAAAGCTTTTCTACAGCAGAAGAAACCATAAACAAAATGAAAAGACATTTTGATTTGCTAATTTCTCTTGTAATGGGAGAAAAGATTTAGAAATGAAGTGACTGACAAGGGATTTATCTCCAAAATAGAAAACAGCTCAAACAGCTCAATATCAAAAAACAAATAAACAAACAACCGAACAAACCAATCAACAAAGAAAACCTACAGATGGCCACAAAGCACATTATTATTAGAGAAATGAAAATCAAAACTACAATGAGCTATCACCTCATAATGTCAGAATGACCATCATCAAAAATCTATAAACAACACATGCAGGAGAGGGTAAAGAGAAAAGGGAACCCTCTTAGACTGTTAGTGGAAATGTAAATTTGTACAGACATTATGGAGAACAGTATGGAGATTCCTTTAAAAAAAAAAAAAAAACTAACTAAAAATAGACCTACATTATAATCCTGCAGTTCCACTCCTGGGCATTTATCCAGAAAAAACTGTAATTCAAAATGTTCACTGGAGTATTGTTTACAATAGCCAGCACATGGAATTAACTTAAAGGAATGGATAAAGATGTGGTACATTCACACATTGGAATATTATTCAGCCATAAAAAATGACATAAAGTCATTTGTAGCAACATGCATGGACCAAGAGATTGTCATACTGAGTGAAGTAAGTCAAGACAGAGAAAGAAAAATACCATATGATATTTCTTATATGTGTAATCTAAAAGAAAGCTGGTACAAATGAACTTATTTACAAAACAGAAATAGTCACAGATGTAGAAGACAAACTTATGGTTATCAGGTAGGAAAATGGGGTTAGGGGAATAAATTGGGAGTCTGGGATTGACACAGACACATCACTTTATATAAAATAGATAACTAATAAAGACCTACTGTATAGCACAGGGAACACTTCTCAGTACTCTTTCATGACCTATGTGGAAAAGAATCTAAAAAAGAATCTAAAAAAAGAGTTTTATATATATAACTGATTCACTTTGCCGTATAGCAGAATTGTAAGTCAATTATACTCTAACAAAAATTTTTAAAAGAAGATTAGCCTTTTAAACATAAAATGAAAGTGCTTGAAAAAATAAACAATTTTTTTTTTTTTAAAGAAAAGACAGAGAATTCTGAGAGGAACTAGAGAAATAGTCTTTATATAACTAAGATACATGACAACAGCTAAATCAAAGCACCATCTGTAAAGACTTTTATCTTAGGGCAAAGCTTAGTGCAATCTACCATTCTTATACCTCGAAGCATAAGTTTCACAACTCAAGGCATAAATCATGCCAAGGAAGTCTTGGTAAAAAGGTTCTTTTCTGTACTTAGAAGAAGTAGGGAAAGCTGGCTTAAAGATATAATTGATAAATTTTGCAAACCTAGGTTATGTAATATTTTAAAATGTAGTCTCATTACGGCCAACAGGAAAATACACAAGGATTCGAAATAAATTAAAAGAGAACAAAAAGACATACAGAAAATATATTATAACTTTAGACTTCATTATTAACTATGGGCAACTTGGGCAAAACTTTTGTAAAAGAAGTAGTTTAAATAAAGTAGAAAAGAAAAAACACTCTAATAAAAGCAATCACTTTTACTCAATTTTCTATTTTTAAACAAACCATACCAATATTTGATTCTAACTCTCTACATTCAAGAAGTATACTCTTTTTAAACCCATAAATAAATACCTTACCAAATCAGGAATGAGGAGGGTCATGTTGAGTAGTTCTCTTGGGATGAGCTGAGAGACCCAACATGATGGATGACAGAAACAAGACTGAACACAAATATTTTACTAGAATTTGATGACAATTTTCTTCCCTTCACTCTCATACATCACAACAGAGAGACCACAAATGAAGGTAGAGAATAGATTTGCTTTCATTAAAAAAAAAAAAAAAGCTTTTTTTTTTTTTTTTTTGCTACTAACATCTATTTGCAGTAGATGCTTGGCTTGAAACTTGATCATAATCTTTAAATTACCGTGATGGAAGTTGAAATTTGTTTTCTTAAATGGCAGCAAAGGTGTATTTTCCCATTTTGCTGATCTATTATAAAGACTTAAATGGTAGAATCCAGTAATAATAGGCTCCAGTAACATCTAAGAACTTTGCATCAGACAAGATGCATAACTAAAATAGTAATTACCAGAGAACCCAATGTTTAAGGAAAAAAAAAAAGATTCTTATAAGGCTTTTTTCTTTAAATTAGCTTTCCCATTCCTCTCCTTTTTATGCCATGATTCATCTGGGTAAAACAAAATCATTTCCTAATTTTCAGAAAAACCAGAATTCTATAATGTTTTAATTATCCTTTGATATGGATATACTAGAATAATAAACTAATACTATAAGTGATTTTTTTCATAAGAAATTAAAATATAGCTAGAAAAAAGCCAGAAAAGACAATTTTCATTCTTATGTACCTATAATAGACATAATTATGTCGATTTCAGTATATTAATTAACATTTGGAAGTAGGTTTCTTGCCACATGTGGAAGTTTGTTTCCTTTTCTTGGAAATCCCACAAGTACTGTTTTTTTCACACGAATAAACAACTTATCTTCTTTTTCAAAAAATCTTTATCGGAGTATAGTTGATTTACAAATGTTGTGTTAGTTTTAAGTGTACATCAAACTGAATCAGTTATACATAACTTACTTTCTAAGACAAATTTAATGGCATTTTGTTACTTGAACACCCTGTTCCATTTCCTTGAAAAGTTGAATGTCTGAAAAGTATTTTACCTAGCCACATTTTACTGTTCTGTTGACAAAAATATTGTCAGTGCCTGATTCCACAAAATGAAGCAAATGTCGGAGATACAACTTTAAGCCTCTGCTTCTCCTGAAGCATAATAAAAACAGTGCTGGCCTGGTTGTCCTCTCTGGAGCATGGCCTTTAAATGAGATCATTTTTTTGTGTGTCCACCTTGACAAAGAGCTAATGATCATCAAGTTGGAGCTATCTTACTTACCACTCCTACTGTATATGTCCAACCTGCGTGTTTGAACTACTTCCCAAGTCATTGCTAAGACTTCTTGACTAAGACTTAGAGAATTCTTTACTAAGACTTAGAGTCACATACTTGTTCTCCAGACCAGAATGAAAATGGGGAGGAGGTGCCAAGGGCCTCATCTGGTTCTCTGTAGACTCTTTCCCTGGTGTTAGACTCAGATTTGAGTCTAATTCTGGTATGCCCAACATGGGCAAGCTCTCCTGGGCATTAGAGCTAACAGTGTTAGGCCCCCACACTCATACCCCTTATGATCTACACTGACCTTCACTGGAAAAAATGCCTGCACTGTTTCCATGTACTTGGATGATTTGACATGCTGGTGGTCTCTGAAAAATGCTATATGTAGGTGGAAATAAGAGTGAGTTAATAGAAAATAATTATCACAGTTAACCCTTCACCTGTGCTGATTTCTTGGTTGATAGTATGCCCTTGTAATACTATAAATCTGGTAACCTGCTTTTTCTGACAGTTTTTACACATAGGTGATATGCGTGTGTGTGTGCTAAGCTGTTTCAGTCGTGTCCGACTCTTTTAGACCCCATGGACTGTAGCCCACCAGGCTCCTCTTTCCATGGGGATTCTCCAGACAAGAATACTGAAGCGGATTGCTATGCCATCCTCCATGGGATCTTCCCGACCGAGGAATCAAACTTGCATCTCTTATGTCTCCTACATTGGCAGGTGTGTTCTTTACCACTAGCGCCTCCTGAAAAGCCCAATACCATGAATCAAAGCCAGTATAAGATATATATTTACACTATAAAGAACAAACAGCTTTCAGTGTCCCAGTAAACTATAAAGTGGGTACAGTTATCCCTTCCTTATCTGTAATTTCAGTTACCTAGTTCAACCACTGTTCAAAAATATTAAGTGGGAAATAAACAAGTTATAAGCTTTAAACTGCATGCTGTTCAAGCAGCATGATGAAATCTTGAGCAGCCCCACCCTGTCCCTCCTGAAATGTGAACTATCTATTTGTCCAGCTTATACTGCTTTCTAGTCACTTAGCAGCAGTTTGTGTTAACATATCAATTGTTCAAGTAACCATTATTTTACTTAACAATGATACCAAAATGCAAGAGTAGTGATGCCAGGATATTCTCTTACTGTGCCTTATTTAGAAATCAAACTTAACCATAGGTATGTATGTCTAGGACACACATTAGTTCAGTTCAGTTCAGTCGCATCTGACTCTTTGTGACCCCATGGACTGTAGCACGCCAGGCTTCCCTGTCCATCACTAAGCCCCTGAGCTTGCTCAAACTCATGTCCATTGAGTTGATGTTGCCATCCAACCATCTAATCCTCTGTCATCCCCTTCTCCTCCTGCCTTCAATCTTTCCCAGCATCAGGGTCTTTTCAAATGAGCCAGTTCTTCTCATCATGTGGCCAAAGTCTTAGAGTTTCAGCTTCAGCATCAGTCCTTCCAATGAATATTCAGGACTGATTTCCTTTAGGATGGACTGGTTGAATCTCCTTGCAGTCCAAGGGACTCACAAGAGTCTTCTCCAACACCACAGTTCAAAAGCATCAATTCTTCAGCACTCAGCTTTCTTTATAGTCCAACTCTCACATCCATACATGACTACTGGGAAAACCATAGCTTTGATTAGACAGATCTTTGTTGGCAAAGTAATATCTCTGATTTTTAATATGCTGTCTAGGTTGGTCATAGCTTTTCTTCCGAGGAACAAGTGGCTTTTAATTTCATGGCTGCAGTCCCCATCTGCAGTGATTTTGTAGCCCCCAAAAATAAAGTCACTTTTTCCACTGTTTCCCCATCAAATTACCATAAAATGATGGAGCCGGATGCCATGAGCTTCATTATTTGAATGTTGAGTATTGAGCCATCTATTTCACTCTCCTCTTTCACTTAGGACAGACATAGTTTGGTACTATTAGTGGTTTAAGGCATCCACGAGGGGTCTTGGAATAGGTCCCTGGCAGATAATGCATTTCAAACAGCAGACTAGAATGTCTCATACACACATCCAGCCTTCTGCACAGCCTGCTTACTGAGGCCATAACATGACCCAGTTCTTTATTCTACAAACAGTAATCATGCTGATCTTGTTGAAATAGAACAGCTTAAAATGGCAGTATTTGTTTTTAATGTTAGAAAGTTGTCTCCTATACACTCTCAAAACAGTTCTTTCTCACTTCTCATTGGTTTTATTTTTCAAGAATGGAAGCAAAATAAATTTCTGAGGTCCCCCATTAAAAGATTAAAGTTTGAAACATTAAACTTATTTCAGACTATAAACACAAGTCTTTTGAAGGACATACAGTATTAAAAATATAAATTGCTTTGAACTTATGATTTTAATTTTTAGCACTTCAGTTTTATGAAAAGATAGTAAAGTGAAATTTTAAGAAAAACATCAGTCATAGCTATAGTACTCTCAGGGGCATATATATTATCTTCTTAGGTTTGATAATATTTACTTGAAAAAAATGCCATTGCAATCAACTGGTCCAGGTTCTCTGAGTAGATTATAAAAAAATCTGCCCAAAGTTTAAAGAAAGAAAATAATAAAGGTTAAGTAGATAGAGAAGACCATCTTTTTTCAGAAATAAATGTAAAAGTGAGATACAGTATTTAAGAAACTTATCTTGGATAAAAGGAAAAGAAAATAGCTGTTAAACAGAAACTAAAGTAATTATATAATGAACATAAAATAGTAACTGTGTGAAATAATATAATCACAGGAAGGTATAGAATTTTGACAGAAAACTTGATAATGATTATGAAACTGTGTAGAATTATGGTTTTTTGAAGACTTATGACTGGTATCTGAAAACAGGCAGTGGTAAAACAGTCAAGTTTCACCATTCAAGCATGACACAAGCTACAGGAACACATTCTGATGAACATGCCCTATGATTTGACTTCTTCATCCCCCAAAGAGCTCTGTGCCAACACTGTACAATGTACAATCACTCACATGATTCCTCCTGTTTAGAATGCCATCTCCCATCCTCATCTTTAAAAATCCAAAGTTCTGCAATTCCATCAAGGTTCTATTTACATTTAGTACCTTTTATTAAGATCATTTTGACATGTCATAAACATTACATTATTTCCAACTTCTGCAGGACATACAGATAGAAACATCAATATAAAATCAGGTGCATGATTCTATGTTACTTGCAGTTAAATCGTATTTCTTTCATGGATGCAAGTGCTTTTTTTTTACTCCTTTCTTCATATACTCTAGAGCAGCTATGCAGACTACTCAATGTGAAGAGACTGCTGAATGAATGAACAAAGAAGACTGTCTAAATATAGATTAAAGCATGAATCTATAGGTACTGATCTATAGGAAAGCCTGTACAGATGTATCTATTGATCGTTTCCATTGGAATTATACATACTTAGATGTCTCTATCGTATGAGACTGTGAGTACTCTAGAGTCTAGAGGCTTGCATCATTCATCTGTGCTATCTCATCATTTAGCACAGCAACTAGAATTATAATAGATCACTAGCTTTCACCACAAATCTACTTCCTTTCTTTCCTGGGCACACAACTAGATTACACTTTGCCAATATCCATTATAGATAGGTTCAGTCATGTGATTTGGCCACGTCAATAAGGTGGGTGTCACTTCCAGGCTGTGATCTTAGAAACTCTCTCCCAATCTCATGCTCTCTTTTTCCAACTACCAGATGGAGACAGAAAAAAATGAAACTCTAGTGGTGGCAGAGCCATAGAAGAGAAGGAAATCAGTTCCTGAGTCATCTAGGGGAGAACTGCCTGTTGACCAAGAAAATCTACCTGGCTAGGAAGAAGCAAGTAATGTGCTTAGGATCCAAAATTTAAGGAAGTATTTGTTCTGATGTCCTTGAGTTCATTCTTTAGACAACACTCAATATAATTCAGTTACTGAGAAAGATTGCTGCTAAGGAAAACAGATGTTGCACTATTGCATGAAGCTCCCTGTGACCATACACAACTCCAATTTGAAATTAAGAATTAATCACAATCACGATAATTAATATCTCGTGGGTTTGGAGAGCACATATTAACCAATTACTACTGGATAGGAAAAAAAGTAGTCTCTAACACATAGAATTCGATATTAGCGAAAAATCTATGAAACAAAAGAAGTGGTAATTTTAGGGCCCAGTGAAAATTATTTCTAAAATGCTTACTTTTTAGTGGACATTATTCATAGGATTTATACACATTACACTTCTTAAAACTGACAGCATTGACCTGGAAGATACAGTCAACATTCCACATCCACTAAGTGGAACACTTTGAAGGTTAATATCTTTAAGTGCATTCTAAAAATTAAAATTATAAGTGGGAAAACTTTCAAAAGTGATAGAAACTAGAATGTGAATTAAAGTGATTTTTTTATGCCCTATTAAAGATGTAAATAAAATATTGCTTACTGCTTATTCTTCTAATAATGCTTTTTGAATTATAACACTAATATATTTATGAGTTCTATTAAATTTGGAAATTATAACACTGATCCATGTGATACATTTTTCAGAAGTTATCAATTATTTATAATTCCTGCTTATTTTATTTTCATATCTGTATGTACAAATATATAGATTATATACATGCATGTGTGTGTGCTTATATATGTTAAAAATAAAATTGACATAACAGATTTTATTCTGCTTTCACAAAAAGGACCATATTTTCATGTCATTAAATGATCTTTAGAATTATTATTTGTAATAGTTGCTTAAAATTTCCTGTTTTAATGCACCACTATTTAACTCCCTCCTGCTATTAAAATTTATGTTGATACTAGTCTTTTACTACAATAGTTTTATATCACTATTTATGTACATTTCTGACTATGTAAGTCAGCTTCCTAGATGTGAGGTTATTGGGTTAAAAAATGTGAATATCTTTACAGTGATTTCCAAAAATTGCTTTATACTCCCTCCCTGGAGTTTATATCTGTGTGCCTTGTTCTTCCATACTACAATCAGAATTTAGCACTTAACACATCTTGATCTTTTGTAATTTGACAGGTAATAATGATCTCACACACTTGATTTTATTAGCAATTCTTTTTTTGCTAATTTGAAAAATCATTTTTCAGTCCCTTTGAGTTGTGTCTTCATGGCTTTCACTCATCCTCCTCTACTCTTGACCTTAGTGGGGTTTCTATCATTTTGCAATTTAAAATTATTCACCATATATTAAGGTTTTATTTAGCTTTCAAGCTATCATATTTACTACAAAGATTTATTTCAGAACATCATTTATGCTTCTTTACATAAAATATTTTACATTTTTATATAAAGTAGCTTCAAAAAAAAATTTTTAGATAATCAAATATTTGAACTATCCCCTCTAATATCTTCCTAATTATTATGCTCAGAATATCCTTCCCTATCACAACAGAAAATTATTGTCATGCATTTTTTTCCATGTGACTTTTAACTTTGCTTTGTTTTCTTTTTAATACATGCATTTTGGTGTGAGAAATAGTATCTAAACTGTTCTGTGTGAGGCTACAGTCACATGATTTTCTAAATTTATCTCCATTTTGATTGTGATCAAATGTACTGTGGTGACCAGTACAACTAATAATCATGGCAGTGAAATAAAGTCTACAAGCTCCATCTAAATTCAAATATCTTCCTTCAACAATATCTAATTAGAATTCTGACACAGGAACTTTAAGCCAACACATTTAATTTAAAAAACAATCTATAACTGGAAACAGAGCTACAGATTTCAATCTACTATTTCATTAAGTAGAAATGACTCCAAGCAGACCATACAAATGAGAATTTACTTTTTACACCAGTGTCTTATTTCTTAGAAGTTTAGTATAGAGCACCATCCAATTCTTATTTGGTCGGTGTCTCATTTCTCATCTTTAGTCCCTTCATTTTCTGTCTCAAGGCCCAAATTTCCTCTTGCACTTTACTGGCTGCAAAGAAGTCTGTAATCTTATTCAGTGGGCTCCTGATGCTTGTGAGTTGCTTGTCCTGAGACAAAACCTCAAACCTGTCAATATCACTCTAGCCTGTGAGTTCTCTGATAAAAAGGAGCCAAGTATAATTGAAAAACATAAGCTTCAGATAAAAATCCTGTAGTACTGTGTTTCATCAGTGATTAATTCATCAGATCAGGAAGTAGTGTTCCCTAAACCTAAACCAATTACTTCCATACCAGTAAAATCCTTTCTACCATCAAGAAATATCACTGGTGGAAAATTCATGTTTACCATCTGTTTTCAAATGGTTGTGAAATATAAATATAGGGTATCTATTAACTCATTTAAACTGTTAATCTAAAGGATGGAGGCTATCAGATTTTTTTTCCTGACAAAATTTTCTGATTCAAAGGACCTAATATTGTCAAGAAAATTACAAGTGGAAAGTGGACAGTGATTGCAGCTACAAAATTAAAAGATGCTTGCTCCTTGGAAGAAAAGCTATGACAAACCTAGACAGTATACTAAAAAGCAGAGACATCACTTTGCCAACAAAGATCCGTATAGTCAAAGCTATGATTTTTCCAATAGTCATGTACACATGTATGAGCTGAACTGTAAAGAAGGCTGAGTGCCATAGAATTGATGCTTTCGAATTGTGGAGCCTCCCAAGACTCTTGAGAATCCCTTGGACTGCAAGGAGATCAAACTAGTCAATTCTAAAGGAAATCAACTCTGAATACTCATTAGAAGGACTGATGTTAAAGCTGAAGCTCCAATACTTTGGCCACCTGATGAGAAGAGCCAGTTCCTTGGAAAAGACCCTGATGCTGGGAAAGATTGAAGGCAGGAGGAGAAGGAAGCAACAGAGGACAAGATGGTTGGATGGCACCACTGACTCAATGGACATGAGTTTGAACAAGCTCCAGGGGATAGTAAAGGACAGTGAAGCCTTGTGTGCTGCAGTTGATGAGGTCACAAAGAGTCGGACACGACTCAGAGACTGAACAACAACAACAGATGTAAAGATAAAACCCTTTAAAAATATACTTTGTTATTACCTTAGAACTCAGTAAAAACCCCTTTATCTAAAAACCCTAAATTATCCCAGATATTCCGGGTTCAAAAAATTCTTTATCCCTTAACAGAACTCAGTAAAATGCTTCCTGTTTTTCATATACAATCTCATTCAAAATCACTGAATCAGGAGTCTGCTTCCATTTATCTCATTGTATTATTTCAATTCCTGCAGATCTGGAGGTTTATTTCCTAGCAGATGGTAGGTTCAATAGTATGACTGTCAAGGCTGTAGAGAACAGCCTTATGACTGGCTAAAGATTAGGAACAGTTAATACGATTGGAAACACACATTCTAGACCCACAATGGAAAAGCTATTATGGCGACTGGAATGCTTCTAGGAGAAATCTTATTCGCAAGAGTCTCTACATGTGTTTCTTGATTAATTGGTAGCTTATGATCTATTTTTAGAACTCAGCTCTTTAAAGAACCTTAATATTTCACCAGTGAGGCTATGTTTTTTCTGTATTCTTTAGCAAATTACATTATTTAACAAGAATACAGCAAACAGTCTTAAAGTGAAGGTTGCAGCAAGTATTAAGTACTTACCTGAAAATGATCTACATAAAAATTAATAAATCAAACTTTTCCAATGATATATTACCTATAGGACCAAAGTTGGCTATATCTCTATCAATTACAGTTCTTAAAAAGATAGTATAGTGCCCATTTAGTCTTAATCTATTTAATTATATATTAAAAACCATCAGAAGGATACTGTAGTCCAACTCTACTGGATCCAATAAGAAAAACAGGAAAACATATGTGAGTTTAGTAAAGCCTGCCAGAGACAGAGTAGAGATTATGAATTTATATTTGTGAACCACACTGTACTATCTCAATATAAGGCTCTTTTGTTTTTTTTTTTTCTCCTCTCTCCTTTGTCTGCTATCCTTCTCTTCAATAAACAGACATGCCTAGGGGAACAAGAAGATTCTCATAAAATTATATATATTGTGAAACTGCAGAACAATAATTTTACCAAAGTGTGTATTATTACTGAATTGGTGAAATCATGTTTCAACACTCTATTGTGTGTATAGATCTAAAAATAAAGTATACACACATCTTAAAATATATGCATGAATATAAAGATAAATACTTTGGCAGAGGAAATCCATTACACTTTGAGGTGAAATCATTCCTTAAAAAAATGTCATAGTGCTGAGTTTGCATTTCATCTTTAGAGTTACAAAAGCTATCTGCAAAAGAAAGTAATTTATAGCTCACAGTTAACATATACTCAAAGGAATAAATGTATGAAACAGCAGCACAATAAAATCCTTGCTTTGTGGCTTCAATACAGAATTTCATAATACAAACTGAAATGGTTGAAGTAGTATTCCTTAGCTGATTTGGAGCAATTATATATTTCCTTGTCATAATATACATTATAATTCCTAGTGCTTTAAAATATATTTTTTCTCTGGACTCATGTACTTGCACCTCTCTCATAAAAGCAGTTTTCCTTTGTGACACACCCTCTTCAGTTTCAGTTTAGTTGCTCATTCATGTCCGACTATTTGCGACCCCATGAACCACAGCACGCCAAGCCTCCCTGTCCATCACCAACTACCAGAGTTCACCCAAACTCATGTCCGTTGAGTCGGAGATGCTATCCAACCATCTCATCCTCTGTCATCCTCTCCTCCGCCTGCCCTAAACCTTTCCCAACATCAGGGTCTTTTCCAATGAGTCAGCTCTTTGCATCAGGTGGCCAAAGTATTGGAGTTTCAGCTTCAACATTAGTCTTTCCAGTGAACATTCAGGACTGATTTCCTTTAGGATGGACTGACTGGATCTCCTTTCAGTCGAAGGGACTCTCAAGACTCTTCTCCAACACCACAGTTCAAAAGCATCAATTCTTCAGTGCTCAGCTTTCTTTATAGTCGAACTCTCATATCCATACACGACCACTGGGAAAACCATAGCCTTGACTAGATGGACCTTTGTTCACAAAGTAATGTCTCTGCTTTTTAATATGCTGTCTAGGTTGGTCATAACTTTCCTTCAAGGAGTAAGTGTCTTTTAATTTCATGGCTGCAGTCACCATCTGCAGTGATTTTGGAGCCTCCAAAAATAAAGTCTGTCACTGTTTCCACTGTTTAACCATCTATTTGCCATGAAGTGATGGGACCAGATGCCATAATCTTAGTTTTCTGAATGTTGATCTTTAAGCCAACTTTTTCACTCTCATCTTTCACTTTCATCAAGAGGCTCTTTAGTTCTTCTTTGCTTTCTGCCATAAGGGTGGTGTCATCTGCATATATGAGATTATTGATATTTGTCCCAGCAATCTTGATACCAGTTTGTGCTTCATCCAGCCCAGCATTTCTCATGATGTACTCTGTATATAAGTTAAATAAGCAGGGTAAGAATATACAGCCTTGACATACTCCATTCTCTATTTGGAACCAGTCTGCTGTTCCATGTCCAGTTCTAACTGTTGCTTCCTGACCTGCATACAGATTTCTCAAGAGGCAGGTCAGGTGGTCTGGTATTCCCATCTCTTTAAGAATTTTCCACAGTTTATTGTGATCCACAGAGTCAAAGGCTTTGGCATAGTCAATAAAGCAGAAATAGATGTTTTTCTGGAACTCTCTTGAATTTTCAATGATCCAGCAAATGTTGGCAATTTGATCTCTGGTTCCTCTGCCTTTTCTAAAACCAGCTTGAACATCTGGAAGTTCACGGTTCACATATTGCTGAAGCCTGGCTTGGAGAATTTTGAGCATTCCTTTGCTAGCATGTGAGATGAGTACAATTGTGCGGGAGTTTGAGCATTCTTTGGCATTGCCTTTCTTTGCATTTGGAATGAAAACTGTCTGTTTCCAGTCCTGTGGTCACTGCTGAGTTTTCCCAATTTGCTCGCATATTTAATGCAGCACTGTCACAGCATCATTCTTTAGGATTTGAAATAGCTCAACTGGAATTCCATCACTTCCACTAGCTTGTTTGTAGTGATGCTTCCTAAGGCCAGCTTGACTTCACATTCCAGGATATCTGAGAGAAGACACCCTCTTAGCATAGCACACAATTTTTTTCTTTTTAATTATAGCATACATATGTATATCCTACAACCACAGCTTTCCAAATGCTAAGCAGTTCTTTAGAAATGTCCACACTATTATGGTGGTTACACTCAGTTTTAAGTGAAGCGCATAACCCTAGGTTGAATACCTGGAATCATTCAAGTATATTGTTATTACACTTAAGTAGAAATTTTCAAAGATTTTTATATTCATTATTGATGAATAGACCAGAAAATGTGCTATGCCCTATTAAGCACAAATGATATTTACAGTGAAAACATTCTAACAGATACTGTTGATTTGTGTTTAGATACATGTCACAAGCAATCTTTTCCATCTGCGCATTGGCCCTGGTTAATATCTACACAAAGCAGTTCTTTAGGTGTACTGTTTTAATAGCACTTGGCATCACCTTTATGGTGTCACATCAAAACGTATTGAATAAATAATTTGAAGAATATGCTACTTCTCTCACTCTAGCAACATCACTTTTCAGGCAGGGTTTGGGTAGACTCCGGGAGTTGGTAACGGACAGGGAGGCCTGGCGTGCTGCGATTCACGGGATCTCAAAGAGTCAGACACGACTGAGTGACTGAACTGAACTGATAGGATATCCACACTTGAAGAGTAACAAAAATGTGGGTTTATTTTTTAGCTGTCACTTTCTAATAGATTATAACTATGCCTTATTGCCAGGTTCTTAATTGTTAACTTTTAAGTAAACTGGGGAAAAAGCACGTGCACTCACTGGTTTGGAATTATTTAGATGACAAGTTGGATATGATAAGAGTAATGAATAAATATAGGAAATGTTTCTATATTGGTATTCTATTATAAAGATGCTGAGATTTTTTTAATAAGATCTATGTAGAAATAGCAAGATACACTTATTACTATATGTTTACCGGTCAGTTTGGGCCTCCACATATGATAGAATGGAAAGCCTCTAAATGTTAAAGAAATGAGAAAAAAAAAAAACATAAAACAGCTTTTCTTCGTATGAAGACAAAAACATTGAAAAGTGACTTGGCTAAATTCAATTAAGATATGCTTCAGCTTCACTGAACACCTCTCAAGATAAGAATGGACTTTATAAGGAAGGTATATAGACAGTATAGATAAAGAATAAAAGAACATCTGTGGTTTCAAACATTGTGAACATCAGTTCTGGTTATGTTAGAAGCTAACATAGGATTCTGTACAACCCTGATATGCTTCTAGCTGTCCCAGAACTTTATATTATGTAGATAGCCTTTCAAGTTCTTTCTAAACTCTATCATTCTATGAACTTAAATATAAAAATACAGTCTTCAAAATCCAAGATTATGTTTTAATGAAATAACTGATTATTAAATTAGTTTCAGTGAAACAATGGACTTTCAGAAGAAGCTGAAATTTTTGTGGTACCCACAGGGTTAGAGAGACACTAGAAAACTGTGATACCCTCTGACTGCATTCTCCCCCCCTTTTTTTTTTCCATTGAAATCTGAGACTCAGAGACAGAGGAAGGAAGGCAGGAAATTTTTTTTCTATATCTGCCTAAGTTTCTAAAATTATTATGAAGAAAATAGATTCAGTTCAGTTCAGTTGCTCAGTCATGTCTAACTCTTTGCAAGTCCATGGACGGCAACATGCCAGGCCTACCTGTCCATCACCAACTCCTGGAGTTTACCTAAACTCAAGTCCATTGAGTCGATGATGCCATCCAACCTTCTCATCCTTTGTCGTCCCCTTCTCCTCCTGCCTTCAGTCTTTACCAGCATCAGGGTCTTTTCAAATGAGTCAGATCTTCTCATCATGTGGCCAAAGTATTGGAGTTTCAGCTTCAGCATCAGTCTTTCCACTGAATATTCAGAACCGATTGCATTTAGGATGGACTGGTTGGATCTCCTTGCAGTCCAAAGGACTCGCGAGAGTCTTCTCCAACACCACAGTTCAAAAGCATCAATTCTTCGGTGTTCAGCTTTCTTTATAGTCCAACTCTCACATCCATACATGACTACTGGAAAAACCATAGGTTTGACTAGACGGGCCACTGTTGGCAAAGTCATGTCTCTGCTTTTTAATATGCTGTCTAGGTTGGTCATAGCTTTTCTTCCAAGGAGCAAGCACCTTTTAATTTCATGGCTGCAGTCACCATCTGCAGTGATTTTGGAGCCTCCAAAAATAAAGTCTGTCACTGTTTCCACTGCTTACCCATCTATTTGCCATGAAGTGATGGGACCGGATGCCATGATCTTAGTTTTCTGAATGTTGAGCTTTAAGTCAACTTATTCACTCTCCTCTCTCACTTTTATCAAGAGGATCTTTAGTTCTTCTTCATTTTCTGCCATAAGGGTGGTGTCATCTGCATATATGAGGTATTGATATGTCTCCCAGCAAACTTGATTCCAGCTTGTGCTTCATCCAGCCCTGTATTTCTCATAATGTACTCTGCATATAAGTTAAATAAGCAGAGTGAGAATATACAACCTTGGCATACTCCTTTCCCCATTTGGAACCAGACTGTTGCTCCATGTCCAGTTCTAACTGTTGCTTCCTGACCTGCATACAGGTTTCTCAGAAAGGAGGTCAGGTAGTCTGGTATTCCCATCTCTTTAAGAATTTTCCACAGTTTGTTGTAGTCCACACAGTCAAAGCCTTTGGCACAGTCAATAAAGCAGAAATAGATGTTTTTCTGGAACTCTCTTGCTGTTTCGATGATCCAACGAATGTTGGCAATTTGATCTCTGGTTCCTCTGCCTTTTCTAAAAGCAGCTTAAACATCTGGAAGTTCATGCTTCACATATTTTTGAAGGCTGGCTTGGAGAATTTTGAGCATTCTTTTGCTAGCATGTGAGTTGAGTGCAATTGTGCAGTAGTTTGAGCATTCTTTGGCATTGCCTTTCTTTGAGATTGGAATGAAAACTGTCTGTTTCCTGTCCTGTGGCCACTGCTGAGTTTTCCAAATTTGCTGGCATATGAGTTCATCACTTTCACAGCATCATCTTTTAGGATTTGAATTTAACTCAGATGGCCATTATATCTACTACTGTGGGCAAGAATCCCTTAGAAGAAGTGGAGTAGCCATCACAGTCAACAAAAGAGTCCTAAATGCAGTACTTGGATGCAATCTTGAAAACGACAGAATGATCTCTGTTCATTTCCAAGGCAAACCATTCAATATCACAGTAATCCAAGTCTATCCCCCAACCAGTAATGCTGAAGAAGCTACAGCTGAATGGTTCTATAAAGACCTTCAACACCTTCTAGGACTAATATCAAAAAAAGATGTCCTTTTCATTATAGGGGACTGGAATGTAAAAGCAGGGAGTCAAGAAATATCTGGAGTAACAGGCAAATTTGGCCTTGGAGTAAAGAATGAAGCAGGGCAAAGGCTAACAGAGTTTTGCCAAGAGAATGCACTGGCCATAGCAAACACCCGCTTCCAACAACACAAGAGAAGACTCTACAGATGGACATCAGCATATGGTCAATACCGAAATCAGATTGATTATACTCTTTGCAGCCAAATATGGAGAAGTTCTATACAGTCAGCAAAAACAAGACTGGGAGCTGACTGTGGCATGAACCATGAACTCCTTATTGCCAAATTAAGACTTAAATTGAAGAAAGTAGGGAAAACCACTAGTGCATTCAGGTATGATCTAAATCAAATCCCTTATGATTATACAGTGGAAATGACATGTAGACTCAAGGGATTAGATCTGAAAGACAGAAAATAGATTACACAATAACTAATTTAGTCCTCATATAACCTCAGTGAAATTACTTTATGCTTCATATTTTATAAATGAGGAAACTGAAGCTCACAAAGTGTTAGATGGTTACAGCCAGTCAACGGCAAAACTAAGGCCAGAAGCTAGTCTCCTTCTTCTAAGTCTGGTGTTTCTTTATAAATCCAACATTACATTTAAAAATGAACTACTACTATTCTTTTCATTATTTCTGTATATTTAAAATGGTTTCAGTGTCAGGTTACCAGGCTTTATAAATTCCATAAGTTTCCAAACACATGTGAAAAAAATCAATGACTGTTTAAATTTCAGTTTCACCACATACTAGTGTGTGATCATGCCTCAGTTTTCTCATTTGTTACAGAGGGATTAAAAAGGTTTCAGTTGCCTTATTTCTAATGGAGGAATTAAAATGGCATCGATTTCATTGAGGTTGTTGTAAAGATTAAATGTGATAATGCATATAAGGTTCTTAGAAGACTGCCTAATACACACACAGACATGCATATAGTAAGCACTCAAAAATTTTGCTATTATTTTTCATTGTTATCTCTGAGTCAATGCATAATTTAAAATTAAGATAAACATTAAATAATGTTTCTCCACTAAAGACTATAGTCAATCCTAAAGGAAATCAACTCTGAATATTCATTGAAAGGACTGATGCTGAAGCTGTAGCTCCAATATTTTGGCCACCTAATGCAAAGAGCCAACTCATAGGAAAAGAACCTGATGCTGGGAGAGTGAAGGCAAAACGAAAAGAGGGTGGCAGAGGATGAGATGGTTAGATATCATCATCAACTCAATGAACACAAATCTGACCCAATTCCAAGAGATAGCGAAGGATAGGGAAGCCTGGCATGTTGCAGTTCATAGGGTCGCAAAGAATCAGAGACAGCTTAGGGACTGAACAACTAAAGACTACATTCCAAAGAGTAGCTCAAAAGTTTTTTCTCTTCATATATTCGTTACTTGTATTTTTACTAGAGATTTCTATTTATGTCAAGTTTACTGACAGTATGTAAAATGGGAGATTTAGAGCATATTTTCTTAATATTTAATAAATCAACATGCCAACTATTAGTTTTCTGAATATATGAATATTTTCATCCATAATAGAAAATACAAACTGCAAACACCTTGCAGAAAATCTTTCTTACTTTCTTAAAAAAAACTCAATAGTAAACCCTCAAAATTATTAAAAATTAACTTCTGGATGAAGTGTAGAAATACATATTTTACGTGCAAAATTAAACACACTCAAAAATTTTATGAATCCTTTCCAGAAAGCACAGTATTCAATTCCAGTTAAATTTTTGTTTCAAATAAACATTTGAAACTAGGCCACATCCTGCTCTATGCTTGCCAAAAATGAAAATTTCAAAATCTAAACTCATGTTCTACTTCCTAAGCACACACAGAAGTCATCTTAAATTTAATCTAGCCAATTTTCAAACGACTATTAAAATTTTGAAGAAGAGATATTTTCAAATATAAGTGAGTACAATGTAGATCTAAGTCAACATGAAATCTGAGAGAGATGGTTATATTATACAAAACATGAATAACTTCATTGACATAAATCAGTATATGAGATGAATTTCTACAAATGAAAACTTCAATATTAAATGTAGAAACCTAAAACACTTTGAAACCTGCTGGATCTGGTGACAAGAAGTCAAAGGAATTTTCACGGGCCAATAAGAGAACTGAATAAAGCTCTCTTTAACTCTCCCATATACAGGGTTGACCATATTAATGTTCACCTAAATAACTAATCACAGCTACCTGTTTATTAGACTGTCTGATAAGCCTAGTTCTATGACCCCAACAACTGGAAAAACAACATTCAACAAGAATACAACTATGTGTTTTTTTCTCAATTCTTCTACCAATAATATATAAATTATTTTACAGTCTTATTAATACCACTATTCATGAACAGTAAACTTTGATCAAGGTAAATGATAAAAAAGATAAAGAGCAAATAGCTCACTCCCTGTCCATAGACTTGTACATTGATTTCTGTCTCTGACACTTTTTTTTAAGTTAGGAATAACTTTCTTTGCAGAAATCCTAATGCCAACTCTATCTTCCACACACACATTTGTATATTTGCCAGAACAACTTCTGGGGGACATTAAAAAAAAAAAACAAAAAACAGATTACTTGGACTCATCCCAGACAATAGACACTAGTCTTCTTCCAGTCACAACCCTCCCCAGGCCCCAGGATCTTGCATACTCAAAGCCCATATTCTTTTACATAGATCTTTTACCTCTAGGCACCAGGAACTCCCAAATTCTCTATCTTGCATACTCAAAGCCCATATTCTTTTACATAGATCTTTTACCTCTAGGCACCAGGAACTCCCAAATTCTCTATCTAGGTGGTCCTGACAGTACTTTCAGGGATATTCCCTAGGTCCATTCTGATCCTAGAAGTGAAGTGAAGTCTCTCAGTCGTGTCCGACTCTTTGCGACCCCGTGGACTGTAGCCCACCAGGCTTCTCCATCCATGGGATTCTCCAGGCAAGAATACTGGAGTGGGTTGCCATTTCCTTCTCCAGGGGCTCTTCCTGACCCAGGGATCGAACTGATCCTAAGGGGAATTTCATTATCTATGTGCATGTCCCTAGCCCCAAGGGAGACCCGAGGAGGCATTTGGTCAGAGGTTAGAAGTATAGCTGGAGGTTGGCCATGCAGGCTAAGATTCCCAAGTGACTACATGTAAGGTCCTTTCTGGTGCTAGTGGAAACAGGATAAAAAGAGAAAAGGGACACGTCATGGGCCAATAGAGGGAATTAGATTCTTGCACAAAATTATAAGGTGACAGAAAGTTCTAAATTTGAAACTCTCCTTTCTAGTCATTGCAAAGCTGTCAGGAGACCGATCACATATAATTTAAAAGTTTGTTAGCTTGATATATAATCTAAAATATTTAGAGTTTTATCATGTAGCCCTCCGTTTGTACTTTTGCCTCAGGTAATGAAATGTCAGGGGTTAACTTGAAGGAGGCCAGTGGAGTTCATCTGTTCAAAATGTTATCATTCAAAAAGTGTATAAGTGAATCTTATTATCTCTCTCTGCATGTCAAAATTTAAGCTTGTCTCTCGGGATTTTAAGTGAATAGGAAAGGAGGAACAGGGTGTTCAGACAGCATTGGCCAAATTGCATAGATTTTAAATTCAGAAAAAGATAGCAATATTTATTACCATTAATTACTAAATGCTTCACCTTTAGAAACAAAAGTTCAAGTACTACCCCAACTTTGCTGATTTCTCTACGGTTACTGCACATTTCCCTCCATATCTCAAGAACTCTAGTATGTTCCTTGTTATATTTGTATAGAGATCATCATGGGACCTAGGCCTTTAAGTCAGTGGAAGCTCTGAACTTAAAATGAGTTCCATGGGACCTAAAGCAAATTAAAAAACAGATTTAATATCAGCAGTAATTTTAGACACTAAACTTTTAACTTCCATATAAATCACTTAGGTAAACTGGGTCACAGAAAATATCCTTGATGATTGGCTGATTTAACATTTTTGAGAGCCTAAAATATCCTTTGTGTTGATAAGAGACATTACATTACCCTCTAGGGGGCTCCACTCTAAAGCAAGAATGACCTCATAATCACAATGCAAAGAAATGGAGCACTTTGTAGTTTATGACAATATAAGAATAATTTAAGCCACAAAATAATAATATTTGAAAGTAGGTTATGTTTTTCCCCAGTCCTGTGCATTTGACTGTATGGAATCATTGGAATGAATAAAATTTGTAACAATTTAGGAAACTTGAATTTTTCTGTGAAATTCTATGAAAGAATATAGTTAAGAAAGGATGTTTTTATATTGATAATGTCAGTTCTTTTACACCTGGAAATCATAAATACTTATTTAATATATCTAAATAAAGGCAAAATGAAAATAGAGTATAAATAGTTACATATTACAACATAACAAGATACTGTAGGCATAATTATACAGGATCTGAAAAACATTTCAAATGACTTTGAATAGTTGAAGGTTTATTATGTAAGAAAGGTGCTAGTTTTAAACTTATTTCAATCAAAATGTGCAATTATAGCCAGAAGGTTGTAAGTTTATAAGAATGAGGATTTTCCGTAACTACATTTTTAACAACTAGACCATGGGAAATTAGACTTGTGATTTCTGTACAGCTGCCTGTTAGTGAAAAAAGGGAGAATACAAACTGTGAGCTGTATTTAGAAGAGGATTTCTTTATACATTGGGAGACTGAATAGGGAGACTTTGAAAGTTTAAGTCAAAAATCATATTCAAGCTAATGAGTTCCTGAAAAAGGCAATATAGTCAACTCTAGATCTTCCAGGGTCTGAATTTTCTGTTTTTCCATTATATAAAGACTTGTTACATTTGTCTTTTTCTCATCTCTTCTCATTTGGCAAATATTTATTAAATGTCTATTATATGTAAATCCCTGAGTGAAGAGATGTGGAGAAAAGAGAAATGAACATTATCCAGCCCATTACATAAAAAATGTCTCAAAAGAAAATTGAAAAGGAAGTTAAATTTTCAGTCAGTTATTACTGCAATTTGCTAAGAGTACCTCTTAAAATGTAAGACTTATGTAGGGAGTCATGGGATAGGAAAAAAGAAAAATAGAAAACAAATGGTAAAAACAGCTTTCTGAAATACCTATGGTCTTATAGTTATCCAGATACCCCTCCCCCAAGGCACAGTAATACCAATAGTTTTAAGATGATTTTGCTTCTTGGCTTAAAAAATGGATTATTAAAGAAAAAGACAAACATATACATGCATGTATTTGACAAATAAAGATAGGTAAATTATTCTGTAGTTTGTAAAATATAATCATAGTATAAAGTGAAATTGTTTTGGAATCACAATGATGAATCTCACATGACCCAATATTCATACCTATGACTACTCAGAACTTATGACTACTAGTAAAGGTAAACCTTGGAATGGAACTGGTGTATAAACTGCCACCCTAAAGAAAACCTCCACGTGGTCATTCTTCCAGAGCAGACAAGTAACTCTAATATACTCTTAAAATTATATTACTTGGGCTCCTAGCTTTAGCTCACCCCTCTGCCTCAATACAAACATTTCCATTTCTAGCATTAATTCTTGATTTCCAAGGAGAGTTTTGATGAAAATTTACAAATTTTACAAAATGCCTAATAAGTATATTTTAAATAAGTAATATATCAAAATATATTATTAAAATGTGGAGAATAAAATAGTGGACATAAATCACAGAGTTTGATGAAAATGCAAGAGTTTCCTCTGAACTGTAAGTTAACCAGAATCACCTTTGTTCTAATCTGTGCAATGATTCTAGCAGTGATATGAAGTGAGCAAGTCATTTCACATTTCTGGGCTCAGGTTTTTGTTTTTTTTTTTTTATCTAAAGGAGGCTGGTTTGATGAACACAGCTATAGGTTTATATTTTATGAACACTATGATCAGTTGTAAGGGCCAAGTATTCTCCAATCAAAACTCAATTTGATGGGAAAAGCAAGTTTGGCCAAAAGACTACAAATATGACCATAAATATTTCCTAAAATATAAACCTCAAATAGTCCTAAAACACAAAAACATTTCTTACATGAACAATATACTCTGAGTTATTTTTTTAAAGAAATTCGACACAAATGTCTGTAGAATAACAGACATTTTATATGTGCATATAAAATGCACACGAAACCTTTAAATTCATATGTGCCACTCTAACAGTAGACAGTAGATTAAAGTATAATTTTGTAACAGTTAGAATTTAAATAACATTAATATTTTCACACTTAAGCATTTTAAGCTCTTTTACATTGTCACCTTGGCATGATTTTTGTGAGACAGCTAATACTATGCTCCATTTTAAAAACTATAAATAGAAATAGTCTAGCCTGTTAACCTGGATTTTACTACAACTAAAGTTCACTACTACTAAATGATTTTCATAGTTAGAAATAAAAAAGCAGATGCTATTAATGTGCTCTATTTCCTTCACATTATATCTCCTAAGGAAAATAAAACTATTATTATGATGATTACAAATGAGAAAATAATAATTGATTCCATTTTACAAAATGCATAATAAGTATATTTTAAATAAGTAATATATCAAAATATATTATTAAAATGTGGAGAATAAAATAGTGGACATAAATCACAGAAAAGAATGTCTAGAGTGCATCTCTAGAAGTTTACCTAGCACAAATAATAATACCATAGGGTAGAGATGATACAGGGACAAAAGAGGAAAAAAAGGTCAGAAAAAAATGAAAGTTTGTTGTTTACTTGCATGATGGAAGAAATAAGTGGCTAAACAGAAATGTGTATATCAAAAAGAGTTAATGGGAATTAATGTGAATACCAAAAGTATGAGGTGAGTTAAAAAATTTAGTTACCTAACAGACACAGAGAGGCAAATGGACCAGAAACAAGTGAAGTGAGAACTTATGGCAGACTTTGGGTGATGTTATTTATGGTAGAAAACAAACTGAGGAGTCAGTATTTCTTTCATATTCCAAACTTCAAATCTGTAGGTTATTAATCTAAGAATTTAATACTAATTGGTATTAAAAGTTAAGATAAAACAGCAAATTCTAAGATGAATTCAACTCAATGCTTTGAACATTAGCCAGAAAGAAATGATGCAATTAATAAATATGTAACCAAGGTTTAATGTGCACAGAAAATGAATATCATTCTAAACAGCTGTACAAATGAATGAAACTTATTTCATATATAACTTCTCAAAAAACAAAAAACCTTCTAAAGAAATGTAGGTTGAAGAGTGTTCAGACACAAGCTACAGTGCATTTACACAATGTTTCTGCACAGCTACGTGCAGAAAACATTGCATTCATCAGATATATTCAGAACGAGAAGTAAAACAAGTATTCCTTTATATACCAATGCAAGTGGAAACTTAATAGAAGTGCCAAAGATTAAAGAATATTCTCAGAGAATGTGAGTAATGAACATATCTTTTGTATATTTAAACCTTTCCTTCCTTTTCTTATTACATTAAAGTGATTGCCACCAGAAATATTCTATTTTTTGAGACATGAAATATTATAATATTAAACTAAAGGCTGCCATACATATATTAACTCAGGGACATTGACAATTTCAGTATGAATTTAACAACTATTGAAGAGAAGCCCTTCCATAACAGGTAACATCCTAAGGCAAGTAGAAAAAAGGAGTGATATGTTACAACACCTCTTTACCATATGTCTAATGCAGCATGGAATAAAGAGAGTATCAAATTAGAGAGCAAAGAGAAATGAAGCTCACAGGCCTTATCATCTCCCTATATGCTCTGGTAGGATTTATTTATTTTTTTACCTTGAAAACAAAGGAAAACATTTTAAATTAATGGCTGTTAAAAGTTAAATCAATTTAAAACTCTGATATAAATTAGACATAGCTAGATTTTTAAAACGTAATTTTATTTTTTATTATTTGATGAGCAAAACAGAATATATCATGAGCAAAATCACAACTTTGAAAAAAGAATAAATAAAAGAAATAATTGAAATGCATGGAATGTACCCTTTTACTGTTATCAAAATTAAAGTATCAAGTCCTACTACAGTTAATACTATTATGAATAGTTCTATGTAATGTTTATTAGGTATAGGCAATATTCTAGATGTTTTTCATAGTTGTTACAAAGTGTTTTAAGCTGACAAATTTAATCAAATTTAGTGGTCATTTAACTTAAAATGTATTTATATATTGGTGGTGGTGGTGGTTTGGTTGCTAAGACATGTGCAACTCTTGCGATCGATCCCATGGACTGTAGTCTGCCAGCCTCTCCTGTCCATGGGATTCTCCAGGCGAGAATACTGGAGTGCATTGCCATTTCCTTCTCCAGAGGATCTTCCTGACTCAGGAATTGAACCCAAGTCTCCTGCATGGCAGGCAGATTCTTTACCGACTGAGCTATGAGGGAAGTCCCTATTTATATACTATAAAAACTGAAAATCTGATAATGCTAAATTATAGGAATTGTGATCTTCAGGATATGAATGCAAACTATTGAACCCAAGGCCATATCTGAGAGGCCAGAGGTAAAGTAGTGGGAAGAAAATGAAAATCAAAAAGGCCTTTATATCCTCCCAACAAGATCTTGCAATATTATGTGTATCTTGTGGATGCCTCATGCACGCTAACATTGTGATGCCACATGATGTTTCACTGCCAAAGTATTTTCTCTCCTGAGTAAAAAAAATGACCTGAGTGGAAGTATTAAGCAATGGATATGACAACTGGAAGAACTACCTGCTCAACAGTTTGTGTGATAGAGCTCAATATGTCATGAAAACCCATATAGAAGAAACAACTAATTGACCTGTTTTCCATTAAAACGAAAAGAAATACATAGTATTACTCCATATCCCTAAAACAGGCTAGTTATTCATCTTTATAATTTTACAGGATTTGCATCACTATATCCCATTAGATGAAAAAAAAAAAATTTCCAACTTAACCAATGTACCAATTGCTATAATATGTGAATACATGTTAAAGAAAAAAATGGAGCATGATATTTACATAAACTTGTTCAAACTTGTCTGTATCTTCAGTTCAGTTCAGTTCAGTCGCTCAGTCATGTCCGACTATTTGCGACCCCATGAACCACAGCAGGCCAGGCCTTCCTGTCCGTCACCAACTCCCGGAGTCCACCCAAACCCATGTCCATCCAGTCAGTGATGCCATCCAACCACTTCATCCTCTGTCGTCCCCTTCTCCTCCTGCCTTCGCATCAGGTGGCCAAAGTATTGGAGTTTCAGCTTCAACATCATACCTTCCAAAGAACACCCAGGACTGATCTCCTTTAGGATGGACTGGTTGGATCTCCTTGCAGTCCAAGGGACTCTCAAAAGTTTTCTCCAACACCACAGTTCAAAAGCATCAATTCTTCGGCACTCACCTTTCTTTATAGTCCAACTCTCATATCCATACATGACCACTGGAAAAACCAGAGCCTCGACGAGACGGACCTTTGTTGGCAAAGTCATGTCTCTGCTTTTTAATATGCTGTCTAGGTTGGTCATAACTTACCTTCCAAGGAGTAAGCGTCTTTTAATTTCATGGCTGCAATCACCATTAGCAGTGATTTTGGAGCCCAGAAAAATTATGTCAGCCACTGTTTCCACTGTTTCCCATCTATCTGCCATGAAGTGCTGGGACCGGATGTATCTTGAGTTTTGCTAAAAATAATTTTTATAGTCATATCTGTGTTGGCACAGATACCAGAAACCACAACATTGGTAATCCTTGGCAGGGTATTTGGATTTGTGGCAATAGTGTGCTGTACTGCCTGCCAATGGGCCCTTTGTTCACTGAAATCTTCTATTTAATCCATGTTGTCCTTATCAGAAAAGTTCCACTTGTGACAAAAAAGAAGTTTTGTACTTTTATATTCCTTTTTGCTTGATGACAATATTTCTTTGTGCTTCCCTGGTGGCTCATTGATAAAGAATCTACCTGCCAATGCAGGAGACACAGGTTCAATCCCTGGGTTGAGAAGAACCCCTGGAGAAGGAAAGGGCAACCCATTCCATAATTCTTGTCTGGGAAATCCCACTGACAGATGAGCTTGGAGGGCTACAATCCAGATCAGTCACAAAACAGTCAGACATAGTTTAGTGACTAAGCAGCAGCAGCTAACATTTCTTTATTCTTTCACAAAAATATGCATTATATATTTTTTATGCAAAATATGTATATAAAGATTGCTTTTACAACAGAATTTAAAGTGCTATCATAAGGTGCGAAATCTGCACATTGTTTTGATGCTGCTGAAATTGAGGACTATGTTTTGGTTTGCCAGCACCTCTCCATGTGGCATAACTAAGCTCCCATGTAGTTCAGGCATCACAGCACTGGTACAAGCTGCTTTGTTGCCCTTGAGCTTCCTCTCTCAGGTTATTCTTTCTCCTTGAATCTCACTTCCTTTCCCTAGTATCTTTCCTTCTTGGCAGAGGATTGACTCAAAGCATGACATAGAGGAAAGACTGGTGGTGAGTGTCAGGAGATGTGTCACTAGCTTTGAGTTATGTAATCAAATCATTATTTAACTTTTCACACAGCAATTTGCCTCTCAGGGTCTTAGTTTCTCCATCTGTCTATTGAAGACAAAGGGTCCAGTAATCTCTATAGCCCTTTCAGTCTGAAAAGCTACAATTCTGTGAGCAGTAAGAAACCCATCCAAGCGCACCTTTTAGGCCTATGGCCCTAAGAGGAGAGCCAAAATAAAGACTAGGCCATTGCTATGTTTGACATGTTTACATTTTATTAGCTGCCTCTTGAGGAAGGAAATACATTTAAAACTTCAAAATAATGACTGAATCTTGACTGAAATAATTTCAGAACACAGTGTGAGAATTTTAGATCTCTTTCTAAAGTCTTCAGTTGAAAGATAAGAATTGTCTGGCATATTACCAGTGGTCATGAACTTAGTTTGGAAGATATGTTAATTTTACTATTGAACAACCTGAACTCTCATTCAAAGAATGAATGCACAGAAAGATGGTTGAGTCTATATTTAAAAGCAATTTTGGAGGCAGCTAAGATGTTATATGAAGCTTCACTCCTTCTAGGCCACTAGATAATGTATATCCCCATACAAATTCTATTTCTCAAGTAATTCTTACTTTCCATTCCATTTGTGAAGCAAAGGGGGAAATTTTTCAATATGTCTACTAAAAAGTATGATAGAATATCCTGTTCATATAGAGATGGTAGTGTTTTTAGCAGCCAAGCTAATAAGTGCTATGAATTAAAGGCTTTTTTTGATTGATCAGAGCCTTTTTACCTTTTCACCAAAACCACCACAGTAAATAAAGCAACAATACTGGGTCAAGCTATACAAGTGGCACAAACACCTACTTTAACAATGGAACTGACTGCTGGGGACCAACCACTCCTTTAATTACATCTCAGAAGTATACATAATGAGAAAAGAGCCAACAACCCTGCCTGAGTCGCTAATGTGGACTGGCTCAGGACCAAGTCCTTTATGACAGTTCTTTCTTCTTTCATCTTCCCTCAGTGTGATGCTATTATATAAGTTTACTCTGCTTTTGCTTTCTTTCTTATCCCCTTTCATGTCCTCAGATAAATTTCTTACTCCTGCCCTTACTGTTCTCAACCAATAATATTTTCCAAGTTGAAACACTTTCCCCTTCTACAGTCTGTTCAACAACTGAAAACACTCAGGGTCCATGTCTATACCACTCATTTATCTATTATTAATTTATCCATTTATCCAATATATTGATCTATGATGTCTCTGCCACTGGTGATACACAAAGACTATAAAAGATACAGCCTATAATCAAGCGGACCTCACAAATCACTGGGAAGAAAAATCTAATAGGAGGATACATTATGATAGAATACATAAAATTTCCCAGGACATCAGAGGAGAGAAAGGCTATCATTCTTCAAAGAGTTGGCATAAACTTTGCTAAGAGGGTACATGATACACTGATTTGAATTATTTATTACATAACATTCAAGAAAGTAATAACCTTATCTTAAAGGTCATTATATCTTCTTAATAGTGCCTTGTAAATAATGGATATATTGTGGGTGCTCAATAAACACACATATTTTACCTATGCATCATGGCATCATGACAGAGACATAGCTGGTTTTTGTAGCCTTGACCTTGCTCTCTCAGGCTGTTCTTTCTTCTCATATCTCTTCTCTTTTCACAGAGATTTTTTTTTTTTTTTCTGGCAAAATCTACCAACATGTGGCACAGAGGAAAAAACTGGTGAGTTCAATTACTTAAGTCAGATGCGTAGACAACTTGGTCAAGGCTAGAGTTCATATTTGTGATTTCAGTGTTTGTCTCTTATTTTAACTCCCATACATGATTGGAGGTAGTACTTCTGATACTAGCTGGCTATTTTGCAAAGGTATCTACTTGTTTTAAAGAGATTTCAGAGGTCTCATCTTCAACTATGAAAATAATCTATCTCCGTGTCCTGTAAGTGCATGGTTTCCCAATCTTTACATTTCTGTACATTTATTTACATATATTTATTGAATAGTTGCTACTTGCACAAGAGTTGGAGATAAAGAACTGAAGTGTCCTCATCTCAATTAGAACAACGTTTTCTTCTCCCCTTTCTCTCTTTTCAAGGGTTAGCCCATCCTGCTTACCTCTGTAACACTGCTAATCCAATTTTTAGTAGGGTAATTACTTTTGGGTGTACCTTCTCTAAATAAACTGTCCATTCACTGAATACAGGCCTGGCACTGGGCCTAACTCTGAATGATTATTTTACATTTGAGGAAACATATCCAATGAAGTTAAACAAAGTAGCGAAGATCCCAAGGATGTTAACTGTGATTTTCCTTCTTATAGGCTTCAGAGGCAGAGAACAATAGATAACAGATTTACTCAGAATAGTTTTCAGTTCAGTTCAGTTCAGTCGCTTAGTCATGTCCAACTCTTTGCGACCCCGTGAATCACAGCACGCCAGGCCTCCCTGTCCATCACCAACTGCTGGAGTCTACCCAAACCCATGTCCATTGAGTCGGTGACGCCATCTAACCATCTCATCCTCTGTCGTCCCCTTCTCCTCCCACCCTCAATCTTTACCAGCATCAGGGTCTTTTCAAATGAGTCAGCTCTTCGCATCAGGTGGCCAAAATATTGGAGTTTCAGCTTCAACATCATACCTTCCAATGAACACCCAGGACTGATCTCCTTTAGGATGGGTGGTTGGATCTCCTTGCAGTCCAAGGGACTCTCAAGAGTCTTCTCCAACACCACAGTTCAAAAGCATCAATTCTTCGGCACTCACCTTTATTTATAGTCCAACTCTCACATCCATACATGACCACTGGAAAAACCAGAGCCTTGACTAGACAGACCTTTGTTGGCAAAGTAATGTCTCAGCTTTTTAATATGCTGTCTAGGTTGGTCATAACTTTCCTTCCAAGGAGTAAGCGTCTTTTAATTTCATGGCTGCAATCACCATCTGCAGTGATTTTAGAGCCCAGAAAAATAAAGTCAGCCATTGTTTCCACTGTTTCCCCATCTATCTGCCATGAAGTGATGGGACCGGATGCCATGATCTTAGTTTTCTGAATGTTGAGCTTTAAGCCAACTTTTTCATTCTCCACTTTCAGTTTCATCAAGAGGCTCTTTAGTTCTTCTTCACTTTCTGCCATACGGGTGCTGTCATCTGCATATCTGAGGTTATTGATATTTCTCCCGGCAATCTTGATTCCAGCTTGCGCTTCATCCAGCCCAGCATTTCTCATGATGTACTCTGTATATAAGTTAAATAAGCAGGCTAAGAATATACAGCCTCGACATACTCCTTTCCCTATTTGGAACCAGTCTGTTATTCCATGTCCAGTTCTAACTGTTGCTTCCTGACCTGCATACAGATTTCTCAAGGGGCAGGTCAGGTAGTCTGGTATTCCCATCTCTTTCAGGATTTTCCACAGTTTATTGTGATCTACACAGTCAAAGGCTTTGGCATAGTCAATAAAGCAGAAATGGATGTTCTTCTGGAACTCTCTTGCTTTTTCGATGATCCAGCAGATGTTGGCAATTTGATCTCTGGTTCGTTTGCCTTTTCTAAACCAGCTTGAACATCTGGAAGTTCACGGTTCACGTATTGCTGAAGCCTGGCTTGGAGAATTTTAAGCATTACTCTACTAGCGTGTGAGATGAGTGCAATTTTGTGGTAGTTTGAGCATTTTTTTGTGCCAAGGATCAGTCCAATGAAAACTGAGCACAGGTCAGGTATCCAGCAGATTTTCCGGCAGGTTATGAAGGGGATTCCTCAGCACGTTTTTCCCACTGCTTTTTCTTCCCATCCTTCAGGTCCTCTCTCCATCTATGCCACTGCTTACAAAGAATTGGGCAGGTCATCATCTCCATTTCTGAAAGTTGTGCTTGAAACCGTTTATCTAAGATTGGTACTCAAATCCACATGGCAGGGACTCCGTGGTATGCTTAGTCACTCAGTCCTATCCACCTAGGACTTGAGCCCAGCCAAAATCCACGGTGCGTGGTTTTAGGACCTAATGAAGCCCAGGCTCTTGATGCCTTATTGCAAAAAAATTCAGTGAGAGACACAGTGAGAGGTAAGAGGTGGATTTGTTCGGATTTAGAGAGAAGCACCCTCGACAAGGTGTGGGCCATCACAGAGGGTGAGTGCTGGTGTGGTTAGTTTTCAAGAATTGGGTGATTTTGTATGCTAATGAGTGGGAGGATCATTCCAACAATTGGGGAACCACCCGCTCCTTGGTCTTTTGACACTGCCTTGGAACTGTCCTGGTGCCTCTGGGTATGTCATCTAACTTGCATATCGAAAATCAAGGGTTAGTTGAATTTGACTCGTCTGTCTTCTTGGACCCATTTTATTTTAATCGGTTTATATTATGCCCTTGGGCTATGTCATTCTTTCAAAAGTTGTGGCCTGCCCCCTTCCCTCCTGTTTCATGCTCTTTTCTTGAGCCCTGTCTGAGCCCATAATGTTGCCTCTATAGTCTTCTGGAGGGACAACCAGAAAATAGCTGGCTCTTGGGAGGGAAATACTTTATAATAATCAATCCCTCTAGATATTCAGGCCTTCATCTTCCATGTTTCTTGCAACATGTGCAACAACAATATCTCTCAGTGGACCCGCTAGGGTGGGTGACAGGCACACAATGCCTGCTAGAGGTACATCTGTTGGTGGCATCCCTTCAAGGGCAATTGGACTTCCAGGAATAATGTTTGCCATTTGGGGATTTAGCCCTGCAGGCCGTTTGGGCCCAAATCCTTGTCACCCTTCTCCTAAAGTTATAAACATACCCTCGGATCAAATCTCCACTCCACTTTTATGGAACATCTGGCTTGCTGCCTCTTATCAATTTTTTCTTAAGCCACTTACTAACTCCTACAACTAGGACCCTGCCCCCTTGTAGGCAATATCACTCCACCCCGCTTATTATTAAAATACTCTTAATGCCCCTAACAGGACTAGATAAACTGCTCCTTTGTCATTACTTCTGTTATTACTTAAAGTAGGTCTATGACAATGAAATGTTTACCACTGGAGACACCCTCAACTGCTCTTATGGAGAACTAGGGGAGGAAATCAGTGACTTATATTCCCTCAGAACAATAAGAGGATAAAGCTATGGCTCTTTCGCCAGTTTCCCAGTCTCAGGGCACAGGCTTGGAGTGCTTTACATCATGATATCTATTCCCATCTGTGGTGGATAAACCACCAATGAGTTAAGATTACAACCTGGCAATCCTACCCAGCACTGGTCACACTGGAGACCTTGGGGATGCCCAACTCCAGTCCGGGGGTCCCAGGAGGTTGACCTGCCTTGACCTGCTTAAGGATCTGGTCCTTGGAAGGTTGTCATGCCTCAATGTGCTTGGGGATCCGCCAGTCCAGGGGACCCAGGAGGTCAACATGCCTCGACCTGCCCTGGGACCCAATTCTCAGGAGGCTGAAATGCCTCGACCTGCCTGAGGATCTGGTCCTCAGAAGGTTGTCACACCTTAACCTACTCGGGGATCTGCCAGTCCAGGGGACCCAGAGGTTGACATGCCTCAGTCTGGCCAGGGACCCAATTCTCAGGAGGCCGACCTGCCTCAATCTGTCTGGCAATCTCCAGGAGGCTGTCACAGCTCAGCCTGCCTGGGGATCTGTACCCTGACCCGGGGATGCCTGGTTCTCAGGTTGCAACAGTACTGGGTAGGATAAGCTTCAGAAAGACTCACCCCTAAGGAAGTCCACCGATAAAAATAGAAGGAGGCCTATTAGTCTTTTTTCTTTTCCTCCCTATCAACACTGTTTTTCAGATGGGAAATAACCAATCCACTTCACAACAGATGCCCGTAAGATGCATCCTTGATAAAAGGAAGCTGTTTGATCCTCTAAGGAGAAGTTGCTTAAAATTATTTTGTGCCACTGTGTGGCCACGGTATCCTCTGGGGGATGGGAGTTTAAATTACAATACCATCCTGCAGCTAGGCTTATTCTGCAAAAGACTAGGGAAATGGGCAGAGATCCCTTATGTCCAAATTTTCTTCTGACTAAGAGATACGAAGGAACTCTGTCTTAAGTATGGGATTGTATGCCCTAAAAGTGAGCCTACTAGGTGAATCACCATTCTTAGGTACAGGGAACCAAGAGAAGGAACCCCTCTGTGAAGGCTCAACTCCAATGGCTCCCAAGTTGCCTGGTTCTCCTTCCTTGTATCCAAACGTGCCCCCATATCTGGGAGCACCCACTCCACAGAAGCCAACTCGAGTATGTCCCTTAGTTGAAACTGGAGGAGAATTCGGACCAACCTGGGTCCATAAGCCCTTCTCCCTCGTAGAACTGCTGCTGCTGCTGCTGCTAAGTCGCTTCAGTCGTGTCCGACTCTGTGCAACCCCATAGACGGCAGCCCACCAGGCTCCCCCGTCCCTGGGATTCTCCAGGCAAGAACAGTGGAGTGGGTTGCCACTTCCTTATCCATTGCATGAAAGCGAAAAGTGAAAGTGAAGTCGCTCAGTCGTGTCCGACTCTTAGCGACCCCATGGACTGCAGCCCACCAGGCTCCTCTGTCCATGGGATTTTCCAGGCAAGAGTACTGGAGTGGAGTGCCATTGCCTTCTCTGCTCTTAGAACTAAGACAGATCAAACAAGACCTGGGAAGCTATACAGACGACCCAGGCAAATATATAGATACATTCCAACACATTACCTTGACCTTTGACTTGACGTAGAAGGTCATCATGGTCATATTTAGTCAAACTTTATCTGACCCTGAGTATGTTAGGGTCTTAGAGGAAGCCTGAATGTATGCCACGGGGCTTCACATGTCAAGCGATAAATACCCAGTGGGGGAAAACTGTGGTCCCCTCCTCAGATCCTAATGAGAATTATAATGACCCTGAGCACATCTGGGAAAGGGATCATTTTCTGATCTATATAAAGGCAAGACTAAAAGCAGCCTAGCAAAAAGTAATCAGCTAAGCCCTGGTCTCAGCAATAACTCAGGAGCCCAATGAGAACCCCACTGACTTTCTGGAAAGGCTAAAAGAGGCCCTCCAAAAGTTTACCAATCTGGACTTAGACTCTTATATGGGAAGGTGATTTTAAAGGACAAATTCCTGTCCCAATGTGCATCAGACATCAAGATAAAGTCACAACAGCTACAGCAGCAGGACCTTGCTACCTCTTTAGATGAGATAGTCCAGACAGCCACCAATATCTTTTATAACAGAACAAAAGAGGGAGGCCAAGGCTCAGGAAAGGGAGAAAAGGAAAGAGACAAGGCATGCCCATATGCTGGCCGCCCTCCAGGGAAGCCTTATGGCAAACCCCAAGTTCATAAAGGACAAGGCAGGAGGCAAATGCCTGATCTGTAGACAGGCAGGACATTGGGCCAAAGAGTGTCCAAGTCATGACATGTCTCCTAAAATGGCTTGCTACAAATGTCATCGGTCGGGACACTGGGCAGTACTCTGACCTCGGGACCCAAGAGCCTCAAGGTCAAGCATCAAGTCTTCCCTCACGATGGTTCAACAGGCCTGAAGTGGCCCACTCCAGCCAGCCTGCTTGTCATAGATAATCATCACAGGGCTGGAGCCAAGAGTACAACTGGATGTGGCAGGTAGGTCCGAGAATTTCTTGGTTGCACAAAGGCTACCTACTCTGTCCTGACCTCCTATTCCAGAGCCTTCTCCTCCGAAACCTATACCATTTTGGGTGCTACAGGGAAAACTAAATCTTGCAGCTATTGAAGTCCTGATAGAAGATGCTTCAAAACTCTCTTTTGGGGGCAAACTAACTATTTTTGCCAGCCACCAAGTGAAACAACTCCTGACTGGGAGAGGTCATTTATGGATGTCTGATCAAAGGATCCTCGGATATCAAGTAGTGCTGATGGAAAATCCAGGTCTTACTACATCCCCTTGTGAGGTTCTTAACCCAGCCACCCTCCTGCCTACCTCAGTGCTCTCTCCCCTTTCACTCTTGCCTAGAAACTTTGGACCACTGGACAAAACCCTGAGATGGATTGTCAGAAGAACCTCTGACCAATCCTGAGGAAATCTGGTACACTGATAGAAGCAGCTTTGTCTTGGATGGAAAAAGAAGAGCCAGATATGCAGTAATCTCCAATTTTGAGATCACAGAGGCTAAACATTTGCCACCAGGTACTTCAGCTCAATTAGCTGAGCTCATGGCCCTGACTTGAGCTTTAGAACCGGGAAAAGGAAAAAGAGTAGCCATTTACACTGACTCCAAGTATGCCTTTCTGGTGCTACATGCACATGCTGCTATTTGGAAAGAAAGAAGCCACTTGACCATCCACAGGTCCCTAATCAGATATGGTGATCAAATCCTTAGGCTCTTGGAGGCAGTCCCTCTGCCCGCTGAGGTTTCAGTCTCCCATTGTAAAGGACACCAAAAAGGGAGCAGGGAAGTGGCACGAGGGAACCAAAAAGCTAATCAGGCATCTAAGAGAGCAGCATTACAGAACAATGACCTAATAGGGGTTGCCACCTTAGTTCACAGACTAATTTGCCAGAAACTCCTTCATATACTGAAGGTGAGACTCTTAAAACTAAGAGTGAGGGTTTTCAAGAAGATATATGGGGTGGTTCTAAAAAGAGGGACTCCTTTTTCTGCCTGGGAACCTCCAATGGAAATTAGTTAACTCCTTACATGCCACCACTCATTTAGGGCAGAAGGCCCTCCCCTCCAAAGATTACTAGAAAGATCCTTCAGAAGAACAGGCCTCCAAACAACTATAAGGCAAGTGGTCTCCTCTTATCCCACTCGCCAATTAAACAACCCCCAAGGAGCTCAAAGACCCCAGCTGGCCCAGCCTGTCCAACAACATGGGACCTACCCAGGAGAGGACTGGTAGATGGACTTCACCCAGATGCTAGTTTCTCAAGGGTAGAAATATCTATTAGTCATGATAGTTACATTCACAGGATGGATTGAAAGGTTTCCCACCCAGACTGAGAAGGCTGAGGAGGTGGTAAAAAAAACTGCTCCATGAAATCATTCTGAGATTTGGTCTGCCCAGGTCATTACAAAGTGACAATGGGACATCATTTACTTCTAAGGTCACCCAAGGAGTCTCTAAAGCATTGGGCATTACTTATTATCTCCCTTGTGCCTGGAGGCCTCAGTCTTCAGGAAAAGTAGAAAGAGCCAACCAATTCTTAAAATCAGTAATAAAAAAGATAACCCAGGAGAACTCCCTCAGATGGAAGGAGGCTTTACCAAGAACTCTCCTCTACACCCTTATTGCCCCTAAGGAACCAGGGTGGCCTCAGTCTTTATGAGATGCTATATTGGAAAACTTTTGTTTATGTCAATGACCTATTCCTAGATCCAGAGGCTCGGGCCCTCTGGTCTTATACCATGGCCACTGGGCAATTCCAACAGGATATATGCTTGTGGGTTGTCAACCAGGACCCAAAAGATTCTAGAGAGTCACCATTATATGCTCCAAGGACTCAAGTCCTAATTAAAGTCTGGAAAGATGGGTTCCCAAAGGCTCAACTCCAGCCCACATGGAAGGGCCCCTGCCCTGTAATACTTTTTACCCCCACAGCAGTCACGGTACCAGGACATGACTTCTGGATTCACTACTCATGAGTCAAGCCATGGAAGAAAACAAAAGAGGACACAATACACCTGTGAGTCCCTGGGAGATCTCAGATACCTATTCAGAACTACAAATGAGTGCCATTTTAATGAACACCCCCAAAATTAACTTTCTGGGGGTAAGATTTCTCAGGATAGCTCTAAAGAGCCAACAAAGCTTGGCAGGGGTTGTACTCTAAAAAAGACAGGAGATAGATCTCCTGATCTCTGAATAAGGAGGGACTTGAGCCATCTTGAATGAGATATGTTGTTTCTGGGTAAATACCTCCAGCTAAGTTAAAGAAAGTCTCACAGTCCTTAAGAAAAACATTCCAGATCCTCCAAGATCTCAAAGAACGAGCTAGAGAGTTCTCAGGGTGGCGACAATCTGTCTTTGGGGGATCCTTCTCCTGGTGAGGGGGAATTTGGAGTTGGCTAATGCCCCTACTAATCCTTGTTATCACCATATTGATTCAGCTTATGATTGCTCCATGTATTATCAATTGTCTAACCCATTTTGTCTCTGCCCAGGTCAACAAGTTACGACATGCAGTGCCAGTTCAACAAAGATATAAAAACTACAGCCAGCCATGGAAAATATCACTCACCCTTGGACATCACTATAAGGACTCAGAGGCTTGAGACTAGCAAGAGGAGGAGGCCCAATGCCCCTCACCACCTCAGTTCAGCAAGAAGTAGCCAGAGAGACCTCGACACCCCTTATTCCCAAAGAATTGGGCCTCCCATCTCTTGAGGGGGTAATGTTAGGTAGTTAGAATAGGAAAAAGGAGTCCAGAATGGCAGTGGCTAAAAAACAAAGAAGGAAAAAGCCCGCAAAAATAGAACAAAGGAAGGTCCGAGGACCGGAGTGAGAACCTCAGGTGAAGCAAACAGCCCTCCTGGCTAGCCCAATTTACATATGGCAAGCTCAAGGGGAGGAGAAAAAAACAGATAAAGAGAGGAACCAAAACTGAGTCTCGCTCTTCTCTTCATGTCTTTTGGTTCAGCCTACCCTCACGCCTCCAGGATGTGTTTTCCTTTGCCTGCCAAATAAAACTGAGCGGCAACAATGAGCTGTAACACTGGTCCATCTGTCGCTTCAAATTTTTGCTGCGGTGAGACAGAACCGAGGAAATTACAAACTCCCCTGACACTACTAACTTGTTCAGTAACTAAATACACCAGCTAATCAGAAAAGTTAAGTTTCTTGACTCAAAGCCCACTGTTATCTTTAATCTCTCTTTAAAAAACTAGGAATATCAATTTGCTTAAAAAAATGATGGAGAGTAAAAGATTTTAGGAAAACTATATCCAAATGTCATTTTAAACTTTTTTAAGCCTTGATTCATGAGTAAAGGAGGAAAAAAAGAAAGGATGAAAAAAGAGTGTGAAGTAGACAAGCAGAGAGCAGGGAAAAGAAAAAGAGAAAGAAGGGAGGGAAGAAAGGAAGAAAGATAGCAATTTTCAAAAGATATCTTTGAGACAGGGTAATCTGAATATGGACTGGGTATTGATATTAAGGAATTATTAGTAATTTTGCTAAGTGTGATAAAGACAAGGTGGCTATTTAAAAAATATCTTTCTATGTAAATTAAGCATACTGAAATATATTAAATATATATTTCATATACACCGAAACATATATGATTAGGTAATAAGCTGCCTGGTCCGATACTGTGATATATAATATATATATATATTTGTTCTTCATTCTGTTTCGGCTACAGAACTTCTAAAACCCTTGCAACTTCCCAAGTATGAGAGCAATAAATATACCTATTGTTATGTTAATGAGGCAACTTTTGGAAAGCACCTAAGTGTGAAGGATTGTTGCCAGAGGAGTCAATCGAGTGATTAGTATTAGATCTTTCAGTTTCACCCCACTGACCTCTGGGGAGGGGAGACGGTCTGAAGGTTGGGTCAATCAACAATGGCAACTGATTTAGTGAGTCAGATGCCTCCATGAAAACCCAAAAGGACAGGGTGAGAGAGCTTATGGGTTTGTCAATGTGTGGAGATACTAAGAGAGTGATACTCCTGGAGAGGACATGGAAGCTCAGCACTTTTCCTATCCCTCGCCTAATGCATCTCTTTCATCTGAGTATTCCTGAGTTACATCTTTTTATAATACAACAACAGTTTAGTAAGTAAATTATTCCCTGAGTTCTGTGAGTCACTTCAGAAAATTAATTGAACCCAAGGAGGAATTGTGGGAACCTACAATTTGTAACAGGTTGGTGGTAAGCACAAGTAATAACCTGAACTTGCAACTGGAGTCTGAAATAATGGCAGGGTGCAGGTATGGCAGTCCTACAGAACTGGACTCTTATAGGATACAATTACCTCCAAGTAGATTGTGTCAGAGCTGAGTTGAATTGTAGAACAACAGTTATTGCTTGGAGATTTGCTTGGATACCAACAACACATTGTAACTGGGTCCAGAAACCTAATGCTTGGTATTTGCTTTAAAATGCTCTAGGAGGAGGGGTGGAGGAAGTAGTGGAGATAGATGAAAGAAACAGCGAAAATGCAAATTATTGTTGAAGATAGGTCAAACGTAGGTCATGAGTACATAAAAGTACATTGTTCCATCTTCTCTGTTTTTTATGTGTGATTAAATTTTCTATAATAAAAAATTTTAAATAAATCAGAGAAAGTCGCATGCCCATATGTTTTGATTCATTTTAACTATGTCTCTTCCATAACTTTTGACTTAAATAAATAAGGAAGCTTTTCTAAAAAATCACCTCTGCATAAACACATTATATCTAACTCATTGTATTATAATTCCTTTATTTTTTAGAGCATAACTTGAAATCTAAAACTAATAAATTTATTCCAAAGCTATTCTTTGCCCTGAGGAAACCAGAGTCCTCAGTTGATGAAATAATTGAGAGTTGTATCTTCCTAAGTATCTCTTGATATAACCGTTAAGTCTCAATTTACCACAATCTTGGGTACCATATCTCTGCATCCATACCTTGAATACCGTATCTCTAAAGAAAGAATCAGAACTTTGTGAAAAACAAAAGCCCTTGGGAAACTACCTTTACAATTGAGAATTGGGAACTGATCAGTTTTAAGATATATTTTATAGGAGGTATCTGAATCTTGTCAGGCTGAACTACTTCAAACTACTTATTAAAAATATGCTGCTATATTTACTGCCATTATGCAGGGGCTTCCCTGGTGGCTCAGTCAGTAAAGAATCTGTCTCTATTGCAGGAGACCCAGATTCGATCCCTGGAATGGGAAAATCCCCTAGAAAAGGAAATGGCAACCTACTCCAGTATTCTTGCCTGCCAAATCCCATGGACAGAGAAGCCTGGTGGGCTATAGTCAATGGGGTTGCAAGAGTTGGATACAACTTAGTGACTAATCCACAACCACATAATGTACAGAGCTTTCACATTTTAATGCCTCTGATCCTGGAGTAAATCCTGCCTAAATTAATACCATCAAGGCTATAGTTGTGACATAGTTGTAAAAAGCTGAATATGCCTACATATGCACAAAAAGAGGGAGAGAAAGAAAGAAAAAGAAAGAAAGAAATTTGCAAAATAGAATCCAGCAGTTTGCAGAAAGTTCTGGAAACAATGGAGCTTGCTCTATTGCTTTTGCTCTCCCCCTCTTTCTTTCTTAAATAAAAGTTACTACAACATCTTCTTGATGAAAAAGACAACAACTATAAAAAAATGAGATACCAATGACCCTAGGAAGAAAAATAATTAGGAAAGTTAGAATTTCAGTATAAAGAAATTTGAGGATAATTCAACTAATTTTCATGCAGTTTTTTTAAAATGTGTATACATGTTTTAATCATAATTTTAAAACTGCCTACATAAATCCAAAAAATCTTTCTTTCAATTAATATAAAGTAAAAATTCTAAGTGATAAGAAAGATTTATGTCATCTATTAACTGATAACACTGTTTTTCTTTCTTAGTAACAGACAAAATAATGGTACATTTTAAAATCAATGAAATAGAGACATAGATGTATAGAACAGTATTTTGGACTCTATGGGAGACGGCGAGAGTGGGATGATATGGGAGAATGTCATTGAAGCATGTAAATTATCATATGTGAAACGAATCGCCAGTCCAGGTTCGATGCATGATACAGGGTACTCAGGGCTGGTGCACCGGGATGACCCAGAGGGATGGGATAGGGAGGGAGGTGGGAGGCGCGTTCTGGAAGGGGCACACAGGTACACCCATGGCGGATTCATGTCAATGCATGGCAAAACAAATACAATATTGTAAAGTAAAAAAATAGATAAATAAATAAATTAAAAAAAATAAAATCAATGAAAAACAGTATCTGAAATGGAATAAAATTTATAAATTTTTAACATTTATGTTGGTTGGATAATGAATAAATTAAAGGATATTATAGATGATCAAAACATGTCCTTAATGTTACAACCTATCTTTAGAGGAATAGTCAGTATTATACATCACCATTCCCTATAACTGGAGACAAAGAAAAAACTGGTAGCACATGAGGCTGGTCAACGTGGACATCTCTGACTATTCATATACAGTTGCTCTAAATTTATTCAGTACTCCCAATTTTAAAAGATTGGATAAATCCAGGTTATCTTGAGAACCACAATCAGTTTAGAGGGAGATCATTTCAGATCATTATGCTGAAAGACTGCAACAATATGGAACTGTCCAATATGAAAGCTGTGATTGCTGCCATCTTGGAATGAGGACATCAGTTATCATTTCCAATGCTCTGTGGTTGGTCCTGCTACAGGGAAAGAGGATAGACTAGAATTATGACTTACTGATCTCCTTTCAATTTTATGGTTCTATGTTTCTAAATAAAATCTTGCGAACCTGTAAGTCATAAATATAAAAGATGCATTCTTCAATTAGACACCCACTTCTAGATTCATTAGCCACAGCAATGGATAAGAAAAGGCAAAGTTCCAAAACCATGAAATAATATGTTATCAAATAGTCATATAAATAATTCTTTATCTCATTTTATTCTGTATTAACTTTGGCATGAAATTAAGGAAAATTTATTAACAATGTCACTCCAACTCCATTCCTAGAGAAATAAGTAATTTAGCTTCCCTCAGATATTTACCATTAGGCAAATGGACTACTATATTCCTAACTGATTTTATTTTTGTTGGTTCTTCACTGTCTTAGAGCATAAGTGAGTTTTATGGTAATTTTTTAAATATTAAAATGAATGAGAATTTTTATATCTCCTTCACTAAACAACTCTTCTTCTTTCTTTTGCATTTTTGTTAGATTACCCTCCATGAAGAGGGAAAATGGATACTGAGCTTCCTAGAATACTCAGTTTTTGACATCATGACAATTTTGTTTAACCCATACAACTTTAAGAACAGAAGAAAAAGATCCATTAGAAAACAAAAGACTATTAGAAAAAGAAAATGTAAGGAAGAAGAGAAAAGGGGAAGGAAAGAGAATGTATGCTTTTCTTTTATTTACCAGCAATTGGGTAAGTAAGGCAAAATCTGAAATTTGTCATAGCTTTGGCTTTGAATTCTCTGAATTTATCACATGGCTGTATTTACTCAAATGGCAAAAGACAACTTTCTGTCATGTTTACAAGTTAGCTTTGCTTTTCTAGCTGAAGCCATCTTTGAGGATTCATATAATATATAAAGAGTGAACCATTAACAAGAAGATTTAGAGTATTTGAATGATAGATTAAATGTCAACTTATTTCCCTAATCATATTAGGCATGTTATTCCTTGTTAAACAAAATTTTCTCTAGTTTTAAAAATACTTTTTTAATATTATTAGAGCAGCAAATGCAAACCTTAGAAAGATTATTTGATTATTATGCTAGAAAACTGATGACATGAAAAATAAATTTGAGTAAAAGATTCAAAATAATTCTAGTATTCTCTGGTAGCATAGCAAATTTTAAAAAGGTTCCCCTTTGAATAAGATGTCCACCTCTATGTACCTAAAGATCTACTGCAGAGAGTTAATTGGTGGCCCATATTGGCCCGGGAGGGTATATTATAGTTACATCAATGCACAGTGGGATGTCCCAGTAAAAACTAAATATAAGTCAGCTTTGATTCCTTTGCTCAGAACCATCTAACCTAATTTTAGATAGCCTGGATCTTCCTCTGAGCAACTTTGTGGAAAGCATGCTCTGAGTCTATTGCCCTGGAAAGCAGGGCAAAATATACATCAGTTGACCTTTAAATAACTGCATTTTGACATAATATAAAAGAGGAAAGGATTGCACACATTCACAAATACACACAAATATACACCTCTGCCTTTTCTAAGAAAATTAAAATGCTATAATATCTACTGGATATTGCTTTAAAAATAAAACCAATACCATTAAAATCAGACTATTACAAAATCAGGCAACAACTCAAGAGTGTGGAGCATTCTTAGTGATGCCCCCACTCCCACAAGTACTTAGCTACTGTAAACTCCACAAAATTTCTACTCCACTTTCTAACCACATTGATTCTTAAGTATTTTTGTTTGAAATTCACTTTTTCAATTCCAGCATTACTCATCTGTTCTGTGAGCCATGTGGAAGTGAAGAAAACAAACAGAGCACTAAACATTTCAGACAGGGCAATTAAACATGGTTTCTCTAGACACAAATTACAGCATCAGCATTTGCAGCTCAAGACACCACTGATGAATCAGCCTAAAATAAAATCTTCAGTGGAGCTGATACTTTATTTTGCACATACCCTACCAAGATTACATCATCATGGCTAGATCCATGACCTAGTAATATTTTGTTAAGAATTCCAAAGTTCAGGCATTTTTATTGAAATAATGAAAACAGAGGATGCCAGACCCTACCCTGGGGGTTGAAAATTTCTGTTGCATTTTTCCTTTTCAGCACATAAAAATAATAGCAACATCAACTGTGGATCTGTAGAAATCAATGTCACGGATTCAGGTTAGGAGAAAAATGAAAGTGAAAGTGTAAGTCACTCAGTCGTGTCCGACTCTTTGCGACCCCATGGACTATACAGTCCATGGAATTCTCTAGGCCAGAATACTGGAGTGGGTAGCCTTTCCCTTCTCCAGGGGATCTTCCCAACCCAGGGATCGAACCCAGGCCTCCCTCATTGCAGGCGGATTCTTTACCAGCTGAGACACAAGGGAAGCCCAAGAATACTGGAGTGGGTAGCCTATCCCTTCTCCAGCAGATCTTCCTGACTCAGCAATCCAACCAGGATCTCCTGTATTGCAGGCAGATTCTTTACCAACTGAGCTATCAGGGAAGCCCCTGGTTAGGAGAAAGTATCTATATAAATAAAGGGATGTGTTGTTTACTATTCATGATCTCAAAAAGAGCTGTATGAATATGTGAAAAAATCAAACATATTATGCATAAAAGCAAATAAAATTATAGCAAAGAATAAAATGTAACAACACAAGTTAGAAAAACAAAAATATTCCTTAGGATACCATGAAATGTGTTAGCAATTTGAAGATGCAGAAAGAAAGTAAATGTCACAGTTCTATCACAATAAATCTGGTTGACATTATTACTGAAATAACAGTTGACATATAAGCAGATGATTCTATTTTGTTCATCACAGATCCCTACTCTGGTGCTTGTCTTATATTAAGCAGGCAACAAATATTTATTGAATGAATCCAATACACTATGTGGTCTTTACAAGAAACCTTCAGTATTATTGTTTCCATTTTATTTTTATGATTTCTATTTTACAATTTAATACTGTTATTAGCATTCTACAAATGAGAAATCAGAGTGTGAAATGCTCTATTCTATCCTGACTCCAAATCTGAGCACTAGCCACTCCATGGGTGCCTGTCATTTACCTCCACAAGGATTAAATCATGTGGTACTGCAGCTGCTGACTTTCAACACCCCCTTGAAAGGAGTTGAGGGTAGAGGGCAGAAATGAGGCACTCTATGCTCTGGGAAAGGACAGGTCTTCAGATAGTTAGATATTTTCAGGAGTTAATTTTATGAGCCCAATTCTTTTATCTCCATATCTAGAAAAGCACTAAAATCCTTCAAGGTGATGACTGTTTCTCATGAAAGCTTCATGAGACTAGCAGAAAGCTTCTCAAGACTAGCAGAAAGCTTCTGGAAAAATATGTGCTTGATTGAATGTACTCTCCCTTCACCAAAATCACATATATACTGTCCTTTCCTCCAACCTCTTTGGAGTAGTTTCTTAGAGCTATCTGAGGTGCTATCTACTATGCTGCAGTCCTCATTTTGCTTCAAATAAAACTTAATTCACAACTTTCTCAAGTTGTGTGTTTTTTAGGTCACCATTTCCATCTCTTGTTAAAACCAGATTTCCTATATGAAACAGTATGTGAAAAGAAGGGTCAATAAATATTAGAGATCACTATGAGTTGGGCTGGTAACCAAAATTTCATGAAGGACACAGATAGCTAAAAATCATAACGCAGCTAAGATTAAAAAAAAAAAAAAAACAGAGGGAGATGATATCTAAAGGTAGCCTGAGCAAAGAAGGCACAAAGGCACAATTGACATTGAAGGTCAGCTAATGGGCAGCTCTGGCTGCTGCATAGGGTGGCCTGTGTGGATGGGATTCCCTGGAGCTGGCACATTAAGTACTCAAAGCACTGTGGAGAAATGCAACAGTCAGAAGTCATTAATATGTTAGAGGGCCAGAAATACTAAAGGTCTGGAAGCTTTTCGAACCACAGATTAGAAATAAACCAGAGGCAAAGGGTGCCAGGTAAATCATCTTTAAGAGAAATTGTGATATTAAGGGCTATGTAGGGTTTAGTACCAATCATCCAGGAGATATGTGAGGCTACAAAAATCTAGAAGAAAATTACCTTACGGCCAGATGAATTGAGTCAAATAATTTAGAAGGAAGACATTTCAAAAACAAAGGCTTTCAAAGGTAGAGTTGTGGGAATGGTGTAAATTAAAAGAGTATATTTCAGTAACAAGGAAAACAAGTCAGAAGCCCTGTGTGAATTGGACTCAACCATCTTGAGTGTTACATACATTAAATCTGTTTTGTGGCATTATGTTTCACATGGCAGCCTTAGTTGTTTACTTCATAACAAAGACTTTCAGCACAGCAGTGAACCTCATACTGAAGAACCATTTTCTGATCTGGGTGTATGTAGACCTGCAAATACATGTGGGCAAAAATTGTTGCTAAAAGCAAAGGAAAATGCATTTGTGGGTAAAAGGAACTTTTGTAACAAATGGTTCTGATTAGGTCACAAAAATGGGTACTGAGAGACAGTTAGAAAAGTATCTTGAAGACAGACTATAAAAACTTAGAATGTTTGATTAAGAATCTGGATATTTTATTCTAGGAAATAAGAGGCAATGAAGATTTTGAGTTGGCTAGTACTCTTATAAGAGCACCACTTTCAGGAAAACGAATATGGCAGCAGTATGACCCATAAATCAAAGATAAAAGCAAAAGATATCAGTTAGGAAGCTACTGTAACAATTCAGAGGAAAGGAAAATAAGATGCAAATTATACCCTTGCCTGTAAGAATTCAGAGAATTCTGGAATATTGCAAAATGGGGAATGATAGTGGGTTTAAAAACCCATAAGAGAAATTCTAATAAAAATGATGAGTCCGTATCTAGAAAGAGTGTTGAAGAAAAGATGCACAAATGCACAAATATACACAGATCATACTTTATGTACATTGGCAAAGGTATTGCCTTATAGACATAGCAAGCATATCAATTTTTTCACTTTAGATATAAATTTCAAAGCTGTGATATGTATAAGGCTCTATTATTCAAACTATATGCATTCTATATAGCAGATGCTTTGTTAAGCTTTTTTGATAAGTCTAAGAGACAGTCTTGTATAATAATGCTGAATATGCAGAATCAGATTTTATTTGAGAAAATACATCAAAGTAAATTTAGATATTTAAATTTTCTATTAAAAACTGAACTTCAGCCAACACAAACATATTTAAATAACCCATAATGTATTAATAAATATCATTTTGTGATAATGATGACACTGAACCATCACCAGGTAGACTGTTTTTCAAGGGATGATGTGGATTTGCACTTAATCCCCCGTGCTGCTCATCAGCACATATATGCTCAGAGAAAGGTCCCAGGAAGAGTACCTCTACACTCCAGAGCTAACTGGCCCACCTTGAAATCAAACTCTTCATTCTGGCCTCATTAGTGCAAGCTCTTCTCAACTGGCTTCCCACCCAGCTGGATTTCTAAACCTGAAGTTAAGATTTTCTTTCATTTTTTTTCCCATTTTGGTTGAATGAAATGTATTAATTTATTAAACTTGCTGGAAAGTACAATCACCAGATATTTTCACCCCAAAATACTAAATAATTAATTAGTAAAAAATACTAGTTAAATAATTAGTATAGGTTAAAATTAACTCTAAAATAGATAATTTATACAACTAGAACTGAGGGTGATATCACATTCAGATTAAAGAAAGACAATTCATCATAGCTTTATTTTGATACCTGAACAAATAACAGTATTTGGGTTGTTCCTGACTCTGATGAAAACCTATTTTAATTCCAAACTACACAAACTAAAACAATACTTCCACATAAGATTTTGAGCACAGAACGTCTAATATCTTTAAATTCTATCCCACCACTGGTATTCTGTCAGACACCTACAATATGATAAATTAAAAATGAATGTGTTTATCTCGACTCTGAAATTACATATTTTATTGTAATTTGGGGGATTTGAGGTCTTATCTGTCAGTTGATGCTATTACTATTGCTTTTGTTCTAATGAACAAAAAGTAACAAACATTTATGAATAGACAAATTCACTTTTCACTGATGCAAAGCTGTGAACCAGTGAGAATAATTTTTCACAGATAAAGTTACATATTAGATTACACACCAAACTTGAGACTTTGAAAAACTTTAATCACATAGAATAGACAATTCTATCTTGACAGTTCTACTCTGCTTTTAAAATATTTTCATTAGCAATGATGAAATAATTAAAATCATGGAAGAATCAACTAATGTATCTCATTGGAACATTATATTATTATCAACAGTGTCAGAATTTGGTCTAATATGAAAATCTAGATGAACGTTTGTGTCATCTTGCTTCTTTTCTGCCTATCACATTGTCTGCTTGTATAAGTGGTTCTATTTATTGCATTACAGTAGTGCCCACTCATATGGCAGGCCCTAATCTGAAGAATATGACATTAAAAAAAAGAACAGTATAGCCATATGCAATTGAGTGTCAACAGATAAAACAGACATGTTTTAATGTCTAATAAGTAGGTATATCATTTATACATTTTCAATATGATGGTTTCTAATTTCTTGCTTCTATACTAGTGTTCCTATATTCTTGTATTTCTTTCTAATTGAATTCACAGAGCCTTGACAGAGATTCAAACAAATGGGAACGTTTTGTTGTTCTAAGACCTGGCCCGTTTGTTTCCATTGCAATAAACAAGCCAGCTGTGCTCAAACACACCATCTGAAGAACAATGTGGAAATAGAGAAAACAGGCTGGCAGAAATAGCATGCTAAAGGAAATAACTTTGGGCAACTCTGAAATAGTAACATAATCACAATATTAGTCAGCTATGATATGCTAATAAATACTAAATGACCCTTCAGGCATTCCATAGAGTGGAATTATTTAAACCTATATTCCACACTTCTACCTTAACTCTGTCACTCAAATACTCACTTTGTCCTTGCCTAAATAATTTTCTCTGTGCTTGTTAGGGCAAGTATTTTTTGTTTTCGTGTCCTAATCCAAACCCAACTCATGATACATGCTTTGAAGAAGAATTGATGCTTTTGAACTGTGGTGCTGGAGAAGACTCTTGAGAGTCCCTTGGACAACAAGGAGATCAAACCAGTCAATCCTGAAGGAAATCAACCCTGAATATTCATTGGAAGGACTGATGTTGAAGCTGAAGCTCCAATACTTTGGCCATCTGATGCAAAGAGCCGACTTAATGGAAAAGATCCTGATGCTGTGAAAGATTGAAGGCAGGAGGAGAAGGGGATGAGAGAGGATGAGATGGTTGGATAACATCACTGACTCAACGGACATGAGTTTGAGCAAACTCTACGAGATAGTGAAGAAGAAGGAAGCCTGGCACACTGGAGTCCATGGGGTTGCAAAGAGCCCTACACGACTAAGCCACTGAATAGCAATGTAGCTAACAGAATACTCTATATGTTATTTTCCCTCCAAAATTTCAAACACTTTTCATCGTTTAATCTTCTTACCAAATACAACAAAAAACATGACAATATATCAGAAGCAAACATGCAAAATGACAGAAATGCACATTTGCTTCTCCCATAATAAAAATAATTGTGATAAACTCAAGCTATACAAAATATTTCACATTGACATAACAAAATAAAATGAAGTTCAGCTGGATTCATGGCTTTGTACAATTTCAAATAGTAAGACATAAATCAATAAACTTGCTTCTTTTTTTTTTTTTTTTGGCTCATTTGATCTTACTTAGTAAGGTTCTTCTACTACAGATTTTGTTTAAGGGAACAAGACCAGGTTCCCAGTATACAAAAACTCAGCCTGACTCTGGGAAGGCTCAAGCACAAACTAAACTTGAAACTGCCCAATGGCAATAAGCATAGAATGCCAAGATAGACAAAGAAACCTGTATGACACTAAAACAAAAGGAAGGGTGTTCTTGGCACATGAAATTATTTTCTCTCCTACCAGAGCCAATTTCTTGTATATCAGTGATGCTTTTTAAATGTGAGTCACTGTAACAAGTAGAAAACAAATGCATAAAACATATGAAATAGAAGGGGTGGTGGAATTTGAAGACATTTGTTATATCATTATCAAATAAATTATTTGGTCAAAACTATACAATCTCTCTCAACATTATAGCATTATCTTGGAACCAAATATAAAGACAGGTAAATACACTTATTTGCAAACTACAGTAATTTGCTTCCGAATTGTTTTGAAATAGTTGTATGTATAACCAACAAAATACCATATTTATTAATTTTAAATAGATTATCACACAATCTTAAACATACTAGGAATAAGGCATTAATATCTCTGTCTTAGAGATGAGGATAGTGATACTTAGAAGGAGACAGTAAGTTGCCCAGGATCTAAACACAGATGTCTCTGATTTCAAAATTCTTTTAATTTCATAATATTAACTGCAATGAAATATACTTTATAAAATTTACCTTATCAGAAGTAATTTCAAGAAGTAATACTAAAATCTCAGCTATGTGTATTGAGCAGTGGGTATATAAGTTAAGCATGAATAAAATCTAAAACAATTTTTATGGAGAGAAGAACCTTCCAAGAAACAACTAGAAAAATTATTTAAACATGTTTACATATATAACATAACATTATGTAGCTGATATTTCTTTCAATATCTATTTCAGATGAGGCCATCATTAAAAACAGCATCACAGAGAAATCAAAAGAAGACATATTTTTAGTTACTCAATCAACCAATCCTGCCCTATCTTTAGACTTCCTTTTGGGTAAAATCATAAATGACTTGTTTTCGATTTCAGTAACTTGAGCTTGAGAACATAACTAATGCACATTGTTATATAGAGGTGGAGAGAAAGTAACACCAGTATAAAGTTAGTAATTAGGAGAGATGTTATTTGGTTCCGATAACTTTCACTATGCATATTTATTTAACAATAGTTTTTCTATCCCAACAAAACCATGGTCAAGATATTGAGAATAGAAGAAAGAAATACTGCTTTTCCTCAAGAAGCTATTGGGCTTTGCACACTGCAGATAAATTTAATAAATCACAGAATGTTAGAAGTTACCTAACTCAGTGATCTGCTTTGCCGCACAAGGAATCTGAGGTCAAACAGCTAGTGGCAATGTGCAGTAGAGGCCTGAACTTTTACTTCCAAGAATGAAATAATGTGGTAGAATATAGTCTACTCTAGAGTTACCTGGAAGGGAATTAAAAAATAATGCTTCAATATCTGGATTAGATAAGCCAAATCATTTTATTCCTCATGGCACAGTCTTATATCATATAAAACAAATACAATATTAAACTTGAATATTTATTTGCATTTGTGCCTTCTAGAATATTTTATCTTTTTAAGCCTCCCAGAATAAAGCAATATTTGCAACTAGATATGGTGTTGTGACTAATTCCTGGCCAACAGGATATAAACATAAGAGTCTTGTGTTTCCTTTCTAGAATGTTGCACTAAAATATGACCAAATATGCTCCTTCTTTTTCTCATTTCTCCTGCTTTTTCAAATGTGTACATGTTGGCTGGTCACTAGAACTAGAGCCACTCATGGAGACAGAAGAATGAAGAACTGGAGGCATTTTGGGTTCTACATAACTATTTATTAATAGCTGCCACACCAGTCCTGAATGCTTGCATACAAGAGAAGTCAACATTTAAGTCAATATTTTGGGGGTTCTCTAGTATTTCCAGGCAAACAGAATACTAATGTATGGGTTTCGCGGGTGGTGCTCGTAGTAAAGAACATGCCAGCAAATGCAGGACACATAGGAGATGCAGGTTCAATCTCTGGGTCTGGAAGATCCCCTAGAGGAGGGCACGGCAACCCACTTCAGTATCCTAGAGAATCCCATGGACCAAGGATTCTGGAGGGCTACAGCTCAATAGAGTCGCAAAGAGTAAGACAGACTGAAGCGATTTAGCTTTTACACATGCCCACTTGTGTGTGTATGTGTGTGTATGTGCATGTATAAGTTTAATCAGAATGGAATTGTAAAAAAATAAGATAAATATGTTTCAATTCCATAACTACCACTGCTTTAGTCTCATCTTGTCTCAGTTATGTGACTGGAAACTAAGCTGATAACATTGGGAACATGTTGACAAATTACACACACAGACATGTCTCACACACACACACACACACACACACACACACACACCTACACCCACTCACCCAGAGAAAGAGAGAGTGAGAGAGAGAGAGAGAGAAAATACGCAAAACCCTTGAATAAAGGCTCTAATAATCATTTGCCTCTCTGCACTATAAAACATTGTGCAGATTATTTAACAACAACAACAACAAAGCTGCATCAGGAAAGCTCAGCGTTTGAACTTGAATGAAGGGTACTGTACTGCTTTAAATAAAGGAGCTTTTCAAAGAAACACAAATGATTCTTTAATCTATTGTGTTGAATAAAAATCTAATTGGATGTCCTTTAAAAACATTGTGCACCTTTGTTTTGACCCCAAACTGAGAGTGGATTATTGGACTTACAAGAACCCAATGTTTTAATTTTTGTTATGAAGCTGCCTGCTCCACTCCAATCAGCAACACTCTTCTAAACTCTCACCACTACAGAACTCCAATATGGGAACTATTAGGTAAAATTATTATTCTAACACTTTGGTTGAATGAACATTTTTCAAAGATGAATGTAGAGATCATTAGATCAAAAACTTATGTTCTGGACTAAATCAAATTCTTTCCTATCTTCTTCCTCTTTTCCCACTCCCTCCCTTTCTTCCTCATTCACCTCCTTGGCATCTTCATCAAAGAAATTTTGAGGTTCATATAAAGGATTTTCACTGAAATATATAACCTTAAACTAAATTAAAATTAAAAATTGATTTTTTTTATCTCTCAGATAGAAATTATGAAAATAAGAAATTTCTCATTTGCTATAGCTTCCAACTATCTTCCCTTTTGAGAAGTTAAATAGAAGAGTTATTTATCTATTTAAATGTACTGTTTTACAAAATTTACCACATATAAAAGTAGGATTGTCCAAGAACATGGCATTTATATTCTATTTCCATAAATCTGTCAAACTAACTAGGGAGGCACAATGTCAGAGGTGAACTTTTCACACTTCGGTTGTGAAGCCAGTTCCTCTCTGAATTTAGTCTTCACAAAGGAATTATTCAACTATAGATCCAGATACTAGATACTGCAGGAAATCCCAGTCTAGGTTAATGATATCATACACTGCAAATGCAATAAATCTATTCTACTCTACCTTGATTAGACCTTCCTTCCTATCTTCTCCACTATTCAGATTACCTAATTGTGTTCCTAAGTATCTTTGAAAATTAGGTTGCTTCAATCAGAATACCTAAATGGTGATGCAGTTAGTTTTAATACTACAGAAGAGAAAAAGGAATTCTTTACTTCAACCAAACTTCACTATCTTTTCAGTGCAAGGTTTTACTATAGAAATATTTTAAAATAAAATATTGCTATGGTTGGGCATCTAATAAACATGCACTGTATACAATCTAGAATCTAAGCAGGCAGTTTGGGTTTACAAAATATCCATCCATGCCTTGATACAGATAACTTCATTCAATAAATATTGAATTCTATGAAGTGCAATTGTGCAGTAGTTTGAGCATTCTTTGGCATGGTCGTTCTTTGGGATTGGAATGAAAACTAACCTTTTATAGTCCTGTGGCCACTGCTGAGTTTTCCAAATTTGCTGACATATTGAGTCCTGCACTTTCACAGCATCATCTTTTAGGATTTGAAATAGCTCAACTGAAATTCCATCACCTCGACTAGCTTTGTTTGTAGAGATGCTTCCTAAGGCCCACTGGACTTCACATTCCAGGATGTCTGTCTCTAGGTAAATGATCACACCATCATGATCATTTCACACCATTTCTGTAGTTTATTGATCCCATCTTTCCACGAAATGTTCCCTTGGTGTCTCTAATTTTCTTGAAGAGATCTCTAGTTTTTCCCATTCTATTATTTTCTTCTATTTCTTTGCACTGATCACTGAGGAAGGCTTTCTTATCTCTCCTTGCTACTCTTTGGAACTCTGCATTCAAATAGGTATATCTTTCCGTTTCTCCTTTGCTTTTCGCTTCTCTTCTTTTCACAGCTATTTGTAAGTCCTCCTTAGACAGCCATTTTCATTTTTGGCATTTCTTTTTCTTGGGGATTGTCTTGAACACTGCCTCCTGTACAATGTCACGAACGTCCGTCCATAGTTCTTTAGGCACTCTGTCTATCAGATCTAGCTTCTTAAATCTATTTCTCACTTCCACTGTATAATCATCAGGGATTTGATTTAGGTCATAACTAAATGGTCTAGTGGTTTTCCCTAATTTCTTCAATTTAAGTCTGAATTTGGCAATAAGGAGTTCATGATTTGAGCCAGTCAGCTCCTGGTCTTGTTTTCACTGACTGTATAGAGCTTCTTCAGCTTTGGCTACAGAGAATATAATTGATCTGATTGATTAGCAATGCCAAAGAATGCTCAAACTACCACAAATAGCTGGGAAAAGAAGAGAAGCAAAAAGCAAAGGAAAAAAGGAAAGATATAAGCATCTGAATGCAGAGTTCCAAAGAATAGCAAGGAGAGATAAGAAAGCCTTCCTCAGTGATCAATGCAAATAAATAGAGGAAAACAACACAATGGGAAAGACTAGAGATCTCTTCAAGAAAATTAGAGATACCAAGGGAATATTTCATGCAAAGATGGGCTCGATAAAGGACAGAAATGGTATGGACCTAACAGAAGCAGAAGATATTAAGAAGAGATGGCAAGAATACACAGAAGAACTGTACAAAAAAGACTTCACGACCCAGATAATCACGATGGTGTGATCACTCACCTAGTGCCAGACATCCTGGAATGGGACGTCAAGTGGGCCTTAGAAAGCATCACTACGAACAAAGCTAGTGGAGGTGATGGAATTCCAGTTGAGCTATTTCAAATCCTCAAAGGTGATGCTGTGAAAGTGCAGCACTCAATATGCCAGCAAATCTGGAAAACTCAGCAGTGGCCACAGGACTGGAAAAGGTCAGTTTTCATTCCAATCCCAAAGAAAGGCAATGCCAAAGAATACTCAAACTATTGCACAATTGCACTCATCTCACATGCTAGTAAAGTAGTGCTCAAAATTCTCCAAGCCAGGCTTCAGCAATATGTGAACCGTGAACTTCCAGATGTTCCAGCTGGTTTTAGAAAAGGCAGAGGAACCAGAGATCAAATTGCCAACATCCGCTAGATCATCGAAAAGACAAGAGAGTTCCAGAAGAACATCTATTTCTGCTTTATTGATTATGCCAAAGCCTTTGACTGTGGGGATCACAATAAACTGTAGAAAATTCTGAAAGAGATGGGAATGCCAGACCATCTGACCTGTCTCTTGAGAAACCTGTATGCAGGTCAGGAAGCAACAGTTAGAACTGGACATGGAACAACAGACTGGTTCCAAATAGGAAAAGGAGTCCATCAAGGCTGTATATTGTCACCCTGCTTATTTAACTTATATGCAGAGTACATCATGAGAAACGCTGGGCTGGAAGAAACACAAGCGGGAATCAAGATTGCTGGAAGAAATATCAATAACTTCAGATATGCAGACGACACCATCCTTATGGCAGAAAGTGAAGAAAAACTAAAGAGCCTCTTGATGAAAGTGAAAGAGGAGAGTGAAAAAGTTGGCTTAAAGCTCAACATTCAGAAAACAAAGATCATGGCATCTGGTCCCATCACTTCATGGCAAATAGATGGGGAAACAGTGGAAACAATGTCAGACTTTATCTTTTTGGTCTCCAAAATCACTGCTGATGGTGATTGCAGCCATGAAATTAAAAGACGCTTACTCCTTGGAAGGAAGGTTATGACCAACCTAGATAGCATATTTAAAAGCAGAGACATTACTCTGCCAACAAAGGTCCGTCTAGTCAAGGCTATGGTTTTCCCAGTGGTCATGTATGGATGTGAGAGTTGGATGGTGAAGAAAGCTGAGTACTGAAGAATTGATGCTTTTGAACTGCTGTGTTGGAGAAGACTCTTGAGAGTCCCTTGGACTGCGAGGAGATCCAACCTAAAGGAGTCCATCCTAAAGGAGCTCAGTCCTGTGTGTTCACTGGAAGGACTGATGTTGAAGCTGAAACTCCAATACTTTGGGCACCTCATGAGAAGATTTGACTCACTGGAAAACCCCTAATGCTGGGAAGGATTGGGGGCAGGAGGAGAAGGGGACGACAGAGGATGAGATGGTTGGATGGCATCACCAACTTGATGGACATGGGTTTGTGTAAGCTCCCGGAGTTGGCGATGGACAGGGAGGCCTGGCGTGCTGCGATTCATGGGGTCACAAACAGTCGGACACTACTGAGCGACTGAACTGAACTGTGTTTCTATCATAAAATGAATAATAAAAGTAGTCTCTGTGAAGCTATATTAGAGAATTGAATAAGTTCTATATACTCACAAAAATCTATGTGAACATCTACAAGGATATCTATTTAAATATCCTCAATACCCAGTCCACATCTGCAGTGCTTCTAAATTAAAGATATATTTTCCATTCAAAAAATGCTTTCTCACCTTTCATAAAAAATTATTCCACAGAACAGCTTTTAATTTATGGTTTCATTTGTTCAAATTAAATCAAATTGTATCAGTTCAGTTCAGTTCAGTTGCTCAGTCGTGTCCGACTCTTTCGGAGTTTGCCCAAATTCATGTCCATCAAGTTGGTGATGCCATCCAGCCATCTCATCCTCTGTTGTCTCCTTCTCCTCCTGCCCTCAATCTTTCCCAGAATCAGGGTCTTTTCAAAGGAGTCAGTTCTTCACATGAGGTGGCCAAAGGATTGGAGTTTCAGCTTCAACATCAGTCCTTCCAATGAACAACCAGGACTGATCTCCTTTAGGATGGACCGGTTGGATCTCCTTGCAGTCCAAGGGACTCTCAAGAGTCTTCTACAACACCACAGTTTAAAAGCATCGATTCTTCGGCGCTCAGCTTTCTTCACAGTCCAACTCTCACATCCATACATGACTACTGGAAAAACCATAGCCTTGACTAGATGGACCTTTGTTGGAAAAGTAATGTCTCTGCCTTTAAATATGCTATCTAGGTTGGTCATAACTTTCCTTCAAGGAGTAAGTGTCTTTTAATTTGATGGCTGCAGTCACCATCTGCAGTGATTTTGGAGCCCCCCAAAATAAAGTCTGAGACTGTTTCCACTGTTTCCCCATCCATTTCCATGAAGTGATGGGATCAGATGCCATGATCTTAGTTTTCTGAACGTTGAGCTTTAAGCCAACTTTCTCACTCTCCTCTCTCAAATCTTAACCATAGACACTGTGCTATCAGCTTTATTGACAAGTCAATAAATCAAAAGCAATGTTTTGATTTCTCTATATTTCTTAGCAAAATTTACAATGTTGCTGAAAAAAATTTCTGCTGCCTACCTTCAGTAGAGTTTTCTGGACTTTTGTAGCCCAGGGGGAGGGAGGTGTAAAGTTAGCAACAAAGGCAAAATAAATGTGGAAAAGCTCTTTGTATAAGCTTATCAGAGAACCTTAGATTTTCCACATGGTAAAATTAACTTTTCTGTAATAATAAAATAATCTTATTGAATGCAGAGTCAAAAGTCTACCAAATTAACAATAGAATTCAGCAGTTGACCTTAAAGTTTATTTTCAAGTTAATGTGTCTTTTTAATAGGAGTTAAAACAAAAATGTTATCCACTTTAAAAGCTTAAAAAATGATGTTAGCCAATAAAACATTTTCATCAGGGAACACTATTTAGAAAATTAGAAGAATGTGTCTTGTTTTTAAGCTAAATGGATTAAAACTGGAAGAAATTAGTTTTCTGAAGAAGCAAGAACATTCACTGCAAATAATGCTTTTGTACTTGACATAAATTCTTATTGCTAAATAGAAAATTGTATGTTTAATTTTTAAAATATTATATTAAAAAGCTGAATGTATATCAATAATTAAATCTTCTGCATTAATTATTTCTCTACTTCATAGCAAGAAAGTAAGGCTTTGCAGGATTTTTTAGTTAGCCTTGGCAATTGGAACTATATGGAAACAAATGACAAATAGGTGATTTCACAAAGTTAGCATCTAATTTGATGCCTTTATTGACCTTTTTCGCCACTTCCACTGAATCCTCAAATTTCTATAAAAGCTTCAAGCAAATTTATTGGAACAAATTAAGTTCTTCTAGGTTTTTATCGTCCTTTGTGTCCTTGAGAATATAGGAAAAAATTGGGTTTTTTGTTGTTTGGTTTTTGCCAGAAAGTTACTAAAGAAACATAGAAGAAAAAAGCAACCTAAAAGAATGAATTTCTCAACTCCCACTCAACTGTGAGTTCTACAAGATTAACCCACACAAATGTCTGGGGTCCCAAGCACTAGGAGAAAATTACATAATAGTTTCCAAAATGACTCTGAGTATATAATCAGGCATCTAACTATAAATGCTGTTTACATTGTATGCAGTAACAGATATGTGCTTATAACCTCTACTTTTTCATACATTACATATGTAAGGAATATAACAGAACTCAACAAATATTGATACAAATCCATCTTCACTCTAGCTTTTCTAACAGAAAAGGACAATAGCCTTATCTATCAGAGGCAAGGAAATGGCATCTTTCACACTATATGGTAGTGTTAAACTGTGCCCTGAACCCACTTGAGTTCATGTCTGCAACACCAAAGAAGATTAAAATCAATATTAAATTGCTAACTCTGAATATTAATAAATTGTTTCTGCAATGAAATAAAGACTGATAAGCTTGAATGCTAGCTTAAGTGAATAGCCTATTCTCTTTCCCTTTCTATATTTGCTTTTGCCAACTTCACTCAGGCTGGAAATAATCATAATAATTGGAAACAGAAGAAGGAAATAGCTGATGCTGCTAGGCAAGATGAAATAAATCTGAAACTCAAGTAATACTAAATATAAGCTCTACATGAGCATACTAGAACAAAACACCTGAGATAAGACCATTATTTGGAGCCAAATCCCCAAGTTCATATTTTACAAGTAGATACACTTTAGAAATGCAATATTTATAAAGTATCTGGATACCACTGAGTGTAAAAAAATAGCAGATTTATGTCAACTGCAGCAGTAGGACTAACAATTTCCTAGGGGTTAAGGAAGAAGTCAAATAAGAAATGTCTGATCCCTGAAAAAACATTCATATAAAGGGATAATGCACTAAACTTTCAAGTTCACAAAATAAAATTTGTTTAAAAACTTCAGACAGCATAAAATCACTGGTAAGGGAATTTTTAATTCTTTGTCATCTGTAGGATTTGTTTCTCCCTGTCTTTTAACATGGTCCTATTATACTATTTTTATAGTTCCCAATTGTGTGTATTATGCAATACTGAGACAGTTAAATAAGAAATACTATCACATTTCTAAGATGCTTATGATTTCAACATGAAAATTAGTGATTAATTTTGAAGTGTTTGAATCATTCTAAGCTGGGAAGAAAGCAAAGAAATGAGTGTCATCTCTATCAGAAAGTCTGAGGCTTTGGAAAGGAAAACAGAACTAGAAAAGTGACACAACATTTGGGTATTATAACTGTCTAATATGCAGTTTTTAGTACCCATCTAGGGTATTGGATCATTAATTATCTAGACTCTGTCTTGTTCAGTTTCAGTAATACAGTAAAGTTGATAAGAGTATGGGACTTTAAGTCAGGTTGCCATTTAGTACTGAGTGACCTTGGGCAAAGAATGGAACTTTATGCTTCCGTTTCCTCAGTTTTAACTAAGATGATAAATATCAGTTTCCTCATAGAGTTAACGTGAGCCTTAAATGAATGTAATTAGATATGAAGTGGGACTTTTCTGTTTTTGTGGAATGTTGCTTCAGAGCTGAGGACAATGGGAAATAAGCCAAGTCATCAATCATATCCACAGTAAAACCAGCCTAAAGACCATCACTCCCAACAAACCAGATGAGAAGATCATGTATTTGAAAAAAAAAAAAAAAATCCACAAGAAAGATTTCTTGAAGGGAATCTTAATGGACGATGAAGTCTCATTTCCCCTTCCTTCTAGACTGTGCAGCACATAAAAAAGTGATACTTCATGAGGGTCACTCCCAGGCTACCTATTCATTTAATTCTTAAAACAGTCACAGTTGCCCCACCTGCTACTCTCAAGCAAAGTGTGAGAGCATTCTTGGAAGAACTTGAAAGATTTTCCCAAAAGCCTGGAGAGAGCATAAAGACAGGGATTTATGCCCACTTATCACCAGAGAAGGGGCTTCCTTGGTGGCTCAGCGGTAAAGAATCTGCCTGCCAATACAGGTTCAATCCCTGGGTCAGGAAGATCCCCTGGGGAAGGAAATGGCAACCCACTCCAATATTCTTGACTGGGAAATCCCATGGACAGAGGAACCTGGTGAGCTATAGTTCATGGGACCACAAAAGAATCAGACATAACTTAGCAACTAAACAACAACAACAACAATTGCCAGAGAAACCTGAAGGTGGGAGCTTGAGTGAAGCTGTCCATGATACTGGAGCAAGAAGAGATGTGGCTAAACTTCCACAACATGATGAGTCAAGAGCATATGAAGTTTTCCTCTCCTATGACCTGACCTCAGAGGAGACTAGTAGAGGATGAATGAAGTAGAGTAAATAAAGAGAAGAAATGAACCACACTAACCTTTTTAAATTTTCATAGGCTTTACAATGTTATGTTATTTTCTACTATACAGCAAAGTCAATCAGCTATATGTTTACATATACCCTTTTTTTTCATTTCCTTCTCATTTAGGTCACCACCGAGCATTGAATAGAGTTCCCTATGCTATACAGTTGATTCTCATTAATCATCTATTTTATACATAATACCAACAGTGTATATATGTCAATCCCAATCTCCCAATTCATCCCTTATTATTGAGTTCAAGAGTTCCTGATTGAGACTGAGCTTAAAAGATAGGAGAAACTTTCAATTGAACGCAAGAAAGTTTGTATTTTGAACAGATTACATTTTTTTTTTAATACCTGAAGGTGAGACTATTCTGGATCATGAAAGTAAAAACAATTAAGAGGTGAGGCAGTAAGGTTTTTAGTAAGGCAGGGGTAAGTGAGATAAAAATAATTTTTTCTTGTTTGTGCCCTTTGAGTCCAACCTGTTTAATACACTAGTCACATGAGAAAGTATATGTGGCTGGAATGTACTAAGTGGTCAACATACTCCTTCTGTTTTTATTACTAAATGTTTTTATTTATTGCCCCTAAATAACTTCAACAATGCTTACACTGCAGGGCTAAATTGGACGTGAACTTTCAAGTTCAACATGAATACCTTCAGGAAATGTAACATAAATACTTAAACTCAAAAATAAGAAAATTAATTGATTTACCTATCAACCAAACACATCAAAATATCAAGTAGAAAAAAAGGAGAAAATAATCTCAGTAAAAAAATATGTATTGCATTTTTCTTGACTGAGCTCTTATTTCTGATTACTCAATTTAAAAATATTTTTAAAGGGGTGGGACACAAATACCATTTTATTACTAATTTACTATGAAACACTTAATCTACCACATCTACATTTTCCTTAGTCCTCAAAGAGAGCAATTTTCTCTGCTAGAACAGCCTAAAACAATTCTCCTCCTAGATGAAAACCTTCCTCCTGGAGCAAAAGAGCTAATTTAATTCTCCCAATAAAGAAAATTTCAGTGTAAGTAACTTTCTAAGCTACCTTATGATACTGGAGGTCTGCAGCAATGTCATTCTGCTTCAATCATTAGTAGCTAAGCTCTCTCGGATATTGATGTGCAACCTGGCTTTTTGCAGGGCTTATAGTATTTTGAATCAAATAAGCATAGGTTACACATGTTATATATGCTTAACTATTTAACATATAACATTCAAATTAAACAGATTTCTTTCACAACAGTTTTAGTGTAAGGATGGAACTGAAACACTAGGGAAATTTTGTGACTTAATCATGGGCAAGAATGCATCTAAGAATAAAATAGGCATATCTGGAGGGAAAAATAACTTTTAGCAAAATAAGTCTCATAATGGATGAGGTAGGTAGTGATCATGTTGCCAAAATTCTACCACAACATAATATAAAGATCTGTCAGTTCAGTCGCTCAGTCGTGTCCAACTCTTTGCGATCCCATGAACTGCAGTACGCCAGGCCTCCCTGTCCATCACCAACTCCCAGAGTTTACTCAAACTCATGTCCATTGAGTCGGTGATGCCATCTAACCATCTCATCCTCTGTCGTCCCCTTCTCCTCCTGCCTTCAGTCTTTCCCAACATCAGGGTCTTTTCAAATGAGTCAGCTCTTCGCATCAGGTGGCTAAAATATTGGAGTTTCAGCTTCAACATCAATCCTTCCAGTGAACACCCAGGACTGATCTCCTTTAGGATGGACTGGTTGGATCTCCTTGCAGTCCAAGGGACTCTCAAGAGTCTTCTCCAACACCACAGTTCAAAAGCATCAATTCTTCAGCTCTCAGCTTTCTTTATAGTCCAACTCTCACATCCATACATGACTACTGGAAAAACCATAGCCTTGACTAGACAGACCTTTGTTGACAAAGTAATGTCTCTGCTTTACCTGTTTGAATGCAGAGTTCCAAAGAATAGCAAGGAGAGATAAGAAAGCCTTCCTCAGTGATCAATGCAATGAAATAGAGGAAAACAATAGAATGGGAAAGACTAGAGATCTCTTCAAGAAAATTAGAGATACCAAGGGAATATTTTGTGCAAAGATGGGCTCAATAAAGGACAGAAATGGTATGAACCTAACAGAAGCAGAAGATATTAAGAAGAGGTGGCAAGAATACACAGAAGAACTATACAAAAAAGATCTTTATGACCCAGATAATCACAATCGTGTGATCACTTACCTAGAGCCAGACATCCTGGAATGTGAAGTTAAGTGGGTTTTAGGAAGCATCACTACAAACAAAGCTAGTGGAGGTGATGGAATTCCAGTTGAGCTATTTCAAATCTTAAAAGATGATGCTGTTAAAGTGCTGCACTCAATATGTCAGCAAATTTGGAAAACTCAGCAGTGGCCACAGGACTGAAAAAGGTCAGTTTTCATTCCAATCCCAAAGAAAGGCAATGCCAAAGAATGCTAAACTGCCACACAATTGCACTCATCTCACATGCTAGTAAAGTAATGCTCAAAATTCTCCAAGCCAGGCTTCAGCAATACGTGAACTGTGAGCTTCCAGATGTTCAAGCTGGTTTTAGAAAAGGCAGAGGAACCAGAGATCAAATTACCAACATCCGCTGGATCATCGAAAAAGCAAGAGTTCCAGAAATGATCTGTAAGCATACTAAAACATAAATTATTTGAAATCTTTAAAAATGTTTCAGTGATATAGCTGTATACTAAAATAATTGTACTTAAATTTTACTTACGGACAGAGGTTGTATACACAGATAATGGCTGATTTTATGTGTAAACTTGATTGCGTCACAAGGTACCCAGATATTTGGTCAAACATTATACGGGCTGCATTTGTGAGGATGTTTTGGGATGTGATTAACATTTAGACTCAGTAAAATATACTGTCCTCCCTAATGTGAGTAGGCCTCATCCAGTCAGTTGAAGACATAAAACAGAAAGGCTGACTCCCCCACCCTCCAACTCCCCGACCACCCCAAGTAAGGGAGGCTCCTTACTCCTGCCTCACTGCCTTTGGACATCAGTTTTTTGTCCTGCCTTTAAATTCAGACTGAAACATCACCTCTTCTTGGGTCTCAGGTCTGCACATCTACAGACTGGAGCTATACATCAGCCTTCCTTGGTCTCTAGTTTGCCAATTTAATCTGCATGTATTGGGACCTATCAGCCTCTGTAAACACATGATTCAATTCCTTATAATAAACATCTGCCTCTTTCTTTATCTATCTCTCTCTCTCTCTCTCCCTTCCCCTCATCTATCTCTCTCTCTCTCTCCCTTCCCCTCCCCACCATATATTCTGTTGATTCTGTTTCTCTGGTGAAACCAGACAAATATAAGGTTTCAAATAAATCAAGTACTACAGGGAAATAAGACATTTATCATTCATCCATTCAAAAATTTTCTTAAACAGTCTACACATTTGCAGGCATCATTCCAGGTAATAAGGAAATAGACACAAATTAGATGCTGTCCTTACCCTTGATGAATTCCAGGTCTAATGCAAATGACATATTTGACAACCTTATCAGCAAACCATTGTTATAGCAAATGGAAATGAGAAAATATTTTGTTGTGATACTACGAATCAAGAGGATCTGGATCTAATGCTCATACACCAATACTGGATAAAATAAATGAACCTTGAGATCTTGAGATATATACGCTATTCTTTTAATTTATAACAAAATTATATAACACATATAGTTCAAAATACTTCATATTTCATTTCTGGGACCTTGAACTAGAAAAGTCACCTCAAACAGAGAAAATATAATTTTGAGTGCTCAAAAATATGCATATCACTATCAACGCCATTTTGCTGTTATTGTTCAATTGCCCAGTCATGTCTGACTCTTTGCAATGCCATGGACTGCAGCACTTCATGCCTCCCTGTCCCTCACCACATCCTGGAGTTTGCCCAAGTTCATGTCCATTGCATCAGTGATGCCATCCAGACATTTCATCCTCTGACACCCTCTTCTCCTCTGCCTTCAGTTTTTTCCCAGCATGAAGGTCTTTTCCAATAAGTTGGCTGTTTTCATCAGGTGACCAAAGTATTGGAACTTCAGCTTCAGCATCAGTTCTTTCAGGCGATATTCAGAGTTGATCTCTTTTAAGATTGACTGGTTTGATCTCCTTGCTGTCCAAGGGGCTCTCAAGAGTCTTCTCCAGCATCACAGTTCAAAAGCATCAATTTTCCAGCATTCTGCCTTCTTTACAGTCCAGCTCTCGGAACCATATGTGACTACTAGAAAGACCATAGCCTTGACTCTACAGACCTTTGTTGGCAAGGTGATGTCTGCTTTTTAACATAGTGTCTAGATTTGTCATATCTTTACTGCCAAGAACTAACTGTCTTCTAATTTCAGGATTGCAGTCACCATCCACAGTGATTTTAGAGCCCAATGCCATATGGAAACATTTGAATAACTTTATGTGACAGAAGAAGATAGTTTATTACAAACATAGTTTCAACAAATAATTCCCAGTAAAACTGAGAGAAGAGTTTGGATTTTCAAGGTTTACTACAAGTATGGCCCAGAATATTACAGCAATGGTCAAAGATCTTGGTCTCAAAATAGCACCTCACAGAATCAGAAAATGAGGCAATTTTTCTTCTGTGATCTCCTAATTAAAACTAAAAATATACAGCAGATATAGGCAGCACTGTTGAAGACAGAGTTCCCACTATTATTATTTGTATTTGACTTGTTAATAAAACAGAAATATTACCTTCGGTGCTTAACAGTGATATGTTAACATTAAAAATTCTTATATGATAAATGTATCCTATATGATACATATTACAAAGAACCCAATTTAAAAAGTGGTTTGTATATTATTAAAGATGTATTCCCCTCCCCCACACAAACACACTCCAAGTCAGAAGTACTAAATAAAGAATAATATATACATGCAGGCCTGTTAAATACAAGCAACTATCAAATTCCCACCCCTGGCCTCCTTTTCATACTCAATGCTCTTCTAAAGGGACTATAGCTCCTTGAAGGGCTAATCTTGAAGCTACTACTCAGTCCCTCAGTCATGACCCCATGGACTGTATACTGCCAGGCTCCTCTGTCCATGGAATTTTCCAGGCAAGAATACTAGAGTGGGTTGCCATTTCCTACTCCAGGGGATGTTGCCTGAAGGGATACAGCAATCATCACAGAAACATCACCACTCAACCCTCTAAACTGCATCTCTGGCAATTTTGTGAACTCTAGATATATGTGACCAACAATCCCTGAACATTAGAAATGTGTTATCTGCCAGGCTCCTCAAACACATTATATTCCCAGGCACTTATGTTTTTCCACTCACTGTTTCATTTGAATCAACATGAAATAAGAAAATCTGTTTAAAAGTAAAAAATAGGTTATTTTATAACTTCGAAAGTGAAGTGAAAGTCGCTCAGTTGTGTCTGACTCTCCAGTGACCCTATGGACTATACAGTCCATGGAATTCTCCAGGCCAGTGTACTGGAGTGGGTAGCCCTTCCCTTCTCCAGTGGATCTTCCCAATCCAGGAATCAAACCGGGGTCTCCTGCATTGCAGGCAGATTCTTTATGAACTGAGCTATCAGGGAAGCCCCTTTTCTGTTAATTCATTATCTCTAACCCCAATGGGGATTAATCCCAACCTAGCCTAAATTCTTTTAAGTAAAATATCAGTGATAAATATCTTGTGAATATAATCATATTACTTATTCACTAAAAGTCAAAATATGCTGAAAGCAGCATGCCGCTTCTTTTACAATTGTCCAAGACAGCAATTCTCAATTTTTAGAACAGCACAAAGCCACTTCTTCACTAGATTACATTTTAACCTCTGTAGTTAATGGCATCTTCATCTACTGTGAACACCCACCCCCAGCTCAGTTATCTTTGACTCCTGCCTCTCCTTCACCACTACCTCCCATTCAACTGGATATAAATTCTTATTCATCCTACTTCTATAATGCGCCAATTCATGCTTTCCATTTCCATCAATGATAAGGAGATCTTAGCCCTTCCTCTTACTCTCCTCTCCTCTCAACCTGTGAAAGTGAAAGTCACTCAGTCATGTCCGACTCTTTGCGACCCCATGGACTCCATGGAATTCTCCAGGCCAGAATACTGGGGTGGGTAGCCTTTCCCTTCTCCAGAGGATCTTCCCAAACCAGGCATTGAACTCAGGTCTCCTGCATTGTAGGTGGGTTCTTTACCAGCTGAGCCACCAGGGAAGCCCCTCTCAATGCATACCTCAAGCCAAATTTCCTCCCTGCCCTCACCCTTCATAAAATGAAAACAAAAACTCCAACCACTTTGATTATGCTTTTCCCTTGTTCAAGTGCCTTCAGTGCCTTTACTTACCTAGGGAATAATGTCCAAACTCCTTTGGTTTTCATTTAAGACTTTCCCTGATATGATTCTAAATTTCTGGAAAAATCCTTGGTTAATAACAAGTTTACTCAGCTACCCCTTTCACTAGCCTCACTGATCTGTATTTACTTCTCTGCATAGGAGGGTCACTTTCACCCTCTCCCACCTTTGTTCATGCTCTTCTCTCACTTTCTACACCTCCCCACTTTCCACTCATGCATTAGAGCCTATTTCAAACATCCCTTATCCTGTGAGGTACCCCCTCCACCACCACCACCACACACTCTCAGTGATCTTCCATCTCTTAAGTAATCATGTTTCCAACTAAGCAACACTAAAGTTTTAGAAAACATTTCCATACACGCATTGCCTTTTTTGATTCTAACACTATTCTGTAATATATAAGGAGACCGAGGCTCAGAGGAAGTTAATGGTCCCTTAAGGGCATGATAGCAACAAACTTGGGACTGGAATCCAATTACATCCTCTTACTCCAGGATACAGACTTCTTATATTGTATTCCTCTGCTTCCTTTCTTTCCTGTGTGCTCTAAAAGCAGTATATTTATTTCTGTACCATTCCACCAAACTCAGCGTTTTAAAGTTAGCTTTGCACATGATTGTTTCTCCTTCTACTCTGCATCCTTGGAAGGTAGATTCTGACCATTATTATTTTAATGACAGGACTTAGCTTAAGCATGACACAAAACAGAAGTATAATGAATAATTATTTATTCAATTAATCAATCAAAGGATCTTAATTTGATAGAATATTTTTATTGATGAAATAACATATATACATGTGACAAATACAAAAATTCAAGCTCACGTCTCTTCCATCATAACATACACACAAACACTTCTATATCTCTTAAAATGCATGTCCTAGATACATAACTGTCCATTACCCTTCCTACTAACAGATTTCCTGAAGTAGTGGAATGCATGTGCTATTTCCATTTTTCTACTTTCTATTCACTCTTCAAACCTATGACATCTAACTCTTCTTTACCACTCACTCCACTGAAATGACACCAAGCAAAGCTGATCTCCAGTTTTGCCAAATGCAATGGAAATGTCACAGACATACATCATCGTTCTAAACATTTTTGTTGTGTTCAAACATTTTGTTGTGATCACTCACTCTGTGTTAAGACTTCTCTGATAAGAGTCTTAGTTTCCTTCCTGGGATCCCCTGACTTCTCAAACATAAATGTCACAGTGTGTCTTGGTTGTTTTTGCCTTTATAGTCTCTCACTGGATAATTTCATATTCACTAAATTACAAATTCAGCCCCACCCACTCTTCTGAATTTAAGAATTGGGATATTCAGATGTCTACCATTTGAATTCTTTCTGGGCATCTCACATTAAATATATCTCAACTGTAATTACCTTATCCCCAAATCTACTCCTTGTCACCAGTCCCTACAATGTTTGGCACTACCTAATAGAAACCAGAAAATCAGCAAGATGCCTTCCTCTTCATCCCCATATAATCACATGTACTGACAATTTTACCAACCACATTTTTCTAGACTCAGTCCACCCTTTCCCATTCCTACCTTAATTATTATAGTTCAAGACTTTAAAATCTCTCCTCTGGGTAAATATATAGCCTCCTTAATGGTCTTCCTGCTTCTATCTTCAACCTCTTTCAATCAAGTCGCTTCATTATTTTACATGTGCTCCATGAAATGTTGCCTACAGTGATGTCCTCACTGGGAAAACAATGCACAAATATGACCTTGTCAGTTCTGTCCTTAAAACCTTTCTAACACAGAAAGGCAAGCTAGAATAGTGGTTAAGTGCACTTCCTAGGTTAAATCGTGGTTCTGTTAATTGTTATGTGGCTTTGGGCAAGTTTCTTCATCTCTCTGGGGTCATTTTCTTATCTGCCAAGCAGTACCTACCTTGTGGAGGTTAAATCAATTAACATTTACTTAAAGTATTTAGAACGCTACCTGACATATAGTAAACACTGTATATGTTTGCCATTAATGACAATATTAATAATACTATTCACAGTAATACCCAGGGTCTCACCATTCAGTTCTTAATGAAGGGATTAGCCCATATCTAATCCCATCTAGCTCATTTATTACTACTGCCTGTACTAAATTTGATACTTTAGTACTTAGATAGCCTAGTTTAAAACTCTCCTAGAAACCCTCAATATCAATGCTGCATTGCCTTTTTCTCTAGAAGAATCCTCCTACTCTCCTCACCTGATCCCCTACTCAAGTATTCTCTTTTCCATGACTTGTTGCTTGAAACCTCAGGAGAAACCAAATACCCTTCTCCCAGGCATAGGTCTTCCAAAATATTTATTGCATTCAAAATTCTTTTTATAGTGGTTGTTAAATAAAACTGAACATTAATATACAGTATATATGATAACTATAATAATATCAAACAATACAGATGTGACATATATACATACATATTATATACAAAATATTGAGCCTATACTATACTCCAGGCCTTAGGCTAAGCATCCTATAGTTATTACAACATTTATTCCTCATAACATTTGTGCAAAGTTTGTAATGTTACCTATTTTTACAAAGGATGGAACTGATATAGAGATGTAAAATAATTTGTTCAATTCACAACTAGCATGAAGAGTAAAACTGTGAGTGGAATCCACACTTGTCTGTCCCCAAAGCTCTGTGCTCTTAACTATATACTACACTATGAAATTTTTGGCACAGGATCAAGAGTTACACATCTTACTATAGCCACTGTCTAGCACAGTGCCTATAACATAGCACAACATTAAAATATATACAGAGTTTATGCAACTATTTGACCTGTAATCAATGTTGTAGAATACTAAGGACTCCTATATTTCTTCTCCATATTTACTCCATATTTCTTCATTTTATTCCATATTTCTTCTTCAAAATGTTTTTCCTTACCTTTTATTTTGATTACATAATGGATGCTATCTTTAAAAGATGAAAGAACCTTCTTCTTAATGATTTTTAACTTAGGCCACATACACGTACCACAGGATGAACTACTTGAGGATGTAGATGATGTCTTAATGAAGTCATATTCATCTTTTTGTCACCAGTCTCTAGTTCAATGCCAAATAGAGAATAGGTCACCAATAAGTGTTCTCTAAGTAACAACTTAGTTTTGCATTCCAGTCCCCTATAATGAAAAAAACATCTTTCTTGGGTGTTAGAAGCTCTTGTAGGTCTTCATAGAACCATTCAACTTCAGCTTCTTCAGCATTACTGGTTGGGGAATAGACTTGGACTACCTTGATGCTGAATGGTTTGCCTTGGAAATGAATAGAGTTCATTCAGTCATTTTTGAGATTGCATCCAAGTACTGCATTTAGGACTCTTTCATTGACTATGAGGGCTACTCCATTTCGTCTAAGGGATTCTTGCCCACGGTACTAGATATATGGTTATCTGAGTTAAATTCACCCATTCCAGTCCATTTTAGTTCACTGATTCCTAAAATGTCAATGTTCACTCTTGCAATCTCCTGTTTGACCACTTCTAATTTACCTTGATTCATGGACCTAACACTCCAGGTTCCTATGCGATGTTGTTCTTTACAGCTTTGGACTTTACTTCCATCACCAGTCATATCCACAACTGGGTGTTGTTTTTGCTTTGGTTCTGTCTCTTCATTCTTTCTGGAGTTGTTTCTTCACTGTTCTCCAGTAGTATATTGGGCACCTACCAACCTGGAGAGTTCATCTTTCAGTGTCCTATCTTTTTGCCTTTTCATAATTTTCATGGGGTTCTCAAGGCAAGAATACGGAACTGGTATGCCATTCCCTTATCGAGTGGACCATGTTTTGTCAGAACTTTCTACCATGACCCATCCATCTTGCATAGCCCTACACAGCATGTCTCAGGTTTCACTGAAGTAGACAAGGCTGTGGTCCATATGATCAGCAAAAACAAGACCAGGAGCTGACTATGGCTCCGATTATGAACTCCTTATTGCCAAATTCAGAATTAAACTGAAGAAAGTAGGGAAAACCACTAGACCATTCAGGTATGAATCAAATCCCTTATGATTATACAGTGGAAGTGACAAATAGATTCAAGGGATTAGATCTGATACAATGTCTGAAGAATTATGGACAGAGGTTCATGACATTGTACAGGAAGCAGTGACCAAGACCATCCCCAAGAAAAAGAAATGTAAAAAAGCAAAATGGTTGTCTAAGGAGGCCTTACAAATAGCTAAGAAAAGAAGAGAAGCTAAAGGCAAAGGAGAAAAGGAAAGATATACCCATCTGAATGCAGAGTTCCAAAGAATAGCAAGGAGAGATAATAAAGGCTCCCTCAGTGATCAATGCAATGAAATATAGGAAAACAACAGAATGGGAAAGACTAGAGATTTCTTCAAGACAATTAGAGATACCAAGGGAACGTTTCATGCAAAGATGGGCACAATAAAGGACAGAAATAGCATGAACCTAATAGAAGCAGAAGATATTAAGAAGAGGTGGCAAGAATACACAGAAGATCTATACAAAGAAGATATTCATGACCCAGATAACCATGATGGTGTGATCACTCACCTAGAGCCAGACATCCTGGCATGCAGAGTCCAGTGGGCCTTAGGAAGCATCACTATGAACAAAGCTAGTGGAGGTGACAGAATTCCAGCTGAGCTATTTCAAATCCTAAAAGATGATGCTGTGAAAGTGTTGCACTCAATATGCTAGCACATTTGGAAAACTCAGCAGTGGCCACAGGACTGGAAAAGGACAGTTTTCATACCAATCCCAAAGAAAGGCAATGCCAAAGAATGCTCAAACTACCACACAATTGCACTCATCTCACATGCTAGCAAAGTAATGTTCAAAATCCTCCAAGCCAGGCTTCAATATTACGTGAACCCTAAACTTCCAGATGTTCAAGCTGGATTTAGAAAAGGCAGAAGAACCAAAGATCAAATTGCCAAAAAGCAAGAGAGTTCCAGAAAAACATCTACTTCTGCTTTATTGACTATGCAAAAGCCTTTGACTGTGTGGATCACAACAAACTGTGGAAAATTCTTAAAAAGCTAGGACTACCAGAGCACCCTAACTGCCTCCTGAGAAATCTGTATGCAGGTCAAGAAGCAACAGTTAGAACTGAATATGGAACAACAGACTGGTTCTAGATTGGGAAAGGAGTACGTCAAGGCTGTATATTGTCACCCTGCTTATTTAACTTATATGCAGAGTACATCATGGGAAATTCTGGGCTGGATGAAACACAAGCTGGAATCAAGATTGCTGGGAGAAATATCAATAACCTCAGATATGCAGATGACATCACACTTATCACAGAAAGCGAAGAGGAACTAAAGAGTCTCTTGGTGTAAGTGAAAGAGGAGAGTGAAAAAGTTGCCATAAAACTCAACATTCAGAAAACTAGGATCATGGCCTCCAGTCCCATCACTTCATGGCAAACCAATTGGGAAACAATGGAAACAGTGACAGACTTTATTTTGGGGGGCTCCAAAATCACTACAGATGGTGACTGCAGCCATGATTTTAAAAGACACTTTCTCCTTGGAAGAAAAGTTATGATTAACCTAGACAGCATATTAAAAAGCTGAGACATTACTTTGCCAACAAAGGTCCGTCTAGTCAAGGCTATGTTTTTTCCAGTGGTCATGTATGGATGTGAGAGTTGGACTATAAAGAAAGGTGAGCCCCGAAGAATTGATGCTTTTGAACTGCGATGTTGGAGAAGACTCTTGAGAGTTCCTTGGACTGCAAAGAGATCCAACCAGTCCATTCTAAAGATCAGTCCTGGGTGTTCATTGGAAGGACGGATGTTGAAGCTGAAACTCCAATACTTTGGCCACCTGATGTGAAGAGCTGACTCATTGGAAAAGACCCTGATGATGGGAAGGATTGGGGGTGGAAGGAGAAGGCGACGGCAGAGGATGAAGTGGTTGGATGGCATCACCGACTGGATGGACATGAGTTTGAGTAAGCTCTGGGAGTTGGGGATGGACAGGGAAGCCTGGGGTGCTGCAGTCCATGGGGTGACAAAGAGTCAGACAAGACTGAATGACCAGACTGAACTGAAATAATATCTAAATGAATTCTATCTCTAGAAAAATGGTGTTGGAACATTTCTGATGAGTCACTTTACAATTATACACTCCTGGATCAATGGCATAGACATTTGTAAACATTATATAATTCAAAAAATATTTCAAGTTGTTTCTGGCATGCATTGGTGGGTATATTTTTGTAGTTGATTTCTTTTCTTGATTATATTCTATTTTGGATAATGTTAAAATAAATTTGTGTTCCACATATTTTACTTCTGAATGTTTATAGTTTTCTGGAATTTAAAACAGAGGTCCAACCAGATAAAACTGAGTGAGATAATGGAGACATACCTAGAATTTGAGTGCATTTGTGTAACGAGAAAATACATCTTGGTTTATTCTCCAAATAGATTTCTGTTTCTGAAAGATGTTCAGTTGCTGCTGCTGCTACTAAGTCACTTCAGTCGTGTCCGACTCTGTGGGACCCCATAGACGGCAGCCCACCAGGCTCCGCCGTCCCTGGGATTCTCCAGGCAAGATGTTCAGTAATGCTTCCCAAAACAATAAAATGGGAATAAAATAGCTATTTTTATACCATTTTTCAGTTATATCCGTCAAAAGATTTTGGTCTCAAAATAACAGAAAACCCAATCCAAATGGTTCAACATATCTTATATACTGTTATATACTGTTCTTGACATTTTCAAATTCTCAGTAAGCAATGTTAGTACCTGTATTTTAACTAGATACTTATAAGTTAAGAATCATTTAACTTATTTTTAAATGATTAATTCTTTAGAATTATAATATATCATATACTCATTGGGCTTCCCTTGTGGCTCAGCTGGTAAAGAATCCACCTGCAATGTGGGAGACCTGGGTTCGATCCCTGGGTTGGGAAGATCCCCTAGAGAAGGGAAAGGCTACCCACCTCAGTATTCTGGCCTGGAGAATTCCATGGACTGTATAGTCCATGGGGTCGCAAAGAGTCAGACACAACTAAGCGACTTTCACATATACTCATAGCATGTTGGATTCAGTCCTCTCATTTTATTCTGAGATATCTAAACCAGTGCAATTTAAACTACTCTGTAAATATGTTATCAAGTTCATGAATAAGCATGCTCCTTATCTCTGTCCCTTCTTTACATTACATTACATTACATTAACATTAGGACATTATCTTAGGCATCCTAGCCCATCAGCCACTTGGTGATGCAAATTAAAATGACTAAAATCCCAACTATCAAACTATTATCATTTCTTAACAACTAACATATATGAAATACAGAAATCATCTGGGCACGTGATGTCATTATGTCTTTTAGATCTCTCATTATCATAGTTAATAAGAGTTTAAAAATACCAATCATAGTTGAAAATTTATGAGTGCCTGTGCAAGCTTTTCAGCTAGATTTGTCACACATGGAATAATTTTATGTAACTCTTATATGTATAAATGCCGTTCCAGGACTATCAATTTAAAAATTGGCACTGAGAGATTTCCCCAGCAGTCTAGTGGTTGAGACTCCTCACTTCCACTGTAACGGGTTCAATTCCTGGTCAGGGAACTAGGATCCCAAATGCTGCATGGCGTGGCCAAAAAATAACTTTAAAAAACTGGCATTGAACTTCACTGTTTCAAAAGTGTTTGTGTGTGTGTGCGCGCGCATTCATACACATATGTGTGGGTGCGTTTCATGTACACAAAGAAGCAGAACAGACAAATTTGCTATTCACTAGAATGACTCTCCCACAATGAACTGAAGAAAAGGAAAGCAAAGATACTTCCAACCAAAGAGGAAAATGAGTTGATGTTAGAGATAATTTTTCAGAAGAAATACTAACAGGGAAGATTTTAGATGGGTAAGAGCATCTTTGATAACATTCCTGCTCTTTCAGAGAGGAATCGACTTCTGTCTACTCAGACCTCAGTCCTAATAAAATGGTCATCCACTAAGTACATGAGTTGCCAAGAGGCAAGATTACAGTTATTCATGGTCAGGGTGCTTTTGGAAATGAGCCATAAGTTTTGTGACCCTTTAAGTCTTGTTACTTATTTAATAGAATAAATTTGACATGTAAGGTCCTGTAAATCTGAAGTATAGCACATGTTACTTTGATACATTTATATGTTTGTAATATGTTGCCAATGTAATGCTATTTATCACATTATATAATAAAAGATTACTGTCTCTATTAATGCTTGTTATTTTTTTTGGTAGAAAGTGTGTAAAAGAGTTGCTTTAACATCCTTATAACACAGACTGCAAAGAAAGACAGTGGTTTCAACTGTGGACTGATCAGAATGCTTCACAGCTGCAACATTGGACATTTCATATTTCTGAAACCTGCTTACGCTTGCAATCCAGCTACTCAGATTTTGACAAGTTTAGGGTATGTTGCTAGATAAATCTGTGGATTTCTACAGCACTCATTACCTTTGTATTAATATATATTCCAGCTAAGTATATACCTTCTTAGGCACAGTGATACAGAATACTAGGATAAGCACCATTGCTCACCTGTAAAATGAAAAATAACTATTAAAATAGATATATAATTGGTTTTGCACATAACATTTTCACTTAGACATTCTCTATGAACTATCAAGTGACAATGTAAAGTGCAAACAGCCTCTATGCTACCTGTAATCCATGGCAATATAAATAAGTCATTGTAACATCTGGGAAGCTCATGTGTATTTTCTGTGGGGGCTGGCAGGGACTGTGCTGAGTCTTTGTAGCTATGAAGGCTTTCTTTAGTTGCAGTGAGTGGGCTTTTCAATGGAGTGGCTTCTCTTGCTGTGGAGCACAGGCTCCAGGTCCATGGGCTTCAGTAGTTAAATCTCCCAGGCTCTAGAACACAGGCTCAGCAGTTGTGGCACACAGGCTTAGTTGCTCCACAGCGTATGGGATCTACCTGCACCAGGGTTGAACCTGTGTCTCCTGCATTGGCAGGTGGATTCTTTACGCCTAAGCCACCAGGGAAGCCCAGGAGCTCATGTTTTAAGAAACATTTTAAAACACAACGTAATGTGAAAATAGATAAATAAAATATACACTCTTAATTAAACAAATTTGCTTCTTCCTATATACCATCAGCAAAAACAAGACCAGGAGCAGACTGTGGCTCAGATCATGAACTGCTTATTGCCAAATTCAGACTTAAATTGAAGAAGGTAGGGAAAACCACTAGACCATTCAGGTATGACCTAGATCAAATCCCTTATGAGTATACAGTAGAAGTGACAAATAGATTTAAGGGACTAGATCTGATAGACAGAGTGCCTGATGAACTATGGACAGAGGTTCGTGACATTGTACAAGAGACAGGGATCAAGACAATCCCCATGGAAAAGAAATGCAAAAAAGCAAAATGGCTGTCTGAGGAGGCCTTACAGATAGCTGGAAAGAGATGAGAAGCGAAAAGCAAAGGAGAAAAGGAAAGATACTCCCATCTGAATGCAGAGTTCCAAAGAATAGCAAGGAGAGATAAGAAAGCCTTCCTCAGCGATCAATGCAAAGAAATAGAGGAAAACAACAGATTGGGAAAGACTAGAGATCTCTTCAAGAAAATTAGAGATACCAAAGGGACATTTCATGCAAAGATAGGCTCAATAAAGGACAGAAATGATATGGACCTAACAGAAGCAGAATATATTAAGAAGAGGTGGCAAGAATACACAGAAGAACTGTACAAAAAAGATCTTCACGACCCAGATAACACAATGGTGTGATCACTCACCTAGAGCCAGACATCCTGGAATGTGAAGTCAAGCAGGCCTTAGAAAGCATCACTACGAACAAAGCTAGTGGAGGTGATGGAATTCCTGAGCTATTTCAAATCCTGAAAGATGATGCTGTGAATGTGCTGCACTCGATATGCCAGCAAATTTGGAAACCTCAGCAGTGGCCACAGGACTGGAAAAGGTCAGTTTTCATTCCAATCCCAAAGAAAGGCAATGCCAAAGAATGCTCAAACTACTGCACAATTGCACTCATCTCACACGCTAGTAAAGGAATGCTCAAAATTCTCCAAGCCAGGCTTCAGCAATACGTGAACCGTGAACTTCCAGATGTTCAAGCTGGTGTTAGAAAAGGCAGAGGAACCAGAGATCAAACTGCCAATATCTGCTGGATCATGGAAAAAGCAAGAGAGTTCCAGAAGAACATCTATTTCTGCTTTATTGACTATGCCAAAGCCTTTGACTGTGGGGATCACAATAAACTGTGGAAAATTCTGAAAGAGATGGGAATACCAGACCACCTGACCTGTCTCTTGAGAAACCTGTATGCAGGTCAGGAAGCAACAGTTAGAACTGGACATGGAACAACAGACTGGTTCCAAATAGGAAAAGGAGTCCGTCAAGGCTGTATATTGTCACTCTGCTTATTTAACTTATATGCAGAGTACATCATGAGAAACGCTGGGCTGGAAGAAACACAAGCTGGAATCAAGATGCCAGGAAAAATATCAATAACCTCATATATGCAGATGACACCACCGTTACGGCAGAAAGGGAAGAAGAATTAAAGAGCCTCTTGATGAAAGTGAAATAAGAGATTGAAAAAATTGGCTTAAAGCTCAATGTTCAGAAAACTAAGATCATGGCATCTGGTCCCATCACTTCATGGCAAGTAGATGAGGAAACAGTGGTCACAGTGTCAGACTTGATCTTTTTGGTCTCCAAAATCACTGCTGATGGTGATTGCACCCATGAAATTAAAAGACGCTTACTCCTTGGAAGGAAGGTTATGGCCAACCTAGATAGCATATTTAAAAGCAGAGACATTACTTTGCCAACAAAAGTCCATCTAGTCAAGGCTATGGTTTTTCCAATGGTCATGTATGGATGTGAGAGTTGGACGGTGAAGAAGGCTGAGCACCACATAATTGATGCTTCTGAACTGTGGTGTTGCAGACGACTCTTGAGAGTCCCTTGGGCTACAAGAAGATCCAACCAGTCCATCCTAAAGGAGATCAGTCCTGGGTGTTCATTGGAAGGACTGATTTTGAAGCTGAAACTCCAATACTTTGGTCACCTCATGTGAAGAGTTGACTCACTGGCAAAGACCCTAATGCTGGGAAGGATTGGGGGCAGGAGGAGAAAGGGACGACAGAGGATGAGATGGTTGGATGGTATCACTGACTCGATGGACATGGGTTTGGTTAGACTGTGGTAGTTGGTGATGGACAGGGAGGCCTGTCGTGCTGCAATTCATGTGGTCGCAAATAGTCAGACACGACTGAGCGACTGAACTGAACTGATTTCATTTCACAGTCACTTAATAAAACCCATGGCTGATTCCACTTGTTTTACTTAGTATGAACAGAATGCTAGATTTCTAATTTATATTCACTCAAAACTTTGATATAGTTCCATGTATTTTGGCTTCTAGTATTACTGCTAAAAGTCTAGAAAGTTTATTGTCTTAGTGATAAAAAAAAAATACATAAATAACTGAATGAGGCTTGAAACATCTGACCCAATTCGGAGAATGTAAAGAAATACTATAGTATAAAAAAAAATGGGAATTAACATGTGATACAGTATTATTAACTAAAGTAAAGATTTTGTTCAAATTTCACAAAATTTTATGTTAGTGTCCATTATTTGTTTTCGTACCTTATTTTCAAGATTCCACATTGTATTTAGTTGCATTGAGCAGCTTCAGCTGCATGCAACAAATTGTTAAATTCTCTTTTCATTTTTATTGTCACAAATATTTTCTAATGTTCCTTGTTGTGGCTTCTTAGATTCGCCCATCATTTAAAAGTGGATGTTTAATTTCCAAATGTATGGGATTTATAAAGTATCCTTGATATTAATTTCTCATTCTGATATAATTTCTCATTTAAATACTTTCTTCTCTGCATCACCCTCTGTACTTTTTTTAGTCTTCTAACTTTATTGAGGCTTTCAATGGCTAGTCAAAGATTTCTCTTGGTAAATGTCACATTGCACTTGAAAATATGTAGATTATTTTCAAATGTCTTTTGATATCGATTTCTAACATAATTCCACAGTGATAAGGGAACAAACTGTATGACTGCAATACCTTTAGACCATGAAATTTTTGCACCTTGTTTTATGTCCCTGAATATGTTCCAATGTCTCCTAGTTTATAGTCTATGGGAACCTGAATAGAATTCATATCCCACTGTTGTGTGAAAATTGTATAAATCTTAATTATGTTGTATTGGTTCATGATGATTTTTAGTTCTACTATACCCTTCTACTTTTCCATATATTCATTCTATTAATTTTTGAGAGTTTGATATTGAAATTCCAACTAAATATCTTAATTTATCTACTTCAAAAATAATTGTAATATATAGCAGAACTATGAGACTTCCCTCATGGCACAGCAGTAAAGAATTCACCTAAAAATCAGGAGTCACAGGAGATGCTGGTTCAATCCCTGGGTCAGGAAGATCCCCTGGAGAAGGCCATAGCAACCCACTCCAGTATACTTGCCTGAAGAATCCCATGGACAGAGGAGCATGGTTGACTACAGTCCATGGGGTCACAAAAAGTCAGACCCGACTGAAGAGACTTGGCACACATACACGCATAGTGGAACTATATGTGACTTTCTAATTTCCAAGCCTCCTGTAAATGTGTTATCATACTTTCATAATTTGAAAAATAAAAGAGAAAAAAGTAAAACCCATGGCTATTTATAGAAAAATCTCTGATTTCATACACACGAGTTTCACTAAACTCAGTTAAAAGGTTTAAAAAATTATTCCATAAATTTTAACTTCAGAGAAATCAGTATCTTCAAAATATCTTTTACTTCACACTATAAAGGTTTACTCTTTCTTCTGTCACATATTCATTTGTAGCCATTATTGAATACATGATGACTGCCATGATTTTAAAAGTGAAAAAAAATGTTCAAGTAAACCAAAATAACTGAAAATAACACAAAGACTGACATGGATTCATGTAACAATTACAGGTAAAAATGTTTCCTAAGGTAAAACAAGCCATAAAATTATGTTAAGCATTGAACAAAATCTAATCACTCACTTAAAATATGCATTCATCATCCTCCTTTATTCTTGAAAATAGATGCAGTGGACATATCTGAGTTAATATTCAATCAGTTGTCAAAAAAAATGATATATTTCTTCCTGTTACTTCTAGACTATCCAAAGCAGACAATATTGTTTATTAAATTTAAAACAAATTTCTAAAGTTTAAGTTAAATTTTTCAATTAAGATTTTTAAAAATTAATTAAAAAATTAATTTCCAAATAGGGTCTTTTTTAACAGAGTTTGTAACATATCAATGAAATGTAATAACAGAAGCAATTATCAATTTCCTATAATATGACCATTTTGAGTTTTAAGCAGATCATATCCCTACACAAGCCCATGTAAAATCAGTAATTATGAAACTATTACTAACTTATCTATACAACAGAAATTATAATTTACTTTTATTAAAGAAACATTGTATCCATCCCTTCTGTAAACAAAAGAGAGGGAGCTGGGACTGGAATGGGACAATCAATCACAGTACCAAGAAAGTTGTAAGACCCTATTCCATGCTTTTCATAATAATCAGACTGTAGTTTAGAAATGCTTTTAAAAACTAATACTGGACACTGGACCAGCAAGGTAAATGTTCCTATTGAATTCTAAGATGGGATTAAGTCAGCTTAAATGCTAAAATCACTGGGGGAGGCTGGTGGTAAATACACTATTGGTTGCTTCATCTTGAAACTGTTAATATAAAGAATCATTCGTATTGAGCTGCTGACATGCTCACAAATGCAAAGTAAACTTTTAGCTGACTTTTGATGTATTTTTCTTTATTTTACATGGTTGACTATGAATACATAGGAATTAATTCTGTTATTTTATTGCTCTTTATGAGGTTGTGATTTCTAGCTAAGAAATGAAAGTTCTGCCTTAAAACATGATACATGTATTTAACTCTAGTCACATGTAAGAAGTATAAAATAAATTCCTAAGCTTAAATTAGTGAATTATAATAGGATTTCTATGCTTGTTAAGCCTAGAGTAAATGATTCAATATATTCACCAATTGTCTAGCAGAAAAGATATAGGGACAAAGGGAATAAATTATTAGGTGAAAAAAAACTATGGCTAGAGTATAAAATAAATATAAAACAGATCTTTACACATAAAGGCGGCATCAGTGAGAGTTATTTTTAAAAGGTGAAAATATATTCCATTTAATGGCATTACTCTTCACATTAATGCTTTTCAAAGATTTATTTCACTCTATAGAAAAACTTTAAGGCTACTACTTGAAAATTACTCATACTACTAATTAGTTAATCATTTTCTATTTTTCAGTTAGTCTTCAATTAATTGTAAAATCCTTTGAAAGTTAAAAACATTTCATGTCACTAGCTCAAAATGACCAACATGTTTGGAAACACATTTACAAACACTTACATAACGCTTATTATCTGCCAGACACTACATCATTTAAATACATAACTTATTTAATATCCTCAAGATACTATTACTACCCTGGGCTTAGTTCAGTTCAGTCGCTCAGTCGTGTCTGACTCTTTGCAACCCCATGAATCACAGCACGCCAGGCCTCCTTGGCCATCACCAACTCCCGGAGTTTACCCAAACCCATGTCCATCAAGTCGGTGATGCCATCCAACCATCTCATCCTCTGTCGTCCCTTTCTCCTCCTGCCCCCAATCCTTCCCAGCATTAGGGTCTTCGCCAGTGAGTCAACTCTTCACATGAGGTGGCCAAAGTATTGGAGTTTCAGCTTCAAAATCAGTCCTTCCAATGAACAATCAGGACTGATCTCCTTTAGGATGGACTGGTTGGATCTTCTTGCAGTCCAAGGGACTCTCAAGAGTCTTCTCCAATACCACAGTTCAAAAGCATCAATTCTTCAGCGCTGAGCTTTCTTCACCGTCCAACTCTCACATCCATACATGACCACTGGAATAACCATAGCCTTGACTAGATGGACCTTTGTTGGCAAAGTAATGTCTCTGCTTTTAAATATGCTATCTAGGTTGGTCATAAGCTTCCTTCCAAGGAGTAAGCGTCTTTTAATTTCATGGCTGCAATCACCATCAGCAATGATTTTGGAGCCCAAAAAAATAAAGTCTGACACTGTTTCCCCACCTATTCGCCATGAAGTGATGGGACCAGATGCCATGATCTTAGTTTTCTGAACATTGAGCTTTAAGCCAACTTTTTCACTCTCCTCTTTCACTTTCATCAAGAAGCTCTTTAGTTTTTCTTTGCTTTCTACCATAAGGGTGGTGTCGTCTGCATATCTGAGGTTATTGATATTTCTCCTGGCAATCTTGATTCCCGCTTGTGTTTCTTCCAGCCCAGCGTTTCTCATGATGTACTCTGCATAGAAGTTAAATAAGCAGGGTGACAATATATAGCCTTGACGTACCCCTTTTCCTATTTGGAACCAGTCTGTTGTTCCATGTCCAGTTCTAACTGTTGCTTCCTGACATGCATACAGGTTTCTCAAGAGACAGGTCAGATGGTCTGGTATTCCCATCTCTTCCAGAATTTTCCACAGTTTATTGTGATCCACACAGTCAAAGGCTTTGGTTTAGTCAATAAAGCAGAAATAGATGTTTTTCTGGAACTCTCTTGCTTTTTCAATGATCCAGTGTATGTTGGCTATTTGATCTCTGGTTCCTCTGCCTTTTCTAAAACCAGCTCGAACATCTGGAAGTTCACAGTTCATGTATTGCTGAAGCCTGGCTTGGAGAATTTTGAGCATTCCTTTACTAGCGTGTGAGATGAGTGCAATTGTGCAGTAGTTTGAGCATTTTTTGGCATTGCCTTTCTTTGGGATTGGAATAAAAACTGACCTTTTCCAGTCCTGTAGCCACTGCTGAGTTTTCCAGTTTTGCTGGCATATTGAGTGCAGCACTTTCACCCTGGGCTAGATAACTTGTTTATATAGCCAATACCAGGTGGCATACTCAGGATTCAAACCCAGACAATCTACTTGGGAGACTACATTTAAAGGCTACTCTATCACAACTCTTCAGAGAAATGATTCATCCAGGGACTGCTATGCATTTGAAAGCCATTGTTTAAACAACAAGCAGTAGGGTTGTTCAATGTGAAAACTTTTTGCTCACTATGAGGGTGAATGTGTGAATTTCAAGCAGCTAAAAAGGAAGGTGAGCATAAGAAATATGGAAAAAAGATTGCACCATATAAATGTTAAGTATAGAAATGTGTTTAGTGCTTAGCTGCTTTCCACAGTTGTGTCTGACTCTCTGTGGCCCTATGGACTGTAGCCCACCAGGCTCCTCTGTCTATGGAATTTTCCAGGCAAGAATACTGGAGTGGGTTGCCATGCCCTCCTCCAGGGGATCTTCCTTACCCAGGGATTGAAGGGAGTCTCTGAGTCTCTCTTGTCTCCTGCATTAGCAGGCGGATTCTTTACCACTAACACCACCTGGGAAGCCCTTAAGAGTAGAAAAGGTGGCACTTAAAAACATTAGCTGTGGTTTCACCCCAAAAGTAATCAAACATGACAAAAAAGCACACAGTCATATTTAGCATTCAACATCATACTATCTAAATTTTGTATATTAAAAAATATATTGAAAACTATAGTAGTATCCCCCATAAATTATGCCCAAAGATAACTCATTCACCTTGTCCTAAAATTTAAAGATACTTTATCTTAAAACAATTAAATGATCAAATTGCTTAAACAATTCAATAAATTCATATACGTAGTTTGCTATGGAGGAAAATGAATCTTTGGAGAAAATTTGACACAATTTGTTTTCAGCTTTTCAAATAAAGGAAGCACAGAGGTTTAACTCTATGATACTAGCTTGAAGTCAGTCAAAAAGAAGCATGACTCTTAATAATTGTGGATCTACTTTCCTTTGCGGAGAAGGCAATGGCACCCCACTCCAGTACTCTTGCCTGGAAAATCCCATGGACGGAGGAGCCTGGTAGGCTACAGTCCATGGGGTCGCTAAGAGTCGGACACGACTGAGCGACTTCACTTTCACTTTTCCCTTTCATGCACTGGAGAAAGAAATGGCAACCCACTCCAGTATTCTTGCCTGGAGAATCCTAGGGACGGCGGAGCCTGGTGAGCTGCCGTCTATGGGGTCGCACAGAGTCGGACACGACTGAAGCGACTTAGCATAGCACTTTCCTTTGAAGGTGTCTCTGAAAGGAGCAATAGGAGAGAGAGCAATGCACATCTTCTCTAGAACTGAATTTCAAAGGCTTTATTTGGCCCTTCTTCTACATAGGAAAATTTAGAAAACTTTTTGCCTTTTATTTTCCACTGTGAGATCCTAAAGGGGAAAATAAGTTCAGGCTCTGCAGGTCCCCATGTGGTTTTAGATGCAGTAGCAAGGAATGTAGGACACAAAGGTCTATGTAATCGCCTGCAGTGAACATTAGTGCAAATTTTAAAAGAAAAAAAAAGAAAAACCTTTAGCACTTCAGTATAGATCTCAAAATCACTCAAGAAACTTCCTTCAACTGCATGCACTGTATTAATGAGATCACAGAAGAGAACTACTAATTTAGAATTAAATATTTTGGTGATAAAAATGTATTATTAAAATCTAAAAAGCCATAGTTTATAAAAAATAATAGGATATGAAAATAAACGGCATTTTTCATATATGACTCATCACTGTGTGAATTAAAAGCAGTTTAAATTTAAAAGGGAATCTCTTGAATTTAATTAAATGGTTTTCAAAACTGGTTTTAAAAACATTTAAATTTTTGTAGAAAAATTACATCTATTTGTTTAGTGCGTCTTAAAATTCTGGTAGTTTACCTTCCTTTAAAATTATAATTTAATCTTAAAACAAGTATAGAGGAAAATTGGCCAAACATGTAAATAAAAATTGATTAAACAATGCAATTTTATATGGTGCACTTTTTAATAAACACTTTTGTTATGCAAATTTCTCCTTTTCTTTGCAAAATCTGCCTTAGTTTACCAGATTATATATGTAGTTTCTATATAATACACAGAGTTGAATATTCAAAAATCAGCTATCTATTAATATTTTAAAAATACAACTGCTAAACAAACCATGTTTAAGTTTTTCAATTATGCTAGTATATTGGCTCTCTAGAAATAAAACTACAGAGCTAAGAATTTCTATGTATTTTTCCAGCACGTGAAATCGGTAATGAAACCCAAGATACATAGACACTATATCTAAGCTTCTGAAAATTTCACTTTTTTTACAATGATAAAGTAAACCTATCTATTATTTGACAAGGGAAAGAAAGATTTCGACGTGGGAATAGCATATGAATCACCACACATGGAAGAATATAAAAGAGGATTATATTTTCCACAAAAGCTAAAAGAAGCAATTATTTTTGTTTCTTGGTCAATAGAGATTCAGAGGTGAATCAGGTTCCTGTGGGGGTTCTGTGAATATCATTATAAGCATCAATCATCAATGACCCAGTGAAGTCCAGAACTGAAGGTTAGTACAGAATGAAAAGAAATTTTCCCTAAATATGTCACATTCAGTCATGCCTGACTCTTTGCAACCCCATGCACTATACAGTCCATGGAATTCTCCAGGCTAGTATACTGGACTGGGTAGCCTTCTCCTTCTCCAGGGGATCTTCCCAACTCAAGGATCAAACCCAGGTCTCCGGCATTGCAGGCGGATTCTTTACCAGCTGAGCCACCAGGGAAGCGCAAGGATACTGGAGTGGGTAGCCTATCCCTTCTCCAGCGGATCTTCCCCACCCAGGAATTGAACGGGGTCTCCTGCATTGTAGGCGAGTTCTTTACCAATTGAGCTACCAGAGAACCCTAAGTATATCACATTATATGTCTATATTCCATGAGTTCTAAAAACAATAATCTTCTAAATAAAACCTAACATAGAAGTTGAATATCTGAGACTGTCTTGGATCAATTCATGGAAGGGTTTACATGAGATCTAGTCCAGGTACCCATCTTACATGGGAATCCATGGCATGTGGTCACTGGCCTCTTCATAAACACTCACAATTATGGGAGCTAATGAGTTCACAGTAGAGTCCACAGATTTTTTTTAAAAGCTCTGTTAAAATCATCTTAATAAAAGTAAAATGCTTCATCCTTTAAAAATTTCCACAAATTTGTCTTATTTTTGCCCTATAGCATAATCACAGGATAGTATTTAATGATAGCTTTCATGTCTTCACTTTTCCAAGTTAAAGTCCTTCCACTGGATTTTATAGAATAGATTGACAATACTCCCAAAATCTCCCTTTCTTATTTTTCTAGCTGCTAGAGCAACAGCCTGTGAAGGTCCATCTCAAAATACAGTACTCAGAATGAGTACATTAAAATGTGGTCATAATTACAAACTACAGTGGGATAAACACTTCCCTCATTAGGCTACAATCGTTAGTCCAATTTATTAATAACAATATCTTAAAGTTGGCAGCCATTTTCCACTACAAATACTAACCTTGTTTTCAACAAAACCATGGTCATTAATTGTGACATAGACTTCTGGATTCAAAACCAGAACTTCACATTTATACCCATTACTATGAAATAGTATCATGACATCAAATATGCTAACATTAATGCCTGTATTCAAGCCTCTGGTATGTCATATTGGAAAACGGTAAGATACTCTATTTGCCTTCCGACCAAACACATTCTTCAGGTTCATACCTTATTTAACTCTGTGGCCCGATATACAAGTCAATGTTCATATTAGCCTATCTCAAGTCATCAGTCACTAACACTCTAGAATCCCCAATTAAAACTTTTTTTGTATGGCAATTTATATTTAAGAAATTTTGCCTGAGGTTTCATTTTTCACTGACTTACTTTTAACACTGGTTGATAGAGAAGAATATCTCCCTAAGAGTGTTTCATACCTCCCCAAGAGTGTTTCTTGATAGTTGAGCATGCAGTGAGAATAAGTGGTTGTTCAAAATTCAGGCAATGACATGCTTAATTCCATCTTTGAATCTGAACAGTGTGTCACCAACAACGAATCTTTCGATCTGTGACATATATACATACATGTCACACAGGACTGTGAATGTGAGCTACAAAACTTATACAATCCCATGTGGAAAATGAAGATACAGTATTTTATTCCAGCTAAAGTTGTCCTCTTTCCAAGAAACTCTTATTTCACTCTTCCCTACTTCAGGACCAGCATTTTCGTTCAGGCAAAGACAGTTGCGAGAATTCTGCAAGATCCCATCACAGCCTTCAGCGGAGGCTCATCTAAACCAGGTTGCAGCTGACCGGATCCTCAGTCGAAACCAGAAGGCTTTTTCATCCAGTTCCTCCTTAGAAACACGCCTCCCTCCCCCCTCTGCCCAAATCCGAAGCCAGAGGGGAGTCCGACCACAGAGAACTTCCACTCATGAAGACAACCCCATAGTAAAGAACATTCCGGTAACCACGTCTCTCCTCCGACCTCCAACTCTAGAGCCCGCAGCTAGCGCCGCGCCTTCCTCGCAAGCCGCCACCCGCGGGCCGGCTCGGGGTGAGCTCCGAGTTAGTCAGTGCGCACGTGACGCGCGGTGCCCACATGACACGACCGTGGGCGGGGGAGGGGGACAGAGGAGCGAGGCAGGGAAAAGTTAAGGCAGACCCGTCAAAACACCCGAAGCAATCTTGCCCCTTCCCTTCTTTATCAATTAGTGGCTCGGGGATCGCCAAGGTGTCTTCAGTACAGCTACCGAAACGGAGGGCGCCGGTCTCCGTTTGCCCCGTCACCCCCTACTCCTCTCCGCCCTGCTGGTGATGCCGCTGCACCCTCAAGTTGCTCCTTCCTCTCTTTCCTGCCCCCTTTCTTCGTTTCTGCCTTCTTTCCTTCCCCAAAAGCTCTTCATCCATTGCGGGCCATGCGGCTGACGCACATTCAATTGCCCCGGGAGCTCGCCGGCACCTCTGAGATCAGACAAGGCCGAACACCTACCAAACGCGAGGGGGTAACTGCGCAAACAAAGTTGCACGCTGCACCGCAACCCGCCCCTCCCTCCCACTGAGCCCCCCATTCTGAGCCCCGGCAAAGCTCACTTGCTCTGCCGGTTCTCGCTCGACCTCACCCCACTGTCGCGCAACACACCCCCTTCCACACGCGAGCCCACCCTTCCATGATGCCCCGGCGCCTGGAGCGGTCCAGCCTCCTGGTAAAGCACCGAGCCAGCCGCTGCGCTTACCTTGCTTGACACACTTGAGCCGGAGGGGGTCCTTGCAGTGTTTGATCACCGCCAGCACGTCCCTGATGGTGAGCCCCGCCACAGGGGTCTCGTTCACTTCCAACAGCAGTTCCTCAGACACCAACTTGCTTCCGCTCTCATAGGCCACCTTGCCCGGCTTCACCTCTCCCAGGTAGGGGAACTGTCCATTCTCGGCGCCCCCCTTCAGTTCAAAGCCCAGCTGACCCTCCGGGTTCCTGCCAATGACACTCTCATGGACTTTGCTAGTCCAGTGGCTTTTCTTTTTCAAGCTTTTGGACATGGCAGTGGGGTGAGTCGCCTCAGCTCCTGAGGGATTCCTTTGGGGTAGGGGAGTTGGTGCTGAGAGAATGAGGCTGGAGGAGCCAGGGGGCCAAGAGGTGAGAAGAGCAGACTTTGCCTTCCTCCCCTCTCTGTTCGGTGCTTTCCCTCTTCTTTGGATGGAGTGTGGTCGAGGAAGGGGGAGGATGACAGGGACGGCTGGGCAGAGGTAGGAGAGCTTGGGTGAGGTTGTGCTGTCCCTTGAATGACACTCAAGGCTGTGGCCCCGCAGCAGAGGAGAGCTGTGGTGGTGGCGGCGGCGGCAGCGGCAGCCTGAGCGAGCAGTAGCGGAGCTGGTGAACGGGTGGAGTGGGGGTGGGGAAGGAGGGTAGAGATGCCGGGGGCCACTCCTGCGTGGTGCGAGTGGGAGCGCGCGCGCGCCTGAGTGTGTGTTGTTAGCTGATATCCATGGTAGCTGCAGTGGCAGCGGCAGGGTCCGCGCGCGCTCTCGCGCGCGCGCGTTCGAGTTGTACTGTACTGGCAGCAGGGGAGGAGGCTTAGCGCCGATGAGGAGGGAGCGGACTAGAGGGGGGAGGAGGGGCGCGCGCGCGCCGGGTGGGGAGCCGCTTACTGCTGTCTCCGCTCACCCCCCCGCCCCCTCCGCAGCTTGACCCGGTAGTGAAGGCTGAGAGAGAGGCAGGCTGGGTCCGCCTGGCAGCCTACGAGAGGAGGCGGGAGCGGGAAAGGAGGGGAGCCGAGGCCCGGCGTGGGGAGGCCGGCAGGAAGGGCTGCGAGCCCAGCGAGGACCTTTCTTCAGCCTCCCGGCGGCCGAACGCAGCGCTAGGCTGCTGCGCTGTGAGGATGCCCTGACTCAGTGCCGGACGCTGTGGCTGGTGCGCCGTGAGCCTCCGAGCGTCGGATCCCGGCGTGAGAAAGGGCAAAGCTGTGGGACCCGCCCGGCGTGCCCTCGCCCAGGAGAAGGCCTGGGCGCTGCGAGCCAGGTGGAGGCGTCAGAGTTCACTAATTAGACAGGCTTCGTCCACGTTTCAGTCAGACCCGTCTCAGAGTTCTCAGAATTCCTCTCAGAGGAGAGTAAAGTTAGAACTGCAGGCTGGTTTTCCTGTCAGCGCCGGTACCTCGAGTGCAGAAGGGAACTTAGCGGAGGGTTGTCTGGTGAAAGGCGTTCCAGGCACCGCGGGGCAGGGGCTTCGCTTTTCCACAAGTTGGAAGAAGCGGGAAGCAGTGGGGTGGGGGCAGCCGCGGTGAGCAGCCTCCTCAGAGAACTGGGCAGTTTCACGCGGGATCTGCGGCGAGACCGCGGGGCGCGCCCTCGTCGCGCGCGCCCTCAGAGTCGCGCTGGGACGAGGGGAAACCCTAAGCTGCCCTGAGGAGCCCACCTCTTGCTACACTGAAGGAGAAGAAGGTTCGGAGGGGACCAGGGCGGCAGAACCGGGGCTGAAACTCAGCTCGCTGGTCCGCCACCAGGCTTCTTTACCTTCAGCAAGTTTGCAGCCCGGAGGTGAGGTGACGTCCGGGGCGCCAGGATGCAGGAGGGCCGCTGATTTTTACTCAAAAGCTAGTTTCGTGTGAGATGTTAGGAGTGATTTTTAAAATTCTTGTAACTGGTAAATGAGTTCCATTTGCTTTACTTTCAAATGATACTTTAAAAAAAAAAAGTTGCACACCCACTCGTCTCTTTAAAGCAAAGCATGAAAAGCATTGAGCGGGTAGGATTCTAGCTGTCTGAGAAGACAGTGTGGGAGGCAAGCGGAACTGTTAAAAATGCTTAGTGGACCCAAACAGAAAGACCAGGTTTGAATTCAGGCTCTTCTACTTAGCAAGAGTGTGATCTTGAGTAAATTGTTGACCTTTCCGTGCCTTAGTTTCCTTATTTGTTAAATAAGATTGAAGGTATTAATGTGACAGAACTGTGATAAAAATGAAACCAGGCAATGTATGCAAAGTACTTGCCTGACATAAATGAGTAGACACTCAAAATGATAATTTCCTCCTTTTTGTTCCTCTAGTACAACTCATTGATTGGGGATGTGGGGGAACAAAAGCAGTCAGAACCGAAGAAATCTTTAAAGAGATGATTTAACCATGTCTTTTTTTTTTTTTTCACTTGAGAAAATGAGTCCTGGATAAATTGGGTTTAATTGATGATTCTTCAGTAAGCCAGGGACAGTCCCCAGGGCAGTGCTCACAATGTCCAGATGTGAGCAAAGCATTTTGTACCAGTTTCACCCAACAAAGTTGGGTTTTAGTGTTATTAGACCCAATCCTAAATGGAAATTGATAATGAAAACAGAATACAGGATGAATTTTTAAACACAAACATTATAAATGTTAGTATTACCCATGCATATTAGCTTGTAAATGGTCCATTTACTAACGAACATGTATGGCTAATACTAACACTTATAAAGTTCTTTTTTTGTCATTTATTTTTAACATTTATCACGAGTTGATCTATAGTCTTTACATATATTAATTTATTTCTCCTGGCACCTTAATAAAGTGTGTACTATTATTATCCCCTTTTATAGATATGTAAACTGAGGTATACAGAGATTAATTTTTGCAAGACTGCAGATTTAGTCAGTGTTGAAGCTAATATTCAGACTCAAGTGTTTTGACTCAAGACATGGTTTCAATCACTGCATTGTACACTCTTCCCGTGCAGTTCCTATATATCATACCAGTAGTCAGTACATAATGTCCCAGAGGTTGGGTCTGCATGTTATTGTAGAGGCATTTAGGGAAAAAGAAAACAAATGGAGTAGAAATTTGATATAAAAGCATTTTACTATTGAGGACCCAAGAGAATCACTGAGGTGAGTGCCAGCTCAGTGTTTAGTGTTTCACAGCTCCTAATTCATCTTCTTTGCCCTGAATTGTGGTATTAGAGCTGTAACCTGTAAACATTTATTTGTTTTCACTTGGTTCAGTGTTAGCACTTGTCAATAGAAGATGCTGGAGGAACACTGCTTATAAAAGGGTCTCTTTTCTTGTTCCCAGTGCTTTTCTTCTTTCTCCTGTGGTGTGGTGGTCAATGAGTGGCTTTCTGGCTAATGGTTTCCTAAAAACCAGTATTGCACACCCTCCAGTAATTTGGGCCCAATCACCAGTGTGTGGCTTCCTAGCAAGCCTCACCAGCAACCCAGTTGATAGCTTCCTAGGACGTTTCACTGGTCCCCTAGCTGGTTTTCTCACCAGCCCAGTTTGTAACACCTCAACCAATTTCTTGAATATCATATGGACCACAGCCACATTATGTCTGATGAGGACTATCTCTCAAGCTTTGTAGGATAGAGAGCAACGATGGGAATGCTTCTTCTAAGTTATTCGTCCATGAGTACTGTCCCACAACTCTGGAGGTAGTGGCTGCTCCCTTAATCCACTATTCCTTTATTCTTTAGTGACAGCTTCTTCTCTCTTAAAAGAATTAGTTCAGTTCAGTTCAGTTCAGTTCAGTCACTTAATCGTGTCCGACTCTTTGCAACCCTATGAATCGCAGCACGCCAGGCCTCCCTGTCCATCACCAACTCCCGGAGTTTACCCAAACCCATGTCCATTGAGTTGGTGATGCCATCCAACCATCTCATCCTCTGTCGTCCCCTTCTCCTCCTGCCCCCAATCCTTCCCAGCATTAGGGTCTTTTCCAATGAGTCAACTCTTCGCATGAGGTGGCCAAAGTATTGGAGTTTCAGCTTCAACATCAATCCTTCCAATGAACACCCAGGATTGATCTCTTTTAGGATGGATTGATTGGATCCCTTAATAATTATTTATAGTAAATTTTCCATATTATAATTTTGGTGTGATTTCTGTCTCCTGACTGGACCTTGACTGATACAAGGTGTAAAATCATGTAGACCTCTGAGAAACGCACTTTCTTGAAAATTAAAACTTGGGGTCTTGTCATTAGCTGTGCAACCTTAACTAGGTCACTTACCCTGTCAGAGCATGTTCCCTCATTTGTAAAAAGGGGGTGAAAATATATGACAGGATTGCATGAGCATCATGTTAAATTGGATGCTCTTTAAATGCACTTAAATGTGAATGTACTTTAAAACTGTAACGTACTATCACAATTAAAGGTTTTAGTTCTCAGTGTAGAAACAGAATAGCAAAGAAGGAGATATTTTTAGAAAAAAAAATAAAAATTACATGCATTCTGGGAGATTGTTACATTGTTTCCTCATTGTGGAAGGGACAACATTTCATGTAAGATTTATTATCATCAAATAAATATATTGTTTGTTGATTGGTTTGCTTTGCCTAGCTTTTCAGAGATGAAAGCAAGCAGCTCTGAGTCTTTAAGTTGCTCAGGTTTTCAGGCCTCTGAAAAATATGAGTGAAATTATGACCATTTTGAAATGTTAGATTCAGACTAATTTGGTTACTTTCTGTTCTGATATCCTTCAGATTTGAATTATTTCTCCTTTGTCTGCTTTGCCCTTTCTGGGATGAATGCCTCTGTCAAGAAATAATTACTTCATTGCTGAGCACTCTATGTACAGAACATGGCATTAGATGCTTCATGCTATTCCAAAAGAAAAAATAGTTTAGGAATCTTAAAAGTTAAAGAAAGAAAAGCACGGGTGTTTTCAAACCTTAAAATAGTTCTATGAAATGGATGCTTGCAGCAGACCTAGTCGAGTTCCATCCTAATTCTTTAGACTCTCTTTGATTGGGTCTGCCTTACCCCCAACTTCTGTGTTCTTTTACTTCTCAGAGTCAGCCCCTGAGACTTCCTTTGGAAGATTTCCCCAAAGCTACTAGACTCATTTTGCCTTCAGGCACAGAGAACCAGAGAGAACCACTTGGGAGTTCACTTCCCTCCTAGGACACCACTTGCCAAGGCCTTCCCTACACAGTATAAAAGCCTCTAGTAATAAGAAGATCTGAAGTGTAATTTACACCCCACAGCTCCCCTGCAGAATCATGCTGATGCTAAGATTTTGCCTGAAATCACTTCTCTATCTTGCTTACTCTCTGATTTATGTGTTTTTCCTGGAAGTGTTTTCTTAATGAAACACTTGCCTACAATCCTCGTCTCAGAGTATGTTTCTGGGGATCCTGGCCTAAGATTGCTATTCCTTTTTTTAAGATGGGGAAACTGAGTCTCCAGTATTTTAAATGGCCAAAAGTCTCACTACCAATAAGGGGTGAATTTGTGAATGATCCATGTTTGTGTAACTCTAAAACTCCTACTTCCAAAGCTGTATTACATTTAAAGTCCCTAATACTGAGTATTTTTAAATTTGACTGTCTGAACAGAGGAGGATACAAAGTTCAGCAACTGACTGGTCAACAGACATAAAAATTATATTTATGTATTAAGAGATCTTTAAGTGTATGAGAAGAAAAGATAAAGAACCATTGACAGTAAGACCTAAGCATGGTATATCTCACTTAGGAAAACCTTTATAAAGGGTGAAACCTTTATACAGCTCTGCCTGACCAAGGCTATGATGAAGATATGACTACATTTTAGAAGAAACTGTAAATGTTCAATGTCATTTTCAGTCAGGGGCTTTCTTCATGCCAAGGCTGAGTTGGGTATTTGTATTTTTCCTGTTGATTCTGTAACAAATTTCCACAGAATTGGTGGGTTCAAAACAATACAGATTTATTATCTGTAGATGTGGAGGCCAGAAGTCCAAAATGGTTCTCATGGGGCAAAAAATAAGATGTTGGAAGGGCTGTTTCTTCTGGATCTCTAGAGAATCCTATTCCTTGCATTTTCCCACTCCTGCAGGGTGTCTGACCTCCTTGGTATGTGGCCCCCTTCCTCTAACTTCAGTGCCAACAACAAGCTGTTAAGTCCTACTTATATCCCATCACTATGACATTGACTTTTCTGCTTACTGACTCTTCTTCTATTGGATTGTCCAAAAAGTTCACGTGAGTTTTTCCGTAACATCTTCTGGAAAACCTAAAGGAATTTTTTGGCCAACCAAATACATTTCAGCACTCTTTTGATTACACCAGGCACCCAGGTAACCCAGGATAATCTCCCTAGTTTGAAGTTAGCTGATTATAAGCCTTAGTTCATCTGTAAACCTCCTCTTCCTTTGCCATATAATGTAACATATTCACAGGTTTTAGGGAGCAGAACCTAGATATCTTTTAGGGGGCCATCACTCTGTCTACTGCAGTAGTATACCACATATTCATATCCTCACTGTTTCTAACTTAGTTCAGGTATCAATATAACTACCCTGTATTATTGTGATTAGCTTCCCTCTCCCTGCCTTTACCTTGAAAACCTCTGATTGCATTAGCTGAGAGAACTTTCTGAAACTTTTCCTTTTTCCTCTGCTTAAAATTCACTCATGCTGCCCATTAAATACACAGTCAAGTTCAAACTCCTTATTTCAGCTTGTTCCTCCTCTGCTCCTTCCTAACTCTGCAATCACATCTTGCCATTTCCTTCTGGAATTGGAACCCAGGGCACCCAGCTAATTTGGATCCTCCACAATAAACACCAACAAAAGAAAGCCCTATATAGCATCTGTTCTAGTCCCTTGGAATATCATTAAAAACAGAAAATTTAAAGTAGAATTTCAGTAATATTTTGATCAGGGCAGTGAGGTACATTGTCTTGTGTCAGTCCTCCACAGTATTTGGGGCCAGAGCCAGCTGACCCGGGTGTCCTACCAAAGGGTCAGGCCTAGGTCTCCCCTTCCCCTTATAACCCTTTGTTTCATCCGTCCTAAATTTCTCAGTTTCCTTGACTCCTATGCTGTTTCCTGATACTTTGCCTGAGATATAACCCCCTCTCTCTGTTTATGCTGCTTGTACTTGCTCACCCTCTGAGACATACCTCTAAGGCCCTTTTCTCTCAGAAGCTTTTTATGGCTTTTTTTTTTTTCCTACTAACACAACTCAAACTCTTCTTTATGCCTCATCTTACCCTTTGTGGAAACATAACTTATAACTCATTTATTTTCAAGTCTGTCATCCACAGCAAGAATAGATGGATTTTATTTTTAGTTCCATCTTTCCACTCATCATTTTGTACATTCTCTGGCAGAATGTAAATAAACATTCAGTAGAATTCCAGCTAGTGATGGCTATGTCCAAAGTGATAGTGTGTAAAATTTCATTATCTAACCACTGCAGTAATGTGAATTTTAATGTTTAGTGTTAAACAATTGCCTCTTTATGTTCATACTAACGTCTTAAGAAAATGGAATGTGAAAGAGCATATACTGATGAAGAAATGACAAAATATACTTAGCCTTGAGGCTGAGGTTAAGAAAAGAAGCCAAATTCTTCAAGAGCTTGGGACAGGGTCTGAAAAGTAGTAGTTGTGGTGATGGTGGTGATAGAGGATAAGCTTGACCTCTTGACCTGTTACATAGTTTGTCCGTGGCCATTCCTATTATTAAACCTTTTTTCACTCCCTGTTACAATATTCATACAAAAATAGAAGTCCATATTTATAAGAAAGATTTATTTAGCATAGTGCAGAACTTCTTAGACTTTTCTGTCAGAATAACACAATAATGATATACTCACCCACCCCCAACCAAAAGTAATCTTATTTGAAGTCTCCAGTTTTCATTTAAAAGTCCTATGGACCTTAGATTATACTCTGGTAGGATCATGTTTATACCTATGTGAAATATGACTTTTCCCTCAAACTTTGCCTAAATGATGTTTCAGGAGGATTTGCTGTGTTTTCTGGTGGTTTCTGAGCCCAATTCAGTGACTCCATACATATGCAGAGTTTATGTTCAATGTCTGGAAATATAGGCCAACTCCCAGAGAGAGTTTGGTCTACGGAGATAGATGTCAGGGGGGATAATTTGAAATCTTGAATCTTTGGCTTAACTTAGCAGAGTGGAAAACATGAGAAGAGGAAAACACTGAACTCAGATTTGTAATATTTTTTACTAAGCAGAGAGGAGAGGAATGATCATTGAATAAGACTGTGTTCTAAGGTGAGGATCTAATGTTGAGAAATCAGACCTCAGGAAGTTAGTGAGGGAAGGTTTAGGGCCCTAGACTTCTCCAAATATGCATGGAACTGCTTATTTTTTATTTGCCATCTTGTCAAATCACATTATAGTGCTAATTCTCTCCACCTCAAAACCTCAAATATTTTGATGATTGTAACATTTAGATTTCCATCAATTTTTGATAGAAGGGAAGAATTGTTTCATTTTAGTTTAGAATTAATGCCATTGATTATGCTTATACGTTGTAATATTATGCTTATACGTTTCATAGAACCATCTTACTTTTAATTTTGGGCTTAGTACTGGGAATATATGGTCCAACATATATTAGTACTGGGAGGGAACATATGATCCAACATCTCTGGATCCCAGGAAATTAATTTCAGTCAGGACTGTCAACCAGGCACCAGGCCCTGTGTGAAAGATCTGGGGACAGGCAAAATTTGACTACTTAAATATATGAGAGTATGAGGTCATTTTAGCTGCTAGAAAGTTCTGAATGAAATGACTTTGGTCTTTGTAAAGCACCTCTTTATGTGAAATTCATGGACCATGCAGATTATACAAAGTGAGGAAAGAGAACTGCCAGATTGTTTAAATCATTGCTCCATCTTAACTACAAAGTTCGCAATGCACGGAGTGAAATTTGACCAGCTCAAGAAAAGAAAGTGTGAAAATAATTTGCTCTGTGACTTTAAAGTCATTGCAGTATTTTATATAAATAATAATGTAAGAACTTTTGATGCTTTTGTTACCTTATTTAACATATGCACAATATATGACAGAATAATACTGGATTTAGAAATATATTCCTTCCTGTGTGGTGTTATGCAAGCATACTTCTTGAATGTAAATATCTGAATTTCTTTTTCTTTTTTATTGTTTTGCTTTTTACTTACATGGTGCCTTGTCAATCTGTTATCATCAATTTACATTCTACTAAGCTCAAAAAGATATTCTTATACCTTTTATACTTTCAGGCCTTCCTTACTAGATTTTTTTAAACACTTCGAAAATTAAGGTACTTGGATTTCATGCCATCAGGTAGTTATATCTGTATGCCCTCCTTTTTTAAGTGAATAGTTCCATTGCTGCCACTTTCTACTTTGTGATTCTAAATCTTTTAACACCATCTTACCATTTTTTGATGCACTCTATCCTTATAGAAAACACTTATTTGTAAAATACTATTTATCTCTTATATTTATAAGTGCTTCTGTTTTTCCCATTATTATTCTTCCTGTTTTCCAAGCACACATCTTAATTTATTATTTTTCTCTATGTATCTCCTTAGTGTATGCCTTTACTTTCTGATCAATTGCCATCATGAATTTTAAAAAATTTAAAATATGCTGCATGCATTTTTAATATGATGTCTACTACCCATGGGGTTTCCAGGTAGCGCTAGTGGCAAAGAACCCCCTGCCATTGCAGGAGATACCTGAGACAAGCATTCAATCCTTGGGGGTGAGAAAGATCTCCAGAGGCAGACATGGCAGTCCACTCCAGTATTCTTGCCTGGAGAATCCCCTGGACAGAGGAGCCTGGCAGGCTATAGTTCATAGGGTCACAAAGAGTTGGATATGACTGAAGCAATTTAGTATGTATTCACTACTGCCCATATTCTAAGCCTCTCTAGTACTTTTTTTTTATCATTTTGTCATTGATATAGAATGACAGTAGTTTCCATTTCAATGAAGTAATAAAAGCAAAAAAGGCACAATAATATCATGGACTTAATTTTGTCAGTAGTCAGATTTTGTCAGATGTGTTTTCTAGGCTTTGGAAAAACATACTTCAAAAATTCAAAGAGAGGTGCATCATGCTTCCTCAGTCAGATTATTGAGAAGCTAAAATGCTGATGAACATTTGGAGCCAATGCAAATGTAATTGTAATCATACTGATTTTAATAATTGTGCAAACCTCTCCAGACAGTATTCTATGTGATGTGGTTTGCTTTTAACCATACTGAGTGTCCAAAATGTCTTTCAGAATATGACAAATACTTGTGATCTTATCCCACCCTTCTCCCCCATCACATGTACATATATATTCCATATATGTACATATCATTTCATCTAATCTATAGATTCATTGATGCCCAACCATTTACTTGGTTAGGGGATTCTTTAAAAGTCCATCTTAAATAAACCTCTTATATAAAGTTTTTATTTATCTATATATAATCAGCTGAAAGTAATCTTATGTACTGAACTCCTATGAAATGCTACCCGATCCTTTTAATCACATTTCTTTCTCTTGTATTATAAAATTCTAGGCATATCTTAGCCTCACTTATAGTCTGTAACTTGAGAACATGACATGTTCATATTCCTCACAGTCATTGGAGTGAAGGAAAATACACAAGTAGAAAAAAAGGAGATACCTAACTACAATATGACTATGAAAATATATATTAAGCGCAGAGTCAACTGACACTAGTAAAGTTAGCCTAGAATTTAACAATCCATTTTAAAAATCAAGACAACAAGATGTTTGCCATCTGGGAAGGTGTTAAAGTTTTGAAACAACTGTCTCCCATTTTATCTCTCAAAGGGAATACTTTTTAAATGTGAAAAAAAAGAGTAAGTTTCATTAAGAGAAAATTGTAGTTTAAGATGGATCATAGGATAATTGGAAATCATTTATTTGCTTTAGAGTATTTTAATCTTCAACTTCTTTCAGTTAGGTCCTAGGGCAATAAAAGAATCAGGAGATATAGCAGGCTGTTTTCTGCAGTCTCTGAAGAAACGTGGACATTCTGGGAATTAGTGAAAGATGGGTGAAAAGCAAAGTTATCATGATTTTTCAAAAAAGAAAAGATCAACTCCACAAACTATAGGCCGCATACGTTAGGAGGTCAAGAGAAAGATGTGAAACATGAAGCTAGCATAGATTGATGAAGAGCAAGTCAAATCAAATAAGGTACGTTTTTCTTTATAAAACATGACTTTTCACTCTAGATTCATATTAGCTTAATGATTAAGCACTAATGCCATTGCTACTTTTCATAGAACAGCAATGAATACTCAAAGACCAGGCTTCCATAATTCTGTTTAATATCTTCAAGTAATGCTTCAGTTTGCAAATGCTCTTTTAACACATTCTCCATATCTGACTTGATCAGGACTATATATAATTGGCCCTCTCATGAGCACTCTTACTATTTTATATACTCTTCTGATCAACTCCTCCCATTGTTGCTTCATATTAATTTTTTAGGATCACTCCTGATCCTTTTTCAAAATATCTTTTAAATCATTTCTTGAATAATTCACTGACCCTAAGGTGTTTAAAACTTGAGGACAGACTACACAATTGTATACTGTAAATTTACAATGCAAATTTAATATGTTTAAATTACATAACACAGTATAAATAAAAATGACCTCTGAATAAAATATAGGATAGCACTCAAAATTTTACATAAATGTGTGATAAATTTTAGCCCATGTTATTTAAGGACAACTATTAATATTTTATATCCAGTTAATATTGGTTGTGATATTGGTCAGTTACAAATTATATGTGGTCTAGATTTAAATGGTTTTCATTCTGTCTGCCCTCTGATGGATAAGGATAAGAGGCTTATGGAAGCTTCCTGATGGGAGGGACTGGCTGAGGGGAAAACTGGGTCTTTCTCTGTGGGCAAGGCAATGCTCAGTAAATCTTTAATCCAGTTTTCTGCTGAAGGCTGGGGCCTGAGGCCAAACTATGATAGGGGTAATGGCAATAATGGTGACCTTCTTCACAAGGACTTAAGCCAGCATGCTGCCGCCAGTCCCAAGATTGTTATAGTCAGTGCTCCTGACCCCACGGCAGGCCATTGTTGACCTGCACCTCTGCTGGAGACTCCTGGACACTCACAGGAAAATATGACTCTGTCTCTTGTGGGGTCACTGCTCCTTTCTCCTGGGTCCTTGTGCACTCAAGGTTTTGTTTGGTCTCTTCAAGAATCTGTTTTCCCAGTCCTGTGGAAGTTCTGTAATCAAATCCCACTAGCCTTCAAAGTAAAATTCCCTGGGGGTTCTCAGTCCCTTTGCCAGATCCACGGGTTGGGAAATCAGTTGTGGGCTTTTGCAATAGTGTGAGAATTTCTTTGGTATAATTTTTCTCCAGTTTGTGGGTCATCTACTCAGTGGCTCTCCAGTGGAGCTAATGGCGACCTCCTCCAAGAGGACTTATGCCATACTCTGCACCTCCCTGGTCTGCTGCAGCCAGAACCCCTGTTCCTGTAGCAGGCCACTGCTGACCCATGCCTCCGCAGGAGACATTCAAACACTCAAAGGAGGTCTCACTCAGTCTCTTGTGGAGACTTTCCTTGGGTTCTGGTGCACATGAGGTTTTGTTTGCACCCTCCGAGCATCTCTGGTGGGTATGAGATTTGGTTTTAAACAGGATTGCACCCCTCCTACCATCTTGTTGGGGCTTCTCCTTTGCCTTTCGATGCGGAGTATCTTTCTTTGGTGGGATCCAATATTCTCCTGTTGGTTGTTCACCAGCTAATTGCGATTTTGGTTTTTTCACAGAAGATGAGCGCATGTCCTTCTACTCCACTATCTAGTTTTGAGTCTTAGTTAAATAATTTGCATGGATTACAATCTTGTAGCATAGTGACTGCCACTTTAGTAAAATTACAAAATTTTGAGAACATGTTTTTAATGCAATGCAGTTATGCTTTCTACTTTAGGCTATATTTTAAAATGTCCTATTTTCTACTATATGGAGATAAAGGAACTATTGCCTTCATTTAGTAACAATAGGTGTTTTGGAGTTTTTCTAAATCACAGTTGAAGATGTAAGGGGTCCTATGCACTTAGTCTGTTTGATTATGGGTCTGCAGTAGTTCAAGGATTCATTCAAATATTTTACAAACAACAAGAACAAACATATTACATTTTTTCTGTTTAAGCCCCCAAACTACTTTAAAGGATGTCAGTTTATGTATAAACATTCCCTAAGCTCCCAATTGAGCAGGATGCTAAATTTAAAAAATCTAAATTTTCCCAGTACTAATGGAGATTTACTTCCTAACCATTTTCTCTGGAGACAAAAGTAGGTCTCCTCGAGGATAGGACATTTGCATATGAGGTATGATATAAAGGGCTAGAATCATCTTTTCTGCTCACTCCAAAATGCTTCACTATTTTTTGTCATTTTGCCTGATAATTCTGCATTACCGATTTATCCCTTTGAGATAATAAAATGCATCTATCACTGAAAAGGTTTCTTCTGATTTAGTCATACTCATATGGCTACTAGTGAACAAAATATACTCACTACAGAATAAAGAAAAGATTGCTAACTCACAAATACCTAGAGTCTGTACTACACCAAACATTGCTTAGCAATTTCTACAATTTTTCAGTCTAATTTACAAGAATAAAAAGATTAGAAATGAAGAGAATATGAATATGTTACATAAAGTTATAAACTTTATATTTAATCTGTGTTTCTATTCTCTATTGATTTAAAAACAATGGAAAAAGAAGACTAATATGTGGGTATGGTATGATGGCACTAATTCAGTTCAGTTTGTGGTATTGACAGGTGATTTTTAAGCCAAGAGATGAATGAACATACAGTTGTGTAAAAATCTGGAGGAAAGATTTTTCAGACAGGGTAAAAGGGTATCTAGGTACTGAGTTGGCAAAGGACTAGACAGGTCAGAGACTAAGTAGTTTCTACTGTCATTATTTTATACATTCCATTATGCTACCACTTACGTTAGTTTCTAAGGCCTTTCACAAGTTGGATATTGCTTTAGATTTGATTCTTCCCTCACCTCTTCTCACCATGTTCCAGGCTAGTCTATTCCTCTGTGACTTTAATAGTTGTTTCTTTTAATAGCTTCTCATTCCTTTGTTATTACCTAATAAACTGTAACTCATCTCTTAAAATTCACTTGCAAGCATTCCCTCTTTGAGGAAGCCTCTAACTGTCCTGGCCACTATGTAAAGAATTGCTCAGTTTTCGTGCTACCATTAACTTATGCACTTGAGTCACTGCTTTGCAATTAACTAATGTATGTGTCTCCTTTTATCACTAGTAAGTTTCTTTATGATAGAGACATTTTTCCTTCCTTGGTACCTATGATCTATCATAGTAGTAGTACTACATAGCACATAGTACTAGTAGTATATTGTAGACACTCAACAAATCATCATTCAGTGAGTGACTGAATGGGCTATCTTTTTGTTGTTGTGATTTAACTAATGTAACATTTACCTTCAGAACAGTTTCTATTACATATTTATTTTAGTTAATAACCATAAACTAGTCTACACTATAGCCATATTCTATAATCACTAGAACGTTTATCATTATGTCACTTCAAAACAGTAAAATGTTAAATGTTAACCTTCATGTTTAATGCAAACTATGCTCACGGGAATATTGTGAAAAGACTGAGCGATTTTCGACACATTTTTTATTTTTCCATTTAGCATACTTTAGTAGATTTTCAGCCTTTTAAATATGTTAGCATTAAGAACCAGATACCCCTTAACGAAAATCATGATTTAATAGTGTATTTTATGTAGTCTGTTCCTCTTTGAAGTTAGGGTGATAGAGTTATTTTTGAGACACTCATTACATTTTATTTACAAGAACTCACTGTTCTTAATTTGTAAAGTGAGGACTTTTTAACTTCCTAAGAGGCTGGTACAAGTGGAATAGCTGGATGAGGAGCTGCTATGGGGAAATTATAAGAGATGTAATAAGAGATGAAAGGAGGATATAGACCTTTATCAGGGAACAACTGCTTTAAGAGATGGCATACTTTAGGGGCATCCTACTTTAAGAGATGACAGTTCAGTTCAGTTCAGTCGCTCAGTTGTGTCTGACTCTTTGCAACCCCGAGAATCGCAGCACACCAGGCCTCCCTGTCCATCACCAACTCCCGGAGTTTACCCAAACCCATGTCCATCGAGTCAGTGATGCCATCCAACCATCTCATCCTCTGTCGTCCCCTTCTCCTCCTGCCCCCAATCCTTCTCAGCATTAGGGCCTTTTCCAGTGAGTCAACTCTTCACATGAGGTGGCCAAAGTATTGGAGTTTCAGCTTCAACATCAGTCCTTCCAATGAACACCCAGGACTGATCTCCTTTAGGATGGACTGGTTGAATCTCCTTGCAGTCCAAGGGACTCTCAAGAGCCTTCTCCAACACCACAGTTCAAAAGCATCAATTCTTCAACACTCAGCTTTCTTCACCGTCCAACTCTCACATCCATACATGACCACTGGAAAAACCATAGCCTTGACTAGATGGACCTTTGTTGGCAAAGTAATGTCTCTGCTTTTTAATATGCTATCTAGGTTGGTCATAAGCTTCCTTCCAAGGAGTAAGCGTCCTTTAATTTCATGGCTGCAATCACCATCAGCAGTGATTTTGGAGCCCCCAAAAATAAAAATCTGACACTGTTGCCACTGTTTCCCCATCTATTTCCCAGGAAGTGATGGGACCAGATGCCATGATCTTAGTTTTCTGAACGTTGAGCTTCAAGCCAGCTTTTTCACTCTCTTCTTTCACTTTCATCAAGAGGCTCTTTAGTTCTTCTGCACTTTCTACCATAAGGGTGGTGTCATCTGCATATCTGAGGTTATTGATATTACTCCCGGCAATCTTGATTCCAGCTTGTGTTTCTTCCAGCCCAGCGTTTCTCATGATGTACTCTGCATATAAGTTAAATAAGCAGAGTGTCAATATACAGCCTTGACGGACTCTTTTTCCTATTTGGAACCAGTCTGTTCCATGTCCAGTTCGAACTATTGCTTCCTGACCTGCATACAGGTTTCTCAAGAGACAGGTCAGATGGTCTGGTATTCCCATCCCTTTCAGAATTTTCCACAGTTTATTATGATCCACACAGTCAAAGGCTTTGCCATAGTCAATAAAGCAGAAATAGATGTTTTTCTGGAACTCTCTTGCTTTTTCGATGATCCAACGGATGTTGGCAATTTGATCTCTGGTTCCTCTGCCTTTTCTAAAACCAGCTTGAACATCTGGAAGTTCACGGTTCACGTATTGCTGAAGCCTGGCTTGGAGAATTTTGAGCATTCCTTTACTAGCGTGTGAGATGAGTGCAATTGTGCAGTAGTTTGAGCATTCTTTGGCATTGCCTTTCTTTGGGATTGGAATGAAAACTGACCTTTTCCAGTCCTGTGGCCACTGCTGAGAGATGACAGAGAAATGGCATTAAAATAACCATGCAGAATTGGAAGTACATATTTGGAACTTTTTTTTCCCCCAAAGCTTCCAATATATTGGTACTTGCCCATTGTCTTAGGGAAATAGTGTCTAAGTAGTTGGCATTTTTTCTGGGCTTTATCCATAGTCATGGAGAGATTTTTCACCTGCAGGTTCTTCTTGAAGTTGTGGTACAGTCACCTGATACACATTTACTGAATGATCTAAGCTAATGAATAGAAGTCTAACTAAGCCTTTAATATCAGTCCCTTTATTTATTTGTTTTTAAAGTTTGTATCGATATAAACTTAGATTCTTATTTAATCTAACGGATTAGAAGACTAATAGCTCAAATGCTTTCAGATATGACCTGTTGGAGTTCCTTTAAGATGGATCACTTATCCTCTTGATGTGCCCCCCAGATAATTTGAATGTTTACCTGTTTCCTAATATAACAAAGTGTTCCAAATTTGTCTTGTCTTCTTCCCCAGCTCAGGAATCTGCCTTTCCCCACAATTAACTTTCGTATGTTTTTAGTGGAGAATGATATTTAGAAACCAAGATATGAGATGTGTCTTATTTATTGCTACTGGTAGAGCATTTCTTCTAAGCTCTTTCAGTAGAGAGACCTAGGAATTGTATATATAAATATTTCAAATATATTTATGTGAAATATGTTAAATATACAAGAAAAGATAACTCAAATTAACATCTTATTATGAACAAAAGAGTAACATTTTTTGAAGGGAAAATATTTGGAATCTGTGTAGAATGAGCTTCATTGTTGTTCAGTCGCTCAATCATGTCCAACTCTTTGTGGCCCCATGGACTGTAGCATACCAGGCTTCCCTTTCCTTCACCATCTCCTGGAGTTTGCTCAAACTCATGTCCATTGAGTCAGTGATGCCATCCAAACATCTCGTACTCTGTTGTCCCCTTCTCCTCCTGCTTTCCATCTTTCCCAGCATCGGGGTCTTTTCTATTGAGCCAGTTCTTACATCAGGTGGCCAAAGTATCGGAGCTTCAGCCTCAGCATTAGTCCCTCCAGTGAATATTCAGGATTGATTTCCTTTAGAATTGACTGGTTTGATCTCTTTGCAATCCAAGGGAATGGGCTTAGAAAGTAGTAATATTGATTTTGAACAAAGTACACCCAAATAGATTTCATTGATAGTTAAACACAATGCATCTTAGAATCTTCGTTGTTGGCGGGAAACATTATCTAGAACTGTGATCTAGATTTTATACGGTATACTCTTGCAGTGTTGTTCTGGATCTGTGTTGGAATAGAAAAATAATATCAGGGACCAAAGCTTGTCCTAATACTTCCCAACACATTTAACCACATGGAGAAACGATATTAAGCATTCATTACATTCAGAATCTTGTAATAAATATTTATGAGGGGTATAAACAAACAAGGAAGTAGTAGCACTCTCTGTATGGATACAATACTAGTGTCCTCTCTTTGGATAAATACAGTAGCTATAGATGCAGTAATAACCATCCCATTTAGCAATAGCTTGGTGATTATTTGGCTACCAACATGAATAATTCATTAAAGAAGATGATGAAAAGTTATAAGCATCTAAATAATCACAATTTACATTATAAAATCATGGACTGTGTATCCAGATTCTTACAGAGCTTTCTCCCAGCCTGTCATGGAAGACTTTTCTTTAATAGTCTGTTTCTCCTATTACAGTGAAAACCAGACTCTCTACTTATTGATTCCAAAGATTAAATTGTCAAAGGTAACAGCTTACCATTACTTATTTATTTGCTTTTCTAGAAAAATTAAGTATAATCTGATAGTTTAAAGTTTGTTTTGTGTAGTATAATACGACAAAGTTTCTCATTTTAATAAACACTTGGTAACTATTGCATTATAGAAATTTACTAATGACCTGAAAAATTGTAAAAATATGTGTACATATATGTGTATTGTTCATATAATGCACATGTTACTTTTGACTTCAGAAATCATAAAAGATAAAATAAATACCTGAAGAAACTACAGCTGTAGTTGTTTTTTTTTTAAATGACAATATTGGAAGACAGAATTAGCTAACAATTGTTAAGAAGTTACTGTGTGGTATACACCATATGTTTACCAAACAATATAATGGCTAGAGTTATTATTATACCCATTTTATAGAGGAAGAAACTTAGACTACCTGCTTTATTAACCTTGATCAGCTTCTTGGAACTTGTAATTAAATGCATTATGGAAAGAAGACTCAAACCCACATAGGTTTACTTTCGACCCCATGCATCACATAAACCTTCCCATGAAGTACATCACATAAATCACACTACACCTGGCCAATGACAGTTTTATTAAACTGATTCTTTTTTTGTCTGTAAAAGAAGGATATTTGCCTATCTTAGCCATCCTCAATGTTTTTAATAATCACTAAGTGAGTTCACCACACATAATCTTTTTTTTTAATATTCTGTATTCCTGATTGCAAAATAACTGTGACTCAGTTATGCTTTGAACTTAATTTCAGTGCTGTTAATTAAAATATATCTGTATACATCTGAAAAATATCAATCATGACAATATCACAGAGAGCTTGGTTTTGAAAAATAATTTAAAATATAATTGAAAATTAGCAAACGACATAGAGAAGGTGTGAACCAAACATATGTGGCTAAAAGCTGGCCCAGAGTCATCGTAAATGGATTTTATCCAAAAAAGGATGCCAAAAGACATAGGATCCCAACAGAGAGAGTCTGTGAAGAGATGGCCTGCTGGTACGTAAATCACAGTGAAGTGCAGCTGAGAGATGCCTACTTGAACGGAGAGAGGAGTAAATGGTCTGAAGAACCCTACAAGGAAATGAAACACCCTGCAAGGGAGAAAGACCAAGAGTCAGCTCTGACACCTGCCAAACCAGAGAGCAATCCATGATGGCAGCTCACCAAAGTACAAGCATACAGGAGTTTTCCTGTGAACTCACATCTCCTCTCTCCACCATCTAAAAATCCAGTTTGGTCAGAAACAGTGTTAATTAGCATTTGAGAAGGGGAAGAAGACACGTTGGAAAAAGAGAGGAGTATCTATCCAAATCATACTGTATACTACGGGGCTGCCTTCTGTTGCATGGCTGATTAGGTGAGTGCAGAAGCTTTAATTTTGAATGAAGTTTGGAATCTTTATTATTACTCTAGCTGTACTGACCAGTTTCTAAGCTGAAAATGATTAAAATATCAGGTGGATTTTTATTTTTTTTAGTTAAGAGAGATGTGAGGAACCAACCAAAATTTTATGCAGGGGAGGGAGAAGAATTACGTTATAGAGCATACATCCAGGAACATTTTGAGAGAAAACAAAATTACTTAATTATCTCATATTTTAAAAATTCTTGTTTGGTTATTCTCTCAATTGTATTTTTACATATTCTTTCTTCCTGTATGCTTTATAGCTTTAACTATAAGCAAATAAGTATAAAATCTTCATATGCAAGATTATACGTTTTCCTTTATAATTGGAGAAAATGGTATTTTATCTGAACATCACATGTCATGTGATATATCTGACACCCTATATCATACTTGGGTGTGACTGTTTATAAAATATAAATCATCCCAAATTAACAGGATCAAGATTAGATTTGAAAAGATGTATTCAATAAAATGTGTAAGATGAGACAGAATTAATTCTAATTGAATTCACAGAGGACTTGAAATGAGATGTAAATCTGTAATATGTATTACATTAGATATGAATTAGTATTAGATTTGCACTTTTAAAAATGTACTATGTTCAGTTCTGAATATTACTTACACAGAATGTTAGAACAGATATCCTATCTTGACTGTCTTCTCCAGCCACCACCTAAATGCCACTGAAAAGTCTGCCCATCTTGATTATCAACATTAAAATACTAAAGAAGAATGCAGAGAATGTAAGATTTACATTTTAGTGGGAGATAGGATATAATTAAATATTTTGTAAGTGTAGAAAAATGTTCCTTAAAAGGTGACAATTTTAATACTTTAAAATCAAAATTATCAAATACTGAATTTTAGATATTAAGGCCAAGAAAAGATAAAATACAAACAGTTTAAATGTTCAGCATTTAACTTAAAGAATCCATTTAGGACTTCACATTCTGCTGTCAGTATGTGGGCATTAAAATTGCTATATGAGACGTATTGGTAATTAACTCAGAAAAATCCTTAGAATTTGGATTTGGATTTAGATGTTATTATTTAGATTTTAGATATTGTCCATAGGAGTTTGATACCGTTTATGACATGGACCCTGAAGCCACCATTTAAGTAAGGTATATAAAAAAATATTCCAGTATGCAAAAACTATTAATGGCCTATAATGACCTTATTCTCATTAGTATAATGTAGACATTAAAGTACATAAAACATTATAATATTTCATTAAAACCATCAAATATAGCAAAAGTGAATAGTTATTGAAATTTAGTATTACTCTGAAATTTTATGCTGCTTAAAAATACTGTTGTGATTAAACAACATTCTGAATTCAATGACTTTTAGACAGTGTTAGTTTCCCACTTAAGAGCTATCCTCACTTTCTCCTTACTTTTATTCAGATTGGCAATGTTCCCAGATGAAATATTCACCTTTTCAGAATCTATTGCATCCAAGGGTGGCAATGTAACAAAAGTGTAGGTGTTGAGGTATAAATATCTTTCTGCTAGAGACTTCTGGGAATATTTTTGTTTTTCTAATACAGACATTCTTTTTGTCCCTTTCTCTCCAGTCTACAGCACAGCTGAAGAGGGAGCAGCCACCTTACCTCCATGTTTGGACAAGCATGAAGATAAGAATTTCCCTGTGTAGATGATGGAACAAAATGACAGAAGGGGCCCAAATTCCTTTTACTAATACTTATGGATATGTGAGGAAAAATAAAATGCTATTACAAAGTTAAGCTACAGAAATGGGCTTCTTTTTTCATGTGACAGAATACATCACAATTCAGCTAACGTCCATTAAAATTAGTAGTAATATCCATTTTAAAGGATTAATCTGAGGGACCCAAAGGTACATTACACAATTAAATCTCAGGAAAAAAATAGATTTTTTAAAATTCAATGTGATTTTGAAATTGATCTTTCACAATCTTTTAGTTATCAAACTATTAAATACATTTGACCATTCAAATAATTTTGTGAATAATGCCAATGAATTCTGTTACTTTCTCAGTGTGAGTATGAATGTGTATGTTGGGGGGGGCGGTCAGACAGATCTTCACCTGTACTTCTACCAAGTGTCTATAAATTGTAAATTCCTTGGATTTTATTAATTTGCAAGAGCAATCCGCAGCACTCAGTAAACTAGTTAACTTACTAGGTTACCATGAAAAAGATGCTTAAGGCAAGAGATGGGGAAAGGGTACAGAGCTTCCATCCTGTCTTGAGCATACCATTCTACCTGCTCCTCCACGCATTCACCAACCTGGAGTTCCCAGTAAAACAATATGAATTTAATGGGACTGGGGTGGGATTATATTGAAAAAGTTGGTGGGCAGAAAGGAAGGAGGAAGGAACCTGGGTAGAATTTTCTAGAAGTATATTTCATAAATGATCTCATCACACACACACAAAATTTGAATTAAAAACATAGTAAGTATATGAGAGGATTTTTTTCTTGTTGTTCAGTTGAAAAGTTGTGCCTGACTCTTTGTGACCCCATGGACTTCAACATGCCAGGATTCCTTGTCCTTTACCAGCTCCTGGAGTTTGCTCAAATTCATTCCATTGAGTTTAGGATGCCATCTAACCATCGCATCCTATGTCTCACCCTTCTCCTTTTGCCTTCAATCTTACCTAGCATCAGGGTCTTTTCTAATAAGTCTGCTGTTCAGTGGCCAAAGTGTTAAGAGTTTCAGCTTCAGCATCAGTCCTTCCAATGAATATTCAGGGTTGATTTCCTTTAGGATTGACTCGTTTGATCTCCTTACAGTGTAAGGGACTCTCTAGAGTCTTCTCTAGGACCATGATTTGAAAGCATCAGTTCTTCAATACTCAGATTTCTTTATGGTACAACTCTCACATCTGTACATGACTACTGAAAAATCCATAGCTTTGACTATATGGACCTTTGTTGCAAAGTGATGCTTCTGCTTTTGAATAATCTGTCTAGATTTGCCATAGCTTTCCTTCCAAGGAACAAGCATCTTTGCATGGCTGCAGTCACTGTCCACAGTGATTTTGGAGCCCAAGAAAATAAAATCTGTCACTGTTTCCACTTTTACTCATCTATTTGCCATGAAGTGATGGGACTGGTTGCCATGGTCTTAGTTTTTTTAATGTTAAGTTTTAAGCCACTCTGCTATTTTCACCCTTATCAAGAGACTGTTTAGTTCCTCTCCACTTCCTACCATTAGAGTTGTATCATCTGCGTATCTGAGGTTGTTGATATTTCTCCTGGCAATCTTGATTCCAGCTTGTGATTCATCCAGCTTGGCATTTCAGATGATGTATTCTGCATATAAGTTAAATAAGCAGGGTGACAATATGAGAGGAGAGATATGTTAATTAGCTTGATGGTTCTAATTATTTTACAATGTATATAATATCAAAACATCAATGTATTTGTATAACTTAAATACATACAATTTTTATTTTTTAAATTAAAAAAAGCTGAGGTAAATAAAGCTGAGGTAAGAAAGAGAGGCTGGGCTTCCAAGGTGACTCAGTAGTAAAGAATTCACTTGCCAACGTAGGAGATGCAGGAGATTCAGGTTCAATTTCTGGGTTGGGATGAACTCCTGGAAGAGAAAATGGTAGTCCTCTCCAGTATTCTTGCCTGGCAAATCCCATGGACAGATGAGCTTGGGAGGCTACAGTCCATAGGGTTGTAAAAAGTTGGCCAGGATTTAGTGATTGAGCATGCATGCCAAATGGGAGGTTGGGTTGGTGGGAAATGGTGCATGGAAACTTGCCATGTGGTGTAAGTGTAGACAAGAACAGTGCTTGCGAGCAATGCTTGGGAAGAATGGCATTTCCTTATACTACTTCAAGAGCAGAAATAAATAAATAAATAAATAAATAAACACAGCCCAAATAATCCAGGAATAAGTTCTCATCCTAGAAGACAGAGAACCAAGCCGTAGGGTAACATTCCAGTTTGCTACAAGTTTGCTAAAAGCTAAGAATCATTTTGAAAACTATGTATGTTTATTTGCTTTTCTCTTTGCAGATACAAGGAGGCTTGTATCAGCACTCAAGTGAGCAGTGAGAGGCAGCTATAGGACTCACTGTTCCCTTTTAATAGGCTAAATCAGACCAATTAAATAGGATTGAGCAATCTTTGAGGGTGAGCACATAGAACAATACACAAACAACACCTACCCTAAATAAAGTAAACAGATGCAAACAAATTGACTTATGAAAGAAATTCTTTAGCATATAAGAAAGGGAGAATTACTCTAAAACACTTCTTGAAATGATTTTACTATAACAGAATAAGCAGAATAATTCATTTTAAAAATATCTAGAACTGAAGCACAGGCTACTTCAAAATATTTAGCAACACAGATGTCTTGATAAACTTCATGTGGTGTTAAGGATAAACTGTGTCATTAAAATCCAGGTCCCAAAATATTTAGGTTACCTAGAAACCATTAAAAAAATATAAGAAACCTAAAACAAATTCCAGGCAAACTTTAAAATTAATCCTTTGCAGCATAATATACTAAAAGATAATTGAGACATGTTCATAAGTCTTATTTGTTTTCTTTTTTCCTTTTCTGCAAGGTGATAGGCCTGGGAGCAGACTGAATTATTTTTACTTTCTGATATTCAGGTGTTCACAAATTCTGGCACTAACACTACAATCTCTGAAAAGTTTGCCCAAACACTTGTCAGGGGTGGGGGGCAAAATTAAAATTGAGAAGTAGAAAATAGAAATGTTCTTATGGTGAGCATTCTTATAAATGAATAGATGTTTTGGGTAAATATGGTGAGCATTGTTATGAGTGAGTCCAATTAATTTATTTATACATGTTAATAAGACACAATATAATAAATGTCACTTGAAAAATAAGATATGTAATTGGAAACAGTAATTAAACAATACTAATCTATACCTCTATCCTATAATCTATACCACATATTAAATTAACAAAGATCTGTAAATGTAGGGATGGGTCAGTGAAAGCACATTAAATTTCATGTCTTCTGTAAGAGAGGGGTCAAAAGTTTCATTCCTTTGTTAAATTTGAAGCTAAAACAGTTTTATAATAAGACCTTTATTAAAGAATACAAAGTAATAACAAAGAAAAAATTTTAAATGCTCCATTCTTTTAAAATTACTACTGAATAAAATAGCAAACAAGGCATAGTGTGCATTTTAAATGACTAACCACAGTATGACAGTAAAATAACACCAACTACACAAATCAATAAGTTAACCTGCATTCAGTTATTACAGTAAGGATAAATTAGATATCAACAGGCCAAGTGCATCAGACTAATTACAAATAAGTTCCATCATGTGCTCCTTCCAGATATTAAAAAATTAAAAATGTTTGCATATGTAAGTACTATGTCATATCTTTTGGTTTCATCTGTCTCCAGATATTTGGGCACTTTTTCAAACCAACTGCTCTCTTCAATAGACACTAACCAACTTCTTGTAGGAGTAACTTACAATACCTTGTCTCATACCCATGCCATATACTTCTTGCCTCCTGTCTCAGACTTTTATGTTGGTGCTGAGGTCTTAGCTGCAATAGTCTTGGTCACCTTCATGAACAAGTTATGTGTGCAAGGGAATTAATTGTCCATGGAGCATAACTTTGGTCAGTGGGAAGCAAGAGAGAATAGTAAATTTATTTACCTTTTCTTTGCTGGATAAAAGGCCTAATATTCTCTCATTTTTGTAGCTTCTTGAAGGACAATGCCACATGGATGGGCAAGCAGTCATACTACATACTAAGCAGTAGCCAGTATCTGCTTTCCCCCTTCCCTCACTCTCTATTTCCTCACTCCTATACCCTGGGAATGCATTATCTTAAAAGGCAGTTATATAAATGTCTCAGACTTAGGCTTTGTCTTCTGGAAACCTCAAGGCAAGACCACTGATAATAAGAAAATTCTTAGAAAGTAGACTACAATTATGGGATTTTAGAGCTGAATTACTTTCCTATCTGAGAACAGTGAGAATTCCAGCTCTAGTAGTGATGGGCGGCTGAAAATTTCTCATTGGCAATAGCACCATGATAGCTAAGGCTTTCACCATTTTTGCTTTGGAATAAAGTGCAGATGAAAGGAAAGACACTGCAATGTGTGATGGTTATGCTGTTTTAAAATACAGGGTCAACAATAATAATGATTGTGTGGGCTGGCTTCTTTTTAATAGCATTAAAAATTGACTAGAGCAAATATGAAAAATCTGGCACTCTCTATATGGTATTGCAAAAGGGTTCAGAAGACCCAGGGAATTGAGAGTGTTAGAATAGATAATCCATTTAAGACCTGAGCATCCATAACCTAACTAAGATCCCTGCTTGGACCCGGAAAACACTCCGTAAGGAATATACTGCTGAGTGGACACCAGTATCTGTAAGAAGCATGGATGGTGGTGGTTGCACTCTGCAGGCTATGGTTGGTAGTGTTGGTTGTTGCTATACTGGGTTCTTTAACAAGAGTGAGAAGCAGGCCAGGGAATAGCATTCAATTATTAGAGGCAAGGAAGATGTAATTACCAGACTTGCCTTCAAGTTTTCTTGACATTTAAGGATCTGTGGCCATAGCTAGTAGAACACATGTCTATCTTAGACATGAGATAGGATATGTGCTTCCAAAGCAAGCACTAGACATGAGATAGATGTGTACATGCCTGTGAGAAAGGGAGAAAAAGAAAAAAGCAATGGGAAGCAGAAAGTTGACATCAGCTGCTAAAATGGGAAATTGTTCCTCACCCAATATCCAGATCTAAATCAGATGTCAAATCCAGAACTCATTGATTGAAGCTCAAGATCTTCTTGAGAAAGAAGCCTACAATGCCACATTAAATTTATACAATAATTGTTTCCTTGATTATTCTCTTAAAGTGACCTGGAACCATTTCCAGGGTAATTGAATATTGAGGAATAAAGAAAATCCAGCCATTTCTAGGACTGCTAGATGTAAGATCTGAGCCGACACTCATATCATGGGATCTGAAACACCACCATGGTTTATGATTAAATAGGACCTTATGGAGACCAGGTGGAGTTTTGCTCAAGTTCATTTCAGTCTATCCAGGTATGTTTGAATATATGTGTTAGTTGGTCAGTCGTGTCTGACTCTTTGCAACCCTATGGACTGTAGCCCATCAGGCTCCTCTGTCCATGGAATTCTTCAGGCAAGAATACTGGCATGGGTAGCCATTCCCTTCTCCAGGGGATCTTCCTGACCCAGGGATCGAACCCAGGTCTCCAGCATTGCAGACAGGTTCCTTACCATCTGAGCCACCAGGGAAGCCCATATAATCTTTGGTTATTTCCTTGGTCCCATGTGCATAACTGAGAGAGGAATACTCGACAGCTAGCACAATCTGTTCATTATGGCCTATAAATAGGGGTAATCAAGGCATCCAGAGCCAAGTGGAAGCCCCAGAAATCATACTCCTATCCTGAAGAAAATTATAAATCGAAGCAATACTGTATTATTGGAAGAACTGCTGATATTAATATGCTATCAAAGACTTAGAGGATATAGGGGTTATGGTACTCAAAGTACTCATATTCATCTATAAATTCATCTATACTCAATTCAAAGTACTCAATTCATCTATAAATACCCTGAAAAAATGAAACAGTTCTTGACAGGTGAATATATTGACCATATATATATATATATATATATATATATATATATATATATATATTTTCATGTGGCAGCCCCAGTTACAACTACTGTACTATACCTTCTGCCACAGAAACTGCTATTGAGATTACCACTTGGTTAAATGACAGTAGATTAATACAGGCTTTGGCACTTGTTTTGAGACTAACAGTCTTGCAGATAAATATGTATTTTCCAATTCCCTTCATTAATGAGGATCAAATTTGTTTTTTATTCACATGTTAAGAACAGGAGTTCATACTTACTCTTGTCTAGGAATATGCTAACTGTCCTCCTTTCTCTCACAGTAAACAATTCAGGTATCTTGATCACCTTGACATAATACTAGACTAGTACATTAATGACACCATGATAATAGGGTTTGATGAGCAGGAATTAGAGAGTACACTAGATATTCTAGTAAGACATCTGTGTCAGAGAGTGGGACTGAAGTATCATGAAGATTCAAGGGACTGCCACAGTTTTCGAGATCCAGTGGTCTGTGACATGCCACATTATTCCTTCTAAGACTAAGGACAAGACAAGTTTTTGCACTTCTCATCTGACACTGCTGATGGAAGCACAGTGCTTGAGAGGTATCTTCTGCTTTTGGACGTAACATACATTGAATTTGAGAATATCACTCTGACCTGTGTATTTGGTATTTTGGAAGCTGTTCATTTTGAATGGGGCCTAGAGGAAGATAGGATTCTGCAAAAGATCCAGCTTGAGGACTCTTGCCATTTGGGCCTTATGATTCAACAAATTTGACAGAAATGATATATCTATAAAGGAAGAGTTTGCTGTGTAAAATCTCGGTATGTTTCCAGGATTTGGAGGAAGATTATGCCTTCTCTCTCAGAACACTAGTCTTAATTTTAGCAAACATTTCTGCCACGATAATGGATCCTGCTAGAAACTGATAGCCTGAACATGGGTTGCTAAGTGACCATGCCATTGAGGCTTCCTTTCTTGAGCTGAATATTATCAGGTCCATCACATAAGGTTGGGCAGGTGCAGAAACAGCATTTGGATTTCAGCCTGAGCACATCCATAATGTACTGGTAAATCACATTTACCAGTGACTTCCATGTCTCTAATCTCTGCTATCCCCCAAAACAAGAATAGGTAGTTGTTTTATATGTTTTGTTAAATTTAAAAGATATCAGTGTTACAAATCTTATTTTGCATATTTTATAGTTAATATCGTAGAGTTATAAAATCTATTCTTTTTCTTTTATAAATAACTTTTGTTTCTTTTTACTAATGTACATCTTTCTATTAGAACACATTGTCATATATTATCTATTTTTTGAGCATTCAACAACTGTTCTGTGATGTGCTTAGTAGCTCAGTCATATCTAACTCGTTGAGAACCCATGGACCATAGCCTGCCAGGCTCCTCTGTCCATGGGGATTCTCCAGGGAAGAATACTGGAGTAGATTGCCATGCCCTCTTCCAGGGAATCTTCCCAACCCAGGAATTGAACCAGGGTCTCCTGCATTGCAGGCAGATTCTTTACCAGCTGAGCTACCAGGGAAGCCCCATTCAATGGCTAAGTTACAGCAATTCTTTACAACAAACAGTGCTGCAGTCAAAATCTTTAATAAATACCTCATCTTTTTTTTTTCATTATTGATGAGAGTGGGTTAACTATATATTGAATCATTCAAGTTTTTACTTCTGTTATTTTTTCTCCCTTGGTTATTTTGTACTGAGTTCTATGGAAGTGACTAGATATTTTATATCTTAATCCTTATTATTTATTCATTGTTAAGTATTGAACCTCAGGCTGTCATTTTCATCTCAGTCCTATAAATGTAATGAAATCCATGATAGACCACTCACATCCTTGTTCAGGGCCAGAAGGCTTATTCCCTCATTAACGAAAAGTGATTCTTGCAGGCAGCCCATAATAACCATCCCTCATTAGGAACTGCCTTGGGTAGAGATATTTGTCTCACCCAATTTCACACATCCTTACCAGGGCAGCTTGCAACCAATGACTGGTGAATGCAGGGATGTTTGGGCCCAGCTTCAGAGAAGAAGCCTTCATTGATACTGCAACACAGCACTACTCCCTCTGACTCATGTCTGTTTTCTTCCCTTCCCTCCCTATCATAGGTGTTGATCTCAAGAACACATAAATCTGTTCAGTAATCTCTTTCTTATGGACTGGTTCCCAGAGACACAACCTGTGTGAATGACAGCCATTAATAGAAATTCTTACTTATATTGCTCAATTTTCATATTAGTCAAAAGTCAGATTATGTTTTCTCTTGTGATTTGGGCTTTTATATCTTGCTTCAGTAAACATAGTCTATGGTGAGCTTGGTTGTTTTACTTTCATACTCAGGCCTTTTATTCGTTTGAGATTCTTTTGTTTATTTTTATTTTGTAACGTGTGCTGGAGGCCCAGTTTTATTTTAGTAGTAAATCAAGTTTCTGGTCTTTTACAAAAATGGCTACTACACTTCCAAAGTTATATACCATGTCTTCTATCATCTAACAAGTAATCTCTTTAAATCCTTATTTTTTTCTATTTGTTCAATTAGTCTGTTCCTGTACCAGCTCCATACTGATGAATTTTATCTTGTGCCACATTCTGTCTTAATACCTAGCAGTCAAATTTCTTTCTTTATATTTTTTTAAAAATGATTTAGCAATTCCTGAAAATTTGTCTTTCAGTATAAATTTTGGAATAAATTTTCCAAGTTTTTCTAAAAATTTAGCAGTGGTGAAATGAATAAGTAAAATGAATAACAGTGAATTTACAGATTAATTTCAGGACAATCAAAGTGTTTGAAACTTTATTCATTATGTTCTTGGGTATATTACATTATTCCATTTATTCAGATTGAATTTGATATCTTTTAAGAGAATATTCTAAATCTCCATAAACTTCTCTCAGACAACCATTGCTAGATTATTTCTAGCCAATTCACAAATGGCTAGAAATGATTTTGATCTTCTGGTCACTTATTGCCAGTGAAGAAATTTTAAATATACTTGAAGAACAATTTACTGAGCTTAAAGATAAGGTTAAAAAACTCTTTCAGAAGGCATTGGTAGGGGATAAAATGATGGAATGAATGAAAAAAAAAAGTCTAAAGATTTGAAGACTAACAATAGAAATGTCAATACCCATCATGAAGGAGAATCAGTATTTGAGGGAAAAAATGTTGATAATTTGTTAAACTTAACACAAGATATAAGACTTCAGTTTAAAAGGGCACATTTCAAAAAACAGAATAGGAGAGAGAGGGGAAAAGATTTCCTCATTTAAATATGTTATTGTGATGTTTAAGATTACTCAAAATAGGCAGTCCAAGGGACTCTCAAGGGTCTTCTCCAGAGGAGAGAACAAGATGGCAGAGGAGTAGGTGGACGTGGAGTACATCTCTCTCTACGTATACATCAGGAATACACCTTCAGACACAGAAGTGCATGCAGAACATCAGATGAGAAGGAACAGGAGTACCTGACCAGCGGAAAAGAATATCTAGACCCACGCAAAACTCGGTAGGTTGAAGGAACTAGGGGGAAAAAAACAGGAGTATTAGTAGGACTGGACCTGCCCTTGGCGGATGGGGGAACTGAAGCAGGGGGTCCACATAGGGGCAATTGTCTGAGTCAGAAGAGAAACATTTAAGGCTGAGAGTGAAACAGTTAATCTGTGGAAGCCTAAATGGAATGAGAATCAGACAGTCCTTGCCGCAGCCATACATATCCCAGACAGGAATGTGGATCCCTTGGAAGGTGCAGTGTCTGGGAGCTAGAATTTAGGGATTGTGAAGTAATCTCACCGTGAGGGCTGCTGTTGACTGCAGAGAGACGGATCAAGGGGATGTGAGGGAGGAGATTGTGGTAGGAAATGCCTGTGGAGGAAAACTGGACAGCCATGGAAGCAAGGTGATACTGCTGAGTCATGTGTAAGGGGTGGAGCCATCACCATAGCCTCTCTTCCCCCACAGGCCAGCACTGGCAGCTGAACAATAGAGAGGCTGGCCCCTCAAATGCCTGATGCACTGAACTATAGTGTAGGACCCTACCCAGGGTGCTCCTTTAAGTGACTGATGCACCATCCAGGGTGCCTCTTTAAGTGCCTGATGTACCAATCTACAGAGTAGGACCCCCAGCCAGGGGGACCCCTCTATGTGTCTGATGCACCCAACAACAGACATGGACCCCAGGCAAGGAAGCCCTCTAAGTGCCTGAATGGTGCCTCCGCAGAGCTGTGGAGAAAGACTGGCCAAAGAGGCCTTCTGATTGCCAGCTACAAGAGGCTAGAAAAAAACTCTGATAGGTCTATAACTCCTGCAGCAAAGGCAGTCCTTGTCCTTGCACACTTGGCACTGCCAGGGTCCCCTCAAGCCAAGCAGCTGTGCCACCTTCACGCTCAACTCTCACTGGAGCAGAGCTGCCACAGGCAAAAATGTCTTGTGTCTGTGAGTGTAGGGTCGTTTCGATAGTATCCAACTCTTTGTGACTCTGTAGACTGTGGACTGCCAGGCTTCTCTGTCAGGTAGAGGGGTTCTCCAAGCAAAAACACTGGAGGGTGTTGGCCAATATTGATTGCCATACCTTTCTAGAGCACTATATTTACTGCTGCCCTAGCCGCCAACCCCCCTGAGTACCTGGTGCTGCCAGAACCCCTGCAACCCATCAGCTGCACCACCTCCACACCTGGCCCTCACAGGGGCAAACCCAAGTCCTCCAGGGCTGCCTCAGGAGCAAACCCCAGTGGATGACCCACATGCAGAGGTGGAAATAAAACCACAATTGAAACCCAGAGGCAATGTGACTAAGCAAGAAGACCCAAAACCTTCCCACCAGCTGTACAATCTGCAGATTAAATCCACATGATCAACTAGGCAGACTCTGTGTCTATGGAATATATAAAAGGTCATTGAGAGCTCCCACAAAAGAAAACACGCTAGTTCTGATAGCTATGGACATTGGAGGCAAGAACACAGAGGAGTAGGACCAGATTAGAATCTGAGCTGCCCCCACAACAGGTCCAGAGATAAGCACAGTATTGGAGGGCATCCTAGGGAGATGAGGTGGACTGTGACTCCCAGCAAGGGAAAGGACTCTGACAGCAGTGACTCAAGAAAAACATTTATTATTCTTATGTTTTGACTTGTTCTGTAGATTATTCTGGATTTTTTTACCTGTTTTTACCCCCTCTGTTGTAGTTGTTGATTTTATCAGCCTTATGAAATCTAATTAAGCTTTTGAGCTTTTTTTTTCCCCTCAGTCACATTTTTTATTGTTGTTATAAACCTCTGCCTCTACTTTGGGCTTTTGCAGCTCTGTGGAGTTTTCCTTTGTTTTTTCTTTTCTCTTTTTTTAATTTTAATCTTTTAAACCTATTATTATTTTTTCTGAATTCATTCCTTTGTTTGTTTTCCTACTGTTCTTTTTCCCTTGCCATTAATCTTTAATGCATATAAATCTTCTTTATACCTCTATTTAACTTTGCATATCTATTCATTCTTTCTTTCCTTTCCTCTCATTATACTTGTTAGTTTTTTTTCTCATTGCTTTATTCCCCACTTGGCACCTTGTTTTTAGTTTTGTTTTGCAGTTTGTACTTAAGTTAGTTTTGTTCTGGTAAATATACTTTTTGGTTTCCTTTGTTCACCGGATCAAACAATTGTACTTTATTTTTGTTGGATTGCTTTCATTTTGCTTATGAGTGTATATATGTATGTGTGTATTCAGTCACACTTTTTATAGTTGTTATAAATTTCTGCATCAATATTTGGCTTTTGCAGTTCTGTGGCGTTTTCCTTTTTTTTTTTCCTTCAATTTTTTTTTCTTTGCTCTTTTTTATAATTTTAACTTTTAATGTTTTAAACCTATTATATTTTTTCTACATGTATTCCTTTGTTTGCCTTTCCTACTTCTTTTCCCCTTGCACTTAATTTTTCATGTATATAAATCTTCTTCATCTACCTCTGTTTGACTTTACATATCTATTCTTCTTTTCTTTTCTTTCTTTCTTTTCAACATATTTGTTAGTTTTCTTTTCATTGCTTTATTCTCCACTTGACTCCTTGCTTTAATTTTGTTTTCCAGTTTGTGATTTATTTAGTTTTGTTCTTAACTTGTAAATATAATTTTTGATTTCATTTGTTAGCCAGGTCAATCTATTGAACTTGTTTTTGTTGGACTGTTTTGACTTTGCTCATGGGTGTGTATGTATATGTGTATATTCCATTATTTTAATTATTATTTGCCTGATTTTGTAACTGCCATTTGTCTGGGGTTCATCTTTGGTTTATTGTTTTTGGATATTTGTTTTAATCTCAGTTAATGCCATAAAAAGCCACCTGTGAAATCATCATTTTTTTTGACCAGAGATCAAGCCCTGAGCCTTTTGGAATGGGAGCACTGACTTCAAGACCTTAGATTACCAGAGAACTAACCCTAGGGAGTATGAAATAGTGAAAACTCACACAAAGGAAACCACTTTAATACAAGACCCAGCATCACCCAACCACCAGTTGCACCCTGCGCAGGACACTGCATCTAAACAAGAAACAAAACAAAAATAAAAACTCAGTCATGAGCAGACAGGATTACAACCTCACTCAGCCTTGCCCATCAGAGGAAAAGCAAACAAACAAAAACTCAGCACAAATCTCACCCTATACAAAGCTTACACAAACTGCTGGACCAACCTTAGGAGCGCAGAAATCAGAAGGAAGAAAGAATTCACCTTGAAGCCTGGGAAAAGAAAACAAACACAATAAGATAAATTAAAAAAAAAAATTAAACGCAGAGAAATGCTACACAAATGAAGGAACAAACTAGAAACACAGAAGTCCAAATGAATGAAGAGAAAATAGGCAAACTACCTGAAAAAGAGTTCAGAATAATGATAGTAAAGATGATCAAAAACCTTGACAACAAAATGGAGAAAATGCAAGAATCAATTAAAAAAGACCTAGAAGAATTAAAGAATAAACATACAGAGACAAACCACACAATTACTGAAGTTAAAAATACTCTAGAAGGAATCAATGGCAGAATATCTGAAGCAGAAGAGCGAATCAATGTGCTCGAAGATAAAATGGTGGAAATAACTCTGAAGAGCAGAATAAAGTAAAAAGAATGAAAAGAACTGAGGATTGGCTGAGAGACCTCTGGAACAATATCAAATGCACCAACATTTGAATTATATGGGTCCCAGAAGAAGAAGAGAAAAAGAAAGAGTATGAGAAAATTTTTGAAGAGATTATAGTTGAAAATTTCCCCAACATGGAAAAGGAAATAGTCAATCAAGTCCAAGAGGCACAAAGAGTCCCATACAGGATAAACCCAAGGAGAAATATGCCAAAAACATGCTAATCAAACTAACAAAGACTAAACACAAACAAAGAATATTAAAAGCAGCAAGAGAAAAGCAACAAGTAACATACAAGGGAAACCTCTTTTGCTTAACAGCTGATCTTTCAACTCTGCAGGCCAGAAGGGAATAGCAGGATATATTTAAAGTAATGAAAGGGAAAAATCTACAACCAAGATTAGTGTAACTGGCAAGGATCTTATCCAAAACTGATGGAGAAATAAAAAGCTTTTCAGACAAGAAAAAGTTAAGAGCATTCAGTACCACCAAACCATCTTTACAACAAATGTTAAAGGGACTTATATAGCGAAGAAATACGAGAAGAAAAAGGATCTACAAAATCAACCCCGAACAATTAAGAAAATGAAAATAGGAACATATATATAATATAATTACTTTAAATGTAAACGGATTAAATGCTCCAACCAAAAGACACAGACTGGCTGAATGGATACAAAAACAAGACCCATATATATGCTGTCTACAAGAAACCCACTTCACACCTCAAGACATATATAGACTGAAAGTGAGAGGATGGAAAAATATATTCTATGCAAATGGGATGCCAAAGAAAGCTGGAGTAGCAATCCTCATATCAGACAAAATAGACCTTAAAATAAAGAAGATTACAAGAGCTAAGGAAGGATAATACATAATGATCAAGGGATCAGTCCAAGAGGAAGATATAACAATTGTAAATATCTATGCACCCAACGTAGGAGCACCTCAATACATAAGACAAACACTAACAGACATAAAAGGAGAAATTGACAGTAACACAATAATAGTAGGAGTCTTTAACACCCCACTCACACCAATGGAAAGATCATCAAAACAGAAAACTAATAAGGAAACACAAGTTTAAATGAGACATTAGATGAGATGGATCTCATTGATAACTTCAGGAAAATCCATCCAAATGCAGAAGAATACACCTTCTTCTCAAGTGCACATGGAACATTCTCCAGGATAGACCACATCTTGGGTCACAAATCAAACCTCAGTAAATTTAAGAAAATTGAAATCATGTCAAGCATCTTCTCTGACCACAAGGCTATGAGACTAAATATCAATTACAAGAAAAAAAAACTGTAAGAAACACAAACACATGGAGATTAAACAACACATTCCTAAATAACCAACAGGTTATTGAAGAAATCAAATAGGAAATCAAAAAATTTCTAGAAACAAATGACGATGAAAACATGACAACTCAAAACATATGAGATTTAGGAAACACAGTTCTAAAAGGGAAACTTATAGCAATACAATCCTACCTCAAAAGACAAGAAAAGCATCGAATAGACAACCTAACATTACACCTAAAACAACTGGAAAAAGAAAAACAAACAAACAAAAATCCAAAATTAGTAGAAGGAAAGAAATCATAAAGATCCAAGCAGAAATAAATGAAAAATAAAAGAAACAAACAGTAGTAACGATCAATAAAACTAAAAGCTGGTTCTTTGAGAAGATAAACAAAATTGACAAGCCTTTAACCAGACTCATCAAGAAAAAAAGAGAGAAGAATCAAATCAACATAATTAGAAATGAAAAAGGAGAGGTTACAACAGACAATGCAGGAATACAGACTATAAGAGACTATTATGAACAACTCTATGGCATAAAATGGATAACCTGGAAGAAATGGACAGATTCTTAGAAAAGTTCAATCTTACAGCACTGAACCAGGAAGAAATAAAAATTATGAGCAACCAAATTACAAGCACTGAAATTGAAGCTGTGATCAAAAATCTCCCCCAAAACAAAAGCCCAGGACCAGATGACTTCATAGGAGAATTCTATCAAACATTTAGAGAAGGAATTGTGTTAACATTTTGTCCTGTTCAATGGGGGTAAACAATAGTTGTTCATAAGGTTACAGGCTTCTTGGGTGGCTCAGATGGTAAAGAATCTGCTTGCAGTGTGGGAGACCTGAGTTCTATCCCTGGGTTGGGAAGATCCGTTGGAGGAGGGCATGGCAACCCACTCCAGTATTCTTGCCTGGAGAATCCCATGGACAGAGGAACCTGGCAGGCTACAGTCCATGGGGTCGCAAGAGTCAGACACAACTGAGCAACCTAGCACAAGCACACAAGCACAAGTTTATAGGTTCTGATAGGGAAACACAGAGAAAATATTAATCTGTTTTATTCATCCCTGTTTAGAGCATTGCTCAAGATACAGTCAATCATGAAAAAAATATTTGTTTAACAAATCTTAAAAATTAATAAGGATGATTAAAACAGTAAAAACAGAATGCATACAGTCAATCCATAAGAAATGTATAACTGAAACCAAGGAAACAGGAAACATAAAATAAATTGCAGTAGGTGGGAGGGGGACACAAACAATGGTAAAACTCCATAATCAATACAAGTAAAACTTATCAGAAAACAGTGATACTCATATTGTAGTAAAAATAAAAGCTAGCTATGTTGTCTAAAAGATGCTCATTTAAAACAGATACATATACAATAAGATGCAGAAAAATTGATTTATGTCAATCATAGAAAATATTTATCTGAAAAATATCAACTAGAAATTTTGATGTCAGTACAAGAGGAACGTAGAGTGGGAACTACCATCAGAGAGGGTTGTTATATATTTTTGAAAAAAAAAGTGAAACAATAAATATTCTTCAATATATATCTGGGAGTATGGCCTCAAATTACATAAGCAATAACTAGTATCTGAGATGAAGAGACATACAAAACACATATTTTACAGAAATGTAATACATGGAGAACAATAAAGGTAGAGATAATGTCAAGGGCATGACAAATAATTTGATCTAACAGATATGTCTAGAACCTATTATCAAATGAACATAGAATACATATTATTTCCAGACACATTAAACATTTACCAACGATGATGGTACACTGGACCCCAAAAGCAGCTTCTAAAATTTTCAGTTAACAACATACAATCTATATTCTATAACTTCAATACAATAAAACTAAAAATCAAGAAAATAATGTTTAGGGGAAAAATACCTATTTCTTAAAACTAATATATTACCAATTACCCTTCAGTTTAAAGCAAAAATGATTTGGTAAACTTTGAAATTCTTACATTTAAATGATAATGAAATAACTGCGAGTCAATATCATTTTCTTTTGAAATATAGAGAGAAATTTATCAATTTACAAACATAAGAAAAGATGGAAAAGTAAGCTAGGAAAAGAGTAACAGAATAAACCAAAAAAGAGAGAGAGAAAGAGACAGAGAGTAGAACACATAGTAATAAGGGAGGATGAAGGAAACAAAAATGAAGCTGTGTGAAAATAGTAAGAAACTCCTAAGGATATGAATTAAGTTATAAAATAGAGAAGATGAAAATAAAAATATGAAGAATGCAAATGAGTAAATACATAAATATAAGCAAAATTCTACAAATGTGTAATGGACAACAGTACATCAAAATTTTAAATCTCAGATGAAATTTGTATTTTCTGGAGAAAAAACTATCAAAACTCCCCTTGCCCCAGACAAAAAAAAGAAAAAACAGGGTGAGATGCTTTTAGATGTGAGTTGTATAAGTCTTTAAGGAATATGTATCTTATACAATTTTTCCACCAAAGAAAAGAAAAAGAGAAAAGCTTACTAATTTATTTTATGAGGTTAATATAATATGGATACCCAAACTGGGTAATGACTGTACAAGAAAACTAAATTGTTGGTTAATTTCACTCATGAACATAAAAGATCCTCATACTAGTTAATTGAAACCTAACAATGCATTAAAATAGACTGTGGTCAAGTATAGTTAATCCAAGGGGGTAAGGATTATTCACCTTGGAAATCTATTCATGTAATTAATAACTTTAACATTAAATGATCAAACAAGAAAAATATATAATCTTTTAACTCAGGTTGGAAAAAAAATTCATATGATTTACTACACAGTTAAGAACTCTTAGCAAATGAGAGAAGAGAAAGACAATTTTTTAAAAAGAACAAAAGAGTACAGAATATCTACAGCAAACATCTTTATTTAATAGAGAATTTTAGTTATTTCATTCTCCTTCACACAAGCATCAAGACAAGGATGACTGCCATCATCACTATTATTCAACACAGACGGAAGGTCTCAGAGAAAATATTAAAAACAGACAAAAAAAAAGATAAAGAATAGGGAGAAGAAGTTAAAATGTCATGATAGGAATATCTTCATGGAATGGCCAAGATAATTTACAAACAAATTTTAATATTACTATGAAAATCCAGTTAATTTAAGGGCTGAAGAAATAGTATAATGAGCACCCATATGACCACCATCCCAGAAATGAAAGGTGCTATCATTTTGCTAAGTTTATCCCATATTCTTTTTAAAATACATATAAATTTAGAAGAAAATTAATTTTAGTATTGTATATTAGAGCAAGCAATTGGAAACAATCTCTTTTACATTAAAATTTTAAAGTTGAAAGAGCAATAATCTTACTTCTTCTTTATAAAAACCTTAAATTAATCCAGATTTTTCCTCCAAACTCTTCTAGAATAGCACACATACTAATTTTTTCTCACAATTACCATGTATTTAGCACACGTATATATTTTTAGCATTCAGAGTTTATAAGAATAATTACTTTAAAATCAGAGAAAATTGATTTATGAAGAAAGACTACTTGAAAGCTATATTGAATGGACACTACTGAATTATAGGCACATCTTATAAAAACAGGTTACTTGAAGCTGATTTATAGTTTCAAAAGAACAACATTGCAAAATATTAAAAGTCCATGCTCCCATCCTGGTCAGGACTTTTCAGATTTTTTCTAATAACTTTCAAATATTTGCAATATCATTGTAAGGAAAAACTATATCACTTGGACTCTTTCAAGAATGTAGCTGGCCATTCTAGAGGCTTTAAATAAGAGAAAGTTGGCAAAGTCTAGATCAGTGATGTCCAACGGAAATACAATTCCAACCTTACAATTCTTAACCTTAAATGTGAGCCACATATGTAATTTAAAATCTTCCAATTGGCACATTTCAAGTAAAAATAAATTAATGTAACTAATTCATTTTAAACCAATCTATAAAAAATTTGCATTTTAGTCCACAATCCATACAAAAATTAGTATTGAGGTATTTGACATTTTTAATACCAAAAATTTTTAAATTTCAATTTGTATTTTACACTTTCAAGACCATCTCAGTTTGTACTATCCACATGTTAACTACTCATTAGCCTCATGTGACTAGTTGTTACCATGCTGGATAGGACAGGTAGAGAAAATACATTGATTAGTATGATGCATTGATTAACATAATGGATATAGTTACCCTAGTGTGGTGAAAGCAAACACCAACATTTAAAAATTTCTAGTATGTGCTAAAAACAGTGTGAAGTGCATTGTAAGGATTATCTAATTTAATCCACAATATACTTATGGTGTGTGCTGTGCTAAGTTGCTTCAGTCATGTCTGACTCTTTACGACTCCATGAACTGTAGCCCCCCAGGCTCCTCTGTCCATGGGATTCCCCAGACAGGAATACTGAAGTGGATTGTCATTTCCTTCTCCAATATTTATGGTATAATAAATACTATATTACTCATATTGTTTGCCTGGATCATATCATATAACTCAGTATTCTTGCCTGGATCATATCACATCCAGTCAAGAATACCGGAGTGGATTGCCATTTCCTTCTCCAGTATTTATGGTGTAAATAAATACCCATATTACTCATATTATTTCCATTATATGATTGAGATACTTGAGATGAAACACATATTCCAATGGACCACAGCTAAGACCAGGCAGAGCAGAGAATAAAGCCATGTTTGATTGCTTGGAGCTTCCCTGGTGGCTCATCGGTAAAGAACTGCCTGCAGTGCAGCAGCTGCAGGAGACACAGGTTCAATCCCTGGGTCAGGAAGATACCCTGGAGGAGGGCATGGCAACCCACTCCAGTATCTGCCTGGAGAAGCCCATGGACAGAGGAGCCTGGAGGGCTACGGTCCAGAGGGTTGCAAAGAGTCGGACATGATTGCAGTGACCTAGCACGACTGCTTCCTCTATTTTAATTACTTTACACCGTACTGGCTGCAGTTGAGTTGATGACTGGCACTAGGATGATGGCAATGATAAGGGGGGAAAGTTGGAGAAATATTCAAATGATAAAAGCAGCAGGATTGGTGATGGGTTATATATGCAGATTGAAGTAAATATTAAGGACAGTGTGGGTTTTTCAGTCGTGGGAATGGTCAGATGTGTGACTATTACTGGAATAAGGAATACTGGAGGGGGTAGTTTATGCAAGAAGATTCTAAGTACTTGGTACTTCTGATTCTGAACATTGTTACAATCTCTGTAGTTATATTAAGCCTCTGCTAGAAAATGTGAATTTAAAAAAGCCCTTCACTTCTACTAGTTATTAGACTAAAGAGCAGAGAAAAGGAGAAAAATACTGCATTAGAATAAAACAAAAGAAAGCCATCTTGATCACTCCCTTTTACAAATAGGAAGAAAAAAGATACAACTGAGAAAATAATTTATAATTTATTAGGACTCAACAAACTTTTCCTAGATAAATAATACAAATAAAATTTATGAAAAATAAAAAAAGTTACTGTTTTAAAATTTAGGGGATAAAAGCAGATGCATGTCTCAATAAATGGATTAAAAATAACACCACTTAAGTACTGATGTGCTCTATCTCATCTTCACAACAGATTTTCAATGTGAAACTCTTCTAGATGTGAGTGAAATCTATGCTGCAGACCCAGTAACACAGGCTCAGAAAAGCTTTTGTGACATTTATGCTCAAATTGAAAGACAACTCCTATAAAGCACTATGGATTAGAAGTAGGCATACCACTTTATCTCACTGTTGTTAAAACATAATAATTTATGCCTCTTCCTAGTTTATTCATTCTGGCTTCTTCATCTTAATTGATGGTTTTTCTGGTTCTTTGCCCCCATAAATTTGAATTCCTCAATGATGAGACTGAATTACAGTTTTCACATCTGGCTTGTAAGGTATGGGAAACCATTTCTGTGTCTGAGATCAAGAAAATGAGAAAATTTGGGGAGGACGGCTTGAGGGATTTGTGGAGTACAAAAAGTTCTGGAATAACGGAAAGATATAGGAAGGAAGGGGGCTTACCTGGTAGCTCAGGTGGTAAAAAATCCACCTGCAATGCAGGAGACTTGGGTTCAGTCCCTGGCTTGGGAAGATCCCCTGGAGAAGGGAACAGCTACCCACTCCAGTGTTCTGGCCTGGAGAATTCCATGGACTATTAGCCCATGGGGTCGCAAAGAGTCAGACACTGCTGAGCAATTTTCACCTCTATAGGAAGGAAGAGCACAGGAAGGTAACAGAAGTGAAAGTGAAAGACTTAGTTGCTTAGTCGTGTCCGAGTCTTTGTGATCCTATGGACTGTAGGCCGCCAGGCTCCTCTGTCCATGGAACTCTCCAGCCAAGAATACTTGTGTGGGTAGCCATTTTCTTCTCAAGGGGATCTTCCCAACCCAAGGATCAAACCTGGGTCTCCTGCGTTGCAGGCAAATTCTTTACTGTCTGAGCCACCAGGGAAGCCCCAGGAAGGTAACAAAATATGGTTTAAAATTTTGTCAACCTATGCTCAGGGCTGGAATGTGTAGTCAGAACCCCACAGATACGAAAGGATGACTGTTTACGTATGTGTAAGAAGAAACATAAGAAATCATCAACTGAAAATGAACCTCAAAATTTAAATGGTAAAATAAAGAAAGCTCCCAGGTAGTGAGGGATAGAAACTGATAGTATTTCTTTCACATTCACCGAGGGTACAGCATTAATTGATTTCAGAAAAATTAAAGACTTTACTTTATAAAAGTTACTCAGGGAAGAGTTCACCTGAACAGTAATATTTAGCTAAGATTATTTATTAATCTCTGCAGCCCTCAATCCAGCTTTGCCATGTCTGTTGTTTGCTTCATAGTGCAGTGATCTTTCATACTAAAATTTAGTCTAAAGCAAGACAATCATTTCCGTTTAGTAACTACATAAAAGTGCCACCAAAGTAGCCCACACCTCAAACTCCATTATGATACTGCAACTTTCTATTCTTCCTGCTGAACCAGAGTATATTTTAACTAGCATGGCCCAGGATACTGACATAATCAGAGTTCTTTTTGAACATTATTTGTGAGCAGGGCATAAGATGGAATGAGACCAGTGAAGGGGTACTTTGCAGTAGTCTAATTATGAGGTAAAACCATCTAAACCCAGGTGGTAGTGGCAACAATGTAAAAGATATGTTAGCAAAAGAAAAAACAAATTCTAAGAGGAATTAGAAAAAAAATTTTTTGACTTATTTATCACTGGATGTTAAGGATAAGGACGAAGTCAAAGGTGATACAATTAGAACCTAATATGTGATCATGATGCTACCACTGGTGGGAGGAGAACCTGGATCAGATGTGCCTTGAAAGGTGTTGGAATAATGAGAGAAGTTTAGACACACTGTTTTCCTCATATAATCTCACTTTCTGACTTTCTACATATTGTTCAACTTCTCAAGGTTAACAAACAAAACTTTTTTCATCCTTATATTTTATATATCTCATAAATGTGTGAAATCTTCTAGTATCTCACCAGTTAAAACATGTTCTTATAAGCTGAAAAACCCATTTATATGGATCCAATGGAATCATTTTTACCACAGAACCTAACGGCAAAATATTCTTGAGTATGCAGAACTTGTTAGATGGAACTTATTACTTCCTGCCCTGTTTCACATGTTTTTTTAAATTTCTTATCTCTCTCTATATAGAAGCCAACTCTGTATCTTTTTACTTCCTACTCTCCAAATCATTACATCCTACACCGGTAGTAACATTTAGCTAGCATTTGTAATGTCAGGATTAAATTAGATGAGAGAAGTCAGAATAAGTTTTTAAGGCTCATTTGCATTGTTATCTTAGTCACTTGGAAGATAGTGAATAGAAAAGAGAGGCTATAAGTGCACAGAGTGTAAGAAAAAGTTAAGGATGGAACTCTGAAGAACACTCACACTTGGTGACACTGAAGAAGAGAGGAGTAAGACTCATTTTCGTCCGTTTTAGTTCACTGATTCCTACAACATTGATGTCTAATCTTGCCATCTCCTGCTTGACCACGTCCAATTTACCTTGATTCATGGACCTAACATTCCAGGTTCCTATGCAATATTGTTCTTTAGAGCATCAGATTTTGCTTTCACCACAAGAAACATCCACAGCTAAGCATCGTTTCCACTTTGGCCCAGCCACTTCATTCTTTCTGCAGCTATTAGTAATTGTCCTGTGCTCTACCCTAGTAGCATATTGTATGCCTTCCAACCTGGGGGCTTATCTTCAGGCATCATATATTTTGCCTTTTCATGCTGTCTATGAGGTTCTCCAGGCAAGATTACTGGAGTTGGTTGCCATTTCTTTCTCTTTAGATAAGAGAAAAATCTAAAGGTTTTTTTTTTTTTTTTTAAGGAAAAAAAAAATCATTGATAACTTTTGATAAAGCAATTTTAGTGGAGTGCAGTGGGAGAAAACCACATTGTAAGGGGTTAAGGGATGAATCATTGGTAAACAATTAGAGACATTCATTTGATATTTTGTAAAAACTCATAGATCAGCTGTGGAAACCTCACAGACTACATTAATGTGCTCTTTTATCACAGAGAATAATTTGAAACTCTTCATACAACATTAGTCAGGAAACTGAGTTCCGTTTTATTACTGTCAATCTATTCACAAGTTAAGGAAAGCTATATTAAGTACTTCTACTTTCTTACCTAAACTTAGCCCCAGTACCTAATTAAAGTGAAATTAAGATAATGTTTATGTACCAGTGAAAGAAAAGGCTTTCAACTACCACTTAATGGATATTTAAAATGTTTTTATTAAATTTAGAAGTAAATATAATTTTTTTAAATTCCTGAGACTTTTGTGTAAATTTTAAGTAATCAAAAAATTCTTAATCAGATGATGATAGCAGAATTTTTAATTTAGAGAACATGCTCATTTTCAGGTTACTGTGAAAAATACTCTCAAGAAACTCAGATAAGACATATTCCTGCTTACAAGGACCTCGTAATAAACTGAGAATATAAAGTCAAACTGCTAAATATGTATTATTATAGGAATGATAAATTTGTCTGAATATCCTCACATACCCTTTATTCAACATTCAGTAAATGGTGTGGGAATGTTTTACCTAAGGATTATATCAATCCTTTAGTAAAAGATAAAGCAATTCTTCAGCTTTTGCTAGTACTTATTGTTGCCAAAAATGGCCATTAAAGGCTGACAGATCTATTGCTTAAAAGGGTAATTGTAATGAGCTTCTTATTTCATATGTACAGAAAAAAAAATCTGAGTCAGGGCTTAGAAGCAGACTGCTGCTGCTGCTGCTAAGTCACTTCAGTCGTGTCCGACTCTGTGCGACCCCATAGACGGCAGCCCACCAGGCTCCCCCGTCCCTGGGATTCTCCAGGCAAGAACACTGGAGTGGGTTGCCATTTCCTTCTCCAATGCATGAAAGTTAAAAGTGAAAGTGAAGTTGCTTAGTCTTGTCCGACTCTTGGTGACTCCATGGACTGCAGCCTACCAGGCTCCTCTGTCCATGGGATTTTCCAGGCACGAGTACTGTAATGGGTTGCCATTGCCTTCTCCGTCTAGAAGCAGAAGGATGTCCTAAATGAGTACTGGCACCACTCACATTATAATGTAAAGCTGTTTCTCCACTCTGAAAGGAGTATTCAGAGTAGATTATTGGTTTGAGAAAATATTACTCTTTTTAAATATGCCTCTAGGGTATAATTACTGAATATTAATACTTGTCCTCAGATAATGCCTATGTATGGGTGTGTGAGTGTGAGTCAAGTATAAGGTAGGTGTGTGTGTGTGTGTGTGTGTGTGTGCGCGTGTTTGGTTCAATACTTGATGACCAGGAAGAATAAGAAGGCAGAGACCCCTGTCTGAGAGACATTGGTTTGCCAACACCCAGCCTAGAATGTTCTTCTTTTTAGCCCTCTTTTTCCCAAACTCAGTAATATTATTAATACACACTTAATAATTTAGATTCTAAGAAGGCCATCACTACAAATTATCACGTGTTGTGGTTCACATTGTTGAGAGAGTTGGAAAGGCAAGAAGACATATTTAGCTTAAGAATTTTCAGGACTGTTACTCCTTTCTCACAGCCCTTATGAACAGTCCAGAGAGGAATTTCAAAAAGGTTTCACTGTTCTTATACTACTCTTTCCCTCACAGGATCACCCAAAGGCTATCTGGTGATTGCTGACATCTTGGTGGCTTATTAAATGAAATCACAATGTAGGAAGAAACTTAAGATCATAAACTAAATATGATATTATCCATAGTTTCCCAAAAGTCTATGATTTCACAGAAAGTCTGCTCACAAGCCACATCTGGTTTAATAAACATTATTTTCCTGTGTCGAAGTCAGTTATTTTATCTTTCTTTTTCTCAAATAAAAAGAAAGAATGGGCAGAGATGCATCAAGAAATAATAGTGCCTATGGGCAAAAAAGGAAATACTGTGCATGCTGAGGAAGTTAAGTGGATGATTTGGGCATTGAAGACTGTCTGAAATTTTAGCTAAGGATGATTATTATGGAATGAATGCTTGAGCCCCTAAATATATTTAGGGGTTGAAGCTTCAACCCCTAATGTGACTGTACTAGGGGATTTATGTAGGTAATTAACAGTAAATTAATTTATAAGAGTGAGATTCTCGTAGGATTAGTGTCCTTAGAAGAAAAGACAGGAAGAGATGGTCACTTATGCATGCCTTTTCTCTTAGCCATGTGAAGACACAGTGAGAAGATGGCCCCCTACAAACCAGGAAAGAGGGGTTTACTAGGAGCCAAATAAGCTGATAATTTGATCTGGGACTTCTAGTTTCTAGAACTGCAGGAAAATACGTTTCTATTGCCTAAGCCACCCAGTTTGTGGTATTTTGTTATGGCTTCAAGCTGACTAAGATAAGGATCTTCAACTCAGAAAAGCAAAAACCATTTTGGAAGGCCTTATAAAAGGTAAGACTAGTCTCGTATTGAGGCATCCACATTGTTCAGTGTTTCCATGTGGTTCCACTTGTTATAAATGTGCTTTCTGTGAAAGCATAAGCATGCTGGAGTTAGAAAACAAGCATCAACTCTCCTTGTCAAAGGACCTTCCTGATAATTTTCTTTGACGTTTATTAGCACCTAAGACCACAATTTTCTCCATTTCTCTGTTATCCTTTCCCATGTCTATAGTAGTATGTATATATCCATCTCTATTTCTATATATAAGTCAAACCATAGTTTGATTTGTAAAACTAGTGAATTTTAGAGAAATTACTCATTTTAACTTATGTATACTTTGAAAAATTCTTATTCACAGAATATTAAATGTTAACCTGGTAAATCAGATAAAAGATTTGAATGAAGTAAATTTTCCTTTTTTTTATTTTGGAAAGAAAATTCTTAGAAGGATGTTATTGTTTTCAACTGTGAGAATATTAATGTTGACATAGTAATTTCAGTAAGAGAATTTAAATATAAAGAGATAAATTATGTAGTTTAAAATGCATGAAGTATATTTAAGCCTTTATAGAAAAGAAAACGGTTTTTCCCCCCACATGCATTAAGCATGCACATACATAGTATTTGGAGGTGGCCATTTTTAACGATTAATATTCTCTTCTGTCATATAGAGCTCCAGGAAGAATATACTAAGTATATTACTTCACTAATCTTAGTTTTTGCTTCATTCAGTGAAGGTCAAATTCATTACCTTACTGTTGATTTAATGTAGGTGAAAAATTTTCAACTAATGAGCACCAAGGATTTTATAGTACCTGCTCTCTACATGAAGCCTTTGGGGAGAGAGGAAAGACAGGGATAAGGGAGGTAAGAGAGGCCATCCTGCATTACACGAGAGTGCACTGTCACTGCAGGGATTATAACTAAATAGAGGGATTGCAGTCATGTTCATTCATGTTGCTTTTTTATTTCAAGGAAAGGGAGAACGATTATGAGGAAAAGCTTTTACTTATTAAAGTTTTACTCAGCATACTTATAAAAATCACCCTGCTTTTAAATATTAGTTTCTTGTATGAACATATATTTTTCAGTCCCTTTTAAAATGCTTAATCAAATTTTTATTTTTATCTTTTACTGTTTAATTGAATCAAAATGCAACAAAAGTTAATACCAAAATATATTTCTGTGCTATTTTTTCCGCTTAAAATCATTTCCTCTACCACTGAAGATTGTTTAAAAGTAATTTTGGTAAGTTGCAAATGCATAAATGGATATTTGTCCATTTAAACACTTTTTCTCATCTTTTGTGGTATATGTGAATGCTGCAGTTAAAACAGGTTCTCAATACAGAGACAATATAAAAGTGTTTAGGGACTTAGTCTCTAGAGATACATTGTCTAGATTTTCATTTCACCGCAATTCTGTTACTTCTCAGATAACTGGTCTTAGGCATGTATCTCAGTTTTCACATCCATAAAACAGGGATATAATTGTGTGTATCTCATAGCTTGTTTGAGGTTTACATGAATTAATGATTGAAAAGCACTTAGAATAGAAATGCTTTATCAATGTTTTCTCTTATCATTTTCTAAATATAGGCATAGAAGAATTGTCCTTTAACTTATGAATTCTTAACAACTACATTAATGAGTAAACTACTTAAGGTCACCTTTTCTGCATTTTGAAAGACTCTATGTATAATGACATTTGTGGTTCCATGGAAAATTAAAAGTTTCAGGAAAACTGTTCTAAAAAATTTGTCTTTGGGGATTGAAATCCTCACCACTTCCCAATTTTATTCATAGTTGTTTGTTGAGCTCTATTCTTTCTCACATCAGTTTTGGCCATTTAACTTATTTTAGAAAAAAAAAACACAGTCAATTTCATCAGGGTATTAGTACTTGGGCTGCCATAAGTACTACAAACTGAGTGAATTAAACAACAGAATTTTTTTCTCTCACAATTCTGAAGGTTAAGTGTCTGAAGTCAAGATGTAACCAGGGTTCGTTCCTTCTGAGGATCATAAAGGAAAGATCTGTTCCAGGTCTCTCTCCTTGACTTATAAATGACTATCTTCTCCCTGTTTCTTTTCACATTGCTGTCCCTCTGTGACTGTCTCCCTCTCTTCATGTGGCATTCTATTTATAAGCATATCCTGTATGTTCTTACCTTAACTAATTACATCTGCAAAAACTCTATTTCCATATAAGTTCACATTCTGAGATACTGGGACTTTCCTAACATATGATTTGGTGGGGGAAGGAGTACAATTCAACCCACAATGATTAGTATTTCCTAGTATTTTTTATTGTGTTTTAAACAGTATTTTATTCCTAGAAAGTTTTCCTTATTTTTATTTGCTTTTATGCTCTAATTCCTTTAATACATTAGTAAAATTTTTCTCATAGGATATTTCAAATGTATGCATATGTAGGGAGAATAGTATAGGGAATCCCTATGTACCTATCAGCCAGTTTCAATGATTTATCAACTCATGGCCAATCTTCTTATGTTTATACCCCTACTCTTCCCCAGTCATATGCATTTTTTGAAGTAAATCCCAGATATAATGTCATTTAATCTGATACTGTTTTTCTTTACATTTCTAAAAAGAAAAATAAGAACTTTGAAAACATAGCCACAATTTTAATATTATACAAGTATTTGTTGAAGAAATTGGTTATTTGGCCTGTAGAATTCACTAGACTGGAATTTGGTGATTAATATTAATTGGGTCACTTAATATGTTCCTTTGTTGCCTACTAGGCCCTGAAGCCAATAATTATATCTAGAGATTGGTTTGAAATTTAATCATATTTAGGTTGAAATTTTGAGGAGAAATTCTTTATGTGGGATGTTGTGATATTTCTATCTATCAACGTTGTAGAAGATGCTTCTAGTGCTCCGTATCATGTTGATTTAACCTACATTTCATTTCAGCCACTGATGCAGTGGACAGTTTCATGAGAAATCAAACTTATTGGCACTGATGGCATTCTTGCTCAGGCACAGTGGATGTCTTTTCTCCTGCTGTCAGGACCATCCCTAAAGCAATGGGAGTGTGAGCAAGAGGTACAGAGAGGCTAAACTCTTAATTTTTCTATCTGAGTGGGAGCTTATTTATGTTTGCCCCTGAGTCATTTTAAAAAACGATTTAAAATCAAAATTATTGAGACATTATTTGCATGGGGGAGTATGCTCACATTTTACCTCTCCAGTTTGATGAGCTTGTGCAGTTGTAAAAACCCAAATAACTACTAACGCAGTCAAGACTGAGCACATTTTTATCATCCCAGGAAGTTTCCTTTTGCATCTTAGCAATCAATCTGCTCCCCAAACAACTATTAATATGATTTCTAAGTCTATATTTTTTCCATTCTAGAAATTCTTATAAATGGAATTTTATAAGATGTATGTTTTTGAGTCTGCCCTCTTTCACTCAGTATAAAGTTTTGATATTCAACCATAATATCTGCAATAGCTCATTCCTCTTTTTATTGCTGAGTAGTATTACATTTTATGAATATATCAAAGTTGGCTGCATAGTCACTTGGTGACTCATAATCAGGCATTCACTACCAGATCCTAGTAGTATATCAAAAGGTACTTTTCAAAAGGTCTATAATTCTCTGCTGCATGTAGCATGGTCGTGCTCTAGGTTTCTCGTGATCTGAGTTATGATTCTCCCATTGGGACTAGTCTTAAAGTCCACATTGTGTCTTTTCTCATCAGTGATACCTCCAGTACCACAGGATCTGCAGGGAGGCTTGCACCACAGCCTGAAACATTTTTTAATAACATTTATTTTGACATAATTGTAGGTTCACATGTGATAACAAATAATTCAGAGACCCTGTGTACCTACCATCATTCCTCCTTATGATAACTCCTTGCAAAGTTTTAGTTAAATATATCAATCATGATATTGACATTGATTCAGTCAAAATACAAAACATTTCCATCACCTCAAAGATCACTCATGTTGCCCATCCACTTCCCCTTCACTTCCATCTCCTCTCTAAGCCTTAGAAATCACTAACCTATTCTCCATCTCAACAATTTTGTCATTTCAATAATATATAGATGGAAATATACAGTATGAAACCATTTAAAATAAGCTTTTTTCACTCTCCATAATTCTTTCCCTGGCAATTCATCCAGGTGGTTGTGTGTATCAGTGGTTTGTATTTTTTAATTGCTGAGTAGTATTTATGGTATGGGTATACCACAGTTTGGCCACAGGACTGGAAAAGGTGAGTTTTCATTCCAATCCCAAAGAAAGGCAATGCCAAGGAATGCTCAAACTACCGCACAATTGCACTCATCTCACACGCTAGTAAAGGAATGCTCAAAATTCTCCAAGCCAGGCTTCAGCAATACGTGAACCGTGAGCTTCCAGATGTTCGAGCTGGTTTTAGAAAAGGCAGAGGAACCAGAGATCAAATTGCCAACATACACTGGATCATCGAAAAAGCAAGAGAGTTCCAGAAAAACATCTATTTATGCTTTATTGACTATGCCAAAGCCTTTGAATGTGTGGATCACAATAAACTGTGGAAAATTCTGAAAGAGATGGGAATACCAGACCATCTGACCTGTCTCTTGAGAAACCTGTATGCAGGTCAGGAAGCAACAGTTCAAACTGGACAGGGAACAACAGACTGGTTCCAAATAGGAAAAGGAGTCCGTCAAGGCTGTATATTGTCACCCTGCTTATTTAACTTATATGCAGAGTACATCAGGAGAAACGCTGGGCTGGAAGAAACACAAGCTGGAATCAAGATTGCTGGGAGAAATATCAATAACCTCAGATATGCAGATGACACTACCCTTATAGCAGAAAGTGAAGAACTAAAGAGCCTCTTGATGAAAGTGAAAGAGGAGAGTGAAAAAGTTGGCTTAAAGCTCAACGTTCAGAAAACTGAGATCATGGCATCTGGTCCCATCACTTCATGGGAAATAAATGGGGAAACAGTGGCAACAGTGTCAGACCGTATTTTTGGGGGCTCCAAAATCACTGCTGATGATGATTGCAGCCATGAAATTAAAAGACGCTTACTCCTTGGAAGGAAGGTTATGACCAACCTAGATAGCATATTTAAAAGCAGAGACATTACTTTGCCAACAAAGGTCCGTCTAGTCAAGGCTATGGTTATTCCAGTGGTCATGTATGGATGTGAGAGTTGGATGGTGAAGAAAGCTGAGCACCAAAGAATTGATGCTTTTGAACTGTGGTGTTGGAGAAGACTCTTGAGAGTCCCTTGGCCTGCAAGGAGATCCAACCGGTCCATCCTAAAGGAGCTCAGTCCTGGTTGTTCATTGGAAGGACTGATGTTGAAGCTGAAACTCCAATACTTTGGCCACCTCATGTGAAGAACTGACTCATTGGAAAAGACCCTAATACTGGGAGGGATTGGGGGCAGGAGGAGAAGGGGACGACAGAGGATGAGATGGTTGGATGGCATCACTGACTTGATGGACATAGGTTTGGGTGGATTCCGGGAGTTGGTGATGGACAGGGAGGCCTGGCGTGCTGCGAGTCATGGAGTCGCAGAGTCGTACACGACTGAACGACTGAACTGAACTGATACCACAGTTTGTTTAACTCTGTTGAAGGATATCTGAATTGTTTGCAACTGGAATATTATGAATAAGGAATCATAAGCATTTATACAGGTTTCATTTTTGTTTTTTTGTGAACTTAAGTTTTCGTTTCTTTGGAATAAATGCTTAAGGGTGCAACTGATGAATCATACGATAGGTATATTTTTGTTTTTTTTAAAGAAACTGCTAAAATGCTTTCTGGAGTAACTGTATCATTTTATATGTCAGATTGTCCACATCCTTGTCAGCATTTTGTGTTGTCATTATATTTATTTTAGCCATTCTGGTAGTTGTGTAGTGATATTTCATTTTCGTTTAATCTGAATTTTTGTCATTATTGAATCTGCTAATGATGTTGAGCAGCTTTTCAAGTGCTTATTCACCATCAGTTTATCCTGTTCTAATAAATGTCTAATCATATATTTTTATCAAAGGAGTATTGTTCCAATAGTCTTTGAAATGTTTGAGTATTTTTCTTTCCCCAGTATACAGTTACCAAATTAAGTAGCTGTAGGTTCCTTCAAGAAAAGACTGGGAAATTCATGACCATTTGTACCTGTCTTGATTTTTGAGGATCTTTCCTTCTAGGGATTCCCCTTTCTTTTAATCAATTTTGAGTCCAAAAACTAGCAAGGGACCATGACTTTTTATTGGGATAACTATCCTCAGACTTCTGATTATTCTTAAAATCTTTCAGTTTTATAGCTTGTGTTGTATCCTTGTTCATTGTTCATCTAATTTGCACCTAGGGAAGCTGTGTTCTAACCCTTTCCATAAATCTCTACTTGTCAGGCTTCCCTTGCTATACTTCTGACCTCACCACTCATAATAATTACATCCATCTGGCTCTGTTTTTTCTTGATGTTGGCCTCTGTTACTATTATTTTGCCCTGTTCTGTAGTGTCATCTAGTATTAGCCCTAGGGTACAGTGGAGATGCTCGCCAAACTTTAAAGTGATTCAGGTACCCTTCTCACTAGCATATCCCTTATAATTTCAGTAAACATGGTGAGTTTTCTGGCCCTATGTGTTAAATTCGTTCTAGCACACCCACTTCTGTTAGCTTTTAAATACCTTTTGCCACTATATCATATGATAGTTCAGACAGTTCCACTCATTTAATGTGGGCCATTATATATTTTCCAAACTTTTAGGAGCCATCCTAGTTGGGTATTTGTACTATCCCTTTGACACAGAAAATTATATCCTGTATCCCAGGAGAGGATACATTGATAATGTTTTCATGTCCACCTTCTTGTTCTGGCACTCCTGATAAACATCCCTCAGGGGCTAGTATCCAAATACATCCTACCAGCTCCTCCTGCCACACAGTGGATAGATCCTGTGGCTCTTTTGAGGTGCAGTTCCTTTCCTTTCCTTCCTTATTTGAGTCAACATGTTCTTCTTGGTCAGGACAGGTTTTTTTAAGGTTTGTTTTGTTTTGTTTTGTATTTTGGAGAGCGAGGGGAAAAGGCCTCTGCATCTTCTTTAAGCAAGGGAGACGTTTTATCTTTTTTTTTTTTTTAAACAGAGATGTGGGCCACTTCTGCAAGCTCAAAGGTTTGGAGGGCTTTGAAGATTACTGAATTTTAGAGGCATCAACCAGATATATGCACTCCATGTGTGAGGGTCCTATTATTTTCCCCACAATGGTTCTGACCTTGGCATAGCAGTTGGCCTTAGCTGGAAGTTTAACCTTTGGAGTTTGGCTAATCTCAGGATTAATTTCTGAGATTGGTCCTCAGTTTTCTCACTATATTGATTCAAGAGATAACAGTTCCTTGAAAACTGCCAGAAAAGCACTTGACCTTCATGCTTAGCTTTTGATTCCTGATTAATGACCTCAGCTATATATTTTCGTATTCAGAATGATAAAATTTAGCAAAAGGCATTCAGTTGAACTGTTCTTAGAGTTGTGTTTTTCCCCATGTTTCTTAAGTAGTGCATATGCTGCACAAGCTTTCCCATCCTTCAGTATGCCACCCCAGTACAAAACTAGCAACAACTGTAGTTTTAACAGTTGTCCCACCATGTTGTGCCAGGGGCTATCTATATTCCATTCACAATTTACCATCTGGTAGGGTAAGTTATCCAGCTTAAAACTCCCACCCAAGTTTAGCTCTCTAATCTACTCCTGGCACCAACTATCACAGATTGGATTCCCTGGGAAGCAGACTCTGTGATGAAGATTAGTACGCAAGTGGTTATTGTATGTTTGTAAGTTTATAGTTTTAAGTGTTGAGATCAACACTTTAGAGAGGAAGGGAAGGTAATAGGGTTTTTCGAATTTCAACTAAATCCAGTCTTAGTTGAAGCATCAAGCAATACTGGTAGAGATGTGAAGATGGATTGACCATGCAGAAATTCTGCTGTTAAGATTCCTCTCTTAACAGTTCCAGAGAAGGAAATAGCAACCCACTCCAGTATTCTTGCCTAGAGAATCCTGTGGACAGAGGAGCCTGGTGAGCTGCTGTCCATAGGGTTGCACAGAGTCGGACACGAGTACGTGACTTAGCAGCAGCAGCAGCTTAACAGTTCATTTAGCAAGATATCAAGGATATATAGATATTTCTTACTCCATTTTAAAGTTGCATACTACACCATTATATGGATATACTAGGGTTTATCCAATTCATTCTCTCTCAGTATATACATTCCAATCAACAGGTATTAACAAGTTGTTGTTCAGTCACTCAGTCATGTCCAACTCTTTGGGACCCCATGGACAGCAACACACCAGACTTCCCTGTCCTTCACCATCTCCCAGAGTTTGCTCAAACTCCTGTCCATTGAATTGATGATGCCATCCAGCCATCTTGTCCTCTGTCATCCCCTTCTCCTCCTGCCCTCAATCTTTCCCAGCATCAGGGTCTTTTCCAATGTATTGGCTCTTCGCATCAAATGGCCAAAGTATTTGAGCTTCAGCTTCAACATCAGTCCTTCCAATGAATATTCAGGGTTGATTTCCTTTAGGATTGACTGGTTTGATCTCCTTGCTGTCCAAGAGACTCTCCAGAGTCTTTCCAACACCACAGTTAGAAAGCAATAATTCTTTGGCACTCAGCCTTCTTTCTGGTCCAGCTCTCACATCCATACATGACTACTGGAAAAACCATAGCTTTGACTATACAAACATTTGTTGGCAAAATGAAGTCTCTGCTTTTTAATATTCTGTCTAGGTTTGTCACAACTTTTCTTTCAAGGAGCAAACATCTTTTGATTTCATGGCTGCAGTCACCATCCACAGTGATTTTGGAGCCTAAGAAAATAAAATCTGTCAGTTTCCATTTCTTCCCCTTCTATTTGCCATGAAGTGATGGGACCAGATACCATGATCTTAGTTTTTTGAATGTTGAGTTTTAAGTCAGCTTTTTCACTCTCTTCTTTCATCTTTATCAAGAGACTCTTTTTCATTTCCTCTTCACTTTGCCATTAGGGTGGTGTCATCTGCATATCTGAACTTATTGATATTTCTCCCAGCAATCTTGATTCCAGCTTGAGCTTCATCTAGCCCAGCATCTTGAATGATGTACTCTGAATACAAGTTAAATAAGCAGGATGACAGTATACAGCCTTGATGTACACATTTCCCAATTTTGAACCAGTCCATTGTTCCATGTCTGGTTCTAGCTGTTACTTCTTGACCTGCATACAGGTTTCTCAGGAGAAAGGTAAGGTCGCCTGGTATTCCTATTTCTTTCAGAATTTTCCACATTTTGTTGTGATTCACACAATCAAAGGCTTTAGTGTAGTCAATGAAGCAGAAGTAGATGTTTTCTGGAATTCCCTTGTTTTTTCTATGATCCAAGGGATATTGCCAATTTGATCTCTGGCTCCTCTGTCTTTTCCAAATCCAGCTAGTACATCAGGAAGTTCTTGGTTCACCTACTATTGGAGCTTAGCTTGAAGGAGTTTGTGCATTACCTTGCTAGCATGTGAAATGAGTGTATTTGTGTAGTAGTTTGAACATTCTTTGGCATTGCCTATCTTTGGGATTGGTATGAAAACTGACCTTTTCCAGTCCTGTGGCCACTGCTGAGTTTTCCAAATTTGCTGGCTTATTGAATGCAGCACTTTCACAACATCATCTTTTAGGGTTTGAAATAGCTTAGCTGGAATCCTATCACCTCCACTAGCTTTGTTTGTAGTAATGCTTCCTAAGCACTTGACTTGACACTCTGGGATATCCAGTTCTAGTTGAGTGGTCACACCATTGTGGTTATCCAGGTCATTAATACCTTTTTTTGGTAAAAATTTTTAAGGGTATTCTTGCCACCTCTTCTTAATTTCTTCTGCTTCTGTTAGGTCCATACTGTTTCTGTCTTTGATTGTGCCCATTGTTGCATGAAACGTTCCCTTGGCATCTCTAATTTTCTTGAAGAGATCTCTAGTCTTTCCCATTATATTGCTTTCCTCTATTTCTTTGCATTGTTCACTTAAGAAGGTTTTCTTTTCCCTCCTTGCTATTATTTTTGCTATTCTTTTTTGCTGTTAAATAAGTGCTACTACAAATAGCCCAATACCCTTGTGCTTATATCTTTCTGTATTTTTGCTAGTGTAACTTTTGGATAGACTCATAGAAGTGGAATTGCCTATATGTATATGTATATATATATATATATATATATATATATATATATATATATATATATATATATAATATTGCTAGATATTTCAAATGCCCCTTCATAGGCATTTTCCCATTTTGTAGCTCCAATAGCAAATAATAAAAGTGACTATTTATTCACAATCTCACCATCAGACTGTGTTGTTAAACTTCTGGTTTTCCAATCTGACATGTGAGGAATGGTATCACAATGTAGTTTTAGTTTGCTTTTCTCCCACTGTGAATGATACTGAACATCTTTTCATATTGTTAAGATTTATTTGCATTTTTACTGCATCTTCCTATTTCTAGATCATTTTTATATTGGGTTGATGATGTTTTTGTGTCTTTGTTTTTTAGAAGTCTGGTGTACATTGTAGATAGTAACCCTTTGTGACATAAATTGCAAATCCTTTTTAAATTTTTCATCTGTCCTTTAACTTTATTTACTGTGTATTTTGCTATGTAAAGTTTTATTTTTATGTAATCATATGTGTCCATCTTTTCTTATATTGCTTCTGGATTTTGGTTAGAAAGTATTTCCTCTCTTTCAGCTTATAGGGTAATTCACACTTCATGATTTTTGACAAGTTTAGCTCTAGATTGACCTTTTAGACCCAAACATAGGCAGTTATAAGGGCTTCCCTGATAGCTCAGCTGTAAAGAATCTGCTTGCATCGTAGGAGAGGAGGGTTTGATTCTTGAGTGGAGAAGATTCCCTGGAGGAAGAAATGGCAGTCCACTTCAGGAGTATCCCATGGACAGAGGAGCCTCACAGGCTACAGTCCATTGTATCACAAAGAGTCAGACAGGACTGAGCAACTGAGCACACATGTAGACAATTATAAAACCTTTACCTGGCAGGTCTTGTGGGGGGAAGCTGCCTTCCTCACTCCAGACTTGGTGCACAGCCCAGAAGGTGATGCAGTTAAGGCCTCAGCACCGCTATGCCTCTAGCCTCCATTGTTCTTAAGCTTATCTTCATTTAGAGCCCAAATACCTCCATTTGGGACCTCCTTGGTTGAGGGAGGGGCCAGGCACAAGTCTTTCACAGGTACCTCTGTCACCCATATCAGAGGGTATTAAAGATGTTTTTCTACATTCTGACACAGCATTCAGTAATTTTCCACTCCTAGCTCTTTATTATCTTCCTCCCCTGTTCCCCTGCTGCTGCTAAGTTACTTCAGTCGTGTCCGACTCTGTGCGACCCCATAGATGGCAGCCCACCAGGCTCCCTAAGTCTCTATAAAGAGAGAAGCCTTTTATTTGGGGTTCCATTAGTACTGAGATTTTGCCCAGTCTCTGTACATCTCATCCTCACCCTGCACAGTTGCTAGGGATAAAATATAACATTGGGGAAACTAGCACTTTTTCCTGTTTAGCAACTTGCTTAAAATATCTCGATAAATATCTTGTCTCTTTCATTTTGACTTGTCCTAATTGAAATGCTCAAAACCTGGTAGCTCAGCTCTCTCCAGCTCAATTATTGACAACTTTAAATACGTACTTCAATTTTTGCATTTGTATCTTTGATGCACTTGTAATTTTGCCTAATTTTTAGCATGAAGAATGGATCCAATATTATCTTTTTCTGTAAAACCATCTATCTTACCACTCCATTATCACTTATTTAAAAGAATGCTTTTTTCCTATTAATGTGAAATATAATCTTTAAATCAATCATTTGTTGGTGCTTAGACCTTTTGCTCAGAAATGAAAAACATTGTTTCCAACCACAAGTTATTGGCCAAAGCAAATCACATGATGAAGTCTGTTGACAACAGGGTAGGAAGTTATAATCCTATTCCAGAGAGGAATAGTAAATATTTATAAACAATCTTAAAATCTACCACACTCCCCATCTCCATCTGTGCAGATGTTCCCCCCCATCCAAAATAATAAATGAACAAATTGCCATTAGTTTTCCATGTATTCTTCTAGATGTTTTTATGCTTAATCAATGATAAATATTAGTGACAACAGTAGTCATCCTTCTCTTGTTTTTGAATTTAGTAAACATTTTTCTACCATATTTAGTGGAGATTTCTAAACTCTTAAGTGAAGATTTTTCCATGTGGCATAATACTGGGTTAGACACTGAAACAGATATTTTATCATTCTTATTTTACTGAATAATCAATACTGCCAAATTCTAAAGTTTCAACAATTTTCATATTTTTCATATTAATGGAAATTAATGATTTTTTTCTCAAAATCTACTAAGAAAATGCAAACATTAACCTATTTCCTAATGTTGAGGCCTTCTTTTATGTCTTATGTAGTCTTTATCAGTTCATCATTTATTATTACTTTAACATGCTTCTGAATACTTGTAAAAAAATGCACAATATATTTAAATTATTTGCCACAGAATCTGGCAGAAAGTAAGGTTCAAACAATACTAGGTGCTACTATTTGTTTATATATTCTCCTCTATTTCTATATTTCCTTTGTTTAAAATTTTAATTTTAAATCATCCAGACTTTAATTTAGCTTAACATGAAAGAGATGTTCAATTTTCATTCTCCCTTCCTCCATCTATCCCTCTCTCCTTTCTTTCTTCTTCCTTTCTTGGCTGTCTGCCATTAGGTAGTTGAATGTTTTAACAACGTATACTGACTATTCACTCATTTGTCCCTTGATGTGAAATGCTGTCGTCATCATTTATGAATATACTTGGTTCTGTTTAATACACTATTGATTGGCTCTTGTCACAATGCCATATTAATGTATACTAACTCAAGCTCTTCCTATTTTTCTCGTATTTCAATGCTGACCCTAGTGCCACATTCCATCTCATGGTGAAACACACCACTTTTCACCACTCTCTGTCTCTAGTGTTGGTATTTGCACTGTCAGTATGATTGTTTAAAATGTAATTAAATTTGTGGGGGTGAAGGGTAGGAATCAACATAAGGAGATAGGGAGTAGAGACAATGAGGAGAAGAATTTTAGTCTATTTCCATGCTATGGTGTAGGGGTTGGCTCCTTTACATTCCTCACATTCCCTGAGCCCTGAAGCCAGGATCGGGCAGTTGGGCAGTTGTTTAAATCAAAGGCTTACTCTACCTTTCTTAGAACTACTATTAATCTAGTTAAGAGCTTGCAGCATATGAAATTCCTGAATGCATTTGAAAAATTCAGCACAATTAGTGATACATTTAGGGACATGCTATTTGGGACATGATCTGTTTGTTAGTATGTTCAAGTCCAAACTGTAGCTCTCCGTTACTCTCTTTTTATGAATTTTTATAGGTATTTTAATTGAAAGTTGAAAGAGTTTGAATTGTTATAAATGCCATCACTGTAACTTGAAAATTCCATTACTTTTTTATAATGATAGAAATTAATGAACTGTTAAAGCTTTCCTAAAGCTTCTTACCAAATGGTACTTTAAGTTTTATCAGAATCTTTGCCTCAAAGATCCAAAGGGTTAAACTCTTTGACTCAATTTGCTCACATATATATACCTGATTTGTTTATGCAAAAGATATATACATATTTAAATGATCATTGAATAAACTAATAATTTAGTTTATTATATACAAAATAAAATACTTTTTAAATATGTGAAATGCTTTGTACATTGTTGTTCTCTAAACAAAAATTTTAATTGTTTTCTCCTTAATGTCATTTGCTAAGTCAATACATTCTCAGAGCACTAATCCTCTCATTCCAAGGGACCAGTGTGCATGTGGGACAACATGAGCAGCATGTCACTTATGATAATATGCTGAGGAGTGAGGATACCAAAGTGAACATCAGAGTGCACAGCCCAGATTCCCATTCCATGGGGTTTCTTTTCTAAATAAAATTATCTTAGAGCAAGGAACAAATTTATGTATATGTTAATAGTGTGATCTATTTCAAAAAGTTTTCCTCACCTATTTCTTCAATTTAGAGGCTTTCAATATTGCTCAGTGTAATAAATTCTGAGTGACACTGGAGGAGAATTGGGTGAGAAAACAGGGATATTCAGTTATACTACATACCCTTTCATTACTCACTGTTTTACTTTTGGAGCCAGGCTCTACGTAATTAATTACTGTCCCAGTGGATTTGTAATGCTTCATAGCTCTTGATTCCTTTCATGCATCTTTTCATAAAATGTTATGGTCTTTTAAAAAGTATGCTAAAAAATAAAACTAAAAGTATACTGAATCATAAAAATTTCAAGTGGCAATATGAAGTGAAAAAAATAAAATTGAAAACTATTTTAAAAAGTTACAGTCTTTAAGAAGGATTTTATATAGCCTACTTGTTGATTATAACTTTTGCCTTTATCATTGTGTTTTCAGTGTTTGAATTAGTTTTCCATATCTGAATTAATTGAGGAATTTACTAAATTGTGTCATATAAAATGTTTCAATGTTATGAGAACAATTTTTTCTCATTCCAGTGTAAGACTATTTTCACTTTTCTCCACTTTTGAGGTTTTCAGTGTTTTAAGAAATTATCATATTCAAAGTCACAGAGAAATATTTGCTCTTGTGACAGTATATTTGAGTCTAACATTGATTTAGATATTCAAAATTATACCCAGTGTTTTCATACATATGGTGACTTTAATATACAATGGCAGATTTACGTCGGAGATCTATTTACAGTGGCAGAAATGTGATGCTAAATCTATGGTGACAAATTGACCTTTGCCTTTTTGCTGGTGAAGATTCTGACATCTACAGCAGGGATGCCCTCTTAAAAATATAAAGACATTGAGAACAGACTTGTAGACGCAGCAGGGGAAGGAGACGGTAGAACAAATTGAGAAAGTATCACTGACATACATACACTGTCGTCTGTAAAATACATTGCTAGTCGGAAGCTGCTATAGAGCACAGGGAACCCAGACTGGCACTCTGTGATGACCTAGAGATGTGGGATGGGAGGAAGGAGGGTAGCTCAAGAGGGAGAGAATATATATAATTATGGCTGATTTGCACTGTTTTACAGTAGAAACCAATACAATATTGTAAAGCAACTACCTTCCAACTGAAAAATAATTTTTAACAATAGGCCGGTTTTTCCATTTTGTTTTCTCTGTAAAGTCTGACCAGTGTTAGATAATTAGCAGTGACGCACACACGCGTGCGTGTGCGTGTGTGTGTGTGTGCGCGCGTGTGCGCGCACACGCTCAGTTGTTCAGTCATGTCCTACTCTTTGCAGTCCTATGGACTGTAACTCGCTAGGCTCCTCTGTCCCTGGGATTTTCCAGGCAAGAATATTGGAGTAGGTTGCCATTTCCTCTTCCAGAGGATCTTCACTACCCAGGGATCAAACCTGCATCTCCTGTGTCTCCTACATTGACAGGCAGATTCTTTACCACTGAGCCACCTGGGAAGTTAAATAGCAAAGATATGTACCATCAGTTTTATAGAACAGAATTCAGGCTGCTATGGTTAAAACTGCAAAACTGCAGTTTCTTTTTCTGTAGTCATGTATACAATTTTTCTTCCTTAATTTTCAACTTTTCTTTTTCAAGTTCATATCTTCCATAATTAAATTTATAAACAATTTGGGACCAAAGATAGTTAATGTAATAAATTATGTTAAACTACCTTATTTTCCTTTTTCTCAAACAAGACATTCTATATAACAAGCAAACAGAAAACAAAATTTGATTCCATAAACTTTGTACTGGTTGTGATCTCACTGGGCAGCTGCAAATTTGGAGGGGAAAATTCTTATTATAATAAAATAAAAACCAATGGGATAATTAATCTAAAAATATTTTCATATTCCATTCCACTGCCTGTTGAACATTTAGTCCTAGGGGCTCTCCTGGAAACTCAGATTCACTCTAATATATCATTTTTCATCTTACTTCATTCATTCCTCAATAAACTTCAAGCAACTTAAGGGAAAAAAACTATGCCCTATTTATTCTTTTTATCCATGGTGTCTAACTCAATGCCTAGTACCTAGTAAGGGCTCAATAAACATCACTGAATGAATACACTTGACTCTTCTCCTGGGTTGGTAAATTAAGTTTAATATACTGTCACTCAGACTTCTAAACTCATTATAATCTTTGCCTCCTAAATTCAATCAGTTCCCTAATTGTAGGACTCCAAATGAGCAATATCTTTCAAATATAACTTTTTATCCATTCGCACAGATAGTTCACTAGTTCAAGATTCTATGGCTTCTCTTACACTAAAGAATTGGTTTTCTGTTTTGCCCCTTTGCAAACTCTCTCTGAATTTCTTCTAAAACCTTTGGCTAGATAAATTATTCGATAACCACAACATTTACATATCACTTCCTTGCTGCTGCTGCTGCTAAGTCACTTCAGTCGTGTCCGACTCTGTGCGACCCCATAGACTGCAGCCCACCAGGCTCCGACGTCCCTGGGATTCTCCAGGCAAGAGTACTGGAGTGAGTTGCCATTTCCTTCTCCAATGCATGAAAGTGAAAAGTGAAAGTCAAGTAGCTCAGTGGTTTCCAACTCTTAGCGAACCCATGGTCTGCAGCCTACCAGGCTCCTCCATCCATGGGATTTCCCAGGCAAGAGTACTGGAGTGGGGTGCCATTGCCTTCTCCTTACATGGATGTTTTAAGCCTCTTTAGTCCCTACAGAAAAAAGTTTAACCCACTTTGCATTCAGAGATTTCTGTAATGTGGTCTCAATCTCTCTCCCTCTTTTATTTCTTTTTTTTTCTACTAAGGGACCCAGAAATTGTCTATTATTCTTTCCATCTCTCTTCAACTGTATATGACACATGTGGTTTAGGGAACAGCAGAATGACCTTCCCCAAGCTAATGGCTGACTTTGATTTATTTTAACATAATTTTGGTTAATCTCAACCTACCTGGTAACAGATCCTGGCACATTCGTTCTCATATTCTGAGATAAATATATGTCATTCATTTAAAAACGATAACCTAAATTTCACTATGATTGAGAATTTGCTGGTGTAATATAATCACCTTTGTATTAGTCCTCTTCAGCACTGGGAAAAATGTAGCTCCACTGTCAGTTGAAGTTGCTTTTTCCAAGTTGTTCACATCTTGAAGGTTTACATGACTTATATTTCTTGAACTGTTCTTCACCTTACTGGAAACTCAATAACTTGATCAAATCCTCTCTTTCACCTTCTTCAGATCTTCAAAGATGTCCAAGACCTTTGCTGTAGCAATACAGTGCTTCATGGAATCCTACACTGATTGTGTCTATGAATTCACTGCACAAGGTGTTCTCTAACTTTTGATTTTTCAAATATGTTATGTTGTGCTTGAAGAAGATTGTTAATATTTATGGAAACAACTCTATGACAGCTGTTTTGTTTTGTTTTTTCATAAAAAGCAAAACAACATAGACAAGTAGATGTCCTTGGCTAAGCCTATAAATTTTATCATTTATCTCTTAAAATATTCTTTATCAATTCAATTTTTTTCTTAATTTAAAGGCTTTTAAAGGTCTCATACACTTACCTACTTTTTTCAGAGACTTTTTCACTTTATTGGAAAACATTCTCACTCAACAGTATAGGGAAGTTAATATGATGATGAATCATGAGTTAATCAATTGTGAAGATTGATCCTAATTAAGAAATAGTTTAGTCATAACTGCTTTATTGTATTTGCAAATTTATAATAGCAAGCTTTCCTATTCAGCTGTCAAATCCTGAATAAAATTTTGTAACTTATTATAGTAAGTATTTGGGTAGTGATGGTTCAGACTGTGAGTTATTTTAAGCTGCATGTTTCTTCACCAATTAGTCACCATATTCTTACCTGTTTCCTCTCTGTGGAGTCTCTGTTTCAGCAGTTTCCTTTCCTTTGTGTTTCATATGTCCAAAAACCACTTGATTTTATGGTCATGTGCTATTGCTGTATTAAATTTCTTTGTTTCCTCCAACTGGAAGAGAACAATTTTCTTTGAATTTTCCTGACTTACTAATTCATTCATTCAACAATTATTATCATATGTTATATGATAACCATGATCAATTTCAGGCTAGTAATATAAAGTTACTGAATGTGGAATATGATGACATAGATGCAATTCAGCTCCAGGAATACCATAGAATTTACCAAGTACTACAAATCAGGACTATTTCCCAGAAAGCCAGTTTATTGAAATAAGATTGTTGTTGTTGTTGCAGTTTAGTCACTAAGCTGTGTCTGACTCTTTTGCCTCCCCATGGACTGTTGCCCACCAGGCTCCTCTGTCCATGGGATTTCCCAGGCAAGAACACTGGAGTGGGTTGCCATACTGTCTCCCAGGGACCTTCCCAGCCAGGAATTGAACCCATGTCTTCTTCTTGGCAGGCAGATTCTTTACCACTGAGCCCATTGGTGTAAGGTACATACACATATACATATGGGTCAGAAAGATTCCCTGGAGAAGGAAATGGCAATTCCACTCCAATATTCTTGCCTGGAAACATCCCATGGACAGAGGAACCTGGTGGGCTACAGTCCGTGGTGCCACAAAGAGTCAGACATGACTGAGCACACACAGTACATGTATATGTGCACACATATATATGTATGTATGTACATAAGTGAGACCTGTAAGTGAGATGAGTGTGAGATAGTACCCTGTCTATCTGCTGTGATTGAAAAACAGCAAGAATGACATTACAGCTGAAACAGAGAGAGAGCCAGCAGAGGGTTGATGATAAGGTTAGAAATGTAAAAAGATACTTCATCTAAGGCCTTGTACAACATAGAAAAACTTTTTCTTTTTTGCAGAGTGACTAGGGGAAACCACTGCATGATTTTGAGCAGAAGAGTGACCTGTTTTTGCTGCTATGTGAGAAATAGATCGACACAGAGCAAAAGCAGAAGCAAGGGGACCAATAAATAGGGCATGGATTCAGGCAAGATATCACAGTGGCTTGGAACAAGCTGGCAGGAGTGCAGGTATAAGAACTGGCCTGTTTTTACAATACTTTTTAAAGGTGGAATTGGCAGAATTTGTCAATGAATTATTTGTAGGGTGGAGAAAAAAAGAAGGATTTTAAAGATGGATCCAAGGGTTTGGGGATGAGCAACTGGAAGTATGAAATGGGAAAGATTTTAAGTACACCTTATGGGTAGTATGGAAATATCAGGAGTGTTAGGTGCTCATTTCACACATGTGAAGTTATGCAAAAGCCTGCCTGATTGGATTGAGTTCAAGAGAGAATTAGAGAGGAAAATAATTGTTTAGAGCAAGTATAGCTAACTCGAGTATGAAAGCCTGTGTTGTCTGGGAATTGTATACTTTACTTATGAACAGCAGTGAGGAGCTCCTTCATTTAAAAGTCATAATGTGAAGTGAAGTCAGCAAGCTTCTGTGTTTTTCATCAGTTCTGTCCAGTTGTGTGGATGCAGGCAGAGAGCAAGGGCATGTAATAACACCTGGAGAAAATTTTCTGTGTAAATATTGCAGAATTTGAAGTTTTTTCTTAGATCAATAACCATGTCCAGAAGGGCTTTTCAAGAGGAAGTATGGCTCATTTAGGGATGGATATGATATGCAGAGTCTTCCTAAAAGAGAAGTATGCATATTTTGCTCATGAGGAAAAATAATTGTGTTGATCATAGAAACTTTTTACAAATAACAGCTATTGAATCCCTGAGGTGTTTAAGCAGTCTCTTTCTCCTTTTGGATTTGCACATAAATTGTTTTCTTTTTGTCCGGTTTTATCTCAGTTCATTACTTTTAGTTTACATTTCATAAAACCAAAGAATGTTTAAATATAGTGTTATGAATTTCAATGGGTCTATGATTCAGTGACCATATTTTGTTCTTATAGCTCCAAGTTATATCCTATTGATGGGCTTAACCTAAAATAAAATAATGTTTGCACAAGCAAGAAGATTGTGACTTCAAATCGTCTCATTCACTAGCATTCACTACCATTCAATGCAAAAAAATCCTATTTTATTTAAAGAAATAATATGTATTAAAATACAAAATATGTAGTCATTTTAATCACAAATGGTTTAGAATACACCAGTTTTAGCTTATCAAAACCTTATTTTATTATTTTAAATACAAAGTACATGTGTGCATGCTAAGTCACTTCAGTCATGTCCAACTCTTTTTGACCCATGGACTGTAGCCCACCAGACTTCTCTGTCCATGGGGTTCTCCAGGCAAGAGTATTCAAGTGGGTTGCCATGCCCTCCTCCAGAGGATCTTCCCAACCTAGGGACTGAACCCACCTCTCTTACGTCTCCTGCATTGGCAGGTGGGTTCTTTACCACTAGCGCCACCTGGGAAGCCCAAAATACGTAGTACCACTTCAAATTAGCACAATTAACAAGAGTATTTGAACTAGGCAATAGTTCCCGACAACTATCCAGAAGCAATTATTTAAGACAAACCAATTATCCAATGATCTTTCTTTGTCTAGTATGGATGGATCAAAGAGAACATGCTCTCAGAAATCAGTTTACAACTATTTTATTTTTCAATTAGAACAGTTCCCAATTTAATAAGTGATGTGTCTTCCCTTTCATAGTGGTTATGTACTACCATTACTCAGAAGGACATTTAATTACTCCTGAGGCCTTGGGTAATTAAAACAATTTCAGAAGTTGAAAATAGTCTGCTTTTATTTATCTATGTGTTTAAACAATATTTATTTAGAACCTACTATGATCAAATATTGATGGTTTCCTATGTTAAAATTAGAGTGCTCTCAAAATAAATTAAAATTTTTTAGGAGAAAAACACACTTACAAAACCAATTCAAGGGAATAAGCCAGGCAGCAAGGGGAGTGTGGATGAGGTTCAGAGTTGGAATGCACCCGTTGAGTGAGTGCAGATCTTTTTTTAAAAATCTGTCACATCAGCATGCTTATGTTGGAAGGATTTATTGCAAGCTCACCAGATATGTTTGATATATCTTCTTTCAATGCTATGTATTTCATATCAATTATTAATTAAACTATTTTGGATCACATATAATTTAATCTCAACAAAATCAAAACAGAAGAAATAGCCCTAGGAGTAAAACAGTAACAAAGTTTAAGGTGATTCTGACTCTACATGTTATTTAGTTGATTAAATTGGAGTATTTGGCCTTTTCCTGTCCCAGTCTACTAACTGATAAAAATATCCTTAAATTTACATCTAATCTTGACACTTTCATCTTAAGATTTTTCACTGAATTTCCAAGAAAAGTTCCAAGCTTATTGGGCTATCCTGCCCAAATTTACCCCATTACCATTACTACTACTACTGCTATTTCTGCAATACACAGGTAAATATACATGCACATTTACATTATCAGGATAAATCTTCATTTTTATTAATGATTGGACACCTTCTTTTAGAAATCTTTCTTGACCTCTCAGTTTGGATTGGACTTCATACTCCAAATCTATTACCATTTTACCCTATTCATCAATTCATTATATTGGACATGCCCTTTTATGCATCTCTTTTCCTTACTACACTTCTTTTTAGTGATTTTTGTGATGAGTATGAAGATTAACTCTATGAATCAACTTGTTTGAGACAAAGTGCCCAGATATTTGATGGTTCTGGATGTTTCTGTGAAGATATTTTTGGATGAGATTAACGTTTAAATTTGTGGATTTAGAGTTAAGCAGATTACTCTCCATAATATGATGGGCCTTATTCAATCATTTAAAGACCTTAATAGAACAAAAGGATAATTGCTGTGGCTGAGACAGTAGAGAATCTGCCTGCAATGCTGAAAACCTGGGTTCAATCCCTGGTTGGGGAGGAGTCCCTGGACCAGGAAATGGCAACCCATTCCAGTGTTCTTGCCTGGAGAATTCCATGGACAGAATTCCATGGCGGGCTACAGTCCACGGGATGGCAAAGAGTCAGACACAATTGAGTGACTAAAACTTTCCCTGACCTCTTTTGAGCAGAAGGAATTCTGCCAGTAGACTACCTTTGGATTCAAACTGCAACTCTTCATTTTTCTATTTGCCTGTTATGGGTTAGCTGAAGCCTCGATTGTATGTCATCTTCACACAGGAATGCAGAATAATGGAGAATCCACCATCTATAAAGTTACTGGGGCTGCTGCTAAGTCTCATTACTAGTTGGTTATAAAATGAAAAAGGAACATGGTAGAAAATTAGCGGGTACTACACTCCATGGTGTAGAGACTTACAACAAGTCCACACATATTTCACTGGCCAGAGAAAGTCACAAGGCCACATCTAATTTTATGGGGACCAGGAAATGAAATTCTACCATAGGTCAGAAGGAGGGGAACCAGAAAATACCCTGAAAAACACCAATACCTCCTACAGCCCTTAAACCAGATAGATAATACCATGGTAAAAAAGAAAAAGATTAATGATATTCCATGCTTAATCTCAGCTTCTACCTGGAGCTCCCTTTGGAAAATATTTTGATGATGAATTCTATCCCCCAAATTATTTATAATACTAGAACATAAATAAAAGGAAGAATAGTCATTTGACCCTACTCATCTATGAAGAATTCAAGTTTGCCATTCAAGGAAGTGTTTTTGTTTAAACATAAGTGTTTTATGTTTAAAACTAATGTTTATGTTATGTGACCATTGAAAGTGTTAGTTGCTCAATCGTGTCTGACTCTTTGCAACCCATGGACTGTAGCCTGCCAGGCTCCTCTGTCCAAGGAATCATCCAGGCAAGAATACTGGAGTGGGTTGTCATGCCATTCTCCAGGGGATCAGGCATCAAACCCAGGTCTCCCGCATTGCAGGCAGATTCTTTAGCATTTGAGCTACCCAGGAAGCCTATGTGACCAACTGAGCTATGAGGGAAGCCCATGTGACCATTAGCAAAGGCACTCTTTTTATAAGAATAACTTAAACCCATGTGTCATTCATGGAAAAATGAATTTTTCCAGTTTTATATTTTTAAATAATGTTCATATTCTCATCTTTTCTATCCTCTTAAGAGGTATTATTATTTTGATACTTATATCTAGCATATACTATGTATTAAAAAGGCAGTTTACCAACTCACAGATTTAGAGGAAAAACTAATGGCTACCAGGGACAGAAAGGGAGAGGGAGGTATATATTGGGAGTTTGAGACTGAAATGAACACACTACTGTATTTAAAATAGAGAACCAATAAGAAACTACTGTAAAGTACAGGGAATTCTGCCTAATGGAAAAATAATTTAAAAAAGAAAGAAATAATAATTAAAAAAAATTATTCTAGAAAAAAGGCAGTTTCCTATGTTTTGATTTTCATATTTACTGATAGCTATAAGTCTTAAAGTATTTATATGCTAAATTTGTTTCTACATAAATAAAATATAGAAGATTATTTTGGACTATATATCAAGCTGTCTATTATCACTTTCTTTTCTTATTAATATATTTTTGAAGTCAATGAATAAAAATAATTATTTTCTAATAATATATGAATGTTAGGAAAAGAATGCCACCATGTTGTTGAATAAAAACCTTTCAAAAATGACTTTATCAAAAATATAAATAGATATTAAATCAGGGGCTACATTTTTATCTGGATATAAATAAATATAATAACTTTAAAATCATGAATACAAATGTTTTCTTAATTTTAGTCGATTTATTTTATTCCCCAAAATAAACTGGAGAAAATATGTACTTAGGTTTATTGTTAAAGACTACCTACATAATCATTATTTATGTAGTGTTGCAGAACAGAACGGAGAAGGCAATGGCATCCCACTCCAGTACTCTTGCCTGGGAAACCCCATGGACGGAGGAGCCTGGTACGCTGCAGCCCATGGGGTCGCGAAGAGTCAGACACGACTGAGCGACTTCACTTTCACTTTTCACTTTCATGCACTGGAGAAGGAAATGGCAACCCACTCCAATATTCTTGCCTGGAGAATCCCAGAGACGAAGGAGCCTGGTGGGCTGCCGTCTATGGGGTCACACAGAGTCGGACACGACTGAAGCGACTTAGCAGCAGCAGCAGCAGCAGAACAGAAAATCACTAAGAGATCATTAAGGCTTTTCATTTCAAGATCAGAGTATTATTCAACATATATAAATAAGTTTTATCAAGTACCTACTGATTGTCACCTGTTTTGGATCTTGCCAAAAATGTTAGACAGATAGAAATGGGCTTTGTTCAATTATACTTTGTCCATTCATTCTGTAAAAGTATTCATTTGCTCTATAAATGCATCCCTATCAGAATCCCATAGTTATTTTAGAAGGAGTCAACAGATTAGAGAAATGTAAATTAGTGAATCATGTAGTATACTGGAAGTCAATATGCACTATGCATGCATGCTAAGTAGCTTTAGTCATATCCGACTCTTTGCGACCCTACGGACTGTAGCCTGCCAGGCTCCTTTGTCAGTGGGATTCTCCAGGCAAGAATACTGGAGTGGGTTGCCATGTCCTCCTCCACGGGGTCTTCCTGACCTAGGGAAGCAACCCAACCTGTTACATTTCCTGCATTGACATGCAGATTCTTTACCATTGGTGCCACCTGGGAAGCCCAATATGTGATATAGAGACAAATAAATTAAGGAGAGGGAGTCAGGCGAACAGATAGATGGAAGAGCTGGGACAATGTTGAATGGAGTGTCTGCAATCTCAGTATGTCACTGACACCATTCTCCAGTTGTTATGTTCTTTCCACTCTCAACAATCATTGTATCTACTTTTACGTTGTTATGAAATTTTCATTTTTTTTAATTGTCCTGACTCACCACAAAGTCTTTCCAAAATAAAGGCAAACTTTATCATAAAAGAAAAGGAAGTGAATAGCATTGATTTTAGAGTAGTCAATGAAGGCAATTTATAGCAGATTTACATAGTATACTGCTGGTATAGTTTTAGTTGCTGAATGGCTATACTAAGCCTTGCAAACTTTTATTTGGCAAAATGGTAATAATGTCAGATATTCTTAGAGGAAGAACATAGGAAACTTTTGCTTGAAATATGAAATACATAATATTGTGATGGAGACTAGGACTTTTGTTAAATTATAGATGAGAGGCACTTCATCTTTACATCGTAATTTAAGCAGCTATTAGGTACTGACTACTGGTTCCATATTCTCATTTCATATATCCAGTGAACTCCCTTTTCAGTTTCCTTTGATAACATCAATTCTCAGCAATTTGATTGTGACTTAGAGTTTAAGCAAATAGTATTTAAGCAAATAAAGATGAGTTATCACCATATTTCACATATCACAGGCAAAATTCCAAATTTGACATGTGGAAAAATGTAATAAGAGGAGAATTTTCCTAAACTTATTTTGAATAAGAATTCTATCATACAAGAATTCTCTCTCTTAAAAAAAGACAAGCAAAAGCAAAAAAAACACTTAAGCTTTAGTCCTCTGATTTCATCAGTAACCATTTTTACAATTTCATTATTTTTTATAGTAAAGTTTTCTTGTAAGCTTCAGAAATGACAACTATTAAATTATAATCCTTTAATTCAATATACTCTTTGCTCTTTCCTTAAAATGTATCTTCATTGATGAGTCACATTCTCCTATTCCTTTCAACCCATGAATCATTATGCCATTTCTCTGGTATAATTACCTGTGCTGCTTTCATTTAGTTACTGGAAGAGGCATCATATAGAGTTAGTGAATTTCTCTTGGAAATGATAACTTGGATTATGTCCATTTCTAACATAATTTCTTAGATATTTTCTCTTATTATGTTATTACAATGAAAGAGAATGCATGAACTTTTTAAACGTATCACCCAAAATAACTGTAATTACAACTGCTTTTATTTACACAGCATCTTTTGGCTGAGCATTTACAAACACTTCAGAATTATGTTGTAATGCAACAATAATAATGAGGGCAAATATATATTGTTGGGTTGGATTAGTCTTTTGGGTTTTTTTTTAGTTGATTATTGCTCACAGAAGCTGGATAATAAACATTAGCATAAACTGTGATTTGTTAAAGACATCTAGTGTGCTTTAAGCTTTGATTCATATTAAGATTTTAAAATGTAGACAGTATCAAGAAATTTCTTTGATTTCTTCCAAAGAGATATTCTTGATTGTAAGTTTAGTTGACTAAGGGTTCTACTTTGTCTTAGTATTGTGTCCTTGTAACCTCTTAACGTATAGTCTAATTAGATTTGTTTTGTGAATTAATTCTTAGTAAATAGGAAACTAATTGAAGTAGATATATACCGCCTTTGTTTTAATGTGACATTGTTTTCACTTATTTATGCAGACACATGGACAGTCAATAAACTGGTATAAAAATTATCACCATTTTAGAAACATTGTTCTTAAGTTGTGGTAATCTAATAAGTTACTTTGTCTTCATTATTGATAAAGGTATGGTAATTGAGCCTGACATTCTAGGTGATGGGATAACTGTTGGATAAGCTTAAGGAAAAAAAAAAGAAATCTTTGCTTTAATTCTAAAATCCTTTCATTGCAATATGCTAGTGTGGCCCATAGGATTAACAAACAGAATTTTCCCAGTTAAAATTCTGATTCTATAACTAAATTGTTAAAGGAACTTGTTTAACTCACTGGCATCTCTGTTTGTATATCTATAAAATGGTAATAATAATATATACATTAGAGATAAAATGAAAATACATCATATTGGGGATATTTTAGGGCCAGATAGAAATGTAGAATGTATAAGAAATGAATCTAGAGAAGTATGCTAAACATAGATAATAAAAGATCTTCCTTTTTGTCAGAGTAGGAATATGGATTTTTATTCTATTCTGTGGATGGATCCATTGATGTGTATTAGTAATGAAAGTATTGCAATCATTTCACATTTTTGGAAATGTCCTTTAACAATTGATGATAGTGATCTGGAGGATAAATAATGGAGGATTGCATTTCATGGCAAAAATTGAAGGGAATGATGAACTTGTAAGTACACAAGACGGGAAGCAAAGCTGAATAGAGGTTGAGTATACAGCCTTTGGAATTAAACAGTCTGGATTATTTTCCAGCTTAATACCTCTGGGTCTCTGGGTGATTTACATAATGTCACTACTCTAAATCTCATTTTTCTCATGTGAATAATACAATTTCTGACTCACTTCACTCTGTACAATAGGTTCTAGGTTCATCCACCTCATTAGAACTGACTCAAAGATGTTTCTTTTTATGGCTGAATAATATTCCATTATATATATGTACCACCACTTCTTTATCCATTGATCTGTCAGTGGACTTCTAGGTTGCTTCAATGTTCTAGTTATTGAAAATAGTGCTGCAATGAACATGTGGATACATGTTTCTTTTTCAATTTTGGTTTCCTCAGGGTATATGCCTAAAAGTGGGATTGGTGGGCCATACGGTGGTTTTATTTGTAGTTTTTTTAAGGAATCTCCATACCATCTTCCATAAAGGCAGTATGAATTTACATTTCCACCAACAGTGCAGAGCATCCCCTTTTCTCCACACCCTCTCCAGCATTTATTGTTTGTCGGTTTTTGATGATGGCCATTCTGACTGGTGTGAGGTGATATCTCATTGTAGTTTTGATCTGCATTTTTCTAATAATGAGCGATGTTGAGCATCTTTTCATATGTTTATTAGTCATCTGTATGTATTATTTGGAGAAATGTCTGTTTAGGTCTTTTTCCCACTTTTTGATTGGGTTGTTTGTTTTTCTGGTATTGAGTTGTATGAACTGCTTGTATATTTTGGAAAAAATCCTTTGTCAGTTGTTTCATTTGCTACTATTTTCTCCCATTCTGAGCATTGTCTTTTCACCTTCCTGATCGTTTCCTTTGCTGTGCAAAAGCTTTTAAGTTTAATCAGGTCCCACTTGTTTACTTTTACTTTTATTTCTGTTACTTAAAGGAGGTAGGTCATAAAGGATCTTGCTTTTATATATGTCATCGAGTGTTCTGATTATGTTTTCCTCTAAGAGTTTTATAGTTTCTGGTCTTAACTTTAGGTCTTTAATCCATTTAATCTTTGTTTCTGGTGTTAGGAAGTGTTCTAATTTCATTCTATTACATGTAGCTGTCCAGTTTTCCCATCACAATTTATTGAAGAGGCTGTCTTTGCCCCATTGTATATTCTTGCCTCCTTTGTCAAAAATAAGGTACCCATAGGTGCATGGGTTTATTTCTGGGCTTTCTATCTTGTTCCATTGGTCTATATTTCTGTTTTTGTGCCGGTACCACACTGTCTTGATGACTGTAGCTTTGTAGTATAATCTGAAGTCAGGAAGGTTGATTTCTCCAGCTCCATTCTTCTTTCTCAAGACTGCTTTGGCTATTCAGGGTCTTTTGTGTTTCCATATGAATTATGAATTTCTTTTTTCTAGTTGTGTGAAAAACGCCATTGGTAATTTGATAGGGATCACATTGAATCTATAGATTGTATTTTGTAGTATAGTCATTTTCACAAATTGATTCTTCCTACCCAGGAACATGGAATATCTCTCCATCTGTTTATGTCGTCTTTGATTTCCTTCATCAGTGTCTTATAATTTTCTGTGTACAAATATTTTATCTCCTTAGATAAGTTTATTCCTAGATATCTTGTTCTTTTTTGTTATAATGGTAAATGGGATTGATTCCTTAATTTCTGTTTCTGATTTTTCATTGTTAGTATATAGAAATGCAAGTGATTTCTGTGTATTTATTTTTTATCCTGCAACTTTGCTAAATTCACTGATTAGCTCTAGTAATTTTCTGATACTGTCTTTAGGGTGTTCTATGTACAGTATCATGTCATCTTCAAACAGTGAGAGCTTACTACTTTTCCAATCTCAATTCCTTTTATTTCTTTTTCTTCTCTGATTGCTGTAGCTAGGACTTCCAAAACTATGTTAAATAATCGTGGTGAAAGTAGACACCATTGTCTTGTTCCTGATCTTAGGGGGAATGATTTCAGTTTCTCACCATTGAGAATAAAGTTTGCTGTAGGCTAATCATATATTGCCTTTACTATGTTGAGATAGGTTCCTTCTATGCCCATTTTTGAAGAGTTTTAGTCATAAATGGGGCTGAATTTTGTCAAAGGCATTTTCTGCATCTATTGGGGTGACCACCTTGTTTTTATCTTTCCATTTGTTTATGTGGTGTATCACATTGACTGATTTGTGTATAATGAAGAATCCTTGCATCCCTGGAATAAACCCAACTTGATCATGGTGTATGAGTTTTTCGATGTGTTGCTGTATTCTGTTTGCTAAAATTTTGTTGAGGATTTTTGCATCTATGTTCATCAGTGATATTGTCCTCTATCAGTAGTATCAGTATCAGTTCAGTCACTCAGTTGTGTCTGACTCTGTAACACCATGGACTGCAGCATGCCAGAATTCCCTGTCCATCAACAACTCCCGAAGCTTACTCAAACTGATGTCCATAAAGTCTGTGATGCCACCAACCATCTCATCCTCTGTCATCCCCTTCTCCTCCTGCCTTCAATCTTTCCCAGAAAAGACTTTGATGCAGGGAAAGATTGAAGGCAGGAGGAGAAGGGGATGACAGAGGATGAGATGGTTGGATGGCCTGTAGTTTTCTATTTTTGTGTTGTCTTTGTCTGGATTTGGAATCAGGGTGATGGCTGCCTCGTAGAGTGTGTTTGGAAGTGTTCCTTCCTCTGCAATTTTTTGAAAGAGTTTCTTTATGGTCCAACTCTCACATCCAAACGAGACTACTGGAAAAACCATAGATTTGACTAGACAGACCTTTGTCAGTAAATAATGTCTCTTCTTTTCAACGTGCTGTCGAGATTTGTCATAGGTTTCCTTCCAAGGAGCAAGCATCTTTTAATTTCATGGCTTCAGTCATCATCTACAGTGATTTCGGAGCTGAAGAAAAAAAAAGTCTGTCACTGTTTCCATTGTTTCTCCATCTATTTGCCATGAAGTGATGGGATCAGATGCCATGATCTTATTTTTTTGAATGTTGAGTTTTACGCCACTTTTTTCACTCTCCTCTTTCACTTTCATCAAGAGGCTCTTTAGTTTCTCTTCACTTTCTGCCATAAGGGTGGTGTCATCTGCATATCTGAAGTTATTGATATTTCTCGCTGTAATCTTGATTTCAGCTTGTGATTCACCCAATCAGGCATTTCACACGATGTAATCTGCATATAAGTTAAATAAGCAGGGTGACAATATACAGTCTTGACGTACACCTTTCCCAATTTGGAACTAGTCTGTTGTTCCATGTCTGATTCTAACTGTTGCTTCTTGACCTGCATACAGATTTCTTAGGAGGCAGATAAGGTGGTCTGGTATTCCCATCTCTTGAAGAATTTTCCGCAGTTTGTTGTGATCAACACAGTCAAAGACTTTAGCATATTCAGTGAAGCAGAAGTAGATGTTTTTCTGGAATTCTCTTGCTTTTTCTATGATCCACTGAATGTTGACAATTTGATAGCTGGTTCTTCTGCCTTTTCAAAAAAGAACTTGAACATATGGAAATTCTCAGTTCATGTTCTGTTGAAGCTTCACTTGGAGAATTTTGAGCATTTCTTTGCTAGTGTGTGAGATGAAAGCAATTATGCAGTTGTTTGAACAGTCTTTGGCATTGTCTTTCTTTGGGACTGGAATGAAAACTAACTTTTTCTAGTCCTATAGCCACTTGAGTTTTCCAAATTTGCTGGCATATTGAGTGGACATCTTTCAAAGCATCTTCTTTTAGGATTTGAAATAGCTCAGCTAGAATTCCATCACCTCCACTAGCTTTGTTTATAGTGATGCTTCCTAAGACCCACTTGACTTCACATTCCAGGATGTCTGGCTCTCGATGAGTGATCACACTGTTGTGGTTATCTGGATCATTAAGATCTTTTTTGTATAGCTTCCTGTGTATTCTTGTCACCTCTTCTTAATATCTTCTGCTTCTGTTACATCCATACTATTTTGTCCATTATTGTGCCCATCTTTGCATGAAATATTCCCTTGGCATCTCTTGTTTTCTTGAAGATATCTCTAGTCTTTCCCATTATATTGCTTCCTCTATTTTTTTGCACTGATCACTGAGGAAGGCTTTCTTATCTCTCTTTGCTGTTCTTTGGAACTCTGCATTTAGATGCTTATATCTTTCTTTTTCTCCTTTGCCTTTAGCTTCTCTTCTTTTCTCAGCTATTTGTAAGCCTCCTCAACAACCCCTTTGCCTTTTTGCATTTCTTCTTCCTGGGGATGGTTTTGATCACTGCCTCCTGTACAGTGTTAGAAACTTCTGTCCATACTTCTTCAGGCACTCTCTCTATCAGATCTAATCCCTTGAATCTATTTGTCACTTCCACCGTATAATTGTAAGGGATTTGATTTAGGTCATACCTCAATGGTCTAGTGATTTTGCCTACTTTCTTCAATTGAAGTCTGAATTTTGCAATAAGGAGTTCATAATCTGAGCCACAGTCAGCTCCTGGTCTTGTTTTTGCTGACTGTATAGAGCTTCTTCATCTTTGGCTGCAAATAATTTAATCAGTCTGATCTCAGTATTGACTGTCTAGTGATATCCATGTGTAAAGTCATCTCTTGTGCTGTTGGAAGAGAGAGTTTGCTATGACCAATGTGTTCTCTTGGCAAAACCTGTTAGCCTTTGCCTTGCTTCGTTTTGTACTCTAAGCCAAAATTGCCTGTTACTCCAGATATCTCTTGACTTCCTACTTTTGCATTTCAGTCCTCTATGATGAAAAGGACATCTTTTTTTCTGGTTTTAGTTCCAGAAGGTCTTGTAGGTCTTCATAGAACCATTCAACTTCAGCTTCTTCAGAATTAGTGGGTGGGGCATAGATTTGGATTTCTGTGATATTGACTGGTTTGCCTTGGAAACAAACAGAGATCGTTCTCTGATTTTTGAGATTGCACCCAAGTACTTAACTTTGTACCCTTTTGTTGACTATGAGAACCACTCCATTTCTTCTAAGGGATTTCTGCCCACAGTAGTAGATATAATGGTTATCTGAATTAAATTTGCCCATTCTGGTCAACACAAAAACTACTAGAACTAATAAATGAATTCTGCAACATAACAGAATATAAGATTAATATACGGAAATCTGTTGCATTTTTACACTATCTATGAAATATCAAAAAGAAAGTTTTTAAAAATTCCACTTAAGTTGCATTAAAAAAATAAACCACCTAGAAATCAATTTAACCAAAGAAGTGAAAGACCTACCCACCAGGAATTATAAAAGGAAATTGAAGATGATTTAAAGAAAAGTATAGCAAGGAGAGATAAGAAAGCCTTCCTCAGCGATCAATGCAAAGAAATAGAGCAAAACAACAGATTGGGAAAGACTAGAGATCTCTTCAAAAAAATTAGAGATACCAAAGGAACATTTCATGCAAAGATAGGCTCGATAAAGGACTGAAATGGTATGGACCTAACAGAAGCAGAAGATATTAAAAAGAGGTGGCAAGAATACACAGAAGAACTGTACAAAAAAGATCTTCACAACCCAGATAATCACAATGGTGTGATCACTCACCTAGAGCCAGACATCCTGGAATGTGAAGTCAAGTGGGCCTTAGAAAGCATCACTATGATCAAAGCTAGTGGAGGTGATGGAATTCTAGCTGAGCTATTTCAAATCCTCAAAGGTGATGCTGTGAAAGTGCTGCACTCGATATGCCAGCAAATTTGGAAAACTCAGCAGTGGCCACAGGACTGGAAAAAGTCAGTTCTCGTTCCAATCCCAAAGAAAGGCAATGCCAAAGAATGCTCAAACTACGGCACAATTGCACTCATCTCACATGCTAGTAAAGTAATGCTCAAAATTCTCCAAGCCAGGCTTCAGCAATACATGAACCGTGAACTTCCAGATGTTCAAGCTGGTTTTAGAAAAGGCAGAGGAACCAGAGATCAAATTGCCAGTATCCACTGGATCATTGAAAAGCAAGAGAGTTCCAGAAAAACATCTATTTCTGCTTTATTGACTATGCCAAAGCCTTTGACTGTGGGGATCACAATAAACTGTGGAAAATTCTGAAAGAGATGGGAATACCAGACCATCTGACCTGTCTCTTGAGAAACCTGTATGCAGGTCAGGAAGCAACAGTTCGAACTGGACATGGAACAACAGACTGGTTCCAAATAGGAAAAGGAGTCCGTCAAGGCTGTATATTGTCACTCTGCTTATTTAACTTATATGCAGAGTACATCATGAGAAACACTGGGCTGGAAGAAACACAAGCTGGAATCAAGATTGCTGGGAGAAATATCAATATTCTCAGATATGCAGATGACACCACCCTTATGGCAGAAAGTGAAGAAGAACTAAAGAGCCTCTTGGTGAAAGTGAAAGAGAAAAGTGAAAAAGTTGGCTTAAAGCTCAACGTTCAGAAAACTAAGATCATGGCATCTGGTCCCATCACTTCATGGGAAGTAGATGGGGAAACAGTGGAAACAGTGTCAGACTGTATTTTGGGGGGTTCCAGAATCACTGCTGATGGTGACTGCAGCCATGAAATTAAAAGACACTTGCTCCTTGGAAGGAAGGTTATGGCCCACCTAGATAGCATATTTAAACGCAGAGACATTACTTTGCCAACAAAGGTCCGTCTAGTCAAGGCTGTGGTTTTTCCAGTGGTCATGTATGGTTGTGAGAGTTGGACAGTGAAGAAAGCTGAATGCCAAAGAATTGATGCTTTTGAACTGTGGTGTTGGAGAAGACTCTTGAGAGTCCCTTGGACTGCAAGGAGATCCAATCAATCCATCCTAAAAGAGATCAATCCCGGGTGTTCATTGGAAGGTCTGATGTTGAAGCTGAAACTCCAACACTTTGGCCACCTCATGCGAAGGGTTGACTCATTGGAAAAGACCCTAATGCTGGGAAGGATTGGGGGTGGAAGGAGAAGGGGACGACAGAGGATGAGATGGTTGGATGGCATAACCGCCTCGATGGACATGGGTTTGGGTAGACTCTGGGAGTTGGTGATGGACAGAGAGGCCTGGCGTGCTGCAATTCATGGGGTCGTAAAGAGTCGGACACGACTGAGTGACTGAACTGAACTGAACTAAAGAAAGGGAAAGATATTCCAAGCTCTTGGATTGGAAGAATTAATGTTGTTTAAATGGCCATGCTACCCAAAAGCAATCTACAGACTTAATGCAATCCCTATCAAAATGCCCATGGTGTTTCTCTCAAGACTGGAACAAACAAACTAAAATTTACATCGGACTACAAAAGACCTCAAATTGCCAAAGCAACCCTGAGCAAAAAACAGCAAAGCTGGAAGCATAACCTTTCCAGACTTTAGAAAATACTTCATAGCTGTACTAGTCAAAACAGCATGGTGTTGGCACAAAAAAACAGACATATAGATCAGCGAAACAGAAAAGAGTGTCCAAAGATAAACCCATTTACCTCTGGTCAAAAAATCTATGCTAAAGGAGACAGGAATATACAATGGAAAAAAGAGACTCTCTTCAACAAGTGCTGTTGTGAAAGCTGGACAACTACATAAATCAGTGAATTTAGAACAGTCCCTCAAAAATAAAAGAATGATTTTAGACCTAAATATAGACATGACACCACAAAACTCCCAGAAGAAAACTCAGGTAAAACATTCTCTGACATAAATCACAAGAATATTTTCTTAGATCAGCCTCCCAAGACAAAAGAGATAAAAGCAAAAATAAATAAACAGGATCTGATCAAACCTAAAAGCTTTTGCAGAGAAAATGAAAGCATCGGCAAAATGAAAGACAACCTGCAGACTGGAAGAATACATTTGCAAACCATGCAACCAACAGCCATTAAAATCCAAAATATACTAACAGTTCATAGAACTCAATATCATAAAGTACACAAGTGAAAAATGGGCAGAAGACTTAAATAGATGTTGTTCCAAAGAAAACATAAGTCTTGCCAACAGATGCATGAAAAGATGTTTAACATCATTAATTATTAGAGAAATGCAAGTCAAAATTACAATGAGATATCACTTTACACCAGTCAGAATGGCTGTCATCAAAATTCTACAAATAATGAAGGCTGGAGAGTGTGTGTATAAAGACAACCCTCCTACATTACTGGGAATGTAAATTTGTGCAGCCATTATGGAAAACACTATGGAGGTTCCTTAAAAAACTAAAAATTGTTTTATCATATGGTCCAGGAACTCCTGGGCATATATCTAAAAGAAGATGAAAACTCTAATGTGAAAAGATTTGTGCACCCTAATGTTCATAGCAGTACTTTTTACAATAGACAGGACATAGGAACAACCTAAGTGTCCATCAACAGATGATTTGGTTTAAAAGGGGGTCTATATAAATAATAGATTATTAATTACTCAGCCATGAAAGTAATAAAATATTGCTATTTGCAGCAAAATGGCTGGACTCAGAAAATCATACTAAGTCAGAAGACGGGGAAAGACAAACATAAGATACCATTTTTAGGTGGAATCTAAAAAATACAACAAATGAATCTATTATACAAGAAAGAAACAGATACACAGAACTAGAAAACAAATTTATGGTAACCAAAAGGGAAAGGTAAGAGAAAGGATAAATTAGGAGTATGGGATTAACAGACACAAACTACTATATAGTACATAAACTAGGTAAGCAACAAGGAAACAAGGATATATGTGTGTAGCACAGGAAACTATAACTTACACCTTATAGTAACCTATAATGGAAAATAATATGAAAAGTTATATATATATTTATGTATATATATACACATATATAACTGAATCACTGTATTACACCTGAGTCTAACAGAGTATTGTTAATAAACTGCATGTCGAAAAAAAAGGATTCTAGCAAAACTGAAAAGGACAAAAAAGATCTGAATAAATATATACTAGCTATATTTTAGATGAGGAGAGACAATATCATAAAGATATAAATTCTCTTCAAACTTTAAATTCAATTTAGTATCAATTTAAGTCACACTAGGATATTGAGATTTGGCAGTGTAATTTCACAGTTCAGATGGAAGGGGAAAGCACTAAAGAACAGATATAACATCTTGAAAATAAAAAGAACAAGAATAATGTCCTACTCTATGAGATCAATACGTTCTCTAAAGCTTTGTTGGAGAGTAGATAAATGAAAGAGAGTAAAGTTCAAAACAAAACCATGTATATATTATGGAAATTCACGTATAATGGAGATTGCATTTTAATCCAGTCAGAAAAAGTAGATTATTCAATAAACAACTTGATTTTATGTGAAGCATGATTGCTTGATATCTATATGAAAAAATAAAGCACACATATCAATGCAAAAAAGCTAAAAATAACTTGTAAATTAAATCTTACAGCTTATTTAAATAATACCATGACCAAGTAAGCTTTATTTAAAGAAAATAAGGATAAGTCAACCCTCAATAATTATGAATCCTTTTAGCACATTAACAAGAGAAAAATCACATTATATTATAATACCGGTCTGTACTGTGTATTACTTTATAGAAATAAGTTGACAGCTCAAGGACTGGCAAATAGAAAAATGTAACTAATAAATGAATAAACATATGAATTAAATACTTAAAGTAATATTTTAGAACCATAAAATTATAGATAAAATCCCAGTCATAAACTGAGTGGGAAAAGCCTTCTTTAGTATAGTTACTATTTCTTGAATTCATAAAATTAAATAAATAAAACAGAAGAACACATAGTTTTGATAATTTATGCTATGTTTGATCTTATCTTGGAGGATAAATTGAATCTGATGGTCAGAGATAGGGAGGATGCTGCCACTTGCACAGGCAAATATGTATATTTTAAAATTATATATCTATGGTATCTATGTATGTGTGAATGTATGAAAGTTGCTCAGTCGTGTCCAACTCTGCCAGGCTCCACTGTCCATGAGATTCTCCAGGCAAGAATACTGGAGCAGGTTGCCCTTTCCTCCTCCAGGGATCTTCCCAATCCAGGGATTGAACCCGGGTCTCTCACATTGCAGGTGGATTCTTTACTGTAAAGAGCCACCAGGGAAGCCCATATATCTATGATATGTATATGAAATAAAAAAGTTTATCTTTTATGAAGCTAGTTTAACTTGAATATCAGACACATTTGGGGGTAAGGATGTATTTCCTATTATCTTAGGAATTACATTTAATTTAAACAGAAGTCTGTAACTGATCCTCTTTGCAAAACTTCTGTTGAAGTTGATTATTGAAATTATTGGAACTGACAGTATGGGCAACTTGCCCCAAAGCCAAAGAAGCTGCTCAATAAATTTATCTCATTTCCTACCAGTCACTGAGTGACTGTGGGCCACAACCAGTGAAGAACTTTCCAAGTTCCATAATCAGACCCTGTGCTAGAAATCTGTGAAACAACACAATCTGGCAAATCTTGGGAGAAATTGTCAAGGAAAGGTAGAAAAATTTGAGTAATGAAAATGAAAGAGGAAATAAAATTGTGGGAAATACTTGCAGAATATATAAGATAAGGTGTGCATCTGTGTGTGCTTGTGTGTATCTCTGTTCCACAAAAAATAAAAGAAAAAATAATGCGTCATAAAAGATGGATGATGAAAGATGAGTAGGTAAGAAGAAAAGAAGTATGCAAAGAAAGCACAATTACAAAAGAAAAATGTGAGCAGCTTTTATTAATATTAGAATGTCAGATATAAACAAATTCAATCCTGCTTAAAGTAACAGAAGAAAATGTATAGTCTACTAAACAATCAATATAAAAAAATCATATTGCTCTAAAAAGTAAAGTCTCATTAACTAATCAGTTAAAAATAAAATACAAGCTGGAATCAAGATTGCTGGGTGAAATATCAACAACCTCATATATGCAGATGATACCACTTTAATGGCAGAAAATGAAGAGGAACTGAAGAGTCTCTTGATGAAGGGGAAAGAGGAAAGTGAAAAAGCTGGCTTGAAACTTAACACTCAAAAAGCTAAGATCATGGCATCTGGTCCTATCACTTCATGGCAAATAGATGGGACAATGTGGAACAGTGTCAGATTTCATTTTCTTGGGCTCCAAAATCAATGCAGATGGTGGCTGCTGCCACAAAATTAAAAGACGCTTGCTGCTTAGAAGAATAGCTGTGACAAACCTAGACGGTGTATTCAAAAGCAGAAACATCACTTTGCTGACAAAGGTCTGTATAGTCAAAGCTACAGTTTTTCCAGTAGTTATGTATGGATGTGAGAATTAGGCCATAAAGAAGGCTGAGGACCAAAGAGTTGATGCTTTTGAACTGTGGTGCTGGCGAAGACCCTTGACTCCTTGGAAAGCAAGGAGATCAAACCAGGAGATCAACCCTGAATATTCATTGGAAGGATTGATGCTGAAGCTGAAGATCCAATACTTTGGCCATCTGATGCGAAGTGCTGACTCATTGGAAAAGACCCTAATGCTAGGAAAGATTGAGGGCAAGAGGAGAAGGGGGTGCCAAAGGACGAGATGGTTGGATGGCATCACCAACTCAATGGACATGAGTTTGAACAAACTCAGGAAGATAGTGAAGGACAGAGAAGCCTGGCATGCTGCAGTTCATGGGGTCGCAAAGAGTCAGACTCAACTTAGCCACTGAACAACAGCAAATAAAACAGAAAACCAAACAAAATAAAAATTATATGAATGATGGCAAAAGTGTAATAAATTCCAATCACTGCTACTGGCTCTCAAAATCAACATAATATTTTCAGGAACCAATTTATCAATATTCATCAAAAGCCATAACATATGTGTACCCTTTTAGACCTAGTAAATCTATTTTTCAGAATATAATCTAAGCTATGTGGAAAGTTACATGCCTTGCATATATTTAATGAAGTATTATTCTAACAAATTAAATTAAATGGCAAGATATAAAATGCCAGATACTAATGAGAAGAAATATTGCATATCCCAAATGTTGATTCTGAAGATGATATAATGGATAACCTTGTCCTAGAAGATATAAAGGTTGAATGGGAAATTGTACACATTCTGTGATTATGTGTGTGTTAGTTACTCAGTCGTGTCCGACTCTTTGTGACCCCATGGACTGTAGCCCACCAGGCTCCTTTGTTCATGGGATTCTCCAGGCAAGAATACTGGAGTGGGTTGCCATTTCCTTCTCCACAGTGTGATTATAGCAATTATAAAATAACAATGGCATATGATTAATACAAGGAAATGAAAAAGTTATTTTAGATCAGGATATTGTGATATTATTCTTGCTTTTCTCAATTTCTAATACTATGAAACATGTTTATGTTAGCTCTAAAAAGGAGAAAATATGTAACAAAACTTGCATATCAGATAATGTGGTTTATGAGTCTACTGTATTTTGGTAATAGGCTACCTCTTTTTCTTTGCTTAATTTACTGTTTTTTAAAATAATTTATTTATTTATGTTATTTTTTGACTATGGTGGGTCCCTATTTACTATTTTTAAAAATTAGTTTTCTCCCTTGCTTCAAAACAGCTTTCAAAATCTATAGACTTACAATGGGGAGACTGATGATCTGGTATTATTGCAAATAAGGAAAAGAAAAAGGAATTAAGGAGGGAAGAAAACATTTTTTCTTACCTTTAAATCATTTAGGAGATAATATTTATTGTAAAGCCTTTGCTCCTTATTTGATCTCACCTCTCTATTTGAGTTGTTATCCCGATAACATCCTGTTTTTAGCATTAATGTTCATGGCAGTTCAGACAATGGGATGAGGTGGTTGAATTGCCTGCAGTCTGAACATCTACTGTTTATGTTTTCCCAAAAGCATCTGTTCCAATTACTTTTTATTCTGCTTTTCTCTCCTACAATAGAAATATAGCACCATATATTTTTCCTTTGTTTCTGCAACAGGGGAAAATGGTATCAGATTTTTATATTTTTATACCAGTTCTTAAATGTAACTTCCACAGATACAACATTTTATTGGGACACGATGCTATCACTATTTTTAATCCCCTTCCTTCCCACCCCCCCATACAGAGAATTAAGACTATAAAGTAACTAATTTACCAATATTTAAGAATAGGAAATACATCCAAAATTCATGCAATAATTCTGTAATAGTGATACTAAATTGGTCAGCCGGACCCATAGCTGGGTCTTAACCTGTCCAAGACCCTCTGTCTCATCCAAGGAGGTTCTTTTTCTAATCAGATTCACTTAGCCAATAACAAAACCAATGCTGAAACTGGAAGAGCACAAGCTTTATTCAATGGCCAAAGAACGGAAAAGCAGGAACCTAGCTCTGAGATCAACTTCTCAACCCAATTTGGGCAGAGACACCAAATATACAGGGTTATAGGTAAAGACCCTGATGCTGGGAAAGATTAAAGGCAGGAGGACAAGGGGACTAAAGAGGATGAGATGGCTGGATGGCATCACTGACTCAGTGAGCATGAGTTTGAGCAAACTCCAGGAGATAGTGAAGGATGGGGAAGCCTGGTGTGCTGCAGTCCATGGTGTCACACACAGTCAGACATGACTTAGCAACTGAACAACAAGGTAAAAGGGAGAGAACTAGAAAGCGAGGGAGGAATATTCATGAGTTATCTGAAAACAGGGATGTGGCTTGGACCCTGACCTGGCACAACTCTCCTTTTCAGTCTTATGTAGGCTTTTCTGGTTGTTGTCATAGCAATTGTCAACTGTCATGGTGCTGGTGGGTGTGTCATTTAGCATGCTTTATAATGAGCATACAACAAGGCTCAAAGTCTACTGGAATTCAAATCCTCCACCATCTTGGATCTAGTTGGTTCTAAGGGTTCTCGCAGCTCCCTCCCAAAACCTAGATAAGAGTAATTGGTTTCTATTTGAGGGAGGGGCAGGGATATAATTCTGGGGCAGTAGCCTTGGTAACAATAGTTCTGTGAATCACTGATACCTCCTTTCAAGAAAAACAGTTTTCCATTTCATATCTGTATAAAATGATAGAGCAATAATAGTGGTAATGTGTTTTTTAATAATACGTTGAATGAGAACATGAGAGATCAGCTAAAATTCAGAGTGGTATTAAGAAGACACTTGGGTTCTACTGTTGAAGCTGCAGTTTTCTGTGATGATAGATCAGATAGTTAATCTTTGTATGTGTCTCATTACCTATTGATAGCATCCCCTATCCAATTGTAAAAATGTTAGTGAATAAAATTATAGCACTGGCAAATAGATTCTTATCAAAATTAAGGAAATAAGCAAGGCAATATGAATATTCAGGCAGCAAAATTATATTTGTCTAATGTTCAAAACTCCAGCATTTTAAAGTGAGAATTTTGCAGAGTTAACTTATATTCTCAGAATTCTAGTTGCCTGGAAGTCTAGAATATTGCTTTGTGACACATAGATACATAAAGTATCTAATCTAGGACTACAAGCATGAAAATGATTAATGTTCCTCTAAAAAATTCCAATTAGCTAAGCAACATAATTCATGAACAGTGGCACTGTTAACTTGTGAATTATTAATATCATATTTAGGATAATTTGGAAAAAATTGTAAAAAATGAAAATTATTTTTGCCATATTTATAGTACTCTGGGAAAAATTATCATATACCAAGGCAGATAAATTGTACTCAAATAGTTTAACCAATTTAATCAGAAGGAGTGATAAAAAAATTACAAGATGAGACTCTAGCTAATTGCTTGAAAAGAATGATGTCATGTCCAGTTCTGTCCTTTAATAGAATTTTTAGCTTAAAGTTTCTTCTTTCATTTGTGACATAGAACACAACTCAAAAAGAAAACTACCATTGTATGGTGTTTTATTTGAACATTGACTTTGAATTTTCTTTTTATCTTTTAATAAACATATGCAAGTAACAGTATTATTACCAATGTAACTTAATCAATTAAAAGTCAATCAAGATTAAAAGCATGTGAAAATTGTGGCATGCTACAAAGTGTTATCATCAACATAGAAAAGTATTACCAATAAATAATATTGGGTATGGATACATAATTTAAAAAGAAGAAATAAAAAAGAAGTACACATATTAAAATGGTCAGTGTTAATAAGGAAAAGTTAAATGTGCAACACCATATTTTTCCTAATAAACCTGTAAACATAAATTGAAAATAATTCTGCAAGTGTGGAAATAGATACTGCTAGTAGAGTATAATTCAGCAAATTATTTCTTAAGATTTTAAGACTTGAAGGTATCTTTATCTAAAACCTAATTTCAATGTGCAGTATTTGCTCTAAGGGAGTAATTAGAAATATGCTTTTTAAAAAGTTTTTCTTTATGTGTTTACATAGTCATTCTTCACATTTTTTTTTTCTTTCTGTGACCAGATGATGGGCATTCCCTGCATTTTTGTCTCTCTTTAAACATTAAAAGACCTGTAGGATTTTAAGATACCAAGCATATATTCATAATAATAAAATTCTTGTGAGATTATTTATTGGTTCTATGAGACAGTTTTCCTGGGTAGTGTGAGAGAATGGAAGGGATATGAGTTTCTCCTCATTCTGAAATCCTCACAAGGATTTCAGTGGGGTCATTGCTTCCTCTCACTCCCCACAGTTTAGTAATTTATTTTAAATTTGGATAATTTCAGATCCCACAAATAAGATTAAAGAAGAGCAGTATTTTGTTTGAATATTTTCTTCTGTACACTCAGGAATCTAAAACACTACAGCACGTGAGGCAGAAGGCTGATCCAGCAGTCACTTATTTTCCTACCGAAACATCATCTCTACCAGCTTCTCAGTTTTTAACGGGAAAACAGGCACATGTCCTTGTAAGCTTTATTTCATAAAGGACTACTTTTTGTTTATAACTATACACTTGTATCACCTATGTTAAAAGCTATTTCACATTCTGCATCATTTTAGAATTTATTTTCAAAGGGGAATAGTTTCAATGTTTTATTCACTTGGGCTTTTTCTTTTCTTCCTCCTCATTGTTTGAAGAACAGCTTATATTCAGTTGTGAAGAACCTGATTTACACTCTGTAGTCTTCAAAGGAAAAAAAAAAGCTCTTAAATTTAGTATATGTAAACAGCTTACAATATGTATTATCTAAATGCATTCAAAACTCTCTTATTTAAAGAAAAGCTAAAGCAAAGATACTATTATGTGACCATGCAAAACTGTAAAGACAACACTAATGAGCATATCCTATATTGAACTAAGGTGTTCTCCAAATTATTTGAAAATGTATCACAGACAACTTGCCTGACTTCTAAATGAGCATAAAAGGCCCTCTAACCTATGCAGGTTTCCTCATTATGCATGTAGAAAATACTAGTTTGTTTTTGCTCACTTTATGTGTAACAGATGCCCTTATGTTGTGCTGTATCCTATGCTTTTTCTGTGGGACCTGAATAGGAACAAAGAGCACCATGATTTCAATCTGTGTGTATTTACTAACACTTCCCTGATATTTGTGTATGTAGGATATTGTGGTATTTAGACCACTGAGTGCATAACAGAAAGAATACATTGCTTCTGTTTTGATTTCATTGTTAAGTTTTTTTTTTGATTAGTGTTTTATAAGCTTATGAAAGGAAATAGAAAGCATTAAAAAGTGTTTTTTGACATTATGATTTCTGTTAATGTTCACTTCCCATGGGAGAACATGGCATTAGTGTTTTTAATCTTAAAGAAAATTTATAATGTGTTGTTTCAACCTCTTGTCCTAGCCAATGAAAAAAATAGATATAATCATTAAACAGTATAACTTTCACTACTTAAATTTAGCTATTATATCTGGTTACTTTAATAGGAACATAACAGTATCTACCCCACTTACATTGCAGTTGTGACAGGAATAATACCTACAAGCTTCTTGGGCATTTGCTTCTGCTTGTTGAAATTATTCTTGCTAATGGTATCTTCTTGGGATACGAACTTGTTTATTTTTTTATAGTGAAAAGAGGTATGGAATTATTGAAATTCCAGAAAAACAAAAACCTGTGAAAGAAAGGAATATAATTTTTTTTATTTGAAGATGAATTCAATCTCTATAATTTAATGGCATATTCTTTTTTGTTTTTCAATCTGTGTTACTGTTTATTTGTACGTAAGATAAAACTATTCCTTGAACAACTGGCTTCTCTGATTGAAGCACTGTTTCTAATCGAAGACTCTAGTATTTGATCTCTACTCTGATTCCATCATAATGTTCCCTGGTGGCTTACTTGGTAAAGAGTCTGCCTACAATGTGGGAGACCCAGCAAGGCTTTCCAGGTGGTGCAGTGGTAAAGAATCCACCAGCCAATGCAGAAGATGGGTTCAATCCCTGAGTCAGGAGGATTTATTCCCTGGAGTAGGAAATGGCAATCCACTCCAGTATTCTAGCTTGGAAAATTCCGTGTACAAGGTCTGGTGGGCTATATTCCATAGGGTCACAGAGAGTCAGATATGACTGAGCGACTGAGAATGAACTGATTCCATTAGCTCTAATACTAAGTCAACAGATAATAATTGAAGGCTATATCATGCCATGATTTCAAACTCCACCTGTTTAAAAAACAAAGCCATTCTTTCCTTTCATGTTCATTTGACTTTGCATTTCTAATTGTTGAAAGTCATTTTCTTCAGAGTAATACATGCCTATGATTAAAGTGTCAAAGAATCCTAAAGAGATTAAATTTGTGTGTCTTTCTGCTCTCATCAAACCACTTTTTAATATTTTTGTATGTCATTTACATTCATATTTCTATTGGGCTATTCCAATGATGCATTTTTATATTGACTAACACTCATATGGTAGCTGAAGATTACCATTCTTATACCATCTCCTACTTCTGATCCTTCCATGTTTTCTTTATAATTGCATTATAATTTTTGGTTAAATCAACAGTCAATGTTTATATTGCTATGAGACTGTGTCATTCACTGTTATATTGCCTATCTCATGGAACTTTTTCCTGTTGTTAACAATTTCTTACAATTTTCTTTTTCTTAGTTTTCTTTGTAATATCACTATTTCCCCATATGTTCTAGTTCAGTTTGGTTCAGTTCAGTTCAGTCGCACAGTTGTGTACAGCTCTTTGGGATCCCATGGACTGCAGCATGCCAGGCCTCCCTGTCCATCATCAGCTCCCAGGGTTTACCCAAGCTCCTGTCCATCGAGTCAGTGATGCCAACCAATCGTCTCATCCTTTGTCGTCCCCTTCACCTCCTGCCTTCAATCTATCCCAGCATCAAGGTCTCTTCCAATGAGTCAGCTCTTTGCAACAGGTGGCCAAAATATTGGAGTTTCAGCTTCAACATCAGTCCTTCCAATGAACACTTAGGACTGATTTCCTTTAGGATGGACTGGTTGGATCTCCTTGCAGTCCAAGGGACACTCAAGAGTCTTCTCCAATACCCAGTTCAAAAGCATCAATTCTTTGGCACTTAGCTTCCTTTATTGTCCAACTCTCACATCCATACATGACTACTGGAAAAACCATAGCCTTTACTAGACTGACCTTTGTTGGCAAAGTCATGTCTCTGCTTTTTAATATGCTGTCTAGTTTGGTCATAACTTTCCTTCCAAGGAGTAAGCATCTTTTAATTTCATGGCTGCATTCATCATCTGTAGTGATATTTGAACCAAAAAAAAAAATAAAGTCAGCCACTGTTTCCCCATCCATTTGCCATGAAGTGATGGGACCAGATGCCATGATCTTAGTTTTCTGAATGTTGAGCTTTGAGCCAACTTTGTCACTCTCCTCTTTCACTTTAATCAAGAGGCTGTTTAGTTCTCCTTCATTTTCTGCCACAAGTGTGGTGTCATCTGCATATCTGAAGTTATTGATATTTCTCCCAGCAATATTGATTCCAGCTTGTGCTTCATCCAGTCCAGCATTTCTCATGATGTACTATGCATATAAGTTAAATAAGCAGGGTAACAATATACGGCTTTGACATACTCCTTTCCCAATTTGGAACCAGTCTGTTGTCCCATGTCCAGTTCTAACTATTGCTTCTTGACCTGCATACAGATTTCTCAGGAGGCAAGTCAGGTGGTCTGGTATTCCCATCTCTCAAAATTTTCCACAGTTTGTTGTGATCCACACAGTCAAAGGCTTTGGCATAGTCAATAAAGCAGAAATAGATGTTTTTCTGGAACTCTCTTGCTTTTTCAATGATCCAGTGTATGTTGGCAATTTGATCTCTGGTTCCTCTGTCTTTTCTAAAACCAGCTTGAACATCTGGAAGTTCACAGTTCACATATTGTTGATGCCTGGCTTGGAGAATTTGGGGCATTATTTTACTAGCGTGTGAGATGAGTGCAATTGTGTGGTAGTTTGAGTATTCTTTGACATTACCTTTCTTTGAGATTGAAATGAAAACTGACCTTTTCCAGTCCCATGGCCTCTGCTGAGTTTTCCAAATTTGCTGGCATATTGAGTTCACCTCTTTAACAGCATCAACTATTAGGATTTGAAATAGCTCAACTGGATTTCCATCATTCCACTAGCTTTGTTTGTAGTGATGCTTCCTAAGGCCCACTTGACTTCACATTCCAAGATGTCTGGTTCTAGGTGAGTGATCACACCATCATGATTATCTGAGTCGTGAAGATCTTTTTTGTACAGTTCTTCTGTGTATTCTTGCCACCTCTTCTTAATATCTTCTGCTTCTGTTAGGTTCATACCATTTCTGTCCTCTATTGAGTCCATCTTTCTTGAAATGTTCCCTTGGCATCTCTAATTTTCTTGAAGAGATCTCTAGTCTTTCCCATTCTTTTATTTCCCTCTATTTCTTTGCACTGATCACTGAGGAAGGCTTTCTTATCTCTCCTTGCTGTTCTTCGGAACTCTGCATTCAAATGGGTATATATTTCCTTTTCTACTTTGCTTTTTGCTTCTCTTCTTTTCACAGCTATTTTTAAGGCCTCCTCAGACAGCCACTTTGCTTTTTTGCATTTCTTTTTCTTGGGGCTGATCTTGATTCCTGTCTCCTGTACAATGTCATGAACCTCCATCCATAGTTCATCAGACACTCTGTCTATCAGATCTAGTCCCTTAAATCTATTTCTCACTTCCACTGTATAATCTTAAGGGATATGATTTTGGTCATACCTGAATGGTCTAGTGGTTTTCCCTACTTTCTTCAATTTAAGTCTGAATTTGGCAATAAGGAGTTCACAATCTGAGCCACAGTCTGCTCCCGGTCTTGTTTTTGCTGACTGTATAGAGCTTCTCCCTCTTTGGCTGCAAAAATATAATCAATCTGATTTTGGTGTCGACCATCTGGAGATGTCCATGTGTAGAGTCTTCTCTTGTGTTGTTGGAAGAGGGTGTTTGTTATGACCAGTGCATTCTCTTGGCGAAACTCTATTAGCCTTTGCCCTGCTTCATTCTGTACTCCAAGGCCAAATTATGTCAAATAACTGGAAATTGTGTAAGCACATCAGTCTTGATTTTTACCTCAAATTCCTTCCTTGTTTCCTTCTCTTCCTTTCTTCCCCTTTTCTCTTCCTCCTCTCTCTTCCCTGTCCTTCTTTTTCCTCCTGCTTTATTTCTTGGAGTACTTCTTTCAGTTCCAGTCAAAATTTGTTGCTTTTCTGGGTTACAAACCAACATTTGCCCTTGACTACTCTTTGTTTTTCATTTAGATCAACCATAGTACATCTTCTAGTCATTTCCTAAGAAAAGTCATCATAGTAAATAAATTGTTTTACCTTGAATGTCTGGAAATGACCTTTATTCTGCTCTCATATAATTGAGAAATCATTTTCCATGTGTATTTTGAAACCTTCACCTCATTGATCCTTGGTTCCCATAAGTTGTTACTCAAATGTATGTATCTTACTCCAGCCTAATATTTCTACCTATTACAAATTCCCTCACTTTTAATTAGAATTTCCTTTCTCTGCTTGAAAATGGCTCTATTTTCCCTCCTCAACTATTTGTCATTCTTCCAAGTGTTCTGTTTCCAAAATTTTTTGAATATGTTTATCATAATGAGTAGACAGTCTTCATTGTTTGATTATTGACTGCTGACAGTTTTTTAACATCATTCCTTCCTGTACCTCTTGTATACTATATCTCAGCAAACTGAAAGCAGGCCTGGGTGCTTGCTTCCTCTTCTGGTACCAGCAGAAGAGTCAGACCTCCCAAGTCTCTGCCCATCTGTGAGAACTCCATCTGTTTCAACACCCTAGCCCCAGTAAAAACCTAGGTCAGTATCCTTTCCTTGCTCTCTCAAACCATTTCAGACCTGCTTGAGAGGCCTACCCTGATCTCCCCAGAGAATTCAGTTATGTAAGTAATAAATCTTCTCATTCCTTCTTGGTATGTATGTAGTGTCATCAGTCTCAACATCCAAACCAAACTCTGGGTAGGAAACCTCCCCCTTTTGCTGAATGACCATAGCATTTACTATTGTCTTCTGTACCATTCTGTTTGTCTTTATATGTCGTTAACTTTTAAATTCTTCACTGCATTTTAGTGATAATCTTGCAGAGAAATCTCACCATCATTTCCTTAAATCCTTAAAGGAATTAACCCAAACTTAATGCTTAAAATCATACTTGACTCATAATTATCCTTTTCTGCTATATCCAAGCTTTGTTGGGTTTCTCTTTCTTAGTGTCTCTATGGTGGTAACTCACTTCTTCACTGACACTTTAAGTTTCCTAATTTGTTTGTTTATTAACACAGTTTAAAAATGGAATTCTTTCTGCCTCAGCTTTAACTGAGGTCCAAAGGCTAAGAACAAACCTATAGGTGGTATCTTCTCTCATATTCTTAAGTGAGTTACAGGACAAATATGCAGGAATTTCAGTGGAGATGGTTCAAAAGTTAGTTTCAATCGTACAAACTATATTAAAGGGCTGATTTTGAAGTGGTGGTTCTGGATCAATTTACACTGACCCTATCCAAGTGGGCTTCTTGCAGCAGCCCTGAGGTCTGAATGGAGGGGGGCCTGCAGAGTGCTGCAGGATGCAGGTGCTGAGGAGGGCGGTGGCAGCTGGCTGATGGAATGGCTTTGTCCTCATTTACGGAGTTGCTTGTTAGTTATTCTCAGTAGGAGGGTCTTTGAGAAACCTATGAAAGCACAACATTATATAAACAGTCAGTTTTGAATACCTGCCAGAGTATACTAAATTTAGAATATGACTATTCTAGCAAGTAAAGCCATCTCTATACCTTATGTCTCTTCCAGCTGGCCAGTTTTACTACCTGCCAGCATTTTGTGGCTCCTATGCTGGTTCATCCACACAAGGACCACATTCAGTCCATAGGAAATACACACCTCTGCAGAGCCTCCAGTAGGGTAGTAGCTTGATCTGACGGTGGTGACTTCTGTGAATTTTACTGCTTCTGAGGTAGACCAGTTAGAGCATTTCATTTTCATTTCTCTCCAACACTGAATTGAAAACTAGTCCCTCTGTCCTGTGAAGCTCCATGAGACACATATCAAGCTGTCAGAGTGATGACATGTAAACTCTCTTTCTTGGCATGAGATATGAGACAAGAGCTCTCTCCCTATGCTGGAGGAGAGTGAATGCTTAATCACATCAAATTATTTCTAAAAATAACTCCCTCGCTTGGTGCCTATGAAGTCTTCCTGCTGAGGTAGCCTTGCCTCTGTTAGGAAGCTTTTCTTTATTGGGTATGGTTTTAAGTGACCCTTAGGCCACTTCTTTAAGCATGAACTTCCAGATGTTCAAGCTGGTTTTAGAAAAGGCAGAGGAACCAGAGATCAAATTGCCAATATCCACTGGATCATCGAAAAAGCAAGAGCGTTCCAGAAAAACATCTATTTCAGCTTTATTGACTATGCCAAAGCCTTTGACTGTGGGGATCACAATAAACTGTGGAAAATTCTGAAAGAGATGGGAATACCAGACCATCTGACCTGTCTCTTGAGAAACCTGTCTGCAGGTCAGGAAGCAACAGTTCGAACTGGACATGGAACAACAGACTGGTTCCAAATAGGAAAAGGAGTACGTCAAGGCTGTGTATTGTCACCCTGCTTATTTAACTTATATGCAGAGTACATCAGGAGAAACGCTGGGCTGGAAGAAACACAAGCTGGAATCAAGATTGCTAGGAGAAATATCAATAACCTCATATATGGGGATGACACCACCCTTATGGCAGAAAGTGAAGAAGAACTAAAGAGAGCCTCTTGATGAAAGTGAAAGAGAAGACTGAAAAAGTTGGCTTAAAGCTCAACGTTCAGAAAACTAAGATCATGGCATCTGGTCCCATCACATCATGGGAAATAGATGGGGAAACAGTGGAAACAGTGTCAGACTTTATTTTTGCGGGCTCCAAAATCACTGCTGATGGTGATTGCAGCCATGAAATTAAAAGATGCTTACTTTTTGGAAGGAAGGTGATGGCCAACCTAGATAGCATATTTAAAAGCAGAGACATTACTTTGCCAACAAAAGTCTGTCTAGTCAAGGCTATGGTTATTCCAGTGGTCACGTATGGATTTGAGAGTTGGATGGTGAAGAAAGCTGAGTGCCGCAGAAATGATGCTTTTGAACTGTGGTGTTGAAGAAGACTCTTGAGAGTCCCTTGCACTGTAAGGAGATCCAATCAATCCATCCTAAAGGAGATCAATCCTGGGCGTTCATTGGAAGGACTGATGTTGAAGCTGAAACTCCAATACTTTGGCCACCTCATGTGAAGTGTTGACTCATTGGAAAAGACCCTAATGCTGGGTAGGATTGGGGGCGGGAGGAGAAGGGGACGACAGAGGATGAGATGGTTGGATGGCATCACTGACTCGATGGACATGAGTTTGGGTAGACTCTGGGAGTTGGTGATGGACAGAGAGGCCTGGTGTACTGCAATTCATGGGGTCGCAAGTGGTCAGACACGACTGAGCCACTGAACTGAACTGAACTAGGCCACTTCTTTAGGGCTTCCCTAGTGTCTCAGTGGTAAAGAATCTACCTGCAATGTAGGAAACTTGCAGGAGACACGGGTTTAAGTCCTCGGTCAGGAAGATGCCCTGAAGGGGGAAATGGCAACCTACTCCAGTATTCTTGCCTGGAAAATCCTATGGACAGAAAAGCCTGTAGGCTACAGTCCATGACGTCACAAGGAGTAGGATACGACTGAGAGCATATGCAGGTCACTTCTTCAAATCAATCATTTTATGCTTTTGAGATAAGTGTTAGGCTGATGATCATGATACTATTTTTTTTAGAGACACCCTTGGCATTTTTTACCTAATAGTCTACTCTTTCACTTGAAAACCTGGGGATACTTGCTACATCTTCAGCCTTTGGGACTTAATTGAAACTAATTAGAAAAAGTCCAGTTTTTAACAATGTGTTGCATTTTTAATTGATTGATTTATCTATTTTCTAACTTTCAGCTTAGCAACAAATTAATACAAGTTAAGAATGTTGAGAATGAGGGGAAAAAACCCAGTAAAGATAGAAAACTTGAACTATAAATGAGGCTAATACAGAAATCTATTCCATAAAAATACTTATAGTCGCAATAGATGAGCCAAACATAGCTCTGCATCTTATTATAGCCAAGATTGTGGCATTTATTTTACTTATTTAATTTTCTGTCTCCTTTGAATAAACTACCATCTCCATAATTGCAGGTTTCTGTTCTTGCTTTTGTGTTTTTACTCATGTTTTTTTTTGTTTTCCTCTGGTATTAGCCCCAGATTCTGAAACTGTATGATGAATGGCATATGCCAAGACTGTTGGATGAAAGAATGAATAAATAAATGTGTTTATAAGAAGTTTTTTCTTTTGCAGTTGAAATACATATATTAATACTTAATAGAGTGTATGTATTGCAAGTATGTTCCCCCTGTCTCCTATTTATTTTTCAGCATTATTTAGGGATGTTTATTATCAAAGAAAAGTTGTTGTTTTTGTTTATTTCAACTGTATTGAGGTCAGTGTCTGTTAATCACTCAGACTCTTTTGTGACCCCATAGACAGTAGCCCACCAGGCTCCTATGTCCATGAAATTCTCCAGGCAAGAATACTGGAGTGAGTTGCCATTCCCTTCTCCAGGGGATTTTCCTGACCTAGGGATCGAATTCAGGTGTCCTGTCTTGGAGGCAGATTCTTTACCAATTGAGCCACCAGGGATTTATATGAAATATATTTCACCAATTTGAAGTGTACAACTTCGTGTATTTTAACAGTTGTGTATAATTGTATAGCCACCATCACAATTGTGATATAGAGTATTTCTATGACCTCAAAAGAGTGCCCTTGTCCCCTTGGAAGTCATCTCCTAACCACTGTCCCTTGCCTGAATTTGATTCTTATAGTTTTCCACTGACTTTAGTCCTAGACCATGGTGGTATTAAGAGATGCTCTAAGGGATTTCCTGTATTCCAGACAGTCTTCCTTACCTCAAATGTGTAGTAGCAGCCAACTTTCCCCTTGATGATCAGGATTAATCATCCAAACCAGTATGATAAGTCTCTTCTCTGCCTAGTGATTAAAAAACATTAGGCACTCAAAGTGGCTGGGTGGCCATCTTAACTTCCAGTTCAGGGGAATCACTATTGTGTCTCATGGTAGAAGCATTCCTTCTTTTGGAGCTAATATACCTAGACCAGCAGAGCCTATGATTGTGGGAAAAAGAAGCAAAAATTTTGCCATTGGATCATGAGGGCTAAAAGTGAGTAGTAGCACTGACTTTTACATCCCCTTTATTCTTGGATAACTGATTCTTGACTATGATAATATTTAGAGCATATTCAGCACCCTGGAGGACATTTTTCCAGCCCCACATGATATTGCCACTTAGGTGGCTCTGTAATTGAGTCTTTTTTTTTTTTTTTTACTATAAAGTGAGTTCCCTGATCAGAAGCACTGCTATGTGGAATACCATGTTGGTGGGTCCCAACATTCTGCTAGTCCATGAATGGTATTTTTGACAGAAGCAGTGCACACAAAGAAGGCAAAACCATATCCAGAGTGTCTATTTCAATAATAAAAAAAGAATTACTGCTTGCATGACAAAAGCAGTCCAATATAATCAACCTACCACCAGGTAGCTGGATGATCTCTCTGAAGAATGCCATATCAGGGACTCTGTGTTGATCTCAGATACTGGCAGACTGAGCATCCGGTAATGGTTGTAGCCAGGTCAGCTTGTTAAGTAGAAGTTCTTGTTACTTAACCCATAGATTACCTCCATCCCTGCCAACAGGACCACTTTATTCATGAGTCCATCAAGAAATGACAGGAATGACTGGGGAAAGAAGCTGACTGGTATCCCAAGATTGATTATTAAATTGATTACTAAAATCCTCTCTTGATGTCACCTTTTCATGTGGGACACAACCATCTTCATATTCTTTGCCAGTTCACAAAGTTCTGTCTACATATCTCTTCCTTAGACTTCCTTGTCTTAAATTTGTCAATTACATTTCTTCCAAGTCTCTTGCCAGATGTCAAATCATTTTCCACAGCTCGTGAATCATTATATATGCTTTTATCTGACTGTTTCTCCTTTCAGGCAAAGTGATCAGCTAGATACACTGTTATAAATTCTGTCCACTAGAAGAACTTCCATCTACCTCTGTCCTTTAGAGATGTCCCAGAAAGGGGCTGCAGTCCTGCAGCTGCCCACTTTCAGGTCATGTCTGTGTATTGTGCAGAACCATCTGTTAACTAGTTCTTAGTTTTTTTTCTTTCTCAGGCATCTGATCCTAGGAAACTCTCCTTTAGAAGCTCTCCTAAAATTTCTCTTTAGGGTGTTTCATTAACCTAAATAGAATAGTTCTTATTACAACAAAATGCTTTATTTTGTACTTAATTTTCAAGTGCATTTCTAGGCAAATTAAATTATATCATCGATAAATAATAAACCTTAGTGCTAGGTCAGTTTAACTAGAACAGGGTTTCTTAATGATAGCACTGTTAACATTGTGGAAGATAATTCTTGTTGTTGGAAGATCCTGTGCATTGTAGGATGTTTAGTTTCATCCTTTCTCTGTACTCACTAGATTCCTAAAATATTCCTTCTAGTGTGATAACCAGTAATGTCCCCAGGCATTGCCACATATCTCCTCTGGCGCTGAACCATCCTGATAGAGAACCACAGAACTGGAACTGTGCATTGTATTATTATTATGCACACTTTTGAATATAAGATGCATATTTCTTACTTTCTTAAATGTGTAATTGAAAAGTTGAAAGGCAAAAGCAAAAACCTAGGTTTTACAATGCCTCTTTATCTTTCAAAAGATACAATTCATCTTTCTTTTCACACTTAGACATTTAAATCAGTTCTCCTGGTATGACAGAAAAACACAACCTGTAATCATGTGCTTTGAATTCTCAGTTATAAAACCAGAATGTGGTAGAATAAGCCATACCTTTAGCACTTGTCATGCTATCAGTGATTTATTATATAAGGGTTTCTATCTTTTGACTCAGATTTAGAGGATGTAATAGAAACACAAAAATGTATACTGCATTGTGATTACTTAGTTGCCAATTTATGTCCATTGGACTGAAAACTTGTTACAGGCAAAGAGAAAAAAAAGCAAAACAAAAAGCCCCATACTTTACACATCTTTGTTTCTAGAGATTAAAACTTGCCTTATTTGTAACCAATATTACATGTCAGTAAATGCTCTTAAATAATAAAAAATTAAGGGCATAAATTTTAATATATTGATTTTTCTTTCACACTAGTTAACTAAAAACACAGTAAAACTTTCTACTGACTTAGTGATTTAGTGATCTAGCGATACTGACAGTGATTTAGTTATGTAAATAGAAATCCTATATTTCAGCAAGATTTAATAGAATATGGAAACTATCATACATGTGAGCTTGATTAGACTGTAAGCTAACTGAAAAGTGTGCTGAAATATTGTCCATCTCTAATTTTAAATGGCTAGTTTGTGATTGTGAAACATTTTTCATGATTTTAATCTTAAGCAATTTTGTAATACAAGCTAGAACAATTCTTAGACTTTAGTGAATATAATTATCATTGGGAGAGTTACAATGTAATGTTATTTGATACTTTGGTATGTGCAAATGTAAGTAAATTTGTAAAGTACATTTTAGATTTCCAAGGTCATTTTTAACGTCTTTTCTCCTTCTCCTTGCTGTGTTGACCTTTGTTCCATCCATAATTTTATCAACCTTTGTTCCATTCATAATTTTATCACATTGCTTCCTTGTTTGTTGAGGTCTTCTCGGCCCTATCCTTCCTTTTCTGTATACATTCCCACAGGTGCTTTTTCTTCCATTAGTATTACACAAATTTCATAACTTACATCCCTTCTTCAAATCCAATGACTTTTCAAATGTCCAAACAAAAATTTTAGAAGAAATATAATACAAGTAGAGATATCCTTGTTGAGGTCCTGAGACACATTGTGGAACTTTTCAGTTCCCATGAAGCAGCAATTAAAAATTACTTCTATGAGATACCACATTTAATTACTTCTAACTAGTTGACTTTAGAGAAAGAATGTCACAATGTCATTTGCATTAGGTTGTCATAAATGCTAAATTTTGCATATATTATTTCCTGTGATATATACTTTTGAATAGAAAAATATTTTTATTTAAGTATAGTTAATTTACAATATGTTAATTTCTGCTATACAGCAATGTGATTCAGTTATACATATCTATATATTATTTTTTAATCTTCCTTTCCATTGTGGTGTATCATAGTATGCTGCTGCTGCTGCTGCTGCTGCTGCTAAGTCTCTTCAGTCATGTCCAACTCTGTGCGACCCCATAGACGGCAGCCCACCAGGCTGTGCCATCCCTGGGATTCTCCAGGCAGGAATACTGGAGTGGGTTGCCATTTCCTTCTCCAGTGCATGAAAGGGAAAAGTGAAAGTGAAGTTGCTCAGTTGTGTCCGACTCTTAGCGACCCCATGGACTGTAGCCTACTAGGCTCCTCCGTCCATGGGATTTTCCAGGCAAGAGTACTGGAGTGGGGTGCCATTGCCTTCTCCGGTATCATAGTATACTTAATATAATTCTCTTTGCTACAGTGGGACCTTGTTGCTTATCCATCCTATATGTAATAGCTTTCATCTGCTAACCCCAACCTCTTATTCTCTCTCCCAGTGCCCTCCCCCCTGGCAACCACAAGTCTGTTCTCTATGTCTGTTAGTCTGTTTCTGCTTTGTAGATAGGTTCATTTGTGTCATATTTCAGATTCCACATATAAGTGTTATCATATGATATTTGTATTGCTCTCTCTCTGGTTTACTTCATTTAGAATGATAATCTATAGTTGCATCCATTTTGCTAAAAATTGTATGATTTCATTCTTTTTTTACATCTGAGTAGTATTCCATTGTATATGTGTACTCCATCTTCGTGGTCTATTCATTTATCAGTGGACATTTGGTCATTTCCATGTCTTGGCTATTGTAACTAATGCTGCTATAAACAAAGGGTGGATTAGTTTTATCTGGATATATGCCCAGGAGTGGGATTGCTGGATCTTTGCTGCTGCTGCTGCTGCTTAGTAACTTCAGTCGTGTCCAACTCTGTGTGAACCCATGGACTTTAGCTCACCAGGCTCCTCTGTCCATGGGGGTTCTTGTGACCACCATGGGCTCTAGTCTGCCAGGCTCCTCTGTCCAGAGAGTTCCCAGGCAAGAATACTGGAATGGGTTTCCATGCCCTCCTCCAGGAGATCTTCCCAACCTAGGGATCAAACCCAGGTCTCCCACATTGCAGGTGGATTCTTTACTGTCTGAGCCACCAGGGAAGCCCAAGAATACTAGAGTAGGTAGCCTATCCCTTCTCCAGCTGGATCAGATGATAATTCTATTTTTAGCTTTCTAATGAACCTTCATACTGTTTTCCATAGTGGCTGTATCAACTTACATTCCCATCAACAGTGTAGGAGGGTTCCTTTTTCTTCACACCCTCTCCAGCACTGATTATTTGTTGAATTTTTAAGGGCGTTTCTGAATCATGTGAGGTAGTACCTCATTGTAGTTTTGATTTGCATTTCCATAATTAGTGATATTGAGCATCTTTTCATGAGCTTAATTGGCCATTTGTATTTTTTTCCTTGGAGAAAAATCTAGTTAGTTCTTCTGCCCGTTTTTAATTTTGCACTAGATTTGAAGATTCACTGGTAGAATTTAAGACTTTAAAGAATTTAAAAGTCTTTAAATAGAGTAGAAAAAATATCCAGCTAAGGGCTTTTAGAGTTCTTTATAATAATTCACAAGTTAACACCCATTTTGCTTTTTCATAAGAAAAATCTGAGTCATATGTAAATTACAGTAAATAATATTAGAGTGAATATTCACTCAATATTTAGGGAACAGGAAATTAAGAAGAGCAAAAGTCCTGCTAAATATTTTGTTTCAAATTTCTACCTAGTTTCCAACTCGGACTTTCACATTATATACAACTTCTCAGTATTTACTTACCTTTTGAATTTCTAAAATTATTGTTTCAGGGAAGAATAGGATGATTTATTAAAAATAGCATTACTTCCCAACTCACTGATAAGTTAAAGTGTGGGGAGACATTGACTGGACTTGTGGTAGTGGAAAAATGGGAAGCCATATTATTTCAAAACATATTATTTAGAAATTTTGTAATATGTATTAGAACAATGACCTACTAGCAAGCAAAGAGGCAAAATTTTAATTTCAAATGATGCACTGTAAGAAAACTACAGTGTGAAAAATTGTTCTTCATATAAAAAATAATGGTAATGAGTTTAATTTTTGATTATTATCAAGATATCTGTTACAAAGCATTACTATCTTCTGGTAGAATGGCTAGATTCTGAGGTGACAATTAACTTGTGTAATTCTAAAAATAGGAAATATTCTTTGTATATGTACATATATATTATATACACCTTATATATGTACATAATAAACATTATATGTTATCATTATAGACCTAACAGACATTATACACAGTAAATACCACATTTCGTATATATACCCCAAAGAAGTATACATTAGAATTTTTTCTGAGTAGATCAGTAACATTTTAGAAGTAGAATAAATACCTTATTTCATTAGTGAAATATGCATTGGAAGCCTGGCATGCTGCAGTCTATGGGATCACAAAGCGTTGGACACAACTTAGCGACTGAACAACAACAACTTATTGTATAGCATATGACATCAAGATCCAGAAAGGTAAAATGATTATGGAAGATCAAATAACTGGCTAATGGAAGAGCCGGAATGAGAGCCCTAGGTCCACAAACTCCCAGCCCCAAGTTTGTTCTTCATTTCCGCATGCCAAACAAAATGTTATTGGTTATACATAGATTATGTCTACATTTGGATAAGATTTGGGTTCATTCTGAATTGAAAGAAGATTTCTAAATTAAGCTTCTTGATTTAATTTTGGATACATAAATGCTGCCATGAATTTGGACACATTCCTGGCTTCAGACAAGTTCATAAACCCAGTGGAACCAGGGCTTTAATCAAGAGAAGAGATGATACCTTTGAAATGCTAAACAATGAAATTGAACTGAACAAATTCACCCAATTCTTTTTCTTTTTACTATGTAACTTTGAACTGACTTGAAATCCCCTGGAGAGCTAACTTCAGCTGATGAGTTCAGTGGGATATAAAACCCCCAACTTCATAGCAATGTAAAATATAGCACTTTACTACCTCGAAAAGTTTCTTGGTCAGTATTTTTTAAATCTCATGTCTTCTTTTTCTATCCATGACATTTTCATTTTTAGATATGGTTTTGTTTGTACATTAAGGCAAATACTTAAACAAACAAGCCAAAGAATAAAGAGAGTCTATTGGAAATTCAGGCGTATCTTTAGCTATTTAAGAGAATGACTAAGGGTTGCCTTTGACTTTTTAAAAAGGCAAATAGATTATACAAAAGAAAATGTAAATAACCTGATCTATATGTAGTCTAGAGATTTTGTTTCATTAACATTATAATATAAAGATTGTATTGTGTGTACTAGTTGCTCAGTCATGTCTGATTCTTTCCAATCCCATGAACTGTAGCCCGCCAAGCTCATCTGTTCATGGAATTCTCCAGGCAAGAATACTGGATTGGGTAGCCATTCCCTTCTCCAAGGGATCTTCTTTTGGGATCAAACCCAGGTCTCCTGCATTGCAGGTGGATTCTTTACCATCTGAGCCACTTCAGTTCAGTTCAGTTCAGTCACTCACTTGTGTCTGACTCTTTGCGACCCCATGAATTGCAGCACGCCAGGCCTCTCTGTCCATCACCAACTCCCAGAGTCTACCCAAACCCATGTCCATCGAGTCGGTGATGCCATCTAACCATCTCATCCTCTGTCATCCCCTTCTCCTCCCGCCCCCAATCCTACCCAGCATTAGGGTCTTTTCCAATGAGTCAACCCTTCGCATGAGGTGGCCAAAGTATTGGAGTTTCAGCTTCAACATCAGACCTTCCAATGAACACCCAGGATTGATCTCCTTTAGGATGGATTGATTGGATCTCCTTGCAGTGCAAGGGAATCTCAAGAGTCTTCTCCAACACCACAGTTCAAAAGCATCAATTCTGCGGCGCTCAGATTTCTTCACCGTCCAACTCTCACATCCATATGTGACCACTGGAAAAACCATAGCCTTGACTAGATGGACTTTTGTTGGCAAAGTAATGTCTCTGCTTTTAAATATGCTCTCTAGGTTGGCCATAACCTTCCTTCCAAGGAGTAAGCGTCTTTTAATTTCATGGCTGCAATCACCATCAGCAGTGATTTTGGAGCCCCAAAAAATAAAGTCTGACACTGTTTCCACTGTTTCCCCATCTATTTCCCATGAAGTGATGGGACCAGATGCCATGATCTTAGTTTTCTGAACGTTGAGCTTTAAGCCAACTTTTTCACTCTCCTCTTTCACTTTCATCAAGAGGCTCTTTTGTTCTTCTTCACTTTCTGCCATAAGGGTGGTGTCATCCGCATATCTGAGGTTATTGCTATTTCTCCCGGCAATCTTGATCCCAGCTTGTGTTTCTTCCAGCCCAGCGTTTCTCATGATGTACTCTGCATATAAGTTAAATAAGCAGAGTGACAATATACAGCCTTGACGGACTCCTTTTCCTATTTGGAACCAGTCTGTTGTTCCATGTCCAGTTTGAACTGTTGCTTCCTGACCTGCATACAGGTTTCTCAAGAGACAGGTCAGATGGTCTGGTATTCCCATCTCTTTCAGAATTTTCCACAGTTTATTGTGATCCACACAGTCAAAGGCTTTGGCATAGTCAATAAAGCAGAAATAGATGTTTTTCTGGAACGCTGTTGCTTTTTCGATGAGCCAGCGGATATTGGCAATTTGATCTCTGGTTCCTCTGCCTTTTCTAAAACCAGCTTGAACATCTGGAAGTTCGCGGTTCACGTATTGCTGAAGCCTGGCTTGGAGAATTTTGAGCATTACTTTACTAGCATGTGAGATGAGTGCAATTGTGCGGTAGTTTGAGCATTCTTTGGCATTGCCTTTCTTTTGGATTGGAATGAAGACTGACATCTTGCAGTCCTGTGGCCACTGCTGAGTTTTCCAAATTTGCTGGCATATCGAGTGCAGCACTTTCACAGCATCACCTCTGAGGATTTGAAATAGCTCAACTGGAATTCCATCACCTCCACTAGCTTTGTTCATAGTGATGCTTTCTAAGGCCCATTTGACTTCACATTCCAGGATGTCTGGCTCTAGGTGAGTGATCACACCATCGTGATTATCTGGGTCATGAAGATCTTTTTTGTACAGTTCTTCTGTGTATTCTTGCCACCTCTTCTTAATATCTTCTGCTTCTGTTAGGTCCATACCATTTCTGTCCTTTATCAAGTCTATCTTTGCATGAAATGTTCCTTTGGTATCTCTAATTTTCTTGAAGAGATCTCTAGTCTTTCCCAATCTGTTGTTTTCCTCTATTTCTTTGCATTGATCGCTGAGGAAGGCTTTCTTATCTCTCCTTGCTATTCTTTGGAACTCTGCATTCAAAGCCACTAGGGAAGCTCATATCCATGTAAAGAGAACTTTACCCCAAGTCTGGGTAAAAACCCACCTGTCAGTGCAGGAGACAAGGCATGCGGGTTCAATCCCTTGGTCAGGAAGATCTCCTGGAGGAGGGCATGGCAACTCACTTCACTTTTCTGGCCTGCAGAAACCCATGGACAGAGGAGCCTGGTGGGCTATGGTCCAGAGAGTCACAAAGAATCGAACACGACTAAAGGGACTTAGCACACATGCATGCAAATAGTTAAATAAGATACCTATTTTGAAAGATGCATAGAGAACACTATAAATCACTATGGAAATCACTGTTAGACTTCTTATTTAAGTCAGATACACTTGGCAGATGAAAGAAAGCATCTCTGAATTTAAGGCTAAAATGGACATTTTTAGGAACTACATTTCAAACCAAAAAAGGAATATATCCCAGGATGCATCATAGTATTTATATTTTGCAATGGGTACTCTGAAACTAGAAGAAAGGGGAAAGCACACAAAGGAACAACTTCAAATGTATGAGCTAGAGCAGTGATTCATATATATTTAACATTCTATGTGTTTGAGTATTTGTTGGTATTATTCCCTATGATTAATTTTTATTAAGTAAGGTACAAGAGAGAAAGAAAAATATAATTCAAATATTTAGGTGGAAGGATAGAAAAATATTCTTGAATTCATTACTGCTAGAATATAATTTTTGCTTGAAAATTCTTCTCAACTTAACTCCCTCTGACTTGCTACCTCATTTCTACCTCAGCTACTCCCTACTCTCCCCAACATTCCCATTCAACCTCTTTACTCTTCCTGTTAGCATAATATTACTCCTATTTCTAGAGAATGTCAAAGCCACCTGCTGAAGACTCTCTCAGGGCGCTATTTCCACCTCACAATCTGTTTACTTTCCTCCTCTGAGTTATTATTTTTTTTCCTTATCTCTAAGGAAGGGTACTCCTCCTTTCTAAGCCTAATTCATCCACATTTTCTGCCACCTCCTTGAGGAATTTCCTCCACTAATTATGTACTCCCATATATTCAATTGCAATATCTTCTCTTGGATTTTTTTTTCCCTGAGCAAACAAACTTGCTAATGATTTAAGTCACTATCCTACTTCTCTTTTTCCCTCCATCATCAAAATGAATAATAACAAAAAATTTTAGTCACTGCTTAATCACTCATTGATCACTAATTTTTTTATACTTTAAATTTTATATATCTCCCTCATTTATCTCATGCACTTTTATAAAATCAAATATTCATTTTGTTTGGACAGATTCTAAATAGGTATATCTAGACTTTGTCTCTTGTTCTTGGTTGCAAGGAAGAGATAGCCATTGAACTTGATTTAAGCCAAAAAAGCAATTTAATGTAAGGACATTGGGTCAGACAAAAGAAGACTATGACTAAGAACATGATTCAAAAATCAAGCAGGAAAGAGGGTTTTTAACTTAATAATAAAAAGAGAACTAACCCAATTAAAAAGATGGGCAAATAATTGGAAAAGACATTTCTCCAAAATATATATATGAATGATCATAACCAAATGAACAGATTTTCAACATCATTGGTCATTAGAAATGTAAGGCAAAACCCCAAAGAAACTTTATACACACTAAAATAGCTGTGGATAGAGAACCCCATGGACAGAGAAGCCTGGTGGGCTATAGACCATGGGGTCACAAGAGTCAGACAGGATTTAGTGACTAAACAACCAGGATAGCTGTAATAAAAATGATACATAATAACAAGTGCTAGTAAGGAGGTGTTGAAATTGGAATGTTCATACACTGTTAGTAAGAATGTAAAATGGTACAACTACTATGGAAAATAGTTTGGCAGTTCCTCAAAATGTTAAACATTGAGTTACAATGTTGTTGTTGTTTAGTCGCTATGTCCTATCTGATTCTTATGTGACTCTGTGGACTGTAGCCTGCCAGGCTCCTCTGTCCATGGAGTTGCCCAGACAAGAAGACTGGAGTAGGCTGCCAATTCCTTCACCAGGTTATCTTCCCAACCCAGGGAATGAACCTGCATATCCTGTATTAGCAGGTGGGCTCTTTACCACTGAGCCACCCAGGAAGCTTGGAGTCACAATATGTCTCAGCGGTTTCAGGTTTTGATATATATATATATCTTTGATATACACACATATATATGTATATACCCAAGTGAAAAGAAACAATATGTCAACACCAAGGTGTATGCACAAATATTCATAGCCATAGTATTCATAGTATCCAAAAAGTAGAAACGATCCAAATATCTATTAACTTATAATGAAGAAAAAAAATGTGGTAAATCCATAAAACTGTTTAGCAGTAAGAAGGAGTGAAGTAGTGATATGTGCTGCAATATGGATGAACTTTAAAAATACTATGCTACATGAAACCAGCTGCTCACATAAGACTACAAATTTTGTTTTTTCATTTATATGAATGTCCACAATAGGAAAACTTATAGAGACAGAAAGTAGATAAGTTGTTGCTTGAGGGGAGGTGGGTTGATTGCTAATGGGTACTAGGTTTCTTTTCAGTTCAGTTCAGTTCAGTCACTCAGTCCTGTCCAACTCTTTGCGACCCCATGAACCCAGCACGCTAGGCCTCCCTGTCCATCACCAACTCCCGGAGTCCACCCAAACCTATATCCATCGAGTCGGTGATGCCATCCAACAATCTCATCCTCTGTCGTCCCCTTCTTCTCCTGCCCTCAATCTTTCCCAGCATCAGGGTCTTTTCCAGTGAGTCAGCTCTTCGCATCAGGTGGCCAAAGGATTGGAGTTTCAGCTTCAACATCAGTCCTTCCAATGAACACCCAGGACTGATTTCCTATAAGATGTACTGGTTGGATCTCCTTGCAGTCCAAGGAATTCTCAAGAGTCTTCTCCAACACCACAGTTCAAAAGCATTAATTCTTTGGCACTCAGCTTTCTTTATAGTCCAACTTTCACATCTATACATGACCACTGGAAAAACCATAGCCTTGACTAGAATGACCTTTGTTGGCAAAGTCATGTCTCTACTTTTTAATATGCTGTCTAGATTGGTCATAACTTTCCTTCCAAGGAGTAAGTGTCTTTTAATTTCATGGCTGCAGTTACCATCTAAGTATAGACAGGGAGTTCAAATACTCAGCAGCTATAAAAATATGACCTACAGTCTCTCCAGAAAGCCTTGAGTATGCTTTCCATAAGGCCAGATGGATAACTGGCTATCCTGGCTGATGCTAAATTTTAGGACACTCAATACTTAACTCTTCCAACCAATAAGGTTCTTGAATTCTCGCTTGACTCCTATTAGAGGCTTTATCCTTCCAGACACTGAAAAGAAGTTAGAGTTGTCTTTGATTTCCCATTTCTTCCCTTCCTCAGGGAGGGGCAAAGTTTTAAACTCTTATTATTCTCCACTCACTTTTTATAGAAATTGTCATTACTGCTACTTCTAACGGAGAAGGCAATGGCACCCTACTCCAGTACTCTTTCCTGGGAAACCCCATGGACGGAGGAGCCTGGTAGGTTGCAGTCCATGGGGTCGCGAAGAGTCAGACACGACTGAGTGACTTCACTTTCACTTTTCAATTTCATGCACTGGAGATGGAAATGGCAACCCACTCCAATATTCTTGCCTGGAGAATCCCAGGGACGAAGGAGCCTGGTGGGCTGCCGTCTATGGGGTCGCACAGAGTCGGACACGACCGAAGCGACTTAGCAGCAGCAGCAGCAGCTACTTCTAACTTCTTTAAAACTCTGTGATATGACATTCAGTTTATTTTAGTAACATTTTAACAGAATTTTTATCTCTTCTAACAAAAATCCATTCTACACACCACTGCCAGATCAATGCTCTCATAACATAGCCCACATCAAGCTATTCTCCTGTTCAAAAACCTTCAATGGTAAATCATGATTTCCATGTTAACAAACAGTGATTCATATTCAAGATCCTTAAAAGTTTACTGTCTTTTTTTCCATAATATTTTCTCAATTTTCTCACTGTTATAAACATGTATTAACAAAGTTTATGCTCTTCTCTCAATCAAAGTATACAATCCATTGGTTTTTGGTATATTCCACCATAATTTTGAAAAAGTACTTTATAAGTGGATGAACTTAAAAAGAAAAATTTGCATCATTCCTAAAATCCTGCAAATTTAGTAATGTTTTACTAGAAAAGCTAAAGCTTAAATGTGTTTTTAATTAAAGAAATTGGTTACAATTTCTTAAAATGGCAAAAGGTATCTCCACAGTCCTTTAAAATATCTGAACAGATATTTAATTATTTAACAGGTAATAAATTTTATAAGTGTTATTAGATAGATGTTATAGGAAAAAGATCTCAGATAAATATGCTTTAGGCAACCTATGCTAAAAAAATATCTTTTTTTATTATAAGCCTCTCCTCTAAAATGAATTTAATATTAATCCTCTTTTATTTTTTAGTTTCATTCAATTTCATCAAAGTTTATTTCACTAAATGTCACATATTAAAGTGTACAGTTTGATCAGTTTGGGCACATGTATAAAAAGATAGGAAACCATCAAAATAGTTAGGCTAACAAACATTTCTTTGTACCACCTTGAACTCTTCTCTCCTGCACCCCCATATCTGACTTGATTTTTGTCACTATGAGTTAGTAAAATGTTGTGTGAATGGAATTATAAAATATGCATTTTTTTCTTGTTTTTTGTTTGTTTTTTGACCTGGTTTCTTTCACCTAACATAATGGTTTTTTAAAAAATTTATTCAAGTTACAGCATGAATTAATAGCTCATTATTTTACTGCTACCTAGTATTTCATTGAATGGCTATATCATAATTTCCCATGCATGTGTTGTTAGACATTTGGATTATTTATAGTTTTGTCTACTTAAAATAAATAAATCTGTTAAGGATATTTGTGACCCACTCTTTTTGTGGTCATATATTTTTGTTTTTCTTGGGTAAATACCTAGGAGCGGAAAGTCTGAATCATCAATAAGTGTATTTTTAAGCTTTTAAGAAATTGCCAACCCTCTTACAAAGTAGCTATACCATTTTATATCCTCACTAGCTATGTATGAAAGTCCTAGTTGGCCATATCCTTTCCTTTTCTGTTTTAATTTTATTTTAATTTCCCCATTCTGATGGGTGTGGTGTTGTGTCTCAATGTGGTTTGAATTCTTACCTTCAAAGACTAATGATGCTATACATTATGTATCTATAGGCCATCTGTATATTTTCTCTTTTGAAATAATTACTAAATCCTTCTGCACACTTTTAAAAAATTTTCATTGTTTATCTTACTATTATTGAGTTGTAAACATTCTTTTTATCTTTGTCTGATTTATGTGTTGTGAATATTTTCTCTCAGTTTGTGGTTTGCCATTTCATTTTCTTAATTGTGTCCCCAGAAGAGAGAATTTTAAATTTTAATTAATATTGATTTATCATTTTTAAGAAATTTATGGTTCATTGTTTTGTGTTCTAAGAAACCTTTGATCCCTTGAAGGTTGCAAAGATTTTTCTTTATGTTTTCTTCTAGGAGAATTATAGCTTTAGATTTCAATTTAGGTCTTAGATCCATTTTGAATAAAATTTTGTGTATAGAGTATGATAAGGATCACCATTTATTTTCTCCATATTGTTACCGGTTGTTGGAACACTTTAAATTACTTAAAGGCAATATTCTATTGATATCTATATCACTTTTCTCAAGTTCCACACTGTCTTGGTTAGTATATTTTTAGGATATGTCTTGAAATCAGTAAGTCCTTTTACTTTGTTCCTTTAAAAAATAACTTTGGATATTTCAGGTTCTTTATATTTCCATGTAAAATTGAAAATCAACTTGTCAAATTCTACAAAAAAGTCAGCTGCAATTTTGATTGTATCTGTCTTGCTTTAATCACCATAAAATCATACCCCTATTGTTATTTTTCTTATCTTATAATCTTCTGGGGCTTGATATGTGGACAATAGTAGGAGTTTGCTGATTAAGTAATTGGGGGAAAAGACTCCACCTGCCATGTACACCATGTAGTATTATACCAGATGAGGCATTTTTGGTACCTGACACAGCACTGAGTTCAGTGCTTGGTAGTTGTAATAACAACGATGACAACACTTAACACTCATAAAATGGAGAGACCAGTCACTACTTGACAGTGCTGAAGCTTCCGCTGGTCAACAATATTGGCTTGAGGCCTGGAACTAAACTGGCATGGCTATTGGAGTCTGTGAGTTGCCTCACTATAATCTGTTCCTAATGTAGATCTTCTATTCCAAGCTTCTTTTATAGCTTGCTGAAATTTAACATCCTGGAATAAACTTTTAAAATTAAATTAACTGTAATTTATTCCATCATTGCCCTGTGTGGTCTGTTTTTAATGGTTTTGAAGTGATTCCAATCCCAGAGAAAGGCAATGCCAAAGAATGCTCAAACTACCTCACAATTTCACTCATCTCGCACACTAGCCAAGTAACGCTCAAAATTCTCCAAGCTAGGCTTCAACAGTATGTGAACCGAGTTCAAGGTGGATTTAGAAAAGGCAGAGGAACCAGAGATCAAATTGCCAATATCCGTTGGATCAGAAAAAAAGCAAGAGAATTCCAGAACATCTACTTCTGCTTCATTGACTACACTAAAGCCTTTCACTCTGTGGATCACAACAAACTGTGGAAAATTCTTCAAGAGATGGGAATACCAGACCACCTGACCTGCCTCCTGAGAAATCTGTGTGCAGGTCAAGAAGCAACAGTGAGAACCGGAAATGGAACAATGGACTGGTTCCAAATTGGGAAAGGGGTACGTCAAGACTGTATATTGTCACCCTGCTTATTTAACTTATATGCAGAATACATCATGCGAAATTCCAGGCTGGATAAATCACAAGCTGGAAACGAGATTGCAGGGAAAAATACCAATACCTCAGATATGCAGATGACACCACCCTTATGGCAGAAAGTGAAGAAGAACTAAAGAACCTCTTGATGAAAGTGAAAGAGGAGAGTGAAAAAACTGGCTTAAAACTCAACATTCAAAAAACAAAGATCATGGCATCCTGTTCCATCACTTCAAGGCAAATAGATGGGGAAGCAATGGAAAGAGTGGCCGATTTTATTTTCTTGGGCTCCAAAATTACTGAAGATGGTGACTGCAGGCATGAAATTAAAAGACACTTGCTCCTTGGAAGAAAAGCTATTACAGTCCTAGACAGCATATTAAAAAGCAGAGACATTACTTTGCCCACAAAGGTCCCTCTAGTGAGAGCTATGGTTTTTCCAGTAGTCATGTATGCATATGAGAGTTGGACCAGAAAGAAAGCTGAGCTTTTGAACTGTGGTGTTGGAGAAGACTCTTGAGAGTTCCTTGGACTGTAAGGAGATCCAACCAGTCAGTCTATCCTAAAGGAAATCAGTCCTGAATATTCATTGGAAGGACTGATGCTGAAGCTGAAACTCCAATACTTTGGCCACCTGGTATGAAGAACCGACTCATTGGAAAAGACCCTGATGCTGGGAAAGATTGAAGGCAGGAGGAGAAGGGGACGACAGAGGATAAGATGGTCAGATGGCATCACTGACTCGATGGTCATGAGTTTGAGGAAAGTTCTAGGAGTTGGTGATGGACAGGGAAGCCTGGCGTGCTGCATTCAATGGGGTCGCAAAGAGTCGGACACGACCGAGCGACTGAACTGACTGACTTACTGACTTATCACCTGAAAGAACTGAGAATGTATTACGATCTGCATTTGTACTGCTCTTAGAGTAGAACAATATGATAGGCTCCCATGGTATATGAAGATGAGAAGAACATTCCTAGATCTGCAGACAGTGACTTCCAGTTTCTGTGGATTGTCTATATTCATGCTGGATGAAACTGGGTAAAAGTATGGACAGCAATTGTTAAATGTTCTGACCTGACTTTGATAATACTTAGTTTTCATGAGTTGGATTCTACTTCTCCATCTTCCATATATTTTATCTATTATTTAATTATCCCTTTGCCTTTGAAAATTTTTGTACATTATAATTCAATATATTAATTTACTATCATCTTATTTAAAATTCATTTCAATATTTTATTTTTCCTTTTAAGTCACTTTATCTTATTTTCTTTATATGAGACTATTTTTTATCTTGAACTTCCCTGATTGACACATAAACCTTCCTATATATTGTCATAATTTTAGCACATCAGTTCAGTTCAGTCATTCAGTCATGTCTGACTCTTTGTGACCTCATGGACTGCAGCACACCAGGCTTTCCTGCCCATCACAAACTCCCAGAACTTGCTCAAACTCATGACCATCGAGTCAGTGATGCTCTAAAACCATCTCATCCTCTGTCCCCCCTTCTCCTCCTGCCTTCAATCTTCCCCAGCATCAGGGTCATTTCCAAAGAGTCAGTTCTTCGCATCACGTGGCCAAATTACTGAAGTTTCAGCTATGGTATCAGTCCTTCCAATGAATATTCAGGACTGATTTCCTTTAAGATGGACTGATTGGATCTCCTTGCAGTCCAAAGGACTCTCGAGAGTCTTCTCCAACACCACAGTTCAAAAGCATCAATTCTTCCGTGCTCAGCTTTCTCTGTAGTACAACTCTCATACATGACTCATTCATACATGACTACTGGAAAAACCATAGCTTTGACTAGACAGATCTTTGTTGGCAAAGTAATGTCTCTGCTTTTTAATATATTGTCTAGGTCAGTCATAACTTTTCTTCCAAGGAGCAAGTGTCTTTTAATTTTATGGCTGCAGTCACCATCTGCAGTGATTTTGGAGCCCCCCAGAATAGTCTGTCACTGTTTCCATTGTTTCCTCATCTATTTGCCATGAAGTGATGGGACCAGATGCCATGATCTTAGTTTTCTGAACGTTGAGTTTGAAGCCAACATTTTCACTCTCCTCTCTCACTTTCATCAAGAGGCTCTTTAGTTCTTCTTCACTTTCTGCCATAAGGGTGGTATCATCTGTATATCTGAAGTTATTGCTATTTCTCCCAGCAATCTTGATTCCAGCTTGTGCTTCCTCAAGCCCAGCATTTTTCTTGATGCACTCTGCATATAATTTAAATAAGCAGGGTGACAATATACAGCTTTGACTTACTCCTTTCCTGATTTGGAACCAGTCTGTTGTTCCATGTCCAGTTCTAACACATGTTGATTTGCTGATCCTACTTTTTGATTGTTACTTTGAATTATTATTATTATTTTTTTTTGTCATTGGGAATGCAGGTGCACAGCCTCAGCTTCTATAACATTTATCCCCCCCATTGTAGACTAACTGTTCCTATCTGGTTTTAGGCTGCCTGATAGTGAGCAGATCACTTAGTCTCCTGAGAAGCTCTCTTGAAATTCCCATCAGCAGGGAAAATCCTTAAGAAAATGGGAATCATTTTCATGTTGGTCACCTCTCAACATTTTGACTCCTCCATATTCTGCCTGATTTTATTTATTACTCCGTATCCTCTGCTAGTTATTTTTGTAATTTGCCCAGGTACCAATTGGAGAGTGGCTCTGTATAAGCATACATACCAATACTGGAAGCATAAATATCCAGATACTGAGTCACTGGATTCTTCAACTAGGTTGCTATTAAGAAGGTTTACCTATATTCTTTCCCTACTTAAGCACATAGCTTTATTTAAATCATAGCTCAGATAGATCCAGTTAGCAGCACTTTTCAGCTTTCTTTCAGGAGAATTAGTGGAAGAGCCCTCTAGCCCCCGACCCCAGTGTCAGGCACTGAGTCTAAGTAATGTCTTCTGTCTTCTGCATCCTATAGAATATTTTTACTCCCTGTTAAAGAAGGAATAGACTTCCTAACCATCTCCATTGGCTTTTGATTGATTGCTCAGAAGATCTGCAATTTAAGCTGATATTTTAGTTTTGTGTTTATTTATGGAGATGTTTACCTTTTTCGAATCTTATTGTATGTGCTTGGTTCACTCATTGGTATTTTATCTGTCATTGGGATATACTTGGAGCAAAGGGGGCTCCTTGACACCTGAACATACAAAGCCATCTTGACAAGAAATTTCAAACTGTATTTTATCACCATAGTGGCCCATATGGGGCCTAATATTGTACTTACAAGAAAAAAAAAAAAAAAAACAGGTTTATTGAAGTATCAGTAAAAGGCATCTGAAAGTGAAAGTCACTCCATTGTGTCTGACTCTTTGCGACCTCATGGACTATATAGTCCATGCAATTCTCTAGGCCAGAATACTGGAGTGGGTAGCCTTTCCCTTCTCCAAGGGATCTTCTCAACCCAGGGATCAAACCCAGGTCTCCAACATTGCAGGCAGATTCTTTACCAGCTGAGCCACAAGAGAAGCCCAAGAATACTGGAGTGGGTATCCTATCCCTTCTCCAGGGGATCTTCCCAACCAGGAATCGAACTGGTGTCTCCTGCATTGCAGGTGAATTCTTTACCAACTGAGCTATGAGGGAAGCCCTACAAAAGGCATCTACATGAATTTTAAATTTACTGAAAACAAAGAAGCAGAAATAAATCATTCTCTTTAGAAATGGTTGTTTGTTTTTTGTTGGATCACAGAACTGTATTTCTGCTTTGAAAATTCCATAGGTGCAGTAAAAATATAATTCAATTTACATAGTTTTTTTCACAGACAACCTTGTAAAGTGAAATACACCATCATTTCTATAAATGCTGACATTTTGTTCTGTAGATGCCAAGAAAAAAAATCTACTTTAACTCGATAGGGCATGGATGGAAGATCTAGCCTGTCGTTTCCAAAGAAAATTAATACCTCTGAATCACCAATCTAGTGTGCTTTATTCATCATCTCTTTTATGCACTGATTCTTGATCTTTCCAGATTTATTTGGATATCTGACCTTTCTCAAACTATAAACCTTATTGGGTTCAACTGTTGTGATTGATCCTCTCCTTCCTCTCTCATCTGGCCTCTTCTCCTTCTCCCTATGGTGCCTCTCCATTTTTAGAAGTTGCAGATGCAGAGGGTGAACAAACTCTCCGTTGGCTCCAAAATTCCTTTCTGTAGTCCCTCCTCTGTTTCTTCATTTCTTTCCTTCTTTCATTCTCTATCTTTTTATTCTGCATCACTTTGCTAAAAGGATTGGAATAATTGTATTGGTGGCTCAGAGGTAAAGAATCTGCCTGCAGTGTAGGAAACTTGCAGGAAACATGGGTTTAATCCCTGGTTGGGAAGATCCCCTGGAGGAAAAAATGGCAACCAACTCCAGTATTGTTGCCTGGAGAATCTCATGGACAGAGGAGGCTGGCAGGCTACAGTCCATAGGGTTGCAAAGAGGTAGACACGACTGAAGCAGCTTAGCATGGCACGGCACACTTCTACTTGACTCTGATACTTTGAAATTTTTCCCAGGTTTTTCATCTTTCATAATAAATTCTGAATCTCAATTTTATGTTTTAAAGCTACTTATTTTCTTCTCTCTTCAAAATTAATTCAAATCAAAGTTCGCCTTCCATGAAACTTCCCTTGTTTTGTAAATATTCTTTATTTCATCTATAAATTTTACCAGCCTTTACTATTTGTGCACTGAAAAGAAGGTTATGTGCTTTTTATTGAAGTGTTTAAGAGCCAAATGTTGGGGTCAAATTTCTTGGGTTAGAATCCCAACTGCACCACTTACTAGCTTTGCAACTTTGGGCAAGTGTCTTAGCTTTATGGAATTCAATTTTCTCTTCTGTAAGATAGAGATAATAAATACTTCCAGCCTCAACAATTATTATTTTGTTATGAGGATTAAATGGGCTAAGACATGAAAATTATATGGAACAGTGCCAGGCACATCCTAAGTGCTATGTGAGTGTTAATAGTTTTTCTCTATTTATTGCATCTAAATACTGTGTTTTTAAAAAAATTCTGTAAGTTTTAATTATATTGTCCTAAAATTAGGATGAAATATCTCCTTCATTAAGACCAACATGAGCAGATCAGTGAGAAATACTATAAGGTAATGGTTAAGAGCATATATGCTACAACCAGACTGCCTGAGTCCAAATGCCAGTTCTGTCACTGGTCACTTATTGGCTCTGTCACTTCTGACAAGTTCCTTAAAAACTCAAAGTTCTTATACCCTAAGTTTTCTCCTCTGTGAAATGTGCATAATATACCATGTTTGTAATAGGATTATGCTGAGACTAAAAAGAGTTAACATATATAAATTGGATAGAAAAGTGACTGACACATAACTACTAAAAAAGGATTAGCTTTAAAGAGCAGAGACATTACTTTACCAACAAAGGTCCGTCTAGTCAAAGCTATGGTTTTTCCAGTAGTCATGTATGGGTGTGAGAGTTGGACTATAAAGAAAGCTAAACACGGAAGAATTGATGCTTTTGAACTGTGGTGTTGGAGAAGACTCTTGAGAGTCCGTTGGACTACAAGGGGATCCAACCAGTCCATCCTAAAGGAAATCAGTCCTGGGTATTCATTGGAAGGACTGATGCTGAAGCTGAAACTGCAATACTTGGGCCAACTGATGTGAAGAACTGACTCATTGGAAATGACCCTGATGCTGGGAAAGATTGAAGGCAGGGGAAGAAGGGGACGGCAGAGAATGAGATGGTTGGACAGCATCACTGACACAATGGACGTCAGTTTGAGTAGGCTCCGGGAGTTGTTGATGAACAGGGAAGCCTGTCGTCCTGCAGTCCATGGGGTTGCAAAAATTTGGACAGACTAAGAGACTGAACTGAACTGATCTGAACTATTAAGCCACTCAGCCTAATAAATTATCACATATTTCAATATATTAGTTTTAAGGCAAGTATTGTTTCTCTTCTAGGTAGTAAACTTCTAGTGAATGAGAGTACTTCTTCCCCTGATTTAGATCCAGACTGCACCCTATATTTTATGTATAAATGTGTATGAACTATGCGGAACATCAGTTTACCCACTGAATAAATAATAATATTCCAATGTCACTCTATCATTATGTTTGACTGTTAATATCATAGGAGACAAAGTAAATTATCTATCTTTCTATTCTCTTGATAGAAAATGATATGCTATTGAAGTGAAGCTTAAATAAACTTGAAAGGTATTTTACTAAAATGCAACAAGATGCCAAGAAGGAGGCAGTTGTTGGCCTTGGTTCAACATCTCAAGGATTTCAGAGCTAGTATTTTGATGTTTTGAGGTTTTCTTAATTATTGAAATATCTCTGCTATGAACCACTCTTAATGACCACAACCCAATCAGGAAGAAAAAGTAATGAAGGAGAAAGTGTAGGATCCTGTATCAAAATGCAGACACTTTCCTGAAATCCCCAACACTTCCAAATACTTTCCTTGGTTAGATTGCCACATGGCCTCTTCTATATGCGAAGTGGCCTAGAAAAATTAGATACTAGTTTCAAAATATAAGAAGAGAAAGTTAACAGAGCTAGAATAAATGTTGATTGAATCTATTTACCATATAAGTAGATAACTCATAAGGTCTTTATACTCAAGTGATTTAATGTATGCAAACTTGTTTTTTAAATTTTATAAAAATACATGTGCAAAAATAGAAACAGTTATTTGATTTCCCTGAATACATAATTCCCAATATGTTGTGCATGATTTTCCTAAGAAGAAAATAGAAAATTTAAACCATTTCGATAACAGTTAACAACTTCTATTTACAAAGGTAAATGGTTTTATTCCCCTCAAAACAGTGCTAGTTTAAACTCAGTCTTTGAAAAATTCTTTTCATTATGTCACATTCATTATTTTAATAATAAATATTTGTTATCTTTAAAATAGAACAAATACTGATAAATTTAAGCTCATTCACCCATTCAGGCAATACAATAAAACCCTGCTATGATGCAGTAAGCAAGATCCAGAAAACACAGCCTTATAAATTCAGGATAGCATTCCTGCTAATTTAATAATATGACCAAAAGTGATTACAGTTTAACAAACCTACCAAGAGTTGTGATCCCAGCTGTGGTTTGGCATTAGCTAATATGAGATGTGCACATTAGCTTAAATATCAATGGATTAACCCCTGTTCTTGTGGCTGTGAGGGACTATCTGGCTCAGGAGCTATGATTTTAGCTATGATCTAGCTCAGTAGCTAAATATTTTGTTATTGTTTGATGCCCATATTCTGGGATGGTCCAAGGAGAACAAGTTGGAGGACAAACATTTTGTGGATTAGGGTTGTCTGTCAATTCCCTATGTGTAGACTTACATCTCATCCTCTCTTCCATTTCCACCTGTCCTTCCAAAGGTAAAAACTTAAACTCACCTTGTTTGGGAATATGGACTGGATGAATTTACCTTACCCTGGTGTTTTACTGTGAATACTTATTTAGTACCTATTATGTGGCAGGAACTGCATTTGGTACCAGGGGACTAATGTTTAATGCAAATAAATATATAATTACTAATTTGGATAAGCGCTGTGAGAAAAAATAAATACCATGATAGAAAAAAAAAAAAAAGATACCAACAGATTGGTTGAGAAAGAACTTGATAAGAAAGTTATATTTAAGATAAAAATTGGTTGAGAAAGAACTTGATAAGAAAGTTATATTTAAGATAAAAACTGAAATCCAAGAAGGTATGTCAATCAGATTCAATGTAGCAAACAGATAGTACAATCTGAATGATTAACTAAAAGCATTTACAAATATAGAAACAATTTAATTTAAGAGGAACTTAAATGTAGGAAATATATTTAATATATTAAAATATTTAATTATTATTATATATAATATATTATATAATATATTATATATTAATTATTAATATATTTAAACTTAAATATAGGAAAGCCTTTAGGGACAGTACAGCACTTCAGATCTAGTAATATTATGTGTTGGGCAGAAGGGGGAACAGAGGGCTTGCCACCTTGAAGAAGCAAGGAAAATGAGCAATTATTCTGGAATCTGGGTGAAAATGAATACATAAAATTTTTGTCCATATTGTGTGCTGTGTGCTGTGCTTAGTCACTCAGTCATGTCTGACTCTGCAACCCCATGGACTGCAGCCCATAAGGCTCCTCTGTCCATGGATTCTCCAGGCAAGAATACTGGAGTGAATCACCATGCCCTCCTCCAAGGGATCTTCCCAACCTAGAGATTGAACCCAGGTCTCCCATATTACAGGTGGATTCTTTACAATCTGAGCCACCAGGGAAGCCCTTTACAGTTTGTAGAAGGATGCAAACTGAGAAGGTCGTTTACTGTGTTTTCACATTATCAGATGTTTCTATAAAATTTGAAGCACTAATATATTTCAACTATAATCAGTCACTTTCCTCTCTGACTTCCTCTCTATCATGTTGGTTAACAATGGCCATTTTGGGGATCCAGCCAAAGTGAATTTGAAGTGACTGAAGTATTTGATTTTAGGGGACTATAGGGTTTGTAATCACTGTACATAGAAGTTAGGTTATTTCTAGCTATTTATGTAGGATGATGTTCAAGAAAATATCTATTGCCTACTTGCTGACCCATCTGCATAAGTCAAAAGTCCAAAGGTCTCGTCATTTTATGGGTATATCTTACATTGCCAAGTCCTAGAAATATGGGAGTAATGGAGGAAAAAAGTAATAAAGTCTGTGAAAGCTAGTGTGTGAAAAATTCTTTCAGCATTCAAGCATGTCAAAATGTCAAGCAGAAGAGTAGGTCTTTTTGATGCTTTGTCAAAATGAACATTCCTATGAGGAATATATTGAAAATGCAGAGGGTAAATTTAAAAACTACCATCTATTTTCCTTTTATGATGGAAATTGTACAAATATAATTTACCAGTGTTCCTTTGTTTGTAGAGCCCCAAACTATTAGTGGCAGGAGTTGTGGGTTCCATCCCTGGGTGGCGAAGATCCGCTAGAGAAGAGCATGGTAACCCACTCCAGTATTCTTGCCTGGAGAATCCCATGGACAGAGGAGCCCGACAGGCTACAGTCCACAGGGTCAAAAAGAGTTGGACTCTTTTGTGACTAAAGTGACTGAGCATACACACAAACTATATGTGCTAGTACAAATGTCTTTATGTAAAACTGCCATGTGTGTGCATGCATTGTCACTTCAGTCATGTCTGACTCTGTGCGACCCTATGGACTGCAGCCCGCCAGGCTCCTCTGTCCATGGGATTCTCCAGGCAACAATACTGGAGTAGATTGCCATGCCCTCCTCCAGGGTATCTTCCCAACTCGGGGATTGAACCCATGTCTCTTACATCTTCTCCATGGCAGGCAGGTTCTTTAGCAATAGTAGCACCTGGTGTCTTACAAATCCCAATTATGAATATTTTCTATTGGCTACACTGGTAGAATAATTATCTTTCTACTCACTTGATGGAAATGACGTTATGTAGTCAATGTCACATGAATAGTTGATCTAAGAGTATGCAACCGAACAATATACTAGTTATGTTTCAAGGATCTGATTAATCAATATTCTTTTTTCTCCTCGATTTTGTAAATTTTGTGATATTAGTTACATTTCAGTTAATTTATATATGTAATCTCAGTGTAAAATTTACTTTCCTATCAAATATTATGTTCATAATATTATCTTCTTTTCCTGAAAATAGCTCCACAAAACTTAAATCTACCCTTGAACTAAAGTTATTTTCTGCAGTGAAAAGGAGTCAAGGGGCACCAACAGGCTCCCAGTGACTTACCTCATTTGTCCTTAACTAAACTTTCTCAAACTGGTGGCAAGACTGAAGCCATTTCTGGGAAAACACAACTTACTTTATTGTTAGAAAATGCCAACAATGTGCCATGATCAATTATACTCATTAATTCTTAGAAGTAAGATGCTTATATGTGAGAGAGAAGCTTTCATTACTAATGACTATCTAGAAAATGGAGCTCAATGACATCTTGTAAGTAAATTAGTAATGCAGCTTATTCTAAATATTTCTTAAGTATTCTCTTAGTAGATTCTAAATATTCTCCTTGTACATAAAGGTAACATTTTCAATGAATATTTCTTCTAATAAATTATATCTCATTCATAAAGATATATTGCATGCATTCAACATTGAGAATTCTTATATAATGATCCATAATTGTTATTAATCCTATAATAACTATACTAAACTGTAACTTATTAAATTTTATTCATTATTGGTTAAGATATACCTGATTATTTTAATTTCTTATCTATGTTAATCCAAAATACATCCTGTTAGTTCTAAGTTATACTTTTCAAAAGTATATTTGAAACACAGTCTTGAGATGCTACTGTCTGCCCTGCAGATTCTAGAGACATTGCAAAGAATGTGTGTCTACATCTGAAGCTCAAACTATAAGTCATTGATTTGTCATTTAAAATTCGTAGATTTTCTTGTGAATATATAGGTTCCCACAGAGCAGACAATGTAGTATTCCTGTAGTTCATTATCTTTTAAATGTCTCTAGGTTAAAATCTGAACCCTGTAACACAACCCCAGGTCCTGATTCATTTTTCAGTATGTCTGTCATTTCACACTAGTCTCTAGTAATATCTAGGTTAACTCTCAGTCCTGTGATGAGGTCCTGCTCTTTTTCACCCCAGGCTTTCACATGTTTGGGTAGAACACTCTACCTTCTCCTTGTCAGCTGACACACTGCTCTACATCCCTTTCAGTTTCAGTCAAAGTAATTTGGCAAGAATCCCTTAGAAGAAATGGAGTAGCCATGGTAGTCAACAAAAGAGTATGAAATGCAGTACTTGGATGCAATCTCAAAAATGACAGAATGATCTCTGTTTGTTTCCAAGGCAAACCATTCAATATCACAGTAATCCAAGTCTATGCCCTGACCAGTAATGCTGAAGAAGCTGAAGTTGAATGGCTCTATGCCCTTCAAGACCTTCTAGAACTAACTCCCCCAAAAGATGTCCTTTTCTTTTGGAATGCAAAAGTAGGAAGTCGAGAAATACCTGGAGTACCAGGAAAATTTGGCCATGGAGTACAAAATGAAGCAGGGCAAAGGCTAACAGAGTTTTGCCAAGAGAACGCACTGGTCACAGGAAACACCCTCTTCCAACACAAGAGAAGACTCTACACATGGACATCACCAGATGGTCAATACCGAAATCAGATTGATTATATTCTTTGCAGCCAAAGATGGATAAGCTCTATACAATCAGCAAAAACAAGACCGGGAGCTGACTGTGGCTCAGATCATGAACTCCTTATTGGCAAATTCAGATTTAAATTGAAGAAACGAGGGAAAACCACTAGACCATTCAGGTATGACCTAAATCAAATCCCTTATGATTATAGAGTAGAAGTGACAAACATATTCAAGTGATTAGATCTGATAGAGTGCCTGCAGAATTATGGACGGAGGTTCATGACATTGTACAGGAGACAGGGATCAAGACCATCCCCAAGAAAAAGAAATGCAAAAAGGCAAAATGTTTGAGGAGGCCTTACAAATAGCTGAGAAAAGAAGAGAAGTGAAAGGCAAAGGAGAAAAGAGAAGATATACGCATTTGAATGCAGAGTTGCAAAGAATAGCAAGGAGATAAGAAAGCCTTCCTCAGTGCAATGCAAAGAAATAGAGGGAAACAATAGAATGGGAAAGACTAGATATCTCTTCAAGAAAATTAGAGATACAAAGGGAACTTTCCATGCAAATATGGGCACAATAAGGGACAGAAATGGTATGGACCTAACAGAAGCAGAAGATATTAAGAAGAGGTAGCAAGAATACACAGAAGAAGTATACAAAAAAATATCTTCACAACCCAGATAATCCCTATGGTGTGATCACTCACCTAGAGCCAGACATCCTGGAATGAGAAGTCAAGTGGGCCTTAGGAAGCATCGCTATGAACAAAGCTAGTGGAGGTGATGGAATACCAGTTGAGCTATTTCAAATCCTAAAAGATGATGCTGTGAAAGTGTTGCACTCAATATGCCAGGACATTTGTAAAACTGAGCAGTGGCCAAAAGACTGGAAAAGGTCAGTTTCCCTTCCAATCTCAAATAAAGGCAATGTCAAAGAATCCTCAAACTACCACACAATTGCACTCATCTCACACGCTAGTAAAGTAATGCTCAAAATTCTCCAAGACAGGCTTCAACAGTACATGAATCTAGAACTTCCAGATACTAAAGCTGGATTTAGAAAAGGCAGAGAAACCATAGATCAAATTGCCAACATCTGTTGGAACATCAAAAAAGCAAGAGAGTTCCAGAAAAATATCTACTTGTGCTTTATTGACTATGCCAAAGCCTTTGACTGTGTGGATCACAACAAACTGTGGAAAATTCTAAAAAGGAGACGGGAATACCAGACCACCTGACCTTACTCCTGAGAAATCTATATGCAGGTCAAGAAACAATAGTTAGAACTGGACATGGGACAACAGACTGGTTCAAAATCAGGAAAGGAGTACGTCAAAGCTGTATATTGTTACCCTGCTTATTTAACTTATATACAGAGTACATCATGAGAAATGCTGGACTGGATGAAGCACAAGCTGGAATCAAGATTGCCAGGAGAAATATCAATAACCTCAGATATGCAGATGACTCAACACTGATGGCAGAAAGTGAAGAAGAACTAAAGAGCCTCTTGATGGAAGTGAAAGAGGATAGTGAAAAAGTTGGCTTCAAATTCAACATTCAGAAAACTAAGATCATGGCATCTGGTCCCATCACTTCATGGCAAATAGATGGGGAAACAATGGAAACAGTGACAGACTTTCTTTCCTTCGGCTCCAAAATCACTGCAGATGGTGACTGTTGCTATGAAATTTAATGATGCTTGCTCCTTGGAAGAAAAGTTATGACCAACCTAGACAGCATATTAAAAAGCAGAGACATGACTTTGTCAACAAAGTTCTGTCTAGTCCAAGCTATGTTTTTTCTAGTAATAATAATGTATGGATGTGAGAGTTGGACTATAAAGAAAGCTGAGTACCAACGGATTGATGCTTGTGAACTGTGGTGTGGAGAAGACTCTTGAGAGTTCCTTGGATTGCAAGGAGATCCAACCAGTCTATCGTAAAGGAAATCAGTCCTGAATATTCATTGGAAGGACTAATTTTGAAGCTGAAACTGCAATACTTTGAACACCTGATGGGAAGAGCTGACTCATTGGAAAAGACCCTGATGCTGGGAAAGAATAGAGGCATGAGGAGATGGGGATGACAAAGGATAAGATGGTTGGATCGCATTACCGACTCAATGGACATGAGTAAACTCTGGGAGTTGGTGATGGACAGGGAGGCCTGGCATGCTGCAGTCCTTGGGGTCGCATAGTGGGACACGACTGAATGACTGGACTGAACTGAAACTTACTTTCAAGATATCATATATTGATCAATATAGTAGATGTGGGCTTCCCTTGTGGCTCAGCTGGTAATGAATCTGCCTGCAATGTGGGAGACCTGGGTTTGATCCCTGGTTTTGGAAGATCCCCTGGAGAAGGGAAAGGCTACCTACTCCAGTATTTTTCCATAGAAAATTCACTGGATCATATAGTCGATGGATTCGCAAAGAGTTAGACACAACTGAGGGATTTTACTTTCAGTTTCACTTTCATAGTAGATGTTAGCTTTAGTTTGTGATTTCCCCAAGAAAGTTTATGAAAATTCTTACTTAATTTTCTCATTTTCTGCTAAAGTACATCTATTAGTGAAACAATCAAATGCATCACATTTATATGACTGGCATATAACAAGCACATTGACTGATTTAATGTATTTGTTTGTTTGTTTGTTTTGCCAAATCTGGTATTTAGTTTCCCATTTCAAGTGTTGTGCTAATTGGATATATCTGAGTTTGTATCTGATTGTGGCACATATTTCCTGAAAGTTGCAATAGACTGAGATAAAGCTTATACCTTTATGTACCAGTTGTGTGGGTTAATATAGAGGAACCTACACAAGCAAATACTGAGCACCTAGCAGCCTATTCAGAAAATAGAGAGCAGTCATTCCAGGGTGGCTAAGTTTTACATGAGACACAGCAGGCTAGTGATCAGACTGAAAAAAAAAAAAAGTAGGAACACATTTAAGGGAGTTTTAAATCTATGAACTTTAGTTGCTTTAAGTTTTATATTTTAAGTATATTTTCTATTTAAAAATTTTAATAGCATTATCCAAATTTTTCTTATAGGCAGATCACTTGGATGACTATGTGGGTCTGAAAGAAGAAAGGTAGCTGGAAAGAGTTATTTTGAAAAACTGCTAGAGAAAAAGAGAAAGAGAGTAGCAAGAGAGTGGGAGAGGGAGCAGTGAGCCCAGAAGCAGAGTAGAAGGCCAAGGAGCAGAAGCATAGAGCAAACAGAAGGGGAGAGAAGGAAGCTGTGTCAACAGAGGGCAAGAAGGAGGGAGAAAGAGGTGAGAAGAGAGATTAGGCAAATGGAATCAGTGGCAAAATTATTCCCAGAACAAAAGGAGAGAAGACATTGTTAACAAATGTAACGGGAATGCAGGAGAAAGGTATAGCTTTCTTGTCTGTAGCTTTCTTTCCATTTTTGTTGTTAGTGTACTTTTACTTAAAAAATGTATTGAAATACAAATAATCTACAATGTTGTGTTAGTTTCAGGTGTAAAGTGATACAGTTATGTGTGTATATATTATGTGTGTGTGCTGTGCTAGGTCCCTTCAGTCATGTCCAACTCTGTGATCCCATGGACTGTATGTAGCCTGCTACGCTCCTCCATCCATGGGATTCTCAAGGCAAGAATACTAGAGCGAAATGCCATGCCCTGCTGCAGGGGATCTTCTCAACCCAGGGATTGAACTCGTCTTCTGCATTGGTAGACAGGTTCTTTACCACTAGTGCCATCTGGGAAGCCCTGTGTATATATATATATATATATATATATGGACATGAGCATATATATATATAGAGAGAGAGACAGAGAGAGATAGAGAGAGACAGAGAGAGACAGAGAGAGAAGAGTTTTTTCCACTGTAGGTTATTATAAGAAATTGAATATAATTGTCTGTTTTATATGGTCCTTGTTGATTATCTACTTTATATATGAGTGTGTATATTTTAATCCCAGACTCCTAATTGACCCTTTTCCCCATGATATCACTTATATATGGAATCGAAAAAAAATGATACAAATGAATTTACTTACAAGACAAAAATACACTCACATATAGAAAACAAACATGTAGTTACCTTTCCTTCCATTTGACACCTCATTTTTATTAATGGAACTATTAAATTTCCTCACATTACCCATGAAATGTATGCCATAGTATTTCACCTAGAATTTTTTACTGACAAGTTATTATTCAAAAGTTTTCAAAGTTAATTTCATTATCAAGAGACTTTTCAAAGGCAGATAATTTATCATCCAGTAAAATGAGCATGTGCCAACTTTTAGCTGTGTTTTGTTTTAAGATACTATAACGATAACAAATTAATAACTGAATTCATCACTTTTTATAAAAACTTGAAGTGTTTCTAAATGACTATTGCATCAATTTTGGAAAAACTAACATGTTTTGTTTATGCTTGAGAAAATTCTAAGTTTTAACCTTACAATAAATGTCTTAATTTAAAACTAATGGAATTAGAAATTTGACCTGTCAAATTTGACTTGATTTTAATATATATTAGCCTTTTCTTTTCACAATAAACATTATTTTAAAATAAGCTGATAATGATATAATCACATCTCTTTCCATTCTCTTGGAATTTTGGCCTTGATTCTTATAAAGGGACCTCCATAAGTCATACAGGCCCCAAATTCTATTTGCTCCAGTAGTTTCTATACCACTAGTCAATAAGTAGTTTGGCATTTTTCTGAAGGACATTTTTGTTTCATTATTCTCTTGATTGAATGAAATCTGTATGGTACAACTGAATTCTCACTCTTCATGCTATCTATTGAAATTAAGGTCATGGGCAGCCCTAGCATTTTCAGGATATTAAATTTTAAGCACATTTTGTATCAGAATGAAAATTAATACTTTGTTTCTTTCTCTGTTTTCTTATATTGTCTTTAGTGAAACTAAAACTTACCACAGTGTATGAAACTTTGGGTATCCTAGCATATTAGAATTCATTTAGTAAATTCTGCTAACATCATTTTATTTTCCCATATTTTCAAAATGTCTTCTGACCTTCATCAAGTGGAAAGTGTAATTATAGATACATGGCAACTTTTCTATATTAAAGTTATTTCAGTCATTTTTCAAGGAATTATTGCAGGTAAATGCAGACATCTGATTAAAAATCAATGATTGTGAAGCAAATTCTCAATATATTGCTACTTAATTTTTTTTAATGTGTTTTTTGCTGAGTTTAAACTTTGAGTGGTAGAAACAAATGTTTAAAATTCAGTATCACCTACTGGAGAAAGTTTATTTATTTGCTAAGTAACAGTAAACAAACAAACAAACAAACAAAAACTATAGTTGATATTTACTGAGCTTCTAGACCACATTTAAGTATTAAATGGCATAATCAAGCAGAAAAATCAGATATTTAAGACCTAGCTTTTTTTAAAATTTTCCTTTCTGGATAGGAGAACTCATGAGACATATGTTACATTTATGTATTTCAACAAATATATAGCAAATTCTATGATGTACATAGAACCATATCCACAAAAAATTGCCAAAAATGGTGGTACGGAACCTAAAGGTGTAACAGATATTTGGCACTGGAATAAGACCAGCAGGAGCTAAGATCAAAATGATGTATTGTTTGAAAAGCTTGATGTGACTTGTAAGTCTGTTAAAACAAAACACAGAAGATAAAGCTTGCTTTTTTTTTAAATTACAAAAGCTATAGAGAGAAATGAGTATCAATAAAATGAAGAGGAAAATCATGTGTAATTCATATAGAAATAAATATAGAAAGAGATAAACTGACCAAAAATGTGGCATAATATTGGACAAAAGATATTGCTCATTATTTTAAGTTTTCTGTCTTATTTTTTAAATAAAGATTTATGTAAAAGAGCTCATATTCAATTTCTTGCATATTCATTCAGAAATGTTCAATCTATTTATATACTCATGTTTATATAAAAAGGGTGATACTGTCCTATTTCTTTTTCCCTTCCAGCATAACAAGCTATTAGCGCCTTTAAGCCTACATTTCTGATTAATGGTTGTGTTATATTCTATTATTTCTTATTTGTTGATACTTAGGGACCTTTTTATTTTGGCTTTTCTTATTATATAATCATGCCAAAACTGACCATCCTTGTACTTGCATCTTGGCATACTTATCTGATTTTTTTTTAATAAGATTAATTCCGGTAAGAACATTGCTAGATCAATGAGAGTGTAAGTTTAAAATGCAATAGATACTCAGTTACCCATCCAGGAAGGACAAGGTCAAGCAAAAAAAGACAGTCTGATGCTCCCCAAATCTGACCCAAGAACACTTCTAATCTCCCCCTAGAAATTTAGAGAGCAATCTAGAATGCAGATGAATGCTGATCATGAAAATATTGAATTGAGATATTTTTCAATCAAGGTGGATAGTCTAAACTGAGAAATTAATTAAAAGAATAGACTTTCAAACTGAAAATAATTATGAACTGGCAATATGAGTTTAGAAGGATTTTTTTTTAAAATTGCTTGATATGAGGTTAAATTCAGTGGAGAATGTTCAATATTTGTATATCCAACTCTTGTGGAATTTCATAACCAAATACTAATATGTATAAATATATATGTATATTATCACTGAAGTTAAATTTAAAAATTGAATTTTTTTGTATTACATTCTATAATCAATATCTTGCAAGAATTCAAAGTTCTAAAGTTTGATAGGAGAGCATTTTAAAATTGAAATTTAAAATATAAAATAGTTTATCCTACTGCCTCTGTGATAAATTTCCTCTTTTAGTACTCTAAAATTACTGAGGATTGTGACTGCAGCCATGAAATTAGAAGAAGATTGCCTCTTGGGAGGAAAGCTATGAAAACCCAGGGAGTATGTTAAAAAGCAAAGACATCACTTTGCTGACAAAGTTCTGTATAGTCAAGGCTATGGTCTTTCCAGTAGTTATGTACAGTTCTGAGAGCTGGACCATAAAGAAGGCAGAGCGACGAAGAATTGATTCCTTCGAACTGTGCTGGAGAAGACTCTTGAGAGTCCCTCGGGCAGCAAGGAGATCAAACCAGTCAATCTTAAAGGAAACCAACCCTGAATACTCATTGGAAGGACTGATGCTGAATCTGAAGCTCCAACACATTGGCGACCTGATGTGAAGAGCGAACTCTGGACAAGACCCTGATGCTGGGAAAGATTGAAGGCAGAAGGAGAAGAGAGTGACAGAGGATGAGATGGTTGGATGGCATTACCGATTCAATGGACAGGAACTTGGGCAAACTCCGGGAGATGGTGAGGGACAGGGAAGCCTGGCAGGCTGCAGTCTACGGCGTCACGAAATCGGACATGACTTGGTGACTAAACAATGACTGCCTATGTTATTTAGTAGACTACATTTTAAATTAAAAAACTAATGGTATTTAGGAAACTGATTTCTAATTATAAATAAAAATGTTATATACAGAATCCAAAAGAATTAAATTGTTTACATTGTAAAAAATAAAATATTTTATGAGTTTGGGATAATTTATAATTTGCAAATATATTATGCACTTCTGTGTACCGTCAAGGCTAAAAGAGATTATGCCAAAATCAGAGGTCGGGTAGAAGACTTCATAGTGAATTAGTAACAGCAAGTCTCCTACATCAAATTATGGTCTAGGTGCTCACAAATTGTCATAGTTAGGGTTAGAGGCAATTCCGAAGACCTTGAGTACATGACTGAAGGAGCAGTCAAAGCTTGCAGAGCTAACAAAAGGACAAATATCCATTTGAAATCTTTGGGAATCCAGTCCAATAAGCTCTTTATAATTTCATAATGAAATATAGTATGGAAAAACCAGCATAACAAAGTAACTCCTCATCAAAAATGCAAGAATTTTCAATTCAATTCATGTACTTTAATTCAGGCCAAAGAATTTGACACATAAGGTGAAGCTAATGAGCTATTTAATCAGCAATCTTGGTGACTTGGGTCAGGAGGTTGTTATATCTGAACTCCTGTTTTTTCAGATCAAAGATAGTAAAAGAGTGCTTCCTTCACCAGCACATATACTAAAATGGGAACAATATAGAGAAGATTAGCATGGCTCCTGTGCAAGGATGACATGCATATTCGTGAAGCATTCTCTATTTTTGAGAACTCCCACAAAAGAAAATGCACTAGTTCTGATAGCTGTGGACATTGGAGGCAAGAACACACAGGAGTAGAACCAGATTAGAATCTGAGCTGCTCCCACAGCAGGTCCAGAGATTAGCACAGTGTTGGAGGGCATCTTAAGGAGATGAGGTGGAGTATGACCCCCAGTGAGGGAAAGGACTCTGACAGCACTGACTCAAGAAAAATATTTATTATTCTTATGTTTTGACTTGTTCTATAGATTCTTTTGGATTTTTTTCCTTTTTGTTCTCTTTTTTGCTCCCTCTGTTGTAGTTGTCGATTTATCTGGCATTATGAAATCTAATTAAGCTTCTGAGCTTTTTTTTTTCTCAGTTACATTTTTTTATTGTTGATATAAACCTATGCCTCTACATTGGGCTTTTGCAGTTCTGTGGAGTTTTCCTTTTTTTTTCTTTTCTCTTTTTTTAATTTTAATTTTTTAATCCTATATTATTTTTTCTACATTTATTTCTTTGTTTGCTTTTCCTACTGTTCTTTTCCCCTTGCAGTTTATCTTTATTATTTTTTTAATTTTTTATTTTTTTATTATTTAAATTAGTTTATTTTTTAACTTTACAATATTGTATTTGTTTTGCCATACAGTGACATGAATCCACCATGGGTGTACATGTTTTCCCCTTCCAGACCCCCCCTTCCACTTCCCTCCCCATCCCATCCCTCCGGGTCATCCCGGTGCACCAGCCCCGAGCACCCTGTATAATGCGTCGAAACTGGACTGGTGATGCCTTTCACATATGATAATTTCCATGCTTCAGTGCCATTCTCCCATATCATCCCTCCCTCACCCTCTCCCATAGAGTCCATAATACTGTTCTATTTATCTGTGTCTCTTTTGATGTCTCACATCCAGGGTTATCTTTACCGATTGACTAAATACCGTATATATGTGTTAGTATACTGTGTTGGTGTTTTTCTTTCTGGCTTACTTCACTCTGTGTAATAGGCTCCAGTTTCATCCACCTCACTAGAAATGATTTGAAAGTATTCTTTTTAATGGTTAAGTAATATTCCATTGTGTATATGTACCACAGCTTCCTTATCCATTCGTCTGCTGATGGGCATCTAGGCTGCTTCCATGTCCTGGCTATTATAAACAGTGCTGCGATGAACATTGGGGTACATGTATCTCTTTCAAGTCTGGTTTCCTCAATGCGTATGCCCAGCAGTGGGATTGCTGGGTCATATGACAGTTCTATTTCCAGTTTTTTGAGGAATCTCCACACCGTTCTCCATAGCGGCTGTACTAGTTTGCATTCCCACCAACAGTGTAAGAGGGTTCCCTTTTCTCCACACCCTCTCCAGCATTTATTGCTTGTAGTCTTTTGGATAGCCGCCATTCTGACGGGCGTGAAATGGTACCTCATTGTGGTTTTGATTTGCATTTCTCTGATAATGAGTGATGTTGAGCATCTTTTCATCTGTTTGTTAGCCATCTGTATGTCTTCTTTGGAGAAGTGTCTGTTTAGTTCTTTGGCCCACTTTTTGATTGGGTCGTTTATTTTTCTGGAATTGAGCTGCAGGAGTTGCTTGTATATTTTTGAGATTAATTGTTTGTCTGTTGCTTCATTTGCTATTATTTTCTCCCATTCTGAAGGCTGTCTTTTCACCTTACTTATAGTTTCCTTTGTTTGCAGTTAATCTTTAATGTATATAAATCTTCTTTATCTACCTCTGTTTAACTTTAAATATCAATTTTTTCTTTCTTTCCTTTCCTTCAATATATTTGTTAGTTTTTTTTTCATTGCTTTATTTCTCAATTGGCACCTTGTGTTAGTTTTGTTTTCCAGTTTGTGCTTTAGTTAGTTTTGTTCTTAACTGTTAGATATAATTTTCAGTTTTCTTTGTTCACTGGGTCAGTCTGTCATACTTTATTATTGTTGGACTGTTTTGATTTTGCTTATGGGTGTATATGTATATGTGTATATTCAGTCACACTTTTTATTGTTGTTATAAACTACTGCCTCTACGTTGAGCTCTTACAGTTCTGTGGAGTTTTCCTTTTTTTTTTTATCTTTTCTCTTTTTTGTAATTTTAATTTTTGATTTTTTTAAGCCTATTTTTTAAAAAATTTATTTATTTGCCTTTCCTACTGTTCTTTTCTCCTTGCAGTTAATTTTTAATGTATATAAATCTTCTTCATCTACCTATTTTAACTTTGCATATCTATTATTTCTTTCTTCCCTTTCCTCTCAACACGTTTGTTAGTTTTCCTTTCATTGCTTTATATCAACCTATAGGGTTGTATCAACCTAGGCTCTGTATCAACCTAGAGTGGTGGGATGGGGAGGGAGATGTGAGGGAGGTTCAAAAGGGAGGATATGTATGTATACCTATGGCTGATTCATGCTGAGGTTTGACAGAAAACAACAAAATTCTATAAAGCAATTATCCTTCAATAAAAAATAAATTAATTTTTAAAAAATAGTAAAGGATTAAAAGTTAAAAGAACAATAACTTTGAAATACTGCATATGGAATAAAATATGTTTCCAATAGATTATAAGTTTAAAAGACTTCAGAATCCTCACCAGAAGCATCCAGGGGATCAATTCTTTGCTATGAAATTTGGTTGATATACTGTTGTCTTTCTTTTTATTTAAAAAAAAAAAAAATTTCCATACTGTTTTCAATTGACTCTTGAAGTTATTCAAGTATCCCTGTGTATCAAAGCTCCATGCCAAAAAGAAACAATGCTATTGAAGGTCACCAATTAAGTATTCCTAAAGCAGGACTAAATCACACAGCAATGGAAGCTACCTCAACCAGCTTGACTTGAGGTTCAGTGAAAATCAGCACATACGTTCTGATCACTTTGTTCTCAAATATGCAGTAAGACAGTTAAATAAAAACAGGCCAATAGAACGATGACATGAGAATAAACCAGTGGTGAAAGAAATGGTTAAACTGAATGAGACAGACTCCATGAGTTGCCTAATTAAGGTAATATTCAAATGTATACCATTACTTTTGCCATCACTTTCATTCAAGAGATTCATAAATCCCACAGCAGGGTAGCTTTACACAGTTATCAAATGAAATAGAAATACCCAGAGGCAGAGAGCAGAGGGCACACCACTGCTTCACCAAGAAGAAAGATGATTAGAATTAATACTGGAAAATTCACATTGGATACTCAAAAAAATTATTTAGAGTAGTAAAATTTTACTGGATTTTCTTTCTGTTTTAGCAAATACTTGGAGTTAACATTACTACTGAATTCTACATTCAGCAGAAAATCCTTGTAATGACTTAGGACAAAATTATACAGAAAAAATATCGAAACAGATATGCTTCTGAGGAATGACATTTAACTGGCGATACAAAACAAAGAACACAGGTATTTCTGGTTAATATTAAAAATAAAATCTTACCAATGATTGAATCCTGCAAAAGTAGATAAAAAGTAAAAAGAACTTCGTACAATCATTTCAAGACACTCACTAAAAGAAGAAATGATATTTTCCTCATGAGAACTGATTTATTATTCTTATCTATATTTTTGGTAAAAATTACAGTATTTAAATAGGTGAAAAAAGTACTCAATCCTCAGAATTAAATTAATATGGTGAGAGATGAATAGAATCTAAAATTTCCAAAAGCCACTATATATTTGCATTTGGAAAAAACAAGCATTGCAAAACAACTAATAAAATATGTCAGAAGTTAGGAAAAAATATCACAGTAATTAAAAATGTCCTTTTATTTATTTGTTTTTATTTTGTTTATATAAATCAAAGACAGATGCCTATTTGGTTTACATGCGGTCATTAAAGAAATTCTTGTAAAGTAGGAAGATAGCACACAAAGAGCAGGCTTGTTATTTGGGGTGGGAGTCAAGCTTTATATGTTATGTCTAAATATAATGGCATATGTGTGTGTGCAATTTTTCTGTCTTTTTGGATATTCAAACTTAGTTACATCTGAAAAGTAAATTTTTGTATAGTATAAATTAAGCTGAAAAAATAATTTTCTGTGTGTTTTTATAAAACTGCTATTAAGACAATAAATGCAGGTCAGAATTACAAAAGATTCTGACTGCTGATATTGAAAACTCTTGATTATAAAACTGTTACATGTGTATTGTAAAAAAATTAAGAAAAAGGAATATGTTTTATAGTTTCAGATCTTATGTTGAGGGTTGTAGTCCATTTTAAGATAATTTTTGCCACTGTCAGGCAGGAGTCCAACTTCATTCTTGTGTGTGTGGATACCCAGTTTTCCCAGCACTATTTGTTGAAGAGACTATAATCTCTCCATTGTATAGCCTTGATAATTTTATCAAAGATCATTTGACCATATACATGGGGATTTATTCCTAGGGTCTATATTCTGTTTCATTGGTCTATTAAGTTTATCATTATGCCAGACCATAGTATTTTGATTACTGTAGCTTTGTAAGATGCTTTGAAATCAAGAAGTGTCAGGTCTCTAGTTTTTGTTTTTATTTTTCACTCTCCTCTTTCCCCCTCATCAAGAGGCTCTTTAGTTCCTCTTTGCTTTCTGCCGTTAGAGTGGTATCATCTACATATATGAAGCTGTTGATATTTCTCCTGGCAGTCTTTATTCCAGCTTGTGATTTATCCAGCCCAGCATTTTGCATTCAAGCTAGGCTTCAACAATATGTGGACCAGGAACCTCCAGATGTACAAGCTAGATTTAGAAAAGGCAGAGGAACAAGAGATCAAATTGCCAACATTCATTGGATCATAGTAAAAGCAAGGAAATTCTTTAAAAACATCTACTTCTGCTTCACTGACACTCAAAACTCTTTGACTGTGTGGATCACAACAAACTGTGGAAACTTAAAGAGTTGGGAGTACCAGACCACCTTACCTGTCTCCTGAGAAACCTGTATGCAGGTCAAGAAGCAACAATTAGAACCAGACATGGAAAAACTGACTGGTTCAAAATTGGAAAAGGAGTACATCAAGGTGGTATATTTATATTTATAATTGTCATATCTTCCTGATGAATTGGTCCTTTTATCCTTATGTCCTTCTTTGTCTCTTGTGACAGTTTGTGACTCAAACTCTATTTTACCTGATAAAAGTATCACCCCTGCTGTCTTTTGATTACCATTTGCATTGAATATCTATGTTATCCTTTCATTTTGAGCCTATGCATTTCCTTCAGCCACTGTATTTGTTTTGATTATGGAATTTAATCTATTTACATTTAAATTAATTTCTGATAGGGAAGACTTACTATTACCATTTTGTTCATTGTTTTCTGTATATGATATAGTGACCTTTTCTGTTTCCCTTCCTTTGTATTTTGTTAATGTTTTTTTGAGGTAACATGCTTTGATTGACTTCTCATTTTTTGTACATCATTTATAGGTTATTCTTTGTGGTTACCATGGGGATAATATAAAACATCTTATAACAATCTATTTTAAACTAACAATTTCAATTGCATAAATAAACTCTACTACTTTACATCACCCTTGCTTTATGTTATCAATGTCCCTAATTGCATTTTAAAAAATATTTTGTGTCATTAACATAGTTTTATAGTTATAGTTATTTTCATGCTTTTATCTTAATTTTATAACTGTATTAAAGGTTATCTACTCATCACCATTACAACATCGCAGGAAACTGTATTTGCCTATATATTTACCTTTGCCAGAAAGCTTCACATTTTTGTACACTTTTGTGTTGCAGTTCTTTCGTTTCAACTTGAAGGACTGGCTTTGCAGTTCTTTTAAGGCAGTTTAGTGGTGAGAAACTTTGTCAGTTTTCATCTATCTGGGAAGGTTTTAAATTTTCTTTCATTATTGAAGAACAGTTTTGTCAGATATAGTATTCTTGGTTGGTTTCTCTGATCACTTTGAATATATATTTGCCAATATCTTACTATTTTTAATACATTGTTTTTCTGATTTCATTTTTTTAATCTGTGTTCTCTTATAGTGTATTGAGTTTAATATTTTGAACTCTTTGTTGGGTAATTCATAGACTTTCACTTCTTTAGTGTCAGCTTGTGGAGATTTGTTCCTTTAATTGGACCATATTTCCCCTTTTCTTCATATGCCTTGTTATTTTTTCGTTGTCATGATTTATGCGTTTGAAAAAAATAGCCACCTGTCTCATTCTTTACAGATTGGTCTTTGTATAGGAAAAAGCCTTTGCCAATCAGCCTGGCTAGAGCTTTTAGGTGCCTGCAAACCTTTTATGATGATGTGTCTTGCTGGGTTTGGATGTGTAGCTTTCTCATTTAGTTATGTTTGCAGGTTTCTTTTTCAGGTTCCTACAGTCTTGCTCCCTCTGGTGGTTTTTTTGCTTTTTTTTTTTTTTTTATGTTACTGCAGGTTCTAGTGGTTCCACAAAACCACTGAGCTCTTTTTGTTTTCTGCATACTCCAAGGATACAAGCTGTGCTAGTACCTGGAGCATTGAAAATCAGCTGAGGTACAAATTATTCTCCTGAAAGCTTGAATATTTATGTACATTCCACTCTTCTCCTTTCTCTCTCAAGTGAGAAGTCATGAGTTGGACATTTTCTCCCAGTCACTGTGAGCTGTGCCAGTTCCTGTCTGCAGTATTATAAATTATCTGGTTCTATCACAGGCTGCTAAGCTTTCTTTTGTTCTCTGTGGTCCCCAGGCAAGTTCTATTTGCATAATTTTGAGTCAGGCAAGACAGAAGCCCATCCCTTGGACAGATTGCTAAAAAGCCAGAACTCCCTTTCTCAAGGATGAAATGATGACTTGGGCTTTTCCTCCCTTGCATGAGTTGTGCCAGCTTGGGGTAAAGGCTGATGCAGTTGAAATTAAATGGCTTTTCTTATCCACTTCAATATGGTTGAAAGTTGTTCTTGGCTTTTAGTTTGTCTGTGGGTTGAGACTTCCTAACTTTTTTCAAATTCTTATAAATCAGTTTTGGGTGGTATATTGTTAAGCCAGTGTCTGTAGGGGAACAGAATATAGTACTTCTTCTTCTGCCATTTTGCTAATATCAAGTTATTGATCTTGATTCCTAATTCAGCCTGCTATCAGTTTTATACTAGTGGAACTGTCTCTTGGAGTTTAAGCATAGATTGACTACAAGATCCAATGTCTCATGTTTATGTTTTTTTTTCACCATGTTGTAATATGTATTTTTACCAGAATTTTGGACAGATTGAAGCAAGTACTGCTAGACAAGTGTCATGTCAAACTGCAGGTCAAGAGCGGAAAGTAAACATTATTGCTTTAAGCATTGTATTTGAAAAATCCTTTATCTATCTCCTGTTCACATCCATTTTAATGAGAATTTAAAAAAAACTTGTTCTGCTTATAGCCAAGAATGAGCAGCCAAGATTGTACTATGAGTCCAACTGATTCACTGTCAGTTAATTTTATTTTTGACTAACAACCAGATTATTTTTCAACTTTTGAGTTAAGAAATTGAGACTTTAGAAAGTCAGATAGTACTAGGACATGTGATATAAGTATACAGATCATGTAGGGCTTGGGACTACAAACTCTCAGTGGCTTATAATAACTGTATTTTTCTTGCATGTCAGTTTGCATGTAGCCAGTTGTTCAGCTAACATAAGCTAGGCAGGGCCAGGCTAGACTGGGCTCCTAGCTTCTAGTTTGATGCTATATTTCTCTATGTACTTTTGTTCTGAAGTCCAGGTTAATGAGGCTGTGGCTTCCTGAAATATGCTTTTCTCATGGAAATTACAGAAGCACAATAGGACAAACCAAATAATACCATGATATTATCCAAACTAAGATCATGGCATCTGATCCCATTACTTCATGGCAAATAGATGGGGAAACAATGGAAACAGTGATAGACTTTATTTTTCTGGGCTCCAAAATCACTGCAGATGGTGACTGTAGCCATGAAATTAAAAGACACTTGCTCTTTGGACAAAAAGCTATGACAAACCTAGACAGCATATTACAAAACAGAGACATTACTTTACCAACAAAGGTCTGTCTAGTCAAAGCTATGGTTTTTCCAGTAGTCACGCATGGATATGAGAGTTGGACCATAAAGGAGGCTGAGCACTGAAGAATTGATGTTTTTGAACTGTGGTGCTGGAGAAGACTCTTGAGAGTCCCTTGGACTGCAAGGAGATCAAACCAGTCAATTCTAAAGGAAATCAGTCCTGAATATTCATTGGAAGGACTAATGCTGAAGCTGAAACTCTAATACTTTGGCCACCTGATGCAAAGAGCTGACTCATTAGAAAAGATTGAAATTAGGAGAAGGGGACAACAGATGATGAGATGATTGCATGGCATCACTGACTCAATGGACATGAGTTTGAGTAAGCTCCAGAAACTGGTGATGGACAGGGAAGCCTGGTGTGCTGCAGTCCATGGGGTTGCAGAGTCAGACACGACTGAGCAACTGAACTGAAATGAACTGAATCCAAACCATGAAAACGATGCCTGTTTGCTAACATTTCATTGGCTAAAGCAAAGCATATGGCCAACCCCAACATTAATGGGGTGACAAAATCTATTCTACACACGTATGCAAAGGAGTACAAGGACATGTGACAAAATCCTTGGTGTAATATAGAAAGGATAAGTGTTAAGAGCAAAAAGTGAACTATTAAGGGAAAGAGAGAGAGAGATATAAAGTAAGAAAAGAGAACAAATATATCTAATGAAGTTTTAGTTCATATAATCCCTGCATATACCTTTTATAGATATATATGTTAGATTCTCCCTGAAAACTTCAACAAACCTATATGAATTTAAGCAGATTTCTCTTCTTTGAAACAAAGTATTACCATACAAAGGATACATATAATATTCAGTTCAGTTCAGTCACTCAGTCGTGTCTAACTCTGCGACCGCATGAACCGCAGCATGCCAGGCCTCCCTGTCCATCACCAACTCCTGGAGTTCACCCAAACTCATGTCCATTGAGTCGGTGATGCCATCCAACCATCTCATCCTAGTTTTAAATAGAACACACGTTGTGTAAATTATCTTAAATTTTTCCTAAATCTAAGTATTAAAAAGTACATCGCATAGAACAAAATGATCACATAGTCTTCTACATTGATGTAAATCTTGTTTTTGATGTATAAATATGGTGTCTTTTTATGACTCTCAGTTATTATAAAGTATATTGTTCAAAAAGTCCCTTAAAAACATCAACCCTGCCAACTTTTTCTCTCCATACTCTTTGTAATGCATGGAGAAATGAAGAAGGAACATCTTACTTTTACAAATATTTTAAATGAAATTACAAGGAACCAATTTTTATTATGTTTAACAAGTCAGTGATAAAGAAAAATCATCAATATTTTTATTCCACTTACTCTTCTGTCTTACAAATAAAGAGCAAAGTTTGAGGTTTTTACTCAGTGCTTTTCCAATAATAGTGAGACACAAATACAGGAGCTAACTTTGAAAAGTTTTGCAATTTCTTATGACTTCCTGTGAAACTATTAAGGCAAAATTGAGAAGTTTTGACCTGAGAATACAGTGACTTATGATTGAAAATTTAAAAATCAATTGGCTGTATGAGACAAGTTCCCTGGATTCCAAAATGTGGCAGTTTCTAAAATGAATAAGCTTAATATTTTACTGTTCAATTTTTATTGGTTTTTCTAAACTCCCAAAGCAAAAACTATAAAGGAGAATATAAGAAACAAAAAGGTGCATAGAACAAAATATTAACACAGTAATTTCTTGCATTTTTATTATTCCCACAGTACTTCAAATACTTTTTAGGCAATATTTAAACTTTTATATCACTTTTTTGAAGGGTTATTGGAATAGTCATTAAAATAATTTTTTGTTATGGACACTGTAAGACATCTTGACTAAAATTCATTCATAGTTTATAGAATTAATCCCATTGAACACTGTATTTTCATAGACTCTATTGTTTAAATATTCTTTACTAGGGGAAGAGAAAATTAAAAAAGCATAAAATAATAAAGGGCAAATTAACAGTGTTTCTGTATTTTGTATATGATCATCCATAAACAGTTAGTTCCATAAACATATTTAACAATTTAGTCGCTGAAATGACAACCTTCATGGTTTACTTGTATACCCAATGTCCATTTTTCTTTTAGTAAGTAGTTCTTATCTTTTCAGGGATTGGGAAACTCCTGATAAAAGATAAAGGATATTCTGATAAGAACAAAACACTCACTTATACCCAACCTATTGTATACAATTCGGGACTTAAGAACGTCTTGTGACCAATTCTGGCAGTGGTGGTTTGGTTGATGAGTCATGTCTGACTCTTGTGGCCCCATGGACTGTAATCCACCAGGCACCACTGTCCATGGGATTTCCCAGGCTAAAATATTGAAGTGCGCTGTCAGTTTCTTCTCCAGAGGATCGTCCCAATCCAGGGATGGAACCCACGTTGCCTGCATTGCAGGTGGATTCTTTACCACTGAGCTACCATGAAAGCCCTGACCTACTCTAGTACTCTTCAAGTCCTTGAACTCAATGTTCAATATGTCAGTAAGTTTAATTAGGTTAATAGATTTTCTGTCTTCACACTCCTTTTCATGGTTAAAAATGAGTGTTTTCTAGGACCTGAAGAGTAAAGCTATACTTCCAGAGTCTGAATGATATTTAGTGTTTTTTTGTTTTTTGTTTTGATCTCACACTATGTATATAAACTGAATCAGAAAGTAACAGCTCTTAAGCTTCCCAGGTTGCTCAGTGGTCAATAATCCACCTTGCAATATAGGGAACATGGATTCAATCCCTTGTCCAGAAAGATCCCACATACCTCGGAGCAACTAAGCCCATGCACCACAGCTGCTGAGCCTGTACTCCCTAGAGCCTGTGCTCTGCAATAAGAGAAGCCACCACAATGACAAGACTGCATACCACAATGAAGAGTAGCTCCTTCACTCCACAACTAAAGAAACCTCATGTGCAGTAACAAAGACCCAGTGTAGTCAAAAATAAATAAATAAACAAAATTTGAAAAAAATAAAAGAATATCTCTTGAGGAAGAAAATCCCCCCAATTTTCTATTTTACTATAAAATGACAACTGTAATTAAGTTAATTAGAGATTTACACATAGCTATTGGAAAAGTTAGGACAAATATTAAAATCTCCTACTTTGTTGATAGAAATAATCTTTAACTTATTTTGATGGTAGAAATTGCTTCCCCAGTGGCTCAGCAGTAAGCAATCTGCCTGCAGTGCAGGAGACAACAAGTTTAATCCCTGGGTAGGAAGATTCCCCTGGAGAAGGAAATGGCAACCCTCCAGTATTCTTGCCTGAGAAATCCCATGGACAGAGGAACCTGGTGGGCTACAGTCCATAGGGTCTCAAAGGAGTCGGATACGACTTGACACCTAAAACAATAACAAACAACAACAATAACAGAAATTATTTTAACTAAGTGAAGTACACATACTGTTATATTAATTTACAAATAGATTTCATAGTGTCTTTTTCCAAATCCTTATAGTCAAGCGGTTAAGTATATAAGGGGTATGTTATCATTAATCCCTTTGTGTATATGAAGAAGGTAAGATTTGAGAGGTTAAATAACTTGCCTAAATAACCAAATCAAATATAAATATTTAAAGCGTAGATTCAGATTTGGCCATCACATCATACTACAATGGGATATATTAAAATGAATGAAAGAATAATGCAGTAGTCCCTGCAGTTTACCAAACATGTTGCTCTATTTCTTGAGAGGCTTTTGTGGAAACATCCATTTCTTGATTCACTTGTACTTACTGGTTGGCTTTCTGGGACAGTCTGCTTTAGGTGCTGTTTACAATTGAGAGTATAATCCCTCATCCACTGGAGCTTATGATGGGCTTATGATGGGTTTATGATGTGGTCTGTAGCATCATATATTTTTAAATTATTTTTTCTGATTTTTTAAAATTTAATTTTTACTGGAAGATAATTACAATATTGTGTTGGCTTCTGCCATACAACAGTGTGAATCGTAAATATACATATGTTGCTTCCCTCTTGAACCTCTCCCACACACCCCCTACCCCATCCCACCCCTCTAGGTTGTCACAGAGTACTGTGTTGAGCTCCTTGTGTTATATAGAAACTTCCTATTAGCTATCTATTTTACGTATGGTAATGTAAATGCTTCAGTGCTACCCTCTCAATTTGTCCCAGCCTCTCCTCTCCCCACTGTGTTCAAAGTCTGTTCTCTATGTACCTCTCCTCTCCCTGCTGTGTCCAAAGTCTGTTCTTTATGTCTGCATCTCTATCCTTGCACTGCAAATAGGTTCATCAGTACCATTTTTCTAGATTCCATATATATGCATTAATATATAATATTCATTTTTCTCTTTCTGACTTACTTCACTCTGCATAACAGGCTCTAGATTCATCTACCTCATTAGAACTGACTAAAATTAATTCCTTTTTATGGCTAAGTAATATTCCATTGTATATATGTACCACAGCAAAGGAAGCTATAAATCAGATGAAAAGACAACCCTTCCTGAGGGATCAACTTTTCTACAGTTGATTACTCCAGCTCCATTCTTCTTTCTCAAGATTGCTTTGGTTATCTGGGGTCTTTTCATTTATTTACTTATTTAATTTTTGACTGTACTATGTCTATGTTGCCATGTGTGGGCTTTGTCTAGTTGTAGTGAGCATGGGTTACTCTTCATCGCAATGCATGGGCTTCTCACTGCAGTGGCTTCTGTTGTTGCAGAACCCAGGCTCCAGGCACATGGGCTTCAGTAGTTGCAGCACAAGGGCTCAGTAGTTGCAGTGTGTGGTGGTAGGGCTACAGGGCTTCAGTAATTGTGGCTTGAAGGCTCTAGAGCACAGGCTCAGTAGTTGTGGGACATGGGCTTAGTTGCTCCGTGGCATGTGGAATAATATCGGATCAGGGATCAAACCCATGTCCTCTGCATTGGCAGGTGGAGTCCAATCCACTATACCACCAGGGAAGTCCCATATTTTTTTGCCTGGTATGACTTGTTTAAAGCCAATAAATAAGAAAAAATAATACATTTTAAATGGAAACAAGTATTTTTGTCATTAAAACAATTTCAGATGTGAAGATACTCTATGAATCAAAGATATTGCATTTAGTAAAACACACTCTCTGAATTGTTTATCTCTAACAATGATGAAGGAGACTGATTCTACCATATGCTCTTATCAAGTAGCTTTTGAGAGGGCTGTCTCTGTTTTCAGCTTGGAATGAAATTAGTTGACCCATTCAAGAAAGTGCAGGAAAGCTGTGAAATATTAAGTGTGTTAAACTGAAACTTTCAGTTCAGATATCATAACCTTTCATAATGGCTAGCATATTAGACAGAAAGATAGATTAAGTTTTGCCTGGATATTGAAAACTCTTCTATTGAGAATTTGAAACTGCTTAGATGCTTGCTTAGTGTATTTTTTTCAGATTGGAAAGGGAAGCAGTAATAAGTCTGCTACTAAGATCCACATAGTAAGTTCATGTTCTATCAGTTCTACAACTCCCCAAAGAGCAAGTGTTTGTATGGATAAAGTTCATTTTAAGGCACTCATATCAAATTCTAAAGCAAGAGTGATTTAGTGTTGATCTCTGTTTTGCCAATAAACTTCGAAGTCTTAAAAAATGAAGTCTCAATTAATTGATGAATATATCAACATATCAGTATATCAAGTTATTCTTGAACGTTCAACACGTTAGCAATTTCAGGTCACCTGAGTTGATGAAAATTGAGATTTTTTTTCTTAAGTTTAAAAGACTTCCTGAAACACTGTTATTTACTCTTACATGCCTACAAGAATAAAATCTTATGAAAGAAGGGCTTATAGTGCAAAAAGTGTGCGTTCTTCACAATCAAATCAAAATTCTATGTAACTAGAGTTTAAAAATGTTTTTAGACTTATTTTAAATACTTTAACCAGTGGGAATTCTTTTTAGAGTACTAATTCATCCTTTTGAAATGATAGATTTTCTTTTTAATAAGATATCTACATTGCTTTCTTAGTGGAAACACAATGTCTTTGGCTTACTTGTTCTCCAAAGTAGATATTTTTCTGTGTAGTAAAGACATAGTGGCAAATTTATTTTAGGCATGTTGGACTGAAATATCTGTTTTTACAGAAAAATAGGCTTCCCTTGAGTTTACTAAGCCATATTCTTCAATCAAATAAGGAATTTTATGGAAGTTAACCTGAAAGTCCCCATAAAGGGGTTACTCTTTGATTTATTATTCTAAGAGTTAACTGCATAAGCATTCATCCCTACAGCTGTTGAAAGTCTGTCATGCCTCTCTCTATTTCTAAAACCAAAGGGTCATGGTTGTCTATTAGGTTGCTCCATCTGGGCTCACCTTGGTTCATCTCTTCTTTCCTTTGATGTTACTGATAAAATGTGCTTGGTTTCATCCAGACCACTCCTAAAAGAAATATGTCCAATTCCACTTTATTTTCTAAAGTACCACTGTTAAATATTTGTTGCATTCAATAGATTTTTAATGAATTTTAAAGTTAAGAGAGTTATAGAACAAAATTGCGGAGAAGGCAATGGCACCCCACTCCAGTACTCTTGCCTGGAAAATCCCATGGACGGAGGAGCCTGGTAGGCTGCAGTCCATGGGGTCGCTGAGAGTCGGACACGACTGAGCGACTTCACTTTCACTTTTCCCTTTCATGCACTGGAGAAGGAAATGGCAACCCACTCCAGTATTCTTGCCTGGAGAATCCCAGGAATGGCGGAGCCTGGTGGGCTGCCTTCTATGGGGTCGCACAGAGTCGGACACGACTGAAGCGACTTAGCAGCAGCAGCAGCAGCAGCAGAACAAAATTGAAATATTTTAATTTGATCATACTCTATTCCTATACAACTTCAACCATCTACTCCATGAGATGAGATTCCTAGCCATTTCTGCCTATGATCTAGTCCTGAAAGCAAACTATTGGAACACAGACTCTCCTAATGGATAGCATTGTACTCATTTCTTCCCTTTTCCTGAGTTCTAAATAACAATTAATTCCAAGGGCTTTCTAAATTAAGCAGCATTTCACTTGAGAATGTGATATATTATATATCATATATCCTTTCATATTCATAATTTTATATGGTCAATTGTTGAACAGTATTCATGTGTGCTAGAAAAGAATCTATATTTTTATGTAGCACAGTATTATATTTAAAGCTATTTGATCAAGATGATTATCTGTAATTTAAATATTCCTTGCTTTCACTTAATTTTGGGATTTTCCTGATCCTTAATTTTCTGAGATAACTGGGTGAAAAATTCCCCAGCATGAACATAGGTTGTTCAGTCTCTCCCTCCAATTCTGTCAATTGTGTCATGTTTGATTACAAGGAGTGTTACAAAGGTTCTACATGTTTGTGGTACAGATATCTTGAGTAAATTTTTCCTTTTTTACTATCTGATAGTTTCTCTCTTCCTCTTTACTAATATTTTACTTTAAATTCTATTTTTTCTGACATTAAAATTATAACACAATTTCTGTTGGGTAATATTTGTGAAGTATAGCTTTTACAATCATTCTATATAATTATTTTCAGTATGTTTTTCTTGTAGAGTATATAACCAGAGTTTTTTCTTAAGTCTTATGGTCTTTGTCTTTTAATAGGTGAATTAAATATGCTTATATTAATTTTAATTTTGTATTAATATATTCGAATACATTTCAGTCAGGTTTTCTTTTAGTTTTCAATTTATCATGTCTTTTTTACTTTTACTTTAGCTTTTTATAAATTCTGATAATTTAAACATTTCCTTTATTTCCTCTTTATCCCTTAGCTGCAAACTGTAAATTTTATTTTAGTCTTCAATATGTATTCTTAAATTTTTAACACATATATCAAGTTTTATACTTTTGTAACAATTCTAAATCAATTCAGAATCTATATCCTTCTCATAGAAAATCAAAACAAGACAAAAATGTTGCATTTAAAAAAAATACCCACTGAAGTATCCTACCTATCTTCCTTCTTAGGTATACAATTTTAATTTTATCATCTGCCAATCATAGAAATTCAATAATGCATTCATTATAGCCAAAAAATAAAGCAGATGTATCGAAAGTCATCCTTACAAAGGACTCACCTGTAGAATGAAGCTGTGGGTGATAGAATTGATAAACAAAAGGAAATTGGATCTTTGATTGGATTTTTTGAGGGCCACTGGATCAATCTGCTCAGTTTACCTTCCTCAGAGTTTTCCACTTATTTGACACAGAAAATTTCCTTTTAATTAATGAGTTTGCTCTGTTAACAGTCTGTTATTTGCAACCTAAGAGTTGTAATAGTCAGATTTATCACTGTTTATTTGCACATTTTTTTGTTCCTTCTTTTTTTGCATCCCATTCATGAGTAAACATTTCTTCATGTTGAAATGCTTCTTATAATGCTTCCTTTGTGAAAGATCTATGAAATCTGTAAAATAAATACTCTTATTTGTATTATTTCTTTAAAAAGTAATTAGTTTGCCACACAAACAAAAGTTTATCTGCAATTGAATTATAGATTATTAGTTCATTCTGAAAATCTTACTCTTTTTTTCTGGCCAATACTGTTTCTGATGAAAAGTTTTCTGTGCATCTAGCTGTCATTCAGTTGTAGATACTCTTCCCCTTTTGTAGTTTTTAGGGTTTATTTTTTTTCTTTACTATTGTTCTTCTGCAGTTTCACTGGATTATATTTAGGCATGTCTTTATTTTCTTAATCACAGCACATGTTTTCCATCTGAAATCTTCTCTCTTTATTTCTGTGTAATTTTTCACCATTATCTCTTCACACAGTGATGCTTCAATAATCCCTCTATTATCTACCACTGGAAATTCATGTAGACATGTATTTTAGAGTCTCAATCTACCTTCATTCTTTATTATTTTTGCTTTTATATATTTGTATTTATCTCTTTATGCCACTCTCTGAACAAATTCTTGAGGGCTACATTTCAAACTTCTATTTTATTTTTTTTCTTTGACTATGTTCTATCTTACTTTGTTATCTTATAAGGCAGGTACTCACCATGTATGCTTATTTAAGCACATTTAAATTAATTATAATTAAAAATAAAGCAAAGTTTAATTTCCCAATTTTAGTAGTTATGTTTGAATTGCTCAAGAGCTAGAACATGGCTACCATATTGGACAATGCAGATACAGAATCTTTCTACCACCATAGAAACTTCTATTGGACAAGTCTAGAGGATATTCCCTATATTAATTCTGTAAACTTGATTACAAAAATAGTTTATATGGTATATTTCTAGCTGTGTCTCTTCTATAATCATCTATCTAGACTAATTTCTGCCTCAATTTTCTCATAATGACTACAAACAGTAAATGCTAGAGGTGTTTTTACTTTTACAGATGTCATTCCTTCTATTTTCTCTTTAATTATTTGAAAGTATGTATCTTAAAACTATTTCAAAGATATTATTTTCACATTGTGTAATTATTAAATTTAGTTGGCTTTAATTTCTACTGTTGTTTTGTTTTTTAAGGATTTTATAGTGTTCATGTGCTGGCTCTCTTGTCCTTTCATTGTATTTTTCTTTACCTGCCCATTCTCCAACTCAGTCAAGAGGCAGGTCATATACAAGATTCTTGGCATCTATCCCATGGTGACACTGGACCTACCTCATACCTGCTCATGGAGTTAGCTATTAAGTTGGCATAAGTGCTTGTTGGGTGGTTGTCTCTATGCCAAACCAAGTCCATGGGTCATATCCACAGGGAATAATTACAGTTAGGTTTAGCATCTTTCCATGAATGAAGAGAGTTTATTCCAGACACTGATTTTATATTGTAAGCCTGGCTCTTTCTTCTCCAAATCATCTGTAGGAAGTGTTTGTGTTCCAGTTACTCTGGAAGGGCCAAGAGAACTGGCAGCATCTATCTGATTCTGAATTTAATGCCAAAAAGATCTGAGGCTTCATGCTTAGTTTATAATTTCTAACCTATAATGATTTATTTATCATTTTGTTTTGAGAATTACTGCACATCACTAATTTTATTTCCAAAATGTTCTATTGCTATCATTTGTGATGAATAGGTGTGCTTAAAAGTGTGAACTCAAGATCATTTTGAGTGGAAACCTCAATATCTCTTTTGAGAAACTTAGCTTACTACTACTTTGACATTTCCTCTTTCTCAGTTTTCTATTCTACTTCAAACTCTTTTTAACTTGCTGTGTTTAACATATTTTTGCTGTGTTATATATATTTTCCAAAACAAAAAGAGATACGAATGTTACTATTTAAATTTTTAAAAATCTTATTAATGTCTATGTAAAGAACTAGATTTTTATACCTACTAAGAAAGGTGATATTTCTTATCTTAATTCTGTGTTCCTTCTGTTGTCACATAATGTTTTGGTTAAAGTATTGAAAAAGACCCTGTCAGATACATAGCTGCAGAAAGTAAGAATATTTTCTTTGTCTTTTCTGATAAATGTGTGGTTTTTAAAAAACTATTTCACTACCAAACAAAACTCAAATAGTAGGAGAATGAAAAAGCTAACTTAAAACTCAACATTCAAAAAACTAAAATCATGGCATCCAGTCCCATCACCTCATGGCAAATAAATAGAGAAACGATGGAAACAGTGACAGACTTTATTTTCTTGGGCTCCAAAATCACTTCATATGGTGACACAGCCATGAAATTAAAAGACACTTGCTCCTTGGAAGAAAAGTTATGACAAACCTAGACAGCATATTAAAAAGCAGAGACATTACTTTGCTGACAAAGGTCTATCTAGTCAAAGCTATGGTTTTTCCAGTAGTCATGTATGGATGTGAGAGTTGGACCATAATGGAGGCTGAGCACCAAAGAATTAATGCTTTCAAACTACGGTGCTGGAAAAGACTCTTGAGAGTCCCTTGGACTTCAAGGAGATCAAACCAGTCAATCCTAAAGGAAATCAATCCTAAATATTCGTTGGAAGAAGTAATGCTGAGGCTGAAGCTCTAATACTTTGGCCACCTGATGTGAAGAGCTGACTCATTGGAAAAGACCCTGATGTTGGGAAAGGTTGAAGGCAGGAGGAGAAGGGGATGACAGAGGACAGGATGGTTGGATGGCATCACTGACTCAATGGACATGAGTTTGAACAAGCTCCAGGAGATGGTGATGGACAGGGAAGCCTGGCATGCTGCAGTCCAAGGGTTCTCAAAGAGTTGGACATGACTGATTGACTGAGCAACAAAAAGTTGCTTGCCATATATAATTTAATAGAATATGAAAAAATGTTTTATACTTTGCTATGTTAAAAATCTTGGCCTAATTGACATTCTGAATGGATCTTTTGTTCACATTGATTCACTGTTCATTGGTAGTTTTTGAATCTCTGCTCTTCTCTGTTTATTCTTCTTCTTTCTTTGTTCTGACAAGATTTAAGACTGTGCTGAAAACCATGTTTCTCCAGAGTGATTCTTCAGAGTTAGCTGAGAGGCTTTCTTCCGGGTTACAGTCCTCAGTCAATCAGTTCAGTCACTCGGTATTGAAGTATTGTTAATTTACAATGTTGTGTTAGTTTCAAGTGTACAGCAAAGTGATTCAGATTCTTTTCCGTTGTAGTTCATTACAAAATATTGAGTATATTTCCCTGTGCTATATAGTAGGTTCTCATTGTTTACCTACTTTATATGTATTTGTGTGTATATGTTAAATAGCAGTTTAGGAGAGCAGTATTTTTGAGCGACTTGTTATCTGCTACTGCTACACATTGCATTCCAAATGATAGACTGGTTTGTGTGTTTTTTAATTAAATTTTTAAGTGTGTGTGTGTTGCTCAAGAGAGGAGAGGAGAAAGAGGAAGTGTGGGAAAGAGAGGAGTTGTGCTGTGCTGTTCTTAGTCACTCAGTCGTGTCTGACTCTTTCGACCCCATGGACTGTAGCCCACCAGGCTGCTCTGTCCATGGGGATTGTCCAGGCAAGAATACTGGAGTGGGCTGCCATGCACTCTTCCAGGGGATCTTCCCAAGCCAGAGATGGAATGCAGGTCTCCCTCTTTACCGTCTGAACCACCAAGGAAGCCTGTGGGAGAGGAGAAGGCCTTCTAAAACACAAGACACAAGGTAGACGCCCCTCTGGCTCAGCCCTAACAAGGTGTTTTCCTATAGTCATGAGAATGTGTGATAATGGAAAACCTGAGTTCAATCTAAGTAGAACCTAGAACATGCAAAGGCCTTGGTGTTGATGACTGACCCTGCGATAGCATCCATCTCTAGACTAATCTAGCTGGGTTTAATTTAGTAAAAGAGCCTGGATGGCTATCTGTTAAACAGCTACATGACTGGATTTTCTCTGATGAAATAGGACCCAGCTGACTCTTTGCTCTATGAACGATTATGTATCATGTTTTTAGGAAATCTGGGTACTCAATAGGGTAATGATTGTCTGAAAGACAGACAGTACATGTGCATCTATTCTATTTTCTGGATGAATGATATTCTTATCATCTGTTCCTTAATACAGGGAATATGTGCTTAGTATTACATGTATACAGTCTTCACTTGCAATAGCAAATTTTGAAAAAATCTTACTGAGAATTTTAATGTTTTATTTTAAAACCCTATCTTATTTATTTATATTATTTTGCTGTTTTAAAGATTAACTTGTTTGTAATTAAGGCTTAAAAAGTAGTTGGTAAACCATTTAACTCCAAACAAGAATATGTTACTTATATGTTAGTAAGTTAGGTTATCAACACAATATTCATTTTCTATGAATGTAAATGTATGCTATTGTTTTTATAACTATTGTTTAAATAGGCAGACCAGAAAAGAACTCAAAATCACCAGAAATATATGTATGGTTAGGCCTCTCAAGATGACTATTATATTGCTCTTTGTACATCTCCTGTTTGACCAATGACTGCTTCACCTATAGCCTTCTCATATGACTGACCATCCTAATACTTGTTCTAGGACCCAGCTTGTGATTGTTCTAATTGCAAAGGCAGTGGTGGGGTGGGGGAGAGGGAGAGTTCCTGTGAGCTAAATAAAGGTATTTTAGCTTTATGATTATCATATGGAAGGCAGAGTTCCCAGAGATGGGCCACTTTGTATAATTTAAATTATAGGCAACATCCTTTTAGTGATTAATTTGTAGCAGAATACAAGGTTTCTTCCCTATTACATATTTCCCATCTTTTGACTAGAGTTCAGCCATGTGGCTTGTTTTAGCCAATAGCAGAAGCATGCCAGTTTTAAGTCTAGACCTTAAGAAACATTTTGGATTATCATTTGCTTTCTTGTGCTTCTGCCATCACCATAAAAATTTGTTTGGGCTAGTCTGCTAGTCCCAGAAAAGAATAAAAAACATGTGAGGCAGAGACACTGCCAAGTCACCCTATCTTATATATAGGCTTACCATGGATACAAGAGTGACAAGCTACTAAATTTTGAAGAGATTTTGCTATTAAACAGTCAATTAATCAACGTACTTTGAGGGTTTACTTATCTCATAAAGCAAGAATTCTGCAAAAGGAAATCCCTCACTAATATAATCGTTTGAGTATATTATCATAGATCCAAATTATTCAATATTCCTCTTCCATCAAAATTTATTTCATGGCTTTTTCATCCTTGTGGTCAGAAAATGGTTGCTGCACTTACAGACTTCAAATGCATGTTCTAGGTAGGGGTAGGGGGAAGGAATGGGAACAGGCTGGAGTCAAGAAGTCAAGAAGCCAGAATTTTATTAAGGATTTTTGCATCTATGTTCATCAGTGGTACTGGCCTGTAGTTTTCTTTTTTTGTGACATCTTTGTATGGTTTTGGAATTAGGGTGATGGTGGCCTCATAGAAATGAGTTTGGAAGTTTACCATCTTCTGCAATTTTCTAGAAGAGTTTGAGTAGGATAGGTGTTAGCTCTTCTCTAAATTTTTGGTAGAATTCCGCTGTGAAGCCATCTGGTCCTGGGCTTTTGTTTGCTGGAAGATTTCTGATTACAGTTTCGATTTCCGTGCTTGTGATGGGTCTGTTAAGATCTTCTATTTCTTCCTGGTTCAGTTTTGGAAAGTTATACTTTTCTAAGAATTTGTCCATTTCTTCCAAGTTGTCCATTTTATTGGCATATAGCTGTTGGTAGTAGTCTCTTATGATCCTTTGTATTTCTGTGGAGTCTGTTGTGATCTCTCCATTTTCATTTCTAATTTTGTTGATCTGATTCTTCTCCCTTTGTTTCTTGATGAGTCTGGCTAATGGCTTGTCAATTTTGTTTATCTTCTCGAAAAACCAGCTTTTAGTTTTGTTGATTTTTGCTATGGTCTCTTTTGTTTCTTTTGCATTTATTTCTGCCCTAATTTTTAAGATTTCTTTCCTTCTACTGACCCTGGGGTTCTTCATTTCTTCCTTCTCTAGTTGCTTTAGGTGTAGAGTTAGTTGATTTATTTGATTTTTTTCTTGTTTCTTGAGGTACGCCTGTATTGCTATGAACCTTCCCCTTAGCATTGCTTTTACAGTGTCCCATAGGTTTTGGGTTGTTGTGTTTTCATTTTCATTCGTTTCTATGCATAATTTGATTTCTTTTTTGATTTCTTCTGTGATTTGTTGGTTATTCAGAAGCGTGTTGTTTAGCCTCCATATGTTGGAATTTTTAATAGTTTTTTTCCTGTAATTGAGGTCTAATCTTACTGCATTGTGGTCAGAGAAGATGGCTGGGATGATTTCAATTTTTTGGAATTTACCAAGGCTAGATTTATAGCCCAGGATGTGATCTATCCTGGAGAAAGTTCCGTGTGCACTTGAGAAAAAGGTAAAATTGATTGTTTTGGGGTGGAAAGTCCTGTAAATATCAATTAAATCTAATTTGTCTATTGTATCTTTTAAAGTTTGTGTTTCCTTGTTAATTTTCTGTTTAGTTGATCTATCCATATGTGTGAGTGGAGTATTAAAGTCTCCCACTATTATTGTGTTATTGTTAATTTCCCCTTTCATACTTGTTAGTATTTGCCTTATATATTGTGGTGCTCCTATGTTGGGTGCATATATATTTATCATTGTTACGTCTTCTTCTTGGATTGATCCTTTGATCTTTATGTAGTGTCCTTCTTTGTCCCTTTTCACAGCCTTTATTTTAAAGTCTATTTGATCTGAAATGAGTATTGCGACTCCTGCTTTCTTTTGGTCTCCGTTTGCATGAAATATGTTTTTCCATCCCTTCACTTTCAGCCTGTGTGTGTCGCTAGTTTTGAGGTGGGTCTCTTGTAGACAGCATATATAGGGGTCTTGTTTTTGTATCCATTCAGCCAGCCTTTGTCTTTTGGTTGGGGCATTCAACCCATTTACATTTAAGGTAATTATTGATAAGTATGATCCCGTTGCCATTTACTTTGTTGTTTTGAGTTCGTGTTGAAACATCCTTTCTGTGTTTCCTGTTTAGAGAAGATCCTTTAGCATTTGTTGGAGAGCTGGTTTGGTGGTGCTGAATTCCCTCAGCTCTTGCTTGTCTGTAAAGCTTTTGAATTCTCCTTCATATCTGAATGAGATCCTTGCTGGGTACAGTAATCTGGGTTGTAGCCTATTCTCTATCATTTCACACCAGTCAGAATGGCTGCTATCCAAAAGTCTACAAGCAATAAATGCTGGAGAGGGTGTGGAGAAAAGGGAACCCTCTTACACTGTTGGTGGGAATGCAAACTAGTACAGCCACTATGGAGAACAGTGTGGAGATTCCTTTAAAAACTGGGAATAGAACTGCCATATGACCCAGCAATCCCACTGCTGGGCATACACACCGAGGAAACCAGAATTGAAAGAGACATGTGTACCCCAATGTTCATCGCAGCACTGTTTACAATAGCCAGGACATGGAAGCAACCTAGATGTCCATCAGCAGACGAATGGATAAGGAAGCTGTGGTACATATACACAATGGAATATTACTCAGCCATTAAAAAAAATACATTTGAATCGGTTCTATTGAGATGGATGAAACTGGAGCCCATTATACAGAGTGAAGTAAGCCAGAAAGAAAAACACCAATAGAGTATACTAATGCATATATATGGAATTTGAAAGATGGTAACGATAACCCTATATGCGAGACAGAGTAAGAGACACAGATGCATAGAACAGTCTTATGGACTCTGAGGGAGAAGGTGAGGGTGGGACGTTCTGGGAGAATAGCATTGAAACATGTATATTATCATATGTGAAACAGAACACCATTCCATGTTCGATGCATGAGACAAATGCTCAGGGCCGGGGCAATGGGATGACCCAGAGGGATGGGATGGGGGAGGGAGGTGGGTGGGGGGTCCAGGAAGGGGAACACATGTAAACCCATGGCTGATTCATGTCAATGTATGGCAAAAACTATTACAATATTGTAAAGTAATTAGCCCCCAACTAAAATAAATATATTTAAAAAAAAAAGAAGTCAAGAAGCCTTTCAGATCTGTCTCTTAAAAAACAAACAAACAAACAGAAAAACAAACCTCTCCAATTAAGTCCCTCTTTAGCTTCAACAAACATCTCATTGTCCAGAATGGAATCTCATAACCACCCTTTTTCTCAAGGTAGGATGGTTAGGAAACCCTCTGTTTTCCTGATTTCCCCATGCTGAACCTGAATTTGTCCTTTCAACACTTACAGGATTCCAAATTAGGGGCATCTGAGTCAATATGGATTGCAGCTATATCTTCTGTAGCAGGGAAAGGCAAAACAAACATGGATTATAAATGTCTTTGGAGAACTAACCTGCCTTGTCTGTCACAATCTCTTAGTGACTCAATATCTTATTTCTAAGTTCAGAGTTAAGGTACTCACCTTCTCCATGAGAGACATAATCTAAAAGTATGATTTGCTTAATGCATCCAGTTTCAAGTTTAGGATATCAGGGTCACATGCAGCATTTCTAAAAGATATAGATGTGACCAGATAGCATATAGATTTAAATGACAAGTTATTTGTTTTGATGTATCCTGTTTACAGTGATAGAGAACTGTGAGATATCTGAAATAAAATTTTCATTTGGAGAAAAGGAGAATGATAAGTAAAAAACAACTTATCCATTACTGTTATCTAATCCTGCTCTTTAGGAAAATGGATAACTTTCTCTTATGATGGAGAAAAATCCTCAGTCTATCTTTACTTCTGTTCTTAGGAAGACCTGCTTTATCTCTCATCCTCCTTGGTGATACCTGAGGTGAACATGGGAGATGATACTGTTACTAAGGGCTGTAGAACTTTCTTGAGTTCACTTCTGTTGGTCTGAGTTTAGGGGCATGGAATTTGTCTTAACTTTGGACATTTGCTTGCTCTTGAGATTATATTCAGAAAATAAATAGCAATTTAATTCTCTTTAAAATCAGTAAGTGCTCAGTTAATTTGTGTTTGGTCATATCTAGGAGAAAGTAATTACAGATCTCATCTATATTTAATCCTAAACTTCAAACATTTTGATTCTTAGTTGTTTGACTTTCTACTCTATCCATCTTCCTGACCCTTAATTTGATGCAATTTCTTTGATGGAATTTAAAAATGTGGACTTTAGTGAGGTTTTTTAGCTACTTCCAAATCTTTGAATGGCAGACTGTTTTAAGAGGCTTGAGAAACACTAAAGAGGTTCACTTGTGTTTCCTGTAAGGCTAATACTTACTCCCTGCAACATTTAACATTTTCAAATACACAGACTCCTCTGTTTTTCTGATTTCCCCATCCTGAACTTGAATCTGTCCTTTCAACACTTACAAGATTCCAAATTATGGTAATCTTAGTCAATACGATTTGCAGCTATAAAGAACATCTCTCTTTGATTTGCAAATTTGGTGGACCAAATCTGGAAGACCCACTCTTTCTGGTGGGAGTTTGCTGAAATTGGGACTGGTCAAGATTCTGAATTTTCTTATTATTTCCATTAAAGTTGAAACCTGAGTCAGCAAGTCATCTATAGCAGGGAATGTTTTTCTTCGTATAGCAAGAATCAATACCCTCCTTCCCAGAAACTGTCAGTACATTGTCTCTCAATGTCCTACTGCTTTTATACTTAGCAAAATTCATTTTTTCATTTTTGCTTATTTAGAACACCAGTTTTCAGGCACAAATTTTGTATTTGTTATAATTCTGTTTGGCTGCAAATAAAGTCAAGCTCAACATCTATGAGCTTTTTATATTCCACTGAATAAGGAGCCTGGGGTTGTTATTCAATGACAAATCCTTCCTTTTTCCTAATTGCCATTCTGTACACATGTCTTTTGCAACTGGTCATAAGATGATCCTGTTCTCCTAGATATTACATCACATTCCAGGTGGAAGAAGGGGGAAAGCAAAAGGCTAAAGGCAAGGGGATGGACTTAATCTATTCCTTTCAAAAGTTTGCCAGAATTCCTATTTAGCAACTTCTGTTCACATTTCCTGGGCAGAACTGATTCTCATGTTATGTCCTCTAAAGCAATCAGGGAAAATGAGCTACTGTTCCAGCCTGATTATTAGAGAAAGAAAAGGGGAAATTGGGGTTATGAATGGCTTTTGTGTAGCTAATTCATAGTGCTACCTTAGTTTTCTTTATTAGATTAGGAACTCAAAACTATATTTCCTAAAATCATGCTAAATTGTTTACATTTTCTGTTAGGAATATCTTTTCTAATGAAAGTGTTCTTTCTGTTGCATTTAGAATATTTGATACCAGTCTTAAAAATTTTTAACCCACAGTTTGACATCTGTTTCAGATTAAAGAATATTCTTTTGTTTTGCACATATTTATTAATAAAATGTGATAAACATCTAATAGAAATCCCAATGCTTTCATATTTAGAGCATCATTTCATATTAGAGCTCTAAATATTTAGAGCATATGCTCAATACAAGTAAGACTTGCTGAGGTTTCATGAATAGAACAAAGAAAATGGTGTTAGAATATTCATCTTTTGGCCAGATACCGTAAGATCTTTGAGCATCAGATTCTCTATTGTAATAGTGAAATAATAATATCTATTTCACAGGAAGCTTGTGAGATTTAATTAAAATAATGACTGTGAAAGCAGTTTGTGAAGTATGAATCCCTATGTATCATGACTACTAGTCACAAATTCACCCCCAAACTAATGGGAAATAAGTTAGTTTTTGCCAAATAATGATATGCACAATGGATTTAGACACACACACACACACACATACACACACACACAGACATTTAAGATCTTTTAAGATTCAGGTAAAATTTTTCTTCCCATCTTCTTTGAAGATAAAAGAAAATCCATTATTTTGCTGTATTTCTCTAAAATAATTTTCTGCTCTCCAAGGATCTTCCCGACCCAGGATCAAACCCTGGCTTCCTGCACTGCAGCCTGATTCTTTACCATCTGAGCCACCAGGGAAGCCCTTCTAAGGGTCATTAACTATAGATAATTCATTTGATAAAGTTCGACCGTTTTTAGGTTAACTTAATGTGAGTACAGTTGTGCACTCTTGAGAAGGCTACTGTTCTCTTTATCAAGTAAGTGTACTTGCAAATGTATATTAATAATGGGCCCCTTGTGGGACTTCTCTGGCAGTCCAAGGTTAAAAATCTGTGCTTCAACTGCAGGGGACATGGGTTTCATCCCTTGTTAGGGAATTAAGATCCCACATTCTCTGCCTGGTTCATCCAAAAAAAGAAAAAAACATGAATTTAACTTCCAAATTTGGAAATTTCAAAAACATATATCATTTCATGTATAGAAGAATCCTATTTCTAATCTGTGTAGCCAAATTTTTTCTTGACTTATTAACACTTTGAATTTAAGGGCTAATTTAATAAAGTACTGGTAAATGAAGGAGTTCAGGACCCCAGAATATGGGTCTTTGGTATATTTATTATTCTGAGTTAAAGGTACTGGAAAAATAGGAAATACAGGGAGTGGCTTTCTCTGCACTCCTTTCATCTGAATAAAAACATCATCCCAAATGAACTCAACTGCATAAATCCTCTCACTAGGAGTTTCATCAACCAAGGTAGGTTGATTCTGTTAGGTAGTTAGAATAGGAAAAAGGAGTCCAGAATGGCAGTGGCTAAAAGTCAAGGAAGGGGAAAACCCACAAAAATAGAACAAAGGAAGGTCTGACGACCAGAGTGAGGACCTCAGGTAAAACAAACAGCACTCTTGGCTAGCCCAGCTGACATAGGGCAGGCCCAGGGGGAGGAGAAAAAACATATAAAAAGAGGAGCCAAAATTGGTCTTGGGGCCTCTCTTCTCTGCATCTTTTGGGTTGGCATTCCCTCACTCCTCAGGGATGTATTTTCCTTTACTTTCTAAATAAAACTGAGCTGTAACACAGAGCTGTAACACTGGTCCATCCGAGGGCTGTAATGCTTCAAATTTTTGTTGCAACAAGACAGAACTGAGGAAATTACAAACTCCTCTGACAATTCTTATCCAAGAAAAGGAGAAAGAAGTGGGAAAAAAAATGGTAAAACAAAACAAAACTATTATACCTCCCATTATTCTTTGAAGGATTCATTCATCCTTCCTAAAAATCTTTTACTCTCTCCTAACTTACCTACATCTCCCCTCTCCTTCCTCTATTAGGACAACAGACATTTCCTTGGCGTTGTTAAACCCAAGTCCCAGGGCCCAATGCACAGTAAGGCCAAACAAGCCAAAACATTGGAATTTAGAGCAGAGAAACTTTATTGCAGAGCCAAGCAAGGAGAATGAGCAGTTTATGCTCAAAATATCTGAACTTAATGACTTCCAGGCAAGGTTTTTTTAAAGACAGTATGAGGGGAGAGGATCTTAGGATGAGTGATCAGCTCATGGACCTTCTTCTAGTTGTTGTTGGTGAAGTAACAGAGTGATGTTTTTGGAATCTCAGTCATCAACCTATGGTCCAACCAGTCTGAAGTCTCCAACTTGGGGTCAGGACATAGTCACCATCCTTTTCCTAGATGGGTGTTCTTAGTTTTTGCCGAACAACTCAAAGGTTTGCATCAAATTGTTATCTATATCCATTCAGGAGGATCTAGGAGTCCTGTGATTCTGTTGTTATAATCATTAAATGCTCGAGCCTCCTCTCTGAAACTCAGGTAAAACCTAGGAGACTAAAGCTGTTTCTTTTACAAGAAACAGGGGACATGGAGGAGCTCATGTACCCAGTAAGGCCCCGCAGGCTCCTGCTCAGTTTCAGTATCTGTGGGAGACTGGTCCTCGGACCACTGCAGATACCACAAATGCTCAAGTTCCTTATGTAAAATGTACAGTCTCCTCTCTTTAACCATTCATTTGCATCTCTGGGCTGAGATTCATGTATGCAACCAATAGAGAATAGGAATCTCACAGATAGAAAGGATCAACAGTATGTATTTCAATTCTTACCTCTTTTCTGAGTATTCAGTTTTTTCTGGCTTGATACCTCTGGGCAAGTTATATTAAAATTTAATAACTGTGTATAACTTTTTCTCTTGTTAACCTGCCTGTAATCAGCTTATTTCAAAGACCCAGACATAGAACCTAGGAGGGTAGTCTTTCATTCCCTACTGACATGTACAAAATAAAACAACTTTTGCAAAATTTTTGTCTCTCTTTGCTTAGTGGTTCTTAAATTTATTCCATTATAGTAAAAATAATTATATTGCATTTTCTCTTCAATTACAATCACTAACATCTATTGATATTGTTATAAATTTACATTTGAATATATAAAATGGTTGTTAGCTGGCCTATTAAGCAATTGTAATCTATAGACTGCACCAACTGACAAGAAGGGGCTGAGTTTTAGAATCTCCATTTGTCTCATGTTGTGACTCACTGTGTTATTTGCTACCAGAAACATCTAATGGAAACAGTATGCTTTCATTTTATGGCTGTTTTTTCAAGCTGGCAAAGAAGTGAAATGGTGAGACAAACCTAAACTGCAAAATCTAATCTAGTTATTGAAATATGACAGTAGGTACCTAGCTCTGTGTCTATTAATGCCTATTATTTTCAACTGATGCTGCTGATGAGTTACATGTACAGAAAACCATTGTTAGTTAGCAGTAAATTATTCAGACTTCCTCTATTTTTCATGGTATTGATCAAATATGTGCCATTCCTTTCAATTATTCTGCAGTCTATGCAACATGCTACAGATCTAATAAATACTTTATTGAAAGATTATCATTTTTGTCACAGAAAATTGTAAGTCATGGAGATATCTATCAATAAATATTGAGATCATTCTAATAGCAATATTATTAACTCCAAATGAAGTGAGCCTTACCTAGAACAATCTGTAAGGATATTATATTTATTTTTCTTTTTTTCAGTAATATACAAGTAAGAAATTTTCCTGCAGTTTGGAAAAAACCTAAAAGCACGTTTTGAAATCTAGCTGTCATAAATGAAGACTTTTGTTTAATATCATGACCTAATTCTTTTTAAAACATAATTTTATAAATAAATATAGTTATTAGAAAATTCATATTCTTTTCCAGGATCATAGATCTTGGTTTTCTTATAACGTATAGTAGTTTGTAGACTAGTTTTCTATTTTCCAAAGATGAAAAGTTAAATCACTTCACAAGACATTTTATTATTATAGATACACTAAAAATTTTGGTGGCTATAGCAGAAAAGAAGATAGGAATAAATCTTCAGCTAATACCCAAAGAGGGGGGAATATATGATTTAATGTTAACATTTGTCTGTCTTGAAAATGATTAGTTTGGGAGCAGACTAATTCACTGATCTCTTTTTACCATGATACAGAAATCTTTAGAAACCAAATAAAGTTAAATACATTTCTACCAGGAAAAAAAGAAAAAAAGTCTTAATTTACAAACACTTTAATTTTAGTCCATCTGTGGTTAGTATTTTGTCAATTAGCCTATATTTTTCAAAACATCTACTAAGTGTCAAATATTGTGATTATTATTGGAGACCCAGAGCTGAATGAAGTGCATGAAGTGAGCCTTACCTAGAACAATCTTGCCCTTGCCCTCGTGGCACTCACAGTTTAGTAATCTAAGCTGGGTAACCATACAAGCACCAAAGACAGAGATATATGAAATATATTCACCCTATAAAGAAGATGTGTTAGCTGGTCTGAGGAAATCTAGAGAGGCTTCATGGAGGGAAAATCATGTTTGTTTTTGTTTTGGTTTGTGGTAGGTGAATTAATGCCCCCACAAAAAAAAGGCCACATCCTAAACCTTGGCACCTCTATTCTATATATTACGTTATATAGTAAAAGGAACTTTACATATATGATCAAGTTAAGGATCCTGAGATAGGAAGACATGCCTAGATTACTTAGTTCTCATGTGCTTGCGTGCTCAGTCATGTATGACTCTTTGCAACCACATGGACTATAGCCGCCAGGCTCCTTTCCATGGCATTTCCCAGGCAAGAATACTGGAGTAGGTGCCATTTCCTTCTACAGGGGATCTTTTCCACCCAGGGATCAAACCTATGTCTCCTGTGTCTCCTGCATTAGCAGGTGGATTCTTTACCACTGAGCTACCTGGGAAGCCTTAGTTCTCATACGTGGAAAAAAACAGAAAGAGTCAGAGCAGGAGATGTGATGACAGAAAGCAGAGGTGGAAGAAAATGTGCAGCCAGCAAACAAGCGATCAGGCAGCCTCTAGAAATTGGAGATGGGAAAGAAATAACAGTCTTCCCTCCAGAAGGAGCATAACCATACTGACTCCTTGACCAGTAACACTCTTTTGACCAGTAACAACTCATTTTGAAGTTTCAGCCTTCACAAATTAAATTGCAGGATAATGAATTTGTGTTGTTTTACATGATAATTTGTTACAGCAGCAGTAGGAAACTAACACATTGTGTTCTTTGTTTAACTATTTAGCATCTGAATACTCTTTCTATAGTTTGATAATTCTGTACTCTTTGACAGAGGAGCAAATATTGTTGCCAGAGAGACTCGCATTCCTAGTTCTCTGGCAGAAAGAGCATGAGACAGACTGCTGCTGCTGCTACTGCTGCTGCTGAGTCGCTTCAGTCTTGTCTGACTCTGTGCAACCCTATAGACGGCAGCCCACCAGGCTCCCCTGTCCCTGGGATTCTCCAGGCAAAAACACTGGAGTGGGTTGCCATTTCCTTCTCCAATGCACGAAAGTGAAAAGTGAAAGTCCAGACCAATGGGAAAATCATCTTGATAGCAGCAGTAGCAGTGCTGCTAATAGCCAGTTTTCAGGGAGAGAAGGGCTGGCCAGTGGAGCCACTCTTTGTTCAGTGAAGATAACAGGTGAATTGTAATCTCTGGCATCAACTCCTTTTGTTCCTGCCATTTTTTTATTATTTTTTTTCAGTGTGATTATCCAGGCTTCTCAGTGATATTCTGTGGTTTTAGATGTACATTTCAAAAATTCCCTTTCTGCTTGAATGACCCAGAATCAGTTTTAATCACTTTCAATAAAATATATTGAATGACATATAAAGGGGAAGGAACAAAGCTATAAGACCTGGAAGTATGAGAAAGCCAGAGTCTTGAGATAAAGTCAAGCACATTAGCACTGTTGAAATGTCAGAAGTGAGGAAGTTGGTGGATAAGGATGTTATTGGACCAGTGGGCACAAATCTAAGGGATCTTATAGGCCAGGCAAATAAATTGCTTAGATTGTTAATTTTATTCTTTATTTTACAGTGGGGTCATTGAATAAATAGCTAGTAACTGATATGAGCAAATTTAGATGTTAGAAAAAGATAAATGCAACACGGAACACAGAAATTATTAAGGAGGCTATTTCAGTAGTTAAAGGAAGAGTTGGGGGTCAGTTGGTACAAGAAAGAGTAGTGTGAAATTTCTTAATTTCTTCTTTTTTTAATCTTAGGAGGAAATGATAGCTCTGTAATGAAATGGAGGGAGTAAGTGAGACTGGGGCTTCAACCCACCTGCCAATGCAGGAGGCATTGGAGACATAGAGATACAGGTTTGATCCCTGGATTGAGAAGATCCCCTGGAGAAGGGCATGGAAGCCCACTCCAGTATTCTTGCCTGGAGAATCCCATGGACAGAGGAACTGGGTGGGCTGCAGTCTAAAGTGTCACACAGAGTCACACACTACTGAAACCATTTAGCGTGCACCCATGCAGGAGGTGAGATTGAGGGTATAATCTAGACTGACTTCTTATTTTAACTTTGTGTCCTTTGAGTTCTTAACTCGAGTAGATATGCCTGATAAATACTACTCCTGAAATTTAGGAAAGAGGTATGAGCAGAGGGTATATGTTGGGAGTCATTCACTTGATGGTCATCACTTCAGCCTTAAGTATGGTAGATGTGCTGAGGAAAAGACAAGATAAATGATAAAATTATAGTGAATCTTACAGTTTGTCTAAAAGCCTTATATATTAAATCTATTTACTGAATAGTTGTCACACAAACAGACAAAAGTCTGTTTTTCTTGAAGAAAATGGAGTAACTATGGAGTAAGCAATGGATCAGTGACAGCAGATTTTGTTCCTAGTTGTTATTTTATATAAAACATTTCACTACCATCAGGAAATGAAAGTGAGTGGCTTTCTTTTAACACCGCACGAGATTTTCAATTACATGTAGGTGGAGATGGAATTTATTCAGTTTTTCCCCCATTTTGAGTAGTATTTAACAGATTATGTCAGCTGACATAACTGTGTTTGACATTGGCTGCAGAGCATAACCTAATGCTGAAACATTTTTATAGTCAAGAGAAATAGTGTTGAAATATATATCAAAGATTATGTGAATTATGATACTAGTGGGGTTGGAAGGACACTTTACAAGCAATAGAGAAATGGAATAAAGTACTAATTTGAATTTTAAGCATTCTGCTTCTACTGGCTTGAATTTTGGACTTGAAGGGGTTAGGAAAGCAATGGGTTAGAAAATTAGGTCTATCAGATATGTTCATTGAGGATATTTTTTTTAAGTTACCCAAGAGATAATTTTATTCTCATTCTGTCTCCAGGAACCACAGGATATGACAAAAAAAAATGAGTCAAACTTCACAAAATGATTTCAGTGGTACAAATAAGAACAGAGCAACATATTAAACACTTGATTATTTACTATTGCACTGAACACACTTCTGTGGAAACATTAAAAATTGGTATCAGTTCTTGTTCTTTTAATTTTGCCAAGTTTTTGATTCTCCAAATAGTTTTCCCTCTCCTACAGTGTTCTAAAACCATTAAGTCAGTTACTCAACCATTCGTTTTATTTAATGCAGTTGTTCTCAACTTTATACAACCAAATGCAACTCTTTTACATTTAATTTTAATATAGAAACTTTGGCATTCAAGACAAGAATTGGAACTTTCTGAAAATTTCCCTGGTAGTTTTGGTGTCCAGCTTCTTACAGGAAACTCTGATCTAGGGAACTTGCAGTTAGTGCCATCTCAAGTCCTTTTCACTTTCTCTGTCTTCCAAGAAGTGTAGTTTATTCTGTGACTGGGATTGTTAATGAGTTGAGCAAATGTCACTAGTGGAGATATAAAAACAAAAGAACATAGAGAATCCAAGTGTCTCAATATAATAATTACAGAAAGAAGGGGAGGAAATAGGAAATCAACATAGAAATGGACAAGGCTGAAGCACCTAATAAAGAAAAGAGTTTTTATGCTGCTTTTGTCTATGTTGCTATACTGAATAAGAAGAAAGAATGGCTTAAATATGGAAGGTCATTAGTGTCAAAGCCTGACAGTTCAGCCATCAGTGTTTAACTAGGGAAATATTGGCTGATAAAATGTTTTAAACAGACAAAAACAAACTTTACTGTACTATTAATAAAACAATCCTCATCCTTGAGACCTCTCAGAAGTTTGTCTAAAGTTAGTCAACAAGTTAGGCTTAATTCTATTAAAATTTATGGTTCAAGTTTCCTAAAACATGGTCTCCTCCTTCTCATCCACACTATTCTTTCTTTTCTCTTCTTGTGCTGTGTAAACATGGAGCTGTAAACTAGAGTAAGCATAGTTTTATGTTGTAAATATAAATTGAGATCTACCTTGAGTCATATTTATTTTTTTGTGTTATAGCTATAATAAAACTTGGTAATTAGACATGATGAGAAATGCATACATAAAACTTCTCATTTCCTTGGTATTTTTTCATAGACCTGTGCTATTCCTTATTATAGTTTCATCATCACCTAGTTTTTGGATATGCCATGGTTTGTTCAACAAGTTCCCTATTGATGAAAATTTGGATTGTGTAATAGAATGACACATGGTCCTGATTCTTTACTCCCCTATAGTAATATTGTCTATATTTTTTCTTGTGTTATGTAATGTATACTGACTAAACTCTGATTTTGGCTTTGTTTTGGTGATTTGTTTGGGCAAAGGGTATATTGGTAGGCCTAATGCAAGCTGAGGGTTGAGAAAAGCTAATGTATTTTGGGCTTGCTCTCTTGTGTCCACTGGTCCCACATAAACAACAGCCTAGGCAACCTACCTGTACTCACCTGTGATCTGGAGCCAAGGCCAGATGTGTCTATGAAAATCCCAGCTAGCTAGCAAAAACAGAAGCGGAGAATAAATAGATATTTTTGTAAGTTACTGAGATTTGTCATAGTTTGTTACAAAAAATTATTGTGACAAGAGATTCCTGTTACAGGTTGCCTTCTAAAAGTAGTTTGTTACAATGAATTGCACTGGCATATACTTCTACGTTTGTTTCAATGTGTTTTTGGAATGAATACCCAGCACTGCGATTTCTAATGTTGAAAGAATTTTACTGGATTTTTTGACATCTGTTAAATGTTAAAATCTATTTTAATTTCCTATTTGCAATGTGCCTTTTTCTCAGAGGCTAATCAGTGATGTTATGTTTTCAAACCTTGATTTTTGTATATCCTTAGGTGAGAAATGGTGTTTAATGAAGGATTAATTACAAGGAGGATTGAACCTCTTTATATAGGGTATTTAATACACAAACATTTTCTGGTTTAATATAAGAAGGCTATTGATTTCCATATATTAATTTCATAACTTACCACTTCATGAAATTCACTTATTGTGCTAGTTTTTCCATTTACATTTTGGAATTCCAGATATATCATCATGAAAACTACAAATATTATTTATCTCTTTCTTACTAATTCCTATGAGATGAGATCATTTTAAAATTTGCTCTTTGGCTTTTGATATCAATGAACATTTTTTTTTTGAGATTTAGGTTAAAAGAAAGTGTTTTATTTTTCCACTTCTTTGTTTCCTGAAAAAAGTGCTATACTAAGACATCATAACTCTTTATTTTCTTAAGTCCATTTTAAGCTATTTATGTAGTTATATAGTAGTTATATGTAGTATATATGAAGGTAGAATTTACTTGACACTTTCTTTGTAAAATATTTTAATTAGCAATCTCATGTCTTTGATTTGAAACTTATCAAATACATCCTTAATATACAAGAGGAAAAGCTACATTCTCTACAGATAGCACTGTCTATTTTCTTATTTTATTTCTAAATGTCTATTATCACATATATTCATCTCATAATAGTAAAAAAAATTCCCGTGAACATTTCCATTTTTAATTGAATAGCATATAGGAAAATATTTTTATTATCCTTTGTGTATGTTTTAAATGAAATCTATTACTTTCTCTTATAAGATTTCTTGTATATTTTCTAGGGTTATAAAAGAGTAAAATATGAGGAGTCACGTTACATAAAACTTATTAACATTATACCTTACTTTATTAGAATAAGTATGAAAAATAAACATTTTTAGAAATCTACTGTCAATGAAGAAATTAATTCAATAAATTTTTAAAATTTTATATCTTTTTTTAGAATCTGGGGTTCTCAAATAAGATCTAGGAAGGAAGGTTTTGTTATGGTACAAGATAATCAAGTAGAGAAAAAAAATTAAAGGAGTGAACTGAATATTTGAATATTTGAAAGCTGTTATAATGATATTTAATATTTAGGGTCATTTATATGCTAATTACAGATCAGTTCAAAGCAATTACAAGCTTTATATTTTATCCATACTCCCAACACTGGAACCCTTGTTGAATATTATTGCCTTTGGAAGTATGTTAAGTTAAAAAATAGATAAATAAACTAATTTAAAAAAAAAGAAGTATGTTAAGAATAGTATGTGTTTAAAAATTCTTTCCCAACTTATTAACATCTTACCTTTTTTCTATAGGAAATTTACTGAAGTTTTCAGAGACCATCTAAAACTAATCTATTCTTTCCCTATGATTTATAAGCTTCTATCACTCTTGCTTCTGGAGAAAATTATTCAAGGGTAAATCTTCTGTTGTTCAATACGATTGTCTTTTGAAAAAGTCCTAATTTAAACTGTAAGTGACTTACTTGCTCTCCCTCTTTAGAAAGAGTAGTGAATTTTCTAGATCTCTTTGCTGAATCTCTGGCTATAAAGTGGTCATTTTGCTGAGTTTGTAAATGGAAGCAGGAGCCTCTCATGTGGATTTTCATACATTTTAATTCTGTATGGAGTAGCCCTTTCCTGTAAGGAGTTAAAAGAAAGACCTTTGCAATTTCTTCATGTCATATCACTTAACTGGAATTAATAAAGCCTTGGTGTAACAGAGAAAGAAAAACATAGCATGTCATTGAAAATAGAGAAACAGTTATACACAAACATGAGGCTTCTTTAGTTTGGATCTGGAGCAGAAACAAAGAAGGCCAGAGAGCATTGGTCACACAGCTTGATGTTATCAACTAGCAACTTGATTGCACCAGTAAAAACAGTGCCCGACTATAAAGTCTCTAGGCATTTTAAAGCATTTATTGGCCAGAATTTTTTACATTCTTCTTGATGCACTCCAGGAAAATGATGTAGCATATGTAAATAATTAATAAAATCTACCTTTTTCTGAAAACCTCCTATGTTCCAAATACTATGGCAGGTAATTTATATCATGGGTGATGGAATCTAAAAGATGTGTTGTTGTTGTTTAGTCACTAAGTCTTGTAAGATTCTCTGCAACCCCATGGACTGTAATGCTCCAGGCTTTACCTGTCCTTCACCATCTCCCGGAGTTTGCTCAAACTCATATCCATTGAGTCGATGATATTATCTAACCATCTCATCCTCTGCCATACCCTTCTCGTTTTGCCTTCAATCTTTCCCAGCTTCAGGGTCTTTTCCAATCAGTTGTTTCTTTGCATCAGGTGACCAGAGTATTGGCAATTCAGCTTCAGCATCAGTCCTTCCAATGAATATTCAGAGTTGATTTCCTTTAAGATTAACTGGTTTTATCTCCTTGCAATCCAAGGGACTCTCAAGAGTCTTCCCCAACACCATAGTTCAAAAGCATCACTTCTTTAGCCCTCAGCCTTCTTTATAGTCCAACTCTCACATCCATATATGACTGCTGAAAGAATCATAGCTTTGACTGTATGGACCTTTATGAGCAAAGTGATGTCTCTGCTTTTTAATATGCTGTGTAGGTTTGTCATAGCTTTTCTTGCAAGGAGTAAGCATCTTTTAATTTTATGGTTGCAGTCACCATACGCAGTGATTTTGGAGCCCAAGAGATTAAAATCTGTCACTGTTTCCTTTTTTCCCCTTGTTTGTTGCTTAGTCACTAAGTCGTGTCTGTTTGTGACCCCATGGACTGTAGCTGGCCAGTCCATGGTATTCTCCAGGCAAGAATACTGGAATGGGTTGCCATTTCCTTCTCCACGGAGTCTTCCTGACCCAGGGATCAAACCCATGTCTCCTGTATTGGCTTTATTATTTGTAGGAATTTATTATTCTCATTGTTAACATTGTATTGTTATTATCATTAATTATTATTATAAGTAACATATTCTTACTTACAGGGACAGAGCAAAGGATTTATAAAGACTTAGCCACTTTGTACTAAAGACTTGGTAAAATCACACCTCATTGAAACCCAACACTGCCCATTCTAAACTAAGCTAGTGCAGCTGAATGAGAGAAACACAGGACATTGCTGACTGGCCAGACTTTAATTCAGGACAGTGATTCTCAAGTGGGCCCTTAATCCTCTCATCTCTCCTACTTTATCAGTGTTTTGATTCCTGTTCCATTGATTCCCTTGTCATACAAACATGACATTACTTCTCCAATTTTAAAAAGTAAAACTCCACTCTTGATTCCACGTTTTCCATTAGCTATCATAGAATTTCTTTTCTCCCCTTTGCAGCAAAGTTACTTAAGTGATTTCCATTCTGTTCAAGTCCAATCTCTCTTCTCTTCCCATTCTTTTGTAAACCCACCACTCAAAACTCTCTGGTCAAAGTCATCAGTGATTTCCAGGTTGTGTAATTCACTATTAATTCTCATTCCTTATTGTACTTGACTTGTCTATAGTATTCATATGCTACACTTTCCTCACTCTTTGCATCTTGGCTGTAAAATAGGAATAATGATAAGGTCTACTTCTCAGAATCATTTTGCGGGCTAAGTCGCTTCAGTCATGTCTGACTCTTTGCAACCCTATGGACTGTAGCCTGCCAGGCTCCTCTGTCCATGGGATTCTCCAGGCAAGAATACTGGAGTGGGTTGCCATGCCCTTATCCAGGGGATCTTTCCAACCCAGGGATCGAACATGCATCTCTTATGTCTTCTGCATTGGCAGATGGATTCTTTACCACTAGCATCACCTGGGAAGCATTTTAGGGATTAAATATACAATGCTTTTTACATAGGTTTGTAACCTAAAATGTTCTATAAACATGTTAGTTATTTTCACCTTATAAGTTCAAAATGAGCAAAAACAGTGAATTTCAAAAGGAAACTTCAGAAAACATGAATGGAAAGGACTACAAAAAATTCTATGTATCAATATTCTTTCAGTGGTATAAATTCATAGATATTGCTGTCAACCCATTCTCTCTTAATTATAATCTAACATTTTATCATGACACTTCACAAGCAAGACATTATGAAAGTATTCTAGATGTTAAAGTCCTTTATTTATATATTCCATATTTTGAACTTTCCTAATATAACATTCCTATCTGTATAGGATTATTCTATGTTTGTTCAAAATATGCTTGGATATTGATTAGCTTTCCCTTTTTTAATAAACCTAATGCCTCTATTCATTGTTATTACTTTATTTTTCTCCCTTAATTAGCTTTATTATGTTCTATAATATTTTATTTTTAAAAAAATCCTAGGAAAGGTCAGAAGAATATAATTATATCATCTGTTTCAAATAGAGCTGCCTCTATGTCATGTTATTTTATATGAACTGCTCTGGATGTGGGGAAAGATATACTCGCATATGGTTAATATGCTAATATTAGCTTGAGTGATGGGCAACTTTTCAAATTTATGTCAGCTAGTAATCTCAAAAAAATATTACCTCATACTAATGACATTATTCGCAGGGCAGCAATGGAGATACAGACATAGAGAACAGACTTACGGACATGGGGTGAGAGAGGAAGGAGAGGGTGAGATGTATAGAGAATGTAACATGGAAACTTACATTACCATATGTAAGATAGATAGCCAATGAGAATTTGCTGTATGACTCAGGGAACTCAAAAGGGGCTCTGTAACAACCTAGAGGGGTGGGATGAAGAGGGAGATGGGAAGGAGGTCCAAGAGGGAGGAGACTTGCATATACCTATGGCTAAGTCATGTTGTGTTTGGCAGAAACCAATAAAATTCTGTAAAGCAATTATCCTTCAATTGAAAAATAAATAAATTAAGAAAAAAAGAATATTAGCTCATAATTCCCACTTTTCATTCTATTCTTCTTGAGCCTTGGTATTAACAATATGATAGCATCATAAACTACATTGCTGAGTATTCTTTCTTTTCTCCTTTTTATAATAGCTTAAGATTGAAATTAATTTAGCTTTGATTGTTTGATACAGTAATATGATGAAGTCACTTCAGCCTTGAGTTTCCATTAGAAGAAACATTTTGGTGACTATTTTGATTTATTTAATGGTTATAGAACTATTCAGGTTTTCTATTTCTTCTTGAATTAGGTTTGATCAATCTTATTTTCTAGGAATTTGCCTATTTCCTTTGAAATCTTTACATTTATTGGCAAAAAAGAGTTATTCTCTGATTATTCTTACAATATCTAACTGAATTTCTATTTTTGAAATTGTTTCTTTTTTTACCTCCTTTTTAATGAATTTCACTGGAGACCCATTAATTGTGTCAGTCTGATCAAAGAACCAACTTTTGGTTTTTGATCCTCTCTATTGAAGTTCTGTTTTGAGTTTTCTTTATATGTGTATATGGGCCTATATATCTTTATTCCACTTTTTATTTTCAAGATTTCTATTTTTGTTTTGTTTCAGTTATATTTCTTACAAATGCCATCAGTTCAGTTGAGTTGTTCAGCCATGTCCAACTCTTTGTGACCCAATGGACTGCAGCATGCCAGGCCTCTGTGTCCATCACCAACTCCCAGAGTTTACCCAAACTCATGTCCATTGAATTGGTGATGCCATCCAACCATCTCATCCTCTGTTGTCCCCTTCTCCTCCTGCCCTCAATCCTTCCCAGCATCAGAGCCTTTTCAAATGAGTCAGCTGTTTACATCAGGTGGCCAAAGTATTGGAGTTTCAGCTTCAACATCAGTCTTTCCAGTGAATACTCTGGACTGATTTCCTTTAGGGTGATTGGTTGGATCTCCTTGCAGTCCAAGGGACTCTCAAGAATCTTCTCCAACACCACAGTTCAAAAGCATCAATTCTTCAGTGCTCAGCTTTCTTTATAGTCCAACTTTCACATCCATACATGACTACTGGAAACACCATAGACTTGACTAGACGGACCTTTGTTGGCAAAGTAACGTCTCTGCTTTTTAATATGCTATTTAGATTGGCCATAACTTTCCTTCCAAGGAGTAAGGGTCTTTAGTTTCATGGCTGCAGTCACCATCTGCAGTGATTTTGGAGTCGCAAGATATAAAGTCACCACTGTTTCCCCATCTATTTGCCATGAAATGATGGGACCGGATGCCATGATCTTAGTTTTCTGAATGTCGAACTTTAAACCAACTTTTTACTCTCATCAAGAGGCTCTTTAGTTCTTCTTTACTTTCTGCCATAAGGGTGGTGTCATCTGCATATCTGAGGTTATTGATATTTCTCACGGCAATCTTGATTCCAGCAAATGCCATAGTGGTTTTAAAAAATATTTTTTAATCAAGTCTATAAATTTGCAGTCAACTAGAGTCCATTAGTATTTCTTGTAATGAATGATATATATATACATATATATATATATGGATTTGTATCTAAATATTTTATTTTCTGTTTTTTAATTGTCCTCCATTTACTCTTTCTTTCTTTTCTTATCTTCTTTTATTATTTTTCCACTCAACCCATTTTTTTCCATTCACTAGGTTAGTAGATTCATAAGATGGTCTAATTTTTTTTTTAGCAAATCCCTAGGTAATAATAACATGAGTACTTTCCAAAGTCTACAGTTAATTAATATCTTTACCCTTCTTTTGAATAATACAGTAACAATACTCTAATTCCATTCATACATTTCCATCTTAGGAGAAGGAAATGTACACCCATTCCAGTATTCTTGCCTGGAAAATCCCACAGACAGAGGAGCCTGGTAGGCTATAGTCCATTGGGGTGCAAAGAGTCAGACACAACTAAGTGACTGAGAACACATTTCCATCTTATGATATATTTGAATTCTGTTACATCATATCATATTGATTGAATTGCTATTATTGTTTTTTAAAAATCATTTCAAGCTAGACTCAGATGGTAAAGAACCTGCCTGGAATGGAGAAGACCCAGATTCGATCCCTGAGTTGGGAAGATCCCCTGGAGAAGGAAAGGTCAACTCTCTCCAATATTCTTGCCTGGAGAAGTCCATAGACAGAGAAGTCTGGTGGGTCACAGAGAGTTGAAAACAAGTAAGCAACTAACACAACATGTGTTTTTTAATTAATCACACAATTTCTACTTTCTTTCTTCTTCTTTGACGTGGAAGTGTTACTCGCTCAGTCGTATGTGACTCTGCGACCTCATGGACTATAGCTTGCCAGGCTCCTCTGTCCATGGACGTTCTCCAGGCAAGACCACTGGAGTGAATTGCCGTTACCTTCTCCAGGGGATCTTCCTGACCCAGGGATCAAACCCGGGTCTCCCACGTTTCAGGCAGATTCTTTACCATGTAAGCTATTATTCTTCTTTACTTTCCTACATCTCAGGCATTTTTCTTCTGTTTAAAAAACATCCTTTTATATTTTTCTTTAATAAAAGTCATCTGCAGTAAGCCCCTTTAAGTTTTACTGTCTTCTTTTGGTCTGAAGATATCTTTATTTTGCCCTTGTCCCTGAATGGTAGTTTCATTATGTATAGTATTCTAAGTTGACAGATACTTTCTCACAGAACTTTATATCATTACCTTGCCTTTGACTGTCATATTACTGTTATTTCTCTACTCTCTATGTGTCTATCCTTTGATGATAATCTTGGATTTCAAAAAATATTTTTATTGCTGTCTTTGTCTTTTTTTATTTTTATTTTTTGGTTTCACCATGATATGTCAAAGTGTATTTCTTTGTTTATTGAGACTTCCAGAATTTTTTAATCTGTGGAAGAAAAATGTTATGAAGAGTAGAAAATTCTATCATTGACTCCAAATTCTATCTTTTATTTATTCTTTCTCTCTTCTGTTTCTCTCTTTCTCTGTGTACATATATTTGACCTGGTAGTGAACTTCATGAAATATTATTTGTATATTTTCCATTCTATATTGTCAATGTATCTTTTTATTTTCTATTCATCATTATTTATTTATCATATTTACAGTGAGCTCCCTTTTTTTTGGACTAGGAAACATTTCTTTGTATCACCATCCAGTTACTAAATCTCTTCATTTGTCTAACCTGGTATTTAAACTATTGATGTTTTAAAAAATATTGAAGCATAATTTACCAATGGTAAGATTATTTTTTTTGTTTATAGTTATATGAAGTTTTAAAAATGCATATAAACACCTAAGTACCAAATTATCAAGAGGTAAACAGCTCCATCACTGAAAAAAAAGCTCTCATGCCTCTTCGTAGACACTCCTCTTCATTCCCACCACCTTGAAACTATCCAAATGAAATTAAAAGTGTATTTTATTGATTAAAAGTATTTTTCTATTATTTCTAGAAGTAGACTGATTTTTTAACTTTATTCAAGTCTGTTTGATGTTTAAATTTGATTTCTGATGCTTTTGTTGAATTTTCATGCTTGGCTTTTTTTCTTCAACTATGCTGTAGTTTATTCGCTAAGTTGGTTTCTGACTCTTGCGACCCCATGGACTGTAGCCCACCAGGCTCCTCTGTTCATGGCATTTCCCAGGCAGGAATACTGGAGTTGGTTGTCATTTCCTTCTCAAGTATATTAAACATAGGACTTTTATTTTATTAAACTTTTTATTTTTATGGAGTGTAGCCAATTAACAATGTTGGGATGGTTGCAGGTGAAGAGCAAAGGGACTTAGCCATACATATGCATGTATCCATTCTCCCCAAAATTCCCCTTCCATCTGGGTTATCACATAATATTGATCAGGGTTCCCTGTGTTATACAGTAGGTCTTTGTTAGTTATCCAGTTTAAATATAGCAGTGTGTACCTGTCTCTCCTGAAATCCCTATCCCTTCCACTCATCATTCCCCCCAGCAACCATGAGTCCATTCTCTAAGTATGCGAGTCTGTTTCTATGTTGTAAATAAGTTCATTTGTATCATATCTTTTTAGATTCTGCATATAAGGGATGTCATACAATGGTTCTACTTCTTGGTCTGATTTACTTAATTCAGTATGACAATCTCTTGGTCCATCCATGTTGCTGCAAAAGACATTATTTCATTCTTTTGGTTGATTAAGTTATATTATGTTGTATATATGTACCACATCTTCTTTATCCATTTCTCTGTCAATGGACATTCAGGTTGCCTCCTTGTTTTGGCTATTGTAAACAGTACTCTAGTGAACACTGGGATGTGTGTGTCCTTTCAGGCCATGTTTTTCTCCAGATAAATGCCCAAGAGTGGGATTGCAGGATCATACTGTAGCTCTAGTTTTAGTTTTTTGAGGAACCTCCATATTGTTCTCCATAGTATCTGTACCATTCCCACCAATAGTGTAGAAGAGTTCTCTTCTCTCCACATCCTCTCTAGCATTTATGGTTTAGAGTTTTTTATTATGGCCATTTTGACTGGTGTGAAGTGATATCTCATTGTAGTTTTGATTTGCATTTCTCTAATAATTAGCATTGTTGAACATCTTATCATGTGCCTCTTGGCCATCTGTATTCTTCTTTGGAGAAATGTCTATTCAGTGAATTATCCTCTTGCATCAATAGGGCACGAGGTAAGAAAATGGGCTTGAAATTTAACTGTTTATTTGTGTAGAAAAATCTTAATAGAATTTATGGGTCGCTCAATCGTGTCCGACACTTTGGGACCCCATGGACTGTAGCCTACCAGGTTTCTCTTTCCGTGGGATTTTCCAGGGAAGAATACTGGAGTGGGTTGCCATTTCCTTCTCCAGGAGATCTTCCCAACCCAGGGATTGAACCCGGGTCTCCTGCATTGTAGGGAAACGCTTTACCATCTGAGCCACCAGGGGTTTATGGGATTAAGTAAGATATATTAAAATATTTGATTAAAAACTCAAGTCAACCACATAAATCTACTATGCAATTGTATCCAACAACAAATGAAACAGGATGGCAAAACTTACAATTTCCTTGAATTGCCATAGAATCTGATCCTACCATACTGGGTTCCAGTTTCACTAAAGGAGATGGTTAAATCAGCTGTAGAACTCTTTAAGTAGTATTGGCAAATCAGTCTCTCAATTTAAAAGCTGTATACATGATGAGAATGTGCAATAGCAGCCTCATACAGGAAGTGGAGAATGAGAATTTAAGACACAGGAATTGAGGCATAAAAGCAACTATAGCTCCTGAGCAGACATAAAAAGCAAACATGTCATAAATAAAGGCATTCTAAACAAGATCCTCCTTTTAAAAACAATTATACTTTATTTGATTGTTTGATTAGACCTAATTCAAATGCAGCCAAATTTACTTGGCTTGATTTTTACTTTACTAAAAGAGTTCAATAGTTTAGCATGTATTTACCTATTATTTTGAGCTTTGGAACCATGTAAGACCTGAGGCATCAAATTTTTTTGTTGTTATTTTGTTTGTTTTTTGTTTTTCCGGGTAAAACTTTAGATGATTTGTATTCACAAAGGCTTATGACAACAAACTGTTTAGGTCATTGTGCTGTATATTGGCCTCTATCTTACACATTTTTCATCTGTCCTCATGACTTTCAGTCATGATGACTGGACAATTTGGACTTAGTTTCTCATAATTGATTTGAGGATGAGATTAATTTTCATTAAATTTTTGGCTCAAATATTGCCATCCTAAAACGAGATGCATTTTACTGATCACAATTTGTCATCTACACACTCTTTGTGTTTTAAGTGAAGTACAGTCATTTAATTTTTCTTGTCATAAATGGCTACAGTATAAAATGCATTCTGCTTTGAAAAGAATGATTGAAGCTATTTCTGTATATAAAGCACTTTGGCCAAAATGTGCTCTATTCCTGAAACAAGCTTTTATTATTTATTGACTCACAATTCTATAATAATTTATCTGAAGCACTTTTGATTTGTTTTTATAAATATTGTGATCTTATTTTGAAAATATTTAGCATGTTGGAAAAATTTCTACTTAAAATTAATGTAATGGCCCTTCAAAGAGGGTTTTGTTTGAGTAACTAATTATGAAACATGCTCTCTGTACTCAAGCAAACATTTGAGAACAAGTTACAGCATGGTTGTGAACATGGTCGAAGTGGTTAAAGTAGCCAAGGTAATTACATGCGCTAAAGGAAATGAGTGGTGTTAAATTTGGGAAAGGAAAGTCAAGAGCATTAGCAATGTGAAATTTAAACTTTTGCTTTACTTAACACATCAAGGTAAGGATGTCAAAAGCAGCTCCAGCAGTTTTGTTTCATTTTTTTTTTAATCACCAGGAAGAGTAGGTTAATTTTAAAACTCTGTTAATGCTAGCCAGGTGCATGAAAGTCAATAAATCTCTGCTGAATGTATTAGCCTGTAAATGTAATCTGTGTTGTCTCAACCCAGTCTTGTGACTGGTAAATGAATTATCTCTTGATAAGAACATACATAAAACAGTACTTTGCACATCATAAGTTGTACTAAGTTTCATGATTTATCAAATTAAAATTCTCTGCCCCACAGTGACAAATTTAGGGTTGACTCATGTCCATTTAGTACTTCCCAGATGGCCCTACTGGCAAAAGACTTGCCTGCCAATGTAGGAGACATAAGACACTTGTGTTTGATCCCTATGTCAGGTAGATCCTCTGGAGGAGAGCATAGCAAACACTTCAGTCTTCTTGCCTAGAGAATCCCATTGACAGAGGAGCCTGGTAGCTATGGTTCATAGGGTCTCAAAGAGTTTGACACGACTGAAACGACTTAGCACACACGCACATGTGACGACTTAAACAAAAATATGCACTACCTGAAGGTTGAGAGTTATCTTTTATTTGGTGGGAATTTTTTGGACTTCAAGCCTGGGTGACAGAATCTCAAATAACCCTGAGAGAACTGCTCTGAGGAGGCAAAGGAGGGAGCCAGGTTATATAGGAGTTTTACAACAAGGAACAGGTAGTCTGAATGTCAAAATATTGTTGTTAATTAAAGAAAACCAGATATGTAAGTTAGGGAGTTTAGCACTTCTCTGTGTATGGGAAGATGCAAGCATCTGCACTCTGAAATCATTCCTTTGATATGCACCTCAGCTATCTGGGGCCAGTGTTCTGTTTTTCAGAATGTCGAGTTTCCTCAGGGCTCACCATGGACAGTGACTGCAGTCTGATGGCTACTAGATGGCAAGTATTCTTTCTATCCTGAGTTCCCTGAGGGCTCACCACCTCACCATGGGCTGTAGCTTCAATTGCTGGTGAAATATAACATTCTTTGTTTACTGATATGGCAAGCAATAATCCATTAATCACTCATTTCTTGAACTCCTTGGACCATGTGTGTATGCATCCTTGATGTTCCTGTTCTGACTTTCATTCTTTATCCAATCTTGGACTCCTGGTGACTAGAGAACATATCTCCTTGAAGAGGTTGGATATTTTAAGAACAGTTGACACTCAGCAAAAGTTTTTTCCTACTATTCAGCTACTTTTTTCTTGTAAAGTTTTACATTTATTAATTCATATGTGAGCTTCTTTGAAACCACTCCTCTGACTGCAGTATCTAAAGTAATCATGACACCCCAGTGCTTTATTATGTATATATTTTTTTATTTCCCAGGGCTTAGTGTCATCTGATATTATTATGTTTGTTTATTTATTTATTTTGCATTTTCTTTCTCTTCTATCTATACAAGTTTGCTTATCTTATTCATCATTAGATTTTCAGAAGTGTGTTGGCATGTAGTGGGCACTAAATGTATATTCATTAAGCATATGCTTGTGCCCTTAAAATGTGCAATCACCTTGAGATACAGGAAAGCACAATTCCTTAAAAAAGGCATCCACTGAAACTCTTTCCTTTTATATGATTTGTAACTCTTCTAATGGAATTTCATACAGCAAAGGGAAAAATACTTATTCATTTGTGTGCATAGGCATTTATCTTAATTCTAAGAATTTGCTGTAGGGAAATTTGACTGTTGGACTGCTTTAAGCAGTGCCTTTGAAGAATATCTAAGATTCTACCTGTTAGAGACTAGTGGGGAACTACCTTTTCCTGCATAGATAGCATGCAGTTTGAATATGGGAAATATTAAGGTATGGAAGAAAATTGGTTTATTCATGTGGCAGTAACAAGCACTTTAGAAAAAGAGGAAATTATTTTGATGACTATAAATTGCAGCTTAGCAAACTGGAAGCAAACTACTCAATATAACATGAAGCTAAATAATAAGACAATATAATTGAACATTTAATAAGCATTTGTTAGAATGAATGGAAACTGAAGTACATTTTAAAAATAACAACTCTATATTATTCCATGTCCAAGATGACTTACTAAAATGAACTATCACCAAGATCCATTTATTTATTTAATTCTCCCAATTAAAATTTAATTCATATAAATTTCTAGGTAGATTATAAGAAATATTTAGTAGACTTGCTCAGTTCAGTTCAGTCACTCAGTCAGTCCACTGCTTTGTGACCCCATGGCCTGCAGCATTCCAGGCCTCCCTGTCCATCACCAACTCCCAGAGTTTACCCAAATTCATGTCCATTGAATCGGTGATGTCATCCAACCATCTCATCCTCTGTTGTCCCCTTCTCCTCCTGCCTTCAATCTTTACCAGCATCAGGGTCTTTTCAAATGAATCAGTTCTTCGATTAGGTGGCCAAAGTATTGGAGTTTCAGCTTCAGCATCAGTCCTTCTAATGAACACCCAGGACTGATCTCCTTTAGGATGGACTGGTTGTATCTCCTTGCTGTCCAAGGGACTCTCAAATGTCTTCACCAACACCACAGTTCAAAAGCATCAATTCTTCTGCGCTCAGCTTTCTTTATAGTCCAACTTTTACATCCATACATGACTACTGGAAAAACCATAGCCTTGACTAGACAGACCTTTGTGGGCAAAGTAATGTCTCTGTTTTTTAATATGCTGTCTAGGTTGGTCGTAACTTTCCTTTCAAGGAGTAAGCGTCTTTTAATTTCATGGCTGCAGTCAGCATCTGCAGTGATTTTGGAACCCCCCAAAATAAAGTCAGCCACTGTTTCCACTGTTTTCCCATCTATTAGCCATGAAGTGATGGGACTGGATGCCATGATCTTGGTTTTCTGAATGTTGAACTTTAAGCCAACTTTTTCACTCTCCTCTTTCACTTTCATCCAAGAAGCTCTTTAGTTCTTCACTTTCTCCCTTAAGGATGGTGCCATCTGCATATCTTGTACTAACTACAGAAAAATATTAAGTAAGAGTTGATTTTTGAGTTAAATGATCCTTGTGTTTGATAGGCAAATATTCAAAATAATATTACCTTTTCTAATAATACTAATTGAAATTAGAGAAGACAAACTGATTAGACAAGAGTTTACTGACATTTTTAAAAATCACTAAAATTATCACATGGTAATTAGAAACCTTTGTTTTGTGCTTACTATGGCACATGAGGTGAACTACCTAAGATGGTTCTGAGGTTGCTGTGATGTAGGGTGAATGAGATTAATATGTTTTAAAATGACAAGTCATGTGTCATAAAAATCCTCTGAGTTTAACAAATAAAATTTTTTCTTGCTAATAGACTCATGTAATTGTATTTAAAAGGTTAATGGGGAAAATAATCTTACTCTGGGGATAGAATTGTTAGACTCTTAGAAATCTTTCCTTGGAATGATAGTGAGTGACCTTTTACTGAAGGTTCTACCAAGATTATTAAAAATGGGCCAATTAAAAAAAATGATTTATCTTTTGAATTAACCACTGATTATCAGCTAGTTACAGACAATGTCAATTTCAGGAAACTAAATATATAGTAATTTGTTTCAGTGTCTCCTACATTTTTAGAAATGGCCAGAGGCTGTTAATCTCTGCAGTGTAGAATGTCTTACATATTCTACTAACTAATTCCTCAAGAGATTGTACTCATTTGAAATAAGGTCACTTTTGAAATGTCATCTCTGAACAAGTAGCCTATGGTCAACTCTTACAATTATGATTGCTAAATTTTTTGCCATTTTAGTCACCTGGAAGAAACAAAATTTAAATATTAAAAATCAAAGTAGTTGATGATAGAAATGAGAACAGTATAAAATAATATAACAACAGTTAGAATAGTAAGCAATAGTTATACAAGTAGTAAAGCAGTATAATATTAATTCCAACATGTTTAGTGCCTTCTAGTGACCAGGTTCTTTCATACATAATCTCTTGTTCTCACAATTATCTTGCAAAATAAATAATATTATCCTAATTATCACAGTAGAAATTGTAAGCTCAAAGAGATTTAATAACTTGCCTTTTGTCCCACACTTAGCATGTGGCAGAGCTAGAATTTTGACTCAGGTCTCTCTCAACTCTAAATATTGTATTTTTAAAGATTGAAATGTTTAATGACTATTTGTAAAATTTTAGTATTAATATATGCCTCCTAGAATATTTATAATAATGAGATAAGACAGATACATATAAAGTACTGAGCACAGTGTCTTCCCTTAGACGATGGTGAATAAATATTAGTTACCTTTAGTAGTACTATAATTATGATAATTTTTGATATTTTATTTTGAAGCAATCATCTCCTCAGTTTCCAAATCTATCTCTGTTTATCTTTTGTGCTGCTTATATTGAGGGACATATTATTGATTTTGTGTGAAAATGAAAATTTGATAAATAGAAAAAGAATATTGTAAGTTAATGCTATATGTGTACATTGTTTCATGAGAAGCTTTTATTTTCATGAAATTTACTGAATGTTAATATATCCTTATTGGTTTCCATTAAATAAGGTTTATAGATGTTACTTTATTGCCATAAGAGCACAATCACAGGGTATAATAGACAGTACAGGTGGGAGAGAAAAGCAAAACTACAAAGAGATAGCTCTCATAATTCTAAACTATTATTTTCACATTAGCTTTTGGTTGTTACTGATAATATCTATTCCACATTTCTTTTTTTCTTGAATTTTCCCCATTTTCTCTCCTTGTTATGAATTTATCAAATTAACGTGTTAAGTGAAACATAAGATACTTGATGATTCCTGATTCAGCAACAGGCCACAAGAGAAAGTGAAATAAAACTTATTAGTTGCAAGTCTTTGAGGAAGTATCAAGCATGACTTGAAAGGTCACATGGGGATATCAAGGCAGAGTGTGGACAGAGAGAGAGAGAGAGGAAGAGAGACAGGGACTCTGCACATGCTTTTTTTAGGGTCAGTGAGTAGAGTGCTTCAGGGTTTCCAGGTAAAGTTGGATTGGTCTGTTCAAACTAACAAAGGGGGTTTTGGTAAACACCATAGAGGTCTTCTCTAAAGTTTTGATAAACCCCTTAGGGGTTTTAACTAAGGGGAACATAAGGGAAAGGTTATGGGAGACAGGAGAGACTGATGGTCACAGGCAATTTTAGAATGGTCATATAAGGAACATACATTTGCTTGTGAATCTTGTTGTTGTTCAGTTGCTAAATTGTGTCCAACTCTTTGCAATACCATGGCCTACAGCATCAGGCTTCCCTGACCTTCACTATCTCCTGGAGTTTGCTCAAACTCATGTCCATTGAATTGATGATGCCATCCAACCATCTCATCCTCTGTTGCCCCATTTCTCCTTCTGCCCTCAATCTTTCTCAGTTTTAGAATCTTTTCCAATGAATTATTTCTTTGCATCAGGTGGCCAAAGTATTGGAGCTTCAACTTCAGCATCAGTCCTTCCAAGGAATATTCAAGGTTGACCTCATTTACGATTGACTGGTTTGATCCCCTTGCAGCCCAAAGGACTCTCAAGGGTCTTCTCCAACACCACAGTTTGAAAGCATCAATTCTTCAGCAGTCAGTTTCCTTTATGGTCCAACTTTCACAGGACTACTGGAAAAAACATAGCTTTGATTCTATGGATCTTTGTCAGTGATATCTCTGCTTTTTAATACACTCTCTATGTTTGTCATAGCTTTTCTTCCAAGCAGCAAATGTCTTTTAATTTCTTGGCTGCAGTAACCATCCCCAATAATTTTGGAGTCCAAGAAAATAAAGTGTGTCACTGTTTCCATTTTTCCCCATCTATTTGCCATAAAGTGATGGGACTGAATACCTGATCTTAGTTTTTTGAATGCTGAGTTTTAAGCCAGCTTTTTCCTTCTCTTCTTTCACTTTCATCAGAAGGCTCTTTAGTTCCTCTTTGCTTTCATTAGGTGGTATTATCTTCTTGTGACTCTACAAACTCCTATCTAGGGTATGCATTTGCATGAGTGGCTAGTGTCAATTTAATATCATCACAGGCATTTAGCCAAATAAAATGGATGATGAGGCAACAGAAATACCATGGCAGCAATGTCATGGAGCAGCTTAAACTCTACACACTCATACATTACCTGTGTTTTTCTACTGGTGCTTTTGTAAATTTACATAAATGATCTTTGCTTATATAAAATAAATTAGAGTTCATTAAATAGATAAGTAAGTGGAAAACTTTGAAGTATTCACTAAGATTAATTTACAAAGATTTAAGATCTTTTGAAATTTGTGAGCTCTACAAGGTCATTTAAATGATAATTTAACTTATAATACCTTAATTAACACTGAGTCATCAATCAAAGTGAAGCATAATTATGAAAGCAAAATGGAAAAGTAAAAGTAAAAATTGTTTAATAGATTTTATAGGGAAGTCCAGGCTATCATGTATAACTCAAATAGCTTCGTGATTGTGCTCAAGTTACTTACTATAACATTAACTCTGTTACAATTAACTGCTTCTAACTTAAAGAAATTGTTTAACTTCAACCTCTCATCTGAACTGTGAAGTACTTAAATTAAATATGCAGTCTCAAAAGTATAAAGAAGTCATGATATGCAATTCAGAATTATCCAGACACCTACTGTAAGTGCTGAATGAAGTGAGATTTTTTCTGATTTCCAACCATTCCTGTCAAATTACAACAGAGATCTGCTTTCTTCTGATCTATTGAGGATCCCAGAACTTTTTCACTTGTAAAAAAAAAAAAATATTGCTTGTAATATTTGAAAAACAACTTGATTTCTAAGGTCATTTCTGACACTGAGGTTCTAGAATTTTCTTTTCTCCCAAGTTGGAGAGGTTAATGTTAAAGTACATATTAACTTTGAGAAAGTGCTTTTGGCTTTCAGAATTTTAAGTTGTTAGGAAAACAAACTTTAGCAGCTGTTTTTGCAAAGTAGTTGTGAATATTTGAGGGTTTGAGGGCCAGAAAAAGTTGTGCCATTTTTACAAGTTTACTTCATTCATGTAGTCTGTTTTTTCTTGTGTTTTGCTTATACTATTTGCCAATCAATGCATCAACTCATTCTGACTTACATTTAAGTCACCAGTATTTGGCAGTTGAAAGTAACAGACAAGGAAAAAGTTATATTGAGATATTAACTTTAAAAGAAACAGAAATATATTGCATTGTTATTGTATGAAATTATGAAATTAATTATAACATTTTGTTAATATTTCTTTGGAGTGTGATTTGATAAGACACTTTTGGCTATCCTGAATCATTAATGAAAATTTTTATATCATGTTTAATTGTAAGGTACATTAATGCTAAAAGAGGGGTAAATTATGTACGTAATATTTAATAATTTACTGAGTGAATTTAAGAATATCACTTAAGCATAAAGGCAATTGTAAATTAGAACTCTTCATACCCTAACTCTTAAATGTATAATTTCCGGAATGACTCAGGTTCTGTACAATCCATATGATCTTTTGTAACTATATATGTGCGTGCTAAGTCACTTCAGTCATGTCTGACTCTTTGTGACCCTATGGACTGTAGAATATAAAAAGAAGACTATATAAAGACACTAGTTAATAAAGTTGTATATCACAATGGCACATTTAATAATTTGGAACTATTATGTATATATTGAATCAAACAAATAGATAATGGATGATGAGAGCCAGTTTTTTCATTGATGGAGTAGGAGGTTACAGATAAGAAAGAGGAAGTTAGAATTATCCATAATCCATATGGTAATAGATTAATGATGGAGGGATCAGCATGAACTCATATTTAGATTAATATAGATACAGATGGCTAAACTGGGAAATATTCATAGATATATGTGTATATACATATATAAACACACACACATATTTTCCTTGTCTATCAACTAGGAGAACCTAGAAGCAATAATATACTAGTTGCAACGAGTAAATGTGTTGTGGTTGCTGTTCAGTAGCTAAGTCGTGCCCAATTCTTTGTGACCCCATGGATTGCAGCACACCAGGCTCCCCCATTCACTATCTCCTGGAGTTTGTTCAAACCCATGTCCATTGAGTCAGTGATGCTATCTAACCATCTCATCCTCTGCCGCCCTCTTCTACATCTGCCCTCAATCTTTCTCAGCATCAGGGTCTTTTCCAGTAGGTAATTTTCTTTACATCAGATAGCCAAAGTACTTGAGCTTCAGCTTCAGCATCAGACCTTCCAATGAATAGTCAGGGTTGATTTCCTTTAGGATGGACTGGTTTGATCTCCTTGCAGTCCAAGGGACTCCAAAGAGTCTTTTCCAGCATCACAATTCAAAAGCATCAATTCTTCATTGCTCAGTCTTCTTTATGGTCCAACTCTCACATCGATACATGACTACTGGAAAAACCATAGCTTTGACTATACAGAGCTTTGTTGGCAAAGTGATGTCTCTGCTTTGTAAAATGCTATCTAGGTATGTCACGGAGAAGGCGATGGCACCCCACTCCAGTACTCTTGCCTGGAAAATCCCATGGATGGAGGAGCCTGGTAGGCTGCAGTCCATGGGGTCGCTAAGAGTCGGACACGACTGAGCTACTTCACTTTCACTTTTCACTTTTATGTATTGGAGAAGGAAATGGCAACCCACTCCAGTGTTCTTGCCTGGAAAATCCCAGGGACGGAGGTGCCTGGTGGGCTGCAGTCTATAGGGTCACACAGAGTCGGAAACGACTGCAGCGACTTAGCAGCAGCAGATGTGTCATAGCTTTCCTGCCAAGGAGCACACATCTTTTACTTTCATGGCTCCAGTCACCATACACAGTGATTCTGGAGACTAAGAAAATAAAATTTGTCACTGTTCCCACATTTTTGCCTTCTATTTCCCTTGAAGTGAGGGGACTAGATGCCCTGATCTTAGTTTTTTGAATGTTGAATTCTAAGCCAGCTTTTCACTCTCCTCTTTCACCCTCATATTTAGTTCCTCTTCAGCACTCAGAGATCAGTTTTAATATCATTCTCTAATATAAAGAACCAAGAATCCTTGAAAAATGCCTAATTCTAAGAAGTGGGTCGAGAATATGCATGATAAGCTTGCAGTGTTGTGTAATGTAGTGCCAGAAAGTAAGGTAAATCTCATTTCTCTCCATCTCCACACAACACACACACACACACACACACACACACACACACAAAATAGAATATATCAGAGGGATTCAAGAGCAAACTGAAAGTTGAAATAATTTGAGCAACAAAAAATAAGATAGTAATGGATTAGAGCCTAAAGTGTAAAATACATATCCATGAGTCCATACTGACATAAATGATTGAAAAAATAAGTAAGTGATGAGAACAGAATAACCTCCATGCAGAAGAATTCCAAATAATCTATGTAGCTATTCTGCCCTTAGGAAGTCTGGAGCAAAATACCCTACTCCTCAAGTTGTGCTGAACAGAATGATTTCTTTCTAAAGAATACTGTATGGAAAGGGGGAAAAAGCATAACTTTACAGTGAAGAAGTTTGACAAAGACTATCTAAACCAATGGATCACAATAAACTTGGGAAAATTCTTAAAGAGATAGGAATACCAGACCACCTGACCTGCCTCTTAGGAAACCTGTATGCATGTCAGGAAGCAACAGTTAGAACTGGACATGGAACAACAGACTGGTTCCAAATAGGAAAAGGAGTACATCAAGGCTGTATATTATCACCTTGCTTATTTAACTTATATGCAGAGTACATCATGAGAAACCCTGGGCTGGAAGAAGCACAAGCTGGAATCAAGATTGTGGGGACAAATATCGATAACCTCACATATGCAGATGATACCACCCTTATGGCAGAAAGTGAAGGGGAACTAAAAAGCCTCTTGATGAAAGTGAAGAGGAGAGTGAAAAATTTGGCTTAAAGCTCAACATTCAGAAAACTAAGATCATGGCATCTGGTCCCATCACATCATGGGAAATAGATGGGGAAACAGTGGAAACAGTGTCAGACTTTATTTTGGGGGGCTCCAAAATCACTGCAGATGGTGACTGCAGCCATGAAATTAAAAGATGCTTACTCCCTTGGAAGGAAAGTTATGACCAAACTAGACAGCATATTAAAAAGCAGAGACATTACTTTGCCAGCAAAGGTCCGTCTAGTCAAGGCTGTGGTTTTTCCAGTAGTCATGTATGGATGTGAGAGTTTTACTGTGAAGAAAGTTAAGCACCGAAGAATTTGATGCTTTTGAAATGTGGTGTTGGAGAAGACTCTTGAGAGTCTCTTGGACTTCTAGGAGATCCAACCAGTCCATCCTAAAGGAGCTCAGTCCTGGGTGTTCATTGGAAGGACTGATGTTGAAGCTGAAACTCCAATACTTTGGCCACCTCATGCAAAGAGTTGACCCATTGGAAAAGACTCTGATGCTGGGAAGGATTGGGGGCAGGAGGAGAAGGGGACGACAGAGGATGAGATGGCTGGATGGCATCACCGACTTGATGGACATGAGTTTAGGTAAACTCCAGGAGTTGGTGATGGACAGGGAGGCCTCGCGTGCTGCGATTCATGGGGTTGCAAAGAGTCGGACATGACTGAGCAACTGAACTGAACTGAAACAAAAAAAGAGTTTTCTCCTTTTTTCTGCTTTATATGGTGTATCTCTGCTGCTCAGTTGCTCAGTCATGTCTGACTAGTTCTGACCCCCATGGACTGCAGCCCTCCAGGCTCCTCTGTCCATGGAACTTTCCAGGCAAAAATACTGGAGTGAGTTACCATTTACTACTCCAGGGGTCTTCCCAACTGAGGGACTGAACCTGTATCTCTGTGTCTCTTCCCTCTCTCGCATTGGCAGGGGATTGTTTACCACTGAACCACAGTGGGAAGCCCATCTACTTCTGAAAAGTGAAAGTGAAAGTGTTAGTCATTCAGTCATGTCTGACTCTTTGGACCCCCATGGACTATAGCCCACCAGGCTCCCCTGTCCATGGAATTAATTCTCCAGGAAGGAACACTGGAGTGAGTAGCCATTTGCTACTCCAGGGGATCTTCCTGACCCAGGGATTGAATACATGACTCTTACATATCATGCATTGCTGGCAAATTCTTTACCATCTGAGCCACCAGGGAAGACTCTATGTTTTTCTTATCACAAAACACAACACAGTTTGAAATTGTTGTCTATCTTCCCTGTGAGTGGACACCCATTGAATAGTGACCCATGACTCTTGTCTGGCAACTTCTTTGCATTTTCATCTGCATGTTTGCAGCAGTCACTGCAGATTGTATGCCCCTTTATTTGGCCATAGAGAGTTTCTCCAGTGGTAAGCATCTCATTCAAACAGATTGCAGAGTCTCCTCTCTGGAAATTTTGGAACTTAACAGAGAATATAGATACCTAGACTATCACATACAAGCTGGGAAACTGCTTATGTATACATTTTTCTGCTATGGGATCCTGGAAACATCACTCAGTTTGCAATAGAAAACTGCAAATGCAATAGATACAAAGAAAAGCAGGACTGAAAAAAATAGAGAAGGATTTTCCATTTCATAATACTAATCTAGGCTTTTGTTGCATTCTAAAGTTGCTACATCCTTGTCCTACATCCTGTGGAGAATCCCACTTTGTTGACAAAGTTCTCTCTCTCTCTCTTTTTTCAATCTTTAGCTAGTTCTAATTGAATTTATAATATTTGCAATCAAAGCAGTGTTTACATGCTCTAAAACACTGTAGACTTTCTGAAAGCAGAATTCTTTTATGTTTTGCTTGGTGCCCTAATCATAAAAGTTAAAACAGTTTCTGGTGAAAAATAACTCTCAAAAAGTACTTATTAACTATCTGTTTAATGAATAGATAATATCTGTCTTGTTTACCTTTAATAGTTTTATGTGTGATTTATTGTAATTCTTCCAATTAATTTTTATATCCTAGAATGACCCTCAATATTATACCTTGTTTTATGTCTCTAACACTTCTATTGTAGTGCACATCTGTTGATTGGGCCAGTCTAACATCGTTTTTCTATTTTGGTTAATAGACCTCTGATTCCCCACAGGAAATTCATTTTATCGAGTTTGTGTTATAATGACCTTGCTCTCTCCCTGCAAGTTGGCATTGGACACATTACTCAAGTCTTAGATAATTGGAGTATGCATTCCATATTGGACATAGCAATAAGTTCAAGAATGAGTTCAGGTCTGTGGTTGAGCCCATTAAGTCCTCCCTGATAGTTTTGTTGTAGAAACTAAGGGGTAAGAGTATATTTTTTTTTTTCAGAAGATACAAATTAAAGGCTGATGCGTAGATACTTTTGGTCCAAAATTTGGAGTGATAGAATGCTATGATATCACTAAAGGCCCTGGTTCCTGGTGTGATTCAGACCAGTGTCAGAGTTAATTGTGCCAATTAGTTCCCCTTGGGTCTTAGGGTGGATTGCATACAGCTTTATTATCTGAAGGAGTTCTGAAAATTACATGCATACCACACACACACACACTTCCATCACTAGTTCAACACATATGGCAATAATTCTCAGAGAATAGACATAATCTTTTATTAATAAAACTGCTTGGGAAGAGATTTGGTTGTGGAAATGTAGCTTTTAGAGCATGATTAGGTTTGTATAAAATGACAGGAAGATAACAACTGTTTTGAAATTAACAATTTATTATTTTAAGGAGTATACCTACAGACTCAGGGATAAGAATGCAATTGTATAAAGGGAAATGAGAGAATATGAGATCAGGAAAAGGGGAAAAGACTCAGCAAGATGGCAAAAGCCTGTGAATCTATGAACCTGGGAGAGGAAATCTTCAGTAAGAAATTCCCAGGGCAGTTATGATTTAGGGATTTTAAGAACAATAGCTAAATTTAAATTTTATATTGTATACTAGAAGAAGTTGCACTGTGAACTGTTATTATTTCTCCCAGCCATCTAAAAGTGACTTGTAAGCAAATAGCAAGGAAAAATATATTGAAAACATTACAGTTTAAAAATAATATATCAAAAATAATAATTTCAGTTCAGTTAAGTTACTCAGTCACGTCTGACTCTTTGTGACTCCACGGACTGCAGCACACTAGGCTTCCCTGTCCGTTACCAACTACCAGAGCTTACTCAAACTCATGTCCATTGAGTCGGTGATGTCATTCAACCATTTCATCCTCCATCATCCCCTTATCATTGTGCCTTCAATCTTTCCCAGCATCAGGGTCTTTTCAAATGAGTTAGTTCTTTGCATCAGGTGGCCAAAGTACTGGAGCTTCAGCATCAATCCTTCCAATGAATATTCAGGACTGATTTCCTTTAGGATTGACTGGTATGATATCCTTGCAGCCCAAGGGACTCTCAAGAGTCTTCTCCAACACCACAGTTCAAAAGCATCAATTCTTTGGCACTCAGCTTTCTGTATGGTCCAACTCTCACATCCATACATGACTACTGGAAAAACCATAGCTTTGACTAGATGGACCTTTGTTGGCAAAGTAATGTCTCTGCTTTTTAATATGCTGTCTAGGTTGGTCATAGCTTTTCTTCCAAGGAGCAAGTGTCTTTTAATTTCATGAGTACAGTCACCATCTGCAGTGATTCCAGAGCCTAAGAAAATAGTCTGTCACTGTTTCCATTGTTTCCCCATCTATTTGCCATGAAGTGATGGGACCAGATGCCATGATCTTAGTGTTCTGAATATTGAGTTTTAAGCCAGCTTAAATATTGGCAGATTTTAAAAGAAAATATTTATGATTTTAAGACTGAGATGGCCATGTTATGTTCCAAAATAAGCAAGAGATAGGAAACAAAATATTTTTAAATTGACATTTGAAAGTAAATTTCTTTAAGATAAGTGACATCATAAACAAATTTAAGGAAAAATAGAGCCATGTGGGAAGCCTTGCTGCTGCTGCTAAGACACTTCAGGCATGTCCCAACTCTGTGCGACCCCATAGACAGCAGCCCATCAGGCTCTGCTGTCCCTGGGATTCTCCAGGCAAGAATACTGGAGTGGGTTGCCATTTCCTTCTCCAGTGCATGAAAGGGAAAAGTGAAAGTGAAGTTGTTCAGTCGTGTCCGACTCTCAGCGACCCCACGGACTGTAGCCCACCAGGCTCCTCCGTCCATGGAATTTTCCAGGCAAGAGTACTGGAGTGGGGTGTGGGAAGCCCAGCATGTTACAAATAAAACTTGTGGCTCAGTGGGTGAAGAATCTGCCTGAAATGCAGGAGACACAGAAGACCTGGGTTTAATCCCTGGCCTGGGGTGATCCCCTGCAGGAGTGCATGGAAATCCACTCCAGTATTCTTGCCTGAAGAATTCCATGGACAGAGGAGCCTAGTGGGCTACAGTCCATTTACAAAGACTTGGACACAACTGAAGTGACTGAGCATACACAGCACATAGTAAACAAAGGAATTAGACCAGAATGTGCAAATTTTCCTATAGATTAATTTTTAGAAAAGGCATAGTATTCAAATTGGCAAAGGATATGAAGAGAAAAGTCACAGTCAAATATTTTCTTTTAACTAAAGGAAAATGAAAAACAGACTACATTTCCAACAATGGGAAAAGAACAATGATGGAAGTTAATTCATTCAAGGCCATTATGAAAAATTTCCTTACTGCCTGGCCAAATTGCCAAAAGTCAATGCACAGAATAATCAATTTGCCAAAGTTAATTTTTTTGATTCTAAAATTTGCAGCAATATGTATTACATGAGACTTTTCAAGCAATTGGACAGTTAACAATTTGTTTTTTCTTGACAGCATCTTAAGAAATGTCCAATTGTGCTTCATCAACTTGCAACTGCAGCAGAAGGAGTTAGGACACAGTGAGAGAGGATGCTGCCAAGGACCAAAAAAAGTCAGCAAACAAAACAGCCCAGACTGATGATACCAGCGATCTGGTGAGTAAAGGGCAGAGAGAATGTTTGAAGGACACATTTTCAGAATATTACTCAGCTTCTGAAAAATAGAACATTTTTAGATTTTAAATGTGTCAACTTGAATTTTGCAGAAATCTTTAAAAGATGATAAAATGTAAAAAGTAAATATTGCAAATTTTTTATTTGACAAATCAATCAGTTGGTAAAAGGTTTTCAATGAATTGGCTTTTGGTGGATTTGTTTAACAAAGTATGCCATATTCATAAGAATAACACATTATGGTTTAAAAGAATGAGGTAGATCACAGTGTGATATGATGAGTTATTTATTAAGTAAAACTCACATTGAACAAAGTGATACCTTTCTGCAGGTATAAAGAGTTGGGATGTAGTTTGTAATCATTATCATCATCATCTGGAGGTCCCTGGCAGAGAGGAGAGACTTTAGTCCCAGGTCTTAAAAGTAAAACTTGTTAATATATTACTCAGATAATTAAAGATGAATTCATTTTTTATTTATACACAACAAGAAATTTATATTTTCCATCCTTTGGGGGTTTTGGCTATGCTGAGGACATAGCCAATGTCTGAGGACATTGGCTAAGGACAATGACTGATAAGGTCCCAAACATCCCAAAGCAAGATGTTAGGGATGGGTTAAAGAGATAGCATATTACTCAATACTTTATAATGGCTTATAGCCATGCTAAGTTGCTTCAGCCATGCCCGACTTTGCAACTACAGACCCCTGGACTGTAGTCTGCCAGGCTCCTCTGTCCATGGAATTTTCCAGGCAGGAATACCGGAGTGGATTGCCATGTTCACCAAGGGATCTTCCTGACCCAGGGATTGAACCTACATCTCTTATATCTCCTGCATTGAGTGGATTTGTGTGTATGTATAACTGTATACCTGAAACTAACACAACATTGTAAATCAACTATAATCCAATAAAAATTAAAAAAATGAGAGAGGGAGAGCATAACAGGTTTTGTGGCCTTTGTCCCATACTTAGTACAAGCTATAGAAGGTTGAAAAAATTCAAGAAGTATTTAGCAAGATAATGTCTATAAATAAATTTTTTGTCCAAAATGGGAGTGATATGAACTCTCCCGCTCTGGGAATGAGCAATGGCTTCCCCTATACATAAAATAATACAAGTGAGGGGGCTCTTTGGAACAATCTACTGCCTTGGGAGTGTGATTCTTGATCAAAGAACCTATGAAAGTTTCCCAGGGAGGCTACTGTGATTGGCAGAAAAATCCTCCCTCTCCCAAAAGATGACTATGTGCTAAACTCTAGAAACTTACATGACAAAAGGAACTTTACAGGTGGTTTAAGGATCTTGAATGGAGAGATTATCCTGGAGAAATCACGAGGGTCCTTCTAAAAGAGAACTGAGAGTGTCAGAGTGAGAGAAGGAGATGTGACAGCAGAGAGATTGGAGTGATGTGCTTTGAAAATGGAGGAAGGGACCACAAGACAAGAAATGCAAGTAGCCTCTCAGGCTAGAAAAGGCAAGGAAATGGCTTCTCCATTGAACCTCCAGAAGATATGTAGCCCTGTTGACTTTTTTATTCAGGAAGCTGGCAACCTGAAGAGAAAGAGAACTCTTGTCCAAAAACCAATTCCCAAAATTCTGTTCAGTTTTAAAGGGAGAATCATTTGGGAAGGGTTCAGAGTCTTTGTTATCATCTACTGTGTGCAGATTGTCTTCTAATTGGTTGGTGGTAAGGTAGTAGGGCGGTGTTTCAAGAATTTTGTGTTCAGCCTGAAGTTATCATCCTCCACCTGAGTGAGGGTTTTAGTTCCTTCAGAAGAGCTCAAAGGTATTCCTTGAGGAGGAACCAGGACCCTGCTTTATTGCTTCATTATTGTTTCCTGATTGATCTTTTGTTTCTGCATTCCTTCCCTTCTCTCGTTAGCAATTGTTTGAATCTGTTCTTTGGAACGCAGAGAAGATTAAAGAGGCTGAATGAAGCCCAGTAACTACAAACAAAAACCAGAGTGTGTGGAAAGGATTTGTACCTGGAAGGGCCCCCACAGAATCCTGCTTAGTTTTGGTCTGAATGTTTGTGTTCCCACCACAAATTCATATGTTAAAAGCTAGTCCCCAACGTGGTGGTATTTGGACATTTAAAGGCACTAAAGTCGTAAATGGGATTGCTGCTGCTAAGTCACTTCAGTCGTGTCCAAATCTGTGCGACCCCATAGGCGGCAGCCCACCAGGCTCCGCCGTCTCTGAGATTCTCCAGGCAAGAACACTGGAGTGGGTGTAAATGGGATTAATGCCCTTATAAGAGTATCCCAAGAAAGGTCCCTTGTTCCTCCTGTGGGAGGATACTACAAGACATCTGCAACCCAGAAGAAATTCCTCAACTGAGGATGCTGGCACTTTGATCTTGGATTTCTAGCCTCTTGGATGTCTAGCCTCTTGAACTGTGAAAAATAAATTTCTATTGTTTATAAGCTACTTATTCTATGATACTTTTCTTATAGCCCAAACTGACAGGAAAGAAAAGAAAAAAAACAAACAAACAAGGAGGTGGAGAGAGGAGATCACACTCATTTCCTCCCTGCAGGTTCTCTAGTCTGTATCAGTCTTGATGTTACTGAACTCAGATTTGGCCACCTGCCACTCAAAAGATGATAACCGAGAGACAAGTATCAGTAGAAAGGAAAGATGCTTTAATCAGAAAAGCCAGTAATCTGCATAGAATGTGTCCTGAGAGTAGCTCCAAAGATTCTGCTCAGCAGTGGCAGTTTTTAAGGAGTTGACTAAAAAGATGCACAATGTGAGAGTTTCTAGTTAAGTTTTCTTTGAGGCAAAATGAGGATTGCAGCCCAGAAGACAGTGCCTCTGATAGTTCTGAGAGACTGCTCCAAAAAGGTAGTGGGGAGAGGCCAACATATAAGATTTTGGTGAAGGGGGAGTTCAGTGCAATCAAATGCTTACTTTACAAAAGGTTTTCTGCTAATCACAGGGAGCTGATGTCCCCATGAAGGGATTTCCTGCTTTTCTAGATATGAAGAGATGCAAATATTGGCATCATGAAATCAGTTCCTGAAAATATCTAACCATGTAAAGACCTGTTCCCTGGAGCATAGAGTGCCTAACTTGTGTGTGTGTTAGTCGTTCAGTCATGTCTGACTCTTTGTGACCCCATAGACTGTATCTCACCCGGCTCCTCTGTCAATGGAATTTTCCAGGCAAGAATACTGGAATGGGTTGCCATTCCCTTCTCCAGGAGCTCTTCCTGACCCAGGGATTGGACTCAGATCTCCCGCATTGTGGGCAAATTCTTTACCATCTGAGCCACCAGGGAAGCCTCTGAATGCCTCACTGTCCACCATAAATTTCCCTCAGGGGGTGTTAAAGGTCAGCAGCTGCAGCAACACAGGGTTCAATCTCCACAGAGACAGATGACAAATGCCCTTGTTGTTTAGTCCCTGGCAAATTATCTTGGCAAGTGACAATTCACAGTTGTCAAGCAAGTGCCAATTTATAGTTGACAGACAAGTGCCAATTTGTAGATAACAAAAGCAAATAAAAGAAGAGTGGAAAATCTCAGTGAACCATCAAGACAGGAAGTTGGGTTCTGCAACATTCTCCATTGTGTGCAGACTAACTGACTTTTCTTCAAATGTTATCTTGCCTGCAGGTATGCCTGCAAGATTGTTAATGGGGTTTTGAAGGCTAGAGAGTTAGTTATTCTTTAACTACTTAATTCTTCATTCTTCCTTCTTTTTTGTCAAGGGAAATAATCAACAGATTAGGCAATACATGGTGTACATTCAGGAAAGCATAAGTCAAGAGTTAGTTTAAATTACCAAAGAATCTCTTTACTATAAAGAGATTCTTGCAAGGTTAAAGTGGGTCACAAATGGGTAAGCAGGAGAGAGGAAAAAGAGCTGCTTTCATTGAGTTGAGGAAAAGCAGAAAATTTTAGTTTTTCTGGCTATAATGTCTAGTTCATTCAATATAGTGTTACATATACACACATACAGTTTGTTGGAGAATGAATTAAGAGGTAAGGGATAAAAGATTTTCACATTTTACTTTATAGAAGTAATTGTTTTAAAATTAGTTTAAATGTGTATTTAAAATAATTTTAATATATATATTATATATAATATATAAACTATATATGTTTAAATTATAGTATTTAAAGAATTATCTATTTAGATGTAGATACTGGTGACATGAAAGAAAAAGTGCTCTGTTTTCCATTTCAGTCACCATGGAGCAGATAAACCCACATGTCTTTATGAGGTGAGATATGACAGAGATCAATAATTAGTATAAGCAGGAAGTGAGTTATTTGTGTTTTTTTTTTAAATGGTAGAGTTCCTAATATTCCATGGTAATGAAGCAGAAATTTCTAGGCAGTCAGAGTAGAACTCTGAGACTTTTATTTTTTCAATAAACGTCTCATTCCATTAAAGCTATACCTTTTGTTCCAGTTTTCTGACTTTCAGAGGAATGCATCCTTGGTCTGGTAGATCATAAAACACCCAGATCAGGAAAGGACAACCATTAACTCATGGCCCTCTTATCTAAAAGAAAAACAACAGGTACACCATCAACTTTTAGCCCATATCTCATCTGTTGTGAAATGGCCAGGGGTCATAATATAGGGTTATTGGATGGTGACTCAATGTTTGGGGAGACTTAGAAACTGAGGATCAAAAGAAGCCATAAAGATGTCAAGTTACACTTTGTAACCTTTAAGTTCAGTTCAGTCGCTCAATTGTGTCCGACTCTTTGAGACCCCATGAATTGCAGCGCGCCAGGCCTCTCTGTCCATCACCAACTCCCGGAGTCTACCCAAACTCATGTCCATTGAGTCGGGGATGCCATCCAACCATCTCATCCTCTGTCGTCCCCTTCTCCTCCCGCCCCCAATCCCATCCAGCATTAGGGTCTTTTCCAATGAGTCAACTCTTCGCATGAGGTGGCCAAAGTATTGGAGTTTCAGCTTCAACATCAGTCCTTCCAATGAACACCCAGGATTGACTCCTTTAGGATGGATTGATTGGATCTCCTTGCAGTTCAAGGGACTCTCAAGAGTCTTCTCCAACACCATAGTTCAAAAGCATCAATTCTGTGAGGCTCAGCTTTCTTCACCGTCCAACTCTCACATCCATACATGACCACTGGAAAAACCATAGCCTTGACTAGATGGACTTTTGTTGGCAAAGTGATGTCTCTGCTTTTAAATATGCTATCTAGGTTGGCCATAACCTTCCTTCCAAGGAGTAAGTGTCTTTTAATTTCATGGCTGCAATCACCATCAGCAGTGATTTTGGAGCCCCCAAAAATAAAGTCTGACACTGTTTCCACTGTTTCCCCATCTATTTCCCATGACATGATGGGACCAGATGCCATGATCTTAGTTTTCTGAACGCTGAGCTTTAAGCCAACTTTTTCACTCTCCTCTTTCACCTTCATCAAGAGGCTCCTTAGTTCTTCTTCACTTTCTGCCATAAGGGTGGTGTCATCTGCATATCTGAGGTTATTGATATTTCTCCCAGCAATCTTGATTCCAGCTTGTGTTTCTTCCAGCCCAGCATTTCTCATGATGTACTCTGCATATAAGTTAAATAAGCAGGGTGACAATATACAGGCTTGACGGACTCCTTTTCCTATTTGGAACCAGTCTGTTGTTCCATGTCCAGTTCTAACTGTTGCTTCCTGACCTGCATACAGGTTTCTCAAGAGACAGGTCAGATGGTCTGGTATTCCCATCTCTTTCAGAATTTTCCACAGTTTATTGTGATCCACACAGTCAAAGGCTTTGGCATAGTCAGTAAAGCAGAAATAGATGTTTTTCTGGAACTCTCTTGCTTTTTTGATGATCCAGCGGATATTGGCAATTTGATCTCTGGTTCCTCTGCCTTTTCTAAAACCAGCTTGAACATCTGGAAGTTCACGGTTCACGTATTGCTGAAGCCTGGCTTGGAGAATTTTGAGCATTATTTTACTACTGTGTGAGATGAGTGCAATTGTGCGATAGTTTGAGCATTCCTTGGCATTGCCTTTCTTTGGGATTGGAACGAAAACTGACCTTTTCCAGTTCTGTGGCCACTGCTGAGTTTTCCAAATTTGCTGGCATATCGAGTGCAGCACTTTCACAGCATCACCTTTGAGGATTTGAAATAGCTCAACTGGAATTCCATCACCTCCCCTAGCTTTGTTCGTAGTGATGCTTTCCAAGGCCCACTTGACTTCGCATTCCAGGATGTCTGGCTCCAGGTGAGTGATCACACCATCGTGATTATCTGGGTCGTTAAGGTCTTTTTTGTACAGTTCTTCTGTGTATTCTTGCCACCTCTTCCCATCATCTTCTGCCTCTGTTAGGTCCGTACCATTTCCATCCCCTATCAAGCCCATCTTTGCATGAAATGTTCCCTTGGTATCTCTAATTTTCTTGAAGAGATCTCTAGTCTTTCCCAATCTGTTGTTTTCCTCTATTTGTTTGCACTGATCGCTGAGGAAGGCTTTCTTATCTCTCCTTGCTATTCTTTGGAACTCTGCATTCCGATGGGAATATCTTTCCTTTTCTCCTTTGCTTTTCACTTCTCTTCTCTTCCCAGCTATCTGTAAGACCTCCTCAGACAGCCATTTTGCTTTTTTGCATTTCTTTTCCATGGGGATTGTCTTGATCCCTGTCTGCTGTACAATTTCACGAACCTCCATCCATAGTTCATCAGGCACTCTGTCTATCAGATCTAGTCCCTTAAATCTATTTGTCACTTCTACTGTATACTCATAAGGGATTTGATCTAGGTCATACCTGAATGGACTAGTGGTTTTCCCTACTTGCTTCAATTTAAGTCCGAATTTGGCAACAAGGAGTTCATGATCTGAGCCACAGTCAGCTCCCGGTCTTGTTTTTGCTGACTCTATAGAGCTTCTCCATCTTTGGCTGCAAAGAATATAATCAATCTAATTTCAGTGTTGACCATCTGGTGATATCCATGTGTAGAGTCTTCTCTTGTGTTGTTGAAAGATGGTGTGTGCTATGACCAGTGCGTTCTCTTGGCAAAACTCTATTAGCCTTTGCCCTGCTTCATTCTGCACTCCAAGGCCAAATTTGCCTGTTACTCCAGGTGTTTCTTGACTTCCTACTTTTGCATTCCAGTCCGCTATAATGAAGAGGACATCTCTTTTGGGTCTTAGTTCTAGAAGATCTTGTAGGTCTTCATAGAACCGTTCAACTTCAGCTTCTTTGGCATTACTGGTCGGGGTATAGACTTGGATTACTCTGATATTGAATGGTTTGCCTTGGAAATGAACAAAAGTCATTCTATCATTTTTGAGATTGCATCCAAGTACTGCATTTCGGACTCTTTTGTTGAACATGATGGCTACTCCATTTCTTCTAAGGGATTCTTGCCCACAGTAGTAGATATAATGTTCATCTGAGTTAAATTCACCCATTCCAGTCCATTTAGTTTGCTGATTCCTAGAATGTCAACGTTCACTCTTGCCATCTCCTGTTTGACCACTTCCAATTTGCCTTGATTCATGGACCTAACATTCCAGGTTCCTATGCAATATTGTTCTTTACAGCATTGGGCTTTGCTTCTATCACCAGTCATATCCACAGCTGGGTATCGTTTTTGCTTTGGCTCCATCCCATCATTCTTTCTGGAGTTATTTCTCCACTGATTTCCAGTAGCATATTGGGCACTTACTGACCTGGGGAGTTCATCTTTCAGTGTCCTATCTTTTTGCCTTTTCATACTGTTCATGGGGTTCTCAAGGCAAGAATACTGAAGTGGTTTGCCATGCCCTCCTCCAGTGGACCACATTCTGTCAGACCTCTGCACCCTGACCCATCCGTCTTGGGTGGCCCCACACGGCATGGCTTAGTTGCATTGAGATAGACAAGGCTGTGGTCCGTGTGATCAGATTAGCTAGTTTTCTGTAATTTTAGTTTCAGTGTGTCTGCCCCCTGATGCCCTCTCGCAACACCTACCCTCTTGGTTTTCTCTTACCTTGGGCGTTGGTTATTTCTTCACGGCTGCTCCAGCAAAGTGCAGCCATTGCTCCTTACCTTGGAGAAGTGAACCCAAATACCTAAGTAGTCTGGACTGGACTTTTGTGTTTGAGAGGGCCCAGTACTGATCCTTTCAGACTGTCACACCCAGAGGTAGTTCAGCTATTTATCTTTTGAGTTTAGTTGCCCAACTCATGACTGATGCTCAATAAATGTTTATTCTTGTACTTTGTTATGACTGCCTCTCTTCCTATGATGAGATGTTAGGTAGAGAAGCCAGGCAAACAAATTCCATTGTGAGCCTGTCCTTTTAAAATCCCACCCTATAATGAAGTTTGCTTTAATCAAGGATTTTGAGGCCTATGCCATGGCTGATTTGTTCAAGCATTCATGAGGCCAAATAAGGTTACTGAATTCACTTTATGTGTGTTATTAAAGTTGTAAACACTTTCTAGCAAATAACTTTGAATCTAAAGGATAAAAACTTGGGATGAATATTATTAAAATGATTTTGTATGATGTAAAGAGAAGAACAGATTGGTTCCAAATCAGGAAACGAAAATGTCAAGGCTGTATATTGTCACCCTGCTTATTTAACTTATATGCTGAGTACATCATGAGAAATGCTGGGCTGGATGAAGCATAAGCTGGAATCAAGACTGTTGGGAAAAATAACAATAAGCTCAGATATGCAGATGACACCACCCTCATGGCAGAAAGCGAAGAACTAAAGAGCCTCTTGATGAAAGTGAAAGAGGAGAGTGAAAAAGTTGGCTTAAAACTCAACATTCAGAAAACTAAGGTCATGGCATCTGGTCCCATCACTTCATAGGAAATAGATGGGGAAACAATGGAAGCAGTGACAGACTTTATTTTTGGGCTCCAAAATCACTGCAGATGGTGACTGCAGCCATGAAATTAAAAGACACTTTCTCCTTGGAAGAAAAGTTATGACCAACCTCAGCATATTAAAAAGCAGAGACTTTACTTTGCTAACAAATGTCTGTCTAGCCAAAGCTTTGATTTTTCCAGTAGTCATGTATGGATGTGAGAGTTGGTCTATAAAGAAAGCTGAGCGCTGAAGAATTGATGCTTTTGAACCATGGTGTTGGAGAAGACTATTGAGAGTCCCTTGAACAACAGGGAGGTCCAACCAGTCCATCCTAAAGAAAATCAGTCCTGAATATTCCTCGGAAGGACTGATGCTTAAGCTGAATATCCAAAACTTTGGCTATCTGATGTGAAGAACTGACTCATTTGAAAAGACCCTGATGCGGGGAAAGATTGAAGGCGGGAGGAGAAGGGGACGACAGAGGATGAGATGGTTGGATGGCATCACCGACTCAATGGACATCAGTTTGAGTAAGCTCTGGGAGTTGGTGATGGACAGGGAAGCCTGGCGTTGTGCAGGCCATGGGGGCAAAGAGTTGGACACAGCTGAACTACTGAACTGAACTGAAAGAGAACAGATCAATGCTGATTAATTCTATCAGTTAAATGTGACTGATAATGTTTGTATATGATGCCTTGTGGTTATAATCTTGATAACATTTATAACTGCTAGGATTTTCCAGAAAAAACCTCTTCAGAGCTGAATGTCTTATCCTGCTAAATTCTTCTTATTTCAGTCACAGCCACGGTCCTTTGTTTGTGCACAAATGTAGAATATGACATCCTAGGGATATTCAGTAAAACCTGCAAAATTTCAATATTACAAAGGAATCTAGGACACCTGTATATTACAATGATATGAAAGCATGACTCCCCAAATCTAATTGCATCTTAATATAAGAAGGTGTCAATGAATTAAATTTTAACAACTAATTAATTAACATTATTTTAAAGCACATATGTTATGCCTTTTATATTTCTTAGAATGTTGATAATTGAGATATATGTTTTACCCTGAAGAAACTGACAGTGTGGGTGAGTAAGCAAAGTGAATTAAATAGAGAATTGTTCACCACAAAATATGTGATATTAGGTAGGGAAGTTAAGCATGTCTGGAATTATTAGACAGGGACAAATTTTTTTGATTGATTTATTGGCTGTGCTGGGTCTTCATTGCTGCACAGGCTTTTTTTTTTTTTTTCACTTGCAGCAAGAAGGGGCCACTTTCTAGTTGTGGTGCACGGGCTTCTCATTGCAGTGGCCTCTCGTTTCAGAGCACAGGCTCTAGGGCGCATGGGCTTCAGTAATTGTGGCACATGGACTTAGTTGCCCTTCGCATGTGGGATCCTCCCAGGCCAGGGATGGAGCCTGTCTCCTGTACTGGCAGGCAGATTCCTTACCACTGAGCCATCAGGGAATCCCTTGATGGGAATGTTTTAACTTGTTGTTTTGGGTTGAAATGAGAATAGAGAACATTAGAAAAGCGAAAGACTACCTTTTCCTCTTTTAGCTATCTTTTCTATAAAAGCAGAGGAACCAGAATGAAGAGTATTGTGGTGAAGACTCCGCTAACAAATTAATTATAAAAATGCCCTGTGAGATATATAATAGCATTGTGTTAAATAAATTAATAAACTAGAAAATGTGACAGTAATTTATATTTTGTCACATTTTGATACTAGTCATTTTTCTTTTCTAGAGAGTCAGTTTGAGGTTGAGGTTGGATATGTGATAGGCACTATGCTAGGTGAGAGGACACAAGAAAGGAAAAAGAAATAAACCCTTATCTCAAAGAATTCCTTTCCAGGGCCATTTCCTTATTTGGGGCCACTATCATCTTTCATTTGGTTTTCTAAACTAACTTCCCTAGTCTCTCTCCCTGTTCAATCAATCATCCACATGCTGTCAAGAATAGTTTTCTAAGCTACAAATCTAATTGAGTTATTGTTCTGCTTAAAATTCTTCAATGATTTCTCATCGCATGTTGGATAAAATCTAAGTTCTTTAAAATGACAAGAAGTTTCTTAACAGTTTGATTTTTTTTTTTTCTTGGCCATGAATTACTTACTGTTAACCAAATATAGTTTATTCTTTCATGACTCTGGGTCAAGGAGAGTGCCTTAAATATATTTCAGTGTAATATAAATGTTTTTTAATAAATTGGACTCACCTCCTAATTTATTCTTCCTTCTTTGGAAATGATGCATAAGTTGAGGCATTGTACTGTCAGATTTCACACTGTGGTAATTGGTAGTATGGATGTCAGGGTGATGTGTGTGATAGTGTAGGAAGTTGCCTGTCAGGCTGAGCATTTAAACTTTAGTTTGCCAGTAATGTGAAGCTGATGAAGGTTGGATTTTTATTCTACTATGTTCATTTCTAGTAATTTACTTAGAAAATTATTTCAGGGCTGAATTTTCAATTGAACCAATGTTAAAATGAAGATAGAGGAACAATTTGGAGCATATTGCAATAATCCAGTCATAAGAGACTATATATATCCTGTATTGAGGTGGGTTTATAAAAACTAACAACATAGCTTATGGTCATTTATCTGGGAATCTAAATATAGGAAGCATGCAAGTAATAAAATTATTCATAATATTGTACTACAACCAACCATAATGGTTTTCAAAAATATTGTAATAAGTGATTTGTCAATACAATGGTGCAATCTGATAGCTTCTACCAAAAAAACCAAAAAATTAGTCCAAGCTCCCAGAGATGATTGATCCATACAGTATAGATGGAAGAATCAAAACGTAATAAACAGACTAAAAAATACCTCTCTCAGATTATTTCTTGATGTGAAAATCTAATAAATTTAATGAAACAAAGCTATTTACTACTGAACAGGAGATATTTTAGTATCTCCACTCTACAAGAAAATGACAAAAGTTTAAAAAGGAAAGGCATCTAAAGAAAATTGCATTTATGCAAATGTTGTTTTATTAATTAATAGTCAAAGCACTGTGACAGAACATGAAAAAAATATTAATGTTGTACCATTCTGATTATTCTGGTGTAGTTTCTTTTGCCAAGAGTTGGGATGACTACATAAAATAAAAGTAGAAAAATGGAAATATTTTCCTGTAATTGTCAAAAATTGTGGCTTCATTATAGTTGAATTAAGTAAAAAATTAAAGAAGATTAAGTAAGATTCAATACAATAAGTATGAGGCAGTTTTCACTTTTCTAGGATAGTATCATACTTAACTTGCAGCTTAACTTTGCAGGTAAGTCAATCACTTTATGTTCTTAAACTTCTGGTTCCTATTTCCCTGTTTTTTCAGTATTTTTTCAAATACATAACCCTGTACTCAATTTAGGAATAAGTCATTTGGTTTATATTTGTGAGTCCCTGGGAGGTATTAACTTGGCTTTGTGGTTCTATGTTTATGACACAGAAACATCAATTGAGGAAAGAAGCTGACAGGACAGGAAAAAAAATTGAGACTAAAGGGTAAAGATGTGAAGAAACGGTAGATATGAGGAACTATTTGGTGAAGAAATATTTCATACATGAAATGTCAAGGGAGCTATGACATTATATTTACCTGTGGATAGCTTTGAGACATCTCTTGACATTTTTTGTTTTTTAATAACCTGTACTGCCTTGGGAAAATGTCCTATTATTTATATTATAGAGTTTTGGTATCACATCATATAAATGATGAACAGGCCAAGTAAAATGAACTTTTCTAGGAAAAACAACTCAATATTCTATCAATCTTTATTAATAAAGTGCCCATTATTTGAAGGGATAGTAATGTCAAACCTGACCTTGCTAGCACAAATTTGTTACAGTGCCAGCCACTGTGTAGATCACAGGCTCAGGGTCATCAAATGAAGGCTTATGTTCTTAGACTAGAGAGCTGTGTAGTCATTCTATTTATCATGAAGGTCCATTTATTATTTCACTTTCAAAAAATGAAATAATAATCCACAAATCTGATTTTTCCTCCTATGCAACCCATCTTCCATTCAAGTACTAACCTTGCCAGACCTTGCTTATCTTCTGAAATCAGACGAGATTGGGCTCATTCAGGATGGAACACCTGTAGACTCATGCAACTCATCTCTAAAGAATAAAAAGAGCTGTTATTAATAGAGATTTCTCAATTATTAAGAATTTTCATTAAATTATTGTTCTAATAAAATATGTAAGTTCTATTTAATTTAACTTACATTTATATTTTAATACACAGAAGAGAGTGGTTTACCTGCAACCATATCCTGTGTATTTTATTAGATACTTAGAGAAGGAAATAGCAACCCACTCCAGTACTCTTGCCTGGAAAATTCCATGGACAGAGGAGCATAGTAGGCTACAGTCCATGGGATCACAAAGAGTCAGACATGACTGAGCAATTTCACTTATTAGACATTATGTAAAACAATTCTTAATTAACGCTATGTGCTGCTCTGTGAAAAAATTAATTATCATAATAGGATTCTGTTTTATGATTTAAGTATGGATAGATTCCTATTTCAAATACTCATAGGTGAAGAGATAGTATGTAACAGATTTCAGAGCTTATCAAAAATCAATCAAATATGACCAACCTAGACAGCATATTAAAAAGCAGAGACATTACTTTGCCAACAAAGGTATGTCTAGTCAAGGCTATGGTTTTTCCAGTAGTCATGTATGGATGTGAGAGTTGGACTGTGAAGAAAGCTGAGTGCTGAAGAATTGATGCTTTTGAACCATGGTGTTGGAGAAGACTCTTGAGAGTCCCTTGGACTGCAAGGAGATCCAACCAGTCCATCCTAAAGGAGATCAGTCCTGGGTGTTAACTGGAAGGACTGATGTTGAAGCTGAAACTAATACTTTGGGCACCTCATGTGAACAGGTGACTCATTGGAAAAGACCCTAATGCTGGGAAGGATTGGGGGCAGGAGGAGAAGGGGGCGACAGAGGATGAGATGGCTGGATCGCATCACCGACTCGATGGACATGAGTTTGTGTAAACTCCGGGAGTTGGTGATGGACAAGGAGGCCTGGCATGCTGCGATTCATGGGGTCGCAAAGACAGACACAACTGAGTGACTGAACTGAACTGATCACCACACATAGTTACAATTATTTTTCTTGTCATGAGAGTTTTAAAATCTAATCTCTTAGCAACTTTCAAATGTACAATACAGTATTATTAACTATAGTTACTGCACTGTACATTGCATCCCCAGGATTGTTTGTGTATTCTTTAATTTCTCCTTTACTTACTATAGATCTATGTAGCTATCTTATAGGACAAGATCTCTTGTTATTCTTACCTCTGACTATTCTTGGTCTTATGAATTGCCATATAAATTTAGAAAGAACTGGTCACTTTTGACAAAATCCTGTATTTTTCATAGAATTCCCTGAATCTGTGGATCAGTATAGGAAGAACTGACATTTTTTCATTGATGAATTTTCCAGTCCATTAAACGGTTATAGCCTTCCTTTAGGAGCACTCCATTTAATTGTGCCTCAATTATGTTTTCTAGTTTTCTTCTTCATGTTCTTGCACGTATTTTGTTAGGTTTGTTCTTAAATATTGGATTTTGTGGGTTTTATAAAAGATATTTTATTTAAAATTTCATTTCCTAATTCTTTTAGCTAGTATATAGAAATGAAGATTTTTAATACTGAGTTTATGCTTTATTAGTTTAATAATTTTACCTGCAGACACTTTTGGATTTTTCTTCTTAGATAATGGTATAACATATAACTCTTAGTTTTGTGGCTCAATACAGGAGATCCAGGTTCGATCCCTGGGTGGGGAAGATCCTCTGGAGAAGGAAATGACAACTCACTCCAGTATTCTTGCCTGAAGAATTCCATGGACTGAGGAGCCCGGTGGGCTATAGTCCATGGGGTTGCAAAGAATTGGACACAACTAAGTGACTAACACTTCCACTTTTTTCCAATTATTGCATTTAATTTTTCCCCTACCTTTTGTCATTTTTAGGACTTCCAAGTACGAAGTTGCATAAAGAGATAATAAGAGTATCCATCTTTTGTTCCTATTGTCAAAGACAAAACTTTCAACATGTCACCAATGCGTATGATGATATTTATCTTTATTTTATTGAATTATCCTTTTATAGTAGATTATAAAAATCACCTTGCATAACTACTAATAGTTGCTAAAAATTCTTTTATTAAGAATGAATAGGGAGTTTTATTAAATGTATTTTATTTTGCATCAGTTGAGATGACCAAACTGAGTTAATGTAATAATTGCATTGATATTTAAATCCTTAATCAATCTTACATCCCTAAGATAAAACCTGGTTATACTTTTTGTTAGTATTCTTTTTAGTACTTTTAAAAATCTGGGATCCTGAATGAGAGTTGCATGTATTTTTCTATTTTCATACTGAAACAGAATTTGATATCAATGGCAGTATTTGCTATCTGCCCTGGAGAAGAAAATGGCTACCCACTCCAGTAGTCTTGCCAAGAGTATCCCATGCCCTGAGGAGCTTGGCGGGCTACAGTCCACTGGGTAGTAAAGAGTCAGACAGGATTGAGCAGCTAAGACTTTCACTTTCAAGGCTTGTGCAGTGTGGTGATGTTTCTTTTTCTTTCATTTGAAAGGTATTGTTATGATTAGCATTCCTTTTAAAAGTTTTCCATAATTCATTGATGATGTCATTAAATTTTGGAGTTCTTTTTCTAAGAAAAAAGCACTGTATTTTCTTTTTACTTAGTTTTTTGGCCACACTGTTCAGCATATAAGATCTCAGTTCCCGCACCAAAGACCGAAACCTGGCCACTGCAATGAAAAGTCCAGAATCCTAACCATCAGGCCACCAGGGAACTCCTTTTATTTTCTCAAAATTTATGTTATTACTCATGTTTTCCTTTTTTGTTATTGTTTGACAGTTCACCAGTTTTTAATTTTTTCTTCTGGATTTAGGGATGGAAAGTAGGCAATGGATGAAATTGATGAGGAACATACCAATATTTGCAGTAATATAAATAATGTCCTATTTTCGATATTGGGTGATGAATTTTACATATGGAAAACACCTATTTGTACAACAAAATATGAAATAATTCAGAAATTTTTAAAAATCATGTGATAGTAAATCTATCATTCAAATTCAAGGAAAATACTGCTCATGCTTTGTTTTTTTGTCCTTCTGCATTTAGATGTATTTAACATAAAAATTCTACTTGCTGACATTTTAGGTTACTGTATTGAGATTTTTTTTGATAGTACAGCTCCTTTCCTTCTACTTTCTTTTTTATTTTGTCTGGTTCTGCCTGAAATGAACTGCTGGAATATAAATTGATGGCGAATGTGTTTCACTCTACAATGGCAGAAGCTATCAGTCTTCATTATATCAAATAGCCTCTACTATCCTGTCATCTGTCTTTTTCAAGTGGACATCAGTTAACCAAGACACAGATATACTATAAGGCCACTGATAATGTTTGTCATCAATTGATTTATGGTTTTAAATAGATGAAGTATACCTTAAAAACTAACCATTGATTTAAATAAATCAGATCTGCCTGTGAGCTTATAAAAATACAGTAAATATCTACACATTAAATTCTGTGTGACTAGGCCATTACAGTGCTGTCTGGATGTACTATTCCTCTAAATTAAATGACTAAGCTCATACTCTTCAGTTTCCTGAATTCATTTTCAAAGCTATTTCATTTTTTGTTCAAATACCTAAAAATGGAAGCATCTATCTGCTTGAACTAAACTTAATATTTAAACAGATTCAGCTTGAGTAATATCTACCTGTAACTCAGGATTTAACTCTTTAATCAGTCCAGGTTTGCAAGTAGAATTTTGGGGAGATACTGTGTTTATATAAAATCATTTTCTTCTGTATTAAAAAAAATGATCAGTTCAGTGTGTTCAATAGCAAGGAAAAGTGAGTAGTTTATGATAGCTTAATGCAGATTCAAATTCTGATAGAAATATGAAGAATTCCCTCAGTGAAATGTTGGAAAATATACCATATCGTAACTCTAAGAGGCCAGGAAGTTCAAATGAATTGTTTGAGCTTGAATGGAGTTATTATGCAAAGATAAGGATCATAAAAGCCTTAAAGATTTCTCCTTATAATTATATCCATATATTGCATTCCCTTTTTATTATAATGAAATATTTTAAGCATGATAAAAATATCACACTAAATAGATTCCCAAGTGCCCACCTTATAGCTAAAATAATAATGCAACTATAATTAAAACCTCCTTTATCAGTTCTGTTCAGTTCAGTCGCTCAGTCGTGTCTGGCTCTTTGCAACTCCATCAACTGCAGCACGCCAGGCCTCCCTATCCATCACTAAACTCCCAGAGTTTACCAAAACTCATGTCCATTGAGTTGGTGATGCCATCCAACCATCTCATCCTCTGTCATCCCCTTCTCCTCCTGCCCTCAGTCTTTCCTAGCATCAGGGTCTTTTCAAATGAGTCAGCTCTTCGCATCAGGTGGCCAAAATATTGGAGTTTCAGCTTCAATATCATACCTTCCAATGAACACCCAGGACTGATCTCCTTTAGGATGGACTGCTTGGATCTCCTTGCAGTCCAAAGGACTCTCAAGAGTCTTCTCCAACGCCACAATTCAAAAGCACCAATTCTTCGGTGCTCAACCTCCTTTATACTATTTCTAGATTCCATTCTCCTTTCTCCTATAGTTTATGGAGGTATAGAAATTTAAAGTTTATCACTATCCCATATTTAAAGTTTATCATGCCCATGAATATTTTGGATTTTTGGTATGTTTTGAGCTTTTATATAAAAGTACCATTCTGTACTTAAATTGTATCAATATACTTTTTATTTATTTAATTTATTTATTTTAATTGGAGGATAATTACAGTATTGTGATGTATTTTTCCATACATCGACATGAATCAGCCACAGGCATACCTATGTCCCCCACCACCCTGAAACTCCCTCCCATCTCCCTCCCCACCCTATCCCTATGAGTTGTCCCAGAGCACTGGTTTTGGATGCCCTTTTTCATGCATTGAACTTGCACTGTTCATCTATTTTACATTTGGTAATGTACATGTTTCAATTATTATATTTTTGAATTTTATTTATGTTGATGCTATTTTCCCTACTTCATTAATTTCATTATACATCTGTTATTCTCTTGATAAATTGCTAAGTGTTTCACTTTCTCATTACAAAAACTCAGCAATATATATGCTTGTACATGCCCCATTGGTCTTAAAAAGTTGAAGTATAAAAGAATAGAAGTGGCAAGGTAGAAGAGAATATAAGAAAATATCCAAATGTATCACAAATGTAAGGATATTGTTTCAAGTAACTTTTATTTTTCTTCTAAAAACTGTGTACACAGGATTGTAATACAATTATTTTTTACTGTGGGTAATGGTAACATTGTTTTTAAAGTACTGCTCTAATATATGTGAATATATATTCATATATATGTGTTTATATATTATGTAATTATATTAACATATATTTCATATATTCATATATATAATAAAAATATAAATATCACAAATATATGTGAATACATACTGAATTCCTAGATAGTAGGCACTGGCATCTTTAATATAATGGATGTTCCAAATTCCATTCCAGAATGGTAGAGTCTGTTAAATTCCACCAGCAATGAGGAAGTTTTGTTGCTCCATATTCTCTTGATGCTTATCAGGCTTTTGATAGTTTCTCACTTTAATCTGGATTGTCCTTACAGATGATGGGGCCAGATTATCTGTTCAAATTCCTGTTAATTTTATTTTCCGTTTCAGTGGCCTTCCCATCCATAGTTTTTGCTACCTGTCTCTATTTTTCTTAACTATTTGAAATTTGTTTTCTCATTATTATATGTGGGAGTTCTTTATATATCCTTGATCCTTGTCCTTCTGATGTCCATGGGATTTTCCAGGCAAGAATACTGGAGTGAGTTGCCATTTCCTTCTCCAGGGGACCTTCCCAAACCACAGATCAAACTGGCATCTCCTGCATTGGCAGTTGTGTTCTTTACTACTGAATCACCAGAGAATGAATAGATATTGATACATTATCATCTGCTGTAACCCATCTTTTATTCCGATTTCCTTCATTTTTACCTAATCTCATTTTTCTATTCCATGATTCAATCAAAACTGGTAGATTACATTCAGTAGCTATATCTCCTTAGGCTCCTCCTCAGATTCTCATATTTTTCTTGTTTTTGATAACCTTGAGAGTTTTGAGGGGTATTGGTGAAGTATTTTGTAGACTCTCTAATGAAAGACTGAGAGTAATAGTGAATGACATTATGCATTAGGCAAAATCCATAGAATTTTACAACACAAAGTATATTTTAATACATACAAAAAATGTAAAAAGCATTTAAGAGATTGAGGGAACCCAGGATGAGTGTAGAATGTGACAAGAGAATCTAACTGTATTACAAGTGTATGAAGCAAGCTAACAGAAGAGGATGGGGAGAAGATACTGAACTAAGTAATTTTGAAACTGAGAATTGTCCATAAGAATAAATATAAAAGGAAGACTATACAAAGACACTAGTTAATAAAGTTGTATATCACAATGGTACATTTAATAATTTGGAACTACTATGTATATATTGAATCAAACAAATAGATAATGGATGGTGAGAGCCAGATTTTTCATTGATGGAGTAGGAGGTTACAGATAAGAAAGGGGAGGTTAGAATTATCCATAATCCATATGGTAATAGATTAATGTTAGAGGAATCAGCATGAACTACTATTTAGATTAATATAGATACAGATGGCTAAGTTGGGAAATATTCATAGATATATGTGTATATACATATATAAACACACACACACATATTTCCATGCTCTATCAACTAGGAGAACCTAGAAGCAATGATATACTAGTTACAACGAGTAGATGTGTTGTGGTTGCTGTTCAGTAGCTAAGTCATGTCCAATTCTTTGCGACCCCATGGACTGCAGCACACCAGGCTCCCCTGCCACTATCTCGTGGAGTTTGTTCAAATCCATGTCCATTGAGTCAGTGATGCTATCTAACCATCTCATCCTCTGCCGCCCTCTTCTCCTTCTGCCCTCAATCTTTCTCAGCATCAGGGTCTTTTCCAGTAAGTAATTTTCTTTACATCAGATGGCCAAGTACTTCAGCTTCAGCTTCAGCATCAGTCCTTCCAATGAATATTCAGGGCTGATTTCCTTTAGGATTGACTGGTTTGATCTCCATGCAGTCCAATGGACTCTCAAGAGTCTTTTCCAGCACCACAATTCAAAAGCATCAATTCTACAGTGCTCAGTCTTCTTTATGGCCCAACTCTCACATCGATACATGACTACTGGAAAAACCATAGCTTTGACTATACAGAGCTTTGTTGGCAAAGTGATGTCTCTGCTTTTTAATGTTTTGTCTAGGTGTGTCATAGCTTTCCTGCCAAGGAGCAAGCATCTTTTACTTTCATGGCTCCAGTCACCATCCACAGTGATTTTGGAGACTAAGAAAATAAAATTTGTCAGTGTTCCCACATTTTTGCCTTCTATTTCCCTTAAAGTGAGGGGACCAGATGCCATGATCTTAGTTTTTTGAATGTTGAATTTTAAGCCAGCTTTTCATTCTCCTCTTTCATCCTCATCTTTAGTTCCTCTTCAGCACTCACAGATCAGTTTTAATATCACTCTCTCACATAAAGAAGCAGGTATCCTTGAAAAATTACTAATTCTAAGAAGTGGGTCAAGAATATGCATGATGAGCTTGCAGTGTTGTGTAATATAGTGCCAGAAAGTAGGGTAAATCTCATTTCTCTCCATCTCCACACAACACACACACAAACACACACAAATAGAATATTTCAAAGAGGTTCAAGAGCAAACAAAAAGTTGAAATATCCAAAGTTGAAATAATTTGAGCAACAAAAAATAAGGTAGTAATGGATTAGAGCCTAAAGTGTAAAATAAATATCCATGAGTCCATACTGACATAAATGATTAAAAAAATAAGTAAGTGATGAGAACAGAAATATCCTCCATGCAGAAGAATTCCAAATAATCTATGTAGCTATTCTGCCCTTAAGAAGTCTGGAGCAAAATTCCCTACTCCTCAAGTTGTGCTGAACAGAATGATTTCTTTCTAAAGATTACTGTATAGAATGGGGAAAAAAGCATAACTTTACAGTGAAGAAACTTGACAAAGACTATCTCAACCAAGAGATCAAATCAACATCAATGGTAATAAGTCATGACTCTTATTCTTAGAAAGACCAATTTGAATCCTGATGAAAAGATACATAGGATAAAGTCCTGAATAGAGGAGTTTCTGCCCTCATGGAGTTTAAGGCCAGGCACAGAAGAAATCATTTGTTCTGAGATGAATTTTCTATTATGCTTTCATTTGTATTTCATCAAACTAACTTCTCCTACAGCTGTCTAGCAGCACCATCAGCATGTGAAACTATTGGTTTATGGCCAATTACTGAATATGGTCACCTACTAGAAAACTGAAGGTTAGTGTAAAAGCTCAGTGAAAAGCATGTTTTAATCTTAATTTATTTTATATATCACAGGATTCAGCTCTTGAGGTAAAACAGAGTTTTATTACTCTTATTATAATGCCTAGTTAAAAGCTAAAAGATAAAAGCCGATGATGCTTGCTAATATTTTCTACTTTTTTAACACATGTAAAGGCTTCCCTGATAGTTCAGTTGGTAAAGAAATCGCCTGCAGTGCAGGAGACCCCAGTTCCATTTCTGTGTCGGGAAGATCTTCTGGAGAAGGGATAGGCTACCCACTCCAGTATTCTTGGGCTTTCCTGTGGCTCAGCTGGTAAAGAATCCACCTGCAATGCAGGAGGCCTAGGTTCAATAGCTGGGTTGGGAAGATCCCCTGGAGAAGGGAAAGGCTACCCACTTCAGTATTCTGGCCTGGAGAATTCCATGGACTGTATAGTCCATGGGGGTTACAAAGAGTCAGACACAACTGAGTGACTTTCACTTTCACTTTCAAAGGTTGATTCTAAATTACATGAAATAGTGTTATTAGTGTGTTGTCCATTGGAATAGAGTTACATACATGACTTTCAGAATTACTTTAGTAATATATATGGTGACTTTAAACTAGCTTATTCCTAGTCTCATGATTAATGTACTTTGTGACCAACAGATCATGGTCATGAATGGTGAATTGAGATTTTGGTGATGTCTATGGCCATTGCAAGAGAAAAGTCAGAAGTCACAGATGGGAATTCATACCAAGATATGATTTTAATAACAACAAATGAAACAAGTTAGTCATAGATACAGAGGTAAAATTATGACACAATGATTCTCATTATTCCCAAAGGACATTTAAAAATAATAACTGTAGCAATTGCTTTCTTCTTTTTTGATAAATGTTGTTAATAATACTTTGTATTTGCAGTTTGTAAACGTTTTCAAGTGTAATTCAAGGATTAACTCTGACACTTTTAAATGTAGGAATATCTGAGGCATAAATTAGAGTAAAATAATGGGAATAATTTTATGAAAGAGAGATATCCAATTCACTAATTTTGACTGTCTAAACTGGATTACTGCAGTGTAATACATGAGAGATTTTTGTGAGCATAGTAAATTAAAAAGACTAAACCACTACATTATCAAAGTCTTATTGAACAAAAGTGGTATTTGACTTCAATTTCAACTGCTTTTCAGTGGAATAAAGTAAATTGCTCAAAAATTTAAAAATAAATTGGAACGATAATTGCAACGTAAAAGATAAGAGAACATGTTGGTAACTTAAAAGTTTTAAGGTAGTTGAAAAAGTAGAAGTTTAAATCTGATAAAATGGAAGATTTAAATGGAGGTTTTGAAATGAAAGACATACTTCCCTTTTCATTAGAGTACAGTTCTTTTTCTTACTTTATCGTGACCAAGCTTAGTACAAATGATACAAGTGCAAGATTTTTTCCCCAAACTTATTACAAGTGATGCAAATGCAAGATTTATTTTTTCCTTCAGCATGTGTATGACTATTACTGATAGAGGAGTTTTATTTGTTCTCTTTGTTGTAACAGCGTAGTGGTGCTTTACCTTACTTGAAGAAACCTCAATCTGATTCTTCAAAAATGCTCAGTAAACGAAAATACCTACACTAAATTTTATTTCACCTTTGAGAACTTTCCTTAGATATCTTCACTTTTGATTTTCCTTAAATATTTCTAGTAATTTGAGAAGGATACACCACAAATCAATTCTTAAAATAATGTTCTTTAGTGTCTCTTATTTGTGAATCTCAACATTTCTATGATAGACTGTTATCACAGATTCATAACATGACTGTAATTTAGCAAGTCACAGGCAAGAAACATGTAGTACATTTTTATTTAATATATTAAATTATATTTTAATTTGTTAAAATTAGACAGGATTATAACATGAATTCTTAGTGGTTACATAGGCTTGCCAATATGACTTCTTTTGTGATTACTAGTGTACTGATTTTTTTCATCCTATGAGAAAGAGAATTGCTGATATGAACTAGGAAGTTTGGTTGAATGATATTTTCATTGTTTTGACTTCATATTGAGCTGTTTAAGAGTCATCTTGAATTAATAAATTGTACCTTATTCCAGGATGAAAGCCCTCTTTCTTTAAGATAACATTGCAGATGTATCACCTTTTTGTCACCCCAATGCTGATTTGCAAACAGCACAGGAGTGCAGTAACTCTAGGTATCTATATGTTTACTGACTCGTTGGACATGAGTTTGAGCAAGCTCTGGGAGTTGGTGATGGACAGGGAAGCCTGGTGTGCTGCAGTCCATGGTGTTGCAAACAGTCAGACATGACTGAGCGACTGAACTGAACTGAACTGATATGTTTTCATAGACATAGAGACAAGAAACATTATCCATAGGGAGCCAAACAGACTCCTTTCCAGTGGTCCTAAGAGTGCTGGTTGTACTGAGCCTCTCTGGTATAGGACTGGTGAGACAGTCTGAATGAGCCTCAATGCTCATTTAGGCAGCTATTTATTGACAAATTGACTTCCACTAGACCTTGAACCTCAGAATACACTCACTTTAACATATCTGCAAAATAAATGACACACACACAGACACCATGGCAATTTCAAGGCTGACCATAAGGGTCAAAAAGTGGGTGATGCCCCAATTCCTGGAAATCCCTCCCCCTTTCCCAAATAGCTGGAATACCCCTCCCACTCATAGCCTGTGAAATTACTCACCTCTATAAAAACTGACAACCCCATGCCCTGTGTGCCACTCTTGCCTTCTGAGATGGCCCACACTCTGTCTGTGGAGTGCATTTCTCTCTAAGTAAATATACTCCTTACCTATCGCTTTGTCTTTGACTGAATTCTTTCTGTGATGAGACATCAAGAACCTGAATTTCATTAAGTCCTGAGACTAGGTGCCTGATCTCAGTTAGACTGTGGGTTCGAGTCCCAATCTGAGTTACATGATTCCAGTTCTGCTAATAATATAGTAAACATTACAATAATACTGAATATTTTTTATTGAATGCACTTTTCATAGGATAATACGGTGTTATGCATTTTTAAAGAATCATCTTCCTTAATCACCATAGAAATCCCAGGAGGTGGGTACTATTAGAGTGTTTACTTTGAAGGGTTTCAGAACAAACTTCCTCAAAATTATTTTGAGATAAAGGTAAGCAAGACCCTGTGGATTCAAGAGAAACTTTTGCCCCTCCCTTAACTACTTGTTGTTTTTGTTTAGTCATTAAGTCCTCTCTGACTCATTTAAATTGGACTTTCCCAGAGTAACAATTATTACCATAGATAAATTTTATCTGCATTGTCCATCTGTATGGCAAAGAAAACATCTAGTTACCCAACATCTGCTATTCTCCTTATTGTCTTATAAATTACCCTCCTGTCCTTGGAAGCCTTAGGCCCCTATCCCATTTCTTAACTCAAGATGTCATATATATGTCATTTAATTTTCTGTCTTTGAACTTTTCATGCAAGTGGAGTCTTTGACCCTCTCATATATGTAGAGTTCCCATATATACAAAATAAAATTTTATTTTTCCCATTAATCTGTTTTATGTCAATTTAATTCTTAGACCATCCAGAAGAAACTGAGGGTAAAGGAATGAAAGTATTTTTTTTTCTTTTCCCTCCCACAACATATGAAAACTTAAAACACAGAAAGCTTAAGTAAATTGCCTCAAGTCACCCAGCAGAGGAAGTGTCATGCATAGAACTTGAATCATGTGTCTTTGTTGTATGTAATATTGTGATTTATAATAAGAAATATGACTTTGGTCTCTGTTCCATTTCTAACCTTGAGCTTCTAAAACACTTGAAACTTCCTAAGAGGTGAGAGAGATGAAGTAGTATTTTTAATATAATGAGGTGACTTTTGAAATGCCCTCAAGCCACCTAAGGCTGAGTGCTGGTTGCCGGAGGAACCAACCCTGTGATTGAAGCTTTGGAACTTTCAGTCCTTCCCCTCAACCTCTGAGGAGGAATAGGGGCTAAAGGTTGAACTGATCACCACTGGACAATGACTTCATCAATCATGCTGTGTAATGAAGCCTTTGTGTTGTGTTCAGCCACTCAGTTGTGTCCAACTCTTTCAGAACCCATGGACTGTAGCCCACCAGAATCCTCTGTCCATGGGATTTTCCAGGCAAGAATACTGGAGTGAGTTGCCATTTCCTCCTCCAGGGCATCTTCCCAACCCAGGGATCAAACCCTTATCTCTTGCATTGCAGGCAGATTCTTTTACTGCTGAGGCATCAAGGAAGCCCCATTCCTGATTAAATCCTTTATAATACACTGGCAATTTAGTGGGTAAATAAGTTTCCATGTTCTCTGAGCTACTCATAAACAAAAAGAATAAAGAATCTTGTTCATTGTTCAGTTATAAGAAAGGTTAAAATGCAGCTCACTGCTGAGCTCACTGACAGAGAACCCTGAGAAGAGTTTCAAGAGTCAAGATTCTTGATTCTTCCCATACATAAATAAGCAGTAAAATTATTAATTTGAGATATCTGAATTCTGTGATTAGCAGTAATCTTTTACAAGAGTATGCTCGACTACATGTATTTCCCAGCCAAAAAAAAATATTTTATAAACACACACACTGGCTCTTGGCACTTACCCTACCTCTTTGGAGCAATATAGCAATTCCTCAGAGCTATCTGAGAGGCTATCTCCTGGGCTATAGTCCTAGTAGATTCTGAATAAAAATAAACTCATTTTTTTTAAGTATAAATTCTCTAGCAAAATAATCAAATCCAAAGAGGGGTCATGGGAATCTGATTTACAAATAGTTGGTCAGAGTACAGGTAACAATTCGCACTTGGGATTGGCATCCTGTGTGAAAGTGGATTGTTGGAAACTCCAATTTGTAGCACATGGGAAAAAGCAATGGTCACAACCTGGGCTTTGTTGACCTGTAATTAATAAACTGCCTGATGTTTCTCTAGAAAAGATGGGTTTGTTATTCAGGATCAGTGGAAACTGCAATTTAGGATCTGCAACTACGGTCTGCAACCACTGTGAGCAACCTGCAAATCACCACAGGGCAAGGGAAGGAAAAGACTTTCATAGAGAGGAAAAGAAATTAGGAGGGCTATTGTAAACAAAGAGTCCATGGCTTTTTGTTGGCCAACTCATTGCCAGGAAAGAAGAGGAGTCTTTCTCCATCCTCTCGGGCTCTCCTATCCTCACCGTCTGTGAGAACTCTCCTTTCTGGTCTCCCATCTCTAACTGTTTCTGTTTATTAATTTTATGGCATGTAATTGGCATCTGAAGTAGAAGGCAGTTTAGTAGGACTGAACTCTTTACCTGTGGAATCTGATGCTATCTTTGGGTAGATAATGTCAGAATTGAATTGAATTGTAGGAAGCCCAGGTGATGTCTGGAGCATTGCTTGAAACCTCCCTCTCCACCATGAACTAGAACTGAGTACAGAACCCAAATACTGGACTATTCTGAAATTTGGTTTTAGGTTGAGTTGCTGTGCTTTAAAATGTCTTAGGTTATTTTAAAATGTGTGAAATACAAATTATGTTACTTTTAGGGCTAAGTAGTCTCCCTGCCATCAGTGAACTGTAGTGAAAAGTAATGTGATTTCAAAGCCAGTAAGGACAAATACTATGGGCAGCACACAGAGTTACAATGTGCACTTGCTTTTTCCTTCCACTTCTTTAAAAAGCATTTTTTTAATACCAAATATTACAGAGACCATGAAGTCAAGATTGCAAGCACATGATTGCACTCATCTCACATGCTAGCAAAAAAACGCTCAAAATTCTCCAAGTGAGGCTTCAACAGTACATGAACCATGAACTTCCAAACGTTCAAGCTGGAATTAGAAAAGGCAGAGGAACCAGAGATCAAATTGCGAACATCCATTGGATCATAGAAAAAGCAAGAGAATTCCAGAAAAACATCTACTTCTGTTTTATTTATTACACCAAAGCCTTTGACTTTGTTCAGTTCAGTTCAGTCGCTCAGTCATGTCTGACACTTTGCGACCCCATGAATTGCAGCACACCAGGCCTCTCTGTCCATCACCAACTCCCGGAGTCCACCCAAACCCATGTCCATCGAATCGGTGATACCATCCAACCATCTCATCCTGTCGTCTCCTTCTCCTCCTGCCCCTAATCCTACCCAGCATCAGGGTCTTTTCCAATGAGTCAACCCTTTGCATGAGGTGGCCAAAGTATTGGAGTTTCAGCCTCAACATCAGTCCTTCCAATGAACACCCAGGACTGATCTCTTTTAGGATGGATTGACTGGATCTCCTTGCAGTCCAAGGGACTCTCAAGAGTCTTCTCCAACACCACAGTTCAAAAGCATCAATTCTTCAGCGCTCAGCTTTCTTCACCATCCAACTCTCACATCCATACATGACCACTGGAAAAACCATAGCCTTGACCAGATGGACTTTTGTTGGCAAAGTAATGTCTCTGTTTTTAAATATGCTATCTAGGTTGGCCATAACCTTCCTTCCAAGGAGTAAGTGTCTTTTAATTTCATGGCTGCAATCACCATCTGCAGTGATTTTGGAGCCCCAAAAATAAAGTCTGACACTGTTTCCACTGTTTCCCCATCTATTTCCCATGAAGTGATGGGACCAGATGCCATGATCTTAGTTTTCTGAACGTTGAGTTTTAGCTAACTTTTTCACTCTCCTCTTTCACTTTCATCAAGAGGCTCTTTAGCTCTTCTTCACTTTCTGCCATAAGGGTGGTGTCATCCGCATATCTGAGGTTATTGATATTTCTCCCGGCAATCTTGATTCCAACAAAAGAGTCCGAAAGGCAGTACTTGGATGCAATCTCAAAAATGATAGAATGATCTCTGTTCGTTTCCAAGGCAAACCATTCAATATCACAGTAATCCAAGTCTATGCCCCGACCAGTAATGCTGAAGAAGCTGAAGTTGAACAGTTCTATGAAGACCTACAAGACCTTCTAGAACTAACACCCAAAAAGGGCACACCCAAGGGGAGGAGAAAAAACATTTAAAAAGAGGAGCCAGAATTATGATTCTGGCTTGTGATTCTTTTGGGTCGGCCCACCCTCATGCCTTGAAGATGTATATTTCTTTGCTTGCCAAATAAAACTGAGCTGTAACTGAGCTGTAACACTGGTTCACCACTTCAAATGTTTGCTGCAGTGAGACAGAACTGAGGAAATTACACACTCCCCCAGTAGAACTAAAGGGCCTCTTGATGAAAGTGAAAGAGGAGAGTGAAAAAGTTGGCTTAAAACTCAACATTCAGAAAACCAATATCATGGCATATGGTCCCATCACTTCATGGGAAATAGATGGGGAAACAGTGGAAACAGTGACAGACTTTGTTTTTTTGGGCTCCAAAATCACTGCAGATGGTGATTGCAGCCAGGAATTTAAAAGATGCTTGATCCTTGGAATAAAAGCTATGACCAACCTAGACAGCATGTTAAAAATCAGAGACATTGATTTGCCAACAAAGATCAGTCTAGTCAAGGCTATAGTTTTTCCAGTAGTCATGTATGGATGTGAGAGTTGGACTGTGAAGAAAGCTGAGCACTGAAGAACTGATGCTTTTGAACTGTGGTATTGGAAAAGACTCTTGAGAGTCCCTTGGACAGCAAGGAGATCCAACCAGTCCATCCTAAAGGAAATCAGTCCTGAATATTCTTTGGAAAGACTGATGTTGAAGCTGAAATTCCAATCCTTTGGCCTCCTGAGTTGAAGAACTGACTCATTTGAAAGATTGAAGCCAGGAGGAGAAAGGGATGACAGAGGATGAGGTGGTTGGATGGCATCACCGACTTGATGAACATGAGTTTGAGCAAGCTCCAGGAGTTGGTGATGGACAAGGGAAGCCAGATGTGCTGCAGTCTATGGGGTCGCAAAGAGTCAGACACGACTGAGTGACTGAACTGAACTGAAGTCAAAATACAAAGACAAGTTGACTTACTTGAAGATTTGTGTTGAAGGAAAATTGAAATTGATATGACAATTAATGAAATATGTAATCTGTAATTCATCTATCTTCCTCTAAATTCTAGAAATACTATTTACACTCATTTTATCAGCATTCAGAAGTCTCAAAGGACTCCAAACTTAACCTAAGACATTAAAAATGGCTTCATTAAACATGAAATACAAGGACACATACACATTTTTTCCTCATCAGTGATTTCAGACAATAATAGTAAAGGTGAATTTTTCTAATCATTGACTGAAAAGTAGAGAATTAGAACTACATTTCTCTTTTCTCATCCATTTCCTTTTTTATATTTTTTTCTTTTTTTTTTAAGTGTTGTCCTTCACTTCTCTTCTTATCTTCTTTTTCCTTGCCTCTGGTCCTTAGAATGCAGATGTTGAGAGTTGTATTTTCATGAGTTTGAGAGATATGCCAGCATAACTGAAATATTTCTAGCTTGTGTTGTTGTTTTATGCTGTTTGAATAAGAGGAGATAAAAGTGTGTCTTAATAGTTTTGCAAGTTTTTTTATGATTCTCTGAACTTCAGAAAGACCTATCTGGTTTATAGGCTAGAAAGAATTAGTATAATATGTTGCTTAAGAACACAGATATTAGAGTAAGATCAGATTTTTAAATCTGGATGTTCCATTTCCTAGACATGTGAATCTGTTATCGAGTCAATTGCCTCAGCTGTAATAACAGAGACAGTGCTACTCCAAAGGGATGTTATAATTATTAAATTGAGTGATGTGTACCATTTGTCTCATTTCATGCTTCTGGAAAAAACCATTATTTCTGTTTTTCTTACCTAATGCAAATCCAGTGAGTATGGGACTCAAATTTAAGTAGGCTTAGTTATTTATATTTTTTTCTTTTGTGAGAAAAAAAATGTTTCTATATATCTTGAAAAGTCAACTGAAATATGTTAATGATTAGAGTAATATATCACTGATCAATTTTTATTGTTTTTGTTTTACAAAAGAGTCTCTTCAGTGTTTTAAAGCCTAGTTTCATTTAAAAATGAAACAGTTTCAACAACTGTATGGACCTTTTGCAACCCTTAAGTTACATTCATTTTTTCTTGTCAGCAGGGATTTTTCCTCCAGACTAGTGCATGCTTCTTTGCCCAGTGTATGGATTGACTGATTGTAGTTTTGCCCCCTGTGGAGCTGGAAATTGGGAGACCAGTTGTAGTATATAATTAGTGTGGCTCAAGCAAGCATCATCTGTGTTGTTCATGAGTTTAATTTCCATATCTGAAATATATCCCTCTGAGCTAAAACTCACTTTAATTTTAAACATTCTACAAATGTTACTGAAATGTTTTTCATATTGCATGCTTTTCTGACTTCTTAAACAGAGGATTCATAGATATAGAATTACGTTTTTTAATAACTCTAGCCATACAGTATTATGAATCATCTGGTAGCTACTGAAGAATATTACATAGTTTTGTTAGACTTCCTCTATAAACTTCTTTTTAATTTTTTGTTATTGGAGGATAATTGCTTTACAATATTTTGCTAGTTTTTGTCATATATCAACATGAATCAGTCACAGGTGTACACATGTCCCCTCCCTCTTGAAAGTCCATCCCATCTCCCACCCCATCCCATCCCTCTAGGTTGTCAGAGAGAACTAGGTTGAACTCCCTGTGTCATAGAGCAAATTCCCAGTGAGTATCTATTTTATATATGTTAGTGTATATGTTTCCATGCTATTCTTTCTATTCATCCCACCTCTCCTTCCCCCACTATGTCCATAAATCTGTTCTCTATGTCTAAATCTCCATTTTTGTGCCGATTCACTCAGTTGGGTCCAACTCTTTGCAACCCCATGGACTGAAGCCCACCAGGCTCCTCTGTCCATGGGGATTCTACAGGCAAGAATACTGGAGTGGGTTGCCATGTCTTACTCCAAGGGATCTTCCTAACCCAGGGATTGAACCCACATTGTAAGCGGATTCTTTACCATCTGATTATCTACGAGGGTAGCCATTTGCTACCCTGCAAATAGGTTCATCAGTGCCATCTTTCTAGATTCCATACACATACGTTAATATACAGTATTTGTCTTTATCTTCCTACCTTAACTTCACTCTGTACAATAGGCTGTAGGTTCACCCACCTCTTTAGGACTGACTCAAATGAGTTCTTTTTTATAGCTGAGTAATATTCTATTGTATCTATGTATCACAACTTCTGTTTCCGTTCATCTATTGATGAATGTCTCTGTGTCAAATTTCCCTTTTTCATAAGGACAGAAGTCATATTGGACAGTGCCCATCTTAATGACCTTAATTTAACATGATTACCTCTAAAAGATCTTATTTTTAAATAAGATCACATTTTGAAGTGTTGTGAGCTAGACCTCAACATATCATTTTGGGAGACACTATTCAACCCATAATACTTCATGATATGACAGAGGAAAATGAAAACTATTTATAATTCATTGACCATAAAATTGAGATGATCTGAGAAGAAACAGAATTTGATCATGTGTGGTTTTGATTTCAGTAGATAATACTCCTCAGTTCAGTTCAGTTCAGTCGCTCTGTCGTGTCCGACTCTTTGCGACCCCATGAATTGCAGCACGCCACGCCTCTCTGTCCATCACCAACTCCCGGAGTCTACACAAACCCATGTCCATCAAGTCGGTGATGCCATCCAACCATCTCATCCTCTGTCGTCCCCTTCTCCTCCCGCCCCCAATCCTACCCAGCATTAGGGTCTTTTCCAATGAGTCAACCCTTCACATGAGGTGGCCAAAGTATTGAAGTTTCAGCTTCAACATCAGACCTTCCAATGAACATCCAGGATTGATCTCTTTTAGGATGGATTGATTGGATCTCTTTGCAGTCCAAGGGACTCTCAAGAGTCTTCTCCAACACCACAGTTCAAAAGCATCAATTCTTAAGCACTCAGCTTTCTTCACCGTCCAACTCTCACATCCATACATGACCACTGAAAAAACCATAGCCTTGACTAGACGGACTTTTGTTGGCAAAGTAATGTCTCTGCTTTTAAATATGCTATCTAGGTTGGCCATAACCTTCCTTCCAAGGAGTAAGTGTCTTTTAATTTCATGGCTGCGGTCACCATCAGCAGTGATTCTGGAGCCCCAAAAAATAAAGTCTGACACTGTTTCCACTGTTTCCCCATCTATTTCCCATGAAGTGATGGGACCAGATGCCATGATCTTAGTTTCTGAACGATGAGCTTTAAGCCAACTTTTTCACTGTCCTCTTTCACCTTCATCAAGAGGCTCTTGAGTTCTTCTTCACTTTCTGCCATAAGGGTGGTGTCATCCGCATATCTGAGGTTATTGATATTTCTCCCGGCAATCTTGATTCCAGCTTGTTTTTCTTCCAGCCCAGCGTTTCTCATGATGTACTCTGCATAGAAGTTAAATAAGCAGGGTGACAATATACAGCCTTGACGTACTCCTTTTCCTATTTGGAACCAGTCTGTTGTTCCATGTCCAGTTCTAACTGTTGCTTCCTGACCTGCATACAGGTTTCTCAAGAGACAGGTCAGATGGTCTGGTATTCCCATCTCTTTCAGAATTTTCCACAGTTTATTGTGATCCACACAGTCAAAGGCTTTAGCATAGTCAATAAAGCAGAAATAGATGTTCTGGAACGCTGTTGCTTTTTCGATGATCCAGCGGATATTGGCAATTTGATCTCTGGTTCTTCTGCCTTTTCTAAAACCAGCTTGAACATCTGGAAGTTCACGGTTCATGTATTGCTGAAGCATGGCTTGGAGAATTTTGAGCATCACTTTACTAGCATGTGAGATGAGTGCATCCTACACCCTCATAAAGAAGCACCCTCACATGCTAATAATACTATGAGGAGAAAAATGAATTGTAGTTGAGGCAAAACAACATGCTATGGGAAGATATGAAGAAGTTTAAAAATATTTAAGTCAAAGACCCAGGATGAAGCTAGAAGGAAAAGAATTTTGCAAGTTCAAAATTATTAACAGCTTATGGGGTAAGATCTTCCAGCCAATTGCTGTCCTAGTATTTTTCTCTGTGATATTGATAAGTGAATCAGTCAGAATTTTCTAGTTTTAGCTGTCAATATTGTTTCTTGGAGATAGAAAAGTGGCCTAAATTCATTCTTCTGATGCCTGAGTAAGTGGTCATGGGATCTTAACAGCAGTAAAATTTTGGCTTAGATTTTTCTCCCTGGCCTCTCATGGTTAATCAGGTTTGCCTGACCTGTCGAGCATAAGGGGTATTCAACAGAACTTCAGTTCAGTAGAACAGAGATTCAGTAGAACATCTGTTGGTGAACCAGATAAAAATAAATTACAACTCAGAAACAAATATTTTTAACATTCTATGTAAAATAATATCTTATATTTTAACATCAGAGGCACTGATTCTATTTATTAAAATTACAAAATAAATAAGGGTCATAAAAGTATCTGGCAAATGAGTGAATGCCACAGGTAAAAAGGCACAAATAAATAGTAGAAAATTTATCTTCTTATAAATTTGATTTACTCTCTTGTAGAAGACTAAGTTCTAGTCTCCAATATATTGGTCTATATTGTTAGAAACTAAAGAAATTGGTAGCCAGTCATACTAAAAAAAAAGTTTTTATATTTACTGGGTGAATAATTTTAGGGTTATCAAAACAGAGAATTTTGTAAGAAAATATATCTTTACCAAACTCCAAAGGTTAAATAGCACTTTCAGCTTAAAATAATTACTGTTTCTTCTTTTCTGGATCTTTTTTCTCCTATCCCATCCCACTTGCAAATATTTTTAGTGTTAACAATTGAAGTCACTACATCAAAAATATGTATTATTGAAACAATAATGACTGAAAGGAAATTTGATACATCAAAATACATCCAAATTTATTTTAAAATAACCTTTTATAGAGGCATAACTTGTTCAGACACATTTAACAGAAAATATTGCCTCCTGAAAGAAAACTTGAAAAGATTCATTTTAAAATGAACTCTATTTCAAATATTATTCAATGTTTTTTAATGAAACCCTTTGAATTATAGAAATAACCTTCTAATAATAGCAATAATATGCATGAACGAGACACTATAATTTCTTTCCAAACATCTTAATTTGTTTTCATATGCTCCAGAGTTGACACTAGATATATTCAAAATAGAATATAGATCTTAAGGAACTAGAACTGAGCAATAATGTCCTGGAACACAGCATCTGTTACTTGTAGGTCATTGCAAAAACTGTGGGTTAGTTGCTCAGTCATGTCTGACTCCATAGACTGTAGTCCACTGGGCTTCTCTATTGATGGAATTCTCTAGGCAAGAATACTGGAGTGGGTAGCCATTCCCTTCTCCAAGAAATCTTCCAAACCCAGGGATTGAACACAGGTCTTCTGCACTGTAGGATTTTTTACCATCTGAGCCACCAGGGAAACCCATAGGTCACTGCAAGGTCACAGCTATAATTAAAAATAATAAAAATAATAATGAAATCTCAGGTTTGACCCTACATATTTTTCAATCTGCTTTTGGATTTTTCATTTTGGTTGAGCTTCTTTGCTCTCACACCTGTACCTGACCTTCTTCACATCCTCCTGACCATCCATACTAGTCTGTACCTCTTTTCTCCTGCTGAGAGACTTTGGATTTCTGCTTCAGCTTTAAAATATAGCCAGATCTTCTACAGAATCTCCCATGGCAACAGACTTAGCCTGAATCAAAGATATTTAATTTTCCAGACAATTTTGTACTTTGAGAATGAAGACATTTAAATCCACAAACATTCTGTCCTTTTTCTCAAGTGTATTGTCCATGAATAGTTAAGATGCATTGCTCATTAATTTCTTTGTAGTCCAACAATTTACAACAGTTACTTCCAAATTTCTGGATCAATGCTTTTGCTTTTTCTCTTTCCTACAACTCTTCAGCATCATCATAAAATCATGGCATGGAGAATTTAGTTAGAAGTTGTCAACCCTAGATTGAGTTTGGAATGACCTAGGAAACTAAAAAAAGTTTCTGAGATCTGCTGTCACTCCCATAAATGTCATATATTTGGTTCTATATGGACTTTGACATCAATACTTTTAAACAATCCCAGTTGAGTCTAATGTTCAGATGGAGTGGATGAACCCTGAAGTCAATAATTTCCACAATCCACAGAAAAATGTGAACTCTTCTCCCAGTCTTTGGATATTGTAAACTCTATCCTTGAAGCAAGATTGATAACTAAAAAGTTATAAATTGGAACCAGAAATAAAGTTTTGTTTGTGGTTTGTACTTAAGGCATTTATAAATAAAAATAATAAGAAGATAAAATTTTCTTCCTTGTTTACTATGAAGAAATATTGCTGAAGAATCCTATATTTTATTTTTCTGCTCTCCCTGTATCTTTTTTTGTAAGAATTTTAGTATTTAATCAAGCCATCCAGAGCCAGGTCATTTATCCAGATGATGTCCTCTGGCACAGTTTTATATTTTAAAAACATAGGCCCCGCCCATAATATATTGGACTTATTTCATTATATAATAGAGGCTTCTGGCTGTTATAAAATGTGTGAATAGTATCTTTTAAAAAATTTTTACAATTTCCAATCAGTTGTTCATGTGTAGAAAAGTGTTTATCTTGTACCAAGTCATTTTACTCAATAATTCTAAACTTTCAGTTAGCTCTATTTTATTCCTTGTAAGGTAATATTATAAAATGATAATTTTGCACCCTCTTCCAATTATTCCTACCCAATATTCGTATCTCCTATTCCTCTTTTTATTTATTTATTTTTTTTGAATTGTCTAGGACTGTAGTATCATTTAAAATACTTCTGGTGATAGTGAATGTATACTCTTTGTAGCTATTCATTTGGTCTGTTTTTCAATCAGTGACTTGATTTTTAACATTAAATGTACAAAATTCCCCAAAGTACCCACTTTAGTTCAGAGGAAACTGACCCAACTGCAGCTTCAAAGCTAAATTTTATTGGTCAAGAGTAATTGCTCACACTTGCCATTAATGCTTGGTCCAATAATTCAGGTTTAAGTAGTTCATCCTAAAACATTACTCTTAGCCAAAGTGTAGGATAGAAATTGAGCATATTTACTAATTTGGGGACAATAGACATAGATAGTGACTTGCTAGAAGAGTCTGGGCATGAAGTTTCTTCTCCCTTAAAAGCAACCCACGAAAGAGATACATTTTTTTTTCTTTCTTTTGGACATCTAGAATGGGAGTGAGTTACCTGAAAAAAATACCATAGTATTTCTATTTTTTCACCATGAGAAGTATGGAGTCTGAGAGTGAAGCAAAGGCATCATATATGAGTCAATTATAGAAAAATAGTGAAAGAACTCCTGGATCAAGCTAATTTTGAAGTTTGACTTACATTTTGGCCTTCTAGGCTATAAGTCCATAACTTTCCTTATCATTTAAATAAGTTTAATTTTTATTTTGTTATTTGCACTTGAAAATATCATAGATGATATTTGAATATATGTGTCTAGAGTCTGGTTTTAATGAGGATGTTTTTACATTTTTTTGATAAGTTTCTGGTACAATTTGATGGTGTTAAGTAATTTTTTTCTACTCCTAGCTTGATAAGGAATATTATTAGCTACACAGTTTAACTTTTACAAATATTTTTCATAATCTAAATGACCAGGTGGATATTCTTCTTTATTATGCTAATTCAATGAATAGCTTTAAAAGATGGCCAATGTTGAGAATATCTTGGATTTCTCAAGTAAAGCTTACTTGATCACGATACTATTCTTAAATCTGATTTGCTCATGATATATTATACTTTTTGTATATTTAGACACATTATTTAAGAAGAAGTTTTAAAAAATCAAAGACCAGGATAAAATTCAAAATCTGCTAAAGGGAAAGATAAAATCACTCTCAAAGAAACAAAAATCAGATTGATGCCAAACTTCTTAACATCAGCCCTGGAAGCATTCAGGCTTCCCAGGTGGCTCAGTGGTAAAGAATCCATCTGCCAATGTGGGAGACACAGGAGCTGCTGCTGCTGCTGCTAAGTCGCTTCAGTCGTGTCCGACTCTGTGCGACCCCATAGACGACAGCTCATCAGGCTCCCCCGTCCCTGGGATTCTCCGGGCAAGAACACTGGAGTGGGTTGCCATTTCCTTCTTCAATGCATGAAAGTGAAAAGTGAAAGTGAAGTCGCTCAGTCGTGTCCGACTCTTAGCGACCCCATGGACTGCAGCCTATATCAGGCTCCTCCATCCATGGGATTTTCCAGGCAAGAGTACTGGAGTGGGGTGCCATTGCCTTCTCCACACAGGAGACATGAGTTCAATTCCTGGGTTGGGAAGATCCTCTGAAAGAGGAAATGGCAACCCACTCCAGTATTCTTGCCTGGAAAATCCCATGGAGAGAGGAGCCTGGTGAGCTATAGTCCATTGTCAGGGGACGTTTAGCTTTAATGGATCTAATCCCTTAAAACTGAACGTCCCCTGACAGTCCATGAAGTTGCAGAGTCAGACATGGCTGATAATGCACATGGTATGTTCCTGGTGAAGAAATAAAATCAATATGCAATAAAAAAAAAAAAGCCAAAATATCATATCCTTTCATAACATTTTGGTAGAAATAAATGAGCTCAAAACTCAACAGTTTAAAAAGATTCTAAAGAACTTGAAAACATATTTACTAATACTTTATTAGAATACAAAAGTTGATTTAGAAGCTTAAAGACCATGGGTAATTATTTTCCAGAGTAGTCATGGTATATCATATGGCTCTTTTTTTGGTAGTATATTGTATCACATTCACTTTTTAATATATACATATCTGTTTACCAATATGAAAAGTATTTTTATTTTGAGAAGGGCATATGTTTACCTGTGTACTTTTTGAATTAAGCTGGTAGTCTTTTCCTACACTTTCATAGTCATTTCATGTTCAATGACAAAAAAGAGGTAAATAAAGCACTTTACCATTTGTGATGGTGGAGTTGCTAAATTGTGTCCAACTCTTGTGACCTCATGGGCTGTAGCCTGCCAAGTTCCTCTGTCCACGAGGTTCTCCAGTCAAGAATACTGGAGTGGGTTGCCATTTCCTTCTCCAGGGGATCTTCTTGACCCAGGAATCAAACCTAGGTCTTTTGCATTGCAGACAGACTTTTTACCTACTGAGCTGTGAGAGATGCCACTTTAAGCATCTTAAAGTACTTTTAGGAAAGAAGAATTCTTTTCTAATACATTGATCTTTATCTTCCTGTCATATATTTTGTTATGAGTTCTCTGTCCTTCAATATACATGTAATGTGTTAAAGTAAAAAATGTTCACCAGCGTTTGTTATGGATTATATTATAGTTTAAATATGTTATAGGTTTAATACTTTATGTATATAAAATATATGTTTTATACACATATAATGTACATACACATATAATTTCTATTACATGACTAAATATAAAGAGAGTTGTATTAACACTTTTATTTAAGAATCCAGATAGGCTGGATTGTGAATGTCTTTCTTGAGCAGGTGACATTTGAGCAGATAATTTAATAAATTGAGGGCATGAGCAATACTACATATATTTATGATATGAGCAATACTGTCATAAATATATATATATACATATATATGTATGTTTATATATATGTATATACTGAACTTGGTGCTAATCTCTTTGTTTACTAGAGTTCCAGCTCCATGAAGGCAGATTTTACTTGTTGTTTTCACTATTGTATACCCACTGTCTAACAAAGTACATAGTTAAAGGTACTCAGTAAATAGTTAAAGGTACTCAGTAAATAGCTGGTGAATAAGAAAATAAATAAGTGAAATAAATACTGTCTAACTCAATCCTCGGGATAATAACAATATTATAATTGGATAGGAGATACAGATTTTCTAATACAAAAATTAAGTGTTGAAATGAACACTGATGTTAAAAATTCAAATGTAGTTTACTGGAAAAATTTTGAAGAAGTAATAATGCTTCCAGATGCAGCTATACACCAAATAATCTCTTCCTTGACTGTTTTTTTTTTGTTTTTTGGTTGCACTGAGTCTTTCTTGCTGTGTGCATGCTTTCTCTATTTACAGCAAGTGGGGGCTACTCTTAGTTACGGTGCACAGGGCTTCTCATTGGGGTGGTTTCTCTTCTTGCATAGCACAGGCTCTAGAGCACAGGTGTCAGTAGTTGTGGTGCATGGGCTTAGTTGCTCTTCAGCATGTGGAATCTTCCTGGACCAGAGATGGAACCCATCTCCCCCACATTGGCAGGGGGATTCCTATCCACTGTACCATCAGGGAAGTCCTCTTCCTTGACTCTTGATGTAATGCCATTGATTTTTCCTCTCTGTGTCCTCCTTCACACCCTGTGGACTTGGAAGCCACTGTTGTGGCATGAATATGGCTGGTCTAAAGATGCTTAGGATCAGTCTAACTCTGAAGACAATAAACAAGAAACAGTAAAACTTTGCTGTCTGCCTGCCATGTCCCAGAGGGGCACATATATTGAGAATGAGAAAAGGGAATAATCATCAGCTATACAAAATTAGCCTTCTTTAGTTTTGAGAGATATTTTTAATCCTTTATTAATAGATTTCCAGTAGAAGAGTCACACTGGTAGTTCCCAGATTCTGCTTTTCTAATGGGACTAATAGCTACAAGAGCCACAGGAAGAACAAAGCATTTGGAAATTAATTCTTTAGACATTCCCCAAAGTTGATTGTTTGTGTAGAACACAAGTGACAAACAAAGGCAGCTTTTGCTTTAGTATCCAAATAACAATAACCCTACTCCACCTTCACACATCATAAATGCTAGAATTCAGTTCCTTTTCCAATCTCTAGAGTTTAGTTATAAGTTTCACAAATGATTCCTGGTAGGGGTTCCTCACCCCCTATTCTGATCCACACCTCTGGACCTCTACTTAACAGAATTTACTGAAGTTTAAGGATAATATAAGTGAATCCCAATGCCGAAAAGGAAAAAAGTAAATAAATATTAGATGTTCCTGATTCCAGTATCTGTTGGCCACATCTGTTATTAAGTAGAGTTTTCCTTACTGGTTTTCTGCTTTGCTCCCATATTACTGCATCTCACTTTTATTACTGGACCTCACCAAATGAGAATCCTTTTCCTTATGCTATCTAGCCAATGATTTGGTGACACAAATTCCGTGGTTCCAGAGCTGAAGGACAGGAAAGCCTGGCGTACTGCAGTCCATGAGGTCGCAAAGAGTTGGACACGACTGTGCCACTGAACAGCAACAATGACATGTCTACTCATTATTTATCATTGCTAGTACAAGAGCTTCACAGAAAAAGCACTAAAATCACTTATCATTGTAATCTTATGTAATGTGGGTACATCTTTGGCCATATTTGAAGACATTATTTTGCATTTCTGTACCAGGCTCAATTAGTTGTTAACTTAACCCTTCCCCCTCACTGCTTATTCCTCCCTGATTTTGTTTGGGGCAGCAATATGCCTAACAAAATATAATTGGTTACTGTCATTCACAAATTGTGTGTATATAAATATCAAGTGACTATATAATGATCCAAACCTTTGCCCTTATTCGCACTGGCTCCCAGGCATCTAGAGTGCAGGAGATCCATTCTCCAACTCTTTCCCTTCCCTGAGAAAAGCTGGAATCCATCTGTTATATTCTGAGCTAAAGGGAAGAGTATGATAAGTGAGTATATACTAGTCCAAACTGTTGTCTTTATTCTCCGTGGCTCCTAACTTGGAGCTCTTCCTTTTCAGGGCTCAGTTTCAAGCAAGACAGACATCAACCTTCAGGCTGTCCCCTGAAATGTCAAAACTTTGAATGCATGGTACAGTCCTCTCCTTTCTGGCCCAGGAAGAAGCAGGGAGCTGGGGAGGTTCCTCTTGACTAAGAGGTGCTTTGCTGGGAGAAGGAATTAACATAAGAGGATTCCATGACAGTTCCTACCAGCTTTAATGCATCTGGTTTTGAGCTTTGCATGAGGTGAAAGAGATTTTCAACTGGTCCCTATATTTCTCAAAAAGGGGAATATTCTGTGTATAGTGGTTGAATAGGTGTGTCCATTGGTGGAAGTAAAGTCTGGAGCTTTCAGTTCTCCATCTTATGATCAGACAGGACAGTTGTGGGTATGTATCAGGGTCTTCTATTCACAAACAGCACAAATGAACTGTGATTAATCACCAATCTAGAATTTATGATAAGATGTGGTTTAGCAAACAAGTATTGAAGGAAAAGTTGAAAATGGTATTTTAGGAAGAACAACAATAACGCAGCTCTGCAAATCTAGATTTATAAATCAATAAATAATTTTTGCAAGACACAGTCTTTGGGATGGGGTGAATCATCAGCTTCAACTGGGGTGTTTTATACAAGATTCAAATTCAAGGCAAACTTCTTCATTACCTGCCTTGGGTTTTTTGCCTGCCTTGATTTACCATCATACCAAGATTGCTTGTGCTTAAGAAGAGGTGGCTGTAAAAGAAAGAAAGAGATACTTTTAGCAAGAGAAGGAAAGAGGCTATGGGGACAAAAAGCACCAGAAACCCACTAGATATCTTATATTTTATTTAATTTTATCGATAATGATATCTTCAGTCTTTCAAAACTCTCAAATTTATTTCTGATTCCAAAATTTTTGCTATTTCAGTAGCTTATAGAATAAATTTAAAACTCCTAAACATTATATTTGATAATTTTGTTAATCTGAACTCAATTCATACTTTCCTTCTATCTCTTAGGGCTTCCCAGGTGGCACAGTGGTAAAGAATCTGCCTGCCAATGCAGGAGATGCTGAAGATGAGAGTTCAATCCCTGGGTTGGGAAGATCCCCTGGAGTAGGATATGGCAATCCAGTCCAGTAATCTTGCCTGGAAAATTCCATGGTCAGAGGAGTGTGGCGGGCTATAGTCCATGGGGTCACAAGACTTGGACATGACTTAGTAACTAAACCACCAGCACCAACTCAGAATTTAGAAGTTACCATCTTAGGGAAGATAGAACTTAGAGAAGCAAGGTGTATCTGCCAAACTCCCAATACAGATGTTTGGCTCCCCACCACTGCATTTTGTAAGCTTTGTTCAGCTTGTGCTCTATCATCTCCAGTGATAGGAAAGTTACCACTTTTTGAAGTAGCTCATTTCACATTGTGATAAATTTGACTTTTGGAAACCTCTGGAAGGATGATGGAAAAATACAACTCATTCTTTAAAGTCTAACTTGTATATCACTTCTCCTATGAAACCTATTCTAACTTTCAAAATAAAATTGATCACTTACCCATATGTGCTCCCAAAGTACTTTGCTCATACTAATGTTACTGCACTTATCATTATCTGTTACAGTTATTTTGCCCGCCTTTGTTCCTGACCTTGATTTTGACTTTCTTAAGGATGGGTGCTATGTGTTAACTTTTGTTTTCTGCTGCTGCTGCTGCTAAGTCGCTTCAGTCGTGTCTGACTCTATGCGACCCCATAGACGGCAGCCCAACAGGCACCTCCATCCCTGGGATTCTCCAGGCAAGAACACTGGAGTGCATTGCCATTTCCTTCTCCAATGCATGCACGCATGCTAAGTCGCTTCGGTTGTGCCCGACTCTGTGTGGTCCTGTGGACAGCAGCCTACCAGGCTTCCCTGTGCGTGGGATTCTCTAGGCAAGAATACTGGAGTGGGTTGCCATTTTTTTGCTTCTCCATTTTGCAAAGGAACAAATAGGAGGCAATCAATAAAAGTTTGTTGAAGATAGACTAAATTGTACAATCTTCTAATTGTACATTCTTCTGAAAATGTTTATGTTAGTAGTTTCACATAAGATTTGAACAAATTGGGCAGTACAAGACAATAGATTTTTTAATTGTCAACATTGTGGTATAAACTTACTCCTCTGTGATCCCAAAATATTTTGCTTATGTGCATATAACTGCATTTGTTACAATCTACTATTTACACTTGCCTTTGCTTCCCCAACTGCAGTGCTTACAGTCAACATGTAAATCATATTGTATTATATTGCATATTTCATTTCAAATTTTCTCATATATGTGTATATATATATATATATATATATATATATTTATAGAACCTTATTTTATTTTGTTTTAGCCAGCCCATTTATCAGTTTAAAATTTCTATATTATGTGAAAATCTCAGAGTATAGTAGATATTATTACTGCTCAACAATATATTTTGTTCTTTCCATTGAAAAAGATTGCACTTTCCCGACCTCTTGAAATTAGGCAAGGCTATAGTATTTGCTTTAGTAATAAAATGTGACCAGAGTGCCATGAATCACTTCCTGGTTGAAATATTAAAGATATAATAAGGTATAAATAAAAAGTATGTATTCCCATTCTCTATCTCATTCCTCTCCTGTAGTTATCAAAGATTTGATGATGTAGAGGTGTAATCTAGGATGCTGAACTCCACCATGTAGAACAATTGCTGTGGAAACAGCTACCTGGAAAGCTGCCAAAACCAGAAGAAATTGCTTGAGAAAGAAACAGATCTTTGACATCTTAAATTACTGAGATTTGGGGCTATTTATTACTATATTTACCCAGCTTATTGTGACTGATACAGAGAGTAACTTTTTAAAAAAAAACTATGCATTAATGATTAATAGATTCACGGTAAAATACCAGAAAATGATTTCTTCAACTGCCTTAGTGCATGAACATGATAGATATAGAATAGAATTCCTCAATGGAATTTGTGACTACTGTCTTAAATGCAACTAAAATTTTAAGAAATGAGGAAGTATATACATTCTTTTTTAAATTTTATTTTATTTTTAATTGGAAATTTAAAAAACAATAAAGTCACTCAGTCGTGTCCGACTCTTTACGAGCCCATGAACTATACAGTCCATGGGATTCTCCAGGCCAGAATACTGGAGTGGGTAGCTTTCCCCTTCTCCAGGGGATCTTCCCAACCCAGAGGTCGAACCCAGGTCTCATGCATTGCAGGCAGATTCTTTACCAGCAGAGCCACAGGGAAGGTAATTACTTTACAATATTGTGATGGTTTCTGCCATGCATCAATGGATCAGCCATAGGTATACATGTGTTGACTCCCTCTTAAACCTCCCCTCACCATCTCCCTCGCCATCCCACCTCTCTATGTTGTCACAGAGCACTGGCTTTGAGTTCCCTATGTCATACAGCAAATTCCCATTGGCTATCTACTTTACATATGGTAAATATATGTTTCAGTGCTTACGCTCTCAAATCATCCCACCTTCTCTCTCCCTCACTGTGTCCAAAAGTCTATTCTCTATGTCTACATTTCCACTGCTACCATGTAGATAGGTTCATCATTACCATCTTTCTAGATTTTATGAATATGCATTTATATACGGTATTTGTCTTTCTCTTTCTGATTTACTTCACATTGTATAATAGGCTCTAAGTTCATCCACCTCATTAGGAGAAAGTATACACATTATATTTTTACTAATACTCCCATACCAACATATTTCACAGCTGCTGCTGCTGCTGCTAAGTCGCTTCAGTCGTGTCCGACTCTGTGTGACCCCATAAGACGGCAGCTCACCAGGCTCCGCCGTCCCTGGGATTCTCCAGGCAAGAATACTGGAGTGGGTTGCCATTTCCTTCTCCAGTGCATGAAAGGGAAAAGTGAAAGTGAAGTCGCTCAGTCTTGTCCGACTCTTAGCGACCCCATGGACTGTAGCCTACCAGGCTCCTCCGTCCATGGGATATTCCAGGCAAGAGTACTGGAGTGGGGTGCCATTGCCTTCTCCAATTACCATTATAGAATTAAGACAGTTTGTCAAATAATTATAGTCACAGGAAGGAAAAAAATAATTAAAATTAGATAAATATCATCAAAATAAATATTTGATATAATGCTATTAAATTATCAGCTATTTATTCTTACCTCAGTTTTAAGAAAAACTCTACTTTTTATAATTCTATGATTTTTTTTCACCATTTGTACTATAGCAGAATGGTAAGTTGACTGAAGCAAGTAGCCCATTATTTTAATAATGATGAATTGCACAGTGTTGTTTGTTTCTTTTGAAATATAGCACAAAAGAAAGTGGGATTTTAAAAACGAAGTTAGAATTCAGTGGAATTTTTTGTTTGCATTTGTTGGTGTCTGTATTGGGCTAATTAAGCTCACACGCCTGGCTTTTCATAGCAGTCATTAATTTTCCATGAGTTTGAAATTATAGTGTGGAAGATTTCATCATCATTTCACACTGAATGTTTGAATCCAGTTTGACCAAATTTCTCCAGCATATAATCTTCTTATCCCCCATCAACACCTAAAGCATCATTTGTGAATCTGAAATTTTTCTCAACCATTTAAATTTAGAATTCAAAGCTTTTCCTGTAAACTAAGTTTCTAGACTCTCTTAAATAAATGGAAATAATAAACATTGACAGAAGGAAAAAACTTTAAATTCTGACACTTTTCAAGTCTTGAGAAAATATCTCTTGTGTCTATTTCACTTTTTATAAAAATGATTATGATGTGCTTTTCATTTAGAAATTATCAAAGCCATAACTTACTTTTAAAAAATCACAAGGAGTGAAATAAGTTATACATACATATATATACATATATACCCACACATACATATAATGTACAGATGATAACTGATATCTCTTTAAAAATGAATTGATGCTAATTCCATTTTAAAACATATGAAAAATAGATAAGGGAAATAAATTGGGGCAGAGCAACACTTCAAATGAGATAACTTCATCATAAAATTTCTATCATCATTAATATTCTCCCTGAACTATTGTAGCGCATTTATTTTATAAACTGAGTCACAAAGGGTTTTTTTTCAAACTTAAATTGGTGAAACTATTTGGAGCATGAAAGAAAAGATCAAAGGGGCCAGCTGGGAACAATGCACAGTGATCAGAATTCAGGATTAGCTACAACACATAATAATCCTAATTGCCAATCTTTAATTAAACCACAGGGAGAATTTATGCCCTGAATAAACTTGTGCTCACAGTTTTTTCTGACTTCAAGATAGAAGGTTATGATGTTTCTAGATATCAGTCAACAAGGAAGCTTATTATTGAATGTCTTATGAATCAGTGGAAATCTAAAGTCAAGAGCATATGTGGAATGTTCAAGACAAAATATGGTCTTCAAGGGTGTTGCAAAATATTTCAGTTTAGCAAAGTAATTAATTATGACATAATTGACAAATTTATTAATACTGAACTGATGAATTAAAGAATAGAGTATATCAACAATATATTTGATGAATTTATTTAAAAATAAACTATAGTTGCAAAGTAGATGTCCTCTGGAGGAAAAAAAAAGTCAAATGGGTTTATGTGGCTAGGAATGGTATTAATGTGAGTCAACTTACACTTGTAGGAGAAGGCCATTCCAAGTACATTGAATAAATTTCATACTTCCCATCTTCCTGACTGTTGGGCTGACCCTAGAAGTTCTTCTTAGAGCCTATTCTTGAGTACGGCACACCACAGTTTAGTCAAGGATGCAACTACAATGAGTGATTTTTTTTTTCATTAAGGAAGATCCAATGTTGATTTCCACCTATGTTAAATTTAATCAGTATTACACAATGTTACAGTTTCCCCAATAACCTTAGGTTTCTTCTAAAACTGTTTGTTTTGTGATTTTTGTTTTTGTGTTTTTGGTGTATAAGCAGGCTTGCTATATTTTAGTAGCACTTTTTAGTTTGAGGCTTTAATTTTTCCCTTTGTTTGATTTTTCATAAATTTCTAGAAAATTAATATACTGAAGCATAGTATTTAACATCTATTTGCTAGACCTTACCTGCACTTTCACAGAGATGGAACTCTTGTGTCTTAGTCCGTTTGGGCTGCTATAATAGAATACCATACATGGCTCTCTTCTTTCTGTGTCCTCACATGGCAGAAAAGTAAGCGAGTTCTGTAGTATATTTTATTTAATAAGGACACTAATCCAATTCATGATAGCTTCATCCTCATGATCTAATCACTGGTCATAGGTCCCACCTCCAAATACCATCACACTGGGGATTAGGTTTAGCGTATGAGCACCCAGATCCTGCAGGTACAAGTGGCCAATTGGAAACCACTCTGCACCCCCACCCCAGACCTTGGACTCTGTATCTGTGATATGAGTAGCAGCTCTGATGATCTCTGAATCATCTTCTGGCTCATTCTTCCATTGTCTAACATAATAGCTCAAGCTTCCCTTAGATGTCTAATTGATACTAATCTTATCCAATTGTTGCCTGGCCACATCCTTAATTTTCTCATTTTTTTGTAATATGAATAGTCTGAACATTTTCCAAATCTTTAATTTCTGCTTCCTTTTTTGCTTATCAATTCTATCTTTACATTATTTCTCTCCTCCTTGGTGGCTCAACTGGTAAAGAATCCACCTGCAATGCAGGAGACCTGGGTTCGATCCCTGAGTTGAGAAGATCCCCTGGAGAAGGAAAAGGCTACCCACTCCAGTGTTCTGGCCTGGAGAATTCCATGGACTGTATAGTCCATGGGGTCACAAAGAGTTGGACATAACTGAGTGACTTTCACTTCACTTCTTCTCTCCTTTTACTATAATCAGTCAAGAGGAGCAAAGCCACATCTTCAACACTTTACACAGAAATAACTTTAGCAAAATATTCACTTTTATTACTTGTAAGTTCTACCTTCCACAAAACACTAGAACACAATTCAGCCAAATTCTTTGCCAATTTAGAACAAGCATGGCCTTTTCTCCATTATCCAATAACATGCTCGTCACTTCTTTTTGAGATCTCTTCATGATGGCCTTTCCTGTCCACATATTTTATCAACATTCTGTTTAGGACTATCTAAGTATTTTCTAAAAAGATTGAGACTTTATAGCACTTCTCTTTTCTGTCTGAGCCCTCACTGGAATTGACTTTAAAGGTCAATTCATGACAATGTAGGTTTTTTTCTAGAATGAGCCTCCAATCTCTTTTAGCCTCTCTTCGTTACCCCGTTTCAAAACTGCTTCCACATTTTTAGTTATTTGTTATAGCAGCACTTTATTCTGGTACCAATTTTTGTCATAGTCTGTTTGTGTTCTAATAATTTAATGGGTAGCTTATAAACAACAGAAGTCTTTTCCTTTATAGTTCTGGAGGCTGGGAAGTCTAAGAACAAAGAGTTAGCACATTCAGTGTCTGGTGAGAGCCTGTTTCCAGTTAATAGACAACATCTTCTCCTTATGTCCTCACATGGAAGAAGGGGAAGGCAGGGTCTCTGGGGTCCATTTTATAAGGACACATCTCCTTGATGAGAGTTCTACTCTCACGACCTAATCACTTCCCAAAAGCCTTACCTCCAAATATCATCATACAGGGGATTAGGTTTCAACACATGAACTGAAAAAGCATTCAGTTGATAGCAGCCTATACTATGCTCTGTGGTCCTGGTCATTTTTCCTCAACAGTGGAACATTGATAGATGGTATGGAAATGTTGAGTGGGATTGGAAGTTTAATTTTACTAACAGTTGACCCTTTAAGGAGAAGTGGCTAAACCCTGCTATTGAAATCTCAGGGAGCTCTTTTTGATAGAAAACCACATGTCAGTATTTCCTATTACTTATTTACAAGACTAAGATGTAATCTGCATATAAGTTAAATAAGCAGGGTGACAATATACAGCCTTGACGGACTCCTTTTCTTATTTGGAACCAGTCTGTTGTTCCATGTCCAGTTCTAACTGTTGCTTCCTGACCTGCATACAGGTTTCTCAAGAGACAGGTCAGATGGTCTGGTAATCCCATCTCTTTCAGAATTTTCCACAGTTTATTGTGATCCACACAGTCAAAGGCTTTGGCATAGTCAATAAAGCAGACATAGATGTTTTTCTGGAACTCTCTTGCTTTTTCGATGATCCAGCGGACATGGGCAATTTGATCTCTGGTTCCTCTGCCTTTTCTAAAACCAGCTTGAACATCTGGAAGTTCACGGTTCACGTATTGCTGAAGCCTGGCTTGGAGAATTTTGAGCATTACTTTACTAGCATGTGAGATGAGTGCAATTGTGCGGTAGTTTGAGCATTCTTTGGCATTGCCTTTCTTTGGGATTGGAACGAAAACTGACCTTTTCCAGTCCTGTGGCCACTGCTGAGTTTTCCAAATTTGCTGGCATAATGAGTGCAACACTTTCACAGCATCACCTTTGAGGATTTGAAATAGCTCAACTGGAATTCCATCACCTCCACTAGCTTTGTTCGTAGCAATGCTTTCTAAGGCCCACTTGACTTCACATTCCAGGATGTCTGGCTCTAGGTGAGTGATCACACCATCGTGATTATCTGGGTCGTGAAGATCTTTTTTGTACAGTTCTTCTGTGTATTCTTTCCACCTCTTCTTAATATCTTCTGCTTTTGTTAGGTCCATACCATTTCTGTCCTTTATCGAGCCTATCTTTGCATGAAATGTTCCTTTGGTATCTCTAATTTTCTTGAAGAGATCTCAAGTCCTTCCCAATCTGTTGTTTTCCTCTATTTCTTTGCACTGATCATTGAGGAAGGCTTTCTTATCTCTCCTTGCTATTCTTTGGAACTCTGCATTCCAATGGGAATATCTTTCCTTTTCTCCTTTGCTTTTTGCTTCTCTATGCTGGGCTGGAAGAAACACAAGCTGGAATCAAGATTGCCGGGAGAAATATAAATAACCTCAGATATGCGGATGACACCACCCTTATGGCAGAGAGTGAAGAAGAACTCAAGAGCCTCTTGATGAAGGTGAAGGAGGAGAGTAAAAAAGTTGGCTTAAAGCTCAACGTTCGGAAAACTAAGGTCATGGCATCTGGTCCCATCACTCCATGGGATATAGATGGGGAAACAGTGGAAACAGTGTCAGACTTTATTTTTTGGGGCTCCAGAATCACTGCTGATGGTGACTGCAGCCATGAAATTAAAAGACGCTTTCTCCTTGAAAGGAAGGTTATGGCCAACCTAGATAGCATATTTAAAAGCAGAGGCATTACTTTGCCAACAAAAGTCCGTCTAGTCAAGGCTATGGTTTTTCCAGTGGTCATGTATGGATGTGAGAGTTGGACGGTGAAGAAAGCTGAGCGCCGAAGAATTGAAGCTTTTGAACTGTGGTATTGGAGAAGACTCTTGAGAGTCCCTTGAACTGCAAGGAGATCCAATCAATCCATCCTAAAAGAGATCAATCCTGGGTGTTCATTGGAAGGTCTGATGTTGAAGCTGAAACTCCAATACTTTGGCCACCTCATGAGAAGGGTTGACTTATTGGAAAAGACCCTGATGCTGGGAAGGATTGGGGGCAAGAGGAGAAGGGGATGACAGAGGATGAGATGATTGAATGGCATCACTGACTCGATGGACATGGGTTTGGGTGGACTCTGGGAGTTGGTGATGGACAGGGAGGCCTGGCGTGCTGCAATTCATGAGGTCGCAAAGAGTCAGACACGACTGAGCAACTGAACTGAACTTATTTATAAGACTAAGAATGAGCAAACCCTTGATCTCTTAAGGAACACTAACATGTAGGGGATACAACAGTTTTACAAAAGTAAATGGGAATTCAAAAGGAATAAAGCTTATGTCTAGTGAACTCTGAGAACATAAAGTACAAATTGAGACCACAGGGAAAGAAATCTATAATCTATCTCTGATCTAAGAATGTGTTATAGATTTTTCTCAGTGAGAGAGACAGGATACCCTTTATTATCAAGACAATTCTATTCTTTTTTTTTTTGCCCAAAAGCCTAATGAAACTGTGTTGAATGTTGTATGAACCAAGCATTCTTTATATAAATATTACTTTTAAGAATGCCATGAATTGCTTTGAAATAAAAATGTTAAAATTAGGAAAGTAAAATCAGCCACTTCCTAGTCTAGTTTCATGTCTCTTTCTTTAAAAAAAATTTAATTAATTTATTTTAATTGGAGGCTAATTACTTTACAATATTTTAGTGGTTTTTGCCATACATTGACATGAATCAGCCATGGGTGTACATGTGTCCCCCATCCTGGGCACCTCTCCGACTTCCCTCCCCATGCCATCCCTCAGGGTCATCCCAGTGCACCAACTTTGAGTGCCCTGTTTCATGCATTGAACTTGGACTGGTGATCTCTTTCACATATGGTAATATACATGTTTCAATTCTATTCTTACAAATCATCCCACCCTCGCCTTCTCCCACAGAGTCCAAACATCTGTTCTTTATCTCTGTATTTCTTTTGCTGTTTTGCATATAGGGTCATCATTACCATCTTTCTAAATTCCATATATATGCTTTAATATACTGTATTTGGTGTTCTTCTTCCTGACTTACTTCACTCTGTATAATAGGCCCCAGTTTCATCTACCGTATTAGAACTAATTCAAATGTGTTCTTTTTAATAGCTGAGTAATATTCCATTGGTATATGTTCCACAGCTTTCTTATCCATTAGTCTGCCGATGGACATCTAGGTTGCTTGCATGTCCTAGCTATTGTAAACAGGTTGATTTCACATCTCTTTCTTATTCCTTCTTCAGGACACCAATTGGTGGTCCTGATGATGCTGTGAAAGTGCTGCACTCAATATGCCAGCAAATTTGGAAAACTCAGCAGTGGCCACAGGACCAGAAAAGGTCAATTTTCATTCCAATCCCAAAGAAAGGCAATGCCAAAGAATGCTCAAACTACCACACAGTTGCACTCATCTCACACGCTAGTAAATAAATGCTCAAAATTCTCGAAGCCAGGTTTCAGCAATATGTGAACCATGAATTTCCAGACGTTCAAACTGGTTTTAGAAAAGGCAGAGGAACCAGAGATCAAATTGTCGACATCTGCTGGATCATCGAAAAAGCAAGAGAGTTCCAGAAAAACATCTATTTCTGCTTTATTGACTATGCCAAAGCCTTTGACTGTGTGGATCACAAAAAAACTGTTGAAAATTCTGAAAGAGATGGGAATACCAGACCGCCTGACCTGCCTCTTGAGAAACCTGTATGCAGGTCAGGAAGCAACAGTTAGAACTGGACATGGAACAACAGACTGATTCCAAATCGGGAAAGGAGTATGTAAAGGCTGTATATTGTCACCCTGCTTATTTAACTTATATGCAGAGCACATCATGAGAAACGCTGCGCTGGAAGAAGCACAAGCTGGAATCAAGATTGCCAGGAAAAATATCAATAACCTCAGATATGCAGATGACACCACCCTTATGGCAGAAAGTGAAGAAGAGCTAAAGAGCCTCTTGATGAAAGTGAAAGAGGAGAGTGAAAAAGTTGGCTTAAAGCTCAACATTCAGAAAACTAAGATCATGGCATCCAGTCACATCACTTCATGGCAAATAGATGGGGAAACAGTGGAAACAATGGCTGACTTTTTTTGGGGGGAGGGCTCCAAAATCACTGCAGATGGTGACTGCAGCCATGAAATTAAAAGACGCTTACTTTTGGAAGGAAAGTTATGACCAACATAGACAGCATATTAAAAAGCAGGGACACTATTTTTGTCAACAAAGGTCCATCTAGTCAAGGCTATGGTTTTTCCAGTGGTCATGTATGGATGTGAGAGTTGGACTATAAAGAAAGCTGAGTGCAGAAGAATTGATGCTTTTGAACTGTGGTATTGGAGAAGACTCTTGAGTGTCCCTTGGAAAGCAAGGAGATCCAACCAGTCCATCCTAAAGGACATCAGTCCTGGGTGTTCATTGGAAGGTCTGATGTTGAAGCTGAAATTCCAATACTTTGGCCCCCTGATGCGAAGGGCTGACTCATTTGAAAAGACTCTGATGCTAGGAAAGGTTGAGGGCAGGAGGAGAAGGGGATGACAGAGGATGAGATTGTTGGATGGCATTACTGACTCAGTGGACATCAGTTTGGGTGAACTCCGGGAGTTGGTGATGGACAGGGAGGCCTGGCGTGCTGTGGTTCATGGGGTCACTGAGTTGGGTATGATTGAGCAACTGAACTGATGGAACTGATGCTAAGAGGGGTAATTTCTAGAGGTTAGTGATCATTTCTTCATCATCTCTTTAACGTTCACTTAAGTGAACTTTTCTAAGAATATTTTTTAAATGGTGAATTCTATTTCTTTGGTTTAGAGAGTGAAATCTTTTTGGCAGCGCCGAAAGAGGAGACACATTAAAGTGGCTGAACCCTCACATTAGCTCTTACTACACAAGTCTTAGCCTCTTGAAAGAAAATCTCTCTCAGGCTTTAAAAACAAATCTATTAGTGATACTAAAAAATAAGAAAAGAAATAAAGTGAAGGGCAATTTAATCAAAAGAAATAATAAATATGGAAAAGTAAAGAGGAGTAAATCTAAGTTTATTTTTAAAGTTACTTCAGAAAGGGGATGAAGCACAATCACTGACTTCAACTCTAGCCAATTACAAACATTTTTGTAAATTGCTTCCTCTGTATTAGGTTGGCCTAAATATGCTTTATTCCCAGCTAGTTTTTAGTGGGCCTAATGACTTTGTTAGAATGATGTAAGCAAGACAAATAATGTGTAATAATTGAAGAAGATCATCAATTCTTGCAGAAAATTATTGGGAATAATTTGCACAGTAGAAATTGGTGATAATTCCTTTTTATAGAGCCTTTGGAAACTATCTTTAACATATTTTGAGGTTTCTAGCTACTAAAATAACACAAAAATATTAAAAATGATATAGAAATATGCCTGAACTTGTAATTATTGAGTGATGAAGACCTGTTTTTAAAGGTTTGATTTTTGGAGGCTGAACAAAAGGAAGACAACTAAAAGGAAGCATTAAAGCTACTATATGACTTCTAGCAACTGTTTTACAACAAATACTTCAGAAAAATAAAACAGCTTTAAAAATTTATTGTGGAACATAAAGAGAGTCATTATCTCAATACTGACAGTGTCAGCAGAGAAACACAGTGACAACAAACACAGATAGTTTTAGTAAAATGAATGTCTACTTTTTAAAATCTTGCCATGAACGGTAGAAGAAAATTAGTTGGTAGAAGTGAGTATATGAGCATGTTAATGGTAGGAAAATTTATATGTAAAAAATATGTATAAGTATATATAATTATGTCCTTGTGCCTTAGATGACAGAGCTTTAAATCAGATTATCTGATTATTTGATGACATATTGACTGGAAAATTGTTTTTATACTTATAGAAAAGGCAGAAAATTATAAAGAATCACCGTCCTAATCTTTTTTTCTCTAGTTGAATCTATTCTAAAGTAGACCTAACACCCCAGACTATATAATGCTGCTTTGACATGAAAGAGCAACGATAGTATACCTTTCTTTAGTATTACTAGTAAACTAGTATTACCTCCTAATATATTCATATCACCCTTAATTCACTTTATAACCATTAACATCACTATAAATAGAAAGTATATTTAAATGGAAACACTTTGAATTTCAATAATTATATGATGATTGAAAATATTCTAAATTCAAAATATTATTAAGAGCAAGTTAACTGGTTATTCTCTAGGTAGACCATTTATTGAGAAGAGGAGGTTAAAAACATTAATACACAATTTTTCCAATAGTTACTTGTAATCATTGGTTTGCATCCAAAATAGCAGTTATTTAAATTGGAAACTTTGGTCTTTATTCAGTTGTAGTAAATTAAATCTTCACTAATGCGGGAGAAAAGCATGGTTTAATTTTATACATTATTTAAAATTCAATTTAGTACTACTTAAATGTACTTTTCCATATAACTTTCTCATAAACATTGCAGCTTTCACTCTGAAGGAAAAAAATTCAGTGAAAAATTCAAGAACACTTTTTATTTCTGGCTTTAATTATGGGAAAATAAATCTAGAGATGTTGACTCTTGATTAAATCATTACATAACCACACAAGTTTAAAGCAGTTTCTTGGAAAATAAACTCTATTGATCAAAAATAATTTTGAAAACACTATTATTAAAAGCAGTTTCATCTATGTGTATTATTAAAGATAAAAAGTTTGAAATTCACCTCTAATTTCTCAGTGAATTATAATAGTCAGAAAGTTCCTTTATAATATTTACAAGTAGATTTTTAAAGTTTAGATTTTGTATATAATCTTAAGTAAAATACTTAATTTTACACATAACCTCATGACATGAAGTGAAATGAAACTTTGTATACCTTGGAATTTTAGGACCATTTTGTTTTATAAATACTTAAAAATGTTCTATGTCTATTAACTCTTGCTTTTTTTACTGCACTTTGCCCCTCACTCTATTCTTGCTATTAATTCTCTCATTTATTCTTTCATCTGTTTGTCTTATTCTTCCCAAGAATGGAAGTTTTGTAAGACCAAGGACACTGCTTTTTTTAATCCGTGTATATCCATTTTCTAGAAATTTTCTTAACCTCATAATTGTTGCTTGATTATCATTTGCTCACATAAAGATGTTAATTCCTAACTCTTTTGAAGTTTTGAGCTACTATTTCCTTGCTTTCACATAAGACTCTTACCTTTTATCTATATTTTAGCGTCTGTAGTACGCTGGTCAATGTTTAAAAACTGACTCTCCTGGAAAAAGAAAGGAGAAAAAGAACATCTTCATTTGTAACATTTGCTGACTTCCAAGGTGGGAATTTCCTCCAAGAGAGACACAGAAATGTGACTGATCCAGTTTTAGTAGAAGAGACTAGAATGGTATTATATTTCTATATGTTAAAAAGTTCAAAGATCAGATGCTGTCACAGCCATATGCTGTGACATTTCTACATCAGGTAAAGATAATTTCAATAACATTAAAAGCATTCTACTCCAAAAAGTAGGAATATCTCTGATCTCTATTATAAAATTTTATGATCATAATAACAAAATGTAAAAAGAAGGCATGAATAGAAAAGTATAGAACATATTTTATTTATTAATGATGCTGATTTATTAATGTAAATTTGTACATTAATGTAAATAATGTGCATTACTAATTAATGTAAAAATTCCAAATAATTATATAGATTGTATAAAAATTATGTGAATTAATAGAATAAATAAAATTCATCAGTGGATTACAGAGTTAATACACTACAACCAAAGAAAGTTTGTTATTTTATATCTTAAAGTTGGAGATAAAACATTGAAAAAATAAATGTGCTTACCTCTAGGATTATATGAATAGTTTCTCATAAGTGTTAGTCACTTGGTCGTGTCCAATTCTATATGACCCCATGGACTGTAGCCCTCTAGGCTCCTCTGTCCCTGGGATTTTCCAGGCAAGAATACCGGAGTGGGTAGACATTTCCTTCTCCAGAGGATCTTCCCAACCTGGGGATCAAACCCAGGTCTCCCACATTGCAGGAAGATTCTTTACCGTCTGAGCCACCAAAGCTACCTGTTTATGTTTCTTCTCTTGTGCTTGGTCTTACTCTGCTGGATGAAATTTTGGGAAAGTGTCATGACTTTTCAGGTCATTATTGGTGCTGAATGTTCAGTAATTTTAAGTTCAGTTCAGACTAGTAATAAATAGTTTAAATGCCACCCCTTCTCTCCTCAACTTTTCTTCTTTTCCATCTCTGGACTTCAAGACACCAGCCTGAAGTAGAAAGAGGCTGTATGCATAACTCTTTCTTTCCCCCACATTTTATATGTTCCTTTCTCCAACTCCTGACTTGGTAACGAAGTTCCTTCCCTTTACTGGATCAGCACATGTGATGGAGAAAAGGAAACAGTAAAGACTTGACTTGACTGGTATAATTGTCAGAGGGCAGATCCATTTCTAGATTTGGCAGGTGTTTAAAGCTGACCTTTTTCATTATGGGACATACTAGCAGCTTTCAGAGATTTAACTGTTTCTCTGGATACCTTGTCCATAGTTCTTTTCATACAAATACTTGCATCTCTTCATCTGTTTTGGGATCCCAGCAATTTATCTTCCTGTATGGATTAAATTATATCCCCAAGTGGCTTTAAACAGAATCCAGGATAATCTTTTCCTGCCTTCCTCTTCCTTTCTAAGCCACAAAGGTTTTTAAATACAAGTTTTATGTTCTTTAAAATATATAGGGCTATCAGATGATTTGTTTATTCCTGAGTGAGCTATACTATTAATAATTTGTATCTTTCAGTGAATTTGCCCATATTATCTAACTCATCAAATATGTTGTTATTAAAATTTTCACAATATTTCTTTGTCATCTTTATTTCTTTAAAGTCTCTTGAACAGTTTGTATTTTCCCTATTATCTATATTATTAGGACCTCTGCTAAAAATATGAATATAAGTAAGAAGAATAGCACTTTTTGGACTATTTCAGACTTTTGGCGAACTTAAACACAGATACTATGTCTCATTTCCTTGTGACTTCCCCCTTTCCAAGATTCTTTCACTAATGTTTCAGCAGTTTTGGCAGCTCTGCCAGTAAAATTATGGATTTCTGTTTCAATGTCAGTTATCTTTGCCTATGGACTAGTGGAAAATCCTCAGATAAAAATTCTTCATGAAAAAATTTCACACAAATCTCAGTAAAAGGAGAGATTTTCATTTTCTTCAAGAGTTTACCTATCTGTAATTTCTGGCTGGTTTTGGAAACTCCCAGGTGTTTCAAATAGCTTTATTTATATATTTTGTATAGAATTTATAATTGTTATCTGTGGCAAGGTATGCATTCATTACCAAAAGAGTGACTATATATATCACTTTTAAAATCTGGAAAAGTCACATTAAAAAACAAAAATATAAAATAAACTATATTGTTATTATGCAGTATGGTACTCAGTGCTTATAGGAATCTATGAGTTTAATTAAATATTTGGAAAGTTTTCCATTTATGAAAGTGATGATTTATAGATATACTTTAATATTGTGAAAAATAAGAAAATCAATTCAAATATTAGTATATTTCTCCCTTCAGTCACTATGGTTGACTCTGACAGGCAAGAAAAGGCCATAAAATGATCCCAAATACAGTATAGGCTATAAGCCTTTGTGCCCTGCCTGAATACTAGGTCTTTGCATAAAAATTTATAAGATGTGTTATTCTTTATAAAGAAAATAAATGCCAGTCTTAGGAGAAAGACAACCTCCTGTGTATTAGCTGAAGCTATAATTTAAAAAGGCATGTACCTGTTAAGGCTTTCTTTATTTTTTTCACAGACTAAGCTGAAATTAGAAACAGAAGCTAAGTAACTACAGTTTCCAAGTGCTGAATTGTTCTGACTCAGTCATTTGAGTTACTTGATAATAAATGGCTCCTCTGAGGATTTTAATTTCTACAACTTAGATGGTAAACTAAAGGCACATTGATAACAGTTTTCTCTGGCGGGAAGACAAAAGTGAAATCACAATAACTTACCCAGGAAGAATTCGATGAAATTGTTATTAGTGTCCGTTTGCAAGTTGCATATGACCATTCTATGCTATCTTTCTGAAACTGGTAATTTAAATTTTTTTAATATTTTGTAGTTGAATACAATCTCGGTGAAATTAAAGGTCTAATAATAAGTACAGAACATTTGAGATAATGTGAAGTTTTACGAAGATTTTTTAAATGACTTTTTTTGCCCAGAACTTGTAGTGAAATGACTTGCTTGCCTTAACATTGGGGATATCAAAATTATTCAATGAATGATCAGAGCAAACATTTTAGCTATGGCTTTTCAATAAAACCAACTCTTTTTGTAGCTTTGTATTTTTATAAATTCCTACATATCTGTACTTAGAATTCATTACTAGTTTCCCAACTATAGCTAAATTAAGCCATTATTTTAAAAGCAGAATCTTGTTATTATCAGGTAAACATTATTCTTTCCACGTATAATGTTCCTCAAACATATTTCATGTATTATCTCTCTCAATCGAGGATATTTCATGTAACCCAATTCAACCATAAGACAGTTTGTAGCACACTTTTAATTCTAAATCGTAATGAATTGTTCTATTGTTAACATAGGTCAATAAGAAAAAATAATTCAGAGTTTAGGTATGTTAGTTGTAATAAGCTATCTTTTCTCCACCTGCATATCATGTTTTTTTTAATTAGGTAAACTCAATGATGATAATTTTTTTTAAGAAGCTTAATATAATAGGAAAAAGATTTGGCACAGGAAAATTTTGAAATTATAAAAAGTGCTCAGTATTATCCTTCAGATATTGTAGAAGCTTTAAAAGTACCATGAATGTACAAAGTGATTTATTATTTTCATAATGAGGTCTTTGGATTCAAACTGTCTTGGATTTCAATATCAATTACATTTATTTCCTAGTAGTTTAATGTTAGAAATATTGCTTATTTCCTCTAAAAATTTCCTACTTTGTGAAATGGAGTAGGAATTTACTTCGCAGCATTATTACATGGTTTCAGTTAAGTAATTCATTACCTGGTACAGCAGGTAGTACTAGAAAATATTAGTTCCTTTCCTTTGTATTGAAGCTGGCCCTCTTTTTTTTTTTCTCTCTTTTTTTGTATGCTGTTTTCCCACCTTTCAATTTTCATAAAAATTTAAAGGTAACACTCAATTTACAGGAGATGCAGGTTCAATACCTTGGTCAGGAAGATCCCTTGGAGAAGGAAATGGTAACCCACTCCAGTATTCTTGCTTAGGAAATCCCATGGACAGAGAATCCTGGCCAGGGTCACAAAGATTCGGACACAACTTAGTGACAAAACAACAATATGTTAATATATACATATATTAAGTATACAAGAATATCATATGTTCTTTATCAGTTCATCTGTTGATGGATACTTAGGTTGCTTTCATATTTTGGCAGTTTTAAGTAATGCTGCTATGAACACTGGAATGCATGTATCTTTTAGAATTAGCATTTATGTTTCTTTTTTTTTCAGATATATACCCAGGAATGAAATTGCTGGGTCATACGGTAGTTCTATTTTTAGTTTTTTGAAAAAACTGTTTTGCACAGTGGTGGCACTAACTTGCATTTCCACCAACAGTATATGAGGTTTCCCTTTTTTCCACATTTTTGCCAATGTTTGTTATTTGTGTTCTTTTTGATGATAGTTGTTCTGACAGGTGTGAGGTGATATCTCATGATATCTCAGTATCTCAAAGATACTGAGTATCTTTTAATGTGTCGTTTTTTTGTTTTTACTTAGTGATGGTAGTAGTAAAAACCTGTGTACTTGTGACTCCCATGTTCTCAAGAAGCAAGTAAATGTCATAAATTAGATGTTTATAGAGTATATATTGAATTTCAGCATATCCATAAAATTCAAATTTGTTTTGACAGAAAAGTCATTTTCACGCATACTAGAAAAATACCTTAGAGTGAATAAAGTATAATGTGGTAACACACTTTGATGTATAATTATTTTACTAATTGGAGTTATATAAAAGGAATTATTTTTTAAAAATTTAATTTGAACTCTTTTATTCACCCATAGCATAGTTATGCAATAGCATAGATATATTTCATATGTCTATGCAAACTTCAATACATGCACACAGGAACTTTCAGGAAACTGCAAGAAAATATGAATTTCTTATATATTATTACCTTGAAAAAATAGAATACTAAGAATAAGATGTCATAATTCACTTAAACGGTCTTTATATCACACCAAATCTAATGATAACATTTACAGAATGTAATATGTTAAAGGAAGTTTCTTAGAAGATTGGAAACATTTTGCTGAATCAAGCTTATTCCCCTTAAGTCCAGAATTTTATCTGCAATGGAGTATTTGATAAAATTTATATTGAGTGTAAATTTGCAAAACAGCCAGCCTTTGATTTCTCTTAATATACTCCATGGATTAAATGACCCATGGCTTTTTTTATATATAACTTTCTTTCAAACTGTGGAAAAAAACTGCATAGATGGTATATTCAGAAGTATATGCACCAGTGCTATACTTAATAAAAAAGATTATTTTTTTAATTGAAAGCAGAAAATATACCCACTAGATTTTTTTTTTAGGATTTTTTAAAGTTTCACAGAATAAGGGTGAATTAAGAAATGATTTGAATTTCAATTTGACACTAACATGATATAATCTGTACAGCCTGAAAAGTCATTTTGGTCTATAAGCCTTTCAATTTTCAAAAACCAAACACAACTTAAATTGTAAATCTTTGATGCTCATCTCTCTCCATAGAACTGCAAGCTCAAGAGCACGGGTGCCTAGAAGATTTCCAAGCTTGTATTCTCAGGGTTCTGTATGCTGTATTTTCAGTGTATGTCAAAGGTAGAAATGTAAATACTCTTTTTTTATCTTGTGAATTATTCTTTTACTCCTCTACAATTTGGTTAATGTTTATTTTCCATGTATTGAACAGCTTTTATGCCTGAATTAACTTTGATCAAATCCCCCATTCTAATTTTACCTAGTCCAGAAAGTGTGTACCTACAGGGAGACAAATGGGGCCAGTTACTTCTTGAATTGCTTTATTTACTTAAAAAAAAATTGTTTATTTTATTGAAGTATAGTTTATATATAATATTATAATACTTAAGTTGTACAAAATATTGCTTCAACATTTATATGCTTTATGAATTTGATCACCATCTGTTAAAATGCAAAGTTGCTGTGTTATTACTGACTATAATCCTTATTTATTCTGAATATCACATTCTCATGACTTATTTATTTTATGACTAGTAGTTTGTACCTCTTAATTCTCTTTACCTATTTTGTCTATCAGTCCCTTCTGTCCTATAAAGTTTCTGCTGAAAAATCAGCTGTTAGTCTTATGGGGAGTCTCTTGTATGCATGTAGTTGTTTTTTTCTTGCTGCTTTTAAGGTTCTCAATTTGACTTTCAACATTTTAAATATAATGTGCCTTGGTGTGGATCTCTTTAGGTTCATCATGCTTAGAAGTTTTTGTGCTTCCTGCATTTGAATGTCTCTTTTTTTCATCAGGTTAGGGAAATTTTCAGCCATTATTTCTTCAAATAGGTTTACTTTCCTTTCTTTATAGTGTCTAACTAATGAACTAACATGGAAATGTTAGTACATCTTGTGCTGTCCCAGAGGTCCCTTAAGCTATTCTTATTTATTTTTTTCTTTTTTCTTTTTGGTGTTCTGGTTGGGTGGTTTATACTACTTTGTCTTCCAGATTGATGATCCATTCTTCTACACCCTCCAATCTGCTATTGATTTCCTCTTAGTATATTTTTTCATTGCAGTTATTGTATTCTTCAGTTTTGATGGGCTGTTTTTAATATTTTCAGTTTCTTTGTTGAAGTTCTCACTGAGTTCATCCATTCTTCTCCCAAGTTCAATGAGGATCTTTATGAGTCTTTCTTTATCTGATAAATTACTTATCTTCACTTTGTTTAGTTCTTTTCCTGAAGTTTTGTCTTGTTCTTTCTTTTGAAAGCTGTTCTTTGTCTCTTCACTCTTCCTAACTTTGTTTGTTTCTATGTATTAGGTATATCAGCCACACCTCCTAGTCTTGAGAGAATGGCCTTATGTAGAAGGTGTCCTGTAGGTCCAGCGACACATTTCCCAAAGGTCGTAAAATCCAGGTGTTCCAAGGGCACTCCTGTGTGAACTGGGTATGCCCTCCTACTGTGGTTGGCTGACTTGTTCTGGCCATATGAGGTTGGATCCCATGCAGGCTGGCTGCAAGACCCAGGCATGACTCCTGTGGGTTTGCACATGTGCATGGTTGGTCCCCGGGATGACTGACTGAGAGATCTGGCCATGACTGATGGAGGTATGCTGGTGTTCAGAGTTCCCTAGTGTGGAAGCTGCTTTTGAGGGGCTAGCTGTGGTGGGAAGGATGAGAGGGGAAGGTCCTCAGGAGAACACCAGGGCAGGGGCCCTCAGCTTTAGCTAAGTTGATGGAGAGTGACAAAACTGATGCCAGTGCCAAGCCAACTGATGGAAAAACAGTTAGAAAAAAAATAAATGGCACTTAACAGTGCTTCCATCCCCAGAGAAAGTTCCATCAGATCCCCTCCCCTCAGGCATATGCATTAAAATTAATCAATGAATATCCTTCTCCTATGACTCAAGCACTTTTCTAGCTACTGCTTCTGTGCTGGGTCTCAGAGTACGTGAGAATGTAAAATGAGTCCTTCAAGAGCAGAGTCTCAGTTTCCTCTAGGTCTCTTGCTTTCTCAGAAGTAGTAAGCCCTGCTGGGTTTTAGAGCCAGACATTATGGAGACTTATCTCCCCAGTACCAGTGTCCTGTTCTGGGAAGCTCAGTGTGAGGCTTCAGCTCCTCAAACCTCCTCAGAAGAGACCTCCACAGTTGTGGATTATAATCCCTCTTGTGGATTATTGCACTGGAAGTGTGGGTTCTGATTAGACCAAGTCTCTGTCTTTCCTAACATTCTCAATGTGGCCTTTTCTTTAGTTGTAGAAAATCCTTTATGCTAGTCTTTAAGTCATTCTCAGAGATAATTCTATACATGGCCATAATTTTGGTGTGTCTGTGGAAGGAAGTGAGCGCAGGATTTTACTACTCTGCCATCTTAATTGATTTATTTACTATGAACACAAATTATAGAATATGTTATTCTCTATACTATATAGTTCCTACATAAAAACAGAATTGACAATGTAATGAAAGTGTACTTATATGTCTGAAATTATTTAAGTTCATTTTCAATTCCCTTATCATTCATGCATTATTTAATTGAATTCATATATCTGCATACCATCAAGTTTATTTTAGCATAGCCATTTATAGTACATGCAATCTGAAGGATTTAAAAATTTTCCAACTTATTCACTTTATAAATACAGTGATATTTTAATCATTCAACACTGTTAAGCAGGGAGAAATCCTTATAAAGAAGTTTTCAAGCAACTTAGTCTTACCCTTGCCCCTACCCTTAAACTAGGATATTTAACCACATATTTTCAGTGCAATGTTTTGCTATTATGTTGTGACTTCTTAGAACATTTTAGTAGAGTGAGTGCTTTTTGACTTCTTGACTATATTATGAATATTTTTAGTTTCAGATAATTAACTTTAGATAAGTGAGATTTACTAAAATCCATCCAGGTCCAGACTGTCAAAGATCATCAATCTTATGGACACTCTATTTGACCTGATTATTTATCCTGTCCCTCTTACTAATTATTTTAACACAGCTGTTCTATTGCAACACTACCTTATTCCTCAAATTATTAAGAAACCAAATATTAAATTGCAATAAATCTTATTAGTATCACCCACCCAAACAAATAAATCCCGTGCTGTATTTTTTTTAATGTAAGGAATTTAAAAGACAAAACTTAGTTTACTTCTGTTACTTACATTTATTTCCTTACCATTTTCTTATTTTAAGTCCTTTCTCCCCGCTTTGTCTCTTTTATCTTTTATTTTTACATAGGGCCTGAACACATGATTCAGTGCTTCATTTCTAGGCAGACATTATCACAAATCAACATAGACCTCAACAGAATAAGGTCTTCAAAATAATGATTCCCAAGTCTAAGGAGTTAAAACCATCATGGTCAATAAACAATAATGTTGGAAAAAATATAGTAGTTTGTTAACCATTTATATTAGCTTGCTTGGTATGGACAGATTTGTTTTGGTATAACTTAAGAAATAATCTAATTTATATTGTAACTACCAAAAATAAAAGCAATGTAAAAAGTGATCCAAACCAGCTTCAACTTAAGTTAGATACTGTGATATTGTTCTGACTCAAGAAGATCATATATCAAAATATAGAGGATTTAGTAGGGGGATTTCTAAGTGTAATGAATCTTTATCAGATACCCCAGGGATTTATATTTCTCTTCATGAATCTGCTAGCCAGTAAGTGCCTTGGAGGCAGAAACTGTGTCTTATTCTTATTCTCAGCATAAAATCTGATGTTAATAATAATAAATTGATAAAATTAATACTCCTAATTATTTTAGATGCTGTATACATGCTGAATTAACATACCTAGAAATATGCCCATGGTCAACCACCTCAGTTTAAAAAGTGTAACTTATTATTCACTATAATTTTCTTTGGCTTTAAATTCAAAGTGCCTGAATATGGTAGCTCAGATGACATTCCCTCATTAATAATTTACTGCAAAAAAAAAATCAAAATTTTAATGAAGAAAGTACAAAAATAAAGTTAATGATCTAGAGAAATGAGATTAGGGCTTAATGATTCGCTGAACCCATACAGGCAAAGGGACCTGGGGAAAAGAAAATGTGATTTCTAAGAAAACCGGAAGCAAATGAGCCACCATTTCTGAAAGCTGAGAACAGGTGGATGCAGGACAAAAAGACCATGGTTTTTAAACGGTAAGCAGTGACATTATTGATATGATTGAAGCAGTTCAGTTCACTTAAGTCACTCAATCCAGTCTGACTCTTTGCGACCCCATGAACTGCAGCACACCAGGCCTCCCTGTCCATCACTGACTCCCAGAGCTTGCTCAAACTCATCTCTATCGAGTCAGTAATGTTGTCTAGCCATCTCATCCTCTGTCATCCCCTTCTTGTCCAGCCTTCAATTTTTTCCAGCATCAGGTGTCGTTCCCAATGAGTCAGTTCTTCGCATCAGGTGGCCAAAGTATTGGAGTTTCAGCTTCAGCATCTGTCCTTCCAATGAATATTCAGGACTGATTTCCTTTTGCATTGACTGGATTTTTTCTCCTTGCAGTCCAAGGGACTCTCAAGAGTCTTCTCCAACACCACAGTTCAAAAGCGTCAGTTCTTTGGCACTCAGCTTTCTTTATGGTCCAACTCTCACACCCAGACTTGACTACTGGAAAAACCAAAGTTTTAACCAGACAGACCTTTGTTGGCAAAGTATGCCTCTGCTTTTTAATATGCTATCTAGGTTTGTCATACCTTTTCTTCCAAGGAGCAAGTGTATTTTAATTTCATGACTGCAGTCACCATCTGCAATGATTTTGGAGCCCAAGAAAATAAAGTCAGCCACTGTTTTCACTCTTTCCCCATCTATTTGCCATGAAATGATGGGACTGGTTGCCATGAACTTAGTTTTTTGCATGTTAAATTTTAAGCCAGCTTTTTCACTCTTTTTCACTTTCATCAAGAGGCTCTTTAGTTCCTCTTTGCTTTCTGCCTTAAGGGTGGACATCCACATATCTGAGGTTGGTGATATTTTTCCTGTAAAACTTGATTCCAGTTTGTGCTTCATCCACTCCAGCATTTCTCACGATGTACTCTGCATATAAGTTAAATAAGCAGGGTGACAATATACAGCCTTGACGTACCCTTTCCCAGTTTGGAACCAGTCTATTGCTCCAGGTATGATTCTAAGTGTTGCTTCTTGACCTGAATACATATTTCTCAGGAGGCAGGTATGGTGGTCTGGTATTCCTATCTCTTTAAGAATTTTCCACAGTTTGCTGTGATCCACATAGTCAAAGGTTTTAGTGCAGTCAATAAAGCAGAAATATATGTTTTTCTGGAATTCTTTTGTTTTTTCTGTGATCCAGCAGATGGTGGCAATTTGATCTCGTGTTCTTCTGCCTTTTCTGAATCCAGCTTGAACATCTGGAAGTTCTCAATTCACGTACTGTTGAAGCCTTGCTTGGAGAATTTTGAGCATTACTTTGCTAGCGTGTGAGATGAGTGCAATTGTACGGTAGTTTGAACCTTCTTTGGAATTGCCTTTCTTTAGGATTGGAATGAAAACTGACCTTTTCCAGTCCTGTGGCCACTGCTGAGTTTTCCAAATTTGCTGGCATGTTGAGTGCAACACTTTCACAGCATCATCTTTTAGGATTTGAAATAGCTCAATTGGAATTCCATCACCTCCGCTAGCTTTGTTCGTAGTGATGCTTCCTAAGGTCCGCTTGACTTTGCACTCCAGGATGGCTGGCTCTAGGTGAGTGATCACACCATTGAAGTTATCTGGGTCATTAAGATATTTTTTGTATAGTGCTTCTGTGTATTCTTGCCACCTCTTCTTAATACCTTCTTCTTCTGTTAGGTCCATACCATTTCTGTCCTTTATTGTACCCATCTTTGCATGATATGTTTCCTTGGTATCTCTAATTTTTTGAAGAGATCTCTGGCCTTTTCTATTCTATTACACAATAGAATTTCCTCTATTTCTTTGCATTGATCACTTAGGAAGGCTTTCTTATCTCTCCTTGCTCTTCTTTGAAACTCTGCATTCAGGTGGATATATCTTTCCTTTCTCCTTTGCCTTTCACGTCTCTTCTTTTCTCAGCTATATGTGTAAGGCCTCCTCAGACAACCATTTTGCCTTTTTGATTTCTTTTTCTTGGGGATGGTTTTGATTACCACCTCTTGTACAATGTTACAAACCTCTGTACATAGTTCTTCAGGCATTCTGTCTATCAGATCTAATCTCTTGAATCTATTTGTCAATTCCACTGTATAATCATAAGGGATTTGTTTAGGTCATACCTGAATGGTCTAGTGGTTTTCCCTACTTTCTACAATTTAAGCCTGAATTTTGCAATAAGGAGTTCATAATCTGAGCCACAGTCAGCTCCCATCTTGTTTTTGTTGACTGTATAGAGCTTCTCCATCTTCAGCTGGAAAGAATATAATCAATCTGATTTCAGTATTGACCATCTGGTGATGCCCATGTGTAAAGTTGTCTCTTGTGTTGTTGGAAAGTGGGTGTTTGATATGATTGTACAGATTAGATGATACAAATAGATTCAAGAGGAATTCACATTAATTATGTAAATTTCTAAATGAGAAATTCTTCTTAGGATTTATGATATAAAAATGGTGGCAACCTAATTAAAGTCCATGATGTAAATTTTAGAGATAAATTATTTTACTGATTGGTTACTTATCTCTTACCTGGCATTTTAAAATGTTTTTTATGCAAAGAATACTTTCATGTTTCTGGGATGCATTATGTGTATAATTGATAATCAAATCTTACAAGTGATCTTACTTCTAAAAAATATTTTATATTATTAATCAGGGAAAAACAACTGAAGATCTACTAGATAGCAGACTTGAGGCAGACAATTTTTTCCAATTCATTAGAAACTTTATTGCATTTACTTTGGAATAGTCCTCTCTTGGCCAGTAGAACTGCTAAATCCATTCATTTCAAGATTGTAAGATGGTGAAGCAAACTTCTTTTTTCAGTGAATTATTAAGTATAATAGTAAGAGCATTGCCTTCTTTCCTGACTTCTGTAACTACTTATTGGTAAATGGCAATTTATTGATTATGAATTTAAAGAATATACTGCATCCTGTAAATTTGTACCCAGGCTCAAGGTGTGTCATCACTTAGCCAAGAATGTACATGATCCTTCAACAGGCTGTTTCCACTACTCTATCAAAATGAGGGCTTCTAACAGTGGAAACACTGGCTGACTTTATAATTTGGGGCTCCAAAATCACTGCAGATGGTGATTGCAGCCATGAAATTAAAAGATGCTTACTACCTGGAAGGAAAGTTATGACCAAACTAGACAGCATATTAAAAAGCAGAGACATTGCTTTGTCAACAAAGGTCCATCTAGTCAAGGCTATGATTTTTCCAGTAGTCATGTATGGATGTGACAGTTGAACTATAAAGAAAGCTGAATGCTGAAGAATTGATGCTTTTGAACTGTGGTGTTGGAGAAGACTCTTGAGAGTCCTTTGGGCTGCAAGGAGATCCAACCAGTCCATCCTAAAGGAGGTCAGTCCCAGGTGTTCATTGGAAGGACTGATGTTGAAGCTGAAACTCCAATACTTTGGCCACCTGATGGGAATTGCTGACTCATTTGAAAAGACCCTGATGCTGGGAAAGGTTGAGAGCAGGAGGAGAAGGGGACGATAGAGGATGAGATTGTTGGATGGCATCACCAACTCAATGGACATGAGTTTGGGTAAACTCCGGGTGTTGGTGATGGACAGGAAAGCCTGGCATGCTGCTGTTCAGGGGGTTACAAAGAGTCAGACATGACTGAGCAGCTGAACTGAACTGAACTGATAGATAAGTAAGGATGATAGACTATTCTCTAATCATGTGAGATCAATATCCAGTCTTTTTGCCATGAACTATATCCCCAGGCAAAACACCATATTGTGGGGATTCCATGGTGATAAAATAAGTGTCTTAGAAGTTGACTAATTATGGCTCTTATATAAATCCTTTTGGCAATAAAGGCAAATCTGTACTTAGATTTTTATATTTTCTGAGGAGGACAAAAAATTCCCTTCTATCTATGGAAGGGATCCAATGAAATAACCACCTACTCACCCAGGTAACTGGTTGGTTCACCCAAGGGGATGATACAAACTGGGCTTAGCATTGGTTTCTGGTTTTGTAGGTTGGACACTAATTGGTGAAGGTAACTGAGTTCATCTTGGTGTTTTAATTATCTAGTGTTATGTAACAAATCACTCTAAAGTTTAGTAGCTTGGAGAAGGAAATGGCATCCCTCTCCAGTACTCTTGCCTGGAAAATCCCATGGATGGAGGAGCCTGGTAGGCTGTCCCTCCTGTAATTGCCATCAGATATTGGCCAGGAATGAAGTCATATGAAGGTTTGTTTGGAGATAGAAGATCTGTTTCCAAGGTAATCACTTGGTTGACTCACACAGTTGCCATGAGCCTCAGTTCTTCTCCATGGCTATTTATATTGGCTTAGAATACCTTTTAATTTAGGACAAGGTTATCCCTACTAGAAACACTTAGACCTTCCATGGCCTCTACTGAATTTCAACAATGCCTGATATAGTCTCTTCATTCTGGTTGGTCAGACCTGAATGTCTCTTAGCTCTGTGTATGATCTGGGAATTGTTCAATTTATTGCCTTTTGGTAGTTTTTCTTTCTTTCTTTCTTTCTTTTTTTTCCCCCTTAGAATAATGGAGAATTACTACAATGCACCCGTTATTGTTCATTCAGGGGGAATTATATGCAGTTTTCAGGAACCCTTTTTTTTTATGACTCCTTTTTTAATATTCTGCACCAAAAGTTATGTGTCTTTTTTTCCTTTGGCAAAGAAATGTGATCCAGTTCAGTTCAGTTAAGTCACTCAGTCGTGTCCGACTCTTTGCGACCTCATGAATCGCAGCAGGCCAGGCCTCCCTGTCCATCACCAACTCCTAGAGTTTACCCAAACCCATGTCCATCGAGTCAGTGATGCCATCCAACCATCTCATCCTCTGTCGTCCCCTTCACCTCCTGCCCCCAATCCTTCCCAGCATCAGGGTCTTTTCCAGTGAGTCAACTCTTTGCAACAGGTGGCCAAAGTATTGGAGTTTCAGCTTCAACATCAGTCCTTCCAATGAACACCCAGGACTGATCTCCTTTAGGATGGACTGGTTGGATCTCCTTGCAGTCCAAGGAATTCTCAAGAGTCTTCTCCAACACTACAGTTCAAAATCATCAATTCTTCTGTGCTCAGCTTTCTTCACCGTCCAACTCTCACATCCATACATGACCACTGGAAAAACCATAGCCTTGACTAGATGGACTTTTGTTTGGCAAAGCAATGTCTCTGCTTTTTCATATGCTGTCTAGGTTGGTCATAACCTTCCTTCCAAGTAGTAAGCGTCTTTTAATTTCATGGCTGCAATCACCATCTGCAGTGATTTTGGAGCCCAAAAAAATAAAGTCTGACACTCTTTCCACTGTTTCCCCATCCATTTCCCATGAAGTGATGGGACCAGATGCCATGATCTTAGTTTTCTGAATGTTGAGCTTTAAGCCAACTTTTTCACTCTCATCTTTCACTGTCATCAAGAGGCTCTTTAGTTCTTCTTCACTTTCTGCCATAAGGGTGCTGTCATCTGCATATCTGAGGTTATTGATATTTCTCCCGGCAGTCTTGATTCCAGCTTCTGTTTCTTCCAGCCCAGTGTTTCTCATGATGTACTCTGCATAGAAGTTAAATAAGCAGGGTGACAATATACAGCCTTGACGTACTCCTTTTCCTATTTGGAACCAGTCTGTTGTTCTATGTCTAGTTTTAACTGTTGCTTCCTGACCTGCATACAGGTTTCTCAAGAGACAGATCAGATGGTCAATAAAGCAGAAATAGATGATCCAAATCATTTTTCAAGAAACCACAGTGTATATAGATCATTGTCTTCTGGAAGCCAATAGGTGATTGAAATTTTAGATTAGCCTCATTTAATTATTTTTCAGGCAAATATTGACAGTCTAGAATCTCTTTTCATGTTCTTTTTATTCTTAACCTAAAAACAATCTTATCAGCCTTAGACACTAAGCTATGTCTCAGTACTACTTTATTTTATTTTCTTTGTGTCCATATGTACATCCTAGAGTTTCCTAAATAGCCCTTTCTTTTTTTCATTATTGGCCAGTCTCCATTTGCTTCTTCTTGATTTATAACTTAATTAGTTCACCTAGTCTTCTCTTTCATCTTTTAGCTTTTCAGTATTATGTCTATATTTTTCCTCTGGTTTCTTAGAAAATATTAAATTTGCTTTTATTCTATTTACTACATTTACAAAGTATCCAATGTTCTTTTCACTGTATATACATTTTTGATCATGTGTTTCTTGTGAAAGTAATTTTTTAACCTCACAATATTTGTTTTTTATTTCCTAATAGCTTGATTTTTGTCCAGTTCACCATCCTCTTGATGCATATTGAGAACAAATACAAAAGATTTTGCAATTCTTTTATTTATGGAAAAAAGTTGACATTAAAAGGACCAAAGTGGATTAAACTAAAATCTTTGCCCAATCTTCAGAAAAATGCCATTAAAAGTTGATTTTATTTATTTAGTAGTTTCAAGGAAACACTATTTTCTCCTTAACTATAGTTGTATCTAAAGATTATTTGCTTATAAAATTTCTTGTAGTGGCTAGAGACCAGTTATAGGTCTAGGAAAAAATGCAAATTTCCTCCAATTTTCTATGATTGTTGCAAATTTTTCAGGAAAATCCTTCAATTTTTTCCAAATAGAAAATATTGCACGGGCATCCAAAAGAACTTAATATTTGATATTTAAATATATTTTATCCCCAGCACCATATTATGTACTCTCTTGTCTAAGAATTTTTGTAAACCATAAATCTTATGTTTTATCCTATCCCATAAGCATTTGTTAAAAAAAATACTCAATGGCGAATGTTTATCTTGGGGGTAGCCTCTACTAGGATTGATTTGTAAAACAAAAGCCTTACAAATCTGGTAGAAACATTTTAGTTCCTAATTAAAGTGATGAATATTTGGGTTATTTCCACAATTTGGTTATTAGGAATAATTCTTCTGTGAACATTTGTGTACAACTTTTTGTATGGATGTATAGTTTAGTTTCTCTTGGGTATATGCCTAGGAGTAGAATTTTTGAGTCATATGATAACTCTATGTTTAAGCTATTGAGGCTGCCAAACATTTTTCAAAATGATTGCACTATTTTACATTCCCATCAGCAACTTATGAGGGCTCTAAATTTTACATAAGCCTGTACTTTTCATTACCTATCCTTTTGATCATAGCTGTCTTAGAACACGTGAATTAGTATCTCATTGTGGGTTTTTTTGGCATTTTTCTGGCAACTAATGATGTTGAGTATCTATTCATATGTTTATTTGCATTTATATGTCTTCGATGGGGAAATTTTTTATTCATATCCTTTCCTCATTTTTAATTAGGGGTTTTGTCTCTTTATTACTGAATTATAAAAGTTCTCTCTCTCATATATACATATAATACATATACACACATCTAGATTCAAATTTCTTATCAGATATATGATTGGCAAATATTTTCTCTTCTGTAGGTTGACTTTTCACTTTCTTGATAGTGTCTTTTGAAACACAAAATGTTTAATTTTTATGATGTCCAATGTATAATTTATGTATTTTTATCTTTTTCGTATGTTATTTTGCTATCTTAATCTAATAAGATTTTTACTAACTTCAGGCCACAAGGATTTACTCCTGTATTTTCTTCCAAGAGTTTTGTTTTTATCTCTTTCATTTAGGTCTGTGATCCATTTTGAGTTAATTTTTGCGTATGATATAAGGAAAGGGTCCACCTTTTTTCTGTTCCATATGCATATTCAGTAGAACTGACACTAATTTTTGAAAAGATTATTCTTTCCCTATTTTATTGTCTTGATAATTTTGTCAAAAATCAATTTACTTTAAATATAACTGTCATGTATACATTCTAAATTCTACTTTATTGTATATGCTTATTCTTATGCTACTTCCACACCTTCTTGATTATTGCAGCTTCATAGTAAGTTTTATTTTGCTTTTCTGAATCTCTTGAATTTCCATATGTATTGTAAGACTACCTTTATAATTTCTTTCAAAAAGACAAGCTGGGATTTTTATAGAATATTACCATTCATGAACATGGAATATCTTTCTCTTTATTTAGGTCATCCTTAATTTCCTTCAATAATGTTTTATACTTTTTCAAGTTTAAGTTTTATATGTCTTTTGTTAAATTTACTTCAAAGTATTTTTATTCTCTTGGATGCTGTGTATATGGAATTGTCTTCTTAATTTCAGTTTAGGTCTACTAATATATAAAACTATAGTTTATTTTTATATATTGATCTTGTACCCCGACAGTTTGTTGCTGAACTATTTTATTAGTTCTAATAATTTTTCAGTGGATTCCTTAGGATTTTCTATGACATGATCATGTCATCTGAAAATCAAGTTAGATTTATTTTTTTCCTTTTTAATCTGCTTGTCTACTAGGGGAGATTTGGAGGTGGAGAAAGATGAGACAAGCACTGCCAGCTAGCTGAAATTACATATCATAAGAAATAAACATTCAAATGCATCCCATTTGAATGTACAATTCCAAAGAATAGCAAGGAGAGATAAGAAAGCCTTCCTCAGCAATCAATGCAAAGAAATAGAGGAAAACAATAGAATGGGAAAGACTAGAGATCTCTTCAAGAAAATTAGAGATACCAAGGGAATATTTCATGCAAAGATGGGCTCAATAAAGGACAGAAATAGTAGGGACCTAAAAGAAGAAGAAGATATTAAGAAGAGGTGGCAAGAATACACAGAAGAACTATACAAAAAAGATCTTCATAACCCAGATAATCACGATGGTGTGATCACTTACCTAGAGCCAGACATCCTGGAATGTGAAGACAAGTGGGCCTTAGGAAACATCACTATGAACAAAGCTAGTGGAGGTGATGGAATTCCAGTTGACCTATTTCAAATCCTCAAAGGTGATGCTGTGAAAGTATTGCACTCAATATGCCAGCAAATTTGGAAAACTCAGCAGTGGCCACAGGACTGGAAAAAGTCAGTTTTCATTCCAATCCGAGAGAAAGGCAATGCCAAAGAATGCTCAAACTACCGCAAAATTGCACTCATCTCAACACTAGTAAAGTAATGCTTAAAATTCTCCAAGTCAGGCTTCAGCAATACGTGAACCGTGAACTTCCAGATGTTCAAGCTGGTTTTAGAAAAGGCAGAGGAACCAGAGATCAAATTGCCAACATCCACTGGATCATTGAAAAAGCAAGAGTTCCAAAAAAAATATCTACTTCTGCTTTATTGACTATGCCAAAGCCTTTGTGTGGATCACAATAAACTGTGGAAAATTCTGAAAGAGATGGGAATACCAGACCACCTGACCTGTTTCTTGAGAAACCTGTATGCAGGTCAGGAAGCAACAGTTAGAACTGGACATGGAACAACAGACTGGTTCCAAATAGGAAAAGGAGTCCATCAAGGCTGTATATTGTCACCCTGCTTATTTAACTTATATGCAGAGTACATCATGAGAAATGCTGGGCTGGAGGAAGCACAAGCTGGAATCAAGATTGCCGGGAGAAATATCGATAACCTCGGATGTGCAGATAACACCACCCTTATGGCAGAAAGTGAAGAAAATCCAAAGAGCCTCTTGATGAAAATGAAAGAGGAAAGTGAAAAAGTTGGCTTAAAGTTCAACATTCAGAAAACTAAGATCATTGCATCCAGTCCCATCACTTCATAGCTAATAGATGGGGAAACAGTGGCTGACTTTATTTTTGGGGGCTGCAAAGTCACTGCAGATGGTGATTGCAGCCATGAAATTAAAAGATTCTTATTCCTTGGAAGGAAAGTTATGATCAACCTATACAACATATTGAAAAGCAGAGACATTTCTTTGTCAACAAAGGTCCGTTTAGTCAAAACTATGGTTTTTCCAGTGGTCATATATGGATGTGAATGTTGGACTATAAAGAAAGCTGAGAGCTGAAGGATTGATGCTTTTGAACTGTGGTGTTGGAGAAGACTCTTGAGAGTCCTTTGGACTGCAAGGAGATCCAACCAATCCATCCTAAAGATCAGTCCTGGGTGTTCATTGGAAGGACTGATTTTGAAGCTGAAACTCCTATACTTTGGCCACCTGATGCAAAGAGCTGACTCATTTGAAAAGACCCTGATGCTGGGAATGGTTGAGGGCAGGGAGACAATGGGACAACAGAGGATGAGATGGTTGGATGGCATCACCAACTCAATGGACATGGATTTGGGTAGACTCCGGGAGTTGATGATGGACAGGGAGGCCTGGCGTGCTGCGGTTCATGGGGTCGCAAAGAGTTGGACACGACTGAGCAACTGAACTGAACTGAATTCAAGAAATAAACTAATGGTTGAAGTTTTTATATAGTAAATGTCAGATAGGTACACTGCAAGTTTTGTTTGAAAATAAATTGCTGATTTACTTACCTAGGGTTCCTAAAACTCCCTTAGTTATAAATTTGATTGATCCAAGAGGTTGAAATGAGACTAAACCTTTAGAGGAGGGTTACCAATCAAATTCAAAGGTTATGGTTTCATAGGAACATTGAGCTAAGAACACACACATTTTACTGGTCTAGCAAAGATTATAGTAGATGATATCATCCTATTTATTATGCTGCTGCTGCTGCTAAGTCACTTCAGTCGTGTCCGACTCTGTGAGACCCCATAGACGGCAGCCCACCAGGCTCCTCTGTCTCTGGGATTCTCCAGGCAAGAATACTGGAGTGGGTTGCCATTTTCTTCTCCAATGCATGCATTCATGCTAAGTCGCTTCAGTCGTGTCCAAGTCTTTGCGACCCCATAGATGGCAGCCCACCAGGCTCCTCTGACCATGGGATTCTTTAGGCAAGAATACTGGAGTGGGTTGCCATTTCCTTTTCCAGCATTTATTATCCAGTTCAGTTCAGTCACTCAGTTGTGTCCGACTCTTTGTGACCCCATGAACTGCAGCACGCCAGGCCTCCCTGTTATCACCAACACCCAGAGCCTACCCAAATTCATGTCCGTTGAGTCAGTGATGCTATCTAACCATCTCATCCTCTGTCATCCCCTTCTCCTCCTGCCTTCAATCTTTCTCAACATCAGGGTCTTTTCAAATGAGTCAGCTCTTCGCATCAGGTGGCTAAGTATTATGATGAGGACATGTAAATAAATTTGAGCACATAAGGGCAATAAATTTATTAAATGTTCTCAAAATGAAGAAGACAATAAAGCAACCTTGGCAAAATCATAAAAGTCTGCCCTTCTCCCCTTAGATATTGCTGTTCAAAGATAGTTTCAGCAACGTATATGTCTCATAATTTAAATACAACTTATATAACTACTATATCATATAAACCCAGATGACAATTGAAATTCAAAAACACCACTCTAGAAATCATAAAAAAGAACTGCTATGGTTGTTCCTTTTATGAGAACTTTCAAATACATTCTTTACCCATGAGAAGCTACAGATATTTTTTTTCTGCCATAACTTCCATAGTTTCTCTTCACATTTACTTTTGGAGGCAGTGTAGGGCAATTGGAGTTATTCTACCATATTGTATTCCACAAATCATTTTTTTCTACGGTTACCTCTTGACAGCTATCTGCAAGATGTGTGATTTACTCTAATCCAAGGGTTTAATAAGTCCATTTTATGGTTATAACATATGCTTTTCATGAAACTACATGGATAAAAATGAATAAAACTCATCCAGAAGATAAATGTAGCAATTTGATGGGGAGATTTACATTTTCCTCTTGCTAATAGTTTTGATTTTCCATACTGAATTACTTTTTAATCATGTAATTTTAAAAGTTTCATCCGTATCATTGAAATAGATTGAACTCTAAACTTTAAAAAACTTCAGTTTTAGGTAACCTTAGTCTTTTCCATGCTGTCTAAAGAAAAATAGAGGTGCATCTAATATTAACAAAGGAAAAATGCCTTATATTTTCATGTCATGTCTAAAGAGCTTTCTATACATTATTTTAATTTATACAAAAACTTTGTACCTTGCATCACTGGCCAAATATAAATTTAGTAAATTTTATTAGACTTAAAATTCCTCAGAGATCAAATTTGCCAACATCCGTTGAATCATAGAAAAAGTAAGATAATTCCAGAAAAACATCTACTTCTGCTTCATTTACTATGTTAAAGCCTTTGACTGTGTGGGTCACTACAAACTGGAAAATTCTTAAAGAGATGGGAATACCAGATCACCTTATCTGGCTCCTGCGAAACCTATATGCAGGTCAAGAAGCAACAGTTAGAACCAGACAAAGAAATCAAAATCATATACTTTTTTTCCTCATAAATTCAATGGTTAACCCATTAGTGCTTAATTAAATAATGTAATATAAATGAAAGGATTTAATTATTTTTTCATTCTGATGGATTGTTATTATTTATATTTATAATTATCTCTCAAGTTATAGATTTTGAAAGTGAGGTCACTCAGTCGTGTCTGACTCTTTGCAACCCCATGGACTGTAGCCTACCAGCCTCCTACATCCATGGAATTTTCCAGGCAGGAATACTGGAGTGGTTAGGTATCAGTAATTTAAGCCCACTCCTAAAGAAGGAGTGGCTTCTCCAAGAAATGCATTTAGTTAGATTCTATAAAACACAGCATATTCTATAAGATTTATAATGTATACAAAATAAACAGTTTAAGACAAATCACCTTCATTGTTTACACAATGCCATAAAAAAGGAAAATGATAAAGCAAATAACTTGATAAATAACAAATAAAATGATCAAGCAAATCTGTCAAGATTTGAGAGGGAGTTTTTGATTGTTAAATGAAATAAAAGTTAAACACATTACTTCCTGTGGCATAAAAACAAATTTCAATATTTTGGCAATAGTAAAGATAGTATAACAACATGCCTGAGGCACAAGATATTCTTTACTTAATTTTATGTACTGTAGTTTTGTTTTCTTAATGAACAATGTTAATTAATATTAGAGAATTTAATGGGTTCGTTAACTACAGTAAACGATAAAAACCATTCTGTTGAAGTATGCATTTTTATAGATATCAGATTAGAGAGGGAAAAAAAGCAAAATGGAATTTTCCTATGTTGCAGATTGTCCTGACTCACAAAGCTAGGTAAAATTTATTTCATTTTTATTTAATGAATCTTGTCCAATCCCACTGTTAGAGATACCAAGTATATGCTGATAATTAAATAAGCAGTTTTATAATTTTGCCTTGAAGTACTAAATAAGGGTTAAAGAAATTTACAATGGCATCCCTTTGGAATCCAGTGGTTTACCTACAGTGGTTCAATCTGTAAATGACTGATTCTGAAGAAGAAAGACAAATCAGTTATAATTTGAGAAGCCTTTCTAGTATACTGTAAGAATTTAACCAAAAGCATTTGTATAAACACTACGTCATTTGAAATTTTTACTCTTACTGCATAGAGTGTTGCGAAGTAGACTAGTTTGGTAGTTATTTTATTGTCTTATATTTAATATATAAATACTAATATAATATTTATATAAATTTGTATGCATTCGAAATGATATATATAATATTTATAAAAATGAGAAAAATATGAAAATTCAGAACATAAAAGAGATAAAACTATCCACTAAATTATTTCTATGAAGTCTTCCTGAAAATAATGATTACAGTGACTACTTTCTGACTGTTAAATTTCTGGAAATCTCTTCACCAAGGATTTCTTAGCTAACTAAAAATGCAAGATAACTACTGATGCCAGGAATTCTTGATCTGCATTTTCTCCCATCTTAATTTTAGATTCTGTGGCCTATTGATCAGTGTTGGTGGTTTCTCTGTAATTATTTGGTTTGCCTGAAATATAAATATTAACAAATGTAAATAAACTCACATGTAATATTAATGTATGTAAAAATCATCAAGGAAGTATGTTTTGAAAAGGAGATTCCTAAGTACCATGCTTAGAGATTTAATACTTTATGTCTGGAGGCACTCAAGGAACCTGCATTTTAATATGTACCCCAGGTGATTGTGGTTTGTTGTTGTTCAGTCGCTCAGTTCAAAAGTATCGATTCTTCCACCTTCAGCTTTCTTTATGGTCCAATTCTCCCACCCATATATGACCACTGGCTTCCTTGATCGCTCAGTTGGTAAAGAATCCACCTGCAATGCATGAGACACCAGTTCAATTCCTGGGTTGGTAAGATCTGCTGGAGAAGGGATAGGCTACCCACTCCAGTATTCTTGGGCTTCCCTTGTGGCTCAGCTGGTAAAGAATCCACCCACAATGCGGGAGACCTGGGTTCGATCCCTGGGTTGGGAAGATCCCCTGCAGAAGGGAAAGGTGACTCACTCCAGTATTCTGTCCTGGAGAATTCCATGTACTGTATAGTCCATGGAGTCTCAAAGAATGGACATGACTGAGCAGCTTTCACTTCACTTCATTTCACTGGAAAAACCATGACTATGATTACACGGACCAGCTATAGTAATGTCTCTGCTTTTTAGTATGCTGTCTAGTCCTAGGAGGAAGCGTCTTTTATTTTCACGGCTGAAGTCACCATCTGCAGTGATTTTGGAGCACCCAAAAATAAAGTCTGCCACAGTTTCCATTTGTCCCCCATCTATTTGCCATGAAGTGATGGGACCAGATGCCATGATCTTAGTTTCTTGAATGTTGAGTTTTAAGCCATCTTTTTCATTCTCCTCTTTCACCTTCATCAAGAGGCTCTTTAGTTCCTCTTCACCTTCTGGCATAATGGTAGTGTCATCTGCATGTCTGAGGTCATTGATATTTCTCCAGGCAATCTTGATCTGGCTTGTACTTCATCCAGCCCAGCATTTCATATGATGTACTCTGCTTAGAAGTTAAGTAAGCAGGGTGAAAATATACAGCCTTGACATGGTAGTGGTAAAGAACCAGCCTGCCAGTGCGGAAGATATAAGAGATGTGGGTTTGTTCCCTGATTGGGAAGATCCTCCGTAGGAGGACATGGCAACCTCTCCAGTAATCTCACCTGGAGAATCCTATGGACAGAGGATCCTGGCAAGCTGCAGTCCACAGGGTTGAAAATAGTCAGACACAACTCAGGTAACTTAGCACACAGGTGATTGTGAGGTATGTCTACAGGCAAAAATTTAGGGATATTGCAGATTCTTAGTAAGTATAAAAAGGAGTTGGACAAATAAAATAAGTTAATAGTGATTTCCAGATTCTGTAGTAGAGAAAATTTTTCTGTTCTTCAGTTGATGGAAATCTGAGCATTTAGAACAGCTATGATTTTTGAGAGAAAGAGAAAGACTGTCACTGGTTTCCCTGGTAATTTGACTAGGGAGTCTGAGAGGAATATCAAATGGCATAAGAGTTTAGTAGCAATCATTGATTTCTGAGTGGCATGTTAGTACTGGTGCTGTTGCTGCTGCTAAATCGCTTCAGTCGTGTCCGACTCTTCACGACCCCATGACTACAGCCTACCAGGCTCCTCCATCCATGGGAGTTTCCAGGCAAGAGTACTGGAGTGGGGTGCCATTGCCTTCTCCAGTACTGGTGCAATTAGCCATTAATCTTAGTGGAGATCTGTGCCAGACACAGATCTCCTTTTCCACTTTACTCCATTACTGTCTGTGTACAGTCAGATCAAGAGCTGCACATACAACAGCTTGGACTGTGGAAAGGGACTGATGCAGTCACTATATAGAAAGTCAGAGGCATTATTAAGTATTGTTGATTGATCAACCTTGTTATGCAAAAATTTGCTATTACAGAACATTTTGAGGTATCAAGAAAAAAGAATGAAGTCGTTGAAGGCAACTGAAATTTGAATCAAATTGTGGTTTTATCTGTTATTAGCACTTGACTTCAGACTGTTTATTCTCAAAGTCTCAATTCACTTGAATAATGGGGGAAAATATGCTTATCAATTAAGATTGTTGTGAAGATCAAAACAGGTTAAAAAATAACAGAAAAATTCTTAGCAGAGTGCCTGAATAAAATGTATGCATACATAGATTTGTTTTTATTTCCTTGCCTCAATATGTTTGCCATGACCACATTTTGAATGTTTTTTTTATCAATTTCAGTTTTTGTATCTAAATAGCCTCTTTTCGTTTAGTTGCTAAGTCGTGTCTAACCCTTTTGCCACACCATGGACTGTAGTAGCCCACCAGACTCTTCTGTCTAGGGGATTTCCCAAGCAAGAATACTGGAGTGGGTTGCCATTTCCTTCTCCAATCCTCATTAGTTCCACTCAAAAAAACAAATATTTGTAGTTTCCACAAAGTGTTAGGGAATGAGAAGAATATGAGAGAAAGTTGAACTGTAATCTGTTAAGAAAAAGAGGATTTTGGATACTGATTTTATTAAACTGCTTATTTCTTTTCTTTTGACCACTTTTGAAACAAATATTCAAATAAACCCATATATCTTTCACAACTATTGAGTATTATTAATGTTACTTGGATTTTATTAGAAAATTACACCACACAAATATAATTTTACAATTTTTGCTGTGAAACATATATCTACATTTTATTATTAAATAAATAATATTTTAGATATACATGTTTTTATAAGATGAAGTTCCATTATCCCAGCATCAATTTTATTTTTAGACTTTTCACTTAGAATTTTTCTTCAGTTTTGAGTAAGTTAGATCTTTCTCTTTTTTCAAATATAAATGTGCTTTGTGTAGATGGTCTTATTCTGCTAAATGTTGCTCAGGTATATTTCATAAGCACTGTAGAGTTCGATCCCTGAATCAGAAAGATCCCCTGAAGAAGGAAATGGTAATCCATTCCAGTATTCTTGCCAGATAAATCTCATTGACAGAGGAGCCTGGCAGGCTACAGTCCATGGGGTCACAAAAGACTCAGAAACAGTGATTAAATAACAACAATGAGAGGGAATGATGCAAAAAACTACCCAGTAACATTACATACTAGGTATTTCAGGTTAAAAAAATAAATTGTTAGAAGAATTTTATACTGTGAAAGTTGAACTTTAGTAGCAACCATAAGAAACAAAATGTGAAGTGTAGTGAGTTATCCTTTTCAAGTGAATTTGGTTACTGACATGGAGAAAGGCTTTCTTCTGAAGACAGTTTGTTTCTCAAGTTGTCCTGTAAAATTTTCTCCACATTATTGCTATAGTGAATTTCTAGTATATACTTAATATAATGGAGACTTTAAAAGATAACCATCTGATATGATGAAATGTTAAACACATCAGGTATTAATGTATGAGTACAATTATAAACTGGCTTGAAGGTCTGAAATTCCATTTTAACTGTTCCATTACTCAATCTAAAAGAAAGCATATTTTAAGTTAGCATATTTGTTAGAATTTTCTAAAATCAAAATATATAATGAAAAGAGCTCAATTACATGACAGAAATGGTAATTATTCATTCTACCTTTAGAATACATGAAATAACAGAATACTTATGAGTGAAACTTTAAATTACCAAATTTTAAAGTACCAAGAAAGGAAAGAAACAAAATTTAAATATAGCAATTTAAAGTGTAAAATCAGAGTGCACAGAATATCAGAAGTAAGCTGTGGTATTATAAAAATATATCTGGCTTTTTAAAATCTAGGAGCAATTTTTTTGATTGTGTATCATCTTATCAATTGTAAGCAGTTCACAGACTCTTAGGATTCTACATTTCATATTCTGTGATTGGCTAGTATTTATGTAAAATATACAAAAAGCACAAAAAGATCAACATTGGTTGAATGCTTGCTTTATGTGTCTCACCACCCCCTACCCATTTATCTACCAAGCACGCCTATGACAGGCTATTGACTATGACTGCTTGTCTGAAATCTGATTCTGTTGCTATGATTGCTCACAGTGTCTGGTGACCCCAATGTGATTCCTGGCTCTGATTCCAACTCTGAGCTGGCTTTGACCTGCTGGCAGGGACTTCCAACAGCACCTGAGCCCTGCTTGTGCCAATATATATGACATGTCTGGCTGGTGAATTTGCCACTCAAATAGCAGGGTTTTGTACACATTAGGAAATTAAACACAGAACTTGCCAGCAGTGTTGTTTCACTGAAACAAAATATGAAAAAAATAAAAAAGTATGAGTGAAATTTGGGTAGAAGACCCAAGTGGGTCCAAGACCTTGTCTGAATAGTCACTTCTTTTAAGCAAAGTGATATACAAATTTATTTTATTTGTATTCTCTATAATAAATTCTCTGGTCTCTAAGTGTAAAAAAATATTCATAGTGAAGGGCATTAAATTTAAAAACACTATTAAAATGATGCTTTCCTTTTTTCTCAATTCAAGTCACCAGCTTCTAAAAGATATATGCATAATTTGTCAGGTTATTAAGAAGTAATGTAATCTTTGGTCATCTTATGAAATGTGCTGGTGACCAGAAACAGTAAAAGTTAAAATATTATTTTTGTGAATTATTTTACTATCAAATTTATTCTTTGAATACCATGGTATGTGCATGGTTTTTTTCCTCCTCTTAATCGGGAAAATAATCTCTTTTAGAACAAATGTGTCTATATGTGATTTGTTAATAGCTAGTTAAATTAATAACAAATATTTTACCAAATGTATTAATTTTCATACTTGTACACGTAAGAGTATAAATATATGTACTGTTAGTCAATTCTGCTGTATCCTGTATAATATTTGTATAAGACTTTTAGGCAAATTTAAACTATAATATAGTTCACCTAATGTACAAAATGTAATACTTGACTAAAAATCATTTTTGAAAAGAAAAATGAAAAGATTTACTATTCTTTCCTGAAGCTAAAGGTGACATTATAAAAACACTTACATATGTTACTTAATGGGAAAACATAGAATAAACCAAAAGAATGTAGGTGTTATTGAAAGTAGTTAAATATTTTCAAGTAAACTTCAGAGAATATTGGACATATCTACATTTTCTTCATTTTAAGAATACATACTTTATTTAACTCAGTTGAATGAGCATAAGACCTCAAGGATATCATTTTAGTGTCACTTAATGTCAATCCAATACATAAAAACCAGTGCTCTAAATATTCTAACCCATTCAAGCAAAAATCATTCAACAAAGTAGTAAAAGGCAATGTCCTTGTACTATAGAGTGGTTTCAAAGTAATAGCTCTCCCATGGTTAGTCATGTGAATATCTAGAATAAATGAAAAGTAATGAAATGGAAACATGTAAAGAAACAAAACTCTGCATATGCTTTTAATGTGTACAAGTAATAGTGAAATTATAAATAGTACAGGCTCCTAACGAAGTCAACAGGAAGAATTTCTAGTTGGTTGATAAGTAGTCCTAATATAAAATTAATTTCTTCTGTTTTTTTCTTTTATTTTAAATTTTTTTCCTAGATCTGTTTTTGTGGAAAGAAGATGAGTGACTCTACTGAACATCTGTAATACCCAGCTGCACACTGGCATTCCAGTAAGATTTGATTGATGATGTACTTGAATATAGGTTTACAAATAAGGCCCAAGGCCAGTTTCTCCTCATTTTGACAATAAAACACTGTAATTCTTAATATTAAGTGTGTACTGAAATGGAGAAAAAGAAAGACATTTCTAGCAACATGCAGAGAATGAGAACTGGTAAATTAATCAGTGTTACTACCCACCCATAGGTCCTGAAGCTTATAAAAGATATTCCACCCATGAAATGGTAGCTACTCATTAATGCAGAAAAATTGCGTTAGTACAGCCCATGTGGTTATGCTGATGCTGTCAACTGGATACTCTTAAAAGTTCTATTTTGTCAATTAATCCTATGTGTTTTTTTTCTTGAAAATTTAGATTCTCCCTTTATTAAATTTAGAAATACATGTTAAGACATAACAATATAGCATGCTTTGATTAGAAACTCCTAAAATAGCGTATCAAAAATGCTATGGTCTAGAAATGTTTATGAGCCTAAGAGCTGCTACAGAGTAGCAAGCAGATTTTCTTTTCAACAGGGCCTAAAATCTGGACATTTGTCTACATCAAAAAAAGATAAAAACCTTGCGAATTCTATCTTCAGATTTAAGTGAAATTGTAGAGGTTGCAATTAATATTTTGTACTCTCAAAAAAAATTTTGAAGAATGGCTAAATTTTACCATGAAGACATTCTTATCTTGGTTGTCATTGACAGATATAGAAAGGTAAAGTCCATGTTAACTTCCTGGAGTCACTAACATTTTCAGAAATTTGCCTTTATACTGGTTATGAGAAGGCTTTCCTGTCAAAGCAGCAAAATCTCTCTAACATAATGGTTTTTCAAATATTAGTTTATTTGGGCTGTTATTTATTTAACAGGAGAAAAAAGATTCTCTTAATTTATAAATATGTTTGTGTTAAAAATGGCCCATATTCATCATTATTTTGATTTGTATTCTGATAGTATCTAGATGCCTCTTAGTTCTCATAAATGACTCATTTTTTTCTTGTGGGTTCTCATAGTAATTTCCTTTCTTGGACATATTTTGCTGTCCTTATTTCTAGCTTACCTTACTTTTTAATGCTGTTTTATAATAATAATATAAATTTATAGTGCATTGAACAAAATTCTTTTAAAAATTATTTAAAATCATCATCACAATCATATAAATTATACAGGGTTAGAATATTTTTTCAAATTAGCTCCATAAATAAAGGTATAACTCCAAGCTTAGAGATTTTTCCACGTTGACTTTCACTATTGCTGATTTCCAAAGCATGCTTCCTATTCCTTTTTACTCACAGTATATGATTTTACTGAATATAGATGGAAATTATCTTATATCATCAGATCTGATCTTAGAAACTAAATATCAAACTTTTCATGAAATTAGAATCTAAGAATCTTTGTTCAGAAATATAAATGTACATAAACTGTTAAAATTATAACACATACATTATTGCTGTTGTTTAGTTGCTAAGTCATGTCCGACTCTTTTTGATCCCATGGATCATAGCCACCAGGCCTCTCTGTTCATGGGATTTCCCAAGCAAGATTACTGGCATAGGTTGCCATTTCCTTCTCCAGGGAATCTTCTCCACCCAGGGATCCAACCTGTATCTCCTGCACTGGCAGGTGAATTCTTTACCAGTGAACCACCAAGGAAGACCACATTTATTATCACCATTATTAAAAAGTGGGGGAAAAATCCTGGGATCATTCAATTCTCTTCAAATTCTCCCTGGTTATATGAATTAGACTTTAAAGGGAAAGTATAAAATACCAACAATTACTTAAGCAAAGTAAAGCTGAAACACAAAATCCTGCTATGCTCTACAAGATACAGATACTAAACAAAATAATTACAGTAGTATGCACTCATAAATACAGGACATTTAATAAAGTCTATGAGAATTCAAAAAAGCATATAGAATGAAAGTGAATAATGATAAAGCTTACACATAACTAACTCATTTGGTATTTCAATAAAATACTGGTTTTTAAAAGTAACAACAGTAATGAATTAAGGTGATTAATATAAAGTAAAATAAGTAAACCAACTAATATTTGCTGAATTTATTTTTCATGAAGCTACTCTAACATTCTCATAAAGCAAGTAAAAAAAAATTTATCCAGAATAATAGAATTGTATGAACATTAAATAAGAAAACAGAAATCTGTTTAATAGTAAAAACAAATTTATATGTTAAGTAAAGGTTAAAAAGAAAAAAGATCAATTGCTGAGTTAGAATATTTTCTACTCTTGCACTTGAAAAATGCGAGGATTATTTTATTGCAATTACTTTTTGTAGGCCTATTGCTTTCACATTTCAGTTGTTATGATAATGTTAATTGTGTAGCATCCATCATAAATTTAAAAGGCCAAGCGCCATGGTCCATTTGAAAAGGAGAATTTGATAATTTACAGGGAAAAATAAAGCACCATAAACTTCAAGTCTATTCAAGCCTGAAGCAGCATTCTTAACCTTTTTAATCATGAAAATATCTTGTTTATTCCTTAAACCTGAGACAATGAAAATATAGAATTTTGTATTGTTTTCAATTAAGCTTTCAAAGTTTTTAAATGCAGCTTCATTTTAAAAACATTGATAAATAATTATAAAAAATTGAAATATCTTACATTTGCAATTATTAACTCTTGATATGTTTTAAAAATATCTGTAGATGGATTGTTCACACAGCAGTAAGTTTTACTTTCTGATTCAAAAATGCATCTAAAAGTTGGAACTTGAATTGTAGCCTACATCAATTAAAACAACAAAGGAAATTGATTTATTAACAATAACATTTCATAATAACATTATTTTTCTTTTTGTCTTAATCCTACTGAGTGTCAAGATCTACTATCAGAAAGAATATTGAACCATTGATAAATGTTTGCAATGGGATAATTTATATGTGCTGCTGCTGCTAAGTCGCTTCAATCATGTCCGACTCTGTGCGACCCTGTAGATGGCAGCCCACCAAGCTCCTCTGTCCCTGGGATTCTCCAGGCAAGAACACTGGAGTGGGTTGCCATTGCCTTCTCCAATGCATGAATGTGAAAAGTGAAAGTGAAGTCGCTCAGTCGTGTCCAACTCTTAGCGACCCCATGGACTGCAGCCCACCAGGCTCCTCCGTCCATGGGATTTTCCAGGCAAGAGTACTGGAGTGGGGTGCCATTGCCTTCTCCAATTTATATGTGCAGAGCCATCAAAATCTAAAACAAGTCTGAGGGAGGAAAGGGAGGGAAGGCAAGAGAAAGAGAAGAAAGAATAAGAGAAAAAGGAGAAAGAAGAAGAGGATAACACAGAGAACAGTCAAATGAGGGCAGAAACAATATAATCAAATCTGGGAATGCAGTACAGCCGAGTTAAATGTGAGTGAATTCTCATGCTACTGATTCATTCATTTGTAAAGATAATTATGAAGTATGTTTAAATATTGGCAAGGATGTAACTATTGGGGCTTCCCCAGTGGCTCAGACAGTAAAGAACCTGCCTGCAATGCAGGAGACCCAGGTTTGACTGGCAAGAATGTAACTATAATGAACAACAAATTATTTTACCATTATTATTTATTAAATTAACCCAATCATCAATCTTTTAAATTTGTTTTTATTTTATTAATAAACAATTATAAATGATTAATTTTTATTTAATTAGTAACCTATAAACTAAAGAGCAAACTTAAGTCTGAAGATATTATCTCAAACAAGAGGAAGTTAATTTTTATTAACAATTGGATGAATGACTTGTATTCTTTTGTTCTGAACTTTGGCTCCTTTCCACAATGCTCAGAAAGAAAAACAAACAAACAAAAAAAACTGGGGAAAATGATGCTGAAAACAAAATTAGCCAGCAGTTAGAGTGAAGAGATGACTTAAGTTTTTTTTTTTTTTATTAAATATCTTAGATATTTGGGTTACATTCTAAATTTATCTGAGAGATACAATCCTCTCTAATGGCCCATTTTTTAGTCTGTATTTGGGAGATTTCTTAGTACCTCACATTCAGAATTCCTAAATCAAGTAAAGTTATAATTTAGGTTCTCTGGCTATAGTGTACCCATCCCACTTCTAAGCATAACTATAGAACCTTTGAAATGTTTAACTTGCATCATACTCACTTAGGAAAAAAAGGTCTTGTCATAGAGAGCTGGTACCTAGTATCATAACATGATTTTTCTTCCTTTTTCTCCATGGGAAATGTCTGCTACTTCATGGTATTTTAACATAATATTATAAATGATAATCAATAGAAACAAATCTGTGATAGGTAGTTACTATTTTCTTTTGAAATGTGTCAACAATAACATTCTTTCAGCTTTTATTTCTTTTTATCATTCTCCAAGATAATCAAGAACAAACTATTTCTAAATGCTCTATCATACATTTAAGTAGGAAGTATGCTGCTAAGTGCCAAATAATGTATGCATTTCATATACATTTGCTTCCACAATAATTGCCTTGGAAATGATTTATAAATGCAAAAGAAGGGGTGAAGTCAACTGCATCCACAGCATGTCCAAGTTACACTTGTCCAGGATCACAGTCTTCTTTCCCTTCCTCTTCTCTTTGCACCCCCTTCGTTTTTTTCATTTGATTCATTAAGTACAATATTTTCCTCTCATCTCCTCCTTTCTATGTTATGTAGGTCACTAAAAAATCCTGCTCTCTTACTAAATTTCAAACTTCAGGAGTCACCTGAATCCCTATGTGACAAATACCTCAAATTCACAAATTTTAACATATAGTCTCTTGGATAGTGTTTGAAATGGTGGGGAAAGACAGAAAATACTCTTTTTTCACTACTCTTCACTTTTACGAGGTCACCATCAACAGCTTTGATCAACCTGTCTTTGCTTACTATCATATCATATTTAATGACTTTCTGAAATCCAAAGATTTTGTTTAAAAAAAAAAATAGTTCTTACCTTCTCCATATCATTTTTTTCATTCCTTGAAATATGTGAACTACTTTCTAAGTAGAGGTATTTTTGGTATGACTATAACTCAGAAATAGAATCTGGGTTATGCATTGTGACTTAGGTAAAGAAAGTAACTGGTATTTGGCTCTAGCCAAATTTTCTGGCTTTACTTTCATATTCTATTATCTAGAAAGAAATTAAAGCCTTTGGCATGAAACACATTTTGTGGATATCAGTATCTTGAAATGCAAACTGTTTGCAAGCTGTTCAGAAGTTTCAAGCCTATCATTAATGCCTTCCCCAAAGCTCGAGTCAGTCACAATCTGCAGAATTACATTAAACAGTCTTAGTACTGGGACTGCTCATTCACAGGCAAAAAAAAAAAAAAAAAGTTGCAATTATTGTTCAATTGCATATGAATAAGGAATTGGAAACAGCTTAGTTCAGTTCAGTTGTTCAGTCATGTCCGACTCTTTGTGACCCCATGAACCGCAGCACGCCAGGTCTCCCTGTCCATCACCAACTACTGGAGTCCACCCAAACCCATGTCCATTGAGTTGGTGATGCCTTCAAGCCATCTCATCTTCTGTTGTCCCATTCTCCTCCTGCCCTCAACCTTTCCCAGCATCAGGGTCTTTTCAAATGAGTCAGCCCTTCGCATCAGGTGACCAAAGTATTGGAGTTTCAGCTTCAACATCAGTTCTACCAATAAACACCAGGACTGATCTCCTTTAGGATGGACTGGTTGGATCTCCTTGTAGTCCAAGGGACTCTCAAGAGTCGCCAACACCACAGTTCAAAAGCATCAATTCTTTTGCACTCAGCTTTCTTTATAGTCCAACTCTCACATCCATACATGACCACTGGAAAAACCATAGCCTTGACTAGACAGACCTTTGTTGACAAAGTAATGTCTCTGCATTTCAATATGGTGTCTATGTTGGTCATAACTTTCCTTCCAAGGGTAAGCGTCTTTTAATTTCATGGCTGCAATCACCATCAGCAGTGATTTTGGAGCCCCCAAAAATAAAGTCAGCTACTGTTTCTACTGTTTCCCCATCTATTTGCCATGAAGTGATGGGACTGGATGCTATGATCTTAGTTTTCTGAATGTTGAGCTTTAAGCCAACTTTTTCACTCTCCTCTTTCACTTTCATCAAGAGGCTCTTTAGTTCTTCTTCACTTTCTGCCATAAGAGTGATGTCATCTGCATACCTGAGGTTATTGATATTTCTCCCAGCAATCTTGATTCCAGCTTGTGCTTCTTCCAGCCCAGTGTTTCTCATGATGTACTCTGCATATAAGTTAAATAAGTAGGGTGACAATATACAGCCTTGACGTACTCCTTTTCCTATTTGGAACCAGTCTGTTGTTCCATGTCAAGTTCTAACTGTTTCTTCCTGACCTGCATAGTTTTCTCAAGAGGAAGGTCAGGTGGTCTGGTATTCCCATCTCTTTCAGAATTTTCCACAGCTTAGTATGCTACAAGAAATCAAGATCTTAGATATTGGTCAGTAACTAATTGTGCAATAGGGCTTATGTCACTTAACTTCTTTGACCCTCCCTTTCTTCATTTGCAAAATTAGAGATATTCTTCTTGACTAAAATATATGATGTTAAAATTTTAGAAATAAAATTTTATTTCTGTTTCTTTCATAGCAACTTGAAATATGCTAGGGCTGAAGGAAAATCTTTTTTGTTAAAACACACTAACCACTAATCACAACTCACTCTTCCAAAGACCCAACAAAACTGCTATAAAACCTAGTTTGTATTAGTGGTTTTCTCTAAATTTGGGACATTTTGTTTCTGACCATAACTAATTGTATCATGGAGGATAGCTAACCCAACAGCAGTGGTCCCAGTGGCCTGAGGAGAAAAGATTAACCAAATGGATTGATTTTTGTCTAAGAATATAGCAAAAGAATGGCAAATAATTGCTGAAACTGAAAGGATTACTTTCTAAGTAATGTTATTTTGGGTATGAAGGATAAGGAAATGATTGGACCCAAATTAAATTTATCAAGAAATTCCAAATATGAATAAGACTGGAAAGCAACAACTATGATAGATAAGCCAATGAGATATAGAGACAATTTTCAAGTTATATATTGTTTACTGACCCACTCTAAATATAATTACTTGAAAAGTAGCAACCTATGGTCTGCCCTTAAAAGTTTAATATACAAATGCCATCACATCCCTTAAGTAATCATAATCCTGGAGAGTTTTGCCATCAGATTCACTTCTGAAAATTTCTATGTCCTGCTGGGTATCACAGAAAACATAATTACTGCAAGCTGCATTTCTCAGGCTCCATGTCAGCTGTTTCCCTTCTGGGTTTGGTCAGTAGCAGGTGCTGGCAAGGCAGTAGACAGTGAAAGAAAGAAAAAATCTAGGGTATGTGTCTCCCTCTCTATCAGAAGTGGAATCTTCGACAATAGCTATTCTTCCAAATCTCCACCTCCTTCCTTGGTTCTACCTTCCCCAAGCAGATTCTGATCCCTGAGCTCTGGTGGTACTACCTCTTCCCCTTCTCACTCAGACCTGGGGGCAATAGTGGTTTTCTGCTTTATAATCTCTGAGTCACCTTACAGGTTTTCTGTTGTGTGTCTCAGTTCTTTCCTTATCTGTGTAATTAGTTCCCTGTACCAAGCACTCTCTGATTATTATCTGAGAGTGGTTTTCTTGGTTGGACTCTTCACAGGATGTGAAGTCCTAGAGATGACAATATTTAATATTGCATATACTTTCCTTGCAGCTATTTATTGCATAAATTGTCTTTCTTTATTAAGTTTTTCAAGTAAATGTGAGATGGGCAGAGATAATGAGACTTCAGTTGGTACAGTTTCTCTTCTAATTTATTTGTCTGAAAACTGCCAGAAGGGAAGATCTACCAAATACTCATTTGTTATAATGTCAATCTGAGAAAACAAGGCAATTAAATCTCTTGACAGGAAAAGTAGTGGGTTTTTTGGATATCAACTTCTGAGTAACAATAAAATAAGTAAAAAAAAAAAAAAAGACAAATGGCTAGTGGGGCAACTTTAAGTTTTCCTTAGTGCTCAACTTGACGATGTTGAATATAATGTGTTTATTGAATAACTAGTCTTGGGCAAATATTGTGCTAAGCCTAAGGTAGGGTAATGAATAAGGCACAAAACTTGCCCCATAGGACTTCCCTTCAGGAATGAATAGGTGAATAAATACATAAATAAAAGTAGGTAACTTGGAGGAAAGATAATCACTTAAAAATATACAGGTATTAGAAACAGAATCCCTTCTAGTAAGAGAATCGTGTGTGTAAACAAATGGATATTAAATACTGAGTACTTAGGACAAAATGGGAAAATATGCAAACTGTGGACATAGATTAAGAGTGGAGTACTAAATCTTGCTGGGGGATGTGTAATGGAGTTGACCACAGAAAGTTTTCTGAAGAGATAGTCAACTTGAGAGGATCATGGGATTCCCAGATACCTTGTTAAACAATATCCTGAGTGTGTCTGTGAAGTGGCCCTGGAAAGCTAGTATTTGAACAGTAAATTGAGTAAAGTAAAGTGCTCTCCACAGTGTGGCAAGAATCTAGTCTTTTGAGGACCTGGAAAAAAAAAAAAAAGGTAGAGGTGGGGAGAATTCACTATCTCTCTACCTGACTTATTGAGCCAGAACACTATACATCATCATTGGCTCTCCTGCACCCTGATTTTCAAAATATTCCACCAACTCTCCTGAGTCTTCAACTTGCAGATGGCAGATGGTAGTACTTCTCAGCTTGCATAATCACATGAGCCAAGTCCTTATAATAAGGCCTCATTCATATATATGAATGAGCGAATGAGTGAATGTGCCTAGACGCTCAGTCATGTCCAACTCTTTGAGACTCCTTGGACTGTAGCCCGTCAGGCTCCTATGTCCGTGGGGATTCTCCAGGCAAGAATACTGGAGTAGGTTGCCATTCCCTCTTCCAGGGGATCTTCCCAACCCAGGGATCAAACCCAGGTCTCCTGCGTTGCAGGCAGATTCTTTACGGACTGAACAGCCAGGGAACCCCAAATGAGTTAATGAATAGGTGTATAACAGCTTCTCTGTCCATGGAATTCTCCAGGCAAGAATACTGGAGTGGATTGCTATTCCCTTCTCTAGGGAATCTTCCTGACCCAGGGATTGAACCTGGGATTCCTACATTGCATGCAGATTCTTTACCATCTGAGCCACCAGGGAAGCCCCAAATAATTAGTTCAGTTCAGTTCAGTCACTCAGTCATGTCCCACTCTCTGCGACCCCATGGACTGCGGCACACCAGGCCTTTCTGTCCATCACCAACTCCTGGAGTTCACTCAAACTCATGTCCATTGAGTCAGTGATCCCATTCAACCATCTCATCCTCTGTTGTCCCCTTCTTCTCCACCTTCCATCTTCTCCAGCATCAGGGTCTTTTCAAATGAGTCAGTTCTTCGCATCAGGTGGCCAAAGTATTGGAATTTCAGCTATAGCATCAGTCCTTCCAATGAACATTCAGGACTGAAATAATATAGTCCTGAAATAATAAGTAAAAGTAGATAAATTGAAGGGAAGGAAGGTTTTTAGAAATATAGAGATAGTAGAAACAGAATCAATAGGATCTATTATCTATATCTGCTTCTCTGGAGAATATCTAGGTAATATTTTGAAGGACCAATGTCATTCCAAACCAAGAATCCTGTTAGAGAACTAGGTGGTAGCAAAATAGTGAACAGGTTTGTGAGTCAGTGTAATGAGACTGGGATTCAGTGCATGCTGAAGAGTTCACTTAGGGTTATAAGATAAACATGATCAGACACATGATTTTGAGGAATATTAAGAAAAAAGTATGGAACAAATGATACTGGTTGAGAAACTAATGTAATCTAAACATGCTTCTCTCTTTTTTCTTATTCAATTCTCTTTTAAAAATGTTATTGAAGTACAGTTGATTTACAATATTGTTTAATTTCTGCTGTACAGCAAAGTGACTGTTATATATATATATATATATATATATATATATATATTGTTTTTCATATTCTTTTTTATTATGGTTTATCACAGGTTATTAAATGTGCAGGATATTGTTGCTTATCCACTTAAATATGATGGTTTGCATCTGCTAATCCCACATTCCCAATCTTTCCCTCTCCCACCTCTTCTCCCCCTTGGCAACCGTAAGTCTGTTCTCTATAGTTAAACACACTTCTCTTAACCTGAGGTTAAAGAGAACATAAACTAAGACAGTAGGGTTGGAAACTGGAAGTATTATAACAATGTGTTCAAGAAATATTTAAAAAGTAGAGTTGACATGGTTTTGTGACTATTTGAAATATTGCATTTAAGAATGAAAAAAAATACTATTTAGATGATATCAATTTAATGCTACATAGATAATATTCTTGAATTGGAAATTGGATGGGTATTGAAAGATTATATAAGTGCAACATAGACGAAATCGTCTCCAGCTTTACCAAACTGTTAACTGAGGCAACAAAACAAATTAGTTAAAAGTAGGCATTCTGCCTCCAGAGTTTGACTTTGAATTCAAGGTCTACCAGAAAAGAGTATATGTTGAATAAATAAATGTATGAATGAGAAGGTGAATAATAATTAATTAAAAATAAAAAGTAGAAAACAAGTTGGAGGAAAGATGGATGTTTAGAGACTTACAGGTATTATAAATCTTAGTTGATATTTCTAAAACTCAGTTTCTCTATCTCTGAAATGAGAATAGCAATAGGACCTGCTTGTGAGGGTTGATAATATATTTTTAAAGATTGGAATAAGAGTATAACTAGACATTAGCATCATTATTACACCTAGAATGTTTTCACTTGATTGCATTTAATTGAATATTATTTCTAAGAAAGTAAGAATTTTTGTCTGTTGATAAAGAATCTGAAATGCCCAGAATAGTGCCTGGAAAATAGCAAATTCTCCATAAATATTTACTAAATAAATGAGAGAATACTTCTAATAGGCACATATTATTGTTGTTTCTCTCAATAGTGTTTAATATATGGCATGCACTATTCCAAGCACTTTATATTACTCAGCATATTTAATCATCATAACAAACCTATGAGACATATTGTTCCCTTTTTGTAGATTAGAGCACCAAGGCACAAACTTATTATTATTTATTGTCTTAGCCAGTTTGAGGTGTTACAACAAAATGCCATAGACTCAGTGGGTTGTAAACAAAAGAAATTGAACTCTCACAGTTCTCCATACTGGGAAATCCTAGATCAAGATACCAGCAGATCAATGGTGACATGGATGGTTAACTTTTGCTATGTCATCACTAGACAGTAGGGGCAAAGGAGCTCTCTGGGTTCTCTTTTATAAGGGCACTAAGCTCATTCATAAAGGTTCTGCTTTATGATCTAATCACCTCCCGAGGGCCCTACCTCATAATACCATCACATGGAGGATGAGGTTTTAACATTTTCATTTCAGGGAGACACATTCAGTCAACAGCAGTTATCAAAGATCGCACAAGGTGTAGGAGAATTTGAAAGCTAGAATCAAAGCTAGTATTTGAACTCAGACACTATGTCTCTAGAGTTTTATGCTTTTGTCCATAATACACTTGGCTCTAAGGACCAAGGAGATAGATAGTAATGGCAGTTCCCAAGTGGGACAGTGGTAAAGAATCCACCTGCCAATGCAGCAGACAAAGGAGACCTGTGTTTGATCCCTGCGTCAGGAAGATCTCCTGCAGTAGGAAATGGAAACCGACTCCAGTATTCTTCCCTGAAAAATTCCATGGACAGAGGAACCTGGCAGGCTACGGTCCATGAGGTTGCAGAGAGTTGGACACAACTAAGCACAGGGCAGTTCCCAAGGAGAAGGTGTCTTTTATTTAGGCAGAGTAACTGTTTTTACTGAAGGGTGAAGTAAATTCAAAACGATAGTCAGCAAGACTTTAATGATTTTCCAGTTGGAATATTTGTTTTTAACTTGAGAAAAAGAGCTGTCCTGTTTGTAGCTGATATTTGGGAACAGCAAATCTCAGCATCCAGCTTTTGGCAATCTCATAAAAGCTTTGATTTGTCTAAATACAAACCTGTAAAAGATTCCTTGTATCCCTAAATTTATTCCATTATACTGTGATTTCCCTTTTATTTCTTTAAACACCATATTACTCCTGTTATTTGTAAACTCTATTTTGTACTGTAGTCTAGTATTTTTGTGGTTTCATCTTCTTATACTCCTTCCCTCCTGTTTATTCACTCTTTGACATTCAGACTTCACTTTTACTGTTGAGATTTGTTTTTATGTCTTCTTGAAATTGTTTTTATGATTTTCTTTTTTATTTGCTCTTCTGTTGATTGACTCTTCATGAGAGAGATTATTTATAAACCCCTCACTGTCTCTTGGTACTGTCAACAATTTCCCCAGCTATCTTTCTAGGGTACTTCTGAATCACCTTTTAAAGTATTCCCCTGCATCAGAAAAATAGAATAACTTAAATTCAGAGCCATACTTTAGATGAAAGGTACACTTTGACAGGTTTTTTTGAGACAAAAATGTACCATTCCTGTTTTACTGTAGTACCAGCTTTCAGGTCTGAAATTTCTACCGATAAGTTTGTTCCTCCAGAACCAACTATAAAAGTAAACTGATATCAACAGAATACTTTTTAAAAGTTTATATGCTTTAATTTTGGTCATCTAGCCAGGGTTATTCAACTCTTTTTCACTGACATAATGCTGCTAAGTCACTTCAGTCGTGTCCGACTCTGTGCGACCCCACAGACGGCAGCCCACCAGGCTCCCCCGTCCCTGGGACTCTCCAGGCAAGAACACTGGAGTGGGTTGCCATTTCCTTCTCCAATGCATGAAAGTGAAAAGTGAAAGTGAAGTCGCTCAGTCGTGTCCGACTCTTCGCGACCCCATGGACTGCAGCCCACCAGGCTCCTCTGTCCATAGGATTTTCCAGGCAAGAGTACTAGAGTGGGTTGCCATTTCCTTCTCCGACATAATATTGTGGCACGATTTCCCTTAACATCCTTTATTGGTGAATCAGAGAGCTTGCCCTAAAGAAACTATTTTATTTCCTATAGGAAATTTATCCCTTTTGAGAATAAGAGGGGTTAAAGTTTGAAGTTATAATAACTTGATACCTATACATAAAAACACACACTCTCATACATGTATATACACACACATATACATATATGTATATATCTATGTCAGTTTTTCAGAGTGAATAATAAGCAACTAATATGTATGCTATAGTCATGGGCTTCCCTGGTAGCTCAAACAGTAAAGAATCTGCCAACAAGGCAGGAGACCTGGGTTGGATCCTTGGATTGGGAAAACACCCTAGAGAAGGGAATGGCAACCCACTTCAATATTCTTGCCTGGAGAATTTTATGCACAGAGGAAGCTGGCTGACTACAGTCCATGGGGTTACAAAGAGTCGGACATGACTGAGCAACTAAAACAGACAGGTAATAGACATTACATTAATATGTTACAAATTTTATAAATATGTTTAATCTTCCAGACTCTAAAGCATTATCATCCACATTCTTCAATATGTTTGATGATAAGTTGGAAAGCAAGGATTTAAATTTGCATTCCTATCAAAATTAATTCCAAATAAATTGTTTTGTATCAGAATATTTATTCTGTAATGAGGAAGGACTAAACTTATAAAAACCCAACCTGGATGGGAGATTTTTTTTCATGATTAGAAAACATAGGGGAGAGAGAAAGCAGCTCATATCTTATCCATTATGATCAACAGCCCATGCTAATGGCATTCATTAAGCTAAATGAGCAGAGAATGAGGATTCTAACTTTCTAATTGAGGCAGATTTATTTTTAGGATAAAATTCTCCCAAAATACATTTTCTTTTTTAAAATACCAAGTGCCATATTAAGACATATAATTTAAACAACCAATCATGAATGGGATATGCTTTAGCTCTTCTGGAAGTGTGAAATTATACAGTTCAGTTCAGTCGCTCAGTCGTGTCCGACTCTCTGCGACCCCATGAATTGCAGCACGCCAGGCCTCTCTGTCCATCACCAACTCCCGGAGTCTACCCAAACCCATGTTCATCGAGTCGGTGATGCCATCCAACCGTCTCATCCTCTGTCGTCCCCTTCTCCTCCCACCCCCAATCCTACCCAGCATTAGGGTCTTTTCCAATGAGTCAACCCTTCGCATGAGGTGGCCAAAGTATTGGAGCTTCAGCTTCAACATCAGACCTTCCAATGAACACCCAGGATTGATCTCTTTTAGGATGGATTGATTGGATCTCCTTGCAGTCCAAGAAACTCTCAAGAGTCTTCTCCAACACCACAGTTCAAAAGCATCAATTCTGCAGCGCTCAGCTTTCTTCACCGTCCAACTCTCACATCCATACATGACCACTGGAAAAACCATAGTCTTGACTAGACGGACTTTTGTTGGCAAAGTAATGTCTCTGCTTTTAAACATGCTATCTAGGTTGGCCATAACCTTCCTTCCAAGTAGTAAGCGTCTTTTAATTTCATGGCTGCAAATAATCACCATCACTTTTATAGTTTTTATTATGACTATTATTTATTACACAAGTGAATAATGACTCATACTAGCAATTCTGATATTAAATTAACTGTTTAAGCTCTCTTCTGCCGTAGATCCACTCCTGAGAGCATCAGTCATGTGTAGTAAATTTATATCACAAAAGTAATTGCACCTTAGAAACAGATTGGCAATAGATTTTATGTATGCTGAGCTCTACTGTGCTTGGATGAAGTGTATATATATATATATATATATATATATATATACACACACATACATACATACATACACACACACACACAGAGATATGGATACACACATATATATGTAACATGGAGGTTAATAAGCCTAACACAAATAATTTATTAGGTTAATAAGTCTAACATGTTCTATACAGAGTAAATTCTAACAACCACAAGTACTTTTATAAAAAGTACTTATAACACTTTAGGTATAACTGAAAGATGAATGGACTTGTCATTAAAAGATCTGGATTTCAAGTATAGTTCTGTTGTTATTACCTCTACAGATGAATCCCTAAAAAAAGAATAATAAATGTAAACTCAAAAAATGATTTTCAAAGTTGGTTATGACTACAACAAACTTGTTTAACTTGTTTCAGATAAATCTTCCCACCAAAATAAAGTTATAAAACCTAGACAAAACATATAAAATAACTATTTTGGAGAGGAACCAAAGCATGCAGGGTTTGAGGATCCATCACCACTGGACAATGGAAGCTTGTTAGATGAGTTCTACATTCACTCAGTCTTCTCCTTGAAGCCATTTTTCAATTCACTGCAAAACACAAGCAAAATGTAGCAGTCTCACAGGGCTCAAAAACGATGGCAATTTTAAAGTTGCCAAGCTGAATGGTACTTGAGAAGCAAAATTCTTGAAATGAGGGAACTACAATAGTGAGTTAACAAAATGTCCAGACATATCTCTTGGAAGTTGTTGGTTAACATTTGAGAGATGAGATAAGAAAGAAAAGGAAAAGGGGGAGGGACAGGGAAGAGAGAGAGAAAGGTAGAGGAAGGAAGGAAAGGAAAGGAAAGTTAAAAGGTAAAGCCCAGCCATAAATGGTAACTATAAGTAAAAAAAAAAATTGAGCAGAAATCTCATCATCCACAAACTGAGAAGACAGAAGCTGAAGGTCTAGACTAGGAATGTTGGAAGAATCTTCCCAAATACTTAAAGTCTTCTGTTGAGGTTCCAGAAAGGTGACACCCTAGAAGTCAAGCCACACCTTAGATATAAGGCACATACTTTAGGAGTAAGGACTGCAATCTAAAGGTAACAGCAAAACTGATACAGAGTCACTGATGTAAATCTGTTACCTCAGGTGGAAATCCAAGGTCACTGTGGTTAACTGGGGCCTCAGACATGACTCTGGGTGCACCTGTCAAGCTCAGGCAGAGTGCCAGGCATGCTGGAGTAAGCGGGTGGTGCAGATGGCCTGGCTCTAATCCCAGGGACACCCTGCCATGCTGTGCATCCCAGGCCACTGCCCTGCTATCTGGTGGCTCGCGACTGACAGGGCTGGTCCAGGCGGTTCCAGGGATGGGCATGTCCATGTCTGGGGGACCATTATTCTGCCTCCCACATGATCAGAAAGTTGATTGCCAGAGTGTTACAGGACCTTGAAGCAATTTGCCGAGCTTCTGAGTGTCAGAGCCTTGCTTCCAGCCCATTGTGTTCCTGAAGCGAGAGGACACATGCCTTGGGTTCTTGCTGAGATCTGGTGGGCCACACAACTGACTGCTTTGTCAGAGATCAAGCTCTGAGCCTTTGGAGTGGGAGCACTGACGCCAAGACCCTAGACTACCAGAGAACTAACCCTAGAGGGTGTCAAATAGTGAGAACTCACACAAAGGAAACCATTGGAATACAAGACCCAGCATCACCCAACCACCAGTAGCACCCTGTGCAGGATGCCTCATCTAAACAACAAACAAAAAAAAATACAAACCCAATCATCAGCAGACAGGATTACCGCTTCACTCAGCCTTGCCCATCAGAGGAAAAACTAACAAACAAACAAACAAAAGTTCAGCACAAATCTCACCCTATATGAAGCTAACATGAAACACTGGACCAACCTTAGGAGGGCAGAAACCAAAAGGAAGAATTCAACCTTGAAGCCTGGGAAAAGGAGACCACAAACACAATAAGTTAGAAAAAAATAATGAAAAGGCAGAGAAATACTACATAAATGAAGGAACAAACTAAAAACACAGAAGTCCAAATAAATGAAGAGGAAATTGACAAACTAACTGAAAAAAAATTCAGAGTAATGATAATTAAGATGATCAAAAACCTTGAAAACAAAATGGAGAAAATGCAAGAGTCAATTAACAAAGACCTAGAAGAACTAAAGAATAAACATACAGAGACAAAACACACAATTTTTGAAAGTAAGAATACTCTAGAAGGAATCAATAGCAGAATATTTGAGGCTGAAGAACAAATCAGTGCTCTAGAAGATAAAATGGTGGAAATAACTTCAGAGGAGCAGAATAAAGAAAAGAGAATGAAAAGAACTGAGGATAGGCTCAGAGACCTCTGGAACAATATCAAATGCACCAATATTCGAATTATAGGGGTCCCAGAAGAAGAAGAGTAAAAGAAAGAGTATGAGAAAATTTTTGAAGAGATTATAGTTGAAAATTTCCCCAACATGGCAAAGGAAATAGTCAATCAAGTCCAAGAGGCACAAAGAGTCCCATACTGGATAAATCCAAGGAGAAACACACCAAGACACATACTAATCAAACTAACAAAGACTAAACACAAAGAAGGAATATCAAAAGCAGCAAGGGGGAAGCAATAAGTAACATACAAGGGAAACCCCATATGCTTAACAACTGATCTTTCAGCAGAAAATCTGCAGGCCAGAAGGGAATGGCAGGGTATATTTAAAGTAATGAAAGGGAAAAATCTACAGCCAAGATTACTCTAATGGTAAGTATCTCATTCAAAACTGATGGAGAAATAAAAAGCTTTTCAGACAAGCAAAAGTTAAGCGAATTCAGTACCACTAAACCAGCTTTACAACAAATGTTGAAAGGATTTATATAGTCAAGAAATACAAGAGAAGAAAAAAGATCTACAAAATCAACCCCAAACAATTAAGAAGATGACAATAGGAACTTATATATATTAATAATTACTTTAAGTGTAAATGGATTAACTGCTCCATCCAAAAGACACAGACTGGCTGAATGGATACAAAAACAAGACCCATATATATGCTATCTACAAGAAACCCACTTCAGACCTCAAGACACATATAGACTGAAAGTGAGAATATGGGAAAAACATACTCCATGCAAATGGGAAGCAAAAGATAGCTGGAGTAGCAATCCTCATGTCAGAGAAAATAGACCTTAAAATAAAGAATATTAGAAGAGATATGGAAGGACACTACATAATGATCAAGCAATCAGTCCAAGAGGAAGACATAGCAACTGTAAATATCTATGCACCCAACATGGGAGCACCTCAATACATAAGACAAACACTAACAGACATAAAAGGAGAAATTGAAAGTAACACAATAATAGCAGGAGACTTTAGCATCCCACTCACACCAGTGGACAGATCATCAAAACAGAAAATTAAGTCTTCAATGATACATTAGATGAGATGGATCTCAGTGATATCTTCAGGACAATCCATTCAAATGCAGAAGAATACACCTTATTCTCAAGAGTGCATAGAACATTCTCCAGGATAGACCACATCTTGAATCACAAATCAAACCTCAGTAAATTTAAGAAAATTGAAATCCTATCAAGCATATTCTCTGACCACAACAACATGAGACTAGATATCAACTACAAGAAAAAAAAAAACCGGTAAGAAACACAAACACATGGAGATTAAACAACACATTTCTAAATAACCAACAGATTACTGGAGAAATCAAAAGGTAAATAAAAAATGTATAGAAACAAATGACAATGAAAACACGACAACTCAAAACCTATGAGATGCAGCAAAAGCAGTCCTAAGAGGGAAGTTTATAGCAATACAATCCTACCTCAAGAAACAAAAAATAAACATTGAATAGATCACCTAACTTTACACCTAAAACAACTGAAAAAAGAACAGAAAAACCCCAAAATTAGTAGAAGGAAAGAGATCCTAAAGATCAGAGCAGAAATAAATTAAAAAGAAATGAAACAAACAATAGTAAAGATCAATAAAACTAAAAGCTGGTTCTTTGAGAATATAAACAAAACTGACAAGCTTTTAGCCAGAATCATCAAGAAAAAAAGAGAGAAGAATCAAATCAACAAAGTTAGAAATGAAAAAGAAGAGATTACAACAGACAATGCAGAAATACAAAGGATTATAAAAGACTATTATGAACAAATCATGGCAATAAAATGGATAACCTGGAAGAAATGGACAGGTTCTTAGAAAAGTTCAATCTTCCAAGACTGAACCAGAAAGAAATAAAATTGTGAACAACCCAATTACTAGCACTGAAATTGAAGATATGATCAAAAATATCCCAAAAAACAAAAGCCCAGGCCCAGATGGCTTCACAGAAGAATTCTATCAAACATTTAGAGAAGAGCTAATGCCTATCATTCTAAAACTCTTTCAAAAATTTCAGAGGAAAGAACACTTCCAAACTCATTCTATGAGGCCACCATCACCCTGATACCAAAACCAGACAAAGACAATACACAAAAAAGAAAACTACAGGGCAATATCACTGATGAACATGCAAAGATCCTCAACAAAATTTTAGCAAACAGAATTCAGCAACACATCAAAAGCTCATTAAACATGAGCAAGTTGTGTTTATTCCAGGAATGCAATGATTCTTCAATATACACAAATCAATCAATGTGATACACTATATTAACAAATTGAAAGATAAAAACCATATGATCATCTCAATAGATACAGAAAAAGCCTTTGACAAAATTCAGCACCCATTTATGATTAAAACTCTTCAAAAAATGGGCGCAGAAGGAACCTAACTCAACATAGTAAAGTCCATATATGATAAGCCTACAACAAACGTTATTCTCAATGGTGAGAAACTGAAAGCATTCCCCCTAAGATCAGGAACAAGACCAGAGTGTCCACTTTCACCACTATTATTCAACATAGTTCTGGAAGTTCTAGCTACAGCAATCAGAGAAGAAAAATAAATAAAAGGAATCCAGATTGGAAAAGAAGTAAAGTTCTCACTGTTTGCAAATGACATGATACTGTACATAGAAAACCCTAAAGATAGCATTCAGGAAATCACTAGAAATAATCAGTGAACTTAGCAAAGTTTCAGGATACAAAATCAACACACGGACATCACTTACATTTCTATATACTAACAATGAAAAATCAGAAAGAGAAATTAAGGAATCAATTCCATTATCTGTTATGACATAGAGAATAAAATATCTAGGAATAAACTTAACCTAAAGAGACAAAAGAACTGTACACAGAAAATTATAAGACACTAGTGAAAGAAATCCAAGATGACATAAACAGATGAAGAGATATTCCATATTCCTGGATAGGAAAAATCAATATTGCAAAAATGACTATACTACCAAATGCAATCTACAGGTTCAATGTGAATTTTTCACAGAACAAGAACAAAAAAATCACAATTCATATGGAAACACAAAAGGCCCCAAATAGACAAAGCAGTCTTGAGAAAAAAGAATATAGCTGTAGGAATCAACCTTCCTGACTTCAGATTATACTGCAAAGCTACAGTCATCAAGACAGTATGGTACTGGCACAAAAACAGAAATATAGACAAATGGAACAAGATAGAAAGCCCAGAAATAAACCCATGCACCTATGGATACCTTATTTTTGACAAAGGAGGCAAGAATATACAATTGGGCAAAGGTAGCCTCTTCAACAAATTGTGCGGGGAAAACTAGACAGCTACATGTAAAAGAATGAAATTAGAATACTTTCTAACACCATTAAAAAAGATAAACTCAAAATGGATTAAAGACCTAAAGGTAAGACCAGATACTATAAAACTATTAGAGGAAAACATAAGCAGAACACTCAATGACATAAATCAATGCAAGATCCTCTATGACCCACCTCCTAGAGTAACGGAAATAAAAACGAAAGTAAACAAGTGTGACCTAATTAAACTTAAAAGCTTTTACACAGCAAAGGAAACTATAAGCAAGGCGAAAAGACAACACTCAGAATGGGAGAAAATAGCAAATTAAACAACTGACAAAGGATTAATTTCCAAAATATACAAGCAGCTCATACAATTCAATGCTAGAAAAACAAACAACCCAATCAAAAAGTGGGAAAAAGACCTAAACAGAAATTTCTCCAAAGAAGACATATAGATGGCTAACAAACATATGGAAAAATTCTCAACATTGTTCATTATTAGAGAAATGTAAATCAAAACCACAATGTGATATCACCTCACACCAGTTAGAATGGCCATCATTAAAAAGACTATAAACAATAAATGCTGAAGTGGGTGTTGAGAAAAGGGCACACTCTTGCACTGTTGGTTGGAATGTAAATTGATACAGCCACTATGGAAGATGGTATGGAGATTCCTTAAAAAAAAACTAGGAATAAAACCACTATATGACTCAGCAATCCCACTCCTACGCATATACCCTGAGGAAACCAGGGTTGAAAAAGACACATGTATCCCATTGTTCATTGAAGCACTATTTACAATAGCTACAACATGGAAGCAACCTAGATGTCCATAAACAGATGAATGGATAAAGAAGTTGTGGTACATATACACAGTGGAATATTACTCAGCCATAAAAAGGAAAGCATTTGAGTCACTTCTGATGAGGTGGATGAACCTAGAACCTATTATACAGAGTGAAATGAGTCAGAAAGAGAAAAATAAATATCATATTCTAATGCAAATATACGGAATCAAGAAAAATGGTACTGAAGAATTTATTTACAGGGCAGCAATGGAGAATCAGACGTAGAGAATAGACTTATGGACATGGGGAGAGGGGAGGAGAGGGTGAGATGTATGGAAAGAGTAACACTGAAACTTACATTACCATATGTAAAACAGATAACCAATGGGAATTTGCTGTATGGCTCAGGAAACCCAAACAGGGGCTCTGTATCAACCTAGACGGATGGGATGGGGAGGGGGATGGGAGGGAGGTTCAAAAGGGAGGGGATATATGTATACCTATGGCTAATTCATGTTGAAGTTTGACAGAAAACAGCAAAATTCTGTAAAGCAATTATCCTTCAATAAAAAATAAATTAAAAAAAACTTTACAATAAAAAAAAAACTGATACAGAATAAGTCTTACCTAATTATCCACACTCAACAGAAACAACACTGAAAGGGGTTGGTCCACTGTCCACTGATACACCATCTGTTGTCAAAAGAATTAAGCCTCTTTAAAGAACAGCATTTTCCAGGATCATTATAATTTTTATCAAAAATATTTAGCATTGACTCAAAAATAATGAGGTATGTCAAATACCCTTTATCTAGATTCATCAATTTTTAAATATTTTGTCCTATTTGCTTCATTGCTTTTCTACATCTAATATTTTTCTGAACCATACATCCTACATTGTTTACCACTTAATGCTTTAACACAATTTCTGTAGGAATGAAGAGCTCCTTTACATAACCATAGTAAAATGATCAAATTCATGAAATTGAACAGTGGTATATTTTTATCTATATTTCGCCTTCCATTTTCTTCTCTCACTATATCCTTTCTAGCTATTTTTAACCTGCATAATGTCATATTCATGACAGGGTATGCATTTACTTGAAGCATCTATTAAATTTAATTTTGAGAGGTTAAGTCTAGAACATCTTTTTTTTAAACTTTTCTTTGTTTACCAGGACATTGACTTCTTTGTTTAAGAATATAGGTCTGGTATTTCACATGGATTTTATTCACATGGTTTTTGCTGGTGTTTCCTCAAGTTTGGATTTAGGTTATATATTTCAGGGCTGGGAAACTATACATGTTCTGCTATGTCCTTTGTAAGGTATTAATTATACATATGTTTTTTCCCTCTTAGTGATAATGGTATTTTTTAATCACTTGGTTGATGTGTTGGCTGTTTTATTTACTATGAACTGGTTATTTTCCCTTTTGTAATTACTATGTAGTTTTGAGGAAGATAATTTGAGGCTATGTGAATTCCTGTTCTTCATCAAATTTTTCACCTCTAAATTTAGCAATTATTTATTTCTTCCCTGTGATAGTACAAAATAGTAACTTCCTAACTCTATTATTCTTCTATATTTATAAGTGATAATTCTACCATAAGGAAGAATTTTTCTATTCTCAATTTATTTGTTTACAGATTTGTACTGATAGTATGCATCCATGTGTTCTTAATTTATTTGGTGCCTTTATTTAATTAGAAGTTTGAGTTGTTGCAGATTTGGCTAGAGGGATCCCCTTTAAGTTGATTCCTGTCATTTTGGCATGCTATTATCACTTTCTGATCACTTCTTAATTTTCTAGCACAGAAAATTCTCCCTGATTTTCTCTGCCTAGTCTTGGAATTAGCTACTTCTCCAAGATTCCCTGATGTCTTTTAGTGGACAATGGTATTCAGAAAAAAAGGGCTTGGTTCATTGTCAATGGAATGTCATTATCGAGGTGGGTGTGGGTTGGGGGGAGAAGATAGACACATACATACATATGTCCAAAATGATTTATTTTGCCTTTCCCACACCATAGTTGTACTTTCCTTCCTCCCCATAAGGAAAGTGGATTCCAACAACATAAATATATTTACTTGTTTGCTCAATATTATGGTATATAAAAATAGTCACAATTGTTAAACCCACAAGAAATTAAGAACAGATTTAATTTGGAATTTCTTGGTGGTCCAGTGGTAAAGACTCCAGGCTTCCAATTCAGGGGTCATGGGTTCAGTTCCTGATACGGAAAGTTCTGCATACCACATGGTGCTACCATAAAAATCAAAACAACAAAACAAAACAAAAACCTAGATTAAAAAGTTCAAGGTATGTTTAGAGTTCCTTTATTTCTTTTTCACCATCAGCCTAAGGGATATAGTCAAAGAACTGCTTTACAAAGTTAATTGGATTCATGATTTTGTTTTTGTTTCATTTTAATTTATTTTATCTAATGGAGATTTTATCCCTTACATATATGGTTGGTTCATTTGTGTCTATTTGCATTCAGTTTGGGGGTTTTATTTTTCCATTCTTTTAAAATTTTTATTTAGTTATGTAGAACATTGACATGATTCTAAAATTTGAAACTGTAGAAAATGTTATACTTAATGAAATATTACTTCCTCCCATATTTTTCACTTTCTCTTTTATACTTATAACCAATGTTATTGTTCTTTTATATGTCCTTACTCCATTTCTTATTATAAAATTAGCAAATACTTGGATGTTTTCTTATTTCCCCTTCTGTCTTATAAGAAAACATTATACCATATATCGTCCGGACTCTTGCTATTTGCTTTTTAAAAATTGTATGATATAGTCTGGATATCACTCCATACCAACTTAGGGACTCCTATATTCTTTTACATACCTACAGAGTATCCCTGTGTGTATGTGTGTGTGTGTAATATTAACTCAATCAATTTCTTATTGTGTGGGTATTTACACAGTTTTAAATATTTTGTAATTACAAATAATGCTATTTTGTATTCTTGAGACTGTAAGTTCATGGCAAATTCATAGATGTGAGATGGTAGTGTCAAAGGACAAATGCATAGGTAATTCTATTAATATCATCAAATTCCCTTCCATGGGGGTTTTTTCATTTTGCATTTCACCCACAATATATAAAAGTGTCTCCACAGTTTCATAGATAGAATGTATTATCAGATTTCCAAAGTTTTGCCAGTTTGGTATATGAGAAATGTTATCTGAATGCAATTTTGATTTATGTAACTCTTTTCTTTACATAAGAAGTTAAATATATTTTCATATTTAAGGCTATTATATCTTTTAAGCAACTTGTTTTTTTTAACTTTTACTTATTTTTTGAAGAGTTTTTAAAAGTTCCTACATTTAAAAACTTCTTTATATGTTTGAGATATTACTCTTTATATGGAATATATATTGTAAATATTTTCTTCCAATTTGTCGTTTAGTTTTTGATTTGGTTTGTTTTTATTATTTTCTTTAGGTTTATCTTGCCATGCCAAGGTCTTTTAAAATTGTTTCTATGTGGACCATTTTTTATTTTATTGGATTTTGAAGTCTAATTATAAAACCTTCCTCTATATCCAGGTTATAGAAAATTTAATAATGTTTTCTTCTACTTTGGATAGTTACATGTTTTACGTTTAGATCTCTTATCCATTTAGAGTTAATTCCTACATATGGTATAAGGAATAGAATTAATCTTATGTTTGCCCAAATGGCAAACAAGTTGTACAAAGAGCATTTAAATCAACCTTTATCCCTTTGGTGTTTGGATATCAATATTTTAGTATACTAAATATCTTTGTATACTTAGCTTTATTTCTGTATTTTCCATTATATTCTAAAGATTGCTATGATTCTTCATGAATTAGCTTTGATCTAATGATCTCTGTGACTTTTCATGAATTGCTTTGATTATAGAGATTTTTACTGTATATTATAATTTATAGTCTAGTTATTCTAGATCTTGTCTGGTTTTAGAAAAAGAAGAAAAACATAATAATGCTTCCATTGTCAGAGTCCAACAATACAGTGAGTGTTTTCCAATAATTATCCAAATATAATAACTAATTACTTCTATCTAAGCAATATAGCTGTTTTATTTTTGCTTGCATTAATTGTTGAGAACATGGGCTGATTTTATTTGGATGCAATTCTTACACTTACCAAATAATCACTAAAATATTAAAACCAAAAATTAATTTAAAAAGGTAAAATTCTTCATTTAAGATCGAAATTTGAAAACTATGAAACATAGATGTGAGTTCAGGGACTCTAGTCCCCCTTGAAGCAGTTTCCATAAAGTGCCAACTAATTGAGCTATTTAATTTCTATTTCTACTTTCTCATAACTAGGAAAAGGAAAGCTTATGCTAAGCTATAATTTGATTTTTAATTGCTGTTCATACTTGATATTTAATAATGTTTTTATTTCAAAGAATATGTTCAAATTGCCATATTACTTTCTTAATTGATTTTATTGTAATGGATGCTAATTTTTACCTTAATCAATTTCTTGGCAGTGGAAAATAAGTTTGTATAATACCAGTTTTCCTTAGAGCATGGGAATATCTATAGGTATGACACCTATGAAATTAAAAAATTATTTATTAGTAGCCTTGTAATGTACTAAGAAAATATGAAAATAACAAAAAACCTGGGTTTCCAATCTGAATTTCTGATATACATAGTTTTATGACCATAATGAAGTTCCAATATTATTGGAACTATAGTAATATTTAAAACCTAGATAAACAGAGACATTTCTACATTTCCCATTTAACAAATGGGCCAGTTTTATAACGTGTGCCTCCCTTATTAAGTTATAAAGACAAGATTATGTCCAATTTGTTTAAAGTTTGGCTACTAATACTGTGCCTTGCATGCACTTAGTGGGCTTTCCTGGTGGCTCAGACAGTAAAAAAAAATCCACCTGCAATGCAAGAGACCCGGGTTCATACACTGGGTCGGGAAGATGCCTTGGAGAAGGAATTGGCTACCCACTCCAGTATTCTTGCCTGGAGAATCCCATGGGCAGAGGAGCCTGGCAGCTACAGTCCATGGAGTTGCAAAAAGTCAGACATGACTGAGCGGCTAACATGTACTTAGTACTCAATAAATATGTGTAAGGATGCAGAGCAACTGGAACTCTTCATACATTGCTGGTAGGCAATTTCTTATCCAGCTAAGAATGAATAACTCTGTAGTAAATGTAAATAAATGTTCATAGATGTTTTATTCAAGATAGCTAAAATCTGGAAATAACCCAAGTATCTTCCAACTGAGTGAATACACTCAGTAGAATATTATTCAACAACAAAAAGAAATAAACTTTAACACACCTGTGACAGCTTGAATGGATCTCAAGGGCATTGTGCTGATCAAAATAAATAAAAACAAACAAAAGCAACAACATTCTAATCAATAATATACGAATAAATTTGTTTAATATTCTTAAAGTGCTATTATAGGGATGGAGAACAAAAAAGTTGTGACCAGGACTTGAAGTTGGGGAAAGACGTAACTGATTATTAAAGGCTTCCCTGGTGGCTCAGTGGTAAAGAATCCACCTGCCAATGCAGGAGGCTCAGTTTCAATCCCTGGGTTGGGAAGATCCCCTGGAGAAGGAAATGGCAATCCACTCTCGTATTCTTGCCTGAGAAATCCCATGGACAGTGGAGCCTAAATGGGCTATAGTCCATAGGGTCGCAAAAGAGCTGGACAGGACTTAGCAACTAAATAATGACAACAATGGTTATTAAGGTGTAACACCAGCTAGTTTCTTTGTGATGCTTGAACCACTGATTATGGTGAAGTTTTATCTATATGTGTGATAAAACTGTGTACAACCATACACCAAAAAAGAAATAAAAAGATGAAAAACCTGGTGAAATCAGAATAATGTCTATATTTGAGTTAATAGGATTTTATCTATATCCATTTCCTCTTTTTGACAATGTGCTATGGTTATGTAAATATTATTTTTAAAGAATATTATCTTTGTGGGACCTCCCTATACTATTTTTACAACTTCTTGTGAAGTTTAATCTATTTCAAAAGAAAGAGAAAAACATAGGTGGAGTTAATGAATAAACAGAGCAACAACCCTCACAATATCTTGACCAGGATGTTGTTGTTGTTTAGTTGCTAAATCGTGTCTGATTCTGCAATGCCATGGACTGCAGCCCTCCAAGCTCCTCTGTCCATGGGGTTTCCCAGGCCAGAATACTGAAGTGGGTTGCCATTTCCCTCTCCAGGGGATCCTCCCAACCCAGGGGTCAAAGCCATGTCTCCTGTTTGGCATGTAGATTCTGTACTACTGAGACACCTGAGAAGCCCATTTTGACCAGGATATACTCATGCAAATTGGACTCTGGTGGACAGCCTGGAACTAAATGGTTTTATGTTCCTTTATTTCTTCAGATATTTGAAGTACAATATTTTATACTAATTATTCCCATTTTCTTTGCCTAAATCTAATCTCAGTTCTAGACCAAACCAGTTGGATTCTTGTCCCTTTTTGTTGCTGGGTAATCACTTTTTAATGCCCAGCTAGTGACTACTTAAGCTCCATTATGATTCCTAGAAAAGTACTATACTTTCATGCCTGGATTGGAGGTACTGCTAACCTTCCCATAGAATCTGTTTTCCTTATAGTCGTTATACAAAGCTCAACTGGAAAAAATGAAAATTTCATTTATATACTTACTCTGTTTTGAGCACATGGCATTATGCTCAGCTTGGACTTGACACTTTGAATTTTATCATTTCATACTGTGTTATTTACTTTTCAGTAAGACTTCCTTTCTGAAGCCTCAGTAATGCCAATATTTAACAGTATCATTTAAGTACATCTTAAATCCACCATTTCTGTAATAACTCATAATTTTATACTGCCAGCTTTAGAAGGCAAAAGGTCAGTTTTTCAATGATAAGAAAAATGTATTTTTTTTTAAGTATTTGTTCTTGTTTTGTTTTATGACTTGTGAATTTGAGAATTCTAGCATATAGGAAAGTCTCCAAAATTATTCCCTAAAATCTTACACAAGTGTTTTACAGAATGTGTTCCTATCATTTTACCTGACCTGAATTCAGTTCAGTTCAGTTCAGTCGCTTAGTCTTGTCCGACTCTTTGTGACCCCATGGACTGCAGCACGCCAGGATTCCCCATCTATCACAACTCCTGGAGTTTGTTCAAGCTCATGTCCATAGAGTCAGTGATGCCATCCAACCATCTCATCCTCTGTCATCCCCTTCTCCTGCCTTCAATCTTTCCCAGCATCAGGGTCTTTTCCACTGAGTTAGTTCTTCACATCAGGTGGCCAAAGTATTGGAGTTTCAGCTTCAGCATCAGTCCTTCCAATGAATATTGAGGACCTGAATTAGGGTTAATAAATTAATAGCACTCAAATCTGAATAGAATTTTTATTGTTTCTTGTGAGAAAATGTCCTACAATATCCTATTTTACTATTATCTTCAGTAAAATTCAACTTAAACAGTGTTGTTCTTTATGAGCTCTGCTTCATTTCCTGAGTAAGATATTCTGTGAAGGAGATCAAAGAATATTTTCTATAACCTTTGTTTGTTCATTTATTTATGCACCCTACTACCAATTGTATGTCCTCTGCTCTCACAAGCACCAAGAATACAATGGGAAAAAAGTGAATCAAGTTTTCTTCCTCATAATATTTGCATTCCAGTGTTTACTTGTTTTGTTTCTAACTGGATTAAAGTTTTGCATTTGCATCTTACTTTTCGTAGTTTTCATCAAAATTTCTTGTAACCAAAGGTGTATCCTCCATGCATTAAATTTAAAGATCTCTTTTGAAGAAACCTACCTTGTGTATGAATGTGCTTTCTCAGTGATAAGGATTTGGCAGTCTTATCATTGAGATGCTAGAAATGCAGACTTATTTTCCAAAAGTTCAAAGACTTTTACAATAGATCTGTATGTATAATTTAAATTAATCTGAACTATATAGTCACTAAGCACATAGATTTTTATCTGAGCAGATAATTAGGACTGAAAATGTATTCTTTTAAAAATTAAATAATAACTAAAATACCACACTAATATTATTAATATTAAACTATAGCTTGTGTACCTATACATAGACATTTATCCAATATGTGTTTTTGGTGCATGCATTTATTTGACTACTATGTTGTTTGAGGGGCCAAAGTTATTCATTTCAAACAGAATTTTGGACTTTTATTTAGTTATGTTTATAATAAAGATCTCTTTTTGTACTGGTCTAGTACTTCACTTAGAGTGTTAAATATCCAGGAGTTGCAAAGTCATTTTCAAAGATCTGTACTGGTGCTGGAGCCTAGCAAGTCTTGCAGTGAAACTCAAGATTGGTCAAGAAGAAAAATTATCCTTTAATCCCCCAAGAAATGTAGACTAATATTCATAGAACATCATGGGGAAGGTTGCACTGCTATTGCTTCCTTTCCACTTTGAAATTTATAGAATAAAATGTTTTAACTTTCCTTAGATGTCATGTTTAAGCCTAACTTAAAATATTGCAGAGCAGTCTAAAAATAATTCATTAACTATACTCTAGGGTGCTAGCTAAAACCCCCATGAGTATAAAGCATGTTTTACAATGTTATATTAAGCTAATCCTGGACTCTATCCTGCTGCAGGCAAGTCATCTTCCTACATGGAAAAGTGATATTAGAATAAGATGCCAGAGCATTTCTCTGATTTCTTCTTCTCTAAGATCAAATGCATAGGTTCAGTTAGAGAGCATCTGGGATTCTTTTGCCTCATACAAAAGTCTCCACCAAAACATGCCTTAAAAATGTTTATTCAGCAATTGCTGGAGAAATCCACTCATTATTAATTTAGAAATCACATGCAATTTACCACATATGTGATAGTCCTTCCAATTATAAGCAAAAGTTTTCCTTTGATAAAAGTCAACTCTAGTTTTTATCTTATTATCTTTACTTGTTCTTATTGTTATTCAACTTCTGAAACAACTGCCAAGAAGTGCATGTTCTCTTACACATTAAAGGTTTTCAAATATTGGGGTATAGTTACTATGTTCCTTCTAAAAATTTTGTTTTCTGGGTATTATGGCCTGCATGTTTGTGTCCTCCAAAAATTCAAATGTTGAAACCCTAACCCTCAGTGGGGGTGGTATTAGGAGGTGGGACCTTTGGCAGGTAATTAGGGTTAGATAAATCAGAGAATGGAGTCCGCATGATAGGATTAGTGTCTTTTGGCCATGTGAGGATATAGTGAGAAGGTGACTATCTACAAACCAGGAAGCAGGTCCTCACCAAACCCTGGATCTACCAGTACCTTGATCTTGAATTTTCCAGCTTCCAGGACTATGAGAAATAATGTTCAGCACGTAAGCCACTAAGTCTGATATTTGTGTGATAGCAGCCTAAACTGACTAATACACTAGACTAGGGATTAAGAGTGGGGCTCTGGAGATAGAAAACCTGGGTATGAATTTGACTTTTAGAGCTCATTAGTTGTTTTCTCTTGGGCAGGAGACTCTATGCACTTCAGTCTTCTCATGTGTGAGATGGCATATGATATCTACATAAATGGGTTCTCATGGGATTAATTTAATTTACATACATACACATATACATACAATATATATCTATGAGGTCTTACAAAGTATGTGACACATACTCCATATTCAATAACTGTTAGATATTTTTATTATTATGTGTATTAATCTAGAAACATTAACTTCTATTAATCTAGAAATGTCTATGAATTTATAAAATCGTTGTATATGTTTTGTTAGCTGCATAATATTCATTCATATTTATGGTTACGTACACAAAATTAAGGGCAAAGTTAACTCTTGTTTTATTTATGCAGTTAAATTTGAGGTTTTGGATTCATTACTTTCTATTTATTTCTTTAGTTTAATTTTGTTTTTTAACCTAGTATTCTAGCCATTACAATTTTTTTTCTTTAACTACATTGGGTCTTAGTTGCAGCACTCAGGTTCTCCAGTCTTCATTGTGACATGCAAACTCTTAGCTGTGGCATGAGGAATCTAGTTCCCTGCTGCTGCTGCTGCTAAGTCGCGTCGGTCATGTCCGACTCTGTGCGACCCCATAGACTGCAGCCCACCAGGCTCCTCCGTCCCTGGGATTCTCCAGGCAAGCATACTGGAGCGGGTTGCCATTTCCTCCTCCAGCGCATGAAAGTGAAAACTTAAAGTGAAGTCGCTCAGTCGTGTCCGACTCTTTGCGACCCCCATGGGTTCCCTGACCAAGATTCAAATTTGGGCTCCCTTCACTGGGAGCACAGAGTAGCAGCCACTGGACCCCCAGGCAAGTCCCATATTCCAGTCTGCTAATGTCTTTTTCATTCTGATTCTGTATTTCAGAGAGTTCTATATTTCTTTGTCTGCTTTACATTTGATAAACAGACTATGTGTATCTTCTCATTCTTCTAGGTAAAGATCAGTCAACTTGTCCTAAAGAAAAAGGTGGAAGTACTGAGTGTTTTGTCAAAGAAAGGCAATGCCAAAGAATGCTCAAACTACCACACAATTGCACTCATCTCACACGCAAGCAGAGTATTGCTCAAAATTCTCCAAGCCAGGCTTCAACAGTATGTGAACTGTGAACTTCCAGATGTTCAAGCTGGTTTTAGAAAAGGCAGTGGAACCAGAGATCAAATTGCCAACATCCGCTGGATCATCAAAACAGCAAAAGAGTTCCAAAAAAAATCTACTTCTGTCTTATTGATTATGCCAAAGCCTTACACTGTGGATCACCACAAACAGTGGAAAATTCTTCAAGAGATGGGAGTACCAGACCACCTGACCTGCCTCCTGAGAAATATACAGCTTGGTAAGCAACAGTTAGAACTGGACATGGAACAACAGACTGGTTCCAAACTGGGAAAGGAGTACCTCAGGGCTGTTTATTGTCACCATGCTTATTTAACTTATATGCAGAATACATCATGAGAAATGCTGAACTGGATGAAGCACAAGCTGGAATCAAGATTGCTGGGAGAAATAACAATAACCTCAGATATGCAGATGACACCACCCTTATGGCAGAGAGTAAAAAGGAACTAAAGAGCCTCTTGATGAAAGTGAAAGAGGAGAGTGAAAAAGATGGCTTAAAACTCAACATTCAGAAAACTAAGATCATGGCATCTGGTCCCATCACTTCATGGGAGATAGATGAGGAAACAGTGGAAACAGTGACAGACTTTATTTCTGGGGGCTCCAAAATCACTGCAGATGGTGACTGCAGTCATGAAATTAAAAGACACTTGTTCCTTGGAAGAAAAGCTAGGACAAACCTAGACAGCATAAGCAGAGACGTTACTTTGCCAACAAAGGTCCATACAGTCAAAGCTATAGTTTTTCCAGTAGTCATGTATGGATGTGAGAGTTGGACTATAAAGAAAGCTGAGTGCTGAAGAATTGATACTTTTGAATGTGGTGTTGGAGAAGACTCTTGAGAGTCCCTTGGACATCAAGGAGATCCAACCAGTCCATAATAAAGGAAATCAATCCTAAATATTCTTTGGAGGGTGATGCTGAAGCTGAAACTCCAATAGTTTGGCCACCTGATGCAAAGAACTGACTCATTTGAAAAGTCCCTGACACTGGGAAAGATTGAAGGCGGGAGGAGAAGGGGACAAAACAGAGGATAGGATGGTTGGTTGTCATCACCCACTCAATGGACATGAGTTTCAGTGGACTCTGGGAGTTGGTGATAGACAGGGAATCCTGGTGTGCGGCAGTCCATGGGGTCGCAAAGAGTTGGACACAACTGAGCAATTGAACTGAGTGAAAGTGAAAGTTGCTCAGTAGTGTCTGACTCTTTGGGACTCCATGGGCTGTAGGCTGCCAGGCTCCTCTCTCCATGTAATTCTCTAGGCCAGAATACCAGAGTGGGTATCCATTCCCTTCTCCAGGGGATCTTCTCAACCCAGGGATCAAACCCAGGTCTCCTGCATTGCAGGCGGATTCTATACCATCTGAGCCACCAGGGAAGCAAGGTAGTAATAGTTTTTGGTTCTCTGGGTCATACACTGTCTATTGCAACTTCTCTAATCTGCTGTTGTTGAACAAAACCAGCCTTAGACTACTTGTGAATGTATGAGCATGTCTGTGTTACAATAAAATCTTATTTACAAAATAGGTGAGGAGCCAGATTTGGTCCTGAAGTCAGATTTCACTAACACCAGTTCTTGACTTCTCCTTGCACCATGATGACTCTATGTAAAGTTCTGCCAAAGGAAGGAGGCATATCAGACTCATATCTATCACTAAAATTTCAGAGATACAGCCACAACTGATTTAGTTAAATTTTTGCTTGTGGTAAAAGAAGTTAAATACTGACTTCCCAAACTGAGGTAGTAACAAATAGAAACATTTATTCCTTGCCTATTAGGAAATGTAAGCGAGCCAGAAATAGCTTACAAGAATTGTTTATACTGATGCATGAAAAAACACATAGAAAATTTAAAAATCACAGTTACAGGGGTAAACTAAACTGCTAATTCTAATTTGTGTTTCAAATTGCCTGTTGGATTTAAAAACACTTGATTTTAATAAGTGTTAAAAACATACAAATGGGTATTATGTGTGTCCCTAGAAACAGAGGCAAGCAGTCACTCCTTTAAGGTATAAATATGTTTTTAGTGCTCATTTATTCCTTAGTTTCTACACAGAATGAAAAGGTTACTAGATCCTAAACACAGATATTGAGAAGAATAGTATTTGTTAAATTTCCTAATCCACAGATTCTAAACCAATCAAAATCTATAAATCACTTTTTACTTTCCTTCTGTATGTAGTATATTCCTATCTGTCACAGAAGCATTATATCAAAATAAATATTAGAAAAATGTGTTGCTTGTTGTTTTTTGACTTATAATAAGAAAAAATGAACAAATGTTTATTGTCTTAACCATCATTCCAACTTCTATGTGAGTTCACAAAAAACAATGTTTTATGTTTTAGGAAATTTTATTTTCAAGTTCCTATAAGATGTGCTGCTAATTTTATTTGAAGTATAAAACATACCACTCCTTTGTATTTCAGATATTGTATTTATCTCCTTTAACCAAAATTTGTATCTGGGTTTAAAAGTACCTCTGGTGACATTTAGTAAAACAATAATGTACTTCCTATTTACAGCTATATAACAATTCTTTTTCTCTGTTTTCTTATAATCCAGTAAAAATATCCTTATAAGTTTAAAAATATCCTATGGCTCCCCAAAGATATTCATGACCTAATCCCTGGAACCTGTAAATGTTACAAGGCAAAAAAAAAAAAAAAAAAGGCGGGGGGTGGAATTTACAGTTGTGATTAAAGTAAGGAATTCAAAATGAGGTAATTATCCTGGATTATCAGGAAGGACCCTAAATGCAATCCCTGAATGTATCCTTATTTAAGAGAGTGACAGAAGATTTCACTATACAGATGCAAGAGGAAAAGGCAATGTGACCACAGAGGTAGGGATTAGATGAAGTGACCACAATCAAAAGATGCTGGCAACCTCCAGAAGGTAGAAGAGATGAGGAATGAATTAGCCCCTAGAGCTTGCAGAGAGAGTTCAGACCTCCAAACACCACCATTTTGGCCCAATGATACTGAAGTCAGAGTTTCAGCCTTCAGAAGTGTGAGAGAATGTATTTTTGTTGTTTTAAGCCACCAAATTCATCGTTAAGTCATTACAGAAGACACAGGAAACTAACGCAAGAGTGACTAAGTCTTTGTGTACTGTTCAACACTGTGAAAATGACATTGATGGCATTTTAAAAATCAGAAAACAATGTACTATTTTTGAGATATTTACAGTCTTCTAGGAATATGCTAAGATATTATTGGGCAAAGTGATCTTTCATGAGCCCTTGAGCATCTCATATGTTCTTGCTAGGTATTCCAAAAATTCAAGATCCTGACAACTCTTTACAGGGTATGTTTGCAGTAAGCTCTAAGTAGCTTTGAAAGGAGATAACATCTCTCTGAAACACAAACTACAGGAAGGTTATGCAAGAGGTGGATTCTCCAAGAATAGTATTCCTCAGCTACAATGCCAACCCACTGTGTGAAGCAGCCATCCACTCTAGACCTTCTGCTTCACCCTTGTGGGATTTGAAGATCTATTGACACTGACAAGACCTTCCCTGGTGATCCAATGGCTAAAACTTTCCACTCCCAATGCAGGGGGTCTAGGTTTGAACTCTGGTCAGGGAACTAGATTCCATTGCACGACTAAAAGGCTGTGCATTCGGCAATAAAGATTGAAGACCGCAAGTGTTACCACTGAGACCTGGCAAATCAAATAAATACAAAAATATTAAAAAGAAAGAAAAGAACTGATACAAACATGATACTCAGGCTTCTTTCTATGCTGTTAGTAAGAAAATCCTTTGTCTCAGACTTAGGAGTCTCATGTCTTATGATAGCATTCATAAGTAGCTGACCTAGTAGCTTTCAGTGAAGTATATTGGGGGTTCCTTAGAACACTAGGGAACATTTCTGGATAAATCACAAGCCAGGAGAAATATCAACAACCTCAGATATGCAGGTGATGCCACTCTAATGGCAGAAAGTGAAGAGGAACTAAAGAGCCTCTTGAAGAGGGTGAAAGAGGAGAATGAAAAAGATAGCTTGAAACTCAACATTAAAAAAAAAAACAAAAAACTAAGACCATAGCATCCAGTTCCAAGTGGAAGCTGTGACAGATTTTCTTTCTTGGGCTCCAAAATCACTGCAGATGGTGACTGCAGCCATGAAATTAAAAGTCACTCGCTCCTTGGAAGGAAAGCTATGACAAACTTAGACAGCATATTAAAAACTAGAGACATTGCTTTGCCAACAAAGGTCCATATAGTCAAAGTTATGGTTTTTCCAGTAGCCATGTATGGATGTGAAAGCTGGACCATAAAGAAGGCTGAGAGCCAAAGAACTGATGCTTTCAAACTGTGGTGCTGGGGAAGACTCGTAAAGAGTCCTTTGGAAACAAGGAAATCAAACCAGTCAATACTAAAGGAAATCAACCCTGAATATTCATTGGATGTTCAATATTCACTGGACTGATGGTGAAATTGAAGATCTAATACTTTGGCCACCTGATGTAAAGAGGCAATTCATTTGAAAAATACTCTGATGCTGAGAAAGACTGAGGGCAAGGAGAAGGGGATGATGGAGGATGAGATGGTTGAGCACTATTGACTTGAAAGATATGAATCTGAGCAAATTCTAGGAAATAGTGGAGGAGAGAGGAGCCTGACTTGCTACAGTCCATGAGTCACAAAGAGTCGGACACAACTTAGTGACTGAACAATAATAACAACAACAGAATACTCTCACATTTTGAAATTTGCTAGAATGACTCACAGGACTCATCATGTAGGTGTACTCATGGCGAAGGTTTGTTACAAGTTAAGGACACACCACAGACCAGCAAAGGAAGAGACAGGGAACCTGGAGATAGCCATGCCCATATTCTTTGTGCTCTCTCTCCTATGAAAGGGCATATTTGAGCAGTTCTTCATCCAGCAATAAAAATGCAGAAGCATATGCAGTGGTTTTGCCCAAGGAAGCCCAGTAGAAACTCAACACCTAAGTTTTCTGTTGGAGGCTGCTGATATAAGCACCCTCTGCCTATCATATACTTAAATTTCAGACTCTCAGAAGAAAAGCACGTAAGCCCAATAAATTATAGCATTTGTACAAACTGTCTAGATACAGTGAGTTATTCTTATTAGAAAGGGGACTAGCCAGCTGCCCAATTTCCAGGTATGAGCTAAAAGCCAATCTTGCAGGCAAGATCTTTTAAAGATAGCTGCCTTTTGTCTGTTATAATTAATTTCTTCACAGTGGTTAAATTAAATGTTAGACCCTAAGAGCTTCATCCATTAAGCAAATAAAAATGCAAATACTTCCAAACATAACACAAATGACCACTGCCTAAGGCACACAAATAAACGAGATATAAACATCTTTGAGGGTATTTTGTGTGGGTTATCTGGACTCTGAAACGCCAATACTAGCTACTGAACAACAACAATCTGGAATCTGAGTTGGATCTTCAAAGATTGAAAAGAAGTAGGAAAGCAAAAGCTATATTCATTTTTATTTAATGCAAATACCAAAAAATCAGTTTTGAAGTAAAATCACATTAATGAGTATTAGCCGATAAAAATATTTCCATTGAGAGAAAGGACTTGAGATGAAAGCTGAATCAGAATGGCTGGCATTTCTCCAAGGTTGAGGAAGATACTAGTTGTTTTGAAAAATATAATCTCCTGTCTAAAACATTTGCTAGTAAGTAAGTCATTGGATGACTAATATAAATTTATTCTACTTTTAAAATAAAGTGTCAAATGTAGGCTATAGATAGAAAAAAATCAGTTCTTAGAAAGGAAAAGAAGTGTTTCTATTGAAATTCCAGGGGAGATACTAGGACATTAAAGCAAGAAAAGTTTAAGCATATTTTAACTTTCCTACCACTAGCGGGGACTGAAACCATTTTGTATGTACTAGTTTTAATCTTCATGGAGTTTTAGAAGTATCTATGCAACAAAAATATATGGGTGGCAAAGCTATTATGGTTGTTATTATTTAATAACTGTAATTTTAGTATTTGGTTTACATTACATCTATTGATCCAGACACATTTTCAATGAACATTTTTAATATTTATGATGTACCAAACACTGTGTTAGGAAACAAGGCCCAAAATAAAAACCCCTTCCCACAAAGGAAGCAAAAGCTAATGTAACACTTTATGACAAGTACTAGTATAAAAGTGAGAGTCAAAAGCTTAGAAAAAATGTATATACACCTAGAAATATATACTGTAATTTCCAATGAACATGTACAAAATAGGATGTGTACATTCACTGGAGAAGTTAATCTGAACTCATTTCGTTCTTTGTTCCTATTTTCTTAGTGACACTATGCCTAGTAGAGTATTAATAACTTAAAAGTGCTTATCACAGTTGGTGTAATGATACATCATCACCTAATAATGATCTGAAAAGTTTAAAAATGAGATACACACATAGACACATGCATGACATTATTTATGAAGCACTGTTGACTACTATTAAAACCAATATATTTGCAGCCATTTGTTGTCATTATGTTCTATAAAAATATTTACTAATATTCTGTTCTTAATATCAAGGTAAATTAAAAAGCAGATCGTAAAGCAAGAAATACACCATCATTCCACTTTGTAAAAATAATGCGTATTTATTTATTTATAAACAGTAAATAAGCTTATATTCATTGCTCATAAAATTAAGTGGAAATATATGCATCAGAATAGTAATAGAAATTACTTCTGTGTGAGGCTTTTGTAACTTTTATTCCTTTGTTTTGTTGGTTTTTTTAAAACTGAAGTGTAGTGTACTTCAGTGTACAACATTGTGCTAGTTATAGGTGTACAAAACAGTAATTCAGCATTTAAAGACATTATGAAATGATCAGCATGATAAATCTAGTAACCATCTGCATTACACAAAGTAACTTAATTATTTAATAACTAGGTGTTTGTATCTCTTGATAGCCTTCAATTATTTTGTCACTTCATACCCCAACCCCTCTGGCAACCACAAGTTCATTCTCTATATCTAGAACTCTTTTTCTGTTTGGTTTTTTTTTTTTTTTTGAGATTCCACATATCAGTAAAACCATATAGTATTTGTCTTTTTCTGACTTATTTCACTTAGCATTATATCCACTAGGTCCATCCAAGTTGTTGCAAATGGCAAGATTTTATTCTTTTTTATTGCTAGCACTCCATTGCATGTAGAGATAGATATAGAGATGATAGAGATAGAGATATATAGAGACAGAGATGTGGGCTTCTCAGGTGGCTCAGTGATAAAGAATCCACCTGCCAATGCAGGACACACGGGTTCAACCCCTGAATTCTTCCAGAGGAAGATCCTCTGGAGTAGGAAATGACAACCTACTCCAGTACTCTTGCCTGGAAAATCCCATGGACGGAGAAGCCTGGTAGGCTACAGTCCATGGGGTCGCGAAGAGTCGGACATGACTGAGTGACTTCACTTTCCCTTTTCCCTTTCATGCATTGGAGAAGGAAATGGCAACCCACTCCAGTATTCTTGCCTGGAGAATCCCAGGGACGGCGGAGCCTGGTGGGCTGCCGTCTATGGGGTCACACAGAGTTGGACACAACTGAAGCGACTTAGCAGCAGCAGCAGCAGCAGCAGTGGGCTACAGCCCTTGGGGTCAAAAAGAATCGGACACAACTGAACACACACACATATATATGTCCTGCATCTTCTTTATCCATTCATCTAATGGATGCTTAGGTTGCATCCATATCTTGCCTATTGTAAATTGTGCTGCAAAGAACAAAGAGTGCATCAAAGTCAAAGTGTTAGTCACTCAGTCATGTCCGACTCTTTGCGACCCTATAAACTGTAGCTCTTCAGGCTCCTCTGTCAATGGGATTTTCCATGCAAGAATATTGGAGTGGGTTACCATTTCCTTCTCCAGGGTATCTTCCCAAACCAGGGATCGAATCAAGGTCTCCTGCATTGCAAGTGGATTCTTTACCACCTGAGCCACCTGCATATATCTTTCAAAATTGGTGTTTCTGTTTTCTTCAGGTGAACCCTCAGAAGTGGAGTTGTTGGATAGTACAATAGTTCTATTCTCTTTCTCTTATCAATATCAGTCTGGCTTTTGCTTTCTATCTTTAGTTGCAGAAAATTTTATCTTCTAGTCTTCCTGTCGTTCTCAAAGATAGTTTCTCTGTATGAAGTTGTAATTTTTCTGTATCCATGGAGTACAGGATCTTCCTACTTTGCCCTCTTGTACTCATCTTTTATTTCTTTATTTGTGATTTTTTTTCTTTTTAATTTTCTGTAATATAGATATTTTGTAAGCATAAAATAAATATGAAGATCTAAAATTAAAGAACAATTGTCTATGCAACAAAAGAGATATTGCCATCCTCCAGGCAAGAATACTGGAGTGGGTTGCCATGCCCTCCTCCAGGGGATCTTCCTGACCCAGGGGTCAAACCCATGTATCTTGCGTCTCCTGCATTGGCAGGTGGTTTCTTTATCACTAGTGCCACCTGAGAAGCCCATAGTCACTATAACTCCCCTAAATCTCATTTTGATCATCCATATATAATTTTTGTATCTCTAATGAACAAATATAAATATCTTTGCATTAAATTCTTTAAAGACTACAAAATTAATAGAAATAAGTGAAATAAATGTCTATGTAACAAGGATTTTTATGCTGCTTATTAGAGCTCTAGGACAGTGAGACACCTCTGGAAAGAAAAGAAATTGGAAACTCCCTCCACTGTGGTCGTCTTTCTACTAGCTTGAGCTAGAGCTGTTAATTTTAATCTATTTAAAATACTGTGCTTTCATGTCATAAAAAAGAGAGTTTTTTTAATGTTCTGTGTCATATCTCGTATGAAAATTCACATAAAAAATTGCCATTTATTTTTTTCTTGAATTTATATGCTTTAAAAGTACCTACTATGTTACAAAAATTCTACTAGATATTGCAATTATAAAGATAACAAGAACACATTCTGCATCTTCAAATGGTTTACAAGTTTTGCTTGTTATATACACCTCAACATATTTATAATCAGAAGACTGTCTAAGTAAATTGATAGCAATAGTCACAGAATACTATGGGATCAAAGAGAAAGACAACTGTAACCTAGGTATGAAAATGCTCCAGAGGACGTTGTAAGCAAGTAGCTAAATGTTGGAATTAATATCTAAGATAAATGTAGGAATGGGAATCACAAGCAAATTGGTATTAGTTAAAACCATGATTCTGGTTAAGATCATGGGTGGAAGATTATTTAGAGTGAGAAAAGCAGAAAACAAGTATTACAAAGGACAACTTGTAAGTGATGCATAAATCAAGAGGATGTAAAAAAAGAGAAAGAGAACAAAAGTTTGTTGAGATTAGAGAAAAACACTGAGAAGGCAATGTCACACAAAACAAAGTAGTATTAAGAGTTTTTAGTATCATCAACAGTGTTAGATCAGGAGAATGTTCAATAGCTGATTAACACAATGATTGGGATGGTATTGATAACTCAGGAGAATGTAGAAGATTTCACCCCAGTGAGAAATAAGTGGAAGAGAAGACAAGCAAATGAAGACAACTCAAGTTTGCATAAAATGGAAGAAACAGGATGGCAGTTACAGAAAGTATAGGGCCAAAGAAGTGTTGTCCTATTTTTCATCATGCTTTACATTATTTATCCTGCTTTCCTATTTCTTTTGGAACTTGCATTTGAACTCTGCTGCCTTAATTTTCCTGAATATTGAATCAATTATTCCTGTATCTTTTCTACAGAAATCTCAGCTTGTTCTGAGCAAAGTTTTCAGTTTTTCTTTTCCAGCATTTAGCACATATACTAAGTACCTGGTTAGGTACACTCATTTTGCAGATATGCTTAAGAATTCGGAGGTAAATAATTGTCAGGCTTGTAGGGAACTTTTAACACCTAATAGCATCTTGAAATATTTCTGTAGTTAAAATGGTAGATATTCTGTCTTGTACATCAGTGCATGATGAATGACACTAATTAACTTTCGTGTGTAAAATAGGTGTTATTTGCTATGAATTGTTGATAGTATTGCATGGATTTTCCATGATTTTATTTTACCTAGTTTATTAGTAGCTAGTATGCCAACTTTCCTGTCAATGAATAAAGCATAATTTAAATAATTTATCTCATACTGTAGAGAAATTATTTGAGTAAATGCTACTTCTGTCTTAATTAACTTTTGTTGAAAGTATTTGGCACATTGATTTTTGAAATCTATGTGTTGTAATTGGTAGTTTGTTACAGAGCTTTGAAATGATATAGCATTCTTGGAAAGGTACTAGACACGAAAGAAGAAAAAAAACATAGCAGGTGATGCTTAAAATGTCATAACTTACAACAGGTCTTTAAAATCCCAGCATTGGTTATAATAATCAAATTCTAAAAAGGTTTAAAATTGTAGCAGAGGACATAGGGAGGATATTATTCAAGTGAGATTTTATATGAAGAGGCATCAGTCAAATTTAAACTCCCATCAGGGATTAAAACTCATAAAAGATAACATCTTTATTATCAGTAACACTTCTTCATTTAAATAGTCACAATAATTGGTGAATTCCTATGAATATTTTCATACGAATAGCAGTTGTACTATACTATATTTCAAATGAACTGATTGTTTTTTGAGAATGAATTTTGTCTTCCCTTTCCTTCTGGTCTTGAGCTGTTAGAAATGAAAATAGGGCTAATGACATTGTTCTTAGGAGGTGACAGAAGAGTGCTTAGCAGATACTACTTATTGTTTTGGTTGGAAGGAGTTTTATGTTTTTAATTTGACATTTAATCACTGAAGAAACATAAAGATAACTTTCTTTATCCAAAATTAAGCTAGATACCATTTAAAAAATTGCATTTTTCTCTTCCAAAAGGCTGTACTATATAAGGTACAGATCTCGTAGAATAGATTTACCTTTTTCATGAACTTTATGGGAATTTTAACTTTCTGTGGAAGTTACAACATGATCACTCAGTTTGTTAATCACACTTCTGTAAGCCAACACAGATCTTAATTTCAGCTGGCTAAATTAAATCACAAAAATAAAGATTCTGTTCAGTAAATTTTAAAAATTAACTGGAGTTCAAAACTCATCCAGACCATCACTCCATTTCCTATTTTCATAATTTCAAACTGGTAATAGGTAACAAGACACGTTCAAATAACTCAAAGGTAAGATTTTATTTTATTTTATTAATCTTTCTTTGTGCCCTGATATTTTACTAGTTGGATGAGAAATTCCCCTGTTTCTCTTTCTTGTTTTTTCAGACAGAAAATAGGTAAAGGTAATGAGAAATATTCATTGAGAACATTTAATAAAAACACAAAACACTATGGTTTTGCATCTGATGCACATGTAATTAGAAAATGGTTGAAGATAAAATGTCAATATCAAATTAGAAAAAAGTGATTTGATAATTTGGTAACCATTATTTTATCAGCCATGTCACTGCTCTAAATATTTTTAAAAATATAAATTCATGAATATAATGTCTTAGTCGACTGTGCACCTTGTTGATATTTCAGCTAAATTCTTTACTTATCAGTTTTAATAGAGAGCTCCTGTTCTTTGTTCTCCTGTGTATGGTTATCCATTATTAAGCAAATTGCCAGCAAACTTGTTCTATGTATTTATACATAAAATTTTAGATAATATCTCTAGATAGCTCTGGAGAAGGAAATGACAACCCACTCCAGTATTCTTGCCTGGAGAATCCCATGGGCAGAGGAGCCCTGGTGGGCTACACTCCATGCGGTCGCAAACAGTCAGACACAACTGAAGTGATTTAGCAGGCTGGCAGGCTAGATAGCTCATGTGTAATTGCATAGCACTGTGCTCCTTTTTAAAGTATATAGCTCCTTTTTATAGAATTTTTGAGTTCATAGAATTCCAGAAGTACACATATAATGGTATATATAAGTAATTAACTTTGCTTGGTAAATTTAGAAATCTTGACTTTTTTGAGGAATTCAATCAAATATTAAATAGTAGGCTTGCAGCAGTATATATTCAGAACAGATTATGGAAAGAATTATAAAATATAGGCACTTAAAGGAGCTGGCTGAGCTCTAACTAGAAATATTGACTCACATATGAAGTTAAGAGTAATTTTTTTTTTCACAGTTGCAGCTGCACTTCTTTTCTCCTTTCTTTTCCTTTCTCCATATTCCTCTCTCTTTTTATATTTATCCTCTCCTCATAAATATACATTTTTTAATTATCCAAAGATAGAATTTATTTGTTTTAATAGAGAGAGAAGAACCTGTCCCAAGTGTAGAATTAAGTGTGAGGATTAATGGATAGTGTGATGATATGGAAAGGGGAATTCTCTAAATTCTCAAAAATGTACAAGGTGTGTGACCAAGGCAAGATATTTAACTTTACTAGGCCTTGGTTCTCTTATTCATAAAACTGGAAAAATATTTTTCTAGAACTGTCACTGTGCCTTCCTTCCCTACATCCCTACCTAGTGGAAACTACCTTAGCCAAATTCTCATCCAAGGAAGGAGAAAATTTTGTGTGTCATGTAAGTATCTTTCCTTCACTCTGGCCACAACAATTTAAATATGTATGGGCAAAACACTTTGTTGTTGTTCAGCCAGCCAGTCATGTCCGACTCTTTGCAACCTCATGGACTGCAACACGCCAGGCCTCTCTGTCCCTCACCATCTTCCGAAGTTTGCCTAAGTTCATGTCCATTGAATCAGTGATATCATCTAGCCATCTCATCCTCTGACATGCTCTTTTCCTTCTGCCCTCAATCTTTCCCAGCATCAGGTACATTTCCAATGAGTCAGCTGTTTGCATCAGATAACCAAAATACTGCAGTTTCAATGTCAGCATCAGTCCTTGCAGTGAATATTCAGGGTTGATTTCCCAAGGACACTCAGGAGTTTTTCCAGCACCATAATTTGAAGGCATCAATTCTTCCACATGCCGCCTTCTTTATGTCCAGCTCTCACAACTGTACATGACCACTGGGAAGACCATAGCCTTGACTATATGGACCTTTGTCAGCAGGGTAATATCTCTGGATTTCAGCACACTGTTTAGGTTTGTCATAGTTTTCCTGCCAAGAAGCAAAAGTCTTCTAATTTCATGGCAGCAGTCACCATCCACAGTGATTTTAGAGCCCAAGAAGAGGAACTCTGTCAATACTTCCACCTTTTTCCCCTCTATTTGCCATGAAGTAACAGAACCAGATGCCGTGATCTTAGTTTTTTAGTATTTAGTTTTAAGCTGGCTCTTTCACTCTCCTCCTTCACCCTCATCAAGAGGCACTTTAGTTTTTGTGTGTCATGTAACTCTATTCCCTTCATTCTGGCCATGCCAATTTCAACTGTGTATGGACAAACCACTTAAAAATAGCCAATTCAAATCCAACCCATGACCTTCAGTTTGAGGGTAGAACAAATATATTCTCACTGAAATTTGAAGCAAGAAATACTAATTGGCTAATCCAGTTAGCTAGTAGCTTAGTAACTAAAAGTTTCTAACAAGAAATGGCATGGAGGACACCACAATAACTAAAGACATTACATACATAAACTATGAGAGAATAAATAAAAGGGCATTATAGTCAGCCATCTGATGCTGCTGCTGCTGCTAAGTCGCTTCAGTCGTTTCCGACTCTGTGCGACCCCATAGACGGCAGCCCACCAGGCTCCCCCGTCCCTGGGGTTCTCCAGGCAAGAACACTGGAGTGGGTTGCCATTTCCTTCTCCAATGCATGAAAGGGAAAAGTGAAAGTGAAGTCGCTCAGTCGTGTCCGACTCTTCGTGACCCCATGGACTGTAGCCTACCAGGCTTCTCCGTCCATGGGATTTTCCAGGCAAGAGTACTGGAGTGGGGTGCCATTGCCTTCTCCGCAGCCATCTGATAGTGAGGAAGAAAAATGGAAGACATTCATAGAGGAACAGTAAAAAAAAAAAAGTTGTCATAATTCCCATTGCTAATGAAGTTTTCTTGGACATAGATCTATTCTCAAGTTCTAATGAATGAGACCCATTCTTATTACAATTCCAGTTCTTAGAATTCCACGAAATATGATATTCTCTCTTGCAGCCACTTTTCCTCCACACCCTACTCTATTTGCAGAATAATTTTACGTGAGTTAAAATTATTCTCTATGTTACTTTACCTAGAATAGCCCCCCTTCTAGATCTTCATTAAGAGTTTGTGTAAGATCAACTAAGCTTGTAAACTGATGAAAATAATTTTTAATAGTTTTAAGATATGAAACTATTTTCCAAGTGATAGTTTCACATCTCTAAGTAAAGATTTATGTTACTCATTGCCATTGTCTTTTCATGGAATTCAAAGTAAGACTATTAATTCAGGCATCTGTTTAACCATTATTTATTGAGGACTGTTAAGTCTCAGGCTATTCCCAGAACTAGAAATATAGTAGTGAACAGACAAACAAGGTCCCTGCTGTTAAGGAACTTGAATTATAATTGAATGGAACAGACTTAGATGGTTTCCTTGAATATCAACAAGCACTATAAAATATGTCAGAATAGTGAAGTGGATGATCTCATGAAATCACTTCTTTAATATGCTTATAATTGTATAGTTTCTCTTTCAGCTGCAAGAAAGTGATGTTTATTCCATTCATTTCTCAGTGAAGTAAAAATTCACAGACTTCATTAAGATTCAATTAGTTTGAAGGTTTCATTCATGGAAAGGAAATATTGGTATTACCCAATTTGATATGTGACCTATCAAACTGATTTTTTTAGTAGTAGCTGTATTGACCCTGGAACCTGAGTCATGAACTGCGATCTAACTGGCAGTGTCACTTTGGATAAATCTAGTACTATCAATTTTGGTTTCTTTATTGTAGAATGAGGAATTGGAGTAATGGAGATTCCTTCCTGATCTGGTGATCTAAATATCTCAAAAACAGATTTATGTCCTTTGTCATATTTCTTATATTTTTCTATTGCTGATGTTACAGCTGCATTTGTCTATCCCTTCCTTCTCCAAATGCCCCAGTGAAAATAGAAACTAATTCATGACTCATCATCTCTTTTGTAAGCCTGAGTCTGAATTCCTGATAGAGTTACTATCTCTTTAAGGTACAAGTATTTTAAGATCTTTTTATAGAAATCCTATATTTCAGTTCAGTCACCCAGTTGTGTCTGACTATTTGCGACCCCATGAACTGCAGCATGCCAGGCCTCCCTGTCCATCACCAACACCCGGAGTTTACCCAAACTCATGTCCATTGAATCGGTGATGCCATCCAGCCATCTCATACTCTGTTGTCCCCTTCTCCTCCTGCCCCCAATCCTTCCCAGCATTAGGGTCTTTTCCAAAGAGTCAACTCTTCTCATGAGGTGGCCAAAGTATTGGAGTTTCAGCTTCAACATCAGTCCTTCCAATAAACACCCAGGACTGATCTCCTTTAGGATGGACTGGTTGGATCTCCTTGCAGTCCAAGGGACTCTCAAGAGTCTTCTCCAACACCAGAGTTCAAAAGCATCAATTCTTCGGCACTCAGCTTTCTTTATAGTCCAACTCTCACATCCATACTTGACTACTGGAAAAACCGTAGCCTTGACTAGATGGACCTTTGTTGACAAAGTAATGTCTCTGCTTTTTAATATGCTGTCTAGGTTGGTCATAACTTTCCTTCCAAGGAGTAAGATTGTCCCAAATCCAAATTACTTAAAATATTATTTCTTTTTCCGTATTTATTTATTTATTTGTTTTTTAAATTGAAGTGTAAATGACATAACTATTAATTCTCCCTATGGAACATTTCTGACATTCTGTAATTTCCTTCCTCACTGACTGTCACTAATCTTCCTTGCTTTGTGCCAGGATTCCTGCATTAGACTTCAAATTAGTTTCTTTATGTCTAGGTTCTGAGCTGTCTATTTGGCATAGCTATTCAGTGAGTGGTCAGGGAATTGGTAGTATTAGCACCATCTGGGAACTTGTTAAAAAGGTGAAATCTCAGGCTCTACTTAGAACTTCTGAGTGTAAATTTGCATTGTAGCAGGATCCCCAAGTGATTGTTGGGCACATTAAAGTCTGAGAAGCTCTGTTGAGCATTACCATGTTATTTCTCTACTCACAATGTCTTAAAAAAAATCATTGAATGATACCATTCACTAAATTTAAAAGTACTACATTCTTCTCAAAATGTAGTTCCCATTAGTCACATATGCAAACCATATACTTTGTTTTCTCATCATCCCTGAACAACTCTGTACATTCTAGTCCCTGTGTTTGGTCCATGTTGTTTACTTGTTGAGAATGGTCCCTACTCACTTGTTTGTTCACACAGATCTAATCCATTATGAAAGACCAACCCACAATTCAGTTTTTAAAAACATTTTATGGTTTATGTTATAAAAATAAAGTAAAAACTAATTTTACTAATAGTGGATACAAATATATTTTGTATTATTTATGTTTTATTTAAATACATAGTCTATAATTCCAATTACATGATAAGCCTTTTATAAACTCATATCCTGACATCTAAAAGAGATGTTTGTACACCATTGGGACTAGATGATTTCTAAAAATAGGTCTTTCTAGATGTGCTTAAAAATAGCTGAGATTTATTTTTAATTTATAGCACTATTTGTACAACAAAATTGTATATGATTCCACAAAATCATGGTCAAAATTTGTTTAAACAGAACTCCCTGATGTGTTCTTTCTCCATGTAAGAAAAAAAAAGAATTAATCTAAATATTAAAACATGTAAATGGGCAAGAACCTAATTATATGATTATATATAACATTAACTTTAACCACTTATGTTTAAAATAATGCTGCATAATAGAACAGAGGTTTGGATATAGTATAACAATTAATAGGGAAATAATGTCCTTCATAAATCTACAGAGAAATATATCTACATAAGCAGCCAAGATGTTTAGTAGAAATTAAGCTTTGTAACTAATGCTTCTTATTGTTAATTAACACATATTATTAACCATATGAGTTATAATTTGTATTAGCCACCAAAAATTATGTAATTAGTAATTAAAACACAGGACTCCTATGAATAAAAATAAACTATGGCATAATTTTTAATATCAAAAGGAAATAGCGAAACTTAATATAATTTTTTCTCACAAAAGAATTCTTCATTGTAACAATTCTTAACATTTTTGTTTCAAGTAATTATCTAGTCAAATACTATTAAGTGATTAAATTTTTTCTGGTTATTTTCAAAATAGTTTTATATAAAATGTCTTTTGATAATTTTCTGTGTTTGATGCTTGCATATTTTAAATATTAATTCCAAGGTTTAAGGGATAATATGAACAGTTATACAAAGTAATAAACAATTGTATATCCCTAGTATATAAGGGCTTCCCTGGTGGCTCAGACAGTAAAGAATCTGCCTGCAATGCAGGAGCTGTGCTGTGCTGTGGTTAGTCATTCAATCATGTCCAATTCTTTGCAACCCTGTGGAATGTTCCCTGGTAGCTCAGCTGGTAAAGAGTCCACTTGCAATGTGGGAGACATGGGTCAGATCACTGGGTAGGGAAGATCCCTTGGAGAAGGGCATGGCAAACCACTCCAGGATTCTTACTTGGAGAATCCCCAAGGACAGAGGAGCCTGGTGGGCTACTGTCCATGGCATCCCAAAAAGTTGGACTGAGTGACTAAGCACAGGCCTGTAGCCCACCAGAATCCTCTGTCCATGGGAACTATCCAGGCAAGAATCCTGGAGTGGGTTTCCATGCCCTCCTCCAAGGGATCTTCCCAGCACAGGAATGGAACCCAGATCTTCCACATTGCAGGTGGATTCTTTACCACCCGAACCACCAGGGAAGCCTAGGTTCAATCACTGGGTCAGAAAGATCCCCTGGAGAAGTAAATGACAACCTACTTCAGTATTCTCACCTGAAGAATTCCATGGACAGAGGAGCCTGGTGGGCTACAGTCCATGGAGTCACAAAGAGTGAGACATGACTGAGCAACTAACACTATAGTTTATAAGTCATTCCTATGAATGGTTCAAGTTCTGGAAAAACCTTTGACTTTAATGAAGCCCAGAATTTCCTTTGTTATAAATTCTTTTTTAAGCATGTTATTGCTCTTATTTGTCATGCTATCTTAGTTCAGTTAAGGGCATTGCATACTAATTTATCTGTTGTTCATAAGAGCTGATTTTGTCAAGACATCTGGAAGAATATGACCACAGTTCTAGATTGGAAAGATGGCTAGTGATGAGCCTTCAAATCATACATCATCTAGAAACATAAAAAGAGTTGATAATGCAATCTAATGAAAGACTAAGTTGACTATAAGTCCTGTAACTTGCCCTGGGATTTTGGTCATGAATGTCCTTTAGAATGATAACAATTGTTTTAACTTTCCTTTCTTCCCAAAAGACCAATACCAATCAAATTATCTGAAAATGTCCTTTAGTTTCTAGGCATTGAGGGGTGTGAGGCTGATGACAGGATGAACAAAACATGATATGCCCAAAACATGATACCATCCTTAAAGGAGCTTGCTTTATCCTAGAGAGAATAAGACAGAAACATAAAGAACAAAACTGCAGGACAGTGTGATGGGTTATATTTTAGATTAAAATTTGTAGTATTTAGATATAGAAACATCATTTCTGCTCGGTCACTAGATAAGGTTTTATAAAGCAGTTGGCATTTGACTTAAATTTTAATAAAGAAACTTTCAACATTCAGATGAGTATGGGATGAAAGTCATCCAAAAGAAAGGAAGAAGAAACAATAAAGTAGAGGAAAGTTAAAGGAAGAAACAGTGTAGGATGCATCCACATTTGTAGAATAGAGAGTAATTGACTAATATATAGACCACATAAGACAGAAGAGGCAATGGTAAGTTGGAATTATACCATACAGGGGCTTAAAAATCAGCTTGAATTTGTAGAATAGATCATGAAAAGACTAAAAAATGCTTTCTGAATATTTATTTTAATAATAATGTTAACGGATTATTCTTTTTTGAATTTAAGGATAAAATATATTTGAATCAGAGCATCAAAAATTCATAAAATACTCAAGCTTGAAAGGATTTCATAGATCATTATGTCAAAATATTCACTTACACTTGGGCAAACTGGATTTCAGAGACCTTGAATAACTTCTACAAGGTCAAAGAGCTAATTCTATTTGTTCTAACTAGAAATTGCACATAGTTCTTAACAGTAATTTTGCTTGTATCAATAATTCTAACACTAGAATGGAATCAACTCTATTGAGAAGAGAGCATAGTGTTTGATTTGGACGATCATTTTGTTTCAAGATTGGTTTGAACTATTATGATTTTTCTCTTATATACAATTATATTTCATTTAAAGTTAGTTTCACACAAAAGTGACATAAAAAGTATAAACATCATCATTTTAAAAAGTATAAACATCATTTCCTTTCTTTAGTGGTCTTCTCATATACTATTATGGAATATAACATTTAGCCTTTCTATCATTTTTTTAAAAATTGTTATCCAACAAATTTCTGAAGACAAAATGAACACTTTGTTCTCTCTTGGACTTAATCAAACATAGTCCTGAAGGGAAGCTGCTGCTGCTGCTGCTAAGTCGCTTCAGTCGTGTCCGACTCTGTGTGACCCCATAGACGGCAGCCCACCAGGCTCCCCCATCCCTGGGATTCTCCAGGCAAGAATACTGGAGTGGGTTGTCATTTCCTTCTCCAATACATGAAAGTGAAAAGTGAAAGTGAAGTCACTCAGTCGTGTCCGACTCTTAGCGACCCCTTGGACCCCACGGACTTCAGCCTACCAGGCTCCTCTGTCCATGGGATTTTTCCAGGCAACAGTACTGGAGTGGGTTGCCATTGCCTTCTCCCCAGAAGGGAAGGGAGGGCCTCAAATCTGTTGGCTTTTCAAGTGAGATAAATTTGGATGTACATGACTCATTCCCTAAGAATTTAGACCTTCTAAAAAAATACTCAATATGGTGGCGGTACACAGGTAGAAAAGGGAAAAACTGAAAGAAGGACAAGATCAGCATGTTACCTTTTCTGGCATTCTGGATTTCTGACAGCTTCAGAGATCCACTATCAAGCTCTCTGGCTCACATGACAGACTTATCCCTAGATTTCTGGCACTCTGGGTATGATTTATTACAGTACTTACATTGCTCTTGCCAACATATAAAACATCTTCTTTAATATATAACCACATTTAACTTTTATTTGTTCTATGTATTCCTCAGCGAAATTAAGTACAAATGGGGGCAGAGGGTAAGGTGCTGTCTGCCTGTAGCAGGAGAGAAGTGGGCTACTTCATCTGGCCTGGAGTGTTTAGGGGCATACATACATATAAGGTTTCAAGATTCCCTGACAAACGCACTCCAATTTTCTCATTCTAATTATCAGAGTTCCATATCTTTTCTAATAAGGTCATGGCTATAACATAAGAGGAGTCATGATTGAGAAGCCAGTCAGCTTTGAAACTCTTCCAAACTTGGAATTTCTACTCAGTCTGTCTTCCAATTGCTCAAAATAGAGGCCTTTTGGTTTTCACAATATGATGTGAGGTTTACTTTCTTGTCCCTGTCCTCTTTATTTAAAGTTTCTAGAGCACCTTACAATGTCATTTGTTTCTTTAAGTAAGTTGACCATGGTTATTTTAAAACCTGCATTTGAGAATTCCATTATCTGAGGTCTGTATGAGTCTAACATTTCTTCTTGTAAGTCTTCTGGTTTGTCAGTCTTCTGCTTTTTTCTTATGCCTTTTTCTTTCTTAAACTGTCTGGTTTGACTGGTTGTACCTTAGAAATTTGGGGGTACCTTGAGCCCAGAGTTAAGTATATGCTTTTTCAGAGAGGAATTGCATTTGCTTCTACCTTTTGCTTGAGGGGAACAAACTGTTGGAGATGACAGTAAAACAAGTTCATGGATTGCAATTCCTTGAATATCTCAATGTACATAGCTAGAGTGAAAACTTATTACACCATTGTTCTGTGGACATGAGGTTTCAAAAATATTTTTCCTTTCCTTTCTCTTCTGCAAACTATCCTACTGTCTTCTGGGATTAGAGCAGTGGTTATGTTTAAGTCTGATTTGATATTTTCCTGTGGTTGTAGCTCTTATATCCCAGCTTAAGGTGAAGGAGGTTTTCTTTAAGACTCTTAACATTGGTCAAGATCTGAGTTTTTACTTCTTTCAGTACAGCAGATGAACCAAAACTTAATTTTTATATATGAATCAGTGCCTTCAAAGTCACTGGTGCTCTGATATTGCACTTTCATCTGTTACAAACTTTCAAACAAAATTGACCTGAGAGCTAACCACTGTATATTTTACTTCTATAATTTAAAAAAGTTTCAAAATATTTATTAATTATTTTTAGAGAATGGACTAGTGTGGTTAATACTTTAGAAACAGGAAAGTCCTTTAGAAACAGTAAATCATGGAGAAGCATGACACTGAGAGTCTAGCTTATTAATGATCTCTATACATTTCTTCTTCTCCATCTGTGACTCTTCTGCTGTCATCTACAGTGATTCATGTGAAATCATGCAGAAGAAAGTTAGATTTTATTCAAGTTTTGGATTTTGCCAGGACATGTGTGTTTAAAACATAGTGAAAAGGGTTTTAGGATATTTCTAAGAGAGTGAGTAAAATGACAGGTTATGGAATCTAAGTCAGCATAAAATAAACTAAGAATGAGGCAAAAAGGTGAAGGGAAAAAAAAAGAGATACCTATAAACTGGTGTTCCTGGGGAAATTCACAACCACCCAATTCATAAATACTTAAATAGGAAAAGAAGAATAGATGATAGTGGGATTTGGGTGATACAGGATTTTGGGTGACAATTTAGGGCATTAATATGGAGTGGATAGTGAAGATGAGCTAGAGTTGAACATTATTGGTGTGATGAAGTCAAAGCAACATTTTTTATTTACTATGTGGATTTTGAAACCAACCAAATTGAGTGTTGGAGTTGGAGCAAACAGGAAAAAAAATGGACTTGATGTTAGTGTATTCAGTAAATGAAAGTGAATAATTGGCTAAATTGGACAATAGTAAATGACAAGAATTAGGAGGGGTAGAATGTTATAGATGGATAAAAATAGAGGATTTTTCAAAACAGAGATTGGGATTCCATGGATGTAGCAATGGAGAGCCAAAAAGATACTTGCCCCTAGTTATATGAGCTCTGAGAGAATAAATAACTTAATTTAATTCTTTCATTAAATAAGATCATCAGAGAGTTGTGTGTTTGGACAATGTCATTTTCACTATTATCTCATCAGTTCAGTTCAGTTCAACTGCTCAGTGGTGTCCGACTTTTTGCGACTCCATGAATTGCAGCACACCAGGCCTCCCTATCCATCACCAACTCCCAGAGTCCACCCAAATTCATGTCCATGGAGTCGGTGAGGCCATCCAACCATCTCGTCCTCTGTCGTCCCCTTCTCCTCCTGCCCACAATCTTTCCCAACATCAGGGTCTTTTCCAATGAGTCAGCTCTCCGCATCAGGTGGCCAAAGTATTGGAGTTTCAGCTTCAACATCAGTCCTTCCAATGTACACCCAGGACTGATCTCCTTTAGGATGGACTGGTTGGATCACCTTGCAGTCCAAGGGACTCTCAAGAGTCTTCTCCAACACTACAGTTCAAAAGCGTCAATTCTTCTGCACTCAGCTTTCTTTATACTCCAAATTTCACATCCATATATGACCACCGGAAAAACCATAGCCTTGACTAGACGGACCTTTGTTGACAAAGTAATGTCTCTGCTTTTTCATATGCTGTCTAGGTTGGTCATAACTTTCCTTCCAGGGAGTAAGCATGTTTTAATTTCATGGCTGCAATCACCATCTGCAGTGATTTTGGAGCCCAAAAAAATAGTCATCCACTGTTTCCACTGTTTCCCCATCTATTTGCCATGAAGTGATGGGACCAGATGCCATGATCTTAGTTTTCTGAATGTTGAGCTTTAAGCCAACTTTTTCACTCTCCTCTTTCACTTTCATAAAGAGGCTCTTTAGTTCTTCTTCACTTTCTGCCATAAGGGTGGTATTATCTGCATATCTTAGGTTATTGATATTTCTCCCAGCAATCTTGATTCCAGCTTGTGCTTCTTCCAGCCCAGTGTTTCTCATAATGTACTTTGCATATAAGTTAAATAAGCAGGGTGACAATATACAGTCTTAGCAGTCTTTTTCCTATTGGAACCAGTCTGTTGTCCATGCCCAGTTCTAACTGTTGTTTCCTGTCCTGCATACAGATTTCTCAAGAGTCAGGTCAGGTGGTCTGGTATTCCCATCTCTTTCAGAATTTTCCACAGTTTATTGTGATCCACACACTCTGTCTCATACATAATGTTAACAAAGTAAAGCCTGACTCACTAACAATGCTTTAGGCATGGTAGAAAGGAATGATTCAGGGTATACTTAAATAAGATAGAGGCAATGAAATGTAACAATTAAGAGTGTTAAACTTTAGATTAGTTTTAGAAGGAAATTATCTGGATTTGTATTTGTTATATGTTGAATTGTGTTCCCTGAAAGATATATGTTGAAGTCTCAACCGCAGAACCTCACTTGTTTGGAAACAAGGTCATCACAGATTTAATTAGCTAATATGAGGTTATATTGGAGTAGAATGGGCCCCTACTCTCTCTCTCTTTCTCTCTTTCTTCATATATAGATACAGATATAGATATAGATATACACACATATATATATGCAAGCTTGTATTTATATATTTCTCATCTCTCTTACAATCAAGTGCTGGTGGGGAATGGGGGTGTAAAGCAACTGTAACTTGCATACATTGCCAATGGAAAAGCAAAATGATACAGCCACTATGGAAAGCCATTTGTTATATATATAAATTATGAATATGGGATTAATAGCTACAAGCTACTATATATGAAATAGATAAGTGACAAAATAATTCTGTATAGTACAGAGAATTATATGCTTTATTTTGTAATCATCTATAATGGAATATAATCTTTAAAAATGCTGATTCACTATGAAGGACACTGAAACTAGCACAATATTGTAAATCAATTATATGTCAATAAAAAAATTAAGATGATCTTATTTCTACAACAAAATTAGTATAGTTTTCTTTGACAGTATTTTTAATGAGTAAGCTGAATAAATTTATAAATTATAAATGTATCATATGAATAATTTATTTTAATGAGAGATACAAAGTACCTTCAAGATTATGTGCAAAAAAATCATATGTTGATTCAATCAGCCAATGCATCAAATACTGAGAATTTTGAAATAACATAAAACTCTGAAAATAAAGCTGATGAACCAGAAACCTAGTTTGATGTAGTTCTTTTGAACTAGTCAATGTCAAGAACTAGTGTTAAATTAAGTCCAGTAAAATAAGAACCCAATAACAAGAAACATTGGATAGAAAATAATAAATAGGCTTTTAACTATTTAAGATTCACTACAAGTGCTTCCCTCATAGCTCAGTTGGTAAAGAATTTGCCTGCAATGCAGGAGACTCCAGTTCAATTCCTGGGTTGGGAAGATCTGCTAGAGAAGGGATAGGCTACCCACTCCAGTATTCTTGGGCTTCCCTTGTGGCTCAGCTATGAAGAATCCACCTCCAATATGGGAGACCTGAGCTCGATCCCTGGGTTGGGAAGAGCCCCTGGAGAAGGGAATGCCTACCCACTACAGTATTCTGGCCTGGAGAATTCCACAGACTCTATAGTCCATGGCCTCGCAAGGAGTCGGACATGACTGAGTGACTTTCACTTCACTTCACAAAGTGCATCCCAATAGGAATCACTGCTCTCCCCACTCTGCCTCTTTTCAGTCCATTTCTAATTCTATGTCAGTTCCTTTCTGTGAGCATTCTAAGAAGGGGAATCATCCAATTTTTTGGTAATACATACAAGAGAGTGAAGTGGAAAAAGTGTCAAGACACAGAATTCTATATGGAAGGAAAGGAGATAAGACATGAAGATCTATGTAGAATGATATAAACCAAGAAGAAATTATGAGATAATCTAATTTCTTATAAGATTTAGTCAAGGTGAACTTCTATTTTCACATACTGCCCCTCTTTAGATCTTGCTGCTTTGACAGTCTAATTAACTGGATAAAATTTAAATGGTATGTAACTCACACTAAGGAGAACTTTGAGAAATAAATATTATGAGATTGACAAGAAGAATGGAATGTGACTACTAAAATTATGAAACTTTTTCTTACCAGCAGTTTGAGAACAAGGAACAGTAATAATTTCCATCATCCTTGTATGCAAAGTATTGGAAAGGTCTTTATCCGCTCAGAGCATGTATATGTGTCATTCTATCAGACAAATTTCTATCCAGACTTCTCCTCTAGGAACAAATACTGCACCACCTATCCAATTCTTGTATTACCTGTTAACTAACCTTGTGTTTTCCTAGCTTGTGTTGTTATTGTTCAGTCACTCAGTCATGTCTGAATCTTTATGACCCCATGGACTGCAGCACACCATTCAACCATCTCATCCTCTGTTGTCGCCTTCTCCTCCTGCCCTCAGTCTTTCCCAGCATCAGTCTTCTCTGAATGAGTTGGTTCTTTGCATCAGTTGGCCAATGCATTGGAGCTTCAGCTTCATCATCAGTCCTTCCAATGAATATTCAGGGTTGATATCCTTTAGGATTGACTGGTTTGATCTCCTTGCTGTCCAAGGGACTCTCAAGAGTCTTCTCCAACATCACAGTTCAAAAGCATCAATTCTTTGGTGCTCAGCCTTCTTTATGGTCCAACTCTCACATCCATACATCACTACTGGAAAAACTGTAGCTTTGACTCTGTGGACATTTGTTGGCAAAGTAATGCCTCTACTTTTTAATACGCTGTTTAGGTTTGTCATAGGGTTTCTTCCAAGGGGCAAGCATCTTTTAAAATTTCATGGCTGTAGTCACCATCTGCAGTGATTCTGGAGCCAAAGAAAATGATATCTGTCACTGTTTCCATTTTTTCGCCATCTATTTGCCATGAAGTGATGGGATTGAGTGCCATGACCTTTTAATGCATGTGTTTTTAATCCTGAGTCTTAAGCCAGCTTTTTCACTCTGCTCTTTCACCTTCAATGAGAGGCTCTATGGTTTCTCTTTGCTTTCTTCCATTAAAGAGGTATCATCTGTATATATCAGTTAAGTTCAGTCGCTCAGTCGTGTCCGACTCTCTGCGACCCCATGAATTGCAGCAAGCCAGGCCTCTCTGTCCATCACCAACTCCCGGAGTCTACCCAAACCCATGTTCATCGAGTCGGTGATGCCATCCAACCATCTCATCCTCTGTCGTCCCCTTCTCCTCCTGCCCCCAATCCTACCCAGCATTAGGGTCTTTTCCAATGAGTCAACCCTTTGCATGAGGTGGCCAAAGTATTGGAGCTTCAGCTTCAACATCAGACCTTCCAATGAACACCCAGGATTGATCTCTTCTAGGATGGATTGATTGGATCTCCTTGCAGTCCAAGGGACTCTCAAGAGTCTTCTCCAACACCACAGTTCAAAAGCATCAATTCTTCGGCGCTCAGCTTTCTTCACCGTCCAACTCTCACATCCATACATGACTACTGGAAAAACCATAGCCTTGACTAGACGGACTTTTGTTGGCAAAGTAATGTCTCTGCTTTTAAACATGCTATCTAGGTTGGCCATAACCTTCCTTCCAAGGAGTAAGCGTCTTTTAATTTCATGGCTGCAGTCACCATCAGCAGTGATTCTGGAGCCCAAAAAAGTAAAGTCTGGCACTGTTTCCACTGTTTCTCCATCTATTTCCCATGGAGTGATGGGACCAGATGACATGATCTTAGTTTTCTGAACGTTGAGCTTTAAGCCAACTTTTTCACTCTCCTCTTTCACCTTCATCAAGAGGCTCTTTAGTTCTTCTTCACTTTCTGCCATAAGGGTGGTGTCATCTGCATATCTGAGGTTATTGATATTTCTCCCGGCAATCATGATTCCAGCTTGTGTTTCTTCCAGCCCAGCGTTTCTCATGATGTACTCTGCATAGAAGTTAAATAAGCAGGGTGACAATATACAGCCTTGACGGACTCCTTCTCCTATTTGGAACCAGTCTGTTGTTCCATGTCCAGTTCAAACTGTTGCTTCCTGACCTGCAGACAGGTTTCTCAAGACACAGGTCAGATGGTCTGGTACTCCCATCTCTTTCAGCATTTTCCACAGTTTATTGTGATCCACACAGTCAAAGGCTTTGGCATAGTCAATAAAGCAGAAATAGATGTTTTTCTGGAACTCTCTTGCTTTTTCGATGATCCAGCGGATATTGGCAATTTGATCTCTGGTTCCTCTGCTTTTTCTAAAACCAGCTTGAACATCTGGAAGTTCACGGTTCACGTATTGCTGAAGCCTGGCTTGGAGAATTTTGAGCATTACTTTACTAGCATGTGAGATGAGTGCAATTGTGCGGTAGTTTGAGCATTCTTTGGCATTGTCTTTCTTTGGGATTGGAACAAAAACTGACATTTTCCAGTTCTGTGGCCACTGCTGAGTTTTCCAAATTTGCTGGCATATTGAGTGCAGCACTTTCACAGCATCATCTTTCAGGATTTGAAATAGCTCAACTGGAATTCCATCACCTCCACTAGCTTTGTTCGTAGTGATGCTTTCTAAGGCCCACTTGACTTCACATTCCAGGATGTCTGGCTCTAGGTGAGTGATCACACCATCGTGATTATCTGGGTCGTGAAGATCTTTTTTGTACAGTTGTTCTGTGTATTCTTGCCACCTCTTCTTAATATCTTCTGCTTCTGTTAGGTCCATACCATTTCTGTCCTTTATCGAGCCTATCTTTGCATGAAATGTTCCTTTGGTATCTCTAATTTTCTTGAAGAGGTCTCTAGTCTTTCCCAATCTGTTGTTTTCCTCTATTTGTTTGCACTGATCGCTGAGGAAGGCTTTCTTATCTCTCCTTGCTATTCTTTGGAACTCATAAGGTTGTTGATATTTCTCCTGGCAATCCTGATTCCAGCTTTTGATTCCACTTGTGATCCAACCCAGCATTTCACATGATGCACTCAACATAGAAGTTAAATAAACAGGGTAACAATATACGGCCTTGATGTACTCCTTTCCCAATTTTGAATCAGTCTGTTGTTCCATATCCAGTTCTAACTGTTGCTTCTTGACATGCATGCAAGTTTCTCAGGAGGCAGGTAAGGTGGCCTGGTATTTCCATCTCTTAAAGAATTTTCCATTGTTGTAATCCATATAGCTTTAGTGTAGTCAAAGTAGAAAAAGTGAAGCAAAGAAGAAAAAGTATAGTCAAAGTGAAGCAGAAGTAGATGCTTTTCTGGAATTCTCGATATTTCTATGATACAATGGATGTTGGCAATTTGATCTCTGGTTCCTCTGTCTTTTCTAAATCCAGCTTGAACATCTGGAAGTTCTCGGTTCACATATTGTTGAAGCCTAGCTTGAAGGATTTTGAGCATTACCTTGCTAGCATGTGAAATGAGTGCAATTGTGCAGTAGTTTGAACATTCTTTGGCATTGCCTTGCTTTGGGATTGGAATGAAAACTGACTTTTCCAGTCCTGTGGCCACTGCTGAGTTTTCCAAAGTGCAGCACTTTAACAGTATAATTTTTTAGGATTTGAAATAGCTCATCTGGAATTCCATCACCTCCACTAGCTTTATCCGTAGTGGTGCTTCCTAAGGCCCAACTGACTTCACTCTCCAGGATATCTGGCTATAGATGAGTGAGCACATCATCATGGTTATCTGGGTCATTAAGACCTTTTTTGTACAGTTCTTCTGTTTATTCTTTCCATGTCTTCTTAATATCTTCTGCTTCTGTTATGTCCATTCCGTTTCTGTCCTTTATTGTGCCCATCTTTGTATGAAATGTTCCCTTGGTATCTCTAATTTTCTTGAAGAGATCTCTTGTCTTTCCCATTCTATTGTTTTCCTCTATTTCTTTCCTTGATTTTACAGTTTCCTGTTTTCCTGATATCAACCAAGTCTCAGGGATGCTTTCTCCTGAGGTATTATGCAGCTCTCATTTTGGGGAGAAAATGAAGATGTGGCAATATGTAAGGTAGTAAAAGCTGATGATTTCCTAGAAATTATAAAAACATATAAATGCACAAATATAGGAAGTAAGATGTACCACAGAAAAACTATCTTTATAAAAAGAATGAAGAAAGAAAATTTTCAGCAAGAAAATTTTTAATGGTGCAGCATCATTAGAACTTTGCTAAAGTAACTTCAAAATAGGTGCTTCAGTACAAAAGGAAATGATAACTGAAGGATGTGAGATATAAGACAGAATGGTGATCAAATAGAATACCAAATATGAAGGTAAGATTAAACAGTGATTTGTGTAAGAATTATAGTACTTAATTTTAAGATTAAAAGAAGTCAGAATTAAATATTAGATAATTAATTGCATGGACAACATAATTTCTGTTTCATAGAAAGTTAGGAAATGATCATTGAGTTAATAAAGTAAAATTAATAAAATAACAACAACATACACAAAAAATAATGCAAGCTCTAGAGAAAAAAACTCATAACAACTACTGTATAATATTCTCCCTGGCTTCAGATTTCTCATTAATAACTCTGGAGGACAGAAAACTATAGAACAGTGTTTCCAAGGTATTAGGAAAAATGACTATGAATGAAGGAATAAGGTATCCCCATCTAAGCTAGATGGGAACTTAACAATAATTGACAAAGTATGAAATAATTATGTAAGTACATTATAAAAAGTTGCATTGCTAAGTAGTAAAATAAATAATTATAAAATTACCAAAATATTGGGAGGAGATGGTGAGAGGTGAAAGACAGTTTAAGTGATCAAAATCCTCAGTTTCCATGGTGATGAGTTAATGTAGTAACATTTACATTCCATATAAGAAATTTGAGAATATATATATGAATAATCTGAAATGAGAAATGATTAAAAGGTTATCTTTCTTTACATCAGAATAGGGGTAAAGTGGTGACAAGGGTTCAAGGATTACTATTTTTGTTTCTTTACATGAATGTGTAACATTTTTATTGAAGTACTTAATGTTAACCTGAATGTTTTTCCCAGAAAAAATTTGCTTATAAGATAAGATTTCTCTGCCATATGATATACAGAAATAGTCAAAGACTGCTAATGCTGAGAACAGTGGGAAACTTATTTTATATTTTAGTAAGTTCATATTATTCTTCAAGAGAAAGGCCAATCAGTGGAAATAATCAATGCAAATTTCAACACTTTCCAAATATATTTTAATATATAGTATTGTGTATTGGTTTCACCCTCAAACACTTGCCTTTAAGAAGGGAATGAGTAGGGATTACTCTATCCAACTGTTTTTTTCAGGATATGAGTAATTTAAATATTTTATTATTTTTCAATATGTTGTCTTTTAAAATTTTTTGTTGGGGCATTGTTGATTTAGGGGCTTCCCAGATGGTGCTAGAGGTAAAGAACCCATTTGCCAATTCAGGAGACATGAGACCCAGGTTTGATCCCTAGGTCGGGAAGATCCCCTGGAGGAGGGCATGGCAACCCACTCCACTATACCTGCATGGAGAATCCCCATGGACAGAGGAGCCTGACAGGCTACAGTTCATAGGGTTGCAAAGAATTGGACATAACTGAAGCAACTTAGCACACACACACATAGTTTATTTACAATATTTTGTTAGTTTCAGGTGTACAGCAAAGTAAATCTGTTATACACATACATATATCCACTGTTTTTTATATTCTGTTCACGTATAGGCCATTACAGACTATTGAGTAAAGTTCCCTGTGCTGTATAGTAAGTCCTTATTAGTTATTTATTTTACATATAGTTCTTCTCTGGTGGCTCAGACAGTATAGAATCTGCCAGCAATGCAGGAGACCTGGGTTTGATCCTTGGGTTGGGAAGATCCCCTGGAGAAGGCAATGGCTACCCACTCCAGTATTCTTGGGGCTTCCCAGGTGGTGCTAGAGGTAAAGAGCCTGCCTGCCAATGCAGGAGACTTAAGAGATGTAGGTTCAATCCCTGGGTTGAAAAAATTCTCTGGAAGTGGGCATGGCAACCCACTCCAGTATTCTTGCCCGCAGAATCTCATGGACAGAGGAGCCTGGAAGACTACAATCCAAAGGGTCACACAGAGTTAGACACAACTGAAGTAACTTCACATACACACAACACACATTTTACATATAGTAGCATGTATGTATCAATCCCAATCTTCCAATATATGCCTCTTCCTCTTTATCCCTCAGTAACCATAAGTTTATTTTCTACATATCTAATTCTATTTCTGTTTCATAGATAAGTTCATTTGTAGACTTTTTATAGATTCCATACATAAGCAATGTCATGTAATATTTGTCTTTCTCTGTTTGACTTACTTCACATGGAATGACAAGCTCTAGGTCCATCCATGTTCCTGCAAATGGCATTATTTTATTCTTTTTATGGTTGAGTAATATTCTGTTCTTTATATGTATCACATCTTCTTTATCCATTCCTCTGTCAATGGACATTTAAGTTTCTTCCAAATCTTGACTATTATTAATAGCATTGCAATAAACATTGGAGCATGCATATATCTTTTTGAATTATGGTTTTCTTTTGCACAGCAAAGGAAATCATAAACAAAACAGAAAGACAACCCTCAGAATGGGAGAAAATATTTGCAAATGAAGCAACTGACAAGAGATTAATCTCCACTATATACAAACAGCTTGTGTATCTCAATGTCAAAAAACCAAGCATCAATCAAAACATAGATGGAAAAACTAAATAAACATTTCTCCAAAGAATGCATACCGATGTCTTAAAAGCACATGAAAAGATTCTCAGCATCACTAAGTATTAGAAAAATGCAAATCAAAACTACAATGAGGTAGTTTCACAACAGTCAGAATAGCTATCATCAAAAAGTCTACAAACAATAAATGCTGGAAAGTGTGTGGGAGTGAAAACTGGTAACAGCCACTATGCAGGACGTTATGGAGATTCCTTAAAAAACTAAAGTAGAGTTACCATATGATCCAGCAATCACACTCCTGGGCATATATCCAGAGAAAACCATAATACTTTGTCCAACTTATATATGTTTTGCCAGCTTTAATATTCTTCATAAAACAGTTTCTCTTATTTGAAATTATTATATAAAATTCATGTGTGAGTCTCTAAAGAGAAAAGAAAGAAAATCTAAATTTTCTTCCGTATAAATTATGGCATATAGAAAACCAGAAGATTGAGATTATGATAATTGTTCTGCCAAATATATTTTTGTGTACTTGCTCCTTAACTTCTCTCATATATTTGTAATGTATATATAAATGTGAAATGTGAGAAGTTAGTTAAAACACAAATAAATCTCTATGATTCACTCAATTTTAATTCTAAAATTTCATAATTTTAAACAGCATTTTTTAAAAACTACCAATTTTTTCTTGTTTAACTTTCAAATGGTATTTTAAAAGCAGCCAGAATAAGAACTGGTTTCATATCATCCTATCCAGTGGGTTTTCAATATCCACAGAGTTTTCAGGTCTCTGAGATATCGGTAAGATCTACTCTGTGGCAATACACAATTTTGTGATGTTTCTTTTTTCTTTTTTGTAAAATGATAACAAATATTGTTTTTGAAAAAATATATATATTTTAGACATCTTTATGCACCACTTCATTGTTAATCATTCACTGAGACTCAAGATCAGAATATATTAAGGGAACTAAATTAGTATGCTCAACTCTAATGGGTCTCCAAATGTTTGCTTGTTATAGCATACAATACTTGGGAGGAAAGGGTTTCAACTGATGGTTTGTTATTCAGATGGTAAGGGAAAGCCTGTTTTTATTAGCACTTTTCCCCCAAACACTGGAATAAAATAACAATGTGAGAGTTTACATGCTAAAAACTGTGCTGGGTACTGGTAAAGAAATATGTTTAGCACAATATTTTCACTTTGAAATAATATTATTTTTTCCCCAGGAAACCAGCTGAAGACTAAAGCAATACTCTTCTACTCCTCTACTTTGTTACCAAATTACAAAATTCATTTATGTCCTGTGGGCAAAGTAAACACACAGTATTCACAGCCCGGTTTAGTTCAGTTCAGTTCAGTCGCTCAGTCGTGTCCGACTCTCTGCGACCCCATGAATTGCAGTGTGCCAGGCCTCCCTGTCCATCACCAACGCCCGGAGTCTACCCAAACCCATGTTCATCGAGTCAGTGATGCCATCCAACCATCTCATCCTCTGTCGTCCCCTTCTCCTCCTGCCCCCAATCCTACCCAGCATTAGGGTCTTTTCCAATGAGTCAAGCCTTTGCTGAGGTGGCCAAAGTACTGGAGTTTCAGCTTCAACATCAGCCCTTCCAATGAACACCCAGGATTGATCTCCTTTAGGATGGATTGATTGGAACTCCTTGCAGTCCAAGGGACTCTCAAGAGTCTTCTCCAACACCACAGTTCAAAAGCATCAATTCTTCGGCACTCAGCTTTCTTCACCGTCCAACTCTCACATCCATACATGACTACTGGAAAAACCATAGCCTTGACTAGACGGACTTTTGTTGGCAAAGTAATGTCTCTGCTTTTAAACATGCTATCTAGGTTGGCCATAACCTTCCTTCCAAGGAGTAAGCATCTTTTAATTTCATGGCTTCAATCACCATCAGCAGTGATTTTGGAGCCCAAGAAAATAAAGTCTGACACTCTTTCCACTGTTTCCCCATCTGTTTCCCATGAAGTGATGGGACCGGATGTCATGATCTTAGTTTTCTGAACGTTGAGCTTTAAGCCAACCTTTTTACTCTCCTTTTTCACTTTCATCAAGAGGCTCTTTAGTTCTTCTTCACTTTCTGCCATAAGGGTGGTGTCATCCGCATATCTGAGGTTATTGATATTTCTCCCGGCAATCTTGATTCCAGCTTGTGTTTCTTCCAGCCCAGCGTTTCTCATGATGTACTCTGCATAGAAGTTAAATAAGCAGGGTGACAATATACAGCCTTGACGGACTCCTTTTCCTATTTGGAACCAGTCTGTTGTTCCATGTCCAGTTCGAACTGTTGCTTCCTGACCTGCAGACAGGTTTCTCAAGACACAGGTCAGATGGTCTGGTACTCCCATCTCTTTCAGAATTTTCCACAGTTTATTGTGATCCACACAGTCAAAGGCTTTGGCATAGTCAATAAAGCAGAAATAGATGTTTTTCTGGAACTCTCTTGCTTTTTCGATGATCCAGCAGATATTGGCAATTTGATCTCTGGTTCCTCTGCTTTTTCTAAAACCAGCTTGAACATCTGGAAGTTCACGGGTCACGTATTGCTGAAGGCTGGCTTGGAGAATTTTGAGCATTACTTTACTAGCATGTGAGATGAGTGCAATTGTGCGGTAGTTTGAGCATTCTTTGGCATTTCCTTTCTTTGAGATTGGAACAAAAACTGACATTTTCCAGTCCTGTGGCCACTGCTGAGTTTTCCAAATTTGCTGACATATCGAGTACAGCACTTTCACAGCATCATCTTTCAGGATTTGAAATAGCTCAACTGGAATTCCATCACCTCCACTAGCTTTGTTCGTAGTGATGCTTTCTAAGGCCCACTTGACTTCACATTCCAGGATGTCTGGCTCTAGGTGAGTGATCACATCATCATGATTATCTGGGTCGTGAAGATCTTTTTTGTACAGTTCTTCTGTGTATTCTTGCCACCTCTTCTTAATATCTTCTGCTTCTGTTAGGTCCATACCATTTCTGTCCTTTATTGAGCCTATCTTTGCATGAAATGTTCCTTTGGTATCTCTAATTTTCTTGAAGAGATCTCTAGTCTTTCCCAATCTGTTGTTTTCCTCTATTTGTTTGCACTGATCGCTGAGGAAGGCTTTCTTATCTCTCCTTGCTATTCTTTGGAACTCTGTATTCAGATGCGAATATCTTTCCTTTTCTCCTTTGCTTTCCACTTCTCTTCTCTTCCCAGCTATCTGTAAGGCCTCATCAGACAGCCGTTTTGCTTTTTTGCATGTCTTTTCCATGGGGATGGTCTTGATCCCTGTCTCCTGTACAATGTCACGATCCTCTGTCCATAGTTCATCAGGCACTCTGTCTATCAGATCTAGTCCCTTAAATCTATTTGTCACTTCTACTGTATACTCATACGGGATTTGATCTAGGTCACACCTGAATGGACTAGTGGTTTTTGCCACTTTCTTCAATTTAAGTCTGAATTTGGCAGTAAGCAGTTCATGATCTGAGCCACAGTCTGCTCCTGGTCTTGTTTTTGCTGACTGTATAGAGCTTCTCCATCTTTGGCTGCAAAGAATATAATCAATCTGATTTCAGTGTTGACCATCTGGTGATGTCCACGTGTAGAGTCTTCTCTTGTGTTGTTGGAAGAGGGTGTTTGCTATGACCAGTGCGTTCTCTTGGCAAAACTCTATTAGCCTTTGCCCTGCTTCATTCTGTACTCCAAGGCCAAATTTGCCTGTTACGCCAGGAGTTTCTTGACTTCCTACTTTTGCATTCCAGTCCCCTTTGATGAAAAGGACATCTTTTTCGGGTGTTAGTTCTAGAAGGTCTTGTAGGTCTTCATAGAACCATTCAACCTCAGCTTCTTCAGAGCCCAACGTCTTATTCAAGGATGCCCATCAAGCACCCTAATGATGGTGTGTTTATCTTGATGGTTTATTGTTTTTCTCCAACACATCTGAAATATTTTACCATTCAGCTAATCCTGGCAGTTTCTAAGCCTATACTCAGAGAGGTGGTGTACTGAGAACTGGCCACAAAGGCAGTGTCCTGGCCTCAGGCCAGGTGCTTCTCTCTGGCATAGGGCCTGCATGTCTCATTAGACTAGTGAGCACTAGTGCAGTAAATAGGACAGCAAATAGGACTGAAAAAAGTATCATTCAGGTGCATGCTATTCTAACACAGCAAAATATTCACTCCCTATTTTTTTTCAAAGAATTTCTTGGAAGGAAAAATATATATGTGCACCAAAACACACACAACCATGTTGTAATGCAAAGGATGTATATGAAAATACAAACCCCCAAACTGAAGGTTAATAAAAGTAAATAATGAATGAATAATTGAGGAAATCTTTTTGATTAATAAATAGATAACTGAGAAAACATTGCCTGAAATTTATGAGCTTAGTTGTTTGAAACATGAGACATTTAATTAAAATAAATTCTGTTTTTTTCCCAAAATATCCAAGCCCTTTCTCTTTTTATAGCTGTTAGTTCTCTGATAACTTTTGATGATCAAAATCCTTTGAAAAAGCAAAAACCATTTCTAAGTATTAGAAGTCTTTTAAACAAATTATTCTTGGGTATAATGTAATAGAAAAATTATTTTTTAGAAATTATTTTAATTCCAAAGTATTAATAGTAAATTAAATCTAGACCTTTAACATGGACTGATGAAATAGGATGATAATTGGTAATGTTTGAAATAATGATTTGGTTAAAAGATTTTGAAATAAAAAGTTACATTATGTTCTCTTAGCAAGATAATTTTCAGAATCCTTCAAGCTAGGCTTCAGCAGTATGTGAACTGAGAACTTCCAGATATACAAGCTGTATTTTAAAAAGGCAGAGGAACCAGAGGTCAAATTGCCAACACCTGCTGGATCTTGGAAAGAAAGGAATTGCAACAAAAACCTCTACTTAGCTTCATTGACTACACTAAAACCTTTGACTGTATGAATCACAGCAATCTATGGAAAATTCTTAAAAGAGATGAGAATACCAGACCAGCTTACCTGTCTCCTGAGAAACTTGTATGCAGGTCAAGAAGTAACCATTGGAGTCTTACATGGAACAACGGGTTGGTTCAATATTGGGAAAGGAACTCAACAAGGCTGTATATTGTCACCCTGTTTATTTAATTTCTATGCTGAGTGCATTGTTGGAAAGGCTGGGCTGGATGAATCACAAGCTGGAATCAAGATTGCCAGGAGAGATATCAGCAACCTCAGATATGCAGATGATACCACTTTAATGACAGAAATCAAAGAAGAATTAAAGAGCCTCTCAATAAAGGTGAAACAGGAGAGTGAAAAAGATGGCTTAAAACTCAACATTAAAACCACAAAGGTCGCGGTATCCAGTCCCATCACTTCATGGCAAATAGAAGGGTAAAAAATGGAAACAGTGACAGGTTTTATTTTCTTGGGCTGTAAAATGACTGCAGATGGTGACTGTAGCCATGAAATTAACAGATGCTTGAAGCTTGGAAGAAAAGCTATGGCAAACCTAGACAGAGTATTAAAAAAGCTTACCGACAAAGGTCTGTGCAATCAGAGCTGTGGTTTTTTTTAGTAGTCATCTGTGGATATGAGAGTTGGACCATAAAGAAAGCTGAGTGCCAAAGAATTGATGCTTTCCCACTGTGGTGCTGGAGAAGACTCTTCAGAGTCCATTGGACAGCAAGGAGATCAAACCAGTTAATCCTAAAGGAAATCAACGCTGAATATTCATTGGAAGGACTGATGCTGAAGTTCTAATGATTTGGCCACCTGATGCGAAGAGCCAGCTCATTGGAAATGACTCTGATGCTGGGGAAGATTGAGGGCAGAAGGAGACAGGGATGACAGAGGATGAGATGGTTGGGTGGCCTCACTGACTCAATGGACATGAGTTTGAGCAAATTCAGGGACATAGTGAGTGACGGGGAAGCCTGGTGTGCTGCAGTTCATGGGGTCTCAAAGAGTCAGACACAACTTCACGACTGAACAATATTGTTCTCTTATAAGACATCCTTTAAAACTAAGTCAGAAATGAAATAGACTGCAATTTAACTCTGTAACAATATTTCTTTCACTAAGTATGTTTATGAGTAGGAAAACATAAATATTATGCTTTGGTACGTCATACTCATGATGCCCTGTTTCTTCAACAAAGATTAAGCAGCAAATTTAATGACTAGCATATTTGAAGTTGGTGATGGACAGGGAGGCATGGCGTGCTGCAGTCCATAGGATTGCAAAGAGTCAGACATGACTGAGCAACTAAACTGAACTGAAGCTACTCAGTTATGGAATTTATGGTCAGCTATCATTTCATGTGACTTCAGGTAATATCATATTTGGCATTCTCACCATGCCTAATTCAAGATAAACTGCCTAAATACCCAACTGTCAGTATTACCCAACAAGTAGACTTGCACATTAAAGTCTTGAGAGCCCTGTGTTCAGACAATGCCTCTCTCTTTGCTTGTTTCTAAGACAGACAATTTATATTGTACCATCTGTAGGGAGTACAGGAAACAACTAAAACAAAATTCAGTTAATTACAAGCTATTTATCCAGTTGGAAAAAAATACTTAAGTCTTTTTAAAGATTCTACCTAATTCTGATCTTTTGGTCCATTGATATAATTCTTTGTATTTTGGGATGCCTCCTTTTTGGAAATCTTGCTCTGATAGATATCTAATGCCTTAGATAATCTTTTCACACAAATTACATGTTTCGGAATCTATCCAAGTGAGATATTTCTGCCTTCTGAGAAAAAGGGTTACATTTTTCTATCCTGAGGAGTTCTTCAAATATGACCAAAAATTTTTTTTTCTAAGAAATGAATTATCTCAAAGAAAACAACCATAAAATTTGTATAAACTTTTAAAAAGATAAAAGTGAGAAAAGCTTGCATGTCTGTGTTTTGCTTTGTTTTGTTTTGTAAAGGATATAAAACTTGGAAGATGGTTACAACATGGATGGTTTCCCATTTTTATGACATTAGTTTGAAGGCAGGCCACAATCCCAGTATGGCCCAGGGAAGTTAAAACTCTGGTAGAAACATACACATTTTTCTAGCCTAAGAATCAGAAGATAAAGCCAGGCCAATCAGACTCCTAGAAAGCAAGGAGGGAAACCTGGAAAGGAGAGAGCCACAGAAGGAATCCCCAAGTTCTGCATATGAACTGTCCTGACATCTCTGGCTAACCACTGAAGCATACAAGTATGGAGAAGACTTAAAAGCAACTTTCAACAAAGGCTAAACAGAGGAAACTAAGATTTGAGGTGCTGTCTCCAACAAGCAAGAAAATGCAATTTGATCATAATCAAGATAATTTTTTACTTTCAAAATAAAAACACCCTTTATAGGAATATACAGAATGTAAGCACCAACAATACAGCTATAACAATGTTCAGAATGTAATCCAAAATTACTTACATAAGAAGAACTGAGAAACTGTGATTCATTCTTCTTAAAGGAAATTAAATAGGTCAGTTTTGAGATGTCCCTCATGTCAGGGGAACAACATTCCCATTGAGTCAATCTGGTTTCTTAAATATTGTAACTCTTAATTAAATCAATCATCCTTAATGATGTCCAGAGACTTAAGAGGGAAATATAGGGATCAGAAACTTAAGGGGGTTTATTAATTTAATCTGGGCTGGGAAAACTGATGTATTTGATCGGTTTAAAGAATGTCAGAAAATTTAAGAAGGACAATTGATTTAATGGGGTTGTGATAGTTTAAAGGCTCATTTAATCCATGAGAACCATATGATACAAGGGGCCTGATGGAACCCTCGGCAGTCCCAAGTTTTAAGGGGGCCAAATGGATCAAAGGCAGTTAGGTGATGTAATGGGGCTTATTGTTTAAATGAGGGTCAGGAAATTAAGAAGATCTATTAATTTAATGGGGTTCAGGAGACTTAAGAAGGCAGAATGAATTCCTGAGCATCAGGAGATTTAAGAAGGCAGGACATACTATGTGTCCTCAAAGGAACTTTGTGTACACAACTGAGGCCATGCTATAAGTTCACAAAGGAACTTTGTGTATATAATTCATATATAAAACTGTGTACCTCACCGGGGGATGTACTCATAGATTATCACATTGCTCATCTAAGTAATTTTATATTTTGTTATGATATAAGCTAGAGTAAGTTCCTCTTAATTATTTCCTTTTGTGAAATATCATTGACTATCCTTAAAATTACTTTTCCACATAAACTTAACAACTTGAGAACCATTTTAAACAACATATACATATTTATACACATACATATATATGTATATATGATGCACATACATATAAATATACACGTATCTCATTAGGATATTGAGTGGAATTACATGAGTTTTATAGTTTAATACAAGGATGGTTAACTTCTTTTATAGTCAGTCTTTCCATTTCAGAGCATGATGTTTCTTACCAGTCATTTCTTTTCAATATCAATAAGTATTTAGCATCTCTTGCTATGGGTGTTTGTTAGTATTTTGAAAGTTTTGATGCTATTTTCATTGGGATTTTCTCCACTGCACTTTCCAGTTGCTAACTGTTGCAATCCAATATCTACAGGAGAGATGCCAATTTTTGTATACTATTTTTCTATTTTCCACATTACTAGATTGTTATATTTGTTTAACAATGCTTATTTGATTTCCAGAAAATTTCTAGAAACACCGTCATTTATTTTGTAATCTGAGAGTTTCATCTCTTCTTAGTAAATTGTATAATACAGTTTTATTATTTTTTTTATTAACTGGCGCTTTCAGAAGAGCCCAGCTATTTTAATAAACTGAGTCTTGCAGGTTTAATCACAATGGACAATGTCTTTGTCATTGGCTTAGTGAATGAACTAGACTCAGACCAGCGCAATTCACAAAGCAAGTCTCTAATTTCTATTTTCTATTCATTTTATGGCCATAAAATCTTTCAGGTCAAATTTTTATTTCTGTTTATTTAAAAAAATATTTTGGTCATTTTTAGCATTTAAAATCATTTTTTATAGTATCTATTTTTGTATACTCTCAGTTCAGTTCAGTTCAGTTCAGTTCAGTTGCTCAGTCATGTATGACTCTTTGCGACCCCATGAACCACAGCACACCAGGATTCCCTGTCCATCACCAACTCCCAGAGCCTACCCAAACTCATGTCCATTGAGTTGGTGATGCCATCCAACCATCCCATCCTCTGTCGTCCCCTTCTCCTCCTGCCCTCAATCTTTCCCAGCATCAGGGTCTTTTCCAATGAGTCAGCTCTTTGCATCAGGTGGCCAAAGTATTGGAGTTTCAGCTTCAACATCAGTCCTTCCAAAGAACACTCAGGACTGATCTCCTTTAGGATGGACTGGTTGGATCTCCTTGAAGTCCAAAGGACTCTCAAGAGTCTTCTCCAACACCACATTCAAAAGTATCAATTCTTCTGCACTCAGCTTTCTTTATTGTCCAACTCTCACATCCATACATGACTACTGGAAAAACCATAGCCTTGACTAGATGGACCTTTGTTGGCAAATAATGTCTCTGCTTTTCAATATGCTGTCTAGGTTGGTCATAACTTTCCTTCCAAGGAGTAAGTGTCTTTTAATTTCATGGCTGCAATCACCATCTGCAGTGATTTTGGAGCCCAAAAAAATAAAGTCAGCCACTGTTTCCACTTTTTCCACATCTATTTCCCATGAAGTGATGGGACCAGATGCCATGATCTTAGTTTTCTGAATGTTGAGCTTTAAGCCAACTTTTTCACTCTCCTCTTTCACTTTCATCAAGAGGCTCTTTAGTTCTTCTTCACTTTCTGCCATAAGGGTGGTGTCATCTGCATATATGACGTTATTGATATATCTCCAAGCAATCTTGATTCCAGCTTGTGCTTCCTCCAGCCCAGGGTTTCTCATGATGTACTCTGAATATAAGTTAAATAAGCAGGGTGACAATATATTATATATCTTACTCTGTCCTTTATAATAGATGACAAGCAAAACTCTTCACAATAATTCTTAAGTGATTGAAATTACTTTTCCATAACAAATTTACAAAGAAATATCATTATTGGTAAAAATTAACCTCTTAATGTTTTTATAAAATTCAGTACTCTTGTTGCCTTATTTCTTTTAAAATTTCTGATCATATATTAGGAGAATAATAAATCTGTGCTTGTCTAAAATGATAGATATTTTCACCATATTTCAAGTGCTCAATAACCACTTGTGTCTAGCTTCTACCATGTAGGACAGCACAGATACAGAACATTTTCATCCCTGCAAAATGTTTTCTTGGACAGTACTGGTGCAGAGTATAGAAAGACTAGCTTGTGTTTGTTACTTGTAAAACATTGATGACTTTTTTCTTTTAAAATTTAATAGCTTGTAATAAGTTTTATAGATATTAACTAAATTGTTTAGTCTTATATTGGAAATAATAACTATTTTCAATGTTAGTCCCTTTCACAAATAGCACCAAAACTCTCTGGGTAGAAGTTGTTGTAGAACTACAAAATAGAAACATCAGGATCCAGAGGAAAAAAAAAGAACATCAGAAACATAATAGTAAGTCACTTAAAAAAAATTCTCACATGATGATATTGCTTCATGAACTATTTGAATTTCCTTTGCTTCCTCTTTCATCTCTTCATTAATTCCACAACTATTCACTGATGATACAGGGAACACACAGAACAAAAGTAATCTGTATAAAATGTCATATAGTAATAAGTGCTAAATACAAAAGTTTTAATAAAAGAGAGGACGGAGTGGTAGATGCCTTTGGGGAGAATTCCTGTTTTAAATGGCATGATCAGGTAAGACTCCAGTCAGGCGACACTTGAGCATGGACCAAAAAAACCTACTGTGTTACTAGCACTGACTCAGTATTAGACTCTGATTTAGACTCGAGCATTTTTGCTTTAGGCATTATGCTAGGGTTTGGAGACAGGGATAAGAAAAGACCTTTGTTCTATCTTCAGGAAGATCTAGGAACTCTAGGGAAGAAGATAAATGAGAAGATAACCCATTACCACACAATCTGCTAAGTGACACGCTAAGTGATATGTATGTAGCATTATGTTTCCTTATCCGTTAGGTAACACCTTTCCCCAAAGGGTATTAAACCCCATTAACAGTATTAAAAAATTGTCCATTTGTTTCAAAATTAACTTGTAACAGAAAATAATATTAAGTATGTGTGTGTGTAAATCGCTGTGTTGTGTCCAATCCTTTGCAATCCCATAGACTACAGCCCACCAGGCTCCTCTGTCCATGGAATCCTCCAGGCAAAAATACTGGAGTGGGTAGCTATTCCTTTCTCCAGGAAAACTTCTCCAGGGAGTCTTCCCAACCCAATGATCTAATCCAGGTTTCCTTTGCTGAGACAGATTCTTTACTGTATGAGCCACCAGGGAAGCTCTTAATATTGAATATGGAATCATAAAAAATCTATTAGATAAAGTTGGTTTCACTCTGGACAGTATAAAAACTTTTAACCACTTTTCATTTTTGAAATTAATGCATCTTCCCTTTCAATAGGATAAAATAACATTAATAGGGCTAATGAACATAGAATCTAAAATGTAATAAATGACAAAGAAAAATTTTGTGTCTTCTTTTTTGTCAAGTATTTCCCAATAAATGTGATAAAACATGAATTCTTTTTTATAGTAAGTCTTATCCTACTGACAAAATTCATTATTTTTACAACCAACTTAGAAAATAAATCTAAATTGTAATTTGTCTATTATTATCCTTGAATCACTCCAAATACAAAGCACAATATTAAAAAAATTCCTATTTTGAGTTTTAGTTTTCTGAGCTGAATATTAACAATCTCAAAATTAAGATAGGTATAATTTTTCATGTACTTCACAATGGATTCCTTAGAAAAATATACATGAAGAAAGATGAACACTTCTATTTGTTATCTGCAATTAACCATGAAACAAGTAAAAGGCAAATGCATGATTGATTACTTAGAAGCTCCAAAGACTTGGATAATGAGGCAAAAGTAACGTTATATATTCAGGGTATAATCTGAAACATAATTTTGTTGATACAAATTGATTGCAAAGCAGTTAAAATTAACATGACTTTTAGGTAAGGACGTAAATGTAGAGTTTTGAAGATAGCAACCATTTGTAAACAAACCACTCATATTATTTTTCATGAGACTATAAGAGAATGTCTTTCTCCACTATATTTAGAGACCATTACTTGTTTTCAATAAGACTTGTAAGCAAAAAATGACACTTATTTAAAGCTTGCATTTTAATTAAGTAAAGCTTTTAGTGTAAATTAATTTAGACTAGATTTTAGTCATCTGTAATATCATTCAATTCTACAGCTATTTCTACAGTTCATTAGTTTAAAATTGATTCAATTTATGTTAACAGTTGAGTGATTAAGTAATTTCTGAGGAAATTTTAATTATCACTGTGGTTGTTTTCTTTATGTAAATAAGATCTTAAACACACACAAATTGAATTAAGAAAAAATAACTTTTTAGGAAAGCTATAATCCGTACTGGGAACAAAAGATATTTTTGTCTTATTAAACATTTTTATGATTAATTCTCCCTATTCCTAAGTCATATATTAGTGTTGAAGTGAAAAAAGGAACTAGAGGTGTCATCCATTTTATACCTATGATTTTGATGATGGCCTTCCAAGGGGCCTTTGCACTCTTAGCCTCTAGTTCTCATTCCCACAACATCAGTGTTTTTCTCCCTCACCAAATGGTTAGAAAGGAGATAGAAGCTCATTCCAGAGTAGGAATAAAATAAGGAGATGAACATTTTACAGTTACTTGTAATGGTATTTTTTTTTTTCTATTTTGAGGAGTTGTCTATGATCTGAAGTGATTCCCCAAACTAATATAAAATGTCAAATGAGCTATGTCCTCGATGGATTAAAACCAATGTCAGGTGAATTCTCAACAGATGAATAAAACAGAGAATACTCAAGCAATTTGACTTGTGTGAACTGTCCTCTTGATTTTGTGTTTTTAAAGGATATTTAAAGTTAAATGTAACTAGCAAAAGAAATAGTTCATTTTTTGGAAAATATGCAAACTTCCCCATCATTAAGTTACTAAACAGATGTGCATAAATGGAAAACTTTAGTCAGAAAAAATCGAAGAATAGCTTTCCTTATCAACATTTCAATTTGAAAAGGTACTATCATTGAGAAACAGATCTATTATTATTACCCTACACATTGATCCTTGGGGAAAAAGGGAAAGTTAATTAAATATGCAGGGCCAAACACTTGACAGAGTGGCCCCTTTAATGCTCCTGCTCCTCCTCAGGCTGCAGTTCTGTCCCCAGTTTATACTGTCTGCCCTTTCCCAGGATATGGTTTTTATTGCTTTGTTTCCCTTTTGATGGATTTTCTTCAGTGCCCTGTATAGTGAATGGGGTTGCAAATACTCGGACAACGACTGAGAGACTTCACTTTCACTTTTCACTTTCATGCATTGGAGAAGGAAATGGCAACCCACTCCAGTGCTCTTGCCTGGAGAATCCCAGGGACGGGGGAGCCTGGTGGGCTTCCGTCTATGGAGTCGCACAGTCGGCCACGACTGAAGCGACTTAGCAACAGCAGCAGCAGCATAGGGACAAAATTATTTGTTGTCCTTACTCCCATGATTAAGGCTTCCCCCTCCCCACCAGAGATACTAGGCTTTGTGTGGTTTGGGTATCAGATTAAATATTGTCTCTTCTATTGTCTGGAAGACTTTGCACAGAATTAGTATGATTTCTTCCTTTAATGTTTAGAAAAATTCACCAATGAAGACAAGCCATTTATTTTTTTTTTTTAAGAAATTTGGTTAATCATTTTGTACCATATTCCACACTCTGTATTTGACTTGTTCTCTCTACATTATTCAACATCCTTCTCTTCTTTCAATTTCCTGTAATTCAATCTGGAAGTTTGAATTTTGGCAAGAAAAATTTGTGGGTTATTGTTATCTTTCTTTAACATTACATCATAGGTACATACAGTCTGGTTTTCCCAAGACAGATCAGTGTTTTTAGTTGTCAGCCACTCTGTGCATTACTAAGTTCACCAGTAACATTTCATGTGGTTTTTGTAGCATCTAGTAAATATTATTATCTAGATCCATTATTTAATTTGTGCTTGTAAAATGATTTTAATCTTCTATCATTCTTTCTGCTGTATTAGTTGGACTTCTTCTATGAAAGGAAATTAACCTTATCAAATATTTGGCTACTCTGAAACAGTTTATATTATAAAGTAATATAATTTCTTTTCTTATATTTGACAATTTGCAGAATAATGAATTATTACATCAGCATTCTAAAAAGGCAGCATTACCAGATAATTTAACCTCTAAACTGAAACACTTCTGAGATGGGGTGGTATTAATAATTACCCTAGGATAGTAGTCTCTGAGGAGATTCCAGGCAAAAGTGACTCATAAGTGATTTTTTTTTTTAATTCTTGGATTTCTATGTATTTTATGCTTCACTTCACTGTAATTCTTATTTTTGATTGCCCCAATTGTTTTATCTTTGGCCATGAAAAACCTATTCAATTTGACTTCTAAGTCCTTTGGAGGTGATCTCAGTAGTTTTGGGCAGATTTCTTGCTTCCATAGACAACAAGATATTTCATGGCTATCTTCTGTATTTCTTTCTCCCAGTTCTGAAAACAATTTTTCAAAAAGAGTCTTATTTCTTTTAGTGAGTACTAGTGTTTAGATACTTAAATACTTGTTCTAGTGTACGACTGCTTCTGTGATGTCATTGCTTTTATGCATTCTCAACAAGCAGAGCTAGGAAGGATGCATTTTTAAGAGGGAAGATTAATAATAAGTTTATGCTGATATTTTTAAATCAAAAGAAACATTACCGGGATTTTATTTAACTTCTTTATATTTGCTTTTCATTTCTCTATTCTAAAACTACTGATTTAATTATTGCTTTGTATATTATCTCTATTATCTACTAATATATATTCACTTAATACCAATATTTTTACTAAGAGTGACCAATTCAGCTTCAAATTTCCTTGGTGTTATTTTTGATCTTTAAAACATACCCAATGGCAACATCAATTAAAATACTGTTTTAAAATAATGTTAAAATAATACTGGTCAGAGGAGTTATGTGATCAAATTGATGGATTATTTGGGGTATTTTTTAAATTGTATTTTTATAATTTACATAGAATGTTTAAAGTTCTAAATTCAAAACTATAACATAAGATATTTTAAGAGTTGCAGTTTATCACTTAACATGTTCCTATTTTTCTAGCCTCCCAAAGATAACATTAATAAAACCAAAGTAATACTGCAATATTAAAACTAGTTTGACTATGTTTACTGAGATATCAACACATAAAAGTAACTTCTGTTATGAAATAGCTATTTTGATGTCTCTGGTCTTGTTTTAATCATAAGCAAGTTTTTTTCCTGTATCCCTTACTTATTTATGTATGCTATGCTAATTCACATAAACTGGTCACTTTCAAGTGTCTGTTTCGGTATGCTAATTTCAGGGAAATTGCTACAGTCTTTCAGACACTAGTCCTTAAATTCAAATTATTTCAGCGCAGTTCTTTGTACAACTGCTGAGTTCATAAAGCACATTTTTCTTACTTTTGTTATGTCCTATTCTGACCCTATTCCTGTTGTGCAGGTTTGTAGGAAGCAGAAACACTGGATGTATGACTCTCCTGTGAGCATGGGTGAATGCTGGAGAAGCTGGAAATGCCATTTTTAGAGCTGTTTCATGTGAAGGGTCATATACTCTAAAACGAATGTCTCCCAAGAAACCCTCATCCTGAAAGGTTCTGCTGAATAATTCAAAGTAGCTACAAATGTCTGCAATGAAACTCTGGAAGCATGGGTAAGAATCTTTCCCTAACACATAGCTTAACATAGTGGCTGAAACTTTGTTCTGTAATATGATTTTTCCAGTTAATTTTAGATGATGGCAGGGAAAAAATTTGTCTCTAAAATTTATATACATAAATATAATATCTTGGAAATGGTAGTAAATTTCATTTGGTGAGATACTTTAGTAAAGAAAATTATTACATTTTATTTAACCCACTAATGCTCAAATTTATCTGACCACAGGAGTTTTTGTTTTCTTATATCACGTATGAATATGCAGAAGAATTATTGTTCTATAGAACACATCTGAGTTTTGTGTTAAATAAAGCTCGACAGTTACATTTATGATAAATACTTTCAAGGCTTTGTATTTATTACTGTGAATCAGGAATCTTCAAGTTAGAGTATAGTATATGGCAGTGGTGGTTTAGTCACTAAATCTTGTCCAACTCTTGGGACCCCATGGACTGTAGCACCCCAGGCTCTTCCATCCATGGGATTTCCTAGGCAAGAATACTGGAGTGGGTTGCCATTTCCTTCTCTAGAGGATTTTCCTGACCCAGGGATCAAACCCATGACTCCTGCAGAACAGGCAGTATCCTGTATTGCAGGTAGATTCTTTACTGACTGAGCCAGAGGAAGCCATTGGGCCATCTTCCAAATGTATTTATATAAGAACCAATTTTCTACATGATACGAACTGTAGAGTATTGCTTGAGAGGTATAATCATTCTTAGCTTTCAGAATTTATATCCCTCTTTCTTACCCGGAGAAGGTCATATATAATTTATCATGAAATGCAGAGAAATATGACTTTATTGCTATTCTTATGATTATTATTATTACTATACTTAAGATTATGATTAATGCTTTTAACTTTTTAATTGAGATATAATATATATATACAGAATTCTGTTTGTATCATGAATGAAAAGTTCAATGAATTTTCACAAACTGAGCCCACCTGTGTAACCAGCATCTAACTCCAGAAATAGAATATTACATACCTATCTGGAAAAGGAAGGAAAATGCAGACTTCCTTGGACCTTCCAGGCCATCTCATTTTCTTTAAAAGCTAGTAAGCAATGAGGTCAAGAGAAATTTTTACAGATATATTAATACTTCCAAGTTGTACTAGATGAACTTATTCTATGTGGCAGAAATTGGACTAAAGATTTTTCATATCAACTGAACTGACAGCCACACTATAAATTTGTACACCTCCCCAAAGCTATAGATCTAAGAAACTGACCAGGTGAAATGTAGAGTAAATACTTTAAGTGAAATCCATTCAACCTGTCTTTCCACAAATGTTCCATGCACTAAGGCTATTTCCCTCTGTTCCCAGATCTTTTGTAAGTTGGTAATAGAGTTGATGATGTAATGAAAAGTACAAATAGGTTTGTTCATATGGGTGGTAATTGATAGGAGAAAGAGGAATAATGGGCTATATTCATGGACATTGATGGAAGTGGCAGACAGAGACAATTCTGGCATCACGTGAAGATATAGGTCCTTTGTTTCTTGTGTTTTCTGTAATTGTCTTTTCTGCCTGTTTGCGTGGTCATTTAAAAATTGATTTTGGACGAGCTAATGAGGTATGGGCAACTGTCACCATCTTAACTCTGCACTTATAATATCTATTGTAGAAGGAAATGGCAACCCACTCCAGTATTCTTGCCTGGAGAATCCCATGGAGAGAAGCCTGGTAGTCTACAACCCATAAGGATGCAAAGAGACTGAGCATGCACAACATGTATACGTTGTAAAACCACTGCCAAATCGAGGTACGCAACATTTCCATTACCTTCAAAAGATACCTTAAGCCCCTTTAGGGTCCGTCCCTCCCTCTGTATCCCAAGCAATCACAGATTTTTTGGTCAGTATAGATTAGTTTGTATTTTCTAGATATTAATATAAATAGAATCAAAAATGAATACTTTTGTAACAGGCTCTTCTCAGTGCAAAGAGTTACAAATTTAGACATATTATTGTGTATATCAGCAGTTAGCTCATTTTTATGCTGAGCATATAAATATTTAGGTAACAAATAATGGTTTTGATACTATTTTAAATGGAATTTTAAAAAGTCCTGTTTCAGCCACTTGTGGCTGGTATACAACGCCCAGTTGACTTGTGCATTCAATCTACTATGGTCTGACCTAAATTCACTTAATTCTAGTTGGTTTTTGTGTACTTCTTAGGATTTTCTATATAAGCAATCATACCAGCAGCAAATAGAGACAATTTTCTTTCTATCTCTCTAATCTCACTGCCTTTTATTTACTTATTTTTCCTGCTATATTTCAACTGCTAGGTCCTCCATTGCAATCTCAAATAGAAGTGGTAGGAGTAGGCATCTATGCCTTCTTTCTGACTTTGAAGTGTTAACATTTTTATTATGAATAAATGTTGAATTTTGTCAAATGTTTTTTCTGCATCTCTTGATATGATGAAGGGATCTTTGTCCTTTATTTTATTAATAAAAATATTTTATCATCATGAAATAATCCATTTTATCACTTGTAGTACTCTTGTCTTGAAGAATCTTTTATTCTGACTTTATTATATATGCTATCATGTATATTCTTGAAATTTCATATCTTTTCCCAACTCTACTTTCTACTTACCTTTGTTAGTATGTTGAAAGCGAATCTTTTTTGAATACTTTATATTTTGGTGTTTGTTTTGTAATCTCATGATTTCATGTGTGTTAAGTCACTTCAGTCACGTCCAAATCTTTGTGACCCTATGGACTATAGCCGGCTAGGCTCCTCTGTCCATGGGATTCTCCAAGCAAGAATAATGTAGTGGGTTGCCCTCCCACTTCTCCAGTGGATCTTTCTGACCCAGGTTTTGAACCCATGTCTCCTGAGGCTCCTGCATTACAGGCAGATTCTTTACCACTGAGCCACCAGGGAAGCCCTCTTATGATTATCTGTATCATATATAACAGGGAGTGCTTTGTTCATTAATATTTAATGTGATACTGATATGGTTTGGTTTTATTGTCCCATTTTACTGTTTTCTTTTTGTCCATTCTATTTTTGCTTTACTCTTTTCTTCTATCTCCTTGAATAGTTACTTTGATTATTTTCTATATGTTTATTAGCTTTATAGGCTTCCCAGGTGGTTGTAGTGGTAAAGAACCCACCTGTCAAAAGATATGTGGGTTCCATCCATGAGTTGGGAAGATCCCCTTGAGGAGGGCATAGCAACCCACTCCAGTATTCTTGCCTGGGGAATCTCAGGGTCAGAGGAGCCTGGTAGACTACAGTCCATGGGTGTCGTAACAGTCAGACACAACTGAAGCAACTTAGCCTGCATACTATAGAAACTCTTTTAATGATGCATACTAATATGTACTGACTTTATACATATAGCTCTTTGTATTTCTAATAAGTTCTTCAGAGGTATATATCTTTGTTCATAGCTCAATCAGAGTTAATATTGTACACATTCAGGTGAAGTGTAGAGACCTTGCGGTCATCTACATCCAATACCTCCTGTGATATCCTTTATGCTAGAATTTTCACATATGTGTAAAAATATTAAGAATGTATCATTTTTATTGAAAAATTCACCCCTACCACTATTGTCTGGAGATCACTGATGAGGAAAAATGTGTATGTGTTCTTGTATTTCATCTGTGCCATTTTTAAGGTCTTCAGCTCAGTTTTGAGTCCTTTGAGACTTCTGAATGCTGACAAAATGAGTTGAAAAGGGAATTCTAGAATTGCAAAGAGGACAGATGAATCACAGATTACATATTTCATCAACTGTCATCTCAATTTCAATTTTCCTTCAACACAAATCTTCAAGAAAGTTCACTTGTCTTCATATCTTGACTTCATGACCTCTGTAATATTTGGTATAAAAAATACTTTTTAAAGTATCAGAAGGAAAAAGCAAGTGCACATTGTAACTCTGTGTGCTGCCCATAGTATTTGTCCTCACTGCCTTTGAAAGCACATTACTTTTCACTACAGTCCACTGATGGCAGGGAGACTACTTGGCCCCCAAAGTAACGTATTTTGTACTTCACACATTTAAAAATAAACTAAGACATTAAAAAAAACTTTTAAAGCACAGTAATTTAACCTAAAACCAAATCTCAAAATGCTCCAGTATTTGGGTTCTTGAAGGATATCATTTAGCATTTCTTGCAATTCACGTCTTCACGTGACACTGTCTCCTAGTTTCATTCTATCTGAAACTATCTCTAATTGCATAGTTTCTCAAAGATGAGTGCCAGCTATCAACTACATGTGGAAATCTGGGTTGCTAACTATTTGTTTGTTTTTCCATTACTTTAATGATGTTATTCCACTGCCTCTGCCTTCCATGGCTTCTGATGTGAAGGTCACAATCATTTAAAATATTGTCCCCTGTATATCATGTGCCATTTTCTCTTGATTTGTTCAGTATTTTCCTTGTATCTTTGAATTGCTGCAATTTGGAAATGATATGCCTAGACAGAGAGCATTCACTGCACTTGTTCTGTGTTGATTTTGCCACACATCTTGCATATTTAAATTAATATATTTAACCAAATTTGGAACATATTTGGTGGGCAGAGCCAGGACTAATCCACTCCACAAAATCTTCTGCATGGTGCTTTATTCTGTGAAACACTCACCGGTGTCTTTGATAAAGTAAAGATCCCATGAGTTCTCAAGTCCAATTAGATCAAAGCAGTGAAAGAGTACTGAAAATCTTACTTGTACATTCCTTATGGTCTTGTAATTAACACATTGTGTCCTCCTCATTACATGGAGAATGTAGAAAATGTGCTGAATGAACAAAAAAAGTAGGTTAACAGAGAGAGGCTGAGCTTTTTGTTGGTTCATTTGTGTTGGTGAATGCTGCTTTTTTGTTCTTTTTGATGATTGTTGATCAAAGAAAAGTGAATTTATAATTGGAGAGATTAGAAGCATCAATAAAAAGCTTAATTCTCAGACAGGCTTGTTGTTGTTCAGTCACTAAGTCATGTCCAACTCTTTGTGACCCAATGAACTGCAGCACGCCAGGTTTCCCTGTCCTTCACTACCTACTAGAGTTTGTTCAAACTCAAGTCCATTGAGTCGGTGATGCCATCCAACCATCTCATCCTCTGTTACTCCCTTCTCCTCTTGCCTTCAATCTTTCCCAGCATCAAGGTCTTTTCCAATGAGTTGGCTCTTCACATCAGGTGGCCAGAATATTTGGAGCTTCAGCTTCAATCCTTCCAATGAATATTCAGGGTTGATTTCCGCTAGCATTGACTGGTTTGATCTCCTAGCAGTCCAAGGGACACTCAGCATCTTCTCCAGCACCATAATTTGAAACCCTCAATTCTTCAGTGCTCAGACTTCCTATGGTCCAATTTTCATATCTGTAAATGACTGCTGGAAAAACCATAGTTTTGACTGTATATATTGACCTTTATCACAAAGGGATGTCTTTGCTTTTTAATATGCTGTCTAGGTTTTTGTTATAGCTTTTCTTCCAAGGAGCAAGTGTCTTTTAATTTCATGGGTTGCAGTCACCACCCACAGTGATTTTGGAGCCCAAGAAAATAAAGTCTGTCACTGCTTCCATTTTCCCCATCTATTTGTCATGAAGTGATGGGGCCAGATCCCACGTTCTTAGTTTTTTGAATGTTGAGTTTTAAGCCAGGTTTTTCACTCTCCTCTTTCACTTTCATCAAGAGGCTCTCTAGTTCTTCTTTCCTTTCTGCCATTAGAGTGGTATCATCTGCATATCTGAGGTTGTTGATATTTCTCATGGCAATCTTGATTTCAGCTTGAACTTCATCCAGCCTGGCATTTTGCATGATATACTCTGCATGTAAATTAAATAAGCAAGGTGACAATATACAGCCTTGATGTACTCCTTTCCCAATTTGGAACCAGTCTGTTGTTCCATGTCCAGTTCTAGCTGTTGTTTCTTGACCTGCATACAGGTTTTTCAGGAGACAGGTAAGGTGCTCTGTTATTCCCATGTCTTTATGAATTTTCCACAGGCAGGTTTAGGTTCTACCTTACTCCTGCTCTGTTAAACAAAAATTATTCTGAACTTGTCTAAAAGAAATGTGATACCAATATTTTTTTCTTCCAGCCTACTTGACAGGCAAGTCAGATGCATAAGAAAAGTAAGTGTGGGGTGATACATTTTTACACTAATTTATAAGATTTATTACATGCTGTGGTTACTAATGTTATTAAGGGAAATAAAAAAATACTGAAATGAAACTCTTTAGTAAAAGGAGAGAATAGAAGTAGCTCTTCAAAGTACAATTTAGAAGCCTTATTTATTAAATCAATAAAATAAATAAGAAGCAGTGGTGTATATTCATTAATTCTATGGAACAAAGTACACATTGAGGTTTATACTAAAATCTAATTTAAGATAAAACATTTTCTTCTTGCTCTCTACATGATAGGTTTATTTTAAGCTATAAATTACTCTAAAGATATTTGATATTTTTACTGTCAAGAGCTTGATACAGCTTTTTAAAAATTCTATATCAAGAATATAGAAAGCGCACATGGAACTCTAGTTATAATTAGATTGCACATAGCACCAAGCATCGAGAGTATTTACCTTTTCACCCACTGGTTTCGGCTTTCAGAAATGCACGTCTTCTTCCTCAGGGATCGAATCCCCTGTTTCCTTCCATGCCATCTCTTGTGTTGAGTTGGCATACTGTTCAAATGACATTGTATCAAATGGCTTTTTGTTAAAGAGAGTGCTTGAAATCTTCACTCTCTTGTGTTCTAGGATAACATAAAATTATCATCAATCTGTAAGGTAATAATGTGGGTCTTTTAAAAAACTTATTATCATACAATTTAATACCTACTCCCAGGATTAGATCTCCCTTAATACAATGCCCTCAGTTTATAGAAGAAGAGACAGACCTATGAATTTTTTAGAGCAAATTTTTTGCCCCAAATCATAAATCCAACTATGGGTAGACTCAGAATTAGAATAAAGTCTGAGATTTTTACTCCAAGATGACTTTCCTAAATTACTTCTTTTCAATTTTACTTGTTATTTATTTTCAAAATATAAAAATGTAACATTAGAATAAATGATCCAAACAATATAGTGTACAAATAAGTACCTAATGGACTAAAATGACTTCTTTCATACATTTCTCATATGTCTGTCACATCTGTTGATATGTTTACTAACTAAATGGTGTATTTGTGAGAGACAAAGTACCTGATGCTCTGGAAAGTAGAAAAGAAATAGGATTGTTCTTACAGCTACTAAGTTTACAAATTAAATAAAATTGGAGAATAATTTTTAAATGTATCATTAAGTGCTTAAAACTTGTATAATACACTTGGTCAATGCTAAGATATCTTAGGATATGCCACTGATTGGTGTTTAGTTTTTCAGGAAAATTTTCTTCAAATGCAGAATTTTCCAGAGTGTAGTTCTTGGACTTGCTATAAATGCAACTTTAAGGTCTCGTTTGAGACTTACTGAGTCAGGAAGTCTGGGGGAAAGCCCAGCACTGTGTGGTTGAACAAGCCCCCAGTGGACTCGAATATACATTCAAGTCTTGACTGATCAGTGGATGAGGTTTGAGTCACACTTTTGGTTATGGATTAGAGGGACTCTAGCAGATACTTAAGGTAGAAAATCACCTTTTAGAGAATAAATTTCCTTCATTCACTCCTGGTACTTATTTAGGATAATATCCAAGCACATATGTGTTTAGAATATCAGCAGTGACACTCTCTAGTAGATATGAACAGAAAATCAAGTATTTCATTTGAGAAGGAAAAAAAAAAAGATTTGATTTTTTAATTAAAAAATTTAAATGCTTCTGCACCTGAAATTTTTTATTTGAAAGAATTATTTCAGATTTGAAATAGTTTGTGTTAAGTAGAGGTTATACAGGAGTGTGGATTTCATTCAAAATTCAATTAACTGTCCTTTCTTTCTTATGCTCTGAAATATGTATTTAAGAGAAAGGGTTCACAAAGGAATTTTCAAAAATATACAGGATAATACCATTATAGAGATGTTCAGGGAATAGTAGAGATTCATTTAATTTTTTTTTGCATGTTTTATGTCAAGCTTTATAGAATTACTACATTATAGTAATGTTTTTAACTGCTGATATTTCTGGAACACTAAAAGAAATCCACTCATCTTTGGCATATATTTATCATAGCATTTTTATTAAGACAAAAAAAGGACTAATCTACCTTAGGAAGATTAAAGAAATATTTCAAGTTAACAAGAAAATTTGATATACTGGAATCTTATGTTAGGAAGGAAAGGATATTTATTATGTAAAATATAGTATGCATTATGAATTTCAATGCTTCTAATAGTTTTTCTATGTGTCTTCACATGAGTAGCCACATCGTAGTACTTTAAACAGTTGAAGTGCATAAAAGGCAATTAGCTCTTATCAGAGTGAGATGAACCATATGTTTGAGTTAATTAGTTCTCTTTCTTCCTGAAATGTTTTTCCTAACTCCTTTGTCATGGTTTCCTCACACTCTGCTCATTCCTCCACTCCTTTACAGCGCTTCACACAGCTGAAGAAACATCTTTTAATGAAATCCAGCTTAAACGCCACATTTAAAATGTTCCATCTGGGAAAAAATAATAAACCTAATTGTTTATAAAGTTGCTGTCATGTAATTTTTGGTTAGATGTAACCACTGAAGAATATCAACAGTGTTGCAATTTGATTGGGCAACAGTACATTTTACAAATTATGTTTGCACAAATATGAATTCAAACATATTAAAATGTTAAAAATGGAGACGCTTATTGGACCAAACTGCTTTCTTTCTCCTAAACAATGTTGTCAATCTAACTATGATATTTTAATTACACCCACTGAATACTTTAAAACCATGAAGACAAACTAATGAATAAATCTAGGTTTGCAGAATCTCATGTGAAGAAATTTTAAGAAGGGCCCAGACTTCCAGATCATTTTGTTTTCTCCAATCCCTTGGTTTGAGACTTTGGGGAAGTGAGTCTCTATCTAAACTGCAATTTCTTATCATTAGAAGGAAAGAATGACAATAACCCCCTTATTACATGGCTATGGTGAATAAATGTGCTTACGGCTTTAACACACATAAAAGGATGCCTGGTACAATGCATTTTTATAAATTCAGCTACTGCTTTAGTTGTCAAATTAATAAAAGGTTAATTTGTTATAAGTTTAAGAAGAGATTCTAATGATCAGGGAATATTTGGTTGTCACAACTGGATGGGGAAAACAGCCCCACAACAAAGAATTATTTTACTTTAAAAGTCAATAGGGCTGAAACTGAGTAAACATATAAAATGACTTGATATGGAGATCAAGGGTTTTAGGGTTTAGTTAGGGTTAAAAGCTCAGAAATCTGATTTTATTTACTAGGATAGTGAGAGATATTGACAGGTTGTGTACCTGCTGTTTTCTTTGATAATAAACTACTCATAAATACATTTAATATATCTACACTTTTAGTACTTGTCATAATTTACAGTTATATTTATTTCTTGATTTTTTTCATATCAATATCTCCCATTATAGATAAGAAACTCTCTGAGGGCAAAAAAATCTATGTTTGCAGGCTTCATTCTGCATTCACACCTAGACTAGCATAGTGCCTCCTATATTGTAATCACTAAATAGTAACTTATGGAGAAGGCAATGGCACCCCACTCCAATACTCTTGCCTGGAAAATCCCATGGATGGAGGAGCCTGGTAGGCTACAGTCCATGGGGTCGCTAAGAGTCGGACACGACTGAGCGATTTCACTTTCACTTTTCCCTTTCATGCACTGGAGAAGGAAATGGCAACCCACTCCAGTATTCTTGCCTGGAGAATCCCAGGGACGGCGGAGCCTGGTGGGCTGCCGTCTATGGAGTCACACAGAGTCGGACACGACTGAAGCGACTTAGCAGCAGCAGCAAGTAGTTACTTAATGCAAGACTGGAATATGGCAGAAAAGAAAAGTGCATAAAAGTATGGATTGAGTGATGAGTGAATAAACAGGAAGTTAAATGCCCAGATAGGCAAAACCAAACCCAAACAAGAGAGCTTGCATTATACAAGGTAAAAATGAGTGTAACCAGTCATTGATCCTACATGTACAAACCATCTGCTTTAGAAAAATTTCTATCAGCAACTCTTGTTCTTTTTAACTTCTTAAATTTTGGAAAACTTAATTTTACAATGGAAAATAATTAATTGGAAGTATAAATGAAATGAATTCAAGGCATCACATGCTTCACTATAAAATTTTAACTGTCAGAAAAGGACAGCAGTGTTTGCTGATATATTTAATTGAAGTGAAATATTTGAAGTTGCATCTAGGAGTTTTAGCTATTTCTCTTATTGAAAGGGAAAAAAATGGTCATAGAAATGTGCTGATCCAATTCAGTTTTCCACAGGTGTGCTTATACTCCTGTTTTCCATTTTTGAAAGTACACATGCACTTTCATGATTTTGTAATAGAAATAGAAATGACAATTTTAGGAATTTATTGACAGAAAGATAATCAGTAATGGCTCTCTAGGAGTATAATTTATACATACACAAATATTTTAAATTACTATTAATACATACAGCCATGAAATGAAAGGTCTTCATTTATCAAAAATGAAACATTACACATTCCAATGATTTATACTGTTTGTGTATAAATGCAATGATGTATATATTTATGTATATGTATTTTAGTGATTTATGGATTTTGAATTTTCATCATTCTAATTTCCTTTTGACAAATGCATTCATTTATCTTCACCCAATGAGATTATCATTAGGTAAGAGGCCATCACAGTTACTAGAACACAGGTACTTGCTGAATGAGACAGTATTTCAAGAGAAAAAAACAGCGGAATTTACAGTTACAGAATTACATGGCTTGTGATCAATGCTATCCCACAAGCATAATTTCTATGCTAATACACAAGTTAATTAATTGCTAAAAAAATATTCCAAAGACAAAAATACAAAATATTCCCAAAAACAAAAGGCCTTCAAAGAGAATATTGAGAAGAAGTTGATCTAATCATGTCTATTGGCCTAATAATGTTTGTGTTTGTGTAACAGTGAATGACTTCAAAGAATGTGGTTAGACAAAAGAATTCTCAAGAGTCTGTGCCCAGGGCCCTCGTGATTTTTCATCTCTGCTTAATATGCATGAACCTATTTATGCATATTTACCTCAAAATCAGTATGTAATCTTTGGTATTACGTATTCACTTGATGAATTGAAACTTTATTACAAATAACATGTTCCATTTTTTCACTTTTGAAAATAATACGTTTTTTAAAATTAATTTTCTGTGTATATATATACACCAATGAAATAATTATAAGACTTTTAAATAGTTTTATTTTATTTGTCTAATTTTAGCTTTCCATCATGCAACTACTTCCCTATGAAGAATTTTGTATCTCAAGATCAAATATGGGATATATATTATTCTCAATAATTCATACTACTTGTTGTTGAAATAAAAATTCTTAATAAAACATAATTTCTTGTAACACTTATTTCATTTTTCATTATCTATTTCCCTTTTTAAAATTTAGCTGCCTAAAATTTACTGATAAAAAAAGACCTATCTCAACTCTCATAGGTTGTATGTTAAACAAGTTATTTCAGAAAAGTGCAGGTAGCTATTATGCTTGTAATTAGAGGATCATTTACTTTTTATCCATAAAATAAAAGACATTTTTTGAGCATTTTCAAATTTTAGAAAAGTAAAAACCAAAACAAAAAAATTCTGTTGATGGCTTACCATTATCCTTTTTTCATACAACAATTGGGAAATAGATGATATTTAATGATAAGAAAGAAATTAGTTAAAGATGTAAAATATAGAGTCTAAAGGAATAAGTTGTTTCCCCCTTTATATTAAATTGATACACAATTGGGCTTCCCTGGTACCTTAGATGTTTAAATAATCTGCCTGCAATGCAGGAAACCTGGGTTGGAAAGATCCCCTGGCGGAGGGCACAGCAACCCACTCCAGTATTCTTGCCTGGAGAATCCCCATGGACAGAGGAATTAGTAGAATACATAGTGTGTAGATATTATTGTGAGTGAGAATTCTTCTTGTATCCAGACTGTGTGTAGATGCCCAAGGCTATTCTAGGTAAGACAGTAGGGCAGACACACATGTCAAATTAAATTAAACAAGGCATTGTACTGATTTATTTACTCTACTTTTTAGATATCTATTACTATGAACAGAATCTCTTTAGCTGGATATAGACCTGTGTTGCTATTTTTTTAAACACTCAATTATCCAACTTAAAAGGTCAAAAACTGTTACATATTAAGTGACATTTGGCTCCAACAATCATTTTGTTCCACAAATTAATACTGCTATATTTGACAGTTTATTCTTATGTATTCTAAAATAATTTTAAAGTATATGTATTGTTACTTCAGCTATGCATTCTAGCTTTTTAGAGTAGAAATTATTAAATATATGAGAAGTCTTTTTCAAAAATATCAACTCAGTCTGCATAGATATTTAAGAAAATTAGTTTATTCACAATATTTATTGACCCAAATTGTTAAATTGTAAGGAAAATATATTCTCACAGAGAATCAAAGATTCAGCCAACTGAGACATTAGAGATCTCATGGCCTAATTTTCAAACCTCCTGCAAGAGGACTGGCAGTTGGCAATCAGGAATTCAGGTGTAAGGCTGAAAGTTGGCATTTTCATTATTTGTAAATATTTTTTCAATTATAATTATTTTTTGCTGCTGCTACTGCTAAGTCGCTTCAGTTGTGTCCAACTCTGTGCGACCTCATAGACGGCAGCCCACTAGGCTCCACCATCCCTGGGATTCTCCAGACAAGAACACTGGAGTGGGTTGCCATTTCCTTCTTTAGGCCTTGATATATTTCAATGGATTTACTGTAGCCATTTATTCAATATTCATGTATTATTTGTTTATTGCTCATTGCAATCTCTGCCCCCTTCCCCACTCCATTTTCATCATTATTTTTAATTTTCATTTTTTAGAGAACCTAAATTTCCATTAAAAATAAAATATAGAAGCTGGTATAATGAGTCTTTACTGAATAGTTAATCTGAATTCATCTAATGAAATTAATTTAAACCACAGAAACATATAGATTCTTTATTCTTGAGGTATTTATTTCATTTATCTATTGAATAATATGAGAATTTTTATTGCATTTGTCCTCTTATTCAACTTTTCATCATTTTATTTTATAGGCAATTTGATAAAAGCAATGTAAAAAAGGTAGTTAAAATAGATACTATCATTCATTAATATTTTAATAGTGTGATTTCTTTATAATCATTATAAAATGCACCATACTTCTTAAAAAAAGTAAAGCTAACACAAGGCAAGAAACCTAAATATTTAAGTTATTTTGCTCCCAATAATTCTAGTCAAAGATATAGGTTGTGTGCACTTCTGATATGTATTAAATTAAAGCAATTTCCCCTGACACTTCATATAAGAGAGCTATTCAGTTAGGATGACATACTTCCTATTTAAGAATATATTATTTGACTGATGTTAGTGTTTACCTGAAAAAGGAGATGAATGCAATAACTTTCTTTCAATATTCTGAACTAGAACTCTTTTTCATAAGAGGGACCACTATCAGGAGAAAATGTTGCATATTAATGTTGTAGGAATGTGATTTAATAATTTCACATCTTAATTTGTAGGCAAATATTTTAATCGATTTTTAAAAACATATGAAGTTTATACTTTTAATGTTTTAGAGTTTTTCATTTATACTCATTAGAATTACATAATTTTAGTGTTATGTTTCTAATATAAAAATAGATGGCATGAATAATCTACTTATTTTTGGATGTAATGGAAAAAGGAAGAATTTTGGAGGTCAAATGTCAAGTCAAAATTCAAAGTTAAAAGTTTATAATTCTGATTGTTGTTATAGATATTAATGTAAATTACAGTGGCTAACAAATAGTACTACAATTTACAATATATTGCTTCCTTCATTAAATGTTTTACATTATAAACTCTAAAATATAATAAATTATATTATTTATATGAATATTTCTGATTAACATTTTTTAAATAGTGTATGGTTTATATTATATATAATATATACATATATATATATATACAGTATGGTAACTGAGAACTTCCAGATGCATAAGCTGGATTAAGAAAAGGCAGAGGAACCAGAGACCAAATTGCCAACATCTGTTGAATCATGAGAAAAGCAAGAGAATTCCAGAGAAATATCTATTTCTGCCTCATTGACTACACGAAAGCCTTTGACTGTGTGAATCACAACAAACTGTAAAAAATTCTTAAAAAGATGGGGATACCAGAACACCTGACCTGCATCCTGAGAAACCTATATGCAGGTCAAGAAGCAACTGTTAGATCCAGACGTGGAGCAACAGACTGGTTCAAAATTGGGAAAGGAGTACATCAAGGCTGTATATTGTCACCCTGCTTATTTAACTTATATGCAGAGTACATCATGCAAAATGCCAGGCTGGATGAAGCACAAGCTGGAATCAAGATTGCCAGGAGAGATACCAATAGCCTCAAATATGTAGATAATACCACCCTTATGGTAGAAAGCAAAGAAGAACTAAAGAGCCTCGAAGGTGAAAGAGGAGAGTGAAAGACTGGTTTAAAACTCAATTTTCAAAAAACTAATAGCATGGCATCTGGTCCCATCATTTCATGGCAAATAGATGGGTAAACAATGAAAACAGTGACAAACTTTATTTTCTTGGGCTCCAAAATCACTGTGGATGGTGACTGCAGCCACCAAATTAAAAGACTTGCTGAATCTGGAAAAACTCCATGGGCTGTAGGCCGCCAGGATCTTCTGTCCATAGGATTCTCCGGGCAAGAATACTGGAGTAGGTTGCCATGCACTCTGGGTCTTTCCTTGGAAGAAAAGTTGTGACAAACCTATGCTGTGTATTAAAAACGCAGAGACATCACTTTGCCAACCAGGGTCCATATAGTCCACTCTATGGTTTTTCCAGTAGTCCTGTACAGATGTGAGAATTGGACCTAACGAAGGTTGAATGCCTAAGAATTGATGCTTTTGAACTGTGGTCTTGGAGAAGACTGAGAGCCCCTTGGACAGCAAGAAGATCAAAGCAGTCAATCTTAAAGGAAATCAACCCTGAATATTCATTGGAAGTACTGATGCTGAAGCTGAAGCTCCAATACTTTGACCACCTGTTGTGAAGAGCTGACTCTTTAGAAAAGACCTTAATGCTAGGAAAGTTTGAAAGCAGGAGGAGAAGCTGGAGACAGAGGATGATATGGTTGGATGCATCATCTGCTCAATGAACATGAATTTGAGCAAAGTCAGGGAGGTGATAAAGGACAGGGAAGTCTGGCGTGCTGCAGTCCATGGGGTCTCAAAGAGTCAGACATGACTCAGTGACTGAACACCAACAATATATACTATATTATTTATATTATCTACTCTATGAAATCTGAGTCAGAAATAAAACATTTCATTAATTTAATTAAAAATATGTTTATTACTTTTTGGATACAGCGTTTTCAGGTTATGCAGTATTTTGCAGGCAGCATTTATGCCAAACCACAGGTTATTTTTTAAGTATTAAAGTAACAGAAACCACTATGGAACATTCATTTTGAACAAAATATACTCACTTTAAATCCATAAACTGTAATTCAATTGTTAATTTTTAGATAATTTACTTGAAGCTTAGCATTGCAACTTCAAATCCCTATTTTTTTAGCCCAAAGTAACAAGCTTATTGAGAGTCAGAATTTAAGTGTAGTCATGAAGATCTAAGCACTTAAACTAGAGTAAGCTTTCCAAATCCAGAGTAAGAGAAATCTAGAATTTGTTAACTCTGTTCTGTCAGTCAAAGACTGGTCATTACATCTGTCTAAAGGTGACCTAGACAGTTCTATTTTTATTCTTTTTTTTAAACTTTAATACTACAAATGCATTTAAATGTGTGTCTATGGTAAAGCTAGGCAAATATCCATAAGGGAACAGGCCACTTAGTAAATTCATTAATTCTCAATGTACAAATAAAAAGTTATTACTATTTACCATTTGAGTACAAGAGACTCTTTTATTTATAATTTAAAATTATAAATTTCTTGAACATGTTTAGACTCCAATTGAAAATAAGTCTTTTCCACTTTAAAGTTTAAAAATTATTTTGTCAATTTTATACAGTAAGCCCAAAGAGAGTAGGCTTATTTGTTTTATTCACTAGTGTATTCCAAGTGTCAGCATAATTCTTGTCACTCAATATCTATTTGTTTAGTTTATTTATATGTAATAATACATTTTAGGCTAGGTAGATGTTGTATTAATGAAAAAAAGAAGATGTAGTACACTATTCTGATAGAATTTTGAATTCCAGATATATTTTTTAGCATTTATAAGTAATCAGATATCTTGTTTTCTTTTAAGTAATTTTAAGTAATCAGAACAATATCTTGTTTTTTTAAAAAAACATTTGGCGAAATTAGATAGAAAAGGAGATACTATGTATTTTCAATGTTTGCTTAGAGTCATTAGGTAAACATAGAGTTTCAGACATCACCTTGATCTCACATATTAATTTTCAATACTTAGAACTGTGGCATTTTTGTCTTGTTATATAGGTCGTAGTAACCTAAAAACAACAACTTATTCAATATTTTTTTTTAATTAACGAAAAATAGCTTTACCACGTTGTGTTGATTTCTTCCATACAACCATGAGAGTCAGTCATAATCAAATACATATCCTCTCCCTCTGGAGCTTCCCTCACCTCCCCCCATCCCACTACTCTAGGTCATCACAGGGTGCCAGACTGGGCTCCCCGTGTTATATAGCAACTTCCTACCAGCTATTTCACACATAATAGTGTATATTTGTCAATGATACTTTCTCAATTTGTCATAGCCTCTCCTTCCCCCACTGTGTCCACAAGTCCATTTTATACATCTCCATTCATCTAGGTCTCCATTCCTTCCCTGAGAGAGGTTCATCAGAACCAGTTCTCTAGATTCCATATATATGAACAATATATGATATTTGTTTTTCTCTTTCTGACTTACTTCACTCTGTAAGAAGCTCTGGGTCCATCCACCTCACTGCAACTGACCCTAATCTGTTCCTTTTTATGGCTAATAATATTCCACTGTATGAATGTACCGCATCTTCTTTATCCATTCATCTGTCCATAGACATTTAGGTTGCTTCCATGTCCTGGCTGTTGTAAATAGTGCTGCAATGAACATTGGAGTACATGTGTCTTTTAGAATTGTGATTTTCTCGGGGTATATGCCCATTGGTGGAATTGCTGGGTCATATGGTAGATTTTCTGGAGAAGGAAATGGCAACCCACTCCAGTATTCTTGCCTGGAAAATCCCATGGACAGAGGAACTTGGCAGGCTACAGACCTTAGGGTTGCAAAGAGTTGGCCACGACTGAGCACATCAGCTCATCAGCAGATGGTAGATTTATTTCTAGTTTTTAAAGGAATCTCCACAGTGTTTTCCATAATGGCCCTATCAGTTTACCCACCCACCAACAGTGCAGGAGGGTTCTCTTTTCTCCATATCTTCTCTAGCATTTATTGTTTGTAGATTTTGGATAATGGCCATTCTGACAGGTGTGAGGTGATATCTCACTATAGATTTGGCTTATATTTCTTTAATAATGAGCTATGTTGAGCATGTTTTCATGTGTTTATTGGCCATCTATATGTCTTCTTTGTAGAAATGTCTGTTTAGGTGGTTTTCTGCTCATTTACTGATTGGATTGTTTGTTTTTCTGATATGGAGCTATATGAGCTGCTTATATATTTTGGAGATTAATCTTTGGTCAGTTGCTTCATTTGCAATTATTTTCTCCCATTCTGAGGGTTATCTTTTTGTCTTGTTTATAGTTTCATTTGCTGTGCAAATGCTTTTAAGTTTTATTAGGTCCCATTTATTTTTGTTTTTATTTCCATTAATGTAGGTGGTGGGTCCAAGAGAATCTTGTTGCAAATTATTTCAAAAAATGTACTGCCTAAAAACAACAACATTTTTCATGTGACTGGAAAGTTCCACAATAACTTTTATAGACAGAACCATATATCTTTAGTTTTAAGGCTATTTTTTCTCTTTAATTCTGAAAGCCCAGATCTCTTGGACACACTCTTTGTGAAACTTCACTATGTGGCCAGCAATTACATTATATTTAATTGATACTTTTCTTTTTAATAAGAAAAACCATGAATATTAATAGCCAACATATGCATCTGCTGTTTGGCCTTTATAAAGTTCATCAGAAGCACTTATATTTTATGTGTCAGTTGGGACCATACCACATTAGCGCTGAATTACAAGTATTATTTATCAAAGATAACACCTGCTGCAGCAACAATATCACATAAGGTCACTTTATACTCTGTTGCAAATTTATTTATTTTATAAATTTTTTACTAGGGTTTTTATTAGCTTTATCATTAGTATTCAGTGGGATATGAATCTACACGTTCATTATGCTTAAAGGAATTTAAGCATATATGTTTGTATGTGTGCGTGGTTCTGCGTGTGTATTTAAGTTTTTCCTGACTTTGGATATGTGTACTTAGTGTATCTATCCATATATTCTGCAGGTTTTATAGCACAGGAATTCTGAATGCAGGTGCTGTGAGATTGGCTAACATGAACCATTTTGGAAGTTATGTCATAATGAATATTTACTGAATATTACTATATGGGTAGGAGCACTTTGAGGTTTTTTTATAGTAAGATTGTACTCATGTATTAACGTTAGATAAATCCTTGAATTTTGCTTTACAGAGATAAAGTTGCAGATGTTTAACATCTTCAGGGTAAAAAATTTAAATGATTGAAAGAATCAAAGGGAATGTCTTTAATAAAGTTTCCATGGTTGATGGAGGGTAGGAATACCTCTCCTAGAGAAATGGTGCTACAGTGTATGTAGCTCAGAGGCTTTGTAGTCTGTTGACTGGGAGCCCCAAACCAGAAAAAAAGGACTGCCCTTTTAGTGTACGTACTCTGTAATGTTTCCTCTCTAAATTGGGTTGTATTGACTGTCAATAACTGTCAAGAATCTATGCTTTTACCCTCTTTGTAAACTAAAAAGATAACTTTTACCCTTTCATGGATTCTGGTAGAAGACAGCAGTGCATGTGTGTGACCTAAGCCACTTCAGTCATGTCTGACTCTTTGCAACCCGATGGACTATGGCCCACCAGGCTTCTCTGTCCATAGGATTCTTCAGGCAAGAATACTGGAGTAGGTTGCCATGCACTCTGGGTCAAAATAAAAGGAGTGTTCTATTCTCTACATAGCAAGAAACAAAAACTTTATTTTCATACCAATTTTCCTTGTCCTGTGATCCAATGTGCTAACTGAATCAACCTGAGCAACCCCCAAAGGAGACAGCAACTATGTACACAACAGTATATGCATGTGTGCTAGGTCACGTCAGTTCAGTCGCTCAGTGGTGTCTGACTCTTTGTGACCCCATGAATCACAGCACGCCAGGCCTCCCTGTCCATAACCAGCTCCCGGAATTTACCCAAACTCATGTCCATTGAGTCGGTGATGCCATCAAGCCATCTCATCCTCTGTTGTCCCCTTCTCCTCCCGCCTTCAATCTTTCTCAGCATCAGGATCTTTTCAAATGAGTCATCTCTTCCCATCAGGTGGCCAAAGGATTGGAGTTTCATCTTCAACATCAGTCCTTCCAGTGAATACTCAGGACTGATTTCCTTTAGGGTGATTGGTTGGATCTCCTTGCAGTCCAAGGGACTCTCAAGAATCTTCTCTAACACCACAGTTCAAAAGCATCAATTCTTCTGCACTCAGCTTTCTTTATAGTCCAACTCTCACATCCATACTTGACTACGGGAAAAACCATAGCCTTGACTAGATGGACCTGTGTTTGCAAAGTAATGTCTCTGCTTTTTTAATATGCTGTCTAGGTTTGTCATAACTTTCCTTCCAAGGAGTAAGCATCTTTTAATCATGGCTGCAGTCACCATCTGCAGTGATTTTGGAGCCCAAGAAAATAAAGACTGTCACTGTTTCCACTGTTTTCCCATCTATTTGCCATGAAGTGATGGGACCAGATGCCAAGGTATTAGTTTTCTGAATTTTGAGCTTTAAGCCAACTTTTTCACTTTCATCAAGAGGCTCTTTAGTTCTTCTTCACTTTCTGCCATAAGGGTGGTGTCATCTGCATATCTGAGATTATTGATATTTCTCCCGGCAATCTTGATTCCAGCTTGTGCTTCCTCCAGCCCAGCGTTTCTTATGATATACACTGCATATAAGTTAAATAAGCAGGGTGACAATATACAGCCTTGATGTACTCCTTTCCCAATTTGGAACCAGTCTGTTGTTCCATGTCCAGTTCTAACCGTTGCTTCCTGACCTGCATACAGATTTCTCAGGAGGCAGGTCAGGTGGTCTGGTATTCCCATCTCTTTCAGAATTTTCCACAGTTTATTGTGGTCCACACAGTCAAAGGCTTTGGCATAGTCAATAAAGCCGATATAGATGTTTTTCTAGAACTCTCTTGCTTTTTCGATGATCCAGTGTATGTTGCCAATTTGATTTCTGGTTCCTCTGCCTGTTCTAAAACCAGCTTGAACATCTGGAGATTCACCGTTCATGTATTGCTGAAGCCTGGCTTAGAAAATTTTAAGCATTACTCTACCAGCGTGTGAGATGAGTGTAATTGTGCAGTAGTTTGAGCGTTCTTTGGCATTGCATTTCTTAGGGATTGGAATGAAAACTGACCTTTTCCAGTCCTGTGGCCACTGCTGAGTTTTCCAAATTTGCCGACATATTGAGTGCAGCACTTTCACAGCATCATCTTTTAGGATTTGAAATAGTTCAACTGGAATTCCATCACCTCCACTAGCTTTGTTCATAGTGATGCTTCCTAAGGCCCACTTGACTTCACATACCAGGATGTCTAGCTCTATGTGAGTGATCACACCATCGTGATTATCTGGGTCATGAAGATCTTTTTTGTACAGTTCTTCTGTGTATTCTTGCCACGTCCTCTTAATATCTTCTGTTTCTGTTAGGTCCGTACCATTTCCTTTATTGAGCCCATCTTTGCATGAAATGTTCCCTTGGTAACTCTAATTTTCTTGAAGAGATCTCTAGTCTTTCCCATTCTATTGTTTTCCTCTATTTCTTTGCACTGATCACTGAGGAAAGCTTTCTTATGTCTCCTTGCTATTCTTTGGAACTTGCATTCAAATGGGTATATCTTTCGTTTTCTCCTTTGCTTTTCACTTCTCTTCTTTTCACAAGTATTTGTAAGGTCTCTTCAAACAGCTATTTTGCTTTCTTGCATTTCTTTTTCTTGGGAATAGTCTTGATCCCTGTCTCCTGTACAACGTCACGAACCTCCATCCATAGTTCATCAGGCACTGTATCAGATCTTGTCCATTAAATCTATCTCTCACTTCCACTGAATAGTCATAAGGGATTTGATTTAGGTCATACATGAATGGTCTAGTGGTTTTCCCTACTTTCTTCAATTTAAGTCTGAATTTGCTAATAAGGAGTTCATGATCTGAGCCATAGTCAGCTCCTCATCTTGTTTTTGCTGACTGTATAGAGCTTCTCCATCTTTGGCTGCAAAGAATATAATCAATCTGATTTCAGTGTTGGCCATCTGGTGATGTCCACGTGTAGAGTCTTCTCTTGTGTTGTTGCTTCAGTTGTGTCCAATATTTGTGACCATATGGACTGCACCCTTCCAAACTCCTCTGTCCTTGGGATTCTCCAGGAAAGAATACTGGACTGGGGTGCCATGCCCTCCTATAGGGTATCTTCCCCAGTCAGGGATCATATTCATGTCTCTTATGTCTCCTGCATTGACAAGTGGGTTCTTTACCACTAACACCATATAGGAAGCCTACAACTGTTTATATGTGTACACAAAGGAGTTTTGGATACACAAAGCATATATACAATGGTGGACATACTATGTGTGCACACAGGAATTTTGGGTACACAATGCATATACAAAACAGGAGCTGTCCCTCAGGTGGAGACACAGTCCCCTCACAGGGGACAACATCCACATTGGTTATGTACTTAAGAAAGTTGCTTAATTTCTCTATGTCAACTATTTTCATCCACAAAGTGTAGATATTTTTAAAAGTATTTGTGAGACATTTTCTGTTTTCATTTTATCAAATTTTTTTTAATTTCAATCCTTAGTAAAGAATAACTGACAAATAAAATTATATATATATATATTTAAGGTGTTCAATGTGATGCTTTAATATATGTGTGCATTGTAAAGTGATAACTACAATCAAGGTAATTACAATATCCATCACCTTACAGAGTTACCTTTTAGATGTTGTTGCTTTTGTGGTGACAACACTTAAGGTGAACTCTGTTAGCAAGTTTCAAGTATATAATTCAAGATTATTTACTCTAGTTACCCTGCTATCATTAGCTCTCAAGAACTTACTCATCCTGCATAACTGAAACTCTGTATCCCTTGACCAATATCTCCCCCACTTCCCTCACTCCCTAGACTACATGTGGAATCAAAGAAATTAAACTCATGAAAGCAGTAATTAGAACGGTGGTTGTAAGACAATACTTAACCTAAGTATGCCTTAAGCATACTTTTTCCCGACTCTACTTAGTGAGGCACCTCTGCCACCCCAGTATTTTGTCGCCTAGTAGGACTCTTGTGCAAGGGCTTCCCAGGTGGTGCTAGTGGCAAAAAACCCACCTGCCAATGCAGGAGATGTAAGAGAGCCAGGTTCAATCCCTGGGTTGGAAAGATCCCCTGGAGGAGGGCCCGTCAACCCACTCCAATATTCTTGCCTGGAGAAGCCCTTGAACAGAGCAGCCTGGAGGGCTACAGTCCATAGGGTCACAAAGAGTCAGACACTACTGAAGTTACTTAGCACACACAAACCCATGCACTCTTGTGCTAAGCGCCTCTATAGCTCTTACTAAACTGTATTGTAAAGGTGTGCTTCCTACCCTGTAGCCTCTATAAGCAAACCAACAAACAAAATAACTTTAAAACTTCAAGGGTAAGATCATTGTTTAATTTCTCTTCATAACTCTAATATCCAGTTCCCAACACTTAAGAAGTGCTGATCCACACTTTGCATTAAATATTAACTTAATTAATCAAATAATTCTTGGTGGTAAAGTCACTAAGTTTTGCTATTTTGTGGTAGATGCAGCTTTGATATTTAGGATCTTGTAGAACATCAATGAAGAGCCCATTGGCTTGGTCAGTGTGGCATTACAGCTGAATCAGGAACATATGTTAAAAGGAAATGAGCTTCCCATGTGGGTAAAATAATCATGAATTAATGTACATAGTAAACCAGGCATGACATGACTTGTAAACTCCCTGGAATATCATTATAGTTTTTAGTGTAATCTCCTTTTTTCATTTAGTGGCATCATTGTGTAATGTGGCCTGGAATAATTTAATTTTAGAATATCTAAAGTATGCTTACAGAGAAAATTTTGGAAGAATTGACATTGCCAACTAAGCTTTTCTCCTGAAATCTAAATCATTACAGGGAAACATTTATTTTTGTTTCCAGAAAGTTAAAGTAGTCAGGATGGCAAATTAGCCATAATTAATGAACTGAACAGAATAAAAAGATTTTACAATCTTCTTTTATTTAAAGAAAAACTATACTAGGAGAAATGACATGTTTGATGAATAAGGTTTTAAATGTCTCATTTGCGTGTAAAGAAGTATCTTTACTTGTGGTGATTATTTCCAATTGGGATAAGATGTAGAAGTAGAATCGTTCTTCCCCTGAAATGATGCCAAGTGTACATTGGTATTGAATAAATTGTATTTTTCTCAGTGAATCAAAATGATCAAGGTATTTTGACATTATTATGCAACCTTTGTTGGAGGAGGAAATGGCAACCCACTCCAGTATTCTTGCCTGGAGAATCCCCGGGACAAAGAAGCCTGGTGGGCTGCCGTTTATGGGGTCGCACAGAGTCGGACACGACTGAAGCAACTTAGCAGCAGCAGCAGCAGCAGCATGCAACATTTGTTAGCTTTATGTTCAAACATTGATCCATCTACCATTTCAGTAGATTAGAAATAAAAACCAGATTTTTACTTACAAATTAATTTCATGTCAGCAATTATTTTAATCCAGAATAAATATATTTAATTAACTAAAAGGCAGAGCCTCTTAAGAAGGAAAATAATGATAATAACTAATACCTATATATTTATATAAATAAAAAGCTCCTCCATGTCATGTTATGTGTCAGAGCTGATTCAGCCTCAAGTCTTCTTATCTAAAACCTCTCTAATCCCTTCTAAACACCCCCCAAACTCTACAATATTACTTTTACTAATAAACTTAGCTCTTTGTGCCCCTAAATCTCTTTTTTTGCCTTGTTTCTGCTTCCCTCCAAAACATCATTATTGATGTAGAAGCAAATAGTGTGATATTCAGCCAACTCTGAAAAAGCTGTCTTCAAATATTACCCAGTCTCTGCTCCATTCTTTCACTTTTTGCTCTTGGCAATGCAATAATGAGTCTAATGGACAATCTGGTAAGTGAACCACTATTAAAGAGCTAACACTTTTGTAGAAAATTATTCAGAGCAATAAATTATGCTGCTGTGAAGATTTTTAGTAGTAGTAATGTAGTAGGCTTTTTGGTCGACACAAGCAGTTAACAAATATCTCTACATACATATAGAAGGTTTTCCTTTTCAGAATCATTTGTCAGTGAATCCCCCTTGGAATTTTCGGATTTGCCATTCTCACTCTTAGTCATCATAATCAGAGTGTACTTTGTCGTCTACGTTTTGCGTTTTTCAATAGGCCTAGGTATTTCACAGACAATGTTTCATCAAACTACAATATTCTTCTGTGTAGCAAAAAAATGGAAATAAAGACTATTAGCTATTAAGGACAGGTAAAAACGTGCTGCTCAGACTCACAGCATCATTGAGAACACTGCAACAAAATCTGAAATTTCTGATTCCTGGCATATCCTGGTGGTGCCAATATGACTATGTAAAAAAAATTAATCTGGTAATAATTTTTAAATGTTGAAGGAAGGACAGACTGTACTATGCTTCTACAATATTTCTTTCTAAATTTTTCTCACCTAAAAAATAAAGCAAAACCAAACAAAATCCAGAGAAATCAAAAAGAAAACTCTATTCCCTGATTAATACTTTTTAAAATTAATTTTTAGGTGATCAAATAATTTAATAAAAAGAATTTGAACATTTTTGACATTAGAACAACCGTCTTTCTGTGGATTTCATTTATATCTGAGACTCATGTCCCTGGTATTCTGCAAAGATTAAATGGCAGCAAGTATTAGTGTGTCTAGACTTTTATTGCAACATGTAAACTGTTTTACCCAGTTTTACGACAAATAAATGGCTAAGAGGATGAGCCAGTGTACAAAGGAATGGGTTCCAGACATCAGATACCTATGGTTATAAGGAGAGGAGCAGATGGTGTACTTCAGGATTCCCCACAAAATAAGGAATGTGCTATTTTATGTGGTTCCCAAAAACATGCTCTTAAAATCCTTAACAAGCCTAATACTCTTGCTTGCAGCTCTTCTATCATCAGAGTATAAAACAGCTAGGCCTCCTTAATGAGGGGAAGGTGAGTCCTTAACCTGTGTTGGTACATTCTGACAAAATCCTGAATAAGTTTATAAGTTAGAAGTGGATATTAAAGTCGGTTAACATATAATAAAGAGCCAAACCAAACATAGTCATCCGCATTTCTTTCTTGCCTCCGGACTCTTTGGCCTTCTCCGCTTTTCCTTAATGCGCTGTTGCTGCTCCATCTGCTCCATCTGTTTAGGTCCACTTAACACTGCTGTGCTTGTTGGTTTAAGAAAAAAACACGCCAAACTAAAGGCTTCCAGTAACTGATTTTTCTGCTTAACACGTAAGGTAATTTGTAGAGCCATCAAAATCCAAATGTTTTTTTAACTCTTATTCATGTGTGAGTGTGTGTGTGTACGTGTGTGTACAAATGCTCTTGGGGAATGCAATCCAGCAAGAGAAATTGTATGGTTTTTCAAAGAGTCAATGATGCTGCTTGAAAAATTGTTAAGAAAACATTCACAAAAGGATTGGAAGACAAGTTAACTACTTAATAAGTAACTTCTTTTTAGACGCACTTTAATTGTGCTCACTTTGCTCACAGAGGTAAATGGGTTACTGTGAAAAGACATCGATCTCAATTGTATTTGGGTAGAAAAATGTTATTCTTTACACTGCCTGTATTGATTTTCTGAAATAATATGTGAGAGGTATTTCTTCAGACTACTTAATTGCCTTGTTTTCAATTTAGGGAAGAATACAGAAAAGATGCATTTCTAAAACTGAGGAAATAACTCTTATTATTACTAAGAGTAGAAATTTCGTGTAACAGAAAGAATATTGACCTAGTAATCATGACTCTCTGAGCTCTAATTCTTACTCTGTCACCACCAAACTTACTTTCCTTCCGGCAAATATAAGTTCTCTGGGTGCCACTTTTCTAAACTGTAAAATGAGGGCTTTGGACTTAATCTCTAAAGGGCTATCAAATTCTAAAATTATTTTTATCTGCCTTAATGCTATTAAGTGTGTTCCTCCAGTATGCTTTCATTACTTTCCTCAAGACTAGCTTCTTCCTTGAATTTCCCAAAGATAGTGTATCAGTTCAGTTCAGTTCAGTTCAGTCGCTCAGTCGTGTCCGACTCTTTGCGACCCCATGAATTGCAGCACACCAGCCCTCTCTGTCCATCACCAACTCCCGGAGTCTACCCAAACCCATGTGCATCGAGTCGGTGATGCCATCCAACCGTCTCATCCTCTGTCGTCCCCTTCTCCTCCCGCCCCCAATCCTACCCAGCATTAGGGTCTTTACCAATGAGTCAACCCTTCGCATGAGGTGGCCAAAGTATTGGAGTTTCAGCTTCAACATCAGATCTTCCAATGAACACCCAGGATTGATCTCTTTTAGGATGGGTTGATTGGATCTCCTTGCAGTACAAGGGACTCTCAAGAGTTTTCTCCAACACCACAGTTCAAAAGCATCAATTCTTCGGCACTCAGCTTTCTTCACCGTCCAACTCTCACATCCATATATGACCACTGGAAAAACCATAGCCTTGACTAGACGGACTTTTGTTAGCAAAGTAATGTCTCTGCATTTAAATATGCTATCTAGGTTGGCCATAACCTTCCTTCCAAGGAGTAAGCATCTTTTAATTTCATGGCTGCAGTCACCATCAGCAGTGATTCTGGAGCCCCAAAAAATAAAGTCTGACACTGTTTCCACTGTTTCCCCATCTATTTCCAATGAAGTGGTGGGACCGGATGCCATGATCTTAGTTTTCTGAACGTTGAGCTTTAAGCCAACTTTTTCACTCTCCTCTTTCACCTTCATCAAGAGGCTCTTCAGTTCTTCTTCACTTTCTGCCATAAGGGTGGTGTCATCCGCATATCTGAGGTTATTGATATTTCTCCCGGCAATCTTGATTCCAGCTTGTGTTTCTTCCAGCCCAGCGTTTCTCATGATGTACTCTGCATAGAAGTTAAATAAGCAGGGTGACAATATACAGCCTTGACGGACTCCTTTTCCTATTTGGAACCAGTCTGTTGTTCCATGTCCAGTTCGAACTGTTGCTTCCTGACCTGCAGACAGGTTTCTCAAGAGACAGGTCTCTCAAGAGACAGGTCGGATGGTCTGGTATTCCCATCTCTTTCAGAATTTTCCACAGTTTATTGTGATCCACACAGTCAAAGGCTTTGGCATAGTCAATAAAGCAGAAATAGATGTTTTTCTGGAATTCTCTTGCTTTTTCGATGATCCAGTGGATATTGGCAATTTAATCTCTGGTTCCTCTGCCTTTTCTAAAACCAGCTTGAACATCTGGAAGTTCACGGTTCTCGTATTGCTGAAGCCTGGCTTGGAGAATTTTGAGCATTACTTTACTAGCATGTGAGATGAATGCAATTGTGTGGTAGTTTGAGCATTCTTTGGCATTGCCTTTCTTTGGGATTGGAACGAAAACTGACCTTTTCCAGTCCTGTGTATAGACTTTAAAATAACATAGGGGCAAAGGAAGGTAACCTTTGTTGTGGTTGTTATTGTTGTTTAGTTCCTAAGTCGTGTCCAAGTCTTTTGCTACTCCATGGGCCGTAGCCTGCCAGGCTCCTGTGTTCATGGAATTTCCCAGACAAGGAATACTGGAGTGGGTTTCCATTTTCTCCTCCAGGGGATCCTCCTGACCCAGGGATTGAACTGTGTCTCTTGCATTGGCAGGCAGGTTCTTTACCACTAAGTCACCAGGGAAGCCCAAAGATAACCTTAGCAGTGGTTATCAGGTATGCAGGGGAAGCTGAGTGGCTTTGCTCAGCCCATTCCAAAGAGGGCTCTCCCTCTGCACAGCAGCCTGGGAAAGTCTGCGGTCCCTCCAAGCCTCCTCCTTATTCCTTGGGGCTCATCACCAGTTCTGTGCCTGTGCTATTGTATTGGAGGGAAGGACTGCTGGTTCTGGCTTTTACTTGTTTTAGGTAAATGCAGTTTAGAATTCAGAGTCTCCATTATGAATTATAAATTCTAATTTTATTAAATTCTCAGCCTTCTTGACATTAAAAATTTAAATTGGTACCCACTGGCCACCACTGAACTGATTTCCAGTTATGTCCTCCATATGTAATTTTATAAATTAAAGGTAATATTGTATATAAAATATTAAAGATGTTCTTTAAGTAAAAAAATTAAATATTTTGAAAATCCATATTTTAACCAAGTGAAGCAAGAGATAATGTAGTGAAGGTATAAGCAATGAGCAGATTCTTGTGTCAGTCAAATACGTATTTTAACAGTAGACTCAAAGAATTTCAGAAATGACAGGTATATGTACTAAGAATTAGAAAAAGTAAAAGACTTCTGTCTATGCTCTTGCAGTTCTATTAAAGTAAAATTTACATACAGTAAATTGTTATAGAGTACGGTTTTACTTTTTGACATATATATACACTCACCAAATCAAGATAATGTTTTTCACCAAGAAAAGCTTCTCTGTGGTTTTTTAAAACTCTTCCCTACCCTCCTTCATCCCTTCATCCCAGTCAAGGTTTCACTTACTTTCTGTTTCTGTATATTACTTTGCTTTTTCTATGATTTTATACAAATGTAAAGATATAGTTTGTATCTTTTTTTGGTCTGACTTCATTCACCCAGCATTTTATTTTGCGATTCAGCCACATTGTTACTATTGAAAAGCAATCCTCCATGAGTCTCCCATGTTTTCTGCATGTCTTGTGAACAGGAGTCACTGACATTATTTGTATTGTCTTTTCAGGATTTTTGTATAGAGAGGAGACTGGAAAGATAGAATGTCTCACTCCAGAGCAAAAGGTAGGTTTGTATACTGTCCAATATGACAAAGATATTTGTCTTCCTATAGGGAAAAGGTTAAGAAGGCTTATTGCCTAGTATAAATATTTGCAACACTAAGTTTGAGATTCTTGTCCTGCAACATAATGTATTCCATGAGCCCGCTTCATATCTCCCTATTGAAAGTGGGGCGCAGGGAACCCATGCCACTCAGGCTACTGCTATTGTACATATGTCCTTTGTCACTGACCCAAGGCACTCTACCATCATCCATGAAATTGTGCCAGGTAAAACTGCTAAAGTAGATGGTGTTAAATCTCAGATCCTTCACAGTTCTTGATAGTTCATTTCTTTTTATTATTACAAATTCATTTTATGGATACACCTCAATTTATTAACCCATCCATTAGTTAACAGACAGTTGTTTCTAGTGTTTGGCAATTGTGAGGAAAAAAAGCTGTTATAAACATTCATGTACAGGTATTTGTGTAAACTGTACTTTCATTTCTCTTTGGTAAATACCTAAGAGTAGAATGGCTGGGACATATAAAATCATGTGAATTTTTAAGGAAACTGGTGCGTATATACATATGTTTGTGTGTGTATATATATACATACATATATATATATATATATGTATACACGTGCATGTGTGTTGTCTATGTTATGTATATATGTGTGTATATATATATATATATATATATATATATATCCACACCAAAAAATCAATATATATATATAATTGCATATATATATATATATCTCTCTCTCTCTCCAATTTTTCTGTCATGTATTTAAAAAGCTCTATTGACTTTTTAGCTAAACTTATTTTTTCTTTTCTGTTTTTTAATGATTGCCCTAAAGATTGCAATAAACTTGCTACAGTTTAAATACTAGCCATAAGAAGTTTTGGCAAGGATGTGGAATAATTGGAACACTCACATGCTTCTGGTGGGAAGAAATAAACGGTACAGCAAGTCTGGAAAAAAAAATTGGCTGTTTCTTAAAAATATAAACATAAAACTTCTATAAAATCCTTTTCACTCCTAGGTATTTACCCAAGAGAAATAAAAGTATATGTCTACATCACTTCACCAAAATGGTCATAGCAGCTTTATTTGTAATAGCCCCAAATTACTCCAAAACTCAAATGTCTATAAAGAGATGAATGCATAAGAAAATTGTGTTCTATCCTAACAAAGGAATACTATTCAGCAATGAAAAGATACAAGCTTCTTTTTCCAGTTTTACTGAGAAATAACTGACATTTAACATTGTGTGAATTTAAGATGTTCAATAGGATGATTTGATATATGTATACATTGCAAAATGATTACCACAATAAGTTTAGATAACATAGTCATACCCTCACCATAGCTACACTTTTTTTTTCTTTTTTGTAATGAGAACGTTCAAGATACACTTTGTTAACAAATTTCAAATATACAATACAGTGTTGTTAAGTATAGTCACCATTCTATACATTACATCTCCAGAAATACACTTTGACCAACTTTACTCCTTTCCCCCACTCTTCCCCCACGCTAGCAAGCACCAATCTATTCTGCTTGCAAATTTTGTTTTGTTTTTTTTTAGATTTTATCAATACATAGAAGTGGTATCTCAGAGTATTTGTCTTTTTCTGTCTATCTTATTTCACTTGGTATAATGCCCTCAAGCTTCATCCATATTCTCACAAATTGAAGAATCTCCTTCTATTTTGTTCTTGAAAAAATATTCTCTTGTATATATTTCCCACATTTTCTTTATCCATTCATGCATCAATAGTCACTTAAGTTGTCTCCATCAGTTGGCTATTATTAAAAATGCTGCAATGAATAAGGAGATACAGATATCTCTTTGAGATAGTGATTTTCCCTCCTTTGGGTATATACCCAGAAGTGGGATTACTGGATTATATAATAATTTTATTTTTCATTTTTGTAGGAACCTTCATACTGTTTTGTATAATGATGCTACAAATTTACATTCCCCAAAACAGTACACAAGTATCCCCTTTTCTCCACATCCTCACCAGCATTTGTTACCTCCTGTTTTTTGGTGATAGTTATTCTAACAGGTGTGAGGCTATATCTCACTGTTGCTTTGATTTGCATTTTCATTATAATTAGGGAGTGATGTTGAGCATCTTTTCCTGTACCTTTGGCCATTTGAATATCTTCTTTGATGATTGGTGGCTCAGTTGGCCATTTGAATATCTTCTTCAGAAATATGTCAATTCAGGTCCTTTGCCCATTTTTAAATTAGATTATTTGGGTCTTCTGGCTGTTGAGTTATATGAATTCCTTGTATATTTTGGATATTTAACCACTTATCAGACATAAATTTTGTATATTCTGTAGGTTCCCTTTTCATTTCGCTGATGGTTTACTTTGCTATGCCAAAGCTTTTTAGTTTGATACAGTCCCACCTGTTTATTTTTGATTTTGTGTCTTGTATTTTAGGTGTCATACCCAAAGATTCATTGCTTTGTTTGTGAGTTGGTTGAGCTCCACTTTGGGGCCAAGTCACTGGCAGGGCTCTCTGATTGAGAGGGTCCTCTAGCTGTATCCAACAATTGGGGATACGGTGCATCTTGAGTGGGGATCATGGTCCAGGCTCCCTTTTTAGGTGGGGCCACAGGCTACATTCTCCACAATGGAGCTGAGTCATTGACAAGGCTCCTTGCCTGGGCAAGGCCACTGGATGTGTTTAGTCATGTGGCAGAGTCCTAGGCTGGTCTTCTCCACTCCGCAGGGCCATAGCCTGGGCTCCACAGCTCAGTGCTCCGTGGAGTTTTATTCTGGAGCTGCCCAGGCCTCTCTTCAGGCTCCCTGGTTATGTGAGGCAAGAGACCATGCTCGACAGCTGGACAAGGCTACTGGCCTGAATCTCAGACCAGCCAGCACTATAGGGTTTGCCCTGCGGCCTCCCAGGTTCTCTGACCAAGCTTCTCTGACTTCAAGCCTTCGGGATGCACAGGAACTGAGACTGTGTATTTGCTTTCCTGCTGAAGCAAAGCGGTAGAATGGGCTGGTAGGGCCGTTTGACTGGAGACCAGATCAGTCAGAACTGCCAGACAAAAAAAAAAAAAAAGAACTGCCAGACAACCGTGTTCCCTGGCCAGACTGGACCACCGGCAGCACCGCGACTGCGATCTCTTCCCTGGGTCTGGCACATGGTAAGGCGGTCTGCGGATGTCTGAGTGCTAGTTGCTGCAAGCCCGGCACTCTGTCCCAGTGGTGGTGCCCTGCTGACTCCCCAAGTGATCTCTTTGAGGCAAGCGAAACCCGAATGGGCCTCCCTGAAAATGCATTCCGAAGTGTTGGGAAAGCTACTTTAGGTTCTCGTTTTCCCACTGGAGAAACTGAAAGTCAGGGGTGGGGGAGTGGAGCCCCTCCAGGCAATGCTGGGAGGGCCTGGGGTAGGGGCAACGGGGTCAGAGTGTGACGTGCCTCTTAGCTTCCAATGTAGTCCTTCTCAGTCTCTGTGATCCAGGGAGTGCTTCAGTCTTACCCCTGCTCTCTTACGTTGTCTCAGTGGCGTCTTGTCTATGGGAGATGCTGGCTGATTTCTTGTGTGCCAGGGGGCGGGGTTGGGGTGGGGGGTTCAAGGTATGTCACCACCTTGCTGACGTCTCTTTGGAGAGGATGCTGCCGCAGGTCCAGCTGGGGCATGAGTGGCAAGCTCTTGATTGTCCAGAAAGCTAGGTTGATGATGGTGGTACCTGCAAAGGCTAAAAAGAAACAAGCTCTTGATATACACAATAGCATGAATAAATTTCAGGACCATTATGCTAAGTAAAAGAGGTCCGACACAAGAGGCTATTTCCATCTGATTTCATTTATATGAAATTCTAGAAAAAGCAAAGCTTTCATGATGGAGAGCAAATCTGTGCTGCTTAGGGTTAGCAATTGGGAAAGATTATTCATTTCAAAAGGGCCCAAGGAAGCTTTCTGAGGTAATTTAAATGTTTTATAATATATTGTAATCATGTTTACACAACTGTACACAAGTACTGAGACTCAACTCATTGAACTGTAATACTTAAAATGGGTGAATAAGGTATGTAATAAATATCTTAGTAAATCTAGAAGAAGAGAGAAACAGATGAATTGAGAGAGAATAAGACAAGGGTAGCCAATTCAAGGGGAAGAAATGTACTTTCCCACTTATTTGATTTGCCAGAAGAAAACAGACAAAAAGATTAGTAAAAAAGACCTCTGCTAGGACTTCCCTGGTCCAGTGGCTTAGACTTTACACCCCCAGTTCAGAGGATTTGGGTTAGATTCCTGGTCAGGGAAGTAGAATTGAATGCTGCAACTAAAAAAGATCCTGCATGCTGCAACTAAGATCCAATGCAGCCAAATGAATAAATAAAAGTATTTTTTTTTAATTTAAAAAGAAAAAAAAATGAAAAAGGTAATTTCAGATATATTTTTTTTAAAGACCTGACCAAATTCCATATGAATTCCATATAAATTGGCAGGATCCATTTGGCATTCAGAAAGTTTAGCTGCATGAAAATCTAGTAAGCATAGCTTTTAGTTTAATAACCTCTAAGTTACAAGAAGAAATACAAATAGAGGAATGGTGTTTGAAATGAGTTGGTAAGTAGCATCTATGAAATATTACTTGGATTTTTAATAATCTTTATCAGTTGCAGTATCTTGTACATTTACATCCATACCTTTTTTTTTTTGATGAATGGAAGCTTGTAAGCTGGTTATGTTTCTCAATGTTGTTTTTATTATTTGTGCTTATGATATATAATATAAGCAGTCATCCACTATCCCATGTTCACTATTGTTATCCTCTATTGTCCTCTTTTATACTTTGGGCATTTTAGTCCTAGAATTTCTTTATTGTATTTGTGTATGATTTGAAGTGAGAACTCAATTTCATGAAAAAACGATTATCCCATCTCTATTGAAACTGTTTCCCTACTATCCTCAAAGCCACATCTGCCCTATGAACGTGGTTTGTTTCTTGGAACTTTATACTGTCCTCCTAGCTGGTTCTTCCTCAGGAATAGCTATCCTTGGCCTTTCACCATTTTCCATAAACTTTAGAATTTGACAGTTTAGCTTATCAAAATCTGAAACAAACAAAATCTTATAAGTGTTAATGGTATTAAATCTGTAGATTTATTTGGGGACAATTGGCATTGTTAAAATATTTGCATCTTACAAACCAAGAACATCATATATCTCTCTAATCTCTCATTATTATGATATATCTAATTTTTTATGTCTTTTCAGTATATTTGGACATTTAGTTGTTTTCATAGAGCTCTTAAAGACATTTATGAATGTTATTTATTTTTTATAATTTATTAATATTTTGTATATTGATATATTTGTAAATGTTACTTTTAAAATGTATTCTATTTAAAATGCAGTTACTTTTTGATAATAATCTTCTATTCAACAGTAATAGTAAATTCTCTCAGTAGTTCTAATAATTAATTTGTTTCATAGAAGGAAACTTGTATCATGTGAATATAATGAGTGATTTATGTCCTTTCTTTTTCTGTTCTAACATGTACTTTATTTGATACTCCAATATCTGAATAATTTTTTACCTTTTGACCAAGCTGTCTGGTTTTTGTTTCCCCTATTGGACCTAAAAATTAATTTGTTGTTTCTTTTCTGGTTCATGAGTTTCATCAGAGGTTCATATTCCTTAGATTTTTTTTATGTGAAGACTCTTTGAAATCTGGCTTAAAGACAGGTTTAAGGCTTCTCCAAAAAGGATCTGAATTTGCTTCTTGTTAGGTTCATGAGGGTACTATAAACTGTAAATACTTTAAGCTAAAATGTCTCCAATTATAGTTATAGTCCTGTGGGGCCCAGGAATGCAAGATTCCTGGTACCAGAGCCAGGCAGTCAAGGAGCATCCCCTGGGCGGCAGCTGCAAAAACAGGGGCACTAGATATAAAAACCTGGGCACCAGACGCGTGTAGACCATGTGGGAGACCCTGGCACTCCAGAACACAGCAGAGGGAAAGTGCGAAGACAGCACCCACTCTCTGAGGTTTCTGGAAAGGCTAATAGTCAGACTTTAGATGTGTGCTTTATGAGAACTCTAACCTCGGTCTGCAGCTGTGATGATGAGCTAATACGCTTCTTTCACAGAAAGACTGAGCTTCTTGGTCTGTTGCTTCACACCATGTCCTGGGAACGGTAGCTGTTTAACAGCTCTTCCTCTGTTGGTTACAGGTCTGTGTAACTCTTGAGTATAAGCCACACTGGCCACCATAGCCAGGCCATATAATGATGTTCTGTGCAGCCACACAAATTGGCACTCCAGACAAGGACATAATCTCTTTTCTGAAAGTTAGTGGAAAGCTGGCATGAGGCAGAGGGTAGGCACAAAGACTGTGTCCACCAACCTCCATTCTCTGATAGCAAGTCCATAGGCTCTTAGATGTGCGCCAAACCTGAAGACTGCCTCTCAGGTCAAAACTCTTGGACAAGAAACTGAAACTCAATCACAGAAAAACCCTGGGTTATGTTTCAGTCTGCACTCTATGCAATGCTGTGAGGGTAACAGGCTTCCCAGGTGGCACTAGTGGTAAAGAACCTGCCTGCTAATGCAGGTAGACTTAAGAGATGCATGTTCTATCCCTGGGTCAGGAAGATCCCCTGGAGGAGAACATGGCAACCCACTCCAGTATTCTTGCCTGGAGAATCTCATGAACAGAGGAGCCTGGCGGGCTACAGTTCACGGGGTTGTATAGCGTCGGACATGACTGAAACTACTCGGCACACCCACCTGGGGATAATAGTCTGTTAAGATATGCCTATCCCACTGTTAAAACACTATGGGACCCAGGAACACAAGCTCCCCTGGCCTTCAGAGCTAGGGAATCAAAGGGTGTTCCTTGGGTGGCAGCCACAAGAATTGGGCACCAGATGTGTGTAAAAGTTCCCTTCTGGAAGGTACTGGCACCCTGGAGCATGGCAGACAGAGGACAAAGATGGTACCTGCCCCACTGTCTCTTCTGAAAAGTGTTCTCTCCTGGACGTGTGTGTTAAGTTAGAAGCCTACTCCTCGGTCTGATACTCTATGGTGTTATAGGCTGCTTCAGCTCTGAGCCCTGGGGAAGGTGAGTCAAAGTGTGCAAGCTCTTTAAGGGCTGGTTCTCAGCTTGCTTTAGCCTATTGGGTCTCTTGAATATACACCCCGTTGGTTGTCAAAGCTAAATATTTTGTCTCATCTCTCAGGTGTAGGTCTTAAAAGTTAGGTTGCTCAATGTGGGTTTCAAACCCTTCACTTCTCAAGAAGAAGGTATACATTTGGAATTCCCTCCGAATTATGCATCACTGAGCTAGTGGTGAGTCTATGGTGAGACTGTGTCCTAGCTTCTCCTACTGCTTTGATGTATTTTTTTCTTTCTCATTTGTGCAGTGTGTAGTTATTGTTTAGCCAGCCTGTACATGTTTTTCAGAGGAAATTGTTCCATATGTGTTTTTAGTCACCATGTATCCATGAGAGATGAGCTCAGGATCTTCCTACATCCCCATCTTGAACCAGAACCCAGAAGTGCTTAATGAAATGACCATCTAAATTCTGTATTTGAGAGGTCCAGGAAAAATCATTTATAAATTTTCAAATATTATAAGATTAAGATGATTTTGAAGAGTTGGAAATTTTTATAGCAATGAACGTATCTGAGTATGTACTTGTTTCAAAGCCTATTAGCTAGGAGGATAGTCATACCTAATTAAAAAATAAATACATTTCTACTTTTTGTAAAATTGTCATTACTTTATACATGGCCGCACACTTGTAGAAGACAAAAGAGTACCAAAAGCTCTTAAGAAATAAAGATGAAAAATGAGTTTTTTTTTTTCATTAGGAGACATTTTCTATCATGACTTCATTCAATTGAGTATGAATCTAGTGTTCTCTGTATTCCTCATCCTCATAAACTATAATCTCCTAGAGGTGAAAAGTAAGCATGTAGTTCTGTCTGGCAACCTTCAAGTAGGTGAATGTCTATACATTTCTGCTTCTCATGGCATCAGTTGGGTTGATTTGACTGATGGTCTCACTACTTGCGAGGGGACCATGTTGGTATAGTCTGTAGGCTGGAAGCTCAGCTGAAGCTGTTAAAAGAGGCCTTATCTCTCCTCTGTGAGATTCTTCCCCTGGTTAGGTTGGGGTTTTCCTGGCATCTTGATCTCAGAGTAGCTGAATTTCATGCATGGTGGCACACTGTCCCCAAAGTGTAGCTGCTTCTTAAAGCTTAAGACCAGAACTTCCAGAACTAGAAAAGCACCCTATCATTCCTACCATATGGTATGGTTTAGGTAACAGGTTCCCATTTAACAGGAAGAGCAACACAGGGATATAAATGCAGGGAAATCTCATAACAGATTATCATGTACCTCAGCACACAGATGGTGCCAACTGAATATTTCTTATATAAATTAATTACAGATCACCTAAATTATCTGATTTCAATGTTTTATTACCTTGATTGTTAAGAATTTCCTGATAGTTAGCTAAAATTTCTATTGACTTAAGTGTAATTTTTCTAAGTTGAAATTACTATAGTTTTTAGTTAATAAATGGTCAACGGCATCTTCAGAAAACAGGTTTTTGCTTAAAGACAAATATTGAGTTAGGGAGTTATTTCCTTTCTATCTGAAAAACAAATTCATTTAGTTACTATGTGGGAAATAGAAAAGGTGGTTAAATACTTGGCAAAAAAGAGTTAATGACTTGTCCTTAGAAAGCAGAAGAGTTTCTTTGAATAAAACACAAGAGGCTCTGAGTGCTTTCCGGGAACCATATAAGGAAAATCCAGGGCAGAGGAACAATTTCATCCATTAATGATGTGAATGGGTCCTGAGCTGTAAATTAGGATTCCTAAATTAAAGTCCTAGTTCTGCCACAATGAAGCAGTATATCTCCAACCAGCCTTTTTGTCTCCCCCAAAGGTCTTTTTTTTCCCTTATAAAATGAGAGGGCTATACAGAAAATTTATTTAGAAACTTTTAGTTACAACACTCCAAGATTCTATTCATAAACACAAAAACTTCGTAATTAAAGCGAGTCTTGATTTCCTTCTATTTGCATAGCCTTTTATGTTCACAATATGAGGGGAAACCACACCCCGTACTGGCAAACACGTGCATCATTGAAAAATATTTTACCTCATATATGGAATAGCTCTAGTGAAGTTTCATGCTATTCTAGGTTTGAGATTTATTTCTCCAAAAAAGAAAAACATGATATTTGTATTTTATAAATATGCTTTCTTATAGATTGATATTCTTTGTTGCTATTTCATTAAAATGTTTTCATTTATATATAAAAGTTTCAAATAAGTGAATGGAGTTTTTAAATTGTCAGTTCATATTAAGATTTTGCTATATCAGAACATCCTCTGATTCCCTTATTTCTATTTATCTCACTCTAGGCCTGTTAAAATCTCCAAGCTTTATGTCTTATCAAAAACAGATATTAGATAAAACATAAATCAAGGTGGTAAATGAGTAAAACTCTAAACAGATAGTCCAGTGTTATACTGGAGATGGCATTTGTCAGCTTCTGAAAACTGATCTGTGTACATTTCCTGCCAATTTTTATTCATGAAGTCATATTGGTAGATAAAATAAGCCCTCATGGAATGTTTACACCATGAAAATTGACAAATAGTATAAACCAGGGCTCCCCTTCCTCCCTCCCTCCCTTCCTTCCTTCCTTTTTTCTTTCTTTTCTTCTTGTTTTCTTTCCCACTTTCTCTTTGCTCTTTCTTACTCCCTGCTTCTCTTCCTCTCCCACCCCCCTTTCTTTCTTTCACCTTTTGTTAAATATGTATGTTCACACCACTAAGAAAAGGCAAAGAGTCAGATTAAAGAAATAGAACAATCATAAACAATCAGAGTCAACATGTGGACTGAATCCTAAACAACTAGCTGGAGTCAGCTGAATAATCTAGTAGAAAGTAATTTTGATAGACTGTTAAGATGTGGAAAAGCCATAAACCAGGAACACTCCTGGCATGTTTGAAAAACAATAAAGATAACAATAGGGATAGGATATATGTAGCAAGGGGATAGTTCTGCTAGAAGAGATAAAAATGTAGGCAGGTATCAAATCACATAAGGCATGGTGGGGATTTTGAACTTTAAGATAAATCCAAAAAGAAATCCTTCAGTTCAGTTCAATTCAGTTCAGTCACTCAGTCATGTGCAACTCCCAGAACTGCAGCATGCCAGGCTTCCCTGTCCATCACCAACTCCCAGAGCTTGCTCAAACTGATGTCCATCAAGTCGGTGATGCCACCCAACCATCTCATCCTCTGTCATCCCCTTCTCATCCTGCCTTCAATCTTTCCCAGCATCAGGTTCATTTCCAATGAGTCAGTTCTTCACATCAGGTGGCCAGAGTATTGGAGTTTCAGCTTCAGCATCAGTCCTTCCAATGAATATTCAGAACTGATTTCCTTTAGGATGGACTGGTTGGATCTCCTCGCAGTCCAAGGGACTCTCAAGAGTCTTCTCCAACACCACAGTTCAAAAGCATCAATTCTTCAGCGCTCAGCTTTCTTTATGGTCCAACTCTCACATCCATACATGACCACTGGAAAAACTATAGCTTTGACTAGACAGACATTTGTTGGCGAAGTAATGTCTCTGCTTTTAAATATGCTGTCTAGGTTTGTCATAGCTTTTCTTCCAAGAAGCAATTCTTTTAATTTCATAGAAATTAAAAGAAAGCCTTAAAGATTTTTAAATTGAGGCATGATATGATCATATTCATTTATAGAGAACAATATGGATTCTCTGTGTCAAATGAATTGAGGTTGAAGGTGCTGAGGACAAAGTGGAAAAAGGCACACCCATCATGAAAATATTATAATGACTCGAGTGAGATATAAGGGTAGCTCAGACTAAATTGATGGTATAGATTTGAAGAAATATAGAAAGATTTGGCTATTGTTTGGAGATTTTTCTATAGGATTTGATGTGTGGAGTAAAGAAAAACTGCCAGGCATGTAACCTAAGTAAAATTAAAATTTACTATAGTGACAGATACAAGGACAGGAAGAAGTTAGAGATATAGATAGATGCTTCTGCTTTAAATGTTCTATATTTGAGATATCTATTAGGGCATGGCAACCCACTCCAGTCTTCTTGGCTGGAGAATCCCCATGAACCGAGGAGTCTGGCGGGCTAAAGTCCATGGGGTTACAAAGAGTCTGACACGACTGAGTGACTAAGCACAGCACAATGCATATATAAGGGCTTCTCAGGCGGTGCTAGTGTTAAAAGAACCCACCTGCCAATGCAGGAGACTTGTGTTTGATCCCTGGATCAGAAAGATTCCCTGATGAAGGAAACAGCAACCCACTCCAATATTCTTGCCTGGAGAATCCTATGGACAGAGGAGCCTGGAGGGCTACAGTCCATAGGGTTACAAAGAGTCGAATATGACTGAAGCAACTTAACACACACACATATATGTAAGAAGAGATGTCAAGTAGGTAGTTGAATATGTAAATACTGTAATATTTACTACTGAAAAAAATCTTCATGTAAGTGGGCCTGTGCAGTTCAAACACGTGCTGTTCAAAGTTCAGCTATATATATATATAAATATAAACAGGCTAAAATATTTTTAACAACACTATTTTTACTATATCACGAATCCCAAAAACCTCTATTTTCCTTAAATTTTGTTATATTTCTCACTTAATAACAAAATATTCCCTCTCGTATTAGTATGTTCCATATATTGTGTTTATGCATGCTCAGTCATGTCTGACTCTCTGCAACCCCATGGACTCTAGCCAGTCAGGTTCCTCTATCCTTGGAATTTTTCAGGCAAGAATGATGGAATGAGTTGCCATTTCCTACTGCAGGGGATCTTCCCGACCCAGAGAATGAACTTGTATCACTTGTGTCTCCTGCATTGGCAGATGGATTCTTTACCACCATGCCACCTGGGAAACCCATATTTCATATATATTAAATATTAAATATTTTCTACCACTTTCATCAAAGTCTTATAGATGTATAACTTACCTGGAATTTATTGTACATGAGGTAGATATGTTCCTTTACATATAATTAATTTCCCAAGAATATTTATTCTGGTGCCTTATGTTTATACTATTAGTTTCTGGATATTCTGTGTGTTCGTTTTATTTTTCAATTCTTATATGAGCTCTAAACTACTCAAATTGTTGTTTTATGGAATGTGATTTTTTCTGTGAGGTCAAGATATCACTGCTCTATCTTTCAAAATGCTCATTTTTTGTCTCATATAACCTATTCATCATCTAGATTAATTATATTTAAATATTATATAGTTATATTAATGCAAATTATATAAAATGTATAGATTAGTTTGTCTCTACTCCATAAATGTGGCTTATGTCTGCATTTATTCAGTTATTATTTTATTCTTCAATAAATTGTGGTTTGTTTGTTTGTTTGTTTTTTCTTTCTCAGCGTAGCTCCATCAGTCTTGGAATATTTTCTTATTTTCGAGAACAAGTTATTCCAGCTCACTGTCTTGTTTCTCTGCCAAGGATCTATAATCAGGCATTTCGCTGAAAAAAACCCTGGTTCCTTTCAGTGGAGAATGGTAATTAGAAACCAGCATCTGAGCATAGGTGCCCTCTCACTGGCTTACTGGGATCTCTGGGTGGAAGGAGAGAAGCTACATGGTAGAGGCAAAGATTACTGAAGCTACAGGTTCTTGGTTAAGCCCACTTCTCTCTAAGGCTAAACTGTGCATTTTAATTTAATCCTTTTTAAATTGTATCTTTGCTGTCTTTCAAATATTTTTTAATTGCTCAGTTTTGTTTTTTTTTCAGTCTGATTATGTATTTTAATCAAAAGTTTTTCCAAAATAAGTAGAAGATTCCATTTTGTCATAGTTCTAGAACATTTACATATTAAACATGCATTAACATATCAAGGCTACTTAATTTTTCCCAGATGCTAATAATTTAAGGTGCAATATTTCAAATCATTTGGCTAAGGAATCATTTCCTTTTAGAACACAAGAGCATTTTCATACCTTTATCAATAAAGATACCCACTTACCCTCTACTTTTGATACACATTACATGTTTTGGAGTTCCTTTTGATGTCCTTAAACTCTTGTGTTGTCTAATGTAAGTGACTTGCCACACTTTTAAGATTTCCTGTACATTCACTTCTCATATCTTTCCACAGTAAGCTATGATTGCCTTTTCTTTGATGTAATATTTTCCCCTGAATATTTTAACATTAACAAAACGATTAAATTGCTGTTTGTATTTCAAGGATGTAAGAACATCCTCTCTTTGAACTTAATATTTGAAAAAAGTGGCAATAGCACTTACTGAAGCCACATTTTAGAATGGCAACTAGGTTATAATTCCCAGCCTCATACTGAAGATGGTAAGGAAGGTTTTCATAGTAACCACTTTTTATGACTAAACCAATAAAGCTTAAGGTCTTAAGAAAGACCAAAGAAGGGAGGGAAGAAAAAAGACCAGGGCAGGAATGAATGTTTCCATGCTTTAATTTACCATATACTTGGAACTGAGCAGCCCTCTGGTTCCTACCTCAAGAAAATATAAACCAGGGCAAAAATACAGATGTAAGAAGAGAAAATATAAAGAACAATGTACAGTATTATTTCATTTGTGAAGGAAAACTAATTTGCTTGTATAATGAGTAAATGTCAGCAGTTAGGAAGCTTTCAAAAGTATTTTAAAATAAAAGTTTTCAAACTGATTCCATTTTTATATTTTTTAGATCTTCAAATATGCATGCTAAAATTTATAGCATGTCTGAGGCAATGTTTGGCTAAAAGATATTCTAATTTTAATATTATCTATAATAGCATAGCTCAGTGTTTAAAATATTTTAGGTGTAGAATAGCATGAAAAAATAATATTCACCAGAAGTATCAACCTTGTGAGAGAAATCTTAAAATATATTAAAATACTATTATCTTTGCATTCCTGAGACTGTTCCCTTAGGTGGTTCAGTAGCTCTATCAGAGTAGAGTGAAGTGAGAAGTGATTTTTTAAAGAAAAAAAGTAACAAGAAATATTGAGATGAGATTCAACTGCTGACATGAAAAATGGAATAATGCAGAAGGATGAAACATATGAGTCTGGCTCTTTTCGGACTTCTGGCTCTTCTAAGTCTGGAGACTGAGCTATCATTATTTTGGTAGACATTTTTAAATGTCAGAATGGGATGAATAATGTGAAAACAGGAACTTGACATAAAATAAATATCAAAGGTATAGAATAGAACAGAGCAAATATTAAAAATCCATGAAAAATTCCATTAAAAATTTGTAACTTAATAAATATTGAAAACTACATTCTACATTTCAGAAAATAGACCCCAAACAGCCAAGATAGTAGCGCATTTTGATACATCTATTTTATTTTAAGAAAAAGAAAATAAACTCTTTGGGCACCTAAGCAAAAAGACCAAGTCATGTATAATGGTAAGAAAATATAACTTTCAGCTAACATTATACCAAAAGATAAAAGCACAATTTATTTAAGAAATTCACAAAAAGAAAAAAATGTAAGCCAAGAATTTTATATCCAGTCAAACATAGCCTCAGAAATAAAGATTGTGGACTAACAGGAATAAGTAAGAACTCAGAGTAGTTCTATAAGCCCTTCATAAGGAACTTACTTGACACATGACTTAAGCAACCAATATGAGTAGTGATAAGTAGCGGCATTAGGCCAACCATCTCATCCTCTGTCATCCCCTTTTCCTTCTGCCTTCAACCTTTCCCAGCATCAGGGTCTTTGCAAATGAGTCAGTTCTTTGCATCAGGTGGTCAAAGTATTGGAGCTTCGGCTTCAGCATCAGTCTTTCCAATAAATATTCAGGGTTGATTTCCTTTAGGATGGACTGGTTAGATCTCCTTGCAGTCCAAGGGACTCTCAAGAGTCTTCTCCAACACCACAGTTCAAAAGTATCAGTTCTTGAGCACTCAGCCTTCTATATGGTCCAACTCTCACATCCATACATGACCACTGGAAAAAACACAGCTTTGACTGGAGGGACCTTTGTTGACAAAGTGATGTCTGCTTTTTATATGCTATCTAGGTTGGTCATAGCTTTTCTTTCAAGGAGTAAGCATCTTTTAATTTCACAGCGGCAGTCACCATCTGCAGTGATTTTGGAGCCCAAGAAAATAAAATCTGCCACTGTTTCCATTTTTTCCCCATCTATTTTACATGAAGTGATGGGATGGGATGCCATGATCTTGGTTTTTTGAATGTTGAGTTTTAAGCCTACTTTTTCACTCTCCACTTTCACTTTCATCAAGAGGCTCTTTAGTTCTTCTTCACTTTCTGCCTTAAGGGTGCTATCATCTGCATATCTGAGGTTATTGATATTTCTCCTGGTAATCTTTATTCCAGCGTGTGCTTCATCCAGCCCAGCATTTTGCATGATGCACTCTGCATACAAGTTAAATAAGTGTGACAATATACAGCCTTGACCTACTCCTTTCTCGATTTAGAACCAGTCTGTTGTTCCATGTCAAGTCTAACTGTTGCTTCTTGACCTGTATGCAGATTTCTCAGGAGGCAGATAAGATGGTCTAATATTCCCTTCTCTTTAAAAAGTTTCCACAATTTATTGTGATCCACACAGTCAAAGGCTTTGGCATAGTCAATGAAGCAGAAGTAGATGTTTTTCTGGAGCTCTCTTGCTTTTTCAATGATCCAATGAATGTTGGCAATTTGATCTCTGATTCCTCTACCTTTTCTATATATAACCCTTACAATAAATTCTCTTCAAATGTCTGTATGAAGAGATTTATTGTAAGGAATTGGCTCACACAATTAGAGAGATTGAGAAGTCTCATGATCTACCAGTGGCCAGCTCAAGACCTAGGAATGCCTGTGGTGTGATTCAGTCTGAGTGCAAAGGCCTCAGAAACAGGAGCGAAGATGATGAGAACGAGGAGCACCAAGGCAGAAAATGGATGTCCCTGCTCAGTAATCAGACAGAGAGGGCCAAATTCGACCTTCCTCCACCTTTTTTGCTGTACTCAGGTCTTTGATTGATTGGATGATGCCTACCCACACAGGGGATACAAACTAACTTACCAACTCCACTAATTCAAATGCTAATTTCATTCAGAAACACCCTCACAGACACACCCAGAAATAATGGTTAACCGAGTGTCTGTGATCCAGTCAAGATGAAGGTGAAGGTGAAAGTTGCTCAGTCCTGTCTGACCCTACGGACTATAGCCCCCCAGCCTCCTCTGTCCATGGGATTCTCCAGGCAAGAATACTGGAGTGGGTTGTCAATGCCTTCTCCAGGGGATCTTCCCAATCCAGGGACCGAACCCAATCCAGTCAAGCTGATATGTAAAATTATTCATCACAAATATATTTAAGAGTAAGAATACAAACTCTAGAAAGACCATATGATTACCAGAATTAGATGGTGGATGAGAAGGAAAGAAAAATAAAGAAGAGTTACTAAGTGAATTTTGTTTGTTCATAAGGAAAATGGAGAATGAGATGTTCACATAAAGGTAGACATTGGAATACTAAAAGAAACATAAAAAATAGATGACAGTGAATATCTAATTACTAAATGTGTACAGACTTAACTCACTTACTTAAAAAAAAAGTTCAAATAGACTGACAGCAAAATGCAAATTTATATTATATACAAGAAGACCACCTTCAAAAATGTTTCACAGAGGCTAAAAGTCAAAAGATGGAGAAAGAGTGATAGCAAAAACCAAGAAGAAAGCAGAGATAACAACTTGATATCAAAGTATAATTCAGACTAAAAGCTATTAAATGAGAACAAAATATATCTTTTGTTATATTTTCACAGTAAAGATAAAAGGGTTATGACTCTCTAAACACCATCTAATATACCAACAACTTTCATAAAGCAAAACCTACAGAACATGCATTATGCACACACTAGTAATAGACTTTAATTGTCTTCATCCAAGACAAGTCAAAGGCAAAAGTATTACATGAGGATCTAGACAGACCATGTTTATGTCTATATAATTTATTGAGACATATCCCAATATTAAGGAATATAATGTCTTGGCAGTTGTATATGAAACAGTCTTAAAGGTTAAAAATCATTTAAGCCATAAAGAATACCTCCACAAATATACAAACAGTTGAAGAGCAGACAGTATTCTCTGACCACAATGTATTGAATCAAAATAACAAAATTAAACTCAAACAGAAGTTTTTAATTGCATTAAATGGCCTTGATAAAATATTTAGGATAGAAGACAATAATTATGCAATTTTTATAAAAATTGGTACAAAAAATGTTTGAAATGTGTATGCATTGCTTTCTGAAATTATCTAATTATACTATACTAATTACCTTTATTAGGTATTAAAAAGAAACACCAGACTATAAAACAGTTGGAATGTATATAGAGTAACCAAATAATGAGCACCCATATCTCCAGACACCTGGTTTAAGATCTAGGCCTTTATAGGACTTTTGAATCCACCTGTGTGTGACTTTCGCCATTTCTATCTCCTTCTGTCACAATATTAACAATGTGAGTTCTGTGCATCTTACTACCACTTTCCTATCTTTGTGCTTTACTTTTTAATATTGTAAGCAATGCTTACTCCTTTTGCAGGTTTTTAAAAGTTGCTCAAATAGAATCCAACATATTTGTTGTAGTTTCTTTTCTTGAATAAAATTATTCTGAAAAAAATAAAATAGAAGGATATAGCAGTAGTATAAGTAATATATATTAGAATTTATGGAATACAGTTAAAATAGTACTCAGAGGAAATTCAAATCCAAAAAATCTCATATTACTAATATCGAAAGAATGAAAATAATACATTAAATGTCTAACCAAAATGTTAGGTAGAGGGAAAAGAGAAACCAAAAACAAAGCAGAAGAAATTCACAAAGGCAAAAGCAGGAAGTAATGAGTTAAAAGAAATAATAAATAAATTATTTAACCCTTTAAATAAGGAAAAAGAAACATTTCACCACACAACTATATTAGGAAAAATAAGAGAACAAAGAGCACAAATACATAAAGTAACAAAACAGACAAGAGAAAAGTAAAATAGCCATGAAATCAATTATCTTTTTTAATTCTGAGAGAAGTGTAGCTCTCTCCATCAATAAAATTTTAAGTCTACATGAAATGGATAATTTTCTAGGAAAAAAATTACTTAAACTGATCTTACTAGTGATAGAGAATCTATTTTCCTAAACAAAATAAAGCTATAAAAAAATCTATTTGTACAAGAAGCAGTAGAAAATTAAAGGCTTATAGTGGAATTTTCCCAATCAATAAAGACTAGATAATCCCAATACTATGAAAAATTTCCCCAGACCAAAAGAAGAAAAAAAAAAATGAAAGCTTTCAAATTATTTTTAAACAAATACCAAAATCTGATAAAAACTGTACAAAAAAGAAATAAAAAATCATTCTCACATGTGAACACTGATGCGAAAAAAATCCTGAATAAATATTCAAAATGTAACAGTATATAATATTAAAATAGGAGTGTAAGCACCCTTCAATATTGTGTTGTTCATTAAAGTTATTGCTCATATTAATAGATCTAAGAACAGATGCCTTGAAAATATCTCCCAAGATGTTGAAGATATATTTGACATATAAAAATGATATTCTATTCTTGATGAAAAACCATCACTAAATGAGGCATTAGAACACATATCTTGAACATGATAAAATAACTCTTAGTCTGCAGATCAGCATCTTAAATAACAATAAAACACTGGAGGCAATTTAATCAGAAACAAAACATAAACAACTGCTATTGTCATTATTATTATTGATAAAAATTGGATTAATAACATTATCTTATCAATAGCTAAAATAAGAGAAAACTAGTAGAGGCATAGGAATATGAAAAGACCTAAAACTACTTGCAGATAGTGCACGTAAAAAAGCCAAGAAAATCAAAAGAAATATTACATAAACAATAAAACTATTTAGTGCTGCTGTCCATGGGGTTTCAAAGAGTCGGACTGAGCAACTGAACTGAACTGAACCGAATACTATTTAGTAAGCTAGCATGTAAAACTGACATACCAAAATAATTACCTTCTTATATGTGAATGATAAACAATTAGGAGATATAATAGATGAGAAGAACTTATTCAAAACAGATTTTTCAAAAATATTTATGATGAAAAGTAGCAAAATATAAAAATCTAAATGGGGATAACTTGAAACATTTCTGAAAAACACTATAGTAGGCTTGAACAAGCTGAACAATCATGTTCTTGGGGAAGAACATTCAACATTATAAGTGTTCAGTTCTCCCTTAGTTGATATTTAAACTTAACATGATCTTAATAAAAATGCCACCCACCAGTTTTAGTACAGGAAATACCATTTGTATTTACCCCTGTTATACCCAAACTTAATTTTTCCATTTCTCTTATACTCTAATACATTCATCATGTTCTAAAATTTTAATTCCAAAATGTACCTCAATTCCATCACTGCTTTCCTTCTCTAATGCCAACCTACAAATCTAAAGCATCATATTATGTTTGGATTTTGTGACAGTATCCTGAGTGGCTCTCCTGTGTCTTTTCTTGGTTTCTTCAATCCCTTTTCCACACAGCAGCAAGAGTAACATTTTTAGAAATGTAAATCACATTTTCTTTCACTTTATGCCTTCAAAGGACTTGTCATTGCAGTTATAACCAAATATCTGATCTTTCCCTAGCTTTCATCTTTATCTCACAATGTCTCCCTTTTTAAAATATGTTGTTCCTCCTCTGTGACAGGCTCTCACCTATTCCATGGTTCGTTTTACTTCCTTGTGTCTGCTGAAAGCTCCTCTTCCCTTGGCTATCGCCTAGCTGCTCTCTTTCCCTCAAAGACGTCTTTCTGACTATCCCATGTCCAACCTTTCCCCTTCCACTTATATGTCTACCCCACTATCCCATTTATTTTTCTCATGGCACTTATGAATCTAGATTTATCTGTTCATTCACTGTTTATTTTAGTATATACATTTCTTAATGGCTCGGAATATTTGTCTTGTTCATACCTGTTTCTTCAGCTTTAAAACAGTTTCATCCATAGTAGATACTCATTAACGTGTTTATTGAAATGAAATTTCTTTGTCGTCTTCAGCTAGTTCTTAGATTTGTGGGAAGCCTAAACTTGCATTGAATAGCTATTGAATTCAGGTTTTCTGAAGCAATTTGGTGCAGATATCAGGAATGTTGCATTAAAGGGGAAAAATTCTGAATACTTCAAGATGGTGTATGCATGTCATTCTCTGGGTCATGATTCCTGTCTATAGATATCATTGGTCATAAGACAGAAAAAAGAAAATACAATAGAAATACCACCACCACAGAACTAAACAAATCAAGTTTTTGTCTAGTGGCATCAATACACAAAGAAGTACAATATTGTGAAAAAAAGTCTTGAAAAGAGGAATTGTATAAGGAAAAGTGTAGTTATTGGCTAAAATAAAAGGATAATTTGTGGATTTTAATTAAAAATGACAATCTCCACATCCGTCTAAAATAACTTTAATAATAACTAAGTATAAATAGTAAATAAAATAAAACACCCTTACATTAAAGGAAATTCCTGTTTCTTTGAAGCATCAGGAAAATGTGATTTAACTTGGCATGATCAATAAGGAGCACTCTCCACTCACAAATGTACATGCGCAGATCTAAGAAATGGCTGAAACACAGCTTCTGAGTCTGCCAACCTCGTTCTCACATTGCTGAGTTCAGAGCCTCAGTAGCAGAGGACAAGAAAGGAAGATGTTACCCCTCTGGTCATTCTCATTTGGCAGAAAGAAAATTATTTCTCAGAAGCTTCTCTCAACTGTTATTTTCTTTTATCTCCTAGATCCAAATTGGCTTACATGTCCTTAAAGAATGCCATGTATCCATTCATTAAGCCTAGTTTCCTGGCTAAGTCATTGGTCTTAAACTAATGAAGCCCCCACTCTAAGAGCCCAGGATGGAGGCAATTTCACCTCATACACAAAAGCTGCATGGATGAGGTCTGAGTAATTAGGCATTTTGGGGAGGAAAAATCGATGCTGATTTGGGAACCAACATTTTTCTCTGAAGTCTGTATTAATAAAAATCCAACATCTGATTTCCAATGTCATAATCTCTTTCCACACATCCCATTGCTAGTCCACTGAGGTTCATGTTTGTTTGATATTTCATAACTATCTCATCCATTCTAGTGAGGCTTCCTGTTAAAATACTCCCAAGTGTTCTATGAAAATTCATGCAAGACTAACTCATAACAAAGTCATATAAATGAAAGCTTTGAAACCTATTGCTCTTTCATAAGGATGGATGATCAGAAACTATTTGAGAAGTGAGCATTCAGTCACAATGGCTGAAAGAATAAAGACTATAAAGCAGGAATGGCAACTGTCCAGAGTTTATTCCAGCCCCAATTGTTTCCTGAGTATTTTGCCATATCTGTTTGCAAAGCAGTAACTGGCATTGTTTAGAGGAGACAAATCATTTGCCATCCTCTAAGCAGCTTTAAAATGACAAAAGAAATTTCCTGCAAGACCTTGTTTTTCTCTAAGTTTATTTCTTACTGAAACTAAATGTCTATTCATATTTTTTAGTCATATAGGTCTTCAAACAATGCCCAATCACTGACTTCTGAAATACTATCATAAAACACCACCAAGTTTTTCTAAATACTTGAAGTTATTCATGACATTTATCTCCAAATGATAATTGTATCTTCAGTTTCCTAGCATGTCATATATCTTTTAAAGCCATAATGCTTAGTGCTTCTATATAAATAATTGACCCTGCAGGGAAATTAGCCAATTGAATATGGCAAGGTTTGGTGTTTTTCAAGCTTTAAAATAGCCACTGTATTAAGACTAAAAACAAACGAACAAACAACAACCATGATTCAGGACAATATTAAACACTTCCTGGGTAACTGTTACCTGTTAAGTATAATATAAGGAATTTATAGAATATAAATATAGGAGGTTATTCACCTACAATCTTATATCACAGCATATGGATAAAACACATTGTCTCAATGAAAGGATTGAGTAAAGTTTATTTTGTTTGTCTTTTTTGTAAGGAAAGTGTTTTTACATTGAGCTAGTTCCTATGTATGGGACTTACCCTATAAAATACAGCATCAGTAAGGAGATAACCCTGATATATTTTTGAGTGGTGTCTGATTTTTTTTTTAAATGAACTTGTATACTTGTATAAATAAAATTAAAATGTGAGGAAACTCCATAAATTAATAATAAATGTGATGAGTAATGAATAAATGCTATGAAAATATGAAAAAATAACTACTAATAGCTTTGGTTGTTAAGTACAAGAGGTAATATTTGAGTTGGGTTTTACAGGATGAATAGGAAGTTACCAAGCATGAAGCAGAAATCTGGAGTTGGGGAAGACTGTATGCATGTTGGTTATTGATATAACTAAAAATCTCTTGTGTGAAAGATAAAAAAACTTAGAGTTAATTAGTAGAACTAGAATGTGTGAAGTCAGTGAATTCAAGGGAAAACATCTCCAAGACATTACAAAAAAGCAGATAAAACACACCAAACTCAATTTGACCCAATGGAAAAAAGAATATGTTAGGCCAACCAATCACACCTTGAGGAAGCTCAAAAGAGGAATTTGGAAGGAGAGAAAACAGTAAATAGCAGAGTAAATCATTAGCAGGATGGATTGTGGGCTTGGATGAAAATGTAATATTGTGCTTCAAGGTATCCAGAAACACTTAGGGTTCTGCAAGCCTATTGTTATGTAAGAGAACACAAGGTTCCAAGATGACTGTTTTAGAGGGAAGATGAAAAAATAGAGAACAAGCATGTTTTGACCTTACCCATGAAATAATGCTATAGAAAAATTATTCAGAGTCTAGTTTGGATTTTTCCTTTGAAAATTTTTCCTTTTCTGAACTCTAGAGTACAAAAAATTTTTCTACCATTTAAAAAAAATAAATTTTGCTTTCATAAAATTCAACCACAGAGAAGCATGACTAATAGTAGACTTGAGTGTTAATTTATATATCAATAGACTTAGCAATTATTTTAGAAAATAAGAATATAGTTCTTCTTTGTAAGAAAACCTGCTGTATATTAAAACACCAAAAAACATGGCAAAATTATAATTATGATTTTTTTCAAGCTTATAAAGGTTTGTAATAGGCTTATGGCACATAATCTGTTTCTAATCATTTTTTCTTAAAAAGCAATATGCCTGAATTCATGCATCCACAATCTTTTCATAAAATTACAAACAAAATATTACTTTAAAAACCTAGGAAGGTATGAATAACTTGTTGACATATTACAGTTAGAAGTGTACCTCACTGTTTATATCCTTGATGTTAAACTAGTCATTACCTATCCTTTATAGGTTAGGAACTTTTGTGCCTGCAGGAGAAGTTCACTGAATAAGATTCAGTTAATTATTGAAACATATATGAGTAAATAGCAAAATGTAGCATATACCAAATTGCAGAATAAATGTGCCACCTCAAGTCTTTGGTGATATTTATTATTTTTCATTTATCAAGATACTTGATATTTTATTAAATTAATAAATAATTTTTCAACAATCACCTATATATTAGCTGTTCTGTAGCCATTTATGGCATGTTGATCCAAATCACCTAACCAACATATAATGTTGAACAATACATCTTTGCCTATTACATGCCTCCCTAGGAATCAGTTCAGTTCAGTTCAGTAGCTCAGTCATGTCCAACTCTTTACGACCCCATGGACCACAGGACGCCAGGCCTCCCTATCCATCACCAACTCCCGGAGCTTACTCAAACTCATGTCCATTGAGTCGGTGATGCCATCCAACCATCTCATCTTCTGTCGTTCCCTTCTCCTCCCACCTTCAATCTTTCCCAGCATCAGGTCTTTTCAAATGAGTCAGTTCTTCCCATCAGGTGGCCAGAGTATTGGAGTTTCAGCTTCAGCATCAGTCCTTCCAATGAACATTCAAGACTAAATTCTTTTAGGATGAACTGGTTGGATCTCCTTGCTGTCCAAGGGACTCTCTCCTTGCTGTCCAAGGAACTCTCAAGAGTCTTCTCCAGTACCACAGTTCAAAAGCTCAGTTCTTCGGCACTCAGCTTTCTTCATAGTCCAACTCTCACATCCATACATGACTACTGGAAAAACCGTAACTTTGACTAGATGGACATTTGTTGGCAAAGTAATGTCTCTGCTTTTTAATATGCTGTCTAGCTTGGTCATAACTTTCTTCCAAGGAGTAAGCATCTTTTAAATTCACTTAGTAGATTTCATGAATCTACTAAAAATAAAACAATGACATGGTGATGATCTGCTTTGTTAACGTCTTAAAGCCCTTCCAATGTGTTTTGATATTCAAATACCTGAAAACTACTGCAGAATTAAACATTTAAGTGAAATGATATTCTTCTATAGAAAAAGTAATCCAGATATTATAATTATTCTTCCTTTATATGGAAACTCCTCTAACACATTTATAACATATCAGATACAAAATATTTCATATATATATGTTTTTGTATAAAATTAGAAAGAAATTTCTTTCATTCTCCTCTGACCTCACTCCAAATTAGCTCATTTCACTTTGGAAAACACCTTTAATTCCAACATACATTGTATTTTTCTTTCTTAAATTTAAATAGCAATGTTAAATACATTTTTATGCACTGTCTCAGGATTTTGAGTTTGGAAGAAATGAACATCAGGTATCTCACAGAGGGTGTCCTTAATAGTTTCTGTAGTCTGGGAATTTTAATTAAAGTGGAAAGAGTTTGGAAGCATAATCATGCCTGTGCACCATTCTTCATTCAACCAATAGGACCCTGACACATAGTTTTAGATGGCTTAGTTCAGTTTAGAACCAGTAGTTTGTCATGAAGGAGGCAACCTACTTCACTATTTCCCCTGGAGGGGAGGCATGGCAACCCACTCCAGTATTCTTGCCTGGAGAATCCCATGGACAGAGGAGCCTGGGGGCTACGATTCATAGGGTCACCAAGAGTCAGACACAACTGAAGTGACTTAGCACAAATGCACACATGCGTAGTCTGCCATGATGTTTGCCATTAAAGGAAATGTGGTAGAACCATAATTTAGCGAATGTGTGCTAAGTCACTTTAGTAGTGTCTGACTCTTTGTGACCCTATGGACTGTAGTACACCAGACTTCTCTGTCCATTGGATTCTCCAGGCAAGAATACTGGAGTGGGTTGCTGTTTCCTCCTCCAGGGAATCTTCCTGGCCCAGGGATCAAACCTGTGTCTCTGCATTGCAGGCAGATTCTTTAACAATTGAACCATGGAGTTCCCTGTTAATATATGTTAATAATTTAAATTTGATTTAGTATTCAATACTGTATTTCCTAGAACTAACAGAAGCATTGAAAAAAATTAGAAAATTTCAACATAGTAACCCCACTCTATACTTTGAATCTACCTGAATTTTTTAACCTAATTTTTATTTTATATTAGAATGTAGTTAATTTACAATATTGTCCTAGTTTCAGGTATACAGCAAAATGATTCAGTTGTACCTGTACATATATCCATTCTTTTCCAGATTCTTTTCCCACACAGATTATTACAAAATACTGAGTATAGAGTTCCCTGCGCTATACAGTTAAAGTCCTTGTTGATTATCTGTTTTATATAGAGTAGTGTATACATGTTAATCCAAACCTCCTAATTTACCTCTCACTCTCCCATTCCCCTTTGGTAACCATAAATTTGTTTTCTAAATCTGTGAGTCTGTTTCTGTTTTGTAAATAAGTTCATTTGTATCATCTTTTTAGATTCCCCATATAAATATCATGTGATATTTGTCTTTCTCAGTCTGACTTACTTCACTTACTATGATCATCACTAGGTTCATCCATGTTGCCACAAATGCCATTATTTCAATCTTTTTTTATGACTGAGTAATATTCCACTGTGTATATAGGTACCACATCTTTATCCATTCCTCTGTTGATCAACATTTAGGTTGCCTGCATGTCTTGGCTATTGTAAATAGTGCTACGATGAATATTGGGGTACATGTTCCTTTCAAAATATGGTTTTCTCCAGTTATATGCCAAGCAATGGGCAAATGGTAGTTCTATTTTTAGTTTTTTAAGGAACCTCCATGCTGTTCTCCATACTGACTATACCAGTTTACCTTCACACCAACAGTGTAGGAGGGTTCCCTTTTCTTGACACCCTCTCCAGAATTTATTGTTTGTAGACAAGAAACCAGCAATCATTTATCCCAAATTACAAGGTAATAGGCCATGGAGAAAGGAATGGCAACTCACTCCAGTATTCTTGCCTGGAGAACCTCATGGACAGAGGAGCCTTGTGGGCTACAGTCCATGGAGTCTCAAAGAGTTGGACACAGACCGAGTGACTAAGCATACAAGGTCATAAGAAACAGATGCAGTTTAGTTGTGTACCTAAGCCAAATTCAAGACGATAGCCTATCAGAGAATGTTAAAATGAAAAAGAATATTAAAGATTCAATATCGTTTCAACTTCCAGAGTGTTTGTGTGGCAGAATAGAGAAGCAAGGCTAAGATGGCAACCAATTCTGCAGCTGTGAATGACAGTCATATCAGTTCAGTTCAGGCATTCAGTAATGTCCAACTCTTTGCAACCTCATGGATGCAACACACCAGGCCTCCCTGTCCATCACCAACTCCTGGAGTTTACTCAAACTCATGTCCATTGAGTCAGTGATGCCATCCAGCCATCTCATCCTCTGTCGTCCTCTTCTCCTCCCACCTTCAATCGTTCCCAGCATCAGGATCTTTTCCAATGAGTCAGCTCTTCACATCAGGTGGCCAAAGGATTGGAGTTTCAGCTTCACCATCAGTCCTTCCAATGAATACTCAGGACGGATTTCCTTTAGGATTGACAAGCTGGATCTCCTTGCAGTCCAAGGGACTCTCAAGAGTCTTCTCCAACACCACAGTTCCAAAGCATCAATTCTTCAGTCCTCCGTTTTCTATATAGTCCAACTCTCACATCCATACATGACCACTGGAAAAAACATAGCCTTGACAAGACGGACCTGTGTTGGCAAAGTAATGTCTCTGCTTTTTAATATGTTGTCTAATTTGGTCATAATTTTCCTTCCAAGGAGTAAGCTTCTTTTAATTTTATGGCTGAGGTCACCATCTGCAGTGATTTTGGAGTCCCCAAAATAAAGTCTGCTACTGTTTCCACTGTTTTTCTCATCTATTTGCAATGAAGTGATAGGACTGGATACCATGATCTTTGTTTTCTGAATGTTGAGCTTCAAGCCAAGTTTTTCACTCTCCTCTTTCACTTTCATCAAGAGGCTTTTTAGTTCTTCTGCACTTTCTGCCATAAGGGTGCTGTCATCTGCATATCAGAGGTTATTGATATTTCTCCAAGCAATCTTGATTCCAGCTTGTGTTTCCTCCAGCCCAGCATTTCTCATGATGTACTGTGCATGTAAGTTAAATAAGCAGGGTGACAATATACAGGCTTGACGGACACCTTTTCCTATTTGGAACCAGTCTGTTGTTCCATGTCCAGTTCTAACTGTGGCTTCCTGACCTGCATACAGGTTTCTCAAGTGGCAGGAAAGGTGATCTGGTATTTCCATCTCTTTCAGAGTTTTCTAGAGTTTATTGTGATCCACACAGTCAAAGGCTTTGGCATAGTCAATAAAGCAGAAATAGATGTTTCTCTAGAACTCTCTTGCTTTTTCTATGATCCATTGGATGTTGGCAATTTGACCTCTGATTCCTTTGCCTTTTCTAAAACCAGCTTGAACATCTGGAAGTTCACGGTTCAAGTATTCCTCTAGCCTGGCTTGGAGAATTTTGAGCTACTTTACTAAGCTCATGAGATGAGTGCAATTGTGTGGTAGTTTGAGCATTCTTTGGCATTGCCTTTCTTTGGGATTGAAATAAAAACTGACCTTTTCCAGTCCTGTGGCCACTGCTGAGTTTTCCAAATTTGCTGGCATATTGAGTGCAGCACTTTCCCAGCATCATCTTTTAGGATTTGAAATAGCTCAACTGGAATTCCATCACATCCACTGGCTTTATTCGTAAGGCCCACTTGACTCCACATTCCAGGATGTCTAGCTCTAGGCGAGTGATCACACCATCATGATTATCTGGGTCGTGAAGATCTTTTTTGTACAGTTCTTCTGTGTATTCTTGCAACCTCTTCTTAATATCTTCTGCTTCTGTTAGGTCCATACCATTTCTGTCCTTTATTGAGCCCATCTTTGCATGAACTGTTCCCTTGGTATCTCTAATTTTCTTGAAGAGATCTCTAGTCTTTCCCATTCTATTGTTTTCCTCTATTCTTTGCATTGATCACTGAGGAAGGCTTTCTTATCTCTCCTTACTATTCTTTTGAACTCTGCATTCAAATGGGTATATCTTTCCTCTTCTCCTTTGCTTTTTGCTTCTCTTCTTTTCACAGCTATTTGTAAGGCCTCCTCAGGCAGCCATTTTTCTTTTTTGCATTTCTTTTTCTTGGGGATGTTCTTGCTCCCTGTCTCCTATACTATGTCACAAACCTACCTCCATAGTTCATCAGGCACTATCAGATTTTGTCCCTTAAATCTATTTCTTACTTCCACTGTATAATTGTTAGGGATTTGATTTAGGTCATACCTGAATAGTCTAGTGATTTTCCCTACTTTCTTTAATTTAAGCCCAAATTTGGCAATGAGGAGTTCATGATCTGAGCCACAGTCAGCTCCCGGTCTTGTTTTTGCTGACTCTATAGAGCTTCTCCATCTTTGGCTGCAAAGAATATAATCAATCTGATTTCAGTGTTGACCATCTGGTGATGTCCATGTGTAGAGTCTTCTCTTGTGTTGTTGAAAGATGGTGTGTGCTATGACCAGTGCGTTCTCTTGGCAAAACTCTATTAGCCTTTGCCCTGCTTCATTCTGCACTCCAAGGCCAAATTTGCCTGTTACTCCAGGTGTTTCTTGACTTCCTACTTTTGCATTCCAGTCCGCTATAATGAAGAGGACATCTCTTTTAGGTCTTAGTCCTAGAAGGTCTTGTAGTTCTTCATAGAACTGTTCAACTTTAGCTTCTTCAGCATTACTGGTCAGGGCATAGACTTGGATTACTGTGATATTGAATGGTTTGCCTTGGAAATGAACAGAGATCATTCTGTAGTTGTTGAGCTTGCATCCAAGTACTGCATTTCAGACTCTTGTTGACTATGATGACTACTGCATTTCTTCTAAGGGATTCTTGCCCACAGTATTAGATATAATGGTCATCTAAGTTAAATTCACCCATTCCAGTCCATTTTAGTTCCTTGATTCCTAAAATGTTGACATTCACTCTTGCCATCTCCTGTTTGACCACATCCAATTTACCTTGATTCATGGACCTAACATTCCAGGTTCCTATGCAATATTGCTCTTTACAGCATTGGCTCTTGCTTCCATCACCAGTCACATCCACAACTGGGCGTGGTTTTTGCTTTGGCTCCATCTCTTCATTCTTTCTGGAGTTGTTTCTCCACTGATCTCCAGTAGCATACTGGGTACCTACTGACCTGGGGATTTCATCTTTCAGTGTTCTGTCTTTTTGCCTTTTCATACTGTTCATGGGGTTCTCAAGGCAAGAATATTGAAGTGGTTTGCCATGCCCTTCTCCAGTGGACCACATTTTGTCAGACTCTCCACCATGACCCATAATATGGGTAGGAACAAACCTTAAAACAAAACACATATACATACAAGCACATCACACAAGATTCAATGTACCTGCTCACCTCAAAGGAAAGTAATAGAAATCTCTAAGTGAAGAGACTCTTTCAAGGGCAGAGTACCCAGTAGAGGTAAGAAGATAATGATCAGAAAACTATGTCTAAATCCAAGCCTCATGCTGATTCTGCAAAGTCCTCAACCTGTCTCCAGCACTAAACTTCAATTACTAGCTGGTGCAGAATGAATCCCCCCATTTGAAAGTAGATTAATAATTAACATGAAACTAACATGCAACAATTGCTGGTTCCCTACCAGCATCCATTTCCCTATTTCCAAATGCTACCCTGCATTTTTCCTAAGTAACCTTAGCCTATGCATCTCCCATATTAGTGGAAGTCTGTATTACCTTATCAGTGATAGGTTCAGTGAATCTGTCATATGTAGCTATCACCTTCTCCTACAAACACCAGTGAGTTCAGCAATGGGCATGTGACACAATTTGAATCAATGATATGCAAAGAGAAGTTTGGTAGGAATATTGGAGGAATTATTATCTTTCTCCTGAAGGACTGCTGCTAAAAGAGAAAAGAGCTGTTTCTCTTCCTCTGGACATTATAATTTTATATAGATGTGAAGCCTGGAACTCTTATAGCCATTTCCAGGCACAAGGATAGAGGGTGATAAATGGAAAAATTGTGATTTTACTAATACTGAAGCATGTTCCACATCTGCCTTTCTACTTATATCAGCAATTTCTAGTGGATAATATTTCGGGAAATACAGCCTTGATGATTATAGCCTCTTTTGACAGTAATAATTAATAATGAATTCCAGCCAAAAAGAAAGGAAGGAAGAAAGAAAAGAAAAACCATTGAATAAGAATTTAATTCTTTAAAGTATGGACGTAGAACAAAATAGTAGAAAGGCAAACAGTAAGAATAAGAATGTTACAGGAAGACAAAAGAAGCATTCAAGTGACTTCCCTTAAGACTTCACCTTCCAATGCAGGGATTGTGGGTTCGATCCCTGGTTGTGGAGCTAGGATCCCATAAGGCTTGCAGCCAAAAAACCAAAGCAAAGAACTGAAGCAACATTGTAGCAAACTAATTAAAGAGTTTTAAAAAATAGAAGCATTCAAAAATTCTAATAAAAATATGAAAACAGACCACAGATCAAGTATATCTGTCATTACAATCAAGGAATAAACATTGAATCAAATAGCAAAAACAAATTTTACACACTGAAAAGTAATAATTTACCTTTTCTTCAAGCATGCAGGCATATTAACAGAAATTGACCACATTTTAAGGTCAGGTAGGAAGGCAGGTCATTTAAGGCAGGAAGGAAATCTTAACTAATTTCAAAAAGTTGACATGTCATTTGTGGTTATAATAAGCTAAAACTAGAAATTAAAATAAAAAATACAAGTACTAAAACACTCAGACTTCCCTGGCAATCCTAAAACTCCCTGATTAAATCCAGTGCTCTGTGACAACCTAGAAGGGTGGGATAGGGTGGGAAGTGATATGTCCCCTCCCTCTTGAAATTCAAGAGGGAGGGGACATACATATACCTATGGCTGATTCATGTTAATATATGGCAGAAACCAACATAGTATTGTAAAACAATTCTCCTCCAATTGAAACAAAAAAAGAACTCCCTGCTTCCCCTGCAGAGGGCACAGGTTCGATTCCTCATCGGGGAACTAAGATTCCACGTGCTGCTCAGAGAAGCCAAAGAATAAATAAAAATAAAAAAGCAATTATATGCTTTGAAAGCATGAATTATATATTATACGGATTACATCTCAATAAAGTTTATTTTAAACTCAGTATTAAATGAGCAAACTGAAAATAAAGATGTTTCAAATAGAAACAAAAGGCATAATAAAAATAATTATAAGGAATATACTGTATATTAGAACTTGTGGCATATACTTTAAAAGGCTCATAAGAAAATCTGGAGACCTAGTTGCTGCATTACTAACAAAGAATATGAAAATAATTGATTTGAATATTTAATAGAAGGAGTTAGAAAATTATTCTAAGGAAAAGTATCAGAAGGATTTAACAGTGACAAGGAATTGAGAATTAGAAAAAAGGAAATTAGTAGAACCAATAAACAATAATAAAACCTTTTATTAAGTAAACTAATGAAATAAATTAACCTCTAAGTAATGTAATAATGTAATATTTTAAAAATCATATATAGAGGCACAAATAAACACTAAGGAAATAACCATATATATAATATTTAAAATAATAAGAATACTTTGGTCCTGTTACAAAAACTCTACAAAAGAACTGAAGAACTGTAGGAAATTGATTATTTTTTAGGAAACCAAAATGACCAAAATTCACCCTTAAGATGTTAAAAACTTCAAATAGACCAAGGGCTATTGAATGAATCACACATTAACTCCCCCAAAATGGACTAGGTAGGTAAATTGTACTAGATAGGTAAATTACATTGATCCTTCAGAAAACAGATTTTGCAAAGTTATTTAAATTGTCCCAAAGAGGGAAGAGAAAAAGTTCATTACTATCGTAGGAAAAGAAATTAATATACAAAAATACCTTATAGTAAAAATATGTTTTCTGAAATAAGTTGTTTAATATAGAATTATTTCTTAAAATTTTGATAGAATTTATCACTAAAGGACTCTGTTTTTACTTCAATTTCTTAAATCGTATTAATCTTTTACATTTTCCATTTCCACGTGGAACATATTTGGCACTTTTTAATCTTTCCAGTATTTCTCCATTTTCTTTCTAGTATTTTAACATTTCACTCAGTTTTTCAGACATATTACTTGGTTCATAATGCTTCCTTTAAAAATAAATGTCTGTTTCAACAAGTTATATATGTTTTAAGTGAGGATTTCTTTCACAGTAAAAAATACTAGCTTTAGGGGCTACTGCTTCCAGTAAGTTATTAAAATATTTCCCAGCAAAAATTGTGATAAAATGCTAAATAAATTATAAATAATCCATTTTAAAATATTTCTGAGTCTGTAATAAAAGAAGAACAAAGCCATATGAATGTGTAAAGTAAGTCTTTGCAAAGTATTCTTGCAAAAATTTATAGGGTAACACTGAAAGAACAGAAATAGATTATGTAGCTTGCAAAGTATTGTGTGCTCATTTGCTCAGTAGTGTCCAACTCTGCCACCCCTTGAACTGTAGCCTGCCAGGCTCCTGTGAAAAAACAAATAAAGGAAAAAATGGTCAATCCAAAAGAAAACAAGAGAAAAAGAAAGAAAATAACAAAAGGAGGGAAAAGGAGAAACACTAACATATTAAGTATGAACTGAATGACGAGTAGTCATTATTAGTATAAATGGACTAAGAAAGAAAGTTAAGTCGCTCAATCGTGTCCGACTGTTTGCGACCCCATGGACTGTAGCCCACCAGTCTCCTCCGTCCATGGAATTTTCCAGGCAAGAGTACTGGAGTGGATTGCCATTTCCTTCTCCAGGGGATCTTCCTGACCCAGGATTGAACCTGGTCTCTCGCATTGCAGGCAGACGCTTTACCATCTGAGACACCAGGGAAGCACCTAAATGGACTAAGCACTAGTTAATAGTTGAAAATTGTATTAAGGATTTTAAGAACAACACCCATATACTTGCAGTGCATGCCTGGTGCTAAGTTGCTTCAGTCTTGTCCGACTCTTTGCAACCCCATGGACTGTATGTAGCTCGCCAGGCTCCTCTGCCCGTGGGATTCTTCAGGCAAGAATACTGGAGTGGATAGTTGTGCTCTCCTCCTTCCTGACCTAGGGACAGAACCTGCAGTCTCACATTTCCTGCATTGTCAAACGGATTCTTTACCACCAGAGCCACCTGGGAAGCCCAATGAAAGTGAAAGTGTTAGATGCTCAGTCGTGTCCCACTCTTCGTGACCCCATGGACTGTAGACCACCAAGTTTCTCGTCCATGGTATTCTCCAGGCAAGAATACTGGAGTGGGTTGCCATTGCCTTCTCCACTGAAGCCCGATAGACATGATTAAAACAAAAAGAAGAAATGTTGACACCAAAATGTTGTAAAAAAGAAAATACATACTACAGAAAATCCTAGGCTCCACTTTTATTAGATGAAGTTGTTCTGAGACTTAAATTATTATGACAGAACAAAAGAAAGGGTAACTACCTAGTACTACAAGGTAAGAAACTGTAATATTTTATGTATGATAAAATGATTTCAAAGTACTTTAAAAATACTACAAGGAAAAACTGAGACGTTCATAGTAGCATATTTTAATAAACTTTTAAGAAACAGATGGCTAAATCTGCTTTTAGAAATATCAGCAAAAATAGAACATATTTAAACAGTTAAATTTTATTTAATGGCTACATATCAATTATGCAGAAGAGCTGAAAAATATGCATCAGGGACATATATAATTATATGTTTTTAATGTGATTGAAAAAAATTTTTTAATCTAAAATCTAACTTAAGAAGTTAGAAAAAGAACAGCAGAACTAGCCTAAAAGAAGTAGAAAGAAGGAAATAAAAAAGATAAATATAGGGGCACTTCCCAGATGGCCCAGTGGTTAAGACTCTGTGCTTCTGATGCAGGGAGCAGGGAACTAAGATCCAACATGCTGCACAATGCAACCTATATATATATATATATATGGTAATTCTGAAAAGATAAAAATAAGCAAAAATGCTAATAGGTGAGACTTCAAAATGACTAATGAATTTAATAAATATCTCAAAACAGATTAGGAAAAGAGATAAACTATATATTAATACTGAATAAGTGGAATAATACATTAGTAGTATAAGTAAATAAATTAGAGAAACAATAAGAAAGCAGTGGATCAGAAATACATTATAGGTAAGCTATATCAAATATTTAAGAAATGATTAATTACAGCCTTATACAAACTCAGAGAATTGAAGAATTATCTCTAAATGGTTTTATGAAGTGTGATAGATTAAATTCTAAAATAGCTTCCCAAATATCCCAGGCTCTAATCTCTAAAAACTGATATGCAATTACAGTACTTCTTGCCCTTAAAATAGGAACACTGTTTTGAATTATTCAGATGGGCCCATGTTATCACATAAGCTCTTAAATACAGAAGTGAAAGTTAGGGAGAGCCAATAGAATAGAAAGTCTGATCTGAAGCACTTGAAGGATTTAGTGAGCTTTTCGCCAGGTTTGAAGATGCAGGAGACCATGAATCAAAAAAGCAATGAAAATGGGTCTTTGCCCACAGCCAGGAAGAAAATGAGGGCTTTAGTCACACAATCACCTGAATTAGCCTGAAAGTAAATTCTACTCCAGAACCTCCAGATAAAAGCCCAGGCTGATTTTTCATCCAGTGAAAACCAGGGCAGATACTCCAGTGCTATCATTCCTAAATTTCTGATCTATAGACTGTGAGATAATAAATTTGTATTGTTTTAAGCTCGGGTCTAGGCCTACCCTGAGGCAAAACCATGAAAAAATTGTAAAACAAAGGAGAAATTCACACCCAGATGGATTGTTTCTACAGGTTTGGGTTCCCCTTCCCAGTCTGCCTTATTTTATTTATTTTTCAGAGTCCTCAGGTAGTTGTTTTCTGTATTTTGTATTGAATTTTTTATTATAATCAGTGGGAAGCACAGGGTCTAGTAGACTAAGTCCGCTTAGTCGTAATTGAAAACCATTCTGTCTATTCTTATTAAATGCCTATTGGACTTTCTCATTCAATTTTTAATATATCTTAATTTCTTTTCAATGTTTCCCATATCCTTATTTTTCTAAATTGCAAATTCTGGTTAATTTATTCAGATATTTCTTTAGGTCATAAATTTCTTCTTTTTAACCCATTCTTTAGATTTAAAATATCACCAATAATGTTTTGCATTTCTAAAAGATATTTATTTTTAACTACCTGTTCATACTTGATTTTATTCTAATCTCTGAGGTTCCATCTTTTGTTTATTTAAACATTCTTACTTATTTGTTCTTTATTCTATAGGTGTCAATTCTAATGGATGTAGTATGTGAGTACCTAGATCTGGTACTTATTATTTCTCTTCTGCCTCTTCACATGGTTGGTGACTTTTGATTATGAGTTCATTGGCTGATCTGACCTATAAGAAGTCTTGATTGAGAAAGTTTTTGCTCCTGGAAGGAATGAGGGAATGGGACCAACCTGGGATGGCTGTGCAGCTCCCCAAAAGTCTTACCTCAATATGAAAAGAAAATTTTTTCAACCACTTTACTATTTATTTCCCTAGTTCCAGCATCTGGTTCAGTGTTGATATTAGCTTCCAACTTCATGGAATATTTGGTTTTCTAATCTACTTATTTCTCCCAGCATGAACCCAAGAACACAGATTTCTTTTTTCTTCTTCTTGTTTTGCTTTTTTTCTTTTTGTTTGTTTGTTTGTTTTACCAGGAAGAGACATTCTTGAAGAAATTCAGCAATCCATTAAAAAAGACTATCATATCAAAAAAATTAATTTTTTCGTTATAGAAAATTTTCTCTGAGTAATTCATGTCATGTTGCAGAAAGCTGAGTTTTATCCAAGTTCTCTCTATCTTCCATAATTTTTTATTTGTCATTTCTTCTCGTGTTTATTTTGTATGTCTATTGAATTTATACCTTTTTCTTTCTTTGTTGTTCATTCAGACAAACTCTTTGTGATGCCATGGACTACAGCATGCTAGGCTCCTCTATCCTTCACTATCTTCTGGAACTTGCTCAAATTCATGTCCATTGAGTCAGTGATGCTAACTAACCATCTCATGCTCTGTCACCCCTTAATCCTTTTGCCTTCAATCGTTCCCAGCATCAGGATCTTTTCCAATCAGTTGCCTCTTCTCATCAGGTGGCCAAGGTATTGGAGCTTCAGCTTCAGCATCAGTCCTTCCAATGAATATTCAAGGTTGATTTCCTTTAGGATTGACTGGTTGGATCTCCTTGCAGTCCAAGGGATTCTCAAGAGTCTTCTCTAACAACACAATTAAAAAGCATCAATTCTTTGGCACTCAGCATTCTTTATGGTACAACTCACACTTATACGTGACTATTGGAAAAACCATAGCTTTGACTATATGGACCTTTATTGGCAAAATGATGTCTCTGCTTTTTAATATGCTGTCTAGGTTTGTCATAGTTTTCCTTCCAAAGAGCAAACATCTTTTAATTTCACGGCTGTAGTAGATTTTGGAACCCAAGAAAATAAAATCTGTCACTGCTTCCACTTTTTCTGCTTCTATTTGCCATGAAGAGATGGGACCAGATGCCAAGATCTTAGTTTTTTAAATGTTGAGTTTTAAGCCAGCTTTTTCACTCTCCTCTTTCCCCCTCATCAAGAGGCTCTTCAGTTCCTCTTCAGTTTCTGTCGTTAGAGTGGTATCATCTGCATATCTGAAATTTTTGAAATTTCTCCTGGAAGACTTGATTCCAGCTTGTGTTTCATCCAACCTGGCATTTCACATGGATGGTGCTAGTGGTAAAAGAATCCTCCTGCCAATGCAGGAGACTCAAGAGATGTGGGTTTCATCCCTGGATCAGGAAGATCCCCTAGAGAAGAAAATGGCAACCCACTCCAATATTCTTGCCTGGAAAATTCCATGAACAGAGGAGTGTGGTGGGCTACAGTCCATGGGGTTGCAAAGAGTTGGGCACAACTGAATACTCTGCACAGAAGTTAAATAAGCAGGATGACAATATACAGCCTTGCCATACTCCTTTCCCAATTTTGAACTAGTCTGTTGTTCCATGTCGGTTCTAACTGTTGCTTCTTGACCCACATACAGGTTTCTCAGGGGACAGATAAGGCGGTCTGGTTTTCCCATATCTTTAAGAATTTTCCAGTTTGCTGTGATCTACACAGTCAAAAGCTTTCTTTTAGACAATGAAACAGAAGTAGATGTTTTCTGGAATTCCCTTGCTTTCTCTATGATCCAACAAATGTTGGCAATTTGATCTCTGGTTACACCTCCTTCGAGGCTTCCCTCGTGGCTCAGTGGTAAAGAATCTGCCTGCAACGCAGGAAATGCAAGAGACACTGGGTCGTTCCCTGGGTCAGGAAGACCTCCTGCAGAAGGGCATGTCAACCCCCTCCAGTATTCTTGCCTGGAGAATCCCATGGACAGAGGAAACTGGTGGGCTATAGTCCATAAAATTGCAAAGAGCTGGACACGACTGAAGTGACTGAACACACAACACACACACATACTCTGCCTTTTCTAAACCCAGCTTGCACTTCTGGAAGTTCTTGGTTCATGTACTGCTGAAGCCTAGCTTGAAGAATTTTGAGCATTACCTTGCTAGCATGTGAAATGAGCACAATTGTATGTTAGTTTGAACATTCTTTGGCATTGCCCTTCTTTGGGATTGGAATGAAAACTGACATTTTCCAGTCCTGTGGCCACTGCTGAGTTTTCTAAATTGGCTGACATATTGAGTGCAGCACTTTAATAGCATCATCTTTTAGGATTTGAAATAGTTCAGCTGGAATTCCATCACCTCCACTATCTTTGTTCATAGCAATCCTTTCTAAGACCCACTTGACTTCACACTCCAGGATGTCTGTCTCTAGGTTTATTTCCTTTACTCTCATTTAAAAATTGCTGTAGGAGGGCAATGATAAATGAAAAAAAAAATCATTCTGCTATTTTTAACAGGAGGCTTATTTTCTTTCTCATATTACTTTTTAGAAATTCTACTACTGCACATACATGCACACACTTTAACACAAATAATTGCATACGCTTCATTTTAAGCTTAACTTTAATTCATGAGTATTTCCTGTTATTAAAATTATTTGTAAACCTAAGACTAATAATGGTGCAAAATTCATTTTAGAGCATCGTAAGTATTGTTGTTGGATACTTAAGATTTTTTTCCCTCATTAAGTAGTATTTACTACAATAAATACAATGAATACTTTTAAGCAACAATCTTCGTGACTATCACTTATTAATTTTTATTACAGAATTCTCAGTTATTTTCAAAAATGGTTGAAAAAATTTGTATTTCTACCAATAGTAATATCTTTTTCACTGTATTCTCCCTAGCATTTAGTTTTATTATTAAAAAAACATATCTGATAGTTTTTTATGTACATATATACATATACATACATAATATATGTATGCTTATGTATGCATACATTATTTTATATTTCATTGCTTACGTTTCAGAATTTTTCTGGACTTTTTTATTTCTATGTAAATTATTTATTCACATATTTAGAGAGTATCCCAATTTCAATTTCTCACCATACATAGAGATAGAGTGAGTTAGAAATATGTAATATTGCACACAATGACTCTTTAAAAGTAAAAATCTTTGGAGATATTATTAATAAATCAAACTGAAATTTTTCATCTGGCATCTGCTTTCAGCCATAGAAACCTACATGTAAAATATATTCTTTCTGCTTTCAAGTGTAAAATACATCAGGGGCTAAACATAACAATAAAGCATATGTGTCCAAATTATTATGGAGCACAGAGAAATGAGTGCCTACCTGAGACCCTGGAGTTTAAGAAAAGCTTTGACCAAAATAGAACATTTATTTATTTTGAGTTTATAAGATTCATTTTAGACTATGTGAGTATTAAAAAACTAATTTGAGGGTGATACTTATTTTTAGAAACAGACAGAACCAGCTGCATATAACCTTCTTACTTTCAGCTTAAATATGCTCACTATGCCATACAATCAAAAATGGGGATACAATTTCAAGTCAAACTAATTATACTTGATTTTTTTTAACCTAATGTGTAAACTGTTGTTGCTCATAGCCATTCATTTCTGTGGACAATCAGAAAAATGCATACACAAGATAAAAGAATGACTCATCCGAAAAAAAAAATTCGTATAAAAATTTTAGCTCCATCACAGAGTATCACAGTGCTGAATACTAAATAAAATTGATTTCTAGACATAACTCAGCTATTTAGCAAGTTTGGGTTTATGTTTGTTTGTACATCTAATATATATATTATGTGTGTGTGTGTGTATATATATATATATACACACACACATATAAAATACTTTCTTACATTGCTTTACCATAAATCTCTTTTGATAACTAATTTGTGTTCCTGAGCATTTGCTTTCTCCAAGGGAACAATTTCCAAAAGTTGTGCTGACTTAGTAGATTTGAAGTTTCCTGTTTCTTTCTGGGGAAGCCTTGATTCTGGTCTCTTTATTGTTTATGATCTCAACAGAGCCACAGAGCAGCACTGAATAGCTGTGGCTGTGAATGCACATCCCATGTGATCTTGAGTATATAGTCAAACTCTTATTTATGTAGAGCAGCAGCCAAATTCAGCCCATTCTTTGCCCATTTTCACTCAGTCAGGATAATTTTATAAAATATAATCTTAGTAGAACTTGGTTAGGCACAGTTTTAAAGACCACTAAAAGCAGAAGCCAGTTTACAAAAAGGCATTTCTTGCCTTACAGTGACTTTTGATTTAAGAGATCAAGAAACTAGAAAGAACATTCTGAACTAATGTTTGTATCCTCTCAGTGTGAGTCCATTTAGACCACACATATTAGTGTAAAATTTACCTACATAGAGCCAGAAATGGATTTCTGACAGAAGTATTCATTCAGCCAATAAATGTTCTGAGCATTCCCAATGTGTTGGACAGCATGGTTGGGTGAGGGAGATACAGTATTTAAGGAGACAGACACAGTCCCAAATCTCATGGCTAGTCAGGCTTGGGAAGTGTTCAGGCAGCAAACAAACAGAAAATGATACATATATAAACAAACAAACAGAATAATGATATATGATATAAAGAAAATGAACATTTTTCTGTGATAGTAAGTATAGGGAGAATTAGTTTGGATATATCTGATAAAAACAATTACTTAGGCTGATGTAAAACTTATGATGATATAGTGAAGAGTGGAGTGGAGAAGAGTGATCTTAGTAAGAACATGTTCAAAGGCCCTGGGGTTGAATATAGAAAGTAAGAGAAGATCTGTATGACTGGCTAATGGTAATCATGGGGAAATGGGAAAAAAGAAGAGAATGGAGAAATAACTTTTATTCTGTTGGAGGTGGGGGCATCATGTGTTTTGTAGGCATCAATAGGGTTGTATAATTTATTCTAAATGCTAGGAAAGCCACCAAAAGATTTAAGGCAGAGAAATGAAATGATCAAATTTGTGTTTTGAAAACATCACTGTGATCACTATGTGGAAATTAATTGGATTGATTAGAAATGTCAATTGGGGGAGAAGTCAGAACTGATTGCTAATGCTAGAATGTAGTGATAGATATGGAGAGAAGTGGATAGATTTGAAATATAGCTTGACACTGTTAATTAACAGGCATCATGGCTTTGGACTGAGAGATGACCATGAGGATGGTATGGGAATAAATGAGAATGAATCCCAAGCTTGCAGCATGAAAAGCTGTGGAAATGATATTGTCATTTGTGGAAAAGAATAGACTTGAGAGAAAAATGTTTAAATAAGGAAATTACAGGTAGAAATAAAAAGTTTGGTTATGGATATCTTATATTTAAGATATTTATAAAACATCTAAATAGAACTGTTTGGATAAACAGAGAACATATGGATATTGAGTCCTAAAGAAAGTGATACATTACAGATGTGAATTTGTATTTGAAGCTATGGAAATGAGTGTGATCACTAAGGCAGAATTTAAACTAAGTAATAACCTAGATTTTTGGATGGAAAATTTGCCCAGATGTCTCAAAAACTGTTGAAAAGTTTCCACTGGACTTGGAGATCACTGATGATCTTGACAACAGCAATTTTAGAGGATAAATGATGGCCGAAGCGAGATAGAAGTTGGTCGCAAAGTGAATGGTAGTTCAACAAATGGATTCACAACTCTTGAGAACTTTGTTCTGTGAATGGTGATCTGACAAAAGGGACAAGAGTGGGAGTCTATAGGATCTTGTTTTTAAAATGGAAACTATTAAAGCACATTTATAGACTATTTGTAAAATTCTAGCATATTTAGTTGCATCGGTGTTGCAGGAAAAAAATGGATGACTGAATGAGCAAAGTCCTTTAAAAATGAGAGAGGAGACATCTCTGGTGGTCCAGTGGTTAAAAATTTTCTTTGCAATGCAAGGAACACTGATTTGTTCCCTGGTCCAGGAAGATCCCAACTGCTGCAGAACAACTAAGTCTGTGTGCCACAACTACTGAGTCCACACACTGCAACTACTGAAGTGTGCGTGCATAGATGTCATGCTCTGCAACAAGAAAACCACCGCAATAAGAAGCCAAGGCACCACAACAAAGAGTAGCCCCTGCTCATCGCAACTAGAGAAAGCCTGCAGGAGCTAACAAGACCCAGCACTGCCAAAAAATAAAATAAGTAAATAAATCTTTTCTTAAGAAGTGAGAAAGGATAGGAATCAGAGCAAAAATAGAAATACAGATTTATTCAGTAGAGGATGAACACTTTCTTCACTGCATAAAAAAAAAAGGAAGATGGAAAAACAGCAACAACAACAACAAAAAAAACAGTATCTATAAAGAGGGGCAAATGAAATATGGTACAATTTAAGACATTTTGAATAAGAATTGGCAAAATGTATTGGCAAATGCTAAAGAAAATATCACTGGAGAAGATAAGCAAACAAAGTATATTTTATTCTGGTAGTATTGCAAGTGATGAGGAGAGATGACAAATCAAGTTCAGACACTCACCTCTGGAATGTAAGGTAGAGGCACCTTGTATTTCCTAAGTTGTTGCTATTGTTCAGTAGCTAAGTCCTGTCAGATTCTTTGTGACCCCATGCACTGCAGCAAATGAGGCTCCCCTGTTCTTCACTATCTCCCAGAGTTTGCTCAGATTCATGTCCATTGAGTTGGTGATACTATCTAACCATCTCATCCTCTACCACCTCCTCCTGTTGCCTTCAATCTTTTTCAGCGTCAAGGGTCTTTTCCAATGAGTCAGCTCTTTGCATCAGGTTGCAAAAGTATTGAAGCTTCAGCTTCAGCATCATTCCTTCCAATGAATATTCAAGACTAATTTCCTTCAAAATTGACTGGTTTGATCACCTGAAGTCCGAGGGACTTTCAAGGGTTTTCTCCAACACCACAATTCAAAAGCATCAGTTCTTTGGCACTCAGCCTTCTATATGGTCCCACTCTCTCATCTGTATGTGACTACTGGAAAAAACATAGCTTTGACTGTTATGGACCTTTGTTGACAAAGTGATGTCTCTGCTTTTTAATATGCTGCCTAGATTTGTCATAGTTTTCCTTCCAAGGAACATCTTTTAATTTCATGGCTGCAGTCACTGTCTACAATGATCTTGGGGCCCAAGAAAAGAAAATCTGTCACTGCTTCCACTTTTTTCCTTCTGTTTGACATGAAGTGATGGGACTGGATGCCATTATCTTAATTTTTTGAAAGTCGAGTTTCAAGCCAACTTTTTCACTCTCCTCTTTCACCCTCAAGAGTATCTTTAGTTCCTCTTCACTTTCTGCCATTAGAGTGGTATTCTCTGCCTACCTGAGGTTGTTGATATTTCTTCCAGCAATCTTGATTCCAGTTTGTGATTCATCCAGCCTGGCATTTCACATGATATATTCTGCATAGAAGTTAAATAAACAGGGTGACAATATACAGCCTTGTCGTACTCCTTTCCTAATTTTGAACCAGTTTGTAGTTCCATATCCAATTCTAATTATTGCTTCTTGACCTGTATAGGTTTCTCAGGAGACAAGTAAGATGGTCTGGTACTCCCATTTCTTTAAGAATTTTTCACAGTCTGTTGTGATCCACACCATCAAAGGCTTTAGCGTAGTCAATGGAGAAGTAGATGTTTTACTGGAATTGCCTTGCCTTCTCCATGATCCAACAAAAGTTGGCAATTTGATCTCTGACTGTTCTGCCTCTTTGAAACCCAACTTATACATCTGGAAATTCTCAGTTCACATAGAGCTAAAGCTTACCTTGAAATATTTTGAGCATAACCTTGCTAGCATGTAAAATGAACATGATAGTAAGATAGTGTTAACATTCTTTGGCGCTTCCCTTCTTTGGGATTGGAATGAAAACAGAACTTTTCCAGTCCTGTGTCCGCAGCTGAGTTTTCTAACTTTGTCAGCATAATGAGTGTGGCATTTTATCAGCATCATCTTATAGGATTTTAAGGAGCTCAGCTGGAATTCCATCACCTCCCCTAGCTCTGTTTGTTGTAACGCTTCCTAAGGCCCACTTGACTTCACCTACAGGATTTCTGGCTCTATATGAGTGACCACACCAAAGTAGTTATCCCAGTCATTAAGACCATTTTGATATAGTTCTTCTGTGTGTTCTTATCACCTCTTCATCTCTTCTGCTTCTGTTAGGTCCTTACTATTTCTATCCTTTATCATGTCCATCCTTGCATGAAATATCACCTTGATATCTCTAATTTTCTTGAAGAGATCTCTAGTCTTTCCCATTGTATTGTTTTCCTCTATTTCTTTGCATTGTTCATTTAAGAAATCCTTCTTATCTATCCTTGATATTTTCTGGAACTCTGCATTCAGTTGGATATATCTTTCTGTTTCTCCCCTTCTTTTCCCTTCTCTTCTTTCCTCAGCTATTTGTAAAGTCTCCTCAGACAACCTCTTTGCCTTCTTGCATCTCTTTTTCTTTGGGATGGTTTTGGTCACTGTCTCCTGTACAATCTTACAAACCTCTGACCATAGTTCTTCAGGCATTCTGTCTATGAGATCTATTCTCTCAAATCTCTTTATCACTTCCACTGTATAATCATAAGGGATTTGATTTCAGATATTAGGCCATATCTGAATGGCCTAGTGGTTTTCCCTACTTCAATTTAAGCCTGAATTTTGCAATAAGAAGTTCCTGATCTGAGCCATAGTCAGCTCCAAGGCCTTATTTTTGCTGAATATAAAGAGCTTCTCCATCTTCAGCTACAAAGAATATAATCAATCTTATTTCAGTATTGACTGTCTGCTGATGTCCATGTGTAGAATTGTCTTGTGTTGTTGGAAAGGGGTGTTTGCTGTGGCCAGGGTATTCTCTTGATAAAACCCTGTTATCCTTTGCCCTGCTTCACTTTGTACTCCACGGCCAAACTTGCCTGTCATTCCGGGTATCTCTTGACTTCCTACTTTTGTGTTCCCCTATAATGAAAAGAACATCTTTTTTTAGTCTTAGTTCTAGAAGGTCTTGTAGGTCTTCATAGAACCAGTCAACTTCAACTTCTTTGGCATCAGTAATTGGGGCATATACTTGGATTACTGTGATGTTGAATGATTTGCCTTGGAAATGAACCAAGATAACTGTCGTTTTTGAGATTGCACCCCAGTATTGCATTTCTGACTCTTGTTGACTATGAGGGCTATTCCATTTCTTCTAAGGGATTCTTGTCCATAGTAGTAGATATAATGGTCATCTGAATTAAATTTGCCCATTCCTGTCCATTTTAGTTCACTGATTCCTAAGATGTTAGTGTTCACTCTTGCCACCTCCTGCTTGACCACATCCAATTTACCTTGATTCATGGACCTAACATTCCAGGTTCCTGTGCAGTATTGTTCTTTACAGCATTGGACTTTACTTTCACCACCAGCATGGTTTCTGCTTTTGGCCCAGCTGCTTCATTCTTCCTGGAGCTATTAGTAAGTGTCCTCTGCTCTCCCCCAGTAGCATATTGGATACCTTTGAACCTGGGGGACTCATCTTTCAATGTCTTTTTTTTTTTTTTTTTGGTCTTTTCATAGTTTCATGGAGTTCTCCTGGCAAGAATACTGAAGTGGCTTGCCATTCCCTCCTCCAGTGGACCACATTTTGTCAGAACTCTTCACTGTCACCCGTCTGTCTTGGGTAGCCTTGCACAGCATGGCTCATAGCTTCATTAAGTTACCCAAGCCCATTTCCCATGACAAGGCAGTGATTCATGAAGGGTATTTCCTAAGTATCTTTATCCAAAGGAAAAGTAAACTTTCTCTTCCCTTCATGATAAGAGATAGTTTTTGTTTTTATTTATTTTTTTGGAGTGATTGATTAACAATGTTGTATTAGTTTTAGGTGTACAGCAAAGTGATTCAGTTATACATATACATGTATCTATTCTTTTTTTCAAATTCTTTTCCTATTTAAGTTATTACAGAACATACAGCAGTGTTCCTATACAGTACCTATACAGTAGGTCCCTGTTGGTTATCTGTTTAAGTATAACAGTGTGTATATGTCAATCCAAAACTCTCAATCTGAGCCTCCTCCCTCACCCTTCCCCCTGGTCACCATAAGTTTGTAGAAGGACATGGGCCCTTCTTATTCTGTGAGAACTCCACAATTACAACTCGCTGCTGAACAACTGTTAACAGGAGAATGTTGAATCCCACCAAAAAAAGATAGCCCATGTCCAAGGGCAAAGGAGAAGCCCAATAAGATGGTAGGAGGGGTGAAATCGCGTTTAGAATCACTATATAGCTCTATATAATCTATACCCACCAAAGGGCTCAAACAAAACCTTGTGTGCACCGGGAGACTCCACAGAGACTGAGCCAGACCTGCCTTTGAGTGTTTGAGCATCTCCTGCAGAGGCACGGGTCAGCAGCGGCCTGCCACAAAGGCAGGGGCTCTGGGTGCAGCAGACCTGGGTATGGCACACGCCCTCTTGGAGGATGTCGCCATTAACGGCACCATAAAGCAGCCAGAACTTACACGGGACTGGGAAAACAGACTTTTGGAGGGCACAAACAAAACTTTGTGTGCACCAGGAACCAGGAGAAAGAAGCAGTGACTCCACAAGAGACTGACCCAGACTTGCCAGTGAGTGTCCAAAAATCTCCAATGGAGGTGTGAGTCCACGGTGGCCTGCTGCAGGGTCAGGGACACTGGGTGTGGCAGTGTGTGCACCAGATCTTTTGAAGGAGGTCTCCATTATCTTCATTACCTCCACCATAGTTTGGCCTCAGGTCAAACAACAGGGAGGGAACACAGCCCCACCCATCAACAGAAAATTGGGTTAAAGATTTACTAACCATGGCCCCACCCATCAGAACAAGACCCAATTTCCCCCTCAGTCAGTCTCTCCCATCAGGAAGCTTCCCTAAGCCTCTTATCCTTATCTACCAGAGGGCAGACAGAATGAAAACCACAATCACAGAAAACTGATCAAACTGATCACATGAACCACAGCCTTGTCTAACTCAAGGAAACTATGAGCCATGCCCTATAGGGCATGAACAGGACATAGTGAAGAGTTCTGACAAAACATGGTCCACTGGAGAAGGAAATGGCAAACCACTTCATTATTCTTGCCTTGAGAAACCCATGAGGAGTAGGAAAAGGCAAAAAGATAGGACAATGAAAGATGAACTCCCCAGGTTGGTAGGTGTCCAATATGCTACTGGAGATATAATTCCAGAAAGAATGAAGAGACAGAGGCAAAGCAAAAACAACACCCAGTTGTGGATGTGACTGGTGATGGAAGTAAAGTCCAATGCTGTAAAGAGCAATATTGCATAGGAACCTGGAATGTTAGGTCCATGAATCAAGGTAAATTAGAAGTGGTCAAACAGGAGATGACAAGAGTGAACATTGACATTTTAGGAATCAGTGAACTAAAATGGACCGGAATGGGTGAATTTAACTCAAACGACCATTGTATCTACTACTGGGGGCAAGAATACCTTAGAAGAAATGGAGTATGCTTCATAGTCAACAAAAGAATCCAAAATGCAGTATGGGGGTTCAATGTCAAAAACGACAGAATGATCTCTGTTCGTTTCCAAGGCAAACCATTCAATATCACAGTAATCCAAGTCTATGCCCCAACCAGTAATGTTGAAGAAGCTGAAGTTGAACAGTTCCCCGAAGACCTACAAAACCTTCTAGAATACCCAAAAAAGATGTCCATTTCATTATAGGGGACTGGAATGCAAAAGTAGAAAGTCAAGAGATACCTAGAGTAACAGGCAAATTTGGCCTTGCAGTACAAAACGAAGCAGGTCAAAGGCTACCAGAGTTTTGCCAAGAGAACACACTGGTCATAGCAAACACCCTCTTCCAACAACACAAGAGAAGACTCTACAGATGGACATCACCAGATGGTCAATACCAAAATCAGATTGATAATATTCTTTGCAGCCAAAGATGGAAAAGCTCTATAAGGTCAGCAAAAACAAGATCAGGAGCTGACTGTGGCTGAGATCATGAATTTCTTATTGCAAAATTCAGACTAAAACTGAGGAAACTAGGAAAACCACTAGACCATTCAGGTATGAACTAAGTCAAATCCCTTATGATTATACAGTGGAAGTGACAAAAAGATTTAAGGAACTTGATCTGATAGAGTGCCTAAAGAACTATAGATGGGGGTTCATGAAATTGTATAGGAGGCAGTGATCAAGACCATCTCCAAGAAAAGGAAATGCACAAAGGCAAAATGGTTGTCTGAGGAGGCCTTACAAATAGCTGAGAAAAGAAGAAAAGTGAAAAGCAACAGAGAAAAGGAAAGATATACCCATTTGAATGCAGAGTTCCAAAGAATAGCAAAGAGATGAGAAAGCCTTTCACAATGATCAATGCAAAGACATAGAGGAAACCAACAGAATGGGAAAAACTAGAGTTCTCTTCAAGAAAATTAGAGATACCAAGGGAACATTTCATGGAAAGACAGGCACAATAAAGGACAAAAACCGTATGGACCTAACAGAAGCAGAAGATATTAAGAAGAGGTGGCAAGATTACACAGAAGAACTATACAAAAAAGATCTTCATAACCAAGATGGTGTGATCACTCACCTAGAGCTAGACATCCTGGAGTGTGAAGTCAAGTGGGCCTTAGGAAGCGTCACTAAGAACAAAGCTAGTGGAGGTGATGGAATTCCAGTTGAGCTATTTCAAATCCTAAAAGATGATACTGTGAAAGTGCTGCACTCAATATGCCAGCAAATTTGGAAAACTCAGCACTGGCCACAGGACTGGAAAAGGTCAGTTTTTATTCTAATCTCTAAGAAAGGCAATGCCAAAGAATGTTCAAACTACCGCACAATTGCACTCATCTCACACGCTAGCAAAGTAATGCTCAAAATTCTTCAAGCCAGGCTTCAACAGTACCTAAACCATGAACTTCCAGATGTTCAAGCTGGTTTTAGAAAAGGCAGAGGAACCAGAAATCAAATTGCCAACATCTGTTGGATCATTGAAAAAGCAACAGAGTTCCAGAAAAACATCTACTTCTGCTTTACTGACTACGCCAATGCCTTTGACTGTTTGGATCACAACAAACTGTAGAAAATTCTGAAAGAGATGGGAATACCAGGCCAACTGACCTGCGTCCTGATAAATCTGTATTCAAGTCAAGAAGCAACAGTTAGAACCAGACATGGAAAAACAGACTGGTTCCAAATCGAGAAAGGAGTACGTCAAGGCTGTATATTGTCACCCTGCTTATTTAACTTATATGCAGGGTACATCATGCACAATGCCAGGCTAGATGAAGTACAAGCTAGAATCAAGATTGCTGGGAGAAATATCAATAATCTCAGGTATGCAGATGACACCACCTTTATGGCATAAAGCAAAGAACTGAAGAGCCCCTTGATGAAATTGAGTGAGGAGAGTGAAAAAGCGGGCTTAAAACTCAACATTCATAAAACTAAGATCATGGCATCCTGTCCCATCACTTCATGGAAAATAGGTGGGGAAACAATGGAAAGAGTGATAGACTTTATTTTTGTGGGCTCCAAAATCACTGCAGATGGTGATTGCAGCCATGAAATTAAAAGACGCTTGCTCCTTGGAAGAAAAGCTGTGACCAACTTAGACAGCATACTAAAAAGCAGAGACATTACTTTGCCAACAAAGGTCCATCTAGTCAAAGCAATAGTTTTTCCAGTAGTCACGTATGGATGTGAGAGTTGGACTATAAAGAAAGCTGAGCACTGAAGAATTGATGCTTTTGAACTGTGGTGTTGGAGAAGACACTTGAGAGTCCCTTGGACTGTAAGGAGATCCAAACAGTCCATCCTAAAGCAAATCAGTCCCGAATATTCATTGGAAGGCCTGATGCTGAAGCTTAAACTCCAGTACTTTGGCCAGCTAATGCAAAGAACTGACTCCCTGGAAAAGATCCTGATGCTGGGAAAGATTGAAGGCAGTAGGAGAAGGGCACAACAGAGGATGGGATGGTTGGGTGGCATCATGTACTCGATGCACATGAGTTTGAATGAGCTCTGGGAGTTGGTGATGGACAGGGAAGCCTGGCATGCTGCAGTCCATGGTGTCACAAAGAGTCGGACACAACTGAGCAACTGAACTGAACTGAACTAATTTGTATAATTTTTTTAGTTTCCTAGAATCAATATCATATATTTGTCTTTCTCTTTCTGACTTACTTCATTTAGTGTGATAATCTCCAGGCCCATCCATGTTGCTGCAAATGGCATTATTTCATTCATTTTAGTGGCTGAGTAAAGTCCATAATAACAACTTCATTATCTACTCCTTTCTCAGTGAACATTTAGATTGCTTCTATGTCTTGGCTATTGTAAATAGTGCTGCATTGAAATTTGGGGTGCATGGATCCTTCCATGTTTTTCTCTGGATATATGCCCAGGATATATTTCCAGATATAGTCCCAGGAGTGGGATTACAGGGTCATACAGTAGCTCAATTTCTAATCTCTAAGGAACCTGCATACTGTTCTCTACAGTGGTTGTACTTACATTGCCACTGACAGTGTATGAGAGTTCCCTTTTCTCCACACCCTCCCCAGCATCTATTGTTTGTAGATTTTTTGATTATGACCATTCTGACTGGTGTGAGGTTATATCTCATGGTATTTTTTGCATTTGCATTGAGATTTGCATTTCTCTAATAGCAATGCTAAGCATCTTTTCATGTGCCTCTTGGCCATCTGTATAAGGAGTTAGTTATATAACTTTGAGCAAGCTGCCTACAGAAGTTAACCTCCTTCTGCAGACTTCTTTGTTTGCATTTGCTAAATTATATTGTAATTTTGTTTATATCTCTGTCCCTTCCACTGCAGAGTAACTCCTGGTACTTCAGCATATTCTACATTATTTACCAGTGTTTAGCAGGGTGCTAGGTATATATTAATAGTAGCTAATTCTAAAGTAACCTTCATTTTGTGGATTCCATTGATCCACACACTCACTAGCCACAACAACCAAAATCTTTTGCTTTCTTCTGGGCAGATTCCCCTTGTCTGGGAGCCCTCACACTTTCAACTCCATTTTCAGATTTATCCCCAGCTCTTCTTTGATCCCAAGGTGAACTCCATTTTGCCCACCTGAATGTGTCATTCTGGTTGATATGCCCAAGGAAATGTATTTCCAGCTATGGCTGAGGAAGCTGAGGAAGTCATCTCCTTCTGATCTATGTCAATTAAAAAAATAATGTAGTCACAACCTGAAAGTTGAGAGTTCTATTTTTTTCATCGGGAATTTTTAGGACTTCAAGTCTGGAAGGCAGTATCTCCAGTAACCCTCTATCTCCAGCTCTGAGGAAGTGAGGAGGAAAGTGAGGATATATAGTTTTTCAGCAAAGGGCAGGTAGTCAGAACATCAAAAGATTACTGTTAATTAAAGAAAACCAGAAATCCCAAGTTAAGAAATTTAGCACTTTGCTATGTATGGGAATATGCAAGAGTCTTGGCTCCCTGAAATCATTCCTTTGATATGCACCTCAGCTATCTCAGTATCCTGTGTTTTCACATCCCATTTCCTCAGGGATCACCTTACAGAGTGGCTGCAGTCTGGTGGCTGATAGATGAGAAGTATTCTTTGTTTCCTTCCCAAGTTCCCTAAGGGCTCACCAGCTCACCTTGGGTGGTGGCTGCACAGCTGCAATCCTGATGACTATGCTATCCTTTGTTTACTGATATGCTTTGTCTCTTGCTTTGTCAGCACGTGTGTGTCCTTGGACAGTTCATTTCCAAGTGTTAGACAAGAGCCCATTCTAGGGTCCTGGAAGGGGTTCCCCTTCTGCCACAATATTACAGAGATATTAAGTAACTTGCCCAAAGTCATTGTTCTGTGCCTAGTCGCTCATTCATGTCTGACTCTTTGCAACCCTATAGACTGTAGCCCACCAGGCTCCTCTGTCCATGGGATTTCCCCAGGCAAGAATACTGAAGTGGATTGCCGTGCCCTCCTCCAAGGGATCTTCCTGACCTGGGAATTGAACTGAAGTCTCCTGCATTGCAGGCAGATTCTTTACCAGCTGAGCTACCAAGGAAGCCTCAAAGTCATTTTTAGTGAAACAAAGTGAAAATTCAGTGAAAATGATGGAATTCAAAGCCAAGCAGTTTGGGACAGCAACATGTAAAAGAATAAAATTAGAACACTTCCTAACACCATACACAAAAGTAAACTCAAAATGGATTAAGACTTAAATGCAAGGCCAGAAAATATAAAGCTCTTAGAGGAAAACAGGTAGTACACTCTTTGACATAAATGGCAGCAGGATTCTCTCAGATACACTTCCTAGATTAATGGAAATAAAAGCAAAATTAAACAAATGGGACCTAATAAAACACAAAGCACGGCAAAGGAAACTATAAATAAGATTAAAAGACAATCTTCAGAATGGGAGAAAATAATTGCAAATGGAGCAACAAAGAGTTAATCTCCAAAATATATAAGTAGCTTATACAACTCAATATCAGAAAAGCAGACAACCCAATCAAAAACTGGGCAGAAGACCTAAACAAACATTTCTCCAAAGAAGACATACAGACTGGCAATAAACACATGAAAAGATGCCCAATATCACTCATTATTAGAGAAATGCAAATCAAAACTACAGTGAAGTATCACCTCACACCATTCAAAGTGGCCATCATCCAAAAGTCTACAAACAAATTCTGGAGAGGATGGGGAGAAAACTGATATGTCATTATGGAAAACAATATGGAGATTCCTTAAAAAACTAGAAATAAATCTACCATGTGACCCAGCAATCCCACTACTGGGCATATACCCCGTTAGTTAGTTATTGTTAGTCACTCAGTCATGTCCAACTCTTTGCAGCCCTATGGACTACAGCTCACCAGGCTCCTCTGTCCATGGAATTCTCCAGGCAAAAATACTGGAGTGGGTAGCCAATCCGTTCTCCAGGGAATTTTCCTGATTCAGAATCAAACCTGGATCTCCTGAATTGCAGGCAGGTTCTTTGCTGCCTGAGCCACCAGGGAAGCCCTGTGAGAAAACCACAATTTTAAAAGACACATGTACCCCAGTGTTCACTGCAGCACTATGTATAATAACAAAGACATGGAAGCAACCTACACGTCCATTAACAGATGAATGGATAAAGAAGTCATGGTGCTTTTATGCAGTAGAATATGATCATCCTGAATAGTCATTGGAAGGACTGATGCTGAAGCTGAAACTCCAATACTTTGGCCACCTGGTGTGAGAACTGACTCATTGGAAAACACCCTGATGCTGGGAATGATTGAAGGTAGAAGGAGAAGGAGACGACAGAGGATGAAATGGTTGGATGGCATCACTGACTCGATGGACATGAGTTTGAGTAAGCTCCAGGAGTTGGTGATGGACTGGGAAGCCTGGCGTGCTGCAGTCCATGGGGTTGCAAAGAGTCAGACATGACTGAGCAACTGAACTGATATTATCATCCATAAAAAGGAATAAATTTGAATCAGTTGTAGTGAGAGAACCTAGAGCCTCAGGAAGAGAAAAACAAATCTTGTATATTAACCCATATATATGGAATCTAGAAAGATGGTACTTATGAACCTACTAGAAAATGGACTGGTGGACACGGCGGCAGGGGCAGGTGAAGGTGGGACGAATTGGGAAAGTAGCTTTGACATATATACACTATCATGTGTAAAATAGATAGTTAAGGGGAAGTTGCTAAATAACACAGAGAGCCCACTGACTCTCTGTGATGACCTAGAGAGGTGGGTTGGTGGGAGGGGAGGGAGGTTGAAGAAGGAAGATAAATAAATATATATATACACACATCATATATATACATATAAATATATATATAAATCAGTCGCATACATATATGACTAATTCCCATTGTTGTATGGCAGAAACCAACACAAAATGTAAAGCAATTTTTCCACCAATTAAAAAATAATTAAAAAAAAACCCCAAGCAGTTTGGCACTAAAGCATGAGTTTTAACCACTGTCCTACACTGCATTTCCATAAGAAATGTACTATTTTAAGAAATTTAAAGGAAAACTATGATGTGTGATTTAGTAAGTATAAGCACTTACTTTCTAAATGCCGATAAATCTCTAAATATACCGGGAGAAAAAAGAAACAAAGCAAAACACTGACTAGTCAGTCACTACAGATTATTTTTTGATGTAACCCAGGGTTCTTCTTCTCTTAGCAACAATTCTTATATATAATAATACATTTACTATTATTTATTTTTAAATATAATATATATGTAGATCATTAGAAACTTAATATAATCTTTCTAATCAAAACTTATATGTTATCAGACTTCACATTAGCAAGTTGGAAACAATGAGTCACTAGAGAATGAAATATTTAACAGTAAGAAGGAAATGTAAAAAAAAAAAAAAACCAAGAACAAAAATTTTAAAAAGGAGGAAATGTAGGGGCTTTTGGCGGGCAGAAAAACAAATTGTTACCAAATGTACAGTATTTAAATTGTATCTTACAGTATTTAAATTGTGTTTGTTAAAATAGTTCTCCCTTTTCTTTCTAGCTTCTAGTTAGATTTTTCACCTGGCTGTAAAAAGCCTTTGACGACTAGATCAGAGTGAAATACAAAGCATGAAGGAAAGCCAGAGCCATTCTTCAGTGAGGAGCAAATGGGTTATAAACAAGGTGGTTGGCAAAATCTTCATTTTGCTTTCCTTTCATTGACCTCCTAGAAATGAAAAGTCCTCCTGAAGACAGATGGTCCTGAAAATCTAGATAATTTAGCAAAATGAGGCTTGTTGACAGCTTGGCATGAAATGTGATTCTTTAATTACATTTTAATGACAACTCTTATTATTTTACATTACTATGTGAGGTGGTAACATGAGGTTAGGGACTGCTAATGCAGATTGAATTGTTTTTCTCAACATTTATAACATTCAAGTAATAAAAACACATTTAATGATTAAATGGATAGTAGATGTCCCTTTCACATGTGGAGCAAGTCTATTTATCATTTTTACTATTAATATCTCTTGTAACACTTCTATTTTAAAAAATATTATTATCTTGTTTCAAGGATAACTAACTTGGAACCATGTGTTCTGGCTAAAATCATGCCTAAAATCAGTTCAATTAGAATCCTCGTTAATATTAAGGGACCACATTATTTTTGAGCAAAACACAAATTACAAAGACCTTTCAAAGTCTCTTTAAAGGTTTTACTTAACTTCATTATTTAGAGAGTTTTAGTTCTGCAGCACCTTAAAAAAGAATTATAATTACTGTTTGTGTTTGTTTATAAGCTTAGTGATTTAAATTACCAGAAAACTTACTTCTTTTGAATTACATCTGAATTATTCTAAGCAGCTTATATAGATGAACTTGAATCCAAGCTTTTCCCAAAGTGATTGCAACCATCTGTGAAAATATTGTACCATATCACATCCATTCATTTATCCTACTTAAGTCTTTTGTAATACATCATCTCCTTGTCCGGTAAAAGTGCTATGATTTTTTTCAGGCAAAAGTCATACATTCTGAGGTATTGACATGAATATAACTTAAATGTTGTTGTTCAGTCGCTAAATTGTGTCTGACTCTTTGCTACTCAATGGACTGCAGCATGTCAGGCTCCTCTGCCTTCCACGATCTCGCAGTTTGCTCAAATTCATGTCCATTGAGTCAGTGATGCCATAAAGCAAACTCATCTTCTGTCTCTCCCTTCTCCTCCTGATCTCAATCTTTCCCAGATTCAGGGTCTTTTCCAATATGTCAACTCTTCACATCAGGTGGCCAAATGGAGCTTCAGCTTCAGCATCAGTCCTTCCAATGAATATTCAGCGTTGATTTCCTTTAGGATTGATCGGTTTGATCTCCTTGCAGTCCAAAGGACTCTCAAGAGTCTTCTCCAGCACCACAATTCAAAAGCATCAATTCTTTAGTGCTCAGCTATCTTTACGGTCCAACTCTCACATCCATACATGACTACTGGAAAAACCACAGCTTTGACTACACGGACCCTTGTCAGCAAAGTGATGTCTCTGCTTTTTAATACACTGTCTAGGTTGGTCATAGCTTTTCTTCCAAGGAGCAAGCATCTTTTGATTTCATTGCTGTAGTCACTGAAGTGATTTTGGTGATCAAGAAAATGAAATCTGTCACTGTTTCCACTTTTTCCCCATCTACCTGCCATGAGGTGAGGGGACTGGATGCCATGATCTTAGGTTTTTGAATGTTGAGTTTTAAGTCAGCTTTTTCACTCTCATCTTTCACTCTCCTCAAGAGGCTCTGTAGTTCCTCTTCATTTTCTGCCATTAGAGTGGGATCATATGCATATCTGAGGTTGTTGATATTTCTCCCTGCAATCTTAATACTGGTTTGTGATTCATCCAGCCTGGATATTTGCATGATGTACTCTGCACAGAAGTTAAATAAGCAGGGTGACAATATACAGCCTTGAAGTACACCTTTCCCAATTTTGAACCAGTCAGTTGTTCCATGTAAGGTTCTAACTGTTGTTTATTAAACCGCATACAGGTTTTCTCAAGAAGGGTAAGATGGTGTGATAGTCCCATCTCTTTAAGAATATTCCACAGTTCATTGTGATCCACACAGTCAAAAGCTTTAGCATAGTCAATGAAGCAGAAGTAGATGTTTCTCATGGAATTCCCTTGCTTTTTCTATGATCCAGCGTATGTTGGCAATTTGACCTCTGGATCCTCTGCCTTTTCTAAAAACAGGTTGTACATCTGGAAGTTCACATACTGCTGAAGCCTAGCTTGAAGGATTTTGAGCATAATCTTCCTGGCATGTGAAATGAGTGCATTTTTACAGTAATTTGAATGTTCTTTGGCATTGCCCTTCTTTGGGATTGAAATGTTCCAGTCCTATGGCCATTACTGAGTTTTCCAAATTTGCTGACATATTGAGTTCACCATTTTAACAGCATCATCTTTTAGGATTTGAAATATTTCAGATGGAATTCTATCACCTGCACTAGCTTTGTTGATAGTAATGCTTCCTAAGGCTGCTTGATTTCACACTCCAGGATGTCTGGCTCTAGGTGAGTGACCACACTATCATGGTTATCTGGCTCACTAAGACCTTTTTTGTATAGCTCTTTTGTGTATTCTTGCCCCTTCTTATTAATCTCTTCTGCTTCTGTTAGATCCTTGCCATTTCTGTGTTTATTGTGTCCATCTTTGCATAAAACGGTCCCTTGGTATCTCCAATTTTCTTGAACAGATAATAGAAATCTGTGTTCCCTTTTCTTGAGTATAGCATAAATGAAGATATACTATTTAGTGTTTTAGTTCAAGGAAAGGGTAAATTTAGAAAACACAAGTTTATTTGGTGCTGAGCAAAATGGGTTGCAGGCATCCCTTGTGGCTCAGATGGTAAACAATCTGCCTGCAATGCAGGAGACCCAGGTTCGATCCCTGGGTTGGGCAGATTCCCTGGAGAAGAAAATGGCTACCCACTCCAGTATTCTTGTGTGGAGAAGTCCATGGACAGAGGAGCCTGGGGGGCTACAGTCCATGGGGTCACAAATAGTCAGAAATGACTGCCGTGACTAACATTTTCATTTTCAAAATAGGTTGCCTTTGTTTTTTATTTTTCTCCTGATTCTCAAAGCATATAAATTATAACAAATTGGCTAATCATTTTTCTAAGAGAGAAAACAGTCACATTAAACTGCACCTGTTCAAAATGGAGCTCAGGATTTTACCTCTAAGCCTGGTACCCCATCAGTGCTTTCCATCTTGGTAAATCACACCTCCATCAACCATTTGTTCATGCCTGAAACTTGACTAATCCATCTTTCTCCCCTCAAATCATATCCACTATGAAGTCTCTTTTATTCGGTCTTCTAAATGGATCTTAATTATATTCACGCCTCTCTATTTCCACTGGTCCCAGTAATGTTCCAACATTCGATTTGTCTTCCCTTATCTACTTTTACCTATTGCCAAGTGCTTCTCTATCCTTACAGGCAGCATTATTTTTAAAACTATTAAGCTTGTGATACAATCCCTTTGGAATAAAATCTGATTTTTAAGAAATAAAGTTAAGCATATACAAATTAAAAGACGCTTACTCCTTGGAAGGAAGGTTATGGCCAACCTAGATAGCATATTTAAAAGCAGAGACATTACTTTGCCAACAAAAGTCCATCTAGTCAAGGCTATGGTTTTTCCAGTGGTCATGTATGGATGGGAGAGTTGGATGGTGAAGAAATCTGAGTGCCGCAGAATTGATGCTTTTGAACTGTGGTGTTGGAGAAGACTCTTGAGAGTCCCTTGGACTGCAAGGAGATCCAATCAATCCATCCTAAAGGAGATCAATCCTGGGTGTTCATTGGAAGGACTGATGTTGAAGCTGAAACTCCAATACTTTGGCCACCTCATGCGAAGAGTTGACTCATTGGAAAAGACCCTGATGCTGGGAAAGATTGAGGGCAGGAGGAGAAGGGGATGGCAGAGGATGAGATGGTTGGATGGTATCACTGACTCGATGGACATGGGTTTGTGTAGACTCCGGGAGTTGGTGATGGACAGGGAGCCCTGTCGTGCTGCAATTCAGGGGATCGCAAAGAGTTGGACACGACTGAGCAACTGAACTGAACTGAATACTATGACTAAAAAATTCAATCCTAGATATTTACCTAAGAGTAATAAATATGTGTGTGTGTGTATATATATATATATATATTTTTTTTTTTTTTTACTAAAAGCCTTATTTTAAAATGTCCATGAGAGCCAAATTTGGAAACAGCTCAGGTAGCCACCAACAAGAAATGAGTAAACAAGCTGTCATATATTTATACAATAGAATATTGTAATTAATTTATTATTTTAATTTATTTTTATTAGAATATACTTGCTTTACAATGTTGTGTTAGTTTCTGCTGTACAGCAAACTGAATCAGTTATACATATACATACATCCCTTCCTGGATTTCCTTCCCATTTAGGTCACCACAGAGGACTGAATCGTGTTCCCTGTGCTCTACAGTAGGTTCTCATTAGTTAACTACTTTATACATAGTAGTGTATATATGTCAGTCCCAATCTCCCAATTCATCCCATCCCCCTTACCACTGTGGTATCCATAAGTTTGTTCTCCATATCTGCATCTCTATTTTTGCTTTTCAAATACATTCATCTGTACAATTTTTCTAGATTCCACATATAAGAGATATTATACAATTTTGCCTCTTTCTGACTGACTTCACTCTGCATGGCAGTCTCACTCTGCATAAGTCTGTGCATGTCTCTGCAAATGTCTCTATCTCATTTCTTTTCATGATTGAGTAATATTCCATTGTAAATATGTGCCACATCTTTTTTATCCATTCTTCTGTTGATGGACATTTAGGTTGCTTCCATATCCTAGCTGTTGCAAATTGTGCTGCAGTGAATATTAGGATGCGTGTATCTTTTTATAGACTTAGTGACTGAACAACAACAAATAAATTTTCTATGTGCATGGATCACTCCCTGAAACGTAAAGTCTGATAGAATGACATTTATCTTCATATAACATTATCTCTAATCATACTTTTCTTTGTCAGGTCCTACAAAGTTAATAGACGCTTCTTCCAAGGGATCTTGTAATTAATAATGGTATAAATAATTATGTGATTATCTGACTCCTCTAGTAGTTCTTAAAAACCATTTGACCATGATCAATTAATGTATCTCCAGTCTATACCACCACACTCAGCACTTGGCTTGAAATGAGTACCCAGTAAATACCTATCAAAGTTCATATGAAAACTGACTAAAGAGATAGTCTCCTGATTCATTTCAACGTAAGTCATGAATTATTTGTGTGGTCTAACTGTTGATTTTTTAATATCCCCTGATTTCTTAAAAGGGTAGTATTTTTTCACAGTGAAAATGAAACCATGCTAAATGAGACTAAGAAAAAAGAGTATTTTTGAAAATTTTCAACTGGCAAGTATCCCAGGTGTTTTACCTGATTTTGGCAAATAATTCTGACAAGTATTGCAGCTGATTATAGATATTTGTTTTAATATGTAAATGGGTGTGTTGACTCAAGTAAACATTAATTTTCATTCCACTTAAATTTAGTTACTTATAACATGGCATAAGAAAACAACAAATGTACATTTTGACATGAAATAAAATATGTTATCTTTCCAGAGATCTGGTAGGGAATAGGAGGAGATTAAGAGTATCCCTGTCTATTAGAAGAGCTATAAAACTTTTCTTATCATAGAATTGGAGGCATTATCAGAGTAATAGTTAATTTAAATTGCTCTATAGACAAGTCTCTGTGCTACTGGAACTGATTAATACTCTAGTGATATTTACCATTAACTCAGCTAAGAGAAGTAAAGGGAAAAAAGTCTCCATTGCCCAGTTTTAAGATATGTACATTAGAAAACTAGGGAGGCAGATATTTCTTCAAAAAAAATAATAACCAAAAACCACAATAAAAGTATTGATAAAACAGAGATTATGAAGTAGTCTTTCAATTGACATGTGTGAGAAGATAAAGACAGCTTTGAGATTACGTGTTTATATGTGAGGAGATTTTCCTAATTCCTATCAAATATGAGAGATTAATATTTTGTAATATGTGTTAAAATCTTTTAATTTATAATATCGGAAATGTTGGATTAGAGGGAGAAAAAAGGCAGAAGAAACTTTCTTATCTCACTCAGGAAGTCCCCACAAAGAACTCACTGTTGGAAGTATTAAAAAGTTATACACACGTTAATTCTCATTACGATTACTGTGATAACTGCATATATTTCTACTGGGTGAAAAGAAGGTCCGGGGAGAACTTGTAAGTTGAACACTTAGCTCTGCAGCCTCGGTCCCAGCAGATTTCAGTTGGACCTGCATGAATGAGACTGGTTTACCTGGTGACTCTGAATGAGGGGCACTGAGAATTGCATTTGCAAGATTTAAGAACAGAGTATAAGATATTTACCCAAAGTAACTTCCATTTATTCCTCTATTTTGCCAATGTTCTGAGAAAAAAATGCAATAAAGGAAGACACCAATTCTTAAGTGGATAATCCCTTTTGTAAAGCATAATAAACATGGAGCTAATAGCAAATGGGGGAACTAAATTTACTTTCTTCCTCTCAAAACAAGAAAAATACCCTCACTCAAAACAAGATTAGTATGCTCATACAAATCTTATATTGAATATGTTGCATTTTGAAGAGAAGCAAATAGAAAACTAGGGGATTTCCCCAGCAAGTATTTTGTACTGGTCTACCAAAACTCTCTCAGGGTAGCATTTGAGAGCTGATTTCATCACAGTCTGAATTTCACTGAAACTTCTTCGCCTGAAAATCAATTGTGTAGTTCCTCAGATGGGATCAGACTCGGGAATGTTAACTTACTCTAAATTAAATCAATGAGAGACTGGAATGTAAACCAGAATACCAATTTATTCATTTGCAATAAGAATTATTGCTTTATTCTGACCAGAATGTATACATTGCCATGATCAAAATATGCTTTTTTTATGGCAGAATTACATGAAAACTAAAACAGAAATTTGCTTGTTGTCCAAGGAACCAGCACTAGGAATGTGAATGATTCTAAACAGCTTCTGAAAGACACAAACTTGCCGGAGAGTATTACTCCTGGTCATTGACAAAATATTCTCTCTCCTATTGAATGCTGAACACATTGACAATTTTTTTCCTGTTTGTTGTTTTACAAGACCCTATGATGAAAAATGAACCTTTATTCAAATATATTTATGAAGTTTATTTGACCACGGTCCGGTCTATACTAACAGTCACTAAGTGTGACTTTATGTATCTTTGATTTCATCCACTAAATGCTGAACTCTTTATTTTTACTCAAAATCTATCTGATTTTATTTCCAAGTCATATAAAAAGAGCGATTTGGAAGGATCTCTTATACTCCCTGCACCTGTCATCTTTAGCCATGTGAAAATCCTTTAGTCCCTATAATCAGATTTAGTTTGGAATATAGTTGGTTCTTAGCTGCTATTGGCACTGCCATTTCTGACTAATCTTACTCCATGGAAGCTTCAAGCATGCCAAAGAGAGTACTTTTAGACCAAAGTAGTGGGTTTGAATTGTTGAAAAGATAATAGGTTTGGCAAGAGAGCAAGATGAGGTTTAACTTTCTGCAAGAAACAGTATTTCTGCAAGATATTAACAGTTGTCCCTTATTCATAAGGTTTCAGAATCAGAATCATGGGAAGCCTGCTTAAACCACAGCTACATGATTTTGTGTGTGGGTGTGTGTCTGTAACTCTCTAATCAAAGGCAAAGTATTGTCACATAATATATGAACTACTTGTCCGTGTTTCATGTAGAACATCCACTAACAATCAATAGAACTAGGGTTTGGGAGATGCAGTTAAGAGCAGATATTCTATTATAAAAATCAGTTTGTGGTAATATGTAAACAGCATTGAATCTTCTTTATCACCATTCTCCCATTTGGGAAAATTATGGAAAGTTGATTGGGGGAGCTCTCAGTAGATGACTTGTAATTATCCTCATCACCATCATGAGGAGGAAGAGGGGGAAGAATTGGTTATCAAGGGGAAGTCATAAGTCAGATAGCGGTATTTCTTCAAGCGTGACCTCTAGATTACCTATATCAAAATCTTCTTGGATATTTTACAAAAAGATGTAAATTCCCAAGTTCTCCTGAAGACTACTGAATTAGAATCTCTAGAGATGGACACAGAAATGTGGATTTTAAGTGGAAGCACCATGAAATCTGTATGCACATTTCAGTTTGAATATCTATTTAAGTTAGGAAAAAAGACATTTAGTCCCAAAACATCTTATGAGATTTGATAGACCAATTGGCATCCACTAAGCCATGGGATTAAGCCAATTTCTTTAGTTAAAAAAAGAAAAATAAACTTTTGCAAAGATTTTATAAGTGCCAATATATAGTAGTTTCTCCAGTATCCCTCTAATTCTATCAGTCATATTATATCTAAATAATATAGGAAGGGAAGACTTTCATTGCATAATGACACACACCAAAATCTTAAACTAGGGACATTGTATAAATATACTAAAAATAAATAAATATGCATATATATATATATATATACACATTCATATTTCTTCCTATTTTCTATTTCTATAATTCACAAGAGAACTATAAGGACCTCAAAGTTTCAAATTTGATTATTTGAGAATTAAACAGGACATAAATGAATTTCTAACCATTCAAGGTTAAACTAGGAAAAAATGAAGCATTGCCCAGTTTAAATATTTTATTTCAGTATTTACTTCAACCAAACAGGTTTTACACCTCCTAGTATTAATACTGAGCGACTTCACTTTCACTTTTCACTTTCATGCATTGGAGAAGGAAATGGCAACCCACTCCAGTGTTCTTGCCTGGAGAATCCCAGGGACAGCGGAGCCTGGTGGGCTTCCGTCTATGGGGTCGCACAGAGTCAGACACGACTGAAGCGACGCAGCAGCAGCAGCAGCAGCAGCAGCAGCATTAATATAAAGTTTTATAACCTCAGATCTCTATAGATTTAACTTCATATGCACATGTCTCAGAAACAAGTATGTCCTTTACCATTCCCCTCACTCCTTCAAATATTTACAGACATTAAAATATTACAGATGTTTCAACTTCTGAGATCTTTTTGTTTTATACTCAGAAATTTTCTGTTTTTTTCCAGTGATGGGTAGTTGTAAAAAATATAGCTAGATCTGACTATATCTATTTTCTATCTCTTTTCAAGCCCTTAACTGATTATTATTAGTTTTTAAATTATCATTGAAATAAATTGTCTGAAGTGAATGTTCTTCTATAGTTGTCCACACTAAAAGAAAAAAATAACATGTTTGAGAAATATAATATTAGTTAAACTTTACATTTTAAACTGATATATAACTGACTTACAATATTGTATTAGTATCAAGTGTGCAACATAGTGACTCAGTATTTTTAAACACCACAAAATGATCACTACTATGAATCTAGTTACCGTCTATCACAATACAAAGTTTTTATAATACGGTTTGACTATATCCCACATGTTCTACATTAAATCCCATGACTTCCTTATTTTATAATGGGGGTTTGTACTTCTCAATCCCCTTCACCTATGTTGCTCATCTCCTTACTTCTCTCCTCTCTGGCAGCCACTACTTTGTTCTCTGCATCTGCGTATCTGTTGCTGTTTTATGTTTTCTGATTTGTTTTGTTCCACAAAAAAGTGAAATCAAACAGCAATAGTATTTCACATTCTGACTTGTTTCACTTAGAATAATACCATCTAGGTCCTACCATGTTGCAAGATGTCTTTTTCTAATGGATAGGTAATATCCCATTACATATAATGTAATACATAAATATATCACATTCTTTATCTATTCATCTACTGATGGACGCTCACACTGAGTACATATTTTGGCAATTGTAAATAACACTGTGATGAGCTTTGGGGTGCAAATATATTCTAAAATTAGCATGTCTCCTTTCTTCAGGTAATGACGCAGACGTGGAATGCTGAATCAAATGGCAGTTCTATCTACAGTTTTTGGTGAATCTTCATATAGTTTACCCAGGAGTTATACCATTTTACATTCCTACCGACAGCGTCGGCAGCATCTGTTTCCTCCACTACCTCTCAGACATTTATTATTTGTAGATATTTTCACAATGGTCCTTTTCACTAGTGGGAGGTGACACTTCCTTGTAGCACCATTACAGTCCAGCATTGAGACCCAAGGGTGCAAGGGCAGCGGGGATGTGCCATCAGACCAAATCACAAAGCAGGATGAGAATATGGTAGTCATTGCTTCTAATTTGCTATCTATGTATTAATTTCATTTTGATTTTCTGTTGGGATATAGTTGAACAACAATATTCTGTTTGTTTTAGGTATACAGCAACATGATTCACTGATACATGTACACCTATCTATTTTTGGTGGGTTTTTACAAATAGAGTATATTGCAGTGTTGAGTACACACAAGAGAAGACTCTACACATGGACATCACCAGATGGTCAACACTGAAATCAGATTGATTATATTTGCAGCCAAAGATGGAGAGGCTCTATACAATCAGCAAAAACAAGAACAGGAGCTGACTGTGGCTCAGATCATGAACTCCTTATTGCCAAATTCAGACTTAAATAGAAGAAACAAGGGAAAACTACTAGACCATTCAGGTATGAACTAAATCAGATCCCTTACGATTATACAGTGGAAGTGACAAATAGATTCAAGGAATTCGATCTTATAGACAGAGTGGCTAAAGAACTTTGGATGGAGGGTCATGATACTGTACAGGAGGCAGTGATCAAGACCATCCCAAAGAAAAAGAAATACAAAAAGGCAAAATGGTTGTTTGAGGAGGCCTTACAAATAGCTGAGAAAAGAAGAGAAGCAAAACGCAAAGGAGAAAAGGAAAGATATACCCATTTCATTGCAGAGTTCCAAAGAATAGCACAGAGGGATAAGAAAGCCTTCCTCAGTGATCAGTGCAAATAAATAGAGGAAAACAATAGAATAGGAAAGACTAGAGATCTCTTCAAGAAAATTAGAGATAACAAGGAAATATTTCATGCAAAGATGGGCACAATAAAGGACAGAAACAGAATGGACCTAACAGAAGCAGAAGATATTATGAAGAGGTGGCAAGATTACACAGAAGAACCATACAAAACAGATCTTCATAACCACGATGGTGGGATCACTCACTTAGAGCCAGACATCCTGAAATGTGAAGTAAAGTGGGCCTTATGAAGCATCACTACAAAAAAAGCTAGTGGAGGTGATGAAATTCTAGTTGAACTATTTCAAATCCTAAAATATGGTGCCGTAAAGTGCTGCACTCAATATGCCAGCAAATTTGGAAAACTCAGTAGAGGCCAACGACTGGAAAAGGTGTTTTCATTCCAATCCCAAAAAAAGACAATGCCAAAGAATGTTCAAACTACCGCACAATTGCACTCATCTCACACACTAGGAAAGTAATGCTCAAAATTCTGCAAGCCAGGCTTCAACAGTATGTGAACTGTGAAATTCCAGATGTTCAAGCTGGATTTAGAAAAGACAGAGGAACCAGAGATCAAATTGCCAACATCTGTTGGATCATCAAAAAAGCAAGAGAGTTCCAGAAAAACATCTATTTCTGCTTTATTGACTACACCAAAGACTTTGACTGTTTGGATCACAACAAACTATAGGAAATTCTGAAAGAGATGGGAATACCAGAGCACCTGACCTACCTCCTGAGAAATCTGTATGCAGGTCAAGAAGAAACAGTTAGAACTGGACATGGAACAACAGGCTGGTTCCAAACCAGAAAAGGAGTACGTCAAGGCTGTATATTGTCACCCTACTTATTTAACTTATGTGCAGAGTACATCATGAGAAATGCTTGGCTAGATGAAGCACAAGCTGGAATCAAGATTGCTTGGAGAAATCAATAACCTCAGATATGCAGATGACACCACCCTTATGGCAGAAAGTGAAGAAGAACTGAAGAGCCCCTTGATGAAATTGACAGAGGAGAGTGAAAAAGCTGGCTTAAAAATCAACATTCAGAAAACTAAGATCATGGCATCTGGTCCCATCACTTCATGGCAAATAGATGGGGAAACAATGGAAACAGTGACAGACTTTATTTTGGGGGGCTCCAAAATCACTGCAGATGGTGACTGCAGCCATGAAATTAAAAGACGCTTGCTCCTCGGAAGAAAAGCTGTGGCCAAACTAGACAGCATATTAAAAAGCAGAGACATTACTTTGCCAACAAAGGTCCATCTCGTCAAGGCTATGGTTTTTCCAGTAGTCATGTATGGATGTGAGAGTTGGACTATAAAGAAAACTGAGCACCAAAGATTTGATGCTTTTGAACTGTGGTGTTGGAGAAAACTCTAGAGAGTCCCTTGGACTACAAGGAGATCCAACCAGTCAATCCTACAGGAAATCAGTCCTGAATGTTCATTGGAAGGACTGATGCTGAAGCTGAAACTCCAATACTTTGGCCACCGGATATGAAGAGCTGACTCATTGGAAAAGACCCTGATGCTGGGAAAGATTGAAGGCAGGAGGAGAATAGGGGGACAGAGGATGAGATGGTTGGATGGCATCACCAAACCAAAGAACATGAATTTGAGCAAGTTCCAGGAGTTGGTGATGGACAGGGAAGCCTGCAATGCTGCAGTCCATGGGGTCACAAAGAGTAGGACACGACTGAGCGCTGAACTGAACTGACAGTGTTGAGTAGAGTACCTTCTCCAGACCAAGATTGCTAATTATGTTTTATATATATACACATGCAAATATATATCTATAAATCCCAATTGATATATATCAATTATGTTTATATGTTTATACATACACATATATGTATGTGTGTGTGTATATATATATATATGTATATATATCAATACCAAGCTTCTATTTATCCCTCATTCTACCTTTCCCCTTTGTTAACCATTAGTTTAATTCTATGTCTTAGAGTGACATAGAATTTCTGCTTTGTATATCAGTTCACTGGTATCAATTTTTGGATTCCAGCAATAGGTGATAACATATGCTGTTTACATTTTTCTTCTCACTGACTGCATTTACTTTGATTCTCACTTCAACCCTGAATGTCACAGAAATTGGCATTATTCCTACTTTCTTTTAGCTGAGTAGTATTTCAAAGTACATATGGAACACAACATCTTTCTCCAAAATACAGAGGATGGACATTTTGTTGCTTTCATGTCTTGGGGATTGTAAACAGTGCTGCAATGAACATATGGGTGGATGTGTTTCTTCTATGTAGGATCCCATATACACAGTGGAGTATAAGATTGCCCAGTCATAGGGTAGATCTGTTTGTAGATTTATAGGACCCTTTCTTCTGTTTTTTATCACCATCATTACCAATTTATATTTCCGCCAATTTATATATTCCGCCAATATTTCTGCAATTCTTGCAGGGATTGTTTGTAGACATTTTGAGGATGTCCCTTCTGTCTGAGGCAAAGTGAGACTTGTGGTGCTTTTGATTTGCATTTCCCTAATCGATATTAATATGGAGCATCCTTTCCTCTCCTTTTTCCCCTTTAAACAGTGCAAGGAAAATTTACCACTGGAAATGGACATCTTGACGCTTGCTCAGTATTAAATTTGATTTCCATTACCTATTTCAGGACATTGATTGAGGGCAGCTGTCATTGACAGCCTCTTAATCCTCATTGACTCCTACAGGCTCCTGAAAGTGAAAGTGTGAAAGTCTCTCGGTCCTGTCTGACTAGATGCGAGCCTGCTGGGCTCTGTTCAAGGGGATTCTCCAGGCAAGAATGCTGGAGTGGATAGGGCCAGTTTTTAAGTTGTTGTTCCAGAAAACGACCACAAGGCGGCAGCATTTCTACATACACGCACACGCACGCGCGCGCACACACGCACACGCACACACACGCACGCACGCGCGCACACACACACACACACACACACACCTGGCTTGTAAATTAGAAGATACACCCAAAGGCTGGTATGTCGATCCTTCATCTTCCTTCCTCTGCTGCCCAAAATAATCCCACTCCCCTCAAAACCGCTCAGCTGTGGTTGCGGTCCTTTGTACTGCCAGGACTGGGAGGAAGCTGGCTGGAGGTGGGAACCCCACCGCTAGGAGACATGGAAACCAGGTAACTTTTCAAAGCGCCTCCAGCCCAGAAAGTCGAGCAATTTTGGAGTGCACTGACCTTGATTTAGGTGAAGCTGGGCCTGCGTCGATTTGGATATTGTGGTTTTATCTTGAGGGGAGCAGGCAGTACAGGTCCAAGAAGGGGGCTTCTTCACTCGCACATCCTTGCCAGCTTCCTTGGCCCCATTCCATCCAGCCTCGGGATCAAGGCTGCTCAGGCTCCATGGATGTGACACCAGCCCAGCTCCCAGAAGCCTTAGCTGAATATTGCAACATTGCTACTTCAGTTTTATTTTCTTCTTTTAATTTTATTTGTCGATTTATTTTTGGTTCTGCTGCATCTTCCTTGCTGTGCAGGTTATTCTCTCATTGCAGAGAGCAAGGGCTACTTTTAGCGGCGGTGCGGAGGCTTCTCATTGCAGGGGCTTCTCTTACTGTGGAGCACCAGCTCTAGGGTGCAGGGGTCAGTTTCTCAACAGGTCGGCTGAGTAGTTGTGTTCAGACTCTAGAGCACAAGCTCTGTAGTTGTGGTGCCCGGGCTTGGTTGCTCCTGGGCAGGTAGAAGTATTTCGGATCAGGGATGGGAAAAGAGTCTCCTGCGTTGGCTCGAGGATTCTTTACCTCTGAGCCACCAAGGAAGCCCTTCTTTTTCAGTTTTTTTTTTCTTCTATTTTTAAATTCATTTTTTTCCCCCTTCAATTGAGGAGAAAGGATTTACAATATACTGTTGCTTTTAGGTATAGAACAGCCTGACTCAGTGATCTATATGCACCTATCTATTCTCCTTGAGTTTTTTTCCAATAGAAGTTACTACAGATAGTTGCCAAATTCAGACTTAAATTGAAGAAAGTAGGGAAAACCACTAGACCATTCAGGTATGACCTAGATCAAATCCCTTATGAGTATACAGTGGAAGTGACAAATAGATTTAAGGGACTAGACCTGATAGACAGAGTGCCTGATGAACTATGGACAGAGGTTTGTGACATTGTACAGGAGACAGGGATCAAGAAAATCCCCATGGAAAGAAATGCAAAAAAGCAAAATGGCTGTCTGAGGAGGCCTTACAGATAGCTGGGAAGAGAAGAGAAGTGAAAAGCAAAGGAGAAAAGGAAAGATATTCCCATTTGAATGCAGAGTTCCAAAGAATAGCAAGGAGAGATAAGAAAGCCTTCCTCAGCAATCAATGCAAATAAATAGAGGAAAACAACAGATTGGGAAAGACCAGAGATCTCTTCAAGAAAATTAGAGATACCAAAGGAACATTTCATGCAAAGATAGGCTCGATAAAGGACAGAAATGGTATGGACCTAACAGAAGCAGAAGATATTAAGAAGAGGTGGCAAGAATACACAGACGAACTGTACAAAAAAGATCTTCATGACCCAGATAATCACGATGGTGTGATCACTCATCTAGATCCAGACATCCTGGAATGTGAAGTCAAGTGGGCCTTAGAAAGCATCACTACGAACAAAGCTAGTGGAGGTGATGGAATTCCAGTTGAGCTATTTCGAATCCTGAAAGATGATGCTGTGAAAGTGCTGCACTCGATATTCCAGCAAATTTGGAAAACTCAGCAGTGGCCACAGGACTGGAAGAGGTCAGTCTTCGTTCCAATCCCAAAGAAAGGCAATGCCAAAGAATGCTCAAACTACCGCACAATTGCACTCATCTCACATGCTAGTAAAGTAATGCTCAAAATTCTCCAAGCCAGGCTTCAGCAATACGTGAACCGTGAACTTCCAGATGTTCAAGCTGGTTTTAGAAAAGGCAGAGGAACCAGAGATCAAATTGCCGATATCCGCTGGATCATCGAAAAAGCAAGATAGTTCCAGAAAAACATCTATTTCTGCTTTATTGACTATGCCAAAGCCTTTGACTGTATGGATCACAATAAACTGTGGAAATTTCTGAAAGAGATGGGAATACCAGACCACCTGACCTGTCTCTTGAGAAACCTGTCTGCAGGTCAGGAAGCAACAGTTCAAACTGGACATGGAACAACAGACTGGTTCCAAATAGGAAAAGGAGTCCGTCAAGGCTGTATATTGTCACCCTGCTTATTTAACTTCTATGCAGAGTACATCATGAGAAACGCTGGGCTGGAAGAAACACAAGCTGGAATCAAGATTGCCAGGAGAAATATCAATAACCTCAGATATGCAGAAGACACCACCCTTATGGCAGAAAATGAAGAAGAACTAAAGAGCCTCTTGATGAAGGTGAAAGAGGAGAGTGAAAAAGTTGGCTTAAAGCTCAACGTTCAGAAAACTAAGATCATGGCATCTGGTCCCATCACTTCATGGGAAATAGATGGGGATACAGTGGAAACAGTGTCAGACTTTATTTTTTTGGGCTCCAAAATCACTGCTGATGGTGAATGCAGCCATGAAATTAAAAGACGCTTACTCCTTGGAAGGAAGGTTATGGCCAACCTAGATAGCATATTTAAAAGCAGAGACATTACTTTGCCAACAAAAGTCCGTCTAGTCAAGGCTGTGGTTTTTCCAGTGGTCATGTATGGATGTGAGAGTTGGACGGTGAAGAAAGCTGAGCGCCGCAGAATTGATGCTTTTGAACTGTGGTGTTGGAGAAGACTCTTGAGAGTCCCTTGGTCTGCAAGGAGATCCAATCAATCCATCCTAAAAGAGATCAATCCTGGGTGTTCATTGGAAGGTCTGATGTTGAAGCTGAAACTCCAATACTTTGGCCACCTCATGCGAAGGGTTGACTCATTGGAAAAAACCCTAATGCTGGGTAGGATTGGGGGCAGGAGGAGAAGGGGACGACAGAGGATGAGATGGTTGGATGGCATAACCGACTCGATGGGCATGGGTTTGGGTAGACTCCAGGAGTTGGTGATGGACAGAGAGGCCTGGCGTGCTGCAATTCATGGGGTCACAAAGAGTCGGACACGACTGAGTGACTGAACTGAACTGAACAGATAGTTGAGTACTGTGCCCTGTCCGTACAGTAGGTGCATGGTTATTATCTAAGTATACATATGCATTGGTGTGTACGAGTCAGTCGGAAGCTTCTAAAATATCTCTCCTTTTGAATTTTTCCTTTGGTAACTTTAAGTTTGACTTCTGTGGCTGACTGTGAGTCTGTTTCAGAAGTTATTGCATTCCTATTGCTGTTTAATATCCTATTGATATCACCTATAAGTGATATCATATGCTCATTGTCTTTCTCCATCCAACTGAATCACTAGTTATGATCATGTTTTGGTGCATCCATGTTGAAGCAACTGGCAGCATTTCATCATTTTCTTATCTGAGTAATATTCCATTGTACATGTGGAACACAATTCTCCATTCCACATTGGATGGATATTTTAGTTGCTTCCATATAGTGCATGTTCTAAACAGTGCTGCATTGAACATGGGGCTGGATGTGTCTTTTTGATGTACGGTTTTCTCCAGATATACAGTCAGGTATGTGATTCCTCAATCATAGAGTAGCTCTATGTGTAGTTTCACAAGGACCCTTTTTTTTTATCTTCACTGTGATCATTACCAATTTACACTTCCACTGACAGTGCAGGAGACTTCTGTTTTCTCTCCACTTTCTCCTGCAGGGAGTGTTTTAGACTTTTGAGGATGTCCCTACAAACTGGTTCAAGGTCAGTCTCATGGTACTTTTGATTTTCTTTTCCCTAAGCCTTATTAGTGGAGAAGGCAATGGCACCCCACTCCAGTAATCTTGCCTGGAAAATCCCATGGACGGAGGAGCCTTGTAGGCTGCAGTCCATGGGGTTGCTAGGAGTTGGACACAACTGAGTGACTTCACTTTCACTTTTCACTTTCATGCATTGGAGAAGGAAATGGCAACCCACTCCAGTATTCTTGCCTGGAGAATCCCAGGGACGGGGGAGCCTAGTGGGCTGCCATCTATGGGGTTGCACAGAGTCGGACACGACTGAAGCGACTTAGCAGCAGCAGCAGCGGCAAGCCTTATTAGTGAATAAGGAGCATTGTTCCTCTTCTTCTTTTTCACTTAAAACAGTGCCACAAAAATTTACCACATAAAATGGCCCTTTTGTGGTCAACCCTGCTTTAAATTGTTTTCCATTATCTATTTTGGACTCTTCTGTTGACTGTGAGGGCCACTCAATTTCTTCTAATGGATTCTTGCCCGCAGTAGTAGACATAATAGTCATCTGAATTAAATTCGCCCATCCCCGTCCAGAGAAGGGACTTCCCTGGGGGTTCAGACAGTAAAGAATCTGCCTGCAATGCTAGAGACCTGGGTCTGATTCCTGGGTTGGGAAGATCCTCTGGAGAAGGGAATGGCTACTCACTCCAGTATTCCTGCCTGGAGAATCTCATGGGCAGAAGAGTCTGGTGGGCTACAGTCCATTGGGTCACAAAGAGTCAGACATGACTGAGCGACTAACACTTTCACTTCATTTTCTTTTATTCCCATCCATGTTAGTTCACTGATTCCTCAAATGTCCATGTTCACTCTTGCCATCGCCTCCTTAACCACATCTTTTTTACCTTGATTCATGGACCTAACATTCCAGGTTCCTATGCAGTATTATTCTCTACAAAATTGGACTTTACTTCCACCACCAGACACATCCACAACTGAGTGTCCCTTCCACTTTGGCTCTGCCTCTTCATTCTTTCTGGTGCTATTTCTCCACTCTTCGCAGTAGCATATTGGATAATGAACAGCACATGAACCAATAACTTCCAGACATATAAGCTGGATTTAGAAAAGGCAGAGAAACCAGAGATCAAATTGCCAGCATCTGTTGGATCACAGGGAAAGCAAGGGAATTCCAGAAAAACCATCTATTTCTGCTTCATTGACTACACTAAACACTTTGATTGTATGTATCACAACAAACTGTGGAAACTACTTAAAGAGATGGAAATACCAGACTACCTTACCTATCTCCTGACAAACCTTTATGCAGTTCAGGAAGTAACAGTTAGAACAAGGCGTGGAACCATGGACTGGTTCCAAATTGGGAAAGGAGTAAGACAAGACTATATATTGTCTCCCTGCTTATTTAACTTCTCTAAAAGAGTACATCAAGAAAAATGCCAGGCTGGATGAATCACAAGCTGGAATCAAGATAACCGGGAGAAATATCAATAACCTCATATATACAGATGATACCTAATGGTAGAAAGTGAAGAGGAACTAAATAGACTCTTTTTTTTTTTTTTTTTTCTCTTTTTTTTTTTTTTTTTTATAAATTTATTTATTTTACTTGGGGGCTAATTACTTTACAATATTGTAATAGTCTCTTGATGAGGGTGAAAGAGGAAAATGAAAAAGCTGGCTTAATCTCAATATTTAAAAAACTAAGGTCATGGCATCTAGTCCCATCACTTCATGGCAATGGAAGGGAAAAAGTGGAAACAGTGACATATTTTAGTTTCTTGGGCTCCAAAATCACAGCAGTCAGTGACTGCTGCCATGAAATTAAAAGATGCTTGCTCCTTGGAAGAAAAGCTATGACAAACCTAGACAGCATTTTAAAAAGCAGAGATATCACTTTGAAAACAAAGGTCTCTAAAGTCAAAACTATGGTTTTTCCAATAGTCATGTGCAGATGTGAGAGTTGGACTATAAAGAAAGCTGAGTGCCAAAGAACTGATGCTTTCAAGCTGTGGTGTTGGAGAAGATTCGTGAGAGTGCCTTGGACAGCAAGGAGATCGAACCAGTCAACCCTAAAGGAAATCAACCCTGAATACTCACTGGGAGGATTGATGCTGAAACTGAAGGTACAATAATTTGGTCATCTGATTTGAAGAGCCAACTCATTTGAAAAAACCCTGATATTGGGAAAGATTAAAAAAAATTTTTATGTCTCTATTTTTGGCTTTGTTGGGTCTTCGTTGCTGCTCTGGCCTTTCTCCCTTTGCGCAGAGCAAGTATAGTCTTTGGCTGGGGTGCCCCATCTTCTCATTGCCATGGCTTCTCTTATTGTGAAGTATGGGCTCTAGGGTCCAGGGACTTCAGTTTTGGGGGCTGGTGAGCTCTACATTGCAGCTCCACCCTCTCTAGCAATCGCAAAATTGTTGTGGCTTATAGACGTACTTACTTCAGGGCATGTGGGCACATTTTGTTTTGGGAGGACCCGTGTCTCCTGCATTGGCAGGGGCATTCTTTACCACTGAGCTATGAAAGCCCACGTTTTCAGGGTGGGTTTTTTTTTTTTCTGTTCTTATTTCACTTTTTTTTTTCTTTCTTGAATTGAAGAAGAAAGGATTGACAGTATTGTGCTGGTTTGACAATACGATATTCTATAAGGTGTATAGCAGCCTGATTTAGTGATTCATATGCACCTGGTTATTCTTTTTAGAATTTATTTCAGAGGTTATTACACAGCTGAGTACAGTTGAGTACCCTGCCCATACATTAGGTGCTTGCTGATGATCTGTGTGATACATATACATTGGTGTCTACATGTCAGTCCAAAGCTTCTAAAATATACCTCCTTTTGACCTTTTTCCTTTGTTATACATAGGCTGGCTGGTCCATGACTCTGAATCTATTTCAGAAATTATTTCATTCCTATTGATGCTTAAATTCCACCAATGAGTGATATCCTATGCACATTGTCTTTCTCTGACTGACTTACTAAATGTGATTGTGTTTAAGTGTATGCATGCTTCAGTAGCTGGCAATATTTACTCACCTTTTTAGCTGAGTAATATTCCATCGTGGGGCTTCCCTGGTGGCTCAAATGATAAATAATCTGCTTGAAATGCAAGAGACTCAGCTTCCATCCCTGGGTAGGGAAGATTCCCTGGAAAAGAAATGGCTACCCACTCCAGTATTCTTTCCTGGAGAATCCCATGGACACAGAAGCCTGGCAGGGTACTGTCCATGGGTTCCCAAAGAGTTGGACATGACTGAGTGATTAACCACACACACACAATATTCCATTATACATGTGCAACAACTTCTTTCTTCATTCCACATTGGATGGATATTTTCCTTGCTTCCATATGTTGGGGGTTCTAAATGGTGCTGTCCATGGAATTTTCCAGGCAAGAATACTGGAGTGGGTTGCCATTCACTTCTCCAGGGGATCTTCCCTACCCAGGGATTGAACCTGGGTCTCTGCATTGCAGGCAGAGTCTTTACCATCTGAGCCACTTGCCTGGTTCTAGGGTAGCTCTATTTGTACTCTTCCAGGGGTCTTTTTGTTGTTGTTGTTCTGGTCTTTATCATGATCATTACCAATTTACACTTCCACTGACAGTGCAGGAAACTTCTGTCTTCTCTCCATCCTCTCCTTCAGGGATTGTTTGTAGACATTTTGAGGATGTCCCTCTGACTGGTCGGAGAAGGCAATGGTACCCCACTCCAGGACTCTTGCCTGGAAAATCCCATGGATGGAGGAGCCTGGTAGGCTGCAGTCCATGGGGTTGCTAAGAGTCGGACATGACTGAGCGACTTCACTCTCACTTTTCCCTTTCTTGCACTGGAGAAGGAAATGGCAACCCACTCCAGTATTCTTGCCTGGAGAATCCCAGGGACGGTGGAGCCTGGTGGGCTGCCGTCTACGGGGTCGCACAGAGTCGGACACGACTGAGGCGACTTAGCAGCAGCAGCAGCAGCAGCTCTGACTGGTGGGAGGTGAGTCTGGTGATGCTTTTCATTTGCTTTTCCCTAATCATTACTAATATTCAGCATCTGCTCCTCTCCTATTTTCCTTTAAAAAATGCAATGAAAATTTACCACGTGAAATGGAACTCTAATCATTGGCTCTGTTTTAAATTTGTTCTCCATTACCTATTTAGGGACATTGCTTGAGGGCAGCTTCATCGACAGCCTCCCAAGCCTCTTGACTCTCAGGGGCCCCTAAGGGCCAGGTTTCTAGTTGTAGTTCTAGAAAACAGCCACGAGGCGGCAGCATTTCTTCAAGCCCCACTCCGCTTCCATGGGAAACAGGGCTTGTGTTTTGTTACTTCTGGCTCCTTCGTCTTGCCCCGGATTAATCCCGATGTCCTCAAACAGCTCGGCTGTGGGTGCTGTTGTTTGTAGTGCCTGGACTGGGAGGAAGCTGGGGGGAGGTGGGAACCCCACCACCAGAAGCCGAGCAGACTGGGTGACTTTTCAGACTTCAAGTGTCCAGCAATTTTGGGGTGCAGGAAGCTTGGATTCGATGAAGTTGAGCCTAAGTCGATCTGCATATTGTGGTTTCATCTCGAGGGGACCAGGCAGTACAGGTGCAAGGGGGTTCATTTGCTGGGACATCCTCGCCAGCTTCCTTGTCCCCATTCCCATCCAGCCTTGGGACCAGAGCTGCTCAGGCTCCATGGATGTGACATTAGTCCAGCTCCTACAGGCCTGAATGGAATATTAGAAACATATTTGTTTTTCAGTTCTATTTTCCTTTTAAAATTCTATTTGTTAATGTCTTTATTTTTGGCTGTGCTTGGTCTTCATTTCTGCTCTGGCTTTCTCCTTTTATAGAGAGGGTGAGCTACTTTTTAGCTGCAGTGCCTGGACTTCTCACTGGGGAGGCTTCTCTTATTGTGAAGTATGGGCTCCAGGATCCAGGGACTTCAGTTGTTGTTGGGGCCGGTGTGCTCCATAGTTGTGGCTCCCGGCTCTCAAGCAACAGCACAGTTGTTGTGGCTTAAGAGCTTGCTTACTCCTAGGCATGTGGGAACATTTTGGTTATGGGGGCGACCCATTAGTAGGGGCATTTTCTACCGCTGACTCACCAAGAAAGTCCCTCTTTTTCAGTTTTTTTTGTTTGTTTGCTTTTATTTAATGTTTTTTCTTGGATTGAGGTGGAAAGGATCGACAATATTGTGTTGGTTTGATAATACAATATTTTTACAGCAGCCTGACTCTGTGAATCATTTGCATCTGGTTATTCTTTTTCAAGAGTTGACTCATTGGAAAAGACCTTAATGCTGGGAAGGATTGGGGGCAGGAGGAGAAGGGGACAACAGAGGATGAGATGGTTGGATGGCATCACCGACTCGATGGACATGGGTTTGGGTAAACTCCGGGAGTTGGTGATGGACAGGGAGGCTTGGCATGCTGCGATTCATGGGGTCGCAAAGAGTCGGACACGACTGAGCGACTGAACTGAACTGAATTCTTTTTCAAATGTATTTCAAATAGAGGATTTTTACAGATAGTTGAGTACAGTGCCCTGCCCATACATTAGGTGCTTGTTGATGATCTATGGGATACATATACATTCGTGTCTATGTGTCAATCTGAAACATCTAAAATATACCTCCTTTTGACCTTTTTCCTTTGTTAAGCATAAGCTAGATTTCTGTGACTCTAAGTCTGTTTCAGAGGTTATTTCATTCCTATTGATGCTTAAATTCCACCAATGAGTGATAGCATAAGCTTGTTGTCTTCCTCTGTCTGACTGACTTACTGAATGTGATCATGTTTAGGTGTATGCATGCTTCAACAACTGGGAGTATTTACTCACTTTTTTAGCTGAGTATTATTGCATTGTGGGGCTTTCCTGGTGGCTCAACAATAAATAATCTGCTTGTAAATCAAGAGACCCAGGTTCCATGCCCCGGGAAGGGAAAATTTGCTGGAGAAGGGAATAGCTACCCACTCCAGTATTCTTTCCTGGAGAATCCCATGGACACAGGAACCTGGCAGGGTACGGTCCATGGGGTCTCAAAGAGTTCGACACAACTGAAGCGACTGAGCATGCATGCACACATTTTTCCATTGTTCATGTGCAACACAACTTCTTTCTTTATTCCACAGTGGATGCATATTTTCATTGCTTCCATATGTTGGGGGGTCCTAAACAGTGCTGCACTAAACCCTGAGTAGGACGTGTCTTTTCATGTCTGGTTTTCAACAGAGGTACAGCCAGGTGTGGGATTGCCCAATCATATGGTAGCTTTATTTATGCTTTTCCACGGATCCTTTTTTCTGGCTTCACAGTGATCATTACCAATTTACCCCTCCACCAACAGTGCGGGAGACTTCTGTTTTCTCTCCAGTCTCTCCCTCAGGGATTGTTTGTAGACTTTTTGAGGATGTCCCTTCTGACTGGTGCAAGGTGAGTCTGGTGCTTTTCGTTCACTTTTCCCCAGTCATCACTAATAAGGAGCATTGGCTCCTCTCCTTTTCTTACTTTAAACAGTGCAACGAACATTTACCACGTGAAATGGACTTCTAATCCACGACTCTATTTTAAATTTGTCTTCCATTATCTGTTTCGGAACATTGCTTGAGGGCAGCTTTATCGACAGCCTTTTCAGGCCTGAAGGGTCCCTAAGGGCCAGGTTTGGAAGTTGTACTTCCTAAAAATGGCCACAAGGCAGCAGCATTTCTTCATGCCCCACTCTGCTTCCAGGGGCAACAGGAGCCTTCCTGCAAGTTCTGTGTCCTGGGTTGTAAATTAGAGTGGAATGTGCTAGGAGACACCCTCAATGGCTTGTGTTTTGTTACTTCTCCTTGCTTCATATTCTTGCCCCAGAATAATCCCGGAGCCCTCAACAGCTTGGCTGTGGGTGCTGTTGTTTGTAGTGCGAGGACTAAGAGGAAGCTGTCTGGAGTTGGGAACCCCGTCACCAGGAGAGGAGACCAGGTGAATTCTAAAACCTCTTCCGCCTCAAGCAGTTTTGGGGTGCAATAAGCTTGGTTTCGCTGAAGGTGGACCTGAGTTGATCCTTCGTCTCGAGGGGACAGGCACTACTGGTTCAAGGAGGTGCTCCTTTGCTGGCACATCCTCGCCAGCTTCCTTGGCCCCATTCCCGTCCAGCCTTGAGACCAGGGTTTCTCAGGCTCTGTGGATATGACACCAGCCCAGCTCCCAGTGGCCTGAGGGGAATATCCAGAACATTTCTATTTGAGTTTTATTTTCTTCTGCAAATTTTTTTACTAACGTCTTTTAATTTTGTGCTCTGCTGGTTCTTCACTGCTGCCTGGACTTTTCTCTAGTTGCAGAGACCAAGGGCTACTTGCTGGTTGCCGTGTTCAGGCTTCTCATTGTGGTGGCTTCTCTCATGTGGACTGTGTACTCTAGGGTGGGCGGAGGTGCTTCAATAATTGAATCTCACGGGTTAAGGAGTGTCGGCTGGAGGGTTCTAGAGCACAGGCTCATTAGTTGTGACCCAACAGCTTAATTGTTCCTCTGCGTGTTGGGTCATCCCAGATGAGGGATGCAACCCGTGTTTCCCACATTGTCAGACTGATTCTTACCACTGAGACACTGGGCAGCCCCTCATTTGCAGTATTTTGTCTTATTTGCATTCAGTTTATCTTTTTATTTACATTGATGAGGAAAAGATTTACAATATTGTTTTGGTTTTGGGTGTAGAGCAGCCTGATTCATGGGTAACTGTGCACTTGTCTATTCTTTTCAAATTTTTTTCTGATAGATTTTATGAGACAGTTGAGTACAGGTACCCTGTCCATACAGTAGGTATTTGCTGAATACCTCTGTGAGACATATACATTGATGTCTGCTTGTCAATTTGAAATTTCCAAAATATCCCAACTTTTGACCTTTTTCCTTTGGTAATTATAATCTTGATTTCTGTGACTGAAAATCTCTTTCAGAAGTTAATTCATTCCTATCAGTGCTGAAGTTCCACTTATAAGGGATATCATATGCTCGTTATCTTTCTCTGTCTGACTGACTTACTAAGTATGATCATCTTTAGCTGCATCCATGTTGCATCAACTGGCAGTATTTCCTCATTTTATTTTTTACCTGAGTAATATTCCATTGTATGTGTAGAACACTACTTCTGGCTCCATTCCACATTGAATGGATATTTTCATTGCTTCCATATGTTGTGTATTCTAAACAGTCCTGCATTGAACAATGGGCTGGAAGTGTTTTTTCAATGTCTGGTTTTCAAGAGAGACACAGTCAGGTGTGGGATTGCCTGATCATGGGGTCGCTCTATTTGGGACCCTTTCTTCTGGTCTATATCTTGATCTTTACCATTTTACACTTCCCTGACAGTGCAGGGCTTCTTGGTGGCTCAGCTGGTAAAGAATCCACTTGCAGTGAGGGAGACTTGGGTTTGATCCCTGGGTTGGGAAGATCCCCTGGAAAAGGAAATGGCTACCCACTCCGGTATTCTGGCCTGGAGAATTCCACGGGGTTGCAAAGAGTTGGACACAACTGAGCGACTTTCACTTCACTTTCACTTTTTTCAACAGTGCAGGAAAGTTGTGTTTTCTCTGAAGTCTCTTCCGCAGGGATTTTTTGTAAATTCTTTGAGGATGTCCATTCAAACTGGTCCAAGGTGAGTATAGTGGTGATTTTCATTTGCTTTTCCCCAATCTTAATATGGAGCATCTGCTCCTCTCCTTTTTTCCTTTAAACAGAGTGACCAAAATTTACCACTTGAGATGGACCTCTAGTAGTCTGCTCTGTTTTAAATTTCTTTTCCATTGCCTGTTTTGGGACATTGCTTGAGGGCAACTTCATTGACAGCCTTGAAAGCCTCTTGACTCAAGGGCCTCTGAGGGCCAGGTTTGATGTTGTAGTTCCAGAAGACAGCCAAGAGGCAGCAGCATTTCCTCATGCCCCACAGGGGATTACAGGGGCAACAGGAGCCTTCCTGAAAGTCCTGTGGCTTAAGTTGTAAATTAGAGTGTAAAGTGCCAGCAGACACACCGAAAGTCCTGCGTTTCATTTCTTCGTGCTTTGTCTTCCTGCCCCAGAATTATCCCACCGCCCTCACATGGCTCTCTGTGGGTGCTGTTGTTTGTAGTGCCAGGACTGGGAGGAAGCTGGCTGGCAGTGGGACCCCCACCCATAGGAGACAAGGAGACGAGGTGACTTTTCAAACCCTTCCACCCCAGGGGTTGAGCAATTTTGGGGTGTAGGAAATTTGGTTTCACTGAAGCTGGGCCTGTGTTGATCTGGATATTGTGGTTTCATTTTGAGGGGAGCAGGCAGTACAGGTCCAAGGAGGGGCTCATCTGCTGGCACATTCTCCACAGGTTCGTTGGCCCCATTCCCGTCCAGTCTTAGGACCAGGGCTGCTCAGTCTCCATGCATGTGACACCAGCCCAGCTCCCAGAGGCCTTAGCTGGATATTGGAAACATTTCTTTTTTCAGTTTTATTTTCTCTTTTTAATTTTATTTGTTGATTTATTTTTGGCTCTGCTGCACCTTCCTTGCTGTGCAGGTTATCCTCTCAATGCAGAGAGCAGGGGCTATTTTTAGTGGAGGCTCCTCATTGCTGTGGCTTCTCTTACTGTGGAGCAGGGGCTCTAGGCTGCACGGACTTCAGGGTCGCAACAGGTTGGCCAAGTAGTTATGGTTTCAGGCTCCAGAGCACAGGCTCGGTAGGTGTGATGCACGGGCTTGGCTGCTCCTGGGCAGATAGGATCGTTTTGGATCAGGGATGGGACAGGTGTCTCCTGCATTGGCTCGGGGATTCTTTGCCACTAAGCCATCAGGGAAGCCCCCCTCTTTCAGTTTTCATTTTCTATTTTTATATGAATTCATTTTTTCTTCAATTGAGGAGAAAGGATTTACAATATCGTGTTGCTTTTAGGTGGAGAACAGCCTGACTCGGTGATACATATGCACCTGTTTATTCTTTTTCAAATTTTTTTCCAATAGAGGTTATTACAAACAGTTGAGTACAGTGCCCTGTCCATACAGTAGGTGTGTATTTATTATCTAAGTGATACATATGCATTAGTGTGTATGTTCCAGTCAGAAGCTTCTATAATATCCCTCCTTTTGAACTTTTTCCTTTGGTAACTTTAAGCTTTGACCTCTGTGACCGAGTCTGTTTCAGAAGTTAATACATTCTATGGATGTTTATTTTCCACCTGTAAGTGATATCATATGCTCATTGTTTTTCTCTGTCCGACTGACTTACTAGTTATGACCATCTTTAGATGCATCCATGGTGCAGCAACAGGCAGTATTTCATTTTTTCCACTGAATTATATTCCGTTGTACATGTGGAACACAACTACTTTCTTTATTCCACATTGGGTGGATATTTTCGTTGCTTCCATATGTGGGGCTTTCTAAACAGTGCTGCATTGAACACGGGGCTGGGTGTGTCTGTTGGATGTATGGTTTCTCCAGATATGCACCTAGGTGTGGGATTGCCTGATCATAGGGTAGCTCTGTGTCTAGTTTTACAGGGATCCTTTCTTCTGGTCTTTATACTGATCATTACCAATTTACACCTCCACCAACAGTGCAGGAGACTTCTGTTTTCTCTCTGCTCTCTCCTTCAGGGAGTGCTTGTAGACTTTTTGAGGAAGTCTCTTCTGACTGGTGTAAGCTGAGTCTGGTTGTGGTTTGCTTTTCTTTTCACCAATCATTACTAATAAAGAGCATCCTCTCCTCTCCTTTTTTTCCCATTAAACTGTGATGAAAATGTACCGTTTGAAATGGACCTCTTGCAGTTGGCTCTGTTTTAAATTAGTTTTCCATTATCTACTCTGGACGTCACTTGAGGACAGCTTTAGTGACAGCTTCAAGGGCCTCTTGACTCTTGAGAGGCCCCTAAGGGCCAGGTTGGAGGTTGTAGTTCTGGAAAATGGCCACAAGGCGGCAGCATTTCCTAATGCCCCACTCTGGTTACAGTGGCAACAGGAGTCTTCCTGAAGGGCCTGTGTCCTGGGTTGTAAATTAGAGTGGAATAAATGGCACCCCACTCCAGGACTCTTGCCTGGAAAATCCCATGGACGGAGGAGGCTGGGAGGCTGCAGTACACGGGGTCGCGAAGAGTCGAACACGACTGCGCGACTTCCCTTTCACTTTTCACTTTCATGCACTGGAGAAGGAAATGGCAACCCACTCCAGTGTTCTTGCCTGGAGAATCCCAGGGACTGGGGAGCCTGGTGGGCTGCCGTCTGTGGGGTCGCATAGAGTCGGACTGAAGCGACTGAGCAGCAGCAGTGCCAGGAGTTACATCTAAGGGCTTGTGTTCTGTTACTTCTCCTCGCTTTGTCCTCTTGCCCCAGAATAATTCTGATGCCCTCAAACGGCTTAGCTGTGAGTGCGGTTGTTTTTAGTGCCAGGACTGGGAGAAAGCTAGCTAGAGGTGGGAACCCCATGGACAGGAGATGAGGAAATCAGGTGACTTTCCAAACCTCTCTCACCCCGGGGTTTGAGCCATTCTAGGGCACAGTAAGCTTGGTTTAGCTGAAACTGTACCTGCCACTGATCTAGATATTGTGCTTTTACTTGTGGGGACCACGCACTGCAGGTCCAGAGTGGGGCTCATTTGCTGGCACATCCTTGCCAGCTTCCCGGCCCTGTTCCTGTCCAGCCTTGGGACCAGGGCCGCGCAGGCTCCACAGATGTGGTACCAACCCAGAGGCTTGAGGGAAATATTCCAAACATCTTGTTTCAGTTTTATTGTCTTTGCAAAATTTTACTTACTGATGTCTCTATTTTTGACTCTGCTGGACTTTTGTTGCTGGGTGGGCTTTTCTCTCGTTTCGGAGAACGGGTGATGTCATACTTTTTAATCGCCATATTCAGTGTCCAGTCTTCTCATTGCAGTGGCTTTTCTTATTGTGGAGAATGGGCTCTAGGGTGCAGGGGCCTCGGTTGATCGGTTGTGGTTGATCGGTTAGGTAGCTGTGGCTCCAGGCTCTAGAGCACAGGCACAGTAGTGTTCCCCAGGGTCTTAATTACTCCTGGGTATGTGGGATCGTTCATTCTTCATCAGAGATCGGACCAATGTCTCCTGCTTTGGCTCAGGGATTCTGTACCACAGAGCTATCACGCAAGACCCTCTTTTTCAGTTTTTTTTTTTTCCATTTTTTTTTTTCTTCAATTGAGGAGGAAAGGATTTATAATATTGTGTTGCTTTTAGGTGTAGAGCAACCCGATTCAGTGATACATATGTACCTGTCTATTCTTTTATGAATTTTCTTACATTAGAGGTTATCACAGAGAGTTGAGTACAGCTCCCTGTCCGTACAGTAGGTGCAGGCTGAATATCTACGTGAGACATACACATTGGTGTCTACATGTCAATACAAAGTATCTAAAACCTTTTTCTCCTTTTGACCTTTTTCCTTTGGTAGCTATAAGCTTGATTTCTGTGACTGTCAGTCAGTTTCAGAGGCTATTTCATTACTGTTGATGTTTAAGTTCGACTTATGAATGACAACATTCTTGTTGTTTGTGTTTGTCTGACTGAATTACTAAGTAGGATCAGCTATAGGGGCATCCATGTTGCAAAACAGGCAGTATTTCCTCCTTTTTTTACCTAGTAATACTTCATTGTACATGTGGAACACTACTGCTTTCTCCATTCCACATTGGATGGATATTTTCATCACTTTCATATGTTGGGGGATCCAACATATGTTAGGGACCAGGGCCGTTCAGGATCCATGGGTGTGACACCTGCCCAGCTCCCAGAGGCCAGAGGGGCATATCAGAAATGTTTATTTTTCAGTTTTATTTTCTTTTTGAAATTTTATTTATGTCTTTATTTTGGCTCTGCTGGATCTTCATTGCTGCAAAGGTTTGTCTCACGTTGCGGAGAATGGAGGCTACTTTTTAGTCAGGGTGCCCAGGCTTCTCATTGCAGTGGCTTCTCTCGTTGAAGATCACCAGCTTTAGGGCACAGGCGCTTCAGTAGTTGCAGCCATGTACTGAGTAGCTGTGGCTCCAGGTTCTAGAGAACAGGCTCAGTGCTGGTGGCCCACAGGCTTAGTTGCTCCTCTGCATGTGGGATCACCTGAGATCAAAGGTGGGACTCGTGTGTCCTACACTGGCAGGGGGATTCTTTACCACCAAGCCACCACCCAACCCCCTCTTTTCAGTTTTGTTTATTTTTTTCTTCAGCTGAGGAGCAAATGATTTACCATATTCTCTTGGTGTTAGGTGTACAGCAGCCTGACTCAGGGATACATAGGCACCTGTCTATTCCTTTTTCAAATATTTTTTTCTGTAGTGGTTATTACAGACAGTTGAATACAGTGTGCCCTGCCCGTGCAGTAGGTGCTTGATTATCTACATAATACATAAATGTTGGTGTCTACATGTCATTCTGAAGCTTCTAAGAGATCTCTGCGTTAGACCTTTTTCCTTTGGTAACTATAAGCTTGATATTTGTGACTGTGAGTCTGTTTCAGAAGTTATTTCATTCCTGTCGATGTTGAAATTCCACCTGTATGTGAAATCATATGCTCATCTTTCTCTGTCCAACTGACTTTCTAAGTATGATCATAGGTGCATCATTGTCGCAGCAGCTGGCAGTGTAATATTCCATCGTATGTGTGGCATGCAACTTTTTTGTCTATTCCACTTTGGGTGGATATTTTCATTGCTTCCATATGTCCATATATTTGGGGTTCTAAATGGTGCTAGGGGCTTCCCTGATAGCTCAGTTGGTAAAGAATACTCCTACAACACAGGAGACCCTGGTTCGATTCCTGGGTTGGGAAGACCTGCTGGTGAAGGGATAGGCTACCCACCTCAGTATTCTTGGGCTTCCCTGGTGGCTCAGCTGGTAAAGAATCCGCCTGCAATGCGGAAAACCTGGGTTCAATCCCTGGGTTGGGAAGATCCCCTGGAGAAAGGAAAGCCTACCCACTCCAATATTCTGGCCTGGTGAATTCCATGAACTGTATAGTCCATGGGGTTGCAAAGAGTCAGACACAACTGAGCTACTTTCAAAAAAAAAAAAAGAAAATGGTGCTAAATTGAACACAGAGCTGGACGTGTCTTTTTGGTGTGTGGTTTTCTCCAGATATGCAGCCACGTGTGGGATTGCCCGATCATAGGGTAGCTGTGTTTTTAATCTTACAGGGACCCTTTCTCTGGTCTTCATTGTGATCTTTACCAACTTAGGATTCCACCGACTGCAGAAGACTTCTGTTTTCTCTCTGCTCTCTCTCACGGGGACTGATGGAGACTTTTTTGAGGCTGCCTCTTCTGACTGGTGCCAGGTGAACCTGGTCATTGTTTTAATTTGCATTTTCCTAAGAATTACTAACATGGAGCATCTTTTCCTTTTTTTTTTTTTTATAAACTGTGTGAGTAAAACTTACCACTCAAAATGGACCCTGATGTGTGGCCTGTTTTGAATATTTTCTCTAATTCCTGTCTTGGGATGTTTCCTGGGTCAGCTGTCATTGACAGCAAGGTGCCTCCTAAGTCACTTCAGTCATGTTCGATTCTTTGTGACCCTATGGACTGTAGCCCGCCAGGCTTCTCTGTCCATAGCATTCTCCAGGCAGAAATACTGGAGTGGGTTGTCATTTCCTTGTCCACAGGATCTTCTCAACCTAGGGATCAAAACCCCATCTCTTATGTCTCCTGCACTGGTAGGCAGGTTCTTTACCACTACAGCCAGGTATTCCTGCTGACTCTTCATTGCCCCTCAGGGCCAGATTTTTTAAGTTTTTACATGAAATGGCCACTAGGCAGCAGAGTTTTATGCTCAACTGTGGTACTGAGTTAACAGGAGTCCTTTGTGAAAGTCTGGGTTCCTGGTTTGTGACTTAGAGTGGAATGTGATGGTAGAGATACCCAAGGGCTTGAGTCTCATTACCTCCTCCCCCTTTGGCTTCTTGTCTCAGACACATCCTGACCCCGCTAAATTGCTCAGCTAAGAGTTCTTATCCATAGCTAGGGACTGAGATTAAGCTGTCTGGGGGTTTCAGCCCATCCACAGGAGATGTAGAGACCAGATGACTTTTCAAATCTTCTAGCTCAGAGGCTCTACCATCATGTAGATGGTTTTCGTAGTCTCAGAATTATCATCTTTAGGTAGACAATATGTCTTCATTCTTTGTTTCATGTGGTTTTGGACACATTTGTTTGTATTAATACCTTCCCAGCATCCACACTCACTTTTTTGGTGAAGCTCCCCTTTTTCAACTTTTGTTACAGGAATGCATGTCATGTAGAATACAATCAAGGTTATACCCAAAGTATCTAAAATCAGCCCTTCATAGTTTGTGTTATAAAAATTGTAATCTTTAGCGTGTGACATAGAACAGAAAATAATAAAATGTTTCATGAGATTTTCCTGCTGTAACAGTCTCTTCTTGAGTCAGAATCACTCTCCTTTCTGTCTTTCATTTGGATTTGGCTTTATTTTAGTCAGCTTGTCTTTCAACTCTAGAACCTCAAATGAAACATCTATGATGGAATTACTAAGGAGAGTTACAAATGCTTTTATTGTTTACTGCAATCAAACAGTAAGTCTTTAGTAAATAAAGCACTGGGTTATCAATCTATAGACTTAACAAAATATGTATTAAAAATTCCTGCTCTAGAAAAAAGATTTCTATTTAATGGAAATATGTGGCATATTCACACACAAAAACAACACAACCTGTTTAATATAATTTAATTTAAGACAGTTTATCCTAAGTAACAAATATTTGGATAAGCCAGAAAATTATCTGTTGTTCAGGTGAGAAAGAAGTCACTTACTATGAGGTTCATAAGGAAGGTTTTATTTTATAAATAGACTTCAGCTAGACACATTTAAATTTTAAAAGGGAAAGGACAAGAACAAAATCATAGAAGCTGAAATGCACAGTTCTTGTCCTGGGTGTAGTTAGAAAATCAGTTTATATAAATGGTATGAGAGACAATACTTCCGTGTGAAGATTTGCCAAATGAAATGCTCACATCCTGAGGGAAGAGCACAGTGACCCAATAGATCATCTCATTGATCCAAGAGACCAATACCGTGACTTCTTATGTTCCTTTTATCTCATTATTTAAATTTACGCTTAAATGTATGTTTTACAACATATAGAATATTTTTATAGCCCTCTACGTACATACTTATGGTATGCATCTATTGGGGATGCTTCAATGTTTTTCTTTAGAAATAGATGCTCAAAAAGTGTCTTAATGTTATTACATTCTCCATAAAGTTGCCATAAAAATCATCCAAATGATTTATTGTAATACCATAACAATTTTTTAAAAAACTAAAATATTTGTTTACCATTGCTTTCAAATTTCTGCCTATTCTTGACCCAATTTCATTTCTACTTTAATATTTTTTTCAATATACCCGATTCTTTGCCCTACACATTTAATGCAATTTCCTATCTCTACACCAGTCCCCAGCAATTACTATTTATATTCTTCCTTCTTCTTTTCTTAGGTTTCTTTCTCCCTTCATTCTTTCCTTCCTTCTTTTCTCTTTTTGTACTTTCTAAATAGATTTTTATCACTAAAAATGTACCAAACACTGTTCTAGATACTGAAACAAAAACAGGAAAATGCAGTCTATGTTAATAATCTGATAGTCCAGCACCAGAGCTCACAGGCACCCAGTGTTTCCTGTCCCGTAGTCGCCTGCAAAAATGTTCCTGTTCCTTTTAATATACTCGTGCATTATGGAATCCTGTTGATCTCCATATATTTTGTTTGTATCTATAGTTCAGAATTGACATTCTCTCTTGCCTCTTAACAAGATATTATATCATTGATCATTTCCTCTACTACATCCCATCTTTGTTCATTCCTTCTTTTATTCATTCATCATAAAATCACCTATATCTTACTCTATTCTGTGTGCAATAATGAATCACTGTATAATTAGAGCAGGCTCAACTTTAGAGCTCCTACAAATGTGGGATAGGGAAAAAAATAAGAAAGAAAAAATTATTTTTGCAAAAATGACATTTGATGGTTCATTTTGAAACACTGTAGTCAATATATTGAAAATCAGAATTTTATTGGTTCCCTAACACCTATCTTATAGCTTAGTGATAGTTTTGTTTTGAATTATATAAGGGAAAGACAGCATAATATTTTCACTTGCTTTGTCCCTCTAGTATTCTTTTTTTGTCCCTTACCTTCTTTACAGAAACCAGTGACTGAATCACTGTAGGCACTTTTTAAATGCTATTGTTCTGGACCATTTTGTAGATCAATAACAGCAAGTTACTGTCATTCCCTCCAAAAAAAAAATGTATATATATATATATGGCATGGAATAAAAATACAAGATACTATTAAATTTGAATTTCAGATAAACAAAAAATATAGTTTATGGGCTATTCTTATACTAAAAACTATTTGTCGTTTATCTGAAATTAAAATTTAACTTTGTGTTCTATTGTTTTGATGGAGAAGGTAATGGCAACCCACTCTAGTATTCTTTCCTGGAGAACTCCATGGACAGAAGAGCCTGTTGGGCTACAGTCCACAGCGCCACAAAGAGTTGGACACAACTGAGTGACTAACTTCTCTATGTTTTGACTGATAATCTAGAGGAAAATATTGATTGAATGCCGAAAATTAAAATAAAGCTTCTTTTAGGAGCAAATTTATAATCTAGGCAACAGAAACTGTGCCTTTGTGAACTTCCACAGAACATATAGGTATGCGTTTAAAAGGACAGGACAAGTGGTATAGTGGAATTTGGGGACAGATAAGTGTGTCCTATGAGAAAACAGACCACACGTGTACTGGGTGAGTCAGCTAGATTTTATGATTGGAGTAAAAGTTAAAATGCAAAAGCTGATCATTCAAAGTGGGAGTAATTATTCATTTTGCTACAGAAGCCTTACAACTGCATAGTGACTAAATTCCACTTTCTTCATACCTCAGATTCCTTCCTGGATTCCACAGTGTTCTTATATTTCTCTCCTTGTTTCATGATCAGCTCTTCACCACTTCCCTTTCTAATCTCTACTTTCACCCAGATCCTCCAAAGTGTTTTATTTTTCCCCTGTCGTTTAAATATTGTAGTTAAGTTATTGCCTCATTTTCACATTTTTGCAGTTTTTACACAATGCTTTTTGCATGTACTCAATTAGTATAGAGACTAGTATAGTATAGCAAAGATTTGTAATTAAAATCTCTTTTAATTTGTAATTAAAATTGAAATTATAAGAATAAGTAACATTTACTAAACATTTGTTCTTCTTAACTTTACACTTACATTTCTTGAATCTTCCCAAAACTCTATGGCACATTCATCTTTTCATTTTAGTTATAAACATGATATGTTTTACCAAACCAATATGAGTATAAGGACAGGGAATAAATATAATGCTGAAATCACTGAAGTGTTTAAATGTGTTCAAAGACTTAAATTTCAGCTATACTTTGGTGTTGAACTGGTGAAGAGTGCAGTTAAGCAGTTTGGTCTTGAGGGCCAGTGGTTTGAACCATAAATGACTGAATATGAAATAGATTGCTTGTGTAAAATGTTACAGGTTCTATGTCAAATATGATTTTGAAAGTAAATTTCAATAACAGCTTAAAGGAAGAGTTTAAATGATAGTAACTGGGCTCTGAAATGTCAGAAATATATCACCTCAGAAATCAAAATAAATTTTATACTCATAATGCCTCCTTCCACAGCCCTTTAATATCTCAGTATTGTGTTTTAAAAGGTGATAATTAAGACTTCTTTTCTTATTTTTGAGCAAAGTCAGTTTGCTCTTAAGTATGTAAAACGTTCTGCTGAATGAGCATGACAGAAAATCTATCTATCTGTAATTAGAGTTTCTTCTTTCTGTGATTTGAGGACACTTTTCAGGTGAAATTAGAAAGTTCAAAACCTAAGTGGAAGAATCATAGAAGGGCATTAATTGAAGCCTGTCACCTCTAAACTTCTACACAGTGTAGATTAACAACAATTTAAATACACACTCTTCTGAGAGCTCTATGGTATATGAAGTGAGTTGATGTTCTCAACTAAGTTCCTAATGAAAAAGTATATCCTTTAATAAATACCAGCATTGTACTATGTATAAGTCCAAGGAGGGAGTGAGTAAGTAAGTGAAAGTCACTCAGTTGTGTCCGACTCTTTGCGACCCCATGGACTATGCAGTCCATGGAATTTTCCAGGCCAGAATACTGGAGTGGGTAGCCTTTCCCTTCTCCAGCAGGTCTTCCCAACCCAGGGATCAAACCCAGGTCTCCACATTGCAGGTGGATTCTTTACCAGCTGAGCCTCAAGGGAAGCCCAAGAATACTGGAATGGGTAGCCTATCCCTTCTCCAGCTGGTCTTCCCAGCCCAGGAATCGAACTGGGGTCTCTTGCATTCCAGGCAGATTCTTTACCAACTGAGCTATGAGGGAAGCCCCTATAAGTCCAAGGAGATTACTTTAAATTTACAAACTGTATTTAGTTTTTCATCTTCAAGGTTTACTATATTATTATTTTTTAATTATCTATTGTTTTAATTGAAGGATTGTTGCTTTACAGAATTTTGTTGTTTTCTGTCAAACCTCAACATGAATCAGCCACAGGTATACGTATATCCCCTCCCTTTTGAACTTCCCTCCAGTCTTCCTCCCCATTCCACCCCTCTAGGTTGATACAGAGCCCCTGTTTGAGTTTCCTGAGACATACGGCAAATGGCAAATTGCCGTTGGCTGTCTATTTTACATATGGTAATGTAAGTTTCCATGTTACTCACAACATAAATCTCACCCTCTCCCTCCTTCTCCCCATGTCCATAAGTCTATATTATTGTAACGTGTGAAATAGAGTGTCATTATGTACACCGAGTGCCATGTACTTTCAGCTGTCACTGACTGCTGGATTAGCTATAGCTGATTCCAAAGACTGCACAATTATTTCAAATGCAAACCATTTAGTCATGTGGTAGCCAGCCTCCAAGATGACCCACAATGATCCTTGCCTTCTGGAATTCACGCCGCCTGTGTTTCCCTCACAACTTGTATCAGGGTCAGTCTATGCAACCACCAGTATATGTTAGAAGCGATGAGACGCTGTGTCCGAGGTTTCCCCCTCGCTCTCGGTTACTTGTCCTGACGGAGACCAGTTGCCACATCACAGGGACGTTCAGGTGGCCCAGTAGAGAGGTCCACGAGACCAGGAGCTGAGGCATTTTTCATTCATTTCATTTCATTTTTACTTCAAATCTTGATATTAAAATCCAGCCCTTGATAATAGCTCAAAAAATTCTCATTTACTCATAATTATCCTAATAGAATATTTATTGTCACTGTACATATTTGAGAATTGCCCTCAACACATTAAATTCAGTTTGAAATTTCAGTACTGATCATTACAAAAATTGTACTTCACCCTAGGGATATATTAATATATCCTTAAATTGTAAAACCTCAGTCTAAAACTCTTTTAATGTGTACTTTGAACTGAAATATTCAAGTAAATTTTTGTGCATTATATTATTAATTAATTTAAAAGTAGCTTTGATCTAGTAATTCTTTAAACATTTACATTAGTTGCAATTCTAATAATGTTATCATAAATATCAAAAAATTCATCTCAGAATCAAACAATTTATAAATTAATCTGGCTTCAATTTTTAAACATATTTTTACCAAGCCTTCTTTGTTTTCATAGCTTAGCTCTGGCAACATCAATTATTCTATTGGACTTCATGTAAAGAATGTGAGCCTCACCATATACCTGCCTGAAGAGCAAATGCCCTACGTCGGCAGCCTTCCTGATAAAGCCCCACAGGGAGGCGGGGCAGCTACCGCGCTGCTCCCCGTGAGAGCATTTCCTGCCAGGTGCTTCCTTCTCCTGCCAGAGGCTGTTCTTAGAATCAGCTCCAAAGAATCTTCAGTGAGGCATCTCAAGGGGAGTATTATAACTTCTGAAATTATAGAGGAATATTTAATAAGAGGAGTATTTAATATACTTTTTGAAATGAATTTTGAAAGCTGCCAAGTTCTAGTACTTTGCTGTCACCCTTATGTCAGTTGGCCTCTGGGGCACTTAAATGAAGCGAGCAGAGGATTAACCCCAAGTTAGATGGAACAGTAAGAGACAGCTCTCAAGCAGCTAAGAATGTGCAGTGGGCAGTAATGGAATGGGTTTATGCTGCTTAGGAGAAATTTCTTATCTAATTCACTCAGTTAACAAGCAGAACAGAAAAATTAAGTGTATAAAAGTATTAAAGTATTATACTTCTATTGTTACTAGCCTTGGGACTAATTTTGTTAGTTAATAGCCTTTATTTTTTAGAACAATTTTAGGTTTACAGAAAAATTAAGCAAAAATTACAGAGCTCCCATATTACTCTGGCCCCAGCACATGGAGTCCCCTCTACTGTTGACATCTTTCACTAGTTGGTATAATGCTACAACCAATGAGCCAATGCTGACTTGTCATGATTCACTTGTATTATGTTTTTTTGTTATCTTGTGTTCTGTGGGTTTGAAGAAACATATAGTGACATGTGGGTTTCCCTAGTGGCTCAGACAGTAAAGAATTTGCTTGCAATGCCAGAGACCTGTGTTTGATCCCTGGGGTCAGGAAGATCCCCTGGAGAAGGGAATGGCTACCCACTCCAGTATTCGTGCCTGGAGAATTCCATGGACAGAGGAGCCTGGTGGGCTACAATCTGTGGGGTCACAAAAGAGTTGTGCATTGCTGAGTGGCTAACACTTTCACTTTTCATAGTGACATGCACCCGTCATTATAGTGTCATGCAGAGTATTTTCACTGTCCTAAAAATCCTCTATGCTCTCCCTCTTCATCTCTCCTCACACTCCAACCTCTGCAACCACTTTGTGTATTTTGGATAATAGTCTTTATTAGATACGTGTTTTGTAAAGATTTCCTCCCAATCTGTGACTTGCAGAACTAGTTTCTAAAATATTTTATCTATTTTTTAAACATATTTATTTATTTGGCAGTGTTGGGTCTTAGTTGCACATGTAGGATCTTAGTTCCCCAACCAGGAATCCACCCCAGGTGCCCTGCCTTGGCACCTTGGAGTCTTAGCCACTGGACCACCTGGGAAGTCCCTAAAATATTATGTTTTAAGTTTTTATCTTTTACTTTTTAGAGAAATGTAAAATATATATTTATAAGAGTCATAAATTATGGATTTTATATAACTAAAGACAGTAACTCACCAAGTTTGATCAAATGACTTAATTGTCAAAGACACAGGGTCTGGCATATAGCAAGTATTACATAAATGTCAACTATATTTTACATTGCTTCCATTTAAGTACTGTAATGTACAGGTGTGTCTTTATATAAGCCAAGCTTTTCTCATAATATAATTCTTATCAGACACAAATAAAATTAATAAACTCAACGTGATATAAAGTACTTCCATTTTAGGAAAATGTCTAGATGTGACATTTTGCATTCAAGCTTTACAAAGAAGCTCATCTCATAATTGCTAATCTGACATAAGTAATGTTTCACTTAAATTTATTGGGTAGTTATGTCCTTTTGTAGTTCATGAAGATCAAGCAGAGATCACACTGTATTGCCAAGCAAAAGTGTTTATGAACATCAAATCAATATATGGTTTAAAAAAAGCCAATTTCACATATTTCATTTGTAAATTATCCACAAAGAGTTTTATTTACTTTTTTATAAAAGCACTTTTGCCTTGAAAAAAAAAAATCAATATTTTGTCATCTAAATGCTTATCTTCTAGTTCCCTGTGACCTCAATTTATTTCTGAGTGTTCCTGTTAATACAAATGTTGAATAGGAAAACACCTAGAAATAAAATTCTTTCTACTGGAGAAAATTATACCTCCATTGTTTGGGAACAGACAAGCGGGATCGGTTTCTCCCAAGTACTATGAGGACCCCTGTGGCAAAAAGCCTGATATATTATCTTTGTTTGGAAAACTACAGTAGTTTGCTTTAGATTACAATACAGTACGTTTCAATTTTTTGTGGAATAGAGGTATAAGGTACTGAAAATATATGCCAAGGCAGGTTGTGGAAAGACATGCCATACTAAGAAGTTCTGGACATGATCTTAAATGAAAGTAAGAGCCAGAGAGTGTTTTTCAGTAGGTAAGCAACATCTTCAGTCCTTCGTTTAGAAGGGTATCTTGAATATCAGTTTACAGAATCTGCTAGAAGATGTCCAGAATGAAGAATGAGAAAACAGTTAAAATAATGCTCCAGTATTAAAAAGCAGAGACATCACTTTGCCTTCAAAGGTCTGTATAGTCAAAGTTATGGTTTTTCCAGTAGTCATGTGGAGATATGAGAGTTGCACCATAAATAAGGCTGAGCACTAAAGAATTGATGCCTTTGAATTGTGGTGCTGGAGAAGACTCTTGGCAGTCCCTTGGACACCAAGGAGATCGATCCAGTCCATACTAAAGGAAATCAATCCTGAATAATCATTGGAAGAACTGATGCTAAAGCTGAAGCTCCAATACTTTGACCACCTGATGTGAAAAACTGACTTATTGGAAAAGACCCTGATGCTGGGAAAGATTGAGGGCAGGAGGAGAAGGGGATGACAGAGGATGAGATGGTTTGATGGCATCACCAACTCAGTGGACACGAGTTTGAGCAAATTCTGGAAAATGGTGAAGGACAGGGAAGCTTGGCATGCTGCAGTCCATGGGGGTCACAAAGAGTCAGACACTGCTGAGTGACTGAACAAAAATCAACAGCAATCAAGTCATTGCTGCCTTCAGCTCCCAAGGCAGTAGTAGTAGAACTTAGACGGGATGACAGATCAAAGATGTATGAAGTATGTGGAATTTCCTATATTTGGCAACTGGTTGGTTGATTATGAGGGAATGAGAAGAGAGGAAATAAAGTTAAAGGTGATTCTAAGAGTTCTAATATGGGCCACTGTATAAGCAAAGTTGTCAATCACTATACTGATAATAAAACTAACACAAACAGTAGAAGTACAGTTTTGATGATAACATATTTCAAGTCCCCAAAATGTTGCAATATATTTGGAATATAAACCATTAGTTGTTTTCTCTTTTTATTTTGTAAAGTTTTCAGAAGAACCATTCTTTAGGACCTTAGAATTTTTCTGTGTACAATAGGAATTGTTGACCTAAGTTGAGCCTAATGAAAAGATTAATTAGCAGACAAATGGATAAAGTAAAGTGGTAGAACCTCTGTCCACTTTCTGCTAATTTCTCATTCTTAAAGCTGAGAATTTAAAGCTCAGAATAAAGTTCATCTTCTCTCACTGGGCCTAATGTGAATAAAGCATAGTCTTTCCACTCACTCCCAACCCTGCTCGTTGCATTGAGTGAATCCAGTATTTATTTAAAAACAAAACAAAACAGAATTAAACATCTTTTGTTACTTTGTCATATTCTTATGTTGGACAGAGATGGCAGAAAAGTTTATACAAACTAGGCATATAATTTCTAAAAATAAATTATTCCTTTTTAATATGTACCCTCAAAATATCCTTTCCAACTACCCTGTTATTATTGGCTCATAACCTTAGTAAGCATAAAAACTGCCTACGGGACTTGTATAATACATGTTCCTGGGCCCCTGGGCTGTCAGATTGTGATTCAGTAAGTCTTACACGAATACAGGAATCTGTACTATCAGTAAGTGCCTCAGAGATTTCCAAAGTATGTGTTTCCAGTATAACGATGGAGCAAGGACCTTAAAGAATGGCTTTACAGTGCTTTAAACCCTCTCTGTTAGTTTTCTGTTTTGAAGTTGTAATTTGAAGTTGCAATTTAACAGATGTTCCCATGTATTTTTGTTATGCTTTCAGTCTTGCAACTATTTTCATTGTATATTTTCTACAATATTTCTTTCCATGACTTTTGACTGGTCCTTAATGCTCAAACTAAATTCAGGATACTCATGGCCTGAGGCATACTACTGTAATACCATGTAGCTGCCTGAACACTTCCCCAAGGTAGCAAAGATATACTCTCCTTGTAACCAGTATATCAAATTGGATAAAATAGTCATGAAGAATTGGAGAAACTGCAGTCATTATTTTACTCTGATATAGCTTTTAAATCTTAATATTTGCCTGAAAGTTTTTTGTTTCCAGTGAAAGCAAAAAAAAAAAAAAGTGAATGCATTTCTTTTCAGATACATAATGATTTATTTAGGAGATAGACAACAGCAGTGTCCACCTATTCAGATCCTTCTGAGTAAAGAGCCATTGTAAAGAAGTAATTTACAGAAGTATTCACAATAACCTTCCTGGTTACCTTGATGAGTTCCTTTCAAAAACCTCTATTCTTTCATCACCTTTCTTAGCATATATATCTCCCAGAGAAATACACGCTGCTAAAATGCAAACGAAGTAAGCTTGCCACATAGTCACTGGAGACCTCAAACTTGAACATGTTCCTAGCTCTGTGATTCTCTGCATATTTCCTGAGCAGGTGCAGATTTGCTCTGACTCATGAGACTGGCAGTTAGAAAGCTTCAGTTGATAAATACCAACACCCGCCTCTGTCATTAACAGTGGCTGCTAGACTAATGGCACATCTGGCATCTTCCTACACTGATTACAAGTCATCCCAAAGTCCTGTCGCCCAGCCATGAACATAAAGACCTGAGCCCATACATTTTTTTTTTTCTTTTTGCTCATGTGTTGCAGATACTGGGACATTCTATTGGTGAATTTGTTAAAATGGGGATAAGGTTAAATGATTACAGACTTTTTAGATTCAACCAGAAGAAATTAAAACAAATTTGAAAGTGGTTTAATTACTAAGAAATTCTAGACTGAATGTAACTGTGCTAAGAATTTAAGATGTGAGAACAATATCAACAACAAATCAATAAATTTAACATATTCTCACATCAAGTTAAAACTTTGTATAAAATACGTGCACAAATTTATAAGAATATTATATAAGAAATTAGAAGCAAGAGAGTTCTATATTATACTTCTTTAATTACTAAATAAAAGATTGTTGGTAAACTGAAATGTGAACATTTTCCAAAGACAATTAGTAGTTTCTGAAATATTAAAAAAAGTAATGTTCATGTCTAATGGGATACTAAAAGACACACTTGAAAGACTCTTTATTTCTCTTGTAAGTTAAAATTAACATTTTGAAAATATAATGAAATTTAGTGTATGTAATAGCATATAATTCATTCAAGAAAAAATATCCAAACTTTAATTCCAGTGTAATGAAATTTGAGTTCTCTGTTATAGCCCAGGAAATGAATCAGAGATTGACTGAGAATATTATGTTAAACTTTCAATGAAGCACTACAGCTGGGATATAGTTGGGACTTTGGAAAGGAAAAAATATATATATTTTTCCACCCCTGTACAAACATATGCTTCTACACTTGAAAAACCTGAATCCTGCTCATCACTCCTTATAAGAAATAAGAGGATTGGAAAAGAAATAGAAATGAAGGATGATGAAGAAAGGAATTTAATAGAGAAACACAATTTCATTCATAGTTAACACAAACATTAAGTGCTTTCCTACATGCAAAAGCAATGAATGAGAGGCTGAATTATTTTTTTAACTTTTCAATTTATATTGGAGCATAGACAATAATACTGGGATGGTTTCAGGTGGACAGCAAAAGGACTCAGCCATATATATACATGTATCCATTCTCTGCCGAACTCCCCTTCCATCCAAGCTGCCACATTATATTGAGCAGAGTTCCCTGTGCTATGCAGTAGGTGCCTGCTGGTTACCTACTTTCAGTATAGCAATGTGTACGTGTCACTCCCAAACTCCCTAACTATGCTTTCTCCCCGTCCTTTCCTTCTCCCCCATAACCAAAAGTTTGTTCTCTAAATCTGTGAGTCTCTGTTTTCTAAATAAATTTGTTTCATTTCTTTTTTTAAAATTTATTTTTAATTGGAGGATGTTTTACAATGTTGTGTTGGTTTCTGCTGCATAACAACATGAATCAGCCATAAGTATACATACGGCCCCTCCCTCTTGAGCCTCCCTTCCATCCAGCCCCTTCCTAGCCCTCTAGGCTATCATAGAGCACCAGGCTGAATTCCCTGGGCTATACAGTTGCTTCCCACCAGCTCTCTGTTTTACACATGTTATTGTGTATAGTGTATATATGTCAATGCTACACTCTCACTTTGCCCCACCCTCTCCTTCCCTCACTGTGTCCACAAATCCATTGTCTACATCTGCTGCGTCTTTATTCCTGCCCTGCAACTAAGTTAGATTTTGCATATAAGTGATATCATACTGTATTTCTTTCTCTGTCTGACTTACTTCACTTCGTATGACAATCTCCAGATCCATCCATGCTGCTACAAGTGGCATTATTTCATTCTTCTTAATGGCTGAGTAGTATTCCATCACTACTTTATCTTCTTTATCCATTCCTCTGTCAATGGGCGTTTAGGTGGCCTCCACATCTTGCCTGTTGTAAACAGTGCTGCAGTGAACACTAGGGTTCATGTCTCCTTTCTGACCATGTGTTTCTCCTGATATATGCCCAGGAGTGGGATTGTAGGGTCATATGGTAGCTCCGTTTTTAGTTTCTTAAGGAAACCTTCATACTGTTTTCCATAGAGGCTGTACCAATCTACATTCCCACCAACAGTGTAGAGGGTTCCCTTTTCTTCGCACCCTCTCCAGCATTTATTGTTTGTGGATTTTTTGATGATGGCTATTCTAACTGGTGTGAGGGGATAGCTCATTGTAGTTTTGATTTGCATTTCTCTAATAATTAGCAGTGTTGAACTTTCTTTTCATGTGCCTCTTGGCCATCTGTATGTCTTCTTTGGAGAAATGTCTATTTAGGTCATCTACCCATTTTCTGATTGGGTTATTTGTTTTTGGATGTTGAGCCACATGAGCTGTTTGTAAATTTTGGAGATTAATCCTTTGTTGGTCACATCATTTGTAAGTATTTTCTTCCAACCTATGGGTTTTCTTTTTGTTTTGATTATTGTTTCCTTTGCTGTGCAAAAACCTTTGAGTTTAATTAGATCCTATTTGTTTGTTTTTGTTTTTATTTCCATTATTCTGGGAGATGGGTCAAAAAATATATTGTTGAGATTCATGTCAAAGACAGTTCTGCTTATGTTTTCAAGAGACTAGACTATTTAGGATAAATCATGAAAAAAATAGCCAGGACAAATCTTTCCTCTTTAATGGTAAAATTATTTTTTTTAAAAAACAACTTCATATTTATAATTACAAGATGTATATTTTGTGGAAACATTGTAAATTCTTAGTTAACATTAAATAATAGATTTTTACCAAAAATTAATAATAATGTTTGAATTCATAGCTAAAACTTTCTGATGAATCATCAGAGACTTCTCATAGAGGTAGAAGCTAAATTGTGACAATGTGATAGTTATTATGTACCTGATATTTCACTTCTGGACAGGTGATTAGTCAAGTATTCAGTAATAAAATTTAGTAGGAAAATGGATAATGCTCTCTTTATATATCAGAGACTTCCAAAATTTGTGCCATGGAAACTAGTTCCATTTGATATTAATATGTGTTGCGGGAACCTGAAAGGACTCTGTGACAAGTAAATTTGAGCAATTCTGAGATAAATATGTTGGTAGCTCAGATGCTAAAGAATCTGCCTGCAATGCAGGAGATCCAGGTTCAATTCCTTGTTGGAGAAGATCCCCTGAAGAAGGGAATGGCTGCCCACTCCAGTCTTCTTGCCTGGAATTCCACGGACAGAGGAGCCTGGTGGGCTGCAGTCCATGGGATCGAAAGAGTCGGACATGACTGAACGACTAACACACACACACATACGTTGGAAAGCATAGCACTCTAAATATGCTAAAGTATATTTTAGATCTCTTGTAGTGTCTCTTGTGCATAGTTATTTTTAAACTTACTGATTACAAAAAGCACTTTTCTCAGATATCCTTTAGAACTATTTATCCAAAGCACAGGTTTTAGAAAATCTCATTCAGAATTATAAGCAAAAGTTCTATATTATAAAAATATTTGAAAATTTCAGAAGATTGCTAGCACCAATAATGAATTTATTGCTGTTCCTGAGACTAAATGCTATTTACCACCTTTTAAGGGAAAAAATAGCTCCACCATGTCCATTGTAGACACATTGTGATGATTTGTTAATAATTATTACAATTGCCAGAGATTTAAGTAGGTGTCCCACAAAGTATTAATATATTACACTTTGGGAGATACTCCTCATTTGCTCATTGAAGCAAGGAACATGGAAGAACTACTGAGCTTCCCATTGTGTTTTTGAAATAAGCTTGGAAACTCAATGAATTTCAACTGCTTTAATTCATCCCCATTAAAAAAAAAAAAAAACCCTCTAATATGAGATCTATCCACTTGACAATTTTAAGTGCAATACAGCAGTGCTAATGGTAGGCACTATGTTTCACAGCAGATAGATCAGGAGAACTTGTTCACCTTGCGTAACTTTGTATCATTTGAACACCCACTCCCCATTTTCCCTCCTCCCAGATTCTGGCAACCACCATTCTGTGTTCTGCTTTTATGAATTTGACTGTTTTTGATATCTCATATAAGTGCAGTCATGCAGCATTTTTCTTTCTGTGACTGGCTTTTTTCACTGATTATAATATCCTCCAGATTCATTCATGTTGTTACAAATGGCAGGATTTCCTTCTTTCTCGGGGATAGATAATATTCCAGTGTGTGTGTGTGTGTGTGTGTGTGTGTGTGTGTGTGTACAAATCAAACATTTTCTTTGCAGGCTTCCCAGGGGGCACAGTGGTAAAGAATCCGCCTGCCCATGCAGGAGATGTGGGTTAAATCCCTGTGTCAGAAAGATCCCCTGGAAAAGGAAATGACAACCCACTCCAGTATTTCTTGCCTGGAAAAATCTCATGGACAGAGGATCCTGGTAGTCCATGAAGTCACAAAGAGTTGAACATGACTGAGCATGCACGCAACATGTTCTTTATTCCTTCTTCTGTTGATGGATATTTAGGTTGTTGCTTCCATATCTTGACTATTGTAAAAATTGCTGCAGTGAACATGGGTATGCAGATATCTCTTCAAGATAGTGGATAGTGACTTCCTTTTCTTTGGGTGTATACCCATAACTGGAATTGCTGGATCACATTATAGTTCTATTTTTAATTTTTTTTGATGGAACTCCATGCTGTTTTTCATAGTGGCTGTACCATTTTTACATTTCTACCAACAGTGTACAGGATTTCCAATTTCTTCACATCTGTGAAGAAATATTCTTATTGCAATAGAAAAACAACTCCCCAAAACCTCTCTGGAAAAGAATCCCTTTAAACACATAAATCATAGCCTAAAATTAAAATATACCTAAATGATTTAGGAGACTGGAGGAAGATAAATTAGGGCTCTAAAGTTTGTTTACTGTCTACATTCTTCACTATTTTTTCCATCATTTTACAAACAAAATCAAACAAAAATTGCGTATGTTGATTCATCATTTTTAAACTTTTGCTTTAGGAGATTTCAGTCTCAAATAACTAGTATGATAAAAGCCAATGTACCCATCAGCAGCTTTTACAGTTATCAACATTTGTCCATCTAGTCAGTAGTTTCACTTAGGGGAAAAGAAAGTTCTTAAAACCTTCTTGGAAACCTTGTAGTTACACGTTTACTTGATAAATATCCTGAAATCCTCAGAGTTTACTGACAGATAATGTTTAACAGATTATAGAGCTTTAAAGTTTTAAAAGTTATAGTAGAATTCAGCTTTTCCCAACATAATGATATATAATTTCTACTCTTGTGCTGATGGACCAGTTACTTAGCATAATTCCTTTGTGCCCTGCTTGAAAAGTGTGAGGATCACATACAATAAAGCTTTTTTGTTTTTGGAATAACACTTCTGTTAAAACTCTCGTCCTAGATTTTAGTGTCCCATGCATCATGTGTGTGCTGTGTGCTAAGTCGCTTAAGTCATGTCCAACTCTTTGTGACCCCATGGACAGTAGCCTGCCAGGCTCCTCTGTCTGTAGAATTTTCCAGGCAAATCCTGGAAAGTGAAGTGAAGTGGGTTACCATTTCCTAATCCAGGGGACCTGTGCCTCTTATGTCTCCTGCACTGGCAGGAGGGATCGAACTGCCATCCAGGGATCCAGTGATCGAACCCGTGCCTCTTATGTATCCTGCACTGGCAGGCAGGTTCTTTAGCACTAGTGCCGCCTGGATAATATCTGGAAGCAATCTTCTGCAGTATTGATTTTTACATATATCCTAAAATCTTTAGTTTAACTGTGAAAAATTATCTTAAAACTTTTTAATTACAATAAATCTTTAGGCTGACAAAATATTTTTAAGTATGTCATGTATAATCATGATGAAGAATGACATTTGAATTCTGTACAGGAGATATCTGAAAATTTTAATGAGTATTATTTATTACTCTGCAAAAAATGCTGATAAAGCTTATTACTGTGATTCCTGTAGTAACTAAAACATCTAATTAACTTCGACTAGAGATGCATGCTACTATATTATCCTCTCCAGAAGATGAATTTCATAGCATTCATTTTCTAGTGTGTATTTTTGTAAAATATGACTTGGGCACTGTCTATATGACCATTAATTTGAAAACAGTTATTTCCCTTATCCTTATCATTCATTATATATTTCAGCACATCCTATGTAAGCTAATAGTATTCAGTTAGGAGATTTAGGGTTTTGTGTTTTATGTTCATAAAGAAAAACTTGGAAACAACTGACTAATAATAATTTAGAAATTTAGAAGCAACCATGAAATAGTAAAAATAGCTCAAATTTTTAAGAACTTCATTATCTTAACAACTGTAATGAGTTAACCATTCCTAATCCACTCTCTATTAGCCTTAAGAAATTGAAGATATTAAGTGGTTTATGTAGAGCTACAGATAGTAAGAAACAAACTAAAATGTATACCCAGGCTGTGTGATGCTGAAACTCAATCCCTTAGTTGCTCATTATACTGCTTCTGCTGTCAGTAGTCCTTACATTAATCAGGACAGGCTGCAACACCCACATTTCAACTGAACACAATTAAAATTTATTATGTACATTTGTGGTTGGCTGTGGCAAGGGAGAATTCTCTTCTGTACATGACTATTCAGAGACCCAGAATTCTTTTGTTTAATGTCACCATCATCTTCAACATGAGGCTTCCCTCCAAGTTTGCCATGGAAGGAGAAGGATGGAGAATCTCTATGGAAATTTTTGCTAGGCCTCCTAGAACTTACATACATCATTTCCTGCTCACATAGCATCTAGCATTTGCCGGAGCTTAGCCGCATGTTGCCTAACATGAGTGTCTTAGAAATATAGCTTAGCTGCATGGAAAAGATAAATGAATTAACAAAATGTAATAAACTATATATATACATATATATATATTCAGCCTTTTAGAAAAGGGAAATTCTGACATTTACAACAACATGAATGAACCTAGAGGACACTATATTAAGGGAAATAAGCCAGGCACAGAAAGACCAACACTGCATGATCTCACTTACTGATACGTGTGAAATTGAAAATAATCAAACTTACAGAAGCAGACAGTAGAGACTGGTAGAGGGGGTAATGGGGAGATTTGGGTCAAGGGTACAGAATGTCAGTTATTCAAGAGAGTTAATTAATGTACAGAAACATGACTCTGGTTAACAGTACTATTAATATATTGTATACTTGAAATGTACTAAGAGAGTAAATCTTAAGTGTTCTCCCCACACTAGGAAAAAAAAGAAAAGAAAACGCTAAGTATGTGAGGTGATTTGTTGTTGTTGTTACTCAGCTGCTAAGCCGTATCTGACTCTTTGTGACCTCATGGACTGCAGCACACCAGGCTCCCCTGGCCTTCAGTAACTGATCCTGGTGACTATTTTACCACATGCATGTATATCAAAACATCAAGTTGTACATCTTAAACATATATAAATTGTATTTGTCAATTATGCTTCAGTTAAGGTGGAGGGGAAAGTAGATAATATTACACATTTATATTTCAAATATCCAAAAGCTAAAGTGAACTTTTCAGATTTACAGAACATTGATTATCTGAAAACTAGACTTCTTAAAGTTTATTTTTCATTGGAGGATAATTGCTTTACAGCATTGTGTTTGTTTCTGCCCTACAACATGAATCAGACCTAAGTATATATACATATATATATATATATATATCTCCCCTGCTTCTTGAACCTCCCTCCCACCTCATCCTGCACCCCACCCCTCTAGACTGTCACAGCGCACCACCTCGAGCTCCCTTTGTTATACAGCAACTTTCCACTAGCGATCTGTTTTATATATGTACTGTATATGTTTCAATACTATTCTCTCAATTTGTCTCACCCTACTCGTCCCACATTGTGTCCACAAGTCTGTTCTCTATGTCTGTGGCTCTATTCCTGCCCTGCTAATAGGTCCATCAGTACCATTTTTCTAGATTCCACATATGTATGGTAATACATAATTGTGTTTCCCTTTCTGACTTGCTTCACCCGGTATAACAGGCTCTAGGTTTATCCACCTTAGTCCAACTGACTCAAATTTGTTCCTTTTTAAGCTTGAGTAATACTTCATTGTATATATATGCACATATATACATACACCATAATTTCTTTATCCATTCATCTTCTGGAGAGGATGTGGAGAAATGGGAACCCTTTTGCACTGTTGGTGGGAATGTAAATTGATATAGCCACTATGGAGAACAGCAGGGAGACTCCTTAAAAATCTAGGAATAAAACTACCATATGACCCAGCAATGCCACTACTGGACTTATACCCTGAGAAAACCATAATTCAAAAGGACACATGTACCCCAATGTTCATTGCAGCACTATTTACAATAGCCAGGACATAAATGATTTTTTAATTAATTCCAGTTTTATGTCCAAGTTGATAAAGTTCTATCACTGTTATTTATTGCAGTTTTTCATATGTGAAGTTAAATTAGTTGAATTGCAATATTCAGAGTATAATACTTCATTGCTTCCTTACTGCTCACTGTCTCTTTTTCTAGGGAAAAAAAATGCATATATAAAAGAGACAGAAATGTTAAGTATGATCTGGGATTAAAAAACATCCTAGAGACAGAAGGTTATGAAAGTTTGAAAATAATTCAGAATAAACTTTAAAATGGAAATCATGTATCCCATAAGCATGAGGGGAGTAAAAAAAAAAAATCAAAGAGCTTGTACAGTTCATCAGGTTTCACTGCACTGAGTTCAGTGAATCAAAGTTAACTATATATTATACATTGAAACTTAACTGTCTTAAGGCAGGCGGGGGGAAGAACTAAATTCCTTTGATTCCTCTGCCAACCTGAAAGCTCTCTGGTTTGATAAGCTCTGCAGCCCTGGGCATCTGTTCATTAAGTGCTAATACATGATCAGATGTTCTCATCATTCATCCTTTATGTTTATGTCATCTCAAGTGATCATACTCAGTATTAATTTACAGAGAGCAATTTTTCAAAATTCTTAGTTGAATCTCTGTAACTATCCTGTATTTGCATGAGAAAATAGAATTAGTCTTTGTTTTAAATGTGCTCCTAATACAACAAATGTACTTCTAAATGCTCATAGGGAATCTACTCTTAATATGAACTTTGAATTCATGAAAACTAGAAGATTATGTGTCATCTTTCTCCAAAAATAAAAACGTTTTTCACATATAAATAGATAGTTCTTTCAGGTTTAGGATCTAGGTATTGTCAACTGTTTCTATCAAAATAGCTTAAAAGTGCACATTTTGAAAAGTTACCCACAGGTCTGTATTGAGTATTTTATGTTCCTTATCTTAGGTTCTTTGTCAGTTCCATCTGACAGTGACAGCATGGTTCTGCTCTCATCTGTAGGGATGGAGGTTGAGTTTGCATGGACTTGCTGCCTGTGATTTAACACCTGATCCCTGTGGCAATCTGGCAGAGTAATGTAATAAAGGTTATTATCCTTGTTCTTTTTCCATAGTATCAAGAATGATTCAGAGGCATTTCAATACTATAAAAGCATGATTAGACCTTTAATCACCCTTTACCCCAAAAGGCTGGTCCAGATGGATAATTTTATCTCAAACTATAAGAGCTCTGGCTAGCCACACGTGGTATGGGAGCCTCTTGGATAACTCCTTTACACTGGCTAGAATACAGCTACAGAGATGGTGAGTGAAAGAGATCGGGAAGTAAGGCACACTACTGTGAACCAGAAATCCATGTTTAACTGGAACCAATCTCTCAAAAACTCTTTAGTTTTGAAGTGTGAAAGAGAAAACTCACTTTATAAGTTCAGTTATGATATTCTCACTTGCCCCAAAATTACAGGTGTATATTACATTTATTTCTAAAATTATATTTTTGTACATTTATTTTGTCCACCTGTAATTTTTTTGTTTTTTATATGTTTTTTGTACGTTATATAAATGTCCAACTCTTACTTTCTCCCAAGTGAGAAGTAGTCAGTTATGCCAGCATAACTTGTTCAATAGAATATCCTTTCCCTCTCAGTTGAAATACCAGCTTTTACATATACTAAATTTCTGTAAATATCATGAGCTTTTTCTACTACATTGAATAATTGGTCCACTTCTGTTACATTACCACATTGCTCAATTACATTATCTTTGAAATGATTTAATACCCAGTAAAACAAACTCCCTCACCATTAAAAAAAAAAAGCATAATAGACAGCATTCTTGTAAGCTGAAAGCCAAACAAATTTACAGTCACGTTACCTAAAGTCAGGAAAATATAAAACTTTTCTTGGCTGGTGCTGACTAGCTTTCATGTTTCAAAAGGCCTTATGGCATGAAAAATGTAAAAATTGCAGGTGAGCCAAATTCTGCAGATTAGGAGGCTGTGGAACAATTTTTATAATATCTGTTAAATATAAATAGGAAAAGGGTTATAATGAAGAGCAGTGTTTCTTTGCTGATGAGACTTGCTTCATTTTTTGTATGTATCTTTGTTTAAACTTATTTTTATTTTATATTATTTTTTAGTAAGTCCTTATTTATTTTTTTAATATTTATTTTTATTTATTTATTTGGGTGTGCCTGATCTTAGCTGTGGCACTCAGGATCTTTGATCTTTACTGTGATATGCAAACTCTCAGTTGTAGCATGAGGGATCTAGTTCCCTGCCTAGGGGTCGAACCTGGGCCCCTGGCATTGGTAGTTCAGAATCTGTGCCACTGGACCGCCAGGGAAGTCCCTTGGTTATCTGTTTTAAAAATAGCAGTGTGTACATGTCAACCCCAAACTCCCATTCTGTTCCTCTCCTCTGTCCTCCCCCATGGTAACCGTAAATTCATTCTGTAATTCTGTGAGTCTGTTTCTGTTTTGTAAATAAGTTCAATTGTATCACTTTTTTAGATTCCGCATATAAGCAATATCATAGGATATTTTTCTTTCTCTGTCTGACTTATTTCACTTAGCATGATACTCTCCAGGTCCATCCATGTTGCTGCAAATGGCATCACTTCATTCTTTTCAATGGCTGAGCAATATTCCATGTTGGGCTTTCCTGGTGGCTCAGTGGTAAAGAATCTGCGTGCAATACAAGAGACACAGGAGACACGGGTTCAGTCCCTGGGGCAGGAAGATCCCCTGGAGAAGGCAATGGCAACCCATTCCAGTCTTCTTGCCTGCAGAATCCCATGGAGGGCAAGCCTGATGGACTACAGTCCATAAGACTGCAAAGAGTCTCACACGACTGAAGCAACTTAGCACACATGCCCAATATTATATTGTATATACGTACCACATCTTCTTTATCCATTCCTCTGTTGGTGGTCATTTTTGTTGCTTTCACACTCGGTTATTGTAAACAGTGTTGCAGTGATCATTGGGGTGCATGTATCCTTTTGAATGATGTTTTTCTGCTGATATATGCCCAGGAGTGCCATTGCTGGATCATATGGTATCTCTATTTTTAGTTTTTTAAGGAACCTCCATACTGTTCTCCAGAGTGACTGTACCAACTTACATTCCCACCAACAGTGTTAAAGGGTTTCCTTTTCTCCACATCCTCTCCAGCATTTGTTGTTTGTAGATTTTATTTTTAATTATGGCCATTCGACTGGTATGAGGTGAAATCTCATTATAACTTTGATTTGCATTTTTCTAATAATTAGCAATGTTGAACATCTTTTCTTGTGGCTCTTGGCCATCTGTATGTCTTCTTTGAGAAAATGTCTATTTAGATCTTCCACCCATTTCTTGATTGGTTGGTTGTTTTTTGGATATTGGACCACATGAGCTGTTTGTGAATTTTGGAGACTAACCCTTCATTGGTCACATCATTTGTGCATATTTTATCCCATTCTGTAGGTTGTCTTTTCATTTTGTTTGTGATCTCCTTTGTTTTGAAAAAGCTTTTGAGATCAAGTAGGTCCCGCTTGTTTATTTTTGTTTTTATTTTCATTACTCTGGGAGATGGATAAAAAAAAGGTATTGCTGTGACTTATATCAGCGAGTGTTCTGCCTATGTTTTCCTCTAAAAGTTTTGTAGTACCCACTGAGACTAACTTCTTTTGTAAGGACCTTGGCAAATGCATCTATATCACACAAATAACCTTCAAAGTACCTGGTTATAAAACATTCAAAGACTATGCAGTTATTAATTTGTAAAAAATATGCATATTAAATCATTCAATAGTATCGTTCAATAGAAACACACATAAAAAAGATTACATATTGGTTGATTGATGTAAAGCTTATGAGCAGAGGTTCCCTGGAATCTCTTCTTGTATTTTCCAGCAGCAGAGGTGATATATGAACTACTTTAGTGTTCATAGCCACTGTATAGAACCTCAGTCACTTCAGTTGCAGTTGTGTTTGACTCTTTGTGACCCCATGGACTGCAGCACACCAGGCTTCCCTGTCCGTCATCAACTGTCTGAGCTTGCTCAAACACATGTCCATCAAGTCAGTGATGCCATACAACATCTCATCCTCTGTCATCCCCTTCTTCTCCTGCCTTCAATCTTTCCCAGTATCAGGGTGTTTTCCAGTGAGTCAGTTCTTCACATCAGGTGGCCAAAGTATTGGAGTTTCAGCTGCAGAATCAGTCCTTCCAATGAATATTCAGGACTGATTTCCTTTAGGATTGACTGGTTGTATCTCCTTTCTGTCCAAGGGACTCTTGAGTCTTCTCCAACACCACAGTTCAAAAGCATCAATTCTTTGGCGTTCAGTTATCCATACATGACTACTGGAAAAACCATAGCTTTGACTATACAGACTTTTGTTGATAAAGTAATGTCTCTGCTTTTTAATATGCTATCTAGGTTGGTCATAGCTTTTCTCCCAAGGAGTAAGCGTCTTTTAATTTCATGGCTGCAGTCACCATCTGCAGTGATTTTGGAACCCCAAAAAATAAAGTCTGTCACTGTTTCCATTGTTTCCCCATGAAGTGATGGGACTGGTTGCCATGATCTTCATTTTTTTGAATGTTGAGTTTTAAGCCAGCTTTTTCAATCTCCTCTTTCACTTTCATCAAGAGGTTCTTTAGTTCCTCTTCTCTTTCTGCCATAAGGGTGGTGTCATCTGTATATCTGAGGTTACTGATAGTTCTCCCAGCAGTCTTGCTTCCAGCTTGTGCTTCATCCAGCCTGACATTTCACATGATTTACTCTGCATATAAGTTAAATAAGCAGGGTGACAAAATATAGCCTTGACGTACTCCTTTCCCAATTTGGAACCAGTCTGTTGTTCCATGTCCAGTTGTAACTGTAGCTTCTTGACCTGTATGTAGACTTCTCAGGAGGCAGGTAAGAATCTAACTGTCAATAATAACAAGAGTAAAGTGATATCTGTCTTTATCTCTAGTTGGTTTTAAGATATTACTTCTCTTTTCTTGTTTGTAGATTCCCTAGCTATATTGGCATAGCATTTTACTTAAGTGATTTGAATCTAAGGATTCTTTCATTAATTCTGGCAAATTCTCAGACATGATCTCTTCAGATATTCCTTTCTCTTATTCTCTTTTCATCTTCTAGGATTACAAATGCATATATCTTGGACCCTCTCATCCTTCCTTATCTTCTAAACTCTTTTCCACTTTTTACTTTTTCTCCTCCTGCTGCATTCTAGGTAATTTCTGGTATTCAGTATTTGAGCACACCGTTTCCTCTTCACCTGTTTCTTTCCTTTTCTTGGCTACACCTTGAGGCTTTGTTGTTCGGTGATGTCTGACTTTTTGCAACCCTATGGACTGCAGCCCACCAGGCTTCCGTGTCCTTCACCCTCTCCTGGAGCATGTTTTCCTGCCAGCTGTATTCAAAATGTGTTACCCACTTTAGGTTAATTGTCAGTCTGGTGGTACCTCAGCCAAGTGTAATAAGTATAAATTTTAATCTTAATCTTTGTGATGACAGGATGGCGAATATAAACTCTCAGAGGAGGAATTTATCTACACGTATGGCTTGGGTCAGGCAAATAAGTTATCCTTTAGGCAAACTTCTCTGTTGAGCACATTTTCTTTTTTAAATACATATTTACTTGGTGTACCAGCTCTTGGCTGTGGCATGTGGGATCTTTTGAAGTGTGACTTAGTTGTGGCATGCGCGATCCAGTTCCCTGACCAAGGATTGAATCAGTGCCTCCTGCATTCGGAGTGTGTAGTCTTAGCTACTGGACATCCAGGGAGGTCCCTGGGCACATTTTCTTAATCCAGGCTTTCATCATGTAGGTCTTCATGGGTTCCAGCTTTATCCAGGGTTTTCAGTACAAACATGAATCTGTCCTAACCCTAATGCTTTGTTCCCTGGCTCTCCATGGTCATCGAAACAAAAAGCCTCTTCTTTACCAATGTGAGTGAGTACCTCCAGAGCAAGAGATACTTTTTAATTTTTTTAACCAATCTTTTCTTTGTTTTTGGCCCCTAGGGATTTACCTTTATTTCAAGCTTGTATCACTTACAAAAATGTTTTACAATTTGTCCAGCATTTAAATACTTTCTACTGGAATTTTAGGTAATGTTAGGCTGCCACGTTACTAGAAACAAAAGCCCTATCTATTCTGTACTTGTTTTGATCTAGTAGATCTGTCTAATGTTGATAGAGGTGTATTTAAAACCATCCATAATAATTGCTTTTTGTGCAATTTTTCATTCGTGTACAATAATTACACAATATATTTGACTGTTCTATTTCTGGTGCAGTAAGATTTTTTCATACACCTTTATCACAAATTGTTCTTTTTACCATTCTTTCTCTTTTGTCACCTTAAATTTTACGTTTCATATTATCTTGTTGCTGCTGCTGCTGCTGCTGCTGCTGCTGCTAAGTCGCTTCAGTCGTGTCCAACTCTGTGCAACCCCATAGACGGCAGCCCACCAGGCTCCCCCATCCCCGGGATTCTCCAGGCAAGAACACTGGAGTGGGTTGCCATTTCCTTCTCCAATGCATGAGAGCGAAAAGTGCAAGTGAAGCCGCTAAGTCATGTCCGACTATCAGCGACCCCATGGACTGCAGCCCACCAGGCCCCTCCGTCCATGGGATTTTCCAGGCAAGAGTACTGGAGTGGGTTGCCATTGCCTTCTCCAATTATCTTGTTAGTGGTTTCTTATTTTGTATATTTTTGCTTGAAATCTATTTGCCCATCTCTTTATTTTGAAATGTTGTACATTTCTTGGCTTAAATATGTTTCTGAGAAACTATGGTCCAGCTTTGCATACATTTTGTGCAGCAGTCAACTTGAAATACATCCTTGGCTGTGGCCCTGAATCATTTTGAATACAAATGAAGAACTATTTAGTTAATGAGGTACAGCTTTTGATGTCTCAATAAAAAATGTGTAAGAACTAGGATAGCAAAGGAAAGCTGAAATTTCGTGTAATATTCAAGGAATGTGATGACTAAAGGAATAATGCATTCTCATTGTTTATCTTAAACTAAAATATAGTCCATCATCTCTTTCAGGCTGATAACAAAAATCATTTCCATCATTAGGAACAAAAAGTCAGAGAGAGAATCTTACAGGCCCATTATCAGTTATCTTGGATCAGTTGTTTGTACACTTCGTGGACTGTGGAATGAATATAGAATGCTCTGCTCTACAAATAAAAATCAAAGTAAAAATACTATCCTTCCCTTTAAATTGGTGCATGAAATTGGAATATAAATTTATAATTTCTTTGCCATAATTAATGTTTAGAAACATTTAGAAATATTGTCAGTCTCAATCTTAATCTAATTTCAATTTTTCTCAAGTTCTGCTGATTATTTTTTGGTTTCGTCCTTTGTTCTTATAGGGCTTCCCTGAGAGCTCAGTTGGTAAATAATCCGCCTGCAATGCAGGAGACCCCGGTTCGATTCCTGGGTGGGGAAGATCCACCGGAGAAGGGATAGGCTACCCACCTCCAGTATTCTTGGGCTTCCCTTGTGGCTTAGCTGGTAAAGAATCCACCTGCAATGTGGGAGACCTGGATTTGATACCTGGGTTGGGAAGATCCCCTGCAGAAGGGAAAGGCTACCCACTCCAGTATTCTGGCCTGGAGAATTCCATGGACTGTATAGTCCATGGGGTCTCAAAGAGTTGGACAGGACTGAGTGACTTTCACTTTCACTTTCATCTCATTCCCTTTCCCCAGTGTTATGACTGGGTACATTCTTGGTTAGGAGCTATCGTCATCTTGATCTACATCTGCTAAAATTTACCTAATGACGTTGGGATAGTCTCTTTCATATCCAAGTGTTGTGCCATATGTCTAAGTCTTCTTTCTATTCTTTTCTGTGTTCTACAACTCCCTGCCCCTGGAACAAATATGGAAGATTAAAGAAAGGAAGATTATACATACTAAGTAGGGTCCAGGCTAAGTTGATTCCTCTGCTTAGCTCTGGACAAACATTGTTGCAATAAGAATTTCCAGGTGGAACCATTAGGTGCTCCAACCCCATCTTCCACCACTGCCTTCCTGAGGGCTATCTCTATTTAACTGCTTCACACCAAATGTCATAGCTACATGAAAATATATAGAGATATTTTACCAATATTAGAATATTGTGGATTTTTAATCTAAAAATGAAAACAGATATCAAAACATTAAATATAAATTAGTTCTGTTTTACAGCACTAAGACATTCTTGGGAATAATTAGAAACAAAATTGTGAAAAAGGAATGACATTAAAATTACCAAAAGGCTCAGCCACTCGTAACTACACCTTTTTCCCAGCAATTGTTGCTAACCTTGCGTTTTATTTAAGTATATAATGCCAGGTGATTTTTTTTTTCCAGTGAATAAAAATTTATCAGATTTTCTTGTTTCCACACTGAAAATAATCTTTTATATATCAGATTCTCTCTGGGTTATAGGCAGACTTTTAAAGGCATATTTAATGCATTTCATTCATTAATAATCTCCAAGTGCCAAGCACAGTACCTGAAATATGAGGCAGTCAATAAGTTTTTAAACTAGTAGCGACATGAACATTTTCATGTAGCCTCTTTTTTGACCAGAGGGAAATAGTTTCCAGGACAGCTGACCCGCATAGCACTAAGGTTTGTGGTAAAAGGATGTTTTTCTCTGAACAGTAGTAACTTCCCCACATGGGTATTTATACGCGTCTCTGGCAAAGCAGGATGTCCCTTAAAATAAGTATTGTGTTCTGTTCAATCAAGTCTTATTTCCTTTTCATCTGTTTAACCCCCAAATCTAACTCTATGCCTGGCAACTAGGTGTATAATAGATAAGTGAAAGCATATAGTAATTATATCAATTAATGTATAATAAAGACAATGTTCAAATCAGCTAGTGCTTGCAATATGAATAATCCAGGGTAATGCCTGCTTAATAAAGAAAAAAAATGTGGGTCTCCTTTGAATAATTTTAAGCAATGACTTAATATTTGGTTATGTGTTGCATTAACTGAATATCCAAAGATGGGTCCTTGTTTGAAAAAGTGTCTTAATAAGAAAGAGCTAAGTATAGACCAGGTCTGTCTCTGTGGAGTGAGACCTGTAAAGAGGTAGCAAGTATGTGTTTAGGATGTGGTTAGGATGAAGGAATAGCAGGGGTAATCTCAGAAGTATTAGGAAGACAAGGGCACCAAACTCATCTTTCCTTCTTTCCTGGCTTTTTTTTCCCTTCTCATCTGACATTTATAGAATTTCTAAAAGGAGCCTGGCACCATATTAGATTTTGAAGAGAGAAAGATTAATGTGACTCAATCCTTCCCTTCAAAGAAGTCCCTGCCAGGAATGTTTGACTGGAAACCTGAAAGAAACCAGTTTATTGCTAAACATACAATATTTAATGGAGAAGGCAATGGCACCCCACTCCAGTACTCTTGCCTGGAAAATCCCATGGACGGAGGAGCCTGGTAGGCTGCAGTCCATAGGGTCGCTAAGAGTCAGACATGACTGAGCGACTTCACTTTCACTTTTCACTTTCATACATTGGAGAAGGAAATGGCAACCCACTCCAGTGTTCTTGCCTGGAGAATCCCAGGGACGGGGGAGCCTGGCGGGCTGCCGTCTGTGGGGTCGCACAGAGTCGGACACGACTGAAGCGACTTAGCAGCAGCATACAATGTTTAAATTTTTTATGTCATGTCTTAAGCTGTATTTTGGAGATGATAATATCAATAGTTCATCCTGAGCTAATGAAAATATTTGGTGGTGTGAACAGGAGCAGATCCGTGAGTCTTTGTGTGTGTGCTGGGGGCGGGGGCAGGTATTGTGTTTATCTCTGTGTGTGCTCAGTTGCTCAGTCATGTCCAACTCTTTGGAACCCCGTGGACTGCAGCCCATCAGGCTCCTGTGTCCATGAAATTTTCCAGGAAAAAATACTGGAGTGGGTTGCCATACTTACTTCAGGGGATCTTCCTGACCGAGGAATCAAGCCCCCATTTCCAAGCCCCCATCTCTTGCATCTCCTTCATTGGCAGGTGGATTCTTTACCGTTGAGCCACCTTTGTTGTTGTTGTGCTCAGTCATGTCTGACCCTTTGCGACCCCATAGACTGCAGCCTGCCAGACTCTTTTATCCATGAATTTTCCAGGCAAGAATACTGGAGTGGGTTGCCATCTCCTTCTCCAGGGATCGAACCTGCATCTCTTCCATTGCCTGCGTTGTCAGACAGATACTTTCTCCACTGTGCCACCTGGGAAGCCCTATACTTCTACTTTTTGTAGTTGTAAGACAAAAATCAAATAGTACTCTACTTTGGATCAGAAATGTTAGAGATATGCTATGTAATCTTCAACAATTAACTTGGCCACTTTAATATAAAGATTTGGCTAAATTATCTAATAGGTAAAATTCTGTAATTCTACGTTTGTGAAATTATTGGGACATAATTCATTTTGTATGAGGGTCTGAAAGTATGAAATGCACAATAAGATCATTACTAAGGCATTGACATTTTCTTTTCTATCTCTTATAATAGTTTTTAAGTATCTGCTTGTACTCTGTGGGAAATTGTCTCTGTGCAGTTTCTGTCATAGATCAAAAGGTTCTTTATAGATTCTAGAAGGAAAAATAATTGAATAGCAACTCAGAAGGTATATAAGGAAGTATTTTCTCCCCACCACTGACCCAATTTGCTTACAAACAGCCATCCCTTAGCAGTGCACAGACTCACCCAGGATGGAGGATCCTGGCTGTGAAAGCTTAGGCATGTAGAAATTGGCAAGCTATAATTATCAAATCAAAAAGATCTTCAGTGCAGTTGGAAAGTCCTGCCATTGGTCCATGGACAAAAAATGTTTGCCTGACTCCCAGCATCCTCTTCTCAGAGACAGATACTCAATCTTTACCTTCTGAGGCAGCTTGAGGGACATTTTCTCTAGGCACAAAGAACTTTGATTAATGTAGGAAATAAATTTCAGATTTATTCATTAATTTCAGGGAGCTGTCAATATCAATGCTATTCATCTTCACATATTTATCATTCAGATATTAAAAATAACATTTTCTTATGGGCAATCTGATTTCTGAATTTACTATATTTTGCACACATTTTATTTTACAGGCTCAGTAAAACTGGGATATTCTGTTAGGAGAGAGAAAACAGTAATTTTTAAGAAACTGAAAAATCAAGTTAGAATTGAAAACTTTATAAGAAAAGTAATGACACAAATTAAAATTGAGTGTCCATGATATATTAAGTGCTGTGTTTTACATATAGAATTCCATTGAATTAAATTTATCTTTTTTTCTTTTCTGCACATGAAATCTTAAAGCTGGATTGATATGAATAATCATAATCCTATGCTAGTGACATGCAATCATCTAACTCAGCCTTATAATTTTATGTCTCATTTACCCCTTTTCCCCATTCTTTCCTCAGCCCATAGACACTCACTATCCTATATTTGATTTGTCCTTCCAGTACTATACTTGCCCTTTCAATATAGCGTCTTGTGAGTTTATGCATTTTTAAAAGTACATAAATAATTTTATAATCACTTTTTCCAATCAGTGTGTTCTTAAGATGCACACATGTAAAAGATAGAATATTGTCTACATTTTCCATTTATTATTATATGATAGCTTGTATATCCTTTTATTTTCCAAAGTAAATGAAGATTATTTTGAAGTTCTTTGATTTATAAACAGTTCTTGAGTGAATTTTCTAGTAGTTGTGTTTTTTTTTCTTTATATAGGTGAAAAACTTTATGTAAAGTATATACCTAAAAAAGAATTGTTGGCTCATAAATTGCGCACTATTTTAATAGTTTACTGCTAAATTTCTTTCCAAATTACCTGTACTAATTAATATCTCAGAGTCCCTTTCAAAAAATTCATATTTATATATTCTTACCCAACCTTTTTAATCTGAAATTTTAGTTTTTAGGAATCTGATGGGTGGAGAATTCTATTTCATCATGTTTTTATGTTTCTCAGATTGGGCAACACTTCATAAATCACTGAACTTTTGAGTTTATTTTTTGATTAATTTTCTGTTCAAATCATTTGCTAATATTTAAAAGTATTTTTTAAATACTTATTTGTAGATTTTCTTAATATAGTTTCATAATATCTCTTTGCTATGTATTCCATGAATACTTTTCTTAGGACATTGCTTAACTTTCAACATACTATCTCTGGGTTTCCTTGGTGGTGCAGTAGTAAAGAATCTGCCAGCAATGCAGGAGACGTGGGTTCAATCCTGGGGTCTGCAAGATCCCCTGGAGAAGGAAATGGCACCCCACTCCAGTATTCTTGCCTGGGAAATCCCTTGAAGGAATCTGGCGGACTATATAGTTCACTGGGTCACAAAAGAGTTGGATACGACTTAGTGACTAAACAACAGCAATATTTTTTCTAATTTAATCAGACCTGGACTTTTTTGATTTTTCATCTTTATTTTTGTTAAATCTCTGCCAACTCTAAGATCTTAAAGGTCTCCTTCTATATGTTCTTCTAATAGTTTTAAAGTACTCACAAAGTTGTGTCTTAAGGATCACAATCGAGGAGTGTGACAGATGTATGCCCTAAATGTCACTGACTCTAGAATCTCATATATTTACAAGCAAATAAAAATAAATAAAATTTCTTAACATAATTAAGCAGTCCAAAATCATAAAGGTTGATCTTAGGCCTATAAGATTCGCTAATCTAATTCATTCTCATAACTATTAATCCAACACAGATAAAACTAGAGAAGCACTGTTCTTTGGAAAGGTTTTGAATGTTTTCAACCAGGAATAAAGGGCCAGCAAGTCTTTATAATTAGTACACATATTTGACTAGACATTTTAAGAAAAAAAAACATTTCCCAACAAGTGTACATCACTCTTAAAATGGAAGAAAGAAAAGCATAAAATTCTATCTGAACTAAATTAAATACATTTTAAAAAATTTACCAAAATACATTTATTCATAAAATAACATTTGTATGGCCCTTCAGCTTATGAAATTCTTTGATGTCATTTCACATAATATCTCAACAAACTGAGGAGAAAGTATTTTTTCTAAATTTACACATGAGAAAGAAATTTCTGGAGAGATAATTTGTTACAAATTATAATTAGTAGAAGGTGAGGAGCAAGTACTGAACTTAAGCTAGTAATCACTTGTTTTCTTCCTATTCCATCATGTTAAACATTTTAAGCATAGAATAGAAACAGTGCAATTTTAAGTGTGAAAGCAAATAAAACAAAGATGTGCTAATTTCAGAATTTATAAAACATGGTTACAAAATATCCAGACAGGGAATATGATTATAAAACTCTACTTAGATTAGCGTTTACGTAAGAAAGATTAAGGGGGAAATATCTGATGCCATTTAATAATGGGTTGGAAAGCGGAAGAAGGATATTTTTGTCCTGTTCTAACGTGTGGGTGTGACTAGACTTCATATATACAGATGCTGAGTTTTGAGAAATAGATTTTTTTCTGTTTGTTTTTGTGTATGTGTAGATATACATACATACACACACACACACACACACACATATATTGAAAAATGTTCAGAGTATGTTCAGAGTACATTTAACTTTTAAGGAGAGAAAAATGACAACTACTTCCATCTTTTTGAATATTACTTAGAAAACTTGGATATTCTGTTAGAAATATCCAAGTTTTATGTAGTAGGAGCCAAATAATGGGTTGGAATAGCAAAATTGAGACAACATGGTATGTCTTAAATTGCACTACTGTCTAATGCTTATCTCGCTCATTATTGCTTATTTAATTGTTAATGAGCCAAATACTTTCATAAGTGTTCTCTTTGGAGAGTGGATATCAGGTGAAAGTCCCTTTTTCAAAAAAAAATTGTTTCAACATTCTGTGCTACGTGCTATGTGCTAAGTCGCTTCAATTGTGTCTGACTGCAACCTCATGGACTGTAGCCCACCAGGCTCCCTCTGTCCATGGATTTTCTAGGCAAGCATACTGGAGTGGGTTGCCATGCCCTCCTCCAGGGGATCTTCCCAACTCAGGGATTGAACCCACATTTCTTATGTCTCCTTCATTGGCAGGCAGGTTCTTTACCACTAGCACCAGCTGGGGAGCCCCAGCATTCTGTAACCAAATAATATTTAGGTATTAGTTGGTGATCTAATCGAATACCCAAATAACAAGGATTTTCCAAACTTCATTCATATAAGTTAACACCTTCTTTGTGTTTCCTGAGTACTGTTTTTACTTAACATTTTCTTACAAACCTTGCAATAAAGATGCTAATTAATAGTTTCTGTCCATGCATTACCTAAAGTCATTTTACTTGCAATCATGGGAATTCAAAACACATTTTGGGAAACACTATAGTTACATTAAAAAAAAACAAAAAAAAGCAGGTTCTTGGTTGAAGCTGATGTTATATTATGTGTTTCTTTTACATCCAGCCTTTACTCATAGACAAATTACTGCCCTGGTAGGAGGAAGACTTTGACAGAGTTGTTACAGCTAGTCTTTCAATATTCAGTACCCGTATTCAATAATGAAAGCAAGATGGATTATCCCTTGTTACATGTGACAGGCATGATGAAATAAGAATTATCATAGCTATTTACTACTTTTAAAAAACGAAATGTGATAGGAAATGAAACTGCTCAATGTGATACTTTAGAAACGTTGATCAACAGCACCTCATAAAAGTGTCCATTGAAAATGCCTGAAATAATTCTTCCCAAGTGCATTTACTTTAATGTTACTTGTAGGATATAAAATTTTTACCCCTTTACTATGTGCAAACTTTCCCAGTATTTTATTAAAAGTGATTCCATAATCTACTGAGCTTGTCATGGAAATAATTTTATTCCTGCTTTTCTGATGTTGTCTCACTTAATGTGAGAGTTGAGAGAAGGGCTAGTTAATGACATAGTTTGTGACATCTCATTAAATAATAGTGCATCATGATCTAACATTCATAGGAAACACAGACAGAGTGATCTTACTGAAAGTATAGTGAATAGTGAAAGTAATATTCAGCTGATTTGTATATTTTGAGGAATAAAGCCTAAAGTAACTGAGAAGCTTAAAATATATATAAAGAATGTAACTTGTCAAAAATGTGACTAAAAGCTTACATAAGTGTACATGTTTTATTCATTAACTTCTATGCGTTTATTCATTCAACAAATACTAATAAATAGTATATGTTAGACAATTTTCTAGATTCTTGGTATAGAGCAGCGAATGACAGATCAGAAAAAAAAAAAAACTTACTCTTGTGGTGATTACTTTCTAGTGCATGGAAAGACACAATAATATAAATAAATAAAAATAAAGCAGGTTAAAAGGATTACCAGCAAGAAGAGAGCATTGTGTGTTTTATTTTTATTTTATTTACTTATTTGGCCGCATCAGGTCTTAGTTGTGGCGCGTGGGATCTTCGATCTTAGTTGCAGCATGTGGGACCTTTAGTGGTGGCATGTGGAATCAAGTTCCCCAACCAGGGATCAAACCTAGGCCCCCTGCATTGAAAGTGGGGAGTCTTAGCCATTGGACCAGGGAAGTCCTGAACATTGTGATTTTTAAAAGGATGATCAGGAATCCTCACTAAAATGATCCTTAAAATCTTGAGTGAAGATTTTAAGAGAGTGAGAGGAGTGAGCCTTGAATATATGGAGGAACAGCATTCCTAGAAATGGAAATTAAAACGTACAGATTCCCTGAGATAGGTACGTAACAGGCGTATTTGAGCACAGCCTAGAAATCTAGAATAGTTGCAACAAAGTGAGCAGTAGGGAAAAACTATGAGACAAAGACAGAACATTAAGGGAGAAAGATCACACATGCCTCTTAAAATATCATAAGGATTTTGCTTTTACTCTTATGAGATGTGAAGCCTGGAGTTTTGAGCAGAAGAGAGAATAATCTGACACTGCTTTAAGAGTATCACTCTGGTCGCTGCATTGAGACAAATATTGGATAAAGGTGGTAGCTGGAAGGCCAATTAGAAGGCTATTTCAATAATCTAGGCGAGAAACCATTTTATTTGGACCAAGATGTTAGGCAGTAAAGTGGTCAGACTGTGGATATGTTTTGAAGGTAAACCAAGAGGGTTTACTAGTTGAATATATGGTAGAAAAACCAGAAAAATTAAGTATGACTCCAAGGTTTTTGGTCTAAGAAATTAAAGTTCCCATTAACTGAAATGGCAAAGATTTTGGAAGAATCATAGTTGGAGAAAATGAGGAGTTCAGTTTGGGACATGCTAAATTTAAGATGTCTGGTGGATATCCGAGTAAGAATGTCCAGTCAAAAATTAGATGTAGGAATCTGTAACTCTGGGGAAGGTGCTATAGTTGAAGATATAAATTTGGTACTCATCAAATTTAAATGCTATTCAAAGCCATAAACCTGGATAAGATCATCAAGCATCCAGATGTTCATAGATATGAGAAGGAGCCAGAAAATAACACTTAAAAAGACAGCCAGTGAGGCAGGAAAGAAACCAGAAGGATATGTTTTCTTGGAAGGCACATTTTAAGTGTATTTTAACAAGGAGGAAGTGAATGATTGGTCAACTTCTGCTAATAAATTAGATGAAGGCTAAAAATAACCATTGGACTTAGTAATATGGAGAAGTTTGGAGGAAGGTTGAATTTGAAAGTGCAATTAGGGTGAATTTTAATATAGAATAAATAGAAAGAAAGTGCAGTTAGCATATATACTCAATCACTCTGTCATGTCCGACACTTTGTGACTCCTTGGATTGTAGCCCACCAGGCTCCTCTGTCCATGGAATTTTCCAGGCAAGAATACTAGAGTGGGTTGCTATTTCCTACTCCAGCACATAGAGATAACCCTTTTAATGAGCTAACCTCTAAAAAAAAGAGCAGAGAAATGGAGTGGTAGCTGGTAGGAGGAGGATGGGGAGATAGAAAGGGTTTTTTTTAATCTGTTTGGTTTTTTTTTTTTAATATTTATTTACTTTTTTATTTCTTTGGCTGTGCCAGTTCTTATTTGTGGCACATGGGATCTTTAGTTGTGGCATTTGGTATCTAGTTCCCTGACCAGGGATCAAACCTGGGCTCCCCACATTGGGAGCATAATGAGTCTTAGCCACTAGACTATGAAGGAATTCCCTCTGTTTGTTTTTTAATGGGAGGAATATTAGCATATTTGTATGCTGATGTGAATGAATGAGTAGAAGGGAAGAAGGGATGATGCAGTTGAATTAGTGATAGGAAGAAAAGGAGGATTTTGGTACAAATGCTGGTAGGTGAATAAGTGTTGTATAAGAGCTTAAGGGATTTCTCTCCTGGTTGCTTCACATTTCTCAATGAAATAAAAGACTAATCAATTGGGAAAGTGATGTTTAAACAATGAAGAGAGATGAGAAGGTAGGAAAGAGGAATGTGGGAGAGTGCCTGAATTGAGGCAATAGCAAATGCGCTGCAGGCAGCAATGAGGGCCAATTTAAGATTTCAGTGAAAGATTTAAAGTGAGACTGCTTTGCATGAGTGTGTTTCTTCAGTCATGTTCAGGTGCAAGGGAGAAGGCACTGAAGAGAGGGGAATTAGACTTGACAGGGCTTGTTGCTTTTCAAAGCAATTATGATGACATAGGTTTCCGTAGAATTGGAAAACAACTGCAACGGTATGAATCCTTGAATGTTTCCTTAATCTTCCTCCATAAAAGAAATTCACTTCTCAGAATAGTTCTGTTAACATTCTCCTAACAGGGTCAGAAAGCCTGGCAGTGATGGACTCAGGTCATAGGAGGTAAAGCACACTGAGACTCAGTGATGTGAGCTATGGATGGGTGCTGAGAGGCCACCTTATGGCCACGACGGGAGGAGGACAGCTTAGCAGGGGGTCCCTGAATATGACCAGGGGATCGTCAGAAACAAGTGCAGGAGATAAGGAAGTTGAAAGGAAGTCGGAAAGAAAAGGCAAAGCTGGAGAAATGATGCTAGCTACATTATTTCACTTATGCCCAGCCGTACTTAAGACATGAAAAAGCAGTTCAAGTGGTAAGCTATTATATTCTGTAATACTTTGCTCAGAATGTCCTTTGGGTTAGAGAAGCCATGAATCCATTATACTTCATAGATGGGACACGATTTGATGGAGTAATACCTGAAATCAGGCACTTAATTCTGAAATTTCCCTAGTGTCATGGTCACAGTTCCTCACGTCAGATAAGAATTAGTAATCGTTAGTTAATCAAGGATTGTTTTGTTAACAAGGTACCTTTTAAAATAAACCAAAAAACTGTATTTAAAAAGTAAGATAATAAAAAATTGCTAAAAGAGAGTCAAGAATAGATTGTATTCAGGACCAGCAACTCCTGAGGACTGCTTCCAGAACTGATGGTTTCCAGAAAGATTAAACTGTTGGAATGAGGCTAGAATTGTTCTCTGACAACTTTCAGTGTCAGTTATTCTGCTGAGATTTTAGGCTCAACTGGGCAACTGTTTAAGGCTTTGTCTTGATATGGAAAAGTGAAATTCATTCATTTTTTTCCATTCACTTATGAAATAAATATTTATTGATTACTTACTAAGTAACTGACATCATGCTAAGCACTGGAAATATGAAGAAAAATAAAATTCAGTTCTGTCTTTTTTAATGAGTTCACATTCTAGTGAGAAAGTAAGTGTTAGTTTCTCAGTCGTGTCAGAAACTTTGCGACACCATGGACTGTAGCCCACCAGGCTCCTCTGTCCATGGACTTCTCCAGGCAAGAATACTGAAGTGGGTAGCCATTCCCTTCTCCAGGGAATATTCCTGACCCAGTGATTGAACCCAGTTCTGCTGTGTTGCAGGAAGATTCTTTACCATCTGAGCCACCCAGGAAGCCCCCTAGTGAGAAAATAAGCACGTAAAAAATCTTTAAATTACATGGTATGTGGAAATATGAGGTCACAACTAATCTTTAAATGTATAGGGCATTAAAGATCACAAATAGAACCACCTAATCCCACCTAATTGGTCCAGGCAATTTTCCTAGAGGATAATACACTAAAACTGAGCCTTACAAAATGAATAGGCATTACTGCAACAGAGAGGGAGAAGGATGCTCCCTTACACAGATATCAAATGAAAGGAGCAAATATTTCCAGCAGTGGCAAAGTTACCATTGACATTTGCTGCTGGTTGAGAGATGCGTTAATTTCACAACACTGAACATAGATCACAGTTAAAATCTTTGCTTTTTGAATAATGTGAAACCAAAAAAAAGAGAAATATAAGAATATATACATACTTTTCAATGATTATTTTTATTGTTTTAAGCTTATTTTAGAATAAGTCTCTTTAGTCACTTCACTGTATAAGTGACTTTGAGGTTAATGGTTGACAGCAATCTAAATAGTCATTGAATTTGTTTTCTGGATTAAATAAGGTGTATGTACTGCCATGTTCATCACAACATTATTCATAGTAGCCAAGGTACAGAAACAACCTAATGTCCATCAACAGATGGGTGGATCAAGAAAATATGGTGTGTATATACCCTGGGCTACCAGGGAAACCATTATATATATATACATATATATATAGCCATTATATATATATATATATACATATGTATATATTACCAACAACAGAATATTATTCAGCCTGGCAAGAGGAAGAAGCCCTGTCATTTGCAACAATGGGATGAACCTGGAGGGCATTACAGTACATAAAATAAGCCAGATAGAAAGAAAGTGATATCACCTATATGTGGAATCTTTTTTAAAAAATAATGTTGAACTCAGAAACAGAGTAGAGAAGTGGTTGACAGGGGTTAGGAAAGGGGGAAGTAGGGAGAGCTTGGTAAAAGAAAGGTACAAACTTCTAGTTATGCGTAAAGTCTGCGGGCCTAATATATAGCATGGTGACTATAGTTGATAGCAACACTGTATTATTGTGTGATTAAAATTTGCTAAGAGAGTAGAACTTAAATATTCTCACATACATACACACAAAGAAGGTGATAGACTTGTTGTTAACTCCTTCGGGGGGATCTTTCCACAGTATGTATGTATGTATATTAAATCCTCAAACTGTATTCTTTAAATATCTTACAGTTTCATTTGTCAGCTATACCTCAATACAGCTGGAAAAACTAAGTGTAGAATATCTAGAAAACTTACACCTAAAATAATTTTAAACTTCCAAGAAAATTTTACAGTAGAAAAAATTATGAAAGATTATGGTATTGTTTGATCAGTTTATTCAGTGAGGAGGTGTATTTTTTGATGAGGTGTATGTTTTACAAGCACACATTTTACACTTCCCATGCAGTGACTAGCCCTCTGGAATAAATGAGAGTAGTATGGCAGAATGCCCAGAGGCAGAATATAACAAGTGCTTTAAAAAAAATGCTTTAAAGAATAACTCCTCATCACCACTTCATTTCCTGCCACTGCCACTATACATTTCACATTTGAACTTGGGTATATTATACACTATATATGTCACTGCAAACCTGATCATTCATTCACATGCACATTCATGGTTCCTTCTGCTGAGGTACCTGCCCTTTCCACACCCTGGATTACTCAAGGTAAATTGTACTAAATCTTGGTTTCTGGTCTTGCATACGTGGCAGTGTTTCTCACAGTTACATAGTTTATGCAAATGTTTGGGGGGTTTGAGTATTAAAATTGTTAATTTGTTAATTGTTTTTATTAAAGTTGGCCATTCCAATTGTGTTTAACATATTCAAATAACTGTTCCTGCTTTTTAAAAAAGTTGAAATCTTAATGTACATTAAAAACTTAACATCTATCAGAAATCATATTAAAGTATGATAAAAAATCATTTATCCTTGGGATTAGTGAGATTTTTATGAAGCAGTAAGACCCTATTAAGAGGACATCTCGGGAATATATAGGGAAATTAAAAGCTCTTGAATTTTTCCGAGATATAAAAAGATACAAGTGCCTTACTGGCTAAAGAACAACAGCATACATTGGCACTGATCCAACAGTGTTGGCTAGTAATAATGGGAATCTAATTCTGGAGGGCATGAGAAGCATTTGAGAACAGGTAATATCGAAATAAAATGCCTAGGTAGATTAATATCACAGTTATTAGAAGGAGACTAATTGAAGCATTGTGAACAATTACTACAAAGTATTGTCCCAACGCATATTTTTTCACCTTTATTTTGACTATTAGGTACTGTGAATTTTCTCCCACTAGATTATGGCTGAAAGGATCCAGCTCACTGGAAATCCTCGGAAGCCATCAGCTGAAACTAACCAGAAGCCAGAGGACAAGGCAGCCCATTGGCAGCTGATTCATTCAGCCCCAACAGAGCAGAACAAATAAGGCTGAAGAGTAGGTATGGACTCTCACAGAGAAGACAGCTGGCGCAGTGAGTGATGTGTATGTGTGTGTATTTCTGTATCTAGCATATAGATATTTCTATATTTGTCTAGCATATATATACATTATATATGCACTACAATTTTATATATTATTTTCTAAGTTTATTTGGGGTGGGAAAGCTCTTGACTAACCATTTCTGAAATAGTGTGTAGCTATGTTTGCCAGTTTTCCTTTAAAATGAAAGAAAATGAAAGAATGAAAGATCTAAGTACACTTCATGGACTTAAGATAATCTGTCTAGATGATATCTTTTAATTTATTTATTTGTTATTTTTATTTTGGCTGTGCTGGATCTTCGTTGCTGTGCGTGGGCTTTCCCTGGTTGCGGTCTGCGCACTTCTCATTGTAATGACTTCTCTTGTTGCAGAGCACGGGCTCTGGGCGAGCAGGTTTCAGTAGTTGAGGCTCGGGGACTCTAGAGCACTGGCTCAGTAGTTGTGGCACATAGGTTTGGTTGCCCCACAGTATGTGGAATCTTCCCAGACCAGGAATCAAACCCGTGTCCCCTGTATTGGCACCAGATTATTGACCATTGAACCACCAGGGAAGTCCTAGATGGTATCTCTTAAAATAATTATTTTGAACTTCCAATAAAATACTTAAGATGGAAGGATACATACTGCCCAAAGTAAAATGAAAAGATATTAATGATTTCCTGCTCTCTGCTTTGAGTGGTTTTGCTTAGATAAAAATAATCTTCCAGTGTCAAATCTATTGGATATTCATTTCTCCCCCTTATTTCTATTGTCCATTGTAACCAGAAAATGTTCAAATGGCAAGTGGCTAATTTCATATCTGTTTACACATAAGATGGTGTGGGTGTAAATTATTCCTCCCAAACATTTTTTAACGTTAAGTGTGAAGTACATCTCAGTTCTTAAATATGTCAGGAAGAAGAAAATGTAAAAATTCCTGTCTTAAAGTGACCTTAATTAACTCACCAGATTAGCAAGCTTTAAAAGAACATTTAAAGTCTTTTTCTTCTTGCTCTGTAGAATTATATATTAGATTTTAATTTTGACTTGATATAGTGTGAGTGTATATATTAAATGGTGTTTTAATATTTTAGCAGAATATATGAAGTACTTATACAAATGCTAGTCTAAAAGACCATTGGTCTGTAGTGGTTTTTTAAAAAATAATCTTTATCTCTGATTGCAAAGCAGTATATATTACTTTAAATGGCTTTTGAACATGTTATTTTAGGGTTTTATAGAAAATAACATTTTATGATCACATTTCTTTACAACATTCCCTTGAAAACATTCCTCAAAATATTGTATTAAAATGAATCCTGTTCTTTATTTCTGGAACTCCTAAATATTATGTTTTTTTTAAACTTTTTATTTTATATTGTGATATAGCTTATGGTGTGATAGTTTCAGATGGACAGCAAAGGGACTCAGCCATACATACACATGCATGTAGTTGTTTTTAAGTGTTATCAAATGACATCCTGATCTTGTATTACACTGTTTTTGCCTGTTAGAGTAAAAAAAAAAATGGCATGATATTCTTTTTTGATAAAAAATAGAATAATTACTTTGGAAATGTACAAAACAAATGGAATTTAAATGTGAATTCCATTTAAACACAAATGGTGTTTGGCAGTGATTCATTTTTAATCAAAGAATTTAGCTAACCAGTACTGTTTGCAACAGACATCATAGAAAATTATATTTGTTCCAGATAACCATGCTTTCTATTTGTCTAACTCATGTATATGATCAATTGTTAATGAAAGTTTCCAGATAATGCATACTGATGAGACAGATGTAACACAGTGAATTTTTATATTATATAATTTTTAAAGTACCATGTAATCCAGTGGATTTTAAACTTGAAACTACTTTCAAGTTTTACTAATCCTTGAAAATTTTAAAACAGAAAAATGAGTAAAATATGGCTAAAGATGACACAAACATCTGGATGTCACATTTGAACATTAATAACTTATAAAACTTACTGAATAAAAATAAACATTATACTTATTTCCATGTTACATCTCTTCTTGATTTTCCCTTTAAGTGCTTGCAATCAGAAGGTAAGCAGTAATTAATATTCAAGATAATTAACAGACATGTCAATTATTAATCGATGTTTTACAGACTACAGAGGTTTGTTGTTAAGCCATAATGTAGATTATAGACACCATATTAAGAGATTAATTTCATTAGTCTGTAGTTTTGCTACATTGTCTCTTCTTATATGAGAACAGTACTTCATTAAAACCAAGATTTTTTTCTAAGTTATATATTGATTTATTTGTATTCATTATATTAGATGTACTGCATTTGCTTAAATTTCAAATATGTATATATTTTAAGCAGTTCCATTCTCAGAACTTACTCAATAGAAGAAAAAAATCACCAGGATATAAAGATACAAGTGGATGATATTTATTACTATGTTTTTTGTGTTAACAGAAAAAATTGAAAATAAGCTGAATGTCTATCAATAAGGGAATGTTTCACAAAATATGGAGTAGGCTTTGCTTAGTCTGGGTCTTCTGCAATGCAGAAGGCAAGGATTTTGTTAGGGGAAATGTGTATAGGAAGGAATATTGGGAGGGAGTCTGACAAGGCTGTCAGAGCCATCAGGCTGCAAAGCAAGTCTGAACCCAGTATGGAGAGTGGGAGAGATGATTGGATGGAGGCATCCTAGACTGCCATACAGTTTAAGGAATGTTCAGCAAGGTCATCAGCGTTTTCAAGTCAAGGTCAGCCATCAAAGGGGCCCATGTCAACCAGGAAAAAACAAAACAAAACTATCTCTGCCACACTCAGTCACTGGCTAAAAGCAGCTCATAGGGAACATGGCCTGCATGCAAACGTGCTGATGAATTTCAAGACAGTTGTTAGGTTCCTTGGTCATCTACACTTGCTGTAGCTGATGGACTATAGCCACATCCACATAGTCATGGCAGGCATCCCAGGCCACCTCTAGAAAAGCAAGAAGATATTCATTTAGAAGGATTTCTGCAATATATTGTTTAATAATTTTCTTAAAAGTTATATTGTAATATTTCTATAGCATCTCATACAGTAGAACAATATAATAACCCAGAACAATTAATAAGGATCTATTTTAATTAAAATGTAAGACAAAGAATGAAAAAAAAATTCTGGCGCCTGATATCAGGCAACACAAATGGACAGGGCTTGTAGGTATAACAGGGATACCTAGCTTTTCACTGGTTTAGTTTTTCAGATCTTTCTAAGGTGATTTCTAGCCTGGAAATCTTCTTAGACCCATCTCCATTCTCTGCCCCTCCTTGTCAATTATTCCTCCCTTTCCCAAGGCCTCTTCTGTCTGTCCTTCTCACTTTTGTTTTTCATCTCCTTTATATCCCTTCATCATCTTCCTATTAAAATACAAGTGCATCCATTTACCCACTCATTTGTTTGCTTATCCTTTTATTTCTGAGAATGGAAGTTCTTGTTTTGATTGTGTGTGAACCGAGTGGACTCCTGAAAACAAGAGTTTGCCTAATTTAATAAACATATAGCCTTTGACAGTTTTTGGGCCAAAGAGAGAGAAATATTTTATGTTTCATTTTGTTTGTGCTTTTTTAAATTTCTTAATCAAAGAGAGACAAACTGACAGGAGCAAAGAAAATAGTGCACCCCCTAGGGATGGAGCACCTATAGATAGAAATACACTGATGACCAGAAGAGTGAATATCAGTTTTCAGAATTCTTTAAGAGAATTTGGAGTTCAGGTGAAAATCTTTTCCCATGAGAGACAAAAAGGCAAGTATCCTTTCTTAGCATGGAGCCAACACAGCTAGGTTTGCAAGTAGTGCATTTGAGAGACAAAACAGACAGAAACTTCAATACAGACATCAGTGATCCCTGAGGCAGTGCACATGCCTTTAAATTTTGGATGGAAGACTTAAGCTGAAATGCATGTGGCTGAGAGGGACTAGATGATTATAACTGAGAGACCCATTTATAATCAAAAGGAGGGATCATAGAAATCATGGACATTTCTCACTGATAGTGGTCTAACTACATGTGTTTCACAGGCTGCTGAAATCTGGAACGTAATATGTAGCACAGTCCCATATCACCATATACCTTGCTAAGTTTATCTCCTGCTCTTTTTGTGTGTAAACTATTTACAATATGAACTGAAGATTTTGCAATTTCCCATTCATCTCCAAGTTTTCCTACCTTTATGACTGGTGGCACCATTCTCTCTACCAGGATCCATTTCTGCATCTACAAACATAACCCAACCAGCAGGGTCCAGCTCAAAGATGACTCGTATACTTGCTACTTAGAGTGGTCCCTGCACCAGCAGCATCATCAGGTGAGGCAGAATCCCAGCCCACATCCCTGATCCTCTCCTCCTAAGCCAGTTAATAAGATCGATCCTCAGATGATTCATAAGCAGTTTGAAGTTTGAGAAGCACGATTCTACTCTACAAAGGCTTTTTGTATTTCTTCAATCTAAAATAACTTCCTGATGTCTAAAAGTGCTCAACATTTATTTTCTTTTTTAGACAGTTACTCACCTCTCTAAGTGACAATTCTCAAGTAATTTGTCTTTAAGTCAAAGTTGGTCCTTGGGACTTTTCTGGAGGCTGGATCCTTTCAAACTTTGACTTACACATCAGGAGAGGGTCCAATGAAAAATTGTACTTTAATTTTTTTTTTAGAAAAATCAGAATGTCTAGCAACATGGACAGAATGGCTGCCTGGGAACAATCTCCCTTTAGCCAGGCCTGTGCTCTCTGCTAGGTCACAGTCCCCACAGTGTTCACATAAGCTCTGGTCCCTGACAGTTCTACCATTCATATTGTCTGTCTGGCCTCTGACATTTGAGTTTGCAACTGCTGCATGCCAATAAACCTGGGGTCCCTGCCTGGAGGAAAGTCATGTGTTTGTCCTATTCAATATCCTGTTTATAGCAAATATCCAATAGCCTTTTAAAAAATCAATATTGCTATTATATTAACATTTTTAAAGGTGATATGAGACAGTACCTGGCCACAAAAAATGTACAGCCTTAAAATTACATTCAACATCAAATGCTAGTGAAGTTTCTAAGAATATAGGTGATCATTGCTAGCATAGATGACAAAATGGTATGCCCACTCTGGAAAGAGTTTGGCAGTTTCACACTGAACATGCATTTACCATATGCCACACAGTCATTGAATTCTTGGTTATGTATCCCAAAAGAATAGAAAGTTATGTTCACATGAAAGCTGTACAGCTCCAATAAAATTTTTTTAAAAATAAGAAAGCTGCACAGGAATGTTCATGGCAGCTTTATTCAGAACTGTCCAAAATTGGAGACAATCCAAATGTCCCTCAAATGGTCAATGAGTAAGCAAACGGTGGTGTTCCCACACCTTACAGTGCAATGCAGCAATAAAAAGGAAGAATATAGTGAAAAATGCAAAAACTTGGTTGACAAGTTATACTGAATGAAAAAAGACAGTCACATATTACATAATAATCTTGAAATAACAAAATTATAGAGATGGAGGCAATCCGAGATTATAGTCTCTACAGAGAGACTAGTGGTGACTGAAAGAAAGTTCTGTGTCTAGGTCGTGGTGGTGGTAACAGTGATTCAATATTTTTACATGTTATGAGATCACCACAATAAGCCTAGTTACCATCTGTCACCATACAAAGTTTTAAAAATATTATTAACTGTGTTCCCTATGCTATACATGATATCCCAGTGACATGTATTTTAAAACTGGAAGTTTCATCTCCCTCACCTATTTCACTTATCCCTTCATCCACCTCCCCTCCAGCAACCACCAGTTTGTTCTCTGTTTGCATGAGTTTGTTTCTGTTTTGTCATTTTTGTTCATGTGGTTTGTTTTTCAGACTACACATGTAAGTGAAATCATATGGTGTTTGTCTGTCGCCAACCAATTTCACTTAGCATAAAACCCTCTGGATGCTGCCATGTTATCACACAAGGCAAGATTTCTTTCTCTCTCTCTCTTTTTAATGCTGAGTAATAGTCCAGTGTGTGTGTGTGTGTGTGTGTGTGTGTGTGTGTGTGTGTGTGTGTGTGTACTAGATAAGATCAGTTCAGTTGCTCAGTCATGTCCGACTCTTTGTGACCCCATGGACTGCAGCACGCCGGGCTTCCCTGTCCATCACCAACTCCTGGAGCTTACTCAAACTCATGTCCATCGAGTCGATGATAATATATGTGTATATATATATATATATATATATATATATATATATATATTACATCTTCCTTATCCATTCATCTGTTAATGAACACTTATGTTACTTTCGTATTTTGGCTATTGTAAATAGTACCTCAATGATGATTGGGGTACATGTATCTTTTCAAATTAATGTTTTCATTTTCTATGGATAAATTCTCAGTAGTAGAATTTCCAGATCATATGGTACTTTTATTTATAATTTTTTGAGGAACCCCCATACTGTTTTCCAGAATGGTTGTAACAATTTACATTCCCACCAATGGTGCGCAAGTGTTCCCTTTTCTCCACACCCTTCCCGACACTTTTTGTTTGTCCTTTTGATAATAGCTATTCTAATAAGTGTGAGATGATACCTCATTATGTTTTTTATTTATATTTCCCTGGTGATTAGTGATGTCAAGCATCTCTTCATGGGCCTATTAGCCTTGTGTCTGTCATCTTTGGAAAAATGTCTATTATGGTCTTCTGCTCTTTTTTTAATATGATTGTTTTTATTACGTTGTATGACTTCTTTATATATTTTGAATATTAACCCCTTATTGAATATATCATTTGCAAATATTTTATCCTATTCACTAAGTTGCCTTTTCATTTTGTTGTTTCCTTCACTATGCAAAATCTTTTTGATTTGATACGGTCCCATTTGTTTATTTTTGCTTTTCTTTGTCCTTGCCTAAAGATAGAGATTCAAAAAAATATTGCTCTGACTTGTGTCAAAGAGCATATGGCCTCTGTTTTCTTATAGACATTTATTATTTCAAGTCTATATTTAAGTCTTTAATCCATTTTTAATTTATGTTTGTATATGGTGTGTCAATAAGTGATATTGTTTCTTTCTTTTTGCATATAGCCCAGTTTCCCCAATACCACATATTGAAGAGAATTTTTCCTCATTGTATATTCCTGCCTTCCTTGTCCTAGATTAATTTATCATATAAGATGATTTATTTCTGGGATCTCTATTTTGTTCCTTCAATCCATGTGTCTGTTTTGTGCCAGTACCATACTGTTTTGATTACTATAGTTTTGCAGTATATTTTGAAATCAGGAAACATGATGCCTCCAGCTTTGTTCTTTTTCCTCAAGACTGGTTTGATTATTTGAGGTTTTTTTGTGGTTTCATACATAATTTAGGATTTTTGTTCTAGTTCTGTGAAAATGACATGTATTTTGATAGGGATTACATTGAATACTTTGGGTAGTACAGGTATTTAACAATATTAATGCTTCCAACCCATGAGCATGGTGTAGCTTCCCATTTACTTGTGTCATCTTTAATTTCTTTCATCAGTGTCTTATAGTTTTCCAAGTGCAGGTCTTTCACTTCCTTGGTTAAATTTATTTCAGGAATTTTTTATTTATGATGCAATAGTAAATGGGGTTGTTTTCTTAATTTCTTATTCTCTTTCTGATAGTTCATTATCAGTGTATATAAATACAAAATATTTCTATATATTAACTTTGTATCCTACATCTTTAGTGAATTTGTTTATTAGTTCTAACAGATTTTGTGTGCTTGTGTGTGAAGTCTTTAAGTTTTCTACATATAGTATCATGTCATCTTCAAATAACTTTGGACTTGTCATATCTGGCCTTTATTATGAAGTATGTTCACTCCTTACTCGCTTTGTTGAGAGTTTTTATTATAAATGTTTGTTGAATTTTGTCAAATGCTCTTTCTGCATCTATTGAGATAATCATATACTTTTGATCCTTTGTTTTCTTAATGTAGTATCTACCAATGATTGATTTGTGAACACTGAAACATCCTTGCATCCTGAAATAAATCCCACTTGATCATACTGTATGATCCTTTTAATGTATTATCAAATTCAGGTTGATAATATTTTATTGAGGATTTTTACATCTATGTTTATCAGGGATACTGGGCTGTACTTTTCTTTCTTTCTTATACTTTGTCTGGTTTTGGTATTAGGTTGATGAAATACTTTGAAACGAATAGTGTTAACTCTTTTTAAATGTTTGCTGGTATTCACATATAAAGTTGTATAGTTCTGGACTTTTGTTTGTTGGAGATTTTTGCTTACTGATTCAGTTTTATTAGTAATAAATCCATCTGTTTATATTTTCTCTTTGTTCCTGATTCAGTCTTGGAAGATGTGTGTTTCTGTGAATTTATCCATCTCTTCTAGGTTTTCCAGTTTATTGGCATATAATTTTTTAAAGTAATCTTTTATGATTCCTTCCTTGTATTTATATGGTATGATTTGTAACTTTTCCTGTTTCATTTCTTATTTTATTTATTTGTACTATCACTTTTTTTTTTTTTTTTGAGAAGTCTGACCTCCAACTCCGGGGATAGTTCTAGCAGTTCCATGCTCCTTTGGCAGATGTGCTAAGGTTAGTAAATGGTTTCCTTCATGTGTAGTCTAGATGCCCTTCAAACTGCTTGGGTTGTTTTGTTTTACTGGGTTTTTGCAGTTTTTCTCTGTTCCTTTCTTCTTCTTTTGGTCTTTTCACTTAGAGTTTGATAATTTTCTGTAACAACTCTGTGTGTGGGCCCCTCAGGGATATCCCTCCCTGCAGTTATAGGCAATAGGGTTGGGTTTCCATTGATACCTTATCTCTGTCTCTTCTACCTATCTCTTTGGGGTCCCTTTCTCATTTGTCCTGCATAAGTTCTTCAATTAGCCCTCAGTTCATCTTCAGGAGGAATTGCTCTGTATGTAGGTGTAGATTCAGTGTGTCTTTGGAAGGAAATGAGTTCTGTGTCTTCCTGCACCACCGTCTTGAACCTTATAGCCTGTCCTGTACATTTTTTTCAACTTCCTGTGACTATGTAGTACTTCTTATTGTGTATTAGTCGCTCAGTTGTGTCAGACTCTTTGCGACCCCATGAACTGTGACCCGCCATGGAATTCTCCAGGGATGGAACCCGGTCTCCCGCGGATTCTTTACCTCTGGCTCAGACGGTAAAGAATCTGCCCGCAATGCAGGTGATCCGGGTTTGATCACTGGGTCGGGAAGATCCCCTGGAGGAGGGTATGGCAACCCACTCCAGCATTCTTGCCTGGAGAATTCCCGCGACAGAGGAGCGTGGTAGGCTACAGTCCACGGGATTACAGACTCGGACACTGATGAGCGACTAACGCTTTCACTTTCACTATATATCTAATATATGAGCTATATGTGTCAGTACAAAACTCACACCCTGCTTTGAAAAACTACCATCAATGTGACAATTGTTTCTGGGTGAAGTGCCGCTGAGGACGTTTATTAGCACATATTAACATTACATGTGATTTATGCAGCTTGAGAAATGCTGAGGCAGTAAAGCTTCCTCAGTTGAAGCAAGACAATGGAGTTTAAATATTTACTGTATCATAGCTGATGATAAAGTCCATATTAGGTATGAATAGTTTATTTGGACTTCTTGCCTGGAGAGTCCCAGGGACGGGGGAGCCTGGTGGGCGCCGTCTGTGGGGTTGCACAGAGTCGGACACGACTAAAGCGACTTAGCAGCAACAGCAGCAGTTTATTTGGATACTCTTCTTTCAGCCAGTGTAGTATGATTAGTTATTATCAGTGTATGCTTAGTCAGCATACATACACTTTATAGCTATAATAGCAGCACAGATTTGTAGTATATAAGGTAGCTTACTAAAGATCCTTATGACTATAGATTCCAGTTTTAAAAAGTTAAAGCCCCAAATCTCTGAATAAGAAAGGTGACTTTAATATCAAATACATAGTAAATCAATGATAACCCATGCGGTGAGGGTTTGGACACCTCTCTGAGATGTTGCCATGTTTCACCATGATTATTTCTTAAGAAATCAAACTCACAAGTAAAATAGGAGAATAGGTATTAAACTGAGATATATAAATTTTTATGACCAGTTTTATCACCATCCTTGTGTACTTTTTCAAGTCTATGTCTTTCGTTCTAAGTTTCCTTCTTATAAAAATATAAATTCATTGTTTGTATAGAGTTATTATTGACTAAGTGACAGAAAAACAATAAACAGACAGTTTTTGTTTCAACAAAGCATTTATTTTTTTTGCACAAAAATCTAATGATCATAGTAGGAAAACTTCAGTGGGGCTTTAATAGACTTCTATAACAAAAAATTGCCAAAAATTATCTTAATATGTTACCTACAAAACTTGTTTCTTCTTTAATGTTCCCATCACAGCAAATGGTACCACCATCCACCAAAATTTTTCTCCCCAGAAGGCATCACTGACTTCTCTTTCTTTTTCACTTCCAACACTGAATCAGTCAAAACACTTCCCAAATATACATATAATTGTCTCTCCATCCCCATTTTGAGCTTCCCTGATGGCTCATATGGTAAAGAATCTGCCTGCAATGCAGGAGACCTGGGTTCAGTCCCTGGGTTGGGAAGATCCCCTGGAGGAAGGCATGGCAACCCACTCCTGTATTTTTGCCTGGAGAATCTCCATGGACAGAGGAGCCTGGTGGGCTACAGTTTATGGGGTCGCAAAGAGTTGGACACGACTTGAGCACCTAAGCACAGCACAGCACATCCGCATCTCCTTTACCACCGCCTTTTCTGAATTCCATTATCTTTGGCCAGGGGCACTTTGAAGCCTAATTTTCACATCCATTATTGTCCTAATCAATCCAGTACATTACAACAAGAAAGAGTGCCTCAAAATGTGTATCCTACAATGTTTATACTTAAAAACATTTTTCCTTTACTCTTTAGTTCAGTTGCTGAGTCGTGTCTGACTCTGCGATTCCATGAACCGCAGCACGCCAGGCCTCCCTGTCCATCACCAACTCCCGGAGTCTACCCAAATCCATGTCCATCGAGTCGATGATGCCATCCAGCCATCTCATCCTCTGTCATCCCCTTCCCCTCCTGCCCTCAATCTTTCCCAGCATCAGGGTCTTTTCCAGTGAGTCAGCTCTTTGCATCAGGTGGCCAAAGTATTGGAGTTTCAGCTTCAACATCAGTCCTTCCAATGAACACCCAGGACTGATCTCCTTTAGGATGGACTGGTTCGATCTCCTTGCTGTCCAAGGGACTCTCAAGAGTCTTCTCCAACACCACAGTGCAAAAGCATCGATTCTTCGGAACTCAGCTTTCTTTATAGTCCAACTCTCACATCCATATATGACCACTGCAAAAACCATAGCCTTGACTAGACCTTTGTTGGCAAAGTAATGTCTCTGCTTTTAAATATGCTATCTAGGTTGGTCATAACCTTCCTTCCAAGGAGTAAGTGTCTTTTAATTTCATGGCTGCAATCACCATCAGCAGTGATTTTGGAGCCCCAAAAAATAAAGTCAGCCACTGTTTCCCCATCTATCTGCCATGAAGTGATGGGACCAGATGCCATGATCTTAATTTTCTGAATGTTGAGCTTTAAGCCAACTTTTTCACTCTCCTCTTTCACTTTCATCCAGAGGCTCTTTAGGTCTTCTTCACTTTCTGCCATAAGGGTGGTGTCATCTGCATATCTGAGGTTATTGATATTTCTCCCAGCAATGTTGATTCCAGCTTGTGCTTCCTCCAGCTCAGCGTTTCTCATTATGTACTCTGCATATAACTTAAATAAGCAGGGTGACAATATACAGCCTTGACGTACTCCTTTTCCTATTTAGAACCAGTTTGTTGTTCCATGTCCAGTTCTAACTGTTGCTTCCTGACCTGCATACAGGTTTCTCAAGAGGCAGGTCAGGTGGTCTGGTATTCCCATCTCTTTCAGAATTTTGCACAGTTGATTGTGATCCACACAGTCAAAGGCTTCAGCATAGTCAATAAAGCAGAAATAGATGTTTTTCTGGAACTCTCTTGCTTTTTCAATGATCCAGCGGATGTTGGCAATTTGATCTCTGGTTCCTCTGCCTTTTCTAAAACTAGCTTGAACATCTGGAAGTTTACGGTTCACATATTGCTGAAGCCTGGCTTGGAGAATTTTAAGCATTACTTTACTAGTGTGTGAGATGAGTGCAATTGTGCAGTAGTTTGAGCATTCTTTGGTATAGCCTTTCTTTGGGATTGGGATGAAAACTGACCTATTCCAGTCCTGTGGCCACTGCTGAGTTTTCCATATTTGCTGGCGTACAGAGTGCAGCACTTTCACAGCATAATATTTCAGGATTTGAAATAGCTCGACTGGAATTCCATCACCTCCACTAGCTTTGTCCATAGTGATACTTTCTAAGACCCACTTGACTTCACATTCCAGGATGTCTGGCTCTAGGTGAGTGATCACACCATCGTGATTATCTGGGTCATGAAGATCTTTTTGGTACAGTTCTTCTGTGTATTCTTGCCACCTCTTGTTAATATCTTCTTCTTCTGTGAGGTCCATACCATTTCTGTCCTTTATTGAGCCCATCTTTTCATGAAATGTTAGACAGCCTTGTCTAACTCAGTTAAACTAATCCATGCCGTATGGGGCCACCCAAGATGGACGGTCACGGTGGAGAGGTCTGACAGAATGTGGTCCACTGGAGAAGGGAATGGCAAACCACTTCAGTATTCTTGCCTTGAGAACCCCATGAACAGTATGAAAAGGCAAAAAGATAGGACACTGAAAGATGAACTCCCCAGGTCAGTAGGTGCCCAATATGCTACTGGAGTTCAATGGAGAAGTAACTCCAGAAAGAATGAAGGGATGGAGCCAAAGCAAAAACAATACCCAGTTGTGAATGGGACTAGTGATAGAAGCAAGATTCGATGCTGTAAAGAGCAATATTGCATAGGAACCTGGAATGTTAGGTCCATGAATCAAGGTAAATTGGAAGTGGTCAAACAGGTGATGACAAGTGTGAACATCGACATTCTAGGAATCAGTGAACTAAGATGGACTGGAATGGGTGAATTTAACTCAGATGACCATTATATCTACTACTGTGGGCAGGAATCCCTTAGAAGAAATGGAGTAGCCATCATAGTCAACAAAAGAGTCCAAAATACAGTACTTGGATGCAATCTCAAAAATGACAGAATAATCTCTCTTTGTTTCCTTGGCAAACCATTCAATATCATGGTAATTCAAGTCTATGCCCTGACCAGTAATGCTGAAGAAAGTGAGGTTGAACAGTTCTATGAAGACCTACAAGACCTTCTAGAACTAACACCCAAAAAAGATGTCCTTTTCATTATTGGGGACTGGAATGCAAAAGTAGGAAGTCAAGAAACACCTGGAGTAACAGGCAAATTTGGCCTTGGAGTACAGAATGAAGCAGGGCAAAGGCTAATAGAGTTCTGCCAAGAAAACACACTGGTCATAGCAAGCACCCTCTTCCAACAACACAAGAGAAGACTCTACACATGGACATCACCAGATGGTCGACACCGAAATCAGATTGATTATATTCTTTGCAGCCAAAGATGGAGAAGCTCTATACAGTCTGCAAAAACAAGACCGGGAGCTGACTGTGGCTCAGATCATGAACTCCTTATTGCCAAATTCAGACTTAACTTGAAGAAAGTGGGGAAAACCACTAGACCATTCAGGTATGACCTAAATCAAATCCCTTATGACTATTCAGTGGAATTGAGAAATAGATTTAAAGGACTAGATCTGATAGACAGAATGCCTGATGACCTATGGATGGAGGTTCGTGACATTATACAGGAGACAGGAATCGAGACCATTCCCAAGAAAAAGAAATGCAAAAAAGCAAAGTGGCTGTTTGAGGAGGCCTTACAAACAGCTTTGAAAAGAAGGGAAGCGAAAAGCAAAGGAGAAGGGTAAAGATATACCCATTTGAATACCGAGTTCCAAAGAATAGGAAGGAGAGATAAGAAAGCCTTCCTCAGTGATCAATGCAAAGAAATAGAGGAAAACAATGAATGGGAAAGACCAGAAATCTCTTCAAGAAAATTAGAGATACCAAGGGAACATTTCATGAAAAGATGGGCTCAATAAAGGACAGAAATTGTATGGACCTTTACGCTTAGCTTCACTCTAAAATCTTTGACGTGCTATATAACATCTCTGGGACAGGATTTCTCCTCACCATTCCAGTCTCATCTCTGCACCACTTACTTTCTCAGTTGTCTCATGCGTGACTGAAAAGATTGTGGATGTTTTTCCTGGTTACTCAACACTTTCTCCCACTCTCCTGAATAACACCTCTGTGTATCTCAGAGCTTAGCTAAATGTCAGTTTCTCAGGGAAGCCTTACCCAGTTAGGTCCTCTGGCATCTTTAGTATTCTGCAACTTCTTTCAGAATAAATACGTATTTATATAGATTTAATCTGTCTTTCACCTAGACTATATATAAGATTCATCAGTTCAGGAACCATTTATGTCTGCTTCCTATGTCTAGTCCAGATGACAATTTTTCTATGGAGTAAATACATTAATAAATAGTACTTTAAGACTCTTCCATTTGGGGTTAGTGAAATACAGGGCTTAAGCGGGGTAAAGTAATCCTTGATTCTCAGCAAAGTTCAAAGACCAGGAAGTCAATAAATAGAAAAACATCGATCTACTGCTTCTAGTGAAGAAAACATTGCAAATGTCACATTTTGGTGACCAATTCTATTTGTTTAGTAGAGAATGGAGCATCTATAGCCTTATTTCTCGAATTATGATCCATAGACCAGCAGCTTTGGCAGCGTGTGGAAAGTTGTTAGAAATGCAGGCTCTCGAGCTACCCATGCCAGACTTGCTGAATCATAATCTGCATTTTAACAAGGTCCCCAAGTGATTCAGAAGCATATTAAAAAAAATTGAGAAGCACTGATCCATTGTATCTTCATATTTATGCTATTAACTATTTTAAATTGTCTTAGAATTCTCAGTATAACAGAGCACATCCCTGGAAAGAATAAACTGACAGTTGATTTCTATCACCCTCCAACGGATGCCTCTTATAAGGATATGTATATACCATTTTTGGCAGCCCTCGTGATCAGGACATGATCAGGTTTTCTTCTTGAACAAAAAAGAAAACCTTCCAAAGTCAAATCAATAGAGAAAGCAGATGGCAAACAACCTCACAGTTTAACATTCATTCTGCAAGCCCATTTTACATGATGATGTTTAACACCAGCAGCCAGTTTGTAGCCTGTCATTGGAACACACCAGCAAAACAGAAATTTCTGAGAACCATTTCATTTCAGGGACTGAGTTGTTGTGTGCAACTGCAGTTATTGAGAGTGATTTCTAATTATTTTGATTCCCCTCCAGTGAATTACCAGAGAGAAGTCTAATTTACCATATGGTTTGCTGATACGTTAATATTCACAAGCCATCTTTAGGGGCAGTTAATCTACAGTCAGGTGCTCTGTTTGTTCAAGCATATTGGAACAACTGCTGATTAATATCACTGAAGAGAATGATTAATTTTATTAGCCACTAAGAATTCTACTGTGAATAATCTTATTTGCTTCATGTGAACATTTTATACCAGAACGTATATCATAGAAAATAGATTTTCAGTGCAGGCTCCCCTTGAAACTCATACCAACACTGGTAATGGAATTCCATGAAAGGTGCGGGGCTTTGTTCGGAGTTTGTAATCTGGGATTGAGGGGTTCATCTGCCTCCACTATGTTTCTGCTGCAATTTTTTTGAAGTGTTGCAGTATATTCTGTCAGCCTCATAGGAAAGACATCGGTCCCTCCCCCAACAGGACTTAAAATCTAAGCCAGTCTGACAATACAACTCACACATATTGCTAATAGCCATTTAGAAGCTCTGTGACAGAATTCTTTTTCCATTTGTCAAGAATTGTACACAGGCATTTTGATCATTGTCACAGTTTAGAGAGCAGGTAACAATGAATGTGCTGAGAATCCCCCTCTTAGACTCAGTGATAGATTCTGTTTGAGGCGCAAAGGTTTAATGCAAGCAGAGAGTTTGAATGGAGAATATATTTTTCTGTGTCCCTCTTGCTCACCCATAAGCTTCCCTCACCCACCGATTGTTCTGCTTTCCCTGTGATCCTCTATAGCTTCTATTTTTCTTTTTCCCAAAAAAGAGTAATATAGGCAGGACAATTTTAAGTATGTTTTAGAAGAGATATCATTCTAAATACACATGCCTTGCTTCTTTAGAAGCCTCTTCACTTTGAACATTAAGAGCACTTTTTTTCATAATTTTGCTACATTGTAAATTGTTGCCTATAAGAAAAGAGATAATATTCTGGGGCGATTTGAGTTATTTCTCAGTCATCAAATACCTGAATTTTTGCTCCATGTTGCATGTATCTTGCTGTTGTCATAAATCCCTGAGCTCTTTGAAAACATCCCCAAGAATGGAAAGAAATTTAGAAATTCATTTTGTATCTATCACTAATATATGAGGTGCTCATACAAAATAATGGGAATGATTCTGAAACTTACACAGGTCTTTCTTTCAAGACACCCTACCTGTGTTTATGCATAGATGTAACAAATATATAGTGTGTGGAGACATTGGTAACAGATCTGAACACAATGCTGCTGCTGCTGCTGCCGCTGCTAAGTCACTTCAGTCGTGTCCGACTCGGTGCGACGGCAGAGACGGCAGCCTACTGGGCTCCTCCGTCCCTGGGATTCTCCAGGCAAGAACACTGGAGTGGAACACAATGCGTCATCGTTAATAGCGCATGCTGGGAGGTACACGGAAATGAGGATGAGTTAAATTCACTTCTTAGCACTGTGACTTTAGGTGAAACACTTTAATCTCTAGACATCCTGTCTTCCCACCATGCTGTGGGGGTGGAGTGGGGTGGAATAAGAGCTCCCTTATAAAACTTTTACTAGAATTAAATGAGAAAACACACCTATAAAACTGTTAGTGCAGTATCTGGCTGTCAAAATAAATACTTAACAAAATATGGCTATTGATATTATTTGTAAAGATATATTTTGAAATAGAAATGACTTTATATACAAACATTTAAAACAACCTAGTTTGTCCCTATGCATACTTAACTAGTCATTGAATTCAAGCAATAGCTTATTTGGTGACCAAAATAAAAGTTTATTTTGGAAGCAACAAAACCACCCAAGTATAATATTTAGGTTCTGAGATGCACACAACACTGCTTCATGTTTGATTGAAGGATGCAATGGGACTATAAAAACAGCTCACAGCAAGTTTTATGGCACTTTTGTGTATTCAGGATTTATTCCTGAAAATAAAAGAACAATAATTTCAATAGTTGATTTTTAATTTTTATAAATTATTTCTATGAAAATGAGACTATATGATTTTTGAAGTAAGAAAAAAGATCACTAGGCTAAAATCTCATTTCATAATTTTTAATTGAGGAAAGAATTGCTGTAGGTGATACCAAATATATATATAAAATATATATTCTAGTGTGTGTGAAAATATATATATTGGAAAACAACTTGGTTCCAAACCTTAACAACAGGCACATTTCCACCTGTCACAAGTAAGAATGTTTGAGAGATAACTGTTTCTTCTGTTTTTATTATTTGGTATCCAATTTTTAACTATATGTCAGTTTTCCCCCTCAGTACTTTCATGCAAAACTAATATTCTTCTTCAAAATCAATACACAATGATGGCAAAGTAGTCATTTTAAAATCCAAGAATTATCTTGAGTAATAGAACTATGTGAATCATTAAATTTTTTAACCTCACAATATACAACGTACTGTTCCACCTGATCTTAAAATGAAAGATTACAAATGCAATGATTCTGAAAGATGTATCTGATTTTCAAATTCCTTTGTGTATATTCTTGTGGCCATTCAAAGATATTATAAGCATTAAACATTAATACTTACCACCTGCAAAAAATACCAAAAAGGTTTTTGGTTTTCCCATTCTGGTAATTGTTGAAAACTACAAATTAAAGATATAATTGTATGCGTTTGTTAGATTATTTGAATGCTGTTTACTGCATGAGATGGACTCTGGAGTAGCAGTAATCAGAGGTACACACAATTTTTCTGAAAATAATTAGTACTGGGAGACTAAGAGATCAGACCCATTATGTTTATTTTTCCATCTTTACACATGATCAGAATAACTTAATTTTATTCCTATCACAGTTTTTTTTTTTAAATTAATGTACTTCAACTAATTTTTAATTATATATAATGCATTCTGTTAAGGTGAAAAATAATAATTACGGATCAAAACAGTTTTATGAAATTTCCTGAGTCTTTTTTTTTCTGAGTCTTTATTCAACCATTGGGCTATCATTTTTCAGTGGATGGTAGAGAAAAGGATAAATGAGCCATGCTAAAATCTGTGTATTTTCACTCTCTTAAAATAGAGTTTTAAATACTGTAATTTAGGAGGGTTTTTTTTTTAAGTGAATGAGATAGTAATCAGTTAAATCTAAAATAATTTATATTTGGTGAGTATTTTTAAAAAATGTTTTTTAGACCAAGTAATAGAGCTGTTTCCAGAGACACTAGAATAATGTTTCACTACAGGTCAAAGTAGGGAAGAGAGAGAGCTAAGGATTGGGCACAGGGTTCTGGCTGAAAGTGAAAGTGTTATTCTCTCAGTCCTGTCTGACTCTATACAAGCCCATGGACTGTAGCCCGCTAGACGCTTCTGTCCATGGAATTCTCCAGGCCAGAATACTGGAGTGGGTAGCTGTTCCTTGCTCTGGGGAACTTACTGACCCAGGGATTAAACCTAGGTCTCCTGTATAGCAGGCAGATTTCCCTTGTGGCTCAACTGGTAAAGAATCGGCCTGCAATGCGGAAGACCTGGGTTTGATCCCTTGGTTGGGAAAATCCCCTAGAGAAGGGAAAGGCTACCCACTCCAGTATTCTAGCTTGGAGAATTCCATGGACTGTATAGTCCATGGGGTCACAAAGAGTCGGACATGACTGAGTGACTTTCATTTTCACTTTCACTTCATTACTGTCTGATCCACCAGGGAAGCCCATGTTCTGGCTGGGGAAGTAATAAATACTTGTGCTCTGAGAAGTGTTCAGGCCCATAAAACTGCAACTTCTACTAACTGCTTGAGATATACGGTCTAATTTTGCTCAGATTCCGTAAGTGTTGGCTATTATAATGCTGAAATTAAACCTGTGCTTGCAAATTGTCAATATTCCTTTATACTGAATATTCCTTTATACTTTATTCCATTGATCAGCCTTGATGCTTCAGTGGCCTTTGTTGTAGGGATGACTAGAGGGGTAGTTTCTTTCTTGACTTTCTCCCAAGAAACTTCATAGAACCGTACGTTCCTTGGTCTTTGGTTTGAGATGCTATTTTGCAGCCTCGGAAGTTTGGTTTTTGTCATCACAGAAAGGATGATTAGAACAGATTCACACAATCTCTCTCACATGAAATGAACTATAACTAAATTGCCTCATTTATTAACTTATATTGAGAAGTATATCTGCCAAGAGGATAGATGATGAAGATATGCCTCCTCTGGTCAGAATGTTCCCTTCTCTGTCAGAAAACTGACAAGAAGCCAAATTATCACCAGAAGGTGGCTGAATGATCATGCCATCAGAACAAGAAAAGTACATAGTATGTTTAATGGCATCAGGCCATACCCAGAGGTAGCAGTCTTCACACTTTGCATAGTATCTGTCACTGAGATAGAGTCAGTCTTTGTCAGGATCTCCTGTCTCCTGGAGAAATAAACTTATCTGACTGGCACTCTGCCTGCATCCATTCTTCTGAATGACCCAGTTAGTCCCCAGTTTTGGTCTTGTTTTGCTGTGCTAATAGGGTCAATCTGTGTTTTTAAGTTAGTTTCAAGATTTTGTGTATCTCAGACTAGGCTCTTTACATAATTTTAGAATGAAAAGCCCTTCTGTTTCCCTGGTGTCAAATTCCTGGGGGCATATTCTTTACACCCAGCAGAGACTTACTGAGTAGATGGGCAAAATCAGCATCACTGTCTGAAATGAATTCATCAGTGATTCGTTTAAATGAAAAAAAATTTGAACAACACTTTAAAACCAGCTTGTTTTTTATTAATGTATTATCTCATGATAAAATGGCTTATTTCTTTTTTAACAGAGAGAAGCCTGGGTAGAACAAAAAAATGCATCAATAGTGGTCAGTGTAATAGCAAAATTCAAGAAAGGAGATAAAATGTTTATTTGTTGTTTCCACATTAACTGAACACCTGCTGTTGCTGCTGCTAAGTCGCTTCAGTCGTGTCCGACTCTGTGCGACCCCATAGACAGCAGCCCACCAGGCTCCGCCGTCCCTGGGATTCTCCAGGCAAGAATACTGAAGTGGGTTGCCATTTCCTTCTCCAGTGCATGAAAGGGAAAAGTGAAAGTGAAGTCGCTCAGTCGTGTCCGACTCTTAGCGACCCCATGGACTGCAGCCTACCAGGCTCCTCCATCCATGGGATTTTCCAGGCAAGAGTACTGGAGTGGGGTGCCATTGCCTTCTCCAACTGAACACCTAGAGGAATCTAATTTAAGGCAAAGGTACATTATACAACAGCATGAAAGCTCTTTTAGATACATTGTTCTTTCTATCACAAAAAGTATTGCTACATTTGTCATAGATTTTTGGCTTTCATTTTTACTTTAATTTTGCATTTTTTAATGTGGCAACCATGGACAAAGCAATCACTTGATAAAGAATATTATCATTGGAATTCTCTGAGAGGCCATTACAATCCCAGGCATTAGGTGCAGCACTCTGAAGAATAATTGTCTAGAATTTGCAATCAGTGCCAGGGGCAGTTGCCTTTAGCTTTAGAGAAATCACTACAGAACAATTATGTGTAGCGTGTGGGGAAAAGCATTGCTTATAGAATAGAACAAAATTAGTAAAAACCAGAGGTAGATGTTAAGGGCAGTAGAGACCTTCCCACATAGTCAAAGGCACTCAGAGTCAGCTGGTGATTGCCGTTCTTCTTATCATTCATGTAGTAGTTACACATACCATTTATTAAATTCTTCCCATTTGTCAGACACCGAGACTAGTATTTTAAATTCATCATGTGACTAATTTAGTCCCTACAACAACTGAGTGAGAAAGATAGTATTTCGATTGCCAACAGGGAAAGTACTCCTTTTTTAATTTTTCATAGACTTTGGAGAACTCAGGTCTGCAGGATTCTTCTCATTTCACTCCATGACATCTCTTTGGATGTTTGCTTCTAGTCTCATAGCTATAGACTATTTGTTGAAAGCTCTTCCCCCCAAAAAGCACACCTCATGTGTTTGTCTAAGATTCACATCTGTGGCTTCATTCTCCCACTGGACATCTCCACTCAGACGCCCTGCCGATGCTGACAACTTACCATTTCCAAACTGCTCTCCTTTTTCTTTTTTCATATGTAATCCTGCTTCAACTGACATGTTCCTGACTCTATAATAGTGTCACCATTGGTACATGCTCTCAATAAAATGTTCAGTCATTTTGTACCCTTCTCTGTATTTCAGTTCAGTATTCAGTCTGTAACCAAATCTGGTTTATTCTATCTCAGAAGTATTTTCTGTATTTTACTTCTGTTTTCCTATGATGCTACCAGTGTCTGACCTAGCTTTCCTCCTACAAGTCTTATCATACCCTATATATTCTACCTAAATGATCTTCAAAGTAGCAAAATCCCCAAAAGATAACCTTTACCAGAGACCCTTACCACCACAGCCTGCAGTAACATTTTGGACTACAAGTGAATCACACACAGATACACACACACACACACACACACACACACACACACACACACACTGTAACAGCTATGGTTAATTACTTTAATACACAACTCAGTAATCTTTCTGGCCCATATAGATCCAGCTTCTTCTGCAATTATCCTGCAAAGCCCTGTGCTCTCAATCATTGTTGCATTGAATTTGTTATTCATCAGTTTGCATACCTTAAAATGCTTGGAAAATTGCAAGTCTTCTTTACAACTTGAACTCAAATATTAACATTGGTTAATGTTCCCAACTTCTGTTATTATACTTATATTAGCATTCATCATATGGACTACAACTGTGATTATGGTAGCTACATAGAAAAAATTCTCCAGGACTAAGACCATGTGATAAATTAATATTTAGCCAGTGTCCTACAGTTCTTTCAACAAATTATGTTAAATGGATGAAAGAATTAGGTTTCCATACTAGAAGTTTATAACTAAGAAAGAAAACAACCAGTAATTAGAATTTCTCTCTGCTCCATTTAAGTAGACATAATTGAATAAATTATTTTCTGAGAAAACTATTTATAAATTTCCATCACTCAAAAGCTTCCCCAGTATCCTAATGTTAAATAGTTGTTTCTCATTTGTTTGTTTTCTAATGATGTCTGAGGCTAGAGTAGCTCTTCTTTGCCTGTTTCTACAATTTTCAAATTTTTAAAACTACCGAGATTCGCTTTCTTAAGCTTTGCCATGCACTGTTAAGCAGCAAGATGGAGAAAGTAGGTCAGGTTACTGACCTGTTTGTCTTGCTTTAGTTGTCTTCTTAGTCAAAGGCTCTGGCAGGCATTTAAGATGCAGATATATGAATAGAAAGCACAATGGCAAAATCTCTCTCCATTTACATCTTTTCATTGTTCTCACAGCAGGATGGTTTTGACAATGTGTTGTACACAAGAAAAAATAGTTTAAATTGCTGCTACTAGCTTGAGGTTCATATAAAATAGACCCAGGACTCCAGGTCTAAGATATTTTAGTATTCCTTTCCCATTGAGATTCAACTAAATAATCACATAAAGTACAATTTCTATTCAGAAACCATGATTATTTTATTCGAATAGGAAATATGTAGGAACCATAACATAATTAGTCTTCGTCAATCTCTTCAGGTATTGTTCATGGAACTAAACCACTGAATCTTAAGTTGTCAGTTCTTCCAGGATGGCAAATTTTTGTCACTTACATTATTCATGTAACTTCTTATATATAGTCAAAGATATATACAGCTACTTACTAAATTCTTTTGATGATGATAGTTGTCTTAGAATCTCTAATATAATGCAAACTTGATTCAAAGTAAAGAGTCCAGAGTACACAGTTTTTTTCTTACATATTATTCTAGGCTCAAATATATATTACACACCTTGAAATATTGACCTGTCTTTTTTGTATTTGTTGAAGATATGAGATCCTTAATGTAGTTTAGACAACTTCTGAGTGCTCAAGGATCTTGCTTACAGTATTTTTGGCTGAGAAAAAGAAAAATCACAGCTTTAAAATCTACACACCCAAATTGGGTTATGATTATTGATTGGGCATCATCATAGATTGAGGAGTTTTATTTTAAAATTAGAAAGATTCCATCTGGCATATACATATCTGATCCCTTTAATTAGGTAACCCTAAGTCTTGATGTGCTGTGTATATGCTTAGTTGCTCAGTAGTATCCACCTCTTTGCAACTCCATGGATTGTAGCCTGCCTCTGTCCATGGAGATTCTCCAGCCAGAATACTGGAGTAGGTAGCCTATCCCTTCTCCAGGGGATCTTTCCTACCCAGGAATTGAACCAGAATCTCCTGCATTGCAGGCAGATTCTTTACCAGCTGAGCTGCCAGGGAACCCTAAGTCTTTATATATTCTTTCAAATTCTGCTCCCTATCTCCTTTTAGAAGTCTTCTACCTCTTTCTTGAAAATCCATTTAAGTTTCAAAATACTTAACCAGCTATTTAATCTGTTCATGTTGATGTCTAGCATGAGTAAAGCTAATTGTTTCACCAGAACGTTGTGCAATGTGTTCTACACTCCAAACATATACACTTATTCCATGGATGCTCAAGTCTTAAAGCTCATATAGTTTTAGGGCCATCCTTTAGCCCAATATTCAGAAGAATGGAGTTCTTAACATTGAGTAGTGCCTAGACTGATTATAATTCCTAAATTATAATCATAATTCCTAAATTTCTTATAGATAGAGATGTTCAAATACTATCATACATTGTTTTTAGGTAACATTATATATACCCTTTAAATATCAAAAGGAGAACTAAGTCATATGTATATTACATATGTGCATTTTAAACCTAGAATTTTGTAATAAATTCACAGACATAAGGATTGCTACCTAGGATAAAATATAGACATATAAGTATATTTGCCTTCTTAAAATAATGTTTTTAAAATGACCTACTTTTCTGTGGTTCTGAAGCCTTCTAAGGGCTTCCCAGGTGGCACCAGTGGTAAAGAACCTGCCTGCTAGTACAGGAGACATAAAGGACGCAGGTTCGATCCCTGGGTGGGGAAGAACCCCTGGAGGAGGGCATGCAACCCACTCCAGTATTCTTGCCTGGAGATTCCCATGGACAGAAGAGGCTGGAGGGCTACAGTCCATGGGATCACAAAGAATTGGACAGGACTGAAGCTACTTAGCACAAACACAAGGCCTTCTAAACTATACTTCTTTGGAACTGTACAAGATTCCTCTTACTGTTGTTTTCTTCTTATTTTAATAGGAAGAAATAACACAAAAGTGATGTTTATAGTGCTAATAACTTAGGAAACATTTATTCTCTATATTAAAATCTCAAGCCTTAAGGTGACATTTTCCAATTCAGTGAATTTGCATCTTCTCAAATGTAGGGTCAGAATCTGCACTAAAAAGACCTACCCTTAAGGAACAACACAGACTTTATGTGGGTAGATTGGAGGGTTAATGTGAGGAATAAACGTGGTTGCTAGTAGCAGTAGCATAAAGATGCTGAGAGGAATGTAAAGGTGTTTTGTTTTTCAAATTAATCACTGTTTACGTGTGCTTGACTGAATTTTTCATGTGTCTTATTCCATTTCTACATTTTATGTTTATATTTTCAATTCTGAAGTTACCTTTGACATTCAGGTTCTTCTAGAGTTTTTTCTACATTGATACTGAAAGAAATACCTTCTAAATAAAATTTATGTTGTTTGCTTCATTTAGTTGATATTTAAAGAACTAAATTCTTGCTCTTAGTATGCATTGTAACAGAAAGCATGACTTGTGCATCCTTCCACTTCACCATGTGTGTCAGGAGCATTGTTCCATGGGAGACATCTGAGAGCTGAGAATGCAGTGATTTTTTTCAAATTGTGTTCCATGTTCCCACAGGGGCCTGGGAAACAGGCACAAGGGGAGGCAGAGGGAGTGGACACCAGGACAGCCAGTACCTCCTTCCTTCAGCCAGAAAATGTCAACCTCTATCTGTTTCATCTGCCTGTGATTTCTCTTTCACAAGGAGAAAGAGCCTTGTGACTAAAAATTTTAGAACAGCTGCTTTTCTCCAGTGTGCTATCTTTCACTTAAGGAGATTAAATAACTACTGATGGTGACAGAACTACTTATGACTGAATCAGAACCAGGATTTGCATCTCCTGGTTTCCTAACTAAAGTTTCTTATGTATTATTAGTTGTTTTCCAATTTTGTTTCTCAAAATGAATAATACAGTGATCACGGCAAAGAAATAGAGGAAAACAATAAAATTGGAAAGACTAGAGATCTCTTTAAGAAAATTAGAGATACCAAGGGAACATTTCATGCAAAGATGGGCAAAATAAAGGATAGAAATGGTACAGACCTAACAGAAGCAGAAGATATTAAGGAGAGGTGGCAAGAATACACAGAAGAACTATACAAAAAAAATCTTCATGACCCAGATAATCACGATAGTGTGAACTCTCACCTAGAGCCAGACATCCTGGAATGTGAAGTCAAATGGGCCTTAGGAAGCATCACTACGAACAAAGCTAGTGGAGATGATGGAATTCCAGTTGAGCTATTTCAAATCCTGAAAGATCGTGCTGTGAAAGTGTTGCACTCAGTATGCCAGCAAATTTGGAAAACTCAGCAGTGGCCAGAGGACTGGAAAAGGTCACTTTTTATTCCAATCCCTAAGAAAGGCAATGCCAAAGGATGTTCAAACTACTGCACAATTGCACTCATCTCACACACTAGTAAAGTAATCCTGAAAATTTTCCAAGCCAGGCTTCAACAGTATCTGAACCGTGAACTTCCAGATGTTCAAGCTGGATTTAGCAAAGGCAGAGGAACCAGAGATCAAATTGCCAACATCCCTGGATCATCAAAAAAAACAAGAGAATTCCAGAAAAACATTTATTTCTGCTTTGTTGATTTTGCCAAAGCCTTTGACTGTGTAGATCACAACAAACTGGAAAATTCTTAAAGAGATGGAAATACCAAGCCACCTGACCTGCCTCCTGAGAAATATGTATGCAGGTCAAGAAGCGACAGTTAGAACTGGACTTGGAACAACAGACTGGTTGCAAATTGGGAAAGGAGTACATCAAAAGCTGTATATTGTCACCCTGCTTATTTAACTTATATGCAGAGTACACCATGCGAAATGCCAGGCTGGATGAAGCACAAGCTGGAATCAAGATTGCTGGGAAAAATATCAATAACTTCAGATATGCAGATGACACCACCCTTATGGCAGAAAGTGAAGAAGAACTAAAGAGCCTCCTGATGAAAGTAAAAGAGGAGAGTGAAAAAGTTGGCTTGAAAAAAAAACTTAACAGAAAACTAAGATCATGGCATCCAGTCCCATCACTTCATGGCAAATAGATGGGGAAACAAGGTAAACAGTGACTGACTTTTTTTGGGGGGGCTCTAAAATCACTGCAGATGGTGACTGCAGCCATGAGATTAAAAGACACTTACTCCTTGGAAGAAAAGCTGTGACCAACCTAGACAGCATATTAAAAGCCAGAGACATTACTTTGCCAACAAAGGTCCATGTAGTGAAAGCTATGTTTTTTCCAGTAGTTATGTATGGATAGGAGAGTTGGACTATAAAGAAAGCTGAGTTCCAAAGAATTGATGCTGCTGAACTGTGGTGTTAAAGAAGACTCTTGAGAGTCCCTTGGATGGCAAGGAGATCCAACCAGTCAATCCTAAAGGAAATCAGTCCTGAATATTCATTGGAAGGACTGATGTTGAAGCTGAAACTCCAATACTTTGGCCACCTGATGCAAACAACTGACTCATTTGAAAAGACCCTGATGGCTGGGAAAGATTGAGGGCAGGAGAAGAAGGGGATGACAGAGGATGAGATGGTTGGATGGCATCACCGACTCAGTGGACATGAATTTGAGTAAACTCCGGGAGTTGGTGATGGACAGGGAGGCCTGGCAGTCCATGGGGTCGCAAAGAGTCGGACACGAATGAGTGACTGAACTGAACTAACCAAACTTGATCCTCAAATAAAAAGGGGCAACAGTCTGGCTCAGTGATTTCAGTAGGCATAATTTTGATGATCCTCAGGGGTGCCTAGTTATTGCTCTTGGTCATCAATCTGAGAGAGTCCAGCAGCCCAGGAACATGGTGCTGTGTACTTTGTGAACATATGACTGTGGCAGACCTTTGGAAGAGTGAATGTTAATGTTCTCATAAGTTGTACTTTAACCCAGTAATGGAAGAACAAGAGTTCTTACCTATGAGCAGTGCTTAGAGAGCATAATTCTTATTTTCTCAAAGATACTTGTTATTAGCTGGGCTTCTTCATGAAGCACAACTCATTTGAAAGGTTCAGTGTTTTATGTAGGTAAAGTCGTCACAGGAAAATTTCCCAGATGCAGTAATTTTGGTGCAAAGCATCTCTGATGTGTGTTAGTGGACTCAGTAATTTGTTTTGGTGAGAGAGGGGAAGAAAATGAGACTATAATAGTGGATTAGTTTTTTTATTGCTGCTGGAACAAATTACCACAAACTTAATAGCTTGAAACAACACAAATTTATTGTCTTACAGAGCTGTAGTTAACTAATCCAAAGTGTGCTTCGCTAACTAAAATCAAGATGTTGGCGGGACTGTGTCCTGTCTGGAGGGTCTATGGGGAAATCTGTTTCTGTGCCTTTTCCAGCTTCTAAAGGGCACCCACATTCCATGGGTTGTAGCTTCTCACTCTGTCTTCAAAGCTAGCAATAGTGGGCTAAGTCCTTCTTATGCCGCCATCTCTCTGCTTCTCTTCTGCCTCCCTCTTTCCCTTTTCGCAACACTTGTGCTTATATTGGTCCTACTTTGGTAAACTGGGATAATTTTCCTATTGTAAAGTCAGCTGGTTAGTAACCTTAATTCAATCTGTAGCCCTCACTCCTCTTTGCCATGTAATGTAACATATTCACAGGTTCTGGGAATTAGGGCACAGAACTCTTTGGCAGGAGTTTGAAAGGCTATTACTCTGTCTGCCACAAATTGTATGGGCATAGATTGGGAAACTGACATAACTGTATTATAACTCAGTAAGAATTTAATTGATTTTACTACATGTCTCTTATGATGATAGTATACTACCTGTGTCATTAATTTATATAATTTAAAAATAAATCTAAAGAGTTTATTAGCATAATATTTGACACAAAATAAGCTTTCAAAAGGAGGTTCCCAGTTGGCGCTAGTGGTAACTCACGTGCCAACGCAGGAGACACGGGTTCAGTCCCTGGATGGAGGTCCCCTGGAGGAGGAAATGGCAACCCACTCCATCATTCTTGCCTGAAAAATCCCATGGACAGAGAAGCCTGGCAAACTATAGTCCATAGGGTCACAAAGAGATGCGACTAAAGTTACTAGCACATGCGTGCACACACACACAGACACATTTTCAAAAATGTTTGAAAAAACATTTCAAAAATGTTCAATATTAAAATTTAGTAATCTCCTGGTAATAATTTTTTTGACAAATCTGTTGAGCAAAAATTATTTCTTACTTTAAATATGATGGTAATGAATAGTTAAGTTGTTAACTTAGTCTTAAAAAGTTTTTTAAAAGGAAAAGTTGAATTGTATAGTTCAAGAAATGAAGATATTTTGAAACATAACACTTCTAATGAAGAATATTCTGTAAGAGACTTAGTGTCTTTGCTTTGCCACATTGCCCTTTTAAGGAAACCAAAGATCTCTTAGCGTTATTGCTCACAAAAGTGTTAAGTACAATATTGACCCAGAACACAGTTGTTACAACTACAAAATAAGTGCCTATGTTAAACTCTGGAACTCTCCCTTCTTGTTACAAAAATAATTTCATTTCATAAATACTTTGTATTGGTCCTGAAATACTTTATATATAGCCAGGGTCTCCTTCCAACTTCAGTACCCAAAGTAGGATCTTCCAAGGTGCATCATCTTTTTAATATAGAGAAAATTGGGGGGCCAGCTTTAATCTGTAACTAAACCCCACATGCCAGCTATTCTTCTTGCAGTGTGGCTGTGTACCCTCATAGTTCCACAGTCTCTAAATCCCCTTACTTGTTAGACTCCCCATTCGTGCTGCCAGACTCAGCTTTTTCCATGATGTTGGAGAAAAGAAACTATTCACCTCCCTGGTGCCTGGGTTCTTGGCCTGTCTTCGATTCCTCAGAGCAGATACCATTAGCCCCCTATATCCATGGGTCCACATGGGAGGATTCAACCAATCTCAGATCAAAAATATTAAAAGAAAAAAAAAAAACAGAAAATTTCCAAGCTTGTATTTTCCTCATGCTGGCAACTATTTAAATAGTATTTACGTTATATTTACAACTACTTACATCATATTAGGTATTGTAAGTAATCTAGAGATCATTTCTCTAGATCATCTTGATTGCTTTAATCAGGGCCTAGAGCTGGGGACTGATAAAAGAGTGAACATCTATACTGACTCTAAATATGCATACTTAGTCCTTTAGGCTCCCACTGCTATCTGGAAGGAAAGAAACTTTAAAACCTCAGATGGCAGTCCTGTTAAAATACTACCAAGAAATTATGCGCTTCTTAGATGCAATTAAACTACCCAAAGAAGTGGCAGTAATACACTGCCAGGGCCACCAAAGGGATGATTCTGACATAGCAGAGGGAAATAGGCGAGCCGACCGACAAGCGAAAAAGGCAGCCACACAGACTTTTAATACTCAGGCTCCCCTCCTCTGGGATAAGATCCCCACTGACATAAAACCCCAGTATTACCCCTAAGGAACTTCAACACTCTCTCGTGGAGATAGGTTACTCCCCTCTGGATGGCTTTAAACAGAAGGTGAAAAACTTGTATTGTCCTCTAGCATTCAATGGAAAATTCTTAAAACTCTACATCAAACTTTCCATTTGGGCATTGAAAATGCTTACCAATTTGCTAAGAGTCTTTTAAGGGAAAAGGATTAATAAAAACTATAAGCCAAATTGTTAAAGGATGTGAAGTCTGTCAAAAGAATAATCCCTGTAACAACCAGTCAGCTCTCCCAGGCTTATAGCATACAGGAATATATCCTGGAGAGGACTGGCAGATAGAATTCATTCATATGCCAAAGCCTTCACCAGGCTTCCCTGGTGGCTCAGATGGTAAAGAATCTGCCTGCAATGCAGGGGACCTGGGTTTGATCCCTGGGTTGGGAAGATCCCCTGCATGAGGGCATGGCAACCCACTCCAGTATTCTTGCCTAGAGAATCCCCATGGACAGAGGACCCTGGCAGGCTGCAGTCCATGGGGTCGCAGAGTCGGACACGACTGAGTGACTAAACACACAGAGATCATTTCACGTGTGTGGGAGGGTGTGTGTAGGTTGTATGCCAGTACACACCGTTTTATATAAAGGACTTGAGCATCCACAAATATTGTTATCTGCAGGGCATCTTGGTACCAATCCCCCATGAATATCAAGGGACAACTGTATATACTTTAGAAATTTTTCTTTCCATTGAATTCCATCTACTTTATAATTTTCAACAATTCATCAGTTAGCTCTGTCACACTAGCAACATCTTATATCTTCCAACAGTGCTGTAGATACTTCTCATTTTTGTTTCTTTTATCATTTTTATGGGATTTGGAGAATGTGAGCTCCATCCATCATTGAATCAAATGTCTAAACCTTTACATTTGATTACCATATAAGTATAAGGTAACACTTTACTTGCAACTAGTATGCTCATACATTTTTAAAATGAGCAACTTTTTTTCACTGATGTAATTTAATGACAGCACTGAAAGTATAGTGTATATTAAAGAATAATAATCTTTAATAATAATTTTTCAGACATCATTGTTGAATATTATACTCAGTAATGAATACATTCTACTGTTTTTATATTTAATGAATAAGTAAAATAAAATAAAGTGTTAGTTGCTCAATCGTGTCCAACTTTTTGGGATCCCATGGACTGTAACCCATCAGGTTCTTCTGTCCGTGGAATTTTCCAGGCAAGAAGACTGGAGTGGGTAGCCACTTCCTTCTCCAGGGGATCTTCCCGCTCCAGGGATCAAACCTGGGTCTCCTGCATTGCAGGCTGATTCTTTACTGTCTGAGTCATCAGGGAAGCCCAAGTTATTAACTGTAGCTAAAATTTACTAGATAATTATTTTTTTAATTTCACAAAGGAAAATGCCAAATCAGAGTGGGACAACATTCAGAAATACTTTATACTGTAACAGTGACTTTTTGCCTCTGATTTTTCCTTTTGGGGTGATTTAGTGAAAGGTGTTATGAAACATAAAATTTTAAAATTGTTCAGGTTGTATTTCATATTAAGAGCATCCAAAGACTTATACTGCTATCTAGTGGCTACATTGAGTAATTTTAAATTTTTAGCTGCATAATTCTCTCCTACTCAAAATGCATAATACTACAGCATTGTCACTATATGTTTTAAAATCACTAGGGTTGACTTATTGTTAAACCTCTAAATACCAATTTGTATGTGCTTATAGATGTCAAGGTAAGAATTCTTCCTACTGCATTGTAAATGCAGTATGCTTTATGAATAAACATCTATTATTTTGATAATAAATAAAATACCTCAGAGTTGGAATACTAAACAAAGGAATTTTCAGGTAAACATGGGAGTGATATTTAAATAATGATTCAGTAGATATTATACTTAAGTAATAAAACATTACTTCTGAATATGTAATAGATTCTCCCTGGTTTAGAAAAATTCCAAGGACTTTCATTCATTTATTTTATCCAGAGGCTTTTAGTGGCAGTACAAGCTGGGTTACATTTTCTTTTTTTTTTCAGCCGTACTGGGTGGCATACGAGATCTTCCTTCTCCAAACAGGGATCCAACCCACTCCCCTCATTGGGAGCACAGCCTTAACCACTGAAACACCAGGAAAGTCCCTGGATTATATTTTAAGCCAAGCTCTCTACAGGACATGGAAAGTCAAATAAATCCCAGCTGGAATTTCTTAAAACCTAATTTATTTACAGTTATGGAGAAGAAGGAGAGTTGCCATTTTCCTTCCTTGGTAACAGAGGTTAGATCAAAACTGAAAAAAATGTAGTGGTTAGTTGGGCCAATCTTTTTTAATGGTTGTGCTGTGTCAACACTATCAGAAACATCGCTCTGCAAAAGAACTATTGGTAAGGAAAACAGTGTATTCCTCCAAATTTGAGATTTGATAGTTTTCCACAATAGAAAGGTTCCAGGCAAGTGTTCATGTCCTATTGTTAATGGGTAGAAGAACAGTTTTGCTGTTATATTTTGCTACTAAAACATGTCCCCTACTCACAAGCAATGAACACTCACACACACACCCCCACACACACACTGTGCACAGACTTAAAGTCCGGATTGTTATCTAGGCTAAAAGGAAAATATTTTGTTTCCCTCCTAGGGTAGTTTAACCCTGATTACTCTGACATTAAATTAATTCCTAGGATTTGACATTGTCTGAAGATACCTCTGTGATGTTTATAAATATTTTAAATGGTACATAATTCATACCTTGCTCTATACAATGTGAGTATATATTCTATTCATAACTTTTACTCATAAATATTAAAATGTGTCACGCTTATGGTTATTATGTTGGCTCCCTCATTGGAATTTTCCTTAAATTCAATCCGTGGATTTAAATTATGGTTTGGAGTTTTTATACTTTCATGTTGCAGATCATTAAGGCATCATCCCTTGACATTATTCAACAATAAGGCAATTGCACACTGTACCACAAAGGGGATTCTCTTTTATTTTCACTAAGACACAAGTCATGCCTGTGTAGTGAAAAGCTTCATAATGCTATTAATAATTGAATTACTCTGAAAATACTGGAATACATCCCAAGTCATGTGTAAATGGTTACTTCATCAAACACAATGATATCAGAATAACTATCCCCAAACCACTGCATTCTGAGGTACAGGCTAACAGAAATTGCTTACTAAAATCTTGTGGAAAATATTTGTTGGCCCAAAAGTGCAAATTTTGACAGATTGTGTGCTAATAAAAAATGCCAGCATGTGTTCATTTCAATTAAAGGCTCGCTGACTTCACCTCACCTTTTGTGAACACCTCACAGATAGGGAAAGTAGTCCTGAGTAGCGGTGCTCAAAATGAGGAGTTCTGAGACAGATTTGTGAAGACTTGTTATATGTATATTATTTTTATTCATATATGAATTAACAAGTCACCTTTGGTTAAAAAAATGATTAAAGAAGACAGTTTAGTTGATATAAGCAAATCTTAACACTTCATAAAGTAGACAATCTCCTTTTTGAGAACAAAAAAATGGGGCATAAGGCAAGAAGCCGTTAGAGGATGGAGAATACAGAACAAGGAGGAGACAAATAAAAAATAATCTGCTTTGCTGAGGCCACATAGTCAACTTTGTCTGAAGTGAGCTAGGCTGGCATCTGGGTTGATTGAATATACTGTATTTCTGCTTTGAATGCTTACAGGAACACAAAAATTATATCAGTTTTGGTTCTGTTGATGTGGTACCCTGGGCAGAGTTGGCTTCATATTGGTCATGTAAAGTTATTTCAAGTTTCCTTTTTATGATCATTCTCTTGACCATTCAAGACATTTGATCAGAAATATTGGTCTTACTGTGACTCTTGATTACCTTTGCTTCTTTGGGTCTTGGTATGTCATCCACAAGAGATGATGTCAGGCTCCTATTCTTAGAGCTGGTTACATTTTTCTGTTCTATTTTTTCATTCCAGTCAGACAGAAACCATCTGTAGGCTGATCAATGGCTACCTTCATGCATTTAAAACTTTTGAGAGAATGTAATATATTAGGGAGACAATAATAATTATTAGCAACAAAACCATGCCTGTGATTTAGAGAGTGTTCCTGAGCCAGAGTCCCCATGATCCAAGCCAGCTAGAATCAAGTAAGCCAAGAAATTATCCCAAACAGGGGCTACTTCTTTAAGCCAATTGTCCTGTTTATGTGTTTTGTGTAACCGTATCTCTGTTTCTCCATAATTGTTTATCCACAGAACATGTTCCAGAGAAACTGAGGCATTAGAAATCAGGGAATAGTTTATCACTGGCAGAAAGAACTATAGGATCACCAACATAGTCATGTGTCATTTAGAGGTTAGATTACCTTTGCATAGCCAGAGATACCTGAACAATAGCATTATCCTTTCAGGCCAGGGCAAGGAAAGTGAAACTGTTAATCACTCGGTCGTGTCCATCTCTTGGTGACCCCATGGACTGCAGCGCCCCAGGCTCCTCTGTCCATGGAATCTTCCAGGCAGAGCACTGGAGAGGGTTGCCATTTCCTTCTCCTCGGGATCTTCCTGGTGCAGGGATTGAACCCAGGTCTCCCACTGTGCAGGCAGACTTTACTGACTGAGTCACCAAGGAAGACCAGGGCAAGGAAGAAGATGGTCAACAAAGAATTATATGGGGAGGGAGGTGGAAGGGGGGTTCTGGAGGGGGAAAACATGTACACCCATGGTGGATTCATGTCAATGTATGGCAAAACAAATACAATATTGTAAAGTTAAAAAATAGAAAATAAACTAATTAAAAAAAAAAAAGAATTAAGAAAAAGATGACCAGAAAGGGAAGGGGGAATAGAAAGAAGCATTCGTGATCCTCTTGATCTGATGTCTTGGGAAGAAGCAGCCTACCTAGATGTGGCTACTTCTCTTCTTAGTCAATTTAATTTTCAGATCTTCAGCATTTGCACAGAATCACATAGCAAGTGGAGCCTTCTTCAATTGTGAAATATGCACCCAAGTCTTGATACCTTGTAAATTGGCAACAGTGTCAGTGGTCAAGAATACTTGGTAGGTCCTTTCCATAAATCTCGCTTTTGCAGAAGAATCAGGACACATTAACAGTCTGTGAATGACAAAAGATTTGAAACCATTGTTAAAGATCTATAAAGAGTTTGTTACAATGGAATTGACAAGGGAATTTGCTTGTTTCTGTAACATACATTTTAAGACGATAACTGGAATTATGACTGATGACATTATACTAGGAAATAATTTTAGAAATTTTATATATTTTTGGAAAACTTATATTAATAACATATACCTATACAAATATGATTTAAGAAGATTAAACATCACTTTTTACTTGACAGTGCTACCTATGTAATTTAACGTTTCAAATAAACCAAATTAGTTTAGCAGGGTAAGAGACAAATCCTTTGATATTTTCCAGGGGTCCTCCGGGAAATCTCAAAGTAACTTTGAAGTCAAAAAGACTGTTTAGAATTTGATTTGAGGAAGTAGTCAAAATGTCAAAAGGTGTATTTGATCAATAGGATCACAGGTTGTTATGAGATAATGGGCTGGAAGAAGCACAAGCTGGAATCAAGATTGCCAGGAGAAATATCAATAACCTCAGATATGCAGATGACACCACCCTTATGGCAGAAAGTTAAAGAGGAACTAAAAAGCCTCTTGATGGAAGTGAAAGAGGAGAGTGAAAAAGTTGGCTTAAAGCTCAACATTCAGAAAACTAAGATCATGGCATCTGGTCACATCACTTCATGGCAAATAGATGGGGAAACAGTGGAAACAGCGACAAACTTTATTTGAGGGGGCTCCAAAATCACTGCAGATGGTGATTGCAGCCATGAAATTAAACGATGCTTACTCCTTGGAAGGAAAGTTATGACCAAACTAGACAGCATATTGAAAAGCAACAAAGGTCTGTCTAGTCATGGCTATGGTTTTTCCAGTGGTCATGTATGGATGTGAGAGTTGGACTATAAAGAAAGCTGAGTGCCAAAGAATTGATGCTTTTGAAGTGTGGTGTTGGAGAAGACCCTTGAGGGTCCCTTGGACTGCAAGAAGATCCAACCAGTCCATCCTAAAGGAGATCAGTCCTGGGTGTTCATTAGAAGAAATGATGTTGAAGCAGAAGCTCCAATACTTTGGCCACCAGATGCAAAGAACTGACTCATTTGAAAAGACCCTGATGCTGGGAAAGATTGAAGGCCAGAGGTGAAGGGGACGACAGAGGATGAGATGGTTGGATGGCTTCACTGACTCAGTGGACATGAGTTTGAGTAAGCTCTGGGTGTTGGTAATGGACAGGGAAGCCTGGCGTGCTGCAGTCCATGGGGTCACAAAGAGTCAGGCATGACTGAGTGATTGAACTGACTGAAGGTTGTTAAAAATAATAAGGTGGATTTTGATTGCTTCTGGAGCCACACCTCTGGTTCTATAAAACAGAAGAACAGCTGTTTCTAATTTCTCAAAGAATAGGATTGCAACCTGAATGATTCCAAGGCATTGATCCTTCCATCCAACTACATTATCTACAATTTGCTTCTTTATATCAGGGGCATCTTCATTAAGACATAAATAAAAAGATTCCTGTGTTCCAAATTTAGAGCCATTTATCTTGGGAAAGGTTTTCTTTCCCTCTAGTTGCATAGTTTCATTTAGCCTAGGGAAGAAGGCCTTAAAACTGTTTCTATCAGTCTCTAGAGTATCAACTTCCAATTTTACTAACTCCTGACTATAGAGCTATTTAAGTTTTTTTAAAAAATTCTTTCAATTATCCTGTCAGATTTTAGCTAGTACAAATAGTAAACATTCTTGGCAGCATTGAATGGCCCCATGGATGAAACAGGCATTTCCAGAGCGGATGCAGAAGAAACTATCCTCCCAATATCCAGATCTACTCCCAAAGATAGCCAAAAGAAAGACAGACTTAGATCCCTAAAGAACTGGCAGCAGTCGATAGGATGCTGGCCGAAATGTAGTTCAACCCACATTTCTGTCTAGCCATATTTTTGGGCCCCTCACACTGACAGCTGAGCTGCCTGCATATGCAAGAACCAAAAACCTGCATGCCCTAAGCAGACAGAAAGTCAAGCCAAGTACTCAGGACACAAATGAGACAAACAGGAAGACAATAGCTTTCCTTGGGATAGGAAGGATTAATGATTAATGGAAACCCCAGAGTAAGAGGCAAGGTGAAATTTTACCTCCCATCAAATGACAAAACTAAAACAATTTAGTAACAATTTTGATGCCCTTTTGGAATGTGTGTGAAACCCAAGTTCTGTTCATGGAGCCAAAGTATGAATTTGAAAACTCACAAACACTCACACAGGCAAAGTTTATTTTAGAAGATAGAGACATAAAGCCCTCAGCATAGTCACTGAGAGGAGGTGAAGAGCCCCCAAAAGGCAAGGATTACAGCAGCTTTATATCTTTAGTATTTGTTGGGGGAGTGTGTGATTTCCTTGGTTCTGTCTTGCCGCAGCAAATATTTGAAGCGACGTATGGACCAGTGTTACAGCTCGGTTATGGCTCAGATTAAATGGCAGACCCATGTTACAGCTTGGTTACAGCTCAGTTTTATTTGGCAAGCAAAGGAAAATACATCCTTGAGGTGTGAGGGCGGGCTGACCCAAAAGAAGCAAAGAGAAGAGAGCAGCTCAATTTTGTCTCCTCTTTGTAAATGATTTTTCTTCTCCCCCTGAGCCTGCCCTATTAAATTGGATTAGCCAGGAGGACTATTTGTTTCACCTGAGGTTCAGGTTTTGGACTCTTTTTTTCTTATTCTAACTACCTAACATATTGATGTGTACATTTTTGGTTGGCTCATGACTTTAATATGTGTCATTTTTGACCAGTTGATTTAAATGTTGCAATGTCCAGTTTGTCAATTTTATGGCTTTCTTGGATCCCCCAGTCTCTCAGTTTCTCCAGACATTGCAACGCCATCTCTTGACACTTTTTCAAGACTCCAGACTATTATTTAAGGACCAAATCTATGTTTTAAGAGCTAATGGTCTTCTTGGAGTTTTTTTCCCTTAATAAACTGAACAGCAGTTAATGATTGTTTTGTCCTGGGTCTGAATGTTTTATGATCCTCCAGACCAGAGTGGCGTTCCTCTGAATGCCAGGAAATTGGAACAAAGAGTGAAATGCTTATTTGAGAAGAGAAAAATTGAAATTAAAAAAAGGAATTGAATTCTCAAAGTCTTATACTGTCTAGCAGTTTCTGCGTCACTTCTTCTAAGGGAAAGCAATCCATGAACTGGGGGAGTAGAGTCTCACAAGCAGTGGAGCACTCTCCCCTTGGGATTTTGGGCAAGAGCCAGTTTTATAGGTGTTGGAAGAGGAAATGCAGAACAGGGCATGACTGGACAGGAGGTGGGGGATTTCCTTATAAGGCTACCAGAACCTGTTTTCTAGGGTACGGTGAGCTAGCTTAGCTGAGTGGGAGTACTGTGATTGGTGTATGTTAGGATTCCCTTACAGGCATTTCTCTTAAGTGCAGGCTGACTTGGGTTTAGTCTTGTGTTGAAGACTGGACCACTGGGCCAGCCTCCATTGTATGGGTTCCAAGATACTAACTAACCTTATCATCTCCTTTGTCCACCAGCCCTGCAGAGCTCCATCAGGGATGACTCTGGTAAGAATTGTCACCCTTCACTGACTTCTCCCAGTTTTCTCAGGATCTCATCTGTAGCTTCCAAAGCTAGCAGGATCTAAAGTAGAGATTGTAACCCTGGTATCTACCAGGATTTGGTGAGATTTTTCATTACTTTTAATTTTTATTTCCCCATGGTTGTTTAAAAGAATGGAGAAGGCAATGGCACCCCACTCCAGTACTCTTGCCTGGAAAATCCCATGGACAGAGGAGCCTGGTAGGCTACAGTCCATGGGGTCGCTAAGAGTCGGACATGACTGAGCGACTTCACTTTTGCTTTTCCCTTTCATGCACTGGAGAAGGAAATGGCAACCCACTCCAGTATTCTTGCCTGGAGAATCCCAGGGACAGCGGAGCCTGGTGCGCTGCCGTCTATGGGGTCGCACAGAGTCGGGCACGACTGAAGCAACTTAGCAGCATTTAAAAGAATATCTGGTAGCAGTTTACAGGGAAATCCCTCAGAATCCCATGAATACTGGGAGAGGCCCATATGAGAGCCCTTTTTTGAGGGTAGATATATATGGAAGCACTTGTGTTGGTGTGAAATAATTTGACAAAATCTTTTCAGAAATATTTTTTTTGTCTCTGTTGAGTGCAAATGAGGCACTTGTTTCTGGGCCAGGATTTAGATGGCAGACCCCAGAAGGGTGCAGCAGGGGAGTCCCAGGTGTTTTAGATTTCTGGTCTTAGAGCTGTTGCATTTGTCAAGCCACTAACTTGGTGGACTTCGTTATCTTTTGGTCTCTTTGAGGTGGAAAGGCAATTCAGACAGAAGATTAGGAGGGTAGAGGCAAGTAGTAGGAGTCACATCAGTCTTAGTCTTTTGTTTTAGATACCGCTGTGTCTTTAGTTTTTCTTAAGCCTTTTGCAATGAATCTATCAATGAAGCTATTTTGGAATATTTAAGCTTTTCAGTGGCTTTTGAATGTCAATTAATTTGCTTGCTCATTTGAAACTTCTGCTTTCAAGTACGTTTCTTAAATGAACTGTTTTGTCCAAACAGAACATTCTCCATAATAGCCATTATAATTTTAGGTTTTCTTTATAAGATTTTACCATTTCTGTGGATATCTATAGCTTCTGTTACCACAGTTCTTAGATATAAAATAAGGACGTCTGCCAGAAGGTGGCATGATCAATTCTTTGAAACTTAAGAACCCTATTTCCTTGGCTAAGTGTTAGATCTCTGAGCCATATTAATACCTAAGAGGGATGAGTCTCTGAGTTGGGGGTTTTGTGGTGTGATGGAATCCCAGCTGAGTTATTTCAAATCCTAAAAGATGATGCTGTGAAAGTGCTGCACTCAATATGCCAGCAAATTTGGAAAACTCAGTAGTGGCCACCAGACTGGAAAGGTCAGTTTTTATTCCAATGCCAAAGAAAGATAGTGCCAAAGAATGTTTGAACTACCGCACAATTCCACTCATCTCACATGCTAGCAAACCAGTGCTCAAAATTCTCCTAGCAAGGCTCCAATAGTATGTGAACCAAGGACTTCCAGATGTTCAAGCTGGATTTAGAAACAGCAGAGGAACCAGAGATCAAATTGCCAACATCCGTTAGATCATCAAAAAAGCAAGAGAGTTCTAGAAAAACATCTACTTCTTTTTTTTTAATTTATTTATTTTAATTGGAGGCTAATTACTTTACAATATTGTAATGGTTTTTGCCATACATTGATGTGAATCAGCCACGGGTGTACATGTGTTCCCCATCCTGAACCCCCCTCCCACCTCCCTCCCCATCCCATCTTCAGGGTCATCCCAGTGTACCAGCCCTGAGCACCCTGTCTCATGCATTGAACCTGGACTGGTGATCTGTTTCACATATAATAATATACATGTTTCAATGCTATTCTCTCAAATCATCCCACCCTCACCTTCTCCCACAGAGACCAAAAGACTGTTCTATACATCTGTGTCTCTTTTGCTGTCTTGCATATAGGGTCATCATTACCATCTTTCTAAATTCTATATATATGCGTTAGTATACAATATTGGTGTTTTTCTTTCTGACTTACTTCACTCTGTATAATAGGCTCCAGTTTCATCCTCTCATTAGAACTGACTCAAATGTATTCTTTTTAATGGCAGAGTAATATTCCATTGTGTATATGTACCACAGCTTTCTTATCCATTCGTCTGCTGATGAACATCTAAGTTGCTTCCATGTCCCGGCTATTATAAACAGTGCTGCAATGAACATTGGGGTACATGTGTCTCTTTCAATTCTGGTTTCCTTGGTGTGTATGCCCAGCAGTGGGATTGCCGAGTCATATGGCAGTTCTATTTCCAGTTTTTTAAGGAATCTCCACACTTTTCTCCATAGTGGCTGTATTAGTTTGCATTCCCACCAATAGTGTAAGAGGGTTCCCTTTTCTCCACACCCTCTCCAGCATGTATTTTTTGTAGACTTTTTGATAGCAGCCATTCTGACTGTCATGATGGTACCTCATTGTGGTTTTGATTTGTATTTCTCTAAAACATCTACTTCTGCTTTATTGACTATGCCAAAGCCCTTGACTCTGTGGATCACAACAAACTGGAAAATTCTTCAAGAGATGGGAATACCAGACCACCTTATATGCCTCCTGAGAAATCTGTAAGCAGGTCAAGAAGCAACAGTTAGAACCAGACATGGAACAACAGAGTGGTTCCAAACTGGGAAAGGAGTATGTCACTGCTGTATATTGCCACTCTGCTTATTTAACTTATATGCAGAGTATACCATGTGAAATGCCAGACGGGATGAAGCACAAGCTGGAATCAAGATTGCAGGGAGAAATATCAATAACCTCAGATACACAGATGACACCACCATTAATGGCAGAAAGTGAAGAGGAACTAAAGAGCTTGTTGATGAAAGTGAAAGAGGAGAGTGAAAAAGCTGGCTTAAAACTCAACATTGAAACAACAAAGATCATGGCATCTGGTCCCATCACTTCATGGAAAATAGAAGGGGAAACAGTGATGGACTTTATTTTCTTGGTCTTCAAAATCACTGCAGATGGTAACTGCAGCCATGAAATTAAAAGGTGCTTGCTCCTTGGAAGCAAAGCTATGACCAACCTAGACAGCATATTAAAAAGCAGAGACATTACTTTGTTTACAAAGGTCTGTCTAGTCAAGGCTATGGTTTTTGCAGCAGTCATGTATGGATGTGAGGGTTGGACCATAAAGAAAACTGAGTGCTGAAGAATTGATGCTTTTGAACTGTGGTGTTGGAGAAAACTCTTGAGAGTCTCTTGGACAGCAAGGAGATCCAACCAGTCAACCCTCAAGGAAATCATTCCTGAATATTCATTGGAAAGACTGATGCTGAAGCTGAAACTCCTATACTTTGGCCACCTGGTGGGAAGAACTGACTCACTGGAAAAGACCCTAATGCTGGAAAAGATTGAAGGCAGGAGAAGAAGGCGATGACAGAGGATGAGATGGTTGGATGGTATCACCAACTTGAAGGATATGAGTTTGAGCAAGCTCCAGGAGTTGGTGATGGACAGAGAAGCTTGGCATGCTGCTGTCCATGGGGTTGCAAAGAGTCAGACATGACTGAGCGACTGAACTGAGCTGAACAGTGTACTTTACTGCATGGAAATTTTCTTCAAGTTGTGTGGTGACCTAGTGTTAATTTTCTCTTCCATGACCAATTTGTCCTAGCTCAGGAGCCTTAAGTTTGGGTGTGCTAAGAGCTTTTAAGCATCTGACTCATGCCCACCACTTTTGCAGCTTTGGCTGCAAATCCCCATTAGCAACACACCTGTTATTCCTTTCATAGAAAGATTTCTTCATTTTAATAGTAGCAGATACCCTGATGGCTTTTAATAGTCTGACTTGTACCTACTTAGATGTTGATTTTGATGGTCAAACAGTCCAAATTTCTTGTCTTACTTTCCCAAGTTGTCCAGTGGTTTAGGCTGTGGATTTACTTCAAAACTTTTTGAGTCCCCAGTAGCTGCCTTCTGTTGGGTAGTAATATTTCCAATATAACAATCCCAGCCCAAATCTGGTGCCCAGACACTTTCTGGGAACTTTAATAAATCCTGGGATTTTTTTCCAGGATCTTGGTACCTTTCTGAGAACTTTCACAAACCCTGGAGCCTTTCTAGGAAAGAAAGAAGAATCCTACCTCCCTCTGAGGAAGAGAGAGTGACTCATGAAGGTGTCTGTATAAAACACCATTACTCTGATCAGATAATTGAACAGAATATTTACCATTATACTTATATGTTTTTTAAAATCTTGGAGGTAGAATTTATAAACTTTTCTTTCATAGTATACTCAGCATCTTCATGCTATTGTTATAAAAATTCCCATCACTCCACTGCTATTACAATCAATATAAAATCTATACTAAGATTTCAGTGGGTAATTAGAGCCTTTCAAGTGGAAAAAAGTGTATCAAATATATATATATATGTAATCATGATTATTTTATTTATAATTTTCACTGGATAATCATGGGGGACAGCACTGACTTTCAGTATTTGTGGTTGTGAGAATATGAGCGAAAATACAGCATGTATTTTTTTCCCATGTGTCATTCTCCTTTATCTAACAGTACCTTGTCAGTCACAATATAGTAATCATACCAAGGTCACTGTTAATGTTTTTTAGCAAGTCCATATTTTTAATGTTTTTTTTCTTATTGCTCAAACATCACAAATAAATCCTAAAGTTATGATTTCACTAACATATCATCAGTCTATTTTCAAAGATGGGGGTGCTTAGGTAATGAAATCATGGCTTGCTTCTTCATCTTTCAAAAAGTATTATGCCCATATAGTAAGCAATGGACTTACTTACCATTGTTTAAGTGTATGAAATATACTTCATATACTAAGACTCTTTATATTTTAAATTTTGTTTTGAAAATCACATATTTAAAAGCATTTCATAAAATAATAAATATGCTAGTGCTCCTCTTCTATTAAAAGAGGAGCACTTCTATTTTAAAATTTTTATAATTATCGGAAATTTTTTCCTTCAGAGAAGCCTAGCAAAGCAAAATAAGATATACAGTATTTCTGAAGAGTGAAAGTGAAAGTCGCGCAGTCCTGTCCGACTCATAGGCGACCCCATGGACTGTAGTCCATGGAATTCTCCAGGCCAGAATACTGGAGTGGATAGCCGTTCCCTTCTCCCAGGGATCTTTCCAACCCAGGGATTGAACCCAGATCTTCCACATTGCAGGCAGATTCTTTATCAGCTGAGCCACCAGGGAAGCCAAATATCCAGTATTTCAAGATAATCTTAATCCAGTGGGAGGAAATAATGATTTCACAACAGAATACCTGAAACATGCTTATAATTTTTAAAAATACCTGGGGGCAGAGGAGATGTACATTCTATCCCTGCTGCCTTTGATCCCCTTATACCACCCTTGTAGTTAGTTTCTTCATGCTCTGCTCCACTTGAACTCCAAATTTCCTCAAAATTTAGCAGTCTGTGCATGTTGGTTGACAGTGACCCAGTAAAACTAGACACTCACACCAAAGCCTGTGTTCAATTTAGCAGAAGTGAACACTTAACACACCATTAAGTTACCCATGAAGGCCACCTGTTTTCTCTGCTTCACTGCTGCCTAACCCAACAGGCAAAGGTTCTGAAGTGCTTTCAGGGAAAGCGGCACATTCACAGCAGCAGCAAAGCGATAGTCAAAGAGCAAGTAAGAGCTTCCCAGGGTGGTTGCTAGGTTGGAAAAGCAGTTGGCTGCCCTAAATGTTCTCTGATTCTGTTTGAGAGCAAGGTTCAAAAACAAAATGTATGCATAAGGTTGGGCAATGAATAAAAAGTAAATATTTACATTCATCTTTCCTTTTCTTTTGTGTTCAAAAGTGCTCTGTTAGCATTTTCTCTGTGATCAAGTTGGACTTAAGAGGTGTAAATTCCCAAAAATTTGTATTTTGTGTGAGGGAACGTGAATGAAAATATATCCAAAATGTTTTTTTCTTTTACCCCTATGGTCACAATAACTATAATAGGGTCTATAATAGTTTGATAAATATAGCAAGAAAATTAATAACTATAGTAATAATTTACCTCCTTAACACTAGGCTAAAAAAGGTCTATGATTTGACTTATTAAATGTTTTCAAAGATTAGTTTTTATTTCACAAATTAGAAAATTAAATTTCAAATATATGAAGTAAGTATATCTGAGTTACCAGAACTACACAGTGGATGAACACACTGTGGAATTTTGGGGAAGTTTTCTTCTTTGAAAAAAAGTGTTTCTTTTTTGAAACACTTTGAAAGAAGAACACAGTGGAATTTTGGAATAAGGTCTCTCTGATATTATTCCCTGAGGCATCTAAATTCACTTGGCATTCCCTTGTCTCTATTAAAAATGTGTTATTTTACCTGATAGCTGTGGATCAAGTTGCCTTGTCCGCTGAGATCAGATGTTAAGTATCCACAAACACTTAATTTGAAATCGAGCTTTGGTGATTTCATCATTCACTAGTAACTTTATTGAGATATATTTCACATCCCATTCAATTCACCCATTTAGAGTTTGCTATTCAATGATGTTTACTATGTTCACAGTGTTGTTCAACCATCACCACAATTTAAAAACATTTCGATCACACCGAAAGGAAGTCTCAGATTCTTTTGCAGTCACCCCATTATTTCCACAGCTCCCCAACTAGTGCTAGATAACTACTAATCTACTTTCAGTCTCCATAAGTTTGCCTATTCTGGACATTTCATAGAAATGGAATTTTAAAAATGTGACCTTTTGTGGATGGATTCTATCACTGAACATAATGCTTTCAAGGTTCATCCATGATGTTGCATGTATCAGGACTTCATTTCTTTATCGCTTAATAAATTCTTCCATTGTATGGCTATGACACATTTTGCTTTCCCATATTTCAGTTAATGGACGTTTGAGTTGTTTCCACTTTGGGGCTAGTGTGAAGAGTGTTGATATGAATGTTCATACACCAGTGTTTATTTGAATATCTGTTTTTATTTGGCTTGAGTATATACACCTAGGATTAGAATTCATGTGAACTCTTAAGTTTAACCTTTTGATGAACTGACAAACTGTTTTCCAAAGCGGTTGAGCTCCTTTTTCATTGATTCTAATCACTGAGTCTTGTCCCCCCTTTTTTGGTCACTCCAGCTAAAGGTTTATCAGTTTTGTTTTTGTTTTTTTTTTTTTTTTTGAAGAATCAACTTTGGGTATTGTTGATTTTCTTTTTTTTCTCTATCGTTTTCCTGTTCTCTAACTCATTAATTTATGTTCTAATTCTTATTCTTTTTGCTTGCTTTAAGCCTGTGTCTGAAGATGGAAGGTCAATAAATATTTTGATTGTTTACATGACTATCTTCTCATAGTCTGGATTCAGCCTTCTAGAAATCAGGATCCATGATTATTTAACTTTGTGTCAATTGCCTAACGCAGTCTTTGATCCAAAGGACTACTAAACACATGGATAAACTATTGAAAACACATTGTTAAGTGCTTTGAGGAATTAACAAGAAAATAAGGGTTAACCAAGGCCAAAATTTAAGTTAAAGTAGAAAGCAATAGATGATTTTAGAATACCAACCAAGTAAAAGTGAATCAGGCTCCAGTTTCTACTCACCTAAGGAGTGAAGCAAAACATGGCCTGATTTAGGAAGTCTAACAGGGTACCCAGGGTTGATTAGCAAAATGTATATAAGCCTGCTTCACTTGGGTTATAAGGAAATTACCCATTACTAAGGGGAAAACATACAGTATAAATGCATCTACATAACATTTAAAGCATGTTAAAATAAACATGTTTGATCATACAAACATGTGTGGCCAAACTATGAGGACAAACAAGGGGGTGGTAATCTCTAAATTCACAGTAATATTTCCTCTGAGCAGAAAGAGAAAGGGAAGGGAACATTTAGGGACACATGGAGACTTTAAAGAACATGGTAAAACATTTTTACAAACTGGATGGTAGATGCAGGTTTGCATCATAACATTATTCGTTGTATCTTATATATTTTAACCAAATATTCTTTGATATTTGTACAGTAACATTTGAAGAATTAGACATATATAAATGGAAGGAAATTCGTAGGTCATTTTTCAAATAAAATTAAGCCTGGAGAGGTTAGCTAAAAGCTAAACAGCTTGTTAAGTCAGGATGAAGCTATTCTTTCTTTAATAAGTAACCATAAAATTTTTAAGAGACATCTAAAAAATAGTATGCTAACACTAGTAAAACAAAATAATGGAATTGACCATAATCTGCTTAACATAAGTATTTAAATCAATTAATTCTTATTAAATCTCCTAAATAGCATGGCTACAATAATTTCCACTAAAATTTATACATTATGGCTCATTTGCTGCACATTTGTAATCCCAGGTTTATTTATCCTGTTGGGGGAAAAAACACTCATAAAAAGATGTACTCAACTATCTTATATTATCAAGCTATATAAATAAATTTTAGAATTAGAAAAATAGTAACAAAAACTCATAATAAATGTAATCCCTTTGTGTAGTTAAAAAAGAATACCCCCACACAGATGTGAATACAAATTGTTTTTGCTGTTTAGTTGTGTCCGACTCTTTGCGACCCCATGTACTGTAGCCCAGCAGGCTCCTCTGTCCATGAGATTTCCTAGGTAAGAATACTGAAGTGGTTTGCCATTTCCTCCTCCAAGGGATCTTCCTGACCCAGGAGTCAGACCTGTGTCTCCTGCATTGGCAGATGGATTCTTTACCACTGAGCCACCAGGGAAGCCCATGAGTACAAATACAAATACATTTTTTTCTTTGTGAGGAATCATAAGATTCTGGTAGATGTCATGCTATTTTACCGCTTTTTTTAAAAAAGTGATTTAAAAAAAATAAAAAAATAAAAAAGTGATTTTAGTCAACCTTGGAAGCTTAAAGAAATAGATAATGAAGGAAAACTCAAAATGACAGATGATTCAAGTTTAAAAGGAAAACTTTACAATAACTTTATTTTGAAGGGGCAAAGGCATGATATGTAATACTCTTCTATGTCTGTTTATCAATTAATAGATAGATATTCACAGTTGGTTCACTGCTCTGTACATTTGGGAAATCAAATAAAAAATTTGGAAGCCAAGTTAGAGAAGCAAATGGGAAAGGCTTAAACTGAAGGGTATTGCCTGGGAGAGCCTAGTTGAGAGCAGAGACACAGAGGTGACCTGGAGAATTGATAACACTGAAATGAAAACATTTGAATTAGGGAGAAGCCCTCCAATAAAAGGTACTGTTTATGGAAATAGAAGGGTGAAAATAGTAGCACTTAACTGTTCATGAAGCACTGGTTAAAAGTACTTGATTTTACTTTGCAAACATTTTGTTTCTTAACCATAATAAACCACAACATAGTAGTATAGAAAGCAATATACAGAGGTACAAGGTCATGTTGGGATGTCACCACCTGAGAAATAAAGCCTTTTGGGCTCCACCCCAAGTCATCTTTGTAATAATCAAGTTCATGAGATTCATGCAAAAGACTAAACATCAATTTGTTAATCTCAGATCAAAATGTTCTCAAAGAGGACTAAATTTGTTTTCATGCAACAGGGTCAAAGTCTTTTATTAACTATAGGCATAGTGCATGACAAATTAAATTGATAGTCAGGAGTTTCCTTAAGGAGTATGGATTCTAATAATTTGAATATCTAAAACATCAAGCCACATCCCACATCTCATAATAAGGATGATTTTTCTAATGAGATTGGACTAGAGTCTGTAAGGATCGTAACCGAGCTATCTGATAGCTGTCAAAGGAATGGTTCTCAACACTGGATGGACCTTAAAATCATCTGGGTAATTTTTTAAAAGCATCAATGTCCAGATTCCACCTCCAGAGATTTTCAGTGGGTTTGAAGTCGGCCCAGGATGCTTCCATGTGTGGATGCAGATGCAGAGCCCGTAGATGTGGGGGCCGGACAGTGCTTGTTATTTGTGCCTCCTTACTTACTCCAGTTTCAAATCATGAACCTATATTATGAAACAACACATACTGCAATAGTCCTATGTATAGGGAAATACGCAGAGCAGAGACAGAACTTGTTTAATGTGCAGGAAAAAAATTTTTTTAATGGCAGACAAAATATCTATAGCTCTCTTATATAATGATTATCTGATCTGGTTCTATGAAGGCTGTTCTCTACTCGGTAAATTGCAGATAGCTGATAGCAATGCAAGATGGTTATTATCTGTAGTCATGCAAATTCTGTCTGAAAGATCTACTGACTTCCTTACTCCACTATAGAAGAAGCTACTTTTATAGAAGAAACTACCTTCACCTCCATTTGCACAGTCATTTAACTATAAATGTGTCATTTTTCTACTTTTCTCTTGAACTAGTTGTTACATCTCACCGGTTTCATCATTAGGTTAAATCAAATTAACACTTGTTCATTTTTATGTCTTTATAGGAAATGATTTTATCACTCTCTAAAAGTTATTTTTTAATAATATGAGAGTTTCTATTTTAATCTTTAAAATAAGAATAGTTTGCAAGAGGCATCTTGTAAAGGAACATTTGAGCTAAGAATTTTTAATTGTACCAGTTTGATGTTGTTCAATAAAAACATTTTAGGTACTATGTTCTTACCAAGATACAACACAAAAAATATAAATTAAATCATTCCAAGAATCATTTTATCCTAAATATGAATAAAGTAGATATCTTGTACTTTAAATAGTACATATTTCATATATTACTTTATAAAGACTTAAAAAAAATTTGTTTTAAGATTCCTTTTAGGAAAATATCAGAACGGACCACTAGGTGTCACAGTAGCATTTGGGATGTCAAATACCAAGACAGGCCTAATCTTGTTCATTGTTACTGCAATCAAAATAAAGCTGTTGACTGGGTTCTAATTTGTAACATTTAAAATTTTTTTCCCTTATTTGGGTGACTCTATCTGTAGTTAACATTCTCAAAGAAAACCAATCTTCACAATAAGTTTTTTAAAATAACAAAAAAAGTTAAAAAACGTTGCCTTAAACCATCTATTTGAGCTAAACTTAAATTTAAAATGATTTTTTAACATGTGATATAACAAAATTCTCAAATTGAAAGGGACTTTCCTTATCACCTCAGTTCAGTTCAGTTCAGTTCAGTCGCTCAGTCGTGTTCCACTCTTTGCGACCCCATGAACCGCAGCACGCCAGGCCTCCCTGTCCATCACCAACTCCCGGAGTCCACCCAAACCCATGTTCATTGAGTCGGTGATGCCATCCAGCCATTTCATCCTCTGTCGTCCCCTTCTCCTCCTGCCCTCAATCTTTCCCAGCATCAGGGTCTTTTCCAGTGAGTCAGCTCTTCGCATCAGATGGCCAAAGTATTGGAGTTTCAGCTTCAACGTCAGTCAATGAACACCCGGGACTGATCTCCTAGATTAAGCTTATTCTTTATGCTTAAACTGATTTAAAATATTACTGATCATTCATTATCCACACTCCTATTAAACATTTTCACTTAGAGAAAATGTACTATCTCATGAGGCAGCATAAATATACTGTTTTCAGGTTTTTTTCTTTTAATAAATTAGAGATGTTTTAAGCAAATAGCAGGTGAAAAAGTAAGTAACGTCCATTTACACTCTACTCAAAATTTTTAAAAATATTAATGCATATGGAGTAGAACTCTGAGGTCCAAAGCTTCAGCAAAAAGATGGCCCATGACCTGAAATTCTAAAGGAGAAATCATTTCATGATCTTTCACAGTAAACAATGAGGGTAGCATCTAAAAGATGTCAACATGTCCTGTAAGCATGTATCTGTAGTAAGTCAACATATTTCCACTTCCCACCTGAAAACAAAACCAAAAAAAATCCACAAAATATAGTTTCAGTGAAATTATAGACTCCATATTGATAAAGGCTCTCAGAACCCTCTGAGTTAATTCAGAAACAAAGCAGAAAGAATGGAAGTGATAGAAGAGTCCAGCTCTATCCTAAGCATCTGTCTTTCTTTCATTAACATTACATCTTGCGGGTTTGTTTTCCAATTTGCTTTTTATATTTCATTTTCTTTTTTATTTCAATTTTTGAAATGTATCCTTTCTCTTCTGTGTTACACATTGTTTGACATAATGTCAGTCTAAATCTATTACTCTTCTTAATAGGAGAACGATGGGGACTTTTCCAGGGCTTCCCAGGTGGCTCAGTGGTTAAGAATCTACCTCCTAGTGCAGGAGACGCAGGAAATATGGGTTCAGTCCCTGGGTCAGGAAGATCCCCTGGAGTAGGAAATGGCAACCCACGCTAGTATCCCTGCCTGGAAAATTGCATGGACAGAGGAGTCTGGTGGGCCACCATCCATGAGGTTGCAAAGAGTTGAACATGACTGAGCACGCACACAAAACAAAAAAGCAACATCTTCACTAAATAGGAACAAAATATGATATCTACTGTATTAGTTATCTATTGCTTAGTAATAAACTACCACAAACTTCATAGCTTAAAGCAGCATACATTTATTACTGCACAAGTGTCCAGGCATGTCTTAGCTGAGTCCTCTGCTTAAGGTCTTGCAAGGTTGCAATCAAAGTGTTTTGAGCTTAGACCTTCTTTTAATTTTTGGCTGCACCCAGCAACTTACAGGATCTTAATTTCCCAACAAGGGATGGAACCTGTGCCCCCTGAAGTGGAAACAAGTAGTTCCTACTGCTAGACTCCTAGGGAATTCCCTAGACAATTTAATTTGTTCAAATTGTAGCAAAATCACAAGCTTGTGATCCCTTTTTTTTTTAACAGTGACAAACAGAGTGGCTGCTAAGAAAACTGATATAGGTTATAATTAATCTAAGAATATTATATGTAAAGTTCCAAAACACATTCTTAACTCATGAGAGACAAATTTCAGTAAGATGATTGGTAAAATCCCTCTCTGGTTCTCTCTCTCTCTCTTTCTTTATCACACACACACACACACACACACACACACACACACACACACACAATTACTTGCCTGATCATGTATACATTATGGTTGTTGTTGGTGTTATTCACCTCATTAAATCATGCTGGACCCATCCTCAGTGGCTGCACTCCTGCAAATGGTACAGTTACTCTTGTTAATTTGCTGAGGACGGAGAACCAGAAGTGAGACAACTGAAAACTCCTAACGTTCACTTCAAGCTCTCCCTACCGTGACTGCTGGAATACAGAACATCAACATTAGGTGAGAGGACCATCCAGTGTCAGCAAAAGGCACTAGTTCACCAAAATTCAACAAAATGTACACTTAAAATAGCTGAATTTTATTGTATGGAAAATATACCTCAATATATCTGCTATGGAGACAAAAAAAACCCCTGGGTATTGGACATGCAAAAACACATAAAAGAATTCTTAAAAGTCTAAGAATTTGAACATAGTAGTATATGTTAACAGGTCAAGAAGGCAAAAGTAAGCAAGAATAAAGGACAGAAAGCTATCCATGTAGTTATATACTTCTAGCATCAAAATAACATCATCTCAAAATGGTGACAATACTGTTCCACCAACTTTTTAGTACTTGTTGCTGTAGAGTGATTGCTAGTTTTTTTATTTTTATTTTTTTGCTTTGTAGACAGCCACCAAGTGTGGATACTGTGGGACTGTAAATTCACCTTTGAAATTCTAAAACTTCACAAAGTATGTTAAGTTTTGGGGTTTTGTTAACATTACAAACTACATAAATCTAAATACTAAAATGTTTTTCCAACTCAGAGCAGTCATCTTCTTTTGTGTCTTAAATGGAAACTGCCACTTTGTCCACTCTGTCCTTCATTGCTGTTGTTGTTTAGCCGCTAAGTTGTGTCCAACTCTTTGTGATCCATGGACTGTAGCCCTCCATGCTCCTCTGTCCATGCTTTTTCCCAGCAAGAATACTGGACTGGGTAGCCATTCCTTTCTCCAGGGGAATCTCCTGACCCAAAGATTGAACCTGTGTCTCTTGTGTCACCTGCATAGGCAGGCAAATTCTTTACCACTGAGCCACCAGGGTCATTGCTGTACCTCCCAATATATGCATACCTCATTCTCTGGATCTGTGTCATATCTTTTCTTCTATTATTTTCACCTCTTTATTCTTGTTCATAAGCTCTTTGAAAATTTCTTACTGATATCTTCTACTTTGCATCCAATATGGTATCAACTGTTTTCATTGCACTTTAGAAAATAACTGGCTATTCTGGTTTCCATGTCCTATAGCATATCAGTAATGATCTCTCAGACTAACTTTGTTTCAGACTGAGATATTTGCTCTAATTCCTCATATAAATCTCATATTGTGAATAGCAATATCTTTTTCAGTGTCTCTCAATTGCTTTTGCTTTTTCTGAACTGGCATCAAGAGGTCTGGGCTGGCTTTTTGTTAGAATCTGTAATCTGTAACCTGTCAGACGGGGCAGGATCCCTTTTGAATCTTCCAGGTCCATACAAAGGGAAAGGTGATCCTTTGTCATCCTTGTTAAAGGAAAGCAGTCGATATAATGAGAAGCAAAGAACATTGCCACTGTTTCTTTCATGAGTTTAGTAAAGGCTAAAATTAGTCAGGGATGTGATTTCGGCATTTGCCTCGTGCAGTTGTCCTCGTTCACAGCGAGTGCAGCAGTCCTCCCACGTTCCTCTCATAGGGCCACCTGCACCGATGCACGCATTCCTGCATCAAAAGGTCTGCAAGACCGCTGAGTGAGGTGGGGCTTATCTCCAGAAGAAGAAGGTGGAGGAAAGGAAGATGAAAGCCCCTTATTTCCTACTTGACCAGAGCATTTCTAATAAATAGATGCTTTAAAAAAGGTTAAGAATGCTTAATTTGAGCATCCCGTAACACAGTTAAAGAAGCATGGGATAAATTCTCCTTTGTATTGGGAGAGTTAAACCCCTTTCATTTTGCTTCATAAAGACATAGGTTGACTCCCCTTGTAAATACTAGACCAGAACCAGACAGAGCAAGGGGATCTTGGAGCCCAATGAAAAGCCACTGGCATTGTAGTATCTACTATAATCTGAACCAGGATTGAATTTGAGCATCATAAAGCAGGTCACATGTGGGGATTTCACAACTTCCAACAGTCTACTGGAAGACAGGCTTTACTATTTACCAGATACTCTGTTCTAGAGTAATTACCAGTCTGACATACCTCTAGCTGCCAAATCCAGAGGTAACTATAGAACACTGATGTAGTCAAGGTCATATCTTCTAACATAGATCTCTGTAGGCAAAAAATTATTTATTCACAATCAGAAAACAACTAATCCACCTGCTTATGACATACATATGTCATATGGCCTCCTGATTTTTGCTAGGTTTATATTTAAAGAAATTAATTTTAAGGACCAAGTAATGAAATGTGCCTTATATTGTGCTTAATAAAATCAGGGCACATTTTAAGACCTTATGAAATATTTATTTCTTATTTATTTGTTAAACTACATGTGGAAAACTGTTGTTTACCATTTGAGTCCAGCTGTTTATTCTTCTTCTCTCTTCTTCCCTCCACCCCATTCATTCTGTCTCTCTCTCAATCTCTCTTCCTTTCTGTCTCTTTTTCTCTCTGGCTTGGAAAAGTATCTCAGTGATACACTTGCCATAGAATTATAAAATATTCTACACCTGTGTATGTATATATATATTGTAAATAGAAACAAATGCCAGAATTAAGTCTATCATATTCTGTAACTTCTAATATTTAGCATGGTAAGATTTTCCACATAAATCACTATTTGAAGATGGCGTGGAGACATTTGATTTAGGTCATACCTGAATGGTCTAGTGGTTATCCCTACTTTCTTCAACTTAAGTCTGAATTTGGCAATAAGGAGTTCATGATCTGAGCCACAGTCCGCTCCCAGTCTTGTTTTGGCTGACTGTATAGAGCTTCTCCATCTTTGGCTGCAAAGAATATGATCAATCTGATTTTGATGTTGACCATCTGGTGATGTCCACGTGTAGAGTCTTCTCTTGTGTTGCTGGAAAAGGGTGCTCAGGTATGACCTAAATCAAATCCCTTATGATTATACAGTGGAAGTGACAAATAGATTTAAGGGACTAGATCTGATAGACAGAGTGCCTGATGAACTGTGGACAGAGGTTCGTGACATTGTACAGGAGACAGGGATCAAGAACATCTCCATGGAAAAGACATGCAAAAAAGCAAAATGGCTGTCTGAGGAGGCCTTACAAATAGCTGGGAAAAGAAGAGAAGTGAAAAGAAAAGGAGAAAAGGAAAGATATTGCCATCTGAATGCAGAGTTCCAAAGAATAGCAAGGAGAGATAAGAAAGCCTTCCTCAGCGATCAGTGCAAAGAAATAGAGGAAAACAAAAGAATAGAAAAGACTAGAGATCTCTTCAAGAAAATTAGAGATACCAAGGGAATATTTTCATGCAAAGATGGGCTTGATAAAGGACAGATATAGTATGGACCTAACAGAAGCAGAAGATATTAAGAAGAGGTGGCAAGAATACACAGAAGAACTGTACAAAAAAGAACTTCACAACCCAGATAATCACGATGGTGTGATCACTCACCTAGAGCCAGACATCCTGGAATGTGAAGTCAAGTGGGCCTTAGAAAGCATCACTATGAACAAAGCTAGTGGAGGTGATGGAATTCCAGTTGAGCTATTTCAAATCCTCAAAGATGATGCTGTGAAAGTGCTGCACTCAATATGCCAGCAAATCTGGAAAACTCAGCAGTGGCCACGGGACTGGAAGAGGTCAGTTTTCATTCCAATCCCAAAGAAAGGCAATGCCAGAGAATGCTCAAACTACTGCACAATTGCACTCATCTCACACGCTTGTAAAGTTTAGCTCAAAATTCTCCAAGCCAGGCTTCAGCAATATGTGAACTGTGAACTTCCAGATGTTCAAGCTGGTTTTAGAAAAGGCAGAGGAAGCAGAGATCAAATTGCCAATATCCGCTGGATCATCGAAAAAGCAAGAGAGTTCCAGAAAAACATCTATTTCTGCTTTATTGACTATGCCAAAGCCTTTGACTGTGTGGATCACAATAAACTGTGGAAATTTCTGAAAGAGATGGGAATACCAAACCATCTGACCTGTCTCTTGAGAAACCTGTATGCGAGTCAGGAAGAAACAGTTAGAACTGGACTTGGAACAACAGACTGGTTCCAAATAGGAAAAGGAGTCCGTCAAGGCTGTATATTGTCACCCTGCTTATTTAACTTATATGCAGAGTACATCATGAGAAACGCTGGGCTGGAAGAAACACAAGCTGGAGTCAACATTGCCAGGAGAAATATCAATAACCTCAGATATGCAGATGACACCACCCTTATGGCAGAAAGCGAAGAATTAAAGAGCCTCTTGATGAAAGTGAAAGAGGAGAGTGAAAAAGTTGGCTTAAAGCTCAACGTTCAGAAAACTAAGATCATGGCATCCGGTCCCATCACTTCATGGCAAATAGATGGGGAAACAGTGGAAACAGTATCAGACTTTATTTTTGGGGACTCCAAAATCACTGCTGATGATGATTGCAGCCATGAAATTAAAAGACGCTTACTCCTTGGAAAGAAGGTTATGACCAACCTATATAGCATATTTAAAAGTAGAGACATTACTTTGCCAACAAAGGTCTAGTCAAGGCTATGGTTTTTCCAGGAGGCATGTATGGATGTGAGAGTTGGATGGTGAAGAAAGCTGAGCGCCGAAGAATTGATGCTTTTGAACTGTGGTGTTGGAGAAGACTCTGGAGAGTCCCTTGGACTGCAAGAAGCTCCAACCAGTCCATCCTAAAGGAGATCAGTCCTGGGTGTTCATTGGATGGACTGATGTTGAAGCTGAAACTCCAATACTTTGGCCACCTCATGCAAAGAGTTGACTCATTGGAAAAGACCCTAATGCTGGGAAGGATTGGGGGCAGGAGGAGAAGGGGACGGCAGAGGATGAGATGGTTGGATGGCATCACCGACTCGATGGACATGGGTCTGGGAGTTGGTGATGGACAGGGAGGCCTGGAGTGCTGCGATTCATGGAGTCACAAAGAGTCGGACATGACTGAGCGACTGAACTGAACTGCACTGGAGACATTTTCTAAGGGAAAGTTCAGTAGGTCTCTGTTAGTAGTATAAACCAAATATACCTGAAATTATTTTCATAAAAATTTGAAAAACACAATATAGCAGTTCAAATCAGATAGATAAGTTTGTCCCTTTGACTTGTATAGTACAATTGTAATAATTAATACAAAGTAAAACTATGGGAGTTATGAGAAGATCTACTGGAGAAAAAAGATCTAATCTGTGAGAATTATCAACATTATTATCAACAAAGTTGTATTTGAGATTTGGTCTGAAAATAAATGGTTTGTAAGTGTGGGGTGGGTAGGATAGAAAATTCCAAATGATACATACTGTACATGCAAAATCTTCAAGGCAGAAAGAGGCAGTGTAGGTTCTAAATAGCAAGACAAGCCAGTATGCCTAAGGAATAGTAAAGGAGGGAGAGAGAAGGTAAGAATTTGAGAGAGACTTGGAAAAAATGTCACCCTGTGTCTGGATGCATTGGATCTGGTGGTGTTCAGAAGAGACAGGTATTGAAGATGACTCCTGAATTTCTGATCTTAGTAACTAGTTGGATCATGTAGTTTGCTTTGAAAAAGAACACCAAAATGATCCCAGGCTTACAATGGAGGAGGGAGGGAAACTTCTCTTTCAGGTATGTTGATTTTTATTTGCCTGTTGAAGCTATTAGTGGTGACATTGGGAGCTCAGGGAAGACATGTGATGGGCATATAATTTGAGGGCAGCTCTACAGATAACCATTTTCAGATGCCAAGGAGTAAAAGCAGCTGAAGGAAAGAAGCCTTTCTAGATGCAGGAAGTGATTAACAGCCCCAATTGCATCTGACATATCAGATGGAATAATAACTGAAATATATCCCTTGGAATTATCTATGTGAAGGTCAGTGGTGCATGTAGACTAAATTACTTCAAGCTCTAAAACATGCCAGTCAGTGGATGGGGTGGGTGTGGGAGCAGCCATATCATGTGACATTCCTGACTGACTGACCTCCACCTCAGGGCAGTTAAACACCTTATTTCTCACTGCCCTTAACTATCAATTCCCCTCAGAAATACTACTATTCATTCAAGTCCTAATCCAAATTCTTCCCCTCAATGCACCTTGTCACTTCATGTTTTAATTGACAAAACTCACCACTTTTAATGTGTATTGTGAATTAATAAATTTTTTTAAAAAAACAACACAAAAAAATGTGTGTTGTGATTTCTGTACATCCTCATCTCTCCCTATAGAGACATTAAGGCAAAGATCATCTTTTTTCATCTTTGCTTCCACAAAGACTTGCACATGGGGAGCAAATGTGTTTACTTGTATTTTCTTAATTTTCTATTACTCATGCGTTTCTCTCCAATGGATTTTTCATTATCCTGTTCCTCTTTTTTATATGCATCTCTAAAGGAAGCTGACAAGATATTTCCGAATGAGCTTTGCCAGGTGTTGGCACATTTGTTGGATCACCATGGATACAAGTTCTGCTCCTCAATTTTTAAGTTAAGAATCTTAATTTCACCAGTTATCTAATGGTAGCCAAGTTCTATTTACAACACCCAAGCTTACCAAGTTTAGAGTATACATACATACACACTTACTCTAAAGGTGATATCCATTCATATGTTATATTTTCCCAATTAAAGAATATTTTGCATGATTATGAAATAGAAAAAAATAAATACACTAATATTCAGCTTTTACATGACTTCCATATTTGATGTTTTGACAAAGGAAAGAGAAGTAAGAGAGAAGCAAAGAGGCTCTGTGATGAAGTGGGAAGAATGTGGTGTTTTTGAAATCAAACAGCCCAGAGTACCAATTTCAACTATACTTCTCATAAGCTTATTTCTCTATGAACCAGAGATGACAAAGCTTACTAAATAGGGTTATTATGAGAATCAAGAAATTAATTTATGAAAAGTTCCTAGAATGTTACTTATAACATTATATAAAATATAAATTTTGATTCTATTTCTTTTTTTATATCAATATATCATATTTTTTGTCCCAATTCTTTATTTATATGAGGAAATATGTATTTTTTAGTCTTTTCATGTTATGTTCCAGCTTCAGCACTATTTTATTTATCAGCATTTTCTGGAATGATTGAAATAAGAGATTCTGGGGACTCTGGAGTAACTGGAAGGCAAACATTACCTTCTACATTCCAAATCAAATGTAAATACACAACCAACTGATCCAATCTGCTGCTGCTGCTGCTGCTAAGTTGAGTCAGTCATGTCCGACTCTGTGCAACCCCATAGACGGCAGCCTACAAGGCTCCCCCGTCCCTGGGATTTTCCAGGCAAGAACACTGGAGTGGGTTGCCATTGCCTTCTCCAATGCATGAAAGTGAAAAGTAAAAGTGAAGTTGCTTAGTCATGTCCGACTCCTAGTGATCCCATGGACCGCAGCCTACCAGGCTCCTCCATCCATGGGATTTTCCAGGCAAGAGTACTGGAGTGGGTTGCCATTGCCAACCTGACCTCCCATAAAGTGAAAGTCGCTCAGTCATGTCCGACTCTTTGTGACTCTATACAGTCCATGGAATTCTCCAGGCCAGAATACTTGAGTGGGTAGCCATTCCCTTCTTCAGGGGATCTTCCCAACCCAGGGATCAAACCCAGGTCTCTGCATTGCAGGCAGATTCTTTACCTATTGAGCCATACGGGAAGCCCAAGAATATTGGAGTGGGTAGCCTATCTCTTCTCCAGCGGATCTTCCTGACCCAGGAATCAAACCAGGGTCTCCTGCATTTCAGGCAGATTCTTTACCGACTGAGTAATGAGAGAAGCCCAGATCATCAAAGCATGTTAGAATATTCAGAGGTTAACTCTAGGTGAGAAAACTATGTATGTAAATCAATATTCTAGACTCGTTTTACCTAGAGAGGCAGAATTGGGGAGCATATGGTTATAAAAGATATATTAACATGAGCCTCTTAGGCTCTGAGTTTTGCTCACCTACTGTGATGGTTAATTTTGTGTGTAAAACTGACTGGGCCACTGGATGCTCAGACAGTTGATCAGACATCCTGAGGATGTTTCTGACAAGATTAACATTTGAATTGGCAGGAGTGAGTAAAGGACACTGCCCTCCTTAATGTGGGTGTGTCTCAGTTAGTCATCTGAGAGCCTGAATAGAAAAACAAGGCTGACCCTGCCTCACTAAGAGGAAACTTATCCTGCTTGATTTTCTTAAGCCTGGATGATGATGTTGTGTTAGTCGCTCAGTCATGTCTGACTCTTTGCGACCTCATGGACTGTAGCCCACAAGGCTTCACTGTCCGTGGAATTCTCTAGGCAAGAATACTGGAGTGGGTTGCCATTCCCTTCTCCTGGGATCTTCCCAACCTAGGTATTGAACCTGGGTCTCCTGCATTGCAGGCAGATTCTTTACCATCTGAGCCATCAGGGCCCTTAAGCTGGAACATCAGTCTTTTCCCACCTTCAGACTCAACCTGAAACATTAACTCTTCCTAGGTCTCTATCCTGCAGCTTTCTTTTCTGGGTCTCCAGCTTGCTAACTGTAGATCTTGGAACTTGTCAGTCTCTATAATCATGTAAACCAATTCCTTATAACAAATCTCTCTATATATAGATAGATACACATAGGATATATGTATATGTTTGCTTATGTATATCTAAATCTACATATAGGTCCTCCTGTTTTTGTTTCTTTGGACAACCCTAACGCACCTATCTTAGAGAAACTGGGAGAAAGATCCTGGTGAGGGTCTTCCCTTTAGCACAGCTATATGATCAAGCTTACTGTAGATTATCTTCAATATCTACTGTTCTCAATGTCTCCAGCTATCTTGATTGCTGTATCATGGTAAAAAGTATATACTTGCTATAAATATTTAGAAGCCTTGGACAGGTTTTGAGTATGTTCTGAGATACTCACGTAAACAGATTTCTGAATTGTTTCTGTAAAAATATATATTGCAAATTTTTTCTTCTTAACATATTTAGTAGTAACTTGATTCTTTTTTTTTTTTACATTTTTAAGGAAATGTTTAATCCATCCTGAGAGTATTTATTGAAGACACTGTAGAAACTAATGCATGCTTTTTGAAATTCAGTGATTTTTAAAATGTCTCTCCAAGTTCTCTCACTCTCTGCACACCTGGGCTCACAATACTTGTACCTTCTGTAAATGTTTAGATGAAAAAAAGACCGTCATATTTTATTTAGAATTAACATATATTAATCATATTTTATTGAAAATAGTTTGAATTTTAGTAAACTAGCTGCTGTCAAAATCTGCATACTTTTTTTGTCCAAGTAACTTATTTGCTGTGGAATTCTTTTTTTCTATAGAAAGAGAATAAAATTCTTTCTATCATTCATTTTGCACAATCTTGTGGAGTTTTAGCAACAAATGAGCTCTAGAAGCAAAATAAATTAAGACAACTGTTCATTATTATACATATAGGATTCAAAAAATAATATAATCCTTATTATAGAATTAACTTTCTGATGTGAATCTTCTCCTAATAGGACTGGATAAATGACAAACTTAAAAAATAAAGTGTTTCTTTCCCCTGTGTCTAAAGGAAAACAAATAAATGTCTATTTGTATTTATTAACAAGTAGTTTTCAAGAAAAGTAAAATCATGATTATTATACAGGTGTAAAAATGTATGATACATTAATACCTGTATGATACATTAATACCTTAATACCTGTGTTAAGGATGTTATTTTACTCATAACCAATGATAGAACCAGGCAGATGTTCTAACTCATTCAGATGAGAATCCAAAGCTTAGACACATTTATAGATCAGGAATGCTGAAGAGAATATGCAGAAAAATGTAAAACTAGTTTTCTACAAAGGGAAAAGAGAAAGTTCAGCTGAAGGTCTACCAGCCAGGAAAGAATGTGCATGCAAAACAAGAATTATTTTGCATCATTGTCAGCTAATATTTACACAGTTGCAAAATAGCTTCCATAGAATCAAAATGAAATAACCCAAAGAGGTACCCTCTAGGATCTGGACAATCCATAGTTTTCCACTAAAGCATACACTTTCGTTTACATTCGAAAGTGTAAACTTACTATGCTGCCCATAGCTGTTGATGAGCAAAGCTCTTGGCATTTATTCTGTTTTGATTGTTTCAACATGTACCAATCAGAAATTTCACAGAGCTTCAGAGGAACCCCTCATCTAAAGTCTCATTCATCCATTTCAGCCTGAGGCGTCAGTTCAGTTCAGTTCAGTCGCTCAGTCGTGTCTGACTGTTTGCGACCCCATGAATCGCAGCACACCAGGCCTCCCTGTCCATCACCAACTCCCGGAGTTTACTCAAACTCATGTCCATCGAGTTGGTGATGCCATCCAACCATCTCATCCTCTGTCGTCCCCTTCTCCTCCTGCCCCCAATCCTTCACAGCATTAGGGTCTTTCCCAATGAGTCAACTCTTCTCATGAGGTGGCCAAAGTATTGGAGTTTCAGCTTCAACATCAGTCCTTCCAATGAACACCCAGGACTGATCTCCTTTAGGATGGACTGGTTGGATCTCCTTGCAGTCCAAGGGACTCTCAAGAGTCTTCTCCAACACCACAGTTCAAAAGCATCAATTCTTCGACACTGAGCTTTCTTCACCGTCCAACTCTCACATCCATACATGACCACTGGAAAAACCATAGCCTTGACTAGATGGACCTTTGTTGGCAAAGTAATGTCTCTGCTTTTAAATATGCTATCTAGGTTGGTCATAACCTTCCTTCCAAGGAGTAAAAGTCTTTTAATTTCAGGATGCAATCACCATCAGCAGTGATTTTGGAGCCCCCAAAAATAAAATCTGACACTGTTTCCACTGTCTCCCCATCTATTTGCCATGAAGTGATGGGACCAGATGCCATGATCTTAGTTTTCTGAACGTTGAGCTTTAAGCCAACTTTTTCACTCTCCTCTTTCACTTTCATCAAGAGGCTCTTTAATTCTTCGCTTTCTGCCATAAGGGTGGTGTCATCTGCATATCTGAGGTTATTGATATTTCTCCCGGCAATGTTGACTCCAGCTTGTGTTTCTTCCAGCCCAGCGTTTCTCATGATGTACTCTGCATATAAGTTAAATAAGCAGGGTGACAATATACAGCCTTGACGGACTCCTTTTCCTATTTGGAACCAGTCTGTTGTTCCAAGTCCAGTTCTAACTGTTGCTTCCTGACCCGCATACAGGTTTCTGAAGAGACAGGTCAGATGGTCTGGTATTCCCATCTCTTTCAGAAATTTCCACAGTTTATTGTGATCCACACAGTCAAAGGCTTTGGCATAGTCAATAAAGCAGAAATAGATGTTTTTCTGGAACTCTCTTGCTTTTTCGATGATCCAGCGGATGTTGGCAATTTGATCTCTGGTTCCTCTGCCTTTTCTAAAACCAGCTTGAACATCTGGAAGTTCACGGTTCACATATTGCTGAATCCTGGCTTGGAGAATTTTGAGCATTACTTTACTAGCATGTGAGATGAGTGCAATTGTGTGGTAGTTCGAGCATTCTCTGGCATTGCCTTTCTTTGGGATTGGAATGAAAACTGACCTTTTCCAGTCCTGTGGCCACTGCTGAGTTTTCCAGATTTGCTGGCATATTGAGTGCAGCACTTTCACAGCATCATCTTTCAGAATTTGAAATAGCTCAACTGGAATTCCATCACCTCCACTAGCTTTGTTCGTAGTGATGCTTTCTAAGGCCCACTTGACTTCACATTCCAGAATGTCTGGCTGTAGGTGAGTGATCACACCATTGTGATTATCTGGTCGTGAAGATCTTTTTTGTACAGTTCTTCTGTGTATTCTTGCCACCTCTTCTTAATATCTTCTGCTTCTGTTAGGTCCATACCATTTCTGTCCTTTATCAAGCCCATTTTTGCATGAAATGTTCCCTTGGTATCTCTAATTTTCTTGAAGAGATCTCTAGTCTTTCCCATTCTGTTGTTTGCAATTTAAAAACTCAGAATAAGTGTAAAAAAAGAAAGAGAGAGAGAGAAAAAAAAAAGAAAGAAAGAAAGGAGATAACCTTGTGAGGTTGGACTTGTAGAAAGGGTAGGGGTAGCTGATGAGAGCTGGTTGCAGACAAACAGAAAGGAGGGTGATGATGATACTTTATCATTTCCTTAGCTCTCATAAATTAATTCAATATTCCAAAAATTAAAAAATAAATAAGGGCTTCATTATTTAGCACAATTATGTTTCTACAAGAATCTATTACTTCTGTAGTCCGTGGTCTAATTTTTTTTAATTGTGGTACAATATACTTAATGATTTCTAAAAGAGAGCCTGGCAACCCACTCCAGTATTCTTGTCTGGAGAACCCCATGGAGAGAGGAGCCTGACGGGTTACCGTCCATGGGGTCACAAAGAGTTGGACACAACTGAGCTACTAAGCACAGCACAGAATAACAATTTACCATTTCAGTCATTTTTGACTGTACAACTCAGTGGCATTAAACACAGTAACACTGTTTTGCAGCCCTCACCCCATCACCCATTTTCATCCTAGATGCTTGTGGACCACTTCTAAGAGGAAACAAGGTAGGGAAGAGGAAGGAGCTATAATATGATTGACATAAAGAAATCTTCTCCTTGTCAACATGTATATTTAAAAAATCTATCATTTATACATTAATAATTACACCCATGAAATTTCCTATATCCACTAAAATTGACCCCCCACAAATCTGAAATTTTGAAAAAGTATGACAGACCTGAGATGTGAGGCTTGCGTGCAAGTGAAAGTTTCTCTATAAAGCCACGTTTTAAAAGACACACCGACACGTCTTTGGTCTTCTAATGTAACTGAAGTGAAGTGAAGTGAAAGTCGCTCAGTCGTGTCCGATTCTTTGCAACCCCATGGATGTCCATGGAATTCTCTAGGCCAGAATACTGGAGTGGGTAGCCGTTCACTTCTCAGGGGATCTTCCCAACCCAGAGATCAAACCCAGGTCTCCCACATTGCAGGTGAATTCTTTGCCAGCTGAGCCACAGGGAAGCCCAAGAATACTAGAGTGGGTAGCCTATCCCTTCTCCAGCTGATCTTCCTGACCCAGGAATCAAACCGGGATCTTCTGCATTGCAGGCAGATTATTTACCAACTGAGCTATCAGGGAAATCCAATTAATATAAGAGGATGAGCATATTACTATACAGTAACAAAAAGTAGCTAAGACTCCATAACAAGGAGAGTGTCTGTGTATAACATCAGCCTTAGTGCCATTTCCTACAAATCTAAGCAGAGTCACAGTTAGGACCTGCCATCATGCCTATGGGGTTTCCTACTTACAGTTTCTTCAATATGAGTAAATCATTTTACCAGTTCCTAGATGATTTCCCCAGTTCAATTCTCTGTTACCTTATTGCAGCCCACTACTTATGAAGCCACTTATAATCAGATTCATATAATTCTTTTAAAACAACTAATAATAATAAAGGCTCTTAAGTAATATGCTAAACAGTTTCACAGCTTATTGAGCATGCAGTATATTAATAATGTATAGATGATGAAGTTGACCCCTGGATTGGTTAGATAATCGACATTTGTCATGAAGCTGTTAAGGGTTTGAATTTTAACTGATTAAAATTTTTTTGTTTCTTCACTCTGCTTTTATAAAATATTGCAGGTGGACACTGACTAGATGTGAGAACCCAGAAATAAAATGTAAAAGTTCAGGCCTTACGTAGCTCAGTTGTGTGTAGAGTCAAACGTGTTTAGTCAGGTACCTGATGGATCTGGACTGGAAAAATTGTAGTTTGAGAATTTTATCAGCAGTTTTTGCCCTTCACGATAGATACTTACATATCTCTTTTTTTTTTTCTGTTGGCTGCTCAGCATTCAGGATCTTAGTTCCCTGACCATGGATCGAACCTATGCCCCCAGCAGTGGAAGCACACAGTCTTAACCACTGGTCTGCCAGGAAAGTCCTGATACTTAAATATCTTTCAGTTCAGTTCAGTCGCCCAGTCTGACTCTTTGTGACCCCATGGACTGCAGCACGCCAGGCATCCCTGTCCATCACCAACTCCCGGAGTTTACTCAAACTCATGTCCATTGAGTCGGTGATGCCATCCAACCATCTCATCCTCTGTCATCCCCTTCTCCTCCCACCTTCAATCTCTCCCAGCATCAGGGTGTTTTCAAATGAGTCAGTTCTTCGTATCAGGTGGCCAAATATTGGAGTTTCAGCTTCAGCATCAGTCCTTCCAATGAACACCCAGGACTGAATTCTTTTAGGAAGGACTGGTTGGATCTCCTTGCTGTCCAAGGGGCTCTCAAGAGTCTTTTCCAACACCACAGTTCAAAACCATCAATTCTTTAGCACTCAGCTTTCTTTATAGTCCAACTCTCACATCCATACATGCCTCCTGGAAAAACCATAGCTTTGACTAGACAGACCTTTGTTGGCAAAGTAATGTCTCTGCTTTTTAATATGCTGTCTGGGTTGATTATAACTTTTCTTCCAAGGAGCAAGTGTCTTTTAATTTCATGGCTGCAATCACCATCTGCAGTGATTTTGGAGGCCCCCCCAAAAAAGTCTTCTTTTCAGAAAGACAGAATGGGAATGTCTACAGAGACCACCATCAAATTTTGGCTGTCCCTACAGAGAAGTCAATCACAGCTTTTATGTGCTTCTTTCATTTGTATATTTTGTGACAGTTATTCACTTATGCTTGTCTATTTAAATCTTTATTACCATTCTTCCCTGACCAGACTGTAAGGTCCTTGAAAGAAGGAACCATTCATGTCTGGTTTGCCTAGCACAGTGACCAGTACAGAAGAGATGCTTAAAAAACAAACAAACAAACAAAAATTCTTGAATGAGTGAAGCAGTTTTATTTACAGCAGAGATGGCAGTAAGATGACAAGAAATCAGCTAGAGGAAGAGAAGAAATCTCAATTTAAAATCAAGTTTGTTTAATTTTGGAACTGAAACGGAAAAATGCCCATAGGGATTTCAGTTACCAAAGCAAACTGAAATCAAGTCACAGATCAGTATAAATTCACAGGCACGTGCAAAGAAGGACATAGTCCCACTGAGTAGATTTAAAGGGGTGGTGGGAGTTCCAGTGATAAAGTTGCTTTATGATTACATTGCTTGAAATAGGACAGTTCACAGTGCTTATGATAAACATGCATATGTGTGAGCCAAAAAAGTTCTTATTCCTCATAATATATACTTACTCTTAAGTCATGGGCCATGTTAATCATCATAATTAGTACATATCGTGAACTTAGTGATTTAAGATAATACATGTAATTTTAGGTTTAAAGGAAGAGACTTCTCCAGAAAGACAAATACCGTATGATATCACTTATATGTGGAATCTAAAATATGACACAAATGAACCTATCTATGAAACATGAACAGACTCACAGAGGGACATAGAGAACAGACTTGTGGTTGCCAAAGGGGGAAAGGGGTGGAGTGGGAGGTTGGGGTTGGCAGATGTAAGTTTTTATATACACAATGGATGAACAACAAGGTCTACTGTGTAGCACAGAGAACTAAGTTCAGTATCCTACAATAAAGAATAATGGAAAAGAATATTTTAAAAAGTGTATGTGTTTATATATATGTGTGTGTGTGTGTGTGTGTATATATATATATAATGTTTAAATGAATCACTTTGCTGTACAGCAGAAATTAACATTGTAAATCAACTATACTTCAATCAAACAATAAAAAAAGGAAAGGACTTTCAGGAGGCTTTCCACTCTAAGTATGAGATGATAACTAAAATTCATTATTCCATGGTTTTGAAGACTGGAGTTATATTGTAGCTATTTCTGTAGTTTAAAGCAAACTGGAAATACTTTCCAGTCTTATTTGTTTCTGGCTGCTATAATAAAACAAAACAAAGATGGACACTGGGTAGCTTATAAATAATAGATATTTATTTCTTACATTTCTGAAGGTTGGAAGTCCAAGATCAAGGTGCCAGCATGATGGGGTTCTGATGGGGGCCCACTTTTGGGTTGCAGACTGCTGACTTCTCCTGTATCTTCACCTGGGGAAGTGGACAGTAAACTCTCTAGGGCCTCTTTTATAAGAAAGAGCACAGTCCCCTTCATGAGGATTCCACCCTTATGACTTAGTAAAGTGAGTGAAGTTGCCAGTTGTGTCCGACTCTTTGCAACCCCATGGACTGTAGCCAACCAGGTTCCTCTGTCCATGGGATTTTCCAGGCAAGAATACTGGAGTGGGTTGATATTTCCTTCTCCATAGCCATGTGAAAGCCACTCAGTCGTGCCCAGCTCTTTGCGACCCCATGGACTATACAGTCCATCAAATTCTCTAGGCCAGAATACTGGAGTGAGTAGCCTTTCCCTTCTTCAGGGGATCTTCCCAACCCAGGGATCAAACCCAGGTCTCCCACATTGCAGGCAGATTCTTTACCAGCTGAGCCACAAGGGAAGCCCAAGAATACTGGAGTGGGTAGCCTATCCCTTCTCCAGCGGATCTTCCCAAACAGGAATTGAACCAGGGTCTCCTGAATTGCAGGCGGATTCTTTACCAACTGAGCTATCAGGGAAGCTCTTTGACTTAATAATCTCCCCCAAATACCTCCAGATACCATCACCTTGGGGATTAGGATTTCAACATATGAATTTTGGGCTGGACACAAGCATTCACACTATTGCACTTGGTGCTGTCAAATAGAGTTGCAAAAGCAAAAAGAATCAGCAATTTAGAACAGTCAACAATATTTTACAACCCAGTTAAGAGCCTTCTTGATGTTTTCATCAGTAATAGAGTCAGTCAACAAAAATGCGTCATCTGAGGTCAATGCAAGGGTGCATCACATACCAGCATGTATATCCCTCACTCTGAAACTACAATGACAAATTCTGATGAGATTGTTTAGCCATGAAAGTTACTGATTTAACAAATACATATTAATCTAGAATAAAGTTTTTTGCTTTGTGTCTTTTGTTTCAAAATCTATCATTTTGAGTATTTAGATTGTGGATTTAGTTGTCAGTGTCTGAGGAGCAGCAGTGAGAAATTCATTTTGAAGTTACAAAAACATGAATATAAAGATCAGGTCTTATCCTCTGATCTCCAAGGAGTTTCTGAGAGAAAGATAACTGTGAGGGAATTAATATCCAAGGCGTATATTTCTGGAGTCTTTAAGTCATCTTCATTGTTGGAGGCTATCTGGTAAACTAAATGGAGTGCACAGGTTTCTGCTTCTTCAGGTCTTGACATGTCGGAGATCTTCTGGAAATAGCATCTTTATTATCTTCATTTTACCTGTCTCTCTCTCTCTTTTTTTTTTTTCTTATACCTATTTGTTATCTCTCCAGTAATCAGTTGTGCCTTTCAGGGTGTATAAGCTGAATCAAGAAATATGATTTGGTTGATTACCCAAATGGATTGTAGAAGTTTGCCAGCCTCCCCCCATCCCCACTTAATAGATTTTTCAAAAAAGTCATCCCCAGAAAAGCATTTCTCTTCTGTGGCTTAATCTTCTTAAGGGTGCCATCAACATTCTCAATAATTACCACATTCTACTTACTTGTTTGATTGCCTTTTATGCTCTTTGAGAAAGAACAATACAGCCTGTTTTCTCTTAGTGTTTTCCGAGAGCAATTTTGTATCTTTAGAACAAGATTCCAAATATCTACTTGAATACAAAGAACTCTTTTCTTTCATTCAATGTGAAAGAATTGTACAAATAACCACCCATACACATCACTGGATTGTGAGGAATAAATAGCACCCTTAAAATATCAAACACATCATTTAAAATTACTCACATCAATCATTTACAATCTATTGTTACACTTAAAACATTCGAATTAGAAAATGTAAGCATTAACATTACAAAATATTAATGAAATATCCAAATGAACAATTCCCCACCTTATAAAATTTACTATTCAAGTCCACAAATTTCCAGAAGACTTTAAATTTTTCTCTAAAGGTTTTAATTATGACAAAATTTATACTTTAAAAATTAAACTTGAAAATGGAAATTTAACAGAACCTGACTTCATTTGTGAATTTGTAATAATATTGCAAGAAACAAATGAAATGGGGCCTGAAGAAATGTCTAGGCAGACATAATTTTTTATATTTCTAAACCTCCTTCCTAGGTTGCCCACGTACTGACAATATTATTATAGACTGTGTATCTATGTTCTATATTTTCTGTTTCAGTCAATATGTAATTCAGTATGTATATATAGAATACACTAAGTTTGATCATAATATTTTTGTATTTACTTGTTCAAATGAGCCTGCCTAGGTTTATATTAATATTTCTGTTGGTAAAAAGCTTGTGTTTATTTATTCATAAATATTAGACCAAATATTGATCATGTTTAATATTCAGTTATAGGGACTCATTTACAGTCATTTAAGGTTATTAAAATTTTCTTGTTAGTTAATCCGTAACTGTTTGAAAGTTTATAAGAAGCAATTTTAGCTATCTATGTGTGTGCTGAAAGGCCAACAGAATTTGCTGACTAAACATTTCTTTTGAAAGCAAAAGGGAGGTGAGACAGAAAGCACTTCTATAAAATTTTTTTTATTTGTTTACTTAATTTTGGCTGTGCTGGGTCTTCGTTGTAGTGCGTGGGCTTCTCTAGTTGCATCAAGCGGGGGCTACTTTCTAGTTGTGGTATGCAGGCTTCTCATTGTGGTGGCTTCTCTTGCTGCAGAGCATGGGCTCCAGGAGCATGGGTTTCAGTAGTTGCAGCTTGTGAACTCTAGAGCACAGGCTCAGCAGTTGAGTTTATGGGCTTAGTTGCTCCACAACCTGTGGAATCTTCTCAGGTCAGGAATCGAACTCATGTCCCCTGCATTGGCAGGCAGATTCATATCCACTCTGCCACCAGGAAAGTCCACAGAAACCACTTTTGCAAATAAGACATGTATTCCAAAAAGGTATGTTTCAGTGGCAAACTATGCATCTTCTACAGTATATTCTCCCAGGCTGTTAGATTCCACCTCTATTCATTATCTTTGAGATATTTTTCAATTCTTTATAAATTGTGTAGCTGACAAGTATATGTGCTATCTTCTCCAGGAGTGATTTAATTGATTCCCTCCACCATGTGGAAAAGCTGGTTTTGTCTCTATTTGCAATTTATCAACATACCTTTTCTCCACATTGTTTTGTACTGTCTTTTTCTTTGAATCAGGAATCAGTTGTAGCCTCTGCCTCATACCATAAGTAAAACAGGTCCTTTAATATAAAATCACTTTTACATCTGAATCAGGGTCATGATTTTACCATTTTCTGGAAATAATCTTTTGACAGGGTTTTTCAAACCAAGATGAATACCACAAGTTGACAGAAGCCAATGCTGAGGCAAAGATTGGGGTATTAGATGTTTGTTAGAGATTAATAACCAAAAGGGAAAGAAAGAAAGTAGAATGGGGCCAAAGAACAAGTAGAATTGCAAAGCAAGCCTGATTGCCTCTGCTCTATTATGTCGCCCTTTAAAGAGCCCTGCAGAGGCCACCTACCTCCAGGGCTTCGGTCACTGGGTGCATGCTGTCCTAAGGAGGGTGTCAACCAAGGAGACTCTTTGCCACTAAGGTAGCTGTTGCTGCTGCTAAGTCGCTTCTGTCGTGTCCGACTCTGTGCGACCCCATAGACGGCAGCTCCCCTGTCCCTGGGATTCTCCAGGCAAGAACACTGGAGTGGGTTTCCATTTCCTTCTCCAAAGCACAAAAGTGAAAAGTGAAAATGAAGTCGCTCAGTCATGTCTGACTTTCAGCGACCCCATGGACTGCAGCCTACCAGGCTCCTTTGTCCATGGGATTCTCCAGGTGAGAGTACTGGAGTGGGTTGCCAGTTCCTTCTCCCTGCTAAGGTAGACCCTGCATCAATCCTTCTTCTTCCACATAAATAGACTTGACCGAAAGGCACCTATATATCACCATACAACTTCTGATCTGCTTTTCTGGGGTGTTTTCCAAGGCTGAGTGAGTCCACATAGGATGTAGCTGGAAGCTACTTCTATACGAAACTGGTAGTGAACAACAGCACAGCTGCACTCGGAAGTGACTATGAAACATGTAATACAAGCCACTAATCCTTATTCACTGTATCCCCTTAGCCAGATTCTAGAAATGCCTGCAACTTACCCCAGACCATAGACACTGGAAAAGTACAAAGTAGAAAGTGAAGAGGAAAGAAATGTGACTTATGCAACTAAATCTTACGTTTGCCAGTTTCACAGAAACGTTTAACATGTGGACATGTGGTAGGATCCTCCCTCTGGCTTAAGCAACTTAAGCATCATTCTCATCACAGCTAATCTATTTCTAAGTGTGCGTATGCACGCTGAAGACAGAGTGACTAAACCTGTCTAAGGGAATAAGAGGAAAACTTAACGAAGGAGATATTTGATCTTGCAGGCAGAGAGGAGAGAGCAGGTGGAGAGAAATACTGGTCTTAAAAATCACCAGGAAACACTTATAATGGGTGTAGCTTTAAATATCTGGCATGAGTAAACATTCTGAATTTGAATGTTTATCTCAACTAGCTGCTTTCTGAAAACCAACTATGTTTAACAAATAGGAATGTAAACATTCTGAAAATAGACTCTTTAATTAGATTATTACTTCCCCTATGAACTTTTGCCTGAAGAACACTTGCTTTGCTTCACAGTAAAGATGAGGCCGTGAGTATTTAGGTCAACTTTTTTTTTTTAAAGGAGACACAATTTATCAATAATATTCTCTTTGTAATGTTGACCAAAGAAATTGATTCCTCTCCCAGACTCTCTTTCCTTTCCTGATCTTGTTTCTTTACTTCCTGTTCTTCATGTATTTCCTTCTTTCATAATATATACCATTTGTTACAAACTGAATGTTTGTGTCATCCCCAAAATTTGTACCTTGAAATCTAATCCTCAATATGAGAGTATTTGGAGGTGGGACCTTTGGAGTTGATTAGGTCATGAGAGTGGGGCCCTTCTGAAGGGGATTAGTACCCTTGTAAGAGGCCCTGAAATTAAAAGACGCTTGCTCCTTGGAAGAAAAGCAATGACAAACCTAGACAGTGTATTAAAAAGCAGAAATGTTACTTTGCCTACAAAGGTCCATATAGCCAAAGCTATGATTTTTCCAGTAGTCATGTATGGATGTGACAACTGACAATAAAAAAGGCAGAGTGCCAAATTATTGATGCCTTCCAACTGTGGTGCTGGAGAAGACTCTTGTGAGTCTCTTGGACAGCAAGGAGATAAACCAGTCTATCCTAAAGGAAATCAACCCTGAATATTCACTGGAAGGACTGATGCTGAAGCTAAAGCTCCAATACTTTGACCACCTGATGTGAAGAGCTGACTCATTGGGAAAGACCTTGATGCTGGGAAAGATTGAAGGCAGGAGGAGAAGGGGACGACAGAGGATGAGATGGTTGGATGGCATCACTGACTCAATGAATGTAAGTTTGAGCAAATTTCAGGAGATGGTGAAGGACAGGGAAGCCTGGTGTGCTGCAGTCCATGGGGTGGCAGAGTTGGACATGACTGAGTGACTGAACAGCAACAACATAATATTTGTTTTATGGATGAGTATCAAACTGTGGAATAAAGCTACCATAACTAGTAAGTAGAGTATGTGATATTGTATATAAACAGATGGATCAATTGAACAGAATAGAAAATGCAGAATTCGTGTCATATTTGTCAATATTTAATATACAGAAATATAATGTTTTCTATGAATGAAAAAGGTTATCTAGAAGATAAATAAAACTGGGAAGAATGTAAACTATTTGAATATGTATATATTTACATTAGACATTTTTGTGCTTAAAAAAAATATTTTTTTTCTAATTAGATAGGAATCCTCACTCAACAAACTTCTGATCTGCCATTGTATTGCACTTCCTTCCTTCAGCTGTAGAAATGACTCTCTTCTGCCCTGGGTCAGGCTCCTCCCTCTCCACACACTCAGGGTTTTCACTCTTTCCATTTTATTTTCTTCCCCTAGAACTTTCAGACTCTGCCTCCCCTGACTTTTCCTCAAGAGTTAGAGGCTTAACATGAAGGTTCTGAGTCAAAATGCCTGGGTTTGAATCCAGCTTTAACTTTTTCTAGTTAATTTAGGCAAGTGTCTTAAACTTTCTGTACTTTCCGTGGCTTCTCTCAATAACAAAGACAGTTATTGTTTGTGAAGTGTTGGCACAATGTCTGATAAATAGCACATCTTTGATAAAAATTACAACTAAAATAATATTCCAGGTTCTCTTATCTAAAAATATAAAATGTACCCAACCTTATGTTTCCCTTCAAAATCAAGCTTTTTTTTTTGTCAGCGATAATTATTCCTAATTTGGGAGGAGGGGAGCTCATTTCCGTTCTATACATTTGAATGAGATAATTCTCTCTATGCTGCTTTGTAACCTTTTTACATGTATTAATTTATAAACATTCTTAATGTCTGAATATTCTTAAACATTCTACATAATATATAATGTAGAGAATATTTTAATGGATGCATATTATTTTATCTCATGGAAATACTATAAATTATTTTATCAAAGCCACATTGTTAAACATTTAGGGTTGTTTGTTACTTTTTAGCATGATTGATGTAATGAACCATGTACCCATGACCCACCTTCAGTAATTATCAACTCACGGTCAGTCTTATTTCATCTATACCCTCACTCATTCCCAAGTCTATCTTTAAAGGATAGGATCCTTTTTCTTTTTAAAGCATAAACACAATAGTATTATCACACCTCAAAAAATTTAAAGTAATCCTTTCATATCATCAAATATCAAATATCCAAGTAATGTTCAAATATCCTTGATATTCTCCCTCACTGCCTCTTCTGATCCCACCCCGTCCTCTCCTTCACCTTCTCCTTTCCCTCTCTCCAAATTGTTCACATCAACATCTAAATAAGATCCATACACAGCAAATAATCAGTAAGTCTATTTTAATCAGCAGATTCCTCTCCATTTCTCTTTTTATTCTCTTGCAATTTATTTGCTGAAGGAAAAAAGGCAAATTAAAAATAGGTGAATGGATCTATAGTATTTCTCGCGTCTTGGATATTGCTGATTACATTATCATGGCAACACTTAACATGTTCCTTTATCAACTGTAAATAAGTACTGAGATCTAAGGTTTGTTCAGATTCAGTTTCCGTGTTTTGGCAGTAATATCTCATAGGTGGTATGATGTGCTGCTCTCACATGGTACATAAAATTGTATTGTCTCTTTTTTTCTAATATTGTCAGCCATTGATGATCAGTGCCTACATCTATTAATTTATTGGCATTTTAAAATGATAACATTCTAATTAAAGCAGTTTTAAATAGCATACAATAGCTAAATACTACACAGTGGGATTCCTAGGTAGCACTAGTGGTAAAGAACCTGCCTGCCAATGCAAAAGACATAAGAGACATGAGTTCGATCCCTGGGTTGGAAAGATCCCCTGGAGGAAGGAATGGCAACCCACTCCAGTATTCTTGCCTGGAGAATCCCATGAACAGAGGAGCCTGGCAGGCTATAGTCCATGCGGTTGCAAAGAGTCGGACGCAACTTAGCAACTAAACCACCACCAACCTAGCTTAAATCTTATGTTTGGCCATTATAATTACTGCCTTGACTATATTCATTCTGTATCCCTTTCCCGTTTGTTTTGTTTGCATGGCTAGTACATGTTGTTGTTTAGTCGCTAAACAACAAGTTGTTTGTGTCTGACTCTTTGCAACCTCATGGACTGCAGCACTCCAGGCTTCCTTGTCCTTCACTATCTCCCAGAGTTTGCTCAAACACCTGTTTATTGAGTCGGTGATGCCATCCAACCATCTCATCTTCTGTTACCCACTTTTCCTGCTGCCCTCAATCTTTCCCAGAATCAAGGTCTTATCCAACGAGTCAGCTCTTTGCATCAGGTGGCCAAAATATTGGAGCTTCAGCTTCAGCATTGGTCCTTCCAATGAATATTCATGGTTGATTTCCTTTAAGATTGACTGGTTTGATTTCCTTGCTGTCCAAGGGACTCTCAAGAGTTTTCTCAAGACCACAATTTGAAAGCATAAATTCTTCAGTGCTCAGCCTTCTTTATGGTCCTGCTATTATACGTATACATGACTACTGGAAAAACTATAGCTTTGACTGTTCAGGCCTTTGTTGGCAAAGTGATGTCTCTGCTTTTTAATACACTGTCTAGGTTTGTCGAAGGTTGCCTTCCAAGGAACAAGCATCTTTTAATTTCATGGCTGCAGTCACCATTCACAGTGATTTTGGAAGCTAAGAAAATGAAATCCGTCACTGTGTCTACTTTTTCCCCATCTATTTGCCATGAAGTGATGGGACTGGCTGCCATGACCTATCCCATACCCTCAGTTAAAATCAACTGCATGTAACTCCATAGCTGACCATAACTAGAGAAAAATATACAGTCATACTTCCTTGTATCACTTTAAATTCACGGACACCAACCCCAATATTTTTTTTTCCTTCTTCCCCGCCCCCCCCCGCTGTCATGTCACACATCATGTGGGATCATAGCTCCCTGACCAGAGATCAGACCCATGTCCTCTGCAGTGTGAGCATGGAGTCTTAATTACTGGACTTTCAATTAAAAACGTAGGCCTCCTTTAGGCCTACAAGTTTCAAATAGTGCTTACACAGTCAAGAACTTTCTTAAAAAAAAAAAAAAGCAATTTTCACCTCCCCTGGGTTTTTTTAATATAAATTTTATTTATGTGTAAATGTATTAATGTATAAACTTTACATTAAAAAAAAAACTAGAGAGTGTGTTGAAAAGCAGAGACATTACTCTGCCGGCAAAGGTCCGTATAGTCAAGGCTGTGATCTTCCCAGTGGTCATATACGGGTTTGAGAGCTGGACCATAGAGAAGGCAAAATGCCAAAGAATTGACGCCTTCAAACTATGGTTCTTGAGAAGACTCCTGAATGTCCCTTGGACAGCAAGGAGATCAAACCAGTCAATCTTAAGGGAGATCAACCCTGAATATTCACTGGAAGGACTGATGCTGAAGCTGAAGCTCTAGTATTTTGGTATGTATGGATGTGAGATGGAGAAGGCAATGGCACCCCACTCCAGTACTCTTGCCTGGGAAACCCCATGGACGGAGGAGCCTGGTAGGCTGCAGCCCATGAGGTCGTCAAGAGTCGGACACGACTGAGCAACTTCACTTTCACTTTTCACTTTCATACACTGGAGGAGGAAATAGCAACCCACTCCAGTATTCTTGCCTGGAGAATCCCAGGGATGGAGGAGCCTGGTGGGCTGCCGTTTATGGGGTCGCACAGAGTCGGACACAACTGACGAGACTTAGCAGCAGCAGCATGGATGTGAGAGTTGGGCTCTAAAGGAAGCTGAGTGCTGAAGAATTGATGCTTTTGAGCTGTGGTGTTGGAGAAGACTCTTTAGAGTCCCTTGGACAGCAAGGAGATCCAACCAGTCCATCCTAAAAGAAATCAGTCCTGAATATTCATTGGAAGGACTGATGCTGAAGCTGAAATTCCAATATTTTGGGCACCTGATGGGAAGAACTAACTCGTTTGAAAAGACCCTGATGCTGGGAAAGATAGAAGGTGGGAGGAGAAGGGGATGACAGAGGATGCAATGGTTGGATGGCATCACCGTCTCAATGGACATGAGTTTGAATATACTCCGGGAGTTGGTGATGGACAGGGAGGCCTGGCGTGTTGCGGTCCATGGGGTCGCAAAGAGTAGGACACAACTGAGCGACTGAACTGACTGACTGACTGACTGACTGATGCAGACAACTCACTGGAAAAGTCCCTGATGCTGGGAAGGATTAGGGGTGGGAGGAGAAGGGGATGACAGAGGATGAGATGGCTGGATGGCATCACGGATGCAGTGAACATGAACTTGGGCAAACTCTGGGGGATGGTGAGGGACAGGGAGGCCTGGCGTGCTGCAGCCCTTGGGGTGGCAAAGACTGGGTGGCTGGATAACAACAACAATACGTGTTATACATATACATATCTTCATATACAAATCATAAGTATGGAGCTCAGTGAATTTACACTAAGTGTAACTAGCCTTCAGATCATGAAAGAGACTATTAAAGGGTCTCTGTTTTTTTTTTTTTAAGTAAATGTGAAACGAAGTGCAAATATGGATTTGCTTAAATTGACATCCAACACGGCTCTGAGTTTATTTTCAGTCAGAATAATTTAAAATCATTTTCACAGTTAGAGCACAGTGGCAGTGAAATCTGAGTTTCACATGTAATGATCATATGTGTGAACAGATGTTCTCAAACAAAAATAAAACCACTGTATTTGAAAGCATGTGTCTGTGTGTGTGAGACTTTGATAGAAAAACATATTCTATTGTTACTCACCAATTTATTTATGTAAAGAAGATAGTATTTTATTTGCCTTTTCTGAACAAACTTGGTGTACATTATGTGTATTAGTTGCTCAGTTGTGTCCGACTCTTTGTGACCACATGACTGTAGCCTGCCAGGCTCCTCTGTCCATGGAATTCTCCAGGCAAGAACAGTGGAGTGGGCTGCCATTCCCTTCTCCAGGGGATCTTCCCAACCCAGGGATCGAAGCTGGGTCTCTAGCATTTCAGGCAGACTCTTTACCATCTGAGCCACCAGAAAAGCCCTGGTATACACTTTACTTGATCATAATAAATAAAAGATAATATCAGCATCTTTCTTCTGATGTTGAAATTCAAGAAAGTTCAAAACACAGACATGTTGTGGTCAAGTTTACAGACTGCTAGGCAATAATATGTAAAAAAAAATATTTGTTATACAATTAATATAAAGTGGTAATAAAATAGCTTACATTACTCTTTCCTCCTATACAAATAAAAAGGCATAATTTATAACTTCCAAAGGTGATTCACTTTTTGTAGGTCTTTGTTATAATTTGGGTCTTTTAGATGTTTCAAAAATAATTTATCTATTTCAGTAGCAGTAAATCATTACCACCATCTACATATAAGGTTCTACATTAGAATAACTTCTTTAGTAAGAAAAATAGCACTGTAGACATTAGGTAAGTACTCAACTGGAAAATAAAAGATTAATTTAATATTGCTAAAGTTTGAATCTGTAAAGCAGGTAATATCAATAAACCTCAATGGCAATTGAACCAGCTCTAGGCAGCTAGTGCCAGATGTAAACTAAGAGCAAAACTAGGTTAGAAACGGCTGTGAGGAGCATTTGTGAAGGCACTACATGCCACTGTTTTGTGAAAAACTTGTTAAATGATATAACTGATCTCCAGTTTATTTCTTTCTATTTTTTAAGTCATACATTGAATTGGGATATTGGCATATCATAGTTCTAAAATGAGTGTATTTCTTTGTCTTGGATTACTTAATCTCACACCAAAATAAATAATGCAATATTTGAAAGAAGCAATAAAGCAAAGCAATTACCATTATCAATATAAATCTTTGTTAGAGCTGAATCATCATTAATCAATAATCAAAGGATTTATGAACTGAAAACACATAGTTTGGATATATGTAGTAAGATAGCTGCATAAGCATTTTTAAACTGTGGTATATGGCTTGGTTCCAAAATATTTTCTTTTCCTACATGATTGCTTTTAGAAAATTAAAAAATGGGGTCACATATAAGTTAATGTAAGAAAATTATGTTTAAAGCAATTCTCCTTAATCTATTAATTGGTATTGACCTAAAATTGAATATAAATAGGCCCACATCAAAACTAAAGAGATTGAGATTAACTTCAGAAGTAACCAACTCATGGATAGTCAAACATGGAAGACCCTTTTATTATAAATATGCTAAATTATAAGGGCTGACTCTATTTGGTCCCCCAAATAAACCTAAATAAAATCGCTATTGCAATCCCTTAGTGTCAGGTAGAGTTGCTACCCTTTTGCTATGGCAGAAAACATGGTATTTTCCAAATAACTCTGTAGTCCAGTCTAGGATATGTATTGTGTCTCTTAAAGTGATTAAAATGTTTTTCAAAACTGATGATGACAATTAAGATATCGTCTGAATATTAGACAACTAGTTTAATTTTTGAATATTCAAGGTAATGTTGGTAATAGTACCAAGATACTGATTTCATGGAGTCTGAAAAGAGAAACAGTGAGTTGATTCTGTCATATCTTTATACTATCTAGGCAGTTTCCTTTACTAAAAGGAATAAATAAGTGACTTAGGATATAATACATTGATGAACTCTTTCCCTACTATGACTCTTTATTACATGCAAATAATAATCTTGGCAAAGTGATGATACATTTCAAGCCTATTGAAATATATGCCTTTTTCTGAATAATGTTATAATTCCTGACAAGAGCTCTTAAAATGAGTGTTGATCAGCTTTATTTCTTAATAGACTAGAGTGTGAGGGAGATCTGGCTGTTTTATCTTTTGTTGATTTACTCTATTGATTGGAATGTTTTCACCTTTTGGGTGGGTGCCTTCCTTCCTAAGCCGTGACCTGGATGGAAGCAGATCATATTTCTAGAAAGTGCCTATTAAAACTTTTATTTTATTCATTTCTGGTTATTCACATGAAATAATTTCCCAAGATCCTAATAATCTCTGAGTAACCTGACAAAATTATGACTTTGACATATATTAGATATAATAGCTCTGTGGAGGGCTTCCCAGGTGGCATTAGTAGTAAAGAACCCACCTGCCAATGTAGGAAACATAAGAGATGTGGCTTCAGTCCCTGGATCAGGAAGATCCCCCGGAGAAGGGGAAGGCAAACCACTGCAGTATTTTTGCCTGGAGAATCACATGGACAGAGGAGCCTGGTGGGATACAGTCTACAGGGTTGCAAATAGTCGGACGCTACTGAAGCGACTTAGCATGCATACAGCTCTGTGGAAGGACTGACTAAACATGCAAACCTGAGGACCAATTTGACTGTACATACCCTGCTTCCCTATCTCTTAAAGGACCTTTAACATCCTTTTAGAACATCCTCTATGCTTTTTGTTTATTTAAGAGTTGCTATAGTTTTGGAGGATATCTTAACTTTAAACATCCAGTTTTCCCACTAGCCCCTGTAGTACACAGTATGAATATAGGAGGTATAAGGGCAGTTCTGTGGTCTCCTAGGAAAAGGTATAGGCCTAGGCCTAAAGGATATCAAAATCAGTGGGGTAAAACGCAGTGGAGGAGACAGAATTTACAGACAAATTTTTAAAAAGGAGTGGAGGAATGTGAATAAAGCTAAACTGTATACACAGGAGAAACACACACACAGAGGGCTGCCATACTTCTGTGTGTGTGTGTCAGTTTCAGGTACAGCATTACAGATCAACATCTGTATATACTACAGAGTGATCAGCACCACAAGTCTGGTTACCATCCATCACCACAGAGTCAACCTTTATCCATTTTGCTCACCTTCAACCCCCTTCCCCTCTGGGAACTACTAACCTGTTCTCTGTATGTATGAGTTTGTTTTATATTATCTGTTCCTTTCCTTTGTTTGATTCCACACATGAGTGATATCGTATGGTATTTGTCTTCCTCTATCTGACCGGGTGAGGTCTGTTTCTTTGTCTTCAAGTTTGCTGATTTGTCTTCCTACTTCATCCTTTCTGCTGTTGAACCCTCTATAGTGCATTTTTCAGTTCAGTTATGTTCTCTGCTTGGTACTTTATTATATTTTCTGTCTCTTTGTTGAAGTTCTCATTCATCCACTCTTCTCCTATGATTGCTGAGCATCTTTATGGCATTACTTTGAACTCTTTGTCAGGTGGGTTGTTTCTCCATATCATCAAGGCCTTTTTTCTGGGATTTGTCATATTCCTCCATCTCCTCATTTTGTCTGACTCTGTGAGTTTGTCTATATGCATTAGGTAAAACATTGGCCTTTTGCAGTCTTGAAGGAGCAGTCTTGAAGGGTAGGAGTGTAGAAGATGAACCATGAGGTCCAGAGTGCTGTCCTTCCCACCCCCTAGAGCCAGGGGCTCAAAGGTCATCCCTTGTGTGGACTGCAGGTCTCCGTTTGCAATGGTGGAACTTCAGTTCCTGCACAGGGAGTTGGGGTGTGATGCAGTCCCCCTGTGCAGATGTGGCATGGCTGTGGCACAGGGAAGTTAAGCTTACAGGCCACACACCTGCCCTCCATGTGGTACAGCTGCTGATGCAGGGTGGGCTGGATGCAGGGAGCTTGCCCAGCTGCAGCTGTGCTAGTGTGTGGGGAAGGCAGGGCTCAGTGCACTTGCTGGAACTTTGGTTGTGGCAGAGCTGCTGTGTGGGGTGGGTGGGGCCTGGGGCACCTCTCCCATGCTAGCAGGCTAGAGAGGCACCAAAAATGGCTCCCACCAGCTCTGTCAACAGCAAGTTAGAATGAGAATGCAAAAATGGTGCCTGTCAGCTTTTTCATCCCTGGAGAAAGTCATTTCAGTTTTCTCCCTCTCCTCTGTCAGACACTTTAGGATTAGTAACTGGATTTCCCTCACATACTGTCTGGGTGTTTTTCAAACTCTTGCTTTTTGATGGATCTCAGGGAAAGTCAGTCTGTGGTTGAGCCCTTTAAAGAGCGGGTTCTCGGCAGCTGTGTGGGGTGGGTGGTGTGCAGAGAATGCCCACTGGTGCTACCAGGCTAAAGGGAAGGCTCCAAAAATAATGCCCACTAACCTTTCTGTCCCTGGAGAAAGTCCCTGCATGTTCCCGCCTCTCCAGGGAGGAGGTGGAATATTTGTGTCATTTCACAGCCACTTCATGGACTGAGAGGTAAATGTCCCTTCTCCAGCCATCCTGAAGTTGCCTTCTCTTCATAGAAGCAGCTAGAAAAAGATTGTATCACTACTCACTGTAGGTAAAGACCCTCAAAAGTAAAAGTATTTTAATTTGACTGGGTCCCAGGTGGTAAACTGACAGTATTAGCTTTGAAAATAAAAGATGCCACTGAAGAAACTGATATAATTATCTTCATTTAAAAAATGTATTTATTTACTTATCATTTATTTATTTGGTTATAGTGGGGCTTAGTTGCAGCATGTTGGATCTTAGTACCTTGACCAGGGATCAAACCCTGCATCCCCTGCATTGCAAGGCGGATTCTTAACTGCCGGACCACCAGGGAAGTCCTTCATTATTTTTTTAAAATTAAAAAAAGAAAAAACATGATTAGCGGTATCAAGGGTGATTCTTGAAAACACACACATACAAATATAGTTTATAGTTCTAATTATGCTGTTGCTGACTGCTGCTGCTGCTAAGTCGCTTCAGTCGTGTCCGACTCTGTGCGACCCCATAGACGGCAGCCCATCAGGCTCCACCGTCCCTGAGATTCTCCAGGCAAGAATACTGGAGTGGATTGCCATTTCCTTCTCCAGTGCATGAAAGTGAACAGTGAAAGTGAAGTCGCTCAGTCATGTCCAACTCTTAGCGACCCCATGGGCTGCAGTCTACCAGGCTCCTCCATCCATGGGATTTTCCAGGCAAGAGTACTGGAGTGGGGTGCCATTGGGAATATAAATTATAAAAAGAATTTGTAAGCTCAGTTTCTTCCTCTACAAATAACACTTGCCTCACAGTTACCTTATATATTGTTTCATATTTTATTTTATATACATTGTTTCCACAGTCTGCTAGGTATATCCTTCTAGGTTATCATATTCTAGCCCTGTTACTTTTCTTTGAGCTAATTTGTAACCTTATAGGTGGTAGATAACTAAGAGAAAAATAATTCTGTCTGATAGTGGTTTAATTGACTTCCTCCTCTCTATGGAAAACTAATTTTGTTGCCATTTGCAATTCATCTGAATATTCCTCTTTTCCATAATAATTTATGCTGTTCTGACTTTTCCGTTGAACCAAGAACACCTGACAGTAACTGTCCTTTCTCTTCATCCAGTGTGGATGGGTTGCCCTCTAGGCTGGCTGCACTGCTATTGGTGCTTCCCTTCATTGTCATCCTCAGAAATTCTGTCATTTCTCGATAGCTGATGACTGTTTACTGTATACTATATCTGTCTCTTTTCTTAATTTGCATTCATATTTGTTCAAAGATATGCTCTAGTAGTAGCTTCCGTTAATGAGTGACTAAACAGTGTGTGAATATGTGTGTGTGTATGTGCATAGCTATATCCTTGCATACCTAAAAATGTCCTCATTTTACTCTTTCTCTTTTTTTTTTGTCGTACCATATGGCTTGCAGGATCTTAGTACTCCAACCAGGGCTTAAACCCAGGCCCTTGGCAGTAAGAGTGCAGAGTACTAGCCACTGGATCGCCCTTTACTCTCATTCTTAAACATTAGCTTGTCTTGAATAGAAAATTATTCACTAAATATCACTTTTGTTAAAACTTTTGAAGACATTGCTCCAAAATGCCTTAGTAAGTGGACTCTGAATCCTCATAGACTTATCTACTAATTTTATTTTCTATACGTCCTGCTTTTCTCCCTCTTTGTGTTTTGTTTTACTTTTGGTCCTTGGATTTATCTTTCAATTATTTTTATAATGCTATTTATTTCTATCATTTTTGTCCTCCAATTGTTTTTCTTTTCACAGCATCCTATTCGTATATCTATTGGACACTATTAGAATATTTTCACATTGAAAACTAGTATCCCATATGTTATCTCTATTTTCAGTGGATTTTATCTGGTATGGTATTTTTTTTCTTGCTTTATTCATTCCTTTACTACTGTTTTAGTAAGGTTTGAAAAGGAAGAAAAATAACATGTGATGAAAAATTTGGTTGGAGAAAGACATCCCTTTTTAATTTTCCAGAATACTGATTTTTGGTTTTCTATTTGTACTGAGTTGAATAGTGTCTCACCAAAACAAATGTTGAACCAGTGAATGTGGCCTTATTTGGAAATAGATCTTTGCAGCTGTAATCAGCCTAAGATGAGGTCATACTGTGTAGGATGTGTTCTAAATCCAATATATCTGGTGTCTATATGTGAAAGAGAAAAATTTGGCCACAGAGGCTCACATAGGGGAGAAGGGACCTGAAGACAGAGGCAAATGTTAGAGTGATACATGTACAAGCCAGAGGCCGCCAAGGATTGCTGGAAGAGATAAGAAGCTGAAGGAGATAAGAAAGGATTCTACCCTGGAGTCTTCAGAGGGAGTATGGCTTGCTGACTCCTTGATTTTGAACCACTAGCCTTCAGAATCATGAGAATAAATTTCTGTTGTTTTAAGTCACCCAGTACTTTGTTACAGCAGCCCTAGGAAACTAATACATCTTTCCCCATTAAGATGGATTTATATTTTAGCAAAAACAGAAAGATTAAGTTGCTTTTGAAAAACTTGTCAGACTAGTTCATTCTAACCTTCCTTTTTGAGAAATACAAAACTCAGACAGTTAAAAATCTAAACCTCTTCCCTATAATCATACAATGTTGAAAGAATAAGTGTTGTCTTTTCCTTCTTAGTGGTTTCTCCTGGTCAGGTCAATTCAAGCACCCAGTGATAAGTGCATAGAATAAAACAGTTTTTCCCATGCTGATAACTGCAGGTAAAATTATACTTTTATACATTTAGCTAATTAGAAGGGGAGATGATGACTGCTTTTCATATATAATTTTATGGTCTGGGCAATTAGATGCCTTTATCTATACAATGAGATTGACTTTTTTTTTTTTTCTTTTATACCTAAGAATTTTTTCAGCTCTATGCATAGTTTTATTTAAATATATTTTAGTTCAAGACTAATGAGAGATAGAGGGAGATGTATAAACAAAAAATGCAAGCCAAGAAAGGTATGTATTAAGAAGGGAAGAGTCAATTCTATCAGATGCCACAGACTCCAGTGTGGAGGAAGTTACTGACATTTTTGGTGCCTTGAGGGGTTCTCAAGCAGAGACTAAATTCCAGCAAGATTGTGATTGAACCAGAGGTGAAGAAACGGAGTAGGGAATGCTCTTTTCTATGGAGAAGTTTGGTTTGCAAGGAAGGAAAAAGAGGGGCAGTTCCAGGATGTTGATTTTAGAACAAGAGATTCCAAGTGTTTATATTTAGAAGGGAAAGAGTTTGAAAGGAAAACCAGGTGGAACTGAAGTTGAAATACAAGAGAGAAGGAAGGATGGAGGTGAGATAGAGATAAGGAGGGAAAGGTTGGGGAGGGAGGAGAGAGAGAAACAGAGAGAGAGTGAGGTGTAATGAGAGATGGGGGGAGAAGATAATTAGTAATGATATTTTTTTAAGCGAAGGGGACACTAATATCTAAACAATGGCATATATTAGCACTAGCTTTGAACATAGAAAAATGACTAATGTGATTTCAGGGAGTTAAGTGTGGAAGGGACAGAAAATTAATAACTTGATTTTCTCTGAAGTTAGAAAGCAAAATCATACACTGAATATATTTATAGAAAGAAACTAAATTGAATAAGCTAAAATTATTCTTTTATTTCAAAGTCAAAATAGTTAAAAAAAAAAAATGACTACACAAGTGTTTGAGAACTCTCTTTAAAACAACAGAGACGGAGGATCACTGAGTAACATCGAATGTCCTAAACACAGGGCTTCTTAGGCCATTAACAGAAATTATAGATTTCACACAGCCCGTCAACCTTGTGTATTCAGCTCATTTACAAAACAATAAATGACAGGTACAGACTGTGGTTTCAGATACTAAGAGACTGGTAGGTTCTGCTATTTTATCTCTGAAGGCTCTAAGTATCCTGTTTCGATTTAAGAAAAAAAAAAAGTGCTTCCTCTAGAAGGAGGATGTGGTTTTATGAGACATACTTTTACTTTATTTGCCTAAGTGCTCTCTTCACAGGGTGTAAGGAAAAGCTGCATGGAAATTTTACTTGACTTCATCTGGTAACACTGCCTTATTTCAGGAAAAAAAAGAATAAAACTGTTAATTAAATTTGTAGTTCCTATAGATAAACTAAGTTCCTGACACAATTTCAAAATCAGTCAAATATAGATAAGTGACTGACTGAAGTACTTTATGTCAATCTGCTTATTTAGAAAAGAAAGCACTTGCATCAGCTAAGCATATAATTTATTCAATCTTCTCAATTAAATGAACACATTCATAATTAAACATGACACAAATGTTTGTTAGAATGCCAAGAGGCACCCAGAAAAAGACTCTTGTTTGAAAAAGTTGTATAGAGATATTTGTGAAGCACACAACTCAAGGAAAAATTGTGTTAAGTATTTTAGTATTGCTGTTTGTATTCATGCCTTTTCTCTTTGCCTTTATCATTTATGTTTATGAAAGTAATCTAGACCAAAAAGGAGAGTAATAGTGCAGGTATACTTTCTGTATTCAGCTTGGGCACATGGTTACTTGTAGCTGAATCCATTTCCAAGTGAAATCACAAAGCATTTGGTATGGGCCAACCCTAACTTGTATGAAAATGATCTCTATTTCTAACAAATTAGTCAACACTGCCTTTATTGTGAACTACTTTGTGACGCTTTTCTTCCTGCACGCTGGGTTAATGATGGAAGAGCAGTGCAGCATGGAATGTGGTGCCTGTCTTCTTGGTTGCTTTCCTTTTCTACCAAAGATTTTTCCTTCAGAATGGATTTTAGTTTTGCAAATGGTAGGACATTGTCAGGTTCAAGAAGACTAAGGAAAGAGAAAAAATATGGAAATGATCCTAGCCACACTTAAAAACATTTATTCTACTCATGTAAATGAGACTGCTTTAACTCAAAAATCAGATAATGAGGGTTCTTACTACCACAGAAATAGAATAATTGAGTTTGTTTAATGCTTCTTTTCTTAACATAACAAGGCATTTCAAGGTTTATTGAGAGGTAGAAGAAACTCTTTGTGGTTGGAAAGATCTTATATACTTCATTCGACATATAATTAATTGATAAAACATTACATTCATGAAATTTTATAATTGACACTTTCATACTTTTATTTTCCTATGAAAGGATGAAACTTATTTTAAAGAAAACATTTATGTTATACAATAGAAATTTTATTGTAAATGTAGAATAATTCAACTAGGGGGAAAGTAACAGATACTAATAAAAATATGTGAAATAGTTTGTAATAGAATAAGAGCAGATACATAGGATGTGAATAATGCTATTGTTCTAAAATTTTTGATGATTTTTTATATTTCAAAAAGTTTCCACAAGCATGGTGTGCAAACTGAGTTTTGCATTTGCAGTTAAGAAATCGAGATAAGCTATGAAATTGTCAGTTTTGCTGATTAACCTAAATCAGTACATAACTAAATATTAACCTAAATTGTACATACCTAAATATCTGATAATACGTAGAATGATTAACATATTGGTTTGCAGTAATTTGGGTAAAGTCTCAGTCTTTAAAACAAAAGGCTCATTTCCATGGTTCTGCATCTCTGGATCTGCTGGGCCTAATGCTTAGACCCTCAGGACACATCAATATTACTAAGATTATTTATTGCAATTTGTATATGTTCTTTGGAGAAGGCAATGGCACCCCACTCCAGTACTCTTGCCTGGAAAATCCCATGAACGGAGCAGCCTAGTAGGCTGCAGTCCATGGGGTTGCTAAGGGTCAGACACGACTGAGCGACTTCACTTTCACTTTTCCCTTCATGCACTGGAGAAGGAAATGGCAACCCACTCCAGTATTCTTGCCTGGAGAATCCCAGGGACGGCGGAGCCTGGTGGGCTGCCGTCTACGGGGTCGCACAGAGTCGGACACGACTGAAGCGACTTAGCAGCAGCAGTATATGTTCTTATTTGTAAGAACTGTCTTTATAAAACACTGAGTTATTTGTATCTTGGTCAGTCTTTTAGGGCTGTATTATTTAAATGTGGTATCCACATCTCCTGGAAGTTTGTCAGAATTGTAGAATCTCAGGCTCTACCCCTGACCTGCTGAAGTAGAATTTTAATTTAACAAGATTCTCATATGTCCTGCATGCACATTAGAATTTGAGCAGAAATGCTTGAGGAAGTAAAAACCTAGTATGCTAGAAGGTTTAAAGGTCCCAGGTGATGTGGAAAGAAAATTCATTACAAAGAAGTATAGCTCAAATTACATTAGACTTTACTTTTTCACATCGTGGGTTTTCTTTAGAATCTGTAAATTATAAGTGGGTCATTTAAGTGAGTCAGTTTAAATGAATTGGCATAATTCATAATTGAGTAGGAATAAGAGATTTTATTTGCATAGTACTCTAACTTGGAAACTTTTTTAAATAAAAAAGTATATCAAGTAATTATTAGTGATATACTTTTCTGGTTAATTTCCTCATTATTTTAAATCTTAATTTCAATAATACTTAATATGCCACTGAACTAAATATAAAAATCCTTAAATATTCAAGTGATTGAGTATTCTACTCACTTTCTTTGCATGAATTGAAAAGATTTCCAAATCTAAAGAAACTGTAATAGGGAAAGTGCACATGAGTTGGCCCTATTTTGGCAATTCATTGAATGTGCACGCTGGAAAGTTTTCTCCCTTCACATTGAGTCCTCTACAAACATTTATTGAATGAATGAATCAGTGTTGAATTAGAGACAAATACTGGTCTTTCAAGAATCCATTGTACCAGGAAAAGATATAGAGCAGTATCCAAAAGGAAGATACATTTAGTGTTTTTGTTTGATTATTTATAAAACCAGAAAGGCAATTTATCATTTAAAGATAAGAATTATGTTATCAAGAGGAAAGGATATTCATGTTTGCTGATCAGCACTTTCTCTTTCTGGTATAACTATGTGTGAGAAGCAATATTACAATCAGAAAGTTACTGTGAGCCAAAGACATTTGATGGGTGATTATAAACGTTATTGCTATCAAGCCTGAAAAACTGATACACAGTTTTATACCATCGTTCTTCAGTTACTAAGTCCTGTCTAACTTTGCAATCCCATGGACTGCAGCACACCAGACTCCTCCATTCTCCACCATATTAAACCCACAGAATGGATATGTGATTTGCTGGGTTCAGGGTAAATCTTTGTCTGATTGGTACAAGACACATTTTATTACTATTTTCTCTACTTATTCTTCCTTTTCTTTTTCTTTCTTTTGGAAAAATGCTTAGAATGGCAGAAAGAATGGATTGAGGGAAGCCAATCCAGTTAGGAGCCTATTGCTCTACTGTATGTGTGTTTATGTGTGTACATGTTTATCTGTGTCCGAGTTTAGCTGGAACAGGTCACATTTACACCTGTTTAACATATTGTCACCCTACTTATTTAACTTATATGCAGAGTACATCATGCGAAATGCCAGGCTGGATGAAGCACAAGCTGGAATCAAGATTGCTGGGAAAAATATCAATAACCTCAGATATACAGATGATACCACCCTAATGGCAGAAAGTGAAGAAGAACTAAAGAGCCTCTTGATGAAAGTGAAAGAGGAGAGTGAAAAAGTTGGCTTAAAACTCAACATTCAGAAAACTAAGATCATGGCATCTGGTCCCATCACTTCATGGCAAATAGATGGGGAAACAGTGGAAACAGTGACAGACTTTATTTTGGGGGGCTCCAAAATCACTGCAGCTGGTGACTGCAGCCATGAAATCAAAAGACGCTTGCTCTTTGGAAGCAAAGCTATGACCAACCTAGACAGCATATTAAAAAACAAAGACATTACTTTGCCAACAAAAGTCCGTCTAGTCAAAGCTATGGTTTTTCCAGTAGTCATGTATGGATGTGAGAGTTGGACTGTAAAGAAAGATAAGTGCCAAAGAATTGATGCTTTTGAACTGTGGTGTTGGAGAAGATTCTTGAGAGTCCCTGGGACAGCAAGGAGATCCAACCAGTCCATCCTCAAGGAAATCAGTCCTGAATATTCATTGGAAGGACTGATTCTGAAGCTGAAACTCCAATACTTTGGCCACCTGATGCGAAGAACTGACTGATTGGAAAAGACCCTGATGCTGGGAAAGATTGAGGGCAGGAGGAGAAGGGGATTACAGAGGATGAGACAGTTGGATGGCATCACTGCTTCAATGGACATGAGTTTGAGTAAACTCCGGGAGTTGGAGATGGACTGGGAGGCCTGGCATGCTGCAGTCCATGGGATTGCAAAGAGTCGGACACAACTAAGTGATTGAATGGAACTGAAACTGAACATCTGTCCACGATTTTTTATTTTTATTAATGAGTCAGTATTTATATGGGCTTCGCAGGTGGCGGTAGTGGTAAAGAACCCGCCTGCCAGTGCAGGAGACATAATAAATGTGGGTTTGATCCCTGGGTCAGGAAGATCCACTGGAGGAGGGCATGGCAACCCACTCCAGTATTCTTGCCTGGAGAATCTCATGGACAGAGGAACTTGGTTGGCTACAGTCTATAGGGTCACAAAAAATTGGACACAACCGAAGCAACTTTGCATGCTGAGTCTGTTAGATCTACTCTTTGTATTCCCAGGTCTGTCATCATCTGTCGGGAACATGGTTGTATCTTTTAAAATAACCTTTAATAACCACCGACCTTTTCCTGGGGCTTCCCTGGTGGCTAAGATGGTAAGCATCTGCCTGCAATGCAGCAGACCTGGGTTTGATCCCTGGGTTGGGAAGATCCCTGGAGAAGGGAATGGCTACCCACTCCAGTATTCTTGTCTGGAGAATTCCATGGACATAGAAGCCTGGTGGGCTACAGTCCATTCAGTCACAAAGAGTCAGACTCAACTGAATGACTAATATTTTCATGTTCTGGGCCTCAATGAACTCAAAATAATGAAAAGCCCATTTAATGAAAACTTTAGTATTAAACATCTACTTTTCAAACAAGTGGATATAATGTGAACTTGCACAGAAAGCTTATCAATGGATACCATTCACCACAGGAGCCAGAGTAAAGCTAATATGAAGTGAGAAAACACATTCTCTGAAGAAACATTGTCTACTTGAAAAGTTAATGCTTATTTTAAGAAGAATGTTTCCAAAGAAAAAGTAGTACATGCAGTTAATACACTTTGTTCTAAGAAGCCTGAGTTTTCATTTAGATCAAATGAATGTCTTTCTAAATAGCTGAATTTATTTTCAATCCCAATTTTTCTTGGGCACATATGGAAGGTGAACCAGTATCTCTGATGTCAGTTTTATATGTCTTTAGATGCTTTAAATAAGATTTCATTTGAATTAATTCCAATAATGCTTCAGGTTTTTTTCTACCAGCTCAAGGAAGCAAAGTGAAATTTTGGAGGTGATACATCTGACATTTACAACATTACATAAAAGTTATAAATTCAATTGAAAGATTCAACATGTAAGATACAGTTATTTTTACACTGATTAAAATGAATGCAAATTTTGATTGGGCAAGCTTTATGGTAGAAACAATGTTGTGGCTAATTTAAGAAACCTATTTTATCAATTAGCTGTTGTCACATTAATGCTGCTTAATAAATCATCCCAAAATTCAGTGCCTTAAAAAATTACTTGTGTGAATATGTAATTGTGTAAATATATGATTAGTTGGCAGTAAGAAGGCCAGCTAATAGATGAATGCAATAATCAAGAGTGAGATAATGGTGGCTCAAGCTAGGATGATAGGAGTGAGGACTCAGGGAGAGGTAAGAAGTGACTGAATTTAAGTATTATACATGGTCAGCTTTGCGTCAATGACTTGCGCTATGTTAGGCTGCTACTTTATTATACATCTCTCTCATCCTTCCTGTGGACCCAGTGGAATAGACAAGGACCTGTTCTTCTCATGGTTATGGCAAAGGCTCTGGAGAGCAAGCAGAAATGCTGCAGACATCTTAAAGCCTAAGGTCAGAACTAGCACACTATCAAATCTATCCAAATGCCACTGGCCAAAATAAGCCAAGGGCTGGGGAAGTAGATTCTGCTCAGGATGACAAGCATATGGATGAAAAGCTTTGGGCCCATCTTTCAATCTACAAACTCTTTTTTTTTTTTTTTAAACCATGCCTGTGGCATGCAGAATCTTAGTTCCCCTCAAGGATTGAACCCGTGTTCCCTGCTTTGGGAGCATGGAGTCTTAACCACCAGACCACCAGGGAAGTACCTCTAAACCCTTTTGAAAGCAATAAACACTTAAACAAATAAATTTGGAATTGGCTGTGGTCATACATAATTGACTGCATCACATAAAGTACAGTGCTCCATAGTCAAAACAGAGGGTGTAGATGTCAAAGTTTATGTTTTTTAGTATGTTCACAGAGTAATTAAACTACAAAATTTGGGGGAATAAAGCTAATGTTAAATAAACATACAGCCACTTCAGTGTTGAAGTATGTGGTTTTTCTCTTTGCTGCTCATCATCAATTTGATTTTTAAAAATATCTGAGACTTGGGAGACATAATTTGTAAAACAACCTAGAAGGCCTACAGTGGAATTGAACTTCTTTAAAAAAAATTAAAAGTTTCTGAATTTGGGTTTGCATTTTGTTCAAAATTAAAGTTGAAAATATTTAACCAAAATGTTCTGCAAACGAAACAATAAAAAACTTCCTTTTAGGAAAGAAAAAGTATTTAAAACAATGCTAAAATCTAGAAAGGATTAAAATATATTTGTTTAAAAGCAAAGGAGAAACTGAATAAATTAAGGTTGGGAACTCAAACAGAGTACACAATTTAATATTTGAAGAGTAAGATTGCACTTTGGTATATCTCAATTTGAGATGAATCTTTTGACAGAAGCCTTATTCTTAATGAATAAATGTATAAATTTCTATAAAAATTGAAAAAAAGACCTACACTATGTCGAAACATCAAAACAATAATAGAAATAGACAAGTTTTTTTTTGTAAAATGTACATTAAAGAAAGATTTTCTGAATGGAAACAAAAAGAAAACCTGTCTTACAAGTACCACGCGCTAACCGATTGCACCACTGGAGCTCCGCTAAGAAAACCTGTCAAAATATTTAGGTTAAATATTTGCATGTTTGAATGGCAAAAGTAAAAAAGAAGAACTGACAATATCCTCCAGTTAGCAAAATTTGTTCAGATCTTACCAGGCATCTTAATGTCTGTAAGAGATTATATGTTTAATTAAAAATACAATGGTCCACAAAGAAATATTACTATAAATTACCAACAATCTCAAGTTTAGTAAACATAGAATACAACCTTGAAGAATATTGTAGGTAACTGTATAAAAACAAAATAATTAAGACATTCTTTAAGAAAACCTGCTGAAAAAATATATTCTTAAAAATACTAGTGACATTATGTAACAAACTGATTAAAGAACATGAATATGTGGCAAGATTAATTTTTATGCTTATAATTTTTAATGTTTATATAATTGTTGAAATTTTTGCTTTAATGAACATGGATATACACTATATTTACTTTTGAAATCTTTGTATAGTTTCAGCATTATAAGAAATAATTTTGGTAATAAAGAGATAAACATTTCAAAAAACTATGTAATTTTTATATCCTTAATTAAATTCCTTTTTAAAAAAAATTTATTGAAGTATAGTTGATTTACAATGCTGCATTAGTTTCAGGTGTAAAGCAAAGTGATTCAATTTTATATATACACATGCACATACACACACACACACACACACAGACACACACACATATATATTCATTCTCTTTCAAATTTTTCCCATATAGTGTACTAAGTAGAGATCCCTGTGCTATACAGTACGTCCTTGTTGGCTATATACTATATACTATATTATATATATACCATACTAAATATATACTATATATATTTTTTATATATAGTAGTGCATTGTTTGTTAATCCCAAACTCCTGATTTATTCCTCCCTGCACGTTTCCCATTTGATAACCATAAGTTTGTTTTTTGTATCTGTGAGTCTGTTTCTGTTTTGTAAATAAGTTCATTTGTATCATTTTTAAAAATTAGATTCCACATATGAGTGATATCATATGATATTTGTCTTTCTCTATCTGATTTACTTCACTTAGTATGATCATCTCTAGGTCCATCCATGTTGCTGCAAAGGCATTCTTTCATTCTTTTTAATGGCTGAGTAATATTCCATAGTATATATGTACCACATCTCCTTTATCCATTCCTCTATCAATGGACATTTAAGTTGCTTCCATATCCTGGCTGTTGTAAATAGTGCTGCTACAAGCATTGGAGTGCATGTAGTTTTTGGATTATGGTTTTCTCTGGATAAATGCCTAGAGGTGAGATTGTTGGGATTATATGGTAGCTCTATTCTTCATGTTTTAGGGGACATCCATACTGTTTTCCATAGTGACTATACCAATTTACATTTCCTCCAACAGTGTAGGAGGGTTCTCTTTTCTCCACACCCTCTCCAGCACTTATTGTTTGTATGCTTTTTGATGATGGCCATTTGCTTTTTGATGATGGCCATTCTGTCAGGTGGTACCTCATTATAGTTTTCATTTGCATTTCTCTGATAATTAGGGATGTTGAGCATCTTTTCATGTGCTTTTTGGCCATCTGTATGTCTTCTTTGAAGAAATGTCTTACCTTCTGCCCATTTTTTGGTTGGATTATTTGGTTTTTTGACATAGAGCTGTATGAGTTATTTATATATTTTGGAGATCAATCATTTGTTAGTTGCTTCATTTACAAATATTTTCTTCCATTCAGTCGGTTGTCATTTCATTTTAAAACTGTGTAATTTAATTTGATTCTTTCATCCTCAAAATTGAGTTTAAATTATCAAAAACCGAAATTTAAAATAAATGGTCAAACCTAAATTTTGTAGTATAGGCCTGACATGATAGTAGTCTGAACTGAGCAGATGCTAGTTGTCAGACAGAAATGTGGATAGAGCTTAATTATATTTAATTTAAATTTATTGGAGGTGAAGTAGACATATCTAGATTTTGCATTTTGATTAGTGGATCTAGTTAGTATAGTTAGTTGATTAGTGGAAGTCAGCTGTTAATAGTTGGTTCTGGCCTTCATGGTATTAAAAAAGAAAAGACAGAGATACAGTTTGATAGGAAACTGTTTCCAAGGAGGAGGATCAAGAGATAGTGGGTCTTGATGGTTGGCTGAGGCCTCAGAGATGAGGTTTTAATACATTGAAGGAACAACATCATTGCTAAGTGACCGTATCAAAGTCATGTCTCCTAACAAATGTACTGAGTTTTGTTCATTTGAAGCCTTTGAATGTAGTTATTTTATGTGATTTGAAACAGTGTTAGAATAAATAATACATTTTCTGTATTTATGTTGGTATGACAGACTGCTGCTGCTGCTGCTGCTAAGTCGCTTCAGTCGTGTCCGACTCTTCGCGACCCCATGGACTGCAGCCTACCAGGCTCCTCCGTCCATGGGATTTTCCAGGCAAGAGTCCTGGAGTGGGGTGCCATTGCCTTCTCTGGGTATGACAGAATACTAACACGTTAATACACAAGAAAAATAATATTATTGTTATATATTAATTTTGTGTGAGACCTAGTCAAATCAATTAAGAGTGCAGTAAGATAATATAGGGAAAGGTAATTACATATTTTCATTTACCCAGTAAACATAATGCATAATTCAACTAAAAATAAATCTATTAAAATTCAGTGCACTAAGGAAATTAAAAATTAATATATTTGCGTTCTCTATTGATTTATTTGATTACTCTTAAAAAAATAGTTTTGTTATATACAAGTGGACACACAAGCATATACTGAAATTACAGCCCATTTACTGTACTAGTTGATAATGTACAGGTACAACATTAAAAAAAGATAAATATAAACATAAAAATATGGAGCAGTTTGGCATTTTAGAGGGTTAAAAAGACTATTTTAAATTTTAATCTGGTTAATTTTATTCATCTGCTATATTAAGACACCAGCTGTTGCTCTAGTATGCATTAGATTTTTTAATTTTGTAATCTTGTTATGGCTATCAAAGTCCATGTTTTTGTGGTTTCTGTCTGTCCTTCAGGATCTCAGATTATTTTATAGCTTATCTTATTCACTTATTTGAATATTTTAAAAGAAATTTTCATGTGTGTGCATATGTATATATTTTAGAAAATCCTGTGGAAAATATGATGTAGAACCCTTCAATATTATAAAATATGTAGAATCCTCCATTAATACTACAGTAAATGGTAGTTTTAAGATATTACATCTCAGGAAGTCTATTTAAACATCACTCTATTGAAGACATTTAGTCTGGCCAGATGTCAGCAAATGTAGATAATCAGGTGCTTCCCAGATCACTAAAAATGAAACAGAAACTAGGTGAATGAAATGAAAACAGAATCAATTAGATTCTAACAAATAATTAGAAAGCTAATTCTAAAGTTTACATTCAGTTCAGTCCAGTCGCTCAGTTGTGTCCGACTCTTTGCGACCCCATGAACCGCAGCATGCCAGGCCTCCCTGTCCATCACCAACTGCTGGAGTCTACCCAAACCCATGTCCATTGAGTCGGTGATGCCATCCAACCATCTCATCCTCTGTCGTCCCCTTCTCCTCCTGCCCTCAATCTTTCCCAGCATCAGGGTCTTTTCCAATGAGTCAGCTCATCACATCAGGTGGCCAAAGTACTGGAGTTTCAGCTTCAACATCCATCCTTCCAATGAACACCCAGGACTGATCATAGGACCTTATTTTCCTGAACCTTTAAAAATATGTCAGTCATATTACTTGACACACTCAACCTCATGTCTTGAAAAGTAACCCATTCATTATGACATCAAAGCATAACAGATATTGTGCATCTGTTGTGAAACATCCTCTCCTTCTCCTAGTGAGAATGGCACTCCCCAATTAGTTCCCTGTTCACTCCCAGTTAGTTCACTGTTGCTCATATCGTCCATTCATGTGATACTCGCCTGCGCTCTCCCACAGTCTTTAACTCTCAGCTGAGGTACACTCCACCGTATTGCTCACTGAGAAAAGTTACTGCATGGGAGCTCCCTCATATTCCCAGCAGATAATCTATTCATTTTCTCTGCACTCCTACTTGGAGTAGGAATGGAGTGTCCAGTCAAGTCTATTCTTGCAGGCACTGGCCTCCTTCCCCTCTCGGTTTATCAAGGACTTCAGTTCCTCAGCTGTGCCTCCTCCCTACCACCTCCTCAATCTATTCATCTATCATCAGTCTCTTCCTCTGTATTGGCATAATTTCATTAGCATACAGATATTCTCTACTAGTTCCTTAAAAATAAAAAGGCTGCATCATGAGGTTTTCAGGATCTTAGTTCCCTGACCAGGGATTGGATCCATGCCCTCAGCAGTGAAAGCATGGAGCCCTAACCACTGGAATGCCAGGGAATTCCCCACTATTCCCATTTTTAACTCCCTTCCCTAACCTCATCATTTGTTCCAGTTACTGTCCTATTTTTCTACTCCTCTTCCCAGAAAATGATATTTAGTTAGTGGCTTTATGTACTCTCTCCAACTTCATTTCTCCAATTCATCCATCAAACTACACATATTTGACTTTATTCTCCCTTCCACTGACCCTTCTTTTGAAGGTCACCAGCTACCTCAGAGTTGCCAATTCCAACAGAAATTTCTCTGTATTTAACCTGCTTGGCCCCTTGACAGTATATTCAACATGACAGAAATCCTGTTCTTATGGAAGCCTTCCCTCCTGGACTCCTTGAGCTAATAGTTTCAGGTTTTTCCTCATACGTCACTATCTCCTCAAGGTCTGTTTCTGATGTAGATCTTACTAAACGCCATCCTGTGTGCCTCCTACTCTTTATTATCTACATCTTCGTCTCAGGTTTTCTTTTTTTTTTCATAGCTTTAGATAGTATTCCTGCTCTCCCACATTGCAGGTCTATTTCTCCATGTCAGATATGTCCTCTAGGTCTGAATCCTGGCTCATGAAGTCTAGACTCATGTATTCACCTGCCTATCTGACATCTCCTAGATACCTAATTGGTAGGAAATGTTCAAAAGGTAGCTGATGAGTCTCTCCACTAACCTATTTCTTCCTTTATTCATAGTAGTTCCATTTTTTTAATTTTTTGAGGAACTGCCACTTTGTTTTCCACAGAGGCCGTATCATTTTATACTCCTACTTTATTCAATGACTCTGCCAGTTATTCAAGTCAAGAAAAAAAAACAAAACCTAAAACTAAAAATCATACTTGATTCCTTTCTGTTCCATACCATCATCCATAAATCCAAATGATCACCAAGTCCTGTTGGTCTAATTAATTGTAAAATATGTCTTGATTTATCTAAAAGATGTCAGTTGTCTTTCTGAACTTCACCAGTCCTAAATCATCTTCATTGTGTTGCCTAAAATATCACAAAAACTTCTTAATTACAATCCCCGCTCTTCTCTGTTTTGTTGTTGTTCAGTCTCTTAAGTTGTGTCCGACTCTTAGAGACTATAGCCCATCAGGCTCCTCCGTGGGGTTTTCCAGGCAAGAATACTGGAGTGGGTTGCCATTTCCTTCTCCAGGGGATCTTCCTGACCCAGGATTGAACCTGTGTCTCCTGCACTGACAGGCAGATTCTTTACCTCTGAGCTCTGTTTGCTTCCCAGGTGGCACTAGTGGTGAAGAACCTGCCTGTCAATTCAGGAGACATAGGAGATGTGGGTTTGATCCCTGGGTCGGGAAGATCCCCTGGAAAAGGAAATGGCAAACGACTCCAGTATTCTGGCCTGGTTTATTCTCCTCCAATTGTTCCCCATAGTATCTTTCCAAATATGATCAAGCCCCTATTTATCTCTGCAAATACAGATCCCCTGTATTACTTCTCAGTAACAGCCTATTCTTCAGTCGGCAGCTCTTCCAGTATCCACGTTGCCTTTCTATGGAAGGAAATGACCTTCCTCCCACTCCTAGGCTTCCACTGGCTTATTCTCATCCTTCATATTTCAACTCAAATATCGTCTGGTTTACAGAGTCCTCTCCTCCCCTAAACCATTTACGGTAGCCTCTGCCTACCACTCTTTATTTTCTGACTCTGCTTATTTAGCCCTGCACCTGTCTATCACCACCTGAAAACATCCAATTTGGTTTCTTTCCTCTTTTTTCGGCATGTGGGATCTTAGTTCTCTGAAGGATCGAACCCATATACCTTGCATTAGGAACGTGGAGTCTTCCTTAACCACTGGACCACCAGACAAGTGCCCTGATTTGGTTTCTTCTTCACTCTTTATCCATTTGAATATTCATTTGAATGGAAGCTCCTGGAGAACAGGGACACTAACACTGTGGGTCCGTTTCTTTTTTTTTTTTTTAAGCCTAGATCAGTGTCTGCCCTGTATAGCTATTGATAGCTAACTGCTGAATAAATGTATGATTAAGTGAATAGATTATTTATAAAGTATGTTTGTTATATTAAAAAGGTCAGAGCATGAAATTGGATGACATGACAATCTAACCCAATGGTCAATATGCTCAATTGTCTAGAAAATTCAAAAAATATAAATAATCCAAGAATATCTGGAGCAACAGCACAGCTGAGAGAATAAAAAGAAAACAAATATACTAAGTTTAGAGAGACACATTTTTTTCTCTTTTGAAAACTTGCAAAGAAATGTATATATAATTGTAGAAATCTTATGAAAATATATAAGGAAAAACAATCTAAGTATACCTGCTATCCCATCAACATGTCAAAACCTCAACTAATATTTTATTACATAGCTTCCATATTTTTCCCAGGATATCTACATATGGTCACTGAGCACTTAAAACATGGTTAGTGCAAACGAGGTACTGAAATTTTAGTTTACTTATTTATTTATTTGTGTTGTTGTTTAGTTGCTCAGTCATGTCCAATCTTTGCAGCCCCATGAACTGCAGCACGCCAGGCTTCCCTGCCCTTCAGTATCTCCTGGAATTTTCTCAGGCTCAAGTCCATTGAATCGGTGATGCCATCCAACCATCTCATCCTCTGTCACCCCTTCTCCTCCTGCCCTCAATCTTTCCCAGCATCAGGGTCTTTTCCAATGGGTCGGCTCTTCACATTAGGTGGCCAAAGTATTAGAGCTTCAGCTTAAAATTGAGGCAGCATAAAATATTGTTTTTCTCAAAAACCACTTTATTGTTTGGTGTGACTGTGTTTTGCTTAATTGAAAATTCAGTGTCTGAATTGAGATGTGCTGTAAATGTAAAATATATGCTGTATTTTTAAAGCCAACATAAAAAAATTTAAAAAAATCTAGTAATAACTCTTTTTATGGATTATATGTTAAAAACAGTATTTTGGGTCTAATGGATTAAGTAGAATATTTTTAATCTAATCTATTTTTATTTTTATTTTTGGATATTTTTATTTTTTAAATTGGCTACCACAAAATTTCAATTACATTCATGGCTTATATTTTACTTCTATTTAATATTACTTTATACACATACCTATATATTTATATATATATATATATATATATATATACAAAGACATATATAGGGTTTTATAAAACATATTCTTCTAAAAACTATTCCTTTGAAATAGTGATATTGTACAAACATCCTCTGAAGTCAATGAATATAGATCTATATTTTGTTTATTTGACTGAGTGCTTAGTATTTACTATGTGGAATATTAGATATACTTTCTATTACTAAACATTTAGATGATTTCTATATTTTCACTCTTATGTACAATGCTAGGGGCATAATTTAAGCAATGTTTATGCATGAGAGATGGTTATAAAGGCCAAATACCTTCAATGCTAAATTTTAAAGTAATTAAAGAAGGCAAGGAGAAATTTTTAGAAAAACCATTGAAGTAATGAAAATAACAGAAAGCAAAAGCGATAGTGGATTATTATGCCTAAGGGTGAAAGAATGAATTGAGAATCGGTCACAAGGGGTTCCAGGAGTAACACAAGCAGTGACAAGAAGTGTTTTCATGACAATGAGAACAGGAACAAAGACAAGACAGAAGTGACTAGAAGCTGGGGCATCAGGGCTGTCTGAAGACATTTGGTCCAAATGACCTTACCCAACTCCTACATATATTGTTCTAATAGAAGATGCTCCTAAGAATAATAAAAGAGAGTTTAAGTTTCATACCTTCTGTTTATTAAGGCAGAAAGTAAATAACATATTGTGAAGATTTATATCAATAACAAATTATATTTTAAAATTCTATTTAAGATGGTTCTAATCTTCTGGAAAAATATGTTATATGATGATTTCATCTCTCTGAGAACACTTTAAAAATAATTTTAGATAAATGAAGCACTGTCATTTTATTTATTCTTTCAAGTAATGGTAATTCTTTTTCTAATATTTATTTTTTTATTTATTTTGGCTACACTGGGTCTTAGTTGTAGCATGTGGGGTCTTTTTAGTTACATGCCAAGTCTTTAATTGTGGCATGTGATATCTGACCAGGGGTCAGATACCTGATCCCTGACCAGGGATCGAACCTGGGACCCATGCATTAGAAGCTTGGAGTCTTTAACTGGTGAACCCCCAGGAAAGCCCCTTCTATTTTTAAAAATAGAATACAAGCTCATGGATTTAAGAGGCTAAAAGTTGTGGCCTACATATGTCATTTTTGCCTGATTCTAGAAGATGCTATGCAGAGAAGGCAATGGCACCCCACTCCAGTACTCTTGCCTGGAAAATCCCATGGACGGAGGAGCCTGGTAGGCTGCAGTCCATGGGGTCGCTAAGAGTTGGACACGACTGAGCGACTTCACTTTCACTTTTCCCTTTCATGCACCGGAGAAGGAAATGGCAATCCACTCCAGTATTCTTGCCTGGAGAATCCCAGGGACGGCGGAGCCTGGTAGGCTGCCGTCTATGGGGTCGCACAGAGTCGGACACGACTGAAGCGACTTAGCAGCAGCAGCAGCAGAAGATGCTATGAGCACATCAGAAGACAAAGAGCCTGCACGGACAGGTACACTGAGCCAGACCTCTGGAGAAAGTGTGTGTTATCTCCTTTCTGATAACACATCAGAATTTACCCACCTAGGGCAGCCTCAAGGGTTTGCCCAGGGATGGCTGTGGAATGGAATGGTTCTTAGACCAGTTCAAGGAGGTCTTTATCCTTTGTGTTCCAACTTGTTAGATCTGCTCCAGGTGTCCAGAATCAGTAACAACATTGTCTCCTGAGAACTTCGAATACACTTCACATTAGAGGAGATAAATGGAGTAGGACTGTCTTGCTTTGCCACTCAACCCATATATATGTTCAGTGATTCAGTATTGTATGAATTACAAATTCCAGAGTTCTCAGGCCACTGACAGGTTCCTAGACAACAAAAGATTAAAATCTAATACAGAGAAAATTATAGACTTTTATGGTATTATATGGAAATAAAATATAATACCATATTTAGCATTGCTAGAAAAAAGCCTTAAAATTTGAATCAGTTATGCTACTTACTCCATAAATAAAAACATAAGACTTTCTTGGTTAAGAGCAATACAGTTACATTTTTTCAATCGGCTTATTTCAGGAAGGGTTTTGTGTCCTGTGTCCCACATTGGAATTTTATTACAATCTCACTTGACTTAAATAGATAATAAGTGGGATCAAGGCATTGTTAAAGGCTTCCCAGGTGGCTCAGTGGGTAAAGAATCCACCTGCAATGCAGGAGACACAGAAGACGCAGGAGACATGGGTTCGATCCCTGAGTCGGGAAGATGCCCTGGAGGAGAGCATGGCATCCCACTCCAGTATTCTTGCCTGGAGAATCCATGGACAGAGCAGCCTAGCGGGCTACAGTCCATAGGGTCGCAAAGAGTTGGAAACTACTGAAGTGACTGAGTACAGCTCAGGCATTGTTAAATTTCCAACAGTTACAACTTTTATATAAACACATTATAATTCAATTAGAAGCCCCTCCTCTCTGTATCATTTCTACAGTGTCACAGAAGCACCAGGAGGTCTGTCTTCTCTTTCTGGCTCTGTCAGTTACTGATTATTTTACAAGGGTGTGTAAATTAAACTCTGAAAGTTAATTTCCTCATATGTGATATGAGGACAGTAAATCTTGTGCTACCTGCTTCATAGGGTTATCATGGGAATCAAATGAGGCAAAACATACAAATACATTTTGAAAACAAAAAGAGATTATTCCTGGAAGCTTAGAAAAATTTCAATAGTAACAAGTCCTCATTTTGTAAATATTTCTTTTATTAGGAATCTTTTGATTGCAAGCAATAAAAATTAACTCAAAGAAGCTCAAGTAGGGGGCAAAACATGGAGAAAGGATTGTATTATAAGGATGCAAAATCATCTCTTGGTATATGAAACCAGGAGCAAATCAAGATCTTAGGAGAAAAACAGAAGCCAGTTAACTTCTCTCTTCTCTGTTTGCCTGAAGCTTTTTTTTTTTAATTTAATCTAAAGATAGATTTCTTCTGCTTTCCCATGAATGAAAATGTGACTACCCACAGATCCAGAGTATATATTTTACAGATCCAGCCACCTGAAGACATTGGTCTCTCTTTCATATCCAACTACAAATTCACAGGGAATCTGGTTATGCTTGGATGATGTGCCCACCCATGCCCTATATACCCATGAATGATGAAGAACAAGACAGACAAAATGGCTATTGGGAGAATCGTTCTCACTAGACTGGAAAGAGAGACCCTTTTTCCTTCACAAGGAAGAGGGTCATCAGACAGATCCCTTGGTAGCCACTAATCCCCTAACTTTCCAAAGCATTTTCACATGTGAGCAAGGAGAAAAAATGTATTAAGATAATACACAACAGACAGAATTTCTCTGAGGGATGAAACTGTTTTTGTTGAGGAGAAAAAGTACTTTGGAAAACTATTTGAAAGAGATGTGAGATCTTGAGGGCATGGGTGCCTCCTGAGTCCCAAGAACAAAGGAGTGCTTGAGGGAACTCTGTTCCAGAAAATGAAATAGGGCAGAGAAAGACAAGAGACAGGGAGGCCAAGAGACCAAGACAGGCTGTGCATCAAAGCTGCATGGAGTAAAAAACTTGTAAAAATCTCCTGGGTGGTAGGATAAGCCTCAGCCTCCATCTAACCCAAAAAAGTCCTTTAAGAAAAAAAAATAACCTAATGTGGTTTTTAATTGACTCTGTGTAATTTGTTTTATATGTCTGCTCTGCAGACATTATGTAAATGAGGTAATGTGTGTGTGTGTGTCTTTGTGTCTGTGTGTGTGTAAATTAAATATATCTGGGTGGAATCAGTAAGGAACAGAAGAAATGTGTGCAGAAGCAGAGGCAGAGCACACACTGCCTCGGATATCCAGAGCAGGGAGGCAGCAGCTGAGTCAGGGTTATAAATGTGTTATTCCCTATGACCTGCCCAGCAACTTGTTGAATGATTAAAACATATCATTACTGTAACAGATGAGGAAGCTAAAAATCATTTATCCAGTGTCTTATAGCAAATTAGTCTCAAGGTAGGATTGAAGCCTGTATGTTTCTTCACTCCTAGGTTCATATTACTGCATTGAACTCAACTGTTATGACACCAGCAGAACAGGGGCGAGCATACCTTAGTGGCAAGAATCAAGAAGACATTGCTTTTCATGTTTTTTAATGCTTTTAATGAAATCACCAAGATGACCTCTTATTCATTCGTCTACTCGTTTATATACACTGGTTGAATTCTTAATCTGTGACCAGCACTATAGTAGGTAACAGAACAGCCCTTTGCCTATGAGTAAGAATAGTTTGACAAAGTGAATCTTAAAATTGTGAAAGGAAAAGACTAAATAGTAATGGAAGACCATGTAGTTCACAATGTTCTCAATTTCTTTCCTTTTTTTTTTTTTAAGTTCTCTTTGAAAAGACAGTGTCACACAAAGCCTGATTTGGTGTCAGCATCAAAACTGAATAGTTAAAATTTCAAAACTAACCACATCAACCATCACACACTGCTGGCAGGAATGTAATGGTACAGGCCCTTTGGAAAACAGCTTGGCAGATGCTCAACAAGTTAAACATAGAATTATCATATGAAGTGTCAGTTGCTCAGTCTTACCTGACTTTTTGCAACCCCATGGACTGTAGCCCATCAGGCTCCTCTATCCATGGAATTATCCAGGCAAGAATACTGGAGTAGGTAGCCATTCCGTTCTCCAGGGATCTTCCTGACCCAGGGATCAGACCCTGGTCCCCTGTATTGCAGGCAGATTCTTTACTGTCTGAGCCACCAGGGAAGTCCAGAGTTATCATATGACCCAGCAATTCCACTCCTAGGTATATGCTGAAGATAGATGAAAACATGTATTCAAACAAATACTTATGAACAAATATTCATAGCAACAATATTCACAATAACCCCAAAGTGGAAACAACCCAAATGTCTACCAACTGATGAATGGAAACATGATGAATGATGAAAACTGATGAATGGAAACTAAACATGACATAGCCATACAATGGAATAATATTATCAACAAAAAAGGAAATGAAGATTAATACAGGCTACACCATGGATGAAACTTTAAAACATTATGCTAAATTAAAAAAACAGCCACAAAGGATCATATGTTGTATGATTCCATTTGTATGAAATGTCTAAAATAGGCAAATCCAGAGTCAGAAATTAGATTAGTAGTTGCCAAGAGCTGGGGTTTCCCTGGTGGCTCAGTGGTAAAGAATCCACTTTCCAATGGAGGAGACACAGGAGATAAGGGTTCGATCCCTGGTTCAAGAAGATCTGGAGGAGTACATGGCAACACCCTCCAGTATTCTTACCTGGAAAATCCCATGGACAGAGGAGCCTGGTGGCCTAGAGTCTACGGAGTGGCAAAAGAGTCAGACAAAACTTAGCAACTAAATAACAAGAACAAGGGCTGGGGTGGGTAGGGAATTGGGAATGACTGCTAACGGGTGTGAGGACTCTTTTTTTGGCATCATAAAAGTGTATTGAAATTAGTGGTAATGGTTGTATAATTTTATAAATTAAAAAACATTGAATGGTACACTTTAAAATGGTGATTTTTATATGTAGGTTATATCCAAATTAGAAAAGAAAACCAACCACATCACATTTCTAGTTGTGTATAAATAATGTGATAATAACATCACTCTCTAAATGAACACTAACTCCACTGCAGTCACTGCTTCCATTGCTACATTTTCCTTCTCGGTGTTTTCCTATGCTCTCCGAAATTTCCTGTCAGCTACTTTATGTTAAATAGGAGTCTTAATAATCTGATGAACTTCTGAAAAAGTTTTTTTTTTAAGATTTATTTATTATATTTTTTGGTTGTAGTGGTCTTTGTTGCTTCATGCAGGCTTTCTCTAGTTGCAGTGAGTGGGAGCTACTCTGTTGCGATGTGAAGGCTTCTCATTGTGTTGGCTTCTCTGGCTGCAGTTGCAGCTCATGGACTCTAGAGCACAGGCTTCATATTTGTGGTGCACGGACTTAGCTGCTCCACAGCATGTGAGATCCTCCCAGACCAGGGATCCAACCGATGTCCCCTGCATTGCAAGGCAGAGTCTTAACCACTGGAGCACCAGGAAAGCCCTGAAAAAGAAGTTTTGAATTTTACTTCCAAAGACTAAGAAATGCTTTGAAGGTGTTCCACCAACATAAACACTCTTCCTCAGCCAGGTGTTCAGAAGGAGCTGTTTAGGAAAAGAACACGAGCATTTTGTGAATCAAAGCACCACTTTGCAAGCAGCTGTGCAGCCCTGGGTGTCCCAAGGAGAGTTTTGGTTAAAGGATGAGGGTGAACTTGTGGTGGAAGCCTGAGAGCTAAGCAACACTTCTCAGTCAACAGATATTAAATGTTTGCGGGCCAACACACTTAGCTTGCTTGGGCAAAACAGTGTACCCCAGGCAGACCTTGAGCCCATGTATCCACCCAGAGTGCATCAAAGAACAGAGAAAAGCTTTGTTGAGGCCAGGCCTGCATCTGCCCACCCCACAAGGATTAGAAACAGGTCATGCAAGGGGAGCATGGGTCCCCAGGAGGAAACCAGTGTACCAGCACTCATGCTGTGTTCCTGAGTGATTGAATTTATCTTCCTGGGTGTTAGGGGTATAGTAACAGTGAGCTGGGAATAAAGGGGGTAAGGATAGGCCAGGCCCAGGGAGCAGTGACCAGAGATTTTCTGCCAATACATATATTTTATCCCGGTCACTATTCTCACAGGAGACAAAGTCTGATCTTTAGCACTGACTAATTGACTCTGTTTTACTGTGGTTGTGTGTATGGAAAACCTTGCAAATTTCATGCCTTAAAGTTCCTCATACATGCTCCCCCCCCCATTCAGTGACCCTGAACTCTTACAAAGAACTCATTTCTTAATATGTTAATATAAATCATATTTTGTCCTTTTTTGCCCCTAATCCATACATAGCCTAATAACGTGTTGGTATTCAACAAATGCTTGCTAACCTCTTTATTACCGTGATTTGAAATAATATTGCTGTTACCAGTAATTGGGACAGAAAAGCACTGTGCTTCCCCGAATCCCCTTGGCCTGGCTCCTAATTCCAGTCCTGATCAACCCTTCTGTTGCAGTTCCTGCTGAGCTGAATAAGAGACACACATGCGGCTTTCACAGTTTAAAGAGAGAGCTACCAGGAAGAAAAACAGCTGAGCCAGCAGGAAGCAAACGCTGCAGGGGAGGTGTCAATACAACTATTTTTTTAATCCAATGTAGTAAATAAACACGTAGACTTGAATAAAGCCAGGTAGCTTTCTTTGAGGAGAAGCTTGCTTATGCTTCAAGCTTGGCCCAAGGTTTGCTCGATCCTTTTTTAGAATAGCATGTTGAAATTTTGGTCAGGTCAGACAAATAAATGTGAGAGGAAAAACAAAAAAAGACATGACCTCATTCTTAGGCTTGTTCTCATGAACAGAAGCATGAAATTTAAGAAACAGAAGACAAGGCAAATAGGAAGCACAAAAACCAAATCATTTAGCATTGTCCACCAAAATACAAATGGACACTATATCATGAATTTTACTATTCTGTAATTTCTTCTCTCTAGATTTCATTCAAACCCTCATCTTGGCCCTCAGCATCCTCAACTGTTCTCTCCACCTAACCTCCTGTCTCTTCTGTTTCATATAAGAGTGAAATACTTAAACTCTTGGGTTTGACAAAGCAGAAAGAAAAAGTACAATAATTAGGAGCATATGATGTGCCAGGAACTGTGTTATCCTTGATGTTATTTAATCATCAAAACACATCTGATATATCCAGTTTAGCAGAGGCTCACAAATTCCAATTTAGAATAAAGTTAGAGTAAATTCTGACCACCTAAGCATGGTCTGCCCCACTCTGCAGGATCTGACCCCATCTCCCTCACAGCCCCCATCTCTCTCACCCCTACCCCTCTCACCTTTACTCTTACGGTTCAGTCAAACTAGTCTTTGGGTTCCTTGATTAGGCCAACCTCAGTTCTATCCTGGAGATTTAGTACTGGCACTTTACAATGAGACTGGAATCCTCTTCCCCCAAATCAGGTTCCCTCTTCTCCTCCAGTTATCCATTCAAAAGGGTCACCTTCTCAGACTGATATCCCTGAATCCTCAGTTGAAAGGAATTCCCCCTGAACCCTTGGTTGGAGGAACAATTACTTTCTGGTTGCTACTTACAATAGTCAGAGTAACTCCCTATTGTAGCCGTGAAAGCATTACACTCGGATCCCACTTTAGGGGAGTGTAGTTGGCTGACCACCTCCAAATGCCCCATTTTTAGGTCCACCACAGTGTTTCCGTCTGAGGCTGCCCCGAGTCCATGACAGAGCAAGGTGGGGGTCCTAGAACCTGGCTGTTTCTGCCCAAGGCAGGACTTGTCTAATGAGCAGTATTTACTGGGGAGTAGGGAAAGGGAGCCCTGCAGGCCTGGGCAAGACTTTCTAAGAGTCACCCCATAGTCTGAGACTCTTCCTACTCAATTCTTCTCTCTCTCCTTCCCCAGGTGTCAGAGTTGCATCCCTTTTGAAAGTTTGCCCCATCTCTTCCTGTTCCCATCTCACCTTTATCCTTCACAGGCATTTCCCCCAATAAATCTCTTGTGCCTAATCCTGTTTTGGAGTTTGCTTTTCAGAAGACTTCAACTGGTGTATTCTCTCGTAAAACACTTTGTTTCTTTATCTTCAGGGCACTTACAACTATTTTTAATTGTATCATGTTTAATTGCTCCAGTTACCTACCTATTTAACATCTCTCTTCTACCACTGCCCCTAACCCAACATAGTAAATCTTATTTACCACTTCATTCTCAGTGCTAAGAGCATTATCTGGTTCATGACAGGTCTTTAATAGTTGAGTGAAAGAATCAATGGTTCAGAAGGTTAGATTTATACTCTAAATCCAGCTCCTCCTCTTTATTTGTTTACTATGGGCATTTATGTGCTAGTGACTGGAGATAAAACAGTAAACAAAAGAGATAAATTCTCTGCTCTTTTGAATTTATGTTCTAGTGAGAGAAGGCAGGCAGCAAACAAATCACAAAAATATGCATGTGATGTGATAAGTTATAAAGAAATGCCAGTGCATAGTCACGGAATGAAGAGTGACAGGTGGGTGGTTAAGCAATATATCTCCCTTTTAAGATGCCATTTAACTGAGACTGGACCGATGTATGAGCCAAGCAGATATCTAGAGGAAGAGTGTTCCAGGCAGGGTGAACAGAAGTACAAAAGTCCCATGACAAGTGTGTTTGGCAAGTTCAAAGAGTAGCCTGCAGGTTAGTGAGGCTGAATCACTGAAGGCAAGGAGAGTGGTAGGAAGTAATATTGACTGTAAAAGAGTGAGCCTGATAAACCAGCAAATCTTTGTCGTCATAAGAACTTGAGGTGGGATTTTTCTCTAAGTAAGGTGGAAAGTGAATGAATGGATAGTTCCATTACATGGAACGACCATTCTAAAAGGATGACAGTTTGCTGGGTAGAAAATAGGCGGGGATAAGGGGCAGAGACAGAGGGACAAGAAAGCAGGCTATTGTGGTATTTCATCCATCTCTGAAACTGAGATATATCAGTGGATGGTGATATGTGGCCAAATTCTGAATGTATCTGAAGGCAGAGTATCCAGGATTTCCTCAGGGGGCTGAGGGGAAGGGAGGAACCAGAGATGGTGCCAGCTTTGTGGCCTGAGCAAATGGAAGGGCAGAATTGCTGATCATTGTGTTTTCCTCCAGTCAAGCTGCTATGCAGGGACAGACACAGATAGGCTAGGAGTTGATTTAACCAAATTTGAGTTTTTTCTGTTGAATCCAATGGGGTGGTTTTCTGGGAGGTATCGGCAAAGCAATGATTATCCTGGTACAAGTTGCATAAGTTGCTTAAGGAGAGAAGTGATCACATGACAAGGCATAAGGGACAGGGAAAAGGCATATGGGCAATGGATGGGAGGTGGGTGGATTGAAGAGTTGATGGTGATGAGATTTCAAAGAGCATAAGATGGAAAAATCAGAGATAGAGATCAGAAAGTGGGACAGCCACGTTCCTTCCTTGGGGTGGCAACAATTTCCTTTTCTACCCCTGCCTAATATTTGGGAAGAAGAGTCATGGTTTAAAGGAAACAATAGCATATCCCAAACCTACCTCTCCGTCTACCATCCCATGTGTCCACCATTCTTCATGGTTAAACATTCTGGAAAATGTCCTCATTAATCTCTGCCTTCTCAGTATTTACCTCCTTCTTGATTTTACATGGTATGGCTTCCTCACTGCAGTACATCATAGTGCTTTGGTTTATTTGCCAACCATCTCCTGTTGAAATGATAGGCTCACAGGAACTCAGGATTATTGGGATCTTGCTGATGATCAGATTCAACATATTCACTTTTATAGGTAGGGATATTTCAAAGGATATTAGTTAAGGCACTTTCAAAGACAGATATGCAGTTGATAATAGAGCTTTGAATTGCTCCAAGATTATTTGATTACCTGCTTAGAGCTTCTTCTACCATAATACTATTTCTAATTCTCTTTTCTTTATTCTTATCCCTGGGAGTATTTTTGATGCATTTGAAATACTATATTACCTCCATCTCTATTTTTTTTTCTTAAACATCTCCCACCTTTACTTATGTACTGTTATATTCCTCATTGCCCTTGGCCTCATGGACAATGACTCACGATTTACCAGCTTCAGTAAGAAATTAAGCGTCCTAATTGGCATTATGTTCACATGTGCTCATAAATGAGTCTGTTGGCTGAAGTCACTGCCTGTTTTCTTTCATGTTTTTCCTCTTCTTTTCCAGTTCCTTTCTATCATGGCCACTGTCTGTGAAGCTAAGCAAGGGAGACTGAGCCTTGCCAGTGGTGCAGTGCCCATTGGCAGCATGTGAACATCCACACCCAGTGCTGTCTCTATATGCTTTCAGTTCATCAACGCGCTGGTGCCTGAGCGCTGGTATGTTCTATGCAGAGACGATGGCCTTACATTTTCTCTGCCCCATGGTGCTGTAACTTGCAAACCAAAGGGAGCTGCTTGTCTTTTAGAGTCTTTCAGTAATTATTCCATGAGCTCTCATATTTCAATATTTGCCCAGAATATCACATCTCTAATAAAAATGGTTTTGGTTTGGGGTTTTTCTATCTCTAACTGTAGACAGGTATGGATGCCATGCTAACCCTTCTATTCTGTGTGTGTAACCTGTCTCCAAACGAGACTCTCTTCTTAGCAGAATTCTCAATGTAAACAATGGAAATGTGTCCACATGTCACATCTGCTTCCAACTTAGCTAGACAAAGATACACACTGCCTTTTTATTGTCTCTTTTTGTCTCCTCTTACCCTGGTGCCGTGTGTGAGTGTGTGTGTGTGTGTGTGTGTGTGTGTGTGTGTGTGTGTGTATACATATCAGGTTGTCCTAACTCTCTCCTTTTTTGGTTCCTCCATATCCCCACACTAATCCATCCACACTCTAAGCCAACATATCTCACAGAAACTCCTTTCCCACTTTTGCTTGTGTATTGATGCCAGGATGAGTGGGAAAGGAAGGTAGAGGCCAGAAGGAGTTTCCGAATTTTAATCTCAGTTCTCACACTAATTCCATTTAACTTCTGAATGACACAGAATCTCAAGGCTGTAAGGGATTTCAAAAGCATCACTCTCTAGATCTTTCCCAATATATGATCATCCAGTCTAGATTTTTACATCTTGGTTGAGTATAAATGAGTTTCTGAGGTTCCCTATTTCCTTTTGGGGAAATTATCCACTTTTTTTTTTCCACTTCAAGGCACAATTTATTGGCTTTCTTCCAATAGTTCTTAAATGTCCCACCTTGAATCCAGACAGAAAATGTCTGTTGCCTCTGATTTATGATATTTCTTCAGTCATTCATAAAGAGCTATCATGCCATTTTGTATCTTCTCATTGCTGCATTAAATATCCCCAGTTTCTTGATTATTCCTTGTGACACAGTTTGAAGTTACTTTAAGACCTAGATGCTCTCAGCTGAATGTATCCCAATTTGTCTTTTAACATTGTCTCTAATTCTCTTAACATGTGATGATGAGTTGTTATTCAGCAGTAAAAAGAAGTATGAAGTATGAAACATGCTACAACATGGATGAACCTTGAAAATTTTATGCTAAGTGAAAGAAGGCAGTGACAAAAGACCACATATATGATTCCTTTTATATAAAATGTCCAGAACGGGTAAATCTGTATAGAGACAGAAAGTAGATTATTGGTTGCCCAGGACTAGGGGGTAGGAGGGACAGTGGAAAGATTGGGGAATAATGGCTTTAGGGCATGGGGTTTCTTTTGGGGGTCATGAAAATATTCTATTAGAATTGATTGTTGTGATGGCCACACAACTCTGCAAGTATACTAGAAGCCATTGAATTATATACTTTTAGTGGATAAAATAAATGCAATGTGAATTATATCTCAGTACAGTTGTTTAAAACATATGATGGCCAGAAGGTAAAACAGTACTCTGAAGTAGATTGCTTTAACCTCTGTATTTCAGTTTCACTCTCTATAAAATAAATGAGTTGATACTATCTGTCCCACCTGCTTGACGAGGTTGTTGAATCATGTTTTTCAATGTCATAATTATGTAAATTATTAATTTGAATTATTTTTATCACCTTATATCTGGACTACTCACAAAATCCTCTTTCTGGTAACACCATTTGTTTTGTTGGGTAAAATCCTTTATTTCCATCATATACTTTGCATTTAACGCTTTTAACTGGTTATTCCTCTTAAAGAAAACATACCCTGTTATGAAGTGAAAGTTTGTGTCCCTGCCCCTGCCATTCATATGTTGAAGCCCTCACTCCAGTATGATGGAATTTGGAGGTGGGGCCTTTGGTAGGTTATGGCAGGTGGAGGTTGGGGTGGGGGTGGAGGGGTGGGATTAATGTCCTTATAAGAAGAGTTAGAGAGATTAGAGCTCATTCTCTCTATAGGTGGGAGCAGCGTCCTCAACAGGAAACTAAATTGGCTGGTACTTTGATCCTGGACTTCCCAGCCTCCAGAGATGTGAGAAATAAATTCCTATTGTTAGTACACACTGGTGTGTGTTAAGATGCTTCAATCAAAAGACTCACAGACAATACAAAATGGTAATATGCAAACACTATGTTGAAAGCTCACTCTGTAAACTTTAATTTCAGAGTTTCTGATGAACATCAACATTTAGACTGCCAAGAAATACAAAGAGGGTAAAGGTGATTCATTATAATTCAAAGCTTGCTCCTTTTTTGCTGGTATCTTACGAAAGACCATAGGAGAAGTTGAGGCAGTTCTTAAAATGGCAGTTCTTGAGCCCAGTATGTTTGACTATTGCAGAACAGGAAAAGGCATGTCCAATTAGGAGGAAACTAGCAATCTTTCCCAGGCCCCAGGTCTTCCTTAGGAGACCCACTCTAAGGCTATCCTTCCTGTAGCATCAGCTCAGCCTTACCTTCTTGGAAAACTCAAGCCCAGTTTTTTTTACAAACTTTTTATTTTTATTTTTAGAAAGTAAGACTTAACAGATGGTTGCTCTTTGGTTTCTGTTAGAGCAATTTGCTAATATAACACATCAAAGAAGACGTTTTTCTTTGCTACCAACCCCATCTTATATAATCAACCAACATTTCCTGGGATATCTGTAAGGGAACGTGTAGTAGCGCAAGTGACAGAGACCGGATCTTAAACCTATGCTCATTGATGACATGCTGGGTGAGATGCCTCCAACGCCCACAGAAGCGATTTCCCCTAGACCAGGTAAAGCTGGAAGGATGGAGGATAGTGTGGATCAACTCCGTCTCATTTTATGGGTGAGGAAGCCAAAGCCTGCAATAAGGAATGACATGCCCAGTGGCTTCTGATTTACTAACATGGTCATGAATATTGGTGCAGAACTTGGCTTAGAAGCTTCTATGTCGCCCCAGAGGAGGTCAGTTACGGTGAGGAGTAGATTTGTTTGTGTGGGTGTGTTGGCTCTTATTTAAAAAAATATACTCTTTGATTCTTTGTCTCACATTTTCTCAGGTTTGAGGAAATCCTTCAAAATGTTTTCTGCTTGTGGAAAGGAACGTGAAAATGGATGGAAGGAGGGAGGAAAGAAGGAAAAAAAAAAAAGGAAGAAAGTTGACCTCCTGTCTTCCCCGGACTTTTCCGTTCCGCGCTTTACCTGCTCTGCTTTCTCCATGGCTCCATTTCCCGACCAGCTCGCTCTATCTCCCACCGCCATGAAGGCCGCTGACACGGGTTTGCATTTTGAAAACCCTCGCGCGCCCGCCCGAGCTGGGCATGCTCAAACGCCCAGGACTGGGTTTTTTTTCGGTTTCCAACTTTGGCAGCTCTCCCACCCGCACCCCAAGGGGCAGGTCCGCACACATCCCTGGGTGTAAGTAAACGGGAAGGAATTATCACACTCTCGAGGAGGAAGCCAGGTAGGGGAATTCCCCGAGAGGTTTGGGGTTCCGAGGGCGCTTCCCAGGGGCGCGCGCGCGGGTGGCCGGCCTTGGCGGGCTGTGAGGCGCCGGGGTCCGCGGCAGCGCAGGCGCGCGCGCCCGCCCGAGGGGGCGAGGTCCGAGGGCTCGTGCGCGGGCGCGCGCTCTGGGAGTGGTCGCGGGGCGGCGGGCGGCGGGCGGCGGGCGGCGGGCGGGGCGGGCAGGGGCGGGGACGCGGCGGCGCGCGGACGCCGAGCCGGGCTTCTGAGAGGCTGCAGCGCGGCCACCAGCAGGAGGCCGCTGGCAGCTGTTACCAGAGCCTAGGAACCTGGTCTTAGGGAGCGCCTAGAGAGGCGAGGAGTAGAGCCTGGCTGTAGTAAAGAGCTGCGCGGTGCTGCTCGCCCCTCGGCAGAGAGCGCTGCCCTCGCTCAGTTTCGGAAGCAGGTAGGGGTGCCGTGGCCGGCGTCGGGAGGAATTCGAACGGCTGCATCCAGAAAGAAAGAATTCACCTGTGTTTCGAGGCAGCGCGCCGGACTTGGAGGGAGCGGCAGCCAGCTTTTGCTCCTGGCACAATGGGCTGTACGCTGAGCGCCGAGGACAAGGCGGCGGTGGAGCGGAGTAAGATGATCGACCGGAACCTCCGCGAGGATGGCGAGAAGGCGGCCCGCGAGGTCAAGCTGCTGCTGCTCGGTAAGGGCGGCCGGGCCGGGTTGGGCGCCTGGTGGGCCTGGAACCCGGGGGTCGGGCGGCGGAGCCGGGCGCGGCTGTGCTGGGCTCTTTGGCGTTGGGAAGCCCGGAGGGGACGTGCCAGAGCGGCGGAGGGCGCGTCGTGTAGCGTCCGAGGATGGTTTCGGAGCGCGAGCTTGGGCGGCGCAGAGCTGAGGCGGGGGCCCCTCTCCTCGGTCCCCTTCTCTTTGCTCCCTTGGCCGCGGAGAACTCGCCAGCGGCGCGGCAGGACTTCACTCGCTTGTCTGGTGTGAATTTCACCAGGAGCTCAGGAGCGGTTCACAAGGAAGCCCCCTTCTTTTAAGTTAGCTCAGCTTTATGAAAATGAAAGGGCATTGGCGAAAAAGAAATAAGAGCACCCCCCGCGCTAAAACCCTGCGTACAAGGCATCGTATCGCGGTTGTGGTTTCCTCGAGGATGTCAAGAGTGCCACGTTTTGTGAAATCAATGCACCTTTTGTGAGGCCTCCTTAGGGTTGAATTATGTCTTTCTGGTGAACTTCCTATGGCGACTCAGTAAGTGTTAAAGGAGCACTGATTACATTTACCTTGCGTAGGGGAAAATAGGCGATGCTGGATGCTGGATTTTTTTTTAATGCTGTGGGGACGTGGGAACCAGCAAAGTTGGGTAACACTGGCTTCAGTAAAACCGATGTGAAAGGTGTGAGTGGGTCACACGGGACAACAGGATTCTCCTCTGCTGCCAGGGCTTCTGATGAATGAGATTTGCCAGGTCGACGCAAGGCTTTTATTTGTTCTTAGTATTGTTATGGTGGTGAAACTCTCTGCGGAGGTCTTTTCCAGTTGTTTGAAGGAAGGGAACGTGAAAAGAGTAATCCAGGATTTTGATTGAGGGATACATTTGGAAAATATTCACAGTTTAAGATTTGTTGATGTATGAGTTAGGGTTTTCTTTTGTTTGCCCACCCCCCCCTCCCGCCCCGCAAACACACCATACCACCCTACTTATAGGTAGTAAAGTAGGTGAAAGATTTCTCAGAATCTTTATTTGCACTCCCAGCAACTGCTTTTATTTTTGTAACAGTTATATTTAAACAAATACTTGCACAAGCCTATTTTCAGTAAGCTTTTGTTTCATTGGTTTAATGACTGCAGGAAAAATGATGGGTTTTTTTCTCCATTACTAGTAGGCTTAGAAGCTGCAAACTTGGCATGACTAAAAGTAATAATGATCTGAGTCATTCTACAAGGAAACTGTGAAATAACTTTGCATTTTAAAGACCTGGTGGTTTTTCCGCACCTCCCCCTACCCAGGGTAAATCTTCCTCAGTTCATACTGTTTACCTAAGTTTTTACATTAATAAGAAATACAGTCTTTTGAGGAAGTCAATATATTTTTAGTATCTTGAACACAGAAGGGATATACCTTGATATGGAAACTTATAGGTGCTCCTCTTTCAAATGGAATGTGCTTGAGACAAAAATGGAAAAAGGATTGAAAAGTTCTCTTGCAGCAGTTTGTGTGCTCCTCCTCTGACGTATTATTTCCGTGTATTGTGTGACGCTCAGCTTGAGCCAGCCATCCACCATGTTTGTATGAGCATTGAAAAATGAGTCCTCTGGTATCGTTCTATGCTTTAAATAGATGTCTATTAGAAATGGACAAGGATGAGGGTCCAAGGAGTTGGTGTTTGCTTATATTCAGCAGAGATCAGTATTTCTCAAACTTAGCACTATTGGCATTTTGGATGGAATATCTCTTTGTTGTGCGAGCTGTGTTGTGCCTTATAGGAAGTTTAGCAGAATCTTTGGCCTCCAACTAATGTCTCGGGTACTCCTAAACATGCCCTAGGGGCAAGTTTAATCTCAGTTGAGAGAAGCTCTTCTAGACTGAAAACTATATATGGAATATGTAGGGTAGAACCTGAATTTGGATCTCCACCATGAACTGTAGTGAGAGCTCTGAAGAGAGGTGTAGCAGAGTTACGATTTTCAGAAGAAATTAAGTTTTGTTTCTCCATACCAATAACATTAGAAAGCTTTCAAAATGACTTAAAATCTTTAGGTAGCTAAATTTTTTCAGCTCTCTTTTCTAGCTTTAGTCTTGTGCTGATCCCACACCTTTTCTCTGTAGAAATCCCATCATAGCATCATATTATTGGCACAGCATTCCTCCTCGTCTGTCTTACTCCCATCTTACCCTCTACCCTTTTGCCCAGAGTTCCAACATTCTAGTTTCTTGGCTTATTCTTGGAATGTTTGAAAAAATATTTCTTTTTCCTAGTTTGACTTTAGCAGTGAAGTGTTGACCTTTGGTTCTTTTGGGGTTTTTTTTTTTTTTTAATTCTTAGTGTGTAAAGAGCTCAATTAAATCATTCCATGTAAAATGCAGCCACTGAATCATCTAGAAGTATAAAATGTTGTCTAGGTAACCTATAACCAATGTCAATTCCATTTACATCAGGTTTTCTTTCTCTTTAATTATTTTTTTTCTCACCAAATGATTATTTTTTTATTTAAGGCATAAAGCACCTAAGGTACCTTTAAGATGGTGTAGTAAATAGTCCATTATATTTCATTTTTTACTAAGGCATGAGTTATCATTTTAGACATTGTGGTTGAGAGATTCCGGTATAAGACACACATCAGTAAAATGTTTTTGGTACTGGATGTCTATGTTATGGGAAAAAAATGTATATATTTTAAACTCAGAAGTATTTCACTATCATTATTAGGAGTAGTGAATTAGGCCTTACAAAACAGAGGACCTTGTCTAAATGACCTAAAGAAAATTAGATCAGGGTTTAAGTGGTTCAACCTTTTAGATTTAGCTTTCAGGCTTTGGTACTAGAGTACTAATCCTAAAGAAAGAAACTTATTTTAATAATGAAAGTTTTCTTTCCATTATATGTGACTGTTTCAAGGGAGAATGTTATTGTTGTATCTTTGAGGATGTTACAACTTACCATTTTTTTAACGGTATATATTAGACCTGTTTCAGTGAGACTATATTGTACATATGGGTACTTATTACATATTTTATGATAATTTTCAGTGATATATGAGGATAGAGACTATGCCAGTAAAATTTTTACGAATTGTTTTTGAATTATTTGATTCTGAAACTTTGAGCTGTTATTCTCTCTCACTCCACCCATTATCCTTCCCTCCACTGGAGTCATCGCCACAAACAAACAAATACAAATCCACACCTTTTATCTCCTTTTTTAGCTTCTTAAAATGAGGTGAGAAACTGGATCTCTTCTACTTGGTGAATATTTTTCCATTCCTGCCACCCACGAGCTATTTGAGAAACTATACCGTTCATTGCTTTGCTTTCTTTAAACTTTTCCCGTGACTCCTCTAGTTGAGAAATTATGGCATTGCAGAACTTTTGATTTTGCATTGCTTTAGCTATTTCCTTAGAGTTGGCTCAGGATCTTAGATGTCAGAAAGTTCCTTGAGTGAGTGAGTGGATCTGGTATTTCAACAGAGGTTGTGAGTTTCTCTCTCCCTCACCTGCTTTGTATTAGCAGTTACTATAATAGGAGCCACAGGTGGTGTTGATGTATGTTTTGAAAGTGCTAATGTTTCTGTATCTTCTCTTTTTCATTCTCATTTTTTATAGTTCAGGTTCTGCTCTGCCTCTGGCAGCCCAGTTGCGGTAGACTTCCCTGCCTTTGCTCTTATTCACCTCTAGCCTGAAGTAGGTATCACGCTAACTCCTTGTCCAGAAAACCATTCTTGACTTCTCCTTTGCCTGTAGAATAAAAGCGTTCTTGTAGACCTGGCTTCCCTCTGTTCTTGCGCTCTTTTCCTTAGGGCACCATTCTTCTCCAAATAGGAATGCTTGGCATATGGTGGAGCATATTTGCACTCTGGCTTCCAGCGTGATTTCGCTTTATGCCCTGTCCGCTTCCCAAAATATTGTGAGACTTCAGGAACAGGATCTTTGTAAGTCGTCCTGACAACCCTTTTATTTTGTCAAGTCCATATTTAGTTCTTAATTATGTTGATATCTTGTGTAGGACTAGGATTCACCTAGAATATAAACCTTATACTTTGTCATTTTCAGTATTGATGGGAATGTAAACAGAAAGGAAACAGTAAAAGTAAATGACAACCGAATAAGTGCATGGAATCTAAAAGCAGGTTGATTGGTTTAATAATTTATTTTTAATAAGAACTTTTCGAAGTCATTATATTTATTTGATACATTAGGTAAATTCAAGAAAATAACAATGGATATCTGAGGAGGGTCTTTTATGTTGTTATAGTGTAGTATTATTCCTTAAAATAATTTTTTTTTATTAAGTCTAGATGTCATTTTTTTACTCTTTATTTTTGGACTCTTAGCTATAAAGAACATGAAATTAATTTATCAATGATAGTAAATCAGTTCAGTTCAGTCACTCAGTCCTGTCTGACTCTGCGACCCCATGGAATGCAGCATTCCAGGCCTCCCTGTCCATCACCAACTCCCGGAGCCTCCTCAAACTAATGTCCATTGAGTCAGCAATACCATCCAACCATCTCATCCTCTGTCGTCCGCTTCTCCTTCCGCCCTCAATCTTTCTCAGCATCAGGGTCTTTTCAGATGAGTCAGTTCTTTGCATCAGGTGGCCAAAGTATTAGAGCTTCAGCATCAGTCCTTGCAATGAATATTCAGGACTGATTTCATTTAGCATTGACTGGTTGGATCTCCATGCAGTCCAAGGGACTCTCAAGAGTCTTCTCCAACACCACAGTTCAGAAGCATCAGTTCTTTGGTGCTCAGCTTTCTTTATAGTCCAGCTCTCAAATCCATAGGTGACTACTGGAAAAACCATAGCTTTGACTAGACGGACCTTTGTTGGCAAAGTAATGTCTCTGCTTTTTAATATGCTGTCCAAGTTGGTCATAGCTTTGCTTCCAAGGAGCAAGCATCTTTTAATTTCATGGCTGCAGTCACCATCTGCAATGATTTTGGAGCCCCCCAAAAATAAAGTCTGTCACTGTTTCCACTGTTTCCCCATCCATTTGCCATGAAGTGATTGGACCAGATGCCATGATCTTAATTTTCTGAATGTTGAGTTTTAAGCCAACTATTTCACTCTCCTCTTTCACTTTTCATCATGAGGCTGTTTAGTTCTTCTTCACTTTCTGCCATAAGGGTGGTGTCATCTACATATCTGACGTTATTGATATTTCTCCCAGCAGACTTGATTCCAGCTTGTGCTTCATCCAGCCTGGCATTTCACATGGTGTACTCTGCATATAAGTTAAATAAGCAGGGTGACAATGTACAGCCTTGACACACTCCTCTCCCTGTTTGGAACCAGTCTGTTGTTCCATGTCCAGTTCTAACTGTTGCTTCTTGACCTGCATACAGATTTCTCAGGAGGCAGGTCATGTCGTCTGGTATTCCCATCTCTTGAAGAATTTTTCAGTTTGTTGTGATCCACACAGACAAAGGCTTTGGCATAGTCAATAAAGCAGAAGTAAATGTTTTTCTGGATCTCTCTTGCTTTTTCGATGATCCAACGGATGTTAGCAGTTTGATCTCTGGTTCCTCTACCTTTTCTAAATCCAGCTTGAACGTCTGGACATTCACAGTTCACATACTGTTGAAGCCTAGCTTGAAGAGTTTTGAGGATTAGTTTGCTAGAATGTGAGATGAGTGCAATTGTGCAGTAGTTTGAACATTCTTTGGCATTGCCTTTCTCTGAGACTGGAATGAAAACTGACCTTTTCCAGTCCTGTGGCCACTGCTGAGTTTTCTAAATTTGCTGGCATATTGAGCACAGCACTTTCACAGCATCATCTTTTAGGATTTGAAATAGCTCAACTGGAATTCCATCACCTCCACTAGCTTTGTTCATAGTGATACTTCCTAAGGCCCGCTTTGCATTCTAGGATGTCTGGCTCTAGGTAAGTGATCACACCATTGTGATTGTCTGGGTCATGAAGATCTTTTTTGTACAATTCTTCTGTGTATTTTTACCACCTCTTCTTAATATCTTCTGCTTCTGTTAGGTCCATACCATCTCTGTCCTTTATTGTGCCATCTTTGCATGAAAAGTTCCCTTGGTATCTCTAATTTTCTTGAAGAGATCTCTATAGTCTTTCCCATTCTATTGGTTTTCTCTATTTCTTTGCATTGATCGCTGAGGAAGGCTTTCTTATCTCTCCTTGCTATTCTTTGGAACTCTGCATTCAAATATGATACCTATATTATAGAATGTGGTGGAAGATGTTATTTAAACCTTGAAAAGAGCGCTATGATTTTTAAGGCAACAATTGATTGTCCCACCACAATCTTAATTTGTATTTTGTTATGCACTTCTCTCTACCTTGGAAAATTCAGTATACCACAGATTTACATGGGAGGACCTGATGTATTTGTCATATTTCTAAGTCATGTATTTTTTGGTCACATGTTCTGGCTTGTAGTGACCCAATGTCTGACATCCTAGAGTGTGACACTGGTGAAACTGGATCCCAGATGGCATTTGACTTGAATAAGCTAAAGTCAACTGTGCCTGATTTTGTAATGCTTAGGCTGCATTCTGTTATAGTTTGTTAAATACTAATTAAAAACTTTAATAGAAGTGGGGCTAAAAATCCTAACAGAAATGGGACAAAAATAATTTTAAAATGAACATTCATTACCATAAACTTAGTGGCTTAAAACAATGCACAGTTTATTACCTTTACATTTCTGTAGGTCAGACCTTATACCAAACTCAAATCAAGATGTTGTTAGGGCTGCTTTTCTTTTGGAGGTTGTAGAAGAGAATCCAGCCTCTGTCTAGAGACCACCTGCTTTCACTGGCTCATGGCCTCTTCTTCATCTTCAAAGCCAGCAGTGGCTAGTGGAGTCTTTCTCATGTAGCATCACTCTCTTGTCTCCATCCTTCACCTATAAATAAGGACTTTGTGATCACTTTGGGCCCACCCAAATAATCCAGGATAACAGACTTATCTCAAGCTGAGACTTGAACCACATCTGCAAAGTTCCTTGCTTTGGAGGATAACATGCTCATAGATTTCAGGGACTGGGGGCATGCACATCTTTGGGGACTGTTATTCTATCTACTCTAATCTGCCCTCTGGCTCCCAAAGATTCATGTCCATCCCACGTGCAAAAAGCAGTTGTTGTTGCTATTCAGTCACCAAGTCGTGTCCGACTCTGCATCCTCATGAACTGCAACACATCAGGCTTTGGTGTCCTCCATTGTCTCCCGGAGTTTGGTCAAACTCATGTCCACTGAGGCGGTGATGCCATCCAACCATCTTATCCTTTGTCGCCCCCTTCTCCTCTTGCCCTCAATCTTTTCCAGCATGAAGGAAGGTCTTTTCCAATGAGTTGGCTCTTCGCATCAGGTGACCAAAGTATTGGAGCTTCAGCTTCAGCATCAGTCCTTCCAGTGAATATTCAGGTTTGATTTCCTTTAGGATTGACTGGTTTGATCTCCTTAAAGTCTCAGCCCCTTACAGCATCAACTCAAAACCCAAAATCTCATCCAGATCTCAGAATCTACTTCTGGTATGGGTGAGAATCTTCATATAATTCATACTGGAACCAGATTTCTTTTTATCTGTGAATCTGTGAAACTAGACAACACATTATCTGCTCCCAGAATATAGTAAGAATGCACAGCTTATAAAACAGGCATCAGTCAGTTCAGTCACTCAGTCGTGTCCTACTCTTTGCAACCCCATCAACTACAGCATGGAAGGCTTCCCTGTCCATCACCAACTCCCAGAGCTTGCTCAAACTCATGTCCATCGAGTAGGTGATGCCATCCAACAATCTCATCCTCTGTCATCCCTTTCTCCTCCTGCCCTCAATCTTTCCCAGCCTCAGGGTCTTTTCCAGTGAGTCAGTTCTTCGCATCAGGTGGCCAAAGTATTGGAGCTTCAGCTTCAACATCAGTCCTTTCAGTGAATATTCAGGACTGATCTCCTTTAGGATTGACTGGTTTGATCTCTCTGCAGTCCAAGGGACTCTCAAGAGTCTTCTCCAACACCACAGTTCAGAAGTATCAGGATACCAGTAATAGTCATTCTCATTCAAAAAGGGATAAAGTGGAAAGTAAAAGGACTGCGTATTCGGTCCCATACACTTTGCAAAGGCCTACGAACACTCTTGGTGACTCTGCTTCTCTTTGTGGCCTCTGGACTCCACCCTTCAATTTTCGTCCTTTCTTTTCAAGGAAAGGTAGCACCGTTTTATCAGCCTGTTTCTTGTCTGTATGATGGTGATCTGACAGCATTCTTTCATTTTGTACTCTTTTCCTCTCCCATTTTCCTATAACCAGTAAGAGAAACACAGGTTGCACCTTCAACACTTTGCTTGCCAATCTCCTTGTCTAAATATCCAAGTTTATAGTTCACAAGTTCTGCTTTCCACATAACTGCAGGACATAATTCACTTATGCTTTGCCATGAAATAACAAGGCTTCCCTTTCCTCTAGTTTCTCATAATACGTTCTTCCTTTCCATCCACATTCTTAGCAGCAGCACATGTTAAGTACACCTATTTATTGACAGTCTGTTCGTGATGGTATTTAGTTTTCTTTACCATCTTCATCACTTTCTTCTGAGTCTCACCAGGGGAGCCATTAATATCTGTATTTTTAGAAGCATGTCCAGGCAAATCTTGCCTTTTTCTGTCCTGCTCCTCAAAATTCTTTCAGTTCCTACCCATTGCTTAATTCTAAAGCCATTTCCACATTTTTAGTATTTGTTGTAGCAACGCTCTACTTCCAGATATCCTCACTGATAATCTCATGTTTAACTTTAGGGATGCATAATGTTGGTAATTTTATGTCCTTTGGTCCCTTGTAAGTTACTTAACTGTTAGGGTAACAGCGAAACCACCAGTTTCTGGTGCTTCATATTGAGCTTATGGTATTTCACTTGAGACATAGTGTGAATGAGGAAGACTTTTCCTTTGCCTCCTCTTCAGTGAAGTTTTTCCGGACCATTCAGTCTAAGTTAGTCTTCTTTCCTCTCCCTTCCAAGTTGCACCATTTTGAAATCATCTTGTCCTTTCACTTTTCTGTTTGTTGCATCTCTACACGCGGATTGGTTTCATCAGAGCACGAACCCTGTACGACTTATCACCTAATGAGGTGACACATACTAGTCTTTTCATAAGTGTTAATTAAATGAGTAACTAGTTAAATGATTCATTTTGAGTAATAGTCTTTTAAAGGGAAAAAGTCAACATATTATCCTTGTGCTTTGGGTAAATTAGTAAATTTTGGCCCATTGTGTCCCTGTTTATGTTTAAAGCCTTGCTAGTTAAGAGTAACTAGAGCCTACTATGTTATTGCTAACAGAGTTCTAAAAAATAAAGTAGAGGACCAAATTCTTGTTATATGATCAGAAAAATATTTTGACTCTTGGTAAGTGGTGGAGTGAAATGTGATTTTTTATTTGTATATTCTGAATACTTTTTTTTAACTTTTTATTTTATATTGGAGTATAACCAATTTACAATGTTGTGATAGTTTTAGGTGGACAGCATAGGGACTCAGCCATACATATACATATACCCATTCTCCCCCAAAGTCCCCTCACATCCAGGCTGCCATATAACATTGAGCAGAGTTCCCTGTGCTGTACAGTAGGTCCTTGTTATGAACACGTTGTTTTTAACAGGATTGCTACATTGCTACTTCACATACTATTTGAATGCTTTGTTTTGAATGCTTTCTTGAAATGCATACAGTAACGCAACAAGACATTAAATATACTCTCACAACCATATCTGTCCTACAGGATGATGCAACTGTGGGTAACTTTGGCTTGCAGGAGCCAGCAGGGGTGCTCAGAAGCTCACCAGTGTGTTCTTTATGTCTTGCTGGTCTTCATCTGGTGAGAATTGCCATTGGTTGCATTTGTTAAGTGTGGTTCATATTTTTGGTATTTTTCCTTAGGTTTGCTAAATCCTTGGGAGAATTTACAGTCTACTTAGGGAAAGAAAATGTACATATAAAGATAACGCCTCACAGTGGAAAATGGAGGAGAAGTGGTAGAAGAGACAGCGGGGGAGGAGGGGACTGCTTTGTTGATCTTGTGAGATGAGGGTGGGTGTGCCACGCACCTCAGAAATGAAGTGGTTACAGATCTGCCCATTGCTTCATGTAGTTCTGAGGGACTTTGGATTCTGTCAGCTGTAAGCTTTGTATTGTACCTAAACCTACAATCTAGAAGAGACTTTGCCATCTGTAGTTTACTATTCTTACTTTTTCCATGTATAAGGACTTCTATTCCTCCAGAGGTTTGTTGTTGTTCTGTAGGAAGACTATCCACTTGTGAAAGGTGGTTGACCCAGAACTTGGGCAGTAAAATGTTTTCCTGAAGACCTTGGGCAAGTTATCCAGTTATGTAAGCCTCAGTTTTCTATAAATTCCAGACGATAAGTAGGGCTGGGAGACAAAGTAAGGTAATGTATCTACAGTACTTAGAGCAGTTGTTCATGGCACACGCATCTTAATCAGTATTGATATAAGCTGTTATTGTAAATACTTCAGAGACTTCTTGAAATCAGCCCTCCCTCCCTGCCTCCTTGCAGTTTGATCCATTTATGGTCACAAATATTAAATCCTTTTGTTGGCTCTTCTTAGCAAAGGGTGTGTACATAGCTGAAGAAGTATAAAATCCGTCGTAATTACTAGTTTCCGATCCCACCTCAGCTTCCTTCTGGGACTTGGATTTCTGTTAACAGACTCCCCACTGGGAATAGACCAGCTAAATACCTGTGCTAGGCTAAGAATTCTGTAGAGAGTGAATTTTGAGTAAATAGAAAACTTTACAAATGATTTAGAGGTGATTTTCTTTCCATTTTATTACCCATTTGTAGAATAAATGCAGCAATTTCCTGCAAACTTTCCTTTTATCTTTCTTAAAAATAAAACATAGCTGTTAATATAAATTATGAAACATAATTTGAGTTGATTCAAATGAATATGCCATTTATCACAGAAGTTTATGATTATTTCCCACAAATTTGAGAACTTTTCTGAAACTTCCTGTATTGCTAACTCAAATAGAGTCCCAATAAAACTCCAGAATTAAAATGAATTTACTTTTAAGAGAGAAGCAGCATCTCTTGAAAAGTGGTCATAACCTTGAAATAAAAACAATGAAGCATTGAATTTGTTACAGTACTTACGCATTTTAATAATTTTTCAAAGGAGTCCCTTAAGACTTAATGTTGAATTACCTGGACTTGTTCTGTTTACCATGCCTATTTAACCTATTTCAGGTTTCTATCAGATTTTTTTTTATCCTGGTAATATACCTATCTAATCTACAGTATATTTTTTCTTGTTTGGGCACATGCCTTTTATTTATTTAAGGAGCATGGAACCTGTAAGTAAACCACACTTAAGACCAATGTAATGTAGTAGGAGAAGAAAACTGCCTTCTGATTAGTAGTGTTGAAGTTAATCTTTTGAAGAATGACATATTTCTATGCAATTTAAAAATTTGATCCACCGAGTTTTTACGAACTGAGCACATCAGTGTCCCTAACAACCAGATCAAGGCATACCTGCCAGAGATGTGTTGTGACAGTACAAAGTGGTGATGCTGGTCAGTGGAGTTGCTGGAAATGATGAGATGGTGCTCCCCCAACTCAAGGCCAGTGCTCTGCACTGGCTTCAACTCCTTCATCCTCTCTTGGCATACAGGACGTTCCCATCCTCTCTGATTCTGTCATCTTCACACTTCCTTAAAGTCTCCTGTGTCCTGTTCCATAAATATTCTCAAGTCATGCCTGGCATTAAAAGTAATAAAATCCAGGCAAAAATTAAAAGTAATAAAATCATACACTCCTTTAATAATGTTTCACCCCATATTTTGTCATCTAAACTTTTCAAAATACTAGGCTATATTCCCATCATTTTCACTTTTAATTCAGTATTTAAGCTGCTTTATGTTTTAAAATTGTGGACTTTTCTAGTGATACAGAATTATTGGAAACTGTACAAACGCTCATGGAATGCACACCAGTATCTTTTCTAAAGAGATAATGTCTTGTGACTTTGCTCCGTTCACTGAAGTTTCTTTGATTAGTTTGGGCTTCTCATTCTAACTTCCACATCTCTTAACCTCTCTCCTGTTTTTTGGTTTGTTTTTTTTGCCATCCTTTTTTGTGTGCTACTTAGATAATCTTCTACTTTACTTTCTCAATTCAGTAATAAATTAATGTGCCTTTTAACGTGGTTTTTTTACTTCTAGTGGTGACAATTTTATTTCTGGAAACTGTTTCTAATCTTTTTTAAAATAGTTTATTACTATATTTTTTGTCTTTTAAAAAGTCACTTTTATTAATACTAACTTCATAGTCTCTTTGCAGCTACTTGTAGTGTCTTGACTGTATCTCATGGTAAATAGATTGTACTCTGTTGTAATTATTTTTGTGAGCATATATTAACCAGTACATGGCCTGTGTGAATCCTGGGCACCCTGTATTGGCTGCAGTTTTCCTCTCAGTTTTTCGACCTGAGGGCAGAGGACAGGTTTATTTTTCATTTACCTAACACGGTGTTCCAAAACTGGAGGCGTCATCTCTCCTCCACTCACTAAACCACTTTCTTCTTCCTGTTTCCTTCTTCTTAGTTCCTGTCACCACCAGTCTTTCACTTTTTATTTGTTCTCATACCTAATTAGTCAAAATCACCGTTGACTTTATTTTCTAAGTACTTATTTTCCTGCCTTACTTTTTTTTTTTTTTACCATCCAGCAACCTTGAATTTGAACATTTATGGTTCCTGTCATTCCTGTGCTCTTTTTTTTTTTTTTTTTTGCTTCCCTCTACCCTTTGCTTATGTGGTCTCTTCTTAGGTTGAGAGGTGTGTGTGTGTGTGTGTGTATGCGTGTGTGTGTGCATGCCCATGTGTGTGAGCCCAGTGGGGAGGGTCTTCTGGGGATCCTCATTCACTTCCATTGTGCCCGTGACCCTGACAGCTTGTTTCCTGTCTACCAGCACCCACTGCTGAAGTGGGGGTATCCGTGCTGGTCCATTATGTCTCATGGTAATCACAGCCAGGACCATCTGTCTCACTGCCATGGCTATCCTCTGTCTCTAGTGGTGCTGTGGGCCTCCTGGTCTCCCCCTTTCCAGACAGCCCTTTGCTGCGGAGCCAAAATGTGGTAGCCAAGCTGTGAGCCCCCTGAGAGCTCTGCCTTCTCTAGTCACCTCAAGCATGTGGAAGGTTCTGTGTGGCATCGATGCTGTGGTGATGCCAAGGTGCTGGAGGGAGACGAACTTGCGTGTTCTCTGTAGAATCACACCACCAGGCTGCCTGGATGTGTTGCTGCCTTAGGCGACTGACTTTCTTCTTCCAGGATCCCAAATAGGCCCCTCTGCCTTTAGCAGTCTCTTCTGTGACATCCCATTCACACCTGAAACGTGGGCTCAAAGAGAAGATCAGCATAGAGATGATTCCGTACCTCCTTTGTCCCCATGTGCCTTTTGCAGTTGTTCCCAGACCACTGAGTGCCTTGGGCTGCCAGGGTTGCGGTCTCTGCCATGTGATAACCTGGAAAGTACGCCATGTGTATTCACCCATTTCTGTCTTGATGACACTAATGAACCCTTTTCTGCCTCTTTCCCATTATTCATGTAAATGTGAAAGAGAAAAAAACCGCGAAAAATTTTAAAATATTTCTCACATTACATTCTCTATTGTCCTTTACATTCCTGCTCTGAAGTTGGTTTTTTTCCACTACTGTCCTAATTGTGAGTTCTTGCTGCTCCATATGTGCTCACCTTTATTTTCCTAAAGCAGTTCTTTTTAAACACAAAAAGATAAGTTGGAATCTTTTAAAACACAGGTTCTAATTCAGTAGGTCTGGGATGGGATCTGAGTTTCTGCATTTCTCACAAGCTCAGAGGGGATCCCTTGGCTGCTGATCCACAGTCCAGGCCATAGTTGGAGAAGCAAATTCCTGAGTAGGTGATCCTCCTGGATTGTTTCCATTTATCCATTTGTACACATTTTGCAAGACTTATCCTGTCTTTGCCACATTCTTGAAGCCTCCCATAACCTTCTCTATGAAGTATTTAAAACAGCACTTTGCTCAAAGTAAGCACTCATTATGTTTTATGCATTCACATATATGTACATGCATGTATAATGCTTGTTGTTTCATTGCTAAGTTATGTCTGACTCTTTTGCAACCCCATGGACTGTAGCCCACTAGGCTCCTCTATCCATGGGATTTCTCAGGCACGAACACTGGACTGGGTTGTTGTTTCTTTCTTCAGGGAATCTTTCCGACCTAGGGATCGAACCCACATCTCTTGTATCTCCTGCATTGGCAGGTGAATTCTTTATCTATGAGCCACTAAGGAAGTCCTGTATAATTCTTACCACTTACCATTTTATTGTCAACTTTTAATGTTAATCTGGAATCTTGTTTTAGTAGTGCATTTTGAAAAAAACTACTTGGTACTATCTTGCATGGAAGCATGCACTTCCTGGAAAGTGATCAAAAACTATAATTAGTGATAATGAATCTTCTGTGTGTTTAGCAAGAATTTTTACAGTGGATTTCTTCTTTTGATGATATAATTGTTCAGGTCAGGTTGAATGTGACCTTATAATTTTTTATGAACATTTTCATCTGGTAAAGTTCATGATGAAATTCCTTTGTTAGAAGTAAATAAAAGATGGTTATAAAGTCTGAGGAAGTTCATAGCCAGGCCACTTTTATAACCCCAGCTTTCCTAATCTGTATGCACATACAACACATTTTCCCCTGCTCTTAAAGGGAGTTCTGGTCTTAGAAAACTTATCTGTCACATTAATGTTTACTGACATGCACTTACAAAATGTGATTAAATATAGCATAAATGTTCAATGACTTCTGTTTTCATTATAGTATCATTAGCTGGCTGGGCTTACTTTAAGTTACCTATGACATCTGGTTCTTATGAAACATATGTAAATTCATTCAACAAATATTTATAGAATGCCAACACTATGGCCTGCATTTAGGTATCTGGGAATGGAAAAATCTTTGGGAAGCTGGTATTAATTAAAGTAGAGAAAACATTCTTTAAGCATTTTACCATTAGATAAGAACAATATGATTATTTTTGGCTTGTTGTAAGTTTAAGTCCTAAAAACTGGGTTCTGGGTTTCTTCCACTCTGACATTTGTCTTACTCTTTGTAGTAGATCATTTTAACTTTGCTTTGGATGATTGCATTTTATACGTCAAGTTGAATTTTACTGCTTTTTGCCAAAAGCTGTTCAAAAACTTTCAGAGCAGAAAATATGTAATGAGCTCCACAGTAACTTATACTGTGCACATGGTATTTCAGAACTAATTTCCAGAAAAGTTGTCAGTCTACAAATGTAGCCCATTGTAGTTCTAGCAGTCACATCCAAAGTAACTGAAGCTCTAATCTAAGAAGTAAGCAGTATATAAAGAATGATTCTGAAAAATATGAAACTCTTAACAGACTCTTCATAGTGGCTAGCTTTTGACAGTCAGTCAGCAGGACTTAAGCTTTGTGATTCATAGACTTCTGTCGAGTTTGAATTATGTTTGGGTGTGTGTGGATGTCTTTGTTCATTAGTGGACAGATGTTATTTTAAAAAACAAAAATGTTAGAAAATTCAAACATCAGAATGAGTCTGTCAGGTATGCAATTTATTTTTTCTGAATGTACATAACCGTGAGGAATTTCTAGAATGGGTTCCTATACATGGGGGAATAAGTTGAGAGTTGAACTTTATTATTTTAAGAATCATAGTATTCTAAAAAAATAATTTAGCATAATAATTTTGTCTGGATTCTGAAAGTTAAGATTGTGTGTGTATGTTAGTCACTCAGTCATGTCCAACTCTTTGTGACCCTGTCGACTGTAGTCCACCAGACTCCTCTATCCATGGAATTCTCCAGGCAAGAATACTGGAGTGGATTGCCATTTCCTTTTCAAGGGAATCTTCCCGACCCAGGATTTGAAAACAGGTCTCCCGCATTGCAGGCAGACTCTTTACCGGCTGAGCCACCAGGGAAGACATCTAAGTTAAGAAAATCTAAGTTAAGATTAGGTGTTTAGATTTTATGATATTTCTAACTATTAAATATTATTTGGGTAAGTTTGCAATCAAGATAATCAGCTTATTTGATAGAATATTTCAAGTGCAGATATAAGGGTGTAATTATTTGTCATGTGTTTCCCATATAGTATGATTGAAGAGAATTTGGTTTTTAATTGTGTATAGGTATCATTTACATTTGTTGTGATTTCAAGCTTTTAGTTTACTATAATTAAGTTTCTAAAACTTGATGTGTGGCCTTAAGTTGAAGCATTTAGCCAGAGCATTTGTATTATTAGTCTTTTGAATACATTTCTTCTATTAATAATGGATTATATGATATAGATCCATGGTAGTTTCATACTTTAATGCAGTCTACTGTTACAGCTTCAGTAAAGAGACTTTATAAAAGACACATTCTTCAACTTTCTTGGGCATAACATATTCACAAAGTTTTTTCTTCCTTCCTAGCTCTCTATTTCTCTTAATTTTATATTTAATGATATATCTCATTCTCTTAAATGTAAACTGGCATCTGTGCTCATAGATACAGTAAATATCTGACATGATAAGTGTGTGAAGAACATTTCTGTTGTTAGGTGGGGCTCTTTATTGACTAGGATGAGATACTCCTCAAGCCAGCTCTGGCAAAGAGGGCATCATTATTACAAGAGGCTCAGAGGAAGCCCAAGGCTGAAACTCTTTAAAATGGCAAGTGGGGAATCAGGGTTGGTACCTTTGGTTCTGGCATGTGTACAGCATTGCCTCCATGATTTCCATCCAGCCTCTGGTTTCTGCATTCCATGAACTTAAAGTTCACCTTGCACCACTCACTGCCTCTAACCCTTAATTAGTTTTCTAAAATTAGACAGATCTGATCTGCCTGTCACAACTTTTGCCCTAAGCTCTGGAGTCTTAGGTCTTTGGTAGGTGAAGATTGGGCCTCCTGTTGGTCCAGTGCTCACTCTTTTCTGGTCCAGGCAGCTGTGGTCTGAGAGGAGTGCAGGGTCACTAAGCCTGTTTCTCAGTAAAGCCAAGAAGAGGGCTGTCAGACTGTTTAAAAAATATATGATGTTGCTTCTGAATCCTTTATATATATCCAGTATAAGAAAATAATTCATTTGTTGCATTTCAGACAACAGAATAGCTTTCAGTTAATCTTTTCTATCAGTCATATTCAGTCTTGAGATTGATAGAGTTCAGTTCAGTCGCTCAGTAGAGTCCGACTCTTCGGGACCCCATGAACTGCAGCACGCCAGGCCTCCCTGTCCTGCACCATCTCTCAGAACTTCCTCTTCTCTTATGGCTCGGCTGGTAAAGAATCCTCCTGCAATGCGGGAGACCTGGATTCGATCCCTGGGTTGGGAAGATCCCCTGGAGAATGGAACAGCTACCCACTCCAGTATTCTGGCCTGGAGGGTTCCATGGACTGTATAGTGGACACAACTGAGAACTTTCTATTCTATGGAACAATCAAGTAAAGTTAAAAAAAAATCTTAAGAACCATACCATGTGTTTATAGGTACAAATGTATATAGCAAAAGTATAAAGAAATGCATGGAGAGGGTAAACATCAAATTCAAAGTGCCAGTGATTCCTGAGGAGAGAGAGGGAATGAAGGAGGGAGGGCTCTCCAGGGTGCTATCGTGCTTTATGTCTCAAGCAGTGTGCTGGATACACCACACAGGCGTTGATTCTCTGATTTTCCAGATATTTCTGCTTGACTGAAATATTACATAAGCATACAGAAGTATCATTCCTCTTGGCTAATTCTTGTCAGTTTTGGCATCCTCTTTTTTTGTGTGTGTTTTCACATCTGTTACTTCCCAAGCCTTGTTTGCTAATAATTTCCATCGTCTTGTTCATCATCCTTTTTTTTTTTTCTTTTTTTTTCCATTTTCATGTTAAGTTGAACTGTAGTAATTTCTTCCTACCAGGACCTCCTACCTACATACTTTCTGCCCTTCATTCTAAATTAATCCTTCTGAGTGACAGCCTTGATCTTAGCAGTGGCTACTCGGAAGTATGTAGTAGTTGTGATTACTTACAGAAAATTACCATGTTTATTACTTTGGTAATCAAGAACCTCTGTGGTTTGGCGTCTGCTCTGCCTTTCCATATTTCCCATGATGATCCCTTGTCTCTCTCTGAACACTGCACATGCTTCCACCATGGATACCCTTCCTCATGCTATTCCTCTTTCTAGGAACACCCTTCCATCCTTCCCGATTTCTAGTCCTAGCATATATGTTCATGAGTAGAGTTTGGAACAACCTTCGTCCAAATTGAATAATATCTGGATCCTTAATAGAGAGAAAACAATTCTTACAGATTCCTAATACTGTTTTAAATGTATTGCAATATCACTGAATTATATACAGTTGTGCAAACATGTACTTAGGTTTAAAAAAGTCATACATTTCTGACTCCTGGTCAGCTACGAAGCTAAGAAAATTACAAACGAAACTACGTATACAATTCCCATTAACATTTATTCTGTGCTGGTTGTGGTATGAGTCAGGTATACATTGCCTTTGCTTTTGGTATGCCTGTACTATTAGGCAAAATGTCCCAATTCTCTCCTCCCCTTTCTCTAATTGAGTTATTCAAACCCCTCATTCCTATGGTCTCACTATCATTTGAATAAATGCCCACTGAGGCATCATCTGTGATAACATGAATCATAAGGCTCAGTACTGTACCCACCAAGTAACCTGATTTTTTATGTGGGGGGAAACAATGTATATTTGGAGGTAAGTAAATGCAGATTCACCAATAAATATTAAATTGACCACTGTAGCAGATGCCACACACATCAAACATGGGTCTTACTCTCAAGGAGTTTCAATTCAGTTGCTCAGTCATGTCCTACTCTTTGCAACCCCATGGACTGCAGCATGCCAGGCTTCCCTGTCCATCACCAACTCCCAGACCTTGCTCTAACTCATGTCCATTGAGTCAATGATGCCATCCAACCATCTCATCCTCTGTTGCCTGCTTTTCCTCCTGCCTTTTATCTTTCCTGGCATCAGGGTCTTTTCCAGTGACTCAGGTGGCCAAAGTATTGGAGCTTCAGCTTCAGCATCAGTCCTCCCGATGAATATTCAGGACTGATTTCCTTTAGGATGGACTGGTTTGATCTCCTTGCAGTCCAAGGGACGCTCCAATAGTCTTCTCCAGCATCACAGTTCAAAAGCATCAAAACTCTAGGAATTTAGTGGTAACATAAAGCAAAAGGAAACATTACAGGAGGAATAAATGCTGGAGGTAGTATTTGAACATGTACAGGGAGGCACCAGGATTTCAAATTTGGGGCTGTTCACTATTCAGTACTTAAGCTATTAAAGGATACAAGCAAAAATTAGGTCGATGTGTTTCATTTTGAATTGATTTCTCTAGTTTCATATCTATTTTCTTCATTCTTCTTCCGTTTCCACTCTCCTTTTTCACAGACCTATTCCTTTCAGTTTTCTAGAACTAAGGAAGGTGATGATAATGTCATGTTACAAAGTAGGAAATGAAGGCTTAAACTCACATGTAATTTGCCCAAGGATATACAGCTGCTGAGTGGCCAGGCTGGGTCTTTTATATACATCTCTTGATCAAATTCCAGGTTCTTAACCCTCTTGGTATACTGCCTCTCAGTACTTTCTTAAGCTTAAATCTGAAGTAATCTACTTTTCTGTTGTTTCATGTAAGTGCTGCACTCGATATGCCAGCAAATTTGGAAAACTTAGCAGTGGCCACAAGACTGGAAAAGGTCAGTTTTCGTTCCAATCCCAAAGAAAGGCAATGCCAAACAATGCTCAAACTACCGCACAATTGCACTCATCTCACATGCTAGTAAAGTAATGCTCAAAATTCTCCAAGCCAGGCTTCAGCAATACGTGAACCGTGAACTTCCAGATGTTCAAGCTGGTTTTAGAAAAGGCAGAGGAACCAGAGATCAAATTGCCAACATCCGCTGGATCATTGAAAAAGCGAGAGAGTTCCAGAAAAACATCTATTTCTGCTTTATTGACTATGCCAAAGCCTTTGACCGTGTGGATCACAATAAACTGTGGAAAATTCTGAAAGAGATGGGAATACGAGACCATCTGACCTGTCTCTTGAGAAACCTGTATGCACGTCAGGAAGCAACAGTTAGAACTGGACATGGAACAACAGACTGGTTCCAAATAGGAAAAGGAGTCCGTCAAGGCTGTATATTGTCACCCTGCTTATTTAACTTCTATGCAGAGCACATCAGGAAAAACGCTGGGCTGGAAGAAACACAAGCTGGAATCAAGATTGCCGGGAGAAATATCAATAACCTCAGATATGCAGATGACACCACCCTTATGGCAGAGAGTGAAGAAGAACTAAAGAGCCTCTTGATGAAGGTGAAGGAGGAGAGTGAAAAAGTTGGCTTAAAGCTCAATGTTCAGAAAACTAAGATCATGGCATCTGGTCCCATCACTCCATGGGAAATAGATGGGGAATCAATGGAAACAGTGTCAGACTTTATTTTTTTGGGCTCCAGAATCACTGATGATGGTGACTGCAGCCATGAAACTAAAAGACGCTTACTCCTTGGAAGGAAGGTTATGGCCAACCTAGACAGCATATTTCAAAGCAGAGACATTACTTTGCCAACAAAAGTCCGTCTAGTCAAGGCTATGGTTTTTCCAGTGGTCATGTATGGATGTGAGAGTTGGACGGTGAAGAAAGCTGAGCGCCGCAGAATTGATGCTTTTGAACTGTGGTGTTGGAGAAGACTCTTGAGAGTCCCTTGGAGTGCAAGGAGATCCAATCAATCCATCCTAAAAGAGATCAATCCTGGGTGTTCATTGGAAGGTCTGATGTTGAAGCGGAAACTCCAATACTTTGGGCACCTCATGCGAAGGGTTGACTCATTGGAAAAGACCCTAATGCTGGGTAGGATTGGGGGCGGGAGGAGAAGGGGACGACAGAGGATGAGATGGTTGGATGGCATCACCGACTCGATGGACGTGGGTTTGTGTAGACTCCGGGAGTTGGTGATGGACAGAGAGGCCTGGCGTGCTGCAACTCATGGGGTCACAAAGAGTCGGACACGACTGAGTGACTGAACTGAACTGATAATGAGATGTTTTAGCTAGATGTTTTTTAAAGGGGATACTGAATGATACATGTACATTAAAATAGTTCAATGTTAGGTTTGAGAAATCAACCTCAGAATCTAATCTGAGGTTAGTGTAGATTTACTACCATCTCTTCCATCTCCAGATCTAGGGCTGAAATATTTCAAATAAGACATGAAATTTATTATTTAAAAAATAGTAAAATTGAATATCCTGAATCTTTGAAGAAAGAGTTAATTATACGTACTACACTATATTTGGCCCTCAGTGTGGCTCAGACGGTAAAGCGTCTGCCCACAATGCGGGAGACCCGGGTTCGATTCCTGGGTTGGGAAGATCCCCTGGAGAAGGAAATGGCAACCCACTCCAGTATTCTTGCCTGGAAAATCCCATGGATGGAGGAGTCTGGTAGGCTACAGTCCATGGGGTCGCAAAGAGTTGGACATGACTGAGCGACTTCACTTTATACTATATTTACCATAGGAAAAAATTATGCACTATTTGATTTTACAACAACTGTTTTCTATATCAGTGACTTTCCCATTAGCCAAGGTAACTAAAATACTAAATTTTAAAGATAATGCCACAGTGTAAAAATAACGCTCTCAATGACAAACCGATAATGATGGAAACTGAGGGCAGATTAAATTAATCAAGCTTGTCAGGTCTAATATACACTTCAAGAAGAATCAAAATATTTACTTTAACTTTGAATTCTTTTTTCTTTGCAATAGGCATAATAACACAGTTTTATATTTTTGGTTTAAAGGTTTGGTTATAGAATGTATGTCTTAAAATTGGTAAGCATAACTAATGCTTATATTTTTCTAACTTTGTAAGTATATATGAACACTGGTATGTCTAATTATCAAATTGGAATTAAAACATTTCCATTTCTACAGGTTAATCAGAAATATATTGGGGGTGTTTTTGCTCTGATTTGCCATAGGCAAAAAGTGAGATTAGTAAGTCAGAGATTAGTAAATTATCCTATTAATAAGACAGTATGCTTATACCTTCAAGAATGCTAAAATACTGTATATATATATATATATATATATATATAAAGAAGAGTTTCTGGAGAGCTATTTGAGGGGTCATATTAATTGTCTGAAATATGGCCATAGATACGTTACTCAGTTCAGTTCAGTTCAGTCGCTCAGTCGTGTCCGACTCTTTGCGACCGCATGAACTGCAGCACGCCAGGCCTCCCTGTCCATCACCAACTCCTAGAGTTTACCCAAACTCATGTCCATTGAGTCGGTGATGCCATCCAACCATCTCATCCTCTGTCATCCCCTTCTTCTCCTGCCCTCAATCTTTCCCAGCATCAGGGTCTTTTCCAATGAGTCAGCTTTTCGCATGAGATGACCAAAGTATTGGAGTTTCAGCTTCAACATCAGTCCTTCCGATGATCATCTGGGACTGATCTCCTTTAGATGGACTGGCTGGATCTCCTTGCAGTCCAAGGGACTCTCAAGAGTCTTCTCCAAGACCACAGTTCAAAAGCATCAATTCTTCTGTGCTCAACTTTCTTTATAGTCCAACTCTCCCATCCATACATGACTACTGGAAGAACCATAGCCTTGACTAGACAGACCTGTGTTGTCAAAGTAATCTCTGCTTTTTAATATGCTGTCTAGTTTGGTCGTAACTTTCCTTCCAAGGAGTAAGCGTCTATTAATTTCATGGCTGCAGTCACCATCTACAGTGATTTTGGAGCCCAGAAAAATAAAGTCAGCCACTGTTTCCATTGTTTCCCCATCTATTTGCCATGAAGTGATGGGACCGGATGCCATGATCTTAGTTTTCTGAATGTTGAGCTGTAAGCCAACTTTTGCACTCTCCAGTTTCACTTTCACTAAGAGGTTCTTTAGTTCTTCTTCACTTCTGCCATAAGGGTGGTGTCATCTGCATATTTGAGGTTATTGATATTTCTCCCAGCAATCTTGATTTCAGCTTGTGCTTCATCCAGCCCAGCGTTTCTTATGATGTACTCTGCATATAAGTTAAATAAGCAGGGTGACAATATACAGCCTTGACACACTTCTTTTGCTATTTGGAACCAGTCTGTTGTTTTATGTCCAGGTCTAACTGTTGCTTCCTGGTCTGCATACAGGTTTCTCAAGAGGCAGGTCAGGTGGTCTGGTATTCCCATCTCTTGAAGAATTTTCCACAGTTTCTGGTAATCCACACAGACAAAGGCTTTGGCATAGTCAATAAAGCAGAAAGATGTTTTTCTGGAACTCTCTTGCTTTTTCGATGATCCAGCGGATGTTGGCAATTTGATCTCTGGTTCCTCTGCCTTTTCTAAAACCAGCTTGAACATCTGGAAGTTCACGGTTCACGTATTGCTGAAGCCTGGCTTGGAGAATTTTGAACATTACTTTACTAGCGTGTGAGATGAGTGCAATTGTTTGGTAGTTTGAGCATTCTTTGGCATTTCCTTTCTTTGGGATTGGAATGAAAACTGACCTTTTCCAGTCCTGTGGCCACTGCCGAGTTTTCCAAATTTGCTGGCATATTGAGTGCAGCATTTTCACAGCATCATCTTTACTCAGTAACCATCAAAAAAGAGATACATCCTTTGTTTCATGGTTGAGAAGATTAAAAAATTTTAATGCACTGAAAATAGTGCTTTATATTTCCTTTGCATTTAGAAGTTTGTCTAGTTTTCTTGCTCTTAATCTTCTGTGATTTCTATTTTGTTTCCTTTAGTGTAATTCCCAGAAATAGTTCAAGGAGCCAGTTACCAGAGTCTCTGTGATAATTAGGTTTATAAGACTTGACTGATTTTTAAGAAAAAATGGAGAGGTACACCTTTATTTTAATTGTTATTTTTATGGCTGTAATGACTTGTGTTTAATTGAGTTCTGGGTTGTAAATGTTTTAAGGTTATACTTTAAAGCCTCTTTGTGACTATGATTAATTTTGTATTTGGTGCAATTATGGTAAACTAGGATTGCACTCAGTGCACAGGGATTTAAGAAATAAAGCCTTAACTTTGCCCAGATTCTTAAGAGTTTGCCCTGGAAGGAGTGGCAGGGATGGCTAGAAAAAACCTGGTTCTGTCAACTCTTGTGTATACATTAATTTCCAGACTGAATAAATACGAGCTTTCAGTTTTTTAGTTGGATACTTCTTCGATAAACAAGCTTGTACCATAATTTATATTCCTTACCAGAGTAACTTTCTGTAGGTTCATGGTTGACAACACATTTCAATTATATAATTTTTAAGGTTGTTTTCTTTGTTATAGTAAAGCAAATGATTGGTATATTTTATATTTAAGAGAAAACTATAAAATATCTCTTGAAAATGGTGTTTTCTTCAAGTTGGAAGAACTTAGAAAGATTTCAGGCATTGTAACTAAGAACTTTGGCTTCCAGAATAGCTTTCCAGGGCATGTTCCAAAATTACACGTGGAGTCTAATTGTGAAAGACTTGGACTTATTTATTAGGTTACAGATATAATATTTTTAAAGTAGATTATTTTTATAAAGCATTGTTTCATCTTTAATTAGATATACTGCTATAGAAGAAATACCTATTATATATTATGGGGGAAATTAAATAATATGCTGGTTATTCTTTATTTTGTCTTAGCCTGTTTGAATTCATTTTTAAGTGCATTATCTATAAATGTTGTATTTCTAACTAAAGTGCAGAGGTTTTTTAAAATTACTGACTCAGTCAGTGGGATTATACAACTTTTGTTTTATTGAGCTTTTCTTAGTAAAAGGAAAAGTTTAATGTTTTTAATAGAATCTCATTAACTTGAATAAGGACAAATGATTCTGAGAGTTGATATTAAACAAATACATGGATTGTTTTGTGTTTTTAATATTTTAATTATAATTGAATTGCTTTTTCCTGCATAAAAGAGGAAATAAAATTTTCTTTGCTAGTATTGTGAATTTCAGATAATTTCTAATTCTATATTTCTATCAGATAATACATGTATAAAGCACAAGAATGATTTTTTTTTTTTTTGGTGTATACCAGATCTATAATAGTTAGACTTCATTGATTTCTGAATGTATTTTTTGGTATGTTGTTTTTGTTCTGAAATAAATGATTTCGTCAAGGTTAAACAAAAACTCCTATGTGCTTACCTTCCTTAAATATATTTTATGTAGTCTAGTTTTCACGACTTTGTACTCTTAGTCATTAAGGTGTCAAAGTCAGCGAGTAGGCTGATGTCTTTATTATTAAAGATCAGTGATTATAATTGAGGTTTTGAAATTTTAAGGAGCAATGGCATTCCAGAAAGAATGATAACAGAGTTATTCAGCTAGATGTTTAAGAGAATGAAATCCAGTGTGTCACTGAGCAGACTATTAGAAACTGAATGTACAGATGAGCAGGCAAGTTTGCCTGTCTTCCAGATGACAGTAGGATCAGAGCTGTTGGAGCAGGCCTGAGTTGTGGAGGGCGCCATGCTTCTTTGCATAATTCTCCCGAACACTTTCCCCCGTCTTAAATAAATATGCTGTATTCACTAAGCACTTACTGTGGGCTTATCATATGCTATGCATCCTATTGGATGCATGTTGGAAGAAGTAAAAGAAAATAAGGCAAGAGAAGTCTCTTGTACCCTGAATCTAGTGGTAAGAGATTTAAGACTGGATCTAGAGGTGAGAGATTTAAGATACCCTTCTAGGTGAAACAAACCCCCAAGTATAAGTAGACTTTTTTTAAAGCAGGGCTTTTGAGTACAGAAATGAAATAATTTCTTTCAAATGGCAAAACTTTTAATGAGGTTCACATGCTGAATAAGCGTACTAATACTTAACAGTGTTTCCAGATATTTCATTAAACTTTTCTTTCCCAAAGAGCAACCTTGAGATAAAAAGTTACAGTGCAAAGGGCAAAGCACTGTATTCTCAGGAGGTTCCAAGCTACTCTTACCAGCCTCAGGATATCCATCCTTTTCAAATTCCTCCAAGTCCACCCTGAGATTTGTGAGGGAGACTCACATCCCTCGTGTCTTTGTTCGTGGCTTCTGCATGAACTCCGTTGTTTTCCAGTGCTCTGGCTACAGCTCACAGTGGTGATGTCGTCGAAGGCCGTTGAGATCAGAGGCATCCTAGCTTCCGCTGTGTCTCATCGCCCACGCAGACACACTGGGACTCTTGGTGCCCTGGCTTGAGTTTGCTGTGTCTGTCTCGTGGTCTCTCCAGGTCTCTTGTGGTGGTTCCCGGGTCAGGTTGAGAGCACTGTCCTTGGCCTCAGCTGCTGGCACAGGTTCTGGAGCCTTGTGCTTTCACAGTCCCATGGAGACTTTTGTGAAACAGTTCTGTTTAGGTTTGACTTGCTTGTTGATTGCAGCGCCCTTGTACAGGCATAGCTGTCTGACATCATGCTAAGAACCATAGCTCTGAGGCTCCGTCATCCTTTGTTTTTGAGCCAGTCTGTGTGGATTGACTCCTCACCACCCCCACCCCCCAATTTCTTTTGATATAACGTGTTCTAGTGTCTAGAAAAGCCTTAAATCCTAGGTGACCGCAGCTCAAGTTCAAGAAATACACTCGGTGGGTGGTTCTTAGCAGACACTTGAGATGTTTCTATTTACTGTCTTCTTTTTCCAGCAAACTGTTTTCACATTTTGAATTACGTTTTGCTTCCCATTTGGGTGGTGGAGAATCTTTAGCCATAGTTGTCTCCAGGTCGATTTTTTCCGCTTCACTTTTCTGTGCTGAAAGATCCTAGTTTTCAAGCAGGCAGAATTCAGTTTCCGTCTTAACTTCAACACTTTAACTGGTGGGGTGACTATAATGCATTTCTACATTCCTGGGAAGCTTAATCTCCTCATCTGTGAATTTGTAAGAAAATATCTGTCTTATAGGGTTTGTTGTGAAGATTAGATATATATCAGGGGCTGTGCACATGCTGAATGCTTATTATGTGGTAGGTAATGTTGACCTTCCTGGCTTGGTTGGATCACTCATTAACCATCAGTAAATAAATGAATCTTTCCTGTTACTTTGCTTCATAGATCTGTGCTTAACAGGCAGCTCTACTGCAAATCAGTTCTCTGCAGCTTCTCTGAAAAATGACTGCTGCTTTTTTAAATGATCCTACCAATCACCCCAGAAGTGACTTTTATATATTGTTTATTGGTAGCTCACTGCAGACAGTTTTCCTTTAAAATGTGAGGGGAAACATTGGAACTGTTTGCACATGATGTAAGCATGTGACAGTCAGCAGAGTCTAGATTAAAACTCAACAGCTCACAGAGCCCGGCATTTCTGCAGTTCTCTGGACCACAGTTTGGTTATTTTTACACATGGGAGGAAGCAACCAGGTGATCTTTGAAGAGCTTCTCCATGTTTAAAAAAAAAAAATCTGTTACTCTCTAAGACAAGATCTGTTATGCTCAACTTTGTATTTTAGGCTAGAGGTTTCCACATAAGTAAGATGTATTCTGATATTCCCATCTTGGAATAAGTAAGTATCCAGGATAAACCTAATAGAAGTCAGACTTTGGAAATAGATCCAACAGCTTCCAGCCCTTTTGGTTGTGGCCTTTGATGATTTTCATTAAGTTTTAAAAATAGATAATACTTATGATATACATTTGCAAATCAGAGACTTAATTTCACATTATTTGCCAATGTATTATTTGGAGTGATTTTACCAGTTAAAGAAGAATATTACCTTGAATTGTTATAGCATATTATATTCTTAAGAGCAATGTGAAAATCTGTTAAAGAGGATATTTTGATAAAACAATTTAAATGTTTTCTAAGGAAGGCAGTAATTAATATTTTTTATATTCCTTCCATTTTGTTGTTGTTTACTCACCAAGTCATGTCCAACTCTTTGCCACCCATGGACTGCAGCACATCAGTCTTCCTTGTCCCTCACCATGTCCCAGAGTTCACCCAAGTTCACATCTCCTTCCATTTAGTAATACTGTTTTTCAGGAAAAAAAAATTTGATAGCTAACATCATAGTTGATATTGTATGGTTTATTTTGCAACAGTTTTCTGAATTTCCATAAATCCAAGTAGAATGGTTTCTTAGTTCTCATTACCTCTAAGAAGTACTGAGTTAAAGTTAAATGTAGGATACTTCTTAGTCTTTAATATGCTTATGTTCATTGTGTGTATCCTTAAAGTAGGTATGGTAAGCACCTTATTATACTATACAGCTTGGTATTGACAGAACACCTATTGGCATTCTTCATATTAGTGTTCCAAGGATAGTTTGTGAGAAACTCAGTTGTATATAATTCTTAGCAGTTTATGAAGTACTGTTGCATTATTACCTCCTTTGATTTTCACGACTCTGTTAGGTATTGTTTTACTAGTCAGATGTATGAGTATTGGAGAAACTATGGCTGTGTTACAGAGGCACATGTTGACTTAGCTGGAGATTTATACTGAGAAGGAAATTTGATCCTAACTCAGCAATGGTGTGTTGTTTTAAGAAGTATTTGAGAAGTTAATTCAGTACAGCTTTGGTGATTAAAGGGAAATATATTAGAATACATTGATTTAGGGAATGAGAGTTTAAGAATGTCAACTATTTACCACTGAGCGTGTGAGTGAAATTTTCCACTCCTTAATTATGTTTGTGTCAATAAGAAAGAATTTCTTTAAATGTTGTATGTTTTTAAAAGTACATTATCCCTGATGCTGGGAACGATTGAAGGCAAGAGGAGAAGGGGACGACAGGATGAGATGGTTGGATGGCATCACCGACTCAATGAACGTGAACTTGGGCAAAGTCTGGGAGATGGTGAAGGTCAGGGAAGCCTGGCGTGCTGCATACCATGTGATCACAAAGCATCAGACATGACTGAGCAACTGAACAACAACAGTGGCTCTGGAATATAAACTCCTTGGATTCTTATTAACTTAAAGTACGTATTAATCTATAATGTTTTTGTTTGCTAAGGCAGCCTGTGTTTGTTCCTAAAGTGGGAGCTCCACAATCGAAACCATTGGATCATAGACTGATAGGAAGTTGTGTTGAAAGTGATTTTCGGTGTCCCTTAGTCCATCCTCCTCTTCTAAAAGCTGAAATTATCCCTGCAACATTCCTACAGGATCATGGAATTGTATTGCACGATTCATAATCACTGGAAGGGTGCTCAGTTGTTTTATTTATTAGCAGATGCTTGTATATTGCTTAGCATTTTCCAGACAGTGTCCCAAGGGATCTGTAAATATCAGCTTATTTCATTAATTGTTATCGAGTGTCTGCTAATATGCCAGGTACTTTGCTTGGTTTTTTGAGTTATTTTATTAAATCCTACAGCAGCTGACTGTGAAAGTTTGTATTATTATACACATTTTATAGATGAGACAGATACTCTTCTCATGCATCTCAAACTGAGACTACACACCTGAATACCGAGGTTAATATCAAAGGCAGGAAAAGAACTCTGCCACCTCTTCTGGAATTGGCTTTTTTGAAACCCAAGCAGAATCAGCAGAATTCTCTTCAGTTTCATGTTTTCAAGGAGGATTTGCTCTTGGAGCTCCCGTGTCAATAGCAACAGCAAATCTCTCTTCTTGAAAAGAAACCCTTCTTGGGTTGAAGGGGTGCTTTGAACAGTTCCTTGAGTTTAGGGGAGAGATGTTTAAGATGCCTGGGAGAAATAATGAATGGTCCTCGTTCAGCCACAGACTCATTAGGTGTGGCTGTGCATGATGGCTGGGTTTTGAGAAAGCATGTGAGAGGAGAATGGAACAGGGTCAGGGTGGCTTCCAGTGACGGGAAACAGGGGAAGGAAGAATGGGTGTGGGGGGGCAATATTGTTAGGTTCTGGAATGCATTGTGTGATGCAAATTTTATCCCTTGTCTCCCCACAAATCTTTATTAAACAGTTTAAAAATAATGTGTAGACCTGGGTTTGTTTTTTAGTTCAAGTACTAACTGCAGTTTCATGGGGAGACTCAGAGCTGACTTGCTGAGATGACCCAAGGGAGGCTGACACGTCTAGGTTCCATGCTTGTCTGTGGTCCCCGTATTTATTTCCCTCTGGTAGTATATGTGTCACTTCTCTTTTATGTAGCATCTGAAAGAGTTTTAGATGATTAAAGAAGAGAATGGCCCCTTCCCTGAAACCTCGCACTCTTTTGTATCAGTTAAATAATTTCAGTTCTGTAATCATTCTGTAAGCATTACTCTCAGACACCTTAGCATCAGTAGCCCTTCTGTAGGTGGGCCCACACCTGTTTGCAAACCCCACATATATTTATACAACAGCAAGGACTTAGACACTGCTTGATCTCTGCACGTTCTCTAGTAGTATGTTCTGTTTAGAGTAGATTCTCCGTCACTGTTTGGTGTTTAGCAAACTGCTCTTTACTCTTGGCATGTTAATTATATCCCACTGAAATTCATTACGTAACTACTTAGCTCAAACCAGTAACATACATTTGAAAAATTGGAATTTTGAGTCTGTTTCCTACATCCATTTTAACATACGTGAAGACAATTTGTCCTTGCCCTTTATTACTGAATTTTGAGATACTAAGAGATGCTGGTATTCCTTCTGTTTTTTTCCTCCTACCTCACTGATTAAAGAATAAGCTTTATAACTAATTATTCACAAATAGTAATTCATTAATCCCATTATTTAAATAGATACCAGATACACACCCACCTAAACTAGAGTTTAGCATTGTATTCCTGTATTGAGCACAAGGATATTATGGGATATCTGTTAAAGCCTTTCTGAAACTAAGCTACTTTTGGGCTCAAGTGTAGTCATGCCTTTTTCTCTGTCTAATAATCTCATCAAAACAGTACTGACCTTTTTTAGTGAACCTGTAGCTACTTCCTCATGCCAGGGATTTCTGTTCTAAGTGCTTACAATTTGCTTTTGTAAGTTGTCTTCAAAGTTGTCAGCAGTTTATTCCAGGCTTACCTAATTTCTCCACTCCTCTTTGCCTACTTCTTTTCTTCTCTAGCCTTCATGATGTCTCAGCTTTCATTTGATGACTTTACAAAGATACTAGCAATTGGAGAAGCAAGAATGATGGCTTAATAACAGTGGGTTGACATTTTAGAGCATGAGAAACCACCTACTTCCTCTCTTGGCCTTTTAAGAGGAATGGAGAGAGATCAGAGAGAACGATTTATAACGGATTAGAAAATAAAGCCTAATGAGAAAAAGCTAAAGATGGCATATTTGTGTCTACCCCCCGCCCCCCCGTCCCAAAAGAGAAGGCTGAAGACTTTACATGTAGTGTGATGGCCAGCTGTTTTGCACATTCCATGAAGACCATACGAAAGGAAATGGACTTAAGCAGGATTATTCAAGGATTTATATTGAGTATAAATAGAGGTTTGACTCTAAATATTGTTCATCTCTGGGGTGACTTTTTAAAGGAAGTAGGATATTTTCCCTCCCTTCTAATGTCTAAAAATAACAGATTTTCATCTCTCAGTAATGGTGTAGCCTTGTAGTGCTCCCCAAGGCTAACAGAGATACTAGCTGACCTTTACAAATCCTTTCTGGCCCAGTGATTCTGTCTTTTCACAAATCTCACCTCACATCTACAGATCTGATGCCTTAGAGTCATTCCAATTCTTTCTCTTTCTGTCATTTAAAATGCTGTGAACATTCCTTTATGAAGCTGCTAATGGAAAAGTGACTAGGCAGTTTAGTATGCTGTTCTGTATAAAAATAAAACTCAATATGTTTATATAAAATATAAATGCTTCCTATAATGTTTTGGTAATTTAAATGACAGGTGATATGATTAATTGTTTTTAATGATGGTCTTTACTTTTCAGTTCACCCTGAGAGTTTTGGCTGAAGATTTTTTCTGTCTGTTGTGAAACTGAATATGCTAGGATTTATTTTTACTTGACATTTCAGATACTTCATTAGTAGGTAGTTCTTTTAGCTAAACTATTTTATAACTGGGGGTGTTTTTCACTGTAGTACTTCTTAGAAACTAGATTACTCTAAGCTGGTCATGTTATCTATCTCAGAAGAACAAATGCTGTCTGGGAATATCAGTTCTTAATTTTTTCTGTTTTGGAAATAAAGTTAATTATAGATATAATCAAAATAACAAAATTCAATCTGTAAGGTATTTCCATAACAGTTACTACGTTTTTACAGGAGGTGTCATCCTGATTGACCTTCATTACTTTGTCCTTCCTTGAGAATTAAAGGCAGAGAACGTTGCTGTTCAATCGCTCAGTCATGTCGGAGCCTTTGTGACCCCATGAACTGCAGCATGCCAGGCTTCCCTGTCCTTCACCATCTCCTGGAGCTTGCTCAGACTCAGTGTCCGTTGAGGTGATGATGCCATCCAATCATCTCGTCCTCTGTTGTCCCCTTCTCCTCCTGCCCTCAATCTTTCCCAGCATCAGGGCCTTTTCCAGTGAGTCAGTTCTTCGCATCAGGTTGCCAAAGCATGGGAGCTTCAGCTTCAGCATCAGTCCTTCCAATGAATATTCAGGGAGGATTTCCTTTAGGATTGACTGGTTTGATCTTGCTGTCCAAGGGACTCTCAAGAGTCTTTTCCAACACCACAGTTCGAAAGCATCAATTCTTCAGTGCTCAGCCTTCCTTATGGTCCAACTCTCACCTCCATACATGACTACTGGAAGAACCATAGCTTTGACCATACAGACCTTTGTCAGCAGAGTGATGTCACTGCTTTTTAATATACTGTCTAGGTTTATCATAGCAGAGAAGGTAGATTAATATAGAACCTTTGATTTTTGGATTTCTACTTGCAAGGGATGTGACCTTGGGCAATTAGTTTAACCTTTGTTAAGCTTCGGTTTTAGTATTTATAATATAATATAGTGATGACTTATAGTAATGGCAATGCTTATTAAGACTGATAAAAATTAATGCAAAATGCTTAGTATAGTGCTTATCACATAGTAACAATTATAAAGGTAGCTATTTTCATACAGAAACAAATGCATTTTGCTTACTCCTGTTCACTAGGCATTATGCTGGGTACTGAACAGGTAAGAATGAAAGTAGTTCTTTTTTTTTTTTATAAATTTATTTATTTTAGTTGGGGGCTAATTACTTTACAATATTGTAATAGTTTGAAAGTAGTTTTTAAAAGGGTGCTGTTTAGATCATTTTCCTGTGTGCAAAATAAGATCGATACATTGCTCTTATAAATAATCATAAAGTTAGTAGTAGTAATACATTTGGCATTTGCTTGACTCTAAGTGATTGCTTGTAGAGCACTGTTGGAGGAAGTGAAGTCTCACAGTTAACTCCATTGTGAATATTTGCATATTGATATTAATTTAGTATTCTAAGTTGTCTTTATGATTACTCAGATTGAGTGCCCATTTTAATATTGTTGCTTCAACTATTATAATTTAGTTTTAGTCTTTTCAAACTATATGGGAGTTTTGAATGATGATATATATATATTTATAAAATTATTTTTGGTCTCATTCCCCCTCCCCCACTATTTTTAATGTCAGTGGTTGGGGATAGAAATGGATCTTCTTCTACACAAAGTGCTCTGTAAAATATATACCTGTGGTTTTTAAAAGTGATTTGATACAGTTGTCATCATTGAGGTCTATCACCTGGGGCATTATGTTGCCTGTGAAAGCCTTTCTAGGACATTTGGTCCTATTTAAAACATCCATGAGCATATTTGGCCCATGCCAAGTAGTTTTGGACAGGGCCAAATATCAAGGATGTTTTGGTGTGGATAAAATGTCTTATGGACATTTTAGACAGGACCAGATGTCTGCTAGTCCTGAGAGCTTGATGAGGTGGTTGGTTAACATCATTATAAACAACAACCATTGAGAATGAGTGGGTTAATGACTTGCTGTTTCCTGGGGTTTCATAACTTAAACTCACCTTAGAACTATTGATAGTTTCACAGACTTTTTGAAGTTAGAAAGAAACTTGGAGTTAACTCTTATCCAGCCTTCAGCTAATGTAAGAATGACCTGTATCATTCTACATCCCTGACTGATGGGCATCCTGCCTTTGAGCACTGCTCCTGGATGGATGGAACAAAAGAAGGTCTTTCTTGCAGTGCTTGGTGTTCTGTGGAAAACAGACATAAATGTCAATAATGGACAGCAAGAGTCATGTGGACTTAGCTTTTCTTTTCTGTACCTCAGAATGGAGGTTAGTGTTCTGAAGTGAAAGTGTCTGAGAAAGGAAAAGTGGTCCATATTTTACTTGTTCTAGATCAACGCTTTTCATCCTTATCAGCCCCACTGCTCACTTTTGTAGAAGAAAAAATTTTAATGTGCCCTGTAATATTTTGAAACAAGATTGGTAGATAATAATAACCTATAATTATATACATATTAAAAAGCAATCAGTATAACACTTTGGGCTTCCCATGTGATTCAGCTGGTAAAGAATCCACCTGCAATGCAGGAAACCTGGGTTCGATCCCTGGTTGGGAAGATCCCCTGGAGAAGGGAATGGCTACCACTCCAGCATTCTGGCCTGGAGAATTCCATGGTGTCCCAAAGAGTCAGACATGACCGAGCAACTTTCACAGTATAACAGTTTAACTGCAATGTATTATGAGAAATAAAGTAATCTATGTTTTTCAGTTTATGAGTCAGCCACAACTATAGGTCATTATAAAACTCAGATGCTTGTTCTGTGTATAGAATCATATGTAGTTTGCTACACATGCAGACTATAGTATGTGTGCTACTGAGAATGTGATTGTCAGAAATGGAGCTCAGCTTTCCTAAAATTTCTGAATTATAAGAACATATTTTCCCCATTTACGCAGCAGTTGCATTCCTGGAAAAATCCAGCATATACTAAAACTGTGCAAAAAGGCCTTTGTGTTTATATGAGAAATGGGGTTAGGTTCTAGACTCAGATCATGAAGGTTTTTTTTTTTTTTTCAAATGATGGGGGTGTCCAAAGGATCATTTGAAAATTGTACAGAACACAAGACCAGTGCCTCATTGATAGGATTTTTTTGTATATTGCAGTAAAACACCCAACCACTCCAACAACCAAAAATGCTCTCATAAATTTCCTTTACACTGTCCATGAGGCTGTACCATCCGTTTTGAGAATCTCTGCCCTGTGCTGATTCCAATATAACTTTACCAGCACCTTGAAGCCCAGAGAACTTCCTTAGGTCAAAAATTTATATAAACCTGTGCGTGTGAAATGTCTTGTAGAAATCTTTAGTCACATATTTAAGCCCTTTTCACTAACGTGCTAGATTTTATTTTTAAATTACTGTGAAATTTATTATAAATAAGCCCCCCGCCCCATGCATACTAAAGCCATACCTAGAACATCATCAGTTCAGTTCAGTTTGGTTCAGTTGCTCAGTCGTGTCCAACTCTTTGCAACCCCATGGACTGCAGCACACCAGGCCTCCCTGTCCATCACCAACTCCCAGAGTTTACCCAAACTCGTGTCCACTGAGTCGGTGATGCCATCCAACCATCTCATCCTCTGTCGTCCCCTTCTCCTCCTGCCCTCAATCTTTCCCAGCATCAGGGTGTTTTCAAATGAGTCAGCTCTTTGCATCAGGTGGCCAAAGTATTGAAGTTTCAGCTCCAACATCAGTCCTTCCAATGAATATTCAGGACTGATCTCCTTTAGGATGGACTGGTTCAATCTCCTTGCTGTCCAAGGGACTCGCAAGAGTCTTCTCCAGCACCAGATTTCAAAAGCATCAATTCTTCAGCTCTTAGCCTTCTTCTCTTTTTTTACAACCTCCCAAGCTGACAGTTCAGTTCAGTTCAGTTCAGTCGCTCAGTCGTGTCCGACTCTCTGCGACCCCATGAACTGCAGCACGCCAGGCCTCCCTGTCCATCACCAACTCCCGGAGTCTACACAAACCCATGTTCATCGAGTTGGTGATGCCATCCAACCATCTCATCCTCTGTCGTCCCCTTCTCCTCCTGCCCCCAATCCTACCCAGCATTAGGGTCTTTTCCAGTGAGTCAGCTCTTCACATGAGGTGGCCAAAGCATTGGAGTTTCAGCTTCAACATCAGACCTTCCAATGAATACCCAGGATTGATCTCTTTTAGGATGGATTGATTGGATCTCTTTGCAGTCCAAGGGACTCTCAAGAGTCTTCTCCAACACCACAGTTCAAAAGCATCAATTCTGCGGCGCTCAGCTTTCTTCACCGTCCAACTCTCACATCCATACATGACCACTGGAAAAACCATAGCCTTGACTAGACGGACTTTTGTTGGCAAAGTAATGTCTCTGCTTTTAAATATGCTGTCTAGGTTGGCCATAACCTTCCTGCCAAGGAGTAAGCGTCTTTTAATTTCATGGCTGCAGTCACCATCAGCAGTGATTCTGGAGCCCAAAAAAATAAAGTCTGACGCTGTTTCCACTGTTTCCCCATCTATTTGCCATGAAGTGATGGGACCAGATGCCATGATCTTAGTTTTCTGAACGTTGAGCTTTAAGCCAACTTTTTCACTCTCCTCCTTCACCTTCATCAAGAGGCTCTTTAGTTCTTCTTCACTCTCTGCCATAAGGGTGGTGTCATCCGCATATCTGAGGTTATTGATATTTCTTCCGGCAATCTTGATTCCAGCTTGTGTTTCTTCCAGCCCAGCGTTTCTCATGATGTACTCTGCATATAAGTTAAATAAGCAGGGTGACAATATACAGCCTTGACGGACTCCTTTTCCTATTTGGAACCAGTCTGTTGTTCCATGTCCAGTTCTAACTGTTGCTTCCTGACCTGCATACAGGTTTCTCAAGAGACAGGTCAGATGGTCTGGTATTCCCATCTCTTTCAGAATTTTCCACAGTTTATTGTGATCCACACACGAGGCTGGGGCCGGCGGCGGCAGCCATGGCGAGAGGAATTACCCAAGCTGACACTCTGTGCTTATTAAACAATAGCTCCACGTTCTTAGCCCTTAGCAATCATTGTTCTGCTTTCCATCTGTATGAGTTTTGACTGTTCTGTATACCTTGTATAATGGAATCATGGAATAGCTGTATTCTCTTTCTGGATTAGCATAATGTCTTCAAGGTCCACCTACTTCGTTGCACGCATCAAAATTTCCTTTTTAATACTGAATAATATTCCATTGTTTGTATATACTACAGTTTATTCATTCATTAATACACATTTCAGCTGTTGATGCCTTTTAACTATTGTAAATAATACTGCTGTGAACATGGGTGTAAAAATATCTCTTTGAGTTGCTACGTATAATTCTTTTGAATATATACCCAGAAGTGGAACTGCTGGATCATATGGTAATTCTGTTTTTTTAGTTTTCATTTTTTAGAATAAAAAATTCTGTTTTTAAAGTTTCAACTGCCATACCATTTTCCATAGTGGCTGCACCATTTCACATTATCATCAACTGTGTTCAAGGGTTCTGATTTCCCCACATCCTTCCCAAAACTTGTTATTTATAGGTTTTTGTTCTTGTTTTTTGACAAGTAGTCTCCTAATGGGTGGTATCTTATAGCTGCTTTGATTTGCCTTTTCCTAAAGATTAGTGAGGTTGAATGTGTTTTCATGTGCTTTTTGACCATTTGTATATCTTCTTTGGAGAAAAGTCTATTCAACTCCTTTTTCCATTTTTTAATTGGGTTATTAACAAGATAAATATCTTGTTAAGTCGTAGGAGTTTTCTGTATGTATTCTCGATGTTTATCATTTATCAGATATTTAATTTGAAAATATTTTTTCTCTTATTCTGTGAGTTGCCTTTTCATTTTCTTTTAAGTGTCTTTTAATGCACAAATTTTAAAGTTTGATGAAGTCCCATTTAGCTGTTTCTTCTTTTGCTACTTGAACTTTTGGTGTCATATCCAAGAAATCACTGTCAAATCCAATATCATGAAGTTTTCTCCTATGTTTTCTTCTAGGAGTTTTATGGTTTTATCCCTTATGTTTAGACATTTTATCCATTTTGAGTTAATTTTTTTTTGTATAGTGCAGGGTAAAGATCCAACTTCATTCTTTTACATGTGGATATTTAATTTACTAGATTTTCAACTTTTTACTTTCAGAATTGTTGTTTATAGTCTTAGCTGTCTTACCATTATACAATCTTAATCTTCTTTCACATAAAACTTTTTTGCATTTTTTAAAACAATCTGCTTATTTTCCAATTTATGTTATACAGTTATTTTTATTCTTAAATATGAGCATGTTTTGCTTCTTCGGTTTTTGAAATTATTTAGCTTTGTCATCTTTTTCAATGTTTATTTTTTTTAACCCTGATATGCCTTAATCTCTTTTTGCACTTGCCGGCTTGATACATTACTTATTTGGTTTGAATGCTATTTTTCCATTTTTATTATAAAGTGGTATTTGATTATTAGAAAATAATTTATAAAAATATACAAATTAGAAAATGAAAAAGCATTTCATTTCATAATCCTAGCCTCAAGGGTTAATAACAATTTCATGTATATTCTTCTAGATACTGATTGTGTATGTGTATATTTCAACACACATATTTATACATACACTCTTATAGCCTGTTTTTTCCCACATAACATATCCTGAACATTTTTATATGTTGACTCATATAAAGTTATCACATTTTAATGCTTTCATAAAAATACTTTTGTATGTCTATAATAATTTGTTAAATCAGCTTCCTATTACTGGACGCTTAGGTTGACTATACTCTTCATATTGTTAAAAAATGTATAAATATGTTTAGGACGGATCTCTAAAAAAAGATTGTATGGTTTGGACTAGGGTATTTATTAAGGCTTTTGAAATGTATTATCTGTTGCCCTCCAAAAGGTGGTAACCATTCTACTTTCAGGGATAGTATGAGAGTGTCCTCACTTGCGCACCATTTCTTACACCATATTGATTTAGCTAAAAATATTTCATTACTTTTCTTTTTAGTGATCAGTGAGGTTGGCTGTGTTTTTATGTTTATAGGGCTTGTATATTTCCTCTGTTGCCAGTTCTTGTGCTTTATTTTTTGTTTCTTTATTGTTGCTTACTTTGTATTAGTTTATTGGTTTCATCTTATCTAGTTTAAGTATTTTAAATAGTAGTTTTCTCATTACCCTTTTTCTGTAGTTCTTTTCCTGATTCTTACAGTTTTGACTATTTTGTTGTCTGTCAGAATTTTTAAAATTATGATTTTCCTCTTTTTAAGTATTCCTGGATTTAAAAGAAGGAGCAAGAATCATGACTTAGCAATGGTAATTTCAGGACGATTCCACAGCCTGCCCTACATCTGGCACTAGGGGTGGCTTTTTCCATCCCCTTGCCCCTGTAGGAGCTCTCTGAAGAACTCTCCTTAATGAAGTTCTAAAATGACTGTTTGAATGTCCTAAAAGCTTTTAACTTTTGCAAATCTGGAGACCTACAGGTTAAAATTTCTTCCTCAGGGAATATTTTGCTAGTTCTGCATTCAGACTAAAGTAGTAGAAATATATCATTCTCTCTAACAAACACCACTAGTCTGCTAGGTATGAAATCTTTGGACTTCTCCTTTAGGTAAAATCACTAATCTTTCAGCAGATTGTGTTGTCAGAAAGTCTACATGACAGAAAAGGAGGTATAACAAAGGTTCCATTTAGAAAAGGTTTGGTTGTCTATGAGCATAGAAACAAGCATTAGTCGAGGTTCAAGACAGTTTCATAGGAAGGAGGTAAATGGAATGTTTGTAATCTACTTTTTAAATAATCTATTTAAAAATTTTTTTTATTGGACTGTAGTTTATTTACAGTGTTGCTAGTTACTGCTATGCAGTAACCAGCACAGTCAGTCAGTTATACATACACATACACTCACTCTTTTTTAGATTCTTTCCCATATAGACCGTTACAGAGTGCTGAGTTGAGTTCCCTGTGCTATACAGTCGGTCCTTATTAGTTATCTGTTTTATAGTAGTGTGTATGTCAATCACAGTCTTCCAATTTACCTCCTTCCTCGCTTTCCCCTGAGTAGCCATAAGTTACTACTAAAATATTCTTAAAACTTTTTAAATTATAGTCTATCAAATTTTCACTAACTTTTAAAACATCTTTATTGAGATATAATTTCCCAACCATACGATTTGCCCTTAAAGGGTACAATTCAATGTTTTTTAGTATATTCACATTGTAGTGCAGCCATTACTGTAATGAATTTTAGAACATTTTCATAACCTCCGGAAAAAACCCTGTAACATTGACCAGTTACCTCCTATTTCCTCTAAACCTCACGCCCCCATTCCTGGCCTTAAACAACCACTAATCTACTTCTGTGTCTATAGATTTGACATTTCTGGGCATTTAATATAAATAGAATCATACACTGTGTGGTCTTTTTGTTGACCTCCTTCACTTCACATGATGTTTGTAGCATCTATCAGTACTTCATTGCTTAAATGGCCAAATAATATTCCATTGTATTGATATGCCACATTTTGTTGATCTCTCCAGTAGTTGATGGATATTTGGGTTGTTTCCATTTGGGGGCTGTTATGAATAATGCTGCTTTGACCACTGATGACAACTTTGTGCATGGACATGTTTCATTTCTCTTGGTTAGGTACTTAGGAGTGGAAATATTGAATCAAATGGTAACTTCCATTTAACTTTTTGAACTTCTGAGGATTCCAGTTTATTCACACACTTAGCAACACTTGTTACTCTCTGACCTTTTGATTCTAGCCATCCTGGTATATGTGAAGTAGTATTGTGTTATGGTTTTGATTTGTATTTCCCAGATGACTACTGATGTTGAGTATCTTTTCATGTTTATTAACTCCTATTTAACTTTTAAAATATAAATATACTAAATCCCCAATGGAAACTCTAATCTCGCATTTACTCCATTAGAGAGAATAAATCAAGACATGTATTTTATTAATTATACAATACACATATTTTAGGAGATTGCTGGAGAAGGGAGAGGCTACCCACTCCAGTATTCTTGGGCTTCCCTTGTGGCTCAGCTGGTAAAGAATATGCCTGCAATGCGGGAGACCTGGGTTCGATCCCTGGGTTGGGGAGATCCCCTGGAGAAGGGAAAGGCTACCCACTCCAGTATTCTGGTCTGGAGAATTCCATGGACTGTATAGTTCATGGGGTCGCAACGAGTTGGACATGACTGAGCTACTTTCACTTCACACGTTTTTCACATTTAACATACTGAAATCAGCACATGTACATCTTACAGTAAGATGTATGTAGGACTTAGTACTAATAGGACTTAGTACTATTAGGACTTAGTACTAATAATTCCTTCTCTTACAGATCACCAGACTAAATTTTTAAGTAACTCGTGATGTGAGGTCTCTGCCTCCACAAGTCTTTTCTGGTTAGTTCACTGATACTTGCCAACCTATTTTATCATGTCCCCATCAATCATGAGGGATTTGATGCATTATGTACCCTTATTTTTAATTAAGATTTTTTTTCCTCATTTCCTTATAAAATTATTAGAATATACTGAAAAATTTTTGTTTATTACTTATAAATTTAAGTCTCTGTGTTTCAGTTTGCATGGAGTGCAGGAATTGTTGAAGCTGTTTCATCATTGATCAGTTCTAGATTCACTTTTGTTTGGTGAAGAGAGCTGATGAGAAAAAGCAAAAGCTTGTGTTTTATTGATCCCTATAGGATTTTGACCCTGTGCAGAAACCGGCTATGGCCAGAATGTATGAATTCAGCATAGTGGTTTTTTTTTATTATTATTGGTATGAAACCTACAGTTTAACTATATAAACCAAGATAGTACAAGTAGTTTTAATGATTTCTAGTAGTGTTGTCTAGAGTTCTGTATTGCCCCATTCTTTCCACCACCCCTTTTACTGTGGTAAGAATACCAAAAATGAGATCTGCTGTCTTAACAAAATGTTAAGTGTACAGTATTGTTAACCATGGAAAATTGGGGAGTTGCCTCATTTCTTTTTAACGTATCTTAATGATGTAAAATGACGTCTAACAAAACAATACATATGACTCCTGCTAAAACGAACTCCCTCATAGCTCAGTCGATAAAGAATCTGCCTGCAGTGCAGGAGGTGCAGGTTGGATCTCTGGGTCAGGAAGATCCCTTGGAGAAGGAAATGGCAACCCACTCCAGTATTCTTGCCTGGAAAATCTCATGAAGAGGGGAGCCTGGAGGTCTACAGTCCATGGGGTTGTAAGAGTCAGACACAACTTAGTGACTAAACCATAGCATAAAGAACTGAGGAGAAGAACAATCTTATTGACAGATAATGTGTTTTTATAGATTCTGGCATCAGTTTGTTAATAGCTTATTCCTTTTGCTGAGGTTTGCTTCTGTGTAATTTCAGTTATTGGTCCTAATTCTGCCTTCTTGAGTGTCACACAGTGTAACTCCTCTTCCCATGTAGGGTCTTAAGCTGTTTATCATACATCCTGTTTTCTCCTAGTCTTTTTTTCTAAACATTCCTCCCTCCCTCAGCCTTTCCTCAAATGCAGTAGTTTGTAGTCCTCTATACCTCCTCTCTGGACTTAATTCTGTTTTATCTGTGTTCTTCCTAGAACTGTGTCTAGAAAGGATATTTTAGACATTATTGGACCAGTGAAAAGTGTATTAGGATTGTAGTTCTTAGGAATTATATACTTATACATGTTTTGTTTTATAGTAACTTTCTGTAACTTCTACTATCATTTTCTTCCTCTCATTAATTTAGTTCTTCCACTGACTTACTAAGTACATTAGCTTGTTAAGATCCATTAGTAGCAGTTATATTTTAAGTAAACCATCTGCATGTATTTATTAATCACCCCTCTAAGTAGCCCTTCCTCCCCACACGATCTAAAGTGTTTCCTGCCACATGTTCTTCCCCCTCATGTGATGAGGACACACAACTCTTATTCCCAATCATTCTGTTCTCAACACCCAGAGTTGTACCTGCCATACAGCAAGTACTTCATACTTTTTGAATGAAGGAAAGTATGTTGAAATTGTTCATTTTCTGGACTGTCTCCTTTGATTCTAGATACAACTTTTATAGAGTCAGGACCTGTGATTTATTCAACTTTGTCTTGGTTGTGTAATGTGATCCTTGACACACAGATGCTGGAATTCTGGCTGGGTAGATTAGATAGATTATTTTGAAGACTTCCATGGCTAGAGAATGATTAGAGGTATATGAAAGAGGTGAGGCTGGAATACCTGTGGGTCCAAATTCTAGCATCCTTGGAATGTAATGCCCAGAAGTTTGTGTTAAAGAACTGATACTCATTTAAACATTTTAGAAAAATGGTTGTGGGAGGATTATAAAAATTGGACGATAAAGGTAATTAAGTTCTGAATTTGTTGACACGCAGGGGAAGTTTTCCTTTGTAGAAGTTCTCTGTACTGATAGAATCAGAATTTATCGGTCTTAGGGGTAAATTCTAAATATATATATATATATATACATATATATATATATATATATATACTTTTGTAAATATAACTTGAATATTCTATTTTAGTTGAAAACATAAGTATAGTTCTGTTTAGCAATCTTTTGATGTACAATTTTGATCCCTTTTTTGTGGGAGTATGATTCACTGATTATATAGTTCACAGTTGTCTTTTTTGCATAGTTAAAATGAACCCCTTATTTCCAGTTTCTTTCTTTTTTTTTTTTCCAACTAAAGATACTTGCAAAGGAATCTGAGTGAAAAATCCTCTTAGATTTTTTTTTTCTCCTCTCTGTTGAAGAGTTTCCCACATTGATCTAATTCAGTGGCCATTTTTAGCAGCTTGCTTTATTGCGTTTTTCCAAGGCACCCAACTTAGTTTTAAGGAGGAAACCAAAGCAGATAAAAAACAAAACACAAACCCTTTTATTTTGTATATTAATATATTGACTGGCATAATGTTTCATTAATTTTTTTTTTTTAATTCAAATGTGAAACAGCACAGGAAAGAAAAGAATAGGTCTATGGGATAAGCAAAGATTTCTGGTTATTCTCCATTAGCCACTGTCCCTTGATAGGACACATTGCCACACAGATAGTGACTGTATTTCCCAGCGTTACTGGCGTGAAACTAGGAAGATAAGTTCTGCTCATGGGGATATGAAGGGAAACAAGCCACAACTTCGGGGTTGTCCCCTTAAAGGGAAAGCACATTCCCTCCACTTCCTCTACTTGCCGTCACCCCCAACGACTGCAAGTTCGTGTACCAGTGAGATCCTGAACAGATCCCTGTACCTGAGTAGGAAGCCTTGTCATGAAGATGGCAGAGCAATAAGGTAGAAGGTGCTTGAGCCCCTCAGTGCTGGCGCTGGATGACTCACCTATGGACTGCTGAGTGAAAGAGCGATGGAATTCTTTCTCTCTTATTTAAACCACTTCCATTGCCTGAACCAGAATCCTCATTAAAACTTTAAGGTACATGTGTACATGCCAAAAGCTTGGTGCCCCCACAGAATTGATTTAATCTGAGATTGAGGGCAGGAGGAGAACGGGATGACAGAGGATGAGATGGTTGGATGGCATCACCGACTCGATGGACATGGGTTTGGGTAGACTCCAGGAGTTGGTGATGGACAGGGAGGCCTGGCGTGCTGTGATTCATGGGGTCGCAGAGTCGAACACGACTGAGCGACTGAACTGAACTGAACTGAGTGATGATAGTAGAAAAGGTAGTATGTGCATTGGATTATGTACTGAAGGGAAGTGTTTGAAGTGGTGAAAGGATGGAGTCAGCTCACATCAGATGTGAGATATGTCATCCTAGTCAGGTTTATGATTCCTCTGAACAGGCTGCGAAGATAACTGTATAAAATTTTGGATGTTTGATAGGGGAAAGTATAATATCCATGTCTTTTAAAAAATATGCTTAAAGATTATTGCCTATGAATTGAGTAACAAAATTCACAGTATTTTATTTTAATCTAAAATCAACTTACTTCCTGCTGATTAGTAGAGAAAATAATAAAATGTTCAGTGTTGCTTAAGCTTTAGTCCAGTGTGATTATTTGAACAATCATTTATGCAGTGTTCAGATAAAAATGTTTCATCCTTTGCCATTGTTCCTTCCTGCTGTTCTCCCTAATTGGTAGGGGGGCAGTGAGTGGGATGGGAGGGAAGAGTGACTTCCTTAGACTCACTGAAGTGGGGACAGGGTTCTGGTCCCTTAGATTTAATACGCTGTGCTTTGCTTCCCCTGGTCATGGAGGTGATAGTTTTCACCTTGGTGCTCCTGGCATCATAATTGAAGTCTCTGGTGCTATAACTCAGCCTGGCTAGAGCCTGCCTGCTCTAGATGCCTCTTAGTGCAGCCCTCAGACTCTCTCTCCTGAGTCTTTGTAGAGCCGTAGTCTTGGTGGTTTTCTCGCCTGCCATATTGGGCCATGGAGCAGGCCTGGCGTATCTCTGCTCAGTTTTCACACTCCCTAGGAATTAGCTGTGTTTTGGTTGGAAAAGTTCAACCCCAGTTGCTCCCTGCCTAAATATGGTGTGGTCCTTTTTATTGCCGATGTTAATAAGGGGCTCCACTTGGGAGAAAGTCTGGAGGAGGAGTGGAGCAGGCATGATCATGAAACTTTTGGAAGTAAAAGTGATTTGCTGTGATTAGAATGTGAGATTTATGTGCATGAGAGATGAGATTGGAACGTGGGTTGAAGCAAAGGAGATTAAAGAAGATGATGTTATTCAGCTTTAATCATAGAGATATGACCAAAGTTTTCTAAATAAGTTGCATCATTTTGATTCAGTCTTACAGTGTAAAAATTTGAAATTATACAGATATTTGAGGCATAAAATTGCATTATTCAGATACAAACACTTTTTGGTATATTTCTTTCAAGGTACTTTTTATTGGTGTGCACTCTCAGTTGTGTCTGATTCTTTGCAACCCCATGGACTATAGCCCCCCTCAGGCTCCTCTATCAATGAAATTTCCCAGGCAAGAATACTGAAGTGGGTTGCCTTTTCCTTCTTTGTTTGGTATGAATATATGTATATCTAGAGTTTAAAACTACTATATATGTTTGTTTTTTCTCTGTAAGTTGTGTTTGTGTCCTTTGCTATTTAGAAATTGGTTTTTTTCTTGTCATTTAATGTTAATCTATTATGAATTTTTAAAATATACAGTTTCTTTTTCTCTGATGTCTTTGTCTGGTTTTGCTGTCAAGGTGATAGTGGCCTCATAGAATGAGTTCAGAAACGCTCCTTCATCTGCAGTTTTTTGAATAGTTTCAGAAGGGTAGCTGTTAACTCTTCACTAAATATTTGGTAGAATTCACCTGTTAAGCCATCTGGTCCTGGATTTTTGTTTATTAGGAGTTTTAAAATTACTGATTCAATTTCAGTTATGGTAATTGTCCTGTTCATATTTTCTGTTTCTTCCTGGTTCAGTTTTCAATTTCAGAGAAATTGAACCTTTCTAAGAATTTGTCCATTTCTTCTGGATAGTCCATTTTATTAGCATGTAATTGCCCACATGGTGGTATTGATCACTCAGTCGTGTCCAACTCTTGCAACCCCACAGATTATAGCTCACCAGGCTCCTCTGTCCATGGGATTCTCCAGGCAAGAATACTGAAGTGGGTTTCCATCCCCTTCTCCAGAAGATGTTCCCGACCCAGGGGTTGAACCCAGGTCTCCTGCATTGCAGGCAGATTCTTTACTGTATGAGCTACAGGGAAGTAGTCTCGTACTTTTGTGTGCCATTTGTAACTTTTCCTTTTTCATTTCTTATTTCATTCAGACCCTCTCTCTTTTTTCTTGATGATTCTAGCTACAGGTTTATTGATTTTGTTAATTTTTTCAAAGAACCAACTGTTAGCTTGATTGACGTTTTCTACTGTTTTTGTAGTCTCTATTTCATTAATTTTTGCTCTGATGTTTATGATTTCTCTCCTGTTAACTTTGGATTTTTGTTTGTAGTTCTTTCCTTGGTAGCTTTAGGTGTAAGGTTAGGTTGCTTATTTGAGATTTTTCTTGTTCCCTGAGGGTAAGCTTGTATGGTGTAAATTTCTTCTTAGAACTGCTTTTCCTACATCCTGTAGGTTTTGGATTATTGTGATTTCATTTTTATTTGTCTGTAGGTATTTTTTGATTTTCTCTTTGAGTTTTTCAGTGCTTCATTGCTTGTTTAGTAACATATTGTTTAATATCCATATGTTTGTACTTTTGCAGTTTTTTTTTCCTTGTAGTTGGTTTTTAGCCTCATAGTATTATGTGATTCCAGTATTTTTATATTCATTCAGTTCAGTTCAGTCGCTCAGTCGTGTCCAACTCTTTGCGACGCCATGAACCACAGCATGCCATTGGGTTGGCCAAAAAGTTTGTTCAGGTTTTTCTGTAAAATGTTTCCCAGATGAACTTTTTGGCCAACCCAGTATTTACCAAGGTTTGCTTTGTGGCTCAGCATATGGTCTGTCCTGCAGAATGTTCCATATGCACGTGAAAGGAATGTGGATTCTGCTCGTGTTAGATGAGATGCTCTATAAATATCAATTAAGTCCATCAGATGTAATTTGTCATTTAAGGTATGTGTTTTTCCTTATTGATTTTCTATCTGGGCGATCTGTCCATTGATGTAAGCAGAGGGTGTTGAAGTCCCCTACTCTTACTGTGTTACTGTTAATTTCTCACTTTATGTCTGTTAACATTCACCTTATATATTGAGGTTTCTCCTTTGTTGGATTGGAGATACACACACAAACACACAATTGTTATATCTACTTTTTGGTTGATTCTTTGATTATTAGTGTCTTTGTCTCTTTTTTTTAAATTAATTAATTTATTTTAATTGGAGGCTAATTGCTTTACAATATTGTGGTGGTTTTGCCATACATTGACATGAATCAGCCACAGGTGTACATGTGTCCCCCATCCCGAACCCCCCTGCCACCTCCCTCCCCATCCCATCCCTCTGGGTTCTTCCAGTGCACCGAGTGCCCTGTTTCATGCACTGAACTTGGATTGGTGATTTATTTCACATATGGTAATATACATGTTTCAATGCTATTCTGTCAAATCATCCCACCCTCACTTTCTCCCACAGGTCCAAAAGTCTGTTCTTTATATCTGTGTCTCTTTTGCTGTCTTGCATACAGGGTCATCATTACCATCTTTCTAAATTCCATATATATGCATTAATATACTGTATTGGTGTTTTTTCTTTCTTACTTACTTCACTCTGTATAATAGGCTCCAGTTTCATCCACCTCATTAGAACTGATTCAAATGCATTCTTTTTAATAGCTGAGTAATATTCCATAGTGTATATGTACCATAACTTTCTTTGTCTCTTTTGACAGTCTTTTATTTTAAAGTCTGTTTTGTCTGATAGTAAATATTTCTACTCTTTATTTTGATTTTCATGTGTGTGGAATACCTTTTTCCACCCCTGATTTCAGTTTGCATGTGTCTCTAGATCTAAAGTGGGTTGCTTGTAGGCAGCAGGTATACAGGTCCTGTTTTTTTGGTATCAGATTGTACTACAAAGTTACAGTAATTAAAGCAGTGTGGTACTGGCACAAAAACAGATATATAGATCAGTGGAATAGGATAGAAAGCCCAGAAATAAACCCATGCATTTATGATCAATTAATCTTCAATAAATTAGGCAAGAATTTATCAATAAGTTGAGGACAGAGAATCTTCTCAGTAAGTTGTGCTGGACAAGCTACACACTAGTCATGATGGGCAGCAGTCTACAAACAGTAAAGGCTTGAGAGGATGTGGAGAAAGAGAAAAAGGAACCCTCCTACACTGTTGGTAGGAATGTAAATTGGTATAACCACTATGGGAAACAGAATTCAACAGGATACATGCACCCCGATGTTCATAGGAACACTATGTGTAATAGCCAAGAAATGAAACCAACATAAATGTCCATTGATAGATGAATAAAAGGTATGGTGTTATTACTCAGTCATAAAAAAGAATGAAATGATGCCATTTGCAGCAACATGGATGGTCCCAGAGAATATCATGTTAGGTGAAGTAAGTCAGAGGAATACAGATATCATATGATATCACTTATATGTGAAATCTAAAAGAATATATATGAACTTATTAGAAAAGTAGTAATAGACTCAGACATAGAAAACAAACTTATGGTTACCAGAAAATAACCAAAGGGGGAATAGTGTGGGGAGAAGGAGAGAAGGAGCTAAATTAGTAGTTTGGGGTTAACATATACAAACTACTATATAGGTAACAGATAAACAACAAGGCCTTACTTATTGTATAGCATAGGGAACTATATTCAATATCTGTAATAACCTATAATGGAAAAGAATCTGAAAAAGAATACATGTTGGGATTTCCCTTGTGGTCCATTGATTAACACTCCAAGCTCTCAATGCAGGGGGTGTAGGTTCAATCCTTGATCAGGGATCTAAGATCCAGTATGCCACATGATGTGGTCAAAAAAAAAAGTTCAATTAAAAAAATTTTGTGTGTGTGTTTGTGTAACTGAATCAGTTTGCTGTGCATCTGGGGGGAAAAAAGAAATCTACATTTTGATATTCTTTAATTACTGATAGTTTTCCCTATTCTATAGTTTGCCTTTTGACTTAATTTATGGTAATTTTTTTAAACATTTACAGGTTTGGGGACTTTTTAGTTTGTTTTCTTTATATATCTATATATTAAAATATATATATGTATAGATATATATTTGCTTGTATATTTACACCTAGACAGCTTTTAAAAATTAGCATAAAAGGCTGTCTCAGAATCAGAGAAACCTAACCTGACCAAGGCCTAAAGAAGATAGGTATTTAGTTCTCTCATATAATGGATCTAAGGTTAAGTAGTGCTGGGGTGCTCTGCCTCGCATGACAATTCAGGAACCCACATTCCTGCCTTCTTATTGCCCTACTGTCCTTGGACATTGTCTTAATTCACCCAGTTGGAACAAGACCACAGGGACACCTATTTTCTGGAAACAGGAATAGGAACGATAGAGTCCAAGCCTGCATTTTCCTTTTAGACACATAGTGATTTGATGAGAAATGTGGGGATATGGCTATACCCAGCAGCAAGTAAGGATGAGCAAGATAGTCTCTAGCTGCCATGCTCTCAGCCACTGATCATTGTAATAGAAGAAGAGAACCTGCTTTTTTTTTTCTTTATGAACCTGTTTTTCATGGTCAGTCGCAGCCTTCCACTCATTTCTTGATTTGGTCTTCCAACAGAATTCTGTTCTCCCTTTCCATGGTTCATATAAATATTCAGTTACATTTTCTTACACTTTCTTCATGTTGTGTATTCCTCTTCCCTTCTCTCTACTTCCTCCGTTTCTGCCATCCAGCCAGTGAATAAATGTGTTCCTGCTATTAGGGATGTCATGGTGACAAAAACCAAGTGGTCTCTTCCCTCATAGCTCACAGTCCAGCGGGTGAGAAAGACATTAAATCTGTGGTTTTAGGAGGGGTCAGTGGACTCTGGAGTCCCCTGAGACCATTTTCATAATACTAAGATACTGTTTGCATTTCCTATTGTGTCATTTGCTCTGATGGTACCAAAGTAATAATCGGTCAAACTGCTGAATCACGTCAGTAGCACTGGGTTGTACCAATGGTCATTGTATTCTTCACTGCTATGCACTTGTGATTAAAAAATATTGAAGTCATAAACATTATTTTTATTAAATGTTGACCATTGAGTAAATAACTCTTTAATATTCTGTGTGACCAAATGGGAAGTACTTCCAGATTGCTGTTGCACTTGTCTTGAGAAAGAGCAGTTGTGTGATTGCTTGAGTTGTGAATTGAACTAGATACTGTTTTCCTGGAATACCATCCCATTTTCACTTGAAAGACAGAAAAATTATGGTTAATCCAACTTGGGATTTGGCAGTTAGTCAGTTGTCACTTCTAGGAAAACAGCAAACAGTATTTGTTGGCAATAATAAAATGTGAACTTTCAAACAAAAATAAATAAGTAAATTGAAATTTTATAACCTTGTCCCTACCGCTGGGAGCTTGATACCATTTCACCTAAAGCTTTTTCTGGTGACGTTATGTGTAATATTACAGTAAAGGCAACGTAAACATAAATGCTTTTTTTTTAAATATTGAAGATATGTCGACATTCAGTTCTCTGTAAGTTAGTGAACTAATTTCCACATCAGACATGGATAAAAGATCCATTCCAAGTACAAGATAAACCAATGGATTTTAAGCTACCAAAGTATAAAAAGTCCAAAGAAATGCATTATAATCAAACTTTAAGCTACTCTTTTCAAATTTTGCTGTAGAATCAATGAAAACTATCCACAGTTATCTGCAAATGCTATTAAAATGCTCTTTCATTTTCTAACTACATTATTATGTGAAAATGGGTTTTCTTCACTCAACCAAAGTAATATATTGTATCACATTAAATGCAGACATAGATATGAGAATCTAGAATTTGCAGAAAAGTAAAAGAATATTACTTGTTTCACTTATAGGAGGAGGAGGAAAATAGAAATATTTCATAAAAATAATGAGCTTTTTAAAACTCATCAGCAACTTAATCACTATAATTACTTGGATCACAAGAAAAAAGAGGTGACCTTTCTACCTAACTGGTTCTCAATCCCTAGCTTGTATTAGAATCACTTGGAGGGGTTGTTAAAACGTGGATTCCTGGGCCCCACTCCCAGAGTTTGAGTTGCTAAGTTCAGGGTGGGACCTGAGAATGCACACTTCTTTCTTTTTTTTAACTTTTTATTTTACATTGCAGCATAGCTGATTAAAAATGTTGTGATAGTTTCAGGTGGACAGCAAAGGGACTCAGCTATACATACAGAAGTATCCATTCTCCCCTAAACTCCCCTCCCACCCAGGCTGCCACATGACATTCCTCTGTAAATGGACATTTAGGTTGCTTCCATGTCTTGGCTATTGTAAGCAGAGAATGCATATTTCCTAAGTGTTGCTGATACTGCTGGTCTTTAGATTGTAGTTTTAGAACCACTGTTCTGGCTCTTTATTGGACAAAGCTGATTGAGCTGCCATTTGAGGAAAGGAAAGAAAAAAAGGTAAATAGTACAGGTGTAAAGATAATGGCTGGAAGTGGCCTTAGTTGTCAGAAATTTGGGAATTAACTAAAAGTTAAGCAGCAGACCATGTCCAGAATGATTCAGTACCTGAGACTTTGCCCTACTAACACTCTGATATAATGAGTTAGCTTACCCCAGTTTTGTTTTGTTTTCTTTTTTTTTTGGCCAAGCCCTGATGCTTGTAGGATCTTAGTTCCCCCACCTAGGATGGAACACAGGCTCTTGGCAGCCCTAACCACTGGACCACCAGAAAATCCCCACCTCAGTTTCGTGGTTACTAGTAGAAGACGTGAGAGTCTTGGTTCAGAGACAAAAATAAGTATATTACAGCAATTGCAGTTGCCATTAGGGCAATTTACCAAGCCCTGATTCCCTAAGGCAACAAGAAGAGAGCCATGGCTACACAACCTCTGAGTTATGTTGCAGTAGAGGAGCCCTGAAGTTAGGGATCCTCAGTACTTTTTTCATAATGTGCACTGCCTGGGAATTTGTTCCAGAGGATATGTTATCTTTATTATTCTGGACAGCAAAGAGACCTGCTCTCGGTTCCAGAGGAGAGCCTTATCTCTGACTTCAAAGACTGTTCTCTACATAAACATCCTTGAAAAGATGATTGAGGACAAAGGCAGTCACTGCCTCTGCTCACGTACGTTCAGGAATGTGAGAGAGACCCATGGAGAGTTCTACGGCAACGTAGGAAGAGTTGCGAGTTTGTGTATTATATTACTCAGTGGTCCTTACTAGTAAACAGCTAAGCAAAAACCTGAGAGCAATTAGACTTGAGTTTTAGAAAATGCGATGTATGGCTTCCTAATAAAGGAAACCTTTCCCTCCTGTGTGGTACCAAATCATTTTCACAAATGTGTGTAACTGTCATTGGGAACAAAGTTCTCATGCTTTACAGGTCTTCTATGAACTATAAAATCAAACAGTTTTATAAAATGTATATGAAAATTTAAAAGGTAAATATGAATTTAGACAAATAGTGACACATTAGTCACAGTAAACTGCACTTACAACATGACTCTTGGATTAAGGCATACCTCTTCTACAGTGGGCTATATGATGACTAATTTTCCCACATCTGTTCTCTGTCTAAACTTCTGTAACTTTTCTTTTGTAAAGGATCTAGTAATTATCATTTGACCTTTACTTGCTGCAAATGCATCATTAATCTCCTTTGTTTTCCCCTCATTAGCTAAAGATAATTAAAGTAATACTGTTTGACACAGGGTTAGTCCAAAACTCTTTTCAGGTCCTTGTGACAGAACACAAACTCATAACTGACTCATAGCTCGGAAATTGAGTTGAAATTGTCTTCAGTTCTGACTAGAGTGATGTCTTTTCTCCTTCTCCCAGGTCAGTCCTGGTTTGTGCTTCCGCCCCCTGTAACTCTCAGCCGTGCCCCCCTTCCTATGGTCATTTGTAATGTGATTTCCTAAATGTGACTAAAGGCTCAGGGGTGCTTCAGGCTTTTCTCATCCTAGCTGTCTCTTAGTGCTGCTTCCCTCTGTTCTGGCCCCATCCTTTCATAGTGTCTTCCATGATGTGATCATGGAAAATGACTTCTATGGACCAGATTTCACATTATCCTTTGCTGTGATTTCTTTCTTTAACTTTCACATAAAAGGCCAGGGAAGATCTCCAGCACCTAGATCTCATTCCTTCCTTGGAGGGGGGGAAAGAAAATCACTGCATCCAAACTGATTTTTTTTGTTAAGCTTTTAGTATATTTTATGTATATCGTATATGAATATATTTACATATATTTCTAAATTTTTTTTGATGGTTTGTAAAAGATCTATAAAAATAGGGAGTTTATGTATTTGATAAGGAAAGGGAGAGGAAGAGGAGTTTACAGTGGAGACCACAAAGAAGCAGTCAGAGAGGTAGGAAGAGGACTAAAGAAAAATGGCACTGTGAAACCCAGGAAAAGTGAGCATTTCCAGGGGTAGTCAACTCATGACCTAATGATCTGGAGAAGGCAAGGCCTGCCATCGTATTAGTGCCAATGCAGGTCACAGGTGACCTCAGCAGAGTGGTGGGGTGAAAGCCCAGTGATACCAATGGAGTGAATGAGATGAAAACAGGACATTATGACAATGTTTCAAAAAAAAAAAAAAATAGGGAGTTTAACTCTCAGACACAACTGTGATTAGCCTGCTGGAAACACATGGTCCTTTCTTTGGATAATGGGGTCTAGTGATTGACAGCCAAACTGGATACAGTCATGCTTAGACACCTTCTCAAGCAAGGTACAATGTTTGGCACTTTCTTGAGTATCTTAGGACCTGTAAACATAAACTCAAATACAGATCCTGAAATTCAGTCATATAGAGGCATTCAAATGACTGAGGATTTCTTAAAATATTCTCGTTACACAAAAACAAAACACTGAATTAATTCTTGCAGAAAACTTGTAAACTCTCAGGAGAATGCTTGTAGCACCAGTCCTTTATCCTTCCTCACTGTCACCTTGAATTCTGCAGAACTGACTCTTAGAAACATTGATTCCTCAGTTCAGTTAGCTACTTTTGTGGTCTCTTTGACTAGGCTGCCAGGAAAAAGTTTCCTGTGTTGCCCACAATTCTCCTTTCTTTTGTCCTCCCTTTCTAGGATAGCCTTGCATGTGTAATCATTCTTGCTCAGTGTTACAGTGTGATCCCCATTTGAGACATGAATGGCTTGGGGAGTGATTTTATGGGGAATTAATATTTAGAGAAGGGATGATTTGGGGGGAATCTATAGATTCTGGTGTTTGCAGTCACTATTTTTATATCCCAGAATGTCAGAGAAATCTCATAAAATGTATGTATTCATATAAATGTAAGTCCAGCTTACAGCTAAATAAGAAAGGTTTCTAGATTATTACCTATGTTGGGGACTTATAATTAAAAATAAAGTCTTCTCAAAAATAAAGTCTTCTCTCAACCCAGAAATCATCTTCACAACAGTAGTGGAGAAAGAAAACTTTTTTTTTTAATTGAATGGATTGCATCGCAGGCAGTCCATTAAGAGACTGCAGAGACAGAAAGGTATCTCACCCACTTACGTAGCCAAGCGGATACAACCTATTACATACATGTTTTCAAGATAAACAACTAGTTTAAATGACAGGCTTTATAACACCTTATGTCACACACAGTCCATCATAAATTTACTGGGTAATTGAAATAATCATCATTTAGCTAATTGGCCTTGTCCAGAAGAGAAACAAGCTTATCTTGTGATGAGGTAGTTTTGCAACTTGGAGCAAGATACTCAACCAAGTTAGACTTCTGCCCACCTGCAGAAATGCGTAGTTAGGGGTACTATGTCCCTGATGTTTACCTTTCAAAGAGATGATTCTCAGGTCCTTGAGAAAGACATTCTCCATCATAAAGCTGACAAAAATGGCCTATTTAGTTTTCCAAAGGGAATACAGTTGTTCTTGGGTATCTGCAGGTGATTGGTTCCAGGACCTGCCACAGATTCAACCAACCTGAGAGTCTGTGTGTAGTACTATGTGAATTTACTGAAAAAAAAAAAAAAAAAAATCCATGTGTAAGTGAACACATTCAGTTCAAACCCAGGTTGTTCGAGGGTCAACTGTACATACATTTCAAAGAGAGGGGAAAGTTTTGCTTACATTAAAAACTATTCTAAAGTAAATATCCTAAGAGGAAGGGAGAGAAATTTTCCTTTACTTCCATCAGGGATAATTTAAGCCTCTTTAATTTATATTTGCCCTTTGCTGTTGTTCAGTTGCTAATCGTGTCCAACTCTTTGCAACCCTATGGACCGCAGCATGGCAGGCTTCCTTGTCCTTCATGATCTCCCAGAGTTTGCACAAACTCATGCCCATTGACTCAATGATGCCATCCACCTATCTCATCCATTGTCACGCCCTTCTCCTTCAATCTTTCCTGGCATCAGGGCCTTTTCCCATGAGTCAGCTCTTCGCATCAGGTAGCCAAAGTATTGGAGCTTCAGCTTCCACATCAGTCCTTCCAGTGACTATCCTAGGTTGATTTCCTTTAGGATTGACTGGCTTGATCTCCTTGCAGTCCAAGGGACTCTCAAGAGTCTTCTCCAACACCACAGTTCAAAAGCATCAATTCTTTGGCACTCAGTCTTCTTATGGTCCAACTCTCAAATCCGTACCTGACTACTGGAAAAACCATAGCTTTAACTGTGTGGACCTTTGTTGGCAAAGTGATGTCTGCTTTTTAATACACTGTCTAGATTTGTCACATTTGCCCTTGCATCCTCTTTATTTGCTTCTGTATTAAAAATAAGGACCTTGTCTTATTAATCTTACAGTAGCTTTGTGATTACACAGAAGTGACTTTAAATGCACTTGTAAATTTGGTTTTATTACAGTCAACAAAAGAGTCCAAAATGCAGTACTTGTATGCAATCTCAAAAACGACAGAATGGTTTCTGTTTGTTTCCAAGGCAAACCATTCAATATCACCGTAATCCAAGTCTATGCCCTGACCAGTAATGCTGAAGAAGCTGAAGTTGAATGGTTCTATGAAGACCTACAAGAACTTCTACAACTAATACCTCAAAAATATGTCCTTTTCATTATAGGGGAGTGGAATGCAAAGGTAGGAAGTCAAGAAATAACCTGGAGTAACAGGCAACTTTGGCCTTGGAGTACAGAATGAAGCAGGGCAAAGGCTAATAGAGTTTTGCCAAGAGAACGCACTGGTCATAGCAAACACCCTCTTTCAACAGCACAAGACAAGACTACACATGGACATCACCAGATGGTCAATACTGAAATCAGATTCATTATATTCCTGGACGCCACAGATGAAGAAGTTCTATACAGTCAGCAAAAACAAGACCAGGAGCTGACTGTGGCTCAGATCATGAACTCCTTGTTGCCAAATTCAGACTTAAATTGAAGAAAGTAGGGAAAACCACTAGCCCAACCAGGTATGACCTAAATCAAATCCCTTACAATTATACAGTGGAAGTGAGAAATAGATTCAAGGGATTAGATCTGTTAGACAGAGTGCCTGAAGAAATATGGATGGAGGTTTATGACATCGTACAGGAGGCAGGAATTAAGACCATCCCCAAGAAAAAGAAAAGCAAAAAGGCAAAATGGTTGTCTGAGGAGGCCTTACAAATAGCTGTGAAAAGAAAAGAAGCGAAAAGCAAAGGAGAAAAGGAAAGATATACCGATTTGAATGCAGAGTTCCAAAGAATAGCAAGGAGAGATAAGAGAGCCTTCCTCAGTGATCAATGCAAAGAAACAGAGGAAAACAACAGAATGGGAAAGACTAGAGATCTTGTCAAGAAAATTAGAGATACCAGGGGAACATTTCATGCACAGATGGGCACAATAAAGGACAGAAATGGTATGGACCTAACAGAAGCAGAAGATATTAAAAGGTGGCAAGAATACACAAAAGAACTATTCAAAAAAGATCTTCATTACCCAGATAATCATGATGGTGTGATCACTCACCTAGAGCCAGACATCCTGGAATGTCAAGTCAAGCGGACCTTAGGAAGCATCACTACGAACAAAGCTAGTGGAGGTGATGGAATTCCAGTTGAGCTATTTCAAATCCTAAAAGATGATGCTATGAAAGTGCTGCACTCAATATGCCAGCAAATCTGGAAAACTCAGCAGTGGCCACAGGACTGGAAAAGGTCAGTTTTCATCCCAATCCCAAAGAAAGGCAATGCCAAGGAATGCTCAAGCAAGACTATGGAGTGGCTTGCCATTTCCTTCTCCAGGCGATATTCCCAACCAGGGACAGAACCTGCATCTTCTCATGGGCAGGCAATTCTTTACCACTCAGCCACCCGGGAAGTCCTGGTCAAAGAATATTGGGAAAAAGACAAGTTTGTGTTTTCTGAGGTTAGAGGTCTTTTTTCTTTTACACTTCACTACAGTTAAAATTCCAAATTTCCGTAGACAGCCCCTCAACAAACATCGGGAGTAGGCACTATTTGCTTATCATTTTTATAACTGTAACTTATGTCATTCTATTCATGGATGTAGAATCTAGCCAAGGGTGACTTTACTTAGACCTTTATATGATTTAGTCTTTCCGCTCCTCCTCCCTCTCCTTGTCAGCCCTTGATGTGCTGTTAGTGAGCAGCCTGCACATGTGGTCGTGCCCGCGGTGTGTCCCTGTCCGTGTCAGTGTGGCGGTGTGCCCTTACTCTCCATCATCTGTTTGCTGTGTTATCAGATGCCGAGCTCCACTTCACGCAACTGCTGGGCGCAGTGTTTGCTCACAGACTTGCAATTTTCCATCTGCCACTTCCTCTTTGAAGAGAGCCCTGGGGGATCCCTCTCAGTGGCCTCATGGTTCCTACGGCCACGTTGCACACGTTCTTGCCCACTACCCTAAAGTCTCTCATTTCACACTGACCAGCTTGTCGAGAGTTACTTTAGAGGCCACCCAGTCACCTTGACTGGCTCAGCTTTGTGACTGCAGGGGTCACACACTAGGGTCTCTCCTGACAAGAGGTGTTACATAGTCCTTGTTTCTTCTTGAAAGAAGGGTTCTCTCTCTTAGTCTCACCTATGGATTGAATTGAAAAGTGATAGCTGCCTAGCTGAGTCTTGCTAGGAAAATTTACCCTTTTCTCCTTTCTCCTGCCTCCATGACCTCTGAGGTTTGTTTTTGATTTTGTTTTTGTTTTAAATGTATAAACAATTGCTTCCTGTCAGTCTCTCCAACAAGACTGTGCTGAGATTTGTGGAGAACTAGTCTCCTGTACACTGTATGGAAAGAATAGCAGTGTTTAGAATTTTGGAACCATAACAAGGCAGCATTTCTAATTTTCCTATTAAGAGTCTGTGTGGAACTAAGAATTGAAAACTAATTACATAAATCTTTAAATTTTGAAAGATCCCCCGCCCCCTAGTGTTTCTGCCTCTGGGATATCTATTCCACAGAGGGTACCTTGTATCTAGCAAAAAAAATCAGTTAAACATTCAACCAATAACACTGCCACCCCTCACTCTTAAATGTTAAACGTGTTTCAGGATTTCTTTGAGCTGGAAACCATTGACTAGATGCTCTATTGCTCATACAGTAATTGGTGACATGGGAAGTGAATTTGAATGTAAAAATAATGTCTAATATTAGGAAAACTTGCTTTTTTCTCATTAAGATTTTAAAATTTTCATCTGTATACACATAGTTTAGCTAGTAACTTTTCTGTTCTTTACTGTTTCATATTATTCTTGACTGTTTCGGATTTTTTTACCTTGTGTGGTTCTCAGACGTCATGAACTTGTGTCATGTAAGCCTTTCTCTGAGCCTCTGAGTTGTTTCACTAACAGAATGGGGGTGTCACCACAGCACGCCTGCTGCTGAGTCAACGTGCAGGGCCCTGGAAGCGCAGAGGTCCCTTGGAGATAGCTCTGCTGGAAACTGTTGAGAGCGTGTGACTTGGGCAGACCTCTCCTGAATTAGAGAAATGTGTGAGCCATGATGCCTACAATTGTGCTTTTCATAGAGCCAAGTATACTGTTGCTGATTAATAAATAATGGGTTGTTTATCTTGGAGTTGTTTGTATTGGCAGATGCCCTGTAAGATTCAAAGGCTGTCTGTAAACGAATAATGCCTTCATTGTTTATTCAGCGCCTGCTTTTCTATTTAATATGCAGCTATCTTGGAGAAATTTCTTGAATATCAAATCACAAGTAAAATGTAAGCAGTTTTTTTCCCCCAGATTTCCAAATAGGCCATTTAACTGTGACTTATTCTCAGATGCTCTGATGATCTGGTTGCATGCGTGTGGCTGAGGGGGAAGGGCAAGGGAATGAGGCCCAGAAGTTTGCCATCTACCAGATCTATCACAGATAGCTTAAATAAATTCAGGTACGTTTCTGGTTGACGGTGTGTCTAGCACAGGTTAGCTGCTGAGCTTTCAAGTGGAAAATGTGCAAAGGGACAGGCAGCAGGGATCACAGTGGGAGTGGGTCTGGAAAGGCTGATGAAGGAGGTAGGTTTATGGTTGATACAGCATCACTGGTGTGGCACGAGGAACAGAGCAAATTACACTCGGCAGGAGAAACAGTATGTTTGAAGACTTGTGGCGTCATCAGCAGTAGGCGTTCTGGGAACTGTAAGTTCAGAGATACTGGAGCATAAAGCACTGTAGGAATGGCCCTGGGAAAATGGGAATATGAGGCCCAGATAATGAAAATCCTGAGCCCCATCTCTCTAACAGGAGTGATAGCTCCATGATGTGTAGCTCTGGCTGAAGACAGCATGAAGCTGTCACATCTTCCTTGTTCTGTGTGCTATGCTCAGATGTTCTCAGTATCTAGAGGGCTCTTAATTTTACAAACGGCCATTTTGTGATTAATATTTTCATGTTGTGATGGCATAATTCTAGAGACTCAAATGGTGAGGAGATCATGCATGAGTATAGAGGGTCAGGGAGAGTTTTTTTTTTTTTCTTTTAGGGATAGTTTTGAGACTGGGTTTATGACTCGGGTGATAGGGAATATAGAAAAACATGGGCGGAGATATTTCTGTCTGCATACCTTTGCATCCTCACTGCTGGCAAAGTGTGTTGGCTCTGTGTCGGTTGTTTAATAACAGTGGTCGACTATATATAATGCATGAGACATTGTTATTTTAACATAATATTTAAAAGTAATTTTCTTGGTACTGCTGGCTATCTGTTTCACAAGAAGCAAAGGTTTGTGATAATTGGCCAAACAGTTAAATGTCTTCCAATGAGGGGCAATATCTTGAATAAAATTAATTTATACTGCTTCAGTGTAAGTCATAGAAGAAGGAATTCTTTTGAAGTGCTTTAAGGGAATACATAAAAACAACGATGAAAGCATTTTTTTTTCAGTTGAATTTTAAGTATCATGATGTAATAAATATTTGGGACTTATTTTTAAGAAATTTTCAGTATTTTGGAAACCAATAAAGATCATTTTGATATAAAATAAAATTTAGTCACAGATGTTAAAAAAAAATTGTTACCAGGGTAAAAGGGAGTAGACTGGGTTGATATATATATATATATATATATGTATATACATACACACATACACACACTACTACACACTACTATATATATAATAGATAACTGATAAGGATCTACTATATAGCACAGGAAACTATACTCAATACTCTGTAGTGACCCTATATGGGAAAATATATTTTTCATATATGTGTGTGTATAATTGATTTACTTTGCTGTACAGCAATATAAATGAACTATACTCCAATTTAAAAAAATGTTTTAAAAAATTCAACTGTGAGAGAGAATGTGTGTGTTTGGGAGTTGGATATACATAAGTGATAAGATTAGAAATCCCTTAATTATTTTATTTCACATTTTTTAGGTGCTGGTGAATCTGGAAAAAGTACAATTGTGAAGCAAATGAAGTAAGTAGATTTAAAACATTAGATTTTTTTTTTTTTTTGATGTTGTTTAAGGGTACCGTTCCCTCAGAGGAAGTAAGTATTCTTTTTTGCCTTTTGTCTCCTTAGAATTATCCACGAAGCTGGTTATTCAGAAGAGGAATGTAAGCAGTACAAAGCCGTGGTCTACAGTAACACCATCCAGTCAATCATCGCTATCATTAGGGCCATGGGGAGATTGAAGATAGACTTCGGTGACTCGGCCCGGGCGGTAAGTTACTAAAGTCCTTGGAGCAGACCAGAAGAGTTAAAAAAAAAAAAACTTGCATGATAACACCATACTGTATTTATCAGCTGTCTCAGGACCAGAAGAATAGTAGTGAGTGAAGTGTAGGTCAGAAGCTTTAGAAGTGAGTAAAGTAAGAATACACAGGTCTGCATAATCTTCCCATTAGAGCCAGAATGCTTTCCTTATCCATCAGATGGTTTGGACCACTCAGTAACCATTACCGTGTTTTCTGTATAATGTAGTATACTGAATACCTCTGAATCTCCGTAATGGTTTTGAGTAGTTACTACCGAGTTCAGTAAACTGCCTACACTGGCATTCTTCAGAATTTGTTTATATGATTTGGAATACTGAAATGATCTAAATATTTGTGTTCATGCCCAGACTAAAAAGCAGTCTAGTCTCAGATGATGAAAACAGTATACAGTTTGCTTGTCTTTGGAATCAGAAAATACTGGCTATTAGAAAACATCTTTCAGAATTTCAGAGCTAGAAGGACAAGGACCTCAGGAGACAGGCTAGTTCCACCCCTTCGTTTTAGCAGTAAAGAGACTGGAACCCAGGACATTGCATGATAGGAAAGATTGCCACACGGTGGTAAGCAAGGCAGCGTGCCTCTGCTTCCTTATGTGACCCAGTATCTAACTTGTTCCCAGTTTGATTGGAAACAGCCCCAGCCTGGCCCATATATTACGTTTTCCTGTTTTCTCCCCAGTCCTGGGTTGCTTGCTTAATCTGCTTCAAGTTTTTTTTTATTTGTATATGGTTTATTCTTCACTGATTCTTTTTTTTAATAAAATGGTAAAATTTGATGTTTCCAGAAACCTTTAAGTGAATCTCTAGATTAATTTTTAATATTTTGGTACAAAGTAGATGTATATTATTACTACTGTTACTACTACCACCCCCTTTTATAGTTCCTTTTAATTTTTATGTGTTCAGTAGGTGTGTTATCTCCCTAATAATACTATAAAGACTTTTTTGTATAGAACCCATAACTTTTTGTCTTCTTTGGTCTGCCAGGTTTTTAATTTTATATACAGGCTCAATTTGTACTTAATAGGGAAAAAAAATGAATGAAAGCAGCATTAGAAAATATATATTGGGGAAATCTGTAAAAATTTGTTTATTTTGTATAATAAGTCACTAAAATTTCTTTATAATTTGTGGGGCATATTAATTTACTAAGTTTTTCTTTTTAAATAAAGATTAAAAGCTTTAGTGTAATGAATTAAAATTTTCAAAGACTTCAGGATCATTTTTAATAATAATTCATAGCATTCTTCTAACTTATCTTTTCTGAAACAGCATTTGATCATATCCAGACAGTTTTTGCCTTATCTCCTATCCATTCAGGCTGTGACTTATTCATTTATCATTATTCATTCAGGAAATGTTTTTGAGCTCTTAGTCATACACAAGAGAGCTACCCTAAGATAAAGAATTGAATAGATTGTACTTTACATTAATTCCAATTCACATGTACAGTATTATGCATTCAGATGTTACATGTGATTATTAAAGAGAAAGGTTTTGTAGCCTCCATTGTGTAAGGTAATGAAGAGTCAATGCAAGCTGCTTTTTTATGGGGGTCTTTTTATTTTCATATTTTTCTCTCAAGAAGTATTTTCATTTTCTGTCCTTTGGGGACAGATTTGGGCTTAGTTTCAGAACTGACTGGGCTTCCTTGGTGGCTCAGCTGATAAAAAATCAGCCTGTAGTGCAGGAGACCTGGGTTCAATCCCTGGGTTGGGAAGATCCGGGATGGGCTACCCACTCCAGTATTCTGGCCTGGAGAATTCAATGGATTATATATATAGTCCATGGGGTGGCAAAGAGTTGGACACGACTGAGCAACTTTCAGAGACTTTTTTTCAGGACTGACTGGGAATAACTGCTCTCTCACACAAGGTGGTTTTTTTTAAACTGGTTTTCTGATGCTTTGGAATCTATGGGGCCTGCTGTGGTCATTTTTGTTTCATCGGTGCTAGTTTTACCGATTCTTTCTAGACTCTCTAGCTGTATCCTAGTAACTTATTTTCTTCCTTCCTTCAGACTGTTACCTCTGCTAATGTTAGCCATTGTTACTCTTTCACACAAGTCTTCAGGCTGTCTCATTGGTTCTGATTGGTCTACTCCATGTCTTTGCAGCCTTGCCTCTATGCAAATTTTAAAAGACTGTGAGGCTCTGGAAATTGTGCTCAGGAATACAAAGATGAATTAAAGACGGCTTGGACTTTGAGCTTGATAATTGGAACATGTGTTAAGACTTTTCTAGAGCAAAACAAGAGAAAAAAGCATTCTAGAAAGAAGAAACAGTATAGTGAAAGGCTGAATATATTTCTTTTTCTAAGATATCAATTTTGGAAGTGTTAGCATTAAGTTGAAGGATAACCAGATATTTAAGTGTGAAGGTACTAAAGTTTTTTATGTTCTCAGAAAAAACACAAAGTGAATAATCTCTTCTAGCAACTGTGCATCAGTGTCAACTCAGTCTCATTAACTTAGATAGGTCAACATGTGAATTATTTAATACTTTTTGTACGTTTATTTGGATTTACTGGGTTTTTAGTTGTAGCATGTGGGATCTAGCTCCCTGCTGCTGCTAAGTGGCTTCAGTCGTGTCTGACTCTGTGTGACCCCATGGACGGCAGCCCACCAGGCTCCCCTGTCCCTGGGATTCTCCAGGCAAAAACACTGGAGTGGGTTGCCATTTCCTTCCCCAGTGCATGAAAGGAAAAGTGAAAGTGAAGTCGCTCAGTCGTGTCCTACTCTTAGCGACCCCATGGACTACGGGATCAAACCCAAGCCCCCTTCTTTAGGAGCAAGGAATCTTAGCCACTGGACTGACCACCAGGGATTGTGCAGAATTTGTTAATATCTTAGTGAAAAATTACTCTTTTTTTCTTTACTAGTTTTTATTTTCTTGAGTTTTACTGAGGTTGAGAATCTTTCGTTTTGTATCTCTTCTTAGTACTGAGCTTAGTATTTGGACTCCTCTTAGTAGTCTTTACTCAGTTCTGTTTAATACCTTGTCCTTTTTCACATTGAGTCACTTAGAATATTAGGGATATTACTTCTTGATGCTTTGCAAATATTTTTATTCTTATTTTTATTTCTTTTATTGTTTTAAAACATTATTTTTCTTACATTAGAAGTGCTCATTTTCTTCAGTCAGTTCTGACTTATGTGTTTTGTGCCTTTAGATGTTCTTCATCTTAAAATTATTTTTTAAAAAATATCTTCTTTTTCTAGAAGAACATGTCCACTCACCTGGAAATGTTATTTGTGTCTCCTGCTAGGTGGAATCTAAGTATGTTTTATAATCTGATCATCTCTTGCCTTAAAACCATGCATTAAATACTCCATTCCTGAGTGACTTGAAAATGCTACCCTTAGCATTATATTGAGTGCTTTTGGACTCCAGTTTTTTTTTCTCACTGAGGTATTCTTTTTTCCCCAGCTCAGTCACTTCTTTTCATCGTAAGATGGAAATAATACTAACATCTACCTTTTAGGGTTGTGAGGAATAATGACAAGACTTTACCACATGCCTTGGTCATAAGAGATTTCAATAAATGTTTATTACTGCTACTTTCATTTGTAATGACTACACTACTATTATAATTTTTGTCAGAGTAACATTTAGTTTCTCTTGATTCATAGGACATTGGTATCTGCTAGGGTAAGTGCATACATTCCAATATTTTTTAACCAAAATATCAAGGCTACTATCCGTTTCCCTTTCAGATGAACTCAGGAATCATTGTAATTCCCCACATCCCTATTGAAACGAAACAAACAAAAAAGCCTATCAGTATCTTAACTGGAATTATATTTTAATATGTAGGCTAACTGGGTGAGTGAGAACTGATGACAAAATGTATTTTAAATTTTAAAAGATGGCGACTAACTTTCTGTGGTTTGCTTCATATTTGGCAGCTAGTGAATTTGCAAAGCAGATTACACATTAGTTATTTAAAATGAGAGAAAACAAAATTGTTTTCAAGGCTGGCATAGAGCAATCAAATTTTTGTGCCTAATATACTTTCAGAACTCTCATAATGAGTTTAGTCAATCTATGGATGACAATACTGATAAATTAGATTATTTTGTTGTTAATAATGTACAGTTAGGGAAGCCTTGAATAGGGGCCTATAAACATGTCTTAGGCACTCCACACAAGCATGTACACAGGTGAGCACAGAGGTAGAGGAAGTGATTAGACAGACTTGAAGCAATTGACATAGTAATTTATATGTTAACTCTTATAGTTAAAAAAAATGTATTATGTCATTTAATTAATTTCCAATAGTATTAGTATTAAAAGATTAGAAACAAGATAAAACACAGGGCTGATCTTTCATCCAAGAAAGCTTGAGAAGTACTTCCTTAGAATAAGCTGGGCTGTAAGGAACAGAAAACCTTGCCTCGAATTGACTTAAGCTCCCTTTCTCCCCCAAACCTCAGTATGCTCCTTCACTGCTGCTGCTGTGGCTGCTAAGTCGCTTCAGTCGTGTTCGACTCTGTGCGACCCCATAGACAGCAGCCCACCAGGCTTCTCTGTCCCTGGGATTCTCCAGGCAAGAATACTGGAGTGGGCTCCTGTACTATGGCCACTTTTTTCTTCCTCTGATTTTTAAATTTATTTCATTAGTTAGTTACATTATATCTGTCTGCCAAATTTGCCAGATTGCTTTTGAGAAAGGCTGTATCAATGTACTTTCCTAGCAGCAGCGCTGTTTCTTAGCAGTGTCACTAGCCAAAATCTTGCAGTCTTAAATTTTAAAAATATTGGCTAATTTAAGTCTTATTTCAATTTAATTTGCATTTTCAATTTTTTAATACAACTATGCATTTTTCCATACCTTCATTGACTCTTTTTCTCTATGTTTGTCACCTATTTTATCCTGTATTCATTTATTGATTAGAGTCTTGGTGTTTTGATTAATATCTTTGCTTGTTTGTATATATATGGGCTTCCCAGGTGGCTCATTGGTAAAGACGCTGCCTTGCTAAGCAGGAGACGTGGGTTCAGACCCTGGGTCTGGAAGGTTCCATGGAGAAGGAAATGGCAACCTACTCCAGTATTCTTGCCTGGGAAATCCCATGAAGAGAGGGGCCTGGCGGGCTACAGTCCATGGGGTCACAAAGAATGGACACAACTTAGCCAGTAAACAACAACAAATGTACATATATAGTAACTCTTTGTCCACTAATGCATACGTTCTCTCACATTTGGCTAACTGCCTTTCATCTTAGGTTTTCATTAAAAAAACAAATTCCCCTATTATTTATTCCATTATGTTTAAATTTAGATAGTCTTCTCAACCAAAGATTTACTGAATATTTATGATATTTTAAGAGTTTTTTTAGGGAGTGAATTTCAGCATTGTTTCTATGCTAGATCCTCAAATCCCTGTGAAACTTTGCTGTATGCATGGAATAAGGATCTACACTATTTTTTTCCTCTTCAAATGGCTATCTAAATATTCACAAGTGTTTTTTAAGTAACTGTATTCTTTCCTGATTTATCTTGCCACCTTTATCATATAAGTTCAGATTTGGGACACCCCACCCCCATTGATCTTAATACCAGATGTTCTACATATTGTAGACTTTTAACATCTGATAATTTCAGCCCTCTGTCCCCAGTATTCTTTTTCAAAATGTTTCTAGTTATTTCTACTTGTTATTTTCCCAGATCAGTGTTTGAATTATTTATAGTAGTAGTCTGGTTTATATTTGAGAACTAAGATGAAGAAGTTACATTGTTTTTGTTTCTGAGGAATAATGATTTATATATGTGGAAAGTGATACTAACCTTGATTTGAAATATATTATGTCCCTCCAGCACAGTATTTTTCTACTTTACTCAATTCATGTATTATTCATTACATATTTACCTGTATCTTTTAACAATAGGTTCTATTGTCCATACAAAGAACACTTAAATATTTATTTTATTGATTTGATATTTTAAAATACATACATTTATAAGATTAATAAATACATGTTACATTTGTGTAATATATTGTAATTTCTCTTTTTGACATAATGAAGCTCACGCTTACTGCAATTTAGTCATTTTTCCATCTGCAATTTAAAATTAGATTATTTTATTTTTAGCACCCCCCCATTTCCTTGTCTCAGTCACTTTTACTTTAGTTATATTTCTGTTTTTAGAGAAAAAAATTTTTTATGTTTATTTTTTAATCAAAGCAATTCTTTAATGTCTGGGATTAGCACCAGGAGCTGTGGAGAGGTGACTTCACTAACATTCTCAGTATTTCCTATTGAGTACACTAACTTTGGTAAAAGCCGTATAGTCGTCTTAAATTTATAGGAGTGATTGTATGCTATAGAAATGTGGTAGATTAAATATAGGAAACATTTCTCATTGTATGTGGTGTTCAGTATTGTCAACTAATATTATTAATGAAAATAATTATTCAAAATCATTGAAACAAAGGATTTCTATGTGTATATCAGTCATAACATCAATATATTGATATTTTCCCTGCAGCCAAAAATTTGAAGGTATCACAATTATTTACACTCCTTGAGCATATTATTTAGCCTCTATTGTAGAAGGGCTTTCTGATGATTTCTATTTAAACTCATCTGATTCATAAATTCTGTCTGCTAGATCACAATAAATAATCATGTAGCCTTTGCTTAAAATTTCAGTCTCTCACTCTCCCTCCTTTTTTTGTTTTTTAGGTGGCTTTGGTTGTTAAAAAGTGTTTTTATTGAATTGAAATCTGCTCTTTTTTGCCCTAAGAATTCTTTTTTCTGCTCTGTGTCTAAGCACAAAGTCTACTTCTTCTTCCCTTTAATGAACCTTGATATATCAGAAATCAGACGATAGCCATCATCAGCCTCAAAGTACTTTCTCATAATCCTCATGAAGTAGGCGAAAGCTTCAAATAAAATGTATTGTCACTGAGTAACAGGTGCTCCCTCATCATCATTGTGGGAAAAGAGGCTATTATGTGTCTCTTGACATGATAGCAGATAGCATTTCTTACCTCTTTTCTGAGTTCCCCAAACGCCCAGTTTGTATGAACTAGAACTTCCATTCTTCAAACCACCTTATTTTCATTTAGTTCTTAGTCATTGAAAAACATACTAACTTGGCTACATTCACACATTTTTTTTCTTGATACTTGCAAGTAATTGCCTGATAAGCAAATTTCTTCTTAACTCACAAACAAGAGTTCTTGTAAGCTGTTTTACTTACCTATAGCCCTTCAGTAATACCTATCAATTTTCTACACTGTGTCACACTGTTTTGGTACACTTAAGTTTTTCTTTCTTAAATGTTCTTAGTAGTAGTAGTGTCACTACCTTAGTTGTGTTCGACTCTTTGCAACACCATGGACTGTAGCCCGCCAGGCTCCTCTGTCCATGGAATTCTCCAGGCAAGAATACTGGAGTGGGTTGCCATGCCTTTCTCCAGGGAATCTTCCCTACCTGGGGATCAAACCTGGTCTCCTGCATTGCAGGCTGATTCTTTACCATCTGAGCTACAGGGAAGCCCTAAATATTCTTAAATAACATTTTACATGAATCTTGAAAAAACTTCAGTTCATGATAAGACAGAACTGTTGTCATTCTGCAATTTTCAAATTTGTCTTGTCTTAGGCAGTGGCTACTTAGTAACTGTTGACTAATACGTGTGACTGGGTGACGTGACTAATTACCTGTGGAACTCCAAATAAATTGCACAATCTTTGTGTGCATCAGATTCTTTTTATATAAAACCTAAAGTTAGAATAATTTTAAAAGTACCTTCCAGCTTATATTTATTCCTTAAAGCTCATCTATAGACATCTGAATATCTTGCTAATGATGTGGGAGTATTCCAATTTATTTATTAAGGAAAAGAGACTTCTTAACATTTTTGTGAAGAGGAGACATTTTTGAATGCTACAGAGAGAATACAGTTTATAAGTAGAGTTTCCACAGTTTCCAAGTCTTTTCTTCAGGCTTCTTGTCTGGTAAGTTTGAAGAGAATGTGATCTTATGACCCATACCAGTGGGCATTAGTCTTTTCTATCAAAAAATTTTATGGAAATTGAATAAATACATCATAATGAAAGCTCACTTAAGTGAAATGCACTTTTCTAAAATGGATAGAGAAAAGTATGTTTGATGTCACTTAGTTAAAAATAAAAATGGCCAAATTTAGAAATTTCTTATATGTAAGTCATTATTTGGAAAACTGAGTAACTATTTTCTGGAATAAGGTAAATCATGCTAAGAACAACTTGAAATCGTGTTTTGTTGGAGTTTATTAGGATCTTGTACACATGTTACTTGCTTGCATGCAGTTCTCTTGTGATGTACTAAAAAGGGAAACATATGCTTGAATAATATGTTCCCATGCTGAGTGACTTAATTATTTCTCATGATGGGTTCCATCTGAAAAGAAAATGTTTCACAAATTGGCAGTAGAATGAATTCATATTGTCAGCTGGTACCCACTGCTAGCCTGTGTCACCAAATGCTTCCCTTCTGTACTCGGTATCCTAAGATGTGCCATCACTTCATAAAGAGCTACTACACCAGGCTGAAAAGATGCCCCTAGAGAAAAGTTAAGAATGGTCTACCCAGTTAACATAAGCTGCAAATCCCAGCGCAAGAAAGAATCTTTGTGACGATGGTAACCTCACATCTCCCTTATTTTGTATTAACCATGTTATTACCCGAAGACTAGAGTTGTGTTGTAGAGCACTGTTGCTACTACCTGTATGTGGCTATTATGTGAAATGTGCCTGATCAGAATTGGGATGTGCTGTCTGTATAAAAGAAATACCAAGTTTCAAAGACTAAATATCTAAGTTTATATTGGTTAAATGTTGAAATATATTTTATATACAGGTGATATAAAATATTGTGAAAATGAATTTTACTTTTTTTTTTACACTTTTTAAAATGTGCTGTTAGAAAATTTAGAATTCCATCAGTGGCTTAAATCTCTTGGACAACACTGACTTAGTGGGTTTTATTACCTATAGATCAGAATAACTGTAACTATTGTAGACTCTGGGCTTCCCACGTGGTGCTAGTCACCTGCCTGTCAATGTAGAACAGATAAGAGATGGGGGTTTGATCCCTGGGTTGGGAAGATCCCCTGGAGGAGGGTATGGCCACCCACTCCAGTATTCTTGCCTGGAGAATCCCATGGATAGAGGAGCCTGGTGGGCTTTGGTCCATGGGGTTGCAGGGTTGGACACGACTGAAGCGACTTAGCATACATGCATTGTAGGCTCAACACTTAAGGAGAATTTGATTTTACGTGCAGTATTCCTCCGTTTAAAAACTTTTGCATGCTATCTTCTGCATGCATCTTGAGTTATTTATACTTCAGAGCTGTGTTTGTTTCCTATGCTTGGATTAGCAAACACCTATCCCCACTTCTGGACCCACTGATGTTAGTGTCTACATACTTTAAGGTCTTCTGAAACCTCAGACTGTTCTGTGGAGCTATTCTTGCTTTATTCCACATTGACTTCTTCCTTATCTGAGTTTATTATGCCTCTATAAAGTATATCACAGAGCTGACAATTCAGTTCTGAAAATAACTTCTAATGGTGTCTGTGTTTTTTAGATTAGAAAACATTTGGTGATGGGAGGCAAAGAATACAATCTTCTGTTTGGTCACAAGTGATCATCTTCCATGCACAGCTGACCATCAGTGGGTAGTTGGTTAATATATTCCCTCATGAGATGTCTCGTCATTGTTTCACCTTTCTGGTGTCTTGATAACTGTTACTAATATCATAAAACATGGACACATGACTTAAGATTGTGCTTTTTTGATTAAGCCAGTTTTTAAAGTGGTATTTTAGGGAAATCCAAGTTATGAAACCAATAGACAACATAAAGGAAATTCACGATTTTACCTTTTGTAATCGACAATGTATTTTATCTGTAGTGTCTTTTAACTTTTTAAATAAAAATGGCCTTTGGATGTTCAGGATGATGCCCGCCAACTCTTTGTGCTTGCTGGCGCTGCTGAGGAAGGTTTTATGACTGCAGAACTTGCTGGAGTTATAAAGAGACTGTGGAAAGACAGTGGTGTACAAGCCTGCTTCAACAGATCCCGAGAGTACCAGCTTAATGATTCTGCAGCATAGTAAGTAATCATAACTTCATGATCATGAATAGTCACTTGCAAGTCAAATATACCTCCAAGTCATTTAATGCAGAATTGGCTGACACATTCTTGTACAACTCAAGGTATTCAGGATGACAGTATTTGAACACTTTTTCTGTCTGTGTGTGTGTGTGTTTGCAGGTAGCAAGGCTCGTATTTCTTTTGTGTTCAAAAATTGTCTCAGGGGACTCATGTTTATGTAACTCTAATCATGCAGCATGGAACTGTTTCCAGTATACTTCCAAGAAAGTATTTGGGATTTCCCAAAGTTTACTCTGAATTTGGGTGGACTTCTAGTTTCCCTGGGACCAGCCAAAGGGGAGGGTAGCTAATGTGAGTGCTCTTCATTTACTAACGTGCCTGAGAAGTCACTTGTCCAGTGACAGGCACCTTGAGTCACAGGCACCCTGTTTGAAGGGGTGTAGAGTGATACCATCAAGATAGTCTCATTGATGAAAATAAAGGAGCTGTAAACTTGACAATTTTCAAGTATATGTACTGTGTTGCATTAGACATTGTTTATATTAATAGATATCGAACTGCAGTTTTTAGAAGAAAAATTTGCCCCAATTTTCTAGGTGGTGGCCTCAGAAAGTCTATAATGTGTTTTGATAAAACCTAGTCCAGAAGTTTTCTGTTTGGTGATCTGCATAGGAAAAAAAATATCAAGAATTTATTTCCATTATTTGGCACACATACTCAGCAATGTCAAAGATGATACTCTGAGTAGAAACAAGTGCCTTACGCTTATTTTATTTTCCAAAGTTAGTTTTCTTGACATAGCTCTTGGTTCTCAGGGATACAAGTGAAGATTAGGTAAACATACATACTTTGCCACAGTGAAAAAACAAATGGGTGTGCCTGCTGAGAACCTAATTATAGTATTGTCATGCGTTGCACGTCAGTGTACTCGGCATTACGTTAATGATGTAGTGTGAGTGAAGAAGTAATACAAGATATTGTATAACCTGTCATAATTTTTATAATGCTATATTTTTTAACATGTATTTTTAGTGTTTTACAAGTGTACAAGCCATATGTATTATTACAAGTGTATAACATCTTATCGACATGTAGCTCATCTCTCCATCTGGTGTCCTTACTTTTTACAAGGAAATATTCTTTGACTCAGTGGGTAGGCCTTTGTCTCTGTGTTGTGTACTCATGATCTGAGGTATTTTTTTTTTCCCTAGAACTCACAGATTTACATGTATTTTTAGGTAATATTATTTATACTTAACATTGAGGACTATTTGATTCTTTTTTTTTTAATCTCTGCCACTAAACTGTAAACTTGGTAAGGTCTGTTTTTGCCCAGTGTTCTATCTCCATTGCCCGATACATGGTCATCACACAGTATGCCCTTATATTAATAAACCAGACTTTCCAGAAGCTAGAAGATAAAATTAGAAAAACATTTTCTTAGTGCGAAACACAACTCTTGGTCCACAGTACTTGCTTTGGCACCACCAGAACCTGCAGAAAGATCAAAGTGGAAATTACTTACGGTGAGTAACTTGCTCTGAGCTGAGCCCAGCAAGAGGAGCTATTTGAATAATTAAGGGGTGCTTCTCAGGGACAGTAGATTAAAGTTCATTTCCCGCTATCTTCCTGGAAGGACACCCCACTTCCCACCAAGTGTATTTGCCCAGACCCCCTTGTCCTGTGCACAGTGCTTGGAGTCACTTTGGTTCTCCATTATTTCATTACTAATAGTTCTGATCTTAAGATGGCAAAAATGGAGCCATTTTTCAAGAATGAAGGAAGTCATGAAACTCATTATTCTCCTTGGTAGTTATAAGGCATCTTGATTTCTGAATTCTTGACTGTAGATAGAGGGTGCTGCCAAGTTGCCCCGTAAGACCATCTAACCATCAATCTGTGAAAAATTTGTGATCTTTTAAAACAATAGGAGTTTTTTCACAGTGCCCGTTTTTCTTTTTTGTCTTGTTGAGTTATAAATGTGCGTTATTTTTAAAGGCTAATAGAACTATGGCAGTTTTAAGCAAATAAATGTTTATATGAGTAATCAGAACATATTTTAAATAAGAACAACTCATTATTTCAAAGGGACAGTTAGTAAACTCTTGTCATGGCCTATTTTAAGTCAGATTTTATTACAGTAAAGCGAGCTTTAATATATGTGGAACTAAAAACAGATAAATAGGAGATTATCAACAATGCAGTTGTTGTTTAAAATATTGTTTAAATGTTATTTAAAATACAGATAAACTATCATCTCTGCGTATTCTAGTATCAACATCACATACATATACTTAATTGTCTATAACATTTTGATTACTAATTCAGCAGATGGCTTTCCAATTCCGTCTCCACAAATCATATATTTATTGAGCTCCTTTTGTGGATAAGACCCCATTCTAAATGGCTAAAGAATACTTGGAGAGGGCAACATCAATTAAAGTTGCAGAAGTTATGCTTCTGTAATGAACCCCGATGTATCTTCTAAATTATCTTGAACTGTTCACTCTATTAGAAAACACTGCAGTCATGCTCCCCATATTCAGATGACTTTAGAATTAATTCCATGCATAGCCTACTAGTGGACTTATGTTCTAAGATACAAGATGTGACTGTTCCTACCTCCTTACTATACTTTTTCTGATGTGAATAACATTCCCTTTTATCCATGCACCTTTCAGATTTCTGTTGCACTTCTCACCTCACTTTCCAATAAGCCCTCTTCTTAACTACTCAGATTCACCTTAATCTCTCTATACCTGTACTGTATGTAACATTATTGATTCTACTACATAATTAGACACAAAAGAATTGCATAATATGATACCACTACATTTTTATAGCACAACATATTTTGCATTATTGGCAGAGAGAGTTGAATGAGTGGCTGAAATCAGAAATACAATATGAATGTTGATTCATAGAGCCAGTAAAATGTAGAGTACAGGAGCATGTGTAGTGTTTTCCTGTGTATAACTTAAGGCTAGTTGAAAAGGAACAACACTGAATTCAGCCTTTGGCCAGGGGTTTCCTCACTACTTTCTCAAAAAGGAAGGCTTTCTGCAATTACTCAAGAAAAAAGAAATGTCTAGAAAATAAACACAGTGCTACATCAAAAAAATGTAATAAAGAGTTTTTAGAGACAAGTTCATGGCTTGCAGTGAGTTTGGGTGCTTATGGAGTTTTGTGGCTGGAGAAGTATAAACATTTTCATTTCAGAGAGAGTTGTGTAAGATACAGATTTAAACTGGTCAAATTACATCATTATACAGAAATGTAAAAACTTGCAGTAATCTGTAGTACTGCATGCATCACAATGTTTTACTGATTTAGATGATCTTTATTGATAATGTTAACTGTTAGCATATTGTTTATTTTTCAGCTATTTGAATGATTTGGACAGAATTGCACAACCAAATTATATTCCAACTCAACAAGATGTTCTCAGAACTCGAGTGAAAACCACAGGAATTGTTGAGACCCATTTTACTTTCAAAGATCTTCATTTTAAGTGAGTAGCTTCAAAGCATATGATATATGAATTCAGATATATAATACAAAATAAAATGTTTAAGGGAACAAGGTATAAGAAAGTTAAAAATTTTTTAGAGTTGGAAATTACAAAAATGTTTTTCAGGTCCAAAGTGGGATATTTTTATTTAAGAAAAAATAACCATGCAGATTTCTTTTGCCTGTATTTTTCACAGTGGCTTAAATAAAAATAGATTTTGGTTTTTATTTTTAAATAGAAACTAATGCTCTAATACTGTATATTTTGGAAAAGTGTTGCCATCTATTTTTAGGTTTTACTGATAGAATATATGCTGATTTATGGAAATGTTTTTAAAAGCTACTTTTTAAAATTTTTCACAAAGATTTTCATGCACACTTACATTTCTGCTATTTCCTGATGAAGAATGCTCATTTAACTTACAGTGAACTATAAGTTATTGAGGTCTGAACAGAGAAGCATTGAATGGTAGCCTCTAGAATGAAAGGGATCCTGAAGTCCATGTTGTCTTGGTCGCTCATTTTATAATGAACCAAGTTCAGGGAAGTTCAGTTAAACGTTGAAAATTGTTACTTATTGAAAAAAGAAAAACAAAATGTGAGAAAAACTGCTGAATTTTGTTTCAGTTAATTCCAGTGCTCTGAAACAGTATGATAATAAATCAGAATTTCTGAAACCATCTTAAAAAGAGGTTTCTAGTCAGATTAAAAACAAATATTCATCAGCTCACCTCAGAGAAGCTCAGTATTACACACAGTGGGGACCACAGCTAAATATGCAACTATACCTCTGAGTCTCTCCATAAGTATTTTAAATATAATACATCTGTTACTAGCATTCATCTCTACATTATCCCACATTCAGTGATTCATGCAATTCAGTTTTCCAGGAAATTAAAATTTAATTTCAGTTTTCCATGGCAGCTTCCCTCTCAGAAACGAACACTGCCTTGCTTTCTTAAACAGAGATACAGATCATAATTAGTTTTTCTGAGCATGTAACTTTTGGTACTATAATATGGTACTGTTTTGCATTTGCTTGTAATTTTTTTCTCCTCTCCCTGCTGGTATTATCTTTTATTTACTGAAATCATTTGCCTTCTTTTAGTTTGCTTACTATTTGTAGAACTTAGGAATATTAAAATAGCATTATTTTAGATCATCTGATTTGTTTTACTTGATTACTACTGCTGGATTGATTTAAAAATTATGAAATGATTTTAAGTATAAGGACATTCAGTGTTTGACTTGTAAGGTTTATTGCATTTTTTTTAATCCTACTACACCTTAAATTCTGATTTAAAAAAACAATTTTTTTAACCTTGCTTTATGACCATATTTGGTAGCAATCTTAAATTATGTTCAGATCATCACTTTATTCTAACTGTGAAATCTGAGGAAAAAGTGCACGGGGTTAAGGTTACCAAATAAGGATTCTGGACCTGCCCTTGTTAGGTTAAGGGCAAATGTGTTTAAGATTCTTAATAGATGGTTCCAATCTTGCCCAGTGTCAGAGGTTTATACATAAAATGGGTTATTATCTGTAAAAGGAAACATAGAGGTGACAGCTTTGTAAATGAAGGGAAATGGCAAAGGTAAATATTACGTCAATTATTTGGTGCTTCAGGCAGTTTGTGTCAAATTCAGTCACGTTCTTGGGTAGATGCACTATAAACATTTACTTCCAGACCATACTCATCACTTCCAGCCTAGATCTCCCGAAGTTGTCATTTCAACGTCAGGTAGGTTGTCTGTTATCATGATCCTTCCAGGAAGTCCACTTACTTTGCTCTGTTTAGTCTTGAGTGACGTAAAGTTTCACTGGATGTTCTTAGTTACTGTTTTCATTTGCTGACTTAAACATAGGTCTGTCAGGAACTTCAAATAAACTTTGTCTTATTTTGGATTTGAATTGTTAAATTACTATCATTGCTAACATATGGTTCCAAGTATGCTTTTTATATATTTAAGAGAGTCTCAGAAGAATGAAGACAAAAATGTGCTTAGAACAATTCTACTGGAAACTCCTGAGTGTGTTTTATTATTTTGTGTGTTGTGTGGTATAAATTCATTGTCCAATTTTTTAACTGCCAATACAAAATTTTAGTTTCACTTGTTTTGTGGTATGGGAATTAACAAATTTAAAATGAGGTAACAAAGCATTATAACTTAGGAATATATACTATCACCTCTGTGACCAGGCATCTATGGAGAGTGTCTATGAGGGTTATTTTGCTTTAAAGAATCAACAGTTTTATTGGTATTTTGTTATATTTTTGCTGAAAATAGAATTTTCTAATAGAAGGGATGCTTTATCATTGTAATATGTTTCTATTCCTTTTTTATAGTAATGTAAATGTGCAGTTGGTTTTGGAGTGGAAAGTCATCTATGGGGTAGTATTCATGTATAGTCAATTAGCATTGTCCCAGTCTTGGTCACAGTGATATCAAGTAAGTCTTGAGACTAAGTCAGCATAGTTCAGGATCTCCAATACATTCCCTTCCATCTTCCTCCCTCCCCCTGCTCCCCTAAAGAAAGAAATCTAAGAAAACTCAATTTCACTCCCTGTTTAATACTAGTCAACAGTCTCTTCATATGAAAGAGAACGTATTATAATCTTTTTTTGTTTTGGGTTAAATAGAAATTCAGAATTTGAAGATAATTTTAATATATGTGTGAAACAATGAATAATGCTCTGTGTACAGTCTGATCCTTTGTTATATTAGTTCTTAGTCATTTCTGCTCCTTGAGTTAGACCAGTGATTCTCAAAGTCCAGTCTGCAAATCAGCAGCATCAACATCACACATAACATTTGAGAAGCACCAGCTTAAAGGTTCTTTGTTTATGCTAGGCTTCGCTGGTGGTTCAGATGGTAAAGAATCCACCCTCAATGCAGGGGACCCAGGTTTGATCCCCGGGTTGGGAAAATCCTCTGGGGAAGGGAATGTCTACCCACTTCGGTATCCTTGCCTGGAGAATCCCATGGACAGAGCAGCCTGACAGGCTATAGTCCATAGGATCACTTACGATCAATAATGAATGACCCTCATTCATTCATAAATTGAAGAGATTGTTTCTGTATTCATACTACTTATCAAGTTAAAGCTCTTTTATATTTAACATTCCCAGAGCATAACTGGAAGGTCTGTATCTTTAAAGTGGTAAAATTAGTCTATTATTGATCCATTTTGAGTTTAATTTTGTATTGATCCATTTTGAGTTTAATTTTGTATATGATATTAGAGAATGCTCTAATTTCACTCTTTTACATGTAGCTGTCCAGTTTTCCCAGCACCACTTTCTCCATTATATTTTCTTGCCTCCCTTGTCTTAGATTAACTGACTGTAGGTGTGTGAGTTTATTGCTGGGCTTTCTGACCTAGTCCCTTGATCTGTATTTCTGTTCTTGTCCCAGTATCATGCTATCATGGTATTTTGATTACTGAAGCTTTGTAGTATAGTCTGAAGTCAGGGAGACTGACTTCTCCAGCCTCATTTTTCCTTCTCAAGATTACTTGGACTATTTTGGATCTTTTGTGTTTCCATATAAATTTTAAAGTTTTTTAGCTCTAGTTCTGTGAAAAATAGCATTGGTAAAAGCTATTCTATTACTGCTTAAAAGTGTTTTAAAATACTCTGTAGACACAGTTCATTCTTTCATTCAACAGTCTACAAATACTTATGCACTACATTTGTTTGTCCAATGGAGGCCAGAACAGTCTTTGTCTTTACATCATTGTAGGGTTGGGGGACGGGAGGAAATGAAATACATATTTTAGTATTCAGGGGGTGGTAACTGCTATGATGAGAAAAACAAGATGGCATATACTACCTAGTTCCCTAAAGCTTTTGTAACAAATTACCACAAATTTGTGGCATAAACAACAAATTTATTCTCTGATAGTACTTGAAACTAGAAGTTAAAAATTAGTTTCTTAGCAAGAGTATGCTCTTCCTGAAAGCTAAAAAGAAAAATCTAATTCTCATCAAAATCACTTTTAATATCTGTATTTCTAACCAACTGTATTTCAAGGTATTCTGGACTTTTTCTGTCAAATGATTCAAAATTCTTTCAACCTTTCTCTACTACCCACTTCCAAAGCCACATCCACAGGAGTATTTGTTTTACTGCATTACCCAAATCTGGGTACTAAAGATGTGTCAGGGTTCTCAGAGGAAACAACCTGTAGGTTCTGTTTATTTCAAGGAACTGGCTTACCTGATAGTGAGTGTTGCTTTGCAGTCCAGGGCAGCAGGCTCAGGTAGATAATCATTTTGCAGTATTGAGGCAGAATTTTTTTCTTCTGAGAAACTTCAGCTTCTGCCCTTAAGGCCTTTCAACTCAATAGATGAGGTCTGCCCACATTATCAAGGATAAACTCCTTTAGTGAAAATCAACTGATTATAGATACTAACCATAACAATAAAATGCCTTCACAGCAGCACCCAAATTAGTGTTTGATTAAGTAACTGCATATGATAGCCTAGCCAAATTGATACATAAACCAACCATCAACAGAGGGAAAATGTGGGAGAGGGAGGATTCTGTTGTTATTTTACATGGAGTGATATATGACATGTGATCAGAGAAGTTAGCTAAAATATATTATCTTTTTGGTAATGCAGTCTTCAAATTGTGTTCCTTGGCAGTTTAGCAGATGGGTAATCATTTTAATTTCTTTTATTTTGTTCTTGTTTGATCTTCATTAGCAGCTGTCCATTTTATATCTTATCCATTTTAGTGTGTAGTAGAATCATTTTGTTATATAGCATACTTAAACTTAATGAACAGTTTACTAGCTAGACTAATAGAATACCACTTAAATGATGATAAAAGTAACTAGTATTGTTACTTTTATATTGAGTACAAATCTGATGCACTTGGATTTGGTTTATAGGCCAATGCTACTCTACTGGGAAAATTCGTTTTGCCTGAGAATTAAATAGGGACCATTTTAATTAGTGCAGTATCTAGATAAATGGAGCCTTTTAAAATGTACCAGTTTGCATAGTGTTTCCATTATGTAAGCAACTATTTCTAGATTGCATAACATAATCTGTGTGAATTTCAACTTTTGCTTAACTTATACTCTTAGAGGGAAAATCAGAAAACATCATTATCTTTATATAGTTTGTGTTACTACCTTGTACAGCAACTTAGAATGGTCTCCTATTACATATCGTGTAAAAATATAGTTTTTTCACTCCTAGTATTCACACTATTCAATAGGCCACCTATTTATCTCATCTCTTTCTTCTGTACCGTGGTTTTATTTTTTGATTTAGGCAGGCTGTTTGCCACTATTTAAATATGACTTGCTTTAAATATGACACGTTTCTTACCTCTAATGGTTTCTCCTTTACATTTAAGTCCTGCTACATAGCTTCACAGAGAAAACATTTTGTAGTTGGACAAGGGGACCATGTTCTCTGCCTCTAACGTTCTGTGACTCTGGTGAATTGAATATATTCTATTTTCTCTGCATCTCTAGATGCGTCCTGTGACTTCTCTGTTCACACATAGTTCAACGCCTTCATTTGTGTGTTTTAATGTTCTTGTTCTAATGTGGTCTCACGCGTTAATGAATTTGGGTATTTTTTTTAAGGTATTTCGAGTTTTTTATGTTTTATTGTGAGAGACCTTCCCTTCTAGCAGACTTTTTCTCCCTTAAAGTCCTTTGCTCCTTACCTTCTATCCCACATTCTCCATGCAATTTGGAGCTTTTGTGTTGATTTTTTTATAGCACTCCTTGGTGTGTCTTAGTGTTCAGGGTGATGTCACACTCATTTCCCCTTTTACAGAATGTTTGATGTGGGAGGACAGAGATCTGAGCGGAAGAAATGGATTCATTGCTTCGAAGGAGTGACCGCCATCATCTTCTGTGTGGCGCTGAGTGACTATGACCTGGTTCTAGCTGAAGATGAAGAAATGGCAAGTAGAACCTCTTTTAAAGATTGAACGTGGAATAGGAAGAGTTGGAGTTGTTGCCAAGAATTTTTCTAAGAAAAAGTCTTGAGAAATTCTTGCTAATGCCTGAATAGTGTGAAAGTTCAGGCACTTTTCTCTAACTTTTCTGTTTAGTACATTTCCCTCTTAGTATGCAAAGAAGCACTGATGGATCCTCCTGAAAAGGAGACGACAGAGTTCATGTCACTTCAACCCTAGATGCTTAACTAGGCATTTCTGAGATCTGGTATCTACATACTGAATAAAAATAAAGTTAATTCCATTATAGTCCAAGGCTTGTATTTCTTACTTCTGCCAGCTTAGTAATCCCTGAGCTATATTATACTTCGCTGCTGTCATGTAATTGTCGCATGTGTTTCAGTGTACCATTAATCTGGGGGAAATATTTTTAAATAGAAGAGCTATAAATGTCAGTTTCTTTTTTCTTTTAAGATAAGGTATATACAGTTACCATTCAGTAGGTGTAACATACAACATTCATTTCTGTCCTTCTGGCACTCTGTATCAGTGCCCTTTTTGAAACCACAAATACCAGAAGGGCAGGAAACAGGAATCGGAGGTTTCCTTCCCTCATACACTATTATATAGGGTATTGGTCTAATTGTATTTCAGCTTTTTCAGTTTATTAATCTTTAAAAACCTCTACTTACCTTTTAATGGAAACTTCAGTTCACTCTGTAATGATGAGGTCTCCTCTGAGATGTCTGCACTTGGCATTTCTAAACCACAAGCTACTGCAGTGCAGGGACACGCCTCGGGCACTCAGTGAGTGCTGGATGGACGCAAAAGGGTGATGAATGGTGCCGATATTCGTCTCACCTAAAATCATCACGTGTGCTTGTTCTTAAATGGCAGAAGTGTATTTTTGTGATAGGTTATCTATTTTGTGGCTGACTAAGCTTTATTGTACTGCTAAACTTTTTTTTCCCCACACACTCATTATTTTTTAAAAGTAATATTTCTCAGAATCTTTCCCTTACAACACACTGGCTGTATTCTATTACAGAACCGAATGCATGAAAGCATGAAGTTATTCGACAGCATATGTAACAACAAATGGTTTACAGATACATCTATTATACTTTTTCTGAACAAGAAGGATCTCTTTGAAGAAAAAATCAAGAAGAGCCCTCTCACTATATGCTATCCAGAATATGCAGGTATTTTCATTTCTCTGTCAATGCGTAGATTTCTAAGTGAAAGATCCCCCTAAGCCAAGATTTCGGTTGTTGATTTGAATCTCTTGGCTTAGTAGTTCTTAACCTGTAAGCAAAATTATATGGCAAACTTCATTCAAGCCCAGGAAGCTCTTTGAGGTGTGGATGATTAAAAATAACATTGATTTTATGGAAAAACTGTTAGATGATTTTCTATGGTGACCCCCATCTTTGTAAACATAAGATACTGATTTGTTCATGCAGTTAACAGATCTTAGGTCAGGTATTGTGTGATGCACAATAAATAAGATGTGTCTCTGTTCACTGACTAATCTCTAAGACAGAGGTACTCCTAAGGAAACATAATACAACAACAATGCAGCATGTGACTACAGAGGAAAATGAACAGTAAGTAATTGTAAGGGGGGAAAGATTAGAAAGGAGTCTGAGTTAGCTAACTGCTCAGGGGAATGGGGGAAGGGTTCACAAGAAATCCAGGCTTTGGTAATGAGACCTCAATGCTACTTCAATTTTACTGCTGTTGGAAAAACGGTCTGCTTTGAGAAAAGGAAACCTGAGATGCAGTCCTAGCTTTCGCATAATTTGCTCTTTGATTTTGAACGAGGCAGTTCATTTCCCTAGGTCTCAATACTCCATCTGTGAAATCAAAAGTTGGGCAAAAACACTGCTTAGGTTTAGTTCCTTGGAACACTTCCCTGGCTTCTACTGGAAGTGGGCACAAGGAACCCAGATATTCACCCCTCGCCCCCCCAGGTCCCCTCCACAAAGAGTCAAACACGACAGAATAACAACCCTCATTGCATCCTAATTTTTTTTTTTAAGAATTTTTTTCATTATAAACAAAATTTTAGTTTCGTATTGAGTAAATTGTACAAATATTTACTGCCTTTCCACGGGCAGTGTTAAAACAACCATGTGCTGTGGGTGCTTTTATATCCCACTAACACAGGTGAGAGCACTGGGAGGAATGAAGCAAGAGAGTCCCAATCCAGAGCCAAGTCTGCTGCAGCTCCGGCCTCCAGAACATTTGATAGTCAGAATACATTTAATTACATTCTCACTGGAGGCAAAGCAGAGGGTTCTTCAATCAGTGTGATCCTACTGCTCTTTACTACAGCACTTTTTGTGGATCACAGAGTTATCAGTTCAGTTCAGTCGCTCAAGTCATGTCCGACTCTTTGAGATCCGATGGACTGCAGCACGCCAAGCCTCCCTATCCATCATCAACACCCAGAGTTTACTCAGACTCATGTCCATTGAGTCCGAGAAGCCATGCAGCCACTATTAGGGTCTTTTCAAATGAGTCAGTTCTTTGCATCAGGTGGCCAAAGTATTGGAGTTTCAGCTTCAACATCAGTCCTTCCAAAAACCACTCCGGACTGATTTCCTTTAGGATGGACTGGTTGGGTCTCCTTGCAGTCCAGGGGGCTCTCAAGAGTCTTCACTAAATCACAGTTCAAAAGCATCAATTCTTTGGCACTCAGCTTTCTTCACCGTCCAACTCTCACATCCATACATGACCACTGGAAAAACCATAGCCTTGACTACACAGTCCTTTGTTAGCAAAGTAATGTCTCTGCTTTTTAATATCCTATCTAGGTTGGTCACAACTTTTCTTCCAAGGAGTAAGCGTCCTTTAATTTCATGGCTGCAGTTACCATCTGCAGTGATTTTTGGAGCCCCCCAAAATAAAGTCTGCTACTGTTTCCACTGATTCCCCATCTATTTGCCATGAAATGATGGGACCGGATGCCATAAGCTTAGTTTTCTGGAAGTTGAGGTTTAAGCCAACTTTTTCACTCTCCTCTTTCACTTTCATCACGAGGCTCTTTAGTTTTTCTTCACTTTCTGCCATAAGGGTGGTGTCATCTGCATATCTGACGTTACTGATTTCTCCCGGCAATCTTAATTCCAGCTTGTGCTTCGACCAGCCCAGCGTTTCTCATGATGTACTCTGCATAAGCAGGGTGACAATATACAGCCTTGACTTAGTCCTTTTCCAATTTGGAACCAGTCTGTTGTTCCAAGTCCAGTTCTAACTGTTGCTTCCTGACCTGCATACAGATTTCTCAAGAGGCAGAGTAGCCTTTACCTTTTCTAGGGGATCTTGCCAACCCAGGGATCGAACCCCAGGTTTCCTGCAGTGCAGGTGGATTCTTTACCAGCTGAGCCACCAGGGAAGCCCACAGAGCTATGCTTAAATTCAAAATAATTTCACAGAATTAACTTGTTTTTAGCTTTATTTTTGAAAGTCTTTGTATCCTAATTAAGATTACAACAACACAAGAAAAGACTCTACACATGGACAGCACCAGGTGGTCGACACCGAAATCAGATTGATTATACCCTTTGCAACCAAAGATGGAGAAGCTCTATACAGTCAGCAAAAACAAGACTGGGAGTTGACTGTGGCTCAGATCATGAACTCCTTATTGACAAATTCAGACTGAAATTGAAGAAAGTGGAGAAAACCACTAGACCATTCAGGTATGACGTAAATCGAATCCCTTATGACCATAGAGTGGAAGTGAGAAATAGATTTAAGGGACTAGATCTGATAGACAGAGTGCCTGATGAACTATGGATGGAGGTTCGTGACACTGTACAGGAGACAGGAATCAAGACCATCCCCAAGAAAAAGAAATGCAAAAAAGCAAAATGGCTGTCTGAGGAGGCCTTACAAATAGCTGGGAAAAGAAGGGAAGCGAAAAGCAAGTAGAAAAGGAAAGATATGCCCATTTGAATGCAGAGTTCCAAAGAATAGAAAGGAGAGATAAGAAAGCCTTCCTCAGTGATCAATGCAAAGAAAGAGAGGAAAACAATAGAATGGGAAAGACTAGAGATCTCTTCAAGAAAATTAGAGATAACAAGGGAACATTTTATGCAAAGATGGGCTCCATAAAGGACAGAAATGGTATGGACCTAAGAAAAGCGGAAGAGATTACGAAGAGGTGGCGAGAATATGCAGAAGAACTGTACAAAAAAGATCTTTATGACCCAGATAATCACAATGGTGTGATCACTCACCTAGACCCAGACCTCCTGGAATGTGAAGTCAAGTGGGCCTTTGGAAGCATCACTACGAACAAAGCTAGTGGAGGTGATGGAATTCCAGTTGAGCTATTTCAAGTCCTATAAGATGATACTGCGAAAGTGCTGCACTCAATATGCCAGCATATTTGGAAAACACAGCAGTGGCCACAGAACTGGAAAGGGTCAGTTTTCATTCCAATCCCAAAGAAAGGAAATGCTAAAGAATGCTGAAACTACCACACAATTGCACTAATCTCACACACTAGTAAAGTAATGCTCAAAATTCTCTAAGCCAGGCTTCAGCAATACGTGAACCGTGAACTTCCAGATGTTCAAGCTGGTTTTAGAAAAGGCAGAGGAACCAGAGATCAAATTGCCAACATCTGTTGGATCATTGAAAAAGCAAGAGAGTTCCAGAAAAACATTTATTTCTGCTTTATTGACTATGCCAAAGCCTTTGACTGTGTGGATCACAATAAACTGTGGAAAATTCTTCAGGAGATGGGAATACCAAACCACCTGACCTGCCTGTTGAGAACTCTGTATGCAGGCCAGGAAGCAACAGTTAGAACTGGACTTGGAACAACAGACTGGTTCCAAATAGGAAAAGGAGTACGTCAAGGCTGTATATAGTCACCCTACTTATTTAACTTATATACAGAGTACATCATGCGAAACGCTGGGCTGGAAGAAGCACAAGCTGGAATCAAAATTGCCAGGAGAAATACCAATAATGTCAGATATGCAGATAACACCACCCTTATGGCAGAAAGTGAAAAAGAACTAAAGAGCCTCTTCATGAAAGTGAAAGAGGAGAGTGAAAAAGTTGGCTTCAAGCTCAACATTCAGAAAACTAAGATCATGGCATCTGGTCCCATCACTTCATGCGAAATAGAGGGGTTAACAGTGGAAACAGTATCAGACTTTATTTTTCTGGGCTCCAAAATCACTGCAGATGGTGATTGCAGCCATGAAATTAAAAAACGCTTACTCCTTGGAAGGAAAGTTATGACCAACCTAGACAGCATATTATAAAGCAGAGACATTACTTTGCCAGCAAAGGTCTGTCTAGTCAAGGCTATGGTTTTTCCAGTGGTCATGTATGGATGTGAGAGTTGGATGGTGAAGAAAGCTGAGCGCTGAAGAATTGATGCTTTTGAACTGTGGTGTTGGAGAAGACTCTTGAGAGTCCCTTGGACTTCAAGAAGATCCAACCTGTCCATCCTAAAGAAGATCAGTCCTGGGTGTTCACTGGAAGGACTGATGTTGAAGCTGAAACACCAATACTTTGGCCTCCTGATGCAAAGAGCTGACTGATTGGGAAAGACCCTGATGCTGGGAAAGATTGAGGGCAGGAGAAGAAGGGGACGACAGAGGATGAGACGGTTGGATGGCATCACCAACTCGATGGACATGGTTTTGGGTGGACTCCGGGAGTTGGTCATGGGCAGGGAGGCCTGGCTTGCTGCGGTTCATGGGGTTGCAAAGAGTTGGACATGACTGAGTGACTGAACTGAGCTAGTATCCTAAGTCACCTTACTCAAATATTTTTAGTGCTTAATTGGGGATAGAATTATTAATAGTTCTGATTCCAAGATTGAAGATATCTAGAATCAAGGCAATTCAGGTTTGCCTTTACTTTAAGGCATTGAGAACTCATTGTCATTTTCTATAGTGAAGTAAGGGCTTCCCTGGTCACTCAGCAGTAAAGACTCTGCCTGCAAATCCAGGAGATGTGCGTTTGATCCCTGGGTTGGGAAGATCCCCTGGAGAAGGAAGTAGCAACCCACTCCAGTATTCTCACCTGGGAAGTCACCATGGACAGAGGAGCCTGGGAGGATACAGTCCATGGGGTCACAAGAGTCAGACACGACTTACCGACTAAACAACAACATTGTAAAGTAGCCCTTTTGTTTAATGTAAGAGGACCCAAGTGAAAAAGTGAAAGTGTTAGTCACTCGGTTGTGTCTCTTTTGAGATCCCATGGACTATAGCCCACCAGGGTCCTCTGTCCATGGGATTCTCTAGACAAGAATACCGGAGTGGGTGGCCATTCCCTTCTCCAGGGGATCTTTCTGACCCAGAGGTTGAACCAGGTCTCCTGCATCACAGGCAGATTCTTTACTGTCTTAGCCACCAAGGAAAGTCCCAGAGAACCCAAATCACTCCTCAAATATTACATACCTACAGAGATTTTAGAGCCACGAAGAACATACTTGTTAGCTCTTTTTCTTTTTTGCCAGGTATACATTTTTTTAAAGTTAGTAATAATTACTGATCTAAGATTCTTTTAGCAAAGAGTATTATAGAATTCTTGATTCACCGATTCACCTGATTCAGATTCTCTGATGCACATTCAATTCTTAATTCCTGTTGTATACTGTTTGCTATAGAAGAAGACATGTAGCGTACAAACTCCTCACTTGGTTTATCTCCTACCTCTCTCTGCTCCTGTCTTCTCTTTTTATTGGTATTGTTGGCATTTCACCAAATTCCATCTGCAGTCTTATAATCTTCCAGCATTCTATTCTTTCATAGACATATTTATTCTCAGCATGATAAATTCTGTTGTCAACTCTAATTTCTCTGTGGAGACTCAGGCTTGCATTTCCAACTTCTTGATGAGCATATCTGTGTTTTTTTAGCACCTGAGACTCAAATTGAACGCATGATTTTTTTTTTTCAAATCACCTTTATCTCCATATTTATTATATCACCAGCCTCCCATTCTCCAGTCTTTATATCATTTGTAATAAACCTTTAGTCAAGACAATTCTGTTATGTTAAAAACTAATGCCATCTTCCACTACCCTTGCCATCAGTCATTCTTTAACTTAAAATCAGGTTTAATACTGTACTTACTAGTTCATTCATGTATCTTGTCGTTCTGGGGATTAAGTAATGTAACTAGTTACCTGGAATATATAGCAGATTGAGGAATGCACACAGGGCAAGCTGTTTTCTCAAAACATTTTTGATTTAGAGGTTGCACTAGCTTCTGTGAGTCAACAGAACATTGTTTATTAATTTATAATTTCAGTGTACCAACCTTATTGAGTCTGACACGACTGAGCTACTTGACTTTCACTTTCAATGTAAATTACATTAAATTAACATTAAAATCAACATTAAATTAATGTTAATTAAATTTAACATTAAATTACATTAAATTTACATTTTAAAAATGTAAAATTTCATAAAAACAATCTACCAAGTTTGAATCATTAAGAAATAGAAAATCTCAATAGACTGATTAGTAAAGAGTTCAATCAGTAATCAAAAACCTACCAATAAACAAAAGTTCATAATCAGATGGCCTTACTGGTGAATTCTTCCAAACACTTTGAGAAGCACTGCTTAATAATTCTACTCTAACTCTTCCAGAATTAGAAGCAGTCTCTCCTTTTCCAAACTCATTTACCAGGCCAGCATTACCTGTTACCTAAACCAGGCAAATATGTCACAAGAAAATTCAGTTCAGTCGCTCATTTGTGTCCGACTTTTCACGACCCCATGGACCACAGCATGCCAGGCTTCCCTGTCCATCACCAACTCCCGGATTCTACCCAAATCCATGTCCATTGAGTCAGTGATGCCATCGAACCATCTCATCCTCTGTCGTCCCCTTCTCCTCCTGCCTTCAATTTTTCCCAGCATCAGGGTCTTTTCCAATGAGTCAGCTCTTCGCATCAGGTAGCCAAAGTATTGGAGTTTCAGCTTCAACATCAGTCCTTCCAGTGAACACCCAGGACTGATCTCCTTTAGGATGGACTGGTTGGATCTCTTTGCAGTCCAAGGGACTCTCAAGAGTCTTCTCCAACACCACAGTTCCAAAGCATCAATTCTTCAGCACTCAGCTTTCTTCACCATCCAACTCTCACATCCATACATGACTACTGGAAAAACCACAGCCTTGACGAGATGGACCTTTGTTGGCAAAGTAATGTCTCTGCTTTTTAATATGCTGTCTAGGTTGGTCATAACTTTCCTTCCAAGGAGTAAGTGTCTTTTAATTTCATGGCTGCAATCACCGTCTGCAGTGATTTTGGAGCCCAGAAAAATAAAGTCTGTCACTATTTCCCCATCTATTTGCCATGAAGTGATGGGACCAGATGCCATGATCTTAGTTTTTTGAATGTTGAGCTTTAACCCAAGTTTTTCACTCTCCTCTTTCACTTTCATCAAGAGGCTCTTTAGTTCTTTTTCACTTTCTGCCTTAAGAGTGGTGTCATCTGCATATCTGAGGTTATTGATATTTCTCCTGGCAATCTTGATTCCAGCTTGTGCTTCCTCCAGCCCAGTGTTTCTCATGATGTACTCTGCATATAAGTTAAATAAGCACGGTGACAATATACAGCCTTGACATACTCTTTTTCCTATTTGGAACCAGTCTGTTGTTTCATGTCCTGTTAGTTCTAACTGTTGCTTCCTGAGCTGCATACAGATTTCTCAAGAGGCAGGTCAGGTGGTCTGGTATTCCCGTCTTTTGAAGGATTTTCTACAGTTTATTGTGATCCACATAGTCAAAGGCTTTGGCATAGTCAATAAAGCAGAAATAAATCTTTTTCTGGAACTCTCTTGCTTTTTGGATTAGAGGCCAAATATCTCTGATAAACATAAATGTAAGAATATTCTACAAAATATTAGCAAACTGAATTGAGCAGTACATTAAAAGGATTATACACCATTATTGCATGGGATTTATTCCTGGGATGCAATGATAGTTCAATACCCACAAATCAATTAATGTGACACCACCTAAGAAATAATTAACAGATGGAACAAGAACAACCAAAAAAGCATCTTTAAATTCAACATCCATTTAGGGGGTAAAAACTCAACAAAAAGACGCAGAGGGAATGTACCTCAATGCGATAAAGGCCATGTGACAATCTATAGCTAATACCATACTCAACTGTGAAAAGCTGAAAGCATTTTCTAAGATAGGGAATAAGGCGGTTTCTTTTGTTCAACATTACAAGTCCTGCCACTCAGTTAGCAAGAAAAAGAAAGGCATCCAAATCAGAAACCAAGGAGAACTCTTAAGTATTCACAGAAGGCATGGTATATATAGTAAATCTTAAAAGACTCACAAGAAAACTGTTAAGACCCATAGTCAATGAATTTAGTGAAACTGCAGGATACAAATCAGTACATAAAAATCTTAGTAGTCGTGAACTATAAGAAAAAAGTCATATTTATAGTTGCATTAAAAACAAAATTTCTAGGAATAAATTTAAATTAGGTGAAAGACATGTACACTGAAAACTAAAACACAGATGAAAGAAATTGAAGATACAAATAAATGGAAAGACATTCCATGCCCGATTAGAATACTGTTAGAATGGTCCATGCTACCTACTGCTACTCCTGCTAAGTCGCTTCAGTCGTGTCCGACTCTGTGTGACCCCATAGACGTCAGCCCACCGGGCTCCGCCGTCCCTGGGATTCTCCAGGCAAGAATACTGGAGTGGGTTGCCATTTCCTTCTCCAGTGCATGAAAGGGAAAAGTGAAAGTGAAGTCGCTCAGTCGTGTCCGACTCTTAGCGACTCCATGGACTGTAGCCTACTAGGCTCCTCCGTCCATGGGATTTTCCAGGCAAGAGTACTGGAGTGGGGTGCCATTGCCTTTGTCTAAAAGACTCAATGTAATCCATATCAAAATTCTAATTGCAGTTTTCACAGAAAGAGTAAATAATCCTAACAATTTTGAGTCATAAAAGATTCCAAAAACTAAAGCAGTCTTTAAAAGGAACAACAAAGGTGGAAACACCATGCTCCCTGGTTCCCAGCAGCTAGAGTAATCAAAACAAGTGTGGTGTTGGCATTAAAAACAGATCTGGAAAAAAAAAAAAAAACAGATCTGAGGAACACAATAGAGAGCCCAGAAGTAAACCATCCAGACATGATCAAGTAATTTATGACAGAGGACTCAAGAATATACAATGGGGAAAGAGCAGTCTCTTCAATAAATGTTAGGAAAACTAGACAGCACATGCTAAGAATGAAACTGGACTGCTTTCTCTACCATACACAAAAATAAACCCAAATAGATTAAAGATTTGAGCGTAAGAAACAATAGAACTCCTAGAAGAAAACATAGGCAGTAAGCTGGACATCCATCTTGGCTGTAAATTTTTAGGTTTGACACCAAAAGCAAAAATAGACAAGTGGGACTACATCAAACTAAAAAGCTTCTGCATGGCAAAGGAAATCATCAACAAAAGAAAACTGCAGCCAAAGGAATGGGAGAAAATATTTGCAAACCATATATCTGTTTAGGGGTTGACACTCAAAATGTCCGTTATGGAGCCCATCTTTGCATGAAATATTCTCTTGGTATCTCTAATTTTCTTGAAGAGATCTCTAGTCTTTCCCATTCTATTGTTTTCCTCTATTTCTTTGCATTGATCACTGAGGAAGGCTTTCTTATCTCTCTTTGCTATTCTTTGAAACTCTGCATTCAAATGGGTATATCTTTCCTTTTCTCCTCTGCTTTTCACTTCTCTTCTTTTCCCAGCTATTTATTTGTAAGGCCTCCTCAGACAGCCATTTTGCTTTTTTGCATTTCTTTTTCTTGGGGGTGGTCTTGATCACTGACTCCTGTACAATGTCACAAACCTCCGTCCATACTTCATCAGGCACTCTGTCTATCAGATCTAGTCCCTTAAATCTATTTCTCACTTTCACTGTATAATCGTAAGGGATTTGATTTAGGTCATACTTGAATGGTCTAGTGGTTTTCCCTACTTTCTTCAATATAAGTCTCAATTTGAACTGTGGTGTTGGAGAAGACTCTTGAGAGTCCCTTGGACTGCAAGGAGACCCAACCAGTCCATCCTAAAGGAGATCAGTCCTGAGTGTTCATTGGAAGGACTGATGTTGAAGAAGCTGAAACTCCAGTACTTTGGCCACCTGATGTCAAGAGCTGACTCCTTTGAAAAGACCGTGATGCTGGGAAAGATTGAAGGGAGGAGAAGGGGACAACAGAGGCTGAGATGGTTGGACTGCATCACCGCCTCAATGGACATGAGTTTGGGTAACTCCAGGAGTTGGTGATGGACAAGGAGGCCTGGCGTGCTGCAGTCCGTGGGGTTGCAAAGAATCAGACACGACTGAGAAACTGAACTGATTCAAAATGTGCAGTTATCCCTCAGTATCCGTAGGATACCACTACACTAGTTTGGTATCTGTGTTTGGTATACGCTAGGTTGGTATACAGTAGTAGTATCCGTATGATGCCGCTATACTAATTTGGATACCAAAACACTAGTTTGAGGACCTGCCATAGGTAACAAAAACCCGTGGATGCTTCCACGTTTGTTGTTCCTTTTCAAGACTGCTTTAGCTTTTGGAGTCTTTTATGATTCAAAATTGTTAGGATTATTTATTCTTTCTGTGAAAGAAGTCTCTTGCATAAAATGGCATGGTGTAGCTTGTTCTCCATGTTTGCTGGTTACAAATCCACAGGGCCAGCTATGTAAAGAACTACAACTCAGTAACAAAAACACACAATTTGACTTTTAAAATGGGCAGAGGATCTGAATAGACCTTTTTCCAAAGACGTACCAGTGGGCAACATGTCCATGAAAAGTGCTCAACATCACAGATCATCAGGGAAATGCAAATCAGAACCACAGTTAGCTCTTACCACACACCTGTTAGAATGGCTATTACCATCAAGAAAAGAAATGCCAAACGTTGGTAAAGATGGGGATAAAGAGGAACCCTTTTAACCTATTGCTGAGATTGTAAATTGGTGCTGCCACCGTGGAAAACAGCATGAATTTCCCAAAAAACTAGAAGTAAATCTACCATATAATTCAGCAATTCCACTTCTAGGTACGTGAAGAAAATGACAACACTTTTTGGAAATGATACATGTGCACCTCTGTTCATTGCAGCATTACTTACAGTAGCCAAGTTATGAAAACAACCGGTGAAGTTCAGGGGCGGGGAAGCACTACGGTAATGCAGTGGCCCTTTGAATATAAATTTCCTCCAGATAGGAAATGAGCCTCAGATGTGGAACAGAGGGTTTCAGAATGGCTTTCCCAGGCAGGCTGGGTAACAAAGGACCTTGAAGGCCAGGCACATAATTTTGTGTTATTACTGCAGGTTTTTTTCAAGTGAACATTTTATTGAAATTTAATGTAAGTACACAACTAGTACATAAATAAATTATACACAGCACAAATATGAAACTTACTGAATTTTAAAAAGTGAAAATACTGATATATGCATCACTCAGGTCAAGAAATAGAACGTTTCCAGGTCCCCAGAAATCCTATCATCCCCTCTCCAGTCTTAACTGATCAACTTCCACCCACACACACAAAGAGTAATCATTATCATGACTTCCGTCTTCATTGATTAATTTTGACTCTTTTCAAGCTTGTTTTCTAAACATCAGTTGTTCATACTGCTTTGTGTCTGCCTTCATTTGTTCAGTATGTTTATGAAACTTGTCTATAGTATTGTGTGTAGCAGTATTTTTATTCTCATTTCTCTGTGGCAGCTCATTGTACAAGTATGTTGGAGTTTATCAGCCAGTCTACAATGGTTGGCTTTTGGGTTGTTTCCTAAAGTAGAAGTTCTGCTATTAACAGTCTTTGTATGTCTTCTGGTGAATATATTCACCAGACTTTATATATACATATAAAGGTGTATTCTGTCAGAGACACACCTGAAACCTGAACTTTTGGGTCACAGAGTACATGTGTGATTATTTTTAGATACTGCCAAGTATCAAAATGTTGCACTCAAAAGTCTTCAGTCATCTGATGAAAGCGGCAGTCATACTGTCATTCACTTTTTTGTAACCTCATAGCCATATACCACATTGTAGACCATTGTACAGTTTTTGAATAAAAAATCTGAAATAAATGCTAGTTAATGTATTGAATATATGTAGGAAGTTGAATAAAAATGGCTTCCTTGGTGGCTCAGACAGTAAAGAATCCACCTGCAATGTGGGAGACCTGGGTTTGATCCCTGGGATGGGAAAATCCCCTGGAGAAGGAAATGGCAACCCACTCCATTATTTTTGCCTGGAGAATTCCATGGACAGAGAGGAGCCTGGCAGACTACAGTCCATGGAGTCACAAGGAGTCGGGCAAGACTGAGCAACTAACACAAACACTTTTAATAAAAATATACCAGTTAGTACTCAGCCAGCATGTCTTGATCAGCCACGATAGGCTAGAAGTGTTATAGCAAGCACATTAGTTATTTGTATAAGTGGTTTCCATGTTAGGATGTAGAGTGTAAGGGGTAAGAGCAAAAAGAGGCTCTGACACTTGGAGATTGAGTCAGGAACAAAGATCATGGGGAGCATGGACTACCATGCTTTTGGTGTTTGTTTTTTTTTTCTTTAAGGGTAACTTACAGTTATTAAAGGGTGATTAGCATTGGGTATTTTTCACTTAAAGTTTATCTTATTCTCGAAGGGCAAACACAATTATGATGGGATCTACATATTTTATACATATGAAACCTGTTTCCGTATTTTAAGGTCTGTGTTGCTTAGCGGTATACTCCTTTTAACTTCACTTTACATTTCTTCCCATTTCCCTTCTCAGGCTCAAACACATATGAAGAGGCAGCTGCATATATTCAGTGTCAGTTTGAAGACCTCAATAAGAGAAAGGACACAAAGGAAATATACACCCACTTCACATGTGCCACAGATACCAAGAACGTGCAGTTTGTCTTTGATGCCGTAACAGATGTCATCATAAAAAATAATCTAAAAGATTGTGGTCTCTTCTGAGTTTTGGCAGTAAATGGTAAAATGCATTTTCAAACCAAATGAGTACTTACATGTGGATCTCTCTAGACTAGAGTCTTGCAGCAACACAGAATGTAGTATATGGCAAGTGCACCTGAGACCTGACCAAAGCTGTTCTATTTTGTTTTTTTATCTGAAAGTAATGGAAGGACCTTACATAAATGTGAGAGGTGGTCCTGCAGTGTGAAACTAAGGGCAGTGTTAAAGCTGGGCTCTAGTGTACTGATGACGTCTACATACGTGTAAATATGCAAATGTATGTATACATGTATTTATGACTTCAGTTTTCCATGTTACTTTTAGGTATTTAGTAAGCAGCAACTTATAATTTTAGTGTGATGGCTTTGGAAATAACAGAAATATTAAGTACTTTGTACTGAATGACAGACTATTGTCATGTTTGCCAGTTCTAAACAGCTTTATTTATGTTCCTGTCCTGTAAATTTTTAAGTACGATGATGAATATTAGGACACACTGCAGCTCTTGTCTCGATTATATGTATACTTGTAATCATAAATGTTATTTGTACAAACATTGCACAGACTATTTTAATAACATGATTTGTTCTTTAAATTTATGTGTTTTATTGAAATGTTCTTGAAGATGACTATACCTGCCTTTGGATCAGTTAAACATTGTATGCGTTTCAGTTTTTCTTTTAAGGGTGCATGCTATTTGATTCTACATTCGATTTGGTTTAAAAACTGTAAAATTGCAGGTTTCTGAGGATATACGTATAGACTTATAAACACTTAATTTTTATTCAGTTGGTTTGTTTTCACTTTGAATTTTAATATTTGGATGGTATTCATGCATTGCCTTAAAGGTGATGCCAAATTAATTTTTATACACTTCAAATAACTACATTTTTATTTATAACTAAGTTTAGGTGGGTGCAAGAGCATTTTTGTGGGTAAAAAATAAGTCAGCATAATGAATTTTGAGACATTCATTTGTGTATTTCCTTTGGGAAATCCCTTGTACGTACCATACATGACAGCTACTTGTTCGGAAGGTAACAGGAAAGACCTCTGAAGATTCTGCTGCTGATAAAATGCAAGCTTTAAATTCACATATGTAAGTAACTAGTTTCAAATTTAATTATCATACTATATTAAAATTACTTTTTTCCCTGAGTTTATTCAAATTTCCTCCACTTGCTTGAGTTTGTATTATTTCTTTAAACTGTGCTATTATCTCTGAGAATGAAATGGGCAATTACACTTAGAAAAATGAGTAATCATATTTAATTAAGTCAGCAATTGTATGTATTCTCAAGTAAGTGTTACATTTTCACTAGATATTAAACTTTTGATAGTCACTTTTGTTTTAATTATGCACAGTATCTCTCTATGACTTTGTTTTCAGCGAAGTGAACAGCATTCCATACCCTACTTCTCTTTTTTTACTCATCTTGTAAAAGTTATTTAGTGTTTCAATAAGCTTTGTGGGTAAGTAGTTTCTAAATTTAGTTGTGTGTTATCATTTTGTTGAGGTCTGTTTGTTGCAGTGTGTGTGTTTGTGTGTGTGTATATAACCAGAAACTACATTTACATCTGTTTCATTTGGGGGATTTTTCTTTTTTGTAATGTAAAGAAATTCAAAGTTACCAAAATTCTTTAAATAAATGTGTTAGTTTAGATTCTTTATGTGCCTTTCATGAAAGATATGTTTTCATTAATTTTATGGATGGAAGACCTGTTGTATTCATCTTATGAAGCTATGTATGAAATTCAACTGTCCTGTGAATTGATTTGAATTGTGAGAAATAACAGTTTAAAAAGCCACAAAGAAGCACATATTGGTGACCACCATTGATGAATTCCTGAACTTTATTCTGTGTAATTGTGTTACTAATAAAATCTAATAAATTCGAATTTTTAAAATTTTACAAACCTGTTGGCTAAATACATTTTGTTGTATTACCATTTATCAGTCTGTAGTTCATTTCTTCTTTACCTTTGTGTTTGCAATTTCATCTATTCCTGAAGCTTGAGTTTTCCCTGCCCTAAATTTTCTCACAAGATGTGGTGCCACAGGTGGAATTTCCTGCTCCAACTCAGTACACTCAAACCAAATTCATCATTTTCCCTGTCAACCAGTTCTCACCCTCTTTCTTGGCCACTGAACCGCCATTCACATAATCCCTCAGTGGGGAATTTGTCAGCCCTTGGGAACTCTTCTTAGCCCTCATCTCCATCTCTGATAAGCCACTATTTGCGTACAGGTCTCCTTACCAGTGCCTTACATGCGGTTTTTGCTTTATTTCTCTTTCCCATTCCCATTACCATCTACTGAATTCAGGTCTTTGTTTACCTTCCAATTAAAATGGCTTATTAAATTCTAGTTTCTCCTTTCTTCAATGCAGGTTACTTATCTTAATCTAGTACTGTGCCTGTGTTACTTTCTGTGCATTAGCTCTGACTTGTTGGTAAAATGAAATCTACTTAGCCTTCCATTCATGCTCTTCCTCATATGAGCCCACTTCACTACGTCCTCTCCCCCTGCCACCTTCCACACATGCTAACTGCCTTGTGCATAGCGCGGGCTGTCCTTCAAGTGCGGTACTACATCCTACCTGCAAATGCTTATACAATGCCTGGGACACCGGAAGTGTTCCTTTATGTCTGTTAATGTTATTTTTATTTTTAGCTTTTTTTGGTGGTCTCTTTTTTAGATCAACTGGCATCTTGTCTTCCATCTGCCCTATGTGAAACTGCATGGTTCTCACAGGGCTGCCAATCACAGTTCTCACCTCCCTGGCCGGAGGCTCAGGTCTGATCAGTCCTCATCCCCATCACTGGGAAGCAGCTCAACTGAGCCAGTCATAGTTCCAGTTGTCATTTCTCAATTTCCTAAAGCTCATCTGGCTTCTGAAGTCCCATTCATTTTATTTATTTCAGTATCCTTTCAAAAAATACTTTAACGCTTCATGTCATTCATTCAGGTTCAGACTTTTACCAAAAAAAAAAAAAAAAATGCTGACTAAAATGCACATGTTCTTACTAAATGCCAGCAGTAACTGTGAGATAGATGAAAAAACTCAAGAGAGGTTAATCAAGATCAACATTTCAAACCTGTGACTTCTGACTTCACATCTGTTTAATGCTACCTTATTTCCAGAAAATGTCTAAGTATTCTCTTAACTACCCCCATTGTCACCTTCTGAGTTTATCTGAATCGTAATATTTTTAGACTAAAAATACATAAGATAGAAATTATGAAGCATGATATGTCCCGCTTTGTTCTAACTATACTAGAAAGCTATAGTAGAGCAGGGTGGTATTGGCATAAAAATGTGCACACGGATCTGAGAACAAGAACAGAGAGCCTGAAAATAAACCCAGACTTATATGGTCATTTCATGAGGACAGAGCCAAGAATATACAACAGGGAAAGAACAGTGTCCAATAAATGATGTTGGGAGAACTGGACAATATGCAAGAGAATGGAACTGGGTCACTATCTTATACCACACACAAAAATAAACCCAAAATGGATTAAGGGCCTGAATGGATTAAGACCTGAAACCATGAAACTCCCAGAAGACAGGCAGTGATAAGCTCCTCGACATTGGTCTTGGTGATAATCTTTTAGATCTGACAGAAGGCAACAGAAAAAGTAGGACTACATCAAACTAAGCTGCTTCTGCACAGCAGAGGTATCCATCAACAAACTGAAACAGCAACCTGTGGGATGGGAGAAAACACTGCAAATCATATCTTGTAATCCAAATATAATCCAATAGTTAATAGCCAAAATATACAACTCAAAAAAAAAACAACCTGATTTTAAAATAGCCTGAGAATATAAAAACTTTTTTTTTTCCCCAAAAAAATGGATAGCCAATAGGTTCACAGTAAGTTTCCCAGCATCATTAAGTATCAGGGAATTACAAATCAAAATCACAGTGAGCTATCACTTCACTTCTGTTAGGATAACTATTACCAAAAGACAAGAAATAACAAATGTTGTAAGGATGTGCTGAACCAGGAACCCTTGTGCCCCATTGGTCGGGATATACATTGGGGCTGTCACTATGTAAAAAAGGATGAAAGTTCCCCAAGATATTAAAAGTGGAATTGACTATATGATTCAGAAATTCTACTTCAGGGTATTTATCCAAAAAGAGTGAAAACACTGACTCAAAAAGACATGCACCCTCATTTCAAGGCAGCATTATTTACACCAGCCAAGATAGGGAAACAACCTAAGTGTCTATGCACAGATAAATGGATAAAGAAAATGCAATACACACACAGACACACACACATGAATATCGCCATAAAACAAACAAGATCTTGCCATTTTTAACAACATGGATGGACCCTGAGGAGGACATTATGCTAGATGAAGTAAGTCTGCGACTGACAAACATGGGGTATCACCTATATGTAGAATCAAGAAAATTCAGCTCATAGATGCAGAGAACAGATTGGTGGTTGCCAGAGGTGGTGTGTGGGTGTGGATGAAATGGGTGAAGAGAGTCAATAATAAAAAATTCCAGCTGTGAAATAAGTCATGGGGATATAATGTACACCATGGTCAGTATAGTTAATAACAGTGTAGCGTATTTAGGAGTTACTAAGAGTAAGTTTTTAAAGTTCTCATTACAAGAAAAAAAAATTTAACTGGTGATGGATGTTACCTAGACTTATTTTGACTATTTTTCCATATATATAAACTCATTAGTATACACATGAAATAATGTTATATGTCAAATATATCTTAAAAATGCATAAAAGCTTAAAAATATGTATACTTATATCTTGTATCAAAGCTATTTATGATAACACCCATTAGATGTGAAGGTTCTTAAGGACACAAACAGTTATGGACATTTTTACATCATTTATTGTTAACAGAATCACCCATGGTGCCTTACATAAAGGAATTTAATAATGTAATCTGTATTATAGATGTCAGCATTGTCATTGCTCAGTCTGTTATTTTAGAGAAAAGTTGAAAGTGGTGGGGGTGGCCTAGGCACTGGTGTTATCTGAGTTCAAATCCTGGCTCTATCTCTTATTAATTGGACAAATTGGGGCAAGTTATTTAATTTTACTTGGTCTTTTTATCTGGAAAAAAATAGGGATTAAATAATCAGACCATTAAATTCACAATGCATGTTACATACTTGGAAGTGAGTCTGGCATGTGGTAAGCACTTGATAAGTTGTACTGCTACTTGACTATAAAGACTTTAATTTGGGGGTGCCTTTAAAACCCTAGTCAGTGCTTAAACAATAGTTGTTGATACTATCTTTGAATAAAATGTCTCAAAACAAGTATCATAGTTCATCTTTCTATATGAAACTTATGAGTGTCTCACATTGATGATGATATTGGAAAATATCAGAAGAAAAAAATGCATTTCCTCATTTTCAGGACACTTCTGTTATTTTTATTCTTTATTATTACATTATTTAATGTAACCAAAAATATGGACAGTTATGTTATTTTAAAGTTTGGGAAATTTTCTCTTGTAATTGCTTCTGGAAACCTATATCTTAATAATTAAAATGTCTTTGTATCAAGAGTTTTATATTTTACTACTCCATTGGCCTGTTTCCTGGGCATTTTTCCCTTAACCAATAACTGCTTTGCTTTGGTGTCTGTTGTGATGTTGTGTTCTATTATTTACTTGGATTTTTCAGTTACTTTATGAAACACATTTCATCAAGTCCAGAAACACCCAAATATGCACAGGCAGGAGTCTGTTGTGATCATGCAGGCCAGGGCTGAGGAGGCCTGACCTAGGACAGTCCTCTGCTGGGTGCGCTCAGTTGCTCAGTTGTGTCTGACTCTTTGTGACCCCATGGACTGAAGCCCGCCAGGCTCCTCTGTCCACGAGGATTCTCCAGGCAAGAATACTGGAGTGGGTTGCCATGCCCTCCCTCCAGGGAATCTTCCCAACCCAGGGATCGAAACCAGGTCTCCTACGTTGCTCGCAAATTTTTTACCACCTAAGTCACTAGTGAAGCCCAAGAATACTGGAGTGGACATCCTATCCCTTCCTACCACATTATAACTCTCGAGCACCATATACAAGGTCAAATATCTCTGACTTACTGGCCATCTTCCTGGGGTTCCATGCTGAATGGAAACATTGCCATTGCCAAAGGATAGCTGTTCAAAGTAAGAATGCGTTGTAAATGATTAAAAACTAGACATTAGTATTAGCAAACCGTGCAGAGAAGATAAATCAAGGCAGATTTTAACTATTAAATACTACTTTAGAAAGCGAGTGCCACTTTTAGCAAAAGAAGGTACCATATCCTTCTGAATTGCACAGTGCCTCACCAAAAATACATGGAGTAGGACTCTTGAGAACCTAAGAACCCAAGCGAAGAAATTCCTTTTCCAAGAGAGATGTACAATTTTGCATTTTTAACTTAATTGATATATTTGTGCAATTTCTTTGTAAAGCTAGCCTTACAAATAAGCCATCATGAAGACTGGATATTACCTGGAATTTTCTGTTATGCCTTCTTGAATTTCCATTATTTTCTGTGAAAATAATTTCAGCTTTGATCCTTTCCTTAACTTTTAAAAATCAAAAATGAGTAAGGTCAAAGCTACTTCTAAACAATTCTGTCTTTAATTTTCATTGAATGAAATCATAGTGAGTTGTGGTTCAAGAGGGTGATATAGAAAAAGACCCTAAACTCACCTCCTCCCACAGACACACTGCATTTACAGCTACAGGTGGAACAACTGCTTTTGAAGAAAGACCAAAAACTAGCTGAGCAACTCCTCTGCACTGGGCAAATGAGAAAAAGCCACAATGAAGCGGGTAAGAGACTGAACACAATCTCATCATAAAGCCCACCGCCGGCACAGCAACTCAAAATCAGGAGAGAAATCAAAACCCCCACTTCTCCTTGGGGAGGAAAGAGTTTGAACCCCACACTGGACACCCCAGCTCTTAAGGCCTGCACCTAAGGGATGAGCACCCCAAACATTTGGCTTTGAAAGCTAGCAGGCTTATGTCCATGAGACTCTCAAGATTACAGCAAACAGAACCACTTCTCAGAGGGATGGAGCACTGACCCAGCCATGCCAGGGACCAGCAAAGAGCCAACTGAAAAGCACCCAACTCCGTGAAAGAGGCTTACCTGTTTATCTCGCAGCATGGGCCTGGGAGGCGGGCATCTTAACACATCTAGGGCCCACTGAAAACTCTCCAGGGACAGAGGACAGCAGGCCCCTCCGCCTTGCTCCAGGTCATATGCATCTCCTGGAAAGGACTTTCACTCTCATCTGGTGCCCCAACTTTTGCAGCTGCCGCCCAAGGACACTTCTAGAAGGCCTGGCTCTGGTGCCAGTGGGGCTGACACTCACGGTTCCCCCGGGACTGTCACCAACAGAAAGAATTCTTAACAAGCTCCTACCCCAGGGCTCAGTGAGACACAGGAGCCTGTGGTGCCCTGTCTTTCTGTGAAAGCGATGCATCAGCTCATCTTCACAGCCACAGCCCAAGGGGCAGTTTCCTTATTAAACACACGACGAAGGGCCACCCCAGTGCTCTTCAGATGCATCAGAGGCTGACACTATCTTCTCATGCTCCCTTCTCCTGCACTCTTGAGTGACAGTACCCACCAGAGGGGAGCCTGTACCTGTGTCTCGTGGCTCATTTTTTTCTCTGTCAACCAGGGGATGTCCCTTCATCGCCTGTCCCTGGTGGCCAATGGGGCTTTCATTCATGAGTGTCATGGGACTGTAACATGAGACAGTTCTGAGCTGGTTACCACCCCTGGGGAACAGTGCAGACGGTAGACTGAAGCACATACAACCCGGTCTGTATGGGAAAAGAGGCCTATTTGCTTGTCCGGGAACTGCAGCCTAAGGGGTGAGCTTCTGACATGAAACAGGTCTAGAGGACAACTGAGCTGTTCTCTGGGGAGCGTGGCCAGGGGGACACCAACTGTGTGCTCCCCCCTCCTTGCTTCAGGTTGCCAGTACCCTCCTGGGAAGGGGCTTGGGTGCTCATCTGATGCCCTAATGTTTGCAAACACTGCCTAGAAGATGCCTCCAGATCACCTGACTCCGATGCCAATAGGATTTATGCTTGCGATCCCATGGGACTATACGTATTTTTATACTTTAAAAGCTGTTGGCTACTAGAACTAATAAGCAAATTCAGTAAAGTTGCAGGATATAATTGTCAATATACAAAAATCTGTTGCCTTTCTATCACTAATAACAAACGATCAGAAATTAACAATCTGTTACAAATACATCAAAACAAATAAAACCACCCAGGAATCAATTTAACCCAAAAAGGTGTACACTAAAAACCTCAGATATGCAGATGACACCACCCTTATGGCAGAAAGTGAAGAATAACTAAAGAGCCTCTTGATGAAAGTGAAAGAGGAGAGTGAAAAAGTTGGCTTAAAGCTCAACATTCAGAAAACTAAGATCATGGGATCTGGTCCCATCATTTCATGGCAAATAGATGGGGAATCAGTGGAAACAGTGGCTGACTTTATTTTTCTGGGCTCCAAAATCACTGCAGATGGTGACTGCAGCCATGAAATTAAAAGACACTCCTTGGAAGGAAAGTTATGACCAACCTAGACAGCATATTAAAAAGCAGAGACATTACTTTGCCAACAAAGGTGTGTCTAGTCAAGGCTATGGTTTTTCCAGTGGTCATGTATGGATGTGATAGTTGGACTATAAAGAAAGCTGAGTGCCGAAGAATTGATGGTTTTGAACTGTGGTGTTGGAGAAGACTCTTGAGAGTCCCTTGGACTTCAAGGAGATCCAACCAGTCCATCCTAAAGGAGATCAGTCCTGGGTGTTCATTGGAAGGACTGATGTTGAAGCTGAAACTCTAATACTTTGGCTACCTGATGCGAAGAGCTGACTCATTTGAAATGACCCTGATGCCGGGAAAGATTGAGGGCAGGAGAAGAAGGGGACGACAGAGGATGAGATGGTTGGATGGCATCACCGAATAATGGTCATGGGTTTGGGTGGACTCCAGGAGTTGGTGATGGACAGGGAGGCCTGGCGTGCTGCGGTTCATGGGGTCGCAAAGAGTCAGACACGACTGAGCAACTGAACTGAACTGTACTGAAAAACTATAAGGCACTGATAAAAAAAAGTTGAAGAAGACACAAATAAATGGAAAGATATTCCGTGCTCATGGATTAGAATTAATATTGTTAAAATATCCATACAAGTCAAAGCAATATAAAGATTCAATACAATCCCTATCAAATTTTCAATGACATTTTTCATATAAATAGAACAAACAATTCTAAATTTTATGGGGAACCAAAGACCTCTGAAAGCTAAAGCTATATTGAGCAAGAACAAACCCAAAGGCACTCTCCCTGATTTCAAACTTTATCACAAAGCCATAGTAATCAAAAAAGTTATGATATTGGCATAAAAACAGACATATATATCTGAGAAATAATAGAGTCCAGAAATAAATCCACATATGCATAGTCAATTAATTTGCCACCGAGGATCCCAGAACATACAGTGTTGAGAAAACTGGAGAGCCACATGCAAAAGAATGAAACTGGACTGCTATCTTATACCACACAGAAGACTTAAATACAAACTGATTAAAGACTTGAATTTAGTACTGAAGCCATAAAACTCTTAGAAGAGGAAAACATACGCAGTAAGCTACTTGACATCTGTCTTGGTGATGATTTTTAGATTTGACACCAAACACAAAACCAAAATAGACAAATTGAACTATATCAAACTAAAAGAAGATTCTGTAAGGCAAAGGAAACAATCAACAACCTGAAAAGGCAACCTATGGAAAGGAAGAAAAATTTTCAAACCATATATCTCATACAGGGAAGGGTTAATACCTAAATATATAAAGACCAAATGTATAAAGAATTCATTACAACACATCAGCAAAAAATACAGTCTGAGTTAAAGATAGAAGAGGATCTGAACAGACATTTTTCAGAAGACATATAGATGAAAAACAGGTCCATCAAGGTCACTAATTATCAGGGAAATGAAAATGAAGAGCAGAATGAGCTATCATCTTATACCTGTTAGAATGGGTTTTATTAAAAAGACAAGAAATCACGAGCATTGGTAATGACACGGAGAAAAGGGAATCCTTGTGCACTACTGATAGAAATGCAAATAAGTACAGCCACCATGGGAAACAGTATGGAGGTTTTTCAAAAATTAAACACCAAATGACCCAGAAATTCCACTTCTGGGAATATATCCTGAGGAAACAAAAACACTTTGTGAGTTATCTGTGCCTTCCTATTCATAGCAGCATTATTACAACAGCCAAGACATAAAAGCAACCTAAGTGTCTGCTGATGTGTAAATGGATATGGAAAATGTGGTATCATATATATGCATGTGTATGATATCACGTATAAATTTGTATATCAATATGAGATGTCATTTATATATATATATATAACATCACATACACACACAATGGAAAATTATTCAGTCAAATAAAAGAAAAGAAATCCTGCCGTTTGAAACAACATGGATGGACCTTAAGGATATTATACTAGTGAAAGATGTCAGACAAAACTACCATATGATCCCACTATATATGGAACATAAAACCAACACCATAAAACCCAGCTCATCAGTACAGACAACAGATTGATGCTTGCCAGGGGCTGGGGAGTGGGAAGGTGGGGGAAACGTGAAGGTGGTCAAAAGGTACAAACTGCTAGTTACAAGAAAGGTCATGTGAATATAATTTAATGTAGAGCATGGTAACTATAGTCAATAATACTGTATTGTATATTTGAAAGGTGCTAAGGAAATAAATTTTAAAAGTTAGCATCACAAGAAAAGAATTTTTGTAGCTATGTGTGCCAATAGATCTTAATTAGGCTTTCTTAATTAGGCTTACTGTGGTGATCATTTTATAATGAACACAAATCCCAAATCGTTAAGTTGTACTCCTGAAATATGTCAATTATATCTCAATAAAAAATAAATAGAATAAGGAATAGACGTGTGACATCCTTCCAGCTTTAAAATTCTACTTGTCTTTGAATAAAAACCTACTCAAAGAAAGAAAAAATACTGAATTGTCAGTTCTGTAGCTTGTGGAATGTGGACCATCCCAGCAGCAAATTCTTTTATCAAAATTGTGCTGCACATTGTGCCGCATGCCAATAGAATATAATGTTTCTCTTTTTAAACATAAGTAATCTGTTAATATAACTGACCACTTTGCATAGCAACCTACTTCACAAGGCAATTAACTTTGAATAAGAGGATCTCTTTTGCAGGCTTGGGTATACATTTTACTCCATTCCTAAATTCCCTATTTTAGATTACCAACAGTTTTAACTGTGTATCTACTTCTTCAGAAAGAAACTCATCCTAATGTCTAATGATTAAAGAGTTCTTCTGGCTGAAGGTAGAGAGGAAAGAAAGCTGAGGTCAGTATAAGGCACCCTTTCTTCTCTCTGAGACCCCACCTCTGATCTCTTGCACCTAAAGCTTCTAAGTGCAGATTTAAAATAAAATAGACAAAGAGCTATGTTATTTATAACAGACAGGGAACTATATCTGGTATCTTGTAATATCCTATAAATGGAAAAGAATCTGAAAAAGAATATAGCAAGCTGGATAGATAGATATGTGTGTGTATAACTGAATCACTTTGTGGTACACTTAAAAGTAACACGTTGTAAATCAATTATACTTCAAAAATATGTGTATATATACATAAAGAAAATCAACATAGTTCTAAATTGAGTCCTTTGAAAAATTTTACTAACAGAATTCATTCAACACCATAAGCTCAGCATAAAGTTCAAATATATTTCAGATAATCTGTCCCTTCTAATATCACAATTATACATAGAAAATGCATATGTACTACATTTCCTAGGTGTCTACTATGTGCCAGAACTTCTCTCAGTGATTTACTAATGCCCTCAATTAGTCATCAGAGCAGCCCTTCAATGCCACCGGTCAGTTTCACTTTTCAGATATGGAGACCAATTAAGAAAGGTTCAGTGTCTGGTATAATGCTGAATCCCTGGTCACCAGCAGAGTGGGAGGGAGTACAACCCAGGTCTGAGTCGTTTGTTAGCCATGTCTTCAGAATCCAGTCACATCAAAAGGTTGTTTCCTAAGAGTGCTGCAGGATGTCAGGCACTGTGTCTCAGACAGAGCTGCCTAAGCAGATGCGACCTTAATGACCCAAATAACCACGATGGTGTGATCACTCACCTAGACCCAGACATCTTGGAGTGTGAAGTCAAGTGGGCCTTAGGAAGCATCACTACGAGCAAAGCTAGTGGAGGTGATGGAATTCCAGCTGAACTATTTCAAATCCTAAAAGTCGATGCTGTGAAAGTGCTGCACTCAATATGCCAACTAATTTGGAAAACTCAGCAGTGGCCACAGGGCTGGAAAGGTCAGTTTTCATTCTAGTCCCAAAGAAGGGCAATGCCAAAGAATGTTCAAACTACCACACAATTGCACTCATTCGACATGCTAGCAAAGTAATGCTCAAAATCAACCAAGCTAGGCTTCAACAGTACGTGAACAGAGAACTTCCAGAAATACAAACTGGATTTAGAAAAGACAGAGGAACCAGAGATCAAACTGCCAAGATCTTTTGACTAGAGATCAAAAGCAAGAGGATTCCAGAAAAACATCTACTTCTGCTTATTGACTATGCAAAAGCCTTTGACTGTGTGGATCACAACAAACTGTGGAAAATTCTGAAAGAGATGGGAATACCAGACCACCTTACCTGCCTCCTGAGAAACCTGTATGCAGGTCAAGAAGCAACAGTTAGAACTGGACATGGAACAACAGACTGGTTCCAAATATGAAAAGGAGTATGTCAAAGCTGTATATTGTCACCCTGCTTATTTAACTTATATGCAGAGTATATCATGTGAAAGGCTGGGCTGGATGAAGCACAAGCTGGAATCAAGATTGCCAGGAGAAATATCAATAACCTCAGATATGCAGATGACACCATCCTTATGGCAGAAAGCAAAGAGGAACTAAAGAGACTCTTAATGAAGGTGAAAGAGGAGAGTGAAAAAGCTGGCTTAAAACTCAGGAGTAAAGAAAACTAAGATCTTGGCATCCAGTCCCATCACTTCATGGCAAATAGATGGAGAAACAATGGAAACAGTGACAGCCTTTATTTTCTTGGGCTCCAAAAATCATTGCAGATGGTGACTGCAGCCATAAAATTAAAAGACATTTGCTGCTTGGAAGAAAAGTTATGACAAATCTTGTCAGTGTATTAAAAAGCAGAGAGATCACTTTGCCAACAATGGTTCATTTAGACAAAGGTATGGTTTTCCCAGTAGTCATGTAAGGATGTGAGAGTTGGACCATAATGAAAGCTGAGCACTGAAGAATTGATGCTTTTGAATTGTGGTGTTTGAGAAGACTCTTGAGAGTCCCTTGGACAGCAAGGAGAGCAAACCAGTCAATCCTAAAGGAGATCAATCCTGAATATTCATTGGAAGGACTGATGCTGAAGCTGAAGTTCCAATACCATGGCCACCTGTTGTGAAGAGCCAACTCTTTGGAAAAGACCCTGATGCTGGGAAAGGTTGAAGGCAGGAGGAGAAGGGGACGACAGAGGATGAGATGGCTGGATGGCATCACCGATTCAATGGACATGAGTATGAGCAAGATCCAGGAGACAGTGAAGGACAGGGAAGCCTGGTGTGCTGCTGCCTATGGGGTCACAAAGAGTTTGACACGAGTTTGACACGACTGAGCGACTGAACAACAACAAAGCAGATGTGAAGTGTGTCTGGTGTACACAGCCTGTCAATGGCCTTGAAAAGTCCTGCAATAAAGAAGCTCCTGTGTGTGTTAACCTGGTGTTTTGCAAGCTAGAGCTGTGCTGACAGCAGCCACCACCGATATACTACTTACTACTCTAGGAGACCAGAAATGTAGCTTGTCCAAACTGAGGTGTGATATGAGAGAAAAAAGCACAGAGGGTTCTAAGAATGTACATGGTAAATCAGTATTTTGGATATACTGAGTTAAATGAAATATATCTTTAAAATTCCACCTATTTCTTCTTATATGGTTTACCTGCCTGGTGGGATATATAAACTATTCAAGCATCTTGCATTATCTTTCTACTTGGAAAGTGAAACATTGTTTAGTTTCCTTCCACACAACTCTATTTGCATTCCAGTTTCCAAGCTTAGGAGAAGCAGATACCATGGAATAAAAAGCTAAGACTTGAAGACTATTCTAGTTATAAAATATGAAGGTTTGGTTTGACACAATATGGCCTTTACTGTGGGGGGAAGGGTGGCTATTGTCACTTCTAATATGTCAGCTCTAATAAAAGAGAGCAATACACATTTTAAATCTATACTCTAGAAATGGATTTTTCAGATAGCTATATCTTTAGTTCTAATACACGGAACAGGACTAGATCCATCAGGGCACTGGAAAATTACTAAATCCTGGTTTACAAACCCATGTCTCTCGAGTTCTTAAGCCAAATCACAACATTAGTGGTTATTTTTTTAACGTTGGTATTGTGTTGTGTTTTGTTTTTCAGTATGTTTCAATTCCCTTGGCCAAATTCCTTTCTTCCTCCATACCTCCCACAGGACTGGGCTGAGCACAGCCATGCATTATAAAAGCTTCTGAACTTTTTTTCAGAAACAGTAGCTCCCTGGAGGTGTGGAGGAGGACAAGAATCTGATATTCTAAAGGGCTTAAACCAGAATAGGATGTCAAATATTCCAAGGCCTTTGATGCACGCATTTTTTTTTCATAAAAACAGAAGGCAGCAATAAAATCACATCTGTTCTTTAAGTTTTAATAAAATCACGTCTGTTTATCTGTATAAGTGAAGCTTTCTAGATTCTTAAACTTCCTTCAGGATTTGAGTTCGTTAGTTTAATAGTATCAGTCTGAGAAAGGTTATTTTACATATATGTGTATTTTAGCTATGCTTTCAATTAGAATATACACACACAAATCATTCCATCAGAAATGTTTTCTCAGTGTAATGTGCACCAAATAAAACTATATTGGGATATGTGAATAATTTTACTTGTAAATAGAGGGGCCAGGCTGGGCCGGGGGCGGCGGACGAGAGGGGCCAGGCCGGGGCGGGGGCCGGGGGCGGAGGCCGAGAGGGGCTAGGCCGGACCGGGGGGCCGGGGGCGGCGGCCGACAGGGGCTAGGCCGGGCCGGGGGCTGGGGGCGGCGGCCGACAGGGCCTAGGCCAGGCCGGGACCCGGGGGCCGGGGGCGGAGGCCGAGAGGGGCTAGGCCGGGCCGGGGTCCGGGGGCTGGGGGCGGCGGCCGACAGGGGCTAGGCCGGACCGGGGGGCCGGGGGCGGCGGCCGACAGGGGCTAGGCCGGGCCGGGGGCTGGGGGCGGCGGCCGACAGGGCCTAGGCCAGGCCGGGACCCGGGGGCCGGAGGCGGCGGCCGACAGGGGCTAGGCCGGGCCGGGGGGCCAGGGGCGGCGGCCGACAGGGCCCAGGCTGGGCCGGGGGCGGCGGCCGAGAGGGCCTAGGCTGGGCCGGGGGCCGGGGGCGGCGGCCGACAGGGGCTAGGCCGGACCGGGGGGCCGGGGGCGGCGGCCAACAGGGGCTAGGCCGGACCGGGGGGCCGGGGGCGGCGGCCGACAGGGGCTAGGCCGGGCCGGGGGCTGGGGGCGGCGGCCGACAGGGCCTAGGCCGGGCCGGGACCCGGGGGCCGGGGGCGGAGGCCGAGAGGGGCTAGGCCGGGCCGGGGGCCGGGGGCCGGGGGCCGGGGCCCGGGGGCGGTGGCCAACAGGGCCTAGGCCGGGCCGGGGGCCGGGGGCAGCGGCCGAGAGGGGCTAGGCAGGGCCGGGGTCCAGGGGCCGGGGGCGGCGGCCGCCAACAGGGGCTAGGCCGGGCCGGGGGCTGGGGGCCGGCAGCGGCAAGAGGAATTACCCAAGGCCCAAGATAAGAGAAACCCAAGTAAGACGGTAAGTGTTGCGAGAGGGCATCAGAGGGCAGACACACTGAAACTAGAATTACAGAAAACAAGCTAATCTGATCACACGGACCACAGCCTTGTCTATCTCAATGAAACTAAGCCATGCCGTGTGGGGCCACCCAAGAAGGATGGGTCATGGTGGAGAGGTCTGACAGATTGTGGTCCACTGGAGAAGGGCATGGCAAACCACTTCAGTATTCTTGCCTTGAGAACCCCATGAACAGTATTAAAAGGCAAAAAGATAGGACACTGAAAGATGAACTCCGCAGGTCAGTAGGTGCCCAATATACTAATGGAGATCAGTGGAGAAATAACTCCAGAAAGAATGATGGGATGGAGCCAAAGCAAAAACGATACCCAACTGTGGATGTGACTGGTGATAGACGCAAAGTCCAATGCTGTAAAGAGCAATATTGCATAGGAACCTGGAATGTTAGCTCCATGAATCAAGGCAAATTGGAAGTGGTCAAACAGGAGATGGCAAAAGTGAACGTCAACATTCTAGGAATCAGCAAACTAAGATGGACTGGAATGGGTGAATTTAACTCAGATGAACATTATATCTACTACTGTGGGCAAGAATCCCTTAGAAGAAATGGAGTAGCCATCATGGTCAACAAAAGAGTCCGAAATGCAGTACTTCGATGCAATCTCAAAAACAATAGAATGATCTCTGTTTGTTTCCAAGGCAAACCATTCAATATCACGGTAATCCAAGTCTATGCCCCAACCAGTAATGCCGAAGAAGCTGAAGTTGAACGATTCTATGAAGACCTACAAGACCTTTTAGAACTAACACCCAAAAAAGATGTCCTTTTCATTATAGGGGACTGGAATGCAAAAGTAGGAAGTCAAGAAACACCTGGCGTAACAGGCAAGTTTGGCCTTGGAGACAGAATGAAGCAGGGCAAAGGCTAATAAAGTTTTGCCACGAGAATGCACTGGTAATAGCAAACACCCTATTCCAACAACACAAGAGAAGACTCTACACGTGGACATTACAGTGGAAGTGACAAATATATTTAAGGGACTAGACCTGATAGACAGAGTGCCTGATGAACTATGGACAGAGGTTCATGACATTGTACAGGAGACAAGGACCAAGAAAATCCCCATGGAAAAGAAATGCAAAAAAGCAAAATGGCTGTCCGAAGAGGCCTTACAGATAGCTTGGAAGAGAAGAGAAGCGAAGAGCAAAGGAAAAAAGGAAAAATATTCCCATCTGAATGCAGAGTTCCAAAGAATAGCAAGGAGAAATAAGAAAGCCTTCCTCAGCGATCAGTGCAAAGAAATAGAGGAAAACAACAGATTGGGAAAGACTAGAGATCTCTTCAAGAAAATTAGAGATACCAAAGGAACATTTCATGCAAAGATAGGCTCGATAAAGGACAGAAATGGTATGGACCTAACAGAAGCAGAAGATATTAAGAAGAGGTGGCAAGAATACACAGAAGAACTGTACAAAAAAGATCTTCACGACCCAGATAATCACGATGGTGTGATCACTCACCTAGAGCCAGACATCCTGGAATGTGAAGTCAAGTGGGCCTTAGAAAGCATCACTACGAACAAAGCTAGTGGAGGTGATGGAATTCCAGTTGAGCTATTTCAAATCCTCAAAGGTGATGCTGTGAAAGTGCTGCACTTGATATGCCAGCAAATTTGGAAAACTCAGCAGTGGCCACAGGACTGGAAGAGGTCAGTCTTCGTTCCAATCCCAAAGAAAGGCAATGCCAAAGAATGCTCAAACTACCGCACAATTGCACTCATCTCACATGCTCGTCAAGTAATGCTCAAAATTCTCCAAGCCAGGCTTCAGCAATACATGAACTGTGAAGTTCCAGATGTTCAAGCTGGTTTTAGAAAAGGCAGAGGAACCAGAGATCAAATTGCCAATATCCGCTGGATCATCAAAAAAGCAAGAGAGTTCCAGAAAATCATCTACTTCTGCTTTACTGACTATGCCAAAGCCATTGACTGTGTGGATCACAATAAACTGTGGAAAATTCTGAAAGAAATGGGAATACCGGACCGTCTGACCTGTCTCTTGAGAAACCTCTATGCAGGTCAGGAAGCAACAGTTAGAACTGGATATGGAACAACAGACTGGTTCCAAATAGGAAAAGGAGTCCGTCAAGGCTGTATATTGTCACCCTGCTTATTTAACTTCTATGCAGAGTACATCTTGAGAAATGCTGGGCTGGAAGAAACACAAGCTGGAATCAAGATTGCCAGGAGAAATATCAATAACCTCAGATATGCAGATGACACCACCCTTATGGCAGAAAGTGAAGAAGAACTAAAGAGCCTCTTGATGAAGGTGAAAGAGGAGAGTGAAAAAGTTGGCTTAAAGCTCAACGTTCAGAAAACTAAGATCATGGCATCTGGTCCCATCACTTCATGGGAAATAGATGGGTTAACAATGGAAACAGTGTCAGACTTTATTTTTTTGGGCTCCAAAATCACTGCTGATGGTGATTGCAGCCATGAAATTAAAAGACGCTTACTCCTTGGAAGGAAGGTTATGGCCAACCTAGATAGCATATTTGAAAGCAGAGACATTACTTTGCCAACAAAAGTCCGTCTAGTCAAGGCTATGGTTTTTCCAGTGGTCATGTATGGATGTGAGAGTTGGATGGTGAAGAAAGCTGAGCGCTGAATTGATGCTTTTGAACTGTGGTGTTGGAGAAGACTCTTGAGAGTCCCTTGGACTGCAAGGAGATCCAATCAATCCATCCTAAAAGAGATCAATCCTGGGTGTTCATTGGAAGGTCTGATGTTGAAGCTGAAACACCAATACTTTGGGCACCTCATGCGAAGGGTTGACTCATTGGAAAAGACCCTAATGCTGGGTAGGATTGGGGGTGGGAGGAGAAGGGGACGACAGAGGATGAGATGGTTGGATGGCATCACCGACTCGATGGACATGGGTTTGGGTAGACTCCGGGAGTTGGTGATGGACAGAGAGGCCTGGCGTGCTGCAATTCATGGGGTCGCAAAGAGTCAGACACGACTGAGCGACTGAACTGAACTGAACTGATTTCAGAAGTATGTCTAATTTGGGGTTTTTTAAAATTTGGAATAGCCTAAATGATTAAACAGCTTCCCTGGAGGCTTAGTGGTAAAGAATCCCCTTGCCAATGCAGGTGACGCAGGTTTCATCCCTGCGTCAGGAATATCCCCTAGAGTAGGAAATGGCAACCCACTCCAGTATTCTTGATTGGAAAATTCCATGGGCAGAAGAGCCCGGCAGGCTACAGTCAGTCCACGGGGGCGCAAAAAGTTGGACAAGTCTGAGCATCTGAGCAGACAAAATGATTAAAGCGGATTTAAGTTGCTTTAATAATTGTAAGAATAAAAAGAATAGATTTTATATACACTTAATTATCATAGAATTAAATGATTATGTATCCATTAAAGGCATTAACATTTAAGTAAACTTATATTCCTTTTTTATATCAAACAATCTAATGTTTGAATCAAAGAATCCATATTTAGAAAATCAAATCATGCTCATACATAAGTCCTATCTTCATTCTGGTAATTCTGTTTCCACTCTTCATATCACTAAATCAGTAGATTGCATTTATCTTTACTTAAATACATCATGATTCACACTGGAAGCAGTATCTTCCCTAAAAAGCAGCATAAATCCTCTCCCGAATCTTAAAGAGTACAACTCTATTTTTTAGGCCTGTGATTTTTCTTGGCATGTGGATAATCAAAATCAATGGTTATTCTGTTTATTAACCAGTAGAAGACTTCACACACTTGGCTGGCGGTTACAGTTGAGAGCTCTTTCTCAAATGACTCACCTGAAATTTGGCTCATATATGTGATACACAAGTTCCATATTTTCTAACTAAATGTTACCTCTTTTCCTTGAACCTTTGGCAAAAATGTTCTTCTGTTTAGTGATCGTCAAGGACAGCTGAGAAGCATTTGACCTGTTAAACCAGATTCATTTATAGACACTATGGTTATTTGCCAATCAGGAAGCAATTCAAAATGCAGGAGTGCTGTCACCAAGACGTCAACATACCTGATCCTGATTTTGCTCCCCAACAGGAGAAAAACAACTGACAACTATTTATGGGCAAGACACCACTAAGAAAATCCTAGAATGCAGGGGTGAGACTGAAGCACACCCTTCTTGCATCACAGAGACCAGGACAGATTGCATTTGAAGGGTAAGAGGATCCACTACATGCTGACTGTACCACCACTCCCCTAGGCTGGCCAGCTCCCCTGACTCTCCAGTTCTTCCCTGGAGGAAAAGAGCCCAGGGTGGATGTCCTCGAAAACTGTGGGTTATTTCTTGGGAGCTCCAACTCCGGTCTCACTCCACAGAAGTAACCTGGGGGACCTTTGGGGCTTGACCATTTGGAATCTGACTGTCATGGAGAAAGAAGATGGGGTTTGCAACAAGGCAGCACTCAGGTCTTGATAGGCTGACTCCCTACATCCAACACTCAAGGAGAAGACCCAACCAACAGTTTTGCTCATCTGCAGAACTAAGATGGTGGAGCAGTCACTCCAGGGGACTTGGTGGGATTGCAGGTCTGCCTGATTCGGGTGTTCAAATAAGGACCTTGCTGGCTCTTGATCCTGGTTTGTGCCTATCCAGGTTGGCAGTGGGGAATGGAGGTCTGAATCCTAGCCTGATGAACTACTAAATATAGCTCCCAATCCTGCCTGCCCAGAAAACCTAGCTATAGTAATTTGTGCAGCCCAGCAACACTTGATGAGAGAGTCTGGTAGGCAGAGCAAACCATTCACAAAGCAAAGCCAGTGGCCTGGTTTGGGCAGAAAACTTGGTACTTGGGTCAGCTTGAGTCAAGACCACAAACAAAAAGCCTTTCCAGCTTTGGAGCCCATTTTCCCACTCAAGCTGGGAAGGGAAACTAAATCATGGCCTCACCCATTGCTGAAGATAGCTTTCAGCCTATCTGATTATCAGGCTTAGCACATGGAACACTACACAGCCCATCCAACATCCCTGCTTACAGTGGCACCTGAACAGAGCATCCAGCCCAGGGCTTTCTCCCTTTGCAGAGAAAAACTGCCAATTCCATCTGGCCAGGGAACTCAATGCATAGTTTGCTTGACTCAGCTCCCCAAACAATAAGCCACACAGGCTCTTGGCCCTTTCTGCTATCCCACCAGGGCAGGGAAACTTTTTCATACTTCTACCTACTACTGAGTGTAGTACCCAGTCCCAACCATCTAGTAAGCTGACCAGAGAATCCATCCAACTCCAGAACTCACCGTACAGCCTTGCTTGGGCAGGGAACCAAGTCAGCAGTCAATCAGAAAACCGACTCTTCTCAGCCAATAGCACCACCCCCAACCTCATAGCTTGGGCAGTGGCCTCACCCCAAAACAGACCCTAACAGCAAGCTGCCCAAGGATGTTACAAGTAGACATAATCAGAAGCTCAAGCTGAGCTGACTGGTAAAAAACTATCTCTGCCAAAGTGAAGCTGTAAAGAATCTCGAAGAAGAGAATACCTACTCAAATGTGCTGACATCAATATAAGTAATCAAGAATCACAAAAAATCAGGTAAACATAACACCAGAGGAAACTAATAAAGCTCCAGTAACCAACTCCAAAGAATAGAGATCTAGGAACTGTCACATGAAAAATTCAGAATATTTCTCTTACAGAAGTTTAGTGAACAACAAGAACACACAGACAACTAACCAAAATTAAGGCGAAAAAGTACATGAACAAAAGAAGAAGTCCAACAGGTAAATATTGTTGTTCAGTTGCTAAGTCATGTCTGGCTCTTCATAACCCCATGGACTGGAGCATGCCAAGCTTCCCTCTCCTTCACTGTCTCCCAGAGTTTGCTCAAATTCATGTCCATTGAGTTGATAATGCCATCCAACCATCTTATACTCTGTTCCCCCTTCTTCTCTTGCCCTCAAAATAAATAGAAACCATACAAAAATCCAACCAGAGATCTGAAAGCTGAAAAATACAGTGACTGATCTGAAGAACTGAGTAGAGTTTCAAAAGCAGACTTTCCATGAAGAAGAAATACATAACATGGTAGTGGTGGTGTATAATTCATTTACAACTCAAGGTTAAAAAACAAGTGTAGCAAAATAACTATAATTATAATAATCTATTATTGGATAAACAATATTAAAACATGTAAATTATAACATCAATAACCTAAAATGTGAGGGGAGGGGGAGAAATAAAAGTATAAAGCTTAGGAATGTCATCAAAGTTAGGTTGTTAACAGCTTAAAATTGGGTGCTGTAACTCCAAAATATTTATGTAAGCTCCATGGTACCCACAAGGGTAAAATATCTGTAGTAATTACATAAAAGAACACGCTAAAGTAGTCAAGGCATACTGATACTGAAAGACATGAAATACAAAAAAAGACAGCAGGATAAGAAATGAGAAAAATCAATCTATAAAACAGTCTGAAAAAATTTAGTGGTTCTTTACCACTAGCACCACCTGGGAAGCCGAGTAAGTCCTCACCTATTAATGATTACCTTAAAGGTACATGGATGTACCTCCAAAGATGTAGAACTTTTGAATGGATGAAAAAAACAAACAAACAAGATCCAACCATATGCTGCCTATAAGAGACTCACTTTAGACTTACAGACACAGACAGGCTGAGAGTGAAGGGATAAAGAAAGATGTTTCAAGCAAACGGAAACCATCCCCCCCAAAAGCAGTAGTTGCTATACTTATGTCAGAAAAAATAGACTTTAAACTGAAAGTGGTAAAAAGACACAAAGATCATTATATAATGATTAAGGGGACAATCAAGAAGATTTAACAACGTTGAATATTTATTTACCCAACATCGGAGCACATAAATAAAGCAAAAATAAACAGAGCTAAAGGAGAAATAAACACTAATACAATAATAGTTGGGGACTTTGATACCCAATTCTCAGCAATGAATAGATCATTCAGACAGAATCAATAGAGAAATAACAGATTTGAACAACACTATAGACAAAATGGATCTAATAGACATATATTCTACTCAGCAACAGCAGAATATACATTACGATTAAGCACATATGGAGCAATATGTATTACAGATCACAATGTTAGGTCACAAAACAGGTCTTAGTAAATTCAAGAAGACTGAAATCACACCAAGTATCTTCTTTGACTAACATGGTATGAAATGAGAATTCAGTAACAGGAGGAAAACTAGAAAACTCACAAATACATGGAAATAAATAACACTTTCCTGAACAACCAATTAATCAAAGAAGAAATTAAAAAGGAAATTAAAAAGCATCCTGAGATAAATGAAAACACAACATACCAAAACTTATGGGATGCAGAAAAAGCAGTTCTAAGAGGGAAGCTCATGGCAATAATCACTTACATTAAGAAAAAAGAAAGATCCAAAATAAACAACATAACTGTGTGTCTCAAAGAACTAGGAAAAAAATAAATGACCCAAAGTCACCGGAAGGAAGAAAATTAAAAATTTGGTCAGAAATAAGTGAAATCAAAAAGATTAACATAACTAAGAGTTGGTTCTTTGGACTTCTCTGGTGGCCCAGTGGTTAAGAATACACTTGCCAGTGGAAGGGACATGGGATCAATCCCTGCTCTGGGAACATTCCACAGGCCACAGAGCAATTAAGCCCATATGCCACAGCTTTTGAGCCCACTCTACAGCCTACAAAACACAACTCCTGAGCCCATGCAGGCAACAGCCTGTGCTCTGCAACAAGAGAAGCCCCCACACTGAGAAGCCCGTGCAACACAACTAGAGAGTAGCCCCCACTCGCCGCAGCTAGAGAAAGATTTCACACAGCGGTGAAGACCCAGCACAGCCAAAAACAAATAAAATTATCTTTTAAAAATCTTCCGATAAACAAAAGCCCAGAGCCAGATGGCATCACAGGCAAATTCTATCAAATGTTTAGAGAATAGGTAACATATATCCTTCTAAAACTCTTCCCCAAAATTGCCGAGGGAGAAACAGACAATCACAAGCCAGTATCACTGATCAACATAGAAGCAAAAATCCTCCACGAAATACAAGCACAGATTCCAACAACACATCGAAAGAGTCATACACCATGATCAAGTGGGGTTTATCTCAGGGATGCAAGTATTCTTTGATATATGCAAATTGACCAATGTGATACACAATATTAACAAACAAACTGAAAGATAAAAATCATACGATAATCTCAATAGATGCAGAAAAAGCTTTTGACAAAATTCAATGCCTATTTATGGGGAAAAAAAAAACTCTCCAGAAATTGGGCATAGAGGGAACCTACCTCAACATAATAAAGGCCATATATGACAAACCCACAGCCAACATTCTCAAACATGGTGAAAAACTGAGAGCATTTCCTTAATATCAGGAACAAGAGAAGGGTGCTCACTCCTGCCACTATCATTCAACATAGTTTTAGAAGTCCTAGCCACGGCAATCAGAGAAGAAATAAAAGGAATCCAGATTGAAAAAGAAGTAAAACTGATGTTTGCAGATGACATGATACTATACATAAAAAATCCTAAAGATGCCACCAGAAAACTACTAGAGCTGATCAATGAATTAGTAAAGTCACAGTATACAAAATCAGTACACATAAATCTCTTATACACTAACAATGAAAAATCAAAGGAGAAATTAAGGAAACAATCCCATTCACCATAGCAACAAAAACAATAAAATACCCAAGAATAAACCTACCTAAAGAGACAAAAAACTTATATGCAGAAAACTATAAGACACTGGTGAAAGAAATCAAAGATGACACAAACAGATAGAGAGATATACCATGATCTTGGATTGGAAGAATCAACGTTGTGAAAATGACTATACTATCCAAAGTAATCTACAGATTCTATGCAATACCTATCAAACTACCAACAGTATTTTTCACAGAACTAGAACAAAAAATTTCACAATTTGTATGGAAACACAAGACTGAATGGCCAAAGCAATCTTGAGAAAGAAAAACAGTCAGGAATCAGCCTCCCTGATTTCACACTATAACACAGAGCTATAGCAATCAAAGATAGTATGGTACTAGCACAAAAACAGAAACACAGATTAATGGAACGGAGAGAAAACCCAGATAAACCCACACACCTAAAGTTAAAGACAAAGGAGGCAAGAATATACAATGGAGAAAAGACAGCCTTTCAGTAGGTGGTGCTGGGACAACTGGACAGCTACATGTAAAAGAATGATATTAGAATAATTCCTAACACCATATACAAAAATAAACTTCAAAGGGATTCAAAAGCTAAATGTAGGCCAAACACTATAAACTCTTAGAGGGAAACACAGGCAGAACACTCTTTGACATAAACCACAGTAAGATCCTTTTTGACCCACCTCCTAAAGTAATGAAATAAAGTAATAGAAATAAACAAATGGGACCTAATTAAACTTAAGAGCTTTTGCACAGCAAAGAAAACCATAAATAAGATGAAAAGACAGCTCAGAAGTGAAGAAAATATCTGCAAATGAGACAACTGATAAAGGGTTAATTTCCAAAATATACAAGCAGCTCATGCAGCTCAATATAAAAACAAAAAACGTAATCAAAAAATGGGCAAAATACCTGAACAGACGTTTCTCCAAAGAAGACATGCAGATGGCCAACAAACACATGAAAAGATGCTCAACATCATTCATTATTAGAAAAATACAAATCAAAACTACAATGAGATATTATCACACATAGGTCAGAATGGCCATCATCAAAAAATCTACAAGCAATAAGTGCTGGAGAGGGTGTGGAGAAAAGGGAAACTCTCTTACAATGTTGGTGGAAAGGTACATTGATACAATCACCATGGTGAAAAGTATGGAGGACTCCAGAGAATAGCAAAGAGAGATGAGAAAGCCTTCTTAAGTGAACAATGCAAAGAAATAGGAGAACAAGAGAATGGGAAAGACTAGAGATCTCGTCAAGCAAACTGGAGATATCAAGGGAACATTACATGCAAAGATGGCACGATAAAGGACAGAAACATAAGGACCTAACAGAAGCAGAAGAGATTAAGAAGAGGTGGCAAGAATACACAGAAAAACTATACAAAAAAGGTCTTAATGACCCAGATAACCACAATGATGTGGTCACTCATCTAGAGCCAGACATCTTGGAATGTGAAGTCAAGTGGGCCTTAGAAAGCATCACTACAAACAAAGCTAGTGGAAGTGATGGGATTCCAGCTGAGTTATTTCAAATCCTAAAAGATGATGCTGTGAAAGTGCTACACTCAACATTCCAGCAAATTGGAAAACTCAGCAGTGGCCACAGGACTGGAAAAGGTCAGTTTCATTCCAATCCCAAAGAAAGGCAATGCAAAAGAATGTTCAAACTAATGTACAATTAGGCTCATTTCACATGCTAGCAAGGTAATGTTCAAAATCCTTCAAACTAGACTTTAGCATTATGTGAACTTCCAAACGTACAATCTGAGTGTAGAAAAGGCAGAGGAACCAGAGATTAAATTGCCAACATTTTGATCAGACTTCATTGATGCTAAAGCCTTTGACTGTATGCATCACAACAAACTGTGGAAAATTCTTAAAGAGATGGGAATACCAGGCCACCTTACCTGTCTCCTGAGAAACCTGTATGCAGGACAAGAAGCAACAGTTAGAACCAGAAATGGAACAACTGACTGGTTCAAAATTGGGAAAGGAGTATATCAAGGCTGCATATTGTCACCCTGCTTATTTAACTTTTATGCAGAGTACATCATGTAAAATCCTGGGCTGTATGAATCACAAGCTGGAATCAAGATTTCTGAGAGAAATATGAACAACCTCAGATATGTAGATGATACCACTCTAATGTCAGAAAGCAAAGAGGAACTAAAGAGCCTCTTGATGAAAGTAAAAGAGGAGAGTGAAAAAGCTGGCTTAAAATTCAACATTCAAAAAACTAGGATCATGGCATCTGATCCCATCACTTCATGGCAAAGAGGAGGAGGACAGGACAAATTGAGACAGTAATACTGACATATACACTACCATGCACAAAATCAATAGCTAGTGAGAAGCTGCTGTATGACACAAGCAGCCCAGCCAGGTGTGCTGTGATGACCTCAAGGGGTGGGATGGTAGGTGGGAAGGATGCACAAGAGGGAGTACATAACATATACAGATAGCAGACTTCAGGGCTTCCCAGATGGTGCTAGTGGTAAAGAACATGCTTACCAATGCTGGAGATGTAAGAGATGCAGGTTCAATCCCTGGGTCAGGAAGATCCCCTGAAGGAGGGCATGGCAACCCACTCCAGTACTCCTGCCTAGAGAATCTCATGGGCAGGGGAGCCTGGCAGGCTACAGTCCTTAGGGTCGCGAAGAGTCAGACACGACTGAAGCAACTTAGCAAACATGCAGAGCTGATTCACATTGTTGTACAGCAGAAACTACCACAACATTGTAAAGCAATTATACTCCAATTAAAAAAAAAAAAAAAGAAATGCAAAGGAACAAGTAAAATTGTTTCTATTTGCAGATGACATGGTTGTATATACAGAAAATTTTAGTCAGTGCTAAAAAAAAAAAAAACCCTGTTAGATCTAACCAACAAATTCAGTGAAGCTGCAAAATACACAAAATAAACATACAAAAATTAGGTGCATTTCTACACAGTAACAATGAATTATTTGAAAAAGAAAGAAAATGATCACATTTATAATAACATGTCAATAAAATACTTAGAACCAACAAATTCAGTAATGTTGCAGAAAATAAGCATACATAAATTAGGAGCATTTCTATGCAGTAACACAAATTATCTGAGAAAAGAAATAAAATGATCACATTTACAATAGCATTAATCAATAAAATACTCAGGAATAAATTTAACCAAGGAGAGTAAAGATTTCTATACTGAAAACTGCAAGACACCAATGAAAGAAATTAAAGACACAAACAAATAGAAAAGTATTTTCAATGTTTTCACTGATGTTAAAATGTTCATACTACCGAAAGCCATCTATTTGTTGTTGTTATTGAGTCCCTAAGTCGTGTCTGACTCTTTGCGACTCCATGGGCTGCAGCACGTCAGGTTCCACTGTTCTTCACCATCTGTTGGAATTTGCTCAAATTCATGTTCATTGAATCGATGATGCCATCCAACCATCTAATCCTCTGCCTCCCCCTTCTCCTTCTGCCTTCAATCTTTCCCAGCATCAGGGTCTTTTCCAATGAATCAGCCCTTCTCCATCCATAAATTCAAGGCAATTCCTATCAAGCTTCCAAAAACTTTAAACAGAAGTATAAAAAACAATCCTAACATTTATATGGAACCACAAAAGAACCCAAATAGCCAAATCAATCCTGAGAAAGAAGAACAGAGTGGAAGACATCACACTTTCTGATTTCAAGCTATATAATAAAGCTATAGTAATCAAAATAAGGTACTGGCCAACCAGAACTGGCTACTGTATAGCAAAGGGAACTCTGTTCACTGTTATGTAACAACCTAGATGGAAAAGGAATTTGAAGATGAATAGATTCAAGTATATGTATAACTGAATCACTTTGCTCTACACCTGAAACTAACATAACATTTTTAATCAGCTATACTTCAATATAAAGTAAAAAAGTTAAAAAAAAATATATGGTACTGGCATAAAAACAGACACACAGATCAGTGGAACAGAATAAACCCATGTATATACAGTAAACTGGGTTTCCTTGGTGGCTCAATTGGTAAAGAAACCACCTGTAATCAAGGAGTCCCAGGTTTGATCTCTGGGTTGGAAAGATCCCCTTGAGAAGGAAATGGCTATCCACTCCAGTATTCTTGCCTGAAGAATTCCATGGACAAAAGGAGCATGGTGGACTACAGTATCCCATGGGGTTGCAGAGAGAAGGACAAAACTGAGCAACTAATACTTTCACTTTCATACAGTAAACTAACTTTTGACAAGAGTGCCAAAAAAACTCCACAGAGAAGAGACAGTCTCTTCAATAAACAGAGCTTAGAAAATCGAATATTCACATGTAATGAATGTGAATGAATGAATGAATGAATGAATGAATGAAACTACTAATAGATCGCCTATCTGACAGCACTCACAAAAACTAACTCAAAATGCATTACAGACTTTAATGTATGACTGGAAAGAACAAAACTCCTAAAAGAAAGTATAGGCAATGGGAATCGGCCTTAGCAATGATTTTGGGTTTTTTTTTTGATACCTAAAGCACAGCAACAAAATCACAAATAAAGAAATAGGGCTATAACAAGCTGAAAAGCTTCTGCACAGCAAAGCAAACAGTCAACAAAATGAAGACAACCTATAGAATGGGAGAAAACTATTTGCAAGCCATATAACAGATAAGCGACCAACAACAAAAATAAAGAATTCATACGACTCAATAGCAAAATTCAAACAATCCAATTTAAAAATGGACAAAGAACGTGAATAGACATTTTCCCAAAAAAGATGTATGAATATGAAAAGGTGCTTACATCACTAATCAGCAGGGAAATGCAAATCAAAAATCTCAGTGAGATAACATCTAAAGATTGTTACAACGGCTAGCATCAAAAAGACAAAAGATAAATGCTAGAGAAGATGTGGAGAAGAGTCCTATGTACTGATGGTGGGATTATAAATTGGTGCAGCCAGTATGAAAAATAGTATGGATGTTCCTCAAAAAATTTAAAATTTAACTACCATGCCATGCCATGCCAAGTTACTTCAGTCATGTCTGATTTTTGTGACCCCATGGATGGTAGCTCTCCAGGTTTCTCTGTCCATAGGACTCTCCAGGTAAGAATATTGGAGTGAGTAGCCATTCCCTTCTCCAGAGGACCAATTCCACTTGTACGAACATATTTTAAGGAAATGAAAACACTATGTGGAAGAGATATCACTTGCACTCTCAGGTTCATAGCAAGCATTATTTACCATAGGTTGGAAGGAAGTAACCTAACTGTCCATTGATAGCTAAATGGATAAAGAAAATGAGATACATAAACACAAGATAGATATTAATCAGCCATAAAAAGAAGGCAATCCTGCAATTTGAGGCCTTTGAGGTTAATTAGGATAAGTAAGTTAAACAGAGGAAGACAAATTCTACATAATCTCAATTATTTGGAGAAACTAAAAACAAACAAACAACCCCCACAAACCCTAACCAAAGTCATGGAAAAAAAAGATCAGATTTACAGTTACCAGAAATGGGGGAACAGGGTGGATAGAGGTGATCAATGGGTATAAACTTGCAGTTAAAAGATGAATAAATAAAAATCATGACGCACAACTTGGTAACTGCAATCAACACTGTTGTGGAGTATATTTGATAGTTACTAAGAGAGTGGATTCTAAGAGTTCTCATCACAAGCAAAAAATGTTTTTGTTGTTGTTTCAATATGAGAAGATGGATGTTATCTAAACTTATTGTAGTGATCATTTCACAATATATGTAAGTCAAATCATTATTCTGTATACCTTAAACTCAGACAGAACTGTACATCAATTATATATACTTTGACAAAGCTGTAAAATAAATAAAAATGCATTTGTTCCCTGCGATAACTCTTATTTCCCTGAATTAATTCTAATAAGTTTAATTTTTCAGAAGACCAGGGACAACATTCTGTGTGGAAACCTGTTTTGTTTTTTAATATCTTCAACAGACATAACACCAATTATTAAGTGAAACTGTTTAGTTCCTAAACACTTTCCTCTATTAAAATTTAGAATTAGGGATGTAAGCATGTGAATCCAGGGATCCCTTACTTTTCAAATGACTACTTTACACATTCTCTGTGAAAAGCCCTATTGGAGGGCAATGGTAATAAAGAAGTCAAACTGTCTGAAACTGAATCCTGGCCCCACTGCTTCCTACTGTGTGACCCTGAGCATGTGAGCCTTTCCTAAGCCTCAAATAATTTCTCTCTAAAACAAGGATAACATAATGTCATCTACCTATAACTGTTGCAAGGATTCAGTGAGTCTTTATACATAATGTGACTATGTACCTGACATATAGTAAATGTAACAGAATTCAGCTATTGTAATGATGATGATAGTGATGGTGATGCTGCTGCTGCTGGCAATGATAACAATAGATGTATTAAGGAGAAAAGAGGTGAAGAGGAAAGCTTCTCTTACCTCTGGCAGAAGGAAGGAAGGAGGTGGGGAGAAAGACAAGTTAAGTATTTATTCATAATTCAAAAACAAAACAAAATTGAGTACTGCAGTAGATATGTAAAGTAGGGGGACCATCTACCCCAGCAGCATTGCAGTTTGTCTCTGTTGTGGCATAATTATTAACTTCATTCCACTGCACCTTCAGAATTGACTAATGGTCACTGTAAATAAAGACAACCTGCTATGAGAGGCTAGGAGATAGACTTAAGGACTCAGAAAAGACAAGACTTCTGACCTGACCCATAAAAGGAATGGTTAGAAAAGGAAAGCCATTTCTGTGAAATGGAAATGGGCAGGGGAAGACTAACTTTTCCTTGAGTTTTCAGCAAAGCAGAAAGGATAAAAATTCTGTAAGATCTTTTTCAATCCACCTCCTAGAGTAGTAAAAATAAAAACACAAATAAACAACTGGGATGTAATTAGACTAAAAGATTTTGCTCAGCAAAGGAAACCATAAGCAAAATAAAAAGACAACCCTCAGAATGGCAGAAAATATTTGCAAATGAAGCAACTGACAAGGGATTAATCTCCAAAATACACGAACAGCTCATGTAACTCAGTATCAGTAAGCAAACAACCGAATCAAAAAATGGGCAAAGATCTGATAGACATTTTTGCCAAAGAAGACATACAGATGGCTAAAAAGCACAGGAGGAGTGAGCCAGCAAGGGAACCTGTTGTTTGCTCTTTCTCCCCTGATTACTGCAGCAAGGGCCCCATAAAACCTTGCCTGAACTTCCTATCTAGCCTCTGATCAATTTCTGCTGATGAAGGAGGAACAAGAGCCCTGGTTGGTAACATACTTAGCGCTGCCTGATGTAGGCCTTGCCCCGTTTAGGTCAAGGATCTGGACACCTCTGGAATCACTGAACACAGCTTCCCTGTGGGTGACAAACGGCTACCTGAGCCTCTTGTTTCTGAATCACAAGGTAAGTCTGCCTTCCTGGCCCCTGGGGCCTCAGAACCCTCATTCAGGCAATGCTTTCTATCACCCTCCCCTTTGTCCATCTTCCCTCACCTCTTTCTCTTGCCCCTTTGCCCCCTTCCCTCTCCTAAACCTCTACTTCCCCTTTCTCTGTCCTCTTCTCCTTCTGTCCCATCCCGAGAGAGCGGACACTGGGCAGCTACAGCCTCATTCCTCTCAGCCTGTGACATGGCTCCCTCTGGCCGGCAATGGCTCACGCTGACGGGTGACAGGCCAGGTGGGAGAGGCTCGCCTCACACGGTGGCATACCTTGGTTCAGCGGGCTCTCCCTGGCCAAACATTTGTGAGAATGAGAGAGGTTCAAACTATTAGGCAGGAAGTTTGCCATGAGCAACAAAAGGCGGCCCCGTTGACTGAATGTCCAATAGCCACCTAATTTTGCCAACCCTGCCTCAAACATGCTCCCATCAGTATTCCAAAATGGTCAGGGGCCCAGAAAAATTCCCCACTGGCCAACTGGAAGGACTTTCCCCACTCTGGTACATGCATGCACTTCATGCTATCGTGTCCCTAGATATCCTCTGGTGGCCACTGGGCTCATTAAATGTTCATAAATATTCTGTGAGTACATACATCCAATTATAACAGACTGAATTCTGGGAAGGGCATGCACATCGGTCTCATTATACAACCTGCAACTGTCAAACAACAGTCTCCTGGATGATGGAAAAACTTTACCTTAAAAACTCTACACCCCTGTCCGTTGGTGTCATTGTACTCCTTGGCCTGGCCCACCTCCCTCCTGAGGTGATCTCTGTGTTCTGTCCTTATTTTCAATAAACTCTCTTACAACAGGTAAGACCTCAGATTCATCTCTGCGTCCTTACCAAGAACCGAGGACCAGGGAAGGAGGGGTTTCAAGAGTCTCTTCTGCTAACAAAACCTCGTATAGTGTAGTGGCCAGAAGTACGATCATCTCAGTATTCTCACCGTTATTTTCTCTGCCAGTAAGAAAAGTCCTACTGGGAATGGGCTGAAGTGGCCAATTCTGTATGCTGGTGTTCACGTGGGTGAGAGTTCCACCTGTGGGCAGGGGACCCACAGACAACGTACAACTGTCTGGTTTCCAGGCGATCACCGCTGTGGGTATTCACTGGCCCCTTCTGGAAGCACACAGGTTGGTGCCTGAAGAGACCCACAGGAAGCGGGCTGAAACAGCGATCCCTTTCTTTCTGTCTCTTTTGTGTTCCTCCTCCTTTTACCTTTCCCTTGGTCCTCATTCCTGCACTCCTGCCCCCTTTATCTTGAAAATTTCTTGTTTGTGTCTGTAAGTTTTGTGGTTGGCATCTTTGTGCTGTAGTTTTGTGTGTCCAACTGCTCCTGCTAGTCTCTGCCAACAGTGTGGGCACGACAGAGCACTTCAGCCTTGAAATACACAGCCCACACTGCCCGAGACTCCAGCCTTGCATTACTGAGTAGAGTGGGATTTTAAAGAAAAGGCAGGAGCTTGAACATTTCCCTCCTCTGCTCTTGCAGTGTGACTATTCTGCCTGGGCTCGCAGGACTGCCTGATTCATCTCCAGTCCCCCAGACTGAGGAAAAAAAACAAAAAGAGGGCCATTATGAATTCAAGCAGGAACGCTTGATAGAATATTGGAATATTAATCGCTAAACAGGTCTCAATTTACTTACTTTTGTCTTCGTGGGAGAGAGAAATTAAGCTGTTTGGTGCCGCCTTGAGATGTTCTCTTACCAGTTTACAGAATGTTAATGTGGAAAGCAGTTCATGGAAAATAGGATGCGTGTTTTCAGAAAAGAAGTTATGAAGAGTAGAAATACAGTTTGTTGAAAGGAATAGGGGTGATTTTGTCTCAGTGCTGGCTATTTCTGAATGTGGGAAGAATAAGGGACAAAGTATGGCTATAGGAGGTTGCAGAAGGTTTGTAGAAGACGAACATTGAGGAAAGAATTTTGTATGTGCCAGTATTTTCTATGGTTGGATTAAATTTAAGTAGGTAAATGGATTTTATTAAGAGTAGGCTGACCCAAGACTGGATTTGATTTCTCTCTTATAGGAGAACAAGTTTTCCTGGAATGCTGCTTTTGATAGCAGATCTTGTGAGCTCCTATGTCTTTTAGTGTGATCTGTATGTCATGGTTACGCTGGCCCTCTGCTGCACCCCAGATGAAAAGGAAGGTATACTGAGAAAGGGCAGGGAACAAACAGATGGCCTACTGGCCACCAATCCACACCACATTTATCAGCTGGGTGGAGGTGCAACGCCAGAACATGACCTACACTGGAACTATGAAGATCGAGTAAGCCAGTTAGGATGAGATATGATATTATTTGTCATCAGAAGGAATGAAAAGGCATATGATGAAGCCTATAAATTATCATTAGATTTGTGAGGTTACATAGGAAAAAGATGGAAACCTAGCAGTCTTCCTAAGCTGGGTGACAGAGGCATTCAGGAAGGACACTGGTATACATCCTGAGTCCACAGACGGGAGGGCACTACTGGCCATGCATTTTATCACCCAGGTTATTCCTGATATCTGAAGAAAATTTAAAAAGCTTGAGGCTGGACCCCAAATCCCACAGTCAACCTTGGTAGAGGAGGCCTTCAAGGTCTCTAACAACCAAGATTTAATGGTGGAGACCAATGAGGATAGGAGGCTAGTAAAGAAAATGCAGCTTTTGGCTGCTCTGACTCACGCACCACCTTAAGGGAACCCTGGAGAGCCGATGCAGGACAGTCCACCAAGAAGCCTCCTGGGCCCGAACCAGTGTGCCTTCTGTCCAAGGGAGGGGCACTGGAAGGGGGAATGCCCTGAGCACCCTCCTGTGGGATGCTCAAGAGATAACCCCAACACGCCCTAGTTCCTTGCAAAGAGGGATTCCCCTGACTGACAGGGTCTGAGTGCCTGCCCAGCTCCAGATCCATCATCATTGCTCCAGTGGAGCCTCAGGTCACCCTAGATGGAGCAGGTAGAAAAACTGAACTTCTTGTATACCTTGGAGCCACCGGCTCTGTTCTGGCTTAGCCAACTAGCCCCCTTCTCCAACTATGACTGTATTGTGACAAGAGTGGGTGAATAGTCAAACTTAAAGTGATTTAGGTCTCCCCTTGCTTGCAGAATTGGACCCATCATTATTACTCACTCCTTTTTGTGTATGCCAGAATGCTCTGTTCCCCTCCTTTGAAGATATTTGCTAACTAAGTTAGAAACCAGTGTACTGTTAGGACAGGGTGAAAACCAAGGAGGTAAAGAATCTGGAAGAAATACAAGCTGGAATCAAGATTGCCAGGAGAAATATCAATAACCTCAGATATGCAGATGACACCACCCTTATGGCAGAAAGTGAAGAAGAACTAAAGAGCCTCTTGATGAAAGTGAAAGAGGAGAGTGAAAAAGTTGGCTTAAAGCTCAACATTCAGAAAACTAAGATCATGGCATCTGGTCCCATCACTTCATGGGAAATAGATGGGGAAACAGTGGAAACAGTGTCAGACTTTATATTTTTGGGCTCCAAAATCACTGCTGATGGTGATTGCAGCCATGAAATTAAAAGACGCTTACTCCTTGGAAGGAAGGTTATAACCAACCTAGATAGCATATTTAAAAGCAGAGACATTACTTTGCCAACAAAGGTCCATCTAGTCAAGGCTATGGTTTTTCCAGTGGTCATGTATGGATGTGAGAGTTAGACGGTGAAGAAAGCTGAGTGCTGCAGAATTGATGGTTTTGAACTGTGGTGTTGGAGAAGACTCTTGAGAGTCCCTTGGACTGCAAGAAGATCGAACCAGTCCATCCTAAAGGAGATCAGTCCTGGGTGTTCATTGGAAGGACTGATGTTGAAGCTGAAACTCTAATACTTTGGCCACCTCATGCGAAGAGTTGACTCATTGGAAAAGACCCTAATGCTGGGAAGGATTGGGGGCAGGAGGAGAAGGGGATGACAGAGGATGAGATGGTTGGATGGCATCATCGACTCGATGGACATGGGTTTGGGTAGACTCCGGGAGTTAGTGATGGACAGGGAGGCCTGGTATGCTTTCGATTCATGGGGTCGCAAAGAGTCGGACACGACTGAGCAAATGAACTGAACTGAACTGAAAGAATCTGAACAGACAATGTATCTATTGTAACCTAGAAGATTCACTGGTTGACCATCAGAATATTCCGTAAGATGAAAGTGAAAGTGTTAGTCACTCAGTCATGTTCGACTCTTTGCAACCCCATGGACTAGAGCCTGCCAGGCTCCTCTTGGGGATCTCCCAACCCAGGGATTGAACCTACAGGCTGATCGAATGACAGGTAGATTCTTTACCATTTGAGCCCTTAGGGAAGATATCCCTAAGATACCTGCCAAGAAATTAGAGAACAGATAGAGCCTACAGTTTTGGACACCTTGGTGCCAGGAAGGGCAAAACATCCTTCCCCAATAAAGATACAGTCAGGGCCTGGGGAAAATACCCCTGGAAAAGATGATATCCTTTAAAGCCTGAGGCTCTGAGGGGTATCGAACCATGGCTCAGCAAATTTCAAAAACACAGACTCATTGGGCCCTGCCAATTCCCTTGCAACACCCCAATTCTTCCTGTGCAGAAGCCTAGTGGGGAGAATCAGTTTGTGCAAGACTTAGGAGCCGTGAATGAGGAAGTCATCCCTATTCACCCACTTGTGCCAAACCCATATACCCTCCTCACCCAAGTGCCAAGGAGCGCCCAGTATTCCTGTTTTGGACCTCAGAGATGCATTTTTCTGTATTCCCCTACATCCAGGCTCTCAATAGCTTTTGGCCTTTGAGTGGAGGGACCCTAATAACCTGGAGGCTCCCCAGTATATACCAGGACAGTGCTTTTCACAGGATTTTCAGGACAGCACCCACTTTTCTGGAAATGCATTAACAAGGGAACTGAGGGAAATGAGCCTGCAGAATGGAACTCTGCTACAGTATGTTGACAGTTTATTGGTAAGTAGTAAGACCAACTAAGATTCAGATCAAAATACTGCTCGAGTCCTCAATTTTCTGGACAAAAGGGGATATAAAGTCTCTCCAACCAAGGCTCAACTCTCACAGCAGTGGATTCAATACTTAGGATTTGTTTTGACCCTAGGGGGTACGAGCCCTGCCCATAGATAGAAAAACAGTAGTTAGTGTATTACCAACTCCAACCACAAAGAGACAGCCCCAAGACTTTCTTGGGTTTCTTGGGATGGTTGGGTTCTGTCGCATCTAAATTCCAAATTACAGCCTTATAGCAAAACCCTCTATGAGGCTCTGAAGGGAGGAGAAAAAGAATCCTGTCAATGGAATAAGGACACCAGTGGGACTTCAAGACTCTAAAGACTGAATTGAGTCGACACCAGCATTGGGGCTTCTAAATTTGAACAATCCCTTTACTCTATACATTCACGAGCAATCAGGAACCTGACCCAAAAGTTGGCCTACTTTTTAAAACAACTGAACTTAGTGGCCCAGATGGCCAAGCTGCCCATAGGCCGTTACAGCCACAGCCCTGTTGGTAATGAGGCTTCCAAGCTGACCCTGGGACAACACTTAGGTGTATAAAACCTTCATCAGGTACAGTCTGTGCTGAAAGTCAAAGGGCATCATTGGTTGACTGGAGGAAGGATAACAAGCTAGCAGGCCCTCCTAACGGACACTCCTGACATTACCTTAAAGGTGTGCCAAACCCAGCAACCCTCCTTCCAGTAGCCAAGACTAGAGACTTACTGCATCAGTATATAGAGACCACAGAACAAACTTACTCTTCCAGATGAACCGCCTGACAGTCCCGAGATGGAATGGTTCACAGATGGGAGCAGTTTTGCAGAAATGGGAACCAGAAAGGCAGGGTATGCCATAGTTAGTCTAGACAAAGTCTAGAAGCCAAGGCCCTGCCATCCCAAACATTGGCCCAGAAGCCTGAACTAATGGTATTAATGAGAGTTTTGCAATTAGGGAAGGATAGGAAATTAAATATTTTTACTGACTAAATGTGGGTTCTAGTGTTACATGCTCACGCTGCCATATGGAAAGATAGACAAATGTGAACTGCTAGAAATTCCCTCCTGAAATATAAAGATTTGATTCTGGCTCTTTTAGAAGCAGTATAGCCTCCCACCAGGGAGCAGTAAGCCACTGTAGAGGCCAGAGAGAGGGATCTTTTGTGAGCCAAGGGTTCAGAAAAGCTGATTAAACTGCAAAACAAGCAGCTTGACTGCAGGAACCTAAATAAGTTATAGCTCTAGTGATTGGCTTCCCTGAACTCCCTAGTCTTCCCCAGTATTCCCCACAGGAACAAGAAAATGCTGAAAATGGGGCTATGAGAAGGGAAGCACAGGCTGGTATAAAAAGGAGGATAATGTTCTAACCCCCGAGTCCCAACAATGGAAACTTACTAACAGCTTACATGATGCCGCCTGCTATGGGAGGGATGCACTATGGTCCTCGATGCAAAAGGCCATTATTCCCCCCCCCTCCCAGGGAAGGGGCTTAAACGAACAGTAAAACAAGTAACCCATGCCTGTGATTTCTGTGCCTATAATAATCCACAGACTCATCCAATTTCCCCTTCATTACTCAGGTCAATTCAATGCCAAGGGACATATCCGGGGGAAGATTGTCAGGTTTCACTCAAACGCCCCCATGATCAGAATATAAATATCTTCTGGTGTTTCTCCATACTTTCACAGGATGTGGTGAAACATTTCCCACATGATCTGAAACAGCTATGGACGTCTGTAAGTCCCTTTTTAAAAGGAATTAAAAAGTAATTCCTTGGTTTGGACTTCCAACGTCCAACCAGAGCAATAATGGGCCCTCTTTGATAGCCAAAATCAGACAAGGGCTTACAACGGCCCTAGGGATAGACTACCAGTGACACATCTCTTGGCACCGCCTGTCTTCAGAGAAGGTAGACAAAATGAACCATACTTTAGAGAAAACTTTAGCAAAGCTCTGCCAAGAAACTCATGGACCTGGGTCAACTTGTTTCTTCTTGTACTCCACAGGGTCTGTGTAACCCCCCAGGAGTGGTCTGAGACTTATCCCACTTGAAATGACCTATGTGAGGCCTTCTCTTACTACTGACATTCTACAGGATAAGGAAGTGAGCCAGGCCCTGAGACATATTAACCTAGAACAAGTTCAGAAGGCAATCCAGGACTATGCCCACAAGGCACTGCCAGTTCCCACTAAAAACTAGAGGAAGGAGCAGTTCTTTCACAAATAAACCCTGAGGACCAAGTTCTTCTTAAAAGCTGGAAAGAGGGGATCCCCAAAGACCAATTATTGCTAAAGAGAACAGTCCCTATAAAGTGATTTTAACCAACCCCACTGCTGTCAAGCTGTTAGGAATCTCTAGTTGGGCACATTTGTCCTAACAGGCAAGATGGCAGAGTAGAAGAACATGCGTTCCTTTTATCCTTTGAGAACACCAAAATTGCAACTAGCTGCTGAATAACCAATGACAGGAGAATGTTGGATCCCACCAAGAAAAGATACCCAATGTCCAAGGGAAAAGGGGAGCCACAGCAAGACAGTAGGAGGGATGCAATAGTGTTTAATATCAAACCTCATAGCTGCTGGAGATATTTAGAGGGTGCAAACAAAACCTTGTGCACACCAGGACCCAGGGAAAGGAGCAGTGACCTCCACAAGAGACTGAGCCAGACTTCATTTGAGCGCTTGAGTGTCTCCTGTGGAGGCACAGGTCAGTAGTGACCTGCCACAGGGACAGAGGCTATCGCTGCAGCAGACCTGGGAAATGTGGCATGTGGCATAAGTCCTCTCAGAAGAGGTCACCATCAGCGCCACTATAGAGCCGCAGAGCAGGCAACCCACAGGCTGGAGAACAATTACAACCAAGAAGTTCTCACACTGTTGCAAAAGTTCTAGGTCCCACAATAGATTTACCAACCTGGGGATCCAGCAAAGGGATTGAGAACCCCGAGGGAATTTGACTTTGAACACCAGTGGGACTTGATTACAGAACTTCCACAGGACTGGGGAAACAGAGACTCTTGGAGGGCACAAACAAAATCTTGTGCGCACCAGGACCTGGAGAAAGGAGCAGTGACCCAAAAGAGACTGAGCCAGACTTGCCTGCGAGTGTTCAGGAGTCTTCACTGGAAACCTGGATAGAGAGTTTCTGCCTCGGGGCCTGCCTCGGGGTCAGGGACACTGACTGCAAGAGTCCCAGGAGGTATGGCATGCTGGCATAAGTCCTTCTGGAGGAGGACACCATTACCCCTACAATAGTTTCACCTCAGGCAAACAAAAGGGAAGGAACACAGCCCCACACATTAGCAGAAAATTGGATTAAAAATTTACTGAGCATGGCCTTGCCCATCAGAGCAAGACCCAGTTTTCCCCACAGCCAATCCCTCCCATCAGGAAGCTTTCATCAGTTGCTTATCCTCATCCATCATAGGGCAGACAGAATGAAAACCACAATCACAGAAAACTACCTGAACAGATCACATGGATCACAGACTTGGCAAACTCAGTGAAACTATGAGCCATGTCATGTAGGGCCACCCAAGACAGACGGGTTATGGTGGAGAGTTCTGAAAAACATGGTCCACTGGAGAAGGGAATGGCAAACCACTTCAGCGTTCTTGCTCTGAAAATCCCATGAATAGTATGAAAAGGCAAAAAGATATGACACTGAAAGATGAATTCCCCAGATTGCTAGGTGCTCAGTATGCTGGAGAAGACTGGAAAAATAGCTCGAGAAGGAATGACGAGGCTGAGCCAAAGAGGAAACAATGCCCAGTTGTGGATGTGTCTGGTGGTGAAAGTAAAGTCTGATGCTGTAAAGAACAATATTGAATAGAAACCGGGAATGTTAGGTCCAAGAATCAAGGTAATTTGGGAGTGGTTGAACAGGAGATGGCAAGACTGAACATCAACATTCTAGAAGTCACGGAACTAAAATGGATGGGAATGGGCAGATAATTCAGATGACCATTATATATACTACAGTGGGCAAATATCCCTTAGAAGAAATGGAGTAGTCCTCATAGTCAACAAAAGAGTTCAAAATGCAGGGTGCAATCTCAAAAACCACAGAATGCTCTCTGTTCATTTCCAAGATAAACCATTCAATATCATAGTAATCCAAGTCTGTGTTACTCCACTAAAGACAAAAAAGCTTAAAGTTGAACATTTCTATGAAGATCTACAAGACCTTCTGGAACTAACAACAAAAAAGATGTCCTTTTCATCACAGGGGACTGGAATGCAAAAGTAGGAAGTCAAGAAATACCTGAAGTAACAGGAAAGTTTGGCTTGGAGTACAAAATGAAGCAGGACAAAGGTTAACAGTTTTGCCAAGAGAAAACAATGGTAATAGCAAATGCCCTCTTCCAGCAACTCAAGGGACAACTCTACACATGGATATCACCAGATGGTCAATACTGAAACCAGACTGATTATATTCTCTGCAGCTGAAGATGGAGAAGCTCTATATAGCAAAAATACAATAAAAATAAGAATAAGACCTGAAGCTGACTGTGGCTCAGATCATGAACTCCTTATTGCCAAATTCAGACTTAAATTGAAGAAAGTATGGAAAACCACTAGACCATTCAAGTATGATCTAAATCAAATCCCTGATGATTATACAGTGGAAGTGACAAATAGATTCAAGAGATTAGATCTGATAGACAGAGTGCCTGAAAAAGTATGGACAGAGGTTCATAATACTATAAAGGAAGCAGTGATCAAAAGCATCCCCAAGAAAAAGAAATGTAAAAAGGCAAAATGGTTGTCTGAGGAGGCCTTACAAATAGCTGAGAAAAGAAGAGAAGCGAAAGGCAAAGGAGAAAAAGAAAGATACACCCATCTGTATGCAGAGTTCCGAAGAAGAGCAGGAGACATAAGAAAGCCTTCCTAAGTGAGCAATGCAAAGAAATAGAGAACAATATGAATGGGAAAGACTAGAGATCTCTTCATCAAAATTAGAAAAACCAAGGGAACATTTCATGCAAAAATGGCACAATGAAGGACAGAAATGGTATGGACTTAACAGAAGAAGAAGATATTAAGAAGAGGTGGCAAGAATACACAGAACTATACAAAAAAGATCTTCATGACCCAGATAACCATGATGGTGTGATCACTCACCTAGACCCAGACATCCTGGAGTGAGAAGTCAAGTGGGCCTTAGGAAGCATCACTATGAACAAAGCTAGTGGAGGTGATGGAATTCCAGTTGAGCTATTTCAAGTGCTAAAAGATGATGCTGTGAAAGTGCTGCACTCAATATGCCAGCAAATCTGGAAAACTCAGCAGTGGCCACAGAACTGGAAAAGGTCAGTTTTCATTCCAATCCCAAAGAAAGGCAATGCCCAGGAATGTTCAAACTACTGCAAACTTGCAGTCATTTCACATGCTAGCAAGGTAATGATCAAAATCCTCCAAGCTAGGCTTCAACAGTATGTGAACTGAGAAAGTCCAGATGTACAAGTTAGATGTAGAAAAGACAGGGGAACCAGAGATCAAATTGCCAACATCTGTTGGATCATAGAAAAAGTAAGAGAATTCCAGAAAAACATCTAGTTCTGCTTCATTGACTACAGTAAAGCCTTTGACTATGTGGATCACAACAAATTGTGGAAAATTCTTAAAGAGATGGGAATACCAGACCACCTTACCTGCCTCCTGAGAAACCTATATGCAGGTCAAGAAGCGACAGCTAGAACTGGACCTGGAACAATGGACTAGTTCAAAATTTGAAAAGGAGTATGTCAAGACTATATATTGTCACCCTGCTTATTTAACTTATGTGCAGAATACACCATGTGAAATGCCAGGCTGGATGAAATACAAGCTGGAATCAAAATTGCAGGGAGAAACATCAAGTAACCTCAGATATGCAGATGACACCTCCTTTATGGAAGAAAGCGAAAAGGAACTAAATAGCCTCTCGATGAAGTTGAAAGAGGAGTGACAAAACTGGCTTAAAACTAAACATTCAAAAAATGAAAATCATGGCAACTGGTCCCATCACTTCAAGGCAAATAGTGGGGAAACAATGGAAACAGTGACAGACTTTACTTTCTTGGGCTCCAAAATTGCTGTGGACAATGACTGCAGCCATGAAATTAAAAGACTCCTGCTCCTTGGAAGAAAAGTTACAACAAACCTAGACAGAGGATTAAAAACCAGAGGCATTACTTTGCTGACAATGGTCCATATAGTCAAAGCTAGGCTTCCCTTGTGACTCAGTGGTAAAGAATCCACCTACAGTGCAGGAGATGTAAGAGACATGAGTTCAATCCCTGGGTCAGGAAGATCCCCCGGGGGAGGGCATGGCAATCCACTCCAGCATTCTTGCCTAGAGAATCCCATGGACAGAGGAGCCTGGCAGGCCAACGTCCATAGGGTCACACAGAGTTGGACACAAATGAAGTGACTGAGCACACACGTGATTTTTCCAGGAGTTATGTACTCCTGAGAGTTGGATCATAAAGAAGGATGAGTGATGAAGAATTGATGATTTAGAACTGTGGTGTTGGAGAAGACTCTTGAGAGTCCCCTGGACTGCAAGGAGTTCAAACCAGTCAACCCTAAAGGATATCAATCTTGAATATTCATTAGAAGGACTGATGTTGAAGCTCCAATACTTTGGCCACCTGATGTGAAGAGCTGATTCATTGGAAAAGACCCTGATGCTGGGAAAGACTGAAGGCAGAGGAGAAGAGGACAGCAGAGGAAGAGATGGTTGGCGGCATCATGGTCTCAAAGGACATGAGTTTGAGCAAGCTCCAGGAGATGATGAAGGATAGGGAAACCTGGTGTGCTGCAGTCCATGGGGTTGCAAAGAGTTGGACATGACTGAGCAACTGAACAGCAACATTTGCCCAGACTAAAGTTTTTACCTCTAGAAACCTCATAGGTCACAACAAAAGAACAAAACATCTGTGAGTCAGTGGAAGACTTGAGATACCTATTCAAACGACAGGCGCCATCAACAGGTAAGTAAAATGATGTGGTGATTTGGCTCCTATCTGAAATCTTAATGAGACTTGGAACCATTCTTGTATCCTTGGCTGATGTGTCTCTTGACAACCATCTGACCCTTGAGTTCCTTATGGCAGAACAAGGTAGAGTTTGTGGGACAACTAACGCTTCTCACAGCACCTGGATCAATGTGACAGGACATGTTTATTATTAAGGAATTATAGACCCAGAAAGAGTGTCTTCATAATTTTGGCAGGGTTGATGTTGCCTCCCTTGTCCAGTCAACTGTTAAGGAAGCCCAAAGTTAACCTGGTTCCTTCCCTTTCTAGGCCCTTTAATGGCTATTGTTGCTCCTCTCCTTTTTTGCTCATTTAACCTTTTGGTTAAGTTTGTGTTTTTTAGGCTTCAACAGTTTGAATAAGGATCATAATGGCTTAAGGAATTCAGCCCATTATAGCGGAAAGTGGCCCAGGTCCCTTTAGGTCCTCAAACAATCAGCAAAGGACTTCTACACCTCTAGAGTGGGCTAGGGTCTGTGGCCCCTGTCCAGCAGGAAGAAGTTTCAGAAGAAGAGGCCTTTGGCCCCTTACCCCTTAAGAATAAGAGTGCAGAGTCTCTCAGGGGGGAGTGAGACAGGATGGGACGTTGGAGCCTTTGTTGCAAGTGTGGCAATGCTTGCACCTGGACACACCTCTCCTCAAGCAACGAAATACAAAGAAACTGTATGGAACTAAAAATAACTGCATGCATGAGAAGTTGAGGCAAATTCTGGTCAAAAGATACAAAGAAACCAAAAATCCAACTGCCGCTTTTGAAGAGCCCAGAGCAAAAGCAGGGAGTCAGGAGCAAAAGCAGGGTACTGGGAATGCCCACTACACAGAATACCACAAGGAGTGGACAAACAACTAAGCCACCCCTCCAGCTCAACCTCTGGAAACACTCCTACCCTCACCCCATATAAGGAACAAGTTCCTCCACCCCTCAGGGAGTGAGTCAACAAGGGAATCTGTTGTTTGTTCTTGCCCTCCCTCTGCTGTAGCAGGGGCCTTGCCTAAAAAAAACAAAACAAACGCACACACACACACACACGAAAAGATGCTCAACATCACTAATTATGAGAGAAATATAAATCAAAACTACAGTGAAGTATCACTTCACACCTGTCAGAATGGCCATCATTAATCAGTCTACAAACAATAAATGCTGGAAAGGGTGTGGAGAAAAAGGGAACCCTCCCATATTATTGGTGGGAAAGTAATTTGGTACAAACACTATGGAGAACAGTATGGAGGTTCCTTAAAAAACTAAGAGTGGAGCTGCCATAGGGCTTCCCAGGTGGCTCAGTGGAAAAGAATTCGCCTGCCAGTGCAGGAGATGTGGGTTCAATCCCTGGATCAAAAAGATTCCCTGAAGAAGGAAATGACAACCCACTCCAATATTCTTGCCTGGGAAATCCCATGGACAGAGGAGCCTGGCGGGCTACAGTGCATGGGGTCGCAAAAGAGTCGGACACAACCGAGCGACTAAACAACAACAAAGCTAACATGTGATCCAGTAATCCCGCTCCCAGGCACATCCAGAGAAAACCATAATTCAGAAAGATACGTGCACCCAAACGTTCATTGCAGCACTATTTACAATATGTAGGACATGGAAGCAACCAAAATGTCCATCCACAGAGGGACGGATAAAGGAGATGTGTGTGTGTGGGTGTGTGTGTGTGTATATAAAATGGAATATTATTCAGACATAAAAAGAATGAAATAATGCCATTTGCTGCAACATGGATGGGCCTACATACTGCCATACTGAGTGAATTCAGACAGAGAAAAACAAATATCATATGATATCACTTATATGTGGAATTTAGATAAAGGGTACAAGGGGGGGGTTAAGTTGGGAGATTGTGATTGCCATGTATACACTACTATATATATATATACACACATATGTGTGTGTGTGTGTGTGTGTGTGTATGAAACACATAACTAACAAGAAACTTCTGTTATAGCCCAGGGAACTCTACTCAATACTCTGTAATGGCCTATATGGGAAAAGAATCTAAAAAAAGAGTAGATACATGTATAACTGATTCACTTTGCTGTATACCTGAAACTAATACAACATTGTAAATCAACTGTATCCAATAAAAACTTTTAAAAATTCCAGATGAAACTGTATTGGTTTCATCTTGCTGCTGTAGCAAATCATTACCAAATTAGTGCCTTCAAACAACACAAATATATACTCTTAAAATTCAGGACATCAAAAGTCTAAAATGGGCCCACAGGACTACATATCATCATGAGTCTCTGGCAAGACTGTTTCTTTGTCTTTTCCAGCTTCTAGAGGTTGACTGCATTTCTTGCCCCATGGCCCCTTCCTCTAACTTCAAGACCTGCAGCCTAATCTCTTCTCTCTGAATTCAGTTTCCATCCTTACATTTTCTAAATATAAACGTTCTGACCCTCCTGCCTCTCTCTTTTAAGGACCTTTGTGATTACATGGGGCCCTGTCTGGTTAATACTGGATCCTCTCCCATATTTTAGGATCCTTAATGTAATCACATCGGCAAGTTCTTTTTATCACATAAAATAACAGATTCACTGGCTCCAAGGATGAGAACACAGGAGCCATCATTTGCTGTTTTCACTGCTCTGGAGCCAAGAGCATAGTGAGTTGTGGTTTAGTTGCTAAGTTGTGTCCAACTCTTGTGACCCCATGGACTGTAGCCTGCCAGGCCCCTCTGTCCATGATATTTCCCAGGTAAGAATAACTGGAGTGGGTTGCCATTTCCTTTTCCAAAGGATCTTCCCAACCTGAGGATTGAACCTGGATCTCCTGCATTGCAGGTGGTTTCTTGAATTGCAGGTGGATTCTTTGCCTACTGAGCCACAAGGGAAGCCCCTCAAGAGCACAGTACTTGGAAACAAATATAATTTTATTAAAGATGAAATATTCGATATTTTAACAATCTCAGGCACATGGCTAAGCCCACTAACTCTAATTTTCAAAACCAGAATCAGGAACTCATTTATTGAGAAAACAGGGTTCCAGACTTCAGTGTGACTTTGAGATGTATGCTTTGACTAAGAGAACACCAGTGTAGGAAATCTTCATTATCTGAGTATAATTGACAAAGAAAAAGATATTAAAGTGAAAGCCTTTAAGATATTGTTTTTGTAAGATTATGAATTTTCCTCATAATAAATAATGATAAATAAGGCTGGCTGGATGTTTTCTTGACAGATGAAACAGAAAATTCTAAAACTACACATGTTTAACAAAATTTATATTATATTTCAATTGTGTTCTAGTTTGTTGAATAAAGAGTAAAGCAAAAGATTTGACTCAATATAGCATTTTTTGCAAGAAATGAGTTAGAGAGTTAGAGTATGACTGCCTTTCTATTTGGCTTTTGTGGATAATCTTAAAGAATCTTTTTTAAAAACATATTTGACAGTATACTGAAATTTTCAAGCATCTCTCTTAATAATTCATGCCTGAATAATCTATTTTGTTACTCGTATATTTTCCTTTGTTTGCTAACAATTCTTATTCTGCCAGATTTTCATTTCTTTACAAGGATTTGTTTACAGTATTTTTCCAACATTATTTTCATCAATTGCATTAAGTCTCAGACTCAATGACATTGGAATTTTTATTTCACAGTTTGAATCATATTGCATAGAACATCAGATCATAAAATACAAATATGAAATTAAAAGCTTGAATGGGTAAGGATATTGCTGTCATTGGCGATCAATGTAGTCCTATTAACAGAAGAAGGATGTTTAGGCAGGGACTAACTGAATCAAAAGTTCTAAATGAAATTTTCATCATATGATAGCTTTTCCTTCCCTAAGCAATACTTTATTAAGGGGAACTCAAATATCTGATGAACACACAGGCTTTACCTGCATAAAGTTGCAATAATTTGGAAAAATATACCTGGGACTAAAAATCACATTCAGGTTGCCTTTGAAACTTTTGCTCTTTATTTTATTATTTTATTAAGTGTATTTAATAGAGGGATGATTAATTTCTAATAATTTTTTCTTACAACTATGTTCCATAAGATTGCTAATTATGTCTAAGTAAAAGTTTACTATTGTGTCCCTAGCACTTAGACTCAAATAGAGTAGGGACTCATTCACTATTGCAGGAGAAAGCATGATGTAACATTTTTAAAAGGTGATTATGTAATTCACTAAACAGCAGTATTTGCCATAAAGAATTTGTATTATCCGTATCGACAAAGAATCCATTGTAGAAAGTAGGACAATCCAATTCAAATATTTAAGACTAATGTGTAATGCAGAAAACATGTTTAACTCCTTTTCTGTGAGAACATTCTTGGTCATAATTCAAACTCAGTCTTTTCCATAATTTTTCCACTGAATATAGTATTATCCAAGACATACATTTAGAAAACAGGGAAATTTCCTATCAAACAAATTTGGAAATAAACAATATACTATAATCTTCCTCTCAAGAGTATCAAGAACTCTGATAAATCCTGCTAGAAAACAAAACACTTTTTTATAATAACTGCTATACTTTATAAGGGAAGTTCAACAAATACCTGAAAAGACAAAATGAGTACATTTAGAACTTGAAAAAAAAATTATTTCCTTCTCTTTTTCTCTTCCTTTGTACTTGACCTTTCTCTATTACTTTGAGCTTTGAGATGTGGCAAATAGAGAATGAAAGGTAAAAAAAAAAAGGGAAGCAGGTGAAAAAAGGAAGAGAGAAGGATAAAAGCTGGAAGAGTAGAAATGTTCAACAAATACAGAGCTGAGGGGTAAGCCTCTTACTATACTGTATAGAGTCAACAATATTTTTGGAGCTTCCCATATGCCTGTCTTTGGTCACAGCAGTCTCTATTCCCTCAAGTGTGAACTAGGATTCTGAAGTTTGTGTTTATTATTCCCTTGTGTTTATGAATTTACTGCAAACGTACATATCCTTTAACTGCATATTGTTCAGTTTTTCATATTTTTGAAATGCTGTTTATGGCCTCAAATTGCATGTGTTCTTCTATGGCTTGCCTTTGTAATCATTCAACATCATCTGTGAGATTTATTCATGCTGACATGTGCAGCTCTTGTTCATTTATTTTCACTGCTGAATTTTAATCCATTCCATGACCATGTTACAATTTATGTAGTTATGATCCATTACTGTACATCTCGACCATTTCCCCTGCTTTTGCCAACACTGTCATGAACATGCTCTTCTTGCGTATATACTTAGAAAATGGAATTACTGAGTACAAGCAAATTCTTGAACTTTGCTAGATGTGAGATTGTTTTGCAAGGTGGGTGTAGCAATTTGTACTCCTACCAGAATTCTATAAAGCTAACAGATAATTCACATTGTCAGAAACACTCAGTATTGTTAAACTTGAAATTAATTTGCAGCAGGGCAGCAAAGTTTATTTCACAATCAGCTGCTGGGAGGTTGGAGCTTGTGGAATTTTGAGTACTCCTGCTAAGAACATCTCTGCACTCTTGCTCCCTTATGAGTCAGCATGAATTCAGATCCAGCCACTCTGGTAGAGTGTTCTGTTTTAGGAAACAATGTCTGACAAAATATTTATCTAAGATTTGTTTCTTTGATTCTCAAAGATGGTCCCACCTCTATTCTGATCAGATATCAGGACTAACAAGGGCACCCCTGCAGGAGGGGAGAAACATCATTTGACTGGGTGAAATGCCTGTGACCAAACCAATGGTAGATATGGATTAATTTGACTGTATAGTCCTCTCTTGTCTGGTCTCTGGAAGCAGAACTAATCTCCTTTGTATTGGGTAAGTCCCTTGGTTCTCAGACAATATTAGTGAGTGGCTGGGGCAGGAATGCAGGGGGATATCTTAAAAAAAGAAATAGAGGACCTTATGCTATGTAAGGAAATGTGAAAACTCAAATGACTAACTGGAAAATAAGAAGTGTGATTTTATCTAGATTTCAAGCAAGTCAAATAAGTATAAAACCCCTCTTCTTACCTCCTATTTCCTACTAAATCAAATGTAAACTTCTCTGACAAGCTGTACCATAATCTAGTCTTCTTGTAATTAGCCAGCCTTATTTCTCACAACCTTGTCCAAAGTTTCACCTTGTGTAATCAGTTTGGTATTCTCAAACCTTATGCATATACCAAAGTTTCACTGTCAACATTTTCCTCTTGCTGGAATTACCTTTCTTCACACTTCTTTCTCAATATAAGTAGTCTGAAATTACACTTAAAACTGTATCTTAAATCACAATAGCAGTAACTCTCCAGTGCCCTTGCCTATAGAAATTTCAATATTTGTAAGAACATCACTTTTCTAGAAACTTCTAACATTTGCTTGCAGTGAATTATGAAATATTTGTCATTGTTCTTACCCTTCACACTCCAAGGGAGGGATACTTCAAATAAAGCTCCTAGAGGTCGAATTCCATTTCTATACCCCTATCTTCCATCAGCTGACCATGGTCCATGACTGATTGCTGTTTTTCCCAGTGGTGCAAATGGACAGAAAATGCCTCTGTTAACTTTGCTGGAAGCCCTAGCAACTCTTCAAGGCTGTGGCTCATCTAAACATGAATCAGTTTGTCCTGGATCCCTCATGTCATGCTCCTCAAGATCCTGGTGAAAACAGCTGCCAAAGACCTCACCCATTTCTTGCCTCATTCTTGTAAAAAGAAGGATGGTCTTGGGACAGAGACAAGATATGAACTCATGTCTTAGAGAAACACCAAAATCACAACTAACTGCTGAACAACCATCAACAACAACAAAAAGGCTGGAACTCACTAAAAGATATATTCTACATCTAAAGACAAAGAAGAAGCCACAAGGAGATGGTAGAGAGGACCAACCTCTATAAAATAAAATCAAATACTTGCTAGGTGGGTGACCCAAGAACTGGAAAATAAATACCTCAGGAAATAAGAAAAATCTCAAATAAACATCCTAATGTTACACCTAAAGCAACTAGAGAAAGAAAAAACAAAACTAAAAGCTAGTAGAAGGAAAGAGACCACAAGATCAGAGCAGAAATAGAAGAACCTGAGATGAAAGAAACAATAGAAAAGATCAATGAAATTAAAGCTGATTCGTCACAAAGATTTAAAAAAATGGATAAACCTTTAGGAAGACTCATCAAGAAAGAGAAGGAAAGGTCTCAAATCAATAAAATTGAAAAAGAAGTCATGGGCTTCCCTGGTGGCTCAGTGGTAAAGAAGAATCCTCTTGCCAATGAGGGAGACACAGTTTCAATTCCTGATCTGGGAAGATCCCACAAGCCTCACAGCAACCAAGCCTGTGCAACACAACCATCAAGCCTGTGCTCTAGAGCCCAGGAGCCACAACAACTGAAGCCCACATGCTCTAGAGACTGCTGTGCAACAAGGGGAAGGCACCACAATGAGAAGCCTACACATCCCAACTAGAGAGTAGCACCCATTCACCACAACTAAAGAAAAGCCCACATGGCAGCAAAGACCCAAGACAACCAAAAATAAATAAAATTATTAAAAAACTGTTTACAAAAAAAGAAGTTACAATGAACACCATGAAAATACAAAGGGTCTTAAGAGACTACTACAAGCAACTATATGCCAATAGAACAGATAACCTAGAAGAAATGGACAAATTCCTAGAAAGGTACAATCTCCCAAGACTGAACCCGAAAGAGAAAATATTAACAGACCAACCACAAATACTGACATTGAAACTGTGATTTTAAAATTCCCAACAAACTAAAGTCCAGGATGAGATGGCTTTACAGGTAAATTCTATCAAACATTTAGAGAAAAGGCTTCACTCATCCTTCTGAAACTGTTCTAAAAAATTGCAGAGGAAGGAAAAATCCCAAATTCATTCTATGAGTGAATGAATCATTCTATTCTATGATACCAAAACCAGAGATGACACAAAAAAAGAAAATTACAGGTCAATATCACTGATAAACATAGATGGAAAAATTCTCAACAAAGGACTAGCAACCCAAATCTAACATTAAAAGGATCTTGCTGTGCTGTGAGTGCTAGGGTGATTCACTCTGTCTGACTCTTTGTGACCCTATGGCCACAGTCCACCAGGCTCCTCTGTCCATTGGATTCTTCAGGCAAGAAACTGGAGTGGGTTGCCAGGCCCTCCCTCCAGGGGATCTTTCTGACCCAGGGATCAAACCCAGGTCTCCTGCATTGCAGGCAGATGCAATGATTAAGTGGGATTTATTCCAGGGATGCAAGGATTTTTCAATAGCTGCAAATCAGTCAGTTTCATACACCACAACAAATGGAAGGATAAAAACTATATCATCTCAATAGATGCAGAAAAAGCTTTTGACAAAATTCAACACCAACTTATGATAAAAATTCTCCAGAAAGTGGGTACAGAAAGAACATACCTCAACATAACAAAGGCCATATATGGCAAACCTACAATTAACATACTCAGGGGTGAAAAACTGAAAGCATTTCCTCTGAGATCAGGAACCAGACAAGGATGTCAACTGTCACCACTTTAATTCAACATAGCTTTGGGAGTCCTAGCCACGGCAATCATAGAAGAAAAAGAAGTTAAAGGAATACAAATTAGAAAAGAAGTAAAAGGGTCACTGTTTGCAGATGACATGATACCATATATAGAAAATTCTAAAGATGCTTTACCAGAAAACTCCTAGAGGTTATCAGTGAATTTGGTAAAACTGTAGTATACAAAATTAATACACAGATATCTCTTGCATTCTTATACACTAACAATGAAAGATTAGAAAGAGATATTAAGGAAACAATCCCATTTACCATTGTATCAAAAAGAATAAAATACCTAGGAATAAATCTACCTGAGGAGACAAAAGACCTGTACTCAGAAAGCCATAAGACACTGATGAAAGAAACTAAAGTTGACACAAACATAAAGATATATCATGATCTTTGATTGAAAGAATCAGTACTGTCAAAATGACTGTACTACTCAAGGCAATCTACAGATTCAATGCAATCCCTATTAAATTCCAATGACATTTTTCACAGAACTAGAACAAAAACTGTTTAAATTTATAGAGACACAAAAGACCCCCAAATAGCCAAATCAATCTTAAGAAAAACGGAGCTAGAGCAATCAGGCTCTCTGACTATAGATTATACTACAAAGACAGTCATCAAAACAGCATGGTACTAACACAAAAATGGAAATATAGATCAATGGGACAGGATAGAAACCCAGAAATAAACCCACGCACCTATGGTCAATTAATCTATGACAAAGGAGGTAAGACTATATAATGGAGGAAAGATAGCTTCTTCAGTAAGTGATGCTTAGGAAAACTGGACAGCTACATGTAAAAGAATGAAACAAATACAGTCGTTAACATCATATGAAAGTGAAAGGGTTAGTTGCTCAGTCGTATCCAACTCTATGCAATCCCATGGACTATATCCCGCCAGGTTCCTCTGCCCATGGAATTCTTCAGGCAAGAATACTTAGTGGGTTGCCATTCCCTTCTCCAGGGGATCTTCCTGACCCATGGCTTAAACCCTGGTCTGCTGCACTTCAAGTAGATTCTTTACCATGTGAGCCATCACAAAAATAAACACAAAATGGATTCAAGATCTAAATGTAAGATGTAAGATTGGACACTATAAAACTCTTTGAGGAAAATATAGGCAGAACACTCTTTGACATAAATTGCAGCAATATCTATTTTGATCTGTCTCCCAGAGTAACAGAAATAAAAACAAAGATAAACCAAATGAGACCTAATTAAACTCAAAAGCTTTTGTATAACAAAGGAAATCAAAAACAAAGCAAAAAAACCCCATTGAGTGGGGTTTTTTTACAATAATACTTGCAAACAATGAGACTGACAAGGGATTAACCTCCAAAATTTACAAACAGCTCATGTAGCTAAGTATCTAGAAAACAAACAACCCAATCAAAAAATGAGCAGACCTACATAGATATTTCTCCAAAGATATACAAATGGCGAAGAGGCACATGAAAAGATGCTCAACATTGCTCTTCATTAGAGAAATGCAAATCAAAACTATAATGAGATATCACTTCACACCAGTCAGAATGGTCATTATCAAAAAGTACACGAATAATAACTGCTGGAGAGGGTGGGGAAAAAAGGGAACCCTCGTTCACTGTTGGTGGGAAAGTAAAACTGGTACAATCACTATGGAGAATAGTATGCAGTTTCCTTAAACTAATAGTTGAGCTACTATATAATCCAGCAATCCCACTCCTGGACATATATTCACAGAAAACCATGATTCTTAAGGACATATGCACCCCAATGTTCATTGTAGTAGTGTTTACAATAGCCAAGACATGGCAGCATCCTAAATGTCCATGTAGAAGGAATTCATAGAGAAGGTGTGGTACATATGCACAATAGAATATTACTCAGCCACTAAAAAAAACCTGGGAGAAGGATATGGCAACCCACTCCAGTATTTTTGCCTAGAGAATCCTGTGGACAGAGGAGCCTGGTGGGCTGCCGTCTATGGGGTCGCACAGAGTTGGACACAACTGAAGTGACTTAGCAGCAGCAGCAGCAAAAAAAATTGAAATACTATTATTTGCAGCAACAGGGGTGGACCTGGAGATTATCATACCAAGTGAAGTAAGTCTGACAGAGAAAGACAAATATCACATGATATCACTTAAAAGCACAATCTAAATAAATGATACAAATTAACTCATTTTACAAAACAGAAACAGACTCACAGACACAAAAGAAGCTTATGGATACCAAAAGGGAAAGGTTGGGGGAGGGTTAACTGGGAGTTTGGGAGTGACATATACACACTGATATATTTAAAATAGATAACCAACAAGGATCTACCATAGAGCACAGAGAACTGTGCTCAATATTCTGTAATAACCTAAATGGGGAAAGAATTTGAAAAGTAAAAGATATATCTATATGTATAACTGAATCACTTTGCTGTATGTCTGAAACTAACACAACATTGTTAATCAACTACACATAAAAATTTAAACAATAAAATGGAAACCCAACACAAATTCATGCTGGTATTTGTAAGTAAGCAAATGTTTCCTTCCACTCTTTCATGAGTGTATTCAACTCATGAAGCACTCAGGTAGATCCTGCTTGGGTTGCACGTCCACCCCTGAACTATTGCCCTCGTTGACTAGGCAGATAGACTATCCTGATGAGCTAGGCCAGTCTTGTTGCTAGGCAACGGTGGACTATGAGATTGCTAGGCCCTCTCAGAACCACATGGAATGGGAGAGGAACATTGCCCCGTGGAAACAGCAGTGATGAAGCATCAATGCATGTGCACACACGCCCATGTAGGTTCATGCGCACACACACGCCCATGCAGGTTCATGCGCACACACACAAAACTTCCACTAGGCCCCTCTAAACCAGTCCCAGTTAGGGTATGACACTAACAAGTTCCATGGCCCCATGGGTAAGTGCTCTTTAATGGCTCTTTGTTATAGCACTCAACAGTCTCCACATGTCCTCTCAGAGCCAGAATGGCAGCTAGAGATGTTCTGGAATTAAGTGCACAGTGGGACTGAAATTCACTTTCCTCACATTACTTAGACTTTGGCACTCAGTATTGTTCACTGGTCCAGCTTCTCCTGCTGAACAGAATCTCTTTTGGAGGAACTCAAGCTTGAAAACTGCAAGCTTCACTCAGCCAGTTCCACTCTAATCAATCAGATACACTTTTACACCTTTAAATCTCAGCCATCAAGGTGTCAGTACCATTTCTCCCTGAGGCTCCTAGGTCTAAATGCATACAAGAGGGAGAGGCACCCACTAAATTCAAAGCCTAACTTTGGAAACAAAGGATGCCTAATTCTACTGTTTAATGTATCTGACCCACCTGACTCCAAGATTCCAGAAACGTCCCACATTATGTTCCTTCAGGGCCCATTTAGGTTCCTCCTGTATCTTTATGTTTTCCTTCTCTCTTTCAGCTGACATTGCTATACTTTTTCTCTAAGCTACTATGTATTTATAAAATTCACAATTTAGAAAACATAAGTACCACAGTGAATTGTATGATCAACAAGAATATCACAGCGGAACATACCAAGAAAAATCAGTATCTAATACTTACCATATTGTGTACTGTACACAATAATGTATACTTTCAAATAGTCTTAAAGTATATAAATTGGTCACTTTTTAAATTGGTCACACACATATATACATTTTTTTTTTCCTTTTTTGAGTTCACTAAGTTTAGAGAGGTTAGAAAATAATTCTGATCGATTAGCTTCCTGAAGAAATGGAAAAAAATCACTAACACCCCCATTCCTGTTTTCCTTTAACTTTCTTGAAGTAAAACATTTACTGATAGTTTTAAACTAAGTAGTTTCTCAAACTACTTCAATAAATTAACAATTAATTCTGGAATATGTCCCTCAAAATATTTCAAAGAAATGTTATTTTTCTCTTGGAGATTTACAAAGCATATTAGCATAATATGATCCTGAATGTGTTGCACTAAAGAAAGCAGCTTAATTTAACTTTATATCTCCCAAACTTATTTGACTACAGAATACTTCTATACGAAATGTCTATTAAAATCTTGTGATCCCCATGCTTGAGGAAGGCACTATGGGAAATACTGACAAACTAAGGGCTGTGGACATCTCTTTAATAAGACAACAGCATCTCTGAATTGTTCTGTTAGAAAACACTTACTTCCCACAAGATGCAAAATAAAAGATTAAAGTGTATGGATGGTTTAAGAGAGGGGCTTCCCCGGTGGCTCAGTGGTAAAGAATCTACCTGCAATGCAGGAGACTCAAGAGACGCAGGTTCAATCCTGGGTTAGCAAGATTCCCTGGAGGGAGGGCATGGCAACCTATGCCAGTATTCCTCCCTGGAGAATCCCACGGACTGAGGAGCCTGGCAGGATACAGTCCATAAGATCACAAAAGAGTCAGACACGACTCAAGGGACTGAGCACACATGTGCACACATGGTTTAATACTCCAGATTATTCAGTTCAGTTCAGTCACTCAGTCATGTCCGACTCTTTGCGATCCCATGGACGGCAACACGCCAGGCTTCCCTGTCCATCACCAACTCCAGGAGCTTGCTCAAACTCATGTCCATTGAGTCGGTGATGCCATCCAACCATCTCATCCTCTGTCGTCCCCTTCTCCTTCCGCCTTCAATCTTTCCCAGCATCAGGGTCTTTTCAAATGAGTCAGTTCTTCACATCAGGTGGCCAAACTATTGGAGTTTCAGCTTCAACATCAGTCCCTCAAATGAATATTCAGGACTGATTTCCTTTATGATTGACTGGTTGGTTGGATATCATGGCAGTCCAAGAGACTCTCAAGAGTCTTCTCCAATACCACAGTTGAAAAGAATCAATTCTTCAGTGCTCAGCTTTCTTTACAGTCCAACTCTCACATCCATACATGACTACTGGTAAACCATAGCTTTGAGTACATGGACCTTTGTTGGCAAAGTAATATCTCTGCTTTTTAAAACACCATCTATGTTGGCAATAGCTTTTCTTCCGAAGAGCAAAAATCTTTCAATTTCATGGCTGCAGTCACCATCTGCAGTGATTTTGGAGCTCAAAAAAATAAAGTCCCTCACTGTTTCCACTGTTTCCCCATCTATATGTCATGAAGTGATGGGACCGGATGCCATGATCTTCGTTTTCTGAATGTTGAGTTTTAAGCCAACTTTTTCACGCTCTTCTTTCACTTTCATCAAGAGACTCTTTAGTTCTTCTTAACTTTCTGCCATAAGGGTGGTGTCATCTGCATATCTGAGGTTACTAATATTTCTCCCAGCAATCTTGATTCCAGCTTCTGCTTCCTCCAGCCCAGCGTTTCTCATGATGTACTCTGCATATAAGTTAAATAAGCAGGGTGACAGTATACAGCCTTGACATACTCCTTTTCCTATTTGGAACCAGTCTGTTGTTACATGTCCAGTTCTAACTGTTGCTTCTTGACCTGCATACAGACTTCTCAGGAGGCAGTTCAGGTGGTTTGGTATTCTCATCTCTTTAAGAATATTCCACAATTTGTTGTCACCCACACAGTCAAAGGCTTTGGCTTAGTCAATAAAGCAGAAGTAGATGTTTTTCTGGTATTCTCTTGCTTTTTCGATGATCCAAAAGATGTGGGCAATTTGATCTCTGGTTCCTCTGTCTTTTCTAAATCCAGCTTGAACATCTGGAAGTTCACAGTTCACATACTGTTGAAGCCTGGCTTGGAGAATTTTGAGCATTACTTTGCTAGCATGTGAGATGAGTGCAACTGGGTGGTAGTTTGAACATTCCTTGGCATTGCCTTTCTTTGGGATTGGAATGAAAACTGACCTTTTCCAGTCCTGTGGCCACTGCTGAGTTTTCCAAATTTGTTGGCATATTGAATGCAACACTTTAATAGCATCACCAACAGATAATTGGATTAAGGATTTACGGAGCATGGCCCCACCCATCAGAACAAGACCCAGTTTCCCCCTCAGTCAGTCTGTCCCATCAGGAAGCTTCCATAAGCCTCTTATCCTTATCCATCAGAGCACAAACAGAATGAAAACCACAAACACAGAAAATTAATTAAACTGATCAGGTAGACCACAGTCTTAACTCAATAAAACTATGAGCTATGCCATGTAGGGCCACCAAAGACAGACAGCTCATGGAGGAGAGTTCTGACAAAATGTGGTCCGCTAAAGAAGGTAAATGGCAAACCACTTCAGTATTCTTGCCTTGAGAACCCCATGAACAGTATGAAAAGGCGAAAACATAGGACACTGAAAGATGAACTCCCCAGGTGGGTAGGTGCCCAACATGCTACTGGAGATCACTGGAGAAATAACTCCAGAAAGAATAAAGAGATGGAGCCAAAGCAAAAACAACACCCAGCTGTGGATGTGACGGGTGATGGAAGTAAAGTCTGATGAACAATATTGCATAGGAGCCTGGAATGTTAAGTCCACAAATCAAGGCAAATTGGAAGTGGTCAAACAGGAGATGGCAAGAGTGAACATCAACATTTTAGGAATCAGTGAACTAAAATGGACTGGAATGGGTGAATTTAACTCAGATGACCATTATATTTACTACTGTGAGCAAGAATCCCTTATAAGAAATGGAGTATCCCTCACTGTCAATGAAAGAGTCCAAAATGCAGTACTGGGGTGCAATCTCAAAAATGACAGAATGATCTCTGTTTCCAGTCAAACCATTCAATATCACAGTAATCCAAGTCTATGCCCCAATCAGGAATGCTGAAGAAGCTGAAGTTGAATGTTTCTATGAAGACCTACAAGACCTTCTAGAACTAACACCCAAAAAGAGATGTCTTTTTTATTATAGGGCCTGGAACGCGAAAGGAGGAAGTCAAGAGATGCTTGGAGTAACATGCAAGTTTGGCCTTTTAGTACAAAATGAAGCAAGGCAAAGGCTAACAGAGTTTTGCCAAGAGAACGCACTGGTCATAGCAAACACCCTCTTCCAACAACACAAGAGATGACTCTACACATGGACATCACCAGATGGTCAATACCAAAATCAGATTGATTATATTCTTTGCAGCCAAAGATGAAGAAGCTCTATACAGTCAGCAAAAACAAGACCAGGAGCAGACTGTGCCTCAGATCATGAACTCCTTATTGCCAAATTTAGACTTAAATTAAGGAAAGTAGGGATAACCACTAGACCATTCAGGTGTGACCTAAATCAAATCCCTTATGATTATACAGTGGAAGTGACAAACAGATTCAAGTGATTAGATTTGATAGAGTGCCTGAAGAACAATGGATGGAGGTTCATGACCTTGTACAGGAGGCAGGGATCAAGACCATCCCCAAGAAAAAGAAAAGCAAAAAGGCAAAATGGTTGTCTGAGGAGGCCTTACAAAGAGCTGTGAAAGAACAGCAGCTAAAGGAGAAAAGGAAAGATATACCCATTTGTATATCTGCCGAGTTCCAAAGAATAGCAAGGAGAGATAAGAAAGCTGTCCTCAGTGATCAATGCAAAGAAATAGAGGAAAACAATAGAATGGGAAAGACTAGAGATCTCTTCAATAAGATTAGAGATACAAAGGGAATATTTCATGTAAAGATAGGCATAATAAAGAACATAAATGGTATGGATCTAACAAGCAGAAGATATTAAGAAGAGGTAGCAAGAATATACAGAACTATACAGAAAAGGTCTTCATGACCGAGATAATCATAATGGTGTGATCACTCACCTAGAGCCAGACATCCTGGAATGCGAAGTCAATTGGGCCTTAGGAAGCATCAGTAGGAACAAAGCTAGTGTAAGTGATGGAATTCCAGTTGAGCTATTTCAAATCCTAAAAGATAATGCTGTGAAAGTGCTGCATTCAATACGTCAACCATTTGGAAAACTCCTAATTATAGATTACCTTTCAAAGAAAAATTTTTGTTCATGATTTGTTTACTTTTAATTAGGTATTTAATTAGTTATGGAGCAACTGGTGGCCGGCCATATAGAGTCTTCTAATAGTCCCTGGAATACTCCTATTTTTGTCATTAAGAAGAAATCAGGAAATTGGAGATTGTTACAAGATTTGAGAGCTATAAAGGCAACTATGGAAGACATGGGGGCCCTTCAGCCGGGTCTCCCTTCCCCAGTAGCCGTACCTTTTCAATATAATGTGATAGTCATAGATCTACAAGATTGTTTCTTTACCATCCCCCTGGCTGTTCAAGATTGTAAGAGATTTGCCTTCAGTCTTCCTTCAGTTAATTTTAAACAGCCCTATAGAAAGTTTCAATGGAAGGTTTTGCCTCAGGGAATGAAAAATAGCCCCATCTTGTGTCAAAAATTTGTGGATCAAATTGTGCAAAATGTTAGAGGGAAGTATAAAGATTTATATTTGATACACTATATGGGTGATATTTTGGCTGCCCATAAAGATAGAGCCTTATTGCAACAAATCTTATCTGAATTGATTGAGGCCTTGGAAAACTGGGGTTTGAAGACAGCTCCAGATAAGATACAAGTAAATCCTCCTTTTTCTTATTTAGGAAGGGTGTTAAATACCCATACTGTGAGTCATGCTCCTTTGCAGCTGGGAAGAGATCATTTACTAACTTTAAATGATTTCCAAAATTATTAGGGGATATTAATTGGATATGCCCACATTTAAGACTGACTGGCATCCCACTCCAGTGCTCTTGCCTGGAGAATCCCATGGACGGAGGAGCCTGGTAGGCTGCAGTCCATGGGGTCGCTAGGAGTCGGACACAACTGAGCGACTTCACTTTCACTTTTCCCTTTCATGCATTGGAGAAGGAAATGGCAACCCACTCCAGTGTTCTTGCCTGAAGAATCCCGAGGACGGCGGAGCCTTGTGGGCTGCCATCTATGGGGTCTCACAGAGTCGGACACGACTGAAGCGACTTAGCAGCGGCAATTAGGTATTTGGTTTTGTTACCTGTGTTGAGATTGTTTTAAAATTATCCCTTCATTCACTCAATAAAGGTTTATGGAAAACTTTTATGGGTAGGCTCTGGGCTAGATGTAGAAATAAAAATTCATTGATAAAATATGAAGAATAACTTCTTTAGTTTTCCAATCTACTGGGAATTTCAGAGATGTAAGCAAGTTATAACAGTATCGTAATAAAGATTTCAAGGTTCCTCAAAGAGTTTTCTTTCAAGCTTGGATAATCAGTTAAGTTTTCTTGGAAGTGAAAGTGAAGTCGCTCAGTCATGTCCGACTCTTCGAAACCCCATGGACTGTAGCCTACCATGCTCCTCCGTCCATGGGATTTTCCAGGCAAGAGTACTGGAGTGGGTTGCCATTTCCTTCTCCAGAGGATCTTCCAGACTCAGAGATCGAACCCGGGTCTCTCGCATTGTAGGCAGATGCTTCACCGTCTGAGCCACCAGGGAATTCCTTCCTTGGAAGAAATCATATTAAAGACTTGGATGAATGTGTGATGGTGAGATGACCATCTGTCAGGGAGTAGTGTTCTAAGAAAAGAGAATAACATGTTCTGTGATAGGAGGAGAGAGAAGACAAGCTGGGTCAAACTAACATACTAAACTAAACATTAGTACGGCTACAACACAAAAACACAAAAGGAATTTGGGGAGGATATATTGGATAGATAAAGCAGAAGTTTATGCATAGCCTTGCAAGCCATTTTTAAGAGTCTGGACATGATCAGATTTGCATTTTAGAAAGATAACATTGAATATAATGTGGAGAATGGATGAAAAGAAGTCCAAGAGCAAGGGAATCAGCAATGGAGTCTTTAATAATCTAAGGGATAGTGGGTTGATTTTTAAAATGAATACAAAAGTTCCCAAATGGAAATAAGTCTTATCTAAGCTACACTGGTAGTTAATCCACATCCTCTTTGGCTCCATGTATTTCACCCAATGCCGTAAAGTGGAAAAGCAGGGTCAACAGAAAAGGCAACAGGAACAACCACAGGTTAGTCTACGGTAAACCTGGACTAAGTTGCTGACCTACAACAGTGTCTTTCCATCCTGCTGCTCATCAGAACAACCAGAGGACTTTTAAAAGGCAGATGCTAAGGCAGAGATTCAGATTTAATTGACCTGAGTTGGGGCCTTGAAAACATCCCCAAGAGGGATCAGCAGGCAAGACTGAGATCCAACAAGGACCAATCAGTATACCCAGAAATTCAGGCCTATCTACTTCAACTTGTGTATTTAGGTTCCAGAATCTAAACTGGTTGATCTCAAACTGTATTAGGCATCAAAATTCAATGGAGAGCTTGTCAAGACTCTTCTGGGCCCCACTCTCAGAGTTGCTGATTCAGTAGGTCTGGGTGGGACCAGAGAATCTGTGTTTCTAGGTACTGAATCTGTACTCTCGAATCTGTACTTCTAAGTACTAAGGTGCTGCTGCTGTTCTAGAAATCAGATTCTGAGAAACAATAGTCTAAAGCAATCATTTAGGAAATAAGAATTTTAAAAAGTGATTTTTGCTGGAGAAACTAACTTTTCTTATTCTTTACTTAATTAAGGAATGTGGGGTCTTTTTAGTTTCACACCTTGTGTGTAAAAACAGTAAAAAGTAAACAAAGGTGAAGAAACTATGGCACGCTTTTATTTTATTGTACATGGGAGAAGTAAATACAAACTTTTGAAGAATTTCCTCTAAATACTTTTTGTGCTGATCTTTCTGCTTTAAAAAATTTTTATTCTGATTCAAATAAGGGAGGAAACCCATATTTTCAGAACAAGGCATATACAATGAGAGAATGCATAATAATCTGATGGTCTGCTATTGTTCATGATTTAGAAAAACTTGTCCACCGTAATCATGACTGACCTATGTTTCTGTCTGAAATGAATCTGTAACTTATGACAAGCCTAGGACCTGGAGCTGGACAGCTATCTCATAACTCAGAGTCAGAATCAAGTGCATCTTCCTCTGATCTTGCTGACTCATTATTTATGGGGCATGATTGTTCTTTCAATTTTCTAGGAACATCGGTTACTTTACAAAAGACCTTTTTTCTTCCAGCAAAATATTACCAAAGAAAATTTGATTTTATAGTCAAGACTGATCTGCTTCTCAAATATACACAAATCACAGTTCTTGTTAAAAAGTAAAATCTACTTTTTAAAAAAACTGTGCATTGTTTAATCATATCAAACATAACTTACAATAGGAATTTAATTTTTTACATAGAGTAACTTTTATTCTTTAAAAAAAACACAAGTCCCACAATGTCAAAGGTCTTAATACTATTTTCTGCTTAGCACATGAACATTTCTTACTTTTTATGCCAGCTGGTGAATAAACTTATGGATAGCAAGGAATTTTTATATTGAGTAATTTACAAATCTACATGTTTTAAAATGTTTAGCATGTTTTATACAAGCTTATATATTTTATTGCACCAGTATTATCTTTAACAGTATCAAAATAAAATCTACTCAAAGTTCAAAAATATAATAACCATCATAGAATTTTATTAACAAAAATGTACCAATATAAAATAGTACCAAAATGAAACATTATCAGAATTATGAGTATAAGAGTAAAAGCATCTAAATAAAATGAAACAATGCAATTTTGAAGTTAAGGAGATGGCTGACTTCAATTAGGAAAAAAATCTGGCTAAACAAATTGGATTCTGAACTGAAACCTGAAGGTGAACAGATTTGGCTTTGTTGGACCATGACCACTGCCATGGTTTTGCCCTTTCCTTGTCAATAAGTCAGAACATTTTACCAGACTGGAATACTCCAGAAGTAAGGTAACTGTTAAATTAGCTTTGGGGAGCATCTTGAAAACAGATAGGAAAAGTCAGCAAACCAATACTTTTTATTTATCATTCAAGATTAAGTCACCAAACAACATAAGAACTTTTAATCAAATTTGTGTGGTTAATGGATTTTTCCTTTACCCCAAATTTTGTTGATACACTCTCATTCAATAAGATGGTCCTTGCATGTATAAAAATTACAAAAGAAATAATGTAGTTTCTGCTACAATCTCACAGTTGCCACTTTCATGTCCTTAAGAACTCTTTATTTATCCAGAGAAATTTTAGCATTTCAGATAATGGGAAATTATTTTAAGATACATTAAAATTATAGACAAAAGACTTGAAGCATCTGTAAGCCCATAGGAGGATTTACTATTTACTATTTATTATTCAAGTCATGCAAAAGGGTTTTTAAAAATCAGCATTTGTGCCAGAAATAATTTGCAGAGGAACTAATCACCATTCAAGAAACATTTAGTAAATACTAATGCAAGACATGGTATTAATGCTGCTCAACACAGGTTTAGTTTCTCTTCAAGAGTATACATTATCATCACTTCTTCATAGTACAATATAGGACACATTTTAACTCAAAGCAACAATAAAAAGCCTGAATGGTTAAACACGTATTCATGTTAACCATTAATATAGACTGTATTTTAACAGCTCATTCAATTCAACAGTAGCAAAAACAAATAACCCAATCAAAAAATGGGCAGAAGACCTAAACAGACATTTCCAAAAGAGATATACAATCACACAAAAAGATTTTCAACATCACTAATTATTAGAGAAATGCAAATCAAAATTACAATGAGGCACCACCTTAGACCAGTGAGAATGGCCCGCATTAAAACGCCTACAAATAACAAGTGCTAAAGAGGGTGTGGAGAAAAAGGAATCTTTCTACATTGTTGGTGGGAATGTAAGTTGGTGCAGCCACTACAGAAAACAGTATGAAGGTCTCAAACAACCATAGTTGCCATATGATCCAGCAATCCCATTCTTGGGCATATACCCAGACAAAACCATAATTCGAAAAGATACACGCACCCCAATGTTCACAGCAGCAGTATTTACAATAGTAAATACATGGAAACAACCTAAATGACCATCATCAGAGGAATGGATAAAAAAGATATAGCATATACATACAATGGAACATTATTCAGCTATAAACAAGAACAAAATAATGTCATTTTCAATAACATGAATGCACCTAGAGATGGTCATACTAGGCAAAGTAAGTCAAAGGGAAAGATAAATATTATATGATATCATTTGTATATGAAATCTAAAATAAAACACAAGTGAACATATCTATGAAACAGAAAGAAACAGACTGACAGATATATAGAACAGACTTGTGGTTGCCAAGGGGAAGAGAGGTTGGGAGAGGGAAGGACTGGGAGTTAGGGATTAGCAGATGCAAACTGTTATTGATACATGGATATATAGGATGGATTAACAGCAACGTCCTACTGTACAGCACAGGTAACTAATTCAACATCCTGTGACAAACCATAATGGAAAGGGATATTAGAAAGAACATGTGTGTGTATGTATATATATATATATATATATATATATATAAAATAATCACTTTGCTGTACAGCAGAAATCAACATTGTAAATCAACTATACTTCAATAACATTAAAAATATATATAGAGTGTGTTTTTATAATAAAGAATACTTGACTAAAAGTAGACACTGAGTTAAAACTGAATGTTTTTGTATATTATTAACTTCGTGATGTTGTACAAATTTAAAAGTTTTCATCTGGAAGCAAAATCAGTCATCTTGTAAGACTGTTCAAGAATGTGAGCATCATTGAAAAAAGTAATAAATTTGTAAGAAATGGATCAGAGTATGAATGAAATATTTATAGCACTCCTCTCTTTCTCTTACCCATTTGTTTTGCACCAAAAGGGTGCAAAATTGAGATAAAATTTCATCAAATTTTAAAATTGAAATGTCTGTCTCTAGCCAGTGCAGTAAATGATGTGGTCATCAGAAGGCCCAAGGAAAACCATAAAAGTTTGGAAGTGGCTATGTGTACAGATTGATAAATTCATCAATTTATTCACCAATTGCATCAAAACACTTTAGAACAGGAAGAGAAATTAGAGATAATCTTATTCCACATCCTCATCTACCAATGAATAAACTAAAACCCAGAGTTAATAGCAGAATCTCTGTAGGTATCAGTTTCCCAAGTTTGCTTGTAGTATAGCTAGCACATCTGGTGATACATGTAGTCTAATGCGATCTACGATAAACTAGGGGGAAAATTGTTTGGTGGCTCTCAAAATTTTGGAGTGCTGGTGTGTTTGTTGAGCATGCCCCCATGCTCAGAGATCCAATTCAATTAAGTCTGAACGGAGTCTAGATGTCTGAAATTTTAACAGTGACTGTGATAAAGTCATCCTTAGTTAGTTTGAATCAGAGTGAGAAATATAAAACCTACAATGCCAAGTTTTTTAAATGGATGTTAATGCTGAGTAAGCAGGCTTTCCAAACAAGTTACAGCTTTTTTTCATTAAATATAACTGTTTTTCCCTTCCATTGACACTATAAGGAAAAGGGAATGGTGTTTAAACAAGAAACTGTCGAGACAACAAAGCAACACTTGACCAACTTTCCACAAATGCAGAATCACCGGGGATACTTGTTAAGACTATACACATTGATGGCGGACTTCCCTGGCGGTCCAGTAGCTGAGACTCCATGCTGCCTATACAGGGGGCACCCCCTGGATCCCCGGTTGGGGAACTAAGATCCCACATGTTGGGCAGTGCAGACAAAATTATACACATATATATATTCCTGGGGCCTTTTCCTGGAGAGTCTTATTTACCAGGTTGATATGTGGTGGGACCCAGGAATGTGTAATTTTCAGAATAACTCCTGGTAATTCTGTTAACCAAACCCAGTTTGCAAACTCTGTCACGATCTGTTGTATTGATACCAGTTTCGACAGTTCTCAACCAGGGAACTCAGGAAAACGCTTACCTCCAGAGCTTCTGGATGGATTGGTCTGCAGTAGGTCCGAGAATTTGTACTGTTTCAGGCTCCCAGATGATGTTGATTCCTTACGAACCTCTGGGCTAGAGTGTGCTCTGCAAACCGAGGCAGAAGATACACAGGAAAACGCCCAGAAGCCGCTGCAATTTCTCTACTGAAACCCGGGCTTCTGCTCCTGCTGCCTGAAGAACATGAAAATGGTGGCCACTGCTGTTTTCAAGCCTGGAGCAGGTGCTTCCAATTCCCGAAACCTGAATGCGAACCTCCTGGGCGAGATTCTGGCCCATGGAGTTCCCAGGCCTCTGGGAGGAGAGGGGGCAGCACGACCAGAGTGGAGAGGGGCTGCAGGTGGGAAGCAGGAGAGGGGAAATTCTGCTAATTGCCAACATGAAAGGTAACGCAAATATGCAGATACGTTTTAGTAGTAGTTTGTCCCCAAATTGTATAAACTAGTTAATCCATGATCATAGTGGAAACAGACACAGGGACTTCCTTGGTGGTCCTGTAACTAAGACTGTGGCTCCCAGGGCAGGGGGCCCTATTCAGCCCCTGGTCAAGGAAGTAGAACCCACATGCCACAGCTGAGTTCGCATGTGATAATGAAGATCCAGAAGGCAGCAAAGAAGACAGAAGATCTCGCAAGTGGCAACGAAGGCCTGGCACAACCAAATAAATAATTTTTTTAAAACACAAAATTACCTCATCTTTCATGGAAGTTATGTAGTGAATGCTATAACATGCTACCCAGATAGCCCTCAGAACAGGCACACTTACTTCCTCGCTCCTGGTGTTGTTGCTGGGAGTGCTGCCAGGAACTGCATCAGTTGATGTGACTCACCTGGCCTCAGGCTCTGCTCCCCCCTTCAAGAATAGCCAGCATCCAGTGACTGGACATCTGAGGTCCCTGCCAAAATTCTGAAAGGATCTTATAAGCTTTAGCGCTCCATGTAGGTTGCTAAGGACTTTATGTGATTGCTTTATCCTTACTGCATAGCAACCCACCTTATCTTTCTGCTCAGTCTTATTTCCTTCTCCTCCCTCCAACAGGTATTGACTCCAAGAGCACTACTCCCAAATCCTCTTGCACTCACATCTTTATCTCAGAAGATGTTATTGTTGTTTAGTCACTCTGTTGTCCCCAACTCTTTTGCGACCCCATAGAATGCAGTCCACCAGGATCCTCTGTCCATGAATTTTCCAGGCAAGAATACTGGAGTGGATTGCATGTCCATCTCTAGGGGCTTTTCCTGATCCAGGGATCAAAACCGTGTCTCCTGCATTGGCAGGCGTATTCTTTACTGCTGATACCCGGAGAAGCCCCATCTCAGAGAAGAATATAATATAATAGGTTTTAGCTAATAAGGTTAATAAGAAATAAATTAGATATAAATTATTGAAAAATGAAAACTGCTCTCTGAAAAAAACCTAAGTAAAGTGAACAAATGCAAAAACGTGTAAAAATTGCATATGGGGATTAATAAAAGATCAATACAATAAAATCTATAGCCCTCTTCATCTCAACAACACAAATATGAAAATACAATGTAATAAATTTATTTAAAAAAAAGAAAATACAATGTAAAAATTCTGTCTAGCAACAAAAAAATAATATATCTTGGAGATAAACCTAAAAAGCAAAATAAAACTCATGATATATATGAAATAATTTTTGAAATATTTAAAAAGGAGGGCACTGAGGCAGATGGTTTTGTCCTCCCATTTATCGAAATGTCATAAAACTGTAGTAATTGTATCAATTTAATATTAGATGAGAAATAGAAAAAGTTGTGAAACAGAAGAGTCTAAAGACAGGCTCAGGAGTATATGAGGATTATTTTGTGAAAAAAGCAGCAATTTATATAAATACAAAAAGAATGAACTAGTCAAAAATAGTGCTGAAATGAGTGACTAACCATTTGCAAAAACTTAATTCAGATTTATAAGTCATACAGTACACTACATCAAACCAGTCAATCCTAAAAGAAATCAAGCCTAAATATTCATTGGAAGGACTGATGCTGAACCTGAAGCTCCACCTGATGTGAAGAGCCAACTCACTGGAAAAGACCTGATGCTGGGAAAGATTGAGGACAGGAAGAGAAGGAGACAACAGAGGATGAGATGGTTGAATGGCCTAACTGACTCAATGGACATGAATTTAGCAAACACAGGGAGATTGTGAAGGACAGGGAAGACTGGTGTGCTGTAGTCCATGGGTTTGCAAAGAGTCGTACAGAACTGAGCGACTGTACAACAATGCACTAAAATAAGGTTAACTCTTGCTACTTAAGCCTTTGATTTTCATCCTTCCTTTCACCTCCACAAATTCAATGTTCATTTTCATCATCTTTAGTATATATTCCTCTTCTCCCTCTCTGTTCTGTCAAAAATGAAGCATACTTAAGTCTTAAACAAACAGCCAGTAACAACAGAAGAAAAACTCTCAAGTCCACCTGCATCTTGGAGCTACCACCATATTTGTTTCCTTGATGGAAAGAGTTGCCACTGTTACTGTCTGTGCTTCTTCCCCTCTGGCTCCTCCTCCCGCAGCAGCTGCCTTCACACCTCAGGACTCACACTGGTCTCTGGAAACAGATTCTGTGACCAGAGAATTCTGGACCAAAGGGGTTTGAGGACATTCTCTCAGGAGACGCACTAGTAAGAAAGTGAAGGGGCAGGGTTGAGCAGATGGAGAAAGTGACCTACAGTGTATTAATAGTTCCTGCTGAGGCCCCAGTTGATCCTGTGGGGAGCACTGGAGTCCTTCCAAACTCACACAAGAAAGCCAGGTCTTTAAACCCCCACGTCAGTTGCTGGGCTGGGCTGCCTTGTGCATGGTGGTGCCGTGCAACTGAGGACAGCTGCCTACGGGGATGGATACTCTCGGCTGAGGATGGAGTGACTGGCCCTACAGCAGGGACCTGGGTGGAACCACAGTATCCACTCCATCTCCGAGGGGCTCCCAACCACTTGCTTTCTAGGTAATTTCTCCCCATCAGGGAAAAGCTTTGCCAGGATTCTGGTTGGCCTGGTTTCCTGGAGGGAATTTGTTTTTTCCACCCACACAGTGTAGATTCCACAGACCTAGAGGCTCTGCTTCCCAGGAACAGCAGCACTGACATTTATACTCCTGCTGCCACCTAGTCTTCCAGGATCCTCCTGCCATGAGGCCAGCAGGGAAAGAAAGGAGCCACCCTTCGAGCAGTGGTGATGGATCCCATCTTCAGGGGGAGGCAGGGCAGCTGTTACCCAGTGCAGGAGGGATGAATGTGTCTGGCCCTCAGCTGATCCACTGGGATGCCTGTGGCACCGCCATGTCTGGTGTCAATGACATCTAGAGAAACAGCTACAGCCTGGAGATGGCACAGTAACCAGGAGCTCCAGTGCTTCAGGAATGATGGTGTAGCTCACATCCATACAGGCAAACTGCCTGGACCAGAAGAGGTGTTGGCTAAGGGAAGCAGGAGTCTAGAATGGGTGGTGAAGGAGAGAGATGGTGAGTATCAGTTTTAGTTCTGAGATCAGACTCAGCAACAGGGGCTGTAGTTCATCCTATCAACCCTTCTCTCACAAAATTTCCCTCCAGGAAATCAGGTTAACCAGACCCCTGGCAAAACTTTTCTCTGATGGGGAGAAATCACCTAGAAAGCAAGTGGTTGTAAAACCCTCAGAGCAGAGACGTGGCAGATACTGTGGTTCCACCCAGGTCCCCACTGTAGGCTAGTCACTCCATCCTCAGCCGAGAGTCACCATCCCCATAGGCAGCTGTCCTCAGTTGCAGAACTAATCTCATCTTAGTTCTTATGTCCTAGCCAATACTCACTGTTGAGGCAATGCTATCAATCATAGTGAAATAATATAGGATATAGATTAACAGAGTATGTCCTGAAGCCAGACTTCCATCAGTCTGGGCCTTAGCCATGAATCCCTGGACAATTTACTAAATGGGTACAAGTGTTTTGTTCACAGTTTTTGGTGAGAATTAAATGAGATAACATACAAAATATTTGGATTATATGAGACACAGAAAACACTGAATATATGTTAACTGTTTAAAATTTTTCCTAAGTTCTTTAATTACTCCTGCCAAACATCACAGAGAGCATTGCAATCACCTTTTCTCCCCACTTACATACTTCTCCAGATTATAAATTCTTTGGGAGCCTAATATATTCTCTGTCCTAATCATAGAATCTAGGAATAATTACTCAAAGTTTGTGCAGAATGCAATGGCAATGAGGGTGTGTAAATCATTCTGTGGGTCAGGGAGTGTTCAGAGAAGGAAGAAGGACAACTTGAACTCAATTCTGCAGAATAAACAGGAGAGATCCAAGCGAGGAAGGAAGAAAAGGACAACCCCTGTATAGAAAACAGGCTTGGTGAAGGATTCGACTCAGTAATGAGCATCACAGCAAGTAGGTGATAAGACTACTGCAAAAGGGCGAACAGGAAGTGGTGGGGGGCTAGACTGGCCACTGGTAGTGAAGGTAGTGAAGAAATGATTATACAAGTAGAGCCCTTGTTTCCCAGATAATGCGTAAACCTTTCAGTTCACTGTGACCCTGGGAAGCAGGGAGCCCTTAGGAAAGTAAAGATTGGATTTCCCGACATCCTGGGGGATGGAGACTTAGAATTGTATTTACTCATTCTTGAGCCTATCTTACACCCAATAGTTTGTACTGTCTCCTCCCCCTCCCCATTGGTAACCTCTGATGTGTTCTCTGTATCTATGAATATGCTTCTTTTCTAAGCACCAGCTTGTTGTATTTTTTTAGATTATACATATAAGTGATATCATATAGTATTTGTCTTTCTCTGGCTTATTTCACTTAGCATAATGCCCTCCATTATCCATCTATGCTGCTGCAAATGGTAAAATTTCATCCTTTTAAATGGCTGAGTAATATTCCATTGTGTATCTATACCACAACTTCTTTATCTGTTGATCTGTTGATGGACACTTAGGTTGTTTCCATGTCTTGTCTACTGTAAATAATGTTGCTATGAACACTGGGGTGTTTGTATCTTTATGGATCTGTGTTTTTTGTTTTTGGATATGTACCCAAGAGTAGAATTGCTAAAAACTATTTTTGGTTCTGTAAGAAATCTTCATACTGGTTTCCACAGTGGCTGCACCAATTTACATTCCAACCAACAGTACATAAGTGTTCTCTTTTCTCTGTATCCTTGCCAGCCTTTTTATTTGTGTTCTTTTTGATGAGAGCCATTCTGACAGGTGTGTGTATTACTCTTACTGATAGAAAATAAGAACTGTTACCTTTTTTCCATGTGTGTGTATCTAGCTGTGAAGTCACACCTGCTGAGCATTTCAGAGAAATATTATTAGTTTCATTTTCTTGGGTTCTAGATTAAATTTAAGCTGAGCTACCACCCTTATGGCAGAAAGCGAAGAAGAACTAAAGAGCCTCTTGATGAAAGTGAAAGAGGAGAGTGAAAAAGTTGGCCTAAAACTCAACATTCAGAAAACTAAGATCATGGCATCTGGTCCCATCACTTCATGGGAAATAGATGGGGAAACAGTGGCGGACTTTACTTTTGTGGGCTCCAAAATCACTGCAGATGGTGATTGCAGCCATGAAATTAAAAGATGCTTACTCCTTGGAAGGAAAGTTATGACCAACCTAGATAGCATATTTAAAAGCAGAGACATTACTATGCCAACAAAGGTCCATCTAGGTTAAGGCTATGGTTTTTCCAGTGGTCATGTATGGATGTGAGAGTTGGACTATAAAGAAAGCTGAGCACCGAAGAATTGATGGTTTTGAACTGTGGTGTTGGAGAAGACTCTTGAGAGTCCCTTGGACAGCACAGAGATCCAACCAGTCTATCCTAAAGGAGATCAGTCCTGGGTATTCATTGGAAGAACTAATGTTGAAGCTGAATCGCCAATACTTTGGCTACCTCATGCGAAGAGTTGACTCATTGGAAAAGACCCTAATGCTGGGAAGGATTGGGGGCAGGAGGAGAAGGGGACGACAGAGGATGAGATGGTTGGATGGCATCACTGACTCAATGGACATGGGTTTGGGTAGACTCCAGGAGTTGGTGATGGACAGGAAGGCCTGGCGTGCTGCGATTAATGGGGTCCAAAGAGTCGGACACAACTGAGCGACTGAACTGAACTGAACTGAGTGATGATAGTAGCCAATACTCCTTCTTCGAGAAGGTGTATAGAAAAATATAGAAGAGAGATAAGCAGTTAACTAAGGATTAAGATGGGATATGGGGCAAGCTTTTTTTGTTTAATGAGGCTAGGGCTTGTTAGTGTTTGAATGTTGCTCAAAGAGGAAATCAGAGATAACTGATGAATCACAGTTTCTGTTAAGCACAAGGCAATAAATCTAAAGGACATGAGGAAGAATTAGCCTTGATCTGAAAGGGAGAAACACTCTTCCATTAAGAGAGAATCAAAAAAGGAAGGCTACAAATTGAATTTTTTTTTTTTTTTACCTGGGGCTGAGGAAGTTTAAGTACCTGAGAGGAGGAGGTAAACAGAAGTAGAGGGAGGACACTCATGAAGAAGAGAAAAACCTGGGAAACTCCCTGAAGGGAAAAGAAAAATGAGTGGGTGGAGATATTTAGAATTATCCCTAGGTAGCCTTGAGGGCAGGCAAAATATATTGGCACGGTAAACATCTTAAAGAAAGAGATTCTTGAAAGTGGAAGAATGATGGTTTGAAACAGGAATGGAAGGCAAAAAAAAAAAAATCATGGTGTCAATTATTATTCCCTTTAACCTTTTAACATTAACATTGTCTACTTATTTTCTGTCCTGCTTAATTGCCAGGCTTTAAAATCTACAGAGACAATGAGCATGTCTTTTCATGTTTTCCTGTCCTCGGGACTAGAACAGTGTCTTCCACATCGTAAATGATGAAAGGAACTGACCTTTCGGGAGATCTGCCTGCAAAGGGAACATTTTATTAAAAGAAAAAAAGGTTGAGGGTACATTTCCAGTAAAATAGGGGTTTCAGGAGACAAGATGGCAAAGATGTAATCAAAAAAGTAGGTTGTGGGTACTGGGACGGGGCGGGGAGAAGGAAGAGCAAAAGCTCAGCAAGAATGCACTGTAGGAGAGAGGGACTGAGGGATTGGTGTCGAGGACAGGTCCTAGGACAAGGATGAGAAGCAAAGCAGGCTGACATGGCCTCAAGTTGAAATTCTGGCCTCAAGTCATTTCCATATTACAACAGCTAAAGACTCTTGAGCTCTTTAATGCCAGATTGCGTGTTTTGTTTGGGGCCAGCAATATGCAGGCTTTACTTGGGAATATAAACAGAATAGTGGGGAAAATTTTTAACTGATCTCTCAGTGCCTAAATCATTATCCTAGAATATAGTGAATTTATTTGAGTCACTTCAGTGTCATCTCTACCTGTGCCTTCCCTTGACTTTTTTCTTTTCTCTTTCTCTTTCTTGCCTCTCCCCCCCCGCCCCCCCGGCCAGTTGTACTGCTCTCTCAATTGCCCAGGTGGCTCAGATGGTAAAGCGTCTGCCTACAATGCAAGAGACCCGGGTTCGATCCTTGAATCAGGAAGATCCTCTGGAGAAGGAAATGGCAACCCACTCCAGTACTCTTGCCTGGAAAATCCCATGAACAGAGGAGCGTGGTAGGCTACAGTCCATGGGATCGCAAAGAGTCGGACACGACTGAGCGACTTCACTTTCACTTTTCACTTTCATGCGTTGGAGAAGAAAATGGCAACCCACTCCAGTGTTCTTGCCTCGAGAATCCCAGGAATGGGGGAGCCTGGTGGGCTGCCATCTGTGGGGTCGCGCAGAGTCGGACATGACTGAAGCGACTTAGCAGCAGCAGCAGCATGTTTCCTTGTTTTATTATCGACCCTTTATTTTTCTCTTCCTAACCGTTTCTCATTTGTGAGGAAGTGGGAACATTTATCAGATGGGAGTTAAAACAGAAAAAATAAGATGAAGGAAAGAGAGGGGTTTGGAAGCACAATGAACATGTCTTTCTGTTCCTTGTTACAAAGAAAAATGCTGTGTTTGATTATGCATCATTTGTCCAAGGTGCACAGTGGGCAGGAATGTAGGAAATTTGAGATCAAGGGCAGTAGGGAACCTGAACTCAAGAGACACTTGCCCTTTGATCCTAGCTTTGCCATTTACCATCTGTGTGATTTATGACAAGTTCTTTATCTTTTCTGAGTCTCAACTTTCTTATTTCCAAAATAGGAATGTTATTATCTAACTGTGGTTAGCAGAAATACAGCCCTCATGATTTTTGTTCTCTGGAGTTACACCCTCTGATGTGATGAAAGAGACTTTGCGGCTATAATTAATGTGCCTATTATGTCAAGTTTAAGATTGGGAGATGATACTGAATCATCTAGGTTAGGCCAATATACTCACATGAAACCTTAAAAAGAAAAAAGGCAAAAGAGCAATTCAGAGGGATTTGAAGCCTAGAAATGTTTGATGATGGAGGGGCCCATGGAAAACAAGAGAAGGAATGAGTTCCTTCAATGATCAGCTATATTTCTAGAGGATCTGGAGGCCAAGTTGAGGACTGCAGCTCCAGTCAGTACTTTGATTTCATCATTGAGACATTGAGCAGAGAATTCAGCCACATTGTGCTATGCTTCTGACCTACAGAAATGGCGAGGTAATCAATTTGTGTTGTTTAAAAGTGCTGTGTTTGCGGTTATTCGTTATAACCGCAATGGAAACTAACAAGAATACCAACAATATTGCAAGAGTTAAAGGAATTGACATATGGATTAGGACTTCAGGGAGTCAACAAATCACATCCCTTTCATCTCTAAATGTAGAAGCATCTGAGAAATAAGACACAAAAGACAAGCAGAAAACTAAATACTAGTGTTATTGCTGATAAAGGCTGACTTGGTTGATGTGGCCTCAGTGTGTCGTCACCATGGGCTAATTCTTTGCTCAGGAAATAAAGTCATATTTTTAGTCATCCACTCAGTAGAATGACCTGAGCCCCGCCAAGCCCCTTTGTAGGGGTAGACACTAATCACACAGTTGAGATCACAGAGTTGTTCTGTCCAAAAGTTGGCAGACCTACAAGACACAAAGACTCCTTATCTTTTGGGCTGAGCATGACTATCTCCTCCTCACAAACTCACTAATTGTATAAGTCATGCTTGTCCAGTAACTAGAAGGAGACTAGAAGGGCTATTCCAACTGAAAATACTTCCTCACTAAAAGACAGCTCAGAAGCGTGAGATCCTTGACAAAGAATCGGGCATGAAATAAATGCCTCCTATATTGTTTCCAAAAAGTGGCAATGATTTGGTTTTCCTGACACATCCCATTCCAACATGGCTCATTTTCCAGAATCTGGCTACTTCCTGCACTGAACCAGGGCCCAGGGGCCTTCATATTGATACCTGGCTGAGGCTGGTATCTCTTGTTTGTAACCCCTCATGGGACTGCCCAGCTCCCTTCAGCTCCTGTTCTACTGCCCTTTTGCACTGACTGGTTGAATCTCATGATCTCAGGGCCATCAGATTCTCCAGGTTTCCTGCATTTACCCTGGGAACTCTAAAAATCTCTTACTGAACTTGACTATTCTTAGACTTAATCCAGTAGTGGCAGGCTTTTTTTCTAATTCTAGAGGCAGATAAAACTGATAAATCAAATTTTATACTTTTAACCTCTTATAACCCTGCTAAAGTGAAGTGAAAGTTGCTCAGTCATGTCTGACTCTTTGCGACCCCCATGGACTATACAGGTGCCAGAATATTTCTAGGCCAGAATACTGGAGTGGGTAGCCTTTCCCTTCTCCAGGGGATCTTCCCAACCCAGGGATCAAACCCAGGTCTCCGGCATTGCAGGTGGATTCTTTACCAGCTGAGCCACAAGGGAAGCCCCATAACCCTGCTAAGGATGGCATAACCTAGTCAGCACAAAATCATTGCCATAATTTCATGGTTACTATTAGTCAATAATTCAAGATGCTACACAATGAGCATAATTTCTATGCCTTTTATCAAAACAAATTTGATTTAAAAATGGTATAACTTAGGAATGATGTTGGCGGGAATTTGAGATTAGGTAAGGAAAGGTGTAGTTGTAGTTCTCTGGTGAGGATTCTGAAGAAGCCTCAGAAATCACAAACTTAAATAGGCACTAACTTTAAATCTAGGCTGGCTCTGACTGTAATACTATTTTATGCTCCTCTTTCCCATCCAATTAAAATTCCAGCAATTACATGGCATTCCAGTTGTCTATTTTTACTATTTGCGTAAAGACAGGCAATCATCTTAGAGTCATAGGATTTGGAAAGGAAGTGAGAATAGTACAAACTCCACTTAGCTAAATCAAATGCACTTTTTTTGAGCTTCATAAAAAGAAAAATGTATATTTATGTCATGGCACTATCAAGATGCAGGGTCAATTCCAAAACATTTGTGAATATTGGTATGTTCATTAATAAAAGCAAAAAAAAACAAATGGGACCTAATTAAACTTACAAGCTTTTGCACAATGAAGGAAACTATAAGCAAGGTGAAAAGACAGCCTTCAGAATGGGAGAAAATAATAGCAATTGAAGCAACTGACACAGAATTAATCTCAAAAATATACAAGCAGCTCATGCAGCTCAATTCCAGAAAAATAAACAACCCAATCAAAAAATGAGCCAAAGAACTAAACAGGCATTTCTCCAAAGAAGACATAAGGATGGCTAACAAGCATATGAAAAGATGCTCAACATCACTCATTATCAGAGAAATGCAAATCAAAACCACAATGAGGTACCATCTCACACCAGTCAGAATGGCTGCTGTCAAAAAGTCTACAAGAAATAAATGCTGGAGAGGGTGTGGAGAAAAGGGAACCCTCTTACACTGTTAGTGGGGATGCAAACTAGTATAGCCACTATGGAGAACAGCGTGGAGATTGTAAAGTTAAAAAATAGAAAATAAACTAATTAAAAAAAAACCAAACAACTGGATATAGAACTGCCATATGACCCAGCATTCCCACTGCTGGGCATACACACAGAGGAAACCAGAATTGAAAGAGACAGGTGTACCCTAATGTTCATCGCAGCATTGTTTACAATAGCCAGGACATGGAAGCAACCTAGATGTCCATCAGCAGATGAATGGATAAGGAAGCTGTGGTAGATATACACAATGGAATATTACTCAGCCATTAAAAAGAATACATTAGAATCAGTTCTATTGAGGTGGATGAGACTGGAGCCTATTATACAGAGTGAAGTAAGTCAGAAAGAAAAACACCAATACAGTATACTAATGCATATATATATATGGAATTTAGAAAGGTGGTAATGATGACCCTATATGTGAGACAGCTAAAGAGACACAGATGTAAAGAACAGACTTTTGGACTCTGTGGGAGAAGGTGAGGGTGGGATCATTTGAGAGAATAGCATTGAAACATATATATTCAGTTCAGTTCAGTTCAGTCGCTCAGTCGTGTCCAACTCTTTGCGACCCCATGAATCACAGCATGCCAGGCCTCCCTGTCCATCAGCAACTCCTGGAGTTTACCCAAACCCATGTCCATCAAGTCGGTGATGTCATCCAACCATCTCATCCTCTGTCATCCCCTTCTCCTCCTGCCCCCAATCCTTCCCAGCATCAGGGTCTTTTCCAATGAGTCAACTCTTCGCATGAGGTGGCCAAAGTATTATAGTTTCAGCTTCAACATCAGTCCTTCCAGTGAACAGCCAGAACTGATCTCCTTTAGGATGGACTGGTTGGATCTTCTTGCAGTCCAAGGGACTCTCAAGAGTCTTCTCCAACACCACAGTTCAAAAGCATCAATTCTTCAGCACCCAGCTTTCTTCACCATCCAACTCTCACATCCATACGTGACCACTGGAAAAACCATAGCCTTGACTAGACGGACCTTTGTCCGTCTCTGCTTTTAAATATGCTATCTAGGTTGGTCATAACCTTCCTTCCAAGGAGTAAGCATCTTTTAATTTCATGGCTGCAATCACAATCTGCAGTGATTTTGGAGCCCCAAAAAATAAAGTCTGACACTGTTTCCACTGTTTCCCCATCTACTTCCCATGAAGTGATGGGGCCAGATGCCATGATCTTAGTTTTCTGAATGTTGAGCTTTAAGCCAACTTTTTCACTCTCCTCTTTCACTTTCATCAAGAGGCTCTTTAGTTCTTCTTCACTATCTGACATAAGGGTGGTGTCATCTGCATATCTGGGGTTATTGATATTTCTCCCAGCAATATTGATTCCAGCTTGTGTTTCTTCCAGCCCAGCATTTCTCATGATGTACTCTTCATATAAGTTAATAAGCAGGGTGACAATATACAGCCTTGACGTACTCCTTTTCCTATTTGGAACCAGTCTGTTGTTCCATGTCCAGTTCTAAGTGTTGCTTCCTGACCTGCATACAGGTTTCTCAAGAGACGGATCAAATGGTCTGGTGTTCCCATCTCTTTCAGAATTTTCCACATTTTATTGTGATCCACACAGTCAAAGGCTTTGGCATAGTCCATAAAGCAGAAATAGATGTTTTTCTGGAACTCTCTTGCTTTTTCAATGATCCAGCGGATGTTGGCAATTTGATCTCTGGTTCCTCTGTCATATTACCATATGTGAAATAGATTGCCAGTCCAGGTTCGATGCATGAGACGGCACTCAGGACCGGTGCACTGGGATGACCCTGAAGGATGGGATGGGAAGGAAGGTGGGAAGGGGATTCAGGGTGGGGACACATGTACACCCATGGCTGATTCATGTCAACGTATGGCAAAAACCACTACAATATTGTAAAGTAATTAACCACCAATTAAAATAAATTACTGAATTTAAAAAATCTTTTGTTCTTGCTGCATTTCTGTAAAGTACCTGTGAAAAATCTATGGGATCTTTGAAAGGTTATTTAACTTCTCTATGCCTCAGCTTCCTCATCTGAGAAAGATCAATTTCATAGGGTGTTTCTGAGTGTTAAATGAATTACTTTCTTGCTTTCGCTCCCTAGACATACACACATAGAGCTTAGAATAAAGCCAAATATATGAAACTATATAAACCACTGCTGTTGTTCTTGTTACCTCTTAACATTGTTTAAATTGAATGTCATATTTGTATAGTATTTACCAGTAATTTCCGTTTGTGAAGTGCTTTTATAATTTACGAAGTTTAATCTTGTGCTGTATAATTAGGCCAGGTAGAATTATACCCATTTAAGAGATGAAAAAATGAATATTTAAATTATAAGAATAAAAAAAAGTTAGATTCATGATTAAAACTTATATTTTCAACTTCCAGCCAGGATTACTATTATTATCTAGCCATATGAAAACTATATGAATCTTAGAATAAAATGTTTTGAGTGTTTTCCTTCAACACAGAAGTTCTACTCAGTATAGTAAATGTACAATTATCTTCAAAAGAGTAAAATTTAATTTCAATTTACTCTGAAGATGTTTCATTCTCAGGAGTCAGTAGTTTTGATGGAGTAAAAGGAAACACATTTCTGTGTTCTCTGAGACAGGAAGTGAAAGTCACTCAGTCATGTCCGACTCTTTGCAACCCCATGGACTATACAGTCCATGGAATTCTCCAGGCCAGAATACTGGAGTGTGTAGCCTTTCCCTTCTCCAGGGGATCTCCCCAGCCCAGGGATCAAACCCAGGTCTCCCGCATTGCAGGCAGATTCTTTACCAGCTGAGCCACAAGGGAAGATATGAAGTGGTAGATATTTATTTCTCAACTTATAACAGGACTCCTTGGCAATTGGTTGCTAATGAAAATTATTTACAATCCCCAAGCTGAGAGGAAGCATTCTTTAGAGGAGCAGAATTTATGTTGTTTCAGTAGAGCAGTGATTACACTGACCTTTGCAAAATGCTCTAAAGTTGATTATAAGAAGCTAGACACTTCAACAAAATAAATAAACTTTAAATGGTAACAAGAAATTCCCAAGAAGGCACAGACAAATCAGAGCAAATTGTACATTGAAGGCCTATGAAATCACAAAATTCTCTGGAAATCAGCCAGTGAAGTAAACATGAAGGAAATATGAAATACATGATGGGATGGAGAAGCATCCAAATGCGGTTCTTCTCCTTCAAAGACAAATGGACACAAATATGCTCACCAAATAGAATTCTAGCTCCTTGGCTCCGTGCTTACAAAAAACGCAAATCCCTGGACTTCTCCCATGCTTTACTTTTGAGTTAGTGTGGTCTCTGAAGCCACCATATCAGATTCTAAGAATACTAAATTTAAGAATAACTGTTCTAGCTTTGGCTTCAAACTTCTCTTAATAATTTTTGTATCCTAAGGGTGGGTTCTGAGTTGAAAGAAAAGTGTAAGGCATCTTAGTGCTTGGGGCTGTGACTGGGGATACTGTGCACCTTGGGAAGCCAGCAGAAACTTCCACTGAACTGGTTAATGGGATTGAGCCCCATTAGCTTGGAGGGAGTTTGAACACCAGGAAAAAATGATTAAACATTGCCTGAGTCAGTATTAATCACATTTCTTGCTTTCAAGCATTAGAACTAAATTTTGACTATTCTAAGCCAAAAAAACAATTATTAGAGGGGAATTAGAGGCTCAAAATATTCATGACAGCCTGGGGGATTTGATTTGAGAAATGGGCAAAGTTCAGAGGAGTTCTAGAAAGCTAGTTAATGGAAGAAGGACAAGGTTATGCAGCAATAAGGGACTGGTTCAGACTGCCACTGATATCAAAATGGGCACTCCTGAATCACGTGCTGTCTCTTAGCTATACTGGAATGGGATGAGAAATATCACCCACTTTGGTATCTATGGAACTGATCTTTCATCAAAGCTACACAAATGGGAACGTTGACAATAGGGAGATAAGATTCTAACAGGAAGCAGAAACTTAAATGCTAGGCAACATCAAGAAAAACAACATTAAATATCTACTAGAGCTCCATCAGGGTGGTCATTTGAGGTCACCTACATCCCATTCAGCCAGGTTTAATAACCACTGATGGTAGAGAGAATACATTCTCCAGCTCTTTCTAATTTACCCCTGCTCCCATTCACTTTTGGCCTTACACATCTCTGATGTATTTTTCTAATCAGAACTTTCTCCTTCCTTGTGCTCAGTATCTTGCCAGGTACAACCACTCAGTATTTCCCACTTATTACCTACTAGGGTTATATAATTTTCTGAACATGTTTGAACAGGTTGAATGCAACTTGGCTCATTTCCTTTATTGAATACTATCTGCTTTTGTTAGCGATACATTCCAAGGACAGATACTGGCCAAAAGTAAATTGTCAAAATTCCCTATTTTGCTTCATTGGCTATTGCAAAAGCTGTAGTTTCAGCAGGAGTATACATTCAGCACATAAATGACATAAAAAATGTGTGTGTGTGTGTGTGCGCGCTGTTGCTTCAGTCATGTCCAACTCTTTGCAACTCCATGGACTGTAGCCCACCAGGCTCCTCTGTCCATAGGATTCTCTAGGCAAGAATACTGGAGTGGGTTGCCCTCCTCCAGGGGATATTCCAGACCTAGGGATTGAACCCTCATCTCTCACATCTCCTGCATTGGCAGGCAAGTTGTTTACCACTAGCACCACCTGGGAATCATATATATATATATATATATATATATATAGGCACACCTCAGAGATATTGTGGGTTTGGCTCCAGACCACCACAATAAAGCAACTATTGCACAGTGAGTCACATGAAGTTTTTGGCTTCCCAGTGCATACAAGTTATGTTTATACTGTACTCTAGTCTAAGTGTGCAATAGCATTATGTCTATATAACAGCATACATATCTTAATTTAAAAATACTTCATTGCTAAAATATGCTAATCATCATCTAAGCCTTCAGCCAGCTGTGAATTTTTTTTGCAATAGTAACATCAAAGATCGCCAATCACGGATCGCTATAACAAACATGGTGGTTTAGTTGCTAAGATGTGTCCAACTCTTGCAACCCCATGGACAGTAGCTTTCCAGACTCTGTTCATGTGATTTCCCAGGAAAGAATACTGCAGTGAGTTGCCATTTCCTTCTCCAGGGGATCTTCCTGACCCAGGGATCAAACCTAGGTCTCCTGCATTGCAGGCAGATTCCTTATTCACTGAGCCACCAGGGAAGCCCATAACAAATATAATAATAGTGGAAATGTTTGAAATGTTGCAAGAATAACAAAATGTGACACAGAGGACAAGTAAGCAAATGCTTTTGAAAAAATGGTGCCCATATACCTACTTGACACAGGGTTGCCACAGTCTCAATTTGTGTTGTAGAAAAACACATTATCTGCAAAGTCCAATAAAACAGAGCAGAATAAAATGCGTTATGCCTAGTTGTTGAAATGGAGTGCAGTCAATAAGAATTGGGGAAGTTAAGCCACGTTTTCCACACAAAGACAAAACTGCCCTGGTTAGTGCCTTTGTAATTACGCATTGTTTCTGCCTTATTACTTCCTTGACCGATAAGCTGGTCTATGCAGTAATAATCAGAACTTTCTCTTATTTTTCCTCAGCTCTATCTGCTTGTATTTATCACTTTCAAATGTTTGGTTGTTATTTGATCACTGATGTTAAACGTGCAGACAACACCTTTAGTGCTAAGATGTCAAGAGAACAAAGGTCTACCTAGAAACTTTAAGGTGATCATCAGCAGATATAAAAAGTCACCTTATTCCAAAACTCATGTTTTCCTAGAATCTCTCTCTGAATTTGGAACAAAGGTGGAACTGATGTGTTCTCTTCCCCCTTCTCCATGGAGGAAACAGAGCAATTTTGACATGAAAATTGGATGTTAATCCCTTGCCAAAATTCTCTTGCAGTGTCTCATTTTCAATAAAATGTAAATTCCATATCTTGGTCCACAAGATCTGAATGCTTTGTCCTCGTCTCCTCTTTTCTTAACATGCCATTTTCTCTCTTCCTTACTACATTGCAACCACACTGAACACTCTCACTGCCCAGGAACACCAACATCATTTCAAACTCGAGATTTTTGTTCTTGTCAGTCCCACTACTTGGCATCCTCTTTCCCAGGCTCTTGAGATACTGTCTTTTAATGAGGCTTCAACTCAACATTTTATAACATCAGCAAATCTTCTCTGATAGGTGACTCCATCTATAACTGTCTCTCCTTTGTCCAATTTACTGTCACATCATCTTGGTTTTTTTGATGGCATTAAAACTATCTCATCTATGTATTAATTCTCTTCATTGAGATAGAAGTTCTGAAAGGGCAGGGATGAAGTATATTTTAATCATGAATGAATCCTCAGTGTCTCAAGATCATTTGACATAAAATGTGCCAATGGAGAAATGTTCTGAATGACTAGTGCTGACACATTTGTAGTAGAAGAGACATTATAGAGGCAATTACAGAGGGCTCACCTATGATGACAATAAAAAAGTAATCTTACATGCCTTATAAAGGTTTGAGGTATAGTTGGGTCACAGTACCACCTGCATTGCAATATCTCTTGATGATGACAGTTATCATGAGATCAATTAAATTATTGAATCCTGGAATCCAGACCTATCTCTTCATTTTCTTTTTTTAATCCCATGATTATAAGGGTCTATAGTCACTAAGAAGAGGAAGTTCTTATAATGGTAACATATTAGAGGTGGGAAGGAAAAACAAAATCTATGGAGAGAAAGCAGCATTACCTTGAGTGTATAGACATAAAAAGAAGAATGTTAAGACTCTCTGACCAAAGTGGATATTGTTTAGGGCAATTATAAAACATAAAATTCTTTGGCAGGAAGGTTAGAGTATTGTTAAGATGTGGTTAAAGAGTAGGTCATAAATCCTGGAATAAGACTGTAGACCTGATACAAAAAACTCTTGGGGACAAACGTAAGCCTTTGTATAGGGAAGTGTCCCAAAGACAGCAACATTTATGAAGTGCAATCTGTCAGTTATAAATTGGGAAAATTCCGAACGGGAGGAAAGAAGAGGTTAGGATACTTAAGTTGCACAATTACTGTTTCCATACTTGCCAAGAAGCTAATTGCTTTTACTCAGATAAACCTAAACTTTAATATTGGTTTGAGGTCCTTTGCCAGAAGAACACTGACTTTTCTCTCAACTGCATAAATTTTTGGGATTTTGTTACTTAGAGAAAAAATAAAACAGTAGTTCTTCACAACTGTGTAGAGAGAGAATAGCTGATATGTTGGTCTGAAATGATTTTTTTCTTCTTTTCTTTCCTTCTTTCTCTTTCACATATCCCATCTCCTATTCTCATTGTCTTTCTTTTAAAAAGACATTTTAGAGAGTTTTTAATGTGTGTTCAACAAGATGCTGGATACCGTGGGGATACATGAGAAGAAGAAATCTAGACTCAGTTTAAGACTTTGGAGGAGGAAGTGATGAGTGTGGGCTGATGCTGGAGAAGGAGCTACAAATGTGTGACTGACTACAGGTCTGCTTTGACTTACCCACAGGCGCATTTCACTTTTTAAGGGCAGTGATTTCTCTCATCTCCTCCTAGTTGGAATTTAGTAACCCCAAGAAACTACACCTCAGAATAGTTTAGAAGAGAGAGGAGACAGAATTTTTCTACTGTTTCCTCCCATCTCTCGATTCCCATTAGTCGAGAGCAATGCCCTGCTTTACTGGGTGCTACTGGTCAGTACCTTGGTGGTCAATGATAAGGATGACAAATCCCACACCCCCATTTTTTCACTGCAGTATTTAAGTGGATGGGGATTGATTTGTGGGACACGAGAGGCATAATGGTCTGGGACCTCACCTTGACCACCAGCCAGCAGAGAAAGCTTGGCAAGGGGAATGGCAAAGGCAGCAGCAGCATGAGCCACAGGAAAGAAAGCATCTTTGTAAATAAAGAGGTGGCCAAGGGACGTTGAGGAGACACAGAAGATTTTTGTCTAACTATACAGTAGTGAATGAGTAGGACACTGGATATATGAGTCTAGTTTAGGAGAGTGATCTGATCTGGAGATAGATATGTTGGAGTTATCCGCCTATAGATGCTGTTTAAAGCTTTGAGCCATCTGAGATAATTAAGAAGGTGAATGCAGCTGGAGAAGAGCAGAGCAGCAGGGGCTGAGCTTGGGGCTACTTTAACCTTACACTGTCAGGAAAGAGAAAACCATAGTGAAGAGTTAGGAGTGAATAGTGACAAAAGAGAACAAAATAATAGAGTGTGATGTCCTTGAAAGCCAGTAAACAAATTATATTAAGAAAGAGCAATCTATAAGTGTTTACTTTGACATGCATGAGTAGATCATCCCTAAAGGAGGTACCTAGAAACAGAAATATTAAGTTATAGAGTATGCACCTTTCATATTTTAAGACACTCAAGTTGCCCTGAAAACTGTCTGGTGCAGTATAAAATCAGTACTCTGAGATGGTTTCCCAAGACTCAAACATTTAAACCATTTTTAACCTAGGAAAAAGTCAATTTGATGAGTGAAATTTGATGAGTGAAAAATGATATAATCCTGTTCTTTCAAATTGCATTTGTTTAATACTGTCCTTGGATACTTTTTAATATAAGTCAACTGTTTTAATTTTTTTGAAAAACTGTCCTTTTCCAGTATCATATTTAGTTGTTTGCACCTTTCTTCTTGACTTATAGATGTTCTTTATGTTATGTATTAGTCCTTTATTTTGTAATATGTATTTTGTATATTTATAATATTTATAGTTATTTTTTCTTCCAGTTTTTCTCCATCTGTTAATTTTGTTGGTGCTGTCTTTTGTCAATGATTATTAGCACTTTTGAGATAGCCACAGCATTTTTTAAATTTTTTTGTAACTAATTTTACCTTGGAAAAATGTTAATTAAAAGGCTCAATATCATAGAGACTTTTTTCTTTATTAAGTCATTTCTCTCTTTTTAGATTTATTCATCTGGAATTTGTGTTTGAGATAAGTAATAAAATAAATGCATTCTATTTATTTGTCCATGTGGAGAACTAGAGCCAATAATAATTAATCATTCCAACGGCTAATTTGTCATACAACTTCCAAACACATCAAATTCCCACTTATGCTTGATCTTCAGAATTTTCTATTCTGTTTGTCTCTACTGCCTTGAAAATCCTTATATGTTGAAGGTCCCCAAGACCATCCTCAGGTTTGATGATTTGCTAGAAAGACTCAAGAGAACTCAGGAAAGCTGTTTCACTCAGTCATAGTTTCCTAGACCAAAGGATACAAATTAAACTCAGTCAAGGCAAAAGGTGCAACGGTCAGGGTCAAGAAGAGATTAGGAAAAATCTTCCGCCTGTTCTCTTTCCTGGAGTCATTGAATAGCATTTAATTTCCCAGCAACTTATGTCACAAGGTGTATGAACTTTTGTCAAACAGCCTATTTCATAGGAATCTTGGTGTCAAGGTTTCTATTAAGAATCAGTCACGTAGGCTTGGTTTATTGTCCAAGTGGCTGACCTTGGTTACTTAGCTTGCAGCAACTCCAGAGGTCAAACTGATAAAGTATGGTCCAAGTATCCCACCATGTCACATTATTAGCAGAACTATTTGGCATGCCCCCAAGACCTCATGTATGTACATACACTCTTACAGGAAGGGTATTCTAAAGGCTTTTCACTCAGGAACCAATCCTTTCTTTGGAATGTGACAGTTTTGAACACTCCAAACCGGTTGGTTAACGCTTTACTGCAATTTTCAGTTTTTTTCTTTCCGTTTTGAATTTTGTCTATACTTTTAAGTTTTCCTTGGTTGGAAGGTTGGTCTGAAACCATTAGTGAGCAATTGCAGAAACAGAACTCTCCCTCAGTAATTTGGAAGTATTGCTCTATTGATGTCATATATCTAACAAGCCTCATGTCATGTACCTAATGAAATAGCTCATGAAAATGGATTTTGACACTTTATTATGTTGCTTTTCCCCTCTGATGACTTTCAAAGTTTCCCTTTATCCTTAACATGTGGAAGCTACTCTACCATGTGTTCAGGTGTGGTTTCATTTGTTTCTTGCTTTTAAAATTTGTTTTGATATTGCTTTGCATTAAATGGACTTTTGTAATGTGCAGAATCATACATTTCTATAATTCTGAGAAATTATTCCCCATTATTTCTTCAAATATTGACTTTCTTTGATTTTCTCTATTACTTTACTCTGAAATTCTACTGAAATTAAAATTTGAACTTCTGAATTTGTTCTCCATGCTTCTGAACATTCCTTGACACTTTCTAGAATCAACTCCTTTTTTTCCCTTTAATTTTCTTTATTTCCACAGTTAAAAAAATGAAGCACATAGACAAATGGTTTTTCATAACAGATTACAAGTGGGTCCATTCAGACCTGCTCTCAAGGTGCTGCCCAGCTAGCAGCTATTATTCATGTGGCCAGTGGGTTGATCTGGGTGCAAAAGCATGCAGCCCTCAGGGTGGCAAGTTCCCTCTCCTCTGGTCTTCAGTTAGGTTAAATGGCATCAGTGTCCATATTTACAGATGTGAGGGGTGACGATCCTAAGCAGTTCTCCATCCGGAGCCAGCGATGGGTACCTGGACCTGGGGCCAAGGAAGAGGTCGGAGTGACTCTGCCACCGCTACGAGCTTGTCTCCCTCCTTCCTATGGGGACAAGGGGCTGTGCCCGCAGTCAGACCCTTCCAGGAGCGTTAAGCCAAGTAACTGTAGGTGTCCTTTTCATCACCCACTCGCTCCAAATATTCTTTCTCAATCAGAATGTCAATGCATTTCTTAATCACTGAGATCTGAGGCTTGAATATTGAGGACAACTGAGTCACTACTTCTCCAAGTAACTGCTGGTGTTTTACAACCTTCCTCATTTTCATAATTCTCACAATAGCTGCCTGGATCAGCAGTTTGCGATCTTCCTCAATGTTTTTGTACATGGCTTCTTGTTCCCGCTTCTGTTCGATTTTCATTGGCAAGCTGATATTAACCCTTAATTTCTTACTTTTATAACCAAAGTGTAATTTTATTAAGGTGTCTGGCTTCAATTCCACCTCGTCAACATTTGCACTTTCATCTTCCAAAACCAGTAACTTAAACTTCAATAAAATCTGTAAGACTTGTGCCACAACGTCCATTTTGATCTGAGTGCTGTCCGTCAGCTGTTGAACGGTGTAAGCATCTTCCGTGTTGTACTGGAGCAGGATGGCCATCTGGAATGTAGAAGCATGCAAAGTGTATTTGTTTTTGAAGTAGTTTGTTACTAATTCTCCTTCAGACAGTTGATATGACCATGATAATTTTCTGTCACTGTAACAGCTGGTGTAAAACGCTGTGAAACGCCGATAACATGGTTCCAGCTCTGATGGCAAGAGAACCGTACAAGATTCCTCAAAGGGCCACCATCCATAACTCAGAACGTGAATACTGAAATCTAAGTCCAAAGGCTCTGAATCCATCAGGTGCTTTTTGAACTGCGCATTCAAAGCTTTGCTTACACCAATGTCTTGAAACATCCGCTGAAGTTTGGAGGTATACTCAAAACCACAAGCTTGCTTGAACTTAGAGATCATACTTGCTTCGGCATCGTCACTCGCACTGTTCTGATGGACAAGCCTTTTGGCTAGCATTTTTGTGTAGAACTTCTGAACCACATCTTTGTCGTCCATATATTTGAAGACCGTCATCACGTGGTTAAGTGTGTCTTCTAGTTCTGCTTCTTCTGGGTTCTTGGAACTCTTCTTCAACAAGGAATCACAATATCGAGCCAGCAACTCAGGTGATTTACTGGATGACTGAGCCATTTTGGTAACTGCATTGTTGTTTATGAAGCCACTGCAAGCCTTGTCCAGTGCAGCCACAAAGTCAGCATGATTCTTGAATGCTGATATCACCAGGGCATTGTATTTTTTATGGATATTCAACACTATTTCTACATACATTCTAGGGTCATTTAAAGCAGCTTCTCCACACTTCTCAATTGCTGCAAGACCCTGATTATGAATGTGTATCTCCAGGAGTTTTTTAAATTCTCCCAGGCCATTCTTGATTCTATATATGAGCTTATACATGCGACCCAAATCTTCACTTTTGTTGGCGTTCAGTAAATTCTTAAATTCTGTGAGAAAAATCTCCAAGTGTTTCTCCACAAGCACCTGCCTGCATTTCCTGGCTAGCTTGCCCTTGGTGCTCTGATGAAGGTAGGTCTGGGCCCTCCGCCGCTCCTCCAGCAGAAGAGCCTCCACCTCTTTCATATATTCAGTAATTGGGTTTTGCTGCAGCAATTCAGTACTCTTTCTGGTATAAAATCTCTCTGTGTCTGCCAAAAACTGAGATTCAAAGGCTTCTTTGTACACTGTTAGCATAGGGCCCTCCTCAAACTGATCATCTTCATTCACCCCCAGTTCCATGTAAGATTGTATGACACCACTTATCAGTCTTGTATTGATGGATTCACCATTTCTTTCCTTTTCAATCAGTTTTAAAACAGCATTTGTTACTTGTTTATTCAATGGCCTGAAAAGACAATCTCTCCAAGTCACCATTGCAACAGAATATATTTCACAAACTTTGTGTCCTTCATTATTTGCACTATTAAGTAAATGTTTATTGAGGCGGGCACAAATCCCATTCAGCACTTTGCTCGAAAACTGATAATCTTCCCAATGTTGAGTGTAGAACTTCAGTACTCCTATATCCATCAAATCTTCTCCATCCTTAGGAAGATTTGTCAAGTGATTCTTCAAAAATTCTTTAATTCGTTTGTATAATTCAAAGCCAACATTCTTATCTTCCCTTGGCTTCTGCTCCTTTTGTGATTTAGTCTGGACTTGAGGGGACACATATAAACAGTGGTTATAAAGAAGAGTGTAGAGTTCTATGTATCTGGATTTCACCATACTTCGTCTGGCATACACTTGCTGGATTCCAGCTCTGATATTATCCCAGAGCTCGTCAATGCCAAGATGATTCGGTTCACTGGGATTCTGGCTCCAGTCTGATGACATTGTGAGTAATATTATGAAGTTGTCCACAGTCTTTTTTTTTTTTTGTCCACAGTCTTTATTCAAGGTACAGCTAATTCTTCATTAGATGAAGATATAGAGTATCACTGCAAATTTATGCACAGCAGCTCAGCAAGGATGTCCTTTAAATGTAGACAATGAAATCTCACAACAGCGCAAACCTAGAAAGGAACCTGCAAGTAAAGCAAACACCAAAGTGATTCCAGAATGAATTGAATAAGCAGAAACATCTTGCTTGGAAGTGGACTCTCTGCTTCTATTGTCTTTTGTCTTCATAAACAAATCCACTGCATCGTAAATATCAATACATCTGAGCTGCATTTCCCAGATGCCTAAGTGGCTCCTGTGATAGATACCTCCGCTTGGTCAATGCACCCAGCCCCAGTAAAATCCCCATCCTGCCAAGGTCCTGTTGAGTCCCTCAGCCTCCAGGCTTGCCCCGCCACCAAGACCCCACCTCCTCCTCCTCCCTGCCTGCCCATCCACCCAACTCTTGTTATTCCTGGTAATATACTGTATAAAGTCTCTGGGAATCTTGAATTAGCAAATACTGAGCAATTGTTCCTGGAGGGAAAGATGCAGATTTTACATGTGTGAACTATTTTGTTCTTTAGCTAGGTTCAGTTTGTTATTTAACCTGACTATAATGAGTTTCTTTTCTTCTTCTTTTTTTTGTTTTTTTTACTAATTTCCAACAAGTTGGCATTTCTGTGATCTCTAAGTTCTTTTTCCACAACTGTAACTTTTTATTTTATAGCTATTTATTTTTGTGTCATGAGTGTATTTTTATTTATTTCTTTATGAATAGGAACTGTATGTATTCTAATTCTTTTTGATATTTTGTATATTATCTCTATGTTATTGGGTATAAATCCTTTGATTTATGAATTTTTGCCTCCAAATTTGTAGCCTTTCTCAGATGCCTGATGATTCTTGGTTGGTCTTGATTCTATGTCCTCAGTTCTGACCACCGGCTGACACCATGGCTTTTCCTAGAAGTCACCTTCTTGGTGATGTCGTTGGTTTACATCTAGGAGTGGTAGTAGCCTTTGTTCATTACTTCACTGATAACAGAATATTTTATTCCATCTCCCTCTCAGTGTAATTATATATTAACATTTATAAACTTTATGTAGTGTCTGTATTAAACTTACACTACAATGTCTGTTTTGAATAGGAGCCAGAAATTTTGGCAAAAATGTTCAGTCCACCATCTTGAAACTAGAAGTCCCATAGTGCTGTTAGAACTTGACAGAAGATATAACCATGGAAGTAAAACTCTCTGACAGAACCTTGACCATAAAAAACAGTGCAATCAACTGTAATCAAACACTGTCTCAGGATGAAAGGGGTTAAGGGAATAAATGCTCCAGACTCCCTCTTTCTCTCATTGCCTGACAATGCCTTGTTGGACCAGATTCAATCATAAGCCAGAGAGTAGGTGCACCCAGGAGTAGAATCCATTGAAAGGTTTAAAGCAGAGGTGAGAGGAAAAGTTAAATGGAGAAAAACCAGTACCTCAAATTACTTTTAAGGACTAGTTTTCCCACATTCTGCTTTTGTGCATACAATACAGTGTTCAATTAACTATGAATTTATAATTGAGGGCCAACTTCTTACTTAAGCAAAAATAATGTTTCTATTATAGTATAATCTGTATGCCCTACTTATGTTTTCTCTTAGTTAAAATTTTCACTAATTTAACATCTATAAGTTAGAATATATTTATATATAAATATACAGATTTGTTTGGGACTGGAGATGTTCTTGCTTTGAACAGAATCATTTAAATTTCTTAATAGGCCTCCTTAACTCATCGTTTTTTTAAGAGGGGAAAGCAAAGGAGTTAGGGCAAATATTTGACATGCTCTATAAACAATGTTCTGATGTGTGAATTTTTTCTAATCAGGACAGCCAATGTCAGCTAAGTTAATGTAACATTAGGCAGAAAATAGATTTATCATCAGGAATACAACCTACTAATTTACTGACCATTGTTGAACACTAGCCAGTAGCTAGTAATAATGGCACCACAAACAGATGTTAACTGAACTATTAAGTAGACACTGTGCAATTCTTTTTCTTTTCAACTCTGTGCTTGATTGTAACATATCATCTTTGGGTTTTCTCATTATTACTAAGTTTACTACAGATATTATGATAAGAATTGTGTAAAACATACATATTTTTCACCTGATCAAATCCGTTCCAAAGTCTTCATTTTTGCAGTTATAATGCAATAGAAGTGATTCATTTCCTCAAATTAGCCTAATTCTAATTTAATGAATATTTCTAGCCATATCAAGTGCCAGGCTCTGTGGTAGGGACTGGGAATATGAGGATGAAAAATCATGGTTGCTATGTTCAAAGAGTCACCATATGATAGAGGAAAAAGTCATGAAAATGAATAATAATGTGCAGGACAATAGGTAAGGCAAAGTCTATAGATAAAATAGGTGGCATAGTAATAAGTTAGAGAGAAGGTGGTTTTGTCTGAGAGGTTTATAGGGCCCTTAGAGAAGTTGGGATCTGAACTGTGTTTTATAGTAGATTCAATAGCCTCCTTCAAGATGTGATCTTACACGAGCTGGTGGCAGATCAGGACATACCAAGGCGAGAAAAGTGTTCCCTTTGGTTGAACATTTCTCTTCATGCAGCATTATATATAAGTTACAGACTATCATTTATACTAAAATTGTGGAATTAAAAAAAAATTATGGAACTGTTAACTCCAAATCCAAATAGTAGAATCAATCATGTTTTGTTTATTGTATTTATTGTCCTATCAACATCATTGAGGACCACTCAGTAAAAGATGCCAACTATATACGCTGGTAGAAGATACACAGATGAACAGTAAATCCTTCTTTAAAGTACTCAAAGCTAGTAAAAAGTTTAGTATGTACATACACAGGAGGTATACAAGATGATAATAATATAACAGTGACACTAGTGCAAATAATATAAGAAATAATTATAATAAAGTACAAAATATGAACGGTATAATTTGTTTTTGTAGCACTTAATCACTTATACATGTTTCCCACATTAATTTAATTTAATGTTCACAAAAACTCTGAGATTGACGTTAGTATTCCTATTTTGTTAATGAAGCAAAATAAGTATAGAGTGATAATAAATATATAGGAAATAAAATTAAAGAAATAATTCAGGGCCAGAGCTAAAAAAGAAAACAGGGTTTAAAAAATGAATTGGGTTTAAAACTCTTGAGAAGAAGCTGGTGAAGGCATATGAAATTGACGGAAAGAAAAAGACTATGTAGAGACCAGCTTGGCTAGACAATGCACATGAAAGAAAAATACTATATACAATCGTGAAATCTTTAAAAAAATATTAGAAAAAATGTTCACCAATAGAGAAATGATTAAACTATTGTATGTGTGCATTTATACTGGAATTCTAAGAAATATTAAAATGATGTAAATGATCATCTAAAATCACAGTAATGGTGAAAATAGTTGACTTATAGAACCAAATTTTAACAATAATTAATAGATGCATAAGGTACAAAATTCAGAAAATATGAAAGGGTTTGTAGTGAAAAGTAATCATCCCTTCTCACTACCCATTTCCTCCCCCATCAAAGGCACCACGATTATAGATACCTTATATCTCTCTCTCCTGGAGGAGGGCATGGCAACCCACTCCAGTATTCTTGCCTAGAGAACTTGGTGGACAGAGGAGCCTGGCAGGCTACAGTCCTTGGAGTCACAAAGTCGGACATGACTGAGTGACAGACAAACACCTATATCTTTCTCTAGGTGTAATCTACGCATAGACAAGCGTGTACACACATAAGCACTATATGCACATATTCATTTTTATCTATAGACTGCAAATTCTTGGTTTTTAACCTTGTTTTTGAAAATTTAACAATGCATCTTTGAAATGGTTTCATAGTTTATACAGAGCTACCATTATATAGATGCACTATAATTTATTGATGATGGAAATCTTTTCACATTTAAAAGACATTTGTATTTCCTTTTCTGGTGAATGATTTATTAATATCCTTATTTTAATTGGGTTATTTATTTTTTCTGTTAATTTTAGAAGCTCTTTTAAGTCTATTTATTCTTATAATCATCTGTTACAATTCTTTTTTTTACAATTTTGAATTTATCCTGACTGTATTCATGATATTTGTGAATTGTAGTTATGTCTTATTTTTCTGTAGTTGAGTTTAGCAGTCATTTTTCTAGTCTCCAGTTATTTCATATTTTCTTCTACAACTTTTATCATTCTATATCCTACATTTATATCTTTGACCCCTTTGGCATTTTAAAAATAAAGGCAGGAGGGAGGGATCCTCTTTAGTTATCAGCTGTTGTTTGTCATTTCCCCAATGACACGAATTACCTTTACCTTGCAGTGAGCTGCTACAGTTTTAAATCTATTTATGGTAGCTTTTATTTATTAATCTGTGTAAATATTCTTTGCCTATCATTATCTAACTTATTTTTAAAGTGTGAAACTATTTAACTGTCACACATTTACCATCAATCACTGTAACTATTTGAATTACATTTATTTTTCAAAAACTTTGTAGGATACATGCCATGTTTAATATGCAAACATTAATGAAACAATTCCATTGGTGTGGGTATTGCATACCTAGTTTATTTTCAGTAACTTCAAGGCCCTCCATAAATCTGTATGCTTCTACCTTGCAGCAGGTGGAAGACACTTCATAAATGAACAGGCTGAGCAGTGCTGGATGGAAGGTATAGGGCTCCTACTTCTTCCCTTCCCAAGTAAAATTGGATAAAAACTTGTCTGTCTACCTTGTAAAGGGCATAGTCCATTACAAAGTACTGAAGACAGAGATTTTATGCCAGAGAATAATAAAATAATTTAGAATAAAGAAGAATAAAATAAAATAAAATTAAAATAAAATAAAATAATTTGTGTGTGTGCAAATAAGATGCATATATATTTTTCTTGATATTATTTTCAAAATGTGTAGCGAAATAAAAGCCTTTGACTGTGTGGATCACAATAAACTGTGGAAAATTCTGAAAGAGATGGGAATACCAGACCACCTGCCCTGTCTCTTGAGAAACCTGTATGCAGATCAGGAAGCAACAGTTAGAGCTGGACATGGAACAACAGACTGGTTCCAAATAGGAAAAGGAGTACGTGAAGGCTGTATATTGTCACCCTGCTTATTTAACTTATATGCAGAGTGCTGCTGCTGCTGCTGCTAAGTCGCTTCAGTCGTGTCAGACTCTGTGCGACCCCACAGACGGCAGCCCACCAGGCTCCCCCGTCCCTGGGATTCTCCAGGCAAGAACACTGGAGTGGGTTGCCATTGCCTTCTCCAATGTACGAAAGTGAAAAGAGAAAGTGAAGTCGCTCAGTCGTGTCCGACTCTTAGCGACCCCATGGACTGCAGCCTACCAGGCTCCTCCATCCATGGGATTTTCCAGGCAAGAGTACTGGAGTGGGGTGCCATTGCCTTCTCTGATATGCAGGGTACATCATGAGAAATGCTGGGCTGGATGAAGCACAAGCCGGAATCAAGATTGCTGGGAGAAATATCAATAATCTCAGATACGCAGATGACACCACCCTTATGGCAGAAAGTGAAGAGGAGAGTGAAAAAGTTGGCTTAAAGCTCAACATTCAGAAAACTAAGATCATGGCATCTGGTCCCATCACTTTATGGCAAATAGATGGGGAAACAGTGGAAACAGTGTCAGACTTTATTTTGGGGGGCTCCAAAATCACAGCAGATGGTGATTGCAGCCATGAAATTAAAAGACGCTTACTCCTTGGAAGGAAAGTTATGACCAACCCAGACAGCATATTAAAAAGCAGAGACATTACTTTGTCAACAAAGGTCCGTTTAGTCAAGGCTATGGTTTTTCCAGTGGTCATGTATGGATATGAGAGTTGGACTATAAAGAAAGCTGAGCACCGAAGAGTTGATCCTTTTGAACTGTGGTGTTGGAGAAGACTCTTGAGAGTCCCTTGGACTGCAAGGAGATCCAACCAGTCCATCCTAAAGGAGGTCAGTCCTGGGTGTTCTTGGAAGGACTGATGTTGAAGCTGAAACTCCAATACTTTGGCCACCTCATGACTCATTGGAAAAGACCCTGATGCTGGGAAGGATTGGGGGCAGGAGGAGAAGGGGACGACAGAGGATGAGATGGCTGGGTGGCATCACCAACTCGATGGACATTAGTTTGGGTAAACTCTGGGAGTTGGTGATGGACAGGGAGGCCTGGCGTGCTGCGATTCATGGGGTCACAAAGAGTTGGATATGACTGAGTGACTGAACTGAACTGAGTGAAATAAATATTACTATGGAGAACATTTAAGTAAATTCAGTCAAACATGTAAATGTCATGTGACCCCATCCTGGAGGCAGAATTGCCTCTTTGGTTTAATTTGATTCTGTAAAATCCCAATTCTTTGTTCTAAACAATGTACATGAGACTATGGAGTGTTTGTAACATAAATGACTTACTAATAACATGTAGATTAGTTCTAAAGGCATGAAACATTTTCTTTCAAATTCTAGTAGTGGGAAGATGTGAAAGTATCTCAGTAGTTGACTTAATGCCAGAAAAACTCCAACTGACTCATCCTCCTTAACTACTTAACCTAAGGGATTTCTCTACAGTAGTTTCATGAACATGGTGTTGAGTCTTTTTCTAAAGGATAAAAACAAATTTTATGGCTCATTGTAGTTTCACAAATTAGGAAAAAGAGGATACTAGCTGCCTCATGCAATAATAACATTCAAAGATACTACTTTAAGACAAAGATTCTCAATGGAAGCAGTATCTCCTTCAATGGAGCATAACTTAGTTCTTGGGAAAGGAAAAACATCTGTGTCTAAATGGCAGACATGCATACTATGGAGCCCTATACCAAGGTGTGGAGCCCTGTACCAAGCTCACAGGATAAAAATCTCTGGAACTGACCAAGCCCGATAGCAACAGTTGCCATGAGCCTCTGAATCTAAACCAGCAAGTCCCCTGACCCCATATTTTATGTAAAATACCCACCTACTATCCACCCTATAGCATCCTAACCAATCACCTAATGCCACCATTCCAGTAAGAATTTTCTGTCTTGAGGCTATAAAAATTGGTTGCAAGCCTGCAAAAGCATTCGGCTCTCCCTTGAGCTGACCCACTGTTCTAACAGCATCTCCCAATCTAATAAAGTCTTCTTCTCTCATTCTGCCTCATGTCTGGAAATTCCTTTCCCAACCCATGCATGGATCATGACACATACAATAAAAACACAGTATATCTGTGGCAGTAAAATTTCATGGGAAGTGGTTAGGGGGAAAATGGCTAAAAAGGTAAATAAAAAAGACTGACAAACACCACTTTAAAGCATACTTCCTGTATCTCAGCCAGCAAGTTTCTGCCAAGTTATTAGTGGCTAGGTGAACATAGTTTATGCTCCTTTCCCAGGAGTATCCCTCCTGGAAGCCTGTGATAACATGTATCACTGCTGTCTTTAGAGCGGATCTGGATACAAAACTACAGGCAATAAGGAACCTGACAGGCTCTCTTCCCCTATGTCCTGTGTGCTTTTCAGCACTCTGCTAAGGCAGGTAGTCGTGTGTTCTGTGAATCAGAGTACTATGGAGCACATAGTGAGGGCCTCCATACGCTGTTTCCCATAATGAACAGTAACATTTTTTCTATAACTTTCAAACACTCCAATGAAGCATAAGAGAATGAAAAGACAAAGAGATTGTGAACTTATTTCTTGGTTGCATTTGGCACATTGTAGATTGAACTTGAAGATTTTTGGTAGGGCCTGCCCTGGACAAATCATGAGCTTTCCATTTTACCAATTTCCTCCTTTGACCTTATACTCCACTGTGATCTCTCCGGTCATCCTTCACCACAGAAACCACCTCCACCACACAAACGTATCCTTTTCATCTCCCTATAATTATCAGAAGGTTTGATATTATTTTATTATAACATATGAATTTTATTCAATATTTAATTTTCCCAAGGGGTGTACACATTATAATATGTGCCTCTAATTAATTACAAAATGAAGAGTGTTTTTTTTTCCTACTAAAAACATTTCAGATATGAAATATAGAGAGGAAATATTTAGAGGAGATCTCCCAGCTCCCTAAACTAATTTCGTATAGACTGTACTCTGGTCTCTACCCTGCTTAAGTGTAACATCAAGCTTGCTTTTAAGAATTATTTCTTTGTTGAACTCATAGTCTAAAAGCTGAAAATTACTAAAGGAGAAAACCAGCACCTTTCTTTTTTTGCATCTTTCTCAATTTTTTCTCTTATTTCTGTTTTATTCTTCTAGAATCCCTTTCCTCCAAGTTTTTAACATAATTTCCTCAATTTACTCTTTTGAAGAAGGATCTTAAAATTCATATATTATCCCTATCAACAGAGAGTTAAGACTTAAATTCTAGGCAACTCCATTCTTATACCTTCAAATTTTGTAAATAAAAACTTGGAGTAACCATTGTTCCTCATTAACATGCAGATTAAGCAACATATAGAGGAGAGGAAGGAAGCCTTTTCTGTGAGTGAGAACTGAAATATAGAAGCCTATTTTCCTCTCTAAAGCTTCATTTTTCATTTGCCTTGTTGCTCTTTCCCTTCATCTGTATTTTAAGTGTCTAATTACTGATCCAATAATACCTCCCAGTTTTGTTCTTTTCATAAAATATTGAAAGTAAAAAGAAAATTCTACTTTCAAATTCAATATAATAATGCTTGCTTTAGTAAGTGACATATTTTAATATAAACTTATATAAAGAAGCAGCTAACTATATCCCCTCACACCCCCTTCATTTTTACCTTTAAATGCAACAGTTTTCCAATTTGGCTGTATACAGGAATCTATCAGGGACCTTTCAATATAGAATCTGTTGTATATAAATCTAAGGATGTATTTGAGTATTCAGTAAGATTTTATAGTTTTTTAATTTAAGATTTATGTTTTTCTAAAGCTAGGCATAGCTAGGCATATTTCTAGTCCTTTTATATATTTCAGTGATTCTAGGATGCCATGCACATTACTTTCACATTTTACTATCTCCAAACCCAGGTGGATCAGTGGCAAACCAGATAAAATGAGTTATCATAGTTTTGTTGTTACTGTGACTGGACTATTTCCACCCTAAATTTATTAAAATTTAGAATGTTTGCATCTTTAGTCAGTAGTCAAGTTAGTTCTTAGGTTTTCCTGTTTGTATTGCTTTTATCTTGAAATATTATAGTAAAGTTAAATTAGAAATCACTCCACTTATTAAAAGATCTGGTTGATTTAAATGGCATTGCAATTATATTTTTATTAGAAGTTATATTGAAGTTAGCTTTGCGTACAGATGGTCATCATTATCATTTTACTGAGGTATAATTGACCTATAACATTGTTTTACTTTCAGGTGTACAACACAATGATTTGATACTTGTTTCTCTTCTGAAATGATCACTACAAGTCTAGTTAACATCTGTCACCATTCATGCTTAAAGCTCAGTCATGTCTGACTCGATGCAACCCTTTGGACTGTAGCTCGCCAGGCTACTCTGCACATGGGATTTTCCAGGCAAGAATACTGGAGTGGGTTGCCATTTCCTACTCCAGGGGGTCTTCCTGACCCAGAGATCAAACCCGTGTCTTCTGCATTGCAGGCAGATTCTTTACCCACTGAGTCATTGGGGAAGCCCATATGTCACTATATATAGCTACAAACTTTTTTCTTTTTTCTTGTGATGAGTATTTTTAAGATCTACTCTCTTAACAATTTTCAAATATACTATATAGTTTATTAACTATAGTTACCATGCTGTGCATTTCATCTCCAGGACTTACTTATAACTGGAACTATGTACCTTTTGACCCCTTTGGCCCAGCTTTTTTTTTTTTTATGTTAGCTTTTTAATTATCTTTTTGAATCCTCTATTAATCTTAACTCTTCCACTGCTTAGACAAATTTGAATAATTTATATTTAGCTGATATGTTGCTTGGGGGGATGTTTATGAAAGTTACTTCAAACTATGTATTTATACATGCTGCAATTTATTCTTATTTCTTCTTTTAACTTAATATTCTACCTTTTCTGATATTAAGATTACTGCTCCTGCTTTCTTTTTATTTGAAATTACCAAGTATCTTTTGGCCCATCCCAGTATTTTCAAGCATTGCATATCACTTGCTCTAAGCATATTTATTGTTTGATAATTCACAGTGACAATCTATGTCTTTTAGGGAGATACTTCATGGCTTTTACAATTTAGTATGAATTATTTAGAATTTTATTCCTTTGATGTTATCTCAGGTTATTTGTTTTGAAATTTCTTCCTTTTCTCCCTCTTTTAACTTTATTTTTGCTAGTTTGATCTGCTATTCATTCCTCCATTTTAATCTGAGAGTCCTTCTGAACTTCATTTCATTATTGTTTATCTTCTCTTTCCTAGGGCTCATAATCATATGTGCATTTCCCACTATTTTCTGAAAACATGTTATCAGTTTTTAACCATATCAAAATGCTTTATTCCTGTTTGTCTCCCCATAATATGGTGATGAGACCTTCAGAAGACTTTAACTTTCCGAAGCTTATATTCTGAAGCTATCTCCTTACCATCAAAATGCAAACTGTTCTCTACCTAGTGACTTCTCAGGAATTTATAAAGGAAATAAATCGTCTCATTATTATGCTAAAAAGAGATATAACACAAATATCATAGGCTAAATGCAGTGTTACATACATCACTACCTACTGTGGTTTTGCAACTGTTAATTGAAATCTAAGATATTTGAATATATATAATTTCAAGTCATATTAAAATAGTATATTTGGTGCTTATTTGATTTCATTGAACTTATTCACAAAATACTTTATAGCCATGTAACTAATTCACAGTTTTGTTCTAACTGAATATTGGGGAATTGAAAAGTTTTACATGAAAAGGAAGATTTATGACTATGAAGAAATATAATGATTTTTCAGGGAAATCATAATATTCATATATGTTTTATTAAAGGGGAGGTGGCTATCAATTCACTATATCCCCATATCCTAAGCAAATTATTTAGAACCCATTAAATTAATTAAAGTACTTTTATAATTATTTTTCAGAAAAATTATTTTAGTTAAGCTAATCTATTTACCTAAGCTATTTGCATCTATGCATGTGTGCATGCATGCTCAGTCGTGTCCAACTCTTTGCAACCCATGGACTATAGCCAGCCAGACTCTTCTATCCATGGAATTTTCCAGGCAAGGATACTGGAGTGGGTTACCATTTCCTTCTCCAGTGGATCTTCCCAACCCAGAGACTGAACCTGCATCTCTTGTGTCTCCTGCATTGGCAGGTGGATTCTTCATCACTGCACTACCTGGGAAGCCACTATGTGAATGATAATGGGTCTGAACACCACAAAGGTAACAGAATATCAAAGGATTATATTTCATGAATTAGAAAATCCTGTAACAATTTTTCCTAGTAGTACTTTTTATTCTGGAAGCATTAATTTTTACAAATTCTAAATAATTGCACTTCTAAGTGTTTATTCTTTATAGGAAATAAAACATTCGACAATACATACTGTGAGGCTCGTTTCTAATAGGTTTGACAAATTGCCAATGGTTCCATAGGATTATATTCTTTGTTAGCAAATATTAACTGATCATTTGAGCTTTCCGGGTAGCTCAGTTGGTAGAGAATCCACCTGCAATGCAGGAAACCCCAGTTCAATTCTTGGGTCAGGAAGTTCCCCTGGAGAAGTGATAGGCTACCTACTCCAGTATTCTTGGGCTTCCCTGGTGGCTTGGATGGTAAAGAATCTGCCTGCAATGTGGGAGACCTGGGTTTGATCCCTGGGTTAGGAAGATCCATTGGTAGATGGCATGGCAACCCACTCTAGTATTCTTGCCTGGAGAATCTCCATGGACAGAGGAACCTGGTGTGCTACAGTCCATAGGATCGTAAAGAGCTGGACACGACTGAGCGACTAAGCACATTCCAGCACACAACTGATCACTTATTATGTGCTAAGAACATGTATTGAACTGAATACGATGGAGTTTCCTATTCCAGGAGTATATACAGTATTTAGAGAAAAAACAAAACAAAACAAAACTCAGAAGTCCAAAGAACAGAGCAGAGTGGTCACGTGGAAAGAGTTCAGATCTGGAGAATTTGGGGCTTGAGTGAAGTTTGGAAGTTTTGACATATTACGAATAGTGGGGGTGGGGTGGGGCGGGGAGCAATGGGGCATTTGTTCCAGACAGAAGCATCAACAAATGAAAAAGTACAGAGGTTTGGAAGAGCATGATACATCAAAAGAAATGCAAGTCATTTTTTATGATTGATGTGAGAAGCATGTTGTATTTTGGTCAGTATAGGAGAATATGGACAGAAAAATTGACCAGAGCCATCAATGAAGAGCATCATGTATTAAACCAACAGTTCACATTTTGGCCTCAGGATCCCTTTACTGAGGCCTCCAAAGAGTATTTGGTTACATGGGTTACATATCTTTGCTAGTTCCATATTAGAATTCAAGTGAGGGAATTTTTAAAATGTTTGTTAATCTATTGGAAAATAACAAGAAGCCCATTTCATATTACATAAATAAATTTTTATGAAAAATAACTATATTTTCCCAAACAAAAAAAAATTGTGGGGTAAGTTTTACTTTTTTGCAGATCTCCTTAATGTCTAGCTTAGCTTCCCTGGTGGCTCAGACAGTAAAGGGTCTGTCTGCAATGCAGGAGACCTAGATTTGATCCCTGGGATGGGATGATCCCCTGGAGAAGGAAATGGCAGCTCACTCTATTGGAAAATCCAGTGGGCTTGCCTGTAAAATCCCATGGACGCAGGAGCCTTGTAGGCTACAGTCCATGGGGTTGCAAAGAGTAGGACACGACTGCGCAACTTCACTTTCACTTTAATGTCTAGCTTAGGGGAATACAGCTGGATTCTCACATATGTTTCTACATTCACTATTTTATTTTGGCCAAATTAATGGAGAAAATTCAGCCTCACAACATAAATATTTGGAAAAGGAAGGAGTCTTTTATTAGTCTTTTCACAACTACTTCAGGTAATTGCGGATATTCTTTTTTGGGACTACATAAAAAACTCAAGAATTGGATGGGATGACTTAATACTATTAAGATGGCAATACTTCCCAAATTGATCTACAGATTCCACTAAATTCCTGTAGAAACTACAGCTAGTTTCTTTGTTAAACTTGACAAGCTGATTATAAATTCATAAGGAATTGCAAAGGATCCCAAAGTAACTAAAATAATCTTGATAAACAAAGTTGGAAGACTAATGCTTCATGAGTTTGAAACTTCCTACAAGGCAACAGTAATAAAAGACAGAGTGATACTGGCATAAGGTAGACCTAGAAATCATCGGAATATAACAAATAGTCCAGAAGTCAATCCACATGTTTATGGTCAGCTGACATTCAACAAGAGTGCCAAGATCATTCAGTGAGAGGAAGAATGGCTTTTTCAACAAATGGCACTGAGACAAGCCACATGCAAAAAAAAAAAAAAAAAGAAAGAAATTGGACTCTTGCCATACCATATATGGAAAATCAAGTAAAAATGGAACAAAGATCTAAATGTAAGCACTGAACTATAAAACTCTTAGGAAAAAACAGGGGTAAATCTTCATAACTCTGGGTTTGCCATGAATAATGTAACACCAAAACATGAGTAACACATGAAAAACTGGAAAAACCAGATTTCATCAAAACTTTAAAAATTTGTGCTTGAAAGACACTATCAAAAAAGTGACAAGGCACCCCACAGAATGGAAGAAATTTTTACAAATCATGTATCTGATAAGACCTGGTATCCAGAATATATGAAGAACTCTTACAACTAAATAAAAGGAAAATTGATGTAATTTAAAAATAGACAAAGGATCTGGACAGACATGTCTGCAAATAAGATATAGAAGTGGCCTATGAACACATGAAGAGATTCTTGACATTATTTGTCATCAGGGAGATGCAAATCAGAATTACAATGAGATACTACTTCATACCCACTGGCTATAATCAAAAACACACATAATGAGTGCTGACAAAATATAGAGAAATTGGAACCCTCAACCTGCTCACGGAAAACTAAATTGACACAGCCACTTGGAAAATAGTCTGGCAATTCCTCAAATAATTATAGAGTTACCACATGATCCAGCAATTTCAGTCCTAGTGATATATCCAAAAATAAACATATGTTCACACAAAAACTTGTATATAAATGTTTATAACAACATTATCCAGTTATATAAATGTTTATAACAACATAATAGCTAAGAGGTAGAAACAACTCAAACATCCATCAATGTATGTATGAATAAATAAAATGTGGCATATCCATACAATGGAATATTATTTGACCATAAAAGGGAATGGGGTACTAATATATGCTATGACATGTATTCACCTTGAAAATATTGTTCTAAGTGCAAAACAGCCAAATATGAAGGGTCACATGTATGATTTCATTTATATGAAATTTATATGAAATGTCTACAATAGGTAAATCTATTGAGACAGAAAATATATTAGTGGTTGTTTAGGTGTGGGGTGAATGGAACAAAAGGTGGTACTAGCTAAAGGGTATGAGGTTTCTTCTTGCAATGATTGGAAGCATTCTAAAATCTACTGTAGAGGTGGTTTCACATTATCTGTTAACATACTAAAAGCCATCGGAGTGTACACTTTTAATATTGGAATTATAGTATGTGAACTATATCTGTGAATAAATCTGTTTAAAAAACTCCACAAGTGTTAGTTCCTTAAAGGTTAGCTGTAATGTGGAATCTGAAACCATTTCAATAAACATTTCTTAATCTGCAGCATAAAATCCATTGCTCTATCTAGAACTCTGAATAGATCTTTTACCTATGTATGATTTTGGTCTTGCAGATACCCTAAAATTCTCAGACAGTGACGTGTCCCCAGACTACATTTGGAGAATTGCTGGGTTAAGTTAGAATCTGAAATTTAGAGAGGTGCAAACAAAACAAAACAAAACAGCCCACTCCTCGAGAGACTTCCCTGATGGTCCAGTGGCTAAGACTCCACATTCTCAGTGTCAGGGGTCCAGGCTCAATCCTTGGGCAGGACACTAGATTCCACACGCCGCAACTAAGAGTTTGCACTCTGCAGCTAAAGAACCTTCATGGCGTAACTAAAAAACCACATGCCCCAACTGAAGACCCCACAAACTCCTGCTTGCTGCAGCTAAGACCTGATGCAGCCAAATAAAGAAATCATTTTCTTTTAAAGCCACCTTTCTAATTTTGCGAGCTTTGGGAGTAAGCTGCCGTCAGCCAGGTTCAAATCAAAGTACAAACATTTTATAGACAGAGTACATACACACTTATAATTCTGTCAGCCTAGTAATAACAGTGACAAATGCATGTGAGATTCAAGTCAATTAAGGAGACTAGTGAGCCTGAAAGGAAGATTTTGGGGAAAAGTAATTGATTTTATAGAAATTATGAGGGTACACATGAGATAAAGCAGTTAATAACATAAGGAAGCTGTCTGAGAATTTCCAAGCTGTCTTCAAAATCTGAGGAATAGTGTCAGAGAAAGGAAAAGAGAGTACAGTGTAATTCTGCAGGCAGAGCCCAGGGAATTCCAAGTTCATGTTACTTAGACAAAAGGAAATGGTTTCCTCAAGAAATGAAGGAAGAGGTTTGGGGCCCAAGGGAGTAGTCTGGCCATAAATTAAAGTTCTTTCTTACCCCCAAGAAATAAACAATTCTTATTTATGGTCAAAGCTTGAATTAAAGGTGAATTTTGATTAACTTTTAATATAGTAAGCTATCAAATTTTATGCTTACATAACAACAAAATGAGTGCAATTGAATTGTGCGGTAGTTTGAGCATTGTTTGGCATTGCCTTTCTTTGGGATTGGAATGAAAACTGACCTTTTCCAGTCCTGTGGCCACTGCTGAGTTTTCCAAATTTGCTGGCATATCGAGTACAGCACTTTCACAGCATCATCTTTTAGGATTTGAAATAGCTCACCTGGAATTCCATCACTTCCAATAGCTTTGTCCATAGTGAGGTTTCCTAAGGCCCACTTGACTTCGCATTCCAGGATGTCTGGCTCAGGTGAGTGATCACACCATCGTGGTTATCTGGGTCATGAAGATATTTTTTGTATAGGTCTTCTGTGTATTCTTGCCACCTCTCTTAATATCTTCTGCTTTTGTTAGGTCCATACCATTTCTGTCCTTTATTGTGCCCATCTTTGCATGAAATGGTCCCTTGGTATCTCTCATTTTCTTGAAGAGATCTCTAGTGTTTCCATTCTTTTTTTTTTTTTTTTCTCTATGTCTTTGCACTGATTACTGAGGAAAGCTTTCTTATCTCTCCTTGCTATTCTTTGGAACTCTTCATTCAAATGAGTATATTTTTCTTTTCTCCTTTGCCTTCCCTGGTGGCTTCCCACCAGGGCTTCCCTGGTGCTCAGCTGGTAAAGAATGCGCCTGCAATGCAGGAGACCTGGGTTCAATCCCTGGGTTGGGATGATCCCCTGGAGGAGAGAACAGCTACTAACTCTGGTATTCTGGCCTGGAGAATTTCATGGACTGTATAGTCTATGGGGTCACAAAGAGTCAGACACGACTGAGCAACTTTCACTTTCTTTTCTCCTTTGCTTTTAGCTTCTCTTCTTCTCTCAGCTATTTGTAAGCCCTCCTCAGACAACCATTTTGCCTTTTTACATTTCTTTTTCTTGGGGATGGTCTTGATCCCTGCCTCCTGTACAATGTCATGAACCTCCATCCATAGTTCTTCAGGCACTCTGCCTATTAGATCGAATCCCTTGAATCTATTTGTCACTTCCACAGTATAATAGTAAGGGATTTGATTTAGGTCATACCTGAATGGTCTAGTGGTTTTCCCTACTTTCTTCAATTTAAGTCTGAATTTTGCTATAAGGATTTCTGAATTTTATTCTATATATGCTCATTATTTTGCACAAACCTGCAAAGTGGAATATAAACGAGAATCATAATATCGTGAAGTTCAGATCTGGAACCTTTTAACAATGAGAACCCAGACTAATTTGTCAATGTCCATATTTTTCTCAGTTAAATTTATGAAATTTTAAATTTCCTCATGCAAACATACTTTTACTGATTTTATTAGGGTGTTGTAAAGCATGATGCCAAATCAAATTTCTTTTGTAATAAAAACTTTTATTGACCTTTTAATTTTTATCTTAGGAAGGAAATTATTTATAAAACTATCTGAATTAATATGTTTTCCTTTGGTAACTATGTTATTGATATTGTTTTGTGCGCTAGGGAGGGAAAAAACTACTATCTCAGGTTTTTTTCCTGTTTTCCCATTAAATGATTAGATTAGCCATCAGCAAAGCATGCTTATAAATTGCTTGTTGAAGAGTTATCATTTAGGCTAGTTAGTAAGATTAAACACTGAAATTGTGGAACTGCTGCTGATGCAACTCTTGCCTCTGAAGATGCCTGCCAGAAAATATGTTCAAGGTTGTTCCATAAATAGTAAATCTTCTTCCTGCGTAGTCTTTAATAGGAGCTTAAAATGGATCTTTAGAAGGCTGTGTGGATTGAGTAACCGGAAATTTTAACCAAGTCATTAATAGCTAATGATGTAAACTGTGGGCCACTATCCATGATCAGTCAGAAATGAGTGGAGAGAAGAGCTGCAGCAAGCAAGAGGATGAGACAGCTCTTAATGCAGCAGCTTCTCACTTCTTGCCTCTGGTGTTTTTTATTTTAATGATAGACTTAATTTACTGGCTCAATGACTTTTCTTTCGGTTTGTTTGTATATACAGATGCACAAATACATATATGTATGTATAGACAAGTATATATTTATATATTATTTCTAATAAACACTTTTCGAATTTATTGTTGCTTTCATGTTTTGCATTATTTTAAATAAACACAAAATCTCCTAAATATTTCTCTTTCCACTTAAGGCAGGCAAATATTTGTTGAAATATACCCTACTAAGAGTCAACAATTTGTATTTGGAATATATAAAGAACTCTCAAAACTCAATAATAAAAAAAAAGAATTCAATAGAAATAGCCATAATATTTGAAAAGATATTTCATCAAAGAAACACATGGAAATATGCTCAATATCACCAGCCATTGAGAAAATGCAGACTAAAACCACAAAGAGATTATCACTAGCCATCTACTAGCATGTTTAAAATTTAAAAGATCAAGTGTTAGGGAGAGTGTGGAGGAAGTGAAACTCTTGTGAACTGCTAGTGGGAATGTGAAACAGTACGGCCACTTTGCAAAACAGTTTGTTAGCTTCTTAAAATTACTAACATATACCTATTATATAATCTAGTCATTCCATTCCTAGGCATTTAACCTTAGAGAAATGAAAGCTTCTATCTATACAAATACTTGTATAAGAATGTTCATAGCAGCTTCATTTTTAATAGTCATAAGCTGGAAAAACCCAAGAAGCCTTCAAATGTGAGTGCATAAACACATCATAGTATAATACATCCACACAACTGATTACTACTCAGCAATAAAAGGAATGCTCTACTGATACCTGCAACAACTTGAGTAACAATCCAAATGATTATTTCAAGTGAAAAACATGAAAAGTATGTACTGTATGATTCTGTTGATATAATATTCTGGAAAATGCAAATGAATCTACAGAAAGAAACTGCAGACAAGGGTGAGGGATGTAAGGAATGGCAGGGGTAAAGGATTACAGTGGGACACTTGTCAATGGAACATATGTAAGACTTTTGAGGGTTACATATGTTCATTAACTTGATTGTGTTGATGGTTTCATGGATGAATATATAGGTTAAAACTCATCGAATTGTACACCTACAAGTGTCCAAGTATTGTATGTGAACTATATCAACTATACCTTATGAAGTTTTTAAAAATGTATGTTTCTTAATTCAAAAAGCATATTTTTGTGAATAAAAACATCTAGACAATCAATCATAGATCTGGAAGAGATTAAAGACTCTCATGTTTGGACTTTGTCCTCAGATTGATCTGTATCAAGGCTCTCTCACAGCTGTCTCCTCCTCTTTCTCCTCTTCCTCCTCCTCCTCCTGCCCTTCTTCTCTTCCTATTTCTCCTATCTTTCTCTTCTTTCTCTTCTTTTCTCCTCCCCACCTTCTCTTTCTTAATCTAAAACACTTCCAACTTAACCTCTTATATATCCTTGATGACATTTCCTTCCTTCCTCTTTCCTTCTTTTTCTCTGTCTTTCACTTTTTTTCTCAGCATAAACTTTGCTTGGGGACATGCTTGTATTTCTTGGATTTCTGTAGCCACATGAGCTGTGTTGCATCTGGTGTTATTGCATGTCAGATCTGAGTCAAAACACTAAAAATATTCACTGTTGGATTTCAGCTTATGCATCATGTCTTCAAAGAGCTCTTTTCTCACTTAACACAATATGGTTTCCCAGTTCTCTGTTCCACTAAACTCTTTACTCCATCTAATGTAATACTTTTTATTCTTTATTATAATTATTTGTTAAATATCCATTTCTCCTTTTGATCTGTAAGATCATTGAGGGAATAAATTATGTTACTCTATATCCTGCCTGCTGTAAAATAGACACTAGTACCTTATTTGACTGAACTGAAAGAACACCTGTTAGATTAGAACCCTCTTATCTAGACATCATCTAATGTAAAATATAAGCAGAAACCCAGAGAAAAATCTTCCTACTTCAATATTCACCTACTATGTGGTAATCATGTAGCAAAACCACGTGTTCTTTCATTTTCTTATTAAATATTGATTACAAGGTACTACTACATTCTGCCTTGAGGAATCCCAAGACTGAATAAACCTTTTACCTTTTCTTAGGTTATATAGAGTATAGTCAAAGGACTAAAATTGACAAATGAAAAGGTAACTAATAATGTAAAGACTATAGAGGGAAATGTGAGGTATTCTTTGAAAACTGAGTATCAGGAAAGTTGAGTTTTGGTTACTAGTTTTAGAGACTCAAAGAGGCTTAAACACAGAAGAGTTTATGGCCTAGGGTGAAAGAAGTTTAGAAGTTGTGACACATGTGGTTGGGATTATGGTTCCAGTTAACATTTCATGAAGTCATTAAAGCCCATAATTTCTGTCCTTTTTTCTTCTCTGCACACATGATTTCTATCCTTAAATTTTCTTTCTGGTATGATGTGACTGCTGGAGCTCCAACCATCACATTAAATTCTAAAAAGCACTAGGATATAAGCTGAATGTGAGCACTAAGTTTTTACTATTTTACTCTCTAGCATATAGAACAATGCCTAGAACAAAATGAAAGGAAGGATAGAAAAAGAAAATGCAGGAGAGCAAAAGGGATACATTTATCCATTGGATCTAATTTCTGCATATAACTGTTCTCTAAGGAGCTGTCATAGACACCCCATGGCACTCTTCTTCTTAACAACTGATGGACAAAATTTAGTCTCATGGCCACATCTAGCTACAGAAGTGACTGGGAGATGTGATAATTGTATCAGGTGAGAAAGTGCTCAGACAAAACGTACCAACGTTGTAGGGGAAAATGAATATTAGGACGCTATCAACATGAAGGTAGAAATAACACTTGAAAGAAAGGTTATTTCAGGGTTTGAAGGGCCCTGAATGCCAACCTAAGCAGTTGGAACATAGCTACTAAAAATCCAGTGCAATGTTTATTGGGGAAATAATGAAGTGAAGAAAATAATGTTTTAGGAATATTAATCTTGCCTTGTTCTACATATAAAGAGCTTGGAAATTGTTACTCCATGCTACCAATAAGTAAAAAGTTTAGGAAAGTGAAAAATCAGTTCTTTTAGGAACCATAAGAGAGGGGAAAACACGTGGAATATTGTTGCCCCCAAGATTGGAGAGGCAGACAAGTGAATACAGGGAGTCCCAGCTTAGCAGAGCAGAGACTCAGGGGCAGAAACTACTACATCAACCAGAGCCAGAGAAGAAAAACCTGAAGTGGCATTGAAGAATTGCTGGAGGGTCAGTGTTGACAAATTTGAGATCTATTAACTCCAGGGGGATACATACAGGGGGCTGCTACAGTACAGTGAGATTTATCTCCTGGAGCTTGACTAGATTCCCACAGTAAGTATCTGAGAAAAATCCCCTTCTGCTTCCTTAAGGGGGAAGTGAAAAGTAATCATTTCGAAATATATCAGAGCACTCTGTTCTTCTAAACAAGGCCTGCCTTCAGGAGAAACCATGTAACCATAGCCTAACCTGCTAGGGTATTATCAGAGCCAGATAATAGGGACCTAGAGAAGAAAATTATCCAATTCTAGCCTTTTTTTTCCCACTCCTAAAGGACAGATGGAAGAGAAAGAACTGAAGAACACTTGTTAAGTTCACATTGTAGGGTCATGTTTTCACTGAAAAGACTGAAGTTTAATCAGAAAACTATAAAATGCTTTCCCTTTCCTCATACCCCAGCATCACATTACAAAAGGCCTATTCACCTCCTAAATGTCTTTTGTCCAGTACACCAGGCCTGCCCATCAAAAAATAAAAATAAAAAATTAAAAGGCACACCAAAGGCAAAAACACAGTTGGAAGAGACAAAATGAGCACCAGGACCAGACATGAGATGTTGGAATTATCAGATTAGGAATTTAAAACAACTGTGATTAATATGCTAAAGACTCTGATGAATAGCTTAGCAGCATGCAAGACGATAAGGCAGAAAAAGAGTGGAAGACATATAGGGACAAAAAACAGCAGCATAAGATGGAAAACAGTAACAAATATGGTAGCTATAATTCAACTATAGCAAGATTACTTGATGATGGTGCAGGAGCATCACTTCATGGCAAATAGATGGGGAAACAGTGGAAACAGTGGCTGACTTAATTTTTTTTGGCTCCAAAATCACCACAGATGGTGATTGCAGCCATGAAATTAGGAGACCCTTACTCCTTGGAAGGAAAGTTATGACCAATCTAGACAGCATATTCAAAAGCAGAGACATCACTTTGTCAACAAAGGTCTGTCTAGTCAAGGCTATGGTTTTTCCAGTGGTCATGTGTGGATGGGAGAGTTGGACGGTGAAGAAAGCTGAGCGCCGAAGAATTGATGCTTTTGAACTGTGGTGCTGGAGAAGACTCTTGAGAGTCCCTTGGACTGCAAGGAGATCCAACCAGTCCATCCTAAAGGAGATCAGTCCTGGGTGTTCATTGGAAGGACTGATGTTGAAGCTGAAACTCCAATACTTTGGTCACCTCATGCGAAGAGCTGACTCATTGGAAAAGACCCTGATGCTGGGAAAGATTGAGGGCAGGAGGAGAAGGGGACGACAGAGGATGAGATGGCTGGATGGTATCACCGACCCGATGGACATGAGTTTGGGTAGACTCTGGCAGTTGGTGATGGACAGAGAGGCCTGGCGTGCTATGGTTCATGGGGTCACAAAGAGTCGGACACGACTGAGCAACTGAACTGGACTGAATGATTACTTAGAATGTCTGTTGTCTAAATGTATCATTTAAAAGACAGATTATCAGAGTGGTTCAGTTCAGTCGCTCAGTTGTGTCCACTCTTTGCGACCCCATGAACCACAGCACGCCAGGCTTCCCTGTCCATCACCAACTCCCAAAGCTTGTTCAAACTCATGTCCATCGAGTCAGTGATGCCATCCAACCATCTCATCCTCTGTCGTCCCCTTCTCCTCCTGCCCTCAATCTTTCCCAGCACCAGGGTCTTTTCGAATCAGAGTGGACTGACCCTAATACCTGTTGTCTACAAGTAACTCACTTTAGATATAAAGAAATTATGGATTAAAGATAAATAGATGGAGATAAATATGCTGCACTATCCCTAAAGAAAATAAAGCAGCATTAGTTACATTAATTTCAGACAGAACTTCAAAAGTTATCAGGGATAAAGAAGTACATTACTTATGACAAAGGGCTCAGTTCTCCAATAAAATGTAACAATTTTCAGTGTCTATCACCTAACCATAGAACACCATAGTTTGTGAGGTAAAACCTGATAGAGCTGCAAGGAGAAATAGTTTCATCTACTATCATGGTTGGAGACTTCAATACCCTCTATCAGAAATGGACAGATCTAGTGGTCAGGAAATTTAGTATGGAGAAGGCAATGGCACCCCACTCCAGTACTCTTTTGCCTGGAAAATCCCATGGACGGAGGAGCCTGCCAGGCTTTAGTCCATGGGGTCGCTAAGAGTCGGACACAACTGAGCAACTTCACTATGAACTCAACACCATCTATCAAGTGGATATAATGGATATCTATCTATAGATTACTGCATTCTAAAACAGAAGAATACACATTCTTCTCAAACTCATGTGAAACATTTTCAGAGATAGACTACATTCTGGGCCATAAAACACACCTTAACAAAATTAAAAGAACAGAAATCAATGTTTGCTCTCAAACCACAATGGAATTAAACCAGAAGTCAATAACAGAAAGATAACTGGAAAATCCAATACAAAACATTAAAAACACACTTGTAAGTGACATATGGGCAAAAGAACAAATCTTGAGAGAAATTTAAAACTGTTTTGAACTAAATCAAAATACAACTTATAAAAATTTGTGGGGTGCAGCAAAAGCAGTTCTTGGAAATGTATAGCACTGAATGCATATATTAGAAAAAAAAAGATTTAAAATCAACAATCTAAGTTTCCAATTTAGGACACTAGAAAAAACAAGAGCAAATTAAGTTTAGTGCAGAAGAAAAGAAATAATAGGAGCAAAAAGTAGCAAAATTGAAAACAAAAAGTCAATAGAGTAATTAACAAAACCAAAAGCTATTCTTTGAAAACAGTCAATAAATCAATAGGACTTTAGCCAGGTTAACTAAGATAAAGAGAAAGAGGACACACATTACTAATATCAGAAATGAAAAAGAGGACACCATTACAGACCTCATAGAAATTAAAAGAATAATAAGGGAATACTATGAACAACTTTCTGCCCACAAACTTAATAACCTAGATAAAATGGACCAATTTCTTGATGGAGAGAATCTGCCCAAATGCATACAAGGAGAAATAGATTATCTCAATAGGTTTATGTCTATTAAATAAATTAAATCAATAATTAATAACCTTTGAAAACAGAAATTGCCAGGCTCATATGGGTTCAATGGTGAATTTTAACAAACATTTAAGGAAGAAATTATACTAATTCTCATAATCTCTTTCAGAGGATAAAAGCAGAGAGAGTAAGTCCTAACTCATTTTACGAGGCAAGTGTTACTGTGATAGAAAAATTAAAGACATTACAAGAAAATTATAAACCAATATTTCTCATGAACATAGGTGCAAATGTTCAAGAAAATATTAACAAATGAAATCCAAAAAAGCATAAAAATAATTATATATATTATATACCATAACCATGTAGGATTTATTCCAAGTATACAAAGCCAATTCACCATTCCAAAATCAATTACTGTAATCCATTACATCGACAGACTAAAAAAAAATAAATCACATGATCATGCTAATAATAATGATCATGAAGAAAAAAAATCTTAAAAAAAAAAACCCCTCAATATCCATTCATGATAAACTCTCAGCAAACGAGGGCCAGACGGGAACTTTCTCAACTTGATAAATACTATCCACAAAAGTCTTACAGTGAACATCATACTCAATGGTGGGAAACTTAAAGCTTTCCCACTAAGATCAGGTGCAAAACAAGAATGTCTCTTCTCAATCAGCTTTTCAACATTGTACTGAAAGTCCTTGCTAATTAAATAGGGCAAAAAAGGAAATAAAAGAGTGAGAAGAAAAACATAAAACTGTCCCTGTTTACATGCTCATCTAATTCAGAGAATCTGAAAGAATCTTCAGAAAACTTCTTAAAGAGACAAGCAATTATATCCAGGTTGTAGGATACAAGGTTAATACACAAACAGCAGTTGCTTTCCTATATACCAATAATAAACAAATAGAATTTGAAATTAAAAATACAATGTTATTTACATTAGCACCTCAAAATTTAAATAATTAGGTATATATCTAACAAAATACATATAAGATCTATATGAGAAGATATGTATAAGGAAATCTATATAAGAAGATGAGAATAACTGAAAAACTTGAGGAGATCAGCAAAGAACTAAATAATTGGATAATTATTGGATAAATAAAAATAATTGGAGAATGTTCATGGATATAAGACTCAATATTGTCAAGATGTCAGCTTTTCCCAAACTGATCTATAGATCAAGTTGCAAATCCAATAAAAATTCCAGCAATTTATTTTATAGATATCGAAAAACTGATTCTAGGATTTATATAGAGAGGCAAAAGACCCAGAAGAGTCAATTCAATATTAAAGGAGAAAAACCAAGTTGGAAAACTGATGTCATCCACCTTTAAAACTTTCTATAAAGCTATTTCTATTCAAGACAGCATGGATTGACAAAAGAACAGAGATTAAGAGAACAGAATAAAGAGTTCAGATGTTGTTGTCATTTAGTCGTTCAGTTGTGACCCCATGGACTGTAGCCTGTCAGGCTCCTCTGTCCATGGGCTTTCCCAGGCAAGAAATGCTGGAGTGGGGTGCCTCTCCTTTTCCAGGGGATCTTTCCGACTTAGGAGTAGAGCCCACATCTCTTGTGTCTCCTGCATTGGCAGGCAGATTCTTTACCACTGCTCACTACCTGGGAAGCCCAGAAAACTTGGAAGTAAAGACACTAAAGTGACTTTAAGTAGGTGAATGGATGAATAAGCTGTGTTGTACCCAGATAATGAAATACTATTCAGTGCTAGAAAGAAATGAGCTATCAAGCTATTAAATGAAAAGACATTTAAGCATGACTAAGTGAAGGAGGCCTATCTGAAAAGGCTACATATTGCATGATCCCAACTATATGACATTCTGTAAGAGGTGAAACTGTGGTGATAATAAAGATTGGTGGTTGACACAAAGGAAAGGAGGGATGAATAGGCAAACCAGAGGATTTTAGGACAATGAAAACACTCTGTAAAATATGCATAATGATGGTTGCATGTCATTAGACAGTTGCTCAGACTCATAGAATGTACAGCACCAAGAGTGAGCTCTAATGGACTTGGGTGATAGTGATGTGTGAATGCAGGTTTGGCCTTGATACCAAATATACCATTTTTTATGTGATGTTGTTAACGGAGGAGGTTGTGTATGTGTGGGGCAGGGAGTATATGTGAAATCTCTATATCACCTTCTCAATTTTGTTGTAAACCTAAAACTGATCTAAAAAATAGTCTTTTTAAAAAATATATTAATCTTGCATTAGTATGCAGTACACAATTTGTAAGAAAAAACTAAGAATCAGGGAGATAATTGTGGGAAGCAGTGGAAGTCTAAACATGAGACAGATCACACTCAGGAAGAAGAGATAATAATGGAACAAAAGTTACTATTATATAAACTGAAGAACCAACTAACTTTATGACTCAGTTTGAAGTCATGGAAGTCATAGGGAGGAGACTGTATAATGGTACAATTTAAGTTGATTTTTCAGTCTTGGATGAACTAGTCAGTTATATTCATTAAAAGGGCCTTCAAAACAACTCAACCAAATTTTGCTTTAATTAACCAATAATTTGAGCAATTGACTATGAATTTTGTTAAATTGGACACAGGTACTTGAAAAGATATCTGTGTTTTTACTTTTACCAGAGTGTAGTAAAAGTAACTTGAATTTCTCAATTTTATCGAAAATAATAATTTTCCCCAAAATTATCCCAAGAATTTTAGATTTTCAAATCAGAATAATATGTAAGTGAAAAAATTTAGAGTGCAAAAGTGTGGAAATCTATAGTTATTTGGTAAACAATTTAATGTAATAGTTACATGGCCAAAGTAATATAATTTTTTATATATCGATTACACTGATAAAACTTGAACAAAATCTCAATCCTGACTGTTTCTTTTAACTCAAGTATTCTTTGGTAGAGTACCTATACACGGCAATAATTGTACATCAATGAAGAACTTTTATGTTTCTTTTATTGTTGCTGTTCTCTAGTTATGTAGGTACAAATATTTTTGTGTTAGAATTCTTTTATTATTTTTTTAAGTAATGAGAATAGGTCAATTACTTTGATTAGTTGAGCCTAATGTTTATCAGAGCATTTTTGCTGTTTATTTTCTTTGGTTAGGACACAGTACAGAAAGTAGTAAACATTCTCCCTTACACTTTGAGTAGAGTTTCACTGCATTACATAGTGTCTTCAAAGGCAAAGCTAGACTGTAAGCTCAATTCAGTTTCAAACTTTTTGAAAACTCATGTCACTCTGTTCTTTTCTATGTGTGGCAATTGACCCAGCAGTGGCCAGATAAAAGGGCTTGGCATCTGAGTAATTTAGATCACATCTGTGAAACTCAGATGTACACTCTGCATGCATCATAAGCTTTTCCAAAAGTAGAAAATGAAATACACAGAGATAATTATTGCTGCTGAAAACTTCAATGCTCTCCAAGACAGATTTTATTTTGACTAGTGCATATTACAGTACATTTGTGGAACAAAAGACAAGCTTAGTTTTTAGAGCTTGTCTCCACATTTTATGTGCCTTGAATATTTTCCAACCTAGCACAGTCAAATGCAATTGGGTGTTTCTCCTTCCTCCCTTCACTTCACTCTTTCAGATTAACAACACAGAAAAGCATCAGGAATATTCTGATTCACTTATCCAACATTTGACCATTGATTTTAGCTACTTAGCCTTTCCTTAACAGTGGCATGTAAGGAAAAGAGAATGCCACAACAGTGCAGAATCTTTTCTTTTTTTTAATTCATGACAGAAGCAAAACTCAGCTTGATCATACCCAGCATTGATGAGAGTATGGGTAAACAGACACGCTCAGACAGTCCTGGTAGACATGTAAATTGTTTCAACCTTTCAGACGCTAATTTAGTAATCTTATCAAATTTTTAAGTGCATATAAAATTAGGCCCAGAAAATCCACTGCCAGCAATTTGCACAAATATTCAAAGATACCAGGTGGTTTACTGCTGTGTTGATGGTGCTAGCAAAACAATGAAACCAAACTATATGTGCACTTGTAGAGGAATGGTTAAGTCAAGCTAATTTTTGTAGAAATCGGTTCATGAGGTAGTTGTCTGCGTGCTAAGGACAGGTGACTATGATGGATAAACCCACACACATATATATTGATGGGGCTTCAAAATATGACACTTTGACATATTAAATACCTTAAGTTGAAGGACTTTGACAAAATGGCAGAAACAGGAAAGTCATTGTGACCTCCAGTCCATCATACTTCTTCCCTGAGTCAGGCCAAGAAACAGTCACGTGTGAGGAACTCTCCCTGTACCCAGAGGGAAGCAGCATCCTTATCTCTGAAGACAAAGGGATGCCGAGAAGAATCCTCACTAACAAGTCTTGCTGTTTCCCCCTGTTTACTGCAATAGCCTCACGTTTTGTAAGTTATCAGATTCCTCTACTGCTGTGCACTTCACCAAACCTGGCATAAAATGCTCAGGTCTAACTATTCCTTTGGGACTTCATTTCCTCATGCAGGCTCTCATGTCACATAAAATAAATAAATTAGTATGCTTTTCTGCCATCAATCTGTTTGTGTCAGTTTAATTTTCAGACCCAACCAGATATCCTAAGACTGTTGAAAACTCTACCTTCTTCTACAATACAGATACGTATATGCTTGTCAACTCATTGAAATTTTCTTAAGGGTACCCGTGAAACAGTCAACATTGGATTTTCTTAGAGACAAAGGAGTTATGGAAATGAAGCCTTTAACTTTTCTCATTGTTAATCAATTATTTTTGTTTACCCTGAGCATGGATTACTTTTAAAATCACAATAAATATTCATTAAAAGAGTATTAAAAAGACATAAGATAATTCATTCTTTGGAATGTTCAAAAGCAAGTGTATTTCAGGCTTCAAGATTCTGTTTTCTTAGCTTAAAATTTTATAAGTAAAATTGCTATCATTTAATATATACAGAAGCAAAATATTGACCATAACCATTTATATAAACTTCTAGAAAACAATAACAATATTACCTATTTCAATATTAGGTTATCCTATCTGTAAAAATGTTGGTTTTAAGAAACTAAATGTAATGATTCATCTATTACATTTAAATACCCATTGTGATAAGTATCCCAGAGACATCTCAACAGCTCAGTAATAACCTCATTGGCAACAAAACCTACGAGCTTGACAGTGATGTATCTGTTGGTCACCTTAGGAAGAGCCCAGCTTCCACTTACTTCAGATGATACCTAGTTTCCCTCTTTCTCCAAGGCAAGAACTTAGTTGGTTATATCTGATAGAGATGGTGGAGTGAAATGATAGGAGAATGGTGGAGGAAGGGGATACAAAATCATGAAAACCATTTCAGAAAGTTCCTTAGATAAATCAGCAGAAAGAAGGAAGGTAGGCAGGCTTTCTCTTGAAAGGGGTGCTTAACAGACAAAGGGCTCTAATACTAGAAAGTCAGCCATGGGGAAAACTCAAGAGACACAGTTATAGAAACTTTGGCAATCAGCTTAAAAAATATTTGAAGATTTTTAAATTTATCTATTTTATTAGGATAGGGGACACTTTGTAGCATGATATGTTGAACTGATTTATGTGGTAAAGAGAGCCAAGTGCTTAGGTTACAGGTATCACAAGAGATTAACATCTAACTGAAGCTTTATTCCTGAGGTAATACAGAGTTCTGAGCAGAAATTTGGAAATTTTACTGGCTATGTTATTACTGAACTGTTGAGATGTCTCTGCGTATTAATCACAATGGGTATTTAAATGTAACAGATGAATCATTTCCTTTACTATTTTTTAGTTATGATACTTGGGATTGTCAAATGACAAAGTCAACACATTTAGTAATGAGTTTGATGTCTTTTATTCAAGGGAAAACAGCCCATGGATAGAGGACTACAGAGCTTCACAAGGACTGGAGTGCTCTTATCTGGGGATTTTGGGCAAGAGCAAATTCTACAGAAGAATTTCTCAGAAGAGGCAGACTGGAGACAGGGCATGATTGGTCAAGAGTTCAGGCATTTTCCTTTAAGACTAACAGGTCCTATTTTCTCGGATAAGGTGCGCTACCTTAGCTGAGTTGGAGGATGGTGAACGATGTCCGTTAGGATTCTTTGACAGGTGTTTCCTGTCAGTGCAGACTGATTTAGTTTCAGATTTCTACAATGGGCTAAACATGAGGTCATTGGAGCTGCCTCCATTTTGTAAGCCCAATATATGAATTAATATTAGAATAACATGAATTTTTACCTTTTTTACTGGTAGTAAGACAAAATAATTTACAGACATAATTTATTACACATAATAGATGTTCATTAAACACATGTTGGCTATTAAATTAAATAAGCCTATATAAAGATACTCAGTTCTAAAATTAACACCTGACCCATGACTTTCTGCTTATGGCAACAACTATCAAAGATTTCAGTTAAGACAATGCTCAAACCGCTATTAATAAGGCATTTAATTTAAAAGGAAGGGACAGGGGACAATTTGTAGCAGGATATGTTGAGCTGATTTATGTGGTAAATGGAAAGTGCTTAGATTATAGGTATCACAAGTGAGATTAACATCTAACGGAAGCTTTATTCCTGAGGTAATATTGAATTTTGAGCAGAAATTTGGAAGTTTTACTGGTTATGTGTAACTAAATCATATGAGCAACTGTGTTCAATTTTTCTTTAAAATGATGCAATTATAGTTTAAATGATGAAATTAGTTTTCAGTCACAAGTCAGTCTTGAATGAGTTTGGGTTTTAGGAGCTTTTTCTGGGGCTTAATGTTTTTCCTAGGGCTCATCCATGAGGAACAAAGCAGATTGCCTTCAGGAGTAAATGAGAATTATTTTTTTTCCCTTTTTTATGCATATCAACTACTATGCCTTTGTGAAACAAAAGAAGTGGTTTACTGAAAGATTAGCATAGGGGCCCATGAGTTTGTGCCCTCAGTTTGTACAAACAAAACTAGAAAACAAAAACAAATAGTTTTTTTTTTTTTTTTTTTTTTTACCTTACTCATATCTATGTGAAGTGGATTAGCAATGGTCTTTTCACTTGTGGCAAGTACGAAGCGTCCTTCCTTCTTTCTTTCCATCCTTCTTTCCCTCTGTCTTTCCCTGATTTGTCGAAGGATTTCTGAAATAGTTTTCATGACTGTATATCCCCTTTCCTCAGTTGTTCCCCTATCATGTCACTCTATCGTCTCTACCAGATAAAATCAGTTAAGTTCTTGCCTTGGAGAAAAAGGGAAACTAGATATTACCTGAAGTAAATGGAAGCTGGGATCCTCCTAAGGTGCCCAACAGATACACCACTGTCAAGCTTGTAGGTGCTGCTGCTGCCAAAGAGTTTACTACTGAGCTGTTGAGATGTCTCTGGGATACTTATCATAATGGGTGTGTGCCTGAGTGCACACTAAGTTGCTTCAGTTGTGTCCAACTCTTTGTGATCCTATGGACTATAGCCCGCCAGGCTCCTCTGTCCATGGGATTCTGCAGGCAAGAATACTGGAGTGGGTTGCCATGCCCTTCTCCAGGGGATCTTCCGGACCCAGGAACTGAAACCAGGTCTCCTGCATTGCAGGCAGATTCTTTATTATTTGGGCAACCAGGGAAGCCCAATATTGAAACAGTGGATAATGTTCTTGTTTTGTAGAAATTTATGTACATGGTCTTTGCTAATACAAAATTTATACTATGGATATATTTTGTTTATTCATCATTATTTGGGCATTTTGAAGAACAAAGTAGGATAATTTCAGCAGAAATAAATATATCACTTTCCTCAGCTTAATTAAGATATGACTGACAATAATTGTATTTACTGAAGGTATATAATGTGATGTTTTGATAAACATATGTAATGTGAAATGATTACCACAATCAAGATACCAGCATACTCCTCACAGCACATAGTCACCATTTTGTGTGTTTGTGGTGAGAACACTTGGGATCTTCTTCGTTACCAAATATCAAGTATACAGTACATTAGTATCAACCATAGTCCCCACGTTATAAATTATGTCTTCAGAACTTATTTATTCTGTGATTGAAAATCTGTACCCTTTAATCAGCATCTCATTTCCCCTATCCTTCACCATTCCCCCTCCCCCTGGTAACAACCATTCTATTCTCTATTAATATGAATTCAAATTTTTTATATTCCACATATAAGTGGGATCATGCCATACTATCTTTCTGTATAGGGCTAGAAATAAATATATCTTACTTGCTTATTATAATGCTGACTACTGTATCTATTAATTTATCTTTGAAATAAATTTGACTTCAGAAAATTAATGTTGGCTCAGAATCGTTTGATCTTTATAAAGACAAATACTTGGTATTTGGGACATGATTTTTCTAGTGCATTATGCAACTCAAACTGGAAAGAAACCAAACTATTATTCATGAACAGGTAGGGCATTCCAACTTGCAATCATGACCACAAAGAACATGCAAATCCCACAGTCTTGCCAATTTTCTTAATTTGACAATGAGACATGTACACTATAGTGATATTCAAGCACCACAGGGAAAATAGAGCAAATAAGTAACTTTGGTTGGCACACATTAACAACCAAAATAAAATGCCATGATTTCTTAAATAATATTCCTTAAACATTAAAAATAGATAACAGGCCTCAATAGAGTCACTTGTGCTAAGCTCACCTCACCAAACCCAGACTTAATATCTAACCTAACAGCAGTGTCAGCCTCTCCAAGGAGTGAAATCTTAACCAGTCAGTCTGACATTTCCTGGTAAACACTAGTGAAGTAATCTGCCTGACAGACCCTCCTGTTCTCCCAAAAGAAAGTAACCTTGCCTGAAACAATCCACTCTTTGCTAGTAATTTTCTTGTCCCACCTGCCTCTGCCTATGAAAGTCCATCATTTTGTAGGCCTCTCTGGAGTTCTTTTTATTTCCTAGGTGGGATGCTGCTCTATTCATGAATCATTGAATAAAGCCAATTAGATCTTTACAATTTACTCAGTTATTTTGCTTTTTAACAAAAGAAACCAAACAGTGAAGTAAGCCAGGATTCATAAGAGTTTGTAACTTGGTAAAGGAAGTGTGATATCTGTTTTTTATGTGACTGTGTTAAGTTCTGACCATGACAGCATCAAATTTTTTCAAGATACTTGCATACTTGGCATTATTAGAAAAAATCCTACATGATACAAATGTAATCGTGGTCAAAGGACATGGTGGTTGTGCAAAATTTCAAACAAATGTTGAGACACATTTGAAAGGATAAGACCAATGAAAGAATTCCCCAAATGAAAGCTATAGTAGACTAATAAAATACCTGCCTATAATCTGCAGCTATGCTTGCTTTTCATAGTAATAAAGACACAGTTGGTGCATTTATTAGGTCAGGGACGTGTACATGTTTTTGATAATGATATTATTGTTTAGAGACAACTAAGAAGTGATAGCGCTGTTTTGAGACCAGACCTACACAATTCCAGAAACATTAAGAATACCAATCAACATTCAAAACAGAACTAAACATAAGGATAATTTTAAGAGTCAGTTTGATCACAAAGAGCAATGGACCATCAGAAGAAGCACAGTAGACACAGCAACTTACTATAGTGGTTTTGCTTTCCCTGCAAATAAATATAACTTAATTTCTTTGAAAATGTCTACCCTTTAGCAAATATTTCCTGAATCTCTACCATATGTCAAGTAGTTAAGTTTCTTGGTAGAGACTTTAGTAAGCATGAAATAAGATGACATTATAACATTGTAAATTTTGAAGGTTTGGGTGTTCTTTTTCCAGACACAGACTATTTAAAAAATTCCCTAGATAACTTGGAAGCCACTTTATCTCCTCCTTCAAAATCGTAGAGATTGTGAACATACATCAGCTCAGACTTCTGATGATTCCTCTTATTCCTGGGGAGCATAATCTCTGCTTTACACCTTTGCCATCTCTACCAGAAATCCCAGAGAGGAATTCAGCTTTTAAGATATAGAATGAAGGAATTCCCTAGTGGTCCAGTGGCTAAGATAGCATACAGGCCACTACCAAGGGCTTAGCCTTGAATAAGCGCTCAGTCGATGATAGATGCTACCACCAACTACTACCATTATACTTTATTCTGAAGTCTCAGCATAATGGTATACAAAGTATAATGGTAGTAGTTTGTAACAGCATCCATCATTCATTGACCACTTACTCAAGGCCAAGCCCTATAGTAGTAGCATGTATATTATCTTATTAATCTTCAAAACAGCTGTGTAGAATAGGTATTATTAGCCTACTCTTCAGATTAAGTGTGCTAAAATAGCTACCCAAACTACTCATAAAGTCAAGATGTATTCAGACACAATGTGTGAGAGCTACTCTCCTATCTCTAGAAAATACAGTAAATTTTCAGAAGTTGCTGATGGGAAGTCTTGGAAAAACTGTGCCTAGTTGTGAGACATGGGAAAAGGGAGTGGTGCACCATTAAGTCAATCTCAGCTATTCATATATGGTGAGTCACTAGTCATTAAAGATGGTTGTCAGACAAATCATCTCCCAGCTGAGGCAATTATACCTGATCTGCTCATCTTGCTTTTCCCCTTTTTCTTCTTCCCCAACACTTGCTGAGCAATAAATTCATTTCCAGCTCTGAAGTTATTATTGAAACTTGATATAATTTTGATTTTGACCCTTAAATTTCCACAAATCATGGCTCACATCCTCCAGGGGAATTCAAGTAAACAGTTGCCTGAAATTGACCCCAGGATTCTTGCAATCTCACATCTTCTAGCCTGACAAATGACCCTCTATAGAAGGAAAGTGGGTCGTTTCTCTATTTGATGAAAGTGGAACTAGGGGAAAATGTAGGAAATTTGTAGTACGCATGGAATGCAAATCTATTCTAAAAAACATATTAAAAATATGTTTTAAGCATAATTCTAGTGAATTCTTTGATGAGAAATAAAAAATGTTCGTCTTAAGTTATTCAAAAATTGTCCTTGCTTACTAATAGACCCAGTCTACAGAACCTCAGCTTTAGCCCCAGCTCCAAGTCATGAAGTAGAACAAATTAGATATACAACAGATACCAATCCAGTTTGAAGAAAACAAGTGATTTTTTTCAGGCTCTGTATTCACTAGGCACTGCAATGTTCCTTTTCTATTATCAATCATGTTTTACAGAAATATGAAAACAGGATTCCTAAAAGATGTAAATACAACATTTATATCAAACCATCTCTCTTAAATACCTATTTGAATCCTCTTTTTAATTTCCCTTTCTCATCTCAAGGAACATTCACTAGCAAATTATGTATCACCCTTTTTTGCCAGAGAGTTTTATGCATGCTTAGATTAGTCACTTAGTCATAGCTTTTACAAAATTCTAGTGAAGAAAGTCTACTTATGTCTTTGTTATTGTCCGGTGATAATATCGTCTTCAGAAGTGTATCATCTTCAAATTCATCCTCTGAATTTTTGGAGCCCTCAGAAAGCACACACTTGTTGTGATAAGATCTGTGTCTCAAGACAGACTAATATGGAAATATATTGTGGGTACTAAACTGGAAACTTCATAAGATTCTTTCCAAAAGTCATGGTAAAGTGCTGTTCTTTACTGTCAGTAGAGGAGGATGAAAAGAACACTAGCCTAAGAGTCCGAGAGATGAGCCACGCCTGCAGTGTCAACATGGACAAATTATTTCACAGCTTTGGGATTTGGCTAGCTTAAATTATCTGGGGGGTTGGAATTGTCATTTTCAGCTCTGAAAATTTAAACAAATGTGATGGAAGATGGTCCTGTTATCAATTTGTCTTTTGTTTTAACTTTTAACCCCTTATTTATCAATTAATCGTTTTCCTAAACATTTTGAAGAGTCCTCATCACACTCCTACTCACCACACCTTCTACTCAAGGTCACCTTTTTTAGCTATCTAAACATTTATTTCTGAGCAATTTTGTTCAACATGTTCTGGCTTTGGGATCTTTGCTGTGTAATACTTGGTAAAATTTGGATTGTAGAGATGGGACATTCTGGTGGGCATTTTAAACCTTCCGTGGCCTGACCTTCTTTTTCAACACTCAGCCTTTCTCATTTGTATCTAAGGCTGCTGTGAGTTTGAAGAGAGAGGAATAGGACACCGAACTATTCTTTCTTCATGCTGGTTCAGCTGTAATAAACAGAATTAAACTTTGGATAATTTGGTGTCTAAGGACACATATTTCAGGTTTTCCCATTGCTTGTTCTCAGCCTTAAAGGAAGGGATGACCATAGTACACACTCACTGAACAAAGCTCGCCCCAAACCACCTTGGACATGTATGAAGTAGGAGACCAGATAGTTGAACTCAGTATCACAGGCAAGGCTCCTTCACAGACTGTCTCAAGAGATTAATCAGAGCACATGCATGTTTCATTCTACATATGAGTGTGTAAGTTCACAAATCTATACCAGAATATCTGGTAGTATCTGGATCACACTGTATAAAATGTCCAATGATAATTACGTAACAATTTGTTGCTATTGTTTTGCATTTTTTGAGGTTTCCCTCAATTTTATTCACCACTCTTTACCCAGAAACAAATGGATATACAATCTTGGTGTGGTAATCTTTCCAGAGTGGAAAATCCCCCAGAGAATATGACCAACTATAAATAATAACTTTTTCCTATGATGCTATTCATATTCATAGGTTAGTGTGTAAACTCATTTACATTTGTACTTTTCATATCAATTTTAAATTCTCCATCCCATAAGATGTACATGACTCTGTGTCCTTCCACCTCCCAATGGAAAAGAGTAGAGACTATCACTCCATGTTATAGTCAGAATGGGTTCGTCTAGATGTAGAGTGCTATGGTAGGGAGGGAGAGGGCTTTTTGTGCTCCAGCAGTTTCTTGGCCCTCAGAAGATGAGTCAACCATTTCAGACTGTTGGAGGGGAAGGGCCATCTACGGGAGGAAATCACTACCTAGTCATCCTCAGAGGGGCTCCACATGCGGTGCGCTCCCTCCATGAGAGCCTCTGGTCTCTCTTTCCTGCTGGAAAGAGTCCTTTTGTCTCACAAGGACACAGGGAGAAAAGGACTGTCTTCATATTCCAGAAACTTCTGCAACCGATGTCAAATAGAAGAAATGAAAAGGAATCTTGAAAAGTCTTTAGAGAAGATCAAAATGCACCGGCTCTTTTGAATCAGAGAAACAAGTGGAAGTTTCTATTTCCACAGAGCCTGCCTAAACGCTCCCCTCATAGAGAAGAGGAAGCAGCAGCCTTATGGGCTCCTAAAGGTGGCCAAACTCCAGCTTTAAGGAAAAGCTGACCTAGAGGGCCCCTTTTGGATGGCAGCTGAGATGTATTTTGCTTTGGGAAACTTTGCCAGGTCCCTGGGCTGGGCAACTCTGACCTCCTAAAGTCACAGGTTACACTTTGCCAAGGCATGTGTAGGTCTTTGGGGATCCCAGGGAGACTCATGAGTTCCATCCATCCGGACACTCTCAAAAGTCTAGGTCTAGCAGAGCTCCATTCATATGGCGAGGAGCTTGTGAGGTTCCTTTTTGTTTTGCAAGCCAGCAAACCAAATGAGTTGAGGACAACCACAGAGCAAAAAGAAGCCTCATGAGACTTAAACTCATGACCTCATTTCCATTAGCACTAATTCAGCCCAGTGCACAGGCAACACAGTGTTCCCAAACAGAGCTAACTCATGATTGTTTTTATATCACGTTCTTTGTTTTTGGAAGCGTAACCTGTGGAAATACTATATGAGTAAATGAAAGTCGCTCAGTCGTGTCCGACTCTTCGCGACCCCATGGATAGTCCATGGACTATACGAGGCCAGAATACTGGAGTGGGTAGCCTTTCCCTTCTTCAGGGGATCTTCCCAACCCAGGGATCAAACCCAGGTCTGCCACATTGCAGGTGAATTCTCTGCCAGGTGAGCCACAAGGGAAGTCCAAGAATACTGGCATGGGTAGCCTATCCCTTCTCCAGGGGAAATACTATATAGAGAGATGGTTTCTTGATTGGTCATAGAAGTAAAGATTCTTTTGTTATGCTTCTCTGGATTAAGAGAGAAAAAGGAGAGCAATGTTATAAAATAAGATGGTCCCAATGATGTGTTTAGGTCACCCCATGACAGGCAAATGAATAGGCAGTGGAGTAGGTTAAGTATAGACTATGTGTAATTTAAGGTTCGTTATTCCAAACTTTGGAAGTATTTTGTTTCCACTTTGGAAGAGAAAATAAAGTTCCTATTTCTTTGGACTTCCAGAGAAATATCCTGTTTAGAACACAGCTTGAGCAGCCATGGAAGTAGGAAATCCTTATAATTTGTATCGCCTGCTTGCTAGTCTTATTTTCTTCCTTTAATTTTTCTTCCTTGCCTGCTTGGAAAGGGTGTGAATGTGAGGCCCCAAATTGCCTGTCACTCCTAGAGGAAAGGGTTTGGATAGTCTCTAAGGTGTTAGAAACTCAATATGTTTAAAAGAATAGCTCATTCACCCTCTCAGGAATAGTTATGACAGAAAATTAATAAAATAGATGGAAAGGACCATGCTTTACACACAGGCAAGGGACAGCATTCCTGGTATTTGTCAAATTATGTCATGTGAAAGTACAGTATTTTAACAGTAAAAATCATGATATAAAACACACACACACACATATATATATAATTTCACTACTATAACGAAGTGTACATAAGCAAACAGGAAGACAAAGAGAAAAATGTCTTGCATGATGGAGCTGTAAGTTTTTCTTTTGAACTTCTTAAAAAAGATATAGGTGTATAATTATTTGTTCTTTGTACACACACACACACACACGATATCTGATAGAGCCTAAAACACCAAAGATCAAGGTATCCTGGCAGTAAGGGGAGGGGAAAACTTGGGACTTCTGGTGGCATTATGTTTCTTTCTCACTCATCTAACCTGCATTACAGCAACAGCTCCTTGTCCCTTATTGTGGCCCAGAGTATGGTAACCTTTGTTTGTAAGGGTTCCTGAACCGGGATGCCTGATACATTCTACCTAGCAGAAATACTGCTGCACAACACTTTTGACATCTGTACTCTTCTGTAATTTAATTAATCTCTTCTACTTATAAACACACAAATCCACAGAAAACCTGGGTGGAAATTGGGTGGTGGTGTTGGTAGTGGGGTGTTATTCTACTAATCTAACACAATCCTGAAAGGCCAAATCAGTAATTCAACAGCAGACTCAAAAAAAAAATAACTGTGACTTATAGGCATTCTCATCTCACACTGTTTCCTGTCAAAAAGAGTAATAGCTATTGGATACAATAAGAACCAAAATATTTTGATTCAAAGAATGGTGAAAATGGCTGGAAAACCTATTCACATTCAAGTAAATCTGTGGGTTGGAATAATACTAATCTAACCATATCCTTCTTTGTGCATAAGACCCAGAATAACAGCAAATGTTTTCAATGTGCTAAACATAGGCCAATTTAGTAATTTAGTCTTTCATATGTGGTGACTCGTATAAACCACACAACACCACCAAGTAGCCAGTACTATGATATTGGCATTAAATATGAGCAAACAGAAACAGGAAGGTTAACTTACTTGGCTAAGATCACACAACTGGGTGGTGGCTGGAACTCAGACCTAGGCTGTGCTTGTAAAATCATTCACTTTTTTTTCCTGAAGATGAATGGATCCCTTTTTCTGAAAAAAGAACGAATCTGTCATTTGTCTCTTGTCTATGAAAAAGAAATTTTCAGTGATTTAAACATAATAGCTGACATTTATCAAGTGCTCCCTCTGTGTCAGGGAATTTTTAAGCTCTTTGCTGAAATATCTCACTATTGGCTGCAATAATCCTTTGAGGTATTATTAGCTCCATTTTAAAGACAAGGAAACTGAGGATCAGAGAACGAGTAGCTTGTCTAAGCTACAAAAAGTAAGAGGAACATAGGATTCAGGTAGTTAGATTCCAGGGCTCATATCCTTTACCATTACTTTCCATATTCAGTGGGTTAGTCAACCACCCCCATTTACTGAACACTCAGCTCAGAGTGTAAAGAATCTGCCTGCAATATAGGAGACCCGGGTTCCATCCCTGGATTGGGAAGATCCCCTGGAGAAGGGGATGGCTACCCATTTCACAATTCTTGTCTGGAGAATTCCGTGGACAAAGGACCTAGATGGGCTACAGTCCATAGGCTCACAGAGTCAGACACAACTGAGCAACTAACACATGAAGTTTAGAGTTAAACTGAAGAATATCTCCCCCTTGAGATGTTATTACTGTCCCCTTGGGATGTAGAGTTTGTCTGATACCATGAAGTATGAAGTCCAGAGAGCACCATTAATTAGGACTATTTAAAGCCCATGGAGTTTGACTTTCAGATGATAGGTTCTTTCTCATGTATTCTGACTAGCTGCAGATTTAAGTCCTGCACTCTCTGCCAAAGCATTCTTGGACTTATTACTAATGTTTGAGTATGCCAAGACATGCCAAGCTTATATGAGTAACTATCCCTGTCGTGTAAATTGGTAGAGTTGTTACTATTTCTCTCAGTGATTATACTCTGGGCAGGAATATGACATCACGTTAACTAGGTAAGGTAAAATTTTACCTGTGAACTTTGTTCAACATGGTATTCTTGATATATTCTTTGTAGAAAGGGGAGAAGCTAACAATAGGAATGAATAAATTAAATACCAACATTTTAGAAAGAGAATAGACTGATAGCTGATTGTCAGGGACTTTACCACCAATAATCTGGATGACCTTACATTTCCTGTAATATGTAAAATCCAGAATTATGTATAATGGTGGGATTGGGTTTGATGATCTATAGAAAAGACTTCTATTTCTAATATTTAAGTGCTTTATAAATAAGAGGTATATTGTAAAGGAAGATTGGGGAGATTGAGAAGGATGGTGGTGATAGTTTGTGGATACAGACATACAATGAAAAGGCAATTAATAAAGTAAATGAAGTCATTAGAATAGATTATATTAGTAGTCCAAGGATGCCAAGCTGCTGAGTCCCTGCTACTAGCAGTTTATGTTTGATTGTGCACTAGCTAATCACAGTTAGCATGTCAATTCATCCTTAGCAGTTTTTGTCTATCAGGCCTGGACAGGGTAGGAGAAGTCTGTTTATGGGATCAAATCAAGATGGTTGTAATCAGTAATCAGTGTTACAGCCAAGAGTTGAGAGACTATGGGTCAAGTTGAAAAGGCAAGGCTAGCAGCTAAGGCAGAAGATATGAACTAAGAATCCAAGTTCAAATGGGTTAGTAAATATCAGATCCTGTGTAAGTATTTGGTCACTGTGCCAGGCTTCATTCCTTCTAGGCCCTACAGGTACATGACACCAAGCCAGTGAACAAGTCTGATCAAAAGCACCCACTGCTGAGAAATAGAAAAACATCTGATTAAAAACAAAGCAAAACAAAAACCTAAGTTCAAATCCTGGCTCCAATATAACTGTCACAATAGGAAGGTTAATTAATTTCTCTGAAAAGCAGTTTTTTTTTTTCCATCAGCAAAATGGAGGTAACCTTCCTCTAAGAGAGTTTAAGTATTAAATTAGATCTGTACATGAAATTGCCCCCAAACTAAAAGATACCATACACAGTGAAAATCCACTATGAATGCTACATTTCAACTGACTACTTAGACAATAACTCTTTCAGGAGATGGAGTCTCTTCCCTTTCTTATTTACATGATGCCTAGACACTTGAAAGTTAGCTAGAATTTTCAAAGTTCTATTAAAAATCCCTGTTATAGCAAAAGATCATTCATAAACACTCAAACAGTTGAAAGAGCTTAGGAAAAGAGTATGCTAAGGACTCAGTGTGGAATTAATAGGAAGATTTCAGCTGTGCAAAAAGATCTCAATATATACTGAGTTCTATACGACCAGATCTGAGCAGACTGTGTCCTCTGAAGACCAGGGCAATTGCTTTCCACCATAGTAATCAGTGTGGAGACTTGGGGAGGCAGGGGTGGTGGATCTCAAACAGCAGTAGCTGGCCACAGAGACAGAGAGGGGCAAAGGCCAAGAGCATTGGACCTGGAAACAAATGACCTACTGAGTGCTAGTGGTGACCATGCTGCTCATCTACTGTGACCTTGCAGACAAGTTTAGTGCCTATACCACGCTTGTGAAGTGAGGGCTGGGACCAGGTGACCTCTAACGTTTCTACCGGTTATAAGACTACGATTCTGCAAATTGACCGTGCCTGGTATTTGTCCATCAGATTTCACTATTCAAAGTACGTTTGTAACTGTTAATCACTAATCCTATTTGAGACAGACATGGCATATATTTTTATCTTTATTTTATGGGTAGAGAGGTAGACACTTGGAGGTTGTGGTAGCCATCAAGTTTCATTCTGGGGCCTGAGTCAGGATCTAGATTCACAAACACTTAGTTGATTTTTTAAAATTATGCCAGAGTTGGATATGTTTCCCTTTAAGGATTCTTGGCAATTATAAATTATTTTGAACTATCATGTGATATGGTGGCTGCTATGGAAACTGCATTAATACATGAAACATGCAAAGCTTGTCACCACATCAGATGTTGCTGCCCTTTGGCTATGTTAACTTACTCATCTGGCTTTTTTTTTGAAAAATAATTTTCTCTTATTTTTTCCCAAACGCATGCACATTATGCTTATAACCCAAGAAATCTCATTTTGAAGTGACTCATTCTTATGAAATGTATTCAATGATTTGGAACAAAAGATTCTGGTAGAAACACAACCTGGAAAAAATATTCTATTTAAAAATATATACATAGTATTCATTTTGTATTTCTGTGGCTCAACTAAAATGTTGAAGCTATGGAGGAAAAATTAATAAGCTGGCATAATGTTTATATTAAAATTGAAAAGGAAAGCCATGCATTAGTTTAAGTAAGATTTTTTTCAATTTAAATAATATATAAAGATATCTAGTATGTCTGCGTTCTGACCAGGCTATGCATTTTTAAACTTTGCATATATTTGTGAAATACTGGCATTTATAGCATCAATGAATCTTAAAAGAGCATTCATTGCTTTTATATCTGTACAGACTATTAAATATAAATACATATATTACATAGAGGCATATAATATTTATAATATCTATAAACAGTTACCACCAGCTATAGACTGAGTATTTCCTCAAATTCGTATATTAAAATCTAACCCCCAATGTAATGGTATATGAAGGTGGAGCCTTCATAAATGGGATTAGTGCTCTGTTAAGAGACCCCAGAGAGATCCCTTGCCCCTTCTAGCATATGAGGACAAGGAGAAAAGACTGTAGTGTGTGAACCAGGAAGCAAGACCTCGCCAGATACATAATCTGCTGGTACCTTGATCTTGAATGGCCCAGCCTTCCAAACTATGAGAAATAAATTTCGATTATTTATAAGCCACTCAGTCTACAGTATTGTTATAGCAGCCTGAAAAGACTAAGACACCACCTACATATGCTCCAAAGCTTGATACTCGTGTTTTGAATGCTAGAGCACTCTGTCTTAAGCGTGATTTAATTGTCTTGAAATTGTCTCAGTTCTACCCCACAAATTAGTGGAAATATAGATCCATAAATTATATGGACCAGAAGTATTTACTTTTTCCTGCATTCACTACTCTTTGGCAAACACTTGTATCCTCATTTTTTTGGCCCTCTTACTTGCTACCTTGTGATGCCAACTTTGGCTGAAGCGGTAAAGAGTCAGTACTATGTATTTCTTGGTGCCAATTTATAGACTATTATAGGAAATTGTCAAGCATTTACCTGGGGCCAAACTATGGTGGAGGTAATGAAATTAATGGCGACCTCCTTCAAAAGATCCCATGCATGCACTGCTACACTCAGTGCCCCCAACCCTGCAGCAGGCCACCACCAACCCACACCTCCACTGGAGACTCCTGGACACTCCCGGGCAAGTCTGGGTCAGTCTCTTGTGGGGTCACTGCTCCTTTCTCCTGAGTCCTGGTGCACATAAGTTTCTGTGTGTGCCCTCCAAGAGTCTATTTCCCAGTCCTGTTAAGTTCTGGCAGCTCTATGGTGGGGTTAATGGCGAACTCTTCCAAGAGGGCTTATGTCATACCCAAGTCTGCTGCACCCAGAGCCCCTGTCCCTGTGGCAGTCCACTGCTGACCGGTACCTCCACAGGAGATGCTCAAACACAGTTCTGTCTCAGTCTCTGTGGGGTCCCTGGGTCCTGGTGTACACACGGTTTGTTTGAGCCCTCTGAGCAACTCTGGAATGGGGTTTGATTCTAAACTCAAATTCACCCCTCTTATCTTCTTGTTGGGGCTTCTCCTTTGCCCTTGAGCAAGGGGTGTCTCCTTACAGCCTTCCAGGTAAATAACAGGGAGGAAACACAGCCCCATCCATCAACAGAAAATTGGATTAAAGATTTACTGCCTATGACCCCGCCCATCAGAACAAGACCCAGTTTTCCCCTCAGTCAATCTCGCCCATCAGGAAGCTTCCATAAGCCTCATATCCTTCTCCATCAGAGGACAAACAGATTGAAAACCACAGTCACAGAAAACTAAACAATCTGATCACATGAACCACAGCCTTGTCTAATTCAATGAATCTATGAGCCATGCTGTGCAGGGCCACCCAAGATGGATTGGTCACGGTGGAGAGTTCTGACAAAATGTGGTCCACTGGAGAAGAGAATGGCAAACCACTTCAGTATTCTTGAGAACCCCATGAACAGTATGAAAAGACAAAAAGATAGGACACTGAAAGATGAACTCCCCAGGTCTGTAGGTGCCCAATATGCTACTGGAGATCACTGGAGAAATAACTCCAGAAAGAATAAAAAGATGGAGCCAAAGCAAAAACACCACCCAGTTTGGATGTGACTGGTGTTAGAAGCAAAGTCCGATGCTGTAAAGAGCAATATTGCATAGGAACCTGGAATGTTAGGTCCATGAATCAAGGCAAATTGGAAGTGGTCAAACAGGAGATGGCAAGACTGAACGTCAACAGTTTAGGAATCAGCAAACTAAAATGGACTGGGATGGGTGAATTTAACTCAGATGACCATTATATCTACTACTGTGGGCAGGAGTCCCTTAGAAGAAATGGAGTAGCCATCATAGTCAACAAGAGTCTGAAATGCAGTACTTGGATGCAATCTCAAAAATGACAGAATGATCTCTGTTCATTTCCAAGGCAAACCATTCAATATCATGGTAATCCAAGTCTATGTCCCTACCAGTAAGGCTGAAGAAGCTGAAGTTGAATGGTTCTATGAAGGCCTACAAGACCTTCTAGAAGTAACACCCCAAGAAGATGTCCTTTTCATTACAGGGGACTGGAATGCAAAAGTGGGAAGTGAAGAAACACCTGGAGTAATAGACAAATTTGGCCTTGGAGTACAGAATGAAGCAGGGCAAAGGCTAATAGAGTTTTGCCAAGAGAACGCACTGGTCATAGCAAACACCCTCTTCCAACAATACAAGAGAAGACTCTACACGTGGACATCACCAGATGGTCAACACCGAAATCAGATTAATTATATTCTTTGCAGCCAAAGATGGAGACGCTCTATACAGTCAGCAAAAACAAGACGAGGAGCAGACTGTGGCTCAGATCATGAACTGCTTATTGCCAAATTCAGACCGAAATTGAAGAAAGTAGGGAAAACCATTTGACCATTCAGGTATGACCTAAATCAAATCCCTTACAATTATACAGTGGAAATGACAAATAGATTCAAGGGATTAGATCTGATAGACAGAGTGCCTGATGAACCATGGACAGAGGTTCATGACATTGTACAGGAAGCAGAGGTCAAGACCAACCCCAAGAACAATAAATGAAAAAAGGAAGATGGCTGTCTGAAGAGGCCTTACAAATAGCTGTGAAAAGAAGGGAAGTGAAAAGCAAAAGAGAAAAGGAAAGATATACCCATTTGAATGCTGAGGTCCAAAGAACAGCAAGGAGAGATAAGAAAGCCTTCCTCAGTGATCAGTGCAAAGAAATAGAGGGAAACAATAGAATGGGAAAGATTAGAGATCTCTTCAAGAAAATTAGAGATACAAAGGGACCATTTCATTCAAAGATGGGCTCGATAAAGGACAGAAATGTTATGGACCTAACAGAAGAAGATATTTAAGAAGAGGTGGCAAGAATACACAGAAGAACTGTACAAAAAAGATCTCCATGACCCAGATGATTACGATGGTGTGATCACTCACCTAGAGCCAGACATCCTGGAGTGTGAAGTCAAGTGGGCCTTAGGAAGCATCACTATGAACAAAGCTATTAGAGGTGATGGAATTCCAGCTGAGCTATTTCAAATCCTAAAAGATGATATTATGAAAGTGCTACACTCAATATGCAAGCAAATTTGGAAAACTCAGCAGTGGCCACAAGACTGGAAAAGGTCAGTTTTCATCCCAATCCCAAAGAAAGGAATGCCAAAGAATATTCAAACTACAGCCTGATTACACTCATCTCACACGCTAGTACAGTAATGCTCAAAATTCTCCAAGCCAGACTTCAATAGTACGTGAACTGTAAACTTCCAGATGTTCAAGCTGGTTTTAGAAAAGGCAGAGGAACCAGAAATCAAATTGCCAACATCTGCTGGATCATCAAAAGAGAGAGTTCCAGAAAAACATCTATTTTTGCTTTATTGACTATGCCTAAGCCTTTGACTGTGCGGATGACAACAAACTGTGGAAAATTCTTAAAGAGATGGGAATACCAGACCACCTGACTTGCCTCCTGAGAAATCTGTATGCAGGTCAAGAAGCAATAGTTAGAACCAGATGTGGAACAACAGACTGTTTTCAAATAGGGAAATGAGTACGTCAAGGTTGTATATTGTCACCCTGCTTATTTAACTTATATGCAGAGTACATCATGAGAAACATTGGGCTGGATGAAGCAGCAGCTGGAATCCAGATTGCCAGAAGAAATATCAATAAGCTCAGATACGCAGATGACACCACCCTTATGGCAGAAGGCAAAGAAGAACTAAAGAGGCTCTTGATGGAAGTGAAAGAGGAAGAGTGAAAATGTTGGCTTAAAGCTCAACATTCAGAAAACTAAGATCATGGCATCTGGTCCCAACACTTCATGGCAAATAGATGGGGAAACAGTGGAAACAGTGACAGACTTTATTTTTTTGAGCTCCAAAAATCACACAGATGGTGATTGCAGCCATGAAATTAAAAGACGCATGCTCCTTGGAAAAAAATTATGACCAACCTAGACAGCATATTGAAAAGCAGAGACATTACTTTGCCAACAAAGGTTTGTTGAGTCAAGGCTATGGTTTTTCCAGTAATCATATATGGATGTGAGTTGGACTATAAAGAAAGCTGAGTGCCAAAGAATTGATGCTTTTGAACTGTGATATTGGAGAAGACGCTTGAGAGTCCCTTGGACTGCAAGGAGATCCAACCAGTCCATCCTAAGGGAAATCAATTCTGAATATTCATTGAAAGGACTGATGTTGAAGCTGAAATTCCAATACTTTGGCCACCTGATGTGAAGAGTTGACTCACTGGAAAAGACCCTGATGCTGGGAAATATTGAAGGCGGGAGGAGAAGGGGACGACAGAGGATGAGATGGTTGGATGGCATCATGGACTCAATGGACGTGAGTTTGAGTAAACTCCAGGAGTTGGTGATGGACAGGAAGGCCTGGCGTCATACAGTCCGTGCAGTTGCAGAGTTGGACATGACTGAGGAACTGAACTGAACTGTGAATCTTTTATTTGTATTTCTGATTATAATGAGTTGGATTTTTATAGGTCTATTAATTATATGACAAAATAATTAGTCTTGAGTTGGCCATTTTGCTTACTGATTTATATTAATGATTTAGACATAAAAGGAATTTAACATTTTAATAGAATGGAAAATGTTAATATTTGATATATTAAAGGTTTAAATTATATGTAAGAGGCAAATCTATTTTACCTTCATACATATTATAATGATTTCATTCTTAGAAGGTTCTTATCTTCCACATCTGAAAAATCTGCATGTGTTTTGTAGTTTTAGATGTTACCTTTAAACTTTTCATCATTTCAATATATTTTAGATGTAATGCCAAGTGAGAATTGGCCTTGTTTTCTAAATAATTTTTCCAACACAATGTTAAACATAATACATCCTTTTCTTATGGATCTGTGATATTTTAAACCCTATATTGAGATTCTAGTATTTATCCTAGAGTTTCTCTATTATCTGTCCCTCAGTTCTTAAGCCACTACCACACTATATTACCTATTGCATCTTCAAAATAAAGTTTATAATCCGAGAGCATAATTCCTTCCTTAACATGATTCACAACTCTCACTTAATTTTTCAGATAAGCTCAATAAATCCTTATCCCCAATTAAATATTCCCAATGTTTTTCCTGTTTAACTTCTATTTATTTGTTCTGCCTTATTTTTAACATTTATCTCAAACTTGCAAAAAGTCATTATGTTTCCAGAAATAGTAAATACTGAACTCAGAATTTATAGAACTGTTTGTACAGAGCACCTTGGATGAATAAGAGTTAATATTGGGCAGAAGTTCAGAAAGACATTGCAAAAGTTGTTCTGAGTTCATGCAACTTGAAAAATGGACAGTTGAATAAAGAATTTTTTTTTAAAGCAAGGGTGGTAGCAATAAAGAATATCTTACACTGGGAAGACATGAAATGTTTAACTGGTAAGTTCAGATATATTACTCAATTTGAGTATCCTTAGCCCCAAGAGCAAGAAATTTCTTTACCTTGGGAAATTTGCTTGCAATCACACTAACATGGTATAGAAGATTTGCACTGAACAAAGTTACAAGCAAAACTCATATCTCTAGCAGTTATGGCATTGCATGCTTTCATAGGAATTACCTGACCAATGGAATTATGATTTGGGGTCTTTAATGGAGGAAAGAAATCAATATTTTTAAAAATGTCACATTTATGAGGCAGTGAAGTATCACAGATAAACTAAGATTTGAAACCAGATTCCCCTGTGTACTGGTGGTTTGATGATGGACAGTTCCTGAGCCAATCTGATTTTAGTTTCCTCATTCAAAAAATATTTTGTAAGGAATGTAAAAAAGATTAAAGGACATAATGAAATGGTTTACGAACTAAGAGCAGTTGAAACACAGTACTAATAAATGTTAATAATTATGCATTACAATTAATGAGAAATTTTTAAGCAAGTAGAAACTCCTAATACTAGGACATCAACAAATCACTGTTATGGGTTATAAAAACAGACAAAAAACAGCTCATAGACAAGAAAAGGTATATCTAAACAGAATTAGGACAGGGACAAATCTAAATGATCCTTTCTAAGGAATTTAATACATTCATAGAAAGATCAACATTGAAACATTTAGTCTTATAAAAGATAGGACTTCTTGTAAATGGTACTTGACTCTCTAGAACTTTGTTTGAATTAAGCTGTTTGAAACTGGAAATGTAACTGATAACATTTGTTTGAAACAGAAGCCAGCCCTAAAAATAACAGGAACAAAAAGGTGTATATATGAAAGATCACCAACTGTGTGTAAGGGAGACAAAGCATAGGGAAGTGGTCATTTTGGACATACACCCAAGAACATTAAGACAGAGGACAGTTCAGAAAACAAAGAAATTCATTTGCAAACAGAAATATCTTCAATCTAAAGAAATTTGTTTTCTGTATTGGGAAAGTGTAAGCTATATCATTAAATTTGTCCCCAAGATGTATCACAAGTTCCATAATATTTGCAGTGAAACAGGCATTATGGACTGTAGAAAAAAGAGATCCTAAGTTAATAACCAATCAGATAATTACAGGAGAGAAATGGAAAAATTGGAACTTATTTTAAAACTTATGGCCTGATTAAAAACCTGAAAAAACAAAACAAAAAACAGTGCTGTGACCGTTTGTCTCCAGTGATACAGAAGTAGTTGAAGTAATTTCTGAACAGATTAATAGCAAAAATCCACACAGAAGGTATAAAATGTACCATAGTTTTTTCAGATAAGTTATCAACACCCAGAAGGGAAATTTATAACTCTACTAAGAGAGTTAGAGAATTATCAAAGTAAGACAACATCCTGAAAAAGATAAGGGATGGAAAATATTATTGAGTCTATGTGCCTAAGTTCTAAATATACTCAAAGACAATAGCAATTTGTTGAAAAATTTTTGGACATGGGACTTCATTTTCTGTAGAACTGACAATTCTGTTCTTACATACAAATTATAATAGAAAAAAGCACTTAAGAAAAGATTGAAATTAAGAAAATGATGTTCCTTAAAATGTAAACAGTAAATTCTTAGTCAGGACATCTCATCAGGTGATATTTCAAGAATGTGTAAACTCCTTTGATGTCCACAGGAGTTACCAGGATTGACTGACCTTATGACATTGCCATTCAAATACATTTCATAGCAGAATGAGATACTGAGAAGCAGAAAATAAGTAAGAATAAGAAAAGGGGGCAGGGAGGGGGAGAAAGAGAAGTTAATGAATTCATTAATTATGATACTCATCAGATGACCAAAATACATTTCTCAGATATATTTGGTCTTCATTCATAGTTCTTGCCACACAGCTCCCAAAACCCTTGGGTTTTCTGCCATCACAATTGGGTTTATGTTAATGAAGGTGACTTTTGGATCCCACCCCAGGGTGGGCTGGTTGTCAGGAGAACCAACCATGTGAGTAGGGGATTGGAACTTTCAGTCCCATCACCTGATTTCCCAGGAGGGGAGAGGGAGGCTTGAGGTTCAATCAATGACCATTAGACAATGATTTAGTCAGTCATAACTATATATTGTTGGAGTATGAAATATCAATCCATTCTAGTATTCTTGTCTGGAAAATTCCATGGACAGAGGAGCCTGGCAGGCTACAAACCATGGGTTGCAAAGAGTTGGACATGACTGAGCATGCACATGCATGCAACTATGTAATGTAGCCTCCATAAAACCCAAAAGGACAGCTCTTTGGCCCTTTTCAGAGAGTTTCCACATTGGGGAGCCAGAACATTTCCACATGCCACTGTGCTGAGCCCCAACTTCCACAAGGACGTACGATTCTTTGTTTAGGACCTATGTATCTCTTTATCTGGTTGTTGATTTGTATAATATAATACCCTTTTAAAATAAATTGATTATTGTATGAGTAAACAGATTTTCTTAAGTTCCTGAGTGAGCCATTCTAGCAAATTAATTGAACCTGAGGAGAGGGTCGAGGAGACTACTGACCTAGAGCCGGTAGCCCAGAAGCACAGGTAAAAAACCTGGGCTTGCAACTGGCATCTGAAGTGAAGAGTGGTTTCCTGGGATTGGGGCATCTAGCTGTGGAGTCTGACTCCAAGTAGTGTCAGCACTGAGTTCTCCAACACCCTGCTGGCATCTGAGAATTGCTTGTTGGTGTGGAAGCCTCCAAACACACATGTTGGAATTGGATTCAGGAACCCTTTCACTCATTCATTTATTTTATCACTAATTTAGTAAATGTTTACCAAGTGCTTGCTTGTATTCCAGTCAGTGTTCTAGGTGCTGGTGATACAATAATTAATGAAGCTGTCATCCTCTCAAGTTTTATGGTAGCAATGAAGATGTGCGGGCATGTTCAATCGTGTCTGACTCTTTGCAATCCCATGGACTTTAGCCTCCTCTGTCCATAGTATTATCCAGGTGAGAATATTGCAGTGGATTGCTATTTCCTATTCTAGGGGACCTTCCTGACCTGGGGATCAAACCCATGTCTCTTGTGTCTCCTGCATTGGCAGGTGAATTCTTTATCACTCTGCTACCTGGGACTCCCACAAAGATGTGACAGCGCGTAAATTAATTTATAATATTAGATAGTAGTAAGTGCTATAAAAAGTATATAGTACCAACATCCACAATGTTAATGAAATCTCAGGAGGTATAGAGTAGGCCCAATGTAAATAACCTGGAAAAGTAGGCTGAATGTAAATAACCCAAATGAATGTTGCCCAGGAGAATCCCAAGGAAGTTAAAGAAATTAAGTCAGTATCTATGATAACTCACAGTGTGGCAAATTCTGCAGCACCCTGTCCAGGGCTGACTTACCCCTCTCCAAGCTGGTAGAAAAACAAAATTGCACCATCTCTCAGTGTTTCTCACTCAATGTTATATACCCTTGGAGCAGGTGCAATGAATGACTGATGAGAGAACACATAGGCCCAGCCCTTCACATCAAATAGAGACAACTCTGAAAGGCCATCACAACTCCAGATCTCCAAGTGAGATCAGCTGAGGCCTTGGCTGTGAACGCACGATTGGTCAGCTCCTGCCTCTTGTTGCCTCCACCCTTAATTCCTTACAGGTGTGTCTCCTGAAGGCCTTTTCTGGTAAACATTCTGCCTGAAATTTTCCATCTTGTAATGTATTTCCAGGGATCCAGTCTAACACAGATATACTGAAAGAAGTCAAGTGATTACCTAAGAAGCTTGGTGAAAATTAAGTACAGACTTTTTTTCTTCATGTGCTAATTGGCTATTTGTATATATTCTTTGGAGAAATATCAATTTAGATTTTCTGCCCATTTTAAAATTGGACTCTCTACATTTTTTTTTATTATTGAGTTGCAAGATTTCTTTATATATTTGGGGTAAAAACTCCTTTGGAGGTACATGATTGGCAGATATTTTTTCTCATTATGCAAGTTGTCTTTTCACTTTTTTAAAAATTGATTTTTAATTGGAGGGTTATTGCTTTTCAGTGTTGTATTGGTTTCTATCATAGAACAATGTGAATCAGCCATAAGTATACATATGTCCCCTTACCTATTAAATCTCAGTCCCACCCCATCCCACCCCTCTAGGATGTCACAGAAGACTAACTTGAGCTCCGGGTGTTATACAGCAGCTTCCTGTGATCTAGTTTACATATGGTAATATATATGTTTTGATGATACTCTCTCAACTCGTCCTACCCTCTCTTTCCCCCACTGTGTCCACAAGTCTGTTCTCTATGTCTGTGTCTCTATTCCTACCCTGCAAATAGATTCATCAGTACCATTTTTTCTAGATTCCATATATACACATTAATATACAGTATTTTTTTCTCTTTCTGAACTTACTTTACTTAGTATAACAGGCTCTAGGTTTATCCACTTCACTAGAACTGACTCAGATTTGTTCCTTTTAATGGTTGAGTAGTATTCCATTGTATATATGTACTACATCTTCATTATCCATTCATCTGTCGATGGACATCTAGGTTGCTTTGGTATGCCAGGTATCCTGGCTATTGTAAATAGTGCTGCAATGAACTTTGGAGTACGCATATCTCTTTCAATTATGGTTTTCTCAGGGTATATGCCTGGGAGTGGAATTGCTACATCATATGTTAGTTTTAATCTTAGCTTTTTAAGGAAGCTCCATACTGTTCTCCATAGTGGCTGTATCAATTTACATTCCCATCAACAGTGCAAGAGTGTTCCCTTTTCTCCACATCCTCGCCACCATTATTGTTTGTAGATTTTTTGATCATGGCCATTCTGACTGGTGTGAGATGATACCTCTTTGTTGTTTTGATTTGTATTTCTCTAATAATGACGATGTTGAGCAGTTTTTCGTGTTTATTGGCCATCTGTATGTGTTTGGAGAAATGTCTGTTTAGGTCTTCTGCCTGGTTTTTATTGAGTTGTTTCACTCTCTTTTTAAAAACATATATTTTTTACTTAAAAAATTTAAATTTTATGCAATTTTAAGGTTACTTTCCACTTACAATTATTTCTTAACTACAGTTTTATAAGAAAGGAAATAAGTACAAAATTTAGGGGTAAATTTTGATACTGAAGGAATATGAAACATGCAAATAACATTCACTGAAAACTTTAAACAAGAAACTTGAGCTCACATCTGTTTAAAAAAATACTTAAAATTTTTTTTTGTTTATGCTTGAAAGGGCTATATACAACTCCTTATCAAGACCTTTTAATGATGATCTTTTCAAATTACTGATAGTCACCATCAAGGAAAACCTTTGTCCATACAGATATACGAGATACCATTTAAATATATTTAAAAACTGTTTAAAAATTCAAAACTATTGAGATCATGTTTAAAGCTATTAAAGAGATTGTTTCCTTCATTAATACTTTAATGATAAAATTTTGTATAATAGGTGTAATAGATTTCAAATTCATTCAAACTTTTTCAAATCAATAATTTCAAAATAATGTGAATATTTCAATTATAGAATACAAATACATTGCTATGATTGTAACCCAGCTTCTAGCTTAGATGTCTCTAAAATTGCACTTGGATTGCAAGAGGAACATAATGTATGTAAAGACAGTTTAAGATCCTAGTCCTGACCTTGGCCTATATACCATGTGTGCCTGGAACATACAACATGAAGCAGCTCAGTAGACCGCACATCCACAGTGGCTGCCGATACAGATGTCCCAGTGGTAGAGGATTTGCTTTCTTATTACAGAGCAGTACCTACTGGATGTTTTATGTGTTCACTGTTCACAGGGACTTTGGGCACACTTTCTGGCTTGCTTGCTCTGCCCGGACCATTGTCTGAGAAACTCAGGGAGAAAGGACTTCAGTGATCTGTATTTCATGGCACACCCAGAACTCTTTTGTGGCAGCCCACAGTGTGCTGCATACAAATTGGGTAGCTCAGGGATATACTTCTAGAAGTATATTCTCAGATGACCAATAAAGGATCTCAGGGAAATATGCAGATCTTAAGCAGTTTAACTGGGATAAAGAAACTAAGACTTACAGCTTCAGCAATTCGTGACATTTACAAAGCCAACAGCAACAAAATTTGCAAGCTGGAAAACAGATGGACCTGTAGTAACTGGCTGAGCATACCTGAAAAAGAGGAATCCTAAGGAAGCAGTGTTCTGAGGCCTGAGAAGCCTCCTAATTTAAAGCAGAGAATCATCAAAAGAGTCAGGAGTAGGTAACACCACATGCCTCTGGAAATAAAAGTGAAGCAAGAGAAGCTAAAATGAAGAAAACTGAGGGAAATTGCGAAGTAGTTGGAACCCTAGTCCCTCTCCCCTGCTATCCCACTGGATAGAAGACAAAGGACTCATTTCCTGGAAAAGATAAGACTGAGGATCTTCGGAATGAGCATCAAGTGCAATGAATGAAAATGTTATCACATAGGCAGTAGGAGATGCAGTGACTAGATGCATCTGCAGGCTGGGTTAAAGTCTCCAGCTTTCTTTTTCTGCTGAACTCCCAGAATTCTTACAGCTAGAACTTTACCCACCAAGTAGGAGATGAAGAGAACATTCTGGAGAAGGTGACCAGCTCAAAAGAAAAGGAATAAAGACTCTAATACTTGTGATTCATCCACTTAGTCAAATGTTAAAGTTCAAAAATCCCACACACATGCTCAGTGTTTCCACTTAAAATTTTGGATCATCTCCTTCCTTCATCTGTGGGTTCTCAATTCTCCTAGTTTTCTCTGCTATCTGGTGACAACTTTCCAAATTAAAGTTCCTATTTCTTCATCTACTGTCATTACTTGGCAGTACTGAGAACAAAAATTGCCCTTTTTCCAGCCCTTTCTCCTGAAACCTGGAGGCTGAAGCTGGAGGACTTGATATAAGCTTCTAATAAATCACAACAGATCATATATGAACAACCCTCACACCTGCTGTTATGTGGGCAACTCAGAAAGTTTAGCAGAACAACCAATGCCATCACCAAAGACATTCAAACTGCAAACCAGGAGATCCACTGGCTGGCCACTGCTGTCTCTGAGTCCAGCATCTAGAAATCTCAACTGACTGTGCTCTGGACTCAGAAACTGGGTTTCCAATTATTAGTGTTTGCCCTTCTTCTATTTTTATAGAAAATGCCTTCGTTAAATGCTTGACTGGTAGTATCACCCAGCAAATATCTTCTGTTAACAAATTCCAGCAGATGCTTCAGTTGATCTTTAACGAATAAAATTTGACCAAATGAGAAATGGACTTAAGTTAGGAGAGACATTCTTCTTTCCATGAACAAGAGGAGAGACTGACAAGGATTGACTCCTTCACCAAACTTTAGCCTGGTTCTTCTGAGCCAGACAAAGCCCCATTCTTGGGCATGTTGCCCAACAGCCCAGTTTTACCCAGAACGCCCTGACCCTTGGTATCTGATCACCCTCGATAGTTGATGTCTGGTCACCCTTGGCTGCTGACTTCATTGAGAATCCTGTTAAATGGGTTTAACCAGAATCCCTTTTGCCTGTCCTATTTCCTCTTAGTAAGTTTCCACTCCCACTACCTTCCCTCCATCTTCTCTTTGGCTGAAAATTCCCACTTTCTCCTCTGTTCAGAATTGAGCCTAGTGCTGTACTGGGATTTCTTTTCTCCTATTGCAACAGTTCTGGAGTGAAATCTTTTTTTTAAATTATCACCTTAACTACTATCAGACTCTGGTTTTTCTTTGACAAAGGGAACCATCTGTCTACCAAAACTAAGGAAAGAGATTCCACTGGACTCCTTGGAAGAAATTATTTTATTGTTGAAAAGTTAAGCCTATGGGAAGCCTCTAGTTTCTGTTTCAGAAAATTTTTTTTACATTTTTCACTTTAAGAAAGATAATTGCTCTTACATATTCCATTGTCTTATATTTGGTTGATCACTGGTGTCAGCATCAAAAGAAATGTATTATATAACTTTTTATTTCTGAAATTATGTTGTAAAATTAATTCAACTACTGTATTCTATGAAGGAGAAAGAGAATGTAAAGAGATGATGAGTTCTTGTTGCTGTTGTTGTTTGTTTCTTTTCGTTGTTTGTTTTTTTTCTTCTCAGCAGCCAAAAATAATCTCTAAGCCAATAAAAGATTGTGTGATGCTAATGATATTGAGGGAGATCTTACTGAGAGTATTCTGTGATTAATTGTAACACAGAAACTAGTTTATGAATGGGTGGAAAGGGACATGTAATTACAAAGAAAATCACAGGCAGTTTGCCAGTATCCAAAGTCTGTGGAGAAAATGAGAGTGATCCCATGAAGGAAGTATGTAGAGACTCCTGAATTTCTGTGAAAGTTTGTAATGCCCCTGATATATGGGTTGGTGCCAGTGGAATTTGACTCAGCAGGAATCAAGACCAATATCCTAGGAAATGATGCTTCAGGAAGATGAAAGCACAAGGTAAAAGCTTAGGCAATTAGGTTCTCTCATCTACAAAGGAGGCTTGAGAATCATTCCTAAATTTTCTGAAAACAGGAAATCTACCTTTCAGGGAGAACAACCCCCATGCTGTTTTTACACTGAATAGCCTAGATCAGCAGCATTCACTTAGTAATGGAACCCTTTTCAGATTACTGTATTTTTTAAATCAACTCATATAAAAGAAAGCAGAGAAGAATTAGATTCTATTTCCCAAATTGTATAACTCTTCTCCCCAGACTTGGTACTGGGAAGTGCCATGACCCAACTCCCATTACGCCCATTCTTAAAATCTAGCAGAAACTAAGTTAGAAGTAAAGTATTCTTTAATACGATTGCTTTAGCATCTTCAAAGAATTTTAGATTGCTTAACACAGAGTAGGTCTTGCTTAACACAAGAAAAATCTTGTTTGTGATTGTGTAAATTGCTTGGACAAAGTGTTATTGTTGTTTTTAGAACAAAATATTCATCTAGTGAGGCATCTATAGGCTTCCCTCATAGCTCAGTTAGTAAAGAATCCGCCTGCAATGCGGGAGGCCTGGGTTTGATCCCTGGGTTGGGAAGATCCCCTGGTGAAGGGAAAGGCTACCCACTCCAGTATTCTGGCCTGGAAAATTCCAGGGACTATACAGTCCATGGGGTTGCAAAGAGTCAGACATGACTGAGTGACTTTCACTTTCACTTTTCCCTTTCATGCACTGGAGAAGAAAATGGCAACCCACTCCAGTATTCTTGCCTGGAGAATCCCAAGGACAGGGGAGCCTGGTGGGCTGCCGTCTATGGGGTAGCACAGAGTCAGACACGACTGAAGTGACTTAGCAGCAGCAGCAGCAGCAGCAGCAGCAGCAGCAGCAGCAGCAGCAGCATGTGCAACAGCTGGGAACGTCCTACATATACTGAAAACACAGCACCATCAGAGGAATTTTGTAGTTAATGTTGCTTATATCATATAAATAATATATAAATATATATAACAGACCATTCAAGTATCAGCTAAATCAAATCCCTTACAATTATACAGTGGAAATGACAAATAGATTCAAGGGATTAGATCTGATAGAGTGCCTGATGAACTACGGGCAGAGGTTTGTGACATTGTACAGGAGGCAGTGATCAAGACCATCCCCAAGAAAAATAAATGTAAAAAGGCAAAATGGCTGTCTGAGGAGGCCTTACAAATAGCTGAGAAAAGAAGAGAAGTGAAAGGGAAAGGAGAAAAGGAAAGATATACGCATTTGAATGCAGAGGTCCAAAGAAGAGCAAGGAGAGATAAGAAAGCCTTCCTCAGTTATCAGTGCAAAGACATAGAGGAAAACAACAGAATGGGAAAGACTAGAGATCTCTTTAAGAAAATTAGAGATACCAAGGGAATATCTCATGCAAAAATGGGCTCAATAAAGGACAGAAATGGTATGGACCTACCAGAAGCAGAAGATATTAAGAAGTGGCAAGAATACACAGAAGAACTGTACAAAAGCAATCTTAACGACCCAGACAACCATGATGGTGTCATTACCCACCTAGAGCCAGACATATTTAGGGTTTTGGCCAGACATTTTTAGGGTTTCCTTAGGTCTTCTTCCTGTGGTCAGCAAAACAATATACATGATTGGAACTTAAGATTTCAGTATACTCTGGCAATATCTTTTGGCTTCTTTGAGTTATCTTATAAAGAGATGTCTGTACTGTGTTCTGACCTTTTTCATTATCAATTCTGAAATAGAATAGGCCACAAAAGTGATGTTTTACACCATGATTAGTATCATCTGTGGTTTTTCCAGTAGTTGTGTATGGATGTGAGAGTTGGACCATAAAGAAAGCTGAGGACTGATGTTTTTGAATGTGGTGTTGGAGAAGACTCTTGAGAGTCCCTTGGACTGCAAGGAGATCCAACCAGTTAATGCTAAAGGAAATCAGTCCTGAATATTCATTGGAAGGACTGATGCTGAAGCTGAAACTCCAATGCATTGGCCACCTGATGCAAACTGACTCACTGAAAACTTTGAAAAGACCCTGAGGCTGGGAAAGATTGAAGGCAGGAAGAGAAGGGGACGACAGAGGATGATATGGTTGGATGGCATCACTGACTTGATGGACATGGGTTTGAGCAATCTCTGGGAAATTAGGGAAGCCTGGAGTGCTGCAGTTCAGGGGATCACAAAGAGTTGGACACGACTGAGCGACTGAACTGAATTGATAATGTATATGTGCATGTGTATGCAAAGTTGCTTCAATTGTGTCTGATTCTTTGTAACCCTATGGACTATAGCCAGCCAGGCTCCTCTGCCCATGGGATTTTCCAGGTAAGAATGCTGGAGTGGGTTGCCATTTCCTCCTCCAGAGGATCTTCCCAACCCAGGGATCAAACCTATGTCTCTTATATCTCCTGCATCGGCAGGTGGGTTTTTACCATTAGTGCCACCTGGGAGATATATAGATGAAAGAAAGTGAAAGTGAAGTCACTCAGTCGTGTCCGACTCTTTGTGACCCCATGGACTGTAGCCAACCAGGCTCCATCCATTGGATTTTCCAGGCAAGAATACTGGAGTGGGTTGCCATTTCCTTCTCCAGGGGATCTTCGTGACCCAGGGGTCAAACCCAGGTCTCCCGCACTGTAGGCAGACACTTAACCATCTGAGCCACCAGGGAAGTCTGGTGTATATATATATGTATATATATATATATATATATGGCCAATGCGAGGTATATATATATTATGGTGATTGCAGCCATGAAATTAAAAGACGCTTACTCCTTGGAAGGAAGATTATGACCAACCTAGATAGCATATTTAAAAGCACAGACATTACTTTACCAACAAAGGTCCGTCTAGTCAAGGCTATGGTTTTTCCAGTGGTCATGTATGGGTGAGAGAGTTGGGTGGTGAAGAAAGCTGAGCGCTGAAGAATTGATACTTTTGAACTGTGGTATTGGGGAAGACTCTTGAGAGTCCCTTGGACTGCAAGGAGATCCAACCAGTCCATCCTAAAGGAGATCAGTCCTGGGTATTCATTGGAAGGACTGATGTTGAAGCTGAAACTCCAATACTTTGGCCACCTCATGAGAAGAGTTGACTCATTGGGAAAGACCCTAATGCTGGGAAGGATTGGGGGCAGGAGGAGAAGGGGATGACAGAGGATGAGATGGTTGGATGGCATGACTGACTCGATGGACATGGGTTTGGGTAAACTCCGGGAGTTGGTGATGGACAGGGAGGCCTGGCATGCTGCGATTCATGGGGTTGCAAAGAGTTGGACACAACTGAGCAACTGAACTGAACTGAACGGATATATATATACCTTTAGAAAAAAGTAGAAAATAAACTAGAGGAAAAATCCCCTATTTTCAAAACACTCAGAAAAATAATTAATACCATTTTTTCATATGTATACATAACTTCATATGTATACATAACTACAAAAAATATATACATTTTTAATCGGATATGGGAACTAAATCTCCTTTCACTACCTACTAGTAACAATCCTCTACCATGAAGACTGTGCCATTCCCTGTTAATACATGTTTATCTTCATTCTCAATGATACATAGAATTTCAATATGTATATTTATTCGTTTTTACTCAATATCTGTTAATGGACATTTTTAGGGTTCTGCCTGATTTTTCACTAATAACTCAACAGTGGCCATTCTCCTGAAAATATACATATATATATACACACATATATGTATATACATATATTTGCAAACATGTACAATTATTTCTTTATAGTATTAGAAGTAGGATTTCTTGATTAAACAATGTGAAAATGTTTGACTTTTTGTTTATGTTGCTAAATGTCCCAGTAAAAAGTCTGTATGAATTTAAAATCAGAAGTATGCTGCGAGAATGGAAACAAGAAATTCTACCACTCTAGGGCAAGAAAAAGGTTGAAAAAATATCCATTCTTGAAATATTGTATATTTTGATGTGTACTGCTTTGAAAAAATTCGTTTTTACTCAAACTCAAAAAAGTTTGCAGTTATTTCATAGAATCTGTTCCCTACTCCTTTACATTTAGCATGACAAGCAGTTTGTGCAAATATCATTCACATTTAAGAAATACAAGGAGAATCACACGAACATTTTTCTAAAAATATTTCTTAGAAGAAGAAATAAAATTATGGAAGACAAATAACTAAGAAATTTAAGAAAATAAGGATACTTCAAATAAATATGGAAAGTAACTAAAGTCATAATGAGTTTTAAAATATCTAAAGCATTCAACTTAAGGAGTTAGGAAAAAACAATAAAGAAAAATTCCAATTGAATAGAGACAATGTATATTTTTGCTCATAATTTTAAACTCAAAGCCTAATAGAGCATATGTATTTTGTTGTTCAATGAATCTATAAATTAGACATTGTGATTGAGAATATATAAGTGGAGATTTAATAAAGATGAAAGATAAAATAAGGTTCTCTGGTGGCTCAGTCAGTAAAAAATCTTCCTGCATTGCAGGAGAGGCGGGTTCAATCCCTTGATCCCTAGGTCTGGAAGGAAACGGCAACCCACTCCAGTATTCTTGCCTGGAAAATACCATGGACAGAGGAGCCTGGTGGGCTACACAGTCCATGCAGTCACAAGAGTCAGACAGGACTTAGGGATTAAACCAACACCAAAAGATAAAATTAATGAGGTATAAAAAAAAAAGAACCAAAATCTGAAATATTCTTTTTTGTATTTGTATTTTTAAAAAAGCTGTTGGATGATTTTTTTGAGCAAATTTATTTATCGTTGCTTGTCCTTTTTTTCCCCCCTCCTGTTTTGTAGGAAAAAAGATCTTCCTATGAGATATGACCTTTGGTATAAAAAACAGAAAAGATCTGAAATTTTCCCTACTTGCATATTAACAAATTAGCCTGCCTTTGTTTTATGCATGGTACTTCAGTCGTTAAGCCACGTCCACTTCTTGGAGCCCATGGATATACCCTGCCAGGCTCCTTTACCCATAGGATTTCCCAGGCAAGAATACTGGAGTGGGTTGCCATTTCTTTTTCCAGGGGATCTTCCTGACCCAGGGATAGAATTCATGTTTCTTACATCTCCTGCATTGCAGGCAGATTCTTTACCTACTGAGCCACCAGGGAAGTCTGCCTCTGTCTTATAGGAGCTGGTAAAAGACATCAAACTCCTGGGTCAGAGATGAAGGGCTTTATTATTTAGAGCAACAGGAAAAGTCAAAGGATAAACATTTGCATTGGTTCTGCCAGACACAAATCCTGCAGGACAGTGAAAGGAGGGGTGGGTGATACCTGCATACACAGTGGAGTAGATTAAAGCAGAGTAACTCTGAATTTAGAGTAGTAATCCGATCTGGTCTTTGCCCTGAAGGCAGACAGGATCTCTGTCTTCAAAGGCTACTTGCCATATGGGTGCGTGCATGGTATGCGCGTGAGTGCTCAGTTGCTCAGTCCTGTCTGTCCATTTGGTACCCCACAGACTGCAGCCCGCCAGGATCCTCTGTCCATGGAATTTTCCAGGCAAGAATTCTGGAGTGGGTTGTCATTTGCTTCTCCAGAGGATCTTCCTGACCCAGTGATTAAACCTGCGTCTCCTGCATTGGCAGTAGATTCTTTACCACTGAACCACCTTGGAAGCCTTCTTGCCACATAAACATCCCTAAAAAGATAGTCTAGAATAAAGTCAGTCAGTGCCTTTATTTGCAAGATGTACAGAGATGCTGGAAACCCGTGGAGAATCATCTCCTGCCAGAAAGAGGGAAAGGAAGCACTGTTATTGAATGAGCAGCACCAAATAGGTTTGTTGGATTATAAAAGAACAGATGGAGATTTTTACCAATATTTTCTGTTGGATCACCCACTTTAATGATAAAGGCAGCTGAGGTTTCTTGCAATTCCTCACTTCACAATTTCTGAAATCTAGCAGTTCTTTGCTAACCTCCCCAACCTAGATTTTCAAATGTTTTGTGTCTAATTTCCTCTATTAAATGCCTCCTGTTTATAATACTTAGTGTGTTTCTGTTTTCCTGAGCAAACTCTATCTGATTCAATATATAAAAAATGAATCCAGGACACAGACTCTCACACGTGGGAATCTGGGATTAGTCATTGGAAGGTTATATGACTTTGTCATCAGCAGAAAACAGAAGAGTCCATAGAAATGATAAATAGGAAATAAAGTGCCTGCTAAAGACAAGTTTGTGGCATGATCAGAGAAGCAAAATCTTTTTATTATTACCCTTAAAAATATTTTTTAAAGTAACTTAGTAGATACAGACCTATAAATACAGAACCAGAAATAAGATTTGGTCTTGTAAATTGCAGATTTACAAGGCAAATGGAATTTTTAGCTTTGCTTTGCCTCCTGGAAAAGTTGGAGCACTGGTTAAGAATGAATAGAACTGGAATAAGAATTTTCCAGTGGATTCCAGTGAATCAGAGGAGCTTACACTGCTCACTTTCACTGATCCTTGGTTTCCATCAGAAGCAGTGTATCTTTCCCTATCCAGGGATGTTAGCCTCACTTTGCCTGATGATTCTGAACTGCCTCAATGAAGCATCCCCTTGTAAGGCAACACCATTCTCTTTAAGACCCACCCCCACTCTTCTCACTGCTTCCAGACATGTAATCGGAAGCTGAGCACAGGATGTGGGGGATGATTACAAATTCAAATCCAGGAGGAGCTGGCACCATACGCTGAAGCAAAAGCAATGTTTTCCAAATTTATATTCACAGAAAACAGGGCATAATGTTGGTAAAAATAATTCTAAGGGTTTTATAGCAGGACAAAACGAACCAATAACAACAATTAAACATACATGTATAAGGCTGGTTTATTGAAAAGGCACCCTTATCAGACATCCCAGAGTAACTGTGTTACCACAAGCATCTAGGAGAGGCTTCAATAGTTTACTCGGACTGTTGACTTAAATCTGAACATATCAATGACATAAATCAAATAAGTATGAGGTGCCAGGATTTCTTTAGTATCATGTTGACTGAAGTATCTGAAAGCTTGGAAATAAGACGATCAGAGAATATTAATTATGGGAAAGTTTCGCATCTATGGCCTTACTGTATCCCTGAGGAGAGTTTAGAGAATACTCCCTTCACCAAAGCTTTGATTGATGCGGCATCTTAGAAAGAATAGTGCTAGCTCTTCACTGCAGGCTGGGGAAGACTGTGAGAGATAGTGCCACTGAAATGTACTTCTCAGTTTTAAAGAGTGAATGGCAGAAGCCGGAGACAAGAAGGTATCTTGTCTCTCTGCAGCTGGTAAAGAGGGGAGCAAAGTAACGTGACTCTGATAGTCTAGGCTTCGATTGTTGAGCAACCGACTAAAATTTTTCTTGATTCTTGTAATGTCTACTTGATCTGGTTTCATTAAAAATGCAAGGTTGGTCTTCCCTGGTGGTCCAGTGGTTAAGAATCTGCCTGCCAATGCTGGGGACACAGGCTCGATCCCTGGTCCAGAAAGATTCCACATGCTGCAGAGCCACTGAAGCCTGTGCACCTCAACTGCTGAAGTCCACATGCCTAGAGCCCATGCTCAGCAACAAGAGAAGTCACCACAATGAGAAGCCTGGCCACCACAAGGAAGAGAAGCCCCTGCTCATGACAACTAGAGAAAGCCCACGAGCAGAAATGAAGAGGCAGCTCAGCTGAAAATAAGTACATAAATAAATAAAAAGTCAAGGTTTAGTAATCAGAGATCTGAAAGGAGTCACTACAATGGAATCATAACTCAATGACTCAATGGAATCATAACTGGATCATGCCCGATTTGATCCAGTTCACAGAAGCTTTTGAATAGAGGTGGCAATTTCCCTTATGGAAATTCCCCACAGAATTGCCACAAGTGTATACTATAAATGTTTGTTTCAGTCTTCCACAGCGTGACCTGAGGACATTTGCCAGAGTGATCATGCACTGAGTAAGGGGGATGGGTCAGGTTTATAAAATATTTCTGAACCTTGGTCCCAAACAACCGCCAATACACAAGGCTTCAAAATGTCTCAGTATGAGTTTGGTTTTACTGTGTTCAGAAAATAGAGTTTTAGCCAATGTCCTTCTGACACCCCATGATTATTTTTCCAGAATATTATTACTTTTATGAATGCATATTTAGGATAGACATAACTACTGGCAGAGTCCCCACATTGGCTTTCTGATGGCTTTCTATCAGAAGAGGACCACTATAGTAGGATGGGAAAATTTAGAAGCCAAGGAAGTGCTTCTCTTACCATAACAGAAAATGAAAACTCATGTCAAATCACGGGCAATTGCAAAACTTATTGCCATCACTAACAACTTGAAAGGTACAGGATACATTTTAAAAATCACATTCTCATTTAACTCACCTATTTTTTATGCAGAAGATATATAGATCTTTCAGAATATTAGTTGATTTTCATGAAATTAATCAGGTGGCGACTCTGATTTCAATTGCTCTCCCAGTTGGACTATATTAGAGTAAATAAACTCAGCACCTCGTATTTAGTACACAGCTATTGAGCAGTGTCTTGTCATCATCCTTCCTCAGGGCTGTATTGACTCTTTTGCTCTCTGTTGTCTCAGGGACTTTAGGGAAACATTACATAGGATATTACATTTGTCCACTACATTAGTGATATTAGGCCAATTGCCTTGTTAAGACATATGTGTCCTAGAGGGTGCAGAAAATTCTCATGGAAATTCAGGGATCTTGGTTGATTTTCTAGGGGGTCTAATGGGCATATCAAGATATCTCATCTAGAACTTTTACTGTGCTTTCTATTACCACCATAAGAAGAGTGATAGTTCTTGGGAGGAGCTTTGGTTCTAGAGACAACATATATCACATTTCAGGATGTTCTAATCCACTTAACAAGAAACACCTAAAGCTGCCAATTTTTAATAGAGCCCCCAAGAAAAGAAAGTGCTCTTGTTGTTCTGGGTTGAAGAGCAACTGCTTTGCCATTTGGAATTTATGAACCAGAAAATTCCATGAGTGCGCATGATGTCTGTGGAAGACAGGTTTGCTCCACATCACATCAGGCAAGCACTGATGGGTATGTGATAGCATGTATCCCTGGTGGTGGTGGTGGTTTAGTTGCTAAGTTGTGTCCAGCTTCTGCAACCACATGGACTATAGCCTGCCCAGCTCCTCTCTCCACAACATTTCCCAGGCAAGGATATTGGAGAGGGTAGCCATTCCCTTCTCCAGCAGGTCTTCCTGACTTAGGGGTTGAATCTGTGTCTCCTGTATTGCAGGCAGATTCTTACTGGTGAGCAACCAGGGAAGCCCAATATATATTCCTAAGAGTTTTAAAAAGTACTATCCTTCACAGTTAACTGTTCTACTTTTTTTTTTTTTAATATTTTTAAACTTTTTACTTTGTATTGGACTGTAACTGATTAACAAGTTGTGATAATTTAAGGTGAACAGTGCAGAGACTCAGCCATACATATAATGCACCCATTCTCCCCAAAACTTCCCTCCCATCCAGGCTGCCACATGACACTGAGCAGAGTTCCATGCACTATACAGAAGATCTGTTCTCCTTTTAAGAAATCATCGCTGGCTTGCTTTTCAGCCCTGGGAGTGATAGAATGACTCACTATTGGATATGAGTTGATCATGCTACCTAAGTTTCCCATCACAAATTGAGTGTTATCTGATCTCAGTCATAAAGATGAGCATGCTCATCATCACTCTTGTCATCAAATGGCAATGATATGCAAGAAGCCATGTTCTAACAAGTCATAGAAACAAGTTTCATAGGCAGCTCAGGCTCCCAGAACAAGCCTGTTCTCCTGCTTCATTATCAGTTATCCTTTGACTGTAACATGTGAATTCATGGGCAATGTTTCCCTATGACCATTCACTGAAACACGTAAAATTTTGTTGAGAGAGAGTTCTGGATGATAGGCTGCCATCAGTTCGAGGTGAACTGCAACTTTATTGCAGCCCAGTTGAAGAGTGTCATAGAAAGATGGTATGAGGTAAAAGAGGAAAAAAAGCCCTCTCGGTGGACAGAACTTTAAGACATGCATTGTATTGTTAACTTTAGTTTGAAAAAAACAAGGGCTAAAGCTACAGATGGATATCAGTTCCGAACAAAGACTACTGGATAAGCTGGATAATCACAGACTTGAAGGGAATAAGATGGGGGACTTGGTGGAATGAGACCTAGGTAGAGAGAATGTGAGTACTCATGGGAGCAAGCCAGAGATGGCCTTTGATAATATTTGGATACAACTCTTGCTGTGGAGATCAGTTTCTCTCTTAGTCATTCCAGTGTTTTGTTATTGGAGTCAGGAAAAAGATCACCGTAATGAGGATGGAATCTAAACAACACAAGATTTTTTTCCCCACAAAATTCATATGACAAGTACGACACCTGAACAGATCACCAATCAACAGCACAAACCAAATCTCATCCCCCAATATAGCATCATTTCCTAGTGAGACTAGTGAACCACTCAGTGGCAGAAGGACTATATTGGACTCTTGCCATCCTAGAAGGAAAGAAATTTTTTTCTTTAAAAAATATACTGACTTTGGGTATGAATTGTAGTGCCTCCCCCACAAAGCCTCTGCAGCATCACCACCTGTGCATTTATTGAACACCTTATTCAATAAGGTGTTATATTGGGATCCCACATAATATGGCTTTTGACCAAAGAATTCATCTTACAGCAAAAACAGTGACTCATATTCATGAGACTTACTGGGCTTCCCCTCATAGCTCAGTTGGTAAAGAATCCACCTGCAATGCAGGAGATCCCAGTTCGATTCCTGAGTCAGGAAGATTCCCTGGAGAAGTGATAGGCTACCCACTCCAGTATTCTTGGGCTTCCCTTGTGGCTCAGCTGTTAAAGAATCCACCTGCAATGCAGGAGACCTGGGTTTGATCCCTGGGTTTGGAAGATCCCCTGGCGAAGGGAAATGTTACCCATTCCAGAATTCTGGCCTGGAGAATTCCAGGGACTATACAGTCCATGGGGTTGCAAAGAGTCAGACACAACTGAGCGACTTTTTCATTCTTCATTTATTACTGGTCTTACTATATCATCCAGAAGCTACTGTTCTGACAGAATGGTACAATGATCCATTGAAGAAACAGTCCAAGTATACGAATAAAAACTTCCAAGTTGGGACTTCCTTGGTGGCCTGGTGGTTAAAAATTGCCTTGCAATGCAGGGGCCTGCGGTTCCATCCATGGTCTAGGAGCTAAGATCCCACATGCCTGGTGGCAACAGAGCCCAAGTGCCACAACTTCTCAGCCTGCACAATGCAAGGAAGATACCACCAGATGCAAGGAAATTCCCGCTTGACGCAAGGAAGATCCTGAGGGACCTACATGTCTGGACTGCCACTCTCCATCCCACCCTCCCCCGTTCTTCCTGCCTCTCCTTTCCTTCCTTTTCCTTTGCATCTTCCTGTCCCCACTTGAACAATTAGTATATTTACCCACTGCTCTGTATCCAGATTTTTTTTTTTTGCCACAGCCCTGTGGCATGCAGAATCTTGGTCCCAAAACTAGGAATCAAACCTGTGCCCCCTGCAGTGGGAGCATGGAGTCCTAACCAATGGACCATCAGGTAAGTCTCTAGCTTTTTCTTGAATGAGCGATCTTAAGGCTCACTTTCTGCACCATTGCTTCCTTTTAAAATGTGTGAATAATGAACAAATCCCCATGGTTCAAAAGCAGAATGTAGAGTGGGGGATGCAGGCAAGGATCTTCCAGCCCACCTGGAGGTGTTCATGGAATGTGTTCTTAATTTCTCCTCATCTTTACAGAAGGGAGCACATCATTTATGTGTTCTGTGCTGCAAGAAAGGTCCCGTGTGCCACAACTAAGACTCAGTGCAGCCAAATAAATAGATTAAATATTAAAAAGACAAAAAAACTTGCAAGTCTGAGGTGTCATCTGACAAGATGCAGTATATATTCTGATAACAGTTGATGGCAGTAGCAGCTCAGATGTAATTGTTTCTGAAATAGCCAGGACATGGACTTAAAGATGTGGGAATGACGTAGACCTTTTCCCTGTTACCTCAGTGATCCATTCATTAAGAATTTTGTTTCCCATTACTACAACTTTGACCTTGTCTGGATCCATCAGTTTAGTTCTCACAAAAATGGTTCTATCCAAGTGGAAGCTGAGAAGCAGTTTGAGTTCACAACACTGACCTAAAGGGCACGGCAGGAGCTTAATGTCCAAATGATTGATTCTGATTGTCAAGGGGTGATGAGATTGCTGTTGTATATTCTGAGGCTTTCCCTTTATTACTGCTATTGCTGTTTCTGCTGCTGTAACTACTAGCAATAATTCAGAAGTCATATTTAGGTCACCCAAGCAGGTAAAGAACAAAACCAGCTTAGAAATGCCAGCTGAGATACAAGGAACAAGAACAAGATAGCGCAAGAAAGAAGCTACAAAACTCAACTGTAGCCTCATGACTTGTTGCTGTGTGTATTCTAGTCTTTGCTCTGTTTACATATATGTGTGTGCTAAGCTGCTTCAGTCGTGTCCAACTCTTTGTGACTCCATGGACTGTAGCCCGCTAGGCTTCTCTGTTCATGGGGATTCTCTAGGCAAGAATATTGGAGTGGGTTGCCATGCCCTCCTCCAGGGGATCTTCCCAACCCAGGGATCAAACCCACGTCTCTATGTCTCCTGCATTGGCAAGCAGGTTCTTCACCACTAGTGCCACCTGGGAAGCCCGTTTACATATACAGATGAAGGCAAATGAAGTTAAAATTAAATATATATTATTTAGCACTCACAAATCTAAATAAGTATAAAAGAGCCTTAATTGTGTGAAATGGTGCTTTTTTAAGTTTGTAGCACTTGTACTTCTTAAGTTATTAAAACTCAAAACTTCACTAAGATTTTGAGGATAATCTGTGTGTGTGTGTGTGTGTGTGTACACACACGTGCCATGTATTTATATATATTAACCAAATCATGTTTTCCCTCTTAGCCTACTCTACTATTTTTAAAATAGTGTGTGTTGTTGCTGGTTGTTAGCCTTATAATTTAGTTATAAGGTATCAAACAGAGATCATGCAGCAGATATATGTATTTTTCCTAATTTTCTTACGTCAACATTTTCATCTACAGAATAATTTTTTCCTTTTTCATTTTCTCTTCCCTTACCAAGGGAAAATGAAGTTGTAGATATATTTCTTAAAACTGCCACTGGAAGTCATTTCGTTATTTCTCAAGATCTACAGGAACAAATACAAACAGTGGCTACAAGCGAAGAAACATTCTTCTCTTCACTTGAGGGACTTGTAATCTGTCTTCCTGTTGCATCCTACGTTCTTTCCCTAAATGTTTTGCCAGGGTGTTACAGAGCCCCAGAACCTTGGTATCTTGCCAAGAATAAATTGTGAAGTAATTACTAACCCCTTACCTACTAAGATGTTGTTGTTCATCTTAATGTGACAAAACATGCATCCCTGGCCAAAAAATATACTTCTTAGATGATAGGGGCTCTGTAAATAATTCTTAGAAGGCTCAAGTGTAATTACAGCCTCCCTTTGGCCAAAGGGGTGTGAATCCTGTATTGAGCAGTATTGAGAAGTATTCTTTAAAAATTTTTAATTGTATCAGGAAGAAAAGAGCTACCCCCTCACCTTTTTTTCAATAGTTGAGTCACTGCTTTTCTGAGTCACTGTTAAAATCCTGTAGAAGATTTAATCTGCTATGGATTACTGTGAAGTCACAGGGCTAGACATGCCAGCTCAGTATTTGGTGAAAGATTTTTCAAGGAAAGTCACTGCATAGATATGGAGGAGAAAAAAGCTTTTGAAAGGCATCAGACAGTGCAAACAACAGCTGCCACTGCAAACCAGAAAGCACGCAGTATCTTGGTGTGATAGTCTGTTCCTCAGTCTTCCCAGGGCTGGAGTGTGCACACAAACAGTGCAGATAAGACCAGAAAGAGGGGCATTTACACCCTAACAATGTTTGCATTCATGCACATGAGTGAACCAAAAGGAGGCAGGGAAACACATTCAAAATGCTGCCCTGTGACTAATAAGTTAGTCTTATCATCAAAGTCATACACTGCATGAGCTGCCCTCCTTTAGGCTGGTCTCTGAGGCACCAAACAGCTCAGCTGTCATCACTAGATCACAGCATCTTAAAGAAAGGGGGTTCTGTGGCTCTCCAGTGCCTACAACCCTGGAGGACAAAAGAGTCAGACCTGTCGGACGACACTGTTGATTTGAGCTCTCCTCTGAGGCAGGGATGCAGGGTGTTTGGGTTTAATCAGGGGACAATTGTGAAGAGGGGAGAAGACAAGTGGGGAAGGATAGAGCCACTCCCTGCTCCAGAGAAGAAACAGCTGGGTGCCTATTCTTTATAACCACCTGCTTGATTTCAGCAAGTGGCATCAGGAATCGTTTCTTAATTCTATTGTCATTTATCTACTACTGACTTTGGAACATTGATAGTGTGGTTTTTTGTTGTTGCTGTTTTAATATTTGTTGATTGATTTGACTGCATTGGGTCTTAGTTGCAGCAGCACATGGGATCTTGGGATCTTCGTTGCAGCCCTTGGGCTTAGTTCCCGCTGAGCCCGTAGGATCCTACTTTCCCAACCAGGGATCAAACCTGCAACCCTCACCATTGCAAGGTGGATTCTTAACCACTGGACCACCAGGGGAGTCCCTAGGTTTTTGTTTTTTTTTTTAATTATGGTTTACTACTTGATTTTTTTCTAATCTAATGTTGAACACAATCTATAATTTTGCACTTAAAATATAAACTCTTATTAAGAGAATGCTGACAGGATGTCACAAGTACCTATGGCTCTATGTGTCATACATCAAAAAATATAAGGCTCTGGAACCTTTATATTAATTGTATAATGTGTAGAATTTCATTATTACATTACTTGCATTTCAGAGGACATACTATTAGGATATGGTAAATCATACTGAAATAATCTGATGTAAGGTTCCAAACAGAATGTATTTCAGTGTGTCAGGTTCTTTTTGGACTCAAAGTATATTTTATTTCCTCTTTCACCTTTATTTTCTACTTAGTGAAGAATTATCAGCAGGAGATATCTTTGGTAATTATCATGCCATGAAAACCTTTCCAAATTATGTCTTCAGTCTCTTCAAAGGGCAAAGAACTTTTACATACAAATTATTATGAAAACAGAGTTGTCTTAGCTTTAAGACAACTGATTAATGTGAAAAGTTAATCATTACAAGAGCAACGATGATTTGGAATACCTTACTAAGAGCTTCTGCTGAGAAGCAGGGGAGAATTTCGTCTTTCCGAATTAGCACAACGAGGAATAGGGACATGGAGAATTCAGAAAACAGACACCATTAACACTTTGCAATCTGACGTTTCCTAGATGTATTTCCACTTCTCTAATCTTGGTAATTAACCTCCTGTTACTCAGTGTCATAGGGTGGTCATCTCACTGTCACCTCATTTGCATGGATGTGGCAGCACGGTGGAATTGGGGCGATGATGAGACATTTTCAACAGATATGAGTAGTGAAAAGGGCACTTTTAAAAAATTAACAGACTTTGTTTTGGTATATTTGTTACAACTGGTGAGTCAATATTGTTACATTATTATTCACTATAGTCTATGGTATACATTAGGGTTCACCGGTATTGCTATACATGGAATTTGACAAGTGTATAATGAAATGTATCCACTATTATAGTATCATATAGAATAATGGCTTCCCTGTTATATTGTGTTTTTATTTAATATTTCAAAAACAATTTACTGAACAACTGTTTGGTTAAAAGCTTTCACTCTGTGGCCAATGTTCTCCAACTGCCTCTTCATATCATTCACTTCTCTTCATCCTGCTCACACCTCTACAGAGGGCATCACTGGGACTCCCTTCTGAATTTGGCTTGGGTTTGGTCAAGGGAAGTTGCCAGCAGATGGATGATCAGAGAAAGGGAGAAGAGAGAGGTTGGGGTGTTTATTCCCTGCTTCCCCCTGTCAAGTTATGGCGTGGCAATGGCTGTGTTCGTCCAACCACAGCTCAACTGGAGTCTCTCTTCCCCAGACAGAACTCTCACGGGGTTCTCACCTCAACCTCGACCCCTGTTCCCCCAAGGCTAGAGGGAATAACTCCTTCCTGTTTTAGTTAGTTCCTGGATGCTTTACCATCCCTTGTTAGTTTCTTTCTGCTACACACACCTTTGTAAATAGACCGTTTATTAACTTTTCTTCAATTTCACCTTGATTGTACCTCTGTCTCCTGCAAGAAGCACACATGTCTTCCCCATTGATGTTTTTAATTCATTAATTTGGGGCTGCATTGGGTCTCTGTTGCTGTATGAGGACTTTGTCTAGTTGTGGCAAGGGAGGGCTATTCTCTAGTTGCTGTTCACAGGCTTCTCATTGCAGTGGTTTCTCTTGTTGCAGAGCACAGGCTTTAGACTGAAGGTTCAGCAGGTGAGGCACATGGGGCTTAGTTGCTCCATGACATGTGGGATCTTAGTTCCCCAACCAGGGATAGAACCCATGTCCCTTGTTTTGGCAGGTGGATTCTTAACCACTGGACCACCAGGAAAGTCCTCCCATTGATGTACTGCCACATTCTTAGGAATTCTAGCTTATAGCCCTGTCTTCATTTTATATCATGTTTAAAAGACTGAGGCCTGAGTAGGACTCCCCTGATGGTCCATTGCAGGGGACATGGGTTCCACCTCTGGTTGGGAAATTAGGATCCCACATGCCATGGACCAACTAAGCCCTCATGCTACAACTGGAGAGTTCATGTACCACAACAAAAGATCCTGCATAAGGCAATAAAGATCCTGCATGCTGTGCAGCTGAGACTTGATGCAGTCAAATAAATAAATAAATACTAAAACAAAAACAGAAACTGACGCCTGGGAAACTCAAAGCACTGCCTAAGGACACAGACTATGTTGAACCAGAGCTCACATTTAGTGGTCCTGACTCTTTCTACAGCAGTCTCCCTATACGTGGGAAGATCTGGAAAACATGCTTTGCTGTTGTTCAATATATTCATTATTATCCAAACAGAAAAATCGATACAAGAAGTAAATCTACCTGTTTTGGAAATACTGAGCTTATAAGTGAACTGAATCACTTAAAACGTGATGTGAATATTGTTTGGGACCTTTCATGTTAACTGTCGTTTTCTAGGGTATTTGGATGCCAAGAGGAATAGAACAAGTAATAGCATGCATTTATGTATGTATGAAAGAGCATATTTTATACACAAAACAACACAAAACAACCTGACTTTAAGGCTTCATTCCAGAACTCATTCCAGATAAGCTATATTATGTCTATAAGCAACATTTAGTAGATGTCCACATAGTTTGCATTGAAAGAAAACATATTTAATTTCTATGGATGTTTTGCTAAATGTCAAAAACTCTCATGTAATTTAGGATTAGCATGTGTTATTTTGAAAGAATCCAGCAGATTAATAAGATAATGACCAAATGAGGCCTTGGATTTCAACAAAGCACTTGACAGTGCCATGCATAGGATTCTGTGGCCAAGGTGGAGAAAAACAGTTTGGGTGAGAACAAATGAAGGGTCTGATTAATGTGGCAGTGGGGTATGAAGGATGAACTCAGAAGATGGATTATTGTTAGGAAAAACAGTTAGCTGAAACCCTACTGCCGTGATTTTCAACCTTGGCTATATGGTGGAATTGCCTTGCTGCTGCTGCTGCTGCTAAGTCTCTTCAGTTGTGTCCGACTCTGTGTGACCCCATAGAGGGCAGCCCACCAGTATCCACCATTCCTAGGATTCTCCAGGCAAGAACACTGGAGTGGGTCGCCATTTCCTCCTCCAATGTATGAAAGTGAAAAGTGAAGGTGAAGTCGCTCAGTCGTGTCCGACTCTTTGCCACCCCATGGACTGCAGGCAGCTTACCAGGCTCCTCCGTCCATGGGATTTTCCAGGCAAAAGTACTGAAGTGGGTTGCCATTGCTTTGGGTGGCTTTAAAAAATACTGAAACATGACTTAATTGATAAAGGATGTGGCCTTGGCATTAGAATCTTTGAAACATTCTTGGTCATTCAAGAAATCAAAGATAGATCCTGGTATTAGTGACATATACCTTGTGTCCTGAAGAAGTGTGTGTGTGTGTGTGTGTGTGTGCGCGTGCACGCGTGTACACAATGCATTCTAGACATGAGCGACTGCATAAGAAAATACATTTACATTAGACACTATAATGCATGCAGCTCCCACAAGCTGAATGTTACTTTTTTTGCAGGTAGGTATGTGGTAGTAAGTAGCTGATAATGAGACTTTAAAGCAAATTTTCTGTTTGGGTGCTTGGATTTTATACTGAGGCCAATAGGCAGTTGCTGCAATTTTATGTGATATGCATTCTAAAGGGACCGCAGTCCTGTGGTTCAAACAATGGTTTGGAAGTAAACCTGATGTCATGCAAGGAGGCTACTTGTGGGAGTATTTCAGTTCAGATGCATTGATGGCCTGGACTAAGACAGTGGTAACAAAGATGGAGAGAACGAAGTGGATTCATAGATATTTCAAAAGATTTGGTGACTAACACACATGCATGTGAAAAAATGGAAGGAGTTAAGAATGGCAAGCATTTTGCTCCAAATATCAAGCTTCTCTTTCTATTTAGCATTTCCTGTGAAGAAAATCTGGGAGGTTCTTCATCTCAGAGCATCTTTAGCCAAAAATCAGAGAACTCTGGCTATTGCAGTTGAGCTGCTCTCTTGGTGCTTAAATTCTGTTTGTTGGAGTTACCTTTGTTACAAATAACTCTTATGCATCATTTTGAAGTGAGTGGAGAATTTTCATTTGCAAAAAAAAAAAAAGAAATTATCACAGGTACACAAATGACTATGTATTTAAAATCTAACTCAATTAATTACTTGAGTAAAAGTAATTGGATGTGCTTTGTCAAATTTTAAAATACAATTAATGTGTGTGTTTCATTTTGCTTTCAAAATGTCAGTTTTAGCTCTCTTTAAGAAATACAGTGGTGTGAAAACACAACACTTCAAATCTCCACTAAGAATTACTTTGTAGAAATGGCAAGTTTAAGAGCAGAATGGTTGACAAGATGCTGGAAATCCTAAAGGAACAATTTCCAAATATATCATGAGAGTGAGAAATGAATCACAGAGACGGGTGTAGTTATAGTTTTTAACTGCAATTCAATTCCATCAGTATATTTTTTTCTGTGCATTCTGAAAGAAAACATAATATATATTTATGGCTAGAAAATGAAAACAGTACATTTCATTCTCCTTGTTCAGTATGTAGCAAAGGTGGCGTGGGTACCTCCTGCCTCACTGAATCATCAGTTCAGCTGGGCTGCATCATTCATTATAACAGGTATTTATAGCAATGAGACTAGTTTCTATATAAATATATCATCTATATAAAATGTAGGTTATAGCCTATAGTCTCCAGATTATCTGTGTTTTCAGATACCATTTTACATTTGATTTCAATTCAACTGGATGAATATGGCATTTGGCAATTGTAGGAAAGCATATTAAACTCATTTCCCATTTTGGGTCCTTTCAGTTATATCATTTATCACTTATGATGCAAAAATATGTGGTTTTCCATGAACATATCATGGAAGGTAAGAGTCAAAATTATTGACTCTTAAAAAAAATTATTTATTTGACTGTGCCAGGTCTTAGTTTGGGTATATGGAAATCTAGCTCCCTGACCAAGGATTGAACCCAGGGCTCCTGTATTGGGAGTGTGGAGTCTTAGCCACTGACCACCAGGGAAATCCCACTGTTGACTCTTAGATGAGTTTAATCTGGTTATGCTCTCACTTGTTTTGGAAAAGTGTGTTACTATAGCTCCATTGTGTATGTGTGTGTGTGTGTGTGCATGTATGCACATATAATGTGAAACTTGTTAAAAAAATTTCCATCAAAACTTCAAAGAGAATTCTTAGATCGTAAAAATATATCAAGCAACTAGAGCTATTTTAATGTGGATAGCACACAAAAGTTCTCTCTCCTGAAATCCACTGTATTCCTATTAATACAAACTAGATCCGAGGGTACATTGTTGAAACATGAACTAAGTAGGTGCTTCTGCACACCACTGTATTGATCAATGGTCAATGGTCACTGCTTGTGGTGGGAAATATAAATAAATACAATTTCTGAGTAGGTTATATTATACAAACTCAGTGTATTTATTGTTCGTTCAGAGTGTGGCAGTGTGGCCCATATATTTTTGTTTCTGCCTGCAAAAAAGTGCTATGTATTGGACTCAGTGGGAGAAAACAATGGTGTGATGATTTGAGAGAATAGCGTTGAGACACTCATGTTACTATATGTAAAATAAATGACTAGTGTGAGTTCAATGCATGAAGTAGGGACCCAAAGCTGGTGTTCTGGGACAAGCTAGTAGGATAGGGTGGGAAGGGAGGTGGGAGAAGGGCTCAGGATGGAGGGGGCACATGTATCCCTATGGCCAATTCATGTTAATAATGGCAAAAACCATCACAATTTTGTAAAGTAATTATCCTCCAATTAAAATAAATGTATTAATTTTAAAAAGTGCCACCTGAGTTAACTCAAACTATAAAATCTTCATCTATATAAAATTTAAATCTAAGTACTTTGAGCTGTGACTTTGTATTATGACACTAAGACACTACAGAAGTGAACTATGGAATAAATGTTGAGAAAACAGAGCAACATAAAGTGGCTAATGTAGACATTAATAGCTTGTTGACAGTAGAGCCTGATTAACCAAATCATGTGTAGCATATGTTTAGTATACAAAAATCTCTGAATGAATTTCTTACAGTGAAAGGAATACGAGACTCTCTGCAAAAACTTTAGCAAGTATGCGTGCTAAGTTGCTTCATTCTTACTTTTTGTGACCCTATGCAACTCCTGAAAAGCTTCTCTTGCCATGGGATTCTCCAGGAAAGAATACTGGAGTGAGTTGCCTTGCCTTCCTCTAGGGCATCTTGATCCTGACCCAAGAATCAAACCTGCATCTCTTATGATTGCTTGAATGCTGAAGACTATGCCTGACCAGCTATGTCTGCCTGAGTATGCCTAACTGATATGCAGAGTACATCATGCAAAATGCTTGGCTGGATGAACCACAAGCTGGAATCAAGACTGCCGGGAGAAATATCAATATTTCTCAGATACGCAGCTGACACCACCCTTATGTCAGAAAGTGAGGAGGAACTAAAGAGCCTCTTGATGAAATTGAAAGAGGAAAGTGAAAAAGCTGGCTTAAGAAAAGCCAACATTCAAAACACTCAACATTCAAAAAACTAAGATCATGGCATCCAGTCCTATTACTTCATGCAAATAGATGCGAAAAACAATGGAAACAGTGAAAGACGTTATTTTCTTGAACTCCAAAATCACTGCAGATGGTGACTGCCATGAAATTAAAAGATGCACGCTCCTTGGAAGAAAAGCTATGATCAAACTAGACAGCATTTTAAGAAGCAGAGACATTACTTTGCTGACAAAGGTCTGTATAATCAAAGCTATGGTTTTTCCAGTAGTCATGCATGGATGTGAGAGTCAGACTATAAAGAAAGCTGAGCACCCAAGAATTGATGCTTTTGAACTGTGCTGTTGGAGAAGGCTCTCGTGAGTCCCTTGGACTGCAAGGAGATCAAACCAATCAATCCTAAAGGAAATCAGTCCTGAATAGTCATTGGAAGGACTGCTGCTGAAGCTGGAGCTCCAGTACTCTGGCCACCTGATGTGAAGAAATGCTGCTGCTGCTAAGTCGCTTCAGTTGTGTCCGACTCTGTGCTACCCCAAAGACGGCAGCCCACCAGACTCCTTCGTCCCTGGGATTCTCCAGGCAAGAATATTGGAGTGGGTTGCCATTTCCTTCTCCAGTGCATGAAAGTGAAAAGTGAAAGTGAAGTTGCTCAGTCGTGTCTGACTCTTTGCGACTCCACGGGCTGTAGCCTACCAGGCTCCTCCGTCCATGGGGTTTCCCAGGCAAGAGTATTGGAGTGGGGTGCCGTTGCCTTCTCCAGATGTGAAGAAATGACTCACTAGAAAAGATTCTGAGTCTGGGAAAGATTGAAGGCAGGAGGAGAAGAGGACGACAGAGGACGAGATGGTTGGATGGCATCACCGAGTCGATGGACGTGAGTTTGAGTAAGCTCTGGGAGTTGGTGATGGACAAGGAATCCTGGTGTGTTGCAGTCCATGGGGTCACAAAGAGTCGGACATGACTGAGTGACAGAACTGACTGTACTGACTAGCCATTTGGATGTCAATAAATGAAATGAAGCACAAATATGATGAAGAGGAAAAGAGGGTACCAAAAGGAGGAGAAAAGCAGAAATTGCAGGCATCCTTTTGACACTAAAGGAATAATGAGGTGGGCATTCCTGGATTGCACTAATGATGAAAGTATTGACACAAACACGTTGTGTTTAATGACTCAGGAGATTTCCTTGTTATGGAGATGGAAGCAGCCTTATTTTGCTATGTGCATAACATGTGCATTTCCATCATCAACAATAAATTGTTCTTGAGCCCTTGTTATAGTCTAGGCACCTTAACGTGTCCTGGAATACAGCAGTGTGTGTGTGCAAATAGACTTGCTTCACCGTTTTCTCAAAGGTCCCTGAAGTTAGTCTCCTGGAGAGTGATATTTTGGAAATATCATGATGCCTTTTTTTTTTAATCTATTGAATTTCATTCTTCCTTTCTCTTCCCTTCTAAAGTATATACTTTTCTAAAAAATAAAAGCAAATAAATAACTAAATAAATGGAGAAGATAGTTTTATTTTCTGCTTTTGTTTTATAATTTTCTCTCACAGAACAGACTTAAGGTTTAAGCGTTCTCTGTTTCCTAGTTTCTACTAACTGGGGGCTTTTACATTGTATGATATGTTCTGAGAAGTAATTCAACTATTTGGGCAGGAATTTGAGGGATGCATATAAATCAGAGAAAAACTTTGGTTTTTAGAGTCAGGAAGATCAGATTTTGTTTCTCAGGTTTGTGACATTAGCTGTCTGGTTATGGGCAAGTTATAAACCACTGGAGACTTATTTTTTCTTTTATAAAATAATATTTTATAGAATTAAAATGGCCTATAATTGGTCATTATTATAGTCTATCTCCATTATTAATTATTATTATAAAAAATCTCCTTTGTCACAGTGAAAATATGACTAGAAAAATTCAAAATAAGCAAAATTTGTGCGAGTAAATATAACAATCCTTAATTGTTATGTTTAATATTCCTAACATGCTCTCAGACAGTATAAACACAAAAGCGCTATTGATATTAAGGTGCTGCTGCTGCTACTGCTGCTAAATCGCTTCAGTCGTGTCTGACTCTGCGACCCCATAGACGGCAGCCCACCAGGCTCTCCCATCGCTTGGATTCTCCAGGCAAGAACACTGGAGTGGGTTGCCATTTCCTTCTCCAATGCATGAAAGTGAAAAGTGAAAGTGAAGTCGCTCAGTCATGTCTGATTCTTAGCGACCCCATGGACTGCAGCCTACCAGGCTCCTCTGTCCATGGGATTTTCCAGGCAAGAGTACTGGAGTGGGGTGGATATTAAGGTGCAGAGTCTGTCTTTTCCCACTTTGGAAATAAATAGGTAGTTAACTGCATGAGTGCCAAGTCGCTTCAGTCGTGTCTGACTCTTTGTGACCCCGTGGACTGTAGTCCACTAGGCTCCTCTGTCCATGGAATTCTCCATGCAAGAATACTGGAGTGGGTGTCCTGCCCTCCTCCACGGGATCTTCTCGACCCAGGGATCAAACCTGTGCCTCCTGAGGCTCCTGTAATGCAGGTGGATTCTTTACCGCTGAGCCACTGGGGAAGCCCCAGGTAGTTAACTACTCAGGCAAAATAATTGAGGATAGAATCCTTGAAAATATATGTTAGATAGAATTAAGTAATTAAAAGTTGACTACATAGAATCTTTCATGCTAATTTACCCTTTGCATCTCAAGTAGTATTCCTTAAACTGGAGGGCTTCTTAGCATATACAAGAAAACTATTAGAAGAGAATTTTACTCACAAGAAGTAATTTGGGAGGTTATGCTCATGACATTGATGTTTTATCATATATATTCTTCTGCTGAAGCAATTAGTGGAATGTTCATAAAAATGTTCTTAATTTTTTTTAAGTTAAAGATTATTTCAATTATATATTATCATTGATGCAGTTTGAAAGTAGAGCTTTCATATGAAAGTTTGAAAATAATAACACAAATAAACCAATAATTCCATTAGTAGACAGATAATTTCTTTGATTTCAGGCACTTTCCCCCTTTAAATATTTGAGATTACTTACTTTATAATGTTGTTATAGGTGAGTGACAAGAAGATACTTGTCATTTATTTGCTTCAGTTTTTTTGGGGGGTGGCAAAAGGTACAATTTTGTATGCAGTATGACATGCATTATTTGGTTTTAAGTGTGACAGATATCATATATGAATTTTTAAAATAATTTATTAAATTGTAATATTTTAGACTTAGAATTTATGTATCAGTAAATTAAATTATTTTCCTTTATTAATGAGCAACTTGGGGAGCGAAAGACTGATTTTCCCAAAGACCAAAAGCTGATCTCGTTTATTTTAAATCTGAGCGAAGAGTAGTTTTTTGGTTCTTAATATAGTCACGAGCTCCAAAAATACATACATTTATGTCATCGGTGCAACATCATACCCTCTGCTTACTCATGGATCTATTTTTAGGAATCCATTTATGGTTATTATTTCTCTATTTGGGATGATGATGATGATGGTACAAATGAGAAGGCAGCAAAGGCTGACAATATGAGAACCCAGCTTCACTGATTTCAATAAATGGTTAAATAACCACCCAAAAGATTCAATGACACTATCTTCATACATGTGTCAACTGAACCCACTGTTCTCCCCAATTCTTTCAACCTGGCCACCAACACTGTTACCTCTCAAAGTGTGATCCGCACTGACATGACCTAGGAGCTTATTAATAGGCAGAATCTCAGGACTATTCCAGGCCTAGTGACCCCGAATCTGCACTCTAACATATCTCCTGGTCGCTGGCACACACATGAAAGTTGCTCTGCTGCTGCTGCTGCTGCTGCTGCTAAGTCGCTTCAGTTGTGTCCGACTCTGTGCGACCCCATAGACAGCAGCCCACCGGGCTCCGCCGTCCCTGGGATTCTCCAGGCAAGAAGACTGGAGTGGGTTGCCATTTCCTTCTCCAGTGCATGAAAGGGAAAAGTGAAAGAGAAGTCGCTCAGTCGTGTCGAAAGTTGCTCTAGAGCATCGTTAATGAGCCTCATGTACCTCTCTGATGAGAACCTGTACTCATCAATGGGGAATCTCTGAGTACAGACTTCAGGTTGCAAATTTTTTGATGCTGTTTGTTTTGAGGTGGACACAGACCAACATTTTCAGACTCTTTCTGTGGCACTTCTAAAATGTTTATAATTGCCCCAAAGTTAAGAATGTTATAATTTCACACCAGAATTTGATGGTAACTGTGTTAATGACCATTTTGTGGCTATATAGTATACTCTACACTTAGAAAGAAGACCAGGCACTGAGTGGAAGGGGTTTGGCACTGCATAGCTGTTAAAACTTCCAGCACATGCTACCAGCTAAATTATAACGGTGAATTAAAGGGTGCCCTTTATAAATAATCACAAAAGGCCTCTGCAGCTGATTACAGTGTGGGTGTAATTTGGAGAAAGGTTTGCTGTAGGCATGAAATTATAGCACTGTTACTGGAATAAAGCCAAGACCCTAGCCATTTCCAGTGGTGGATCACCACCTGTAGTATACACACTTCAGAACTGAGTCAGAGGAAAGGGTGAAGAGTCATGAATCATCAGGTCTTCATCTCAAACACTTAAATCTGGCTATTTCTTTTCAAATGCACCTTGTTTGAGCCTGACCCTTGCTTGTGGGCTGAAGTCCTAGAGATAAAGGCATTCTGCCAAAGGAACACTTCATCTAGCACAGGTTTTGTTCAGAGTCAGTCCTGGAATTTTGTCTGCATCTCTGTGGTCTTGGGCATCCTCATACATGAGGACAGAAGGATCTCTTTTTCTTAGATGCTGATTTCATTTTGCAGCTAAGTATTTCTAGTACTAAAAGTTGAGCAATTACTCAAGTTCTTCTTTTTGACTCAGAAAGAGCTGGGAGATGTATCTTCATATGTGCTGTGTGGTAACTCACTTCAGTCATGTCCCGACTCTGCGACCCTTTGGACTATAGCCCACCAGGCTCCTCTGTCCATGGGATTCTTCCAAGCAAGAATACTGGAGTGGGTTTCCATTTCCTCCTCCAGGGGATCTTCCTGACTCAGAGATCAAATGCATATATATGGAATTTGAAAGATGGTAACGATAACCCTATATGCGAGACAGAATAAGAGACACAGATGCATGGAACAATTTTATGGACTCTGAGGGAGAAGGTGAGGGTGGGACGTTCTGGGAGAATAGCATTGAAACATGTATATTATCATATGTGAAACAGAACACCATTCCATGTTCGATGCATGTGACAAGGGCTCAGGGCCGGGGCAATGGGATGATCCAGAAGGATGGGATGGGGAGGGAGGTGGGTGGGGGGTCCAGGAAGGGGAACACATGTAAACTCATGGCTGATTCACGTCAATGTATGGCAAAAACTACTACAATATTGTAAAGTAATTAGCCCCCAACTAAAATAAATAAATTTATAAAAATTAAAAAAAAAAAAAAAATCCACATCTCTTATGTCTCCTATATTGGCTGGTGGGTTCTTGACCTCTAGCGCCACCTTCATATCAGTTCAGTTCAGTCGCTCAGCTGTGTCTGACTCTTGGCGACCCCATGGGCTGCAGCATGCCAGGCCTCCCTGTCCATCACCAACTCCCAGAGTTTAGTCAAACTTATGTCCATTGAGCCGGTGATGCCATCCAACCATCTCATCGTCTGTCGTCCCCTTCTACTCCTGCCTTCAATCTTTCTCAGCATCAGGGTCTTTTCAAATGAGTCATTTCTTCACATCAGGTGGCCAAAGTATTGGAGTTTCAGCTTCAACATCACTCCTTCCAATGAACATTCAGGACTAATTTCCTTTAGGACGGACTGGTTTGATCTCCTTGCCATCCAAGGGACTCTCAAGAGTCTTATCCAACACCACAGTTCAAAAGCATCAATTATTCGGTGCTCAGCTTTCTTTATAGTCCAACTCTCACATCCATATATGACTACTGGAAAAACCATAGCCTTGACTAGACGGACCTTTGTTGGCAGAGTAATGTCTCTGCTTTTTAATATGCTGTCTAGGTTGGTCATAATTTTTCTTCCAAGGAGTAAGCATCTTTTAATTTCATGACTGCAGTCACCATCTGCAGTGATTTTGGAGCCTCCCAAAATAAAATCTCTCACTGTTTCCACTGTTTCCCCATCTATTTGTCATGAAGTGATGGGACCAGATGCCATGATCTTTGTTTTCTGAATGTTGAGCTTTAAGCCAACTTTTTCACTCTTCCCCTTTCACTTTCATCAAGAGGCTCTTTAGTTCTTCTTTAGTTTCGGCCATAAGGGTGGTGTCATCTGCATATCTGCTGGTTATTGATATTTCTCCCAGCAATCTTGATTCCAGTTCGTGCTTCATCCAGCCCAGCATTTCTCACACCTCCATACAGTTGCTGTTATTTACTGACACATTGCTTGTAGCTGAGGTCTACTGGGGCTTGAGGACAGTCACTCAAGGAGCAGTTTCCCCTTGCTAAGACTTGCTTTCCTATTAAATAACTCTTGTTATCTACTGTCTGAATTAGACCAGGATTTTTAAAAGTATATCTTTGTGTGTGTGGTGTGCATTGTGTATGTGAGAGAGGATTTTGTGTGTGTCTTCTACAGCAATAGCAATAGCTACATTTATAGTGAGCTTTGTGTCCAAGGCACTGCTTTTAACACTTTATATATATGATCTGATTTAATCCTTTCTGTAACCATGATTTAGACGCTGATTATTTGTTTTACAGATGAAGAAACTGAGGAACAGAACTATGTTCCTTGATTAAGGCCATAAAGCTACAACGGTTTGAACCCAGGCAATAGAGGTGCTAAGATAAACTGCGAGAGTGAATTAGTTGACGTGGCATCTGACTTGTTGGAGGGATGAGAGGACACACTTGGCAGAAAACTGGAGAGCAGGGGCCTCTAATTAGCGCCCGGGAAGGGGAGGCTCTCCGGCTTTCACAATGACCTAACGGTGATTTGGCAGTGAAGCAAAGAGGGACATGGAGCCTGTCCTGGCTTCTCTGGTTGGTGAGCAGAAAAGCAGGGGGAGCATGGGGACAGGCAAAATAAGGAGCAAGTCACCAATTACCCATTCTGAGAAGCAGATGTCAATCTTAGGCAGACTCAGGGTCTGAAGCAGACACTGGCAGAGAGTTCTGCCATCGGTCTGCTTTCTGCGACCAGCAAAGAACCAGGATGACCCTAACGCAGTTAGCCAGGCTGCCAGAAGTTAAATAGAAAGAAGTAGGCTGAAGGAAGGAGATCTGAGAAATTCTGTTTAAGATGTCTATGCCCTGATGGAAGAGGAGGGATTTGTGGGCAGAACAGTGTGTGACCCGGTCAGCTGTAAAGTCTTGGGGGCTGGAGAGAACATAACTCAGCCAGTCCCACTCCCTCTACTTTGTGCAAAATATTCCCAACAGTGTTCATTAGATTATATAATCTTGATTATTGAGGAAGACAGAATTTCTTTAATTCGCGATTTATTGTAGAAAGAGTTCTTCATTAAAAGTAATTTGGTATACTTTTAGAGATGGGAGTCACTACCAAAAGCAAATATGCTACTGTAAGAGAAAACATTTTTAATTAATACTGAAATAGTGAGGATTCTGCTAGCATTGAAAATAATTAATATTAAAGTAAAATGTTATTGCCTGCCATTTCCTTTTCTCTTTAGATCATTAGCATAGGATTAACAAATTTTAAATGGGATTTTCAAACTCATAGCAAGCAGCTGTCTTCTATTACAAAAGACAATACACTCATACATATGTATTATGCACTTAATTAAAACTGTTGGATTTTTATTTTAAAAAGTTCTGATGATGTCCTGCATTTTTATAATGATTTAGATCTCTGAACAGCCACCAGTTTGCATATTTTAAGTGAGAAAAGAGGATTTGGGTGGAATAGGCATTCCAAAGTTCATATAATTGAAGGGCAAGGCCTAATATTAGCTGTTCCACAGGCCTAAGATTTTGCTATTAGGCAGTCATTCATTTTACTTAAAAGGAAGTATTTTTTCCTCTGAATAATCTTTTACTATAAAAGTTTATGTATTTATTACAGCGATTTCAGAAAAATAGAAAAAAGGAAATAAGAATTATCTATAAGCCTGTTTCTTTGAGATAAACATTATTAATTCTATTGTATGTTTTGTTTCTATTATTTTATTATATACAGTCTATATCTATAGAATTTGATTTGAAAGTGAAAGTCACTCAGTCACATCGGACTCTTTGCGACTCCATGGTCTACACAGTCCATGGAATTCTCCAGGCCAGAATACTGAGTGGGTAGCCTTTCCCTTCCCCAGGGGATCTTCTCAACCCAACCATATTAATAAATATGTCTTTTTTGGTTTTCACTTAATTTTAAGTGGTGACTTTTTTCCTATCCCATTAACTCACTTTCAGAACATGACTCTTCATGATATCATCATCATCATTATCATAGTTGTAGAATATTTTGAGCCTTCTACTTTTAAAATGTATGATGTAATTTAAATTATAGAAGTAACAGAGATGTGACAGGACTATATTGGGGAGAGAAAGAAGTGTGGTAAGAAGTTATATAAGATAAATTTTCATAGATTAAAACAAAATAAATTGATAATGAGTAGAAATAATTTAAAGAATGAAAAGCAATCACAGTATAAGCAGCCAAAAGTCACAAAAATTTAAGTCAGCTTCTAAAAAGAGTAACTTTTTTTTCAGAAAAGAGGAATTCAAATAGGAAACATGATTTTCATTATAAATTCCTCTGAATTACTTGATTTTTAACCATCTGCATGTATGCTTTGGCTAAAAAGAAGTGTAACTTAACCCTGGGAAAAGATTTAGACATTAAGATCACCCTCAGAATCTCACACCTGTGTGTGTGCATGTGCCGGTCTTTGCACGTGCATATGTGGTGCGCGAGCGCACATGTTTTTCTGCGGCGAGGCGAGAAGGGCGATGCTGTATTGGGAATGGCAGGAGGGGCCCGAGCTGCGGTGCATTCTGGGAAAGCACGAGGCCCCAAGGATGAGACCGCACAGAGTTGAAGCCGAAGAGCGTTTACTATCTCTATGTCGCAATCTTGCTTTAGGCTAATCTTACCAAGAAGACTTCATCAAGTGGAATGCAGGATCCGGAGAGCAAAGAGCGTTAGAGCTGGCAAACGGACAGTTCCTCCAAATGTTATCGTTATGCAGAAACAGAAGGAAACAGTGTTCTCAGCAACATTATCTATTACCATTGCCACGTAAAACCCCCTCATGATAAACTATAGAGTGTCCAAGCCATTTTACTGCAGTGTTATTTTGTTAAAATAAATATTTAGCTTAAAAAAATCCTATTTCTAAACTGAAATATTCGGAAAGAAAGAAGAGTTTCTAGCTTTCTTGTAGCAAATTGTGAGTTAAAAAAGCATCTGAAATCCAATGGGAAGTGGGAGATATCATGCCTTATATCATCCCTCCTCCTCTGCTTTTTCCATTCTAAATGGAGTTTGACTGATAGGTTTGGAAGTTTAGATGAGAGGCTAGAAAATTTGAGGAAAGCAACTCATCACTTAACTGATTTTATTAATTAACATTTTGAGGTGATTACATGCCAGGAACTATGTCAGCTGCTGGTTTATAGTGGTTGATAAACGCAGCCCCTGCCCTCAGGAAACCAACCCCTGGTGGGGACACATGGTAAGCAATTCTGTCATGGCAGTAGGAGAACTCTGTGAATAACTCAGCCTAGCTGAGGTCTTTTTTCCTATATATATTACGAAATATTAAAATAGTACGATTTCTTAGGGAAGGAGTAAAGGAAAAACATGTAAAAAAGAAAAAAATTGAACTTATTTTTCTTTTTTTAAAGAATTTATTTGAATTCGATAAATGAGTCTTGGGTCACTAATTGAATTTGATTTAAAAAAATTGAGAAGACATGGTGAATTACCCTTTTGTTTCAGGTGCACTTTTTTAATGGAGATTTCTTGTCTCTCTTTTCCTCCTCCAGGTGAACAGTATTCCTCCCTATCTATCTTGATTTTCTCTGCTTCTCTCACTATATTAGTTTCTCTACTTTTTCATTCTCCTGCTTATTCTTCTTTTTCTTCTCTTCCTCACCTTTCCATAACCAGCAGCCCTTAGATAGTCATAAAATTATAAGCAATCAAATCCAGCTTTAAAAGAAACATACACTGGAAATAAGGTTATTACTGTCTTATTGGTATTTTTATCAGGACATTTGCTTTGGCATTTCTATTAGGTCTCTAAGATGAGTTTTCCCTGTCCTGTGGTAGGCAAAATAGCCACCCCGAAAGTTGTCCATGTCCTACATCCAGAGCTTATCAGTATTTCGACTAGGTGGCAAACGGGAATTAAGTTTATAGCTGATCAGCTGACCTTGAAGATTATCCAGGTGGGCCCAATCTAATCATCAAAGCTTTTAAAAATGGAAGAGGGAGGCAGGGCAGAGAGAATCAGGCAGATGGCCGCATGAAGAGGACTCAGCCCGTTGTTGCTGGCTTTGAAGAGGGACGAAGACAGTCATGAGCCAAAGTATGTGGACCTTTAGAAGCTGAAAAAGGTGGGGAAATGGATTTGCCCCTAGAATCTCAAGAAAAGAACCTAGTCTTGCAGACACCTTGATCTAAGGTTTCTTACTGGAGAAGGAAATGGCAACCCACTCCAGTATTCTTGTCTGGGAAATCCCATGGACAGAGGAGCCTAGTGAGCTACGTCCATGGGGTCGCAAAGAGTCGGACGTGACTGAGTGACTAACAACAACAACAAGGTGTTTTTACAGCAAAGCAAGTTGGACTTCTGCTTTCCAGAACTAATAACAAGTTTCCTTTGATTAAGTCACTACATTGATGGTAATTTGATATAGCAGAGGTAGAAATTAATATGTGAGTGCACTTGGCAAACAGTCTGGAGAAAAGATGCAGCTCGAGTTTTTTTCCTTCTCGATGACTCACAGACTGTGGATCAGATGTGATTTTAAAAGTTCACTGAGGACAGGTGTTTGTACTTAAAGCCACAGTACCTACTAAGAGGGAAGAGATAGTGAGAAGGGGCCAACAGGTGTACCTAGAGATTTAGGTACTGAAAATTGGTGGTTTTGTTGCTGAGTCATGTCTAACTCTTTGCAACCCCATGAACTTGAGCCAAGCTCCTCTGTCCATGGGATTTCCCAGGTAAGAATACTGGAGTGGGTTGCCATTTGCTTCTCTAGAGGATCTGCCTCACCCAGGGATCAAACCTGCGCCTCCTGTTAGGCAGGCAGGTTCTTTACTGCTGAGCCAACTGGGAAGCCTAGTCGGAATAAAAAGCTACGTATTGGAGTAATATGTATACACAGAAGGGAGTTCAGAGACAGCCTCTCCCTGCATTTCCTCAAAATAATCATATGCCAAAAGTGGCCTATTGGGGATGGCATTTTCTTAGTATATGCATGCATGTGTATTTCAAATGTATGTTGTTGCTGTTGGGATCAATAAAATAAAAATACCATCAAAAGCATTACTAGCCCCTTTCCTCTTTATGTATTTTATTAACAAGCAAATGTTACTATTTCAATTAAACTCTTGTTGGAACATTTAAGATTTTTATGCCATGTAAATGTATTCAGCATTCAAAAGTTTAGAAATCTCGAATTCCTTTATTTTCGAGATAGGAAAACTGAGAGCAAGAAGCATGTAAACAAATTTACCTAAAGCAGAGTAGTTCACAGTGGCAGAGACATGTAGAGTTTCACAGAGGCTCTGCCCACTCTGCCCTCTTAAAACTATACTAATATAATGACCTCAATATGGAGTGGCCATACAATGACTTAAAATATTTTTTTTCTATTTAAGTCTAGTTGATTTATAATGTATTAATTTCTGCTATACAGCAAAATGATTCAGTGACACATTCTTTTGCATTATGGCTTATCACAGGATATGGAATATAGTTCCTTGCACTACACAGTAGAATCTTATTTATGCATTCTTTCTATAATAGTTCGCCTCTGCTGATCCCACCTCCCAACCTTTACCTCCCCAACTCCTCCACCCGCCTTTGGCAGCCACAAGTCTATTCTCTGTGTCTATGAACCTGTTTCTGTTGATGATGACTTTTTTTTGTTCCTTTGTTTTAAATGGGCATGTCTTTAGGATTTCACCCCTTAAAACTTTTCCATAGTTCCATTTGGTGACTGGAAAGAATTACTTGGCAAACATATTCTTAAACCATTTGTAAGAATATGGGGTATATAAGCACTTTCATATCTTTTCTTATTGATGTTCTCTTTGGTTGAATATCTATAAGATCTGGATAATGTAAATGCTTGCTTTTTTTTCCTTCCATGCATACATTTCAGAGGCGGGGGGTGTCTATATAGTCTCTAACTCAGGTGTTTTCTTTTAAGGAGTCAAGTTGGGTATTAGTGTTCCAGGACAGTAACAGAAGCGATATTTGTTCAGGCCTGAATCAGCCAAAACTGTGAATAACACAGCTCCTGAACCAGCTGGATATCTGAGCTTTTCTTAGACACTTGGATAAGAATAATAGCAGGGGAAGTGGATGTATCTTACTGTTCTTAATGTTTTTTGCATGCTTGATAAGCCTGAATTTGGAGTAGGTTTCAGGAGGAAGGGTAGGGACGAAACCAAACAAAAAGTACTACTTCAGCTGTAAAGAAACACTTTATGCCATGAAAACTGAACACAGTATGCCATGGAACTCAAAATGTATTTACAGTGATACAACTTATACCACATGTAAAAGCACGCAGGCAGTGACTATAAAATTAAAGAACACATAGATCCTAAATTGTCACTCACTTACATGAGCTATGTACAAAAATGAAATTTATTTCAATTCCTCTTTTGTATTTCCATAAGGCTGTAGAAAATTTTTAGTAGCTACAGTCTTTAAGTACAGCAGGTTAGAGGGTTATAAACCAGCCTCACTGCTGTTTCAATTTGTTCATGTTTTGTAGGGCTTTTTGTGATGTTGGAACTCTGAGATCATACAAGCTCAACTCATTGAATTCGGACAGCAAATTTGGACTTCCTCAAGGAGAAAGCAGGATTAAGGTACCGTTTTCTGTCTGATTCTAAAAATTCTTCATGATCTCGTCAGTATGCCTATTCATTCAGCAAGTGTTAATTGAACCCATTAACACTTATGTTTTGCCTAAGTGTAAATGTAAAGCAGTATTCTATAATAGCAGCTGGGTATATAGTGATGAATAAAACACAAAAATGGTCTCTGTTCTCTGGAGCATAATTCTAATAGTTGGTCACAGACAGTACACAAGGTAAGTAGGACATTTCACTCTCTGATACATTCTTTGGAGAAAGAAATAAACAGGAAAGGCAGCTTATGGGGAGAAGATGAAAATTTTTGATAGGATTGCCACAGAGAGTTTTATATATTATAGAAACTGTCACCTAAAACAGAGCTGAAGGAATTGAGGGAGGGAACCATAGATATGTCTGACAGAAGCCTTTTTGAGCAAAGGAGCAACTATTGGAAGACACTGGGAGTGAGAGCGTGCCAACAAGAAGGCCAATAAGGCTGCCGTGCAGGAAGCAGGGAGTGGAGTCAGACTGGAATTATGGATAGAAGGCTGTATTGCATAGATCCCTGGAGGTTATTGTAAGGGCTTTGAGTTTTACTCCGAGATGAGATGCTGTTGGAAAGTTCACTAACCTACACAATTTGCAACATAAATTTTGAAAACCTAAGCTGTTTAATAAAGCAGCCTCTAGTCACATATGCTGATTTAAGTGGAAATTAATTAAAAATAAGTAAAATCCATCACTAACCACACTTCAATTCTGGATAGACACGTATCTATTGACTATCTTATTGAGCAGCACAGAATAGAACATTTCCATTATTGGAGAAAGTTCTTGGATAATGCTATTTTAGATTAATCATACTGATTATTCATTAATTCTAAAAATTGTATGCCTCTTAGAGAATTTTCTGCAAATATTTTGCTAGGCTTTAGAAATAAAAATTTATATGAGGAAGAAATGGGACTTTTCCTTGTAGATCTTCTAGTCTTTTAAGGAGAGCAAGGAATATAAATACAGTCACAGAATTATTGTTAAAGCATGGTCAGGGTATATATTTCAAAAGAAAGATGGGCTGTTATCCTGGAGGAGAGAAGCTTCCATCCAAATGAGTTTGGAAAATAAATCGTAAGTCATACAGTGGGTCATGGTGTTTCAGGTGAATAGATTACATGAATGGAAATAATAGTACTTAATAACCACCATGATAAAACCAGTGTCTTTGATACCTCATTTAATTTTTGCCACATTTATGTTCCGTTTTACATGTGTAGAACATAGAAATCCAGAAGTTAAATAAGTTGCCATTATCACGAAGCACCTTGTTATATGTAAAATTAATCATATTAACTGTGGGCAAAAAAAAAACAAAACACACCAATTACTCTCCTAAAACTATGCTAATTAAAAGTTGGTTATAGAACCAGGATATAACTGGTGTATAGCTTCAAAAGTCCATGCTTCTATTTACTATTTGATATTCCACCCTGCTCCCAAAAAACATGTTATACAATGTAAAGAGGAAAAAAAAAATGAACCAGGATATATAAACACTATGAACATAAATGCATTCAACAAATTATATAAAGCACCTAACAGAATTGCCAAAACATAAGTGTAAACTAACAATTAAGGTTGAAGCTTTCAACGTACACTTCTCAGCAAGGGAAAGATAAAAAAAATACAACAAAATTTAAAGTGGAGATGCTGGGAATCTTTGCAATTAAAAGCCTTAGTTACTACAAAAATATTTAACTTAATAAGCCACTGTTTGTCAAAATTTGATAGACAAAGCTGAGGCAGTCCTCAGAGGGAACTTTTTAGTTTTAAACATGTTTTTCTGTTAACAAGCAAACCAAGAATTCAATATCAGAAACTGGAAAAATTTCACTGGTGTTGAGAAGCAAGAAAGGAAATAATAAAAACAATGTCAAATAATATTTTAAAAATAAAGATAAAATATTGAGAACTAACCAAAAACAGAGAAGTGAAGCCGAACTAATCTTTGAAAGGTTTGTTAAGTAATGTTGGGGAAGCTGGGGATAAGTGAAATGGTGTTTCTACATTCCTTCTAGTCCTCAGCGAATCCACTGTTTCCTAGTTCTACTTTCTTACAATTTCCTCACATTATTTTCTGCACCCATGTTTCTAAACTATGAGAAATTTCTAGGAATTTTACATTTCTAAAAATGTTCTTAGCAAAGTAAGATGGCAGAGCCCATGGTATTTTTATTTAGCTCATGAAGTTAAGTGAAGTCGCTCAGTCGTATCCAACTCTTTTCGACCCCATGGACTGTAGCCTGTCAGGTTACAAAATCCGTCAATGGGATTTTCCAGGAAAGAATACTGGAAAGGGTTGCCACTTCCTTCTCCAGGGGATCTTCCTGACTCAGGGGTTGAACCTGGGTCTCCAGCACTGCAGTCAGACTCTTTTCCGTATGAGCTACCAGGAAAGCCCATTTAGCCCATAATATTGCACTATTTTGTTTCCCTTCTTCCCTTAACCCTTCCCTCTGTCCTTTTTTTTTTTAATGCCTGTATTTATGTTTTAATTTTCTGTGATTTGTGATAGACAATTGTCTCATCACCATGGGACCTTGTATTTCTTAAGTTGTTTTCTGTATAGAAGTAATACCTAGAGCAAAGAGTAAAATGCATTTTTATTTTGTCAATGTTTTTGGACAGAATCAGATTAAAAAATCATGATTTTGACAAGGGGGGAAGAAAAACCATCTTAAGCTTCACTGCCTTCATTAAGGCTTATGTACTTGCATGAGTCAGGCTTCAGTAGTTTTATGATGCAGCTTGTAGTCAAATATGATTTGCAAGCAGGTTTCTAACTTATTTTTGAGCTGACTTTGCATATGATAGTGCCTCCCAACTGTGGATCATTTCCAATAGTCGTGCAACTAATACTATCTCTTAAAGATGGAAATTGTACCTTTGTATGATAAGTAATTAGTCACTTCTTGAGATTAGGAAAAAATAAAAACTAAAAACTGGGAATAAATGTAGGCTGAAACATCTACTATATGTGTTCTGAGTAATGTAAATTTTCAATCATTTCCCCTGTTAATTTGAATAAAGAGACTATACTTTCCTTCAGCTGACTGGGTCCATTGTGTAGCCCCAGCCTATGGTTTCACAAATTCATTGTGTAGCTCAACTATTTCCAGAACACAATAGTCTATTTTCCTTTGGATGTGATCTTACTCTCCAGGAATGTTGGAAAGTTTGGAAGGGCTACTTTGTCATTAATGAAGTTCTGAAAACCTCTAGAATACTAATGAGAAGGGATAATGCCAAGAAAATGGACAAGAATCTACTTCTTTAACAAAGGCTTCTCCTTGCTCATCTGCTTCTGCCCTCAGCGTTTTCTCACAGCTAATTTATTAATCTTTCCCCTTACTCTTACACCCAGCTCTCCCTGACATATTGGAGGCCCAAGCCTGCCCCTCAGCCTTAGGAACCATGACCTATAAAGCAAATATGTCAAAGCAAGTAGCTTCGGCTCCAACATTTATCTAGGAATTGGAATGAGGTCATGATTCCATGGCTTGGTAACAACCACAGGGCTCACTTTCAGGCTTGATTCCCTTTAGTGCTCTGAAATTAGCTCATATAGAGGTAGTATCTGGCCAGTGTCCTCCAGCTCTTCTTCCTTGAACTGGATCAAGTTCATACATCGCTCATTAATTCAATGTGTGTGTGTGTATACACACACATATATAATTCAACATGATACGCACACACACATAAACATATATATATATGATACTTTTATTTTTTAAGCAATCTTTTATGTCTCTAGGAGAAGGCAGTAGATATAACAACTTTCCTGCTCATATAGGTCTTAGTGAGGAAGAAAGAAATCAATAGATAAAACACAAGTTCTGGTGGAGATGAGTGCTATGAAGAAAAATAAAACCAGGGCAATGGTTTAGAGTGTGTCCGTGGAAGCAGGAATGGGGATGGAAATTATTTGAAATGTGGTCAGAGAAAGCCTCTCTGAAAATCTCAAACCACACCTCCATCTGGGGAAGAGCTGTTGAGGCGGAGGGACCAACAGGATCTAGATTCTAAGAAAGAAATGCACATGAAGAGAGATCAGATTGAGATGCTGCATGGTAGAAGTAGGCAAGAGTCACCCAATGGAGGATCCATTTAGGCTCTAATAAATTGTTCATATTTCATTATAATTGTGATAGGAAGTTACTGAATGATTTTGAGCCAAGATCCTGCATAATCTTACTTACTTCTAAAAGGGTCTTAGTGCTTTAAGGATAATAAACTAACATGCTGAAATCAGGGAGAAAAATACTGGTGTCTCAGTTAGCATGTGATAAATGACCAAAATTGTAATGTGCTTATAATAGGGATAGGACTTTGAAATCCTTGATTCTGTTTCTTACTCACTGAACTTAACTCCATGGGCAATTTATGAAGATATATGGGCTTGAACTTTTTAGTTGTCTTTGCCAGTGTCAGTTTCTTTTTTAAAAGTGCATTGCAACCTAGATAGCATATTTAAAAGCAGAGACATTACTTTGCCAACAAAAGTCCATCTAGTCAAGGCTATGGTTTTTCCAGTGGTCATGTATGGATGTGAGAGTTGGACAGTGAAGAAAGCTGAGCGCCGCAGAATTGATGCTTTTGAAGTGTGGTGTTGGAGAAGACTCTTGAGAGTCCCTTGGACTGCAAGGAGATCCAATCAATCCATCCTAAAGGAGATCAGTCCTGGGTGTTCATTGGAAGGACTGATGTTGAAGCTGAAACTCCAATACTTTGGCCACCTCATGCGAAGAGTTGACTCATTGGAAAAGACACTAATGTTGGGAAGGATTGGGGGCGGGAGGAGAAGGGGATGACAGAGGATGAGATGGTTGGATGGCATCACTGACTCAATGGACATGGGTTTGGGTGAACTCCGGGAGTTGGTGATGGACAGGGAGGCCTGGTGTGCTGCAATTCATGGGGTCGCAAAGAGTTGGACACGACTGAGTGACTGAACTGAACTTGTGTTTTATTATCCTCATATCCTTATCAGAGATGACATTTTAACATAAAGTGGGTACATGTCTTGTGTAGAATTTACCAGAAACAAAAGAGTGAAAACCAGTGCTCAATTCTACATTTTGACGCAGTAATTAACATTTGATGCTCTGGTCTTCATTAATGAGATGGCTTGGAGATCTCAGATGACTCTCTTTTGGAATATGTAAGAGCATTAACTCATGGTGTTCAGGAAAGGAAGCCACACTATAAAGATCTAGTTGTTCTGACATTATTATATTCAATTATCAATTTTGGATTGCTTTCTTTCATATCCTTTCATAACTTCTGGGTATCTATGTAGATTCATCTACCTTCAACTTTAGTGTCTTTTAAGGGGCACCCATGTCAACTTTCCAGCCTCTTTAACCTCTGCCTACAAACCTACCCCAATTTTTCCTGGTAGCAGGTAGTCTACAGTTATACATGGACTTTTGATTACTCTCTTCACTATCAAACAAGCAGCCTCTTTAATTGTCAAACTACAATTGCCCAATACTTTTCACTCCTGATGGAGTCTCATCTGGATCTCTCAGTTCAGTTGCTCAGTTGTGTCTGACTCTTTGAGACCCCATGAACTGCAGTACGCCAGGCCTCCCTATCCATCACCAACTCCCAGAGCCCACTCAAACCCATGTCCATTGAGTCAGTAATGCCATCCAACCATCTCATCCTCTGTCGTCCCCTTCTCCTCCTGCCCTCAATCTTTCCCAGCATCAGGGTCTTTTCAAATGAGTCAGCTCTTCACATCAGGTGGCCAAAGTGTTGGAGTTTCAGCTTAACATCAGTCCTTCCAATGAACACCTAGGACTGATCTCCTTTAGGACGGACTGGTTGGATCTCCTTGCCGTCCAAGGGACTCGCAAGAGTCTTCTCCAACACCACAGTTCAAAAGCATCAATTCTGCGGCGCTCAGCTTTCTTCACTGTCCAACTCTCACATCCATACATGACCACTGGAAAAACCATAGCCTTGACTAGACGGACCTTTGTTGGCAGAGTAATGTCCCTGCTTTTCAATATGCTGTCTAGTTTGGTCATAACTTTTCTTCCAAGGAGTAAGTGTCTTTTAATTTCATGGCTGCAATCACCATCTGCAGTGATTTTGGAGCCCCCAGTAATAAAGTCTCTCACTGTTTCCACTGATTCCCTATCTATTTGTCATAAAGTGATGGGACTGGATCCCATGATCTTAGTTTTCTGAATGTTGAGCTTTAAGCCAACTTTTGCACTCTCCTCTTTCACTTTCAGCAAGAGATTCTTTAGTTCTTCACTTTCTGCCATAAAGGTGGTGTCATCTGCATATCTGAGGTTATTGATATTTCTCCCAGCAATCTTGATTCCAGATGTGCTTCCTCCATCCCAGCGTTTCTCATGATGTACTCTGCGTATAAGTTAAATAAGCAGAGTGACAGTATACAGCCTTGATATACTACTTTTCCTATTTGGAACCAGTCTGTTGTTCCAAGTCCAGTTCTAACTGTTGCTTCCTGATGTGGATACAGGTGTCTCAAGAGGCAGGTCAGGTGGTCTGGTATTCCCATCTCTTTCAGAATTTTCCATAGTTTATTGTGATCCACACAGTCAAAGGCTTTGGCGTAGTCAATAAAGCAGAAATACATGTTTTTCTGGACCTCTCGTGCTTTTTCGATGATCCAGCAGATGTTGGCAATTTGATCTCTGGTTCCTCTGCCTTTTCTAAAACCAGCTTGAACATCTGGAAGTTCACGGTTCGTGTATTGCTGAAGCCTGGCTTGGAGAATTTTGAACATTACTTTACTAGCATGTGAGATGAGTGCAATTGTGCGGTAGTTTCACTCCTGATGGAGTCTTGTCTGGGTCTCTACTACCCTACATTCTCTGAGTTCTAGAGGTTTTAGTGAACCCTATGAAGGTCATGAAAATCACCCTTAAAGTTGGACCTAAGTCCTATAAAACAGTTACAAAATATAAAAAGATAGAACAACGTTGCTGTATTTATTTGATTCTATTAAGTAACCAAATGAAATTCAAGAATTTAAGATTATGAGGATGAAATTAAGAAATCAGTGCATGGGTTTAACAGTTTTTTTGACCCAACTGAAGAGAAAATATACTGGAATATGACCCAGAGTTATATCTCTGAGCTCAAATTTGCTTGTAAGGACACAGTTTATGTAATAACCTTGATAATTCAAATTTGGATCTGTATACAAACAAATTGACAAGGACTTGCTTAACTTTTTCTTTAGGAAATTGATTTCCCAGTCCTTTGGTAATTAATCTGGGTAAAGGAAATAATGATTTCATTCAATTTTCTTTCCTACAGATAATTTTGTCCATATACAATTATAGTAATATTGTTTCTAAATTAATGGCATGAACTATTAACTCTACTGTCTTTGAATCCTTTTAGTTTTCTTCATCACCATTGCCAATGCCAATTCAGTTCTTATGATATCTTACACTAATCAATGCTACAAAATCCTCTTTTTCTCCCTTTTATTGTTGCCTCAGTTCAAACCATTCTTCACATAGCTGCCAGAAGGGTCTTTCTAAACTGAAGGTTGGATTTTGATGATCCTCTGCTTAATATATTTTACCAGATCCTGTCCAATTTCTCCATAATCTCCTTTATCTTATGTTTTCCTCTACTTTCTTTCTCACTCTGAGTACCATTATAAGCTCTCAAATTCTCTAGCTCCAGCCATGCTTCTCCAGTTACTTCTCTCTCTACTTCCAATCTTTGACTTGGTTAAGGCATACGAATTTATTGGCCTAGATACATGTTTGAGAAATCAGAATGAGTTCAGAAATTATTGGGAGTATAATAGGCAGGAATGGAGCCCCCAGTACTCCAGCTCTAGGTCCAGGGAGAACCTACAGAACATAAAAGCATTAAACACGTGGCCGAAGAATAGAGAAGGCTACTGGAAAAACGGGACAAACTATTCATGAAGTAATTGCAACTTGAGTTCAGATCACATTAAATCTCTGTGTGGAGCTTCAAGAAGCATAATGATCTCAATTATCTCCATCTGGGTTCACTAGAGCAGATGTTTTATAGTGTTGGCATTAATAAGTGTTACTAAGACAAATTTTGACTTAAGTGTTGGGTTGGCCAAAAAGGTTTGTTCAAGTTTTTCCATAACATCTTATGGAAAACTGGAAACAACTTTTTGTTGTTTTGAAAACCAGAACAAACTTTTTGGCCAGTCCATATTTCCATCTTTGTTCCTGATACCCCAAAGCTCTTAATTAAGTTGCTCTTAGCTTTCTGACCAACAACCATAAGCCAATAATTAGTTCACTAGCCTATTGTGTTATTCTTACAAAAGATAGCCTTATGTCCAGAAATAGTATAACTTTTCAAAACTGTATTTTTCTACTGTTTTAAAAAAAATGGCCTGTTCCCTTACTGGAAGAGTGATTGGAGTAGATGCATTCCACATACCTTGGTAACAGATGTTACTGCACACTGTGAAAATTCCTTGCATCAGTCAAAGTAAACATGGTATCCAGGAAGGTAAAATATTTCAGCCAAACTTGCATCTAAGAGCCAGCTGTTTATGTAGGTAGAAAAAAAGATGCCATTCAGAGTCTCTTCTTTTGGTTACAGGATTCTGTAGCAAGTATACAACGCTGCAAATATTTACTTTTCTTCGAGGGCAGCAAACAGATTGCATGCAAATTTGCTAAGTAATTTTGTGCTTCTCTTTGCTTTTTTTTGATAAAGAATGAGTGTTACTTGAATTGCAATTGAGTAAATCTTGGTAGGCTTTTAAGCTTTGGAGAACTGTAAAGTTATTGACAAGAAAGAAGCCATTTAAAAAAAATTCTTGCGTTTAATTGCTTGGGTGTTTTTCTGAAAGCTTTCTGAAAGCTATTTGAATCCCTCTATAATCCTTCCTTTTTTTCCCCTGATTTCCCAGTTCAGATCACTGTTACCTGCTCTGGGTAAGGGAACAGAACAGGAGTTAATTTTATGTCATTTTCCCCTGAAATGTAGGTTCTGTTATTCTAAAATATATTTGAATTTTTTAAGCAAACTGAAGGGAACAGAAATAGAATAATACAAATCCAACTGACAGAAATCTGTTAAATTTCACCAACTGCTGGTAATATTGGTTTTTTGTGTCACTCTGATTCAAAAGAGCATTTTAAAATTTAATATAACTATTATGAATGTCTTAAAGTATGTCATTTGGCCACATGACTTAGGAAAGAATGACTTTGCAAGATATATGCTAAGGGTAAATATTAGTCTTGTCTGTGTAGGAAGGCAAGTAAAAAGGGATTCTGACAGGCAAAATATGTAATTAAACATTTTTATAAATATTAAAACAATTGCCTCAGTATGTTTTTTAATTAATTTATTTTAATTGGAGGCTGATTACTTTACAATATTGTGGTGGTTTTTTCCATATGTCAACATGAATCAGCTATGGGTGCACATGTGTCCCCCTATCCTGAAACCCCTTCCCGCCTCTCTCCCTACCCTATCCCTCTGGGTTGTCCCGGAGCACCAGCTTTGAGTGCCCTGCTTCATGCTTTGAACTTGCACTGGTCATCTGTTTTACATATGGTAATATACATGTTTCAGTGCTATTCTCTCAAATCATCCCACCCTTGCCTTCTCCCACACAGCCCAAAAGTCTGTTCTTTACATCAGTGTCTCTTTTGCTGCCTTGCATATAGGATCATTATTATTGTCTTTCTAAATTCCATATATATATGTGTTAATATACTGTCTTGGTGTTGCTCTTTCTGACTTACTTCACTCTGTATAATAGGCTCCAGTTTCATCCACCTCATTATAAATGACTCAAACGCATTCCTTTTTATAGCTGAGTAATATTCCATTGTGTATATTTACCACAATTTCTTTAGTCATTCATCTGCCGATGGGCATCTAGGTTGCTTCCATGTCCTAGCTATTGTAGATAGTGTTTCAATGAACATTGGGGTACATGTCTCTTTCAATTCTGGTTTCCTTGGTGTGTATGCCCAGCAGTGGGATTTCTGGGTCATATTGAAGTTCTATTTCCAGGTTTTTTAAGAAATCTCCACACTGTTCTCCATAGTGGCTATACCAGTTTGCATCCCCACCAACAATGTAAGAGGGTTCCCTTTTCTCCACACCCTCTCCAGCACATATTGTTTGTAGACTTTTTGATGGTGTCCATTCTGACCGGTGTGAGATGATACCTCAGTGTGTTTTGATTTGCATTTCTCTAATAATGAGTGATGTTGAGCATCTTTTCATATGTTTATTAGCCATCTGTATGTCTTCTTTGGAAAAATGTCTGTTTAGGTCTTTTGCTCACTTTTTGGTTGGGTTGTTCATTTTTCTGGTATTGAGCTGCATGGGCTGTTTATATATTTTGGAGATTAATTCTTTGTCAGTTGCTTCATTTGCATTATTTTCTCCCATTCTGAAGGCTGCCTTTTCACCTTGCTTACAGTTTCCTTCATTGTGCAAGAGCTTTTAAGTTTAACTGGGCTTCTCTTGTGGCTCAGCTGGTAAGGAATCCGCCTGCAATATGGGAGACCTGGATTCAATCCCTGGGTTGAGAAGATCCCCTAGAGAAGGGAAAGGCTACCAACTTCAGTATTCTGGCCTGGAGAATTCCATGGACTATACAGTCCATGGGGTCGCAAAGAGTTGAACACATCTGAGCGACTTTTATTTTTTTAAGTTTAATTAGGTCTCAATTGTTTATTTTTGTTTTTATTTCCATTACTCTGGGAGGTGGGTCATAGAGAATCTTGCTGTGATTTATGTTATACAGTGTTCTGTATATGTTTTCCTCTAAGAGTTTTTTAGTTTCTGGTCTTATATGTAGATCTTTAATCCATTTCGAGTTTATTTTTTGTATGGTGTTAGAAAGTATTCTAGTTTTATTATTTTACAGGTGGTTGACCAGTTTTCCCAGCACCACTTGTTAAAGAGATTGTCTTTCCTCCATTGTATATTTTTGCCTCCTTTGTCAAAGATAAGGTGTTCCTATGTGCATGGATTTATCTCTGGGCTTTCTATTTTGTTCCATTGATCTGTATTTCTGTCTTTGTGCCAGTGTCATATTGTCTTGATTACTGTAGCTTTGTAGTATAGTCTGAAGTCAGGCAGGTTGATTCTTCCAGTTCCATTCTTCTTTCTCAAGATTGCTTTGGCTACTTGAGGGTTTTTGTGTTTCCACACAGACTGTGAAATTATTTGTTCTAGTTCTGTAAAAAAAAAAAAAAAACAAAACCAAAAACCATTGGTAACTAGATAGGGATTGCATTGAATTTATAGATTGCTTTGGGTAGTATACTCATTTTCACTATATTGATTACTCTAATCCATGAACTTGGTATATTTCCCCAACTATTTGTGTCATCTTTGATTTCTTTCATCAGTGTTTTATAGTTTGCTGTATATAGTTCTTTTGTTTCTTTAGGTAAATTTATTCCTAAGTATTTTATTCTTTTTATTGCAATGGTGAATGGGACTGTTTCCTTTCTCTTTTTTTTTTCATTGTTAGTGTCTAGGAGTGCAAGAAATTTCTGTGTATCAATTTTATATCCTGCAACTTTACTATATTCATTGATTAGCTCTAATAATTTTCTGGTGGTATCTTTAGGGTTTTCTATGTGGAGGATCATGTCATCTGCAAATAGGAAGAGTTTTACTTCTTCTTTTCCAATCTGGATTCCTTTTATTTCTTTTTCTGCTCTGATTGCTGTGTCTAGGACTTCCAAAACTATGTTGAATAGGAGTGGTGAGAGTGGTCAACCTTGTCTTGTTCCTCATTTTAGAGGAAATGCTTTCAACTTTTTGCCGTTGAGGATAATGTTTGTTGTGGGTTTGTCATATATTGCTTTTATTATGTTGAGGTATGTTCCTTCTATGCCTGCTTTCTGGAGAATTTTTTTTTTATCATAAATGGGTGTTGAAGTTTTTCAGCATGGTTTTAATTATATTAAAGTTAGTTTATATTGGCTAAGGGAATACTTTAGAAAAAAACAAATTTTAATTATGGTAAACTTAACATTTATACAAAACTATTTTCCCTGGGACTAGACCAGAGTAAATTCTTACTCTAACTCCCCAGTAGTCTTCAGGGAGATAGAAAGACCATCTGTTAAGGGTTTGTTGTTGTTTGATGCACACCTGTCCATTCAACCTTGGTTTAGCTTAAACTACCACAGAAAAGTTTTAGGGAGTTATGCAAGCCAGGAATTCCCGTCCAGGGTCTATCCTATTAAAATTTCATGGGCAAAACCACTTCCTCTATGTAGTTCCTCTTTTGCATCATATGAAAGTAATTCTATTTCACCTTTTTACCTATAAAACAATGATCTAGTGTGGTCCAGAAAGCCCCAGTAAATTCTCATCTTTCTGAAATGCTATAAGAAGTCTGTGGAGATTTCTGTCTCTAATAGCTTGTTTACTCTGCTGTTGGTATCAATTTGGGTAAATAATTGGTTTAAATAACTTCTGGTTGGACAGGACAGCATCAGTTTGGATATGTATTTTTTCTTTTGCATTTTAAACATAATTGTCCTGTCCTTGATCTTATTAATCTTATGGCTTCATAGAAGAGAACAAATTGCTGAGGGAAAAATGTCAAAAGGCTAAGGGGATATGGGTCTGTGGTTTCCACTGGCCTTGTCTTAGAAGCAGTTTATTTTCATCTCGAATCATGAGGTAGTATGATTCCAGCATTCTGGGGAAAAGAAACCAGAAAGATAAAAAAATAAAAAACCTATTCCCCTTACTAGCCATCTTCCCAGGATGGATGTAAAGAATGTTCTTAAAATGACTTTATTACTTTAGGGAGACTTATCTAAGTGGCACTTTCTCCATTTTTACACTTGATCTCATTTCCACCCATGGCTTTCATGAAATGTTTTATAACTGATGTCTCTCTGACCTTCTGTATCTTTCTGTCTCTGTCTTTCCTATGATTCCTCTTTCAAGTCTTCTCCTCACTGGATAGATCTGCTACACTAGTTAAGTATAGAACTCTGGTTGTTTTAGCTAGAAAATGTTAGTGTTTACCACTATCTGGCAGAGAGCTAGACTAAATTTCCCATCTCCCTTCTAGGTGAGGTTACTTTGACTAACCCACCTCAATAAATGTGATAGGAGATATATGTGTCATTTCCTGGGCAAGATTATTAAAGGCATGGCATTTTCCATGATCTTGTTTCTGTGTATCTTCTGAGTGTCCTAAAGGAAAATAGAACTATAAGATGGAAGATGCCTTGACCCTTGAATTACTGCTACAGATCATCATGTTCCTTACATGACCCAGAAAAAAATTGTGATATGAACACAAACAACTGGGATTGAAATATGTTTGTTATAGGAGTTGACCTAATACATTTTTTTAAAATGAAGAATAGGTGGTTTACAATATTAAATTATTTCAAGTAAACACCATAGTGATTGAAATTTTTATAGATTATTCTCTATTTATAGTTATGGTAAAATATTAGCTATATTCCCTATGCTGTATGATATATTCTACAGCTTGTTTTATACATAGTAGTTTGTATCTCTTAAGCTGTCACTCCTATCTTGTCCCTTACACTGTCCCTCTCCCCGCTGATCAGTTTGTTCTCTATTGTGAGGCTGTTTCTTTTTTGGTATAATCATCAATTTGTTTTGTTTTTTAGATTCCACATATAAGTTCTAAAATAGAGTATTTGTCTTTCTCTGATTTACTAAGTATAATCCTCTCCAGTTTCATCCATTTTGTTGCAAATGGCAAAGTTACATTCTTTTTATGGAATAATATTCCATGTATATACTACAACTTTTTTATCCATTTATTATTTTTAACCTTCTTTAATAATTATTTAAATTTCATTATTTATTTTTGGCTGCACTCACTCTTTGTTGCTTTGCATGGGCTTTCTCTAGTTGCAGCGGACAAGGGCTACTCTTCATTGCATTACGTGGGTTTCTCATTGTGGTAGCTTCTCTTGTTGTGGAGTGCAATCTCTAGGCATGCAGGCTTCAGTAGATGTGGCAGACAGGCTCAGTGTTGGCAGCTTTCAGGCCCTAGAGCTCAGGCTCAGTAGTTGTGGTGCACGAGCTTAGTTGCTCCACAACATGTGGGATCTTCCTGGACTAGGGATCTTGTCTCCTACATTGCAAGGTGGATTTCCATTCATTACACCAACCGCAGAAATCCCATTCATCTGTTGATGGACACTTAGCATGCTTCCTTACCTTGGCAATTTTAAATAATGATTCTGTGAACATTGCGATGTATGTATTTTTTCAGATTAGTGATTTCATTTAATTCAGATAGATATCCAGGATTAGAATTTCTGGGTATTATGATAGTTCTATTTTTAGGTTTTTGAGAAAAAGTCATACTATTTATCACAGACGCTACACTGATGTATATTTCCACCAGCAGTGTACAGGGATTTTCTTTACTCCACGTCCTCACCAATATTTGTTATTTGTGTTCTTTTTGATGATAGACATTCTGACAGGTGTGAGGTGGTATCTCATTGTAGTTTTGATTTGCATTATTCTGATTAGTGATGTTGAGCATCTTTTGATATGCATATTGGGTACCTGTATGTATTTCTTTGGAAAAATATCTATTCAGGTCATCTGCCCACTTCTTAATCTGAAGAGCCTCTTGATGAAAGTGAAAGAGGAAAGTGAAAAAGTTGGCTTAAAGCTCAACATTCAGAAAACTAAGAATATGCCATCCGGTCTCATCATTTCATGGCAAATAGATAGGGAAACAATGACAGACTTTTTTTGGGCGGGTGGGGGGGGGTCTCCAAAATCACTGCAGATGGTGATTGCAGCCAGACAGCATATTAAAAGGCAGAGACATGACTTTGCCAACAAAGGTCCGTCTAGTCAAAGCTATGGTTTTCCATATGGTTTTTTGCTTACTGAGTTGTATGTAGTAGTAGTTCAGAGTTCAGTCACACAGTTGTGTCCAACTCTGTGTGACCCCATGGACTGCAGAACAACAGGCCTCCCTGTCCATCACCAACTCCAGGAGTCTACTCAAATCCATGTCCATTGAGTAAGTGATGCCATCCAACCATCCAATCCTGTCATCGGCTCCTCCTGCCTTCAGTCTTTCCCAGCATCAGGATCTTTTCCAATGAATCAGTTCTTTGCATCAGGTGGCAAAAGTATTGGAGTTCAGCTTCCACATCAGTCCTTCCAATGAACACTCAGGACTGATCTCCTTTAGGATGGACTGGTTGGATTTCCTTGAAGTCAAAGGGACTCTCAAGAGTCTTCTCCAATACCACAGTTCAAAAGCATCAATTCTGCGGTGCTCAGCTTTCTTCACCATCCAACTCTCACATCCATACATGACCACTGGAAAAACCATAGCCTTGACTAGATGGACTTTTGTTGGCAAAGTCATGTCTCTGCCTTTTAATATGCTATCTGTGTTGATTATAACTTTCCTTCCAAGGAGAAAGTTTCTTTTAATTTCATGGCTGCAATCACCATCTGTAGTGATTTTGGAGGCCACCCCACCCCACCCCGCCCAAAGAAATGATGAGACCAGATGGCATATTCTTAGTTTTCTGAATGTCGAGCTTTAAGTCAACTTTTTCACTTTCCTCTTTCACTTTCATCAAGAGGCTCTTTAGTTCTTCTTCACTTTCTGCCATAAGTATGGTATCATCTGCATACTTGAGATTATTGATATTTCTCCCAGAAATCTTGATTCCAGCTTGTGCTTCATCCAGCCTGGCATTTCCCATGATATACGTTAAATAAATAGGGTGATAATATACAGCCTTGCCGTACTCCTTTCCCAATTTGGAACCAGTCTGTTCCATGTCCAGTTCTAACTGTTGCTTCTTGACCTGCATACATATTTCTCAGGAGGCAGGTAAGGTGGACTGGTGTCCCCCTCTCTTTCAGAATTCTCCACAGTTCATTGTAATCCACAGAGTCAAAGGCTTTGGCATAGTCAATAAAGAAGAAATAGATGTTTTTTCTGGACCTTTCTTGCTTTTTCGATGATCTAGCGGATGTTGGCAGTTTGATCTCTGGTTCCTCTGTGTGTGAGATGAGTGCAATTGTGCAGTAGTTTGAGCATTCTTTGGCATTGACTTTCTTTGGGATTGGAATGAAAACTGACTTTTCCAGTCCTGTGGCCACTGCTAAGCTTTCCAAGTTTGCTGGCAAATTGAGTGCAGCACTTTCACAGCATCATCTTTTAGGATTTGAAATAGCTCAGCTGGAATTCCATTACCTCCACTAGCTTTGTTCATAGTGATGCTTCCTAAAGCCCACTTGACTTCGCATTCCAGGATGACTGGCTTTAGGTGAGTGATGACACCATCATGATGATCTGGGTCCTGAAGATTTTTTTTTGTATAGTTCTTCTGTGTATTCTTGCCACCTCTTCTTAATATCTTCTGCTTCTGTTAGGTCCATACCATTTCTGTCCTTTATTGTTCCCATCTTTTCATGAAATGGTCCCTTAATGTCTCTAATTTTCTTGAAGAGATCTCTAGTCTTTCCCATTCTATTGTTTTCCTCTATTTCTTTGCACTGATCGCTGAGGAAGGCTTTCTTATCTCTCCTTGCTGTTCTTTGGAACTCTGCATTCAAATGGGTATATCTTTCCTTTTCTCCTTTAGATTCTCTTCTCTTCTCAGCTATTTGTAAGTCCTCCTCAGACAACCATTTTGCCTTTTTGCATTTCTTGTTCTTGGAGATTGTCTTGATCACTGCCTTCAGTACAATGTCATGAACCTCTGTCCATAGTTCTTCAGGCACTCTGTCTATCAGATCTAATCCCTTGAATCTATTTGTCACTTCCACTGTATAATCATAAGGGATTTGATTTAGGTCATACCTAAATGGTCTAGTGGTTTTCCCTACTTTCTTCAATTTAATTTTGATTTGGGCAATAAGGAGTTTATGATCTGAGCCACAGTCAGCTCCCGGTCTTGTTTTTGCTGACTGTATAGAGCTTCTCTATCTTTGGCTGCAAAGGATATAATCAATCTGATTTCGGTATTGACCATCTGGTGATGTCCATGTGTAGAGTCGAGTCTTCTCTTGTGTTGTTGGAAGAGAGTGTTTGCTATGACCAGTGCATTCTCTTGGCAAAACTCGATTAGTCTTTGCCCTGCTTCATTCTGTACTCCAAGGCCAAATTTGCCTGTTATTCCAGGTATCTCTTGACTTCCTACCTTTGCATTCCAGTCCCCTATAATGAACAGGACATCTTTTTTGGGTGTTAGTTCTAGAAGGTCTTGTAGGTCTTTCCAGGACCGTTCAAATTCAGCTTCTTCAGCATTCCTGGTCAGGGCATAGACTTGGATTACCATGATATTGAATGGTTTGCCTTGGAAATGAACAGAGACCAGTCTGTCGTTTCTGACATTGCATCCAACTACTGCATTTCGGACTCTCTTGTTGACGATGGCTACTCCATTTCTAAGGGATTCTTGCCAACAGGAGTAGATATAATGGTAACCTGAGTTAAATTCACCCATTCCAGCCTATTTTAGTTAGGTGATTCCTAAAATGTCAATGTTCACTCTTGCCATCTCCTGTTTGACCATTTTCAATTTGCCTTGCTTCATGGACCTAACATTCCATGTTCTCTGCAACAGTGCTATTTACAGCATCAGACTTTACTTGTATCACCAGTCACATCCACAGCTGGGTGTTGTTTTTGCTTTGGCTCCATCTCTTTATTCTTTTGGGAATTATTTCTCCAGTGATTTCCAGTAGCATATTGGGAACTTACCGACCTGGGGAGTTCATCTTTCAGTATCCTTTCTTTTGCCTTTTCATATGGTTCATGTATAAAAAGCTGTATGTGCTCTCTGTATTTTGGATATTAGCCCCTTATTGGTCATGTGATTTGCAAGCATTTTTTCCTATTCTATAGGTTATCTTGTCATTTTGTCAGTGGTTTCCTTTACTGTGCCAAAACTTTTCAGCTGAATTATGTCAGTTTTGTTTATTTACTTTTTTTTTTTTTTTTGGCTATTTTTCCCCATTTGCCTTAGGAAACAGTGAAAAAATGTTGCCATGATTTATGTCAGATTGTTATGCATATGTTGTCTTCTAGGAGTTTTATGGTTTCTGATCTTACATTTAGGTCTTTAATCCATCTTGAGTCTATCTTTATACATGGAGTGGGGGGGGGGGAACAACACACTTTTTTACATGTAGCTGTCCAGTTTTCCCAGCACCACTTATGAAGAGACTGTCTTTACTCCACTGTGTATTCTTGCCTTCTTTGTTGTAGATGAACTGACCTTAAGTACATGGGTTTATTTCTGAGCTCTCTTTTCTGTTCCTGTGATCTTTGTGTCTCTGTTTTTGTGCTAGTACAGTACTGTTTTGATTCCTGTAGCTTTGTCACATAGACTGAAGTCAGGGAGTGTGCTACCTCTAGCTTTCAAGATTATTTTGGCTATTCAGAGTCTTCTGTATTTTCATAAAAATTTTAAAATTTTTTGTCACAGTTCTGTGAAAAATGCCGTTGGTATTTTGATTAAGGATTGTATTGAATATGTAGATTGTGTTGGATAGTATGGTCACTATAACAATATTAACTCTTCCAATTCATGAATACAGTGTATTTCATCTATTTGTGTTGTATTCAATTTCTTTCATCAATGTCTTCTATTTCTGCGTATAGATTTTTTACCACTTAAGCAAGGTTTATACCTAAGTATTTATTTTTTGATATCATTATAAATGGAGTTGTTTCCTAAATTTCTCTTTGTAGTAGCCTGTTAGTGTATAGAAATGCAACATACTACTCTATATTAATTTTGTATCTTGCAAATTTACTGAATTCATTAATGAAACCTAGTAGTTTTCTGGTGGCATGTTCAGGATTTCATATGTGTAATAGTAACAGTTTAATTCTTCCTTTGCAACTTGGATTCCTTTTTTTTTTTGTCTGAATGTTGTGGCTAGCACTTCGAATCCTATGTTGTATAAAAATGACAAGAGTGGTCCTCCTTGTTTTATTTCTGATCTTGGAGAAAATGCTTTCAGCTTCTTACTGTTGAGTATGATATTAGCTGTTGGGTTATCATATATGGCCTTTATTATGTTGGGGTATGTGCACTCTATACCCACTTTATGGAGAGATTTTATCATAAATGGACCTTGAATTTTGTCAGAAGCTTTTTCTGCACCTATTGAGATGATCATATGGTTTTTATTCTTCAAATTGTTAATGAGGTGTATCACATTCATTGATGTATGTCTCTGTGTGTGTGTGTATGCTAAGCCATACTTGCATTCCTGGAATAAACTCTACTTGATCATGGTGTATGACTTATTTTTTAATGTGTTTCTCAGTTTGGGTTGATAATACTTTGTTGAGGGTTTTTGCAAGTGTGTTTATCAGTGATACTAGCCTATAATTTTATTTTCTTTTAATATATTTGGCTGATTTTGTATCAGGGTGATGCTGGCATCATAGAATGAGTTTGAAAGCATTGCTTCCTCTGAAATTTTTTGGGATAGTTTGAGAAGATAGGTGTTAACTCATCTCTAAATGTTTGATAGGATTCACCTGTGAAGCCATCTGGTCCTGGACTTTTGTTTGTTGGGCTTTTTTTTTTAATTATTCAGTTTCATTATTGGTAATTGATCTGTTCATATTTTTATTCCTTCCTGGTTCAGACTTGGGAGACCGTACACTGTTGGGAAATTGTCCATTTCTTCTAGGTTGTCAATTATATTGATGCACAGTTATTTGTAATGTCTTAAGATCCTCAGTATTTCTGTGTTCAGTTGTAACTTCCTTTTTTCACTTTTGATTTTATTGATTTGGTCCCTCCCCCCTTTTTTTATGAGTCTGGGTAAAAGTTTATAAGCTAAGAGTCTTTTCTGGGACTGGTGTCTGCTTGCTTGTGGTTGAGTCTGGTCCTGAAGCTAGAGCAGGTCACTCGTGAGTTGGGTCAGAGATTCTGGTACTGATCTCTGCCCATTGATGGATTGAGCTGGGTCCCCTGGTCTCTGGCTGCAGGGCCCTAGGGGTCCCAGCTCTAGTGCCTGTACACTGGTGTGTGAGACCTGATCCTGGTGCTTCAGTGGGTGGGGCTATCTCTTTGGTAAGCTGTGAGTTTGGGGATTTTAGGGCAGCTTGTCTACTAATGGGTGGGGATATGTCTCCATCCCATTATTTGCTTGGCCTGAAGCATCCTCGTACTGGTGCCCGCAGGCTAGTGGCGTGAGTGGGGCAGGGTCCTGAGGCTAATTAAAAAGCTAGAGGGAGGATTCCAAAATGGTGATTGCCAGCACTAGTGTCCATGTGGTAGAATAAGCTCCTAAAATGGCTGCTGTTGGTGTCTTTGTCCCCAGTAGTGAGCTCCAATTGTCTCCTGCCTCTGCAGTAGACTCTCCATGATTAGCAGGTAGGTCTGACCCAGGCTCCTTTCAAATTACTGCCCCTACCATGGGTCCTGGAGCCTGTGAGATTTGTGTGTGCCATTTAAGAATAGAGTCTCTATTTGCCACAAAACATCTGGACCTTCTGAAAGAAAGCCCTGCTGGCTTTCAAAGCCAAATATTCTAGGAAATGGTCTTTCTTGGCAGGACCCCTGGTCTGGGAAAACTCATGTTGGCCCTAGACCCCTACTGGTTGAGGAAAACCTCTGAAATTGTCATTATTCTCCTGTTTGTGGGTTGCTTACCCATGGATGACACTCTATGGGGCCACCGAGTCAGACACAACTGAGCGACAAAGCATACACATTACCCATGGGTATCAGTTCAGTTCAGTCACTCAGTCATGTCCGACTCTTTGCGACCCCATGAATCGCAGCACGCCAGGCTTCCCTGTCCATTATCAACTCCTGGAGTTTACCCAAATCCATGTCCATCGAGTCGGTGATGCCATCCAACCATCCCATCCTCTGTTGTCCCCTTCTCCTCCTGCCCCCAATCCCCAGGTCTGTAGGTGCCCAATATCCTTCTGGAGATCTGTGGAGAAATAACTCCAGAAAGAATAAAGGGACGGAGCCAAAGCAGAAACAACACTCAGTTGTGGATGCAACTGGTGATAGAAGCAAAGTCCGATGCTGTAAAGAACAATATTGCATAGGAACCTAGAATGTTAGGTCCATGAATCAAGGGAAACTGGAAGTGGTCAAACAGGAGATGGCAAGAGTGAACGTCGATATTTTAGGAATCAGTGAACTAAAATGGACAGGAATGGGCAAATTTAATTAAGATGACCATTATATATACTACTGTGGGCAAGAATCCCTTAGAAGAAATGAAGTAACAATCATAGTCAACAAAAGAGTCTGAAATGCAGTATTTGGATGCAATTTCAAAAACGAGAGAATGACCTCTGTTCCTTTCCAAGGCAAACCATTCAATATCACAGTAATCCAAGTCTATGCCCTGACCAGTAATGCTGAAGAAGCTGAAGTTGAATGGTTCTGTGAAGACATACAAGATCTTCTAGAACTAACACCCAAAAAAGATGTCCTTTTCATTATAGGGGACTGGAATGAAAAAGTAGGAAATCAAGAAACACCTGGAGTAATAGGCAAACTTGGCCTTGAAGTACAGAATGAAGCAGGGCAAAGGCTCATAGTTTTGCCAAGAGAATGCACTGATCATAGCAAACACCCTCTTCCAGCAACACAAGAGAAGATATGTCGATACAAGATGAATAGGAAATCTAAAGGGATAGATGTGTAATGTTCAATTTAAAATGGCCAAGAAATTTTATGAAGGATATCTAAAATTATACCTGATTATCTTACAATGGAACTGGTAATAACAGCTTCTATTTTCAGTGGTCTAGCATAGCTCTTCAGGTACTGGTGTTTTGTGTTTGTATTGTGGTGGGGCAGTAGTTTGGGGGCTATTTTTTTTTTCTTCCTTCATTTCATTCATTCACTACAGTTTTTATTATTATTTGCCAGTGCTATATTTTAACTTCAACTATACACCTTATCCTGGAGAGGGAAATGGCAACCCACTCTAGTATTCTTGCCTGGAAAATGCCATGGAAAGAGGAGCCTAGTAGGGTGTAATTCATGGGGTTGTAAAGAGTCAGACACAACTGAACACATGACACATTCACCTTATACTTTAAAAATGAATGATCAGTTTTTTATATTCAGGTACTAAACTTGTCTCTCTCATGTCAGTTCTCTTTAGAGATATTTAAGTAATTGTCATTTTTACAAAGGTTGCTTTGTAATAATTATAATTTTTTATTTGAATGAAAGACATGAGGTAAAATTTCCATTGAAAAGAATATGATGTTAATATGGTTAAATAGCTGTACATAGAACAATGTCTAAAACTGGCAGATATTTATTTCTATATTGGTCAAATTTATGATCTCTCCTTTGATTAAATTCTTTACTAGAGAACCAGTTATTATTGTTGAATCTTAAGTTTCTTAGATAATCAGATGAGATGGCATTAATGCTGGCTGTTCTTTTATAGCCATCAATTTACCATAGGTTGTTCTTCGGGAATTCTTAGAAAAAAATTTTTGTCTTTATAATGCTAAAAACTGTCTACTGATGATCAGCCCATGATTATTGTAATAATAGAGCAACAATAACAGTGATACATATGCTATTTAAAATGTATTTTTAACTGGCCATGATTTCATTATTAGCAACACTTGTCCATAGTTTTATATATGGAATCAAAGTTTGACTATAATGCTACTATTTCGACTAACTAGCTATTAGATTCTTGTAGAGCTTATGAGATGAATAATATTATGTTGATTTTTAAAGATTAGGAAAATAAGGTTTCAAAAAAATGTGTAACAAATTTAATCTCTACTAAGAGATGGGGGAATAGACTGTTGAACCAGTCTAATTCTGTGCCTAAAAAAATTAAATATCTGTTGGTTCAACAGAGGGTCTATTTGTCCATCTCTTAGTAGAGATGTAGATATGTTGCCTAATTTTTTGAAATCTACTTTTCCTAATCTTTAAAAATCAATGTAATATTATTCATCTCATAAGCTCTGCTGGACTCTACATATGGACATCATCAGATGGTCAATACCGAAATCAGATTGATTATATTATTTGCAGCCAAAATGGAGAAACTCTATATAGTTAGCAACTGAGATGGATGAAACTGGAGCCCATTATACAGAGTGAAGTAAGCCAGAAAGAAAAACAACAATACAGTATACTAATGCATATATATGGAATTTGAAAGATGGTAACGATAACCCTATATGTGAGACAGAATAAGAGACACAGATGCATAGAACAATTTTATGGACTCTGAGGGAGAAGGTGAGAGTAGGACGTTCTGGGAGAATAGCATTGAAACATGTATATTATCATATGTGAAACAGAACACCATTCCATGTTCGATGCATGAGACAAAGGCTCAAGGCCGGGGCAATGGGATGACCCAAAGGGATGAGATGGGGAGGGAGGTGGGAGGGGGGTCCAGGAAGGGGAACAAATGTAAACCCATGGCTGATTCATGTCAATGTATGGCAAAAACTATTACAATATTGTAAAGTAATTAGCCCCCAACTAAAATAAATAAATTTATAAAAATAAAATAAAAAATAAAGCCCCCCCCCAAAAAAAATAAGACTGGAAGCTGACTGTGGCTCAGATCATGAACTTCTTATTGCCAAATTCAGATTTAAATTGAAGAAAGTAGGGAAAACCACTAGACCACTTAGGTGTGACCTAAATCAAATCCCTTACAATAGACAGAGTGCCTAAAGAACTATAGACAGAGGTTTGTGACATTGTATAGGAGGCAGTGATAAAGACCATCCCCAAGAACAAGAAATGCAAAAAGGCAAAATGGTTGTCTGAGGAGGCCTTACAAATAGCTGAGAAGAGAAGAGAAGCTAAAGGAGAAAAGGAAAGATATACCCATTTGAATGCAGAGTTCCAAAGAACAGCAAGGAGAGATAAGAAAGCCTTCCTCAGCGATCAGTGCAAAGAAATAGAGGAAAACAATAGAATGGGAAAGACTAGAGATCTCTTCAAGAAAATTAGAGATACCAAGGGAACTTTTCATGCAAAGATGGGCACAATAAAGGACAGAAATGGTATGGACCTAACAGAAGAGAGATATTAAGAAGAGGTGGCAAAAATACACAGAACTATATAAAAAAAAGTGGTTATACCAGATAACCACTATGGTGTGATCACACACTAGAGACAGACATTCTGGAATGCGAAGTCACATGGCCCTTAGGAAGCATCAGTGAGAACAAAGCTAGTGGAGGTGATGGAATTCCAGCTGAGCTATTCAAATCCTAAAAGATGATAATGTGAAAGTGCTGCACTCAATACGCCAGCATATCTGGAAAACTAAGCAGTGGTGACAGAACTGGAAAAGGTCAGTTTTCATTCCAATTCCAAAGAAAGGCAATGCCAAAGAATGTCCAAACTACCCCCACAATTGCACTCATCTCACACGCTAGCAAAGTAATGCTCAGAATTCTCCAAGCCATGCTTCAACAGAGTGTGAACTGTGAAATTCCAGATGTTGAAGCTGGTTTTAGAAAAGGCAGAAGAACCAGAGATCCAATTGCCAACATCTGCTGGATCATCGAAAAAACCAAAGAGTTCCAAAAAAACATCTACTTTTGCCTAATTGACTATGCCAAAGCCTTTGACTGTGTGGATCACAACAAAATGTGGAAAATTCTTAGATGGGAGTACAAACCACCTTACCCGCCTCCTGAGAAATCTGTATGCAAGTCTAGAAGCAACTGTTAGAATTGGACATGGAACAACAGACTGGTTCCAAATCAGGGAAGGAGTAGGTCAAGACTGTATATTGTCACCCTGCTTATTTAACTTACATGCAGAGTACATCATGGGAAATACCAGGCTGGATGAAACACAATCTGGAATCAAGATTGCTGGGAGAAATATCAATAACCTCAGATATGCAGGTGACACCACCCTCATGGCAGAAAGCTAAGAAGAACTAAAGAGCTTCTTGATGAAACTGAAAGAGGAGAGTAAAAAAGTTGGCTTAAAACTCAACATTCAGAAAACTAAGATCATGGCATCTGGCCCCATCACTTCACGGCAAATAGATGGGGAAACAATGGAAACGGTGATAAACTTTATTTTTTTTTGGCTCCAAAATCACTGCAGATGGTGACTGCAGCCATGAAATTAAGACACTTACTCCTTGGAAGAAAAGTTATGTCCAGTCTAGTCAGCATATTAAAAAACAAAGATACTACTTTATTGACAAAGTTCTGTCTTGTCAGAGCTATGGTTTTTCCAGTAGTCCCTTATGGATGTGAGAATTGGACTATAAAGAAAGCTGAGCACTGAAGAATTGATGCTTTTGAACTGTGGTGTTGGAGAAGACTATTGAGAGTCCCTTGGACTGTGAGGAGATCCAAACAGTCAAGCCTAAAGGAAATCAATCCTGAACACTCATTGGAAAGACTCATGTTGAAGCTGAAACTCCAATACTTTGGCCAGCTGATGGGAAGAACAGACTCATTGGAAAAGACTCTGATTCTGGGAAAGATTGAAGGCAGAAGGAGAAGGGGACAACAGAGGATGAGATAGTTGGATGGCATCACCAACGCAATGGACATGAGTTGGAGTAGGCTCTAGGAGTTGATGATTCACAGGAAAGCCTGGCATGCTGCAGTCCATGGGGTCGCAAAGAGTTGGAAATGACTGACCGACTGAACTGAATTATTTGCACTGAATTATATATGCCAGTCATTGAGAAGGACACTAAGAAACAAAGGTTCCTGACTTTGAAATGTTAGATTTGAACAGTCATGGAATGCCCCTATGAAAGTGTTTTGAGTAAAATATTGGTTTAAAATACCAGCTATTGTATTCTTGAGATTCATTTATATTTTCAAAAATGATTTTTTTTCCTGAATTTCTATGCTGGGAAGAAGAAAAAAAGAAACGGAAAAAAAATCTCACACTGGCAGACCTGCTTATCATAAAGTTCTTTTTGTTTTTATGCTTTGTTTTTTCTGTTAGAAAGTTAACTTATAGAGGACAGGGAAAATAACACTTTTTCCCAACTCTGCCACTTGTAAATACAACACTGCAGCCATAAACTGGAGTGAGAGATAATTTCCATTTTAAAGATAAAGAAATGAATTCTCAAACCCATAGAATATAAGTAGTTAGTGGAAATTGTGGATTATGCTCAACGTTGTAACTTCATCCAATAAAATCTTGATAATAGAAATCTCATTCCATTCTTCCTTTATACCATCTCTTCAATTTGCTTTTTTTTTCTTCTTTAAACAGGGCTATAGTTTTAACGGTACCTGTATATCCTAAGTGAGTGTTTCTTGAAAGCAGGACATGAACTAGTGAATGTGATTTATTTGGAAAGTAACCTCAGATTCACAGGAGTGAGACAAGCAAGAAAGAGCTAAAGGAAAAGGCTGAGCAAGGATGACATCTCTACTGGAGTCTTACTGCACTGTGATTGCAGAGAAACTCTCAGGAGTATAAATGGCATCATAGTTAGTCCATCCTTGAACCCAGGGGACAGGCTTTTGTCCCCCATTCCAGTCCATCTTTGGTGAAGGGCAGTTTTCCAAGGAAGTGGCAGCTGTGAGGCGCTGACAGCCAGCTCTCAGAGCAGCTGGGATGGTGCTCCAGCAGGCAGACAGGTTCTGGATGGGGCCTCTCCACCATCCGCTCTGCATTTGTATTTTAGAGCACCTACGGTTCATAATGCTGTGCTGAATTTCTTTGAATTCACATTTGTGTATCTCCCAAGGCCATTGTGAGCATGTAGTGATTGCTAATGACTCAATATCAAATTACCTAGAGTCTCAATAACTAGTGAGCCAGAAAAGCCTATTTTGTAGAAAGATAAAGGTTGGTTTTTGACTGATTGGTCAGTGGCTTATTTGGAATTACACCCAGTGCCTTCATGTTCAGTCCTTCAGTGTAAACTTACTATGAAAATGCTGCATATATAATAGCAATAATGAAGCCTATGCAAACTATTTTTATGACTGTTTACCCCTAATTATTATGTGGTTTGGCATCATGGCATTATCAAGAAATGTGGGCAATCACCTAGGTATTTTTCCATCTGAAAAACGTTGCTTTGAGCTCATGGTGTGTTAGATTCTTTTGCCATTTTCTTTTGTTCTCTGTCACTGAAGCAAAATGAGGCCTAGTATATAGCACGCTTTATTATAATCATTTATACAACTCTTCTATCTGAAGAAAACATTCAATAACTGTGAACTGAATCAAACCTGCTGGGTTGGAATAAAAAATGCTAAATTTTACAGCCTGATTCTCTTAGATGAAATACATGTCACACATTCTTGATTACATTGATGCATTTAATAAAGGATCCACCGCCTCAACACCCCGCCCACACACACACACACACCACCCGCCAAGGCATTTTTGTTGAAGAGAATACAAAAGCAGACGTTTTTGTTTTTCTCCTCCTGATTTGCTTCTCTCTGGCTATGTTTACACTGACATCTGAAATAACAGAGTCCAGCACTGAGATGCCTGGTTGAATGTTAAATGCAGTGTGTCTCTCCCACCCTGGTCTATATGAAGGGGTATCAGTATTTTATTTGAAACTGTACGTCAGTTTGGGTTTTATCCTATGATTATCTAAATTAGGGTCTATGTTTAGCGAGACAATAACAGCCACAACATCCCACAGTTTAGTAAAGCCAAGGAGAACTTTAAAAGAAAAGTCACAGATGAAAGAGATGATGCTTCCCTCTTATGTATAGTCTTACATGCTTTTGTTTACCAGCTGAATTTTAGAGGAAAATGAGAATATTTCATCCAGAATAGAACACATGATTATAATTCAGCAGGGAAATATGGAACAAAAGTAAAAAGAATAAGAAAGGCAACTAAAAATTCTAGTATAAAAATATATTATGATAAGATACTATTTGAAAATTACTTAAATCAGTAAATAGTTAGGTTCCATTCCTAACAAGCATAATCTTTAATTAAGAAATAAGATAACTAATAACAAACAAACTTTTATTTTATGGGCCTTTTTAAGAAACCATAGCTTATTTATAGACATTGAGAGGCAGTAAGTATATCATTTTGACCATAGGCATCACGTCTTTAAAAGTCATGTTGGAGTTTTAAGAGACATTGAAGATAGTGTCAGTATATTTCTTTAAAGACTAAAGAATGCTTTGAAAATATACTTATAAAATATATATAGTATCATTTGGGACCTAAACAACTGAAGGAATTGTAGAAAAGTGTGAAGGACAATAGGAATATACCACAATTTACAGCAACCAAGGTAAGAGTAAGTTTTATAACTTTATTGTTTGAAAGTAATGAAAAGAATTTATCTCTGTAATGCATTGATTTTTTTCTTACAACTTGAATGTAGCAAGTTTATTTGATAAAAAGATAGATTCAAAAGAATATGTCATATAAACATTTTTAGGGTTTGCATATTTTATTACATCTGTACTGACTTACTAAAATGAATATAGTATCTATCCAGATTCACTAGACGATGAGTCATTTGGAAAACAGCTCTTTTTAATCAGGTGAAGATTTATCCCTTTATGTGCTACAGTGATATGCTTCAGGTTTTAACTATTTTTAGTGAAATTTTTTTCCAAAATATTTTGTGTGTGCATGTAAGAGTAAAGAGTATGATGAAGACAATTTAGGCATTAGGCATCATATTAAAGCTCATGGGCTTTGTCCTTGACTGTGGATAGAATTTTAGTTCTAGCACCTAACATCTCTTCTTTCTTTTGTTTTTGGAAGTTGCTTAAATTTTGGAAAAAAATTGAGATATAAGGGTAATGTTATATATCTCCTGAAATTATCCTAAAAATTAAGTTTGAGCTTATACAAGGATCCTAGCACTCATCCATTCTTTGAATGGTTTGGGATCATTATAGCAAACATCAGTTGAGAGATTAAGATTATTTCTCATTCCTAGTCATCTCTTTTCCAATTTGTTCCGTTTAATCTTTTGTGAGCCTTGGGGAATCTTTTCTTTTTTTTTTCTTTTACTCCAAGAAGGAAAAAGAATTAAAAACCAAACACAAAAGCTTAAAATAGTTTAATCACTATACTAATAGCCTGCAATGTGTTGTTCAATAAGTAGTCACTATCCATATTCAATTTTAATTAAAATTAAGAATCCAGTTCTTTAGTTTCACATTTCAAGTGCTTGATAGCCACAGTAGCAAGTGGCTAACTGTATTGGTGCAGAGAACAAATACTTCTATCATCATAGAATGTTCTTTTGGGCTATGCTGATTTACAATGTTTAAAGCTTTATTTGTGTTGTGAAATTCTGAAGATGAGTGGAATGTGGCTCTTGCTTCATGTAACTTAAGTGTAGTGAAAAAATAGATATTTTGGGAAGTGTTTGGGAAAATGTAAAAAAAAATCAGTAATGCAGATGATGAGTAATCTGAAGAACACTGGAAAGTTAAACAGTTCAGGATTTAAAGGAAGAAAGGATTGAGCTGAGACCTAAAGCGTAATTAATATTTGTGATCTTCTTAATGTATGAAGCATGATAGAATGTAGCAACATGTACCTACTTGCTGGAGAAGAAATGGGGAAGGGGTGAATTTATGTGCACAAGAACTCTTAATATTTTCTTTTAAAATGTTTAGTATCTTACAATGAATATGTATTACTTTAAATAATCCAAATTATATTTTTATTCTAAAAGAAAGAATCATGATATCTTTGTAATATTTGAAACCTTTTGTTTCTCTCCTCATCTTCAAATGAATTTGTTTTCATCTGTTACTATTCTCATCTTTTCACTGAAAAATATCTCTTCTCTCACCCAAGAGTAATGTATTCTTAAATAGAGTTTGAATATTCTTCATTACTATCTCATCTTAGACATTGCTTCATATTCACTCTTTTCCAGTCTTAAAACATACCCTCTCTATTATTTTCCTTAATATATGTAAGAGTTATTTCAACCTCCTGTTTGATTCTTTCTGTCACTTTTCCAAATTTTCTAAAAGAACGCCCTCCATTTGTTCTCTGTAATTCCTCACTTATAATTTACTCTTCAACTCTGAAATTCAGTATTTCCCCTCACTGTTAACTGGGTATATCTTTTACCAAGATCTCCAATTACTATTGTCAGTGACTACCATTGTCAATTCTAGCAGACTCTTTACAGTCCATCTTTTTCTTGGTTAAATAGGTAAATCTAGTGGACACCATATGCTGATCACTCCCAAATCTGTTTCCACCCCAGGTATCTCTGATAGATACCACATACACAACTGACCGCATATGTAATTGATTATTAAATGTTTCCATCAGGATGAGCTATAGGCATTTCAAACTTAGCTTTAATACAAACCGTGTATTCATTTCCCCAAACGAGAAGCTTAGAATACTCTCCTCTGTGCCCCAACTATGTTTGGTTTAGCAATGACTCTTAGATCCTTAGAATTCCTCCAGCCCATGTTTCCACCCCCACCATCATTGGTTTAGTGAAAGAGTAAACTTCATCACAGTCTCTAACCTTTTAGTTTTTACTCTTCTCCATTCATTCTTAACACTGCCTCCAGGGTGGGTAATCTTTCTGAAATTCAGGTGAGCAATATCATTCTGTTTTCCTTTGTATTTCCTTTATTTTTAACTTTTCTGCTCAAGCTCTCTGGTAGTTTCTCTCACTTCTTAAAGTAACCATTGCTTAAATAATTATGTTTCTTGTTAAAATAACACACAGCATCTCCAAGGTCTTTGTATGGTACTGAGGATCTCCAGAAAAGCACCCGGGTCTGACACTTCTGCAGTTTCACCTTTGCTGCAGCATGTCTCAGGGTCACTACTGCTACCAGTGCTAGGTCCTGGACATACCACTTCTCAGTTAAATTGTGGTCCCAGATAAGATCCATTCTCTTCTATACAGTATTCAAAGAGTGTTTAAGTGTAAATAAAATTATAACTAAATGTTATCAGGTATATTTATTAAAGCTTTATGGAGAAAAAAAAGTCAGCAAGAAAAATAACAAAGGTGAAGATTTACTGTTTTGTTACTTCAAATCTTGCTGCCTTATTTGCTTTTAAACAAGCTTTTAAATCTGGACCTTTTAGGCCAGCATTTTATGTGAAAGAAAAAGGTTTCTCATAGTGTTGACCCTGCTTTGCTGCCCTGTGAATAAGCAAGTCAGGAGAGATGTAGCTCTACTGTTTCCATTGCCCTCTGTCTGTGCAGGCGCTGATGCCAGCATCTGGCAGCACTTGAATGTGGCCTGCCATCATTATGGGTGTGTGATCCACATCGAAAAACCCAGTAAGAACCAGGGTTGGCTGGCACTATCCTGGCAGAATAATCTTGATGATGTGCAAGTTATGTTGAAACTTTCCTATAAAGTATAATACAGGCATACCTCATTTTATCGTTTCACTTTTTTGCACTTTGCAGATACTGCTTTATTTTTTTTTTAAACAAATTGAAGATTTCTAGCAAACCCATGTCAAGCAAGTCTGTTGATGTCATCTTTCCAACAGCATTGCTCATTTAGTGTCTCTCTGTCACGTTTGGTAACTCTTACAGTATTTCAAACTTTTTCATTATATTTGTTAATAATCTGTGATATCAGTGATCTTTATTACTACTACAATTCACTGAAGGCTCAGATGATAATTAGCATTGTTTAGCAATAAAGTATTGGAAGGTATGTTTGTTGTTTTGTAAGACATAATGCTATTGTACATTTAATAGACTAAAGTATAGCATAAGCAGAACTTTTATATGCACTAGGAAACCAAAACGTTCATCTGACTCACTTTATTGCAGTATTTGTGTTATTGCAACATTCACCTTATTGCAGTGGTCTGGAACAAAACCTGAAACATCTCCAAGGTATGCCTGTATGGGAATAACATGGCACTGCATTTAGAAGAACTCAATGACTGTGCCCTGGCCATTGTGAATAGGAAACTTGCTCTTCATAATGTAACTAGGACCCATCTCAACAGACAGTTGGCTCAGTGGCCTAATTATCATCAATTTCATCAGTAAGAAGGGCTTTTTAGTTATTCTCAAATTACTTTCTTAGACAGTTTCCAGTATTCTATCAGTTTATTTATGCCAAATAATGCTATACAGAAAATTAGTTTAAAAATTTGAAAATAAGTTTTATAGCAAATTTGTAGGGTTGGGATGGGGCATGGGAAAGCCACTTTTTGATTACAAACTAGATAGTCATTGAGAATCTTACATTTTAGAAAAAGCTGTAGAAATGCATATCTCTAAATTTTATCTTTACAAAATGAGACTGATTCTGTAAGAAGTATATAAAATATGGTTTTCTTTCTTTAGTTCCTATGTGGATTGTCTTTTTAAAGCCACTCTATTAATTGGCCCTATGTGAGTACCTACACTACATAATACTAATAACCTTGAGTCATCTAATAGAACTGGATATTCCTAGATTTTCAAAGCATTCTCTTCAGTGTATCTTCAAAGTTAAATTTAATTGCAATCAAAATATTTTACAAATCTAACACCAGTGAACTCTGAATTGAAACCTCTACCAAGTCTGTATCTTTTGATCAGAGTCAAAAAGAACCTTTGAAATCATGTAGCTTATTAATTTATAAGTTTGTTTATCTCACTTGGGGGAACAATTTAAAAGAATACAGATTTCTAGGACTTACCCCAAACTGATATAAACCTGAGGATCAGGGTTTTTAGGAAATGTTTTAGTTGTTGCTGGTGCTGACGAGAGCCGGTTTGGGAAGAATAAATTCATTCCTTCCAGTTTATAGAAAACAAAAGCAGACCATAGGAGGCAAAGTGACTTCCCCAAATAGTGCTGTACAAAGAACTCCAGGGATTATTTAAAAGAATGGAAACTGTATGAGTTTCTGTGATTTCAGTGTAATGGGTGTTGACTGCTACTGCTGCTGCTAAGTCACTTCAGTCGTGTCCGACTCTGCGACCCCATAGATGGCAGCCCACCAGGCCCCTCCGTCCACGGGATTTTCCAGGCAAGAGTACTGGAGCGGGTTGCCATTGCCTTTTCCGTGGGTGTTGACTAGGAATAAACTTTTCTGCTTCTTAGATGTTGTTAGACCATATTCTGAATAAATTATGTTTGCATGAGATTGCTGTCATAAATTGAGATGCTAACAAATGTATATGTGTGACAAAAGCAAGGCATATTACTGTCAATAATAATATGCATTTTATAATTTACTTTCCATATCCCTCTGAGAAACTCAACATGTTATTTTCCTTCAACGTTCATCTTTGAGGTTTTATAAGCTGGATTTTCAAATGACGTTGAAATGGAGAATTTTGTTTGAAAAATATACTCATTTGTTCCATAATGCAACACTCCTAAAACATGAGCAATCACTTCTTAGGCTGCTGCAAAGTCATAATGATGCTAAATTCTGCCAAGTCAATAGATTCAACTAGAGAAACCATTACATGAATCATAAATCATGACAGAGGACCCATATAATACCTTACATTTGTTTTGAAATGCAAAGAACCATGCATTAAAATAAAAGCTAAAGTCTATAATGATCATTACTAATTTCTGCTTGTTGATATCCCTTGCTTTTTAGCCAACACCTCACTGATGATAATAAGCCCTCTGGAACATTTACATGGTTCAGAAAGCAGCTCTCAGTGCTCTTGGTAGAACAGCACTATAGGTCTTTAAAGAACCATGTGTTTACAATAGTAATTATTTACTCTAATGCCGAATTGAAATGGCAATGCTCTCTTTGGAAAACCATGACTGTATCGTTATTTGCTGGTCCTAGCAAGAACCCTTTAGCTTTTATACAGCAGACAATCCTTTTGTTTTTGCTATTGTTAAAACATCTTTTAGGATATACCAGTCAGTGTACTTTCCTCTGAAAGGCAGAGGAATGTGTCCTTGGTCAATCATCAAAGTGTGCTTTGAAGCTTTACCATAGGGTCCACTTACGGTCTTACATATCAAGTGAGTAGCAGTCTTTGACAGTACCATCTCTGTTCCTAAAGAACATATTTAGATTCAGTGTGACCACTGCAAGATGAGAGGTAGAAACAGAACATCCCCAAGGAACTTTGAGCTCTGAAGGTCTGTATTAGTTTCTGCATGAGAGGTTGGGCCACATCTGTTCTGTCCCTTGTTTATCATCTTAAATCTCTAGTGTCAAACCACTTCTGCTATCTTTAGACTTCTTTTAAAAGCAAAGAGGACTTGCTAATTAATGGAGATTTAATCTTAATTAGCTAGTAGGAAAAATAATCAGAACCGCAATTTGGTGAGCACTGCAGTTGATCAAGTGATGTCAATGAGTACTACCTGACAACAAACCTCATCAGCAATGTCTGCTAAAATGCTTCTTTATTTTACATGCCCTCTTATATCCACCTGAGTTCTCTGGTCTTGTCTACCATCCTAAGGCTCAGAAACATAGCAGAAATAATTCAGATTTTCAACAGTTGGGATTTAGTATTTTTATTCTTGTGTTCCTATCATGCTGTCAGAAAAATGGGCAAATGTATACAGATAATCCAGTTTATTTAAGTTTACCCTGAGATCACAAGCTGGAATCAAGATTGCCAGGAGAAATATCAATAACCTCAGATATGCAGATGACACCACTCTAGTGGCAGAAAGTGAAGAGGAACTAAAGAACCCCTTAATGAAAGTGAAAGTGAAAAAGCTGGCTTAAAACTCAACATTCAAAAAACTAAGATCATGGCATCCAGTCCCATCACTTCATGGCAAATATATGGGGAAAATGTGGCAACGGTGACATACTTTCTTGGGCTCCAAAATCTCTGCAGATGGTGACTACAGCCATGAAATTAAAAGATTCTTGCTCCTTGGAAGAAAAGCTATGACAAACATAGATAGTGCATTAAAAAGCAGAGATATCACTTTGCCAACAAAGGTCCGTGCAGTCAAAGCTATGTTTTTCCAATAGTCATGTATAGATGTGAGAGTTGGACCATAAGGAAGGCTGAGCACTGAAGAATTTATACCTTCAAACTCTGCTGCTGGAGAAGACTCTTAAGAGTCCCTTGGATGGCAAGGAGATCCAGCCAGTCAATCCTGAAGGAAATCAACCCTGAATATTCATTAGAAGGACTGATGCTGAAACTGAATCTCCAATACTTTGGCCACCTGATGCAAAGAACTGACTTATTGAAAAAGACCCTGATGCTAGAAAAGATTGAGCACATAAGGAGAAGGAGATGACAGAGGATGAGATGGTTGGCTGGCATCATCAACTCAATGGACATGAGTATGAGCAAACTCTGGGTGATAGTGAAGGACAGGGAAGCCTGGCATGCTGCAGTCCATGGAGTGGCAAAGAGTTGGACATGACATAGTCACTGAACACAACAACTGGGATGTTTTATAGTTATTATGGAGAAATGACTTTGTTTCAACTGTTTGGGTGTTGTGACATGCTATTATTGCTTTATGCTTTAAAATAATGTTCTTAAATATTGACTAAGCTAAAAATATAAAATATATGTAAGGTATAAGGAATGAGGATTCAAATGCACATCCCATTGATTCTTGGTCTAAGAAAATGGTAATCATTCTCTTTGGAATCTTCCTTGTAATCCTCCTGATGTCATTCCCTTTTCTTCCTGCTCAGGTGAAATTAAATAATACACTTTGTACTTAACTTTTGCTTTGCTTTTTGACTTTTGCTGCATATCTTTATATGCTGAAACAATGTAATGTTTAATGTTTTTTATGGTTCTAAATAGGAATTGTACAGAACTGTCTTTATAATTTGTCTTTATTTATTTTTTAAATTAGTTTATTAGTTTTTTACCTTTACAATATTATATTTGTTTTGCCATACATTGACATGAATCCACCATGGGTATACATGTGTTCCACTTCCAGAACTCCCCTCCCACCTCCCTCCTCACCCCATCCCTCCGGGTCATCCCGATGCATCAGCCCCGAGCACCCTGTATCATGCATCGAACTTGGACTGGTGATTCGTTTCACATATCATAATTTACATGCTTTAAATTGGACATTATGTTCAGAAATTCATTCTTACTGTTGTTTAAGGATGCAATACATTCGTGTTTACTGTTGTCTCAATACAGTCTGATGTCACAATTTATTGATTGATTCCTTTGCTAATATACATTTAGATTGTCCCCATAAATATTCAGTCTTATTATGAGTACTTTTGTCTAAGTATGCCTGTGTTAGAGTTCTTTAAGGTAAATATTCACATGTTGAATTATTGGGTTGCAGGTTTAGCTTTGTGAGAGAATATCACTTTGTCTTCCAAAATGACTGAAGCCCTTGGCACTCATGACATCATTTTATAAATGTTTCATTGGCCTATTTCTTTGGGTACAAATAATTTGTTTCATGATTTTAATTTTATTTCCCTGATTAATTTTGAGGTTGGACATAATTTTATTTGCTGCTTATGATGAATCTTCTATGACATGCTTTTATGTGGATATTTAAAACCACTTTTTCTATTGAATTGTGTGTGTTTTTAATAGACCTACAGGATCTCTTTGTATATTTTGTGTACTAACCCATCTTCTCCCAGTTTCTGGGCTGTTCCTTTGATATCATAAGACTTTATAAATCATTTCCTTTTGCATATGTAACTTTGTCTTAAGATATACATCCCTAACTGAAAACATAATGAACCTTCTATAGTATCTGTTAAAAGTTTTATAGGTTATATTTAAACTTTATATTTTAACCAACTAATTTATTTGTATAGGATGTGAGGGAGGAGCTCAGTGCCATAATTTCCTAACATTAAACAGTAGTCTCAATAACATTTATTAAACTCTATCTTTTCTTCATTGACCTATTATAAATCTAATTGTATATTCAGTATAATTCTATATAACTCAAATCTAATTCTATATAAATCAAATTCCCAATTATGTGTGGGCTTTTGTTGGGGGCAGGCGAGGGGGATGAGAGTGCTGTTCAGTTGGTTTATTCTTTAAACAATACCAGATTATTCTAATTACTATAACTTTCTAATACTTCTTGCCATTTGGTAAGGTAATCCTTCCCACATTTTTGTCTTTCTCAAGAGTGTCTTACCTATCCTTGGATCTTTGTACTTTTATTTACATATTTCATTTAGCTTTTTAAATTCCAAAAAAATGAGAGTTTGAAATGTTAACTGATATTGATCAAACTGCTGATTAATCTGGGAAGAATTGATATCCATATAATATTGAGACTCTTGATTCACTGTTCATGGTATATTTTCTATATTTAGGTCTGCCAGTAGATTATATGTCTATAAAGATCTCATATTTTTTGTTAAATTTTTATTGTGAACTTTCTATTTTCAATGATATTATAAGTAACATCTTTGAAAAATTACATTTTTAAATTAATACACTTTGTTCTGAAATTCTAAAGCTATTACAAAAATAATCATTACAGAGTATTGAGTAGAGTTGCCTGTTCTATATGGAAGGTTTGTATTAGTTATCTGTTTACATCTTAGTAGTTTGTATATGTCAGTCCCAATCTCTCAACGTATCCCCCGGTAACCATAAGTTTATTTTCTACATTCATGACTCTGCTTCTGTTTTGCAAATAAGTTCATTTGTACTCATTTTTTAGATTCCACATGTCAGTGATATCATTTGATATTTGTCTTCCTGTGTCTGGCTTATTGTACTTCACTCCCTATGACAATCTCTAGGTCCATCCATGTTGCTACAAATGGCATTATTTTTGTTCTTTTTAATGCCTGACTAATAGTCCATTGTATATATGTACCACATCTTCTTTATTCATTCCTCTGTTGATGGACATTTAGTTTACTTCCATGTACTGGCTATCGTAAATAGTGCTGCATTGAACATTGGGGTGCATATGTCTCTTTTGAATTACGGTTTTCTCTGGGTATATGCCCAGGAGTGGGATTGTTGGGTCATATGGTAGTTGTATTTTCAGTTTTTTAAAGGAACCTCCATACTGTTCTCCATAATGGCTGTGCCCATTTCATTGCCACTGATAGTTCAGGAGGATTCCCTTTTCTCCACATTCTCTTCAGTGTTTATTTTTTGTAGATGTTTTGGTGACGGCCATTCTGACTGATTTGAGGTGATACCCCATTGTAGTTTTGATTTGCATTTCTCTAATAATTAGTGGTGTTGAGTATCTTTTCATGTGCTTTTTGGCCACCTGTATGTCTTCCAGACTTACTTTGATAGTGTTGACCATTGTGACAGTTACTATTCAGGTATTTTGTAGAACAGTCTGCTTTTTTTCCCTTATGATTTGACTGGGGTTATGAATTTTAGGGAGAAAGACCACAGAGGTAAAACAGCAGTTTTATAAAGGACATTTACTAGCTACATGATTTAAGATTGTTGATTTTCACCTTGATAACTTGGCTGAAGTAGTATTTATACAGATACTCCACCATTGTAAGTTATTCTATTTAATTTGTTCCATTCCCATTCTGTACTTTTGGAGGTAAATCACCATGTACAACCCATAGTTCAGGACTGGGGAGGTAAGCTTTTTGTTATGGTGACTAGAAATTTGTACTACTTTTTTCTTATAATAAGCACATTGCTGAGCTGTTTCATTACTAATATTTGTCTATTTTTAGCTCTTTTTAAAAAATACATGCAATAACATCATCCATAAATAATATCAGTTTTGGTTCATACATTCTGATACTTATTTCTTTTAATTACCTTCCTGTGTTTGCTAGATGTCTGAGGACAATACTTAATAGAACTGTAAATATTGAATAGCCTTATCTTTTTCCCTGATATAGCTGCATTTAGTTTATAGTGAACCCTAGTTTATTTTGCCAAAGAATCTTACAGAAGAAGATATGGAAAGACACATTTTCAAACAAAATACGATAGGTTGTATTCTGTTGCAGTGATTATAATGTAAAAAAAACAAAAACTTAAGCTTTATTACCAACATGTTCAAGTGACCTAAAATACATCACAGATGCAAACCCTGACAGGAGGTATACGTGTTTGTGGGAAACCACCTCCTCTCTTGTTTCCTATGCTTACCTGGTCCTCCTCTCTTTGTGCTCCTGGAAGTTCTTTCTCTCCCTTCTTCCCAAGTTTTCATTCTCCTATTTCTTACATACAGTATCTGTTCTTGGGCCTACTTCTTTACACTTTCTCCTCTAGGTAGTCCCATTTTCCTCTCATTGCAGCTTCTGTCACTATGTTCCTTTTTATCAGTGCATTCTTTCTTTGAAACTCTATCCCCACATTCCACTGCCTCTGAGATGCATGAGCATTATTCAATCAGATGGATCCAAGATCCAGCCTACTTTCTCCCCTCCTTCCTAACATTCACATATATACATGAATCCCATCGTCGCTCTCCCAGTTACCAGACTCAATACTTTGAAATCATTTTGACTTCTCGCTTTCAAACCTGGAAGAAAAGTTTAGTATGTATATAAAGGTACACATCTAGACACTGAAGATACAAAGATGAGTATGACATATGCTCTGCATTGATGGACAGTTCAAAAACAAACAGCCACTGCATCACCTTTGGATAAGAAGTCCGAAGATACACAAGATGCAAAGATGCTTTCCTGTCTGTTTCTCCTTTTCAATCCCTAATATCTCTACTAAGATTTAAACGTATTTTTTTTTATTATTTCTGTTCCTTACACAGACAACCTCACATGCTATTTATATACATATATTTAAATATATATATATAATATTTATTATATTTATATATTTTTTATATATATTTATATATACTGTAAAGTATATATACATACTTTAAAATATAAAGTATATATAAAATATAAAGTATATATATACATTAAAAATACAAAAATATATATTATATATATTTATGTATATATATTTATTTGTATATTTATATATATATTATATTATATATATTTATAAATATATATATACTGTAAAGTCAGCCTTTTACCAAATTACAGTTCTGGTAACATTTCTATCTTGCTAAAGCATCTTCAACTAGGTGCTTTCAAGTCCTGACCCTGACATTCAAAGCCCTTTTCAAAATAATGGTGTTTATTTTTATTTTCATGTGTGTCATTAACGCCCTATTAAACTTCTCAGAAAAACGTTCATTAAATTCAGTCAGTATGTCTTGAGAGTAAGATGGACATTTGACTGAACTTTTACCTGATGCAAATTTTTTTCCAAAAAATAGGCAAAATAGACTATTAGCCTTTTAGGTTTTCTGTAGTAATGCTCCCATCTGCTTACAATGTTTAATTCACTAACTCAAGTAAAGGAAATCAGAATTGTTTTCTTTAACCTGCTCCTGACCTATTGTACTCTCATGGGGAAGTCTGCCTTTTGTTGTTTGCTTGCATATAAAATAGTAATCAAAATGTTTAATTCCTGAATATCAACAGATGAATTATATTCATTATAGATAACTTTGACTTCAAGTACTCTTTAGCTTAATTACAAAGAGTGGTAGAAACTGTCATTCAGTTCAGTTCAGTCGCTCAGTCGTGTCCGACTCTTTGCGACCCCATGAATCCCAGCACGCCAGGCCTCAGTGTCCATCACCAACTCCCAGAGTTTACCCAAACTCATGCCCATCGAGTCGGTGATGCCATCCAACCATCTCATCCTCTGTCATCCCCTTCTCCTCCTGCCCTCAATCCTACCCAGCATTAGGGTCTTTTCCAATGAGTCAAATCTTTGCATGAGGGGGCCAAAGTATTGGAGTTTCAGCTTCAACATCAGTCCTTCCAATGAACACCCAGGACTGATCTCCTTTAGGATGGACTGGTTGGATCTCCTTGCAGTCCAAGAGACTCTCAAGATCTTCTCCAACACCACAGTTCAAAAGCATCAATTCTTCTGTGCTCAGCTTTCTTTATAGGCCAACTCTCACATCCATACATGACCACTGGAAAAACCATAGCCTTGACTAGATGGATCTTTGTTGGCAAAGCAATGTCTCTGCTTTTTAATATGCTGTCTAGGCCACTCCAGTACTCTTGCCTGGAAAATCCCATGGATGGAGGAGCCTGGTAGGCCACAGTCCATGGGGTCGCTAAGAGTCGGACACGACTGAGCAACTTCACTTTCACTTTTCCCTTTCATGCACTGGAGAAGGAAATGGCAACCCACTCCAGTATTCTTGCCTGGAGAATCCCAGGGACGGTGGAGCCCGGTGGGCTGCCGTCTATGGGGTCGCACAGAGTCAGACACAACTGAAGCGACTTAGCAGCAGCAGCAGGTTGGTCATAACTTTCCTTCCAAGGAGTAAGCGTCTTTTAATTTCATGGCTGCAATCCCCATCTGCAATGATCTTGGAACCCACAAAAATAAAGTCAGCCACTGTTTCCACTGTTTCCCCATCTATTTGCCATGAAGTGATGGGACCAGATGCCATGATCTTAGTTTTCTGAATGTTGAGCTTGAAGCCAACTTTTTCACTCTCCTCTTTCACTTTCATCAAGAGGCTTTTTAGTTCTTCACTTTCTGCCATAAGGGTGGTGTCATCTGCATATCTGAGGTTATTGATATTTCTCTCGGCAATCTTGATTCCAGCTTGTGCTTCTTCCAGCCCAGCGTTTCTTATGATGTGCTCTGCGTAAAAGTTAAATAAGCAGGGTGACAATATACAGCCTTGATGTACTCCTTTTCCTATTTGGAACCAGTCTGTTGTTCCATGTCCAGTTCTAACTGTTGCTTCCTGACCTGTATACAGGTTTCTCAAGAGACAGGTCAGATGGTCTGGTATTCCCATCTCTTTCAGAATTTTCCACAGTTCATTGTGATCCACACAGTTAAAGGCTTTGGCATAGGCAATAAAGCAGACATAGATGTTTTTCTGGAACTTTTTTGCTTTTTCGATGATCCAGCAGATGTTGGCAATTTGATCTCTGGTTCCTCTGCCTTTTCTAAAGCCAGCTTGAACATCTGGAAATTCATGCTTCACGTATTGCTGAAGCCTGGCTTGGAGAATTTTATTACTTTGCTAGCGTGTGAGATGAGTGGAATTGTGTGGTAGTTTGAGGATTCTTTGGCATTGCCTTTCTTTGGAATTGGAATGAAAACTGACCTTTTCCTTTCCTGTGGCCACTGCTGAGTTTTCCAGATTTGCCGGCATATTGAGTGCAACACTTTTACAGCATCATCTTTGAGGATTTGAAATAGCTCAACTGGAATTCCATCTCCTCCACTAGCTTTGTTCGTAGTGATGCTTCTTAAGGCCCACTTGACTTCACATTCCAGGATGTCTGGCTCTAGGTGAGTGATCACACCATCGTTATTTTCTGGGTCGTGAAGTTCTTTTTTGTATAGCTCTTCTGTGTATTCTTGCCACCTCTTCTTAATATCTTCTTCTGTTAGGTCCACACCATTTCTGTCCTTTATTGAGCCCATCTTTGCATGAAATGGTCCCTTGGTATCTCTAATTTTCTTGACGAGATCTCTAGTCTTTCCCATTCTGTTGTTTTCCTCTCTTTCTTTGCACTGATCGCTGAGGAAGGCTTTCTTATCTCTCCTTGCTATTCTTTGGACCTCTGCATTCAAACGGGTATATCTTTCCTTTTCTCCTTTGCTTTTGGCTTCCCTTCTTTTCACAGCTATTTGTAAGGCCTCCTCAGACAGCCATTTTGCTTTTTGCATTTCTTTTTCTTGGGGATGGTCTTGATTCCTGTCTCCTGCACAATGTCATGAACCTCCATCCATAGTTCATCAGGCACTCTGTCTATCAGATCTAGTCCCTTAAATTCTAGTTCTCACTTCCACTGTATAGTCAAAAGGGATTTGATTTAGGTCATACCTGAATGGTCTAGTGGTTTTCTCCACTTTCTTCAATTTCAGTCTGAATTTGGCAATAAGGAGTTCATGATCTGAGCCACAGTCAGCTCCTGGTCTTGTTTAGCTGGAAGTAAATACTGACTCCTCTCTGCTTTCACTGTTTGTCCAAGAAATTTGCTGCCCTGAAAGAGCACTTTTAGATAAAAAACATAATATTTTCACATTCCTGGAAATTTCTGGACAGTTATTTCTTAGCTACTTCTGAGCTGATAAAATTTTATTAATCTGAGGAGGCAATGCTAGTTGTCTGTAGCTTGGAGTGAGGAGCAAAAATGACAGGAGTAGAGAAGGAAACATTGATGTTTTCTCATCTTCTGTATCAATCTTTTTTTAGAAAAAGAAATGTCTTGTTATTTAATAATGTGACTGTCAAATAGCAGGTATTTAACTAAGATAAGTTCTGAATTTAGCTTGAATTGGTATTATGCCTCCTATGTATCTGTGATCTTTGGGTATATTACTTATTCTCACTTAGCTTCTGTCAAGTGTAAAATGGGCATTAAATATGATTGCACTTAGAACGTGCATCAAACATGTGGATAAAGACTCGTAATATAAAGAGAGGCAAAACACTAGCAGTATAAATCACAGTCTCTAACTGTAGCATGTTAGACATGTCAAATCTTGGGTCCCACTCCACTTGTACTGAATTGGGAACCCTGTGGATAGGGCTCAGATATCTGTGTGGGTTAACTAGACCTTCAGGTAATCCTTAAGCCTGCTGCTTTCAGAGAACCAATTTAGTCAAAGTATGAATCAATGAAAAACCTTAGGCTACAATTATGGGAAGCAGCAGAAAATGATTATATCTTCTATGGCTGAGGAAAATTTGAGATACCCAGTACTTTTGAGCTGGTAATTTATCATGAATATGAGGGGCAATTCAAAATAGATAGGTAAGCTTAGTTTGGAAAAATTAGGAGATTTTGCCCTGAGAACAAGTTGAGGATGGGACTTATGTCACCATGTCACACTTAGGGAACTAGAAGTTCATTAGGAGAGACAGGGAATTTATTCAGTTGAAAAAATTTCTATAAGCTTACAAACTGCAACATAAAATTTTTTAAAATATCAAGTCAGATTTTTGTTTCACCATAAAATTTCCAGCAGACTTAGTACTGGAACCACATCATCAGAGAATTGTCAGATTGGTTTATTTCTCTCCCCTAGTCCTTGTTTCATTGTAAGAAAGATTTGGAATGACAGACTAATTATAACTCAGGTAGGATTTCTTGGCTCTTGTCTTGTGGTAGCAAGGATTTGAAACAACAGACTGGTTACAGATCAGTTACAGTTCAAGCAGACAGATCTTTCATTAAACAGACTGCAGATAGTACACTTTCGAGACATGGGAGCAGACCAACCCCAAAGACGGGGCCATTATTCCTCTTGGATTCCCTTTTTATACCTCCCATTTCCTCCTCTTGGTTCTGCTCTGTGCAAAATAGGGCTTGTACCACCAATCAAGAAATAGAATGCAATCAGGGAAGGGGGCGTGTCTGGGCACATACAAAATAGGGTTGTTACATATTCATTTAGGCAAGCATGGACTGAGTTTTGATTGACGGCTGCAAATTATGTAACAGACCCTATTGCGCATGTCTTTCCCATAATTCAGTCTGCTATAACAAGATGTGTGTATGTATAGAATATTTATGAACACATAACAGGTTCCTGGCTGCCTAAGGTTACTTGAGGACACAGCTGTGCCTCAAGGGTGCATGTGCAGGAGTTGGAGAAGCCCTTATGGTTTGTTTGTATCCACAGTGGGCAGAGGGCACATGTGCAGGAGCTGGAAAAGTCTCTGTGGTTATTATTGCAGCATATCTGTGGCTCTCTTGGGTGTCTCTGGGGTGGGATTTTGAGACCAACTTGCATCCTTTTCAGCAAGGCCAGCCCTCCTTGCTCATGCCTAACTTCCTACTGAATAGAATGATAGAAACCTTGGTGTGGGGTGAGGGAATCTCTGTTCTCAAGGTTTTAGGATTCTTAAATCCCTAAATGAAGTGAGATCAAGGAAAAGGTGAAGTTGAAAGTCCATCACTTAAAACAGCTGTAAATTCTCTAAAATGTAATCTAGTTCTCTTAGTCACTTAAACATTTGTAAATGTTAAATATTTATAAGTGTTGCAAACTGTGTGGATTGGATCTGACCTACTTTTGAGGTATTGTTTTCTTGAATGAATTATTGGGAGGTCAGAAGAAGAAAAAAAGAAACCACAAACAACCACTACTGGCAAATGAAAGACTGTTTTTCAGTGGAGTGCTCCGCTTGACTCCACCTAGCAATTCATGATTGCCTCGAGGCAAAGAAATGCCTCTTGACTCCTGACCCTCAGCTCTGTGTTCTGCCTTGCTGGTTCCCCCCTCCCCCCTCCTTGGCTAGGAAACTGCGATTCTATTAACATTTGCATGATTTATTCTGACTTTGAGGCATGAATTTTGTTAGTTAAATTGTCACCTTGTATGGCATGATAGGACAGAATGGTTCCAGAACTGTTCTAAATTGTTCAGCAGCCTTCTGGGCTGTTATGTTAACAATATCACTGTCTAAGGTAAGAAATCCAGTTCGTATGTGTGTGTGTTTAATAATTTTCTCTTGCTTTTGTGTTCAGTAAGTATCTATTACTAAGTTTAACATCATAGGTAGGGGAGTCACTAGGCTTTGGACTTAATGTCTCAAAGGTCAACATCAAAATACAGTTCCTGAACTGTACCAAGGAATTGATTTTTTCCCCCCACATCATTCATTTGCCAAAAAATCCCATTTATCTGTTAATTTTTATTGCTCTATTATTATAACTGTTCTTAATCCTAGTTAAGAGGACTATATTACATGTATTTTATATATATTGTGTGAGTCTTCCATATTTTCCTCATTTTACACTCCAGAAACCTGTTTATGTTTTCTTTCTTTCTTTCTTTTCATTTTTTTTTTAAGCAAACTGCGCTGCATCTTCAGGTGCTTTACACCTCCACATGTGAAGCACAGATGCTCTTCCTCTTGATCACAGCAGCTCCTCAGACTTGCAACTTGTAGAGAACACTCGGCCCACATTCTATGTGCCACAGAGTCTCAAAGCAAATTTGGAATCTCCTAAATCTCTAAGATGGTTTCCAATCCACTACTTGATTTCTTTAAATTTTTTTTTACATTTAATTCCTATTTTATTGGAGTAATACATGGATATATATTAAAAATGTAAAAATTTCTGCATAGCTTACTAGAGAAATCCAGTCTCCAAAGTGCCAAGCCCCATCTCCTGCCCTAGAGGTAACACTTTCAGTTCTTAGGTATTTCTCTTAGAATTTGCCCCCAGATTTTTAAATAACTTGTGTGTACATATACATACATATATATATATATATACACACATATACATATGTATATATACTACCTCCACCATAGTTTGGGCCCAGGTAAATAGCAGGGAGGGAACACAGCTCCAACCATAAACAGAAAATTGCATTAAAGATCAAATGAGCATGGCCCCACCCATCAGAACAAGACCCAGTTTCCCCCTCAGTCAGTCTCTCCCATCAGGAAGCTTCCATAAGCCTCTCATCCTTCTCCATCAAAGGGCAGACAGACTGAAAACCACAATGACAAAAAACTAACCAATTTGATCACATGGACCACAGCCTTGTCTAACTCAATGAAACTATGAGCAGTGCCATGTAAGGCCACCAAGACGGACAGGTCATGGTGGAGAGTTCTGACAAAATGTGGTCCACAGGAAAAAGGAATGGCAACCACTTCAGTATTCTTGAGAACCTCATGAACAGTATGAAAAGGCAAAAGGACACTGACAGATGAATGCCCCAGGTCGGTGGATGCCCAATATGCTACTGGAGGTCAGTGGAGAAACAACTCCAGAAAGAATGAAGAGACAGAGCCAAAGCAAAAACAACACCCAGTTGTGGATGTGACTGGTGATAGAAGCAAATTTTGATGCTGTAAAGAGCAATATTGCATAGGAACCTGGAAAGTTAGGGCCATGAATCAAGGCAAATTGGAAGTGGTCAAACAGGAGATGGCAAGAGTGAATGTCGACATTCTAGGAATCAGCGAACTAAGATGCACTGGAATGGGTGAATTTAACTCAGATGTCCATTATATCTACTACTGTGGGCAAGAATCCCTTAGAAGAAATGGAGTAGCCATCATGGTCAACAAAAGAGTCCGAAATGCAGTACTTGGATGCAATCTCAAAAATGACAGAATGATCTCTATTCCTTTCCAAGGCAAACCATTCGATATTACAGTAATCCAAGTCTATGCTTCGACCAGTAATGCTGAAGAAGCTAAAGTTAAATGGTTCTATGAAGACATACAAGACTTTCTAGAACTAAGACCCCAAAAAGATGTTCTTTTCATTATAGGGGACTGGAATGAAAAGTAGGGAGCCAAGAAATACCTGGAGTGACAGGCAAACTTGGTCTTGGAGTACAGAATGAAGCAGGGCAAAGACTAATAGAGTTTTGCCAAGAGAATGCACTGGTCATAGCAAACACCCTCTTCCAACAACACAAGAGAAGACTACACATGGACATCACCAGATGGTCAACACCGAAATCAGATTGATTATATTCTTTGCAGCCAAAGATGGAGAAGCTCTATATGGTCAGCAAAAAAAAAAGCTTGGGAGCTGACTGTGGATCAGATCATGAACTACTTGTTGCCAAATTCAGACTTAAATTGAAGAAATAGGGAAAACCACTAGACCTTTCAGGTATGACCTAAATCGAATCCTTTACCATTATATGGTAGAAGTGAGAAATAGATTCAAGGGATTAGATCTGATAGACAGAGTGCCTGATGAACTATGAACGGAGGTTTGTGACATTGTACAGGAGACAGGGATCAAGACCATCCCCGAGAAAGAGAAACACAAAAAAGCAAAATGGCTGTCTGAGGAGGCCTTACAAATAGCTGTGAAAAGAAGAGAAGTGAAAAGCAAAAGAGAAAAGGAAAGATATACCCATTTGAATGCAGAGGTCCAAAGAATAGCAAGGAGAGATAAGAAAGCCTTCCTCAGTGATCAGTGCAAAGAAAGAGAGGAAAACAATAGAATGGGAAAGACCAGAGATCTCTTCAAGAGAATTAGAGTTACTAAGGGAACATTTCATGCAAAGATGGGCTCAATAAAGGACAGAAATGGTATGGACCTAACAGAAGCAGAAGATATTAAGAAGAGGTGGCAAGAATACACAGAAGATCTATATAAAAAAGATCTTCATGACCCAGATAATCATGATGATGTGATCACTCACCTAGAGCCAGACATCCTGGAATGTGAGTCAAGGTGGGCCTTAGGAAGCATCACTACAAACAAAGCTAGTGGAGGTGATGAAATTCCAGCTGAGCTATTTCGAGTCCTATAAGATGATGCTGAGAAAGTGCTTCACTCAATATGCCAGCAAATCTGGAAAACTCAGCAGTGGCCACAGGACTGGAAAATGTCAGTTTTCGTTCCAGTCCCAAAGAAAGGCAATGCCAAAGAATGCTCAAACTACCGCACAATTGCACTCATCTCACATGCTAGCAAAGTAAAGCTCAAAATTCTCCAAGTCAGGCTTCAACAGTACATGAACCATGAAATTTCAGGTGTTCAAACTGGATTTAGAAAAGGCAGAGGAACCAGAGATCAAATTGCCAACATCCACTGGATCATCAAAAAAGCAAAAGAGTTCCAGAAAATCATCTACTTCTGCTTTATTGACTATGCCAAAGCCTTTGGCTGTGTGATCACAATAAACTGTGGAAAATTCTGAAAGAGATGGGAATATCAGACAGACCACCTTTCCTGCCTCTTGAGAAATCTGTATACAGGTCAGGAAGCAACAGTTAGAACTGGACATGGAACAACAGACTGGTTCCAAATATAAAAAGGAGTACGTCAAGGCTGTGTATTGTCACCTTGCTTATTTAACTTATATGCAGAGTAAACCATAAGAAACACTGGGCTAGAAGAAACACAAGCTGGAATCAAGATTGCCGAGAGAAATATCAATAACCTCAGATATGCAGATGACACCACCCTTACGGCAGAAAGAGAAGAAGAACTGAAGAGTCTCTTGATGAAAGTGAAAGAGTAGAGTGAAAATGTTGGTTTAAATCTCAACATTCAGAAAACTAAGATCATGGCATCTGGTCCCATCACTTCATGGCAGATAGATCAGGAAACAGTGGAAACAGTGACAGACTTTATTTTGAGGGGCTCCAAAATCACTGCAGATGGTGATTGCAGCCATGAAATTAAAAGACGCTTACTCCTTGGCAGAAAAATTATGACCAACCTAGACAGCATATTAAAAAGCAGAGACATTACTTTGCCAACAAAGGTCCATCTAGTCAAGGCTATGGTTTTTCCAGTAGTCATGTATGGATGTGAGAGTTGGACTATAAAGAAAGCTGAGCACTGAAGAACTGATGCTTTTGAAGTGTGGTGTTGGAGAAGACTCTTGAGAGTCCCTTGGACTGCAAGGAGATCCAACCAGTCCATCCTAAATGAAATCAGTCCTGGGTGTTCATTGGAAGGACTGATGCTGACGCTGAAACTCCAATACTTTGGCCACCTGATGAGAAGAACTGACTCACTGGAAAATACCCTGATGCTGGGAAAGATTGAGGATGGGAGGAGAAGGGAACGACAGAGGATGATATGTTTGGATGGCATCACCGGCTCAATGGACATGAAATCAGTAAAGTCTGGGAGTTGGTGATGGGCCGGGAGGCCTGGCGTGTTGCAGTCCATGGGGTCACAAAGAGTCAGACATGACTTAGCATCTAAACAGAACTGAGGTACTAGCTGTTAACTTCCTACAGAGGAAGAATCTTTATTACTCACATATGCTCATCTCCCTACTCATACTGTCTCCCTTCAAGAATTAGCATTTATATTACTGATTATTACTCACAGCAGAGTAATACACTTGATGTACTACAGTGATACACAGTAATACACAGTGAAATACTACACTTGTGTTTCCTTTACGATGTCTCTTCACTGGAGTTAATGATCATTTTCTCTCTCCCCCTCACCTCCTTAGTTTTCTCTTTACCTATCACTACTTAATCCCTAAACTCCCTGTCAGAAGTGGACATTATTTTACTAGTTTGTGGTCAATTCACTTTTTTATTCTCTGTAGCTGTTGTTAAAAACTCTTGCTGTTGTAAAGTTGTCTCCCTGCATGTTTATAGAAGCTTCCCAGGTAAAGAATCTGCTTGCCAATTCCGGAGACATAAGAGGCACCAGTTTGATCTCTGCATCAGGAAGTTATCCTGGAATAGGAAATGGCAGCCCCCTCCAGTGTTCTTGCCTGGGAAATTCCATTGACAGAGGAGCCTGGTGGGCTACTGTCCATGGGGTGTTTCAAAGAGTTAGACATGACTGAACATGGACATATGGTACTGATGGTTATAACCTTCTCTCTCTAGAGATGACTTGTGACTTCCCACATTACCATATGCAGAAAATGAAGGTGATCAGCTAAGGAACAAATATAACCTGTTATCATCCTCACCACATTCTCTCTAGTCCAAGTAGGCAAGCTTGTTAACATCTGATTCATTATAATTTTACCTCATGTGCACCAAATTGTGTTCTTCAGCACATTAGTAAACTGCATATCCAAATAGCTTCAAGCTCATTTTTAACTCTTTATTTCATCTGCAGCTGTCCTCATCATTCTGTGCTTCACTATTACAGTAGTCTCCTATGTGGTCTGTTTATCTCTGGCCTTATGTCGCTCCCATCTATCCTCACTCTGCCACCATGATGATTTCCTAGAACATTTTTGGTCATGTAATTTCCTTATTTAAAATCCTTTGGAAGTTCCCCAACGTGCATACATTCCAATGCACTCCCCTTAGGATGTTCTGCAGACCCAACTATGCTAAGGCCTCTTCCTGACCCTCCAAACTCATCTTTTTAAAATTAGCAACCAATTTCTAAAACTTGAAATATATAGTGAAATGCACAGTCATTAAGTACCATTCAATGTGTTTTGATTAAATATGTATGCCCATGGTACACAGTTTTTAAACTTAAACTCCTAAAATAATGAACTGCTTATATGTGCAACTCTTCAGTACTTCTGCACATGGGTATGCTTTTTCTCCTTTTTGTTAAAGCACTTCTCTTGTCACCTGTCAGAAGACACTTGGACAAAGCATCTTATGGGAAAGGTATCTAGTCTTTTTTATTGTTGTTCTTATACCTTATACACAACTGTCATGACACACATAAAGCCTTATTGTCCTTACTGATCACATGTCTCAGTTCCCTACCAGACTGTATGCCTTTCAAGATGGAGTCCATTTTAAATCTTTTCTATGAATATTCAATCCTTGGTACCAAAAAGGCATTTAATAAACTTTTGAATAAAGTTTTAGATAAACATCTGATTTTTAATAGTGTAGTTCAGATGAAGGGAGCAATGGTTAAGGGCAGAAAGTGGAGAATAAATGACCCTAGGTATAAATAGAGACTAGACTACATATTACTTTTGGAATTGGGGCCTTCCCTGGTGGCTCAGTGGTAAAGAATCTGCTTGACAATGCAGGAGACGTGAGTTCGATTCCTGGTCCAGGAAGATCCCCTGGGGAAAGAAATGTCAACCCACTCCAGTATTCTTGCCTGGAGAATCCTGTGGACAGAGGAGCCTGGTGGGCTACAGTCCACAGGGTCACACACAAAGAGTTGGACACGACTTGGTGACTGAATAAAAGCTGCAAATAATGTATTTTAAATGTGCCTCAGCATCTTAAAATATAAAGTAGGGTCATTTCATTGTGTTTATTTCATGGGTTGTTATAAAGTTTATATTTTGAATCCTTTAAAATGCTTGGAAAACTTTCTAGCACCCTGTCAACACTTCACATCATTGCTACTGTTAATTTATGTTAATATAATGTTACACTGAAGATATTTAAAATTCTAGCTAACCTAAGGAAGTCAAGTTATCAGAGCTCGTAGCAGCCATTTAATTTGATAAGCTTGATATCTCTTTCATTGTATCTCTTATAGAAGGTAATAGAAATATTGAAATATTAAAACTTATACCACTGGAATGAGAACTCTGGACTCTTAGAATCAAAGTTTATATATGGTATAGCAACATTTCCTCTTTATTATTGTTTTTAAGGGGTTTTTTGTTGTTTAGTTGCTAAGTCTTGTCTGACTTTCTGTGACCCTGTGGACTGTATCCTGCCAGGCTCCTCTGTCCACAGGATTTCCCAGGCAAGAGTGCTGGAGTGGGGTGCCATTTCCTTCTCTCCATTTATGGTTATTACAACTACCTAATACATAAAAATTAGTACAACAAATCAAAAAACCCATACTGTCAGTACTGGAAATCACAAGAAAACATGCTATCATGTAGAATGACTAAGAATGATTGGTATGAATGAGTGGCAGAATGATTAAGCAAATCTAGCCATCTAGAGCATTGCAGGTACATGGACAACTGATCAATTTTGGAAAAATGAGGAGGGTAGGTGGTTGAAAAAGTGAAATAAGGAGAGTCCATGGTTCAAAACAGGTAGGATTGATTTAGAATGACTTCTAAAAGGAGATGCTGATGGAATGGGTTAACTCTTATAGTCTAGGTTTGGTTGTAGTTTGTCTTTAAAAATGATTCTTTAAAAGCCTCCGTAATCCAAATGAAAAAAAATCTAATGAGTTGGCAACCCATTCAAATGGAAAGTTGTTAATAAAAATTTTTTTCTGCTTCACACAAACAATTTTTGCACCAAAGTGTCTTATGTCCGTTCAGCTGAAAAAAATCAAGATGGATACTGCTGTTATGTTTTCCTGAATCTCCAGATTCTAAAGTTCTGTAGCTTTATTTCTGCCATCTGGTGGTTGAAAGTGTTGACATTCTTGCAGGCTATGAAGCTGTTATTAATTCTTTGTACATATATATGAATATACATTACCTCCCACAGAGTAATGTGCCATAACTGAAACTGGCATACATTTCAGTGTATTGAACATGGAAAGAATGGAATGTATTTTCCTTTTCTGAATTCTTCAAAATTTATGACATACTTATAGAATTATTTACACACAAGTGTCTTACTCTGTTGAGTCCTATAAATGGTATTGTTTTGGAATCAAGAGCATTCCTTCAGCATGCTCTAAATTATTTTTCACATCTTTGTTCAACTCAGTACATTTTTAGAATGTCTAGGGATTTTTGGTGGCTGTAGAATATGTTATTAATTTGGTAAATGTCTGCAAGAATGGGCAAGTAAAACTGAATGCAAATAGTAAAAGCAAAGTGTAGTTATCAGTGGAGCTGAAGACAAATAATCATTAGATTGCATAAATGAAGGAACAAATGCTCACAAATGAAAGTCTGATTTATTGTATGCCTTCCTAATCATGGGGCTTCCCAGATGGAGCTAGTGGTAAAGAACCTGCCTGCCAATGCAGGAGACAAAAAAGACATGGGTTTGATCCCTGGGTCTGGAAGATCCCCTGGAGGAGGGCATGGCAACCCGCTTCAGTAGTCTTGCCTGGAGAATCCCATGGACAGAGGAGCTTGGTGGGCTATAGTCCATAGGGTCGCATAGAGTCAGACATGCCTGAAGCGACTTAGCACACCTAATCATGCAAAGAATGTAATGTAGCCGGAATTGAGTGTAGCAGGGAAGTGGGGGTGGGAAAGATACAACATTGATGTTGTTACAGAGGAGGTGAATATAAGATATCCCAGGCCGTGTAGTTAAACAAAAAGTCCCTTCTCCCTAGGCTCAGGGTTAAACTTAGTTGTTTACATCCTTTAAGACCTTGACTCTGGGTTCAGGACTATTCTTAAAACATGACTAATTATCTTACCATTACTGTCCTGTGCCTATGAAACAGGACCTTCAACACTGTGGGAAGCTCTTCCTCTTAGAATGGACTTCATCCTGTGTGACTTCGCTGTTGAAGTCTTTACAGCTGTGTGATTAAGAGGACTGGTTCAGCATAGATACGAATGTTTCAGTATTAACTGAAGTTTTATTTGCTGTCCTTTTTGAAGTTTGAGTTGTTGGTTTTTTTTTTTTTGATGGACTAAGGACGTAGAATTACAAACTGTTGGATTCCATGTCTAGTTCTGTTATCTGATTTCACTGAAAGATTTTAGTGATTCATTAGATTCACCTGTAAATTAGGATGATAACATATACCTTACTTACACCAAAGCTTTTTTTGGTGATCAATAAATATACTGTCCATGAAAGAATTCATAAAAATATACCACTATAAAACTGTAGCATTATTATATTAACATTTCTCCCTTTCGATTTGCTCCCTTCTATCACTGGTTCTAGCCAGCTCAAAAAAAAAAAAAAAAAAAAAAGAGGGGGAAATAATATCTAACAGAAAGAAAATATTGCTTGAAAGAGAGCAGGGTTTTTTTGTTTTGTTTTGTTTACAGAGAGTCAGTTTATGGTGTGGTATAAATGTGTTAGGAGCCACAGAATGTGATTTCAATTAAGAATGAAGCCCTCCTAAAAAGCTATCACCATCTACTACTGCCAAAATCAAGTTGAAAATTTTTCAATTAAAGATGCATTTCTTTTAGATCTGGACAACACCTCTTCCACAAGCCCCTACCAAAGAGAAAACACTTGACAGGGGTCCAGCATTATTAGTCATCAAACGAATCTTGCCTGAAACAGAGGAGAAGTTCACTGGCAAGAGGCCAAGCCATGTGTGTGGGGAGGATGAGGAGGGACACCCCCTCCTCCACATCCACCTTTAGTTCCTATGAACTTTTTTGTGTGATTAAAAAAAAAAATGTGGCTTCACTAAAGCATAATTAAAAGAAATATTCACCAAGGATATAAATATTCATGTTTGTTTTCCTTCAGTGTTTTTTAGATTTCCTCTAGGTTTGCATTTGATTTTGAAACATCTTCTTGAATTTGTACTGTGTGTAGTTATTACTGTGGTAACTTTACAAATACAAGTATCTCTAGCACATACAATACATTTAAGAACATTTATGTGGCTAACCTTGATGTGGTGGTGATAGCGCAGGGAATTTTCCATTCCCATTTAAGAGATCAGGGTGGTTTTGTTCTTTCTAAAATTAATCCCCACCAGATATATTTTCTTCACAACCACAAAAATGATGTTTAGAATGGTGACAGGTTGTGATCACAGTTTTCTCTGTGCCAGGGATGAATTTATAAAAATTCCATTCTTGCAAGATTGCCAATCATCATTTTGTATTCCTTTCTCAATATATTTTTGAGAACTATGTCTATAAAATAGAAAAGAAAACAACTACTTCTTAAATAATTCTCTCTGTAGTAACATCTTCCTTTAGAACTTGAAATTAAAATGGTACAAGACATTTTAATAATGCTCCTTAATTAAATGCCTACAGAATATCTGTTTTGTTCATTCATTGTTAGCACCCAGCACAAGCACTGGCTTAATGCTAAGTATACAAAGATGATAAAGTGCTAAGTCCTTGGATGATTCAGGTAATTATTCAAAATGAATCCTGCCTTTAAGGACCTCAAATATTACAGAGGAGTATGAAAGAATAGAGTTTATGTAGCATCAAAAGAACAATATGACAGATATTTGAAATGCAAGGTGCAATCAGAGAGAACGACAAACTCTTCTTGAGAATAAGAATGAAGAAAGCCTGTACAGAATAAGACCAAAAAAGAAGCTGAATCTTCAGTGATGACAGTAGACATTTTAGTAAATAATATGATGAGATGTGAATAAGAAATAGCATTCTGGATAAAGGGGTTGATATACATAAGAACTATATATGACATAAACTAATATTTAAATGATAGATTACAAAAGAACAAAAACTGACTAACATGACATGGTATGTCTAATGATCCACTTAGATTTCTTTCTTCCCTCACTGGAATAATAGCTAAGAAAAGGAATCATCAAACATTTTGACTATGTAGCTGGAATCCAATATTTTAAAACATCAGTAAATTATAAACGGGACATGCATATGCAAGAATGTGATTGAATGCTAAGGAAACATGGGAAACTGTGAATCTTCTCTCATCAAGCTATATCACTATAAAATTTGATTTTTCGTGTATGAGAACATGTGAATGCTTTAGTGTTTCAAAATTTTTAGGAGTATTTTTTTTAGAATTTTATTTAGATGAATATGGAGAATATGATCGATAAAGATTTTCCAAGTTGTACTGAGTATCAAATAGTTATACATCTTATTTTGTAAAGAAAATGAAGTATGTGTGTACTTGGGCTGAAGTCAGTCCATTTTATTAATAAAAGAATTAGTTATACTAAAATACTAAGTGTAGTGCTCATTTGCTCAGTCATGTCCAACTCTTTGCAACCACATGGAAGGTAGCCTGCCAGGCTCCTTTGTCCATGAAATCTTCTAGGCAACAACACTGGAGTGGGTTGCCATTTCCTCTTCCAGGGGATCTTCCCAACTCAGGGATCAAACCTATGTCTCTTGTGCTTCCTGCATTGGCAGGCGGATCCTTTACCACTGAGCCACCTAGGAAGCTCCAAGTACTAAAGCTAAACTAAACACTCAATAGTGGAATTGCTAAATCAATTAAGGTACGTTCATTAGTTGCAGTATATTAATATGTAAACCTTTCAATTGAGACATTGCTGAGAATATGTTTCATAATATATCAAAATAAAAAAAACTTAAATTTATCATTATTATGTAGAATAGTCATTTATGGTTTTTGAAAAAAGACATTTTTCTTAAAGATTCTGTAATACCTCTATAATCTGTCCTAGTTTTAAAATATTATTAAATGCTGACTTTAATTTTGGGGGGGAGCATTCTCAGCATTAAACATGAAGTGTAATAATGATATCATTCTGAAACTTGTAAAATATATATAAAATATATAAATAATATCTATTACAAACATTACATCACAAAAGAAAGAGCCTGAAATAGCATTTTTTTTATAGCTGGGATTTAGCAGACAACTTGGCTTTAGGGATACTCTTAGCTACTAGCCGGGCTTCCCAGGTAGTGCTAATGGTAAAGAACCCACCTGCCAGTGCAGGAGACATAAGAGATGTGAGTTTGATCCCTGGATGGGGAAGATCTCCTGGAGGAGGGCATGGCAACCCACTCCAGTAATCTTGCCTGGAGAATCCCATGGGTACAGTCCATGGTTCACAAAGAGCTGGATGTGACTGAAGTGACTTAGCACATACACTACCCAACACTGCCTTCCTGGCAAATCAAGCTCAGTTGGTAAAGAATCTGTCTGCAGTGCAGGAGACCCAGGTTCAATCCCTGGGTTGGGAAGATCCCCTGGAGAAGGAAGTAGTAAACCACTCCAGTATTCTTGCCAGGAAAATCCCATGGACAGAGAGCTGGTGGGCTACAAGCCATGGTATTGCAAGAGTCAGACACAACTGAGTGACTAAACCACCACCAATCTCTTGATATGCAGTTAAGATCTTAGCTTTTCTTCCTGCTTTATATATTGGCTGAAATTTTTTTATAATTAATGTGTACTATCATAATATAATTTTTGATTAAAAATGTGGCAAGTTGGTACTGAATTTATCAAATGGAATAATATGAAATTTTCTACCTTATATCAGTTATTCTTGAAATAAGCATGAGCATTGATAACTACTAGTCAAGTAACAGAGAAAGGAAGAAAAGAGACATCTCATTCATTCTGATGGCTCAAAAATGTAACCATTTTATTTCCCTTAGTTGCCTAGTGAATCACATAGTTCCTACTTTCAGTATACATTTTCTACGTAAGATGTGCCCATTGCTCTTGGTAGTACTGTCAAGAGTGCCATCATTTTCTAATAAAGAGGGCTTCAGACACGACTGAGCGACTTCACTTTCACTTTTCCCTTTCATGCACTGGAGAAGGAAATGGCAACCCACTCCAGTATTCTTGCCTGGAGAATCCTAGGGACGGCGGAGCCTGGTGGGCTGCAGTCTATGGGATCGCACAGAGTCGGACACGACTGAAGCGATTTAGCAACAGCAGCAGCAGTAGCAAAAGCAATTAAATTTGGATTTGGCTGCAAAGTTAAATGAAGTATAATCAAGCAGTGATTGAGAATGATAAAACTATGACATAAATAACCTTCAAAAGTCTTCTTTACAGATAAGTAAATGAAAACTCTAAGGCTTATGTGAAACAACTTTTCCAGCTGGTCAGTAGCAAAATTAAGACTAGATTCCATTCATATTTAATAACTTCCATGTCAATATTCTTTATACTCTCTAACATTGCCTCCAATCATTCTACATTTTTCATATTTGCTTGAAAATATTTTATCAATAATTTATTTTTAGTCTTCTAATGAAGACATTACAAATGTAAATGCAAATGCACTCATTGAATTAAAAAGGAGTCCTAATGAAACCTGTTCTACTTTGGATCACTTTGATGGAGTGTAATGTTTTAACCATCTCTACTGTAAACTGCTATGCCAAGTGAATTACAAATTTCCTCTGATATAAACATATGTGATTTAACAAGCTCAGATGATAGAATATTTAAAACTATATTCATGGTTCTTTAGACATTAATTTATGTATATTAACCGGAGACATTGAATGGAGATAAATTTAATGGGAATTTTAAATTAAAAAATATGGACTAGACATTTGTGGTTTTTTAAAAAATCATATATTTCTTGGTAATTTGAGTAATCTATGATGATTTTACAATTTTTCCCAATCTGTAAATTTTTAAATTATATTCAATCAAAAATCAACATGTAATCAATATAAAATTATTGATGCATTTATACTTTTTTCCTTTTATTGAATATATTTGGTATATAATATATAAATTTAAAGTGTATGATGTATACCCTGTCACCTTTTTTGGCTTGAAATATGTTTTGTCTGATTTAAGCGTGGCTGTACCTGCTTTCTTTTGGTTTCTATTTGTTTGGAATATTGTCTTCCATCCTTTTACATGAGCCTGTATGTTTCTTTAGAGATGAGATGAGTCTCTGGTAGGTAGCAAATGGTTTGATCTTTTTTTTATTCATCCAACCACTCTGTAGTTTTTGATTAATGAGTTCAATCCATTTTCACTTACAGTGATTATTGATATGTAGGGATTTACTACTGCTATTTTATCTTCTGCTTTCTGGTTATTTTTTTCTCCCCATTGTTTTTTTCCTCCTCTTTCTCTCTACCTTTGTAAGTTGGTGGTTTTCCATGGTGATTTGCTCAGCTTCCCTTTCTTTATGTTTGTTGTCTCTATTCTAGATTTTTTTGCTTTCTGGTTACCATGAGTTTTACATAAAACATTTCATAGGTAAAACAGTCCTTTTTGTGCTAATAGCAATTCATCTTCACTCACCTATAAAAAGCACAAGTTTTATCCTTTTGCTCTTCTCCTTTTGTATTAAGGTCATCAATTATCTTTCATGTTGTGATTTCATTACTAAGTTGTAGTGAAAAGTGAAAGTTAGTCGCTCAGTCAAGTCCGACTCTTTGTGATCCCATAAACTGTAGCCTGCCAGGCTTCTCTGTCCATGGAATTCTCCAGGCAAGAGTATTGAAGTGGGTTGCCAATTCCTTCTCCAGGGGATCTTCCCGACCCAGGGATTGAACCCAGGTCTCCTGTATTGCAGGCAGATTTTTTACCGTTTGAGCCACCAAGGATAGCTATGGTTAATTTTAGTGCTCTTTTCCTTTAATCTTTATGCTATAATTAAGTGTTTAATACACTATTGTAAAAAGAGTCAGTTTTCTAATTCTATATATCACCTTAAAATGTTGTGTACTTTTGTCTTTTCATTTCAGCCTGAAGAATTCCTTTCAATATTTCTTGTGAGGCAGGTCTAACGGTGGTGAACTCTCTCAGCTTTTGTTTCTCTAGAAAAGCCTTTATTTCTTCTTTATATCAGAAGGATAACTTTGATGAGTAGAGTCTTCTTGGCTTTCAATATTTTGAATGTCATTCTACTCTCTTGACCTATAAAGTTTCTGCTGAAAAATCTCTTACCTGATGGGGTTCCTTTGTAGGATATTGTCTTTTTTCTCTGGTTGCCTTTATATTTCTCTATCTTTGACTTCTGACACATTTAATATAATGTGTCTTGGAGAAGTTCTTTTTCTGTTCAGATAATAAGGTGCTCTATTAGCTCCATGGACTTGTGTTTCTAGTTCTTAACCAGGTTTGGGAAGTTCTCAGCTATATTTCTTTGAATACACTTTCTCCTCTCTTCCCCTTCTGTTACACTCATTAATCTTGCCTTTCCTAATGGTTCTTGTAGGGTTTCTTCCCTTTTGAAATATCTTAGTTCTCTCTCCTCTTGAGTCATCTCTATATTCCTATTCTCGAGCTCACTTATTCTCACTTCCATCTGATCTGCTTGCTCTGCATGCTTTTGAAAGCATTCTTCATCTCATTTATTGAGTTCTTCAGCTCCAGAATTTACCTGGTTCTGTTTTAAAATTTCAATCTCTGAGGTGGAGCACTCCTTCTGCTTGTTAATTTTATTCCTTAAATTATGATATTGCCTTTCTGGGTTTTCTTGTAACACATTAAGTTTCTTCATAACAGTTATTTTGAATTCTTTATCAGGTAGATTGCACTATTCCATGTCTTTGGGTTCTGCTGCTGAAAAACTCATTTTCTTTTTGTGATACTGTATTATCGTGATTTTTCATAGTGTTTGATGCAAAGTTGTGTTGCCACGTTTGAAGTAGTGAACATCATATTTAGGTAAGGCTTTGATTCCAACAATCTAACAGATTATTAATTAGGAGCCTTCCTTTTTTGTCCCAGAAGGTGGCACCATAGCACAAGATTTTCGTTTCTCTTATCAACACCGACAGGCTGCTAAACTGGGGAGCTTGTGCATTTGAACAAACAAACAAAAACTTGGCTGAGGGGGAAAAAAGAAGAAAAGGCTGGCAATAGAGTGGTGAAGGAGATGTGTGCTTAGTACTTCAGGCTCTGGATGTGCCATGGCCTGGTAGTAGAATCCTTGAATTGGGGGGCAACAGAGGTTTGAGGGTAGTTCTTTTAACAGAATCCTGGGACATCTTTGTCTGCCATCTTCCCTTTCTCTTCCCTCCCGAGTCACTGCCATTCTCTCCACACACACAAAGCCTTTGCAGCTGTAGCACTAGGAGCTGGTCAACACCCACTCACCTCCTTGACTCATGCCAGGAGTGTTGCGCAGGCCCCCTGCTGGACCCACCATGACTCCTCCCATTCACAGTGACCCCTGAGGCCCGATTCATCCACTTTCAATGCACAGGGATGTATCGCTCAGGTGCTCCCCTGCCCCTGCACTCCCCTGATGGATAACCGGTTAGTTGTAAATAAAAGGAGTGAGAAAAAAAGAACAACTCACACCACCACGATGATGACATCACTCTGTCCCCAAACTTAAAACCATTTACTTCTTATCCTCAATATTGTTTTAAGTAGATACAGTGATAAGAATCTTGGAGCTGTTTCTTACACTCTCTCTCAATATAGACGAACTAATTATGTCAAAGACGGCCTCCTCCTACTCTCCCAAAAGGAGAAAAAAATTTTTTTGCTTCTTGGAGATGGATGAAAAGGATTCTGTATTCTCACTGTAGTCTTTTGGATTGTAAATACATTTCTCCAAAGGCCAGATAAGATCCAGTATCCCTGGATTTTATGACTAAAGATGTCTCCAAGGTTCTAGGACTCACTTTCCCTTGAAATGTAAATATGTACCCCGAGTTAGATCAGTATCTCTGGAGCTCTCTCAGTTTCTGTACAGTTATCAACCAACTTTCCAAGTCTTACTTTTAGCTGGCTATCCCAAGTTTTAGCAAAAGGCCCTAGCTCTTTAGAAACTCAAAAATATTTTCTCTTTCCACACAATAGATAAACTAAGTGTTTCTTGGAAAAAGTCACAAAAAGATATTGGGAATCATCAGTGGAGCAAAGGGGGAAACTCACTAATAGGGAGTATTATGGACTGAATACAGGTGTCAGTATCCAGTTAGGTGTGAGGGAGGGCCGCATAACTACCTGATGTGTGATATGCTTGGATTCTCACCTCAGCAGAGCTGGGGACAGACCACAGGCCAAAGTCCCAACGTGAAAGTGGTCAGACTCTGTCATAATCTCATAAGCTGATTCATAGTACAGAAGCAGTTTTTAAGAAAATGTACAAAGTTGAAATACTACCAAAAAACAAGGAAGAGATATGGTATAAGGAGTTGGTTCCTTCTCTTATAAAATTTCTAACTTAAATACCTAGATGTGGGTCATTATTTAGTCACTCAGCACTTGTGTACCTTTTCATATTGAAGGCCCGTGACTCTATTCAGTACTATAATAGAAATTTTTCTTGAATTATTTCTTTGGAAATTTCTCTCCTTCCGTATTTGCCATTCCCACTTTCTTGAATTTTCACTAATTTGTTACTAGTCTTGTTGTATTTGTCTTTTGCTGCTGCTTGTAGTTCATCTATTCTTTTTGCTTTCTTATTCTATGTGATGAAAGATTTTCTTTACTATTTCTCCTGTCTTTAAAAAAAGTTTGCAAATATATATTTAAGGTACAAAACCTCACTATTATTCGTCATAGATTTTTATTTGCATTTTATGAATGGAATGTATTCACACATATATGAGGATATTATGGAATATTTAAACTTCTTAGTATTTTTAAATAATGTTTATGTTGCCTCCAAAATAAATTTTTCTCCTTTTCCTCTTTGATTTTTCTTTGATAACAAAGCATATTTTTTTAAAATGTCATATGACCCTTGGTCATTTGCCATATTTGACAATGAGAAGTGTGATTGGGAGCTCTGGAAAGTAGTTGAGGACTACTAACAACTTCAGTTTGGAGTGAATGGTACAGAGCCAGGAGTTCTGATGGTGTATCACTAAATGCCAAAACCTACAGTGCTAACCTCTATGTAAGTTTCCTTCATTCTACCCAGACACTTCTTATTTTAAAGAGAGATTCCTGGTGATTTGAACGTGTTAGGTAGTGCATCACATTATTGGAGGAAAAGTGAAAGTGTTAGTCACACTTGGTTGTGTCCAACTCTCTGTGACCCTGTGGACTGTAGCCCACCAGGCTCCTCTGTCCGTGGAATTTTCCAGGCAAGAATACTGAAGGGGTAGCCATTCTCTTCTCCAGGGGATCTTCCCGATCTGGGGATTGAACTCAGGTCTCCTGCATTGCAGGCAGATTTTTTACTATCTGAGCCACTAGGGAAACCCTATTACTGGAGGAAAGGGGCTTCCTCACAGACTCCAGTTAGTTAAATTTGTGATGCTCTAGCCGTCACTCTGTTTTTTTTTTATATTTTCTGCTCTTTGGGTTCCATGTTTCACTCTCCAATTGCAGCTCCCATATAAAGTGTTTCGGGTGGAGGTTTCCTCCTCTGCTAACAGCTTTTCCTCTGTTTTCTATCCTATCTTTGTTTGTAAACTCATCTGCTGAATCCACCCTTCCTATCATTCATATGGCTATGTTTGTATACCATTTTTATTCCTTTTCTATTGTACTGTGTATTGTTTAAAAGTTCTGGATGTAAATATACGCACTTGGTCTCACATTAGGTACTAGAGTCAATGTCTAGCTAAACAGATGGATTCTATGAAGTTCTTTGTGAGAATTCAGTAAGGAGGGAGTGGAAATAAGAAAAAGGGAAAATGCATGTCATCTTAGCCTGAAATCAAATTTTATTCTGAAGAAACAAGCAGCAATAACAATGACAAAACCAAACAAGCAGTAAATGGGATGAAACCAAATATAAAATTACTGATTTTAGTTAACAGTGTAATCTTACAGATCATGTCTGTCCCTTGGAAAGCAGTTTCTTTGGGTTTCACAGTTGGGTTTCTGTGATTAGCCGATTTACTTGCTTCTTTGGTATACCAACAATTCTTTGGATATATAAGCCACAACTGTTGTTCTTGATAATTTTATTAGATCAGGAGGAATGAAGCACAGTAAGCAGAACTAGGTTTCTTCAACATTTTAAAGGACCTACTTTTTTTTTTTTTTTTTTTAAAGGACCTACTTTTAAGTGCCTGTAAGAAATTATTGGATTAGGGTGGTGCTCATATATGGCCTCAGGAAAAAATCTGATCATTACTGGTTTAAAGGCACAGTAGACAGTTCATTGAGGCATTCTGAGTGCCAGAAGCTAATGATTTGATCCACGGTAAATGAGTATGTACTTGAATTTATGATTGGAATTATGAAATAACAAAACTTGAAGTAGAAAGTACGTCATAACTATATTTCAAACTCATTGAAATGATATAATTAATACAGAGTAGAAATAATTGCTCATATTAAATAAAATGATGTACTTTGCAAACTAAGTAATATTTTGCATGCCATATAAAAGGTTTATGTATAAAAAATCATATAGTTTTAAAATCATAATTACTGTGAAAACAATTATGAGAAAGTTCAGTGAATGTTAAAATAACAAGTATGCATATAATTTTAAAATTCATAATACTCAAAAACTTATCATGAATAATAGCCCTGCCATGGTCCCCACCATTCAGTATCATTTTCCTGGGGCAATGAGGTGATACAGGTGAAGCTAAAATAAAAAGTTTAATCTTAAAACACACATATATATTCTTAAGATATAATTCACATACCACAGAATTCACCAATTTAAACTGTATAATTTGGGAGTTTTAGTTTATTCTCAAGTCTATCACAGAATGAAACCATTGCAATTATCTAATTCCAGGACATTTTCATCACCCCCCCCAATCCCATACCCATTAAGCAGTTACCTCCCTCTCCCACCAGCCCCTGGCTGCTCCTAATATACTTTCAATTTACCTATTCTAGACCTTTCATATACATGGAAGCATGCAATATGTAACCTTTTGTGTCTGGCTTCTTTAGCTTAGAATGTTTTCAAGGTTCATCCATGTTGTAACCTGTATCAATACTTCGTTCTTTTTTAGAGCTATGTAACATTCCACAGTATGAATATACCATACTTTGTTTACTTGTTCAACTGTTGATGGAATTTGGGTTGTTTCTACTTTTTGACTATTATGAATAATGCTGCTATGAATAGTTCAAGTTTCTGTGTGGGAAAATATTTTTAATTCTCTTGGGAATGGCATTACTGGGTCATAGGGAAATCCATGTTTAACTGTTTAAAGAATCACCAAACTGCTTTTCACAATGACTGTACCATATTGCATTCCTGTCAGCAGTGTACATGAGTCATTATTTCTCCATATCATTGCTAATGCATGGCATTTTCTGTTTTGATTTTAGTCATATTGGTGGATTTAAAGTGGAATCTTATAATTTTGGTTTGTGTATCTATAATGACAATGAACATTTTTTTTGTGCGTGCTTATTGGCTATTTCTAGATCTTCTTTAAGGCAATAGCTATTCAATTAATTTGCTTATTTAAAAAATTATTTGTCCTGTTGTTGGGTTATAAGAAATTTATGTATACTAGATACTAGGCCCATATTGTATATATGATATATAGGAATTTTCTTTCATTTTGTGGCTTTGGGTTTTACTTGATAGTTTCTTTTGATTCACAGAAGTTTTGAAATTCATTTTATTTTATTTTTTGGTTGTTTGTGCTGTGGGTGTCATTTTAAGAAACCATTGCCTAAGCTAAATTCACAAAGATTTCATATCTATGCTTTCTTCTAAGAGTTTAGAATATGTAAGAAGTGTTCTTGTATTTAGATTGTTGATCCTTTTTGAGTTAATTTTTTACATGTGATGTGTCAGACCAAGAGGTATACCACTTTATTCTTTTGGCTATATCATTGTTCTTACACCATTTGTTAAAAAGATTATTTTTTCTCATTTAATTTTTGTGTCCTCTTTGTCAGAAATTGAGTCTATAGTAATTTTGGAGGCATTGATAAAAGGTTCTAGATTCTAGTGTAAAGCTTCAGAAATCCCACACCACTTTTATATTCTTTAATATTTAGTTATATTTTGCCTTCCAAAAACTTGTAAATCTATATTAACTTAAATGTTTTGAAATTTTATCATCAATGCTTTGGTGCAAGAAATTTTATACTCCTATGGTAGGCCTTTATTCTGACATTCAAGCATGTGGTAGTTTTATCTGCAAATCTTTGACACTCATCCAAGAGAGAGGTGGGGTCTGTGTCTCCTCTAGTTGAATCTGGACTAGATTTAGTCACTTGTTTATAACCAATGGATGGATTGGAAATGATGCTGTGTGACCTTCCAAGGCTGTGTTACAAAAGGTGATGCATCTTCTGTACCACATGCTGAAGCACTCAGACTGCTCGGCTTGAGCCACTCCATAGGAAATCCCAGTACCATGTAACTTCTGTCCTGTGTGGGAGGCCAGACCACGTAGAGAGGTGAGATGTAGTTCATACGGACTCAGCTGAAGTCTCAGCTGAGGTCCCAGCTGTAAGCCATACCAGTCACCGGATATATCCATGAAAATGGCTCCAAATGATTCCAGGACCCCATCATTCAATCACCCCAAGCTGTCAAGTGTTCCCCAGGTGAGGGTCTAGAAACTGTGGAACAGAGATAAGACATTCTCACAGTTTCCTGTCCAAATTTATAATCCTTAAAGCCATAAACATGATTAAATGATCGTTTAAAGTAGCTAAATTCTAGGGTATTTTTTTGGCAATAGTAACCAAAACACAAGCCTTTCACTTTTGGAGAATTAAAGTTTCTTGACTTTCTTCTCTCCTTCTGAAACTAATATTGGTTGGATGTTGCCCAACCTAAAATGACGCTCTAATTTTCTTACCATTTTTTTTTTCCATGATACATTGCTTTGTCTTTTCTTTTTGGTGGTGGCTGTTCTTTCCTGTGTGTGTGTAGGGGGAATATTTTCCTTACACTTTCCAAACTTTTGTTGAATTTTTAAAATATTTGCTATTCTGTCATTAATTTGCAAAAAGCTTTTATTCCTGTTCTCTGCTGCCTATTTACTATATCCTGTGTTTTTCTTTTCTTGCATTCATATACTATTTTACGTTCCTACTCTGCGAATACTAATTATGGAGCTTTAAAATTCTCCCTAGGTTCTTCAGTTCCTTTTCTCCACTGGTTTAGTTTGATCTTTTTTTTTTTTTTTCCCTGTGTTGAAAGTAGTCTTCAAATTTCTGGTGATCCTTAGCTATCTGCTTATATTTAGTGAATCTGAAGCTACATTTGTGTTATTAATGTTTGCTGACTTCTGGACTTATTAGATAATGTTGCTATTCAGGTACTATCTAATCCTAATATTCACATTCATGTTTTCTTGGGCCATCTCATTTTCCTAGAGAAGAAGCTATGATCTCTGGCCTGTAGAAGAGGTTCAGGAAGTATCTACTTTGCTGGAGTCTCTACTAGAAATAATACGGGAATGGAGCCCTAAGAGTTTCACCATTCAATTAATTCTCCTAATTTTAAGCTCTTACCTCCTGCTACTCTCCTATTTCTCCTACATTAGTATAGAAAATGTCTGATTCACTTTCTCTGAACAATGAAACTGTAGGCTCTTTTAGGGTCATTGAAGGCAGGTAGTCATTTGAGGACCAGATCTGGAGACTAACTACATTAATATGAACTTTCAATAAATCCCTTTGTATCTACTCCATATCTCACATTACCTTTTTTCAATATTTTGCACTCCTAAGCTCTGTGAAAAAATTATACTTTCCACTGGACATTTCTCTAGAAGTGCCTGGTTTTAGCTTTCTCTACTCTAAAGTGTCAGTTTCTGACTGAAGTACCTGCTTTCAGTCTTCCAAAATGGGTTGAAATTTCTCATCTCTGCTTCCTTTTCTTTCCTCTTTGTGATTGCAGTGTTTATATATACACACACATAAACACACACACACACACATACATACACACACACATACATACACACAATTCTCACATCTGTACATGACTACTGGAAAAACATAGCTTTGACTAGATGGACCTTTGTCGACAAAGTGATGTCTCTGCTTTTATAATACACTGTGTAGGTTTGACATAGCTTTCCTTCCAAGGAGCAAGATTCTTCTAATCTCATGGCTGCAGTCACCATCAGCAGTGATTTTGGAGCCCAATAAAACAAAATATGTGACTGCTCCCATTTTTCCCTTCCTATTTGCCATTGAGTGATGAGACCAGATACTATAATCTTAGTTTTTTGAATGTTGATTTTAAGCCAGCTTTTCCACTCTCCTCTTTTACCCTCATCAAGAGGTTCTTTAGTTTCTTTTTGCTTCCTGCCATAAGGGTGGTGTCACCTGCATATCTGAGGTTATTGATATTTCTCCTGGCAATCTTGATTCCAGCCTGTGTTTCATCCAGCCCAGCATTTCTCATGATGTACTCTGCATATAAGTTAAATCAACCAGATGACAGTGTACAGCCTTGTCTTACTCCTTTCCCAATTTTGAACCAGTGTTTCCATGTAATGTTCTAACTGTTGCTTCTTGACTGACATACAGATTTCTCAGGAGACAGGCAAGGTGGTCTGGTATTCCCATCTCTTGAAAAATCTTCCACAGTTTGTTGTGATCCAGACAGTCAAAGGCTTTAGTGTAGTCAATGAAGCAGATGCTTTCCTGGAATTCCCTGGCTTTCTCTATGATCCAATGGATGTTGGCAACTTGATCTCTGGTTCCTCTGCCTTTTCTAAACCCATCTTGTACATCCAGAAGTTCTGGCTTCACATACTGTTGAATCCTAGCTTGAAGGATTTTGAGCATAACCTTACTAGCATGCAAAATGAGCAGAACTACAGTAGTTTGTACATTCTTTAGCATTCCCTTCTTTGGGATTGAAATGAAAACTGAACTTTTCCATTCCCATCCATTTTCATTCACTGATTCCTAAAATGTCAGTGTTCACTCTTGTCATCTCCTGCTTGACCACATCCAGTTTATCTTAATTTATGGACCTAACATTCCAGGTTTCTATGCAATATTGTTCTTTACAGCATCAGACCTTAACCACCAGACATATCTACAACTAAGCCGCTTCATTCTTTCTGGAGCTATTAGTAATTGCCCTCCTCTCTTTCCCAGTAGCATATTGGACACTTTCAGACCTGGGGGGCTCATCTTCCAGTGTCATATCTTTTTGCCTTTTTATACTTACTGTTCACGGGGTTCTTGCAGCAAGAATACTGAAGTGATTTTCCATTCCCTCCTCCAATAGACCACATTTTGCCAGAACTCTTCACTATGACCCATCCATCTTGGGTGGCCCTGCACAGCATGGCTCATAGCTTCGTTGAGTTACACAAGTCCCTTTGCCATGACAAGGCTGTGACCCATAAAGGGGTTATGTTTAAAACCATAAAATTTAAAAAATAATAAATTATTTTTAGAACACAGGGCATATATTATGTAACAGTAATAATGATTGTTTATAGTAATATAAGTATGCTATACTTGATATAATGGAACTTCTGTGACATCCAGAACTGTCCTGTACTATATATGAGTGCTTTTGTTTTTCTTTGCACAGTATTCTTTGGAAAAGTAGAGACATATGTACATTATATATCACATTTCATGTTTCAAATCGGATTGTATTTCAGAATATGTGGAAGTAGGTTTTAGGTTTTTTTTTTTTTAGATAGGTTGGAATCTAGGAGTTGGTAAAGGAAGAACTGGGTAATCCTTTCAGTCACAATGCTTTGGGCCTGACTAGTAAATTAATTACAATATTTTCTGTCTATAACACACTTGGGGAATTTATTTAAATCTACTCTCAGAGCTGACTTCCCAAGAGGATGCAAGTCAATTATGGTTCCAGCTCTTCCTGTCTCATTAGCTATTTGAATAATAATGTATTTGAATGATGGCCCAGGAGAATGGAAATAGGAACTGCTTGTCTTAGTCCCAGATGAGCTGCTTAGTCAGATAATCCTAAGTGTCCATTATTAGTTCAAGCTCTGCCTTATGACTGATTCTGGGGTGTTCTACTCACTTCCAGAAAACCTTGTGGGATGTATAGCTTTATTCACTTTTTAATATATAAAGATTCAATTGTGCTAGACATCTGTAACTAGGCAAATTATTTTTCAAGTCACTAAAATTGCTTCTAAATCAAGAGATCCAAGTTTTGGTGTCAGTTTTGCTTATTTTTCACTTATAAAAAATGTTTAGCATTGTGTTCTGAAAGAGTTGAGTTGTTAGATTTTTTAAATGACAGTTTCATTGTAACCAAAAATAACGCCCAGTGCAAAGTTACTATTTTACCTTCATGGTCAGCCATCCTTTACATAGAATGGAGATAAGATGCAGACCAATCTATAAAATTCCACAAATGATTATAGCTTTGGTCATTATTTAAATAAGTTGTTTAAGAGCAATTGTTTTATGAACTATTTTCCAAATGCTTAAAAAAATAAGGGCAAAGTATTATACAGTATGATTGAATTAAGAATATGTAAAGGAAAAACATAAATCATGCAATATACCAATGAGCAACAATCCCAGAAAAAAAATGCTTGTTGTTTTATAAGCTTTATTTTTAAATGTCTGTTATATGTGACACTAATAAAATCAATTGGCCTTTAAGTTAATGTTTAATAACACCCTAGAGGCACTCAGATAAAAGATCAAAACCCAGCACTGTTTCTCAGACCTGAAGGAAAGGGTATTTGCTATGTGATTAGTGCTTCATTTAGATAATACATTACACTGATCTGGAGTGTCATTCCTTACTTGCAGTAACAGCACATCTCTCATCCAGTGAAATACTGATCCTCACTATTTGGAACATTAACCTTTTTCTTAGAAACAGAATTTACAGGTAACATGACCAGGATAGCTCGCTAATTCTATCTAAATTTTGTATTATTATTAAATCCTTCCTAAGCAATGGCAACCCACTCCAGTACTCTTGCCTGGAAAAGCCCATGGACGGAGGAGCCTGGTAGGCTGGGCTGCAGTCCATGGGGTCGCTAAGAGTTGGACATGACTGAGCGACTTCACTTTCACTTTTCACTTTCATGCATTGGAGAAGGTAATGGCAACCCACTCCAGTGTTCTTGCCTGGAGAATCCCAGCGACGGGGGAGCCTGGGGGGCTTCTGTCTATGGGGTCACACAGAGTCGGACACGACTGAAGGGACTTAGCAGCAGCAGCAATGTATATTAATACAGAATCTTTTCTCACATAGACAATAATACTAGAAAGGCCTGGATTTCCTATAAGGATTTCTGCTTACTTTTTGTCCACAGAGTTCATGCATGTTTTATATATGTTATGTACATTTTCTAACACAGTATCTCATATTGACTGTGTATTAGATTTTATGACTTGATAGATTACTCCATGAATGTGAAATGACTACATTATAAGTGAAGCAACTGTTTATATTCGCTTCCGTGTTGATAGGTGAGGAATACTGTATAAGTAATTACCTGTGGTGATCAACATTGATCAGCAAAGGAATAAGGAATTTAACATGGGTTTTCACATATTCAGTGACCAAATGAGAACTTACCTTCAGTTAACACATCTCATCTTCGACATAAAGATCCCAGATAAAATGGAGATAAGGTTACTTTATAAAAGGATTAGCATCATCCTTCTACGATGAAATATATTTAACTCACCTTCCTGGTTGCCTGTCCTTGGGGATAGTGTTAGGTTTGCCAAACAATACATTCAGGTTTTTCTGTGACACCTTATGGTAAAACCTGAATGAATGTTTTGGCCAACCCACTATTTGTAAGCAGGTTGGACTTACTACAATTATTTAAAAATGAAGAAACTTTCCTTATAAATCTTTTAAGTAGATCCCTAATAGTAAACATCCCAACATAACAGATAGTCCTTCTCCTCCAATCTGTTCCTTTCATAGTTTGAAAACAAGGATCTTGGTCTATGAAATTGGATGTTTTCTCATATTAATTTAAGGATATAACTATTTTCATAAATAAAAAAAGTTTCCATATGTATTATTCCTAGACTTCTTCTCACTTGAGCATTCTGAAAGTGTGATGTATATTCTTCAAAATATTATGACAAATCTTTTTAATTGGACTGGACAGTTGCTTTGAACTGTCCCTGAAAAATTCTTATGTTAAAGCCCTAACACTGAATATGACTATGTTAAAGACTTGGTCTTCAGGACATAATTAAGGTTAAATGAGCTCATAAGAAGGACTTCTGCAGTGGGTCAGCAGTAAAGGATCCACCTGCAATGCTGGAGACTGAGGTTGGATCCCTGGGTGGGGAAGATCCCCCTGGAGGAGGGCATGGTAACCCACTCCAGTATTCTTGCCTGGATAATCCCATGGACAGAGGAGCCTGGCAGACTACAGTCCATAAGGTTGCAAAGAGTCAGACATGACTGAAGCAACTGAGCACCCACGCTGAGGTCGTAAGAGTGGGGCCCTTATCCAATAGGACTGTGGCATTAGAAGGTGGCTCCCTGCAAACCAGAAAGACCTCTCTCATCAGAAGCTGAACACCTTGATCTTGGGCTTTCCAGCCTCTCTGTGAGAAAATAAGTGTCTGTTTTAGCTACATAGTCTGTATTTTGTTTAGGTAGCCTAAGCTGACTAATACAACAGTTTATAATTAATGCACTGATAGGAGGTCTGCTGGCACATTGAGCAAACTGCACCACACATTTTAAAAGAAACTGATTACTTATGGATTATACTTAATTGGACAATAGTCTCAGACAAAATTCAAAACTTTTTCTTGAAATTATAGAACCAAAAAAATTTCTATAATGTCATGGCTATATTTAATAAAGGCTGTAAAATACTACACTTACTATATGTTTGTCTACAGGAATCTCGTAACAGCAGTTACAAATCCTTAAGTTTGACTATATATAATAATACTAAAGAGATCTTCTATTTATTGAGCATTTATTATAAGAGATGTAGTTATAGTACATCATTTAAACTTCACAGTATAGGGTAGATACTGTTACTTTTCCCATTTCACAGATGATGAAATTGACCACAGGCATGTAAATAATGAGAACACAGGAGTTTCACTGGATGGTTCTAATGCTTCATTAAACCATGATACCCATTGCTGCACTTTCACCACACACACGCACGCGCGTACACACACACACACACACACACACACACACACACACACACACACACACACACACACACACACACACACACACACACACACACACACACACACACACACACACACACACACACACACACACTTGCCATATAGAATATGTGTCTATGGGACAAGGCACCCCTGAAAAATGCTGGCTGTATCATGCTACTTTTCTTTCTCTTTTTGTAGATGTTTTTTGGAAAAATTTTCTCTCATCAACACACTTCTTCAGAGAAAAAAGAGTTTACCAAGATAAGAGCTTTTTCATTTATAATCAGTTTTCAGTCTTGTATCCTTGAGCTTATTCAGAATTAGTTTGATCAAGCTCTTATGTCATCTCTTGGAAAAGGCTAAACATTTTTTACGTGTTGAATCCGTCTAATGTATTCCTGAGAGTAACCATAATTTCAATTTTGAAAGTACCTTATTCTTATCCCTACATATAAAGGAAAAAAAAAAAAACCCAATACCCCCTCACCCCCAAAACAACAAAAAACAGGGAGAGATCCATCTGCCTCTCCCTACTTCAAGACATATACAGAATGAATCAAATATTTTTTAACCTTAGCTTCTATCTTTCTCCATTGATCCAGGCCCAAAGAAAGTTTCTGAAAACTGATGGAAGCCACCAAAAGGTACACCAATGATGTATACAAATGTTTATTGGGATAACCTCCTATCTATCCAGCTTTCCCTAGACCATCAAAATGAAGGGATGGAAATGACTCATGTGCTTAGAAAATTTCCCCATGGACCTGAGAAAAAGGAAGGAGGGTCAACTTGTTAATAATATATTAGCAAGAAGCAAAGGTTGAAATGGTAGCACTTTGCTGTGCTTCTTGCCATAAATGTCTACTGGGACATTTATGGGAGGACCAGTACCTAGTCCTTTTGCAGCCAGATATCAGTTTCTTCAGCAAAACAGGCTGTTACCACATTTCTCAAAGTCTAATATTTATGTGTGTCACAGAACAGGCATTAAACAAATGAAAGCTTGTCATGTTAAAAAATAGATAATGACATCTGATAATAAAACATCTACATTAAGGGAGTGATTTTTCCTATAAGAAATAACCTGTGATTGTTAAGGGCTGGTTATTATAAGGACTTGTGGAAAGCATTTCTTGAGAGGATAGGAAATCCATTTAGAGATTTAGAGCAGTAACTGTGTGGACAGTTGAGTCAGAGGAGGCTCCCAGTTTCCTTACTTGCAGTGTGTACTTTATCCATATACCTAACCCATGGCCATAATCATTGTCACTATTATAAATCATTTTATTCAAAAAACTTGAAGAAAAAATAAATATGGGAAATCAAACTAAATTAACAAATGGAAAGCAGATAGTACAAAGTGACTAAAACAGAAATAGGTACAAATAATAAAAGTACTTAAGCAATAGGGCTTCCTTGATGGTTCAGATGGAAAAGAATCTGTCTGCAGTGTGGGAGACCTGGGTTTGATCCCTGAGTTGGAAAGATCTCCTGAAGAAGGGAATGGCAATCCACTCCAGTATTCTTGCCTGGAGAATTCCATGGACAGAGGAGCCTGGCAGGATACAGTCCATGGGGGTCACAAAGAGTCAGACATGACTGAGCAACTAACACACAAAGAAGTAATATGTGCTTTAAAAATGAAAGAAATGAAATCAGAAAAATTAATTTGCAAAGATAGAGATACATTAATGCAGTATAAATAATGTTGGAAGATAAAACATTTATCGTGTATAAAAACATACATGAAACAGCTCGTAAAATATTATAAACATACAAATAGTTTGGATTGTAGAATGAGAGTAAAAAGACCCAAAAATATTGAGTGTAGGTTACAATACAGAAATTAGGACAATGAACACAGTCAAGAAAAACATGGACTATACAGTCCATGGAATTCTCCAGGCCAGAATACTAGAGTGAGTAGCCTTTCCCTTCTCCAGAGGATCTTCCCAGCCCAGGGATTGAGCCCAAGTCTCCTGCATTGGGAAGCCCAAGAATACTAGAATAGGTAGCCTATCCCTTCTCCAGGGGATTTTCCCAATCCAGGAATCAAACCAGGGTCTCCTGAGTTGCAGGCATATTCTTTATCAACTGAATTTTAATGTTGTACAAAAACATCGTAAATCAAGACAAGGACTAAAAGGATATCAAGATATTAACCTAAGTTCCAGCAAAGCAAGAAGCTTTGCAATGTTCTGATATGGATCAACAAACACAATGGCATGAGTTTAATATGGCAGTCAAAAAGTTATTTATAGCAGAAATTAATAAGTCTATGTCAAAAGAAACTAGTCTACACCTATCGCAATACACTTACAAGTCTGTATTTTAGAGATTAGCATTTTGGACTACACAGAAAATACTTTATGAACTGTTTCTGCTAGGTGGAAGGAAAACATTTCCATTTTATTATAAATTGAAGTACATATGTATGATTATCCATGTCAAGATGGGCTGTTAGGTTGGGCACGTTTCTTTGTGACTCTGCTTTGGAATCCAAGGGTAATATTTAAGAAACAAAATAATGAACTCTGAGTCAGACAGATGAGTGATTTTATTAAGAGATGGCCTTTCAAAGTCTGTTTGGTGTTGATTCTGATGTGATACTCTTCTGCGTGAAGTATAAATAGACCTGCTTGGTAATTTTTGAATTTCGTGTTTAGCCTTCCTTTTGTTTGTTCACTAGTGAAGGATGATGTGGCAAACAGCCCTGAGGCGGTTGTATAATGAGGCTGTGAGTCCTAGTGATGCCTACATGAGAGGGTCCATACAAAACAGAGTTGAAACCAGAAGAGAGACAGGAAGGGGAATAGTGGGTTGAGTCACATGGGAAGCAGCTCTGGGCTCTTATGAAGGGCAATGGATGAGAAGATGCCTGAAAGATGAAATACATAGATCTGGGTACTGTCATTGGGAAAGTTTAATATTGTCCTATAGATGTAAAAAGGTTGTAGATTAAGAGACATATTTTACACCTTACGTGTCCTCTCAAAGACAAATCCCTTAGAGAGACATCAGTGAGGACCGAGTTTGGCTTTGGGATCCTCCCTGTTCTCCCTTGTCTCAGGCTGGCTGGGGGCATACTCTCTCCCTGCCCTTGGCTCAACATCCTTGTACTATCCAACACCTCCTGATGCACCAGGAACCCATGCATAACCACCTTCTCAGCTCCCTTTAAAGCACTCTGTACTGAACCTTTTAGCTCCATTCAGATTGGCAACCTTATATTGAATCTGATGGCAGCTGAATCTGAAAAGAAGGCAATTAGATTATACCAGTTGTTACCCAAAGTATGAATAGCTGATAACCCCACACCCACTTCTAAATCCTTTGAGAAGAATTTACATTTTAAAATAAGACACTTTAACCTTAATAAATATTCAGTTGATGATAATTCAGTCACTATGAGAAAGTGAAAAAGGAAGGAAATGGGATTGTGAGAAGCTTTGGGGCAGGAGAAGCATATTTAACGACTTCTATAAGCCTGGCAATATAATTTGGAATTTGGGCATAAAGTGCATGACCGTTCTGAAACACTGGTATTTGCTAATTAGTACCTGATCACGTTTTCTGTGATTGTTTTCACTTTTGCATATATTAATCCATATAGTGTTTTAGGCACAAGATTTGTCTTGGTTATTTCCTTGATGAAATTTCTGGTGTTTGTTGGCAGAACACATTTATAAGCATAATCCTTGTCATGCTCCAGTTTCTTTTCAGGCCATGATAATTGAATTTCTGTTCATTAGAATACTGGATTTTTATTTTTGGTAGAACATGTTCTGTTTTGTTGAAAAGATAGCTGTAAACAGAGGCAAAGTGACCTCTGTAGATAAAGCAATGACAAAAAATCAACAGAACTGTCAGCATAGTCAGAAAGAGGTTTGTTTATGTATCTTTCCTTAACTAAAGGTTATGACGTACAGGTATCTAATACACGTATTTATCCATCGACTTTTCCGTAATCTTGAACATCTCCCATTAAGCTATGAAGAAACTGTGTGTAGGTAGAAGAACTATGCTATGGAGCTTTGTATATAGTTTCTCTTGTGTCTCTAAAGGCACAATCTAGAGTGTCAAGTGCAAGGAAAGGGACAAAAAGTTGCCATTTTCTGAGTTTGAAATGCATCTAGGAAAAAGAATCCTGTAGAGGAAAAATGAGACTGGGCAAAGATGATGGAAGTAGTCTGGGAAGAAGCCCAGGAGCAGAGAGCTCTAGGCCCAAGGTAAATAGCACACATTTCCCCACATGGTCCCTTGTCTCTGTGAATGCATCCAAGAAATTACAGAAGATTAACCACTGACTCCTACAGACTTGGGCCTGGATTCTAATTCTGGTCCTTAGTCAAACGTGAATTTGGATGAGTAATTTCTAACTCTCTGTGCCTTGATTTCCAAATGTATAAAAATAGAATTAAATATGTCTACTCTGTTGATTTTGCATGGTCTTTGAAAAAATCAAGTAGCACAGTAGATATAAAGTTTCTTTATGCTATTAACTTAAGGCCAATGTTGTCATTCCTTATTAGAATTTCTTTCATGAGACAAATATTAATAGCAATAATACTTAAATTGATAAATGTACATACTTGACAATATGGTTTTCTATAGCAATAGCAACTGCCAACTCAAGCACAAATGATATATACAAGAATATTCATTTTAGTAATAAATTTAGTAATAATTCCATAAGTCATTGACTCAATGACTCACTGAATCTATTTCATAGATTAATATAGAGCTATTCTGTTAATGTAATGGTGTGCTTGTACTAACAAGGAGTATTTTACAAATATAGTTTGTTAAAATAGTTTGCATAAAAGTATATGTTGTTGTTATGGACTGAATGTTTGTGTCTCCCCAAAATTCGTATGTTGAAGACCTAACCCCCAGTGTGGTAGTACTTGCAGATGGGCCCTATGGGAGGTAATAAGGGTTAGAGAAGTTTATGAAGATGGGGTCCTTATGGTGGAATTAGTGCCCTAATAAGAGGAGATATGAGAGAGCTTGCTCTCTCGCCCATGGGTGTTGGAAGAAGAGGTCATGAGGAGCTCATAGGGAGATAGTGGCTGCCTATAAATCAAGACAGGAGACCTCAGAACAAACCTGACTTGTAGGCCTCTTAATCTTAGGCTCTCCGTCCACCAAACATGTGAGAAATAAATTTCTATTGATTAAGCCACCTAGCCGATGGTATTTTGTTACTGCACCCTGAGCTAAAATAGTTATATAAACCTACTTTGTTAAAAATCCTAATATGTGTATAAGGGAAGAAAATGGAAGAAGAGACAGCAAATACTTAACAGTAGCTAGCACTGAAATTTAAAATTCAGGGCTTCCCACTTTTCACTATATAAATATGTACATTGTATGACTGTTTTCTAATGTTTTTGTATTATCATTCTGATGTGAAAAAAGAAAAAGATACTCTTATTTAAAAAAAAAAATCAGAATTAAAATTTTTGGAGGAATTCTGTCATTTAGGATCAAAAGGATTAATACTTTTCCTGGTTATGTTAGTTTTTAAGCACATACCTTAGGCAAGCATTCTGCTTACTCAAACTTTCTAAACCTCAATCCCTTCATTTGTAAATTATGTATAGCAATATTTGCCTATGGAAATTTTGTAGGGTGTAAACAGATAAAACATAGGAAAACTTCCAGAAACCACAAAGACACTTTTCATATACACAGTATATCATAACTAACTTTGTCATTAAATACATTAAGAAAACATATTTCTGGATAAGAAAGAAAGAGAAAAATATCTAGACATGGAACTTTGAGAATTAGTAATATACAAAGATGCTTTTTTTTTTTTTTTAAGTTATTCAGTCACTTGAAAAGGAGTGAAAATTGAAACCGTTCCCATCACCAACCATATTTGGGAACAAAGAGCGCTTTACTATTCTGAGATGTCACATGTCTCCAGTGATATGGTTCTTATCTTTATTTATGGCAGTATTCAGTTATTCTCTGTCGCCTAAGCTTATCTTTCTCCTTTTGAATTTCTCTGCTTTTAAGTTTTTCAGTGTTTATTTCAGAAAATAGAGCCAACATTGTTAGATCTGATCAGATGAGATTAGTCAAGATCAGTGGCTCTTCATCAGGTTCAGTAGGACCTATTAACAGAAAACAATACTCTGGAGTTTCCAATGAAAAATAATATGTGCATTAAAAAAGTCAAGCCTGTTCTCTATATCTTGAATGATGCTGAATTAATTTTAGCAGTGGTTATAGTAAGATATTAAGAACAAGTTAAGTTTGATGTTGAGCAGCTTCACTGTGTGTTTGACAGATAATTCACTCTAAAAAAAGGGGGTCCCATTTTCCTGTCACTTACCTTCATTTTATTGCAGGAGTTAGAAGGTTGATGAAACAAAGGTCATATATGGCATAAAATTGGAAAAAAAAAACAAACACCCAAACCTGACATTGCTTCCCTAGAGGAAAAGTTTTCTGCAGAATAATTGGCATCCCCAGCTAAAAATAAATCAGCCCTTGATATCATCATTTCCTCAACTACTAGATACATCACCTTGCTGGAAGACATATGGATACTCTGTCATAAGTATATAGTCATAGACATCCAAAACTTCATATTTTCCATTTGCAAATTAGAAGGGATAAAAATTAGCAATGAAGAAATCTCAAGGTTATAGGCTTTTAGCTGTCACTGCAAATTGGAAAAAAGTATGTGCAGTTTCCAGATTAAGTAGAATGAATCTAGTATTATATTAGTTACCTTAGTTGTGTTTTTTTAAGAAAAAAGTAAATAAAGGTACGCTTCTCTCTAGTTCAAAGACTGCCTGATTAGATAAGAAATACTTATATAAAACATAGTAGTAAGATGTGAAAATGGGGTTGATTCAGAAACATGTTCAACATGAAAATGCCTTATTTTAAGGATAAATAATTTTCTAATAGATCACTTGTATGCTTATTAGTGATTTATTTGTGTGTTTAAATTCAGTAGCGTTATTGATGAATAATTCACATACTAAACAAGTCACCCATGTAAAGAGTACAGTACAATATTTTAGTATATTCATATGATTATGTAATCATTACCAAAATCTAATTTTAGCGTATTTTCTTCTCTCCTAAAAGAAACTATGGACTCATTAGCAGTTAATCAACTCTCTAATTTTCCAGCTCTGATCAATAGTTAATCTGCATTCTGTCTCCATAGATTTTCTAAGTCTCAACCTGTCATATATAAGGAATCATATAACATGTGGTTTTTGTGACTGGCTTCTTACACTTAGCATAATGTTTTCAATGTTTGTGTATGTTATTGCATGTGTCAATAACTTCAGTTCTTTCTATTGTGAAGTTATATTCCACTGTATGAATGTACCATATTTATTTATCCATTCATCAGTTGTTGGATATTTGGGTTGCTTATACTTTTTGGCTATTATGAATAATGCTGCTGTGACCATTTATGTTCCAGTTTTTGTGTGGAAGCATGTTTTCTCTTGGGTATACAAATAGGGGTGGAATCGCAGAGTAACATGGTACGTGCGATGAAGGAAAGAGACAAAACGTAAATTCAAGGTCATGTCTACATTTAAGCAGTTGATGGGAAGGTGAAATTGAAGAAGGGAGTAAAAGAGAGCTGTGTTCTGGAACTGAGGAAGAAACCATGTCAATGCTATAAATAGTTCATGCAGAGCAAGAATAGGGACATGGATACTTGGAGACTAACTGTGGAGAAATATAAGTCAAACATTGGTGACCTTGCAGAAAAGAGTTTTGCTAGATTGAGAAAAGTGGTACTGTACAAAAAGGTTTAAGGGGTAAGAGACAGGGAGTTGGCCAATGTAAAATAATATTTAGCAATTTTGATTTTTGAAAGGGAAGGCTGTGGTAAGGCTATAGGTCAAATTAGGAAAGTGTGTTTATAATTGGAGAAAAAAAGTCAGTACAAAGAAAAGAAACCCTAAGTGCGAGGGCATCATTAATGGAGAAAAGTAGCAAGTGAGGTGATAGAGCATAAGACACCAAATACAAACATAGGTTGGAACCTCTGTGAGAAGGAAACACTTTTCTAATAGAATTTGAGGTAGGGAAGGGAAGCTGCTTTGGGATAAATTAATTGCAAAAAAATGCATAGCTCATTAAATGATTATCACTTTTAACCTTTTTTAAGCATGTATTTTTTTTCAGAAACTCTGTTGGGTGCTTTGTGTATGGAATTTAATTCTCACAGTGACATTATTATTAATGTAATAATAACACTAACACAGTAACATTATTATTAATTTTTGAAGTCCTCACACTACAGTATATTTGATATATTACAATGTTCTTAAAGGAATATTTTACTACAGTGAATTTCTATAACAATTAGACATTAAGCATTTAAATTCATAATTATCATAATAATTAGACCTGTAGATCAGAAACTTAGGGTCATCTGTGCCGAGTAGCTAATAGATATTCAGATACGAGGGCAAAAATTCAAGGAATTGTTGGGGTAACATTATTAATCACAATTTACAGATGATAAAACTGAGGCTTAACATGTAGGATCAGGCAGAACAATGAAGGTATGATTTACACCCAGACTTCTGTAACTTTGCTTTTAACAAGTATCAGTTTTTCGATTATGTTAACCATAATCATTTCCATAAATTAGAAGAGGCTGTCAATTGTTGATGTTTGGAGTGTGATCTATGTTTGACTAGATGTGTCACCTGTTTTAATGACTAGGAATGTAAATCTAGAGTGGACATAAAATATTAAAGCTTAAGCTAAGCATTTGATTCCTAAATGCTTATTTTTACTGAACCCAGGATTGACTGTTTATTGCTCACAAGCCAATAATTGGAGAGGCAAGTGTCAGTAGGAAAAAAAAAAAAAGTGCTTTGTTCAGGAAAATCGGTAACCTGGAATTAGGTAGACTCATGTCCAAGGACCAACTCTAAAGATTCTTCTCAACTACAACAGTTTTTAAGGGAAAAAAAGAGTACAGAGATGCAAGTGATTGATCACGGCAGGAAGTTGGGGTCTGCATCATTCTCTAGTGAGTGCAGACAAGCTGACTCTATCTTTAGATGTTAAATTGACTATGTAATCTGCCTGCAGGATTGCTAAGGGGGCTGTTGGTAGTAGAGAGCTGCACATCTTTTAATTGATAATTGTTCATTCTGCTTTTTACTCAGGAAAAGAAGCAACACAACAGGCAAAGTGAGTGCTTTCAAGGGAACATAAGTCAAGAGTTAGTTTCAATTGCTTAGTGACCTCATTCCTACAATTAGGTTCTTTTACAGTTAGAGGGGAATAGAAATGACCAAACAGGAAAGGGGCAAAAAATCTGCTTTCACTATCTTTATCAAGTCAGTCAATTCAGTCGCTCAGTCGTGTCCGACTCTTTGCGACCCAATGAACCGCAGCATGCCAGGCTTCCCTGTCCATCACCAACTCCCGGAGACCACCCAAACCCATGTCGATTGAGTCAGTGATGCCATCCAACCATCTCATTCTCTGTCGTCCCCTTCTTCTCCTGCCCTCAATCTTTCCCAGCATCAGGGTCTTTTCCAACAAGTCAGCTCTTCGCATGAGGTGGCCAAAGTATTGGAGTTTCAGCTTCAACATCAGTCCTTCTGATGAACACCCGGGATTGGTCTCCTTTAGGATGGACTGGTTGGATCTCCTTGCAGTCCAAGGGACTCTCCAGAGTCTTCTCCAACACCGTAGTTCAAAAGCATCAATTCTTTGGTGCTCAGCCTTATTTATAGTCCAGCTCTCACATCCATACATGACTACTGGAAAAACCATAGCTGTGACTAGACGGACCTTTGTTGGCAAAGTAATGTCTCTGCTTTTTAATATGCTGTCTAGGTTGGCAAATAGAGGGGGAAACAGTGGAAACAGTGGCTGACTTTATTTTTCTGGGCTCCAAAATCACTGCAGATGGTGACTGCAGCCATGAAATTAAAAGACGCTATCTTTATCAGAGCTCAGGAAAAAAATGATACGTAGGCTTCTTGAGGCAGTGCCCCACTCTTGAATACATTTATTACTGTTCAGTTGCTAAGTTGTGTCCAACTCTTTGTGACCCCATGGACTGTAGCACACCAGGCTTCCCTGTCCTTCACTATCTCTCAGAGTTTGCTCAAATTGATGTCTGTTCAGTCGGTGATGCCACCCAACCATCTCATCCTCTGTCACCCCCTCCCCCTCTTGCCCTCAATCTTTCCCAGCATCAGGGTCTTTTCAAATGAGTCAGCTCTTCACATCAGGTGGCCAAAGTACTGGAGTTTCAGCTTCAACATCACTCCTTCCAATGAATATTCAGGGTTGATTTCCTTTAGGATGGACTGGTATGATCTCCTTGCTGTCCAAGGGACTCTCAAGAGTCTTCTCCAGTACCACAGTTTGAAAGCATCAATTCTTCAATGCTCTGCCTTCTTTATGGCCCAGCTCTCACATCGTTCAAGGGTAAAGCTTGACTACGTAGCTTGACGCTTGTCCAGTAGGGAGCAGCACACACCAGTGCAAACTGCCACTCGCCGTCCCTGAAAACAGCACAAGGAAGACGAAGAAAGAATTCCGAAGAGTCCATTGATAAAGGTAGTGAAAAGCCGGACCTATTCCAATAGCGTCCTACCTTCAGAAAGCAGTTTGTGAAGTACATAGAGTACAGTTTTGCTTATTATATTATATACTCATTAGTTAAAAGAGCTGTATTGTCAATTCTGTTTGTGAGTCATGAGGAAGCTTCTTAGAAACTGAACAAATTATAAATTAATCTCTAGATCAAATAAAGTTTAATTTAATATCAAATATAAATGAATCCTTAAAACTCAGAATCATAGGAATTTTTACAAAATCAATACTTGGAAATTGATGAATTTTAGGTTTTCCAGCACCTAAAATTTTGGGGTATAAGTAAGAAAGTAATATCAGTTATTGCCTATATAAAAGAGAGCATGATGCTACTACAAGGTGAAATTAATTTCTATATTTAAAAGGCCACTCAGATAGTTGGGTTTCTGTCTCTGACATATCCTTTGTTTGCTATTAATTGGGTTCAGATCACTGCTATTTCATGAGATGCTTTGTTTTAAAAAGATGTTTTATGAGTTTAGTATAATTATTAAACGTACAGAAGAAAAATCATTGTTTGTTAAGGACACAGACAGGAATTTTAGAAATAGAAGCTTAATTCAAACCACCTAGTAACTAAGCTTTTTGGTTAAAGAAAAAGAAATATTATGTTTCAAGGCAATCTTTTATATTTACCTTAATAAACACAAACATAAAAATTAGAACACATTAATTCTAGCTTTTGAGCGTTCAGAGCTACTTACAGGAAATAAGCTAAATTTCTCTAAACAATCTAGCAGGAAATTTGTGTGTATTATACCATTTAATTAATATGATTTTACAGTTGAAGGAAAAAGTCTTTAATAGATTATGCACTTTATGAAGTGTCACATTGGTAAAGCTAGACATTGGTAAAGCTAGACATTGGTAAAGCTAGACTTCAAACACAGGCCTAACCCTAGATCTCATGATCTTTCCCCAAACCACAATGCCCCATTCCCCTGATTCCACAAATAAAAGTATTTGAATCTACCAGGTAGAATGATTTCTCATGAGTTATGAATCATAAAAAGAACTGATACCAAGATGGCTCAGAACAAGTGGTAACAAAGTAGATTGCCTTCCCAGGTTCCTTTTCTACTCGTGTATGAGTCTACTTCACAAGTGTGAGTGGTGTGGATGCTGAATCATGTCTACTCTTTGTGACCCCATGGAGTAAATCTTTGTGACTCCAGCAAGAATACTGGAGCAGGTTGCTATGCCCTTCTCCAGGGGATCTTCCCGCCCCAGGGATCAAATCTGCATGTGCTGTGCAGATTCTTTACCACTGAGCCACCTGGGAAGCCCTTACTTTAGAAGACAGTCCCCAAATCTACACACAAGGCTGAAGTAGGAGGAGCTCTACATACAGACAGTATCTATCATTCAGAGAGATGTTACAGTGGCCCTGTCCTGAAGGAACAACCTCCTCTTTTAATTCCTGTGTCTCTCTTCCACCTGCTGCTGCTGCTGTGGGCAGTTTCCTTCCGTTCTCTTTTTCTGGATCACACTCCCTTTGACATGCTGGGCTTGGCTTCCTTCTCTTTCCCATGCTCCATTCCTAACCTTTTAGACCACCTACATACCATCAAAATACAAGGTTCTGCAAGGCAGGCTAAGAACCAATCTGGGAAATATATTTAATAATGGCTGTACTTTGTAATAGAGTTTTTGCATTTTTTTTAACAAGTTAATTGAGGCTTAACTGCATACAGTCAGCTGTACATATTTAACATATACAGTTTGGTTAGTTTTGACATTTATATATACCTCTAACACCAACACTTTAGTGGGCATAACAAATACTTCCATAAATCCAAAGTATTTCCTTATGCCACTTTGTGATATTGTGATTTATAGTGTGTAATAAGTACTTGGCTCTTGTCCTATTTCTGTTACAGAGCTCCTAAAATCCTTGTTGTTCAGTTGCTAAAGTGGGTCCAACTATTTGCCACCAAAGGACTGCAGCATGCCAGGCTTCCCTGTCCTCCACTGTCTCCTGCAGCTTGCTCAAGTTCCTGTCCAGTGATTCAGTGGTGCTCTCTAAACATCTTATCCTGTGCCACCCTCTCCTCCTTTGCCTTCAATCTTTCCAAGCATCAGGGTCTTTTCCAATGAGTTGGTCCTTCCCATCAGATGGCCAAAAATATTGGAGCTTTAGCTTCAACATCAGTCCTTCCAATCAATATTCCAGGTTGATTTCCTTTAGGATTGACTGGTTGGATCTCCTTGGAGTCCAAGGGACTCTCAAGAGTCTTCTCTAGCACCACAGTTCAAAAGCATCAATTCTTTGGCACTCAGCTTTCCTTATGGTCCAACTCTCACATCTGTACATGACTACTGGTAAAACCATAGCTTTGACTGTACTGACTTTTCTCAGCAAAGTGATGTCTCTGCTTTTTTAATATGCTGCCTACGTTTGTTATAGCTTCCCTTCCAAGGAGCAAGTGTCTTCTAATTTCATGGTTGCAGTCACCATCAGCAGTGATTTTGGAGCCCAAGAAAATAAAATCTGTTACTGTTACCACATTTTACCTATCTATTTGCCATGAAATGAAGGGGCCGGATGCCATGATCTTAGTTTTCTGAATGTTGAGTTTTAAGCCAGCTTTTTCACTCACCCTTTTCACCTTCATCAAGAGGCTCTTTAGTTCCTCTTCACTTTCTGCCATTAGAGTGGTATCATCTGCATATCTGAGGTTGTTGATATTTCTCCCAGCAATCTTGATTCCAGCTTGTGCTTCATCCAGCCCGGCATTTCACATGTACTCTGCATATAAGTTAAATAAGCACGGTGACAATGTCTAGTCTTGTTTACTCCTTTCCCAGTTTTGAACCAGTCATTTGTTTCAATTTTGGCTCAATTTTGAACCAGTCTGAGTTTTCTAAATTTGCTGACATACTGAGTGCACACTTTAATAGCATCATCTTTAGGATTTGAAATAGCTCAGCTGAAATTCCATCATCTCCACTAGCTTTGTCCGTAGTAATGCTTCCTAAGGCCCACTTGACTTCACACTCCAGGATGTCTGGTTGTAGGTGAGTAACCACACCATTGTGATTATCCAGGTCTTTAAGACCTTTATAGTATAGTTCTTCTGTGTATTCTTGCCACCTCTTCTTAATCTCTTCTGCCATTTCTGTCTTTTATCGTGCCCATCCTTTCATGAAATGTTTCTTGATATCTCCAATTTTCTTGACGAAATGTCTAGGCTTTCCCATTATCTATTGTTTCCTCTATTTCTTTGCATTGTTCATTGAAGAAGGCCTTCTTATCTCTCCTTGCTATTCTCTGAAACTCTGCATTCAGTTGGGTATATCTTTCCCTTTCTAAAATCCTTGGAATTTTCTAAATAATGAGTGATAAAGATGTCTTTTGTTTTTTCATAAAAAGCCATTTCAGTCACTTGAGTTTGTCACTGGGTGATTTTTCTCAACCTCTAGATGGGGCTTCCCTGATGGCTCAGTGGTAAAGAATCTGCCTGCCAATGCAGGAGACAAGGGTTCGATATGTGATCTGGGAAGGTTCCACATGCCAAGGAACAACTAAGCCCATGCTCCACGACTATTAAACCTGTGCTCTAGAGCCTGGGAGCCACAACTACTGAAGCCCACACATCCTAGAGCCCATGCTCCACAATAAGAGAAGCCACCAAAAAGCAATGCCTGTGCACCACAGTTAGAGAGTAGCCCCTGTTCTCTGCCACTAGAGAAAAGCCCACACAGCTGCAAAGACTCAGCAGAGACAAAAATAAATAAATAAAATTATGTTTTAAAAAAGCCTCTAGATAACTACAGGATGGAAGCTGGCTATCAAGGGAACCAACCATGTAATTAGAGGGTTGAAACTTTCAGCCCTGTCCCTACCTTCAGATTGAGGAGAGGGACTGGAGGTTGAATGAATCACCAGTGATCAATGATTCAGTCAATTATTCCTATGTAATAAAGCCTTTATAAAAAGCCAAAAGGATGAGAGTGCGAGAGATTCTGGGGTGGTGAACATGTATGGGGAGAGGTATGGGGAACATAGTGTGTCTGGAGAGGGCATGGAAACTGTACCCCTTCCCATACCTCTCACCCTAGGCATCTCTTCCATATGGCTATTCTTGAGTTGTATCCTTTTATAATAAGCTGATAATCTAATAAGTGTTTTCCTGAGCTATGTGATGCATTCTAGCAATTGATGGACCTGGAGAAAGAGGATCAGGAATCTCTAATTTATGCTGGATTGGTCAGAAGCCCAGGTCACAGCCTGAGTTTCAATTGGCGTCTGAAGCAAGGGCAGTCTTAAGGGACTGAGCCCTTAACTGTGGCATCTCTCTGATGCTTTCTCTGGATAAGTATTGTCAGAATTGAATCAAGTTATATGACACTCAGTTGGTATCCAGCGAACCAGAGAATTGCTTGGTGTGGCAAAAACATATCTGGTGTCAGAAGTGAAGTATTGAGAATAGTAATAGTGGTGGACAGAAAACAGGAGTTGACTTTTATTCCCTTGCAAGCCATCTCTACTCCATTCCTGTCCCCCAGCAACCATTAATCTCCTTTTGGTCGATAGATATTTGTTTATGAAATCTTGAATTTATATTAATGGAATCATGCTGTTGTAGATACTATATGAATGATCAGTAAAATTATGATAAAAGTAAATTAAAACTTCACTGAGATATTGATACATATTTATTTAGCTCATGAAAAAGACTAACCTATTCGAGTAAGAAACTATAACTATTTATTCTGGCACAAGGATATAAGGTGGTACAACTGCATTGGAAAAGCAGCTTGGCAATTTCTTAGAATTTGAACTATATGATCCAGCCATTCTTCCTCTATGTATTTGCCCAGGAGAACTGATACCAGGATTTGTACACAGATGCTCAGATCAGTTTTATTTGTAACAACCTCAAACTTGATAAACCACTCCAATAGCCCTTACTGTGTGAGTAGATAAACAAAATAGGGACTATCATTCAGCCAAAAAGAATGAACTATTGGTACACGCAACAACATGGCATTTACATGAGATCACATGTTTAGAGGCACCGTCTGCCTTTGAGAGATTCTCAGTAAAAGAAAAAGAGAGAAGGGAGATCTGGCTTTAATTTAATCATTTGAAGACTTTCCCCACCCCCAAAATATCTACCTGAGATGCTCCCCTGGAGTGTATTAGGCAAGGTATGGAGTGCAAGGTGACCAGGGGAAGATAATTTAAATTGTTTGCAACCCCTTTCCCTGTGTCCCTTCTTTCGGGGAATTTCAAACGTGATAGCATTGAACTTGCTTGTGGTGCTATTGGTAAAGAACTCTTCTGCCAGTGCAGGAGACATAAGAGAGGTGGGTTTGATCCATGGGTTGGGAAGATCCCCTGGAGGAGGACATGGCAACCCACCCCAGTATTCTTGCCTGGAGAATCCCATGGACAGAGGAGCCTGGCAGGCTACAATCCATAGGGTCCCAAATAGTCAGATATGACTGAAGAGACTTAACATGCATGCAACATGACATATTTTTAGTCAGACCACATAGCCTCAGATTTTCTCAGGCAGAGTTAGCTCCAGATATTAACAGTGTGAAAATATTTTAAAGTCCTCCCCCACCCAAAAAAAAGACATAGGTTTATGAGAAATGAGAGACATATAAGGAAAGTCTCTGTAGCATTTAGATCTACTTGAATTCTCAAGGCTCAGGTAAAGACCCAGCAAAATCCTGAGAGCAAGGGTGCATTTTATTTAAGTAGTATTACTTCAGATTTATTCCACTTTGAAGAAGCACATCATGGGTTAAAATAAAATATGAGCTATGTAAGAGATTAGCTAAACCACTCTATCCCTTTTAACATTTTACTTCCTCATCAAAGGGCTTCCCAGGTGGAGCTAGTGGTAAAGAATCTGCTGACCAATGCAGGAGACACAAGAGACCCGGTTCAATCCCTGGGTTGGATGACTCCCAGAGGATGAAATGGCAACTCAGTCCAGTATTCTTGCCTGGAAAATTCCATGGACAGAGGAGCCTGGTGGGCTACAGTCCATGGGGCCGTAAGAGATTAGCAAAGCCACTTTATTCCTTTTAAGACTCTTACTTACCCATAGCCTAATTTACTTTATAGTTTGTTGTCCCTTCGTAAAGCTCTTCTCATTTGATAACCTCATACATTGTGTTCAGCCATAAATTCTCCTTATATTATTCATACTGAATCAAGTGGCTGCTTTCCATGTTGTTATAAAAAAATTCTTACTCTTCATGTGGATTTTGGTATGATCTGTTTGTCTAGAAGCTTCCAATTGGCTCACGTGCAACGGACATTTATTTGTTCTTCTTATGATCAATCCTCTGCTCTTCTCTCAGGTTTTTAGTTAGAGCCATTAAAAAAAAGGTTAGTTTTTTCCTTACCCTTTCACTTCTTTTTCTGTTTATTTTCCTCTTGCTTTGTTCCAAAGACAAAGCATATGCTCATCTCTCAAGCTGATAGAGTGGTGCCTATTCATTGAATCCCGTGTCTCCAGACAGGACCCTGGCCAGGATCACTTTCCTTCATACTGATTTGTCACATTTGCATGCATCCTACATGCCAGTATGTACATTTTTCTTTTCTCTAGTTTTGTAATTGCTCTCACTCCCTTCTCTTGCAAAGGAAGACCCCATCATATTAATTGAAAGGCATCTTCTACTAAGATCAGCTATACCAACATGTGGTAGGGGAAAGATTCCTAGATAAGAGGATCAGAATCTTCATCCAGACTTAGAGAAGATAGATGATTCATAAAGACTCGATCAGCCTTTACCTGTCACAAACTGAAATATGTTAGTACCTGTGAAATTTTTACTAAAAGTAGAAGGAAAATAGCACTACAAACTTTCCAATTGATAGGAATTTAATTACATCCTGCATTCTTTTTAATATTATAAACATTTTTCATCTGATTTATATTTATTTACTTTTGTTCAAACATACACACAAAATTGCACCTTAGAGTTCAAAAGATAAGTGAGTTTTAAAATATCTGTGATCAAATCAAATGTACTGCAAATTAAACACTTTAAATCTGTTTCATCTATCCAGAGAAGACAAAAGCAGAAAGCATTATCAATAAGCTTCTGATCTTCTTTGATACTTGGCCCTGCGGGTGTGTTAACTACTCCTACTTATTGGTTGCACTTGTCTGAATGCCCAGTGGGTTTCTGATGGTATCCCTACATTGTAGGATTGGAGGAGCCTCTGGTCAGGGAAAGGATGCTGCATGAACCAGACAAGGCACTGCAGAAATTTACTTGTGTGGTGATGTTGAAACACTGGCTGAAATGAGAGAGGAGGCCAGGGGATGTGAGGAGAGGTGATACACAGCCACTGATGTAAATGTCAGTATTAGCAGTGTTAGCAGATAGTGGGATTTAACAGCTGTTCACCTTAAATGTAACAATTTTCCCAAAATGTGAATCAAATGTCAGATGGCTCAAAAAATATTGATTCCTTAACATTTTATTTATTAAATAACTAATATTGTAATGACATTAGTGAGATTTTACCTGGTGCAGAAATTTAAGCACCTTACCAGATCTCCTAAATGGTTGAATACAGCCTTCCAACCTTTATACTAGCACATTTTACTATGCTCCTATTACCATGAGAAGTTATTTTTAATTATTATTGAATTAACAGCTGATAAGAATTCTTAACATATTGTTATCTTTTTAATTAATTTTTATTGGAGTATAGTTGATTGACTGTGTTGTGTAGTTTCTGCCATACACCAAAGTAAGTCAGTTATATATACACATATCTTCACTCGTTTTTATGTTCTTCACCCATATAGGTCATTATAGAGTGCTGAGTAGTGTTCCCTGTGCTATACAGTAGATCCTTATTATCTGTTAGACATAAATTATACATATAGTAGTGTGTGTATGCCAATCCTGATCTCCCAATTTATCCCTTCCCTCTCCTGTCCCACTTGGTAACAAAAAGTTTGTTTTCTAACCCTGTGACTACTAATGTTTTGTAAATAAGTTCATTTGTACCATTTTTTTTAGAATTCACATATAAGTGATATTGTATGATATTTGTCTGTCTGTCTGACTTCGCTCAGTATGACAAGCTCTGTGTCCATTCATGTCGCTGAAAATGGCATTATTTTATTCTTTTTTATGGCTAAGATCCCATTGCATAAATTGTACCACATCTTTTTTTATCCATTCATCCATCTTAACATATTATACCTTGTATATTTACATTTCACATTTTTGAATATTAGAGAATTTTTTAATTTTACTTTTCTCATTGTATAAGTTCTTTATTCCTATGAATAACAACAAACTTCGTGACTTGAAACAATACAAATTTATTATCTTATTTCTCTGGATCAGGAGTCCAATTTCCTTAAGGCTAATGGTTGTGTGACTGAGACCCCTGATTTCTTGCTGGCTGTCAGCTCCTAGAGACCATAGGTCCCTGACCCACCCATAGGTCCTCTCACAACACGGGAGAGCATCTCTCTGACAATCATCTTTAAAGGGCTGACCTGACTAGGACAGGCCCACACCATAACTGCCTCTTTTGATTAACTCTGTCTAATCACAGGAGTGATATCCCATTATATTCATAGCCCTGCCCACACTCAAATGCCCACATTTTATAAGATGAGAGGAATCTTGGGGTCATCTTATATTTCCACCTACTACACTGAGCTAACTTTGAGACATAAAATAATGTATTCTATAGGTACAATATTTGGGTCAGTAGATCAATGTTTAAAATGAAGTAAAGAACAAACAATTTAAGAATAAGCACATAAGCTTTTCGACCTGTTACATGAATGTTAAGGATAATTGCCTTATTTTTCACATGAATTTGGAATGTCTTAAGATGTTGAATAAAAGTTGCCAAGGTACTACCCATTTTCATTCACTGAAAGTCATATTGATTATAGACATGCTAATCCAGATAATTACTCTAAAATACAACTTAAACTATAAGAGCAATAGCAACACTGTAAAATCTTTAGCAAAATGAGGAAAAAGAATTCCTCATAATGTCAACCCCAGGCCTCTCCACCTTGCCTCCCTGACTTCCCTGACTCTTGCCCAGATGACTTGCTCATGATGTTCATCTTCTCACCTACTATCCCCAGGACTCCCCCACCACTGTCCTTTGTTACACCCCAACTGGCACATTCTTTTGCTTTTTCTCTAGTAGCATCCCACTGACTCCAGCTTATTACCCATATGAATTCCTGTCATTTCTCATTATGCTGCATGTATACTGAGTTCCTTCTGGCTTCCTTGTGCTATTTCAGAGACTGATCAATGCAGTTTTTAATGTATAAATCCTCTAGGCCGCGTCCATTGTGCTTGTGTATTGATATGTGATAAAATTTTGTGTTTTATTTGTGAATTAGCTGAAGTAGATACAGGTCTTGGTAGCCTCTGATAAAACTTAGATATTGTCTTTTAACAAAGTGAGATTTACATCTTGTCACTTCTGTATTTCTTAGAAGGCTACAATCACAATAGTAACAGCTGCTTTTATCTGTTTAATATTCTCCATGCACTATGCTATGTGCTTTATACACATTACTTACTTCTTAGATTAACTCATCGAATTAGGAAACCATTATCATCACCACTGTTACAGACTGAATGCTGTGTTCCCGTAAATCCACATGTTGAAATCTTCACCCTGTGTGATGGTATTAGGTGGTGAAGTGTTTGGTGGGTGATTACATCGTGAGAGTGGAGCACTGAAGAATCAGATTAGTGCGCTTTCTTCCTTCTGCTATGTGAGAACTTGTGAGGAGACAAGCTTCTATGAACTAGGAATTTGTTCTCCTGAGACGTCAGATTTGCTGGCATCTTGATCCTGGATGTCCTAACCTCCACAACCATGAGAAATACAATTCTGTTTCTTATAAGCCACTTGTCCTAAGTGATAAAGAAATTGTTACTTGTGACTTGAGGTCAGTGATTCACTAGTTAAAGTTAGATGCCAAATATGTGTTTGTACCTAATGATGTGTATTATATCCTAATGATGTCTCATACATTTTTTTGCCTATTTTTTGGGAAGTCTCAACCTAAGTAATGACATTTTTCTAGGTTCAACTCTGTAGGTTAAATCATCTGGAAAATAGCTTGGCTTAGAAAGCCACATTGAGATTATTTCAACAGTGTTTTCATGAAAAATTAATGTCAAGGAAGACTTGTATGCAGGTGAATGACCATATTGATTTTATGCAAAGGAACAAGTGATTTCCTAGAGAAACAGAGAAACTTGTCTTTGGTTCAGCATTTTACAATGATGATAAATCAGATAAATGATATTCTGATGGTTCCAGTTTTGGAACAATTAAGATTTCTGTCAGGGTAGGATTTGTGTTTCAGCATTACAATTTCATAACTTAAAAACGGTGTTCAATTCACTTCAGATACTCAGGATGAAAGCCAAATATCTGGAGAACTCCCAGGACTTCTCTTTATTCAGGGCTTTTTTTTTTTTTTTTAAGAAAACTGCTGTACCAAATAGTATCACTCAGAAAAAAATCAGCAGTGCTGGCTCCTAGCATAAAACCATCATCCACAATATGGCCTCACCAGGCTCGGTTCATTGCTCTCTCTCTCCTGCAATCTTCACACTGTCAGTTATTAAAACTGCCCTTTATGGTGCTGGAGTCTGTTCCCTGTGTCCATGATCTAAAGGAAAACAAACAGCATCCTTATTTCATTGAAATTGAGTGTGTGAACACATCATCATATGCTGAACAGAATTGAAAACCAGAAAGTAAGTAGAAAAGACTTTTGTCCCAAGGACCTATCACAACGTCTTTGCAATAATACTATTGCTATATTTATTACCTAATATTTCCCAAGGGGCTTCTCTAGTAGCCCAGACAGTAAATCATCCACCTGCAATGCAGGAGACCCAGCTTTGATCCCTGGGTCCTGAAGATTCCCTGGAGAAGGAGATGGCAACCCACTCTAGTATTCCTGCCTGGAGAATTCCATGAACAGAGGAGCCTGGTGGACTGCAATCCATGGGGTCGCAAAGAGTTGGACACGACCAAGTGACTAACACACACACAGTATTTCCCAAAACATTAGCTGCAAAACTAATGGTTCCAAAAAAGAGTCCTTATACTGTGTCTCCTTCTCAAAGATACACAGTGTTAAAGAAACTTTTAACTTTATTTAACTTGTCAACTGAAAGGAAAATACACAATGTCAGAGTTGTGTTTTGAGATTCAGTTTTATTCAGGGATCTTACTAAGGACCATAGCTGGGGAAACAGCCTCTCAGATAGCTCTGAGGAACTGTTGTGAAGAGATAAGAGAGGAACCAATACCTGGTTAAATTTTTGGCGAGGAAATACATGTAGTCAAGCATACATCTTGGTTAAATATATTACTGCCAAGCACAAAGACCAGAGATCTCAACTTAATGATTTTAGTGTTTTTCTGTGATGTATGGGAAGATGCACGAATCTGGTTTCATTGAAATGCTTCTGGAGACATGCATCTTAGCTATCTGGAGGGCCCTTTTATAGTGGTTTTCTTTTTTAAAATGGGAGTTTAGTTGCTTTACAGTGACTAGGCTGTGCTTAGTCACTCAGTTATATTGGACTCTTTGTGACTGCATGGACTGTAGCCTACCAGGCTCCTCTGTCCAAGGGGATTCTCCAGCCAAGAATACTAGAGTGGGTTGCCATACCCTCTTCCAGGGAATCTTCCCAACCCAGGGATCGAACCCAGGTCTCCCACATTGCAGGCGGATTCTTTACCATCTGAGCTAGTTTCTGCTATACAACAAAGTGAATCAGTTATACATATATATAAAAACCCTCATTTTTACCACAGACCATTGAGTAGAGTTTCCTGTGCTAAACAGTAGGTTTTGAATTGGGAGATTAAGATTAACATAAATATACTACTGTATATAAAAATGATAACTGGAGGATCTCATTAGTTTTTTTCATCCTGAGGTCTTCTCAGGGTAGGCAGCTGCAGTGGTTGCAACTTAACCCTTGTGTAACTGGATGATGAGTGACACTCTGTTCTTTTTGTTCACACAAAAGTGTGTTTGACAAAGCTAATCCCTCAACACTTATTTTTGAAGTTGTTTAATGTAGGAAATTCTGTTCTATTAATTTGAAAGTATCTTGATGACAGAGATCTCAAATTGAACTTTAAGGATTCTGCAGTAATTTTCAAAGTATCTTTCATGATGGTTCCTTGTTGAAAAACTGAATGCATAGTTTAGTGTAGGGATGGATGTATAGATGGAATAATTAACAAACAAAGAAGTAACAATAATTCTTAGGTCTAACACAATGGGTACAATTATTATAAATAGTTAAATTTAAGATGACATGTCAGGTGATACCAGTCAGATGAACCAATATTTGCAAAAAGAGAGAGTGAAGTCATTCAGTCATGTCTGACTCTTTGCGATCCCATGGACTATAGCCTACCAGGCTCCTCCATCCATGGAATTTTCCAAGCAAGAGTAGTGGAGTGGGTTGCCATTTCCTTCTCCAGGGGATCTTCCCGTCCCAGTGTTCAAAACCCGGTCTCCCACATTGCAGGCAGATGCTTTACCTCTGAGACACCAGGGAATTTACTACATTTGCAAAAGATAAAATATTTGCAAAAGATAAAGAAAAATCCTTTAACATCATCCTTTTAATCCTGTCGATTAAAAAAATAGAGTCATAACCTGAAAATAGAGTTATTTTATTTGGTGATGTCACCTAAAAAAGATACACAACTTGAGAATTGTGAGTTAAGTTTTATTTGGGGAAAAATGAGGACTGCAGCCCAGGAGGCAGCACCCCAGATAGCTCTGAGAGACTGCTCCAAAGAGGAAGTAGGGGAAGGTCAATATATAAGATTTTGGTGAAAGGAGGAAGTTCAATACCATTAAGCACTCATTTTACAAAAGGTTTTCTGCTAATCCTGAGGATCTGAAGTCACCATGAAGGGATTTAGTGCTTTTCTAGATATGAGGAGATACAGGGGGTTGAGATCATACAATCAGTTCCTAAAAACATCTAACTATCTGAAGAACTGTCTCACCAGATTGCCTGGAGCTCAGAGTGCCTCACTTCACCCTGAACTCCCTCAAGGGGTGTTGAATGTCAGCAGCTGCAACAGCACAGGGTTCAACCTCCACAGAGGCAGATGGCAAATGCCCTTGTTGTTTAGTCTTTGGCAGTGCTCTTGGCAAGTGCCAGTTTGTAGTTGACAGTGGGAATATTTAGGACTCAGACCCCAGGGGACAGCATCTCTGTAGCTCTGAAAAAACTGCTCCAAGGAAGCTGAAGGGGGAGTCAGGCTATATTCAAGTTTGCAGCAAAGGGAGCAGGAAGTCTGAACATCAAAGATCAGGTATCAAATTAAGGAATTTAGCATTGTATATATAGGAAGATGCAAGCCTCGGGCCTCACTGAATTCATTCCTTTCATATGCACCTCAGCTATCTGAGCTATCTCCCTCATAGCTCAGTTGGTAAAAGAATATACCTGCAATACCGGAGACCCTGGTGTGATTCCTGGGTCGGGAAGATCCCCTGGAGAAGGAATAGGCTACCTACTCCATTGTTCTTGGGCTTCCCTTGTGGCTCAGCTGGTAAAGAATCAGCCTGCAATGTTGAAGACTTGAGTTCAATTCCTGGGTTAGGAAGATCCCCTGGAGAAAGGAAAGGTTACCCATTGCAGTAGTCTGGCCTGGAGAATTCCACGGACTCTACAGTCCATGGGGTTGAAAAGAGTCAGACATGACTGAGTGACTTTCCCTTCACTCAGCTATCTGGGGCCAAATCCTGTTTCCTTGTTGACCTTAAGGAGTGGCAGATGGCTGTTGCTTGCATTCCCGCAGCTCTTCAGCAGTCACCTTACGGGGGTGGCAGCATCTGCTGTATTACAGTTTTGGGAGCCCTTGTTCACATTTGGAGGGCAGAAACTGCTGATGCCTATGACATTTCCTGTTAATCGATATGGCAGGAGATATTTTCATTTCACAGGATACTTCTAAATATTTTCTAAACTTCCACCTCCCTCAAATCCCTTCCTCCCTCCCAGCCAAGGGCTCTGTTATACCATGAATCCTCTTTGCAACACCATGTTAGGCTTTCTACCCCCTCTACTAATAAACAGTCATCTCTTCTAAACACTTCACTCGTATTATCTCATTTATTCCTGGGCTCTGACCTATAGCTGTTATTATTTCCCTTATTGTGTGAATGTAGATACTGAGGAGTTAAGAACCTTACTCCACACTATGCAGCTCATCAGGGACAGAACTAAGTTATCAGCCCAGATGACAAAGAACCTTCAGGTATCTTTGTTCTCTATTTATATTCTGTCTACACTAGAGAGCAGGTTTCACTTGGGTTTTTGCCTTTAAAACAAGCACTTTTTCTCATGCTGACTCATAGCATCTTCTCACACATATGAGTCCCTGTGACAATGAATAAAAAGAAACGCACATGCCGAAATTGTAACTCTGAGTAGTATTGCAGTACAATATAGTAATTATGTATCATATTGATTATGGGACTTAAGAAAGGGTAAAATATGTTGAATATATTCAACCTTGAAGACAGAATAATTTATAATATAGTTGAAATATTCGTTATGGTTTAAGATACCACAGTTTGAAAGGAGAAAATCTGCTGCTGGTCTGAAAATATCATGTTTAGTAAGAAGTCTCCTGTACAGATAGGTGATCAAAAATAAATGCTGTTTGAGCTCTAGAGGCAGTTTTTCATACCCTGCTTACACAACTTATACATCTAAGCATACGATTCTCTTTCAAAATTTGTGCTCAGCTATACTATTCCTGCTTCTTGCCACTCCTTGTTGGTATGGAAATAAGATATGGCACCACATGGGTTACTCGGTGAAGTGATTTAAAACTGCAGATGTTTTTATTACAGCTCTAATATCTTAGTCAGCTGATGGCTAGAGATTAATGTCACAATTAGTATGTGGATATTTGATATGCATGCCTCCTGGGTTTAGAACACTTGTAAAATGCTGTGGGCTCAGCTGGGCTTTTTGTGGCCAGAGCTCACAAATGTAATATAAATAATTTCTTGGGCCTCTGCTGAGACGAGGTTTGAAGATAGGCCTCTCATGGAGTAATACTTGATTTAACTTAGGGGGAGAAAAAGACTTTCAAAGTGAAAATATTACTTTCAGAAGGTAAATATCACACTTTTTACACTGTTACCTTATCATCAGAAAGTCAAATTGCCTGCCCTCACCATCCACATTGTGTGAGTTTAATAGATGGCAAGCTGCTTGTCATTTTGTCTGATCACGCATGAAGGAGAATTTGCTTTTTCAAATCTCTTTAAAATTCAAAGCTTACAGTTTTAGAATTGAAACACAACTGAGAGATAGCACAGACGGTCCAGAGACAGTAGAAATTTATCGACTCTTTAAGCTTTCTTCTATGTAATCATTTAAAAAGTCTCTTGAATTATATCAGAAAAATTTAAAATCCCCAACTGGTTGGCATAAATTTGTGAGTTCAAGAAGGACAGGTAGGTTTCAATAATTTAAAAAACATTTTAAAAACAATCTTTAGCAAAGGTATGTTAGGTCTTCATGAAGTATGAGGTGATGAAGGCAATTGTATTTAGCAACTTGGCTCTATTTATAGCAAAAAAAAATGAGATTTGATAGATTTAAAAATTTAAGAAAGAACATTAGAAGAAATCTAAAAATGTTATGATCTTTCTTCCTGTTCCACATACACACTCATATGATTAATGAAAATTAACAAACACCTAAATCTGTATCAAAGATCACAGCTGCTAAACCTCATCAAGATTAAGTCTTTATTGACTTACCACTGAAATCTATCACCACTATTCTTATGCATCTCAGTGAAGGAAGTATCTTTTATGGAATATTTTAAATGTGAGAAATTTTAAGGGAAACAATAGATTCAAGTTATGGAAAACCTACTAATAAGAGTTCCACTATTATCTATTTATGGGCTTCCCTGGTGGCTCAGTTGGTAAAGAATCTGCCTGCAAAGCAGGAGACCCAGGGTTCAATCCCTGGGTCAGAAAGATCCCCTGGAGAAGGGAATGACAATCCACTCCACTATTCTTGCCTGGAGAATTCCATGGACAGAGGAGCCTGGTTGGCTACAGTCCAAGGTGTTGCAAAGAGTCGGACATGACTGATTGACTAACACAGATTATCTACTGATATTTATAGATATTAAAGGGTCATTGATCTGTTTATAAATTCTCCACGTTATATTGCAAGTTTTGAAGTGTAAGCATTTTCTGAAAAGCTATAATAGAACTTTGATCAAGTATGTTTGGTAATCTTCTGGAATGTTCCAGGTAAGAGTTATTTATAGTATAGAGAGAACTAACTTTAAAAGGGACTGATACTTTGATGAAAATATGATTTGTTTGTAAGGTGGTTGTGTACAGAGCAAGTTCAGAGTCTGTCCTTCTAGGGAGATAAAAGTTGTTTTTGAAAGACTTGAGGAGACTTAACAACAACAACAGAATAGAAAAATATTAGCAGTAAATTTAAATCTTCTAATTATTTTAAAAATGTCATGAAAAGTTATGAAGCAAATGTTTAAAGATTCTGGACATTAATTCTTTTATTGTTGGGTTTTGCTGTTCTTACGGTCTTCCCTGGTGACTCAGTCGGTAAAGGATCTGCCTGCAACGCAGGAGACCCAGGTTCAATCCCTGGGTCAGAAAGAGCCCCTGGAGAAGGGAATGGCAACCCATTCCAGTATTCTTGCCTGGAGAATTCCATGGACAGAGGAACCTGGTGGGCTACAGTCCAAGGGGTTGCAAAGAGTCGGACATGACTGAACAACTAACACAGACGTTGCTGTTCTAAGATAGTGCTTTATGTGATGTAATTCTCTCTTTGTGAACAATTAAGGCAATGCTCACACTTTAAAGCTTATTTTTTTATACAAATGGACTATTATAGGCTTTTTTAATGTTCAGTTATTCATTAGCCAAAACTTCAAAAAAAAAATCTACATGGCTTATATGGCTTCTCTGGATTAAAAATCTCATTTCAAATCTCTGGGACATTTAGATGTGTCTCTGTTTATAGAGGTATCAAGCTGGCAGGAAAGGCAAGACTGGTGGTGTTTTCTTTCAGATGTGTTTAGGATAGGATTAGCTATAACTTCTCTCAATAGTAATGTGTTTGACTTCTTCTCTAGAAACTTGTCTTTTCCTATTGATACTAATAGGATGTGGTAAATGGCTTTGGGAAAAAGATTGCTGACATATTTATGTAGACTTGTTTAGAATATTAAATTGTTATATTGATTTACCAATTGGAAATTTTGCCAAATGCATTCAAGACTTTTTGCAAGTCTTAATTAAGGAGAAACAAATGATGTCCTTTTACTATGATACATCATTTTCTTTAGACATTTTTATTATTTCTTCCTGCCCCACCAGGAACATTAAGATAGAGTTAGAAACGGTAAAATACATGCACAGAGTAATAGCGCATACACACAGCCATCCCTATGTTAACGTAGATTATCTGCTTTCTCTAGTCTTCACAGGGGCTGAAATGAATTTACTTGACTTCCTTATCATGATAAGGCTTACAGAGAAAGAGGTATAGGGTGGTCAACAAACACAGAGTAGTAGGTAGCCAAGACCTGGCAGGTGAGGAGAGAACTTCTGAAAAAAGTCAAAACCTAAAGTTTGAGTTAATTAATCAATGGATGAGAAGGATGATGTTTTAGGAGGGGACACATTTGCAAGTGGATTTAGATTGAAGAATGGCAAAAGATGGGCTAGAGAGGAAAAAAGGTACCAGATCAGGGAGACAATGTAGAAGTCATGGCAGTTGGACTTTAAGACACTGGAGAGCCATGGAAGCGTTTGAAGCTGTGTAATGTAATTGTTCTGCATTTCAGAAAGTCCATCCTGTCAGTTGGGTGGAGAATAGACAGGGAGTGGCAAGAATGGATGTTAGGCAGAGAGTTTAAGGAGCTATGCCAGGAATCTCTGCGAGAGAGAGACTTGAACTAGACAGGGGTGGTGATGATAGAAGAAAAAAAGCAAATAAATATTTAAGGTGTAGAGCGATGATAGAACTTGTTGAATAATTTAAGGTGGGTGACTGATGAGAGAAAGTAGGGTAGAACCTGAGGTCTGGAATAAACAACTGAGAGATCACAGGAGGAGGGATAGATTTTTGAAATTAATTAAGCTTACTAAATCCTGAGTTTAATGTTTTAAATGTTGAGTTTTACTTGTCTGATCATGTCCCCAAAGGCAGTTAAAATATACTTCCAGGGATCATGAAACTGATCTTGGTTAAAGAAAAATAAAGGTGTAAAAGTACTTCTAATTTCTAGATAAGAATTTCATGGATAGAGGAGACTGGCAGGTTGCAATCCACAGGGTCACACAGAGTTGGACACGACTGAACAACTACTACTTGCATCAAACACAACTGTGGAAAACCCAGTCTAGATAAGTATTTTCAGTAATAGTAACATTTACCGGATAGTCAGGAGTTTGAGAAAGAAGCAGAGAGACAGGAGAAAATTCAGGAAAGTGTGGCATTCGGGAAGCTAAATGAAAAACAGCTTTCAAGGAGAACTGATGAACAATCATTCGTTTTTGGTTGAGTAATTCACAAATATTCTTTAAGATAGTGGCTCAGATGGTAAAGAACCTGCCTGCAATGCAGGATACCTGGGTTTGATCCCTAGGTTGGGAAGACCCTCTGGAGGAGGAAATGGAAACCCACTCCAGCATTCATGCCTGGAAAATTTCATGGACAGAATAGACTTGCAGGCTACAATCCACAGGGTCACGCAGAATCGGACACAACTGAACAACTACTACTTGCATCAAACACAACTGTGGAAAACCCATATATTGGCTCCACCCTCAGGAAACTAACAGTAAAGTGGAGAAACAAATACACATCAATATTTGTGTACAAATATCAAGCCTACACATAAATATTTCATTGTAAATGTCAGCAAGGTATAAAGAGTACATTTATTATAAAAAGCTATAAAAGTATGAAGCAGGTGAACTTGTATCTGTGAGGTCTGGGAACCCCTGTCTCAAGATGTCAACATTGACTTAAAATCTGAAGAATAAGCAGGAGCCCGTAAGGCCTGGATTGGGAGCGGGCAGTCCTGACAATAAAACAGCAAGAGCTAAGGACTCATCACTTCATGGGAAATAGATGGGGAAACAATGGCAGACTTTATTTTTTGGGGCTCCAAAATCACTGCAGATGGTGATTGCAGCCATGAAATTAAAAGATGCTTACTCCTTGGAAAGAAAGTTATGAACAACCTAAACAGCATATTAAAAAGCAGAGACATTACTTTGCCAACAAAGGTCCGTCTAGTCAAGGCTATGGTTTTTCCAGTGGTCATGAATGGATGTGAGAATTGGACTGTGAAGAAAGCTGAGTGCCGAAGAATTGATGCTTTTGAACTGTGGTGTTGGAGAAGATTCTTGAGAGTCCCTTGGACTGCAAGGAGATCCAACCAGTCCATCCTAAAGGAGATCAATCCTGGGTGTTCATTGGAAGGACTGATGTTGAAGCTGAAACTCCAATACTTTGGCCACCTCATGCGAAGAGTTGACTCATTGGAAAAGACCCTGATGCTGGGAAGGATTGGGGGCAGGAGGAGAAGAGGACGACAGAGGATGAGATGGCTGGATGGCATCACCGACTCGATGGACATGAGTTTGAGTAAACTCCGGAAGTTGGTGATGGACAGGGAGGCCTGGCGTGCTGCGGTTCATGGGGTCGCAAAGAGTTGGACACGACTGAGCACTAAACTGAACTGAAGGACCTACTGTGTGAAGGACCAGGACCTGTGCCCTGACTACTAGATTTAACCTGAAAATATATTTTAGCATGAGAGTGATCTAAGCTTTCAGGAATTTTAAAAAAGTAGAACTTATTTATTACTCTTGGGCAACCCACTATGTGGGGAGGGCAGACCTATATCCTATAGTCAACAGAGATATTGGAGTTTAGAACTCATCCATTTCAGTAAGAGAGGTCATTATGTGGGATATGACCTTATTGTTTATTAATTTGTTAAAAACTTATTAATGCCATTGCGTATGTGAGATACTATGGGGGAGAATGGGTGCCTTATTATTCTTTTAAAAAGTTATCATTATTATCGTTTTGAGGGGTAATTTATATGTTCATTCATTTTAAGCATGTAATTGAGTGTTTGATCACTTTATAAGTTGTTACAATGGTCTTTAACATTTTTTTTTTTAAACATGAATCAATGCAGTTTTACCTCTTTGGATGGTAACGGATGCTCTATTACACCTGGCCGAACTATGAGATGTCCTCCTTGTGAAGTCTTAACTAGAGGCAATGCCAGGTGCTAGACTATTCTTTCCAGGAAGAAATAACACGTCTAGTGCTCAATTGAGCAGTGAAAAGAGAAGAAAGTCACATATTCTATTAAGTCACATTTTAAGTGTTAATTAAAGACTCTTTACATACCATTCCTCTTACTGTTACTGTTTTCTTTCAATACACAATTAAGACAATCTTACCCTGGTACCAGTGTTCAAAGATGTTGCTGATTCAGAAGCTCAGAGTGTATTGGTTTGTGGTGATTGGTTTTTTTTTTTTTTTGGTGTGGTGATTGTTTAATGTACTCTGTTCATCTGTAGATAAGAAAAGCAGCCATGTGGAAAATAATTGTGTTCAGTGTCTCACAGGGGCATGATTGGTGACAGAACTGAGATTTAAATGCCAATTCTCAAGCGCAGCCAAGGGTTTCCTACAGTGACCATATCACCTGTCCTTGAGGGAAAAATGTAGTGCAAGAGGACTTTTTGCCTCAGATTCATGATAAAATGCCTGATGAGTAATTTGCTCTTGAAATCTGAGTTTAATGAAGCCTTCATGTGTGGTTGTCTAGAATACAACTGCCCAGATAGTTCCTCTCCTGCTTTAGAGCAAAACAGTGTGGCTGCTACTTTAGATTAGGAAGCAATGCTGCTTTTTATATTTACAGAAAAACAGAATCATCAAAATGAATATGCACTTTTTTCTGTTTTAGATGTAATCCATGTGGTTTGTATGTTTCTTATAAAATTTTCTACCTTTTGGTTCAAAAGGTACAGATGATTATGAAGGTATTATTGGGGAGCACATCGTATGTGTGAGTAACAACGTGAACTTGTTCTTACTCAGATATGCTAGAAAATAAACACTAGTGGACTCACTGTGATGAATAACTTGACTTTAACTCCAAGCGAAATAAAATCACTTCATTTGTTGGTGAATTGTCTTCCCTAATTTGTGCTATATATAAATGTACACTTGAAAGAAAATGAAAGTCTCTCAGTTGTATCAGACTCTTTGCGACCCCATGGACTATACGGTTCATGGACTATACATTCTCCAGGCCAGAATACTGGAGGGGGTACCTTTCCCTTCTCCAGGGGAATCTTCCCAACCCAGAGATCGAACCCACATTTCCCACATTGCAGGCAGACTCTTTACCAGCTGAGCTACCAGGGAAGCCCCAAATGTACACTTGTCCATCAGTATTTCAAAAATGTCATTAAATATTCAGGTTTTAACTGAGTAAGATGATCATAGCATAGATCATCTTCTTCTTCAGTGTTTTACATGGGGGGCTTTTTGTGTTGAACTTTCATATGCTAATTATATATACAGTCATCTAGTATTTTCTCCAATGTAAGACTTTCAATATGTTAAAAGACAGTTTTCATTGGTTTTGATATTATACTGGCATTTCATATTTGACCACTTTAGTTTTTCAGAAAACTCACAGCAATATACATTGAAAAAAAGATTTGCCATTCCATATGTGTGCTATTTTAATCTGACCAATTTAGAAAATGTGAATGTCTTTTGAACAATCACTATATTTGTGTGTCACATATATTATTCTTTATCTGAAAGGTATAATAATTAGAGGATTATTACTGTCCTTGTGAAGTAAATTAGGGTCTTTTTATTTCTTTTTTCTTTCTTGTGACTCTATTTATTTCTTAACTAGTGTGACAAATGTGGCTTACGATAACAATTGTACTATTATTTGTGAAAAATGTGCTGGTAGTGGCAGTGCTGGTAATAGAAAAATGTCACAGAGCACTCATTTTCCTATTTAGTGCAGTGGTGGTTACAGAAAAAGTTGTAATAAAAACAATAATGGAATGGCTAATATTATAGAAGAGTGGAATTTTACTTTAATTTATTGAAAAGAGAACACACTAATAAACATCTTATTAACTGTTCACAAAACATAATTGTTAGGCTTCAAATTATTCTTTCACTATAAGCTAATCAACATTTTAGAGATAATTCAAATTAATGGAAAAATACACTTTGCAAAATTAATGGTACTTAGATTTAATAATAGTTTGAAAATGGCAGAAAATAAAAGCATGCAAAGAAACTAAATATCTGTATAATATCAAAGAAATTTCAAGCTGTTTTAATAGCCATTATTCAAAAATTTGATTAAGATCGTGCGTATTATGATGATCAGAAAATTATCATGTTCTACTGAGCTGGAAACACAAAATGAACCGTGATTCCTAATAGGATTTTATTATCTGTGTCATTAATATTACCAATAATCCAAATTCATTATCTTTGCAACATTTGGGTAGAAAAACACATGATATAAGTGTGCCCCCAAGTGGCTATAGACTAGTTTGTAAAAATGTAGAAAAATACCTAAATGTTTTGAATGAGGGCCTTAGCTGGTTATATTCTCCAGTAAATCCTGGCTCCACCTTAGGCAGAGGAGTGATGGTTATAACCCTCCCCTGAGGCAGATTGTTATCGCTCCTATTTTTAAAGTTATTCCAAGTTAGAGAATGCACAATTTCTCCTATAGTTTTTACAAATATTTTGTTTTTAGTAGATACACATTAACCAACCCTTCTACACGTGGTGTAGCACTGTGAAAACATGTTAAGTCAACAGAAAAGATTATTTTTTTCCCTCATATACATAGTGTTTGATTATGTTAAGCCTGAGTAATTCTGCGCCAAGTATTTTAAAATACCTTTGGTGTTTAAAATAGGATATCGGATTAAGTAAGAAAATGTGTATTAGGACAGGCTCACGGCCTATAAAAGTAGTGAGCTATTTTTGTGATATACATGAAAACTGTTAATTGTTTATAAATGTTGTTAATCAGTAGGATATTGGATATCTATAAGGTATGTTGTAGACTCCACAGAATTTGAAACCCCCTTTCCATAGACCTTTTTCATAGAGTTGCCAACTTTTGTATTTTGACACAAAGATATTACCCATTTAATATTTTCTTCATTTAACTCTCCAGTCACTAGTTCCAAGATGCAAAAGCTTATCTGTTGATCAGTTCGTGCTTCTGGAAGAACTCTGCAAGGACTAGTTATTAGTGACCCTATTAGATGTAAGCCCCCACCAGATTTCTGAGGCAGCGCAGTGTATCTGCAATTGGACATTGTTAGACAGTTATGAGTTGGGGGTATTAAAAATCTAAGACAAGCAGGATTATAAAACATTCTGAGTCAGGAAGAAAAGCCTCAAATAACAGAAAAGGAAAAGATCGTTATAATCATATTTGAATTTTTGAATGACAATTACTACTACCTTGAGATACTATGAAAGCAAAAACACTAACTATACAGTTAAAAGATTGAATTTTCAGTTGAAATAGAAGTTTTGAGTCTAATCAGTTGTAACATTTCTAGTCTCAAGGTGAATTTCTTCTAGCTGAAGTATAACTTCCCATGTTTCCCATTCTTTTACTTTGTATAACCTCAAATTCTTTGTATCCACTCCAACCTTTTTTTTTTTATTGAACAATTTAAAAAGTAAAATCATAAATAGACTCAGTTTTAAGGTGTACAATCATTGAAGAAATAATACATTTATATTTCCCTACTAAAAATTTCTCAATTAAGATTGTTTAGCATAGTAATTGTTTTTGATTGTGAAGAAAAGTTTTTTTTTAATGTAATTATAGAATTGGAAGGAATTGAACTGTTTTTAAAAAGATAATCCCAAATGACCTCTAATTTTAGTTTGGTAGTTTAACATATATTTTTAAAGTTCTCTGAACAAGATTTCATAAATAAATGATGTCTAGTAATTTTTTGCTAAGATCAAAATGAGTCATATATTTTTAAAAGACCATTTCTGACCTTACCCTTTCTACCTATGTTATCTAAAATAGGAACTCTAAGCATAAGTCAGAGTCAAAATCTAAATTATAATAGTAACACTATTACAAAAAATTACTTTCTGGAACATTCTCTTCACACTGATAGAGAAAAACAGATTAAAGTAGAACAGGAGAACAAAAAGACAAAGTAATGAATAAAATGATAGTATTTATAATCTTAATTTAAAATCTCAAAGCATTGTATAGCTCCTAGTAAAATGTGGACTTGTTTAATAGATAGTGGTTTTCAGCCAGAAAAATTTATTGAGTGCCTGAACTAAATGATTTCTTGTGCGTTGTTTGTCCTTGTTATCTTAGGCTCCTTAATAACTTGTATTTTGCAAAGAAATTTCAAATTAATGGTTCTTAATATAAGAGTTTTATTTGATCGTATTTATTGATAACTCCTTGTATTTTTGAAAATAAAGCCAGAAGTGTTCTTGTCAAGGTTACTCACTGAATGGGGGTCATGCCTACGCGCTTAGGTTGGAAATGTATTACAGAACAGTGAAGCAGTGACGCTGAGACAGGGCTACCTAAATCCACCAGAGCTACTGATTGGCAAATTGCTTAATTTATATTCCTTTCACCTCATCTAATTATCTAATCTAATTAGCTTTCTTTTCAGAGTAGTTATAGATCTTATGCACTGATCTCCTATTCTGACCTATATATCACCTTCTACAAGTGGATAAGTTAAATGATATCAGACATGTTTTAAAAATACATGTTGTAAGTGATGCACATTTTAAAAAAGAAAAAAAAAGTCATCTTTTCTGTTCATAAATAATGATTTTGTTGGTAATGCACCAAATAATCTTTTAAAGAGTAGGCTTTGACCACTAGCATACCATGTAACTTTAGAAAGGAGCATATGCTGCAAACAAGAAGCTCAGTGTTTCTCTTCTAAAAAACTCCTAATTATTTACTCTTACTTCCTACTTCTTATTCACAAAACTGAAACACACTAGTGCTAAGATATTGAATTTTTTTTTCTCGTGCAGTCACGATGTATTGTCCTCAAACCATTAATTGTAATAATGTTCTACACTGCTCCGAAATAAAATGGGGGAAAGGAGTACTCCATTGAGGATGACTCTTCAGCCTGATCAGTTTTACACTGCTTTGACCACACCTGGTCCCCAGTTTTCAGTCGGATTGGTACAAAAATACATTATTGAAATCCTCAATTCTAAAGGTAAATGCAGCATTAATACTTTCTTCTTCCTATGGGAAAGTAGCGGATAAAATTGTATGCATTTCTTTGACATGTGTAATTTCCATCAACAGGTACGTGTATAGTGAACATTTCATTTGCACTGGTTGAAAAGGAGTAATTGACCAATAAAACGCCACATGTATCATCTTTGAATGTTTCTATGGTATAGGCACAGATATATTATCAGCAAAAATGAATGCATATCAAATTCTGGCCAATGGAAATAATACAGAATACATTGTTTTTTCCCCCCATTGTTCTATGATTTTAAAATAGGCCACAATGCAGAATTTATGATATGTACAGTAAGAGTGCTACCAAAATGTATCAGTTTTCAGAACTGAAGGCATGAGACACCCCCAATTCTTGCTACCTCAAATCAAAACTTACCAAAGAAAGGTGACAATACATTAAAATGTTTGTGTGAAAAATTTTGCCTTACAACACTAGTTATACAAGTTAGTATCTATTAAAACTAAATACATCACACAGCACCTTTTATATCTTGAAACGTTTACATGAGCAAGAGTGGAAGAAAAAAAGTATTAATCAGAAAAGCCCGCAGTCTTTCAGATTCTCTTTGATTATTATATCTGTAACAGCATCAAACACGAACTTGACATTTTGAGTATCTGTGGCACAAGTCATGTGGGAATAAATTTCCTTATCTTCTTTTTTTAAATTCAGGTCTAAAAACTGGTTCTTGATGTAATTCCCTGCATCTTCAAATGTATTTGGACCTTGTTAAAAAAAAAAGTTAAAGAAGTAAACCGTAATTGCCTTTAAAAAGCATACAATTATAAATAATCTTAAGAAATTTACTTTGTGTGCTGTTTGATGTGCTCAGGATTGAAAAATCAAAATGGCAATGGTTAATTATCAGGGATTTATATAACATCTACTTTGTGTTGGAAACTATGCTTACCCCACTGGGGGTTTCAAGTGGATAAAATGTAACCTCTGCATGAAAACGTCAAAATATAGTAGAACTACTAACATAGTTGGGGCTCCCCTGGTGGCTCAGTGATGAAGAACCCACCCACCAATACAGAAGACATGAGTTCGATCCCTGAGTCAGGAAGATTCCCTGGAGAAGGAAATGGCGACCCACTCCAGAATTCTTGCCTGGGAATGCCCAAGGACAGAGGAGATTGGCAGGCTACAGTTCATGTGGTGGCAAAAGTGTCAGACATAACATAGTGACTAAACAACAGCAACAACTAACATATTTATACAACAAAGTGAGTAAGAAAGCCTAGATGTATGTCAAAGACTATGCTTGTTAATATGTGCATGTGTGTTAATATGAACTAAAAGAAGAAAAGAATGGAAATTGAAGATGAGTGGAATACATAATGAGGTAGTATTTGAGCTGGACTTTGAGGGGTAGGTAGGAGAGAGAAAAAAAATTGTGTGAATGAAAGCAAAAAAGTGATAGGCATGTACTGTAAGATTCCAGCTATATGACATTCTGGGGAGGGCAAAAGTATAGCGATACTAAAAAGAAAAGTGGTTGTAAGGGTTGGTGGTAAGGAAAAGGACATGAATAGGTATATCACAGGGAGTTTTAGTGTAGTGACACTATTCTGTGTAACACTAGAATGCTGGGTACCTGACATGCATTTGGTATTACCCATCAGACTGTAACACAGAGTTTACTCAGATGTAAAACATGGACTTTGGTTAATAATGTATCAATATCTGCTCATCAGTTGTAACAAAACAAACGTATGACAGCAAGTCAAGGTGTTAATAATAGGGCAAACGATGGGAGCTGACCAGAGAGGAAATATATGAAAACTCTCTATTTTCTGTTCACTTTTTCTATCAACTAAAAATTGCTCTAAGAAATAAAGATTATAACTTATTGGAACACATAAAGTGCTTAATTATGATTCTATATTTAATTTGTAACATTCAATACAACATTCATGTAATTATGCTTAATTACATGACAAATGTATAAACATATAATTAATATTTATAAATAAGAAAAAAGCTATAAGCAGTCATTATAGATTAGCCTAAGTACCTATTTTGACAGAGTGCCACAAGCCTAGCACATCTGGGCTACCCACATATCTAAGTGGTAAACTAGGTTTATATTTATGCTTGAGCTAAGTCTCCCAGTTGTGTCTGATTCTTGCGACCCCATGGACTATAACCCATCAGGTTCCTCTGTCCTTGGGGATTCTCCAGGCAAGAATACCGGAATGGGTTGCCACGTCCTCCTCCATGGGATCTTCCCAACCCAGGTCTCCTGCATTGCAGGCAGATTCTTTACCGACTGAGCCACCAGGGAATTCCATGTTTATATTTAAACCATAAATATCTCCATCTAACACAGTTTCATTGACAACAGAGCATATAACAATTTACAAAAAAAATAGTCTCCAAAAGAAATACAATACTTCTACAGAACCTGACATTTATAGTCAGCGGCTAACAGGGTCAGTACTAAAAGTCTAGGAGGTAGGAAAACTGGGAAAAAAGCTGTCACTATTGTCAAATTGATCTTCCTCTGGAAACTTAATTTTGACTTTGAAGAGTCATTGAGATCTAGTACAGTGTTACAAGGTTTCATTGGGAAATATCTAAAAAATGCCAATTTGAAATAAAATTTATACTCTTATCATAATATTTAAGATAATGTAGTTTGCAATATCATTTGATACATTATATGGAGTCTCAGCCCTGTTTGGTCTAACCACCTCCCCTTTATTCACTAGAGCTTTGCTTTAATGCAGGCAGTGTGGAGAGGGTTTCCTCTTTTATTTGTAAAATTCTTTCCAATGTGGATCATACACATAACTCAAAAAGTATCATAAGCCTCAAACCTCCTAAATATTATACATCAAGGTCCAGATAGAAAAGTGTATCTCTATACAAGAATTTACTACTTTGGAATTAAAGGAAAAGAATCTTACCAGTATACTCTGGAAAGCAGATACTAAGATGCACTTTGGTAACTTTTTCTTGAAAGAGATCTTTTTTATTGAGAAACAGGACAATGGAGGTGGTTGCAAAGTACTTGTGATTACAGATACTGTTGAACAGGTGAAGGCTTTCATGCATTCTGTTCTGTTAGATATAAAAGAGGAAAATGTGTAGGACTGTTTGCAAGATATTAATGGTGGGGATTACGAACAAGGATCTAGAAATAACATCTGTCTTTGGAAGTTCTTAATTGAGTTGGAAAATGGGGTAGTCATACTGGAAATCACAAATGCTTATTTTTTACCTCGATCTTGTTTTCCTCTTAGACTTACCACTTCTTCATCTTCCACCAGAACCATGTCATAGGCACTGAGTGCAGCACAAAATATAATGCATGTAACTCCTTCAAAGCAGTGAATCCATTTCTTTCTTTCAGATCTCTGTCCACCTACATCAAACATTCTTTAAAAAAGTAAGGATAACAGAAAAATGAATCTTACAACTATCCTCCAAAATTTACATTAAGATGAACATTGGGAATTATAAATGAATGCTCTCATATGTTTAAAGGTAGTCTTTTAATTTTTATTGATTATGAAGTAAGACTTATTTGGGCAACTTACAGCTCAAGGACTACAGAAAAAGATAACTTTTATTTATTTTTTGGTTTTCATGCAGGTGTCCCAGGTGGCACTAGTGGTAAAGAACCCGCCTGACAATGCTGGAGACATAAGAGGCATGGGTTTGACCCCTGGGTTGGAAAGATCCCCTGGAGGAGGGCATGACAACCCATTCCAGCATTCTTGCCTGGAGAATCCCCCTGGACAGAGGAGCCTGAAGGGCTACAGTCCATAGGGTCGCAGAGAGTCAGATTGAGGCAACTTGCTGCTGCTGCTGCTGCTGCTAAGTCGCTTCAGTCGTGTCCGACCCTGTGCGACCCCATAGACGGCAGCCCACCAGGCTCCGCCGTCCCTGGGATTCTCCAGGCAAGAATACTGGAGTGGGTTGCCGTTTCCTTCTCCAGTGCATGAAAGGGAAAAGTGCAAGTGAAGTCACTCAGTTGTCCAACTGTTAGCGACCCCATGGACTGTAGCCTACCAGGCTCCTCCGTCCATGGGATTTTCCAGGCAAGAGTACTGGAGTGGGGTGCCATTGCCTTCTCTGTGAGGCAACTTAGCATGTATTTATATAGGGTAGAGTAAAATAATTCACATACTGACTTTGAGCAACTGGGAAATTTATAGCAGCTTGAAGTTTTAGTAAGGTACCCATTGGCCTTAGAGATTTTGAGCAAAGAATATCTGTATTCTTAAATTACTAGAGCCCAGAGAAGATTGAAAGTTGTCATAGTTCTGATGTTGCAAATCTTGCTTGTTCGCTGAGCATCTCCTATATTCATTCATTCATTCATTTGAACAATTTCATCTGCCTACTATGTACTTGTGCTGAGCCTACTGACACAAAGATAAAAAGATACAGTCACTGTCTTCAATGAGCTTACTGTCTTGTAAAGAGAAAAATAAATTATTATACTATTTTGTAATAAATATTTTAATTTGTTGTGGTTCAGTCACTAAGTCATGTCTGACTCTTTGTGACTCCATAGACTGCAGCGTGCCAGGCTCCCTTGGCCTTCACTGTCTCCTGCAGTTTGTTCAGATTCATGTCCATATATATATATATGTGTGTGTTTATGTGTGTATGTGTGTGTGTATTCTAACATATAAGGTAAAATATGAGCCCAGAGGAAGATTTAAGTCACCCTGAGTGATCATGAAACTTAAAGGAGATGTTTGAAAATTTGGCCCTCCCTCTGGTTTTGTATTTTGGTAAAAAGCACCAATGTGGACAGAGAAACTCAACAAAAAAGCTAGGAACCCTTTTTAATCCCCCTCTTTCCCTTATCTTCCATATAGTGCACATGTGAAATGCAGTTTCTAATTCATCACTCCTTTGAAACTTCTCTCTTGTACAAGCCACCACAGTTTCTCACCAAGGACACTATAGAAATGTTCTAATTGGTCTCCCTGTTTCTAAAAGCTCTTAAAACAAATTCTCACAGCACTCAGAATTTTATCCTAATGTAAATCTTATTATACCACTTTCCTGATTACAATTTTTCAAAGGCTTCTTTTCCCCTTAGTGTATGCTCAGTCACTTCAGTCGTGTCTGACTCTTTGTGACCCTATTATGGACTGTAACCCACCAGACTCTTCTGTCTATAGGACTTTCCTAACAAGAATACTAAAGTGAGTTGCCATGCCCTCCTCCAGGGGATCTTCTGACCTAGGGATTGAATCCGCATCTCCTGGATTCCCTGCATTGTAGGTGAATTCTTTACTACTAACTGAGCCACCAGGGAAGCCCTTAGCCTCAAACATAAATCTTTTTTGATGACCTCTAAGGTTCTAGCTGTTTTTGTTCATTCCTACCTTTGCATACTTAGTTCCTACCGTTCTTCTTTTCAATGCAATCCAATCACAATGCTATTCATTCAGTTCCTTTAATATAAATCTAACTTTTTGCTATCTTAGGACTTTGCATAGTCCATCTCCCTTCCAGGCAACAGAGTTTCTTTTTTCCTTCCATAAAACTGTTTTTTTTTCTCAACGTTCGGGTCTTAATATCAATATCAAGACTTTGCACATAGCCACCTAGAGCATCCTTTGTAAATTGTTAACTCTTTCCTTTGCCCATTTACTTTCTGTTGTATCACTCCATTTCTTTTATAGTAATTGTCACAATCAATAACTGTGATTTATTTATAGTCAGCAAATATTTATTGAGCATTTATTACACTCTAAGTGTCAGAGATTCAGTCTTGAGAATCCTCTGATCTGATTGCGGTGGTGGTAGTTGTGTGTGTGGTCTGTGTGTGTATGTATGTGTGTGTAACGGAGTGATCAGAAACTGCAGAGAAGATAGTTGTGTAAGAAGAATGTTCCAGATAGAGGCAATAAGAGCAAAAGCCAAGAGCAAAGGATTTGAGCATGCAAGAGTAAGCCTGAGGTGTTTGACCAGAAATAGATTTTCTGTCTTATCTATTACATGAGAAGATCCGTTTTTATATTGTGGTCAATGGCAATCCATAGGTGATTTTGAACTAGGGAATTAACATTTGTTTGTGTGCTTATTGTTAGGTCACTTTGATCTGAGTTCAAATCTGAAGACAGATTTGATGAGGAGGAGACTAGAGGCAAAGGAAAAAATTACAGGGCTTTCATAATAGCTTGATCCCAAGATATTAAATATTCAATATCAGGGAACACCCAACCTGTACAGATATTTCAAAGGTAATGACTATATTGGAGTATTAAACATCAGTCAGCTGACTTATTGAAGATAATCAGAAGTACCACACATTGTACTTCTCTAGTGCTTAATATTTCACATATTAACCCAGTAAAGAACAGATGTATAGAACTAAAATTCCTTAAATATGTGTGTACCAATGCAAAATCACTCCATTTAGTAGTAGATTGAAAGAGAAGTTGCTCATATTATTGAAGATGATGTTTAGGAGTTTGATAGTTGTGTGATTTAGAACTTTAAATTCATGTCAGTAAAGACTATTATGGGGTTTCCTGGTAGCTCAGCTGGTAAAGAATCCATCTGCAATGCAGGAGACCCCGATTTGATTCCTGGGTTGGGAAGATTCACTGGAGAAGGGATAGGCTACCCACTCCTGTATTCTTGGGCTTCCCTTGTGGCTCAGCTAATAAAGAATCCACCTGCAGTGTGGGAGACCTGGTTTGATCTCTGGGTTGGGAAGATCCCCTGGAGAAGGGAACGGCTACCCACTCTAGTATTCTGGCCCAGAGAATTCCATGGACTGTATAGTCCATGGGATCACAAACAGTTGGACACAACTGAGGGACTTTCAGTTTTACTTTCAAAGACTATTGTAAGTGCTGCTAATTACCAAACCCTCTACAGTTTCAGACTTGCAATATAAATGGAGGAAGAGGACAGTTTTGACTTAAAGGTTATAATATGTAAAAATTAGCTAACAAATTTAATTTTTAAAATTTATTAAACATCCTTATGGAAGCAAGGATGATAAATATGCATTCAGACTTTTAAACTTTTAGTCAACAATTATTTAAACTTCACCATAAAGTTATAAGATAGATACAATTATCTCTTTAAGCAGCTTGCCCACGGCTCATTAATCAAGTTGATATTTGAGGCTGCTGTGTAGCAGGTGCCATGTTAGGTTCTTTGTGTGTGACAGTTATGTTGTGAATGTTAAGCTTTGTTGTGAAGTTCATTAGGTCTCCTTCCTTAGACTACAGGTCCTAACAAGTACATCTACTGTTAGCTGTCAAACCCTCACCAAGTAGACTCAAAGTATATTTGTTGTGGAGCCTTCTTTCCCCTGGTAAGAAAATAGCTTTTTGTGTTGTCAAACAGATAACTGTGCAAAACTTTAAAACTTTCCCCTTCCCAAGGGTTGTGTTGCATTCTTTTAATGGACCATCTGGTTATCCCCTGACTTTGATAATTTATCTTCTCTCAACTCTGCTATTGATATTAACACTCATGTGTGAAAAGTAGCTATTCTCCTTTTCAGTCAAATATTTAGTTGATAAGAGGTATAAGTTATGTAAGTGATCTTTAGCCCACTGTTCTTTCAGCATATCTTACAGCCTCCCAAGGAAGGGAGGACAAAGATCACTCAGTCTTAGGGTTTTATTCATGTTGATAAAATGGCTTCTGAAAAATCTTAGATTGCATGCTAATAATTCTCTCATTTTATGACTCACTTGATAAACAGTTTTTATTTTTTTTCTATGCAGAGTGATATTAGAGACACAGGTCCAGCGAGCATTGACCTTTTCTCTAATGCCATCTGCTATTACTGAACTGAAATGCTCATTGGCAAAGCAGATCAGTGGCTGGAGTTTTGCTTTTATATTGATTCTCTTGGATATTACATTTTATTTTGCTGCTGTTGTAGTAATTTATTTTTTACATGTCTTTTCATGTTTATCTCCTCTAAATTTTAACTGGGGCTTACTTTAGAGAAGGGAATGGCTACCCATTCCAGTGTTCTTGCCTGGAGAATTTCATGGACAGAGGATTTTTTATGGACAGTGGGCTATATACTACATGGGGTCGCAAAGAGTCAGACATGACTGAGCAGATAACACTAAAGCATTATAATCATTGAAAAAAATGTGGAGATTCCCAAAGTGGGGCATGTAAGAAATATAAATACACACTTCATCATCACTATTCTGAGAAAAACAATAATAGAAATCAGAGGACAACCTGTATATTTGCTGACTGAATATCTGGATTGGTTAAATATACTGGGACAATTAATGAGGTGAATGGATATGTGATGTGGCTTGAATATCTTTAATTGCCTGAATAGTTAAGATAACTAGAGCTTTAATGACATTAAATTGAACTTTCAGTTCTCATTTTGAAAAGTTTTTTTGTTCTTTTTTCTTTTTTTTTTTTGATTGCTTGATTGACTTAATACATGTTTCCTTAAGTCTGATATTTAAGGATTCTTAAATGTTAAAATGTGTTTAAATGCCTGAAATGTATGATGTAACTAAAAATTCACAGGTCAGGCTTTTAAGCAACAATTGAACATCAATTATTTGTTAAATTGCCCATGGTATTAATATAGGGCAAGCCATCAGAGTTTTATGGTTTTATTAAACAGTTGACTAAACAGTTGAGTTTTATAGTCCATTTTAAACAGTTGAAAAAGCTATTGAATTTTACTAGTTTATGTTAAACAATTGGCTAAATATGGAGGAGGGCATGGCAACCCACTCCAGTATTCTTGCCTGGAGAATCCCGTGGATAGAGGTGGGCTACAGTTCATAGGGTTGCAAACAGTTGGACACGACTGAAGGGACTTGAACACACAAATATTTAACCACATAAGATTATTCATACTTCATATTAGAATAGGTTATTATGAAATAATAAGCCCTTTATGTACTTTCAAAGTCATTGCATAGTCTAGGATAGCTAAAAATAATGCTATTGCAGCTAATTTTTTGTAAGATGTCTTTGCTCATCCTATAAGCATGTGAGTCTCCTGGAAAAATAACAATTTCTGACATCCTTTATGCATTTGACCACAGAAAAATAAGATCCAATCTGAGTAGAAAGTTATTTTAAGCTTTTGTGTTGAATGGGATGTATTCAACATATTTGACGATATCAGAATTGGTGTAACTTTTTAAATTTTATCTTTTTATTGAAGTATAGTTGACATACAAAATTATATTATTTCATGTTATAACCTAGTGATTTGACATTTATATATGTTATAAATTGATCCCCACAAGAAATCTAGGGATAAGGTCCTAACGTGGGTACCTGTGTCAGGTCCAATAGGTGTATTTGTGTCACCACTGCACAGTCTTAGCAAAATAGCTTCACTAAGTCTTTCCCTGGTGCCCAGTTCTGAAAATAAATTAGGGCAGATGCTTGCAGATAGAAAGAATATGCACCGAGGTCATTCTAAATCCCTTAACTGCTTGTTATTAAAAAACAGAATCAAAAGGATTAACCACCATAAGGTAGCCTGGGGTCTCTAAACTCCTGTAATTGTTAATATCATTATATATTTTCTACTAAATTTGTGTGTAACTTAAAATGCCTACAGAAGAGTTCTCTGATTAATGAATAATATAATGCTTAAAGTCATTAAAGTAAATTCTATCATGAGAATAAATTAGACATCATGTTATATAACTTATAATTTTGATAACATTAACCATGAACATACCTGTAACAAAGGTATAGTTATACATGATTTATTGTTCTGTGAGATCTAATAGAGAATAACAAACCTAAGTTGGGCTACAATTGCTTGGTAGACAACCAGACTCACTCCAAAGCTAAGCTGTCTCATGTTCCCACAAAAATGAACACATTGGGCATGATTTAACTTCAAATTCAAAACAATTATAATTTATTTTTTATCATAGGTTGGGTAAACACTGTTGAAAATAGTTACATTAAAATTATGAAATCTAAAGCTCTACATTGTAATAGTTGCTGACCTCATTTCCCTAGCTTCCATATAGTTTTACCTCCTTTCAATTATTTTAATCATAGAGCAATAGGAAGAAAGGACTTCTCTATAACTGGTAACTCATGATCTGTAAGTTCTTTGCCCTGAGGAATTATTTTATAATAATAAAAGGGCTCACATTTGCATTGCATTTTCTATTTACATAGTAACTTCTGAAAAAGAGAATTAATTTTACCAGTTTGACAGTTGAAGATTCTGGTTTGATAAAAAAGCTCCAAGGTAGTTTGCATTAAATTAGGTGATACATGAAGATGATACAGTACATTGATAGGATTTTTTCATTTTGATGTTCCTGTTCAAAATTCTACAGTCTGGAATTTAATATGTAAACTAACTTTAGCTTTAAAAGTTTTAGGATGATTTATGCTATGTGAATACAAATCAGTGCTAATGTAACTACCTAAGCACTTACTGAAATGAAGTTGGAAGGTACCTTATTTTTATACTTCCTATTTTAAAATACTATGAAATTTTACACTGTGAATGCCTGTGTACTTTTGGATAATCCTATTTAGTATTTCAAAAAAAGTGATTTAGCTGTGAGAATTTATTAAGGGATTAATTATCTCAATTGCTGTGACTATTTAAATGATTTAAAAAGTTTTTAAATGATTTAAAATAGTTCCTTAAAAGTATGTATAGCTGTGTTTTTTACTCTTTATAGTAAAATTTAAGTATTTTCAAAATTTTATTGTTTAAATATTGTTTCTAGAGAAATTCCCTGCATTCTCTTCCTCATAAATGATGTCCTTAATTACACACCCTCTTGAGCCAGAGAGAAAGCAAAAGCTATTAAGAAAACCAAAGAGCTCAAAACCTGCTTTAGTGGGTGGGAAAGAGGTAGTGGTTGCAAACTATAGAAAATGTTATGTCAAAATGAGACTTAACTGAGCTTCAATCAAATTCACAAATATCTTACATTTTAGCATTGCTACTATATAAAGAATTAGCAAGACTTTCTCATTCCTTCAGATGGGCCAACAATATAAGAAAGTATATTTTCATATGTTTATATATAAATACACGAAAGATTACTTATACAACTTAAAATGCTTTACAGAATTAACCACAGAATTAGAACAGGAAAGGAAAATGACGATGCATCAATGAAAGTCTAGTGTCCTAATGCAAATACTGTATTCTACTTGGTTTTTTAAAAGGTGTGGATAATGATATTACTTGGTACTGAGTGAACTTGATGTTTCAGGAAATGATCATGATTTCCTGAGCTTTTGTGTGTTCATTGGCAGTTTCACACATACCCTCCTTTTAGGAGCACAGACTTGTGAAGTGCCAAAGAGCCCTGACAACAGGACTTTATCTCCCCGGTAGGCTGTCTTTTTATCCCCCTTCCCTCTTCTCTCTGAAGGGAATTATGGATGACCGACAACATTGGAAGAAGCACTTACTCTACAGGACAAGAGTGGTTTCCAGCCCAATTTACCTTATAGCCCATCAGGGTTGAGCAGTGTAAGAAGTGTGGTTTTGAAGTTAGAAAGATAGACATTTTAATCACATTTCTAGCATTTCTGTGTGTGATCTTGGAGAAACCTTCTACCTGTTTTCAGCCTCCACTTTTGACTCTTTGTCTTACATAAGGATAGCAATACCCATTCATCATGTTACAGTAAGGGTGTAAAGACCGTGTTCATAGTTGCTTGGCATGGTACGTTTATTCCTCCAGGCAGGATTGAGACTGACTGAGTGCCTACGCTGAGTTAGTCATTGTGGTAATCACAGGAGATACAGCTGTAAGCAAACATGGCCCCTGGCCTTCTGGACCTCAGAGCACATGGAACAAAAAGAGCAAACTGATAAGGAAACAAGGCAGTTTCATGTAGTGGTAAGTCCAAAAAGAGAAAGATGGTGTAATATCGATTGTGTAATGATACTGGCTCACGTTGGTGGGGCTGGAAAGAACTGTTTGTATATCTTCCCAGTTCTACATTTAGTGTCATCATGTTTGCGAGTTGAACATGGCTATTGTCAGGGTGTTTACACCCAAGAAATCCTCAAGGGCCAAAAATCAGTCCTCCCCCTCACCAGCTCTGGGGGCTAGTTGTTACATGTTTACCCACATTCTGCAGGGTATAGTTATAACAGGGACATTTAGGAATGGTTAATAGATAAGGTGGTCGAGACTCCATGAGGGGACAGTGTTTGATTTGGAAACTTAATAAGAAGGGGCCAGTTCTTGCAGAGATCTAGTGTCAGAGCATTTTAGGTAAGAAGAACAGTAAGTGCAAAGACTCTAAGACTTAGGATGTTCAAGGAACAGAGATATAAAAAAGATAATTTATGCTAGTGAGTGTTTCTGACAAGATACTAGATTGTTTGGTGTGGTAAAGAAAGACCAGGGTTGGGAGTTTCTAGATGTTCAAGATGTGACATTAAAACTGACTTATCAGCCAGTTTTAATAATAAGACAATCTAGGATCCAGAAAATTTCATTAGCTTTACCTATGATAAGCTAACACCAAGTTATAATTCTCTGCTGGGACTTCAACTAATTTTTACAGCAGCCACATTAGACAAGCAAAGAAAAGATAATTTTATTTCTCAACAACTGCTGCTAATTAATGGAGACTCTGTGATTGGAACCTTGGTAGGATTAGCCCCAAGGCCTGCAGTCAAGCTTCTAGCCCATTTCAGGGAGAAATTTGGAGAGGAGAAAGAGTCAAAGAAATGTGAGTGTGCCAAAATTGCTTTGACAGGCTTAGGAGGGGTAGAATAGAGGAGTAATTGGATTTGGGCTCTCAAAGTAAAACCCTGAAAACTGGATCAATGATCAGGAGTCTGGAGAAAATAGTTGCCAAAGAGGAACTGTGCCACAGTGATGACAGGCCTGAAGACAAACTGCTTATGTTTGCCAAGAGATGTCTATCCCAATTTCTGCAGTTCCTTTATCCTGTTTGATCTTTGGTTCATCTTTCAGAAGATTAACTATTTGTGGGCTTGACATCAATGGGTAGTTTGCAGGGCTTTCTTCCATATTAACTTGAAAGTATCCTGGCCATCTGTGTAATAATACTCTAATTAAATACTGTATGTCAGTAATTACAATAGTTTTAAAGCAATTAAACTTTGATCCCACTGAAACAACCTTTCCTCAATGTATACAAGTAATTCATGTCACCTTTTCCCATTTTTTCCTACTTTTAAAAGATATCCCCATTATTGAATGCATGAATGACTTAATTATGTTTTTATCGACATATTCATCTCTAAGGCAATGGCACCCCACTCCAGTACTCTTGCCTGGAAAATCCCATGGATGGAGGAGCCTGGTAGGCTGCAGTCCATGGGGTCGCTAAGAGTCGGACACGACTGAGCGACTTCACTTTCACTTTTCACTTTCATGTATTGGAGAAGGAAATGGCAACCCACTCCAGTGTTCTTGCCTGGAGAATCCCAGAGATAGGGGAGCCTAGTGGGCTGCCGTCTGTGGGGTCGCACAGAGTTGGACACAACTGAAGTGACTTAGTAGTAGTAACGTTACTAAGGGTACATCTAGAACATGGTTTTAATGTCTAATATTCTATCTCATTCACAATCATAGGGAGAGGTACATTTTCTAACACTATAGGATGGATTTCTATTTCTTGGTATAGTAAATGGGCAATTTTACAACAGAATTGCTAGGAGGGTCTTGGTAATGCGACAGCAATGAAAATAATGGACTCATACCCAAATCATGCTTATGAAATAGGTCTTGTTATTCTAGTAAATAGCATCACATTCAAATAAGTCTCTTCTCGATTATTTGCATTTTAAATTAAGGAAACAAAATAACATTTCAAGCCAATGGGAGAGTAGGAAGGTACAGAAATAAGATCCTTGGCATCTGTTGCCTCAGTGTTATTTAAATGTATTTCCTTCTGTTTTTTTCAAAGTAAGATATCAGTTTCAAGTATAAGGAAACCAAAATCTAGCTCTCACCTGCTCAAGAAGAGGTATTTTTTCTTGAAGAGTAGGATGAGGCTCAGGATCAAGATTGGCATGGAGAGCTACAGGAGGGCAGTGAGAGGCCACGGAACTGAAGCAAATGAGGCCTCGTGAGCATGCCCAAGGACTCACCACACTTGCTCATGGGTTAGAGCTCTTCTCCATAAAGAGTATGTGCCTGATGCATATTTCTGTTGAGAGTTTAAAAAGACATTTGCTCATACCTGAAATGCAAGTCTTTAAAGGAGAATTGAGTTTCAATGATCCCCGTTGTTTTCACTCGAGAATGTAGAACATCTTGTTCATTCGGGACATAGCCAGGAGCTGCTATTCTGTCCAAATCATTAAGGTAGCTAATAAAAAAAAAAATAGCATATATAGTTTTAACTTTGTATTAGAAGAAACCAGGATTCAGAACAAATGAATTTTTTGTTTAGAGTCCATTAGAAAGTGGAGTCGCTCAGTCGTGTCTGACTCTTGGCAACCCCATGGACTGCAGCCTACCAGGCTCCTCCATCCATGGGATTTTCCAGGCAAGAGTACTGGAGTGGGTTGCCATTGCCTTCTCCCTTAGAGTCCATTAAGCTGATTAAACTCCAGACTGATGCTTTTCAAACTCTACTTCTCAAAATTATAAGAGCTCAGTGGCTGGGATGTTGCAGAGCTCTGGGCATGACGTACAACTGACCTGTGGGTCCTTTTTTAAAGGCAGCTGGGTGAATGCTGCCTTAGCTTTATTTTACAAGGTTGATATGATGGATTCGCTGGTGTCTGAATAGGCATTTGAGAGGAAAGCTCTCCTTACAGGACTTAGATCATCCCTCCGCCAAAAATGCTTTCTTGTAATGATGGTCACTAGACTAGTCTCAAAATGCTGTAGTTTGTATTTAGGCAGTTGGAATTTTAAGAGAGTGACTTGTTTTAGTATTGTGGTCTGTCGGTTTTGTGTTGTTTCTCCTGGATCATCTAGTTTAGGAATTGAAATTGTTTTTATTAAGTGCCATGATTTTATCCAGTTAGGTCAGTAATAGAAGAACCTTTTAACTTTCTTTCTGGTTCATGCTGGAACTACTTTGTTACATTGCTGACCCACTCCTGAGTCAGTGCTCCTAAGGACAGAAAGCTGAGTTTATACACTGCATCCTTTCCTACCTCCTCTTCTCTTCCAAGAGTGCCTCAGCAAGTCCTCTGCTCCTCTTCTCCAGAGGCCATATTTAAAAACCCTGCTATTATCAGCCAAAATCCTGTGCTGTTTCTGCCCACAGGATCTAGGGGTGGGGAGAGGTTGGAATGAGCATGATTAAGCTGTGTGCTCTAGAAGAGTCTATTAGATTAGAGGAAATAAACCACTCTTAGCTTCATCCTTCAAGCCAGATCATGTTGCTGGAGTAAAACAAAGTGCTTTATTGCTTTAAAAACAGTTGAAAATCACCTGTTCTATACTTTTGATACTAAGGTTTTAGGAGTTTAGCAATATGGCTCTTTCTATAAAAATATTAAATAGAGATACCAATAGCCTAGTAAAGTTTTTATGATCAAATTGGCCTTTATATTGAATGAAGTTTATAATTATAACCTAAATAAAAAGATCATAATGAATATGCATTCATCTAGACAGAATTTGAGAGGTAGAATATAACTATTAGTTATTTTCAACAGTTCAATTTTTCAGAGACTAAGTTGAAGAGCTGTTATACCTTAAAGCCTAGCACATGCCTTAAAAGTTATGCTGTTTGTTTTTGAAAATAAATTCAGTAGCAATGTAGATAATTATTCTTGAAGGATATTTCTGATTTTAAGCTGAAATAAACTAAGAATTGTCAAGTGTCCCAAAGGGATTTTGGTCAAGGACAAATAGACAGACTTCAGAAACATATATATGTATAATGTGAAAATTGATCACCATGTTTTTTCTATTAGTTTAATTTTATTATGAAAAGACAAATCAAGATATAAATACATCAGAAGAAATTGTTAGAAGATATTTTGTTTTATCTATTTTCTATTTCTGAAGCAAGGTCTTTGGTGAATTTCTTGTTAACTCAGGCTGCATATTTGGTAGTATATATACTGTTGGTCAGTTGGTTCATGCAGGAGCAAAAACAAAAGCAATCCAAACAGAAACATACCTGCTGTGATAGAGATTAAATGCATTTTAGTTATGGGTAAATGAATGCTTTGGTAAAGACACGCTTTAATGTACTTTTATTTGCATACATAAATGATGTCAAACAAAGCAGAAGCATTGGCAGAGTGACAAATTTGCATCTAAAATGCTCATTTTAATAAACAAATCTAGAATTTGGGTGCTCAAGCCTGTGGTCTAAAACTTCAAACAAGCCAGAGGCCTGAAATACCTATAGCTCAAATCACTTAAAAACTATCATTCTTTTTCTAATCATGTAAAAATAGTATCTTGTTCAGTGAACTCCATGTTGAATCTTAAAGCATATGGAATTTGTTGCACACTAGACAGCCCCAATCAGCAAACTGCGAAGTATTAATAAGAATCTTTCCTGTTCTCGTGATGCTTTTCTGTAAGTTTGCCAGTACTGATTGTGGAGGGTGAGGTGTTATGTCACCAACATTCCCTGATTGAGACTCATCTCTTTATTTACCTCAACTTAAAGAGTCTTTAGGTTTGAGAGAAAATCAAATATCTCATTTCCAGAAAAAGTGGATGGAGAGATTAATAGACAGGTACATGAATGGATAGATGGAATGAAGGAAGGAAAGGAAGATGGGGGAAGAAAGAGAGAGAGGAAGGAAAAGAAATACCACTGCACTAAGAATGTATGTGAAGTAATCTGGATGCAGTATCAATCTGACATTAATTTTAGTTTAAAATGTTAATGTAATTAAGTATTTTTAAAAAACCTGCTGTTAATTTTTGGAAGAAAGCAATGGAGGTTCAGCTAATTTGTAAGCTTTCCCTTAATTTTCACTTTAAGAATCCCTAAAGGCAATTACATTGTTTTTAAAAAATGTTATAAGAAAACTTTCTTAGACCCAGAGGGAGGAAGTCAACTTTCTTCTTATTTTCTACTGCTCTTTGCAAATTGATCTGGGTAGTTAAAAATCACTGCATTACTGGCAACATTCACAAAATTGGTACAAAAAGAGATTTATAGATTTGTTTAACTTGAAGAACAGACAAATATTTTTAATATGAATCTGAAATATGATAGTCTCACTGTAAAATATATTTTGTCAAAACAAAGAAAAAAAGCTAACATTAAAGGAAGTCTAAGGAAAACAATAAAATGTCATTTTACTTGCCCATTTGGAGTATGCAGTGCATAAATTTTTTTGATATCAAAGAGCAAAGAATTTGGTAAACTTAATGTAATATAATTGCAAACATATTTCTTACATTATTTTAAGGGAAAATGTCTAACCAATACCTACTCCAGTGTTCTTGCCTGGAGAATCCCAGGGACGGGGGCGCCTGGTGGGCAGCTGTCTATGGGGTCGCACAGAGTCAGACACGACTGAAGTGACTTAGCAGCAGCAGTCTAACCAATAATGTGTATCTAAAACCAAATATATTAAAATTACAAGTATCGACGTGTCTTTCTCTTCCTCCAACTCCAGAACTTTGCTAAGCAATATTTTATAGAAATATTCCACAATTCAGTTTCTGATTAATTGTGACTGCCTTTTTCAATGATTCATATCAAAAGCAATGGTTTCTATATCATAGAGTAATATTAAACATTGTTTATGTAATCAAAGGATGATACCCATTCTCTAAGTCATCGGAGAGATAAGAACAGGACTTTCCTCCAAGGGCAATAGGTCCATTGGATTTTGGAATTTTAAATGAACATGAATGAGCAATCACAGAAGACTTTTGTTTCTGTTATGTTTTCCTGGAATTTATATAGTTTGTTTTCTCTCCATAATCCTTCTTCTTATTATGCTTAAAATCTGAAGTATCATGCAAGTATTTTTTTATTCTGTCCTAAAATAATCTTTCATTTGTTTAACTTTTACTTTACTGTTTTATTTTTTAAGTACACCTAGTATGTTCTGTTCGGAGAAGGCAAAGTCACCCCACTCCAGTACTCTTGCCTGGAAAATCCCTGGACGGAGGAGCCTGGTAGGCTACAGTCCATGGGGTCGCTAAGAGTCGGACACGACTGAGTGACTTCACTTTCACTTTTCCCTTTCATGCACTGGAGAAGGAAATGGCAACCTACTCCAGTATTCTTTCCTGGAGAATCCTACGGACGGCGGAGTCTGGTAAGCTGCCGCCTATGGGGTCGCATAGAGTCGGACACGACTGAAGCGACTTAGCAGCAGCAGCAGTATATTCTGTTGGGAGTCCATCAGAAGAACTGCATATATACTCATTAATACGTTCATTTGCAGGGACAGAAATATAGAATAAGTACTTACATTACATTTATATGCATGTACACACATGCTTACAGGCATGTAACTGTGAGGTCAAGAACCATTTACTAAGATGGATATTTAAAATTATTTTAATAATGAAGTGTTAAATACTGTTACAACCTCCTATTGCTTATGGCTAAAAATTTCTAACTGGCGGATATTATTGTGAAAATTAGATAATCCTGCTTGAGATTCCAAAAGAACCCCACTATATACAAACATTCCTCAAATCAATACATGATTTTCTTCTGAAATTCTATATCATGCCTATCAAACCAAGGGAGCCAAGGCACATGTCATTAATAAGTTTATTTTAGAAGATGATTTTGGTAAATGGTTAGAAATGAAGTGAATAGTCCATATCTCAACATGCGTGTCACCAGTTTGTATTCATCTTGAGCTTGGTGGCAAGAATATACAGAAGAACTACACAAAAAAGATCTTCACAATCCAGATAATCACAATGGTGTGATCACTCACCTAGAGCCAGACATCCTGGAATGTGAAGTCGAGTGGCCTTAGGAAGCATCACTACGAACAAAGCTAGTGGAAGTGATGGAATTCCAGTTGAGCTATTTCAAATCCTAAAAGATGATGCTGTTACAGTGCTGCACTCAATATGCCAGCAAACTTGGAGAACTCAGCAGTGGCCACAGGACTGGAAAAGGTCAGTTTTCATTCCAATCCCATAGAAAGGCAATGACAACGAATGCTCAAACTACCGCACAATAGCACTCATCTCACACGCTAGTAAAGTAATGCTCCAAATTCTCCAAGCCAGACTTCAACAATACATGAACTGTGAACTTCCAGATGGTCAAGCTGGTTTTAAAAAAGGCAGAGGAACGAGAGATCAAATTGCCAACATCCGTTGGATCATCAAAAAAGTAAGAGAGTTCTATAAAAACAACTACTTCTGCTTTATTTACTACGCCAAAGCCTTTTGGGAGTACCAGACCACCTGACCTGCCTCTTGAGAAACCTGTATGCAGGTCAAGAAGCAACAGTTAGAACCGGACATAGAACAATGGACTGGTTCCAAATAGGAAAAGGAGTATGTCAAGGCTGTATATTGTCACTCTGCTTATTTAACTTATATGCAGAGTACATCATGAGAAACACTGGTCTGGATGAAACACAAGCTGGAATGAAAATTGCCGGAAGAAACATCAATAACATCAGATATGAAGATGATACCACCCTTCTGGCAGAAAGTGAAGAAGAACTAAAGAGCCTCTTGATAAAAGAGGAGAGTGAAAAAGTTGGCTTAAAATTCAATATTCAGAAAACTAAGATCATGGCATCCAGTCCCATCACTTCATGGCAAATAGATGGGGAAACAGTGGAAAAAGTGGTAGACTTTATTTTTGGGAGCTACAAAATCACTGCAGATGGTGACTGCAGCCATGAAATTAAAAGACACTTTTCTTCCTTGGAAGAAAAGTTATGACCAACCTAGATAGCATATTAAAAAGCAGAGACATTACTTTGCCAACAAAGATCCCTCTAGTCAAAGCTATGTTTTTTTTCCTCGTAGTGATGTATGGATGTGAGAGTTGAACTATAAAGAAAGCTGAGTGCTAAAGAATTGATGCTTTTGAACTGTGGTGTTGGAGAAGACTCTTGAGAGTTCCTTGGACTGCAAGGAGATCCAACCAGTTCATCTTAAAGGAAATCAGTCTTGAATATTCATTGGAAGGACTAATGTTAAAGCTGAAACTCCAATACTTTGGCCACTTGATGCAAAGAGCTGACTCATTTGAAAAACCCTGATGCTGGGAAAGATTGAAGGTGGGAGGAGAAGGGGACAACAGTGGATGAGGTGGTTGGATGGCATCACTGACTCCATGGACATGAGTTTGAGTAAACTCCAGGAGTTGTTGATAGATAGGGAGGCCTGGTATACTGCAGTACATAGGTTCACAAAGAGTTGGACACGACTGACTGGACTGAACTGAACTGAGCTTGGTGCATAATGATTGTGTGTGTGTGTGTGTGTGTGTGTGTGTGTGTGTGTGTGTGTGTGCGTGCGTGCGTGTGTGTGCGTGCAGCGGTGTGTGCTCAGTTACTAAGTCATGTCTGACCCTTTGCAACCTCATGGACTTTAGCCAGGCTCCTGTCCATGGGATTTTCCAGGCAAGAATCCTGGAGGGGGTTGCCATTTCCTCCTCCAGGGGACATTCCTGACCCAGGTATCAAACCAGCGTTTCCTGCTTGGCAGGCAGATTCTTTACCACTGAGCCACCTGAGAAGCCCACATAATGATTAAATCTTTTTAATTGGGAGAAAATATTTACAACATATATATCTTTTCAGACATATATTAATAGTTTCAAAATTAGTTATTTAAAATGCTCCCATAGTTATGTTTTTTACATCTTATTTGTATCATCTTGCTCTTTTTTCTTTCCTTTAATTTACTTGTTATTTTAGTATGATAACAATGTAAAACTATTTATTTTTGTCATTTGTGATTACAAATGCAAAGTATACAGAGTTACAATTTTCAAATGTAAATGTTTCAACTACAGTTCCTTTCAAAATGCATTTACTTACTATGCTGCTGAGTCGTTGAGCTGATATTCAGATGCCCTTTCAAAGCAGGCCTGAATTCCTGGATCTCTCCACAGTCGTTTTATTACCTCAGCCAATTCAGGTGTCATGCTGCCATCTTCCAGGGTATTTGCCATCACACAAAGTTGTTGGCGGTCTTCCTGCAGCATTGTTTTTGTCAGAGGATAAAAACATGCTGTTATTTAAACTCACATATTCTTTTGTTTTCCAAAAAATAATTTCAATTTGATGATTTTTACTTCAGTAGCAATTTCGTTGAAAATCTATTCACTATGAAGTGAAGTGAAAGTAGTTCAGTCATGTCGGACTCTTTGAGACCCCATGGACTAGTACAGTCCATGGAATTCTCCAGGACAGAATACTGGAGTGGGTAGCCTTTCCTTTCTCCAGGGGATCTTCCCAACCCAGGGATCAACCCCAGGTCTCCCGCATTGCAGGCAGATTCTTTACCAGCTGAGCCACAAGGGAAGCCCACTATATCTTTAGGTTAATAGAACACAAGTATCTTATAATGAAACTTCTGGCTTATGTCCACGAAAGTCCTTCATTGCAAAAACTGTGAAATATTACATGAAGAATTTAAGATATTTGGTATTTATCACTGACTTCTAAATATGATGTAAAAAGGGATAACAGCATTTTGGTGTAAGTCCACTGAGCTTCTAGAGGACCAGAATGCTAGTATCAAAGAGCAACAAATCTAACCTAATTGAGCACAGTGTATTTCTTTGATCATGGCCATATATTTTCCAGGAAATAAAAATACCAAGTGAGAATTAGAGTAGAAATGGAAATTAAAACTCAATACTCTAAAATTATAGTTTAGAAATATATTGTCATTATTTACCATCACATACCTCTTTGTAATCATAAAAATTACAAATGGTAAACATTTTGATCCACATAAAGTTTTTGAACATCACTGTAGGTGTTGTCATGAGCACGATTTTAGGGCAAATTAATAGGGCAGAGGTGAGATTTCATCAGGGAAAAAAAAGAAAGGAAGGAAGTAAAGGAAAGAAAACAAGAGGAAAAGGAGAAAAGAAAACCAAGCATTGTGTTATTCCTGATGGGATATTTGGAGGTGACAAGGGCAGAAGGAAATAGAAGTTTGAGTAAATAACATAGTCCACAGTTTACTTAAACTAATGATCAAAACTGGTTTATGACTAAAAAAATTTCATTAAGAATGTGGGTTTCAGAATAATTCAATTATTGGCCATGATGCTAGACCAGGCAAATGGAGAAATCTAGGCTCAAATCTTGGTTGTCAGATTCCAAAGCCAATATTCTTTTTGCTGACTTTTTATCATGCATATTTTCATAACGACTCACAGGACATTTAGCACATGTGATATCTCACACAGTCCTTACATCAAGAGTAACATAGACAGTATATTTTCTCTATCTTACAAATGAGGAAACTAAAACTTGGAGGTAAATTTGCCAAATCAATAAAGATGTTAGTATCAGAAAAAGAGTCAAGCCTAAACATATTTTCTGCGAAATTAGGTGGCTACTGAAGTATGTCCAACAAGATCCTGATGGCTTTCTGATACAACTCAATTTATTAGTTGAAATTGATGATAGGCTTGTGTCACCATTTTACTAAAAATCTGCTCTTTGTATAAAAAACGAAGGGTGTCTGTAACACTGTTAAAGAAAGGCTCTGTTAAGACTAAAAACTTCATTTTGTCTTTCTTCACAATACAATTTTACTGCTAAGCCAAACTGATCAGATGACCATTAGGCCACAAATTTTAACTGGCCCAAATCAAAGGCTTTGACCTGTCTTTCTATTGTGTCAACACAAGATGAACTTTAAAATCCTTCCTCTAGATTAGTTGGATATGACAGGAAACTGCAAATTAGTGAAATATGACCACTTTCACTGGCATCATTCTATTTGCCTTCTTCCACATTAAAGTGCCATTTAGGACAAATGATGCAATTGAAATAGTTGCTTAAGCAATATTGCCCCTAAAGGGAAAAAAAAAAAAAAAATCACATGCCTTGTAAACTTTACAAACCAAGCTGTTACATACTCGTTCATTCTTTTAAATATATACCATTTGTTAATTTAAATATTCTTTATTTGTAGAGATGTCATGAATATAGTCTCAACTTGAACATTTAAATGTCAGAAAGTCCTCTTGGTCATCATTTACTATGAGCTACGGGCAAAACACCCAATCAGTTTGGTTTTTGTCTTTGGAGACCTTTTTTATTTTAGTGTGGGGCTTCCCAGGTGGAGCTATTGGTAAAGAACCTGCCTGCCGCTGCGGCAGACACAAGAGAGGAGGGTCCGATCCCTGAGTCATGAAGATCCCCTGGGGGAGGGTATGGCAGCCCTCTCCAGTATTCTTTCCTGAAGACTCCCATGGACAGCACTCACCAAGCCCCCATGTCTGGACAGAACTCACTAAGCCCCCATGTCAAAGCTTTTGAGAATGGCTGATCTCTTCATGCCTTTCCTGGGTCTCACTTCCTACTTCACTCAGATCTCTTCAAATATACCACTACCTCAAGGATGGCTTCCTTAACATCCCTTCTTTCATTCTTACACTTTCTCCCCCTTAACTGTCTTGATTTTTCTTCATAGTACTTATTACCACCTGATAGGGCACAATTCTTTACGTATTTTATGTTAGATTATAAGTACATATAGGCAGAAATTTTATTTTTTTTGTTTGTTTCTACATCCTTAAAACCAAGAACAGAACCTAACACATAGTACATATCCCTGAAATATTGTTGAATGAATGAATCAATAAAATGAATATACTAGTTAGCTCAGATCTCATGATCTAGAGAAATTTAAGGGATGTCTAATCATTTTCCAAATACTAACAATTCACTGCAGGTTTGAGTGGCATCCTAAAGAGATTTTATTTCCCTATCATGTATTTGGAAAAGCTTGGGAATTATGGTGGTTCTAGAATAACTCATCCCCTTTACATTGGGTAGCTCTAGACTATGTTGCATAGAAAGTGAAATATGTTTCCTCAATAAGTTTTCCAGACTTTCTTCATCAATATTAGGAACCTCAGATGAACTTAGAACCTTGTGTAACTCATTCTGAACCCTAGAAATCATATTTTGAAAGATTATGGAAAAAAATACATCAAGGAAGGAAAGGATATCATAGCCTAATAACTTGCAGAAATGTCGGGTTTAAAATGCCAAGTTTTAATTACAGGATTTTCAGAAGCTTTGCTTACAAATATTGTGAGTTTTCTAAAAATTGTTACAGTACATATGTATCCCAAACTTATTTGATTATAGAACTTTTATCATAGAACATCTTGAATAATCAGTCGTCTTCAGATTATAGGATTCACTTCATAGGGTGCTTTGTCAAAGATGGTCACAACACCCACAATGTGTGTTACAATTTTCAGCATTCTTGTAGTCAGTCTAGTGACTGTTTTAGATTTCTAAAATAGAATATAGTAATATTGAGAGAGAATGAGTAAATGCCTTTATTATTTCCCTGTTTTGTTTCTTCAACTTTACCATCTTTAAAAGCTTCTGAAATAGCCAATGCTTTATAACTACTTGGTCAACACCATTTTTTCTTCTCTAGAGGGCAAATACTATTTCCATCTCATTTATGGCTGATTCTTCAGTATATTCCTAGTGTCCAGTTAGTTGTCTGCCATATAAACAATAGTTTAGTGAAAAACAACTTTTCAAATGATATTGGATGTATACTTCAATACATAAATGTTAATGAGCCTATATTCACTGTGATTATTAGAAACTAATAATATCTAGTACTGGGAGCTTATATTCTTTCATAATTAGTGTTTGTATGGATTTATTATGCTTGCTTCCTCTTGTAATAATCATTGTAATTTAATGATGAAAGCTAACATTTTCTGGATGAAAAACCTGAAACTTAAATATCTTGTCCAAACTTACAGAACCAGTGACCAGTAAAGCTCATGTATATTTTCTGTTAGAAATCTTTCTCTTTTTGAATGGCAATCTGTGTGGTGAGGTATAAATGGTTATGTAAAAATATATACACTGTATGTGTAAGTTGGAAGCTAAATTGAGAGTCACAGGCACCAGAATTGTGAAAGCCACACTTAAGTGCTTAGCAATTAATCTGTCAAACAGTCTGAGTCAGGTAGAGACTATATTAATCTCAAAATCAAATACTGAAGAAGAATGTGATTGAAATTGCTATAATCTGCATTAATTGAAATAAAAATATGAGCTCTGTAGTACCTGACAACTGTGATGTTTGATACTTGAGGACATAGGTACTCCTAAGAAGTTATGTCAGTTGTTTAGTGCTGCTTAAGTTACTCTGTTTACACCATTTAATGTACGGTTTGAATAAATGACCTTTCTTTTTATTTTGTAGTTAGCATAATGGCAGCAATGTACAGAGTCTGTTTTCACTCCACCTTCATGCCAGATCATTAAGAGTAACCAACACATTCCAGGTCTTTAGTGATAACTGCTACCTGATTTGCAAACATTGGGCTTCATGAAGCAAAAAATATATTTAAATAAGTATCAGTAGGCAAGGTTGTGACACAAATATATGGAATATTACACATGCAAATTCAAACTTGCTAAATCATTCTCAGAGGAATGTAGAAGGAATACCTGTTCCAAGAACTGTTATTGTTTAAAAGAAAGAAAATAAAAGAAATAGTCCTAATTCTTAAAAATATTTTTACAAAACTCCTTGCATAGGGGAAAGCACTATAACAGAAGCCAGGAGAATTGAGTTTTGCCCTAAACTCTAGTTATTTAATGCAGGCCAAATTGCTAATCCTCTTTGGCCCTTATTATTATTATTTTTTAAATAAGGGATTATTCCAAGTTGTCTCTTAAGGGTCAGTTTAAAATCCTAGGATCTTAGAAAAGCCAGAGTATGAGCAGTAACTGAACTATATATGAACACTAAATCATAGAATAATAAAGACAAAAAGGATATTAGCATTCAGCTTCTTCAAGTTCGCCCTTTACATGTGAGGGAAACTGTAACCTAGAGAAATATTATCATTAGCTTAGTGGAGCCAAGTTATGGGGAAGCTAAAAATGACAGGAACACCCAGCAGAACTCCTGACTCTGCTTTACAATCTGGCCCAAGGACATGCGGAGCAGTTCTGTGCTCTCTGCTGGAAAGTGCCAGAACCAAAGGGATTTAGGGACATGAAAGAGGTATTTTTCTTTCCATCTTAAGGACTGCCAAGGGTCATTTACATGGTTTAACCTTAAACTTCTCGAGAGGAGGGGCGAGCACAACTGTCACTGTCTTCTCTATACCTATTATCACTCCTCTCTATGTTCATTGTTAGTATAAGAAAGTGAAAGTGAAATTCGTTCAGTTGTATCCGACTCTTTGCGACCCCATGGACTATACAGTCCATGGAATTTTCCAGGCCAGAATACTGGGGTGAGTAGCCTATTCCTTCTCCAGGGGATTTTCCCAACCCAGGGATTGAACCCAGGTCTCCCACATTGCAGGCGGATTCTTTACTAGCTGAGCCACTTGTTAGTATAACAAGATACCTAAAAATTACACTGGGAACAGTTTAGTTGACATCATCCAGAGGCAATCATCTGCTCCCAGAGGGAATAAAGGGAAATGGGTGAGTTCTTTCTATAGATTGTATACAATTACTCTGTTTCAGGATATGATTAACTACTGTTCTTTGCATAATACTATTGGTTTCATTTGCTAACTAAAATAGTTTTATGTGTTGGCACATAAATTGTTTTCAAGTAGGTAAAATTTTTATGCATTTTAACATAAAATCTTATATATTATAAAATATAAAAAAGATAAATGAAACTATCTGCTACCTTGTAAACAAATAGTGACTGAGTATATTTATTATGCAAACATTTTCTCATACAAATTTGAATTTTTTTAATTAACTTTATAAAATAATCATTTCCTTGTACCACATAGTTTTTGTAATTATCATTGAACATTATTGATAGTTGTAGTATTATTATTAAAAATAAAATCTCCATGAAATGGTTCATAATTAAAATTAATGTAGAGATATTACAGTTTGATTTTATGGACTAGACTCTTGTATTTAGCAAATATAAATATTTATATTTGATATAGTGTATTATTTGATACTGGGCTTCCCTGGTGGCTGATTGAGTCCTAAGAAAACAGTTATTGTTGAGTAAGATGAGAGCACACAGTCAAAAGGAAAGTTCCATTTAAAGGAAAATAGGAAATCTTACACTAAACAGAGTTAATACTTTCAAATTCATGTTTTACATTATTAATTTTTGGTATAGATTAATACTACAGATGTATTAGGTCGCAGTTTTATGGTTCAAACTCTACTACAGCTGTCATTATTTGCATACTTACTGCACTTCTAGGATTTACATAATCAATCTCCAGGGTTGCCATGGCTTTCACAATAGCTAGGATGGACTGCAATGTATTACTGTAAATTACTGCTTTGAACTCCATGCATTCTTGCTCACTGTAACCGTTCTTATGGATGATCCTATATTTAAACATGAAAAGCTTTTGTCAGTTGAATAGTTGATTTTTTCTAATATTAAACACATCAATAAAAATTTGCTTACATAAAATTATAGTATATATTTTTGTTAAAAACAGAATGTTACCCATGTATATGAGAAGTGGGAACAATTTTATGGCTTTGAATTTTTATTGTCATTGGGATTTAATGTAGTGTTTTCTTTCTGAGCTCCTAAGCTAAATACAAAGAGGACTTAATGATTTGCTCTAGATAAACTACAATTTAAAATGGGTAAATCATGAGCTTTTTACTGAGCAAGATTATTTCTTTCTGAGAGAAAGATGGTCCAGATTTCTGGGACAAAGATATACACAGAGTTCTGAAACTTTTTTTAGTGTTTATAACATGATGTCTAGAGGAAATGAAGTAATTTACTATAGCATCCACATCTTTTCCTATCACTTAAGACACACTGGAAAATAGGAGTGCCTGCTTTCTATTTATAACAGTAACAAAGGCATCCTTTTAAATGGTGGTAATTACCGTCTGTTAAATCCCTTGTCACTGTTCCATGTGTGTACGTGCCACTGAGTTCCCAAAGTTGAAATGCCTACACATTTAACTTGGCTGAACTCTTCTTTCCCTTCCACTCATTCAATAAGAACTCAATTTTATTACTAGTTTTGGAATACACACCTATTAAAAGGGTCTTTGTGTATGCTAGTCACTTTATTGCATTTCTATTGCATAATTTATTCTTGTTGTTTTCTGATTTTTTTAAAGAATTGCTTTTAAAATGAACTGCATGTTCATTAGGCATCATTTAGCTGAGAGATTACTAGGGATTTGTGTTGCATCCATACACACAGAGGCTTTAGTTTAGAGAGCAAAAAGAACACAAATGCCTCCAAAGACATTAAAACCTTCAAATACAAATACTCAGTGGAAAGAGTAAAGGCAGTACCTATATCTATTATTTATTGTTTTTAATATTTGATTGCCAATACTGGCTGTATTTCTATTCAATACTTCAAACATGGCCATATTTGTCTTACTGTATTAAACAATTAACTTAGGTGAATAAGATAGTCAATTAAAGACTATAGAGAAAAAACAGTAAAATGTTTTTATGGATACATTAAGAATAAGTTCATTAAAGAAATCCCAGTTCTCTGTCAAAAATTAAAATTAGAATATTACTTTAATTATTAAATTTAAATGGCAATTATAAATAAACCTGGGGGCATTTAGGTTTTCTTCCTGGAACAAGTTCTTATCTCTGTCCTTTTTTCATGGAATGAGAAACACCTGTCACCAAGCAAATTAACAGCGAAGTTAACAAAATCCAGCTGTAGTGGGACCTAAGCAACACTGTTTTTCTAGGGGCTGCAATTACTGCAATTGCTGTGAGATAGAACTCTCCATCGGCAAGTTCATTCCTAGATCTGCTCAAATTAATAAGCATTTACTGGGCATTTTCGGCAATGTATTTCAAACACTGAAGAGAATGAATGAATTATAAAAGTCCTTCCTCCCTAAAGCATAGACCAGTGCTCCATTGTCCCATACAGTAGCCACATGACATGTTAATTAAAATTAAGTAAAATTTAAAATTTAGCTCCTCAATCACATTAGCCACATATGGAGAGCACAGATGTAATAATATTCCTGTCATCACAGAACATGCTATTGGAGAGTACTAGATTACAGGAAGGTAGGGCATGAAATCCTATTTTTGTACAGTTGATAATGTATAGCAAAAATACTGGCAAGTGGAATGAACTAGAAAAAGTGATCAACCTAACTGGGAGTGGTGGTAAGGGATCAGGGAGACTGTCTGGCAGCAGTGATGATCAGTTAATTTTTCAAGGATAAATGGTTATTTCCAGAGAGTCAAAAGGAAAAACAACAGTTTGAGCAGAAGGATCAATGTGACCAAATAGATGCTTACAGTTATCAAGCTTTCACTATGTGCCAAACATTGTTTTAAGTGCTTTATGTGTCATCTTGTTTCTTGCAATAAGTCCTGACTTAAAGTAGGTATCGATAAAAATTATCACCTACATTTAAAGGTAGAAACAAAGGCATAAATACAGAAAGACATTGTCCCTGACTTATTCCATTAATGAATGGTACAGCTGGTCAACACACAGAGCCCGATCTTAGCCACTAAGCTATACTGCCACCCATGGCATGCTAGTCCACAGCACTGTGTAAGTTCAGCATTTCTGAGGCAGAAAGGAGGTGGGGGGGCGATTATGGGATGTTAGGATGAAGAGATAGGCAAGAGTTGGATTCTGAAGTGTTTAAGAGCTCTAGGAGTTTGATCTTGTTAATATAGGTGAAGAGTTCAATTCATAAAAGAGATAAAATAGTTTCTGCCGAGATAGCTGGTGGCAGTGTGGCTAACACAGTGGAAAGAAGAGAAGCAGAAACGATATAGCATGATACCACTTTAATCCAGGTTAGCAATGCTGAGGTTCTGAACTGAGGCAGTGACAGCAGGGTTAAGTGACATGTTTGGAAACCTAACTTGTGTAGATGTTGCATAACTTGGTTGAGAGAGTGAGGGGTTGCTGTAACTACACAGAGATTGATTTCTGTAGAGGCTGCTGTTGCTATAACTCATTTCAGGGGACTAAAGGACATATGGGAAGATAAGTTTAATGTTGTTTGTTCTAATTTAGACCTATCTGTAGAGTATAGAGGCAGATATTATATGCTTCCCTAGCTCAAAGTGTGGGCTTCCCTGGTGGCTCAGAGGTAAAGAATCCACCTGCCAATGTGAGAAACCAGGTTTGATCCCTGGGTTGGGAAGATCCCCTGGAGAAGGGCATGGCAACCCACTCCAGTATTCTTGCCTGGAAAATCCCATGGACAGAGGAGCCTGGTGGGCTACAGTCCATGGGGTCACGAGAGTTGAATATAGTGACCAAACAACATCAGATTACAAATAGACAATTTCATCATTAGTTGGGATCATCCCATCACCAGGATACATTCCAAAGAAAAAGATCCTCAAGCACAGTGAAAAATAAGTTCAAGAAAATGATTATCTTCTTCTCCTATAGCAATGATGGTCCTTTAAAATGCTCCAGCAGTGACATAGTCATGAGATTTCACGTATTCATCTCCCCTTAGTATTCCATTTACTCATTTAGATACTGCATTCTTAAATTATAGCATTTTTGTGTTCAAAATATCCTTATTCAGAATTCAAGTCTATTTATTTTATTGTAAAGAGAAAAAAATAGAGAAGAAATACAAAATAAATTGAAATCCATGATGATAATAGCTTTAAATATGTATTTCATTCCTAGGCATGCAAAATGCCAATTAAGTTAAAAATACTGTTTCCTCCTAAATTCAAATGGATCACTGACATATTTTGACATGTTTATGGCTTATGCTCACAATATTAAGACCCTAAATCATACCTATATTAATATATTTAAAACATAATTGCTTTTAGTAGTCATCTTGTTGAGAGGCAAAATTTGAAAGAAAAATGGAAATTATAATATTACTCATCTGTTATGCTTACAAGTAAAGGATTGGAGGAATATTTGCACAGGAAATGTGACAGCTCTGCCACTATCTGTGGTTTAGAGACTATCAATTAGTTTTTCCAAAAGTACTTATTTAAGTCATAGTCAAATACATGGTCTTCCACGTTGCAGGCAGATTCTTTACCAGCTGAGCCACAAGGGAAGCCCACATGCATAGACATCAAACAGTAAATGTTTAAAATAGTGGGCACCTACTTCATTTGTTTCACAATGGTACTTTTTCCAGATTCTCCTGCTCCTGCAATAGAAATATGGGAGTGTTATCAACTGATATACCAAGTTCATATAGACATTAAAACCTGTGACTCTCTTTCTTGTGGGTTAATCTTTTATAGACACCCTCTTATGTAAAGAAGGAGAGTAATCAATCAGAACTTGAAAGGTATTATTGGCTGTCTACTTTAAGGTAGTAGCAAGCCCTCTATTTTGATACTAGAGTCAGATATAGTTCTGGCTCCAAGGTAGAATGTGTTTTGTAAACCAAGAAGTATATACTATCAGGAAAACATCAGTTCAGTCACTCAGTCATGTCTGACTCTTTGCGACCCCATGGACTGCAGCATGCCAGGCCTCCCTGTCCATCACCAGCCCCCAGAGTTTACTCAAACTCATGTTCATTGAGTCGGTGATGACATATCTATATATTATTGCATTTGAACATAACTTTACAAAAGCTTTTCTCTCCTGAGTTTTCAACTCTCCCCTCAAATGATCCTAACTTTATAGTCTCTGTGTGTGTGTTAGTCACTCAGTCGTGTCCAGCTGTTTGTGACCCCATGGACTGTACAGCCTGCCAGGCTCTTCTGTCCATGGTATTTTCCAGGCAAGGATGCTGGAGTGGGTTGCCATTTCCATCTCCAGGAGATCTTCCTGACCCAGGGATTGAACTCAGGTCTCCAGCATTGCAGGTGGATGCTTTACTGTCTGAGCTACTAGTGTCTAGATCACTCCAGAATGTATCTACCTATATCCTATGTGATTAAATAGCAAGGAAAAAAAAATACAATAATTTATTTCCAGAACTATTCAAAGCCTATTCTGATTGAAGGATGGGCTTTTGTTTTTATCATCATGTTTATCTTGTTACAAAGGAATTTTATGTTTAAAATAAAAAAGCTGCCTATAATACTAAGCAAACCTAAAGAGCTTCTGGGATAACAATAACAAAGGAATGTCTCACAGTGGATTACACATTCCTGAGAAAGGGGAAGGGAGTGGCGGTAATACCATAGAGAACCAATTGCATTTATCTGGGGCATCTATTTAGTTGATGACATACAATATACAACTGTATTTTAGTATGGTTGGCAAACATGTAGAAAGATACAAAATTCACATGATTTAAAAATTTTAAAACATAAACTTTTAATGAAAAAATATAATTCCCTGTGCTATACAGAAGAACTTTGTTGTTTACCCTTCTATTTATACCAGTTTATATTTGCTTACCCAAAACTCCCAATTCACCCTTCTCCTACCCCTCCCCACCCTGGCAACCACCAATCTATTTTCTATGTCCCTGATCTGTTTCTATTTCATAGATAGGTTCATTTGTGTCATATTTTAGATTCCACTTATAAGTGATATCATATGGTGTTTGTCTTTCTCTTTCTGACTAACTTCACTTATGATAATCTCTAGTTGCTTTCCTGTTGCTGCAAATGGCATTATTTCATTCTTTTTAATGGCTGAGTAGTATTCCATTGTGTATATGTACCACATCTTCTTTATCCTTTTATCTGTTGATGGACGCTTAGGTTGTTTCTATGTCTTGGCAATTGTGAGTGGTGTTGCTGTGAACATTAGGGTACACGTATCTTTCCAAATTATAGTTTTGTCTGGATATATGCCCAGGAGTGGGATTGCTAGATCATATGGTAATTCTGTTTTTAGCTTTATGAGGAACTTCCATACTATTTTCCACAGTGTTTGCACCAACTTATGCCACCACCAACAGTGTAGGAGGGTTCCCTTTTCTCCACACATCCTCTCCAGCATTTGTAACTTGCAGAGAGTTTAGTGATATCAGGCAACTTCTTGAAATTTGGAGATTCTGGGTTTATAAGTGGGAGAAAAGCAGGGGGTCATCAAGAGTTGATAAAACCTGAATAATACAAATCTGTTCATAAAGTTTTTATATAGAATCACTAAACTTTAATAAATTGAGGAAAACTCAATGTTCCTCAGGTTATAATTAACATTTATCAATAAAAATGTGATATTGAAATATAATATTGACCAAGGGCCTATAAAAAAATCAATGAGTGAATATTTAACCTTACACTAATTTCTGTATCCTTAAGAAAAGCAAAGGCTTGGATATATTATTGTGAAATTGAGTCACAGGACATCTTTAGAGTCTGAGTGCTTGTTAAATCTGGACAAATTTCGAAGCAGCACTACTAAGACAATTTAAATTTCCAGGAAAAACCCAAATTCAGGAAACCTGATTAATAGATGTAAACATATCCCTTGCCAGCATGGTAATCAACTGCCTTGTTTTACCAAAACTAGTATAATTTTATGGAACAAAAGTCTTATGACTTCTGGCAACCCTGAATCTAAGAATTTTATTCAAATTTTATGAAAATCTATATTGAATCAGAGGATCTTGACTACACTGACTAAATTTCTAAACCCACTGTCACCCACTATTGTCCTTTCCTTGCCTTGCTTTTTTCCCTAGCACTTATCTCATTCTACAAAGTAACACATTATTCGCATATAGTTTTTAAATTTTCCTATCTTCCAGCACTACAAAGTAAATTCCACAAGGGCAAGGGAATTAGTCTGTTTTGTTCCCTCACATATCGGAAGCACATAGAACAGTGCCCAATAGTAGAATCTCAATGAAACAAATGCATTCTTTAAACTCATACAGTACTTCAAAAGTAACATTTTGTCCTTGTGTTTTATATCAGTTTCTTCACATTGAATGATTTCTTCCTGACTTAATGTTTTCTTAAACTCTGATGAGCAAATATACTACACCTCAGTTTAATTCTACTTCACGGAAAATTTGTTTTTTCTTACTCATAGGAAAATTTTATTATGTTTTTCTAAGAAAATTATGTATCTGCAGCTATCTGAAAGAAATGCCCGCCTTACAGGATACTGAGGAATCAAAGTAGTGAAGCTATGGTAAATAATTTTATTGCTGGTGATGATTTATAGATTCTTCCTCTTGAGTAAACCTCCAGCATACTTTGCTTTATGGTTTAATGCTAGCCTCTTCCACACCACTCAGTGTGAAATTGTACAACAAAGTTGATAAATGCAAAATCAGCCTCAGCAAATTTGCTAATCTTTCTTCAGACTTTAAATCTAATCAAACAAAACTTACAGATGGGGCACAACCATTTAATAGAGGCTGCCATGTCTAAGAATGAGAAATTTGAGATTAAAGTGAAAATCACATTAAAATATCACCTCACTTGTTTTCAGAAGACAACTGGCTATATTATTTTCCATGGATAAGTGTTATGTTTGTGAGGATGGCAAGAGTAAATCAATGAGCTTTGCACAGTATGTTGGTTTACTGGCTTTATGTAATTTGCTATTTTGCTCCAGACTGTGCATCACTTTGAAAGAAAAGTTATTCAATAAAATTATAAAACTGTTCTTGGTAGTTTTTGAAAAAACTCCAACAGTAGAAGTAGACATTAGAAATCGCAGCATCATCCTACACAACTAAAAGATTTGTAGTATATCTTAATTCTCTAAATATGTTTTCAGTTTTGCTAGATCAAAAATTGCAGAGTTCTGGGGATATGGGAGGAAAACCAGTTGGCCCAATAGGAACCCCAGGACTTATCCTTTCAGATATATTTAATGTTGCATTTTCTTCAACTAGAGTGGAAGTACTGAATGAAAAAACTTTCGAGAAAATCTGAGATATTGAGATTGTCTCATTTTTAACTATCAATTACATAATGGTATAATATCTATAATTTCTACAATGAAGTGAAAATAATTTAGATAACTTTCATTTAATTTCTGTTGTCTATCTTGCGAATAATAATCTGTGTAAAGAATTGTACCAGTGTATGTATAATTGACAGACACACATTTAAACCACTGTTGAACACGCAAAAATTTTTTAAATAATCACAACTATGTTTTATTAAGATCTGGCAAGTTTCCAGAACTATTTCTGATGCTAATGGGTATGTTATTTTACAAAGATTGTTGATAACTGATCATTCAGATGTGTGTCAGATAGGCATAATAATCACTTTTGAAAAAACAGCATGTACTCTCTAATGAAATTCTGTATGAAAACAGTATTTTCCTTTGAAAGACTTTAAAATAGTTACCTGGAAAGTTTCCTGCTCTATGTGGTGACTTTAGGCTTCTATATGAAGGCCCAGCATAGGCAACTATAGCAACAAGATGAAAATTACTGAAGAAAAGCCCTTCTGTCCAAAATCTAATCTATTATTTGCCCCACTGCAAAGTTTTTTTAGGAATAAATTATTGAGTCCCATTCTCACAATGTTTCTAGGTCTTAGTTCACAGCAATCATTCCATTCTTTTAAGATTAGATCATGTTACACAGCCAAATATAGACATCAAAATAGCATGTTTACACAGGCCAAGGGCATCCTGAAATAATCTGTTCCTTCCTAATTGTGATCATGACTAATATTATTATCTGGGTCAAAGTGTAATGAGGGAATTTTAATGCTATTTATTTATTTCTTCAAAGTAGAAAATGTTTCAAATAATGAAATATTTAAGTTTATACTTAATTCACACTTTAATACTCATAAATTGTTTTATTCTTAATAAGTATAAATTAGAGATTTTATTCCACATTTTTATTTGCAAATATATTCAAAAATTTTTAAGGCTACGGGATGTATATGAAGTGAAGTATGAAGTGAAAATGTTAGTCACTCAGTCGTGTCCTACTCTCTAGGGTCCCATAAGTCACCAGGACCCCATAAGTCACCAGCTCCTGTCCATGGAATTCTCCAGGCAAGAATACTGGAGTGGGTTGCCATTCCCTTCTCCAGGGGATCTTCCCCATCCAGGGATCGAACCCAGGTCTCCTGCTTTGCAGGTGGGTTCTTTACTGTCTGAGCCAACAGAGAAGCCATTATAGATCTATACCTGTAACTAAATTTCACCTAAACACACTCAAATCCTGCTCACTCATTTCATAACTTGTTAAAACGGGCAAAATGAAAATAAACCCTGATTTATAATCCTGCAAAGCTTTTTTGTAGGTACTCTTAAAATCACATAACTGTGCAGAAGACTGAAACCTTAGAAGCCAAGCAGCTGTGCACGCATCTTCTTTCTATATGTGAGAATACTGAATCTAGTAGAAATTATGATACTCATCTCAAGTCCTAGACCTAACTTAAAGAAATTAAGTCTCCTGACTCCCATACTAATACTATCAGTTCAGTTTAGTTCCGTCGCTCAGTCATGTCTAACTCTTTGCCACCCCATGGACTGCAGCACGCCAGGCCTCCCTGTCCATCAACAACTCCCAGAGCTTGCTCAAACTCATGTCCATTGAGTCGATGATGCCATCCAACCATCTCATCCTCTGTTGTCCCCTTCTCCTACTGCCTTCAATCTTTCCCAGCGTAAGGGTCTTTTCCAATAGGTCAGTTTTTTTTTTTTGCATCAGGTGGCCAAAGTATTGGAGTTTCAGCTTCAGCGTCAGTCCTTCCAATGAACACCCAGGACTGATCTCCTTTAGGATGGACTGGTGGATCTCCTTGCAGTCCAAGGGAGTCTCAAGAGTCTTCTCCAACACCACAGTTCAAAAGCATCAATTCTTTAGCACTCAACTTTCTTTATAGTCCAACTCTCACATCCATACATGACTACTGGAAAAACCATAGCTTTGCCTAGATGGACCTTGGTTGGCAAAATAATGTCTCTGCTTTTTAATATGCCTTCTAGGTTGGTCATAACTTTTCTTCCAGGAGCAAGCATCTTTTAATTTCATGACTGCAATCACCATCTGCAGTGATTTTGGAGCCCAAGAAAATCAAGTCTGTTACTGTTTACATTGTTACCCCATCTATTTGCCGTGAAGTGATGGGACCAGATGCCATGATCTTAATTTTTTGAATGTTGAATTTTAAGCCAGCTTTTTCAGTCTCCTCTTTCACTTTCATCAAGAGGCTCTTTAGTTCTTCTTCACTTTCTGCCATAACGGTGGTGTCATCTGCATATCTGAGATTATTGATATTTCTCCTGGCAGTCTTGATTCCAGCTTGTGCTTCATCCAGCCTGGCATTTCACAAGATATACCCTGAATATAAGTTAAATAAGCAGGGTGACAAGATACAGCCTAATACTAATCTTATGATGATGCCTTCTTTTAAATTATTAACTGGTAATGTCAATATCAATATGATGTCAAGACATAAATTTAAAATCACTTATTTTAAATTAATATGGAAGATGTGAGCTTTCATAGACATATATGGGTATGCAGTTTATGGTTGTAATCTTTTGATAGACTATTGACATAAAAGATTTTTAGCTTCGTTTCTTGTTTAGAAGCAATTCTATTTCACTCACTATTCCTCTTTCTCATTGAGCAACAACAAACTTCTCTGTCTCTTCCATGTTACAACCCATCATATAGCCTAGATAGTGGGCAGTGAAATGTAATAAGCAAACTCATGTTTTAGAATAAATGTGAGGTTATACTCATTGCTGAATCTGGGTGTCTTGATGGAAGTTAATCTCTGAGAGTTTCCTCCTTTATAAAATTGATTTACTGATATCTATCTCTTAGGGTTTGGGTAGATTGAAATAGTTGGTACAAAGTCCTAACTTACAATGAGTTCTCAACATTCTCTATTATTTGAAGCATTCTCCACCTCTTTTCCAAGAGATGTTCCAATTACAATATGTTTGAATCCTTTCATCCTTTCTTGTGGAACATGATTTTTAGATTCCTTACCCTCTGAATCACACTCCATGTGAGAGCCAATGGCCTTCTGAAACAGTCTGACTTAAAATTGTGCCATAGATAAAGGTGATTTTATTAAGGGTACTGATATTCTGGTTTAGTAAGATAGGGGTGCAAAATAGATCAGCCTCAATCCTAGTACTTATTTCTAAATAGAACACTTTTCTTAATGACACTATGATTAGTTTACCTCTTTTCTTCTTTTTTTTTGGTAGCTGTATTTTTTTTAACCTATATTGGGCTTTTAGCAGTTAATTTGTTTCTACTTTTTTTACATAATCACTTAGCAAACTGATTTTCCCATATACTATATGGGTATACTACATGTGTATAGCTGATTTTGAACCTCAGTTAAAGATATCTGCTAAATTCTGTTCATTTGGGCCAAGCATTTCTGCTAGTTTGGATCACTTGGAATACTGACTTTACCTGAAACCGGATCCTTCCAAATTCTGAATCTTACTCAAGTGGGAAATTTTGCCATATCCACTTTCACCCAAATCCCTGATGAGAGCATTGAAGAGGAGAAGGTCAAAGACAGGAAACTGTCAGTGCATTCATCATCATAAGCCCTTGTTCATTACCTGTAGTTAATGATGCTAAATATTCCCCATTAAGTATGACCATTACTACAGGTTTTTGTACATACTCTTTATTTTGTTAAGGGAATTGCCTTCTATTTCTCGTGTGATAAAAGTTTTTATCAAGAATGGATAAAAGATGTTTGTTTATTGTGTATGTGTGTGTTCATGCACATGTGTGTGCATCTCCTGTCATAATCAGGATGTTCTTTCTCCTCTGATAATGTGAATAATTTTAATGTTCCAATAGTATTTCAACAAGTCATTCTTGAGTTCTCTCTTACCTCTGGCTTTTTTCTTTTAATATACATTTTATACATTGTTGGAATGAATTTGGTGATACTTGGGTTTGGTTTTTGGACTTGCATTCATGAAGGAGTTGGCCTGTTTTTGTCAAATTTTGTTGTTAAGTTTATCAAATAATCTATTGAGAAGGATTTCTTTAAAAAGTTTTTATGATTTTAAAGTGATCTGCTCATGAAGTATTTGAAAGAATTCATTTGCAAAATAATATGGATGAATTTGCTGATATATTTGTCTATTTTCTTTTATCAGAAAAATAATATCCCAATGTACAATTATTTCCCCAAACTTTTAATTTTAATAATCTCATAAACTATGGAATTTTGAGAAAATAGTACATTAGATACCTATATTTTATTCCCTTCACCTTACCAATTATTAGCACTTTGTCCTTTGTATTTTTTCATATATATAAATTCACACACACACATATATACATGTATGCATGTCTTTATATTTATGCTTTGTTTTCCTGAACCTCTTGAAAGCAATCACACACTTCACCCATAAATATTTCAGAATGCATTTTCTAAGAATAGGTCATTGTCCCAGAAAATGACAACACTATTTTCATGCTTAAGAATATCTATACAAATCCAAAATATTATGTAAAATACACTCCATATTCATATTTATTTGGTTGTTCCAAAATGTTTTTCAGACCTTTTATATTTCTTGGATCCAGGATCCAATCAAGTCTTACACATTTCCTTTGTATATTATGCTATTTAAACTCTTAACTTAGAATGTTTCCCATGTTATACTGCTGTTGTTATTATGTTTTCATAACATTGGCATTCTTCTAAAGTCTAGGACAGTTTATTATATAATGTCCAATATTCTGTATTTGTCTGGTGATTAGATCCAGTGTGGTGTAAATATCTTAGGGTAAATATATGTAATTGTGTGGGGTTTTTTTGTAGTGAATCACATTAGTAGTCATATGGTATCAGATATATTTCAATTACTGGTGTTAAGTCAAGTACCTATTTCTCTGATGTAGTAATGATGAGCATTCTGAAACTGTAAAAAGTCATCAGGCAAACAATCATATTTCATTTGTGAGAATGTTGTGGCTATGTACTCTTTTCTTCCTAATGAAAATTTATTTAAATACTTCCACTTTTATACTTGTTTTAAAATAGTTGATAATATTTAAAACAATACATATATATAATATATACCTTCTAGGATTTTGAAGTATTTTAACTTCAAAATCCTTCTGGTGGCTCAGATGGTAAAGCGTCTACCTACAATGTGGCAGACCTGGGTTCAATCCCTGGGTCGGGAAGATCTCCTGGAGAAGGAAATGGCAATCCACTCCAGTATTCTTGCCTGGAAAATCCCATGGACGGAGGAACCTGGTAGGCTACAGTCCATGGGATTGCAAAGAGTTGGACACAACTGAGCGACTTCACTTTCTTTCTTTTTAATGTACTTCTTAGGCTAAAAAGGTGGGGAGGAAACCAATGCAATATATAATTATGTGATATTTCCCATACAAGCCTGCTTTAGATAGAAATGTAGATGATAGAAAGATGGATTGATAGGTAGAATTTATCTAAGTGTTCCTTAGTTGGGGAACAGTTGAGCATTTTGTATGAATTAATGCTTCAAACTAATACCTTGGTTAATTATACAGTTGGCCTTTATATACTGTATATCTGGGAAAAGGAGAACAGGAATTGAATACATCAAATTAGCAGCTCTCACTTGACCCCTCTTGATTTCTGGACCCATATGTTCATCTGTTTAATAGATATCTACACTTGGTTGTTCTCCAAACCACACAAATTTGAATGTCTCAAATAAGTACTCTTTTTGTTTTGTCCCCAACCTAAACTTTGTCCTGTATTTCACATACTGATGAATAAAATAATCACTATTCCTTATTCTGCCCTTAATCATTCCTCTGACTTAACAGCCACAGGCAGTCAAGTCACCAAGTTCTATTATTTTGTCCATTAAGGTCCCTCAAATCTCACTTTCAAACTTATAATTTCTGCCTTAATTTACAATCTCATCAAGTGTTTGCAGAGTAGTGACAATTTCCTAATTGGCCTACTTACCTCAAGCACCTGCATAAAGTCTGTGTCTTATAGCATATCTTGGATAGTCTTAGACAAAAAAATCCAAGTATTATTATTCTCATTTACATTTCTAAAAATCTATCAAAATCTTCATTGACTTAAGTACCTTATTATATGACATACATGTTTTTTTCCAGTTCTTTGCAAATGCAAAATGTATATCTATGCTTTAGTCATCATGACCAACCTACAGAAATGTTTTAGGTTCCCAACTCTGTCATTCTTCCATGCATTATGCATGCATGCTTTTCTGTGCTAGAATTTCAGTGAAGGGCAAAAGCAGACATATTCACTGTTTTCATAAAACTTAGAATGTGGATACTAATTTTAAAATGACAGAGATAAAAATTAAAGCCTTTGTTCTCCTGTAAACTAATGTGTGATCTTAGAAATTGAATTACCTCAGTAAATTCTCATTTTCTTCTCTATATAATGAAAATGCTATTTCATAGCATTTCCTTGTAGATTGAAAACCATAACAGAAGTAGTGGAATAAAAGAGAAACATGAGACCCATCCTATCAGAGATAAGGCTAAAACTAAGCTTTGTAACAAAGATTGACCTTTGGACAATGAATAGAGAATGATTACAAAGAAAAGAGTTAAAGAAGATTGAAATACTCTGGTGAATATAATGGAAAAGAATATAATGAAGGGCCTCATTAAAAAGATGAAGTCTGAGGATGAATGGACAGCAAGATAAACTTAGAAGATAATTGTTAGGTGCTCCAAAGTGTAATCAGATTATTGATAAATAACAATTGTTGACTTAAAAAAAAATGTACAATGTGAGAGTTTAAGTTTTATTTGGGGGCAAAATGAAGACTATAGCCCAGAAGATAACATTTCAGATAGCTTTGAGAAACTGCTCCAAAGAGGTAGGGGGGGAGTCATTATATATGTAATTTTGGAGAAGGGGGAGTACATACAATCAAGCACACATTTTTTTGTAAAAAGTTTCTTCTAGTGTCATGAAGGTTACACCTAGTCATGAGGAGTAGACGTTAGTGCTTTTAGTGCTTTTCTAGATATAAGGAAATACAAGAATTGAGCTTATAAAATTGGGTCCGGAAAACATCTATCTGAAGACTTGTTCTGCCAGTTTTTCCAAAGAACAGGGTGCCTCATTTCTGTTTTCTACCCTGAACTTCTTTAAGGGGATGTTGAAGATCAGCAGCTATCACAGCACATGATTTAATCCTTGCAGAGGTAGATGGCAAGTAACCATGGCAACTGCTAATTTGTAGTTGACACAAATATGGATCCAGAAATTGGGCAAAAGAAAGGATGTTAGAGTCATTCTTCTAGAAGTGATAGCTATGTCCTGATATGAGGTCCCTGAAATAGTACAGACTGAAAAACACAAAGGCTCAAGGACAAATTTTGGTGAGTAAAACCATTTATAAATGGAGAAAAAAGATGCAAACTTGAATGAAGTGAGGAGTAGAGGGATATAAAAAACTAGAAAGAATTGCAGTGTAACAGGAGTTAAGAAAAATTCAGTTATTGAGGTCTCACTTTTGTGAATTGCAGATTATCAGGGATCTGTGAGAGATCATTTTTTGGTAAAGAGGAGAATGAATATACAAGTTAGATCTCAATTAACTGAAGAGAATGGAAACAGTATAGCAATAGAAGCAGTGACCATAGACTAGTTTGAGAAGTATTTCAGTATGAAAACATTTTAAAAGATAACTATATAAGGTGAAATCAAATGAGCTTTACGGAATCAAAGAAAAATCTCTAGGTGACTGGGAAGAAATATCATTATATGCCAATAGGAAGGAGCTGGCAGAGAAGTTTGAAAGTGACAAAGGGGATAATTCATAAAGGAAAATTCTTAAAATATAGAAGGGGATACAATTTATAGCACAAAGGCTGAAGTTAGCCTTAAATGAGAATGGAATACCACAAATTCCTTAAAACTAGTTAAAGTGGAAGAGAATGAAGGAAAGGTTAGTGAGTTTGGAGATGATGTTTGATGACTGGCTTACGAGCAGTGGTCATCTAGGGTGAGGTGGAAGGAGAGGAGATTGTAGATGAAAGTGATGTTGAAAATGTAGAAAAAATAGCTGCCTTTTGGAATATTTTAGTTCATGCATTGGAGAAGGAAATGGCAACCCACTCCAGTACTCTTGCCTGGAAAATCCCATGGATGGAGGAGCCTGGTAGGCTGCAGTCCATGGGGTCGCTAAGAGTCAGATGTGACTGAGCGATTTCACTTTCACTTTTCACTTTCATAACTGGAGAAGGAAATGGCAGCCCACTTCAGTGTTCTTGCCTGGAGAATCCCAGGGACGGCGGAGCCTGGTGGGCTGCCATCTATGGGGTCGCACAGAGTCGGACACGACTGAAGCGACTTAGCAGCAGCAGCAGTAGAAAACTACAAATAAGTAAAATAATTATTAGCTTGACTAAAGTTAAAAACTCCCATTTGAATACAGAGTTCCAAAGAATAGCAAGGAGAGATAAGACAGCCTTCCTCAGATCAGTGCAAAGAAATAGAGGAAAACAATAGAATGGGGAAGACTAGAGATCTCTTCAAGAAAATTAGAGATACCAAGGGAACATTTCGTGCAAAGATGGGCATAATAAAAGACAGAAACGGTATGGACCTAACAGAAGCAGAAGATATTAAGAAGAGGTGGCAAGAACAGTGTGGTGTAATCATTGACCTAGAGCCAGACATCCTGGAATGTGAGGTCAAGTGGGCCTTAGAAAGCATCACTACGAACAAAGCTAGTGGAGGTGATGGAATTCCAGTTGAGCTCTTTCAAATCGTAAAAGATGATGCTGTTACAGTGCTGCACTCATATGCCAGCTAATTTGGAAAACTCAGCAGTGGTCACAGGACTGGAAAAGGTCAGTTTTCATTCCAATCCCAAAGAAAGACAATGCCAAAGAATGCTCAAACTACTGCACAATTGCACTCATCTCACAGACTAGCAACGGCTCAAAATTCTCCAAGCCATGCTTCAACAGTTTGTGAACCATGAAATTCCAGATGTTTAGGCTGGATTTAGAAAAGGCAGAGGAACCGGAGATCAAATGCCAACATTCGTTGGATCATCAAAAAAGCAAGAGAGTTCCAGAAAAACATCTACTTCTGCTCTATTGACTATGCTATGCCTTTGACTGTGTGTATTGGAAAAACTGTGGAAAATACTTCAAGAGATGGAAATACCAGAGCACCTGACCTGCCTCCTGACACTCTGCAGGCAGGTCAAGAAGCAACAGTTAGAACTGGACATGGAACAACAGATTGGTTCCAAATTGGGAAAGGAGTACATCAAGGCTGTATATCCTCACCCTACTTATTTAACTTATATGCAGAGTGCATCATGCAAAATGCCAGGCTGGATGAAGCACAAGCTGAAATCAAGATCACTGGAAGAAATATCAATAACATCAGATATGCAGATGACAATACCCTTGTGGCAGAAAGTGAAGAACTAAAGAGCCTCTTGATGAAAGTGAAAGACGAGAGTGGAAAAGTTGGCTTAAAGTTCAACATTCAAAAAACTAAGATTGTGGCTTCTGGTCCCATCACGTCATGGCAAATAGATGAGGAAACAGTGGAAACAGTGACAGACTTTATTGTGGGGGGCTCCAAAATCACTGCAGATGGTGAGTGCTGCCGTGAAATTAAAAGACACTTGCTCCTTGGAAGAAAAGCTATGACCAACCTAGACGGCATATTAAGAAGCAGAAACATTACTTTGCCAACAAAGGCCCATCTAGTCAAAGCTTTGGTTTTTCCAGTAATCATGTATGGATGTGAGAGTTGGACTTTAAAGAAAACCGAGCACTGAAGAATTGATGCTTTTGAAGTGTGGTGTTGGAGAAGACTCTTGAGAGTCCCTTGGACTGCAAGGAGATCCAACCAGTCCACCCTAAAGGACATCAGTACTGAATATTCATTGGAAGGACTGATTCTGAAGCTGAAACTCCAATACTTTGGCCACCTGATGTGGAAACTGACTCATTTGAAAAGACTCTGATGCTTGGAAAGATTGAAGGCAGTAGGAGAAGGGAACGACAGAGGATGAGATGGTTGGATAGCATCACCGACTCAATAGACATGAGTTTGAGTAAACTCTGGGAGTTGTTGATGGACAAGGAGGCCTGGTGTGCTGCAGTCCATGGGATCACAAAGAATCAGACATGAATGAGTGACTGAACTGAAATGAAAGTTAAAAACAGGAAACTGTCAACCAGGAGACTGAGAATGATACATCATTTTATTCTACAGCACCTGGGAATGAAGGAAATTAGGTGTTTACATGGGACCAATGTCAGCACTGAGGGCTGAAAAGATGTTAAATAATGTTACTTTGGAAGAAATTAGTTGGGAACAGTGCTATTAGAACAATAATAAGTGGAAACTTTGAGGAGTAATCTAGGTTTGAGGTTGTGAATGTCAATTAAGATAGAGGATTAGGGTAAAGAATATTTTAGAATTTTAGGAGGGACACAGGTAAAATGGTCAACTTTGAAGGGAAATGATATGACATCAAAAATAGAATTCAGTAAGTGTGAACAAGTATGAGATGTTAAAGAATCATATGCTGGTCAGGGAGTGAAATTTCTAGATATCTTAAAAGAAAAACAATTCTAAGTAGCAAATTGTATTTGAATATAAAGTATTGAGGCAGGAATTAAACCTTTGAGTTCTAGTTTATTGACCATCTGGTGATGTCCATGTGTAGAGTCTTCTCTTGTGTTTCTTGAATAGTGTGTTTGCTATGACCAGTTTGCTCTCTTGGCAAAACTCTGGTAGCCTTTTCCCTGCTTAATTTTGAATTCCAAGGCCAAATTAACCTTTTACTCCAGGTATCTCTTGACTTCCTACTTTTGCATTCCAGTCCCCTATAATGAAAAGGACATCTCTTTTGGGTGTTAGTTCTAGAAAGTTTTGTAGGGCTTCATAGAACCATTCATCTTCAGCTTCTTCAGCATTACTGGTTGGGGCATAGACTTGGATTGCTGTGATATTGAATGGTTTGCCTTGGAAACGGACAGAGATCATTCTGGTATTTTTGAGGTTGCATCCAAGTACTGAACTTTGGACTTTTTGTTGACTATGAGGGCTACTCCATTTCTTCAAAGGGATTTTTGCCCATAGTAGTAGATGTAATGGTCATCTGTGTTAAATTCACCCATTCCAGTCCATTTTAGTTCACTGATTCCTAAAGTGTCAATGTTCACTCTTGCCATCTCCTGTTTGACCACTTCCAATTTACCTTGATTCATGGACCTAACATTCCAGGTTCCTATATAACATTGCTCTTTATAGCATTGGACTTTAATTCCATCACCAGTCACATCCACAACTAGGTGTTGTTTTTGCTTTGGCTCCGTCTCTTCATTCTTTCTGGAGTTATTTCTCCACTGTTCTCTAGTAGCATATTGGGCACCTACCAACCTGGGGAGTTCATCTTTCAGTATCTTATCTTTTTGCCTTTTTATACTGTTCATGAGGTTCTCAAGGCAAGAATACTGAAGTGGTTTGCCATTTCCTTCTTCAGTGGAATACGTTTTGTCAGAACTCTCTACCATGACCCATCTATCTTGGGTGGTGCTATACGGCATGGCTCAAAGATTATATTCTTTGCAGCCAAAGATGGAGAAGCTCTATACAATCAGCAAACTCAAGACCAGGAGCTGAATATGGCTCAGGTCATGAAATCCTTATATCCAAATTCAGACTTAAATTGAAGAAAGTAGGGAAAACCACTAGACCATTCAGGTGTGACCTAAATCAAATTCCTTATGATTATACTGAGGAAGTGACAAATAGATTCAAGAGATTAGATCTGATAGGCAGAGTGCATAAAGAATTATTGACAGAAGTTTGTGGTATTGGACAGGAGGCAGTGATCAGGACCATCCCCCAGAAAAAGAAATGCAAAACAGCAAAATGGTTGTCTGAGGAGGCCTTTCAAATAGCTGTGAAAAGAAGAGAAGCTAAAGGCAAAGGAGAAAAGTAAAGATATACCCATTTGAATGCAGAGTTCCAAAGAATAGCAAGAAGAGATAAGAAAGCCCTCCTTAGTGATCAGTGCAAAGAAATAGAGGAAAACAATAGAATAGGAAAGACTAGAGATCTCCTCAAGAAAATCTCTATACCAAGGGAACATTTGACGCAAAGATGGGCATAATAAAGGACAGAAATGGTATGGACCTAACAGAAGCAAAAGATATTAAGAAGCGGTGGCAAGAATACACAGAACTATACAAAAAGATCTTCATGACCCAAATAACCATGATGGTGTGATCACTCACCTAGAGCCTGACATCCCAGAATGCGAAATCAAGTGAGCCTTAAGAAGCATCACTACGAGCAAAGATAGTGGAGGTGATGGAATTCCAGTTGAGATATTTCAAATCCTAAAAGATGATGCTGTTAAAGTGCTCCACTCATTATGCCAGCAAATTTGGAAAATTCAGCAGTGGCCACAGGACTGGAAAAGGTCAGTTTTCATTCCAATCCCAAAGAAAGGCAACGTCAAAGAATGTTCAAACTACTGCACAATTGCACTCATCTCACACACTTAGCAAAGTAAGGCTCAAAATTCTCCATGCCAGGATTCTACAGTATGTGAACTATGAAATATTCCTGATGTTCAAGCTGGATTTAGAAAAGGCAGAGGAACCAGAGATCAAATTGCTAACATCCTTTTGATCATCGAAAAAGCAAGAGAGTTCCAAAAAAGCATCTACTTCTGCTCTATTGTCTATGCCAAAGCCTTTGACTGAGTAGATCATGACAAACTGTGAACAATTCTTAAAGAGATGGGAATACCAGAGCACCTGACCTGCCTCCTGAGAAATCTGTATGCAAGTCAAGAAGCAACAGTTAGAACTGGACATGGAACAACAGACTGGTTCCAAATAGGAAAAGGAGTACATCAAGGCTGTATATTGTCACCCTGTTTAGTTAACTTAAGTGCAGAGTATGTCTTGCGAAATGCCAGGCTGGATGAAGCACAAGTTGGAATCAAGATTGCCAGGAAAAATATCAGTAACATCAGATATGCAAGATGACACCACCCTTATGGCAGAAAGCGAAGAACTAAAGAGCCTCTTAATGAAAGTGAAAGAAGAGAGTGAAAAAGCTGGCTTAGAACTCAACATTCAAAAAAATAAGATCATGGCATCTGGCCCCTTCACTTCATGGCAAATAGATGGGGAAACAATGGACACAGTGATAGACTTTCTTTTCTTGAGCTTGAAAATACTGCAGATGGTGATTGCAGCCATGTAATTAAAAGACGCTTGCTCCTTGGAAGAAAAGCTGTGACCAACCTGGACAGCATGCTAAAAAGCAGAGACATTAGTTTGCAAACAAAAGTCTGTCTAGACAAAGCTGTGGTTTTTCCAGTAGTCATGCGTGGATGTGAGGGTTGGAATATAAAAAAATCTGAGTGCCAAGGAATTGATGTTTTTTTCAACTGTGGTGTTGGAGAAGACTCTTGAGAGTCCCTTGGATTGCCAGGAGATCCAACCAGTCTATCCTAAAGGAAATCAGTCCTGCATATTCATTGGAAGGACTGATGCTGAAGCTGAAACTTCACTACTTTGGCCACCTGATGTGAAGAACTGACTTATTGGAAAAGACCCTTATGCTGAGAAAGATTGAAATCGGGAGGAGAAGGGGAGCACAGAGGATGAGATGGTTGGATGGCATCACCGACTCGATGGACATGGGTTTGGGTGGACTCCGGGAGTTGGTGATGGACAGGGAGGCCTGGCATGCTGCAGTCCATGGGGTCACAAAGAATCAGACATGACTAAGCCACTGAACTGACTCTAGTTTATTAGCATCGGAGTCTAATACACAGAATGAATATTTTTATATCTTGATGAGCTTTACCTTCAGTTTCAGCTTGAATCCCACTTCCTTAGAGGCAAATTCTACATTGATATATTTGTAGGAAGGTTAAATAAGGAGGTGGATTCTGAATTTGAGTGTAAATCTTAACTGGAAGTATATTTTATGTAACCGTTATCATGGAGATTTTATACCATCAAATGTTTCACTACCCTCTTTCCTTTTTAATTAACGGAGGGGTAAATAAATTGTGTTCACTCCTGTTGCTTATCTGAATATTTTTAAAAGTACAGTATTGCTCTTAAATCAGTAATTAAGGTTTGAATATAGCAAATGAATATAAAAATGCTCTGTGATATAACATGAGATGTTCTGTCACATTACAGTTAACGAGAGTTATTCTCAGCAAGACAGGTATTTAATCTCATTAACAAATACCATAAGTTGGCTAAATATGGAATGCCTTAATGAATGGTTTACATCTTTCATGTGAGGGTTTACATCTTTCATATGAGTCTGTTAATGTGTCCTGATTATTAGATATAAATTAATCTAAAACAATCAAATATTTGCAAAATGTTTGTCTAAGTGTTTTTTGCCCGTTAGAAAAAAGGGACAGTGTAGAGAGCTATTTGATGCTGCCAAATGTCATTAGTTATAAACAAATACAACTGTAAATATTTGACTTTTCCTCTGCAGGTTTCAGATTGCTATGGTGCAAATAGTTGCTTTGGAGACAATTTGAAACTCTCCAAATAGACTGTTTCTTTCCACTTTACTGAAAAACAATTTTAAACATTTGTACAATATTTGTACAAATAGTAAAAATATTTGTACACCCAAAAGATTGATATCTTTATAAAAATAAAATATTGTAAAATATTTTTAAACAAAATGAATTAATGTAACAAAGAACGATTTTAATTTAAAAAAATTGGAAACATTACTCAGGAATAGCTTCTACATGTTGTTTACAAGATTCATATCACCGGTTATCTGAAAGAAGCTGTGTTTTTTTTTCTAATATGCTTTTCAAGTTTTAATTGTAACATAATTATTCCAGGGGACCCGTGTAAGTGATCACATCCACAGACAAGCATTGACTCTACTGGTGTTATAGAAACATACAATAGAGCTTCTATACTTGGTGAATTTATACTTGAGCCAGTGACGGAGGAACATCGCCAGTTTTCTGCATTCTTTCCCACCCATATATAGAAATGCTTTTAAAAATAAAAAGACCTATTTAAACAGAATACAAGTAAGAACTTTGATATAGTATAAGTCTTATGTCCTCTTTCCTCTTGATATACATAAAAGGATGTACATGTGTAGATGTACATTGCATTACTTGATAATTACATAAAATTAATGTACATACACATATACATTAAAAATGATACTGTGATGTTTACAAGATAGCACAGAAAAATAAAAAATAAATGGTTTTAGAATTAAAGGAGTAGACTATCAGTATTGAGTAGTCCATGACAGTGCTGGAAATCACTGGCTAAAAGCTCATTAAAATATCATAACTGAAAATTGTAGAATGAATGAGGCAAGGTTTCAGATATAATGAAAAAACAAAGCTATTTTTTCTCCTGTACTTTGGAGCTCTGACTCTATCTAGCTCACGTGATGAAAATTTGTAAAAGTAAAAAAAAAAAAAGTAATGTGTTAAATAAATAAATTTGAACTGAAATTTGAAATAATAAGTATAAAGAAAGGAGATATAGGAAAAACAGAAACATGAACCACAATGATCTCACAATGAAAAGACAGGTATTTCTTTTGAATGGAATTGAAGTGCAATCAATCATCTATAAATCAAGATTTTTTTAAAAATTTAAATAAAATTAAAAAATAAAGTAACATAGGAAATCTATAAAAAAAGAACAGATTATACATTGCTGCTGCTGCTGCTGCTAAGTCGCTTCAGTCGTGTCCGACTCTGTGCGACCCCATAGACGGCAGCCCACCAGGCTTCTCTGTCCATGGGATTTTCCAGGCAAGAGTACTGAAGTGGGGTGCCATTGCCTTCTCCGAGCTTATACATTAGCATTTGTTTTTTCTTACTAAAATGCACTCTTTCTGGGGCACCTTTACAGGCTAATTAAAAAAACAGTACGTTCCATGGCATTATTGTCTTGATAACAGTTTTATCAAATAAGCCAGGAATGTATGTCATCTCCAGTGTTTCCTCAGTTCAGTTCAGTTCAGTTCAGTCACTCAGTTGTGTCCGACTCTTTGCGACCCATGAATCGCAGCACGCCAGGCCTCCCTGTCCATCACCAAGTCCCGGAGTTTACCCAAACCCATGCCATCCAACCATCTCATCCTCTGTCGTCCCCTTCTCCTCCTGCCCCAAGTCCTTCCCAGCATTAGGGTCTTTTCCGATGAGTCAACTCTTCACATCAGGTGGCCAAAGTATTGGAGTTTCAGCTTCTACATCAGTCCTTCCAATGAACAACCAGGACTGATCTCCAGAAGCCTGCTTTTTGCTATAGAAACAGATTTGGCATCTCTTGTATAGTTTTACTGAATGTCTGAAAGGTAGAATAAAAGGGAGTCTGTCTTCAAGGTGATCCTTTAGTTGTAAAGTGCACTTTGTTATAGATAGCTCTTCAAATTAAGTGAAATTTTGTGTCCAGTGATACCAAATAGTACATCTACTCCACAGCACTTGTTAACTTGGAATGTTGTGTTGTGTTTAAGCACCTCAAAATTCACTGGATAACAAGGGGATCAACATAAATAATGAATTCTGTTGAAAATATTTTTTTCAGATTTCTATAAATTTAAGATTTCTGTTTTTATAAAAGTAGAGCTAGACTCAAGTTCTGATTTCTACCAAGGCTCTCCTGGTTGGTCCCACAGGACGTACACTCATTGCTTACAAAACAGTTGTTCAGACAAGACTGATGAATGAGAATCATTGTTTCAATGATGGGAGAAATTACATTTCATTAGTGAGGGGATTTGAGGGTGGGAAGGTTTACTTTGGTTCCACTGAATGCTTTTATATGTTAATGAGGCCAAATTGAATATAAAGATAATAGGTTAGATAATTTGCTTTCAATTCAAAACATGAGAATTGAAGCAGAGTTATTACAAGATTTCATTGTTTTGAACTTTGACAACTTTATCATTAGATATAGAACTCATATGACTTTCTTGGTGGCTCAGTTGGCAAAGAATCTGCCTGCAGTGCAAGAGCCCGGGTTCAATCCCTGTTTCAGCAAGATTCCACTCCAGTATTATTGCCTGGAAAATCCGATGGATGGAGGAGCCTGGTGGGCTATAGTCCATGGGGTCACAAGAGTCGGACACGACTTAGTGACTAAACTACCACATAGAATTCATATAGAGTCCAGAAGGAAAAATTTAGTCAAGGGTTTGAAGTATCACTGAATGGGGAAAGCTACAGAGAATTTGATTCATTGGTGTAAATAAGATGTGACAGAGAAGTTCAGTGACATATTGTTGGAACCAAATGAATCCAAATGTATGGTAACACTGGAGATGAATTTATGCAATTGTGATTGTCTTAGGATATTAAAAGATGTAATAGTACCACTAAAATTCTTTGTATATCATCTATAACGTTACCCTTTCCTCTTTATGTAGCCCATCACTTTAATCTAAAAATAATTCATGTATTGAAAATATCTATTCTTTTGAAATTTTATTCAAACATAGGGATTCTGAGTATTGTGTTACTAGTCCTGTGCCATGGTTCTTAGTACAAGAGGGACACAGAATGTACTTGCTGGAATGTTTGGTGTTCCCTCTCATCTTTTGTTTGTTTTCTCTATGTCCACTTATTACTTTCACTCTTGATCAAAGTCTCAGAATACTCTGGAGTGTTAGGGAAGTTGCGTTTGCTGGTTTCATAAGAGCTGACCCCTACATCTTTCTAACTTACCAACCTCTCTTGGTAGTTACTTGTAAGTGCTGTGGGTGTGAGGCCTCAGGAATTGGGCGTAAAGAGAGAAAACATTTTCTTTCCTTGGAAGAGCAAGTGCTGGGAATCTTATAGTTGGTTTCTGAGATACTCTTGCCACTGGGAGCAAATTAGACATGGTAAAAGAACCCATAGACAAAAATGAGAATATTTTGTTGTGTGAAAGATTCACACTTGTGAAATAAAATGGAGTGCTTTTGTGTATAATGAAGAGCAGGAGGAACATGTAACTATGATTAAGTTGAAGTTCTTGTTTTATATTCTTTTCATAGGTCTTTATTTCAAAATCGTATTTATCTTCTAAGGACTGTGACATGTTTAGAAAAATGCATGATATATAAATTATATTCATTCTTTCAGTTCATTGATCATTTATTAAATTCATAGTTGTGGTTAAATAGTGTGCTGAATTTTGAGGGAATAAAAAATAGAAGAGACATAATTCCTGACCTAAATGAATATTTAAATATCCTAAAAGGATTTAAATGGAGTATTTTTCAATTATACAGACAGTATTCAGAAGCCTCAATAGTATTATTAGTATCTTTTAAAGTACTTTATCATTACTCTCTAAATAATTTGACTAATTGGTTTTAACAGTATAAGTAATTAAATAACACATTAGTGTTGATACCAAACAAAATATTTCCAAACAAAATGACATAAATCTTTGTAACATGTAATTAAAGGATTTTTTCCATATTAAAAATTTGATATTCAGGAAATGACTGCTGCTGCTGCTAAGTCGCTTCAGTCGTGTCCGATTCTTAGCCACCCCATAGACGGCAGCCCACCAGGGTCCCCTGTCCCTGGGATTCTCCAGGCAAGAACACTGGAGTGGGTTGCCATTTCCTTCTCCAATGCAGGAAAGAGAAAAGTGAAAGAGAAGTCGCTCAGTCGTGTCCAACTCTTAGTGACCCCATGGATTGCAGCCCACCAGGCTCCTCCATCCATGGGACTTTCCAGGCAAGAGTACTGGAGTGGGGTGCCATTGCCTTCTCCCAGGAAATGACTAGAGTACATTAAAATAATAAATGTCCATGAGTTTTTAATAATAAAAGATTATTGACATAGAGAAATTGAGTCATCTAATAAATATTTGTCTCTCTGCTTAATAAAAGACATGCAATAAAATGCTAAGCAAAAAAGTAAATATTTACAGAGCACACATAGAATCAATTTCGAAACACATTTTCGTAATAAATCTCCCATATGGTAATACCCTTGAAATTAAAGTTTGAGAAAAGTAAATACATCACAGTTGAAAAAATAGCAGGGTTTTAAAGGCAAAAGAAAAAAAGGATATTACCTAACAACAGCAACTTTACAGTTCTTGCATCTCGCTCAGCATCTTCCTGAAGCTTTTTCTCCAATTCTTTTGATCTTTTGGCTGACTCCTTGCTCTCTGAACTAATTCCACTTCCCATCTTGTAGTGTTAGATGCTTGTCAGTTTATTTGCTCAAACTTTTTGGAATGTAGAGCACAGCTGGTGCTCTGGTTTGGACATAGGATGTAAGAGCAATGCTCTGCTGAAGTACCTAACAGCCCATTCCCTCATTTTCTAAGACTCTGCTTTGACTAAGGAGATGCTGTCACCTGACAAAGGGTAAAACCACACAGTCCTATGGTAGCTAAAGAGAAAATTCATTATGCTTTCAAATTAAGTGGTTACTTCTGGCACTCCTTCAAACCTGCTCATCTTCCTTAAAGAGTAGTACACAATAATGTAGAAAATTATGAAAATCTATGCACTAAAGATGATCTGAAATGGACAATTCAAATAGTGTTTATCACTAGTAGGCAATCTTTATTGCAAGATTTAAAGTTATAATTACTAATGAACAAACTTGTGTCTTAGGTATATGAGTCTTCAGATTCTTCATAATCACTATGATATCACTATCAGAATATTTATATTGAATCACCCAGATTTATAGTCTTGCTGTGCTTAGATTATGACTCAAAATGATTGAGACACTCTTAGTATCTGTCAGCTAACTAGAAAACATTTTCATTAAAAAAAAATACACATAGTTCTTAGATCTATACACATTGCTGTGTTGCCAAACATAGAATTCAACACACAGTGCTCTTAAATTATTTATGTTTGTCTCATAGGATCAATTTCTATAAATTGAGCTTTTACTGGTTGTGAGAAAGTCAATCCATCACCATTAATTGAGGGTCTGCTTGGTGTAGACACTGAAATGTGTTTGATTCAGGTAGTGCATTAAGTCTTTGGGGCCATTAAGGAACAGCTGTTGTGCTGGAAGGACTTTTATTGATTTGGTACTGAGGGAATAAAAAGCAATATTCTTTGCAACAGTAGGTCATTTGGTTTTTCCTGAAAGGTGAGAACAGTAAATATACCTAAATATGTTCCATGCCTTTCAACTACCCCAACAGTTGTCTTGTCCTTCTCAACGATCTACGAGCTTGGGGACAGAGATTCTGTTATACAATTTTTTTTTGTTTGTTTATATGAAGCATAAGACACTTGGATAGTCAAGTGATGTTTTCCTTTTAAGCAGAGTTGGCTACCTGTGGCAGGAGGCAAATATCTCAGTGCACATTTTTGGATTTGTGGATGTGCCTAACCAGGAAATATTAGAATACAGTCAGTCCATCAGCATGTTAGTGCTGTTCTTGTGGGATCATGGACAAACTCTGAACAGGTGTATTTTTGCATATTCATAGATCAAGGAAATAGGCTGCCAAATTCAATACATAGTCCTGCTTTGTTTACTTTTTCACATAAAATATTAGACTGTCAATATATAAGCATAGTCAAAACTTTCTGGATTTCATCTGCTCAAGCCATGTTATGATAGTATAAAAATGTGGAAAGGTAGGTATGCAAAGCATGTGATGTTGCTTTTAAAATGCAAAGGGCCTGCCCTAAAGGAACAAGATTTGCACCGGCTGGTTTATTTATATTTGCTCATGAACACTGAGTCTATCCACACTAACAGCAATGCAAAAGAACACAAACATTAAAATCTTTTCCTTTTTGTTTTCACATCAAAATTGAATATAGAGTACCTTGAAAATAAAAGACTCCTATGTGTTCCATAGCAATTATGAATAGATAAGGTACTTCCTATAACTGCATTCAAGTAAATATACTCCCTATTTTTTTGCTGGGGACATACCGTGGCTTTGAAAGGGTATACAATTTACTAAGACTTCAAAGTGGGCTGCTGATGAAAACTGACCAACTCTTCCAGGAGTATAATTGTATATTATCTGCACTGTATACAATTAGAAAATTCTGCTTTGCTGTGTGACTCAGAATGTTTTATCTTCAACTTTATGAGATTGTTACGTGAGTTTTTTCATTAGTCGCTAAAATAATCTTGACATTAAATTCAAGGTGTATCTATATTTAGGGGAGGGAAGCTGAGGAGAGCCAGAGAGAAGAGAAAGGCTTCTCATTCCTCTCCCTTGGGTGCCTGGAACTCAGCTTCACTAATGAGCTGTGGTTGTTAATACGGCTATTAATCCATGTTGCTTCACTTATCACTCACTATGCTTTTCTGGACCTAAGAAAATTATGGAAACAAAATAGTAAATTCTGTTAGAGTGAGTACAGTATTTTATTAGCTTAGGTATCCTCCATAGTATTTGACATAGTGCTAACTATTGGAAATATTCAAAAATATTTTTTTTTTAGTACATTGATAGAGACCTGGGACCTTTTTGTGTGTGCTCTGTTGAGGTGACAGCATGGTTGAATATTTCCAAGGTTCAGTGTCATGATGGATCTGTCTCAACACCCTTCAAATTTTAAAGTGACTCAAAAAAATCAACAAAAAGGCCAATTTTAGTCTGTGTGTGCGTCAGCCATGTCCGACTCTGTGCAACCCTATGGACTGCAGCCTGTCAGGCTCCTCTATCCGTGGGATTCTCCAGGCAAGAATACTGGAGTGGGTTGCCATGCCCTCCTAGAGGGGATCATCCCAACCCAGGGATCGAACCATCGAACCCACATCTCTTGTGTCTACCTGCATTGGCAGGCGGGTTCCTTACCACTAGTGCCACCTGGGAAGCCCAATTTTAGTCTGAAATAGTGTTCATATCTATGATTACAACTGTTAGCCCAGTAAGTACATCTTTTTTTTTTTTTTAATCAGCCTTAAAAATAACACCAGCATACTCCCTTTCTATTATTAAACCTTGCTCTGTAGTGAGGGAAAATTGATAAAAGATGACAACAGGAAAAGGTACCTAAATTTGTTGTTTTTGTTTAAGGAACTATGTGGCCATAAATTTCGTTCCTTTTTTAAAATAAGAAACATAAAGCAGTTCAGTTCAGTAGCTCAGTTGTGTCCGACTCTTTGTGACCCCATGAACCACAGCACGCCAGGGCTCCCTGTCCATCACCAACTCCTGGTGTTCACCCAAACTCATGTCCATTGAGTCATTGATGCCATACAACCATCTCATCCTCTGTTGTCCCCTTCTCCTCCTGCCCTCAATCTTTCCCAGCATCAGGGTCTTTTCAAATGAGTCAGCTCTTCCCATCAGGTGGCCAAAGTATCCTATCATATTAGAGTTTTATGTAATAACCAACTAAAAAAGGTAGTTTGCTGTACATATACATACACACACACAGATATACATACATTGCGTGCACAACCCACACACACACAGAAAGAGACATTGTATTGAAGAATCGTGGTCTTTTCAAATAATCATTGCAAAATAACTTCTAAGAACATTGTTGCCTTTTAAAAAAAAGTCACAATATCAACCTGATCAGGAATATCTTCTGTGGGAACAGGCTGTGCAATAAAGAAAACTGAGGAGGTAAAATACAGAGAATGAGTCCTCAGCTTTAAAAGTCACCGACAGATCACAAGCTTGAGAGATGTGGTGATTTTTCTTCTTGCTGTTTTTGGTCAGGTTCTCTGTTAAATCTCAGACTGGCATATTAGTCTTTAAACCGTTTGAATAATTCTATTTTACAAGTATGTTTTAAAATCTAGCTTGAGATATCCTGGGATTATTTCCCATTTGCTTTTAATATTGAGATTCCAACCTACATTTCTGGAGAGGTCTCTATTGCCAGTATTACTGAGTCTTATACCGTTGGGTCTTTCCAGGTGGTGCTAGAGATAAAGAACTTTCCTGTCAATGCAGGAGACATAAAAGATGGGTGTTTAATCCCTGGGTTGGGAGAATCCCCTGGAAGGAGAAATGGCAACCCACTCCAGTATTCTTGCCTGGAGAATCCCGTGGACAGAGGAGCCTGGTGGGCTACAGTGCATGGGGTCATAAAGAGTCAGATACAACTGAAGCAACTTAGCATGCAGCACACACAGAGTCATCAAGCTGGATATCCTCCGACACTGTGACCTGTGGCTGACTTCCATAAGTGGCTTCAGTGGCTCAGCTTCTTCTGGAAATGGTCAAAACAGGCTGCCATCTGTATTATTCTTTATTTTGTTTCCATATCTTATAGGAGGTGTTGACTTCAGGCTTTGGATCCCTGAGTGGTTTGAGTCCTAGCTCCCTTAGCAATGACCTTTATCTTTGTATATTCCCATGAAATTTGAGACAAACTATCCCTTCTTTACTAATGGTACTCGAATATGTACTTCTGGGAGCCCTGTGCATGGTATTGCCTTCTGAGAGTTCATGTCTTTGGGGACTCCTTGAGAGCAGTCTTTCCATCTTGAGGGAGTAGGGCAAAAGTTGCTGTTTCAAGTTAGAACATTCAGATGGTGCAATAAGTTTACAGTACCAGCATTAAGCAGCTCTTATGTCTTTAGAGGTAATGCAAAATATGCATTTTTATTCATTGAAGTTAATTTATATCTTTATTTTTCTATCTTTTACTTTTCTATGGATTAGGATATAATTATATATGATGATTATTGGAAACAAAAATATTACAAGCCTAAATGACAAAGGAGATAATTATTTCCTAAGGGGCCTCTTCCTGTCCCAAAGTCTGTCTTTAAAAAAACAAATGTATCTCAGGATTATTAAAGCACAGATTTTGTTGAAATTTCACAAAATTTTATGCTAGTGTCCCAACTTAGTTTTCACTCAGGCTTTTTTTCCTCGCTAGGAATATCTTGCTCTTCCATAGCTGACTTTTCCTCATATTCTCATCCTTTAAGAGTGAACCTCATCGTACATTCTCTGTTATGATTCACATCTACTACCTCCCGCTAGATGCTTCATTACTTTTGAAATTCCTGAGAGGTATCTGCAGCCAATCAGTTTGTCCATCCTCTTTAAGTAGGTGGGGATATTTTGCAGTGACCGTGCCCTCTGGTTCTTGTCTTCTGTTTGCAGGCTCTCAACTGAGAGTACATAGAAAAAAAACTTGTTTATTAAAAACAGTAGAGAATAATGAGTGATCAGTAGATATATAGTGTTTGAAGGGTCTTCGTTCCATCTTGGACATGGACGATTCTCCTTTTCCCAAATGATTGCAAATGTGAAATATTACCTCTAGATTTGCAGGAGTTCATTTATTCAGCAATTGATATATTTAACAACTGTTATGTGTGTACCAGGCATGAGTGATTCAGCAGTAAATCAAATTAGATACCTTTCTCACAGAGCTTAAATTCTAGTGTCGGAGGGAGTAGAGGGATTCACACAGACAATAAACACACTAAATATTTTGAGTATAGAGAATTATAGATGGTGACAAGTATTGAAAAAAAAGAGAGAGAAAGGACTTTGCTGGGTGGTATAGTGGATAGGGATCTACCTAGCAATACAGAGGACTTGCGTTCGATCCCTGGTTCAGGAGGATTCCACATGCTGCAAAGCAACTGAGCCTGTATGCCGCAACTTGTGAGCCTGTGCTTTACAACCAACAAGGAGCCACAGATACTGAGCCTGTGCTCCCTAGGGCCCATGCTCTGCAATAAGAAAAGCTCCCTCAACGAGACTCCTGCACATTACAGCTAAAAAGTAGCCCCTACTCTCCACAACTAGAGAAAAGCCCAAGCAACTAGAATCTGTTTAGTGACTCCTTCATTCTATATACTTGTCATGCTGTTGCAGACTTCTCCTTCATGAGGGCCTCTCAGTAATTGGAATCAGGCTCTGAGAAATTGCTCAGTTCTGGAAATAGGATAAGGGATCATGACATTATCCTTCTAAAGATTATCCTTGACTCTGTGTTGTTTAAATTCAGCAATACTCATAATGCCTGTTCATTTACTTTGGTTTTAAGGATGCTCTGATCTATTAACTATTTCCATAGGTCTATACATATCTGGCTCCCCCAGTTGCTACTCTGACCTTTACTCTCTTTATAATATTATAGCTGTGTTGGTTTTCATAATTAAATGCTGGCACCTGGTCTCTCTTATTTTGGGGTCTTATAATTCCCATTGCTTTGAGGAAGCCCAGGTCTATAATTGTATTTTCTGTCATCAACCCCTGCCTATAAAGAACTGTCTCAATAATGCTGAAATCATTCCCTCCACTAGTGCATTCCTTACTATTTCAATACATGGAAATTTGTTTGATCATTTCCTAAAGTCTGATTATTTTTCCCATAAAGGTTGCCAAATTCTCTGAGCCTTTTGTTGCCTTCCTCTACCATTTGCCATAGGACAGAACTTTATCCAGGCTTCCAAGAGCCATCCTATGAAACATATTGATACTGTCTCCTAGGGTATTGGCATCCTATATCATAGGAGAGGGCTTCTGTATGATACCTCTCCTTTATCCAACTTTATGTTCCACTTTCCTTTGATCTAGCACCTTTAAAATCTAAATATATTTGTGTGTGTACACACACACACTTATAGCTCCTGCAAGCACATGTTGGTTAGCTTCTGGAGCTCTTTTATTATGTGGCCTCTTTCTTCTGCTCACAGGTCCAGAACTTTCTTGGTCAGGTTATGTCATAAGTAGATTATAGTTATTAACTGTGTTTCCTGAAGCAATAGGTATAGATTTGTATTAGACTGAAAGCTATCTTACAAGACAAAGGACTCTGCATTGTCTTCATGAAAGAGGGGGTGCTACTTTTTAAAAAGGAAGGATGTAACACTTTTGCCAGCCCAGAGGATCCAAGTAGAATCTAAGGATTCATGCTTTTTTGATGCATCAACCCAGGCATTACTATTTTAATTCTCTAGGTCCCATTTCTTTCCATGAAGACCCTGACTTTGGTGTAACAGTCTTGCCATGGTTGAATATTCAATCTTCTGTTGAACTCTTCTACCTTATAATTAAGTCCTCTGCCTGATCATCACTTTTCCCATCTTCATCTATATAGGCTATCCACTGACTTTCGTGCTTTGCATTAAATTTGTAATTAATCACCCTTGGCCTTCCATTGTCTTTTCTTCAGTGAATTGATAGCTCCCAGCAACAGCCATATTGCTGCAGTCCTTATAATTTTTTCTTGCTTTAACTGAAATTTTTCTTACATGTATGTTATTTTTCACTGATATCCAATTTCAGATTACTACCAGTGAAAATTTTAAAAACTTACCTGCTTTTGCAAGCCGGATACAATGGGTCATAAAACTAACAGCAATAATTGGGCCCTAATTGCTTAGCTGGCTGAAGGTTGAAGGCTGGAGATCGGTAATCTAGTTCCAATATCCCATTTAGAGTCTGCTTCTTGGGACCACTCTTGATATCAACTCTCTCAGATTAAGTTTCCTGGAAACGGAATCTGAGGCAGATCTGCTTAAAAAGGAGTGAGGAACACCTTTGGCAGATAAATCTAGATGGAAGGAGGGAGGCAGAACTTGGCCATAGGAAAGGGTGAACCACAATGCTGTTGTAATACAGGTCACAGATGATCCTTTGGAGGTCTATAACTGGAATGATTCTTCAAAGTTGTTCTTGAGAAGAGAGATTAGCTTTTATACTCCCAATTGCCTGGTCATTGCATGAGGGCTGCCTTCAGGTGGGAGTTACAACCTTGAACAAGGCAGGTCCTTTTGGTCAAGGACCCTGCCCTGCAGAGGGACTCATCTGCCAACACTGCCAGGAGCTCAAAGAATGAGTGAATCAGGCATGAAAGGAGCTCTTAGTGGTACAGCAGAATGTTCACTTCAGTAACATTTGGGCAAAGACATCAAATAAATGAGGAAAGAAAAACACTCACATCTAGAGAAAGATAAATCTGAGCAAAGGGAATAGTAATTGTGAAGGCTTTGAGGCAGGCACTTGCCTAGTGTGATTGAAGAATCACAGGGAACCAGGGTGGCTGGAGTAGAGTAAGTACAGGAAAAGGAGTAGAAGAGGGCAGAATGGGTGAGTGTGGGGGTGTTCCTTCAGATGAATGAGGGACTCCTAAATCAGCTCAGGACTCAGCCCTGTGAGAGACTGGAAAACAATACAGGGATTTAAGCAGTGGAATAAATTAATGGAACCAACATGTTAACACAAGAATTCTGGATAACATTTTCAAGTAATTAGGAAAATTTTGCAATAATCCAGGTAAAAGGCAACATGATTTAGGCTGGATTATTGCCATGGTAACACGTGGACAGATTTTTGGATACATCTTACAGTTAGAACTGGCAGGGATTGAGATGTAGTATTTAAGAGAAAGGAAGAAATTGAGTAGTTGTAGGAATAGAGTTTCTACATGTTGAGATGAGAAATACTGTGGAATAAGGAGAGTTAGGGGAGAAAGATCAGGAGCTCAATTGACTATCATATACTTGAAAAATTATTAGCCAAATCAAGTGTTCAAGCAGGCTACCAATACGAGTTTCAACGTCAGAATTCTGGCTAGGATGTTGTTTCTTTCTTTTTTTAAATTGATGTATCCGGTTCAGTCCAGTTCAATTGCTCAGCTGTGTCTGACTCTTTGTGACCCTATGAATTGCAGCACACCAAGCCTCCCTGTCCATCACCAACACCCAGAGTTTACCCAAACTCATGTCCATCGAGTTGGTGATGCCATCCAGCCATCTCATCCTCTGTTGTCCCCTTCTCCTCCTGCCCCTAAGCCTTCCCAGCATCAGGGTCTTTTCCAATGAGCCAACTCTTCGCATGGGGTGGCCAAAGTATTGGGGTTTCAGCGTCAACATCCATCCTTCCAGTGAACACCCAGGACTGATCTCCTTTAGGATGGACTGGTGGGAACTCCTTGCAGTCCAAGGACTCTCAAGAGTCTTCTCCAACACCACAGTTCAAAAGCATCAATTCTTCAGTGCTCAGCTTTCTTCACAGTCCAGCTCTCACATCCATACATGACTACTGGAAAAACCATAGCCTTGACTAGATGGACCTTTGATGGCAAAGTAATGTCTCTGCTCTTTAATAAGCTATCTGGGTTGGTCATAACTTTCCTTCCAAGGAGTAAGCGTCTTTTAATTTCATGGCTGCAGTCACCATCTGCAGTGATTTTGGAGCCTCCCAAAATAAAGTCTGTCACTGTTTCCACTGTTTCCCATTCTATTTCCCATGAAGTGTTGGGACCAGATGCCATGACCTTAGTTTTCTGAACGTTGAGCTTTAAGCCAACTTTTTCACTCTCCTCTCTCACTTTCATCAAGAGGCTTTTTAGTTCTTCTTCACTTTCTGCCATAAGGGTGGTGTCATCTGCATATCTGAGGTTATTGATATTTCTCCCGGCAATCCTGATTCCAGCTTGTGTTTCTTCCAGCCCAGCGTTTCTCATGATGTACTCTGCATAGAAGTTAAATAAGCAGGGTGACAATATACAGCCTTGACATACTCATTTTTCTATTTGGAACCAGTCTGTTGTTTCATGTCCAGTTCTAACTGTTGCTTCCTGACCTGCATACAGGTTTCTCAAGAGGCAAGTCAGGTGCTCCGGTATTCCCATCTCTTTCAGAATTTTCCACAGTTTATTATGATCCACACAGTCAAAGGCTTTGGCATAGTCAATAAAGCAGAAATAGATGTTTTTCTGGAACTCTCTTGCTTTTTCGATGATCCAGTGGATATTGGCAATTTGATCTCTGGTTCCTCTGCCTTTTCTAAAACCAGCTTGAACATCTGGAATTTCACAGTTCATGTATTGCTGAAGCCTGGCTTGGAGAATTTTGAGCATTACTTTACTAGCATGTGAGAAGAGTGCAATTGTGTGGTAGTTTGAGCATTCTTTGGCATTGCCTTTCTTTGGGATCGGAGTGAAAACTGACCTTTTCCAGTCCTGTGGCCACTGCTGAGTTTTCCAAATTTGCTGGCATATTGATGTATAGTTAATATATAATGTATTAGTTTCAAAGTGATTCAGTTATACATACATAGATACTCTTGTCCAGATTCTTTCCCATTATAGGTTATTACAATATATTGAGTTTAGTTTCCTGTGCTATACAATAGGTCCTTGCTGTTTTCTTATTTTACATATAACAGTGTGTATATGTTAGTCCCAAACTCCTAATTTATCTCCTTCCCTGCCCTTCCACTGCTATCCCCTTTGTTAACCATAAGTTTGTTTTCTATCTGTGAGTGTTTTTCTGTTTTGTAAATAAGTTCATTTTTATCTTTTTTTTTTCAGATTCCACATATCACATGAGGGCTAGAATATAATTTGAGAGTCATCAGCAGATAATGACATTTAAAGTGATAAAAGTAGATGAAATAATGAAGGGAATATGGAAAGAGAGAAAAGACGTTCAGGGACTGTCTAAGGTCGTTTAAAGAAATCTGAGAAGTTGCTGCTAACATGGAAGGAGGAGAATCTGGAGAATACATTGTCTTCCTAGAAGCCAAGAAAAGGAAAGGTCTTAAGAGAATGGGATGATTCACTGTATCACATGCTACTGACTGGTCAAGTAAAAAAAATGTACTGAAAATTAATCACTGAATCCAGTCAAACCTACATCTAACATTTCCATGGCCAGAGTATCATTCAGAGCATACATGCTACACATCTAAATATCTATGTTATAAATCAAGCTTACATACTTAATAGAAAAATTCTTCCCTCTTACAAAAAAAAAATGTAACTTGAAGGTGATACAAAAAGACATGTCCAAATTTAGCACAATTTGCTATCTTTTCAATATGGAATTGTGAAAGTGTAAGAATCCTAGCCCCTTCTCTTCCCACTATCCACTCAGTGCTCTGCTGTGTGAGAACTCTTAAACAGGCAAGCCCTGGGCAAGCTCTGTTAACACCTGACAAACAGCTGACTTTTGGCAATCTCTCTGACCTGGGGATATGTAAATTCAGTGGTGTGATCTACTCTTGAGTCATCAGACTCACAGAAGAGGCCTGTGCAGATCTGTAAGTGGGTTTAAGTGATCCTAAAAGGAAGTTACACAGTTCTGGTTCCCTGGAGTGTGGGCTGGATGAAGAGCATAGACTCCAGGTGGGCATTTCCCCTTGGCCTCTTCAACTCCTTGCTCCACTGGGGAGAAGCTCAGCATATGAAGGGCCAAGGCAAGAATTTCCAAGTCATGGGGTCCAGGGAGGAGTCCCCTGTTGGCTGAATCTGGAGGCGGTACAAGGTTAAGAAATACTGATCTTGATAATATTGATTTCAAGTCAGTGTTAAGAGTCGGGGGCGGGGCGGGGGGGGATGTGGGGTTGGGAAGAGAAATTAGAAACTGCACTGGACATTACTTTTTTCCCCCCCTAAAAGCAACTTTTATTTGGTGTGAAAGTGAAGTCACTTAGTCATGTCCAACTCTTTGCGACCCTGTGGCCTGTAACCCATCAGGCTCCTCCGACCATGGGATTTTCCAGGCAAGAATGCTGGAGTGGGTTGCCATTTCCTTCTCCATTTATTTGGTATAATATCACACAATTAATAGCTTGTATTGGTGTAGTTCAACTATAAATATAAGACTTGGATTCATATTCTACTGAATTTTTTAAACTCTTTTCACCAGAAGCACAATTTCTGCTCTGATGTCCTCCTGCTGCTCAAAAATATATACTAAACTATACTGTTTAATATATATTTAACAATGAGTAAAAGGGTTGCCTTCAACATTTTGTTTAATATAGATAAGCAGTGTTTTTGGGAAATCCTTTAATGCCATATAATCTGTTTGGTGCCTTTTTATAAAGGAGAGGAGAGGACTAGCATCGTAATTGGTAGGGGAAGTTGATCAAAAGAGGATGCTTTTGTAGGAACTGATGAGAAAGACACAGTGGAGAACGGTGGTAAAATTTGATAGTGCATAATAGAGAAGGGACAGTACTGTTGAAATGATGTCCTTGAGTAGGTAGAGAGAAATGGGATGTAGTGCATAAGTGGATGGTTGCTTTCTATTAAACAGAAAATTCATTCACAGGAACAAGAGAGAAGGAAAAGCAAGTAAATACAGAAGCAGATCGAGGTTAGGCGTGATGGTGAAAGAGTTTAAATGTGTCTTCTGGTTGCTTCTATTTCTCAGAGAAATAGCAATCAAGGGTGGAACATATGTTGGAGATACAAGAAAAAAAGAATAAAATAGTGAGCTACTTAACAGCTCTTATTTAAATAACCCCTTATCAGTCATGCAATGCTGCCCTCTACCTCTATTAAGGGTGTCTCAATAGCCATTCATGTGCTCTGAATCAGCAGAAAGCTTTAGGAGTTGTCCTTAAATTCTTTGCAAATTTGGAGATTGCTAACCACTCGTTCCTCCGAAGCCTCTCTCACTGTGGCTTTCACGCTGTGACTATTATCCTTTTCTGACTTCACACCTTGTCTTCACTAAATTCTTTCTCTGTTACTCTCTTCTTAAGCCAGATTGTTTCATGTTTCTGTCTTTTAAATTCCCTGCTCCTACACCAGGCAATCTCGTTTTCTTTTTAGGGTTCAGTGATCAGGAGATGAAGCCCCAAATGTTTACATCCACCTGAACCACCCCATCCTCTTCAGTATGTGGCGAGTCCTGTTGTTGTTCAGTCACTAAGTTGTGTCAAACTCTTTGCAACCCCATGGACTATAGCCCCACCAGGCTCCTCTGTCGTGGGACTTCCCAGGCAAGAATACTGGAGTGGGTTGCCATTTCCTTCTCCACGGATCCAACCCGCCTGTCCTACACTGGCAGGTGGATTCTTTACCACTGAGCCACCAGGGAAGCCTGTGGCAAGTCCTACAGCACTTCAAAGTGAAAGTGTTTGAACTCAAGATAGCTCCTGATGAACCCTCAACTATCTGTGAGCAACAGCATAATTGTATTTATCCCTCACTTAAAATCTGAGCCTTTTCTGATTCTTCCTTACTCCCTGTATTTATATATTTGATAGCATGCAAAAGTGTTTTCAAATCCTTTCCTACCTTTTGGCTTCCTTTGCCAACTCCCTTATCCAAGCACATAGTTCCCTCTTTCTTCCTGCTTATTAGGGCAATCTCTTAAAGAATCTCACTTCCTCTTTTCTTTAATTGCATGTTTATTTAATCTAGCATCATGGGGCTGAAGATTTATCTTCCTAAGGAGCAAATGGCAATATCTCTTGTAAGATCCATTGTTTAAGACAAACTTTTAAGCCTACATTAGTTGATCTCAATCCTCTTTTCTCCTAAGTTTTACATTTCTCTCCTATATTTATTCTTAATCCTAATCAAAATGATTTAGTATTTCCCACACATTTTGTGAGACTTCATATCTTTCATCTTTAACCTTGGACTATTCTTGTTGCCACAGTGTCCTTTTCAACTTAAAAAATTTGTTAATGCCCAATTCAAATGTCACTATATTGAGTACTTTCAACTCCATCCTAACTTGAAAATAATATACTCTGAAAAATAGAAAATTTTACTAGGGCCACATTTAAAATACTAATTGAACTTGCTGCAATTAATTTAAATTATATATCCAGCTTACTACCCATATTAACTGACACTCTATAGGCTTTGGAAAAAAAGCTGGAAGAATACTGTATGTTTTTGGTAGTTTAGTCAGAACTCTTCTGTAGTGAATGGAAATGCTCTGTATCTGCACAGCCCTATTTAGCATCTCCTAGCTGCATATGGCCAGTGAGCACTTGAAATGTGGCTAGTATTAATACAACTGAGGAGCTACATTTTAAATTTTAATCATTTTATCTAAATTACCACAAGTGGCTTTTTGGTATTACACATTTGATCTACTTATGGACACTAAGATTTCCTGGGTCACCTCCTTCTTCAAAATCCGTTCATCTCAAACCTCACCAACCCATTCGTAAATGCTGCTTCAAGATTCAGTCCTCACTGAGCCATTGCAGAACTTCACTGTGTGCATCACCTTTGGCCCCCTTTCCATGACTCACGCAACATGAATCTTAAACTGGCTGTTTCCTCCTTCCCCTGCACCACCCAAAGCACGTGAAAGCAGAAAACAGACACAGAGTCGTTACGTTCCCAACATTAACCCCTGTTCCTTTATTGTCACTCTTGTTTGTTGTCATTTGTGGTTCCTACATACATGTGGGTTAGAGGGACATGACTGACTGCTTGAGGGGAACAGGAAGAGAAACGAATCCGTTTCAGTGACTGTGCATTCTTCTCACCTTTCACTGTGTTAGCTAAAGAGTAATTTCACATCGTCCCTGAATTATCCTTTCCCTGCCAAGTTGTTAAATGATTCCTCTGCCTATTCAACTCTACTTAAATTTCTAGCAAGGTTATGAACTGGAAAATGATACTCTTGAAGAATATAAAATATAGTTAGGGTAATACTACAAATATACAAAAAAAGCACTATGGTAGACAAGGTTTATGGTTAATGTCAAAAGAATTGTGCGCACACACACACACATGATTTAAGGAGCTCAGAGGAGAGAACTATGGCTTTTACATGTTTTTATATATAAGAAATGTGATATGAAAAAGTTATGATTTTAGCTGTACGTTCAATTATAGATAAGATTTTAAACAAAAGAAAAGGCATTCAGAACACAGTATAGAATAATGAAAGAACATGAAATTTGTAGGAAGTCATGCCATTCACTTGGTAGTTGAGTCATCTTGTACAAACTTCTTAATATTTAAGGACTGAGAGATTTACAATTTTCTTTTTTTCAGTTTTAATATTTTTAATTGAAATATAGTTGATTTACAGTGTATTAATTTCTTCTGTAAAAGATTCAGTTATATATATATATATATACATTCTTTTCTTTAATATTCTTTCTATTATGGTTTATCATAGGATACTGAATAGAGTTCCCTGTGCTATACAGTAGGACCTTGTTAATTCATTTCATATATGAAAGCTTAAATCTGCCAACCCCAACCTCTCACTCATATCCCTCTTCCAACTCCCTCCCCCTTGGAAACCACCAGTCTGTTCTCTGTGTTCGTGAGACTGTTTCATAGGTAGGTTCATGTGTGTCATATTGTAGATTCCACATATAAGTGACATCATATGGTGTTTGTCTTTCTCTTTCTGACATAACTTAGTATGATAATCTCTAATTGCATTTACATTGCTGTAAATGGCATTATTTCATTCTTTTTTTATGACTGAGTAGTATTCCACTGGACTCCCCTGGTAGCTCAGCTGGTAAAGAATCCACCTGCAATGTAGGATACCCTGGTTCAATTCCTGGGTCAGGAAGATACCATGGAGAAGGGATATGATATCCACTCCAGTATGCTTGGGCTTCCCTAGTGGCTCAGACAGTAAAGAATCTGCCTGCAATGTGGGAGACCTGGGTTCTATACCTGGGTTGAGAAGAGGGCATGGCAACCCACTCCAGTATTATTGCCTGGAGAATTCCATGGACAGAGGAGCCTGGCAGGCTACAGTCCATGGGATCACAAAGAGTTGGACATGACTGAGCAACTTTCACTAGTATTCCATTGTACATATGTACCACTTCTTTATCCATTCATTCGTTGCTGGACATTTAAATTGTTTTCATGTTTTGGCTATTGTGAATAGTGCTGCTGTGAACATAGGGTTGCAGGTGCATTCATCTTTTTGAATTGTAGTTTTGTCTGGATATATGCCCTGGAATGGGATTGCTGGATCATATGGTAATTTGTCTTTTAGTTTTATGAGGAACGTCCCACAGTTTTATGAGGAACACTGTCTCCCACAGTGGTTGCATCAACTTACCTTCCCACCAACGATTGTAGGAAGGTTCCCCTTTCTCCACACCCTCTCTAGCATTTGCTATTTGTAGATTCTTTGATGATGGCCATTCTGACTGGTGTGAGGTGGTACCTCGTGGAGATTTTTATTTGCCTTTCTCTAATTATAGCAATGTTGAGCATTTTTCATATGCCTATTGGCCATCTATATTTCTTCTTTGGAGATATGTCTGTTTAGATCTTTGGCCTATTTTTCATTTGGGTTGTTTCTTTTTTTTATTTGTTTTCAATTTGTTTTTGTTTTTTTTTGAAGTTTAGAAATACTACCTGTAAAACTCCTAGCATCGTTCCTGGAGGATCACAGAAATTCAATACAAACTAGCTTTATGCCTTTTCCAGATGAAGGAAACTGCATATCCTGAGAGCCAAAAGCAGGAATCGCTGTAGACATAGAAAAGTTTAAGATACAGTGTGGGGAGTTAACACCAACAGATCAGTTTGGTTCAAGGATTGTGTGTATTTAGGAACAATGGGAGATATATTTAGAAAAATAGATTGAAACAAGATTGTGAAGGGCATTGTATTTCAAGGTAGAGAGCTTACCATATAGATAGGAAGGGGCCAATAAATATTTTTGAGTAAGGAAGTAGCCAAGTAGAGGTGACATCTTAAGAATAGAAACCCACTAGGATGATGTCAGCTGGCTTGGAAGAAAAGGAAATAGAAATAAGTTATCAAATCAGTCTATTATAATACTTAAAATATTAGAAAATAAGGATGAGAATTAGGGTATTAAATGTAGAAAAGTGATTTTAAAATAATGTACAAACATAAGAACTAGGACCTAGAAAAAAGTAATAGGTGCTTGATGAAAAGAGTCAGGCTCAAAGTCCTGCCTTCACTCTTTTTGTGAATTTAGTCATATACCCAATTTCCCCGAGCCTCAGTTAGTCCATCTGTAAAATAAGAATAATGATACCACTGATTTTGCTGTGCAGTTTTAGTGTGATGGGAGACTAAAGCATTTTAAATTGTGAATTGAGATTATGATAGAATGTATAAACAAGCTTTGACATAGAAAATAAGAACAACATATTTACAAAAAAGGACAACATATTTTCAGTAGAAAATAAGACTAACATTTTATTTGTCTAATTTGCTACAAAATCAAGTTTCCTTTAGACAACATATAATGGCATTTGAAAATTCATGATTAGTACTCAAGAGAGAGACTTATTTTATTTTGAAAATGGAGGGCATTTTAGAAGTATGGAAAAGAAATCTAGGCCTGGGATGACACCATAATGTGAGGTTTTTGAACATACATTTCTCCATCCCTGAGTTCAGATCATGATGACATCTTATTTAGACTGTGGTAATAGGCTTCTCCAGTGGCTCACTGGTAAAGAATCTGCCTGCCAATGCAGGAGACATGGGTTCAATCCCTGGGTCAGGAAGATTCTCTGAGGAAGGAAATGACTACCCACTCTTACATTTTTGCCTGGGAAATCCCATGGAAAGAGGAGCCTGGTGGGCTAAAAGTCCATGGGGTCATAAAAGACTTGGATGTGACTTAGTGATTGAGTATGAGCATGAATAGTTTTCCTAGTCTGCACTCTTGCCTCTCCTAGTTTCCACAATATGGTTAAATATATTCTCCTAAACTCACTTTGAAAATCTCCCCTGATATGGGGGACTTGACGTTTTTACTCTCTGCTGTGCGGGTCCATTGTAATCAGTTAGTCTCAGCTCTTACCACATTGCCATAAGTGCTTTGTTGTTCAAGGTAAAGTCTCCCAGGACTTTTCAGCCTTTCTCACAACAAGCTCTTTGCTTTTTCTCTGTGCACTAAAGATTTCTCTAAGTGAAATGTTATCATGAATCCCATATATGTCCAGGATATCAAAGTTGTACTCATTTTAAAATGGGAAATACAGTCTGTGTAAATTAGAAAATTTCTTTAAAGTAAGTGTAGATCTAGTTGTTAGGGTATTGGACTTATATTGCTATGTGTTGACTCAAGCAATTTGGGTCAGATGAAAAATAAGTGAGAATCAGGCTGTCCTTCCTCTTTCTTAGCTTTAAGAATAATGCAAATCCAAACATTTCCCATTAAGGGCAGTAATGGATAATTGACAGAGTATAGAAAAAGCTTTTTCAACTCACCATAGTATTAGCCTAGAATGGGCAGCTGACATTACTAAATAATCATTAACTTATTTTTATTTGATCTGAGGCCAATCCTTTTAAAGAGAGTTGCCTTAGTTTGAAGTGAGTGAAAACATTATTTGCACCATCCTACCTCCCCTCTGAGCTTCCTCTCTTCTTCTGTCTTTTGGTACATTCTTCCTTTAAAGCTCAGAGGCTGCCCAGCACTTCCTATTTTTCAAATGTCACATTTCCTTCAAAGCCACCCACTAAACAAAATGTCGTAATTCAGGCCTATTCTACCCTCTGAAGAGCAAGTTGTCAAAGCTATCTTGGTGAACAGTGCAGGGAAACAAAGAGTTGAGCAACTCAATGACCTTAGATCTTCTCATCTAAAAACGAAGGCATTAAAGTCTGTTGTCATAAGTGAATGAACTAACAACATGTGAGAAAACATTACAACAGTGCTTTGCATACGACAGTTAAAAAATTATATTTTTCTTGGTCCTGAGCCAAAAAGAGGTGTTGTGATAGCATTCACCTAAGTAACCAGTAATAATTATGTCTGTAGCATAATTTTTGATCCTGTGGGTAGCCTAATGGTCATGTTTATTAGGATTGTCAACAGATACTCCTGGGGATTCTCTGTGGGTGCCACCTACACCCTTCTCCAGGACTGATCCCCACTTACTAGAACGTTGCCGCCTGATAACAGTGCTCTCAGTTCTCCAAAAATTTCCCTCAGCTGAAAATAACTACCTCAGGTAAGAAAGGCAATGCCAAACAATGTTCAAGCTACCACACAACTGCATTCATTTCACACACTAGCAAAGTAATGCTTGAAATTCTCCAAGCTAGGCTTCAACAGCATATGAACCAAGAACTTCCAGATGTTCAAACTGGATTTAGAAAAGGCAGAGGAACCAGATATCAAATTGCAAAACATCCATTGGATCATAGAAAAAGCAACAGAATTCCAGAAAAACATCTACTTCTGCTATATTGACTACACTAAAGCCTTTGACTGTGTGGCTCACAACAAACTGTGGAAGATACTTCAAGAGATGGGAATACCACACCACATTACCTGCCTCCTGCAAAACCTATATGCAGGTCAAGAAGCAACAGTTAGAACTGGACTTGGAACAATGGACTGGTTCCAAATTGGGAAAGAAGTACATCAAGGCTGTATATTGTCACCCACCTTATTTAACTTATATGCAGAATACATCATGAGAAATGCTCAGCTAGATGAAGCACAAGCTGGAATTAGTATTGCAGGAAGAAACATCAATATGCAGGTGACACCACCCTGATGGCAGAAAGTGAAGAGGAACTAAAGAGCCTCTTGATGAAAGTGAAAGAGGAGAGTGAAAAAGCTGGCTTAAAACTTACCATTCAAAAAACTAAGATCATGGTATCTGGTCTCATCACTTCATGACAAATAGATGGGGAAACAATGCAAACAGCGACAGGCTTTATTTTCTTGGGCTCTAAAAATCACTGCAGATGGTGACTGCAGCCATGAAATTAAAAAACGCTTGCTCCTTGGAAGTAAAGTTATGACAAACCTAGACAGCATATTAAAAAGCAGAGGCATCACTTTGCTGACAAAGGTCCATATAGTCAAAGCTATGGCTTTTCCAGTAGTCGTGTATGGATACGAGAGTAGGACCATAAAGAAGGCTGAGCACTGAAGAACTGATTCTTTGAACTGCAGTATTGGAGAAGACTCTTGAGAGCCTCTTGGACTGCTAGGAGATCAAACCAGTTAATCTTAAAGGAAATTAGTCCTGAATATTCATTGGAAGGACTGATGCTGAAGAAGCTGAAGCTCCAATATTTTGGCCACCTGATGCAAAGAGCTGACTCATTGGAAAAGACCCTGATGAGCAGGAGGAGCAGGGGTTGACAGAGGACGAAATGGTTGGATGTCATCACCGACTCAATGGACATGAGTTTGAGCAAACTCCTAGAGATGGTGATGGACAGGGAAGCCTGGGGTGCTTCAGTCCATGAGGTCACAAAGAGTTGGACACAACTGAGCGACTGAATAACAACAACAACAGGTAAGTTCACAAGCCTCCAAGAGAACTGATCTGAATTCAGTGACTGATGCCTCAAATCAGCACAAATCCAAAGGACCTTCCTCTTTCCAGGGATCCCTATGGGGTTATCTGAGACTTTATTATTACTTCACTGCAGTCCAACTTCTCTCTCTGCCTAATTCTGCTATTTTCACTTCCCTTACCAATGGACTGGAATGGGTGAATTTAACTCAGATGACCATTATATCTACTACTGTGGGCAAGAATCCACTAGAAGAAATGGAGTAGCCATCATGGTCAACAAAAGAGTCCGAAATGCAGTACTTGGATGCAATCTCAAAAACGATAGAATGATCTCTGTTCGTTTCCAAGGCAAACCATTCAATATCATGGTAATCCAAGTCTATGCTCCGACCAGTAATGCTGAAGAAGCTGAAGTTGAACGGTTCTATGAAGACCTACAAGACCTTCTAGAACTAACACCCAAAAAAGATGTCCTTTTCATTATAGGGGACTGGAATGCAAAAGTAGGAAGTCAAGAAACACCTGGTATAACAGGCAAGTTTGGCCTTGGAGTACAGAATGAAGCAGGGCAAAGGCTAATAGAGTTTTGCCATGAGAACGCACTGGTAATAGCAAACACCCTATTCCAACAACACAAGAGAAGACTCTACACGTGGACATCACCAGATGGTCAACACCGAAATCAGATTGATTATATTCTTTGCAGCCAAATATGGAGAAGCTCTATACAGTCAGGAAAAACAAGACCAGGAGCAGACTGTGGCTCAGATCATGAACTGCTTATTGCCAAATTCAGACTTAAATTGAAGAAAGTACGGAAAACCACTAGTCCATTCAGGTATGACCTAGATCAAATCCCTTATGAGTATACAGTGGAAGTGACAAACAGATTTAAGGGACTAGACCTGATAGACAGAGTGCCTGATGAACTATGGACAGAGGTTCATGACATTGTACAGGAGACAGGGATCAAGAAAATCCCCATGGAAAAGAAATGCAAAAAAGCAAAATGGCTGTCTGAGGAGGCCTTACAGATAGCTGGGAAGAGAAGAGAAGTGAAAAGCAAAGGAAAAAAGGAAAGATATTCCCATCTGAATGCAGAGTTCCAAAGAATAGCAAGGAGAGATAAGAAAGCCTTCTTCAGCGATCAGTGCAAAGAAACAGAGGAAAACAACAGATTGGGAAAGACTAGAGATCTCTTCAAGAAAATTAGAGATACCAAAGGAACATTTCATGCAAAGATAGGCTCGATAAAGGACAGAAATAGTATGGACCTAACAGAAGCAGAAGATATTAAGAAGAGGTGGCAAGAATACACAGAAGAACTGTACAAAAAAGATCTTCACGACCCAGATAATCACGATGGTGTGATCACTCACCTAGAGCCAGACATCCTGGAATCTGAAGTCAAGTGGGCCTTAGAAAGCATCACTACGAACAAAGCTAGTGGAGGTGATGGAATTCCAGTTGAGCTATTTCAAATCCTCAAAGGTGATGCTGTGAAAGTGCTGCACTTGATATGCCAGCAAATCTGGAAAACTCAGCAGTGGCCACAGGACTAGAAAAAGTCAGTTTTCATTCCAATCCCAAAGAAAGGCAATGCCAAAGAATGCTCAAACTACCACACAATTGCACTCATCTCACATGCTAGTAAAGTAATGCTCAAAATTCTCCAAGCCAGGCTTCAGCAACACGTGAACCGTGAACTTCCAGATGGTCAAGCTGGTTTTAGAAAAGGCAGAGGAACCAGAGATCAAATTGCCAACATCCGCTGGATCATCGAAAAAGCAAGAGAGTTCCAGAAAAACATCTATTTCTGCTTTATTGACTATGCCAAAGCCTTTGACTGTGTGAATCACAATAAACTGTGGAAAATTCTGAAAGAGATGGGAATACCAGACCATCTGACCTGTCTCTTGAGAAACCTGTATGCAGGTCAGGAAGCAACAGTTAGAACTGGACATGGAACAACAGACTGGTTCCAAATAGGAAAAGGAGTACGTCAAGGCTGTATATTGTCACCCTGCTTGTTTAACTTCTATGCAGAGCACATCATGAGAAACGCTGGGCTGGAAGAAACACAAGCTGAACTCAAGATTGCCGGCAGAAATATCAATAACCTCAGATATGCGGATAACACCACCCTTATGGCAGAAAGTGAAAAAGAACTAAAGAGCCTCTTGATGAAGGTGAAAGAGGAGAATGAATGTTTTCCTCAGCTCTGTATAGTCTACTAAGTCATCAAAGACACTCCTCATTTCTGTTACAGTATTTTTGTCCTCTGGCACTTCTTTTTGGTTCTTAGAATATATATATCTCTGTATGTGTTGCTGCTGCTGCTGCTAAGTCGCTTCAGTCGTGTCTGACTCTATGCGACCCCATAGACACCAGCCCACCAGGCTCCACCATCCCTGGGATTCTCCAGGCAAGAGTACTGGAGTGGGTTGCCATTGCCTTACCCATCTGTTTTTGCATGCTTTCTACTTTATTACCTCAGGATCTTAATCATGTCTGCTTTCAGCTCCCAGTATGATAACATTCTTGTTATACTTGAGTCTGGTTTCTGATGCTTGCTCTCTCTCTTCAAATTGGGCTTGTTGCCTCTAAGTATGCCTTGTAATTTTACCAAGTAAAAGGAGCTGCTGTAATGGGCTTTTACTAATGTGATGATAAGGTGTGGTGTGGGAAGAGAAGCATTCTACATTCTTGAAGTTAGGTCCCAGTTTAGTGAGTCTGTGCTTCTGGACTGAACTTCACAAGTGCTTCTCAGTCGTCCCTCCTCCACCAGGTTGGAACAGGATGTCTCTAGCGGGCTGGAGTTGGGTGTTTCTCTTCTCCCACTTTAGTTAGGCTCTGATATATTCCCAGCAGATTAGGCTGTGGTTAAATGGTTTCTGGTAAGGACTTTCCTGGCGGCCCTCTGGTTAAGTTTCTGGACTTCCACTGCAGGGGCAAGGGCTCCATCATTGGTCAGGGGAACCCCACAAGTCATATAGCATAGCAAAAAAAAGGGGGGGTTCTGCTGAGGGAAGACTCTGTTGTTAAGAAGAATAGAGTACTCTGGCATGTTTCAAAATGGTTCCTTTTCCCTTCCCGCTGCCGGAAGCATGAGCAAATATTTTGCTGATCTTCACTGTGAGAGCCTGCTTGAACTCCAGGAGATAAAAGTTGTTAAACTATGGGAGCCCACCTCTGATCAAGTCCCTTTGGAATTTTAAACACTCAGACTTGTCCACATTGAGCCTCTGGCAATTTGTCAATTACAGTTCAGGATTTCTACCCTGGCTCTGGTTCCCACAGAGGTTTTTGCTCTGGTAAGTTGTGAGTCTCTGTATTTGTCTTTATGTCTCTACGATTTGGGGATGAGATAGCCATTTTCTCTGTGACCTTCCTTCTCTTAGGATTCTAAAAAGAGTTGTTGATTTTACAGTTTGTTCAGCTTTTTACTTGTTAGAATTCAGTGGTCACTTCCAAGCTCCCTACATTCAAACCAGAAACTGAAAGTTGAGTCTGCATTTTTAATTGAAATCTCTCTCAAACTTGTGACTCCTTTTCATTCATATTTCCTCTGCTTTTGTTTCTTATCTCTTCTCTGACTTATTGTAATAGCACAGTAATTGGTGCCATATTTTTCTCATGGTTCTTCTTCAGTGCATTTTAAATGTATTAGTATAGATCCATGTACAGAGTTTTAATATTCCATGAATTTAATATTCTATAAATTTCCCTAGGTCCCACAAGGACACACTTGTGACTTATAATAATTTTGAAGACAAGATTCTTAGGTTGTTTGTTCAAAGGATCTTTCACAAAATAAAATTATCCAAAAATATAAAACTTTTAAATGACTTTAGCTAGATTTCTTGAAGGATGATTATATTACCATAAACCAAAGTTATTTAAGTTGGTGTTACTCTTTCTGCTTTGCAGGGAATGAGCTGAAGATTGTTCCTTAAACCAGATCTTGCTACTAATTAGGGTAGGAGGTCATGAGGACTTGGATGTGTGGGATGGGTCTGGAAAGGGTGACAGCAAATTGGAGAAACTGGACAGAATAAATAAACTCGAAGCCCAAATGACAACTGTAAGTTTCCAGTTTAGTGAGGAGTTCCTAAGTTCATCTGTTCCTGAATATAAGTGACCTTATTTTCACTCTTCTTATCGTCTTCCTGCACCTGTAACATTCGGAGTATTCTTTGAGGACAATAGATACATGATTTTGCCTGGCATAACAATTATTCTGAGGAAATCATAGGTGGGAGATAAATTAACTGTAACAGGTGCAACATATATTACTGTAGGGAAGATGAACACACACGTTCACTCACTTACTAATTCACTCACTCACTCATTCACTCACTCATTGACTTAGGCTGCCAGATAAAGAGCCTGCTTGACTTGGCTACTCAGTACAGCATGCAGCGGTCAGTCTTCTGCAGTGTACAGGACCCTTCAAGATGCAGCTTCTCCTTGACCTCCCAGGCACTTTTCTTGTTACCACACCACACCCCTCGTCTAGTCATACTAAGCATCTCAACCTCCACAGATATGACCTTCTTTCTCTGGACTTCAGAGATTTTGCACAAATTTCTTCCTCTGTCTTGAATTTTCTTACTACTTTAAACTTCTCCAATTTGGATGGCTCCTCTAACCCTTCAAGTGTTAAATTTAATATCTTATCCTCTTAAAAATGAAAACCAAATATCTTCTATTCCAGTACATGAGGCCAGGTATTCTTCCTGCCACCCTTGGCTTCTCCAGCTCATGGTATTCAGCAACACATGAAACTTAATCATTCCATTTTTAATTCCTCAAATGCAGTTCCAAAATAACTAGGGGAGATGCTAAGTATTATTTAACTGTTCTAGTCTCAGATCTTGACATACTGCCTGATTGGTGGTAGGCATTCAAATTTTGTTGACAGAACAAGTGATTTCTGAGTTAGAATAACCCTTCTTTTGGCTACCTTGATAGAATAAAATTGTTCTGAATGTGGTTAGGTGTAGTTCTAAGGTATGGACATTTGGTGGGAAATTTTTTTTCTCTTAAAGGTATTTATATAATATTAAGTCTCTGCATCAATCAAAATAGAATAAGATATGTTGTGTGAACAAACAATGCCAAGATCTCAGAAACTTGGAATAACAATAATTTCATATAGTGTTTATACTACATGTGAGAAAAATTACATGGGGATGGTATTCATGGAATGAGGAAACCAGAATTCTAAGGACAGAGTACTGTGGAATTATTCAACAGTAAAATAAAGAAGAAATTTTTTTGCATTTAAGCTTTATTACATGAAAATAATTATTTCTATTGTATCAGTTTCTACTGCATTTATGCATACCTATGTGAGGAAATGGCAACCCACTCCATCCAGTGTTCTTGCCTGGAGAATCCCATGGAGAGAGGAGCCTGGTGGGCTGCCGTCTATGGGGTCGCACAGAGTCGGACATGACTGAAGCGACTTAGCAGCAGCAGCATGTGAGGAAAAATAAAGTTTCTAGTTGAGTCATAATATTTAAATATCCAAGCTAGCCAATTCACTAAATTTTCTTATAAAAGTGAGGCATCTGTAATTTGAAGATCACTATTTTTCTCTAAAAAAGTAATTAGTTTCTTTAAAGTTTTCCAATAATATTCCAGAATAAATACACATGAAAGGTATTCCCATTAGATACATGAATTAGCAAGAATGAGAAACTTTGTCACAGAAGACTTTAATGACAATTTGTGACTTGTTTGCATGTTACTATATTTTTTCAGATTTTATGGTTTAGATTAGTTCTAATCAAGTTCCAAAACCTTATTATGTTTATGATTTCTTTGATATACTTGGTTTTTAGTAATTATTCCAATTCTTTGGGGAATTTTTGTTTTCTAATTGAGGTGCTAACATTCTCTAGCTTATTTCCCACAGATGGAGAGAATGTCTTACTTTAAGAATTTTATATTTTATGTCTTTTGCTACTGAGAGAACAGATTATGACACTTTGTTAAATGATAATATGTATCACCTCCTGCTGCTGCTGCTGCTGCTAAGTCGCTTCAGTCGTGTCTGACTCTGTGCAACCCCATAGACGGCAGCCCACCAGGCTCCCCCGTCCCTGGGATTCTCCAGGCAAGAACACTGGAGTGGGTTGCCATTTCTTTCTCCAATGCATGAAAGTAAAAAGATATCACCTCCTACTGTTGCCCAATTTCTTCTAGCTTATTGCTTCCTTCTGTAGGCAATATTTTCAAGAAAGGACCAACTCTGTCCAAGCGTGGACTTGGTAGATTGATATATGTATGATCTAACTTGAGTGGTTTCAAATTCCCCCACCAATCAGGTCCAGCATCACACACCCCCACATTGGCCAGGCTTTTGAAAAGTAGCTATTCTGGCACATATATAATGGCAACTCAAACTGGTGTATTAACTCTTCTCTCTGTCATTTCCTGTTTTCACAGTTTATTTCTTGGAGTTTTAAGGAGCAATCTTAAATGGTGAGTTATTTTAGAAATGTAAATAATAAGGAAGGTAAGAAAGAGACTTCATCACAGGCCAGATGTGATCAGCACAGCTCAAAGCAATCATTTCCTTTCTTGTTCCATAAGAATTATTAAGAGGAGATCAGAAAGAGTTAAGGAAAACTATTTGTCTCCATGAGTTAGGAATACACTTTTTCTTCTGTGAAGGAGACTATGTAAATATATTATATATAAATATATATAAATAAATGTATATGTAAATTCATTTATGTATAGCACATATAATATATAAAATATATAAATTCATTTATATATGACATACATAATATATAAAATATATAAATATATATAAATAAATTCATATATAAATATATATATTTCTTAATTTTTATTTCACTTACTTATTTCAAAATCTTCCAGTACTTTCTCTAAGTTGAAAGGTAAGTGGTATGGAAGCCACCAAATTCTGTTTTATTCCAGTCTTGCTTGGGTAATTATATGTCCTCTGAAGTGGCTTGAGGACCTCCTGGGGAGAGTGATTCCATTTTTCCTTTTAATTTCAGTGGTACCTGAGATACCTAGACCTTCAATTAATCTCATTAGAATAATGAGTGAATAAATGAATTGATGGATGTACTTCAAAACATTATTCAATTATTGAAGAGATTTCTGGAATAAAAGTCTAGAAAGTCTATTCTTTAGAGTAGTTTTTAAAGTAGATTTAAAATTGATTTTCCAGTAAGCAGATAGTTCAAAATACTCAGGTGAATTCTCAAGATGGGTGTGAGTAATAAATAATGTGGGTCAAGTATCCCGCCGTGAAAGACACAATGTGCTTAACAAATGAGTTCACTTTTTAAAAAACATGTTTCCCAAGGAGCTTTTATTAAGTAAGCCACAATGTACCAACCATTAAGGACATGTAATCTGCTGTCCAGTTTCATCAAGCAAACCATATATCATTCCTTCAGTTCAGTTCAGTCGCTCTGTCGTGTCCAACTTTTTGTGACCCCATGGACTGCAGCACTCCAGGCCTCCCTGTCCATCACAAACTCCTGGAGTTTACTCAAACTCATGTCTATTGAGTCTGTAATGCCATCCAACCATCTCATCCTCTGTAGTCCCTTTCTCCTGCCTTCAATCTTTCCCATTATCAGGGTCTTTCAAATGAGTCAGTTCTTTGCATCAGGTGGCCAAAGTATTGGAGTTTCAGCTTCAACATCAGTCCTTCCAATGAATATTCAGGACTGATTTCCTTTAGGATGGACTGGTTGGGTCTCCTTGCAGTCCAAGGGATTCTCAAGAGTTTTTGCCAACACCATAGTTCAAAAGCATCAACTCTTTGGCACTGAGCTTTCTTTATGGTCCAACTCTCACATCCATATGTGACTACTGGAAAAACTATAGCTTTGACTAGCTGGACCTTTGTCAGCAAAGTGATGCCTCTGCTTTTTAATACACTGTCTAGGTTGGCCATAACCTTCCTGCCAACGAGTAAGCATCTTTTAATTTCATGGCTGCAGTCACCATCTGCAGTGATTTTGGAGCCCCAAAAAACAAAGTCTGTCACTGTTTCCCCATCTTTTTGCCATGAAGTGATGGGACCAGATGCCATGATCTTAGCTTTTTGAATGCTGAGCTTTAAGCCAACTTTTTCACTCTCATCTTTCATTTTCATTAAGAGGCTCTTTAGTTCTTCTTTGTTTTCTGCCATAAGTGTGGTGTCATCTGCAAAGGTAATTATTGGAGTAGACAATATCTCATTGAGATTAACTGCACTGTGTATGGAATACTGTTTATTATTATAAGGTTAATTGGTGCTTCATTTTGAAGAGAATCATAGTAGCCTGAGAATCTCATGACCTTTCCACTGAATGCACCTGGAATTTTTTATGTTATTTGATTTGTGTCTGCCTCTATTTTGTTTCTTAAGTATGACTTTATGTAGTATTAATTGTACTGGGCTAATCAACATTGGGGGTCTTAAACAAGGGTGAGATTGTCTTTGTAAACAAAGAATATTCATAAACATGCTTTTTAGTCTTTCTTCAAAAGGATAAAAAAAAACATTTTTATGAAAACTGGTATAAAAACTAGAAATTCCTTACTATGCAGACTAGTATCAGGCATATCTGAGAGAGAAACAAAGGAATCCCAGGAAAGAATATTAAGTGTTCAGAATTCAGATTTAGGACACCAAAAGAAACCAAAGCCTAACACAAATTTATCTTCAGTCAGTTATTCTCTCGTATTACACAACTTGTCATGGACAAATAGAAGTGAAAACATTTCCATTTTTGCTGTTATTTGTATGTTATGTTGAGCATGCATGCCAAATCATTTCAGTTGCATCCGATTCTTTGTAACCCCATGGACTGTAGATCACTGGGCTTCTCAATTCATGGGATTCTCCAGGCAAGAATACTGGTGTTAGTTGCCATGCCCTCTCCAGCGGATCTTCCCAACCCAGGGATCGAACCTGAGTCTGCTGCATTGGCAGGCAAGTTCTTTACCACTAGCACCTCCCGGGAAGCCCCTTTGCTAGTAATATAAGGAGTTTAGAAAGTTTAGCAAAGAAATTCGAGATGTTTATTTATATTCTTTAAAATACTCCTAGAAATAAATTTTCTGGCATTTTACTCTCTTGGAGGTAATTTAAGTGCTGAGGAGAAGACTAGGGGTCATGAGACTAATAAGAATCTCTAAAAGAATTTATCTCCTTGATTACATCTGCAGCTTGCCTATAGCCTGATTTTAAGGCTTTCTACCTGTTGACTCATCTTGAAAACCAGCCAAAAGGAATTTCTAGGCACAACATACAGAGTGAAAAGATTCATTCAGCTTTTTCTGCACTCCTGAGAAAGTATTTCCATGCAAAAATGTATTCTTGTTTCTTTTTGTTAAAAGTCTCATCTAGAAAAATATGGAGGTTTTGGTGGATTTAAAAAAAAAAATAGAGGATTTTAAATATTTGGAAACATTATGTTGTCCTGAGGCTCTAATCCTCATCAGTAATTCCCCTGCTGCACCTCCTCCTTTCTCCCCACAGACACCAGAAATTCACTGCTTCCTCTTCAATTTCCTGGAGAACAAACCGGAAGATCTTTCTGAGCAGGGAACATATTTTATTTATTCTTTTTATTTTTGTCTCTCCTAGAGTCCTTGAGTCTTAAAAGACCCTTAAAACTTATTTATTGATTTTCTGACTTCTTTTCTGACTAAATGTCTACATACATGAAAGAATTAGCAGCAAATAATCATAGTTATTAATACAGATACTTTTACATTTGCCCCCTTCATTCTTCCAAGTTATTTTAAGAGGACAGTCACTAATTAGCTTATTCTTCATTATAGTTTACATCTTAAAATAATTCTTAACAGTGTTTTGATTTATAGCCTACTTACTTGTTATTTTAAAGGCCTCAAATTTAAAAAGAAAAAAACCATAAAACTAGTATACCTTTATAAATATTTGAAACCAACATTGTTTTCTTTTTCTTGTTTTCTCTCCTTTGCTTTGTATTTTGGAAACATCAAGCCCAAAGAAAGCACAGTTTGTTCAAGTAAAGGAGGTATATCTCAGAGGGATTATAGTCTGCTTTCCTATGGTTCTTTATCCTTTCCTATAAGGCTTTCAAGAAGTAACATCAAGAATATGTTGTCCTTAATGACAACTGGGCAAGCACTTTATTTTCTCTGTTGTCTCATAACAGTTCTATGACTCTGATAATAAGAAATTAAAGAAGTGAAAATATACCTGTCAGAAGTACAATAATAAAAAAGTGAAAAAAAGTAATAAAAAAATGGAGCTCTTACTATAAAGACAGCAAAATCAAAATAGAGTATTATGAAGTAGGACATTAATAAATTGTTGACATAAAAATCTGCGAAAAGCTTGGGAGTTTATGAAATCTGGGTGAAAACAGAAACTTGAAATTTTATGGCAAGTGATACGTAGAGATTATATATTAAAAAAATTTTATGTCATGAATTAGAGACCTGGATATTTTTCTCAAAGAAATTCAGCCGGTTCAGGGCCAGGACAAAATTAAACTGAGGTTTTTCTAGCTGAAGTCTTAAAAAAATTTATTCATAATATAAATTAAAAAAAATGTATATATATAAATTATATATATATTCTTTATTTAAATAAATAATATATATTTATATTATTTTTATATTTATATATTAAGTTTATATTTATTTAAATAATATAAATATATATAAATATAAACTTAAAAATTATTCATAATATAAACTCTGAGAACAGAATTTTGCCTTCTTCATTGTGGTGTCCCTAGGGTCAAAAACAATGCCGGTCCATATTAGGCATTCAACTATTTGTGGGATACATGAATGTGTACTGGATACATTGATTTATTAAGACAATTTTTGAAGCGTCTTTGTTTCTAAGCTTCTGTGTTAATAATAAGGTCCAAATATAGAAGCCCTAAAATATTTGATATTTTCTTAAGTACTCATGAACTTTTGGTAAATGAATTGGATTGTAAGTAACAACTGACATTGGAACATCTTTCACCTATAAAAACAGCAACTCCATGTTTCCACTGAAAAATCACTGATATTAATTTTAAAATGTATCATTCTAAGACTATTAAAAGTAATAATGGTATGTAATGTTGGAAAAATAACATATCAACTATGTTGATGATCTCTGATAATGGCAAAAAGGTTACTTTAATCTGATTGAACTGGATGATTTAGCAAGAATCATCCTGGAAGCTTGTTAAAAATGTATATTTTTGAATCTCCTACCAGTTGAAATACTAGACAAGAGAAATCAAGTCTAAACTCCTGGGCCTGGCGTTTGAGTCTTTTTGCATCAGGTTGTGGCTTTGGTGTGGTGCTCATTCCATCCCCTTCACTCTCAGTCACACATATATTTGTGTCTGCTCTACCTAAAATGCTGAATCTGTCAAATTATGTTTCTCAGCCACTTCCTGATAGATTTACTTCGTTGTTTGTTACCTGTCTCCCTCAGTAGCCAGTAAAATGCCCAGTGGCAGGATCATTCACCAGCATTTACTAAGACTCCGGTAAATTTTTCTGGTGAATTGAATATGATCAATACATATTTGTAATATTAAGAGTTGAATGGCATGTGTACACATTCCTATAGTATAAACGTAATGACATAAATATGAAATACAGCTGTATCTTCTATGCAATGGGACTGCTGTGGGTGGGTTTATTATTTCTCCTGGGTCTGGGGAGTAGTTTCAGGAATGGGTTCATTAAATTGATGGCAAGTCAGGGTTGAGTTTGATTGAAGGGATTTTCTCCATAGGCAAGGACGGACTGGGAATCTTGGTTCTCTCTCTCTCTTTCTCTGGACTGCACTCCTTTTCTTGCTCTCCCTCAAAATGGCACACGTCATAAGTATTTTTTCATTACTTTCGCACCTGTTGTTTATTACTATCTACTCCTTATCATAGTTTGAGAACTCATGTTTATCTTTAATTAGTAGTTGCGCCTTTTGTTTAACTTGTTTATTTTTATATTATGAATGTTTTTCATAGTGAATTCCTATCAGTTTTCTGTAATTCTTTTGGTATTTGTGCTCAGTGTAAAAGGGAGTTGGCTTTTTGGAAGAATTCCAGAAACTTTGACCTATGATTTACAACATTTACTTAATGACACAAAAGAAAACAAACAAAAGAACATTTTTGAACATCCCCAGAGACTTTCCCCATTAACATCCAATTTTAGATTGTTTCAGTTCCTGCTATTGGTGGTCTTAGAAGCTGCCAGTTCATACAATGCCTTCAAATTTACATGAGAAGGCAATGAGAATATATGGGAACAAAGTTCTGTTTTTCATATTCTCCATTTTAACCTTTCCCTTTAAAATTAAGCCAGCATGAGAGGAAATAAACACTTTTTGTCTCCATTGTATGATGGGAATGATATCCTCTTCCATTTCCCCAATGATAATCAGCTTCCAGATGGCTGCCTTAACTTGCAAATTTTAAATCAAGTTGACTGCAAAGAGCAATTTGGCATATATTTTTACCAAGTGGAGGTCAACTGTTTTTAAGATGGAGCTAAAGGGCCAAATAGTAACCCAAAACTGTTCAGAGGACTTATCACTCAAATTTGGAGTAAAATAGCTTGTGTTAAGGGCTTCCCTGGTGGCTCAGTTATAAAAAATCTGCCTGTCAGTGCAGGAGACATGGATTCAATCCCTGGGTTGGGAAGATCCTCTGGAGAAGGAAACGGCAACTCCCTCTGGTATTCTTGCCTGGGAAATCTCATAGACAGAGTAGCCTGGTGGGCTACAATCCATGGGGTTGCAAAGAGTCAGACACGACTTAGTGACTAAACAACAAAGGAATTGTCCCATAAGGTCAATACTTAAATGTTGAGAAAATTGAAATTTTGGAGTTTATGTAACTAACTGGCCCAATTTTATAAGGAAGTAGAGAAGTCAAAATCTGGAATTCCAATGTCCAAGTTTGTAAGCTGCCTCTCCTGAAGTGATCCAGTATTCCCCACCCCACACAGAGTCTTCCACTGTGTAGAATATGAATGAGGGAGGCTGGGCCTTAGCACATGTGTGCAGTTATAGAGATGGCTATCATGCTGAAAGAAGAAGCACTTGCCTGAATTATGCTCTATGCATGGGATCTTTCATTCCATTTTGTGTTTACTGGATGCTACTCCTTGATGCAAGTCCTATTATTGTCTTAGGTTTGTTGCTTTCTAGCTCTCCTACCCATTCTCCCTATGGCTCCATCTTTCATCTCCATGCTAAGAAGGGGAAGTTTACTCTGGTTTAAAGAAAAGCCCTCCAATCTTTCCTAGCGCAAACCAGAAAGTTTTTCCCCTGTAGCTTCTCAGTAGTCAGTAGGCATGGCACAGTTCAGTTCAGTTCGGTCGCTCAGTCGTGTCCAACTCTTTGCGACCCCATGAATCGCAGCATGGCACAACACCTGTCAATTTAAGTCCCAAGAGACTTTCTTAATTTTAGTTTGCAGTTTTTAAGGCTGGCTAGAAGTACCTCAAATTGCTCTTAAATGGTTAAGATAGGCTCTCTTAAGCGACTGTGAGAATTTGTATTGAAAAAGTGAAACACCAATGCATTGCATTTTTTTGGTGAACATGGTGCTAGAATCAAACAACGTGTTTGCTGTTGAGGAAGGAAATCTTTTCTCCCTGTAAAAAAAAAAAAAAAGGAGGGGTGGCAGAAAAGAATTTCATTTCACTTCTTTGTTTTTCAATTTATTTTTTAATTGGAGGAAAATTGCTTTATAATGTTGTTGGTTTCTGCTGTACAATAAATGCGAATCAGCCATAATTACACATACATCCCTTCTCTCCTGAGCCTTCCTCTCCTCCCCCATCCCACCCCTCTAGGTCATCACAGAGTAACAGGCTTGGCTCCCTGTATTATGTAGTAACTTCTCACCAGCCATCTGTTTTACACATGATAGTGTATATATGTTGATGCTTTTTTCTCCATTCATACCACTCTCTCCTTCCTCCACTTTGTCTGACATAAAAGAATTTCATTTCACTTCTTAATGTATCACGTGAGCTTTGTAAAAGTAAAACCAGATGGAAAGAAATAGATGTTTTAGGCAAAAATGCATAAATCAGGAAGAAATTTGGGGGAAAAACTACTTTGAGATTTCATTATCATCTTTGCTATTATACATATACCTGCTTATCTAGGTCAGAAGACTGTTGTGCCTCTTTAATTAATGTCTTATAAACATGTTATTACTAGGATAAAAATCAAGAGGAAAAGTCACCCTTTGACTTCCTGCCTTTCAGTCAGGAATATAGGCAGAGCTTCCGCTACTGTTCCTGTCTCTGTGTTAGCCTTCATCCTAATGACCCAGAGGTAACTCTTCCTGATAATAAGTTTTTCCAGCAAGAATAAATCAATTTTAATGTCTCCAGCGTTTCTGTGGAAATTGGGGCTACTTATAATGATGTTTCTCAAGATAGTACTCTAAAATGTTTACTTATGGGTTTATGCTTTAATGATGCTAACTAATTTATCAGGACATAGAACTTATGATGTATAACATTTCCAGAAATTCACACTGCTCCATAATAAAGTAAGGATTCTGATTTTCTTGCTTTTACTATTTCTGGGCCACCAATCTTAAATGAAAGTAGCTTACGCAGCATATCTAACTTGGGAATAACTGACAGAGTCAAATGATCTATTGACAATGACCAAACATTTAGTGTGAATTAAGATATTTGAGAACTAACTTAGGAATGCTTTACATGCATACTGAGAAACTGGAATTTTCTAACAACTTTCAGATGCTCATCTCTCAATGGTAACATTTATTTATGAGACTAAATATATTCTTATACACTTAGTAATTCACTTAAGGAAATGGCAACCCACTCCAGTATCCTTGCCTGGAAAATCCCATGGATTGAGGAGCCTGGTAGGCTACAGTCCATGAGGTCACAAAGAGTCGGACACGACTGAGCGACTTCATTTTCACTTTGATGAATCTCTTCTATTTAGCCAATTTCCACATCTTTAATAAACATTTCCTATTTTGCTCAGTTTACCATATGTTATGACCTTTAATTCTTTTCCTATGACTCAGCATCTTATGACATACACAAGTTTAAATGTGTGATATGTGTGGATATGAAGTGTGAGGATAGATAAGTATTGGTTTTACGCGGGTGAAACTCAGGTGCAAGTCTTAATAGTTACCTCTTGAATATAAAAAATGATCTGGTAGGGAATGATCCTAATAATCATAATTCTTTCAAACATCTGGAACATTGTCAATAATTTATGGGGAATTTTAATTTTCTTTTCCAAATTTTTCACTAGTTTATCATGTTGAAAATACAATGCTTTATCGTTGCTTTTGCTGTTGTCTATTTTATTTTTTTTTCACTAATTTTTAGGAAGCCAATCCTACTCACCAAATACATGTACATGGGTATCTCTCTTCTTAAGTCAATTAAAGTATGCCAGATATTAGGTGCTATGGACGGAATGTGTCCTCCCCAAATTCAATATGTTGAAGCATTAATTCCCATTGTGATGGTATTTAGCAATGGGACTTTGGAGAGGTAATTAGGTTTAGAAGAGGTCATCAGGGCAGAGCCCTATGATGGGATTAGTACACTTATAAGAAGATAGAGGAACCAGAGCTTGTTTCTCTGCAAGAAAGGAGCTTCTATAAACAGGAAGGGAGTCCCTACCAAGAGCCCAACCATGCTGATCTTGACTTCCAGCCTCCAGGACCATGAGAAATAACTGTTGTTTTAACCACTCAGTTTATGGTATTTTTTATAGAATCATCAACTAAGATATTAGGGTTTATCACCTGAATGTTCTTTTTTTGAGTTGTTTATGTTGTATGCACAGATAAGTAAGGTGTGTACTAGGCCCACATGGAGCTTACAATCTAGAGCAGAAATCACAATACGTACACCAGCTGCTGTGATATAAGCTGAAAATTAGGAGACAGTATGAGAGTCACATCCCATCTGCCATATAAAGAAGAAAGGAAAAAGAAATAGTATTTCCATCTTGAGGAGTTGTTTTACCCTTGAGGAACAAGTTAGATTTCTTTAACAAATTTTCAATATTTATTATCAAAATTTCAAAAATATGGAATTGAGAAAGAATAGTATAATAAAACCTGTATACCTAATCCCTTAGATTCAACTATTATTAACATTTTGCCATATTTGCTTTTAAAAATTAGATTTTGATGTTGGAACGGCAAGATAGACATTTCATTTAAAAGATACAATGAAGGAAGGCACTGGAGTGGAGGCATTCAGAGACGGCTTAGGACAAGGCATAATAGGATAGGAGACAAGAGAGAAACCAAGATTGTCATATAACATGTCTGGATCATATGAACATCAAGTTCAAGAACACGTCTATGTAAAGGGATGATGGGGCTAGAAGGGCACTTTTTTCGTGTGTAATGCATTATGTTGTGTGTTCTCATCTGTATTATTTCATATAAGATGTTCTGAAGTTTTTCTATAGATAACAAGTTTTGTTTTTTTTTTTTCTTCAGAGGTGCTATTTAGAAAGAATTCTTGGCATGCTGGGTTGAATGGATTTCAGGGAAGATAGAATGAAAGCATGGAGGTCAGTTTAGCGGACTAGGTATGAGAGCCACGTGAGTGCTAATGGAATAAAGCTGAGCAAAGGACAAGGAGCACATTTGCCAATACAATTTTAGTTAACTTTCAAAGATACGGCAACTGACTGTGTGGTTCATGAAGGGAAGGAGGAGGGAAAATGAAAAAGGGGATAATAATAATAAGCTAGTATTCAAGGAAAACTTACTCTGTGTCAAGCACAATGCTAAATAGTTTACTTAAGTTATTTTTCATGTGACTTTCAAAGTCAAATGCCATTGGTTTTCCTCTTCTTAAAAAGAAGAAGTTGAGGCAGAAAGAAGTTAGAACACGTATGGATAAAAAGAATTTGTAACTAGAAGACTATCTTGGAAGTCCAGACCTGTAGTTTGATTCTCTACAGGCCCCTCTGTCCTTGGAATCCTCCAGGCAAGAATACTGGAGTGGGTTGCCATTCCCTTCTCCAGGGGATCTTCCTGACCCAGGGATTGAATCCGGGTTTCCTGTATTGCAGGTGAATTCTTTAATACCTAAGCCACTGGTGAAACAATTATACTTAAAAAAAAAAAAGTATAGGCATTTATACACTGAGGCACTTACTACTTTAGCACAATAGGAAAAAAGAATGTGGCAGTGTAACAGAAATAAAAATCAGTATGTTTGTATTTGGCAGGACAAGATTATGCTTTTCACATGGGAAAAATTCCAGCGTAATCATCATTCAGACAAGTTTATTCTCTCTCTCATTTCTCAGTGGCAGGGATCCAGGCTACTTCTATCTCATTATTGTTTGGTTTGTTTCCGGTCTCATGATGTGAACCATCAATCCTTCAGAATTCCCGCTGAAGCTTCAGCCATGGCCCCTGCCTTCCATCTATCCGGGGGAAGGGGTGGAAGAGGAGCACGAGTTTATTCCTTAATGACATTTCTTGGAAACTGAACTTAGCATTCCACCTACTTCTTCCTGGTCAGAAGTTTGTCACATTTCAGTCCCCATTCGCAAGAGAAGCTGGAAACTATTGTTTATTCGAGGTAACCAGGTAACCAGATAAAACTGGAGGAAAACTGTGGAAGAGAGCAGGCATGACAGCCAGAGTTTCTGCTTCAGCATCCAAACCAAACTCACTCTCATTCGCCATGGTTAGTTTCTCCTCTTGTCACCCTTCACTAAAACGCAAATTCTCTCCTGGAGTTTGTTAAAATTCATGTCCATTGAGTCGGTGATGCTATCTAACTATCAAATCCTCTGCTACTTCCTTCTCCTTCTGTCTTCAATCTTTCCCAGCACCAGGGTCTCAATAAGTCAGTGCTTCAGATCAAGTGGCCAAAGTATTGGAGTTTCAGCTTCAATATCAGTCCTTCCAATGAATATTCAGGGTTAATTTCCTTTAGGATTGACTGATTTGATTTCTTTGCAGTCCAAGGGACTCTGAAGAGTCTTATCCAGCACCACCAATTCAAAAGCATCAATTCCTCGGTGTGCAGCCTTTTTTGTGGTCCAGCTCTCACATCTGTACATGACTACTGGTAAAACCATAGCTTTGACTAAATAGACTTTTGGCAGCAAAGTGTCTCTGTTTTTTTAATATGCTGTCTAGGGTTTTTTGTGGGTTTTTTTGTTTTTTTTTTTAATTGCTTTCCTTCCAAGGAATAAGTGTCATTTAATTTCATGGCTGTGGTCACCCTCTGCAGTGATTTTGGAGCCCAAGAAAAGAAAATCTGTCAGTGCTTCCACTTTTTCCCTTTCTATTTCCCATGAAGTGATGGGACCAGATGCCATGATCTTAGTTTTAGAATGTTGAGTTTCAAGACAGCTTTTTCGCTATCCTCTTTGACCCTCATCCAGAGGTTTTTTAGTTCCTCTTCACTTTCTGCCATTACAGTAGTATCATTTGCATATCTGAAGTTGTTGATATTTCTCCTGGCAGTCTTGATTCCAACTTGAATTCACCAAGCCCAACATTTCAAAGATGTACTCTGCATATAAGTTAAATAAGCAAAGTGGCAATATATAACTTTCTCATACCCCTTTTTCAATTTTGAACCAGTTCATAGTTCCATGTCCGGTTCTAAATGTTGTTTCTTGACCTGCATATAGGTTTCTCAGGAGACAGGTAAGGTTGTCTGGTACTCCCATCTCTTTAAGCATTTTTCACAGTTTGTTGTGATCCACACAGTCAAAAGCTTTCGATAGTCAGTGAAGCACAAATAAATATTTTTCTGAAATTCCCTTGCTTTGTCCATGATCCCACAGATGTTGGGAGTTTGATCTCTGTTCCTTTGCCTTACCTAAACCCAGCTTGTACATCTGGAATTTGTGGGTTCACATACCGCTGAAGACTAACTTGAAGGATTTTGAGCATAACCTTACAAGCATGTGGCTTCCCTGGTGGCTCAGATGGTAAAGAATCTGCATTCAATGCCAGAGACCTGGGTTTGATCCCTGGGTTGGGAAGATCCCCTGGAGAAGGGAATGGATACCCACTCCAGTATTCTTGCCTGGAGAGTTACACAGATAGAGAAGCTGGGTGGGCTGTAGTCCATGGGGTCACAAAGAGTTGACTCACACTGAGTGACTAACACTCTACTAGCATGTGAAATGAGCACAATTGTATGGTAGTTTGAACAGTCTGGCTTTTCCTTCTTTGGGATTGGAATGAAAACTAACCTTTTCCAGTACTGTGGCCACTGCTGAGTTTTCCAAATTTACTGACATATTAAGTGCAGCACTTTAACAGCATCATCTTTTAGGATTTTAAATAGCTCAGGTGGAATTCCGTTACTTCCCCTAGCTTTGTTCATAGTAATGCTTCCCAAAACCCAGTTAAATTCACACTCCAGGATGTCTGTCTCTAGGTAAGTGACCACACCATCTTGGTTATCCAGGTTATTAAGCTCCGTGAGCTCCATACGCTGTTTATGTATTTGGGAGATTAATTCTGTTCCCATTGCTTCATTTGCAAATATTTTTTCCCATTCTGAGGGTTGTCATTTTGTCTTCCTTCTGTTTTCCTTTACAGTGCAAAAGCTTGTAATATGAAATTCTGTTTATTTTGTTTTTATTTTCATTATTCTAGGAGGTGGGTCAGAAAAAATCTTGCTTTGGTTTATGTCACAGTGTTTTTCCTGTTTTCCTCTGAGTTGTATATTGTCCAGTCTTACCTTTAGGTCTTTAATCCACTTTGAGTTTATTTTTGTGTATGCTGTTGTTGTTTTTGTTCAGCAGCTAAGTCCTGTCTGACTCTGGGACCCCATGGATTGCAGCATGCCAGGTTCCCCTGTCCTTCATTATCTCCCGGAGTTTGCTCAAATTCATGTCCATTGAGTCAGTGATACTATCTAAGCATCTCATCCTCTGTTTCCCTTCTCCTTCTGACTTTAGTCTTTTCCAGCATCAGTTTCTTTTCCAATGAGTCAGTTCTTTGCATCAAGTAGCCAAAGTACTGAAGCTTCAGTGGCATCAGTCCTTCCAATGAATATTCAGGGTTGATTTCTCTTAGGATGGACTGGTTGGATCTCCTTGCTGTCCAAGGGACTCTCAAGAGTCTTCTCCAGCACCACAGTTCAAAAGCATCAATTCTTCAGTACTCAGCCCTCTTTATGGTCCAACTCTCACATTTATACATGACTACTGGAAAAACCATAGCTTTGACTAGATAGACCTTTGTCAGCAAAGTGAAGTCTCTGCTTTTTAATACACTGTCTAGGTTTGTCATGGCTCTCCTTCCAAGGAAGGAAGACTTCTTTTAACTTCATGGTCTCAGTTACTGTCTGCAGTGATTTTGGAGCCCAAGAAAAGAAAATCTATCAGTGCTTGCACTTTTTCCTGTTCTATTTGCCATAAAGTTATGGGACTGGACACCATGATCTTAGTTTTCTTTTTGTTTTTAATGCTTAATTTTAACCCAACTTTTTCACTCTTCTCTTTGACCCTCATCAAGAGGCTCTTTATTTCCTCTTCATGTTCCTCTTCACTTTCTTCTGTTAGAGTGATATCATCTGCATATCTGAAGTTGTTGATATTTCTCCCAGAAGTCTTGATTTCAGCTTGTGATTCATCCATCCTGACATTTTGCATTATGAACTCTGCATAGAAGTAAAATAAGCAGGGTGACAATATACAGCCTTGTCATACTCCTTTCCCAGTTGAACCAGTCAGGTTTTCCATGTCTGGCTCTAACTGTTGCTTCTTGACCCACTTTTAGGTTTATCAGACCCACCACAGGTAAGGTGGTCTGGTATTCCCATCTCTTTAAGAATTTTCCATAGTTTGTTGTGATCCACACAATCAAAGGCTTTAGTGTAGTCAATGAAGCAGATGTTTTTCTGCAATTTTCTTGCTTTTTCTATGATCCAATGAATGTTGGCAATTTAATCTCTGGTTCTTCTGCCTTTTCTAAATACAGCTTGTACATCTGGAAGTTCTCAGGACATATACTGCTGAAGCCTAGCTTTTTGAGCATAACCTTACTAGCATATGTGTGCTGTTAGATAGTTTTCTTTATATGTTATTCTCATGCACCATGTTATATAAGTTGAATTCTTATTTTTATAATATTATTGTTAATATTCCCTTCTTCTGTGAAAATATTTTGTGTAGCAGGAAAGAACTTAGAAGTCAGACATGATTTAGGACTAAATCTCACCTTTGCCATATATTAGCTATTGTTATTTAGTCGCTAAGTCATGTCCAAGGTTTTTTCAGTCCCATTGATTGTAGACTGCCAGGCTCCTCGGTCTATGGGATTTTCCAGGAAAGAATACTGGAGTGGGTTGCCATTTCCTTCTCCAGGGGACCTTCGCAAAGCAGGGACTAACTTGCATCTCCCGCATTGGTGGGTGGATTCTTTACTACTGAGCCACCAGGGAAGCCCAGAGAGTACTTTGGTAATACAGACGTAATGTGAACGTTTGATTTTCGTGATACGTGCATGCATGCATGCTAAGTTGCTTCAGTTGTATCTGACTCAGGTTGACCCCATAGACTGTAGCCCGCCAAGCTCCTCTGTCCATGGGATTTTCCAGGCAAGAATCCTGGAGTGGGTTGCTGTGTCCTCCTCTGTTCATAACATATATTATCACTTAATTCAGATTCTTAGTTGAATTCTGGTGAACTCTTCATATAAATTTATGATGGTGTATCACATTTTAGTGGCAGCATTTTGAGCTAAAGATGCTAATATTAGAATTGTTGATATAATTATTATCAAGTATATGCTGTTACCAATAAATGGATGAATATGATAATATTTGGAAAACCTTCAATGGAAACAATGTTTCTAGAATCAGTCATGAGTTTTATATGGAGCATCTTCTTTGGTTATCAAATGACCATGTTTGGTTTCAAGACAACTTGGGAACCTTAAGAGCATATGTGTCTTCAGAATGCACTGTTAAGCACCTATATAGTCTATATGGGGCTTTGGCTTGTTTCAAATTACTTCCCTAAATAACTGATGTGTATAATATAAGATAAATAATTGAAGAAGGGTCTATGTAATCTGGAATTCAGGGAGAATTTTGGTGTAAGGAAGAAGAGTTAAAGCACAAAAATAGGAAGGGCAATGAGTTATTAAGGAATGGCACCTCATTGCTGGGAATTATGGATTGGATCTACCTTGATGTTTTGGGAGATACAGTTAAAGATATAGCTTTATTTATTTGAGTTACTTGAATATGTTCCTTTGAATGTGGCATTTGGTGGACTTGGAGGTAGCACTCAGCCTGTTATCTGTGTTACATCATGGTTGTAATATAAAAAGGTTTCAGTGTTTATTTCCTAATAAAGGTTGTTCTTACTATATGTAAAGAGATAATGGAGATATATATATACATTTATGTGTCATATGTATGCAAATATAAGATAGTATATAAAACATGTATTTATATGTTTTATAAGATAAAAACAATAATAGTAATGATAGTTGCAGTTAACATATGTTAAACTTTTTTTAAACTTTTAATTTTGTATTGAGGTATAGCCAATTAACAATGCTGTGATAGTTTCAGGTGAACAGCAAAGGGACCCAGCTATACGTATACATGTATCCATTTTCCGCCAGATTCCCCTCGCATCCAGGCTGCCACATAATACTGAGCAGAGTTCCATGTGCTATACAGTAGGTCCTTACTGGTTATCCATTTAAAAATATAGCAGTGTGTATATCCATTCCAACCTCCTTAACTATCCCTTCCCCCATCCTTCTCCTTGGCAACTACAAGTTTATTCTCTAAGTCTGTGAGTCTTTTTATGTTTTGGAAATGAGTTTGTATTATTTCTCCTTAGATTCCACATATAAGGGATGTCATGTATCATTTGGGGTGCATGTATACTTTCAGAGCATGTTTTTCTCCAGATGTATGCCCAGGAGTGGATTGCAGAGTCATATGGCAGCTCTATTTTTAGAATTTTAAGGAACTTCCATGCTGCTCTCCATGGTGGTTGTACCAATTTACATTCCCAACATCATTGTAGGAGGGTTTCCTACTCTCCACACCTTCTCCAGGATTTATCATTTGTGGATTTTTTAATGATAGACTTTTTGACTTGTATGAAATGATATTTCATTGTAGTTTTGATTTACATTTCTCTCATAATTAGTAATGTTCTACATCTTTTCATATGTCTCTTGGCCATCTGTATGTCTTCTTTGGAGAAATGTCTATTTGGGTTTTCTGCCCATTTTTTGACTGGGTAGTTTGTTGTGACGATATTAAGCCTCATGAGCTGTTTGTAAATTTTGGAGACTAATCCCTTGTCGGTCATTTGGTCATATCATTTGCAAATATTATCTCCCAATCTGTGGATTGTATGTTTTTTGCAGACTCTTTTTCATGAACCAAAGTATAATTTGCTAATGAAATGCTTAAAAATCTCTTCACTTTTGTATGCAGTCACATACACATGCACAGAATAAAGAAAATGCTATCCCAGTTGGATCATTATCTTGTTTTTAATATAATATACAAAAATCATCAAGTGCACCAATGAAACTAGTTAACTGTGTGTTCACAGTAAACTATATCATCACTTGCTCTCTTGCTCAGTAAAACAGAAATCTGATTCCTAGTGATATTCATTACCTACATCTATACAAGCACAAAACAGAATATTATTAGGTTGGTGCAAACATAATCGCAGTTTCGGACCTTGAATTTTAAACTAGGCTCAAACATATCTTTTATTAATCAAAATAGGAACTATTAAAATCAACACATTTTTGCCAATAATAAAGAAGTTTGTTGTTTATTTCTGTAGTGTAAAAATTGGAGCTTCAGGATTCAACACACTCTTGGAAAGCATTTTCCCTGTAAAAAGTTGTTGAGATGCTTGAAGAAGTGATAGTCAGTTGACGAGGTAAGGTGAATATGGTGGTTTAGGCCAAACTCAATCATTCAACTTTTGAAGCATTGGTTGTGCGATGTGAAGTCAGGCATTGTCCTACAGAAGAATTGGGGCCTTTCTGTTGACCAATGCTGGCTGTAGGCATTGCCTACAGTTTTTGGTGCATCTATCAATTTGCTGAGCATATTTCTCAAATGTAATGGTTTTGCCAGGATTCAGAAAACTGTAGTGGAACAGACGGGCAGAAGACCACCTAGACAAGGACCATGACTTCTTTTTGGTGCAAGTTTAGTTTGGACAAGTTCTTTGGAGCTTCTTCTCAGTCCAACCTTTGAGCTGGCCGTCACTAGTTGTTGTATAAAATCCACTTTTTGTTGCATGTCACAATCCAATTGAGAAATGATTTGCTGTTTTTGAGTAGAATAAGAGAAGATGTCACTTCAAAGCAATGATGTTTTTGATTTCTGAACAGCTCATGAGGCACCCTCTCATTGAGGTTTTCACCTTTCCAATTTGCTTCAAATCCTGAATGACTGTAGAATGGTTGATGTTGAGTTGTTCAGCAACTTCTCGTGTAGTTTTAAGATCAGTTTTGATGATTGCTCTCAATTGGCTGTCAGCTTCCAGTGACCAACCACTGCACTCCTCATCTTCAAGGCTCTTGTTTCCTTTGCAAAACTTCTTGAACCATCATTGCATTGTACATTCATTAGCAGTTCCTGGGCCAAATGTGTTGTTGATGTTGTGAGTTGTCTCCACTGGCTTCTGATCCATTTTGAACTTGAATGAGAAATATAAAATAAACAGCATGTAATAAGTCATTAGCAAAAAAAGGAAAGCAAGAAATTTGCATTAAATTGATGTATAACATAACCACATTTATTTAAGAATGTATATCAGTATCAAGTGGTGAAGTTCAACAATGCAAAACTACAGTTGCTTTTGAACTAATCTAATATAGAGAACACAATGTATTATTATATAAATTATGAAATTGGAATTATTTTTTATCTCTACTCTTTTTATTGGTTTGAAACCATAGTTTTGCTTCTGTATAAGTCTTTAGTCTGCATCCTCTTAGCAGATTTCTCAGCTGTTAGCCTGGACATTCTCCAGAGTTCTCTCAAGTCCTAGACTCAATGCTGCCAGTCTCTGAGTCACCTGATAAGTTCATTGCAGCAGTACTCTCAAGTGTCATATATGCTGCTTCCAAAATTGAAATCAACTAACCAAACTGTTGCACTCCTTTCTTAGAGGCAGCATATACAAGTTATAATAACCTGCTCTTTACCTTAAATGGGATATCCTAAAAATCACTGGCTCTTAAGACCCTCTCTGATGATCTGGCCTATAAATGTTGGGAGGTTTATCTTCTACCCTCTAGTTTAAAAGTGTCTGGTGAGGCCATCCAGAGTATTTGTGCTTTATACTTAATGGTTTCAATTTGTATTTCAAATTCTCTCTATATAGAGCCAGAGTGACATCGTGCAGAATATGAAGCATCTCCTATATACTATATTATGACAGAGCAAGCAATTAACAAAGCCTTGGACCATGAATGTGAATGCTTCTTGAATGCCATTGCCATGTAAAGGCAGACTAATTTTTAAAATTCTCTTTATTTATAGCGATGGAAAAAATATGTTTGAGAGATCAGTAGATACCTACTAAGTGCTTTATGTTGTGTTGACGTGTTTGAGTAAAAATAACACATCTACATTGCAGCTGTAAATGGAGTCACTTTGTTGAGTCTGTGGTATTCCGTTGTCCTCCATATAGTTTTTACAAATATGCCTATCATGCATGATAGAAAAAGACCACATTAACTACATAGTTTCGTTCTGTTTGAGGAAATATTCCAAAGACACTCTTTAATGCTTATCCATTTGTCCTCTTGGTGCTTTATTTCTCTTAGAAGTGATGGGAACAACAAAAATAAGAGAATTCATGGCCCTGATTATCCTTAGCTTTTTTGTCTGGGTAATCCATTTTTTCTATGTTTAGGATACATTGTTTCCAGCTGAATGACAAGATTATTTCAGATGGAAAAAGTCTATCCTAAACATAGGTATTCTATTATGTAGCTCAGGGCTTTTAAAATCTGACTGTGGACATCTTTTTTTTAGTATCTCTGCTGTCCATTTACCCAAGTAAACAGAATTTCCAAGCATTAGTCTAGTCATCTGAACTTCCAACAAACTCCTTAGCTGATTCTTGTTCTATTAGGTTGAAAACTGTTAGAGTCAATTGTTTCTCTTTGTCTTAAACCATCACTTTCAAAGTTCTATTTTGATAGTATTTTCTTGCTTCACTCATACTCATGAGATATATGTTAAGATAATAGCCTAGGGCCTAAGAAAATAACATAAATCTCAATTAACTCTTCTTATTATTATATAACTATAGTCTCTCTTTCTAGAACTCTGTGGCCTTCAAACAGTAAGATCATCAGTTTCTGGTGCTGGTTATTTATGTAATGGACTTCTTTCTGAATTTCATTCTTAGAATCTAAGTTCATATGGGAAAAGAAATAAATCTTACAGAGGATTTGGATTATATCAAGTCTGTGATTTTAAGGTTATGGTTCTTTAGGCTTAGGATTTTCCTTCCTTGTACACTTTTAAATATTACAGGATGGTCATACAACTGTTTGAAGTTTGAAAATGTGAGTCTCTTAACATACAAAGTTGTTGTTAATCTTAGGATCCTAGCATGGAAACTGAAAATCAAAGAAAGCTCTGTATGTAGTCTGTGTTAGGCCAATCTGAGTATATTCACATTATTCAATATCATTTCATGCTTTTAGCACAACTGGTTTTACTTATTTTTTTTAACAATTTTGTTTGTTTACTTATTAGTAATATTTGCAAAATTTTAAAAATACAGAACCTCTAAAAAGAAAAAGTACAATCTCTGTCCCATTTCTTTTGACTGTTTCGAATTTTAGTTCTTGTAGTTCCTCCACAAATGTATGTGCACTTAGAATAATGAGGTGGCTAAAGTGTGGAGTCTAGGTTCAAATCCTGGATTCACTACTTATTAGCTTAATAACCTTTGGCTTATTAACCTTTTGTAACTCTGTACAACAGAGATGGAAGTATCAACTTTATAGATTGTAATACATTAAAATATTTTAGAATAATAGTATTTGCCATGTAATATATCTTCTTAATACCTCCCAGTTTCTAAATACTATAGTTATATCACTCTTTCTTGAATCATTAATTTGAAATATTTTCTATTGATGAGATGAAGATCTTATTCACATAAACCAGGTTGTCTGAATACTCCTCTACAGCCATTTCTGTGTGTATTTTAGGCCATGACTTCCTCCTTTTTACTTCACCTTTCAGTAATTTTTTTTTAAATCCCTTTAGCCTTTTCCAGAAATGTGTTGGAATCTCTTGTACTCTGAAGTTTCTCCTCCCAGTAGTTTTATCGGGTTTATACATTTATTATGAGTTTACTATTATTTGAGTGGAGTTTTGGAGGGAAGGAGGTAAACAGTATGAGTTTAATTTATCATATTGTAAGAATAGACAGCTTGTTCAATTTAAAATCATACATATGAAGAAATCAAGAGGGAGCTAGAAGAATGCTAAATGATACATACTTTTATTGAAACAGGAAAGACAGGGATTTTTGCAAAATTACTTTGAGTTACCTAATATTTCTGATACTTAATTTCCCATCTGGAGAATAATATGGATGAATAAAATGACTTCTAAGTTCTTTTCAACTTGAATATTTTATCCTTATATTGATTTTATTTTCCCTACAAATCTCTACCTTCCTTTCTACTGAACTATGCTGGCTTAATCTGTTTCAGTAAAACATAATCCACACATACTGCTTTCTCTTTGTATGCCCACTATGTTCATGATGGCACATGAAATTTAAAAGATCTCATAGAAACATTTGTCAGTCTTCAAAAATGATCACCTTTCCCCCAAGGTTAGCAATTATTAATAAAAGGAAAGAACTTATAAGCCTTTTGTCTTAATTCTTATTGAAGATTAGGTTCAGCAATGATCTTTTTAGTTAATGTATTTGGGGAATACTTAGTTGTGTATTTGGGGAACATATGCATAATTTGACCTAATAAAACTGGCAGAATATTACTTTCTTCAGAAATGTTTACTTATTATCCACAGCTGAGTTTGATATTCCTTCAAAAGCAAACATTCAGGATTCACCATGATTTTTCCTGTTCCTCCATATTCAACATCCAGTCAATTCATTGGCAAATATGCTTTACTACTAATGTGTATTTATCCAGTCTTTTCTTGACATCTACACCTATACTACCCTCTGTTACTTCTCTACCTCTAGCCTCCTGCCCCAGTCTCCTAACTGGTTCCATTGTTTCCACTCTTTTGACCTACATTACACTATTTTGAAATGGTTTCCCAACACACATAGAAAGAATACCATGACCTATAATACTTCCCTAATCTGGCCTGGTTTCTGTGCACCTCATCTTCTACTCATCTCTCTCCTCCTCTTTTGCTCCATTCCCATGATACTGGCTCTGGTGTTTATCTTACTGTCAAAACCTTTCCATCTTGTGGTCATGGCAGTTGTGGTATCCTCTGACTAGAATGGTCTCCCAGATCTTTCTATGGCTTATCTCTTTTCCATTTACTTCTTTGTTCCAATGCATCACCTCAGAAAGGACTTCCAGAAGAGCCAAGCTTGTTGTTCAGATCTAGGCACTCTGTTCCCTTTGTCCTAATTTATTTTTTTCATGCATTTATCATTTTGTGTAGCACATGAATTATTTATGAATACATATTCATTTATATTTTACTTCTCTTTATCTCCATTCATCTCTTTCTCTTCCTCTTCTTCCCTTCCATAGAAGGGTAAGGCAGAGGTTTTGCCTGCTTTCTTCTCTGACGTACAGCTTTTTCTAGTACCTGCAATAGTGCTGAAAAAATAATGAGCTTAAAAATATTATTCTTTTGCGAGGAGGCAGAATCAAGATGGTAGACTAGGAAGACTCTGAGCTCACATTCTCCTTTGAACACATCAAAACTACAACTAAATACTGAGAAACTCTCACTGAGAATAACCTGAACTAGCAGAAGCACTCTTCTATAAATAAGACTGTAAAGAAAGAATCAAATGAAGTCTAGTAGGAGGTGAGAAGACATATGGTAATGTATAGAGAAAATATATAGTAAAGGCAGTGTATCCATCACTTAAATAAGCTAGCATGGAGGATAAATGTTAAAAATTGTAAAGTCAACTGTAACTACAATTAACAGTTAAGGGACAGACATGAAGATGTAAAGTATGACATCAAACACAAAAAACATGGGGGAGAAGTGAGTTAAAAATGTAAATCTTTTGGAATGTGTTCGAACTTAAATACTATCAGTTTAAAACACATAGATATAGGTAAACAAATATGAACTTCATGGTACCCCAAATCCAAAATCTACAAGAGATACACAAAAATTGGAAAGAAAGGAACCCAAACATAAAACTAAAGAAAATCATCCAACCATAACAAGAGACCAAAAAAAAAAAAAAAAAAAGACTACAAAAATAACCACAAAACAAGTAACAAAATGTCAGTGAGTAGGTAATGGTGAATAATCACTTTAAATGTCAATGAACTAAATGCCCCAAACAAAAGACATAGGGTGGGTGATTCGATAAGAAAACAAGACAGATCTAAATGTTGCTCACAAGAGACTCAGGAGCTAAAGACATAGACTGAAACAGAGGGAATAGAAAAAGATATTCTATGAATCATATGGATGTTCTATTTTTAATTACTGTTACTTAGCCATAAAAGGAATGAAATTTTACCATTTGTAACAATGTGATGGACCAAGAGGATATTATGTTCAGTGAAGTAAGTCAGACAGAGAAAGACAAATGCTGAATTTTTTTAACTTATTTGTGTAATCTAAAATACAAAGCAAACAAAAAATCAAAACAAAACAGACTCACAGATACAGAGAATGAACTAGTTATCAGTGGGGAGGGAGGCAGGGGAGGGACAAGATAGGTGAAGAGGATGAAGTTACAAACTATGGGTATAAAATAAATAAAATATAAGCATGTAATGTACAGCACAGGGAGTATAGTCAACATTTTATACTAACTTTATATGGAGTACTGTCTACAGAAATATTGAATCACTATGTTATAACCTGAAACTAATATTGTAAGTTAACTGTATTTCAATTTAAAACAAAAAGATTTTTACATTGAATGCTAACTGCTTGTTTAATTGCTTTAAATCCTCACTAGTCTTTAAGTAACTGCAGAGAGGAAATATGACTGCCTTACCATTTTATCCCCAGTACTGACTAGAGTGGGCTTTCTAGGTGGCACTAGTGGTAAAGAATCCGCCTGACAATGCAGGAGATATAAGATATGTGGGTTCGATCTTTGAATCCAGAAGACCCCATGCAGGAGGGTGGGGCAACCTATTAATGCCTGGAGAATCCCACGGACAGAGGAGCCTGGTGGGTTGCGGTCCATAGTGTTGCAAAGAATTGGACACAATTGAAGTGACTTAGCACATAGCACACATACACTGACTAGAGTACTTGGCAAAACATAATGGTGTTAAAAAGAGAGCAAGAATAATATTTTCTGAATTCAGTGGTGAATCTTATTTGGAAACTACTCCCTATGATATTTATATGAACCATTCTAAAAATTATAATAAATTATTGGCTTTATGGCATTTCTAGGCAGATGGGTTCTTTGAATAATTTTTAAAATGATAATAAATTTAAATGTATTCAGATTTTATTTATGATGGTCACTTTGCAAGTATTTGTGGTTTTCTAATCTGTTCCGCATAGGTTCCTTCAATCTATAAGTGTCCAGCTATGTGATAGCAATTGGACATACTCTGTTAGAAATGAGGACATTGCCAACTCTATTAAATAACTATGTATTTATGCAAGTCACTGAACCCCAGGGTATTCCATTTTCGTTGTCTGTAAGCTGAAAAGAGTGATGTACATGATCTCCAAAAAGCTGTTGTTCTAGTCCTACCATATGTTTTATGTCATATCAATAATACTGGCTTTCCGTAAAAAAGTAGATGAGTCATTAACCATACAGTAATACTTTATTATTACTGCAAGATGGGTTTAATTCTGTTGTGCTGTTTTTATAGAAAATGAAAATTGAGCCTCTTCAATTAGGCAAGTTTCTGACCTTGAGTTTATTTGCCTATTAGATTATGATGACTTAAGGCAGATGGTTTTCTTTGAATTAAAAAAAATACTCTAAAAAATTTCTAAAAACCATGTTCAGTGCTTCACAGTATTACTTACCAATGTTTAAAGGTAAACAAATCTGTTTTTAGATTAATAAATCATATGTTCAGTGATGGTTCCACTCAATTATATCTTCTTATATACTATATTCATGCATGTATGCTCAGTCATGTCTGACTCTTTGTGACCCTTTGGACTGTAGCCCACCAGGCTCATCTCTCCATGGGATTTTTCAGGCAAGAATACTGGAGTGGGTTGCCATCTCCTCCAGGGACTCTTCCCAATCCAGGGATCAAACTCATGTCTCCTGTGTCTCCTGAATTGCAGGCAGTTCTTTACCTGCTAAGCCATCAGGGAAATATATCAGTTCTGTATTCCAACTTTTTTTTCTTACTTCTTTCTGTGTTACTATTCTTCTAGTCACTTTTAGGTCTTTCTCTTGAACTACTTTATGTTCTTCAAATTTTACTTAATGTAGACCCAAATTGCAAAGGCAGGACAACGAATATCATTAGTAGAGGCCATAAAGGAGTTCCTTGACAACATATTAATATTCTGCCCACAAGCATTTTAATACCATCTAAAATTTTTTAGAAATAGCAAAACATTGGTGGTATAAATCAATGTGACCTCTACCAGGAGTTTATTAGTAGGCAGAAATGGATGTGAGATTGGCTGCATATAATAATTAGGGGTATGTAGTTTGCTTTAAAATAAAATGAGAAAAGAGAAAACAAGACGGGGAAAAGCAACAAAAACAAAACCCATGCCACCATTATTTTTATATCTTTCAAGTGTTTTGATTTTATAGAGTCACCTATTAAGTTGAAAACTTCCTTATGTCACACTGAGTAATGGGCAGTACCATAATGTCAAGAAGAGTTGTAGTTCCAAAGTTTAGAAAAGAAGACAGTGTACACTGTAGGTCAGTATTAAGGAAATCAGTTTGAGTCAAGAGCAAAACAGTAGAAAACACCAGAGAAATTATAGATTAGAATTAGTGACCTTTGTAGGTCTAAATCAAGATATGTAAATTAAAATCTTGGCAGCTGATTGGACTAGGCGGTCAGAAATTTTAGAAAGACCAGAACAAGGTAGAGATGGAAGAAAATAGTAAAATTCAGGAAAGGATGAAGAAGAGGAGTAGATCTTAGACACATGAAGTTCAGGAGCCGGGACCCCATCGTAGGAGGTAGGGCCAGTGACCGACGTGAGAGGGAGCCTTGATTTCACTAAGGAAAGGAGCTGAGTTCAGAAGGGTGAGAGTGCAGAAGTATTTAAGTTATGAGTGACTGGGGAATGTTTCATCACTCCCTGACAAGTTCGCTTTTTGAATTCTTAACACCTAACCACCTGGTAGGAATTAGGGCTATAAGAAATAGGGCTCTGGGTAGTTACCGTCAATATTTGTAGGTATGGTTTATATTGGATATAGCTTTGTTAGCCACAAACTGAAGAGTGGGAAATATGTCATATACCCTTATTCTTATACTTAAAGTGGAGTCTGAGAACCCGATAAGTTGAGAGAATTTTGTTGTTATTATGGAGGTTCTCTTTCTTCCTGTCTAAGTCATGGATAGGTCCTAGAGGATTAATCTGCATGAGAGCCCCAGAGACCTCATCATGTCCTTTGTTCTCACTGGCTATTACTAAAATGTCCAATGACTAAGTCTTCAGGGTACCCTGGGTTTCTGGGACTCTGTTGCTTCTGTTTTGTTTTGGGCACAAAAAGCCTTCATGGAAAGTGGGAGTCCTGGAGATACAAGGAGGTGCTCCTGACTTTTTCCATCCTCTCCCAAAGTCACTTCTCCATGATATCAAGCATAATCTCTTCACATGTGTTTCAACACTTAAAAAAGGTGTAACATGGAGTTAACTACACATGACTTCTATCTTCTGCAGCTTACAAAAATCTTTATGGTAAGAACATTCAAGTGGCATAATATGCTTAGAAATAAGGGAAGGAAAAATGGAGGTCACTTACATAAAGGTAACTCAATAATTTGTATAGTCATTTTCCTCCAGTAGTAAACTTATGTCCTCTCAAAGAACACTTGTTTCCTATTCCTGTGTAACTGCATACCATTATCCTGGTCACTATCTCTACTGCCTCCAGAAAGTGGAAACGTTTATGTTACCTGTTATCTCATATGGAGATGCCACCCCCACATAGAGTGACATGTACATAAAACAGTGCCTGCCGACATGTCAAGAACTGGGAGGTGAGCCTGGGTTAGAGGACAATGTTTGATGACCCCTTACAGAAGCTTAATCTTTTTTCTCCCACCACCAATTCCATCCCATCCAGGGTCTCAGTCTCAGAAGGGTTCTAGGGCCCCGCTTATTCTCAGTGGTATTTGTTCTAAATATAAGCACATCCGACTTAAATGTAGTTATATAAAATTTATGTTTATTATTGGCAATTATAGCATTGAATCTTACTCTCCAGCAATACCTTGTCATCTTCCTAATCGCCCCCCTTCTTCCACTGTACCTGTATCATGATCTCCTGCTGATGTTTTCCTAGATCAAACAAGCTTGGCCTCTTGATCTCACCTATTTGAGGTCCAGGCTTTCCAGGATGAGAGAAGAATGAGAATTTGGCGAGCATAATTGCTTAGGACTAGAATGCTCTCACTAGAGCTTACCAGAAAATGTTAGCTGCTCCAAACAGTATGACTTTATGCCATCAATAGCTGCTGAGTGTTGCTTTGTTGGGTGGGTGTGGTTCACCCCAAAATGTTCTTCTTTCCAACAAAAAGTTGTGTTATGCTTGCAAAAGCTCCTTGCATTTGCTCCAGGGTGTATTTCCTCTTTGAGAGGGGCGGGAAAGGACAAAATGCTTTGTTTCCTGACTAGTGGGAAGCCCAAACATGCAGCAACACCACTTCTCAGGTCTGAAGGATAGTGCAGAGAGTTTTAAGAGTATCTTTCACACCACTGTGCTTGGTGCCAAGTGGCAAATATCAGAAAATCAGTCAAGGTGTTTTACAAAGCCAAGGTATTAGGTGTGTCTGACTCTTAAAGATTAAAGCTAGTACTTGTAAGAAAAAATAAATAAATAAATTGGAGTTGAGGAATGAAGTCAAATGAGGTTAGAATATGGACAGAATAGGGTGGTTGGGCAGATCAGAATAATTCCAGAGATGTCAGTTAATGGTCAAGTCTAGATACTTAAAAACTTCCCAATTCACCGCAACAATCCTGATGAAGATACCAATCCTCATTCTTTCATTTTTATCACACAAAAAAAGCCCAAGAATAAGAATATTCTAGATGTACTTAGGCTGATGAGATAATTTGGAGTTGAAATAGAGACTATATACCATTTAGATGCTAATGAAGCTCTAAGTTCCTGGATGGGCCATGTCAAAGAGGAAAGGAGATCTGACTGGTAAATATCAGTCTCTAGGCTTGCTGGCTCCCTTGTGGGCTTCCCTGGTGACTCAGATGGTAAAGAATCTGCCTGCAATGTGGGAGATCCAGTTTCAGTCCCTGGGTAGGGAAGATCCTTTGGAGAAAGGAATGGCAATCCATTCCAGTATACTTGCCTGGACAATGCCATGGACAGAGGAGCCTGGTGGGCTATATATAGTTCATGGGGTTGCAAAGAGTCGGACACAACTGAGTGACTGCACTTTCACTTTCAGGCTTGCTGGCTCCTGTGTGGGTGTAACTCTGACCACCCCCACCCCCCCCCCCCGGCCACCACCACTAAAGGCTACAAGAAGCACTTGTTTGGGTTTAGAATGGTATTCAGTGGATGATACCAAGTTTTCTAAATGAAGTGGAAAGCACTGTGTAAGCACTTTCATGTCTGGCACAAATAGACAATCAATATTCTTATCTTAGGTACAGGAATATATTAGGGGATATCCATAGCAGCTGCCCAAGACCCAGTTAGGAGACAATAAGTCTGAATGACAGAATGACAATTAGTTCATTCAAAGTGATTTTTCTGGTTAAAAATCTAATCCCTGGAAGACAAAATTGTGGCCTCAATTATTAAAGAAGCAGGGAGCAGCCCCTCCCCACCCCCAGTATAAGGGCAAACAAGGCCTACTACAAAGCCAGTGTGCTAAGTGATCTAAAACTGGGGAAGCTCCTGTGTCAGAGAGTCAGGAGCCCAGTCTCATGTCTTGAAAGGGGCAAGGTGAGTGGTGAGGTGAGTGGCTCCAAGTACAAGTGTTGGAGGAACATGGGGTCTGAGAACCAAGGGGACTAATATAGTCACAGAGGATAGAGAGTATCACTGGAGCCTCAAGGTGCTAAGATGCTAGTTTAAAAATAGATTTGTCTTATACCAAGCATATCTGAATCCAAAAAGTATTGTGGTTTTCATTACTAATCAGAAAAACTTGACACCAAACAGAAACATACACACACACACACACACACACACAAACTGTGGCAGATCTGCTTCTGATAACAGTTCCTTAAAGTTTTTTTTGTCCCTGTCTGAATAGGGAGGTGATAATATTACTCTTTAAAAACAGAACCATCTTGCTGCAACCCATATATTCAAAGAATTAACAAGCAAAGCTTCCTATATGTTTCTTTTTGTAGTAATTGAGATTTGGAATTTTTAAATACCAGCTCACTGTAATCTCAAGTGTGGTCTCTTTTGTGTCATTTCATTCAGGTCAGATTTTTATAAAATTTGTTATTCGTAAATTCATGGTGTTTATATGACTGTTATTGAATGTAATTTTCATTGGGAATTTTTATGAAGAGTTATCAGTTCAGTTCAGTTCAGTCGCTCAGTCGTGTCCGACTCTCTGCGACCCCATGAATTGCAGCACGCCAGGCCTCTCTGTCCATCACCAACTCCCGGAGTCTACCCAAACCCATGTTCATCGAGTCGGTGATGCCATCCAACCATCTCATCCTCTGTTGTCCCCTTCTCCTCCCGCCCCCAATCCTGCCCAGCATTAGGGTCTTTTCCAATGAGTCAACCCTTCGCATGAGGTGGCCAAAGTATTGGAGCTTCAGCTTCAACATCAGACCTTCCAATGAACACCCAGGATTGATCTCTTTTAGGATGGATTGATTGGATCTCCTTGCAGTCCAAGGGACTCTCAAGAGTCTTCTCCAACACCACAGTTCAAAAGCATCAATTCTGCGGCGCTCAGCTTTCTTCACCATCCAACTCTCACATCCATACATGACCACTGGAAAAACAATAGCCTTGACTAGACGGACTTTTGTTGGCAAAGTAATGTCTCTGCTTTTAAACATGCTATCTAGGTTGGCCATAACCTTCCTTCCAAGTAGTAAGCATCTTTTAATTTCATGGCTGCAGTCACCATCAGCAGTGATTCTGGAGCCCAAAAAAGTAGTCTGACACTGTTTCCACTGTTTCCCCATCTATTTCCCATGGAGTGATGGGACCAGATGCCATAATCTTAGTTTTCTGAACGTTGAGCTTTAAGCCAACTTTTTCACTCTCCTCCTTCACCTTCATCAAGAGGCTCTTTAGTTCTTCTTCACTTTCTGCGATAAGGGTGGTGTCATCTGCATATCTGAGGTTATTGATATTTCTCCTGGCAATCTTGATTCCAGCTTGTGCTTCTTCCAGCCCAGCGTTTCTCATGATGTACTCTGCATATAAGTTAAATAAGCAGGGTGACAATATACAGCCTTGACGTACTCCTTTTCCTATTTGGAACCAGTCTGTTGTTCCATGTCCAGTTCTAACTGTTGCTTCCTAACCTGCATACAGGTTTCTCAAGAGACAGGTCAGATGGTCTGGTACTCCCATCTCTTTCAGAATTTTCCACAGTTTATTGTGATCCACACAGTCAAAGGCTTTGGCATAGTCAATAAAGCAGAAATAGATGTTTTTCTGGAACTCTCTTGCTTTTTCAATGATCCAGCGGATGTTGGCAATTTGATCTCTGGTTCCTCTGCCTTATCTAAAACCAGCTTGAACATCTGGAAGTTCACGGTTCACGTATTGCTGAAGCCTGGCTTGGAGAATTTTGAGCATTACTTTACTAGCATGTGAGATGAGTGCAATTGTGCAGTAGTTTGAGCATTCTTTGGCATTGCCTTTCTTTGGGATCGGAATGAAAACTGACCTTTTCCAGTCCTGTGGCCACTGCTGAGTTTTCCAAATTTGCTGGCATATCGAGTGCAGCACTTTCACAGCATCACCTTTGAGGATTTGAAATAGCTCAACTGGAATTCCATCACCTCCACTAGATTTGTTCGTAGTGATGCTTTCTAAGGGCCACTTGACTTCAGATTCCAGGATGTCTGGCTCTAGGTGAGTGATCACACCATCGTGATTATCTGGGAGATGAACTCCCCAGGTCAGTAGGTGCCCAATATGCTAATGGAGATCAGTGGAGAAATAACTCCAGAAAGAATGATGGGATGGAGCCAAAGCAAAAACGATACCAAACTGTGGATGTGGCTGCTGATAGGTGCAAAGTCCGATGCTGTAAAGAGCAATATTGCATAGGAACCTGGAATGTTAGGTCCATGAATCAAGGCAAACTGGAAGTGGTCAAACAGGAGATGGGAAGAGTGAACGTTGACATTCTAGGAATCAGCGAACTAAGATGGACTGGAATGGGTGAATTTAACTCAGATGCCAATTATATCTACTACTGTGGGCAAGAATCCACTAGAAGAAATGGAGTAGCCATCATGGTCAACAAAAGAGTCTGAAATGCAGTACTTGGATGCAATCTCAAAAATGACAGAATGATCTCTGTTCGTTTCCAAGGCAAACCATTCAATATCACGGTAATCCAAGTCTATGCCCTGACCAGTAATGCCGAAGAAGCTGAAGTTGAACGGTTCTATGAAGACCTACAAGACCTTCTAGAACTAACACCCAAAAAAGATGTTCTTTTCATTATAGGGGACTGGAATGCAAAAGTAGGAAGTCAAGAAACACCTGGCGTAACAGGCAAGTTTGGCCTTGGAGTACAGAATGAAGCAGGGCAAAGGCTAATAGAGTTTTGCCAAGAGAACGCACTGGTCATAGCAAACACCCTATTCCAACAACACAAGAGAAGACTCTACACGTGGACATCACCAGATGGTCAACACCGAAATCAGATTGATTATATTCTTTGCAGCCAAAGATGGAGAAGCTCTATACAGTCAGGAAAAACAAGACCAGGAGCAGACTGTGGCTCAGATCATGAACTGCTTATTGCCAAATTCAGACTTAAATTGAAGAAAGTAGGGAAAACCACTAGACCATTCAGGTATGACCTAGATCAAATCCCTTATGAGTATACAGTGGAAGTGACAAATAGATTTAAGGGACTAGACCTGATAGACAGAGTGCCTGATGAACTATGGACAGAGGTTCATGACATTGTACAGGAGACAGGGATCAAGAAAATCCCCATGGAAAAGAAATGCAAAAAAGCAAAATGGCTGTCTGAGGAGGCCTTACAGATAGCTGGGAAGAGAAGAGAAGTGAAAAGCAAAGGAGAAAAGAAAAGATATTCTCATCTGAATGCAGAGTTCCAAAGAATAGCAAGGAGAGATAAGAAAGCCTTCCTCAGCGATCAGTGCAAACAAATAGAGGAAAACAACAGATTGGGAAAGACTAGAGACCTCTTCAAGAAAATTAGAGATACCAAAGGAACATTTCATGCAAAGATAGGCTCGATAAAGGACAGAAATAGTATGGACCTAACAGAAGCAGAAGATATTAAGAAGAGGTGGCAAGAATACACAGAAGAACTGTACAAAAAAAAAAGATCTTCACGACCCAGATAATCACGATGAAGAGTTATAATTTGCTTTTATTGCTCTGTCTTTCTAATGTGAAGTGTTAGAGGGCGGATTGATCCACAATTCAGAATAGCTTTCTATAAAATATGAATTATGGTGAGAATTTTGGACAATGAGATATATAAACTAGCAAATAGGAGATTAAAGATTTTTTTCAGAATGTAGGAAAAAAACACAAAAAACTAATCCTGAAGCCAAGAAGAGGTCCATATAGTGATATATCAGTAGGTCAGTTCTGTTGCTCAGTGGTGTCCAACTCTTTGCAACCCCATGGACTGCAGCACACCAGGCTTCCATATCCATCACCAAACCCCCGGACCTTGCTCAGACTCATGTCCATAGAGTCGGAGATGCCACCCAAATATCTCATCCTCTGTCATCCTCTTCTCTTCCTGCCTTCAGTCTTTCCTAGCATCAGGGTCTTTTCCAATGAGTCAGTTCCTTGCATCAGATGGCCAAAATACTGGAGCTTTAGCATCGGTCATTCCAATGAATGTTCAGGACTGATTTCCTTTAGGATTGACTGGTTGGATCTCCTTGCAGTCCAAGAGACTGTCAAGAGTCTTCTCCAACACCACAGTTCAAAAGCATCAATTCTTCAGCACTCAGATTTTTTTATAGTCCAACTCTCAAATCCATACATGACTACTGGATAAACCATAGCTTTGACTAGATGTACCTTTGTCTGTAAAGTAATGTCTCTGCTTTTTAATATGCTGTCTAGGTGGGTCATAGCATTTCTTCCAAGGAGCAAATGTCTTTTAATTTCATGGCTGCAGTCACCATCTACAGTGATTTTGGAGCCCCCCAAAATAAAGTCTGTCACTGTTTCCATTGTTTCCCCATCTATTTGCCCTGAAGTGATGGGACCAGATGCCATGATCTTAGTTTTTTGGATGTTGAGCTTTAAGCCAACTTTTCCACTCTCCTCTTTCACTTTCATCAAGGGGCTCTTTAGTTCTTCTTTGCTTTCTGCCATAAAGATGGTGGCATCTGTGTATCTGAGGTTATTGATATTTCTCCTGGCAATCTTGATTGCAGCTTGTGCTTTCTCCAGCCCAGCATTTTACATGATGTACTCTTCATATAAATTAAATTACCAGGGTGACAATACACAGCTTTGCCATACTCCTTTCCCAATTTGGAACCAGTCTGTCGTTCCATGTTCAGTTCTAATTATTGCTTCTTGACCTGCATACAGATTTCTCAGGAGGCAGATAAGTTGGTCTGGTATTCTCATCTCTTTAAGAATTTTCCACAGTTTGTTGTGATCTACACAAAGACTTTGGTATAAACAATAAAGTACAAGTAGATGTTTTTCTGGAATTCTCTTGCTTTTTTGATGATATAATGGATGTTGGCAATTTAATCTCTGGTTCCTCTGCCTCTTCTAAATCCAGCTTGAACATCTGGAAGTTCATGGTTCACATACTGTTGAAATCTGACTTGGAGAATTTTGAGCATTACTTTGCTAGCATGTGAGATGAGTGCAAATGTGCTGTAATTTGAACATTCTTTGCCATTGCCTTTTTTGGGATTGGAATGAAATCTGACATTTTCCAGTCCTGTGGCCACTGCTGAGTTTTCCATATTAGCTGGAATATTGAGTGCAGCACTTTTACAGCATCATCTTTTAGGATTTGAAATAGCTCAACTGGAATTCCATCACCTCCACTAGCTTTGTTTGTAGTGATGCTTCCTAAGGACCACTTGATTTTGCATTCCAGGATGTCTGGCTCAAGGTGAGTGATCACATCATCGTGGTTGCCTGGGTCATGAAGATCTTTTTTGTATAGCTGTTCTGTATATTCTTGCCACCTCTTCTTAATATCTTCTGCTTCCATTAGGTACATACCATTTCTGTCCTTTATTTGATATGTGAAATATGTGATGTATGGTGTCACATATTTGAAATATGTGATATATGAAAAGGCTAAAAACATGGCAAGACAAAAGAAAGGGATAAGATGGGATTTATTAAACAAAGAACTTAAAATCCATAAGGTGGATTTAAGTTGCTCTGAATGCACTTTATTGCTTCTTCTATGTTTCTTTTAATGTCAATTATTCTACAATTGTACTGGGTATTGTATATAATTATGACTGTTTATAGAATTGAGTTCCAGAGGCCCTCTGTTTTCCAAAATAGTAATTTATGTCTTAACAGTTCTAATTGGGAACACTTAAAACATCATCTATTATAGTTTATTGAACATAATGACCAGCAATGAATATTTGTTGTATGAAGAGACTTGAAATCAATAAGAATGCAAAGATGCTTCCTGATTTACTGTTCTCTACCAATAATATTTTAATCTGTAAAACATTTTTTGGTTTCCTAGATATAATCCTATTCACCCTGTTAGACTCAACTCAATGTTACTTCATAAAAGAAGCCCTCCTCGCTTCCTAAAACAGTTTATTCTGATCCTTAGAGCACCCTGTGCACATATCTAACCCTCTACTTTTCATACCATCTTATAGTAATGCTGCCCTATCTCAATTCTTGTCTTCCTTACCAGACTTTGAACTTCTTAAGGTCCTGGAATATATGTATTACATCTTCCATGTCTGGAATATAGAATGCACTTAATAAATCTTTCTAAAATAAATGTACCCATTTCTCTATCACTTCCCTTGCAGTCATGTTCTCCATCTTTCTCTGTCCTTTCCTCTATTTCCTAAGCACCTTTTCTCCCTTGGCCTTGATATTGAATATGTTTCATCATGTTTTCAATAGACCCAGTCAGAGTTTCTCATGATCATCTCTGCCATAAGTATGTTGGCTAAGGTGCCACGGTGTCAGGAGGCGGGCCAGTATGTTGCATAAGTGCCTGGATCATGTAATCAGATACTGTGACAGGGACAAAGTGAGCAGGGGGAGCCAAAGAAGTCAGACAAAGTCAAGGGGAAAGGAGAAAACCACAGAGCTGCTGCCGCGGGGCACTAGAAGCAGCAGAGGCTGTCGTATCCTTCTGCAGCCATGGTGTCAGAGAGTTTACTGATAAAGAGAGGTTTAAATAAAATCTGGAGTCTAAGTATTAAAAGAGTTATTGGGCCACTTGATTGATGATCAAAGACAAGAAGTAGACATTTGCTTTGCGCCAGAGAGCTTGTGGTCTCCCTAATAAAGCTGTGGCAGAGGCCTGGTTTGCTCACTAATATGTTTGTACTTCATTTTTCTCTGAAATTTGTTACACATCTTGTTCTGAGGGATTATAGGAGAAAGGAAAAGTTTTAGAATGTATTTCAGGCAATCTGTGAAATGTCATTTGTTTTCAAATTTTGAAAGGAAAGGGAATTCACTTCATAGTGCATTTCCCTATTTGAGGCACTATCATTTTCTACTTACCCTCAAATGATTGTTTTCTAGTGCTTTTGCATATTTGGCTAAAAAATAGATAACCAGTACACTCTATATACAGCAAAGATGAGAAAATGATTGTGGTAAGGGATGCCTGGGGAAGCCACTAACATCTCTACTTGTCCCTATGAAAGAACCTTAAGAGGGTATTTTCTCAAATCATCTTGTTTAATCTTTCCTGTCAGAAAACTTAATGTCACCATTTATCTGTACCCCAGATTTTCTAAATAGCTTTAACATTACAAAAAGAAACATTCTGGAGCAGGTATATTAGAAATGTCTGGATGTCAGATAATTTAGGATCTGAGCTTATTCTCTCTATTTATGGCTTGATTTCTCTTGGGAGGAAATGTCTTTCCTTTTAACTTACAAGATTTCCCAAGTGAAGATGGTTGTTCTTAAGTCCTTCTGCCTGCTCTTTCAATCAAGGTTCTTGGACTTAAAACTGATTTTTTCCCCCAAGGCTGTATGTATGTATGTATGGAGGATGTAAATGATTTCGGAGAAAAGGGTAAAAGATAGATAAATGGCTACACAGGCTAAGAAATCAATAATTAGGCATGCTATTGCCTGTAAAAGTCCTTAAGGAATCTTCATTTGCAAGATCAACTTACACTTACTAAATTTATCATGACAACTTAGTCCTCGTTCATTTAGGCTTTGCCTCTATTGGATTTACTTTTTAATCTGGTTGTAATATTTCCTGATATTCTAAATATCAGTTATTATGGTGTATTTTGACAACTATTCCTAGATATTATGACAGCAAATATTTATAGAGGATAGTAAAAGGCAAAAAAATAAAAGCCCTTGATTCTGATTTTAGGCTCTTTACACATCTCAATTCTAAGTGTTTAGTGTGATAAGCCCAAAGCCAAATGCAGAATTCAGGTAATGAACAATCTAACCTTCAAGGGCCCAGGATTCAAAGCTCTTATTCATAGCTGAGAAAAAGAGGTCCTTGGTTTTAAAATAAGGTTAGTTGGGGCAGTTGAGTGTTGGAAAATCATCCAAGTGACAGTGTTTGGAAAACATAGTTTCATGAGTGATCCATTAAATATTGATGTCTCATTCAGAACTGTAGCTGTAAGTATAAAAACAACAAGAAGTGGCTACCAGGATAAGGAAGGATGTTATAATTAAATTTTTAAATTTTATCCTATGTGGATAACATATAGGATAGTTTTCTAACCTAGTAGGTTATCTGCACTATGGTGTTCTTTTTAAGGGACATTTCATAAGACCTAAATATGGTGGTTAATTCGTTAGTTCTCTGACTGCTAAGAAACTTCAAGGTGGAGTATAGCAGCAGGAGTAGGGGTGGTAAATGAGTAGTTATAAACTGCACAGTGAAAGAACATCAGTCCTAAGTTACACTTTGAGACATAAACTCAGCATAGTGTAGAGTTGCCCTGGTGCTTCAACTTACAGCTATGGGATCTTGAAGAAGGCATTTTAAGCCATACGTGTGACTTGAGTTTGTACTATTTTTTGTTGTGATCACAATGAGTTTAGTGAACATCCATCACTGCAAAGAAATAGAAAAAAATTTTTTCCTTGTGATGAGAACTCAAGATTTACTCAACAACTTGCACATATAACATGCAGCAGTGTTATATTTATCATGTTGTTACATTACATCCCTAGTACTTACTTATCTTATAACTGGAAGTCTGTCCGTTTTGAATACCTTGAACCAATTCCCCACCCTGTCACCCCACAAAATGCTCCCTACACCCTCTGATAACCCCAGATCTGACCTCTTCTTACAATAATTGTTTGTTTTTGAAGTATAACTGCCTTATAATACAATGTTAGTTCATTTTATACAACATAATAATGAGATACGACCGTGCATTTCAAAATGAATACCATGATAAGTCTGGTATGATCTGTTACCATTCAAAGACATTATATAATTATTGACTATTTCTCCACACTGTACCTTTCATACCCATGACTCATTTATTTTTGCAGCTGGACATTTGTACCTTTTAATCTCCCTCACCTGTTTATTAAGTCATATGGGCTCATGGTTTCCTGTTTTATTCATTGTAATCTACTGCTGTCACTTATTATAATACTCAAACTGTCCCAGATTTGAGCACTGGAAGCCCATTCAAGTCAACTTTTGTGTCCATTTCATTTTATATGGTTATTTGACTAGTGTAGTCCTTTCTTCACAAGATCTTCCAGGCTCATCATATCCTTATTCCCCACCCCAACCCTGGAGTCAGATACTTCTCCAAAGAGCTTTGGTTCTTTTCAGTGGAGAACTGTTATTTAGAAACCAACATCTGGATACTGGGTGTGCTCACTGCTTATGAAGAGTTGCTGTTTTCAGGCCCTCTTAGTGGACATTTCCATAGATACACAGGTAAATAGAGAGAGAGACTGACAGATATAGGTAATTCCATTCCAGTCCAACACCACAGAATTGAGTTTTCACTATTCATGTCCATCCACCAGGAATGAATTGCGTTATGTATATGTATCAGCCAGTCTGGATTTTATGGTCAAAGTCATCAGAAGAACTTTTCTTAAAGGTCTGCCTTACTCAGGAAAGTGCAAACTTAGGAAGTCGCTAAAGAATTGCTTGGGACTTCCCTGGTGACACAGTAGATAAGAATCTGCCTGGCAATGCAAGGGGCATGGCTTCAATCCCTGTCCAGGAAGATTTCACATGCTGCAGAGCAGCTAAGCAGGTGTGCTACAACTACCAGGCCCATGGGCTGCAAATACAAAAGCCCATTTACTGAGAATCTATGCTTCACAAGAGAAGCCACCACAATGAGAAGTCCGTATACCATAACTAAGAGTAAGCCCCAGTCACCACAACCAGAGAAAGTCCACAGGCAGCAATGAAGACCCAGCACAAAGAAAAAGAAAATAAATAAATAGTTTTTTTTTTTAAGAGAATTGCTTGACATTGGAAAGAATTCTGAGATCCAAGGAGAAAGAGTTTGCTGCTAAGTCGCTTCAGTCGTGTCCGACTCTGTGCGACCCCATAGACGGCAGCCCACCAGGCTCCGCCGTCCCTGGGATTCTCCAGGCAAGAATACTGGAGTGGGTTGCCATTTTCTTCTCCAATGCATGAAAGTGAAGTCGCTCAGTCGTGTCCGACTCTTAGCGACCCTATGGACTGAAGCCTACCAGGCTCCTCCGTCCATGGGATTTTCCAGGCAAGAGTACTGGAGTGGGTTGCCATTGCCTTCTCCAAGGAAAGAGTTTAGTTTGATCTTAAAACTAAACTTTAAGATTGCTTAGTTGGGAAATAGGAAATTCTTATACATGAAGGAGACTCATTGTTCATGATTCTGATAGAACAGAGGATCAGGATACAATCAAACTATTGATTGATAATTGTTTATTAAAGTATTGATGAATCCATGCATTCAAAAATATTACTGTGCACCCACTATGTTGTAGATGTGAAGAGGCAACTTGTTGGAAAAGACTCTGATGCTGGGAGAAAGTGAAGGCAGGAGGAGAAGGGGATGACAGAAGATGAGATGGTTACATGGCATCACTGACTCAATGGACATGAGTTTGAGCAAACTCCAGGAGATGGTGAAGGACATGGAAGCCTGGCATGCTGTAGTCCATGGGGTTGTAAAGAGTCGGACACGACTGAGCAACTAAAAAACAACAAATGTTATAGAACAGTGATCACTATAAGGCCATGATCATATTGTTCCAGAGGCTTCTAATTTAGAGGAAAATTATAATTAATAACACAGCATTTATTCATTTTCAAATGAGTGTCACTTGACAGGAAATTCTCCAGGAGTTCATCAGAAGAAACAATCTCCGAATAGAGAGACTCATAAATTCTCTCTACTTCCTGGTGGTATTTTGTCCAGCTTCGTGGGAAAATGAACATTCAACTTAATGTAATTCTTCCCCAAGGAGAAGCAGCAGCTGTTTATATAGAATTTCTTTTGGCTTTACTATTACCATTAGCAACTGATTCTTTATTTTTGATTTGTAACATGGCTGGGAGCAGCAACAAACAAATGAAGACATTAGTAATATTCTCTGAGAATATTTCATTTACACCTTTTAAAAACATACTTTTTAAGCCTCAATGCAAAATTACTGGAAGTTTCTATTGTTGCTGCTCAGTCACAAAGTCATGTCCCACTCTTTGTGTCCCCATGGACTGTGGCATGCCAGGGTCCTCTGTCCTTTACTATCTCCCTGAGTTTGCTCAAATTCATGTCCTTTGAGTCAGTGATGCTATTTAAACATCTCATCCTTTGCTGCCCTCTTCTCCTTTTGTCTTCAGTCTTGCCCAGCATCAGGGTCTTTACCAATGTATCAGCTCTTCGCATCAGATGGCCAAAGTATTGGAGCTTGAGCGTCAGTCCTTCAATGAACATTCAGAGCTGATTTCCTTTAGGGTTGACTGGGTTGATCTCTTTGAAGTCCAAGGGGCTCTCGAGTCTTCTCCAGCACCACAATATGAAAGCATTGGCTTTCAGCCTTCTTTGGCTGCCTACTTTATGGTCCAACTCTCACATCCACACATGACTACTGGAAAAACCATAACTTTGACTATATGGACCTTTGTCAGCAAAGTGATGTCACTGCTTTTTAATACACTGTCTAGTTTTGTCATAGCTTTCCTTCCAAGGAGCAAGTATATTTTAATTTTATGGCTGAAGTCACCATCTAAAAAGATTTTTGGAGACCAAGAAAATAACATCTGTCACTACTTACAATTTTTCTCCAGTTGCCATGAAGTGATGGGACTGGATGCCATGATCTTAGTTTTTTGAATGTTGAGTTTTAAGCCAGCCTAACACTCTCCCCTTTCACCCTCATCAAGAGGCTTTTCAGATCCTTTTCAGTTTCTGTCATTAGAGTGGTATGATCTCCATATCTGAGGTTGTTGATATTTCTCCCGGGAGTCTTGATTTGAGCTTGTGATTCATCTAGCCTGGCATTTTGCATGATGTACTCTGCACAGAAGTTAAATAAGCAAGGTGACAATATATAGCCTTGTTGTACTCTTTTCCCAATTTTGAATCAGTCTGGTTCCATGTCTGGTTCTCAGTGTTGCTTCTTGACCCACGTACAGGTTTTTCAGGAGGCAGGTAAGGCAGTCTGGTATTCCCCTGTCTTTAAGATTTTTCCACAGTTTGTGGTGATCCACACAATTAAAGGCTTTAGTGTAGTCAAAGAAACAGAAGTAGATGTTTTTCTGGAACTGCTTACTTTCTGCATGATCCAACAGATGTCAATTTGATCTCTGGTTCCTCTGCCTTTTTTCTAAATTCAGCTTGTACATCTGGAAGTTCTCGGTTCATGTACTGCTGAAACTATGCTTGAAGAATTTTAAGCATAACCTTGACAGAATGTGAAATGAGCACAATTTTTCATACCAAATGTACAAACTTTGAACATTCTTTGACATTGCTTTTCTTTGGGATTGGAATGAAAACTGACCTTTTCCAGTACTGTGGCCACTGTTGCGTTTTCCAAGTTTGTGGCATATGGAGTGCAGCACTTTAACAGCATCATCTTTTAAGGTTTGAAATAGCTCAGCTGGAATTCTGTCACTTCCACTAGCTCTGTTTGTAGTAATGGTTCTAAGAGCCACTTGACTTCACATTCCAGGATGTCTGGCTCTAGGTAAGTGACGACACCATCATGGTTATCCAGGTCATGAAGACCTTTATTATACAGTTCTTCTGTGTATTCCTGGCATCTCTTCTTAATCTCTTCTGCTTCTGTTATGTCCTTACTGTTTCTGTCCTTTATCATTCCCATCCTTGCATCATGTGTTCCTTTGATATCTCCAATTTACTTGAAGAGATCTCTAGTCTTACCCATTCTATTGTTTTCCTCTATTTCTTTGCACTGTTCATTTACGAAGGCCTTCTTATCTCTCCTTGCTATACTCTGGATCTCTGCATTCAATGGGGTGTATCTTTCCCTTTCTCCTTTGCCTTTCACTTCTCTTCTTTCCTTAGCTCTTTGTCTGAGAGCCTCCTCAGATGAATACTTTACCTTCTTGCATTTCTTTTTCTTTGGGATGGTTTTGGTCACTTACTCCTGTACAACGTTAGAAACCTCCATCCATAGTTCTTCAGGCACTCTGTCTATCAGATCTGATCCCTTGAATCTGTTTGTCACTTCCACTGCATAATCATAAAGGATTTGATTTAGGTCATACTTTAATGGCCTAGTGGTTTTCCTTTCTTTATTCAATTTAAGTCTGATTTTTGTAATAAGGAGGTCATGATCTGAGCCACAGTCAGCTCCAGGTCTTGTTTTCACTGACTATGTAGAACTTCTCTATCTTTGGCTGCAAAGAACATAGTCAGTCTGATTTCAGTATTGAGCATTTGGTGCTGTCCATGTACAGAGTCGTCTCTCGGCTTATTGGAAGTGGGTGTTTGCTATGACCAGCATATTCTCTTCACAAAACTGTTAGCCTCTGCCCTGATGCATTTGTACTCCAAGGCCAAACTTACTTGTTACTCCATGTATCTCTTGACTTCCTAGTATTGCATTCTAATCCCCAATGATAAAAAGGACATCATTTTTGGTGTTAGTTCTAGAAGATGTTGTAGGTCTTCATAGAACCAGTTTACTTCGGCTTCTTTTGCATCAGTGGTTTGGGCATAGGCTTGGATTACTGTGATGTTGAATAGTTTGCCTTGAAAACAAACTTAGATCATTCGGTCATTTTTGAGATTGCACTCAAGTACTGCATTTCAGACTCTTGTTGACTGTGAGAGCTATTCCAATTCTTCTAAGTGATTTTCTCCCCCACAGTAGCGATATAATGGTCATCTGAATTAAATTCACCCATTCGCATTCTAGTTCTTTGATTTCCTAAGATGTTGATATTGACTCTTGCCATCTCCAGCTTAATCATGTCCAATTTATCTTGATTCATGGACTTAATATTTCAGGTTCCTTTGCAATAATGTTCTTACAGTATCAGACTTCCCTTTCACTACCAGACACATCCACAACTGAGTGTGGATTACACTGTGGCCCAGCCACTTCATTCTTACTGGAGGTATTAGTAATTGCCCTCTGCTCGTCCACAGTAGCGTGTTGGACACCTTCTAACCTGGGGTACTCATCTTCCAGCGTCATGTTTCTCTGCCTTTTCATTCTGTCTACGGGGTTCTCCAGGCAATGCAGGAGTGGGTTGCCATTCCCTCCTTCAGTGGGCCACATTTTGTCAGAACTCTTCACTAGGACCTGTCTGTTTTGGGTGGGCCTGCACAGCATGGCTCATAGCTTCATTGAGTTAGGCAAGCCCCTTCACCACGACAAGGCTGCGGTCCATGAAGGTGGAATTTTCTATTACTTGTCTGTGTAAATGTGAAAATTTTTCTCAAAAAGGAAACTCCAACATCTCATAAGAAATATAGAACAACAACAATCCTATTGATAAAACAAGTGAAAGTTTATCTAGGACCTAGGTTTTTGGTGCTAGAAAAAAGTAATTGCTTTGATAATATATCTTGATCATTCTCTTACATTGCAGTTGTATAAACACTTTTAAAGGTTTTATTAAGCCACCAAGACAGTTCACCTAACTTTCCTTCCTAAAGGAAACTATGATAGAAAATTGCATGTGTCATACTGTTTGTGAAGCAGTTATGAAAGAACTGCAAAAGAAAGTTTGTGAATTCATAGAATGATCAATGGGAAGTTGACAATTTTCATTAACTCCATGAAATTATTCAAAGGCACACACTGAGCTACCTCACATAATGTAGAGATGTAAATATCTTTTCTAATTTTTATGTACCCTATGTAAATAATGCTGCTTAGCAAGTCTAAAGAATATCTAAGTATTGCTTACTAATTCAAGAAAAATGACACTAGTGTTGAAACTTTCCTCAGGATATTTTCAAGCTCCTTACAGATTAGGCTTCTGCACAAGTCACTTATTTTCTGTAGCTTTTTCCTGTGAAGTTGGGAATGAAATACTCAGCATGGGAAAAGGAGGAAGGAGATCTGGAAACCTGATTTAGTTGTATGGTCTGGAAAGATTTTCAAAGATGGGGAAGAGAAGATGGGTTTAGGTAGGAGAAAAAGAAGATGGAGAGTCACTGGTCACATACACTTTTTGTTTTTAGGGTTTGTTTGGTGCTCATTGGTGTGTGGGAGGATTTCTAATGCCATCTGGTAAGCTCAGCTAGTTCACTCATAGAGCCATGGCTCAAAAATGTTATTGGGTGACTTTTGTCCTCAGAGTATGACCAGCACTCCCTTTAATGGCTCTTGTCACCTGGATAGCACATTAATCTCTCAGTTGCCTATTTTGGTACCCAGGAACATGTTTTCTTACGTGGCTCATTGAACTAATTTGTCCAGTAAATTTTCATAGAAAGCTTTCAAGAGTGAAAGTCTCTGCGCTAAGCAAGGGTAAACTCATTGATGCTGGCAAAAACACTGAGCCAAACCTCCAAGGGAATTTATATTAAAATGTAACAAACCCCTATGTGATATCAAGGTTATATTATCTCTTTGATCCTACAGATTTATTGACACTGTAACTACCATACTGTCATGAAATAAGTCTGATCAGTTTCTTCTGACTTGTGGACTGGCGTGAATACAAAACCAACATACAATTCATAACTGTTTTTTCCTGGTGACTCCAGACCTTGATCTCTGTGACTTTACTCTAATCTCTGACCTAGCTTCCAGTTCCCAATATTTACACATCCATTTATTTTGTATGTTTCCTCCACATTTCCCTTTCTTTTCATGAAGGCCTTTTGGACTGAAGATCCAAAGGTCATTGCTGTTCAAGTAGCAAAATCTGATAAACACTGAAGCTGGGGGATGGTCGTTCAGGGTCATTATACCTTTATTTCCACTTCTGTAAAGTTCAAGAGAAGGTCAAAAGACAAAGCCACTTATGTTGTGCATGGGAACCAGATGAGTATGAAACTGTTTAATTTTACAGGAAGAGAAGTTTAGAGAAAGACTCACAGGCCTAACTGTCCATCAGAAGGAAAAAACAACACAAGGGTTCTCTGCTTTAAGAAGTTTGTGTGCAATTAAGTTTTTATGTGGAAGACTATCAGTCTCTAGTGATTTCTAAGTTTCCTTGAGGGGGTGATACCATATAACTCTTGATCAACAGACCTTGAAATCTTACTGCTGAATTCACCGATTCCTATGTTCTGATCATTATTGTTAACTTAAATTTAAAATTCCACAGGTCTGGGTTTCTTTTTTAACATATCTCTAACATTAGGTGCCAGGTGTTTCCTCTAGGTCAGGGTAGGGCTTATTTGCTTCCCTTGCTTCTGTTATTTGGTATTAGTTATTTTTGTTAGTTGGTGATGGACAGGGAGGCCTGGCATGCTGCAGTCCATGGGGTCGCAAAGAGTTGGACACGACTGAGTGAGTGAACTGAACTGTTTCTGTTATAATATACATCTTCCATGAGGTTGTTTTAGAGACATCGCAGTATATAGAGTCTTTGAGCTAGAAGCTCGAAATAGTGTCTCAGGGACAAGGAAGGAAGCTCTAACAGAAAAGTGTGGTGGAAAAGGAAAGGAGAAAAAAAAAGAAACAAGCAGAGTGTATGGCTGTAACAGATGAGGCTAAGAAAGAAAGAGACAACAGTCTCACAACTTGTTTAACTCTAATCTTAATGTAGAAGGAAAAAAAAATATAGGGAAATATTCCAGTTTGTATTCTTAGGTGACTTTAATATTCAGATAAATTTTAATACTCTTTTTTTTAGGATATGACTATTTCCACAGCTTAATATTAAATGAATATATTAAATACATCCTTTATATTTGAATGATATATATTAAATATATCATTTAATGGGAAAAAAAACTACTGACAGTGTTATTCACTATGCTTCTTTGATGTAAATTTTGATAGATGTGATCAAATATATGCACCATCAAAAGGCAGTCAGGATTATATTAGCTGCTATAAAAGCCAAATTCCTCAGGTCCTATAAGTTATCATCTTTCTTCTGTGTTTTACAATTGATAAAATTAACCATTAGAGAGGGTAAGTGGCCTATGTTCAGACATCTTCAAGTGGGAGAGTCACACTCCCATTATAAGCATGCCCACACCTCCTGATTCAGGACTGTTTCATTGTCAAGGGCTTCTATTACATGGAAAGCATTTTTAGTTCTTTTGACAATAAAATAACATTTATGAGTATATATTCTGTTTTCCTCCCAGTTTTTCAAAAGTCTCCTACAGAAGATGTCAATAAATCTCAATCGAGTTGTCATTTAATTTTCAAATGTGTTGAATGCTTGAGTCTTATATTTTATATAAATCTCATTGCAAGTGGTTACACAATGTTTTTGTCTAAAAAACTACATTATTTCTTAAGAACTCTCTAGATTTAAAACCAGGACATTTCCAAAAGAAAAAAATGACAAGGCAGTATCTTTTTTTTTTAAGTAGATGCTGTATTTTAGGGATGAAGGCTAACTTCTTTTAAGTCTAACTGAAACTATGTTAAGGAATCATGTCACTAGGGAAACAGTCGTTAAATATTGTTTGTTACGCATAAATGCCAAATTCACATCTCAGAGGAAACTGATTTGATTTATTTTGCCATCAAGTAACTTTATAGACATACACACAAGTTGTAAAAATTCTTAAAATGTTTTTAAATACATCTGTTTTGAAATGCATCTTAATAGGTGATAAATGAATTCAGGGATCTATCTAGACTTTATTGTTAAAACCACACTGTACACAGGCTGATCATTTGAAGCTCTATCTGACTGTTAAGGGAGAAGATGGAGAGAAGGGAAAGGCTACCCACTCTAGAATTCTGGCATAGAGAATTCCATAGGCTGTATAGTCCATGGGGTCGCAAAGAATCAGACACAACTGAGCGACTTTCACTTTCACTTAAAGAGCTCACTGAAAGTTCCCCACTCAAAAATCTAGAAAGCCTTATTTGCCGATGGCATGAGCCTAATCAAAAATCGTATGAAAAAGATGAGCTCAATATTCCAAGCAAAACACTTATATGAACACTGCATCAGGTGATGAAGCTTAAGGCTAAAATCAGAGCAGTTTTCAGAGTGGAATGAGAGAATGTCATGAACACAGATTGGAAATGAGCAAATAGGACTGAGTTTCACAGACTGTCTTAGCTGAGCAGCAGAGTTCAGATGCCAGCAATGCAGACTAATTTCTCACATATTCTAAATTTAAATCTATGCTAGTAATTAGATACAGTGACAGCAAAATTCTTTTTGCTTTCTACTGGACTTTTTTTTTTTTTCAATTCCTTTGGGAATAATAACCTATGTTCTCAATGAAGGCCTCAGACCCTCTAACAAACCTCCACCTCCACCTACACACAAATCAGATTATTTTAAACTGTCAATGCAGGAGATGCAAGAGACATGGATTTGATCCCTGGGTCGGGAAGATCCCCTGGAGTAGGAAATGGCAACCCACTCCAGTATTCTTGCCGGGGAAATCCCATGGGCAGAGGAACCTGGCAGACTACAGTCCATAGGTCACAAAGAGTCAGACATGACTGAGCCCGGTACTTAAAAGGAAAGACATTACACTATTGCACGTTCAGCATTTTCTCAGCAGCTGCTTGCAACACTCACATCCGCCAGACCACATAAAGTTTTTAATTTCTGGTGTCTTCGGTCACTGAAAAATGCAGGATAGGTCCCCATTGGGTGTATCACCACTCTGCTAGCTGTTGAAATACTGAGAAGAACATTAAAGAAAAACTACTCTTAAGTTTCAGTCATGATGAGTCTCAGAACAAAAAGCCACCCAAGGATAGGTTGTAGGGCATCCGGGGTTAAAAAAACATACTATTGATTTACATCAGATACACAGCTGAATGAGCTATTGTGGAAAGAATACATTAACAAAACTGGTAGGATCACAAATCAAAAAGCTTCCCCAGTCCCAAGGCTACTGTGGGTGGCTCCATTTAGTTTCCATTGCTCCAACAATGACCCAGTTAGTCCTCTATGCTTTGGCTTTTATATTTTATCTCTTTGAACTAATAGCCATGTAGTAAATCTACAGCTGTTCCTTAAAATTTCCCATTTGTATCTGTGTACTTTCAAATATAATTTGAGCTGGCCTCCATTCAGGCAAAATGATTACTGCTGCATTATGCCATTTTAACAACATAAACAAGTGTGGAGAGAGGTCTGCTTTGAGTACTGTGTGTAATTTAGTCAATCTACCCATTGTGCTTGAAAAAGCAAAAATAAAGCACATAACTTCTAGGAAAAAACTGAAATAAAAACATCATCAGAGATACATGAAATAAAGATCAGAAAGCTGTTATTGGTGTCATCTAGGTAACTTAAATACAAATGAAAAGGCAAAAGTTAAAACTGAAGTTAGCTCACATCTTTCAGGAATCTATTACTAAAGCGCCAAAATTTGATATTAATTATGATCAGCAAAGATACTTTCATAATGTATGAGATGATAAATTAAAGCAAACAGGTTTTCATTATCGTTTTAATAAAAGAGACTATTGTGATATGTTATGCAAGTACGAAACAGTTAATTTGAACTTTACCTCACACAAAAATATAAAAAAATCCTTTTATATAATATTATTATTAAATCTTTAGGCTTTATGACAAAGCTGTTTCTCCTTCTTATACACTTAGAATTGTGACTGATTTCTGGCTACATGTTGAGTCACCAGCTGAATCATGGACAGGATCAGAGATATAATCTGAATTCAGTAATAAGGTACATAGACTTGATATGACTATCTCTTATCTTCCTCTAGTAAGTAAATTGTTATAAGCTATTTACTAAAATAAAAATGCTGTTTACATGTACCTAGGTGATACCAGAAAATGATGTAGCAAAGAATAATCAGTTTACATGCTTAGAGTTTATCGGCTAAAAAGATGCACAACATGAAATTTGCAAAGTTTTATTTGGGGCAAAATGAGGACTGCAGCCCAGGAAACGGCACCTCAGATAGCTCTGAGACACTCCTCCAAAGAAGCAGTGGGGAAAGGTCAATATATAAGATTTTGGTGAAGGGGAAGTTCAATCCAATCAAGCACTCATTTTACAAAAGGTGTTCTGCTAGTCACAAGGAGCTGATGTCACCATGAAGGGATTTAGTGCTTTTCTAGATAAGAGGAGATGCAAGGATTGGGATCATGAAATCAGTTTCTGAAAACATCAAAATATCTAAAGACCTATTCCACCAGTTTTCCTGGAGCACAGAGTACCTCACTCTCCACCTTGAATTCCCTTCTGGGAGTGTCAAAGGTCAGCAGCTGCAGCAGCACAGGTAGATAGCAAATGCCCTTGTTGTTCAGTTGCTGACAAATGCTATTGCCAAGTGTTCACTTGTAGTTGATGCGCAAGTGCCAATTTGTAGTTGACAAGTTCTAAGGTAAAAAAACAACAACAAAACCCCCCAGAAATTTGGCAAGTGAAGGCCAATATATGAATAAGAAAATAGAAGATCATGGAGAGTAATGGAATGCAAAATTTAGGATAATAATAATAGTAATATCAAGGCATGTAGTACAGATGTCTTGAATATCATTCTATGTTATTACTATCCTGAGATACTTAAAATTTTCAAAGCAAGTAAGGGGAGTTAAAAATAGCAAAGCAAAACAAACAAACAGAAAATAGCAAAGCAAAGGGAAAGTATGAGACAAGATAATGTAGAGATTAAATTCTGCTGGCCTCTTTCGTAAATCTTCCATACCGCCGCAGTCCCTATTGAATGCATATTTTGATCAAGCATTCAACTACTGATATTTCTGTGATCAGCAAACATACAGGCTTTCTTTTCTTTCTTCCCCATTTAAAAATTATTTCCTATTCATTGAGTTGGCAGAACCTCAGGCACATTGATTGCCTTTCTATTTCTGTACATATCCCACACCTTTAAGGGCCTCAGCATTTTTATTAACATTGTGTGCTCTACCTAGAAGCCCTTTTTTCCCTTCTTCCACTTTTTCAAATCCTACTCATTTTTCAAAGCTTAATAACCTGCTACCTCTGCATTTCCTCATCTGTCTCTGAGATCTCAAAGCAAATTGCTTATGCATATTTTATTATTTTATAACTAGCCATTATTTCTATAAAGCAGTTTTTTCACCCACTGATTTAAAATATTCAAGGGTTAACAACAATAAAAATAGTACATACTTGTTTCAATTTCAACTTTAAAAATCAGTTTGAAATAAAACTGCTTAAAAGAGAAAAAAAAAACGTTTGAGGTCTTAAAGGCTGTCAAATGATATGTATTCAATTTATCAAAAATGAACACTGCCAGTTATAGGAAAAGCTTTAAACTCTATTCAGTTGTATACTACCATTATTCTTATTTTTAAAACTATTTTAAAAAGCATTGACTAAAGATATTGAGAGAATTAAGGGTATTTTTAATATCTTTCACCATAGGTGAAAGTAGAAGTAAAGAAACTTGTATATGTATAAATTTGCACCAACAGCCTCTTTATCAGATTTGAAAATTGCATTCAGGTATTTTACTTTTCAATAAAGCAGAAAGAGTTGTGTCTGGAAATTCAAGGTCAGTATCCAAAAAGAATATATAGGGTCACATATATTAAATTTAATCTTTTATTTGTTAGGTACAAAACCAAGTCACATGCAAATAATGTTATCGATGGAGAAGTGTTTTTAAAAAGTGGCCTCTAACCTTCTTTCTTCTCCCATAATTAAGAAATTAAACATTATAAATATAAAAAAATACATAGTTTAAAACTGTGAAATGCAAAATTCAAGTAACAGTGAAGGAAAGGATTTTTTGTCCATGTTTGCTGATAGAAAAACTGTTAAATTTCAAAACAATGTTCACTATATATTTGGTAGTGAAACACAAGACGTTAAATTTTTAATTTATTCATTAACAAATTAAGTTTCTTATTATCTGGAAGTAAAACTTCCTTGTTAGTAGAAAAAAATCAAATTTATTTTTCTATATGGCTATATTAAAGAATACACAATCCTTAATAATTTCCTAATATAGTAACAAATCTGACTCTACCTCATATTATTAAAAATGAATACAATTTTAACATGACAAGCTGTAGGTATATAATTATTAAAATGGGTCACAGGTTTCAAAAGGTTTGGAAATGTTAGTTGATGAAAAACAATTAAAACCTGAATACAATAAATTAATATTTACATTCACTCAGAAATTTGTATGAATAAATCAGTAGATGAATAAATACATGAATTGAAAGGAGGAGGGGAGAGCAAAATTTGTTAGAGAAGAAACTAATTGTAAAACCAAACAGACCTGGTTTGAATTTTTAAAACTGCCACTTATTAGGTATAGGCCCTTAGGAAAGACATTGCACCAAAAGTCTTTGAGCACAAGTTAATTATAAAAATAATAGGTATGACAGTGTCACTAATATACCTACCTATGCAGTAGTCCTCATGCAAAGTTTTCATACCATTCTCTACTTGCTCTACTTTGAGTATAGTTTCAGCCTGCATGTAGCATACATGTGGTTTCAACCTGTGTTGAAATGTTCAGGAGAAAGATACAAATCTTAGAAGTTAGTATTTCTTCCCAGCTTTCCTCTGTGTAATCCTCATATATCCAAACAGTTGCATTTTTCACACTGAGTTTGTGAAATGGGAAGTCAGTATGGTAGGGTTTTTGGTTTCTTTTGGTGTATTTTTTTGTTCCGTTAATTCACATTGTTTCCTATATCAAAACAAATAACCAGGAAACTATTTCTTAGACTAGAGACTTTTCATTCCCCACAGAAATTCTTTCATGGAATTAAGGGTTGAATATTAAATCTTAAACATTTTGTTGTTGTTTCAGTCACTAAGTCGTGTCCAACTCTTGTGACCCCTATCTATGGACTGTAGCCAGCCAGGCTCCTTTGTTCATAGGATTTCCCAGGCAAGAATACTGGAGCAGGTTGCCGTTTCTTTCTCCAGGGGCTCTTCCTGACCAGGGATCGAACCTGCGTCTCCTGCTTGGCAGGTGGATTCTTTACCACTGAGCCACCAGGGAAGCTCCCTTAAACATTTTAGTTGCAGGTTCATGCCATAATAAATATATAAAGATAGTGTATTCAGCTAGTCCACAAATGTTTCTGGCATGCTTTCTGTGTGTTGGGTACTCTTCTAAGCAATGGGGAATATAGAAGTGAACGTGACAGTGAAAATTCCCTGGCCCCAAGGACTTTACATCTTCATATGGTGTATGTTAAAGATTTTAAAAATGCCAAACAAGTATACGATAAAATAAGGTAGCATAATAAATGCACTACTGTGGAGTTAGAAGATAGGATATGAAGCGAGATTGTTTCTTAAATACATTGGGCCCTAAGGAGAGAATATTTGAGCAGAGAAGCTGAATGAAGAGAGGGGATCAGAACCTACACAAAAATACCTGGGAGAAGAGGGTTTTAGGTCAAGGGAAAGTCCAGGGTAGGATGTAGTTTGGCGTGTTCCAGGGGGGCCAGTATAGTATGAACAGAATGAATGAACTACAACATAGTAAGAGTTAAGGGTAGAGGAGAGGTTAACCGCTAACCAGGCGAGGTTTTTTTAGATTCCCAACATTTGAAGACTATTTTCTACTTCTGAACCAGTTGTTAGAACTCTTTGAAGACACTGTCCATGTTAATGTCTATCTCTTTTAAAGATCCAGTATTCATGAAGAAATTCGATGCCTTCTGAAGGACTGCTAAGTTTTCATTTATGATGAGTGTTTTAAAACACATCACAGTTCCCTTGTGGTTGTGGCTGCCAGGAGACACCAAGTTAGGCTTGGCTTGAGTGAACCAATGTTCCTCAGCTAAGGTTTTAGGTGAAATTCATCTCCCTTCCTTTATTTTTTCTCTTTGTTTGTTTCACATCTTCACTAGTTTTCTGTTGTGGATTGTTGCTTTAAGTACCATCTAGAAATAGATATAATGAAATAAATCAATTAAAACTACCAAATCTGTATATCAGAGATCTTTCTTTCTAAAACTATGATTCATATGAAATCCATTTATTAAATGATTGGTTAGTATATAGAAACAGTGAACTAAATTAAATGAATAAGCCCTACATTCAATCAGAGATTAAATACATATACTAAATTTGATAAAACAAGATTTAAATTTACAGGGAAGTAAATCATATATAATAATATGGGAGGTCAGTTCAGGAATAGGTTTTGTTGGCTTGAAGGAGAATTGAATAAATCACAGAGAGAAGAGAGGAGATTTGTTCATTGAATCTTAAAGGAAGACCACTGCTGAATATGGTAATACTTGTACACTAAACAATACTAAATGATGCCATTCACATTGTATATGTGATAATATTATATATAATGTAATATAACCACAATTTTCTGGTAAAGCACATCAAAGTATTTTGAACAAGTGGTTCCTTTCATTTGTACGAATTAACCACATAGACCAATAGTAGCACTAACAGTAATTTTTAAACATGAAAGTATTCATTAATTTCAATTAAATAGTCTAGGATGAAGAATGAATATGTTATATTTTTTAGAGTTTTCAGTATACACACCATGTTAAGGATTATTGAATTTGGAGAGTGGCATTTATGTAGACAATTGAAAATTCTAGATAGAGGAAATCTTTACAGCAGTGTAAAATGCAAGATAAAAATGCAGATACCATTTCATTGAAGAATAGACTTCATACAGGAACAGAAATAATAGTTAAAAATCTTCAGTGTTGGTCTAAGGAGTTTAAAGTCCATTCTGTACTGTTAATGGAAGTGGGTACTATTATTGTTTTATTTTAAATAAATAAATCATAAAATCAAATTTGTGTTTTAGAAAGATTGCCCTAAAATTAGTGGGAAGTATAAATGAGAGGGGAGTAATTCTGCATGCAGGCAAACCAATTAGGGGACCATGGCAATGGTTAAAGGTAGGTGTTGATGGAAATCTGACTTAAGTAGAGGCAGTGAAAACAAAACATGGGAAACAAATGGAAAATACATGACGAAGTTAGAATTGTTAGGAATTGGAAGATGATTCAGTGTAAGGGGACCAGTTTCACACTGGGTGGCAGGAGGTAGAGATGTAGAGATAGAGAAGGGGAGGTGTGTTAAGACAGCAGGGTAGAGATGTCCACGGAAGGGTGATGAACAGTTATATCACAGTGGGTCAATCACAGCACGGTGTTTAAGGGCTTAAGGCCTGGAGTCATCTGAGCCCAAATCTGGCTACTCAGAGCATTGTCACAGGGAATTAAGTTACTTGATTTTACTAAACATTCATTTAAACTTGTAAAATGGTAAATGTTAGTTTTATATCCAGAGTTTAAAGAAAATTAAATGAGCTAATATGTTACTAGTGTATAGAGAAGTCTCAAAAATGCTAAGTAAATTTATCATTAGAGTAGAATTTAGGGGTAAAAAATAGATTTGGAGATTAACTGTACGGAGGTGATAAATTGAGCCCAGACAGTAGCATATATTGCCAAGAAAGAGAAGACGTAGGAAGAAAAAAGAATGGATAGGACAGGAACATAGAAGACTCCTGTATTTAGAATGAAACACAAACATGGACAGAGAAAGGACAATCAAGAACATGGATATCTGATCTTTCCATGAAAAACGTATGCACAGAGGAATTCTATTTGAAGTATGATCTAAAGACTGGACATATTGGTTCTAGAACTTTGTTAGAACATTTTGATTAGCCTCAGTATTGTCCTGCTTAATCTTCCCCTATCCTAAAGAAAACAGAGCTACAAGACACTAGATACTGTTTTGTACAATCACTCACCAAGACAGTACATAAGAATTGTCTGATTATTAGCTAATTATCATGTGATACCATCAAAACAAAATTTCATAATCAGATAATGCTACAACATGTTAAGTAATAATTATAACAAAGCTGTGTCTGATTTAAAAACCAGTGAGACATCTGCTTGGCTGCTACCATAATTGGCTACTAGCCTGTTGTTTTGTTGTGCTAGAAGGACTTTATGTCCTGTGGATATTATTTGCTCTTGGTCCAGGGGGACTCAAGTTTCCATTAGATTACAAGCTTCTATACACAGAGCCAGATGTGTGCAAGACACTTGAACAATTTCTAAGTCACTGAAAAATTTTTCCTTTTAATACTAGGTTCATTCATTTTCCTTTGGACCTGTCTCCATGAGAATTCGTCATTTCCCTGTACTTCTAGTCTCTTAAGGTATCACTTAGTGTGTTGTGACTCTCCTTGTAGAAACTTTGTATGATGACCCAAACAAAAAAAGATACACTGCGATAAGCATTCACTCCTATCAACATTCTACCCAATTGCACTCAGTCACTCATCCATTTATATAATCTATTCAAGAAATTTTCCAGCACCAGCTGAAATATGCCAATCATTTAGCTAGATGTGTTCTCATATGTTATCTAAAGAATAAATGTTCATGTTAGGGGGTAGAATAATTCCTAGATAGCTTCAATTGAAATAGTTTCTCAATTATTCTTCTTCCCTTTTCCTCATATACCACCACCACCAAAATCTGTTGATTTTACCTTCTACGCATTTTACAAATCCATGTTTTTCCTCCATTTATCATCCACTTTAGGATCTTATCATTAAAGTCAGTAATAATTGCCTTGCTGGTTTCGCCATCTATCCTTACCTCTCTTTAATCCATTAATAACGAAACTATCAGAGTTTGTTCTTAAATGTAATTCAGATCCACCCATGTGTCTCTCTTGATTAAAATTTTTCAAAGGCTTCCCATTGTCCTTAGGGTAAATCACTACAAGTCCTTGTACCATTCCGCTCTCCCCAGACCCCCTGTCTTGTCCCATGTTACTCTCCCTCACCCTCTCTCATCCACTCACACTGGTCTTCCTCTGTGCTCCTTCCTGCCCGTGCCACCTCTCAGTGGTGGATCCTTACCTTTGAATGCTTTCTTAATTCTTTGCCACTTAAAAGCAATTCATTTTTAGATATTTGTGTGTGTGATCTATATTATATGTATATATATACATACATATATATCATATATTTAGGTGTAGTAGAACTAAATGGTAAATAAAGTGCTCTCAAGAATCTTATTGTTTAGTGAAGGCAGACAGGCACTATTTAAGACATCTCAATAATATACATATTATATAGGGAAACCTATATACAAAAATATTAGGGAAACCTCTCTGACCTCTCGCCTTATCACAGTGTAAGTTCCTTCAAAATTTATCCTCATCGGTCACAGCTTATGACAGTACATAAATGGGGCTTTCGTGTTGGCTCAGATTGTAAAGAATCTGCCTGCAGTGCAGGAGACCCAGTTTCAATTCCTGGGTTGGGAAGATCCCTAGGAGAAGGCAGTGGCTACCCACTCCAGTATTCTTGCCTGGAGAATTTCAAGGACAGACGAGTCTTGCATGGACTGAATTCCATGGAGAGAGGGCTCAGTCCTTGGGATTGCTAAGAGTCAGATATGACGGAGTGACCAACACTTATATAAATAAACGACGTCTGCGAATATCCATTTATACCTACATACACATATAAACAAATGCATACAATATATAGATGTACACCCACATGCATTTATATATATACATAAATATGTTAATATAAACAAATACATACAATGTATGTGTGTATATACATATAAATATATATATGCACACATCTATACATTTAAATGCATATGTATATTAGAGAAACCTCTCTGACCTTTCAGCCTAGCTTATCACAATAAAACTTTCCTTCATTATTTATCCTACTTCATTATAATATGATTTATTAAATAGTGTTTGTCTCTCTTCACAAAACAATAAGACCTTGAGAGTACAGCTTTGGCCTTTTATTCTCCATTTTTCCCACAGGAGTAGCACAATACCATACACAATACAAAACACATCTCAGTGTGTTTTGCTATTGGATGGATAAGTGATTAAACGAAAACCCATCGACCTTAAAAGGAAAGAATATTGCTTTGGAGCTATAATATTTGGTTGCAAATTATCGATAAAGCTTTTACAACTAATGAGGATGACTCTGCAAGGCAGAAAGCAAAATAAATACACAGTTGAGCGATGATTTTAGGCTTCCAAGACTTAAGAGCACTGCTCCATTAGATCATTTTTAATAGTAGAGATTTCCATCAATCCTCATTACTTTTGAATAATAAACACATAGCCAGCACTCACCTCTGAAGTCAACTTTGTGAGGAAATGGTGGCAAAATCTTTACCTCAAGCTGATGTTTGGAATAAAGACATTTCACACATGTATAGATTTGAGGAGAGCAAGTTAAGCAGAGAAGATTAATATTGACTTGTCCCCAGCTTTCCTGTAGGAAAATGCTCCTTATGAAGAATGTCTGAGTGAAATTATTTATTCCATGCTGACATGGGAAAACAGACAAATAGAAAAGCCTGGAAAGAAGGGTGTGTTACTGGAATCGATGACAAATTAGTCCCCAAAATGTCTTTCAAATACTGAATATACACGTTAAGCGAGCTGATAATAATTCAAGGATGTTTTTCAAATGTGCTTTCCCTAAAAATTTAGTAAGGTTCACATGTTTAAGTATCTTGGTGAATATTCTCATTGTTTTCAAGCGTGTACAGGGTTTTAAGCCAACATTTCCTGATAAGGCCACAAACTATTCCTTCCCTGTTATGTTACAGAGTCAAGGATTCAAGAACAGATTACTGTTAACACTTATGCAGTGAATAGGAATATAAACAAAGGGGCGAATCTTTGATTTAAAATTTTAATTTTTCTGAAGGGAATTTTTTAAAACGCATCATATTATTAATTGAAAAGGCCTAAACTCATTCAGCAGGACATAGTACTTAAGGGTGAAGTACTAAGAAGGGTGACTTCTTAGTGCTGCTAATAACACTTGATGGTGCTTAATAACCTTAGATGGTGCTGGTCAGATAGAGAAGAGGGATCTGAAAAGATGACCCTCTGAGGGCATCAGGAAACAGGATTTGAGGGGTGGGATAGAAATTGGGAAGGACAGAAATATGAGTGTGACTGCTACTGCCACTGTATCCATGATGCTAATGCATATGAACAGATTAATTTGACTGCTGTTCTGAGAAAAACACTTTCACACAGAAATTGGACATTTCATAATAATGTCTTGTGAAAACATGCTATCAACAGCTGGCAACAGCTGCTGTTAGTGGCTGGGGTGTTGGTTCAACTTTAATTCCTTACAGTTTATGGCACTTGTTGTGCAACAAAATCCAGGAGAGGTTTTGATTCTGCCTAGTTTAATAGTTAAAAGGCAACAGCTTGGGGTGAAAAAGTCCTAGGTTTAAGTAATATCCTGTGATGAAATATTTAATTCTGAAGATAACTGCTTAAGAATGACAATTCTCTGATTGAAGAAGGTCAGAGGTCTTGTCTGAGTTACCCCAGAGCCTAATCATTTTGTACCTGAGTCCATCACTATTTTCCCTCTCCCTCAACATTCACCCTTCAGAAGTCAGTGTCACCAGGGAGTGAAAAATTTAATGATAATGAACATATAATTCATAGAAAGGATATTCCACATTCCCTATTCTTATTTATAAGGCCTAATCCATATTCAAAGATAATGGGTGCTTAGGGTGTGGGCATTCTCTGATACTTACTGTGATTCATAGAATATATATGTGATCCTGAGTTCACTGAATTTGTAGTTTGTCTTCTGACTTCTTTGATAAAACATTTTGTTTAACAAATTCCTAGTTAGAGTAAAAGAAAAACATTTCATACACATAGAACCTTTTTTTCTATAAAGAAATGTGTCACCTTCTATGATAGATGAGAATCTGACCTTCTCATGCCAAAATCTCTCTGGTATTGACCTCCTGACCTTGCCAGGTGACTCTTTGTCACCTAGATGTTGCTTCTTTGTGCCAGGTATCCATCTCAGACTGCCAAACATGATATTAATGGCTGACAAGTGACCATTGGACTGGCCGTCCAGGCTCTGGTAGGTCAAATTTTGCTTACACAAACTGACAATGACAATTTGAAAAAAAAGTAAATGCAAGAGATGAGAGATATCTCTGGCTAGGACTGTGCTGTACTTACAGATCTTCTATCTTTTCCTTGTGTTAAGGACAGTGCTTCTGGGGACTTTCTAGTGTCATAGCAATACTCCACAGGGACCATTTCTGTACTTTCCTTAACTTTGTTTGAAATAAAACAGTTTTGGAATTACTTATAGGTTGATTACTTTGACACAGATCATGTGTGGATGAAACATTTTTAACCTGTAACTATATTTTAGGGTGGGAAAGAAACATGCTTTCAGTCAAAATTGGGTGTTAGACTCTCATATGAACCACTTATTAGCCACATGTCTGTTGTCAGTATTTATCCTTTTGAGTTTGCTTTCTTTCCTATAAATATTTGGACCTAAAAATATTAACTTGATTTGAAAGGATATTTCAGGTTTAGGAAAAGTGAATGAGATTATACAATATGTACTTAGCAAAGTGCCAAGCATGTATACAGTGCTCAGTGCACAGCATCTATTAAATAAAATACTAGATATTAAAATACTAGTTTTGGTCATTTGAAAAAAGCCATTCTCCTGCCTGGAATGATAGGTAATACTGGTTATACTTCAGCTTCATTTATAAAGTGGTAACTCCAAAAGCCATCGTTTTTCTCTAGTGCCATTCTGTAAAGACTGTATTAACTGAAAATAATTAATAACCTCAAAATCTCAGGAAAGCAGCATGACTTTTCTAGTTTCTTTATCCACTTTGTTTTAATATAGTATTATAGATTCTTAATAAATAATATGAATTCCAGGAAGAGACTTATTGTTAGATATCTTGCAATTATAGCTTCAGAGTAATATCTTCAGATTGTGGGTAGATCCTTATTCATATGCTTAACAACAGTACTAAGCACAATTTGATTTAAATCTATCACATGATACAACTATACCAAAAGATTAACTTAAGCCAAAGCACCTTGGCAGTGCATGACATTTTCCACATCACTAAATGAGGCAAACCAAAAAGGACCAAATTACTACTCAAACCATGTAGGAGAAAACAATACTAGAAAGTTTACCAAATACATATTTATATTTCAATGACTCATTTGGAAAGCTTCCTAACAAAAGTTTGTAAATAAATATTTAATATTCATTGCTGTTTTCTTTCAACTTAATCAAGCAAGGGAAATTCAAACCTGTCTCTATACTATGACAACAAATGCTAAACATAGACAGAAGCAAATTGATTGTTTATGATTGATCTGAATTCCTGGGCTTCATAAGCAAAGGAATTATCTGTTAAGGTGCATAACAGGTTTTAACAGGAAAAGGATTAAGGGTTTTATTTTCCTCAATGGAAGGCCAAAATGAGGAAGATTTTTCAAGTTAATGTTCACTTCATCTGGCTCAGGTGTCAGGGATCTAAATTTATCTCGGTTTAGGCATGCATCTGAAGTGCTGGAAGTCTCAGGATGTCAATGGCTTCACATGTCAGGATAACCTTAACGACAGACGAATGGTCAAGACCCTGAGCCTCATTTCTGAGTTCTTAGCTGTGGAAATCATTTGTTTATTTTCTGCATCTCCTCCTACAACAGTCACTCTGAAGCCAGTTTTAAGATCCTACATCTGGGCAAGCAAGCTTCTCTAAAAGTTGGTGAGCACAGTTATTTTTGTTTAGGGGTGTGGCTATAAATGTCTTTGTAGTTGATGGACTATCATCTAGTAAACATTAATACTTGTTATTTCAAACTCCTTAAGAAGCTAAATACTAACTGGTGTAATAATTTAGTTTATGATATTGTTTCAACACAGTTATAAGCTTTTAACTAAATGGATAGACTTTTGAGACAAAGTTTTCATTTCCATTAGTCTCTCAACTGATCCTATGAAATTTCCATTTATACATTTTCATATCTTTTATTTTCAAAGTATCAGAAAACTTAAACTAAGTATTTTTAAAAGTACAATTTTGGTGGAATTTTTCTTCCTTCTGACTCTTAAGTTGATCTGTCATCTCCTGTCTAAATTGATTTCTTATTTTATTTAACCTTGGGTGTGCCTGGTTTTAAAAATGTTACTCTTTTGAAAAAGATGCTCTCAAATTCTGACCAGCTCAATTTTCTGCTTACAAGTTGAAAAAACATGTTTTTAATGAGACTAGAAGTTGAATGACCTTTGTTCATGGGACCTAAAAATGTTTTTTGGTGTTTTGTCAAGACTGACAAGTATATTTAAGAAATAATCTAAAAGACTCAATCCTCTTAACAAGCTCTTAGAAGAAAAAAATATTTACATAAATAAAATTACTGGTCACTGGTGATCATAGAAATTATATTGACTGTTGGCATCAGATATTTGAGGGGAGGGGATTTTGTTTCATGGTAGAATTTTTGTTAAATGGTGTGTTTCATACTATGGCTATATAAGACCAGGAAACAACATGGAAAGATAGGGTAATGACTTACTCAGACAAGAAACTTAAGGATATGCTTATTTAGAGACAAATAAGTATATAAGGATATACTTCCTTAGAGACAGCTGCTGATACCAAAAAAGCAGTTCCATCTGACTCTATGCTATGTTATTACAAAGTCTGAGAATGAAATGAACAGGCTTCTTTACCTTTAAAAAAAGTCACCTTCCATAATTCTTTGGAGAATGGTCTCTTGGAGCCATGCTGAATTCAGGGGAAAGCACTGTGGACTGATACTTTTAAAAGTATTAACTTCTGTTCACTTCCTATGCAAGTACTCAGGTAGGATCTGGATCTCAGATGAAGAGAAACAAGCAACCTGTCCTGTTCTCAGGTATAACTGACTAAGTAAAAGAAGTAGGGTTTGTGGGGCAATGTATGAGACTCCTGCAACCCTGGCAAGGGGAAAGGAGAAATATTTTCAGAGGGTGTACAATACAAACTGTAATTATTTGGAATTTGATCCTTTTGTAAAGGACAATGACGACTTTGCAATGAATTATTCTGAGAGTTACAGAAAGAAAGCAAACACCTGAGAATAATAAAAAGATTTTCACCTGGGGAAAAATGGTAAGCTCCGAAGAATCATTGTTAGGCGAAAAAGGAAAAACAAAAAAGGAAAAAAGGCCTTAAAATGCTAACAAATCAGTGGCAAAGACCATATAAGACTGCAGAGTGGACCAATCAAATGAAAGAATATTTTTTTCTTGGAATGAAGAAATACATAATAATGTACTGCCCTTCAAGTGATTAGGGCTAATTTTGCTTTTAGCACAGATTGTTGGTTGAGATCACTAGTTAAGGAATTTAATATTCTTAGTATTTACAAACTAAACTTCACAGTTGAATTTTTAAAGGAAAAATTGACAACATTTTAAAATGAAAAAGAAATGCTTTTAAATGAGAAGTATTTTTAATTGGTCAGTTGTTTATACATTGTTGATTGCTCTTTGGGTGAAAATTGAAAAGCGTGCAGTCACTTTACTACAACTTAAAAGCAGAGACCTGGAGTGGTGAGGAGGGAGGTGCTGGTGGAGGAGTGATGCTGTTTCCATACCAGGTTCCTGGAATCTGAAATCATGCCTAATCCAAAATGATTCTCTCAATCACAAACAATGAATTGTTTGTCAGGAAAAGGAAATAGTCTAAACTAGGGTCAGTGTGCCAGGGATATAAAAAGAAATATAGTTTAGTAAATAGTTTTACTGTTTGTGTGTTGTATGTTGAAGTATACATATTGACTAAGCCACTGGAAACTTTCTTTCCATTACATCCGGCAGGTAATAAGTATGCCATTGGTTCCACGATGCACATTCTAGTCATTTCTTTATGGATCAGGGCAAGGTGAATTGAGCTTTGTGTCTTCTGACAAATTTAGTCTTGTGGAGAATAAATAACACTTTTAAATTGGGGCTTGATATTACATTGTTAAATAGTTTAAGATGCTTTGAAATATACCCAGAGACCTTTGTCACACACTGTCATCTCAAGGAGGAAATGATGAAATTGGCAAACGTTCTGGAGGTGACATAGCAGACAGCTTGGCTGCTTTCACCAATGACTCCAAAGTGATTTCAAATAGGAGAGCATTTCACCCTTCAGTCCTTGTGAACTTTAAAAGTGGAGTGAGGATAGTTTTAAAAGTGATGAGTTTGATCTCAGTGTTGTTTTCTCTTATTAAATCTTCCAAACTTCAATCTTCATTCCTCCCATTTTAATTTTCCCAAATTTCCCCCATTCATTTTGCCTAAATCAAAAGGGAGGGATATTAGTACTCATGAGAACACAGTCTAATTGAAATTCTTTTGGAGGCTCACTTCATTTTATGTAGAACTTCATTATTACTCTATTTGAAATGTAACAGGTGCTGTTATAAGGGGTCTTTCTTGTATCTTACTCTAGGAAGCTTTGGAAATAAAGAAATAAAAGGTTATTCAGTACAGTGGTCCCATTGCATGGACCATAAATACAGTGTCTTCTCAGAGTAGGCATACACTTTACTAAGTGGGATCATTCCTACAAGTATTCTTACTTTGATGGGACCCTAAAACAGCAAAAACCTATTTTGGTTGAATACATAATAGAGTCACTCTCTTTTGGATAAACTCATTTCTTGATGCATTTGTTTTTTGAAAAATATTTGAGCACTTATTGTGTGTCAGACATTGTTGTAAGCTACAGACAACATTATTAAACACCTTATTGTGCTGAACATTGAAAAGGATCCAGGATCTTTTTATTTTCAGGTGGTGGTTCTAAATTTTGTTTATATGGAATGAAAACTTTTGATGAAAGTGAAAAAAGAAAAACTTAAGTTAGTAAATGATGAAGACATAAGTTGAATTCTGTGGATACTTTGCCACCACTGCACATAAACAGACCCCTTAAGGATATCAATCTCCTGAAGAAAATAGTCCAAACAAATGACTTAAAAATAATACTGTATTTACAGGAGGAATAGAAGGAAGATCGGAGAAGGCAATGGCACCCCACTCCAGTACTCTTGCCTGGAAAATCCCATGGATGGAGGAGCCTGGTAGGCTGCAGTTCATGGGGTCGCTAGGAGTCGGACATGACTGAGCGACTTCACTTTCACTAGAAGGAAGATACCAGAGTGAGCATCTTGCTGTTGCCGTTATAAATGCATAATTGACTCTTAAAATTCTAGAAACTAACATACATAACACATGGAAATACCTCCAAAATACAATAACTGGACTGTGTGCTCTAAGACTTGTTGTTGTTATTGCTCAGTTGTGTCTGACTCTTTGCTACCCTATGAACTGTAGCATGCCAGGCTTCCCTGTCCTTCACTATCTCCCTGAATTTGCTCAAACTCATATCGATTGAGTTGATGATACCATCCAACCATTTCATCCTTTGTCGCCCTCTTATCCTCCTGTCCTCAATCTTCCCAAGCATCAGGGTCTTTTGCAATGAGTTGGCTCTTTGTATCAGGTGGCCCAAGTATTGGAGCTTCAGCATCAGCATCAGGCCTTCCAGTGAGTATTCAGGGTTGATAACCTTTAGGATTGACTGGTTTGGTCTCCTTGCTATCCAAGGGACTCTCAAGAATCTTCTCCAGCACCACAGTTGAAAAGCATCAATTCTTTGATGCTCAGCCTTCTTTATGGTCCAACTCTCACATCCATACATGACTACTGGAAAAACCATAGTTTTAACTAGATGGACCTTGTCAGCAAAGTGATGTCTCTGGTTTTTAGTACACTGGCTAGCTTTGTCATAGCTTTTCTTCCAAGGAGCAAGCATCTTTTAATTTCATGGTTGCAGTCCACAGTATTTTTGGAGCCCAAGAAAATAAAGTCTGTCACTGTTTCCATTTTTCTCTATCTATTTGCCATGAAGTGATGGGACCTGATGCTATGATCTTAGCTTTTTGAATGTTGAGTTTTAAGCCAGCTTTTTCACTCTCCTATTTTACCTTCATCAAGAGGCTCTTTAATTTCTCCTTATTTTCTGCCGTTAGGGTGGTGTCCTCTGCATATCTAAGGTTATTGATAATTCTCCCAACAATCTTGATTCCAGCTTGTCCTTCATCCAGCCCAACATTTCTCATGATGTACTCTGCATATAAGTTAAGTAAGTAGGGTGACACTATACAGTCTTGATGTACTCATTTCCCAATTTGGAACCAGTCCATTGTTCCATGTCTGGTTCTAACTGTTGTTTCTTGACTGGCATACAGATTTTTCAGGAGGTAAGTAAAGTGGTCTGGTATTCCCATCTCTTTCAGAATTTTCCACAGTTTGTTGTGATCCACACAGTCAAAGGATTTAGTGTAATCAATGAAGCAAAAGTAGATGTTTTTCTGGAATTCCTTTGCTTTATCTATGATTCAACAGACGTTGGCAATTTGATCTCTGGTTCTTCTGCATTGTCTAAATACAACTTGTACATTTGGAAGTTCTCGGTTCACCTACTGTTGATCTAGCTGGAAGGATTTTGAGCATTACCTTGATAGCATGTGAAAGTGAAGTCTCTCAGTCATGTCTGACTCTTTGCGACCACATGGACTATAGCCTACCAGGCTCCTCCATCCATGGGATTTTCCAGGCAACAGTACTGGAGTGTGTTGCCATTTCCTTCTCCAGGGGCTCTTCCCGACCCTGGGATCGAACCCAGGTCTCCCGCATTGCAGGCAGACGATTTACCGTTTGAGCCACCAGGGAAGCCCTAGCATGTGAAATGAGTGCAATTGTGTGGTTGTTTGAACATTCTTTGGCATTGCCTTTCTTTGGGATTGGAATGAAAACTGACCTTTTCCAGTCCTTTGGCCGCTGCTGAGTTTTCCAAATTGCTGGCATGTTGAGTATAGCACTTTAACAGTATCATCTTTTAGGATTTGAAATAATTCAACTGGAATTCCATCACCTCCACTAGTTTTGTTCATAGTAATGCTTCCTAAGGCCCACTTGACTTCACATTGCAGGATGTCTGTCTCTAGGTGAGTGACCACACCATCATGGTTATCTGGGTCATTAAGACCTTTTTTGTATAGTTCTGTGTATTCTGGCCACTTCTTAATCTGTTTTGCTTCTGTTAGGTCCTTCCTGTTTCTGTCCTTTATTGGGCCCATCTTTGCATGAAATGGTCCCTTGACATCTCTAATTTTCTGGAAGAGATCTCTAGTCTTTCCTATTCTATTGTTTTTCTCTATTTCTTTTCATTGTTCACTTAGGAAGGCTTTCTTATGTCCCCTTTGGAGAGATAATCTTTGGAATATTTGGAGTTCCAAAGCTATTCTTTGGAATTCTCCATTCAATTGGGTGTATTTTTTTCCTTTCTCCTTTACCTCTCACTCCTCGTCTTATCTCAGCTATCTTATCTCAGACAACCTTTTGCCTTCTTGCCTTTCTTTTTCTGGGGGATAGTTTTGGTCACCACCTCTGTACAGTGTTACGAACCTTTGTCTATAGTTGTTCAGGCACTCCATCTATCAGATCTAATCCCTTGAATCTTTCGTCACCTCCACTGTAAAATCATAAGGGATTTGATTTAGGTCATACCCAAATTGCCCAGTGTTTTTTGTTACTTTATTCAATTTAAGCCTGAATTTTTCAATGATAAGCTGATGTTCTGAGTCACAGCCACAGCTCCAGGTCTTGTTTTCACTAACTATATAGAACTTTTCCATCTTCAGCTACAAATGATATAATAAATCTGATTTTGGTATTGACCATCTGGTGATGTCCACATGTAGATTCATCTCCTGTGTTGTTGGAAGAGGCATTTGCTATTATCAGTGCATTCTCTTGGCAAAACTCTGTTAGCCTTTGTCCTGCTTTTTTTTGTACTCCAAGGCCAAACTTGACTGTTACTCCAGGTATCTCTTGACTTTCTACTTTTGCATTCCAGTCCCCCATGATGAAAAAGACATTTTTTGTTAGTGTTAGTTCTAGAAGGCTTTGTAGGTTTTCATAGAATTGTTCAACTTCAGCTTCTTTGGCATCAGTGGTTGGGGCACAGACTTGGATTACTGTGATGTTGAATGGTTTGCCTTGGAAACAAACTGAGATCATTCTGTCACTTTTGAGTCTGCACCTATTTACTGCATTTCAGATTCTTTTGTTGACTCTGAGGTCTACTCCATTTCTTCTAAGGAATGCTTGCCCACAGTAGTAGTTATAATGGTCATCTGAATTAAATTTGCCCATTCCCATCCATTTTAGCTTAGCTTCCTAAGTTTATTTCTGATTGAAGTGTTTTTGTCTGCAGTAGGGAATAAATATAATCTAAATTGTAGTTGGGTCTCTTGGCAGAAAGACTCTGGTTTGCATGTAAACATCTAGTTATTATGAGTCCAGTCTTTAAGAGCTGCTTGGTCAAAAGTTATATCCAAGCAGACACGTAGACAGGGAATTCCAATGCAGGAGAACTTGAGCTGTGATAAGGCTGGTGCTCAGAGATACCAGCTCTGTTCTTTGATATAAGGCCTCTGTTTACAGACCTTTGCTATTATGTGGAGTCTGCACTTCCTGCTGAGCTGTGAACTCCATCAAGGCTGGGTTTCATTTGTAACTTAGTATCAGCAATATCCAGTGCTGGACACATAGTAAGCACTTAATAAATAGACAGTACCGATTTATTCAAAAATCAGTATAAATCTTTTATAACCCAAAAGGTTCACCTTCCAATGAGGTCTAAACTAGGACCTTAAGAATTTTTAGTCATGTAAAACAATTTAAAATCTTTTATCCCCATTTCTTACACTTCGCACTTTTTAAAATATCCAAATTGACATAAATCTCTACCATAAAGTAATACATAGATGTGTGCAGTTTTGTGAGTGAGAAATTCTCAGGTAAGTAGTTTCATGGAATATTACCATCACCAGTACCACCCTCAACTTTCTCAGCATGTCTGTTTTATTTTGTTTTGTTTTTAACTCTCTCTCTCTCTCTCTCTCTCTCTGTGTAGGGTGGATCATCTATTAAAATTACAAAATTTAACAGAAATATTCTATGTTTCATGCTACGCTAAGTATACAAATTCACAGACACTGATAATTCTCAATGAACCAAATCCATGAAGCTCATTCATCTCACCTAATGCCATGAAAATCTTATCCTTTTTCCCACTCTATGTGCAGAGCTTAGATATGTTTGCTTCTGTGTTCAGTCTCTTAGATGTCTACAGTACGTGTACCAAGTTTTTAGATAAAGCCAGAGAAAAATTCTTGACTCAGTCCTTCCACTCTGGGTCCAACAGTCATTTTTAAGATTTGCTAACAGGAAAAGTACTGGTTTTGATTTCTCCACTTCTTACTTCATGGGAAACCACAGCATAGTAGATGTTCTTTGTTAGCCTAACCACACATACCTCCAAAACCCTCCCTTGAGGTGGATGTAATGGCCAGCAAGTGGAGAGATACAGACGTCATTCTCTATTTTCTTTCTCAATTCATTAGTCAGAGTTGCGTCCTGACCTCACTGAGAGTTTGTCTCCTATCCAAACTTCTTTGTTTTGCATACTAGAGTTCTGTTACAGCAATTCAGCAAAATTCTATGTTTTACCAGATGAAGTCAGGAAAACCAGGATTAGGCAAGGAAAAAAGTAAATTCTAATATTAAGGGGCAAACAGAAAGGAAGCTCACTATAATGACTCCTTCCCTCCTCTCTACCTCATTAATATTCCTCCTGCATATGAAAGATGCCATTTTGTTTTCTTCCTCACACCTCCCATGCAGAACTCTGTACATAGTAACAGCAGGAGCATTTGTGAAGCTGAAATCCTGTAGAATAAACAAAAGCAATTGAAACCATTTGAATGGGCTTTTGTGAGAAGAAAACTTGTTTAATAATAACTTACCATGGCAGAGCAGCAGCTATGAAGTTTAGCTTTTTCCCTCCAGTTTAAGGCTAGAAGTCACCTTTCAGCAGGTCTTCCAATGTTCACATTTGGTCGCAACAAAACTGCAAACATTGCAAGTGGGAATAGTTCTTGGCATACTCTTAAACCATGATGTACTAGTTTTTTTTGTTTGTTTGTTTAACAAGTGAGGACTCTGAGGCCGAAAGAAGTGAAGTGAGCTTTCATGTCTGAGCCTAGCCGTTGGTTTGTCATCCTCATTTCCCTTTCTGCAGTTTTTCTAGGCTCTCCCTTCCCATCAACACCAACATCTATTTTTTATGGTTTCAAACTATAAGCTAGCTGTTGAAGAGACCCAAATCTTTTCACCACCCCAATCTCTTCCCTGGTCACTAGACTCATCCATTTATGTGCCTGCTGCTCAAGTTCTAGACATGGATGCGTTACCCGTGAGTTTGAAAGTGTCTAACCTCTTTCAACACATAATCTGGTTACTGTGCTCTGATTCATGAGGTGCATTTTGTGCTCGAAATTGTAAACAAACCCGATAGAGGTTTGTTTCCTACTCTGCTTGAGTATCTTCTAAAGTTCAGTCAAACATGCATATACATGTGCTCTGTGAATACTTTTAAACTAATAGGCTGGATTAAATTATAATAGCTAATTATAACCTACTGGTACTAAATACCTACCTAGTATTTAATGAGAGGCACTGGGAATTACTGATTGAGATACTCTCTGTAGCTGGATTGAAAAGGTTTGAAACCTGGAATCTGCCACTTTCCAGCTCTGTGACCTTGGGGAACATATTAAATCTCTTTGTATTTCTGCTTCCTTGTCTGTTAAATAAGATTAATAAAAGTATTGCCTTTATGGACCAGTTGCTCAAAATAAGCAAGTGACTATGTAAAATATGCAAGTGCCTTGCATGTAAGTTCTGAAGAAGGGTTAACTATCATTATTTAATTCTCACAATAGTTTTAAATAGGCAGTGTTACTCTCATATGGGCTTCCCTGGTGGCTCAGACGGTAAACTGTCTGCCTGCAATGTGGGAGACATGGGTTCGATCCCAGGGCTGGGAAGATCCCCTGGAGAAGGAAATGGCAACCCACTCCAGTACTCTTGCCTGGAAAATTCCATGGACAGAGGAGTCTTGTAGGCTACAGTCCATGGGGTCGCAAAGAGTCGGACACAACGGAGTGACTTCATCTCACTTCAGTCTCATATAGGTATGAGTAAACATGCTCATAGAGATTAAGACACTGGCCCAGGGTCCTGCAGTTAGTGAGAATGCTAGATAAAGCTATCCTGTCCCACCCCAGATCTCTTATTTCCTCTCCATTCTTTCTTTTTATCTTGTTGCTCTGAGCCTAAAACCTAGAATTCATTTTGTTTTTTAACCCCTCTACCTACCTCATTACTAACCAAGTCTTGGCTGTTCACACTACCTTCTAAAATCCCCAAGTGACTCTGTATTGCATTCAAGAGAAATTTCTGAGAGAATGAATTCCTAGGTATTCAGGCAAAATCCTCCGCCTGGTATATGATGCATTACACTGGGGCTTCATGATGGCGTTTGTGCCCACCTCTCCAGCGTCCTTTCTTTTCCAAAACTCGTACATTGTACCAAAGCCTTACCAAGCTGTATTTCCCCAGCTCTACAATTTCTTATGCACCTGTATTTTAGGGGCATGCCTCTAATCCCTTTGCTGTCTCCCCCTTCCTTACCTGGATCTGTATTCTATACGCAGTAAGCTATCACTTCTTCCACCAGCTGTCCTTCACATTCTTACATGACCCACCATTTTTCTTCCCACCTGGGTGTAGGGTGTCACAGTAGAGTAATATGATAATTATGTGTTTACGAAGCTGTCTTCCTAGGGATGCTGTGAGCTACTTGTATGAAAATACCAGGCTTTTGTTCTGTTGATTCCCTCATTTCATCCCAATTAGAAGTCCAGGCTAAGAATGCTTAAGGAATTTATTTTATTTTACTGTTTCAGTGGCTACAGGTTAATGAAACATTTACCAGTGTCAATGGAAGAATAAAAGCATAAATAAATGAGTAGCAAAGTGAATGATTCAAACTATTATAGGAAAGTAGCTTCAAAAGTAGTCTAATATTTAAAAACAATGCAAAAAGCTTGATAGGGCAAATGATCCAATAGGAGAACCAGTAAAAATCCTTGCAAAAAAGAATGGAGCAAGAATTTGAGTGTCCTCTGGGTTGTGATCCAGTGGTGAAGGAGCCAGATCAGAAGAAGTTGGTTCAGGTTGCAGGTGTGACTGCCTGGCAAGTGCTTGCCATGTAGGCAAGAGGTTGAGGGCAAGATAAGATTAGGTGAGGACATGTACTATCATGGGTAAGCCAAGTTCAGAGTCTTCAGTTCAGTTCAGTAGCTCGGTCATGTCCGACTCTTTGCGACCCCATGAACTGCAGCACACCAGGCCTCCCTGTCCATCACCAACTCCTGGGGTCCACCCAAACCCATGTCCATCGAGTCAGTGATGCCATCCAGCCATCTCATCCTCTGTCGTCCCCTTCTCCTCCTGCCTTCAATCCTTCCCAGCATTAGGGTCTTTTCCAATGAGTCAACTCTTCCCAACAAGTGCCAAAGTATTGGAGTTTCAGCTTCAACATCAGTCCTTCCAATGAACACCCAGGACTGATCTCCTTTAGGATGGACTGGTTGGATCTCCTTGCAGGCCAAGGGACTCTCAAGAGTCTTCTCCAACACCACAGTTCAAAAGCATCAATTCTTCGGCACCCAGCTGTCTTTATAGTCCAACTCTCACATCCATACATGACCACTGGAAAAACCATAGCCTTGACTAGATGGAACTTGGTTGGCAAAGTAATGTCTCTTCTTTTTAATACACTGTCTAGGTTGGTCATAACTTTCCTTCTAAGGAGTAAGGGTCTTTTAATTTCATGGCTGCAATCACCATCTGCAGTGATTTTGGGGCCCAGAAAAATAAAGTCAGCCACTGTTTCCACTGTTTCCCCTTCTATCTGCCAAAGAGTGATGGGACCGGATGCCATGATCTTAGTTTTCTGAATGTTGAGCTTTAAGCCAGCTTTTTCACTGTCCTCTTTCAGTTTCATCAAGAGGCTCTTTAGTTCTTCACTTTCTGCCGTAAGGGTGGTATCATCTGCATATATGAGGTTATTGATATTTCTCCAAGCAATCTTGATTCCAGCTTGTGCTTCATCCAGCCCAGCGTTTCTCATGATGTACTCTGCAAATAAGTTAAATAAGCAGGGTGACAATATACAGCCTTGACATACTCCTTTTCCTATTTGGAACCAGTCTGTTGTTCCATGTCCAGTTCTAACTGTTGCTTCCTGACCTGCATACAGGTTTCTCAAGAGGCAGGACAGGTGGTCTGGTATGCTTATCTCTTTAAGAATTTTCCACAGTTTATTGTGATCCACACAGTCAAAGGCTTTGGCATAGTCAATAAAGCAGAAATAGATGTTTTTCTGGAACTCTCTTGCTTTTTTGATGATCCAGCAGATGTTGGCAGTTTGATCTCTGGTTCCTCTGCCTTTTCTAAAACCAGCTTGACCATCTGGAAGTTCACGGTTCACGTGTTGCTGAAGCCTGGCTTGGAGAATTTTGAGCATTACTTTACTAGCGTGTGAGATGAGTGCAATTGTGCAGTAGTTTGAGCATTCTTTGGCATTGCCTTTCTTTGGGATTGGAATGAAAACTGACCTTTTCCATTCCTGTGGCCACTGCTGAGTTTTCCAAATTTGCTGGCATATTGAGTGCAGCACTTTCACAGCGTCATCTTTCAGGATTTGAAATAGCTCAACTGGAATTCTGTCAACTCCTCTAGCTTTGTTCATAGTGATGCTTCCTAAGGCCCACTTGACTTCACATTCCAGGATGTCTGGCTCTAGGTGAGTGATCACACCATCATGATTATCTGGGTCATGAAGATCTTTTTTGTACAGTTCTCTGTATATTCTTGCCACCTCTTCTTAATATCTTCTGCTTCTGTTAGGCCCGTACCATTTCTGTCCTTTATTGAGCCCATCTTTGCATGAAATGTTTCCTTGGTATCTCTAATTTTCTTGAAGAGATCTCTAGTGTTTCCCATTCTATTGTTTTCCTCTATTTCTTTGCATTGGTCACTGAGGAAGGCTTTCTTATCTCTCCTTGCTATTCTTTGGAACTCTGCATTCACATGGATATATCTTTCCTTTTCTCCTTTGCTTTTCACTTCCCTTCTTTTCACAGCTATTTGTAAGGCCTCTTCAGACAGCCATTTTGCTTTTTTGCATTTCTTTTTCTTGGGGATGGTTTTGATTCCTGTGTTCTGTACAATGTCATGAACCTCCGTCCATTCATCAGGCACTTTGTCTATCAGATCTAGTTCCTTAAATCTATTTCTCTCTTCCACTGTGTAGTCATAAGGGATTTGATTTAGGTCACACCTGAATGGTCTAGTGGTTTCCTCCACTTTCTTCAATTTCAGTCTGAATTTGGCAATAAGGAGTTCATGATCTGAGCCACAGTCAGCTCCCGGTCTTGTTTTTGCTGCCTGTATAGAGCTTCTCCATCTTTGGCTGCAAAGAATATAATCAATTTGATTTCAGTGTTGACCATCTGATGACGTCCATGTGTAGAGTCTTCTCTTGTGTTGTTGGAATAGGGTGTTTGCTATGACCAGTGCGTTCTCTTGGCAGAACTCTATCAGCCTTTGCCCTGCTTCATTCTGTACTCCAAGGCCAAATTTCCCTGTTACTCCAGGTGTTTCCTGACTTCCTACTTTTGCATTCCAGTCCCCTATAATGAAAAGGACATCTTTTTTTGGGTGTTAGCTCTAGAAGGTCTTGTAGGTCTTCATAGAACTGTTCAACTTCAGCTTCTTCGGCGTTACTATCAGGGCATAGACTTGAATTACCGTGATATTGAATGGTTTGCCTTGGAAACGAACAGAGATCATTCTGTCATTTTTGAGACTGCATCCAAGTACTGCATTTCGGACTCTTTTGTTGACCATCATGGCTACTCCATTTCTTCTAAGGGATTCCTGCCCACAGTAATAGATATAATGGTCATCTGAGTTAAATTCACCCATTCCAGTCCATCTTAGTTCACTGATTCCTAGAATGTCGATGTTTACTCTTGTCATCTCCTGTTTGACCACTTCAAATTTGCCTTGATTCATGGACCTAACATTCCAGGTTCCTATATAATATTGTTCTTTACAGCATGAAATCTTGCTTCTATCACCTGTCCCATTCACAACTGGGTGTTGTTTTTGCTTTTGCTCCATCCCATCATTCTTTCTGGAGTTATTTCTCCACTGATCTCCAGTAGCATACTGGGCACCAACTGACTTGGGGAGTTCATCTTTCAGTGTCTTATCTTTTTGCCTTTTCATACTGTTCATGGGGTTCTCAAGGCAAGAATACTGAAGTGGTTTGCCATTCCCTTCTCCAGTGGACCACATTCTGTCAGACCTCTCCACCATGCCCTGTCTGTCTTGGGTTGTCCCATACAGAATGGCTTAGTTTCATTGAGTTCGACAAGGCTGTGGTCCATGTGATCAGATTGGCTAGTTGTCCGTGACTGTAGTTTCAGTCTGTCTGCCCCCGATCCCCTCTCTCAGTGCCTACCGTCTTACCTGGGTTTCTCTTAATTTGGATGCGGGGTCTCTCTTCACGGCTGCTCCAGCAAAGTTCAGCCCCTCAGAATCTTACATAGTTTTAAATTCTTCCTTCTTTTGGAAAATAAGGAATACTAAGTGAGTGCTGGAAACTACAGAGTATAAAGTACTATCTCATAGCACTAGGCTCAATTTTAATAGTTGTTTAAATCAGACTAGATATAATACATTAGATCTCAAAATATTGGCATGCATGAGAGTGACTAAGAATGCTTGTATGCTTAGGCCGTGCGTAGGCTATTCTCTTGCTCTCTGTACATCCGTTGCTCAACCACTCCCTGCCCACCTACACCCTACTCACATCCTACTGACTTTCCTTGTTAATCACTGAATCTAATCAATAAATGCCTACAAACTTGTCCCTGGCACCAACTAGTGATTCTTCCAATCTTTCTCTTCCTTTCCTTTGCTTCCTTCTTTTCTAAAATTTTTTTTGGATTAGAGTATAATTGCTTTACTACATTGTGTTAGTTTCTGCTGTACAAGGAACTGAATCAGTTATATGTATACATATATCCCCTCCCTCTTCTACTGTCCTCTGCCCCACCCCTATCCCACCCATCTAGGTCATCACAGACCAGGAGCTGAGTAAAATAGATAGCTAGTAGGAACTGCTGTCCTAATCTTCTGATCAGAACATCTCCACCAAGATAAGCTTATCAAAGGGGAATGAGGGATGCACTCCTCTATTGATTTCTCTGGTTAACTGATGACTCAACCTGATATCAACTGCTAACTTCCCTCTCCACATCCTCTGGCCCCTAGCCAGCAGACTGCTCCCTTGTCTTGCCCATTGTCTGCTGCACATGGTGGACAGTTAATTCAGGAACTTGCTTCTGACATGTAAAATCCCCCATTCATTACACCACTGATGTGTATGCCACTGACTTTGAGCTCTTTATTCAGTCTTATGGCTGGGCAAGCACAGAGCATGCAGCCCAAGTGTAGTCATAATGCCTGCTTCTTAGCAACTCATTGTTATATGTTATATTGTTGTTATAATTTTACAACTGTCTTCATCATCATTGTCATTGTTACTCTTATTTTTCACATTTGTACCCTCATCTTCCCATCTTGCTGATTATCTAACATTTTAATCCCTTCTAAATACACACTTTGCCTTAATCTCTTCTAAATTATTAAAATTCACCTACAATTATCTTGATAATCCTTTACTGGGAGGGTTATTAGTTTCCTAGTGATATTTAGCTATTCTTTTGTGCTCCTCTTTCCATGAGATTTTCCAGGCAAGAATGTTGGAGTAGGGTCGCCATTTCCTTCTCCATGGGATCTTCCCAGCCCAGGGATCAAACTCACATCTCCTGCTTGGCAGGCAGATTCTTTACAGCTGAGCTACCAGGGAAGCCATGCGTTTTATAGATATAATATAATATATATAAGAATAGTATAATATTTTCAACATAGTGGCTAAGACTTGGTATTCAGACTTAAAATTTTCTTCTTATAACCATGTTTCTAGTTGTGAAACGGGGTTATAAGCTTCTTTGGTGTTTCATGGTTCTTCAGCTCATGATCTGCCTCTCTTTATGCCCTGACTCATGTTCTTCATCTCAGCGGGATATTTCACTCCATACTTGAAACCGTAGCTTTAGCCCATAATAATTATTTACCCCATAATAATCTCTCCTGTTCCTCATCACTGTGTCATCTACTAATGTTCCTTCTGTGAAGTTCTATTTGTTGTTGCTGTTTTAGTTGCTAAGTTGTGTCCAACTCTTAGCGATCTCATGGACTGTATGCCTGTCAGGCTCCTCTGTCCATTGTATTTCCCAGGCAAGAGTACTGGAGTGGGTTGCCATTTCCTTTTCCAGGGGATCTTCCCTGCTCAGGGACTGAAACCACATCTTCTTCATTGGCAGGTGGATTCTTTACTGCTGAGCCACCAGGGAAGTGTGATGTTCTATTTACTCTTCTCCAAAATTCTGGGAAATTATGTAACCAAATGCATCAGAAACTCCTGATAACACAGGCATGAGGAGTCAAACTTTTTAGCTGCCTTATTACTGTCCTTGTCCTTAAGCCAGAGACTACCAGGAAGACACCTGTAGTTGAAAAATTTGAGTTCATTACCTATTGCAAAGAGGAAAAAGTGTACCATGGGGTCAGAAAGCATTAAAAAGAACCTCTTATAAAACTTGAACTTCTGTTGAGTGATCTGGGGAGAGGGTTTAAGGAAGTAGAGCATTACTCTGAATTGAATGTTGTCAGGAAGCAGGGTAATTTTACAATATGGTGCCTTAAAAAGTCTTATTTAGGAAGAGGGAAGATAAGCCTGTCTTGGTAATACAGCAGCAGTGACCCAGATTAGCTGGGAAAGGGGGACATGTGATGCCTGTGGCTTAGACAGTATTAATAAGAGGTCTGTATTCAGACATAATTACAGAGCGTTTTGTTTTTGTCTTGATTCTTCATGATTATAGAGTATCCTTGCATAAAGTTGATGTTCTGTGAAATTGCTTATGTTCAACATGAGGATACCACAGCCAGGTGTGAGAGCCAGGGCAGTGTCCAGAAACAACGAGACCTAAGTGACAGCACTGGGCCAGGTCCTGGATGTCAGGGGCTGTTTTCTCTCTCATGATAAAATTCTTTGCTACTTCAGTAATTAAACTTACTTCCATGAAATCCACTTTCCTCTACTTTGGTGATAAGATTCTAACAGTTCTTTATAATTTCCTCCCTAAGCCCTATGGTATGCTCAACACATTGTGTATTTTAATACAAAATTTCATTCCTCTTAGGCTAACAATATGATGATGATCAGTAAGGACCACAAAAGTAGATTGATCTATGTATAACTACAAAGGGCACAGATTGTTTAGGGAACTGATTATTTTTTGTACTTACACCATAAACACTAATTTCTTATGTAAATATAAACCATTGGTGGATAGGAAATAAATGGAATAAAATTTTAATTTTATTTAGTGAAAGTTACTTGTGAAGACTTTAAAGGGTCTTTCCACTTCCTATATAGGAAAGAGTTTAATAATCAGACACTGGAATTTTGGAGTTGGGAATTATGATGAATCAAAATATCTCTGGAAATATATATCTAGCCTAAACATATAAATGTGGTTAAAAAACTTTCTGTTTAGACATTCTGCTGCTGCTGCTGCTAAGTCGCTTCAGTCGTGTCCGACTCTGTGTGACCCCATAGACGGCAGCCCACCAGGCTCCCCCGTCCCTGGGATTCTCCAGGCAAGAACACTGGAGTGGGCTGCCATTTCCTTTTCCAATGCATGAAAGTGAAAAGTGAAAGTGAAGTCACTCAGTCACGTCCAACTCTTCGAGACCCCATGGACTGCAGCCTACCTGGCTCCTCTGTCCATGGGATTTTCCAGGCAAGAATACTGGAGTGGGTTGCCATTGCCTTCTCTGACATTATAGATGCCTCCTAAAAAAAGTGAGATAATCTTTTTCTTTTACATAATAGACTGTCATCATCATAAGTTTTGCTTAAAGAAAAGAACATCTAATTAGTGATTTAAGTTCATGATTAAATAATCTTTAAGTAATGTATGGATTTTAAATGAGTAGAAACTGACAAATGTCCCATGCTATAATTTGCTTTGTAACTTGTTACAGATATGTAGAGAAAGTGTTGTGGGTGGAAGGCTCTGAAGAGAGAAGGAGATAAGGTTATATAAATCAGGCCTATTCTATAAGTCACACATGAAAAAATATCTTCCACAATGTGATATTTAATGTAGTTGTAATATTGCTAAATGTAACACTTTTTTTGTCTTATACATATATGATCTTTAAACATGAGCTATTTAATAGGCTCAAGATTACCAGTTTCATATGTAAGATTAAGTTGCTTCATCTTTGAGTTTTTTGATTGGTTTTAAAATAGAATTAAGCAATAAAGAAGAAATAGTTACTTATTTATGGAGAAGGAAATGGCAACCCACTCCAGTATTCTTGCCTAGAGAACCCCATGGTCAGAAGAGCCTGGTGGGCTGCTGTCCATAGGGTCGCACAGAGTTGGACACGATTGAAGAGACTTAGCAGCAGCAGTTACTTATTTTCCAACTCTGCTTTATTTATCATATTATCTTATTAGTAAGGATAAGATGTTTTGATTGAACTTCATGAAATTTGCCCTTTAGTTACCCTTGAAGATATGATCTAAACCAAGAAAGATGCTCATTTTTCATTTTCTCTTTATGGTTTACTCTTCTGTATGATTCTATTTCATCTTTCCTGTTTTCTAGTAAAATGTGTAGCTATGTTTTATGTGAACCAGAAATAATAATTTACAACAGGAAATGGAAATTAAAAAGTTAAAATTCAAGTTAATTATTTAACTTGTAATTAGACAGTAAGGCTTAAATCATTTTAAAGACTATAGATACTTGTCATGGGCTTAAAGGTGGGTTTATTCACTCTTACTACAATCGAAGGCAACACTTTGGATCCTTAAATCTGAATGGTTCAATAATTAAATTACAGAAGACTCCTGATAACTGATTTAATTCTTTGTTAACAGTAATAAAAGGGAAATAATACAATAAATATCCACTGGCTACTTGGGAACTTAGTCTATTCTTGGAGTCTATTTTATGCGGGGTCAAATTAGTATAATGTGCTTTTGGATATGTGTGTTCTTTAATATTACTGTCTAGAAGTTTGCTACAGATGAACTTATATTACTGCTTTTTGTCAAAAGAAGTATTTTGAGTACGCATTTCAGCAGCAGGTATCTATCTGACATGAAATAAAATGATAGCTTTCTTATTCTTGTTTACATATATTCCTTGCTTCTCGGAGCCTATCAGGCTTGGAGGCAAACAGTGGCAATGGTTTTCAACTGCAAAAACTATCCAGATGATTTCTTCTTTTTCCCCACTGTCATTAGGCTTAGATTCTCCTCTCTTCCATCCTATCCTTTTTGAACTGTCATAAGGCATTTAAATTTTACACACCTACTGGCCAAACAAAAAAGGTTATATGTTCAATAAAAAGCAGGCTCATATAATCTTTTTTTCCATTGTTTATTTCCAACAATTTCCAGTTATTGACTCTAGGCTAAGTAAATCAAAGGATCGATGTCTCCTGCTTACTCTTCCATGGCTGTTTGCAGTGGAGCTCTCCATCTCTTTATCTTTGTTCCTCACCCTCATCCCCACATCTCTTCTCCAACTCCTATGATGCTGAGCATGACCCTAAGTCCACCAACTTCAGCCTGGAATGTGAAGTGGGGAAAGTGAGAAATTAGGAGATTAAATACTTCCTAATATTAATATCAACTGAAGTCTTGTACATGCTCTTGTTATCTGCTCTGCTGTTTGTAGAGCAAATACTATGTCACTTCAGCCTGAGCCAATATAAAAGAAGTGCCAAGTCCCTCAGTTCCTTTGACCTTTAGTGTATTGTCTCTACTTTTACCAGGACTGATACTTCAGTCCTTACCCAGTTTTCATTACTTCTCTTTCTACCCTTGCTGTTATGCTCCAGAGCACCATCAATAAAATAAAATAAAATAAAAGCTTAACCAGAATCTCTCTCCCACTCAGGATGATGGCTATAAAGGCATGGTTTCATTTTACAGCCCTCTTTGCCATGGCTGTTGCCATGAACTGCACCATTTTCCCACTAACCCAAACTCTGTCAGGAATGAGTCCACCTTCTCTTCATTAGACTGAACACAAGTATTAGTGCAGAGCTATGTATCTTCCCAGTATTTGCTTAGTTTTCTATGTAGAGTCTTATCCCAACTTACTGCTTTTAACTTGGCCCTTTACAAGTGAAAACACTTATTCCGTCCCTTTCCCTATTTACAATTCAGTTCAGTTCAGTTCAGTCGCTCAGTCGTGTCCGACTCTTTGCAACCCCATGAACCGCAGCACGCCAGGCCTCCCTGTCCATCACCAGCTCCCGGAGTGTACCTAAACCCATGTCCATCAAGTCGGTGATGCCATCCAGCCATCTCATCCTCTGTCGTCCCCTTCTCCTCCTGCCCCCAATCCTTCCCAGCATTAGAGTCTTTTCCAATGAGTCAACTCTTCGCATGAGGTGGCCAAAGTATTGGAGTTTCAGCTTCAACATCAGTCCTTCCAATGAACACCCAGGACTGATCTCCCTTAGGATGGACTGGTTGGATCTTCTTGCAGTCCAAGGGACTCTCAAGAGTTTTCTCTAACACCACAATTCAAAAGCATCAATTCTGTGGTGCTCAGCTTTCTTCACCGTCCAAATCTCACATCCATACATGACTGCTGGAAAAACCACAGCCTCCTTCTGGACCTTTGTTGGCAGAGTAATGTCTCTGCTTTTCAATATGTTATCTAGGTTGGTCATAACCTTCCTTCCAAGGAGTAAGCGTCTTTTAATTTCATGGCTGCAATCACCATCAGCAGTGATTTTGGAGCCCCCCAAAATAAAGTCTGATACTGTGTCCACTGTTTCCCCATCTATCTGCCATGAAGTGATGGGACTGGATGCCATGATCTTAGTTTCCTGAATGTTGATCTTTAAGCCAACTTCTTCACTCTCTTCTTTCACTTTCATCAAGAGGCTCTTTAGTTCTTCTTAACAGTAATTTAAGTAATTTATGCTTCCAGAATAAAGTTCAATCTCCTTGAAATATTATACAAGGAGCTTCAACATCCAGCCTTCACCCCTTCTTCTCACTTTTTTCTCTTGCCTTAAAAATCAATTTTTTTTATTTTACAAATATATCACTTATTCCTATCTTGAATTTGTGCTGTATAGCAGCTTCCCACCAGTCATCCACTTTACAAACAGTCATACTATGTGTCAATACTACTCGCTAAATTCTTCTCACTCTCCTCTTCCCCTCCTGTGTCCACATGGCCATTCTCTACGTCTACATCTATTCTTGCCCTGCAGATAGGTTTATCTGTACCATTTTTCTAGATTCCACATATATGCATTAGTATATGATATTTGTTTTTCCCTTTCTGACTTACTTCACTCTGAATTACAGTCTCTAGGTCCATCCACATCTCTACAAATGACCCAATTCCATCCCTTTTTTATGGCTGAGTAATATTCCATTGTATATCGTACCACATCTTCTTTATCTATTTCTCTGTTGATGGACATTTAGGTTGCTTCCATGCCCTTACTATTGTTAGTAGTGTTGCAATGAATATTGCAGTACATGTGTCTTTTGGAATTCTGGTTTTGTTTGGGTATATGCCAAGAAGTGGGATTGCTGGGTCACATGGTAGATTTATTCCTAGTATTTTGAGTAATCTCTCTACTATTCTCCATAGTGGCTCTATCAATCTATAATCCCACCAACAATGCAAGAGGGTTCCCTTTTCTCCACACCCTCTATGGCATTTGTCATTTACAGATTTTGTGATGATGGCCAGTCTGATTGATGTGAGGTAATACCTCATTGTGGAGAAGGAAACCCACTCCAGTATTCTTGCCCAGAGAACCCCAGGGACAGAGGAGCCTGGTGGGCTGCCGTCTATGGGTCACACAGAGTCAGACGTGACTGAAGCGACGTAACAGCAGCAGCAATACCTCATTGTAGTTTGATTTGTATTTCTCTGATATTTAGTGATGTTAAGTATCTTTATGTGTGTCTCTTGACCATCTGTATATCTACTTTGGATAAATAGCTGCTTAGGACTTTTGCCCGCACCTTTTTTTTTTTTTTTTTGATTAGGTTGTTTGTATTTTTTATATTGAGCTGCATGGGCTGCTTTAATTAGATCCCATCTGCTTATTTTTGTTTTTATTTTCATTACTCTAGGAGGTGGATCAAAAAGGATCTTGCTGCAATTTGTGTCAAAGAGTATTCTACCTATGTTTTTCTCTGAGAATTGTATAGTGTCTGGCCTTACCTTCAGGTCTTTAATTCATCTTGAGTTTATTTTTATGTATGGTGTTAGGAAGTGTTCTAATTTCATTCTTTTTTCACGTAGCTGTCCAGTTTTCTCAGCATGACTTATTGAAGAGGCTGTCTCTTGCCCATTGTACCTTCTTGTCTCCTTTGTCAAAGATAAGGCAACCACAAGTGTGTGGGTTTATATCTGGGCTTTATATCCAGTTCTGTTGATCTAAAAAGTAATTTCTAACATCTCATTTCTGCTTCTTAGCTAAAATGAGGATGTTGTTCCAGATGATCTATAAGGGATGTTCCAATGCTAGGTTTATTTGATCATCTATTGTGTGAACCTATGCTTCTGTTACCTTCTTTTTTAGTATATACTATTGCACTGAAGTTTCCCAAATATTTTTTTACGTATTGACAAATGACCATAATTGCAACAGGAGAAATTGTTCTAGATTTACAGAGTAGGTGACTGTAAGCTAGTAAGCAACAAGCTATAATATCTTGGTCAAATTCTAAACAAACAATTACACTTTTTGTGTTGATTTTCTGATTGTAGAATTATATAGCAAATGTTTGTAAAGATTTCAATAAAATTTTCAGGCTAAACAGAAATGATGCAAGTAAAATTGTTACTGAAATTTCTACACAAATCCCCTACCAGAAACAGAAACTTAACAACTATCCATGCCCAAAAATACCTTCACAGAAGCTCAGGATTCCAAGTAAGGGACCATAGTACCTGGGTGAAGGAGGTACTGTATTTTGAAGAGATTTTAAGAGATACATAATGGATGGCCTCAAACTTTTTAAAGTAGAAAATAAAACTTTATCCTGAGAAGATAAGTTTCCAGGGAAATACTTAGGAAAATGAAGATGCCACAGCAAAACCAAGAGAATGAAGGCAAGAGTCACAAGATGGGAAAAAAATAAAAGACTGCTTAGCACAGCTCAATTCAATCATAATCTTGCTTTTAAAATGTATATAGATATCAAATGAATGTTTGTTATTTTTTTAAAAGGCCAAATGGTATTTTAAAACTTAAAGAAAAATGGACAATTGCCTTATTTTTCCCACCCTGTCCCATTCCCCATGTTAAATTTTAGAATACTGAACTATTTTTAGATGAAATACTTAAAGTGTTCTTGATTTTTAAAAAAAAAAAAAAAAACCCAAAAACCTGTTTTGTTTAATACAATTTCCTCCTGTAGAAGAGAAGGATCTAACTTTTATGTATTACATACAATACCACTCCATCCATCACATCTATATACATACTTCTCATCTTCCACCTAATAGTGTAGTTATTTTTCTAATATTATTGACCGTGTAAATCATTATAAATTTTCTGAGCAGCAGAGCCAAGAAATAAACAATGAGTGCTTTCTTTCTGGTACAATTTATGTTTTCCTAGTGATAATTGCATCCTTAAATCCTCTGTCCTCCTTGTCCAATAATAACTGGTTTTTGTTTTTTTCCCCTTTACCTATGACATAATTCTTACCGTGAAACTTCCCTTCTGCTGTTCCTGGAAATTCCCTATGCCCCTCATTTGTTGTATTAGCCATTTCCTTAATTCCCTGTCTTCTTTTACTTCCTTGTTTCAGTAAAATTTATATTCTGAGGTTTCATGGGCTCCTTACGAAATAGTAAAAGAGAAGTAAAATTTAGGACCTTGTGTATATTAAAATGTCTGTATCCTCTTTCTTGAAAATGTGTTTGCACAGAGAATAACAGCTGGAGATAAAGTTTGGACATTTTTGAAGAGATTGCTATTTGACTTGTTAATCCCCAGTGCTTCTGTCTGTTGTCTCTTTGATTTGTATGTGACGTTACTCTCAAGCCCACCAGAGGTTTTTAAGAATTTCTCTTTATTCTTGGTACCTGTGATGTGAAAACAGGCAGCTAGGTCATAGCCTGTGGCCCTTTATATCCACTGTGCTGTAGATGGGTGACTTTCTGCACTCTGGGGACTTAATGTCCTTCGATTCTGGAAAATATTCATGCATTCTATCCTATTTCCACACTTTGGTTTTGTTTCCTCTGGAAACCCCATTATATGGATGTTGGGTCTATTCTGTAGCTGGCTACTCTAATGCTGCTCCCGTGGCTCCTCTGTACTCAGATATTCCAAATGCTTGCTCCGCTGTATTACTTCTACTATCATGATTTTCTTTTTTTAGATTGCTGCCTTTTATTTATGTGGATTTTAGGATTTCATGGTTTTCTTTATAAAGTGATTCTTTCCTATTTATTTTTTAAAATTATGATTAGAATTTTTAATGTAATTTTTATATTAGTTTTTAAATTTTTGGCTGTGCTGGGTCTTCATTTCTGCGCAGACTTTTCTCTAGTTGTGGTGAGTGGGGACTACTCTCTTTGTGGTGGCTTCTCTTGTTGCGGTACATGGACTCTAGGTGCGGGGGGTTCAGTAGTTAGTGCTCCCAGGCTCTAGAGCACAGGCTTGGAAGTTGTGACGCACAGGCTTAGTTGCTCCACGGCATATGGGATCTTCCTGGACCAGGGATTGAACCATGTCTTCTGAGTTGGCTGGTGGATTCTTTACCATTGAGCCACCAGGAAAGCCCCATGGTTTTCTGTTTCACTAGTTTCACGATACAATATTGTCTCTTAGTTGTCTGATGATAGTAATCACAAAAATATTTTGTGTTTGTTATTCCCTTTTCCTTATTCAACCTTGTTGTTTATTTGTATTTAACTATTTTCATGCAAGTCAGAAGTATTCCTCAAATGTATGGATTGTCCATTTATATTTAAGATTGTGGCAAAATGAATACAGATTTCTTTCTAGAGTTGCACTGTCCAATATGGTAGCCACTAGCCCCAAGTGACTATTGAGAACTTGAAACATAGTTAATGCAGATTGAAATGTGTTCTAAGAGCAAAGTAAAAACCAGACTTTTAACACCTTGTGCCCCTGCAAAAAAAATCTCATTAATAATTTATATTGATTTAAATGATAGCACTTATGATGTTGTAGTAAATAATATATAATATTAGAAGTAATAGTACCTATTTACTTACATTTACTTCAATGTGGGTACTGGATACTTTAAAGGGATATTTAGCAGGAGGCTTGTATCATACTTGCAGCAGACAGTACTACTCTGGATTGAGCAGAAGGCCCTGAGCATTTCGCTGTGCTCCCTGACCTCCTCCCTACTTCAGCTAATAAGTGATGTCAAATGTTTTCTCTTGTCCAGTTTCCCTAGAAAGGCATCCTGTACTGTTTTGCTTTATAGAGTTCTGGAATTGGTAGTGGAGGAGAAGTCAGTGTATGGGCTTAAACTCACTTCAACATGGATCTCCCTCGTACCCCTAGCTGGGCTTCCTTGTGTTAGGTCCAGAAATCTCTTACTCCATGTCTCAAAAGAGGAAACACCCCACCTTCTGACAGATGAGGAAGGAAAGTGAGCAGGCTGTGTAAAGTATATGGAGAGAAGATTTAAGTTTAGGACTTTTTGAGATATTCAATCAAGTTAAGACTCTGCTTCCCATGCAACCCATGGTCCTATGTGGACTTACACAGTAGATTCTTTTTGCTTCTGCTCTAGGTGCACATGTTTAGAATTTGACATGTAGGATGTTTGAGCAGCTACCATTAGTCCACTATGCTTTCTACATGTTGACTGGTTTTTTTGTCTTCACTCATCTAAATCTTTGAGCTGAACATGTGTGTTTCTATTTTTATAAATTCTACAACTTTCATTTTAATGAGATTTCAGATGCCAGTGAAAATGTATTCCACCTGCCACATTCAACCAGAGGTCATAATTTTAAATCTTGATATCTTGTTATTCCCTTCTATCTTTTCTGTCAGATTATGTTCAGGTACTTAAGTCTCCTATAACCTGCTCTAATATGTCCATCTCTCTGTAGATAGGAACCTTTATGGCAAGCCAGGCTTAGCTTGTGCATATGCCTTTTTCCAACCATACCAATTACATTTCTAAATGATTTGTGTGATTTATCTAATTTTATGTGCCATGAATCCCACTTCCTTCTACTTTTTTACATTTAACTCATCTTCTAGGGAAGATTAAGGATGTAAGAGTTCTATGAACATATTCTTAGGAATTCAGTCCCCACTGATCTCTTTCTCAGCTAAACTTCTATCGTGTGTGTTTCCCACAATTTATAGTTTTTTATACTATGATAAATTATCCTGTGAGGTATTAATACACATGGTTTTATTCTGCCCACTTTATTGTCTTTTCTAACTGCAAGATACGAAGCTGCAAATCGAGGGAGAACTTTTAGTGGATACAAGGAACTGACATTCGGTTACTATTCAGTCTTATTAAAGACTAGGAAAATAGTGGTGCCCTAAGCATGGATAAAAGTGGAAACACAGAGTTTAGACATGAACGAATCCCAGAGAGCTGCTGTGATCTGTTCTGCAGCAGATTCACTCCTAAAGGCAAGTTTTCTTCTCTCTTTCACCTCTCAAGTGGGAGGACCTCAGAATACAAGTGTTATCAGAGAGAACAAGCCTCAGGAAACACTGTCTCAGAGACTACGGCAGTGCAGTATCTGGGGCTGTGTGTGGTACATAGGCCGCTGTTTAGAAGCAGATTCATGGAACCCCTTGGACCCTAACACTGAGCTCAAGGTCCCTGAAGGTTATGCAAGTTAGTTGAGAAAAAGAAAGGCACCACCTGCAAAGTGCTCCAGGCCAGAACAAGGGAAAGTCATGGCCACAAATTTTGAGAGGGCATGGTCTGTGTTCTCATCTCTTTCTCTGAAAATAGCCTGTACTGAGAAAAATGTAACAAGAGTTTTAAACTTGAAATGACTGAGGAACAGCAAAAATGAAGTTTCTTCAAAGTGACTAAATATGCTATATCAGACAGAATGGAGCTTTGAGATAAAATGAAATTTAGTGCAACAAAATTTTGTTTTTGCACACCTGAGTCTTTTGCACACCTGAGACTTTAAAACTCATTTCCATTTCGGTAATATACAGTATACAGCCATCCCCAAAGTTTCTTTCTCACAAACAAACAAACAAACAAAAAGAAAACCTTTTCCACGTAACCATGATTATTTTCTTTGTTTTAGATTAATTGTATATTTCACATTACCTTTGTCAGGTTAAACAGTTTTGTTTCCCAGAGTGGTAGAAACTTGGACTTAATTTTTATTTTGAACTTTGATTTTGAAAACTTAACATGTAATATTTTCTCCCTTAAAGAGTTATACCCATCTAGGGGACAGGAGATGGCTTGATTTTGAGTTGATTGTATATACATACACATGTATATGCAATTTAAGCAAATAATTGTATTATCAAGACGGTATGACAGTCCAATATTTAAAAATGGCTGCTTTAGAGAAGAGCTAGAATTTTGGAAGCTGATAGTTATTTCCTAATGTTTATGATTTGACAAGTAAAGTTCCCCCCATATTCCGATCTACTTTTATTGGAGCATTCTCTTACTTGCAGACAAAAGTGTCCTAAGTGATACAACCATAGCTTGGCATTCTTTGACCTTGAGCAGTTTACTTGACCTCTCAGTCCCTTTGTCTCTCAGTACTTTGGTACTTTTCAGTTCAGTCACTCAGTCGTGTCCGACTCTTTGAGACCCTGTGGACTGCATGGTACTTTTACTATTTGTAATGTTAGGAAAACAACAGTTCTTACTTGAAATTATGGTTATGTAGATTAATTTAGATAATCCATACAGAGTCCTTAGAAAGGTGTTTGCCCTGCAGTAAGTGCCCCTGATGTTAGCCATTTGTATTACATGACACACTTTGGGCTTTTCAAAAAAATGTGCTTCTGATAAGTTTTATCATTTCACACATTAAACACCAAGTGGTCTTCCAAGGAATAAAAAATCGTGATGTGATTATTTTAAAAGTCAGTCAACACACAAAAAGAATTTGTCAGCTGCCCTCCAGATAAGATTCTAGAGATAAGTTCAATGACTTTTAAAAGCACTCACCATATGCATACATATATCCCCTCTTTTTTTTGATGTCCTTCCCATTTAGGTCACCACAGAAAACTGAGTATAGAGTTCCCTGTGCTCTACAGTAGGGTCTCATGACTTATCTATTTTACACATAATATTTGGAGCTCCTTTCTATCTGCTAGATTTGATGCTGCCAGATTCAAAATTATTTTTGCTCATATTAGCTGAATATTTAAAAAATATAAAAGTACTCATCAGAAATAGCTTTGGTTACATATAGCCTAAAGGAAGACAGGACATTAGACACCATTTAGGTGGTATTTTCAATTAGACCTAAATAATTATTAGGCCTGTAATCTCATTCTACAAGGTTTCCCATATACCTGAATGTTTATTCATGGGTTTAAACATGGAAGCTCTGTGAATTTCAGGGCAAGAAGAGTCGGTCCCTGTCTCCAAGGACTTTGGGAGTTACCTATTGGATAGAGGAGAGCAAGACTCTGCCTTTTTTTTTTTTTTTTTAATTTTATTTTTTTAACACCAAAAACATTTTGCAATGGGGTATAGCCGATTAACAATGTTGTGAAGTTTCAGGTGAGCAGTGAAGGGACTCGGGCATATATACACATGTATCCATTCTCCCTGGAGAAGGAAATGGCAACCCACTCCAGTGTTTTTGCCTGGAGAATCCCATGGGTAGAGGGGCCTGGCAGGCTACAGTCCATGGGGTCACAAAGAGTCAGACATGACTGAGTGACCGAGCACATCCATTCTCCCCCAAACCCCACTCCCATCCAGGCTAGCACATAACATCGAGCAGAGTTTCATGCGCTATGCAATAGGTTTTTGTTGGTTATCCATTTTAAATACAGCAGTGTGTACATGACCTTCCCCAGTCCTTAACCATCCTTTCCCCCCAGCAACCACGAGTTCATTTTCTAAGTCTGTGAAGACGGCTTATTACCTAAATTCAGTAGAGCAACAAAGAGGGAAGGAGTCCAGGACACACCGCTGGACAGAGGCCAGGGGGAGGGTTACACAGAGAAAGAACGTGCTGCCTTCATACTGCCCCTGGGTCTGGTAAGGTTAGTACAGCCTAGAATTGAATATGATCGGAACGCATTATAACTGGCTGGCACCAGTAGAGTAGATTTTAAAATAAATGACCTGAGGTTGTGAAGAAGAAAAACTTTTTTCACAAAGATAGCATCTTTATTACCATTATCAATGATACCAGTAATTACAACTAGTTGTTGTAATAAGTACATATATTTCATCTTATTTGATCCCCATGGTATTACGAGATAAATATTGTTAGCATTCTCATCTTTTAGAGGAGGAAACTGAAACACAGAGAAGTCAAGCAACAGGTCCAAGACCATTTGGGATACTCACTATCAACCCAACAACTTGTCTCCACAATCTGCAATCTTACCCACTCACTCTGTCCCAAAGTTCCTCTGCAGAACCCAGACTATCAATGTGTATCCCAGAGCACATGAAAAAAGAAAAGAGCCAACCAACTATCAGGGATCCAGTCCTGTCTGGCCAGAGCCAATTGATCAATAGACATCAAGCCAAGCAAGCTTTTACAAGATAAATCCCCTTTGTGGACAATTGCTATATTTGGGCTTCACAAGAAGTCAATAGTTACCAACTTATTTGCTTGCCAGACCCAGTGCAGTCTGAATTCCCTTTTTTCCTGCAGCCCAAAGGACTGCCCCTTTCTCCATCTCAAGTCTCTCTTTCTCTCCTGTACTCTCTTCTTCATTCTTCCTGTTTACAAAGATAAAAAATACAGGTCACAAAAGGTTATGTGTGCATGCTAAGTCGCTTCACTAGTGTCCGACTCTGTGCGGCCCCATGGACTGTAGCCTGCCAGGCTCCTCTGTCCATGGGATTCTCCAGGCAAGAGTACTGGAGTGGGTTGCCATTTCCTACTTCAGGGAATCTTTCCGACCCAGGAATTGAATTCCTGTCTCTTAAGTCTCCTGCATTGGCAGGCCGGTTGTTTACCACCAATGCCACTTGGGAAGCCCTACCAAAGGCTGTAAGATAATTTAAGTTGTAGACTTTACTTTTCAAGTCAGATATACCAGTTATATACTCCCTTTTGCCTTTTCTTAGAAATTTTTACTTGTCCTTCTAATTTAATTCGGCACTTCCCCAATTGTCTTTATGAAACACTTCCAGTAGATGTTAATAAAGATACCCTAGGGTGACACATGGTCAAATAAGTTTGGGAAATAAGGCATACCAGGACCTTCTCTTGGAGCTGTGTTATGAGAATAGTAAGACTGAGAAATCATGAAGTAAGGAGACTGTTGAATACGACTTTTAATTTAAATATTCTGGGTCCTCTTAAGTACTAGGCTCAGTTTTTTTGTTTTTTGGGTTTTTTTGTATTGGAATATGAAAAAACTTTTAAAGTGAGAGGAACAAAAGAGATTAGAGGAAAATTCACATTTCTAAAAAGTCAACTGCTATGACATAGTGCTACAATATAGACTATTCATATTTTAAGAATGTTTTATGATAAAAATAATTGAACCAAGAAAGTTTTATTTCAAAATATTTTTCCTCTGTGCTTTCAAATGGAAATAAATTCTCCCCATGTTTATGACTTTTTAAAAACACAATTGCATTATTATTTCTGTCTTATTATGAGTTAGCATTTATACAGCCTCAGGTTTCTAATTTAGCCTTGAATATGAATGTTTGCTTTCTCTAACCCTTAACATTCCCTGTAAGATAATATGCTTTCCCTGTAGTAAGAGACATTTGTTGTTGTTCAGTTGCTAAGTCATGCCTGACTCTCTGTGACCCCATGAACTGCAGCATGCCAGGCTTTCCTGTCCTTCACTCTCTACCTGAGTTTGCCCAAACTCATGTCCATTGAATAAGTGATGTCATCCAACCATCTTATCCTCTGTCACCCCCTTCTCCTCCTGCCCTCTATCTTTCCCAGCATCAGGGGCTTTTCCAGTGAATTGGCTCTTTGCATCAGGTGGCCAAAGTACTGGAGCTTCAGCTTTAGCATCAGTCCTTCCAGTGACTATTCAGGGTTGACACCCTTTAGGATTGACTAGGTTGATCTCTTTACTGTCCAAGGGACTCTAGGAGTCTTCTCTAATACCACAGTTTGAAAGCATCACTTCGTCGGCACTCAGCCTTCTTTATGATCCAACTCTCACATCCATACCTGACTACTGGAAAAACCATAGCTTTGACTACATGGACCTATGTCGGTAAACCAATGTCCCTGAGTTTTAATACGCTGTCTAGGTTTGTCACAGGTTTTTATCCAAGGAGCAAACATCTTTTAATTTCACGGCTGCAGTCACAGTCTGGAGTGGTTTTGGAGTCCAAGAAAATAAAGTCTATCACTGTTCCCACTTTTTTCTCATCGATTTACCGTGAAGTGATGTGACCAAATGCCATGATCTTAGTTTTTAAAATGTTGAATTTTAAGCCAGCTTTTTCACACTCCTCTTTCACCTTCATCAAGAGGCTCTTTAGTTCCTCTTCACTTTCTGCCATTAAAGTGATATCATCTGCATATCTGAGGTTGTTGATATTCTCCTGGCAATCTTGATTTGAGCTTGTCATTTATCCAGCCCAGCATTTCTTATGATGTACTCTGCATACATGTTAAATAAGCAGGGTGATAATATACAGCCTTGACGTACTCCTTTCCCAGTTTTGAACCAGTCCATTGCTCCATGTCCTGTACTAACTGTTGTTTCTTGTCCTGCATACAAGTTTCTCAGGAGCCAGGTAAGGTGGTCAGGTATTCCCATCCCTTTAAGAATTTTCCATACTTTGTTGTCATCTACACAGTCAAAGGCTTTAGTGTAGTCAATGAAGCAGATGTATTTTTGGAATTCTCTTACTTTTTCTGTGATTCAGCAGATGTTGGCAATCTGACGTCTGGTTCCTCTGCCTCTTCTAAATCCAGCTTGTATATCTGGAAGTTCTTGATTCACGTACTGCTGAAGCCTAGCTTGAAGGATTTTGAGAATAATCTTGCTAGCATGTGAAATGAGTGCAATTATACGGTAATTTGAGCATTCTTTGGCATTGTCTTTCTTTGGGACTGGAATGAAAACTGAACTTTTCCAGTCCTGTGGCCACTGCTGAGTTCTGCAGATTTGCTGGCATATTGAGTGCAATACTTTAATAGCATCATCTTTTAGGATTTGAAATAGTTCAGCTAGAATTCTGTCCCCTCCTCTAGCTTTGTTTGTAGTAGTCATTCTTACGGCCTGCTCAACTTCACACACCAGGATGTCTGGCTCTAGGTGAACGACCACACCATTGTGATTATCCAGGTCATTAGAAACATTTTTGTACAGTTCTTCTGTGTGTTCTTGTCACCTCTTCTTAATCTCTTCTGCTTCTGTTAGGTCCTTGCTATTTCTGTCCTTTATTGTGCCCATCTGTTCATGAAATGTCCCCTTGGAATCTGGTAAGAGACACAGAAATATTCTAATATATTTTTTTAAATTTATATTCCTTATGCAGCAAGAAATCTGTATCTTAAACACTCGCCCCTTGATACTTAGTCTGACTAATATTCATTTTAAAAATCATTTAAATCTTTCCAAAGATATATATATATGTGTGTATATATCTTATAAAGTTAAATAAATATAAATGAGCTTTTAAAAATCTGTACAGGCACCAAATAGTAACATAACAAAATACTTGTAAAAGGCATCCAGTATGGTTTTCTTTTCTCAATATTAAGTAAAAATGTTTGTGCTTTGAAGCAGAATTTTTAGTTCTTGTGCAATAGAAGTTGTAACTTTTGGCAGTTTAATAAAAATTTATTTTAAATTCTAAGGTGAAACTACATATTGTTTCCTAACAGTGCCTAGAAAAAGTGGACATTCAATTAATTTGAAATTAATTTTCTCTAATCTTATGTTTGTTGCCACGGCAGCTTTTCATATTTTCTCCCTTGAAGTCACTATCTTCTGGTAGAAACGTCCACATCTTATGAAAGATTGAGAAATATTCTCTGCCTTTGTGTTAGACAACGTGTTCTTTGTGTTAGTCAGTACTTGGTAACTGGTCTCTGACTCATGCTTGAGGAAGAAGCTACAATGTTAGGTTCTCTGGGAAGCTTCCCTTTCTAAAATCTACCCCCTCTGTAGGTTTCCCACAGTACCATAAACCTTCCACTAGACCATCTATTGTACGATTTCATAATAATTTTTCTATGTGTCTGCCATTCCATGAAGCTAGAGTTTTATTTTCATAATTTCTGGACCCAGGAATATCTGGTGCCAAGGAGGAATAGTTTCTTAAATTAAGTAATTCTGTGAACCAATGAGTTTTTAACTATAATTTGTATATGAAAATAATAAATAATTCTGAAACATCAAAGTAGCATAGCACGATGCATCTGCTGAGAGATTTATACTGACACAAGGTAAGGATTTAGATAGGGGCAAAAAAATGCCTTTCATTATCATGCATCCTTATGTCTTCTGACTAATCTTTGATATTACTTGTCACCTGGATGCATAAACTTAAGGTGATCCATTTCATACAAATGCTGGAAATATTAGCATTTATCTAATTTTTCTAATTTTCTCTGTCAATTGTCTCCTCTGTAGGAAGGTAGGCTAACCATACCTAATTACAGAATTTTCTATAGACTTAAATAATAACATGGAAGTATTTAGCCTGACAACTGATCCATAATAATACGTCAACAAATACTTGTCTTCCCCCTTAGCCTTTCCTAGAACTTTTCAAGTTGTCCTTATAAGGAAGAATAAATAGTATTCTGTTTTTATATTTAATAATTTAATTTAGATAACTTTAAAAGCAAATTTAAAATAAAATAAAATTTAAAAAGGCAAGAGCACTGGAGGCAGAATACTTTAGAAAAAACTAACCTCACTCTAGTAACAGGGTACAGTATATGGGAATCAAAGAGGTGTAGACTATTCCAATTACCCAGGAAATTACTATTAAATTGACTAGCACTGCTGAAAGTATAACAACATACAAAAAATATTAAAGTAATACACTAGCAAATATCAGGCCAGATCCTGGGAGAAGATATGTGAATAGAGGGGAAAGACAAAAAATTAAAAAAAAAAAAATCAGGAGAAAAAGAGAGCAATATTTTAGCTGAGGGGCTTTGTTTTTTTTAACTACTCTTAGGGCAATGTAAGATGAGCATTTCCTCAGATCCCTGAAACTTCATCTGTTAAATAATCAAGATTAGATGATTCTTAAAATTCCTTCACATTTTGCAATATAAAGTCACGAGCAAGAGAGAAAAAATGTGTCATACATGGAAGTGGGTGAAAGGTCTTTGAACTAAGAGTCACAGCTATTTATAACTGAGTAAATGTGGATGTCCCGTGAGCCCAGAGCCTTGTGGTTGTGTACGCTAGAATTTTTATGTATAACTGTCCTCTGTGTCTAAGCTACATCTCTAGAATATGAGCTCCTTAAGGTAAGTGTTGCTAAACTATCTAAGCCAATTTGGGCACACACTGTTACTGGGTTATCTTGGTAAATGTTGGTAGCTTTCAATAAATAACAGTAGGGAGAGCTACAGATCTTTCTCAAAACAGGTACAAGGAAAGCCCTCTTGGTATTGGCTTCTAACGGAAGCAGTAAAGGAGCAGTTAAGTAGCGAGGTTCCACAACCTGCTCCATGGGATTTGTGAAGTACCCACTCTCTGCCCTTTTAAGTGCCCCAACAGTTCTTGCCTGGAAGTTTCATCAGGGGTGCACACAACTTGCTAACTACAAAATTCAGCTAACTGTCCAATCCCAGTCAGGCAGCCAGGAATGCCCTGAAATCAAGAGCTAGACAATGACCTTGGTGGGTTTTTATAGCCTGTGATATAAGGATAGAGAGTTAGCCAGTAATTTTTCTGGTCAGTTCATAAATCTTTGAAACCATTAATTTCACCAGTGAAAACCTCTCTGTTATATTTATTGTGAAAATTTCCAGATTTTAGGAGTAAAGGCAACTAAAATACCTATTTTGATTACACGCTAAGTAAACAGTTCTAGAATGAATATTCTCAACTAGGTTAGCTGTCCACTTAGATTAAAAGTATTCAATACTCCATCATTGCATTTTATTTGCAAGGTTTTGAAGTACATTACAGAAAATCTCACTGGAAGGATCAGGCTTTCTTCTTCTTGATGACAGGATTCTAAGAATACAGTGGACACATAACAGATTTTCATTAAGTATGTGTGTGGGTGTGTATATGAGGATACATGTCATCAACTTTAACCCTTAGAGAATTAATGCCTTAAGTACTATCAGGAAAATCATATATTTTTGTCTAATTTAGCATATACTATAATGGCTTGATTTGCTTTTAGAATATATTTATCTTAGTTTCTTCATTCTTACAAGTCGCATATATAATAGCATAGTCACCAAACATTGCTAATCTTACATGGCAAAAGAATGTCATAACTAGCATAAATCTGAGCTTGTCCATTTTGCAAAGCCCTGCCCAATGCTGCTATCATCTTTAGCTTTCCACAAACTAGAATATTCACTGATGCCTTGTTTCTTATCCTGAAGGCCAGTGTGCAATGTTGTTATGTGGTTCCTAGGAAGACTATAAAGTCCTACACAAAGACAAAGGATGAAAACAGTCAAGGGAATTGCTATAAGAAAATAAGTAGGGATATCTCTGGAGAGGGAGTTGCTTCTGTGTTCCTTTAAGCATCACAGAGTAATTTTTTTTTTTTAAGGAAAGAACCAGGAGAAGAGAAGCTCATTTTCAAGCTAGAGAGCTTGGCAAACACAAGCTGCAGGGTTTACTTTGGTTTAGGGATCCCACTGCCTCACTGGAGTGTCAATCAAAATTCCACAGCCATTCTTGGATACTTGGAGGTGGGGCTGACTGAGGTACAGCGGTGATTTGACCCAGCACTTGAGGCAGACACAACCACAGTCATCAGTGTTAATTTCGTTGTCCTCCAACCAGCATTCTGAAAGTGCGTTGACACTGGTGGCCTTGCACTTTTTCATCGGACTTCCAACTGGTAATTACACCTATATTATCACTGTGCAGCTATCTAACCTAACAAAGTAGGACTCAAAACTAGTGCCTGTAATACTAAAGTCTCTTACTTTGATCTGATTTTTGCATTGTTCTTGTCCAGCTTAAGTTGTATGTTCATTTTTTCTCTTCTCCTAATGAATAGAGTGTATGAGATACTATAGACATTAAGGAAGCCTGTCCCAAGCTTTTAGATAAGAAATTGTGTCTAAAAGAAAACAGAAGGAGTTGGTCAGGTTTTGTAATTTTGCTATGATGTTGTCAGTAATAACTAAATATTAGGTGATAAGAGGACATTTAAAAATATTTGAAATTGTCTAAACCTTCCAACACACCTATGCTTGTATACATGCTACAATGGAGGAATATGTTAGTAGAGCAATAAATTAAAAGATCAAAAGCTATCGTTTATTTTAAAGAAAATACATGCCCGGGAAGACTTAAATTATAGATGGCCACTTTTACCTGAAGAGGCAATTATAATAAGTATTATTGTATATGTTTGGGACTCTCATATTAAGATTGTAAGACAGAGCAGTTGTTCTTTCCACTCTTGGAGAAAGAAGAATCTATCCTCCCCCATGGACAGGGAAGCCTGGTGTGCTGCAGTCCATGGGGTACCAGAGTCAGACATGACTTGGCTACTGAACACCACCAACCAGTAGAGGTCACAGGCACTTTGTACTGGGACATTCCTGGAATGGATCTGGTCCACTAGGGGTTACTATGACTTGCTAGACAGGTGACTTTGCAATTTTATTTTATCCTCAAGTTAGGGAAACTCAGTCATCATACTGTATACCTGACTTGGGCTACTGAATCTTTAATGCAATAGCTAACAGGATATAAGCAGTAACATTATAAAATTTGCCATTAAATTAAAGCCAATTTTCCCTTTGCAAATCATTCTTACGAGGTTTTTCATGGCAAGAACAAGGTACATAAAATGATAATGGGAGGCAGAGAAAACCAGGTGTAAGAATTAGGTAAAATTTTACAGATTCCAGACTTGATCATTTTATTGATCACATATAATCATTTCTATTAATGACATTTTATTTCAGCCTATATTGTGATACAGTGTTTTTTAGGAACAGATAGCATTGGTTTACCTTAATTTTATTTCACTGTGATTATCTTAAATAGCTGGAAACTGTAAATTAAAATTGGATGCAATGGTTTGCCTCAGTGAGGACTGTGTCAAGACAGCAGACTAAAGAAAGTGTTTAACATAGAAAAGGACAGAAATGTTAATACAAGCTCATTCAAGGGACAATTCACAACTTTGCTTGCATCTTAGATGGATACAATTCTAACTGACATTTTGGTAGTCAATATTGTTACATAAGTATTCCAGATAATCCATAATTAAATATTTTGAATTAAACTCACAAATAATTGCAGACTTACAATTATGTATGTTACCTAAATGTAAATGATTACAAAACAAAAATACTGAGATGCATGCTTAACAGATATATTTATATATATATAAAGTTAAGGACTTTATGAATGCCAGCATTATGTAAATCACTTTGGAGAGTTGGTTATGTGTTGAATCTTGTTGATTCATTCAACACACATTTGTCTGCCCACAACAAACTAGGTATTGATCATTTCTGTTCCTAATTTCATCCCTTAACACTTTGGGTAATCAATTAATTCTCTAGTATGAATATCATTATTTAATAAATTAAATCTATCAATACAGGGGATGTTGTCTAAGGGTCACTGCTCTACTGGATAATTGGGGAAACTTCCACTGAGATTGGTACCACAGTTTCTCAGATTCTTCCCTTAAGGATGATGAAAGATCAGTGGACTCCTAAGTATCTCAAGTCTGTGGAGTCTTAGGTTGCTTAGAAACCCGGTGACTATGGGCTTGCTATAGCAACCCAACTTATCAGTGAACGCAAAACTAACTTATCTGGCATTTTGCCAAATCTCCATATTTTTCTAGTACGAATATTCCGATCAGCTCTTCCATCACATGATTGTTTATTATTCACACAATCAATCTAAATAATACTAGAGTTTACCAAATTTTGAAAAGAATAATTTATAATAGCTAGCAACTACAAGAAAATTAAGCTTAAGCTCACTACGTAATTTTAGTTACTTGAGATTTGTTATGTCACCTGGTTATTATCCCATTGCCTAAATTTGATTATATATATGTAAGATTTGCACTAAATTAGAAGCATGGAAAGTTAGGCTAGTACAGTGTATAATCTATGTGATAATAAAAAGTCTCTATAAATGACTTCTATTAATATTTATAAATCCATAAATTTATCCATACATGTATATGTAGTGCATTTTAATGATATTTTATATTATAAACCCCCTTTTCACATATCAATGTATTTCTTTAAAATTATTTACCACATTATATCTCTTTAAAATCTTAAGCCTTAAATAATATGCTGTGTAATTTGTATACACAAATGTATTAGAAAATTAATTTATTTGAAAAGCACATTTTTCCAATAATGGAAAAGACTGGGGAATGTAATCTCATCATCAGTCTAAGTATTTGCTCTTTGTAGTATATTTTCAACTATTTGCCCCCTTTGATTTAAGGCATGTTTTGAGATTTTAATAGTATCTTCAGTTTATCAGTTTTTTACATTGTTGTTCAACAACAGCAATCTTCTCTGTACCTCTTCATATGTAGGCGTTGTATTTATTTTATCTCCCTATTGATTCCAACTCTCATGTTTATCACAGCCAATAGCACAGGTAAACCCAGCAGCCTCTCCTGAGACTGGAGTCCTACAAGGTTTTAGTTACTGTCCTTTTCTCCTGGGTTTTGGCATTTATGCATTTTGTTTTGATATTTAATAAGTTTGTCATATTAAAAATTCTCTTGAGAATAAAAGAGTGTGATTTAGGTTTTTATGGGATAAGGATGCATTTGCTGCTATTTTCAATTTTTCTTTATACTTCATTTCTACAGAATTGTGCAATTGATAAAATTTTTGACCCCTCTAGTATGTCAGTTTAATTGGGTAGTGCCCATGTTAATGATGATATATCTCATCTCACAGATGGAAACAAGTAGGAAGACAAAAATTGGGCTATTTTCCTTAAATTAATTGCCATCAGAACAGAAAAGGCAGTTCTCAGGGGTCCTTGTTTAAGGGTCCAATGACTGGGCTACCCTGGCACCCTCAACAGAGGTGCATTTGTGCAATCAGATAAAGGCCTATTTTTTAACAAAATAAGTGAGCAGTCCAGTACAAATGCACTAAATAACCCAAAGGGATCAAACTATTAGCAAGGGATCACACGTTAGCTTATAAAGAGATAGTAGACTGGCATGTAAAATTAGATGGTAGAGTATAATATTCAGGAGACTTAGAGAGAATTTTTGATGGGCAAAAAACCCAATACAAGGAATGATCTATATTTAATCATTGTTTTTTGCTTTATGATTGAATTATTTTCATAAATTTTTGAAATCTTCCTTTAATCAATATGTCTATTCCTGGCAATGAAGATATAAACATACCTGGTATATCTGACCATTTAAAATATTTGAGAAAAGCTTATCATGTAAGTGGTATGTCATTTGTCCTTGTACTACAGTTACTCAGTACATATCTGTGGAACAATAGAAGTAAGCCCTCCTTGAGAATAAATATTTTCCAATGTGGAAGAGCCAGACTGTTTAATAATTCAGATAACTAGTCCTTTTAAATTCTATGTTGGATAGCTTGGAAAAGTAAATATTTTCTTCTGACAAAGTATTTAACATACCCATGTCTCTTTAATGTATGTTGTGATACTTGTAGTATAGGTTTTTCAGCATTTATTTGATGAGTATCTGAGTACCTATTATGTATCAGGAACTATTTTAAAATCTGGCATATAAAAGTAAATGTTACCAACACAGTTCTCAGTGAATATGTTATGGGGAGTCCCACTCCCTTGGAAATCATAAATGAGTATATAATGAATTGAGCTTTTTTGTTATACTTTGTATGAGTAGGACACTAAAGCATTCTGGAGATATAAAGATGAATAAATATAGTCACATGGCTTTTTGTATGTGCTTAATATTAAGACCTCTGCTTGTTGCACATGGTATACAAAACTATGTTGTAAGGACTGTTTATTTCCTTTTTTTTTTTAGGGACCTATTGATTAAATCACATTTCTTGATGATATTTAATAAGCGAGAAATTTGGTTAGATGTTTAGTTATTTAAAATGTGTGTGATCTACAGTTCACATTTTACATTGAATCTCAGGATATGAGTTTGAGTGTTTTCAACTCAAACCATTGTTATCAATTCAGGGATTTGGGGTCCAGCTTAACTGAAAAACTTCAGAGTTAGGCACAGTTGGATCAAACTGTTGGTTATTCTGAACTTTATTTGCTCTTAAATAAAGTTATTTGGTGATGTTATTTGGGTGATGGCTTTCACCTTAGTTGACCTTCCTTGAAGTTCTAAGATGGTTCCTGGCAGCATTCGTACATGTTTCCTTACTACATATAAATATGAAGATGGGGAGAGATAATAGTGAAAAGACCATCCCCACCCATACTGAACAAAAGGGCATAGCTTTTGTGAGTCCTGAGAAGGTGTATGTTTTTGTAACACTGAAGTTCTTATAACACTTTAACTTACAACAATTAAATAGGGATTTAATAAAAAATATTAAATAGAACATTGACATTTTTAAAGGCAATATCATGTGCAGTTTTGTGACCCCATGGAAATATCATGTTAGTACCATGATAATACATGTTTTATAAAACAAAATGAGGAAACGTTTGAATCTTTTCTTCTGTACTCAACATTGTGAGTCATCTCTGAAAGCGAAGTCAGTTGCTCATGGTTTTTGGAACACAAGTTACTTCTAACTACATAGGATGTACTAACAATCTGTTAGGCTAGGATAAGTTCTTGAAGAAACATTATGATCTTCCTTTCCTCTGGGAAATTCTTAAACATGTGGAAATATCCCTTAAAGGTTATGATTTAATCAAAAAGGCTGAATTTAGTTATATTTATTCCTTATGTTTCATCTTTAAAAACTAAAGCCAGTTCCCTAAAACATAACTCAACACATATGCATAGGAATTTAAAAAAAAACAGATGTTGTCTATTTTCAATTTTAATTTTCAGTTCAGTTCAGTCGCTCAGTCATGTCCGACTCTTTGCGACCCCATGAATTGCAGCACGCCAGGCCTCTCTGTCCATCACCAACTCCCGGAGTCTACCCAAACCCATGTCCATCGAGTCAGTGATGCCATCCAGCCATCTCATCCTCTGTCGTCCCCTTCTCCTCCTGCCCCCAATCCTTCCCAGCATTAGGGTCTTTTTCAATGAATCATCTCTTCACATGAGGTGGCCATGTGTTGGAGTTTTAGCTTCACAATCAGTCCTTCCAATGAACACCCAGGATTGATCTCCTTTAGGATGGATTGATTGGATCTCCTTGCAGTCCAAGGGACTCTCAAGAGTCTTCTCCAACACCACAGTTCAAAAGCATCAATTCTGCGGTGCTCAGCTTTCTTCACCGTCCAACTCTCACATCCATTCGTGACCACTGGAAAAACCATAGCCTTGACTAGACGGACTTTTGTTGGCAAAGTAATGTCTCTGCTTTTAAATATGCTATCTAGGTTGGCCATAACTTTCCTTCCAAGGAGTAAGCATCTGTTAATTTCATGGCTGCAATCACCATCTGCAGTGATTTTGGAGCCCCAAAAAATAAAGTCTGACACTGTTTCCACTGTTTCCCCATCTATTTCCCATGAAGTGATGGGACCAGAGGCCATGATCTTAGTTTTCTGAACGTTGAGCTTTAAGCCAACTTTTTCACTCTCCTCTTTCACTTTCATCAAGAGGCTCTTTAGTTCTTCTTCACTTTCTGCCATAAGGGTGGTGTCATCTGCATATCTGAGGTTATTGATATTTCTCCCGGCAATCTTGATTCCAGCTTGTGTTTCTTCCAGCCCAGCATTTCTCATGATGTACTCTGCATAGAAGTTAAATAAGCAGGGTGACAATATACAGCCTTGACATACTCCTTTTCTTATTTGGAACCAGTCTGTTGTTCCATGTCCAGTTCTAACTGTTGCTTCCTGACCTGCATACAAGTTTCTCAAGAAACAGGTCAGATGGTCTGGTATTCCCATCTCTTTCATAATTTTCCACAGTTTATTGTGATCCACACAGTCAAAGGCTTTTAGTCACCTAATATTAGATGAAGACTGTCTGAAAGGATGACATTTTCAATGGTGAAATATTTTATCACAAAAAGAAAAGGTTTTCCACGTAATTAGTTTGCACCAAAAGACTTACAAAGAAAATCATCACAGTATTTTTTTCCCTAACCTACATGACATGGCTAATGAGCCAGGGAAATTTCAGTAAATAGCACAAATTTAGTTTAATCCTTATTTTGTTTTAGTTTCATAGCTTAAAGAATTTAAATGTTTTTTACTATATAAGATGGTAAGGCGTGAGTGCACAGTTGTGTTGGACTCTGCAAGCCCATGGACTGTAGCCCGCCAGGCTCCTCTGTCCATGGAATTTCCCAGGAAGGAAAATTGGAGTGGGTTGCCATTTCCTACTCCAACAGGATGGTAAACATGAGATTAAAAGAATAAATGGGAGAATATGGTTCTATTATATTCAAAATGTTTTTGGTAATATACGGAAATCTGTGATTGTGTACTGAACTACCACTGGAGGGTGGATGTCTTTCAGAACAAAACTACCAGTTAAGTGAGTAATGTGAGCATATCAATAAAAGGTGTGAAGGGCCAAATGAATTTATGGTTTCTGGTAATTTAGGAATAGCTATGATTTTATAAGTATAATTGTACTAAGTTTATTTGCTTGCAATTCCAAATTTACACACCTGAAACCACACTGAATTTTGAAAAACTATTAGATAAAAAATGAGGTGTCAAAAATCAACTAGGATAGATAAACGCAAGGTAACCAAGGAAGAAAAAAAGGAAAAAAATGAAAACTAGGATGCTTGTGGAGGAGAGAAGTCTATCCTGAAACTTATAAAAATAGTATTTGCAGACAGGCTTCTTTATAACATGGGAAACATTTAGTGGTTTTTAATTTTGAGTTGCATAAAATGGTATGGTCTCCGCCTTCTCATGGGCTTATTTCACCTCCAAATATTACTTTCACTGTAGTCCTCTTTTCTACAACCTACTGTGGTTATCCAGCTTTTCCTGAGGGGTTGCAGAAAATGAGAGGAAAAACAGGTCTGCAGCAGTCTTGGAACCTGTCCAGAAAATGTTTTTAGTCCTTGGACTGCTTGGAGGATGGTGCTCCAAACCTTGTATACACAGTTTGGAAAACAGTGATAATCCCAGTGTATTCACTCTGAACAGGAATTTTTTTTGTTTGTCATTAACAAAAAGAATATTACAGAATACACTGAAACACACTGGGATACCATAGCATCTTGATTCATATTTTTATCTTTATCCATGAACAGGAGGCATTTTGGAGTAGCAGAGTTTGCGTACTATATACCATGACTGAATGCCCTGAAAGCCAGGAAAACAGTTGTTAGAACAAGCTCTGAGGCTCCATGTACCAAGCAGTGCAGTACTAGCAGGGCCAGTAGAGGCATTTGAGGGTGACATTCCACAGCAATTTAGATTCTGTAACTTGCTGTTTACTTAAATCACAACCCCCTAACAAAGTTACGTTCAGGAATCTGTAAGAGGATGCATGATTCGAGTCCTTGGTTGCCTTTTGGAGAACACTGAGGATGACAGACACTTTCATAAAGACAGGGCTGATGTTACCTAAACCTACTAAGAACTGGAAGATTTCTTTCTACTTAACCTAAGGTAAATTCCTTTATCCAGGCCACTGTCAATGCCCCCTAATGTGAAGCAAACTTTAATGTGGCTACTAACACGTGAGTGCTAAAATGAAGTTTAATAGGTAAGTTGAACTTCTCTTTTGCTTAAAATTTACTAAATTTTGTGCAGATACTAAAGGGAAAGTGTTACTCTACCCCTAACTAGTTGTCATTTGCTTCATTTAAGCAGCTAACTAAATGTGTCACAGAGAAATATGCAGGACAGTTGCAGGGTTCTGCTAATTTAGAATTCTGAATTTTGATGAAATCTACCACCTTACGCATTAAACAGTACTAGTCTTACATTTTTATTCTGTTTAGGTTTTAATGTTTATGATTTACGGAATACAGTCATGAAAATAAGATATATAGAAAGAATTTTAAATGATTTATAACATTTCCAGGAAAATATTTGCTTCCAGAAGTTTTATTACATATATTGGATAGATATACACTCTGTACTTGGGTGTGCCTGTATGTTACAAGAATTGGTTTGTTTTTACAAACTGTTATATGAGGCTTTGTTCAAAATAAGAAATACAATTAGAGCAAGATGTTCCAACTTTGAATACTTACAGATTCTTAGAAATCTTAATACATTTCAAATTCTCCGAAAAAGTTTATTTGAGAACTAGCACTCTAATCCAAATTCTTTGGTCTCTTGAAAGACAGAAAACTCAGGTAAAAGACGGTAAACTCCTTTACCACAAGCAGATCTTCTCCTTAAGTCTCTGAGAACAAATCTGGGAAAATGATGATTTGATTTGACTATAGAGTTTGATGGGCTTCCCTGGTGGCTCAGACGGTAAATCTGCCTGCAATTCTGGAGACCTGGGTTCAATCCCTGGGTCGGGAAGATCCCCTGGAGAAGGGAATGGCAACCTACTTCAGTATTCTTGCCTGGAGAATCCCATGGTGGAGGACACTGGCAGACTACAGTCTAGGGGTCACAAAGAGTTAGACATGACTGAGGGACTAACACTTTCACTTTAGGGTTTGGTAGACTGTTTAATCGGAGAAGGTAATGGCAACCCACTCCACTACTGTTGCCTGGAAAATCCCATGGACGGAGGAGCCTGGTAGGCTGCAGTCCATGCGGTCGCCAAGAGTCGGACACGACTGAGCGACTTCACTTTCACATTTCACTTTTCACTTTCATGCATTTGAGAAGGAAATGGCAACCCACTCCAGTGTTCTTGCCTGGAGAATCCCAGGGACAGCGGAACCCGGTGGGCTGCTGTCTATGGGGTCGCACAGAGTCGGACATGACTGAAGCGTCTTGGCAGCAGCAGCAGACTGTTTAATACTGCTGTGCCACTCGAATGTAAGGTTTGTACCAAATGTTTCTTAGAAGTGTCAGGGCAGAAGGATCAAACTTTTCCATTTCAAGCAAACAGAAAAAGAAAGGCATTAGAAATGTACTATTTTCTGTGTGGTGATTTCTAAAATTATTATTATATGACATGCTTCTTAGAAAGTATTTTCTCAGCTTTAAAAAGGAACTTGATTATACTTCCCTGTCCCTGGAAAATGTGTGTGTGTGTGTGCATGCATGTATATGAGTTTAACTCTTACAGGAATCTGACACCCAAGTGTTGTATATCTCCAAATTTAACAGATTATCAGTTGGCACAGACATCAACAAAACTGTTTAAAAGACAGACTAGAGTATGGTTAGTATGTCTCCTTTTTAGCAAATGGAACAAAATTACTGTTCTCATTATGCATCTGATTTCTTTCCTGGTTTTAAACATTCATCATGCTCTTCAACTTTTTTTTTTCTGCTGGTATTTAAAAAGAGTGAAAAAAAACCCTTTAGCATTTTAAAGCATATCATTTTGATCAAGCCATCAGCCAATGTGAATATGTAAATTGATTCTCTAACTCTTCTTAAAATTATTTTATTTCCTTTTTAAGACCCTACAGGGACTATTTATAATATAGATGACATTTCTCAAAAGAAAACTTTGTTGTAGCCTCAATTCAGTGAATTTAGTATTCCTGACACTTGAAAATACAAATTAATTGCTCACATAATTTTTTCAACCTTTTTTGGCACTGTTTAACTAAATCCTATATTTTGTTATTGATTATTGATTTTTCCCCCTACTATTTCATAACGGAGAAGGCAATGGCACCCCACTCCAGTACTCTTGCCTGGAAAATCCCATGGACGGAGAAGCCTGGTAGGCTACAGTCCATGGGGTCGCTAAGAGTCGGACACGACTGAGCGACTTCACTTTCACTTTTCCCTTTCATGCACTGGAGAAGGAAATGGCAACCCACTCCAGTATTCTTGCCTGGAGAATCCCAGGGATGGCGGAGCCTGGTGGGCTGCCATCTATGGGGTCGCACAGAGTCGGACACGACTGAAGCGACTTAGCAGCAGCAGCAGCAGCAGCAGCATTTCATAACACCATGCTTTGAGGCCAAGTTATCCTCTTGAAGATTTCTGTTGTTCCCTCCTAATTATTTCCCTTCCACTGTATGAACACAAATTGTACTAACTATGCAAATCTTAACACTTTCTTAGGTTTCTTAGTATTGTTTAAATGTTGACATTTCTCCACCTCCTCAGAGAGTTAAGTCAGCTTTGCAAAGAGTTCAAATAAAGATTAGGTCTGCCAACATTTTTAGGCCTGTGGAATTCACATATTGATATGGCCCTGCCCATATGAGAACTATCCAGATATAGAGAGGTGATCTCTCTTTAATCTATCTTTTATACATGGCTCCTACCATGGCTTCTAGAAAACATAGGGGAAAGTGTACATCATGAATGCAGTAGGTTTGTCAATACTTTGATTGTGTGCTTTGATTCATTAGATGATGTAGCTTAAGTCTAAACTTTAATGACCCAGATATTCTGCATTATCCTTAATGATGTCCTTTGAAATTTTCCTTTAAAAGTGATATTAAAAACCCATTTTAATCTCATAAGCTTTCACTGGTATTATCATATCTATGTCTTATACATGTAATATTCTCTTTAAATTATGTACGTATGTATTTCATTCCTGTATGTGAAGCCCCACCTTACCATATAAAACAGATAGAACCTGTCATTGGTTTAATACTTCCATAATGAACAGGGCAGCAATTGGAAAGATAGATATCTATTTATGTAGCATACATGTGTATAAATATGTATGTGTGTGAATCTCCATGGTTAGTTACCCCAAGGATTAAAGTGATAAATAAAATTTTGCCTTGGTTTTACACTGGTAGCTAAAGTTTTAAGATACTTTACAGTGTATGTGTGCAGTATTATGTGTTACAGGTCTTCAGAATGAATTTTCTTTTTTTAGTTAATTTCAAAATAATTCTGTTAACTATTAATTACAGAATACTTTCACTGTTCATTCGTTTTTTATTGTACTTAGATATCCTTTTCTTCTATTAAGCTATTTTAAATTGTTATTCAGCTTGAACAAATGGGCTGAAAAGAATATGAAAATTAGGTATTTATCAAAAACTCATATATATATATACACATATATACATACACATATATATGTGTATATCAGCTCAGTTCAGTTCAGTCGCTCAGTCATGTACGACTCTTTGCAACCCCAAAAACCGCAGCACGCCAGGCCTCCCTGTTCATCACCAACTCCCGGAGTCCACCCAAACCCATGTCCATTGAGTCGGTGATGCCATCCAACCATCTCATCCTCTGTCGTCCCCTTCTCCTCCTGCCCCCAATCCTGCCCAGCATCAGGGTCTTTTCGAATGAGTCAGCTCTTTGCATCAAGTGGCCAAAATATTGGAGTTTCAGCTTCAACACCAGTCCTTCTAATGAACACCCAGGACTGATTTCCTTTAGGATGGACTTGTTGGATCTCCTTGCCGTCCAAAGGACTCTCAAGAGTCTTCTCCAACACCACAGTTCAAAAGCATCAATTCTTTGGTGCTCAGCTTTCTTTATACCCCAACTCTCACATCCATATGTGACTACTGGAAAAACCATAGCCTTGACTAGATGGACCTTTGTTGGCAAAGTAATGTCTCTGCTTTTAAATATGCTATCTAGGTTGGTCATAACCTTCCTTCCAAGGAGTAAGCATCTTTTAATTTCATGGCTGCAAGCACTGTCTGCAGTGACTTTGGAGCCCAAAAAAATAAAGTCTGACACTGTTTGCACTGTTTCCCCATCTATTTCCCATTAAGTGATGGGACCAGATGCCATGACCTTAGTTTTCTGAATATTGAGCTTTAAGCCAACTTTTTCACTCTCCTCTTTTACTTTCATCAAGAGGCTCTTTAGTTCTTCTTCAGTTTCTGCCATAAGGGTGGTGTCATCTGCATATCTGAGGTTACTGATATTTCTCCCCCACAATCTTGATTCCAGCTTGTGCTTCTCCAGCCTGGCGTTTCTCATGATGTACACTGCATATAAGTTAAATAAGCAGGGTGACAATATACAGCCTTGACGCACTCCTTTTCTTATTTGGAACCAGTCTGTTGTTCCATGTCCAGTTCTAACTGTTGCTTCCTAACCTGCATACAGGTTTCTCAAGAGACAGGTCAGATGGTCTGGTATTCTCATCTCTTTCAGAATTTTCCACAGTTTATTGTGATCCACACAGTCAAAGGCTTTGGCATAGTCAATAAAGCAGAAATAGATGTTTTTCTGGAACTCTCTTGCTTTTTCGATGATCCAGCGGAAGTCGGAAATTTAATCTCTGGTTCCTCTGCCTTTTCTAAAACCAGCTTGACCATCTGGAAGTTCACGGTACACGTATTGCTGAGGCGTGGCTTGGAGAATTTTGAGCATTACTTTACTAGCATGTGAGATGAGTGCAGTTGTGCAGTAGTTCGAGCATTCTTTGGCATTGCCTTTCTTTGGGATTGGGATGAAAACTGACCTTTTCCAGTCCTGTGGCCACTGTTGAGTTTTCCAGATTTGCTGGCATATTGAGTGCAGCACTTTCACAGCGTCATCTTTCAGGATTTGAAATAGCTCAACTGGAATTCCATCACCTCCACTAGCTTTGTTTGTAGTGATGCTTCCTAAGGCTGACTTGCCTTCACGTTCCAGGATGTCTGGCTCTAGGTAAGTGATCACATCATCTTGATTATCTGGGTCATGAAGATCTTTTTTGTACAGTTCTTCTGTGTATTCTTGCCACCTCTTCTTAATATCTTCTGCTTCTGTTAGGTCCATACCATTTCTGTCCTTTATCAAGCCCATCTTCACAGGAAATGTTCCCTTGGTGTCTCTAATTTTGTTGAAGAGATCTCTAGTCTTTGCCATTCTATTGTTTTCCTCCATTTCTTTGCATTGATTGCTGAGGAAGGCTTTCTTATCTCACCTTGCTATTCTTTGGAACTCTGTATTCAAATGGGAATATCTTTCCTTTTCTCCTTTGCTTTTCGCTTCTCTTCTTTTCACAGCTATTTGTAAGGCCTCCTCAGACAGCCATTTTGCTTTTTTGCATTTCTTTTCCATGGGGATGGTCTTAGTCCCTGTCTCCTGTACAATGTCATGAACCTCCATCCATAGTTCATCAGGCACTCTGTCTATCAGATCTAGTCCCTTAAATCTATTTCTCACTTCCACTGTATAATCATAAGGGATTTGATTTAGGTCATACGTGAATGGTCTAGTGGTTTTCCCTACTTTCTTCAATTTAAGTCTGAATTTGGCAACAAGGAATTTATGATCTGAGCCACAGTCTGCTCCCAGTCTTGTTTTTGCCAACTGTGTAGAGCTTCTCTATCTTTGGCTGCAAAGAATATAATCAATCTGATTTCGGTGTTGACCATCTGGTGATGTCCATGTGTAGAGTCTTCTCTTGTGTTTTTGGAAGAGGGTATTTGCTATGACCAGTGCGTTCTCTTGGCAAATCTCTATTAGCCTTTGCCCTGCTTCATTCTGTACTCCAAGGCCAAATTTGCCTGTTACTCCAGGTGTTTCCTGACTTCCCTCTTTTGCATTCCCCCTATATTGAAAAGGACATATTTTTGGGTGTTGGTTCTAAAAGGTCTTGGAGGTCTTCATAGAACCATTCAACTTCAGCTTCTTCAGCATTACTGATCAGAGCATAGACTTGGATTACCGTGATATTGAATGGTTTGCCTTGGAAACGAACAGAGATCATTCTGTCATTTTTGAGGTTGCATCCAAGTACTGCATTTCGGACTCTTTTGTTGACCATGATGGCTACTCCATTTCTTCTAAGGGATTCCTGCCTACAGTAATAGATATAATGGTTATCTGAGTTAAATTCACCCATTCCAGTCCATCTTAGTTCGCTGATTCCTAGAATGTCGACGTTCACTCTTGCCATCTCCTGTTTGACCACTTCCAATTTGCCTTGATTCATGGACCTAACATTCCAGGTTCCTATGCAATACTGCTCTTTGCAGCACCAGACCTTGCTGCTAGCATCACTCACATCCACAGTTGGGTATTGTTTTTGCTTTGGCTCCATCCCATCATTCTTTCTGGAGTTATTTCTCCACTGATCTCCAGTAGCATACTGGGCTCCTACCGACCAGTGTCCTATCTTTTTGCCTTTTCATACTGTTCATGTGGTTCTCAAGGCAAGAATACTGAAGTGGTTTGCCATTCCCTTCTCCAGTGGACCACATTCTGTCAGACCTCTCCACCATGACCCGTCTGTCTTGGGTGGTCCCTCGTGGCATGGCTTAGTTTCATTGAGTTAGACACGGCTGTGGTCTGTGTGATCAGAGTTGCTAGTTTTCTGTGATTATAGTTTCAGTTTGTCTGCCCTCTAATGCCCTCTCGCAACACCTACCATCTTACTTGGGTTTCTCTTACCTTGGACGTGTAGTATCTCTTCACGGCTGCTCCAGCAAAGTGCAGCCGCTGCTCCTTACCTTGGACAAGGGGTGTCTCATCATGGCCGCCCCTCCTGACCTTGAATGTGGAGTAGCTCCTCTTGGCCCTCCTGTGCCTGTGCAGCCGCCGCTCCTTGGACATGCGCTAAGATAACATATATGAGACACTTATTTCAACAACTGGCAGATAAACCCTCAATACATGTTAACTCTGTTATTACATCATCATCATAATTTATAGGTCTTTGCTTAACCATACAATCTAGAATTGTAATGCATATGATACTAAAATTCTTTTCATTTGCTGAACTGTTAAAAAAAAAAAAGACGGTCAATTAAAAGTTTTTATCTACTACATATAATCTGTATAAAGCTTTACAAATCTGCCATATGACTTCATTGTCAGCTTGAGGCTGTAGGTAGGTTCTGTAGTTACTCTCTTTGACAAGAAAGGAAATTAGAAATATGACTCTGGGCTGCTCATTCACAAAACCTATTATTGTTATTATTAATAGAGCTGTTGTCAGAACTTGGGCCATGCCATGCAATTCTTCTTCTATAACTTTTATTATGCATTATGTATGCTTCTCAGATATGTTGCAATATGTATAACTACTCAATGTACTTCACTCTTCCTCTTTTACTTCACAAGTGTTACATTCCATGAATCAGCTAATCTATATTCTAAAGGATTTTTGAAACCATAGAAATGCTAGACTAAAGTTTATTATTTTTCCTATTTTTGGAGAAAGCATTTCAAAGCATGACATAATACTTAAAAGGGAATTACTATGAAAGTTAACGGCATAAAAATAGAAATTTTCAGTATTTTAAAAATTCAATATAAATAAAATTTAGTCAAAAAAATTTTTTTTAAAAAATTGTCAAATGTCAGAAGACTGGTTATTTCCTTACTAGCTAATAAGGAAAAGATATCACAAATATTTAAAAATATAAATGCTAATATGCTTTAGACAATAGGTGAAACTTCACTCAAATATTTAGCAATAAAATAAATACTTATTACAAACAAAGTTTAGTATGAGCCAGTGTGACCAATGTATGAACATATTTTCACATATTGCTGTATACATGTATGAACAGAAATTTGGCGAAACTCCCCCTGCCAAAACAAGTACATACTTTTCACCCAGAAATTTCACTTTCTGCTGTTTACTAGTGTCCTAGCACAGTAAACAAAATTATCTATGTACATGAATTTTTAGCATTGTTTTTGTAAGATCAAAGAACAATTTGGTTAGCCAAAGAGTTTGTTCAGGCTTTTCCATTATGTGTGTATGTGCATGTTCAGTCATGTCCAACTCTTTGCGACCCCATGGACTGTAGCCCCTCAGGAGCCTCTGTCCACGGGATTCTCCATGCAAGAACACTGGTTTGGGTTGCTATTTCCTCCTCCAGGGGACCTTCCTGACACAGGGATTGAATCCGTGTCTCCCGCATGGGTTGGCAGATTCTTTACTCTGGGAAGTAAGAGGGAAGAAAGGTGTGACCGAATGGGAAAAAATAGAAAAATCAAAAGTTCTATTACCTATGATATTGGTCATTTAAAAGACAATGGTACTACAATGTTGTAAAGTGATTAGCCCCCAACTAAAATAAATACATTTATTTAAAAAATACATAAATAAATAAAAAAGACAATGGTACATTTTTAGGACTATTTTTTCAACAATGGAGAAAGAAAAAAGAGAGTTAACACTACCAATGATATGAAAATATCTCCAAGTCCTTAATATTAAAGAGACAAGTTGTAGAAAGTATGATTCAGTATATGGTTTAGTCCATATGTGTGTGTGTATATATATATATATATATATATATATGTTATAAACTTTTAAGTTTATACTTAGAAAGGAAATCAGTAAAATGATGACTATATGCTGTGTTTATACTTATAAATTTGTAACATACAGAAGTGTATACTTACAAGTTTATATACATATGTAAGTTTAAAATTTATAAAATTCCTAGGTGGTGGTGGCATACCTAACATTGGTCACTTCTGAGGAATAAAATTGATGCTTGAGTGAGAATTCTCATTTTACACATTTTATAATAGTCAATATTTTTTACTTGTCTATATTACCTTAATGAATTCCCTAAGATAAAAATTTGTTTAATAGAAAATGACCACCATACAAATTATTTATTAAGCAAATACTATATATATCAAGGACTGCATTGAGTTCGTCACATTACTCCTCTCGCCTTTGCAACAATTCTGAGAGGGAGCTATTTCCACTATGACTTAGAGAGGTAAGGTAGTAGCAACAAGTCACACACTGTAGGAAGGGATGAATTCCAAATTCTGAGTTAGGTCCATTTACTTCCATAGCATATGCCCTTCATCTCAAAGCACTGCATATCTGTGGTATGAACAGACAGTATAATAACCTCTTATTTCTGGCCATTCTCATTTCTTTCAAAAATATTATTGTGGTTATGACAATCATGTGCATCCAGTCATTCAACTGATTACAGCTATGAGCCTGCTCTGTGCTCCTGGGGCTTCAGCAGTGCAATAAACAGACAAGGGTCTCTCATTCCATGGAGGCAACATTCTAGCAAATGCAGAGAAAGGACCAAAAAAAAAAAAGTCAAATGCTTGTCTGATGGTGCCGCGTGATCTCCAGTAATCAGAGCAGAAGCGAGAAAGGGAGTGACTTGAGGGGAAGGGAAGCACTTCATTGCCTCATAGTCAGGCCGCTGTCAAGTGCTGCACACAGCCCACCTCAGTTAGTCCTTATTATGATTCTCTTATTTAGTTTTCTCCATTTTTTGATTAAGAAAGTAAGAATAAATTGTTAGTTAACTCCTAATCCCCAGTCAATATAGCTAGCAGTAGTACACCGTGAGTCACTGTAGTCTGTCTGATTCCAAATTCTAAGTGATCTTCCAGGTAAAAAGTTTGCAAAGCACTGTGCCTTGGCTGACTTAGCATACTGACAGTTTGATCTTTCATTCTGCTACATCTGTCTAGTGTTCTAGTGGACTTACAGAAGGTAAGGTATACTCTCACATAAAAATATCCCTTAAAAATACTGCATATACATAATCTTTTAAAAATGAAAACCCCAACGTGCATTACTGAGAAATGGGTGCAGCAGTTTTCTGCCTTGTTGTTCAAGGTGAACATTCCGCTCAAAATACAGACAAATGATTGCAGATTTTACTTGGCTCTGGGTTTCCTGTGTCTTCCTGTATCAGGAACTGTTGTGTACAGAATTAAACAGTTAATAGCTGCCTGTGGGAATGTAAATTTGACTCTGAGCTGCTCATGGGAAAGTGTGACATTTTCCTCTCCAAAGACAAAGAATTTAGATGTCATTCACTTCACTGCACTTCATAGCTCTTACGGAGAAGGCAATGGCACCCCACTCCAGTACTCTTGCCTGGAGAATCCCAGGGACGGCGGAGCCTGGTGGGCTGCCGTCTGTGGGGTCGCACAGAGTCGGACACGACTGACGCGACTTAGCAGCAGCAGACTACTGATTAAATAGTAATCCAAGTAAGTTCAGTGTCAACTTAGGTATCAATTTTATATGTTTTTTTTCTGAAATATCTTACTCTAACAATGTTCATTTTTTACACAATTCAATTATCCTTTCAGTGCATTTAAGATAGGCTGTTTAAAATAGCATCTGAACTTCTGTGTTGGTGGGCTATTTCTGAATTGTCACACTGGAGGGTATTTGTGTACTTATGTACTTGTATATTTTTGAGAATTAAGGCTGAGAAGGAAATGTACCAAAGCAGCTTAAATACAATAAAATAGATATTTGTAATAAAAATAATTATTAAACTAGCCTTTATATTACCTTTTTATTAATATAAGAAAGATAAATGTCACAGTGATAAGGGAATCATCTTTTTAAATTATCTAAAATCTTTATTCTTTTTAAATGAAAAGCATAAATCATAATGAGATTACACAAGGCCATTTCTACTTTATCCTAATTAAGTGATCAGATATTTGGAAAAACAATCCCAATATAACTAGACTTCTATAACTTATTAATTTTTAAATAAATTTGTCTATAAAAATATCCTGGAAAAAGAAAGCAATGCTCAAGGTAAAATATTGCTTTGGGTTCCTTTCCAGTTGTATTGCACAGCTAGCAAATGAGAGAATCCAACACATGCCTAGAAACAACAGCACAAACAGCCCAGTGAGGACTGGTTTAAATATGATCTAATGAAGTAAATGTATTTCTGCCTGTTATTGTTTCTTTTAAAGTAACTTCATTATATACTTTTACTATTTAGGATGGCTTTTAATATGAAATTTTATTTAAATATTATTTAAAGTTGTCTTTTTATCTAAAGAGATCTAAGAGAAATACAACTTCTTGGTTTTCATAGAAGGATTTTGCTCTGCTCATGAAATTTCTGTAAGACTAACAGAAAATAATAAATAGTGAAGAGCTTCCAGTTAGAACAGTAGGCTATTTCCTTTTTTAAAGTCTGTTTGTCATCCTTGTTGATCAACAAAGTCCAACTGTTTTCAGAATCATTAGGCTTGACATACTTTGCATAAATGATGCATAGAAAGTACGTTTTATTTAAACTTCACGAAATAGACGTTTCAAGCAGGAAAGTGAGTCCGGTAATTCTTCCTATTCTACATTTTCCACCCCCAGGCCCGGTTTATCATCTGGAATAATGACTGTATTAATATAATAAAAGAGTAGATGTCAGGCTGCTCAGCAAGTTAGCTCCTTTTGTCTCTCTGGCCTCTGACTTACTTGGATGGGAAAATGGCCAAAAGGAAAAAAAAAAAAATACTAGCAGAGGATCTCAGATATAGGTAATAGGTCCTCACTACAATATAAAAACAGACCCTTAAGACCTATCACACCCCTCCCACACACTCTAAGTGGGAGGTGTGGGGTTTCCTTTTTTTTTTTTTTCAAACTTCTCTTGGAACAAACCACTCATTGGTATCTGACTGACGTTGCCTTTCTCTCTTTTTTTTTCTTAAAGCATATTTAAACTCTGACACTTTTTATAATGAGGATTTCAGTGTAGGGTTTTCTGCAGGATACCATTTGGTCCTACTAAGAATTGACTGTTCAAATGTTGGAACATTTGATCGGAAAATATTTCTTAGTCTTTTTAAAGGTAAGTCATAATGATTTTTTTTTTTTTAATTTCTGTCTCCTAAATGACAGGAGATGACACTACTATATACACAGCAGCAGTCAGCAGGAACTGTTTTTTGAAATCATTAGGCTTTTCCTAAAAGCTAGATTTGTGCTGTTTCCAAAGTTATCAACCTTACCTTTTATGTTTAAGAAATATTAGAACTCTGTCCAATAATCAGTGTCATGTTCCTTCTTGGTGTTTAAAACCTTATCTTTATGCATAAACAGTTTTTGTTAAAATGATGTACTATCCAATTTTGTTACTTCAGAACTTTTATTGTCTACTCAGAGTATTTATGCATGGTTTTTAATTTAAATTATGAATGAAAATCAACATAAATAAAAATCGGTTTAGTAGGATTAGTTCTTTAAAGTCACTTGCCACTCTTATGCCAACATGCTTCCTTATATGAAATGCATCAGTACTTATTATTTTAGAGAGTCTTTGGTTTATTTAATCTTCTATTTTTTAATGTCACAATTTTTTGGTGAACCTGACTTTGTCTACATGGTTAACAGCAGTGTATATTTTGGATATATTCCTCTTCAGCATTTTAAAAAAATTCATTCTCACTGAATTTTACTTGCTTCTGGGAATGGTAAATTATATTAATTCCAAATGATTCTGATTTATATAACTGTATAAATTATACAAAATTTGGTAATAGAATTTTTTAAAAACTGAAGTTTTTGTGTTTTTAGGAAGCTTATTACAAATAACAGCAAATTATTTTCTTGAATGATACTACTAATAAATGACAAATAATTCTGGAGAAATTAAAAGTTATACATTAATTATAGTAAGTGAACTCATACGTAACTGTAAATGGCATAAATTCTCTATAAAGTAAATTTCAAACAGTATCTAGAATTGTCAAGTAACATACTGAAAAATGGTTTTAAAATCTTTGTACTTTTCAGTTCTTTGGTGAGTAGTTTTAAATTAGTAAAAAAAAAAAAAACAACAAAAAACAGTGCTCTTAATAATCAATCAAAAAAGAACCATAATAATATTTTTCAAAAATTTTGTTATATAGAGAGTCCAGTGGTCCACTGGATTTCATGAGAGAAAAAAACTACAAAGAAATTTTTTTCATTTACCAGAATCATTACGAGACCAGAACAATAAATTCAATACACAAACATCAGATAGAAGTTAAACTGAGAGGAATAAAACTATAATTAGAGAGGTACTGGACAGAGTGCACTGAAAATTTTGGAATTTATTTTGGGAGTTATAGTTGCTACACTATATATAGGCAAAAAATCTTGTGGACTTTTTCGTCCTGAAAGAATTGATTATGTAACTATTTTCTGATTTAATCACAAGGTATTTTTTAATTCAGTGGCCCAAATCATGGCTGAAAGTTTTGAGGAATTATTCTAACCTAGGAGTTGATTTTTCATTTGCATAATATTCTAAACCTCTGTATACTTAAGAATAAGCCATCTCATCAGATTTTATTATAATCTAAGAGTTTTAGAAATGATCATTTATTATTTATGAAAGAGACATTTAGTAGAATTTTTAAAAATACTTGGCCAATTCACAATAATATTTTACTCTTATGTTACAGTTCAATATATTTCATAATATTTCAAATAACAGGTGCTACAATAGGAAATTTTATTCATTCTCACTGAATTTTACTTGACATTTATAACCATATATGATGTATATATACCTATTTTAGAGAAAACTGAGCCACAGAGAAACTATAATGTTAGCCTGCAAAGCAAACCTAAATTACTTGAATTCAAAGCCCAGAATAATAACTATTGAAAATCTTATAGTATCTTCCTGTTCATAGTAAGAGTTGGGTTGGGGAAAAAGAAACAATAGCGTTTCTATCAGGATTCAAAAATCAAGAATGGTTCTAGATAATTCTATTTAAACCGATAAGACTCTAAGAGAATCATTTCAAATCTATTGTAATCTCTATAATCAAGTACTCTAAAACCTACTCCAAAAGACTGGTGTGTTTCTAGAAGAACATTTAGTGTGATAATGAAGTCAATGTAATTATTGTTTTAATTATTTTAAGATTGCCACAAAAAAGTTGTTATATTTGAAAGGCATAATTTAGTGAAGTGTATTATATTATAAATATCTATACATTTTCTATTATATATATTTACCTCCATATATTCTGATAGGATGGAAATGCCCATATACATTAAAAAGATTATGGTAACTTCAATAAGAAAATGATGAAGCTTTCCAAATCTAGTTATTTAAACATTTTCTACAGAGCCCTAGGGTTCTGTGGGGATGACTCAGAGCCCAAATGAGATCTGACTAGAAGGGGAAAGGGCCGTTCCTGCCCGCTTTGATCAGAATAGCTATTTTTTTAACTACCCTCATATGTTGGGATTGCATGTAAAATAAGTCTTAGTCTAGTGACCTTCTGTATCCACTTGATAAAACACAACCAGATTTAAATAACTGATTTAACCAGCTTGATATGAATCTGCATCTTACTCATGTCTGGGGAATCATGGCTTTGCAAACACACCTAGTATCGTGTCAAGTACGAGTGTGAGAAGGAACTTAATTTGGAAAGCTAATTTTTATATTCAACCTGTTGTTGAATTGATCACCCCCAAACTCCAAACCTGGGTTTTGTGGGCAAATACTATATTAGGTGAGGAAAAGACTGTGTATTAAAATAATTACTTGTGTGTCTAGTAGAAAACAGAGATGTTGTGATCTGGTTTCCTATTCTGAGGAAAAGCAGAAGGAAGGCTTATGGATAGAATAGGAAATTTGAGATATTCACTCATGAGTTAGAAAATGTCATCCAGGTCCTAGCATTCATTTATACCACAAGTATGTAATATGAAACTGTTTTAAAGTTTCATAGTTCACATCCCAGGACACCGTACCTTTTGGCCATGCCTTTTTATAGGTGGAGTTTCCAAGGAAACACAGCTCTATACACACATGAAAAAAATCACAAATTCTCTGGGAAGTTTCTTTATTATTCTGACCTACTTATGGGGACACTTCTTAAAGCTCAGTCTCAGTTCCTGCCACCAGGTTTCCAACATGGAAAGGCATACACTCGTAAGTTCATCTAGAAGCACACTGTTGACTTGACAGCAAGAAAATAAACAGCCCACGTGTAGTTACATTCACAAACTACAAAAAGAGGAGGATTTATGGTCTGTGAACTGATAGGACACGGCTGATCTTCATACAGATTCAAGAAAGTTATGGGATTAGTGGGATCTTACAATGTCTTTATTTTCTCGTCCTTCTTCTTATAAGTCTCAGAAATAAGTTTTCTTTCCTATATATGTGAATTTTTTGTTTTCTAAATTGAAGTACTTTAAGCAAGCAGTAAATTATTATTTCTAATGAAGAAATAAGGGTAAGGAATAAAATTTAACCTAAAATTAGCAAATAAATTTTATTGTGAAAGAATCTGTATGACTAAGAAAACCATGTGTGCAAAATGCAAATTTTATATGCTCTAAATAGCTACATTTGAGAGAACAGTGGAGACAAACTACAGTTTATAAAGCTGTTATTTAGTACAGCACGCTGAGTAACCTGAACTTTTTGCTATGTATTCAGTGCATGTCCTATTTAATTTGTTGGTTCCTCCTTTGCTTCAGGTGAATAAAACTACAGTCACATGTGTGCTCAGGCGCTAAGTCCTACCTGACTCTTTGCAACATCGCATGTACTGAAGCCCGCTAGGCTCCTCTGTCCAATGGGATTTCTCAGGCAAGATTATTGGAGAGGGTTGCCATTTCCTTCTCCACAGGATCTTCCTGACCCAGGGATCAAATCCACACCTCCTGCGCTGGCAGGCAGATTCTTTACCACTGAGCCTCCTGGGAAAGCACAAATTACAGCTGACCCTTGGACAAAACAGGTTTGAACTTTGTCAGTCCACTTTTACGCAGTATCTTTTCAATAAATACTACAGTACAATCTGATCCAATATATGCAGTTGGTTAGATACCACAGATAAGCTGATGGTATAGTTATATGTGGATTTTCCACTGCCTGCATTGTCCATAACCCCTCTGCATTGTTTAAGGGTCAACTTGTATTTGTAATTTTGTAGTATGAAGCATAAGTTTGAAGTATGATCATAATAACAGTACTTACTCATGGTGACAAGGCATGAAGCGTGATAAATTGTTGTGGTCCTTTAATGGACTGGAACTTGGGGGTACAGAGTTGACCGATAAGAAAGTAAAAGAAGGAAGAAAAGAGGCTGATATTCCCTGGTTTACACAGTCTGCCAATATAACTCTAGGACAAAGAGCTAGCACCGTCTACGGAGGCTCAGGGCGCCCTCTCGAGGAGGTCTTGAAAGCCCGGGCAAGTAAGTAGATGCGGTGGACACCTGTGTTCCATGGAAGCAGCCTGAAATGGAGCGAGGGAGAGAGCGAGAGAGTGAGGACAGACACGGGGACCAGTGCTCTGGTGGAATAAAGGCGTTTATTCAACATATTGTGGGCATATATATACTCTCTTACAAGATAGCCCTTTTTAGCAGAGACAGGGATCAAAAATCTAACAAGTCACCTAGAAAGCCAGAGCCTAGAATTATTCTCTAGAGAGGGGGTTGTAAAAGTAACTTTACATATCAGAAAGGAGGAGACTTGTAAATGGCTGCTGTTCACCGTATGGAATTTCCATACGAATGAGACACATGAATTTCTATTATCCCCAAAAGCCGGCTTGCCAGCTCTCTGGCACCTGTATTCAGGTGCTGTTAAGGGACATAGAATAAATGCAAGACTGAAAACAGCACACAGGAAGCCTCCTGTTAAATGTATCCTGACAATAAATGAACAAAAATAAGTAGTTCCCCCATATTCTTGGGGAGAACCATTTCCCTCAAGACCCTCAGTGGGTGCCTGAACCTAGAGATAGCACCAAACCCTAAGTAGTCCCCCCTCATCCAAGATTTTACTTTCTACAGGTTCAGTTAGCTTCAGTTGACCACTTTTGACTGTGGATAAGTGAAACCATGGAAAGCAAAGCCATTGATAAAGAAGGATTACATTTATATAAAATATCTTACCTATTTTTAGAGGAAAAAAAACTTGCATCAAGATAATGAAATAACCTGGCCAATTGAAAATTTGAAAAAGTTTATTAAGTCAGTCTCTGTCAAAAATATCAGTACATGTATGCAGGAATGTGAGTCACACTACTATCTTTGCTTAGACATCATCCAGACCAGTGTTAGACTAGTAACTGTCTAAGTATGCAATTCAGCAGAATAAATTATCGACACATCTGTTTTCTGGTGAACTTGACACAACAGCACTGGGCTGTGTGCACTATCTCACTTCAGTTTTAAGTTCAAAGCAGACAGAGTCTAGGCAGTACCCAGGTCTGCCCATAACTTGACATCTCTGGGCGCAGAGTCCTTGGATGGCATAATAGTGAGCTTTCATGTTTAGAGAAGAAGGCACTGAAGGAACACATTGGGTCACCAGCCAATTTTTTGGGACTTTTTGCCCTTTGGGACTCTTCCCTATAGTCCATGGGACTGCTTGAATAAAGGATAATGATTCTGGGAAAGGTCAGACATATTCTCAACTAGGTGATGGCACAGAATCTGGGAATGGACAAATAATACACACCTATATCCACTTCAGAAATAAAAGATTTGTAATTTTAAAATCATTTTATATTCCATCTGACAGAACTGCAAAGGACATTAATATTAAATAATTTTTTGGCATTTGTATAGAAAATATCTTTCCAAAAGAGATGATTTGAGTTGTATTTCTGATGTTATATAAATGAAACTAGAATTTGACCCTCAGGATTTCCTGTCCCAATTTTTAATGAATTGCAATCCACAGGTTTCTACAGAGATGCTCCTCAAGCATCCTAAATGTGGGACAAGATAGTGCTAGGTGGGACACAGGAGACCAAGTTAGGAATCAGGTTCTCAGTGATCCCACAAAAGCTATAATCTAAGTCACTTGGCTTGGTCTTCCATGTAAGGATTTGAGTGAAGAACCAGTTCAGCTGCTTAAATGATAAAATGGGGATCTCATCTTATAATCTTACTTTATACATGAAGAAATTGAGGAACAGAGCAACTAAATAGCTTGCCCCTGGTCATCTGGCAAGAGAGTGGCCAATCACACTTTGGTTTCATCTCAAGTCTCCCACCCTCAATTACAGCAGTTTGGATCCGTGTACTTTGATGTTGACCTCAAATATAACTTACAGATGAGAACTGGGGAAGGGTCTATAAGATGGGCATTCAGTAAAATAGTACTTGATAAGCTCCCCTGAATATGGTCACTTACATACAGTACAGGACACTTGAATGATATTCACAAGTAGAAAAGAGATTCTACTTGTGAATATTTAGTCACTATTATCAAGTTTAAATAATTTATTCCACTGTATTATGACATTCCTAGCGAAAGCCATAGGAGGGAGCATGTTATTCTTCATCCGCTGTGTTAAATCATTTCAGTCATGACCGATGTGACCCTATGGACTGTAGCCTGCCGGGCTCCTCTGTCCATGGAATTCTCCAGTCTAGAATACTGGAGTGGGTGGCCATTCCCTTTTCCAGGGGATCTTCCTGACCCAGGGATCGAACCTGTGTCTCTTACATCTCCTGCACTGGCAGGCGGGTTCTACTCCCAAGCAATTAATAAGGGAAGGAAAGCTATGCCAAACTTAGTGTACTGAAAAGCAGAGACATCACTTTTCCTACAAAGGTCTGTATAGCCAAAGCTATGGTTTTTACAGTAGTCATGTACAGATGTGAGAGTTGGACCATAAAGAAGGCTGAATGCAAAAAATTGATGCTTTCAAACTGGGGTGCTGGAGAGGACTCTTGAGAGTCCCTTGGACTACAAGGAGATCAAACCAGTTAATCCCAAAGGAAATCAACCCTGAAGATTCATTGTTAGGACAGGTTGAAGCTCCAATACTTTGGCCACCTGATGTGAAGAGCCGACTCATTGGAAAAGACCCTGATGCTGGGAAAGACTGAAGGCAATAGGAGAAAGGGGTAGCATAGGATGACATAGTTCGATAGCATCATGGACTCAATGGATATGAATTTGAGCAAACTCCAGGAGATAGTGGAGGACAGAGGAGCCTGGCATGCTGCAGTCCATGGGTTGCTAAGAGTCACTAATGACTTAGCAACTAAACAACAACTCAACTTGCTCAGAGACATAAAATTCCACAGGAAAAATAAATCACTTGTTTAGGCTTGTGTGTTTTGTTTACATTGGAATAAAACATGTGGTATTAATGACTATTCAAGCTTCTTAGCCACCAGGACCTCAATGTGAATCAGTTTGTTCATCCTGATTTACAGTGGATCATCCTAGGTATTTGGTATAAGTGAGTGGAAATCCTGAAGAATGAAAAAAGTTTGTAAGATTTGCCTTTTTCTATTCTGAGGGAAAGTCTTATTCCTTTATTTTCTTAACATTATTAACATTTTCTTAGCTATGCAATTAATACTTTTAAAAAATTAAATGCTTACTCAAGTGGAAAGAAATACTAATAAAACCATCAGAATGGTCTGCAACCACAACCAAGCTATGGAGGGAAAATCTGAAACCATAACAAAGTATGATTTTTACTATTATCCTTACAAGACTGACAAAAATATTGTGTGTCCCTCCAATCTGTTGCAATTTTTGTTTTCCTTGGGCAAGGGCATTCTGAAGTAGGGAATATTGTTTACAAGCTACAAAGCACATTCTGTTTATCAATGTCAGGTCAACCCTAGTATAGAACCCTAGTATAGATTTCCTACTGCAATCAAAACTGCTCAAATAGAATGTTTTAGGTATTTGAATAATAAAGTCTTGTTACAATAGGATCTACTTATTATGCTAAGAATTTTCTTCCAAAGATAAGACTAAGTGAAATACATATTGACACAATCTAATTGATTTTAACGGAACTGTTATGAATCAGTTTATTGTTGTTGTTGTTTAGTCTCTAAGTCATGTCTGATTCTTTTGTGACCTCATGAACTGTAGCCCACCAGGGTCCTCTGTCCATGGGATTTCCCAGGCAAAAACACTGGAGTGGATTGCCAATTGCTTATCCAGGGGATCATCCCAACCCAGGGATCCAACCCACATCTCCTGTATTGGCAGCCAGATTCTTTACCACTGAGTCACCAAGGAGCCCTATGATCAGCTCCCTACAACAAAAGGAACATTATTGCTCTTGAATATGTTAAAATATACATATTTGAAGCTAGTAAGAAAGCAAAACACATTACAGAATCTAGATATACTCTACTTTAGATATTCAAGTTCTGTTCACCTTTAGACGATATAAAAATCAGTTATTAAAAACAAATGAAAATATTCGGTAAAATATTTCAACATTTTCAACACAGTTGATATGAAACAATTCAAGCATGAATTCAATATCAATGAAAATGGAATATTCTTTTAATAGTGATTATAATTTTGGTGATATTAGAGAATAGCGTAGTGTTAATTTTCTGACAATGTATTTCCCTAATTTACTCGTGTTTTTTTGTTTTAACAGATTTACCACTGATTAGAAGAACTGACTCCTTCTAAGACTCATCAGATCATTTCCTGTAAAAACTGTATCTAATTGTGAAAAAGGTAAAGAAAATGTCTGTTACCATTCTTGTTTAGCATTTAGATGGAATAGACCCCAGTCAACCCATATTCAGTTTGCAGGAGAACACCAGGTTCAGTTCAGTTCAGTCACTCAGTCGTGTCTGACTTTGTGACCCCATGAACCGCAGCACGCCAGGCCTCCCTTTCCATCACCAACTCCTGGAGTTTACCCAAACTCATGTCCATTGAATCGGTGATGCTATCCAACCATCCATCCTCTGTCATCCCCTTCTCCTCCTGCCCTCAATCTTTCCCAGCATCAGGGTCTTTTCCAGTGAGTCAGCTCTTTGCATCAGGTGGCCAAAGTATTGGAGTTTTAGCTTCAGACTCAGTCCTTCCAATGAACACCCAGGACTGATCTCTTTTAGGATGGACTGGTTGGATCTCCTTGCAGTCCAAGGGACTCTCAAGAGTCTTCTCTAACACCACAGTTCAAAAGCATCAATTCTTCTGTGCTCAGCTTTCTCTATAGTCCAACTCTCACATCCATACATGACCACTGGAAAAACCATAGCCTTGACTAGATGGACCTTTGTTGACAAAGTGATGTCTTCGCTTTTTAATATTCTGTCTAGGTTGATCATAACTTTCCTTCCAAGGAGTAAGCGTCTTTTAATTTCATGGCTGCAATCATCATCTGCAGTGATTTTGGAGTCCCAAAACTAAAGTCAGCCACTGTTTCCCCATCTATTTGCCATGAAGTGATGGAACCAGATGCCATGATCTTAGTTTTCTGAATGTTGAGTTTTAAGCCAACTTTTTCACTCTCCTCTTTCACTTTCATCAAGAGGCTCTTTAGTTCTTCTTCACTTTCTGCCATAAGGGTGGTGTCATCTGCATATCTGAGGTTATTGATATTTCTCCTGGCAATCTTGATTCCAGCTTGTGCTTCCCCAGCCTGGCATTTCTCATGATGTGCTCTGCATAGAAGTTAAATAAGCAGGGTGACAATATACAGCCTTGACATACTCCTTTTCCTATTTGGAACCAGTCTGTTGTTCCCCAGGTAGTACTGTGCAAATGGCTGTGTTTAGATGGAAAAGCCAGATAGAGGGCAAAAATGTCCATAAGTGTCCCAGGCTGACAGAAGGTAGGCAGAGGGCAAGAGTACATAAGCATATTCTCCATAGATAAGATTTTGTTGTGTTAATCATCCACAGAAAAAAAAATTAAAGAGGAGCATTTTGAGGAAATGCTCTATGTGATGATATTTATTGCTTCTACCACTGGTAGGTAAGGTCAAATAAAAAAATAAATAAAAGACCTAGAAAGTTTTCTAAAAAAAAAAATCTGTCTATAACTGGCAAAACAATTTGTTTCAGTTGCGTGTTTTCCTTGTACTTTGATCTTTTTGTACTGATATTTATGCTTCTGTTTTATGATCTCCTTCTAATGATAGAACCAGACCTCTTGGCAACCACCTTCATCAGACCCGGGAGTTTGAAAGAAGCAGGTGCTGAGCCTCAGTTTTTCCTTGAACAAGAAAAATGGGGTGCAATCGAAATTGTGGGCTCATTGCTGGTGCTGTCATTGGTGCAGTCCTGGCTGTGTTTGGAGGGATTCTAATGCCAGTTGGAGACATGCTTATTGAGAAAACAATTAAAAAGGTACAAGTGGTATCAAGAATATTTCTTTTTATCCTGATTTAGTCTACCTTGATTTGTTTTTGGCTTAGGGTTCCTGTTATAACTGGCAACTTTGTGTCTAACACAAAGGTAATTCTGAACAACTGAAACTCTACATGATAGAGAAATAATCAAGTATGATGTATACTCTATATGAATGCACTGTCATCTTAAGTCTAAATATTTAATTTCTGATAAAAACTATTATAGGTATGTAGATAAGTAGAAATAATTTAATTATGTCCAAAGAGTATGCTGATATGCTTTTCATATGCTTCTGAATGAGAAATGAGTGTTATTTTCTGAGGGTACATTTATAAAAGTAGTTGCACTTTGGTTACAGTTGATTATAGTAAAATCATATATAACTTAAAACTGTGTTTAATAAGTATAACTTAAAACTGTGTTTAACATTGATTTAGGAATATTTGGTAAAACTGGTAATATTTATTTTTGTTTGGTAAACTGTTCTATATATGTGTAATATTAATAATATATGATTCTTATAAACGTTTCCTACTGATGAAGGTTGATAAGGGACTTCTAGAAAATACTTTCAGAAATGTTATGCAGAACATATCCCAGTGTGTATATATATATATATGTATGTATATGTGTGTATATATGTGTGTGCATATATATATATATATATATATATATGTATACAAACAAGTTGACTATAGATTTAACTAAAAATAAAGTGACTTGATATATAGGCTTTGTACAATAAACTAGCATCTGTCTCTCATCCTAGTTCCTTCTAATTCAGCTTTATACTCACCAACTTTAATTGATAAAGAAAAGGAGGACTAGAATAAGGAGAAGTAGGTCTGCTGAAGTCCTAAACCAGGGATAGCAAATTCAAATGACTTCAGGGTTTGGAGACAAGCCTTAAAAAATAGCTACCAAGAGCAATATAAAAACAAGACAATGACTACTGTGAAGTTAAAAGTGTGTGCCCTGCTCAGAGGCATGTATGTTTATTTTTAAAATATAATGCTGGCCAAATAAACATATCTGAGTGCCTCAGCTGTCATCCTGGTTCAGACACCAGTGGTCTAGATGTCAGTAAGCATAATGCACAGAGGGGATCAACAAGAACTGAATCAGAAAATGGGCTAGACTACCAACTCACACTGGAGTTTCTGTTCCTGTCAAGACCTTTATCTGTCTCATCCATTCACCCATGCTTGATATCCTACTCTTACTAGGAGTTTAAATACTTACAATTATTTTTCACTAAAGCACTGCCTGACTTAATATGAAGATTTAATTTCAAATCTACTTACCCAGGACAAGAAGTTACTATTTTCCAAAGCTTTTTCGCTTTGTTTTTTTTCAGCTAAATGCTTAGTCTGTAAATTTAAAAAAATTTCTGACTGTACTATTATAGCTATTGTCTTAGTACAACAGATTAAGAAATAGGACATTTTTGGTACAGTTTCTATACTTGTATGCTATATTCGCTTAATAACCACACAGGCATTTCTATCTTTTCTCTTGTGACAGCAAAAATTTTAACCTCATGCATTTAACTGGAAATATTATACATTAAATACCATCTCCTTCCTTGGAATCCCGTTTTCTTCATATTATTTTAATATAGCTCAATAGAGACAGACAGGGATGGTGAGGTGTGGAGTGTCTAACGTGTTAGAGAGAACTGCTATTGTGCTATATCCTTTCTGCTCTATAAACTCACTTCCCTTCTGTATCTGTGGAGTGAGAACAAGATAAATTTTGACACACAGACTATAATTTCTTTTTTTTTTAATATTCAGAAGAGAAAAGCCACAATAATGTTCTGGTGCATAGCATCTTAGACTAAGATTTTTTTTTTTTGATTCATACTTGATAATCAGTAGCGAACAGTGAGCATCTATTGTTTCTTCTTATTATTCAACAATATTATACATACAGAGTCTCTGTTAGATGTCATGAGAGGCACTAACATCTATTTTAATTGTTTAATATTTATCTCTAAGTTCATATGGCTAATCTTGAGAAAATAAGAGTTTTGAGACATCAAAAATTTGTATAGAGGCTAAGAGAGAATAAATATTTATCTCAAGAAATATAAATTGTAACTGGGAAAAAGCATATTGTAAAAAAAACTACAGAGACTTGTGAAACTCTGCAACTGAATGCTAAAGCATACACTATTTAGAAAGAGAACTTTTGCAGAGTATTCAGTAACTTCAGGAAGAAGGTGAGACTTGAGTTGGATTTTGAAGTATAAAATTTTGAAAGTCCAAAGAGAGTTCCAATAAAAGTGTCAAGGGACTGCTTAATGCCATGGAAAAAAGTTGTGGAAATGCAACTAAATATTGTGATGATAGAAGGAAAAATATTTTAAAAAATGTGTCAAAATAAAGAAATAACAGCAAAGATGATTAGAAAGATAATAACATGGGGTAAAACTTAGGAAACTTTTGAGCATCAGGCAGAAGACTAATTAATGACATGACAGGCAGTAGTAGTGTATGTTTACCTGTAGTTGTTAGATATAACAAAATCTGCATTTAGAGACTGGTATCAAATATACTATATACTAATAAGTTATATGCCACACATACTAATATATTATACTATATGGCAACCCACTCCAGTACTCTTGCCTGGAAAATCCCATGGATGGAGGAGCCTGGTAGGCTGCAGTCCGTGGGGTCGCTAAGAGTCGGACATGACTGAGTGACTTCACTTTCACTTTTCACTTTCATGCACTGGAGAAGGAAATGGCAACTCACTCTAGTATTCTTGCCTGGAGAATCCCAGGGACGGCGGAGCCTAGTGGGCTGCCGTCTATGGGGTAGCACAGAGTCGGACACGACTGAAGCAACTTAGCATACTAAATACAACATTTTCTAGTCCTACTAAGAGTTTCATATATACTAATTCATTTAATCTTCACAAATATCAATGAGAAAGTACTGCCATCACAAGACCTTAAATCAACCTGACAACTCACCTAGCCAAAAGGAATATGCGTTAGTTTCTAAACCTAGGCAATCTGAAGGCAGAGATGAGACGATTTATACATTTTACACTCTCTAATTCTACAACAGAAAGTGTTGGAAAGTGAGGAGACCAAAAACAGGAAATGTTTTGTAGGACATGACCACTTTCAAGGAGAATTTAACACTCTTAAACAGATATTAACCGTGGAACATCAAGACAGAAAATCAAGATATCTTTTTTCAATTAAAAGACTAATGTTCAATCATACCATCATTCAATTACACCATTTCCTTTCCCCATTCTTGAAAAGAATGACTTCTCGCAACCAAAAAATGCTTCCAGATAAAATAAACATAAATGATTATTATTTTGACTTCTTAAAATGACTATAATTTCAAAGCAACAGTCAATATTTGATAGTAAACTTTATACACATATATATTAATTTCATGATGTATGCTTAGACTATTTCCAGATATGATAAAATAATTTTTACCTTATTATAGTATCTGAAAGCTCAAAAAAGTGCCAGATGTATATAGGTTGTTAAAGATAGTAGAATTTGCTTTAAATTTAATAATAATCTATGAGAACATGAAATAATCCAAAATAAATTCTAAATTTAAATAGTAGTAAAACATGGATTAAACATGTATTTGCATATTAACTCCAATAATAAAATCACTTAAAAATGTTTTAAGAAACAGCAGGTCAACATGTGTAATTTTCTTTCTCCAGCCCAATTTAATATCAACATAGTATACTTTTCATGCCAAATAAAAACTCTCCCATTTTAGGTTCTTACATAAACACTTGGAGGCTGATTTCCTGAGTTTCAGAAACATATTATATCTAATCAATTCCATCAATTGTTATTCTGAGGTTTAAGTGATGACTTGATAATGACCTGAGACCAAAACCACTTTTTGACTGTTAGCACAACTGGCACTAATATTCTAATCCTCTCTTTCTCTTTCTCTCAGCATGTATACACATAGGAGAAAATGTTTTGATCATAGGAAGACTGCTTGTAACTGGTTCTAAACAGAACAAATTGTGGTAGTGAGTTAAGATAAAGACTCTTTTCAGTATGTTTCTGCTTTTTAGGGAAGTTTTGATTTCACTGGGTGGAGAATAAATATAGAAATGATTAAATAGCAGAAGTGTCACAGGATTTTACATGAGTTATTGCCACATGACTCGTTCAGACAGGAATGCTATGAATGAAATAATTAATATAATTATACCATATTCCACCTATATTGACTTTCAGAAATATTAATTTCGTATAGTTCAACCTCATATTATTTCTAATATTATTATTATCCCTATTTTACAAATAAGGAAGCTGAGGTACAAGAAATCAAATAACCTTCCCAAGTTTAAATGGTTAGCATATGACCAAACTGGGAATCAAACCCATAGCATCTGTTTCATTGTTAACCACTTCATTCTGGCCTTCCCAGGAGGGTCAAACAGTAAAGAATCTGCCTGCAATGCATGAAACCCAGGTTCAACCCCTGGATCAGGATGATCCCCTGGAGAAGGGAACAGCAACCCACTCTTATATTCTTCCCTGGAGAATTCCATGGACAAAAGATCCTGGTGGGCTACAATCCATCTAGTCACAAAGAGTTGGACACGACTGAGCGATTAACACTTTCACTTTTAACTCTAGGCTTTGAGTAAAGAAGCCAATATACTTAGTCAGGTTGGTAGTAGGGTAAGGAAATCTACTCATAGATTAAAATCTGCTTTATATGATTCCACTTTTCAGTACTCTAAGAACCTTGAGAAATGGGGCAACATTATTTTCTGTATATGTATTCTATATAGTTCATTCATAGGAACATAGTTAGACTAAAGTTGCCCATCATGTGGATGAGTACTGCTTTCCCATAACAGCAATAATCAAGTGACCACAGGACTAGATGGAGGGTATTATAGTCCCAGACATCTGCCTTCAAATTAATGTAGCAAAACAGAACTTTCAAAGTAAATAGCTTTCAACTCCCCTGAAGACCATGCCACACTAGAGTCATCAAGCTGAAATCCAGGGCTAAATAGTCTGAATGCTTAAAGTCAGGGATAGATACTGGTGTATATATCAGCCAAGAGAGAGAATCTTCAATTATATTACTTTTTTTTGTACATATACCTTACACCTTTGTATTTCAAATTTACTGAAAGATCCACAAAATAGGCCAGACAGTCCAAAGTCAATTTAAAATCAAGGCCTTTTAAATTCACAAAGAACATAAGAACTTAAGCTCCTTTTTAAGAGGAGCTTATGAAATATTTAGTCTTGATATGATAGTCAAAGAGGTCTATACAAATTTCTAGTACCTAGGTAGTCTAGGATTAGAAGAAATTCATTTCTATTCTGACTGATTCAATATTTTTCTCTGTCTCTGTACAAATCGTGGTTTTATAAAAACCACATAAGATTGGCGTGAAATGCCAGGTTCACCATTATCTACTATGAAATTGTTATGCAACATTGAATCAGACACCTGTTTTTCTAGGACCCACTTCTACTACTAAAAAAAATGGATGGCGTTAGATGATCCTAACTCTAAAGCTGGAAATTCAATGCACTCATTTCAACTCTTTGTGTTTCAGCTTCCCCATTTAAAAAAGTTATCTCCAGATTGACAAATAAGACAAAGTAACTCATGGCCCTTAGAGGAAAGACAAGATACAGTTACAATGTTTTTTGATAAAAAATGCACAAGCATTAGAGTCAGGGAGATTTCTGTCCCACCAAGTACATTATTGAAATAAAATACGTGTCTTGAGAGGTAATGATAAACAATTGATATTTTATTAGTCCTTAAGATTCTACAATGTGAAAGTAATAATGTGCATGTGTATATGTTCATGTGTGTTCTCCTCACATAATGTCTCTGGAAGTGGGTAAATGATCATAGCTTGCAGCTTCCATGTAAATTTCAGCTTCAAAACCCTCATCATTTACAGTAAACACCTTTACATTTAGAAGAATAGCCATAATACTTATCTATACATAATTTTGTCTTGATTTGGTTTTGCTATGGAATTAAGACTTTTTAGGAGTAATAAAAGAATCTTCAAGGACAATTGCTTGTTAAAAGTACTAAGGTCTCACACTGCTTTAACAGTTGCAATGTACCCAGTGTAACAGGATTGTGACAGCACAGGATTTTGTAATGGCATTTTAGTTGATGCCCTGTTCTTCTCTAAGGAATTTCCTTTTTCTCTCCATTAAGCAATAAATCAAGTATCCTGAAGATTGCTAATTCACTTTGACTTCTACCAACTAAATGCAGAGGTGACAGGAACAAAAAATAGTAACACAGTGTAAAAGAGGACTAGCCTAAGGGTCAGAGATTAGGATCGTCATTGTGATTCTCCCACTAGGCATTTGCCTCAGTGACCCTTGGGCCAGACACCTGGTTTCTCAGAGTGTCTGCATGCTCTCCTAGAAAATGTGCTAATGTTCACTGTCCTTTTCTGATCCATCATTCTATGAATTGATGCTTCCTGGTGAACTAATCAGGTGAGATTGTTCTTGCAGGTTTTTTTAGGCTTATTTTCTGTGAAATGCCTTCCTTCCTCTTCCTCTAGCAGGAAAAGGGTAAACTGGAGCTTTACACCTGAGTATGTATTCCTTCCAAGGTAGTTAATTGGAAACATTGCCTGCCACAAAGTCACCTTTGTCTCCATTAGCTACTAGAGCTCCATAGGCTTCTTGCTCAGAGAGGAAAAGCCTCGGAAGGAACTTGGGAGAGCATCTATGATAACTCTCCCACTTTACAGATAATAAAATTGACCTTTTAAAGGGTTTGGTGACTCTCTATTCTGACTCAGCTCCTAAACTATTAATAGATACTTAGGTAACCATACTAATAGATACCTAAACTAGTAGATACGTCTAATGTTGGATTTTATGATTTCACACACAAAAAGAAGACTTCTGTATTTCATCTTTTATTTTGAAAGTATTAACCTAATAATAATGAATTAGACTACTGTAATCTTAGACAGATGTACTAATAGGTTTCTGCAAATGTACTGAGAGGAAAGCCTCATTGATCAGGGTTTTGAATGGGGGAAATCGAAGTTGTGTTTTTCTTAACAAGTGTTAACTGATTTTCCCCTGAAGTATTCAACTTCTGAAGAAAATGAGAAAACTTCTAATTCCACTAGATTTTTCTGTTTTTCCATTTTGCCTCTTCAGTCTGACTCATTGAGGGTACATTAGAAATTAATATTCAACCTGATAAGAACTTTTTTGAAATGCTTTAATTAAACTTACTTAATAAACTCTGTTACAAATTGTTGCAGTATTGAAATAGGGTCACTCTAAAGCTTGCCAATGGTTGGCCTTACAATCACCAGACATGTTTGCAATATTACACACTGATTTTCCTTCTAAAAGGCTGACTGAAAGAGATTGCTACCATAATGTGTTGAAAACATTTCTGTTGCAAGCATGTGGCAGGTTGCAAAGGTTTTCATGAGCAGGATACTTGAGCTTGGTCTTTCACTGGCTAACAAAAGATTTTAAACTCCCAACAAGTGCCCATATTAGCTACAAAAAAATAACCCAAACTTATTTTCTTTTTCATAGGAAGTTGTCCTTGAAGAAGGCACAATTGCTTTTAAAAATTGGGTTAAAACAGGCACAGATGTTTACAGACAGTTTTGGATATTTGATGTGCAGAATCCAGATGAAGTGGCAGTTAATAGTAGCAAAATTAAAGTTAAGCAAAGAGGTCCTTACACGTACAGGTGAGTCCCCAAAATACGTGGCACTCTTTCCTTGAACACATGTATTTCTGAAAAAGCTTCCACTTGACAGATGTCATTGTATTGAAATGTACTTATTATTTTTTTATCATTAATATATACGGAAATATTTTGTTTCTGCCTATATAAAACCCTAAGGATTTAATGATTATTAAAAAATAGGTTTTATTATGAATTTACCAGCATCAGTTAACTACCCTACTTTTAAGAAATCACATGTGTTTTACACTTGTGGCATATGTGTTTCAAAAACTCTGAAATATGTATCTAAGTAGGAAAAAATCTATCAAAATTTTTTAAATGAGTATTTTAAAATCTTAAAATTGAAAAGTGTAGGTATATGAGTAGTTCTCAAAGTATGGCTCCTGGACCAGCAACAACAGCATTACCTGGGAACTAGGCAGAAATGGAAATTCTCAGGCCCCACCTTAGACCAAGTGACTCAGAGACCCTTGGTTTGAGCCTGGCAATGAGTTTTACAGATACTCTGGGTGATTGCAGTACATAGTCAGTTTTGCTAACCACAGCATTAAACGTCTATGTAAGTAAAATACCTGCTTAGGATTTCTATTCAAACTGTTTTCCAGGTCTTAAGAGTGTTTTTATGCAGTAGTTTCATTCTTATATTTTCTCCAGTACTAAGACTGAATAAAAAATACCTTTATCTATATGACTTAACAGTTTAACACATTTTGAATAGAATCTAAGATCCATCAGATGTAGGGGGAAATAATTAGTCAGAACTTTTCATTTTGTAAATTTAAAAATCAAACTGACACCAGGTAAGAGGTGTCAGGTAAGTGAAATGGTTTGTCCACGATGACAAAATCCTGGAAACTGCTAACTCCTAGATATTTGCGTACATTTTCCCCCTATCAAAATTATAGATTGAAGTGCTAAAAACACTAACCTTAGCCAGGTATTAGGACATTTATAGAGCCCATATGGGAACAGAATTAAGTCCTATTGTATCATTTGTTATATAAATGTTGACTTTTCAAGGATAATTACAACTAGTTATAGACAATAATCAAGTATTATCACAAAACTTCATATTTGCAAAGATTTCAAATTCATAGTTTTACTTTCTTACTTGTTTTAGGTAGTCTATAATTATGTAATTTCTTTCCTCTCCATGCTTTAATTTATTTCTATATCAACAACTCATGCTCAAATATAGTGAAGTAACAGTAGTTGGGAGGGTGATGCCTGCTGCTGTAACATAATATGTAAGCTGTAGAGCCCCATGGTACTATTCATCCTAGTAATTATCCCCATCTCCTGTCTTCAGACATATGTCTATGACTATTCACAACTCGGTCAAAGAAGTCTTGGTTTTCATTGTTACAGAAAAAAATTCTACTTTCAGAAATATTAAAAAAAATTTTTTTCAGAGTCTTATACTTCTTATATCACTATCAAAAGCCTGATATAATAAGATATCTGAATATCTTATTCTAAAATATGTGTACTCTTGAAAATCTAGAACTCACGTATGACCTAATATCATTAAGTATAACTCACTAAACTTCCATCATAGCTCAGTTGTTAAAGAATCTGCCTGTAGTGCCAGAGTCTGCCTTCAGTGCAGGAGACCTAGGTTCAATTCCTGAGTTGGAAAGATCCCCTGGAGAAGGAAATGGCAACCCACTCTAGTATTCTTGCCTGGGAAATCCCATGGACAGAGGAGCCTGGCGGGCTACAGTCCATGAGGTCTCAAGAGCCAGACATGACTTAGCGACTAAACCACCAAACCATAACTGATTAAAAATCATACCCTAAGAGAACTGAATACATGTGATAAGAGAAAATAGGTGGTATTTGAGATCTATCTCATCATAGGTTTTGCTTAATTTTTTTGCTTGTTTGGGTGGGGGGTATGTTTTTACTTTTAAGGGTATTCATTGTGGAATGTAAAAAACAAACATAACATAGAATCCTGTCCCAGTCCTGCTCTGATAGGTGATAAGATACATATCTTATTCTTGGAGGCTAAAACCTTCATTCCCTAAGGGATAAAAATGAAGTGGATTAGATATAATTCATTTACTTGGAGAAGCAATGAGGTGAGGGTTGGAAAAGTTGGATTTTCAGCTAAAGTATGTAAACAAACTCGAATTTATATAACAATTCTAAAGGAATCTCATGATGACTTATGATGTTGACAAAGGAATCCTTACTGTCTTCCCAGATGCCTTAAATAATGGGAAAACAGTGGGTTACCTTTCAGAAAAAGTTAATAGTTTGAGAGTCTTCCATGAGTTGAGGTGAATTTACTTCCTATCAATTACACCCTAAATTCAGTTGAAATTGGAAGTGGAAGGGGATGTTTCTCCTCAACAGAACCACACAGGCTTATTTGCCTTTTAGCTGCTGAAGTGAGTGAGCTTGATGAAACTTTGACAGGGCGTGACATGGGTCAAAGCATGAAACTTCCTGGCTTGAGATGTTAATTATGTATACAATCTCTATGAAGACCTGGTAACTCCTTCAGAATATTCTCAGATTGAACGTAAATTTTTTAATTACTTTGCTTTGGCAGGAGTACATGGAAAACAAAATATGAGGCAGTTTCCTCCCTTTGACCTTATTAAACAACACTCTGTAAAACCTGTATAAATTCTAATTTTTAAACAAAAACTTAAGTTCTTATAATCTTTTTTTATTTTTTTATTTATTTTATTTTATTTTTTTTTATTTTAGTTGGGGGCTAATTACTTTACAATATTGTAATAGTTTTTGCCATACATTGACATGAATCAGCCATGGGTTTACATGTGTTCCCCTTCCTGGACCCCCCCACCCACCTCCCTCCCCATCCCATCCCTCTGGGGTTATAATCTTTTTTTAAAAACTACATTCTAAACACAGACTTCAGTTTGAAGGATTTTTTTTTTCTGTTAGTGAGTGCCATCTGCTGGTACAATGTAAGTACAACTAAGTAAACTACAATTTGGGTCACAATTATGGCTCAGCTGGTAAAGAATCCGCCTGCAATGCAGGAGAACTGGGTTCGATCCCTGGGTTGGGAAGATCCCCTAGAGAAGGGAAAGGCTACCCACTCCAGTATTCTGGCCTGGAGAATTCCATGGACTGTGTAGTCCATGGGGTCACAAAGAGTCGGACACGACTGAGTGACTTTCAGGTACTTACATTACTTATATTGCTATTATTTCAATTACATAAATATAAATGTTTCTAAAAATTAAAGTATTTTAAATATAAATATTTACTATAATTTTAACATATAATTATCTAATATAAAAGAGTAACTGACTAGTAATAGATTCTCCAGGATGATGTCTCAATTATTTATATTCTTTGTATGTCTACAGTATCCAAGGAGAATAAACAATAAAAAGCTTGATGAAATTGTATTAGAAATAAGATATATTTCCATATTTTTGTGAATTCTCTTTTTAAAGGATGTAAAAGTAATTTCTTCAGTCAAAAATATTTACCAAGAACTTACCCATGTACCAGACACTGCTTGGGGATACAAAATACTCATAAAACCTATGGCATAGGAACCTACATTTTTATTATACTTGATTGAAATCAGGTCAGGTTTTTCTGCTTGGTTTTGTTTTTTCCATTTCAGTCCCATGTTTTTTCAATCTTTATCTTAGATAACAACAGATAACTATTAGAAGCTCACATGATAGAGACATTTGGATATATGATAGAACAGTGAATAATGTATACATTATTCCATCTCAGTAAATATCTTGTATGTACAAAAGATTTTTTTCCCATGATATTACCCTTCACCACATTCCTAAAAAGTAGTTGGTACTCTGCCTAGAGATTAGAGCCAGGAGCTTAGAACTAGTAACTATTCCATACATGGGGTAGGGTTGGAGAGGAATTGATCTGTGATGTGGAAATATATTGTTAGTTATCTTTAACTCTCATTAAAATAATGAAAATTACAGTCAAGCCAGTGATGGAAAGGCTATCTACTTTGAACAGTCCTTCCCATATAAGAAAACGGGCTCATAATATTCCCCTGCTTCAACTTCTGTATTTCCCCCTCACCCTCAAGATAAAAGGTGAACATCTGAATGTAGAATGCAACCTTTTAGTCTTTGAGATCTTGCTCATTTCAGTGGCTTTGTTTTCTACCACTCCCCTTACTCAGGCACTGTAAACCAACCATATGGAAAGGTGTGATTTCTAAAAGTACACCATGTTCTTACTTATCCTATATGTTCTACCATATTTTACCAAATTAAAGTTCTATCTGTCACTCAAACCACTTATATGGAATTGTATCCTGTCCATTATCCCCACCATAACCATCCCAAGCCTGGGTTTGTACCTGTTCTGTCTTCTCACAGAATCTGTGTAACCTCCTATAATAACATGTATTCCTTCTCCCCTGGAGAAGACTTTCCATCTAAGACCTTCCTTCTCTAATTTGCTAGAGAATTAGCATCAGCTTGCTTATCCTTTTGGTCTACTTATTTAGCATAATTTCTGACACAGTCTATGTACTTAAAATTATTTGTTGCATGAATGAATGACATTCATTTGAAACCAGTGTTTTGAGTTTAAGTTACTCCTATTTTTCAGAGTTCGTTATCTAGCCAAGGAAAATATAACCCAGGACACTGAGACCCACACGGTCTCTTTCCTGCAGCCCAATGGTGCCATCTTTGAACCCTCACTATCAGTCGGAACTGAGGATGACACCTTCACCATTCTCAACCTGGCTGTAGCAGTGAGTAGACAAACAGAAAAATTACTGATTTTGAAATCCTCTGGAATCCAGCTGTAAATAATCTCATGATTAAAACTACCATGAGATATCATTTATTTTTTTCATTTTTATCAAAATGCTTTCTTATGCTATTATTTTGAATTACGATCATTTGGAAAGATGACAAGATCATAGAATAATCAACTGAAGACTGATTAGAAGACCACTTAGAGGGTATCATTTTAAAAAGTAGGATTTATGGGGCTTTCCTGGTGGCTCAGTGATAAAGAATCCACCTGATAATGCAGGAGACATGAGTCCAATCCCTGGTCCAGGGAGATCCCACATGCCTCAGAGCAGCTAAGCCTGTGGACCACAACTATTGAGCATGTTCTAGAGCTGGGGAGCCGCAACTACTAAGCCCACATGCCTCAACTGCTGAAGCCTGCACACCCGAGAGCCCATCCTCTGCGTCAAGAGAAGCCCCCGCAACGAGAAGCCCGTGCACCACAATCAGAGACTGGCCCTGCTCAAGGCAACTAGAGAAAAGCCTGCACAGCAATGAGGACTCAGCACAGCCAAAATAAATAGCCAATGAAATAAATACATAAAATTTGTCAAAAAGTAGGACTTAACTTTGAAACTCTTCTTCCTGTGGCCCACACAACCACAGAGAATTGTAATCATGAAGAGATGAAGAAATAATATACTTTTAGTCCTGGCTAGATTTGGCAGTCATTTTAAAGATAGCTGGAAATTGTTTTATTAAGTTTAATTCTTGTATTTATATTTATTTGTTAAGAAAGTGATACTGCAGTTGGTGTCTTAAACCATGTTTGTTTTTTTTTTTTTTTTTTTTTTTTTGCAGGCTGCACCACATCTCTATCCAAATGCATTTGTTCAAGGAGTACTCAATTCACTTATCAAAAAGTCCAAATCTTCTATGTTTCAAAAGAGAACTTTGAAAGAACTATTGTGGGGCTATACGGATCCATTCTTGAATTTGGTTCCGTATCCTATTACTACTACAGTTGGTGTGTTTTATCCTGTGAGTAACAATTATAAACCTTGATACTGTTAGACTTTAACTGGACAAATATAATCACATTGGCAATTCATAAGTTTATCATTCAGTGTGTTAACCCTATTTCAGATCTCGGAATACATACTCTAGGTTTTTAAAAGTTTCTACCTCACGTGGATTTAGCTTTCCTAGTTGGGAAAATTTACTTATTTGAATTTAACAATTAAGTTTAAGATTAAGAATTGGCCATTTAATCAAGTTTCCACTCCTAGATAAATATGCAATTGTCTAAAATTAGGTTATAAGGTGCTAAGAGTTTGAACACTGTTTTTGGTTTTGGTTTCCTGTCTAAAAAAACAAGTTTAATGCTGTATTTTATTTTTGTTAATTGTATTCATCATATCATTCTTAAAAGTTTATTTCAATGTAAATTTAAAAGTCACCTTAAATTGTCACAAGATTGACATATCAGCATGTTGTATTCTCTCAGATTTAGTTGGTAAGAACTTCTGTGAGTGAGTGCAGTGCTCAGAGCTGATAACAACTTCTAGCAATCGACAAACTCATGAAATGGCAGTTTGGAAATAAAAAGTAAATTTGGTGATGTATTTAGTTATAGCAGAATGTTCTGAATTACAAATAGGACAAGGTGACTATTGCATTGAAAATTTTACTGTGATTCCATCTGGCACTATATGAGATATTAATTATATTTTGCAGTTGATTGTTGTTATTTTCCTTTAGATGGTTTTTATGGTTGCAAGTCCATATATCAATCAAATATTAATACAGAAAGCCTTAAGGGCGAAAAATTCAGTTACTATTATTTCACTCACATATTCTTATTTCTTTCCTTGGCTAATTCTGTTTTTAATTTTGTGCACCTCATCTTAGTAACTACTTATTAGAGATCATAACATTGAGACAATGTCTAGAAATCGGTCACTTTTCTCATAGGTTTTGTTCACTCTCCCCTCACCTCAATATATCAGGAGTAGTGATCAAAATGGCCTTTTTGGATTAAATACAACAAAGAGTGCTAGAATTGGATCATCACAGCTTTGGCATTTGTTACCATACTCTGTCTCAGCATCTAGCACTTACTTTTAGTCACTTTTTGTATTCTGTCTTTTTAAAATATTAAAGACCAATAATTTTGAAACTATTGCATATATATTTAAAATCATGTAAAATAATTATTAACAACCACTGTAAATGTGAGTTAATTACATATTTAATAACTTGGAAAGTATGGTTTGTTGTAGAAGTAATTTTTTCTTGTATCTCTTCAGTACAATAATACTGCAGATGGAGTTTACAAAGTTTTCAATGGAAAGGACGACATAAGCAAAGTTGCCATAATTGACACATACAAAGGCAAAAAGTAAGTATCCATGCAAATTGTGTGTCACTAGGATACTCTAAGGCAGGCAAGAAACTTATTTACCAGCTGGTAAGGCACAGGTACCACCTGTGGAACAGAGCTGTTTGTAATTTGGCCCTAGAAACTCCCTAGGTCTACCAGGCATTAATCCTTTAGTTGTGATGACTGGTCACACTAGTGCAATTTGCTGAGTTCAGCCCCACTGGAGGGTTCACGTTTATGAACAAGTTCTCTTACATAAAGAAATCTAAAGGGACTACTTCCATCTCTGCTGCATAACCGGTATTATCATACACCCAACAATGACATAAATGCAAATGAAAATGAGGAAAATCAATATATCAACTCATCATCTTGCAAGTAGGAATATAGACATCTTACTGTTTCTTTTTTAACAGAGCATGTCAAAAAACATCATTCATTCCAGGGAGATGATTAAATGTACCTATAAAGATGAAAGTTTAATGAATCCATGCGAACATTTTCATGACTTGCCCCATCAAAATTTTCCTGAAATAATTTTCTATATTGATAATTCAGCTTTTTAAACCATTATCAATGCAAAAAATGGAATTATTATTTCCTGTTCCAAAACTAACATATTAAACCTGAAAATAAAGTGTACATCTCCTATGAAGTAGTAGTAGAATGAGATATGTTCACATAGCCATGATTTCCTACTTGTCCCAAGTTCCTGCCTGTTTATGTGGAGTATACCTAATCTGTCATATGTCTAAAATACAGAGAAGTCCAATAAACATCAGGCGGAAAAAAACTTTTCTCCTCAAAGTTGAAATTAGAGTTTATGATCCGTAATTCCTGACAAAGAATAAAGTTATCAAAATCAAAAGAGATGAAATATTGTTATGATTAAGTAACCATTACTTCACACTGAGTTTGTACCTAGAAATTGCCTAAAACAGTTAAATACTCGCTCATGTAGACTTTTCATCTACAGAGTTCATAGTCATGTATCATTTTGAAAATTCTAATGGAGGAAAGCAAACACTTCTAAATGTTCGTTTTAGGGAAATCACATCTCTGTATATTGAGGAAAGTGAGAATTCCTTCCATTTCAATATTACCAGAGTTTTTGAGGAGAGTTACTAAATGCTCCAAATTGTAGTAAGAATTTTATTTAAGATTATAAGGTTAACTTAACTGACTGAGCATGACTGACAGCTTATTCTGTTTAAAAAAGAAGCATAGCTTGCCTTGACATCTTACTGGATGGTATGTTAGAGTGAAAAAACCATTTTTCCATCACCAAAAAGTGGTTGAGTATGCAGAGAAACTATCACTACTGTTGTTTTCATTATTTCCATATATAAATATACACACACATATATATTTTATGTAGATACCAGAATATAAATTAATAAACTTCATCCTACTTTAATGCCAGCTCATGCAAGAGTTGAGAGGAAAAGTATAAATTGATTTTCTACATGTTTCTAAATCTCTATTAATCAAACATCTCTTTCCTCCTCCACATTCTACTCTTTTCTCTCATAATGAGTTTATATCAGTTAACCATTTAGTATCTTCCTCCTACTCAGCTGGACACTTCAACATAATATGAAATACTCCACTTCTCCCATTGGAACAAAAACAAAAACTTTATTGAAGTAGATATCTAAATGTCTGATATGTGTTTTTCAGTTTTCTTTTTGCCGAACTTTATCTTTTCCAAGTTGTTCCTAACTACCAAATTTTGGCAGCTTTTATTTTATAATCTAGCTACTTAGTGGTATCAAGCACTTCCTTTATCTCAACAAGATGCCGGCTTCAAACAATACATGGACCAAATGACTTAGAACATTTATTAAACTTAGTACCTGTCACATCTCATCAATTATTATTTTTGCAGAAATACTGACTCATAGTAGACAATATAATGTGAGAAGTTGCTCCTGAAATGACACTGATCATTTTCTTTTTCTTTTTTTAATTCCCAAGGAATCTCTCCTATTGGTCAAGTTATTGTGACCTGATTAATGGTACAGGTAAGGACATCTCTTTTGTGGTAATATCACAATGAAACCACCTTCTTTCTCCCACAAATCCTCCATTATATCTACAATATTCTGGGGGTTGAGGATATGCATTTACTTATCTTTGTATCCATACAACATAATTCAGAGTCTCTATACTTATATATAGGCTTATTAAATGTAAGTCTAATGTGATGGGATTTCTGAAGATTAACCATTGAAGATGAGCCTTTATTGTATTCCTTGGGAAATTTTTGCTTCGTAAAAGCTTTACTTAAGTGAACTCCCTTCCTGGCCACAGAAGTAAGGGGGTAGAATATTTTAGAGTAGTAGTTACTGTTTGTGATCCACACAGTCAAAGGCTTTGGCATAGTCAATAAAGTGTGGATCACAATAAACTGTGGAAAATTCTGAAAGAGATGGGAATACCAGACCATCTGATCTGTCTCTTGAGAAACCTGTATGCAGGTCAGGAAGCAACAGTTAGAACTAGACATGTAACAACAGACTGGTTCCAAATAGGAAAAGGAGTACGTCAAGGCTGTATATTGTCACCCTGCTTATTTAACTTATATGCAGAGTACATCATGAGAAACGCTGGGCTGGAAGAAACACAAGCTGGAATCAAGATTGCCGAGAGAAATATCAATAACCTCAGACATGCGGATGACACCACCCTTATGGCAGAAAGTGAAGAACTAAAGAGCCTCTTGATGAAGGTGAAAGAGGAGAGTGAAAAAGTTGGCTTGAAGCTCAATGTTCAGAACACTAAGATGATGGCATCTGGTCCCCTCACTTCATGGGAAATAGATGGGGAAACAGTGGAAACAGTGTCAGACTTTATTTTTTTGGGCTCCAAAATCACTGCTGATGGTGATTGCAGCCATGAAATTAAAAGACGCTTACTCCTTGGAAGGAAGGTTATGGCCAACCTAGATAGCATATTTAAAAGCAGAGACATTACTTTGCCAACAAAAGTCCATCTAGTCAAGGCTATGGTTTTTCCAGTGGTCATGTATGGATGTGAGAGTTGGACGGTGAAGAAAGCTGAGCGCCGAAGAATTGATGCTTTTGAACTGTGGTGTTGGAGAAGACTCTTGAGAATCCCTTGGACTGCAAGGAGATCCAGTCAATCCATCCTAAAAGAGATCAACCCTGGGTGTTCATTGTAAGGACTGATGTTGAAGCTGAAACTCCAATACTTTGGCCACCTCATGCGAAGAGTTGACTCATTGGAAAAGACCCTAATGCTGGGTAGGATTGGGAGCGGGAGGAGAAGGGGACGACAGAGGATGAGATGGTTGGATAGCATCACCGACTCGATGGACATGGGTTTGGGTAGACTCCGGGAGTTGGTGATGGACAGAGAGGCCTGGCATGCTGCAATTCATGGGGTCGCAAAGAGTTGGACACAACTGAGTGACTGAACTGAACTGAACTGAGTTACTTTTTGCATGTTTTGGAAATACTATATAAGCTATGACAAACCTAGACAGCATATTAAAAAGCAGAGACATTACTTTGCCAACAAAGGTCCATCTAGTCAAACGTATGGTTTTTCCATTAGTCATGTATGGATGTGAGAGTTGGACCATAAACAAAGCTGAGAGCAGAATTGATACTTTTGAACTGTGGTGTCGGAGTAGACTCTTTTTGAGAGCCCCATGGACTGCAAGGAGATCAAACCGGTCAATCCTAAGGGAAATCAGTCCTGAATATTCATTGGAAGGGCTGATGCTGAAGATGAAACTCCAATACTTTGACCACCTGATGCAAAGAACTGGCTCCTTAGAAAAGATCCTGATACTGGGAAAGTTTGAAGGAAGGAGGAGAAGCGGACGGCCAAGGATGAGATGGTTGGATGGCATCACCAACTTGATGGACACAAGTTTGGGGAAGCTCTGGGAGTTGGTGATGGACAGGGAAGTCTGGCATGCTGCAGTCCATGGGATCACAAAGAGTCAGACAAAACTGAACTGAATGGTTTAAAACTTAAAGAATTAAAAAATCAAGATAAATACAAAAGTAAAACTTGTGTCCAAGTGGAGGTTTCAATATGAGGCAGAATCAGAGAAGTTCAAGGCTGAACACAGATTTTGAATGAGATGATCAAAATGAGAAAGAAAACAACAACAATGAAACACAGTTGCATCTGTACTATCCATGAAAAATGTATGCAAAAATAACATTGTGAATTAGAGCTGGGAAGAAAGAAGGTACTAGGACTTTAGATTCAGAGTGTGATAGATCCAGTTTATTATTCTCCTTCAAGAAAAGCAAAGTACACATATGCCTATTAAGTATTAAAATTTTAAAAAGTAATGGGAATAAAGAAATAAATACCATTAGGTATTTAAAATCAAAGGTGATCTTTCAGCTACTAAGAAGCAGAAGCAGAATACTGTGTGTAAAGTCGATAAGGAATACTTGAGAAGAATGTAACACAATGAAGAAAAAAATGTTATACATAAAGTATATAAAAGATAGAAAATAAGAAGGAAACATAGAGAACATTCATTTTCACAAAGGTATTGCTGAGTTTTACAGGTTTACTTAATTTTGTTTACATTCTGCTAAAAAAACAAAACAAAACAGTAAAACCACCGCTGAATTTGCTTTGCAGCACTTTGAGTCATGGTGATGGGTGAAGAAATCATTTCCAAGTAGTTCATTTCTGCAAATAGTCAAATGTCCCAATACCACTAACTTTAATTTCATAAGTATACACTTCAGTCCTTAAGAGAGAAATATACTGTGCCTCTCCTAAATAGTAAACTATTTTCTATGGGCTTAAAATATATTTAAATCTTAGTCTAAAACAAAATAGAGCAGTTTTAAAACGTAATAAGAGGATTCATTAATGACAGTACCATATACATAACATCAAGCATGAAATTAAAAGTATCTAAGAAGAAAATAACAGTAAAACAAACTAGGAGCAAAGGTTTATTGGCTGGACCAGGGACTCTGATGGAAGCCCTGTGAAAGAGATTCTTGGTCACAGTACTAGAAAAAGAGACTAATGAAATGTAAATGGATGCAAGGTGATTTTTAAATCATGATTTAGAAGTACTACTTCTACCTTTCTTCATAAGTTTAAAGACATAAAGTGAAAATATTTATTTATATTTGAATGTATTTTAATAAAAGAGAGCCCTGCTAGTATCATATGTTATGGTCATGGCCCTTGGTAGTTACTGATGTCATTATAACATAATCTTCAATGATATTTCAGATGATTTTTTAAAGATTTTCAATGTACTTTTTTCCTTGAATGGCTAAGGTGTTGGGACAGCAGTTGTAGGCAAGGCCCATTCAGGGACCTATTTGGGGAACTTAATCTTCAGTATCCCATTCTCTCAATGTCTTTATGAGGTTCACTGAGATCCTCTGTTATATTTCACCTATCACAAGAATATAAGTGAAATGTAATAAAATCACAAGGTCAGAGCAGTTCCCAGAAAGAGTGTGGTATTCATAACTGAAGGATAGGTCTTACTGTTTTGAACAAACACACTCAGTGGTGGCTCATGTTTGGTGATATTCATTTGTGGAGCAAATGGAGGAATTATCTAGCTATTTTTTATTACATCCAGTGTGTACTATGGAGCACAACCGTAGTAAAGATTTACTAAGCTCAAAAAATGCCCTTTTTAGTTTGATGTGTACATTTTCCAACCATTTGTGTGAAATTGTCTAGTGATTTAAAAAATATTGATCAGCCATAATGGTAGGTGAATGGATCACTATTAAAAGTATGAACAACATTTACAAAAATGAGTTTTAAAGGAATCTCAAGATTAAAAAATTGCTACTCTACTGATAGATGGAAGATTTAAAAACATAAAATCACAGTTTTAACAATGTGATTTTGACATTTTTAAAAACTTTCATCTATTATGATGGAATGGGAAAATTTAATATGAAACAGAATACCAATGAGTATGTATAGTATAGTCTTATTGAATATGGTAGCTGCTAGCCACATGTCACAATTCAGCAGCACTTGAAATGCAGCTAGTACAAACTGAAATACTATAAGTATAAACACTGGATTTTCAGATTTTTGTTAATTTTTATATGTTAAAATGATGGTATTTTTGATATATGGGGTTAAACAACATATACTTGATACATTTTTTTCATCTTTAAATGTTTTAATTTTATATGTACAGTTTGCATTACATTTCTCTTAACCATGCTGGAATCAAGATTTCTAGATTTGTCTAAGATGCACTCTTTCCATCTAATCCCTTGCCACTGGTTTGGTTTTTAAACAGATGCAGCCTCATTTCCACCTTTTGTTGAGAAGACAAGGATATTGCGATTTTTCTCCTCTGATATTTGCAGGTAAGAAAAAGACAATGATGTATTTCTCCAAGTCAGAATTCTTTCTCTAAGTGATAAAACACAGACCAAGAAACTCATGCTTAATAATCATGTTATCTGAGAAAAATAAAGTACTTTTAGGGGAGTTTTTTCTGATATATTAAGAAGAAATACAATGTGAAATTCATGATGTATTTATGCCCTGGAGAAGGTAATGGCAAGCCACTCCAGTATTCTTGCTTAGAGAATACCATGGACAGAGGACCATGGTGGGCTACAGTCCATGGGGTTGCAAAGAGTTGGACACAACTGAGCCACCAACACATACACACACACACACACACACACACACACACAAAATGTATTTATGAGTCTTTAAAATTTGATGTAGAAGGATGCTGTGTATAACGCAAATTAGTTTCTTTTTGTTATTTTTAAGTAAGAACTACTTTTTTCATTCTTTTACTAAATTAGCAGTAAGAGTGATAACAGTCAAGTCTAGAAAGGCATGCCCAGTCTTTGTAAAGAGGAGGATACCACAATCAGAAAAGTATGTTCGTGTGCCCCACTGACAATACAGCATCTTTTCTAATTGACGGGGGCACAGTAACTATCACACAGGCGTTGGCGCCTACACCTATATCCTTGAATGCTCACCTGGTTTTTTAACACTATTTGGTAAAGCAAGCATAATATCTCTGAATCTTTTTCCTTATTTATAAAATTGAAGAGAATAGCATTTCTTCAAAAGTTATCTGGGGATTAGAAAATATTTAATATAAAGGAAACTGTGAGGAATGCCTTAATTGTAAATACTCCATGGTAATTCACAAACAAAAATTATTCTCAGAAGCATTTGAAAACAAAGATAAGAATAGCTCACACTCAAGTATTAAGTTCTAGTGTGTCTTAAAATTTTGCAAGTTTTTTTCCTAAAAATTAAGGATTCTAATAAGATTATATCTAATTTTTCTAATTTAAGGCAGCAATATAGTATAAATTTAAATATAAGAAAAAACAAATCTCCACAATGAAGTTCATGTTCCCAGAATGAAGCTCTTTCTTATCTGTATTCAGGTCTATCTATGCTGTGTTTGGAGCTGAAATGAATCTGAAAGGAATCCCTGTGTATAGATTTATTCTTCCATCATTGGCTTTTGCATCTCCATTTCAAAATCCAGACAACCACTGTTTCTGCACAGAAAAAATTATCTCAAAAAATTGTACCTTATATGGTGTGCTGGACATTAGCAAATGCAAAGAAGGTTAGTACAAGTTCTCAATGCCACAATACATGGCATAATTTGCATTATTCTTTAAAATGTAAACTTCACCCAGGATTCCTTTCCACCAGAAATATAAAGTGAGAAAGCAATAAGGGCAGAAAGTAAGAGTGATGGTAGGATATTTTTGTTTTGATGTTTGTCTTGCTTTCAGGGTCTCAGTTGTTTTCGTGTTGCAAAACTTAGTTTTTATTAGGTATAATCATGCTTATTGATACTTCCCATGCTACTTGGAAAATGTCTCTTTAAGTCTTTTGCTCGTTTTTAAATTGGGTTATTTACTTTTTTGAGTTGTATGAATTCTTGTATATTTTGGATGTTAATCACTTATGGGATACTTGTTTTGAAAGTATTTTCTCCTACCCACATGTAACCTCTTCATTACTGACTGTTTCTTTTGCTGTGCAGAATGGCTGTGCTCCTTTTAGATTTAGGGTAAAAATAGTTTGCAGAATACTTAGAGCATCCCAACTTGTCCATCTGACATTTTTCTTCTTCTACCCTAGAATCCGTAAATCAAATAATTATATTTTAGGATGTCTCTGAAACAAAAATTGATTCAAACATGGCATCTGGAGTCTATCTTATTTTGCTTACCTTCTTCATGTTGGAGTGGGTGAGGATAAAGAAAGAAAAGCCTCTTTAAATAAATTCTCAGTCCAAAGACACTTTACAGCCTGAAACATGAAAGTATATGGTTGTAACTTTGTGTTCAGTAGCTAAGCTTTACATATGGAAAATAAACACCTAAAGGATGAACAACATACATTAACTAAATAGTTAGTAGGATGATGTAGAAGTTTATATTTTATTTTTGTCCAAAAGTGATCAGATACAATAATTTTCCCTCACTCTCATCCCCTGATTATATGTCAAAGCCAAATTTGCATTTCTTTTTTTAAATTAAAAAGCTTTGTTTTCAAGGAAAGCTTTCCTAAGTGGTATATGAAATGAGGAAAATGATTTTGTCTCTTAAAACTTGCTTTCAGGAAAACCTGTGTACATTTCACTTCCTCATTTTCTACATGGAACTCCTGAACTTGCACAACCTATTGAAGGCTTAAGTCCAAATGAAGAAGAACATAGCACGTACTTAGACGTTGAACCTGTAAGCAAATACTTTATTGATCAGATTTGTTTTTTAAACATGAAGAAAAAATTAAATTATCTTCTATCACATTTAGTCACATGTATTTATCACATTCTTAATAAATTACTTACTTTTACTTCAAGGAAAATTATAGTGATTTCTTCCTGTTGTTGCTTATGAAATGTCAAGATAATTTTAGTTTTTCAGCAAAGGTCAGGAATAATGAAAATCATTCTATTTGGATTAAAATAGTTTTATATGTTACTCTTTCAAATGTACTTTATACTTAACTGCAAATATTGCTTATATGAAGGGACCCTGTAGATTATGAGGGATTAAAAAATTTATGGGTATACATGCATTTGAGGCAAGATCAAATATATTTATTAGTGTCAAGAAATATCTATTAAGTTCCCTACAGTTTAAGTTTCAATTTTTCATTTATATTAATATTCCCCTTTTCAACAGATAAATGAAATGTCAGGACTTTAGTAGTCATATTTTAGTTTAAATGATGACAAAAGTAGCATTATAATTATACTGATGATACATGGATGCTGACTGAATACATATTTAAATTCCAGGATATATTTTGTGAAATGAGTTTTAGATTTCACTACTGTTGTCGTTACTAATTCCCCAAAACCAATTCAAGTAAACATCACAAATCTAACTAAACCTTGACATTAGGTTAGATAGGATATATCTGTGTACACAAATGCATATACTCATAAAATGTAATTATGGAGAGTTATATATGTAATATTTAATATGTCCGATTAAGTCCAATTAATAAATAACTAATTTTCAGGTTTCAAGTAGTACACTTTCACCTTAGGCTCTACATAACAAAAATAAGGTCTGGATATTATAAAAGAATGTTTTTAAAATAAGTTGGTAATTAGCTTGTTCTCTTTTTAGATAACTGGATTTACTTTACGGTTTGCAAAACGGCTGCAGATCAACATACTGGTCAAGCCAGCAAAAAAAATTGAGTGAGTTTCTTAAACAAGTTTCATTTTGATTTTTCAAATTTTCTTGTAAGATGCGGATATATCTATCAAAGGAGATGGAAATAAAATTTCAACTTCTGTTTGGCTTAGTGTAATTAAATAAGTATTAAATGCTTATAACTGTCATTTGTAATTTAGAATTACATCTAATGTGTAGTGAAATGGTACTTACCCATATTTTGGAATGAGTATTTCTGGTATTTCTCTCTTTGCTAACTCTCCAAATATTTTTATGACAATAGTTTCAGCATTCACATTTTAGTTTCCTGGGTATAATTTGTTGAAAGGGAAAACACATACTTAGAAAAAGTCATTCTAATTAAAAAACCTGTATTAGACGGCTTTCCTATAGTTCAGTGCTTAAGAGTCCACCTTGCACTGCAAGGGACACTGGTTTGATAGCTGGTTCGGGAAGATCCCACACGCCTCTGGAAAACTAACCCCCCGCACCGCAACTACTGAGCCCGTATGCAGCAACTACTGAAGCCTGTGCTCCGCAACAAGAGGAGCCACTCCAAGGAGAAGCCCATGCACAGCAACCACAGAGTAGCCCCTGCTTGCCGCAACCGGAGAAGGCCCATGTACGGCAACGAAGACCCAGTGCAGCCAAAAATAAAGATTTTTAAAAATCTGTATTAAAAATATTTGTATGCAGGAAAGATGTCCGAGAAACAGCAATATTAAAATTTAAATGCTTCATTACAGGGAAAACAAAGCAAATAACCAAGTTGTAAAAGCAACTAATTTCTGAATATTTATTTTCACTAGTAATTACTAATATCTGTCATATGTGTATAGCATATTAGTATATATTTTCATTCTTATTTTCAATGTTTATTACAGAGCATTAAAGAATCTGCAGCACAACTATATTGTGCCTATTCTTTGGCTTAATGAGGTTAGTATTTTTATCTATTAGTCACTAGAAACAGTAAGCTTCTTAATATACAGAAAAAGTTTTTGATGTTTGAAAATTAAATATATATATATATATATATATATACAGTATTTGAACTTGTCTTTCCATTGTATCTATGGGTGAGTTTATATATTATTAATTATATAACTGATTATTTTTTAATACCAAGTCATACAGAAGTATCAGGATTATGTTAGACTTTAGTCTAACTTTTATGAAAATAAAAATACTTCATAATGCATTTATTAGATAATTTTTCTTGTCATAGTGCATGTGTTAGGAAAGAGTCATGAACATATTAAACTCCATATAACTCAATATGACCCTTGTAGTGCTAACAAAAGCCACCCAAGCTTATAATGGCCAAATTAGAGTAGATGTAGGCAGTCTATCTAGTGCCTGACAAGATATTTTTAGTATAAATCATGAAACGGACAAACCACAGAATTACGAAATGCATTGCATAATCATATAGAAACAGTTGAGCTTTGCCATTTCCCTCTGTCACTAAGAAGTAACCTTTGGGAAACTGGAGAATATTTCAATAAGACTGCTATACTGATCAATGAAATCAGTATATTGAATAACACTAGATAATGTGTTTAAAGGGATGAATATTATATCTCTCTGAATATTCTACCTGGGCATTTACTGTCTTCTTTGACATGCAAAGAGAATTCCAACAGGCTTGTCTTGCAGATAAAGATGACTAACATCCGTGTGCTGTTTCTATAAAAGTAATACACATAAGTGGAGAGTTTTGAGTGTTCTGCTCTCAAATCTACTCAAATAACGCTATTTACTGACTTGATTACAGACTGGTACCATTGGTGATGAGAAGGCAGAAATGTTCAGAAATCAAGTGACTGGGAAAATAAACCTCCTTGGCCTGGTAGAAATCGTCTTGCTCAGTGTTGGTGTGGTGATGTTTATCGCTTTTATGATTTCATACTGTGCATGCAGATCAAAGAGAGTAAATTAAGTAAGTATATTAGAGAAACCATATATGGCTTCAGTAGCATTAAATATTACTAGTTTTCATTTTATCAAAACAGTTGTAAACTAGGATACAAATATTAATGAACATGTCTAGTCAACTATCATTTTTTAATGTAAGTTAAAATGAAGACTGAATGATACTTAGGCTTATCAATATTAAATAGATCACTATATTTCTGGAGGAAATGGGGTAACTGTGAAGGTGTCACCTTTGAAAATTTAGAATGCTGCACAAAAGCTATACATGTACTCAATTTTTATTTCTTAATTATTTCTAGATAGTTATTTTAAAAAATCACAAGTATCTGACTAGGAAATGTGTGAAACTGAAAATGGCAGGTATTTGGGGAGACTGAAATTTATACTAGATAAGCTATAAAGTAATGAGAATTAAAGAGTCAATAAATGGAAGCAATAAAATCAGATAAAAATATGCTATTTTTAAATGCAAATAGCATATTAATATAAAAACAGAGCTGCTGCATATAGACATGCTGTCCAAAATCACGACATGCACCCTAGATGTTCCATGTGGAAGCCCTGATGAATGATTATAATTCAGAAGCTAGAATTAAATACAAGAGTACGAGAAAATAGAATAAAGATAATGTTGAACTCACTAAAACCAAGTAATTAGAGTGTAAAGGAAAAATCAGATAAATATGGATGGGTGAGTTTTAGCAAAACTGAAGAAGTGGTTCAGGCCTCTGTGTTTTAAATATTAGTACCTGTGTCCCCTTGTACATAGAAGAGTATATGCCAGACCCTATTTTCTCTAAATGGAAGCCTTTCTTTAATAATCATAGGTGGCACTGGTATGGCCTGAGGGGAGTGGATTCTCCACTAACCCATTGGGTCCATCCACCATTCCTTCCCTGGGATATCAAAGAAAAAAAATGAAGTGAAAGTCACTTGGTAGTGTCCTACCATTTTCCACCTCATGAACTGTAGCTCACCAGGCTCCTCTGTCCATGGAATTCTCCAGGCAAGAATACTGGAATGGGTTGCCATTCCCTTCTCCAAAGGACCTTCCTGACCCAGGGATTGAACCCGGGTCTCCTGCATTGCAGGCAGATTCTTTACCATCTAAGCCACCAGGGAAGCCCAGAAGAAGAACAAGAAAAAAAAAAATTGGAATTTAAATTAAAGCAAGGACTGATGCTGAAGCTCCAATACTTTGGCCACCTGATGCGAAGAGCTGACTCACTGGAAAATATTGAAGGAATGAAGAAAAGAGGGTGACGGAGGATGAGATGGCTAGATGGCATCACTGATTCAATGGACATGAGTTTGAGCAAATTCAGGGAGATAGTGAAGCGCAGGGTAGCCTGGCATGCTCCAGTTCATGGGGTCGCAGAGTCAGACATAACTTATCAACTGAACAACAACATCAGCAACTTGCTCTGAAGAAAACAAATCACAATTTTAAAACAAGTCTTCTTATTCCACTTTCAATCAGATTGCTGACAGTAAGCTGCCCCGCATAGAAATTCTGGAGCTGCCACTGACAATTATTGACCTTACTGTGCTCAAATCATGCTATTTTACATGGATTTCATAGCTAATCCCCATTAAAAATTTATGAGTTTCCAGTAGCCATGGATCTATCAGCATCCATTCTGTTTTTTGGCGATATTACAGAAAACTAAATTTCAACAGTATAAAACTCTTGTCAAAGTGTGAATCAGTTACATTGAAGATTTAAAAACCAAACTGGTCTTTTTGGACCAATTTTTTTGTGTGTTCGTGAGACTGAAAGCTTAGACTGAGGAAGGCAACTCGATCTTTTGTTCCGATGCTTTCTGCCTATATGTATTTCCTAAAAAGGAGACAACAATTCTGCCTACAGTCTATTTGGACAGCATGTATTCAAAATGCTAATACAGTCATGTTATAATAAAGGAAATACGGCATTACCTTCAAAAAACTTGTTCTAGTGGGAAAATAAGCTTTTCAAAATAATGAAGTATAGTAGTTGTAAAATTTTTGGTATTATTCTCTATCAAAATTACATAGCCTATTTCATCAGTAGTTAATGAGCCCTGAATATCCAACATTTTGGGTCTCTATATAGCTTGGGCTTCCCTGATACCTCAGCAGGTAAAGAATCCGCCTGTAGTGCAGGAGACTCTGATTTGATTCCTGGGTTGGGAAGATCCCCTGGAGGAGGACATGGCAATCCACTTCAGTATTCTTGCCTGGAGAATCTCCATGGACAGAGGAGCCTGGAGGGCTAGAGTCTATGCGGTCACAATGAGTTGCACACAACTGAGCGATTCAGCACAGCTATGCAGCTGAAAGTAAAAGACTGAAAACTTTCCAGAGTGTCTTTATCAACAAGTATATTGGTTTGGTGTAAACTCTGACTGTTACAGGGAAATTAACTGCTCTTTATACAACAGCATGTCTTTTTTTTTTTTACAAATAGGGAAGAAATTTTTTCTAGGTTGATTACTTGATTTACTAGATTTAGAAGAATCACAGACATAGATTTCCTTAAACAAGCCTCATGTTGAATATTGTAATTAATTATGCCTTTGGGAAGATTTATAAACAACTGAAAAATAAGGAGACGCTGTACAGAGGGAATAAAGTAAAGATGGGAGAGTGAAGGTGTGGATTTATTCAATGGATCACAAAGAGAATAAGCCAACAGTCTTTTCAAAAGTAGCAGTACATACACCACTAAATGGAGGATGGTCTGAAGGGACAGCAAAGAGTGGAAATGCTCATGCAGAGCAGATTTAATGAGTGACCCTCCTCATCTGACTGTGTGCAGCTCCTGAGAGCTGGGAAGGAGCCTTCCATGAACCCTGGAATGGGAAAATAACTGTCTTATCCATGAAGTACATCAGAGAAATTTTCTCTACAGCTGGAGAAACTGGGCTGATTTCTAGAAAAATATAACATCTTTAATATGTAGAATTTGAGTCATAACTATTTTTCCATGAATTTCTGATATGTACCTTATCTTTCTTGTTTCCAGGAAGCAAAAGTCTCTACATTTATGCACCAGCTATGTCAGGACCTTTCTTAATATCACCTTACAAAAGTCAAGATTTTTATGCTTTATTTTTGCAAAACACACCTTATCTTACAGTTCAAGAACTGGTGACACTCCCCCACAACTGGCCCCCATAAGCTGCAGCACATCTCAAAAGGATTATTAAGACATCATTAAAATCCACACTTCGAAAAAAAACCAGCACTTTTAAAAATTAAACATGTTCACAATGGAATGCACTTCAGTTTCTACAGATGTGGCTTGAGCATGATCCACTTATTTTTACTTGGTACTGATTCACTGATTTATTCCCAATGCTAAATTCAGCACAGAGATGGTCATTCTACACAAATCCTGGACCCTGAACACTAGTCTTCCTCATCGAAAGGAAAACATCACTACCCTCATCAGAGTCCCTGTAAAACACAGACCCCAGTACTGTCAGTACATTGCCTCTGAAGAGTAACTATTTTGAAAGATATTTGAGAATGGAAACTAAATGACTGGCCTATGAACCATTTATTATACATTACTCAAGCTTTTTCTCTATGGAATCCTTTGTACAGCATCAGCAAGGCATTATAGCCATGGTATTTATAACAATATGGGCTTATATTTTCGTCAATGGTTATGCATTTGGACATGTTTGAGAACTTTACTGTCTTCCATGTTCTATAGCTCTTCTGGAAATCTGAGCAAATTTTCATCTTTCTACTCAGTTGCATACAACTTTTGCTTGGCAACTTCAGAATGCTGTACTAGTACTAAGAGATGTAAATGATAATACAGAAATTATTGTGTGGAAGATTACTAGCTGTAGAATGTACATTCATAGTTATTTGTTGTAAAATTTCTTGCTTTCGTTGTCACCTCAGAAAGACTGGTTTTGAACATTAAAAGATACTCCTTAAAATCTTGTACTTTATCTAGTTCCTATTGTGTCACAAAACATTTACTCTAGTTTTCTAATTGTTCTATCTAAATTTTTGTTTCTGTATGAATCTAATATTTCCTTTTGAAATATTATTTCTAAATTCAATCTTTACAACTTTTTCCTTATCTAATTTTTGAGCCAGTTGGGGGATAAGGAAATAAAAAGATGGTTGGTCATGCTTTAAAGGTGCAGAACTTAAATTCTAGATTATGAAAGACCTATCCTTTTTACTAGAAGATGTATTGCTAGGTAGTCCTGCTTTCTCAAGCAGAGGTTCACTTACGGCAGAGACGAGTTCTCCTAAAAAGGCTCCCCATAGAAGGGGAGGATGGACCACATTCTGCCTTGTATTTTATAGGATAAATTATTAGTAACTGGTTTGTTTCAATACTAAAATCAGGAATAATCTTGTCATGTCAGTTGCCAGGGTAAATAAATACCAAAAACTGCAAACCAAGATACCACCAGTTTGGAACAATCTTTGGAAAATCTTGAAGATATTCAAAACATACTGATGTAATATCCTTTCATTTCCTGGGAATAGAAAAAGTATCCTCCTAAAATATGGGGATGTATTAGAGAAATTAAAATGAACAAAGTGTAGTTCAGGCTTCAGGAGCAGGAGAGCAGGTTTCTGACCTGCCTGGACACTGCCTGAATTCTGTGCCTGCCTGTAAGCCTCGCCAGTCAGACAGTATTTTATATAAGAAAGAGAGTGGATCTTGGAATCTACTGAACCCCTGAAGGCCTTACGAGCCCCCTGGGGGTTCTAAGAAATGTTGATGATTCATGAGGTGAAACAAACAGCATTATAGAAGTTAAAAACCAAAACTGCAATTTTGCAAGCAAACTGATGATGTTATCAGTTTGCTTGCCGCCTGGGATTATAAACGGGAGACCCCAAAACTACTTCAATCTGAAGTCTCACCCATAGGGTGGATGCACTTTCCAGACCCTCTCCCTGTTGGGGCTCCAGATTAAGGAGGGACTTCTCAGTGCTGCTCAAGTCTGGCTATAGATAGGCCCATTCTGATGATGTATAAGCTGTGACTTCTTCATTGCTAGTATTTCTTTTTTTTAAAATGACTGTATATTGAAATTAACTCAAATAATTATCCATAAAAATTGAAATTGTTTATTTGTGAGTAAGGAGTGGTTTCTTTTCTTAACGAATTCATCAAACCTAAAGGAAAGTAAAACTTTTGGCAAAACAACATGTGAGATCCTAGACATCTGTCTTCTGATACTGAGTCTACTTTCACTACATTAGGATACCTGTGGACATGTTGATTTAGGAAGAATATAAAGGATACTTCTTTTGATTTAGGAAGAATATAAAGGATACTTCTTTAAGTCTTAAACTAAATAGGGTTGAATGATGTAAAGCAGAAATAGTTCAGAAGACTTGAATAAAAAATTACATACCAACCTAAGGGTAGATAGAACTGTATAACCAATCAATGACTCGGATTTTAAATCTTCATACAGAAATGCACCTCATATTATTTGCATGCTAAGTCGCTTCAATCATTTCTGACTCTGCAACTCTATGGACTATAGCTTGCCAGGCTCCTCTGTCCATGGGATTCTCCAGGCAAGAATACTGCAGTGGGTTGCCATGCCCTTCTCCAGAGGGTCTTCCTGACCCAGGGATTGAACTTGCCCCTCTTATGTCTTCTGCATTGGCAGGCAGGGAGAAAGGTTTTGACTTATGAGTCCATAGTACTCTCTATATTCTAATTTTTATCATTCCTTATCATATTTTCTTTTTAAATTCTGTAAATTTACAAAAGGAAAAACAATCCATACATAAAGATAAATGAAATACATTAAAAATACCTAGTAGAAAGTATAATACTTTGTTTTAAAAACGGGAGACAGTTATTTTTATATGACAAGTGAGTTTGGATGTGTGTACGTGTGCTTTGACATGCATGTGCTGAGGCGGGAGTGGGGCACTTTAGGGAATGTATTTCATGTTGACTTAATTGCCCCAGAGCAAGTATAATTGTACACATGGATGGATTAGTCTGCTTTTTTCATTGAAAAATTGCCCCATATTTTAAAGAGGCATGTTTTTATTCAACATTGTTAAATCACCCCAAAAAACCAGGTGTTTAAAACAAAGTTTGAAAATCTGTATCATCTGCAAAGGGGTTAACTTAAACTGGAGAATCTGTAGCATCTTAAAATGGGTTGAGGCTTACTGTTGCTGACGAGCACATGAAGAAAAGAACATGGGTAGATCTTTCAGTACTCAGAAAAAGAGGTTAAAGGGGGTGTCATCTTAGGGGAAACATAGCTATATGTTAGATTTTTACATGTGTGATAATCTGTTGATCCTATTAGCCCATCATCAATGTCTGGTCTGATTTACAGAATATCTTTCCAGCTGGAGTTTGTTGCAGGCGTATTCTGTCAGCTCAGTGTTTCTGGCTGAAGTTCAATGTATTAGAGACACTGTGGCTGCTTTCTCTTTGTCTGCCTCTTCATGCTCACCGACAACTATAAATGACCACTCCACTTAATTAATCACTATTCATTATGCTTTTCTGCATATACTAACAGAATTACCTATATTTGTTCTTCTGAGTTATTTACAGCAAGTTGAGCTAATGAACTAAAGATGAATTAGTGCCAAATACTGGTACCAAAAAAATACAGGCAAGCTCTGCTTTTTCCTTTCTTGGCTCAAAGTTAGCTGTATTATTAAATATTTGTGAAAATAAAAACTTCCTTTAGTAGAAAAATGATTTGCTTTTCATTTATTTAGTTTTGAATGTGTATGATTTGAATGTTATTTGATATTACTACTATAACTATATATTAACTATTATTGACGCTATCTGAGTTTTTTACATATTAACTCCTATTCTCTTTTCCCAACTGTTCTCAGATGCTAGTAAGCTTATGTTCACATATTTCTGAAATGCTCCATTCTATACACTCATGAAGGAATTAGCTTCATGAATGACATAGCTAAGGACAAATGGTTTAAACTCTTGTTTATTTCATTGTGTGAAATCTGAGTCAGGTGCCTCAGCATCACCTGTGAACTTCTTAAAAATGCAGAATCTCAGGTTCTATCCTAGACCTACTGAATCAGAATCTGTAGTTTGGTAGGATACCAAAGTGTTTTCTATTCACAAGGTAGTCAAAATGCCCACATTTAAATCACAGTGAAATTAGACTACCTGTGTAACAGTTTTATTTGTCTTGTTCTTGGTATTAGGTAGATTTATTACAGAATGACTTAAGAGAGCAAAGCTACACAAATACTGCTATGAGAGGAAAGTTCATTGTGCTTGACAATTTGCTATAAATATTTCACTTAGCAGAAGGAAATGGCAACCCACTCCAGTGTTCTTGCCTAGAGAATCCCGTGGACAGAGGAGCCTGGTGGGCTGCTCTCCATAGGGTCGCACAGAGTCAGACACGACTGAAGCGACTTTGCATGCATGCATGCATTGGAGAAGGAAATGGCAACCCACTCCAGTATTCTTGCCTGGAGAATCCCAGGGACGGAGGAGCCTGGTGGGCTGCCGTCTATGGGTTCACACAGAGTCGGACACGACTGAAGCAACTTAGCAGCAGCAGCAGAATTTCACCTAGCTTTGTCATTTGCTCTGTGAAATTTGAAAATGCTATTTTCAGATGGTCATAGCGCTAATCAGCTTGGCAGGGTAGAGGGTAAAGCAACAGTAACTTGACTCTCTGAATCTTATGGAAGGAGTTCTTTGATCTGTTTGACAGTATTCATGACAAATATTCATATTTACTGCATGTAAAGCAGAAGATAGGTCAGGAGCAGGGAAGAGATATTAACACTGGAGATATTTCCCAGAGTTCATCTGAGGTAGAAATTATCTATTTATTGAATAAAGGGGCTCTTCAGTAGTTTTATATATTACACAAATTATAAGGAATGTCTTAACAGCTACAGAGCTTTAATCTGGGCAAAATAATGGGTTGGATTTCTTCCCTGGAGGATGTCTAGAGAGGGATAAGCAGGAGCAAGGGAGGAGAATACAAAGACAAAGGCTTATTTCTGGAGAAGAATGAGTGTCTGTACAGTAATAGAAGCATAAATAAGGCCAGTGTGGAGGAGAACTGAGCTTCAACCTACCTAGGCTCCAGAAGTCAAGGCTACAGCTACTGTTCTGCTCTAACACTACCTTCAGTCTACACAGGTGAGGACTATGGTTGTTATGGAAAGATGGTACTATATATGACATGATAGGTAATTAGTGGAAGGTAGTTTTACAAACCCCAATTTCTAAGCATTAAAGAAGAGAATTTAGTTATTGGAGACATCTAAGGAAACATCTTTAGATGGTTTTGCCAAGAGAACGCACTAGTCATAGCAAACACGCTCTTCCAATAACGCAAGACATGACTCCAGACATGGACATTACCAGATGGTCAATACCATAATCAGATTGATTATATTCTTTCCAGCCAAAGATGGAGCAGCTCTATAGTGTCAGCAAGAGAAGACTGGGAGCTGACTGTGGCTCTGATCGTAAACTCTTTATTACAAAATTCAGACTTAAATTGAAGAAACTAGGGGAAACCACTAGACCATTCAGGGATGACATAAATCAATCCCTTCCGGTTATACAGTGGAAGTGACAAACAGATTCAAAGGATTAGACCTGACAGACAGAGTGCCTGAAGAACTATGGATAGAGGTTCATGACATTGTAAAGGAGGTGGTCATCAAAATCATTCCCCAAAAAAGAAATGCAAAAAGCCAAAATGGTTGTCTGAGGAGGCCTTACAGATAGCTGAGAAAAGAAAAGTGAAAGGCAAAGGAGAAAAGGAAAGATACATCCATCTGAATGCAGAGTTCCAAGGAATAGCAACGAGAGATAAGAAAGCCTTCCTCAGCGATCAATGCAAAGAAATAGAGGAAAACAACAGAATGGGAAAGACTAGAGATCTCTTCAAGAAAATTAGAAATACCAAGGGAACATTTCATGCAAAGATTGGTACAATAAAGGACAGAAGCTGTATGACCTAACAAAAGCAGACGATATTAAGAAGAGGTGGGAAGAATACACAGAACTGTACAAAAAAGATCTTCAGGATCTAGATAACCATGATGCCGTGATCACTCATCGAGATTCAGACATCATGGAATGTGAAGTCAAGTGGGCCTTAGGAAGCATCACTACGAACAAAGCTAGTGGAGGAGATGGAATTCCAGCTGAGCTATTTCAAATCCTAAAAGATGATGCTGTGAAAGTGCTGCACTCAATATGCCCACAAATTTGGAAAACTTAGCAGTGGTCACAGGCCTGGAAAAAGTCAGTTTTCATTCCAATCCTGAAGAAGGATAATGCGAACGAATGTTCAAATTACCGCACAATTGCACTCATCTCACACTCTAGCAAGGTAATGCTCAAAATTCTCCAAAATAGACATCAACACCACATGAATTGAGAACTTCCAGATGTTCAAGCTGGATTTATAAAAGGCAGAGGCACCAGAGATCAAATTGCCACCATCCTTTGGATCACAAAAAAGCAAGCCAATTCCAGAAAAACATCTACTTCTGCTTTATTGACTATGCCAAAACATTTGACTCTATGGATCACAACAGCTGTGAATAATAAACAGATGGGAATAGCAGACCATCTTACCAGCCTCCTGAGAAACGTGTATGCAGGTCAACAAGGAACAGTTAGATCCGGACATGAACAACTGACTGGTTCCAAATTGGGAAAGGAGTACGTCAAGGCTGTATATTGCCACCCTGCTTATTTAATGTATATGCAGAGTACATCATTTAAAATGCTGGACTGGATGAAGCACAAGCTGGAGTCTAGATTACAGGGAGAAATATCAATAATCTCAGATATGCAGATTACACCTGCCTTACGGAAGAAAGCGAAGAGGAACTAAAGAGCCTCTTGATGAAAGTGAAAGACGAGAGTGACAAAGTTGGCTTACAGCTCAGCATTCACAAAACTAAGATCATGGCATCCAGTCCCATCACTTCATGGCAAATAGATGGGGAAACAATGGAAACAGTGACAGACTTTATTTCCTTGGGCTTCAAAATCACTACAAATGGTGACTGCAGCCATGAAATTAAAAGACACTTGCTCCTTGGAAGAAAAGCTATGACCAACCTAGATAGCATATTAAAAAGCAGAGACATTACCTTGCCAACAAAGGTCCATCTAGTCAAAGCTATGGTTTTTCCAGTAGTTATGTATGGGTGTGAGAGCTGGATCATAAAGAAAGCTGAACACCAAAGAATTAATGTTTTTGAACTGTGGTGTTGGAGAAGATCCTTGAGAGTCTCTTAGATTGCATGGAGATCAAATCAGTCAATCCTAAAGGAAATCAGTCCTGAATATTCATTGGAAAGACTAATGCTGAAGCTCCCAAAGATTGGCCACCTGAGGTGAAGAACTGACTCCTTGGAAAAGACCCTGACGCTGGGAAAGATTGAAGGCATGAGGAGAAGGGGACGGCAGAGGAGGAGATGGTTGGATCGCATTACTGATTCGATGGACATGAGTTGGTGCAAGCTCTGGGTGTTGGCGATTCACAGGGAAGCCTGGTGTGTTGCAGTCCATGGGGTTGTAAAGAGTCAGACGCCACTGTATGACTGAACTGAACTGAAGGAAGCATCTTAAAATAGAGTATGGTTAATGAGAAAGTGTTAAGTATCTTCAGCATTTGATATAGACTACAGAGCAAGATTCTAAAAATTTTCTCATTTCTGGAAATTGTTTGAAATATCAACACATATTAATGTTGCATATTTCCACACAGATATCTGAATAATCATTTAAAATTAAAGGTCTGATAAGAGTATGAGAAGTATATGTATTGACTATTAAGCAGCAACTTTTCCTTTACCCTCCCTCACTGTCTTCCCACTGCAGCCCTGAAACCATCATACAGGTAGTATGCTTACAGAAGTATTAGTAGGGGGTATTAGTAGAGTAACCAATTGATGGATAGCTGGGTCACTACGATTCAGAAATTTCTCCTACAAAAAAATTTCTTGCTGAAATGTGCTATTTTGCTATATTATTTATATTTGCTCTGTTAATAATATTTATCTCTGGTTCCAGCTGAAGATGGCAACATAGGAAGATTCTGAAATCACTTTCTCCCCAACATGCCATATCTACAGCTACATATGGAGCAATTTCCTCTTAAAAAAAACAAAACTAAAAACTAGCTATGGAGTTTCTATACATAGAGCAATGGAAACAATGACTGACTTTTTCACAGGAAACTAATCAAAGTGATCACATGGACCACAGCCTTGTCTAACTCAATGAAAATATGAGCCATGACGTGTAGGGCCACCCAAGACAGACAGGTCATGGTGGAGAGTTATGACAGAATTTGGTCCACTGGAGAAGGGAATGGCAAACCACTTCAATATTCATGCCTTGAGAATCCCATGAACAGTATGAAAAGGCAAAAAGACAGGACACTGAAAGATGAACTCCCCAGGTCAGTAGGTGCCCAATATGCTACTGGAGAAGAGTGGAGAAATAACTGCAGAAAGAATGAAGAGACAGAACAAAGCAAAAACAAGTCCCAGTTGTGGATGTGACTGGTGACAGAGGTAAAGTCCGATGCTGTAAAGAGCAATATTTCATGGGAACCTGGAATGTTAGGTTCACGAATCAAGGCAAATTGGAAGAGGTCAAACAAGAGATGATAAGAGTGAACATCGAGATTTTAGGAATCAGTGAACTAAAATGGACTGGAAAGGGCAAATTTAGTTCAGATAACCATTATATCCACTACTGTGGGTAAGATCATGGGGTCGCTAGGAGTCGGAGATGACTGAGCGACTTCATTTTCACTTTTCAGTTTTCACTTTCATGCATTGGAGAAGGAAATGGCAACCCACTCCGGTGTTCTTGCCTGGAGAATCCCAGGGACGGCGGAGCCTGGTGGGCTGCCGTCTATGGGGTCGCGCAGAGTCGGACACGACTGAAGCAATTTAGCAGCAGCAGCAGTGGGTAAGAATCCATTAGAAGAAATGGAGTAGCCCTCATACTCAACAAAACGGTCCGATATGCAGTACTTGGGTGCAGTCTCAAAAACAACAGAATGATCTCTGTTCATTACCAAGGCAAGCTATTCAATATCACAGTAATCCAAGTCTATGCCCCAACTAGTAATGCTGAAGAAGTTGAAGTTCAAAGGTTCTATGAAGACCTACAAGACTTCCTAGAATTAACACCCAAAAAAGAAGTCCTTTTCATTCCAGGGGACTGGAATGCAAAAGGAGAAAGTCAAGAGATACCTGGAATAACAGATGAATTAGTCCTTGGAGTACAAAATGAAGCAGGGCTAACAAAGTTTTGCCAAGAGAACACACTGGTCATAGCAAACACACTCTTCTAACAACACAAGAGAAGACTCTACACATGGACATCTCCAGATGGTCAGTATCGAAATCAGATTGATTATATTCTTTGCAGCCAAAGATGGAGAAGCTCTATACAGTCAATAAAAACAAGACTGGTAGCTGACTGTGGATCAGATCATAAACTTCTTTTTGCAAAATTCAGACTTAAATGGAAAAAAGTAGGGAAATCCACTACAACATTCAGGTATGACCTAAATCAATTCCCTTATGATTATACAGTGGATATGAGAAATAGATTCAAGGGATTAGATCTGGTAGAGAGAGTCCCTGAAGAACTATGGACGGAGGTTTGTGACACTGTACAGGAAGCAGGGATCAAGACCATCCCCAAGAAAAAGAAATGCAAAAAGGCAAAATGGTTATCTAAGGTGGCCGTACAAATAGCTGAGAAAACAAGAGAAGCTAAAAATAAAGAAGAAAATGATAGATACACCCATTTAAATGCAGCATTCCAAAGAATAGCAAGAGAGATAAGAAAGCCTTCCTAAGGTATCAATGCAAAGAAACAAAGGAAAACAATAGAATGGGAAAGACCAGAGATCTCTTAAAGAAAATTAGAGAAACCAAGGGAAAATTTCATGCAAAGATGGGCTCAATAAAGGACAGCGATGGTATGGACCTAACAGAAGTAGAATAGATTAAGAAGAAGTGGCAATAATACACAGAAGGACTATACAAAAAAGACCTTAATGACCCAGATAACCACGATGATGTGATCATGCACTAGAGCCAGACATCCTGGAATGTGAAGTCAAGTGGGCCTTAGGAAGCATCACTACAAACAAAGCTAGTGGAGGTGATGGAATTTCCAGTTGAGCTATTTCAAACCCTAAAAGATGACACTGTGAAAGTGCTGCACTCAATACGCCCGCAAATTTGGAAAACTCAGCAGTGGCAACAGGCCCAGAAAAGGTCAGTTTTCATTCCAATCCCAAAGAAAGGCAATGCCAAAGAATGCTCAAACTACTGCACAGTTGCACTCATCTTACACACTAGCAAAGTAATGCTCAAAGTTCTCCAAGCCAGGCTTCAACAGTACGTGAACCGTGAACTTCCAAATGTTCAATTTGGATTTCAAAAAGGCAGAAGAACCAGAGATCAAATTGCCAACATCTGCTGGATCATCGAAAAAGCAAGAGAATACCAGAAAAACATCTACTTCTGATTTGTTGACTACACTGAAGTTTTTGACTGTGTAGATCACAACAAACTGTGGAAAATGCTTCAATTGATGGGAATACCAGATCACATTACCTGCCTCCTGAGAAATCTGTATGCAAGTCAAGAAGCAACAGTTAGAATCGGACACGGAAAAACAGACTGGTTCCAAAATGGGAAAGGAGTACGTTAAGGCTGTATATTGTCACCCTGCTTATTTAACTTATATGCAGGGTACATCATGTAAAATGCCAGCCTGGATGAAGCACAAGCTGGAATCATGTTTGTTGGGAGAAATATTAATAATCTCAGATACACAGATGACACCACCCTTATGACAGAAAACAAAGTGGAAAGAAATAAAGAGCCTCTTGATGAAAGTGAAAGGAGAGAGTGAAAAAGCTGGCTTAAAATTCAACATTCAAAACATGAAGATCATGGCATCTGGTCCTATCAATTCATGGCAAATAGATGAGGAAACAATGGAAATGGTGAGAGATTTTATTTTGGGGGGGCTCCAAAGTCACTTCAGATGGTGACTGCAGCCATGAAATTAAAAGAAGTTTGCTCCTTGGAAGAAAAGCTATGATCAACCTAGACACCATATTAAAAGGCAGACACATTATTTTGCTGACAAAGGTCCATCTAGTCAAAGCTATGGTTTTTCCAAGAGTTATGTATGAATGTGAGAGTTGGACCATAAAGAAAGCTGAGTGCCAAAGAATTGATGCTTTTGAACTGTGGTGTTGGAGAAAGCTCTTGAGAGTCCCTTGGGCTGCAAGGAGATCAAACCAGTCAATCCTAAAGAAATCCATCCTGAATATTCATTGGAATGACTGATGCTGAAGCCCCAGTAGTTTGGCCACCTAATATGAAGAACTGACTCCTTGGAAAAGACTCTGATGCTGGGAAAGATTGAGGGCAGGAGGAGAAGGGGATGACAGAAAATAAGATGGGTGGATGGCATCATCCACTCAATGGACATGAGTTTGAGCAAGCTCTGGGAGTTGGTGATGGGCAGAGAAGCCTGGTGTGCTGCAATCCATGGTTCACAAAGAGTCGGACAAGACTGAGCGACTGAACTGAACTGATACATAGAGGAAATGAGAAAAATCCAACAATAAGCGGGTAGGAGAGGCTGAGACATAATTTTGCCATAAACCTAACACCTAGCACAGCTATCAACATTCAGGAAAAAATTTAAAACTCACCTGTGCTTCTTAAGGAGAAAGAGTATGACTCTACAATTGTGCACCCTAAGTTTTAGGATCTTAGCTGAGAGATGAGCCCCCTGAACATACAGCTTTCTAAGTCAATGAGTCTTGCATCCACAAGACCCACAAAGGTATAACAAACTGAGAAATGACCCTTAAAGGGCTCACATATACAGATTCACCTGCCCCAGGGCAGGTACAGAAGCAGCGGAACAAGATGCACCCAGAATGCATATGAAAGAGGCTCAGTTGCTAACCTTAAAATGTCAGACTGTGTGGCAGCCACCTCATTTCACACACACACAGGCCTACTGGGGAGGGAGGATTGCAACACCATCTTCACATTCTTGCTCTGCCTTGTTCTAGCAGGCAGGGGCCACCTCCCCTGCCCCACCTTGGACACCATGCTATGCTCTCCCTCTACCTCACTCCAGCCAGAAGGTGCCAATTTCACATTCTCCCTCTGCAGTGCTATGGAGAACCAGTATCTCTCAGTTCAGTTCAGTCACTCAGTCATGTCCGACTCTTTGCGACCCCATGGACTGCGGCACGCCAAGCTTCCCTGTCCATCACCAACTCTCGGAGTCTACCCAAACTCATGTTCATTGAGTCGGTAATGCCATCCAACCTCTGTCATCCCCTTTTCCTCCTGCCCTCAATCTTTCCCAGCATCAGGGTCTTTTCCAATGAGTCTGTTCTTCCCATCAGCTGGCCAACATATTGGAGTTTCAGCTTCAGCATCAGTCCGTCCAATGAATATTCAGGACTGATTTCCTTTAGGATGGACTGGTTGGATCTCCTTGCAGTCCAAGGGACTCTCAAGAGTCTTCTCCAACACCACAGTTTAAAAGCATAAATTCTTTGGCGCTCAGCTTTTTTATAGTCCAACACTCACATCCATACACAAGTACCGGAAAAACCATAGCATTGACTAGATGGACTTTTGTTGGCAAAGTCTCTCAGAGGGAGCTTTTACACACATTTGGTGATTCAATTTTTACATCTGGTGCTCTGGATTTGGAGAGTGCTTCTCAGGGGATAGCTCTTGATTGCCTGGCTCTGGAGGCCAGTGGGGCTTCTGTTTCTCTCATAGGACTATAAGATTTGAACTGACAGCTCCTGGCAGACTGCCATGCCAAGGACACTGCACATTCAATAGACTGAAATACTCCCATTCTTTCTGTGAAAGAGACCTCTTTGCCTGATCTGGAGCTTTGACCTCAGGGGCAGACTTCAGGATTAGTATTTATCTAGAGGCCTATGGAACATAAACTGGCAAACACCATCTCTGTGCTCTCATTCTGCCTCACTGTACCTCACCAGTATCTTTCAGAAAAGAACTATTTTCCTTGTCTGGAGCCCTGGTTTTTGCAAGTGCCACCCAAGGCACACCTCTAGAACACTTGGCTTTGCAGGCCAAGAGGGTATAAAACTATGATCACACTAGATAATATAAATGTGCATAATTTATACCAGAATATATACTCAGGCATACAGAAAGAATGAAATAATTCCATTTGCAGCCACATGGATGGACCTGGAGATTATCATAATAAGAGAAGTAAATCAGAGAAAGAGAATTGTACGATAGACTCACAGAAAAAACAAACTCATGGTTACCAAAGGAGAAAGAGGGGAGGAATAAACTGGGAATCTGGGCTTACCATATACATGATACTATACATAAAATAAACAAAAAGGACCTACTGTATAGCACAAGAAACTATATTAAATATCTTATAATAACCTACAAGGGCAATGAATCTGAAAAATAATATATATGTGTGTGTGTTTAAATCTTTTCCTGTATACCTGAAACATTGTAAGTTTTGTTGAACCATAAAAACTCTGAATTTTGAGCAATTTTGAGAAAGAAGACCAAAGCTGGAGACATCATACACCCTGATTCCAAACTATATTACAAAGCAAAACAGGATGTTATTAGCATAAAAACAGACACATATTAATGGAACAGACTAGAGACTGCAGCAATAAACCTACGCACATATGGTCGATAATTTACAACAAAGTAGTTCAGAATATATAACAGGGAAAGAATAATCTCTTCAATAAATGTTGGTGCAAAAACTGGAGAGCCACATGTAAATAACTGACACTAGACCACTATCTTACACCATACACAAAAATTAACTCAAAATGCACCGAAGACTTGAATGTTAGGCCTGAAACCATACAACTCTTGGAAGAAAACATATGCAGTAAGCTCTTTGACAACAACCTTGATTTTTTTTTTTTTTCAAATTTTGCAACAAAAGGAAAACAAATAGAACTACATCAAATTCAAAAGTTTCAGCAAAGGAAACCAATAAAGTAAAAAGACAAGCTATGGAATAGGAGAAAATATTTGAAAATCATGTATTTGATAAGAGGCTAATATGTGAAATACATGAAGAATAAAAAATTCTTAAAAATAGAAAAAAAAACAATCTGGTTAAACAATTGGAAGATCTGAATAGATATTTTTCAAAAGAATATATAAAAATGGCCTAACAGGTAGTTGAACTGCAAATCACAACCACAATGAGATACCACTGCACACTTAATAGAATGGCTGTCATTAAAAAGACAAGAAATAGCAAGTGTTGGAAAAGATATGGAGAAAAGGAAACCCTTGTGCACTGTTGTTGGAAATATAAATTGGAGCACACAATGTGGAAAAACAGCAGAAGTTCTTCAAAAAATTAAAAGTACCGTAAGACTCAGGAATTCTACTTCTGGGCATTTTTTGAAGAAAACAAAAACACTAATTTTGAAAGATAAATGCATTCCCCATATTGTTGCAGCATTACTGACGAAAGCCAAGATCTGGAATCAACTGAAGTGTTCACTGAGGAATGGAAGGACAGAGAAATCGTGATAGATAGACAAACACCATGGAATATGATTCAGCCATAAAAAGTGACATATTGCCATTTGTGATGACATGAACAAATCTTGAGGGCATTGTGCTAAGTTAAATAAGTCAAACAGAAAGACAAACATGGTATGATCTCATTCATATACACAATCCAAAAGAAAAAAAAAATCAAGCTCATAAATACAGAAAATAATTGGTGGTTGCCAGAGGCAAGGGGTGGGCATAGGTGAAGTCAGGAAAGAAGTCAAAAAGTACAAACCTTCAGTTATAAAATGAGCCTTAAACATGTACGGCATGATGACTCTAGTTAGTAATACTGTATTGCACATTTGAAAGCTGCCAAGACAATCAATCTTAAGAGTCTTTATCAGAGGAAAATGTTGTAACTATTTACAGTGATAGTTGTTAACTAGACTTATAGTAGAGTCTTTCTTGGTGGCTTAAACGGTAAAGAATCTGCCTGCAATGCAAGAGACCCAGGTTTGATCCCTGGCTTGGGAAGATCCCCTGAAGGGCATGGAAACCCACTCCAGTATTCTTGTCTGGCTAATCCCATGGACAGAGGAGCCTGGTGGCTACAGTCCATGGGGTCGCAAAGAGTCAGACACGACTGAGCAACTTTCACTTCACTTCAGACTTATTGTGGTGTGATCATCACACTGTATAACTATGTTGTATGCCTGAAACCAAGGTAATGTTATACAGTCATCCCTAGGTATTTTGCAGAAGATTTGCCCAGACCTCCATGAATACCAAAATCCAGGGATGCTCAAGTCCCTTACATAAAATGGCATAGTACAATTGGATCTCTATGTCCACCCTCTGCATCCCAAGATTCAGCAAATACACACTGAACTCCAAACATAGCTTAATCTGTGGATGGAGAACCCATGGATATGGAGAGACAACTGTGTGTAAATTGTACAATTTTTTTTAAAAGGGCATTCAGTTCTGCTAACTAAAGAACAAATAACAAGGACAGATGAAACTGAGGGTAGAAGCCAGCATGCCTCATCAGATGCAGAGTATTTGTTGAAAACAGAAGGGATGGAAACACCAAATAAACATGAGTCAGTAAACGTTTAAGATTCTACATTTATAGGAGGCAAAGAGGTATCCCGGGCTTCCCTGGTGATTCAGCAGTAAAGCATCGGCCTGCAATGCAGGAGCTGCTGGAGACCCAGGTTCAATCCTTGGGTCAGGAAGATCCCCTGGGGAGGACATGGCAACCACTCCAGTATTCTTGCCTGAAGAATCCCATGGACAGAGGAGTGGCAGGCTACAGTCCATACAGTCGCAAAGAGTCGGACGTGACTGAAGCGACCTAGCATGCACGCACACACAGAGGTGTCCCATTTGTCCGCTGTCAGTAACAAGTAAAAAACAAAAACTATGTTGTCCATTAGCTCACTAGTTGTCTACAGCTATGGCCATACTTGTCCCCGTGTCTCCAATACAACAATAGAAGGGTAGAGTTTGATCCCAACCACTTTCAGTATTTAAGACTCACTTGCTCCTCGAGCATGTGCCTCAGGATTTATGTACAGTGAGGCTTTCATCCTATGTGCATCCTTTCTTGTTTGTAAACCTGCCACATCTCTCTCCCCTAATTCCTCACTGTGTATTTTTATATTGATTTTAAAATTATACTACTCAACTTTCTAAAGTTTTGGGGTTTTTTTTTTTTGGAGACAACTGGGAGAGTGCCTAGACATGTACTTGGAAGCTACTGTTGCATCAAGGTAATTTTTCACACAACTTTATAGTTTTTATGTTAGGATCAAAAGTAAGTGTCTGTTTACCTGAAATAATTTAGCATGCAAAATATGAAGAAAATATTCAACAGTGTTGCTAAATTAAAAAAAAACAAATTACAAGTACCATATGCCATATAAGGCCCAGATGGCAAATCAGTTTCTTTCGAAATCTATTTGATAGTAGTTGCCTGAAATCATTTGGTTAAGAAAGACTTAAACTGGTTGAGAAAAATAAATAGACAGTTCAAGATCTGTGGAGACCAAAGGCCATGAACAGTTAATAAAAGTATACCATGAAAAAAGTTAAGTGAGAAAATTCATATATCCCTAGGGGAAGAAAAGTTCCCTAAACATAACTGTAAATGAGCAAGTTGATGTCTGGCTTTAATCACTGACATCATTAAATGGAATAAACATTTATGGTCAACTAGTTGAAACTGTCACATTGTAGAAATTAAAAAAAAAATTTTCAGTGTATATTAATAATAGAGTTCACTTCTAAACATAAAGAAGCATGTTTCACTCACTTTTATATACATGCTGAATAAGATATTTAAATAACATGATATTGTTAATATGTGGAATCTAGAAAAGGGTACAAATGAACTTATTAATATCTACAAAAAACAGAAATAAGAGTTACAGTCTAAGAAAACAAACTTATGGTTACCAAGGGGCAAGTGGGAGGAGGGATAAATTGGGAGACTGGGATTGACATATATACACCTATATATAAAACAGATAACCAATAAGCAGATAATTCTACTCAGTATTCTATAATGTCCCATATGGGAAAAGAATCTAAAAAAGAGTGGGTATATGTATAACTGATTCACTTTGTTGTATAGCAGAAACTAACATAACTATATTCTAATAAAAATTAAAAACAAAACATATTTGTCATTGATGAAAATGTGTTTAAGGCACCGATACAGGAATCTAAAAACTTTTTCTATAAAGTCCCAGACAGGAAATACTTCAGGCTTTGCAAGTCATACAGCCTCTGTGGCAGTTGCCCCTACTCAGTTCTGTCACTGGAGCACAAAAGCAATTTTAGACAATACTCAACAACTGGGTATGGCTGTGTTCCAACAAATCATTATTTACAAAACAGAGAGTGGAGTAGTACTGGCCTATGTTTCATGGTTTGGTGATCCCTGCAGCAGAAGGTCCTTAAATTTTACAGATCTTTGTACCGTGAGTAATCATTTTTAGTAGCTTAGTTAACCTGATAGTTTCCTGGAACACTACAATTATATTAACACATTACTTCCTTGGTGGCTCAGAAGGTAAAGAATCTGCCTGCAATGTGGAAGACCTGGGTTTGATCCCTGGATTGGGAAGATCCCCTGGCAAAAGGCATGGCTACCCACTCTAGTATTCTCGCCTGGAGAATCCCATGGATGGAGAAGCCTGGCAGGCTACAGTCCATGGGGTTGCAAAGAGTCTCACACTTCTGAGTGACTAACACACACATTACAGATATGTCAAGTATATATCATACAAAACTGGGGCTACACAAAATAGCTTCTCTTCAACTGACTGAACTGCTTTGCCACACAAACAAGAACCCTGACTTTGGGGATTAGAGATCCATGTTAACATCTGAATGGGACTGCTCTGCTATCTGAATGATTCAATAAGGAGTATTAACCATATCTTGAATTGATGGGGCCCAAACTCATTTACTCTCTTCCCAGATTTTACTTATACTTGTTGGACAATGACATTTAGATTTGCTTTTCTTTTTATGGGTAGACATTTGCAAACTCAGGTTCTTAATATTTAAAAAATCCTTCTTCAATTTGGTTTTTATGTTTTGTGACAGCTGTTCTTGTTTCTATTATGAATAAATTTAAAATTCCTTTATCTCCTTCCTTTAAATATCATAGATAGAAATTTGCTTCTGGTGCCCGGGGTTTGAATTCCAGGCCCACCACTTACTGTGAGACCTTATAAAAATTAATTAACCCCTCCATTTCTTAGTTTCCTCATCTGTAAAATGAAGGTACTCATATCTCCATCATAGAGTGGTTTTGAGGATTAAATAAGTTAATGCATTAAACAAGTTAAAGAAATTAAGCTCTTTCCACAGTGAATATATAGAGTAAGCACTCAAATGTTAATTAAGACCTTGTAACTTTGGTAGGTCATAATATCTGTGAGTTGATTGTCTTATAACTCATACTTCTCCTCTGTCAAAATTAATAGCCCTGGAAAGATTATTCAAATTAATATGGAAAGCACTGAAAGTTCATTATTACCACGTTGTAACTGTTTTATCCTGGATTTGAATTTACCCTAGTTACAAGATAGTAAGCTAATCTAAACTGTAGATGGATGCTGGCAAAAGACATATGGTACTCCTGGATCAAAGACAGAAGATTCTGTTATAGTTCAGTAAAAGGCACAAATCAGTTCCCCTGGATCTCAAGTCTCACACAGGAGATGTAACATGCTCAAATGGATGTTGGGCACATAGTGAGATTATACTGTAACTCAGGAAGACTGATGTTTCAGGGATCCATCACTTTCACAGCAAGCAGGAAGCAACACCTCTTATGGTTTAGGGGCAGGAGTGAGACGTTACATCATTCCTCCAGGTTCACCACTGCAAACAAAAGCCCAAGAAAAGGCCCACATAACAAGCAGCTAGGAGATTTCTTTCTTAGCACACTCAGCAAGACATGTAGAAAAACAAGAAGAATCTAGAAAAATGGCATAGATGAATCTATTTAAGGGAGGCAATGGAGACAGAGATGTAGAGAATGGACTTAAGGACAAAGTAGGGGAGGAAGAGAATGGGATGAATGAGAAAGTACCATCAACAAATATATACTATCAGGTGTCAGATGGCTGGCTGGTGGAAGTTGCTGTGTAGCACAGGGAGCCTGGTCTGTTGTCTGTGATGACCTGCAGGAGCGGGATAGAGGGAGGTAAGGTAAGTATAAATATGACTGGTTCATGGTGTATGACAGAAACCAACACAACATTGTAAAACTTAAAAAACAATTTTTTAAAGGAAATTTAAAAAAATAATGATTACGAATACAAAGTGAATTTTTCAAAAATACTGTTGGATGTTGCTATTTTGCTTGCTTCACACAATTTATTTCCTGGTCTTAAAAGAAAAATCATTGTAATACCCTTAATCTGTAGAGGAATATAAAGTGCTGAGGGAAGAATGGAAAGAAGAGGAAAGATACATACATCTCAATGCAGAGTTCCAAAGAATAGCAAGGAGAGATAAGAAAGCCTTCCTAAGGGATCAATGCCAAGAAATAGAGGAAAACAACAGAATATGAAAGACTAGAGATCTCTTCAAGAAAATTAGAGAAACCAAGGTAACATTTCATGCAAAAATGGGCACAATAAAGGACAGAAATGGTATGGACCTAACAGAAGCAGAAGATATTAAGAAGAGGTGGCAAGAATACACAGAAGAACTATACAAAAAAGATCTTCATGACCCAGATAATCACGATGGTGTGATCACTGACTTAGAGCCAGACATCCTGGAATGCGAAGTCAAGTGGGCCTTAGGAAGCATCACTACAAACAAGGTTAGTGAAGGTTATGGAATTCCAGTTGAGCTATTTCAAATCCTAAAAGATGATACTGTGAAAGTGCTGCACTTGATATGCCAGCAAATTTGGAAAACTCAGCAGTGGCCACAGGACTGGAAAAGGCGTTTTCATTCCAATCCCCCAAAATGGCAATGCCAAAGCATGTTCAAATTACCACACAGTTGCACTCATTTCACATGCTAGCAAAGTAATGCTCAAAATTCTCCAAGCTACACTTCAATGGTGCATGAACCAAGAACTCCCAGATGTTCAACTGGATTTAGAAAAGGCAGAGGAACCAGAGTCAAATTGACAACATCAGTTGGATCATAGAAAAAGCAAGACAATTCCTTAAAGAGGTGAGAATACCAGACCACCTTCTGTGCCTCCTGAGAAATCTGAATGCATGTGAAGAAGCAACAGTTAGAACTGGACATGGAAAAATGGACTGATTCCAAATTGGGAAAGGAGTATGTCAAGGCTGTATATTGTCACCCTGCTTATTTAACTTCTATGCAGAGTACATCATGTGAAGAGCCAGACTGGATGAATCACAAACTGGAATCAATATTGCCAGGAGAAATATCAATAACCTCAGATATGCAGATGACACTACCTTTATGGCAGAAAGCAGAGAGAAACTAAAGAGGATCTTGATGAAGATGAAAGGAGAGTGAGAAAAGCTGGCTTGAAACTCAACATTCAAAAAATGAAGATGATGGTATCTGGTCCCATCACTTCATGGCAAATAGATGGGGAAACAATGGAAAACAATGACAGGCTTTATTTTCTTGGGCCCCAAAATCACTGTAGGTGGTGACTGCAGCCATGAAATTAAAAGACGACTGCTTCTTGGAAGAATAGCTATTACCAACCTACAGAGCACATTAAAAAGCAGGGACATTACTTTGCCAACAAAGGTCCATCTAGTCAAAGCTATGGTTTTTCCAGTGGTTATATACAGATGTGAGAGTTGGACCATAAAGAAGGCTGGGTGCTAAAGAATTAATGCTTTTGAACTGTGGTGTTGGAGAGGACTCTTGAGAGTCCCTTGAACAGCAAGGAAATCAAACCAGTCAGTCCTAAAGTAAATCAATCCTGAATATTAACTAGAAGTACTGATGCTGAAGCTGAAGCTGAAGCTGCAATACTTCGGCCACCTAATGAGAAGAGCCAACTCATTACAAAAGACCCTGATGCTGGGAAAGATTGAAGGCAGAAGTAGAAGGGGATGACAGAGGATGAGATGGTTGGATGGCATCACTGACTTAATGGATACAAGTTTGAGCAAGCTCCAGGAGTTTGTGAAGGAAAGGGAAGCTTGGTGTGTTGCAGTCCATGGGGCTTCAAGGAGTTAGACATGACTGAGTGACTGAATAACACAAGGGCAGAATAAGGTACACAAAATGTTCTCAATATTTGAAATAGTTGTTTTCTCTGTTCTTTGGCTTGCACTGACATGCTACCATTTATCATCTGATTATGGTAGTAACTGTACCATTTTATTAACTTTTTGTACCACATGACACTTTCCTGTAACTACATAGCTACCATTTAAGCGAATTCTAAACATGATTTCAATTTCCTTCTGTAACTTTCTGAAACTTCCCTTAAATGTGAAGTATTAATGATTTAATCTTCCTTTACATTGAATACATCCTCATTCTGTGGGAAACTCTATTCACCATTGTACAAAATCTAGATTACTCTATTATGAAATTCAGAAGATAATCTGTTAATGCCATGGCAATTTTCTTCACAAAAAGGAGATAAGGAGTGTTGTCAGCTGTGGCAGAGACAGAGGTGGCCCCAAATATTTTGTCCACTCTCTTGTATCTCTCAGACCCCTACAATTAAGAGCAGTAGAAAGATGATGCTGTGAAAGTGCTGCACTCAATATGCCAGCAAATATGGAAAACTCAGCAGTGGCCACAGGACTGGAAAAGGTCAGTTTTCATTCCAATCCCCAAAAAAGGCAATGCCAAAGAATGCTCAAACTACCGCACAATTGCACTCATCTGACACGCTAGTAAAGTAATGCTCAAAATTGTCCAAGCCAGCTTCAGCAATACATGAACCGTGAACTTCCAGATGTTCAAGCTGGTTTTAGAAAAGGCAGAGGAACCAGAGATCAAATTGCCAACATCCAATGGATCATCAAAAAAGCAAGAGAGTTCCAGAAAAACATCTATTTCTGCTTTATTGACTATGCCAAAGCCTTTGACTGTGTGGATCACAATAAACTGTGGAAAATTCTGAAAGAGATGGGAATACCAGACCATCTGACCTGTCTCTTGAGAAACCTGTATGCAGGTCAGGAAGCAACAGTTAGAACTGGACTTGGAACAACAGACTGGTTCCAAATAGGAAAAGGAGTCCGTCAAGGCTGTATATTGTCACCCTGCTTATTTAACTTATATGCAGAGTACATCATGAGAAATGCTGCGCTGGAAGAAACACAAACTGGAATCAAGATTGCCGGGAGAAATATCAATAACCTCAGATATGCAGATGACACCACCCTTATGGCAGAGAGTGAAGAAGAACTGAAGAGCCTCTTGATGAAAGTGAAAGAGGAGAGTGAAAAAGTTGGCTTAAAGCTCAACGTTCAGAAAACTAAGATCATGGCATCTGGTCCCATCACTTCATGGGAAATAGATGGGGAAACAGTGTCAGACTTTATTTTGGGGGGCTCCAAAGTCACTGCTGATGGTGATTGCAGCCATGAAATTAAAAGACTCTTACTCCTTGGAAGGAAGGTTATGACCAACCTCGGCAGCATATTTAAAAGCAGAGACATTACTTTGCCAACAAAAGTCCATCTAGTCAAGGCTATGGTTTTTCCAGTGGTCATGTATGGATGTGAGAGTTGGGCTATAAAGAAAGCTGAGCACCGAAGAATTGATGCTTTTGAACTGTGGTGTTGGAGAAGGCTCTTGAGAGTCCCTTGGACTGCAAGGAGATCCAACCAGTCCTTCCTTAAAGAGATCAGTCCTGGGTGTTCATTGAAAGGACTGATGTTGAAGCTGAAACTCCAATACTTTGGCCACTTCATGCAAAAGTTGACTCATTGGAAAAGACCCTCATGCTGGGAAGGATTGAGGGCAGGAGGAGAAGGGGACGACAGAGGATGAGATGGTTGGATGGCATCACCGACTCGATGGACATGGGTTTGGGTGGACTCCGGAAGTTGGTGATGGACAGGGAGGCCTGGTGTGCTGCGATTCATGGGGTCACAAAGAGTCAGATACGACTGAGCGACTGAACTGAACTGATGCAATAAATCCTGGTTGACAGTCTGTGGATGGAAGTTCCATGCAACACTTCCTAGGAAGTGCCACACAATGCTCTCTAGGAAGCACTGCAGAGCACTCAGGTTCTTATCACCTGCTGCTACACCTGACAACATGCCGAGATTCCCATCAGCACGACTTCCTGGGTGATGGTGTGGAGCACTGCATCACCAGCAAGTGTTATGAGAAAGAAATAAATTACTGTCATGTTAAGCCATGGAGAGTTTGCTAAGTTATATTATCATAAAAAAAACAACTTTAAATAATAAAAGGCCCTCCCAAGGGCAAAGTTTTTAGGGTTCTCTTTGAAGTAATCAACACCCTATATATTACTTGTGTAATAATCTGGAAACCTTGAAGAACCTTATATTTAAGGACTAAAATATCCTGTAGTAACATTTACTAAATGGTATAACTTAGAACACTAGTTCTGGGGTATGATAACAGACACTATATGGGAAAATTTGGTCCTCTGGGTAAATATTTGGGAAATATTGCAAACTAAATAGCCCTTCTGAGGAGTCACCAAACATATAAGCATGACATATGTTCTACCAATATTCCTTTAATCCAGTTTTCTAAACATAAAGCATGGAACACAATTTTTCCATTAAATATTTAGGGTATCAACTTACAGAATTCTAATTTTGGAAAGCTAACATTGGGAAAAGTTTGATACTTCTTTTCAATTGGGCTGCTAAGTGATAGAGGGATTATGTGTATTACATATATTTCAAGAGCTTCACATAAATGGGCACAATATAAGGAAGATAAAGAGGTTATATGTTGGCTCAAAAAAGAAGCCTCTTTAGTCCTAATGAAGTGCTTGGATGGAAACAAACAAGGACAACCCTCAACTTCAGCTGGCAGCATTCAAGCTCCAAATTGGAGTCATTTATTTGAGTGGGTGCCTAAAGCATTTGAACCTTAACTTCTCAGTCCTGACAAAAATTTTCTGTTACATAAATGCAGAGAGGATGTGGAGAGAAGGGAGCCCTCCTATACTTTGGTGGGAATGTAAATTGGTACAGGCACTATGGAGAATAGTATGGAGGTTCCTTAAAAACCAAAAATAGATCTATCATATAACCCTGAAATCCCACTCCTGGGCATATATCCAGAGAAAAATATGATCTGAAAGGATGCATGCACCTCAATGTTCATTGCAGCACTGTTTGCAACAGCCAAGACATGAAAGCAACCTAGATGTCCATCAACAGAGGAATGGATAAAGAAGAAGTGGTACATATATTCAGCGGAATATTACTCAGCCATTAAAAAGAATGAAATAATGTCATTTCCAGCAACATGGATGGACCTAAAGATTTCATAATAGGTGAAGTAAGTCAGACAGAGAAGGAGAAATATCATATGACATTCCTTATATGTGGAACACAAAAAAAATTATACAAATGAACATACTTATAAAACAGAAAGAGACCAACAGAGAAACTGGGGGAAGGATGGAGGGAAGGGATAGTTAGGGAGTTTGGGATGGACATGTACACATGTACACACTGCTATATTTAAAATAGATAACCAACAAGGACCTACTGTAAAGCACATGAAACTCTACTCAATGTTATGTGACAGCCTGGATGGGAGGGGAGTTTGGGGGAGGATAGATACATGTACCTGTATGGCTGAGTTTCTTCCCTGTTCACCTGAAACTATCAAACAATTAACATTGTTTCTTAATGGTCTATACCTCAATACAAAATAAAAAGTTTAAAAGACAAAAAAAAATTTCCTGTTACATATAAAATTTTGAGGCAGATAAACAAAGGGAAGTATAAGGTATACACACACATAAGCATGCATGTGTGTGTGCACATGTGCATATATGTGTGCACATACATATGTATGTATATATAGATAAGAACATAAAAATGATTTTTTCCCTCTCCTTAGAGAGTTGAGTCAGCTGTGCAAACAAGTAAAGATGATGTCTGCCAAGATTTTTAGGTAGCCTTTGAAATTTCATATTGATCTAGCTCTGCCCGCATGAGAGCTATCCACATTCACTGAGGCTCTCTTGCTTTAATCTGTCTTTTACACATAGCTCCTACCACAGCTTCTATGAAATATATGGGTAAGTTTATTTTATATCTTTGATGAAGTAGGTTTACTTTCATCCTGTGTTTTTATTCATTAGACTACATGGCTTAAGTCTAAACTTTAATGACCTTGATATAATGCATTTTATCTTTAGCAATGCCCTTGAAATTTTCTTTTAAAAGTTGTATAAAAACCTCAATTTTAATCTCTCAAGCTTTCACTGGCATTACTGTGTACTTAATATGTTTTGTGTATTTAACATTCTCTTTTTAAACTGTGTACATATATATTTATTTTTATTCCTGCATGTGAAGCCCCTACTCACCATATAAATCAGGTAAAGCCTACCGCTGGCTTAATACTTCTGTAAATGAATAAGGCAGTGATTGAAAATATAGATGTTCATGTATATATAGATATATACACACATAATTATGTGTGCTATACACACATATGCACAAATATGTGTGTGTAAATATCCATGATTAGTTACCCCAAGGACTAAAGTGACAACACAAATTTTACCTTATTGTTTTATACTGGTAACTAATACTGTGAAATACTTTACAGTGTATGTGTACTGTGTACTTTACAGGTCTTTAGGATAAAATTTGTTTTATTTAATCTCAAAATAATTTTATTACTTGCCACATACAGAATATGCTCATTTTCATTTTTGTCTGTTGAATTTAGCTATAAATTTCTAACATCAGGTTATTTAAAACTGTTATTCAGTTTGTACAAATGTCTTAAAAAGAATATGTAAAGTTAGGTATTGACAAAGAACTCATTTATATATGTATATATATATTTTTTCTTTCAGAAAAGTATATAGGCTCTTCAGTCAGATGATTGGGGTTTTAATCCTTGTTTTGGCATATATTAGTTGTGTGACCTCAACTAGTTGTCTACAGAACATACAAGGTCAGTGAGATAACATATGTGAAACACTTTTTTCAAAAACTGACAGACAGTAAGCTCCCAATACATGTTAACTCTGTGACCGTATCATCATTAAAATGTATAGGTCTTTGAATGCCCATACAATCTAGACTTGCAAAGCATATAATAAAATTATTTTCATTTGTTAGACTACAAAAAAAGAATGAATCACTTAAACATTTTTATCTACTATATAAAATCTGCATACATCTTTACATCTTAAATTTAAATCTACCATATGATTTAATGTTCAGATTGAGACTGTAGGTAGGCTCTAGAGCTAGTTTCTTTGACAAGAAAGAAAGTCAAGAATATGATGACTGTATGAAACTCAGTTCACAAAACCTATTATTATTAATAGAGCTGTGGTCAGAAATTGGACTCTGTGATCCCCCATCTAGAACTCTTTATTATGCATCTGTTACCAGCTTCCTAAATATGTTGTAATATTTACAATTACACAATGTACTTTACTCTTCCTCTTTCACTTCACAAGGGATAAAGTCCATGATTCAGCTGATTGAGAAATACTGTCCTAAAGGACTTTCTGAAACCATACAAAAGCTAGAAGAAAGTTTATTAAAGTTTGTAAAAGAAAGTTTATTTATTAAATTTCATAAAAATTGAAATTGTAAGTAATCTTAAAAATAAAGTTTAAAATATTAAAAAAAAACTTTTTTAAAGGGTCAAATGTTAAAAGAGTAGCTATTTCATTATTAATAAGGACAAACAAACCCCCAAGTAAAAAAAAAGATGAGCAAGTATATTAGCAGAATTACTTTAAAATACAAATGCCAATATAATTAATAGGTTAAACTTCACTAAATTATTTACCAATAAAATAAGCACTTGTTAAAAATAAAGTTCAGTATGAACTAGTGTGTGTGATATATTGAGACAGGCATTTGCAAACACTGCTGGGTATATGTATAAAAAGAAATTTGCTGATACTCTTTCTACCAAAAGAAAGTATGCATTATTGATCCAGAAATTTCACTTTTGCTGTTTACTAGGCCCAAGTACATAAAAAAAACTACACATATGAATTTTTATCATTGTTTTTGTAAGATCAGTAAACAAGAAAAATCAAAAGTTCCATTAAATATGATATGGGTTATTTTTTTAATATAAATTAATTTATTTTAATTGGAGGCTAATTCATTTACAATATTGTAGTGGTTTTGCCATACATTGACATGAATCTGCCATGGGTGTACATGTGTTCCCCATCCTGAACCCCCCTCCCACCTCCCTCCCCATCCCATCCCTCTGGGTCATCCCAGTGCTCCAGCCCCAACAACCCTGTCTCATGCATTGAACCTGGACTGGCAATTCGTTTCACATGATAATATACATGATATGGGTTATTTAAAACACAATACACATTTATTATGGACTATTTTTCAATAATTGAAAAAAAAACAGTTAACACTATTCATAATATGAGAATATCCCCAAGGTACCTGATATTAAAAGAGGCAAGTAGCAGAAGTTATGATTCAGTGTGTGCACTAGTCCATATACATATGGATATAAGTTTGTGGGCAAGCTAAGCCGCTTCAGTCATATCTGACTCTTTGCCACCCCACAGACTGTAGCTTGTCAGGCTCCTCTGTCCACAGGATTCTCCAGGCAAGAATACTGGAGTGGGTTGCCATTTCCTCCTCCAGGGGATCGAACCCTCATCTGTTTCGTCTCCTGTACTTGCAGGCAGGTTCTTTATCACTAGCGCCACCTGGGAGGGTCTTTCTCTCAAAGTGCAAGGCCTTCTATTTGGTTAGATTTTGAAATAATGACTTTATTTTAAAGTAACTTATGTATACACTTTTTTTACATTAAAAGTTCATCCCGAATAGTAGAATTGTTTAAGTGTTATGTGATGGTCGTCTTTTTATCTGAAGAGATTGAAGATAAATGTAATGATTTTTAGTTTGCATTGAAGAATTTTTCTGTGGTCATGAAACTTCTGTAAAACTAACAGAAAGTGATAGTAAAGAACTTCCAGTTAGAACAATAGGCTATTTCCTTTTTTAAAGTTTGTTTGTCATCCTTGTCGACTGACAGTCTCCAGTTTTGTTTTGCAGTTATTAGCCTCAACACCCTCTATATTAATGTTGTATGGGAAAGTGTACTTTATTTAAACTTCATGAAATGAGTTTTTCAAGTTATATCATGCAGGAAAGTCAGACTAATAATTCTCTCATCTGCACTTTCCATCCATCCCCAGGTCCTAGTTTATCATCTGAAATAATGATTGTGTAGTAAAACTCAGTGTATTAAAGGCCACTCAGCAAGTTAGTTCCTTTTGTCTCTCTGGTATCTGATATACTTGGATTTAAAACGGTGTGCGTGTGTACACACACACACGCACACAAAAAGCGGCAGAGGATCTCAGATACGGGCAATGGATCTTCACCAGAATATAAAAAACAGACTCTAAGAATCCATATCAGTATTGAGATGAATGTGGGTTTCTTTTTTTAAAAAAATTTCTCTTGCAACGAAACACTTACTGAGATGTGGCGTTGTCTATCTCTCTCTTTTTTTTCCTTAAAGCATACTTAAACTTTCAAACTTTATGTAATCATAAACTGAAATCAGGATTTCAGTGTTGGGTTTTCTAGGGAATATCATTTGGTCCTACTAAGAATTAACTGTTCAAATGTTGGAGCACTTGACTGAAAAATCCTTTTTAACCTTTATTAAAGGTGAGTCAATTTTTTTTTTCATTTTTTAATAAAAGATTTCTATCTTCCAAATGGTAGGAGATGACACTATTATATAAAAACTCTTAAGAAGTTACAGAACAACAATAGGAAGCAAGAATTTTCTTGAGGTCATCAGGCTTTTTTTAAAAAATTAGGTTTGTGTTGTTTTCCAACTTATCAATCTTCTTAACTTGTATTTGTAAAAAAAATATTAAAACCTTGTCCACTAGTCTATGGCATTTTGCTTCTTGTTTAAAATCTTATGTTTATCTGTATATATTTGTGAATATTTAAAATAATGTACTATCCAATGTGATTATTGCAGAACTTTAATTGTCTACTTAAGCTATTTATACATGATTTTTCATTTAAATTATGAATGAAAATATGCATTAATAAAAATAAATATAGAATTATTTCTTATAAAGGATTTGCTACTCTTATAGCCACATGCTTTCTTCTATGCAATTATTAACTACTTATTATTTTACAGAGTTATTAGTTTAACTTTCTATCTGAATTACCCAATTTTTGGTGACTCTGACATTTGTCTACATGGTTAAATGCAATGTGTTTTTAGATATGTTATTTTTAAGTAAACAAAGCTATTATAATTGCTACTGGGAATGGTAAATTACATTAATTTCAAATAATGATTCTAAATTTAATAATTTTGTATAAATTATATAAAACTTGGTAACATAATAAAAACAAATCAGAATGAATGATTTTAGCTACTTAGGAAGCTTATGACAAATATCAGTGCATTATTTTCCTGAGTGATGATCCCAAGTTTAAATAAGAATATATCATTTTGAAGAAATTTAAAGTTATAATTTAATTAGTAATGGAATTCATACATAACTGTAATGGCATAAAATTTCTGTATCTCGGTTTCTGGAATTATCAAGTTATATATTGAAAGGTATTTTCAAAAATCTTTGCAAGTACTTTTCAGTCTCTTCTTCACTATGTGGTTTTAAAATAGTAAAAGATTGCTTTTAATATCGGTTCAAAAAATGATCAAAAAATTACAAAAATTTTATCATGTGGAAGGTCCAGTGGTCAACTGGATTTTGAGAAGAAAAATACATAGAATTTTTTTTCATTTACCAGAATCATTATAAGTCCAGAAGGATAAATCCAATACATAATCACCAGAGAGCAGATTAACCTGGGAGGATCTCAAAATTATAACTAAAGAGGTATTAGGACAGAGTATACTGAAAAATTGGTAATTTACCTTGGAAGTTATAGTCACTACCTATGTAATTCATGAAAATATTTGGCAAAGTTTATTCAAATAGATTTGAATCGTGGATTCTTTGCTCCTGAAGGAACTGGTTCTCTATTTTCTGATTTAATCACAAGGTGTGAAGCTGCAATTTTATTTGCATGATAGTCTTAGTTTCTGTATATATAAAGGACAAATCATCTCATCAGATTTTATGGTAGTCTCAAGTGTTTTGCAAATAATCATTCCTACTTGTGTAAACTATGTTTATTAGATTAAAAAAATAATACTTGGAAAAAAATAATAATACTTGGTCAATATGCAATAATATTTTACTGTTATGATTGCTTAAAATAATATGTCATAATAACATCTGAAATAAAAATAACGTGGTGTGATAGGAATTTTTATCTCATTTAATCTGATTTGACATTTGAAATTTGAAAAGACCCTGATGCTGGGAAAGATTGAAGGTGGGAGGAAAAGGGGATGACAGAGGATGAGATGGTTGGATGGCATCACCGGCTCAATGGACATGAGTTTGAGTAAGCTCTGAGAGGGTGATGGACAGGGAAGCCTGGCGTGCTGCAGTCCATGGGGTTGCAAGGAGTTGGACATGACTGAGCTGAACTGACATTTGAAAGCTTACATGATATATATCATATCCAGTTAGAGAAAATTGAGCCACAGAGAAACTATATGATATGAAGACCCTAAATTACTTGACTTCAAAGCCCAGAATCAGTATAATTCCTGCAGACTGTATAGTATCTTACAACTTATAGTAAAACTTGAGGTAGAAAAGAAAAGATAATAGTATTTCCATCTTGGATACAGCAAAACTGGCTTCAGATAGTTCTATTTAAACCAATATGATATGACTCTAAGGGAATCATTTCAAGCTTATGGCAGTCCCTGTAATCAAGTATTCCAAAAGTACTCTAAAAGATAAGATTGTTTCTAGAAGAATCTTTAGTATACTACATGAAGTCCAATGCATTTATTGTTTTAATTTTTTACGACTGTCACCAAAACAGTTGTAAGTTCTAATATGTGAGAGGTATCATTTAGTGAAGTGTATTATTTTATGTCTATGGTTTTTTTTTCTATTACATATTTTAGCTCCATATATTCTGATAGGATGGAAATACACAAGTAAATTGGCAGGTTTGTGGTAATTTCAATGAGAAAAGGTGTTGGAGATCCCCTAACCTAATTATTTAAACATTTTCCACAGAACCCTTGGGTTTTTGGGGCATGACTCAGAGTCCATACTTTGACCAGAAAAGCTTTTCTTTTAACTATCTTTATATACTGGGATTGTGTGTAAAATAAGTATTAGTCTAATGACCTTGTGTTTCCACATGATGAAACACAACAAGATTTAAATGACTGATTTAACTAGCTGGATGTGAATCCACATCTTACTCATGGCTAGGGAATCATAGCTTTGTAAACACACCTAGAAATCATGTAAGAGTGTGAAAAGGAAATTTCATCATTCATATTCCACCTGCTGTGGCAGTAATCATAACCAAAACTCTAAAACTGGGTCATATAGGTCCTGGCATTCATTGATGGCACAAGTATGTACTTTTGTAACCCCAAATTGTTTTACAGTATTGTAGTTCACAACCCAGGAAATTTTACCTCTGGCCAAGACTTTCGTTGGGCTTCCCTGGTAGCTCGGATGGTAAAGAATCTGCCTGCAATGCAGGAGACCCGGGTTTGATCCCTGGGTTGGAAAGATTCCCTGGAGAAGGGGATCTCCCAGTATCCTTGCCTGGAGAAGCCCATGAACAGACCATGGAGTCACAATGAGTTGGACGCAACTGAGCGACTAACACTCACTTCAAGCTTTTCCTTGATGGCATTTCCCAGGGAACATAGCACTATCCACATATCTGAGTTATTACAGATTTTCAGGCAACTTTCTCTAATATTCTGACCTATTCATTGGAGAAGCTTCTTACAGCTTAGTCTCAGTTCCTGCCACCAGATTTCCAACATAGTGGAAAGGCATAATGCTCGTAAGTTCATTCCAGAAACACTCCATTGATTTGACAGAAAAGGAAAACCAGAAAAACTCTTAGTTCTTTCGAAGATAGCCCACATGTAGATATACTCGTGAATTAAACAAAAGGAATAAAATGTATAATCTCTGAAATGGTAGAGCTAATCTCCCTACAGACTTAGGAAAGGTATTAGATAGTGATAACTTAAAATCTGCCTTTTTATTTTTTCTTCTTGACCTAGCGGTGGTGGTTCAGTCGCTAAGTCATGTCCGACTTTTGAGACCCCATGGGCTGTAGCCCGCCAGGCTCCACTATTCATGGATTTTCCAAGGGAGAATACTGGAGTGGGTTGCCATTTCCTTTTTGACCTAGGTCCCAATAATTAGTTTTCTTTCCTAAACCTGTGATTATTCGTTTCCTAAATTTAAGCACTTTAAGCAAGCAATAAATTGCTACAGATATCTATACCTTACTGTTTATTATGACAAAGAAATAACAATAATGAGCAAAACTTTAAAGTTAGCAGGTAAAATAAATTTCAATATGTAAGAAGCTACATTATTAAGACAACCAAGCATGCAAGGCAGAAATATTATATGCTCTACATAGCTGCATTTGAGAGAAGAGTGGATACAAACAACACTGCTTTTTGAATATAAACATTAGTGGAAAAGCAGCTGAGTAGAATGTGTTCAGTAACTTGAACTTTTCTCTTATGTACTCAGTGTATGTCTTGCATAATGTGTTTGTCCCTTTTGCTGCAGGTGAGTAAAGCTACAGGTAACCCTTGAACATAATAGGTTTAAACTTTGTGGGTGTACTTTTACACAGAATTTTTTCAGCAAATACCACAGTATTACCTGACCCACAATATGTAGCTGGCTGGATCCATGGATGCAGAACCACAGATAAGAAGGGCTACACTGTTTGATACAAGGATTTTCCACTGTGTACAGGGTCCATGTCTATAACCCTTCTGTGTTGTTCAAGGGTCAACTCTATTTGGAATTTTGTAGTATGAAGTATAAGGTTAAAGTATGATTAGAATGGCAACATTCACTCATGGTGACAAGATACTGAAGCATAATAAATGAACACAAGTACGCAGTCCCTCTTTTTTCCACAGGTGTGGGCAGATGCCTTCTAAAACCTTCATCCTGTGCCTGAAATCACAGATAGCACCGAACCATAAGTAGAACTCCCCCTTATCCTATGGTTTCAGTTACACTCAGGTGACCTTGTTTGACCATGGCTAAGTGAAACCATAGACAACGAAGCTGCTGATAGAGCAGGACAAAACTCATGTGAAATATCTTGTCTATTCTTAAAAAAAAAAAATGTAAATTTATATCAAGGTAACAAAAGTGAGTCAGGGAGTTCAAAATTCGGAAAAGTAGATAAATTCAATCTCACCTTTCAGTACATGTATGCAGGAATGTTACAGCAAAACTTCTTTCTTTGTTTATATGATCCAGACCAGTGTTAGACTAGTAACTGTCTAACCATGCAATTCAACAGAATAAATTATTGACTCTTTTCTGGCACTTGACTCATCAGCAGGGGGCTGTGTGAACTATTTCACTTCAATTTTAGGTCAAAGCAGACAGAACCTCGGCAGTACCCAGTCTGCCCATGACTTGATATCTCTGGGCTCAGGGTCCTTGAAAGTCATAATAATGAGTTTTCACGTTTTGAGAGGAAGACACTGAATAGCCTGTTGCTCCCTGGATCACCCAGTGGACGCTCTTGGGATCCTTCCCTGTAGTCCATGGGGCTGCTTGAAGACAGGGAAATGATTCAGGGATAGGTCTAGTATATTCTCAACTATGACAGCATATAGTCCAAAAACAGGCAAATATTTACATATATACCATTTTAGAAACAGTAGTTCGGTAATGTTTAGAACAATTCATATTCCATCTGTCAGAATCACAAAGGACATTAATATTGACTAATTTTATGGTTCCATGAAAACTGTAAGGGGATGTACAATTATATGTAGCAAAGGGGATTCTACCTGAGAATCATCTAGTCATTATTATCAGGTTTACATAACTTGTTTCATTGCATTATGACCACCCTGGCCAAAGCCATAAAAGGCAACCCTCCATCCCCAAGAAATTAATAAAAACTCCACTCTACTTGCCTAGGAACACATAAAATTCCACAGGAAAAATGAATCATTTGTTTAACCTTGTGTGTTGTTTACATTGTAAAAATCATGTGACACTGATGATGATATACATTTCATCAGGACCTCAATGCGAATCCGTTTGTTCATCCTAATATACAGTGGAAGAATCTTAGGTATTAGGGCACAGGCAAGGGAAATCATAAAGGATAAAAAATAAATACATTGCCATGAAAAATTGCTTATAATTCTGTCTTTCTACATTTTGGGGAAAATCTAATTTTTATTATTTCCTTACCTATCCAATTAATACTTTAAAAGAACTAAATGGTACTTCAAGTGGACAGAAACAGTAATAAAATCATCATAGTGGTATTTCTACTACAACAAAGCTAGGGAGGGAAAACCTGAGATCATAACAAATTATAATTTTTATTATTTTCACAAGATTGAAAAAAGGTTTTTTTTGTCTTTTTTTCTGTACCATACATTCTCTTGCCATTTTTATTTTCCTTTGTCAGGGCATTTTGAAGTAGGGAAATTTTGTTTACAAGCTACAAAACACATTTGCATTTATCAATGTTAGGTTAACCCTATTTTGAAAAATGCTGTTGCAACCAAAATATCTCAGATGAACATGTTTTCAAATATTAGAATAACAGATTCTTTGTTACAATAGGATCTACTCATTCCACTTAGAATTTCCCTGCAAGAAAAATGGGCTGCAATCGAAACTGTGGGCTCATCACTGGTGCTATCATTGGTGCGGTTGTGGCTCTGTTTGGAGGGATTCTAATGCCAGTTGGAGACATGCTTATTGAGAAGACAGTTAAAAAGGTACAAGTACTATACAGAATATTTCTTGTCATTTTGAGTCATTCCATTTTTATCCCCATTTTGCTTAGGGTGCCTCTTTTGTGTTTCACTTTAACTGGCAACTTTTGGTCTTCAACATAATAACCCACTGAAACTCTGTGTTATAGAGAAATGGTCACAGTATGATTCATATTCTATACTAATACACTGTCATCTTAAATCTAAATATCCAGATTTTGATTAAAAAGCTATTATAGGTACACAGGTAAGTAGAAGTAGCTGCTTTTAATTATGTTCAAAGATTATGCTGATATGCTTTTTTGTACACATATATACCACTTTTATTGAAAGAAATGTTCTTTAAATTCTACAGTACTTTAAAATTTTCAAAAGTTTCACATACATGATTTCATATAATTACATAATAAACATTTTCTCCTATTTTTATATTGCCCCAACTTCTTTCCTCACTGGTAACCACTTTGTTCTCTATATTCATGAATCTGTTTCTTTTTTGTTTTACTCATTAGTTTGTTGTATTTTTTCAGATTCCACTATAAGTAATATCACGAGCTTCTCTGGTGGCTCAGACAGTAAAGAATTTGCCTGCAATGCAGGAGACCCGGGTTTGATCCCTGGGTTGGGAAGACATCCTGGAGAAGGGAATGGCAACCCACTCCAGTATTCTTACCTGGAGAATTCTATGGACAGAGGAGCTTGGTGGGCTACCATCCATGGAGTTGCAAAGAGTCAGACATGACTCATGGCTAACGCTTTTACTTTTCCTAATATCGTATAGTATTTGTTTTTCTCTGATTAATTTTACTTAGCATAACGCCATCCACATCCATCCATGTTGCATCAACTGGCAAAATTTCATTCTTTCTCTATGTCTGAGTAATATTCCACTGCATATATATACCAAATCTTCTTTATCCATTCATCTATTGGTGGACATGCAGGTTACTTCCATACACTGGCAACTGTAAATAATGCAACTATGACCATTAGGGAGCATGTATCTTTTCAAATTAGTGTTTTTGTTTTTCTTGAATACATATCCAGGGATGGGGGCTTCCCTCATAGCTTAGTTGGTAAAGAATCCACCTGCAATGCAAGAGACCCCGGTTCGATTCCTGGGTCAGGGAGATCAGCTGGAGAAGGGATAGGCTACCCACTCCAGTATTCTTGGGATTCCCTTGTGGCTCAGCTGGTAAAGAATCTGTCCGCACTGTGGGAGACCTGGGTTCAATCCCTGGGTTGGGAAGATCCCCTGGAGAAGGGAAAGGCTACCCACTCCAGTATTCTGGCCTGGAGAATTCCACAGACTATGCAGTTCATGGAGTCACAAAGAGTCGGACATGACTGAGTGACTTTCACTTCACTTCACTATCCAGGAATGGAAATGCTGGGTCATATAGAGTTCTTTATTTAGATTTTGTGGATACCTCCACCCTTGCTGAATCAATTTACATTCTCACCAACAATGAGGGCTCCCTTTTCTCTACATCCTCACCAATATTTATTATTTGTGTTCATCAGAGATACTGGCCTTCAATTTTCTTTTTTTTTTTTTTTTTAATATATTTGTCTGGTTCTGGTATCAGGGTGATGCTGGCCTCATAGAATGAGTTTGGAAGTACTCCTTCCTCTGCAATTTTTGAAATAGTATGAGAAGGATAGATTTCAATTATTTTCTCAACGTTTAGCAGAATTCACCTGTAAAGCCATCTGGTCCTCAAATTTTGTTGCGAGTTTTTTAATTACTGATTTAATTTCATTATTGGTAATTAGTCTGTTCATATTTCCTCTTTCTTCCTGGCTCAGTCTTGGGAGAATGTATCTAAGAATTTTTCCATTTTTTAGTCTAGACTATCCATTTTATTGGTATACAGTTGTTCATAGTAGTCTCTTATGATTTTGGGTATTTCTGTGGTGTTGGTTGTAACTTCTTTTTCATTTCTGATTTTATTAATTTGGGCCATTTTTCTGTTTCTGATGAGTCTAGCTAAAGGCTTATCATTTTTAATTATCGTTTTCAAGAGCTAGCTTTTAGTTTCATTGGGTTTTTTTTTAGTATCTATTTCATTTATTTCTGCTTTTATCTTATGATTTCTTTCCTTCTACTATCTTTGGGTTTTGTTTATTCCTCTCTTTCTAATTCCTTTATGTCAGGTTAGGTTGTTTAACTGAGATTTTTTTGTTTGTTTCCTGATGTAAACCTGTACAGCTATAAATTTCTGTTAGAACTGCTTTGCTGCATCCCTTAAGTTTTGAATTGTCATGTTTTCATTTTCATTTGTCTTGAAGTGACTTTATATTTCCTCAGAGATCCATTAGTTGTTAAGGAGCATATTATTTAGCCTCCACATGGCTTGTATTTGTGGCTCTTTTTCATGCCCTTTAAGACTCCCTTTTAGAAAGATTACTGCTCAGTTTGCACTAACAAAAGGAACTCTGGTCTAGCGTAGTAGAATACACAGAACTGATGGGTGATGGGACGCACTGGGATAAACGGATTAAATAGGGAGAGAAAGGAGTAAAAATTGCAACCTGTAAGATATCCAGTTGAGTTACTGAAGGAAATGTATTCCCTGGAAGAATATAAGACAGAGGTTTTACAAGTAATTTGATATGAACATCAGTATGTATTTCCAAGGTCAGTGCTCAGACAGATTTTATCATTACTATAGAGATTACATATAAAACTGAACAGTCGGTTTGCTTTCTAGAGAGTTTGAATGTAGAAACAAAAGGTCAGGGAAACTGGCCAACAGTAGGAGTTGCATTTCTGAATTATATGTAAACCCAGCAGTAAAGAATCCACCTGTAATTCTGGAGACATAGGTTTGATCCCTGGGTCAGGAAGATCTCTGAAGAAGGAAATGGCTACCTTCTCCAGTATTCTTGTCTGGGAAATCCCATGGACAGAGGAGTCTAGCGGACTAGAGCCCATGTGGTCACAAGAGTTGGATATGACTTAGCAACTAAACCATCACCACCACACTGAGCCAAGTGCCTTATCTCTACCTCAAGAGCACTTAGTTTAATGCTGTTTATTTTACAAATATATACAAGTTTTAGTACTGGTCAGTTTTTGTTTACCACTGAAATCATTACCATTACTAGCATCATTTAATGGACTAATATCAAATTGGGAAAGTTATTATCTGCATACAAACACCATTAAAAAAAAAGGAAGTAGAATTAAAGTGCCTAATTTTAACAGATCAGAAAATCATCTCATGATGTTATCTAACTTTCAAAGTATAGATCTGGGACTCTATGATATCTTTCAATTCTAAAAGATGACACCCTGACTCTAGCATTTGAAATGGCCTAAAACAATTGATTAATTTATATATATATATATTTCTTGACTCTTTATTTCTAAGCGACTTTTTAAAGACTGCATGGTAGAAACTTTTTTCTAACAATATTTTAGACTATGATTCCTAGCAAATTTATGTGGAGACAGCAGGCTTATGCAATCTTTCTAGATAAACTAAAAGTCAATGCTATGAGTTGCCATGAATGTGGAAAGCAGAAATGGCCAAAGAACTTTAGAAAAAGGACAAAGTTTTGCCAGCTTTTATGAAGGATAATTCATTACCTTGACATTGTTCATATCATTTGATAAATGTTTAGTGACTATTGTCTAACAAAAGTAATTTTACATACTTTTTAAATTTCCCTATGATATTAACTACAGAGCACCAAGAAAGGAATTAAAAGATTTCTTTCTCTCAGCATACACACACACACACACATGTTCATAATGCATACACATATAAGAAAATTTTCTGAACATGGAAACTGCTTGCAACTGGTCACAGATGGAATATTTTTGTACTGAGGAGAGGAGATGAAAAGTATTTTCAGTATATTTCTGCTTTTTAAGAAGCTTTAAGTTCACTGGATGGAGAATAAACATAAAAATGATAAAACAGCAAGAAAAGAACTATTATAATTTTAAAGGAGTTATTGCCACATATCTGGCTTAGACAGTAATGCTAAGAACAAAGTAGTTAAAGCAATCTAAGAAAGTAAATAAGATTAGAGTTTTCTCCTCTAAAGGGTGGATAGAATTCGCATAATAATAAAGGTCAAAGTTTACTGGTGGAAACAACACGACACTGGAGTGAAAGGTCTGATTCTCTATTCAGTTCAGTCGCTCAGTCGTGTCAGACTCTCTGGGACCTCATCGACTACAGAACTTCAGGCCTCCCTGTTCATCACCAACGCCCGGAGTTTGCTCAGACTCATGTCCATTGAGTCGGTGATGCCATCCAACCTTCTCATCCTCTGTTGTCCCCTTCTCCTCATGCCTTCAATATTTCCCAGTATCAGGGTCTTTTCCAAGGAGTCAGGTCTTTGCATCAATGGCCCAAGTACTAGAGCTTCAGCATCAGTCCTTCCAATGAATATTAAGGACTGATTTCCCTTAGGATTGACTGATTTGATGTCCTTGAGGTCCAAGGGACTCTCAAGAGTCTTCTCCAACACCACAGTTCAAAAGCATCAATTCTTTGGCATTCAACCTTCTTTATGGTCCAACTCTCACATCCATACATGACTACTGGAAAAACCATAGTTTTGAACAGATGGACCTTTGTTGCCAAAGTAATGTCTCTGCTCTTTAATATGCTGTCTATGTTTGTCATAGCTTTTCTTCCAAGGAGCAAGCATCTTTTAATCTCATGTCTGCAGTCAACATCTGAAGTGATTTTGGAGCTCAAGAAAATAAAGTCTCTCACTGTTTCCACTGTTTCCCCATCTATTTGCCATGAAGTGATGGGACTGGATGCCCCGATCTTAGCTTCTTGAATGTTGAGTTTTAAGCCACCTTTTTCACTCTCCTCTTTCACTTTCCTCAAGAAGCTCTTTAATTCCTCTTTACTTTCTGCGATAAGGGTCAGTGTCATCTGCATATCTGATATTATTGATATTTCTCCTGGCAATCTTAATTTCAGCTTGTGCTTCATCCAGCCTGACACTTCATATGATGTACTCTGCATAGAAGTTATATAAGCAGGGTGACAATATACAGTCTTTACTTACTCCTTTCTCAATTTGGAACCAGTGTGTTGTTCCATGTCCAGTTCTAACTGTTGCTTCTTGACATGCATACAGATTTCTCAGGAGGCACAGAAGGTGGTCTGGTATTCTCATCTCTTTAAGGATTTTCCATAGTTTGTTGTGACCCACACACTCAAAGGCTTTGGTATAGTCAATAAAGTAGATATTTTTCTGGAACTCTCTTGCTTTTTCTATGATCAAACGGATGTTGGCAATTTGATCTCTGATGCCTCTGCCTTTCCTAAATCCAGCTTGAACATCTGGAAGTTTTCGGTTCATGTACTGTTGAAGCCTAGCTTGGAGAATTTAGAGCATTATTTTCCTAGCATGTGAGATGAGTCCAAGTGTGCAGTAGTTTGAACATTTTTTGGCATTGCCTTTCTTTGGAATTGCAATGAAAATGGACCTTTTTCTGTCCTGTGGCCACTGTTGAGCTTTCCAAATTTGCTGGCAAATTGAGTGCAGCACTTTAATAGCATCATCTTTTAGGATTTGAAATAGCTCAACTGAAATTCCATCACCTCTACTAGCTTTTTTCATAGTAATGCTTCCTAAGGCCCACTTGACTTAGCACTCCAGGATGTCTGGCTCTAGATAACCATAGTGGTTATCTGGGTCATTAAGATCTTTATTGTGTAGTTCTTCTGTGTATTCTTGCCACCTCTTGTTAATATCTTCTGCTTCTGTTAGATCCATACCAGTTCTGTTCCTTATTGTGCTCATCTTTGCATGAAATGTTCCCTTGGTATCTCTCATTTTCTTGAAGAGGTCTCTAGCCTTTTCCATTCTATTGTTTTCCTCCATTCTTTGCATTCTCCATTATCTACTACTAAGTTGTCATACAGCATTGAATCAGACATCTGTTTTCTATAGAACCCACTTTTACCTCTAAAAAACTGGATGGGATTAGGTGACCCTAGCTCTAACAGCTGATAATTCAATGCATTCATTTCAGTTTTGTATTTGCACTTTCCCAGTTGAAAAAAAAAATCTACAAATGAACTATCAAGGCAAAATGATTCATAGCTTTTAGATGAAAAACATGATATGCTTATACTGTTTTTGATATTAAATGTATATGCATTAGAATGAAGAAATTTTCTGTCCTGCCAGGTATATTCTATCACAATTTCTTTTCAATTCTGTAACTACTTAGAGAGTTCCTTTGATTAAGAACATTTAATAAGATATGTGCCTTGGGGGTACATGATAAATAATTGTTATTAGTCTTTAAGATTCTTACAATGTGAAAATAGTAATATATGTGTCCATGTGCTTCCTTGAAATGGGAAGTAACATCTAATTCTTCTTTAGGACTGATTTCAGCTTCAACATCCTCACAACACCTTTACACTTAAACAAGCCATAATACTTTTTCTATACATAATTTTGTCTTTATTTGGGCTTACTACAGAAATAAGACGTCAAGATACAATTGAGCATTTTTCAAGGAAAATTGGTGGTAAAACATAAGAGGGTCTCACTCGCTGTAGCAGCTCCAGTGTACACAATGTAAAACAATTGTGACAGCATGAAAAATGAAAATACTTCCAGTATCACTAGATTTTTCTCTCAGTTCTGTTTTGCCTCCTCAGTTCAACTTGCTGAGGGCAGAAAAGTTAATGTTCAACCTGGTAAGAACTTCTGGGAAAAGGTTTAATAAAATTTGCTTAATAAATTGTTACAAACTGTTGCAGTATTGAAATAAGGTCACTCTAAACCTTGCCAGTAGTTGGCCTTACAATCACCAGACATGTGTACAATACCACACACTGATTCTCTTTGTAAAAGATCGACTAAAAGAGACTGCCAACCATAATGTGCTGAAAACATTTCTGTTTCATGTGGCAGGTTGCAGAGGTTCTCATACGCAAGTACTTGAGCTTAGTCCTTTCATTGACTAATGAAAGTTTGCAACTCCCACAAGTGCCCTTATTGACTACAAGGAAGTAACCCAAACTTTTCTTTTTCACAGGAATCTGTCCTTGAAGAAGGTACAATTGCTTTTAAAAACTGGGTTAAAGCAGGGGCAAACGTTTATAGACAATTTTGGATATTTGATGTGCAGAATCCAGAGGAAGTGGCAGTTAATAGCAGCAAAATTAAAGTTAAGCAGAGAGGTCCTTACACGTACAGGTGAGTCCCCAAAATATGTGGCTTTCTTTCCTTGAATACATGTATTTCTGAAAACGCTTCCACTTGACAAATGTCACTGTATTGAAATGGATTTATTACTTTCTTTCCATTAACATACACTGAAATATTTGTTTCTGCCTATGTATTAATAAAACCTTAATCTAAGGATTTAATGAGTATAAGAAATACAGATTTTATTATGAATTTACCAGCATCAATTAACTGCTCTATATTTAAGAAGTTACCAGTGTTTTTCCCTTGTGGCATTTGTTCTCAACTCTAGCAGCGTCTGCAGGTCAATTCTAAACTCCCAACCTATCCACACTGCTATATTTAAAATAGATAACAAACAAGGACCTACCGTATAGCACAGGTAACTCAGCTGAATGTCATATAATAACCTACATGGGGAAGGAATTTGAAAAAAGAATAGATATGTATAGACGTGTATATTATATGTGTGTGTGTGTACATATATAACTGAATCACTGCTATAAAACTGAAACTAGCACAACATTGTTAATCAATTATACTCCTATATAAATATTAAAAAATAAAGTAAAATAGAAATTTTAAAAAACAGCTCTAAAATATGCAAGTTAAATTTAAAAAACTATCAAAGTTTTAAAAACCAGAGTATTTTAAAATTCTAAAACTGAAAACGTAGATTATATGAGTGGTTCTCAAAGTGTGGTTCCTGGACCAGCAACATCAACATCACCTGGGAACTAGGTAGAAATGCAAATTCTCAGGCCTCACCTTAGACAAAATGTATCAGATATACTTGGTTTTGAGCCTAGTAATGAGTTTGACAAATATTATGGGGCTTTCAATACATACTCAAATTTGAGAATCACAGCATTAAACTGATTTTATATCACTACAATACTTGCTAAGGATTTCTATTCAAACTATTTTCCAGGTCTTAAGGTACTTTTATTCAGTTAGTAGTTTCATTTTGTCCAGTACTGAGACTGAATAAGCTGTACCTTTATTTTGCATACCTTAACAGTTTAACACACTTTTGAAAAGAATCTTAGGTATCAGCACTAATGGGAAATAACTTGTCAGAAAGTTTCATCCTGTAAATTTAAAAAACTCATTCCAGGGGCTGTGAAGTGATTTACCATGTTCACACAGACCTAAGAACTGGTAACTCTAAGATTTTTGTGTACATTTTCTCCTATCTAAATTACAAGACTGTGTGACTTTTCTGACTGTGAAAGTAAGAAAAGAGATTAATTTAGCCAAGGATTAGGATTTTAGTTCTCTGACTAGGGATCAAACCCGTGCTCCCCTAAAGTAGAATTGCTAAGTCCTAACCAAAGGACTTTCAGGGAATTCCCTGTATTCTAATTTTTAAAACAAAAATTGAGTGATGATGTTCTGTTTCTAAAAGTACATTCTAAACACAGGCCTCAGTTTAAAGGATTTTTCTCTTAGTGAGTGCCATCTACTGGTACAGTGTTGTAAGTACAACTAAGTAAACTAGAATTTGGTTACAGTTGTTTTACTATCCTCTCAATTATTATGATGGGCTGCTGTCTATGGGGTCGGGCACGACTGAAGCAACTTAGCAGCAGCAGCAATTATTATAAACACATAAATATTTCTGAAAATTAGAGTACTTTAATTTTAAATGTTAATAATAGATAATCTAAGTTTAAAATACAACTATCTAAGAGAAAACAGTAATTTACTGATAATAGATTGTCCTGGATGCTGTTTCAGATTTTTATATTCTTTTCATGTCTACAGTACTCAGAGAAAAGTAAATGATAAAGCCTTGAAGAAATTATATTAATAATAAAATATATTTCTATATTTTCTGAATTCTTTTTTGAGATAATGTGAAACATTAACTATTTGTTCAAAAAGTTTTTGTTGAAAACTTACCAAGTACGAGGCACTGTGGTTGGGGATAAAAAACACTCATAATACCTACCCTACATGAATTTTACATTTTTACTATACTGATTGAAATGTGTGATTTTTTTTTTATTTGTTATATTTAAAACATTTCAGTCCCATGATTTTTTTTTCAGTCTTTATCTTAGATAATAATAGATACCTATTTTAACCTCAAATAATAGACAATCAAATATAGGATAGTGCAATGTATACTTTATTTCATCTCAGTAAATATCTTGTAATTGCAAAAGATTTTGTTTCCATAATAACCATCCTTCACCACATTCCTAAAAAAGTGGTTGGTACTTTGCCTAGAGATGTTAGAGCCAGGAGCTCAGAACTAGTAAGTTTACAATATATGAGGAAGGGATGGAGGGAAATTGATCTGTAAAGTGGAAATTATATTTCATTAGGTATCTTTAATTTTCATTAAAATGCTGGAAATTATGAAAAAGCCGGTGCAGGAAAGTCTGTTCACTATGAACAGACTATCTAATAAGGAAATGTGCTCTTACTGTCCCTTCCTTCAACTTCTCTACTGTCTCCTCCTGACCCTCAGGATAAAAATCTTAACATTTGAGTATGGGCTACAACCCTTTTATGTTTGAGATCTTGTTCACTTTAGTAATTTTATTTCCACCACTCTCTTTACTCTGACTCTGTAAACCAAATATATTGAAACATCTGCATATGCAAAATTACATCATGTTCTTACTTCTTATACATGCTATTTTCAACACTATTTTGCTTAACTACACTTCTGTTTGTCCCTCAACCTATTTATGTGGAATTGTATCCTGTCCATTATCCCCACCATAACTACCCCTAGCCTGGGTTTGTACCTGTTCTGTGTTTTCCCACAGAATCTATGCAAACTCCTATATTAACACACATTCTTTCTTCCATGCTATGCACAACTAAGACACCTTTCCCCAACCTTCTCTAATTTGCAAGACTCAGCATTTCGCATATATATCTTTTTAACTTACTTGTTTAGCCTAATTTCTGACCATCTACACACTCAAAAAAATTATTTACTGCATGAATGAATGGCATTTGTGACAATGTTTTTTCTGAATTTTTTTTTACTTCTGTTTTTCAGAGTCCGTTATCTAGCCAGGGATATTATAACCCAAGACTCTAAAACCCACACAGTCTCTTTCCTACGCCCCAAAGGTGCCATCTTTGAACCCTCGCTATCGGTTGGAACAGAGAATGACACATTCACGGTTCTCAACCTGGCTGTAGCAGTGAGTAGACAACAAAATTATTGATTGTGTAATACTTTAGAATCCTCTGTAATTAATTTCATGATTAGAACTATCATCAGATATCATCTGTAATTTTGATGAAAATGTATTCTCATAACATTATTCTGAATTACAATCATTTGGAACTATGACAAGATCATAGAATGATCAACTGAATTGAGAAGACCATTTAAAGTGTATCATTTAAAAAAGTAGGCTTTAACTGAAAGTCTTCTTCCTGTGGCTCACACCGAGACAGAAATGTAATAGAAGAAACATTACACTTTTAATCTTGCAAAGTAATTTTAGAGATACAATTAAAAGTTTTATTAAGCTTAAATGTACTATTTATCTATTTCTTGTAAAAAATCAATACTGCAACTGGTGTCTTACACAGTGCTTTTTTTTTTTTATAGGCTACACCCCATCTCTATCCAAGCACGTTTGTTCAGATAATACTCAATGTATTTATGAAAAACTCAAACTCTTTTATGTTTCAAAAGAGAACTCTGAAAGAACTATTGTGGGGCTATAAGGATCCATTCTTGAGTTCGATTCCATACTCTATTCCTACCACAGTTGGTGTGTTTTATCCTGTGAGTAACAAATATGAACATCGATATTGCTAGACTCTAACTGTATAAATATAATGGCATTGGCAATTTATAATTTTATCATTTAGTATATTAACCCTATTTACAACCTGGGAATACATAACTGTAAGTTTTTAAAATCTCTCTTCACATGGATTTAGCTTTCCTAGTTGGGAAAATTAACTTATCTGCGTGAAACAAATTAATTTCTAACAATTAAAATTAAGAAGCCTACATCTAATGAAGTTTCGACTCTGATAAGTATACAGCTGTCTAAAATAAGATTGTAAGCCGCTAAGGCTTTGAGCAATCTTTCAGTTTCTACGCCCATCTTAAAATAATCAAGTGTAATGCCACATTTTTATTTCTGTTGAGTATATTCATCATGTCATTCTTTCTCCTCTAGACTTCTTACAAATTTGTTTACATGAATATTTAAAACTTAGCCAAAATTGAGCACAATGAGCCTGAAACATCAGCAATATCATATTTTCATAGAATTACTAATAGCTGATTAGTAATCTGCTAAAGTGATGAAATGACAGTATGGAAATTAAGAAAAAATGTGAATTTGGTGATTAACTTAGTTGTTCCTTAATGTTTTGAGTTATAAATAGGCTAATCTGACTACTAAATTGAAATTTTGACTATGATGGTGCTTGTCACTATACAAAATAGTTATAGTCTCCAGTTCATTGTTGCTATTTTACTACAGTTTTTAGAAATGCAAGGTTATATATCAATTAAGAAAGCATTAAGAGATAATAAATTCAGTTACTAGTATTTAACTCAAATACTCTTAATTCTTTCCTTGGCTAATCCTGTTTTTAATCCTGTGTATCCAATTGTTAAGTCAAGTGGGCCTTAGGAAGCACTGCTGTTAATAAAGCTAGTGGATGTGATGGATGCCAGCTATTCAAAACCCGAAAGGATGATGCCATCAAGGTGTTGCTTTCAATATGTTGGCAAATCTGGAAGACCCAGCAGTGGCCAAAGGGCTGGAAAGGGTCAATTCTCATCCCAGTTCCCAAGAAGGAGCTAACTAAAGAATGTGCTAACTATCAGACTATTGCACTCATCTCCCATGCTAGTAAGGTCATGCCTAAAATCTTACATGCTAGGCTTCAGCATTATGTGAACCAAGAACTTCCAGATGTCCATGCTAGGTTTAGAAAAGGAAGAGGAACCGGAGATCAAATTGCTAACATTCACTGGAACCTAGAGAAAGGTAGGAAATTCCAGGAAAACATCTTCTGCTTCACTGACTGTGTTATAGCCTTTGACTGTGTGGATCACAATAAACTGTGGAAAATTCCTAAACAGATGGCAATACCAGATCATCTTACCTGTCCTGAGAAACCTGGATGGGGGTCAAGAAGCAACAGTTAGAACCCTGTATAGAACAACTGATTAGTTCAAGATTGAAAAAGGAGTATGATGGGGCTGTCTGCTGTTACCCTGTCTGTATAACCTATACACTGAGCACATCATGAGAAATGCCAGGCTGGATTCCACAAGCTGGAATCAAGGTAGGAAGGAGAAACAGCAACAACCTCAGATATGTGGATGATACCACTCTAAATGGCAGAAAGGGAAGAGGAACTAAGACCCTTTTGTGAGGGTGAAAGAGTTAAAGAGGCGGCTTAAAACTAAATATTAAAAAAAACTAAGATCATGACATGCAGCCCCATTCCTCCATGGCAATAGAAGGGGGAAAAGTGCAAGTAGGAGTGACAGATTTCCTCTTCTTGGGCTCTAAAATCAATGCAGATGGTGACTGCAGCCATGAAATCAGAAGGTGATTGCTTCTTGGCAGGAATGCTATGACAAACATCGACAGTGTGTTGAAAAGCAGAGACATTACTCTGCTGACAAAGGTCCATATAGTCAAGGCTGTGATCCTCCCAGTAGTCATGTACGGTTGTGAGAGCTGGATCATAAAGAAGGCAGAACACCAAAGAAGTGATGCCTTTGAACTGTGGTGCTGGAGAAGACTCCTGAAAGTCCTTCGAACAGCAAAGAGATCAAACCAGTCAATCTTAAGGGAAATCAACCCTGAATACTCTTTGGAAGGACGAATGCTGAAGCTGAAATTCCAGTATTTTGGTCATATGATGCACACAGCTGACTCATTGGGAAAGTCCCTGATGCTGGGAATACTTGAGGGCAGAAGGAAAAGATGGCATCAGAGGATGAGATGGCTGGATGGCATCACCAATGCAATGGACATGAACTTGGGCAAACTTCAGGAGATGAGTGAGGGACAAGGAGGCCTGGCCTGCTGCAGTCCATGGGGTCACAAAGGGTCGGACACAATTGGGTGACTGAACAACAACAACAATTTTATCTTTGTGTGTCTGCATGCGTGCTAAGTCACTTCTGTCATGTTTGACTTTGTGACCCCATGGACTGTAGCCCACCAGGCTCCTCTGTCCGTGGGATTCTCTAGACAAGAATACTGGAGTGGGTTGCCATTCCCTTCTCCAGGGGATCTTCCTGACCCAGGGATCAAACTCACCTCTCTTTACATCTCCTGCATTTGCAGGCAGGTTCTTTATCACTAGTGCCACCTGGGAAGCCCATCTAATCTTCAGTAACCAGTTTTAGAGATCATAACATAGAGAAAATTTCTAGAAATATGACATGGTCTCATAGGTTTTGTTCCCTATCCCCTCACCTCAATATAACAGGACTAGTGATCAAAATGGCCTTTCTGGCTTAACTACAACAAAGAATAGTGGAGCTGGATCATGTCAGCTTCTGATGTTTTCTTCATTTTGTCTCAGCATCTAGCACTTGTTTCTAGGCACCTTTTATATCTTGTTTTTATAAAACTACTAAAAATCAGTAATTATAACAATTTATCTGCTTATATATTTCAAATCACATAAAATAGTTGTGAACAACCAGTGTCTGAGAAATGCAAAAGTGAGTTAATTACATATTTTATAGTTTGGAAAGCATGGCTTGTTTTAGAAGTAATTTTTTCCTGTATGTATCTCTTCAGTACAACAATACTGCAGATGGAGTTTATAAAGTTTTCAATGGAAAAGATGACATAAGCAAAGTTGCCATAATTGACACATATCAAGGCAAAACGTAAGTATTCAAGCAAAGTGTGTGTGTGTGTGTGTGTGTGTGTGTGTGTCACTAGGATACTCTAAGGCAGACAAAAAACTTATTTACCAACTGGTAAGGCACAGGCACCAACCTATGGAACAGAGCTGCCTGTATCTCAGCCCTAGAAACTCCTGGTTTATCAGGCATTAACCCTTTAGTTGTGACAACTGATCACACTAGTGCATAGCTGCTGAGTATCAGCCCCACTGGAGGATTGATCTTGATGAACAAGTTTTCTTACATAAAGAAATCTAAAGGGACTACTTCCATCTCTACTGCATAGCTGGTATTATCACACACCCTAAAATTACATAACTGCAAATGAAAAGGAAGAAAATCAATATGTCAACTCATCATTTTAGCATCCAGTATATCTTACTGATGTTTTATTTTTTACCGATCATGAAATATAAAACCTGCTCATTCCCAGGACATAACAAAATATGTCTGTAAATATGGCAGCTTAATTAATCCATGCCAATGCTTTCATGACTTTCCCTTTCAAAATTTTCTCGAAATGATTTTTGATAACTCAGCTTTTTAAAATATTTATCAACACAAAATGGAATTATTATTTCCTGTTCTAAAACTGACATATTAAACTTGAAAAATATAAAGCACCTCTCCTGCGAAGCAGTAGTAGAATGAGATATGTTCATACAGCCATGATTTCCTACTTTTCCCTACCTCCTGCCTATTTATCTGTAGTACATCTAATTCATCATATGTCTAAAATAGGAAGAACCTCAGTAAATATAAAGGGAGACAGAATTTTCTCTTCAAAGTTAAAATGAGTTTTAGATCAGTGATTTCCTGACAAAGAATAAAGTAACCAAAATCAAAAGAGATGAAATATTTTTATAGATTAATCATTATGTGACACTGAGTTTTTATCTAAAAAATTACATAAAACAGTTAAATACTCATGCAATCCTTTTTCTTCTACAGAGACCATAATCACAGATTTTTTTTTAATAGAAAAGTCTAATGGAGAAAAAAAATTCTAAATGCTCATTTTAGGGAATCACATCGGTGTCTGCATATGGAGGAAAGCGAGCATTGCTTCCATTTCAATATTAGAGAGAGGTTTTGAGGAGAATTACTAAGTGCTCCTAATTGGAATAAGAATTTCACATGAATTTGAGATTAGGACAAGGTTAATTTAACTGACCATGGCAAGACTAAACATAGCAGACTGAGCAGCTTATTCTGTTTAAAAAAGAAGCAACAACTTGCCTTGACATCGTATTGGATGATACGTTAGGAGTGTGAAAAACTCATTTTCCATCACCAAAAACTGAGTATTCAGAGAAACTATCACCACTATTGTTTTCATTGTTTCCATATATATATATATATATATATATATATATATATATATATATATATATATAATTTATGTAGGTACAAGAGTATAAATTAATAAACTTTGCCCTATTTAAATGCTAGTTCACACAAGAGTTAAAAGAAGTAGAAAGTATAAATTGATTATCCATGTTTCTAATCTCTATTGATCCAACATCTGCTTCTCTTTCTTCCCTCATCCACACTCCCTTCTTATCCTTCATATCCTTCATATCAGTTAACCATTTAATATCTTCATCCTATTCATGTGAATAAAACATACTATCAAATAATCCATTTCTCCCTAGGTGGGGAACTTTCTCCTAAAAGGTCAAAATTTCAGACAAATATTTCTCAGTTTTCTTTTTGCAGAACTGTTCTGTTCCATGTTGTTTCTAATTAACAACATTTGGCAGTTTTTGTTTTATAATCTGGTCACTTAATGGTTTCAGGCACTTCCTTTATCTCAACAAGATGCAGACTTCAAGCAAAACATAGGCCAAATGGCTTAAAATATTTCTTAAACTTAGCATTTGTCACATCTAGGCTAATAAATAGTTATTATTTTAGCAGACTTACTGAATCATAATAGAAAAAGTGATGTGAGAAAGGTGCTCTTCAAATGATCATTTTCTTTTTTTCTTTTTATTCCTAAGGCATCTCTCCTATTGGCCAAGTTATTGTGGCATGATTAACGGTACAGGTAAGAGCATATGAAAGTGAAAAAGAAAGTGTTAGTCACTTAGTCCAGTCCAGCTCTTTGCAACCCCATGGACTACATCCCCTGTCCAAAGAATTCTCCAGGCAAGAATACTGGAATGGGTAACCATTCCCTTCTACAGGGGATATCCCTGACCCAGGGATTGAATCCGGTCTCCTACATCGCAGGCAGACTCTTTACCGTCTGAGCCACCAGGGAAGCCCAAAAGAGCATATGGTTTGTAGTAATAATCACAGTGAAACCAACCGCATTCTTCCAAAAATCCATTTCCATATCTACAATGTTCTGGGAGTTGAGGGTATGTGTTTACGTATCTCTGTATCCCTACAGTGTAATTCAGAGTCTCTATTTTCATGTACGCTTAGTACATGTATGTGTAATGTGATGAAATTTCTCAAAATTAGCCATCAAGGAAGAGCCTTTAGTGCATTCCAGGGAAATGTTTGCTTTGTGCAACACATGTAATGAACTCCTTCCTGACCACAGAAGTAAAACATTAGAGAAGTTTAGAGTAGTGATTATACCAGTTGTTAATATGGTATAGATAATCATTTAAAATTGAAAGAATTAAAATATCAACATAATTACAAAAGGTAAGTTATGCCTCCAAAGACTTCAAGCTGAAGTAGAATCAGTGAACTTTCAAGCAGAACTCTATTTTGAATAAGATGGTCAGAAAGAGAGAGAAAAGAAAAACAGCAACAAAAATAAGGTTACCTGTACCTTAATCATTAGAAATGTATGCAAAAATGAACATTCTGAACTAGAGTTAGGATAAAGTACTATGTACTTAGATTTAGAGTATGGTTAGATCCAATTTATTATTCTCCTTGAAGTAAAGCAAATATATGCCCACTATTTGAAGAAGTACAATTATAAAAAGCTTTGTGAATCAAATGCCATGAAGTGAGCTTTCAGTTGCTAAGGAGCAGAAAGTGAAAGTCACTCAGTCATGTCTGACTCTTTGATCCCATGGACTATACAGTCCATGGAATTCTCCAGGCCAGAATACTGGAATGGGTAGCTGTTCCCTTCTCCAGGGGATCTTCCCAACCCAGGGATTGAACCCAGGTCTCCCGTATAGCAGGCACATTCTTTGCCAGCTGAGTCACCAGGGAAGCCCAAGACTACTGCAGTGGGTAGCCTATCCCTTCTCTGGGGGATCTTCCCAACCCAAGAATCAAACCAGGGTCTCCTGCATTGCAGGTGGATTCTTTACCAACTGAGCTATTAGGGAAGCCCTGAAGAACAGTATAATGTTTATAAAGTTGGTTAGGCAATACTTTATAGGAAAGCAATATAATGAAGATGAAAAATATTAAATACAAAGTTAGACAAAAGGTAGGGAATAAAAAGCAAACATGGGAAATGTTTACTTTTCCAACCGTACTGATGAGTTTTGCATGTTTACTTAATTTTCTACTTTAATTTTTAACACTTGTAGAAAAAAACAGCAAAACCATTGTTAACTTTGCTTTGTAGTGTGCTTTGAGTCATGAAGTGTATGAAGAAATTCCTTTCTAAGTAGTTCTTTCTGCCAGCAAATTGTCAAGTGTACCAATACCAGTAACTCTAGTAATTTCATAAGCATAAACTTCATACTGTACCCTCAGACACAGACAGAAATATACTGTTGTTTAGTCACTAAGTTCTATCTGACTCTCTTGCGACCCCATGGACTGTAGCCCACCAGGTTCCTTTGTCTATGGGATTTCCCAGGCTAGAATACTGGAGTGGGTTGCCATTTCCTTCTCCAGGGGATCTTCCTGACCCAGGGATCAAACCCGTGTCTCCTGGATTGCAAGCGGATTCTTTACCACTGAGCCACCTGGGAAGTTGAAATATACTGTGCTTCTCCTAAATAGTAAAGGGGTCTTTATGGGTTTAAGAAAAAATATTAAACATTTTTTGTCCAAAACTAAGAAACAAAGACATTTTTTTAAAAACCAGGTAGAGGACGTATTAATGATAATAACATAAATACATGAGCATCAGGCACAAAGTTAAAAGTAAGAAGAAAATAGCAGTAAAATAAACTAGGAGCAAAGGTTGATTGGACAGGCCAGGGTCTCTGATGAAACCCTGTGAGATTCTTGGTTATGGCACTAGGAAAAGAGACTAATGAAATGAAAAAGCTCTAAGGAGTTTTAATCATGATTTTGAAGTACTTCCTCTACCTTCTTCAACAAACTTAGAGATACATAAACTGATAATATTGATTTACATTTGAATGTATTAAAGAAAGAAAGCCTGGCTAACATCAGTTATCTCATGATCATGACCCACCGTAATTGCTGGTCTCTATGACATAATCTTCAATGATATTTCATGTGATTTTTTTAAAAAGATTTTCAATGCATTCTTTTATGACTAAGGTGTTGGGAATGCAGTCATAGACAATGCCCATTCAGGAACAATCTTGGGAATTTAAGCTAATTTTCAATATTCCATTCTCTCAATATCATGATCTAATTCACTGTGATCATCTGTTGTATTTCACTATCACAAGAGTATAAGTGTAATGCAATAAGATCATAAGGTTAGTGCAGTTACCAAAAAAGAGCATGTATTCATAACTGAAGGATTGGTTTTACTGTTTTGAACAAACACATTCAGTGGTGGCTCATTTTGGTGATATTCATTTGTGGAGTAAATGGAGGAATCATCTGGCTATTTCTTCTTACATCCACTGTATGCTGTGGATTATAACTATAGTGTTCACTTGCTAAGTTGTGTCCGACTCTTTGCAATCCTATGAACTGTAGCCTGCCAGGCTCCTCTGTCCATGGGATTTCCCAGGCAAGAATACTGGAGCGGGTTATCATTTCCTTCTCCACGGGTCTTCCTGACCTAGGGATTGGACCCACATATCTTGGTTGGCAGACAGATTCTTTACCACTGAGCCACCTGGGAACCACAGTAGAGATTGAATAAACTCAACAAATGTCCTTTTTAGTTTCATGTGTACTTTCCACAACCATATTCAGGTAATTCTATTTAGTGAGAGAATTCAATAAATGACTTAAAAATATTAATCAGCTATTAGGGCAGATGAATGAATCACTATTTAAAGTAAGAACAACATTTACCAAACAGGAGTTCCAAATGAACCTAAAGGTAAGAAAAGTGTTACTCTACATATATGGTTGGGATTTCAAAAAATAAACACAATCACAGTTTTAACAACATATGGTTTTGCCACTGTACACATTTTAAACTTTATTTTTAAGGAGTAGGAAAAATTGATATGAATGGATACCGCTGAATGTGTATAGTATATAGACTTGTTGAATATGGTAGCTACTCGCCATATTCACACTTAAGCAGCCAGTACAAATGGAGATAGGCTGTAAGTAAATATTAGATATGGAGTTTTGTTAATTATTATGTTGATTACAAGTTAAAATTATATTTTTGATATGGTGGGTGAGATAAAATATACCCGATACTTGTTTTATTTTTAAAATGTGGCTACTGGAGAATATCAATGTTATATGTACAGTTTGTATTATATTTCTCTTAACCAAGCTGAAATCAAGATTTCTAGATTTTTCTAGGGCACATACTCCACCTAATCCCTTGCCATTGGCTTGATTTCTAAATAGACGGAGCCACATTTCCACCTTTCATTGAGAAGAATCGAGTACTACAATTCTTTTCCTCTGACATTTGCAGGTAAGACAAAGTCGCTGATATAGTTCTGTAGGTCAGAATTCTTTCACCAAGTGACAAAACACAGACCCAGAAGTTCATACTTAATAATCATAGTATTTGAGAAAAATAAAATACATTCTCTAGGAAGTTTTTCTTGATGTATTAAAAATAAATATAGAATTCATAATGTTATTAAGCTTTTTAAAAAATTGAAAGTTGTAGAATATTTTACATAATGCAAATCATTTTCTTCTTTTTCATTTCTAACCAAGACATTCTCTTTCTTTTGCTAAATGAGTAAAATGGTAGGGCATGGCCCCACCATAGCAGCCTCATTCTCAGTGTGTTCACAGCATCCTCACAGACATCAAGGAACAGACTGTTCTTACAGAAAATCAATAAGGCAACAGAGATACTAAATGACACAACAGAGCAATTAGACTTAATTGATACTTTTAGAACATTACATCCTAAGATAACCAGACTACTGTGTATTCGTTTCAAGTGCACACGGAACATTCTAAAGGGTATCAGAATGGGAGAAAATAATAGCAAATGAAGCAACAAACAATTAATCTCAAAAATATACAAGCAACTTCTGCAGCTGAATTCCCGAAAAATAAACGACCCAATCAAAAAATGGGCCAAAGAACTAAACAGACATTTCTCCAAAGAAGACATACAGATGGCTAACAAACACATGAAAAGATGCTCAACATCACTCATTATTAGAGAAATGCAAATCAAAACCTCAATGAGGTATCATTTCACACCAGTCAGAATGGCTGCTATCCAAAAGTCTACAAGCAATAAATGCTGGAGAGGGTGTGGAGAAAAGGGAACCCTCTTACACTGTTGGTGGGAATGCAAACTAGTACAGCCACTATGGAGAACAGTGTGGAGATTCCTTAAAAAACTGGGAATAGAACTGCCATATGACCCAGCAATCCCACTGCTGGGCATATACACCGAGGAGACCAGAATTGAAAGAGACGCGTGTACCCCAATGTTCATCGCAGCACTGTTTACAATAGCCAGGACATGGAAGCAACCTAGATGTCCATCAGCCGACGAATGGATAAGGAAGCTGTGGTACATATACACAATGGAATATTACTCAGCCATTAAAAAAAATACATTTGAATCGGTTCTACTGAGATGGATGAAACTGGAGCCCATTATACAGAGTGAAGTAAGCCAGAAAGAAAAACAACAATACAGTATACTAATGCATATATATGGAATTTGAAAGATGGTAACGATAACCCTATATGCGAGACAGAATAAGAGACACAGACACATGGAACAATTTTATGGACTCTGAGGGAGAAGGTGAGGGTGGGACGTTCTGGGAGAATGGCATTGAGACATGTGTATTGTCATATGTGAAACAGAGCACCATTCCATGTTCGATGCATGTGACAAGGGCTCAGGGCCGGGGCAATGGGATGATCCAGAAGGATGGGATGGGGAGGGAGGTGGGTGGGGGGTCCGGGAAGGGGAACACATGTAAACCCATGGCTGATTCATGTCAATGTATGGCAAAAACTATTACAATATTGTAAAGTAATTAGCCCCCAACTAAAATAAATAAATTTATTAAAAAAAAAAAAAATTAGAAAAAAAAAATAATAATAATAATAAAAAAATAATAATAATAAAAAATAAAAGGAAAACCAAAAAAAAAAAAAATAAGAAAAATCTGAAACAAACTAACTTATCTAGAACACACTCACACAATATACACAAAAATAAATGCAAAATGGCCTAAAAACCTAAATATGAGAAACAACACCATAAAACTCCTAGAAAAGGACCTAGGCAAAATATTTTCTGACATAAATAGTAGCAATGTTTTCTTAGGTTAGTGTCCCAGAGCAATAGAAGTAAAAGCAAAAATAAACAGATAGGACCTAATAAAACTCATAAGCTTCTGCATAGCAAAGGAAACCATAAACAAAACCTAAAACGGACTTACAGACTGGGAAAAAAATTATTCACAAACAATCAAACTCAAAAGGGCTTAGTCTCCAAGAGATACAAACAGCTGACACAGCTCAATATCAAAACAACAACAACCCAATCAAAAATTGGGCCTAAGACCTAAATAGACATTTCTCCAAAGAAGACATACAGATGACTAACAGGCATGTGAAAAAAATGTTCAACATTGCTAATTATCAGAGAAATGCAAATCAAAACTGCAGTGAGGTATCGCTTCACACCAGTCATAATGACCATCATCAAAGCATCTACAAATAATAAATTCTGGAGAGGATGTGGAGGAAAAGGAACCCTTCTATACTGTTGATGAGAATGTAAACTGGTGTAGCAATTACGGAAAACAGAATGGAGGTTCCTTAAAAAATAAAAGTAGAGTTGCCAGCAATCTTACTCCTGAACATAAACCCAGAAAAGACAAAAACTCGAATTAGAAAAGGTATATGCACCCCAATTTCTTAGCAGCACTATTTATAACAGGCGAGATATGCAAGCAACCTAAATACCCATTAACAGATGAACGGATAAAGAAGACCTGGTGTATATATACAATGGACCATTACTCAAGTCATAAAAAGAATGAAACAATGCCATTTACAGCGACATGGATGAATCTACTGATTACCATATTAAGTGAAGTAAGTCAGAGAAAGACAAATATCATATGATATCACTTATATGTGGAATCTTAAAAAATGGTACAAATAAACTCATTTACAAAACAGAAACAGTTTCACAGACATAGAAAATGAACTGACAGTTGCCAAAGGTGAAAGTGGAACAGGGGTAAACTAGGAGTCTGGAATTAACATAAAAATACTACTCTATATAAAATAAACAACAGGTCCTAGTGTTAACCACAGGGAATTATACTCAATATCTTGTAATAACCTATAATGGAAAAGACTCTGAAAAAGAATGTGAAACTCTTTTGCAACTTCATGGATTGTAGCCCTCTGTCCAGGGAATTCTTCAGACAAGAATACTGGAGTGAGTTGCCATTTCCTCCTCCAGGGGATCTTCCCGACCAAGGGATCAAACCCAGGTCTCCTGCACTGCAGGCAGATTTTTTACCATCTGAGCCTCAAGGGAAGCCCAGTCACGTAAATATTTAATCTATAGAAGAAAGTCACTCTGAAAATACCTTCAATATAACTACTCCATAGTAATTTTGAAACAAAAATTATTCTAAGAGTTTGAAAACAAAGGTAAAAATAGTTCATACTCAGGTATTGAGCCCTAGTATGTCTTTAAATGGGCTTCCCTGGTGGCTCAGACAGTCAAGAATCTGCCTGCAATGCAGGGGACTTGGGTTCGATCCCTACAGTATTCTTGCCTGAAAGAATTCCATGGACAGAGGATCACAAGAACTTTTTTTCTAGGGAATTAAGCAACAATTCTAACAAGATTATATCCAGTTTTTCTAATTTAAAGCAATAATATAAATTTTAAAATAAGAAAAAAAAAAAAATCTCCAGAATGAAGTTGAGGTTCCCCAAATGAAGCTCTTTCTTATCTGTGTTTAGGTCATTTTACGCTGTGTTTGGAGCCGAAATTAATCTAAAAGGAATCCCTGTGTATAGATTTGTTCTTCCATCCAGGGTTTTTGCATCTCCACTTCAAAATCCAGACAACCATTGTTTCTGCACAGAAAAAATTATCTCCAAGGATTGCACCTTATATGGTGTGCTAGATATTAGCAAATGCAAAGAAGGTATGCAAAAGTTCTCATGTCACAATTCATGGCCTAATCTGCAGTATTCTTTAAAATGTAAACTTCACTCAGGATTCCTTTTCTACAAGAAATCTAAAGTGAGAAAGCAATAAGGGCAGAAAGTAAGGGTAATAGTAGGATTTTTTTTTTTTTCTTTCATTTTTGTCCCACTTTCAAGGCCCCAGTTGTTTCTGTGTTGCAAAACTTCATTTAGATAAAACCACACTGATACTTCCCTGAGCTACTTTGGAAAATATCTCTTTAGGTCCTATGCTCATTTTTTAATTGCGTTATTTTTTCAGTTGTGTGAATTCCTTGTATATTCTGGATGTTAATCATGTGTTTTGCAAATATTGTCTCCCATTCCATCCCAGCCTTTCATTTTTGATAGTTTCCTTTTCTGTGCAGAATCTCTGCTCCTTTTAGATATAGAGCAAAATGAAAATAATTCCCAGAATACTCTGGGCATCCCAACTGATCTATCTGACATTTTTCTAACTTTTTTTACTCTAGGAAATGGTAAATAAAAGTAAGCATATTTCAAGATGTCTCTGAAACAAAAGTTGATTCAATCAATAACTTGGGAGTCTCTCTCATTTTGCTCACCTTCTTCATGTCGGAGTAGGTGATAATAAAGAAAGAAAAGCCTCTTAAATAAATTCTCAAAGACATATTACTGCCTGAAACATGAAGGTATATGGTTGTATTAATAACTTTGTGTTCATTAGCTAAGCTTTATATATTGAAAATAAACATTTAAGGGATGAACAACAGAAGTTCATGTTTTATTTTTGATCAAAAGTGATCAAATGTGATACTTTTCCCTCACCCTCATCCCTCAATTTCTATTCAAAGCAACTCTATGTTTCTTTTTCTTTTCTTAAGTTAAAAAGCTTTATTTTCAAGGAAATCTTTTCTGAGTGCTATGTGAAATGAGGAAAACAATTTATCCCAAATGTTTCTTAAACACTGTTTTCAGGAAAACCTGTGTACATTTCACTTCCTCATTTTCTACATGCAAGTCCTGAAATTGCAGAACCTATTGAAGGCTTAAGTCCAAATGAAGAGGAACATAGCACATACTTAGATGTTGAACCTGTAAGCAAATATATTATTGATCTAATTGCTTTAGTACTTTTTACTAAAAGAAAAATTAAATGCTCTTGTTTCTGTTAATCACATTTATTGATCATATTTATTATATCACAAACTAGATAAATTAATTTTTTAGTGAATTATAGTTGATTTACAATGCCATATAATTGCAGGTGTATAGCAAAGTGGTTTAGTCATATTTATATATATATGTGTATATACTTTTGTATATATATATATATATATATATATTTCAGATTCTTTTCCCTTATTAAAAAATACTGAGTATAGTTCCCTGTGGTATATAGTAGACTCCTGTTGGTTATCTATTCTACATAGAGTGATGTGTGTATATTTACTTTACTTCAAGGAAAATAATGTTGGTTGCCTTCCTATTGTCGCTTATGAAATGCCAAAGTAATTCTATTTTAGTTTTTCAACATATAAAGTTTTATAAGCATTTTTAATTGTTCATAATTCATGAATAGAAATGACAGATATGATTCTAATTGAATTAAAACAATTTAGTATAAATTACAATTTTATGCTCATTTTATACTTAATGTGAATATTCCTTATATGAAGGGACACTGCAGATTACAAGGAGCTAAAAGATTTTATGGGTATATGTGCATTTAAGGCAGTTATACTTAGCATTGGGAGAAGGCAATGGCACCCCACTCCAGTACTCTTGCCTGGAAAATCCCATGGACAGAAGAGCCTGGTAGGCCGCAGTCCATGGGGTCGCTAAGAGTCAGACGTGACTGAGTGATTTCACTTTCAATTTTCACTTTCATGCATTGGAGAAGGAAATGGCAACCCACTCCAGTGTTCTTGCCTGGAGAATCCCAGGGACGGAGGAGCCTGGTGGGCTTCCATCTATGGGGTCGCACAGAGTCGGACATGACTGAAGCGACGCAGCAGCATACTTAGCATCAAGAAAAATCTATTAAGTTTCCTGTACTGTAACATATTCAACTTTTAATTTATTTCAAATATTCTCCTTTTCAAAAGTTAAATGGCATGCCAGAATTTTAGTAGCCACATATCATTTAAAATAATACTATGGGTTCTGACTGAATATATTTTTGACCATACATAGTTCAGGATTTAAACTGACTATATGAGTACTAGATTTCACTACTGTTGTTGATTTCCCAAAACCAATTCAGAGAACTATCACAAATCTAACTAAAACCTTGATAGTAGTTGTGCAAAGAAATTGTGTGTGTGTGTGCATATATACACATGTGTGTATACACTCATGCATATACACATAAAATGTAATTATGAAGCTTTATGTACATAATATTTAATATGTTCAATTAATAAATAAATTGCATAAGTTTTAAGTACTACAGTTTCATCTTAGTTTCTATAACAATAAGTTTTGGATATTATAAATGAATTATTTAAAAGAAGTTGGTGATTATTTTAGTTTCTCTCTTTTTAGATAACTGGATTCACTTTACAATTTGCACAACGGCTGCAGATCAATATACTAGTTAAGCCAGCAAAAAATATTGTGTGAGTCTCTTAAATAGGTTCATTAAAACTTTAATATTTTTTTGTCAGAAAGTGAGTATATGTATGAAACTAAGTGGAAATAGTATAAAATTAAAACTTCTCTTTGGCTTAATATCATGAAATAATTACTAAATGCTTATAACTTTTATCTGTAATTTAGAATTGTATCTAGTACATATTGAAATGGTATTTATACATATTCTGGAATTAGTATTTGGTGACACTGCTCATTTTGCTAGATGTCCAAATATTTCCATAACAATTGTTTTTAAAATTCAAGTTTACTGGGTATAAATTATCAAAAGGGAAAATATATACTTACAAAAAGTCAGTCTAGTTAGAAATCTGTATTAGAAAGATTTATATGAATGAAAGATGTCTGAGAAACAGACATATTAAAATTTAAATGATTCATTACAGGGAACAAAAAATCAAGAAACTTAGTAATTTGTAATTTTTTAGAATGTAATTTTTTAGAATTTTTTAAAATGTTCAGAAATTTATGAACACTTATTTACACTAGCAGTTACATTTGTATTAAATATTTGTATTATATTAGTATATATTTTCATAATTATTTTCAACTTTTATTACAGAGCATTAAAGGGCCTGAAACACAACTATTTGGTGCCTATTCTTTGGCTTAATGAGGTCAGTATTTTTATCTATTAGTCACCAAAAAAGATAAACTTCCTACATAGAAAAAGCTTTCAATGTTTGAAAATAAAATATACATGTATAGAATTTGAAGTTGTATATCTTTCCATTACTTATATGAGCGAGTTTATATATTACTAAACATATAAATATTTTCAGAGAACCAAGCTACACAGAAATATCAAGGTTTACATTAGTTTCCAGTGTTTTTACTTCTGGAAGATGAAGTACTTCCTATAATTTTAGATTATTTTCATAATACAACTAGAAAACATTTTTCTTGCCATACTGCTTGTGCTAGGAAAGAGTCATGCATATATGTAACTCCAAGAACTCACTGTGACTATAGTAGTGCTAATAAAAGCAAGTCAAGCTTATAATGACCAAGTAAGAGTAGGTGTCAGCATTCTATCCAAGTACCTGACAAAATATTTTTAGTACAAATCATGGAGTCCATTAACCACAGAATTAGGAAAAGCACTGCAGAAATCTCTAGAGGAAAGAAACTGTTGACCTTTGCCATTTCCCTCTGTCACTAGGAAACATCCTTTGGAAAACTTAAAGATATTTCCATGAGACTGTTGTATAGATCAATAAAGTCAGTGCATATAACATGTTCAAGGGAGGAAAATTTTATTTCTCTAAATATTTGACCTTGACATTTATTGCCTTCTTTGATATGCAAAAGGACTTTCATTGGCTTGTCTTATAAAGATAACTAACACACTGTTTTGAAAAAGGACTGATACAAAAGTGGAGAGTTTTGAGTAACTTGTTAAGCTAACGAAACGAAATAATGCTAATAGTTATCTTGATTGCAGACTGCCACTATTGGTGATGAGAAGGCAGAAATGTTCAGAAATCAAGTGACTGGAAAAATAAACCTCCTTGGCCTGGTAGAAATGATCTTAATGAGTGTTGGTGCAGTGATGTTTATTGCTTTTACAATATCATACTGTGCATGTAGATTGAAGAGTGCAAAATAAGTAAGTAAAATATATAACAATATATATATATGGCTTTAGTAATATTCATTTATATATTACTTGATATTTCATCAAAAATGGGTTACAAGTTAGCTGTAAGTATTTCGCCACATATCTGGCCATCTATCATTTCTGATACATCCTTGAAGTTTTGATGCTTAATGAAAGTGAAAACATCAATGAATCTGGGAGGAATGGCTAAAATAGGAAATTGTCACATGCTGTGTGACAAAGAATACTGCACATAAGTTATATATGTACTTTTTCTTATTTCTAGCTAGTTAATTATATTAAAATTATAGATAATTAACAGATCATTAAGGAAATTTATGTAAAATTGAAAATGGTAGATATTTGGAGAGACTGGAATTTACAAGGAAAAAGAAAATAAAAAGGAAAAGTAAATAAGCTAAAAATTAATGAGAAATGAAAACTCAATAAATGATAGAGATAAAATAAAATATGCCACTTTAAAATGAAAATAGCATATTAATATAAACAGGATTGTTGCATATATATATGCTATCCAAAATCTCAATGTGCACCAAAAATGTGTAATGTGGAAGCCCTAATGAATGATTACAATACATGAGCTTAAATTGAATATAACAGTACAAGAAAACAGAAGACAAACAATGTTTGACACAGTAAAATTAAGTTACTCAGAGTTTACAGGAAAAATCAGATAAATACATACAAATTTGAGTTTTGGCAAAAGCTATAGAAGTGTTTTAAGCCTCTGTGTTTTAGATACTACTACACATGTCCGCTTGTACATAGAGGAATGAATGCCTGAATGTATCTTCCCTAAGCCTTTCTTTAATAACCATACATGGCATAGGTATGACCCATAGTTTCTATCTGCCGTCTTTCCAGGAACATCAAAAAATATATACAATCAAAGTAAAAGCAATATACTTGCTATGAAAAACCATAACTTAAAACAAGTCTTCTTGCTATATGCTTCCAACCCAACTGTGGATTTTAAGTTGTCTTATGTTGAAATTCTGGAGCTGCTACTGATAATTACTGAGCTTTTAGTGTGTGCCAAAATCATGGTAACTATTTTACACGAATTATCACAACTATTCCCTAATAATATTTTGTGAGTTTCCAATAAGCAAGGATTCATTAGCATCCATTGTAAATTATGGAGTCATTTCAGAAAGTCATAAACTTAAGCAGAGCAAAATTGTCTATTTTCAAAGTGTTATATCAGTCATAGTGCATGTCAAGAAAAATGAAGTGGAAAATTTGGACCAATAATTTTTTTTGGATTATGAGATTTTGAGTTTGAGCCTAGGAAGGCACTTCAATCTTTCTTTCTGATTTCTGTCACTACTTACTAACAAGAAGATGGAACAATTCTGCCTACAATCCATTTGATAAGAATGTATTCAAAATGCTAAACTAATACACTCACATTGTAACACATAAAGGATATATTGCATCACCTTTTTTTTTTTTTATGGTGTTCTGTTTCACATATGATAATATACATGTTTCAATGCTATTCTCCCAGAATGTCCCACCCTCACCTTCTCCCTCAGAGTCCATAAAATTGTTCTATGCATCTGTGTCTCTTATTCTGTCTCGCATATAGGGTTATCACCTTTAAGACCTGTCATCAGTCTAATAACAAATGAGTTATGATTAAACAAAGTAAACCAGACAATTTATATAATAAACAAAAAGATCATCCACTGAAAAATTAAAATATAATAAAAGCTTGTTCAAGTGGAAAAACATGCTTTTCAAAATGAAGTGCAATAGTGGTAAATTTTTTTTCTATATTTTTCTCTATTAAAATTACATGAACAATTTCATCAGTGCTTAATGAGCCTTGAATATCAGTTATCATGGTTCTGTACCTGGCTATATGAAGGTGAAAGACCGAAAACTTCCCAGAGTTCCTTTCTCAACATGTATTGATATACTGGTTTGCCTTAACATCTGATTGTTACAAGGAAAAATTACTGCTCTTTACACTGTGACATATCTTTTCTTTCTTTACAGATAGAGAAGAAAAATTTTCTAGGTAATTTATTTACTATATTTAGAAGAATCACAGATAATAGATTTTCTTAAACAAGCCTCAGTTTTAAATATCACAATAATTATGCCTTTTGGAAGATTTATAGATAATTGAAAAATAAGGAGATGGATGTACTAGAGGGAATAAAGCAAAGATGGTAGAGTGAAGGTGTGGTTTTACTCAATGGATCACAAAGAGAATAAGCCAACAGTCTTTTTTAAAGTAGTAGTACATACACAACTAAATGGAGGATGGTCTGAAGGGACAACAAAGAGTGGAAATGCTCATGCAGAGTGGATTTAATGAGTGACCCTCCTTATCTGATTGTGTGCAGCTCTTGAGAGCTGGGAAGGAACCTTCCAAACATGTTCCCTGGAATGGGAAAATAATTGCTTTATCCATGAAGTGCATCACAGAATTTTACTCTCCAGCTTGAGAAATTGGGCTAATTACTAGAAAATATGACACCTTCAGTATACAGAATTTAAATATTACCTGTTTCATTTTTCCACAGCTTTCTGGTAAGTACTTACCTTTCTTTTCCTTTTCAGGAAGCAAATGAATCTTTATGCACCAGTTACATCAGGACCATTATTAATATCGACCTACAAAATGAAGATTTAATATGCTTTATTTTTGCAAAATACACCTTATAGTTGAAGAACTGGTATCGCTCACTTTTTTTGGTTTTTTTTTGCACTGAGAAGTAGCGCATTTCTAAAGGATTACTAAAATGTCATTAAAATCCGTACTTTGAACAACAATAAAAGCACTTTTTAAAATTCAACATGTTCACAATGGAATGGATTTTAGTTTCTATAGATGTGGCTTGGGTAAGATCCAGTATTTTTATTTCTCCATGGGATCTTCCCAACCCAAGGATCGAACCCAGGTCTCCTGCATTGCAGGTGGATTCTTTGCCAGCTGAGCCACCAGGGAAGCCCAGCTGTTCTGGAAATCTGAACCAATTTTCATCTTTCTATTCAGTTGCATACAACTTATGCTTGGAAACTTCAGAATGCTGTACTAGTACTAAGAAATGTAAATGATAATGCTGATATTATTGTGTGGAAGATCATCAAGTATATAATGTGCATACACAGTTATTTGTTGTAATATTTCTTGCTTTCATAGTCACCTCAGAAAGACTGGTTTCAAACATTAAAAGATGCTGTTCCTCAAAACCCTGTGCTTTGTCCAATTCCTGTTGTGTCACAAAACATTTACTCTAGTTTTCTATCTGACTATTCTATCTGAATTTTTATTTCTTTATGAATCTCTATTTCCTTCTGAAATATTGTTTCTAAATTCAACCTTAACAAGATTTCTTCTTAGCTAATTTTTGAACCAGTTGGGGGAAAAGGAAATAAAAAGATACTTGGCCATGCTTTAGAGTTGCAGGACTTAAAATCTAGATTATGAAGGATCTTTCCTTTTCATTAGAAGACATGTTGGTAGGAAACCCTGCTTTCCTCAGCAGGGGTTCACTGCTGGTTGAGACCACAAGTCCTCCTAAAAAGGCTCCCCATAGAAAGGAAGATAGATCACATTCTTTTCTGTGTTTTACACACAGGTTTATAGCATAAACTATTGGTAACTGGTTTGCTTGGATAATAAAATCCAGAATAATTTAGTTTCCTCATGTTAGCTGTCAGGCTAAACCCTGAAACCTCACACTGAGATACCACCGGTTCAGAATGATATTTTGAAAATCTGAAGATACTCAAAACATATTGATGTAATGTCCTTGCATTTAATTGGGAGGGAAAAATTAACCTCCCAATGTATGGAAATGTACAATTAGAGACATTCTCTTCAGATAATTAAAAGTCTACTCTCTTTGCATTAGGATATCTGTGGACATCCTAGTCTAAGAGAAATACAAAGGAAACTTTACTTCTTAAACTAAGTAGGACTGAACGCTGTAAAGTAGAAACTCTTCAAAAGAAGTGGATGAAAATTACATATCTACCTCATGGCAGAACTGCATAACCAATCAACGATTCACTTTTTTTTTTATTTTATTTTATTTTTTTTAATAAATTTATTTATTTTAGTTGGGGGCTAATTACTTTACAATATTGTAATAGTTTTTGCCATACATTGACATGAATCAGCCATGGGTTTACATGTGTTCCCCTTCCTGGACCCCCCACCCACCTCCCTCCCCATCCCATCCCTCTGGGTCATCCCATTGCCCCGGCCCTGAGCCCTTGTCTCATGCATCGAACATGGAATGGTGTTCTGTTTCACATATGATAATATACATGTTTCACTTTTAAATTTTCATACAGAAATGCATCCCATTGTATGTAGGTATTAGGAAAATGATTTTGACTTACGTGTCTATAGGTAAATACATGCATATTCTAAACTCTATCATTCCTCACCAAGTTTTCTCTAAATTCTATACATTGTTTATAAAAGGAAAAATAACTCCTACTCAAACATTAGTAAAATACATTAAAAATACCCAGTAGAAAATATACTTCAATAAGTGAGACATAGATTTTTTTACACGAAAAATGGATTTGGATGTGTGTATGTTTCGGTGTGAATGTGCATGTGCTGAGTTGGGAGTGGCATTTTTGAAAATGTATTAAACATGTGACTTGTTTGACCAAGGCAAAGTGTAACCATACACATGGAAGAATCTTCATTCTTTATTCCATAGAAAATCTGTATTATTTGGTAAAGCGGCACATTTTCATTCTAAAGTATGGCTTAATCTCTATTAAACTATAGTTGTTCAAAACTGAAGTTTGAAAATGAATAGCATATGCAAAGGAGTTAACCTTAGTTAGGAATCTATGGCATCTTAAAATGGGTGTTTGCTGAAAAGAATGTGAAGAAAGAGAACAATCTATATAACTTTCAGTTTTCAGGAAAAGAAGTATAATTTCGGGGAAAAAAAGGTGTAGTAATAAGGAAAGCTGGTTATCCATGAAAATTTGTTCTTGTGAAAATGCTGGATATTTACATTTGGATTTTTACACATGCAATAATCTGTCTATCTTAACCCATTATTAATGTCTGAACTACACATTGACCACATTTAGAGTTGGAGTTTGTTGCAGGTGTGTGCCAACTGTCAGTTCAGTGTTTCTGGTTGAACTTCAATGTACTAGATACACTGTGGCTGCTTTCTCTTTGTCTGCCTCTTCAGGCCCATCTACAACTCTAAATAACCACTCCACTTAAATAATCACTGTTCATTACATATATCTGCATATACAAATTAAAGGCCCCATAAGATTGTGAAGCCTATCTGTATTGGCAGTTAACTTCCTTTTGCTTATCCCCATTCCCTTCCCACCCAAGCCCTGCCACCAGCACACAAGCAGCTTGTTTAGAGAAGTACAAGGCGGGGAATCAGTGGAGTAATCAACTGAATGGACAGCTGAGTGACAAGGATTCAGAAATTTTTCTACAAATAATTTCTTGCTGAAATCTGTTATTTTGCTGCATTATTTACATTCTCACTGAATATTTAACTCTGGGTCCAGCTGAAGCTAGCAACACAGGAAATTCCTGAACTCACCTTCTCCCACAGACACTTCAAACCTACAGCAACGTAAAGAACAATTTTCTCCGAAAAAACTAAAAGCTAGCTGAGCAAGTTTTCTGACACATAGAACAAGTGAGAAAAACTCCACATCAGGGCAGGTAGAAAAGGCTGCAAAACAATCCTGCCATCGTCAAGAAATGGTCAAGAGTAAATTTAACCTGGAGCATCCCTCTAAGGAGGAAAATGTTGAAACCCCACATCAGGCATACTAACTTTTAGTAGCTGCTCTTGAGAGATGAGCACACAATACAACTAGATCTGAAAGCCAATGTTTCTCTCACCCACAAGGAACTAGAAAATGAAAAAAATGAGGTTCAAAGTTAGCAGAAGGAAAGAAATAAAAATAGAGCAGAAATAAACGGGAACTAAAAGACAGTTGATAAGATCAGCAAAACTGAAAGCTGATTCTATGAAAATATAAGCAAAATAAAAAAAACCTTGGCTACATGCACCAAAACAAATTCAAATAAGTGAAAGGATTCAAATAAAATCACAAGTGAAAGAGGAAACATTACAACTGATACCATAGAAAAACAAAGGTTAGATACTAATATTGACAATTATATGTCAATATATTTGATCACCTAAAAGAAATGAGACAAATTCCTAGAAACATACAATCTACCAAGACTGAATCATAAAGAAACAGAAAAACTGAATACACCAATTACTATTAAACAGCTTGAATTAAGAAATCTAAAACCTTTCACCAAACAAAAGTTCAGGATCTGACAACTTCATCAGTGATTTCTACGAAATGTTCAAAGAATTGATATACATTCTTCTCAACTCTTCCCCAAAACAGAAGAGGAAACATGCCAAACTCATATTACAAGCCCAGCAAAACCATCGTACCAATACCACATAAGAAAGGCACAAGCAAATTACAGATCAATAACCCTGGTAGACACAGATGCAAAATTCTCAACAAAATATTAACAAGGCAAATTCAACAACACATTAAAATTATTATACACTGTGATCATGTGGAACTTATTCCAAGGACACAAGGATGGTTCAACATGTGCAAATGATTCCATGTTATATACCACATTAACAAAATGAAAAATAAAAATCATGATTATCTCAATAGATATACAAAAAGCATTTGACAAAATTCAACACTTATTTATGATAAAAACTTCCAACAGAATTACAGGAAATGTACCTCAACATAATAAAGGTAATTTATGACAAACTCACAGCTAACATCATACTCCATGGTGAAAAGCTGCAAAACTTTCTTCTAAGATCAGTAACAAGACAAGGGTGACCACTCACAATTTTTATTCCACATAGTACTGGAAGTCTGAGCTGCATCCATCAGATAAGAAAAAAAAATAAAAGATATCTAAATTGGAAAGGAAGGAGTAAATCTGTCACTTTCTGCAGATGACTTGATATTATATGCAAAAAGTCCTAAAGACTAAAGTCCTAAATCAATCTTCCTGGAAAGTGCTGCTGCTGCTGCTGCTGCTAAGTCACTTCAGTCGTGGCCTACTCTCTGCAACCCCACAGACGGAAGCCCACCAGGCTGCCCCATCCTTTGGATTTTCCAGGCAAGAACACTGGAGTGGGTTGCCATTTCCTTCTCCAATGCATGAAAGTGAAAAGGGGAAGCGAAGTCGCTCAGTCATGTCCGACGGTTGCCATTCCCTTTTCCAGGGGATCTTCCAGACCCAGGAATCGAACCCGTCTCCTGCACTGCAGGCAGATTCTTTACTGTCTGAGCCACCAGGGAAGCCTTGTATAAAGACTAGATCTTAAAAATGACTTCTCTCCCCGCCCCCCTTCTTTTAGAGAGTTAAGTCAGCTTTGCAAAAGTTCAAGAGAAGTTTAGGTTTGCCAACACTTTCAGCAGGCCCAGTAAATTTACATATTGATGGCCCTGCCCACACGATAACTATCTACATATAAAGAAGTGCTTTCTTTTTAATTTGTCGTTTACACACAGCTCCTACCACGGCTTCTATAAAACATTTGGGTAAGTTTATATTATATCTTTAATGCAGTACATTTACTTTCATCCTACGGTTTGATTCATTAAACTGTATGGTTTAACTCTAAATTTTAATAACACTGATATTCTACATTATATCTTTAATGGTGTCCTTTAAATTTTCTTTTAAAGATGATATTGGAAACCTCTATTTTAAATCAGTCAGGCTTTCACTGACATTATCATATCCTGCTTTGTCTTTTGTATTCAATATTCACTTTCTAAATTATGCACATTTGTGTTTATTTTTATCCCTGTATATAAAGCCCCTCTTCACCATATAAAGCAGATATAATCGGCCACTGGTTTAATATTTCTATAAATGAAAAAGGCAGTGGTTAAAAAATGGAAGTTCTTTTATGCATATACACAGACACACAATCATCTGTGTTATGTATGTGCATAAATGTGTGTGAGTAAATTTCCATGATTAGTTACCTCAAGGATTAAAGTGATAAAATATATTTTTACCTTATGGTCTTACACTGGTAACTAATATTTTGAGAAACTTTGCAGTGTATGTGTACATTGTATGTGTTACAGGTCTTTAGAATGAATTTTGTTTTAATCTCAAAATAATTCTATTACTTGCCCCTTAAAGAATATTGTCATTGTTCACTCTATGTTTACTGTATTTGTTATTTTCTTTTCTAATAATAGCATATTTAAAATTGTTATTCAATCTGTACAAATGTCTTGAAAAGAATATGTAAAACTAGATCCTGATCAAGAACTCATTTACATGTATGTGTGTATATACTTTTTTCTTTCCAAAGAGGATATAGGCTTCTCAGTCAGTATATCTGGATTTTAATCCTGTTTTGGCATATATTAGCTGTGTGACCTCAACTAGTTGTCTAAAGAACATAGTAAGGTGATATGATAATATATGGAGATATTTATGGATAAATATATAGATAAATATACGGATAAATGTGAGACACTTATATGGACAACTGGCAGATGATAAGTCTCCAATATACATTAATGCTATTCCTGTATCATCATTATAATTTGTAGATATTTGCTTACACATACAACCTAGAATTGCAATGCATATGATATTAAAATTTTTTTCATTCGCTGAACTGTAAAGAAGTGAATCTCTACAAATTTTTACAGCCACATAGAACCCACATATAGCTTCACATTTTAAAATTTAAATCTACCATATGATTTGATCTTCAGCTTAAGGATATAGGCAGACAGTATAGTTCTTCTCTTTGACAAGAAAGGAAATCAGGAGTATAACTGTGCTGCCAGTTTGCAAAACTGTTATTATTAATAGAGCTGTGGTCAGAACTTGGGCCGTGAGATTCCTCTTGTAGAACTCTTATTATGCATCTGTCATCTGTGTTCCAAAAATGGGCTTCCCCGGTGGTTCAGACAGTAAAGAATCTGCCTGCAATGTGGGAAAGCCAGGTTTGATTCTGGGTTGGGAAGATCTCCTTGAAAAGGGGATAGCAACCCACTCCAATATTCCTGCCTGGAGACAGAGGAGCCTGACTACGTGCAGTCCATGTGGCTGCAAAACAGTCAGACACAACTGAGCAACTAACACTTACTTTTCACTTACAATTACTACACTTTATTCTTCCTCTTTTACTTCACAAATGATAAAGTCCATGAATGAGGTTATCTAGAAATACTGTCTTAAAGGATTCTTTCAAAAATATACAAATGGTAGAAGAAAGCTTATAATTTTTCATATTCTTTGAGAAAGCCTTTCAAAACATGACACAATACTTAAAAGAAATCACTGTGAAAGTTAATGGCATAAAAGTTTAAATTTTTCAGTAATTTAAAAATACAAAAAAAATTTTTAAATAGTCCAAATATTTTTTAACTGTCAAATTAAGAAGACTGGCTATTTCCTTACTAATTAGTAAGGAAGGGTAAAACTGACAGAGGGGAAAAAAGATGAACAAAATTATTATCACTAATACTTAAAACTGTAAATGCCAATACAGTTAAGAAAATAGGTTAAACTTCACTCAATTAAATACTTAACAATAAAATACATACTTGTTAAAAACAAAGTTCAGTATAAACCAGTGTGAGTTATGTATGGAGACAGGCATTTTCAAACATTGCTTTTATCTGTTTTAACTTAAATTTGGTAAAAACTCTCTATACCAAAAAATTTATATATTTTCAATCCAAAAACTTTACTTTCTGCTGTTTACTAGTGCTCAAGTACACAAAGAAAACTGCATAGACACAAATTTTTAGCATTATTTTTGTAAGATCAGGGAACTAGAATAAAGAAAAGTGACATTAAACAGGATAATGGTCATTTAAAAGATAATACTACATTTATTATGGACTATTTTTCAATAATGGAAAAAAAAAAAGTTAACACTATCCACAATATGAGAATATCTCCAAGGCACTTCATTTTAAAGAGACAAGTTGCAGAAAGTGTGACTCAGTATAGACTTCAATCCCTTGTTGTTGTTTAGTCACTAATTTGTGTCTGACTCTTTTGTGACCCCATGGGCTGGCTGTCCATGAGGTTTTCCAGGCAAGAATACTGGAGCAGGTTGCTATTCTTTCTTCAGGGGATCCTTCCAACCCAGGAATCAAGCCTGGTCCTCCTTCCACAACTCCTGCATTGTGGGCTAGTTTTTTACCGCTGGGCCACATACATATATTTGTGTGTGCGTTATAAACTGACAAGTATATGTTTATAACTTTATATATATACAAACACACATATATATATATATATATACACACACATATATATATTTAAAATTTATATAATTCCTAGGAGGATGTGGGCATACTTAACAATGGTCACTTTTGAAGAACTGATTCAGTGATTCATATTTTTGTTCAATTTTTTTTTTTTTTTACCATTTTCTTTTTTTTTTTGACTATTTTCATTTTTTTTTTACTATTCCATATTACCTTAATATATTCTATAAGATAAACATTTTCCGATGTCACAGTCTATGCTAAGTCCTTCATATTACCACTCTTTATCTTTACAACTATCCTGAGAAGAAACTATTTCCATTACCACTGAGAGAGAAGGAGAGTAGTAGTAACAAGTCACACACTGTAGCAAGGGATGAATGCCAAATTTCAACTTACGATGTCCATTTACTTCCCTAACACAGGCCCTTCATTTCAAGCATATTTGTGATATGACCTAGCATTATAATAACCTCTCATTTCTGGTCATTCTCATTACTTTCAACATATCACTGTAGTTACGATAATCATGTGTGCTTCCATTCATTCAACTGATTACCAGCTACCAGCCTGCTCTGTGCTCTGGGGCTTCAGCAGTGCACTAAGCAGACAAGTTCCCCCTTCCCCTCACAACAGAGCTAACATTCTAACAGATGCAGAAATAGGACCCCCAAAAAATCAATCAAATGTATGTCTGATGGAGATATGTAATCTCCAGGAAACAGAGAAGAGGGGAAAATGGCCAGAGGCAAAAATAGAGAGGGGAGCATTTTGGCTTGTAATCAGGCCCCTGTCAAGTGCTACACACAACTTAACTCAGTTAATTATTATGATTCTTTAATTGAGTTTCCTCCATTTTTTTGATTAAGAAAATAAGTTATTTAACTCCAAATTCCCAGTCAATAAAGCTAGTGGTGGTAACATCAGGAGTCAGTTATGTCTGTCTGATTCGAAATTCTGAGTGGTCCTCCAAAAAAACTATAAAAAAGCATTCCCAAAGCACCGTTCTTAAGGTGTCTTTGGCATATAGACAATTCTAGCTTTCATTCTACTAAATTTGTCTAGTGCTCTGCAGCGGACCCCAGTTCTCTGCCACTCACCTCCTGCTGCACACCCCATTCCTAACAGGTCCTGTACCTGTAGACGGCCCAAGGGTTGGGAACCCCTGCCTGGAAAATCCCATGGATAGAGGAGCCTGGTAGGCTGCAGTCCATGGGGTCGCTAGGAGTCGGACACGACTGAGTGACTTCACTTTCACTTTTCACTTTCATGCATTGGAGAAGGAAATGGCAACCCACTCCAGTGTTCTTGCCTGGAGAATCCCAGGGATGGAGGAGCCTGTTGGGCTGCCATCTATGGGGTTGCACAGAGTCGGACACGACTGAAGGAACTTAGCAGCAGCAGCAGCAGCAGCAGCAGCAGTGGATTTACATAAGGTTACCTTATGTAAATATAGGTAGAAAGTTAAGCATGAGCAACAGAGGGGTGGCCTCGCTGAAAAAGTTTCAAGCTAATCTCTAAACCCCACCTAGACAGTCCTGGAGAAGGAAATGGCAGCCCACTCCAGTATTCTTGCCTGGAGAATCCCAGGGACGGAAGGAGCCTGGTGGGCTGCCGTCTCTGGGGTCACACGGAGTCGGACATGACTGAAGTGACTTAGCAGCAGCAGCTGCAACAGCAGACAGGCCTGGTGAGGCTGAGGAAGAGTTCACAGATATGCTACAAAATAACCACAGAAACTTTTCCAACTCCACCCAGGCTATGTATGTGCCCCAGAGTACAGTAGACAAACTAACCACAGGGACTTCTCCAACTCCACCACATGCTTCCTTAATGCAGAGCAGTGTCCTCAAGTGTGGGGAAGACATGCACAACAGAGCCTGTTGTTATGTAACTTACAACTGTCAATCAAAAACGTCAATCCATGCCTACCTAGATGAATACACAAAAGCCCTGACTTGAAAAACCCCATCCCGCATCATTCCAGGGCAGTGCCTTTCTTGGTTTGCCCACTTCTCCTTTGAGGTGTTCTTTCTGTTTTCTTCAATAAACTTATTTCTGCTGTGGATAAGACCTCAGATTCTTCTTTGTGTCTTTATCAAGAACCGAGGCCCGTGAGGAAGGGTCCTCTTAGACTCTCCCTATTATCTGCTGACAGATATTATACGTACATAATCTTTTTAAAATGGAAACCTCAACATACATTACTCAGAAATGATATGGCAATTTTCTGACTTACTGTTTAAGATGAATATTTTGCTTAAAATATAAATATATGGTTGAAGATTTTACATAACTCTGTATTTTGCAGGTCTTGTATGCTAAGCTATTCAAGAACTTTGTTTATGGGACCGAACACTTAAGAGTTGTCTCTTGAAATGGAAATATAATTCTTTGGGCTGCTCACAGAAGCATGTGACATTTTTCTCTCCAGAGACAGAGAATTTGGATGGTATTAGGCTACTGATTGGGCTTTTCAGGTGGCTCCTGCAGTAAAGAACCAGCCTGCCAATGGAAGAGACCTAAGAGATACCAGTTCAGTCCCTGGGTCTGGAAGATCCCCTGGAGAAGGGCATGGCAGCCCCAGTTTTCTGGCCTGGAGAATCCCTTGGACAGAGGAGCCTGACGGGCTACGGTCCATGAGGTCATAGATTGCGACACGACACGACTGAAGAGACTTAGCATGCACAGGCTACTGATTAACTAGTGATCCAAGTAACTTCAGAGTCAATTTAGGCATCTGTTTACATGTATTTTTCTGAATTATCTTCCTCTATTAGTGTTCATATTTACATTATAATTTACCTAACCTTTCAATGTATCCAAGATATGCCGTTTTAAAATAGCAGCTGAAATTCTGTGTTAGTGAGCTAATATTGTCACACTGGAGGGTGTGTATGGAGTGTGTATCTGTGAGAATTAAGGCTGAGAAGGAAATGTATCAAAGCAGCTTAAATACAATAAAATAGACATTCTTAATCAAAATAATTGTTAAATTAGCCTTTATACTACCATCTTACTAATACAACAAAGATACAAGGTCCCAGTTTTAAGGAAATTATCTTTTTAAAATACGTAAACTTTCTGTAAGTTATTATTAAATGAAAAGTATAATGAGCTTACACAGCCCACTTCTAGTTTGTCTTAATTAAGTGGTCTGACATTGGAAAAAACAATTCTAATATACATAATTTTTTTTATAACTTACTAATTTTTACATAAAGGTGTCAGTCAAAATACCCTGGAAAAAGAAAGCAATTCTCCAGAAAAAAAGTGCTTTGGGTTCCTTCCCAGCTGTGTTGCACAGCTAGCAAATGCAAGGAGCCTACACACTGTTTAAAAATGATCTAAAGAACTAAATGCATTTCTGCCTATTATTGTCAGCTTGTCTTTCAAGGCTGATTGAGAAGCATTTATTCAGCTGGTCTGTCTGTCAGATGAAAGCTTAACCTTTGAAGATTTTTATTTTGCTTGTGTGATTGAGAATTTCTTTGTAAAAACTGTATTTTTAATATGGAGGGTCTTTTTTTTCTCCCCAAGTGCAATGTCTTTTAAAGTTAACTTAAGAAAATACTTTTTATAATAAAATATCATCTGAAATAGTAATTCTACTTAGATGTTATTTAATAGTTGTTTTTTATTCTAAAAAATCTGAGAGAAATAATATTTTTGGTTTTCATAGAAGAATTTTGTTGTGGTCATGAAACTTTTGTAAAACTAATAGAAAGTGACAAATGGTGAAAAAAATCCAGTTAGAAAAATAGGTTATTTCCTTTATGACTGACAGTCTCCAGTGATTTTCACAAGTGTTAGGCACAACATTTTAGATTAATGCTGTATGGGAAAGTGCATTTTATTTAAACTTCATGAAGTGAGTTCTGGAAACTAAATCATACAAGGAAGTGAGACTCTGCTAATCTCCCTAATCTGTCCTTATGATCCAGTGGACCCAATTTTGTTGTTGTTGTTCAGTTGCTCAGTTGTGTCCAACTCTTTGCGACCCCATGGACAAGCTTTCCTATCCTTCACCATCTCCTGAAGCATGCTCAAACTCATGTCCATTAAGTCAGTGATGCCATCCAACCATCTCGTCCTTTGTCATCCCCCTCTCCTCCTGCCTTCAATCTTTCCCAGCATCAGGGACTCAGTTTATCATATGGAATAATGACTGTGCAGTAAAACAGAGCATATTAGAGCCCACTCAGCAAGTTATTTCCTTATGTCTCTCTGGCCTCTGAATTATTTGGAAAAATGGTTTAAAAAAAAAAAGTGCTGCCAAAGGACCTCAGATGGAGGTAATGAGTCATCAGCAGAAAATAAAAATAGACCTTGAGAAACAATGTCAATAACAGGATGCAAGTTTCTTTCTCTTCTCCTTTTTAAATTTCTCTTGCAACAAATCACTCACTGGGACCTGACATATTTTTTTAAGCATATTTAAACTCACACTTTTTTTTTTTTTTTGTAATAAAGACTTCAGTGTAGAGTTTTTCTACAGAATAACATTGGTCCTAAGAAAACTGTCTATTTAAATATTGGAGCATTTGTTTGAAAAATCCTTCTTAGCCTTTATAAAAGTAAGTCATAATGATTGTTTTTAAATAAAAAGATTTCCACTTCCCAAATAATAGGAGATAACACTACTATATAAATACTCTTAAGGAGTTATAGAACAGCAGCAGCAAGCAGGACATGTTGTCTTAAAGTTATTAGGCTTTTTAAAAAAATTAGGTTTTGTGTCTTCCAAGTTCTCAATCTTACCTTTTATGTTTAAAAATATTGAAACTTTGTCCAATAGTTAATGTCATTTTGCTTGATGTTTAAAATTGTATGTTTATCTGTAAACATTTATTTGTTAACATTTAAAATGATGTAGTATCCATTTTTATTACTGGGGAATTTTCATTGTCTATTAGGCTACTTGTATATGATATTTAATTTAAATTATGAGTGAAAATAACCATAATGAAAATAAAAATCATTATAGTAGGATTGCTGCTGCTGCTGCTGCTAAGTCGCTTCAGTCGTGTCCGACCCTGTGCGACCCCATAGACGGCAGCCCACCAGGCTCCGCCATCCCTGGGATTCTCCAGGCAAGAATACTGGAGTGGGTTGCCATTTCCTTCTCCAGTGCATGAAAGGGAAAGTGAAAGTGAAGTCGCTCAGTCATGCCCGACTCTTAGCGACCCCATGGACTGTAGCCTACCAGGCTCCTCTGTCCATGGGACTTTCCAAGCAAGAGTACTGGATTAGTTCCTATTAAATAACTTGCCATACTTATACCAATATGCTTTGCAATATGTAATTGCTAACTAATTATTATTTTAGAGAGTCATTAGTTTGTTTAATCTTCTATCTTAATTGCACAGATTTTGGTGAACTTGACTTTGTCCACACTGTAATGCAATGTCTATTTTGGATATGCTCTTATTACGCATTTTTTAATGAACAAGGGCACTTTAATTGCTACTGGAAATAGTGAATTAATTCAAAATAATGATCCTGATTTAAATAAATTGTATAAATTATATACAATTTGGTAGAATAAAAATAAACCAAAATTTATATTTTTGGATATTTAGGAAACTAATTACAGACAAAAGCAAATGACTTTCTTGAATGATGATACCAAGTTTAAATAAAGACAAATCATTCTATAGAAAAAGTTTTAAATTACTTACAGTAAGTAATTCATACATATTGTAAATAATAAATTCTCTAGAGAAAATTTCAAACAGTTTCTGGAATTGTCAAGTAGCATACTGAAAGATGTTACTAAAATCTTTGCATGTACTTTTTTCAATTGTTTACTATATAAACTAGTAAAAGAAACATTTGTTTTAAATACTCATCCATAAGTTAAACAACAAATATATTTTTAAAAATCTTTTATGTAGCGATCCAGTGGCACACGGGATAAATTATAAGATAAATTCATTATGGGACAAGCATGCACTCTTGCAATCTGAAACTGTTTTAAAGTTTCATAGTTCACATCCCAGGAAATTTTACCTCTGGGCAATGCCTTTTCTAGGTGGAGCCTCCCAGGGACTGTAGCTCTATTCACACATGGGAATAATTACAGATTCTTTGGGCACTTTCTCTGATTTTCTGAACTACTTATTGGAGACACTTCATGTAGCTCAGCCTTAGTTCCTACCACCATGTTGCCAACATTGTGCAAAGGCGTAGCACTTATATGTTCATTTTAGAAACATTCTGTAGATATGATAGCGAAGAAGAAACAGAAAAATTATATTCTTCTTTTTTTCAAAGAAAGCCCACTTATAGATACATTCTGAATTCTACAAAAGGAATAGAATTTATGATCTATGAACTGACAGGATACAAAAGGAATAGAATTTATGATCTATGAACTGACAGGATACAGCTGATCTCCCTACAGATTCAAGAGAAGTATGTGATTAGTGATATCTTAAAACACATTTTCTGTTCTTGATGTTAAGTCCCAATAATTAGTTTTCTTTTCTGCCCCTTTGTTTTCTAAACTCCAGTACTTTAAGCAAGCAGTAAATTACTAGAGACATCGATGTTTTGTCTATTTCTTAAGATGAAACAGTGAAGAATAAAATTTAATCTAAAATTAGCAAATAAAATTTTAACATGTAAGAAGCGGCAATATTCTGTTATTAACACTCTTCATATGTTTGTATGTATAAATAATAATTTCTATCTTATGAATAAGATAGGAAAAAAACCCCCAAATTCTCTGTTGTTGTTCTAGAATAGTTGTGTAATACACTGCACAACTATTATCCGTCTCAGGGCCTCATTTTCCTCATTTGCTTATTTCCAAACCGTCTTTACGTATCTATGTATTTATCTCTTCTTTTCCATTTTAATAATATGTAAAATAAAACAATAGGGCTTCCCTGGAAACTCAGACGGTAAAGAATCTGCCTACAATCTGGGAGACCTGGGTTTGATCCCTGGGTTGGGAAAATTCTCTGGAGAAGAGAATGGCTACCCACTCCAGTAATTTTCCCTGGAGAATACCATGGGCAGAACAGCCTGGTGGGCTACAGTCCACAGGGTCACAAAGAGTTGGACAGGGCTGAGCAACTAACACCCAAAATAAAACATTAACAGAATAGAATATACATTTTGGCTCCTATATTGAATATCATTCTATTAGCAACTTCATTCTTTCTTCTTTTAATAAGCCATCTTCACAAAACACCAGATATTTTCATCTATTATAACCTCATTACTGGTAACAACTGTGTAGTAGATACTCTAAGACATGTATCTATAAAATGATTATAGACTTTTCACAGAGGAGTTATAGTAAAATTTGTATGTGAAATGATAAATATGGTTTCTAAAAAGAAACTGCATTATTAAGAAAACCAAGTAAGCAAGAAAAAATTTTTACCTGCTACAAATAGCTACATTTGAGAGAAGAATGGGGACAAACCACATGTTTTTGAAGCTGAACATAAGTGAAAGAGCTGTTGAATAGAATGTGCTGAGTAACCTGAACTTTTCTCTTATGTATCCAGTGCATGTCTGACATAAAGCCTTGTTCCTGCACTGCTTGAATGAATAAAACTACAATTGACCTTTGGGGAAAAAAAAAGATTTAAACTTCATGGTTCCAATTTTATGCAGATTTTTTTCAATTAAAGCTACATTACTGCCCAATCCACAATGGTTGATTGGTTGAATCCATGCATGCAGGACCACAGATAAGAAGGACTGATTGTATAGTTATAACCTATATTTTCTACTGTGCACAGGATCTGTGCCTGTAACCCCGCTGTGATATTCAAGAGTCAATCAACTCTATTTGGAATTTACAGTATGAACACAAGTTTAAAGTATGACTATGACAGCAATATTTACTCATGGTGACAAGGCACTGAAGCATAATAAATGAACCCAAGTACAGTAATCCCTCCTTTACCCACGGGTGTGGGGGATACATTCCATCACCTTCAGCTTGTACATGAAACCACAGATAGCACCAAACCCTAAGTGGTCCCCCGTTATTCAAGATTTTGCTTTGCACAATTTCAGTTACCCTCAGTTGACCTTATTTAAGTGTGGGTACCTGAAACCACAGAAAGCAAAGCTGCTGATGTGATAAAGGATGAATACACTCATGTGAAATACCCTGCATATTCTTAGAGGGGAAAAAAAAATGGAAAACTTACATCAAGGTGACAAGAGTGAGTCAGGCAATTCAAAATCTGAAAAAGTACATAAACTCAATTTCTTTCTGTCAAAAATACCAGTACATGTATTCAGGAATATTGGGCTTCCCTGGTGGCTCGGACAGTAAAGAATCTGCCTGCAATGCAGGAGACCCGGGTTCAACTTCTGGTCAGGAAGATCCCCTGGAGAAGGGAGTGACAACCCACTCCAGCATTCTTGCATGGAAAATCCCATGGACAGAGGAGCCTGGTGGACTACAATCCATAGGGTCTCGAGTTGGACACGATTGAGTGACTAACACTATGCAGGAATATTAGAGTAACACTTATATCTTGGCTTATATATCATCCAGACCAGTATTAGACTAGTAATTAGCCATGCAATTCGAAAGAATAAATTATTGACACTTCTCTTTTCTGATGAACTTGACTAAACAGCACTGGGCTGTGTGCACTATCTCACTTCAATTTTAAGTTCAAAACAGACAGAGTCTAGGCAGTACCCAGGTCTGCTCGTGACTTGACATCTCTGAACTCAGGGTCCTTGGATATCCTAGTAATGAGTTTTTAGGTTTAGAGAGGGAGGCAATGAAGAACATGTGCTCCCTATGTCATCCAGTGGACTTTATTGGGATGCTTTTTCCCTTGAGACTCTTCCCTATAGTCCATGGGCTGCGTGAATAAAGGAGAATGATTTTAGGAAAAATAGATTCTCAACTAGGTGATGGCATAAAATCTGAAAAGGGACAAATATACATACATATATCCATTTTTAGTAGTGACAAAATTAAAATTTTTAAATCACTTATATTCCATCTGTCAGACCTGCAAAGAACATGGAGGTCTTGGGTTCCCACCACAAAATTAAAATTTTTAAATCACTTATATTCCATCTGTCAGACCTGCAAAGAACATGGAGGTCTTGGGTTCCCACAAAGTCACTTTGCCTGGTCTTCCATGTAGGAATTTGAGTGAAGAACCAGTTCAGCTGCTTATAATAGAAACTGCAGATATTATGTTAGCATCTTATGTTACACATATGGAATTAATAGGCATAGAGAGATTAAATGGTGGCAAATCAGGCTCTGGTTTCATTGTCAGTCCACCAGTCTCAATCACACAAAATATAAAATCCTTGTATTTTGATGACTACTTTAGGTATAACATGTATTTGAGAGACAGGGAATATTCTATGAAATGGATATTCAATAAAATACCATTTAATAACCCCCCCTGAATATGATTCCACTTGTATCTGTACAGAATATCTGGATGACATTCTCTACTTAGCAATGACAATGACTGTTTAAGAGATTATGTTCCACGAACATTTTAAGTGGCTCTAAAATTAGACTTTACAAAGGAGATTCTATCTAAGAATGTATAGTCATTATTATCAGGTTTATATAACTCGTTCCACTGCATTATGACAACCCTGGCCAAAGTCACAGGAGGTAGCATGTTGCTCTTCATCTTTCACCCCTAAGCAATTAGTAAAAAGCCCACCCTACTTGCTCAATGACACATAATTTCTGCAGGAAAAAATAAGTCACTTGTTTAGGCTTGTATGTTTTTCATTTACATTCAAAAAAAAATGACACTAATGACCATTTAAGGTTCTTAGCTACCAGGACATCAGTGTGAATCAGTCTGTTCATGCTGATTTACAGTGGAAGTATCCTAAGACAGGTAAAGGAAGATCTTAATAGATAATAAGAGCAAAAAATTAACACATTACCATGAAAATTTTTATAACATTTTTTTTCTGTCCACATTTTGGGGAAAGTCTAATTTCTCTTATTTTCTTACCATTATTTTCTTAGCCACATATGTAACAATTATGCAAAAAACTGATTACTAAAGTGGAAAAAAATACTAATAAATTCATAAGAATGATACTACCACAACAAAGCTATGGAAGGGAAATTATAAGACCACAACAAAAATATAATTAATATTATATTTATAAGCTTGACAAAAATACTATGTGTATCTCTTTTTTGTCTATAGCCTTCATTCTGTTGACATTTTTGTTTTTCTTGGCTGGGACATTTTGAAGTAGGGAATATTTGATTAAAAGTTACAAAGCACACCTTGTTTATCAATGTCAGGTCAATTCAATTTAAAAAAATTCTTCTGTAACCAAAATAGCTCAAATGAGTATGTTTTCAAATGTTAGAATAATAAATTATGTGTTACAATAGGACCTATTCATTCTACTAAGTATTTTCTTGCAATTTTTATGAAATATGCATATATCATATAAATATACCAAAGATGAGACCGACTAGGTAAAACACTAGAATGGTGTCAGAATACTGACACCATCTAGTTGATTTTAGCAGAATTGGCACAAATCAGTTGCCCATGGCAAAAAGAACTATATTCCACTCAAACGTGTTTTATATATACGTGTATACACATACACACACACACACCTGAGATTAGTAAGAAAACAAGGCCTGTCACAGAAACTAGGCAACAACTACCTTAAATATTCTCTTGAAATTCTCTTCACCTTTAGACTATCTAAAAGTTATTATTAAAAATAAAATTGAAAATACAGTAGTCTTCTTAAAACTGCAATATTTTCCAGTGTAAGAAAGAATTCAAGCATGAACTAAATATTCGTGAAAATGAAATTTTCTTTAAATAATGTTTACAATTTTGATGATAATAGAGAGCAATCTAGTATTAATTTTCTGGACAATGTATTTTCCCATTTTACAGATGTATTTTTGTTTTAACTGATAGCTTACAATTACTAAAAGAATTGATTCCTTCTGAGACTCATCATATCATTGCCTGTAAAATCTTTATCTTTCTACTTGTGAAAAATGTATAGTAAAGAAAACATTTGTCACCACACTTGCTTAGCATTTAGAAGGAAAACACATCAGTACACCCACATTCAGTTTGCAGAATTCCAGGTAGAAGCCAGATAAAGGGTGAGGTTACCTATGTGTCCCAGGGTGACAGAAAAAGGCAAAAAGTGAGAGTACAGTAAGCATGATCTCCTTAGGTAAGATTTCAGTATGTGAATCATTCAAAGGAACAAAATTTTAAAAAGTAGAATTTTAAAGAAATGCTCTCTGTGACAATATTTATTATTTCTATCACTGGTAGGTAGCTCAAATAAAGGAAAGGGTAAGGCCTAGAAAGTTTTCTTAAAAAAAATTATTTATTTATAACTGGCAAAATGATCTGTTTCAGTTATATGTCTTCCTTGTACTTTGATAACTGTACTGATATTTATGCTTCTGTTTTATGATCTCCTTCCAATGATAGAACCAGACCACTTGGAAACCACCTTCATCAGACCCGAGAGTTTGAAAGAAACAGGTGCTGAGCCTTAGCTTTTGTCCTGAACAAGAAACATGGGCTGCGATCGAAACTGCGGGCATATCACTGGTGCTGTCATTGGTGCAGTCCTGGCTCTGTTTGGTGGTATTCTAGCGCCAAATGGAGACGTGCTTATTGAGAAGACAGTTAAAAAGGTACAAGTGGTATCAAGAACATGTCACTGCTTTTAAGTATGTCCAAAGAATATGTTGATATGCTTTTTTTGTATACATATATACCATTTTTATTGAAAGATTCTTAAACTCTATTGTGCTTTGAAATTTTCAAGTTTCACAAACATGATTTCATGTAATCTCATAATAACCATTTTCCCCCTATTTCTGTGTTATCCCTCTCCTTCCTTCTCCTCACTGGTAACCACTAGTTTGTTTTCTGTATCTGTGAGTCTTCTCCTTTTTTTTTTTCTTTTCTGTTCCTGCCCCCTGCCCTGCCAGGTTTGCTGTGTTTTTTTACATTCCACATATAAGTGACATCATATAGTATTTATCCTTTTTCTGTCTTATTTCACATAGCTTAAGACCCTCCAAGTCCTTCTATGTTGAAAATGGCTAAACTGATTTTTTTCTGTAATTGAGAACTATTCCTTTGTGCATATATACCACTTCTTCTTTATTCATTTATCTGTTGATGGACACTGAAGATGCTTCCATATCTTGGCAGCTGAAAATAAAGCAGCTATGAATATTAGGGTGCATGTATGTTCTCAAATTAGCATTTGTTTCATCTATATATCCAGGAGTGTAATTTCTGAGTCATATGATAGTTCTATTTTCAGTTTTGTAAGAAAACTCCACACTGTTTTCTACAGTGGCTGAACCAGTTAAATCATCAGCAATAATGAATTAGAGTTCCCTTTTCTCACCAACATTATGTTATTTGCGCTTTTTTACTGATAGCCATTTTGACAAATGAGAGGTGATATATCATTGTTTTTGATTTGTATTTTCTTGATGATTAATAAGGTTGAGCATCTTATGTGATGTTGTATTTCTTCTCCAAACAATAAATGGTGGAGAGAATGTGGAGAAGAGGGAACCCTCTAGAACTGTTGGTGAGAATGTAAATTGATACAGCTACTATGGCGAACAATATGGACATTTATTTAAAAAACTAGGAATAAAACTACCACACGATCCAGCAATCCTACTACTGGGCATATGTCCTGAGAAAACCATAAATGAAAAACACACGTATCTCAATGTTCACTGAAGCACTATTTACAATAGCCAGGACATGGAAACAACCTAGACGCTCACTGACAAATGAATAAAGAAGTTGTGATACATATGTACAATGAAATATTACTCAGCCATAAAAAGTAACAGATTTGAGTTAGTTCTAGTGAGGTGGATGAATCTAGAGCCTGCTACACCGAGTGAAGTAAGTCAGAAAGAGAAAAACAAATATTGTATATTAACACATATATATAGAACCTAGAAAAATGGTACTGATGACCTTATTTGCAGGGCAGGAACAGAGACTCAGACATAGAAAAGAGACTTACGGACACGGTGGGAGAAGGAGAATATGGGACAAACAGAGAAGAGCACTGAAATATACATATTACCACATGTAAAACAGATAGTTAATGTGAAGTCACGGTATAACACAGGGAGCTCCACCTGGTGCTCTGTGATAAACTAGATAGGTAAGAGCTGGGAGGGAGGTTGAAGAGGAAGGGGGCATATGTATACCTGTAATTGATTCATGTTGATACATGGCAGAAACCAACCCAACACTGTAAAGCAGTTATTCTCCAGTTAAAAATAAATTTAAAAAAAAAGATACATGTACACTAATGTTCAGTTCAGTGGCTCAGTCGTGTCCGACTCTTTGCGACCCCATGAACCGCAGCACGCCAGGCATCCCTGTCCATCACCAACTCCCGGAGTCTACCCAAACTCATGTCCATTGAGTTGGTGATGCCATCCAACCATCTTATCCTCTGTCGTCCCCTTCTCCTCCTGCCTTCAATCTTTCCCAGCATCAGGGTCTTTTCCAATGAGTCAGCTCTTCCCATCAGGTGGCCAAAGTATTGGAGTTTCAGCTTTAGCATCAGTCTTTTCAATGAACACCCAGGACTGATCTCCTTTAGGATGGACTGGTTGGATCTCCTTGCAGTCCAAGGGACTCTCAAGAGTCTTCTCCAACACCACAGTTCAAAAGCATCAGTTCTTTGGTGCTCAGCCTTCTCTAAGTCCAACTCTCACATCCATACGTAACTACTGGAAAAACTATAGCCTTGATTAGATGGACCTTTGTTGACAAAGTGATGTCTCTGCTTTTTACTATGCTGTCTAAGTTGGTCATAACTTTCCTTCCAAAGGGTAAGTGTCTTTTAATTTCATGGGTGCAATCACCATCTGAAGTGATTTTGCAGCCCCCCCAAATAAAGTCAGCCACTGTTTCCACTGTTTCCCCATCTATTTGCCATGAACTGATGGGACCGGATTCCATGATCTTAGTTTTCTGAATGTTGAGCTTTAAGGCCTCTTTTTCACTCTCCTCTTTCACTTTCGTCAAGAGGCTCTTCAGTTCTTCTTCACTTTCTGCCATAAGGGTGGTTTCATCTGCATATCTGAGGTTATTGATATTTGTCCCAGCAATCTTGATTCCAGCTTGTGCTTCCTCCAGCCCAGCATTTCTCATGATGTACTCTGCATATAAGTTAAATGAGCAGGGTGACGATATACAGTCTTGATGTACTCCTTTCCCTATTTGGAACCAGCCTGTTGTTCCATGTCCAGTTCTAACTGTTGCTTCCTGACCTGCATACAGGTTTCTCAAGAGACAGGTCAGGTGGTCTGGTATTCCTATCTCTTTCAGAATTTTCCACAGTTTATTGTGATCCACACAGTCAAAGGCTTTGGCATAGTCAATAAAGCAGAAATAGATGTTTTTCTGAAATTCTCTTGCTTTTTTGATGATCCAGTGGATATTGGCAATCTGAGCTCTGGTTCCTCTGCCTTTTCTAAAACCAGCTTGAACATCTGGAAGTTCACAGTTCATGTATTGCTGAAGCCTGGCTTGGAGAATTTTGAGCATTACTTTGCTACCATGTGAGATGAGTGCAATTGTGCAATAGTTTGAGCATTCTTTGGCATTGCCTTTCTTTGGGATTTGAATGAAAACTGACCTTTTCCAGTCCTGTGGCCACTGCTGAGTTTTCCAAATTTGCAGGCATATTGAGTGCAGCACTTTCACAGCATCATCTTTTAGGATTTGAATTAGCTCAGCTGGAATTCCATCACTTCCACTAGCTTTGTCCATAGTGATGCTTCCTAAGGCCCACTTGACTTCACATTCCAGGATGTCTGCCACCAATGTTCACTGCAGCACTATTTACAATAGCCAGGACACGGATACAACCCAGATGTCCATGGACAGATTAATGGCTAAAGAAATTAATGTACACATATACTATGGAATATTACATAGCCATAAAAAGAGGTGAAACTGGGTTATTTGCAGTGATGTGGATGAATCTAGAGTCTGTCATTCAGAGTGAAGTAAGTCATAAAGAGAAAACAAATGTTAACACACACACACACACACACATATATTTGTATGGGATCTATTTGTAAAGGCCTGCAGCTTGTGATGATGCCAAATAAGCACAATGTGGAAGTTCTTGGAATCCTTTCTGATGACATGGAAACCGATTCTGTAGCCCCAGGTGGAAACCTCAAAATCAGACTGAAAGGAATTGAAGAGGAGGAGATTCTTCCAGGGTTCATACTTTGTGATCCTAATAATCTTTGTCATTCTTGTCGCAGATTTGATGCCCAGATAGTGATTATAAAGCACAAGTCCATCATCTGCCCAGGTTATAACGCGGTGCTGCATATCCATACCTATATTGAAGAAGTTGAAATAACAGCCTTAATCTGCTTGGTAGACAAGAAATCAGGAGAAAAAAGTAAGACTCGGACCCTTTTTGTGAAACAGGATCAAGTGTGCGTTGCCCGCTTGAGGACAGCAGGAACCATCTGCCTTGAGACCTTTAAAGACTTCCCTCAGATGGTTTGCTTTACTTTAAGAGATGAAGGTAAGACCATTGCAATTGGAAAAGTTCTGAAACTGGTTCCAGAGAAAGACAGCATTTTCTTGATGACCCTGCACAATACTGCGAGGAAAACTGACTGCAAAAGCCTACTTCACACCGCTTTCTCTCATTTTCTGCCCATTGACAAACCTCTCCCCATATTTTGCAAAGACAAAATTCACAGCAAAAGTCCAGATTATGTCAGCTTTCTCATATTGAGAGTTCTGCTATGCCACTGTTGAATTTTTCCCAAGATTTTTTTCTTCCCCTCTCAAACTCTGCTTCCTTGGACAGATTTGGCAATAGCTTTGTAAGTGTTGTGGACATAATTGCCTACAATAACAAAAAACCTACCAGGGATTTTTTTCATTTTTCATTTCCCTTAGGCATACCTAGTTCTTTTACCCCCAGGCAGATCGTTCTGAGTGTGCGAGTGTGTGTGCACATGTTACAAAGACAACTACCATGGTAATAAAATATTTAATTTGAAAAAAAATGGTACTGATGAATCTATTTGCAGGGCAAGAATAAAGATGCAGATGTAGAGAGGAGACTTGTGGATATAGTGGAGGAAGGATAAGGCAGGACAAATTGAGAGAATAGCATTGATATATATATATATATATATATATATATATATATATATATATAAATCATGTATAAAACAGATAGCTAGTGAGAAGCTGCTGTATAACACAGGGAACTCAGTATGGTGCTCAGTGATGATCTAGAGGGGTGGGATGGGGGTGGCAGTGGGAGGGAGAGGACAGATGTATATAGCTGATTAACATTATTGTACAGCAGAAACTAATACAACATTCTAAGGCAAGTGTCCTCCAATTTTAAAAAATATCCTATGATAAATAATAATGGAAAAGTATTTAAAAAGAATGTATATTTAGGTATACCCGAATCACTATGCTCTATATGGAGAAGGCAACCCACTTCAGTATTCTTGCCTGGAGACTCCCATGGACGGAGGAGCCTGGTAGGCTACAGTCCATGAGGTCGCAAAGAGTCGGATGTGACTGAGAGACTTCACTCACTCACTCACTCACTCAACTGTAATTTAGAAAGAGAACTTTCTCAGAGCAATAAATAACTTCAGGAAAAAGGTGTGACGAGTTTAATTCTGAAGTATGAAATTTTGAACATCCAGAGTGCTGCAAATAAAGGGGTCAAAGAATCGGCTAATATGATGGATAAAGCAGTGGAAATGTAACTAAACGTTGTGACAAGGGAAGGACAATGTAAAAAATGTGCCAAAAATAAAGTCTTAAGAAGAGAGAGGATTAAAAAGAGAACAATGTGGGTAAGATTTAGGATGATTTGAATATCAGAATAGGTGAAACTGAAACTCCAATACTGCAACCTGATGCAAAAAACCAACTCACTGGAAAACACCCTGATGCTGAGAAAGATTGAAGGCAGGAGAAGGGGACAACAGAGGATGAGACGGTTGGAAGGCATCACCAACGCGATGGACTTGAGTATGAGTGGGCTCCAGGAGTTGGTGATGGACAGGGAAGCCTGGCATGCTGCAATCCATGGGTTTGCAAAAAGTCAGACATGACTGAGCGACTGAACTGAACTGAATATGAGAATATTTAATTAATGATGGGAAAGACAACAGTAGTTGGTATTTATTTTCCATTAGGTACTAGATATAAAAAAATCTGCATTTAGAGATTGATATTAAATATACTATATACTATACTATATACTAGGTATAGTTGCCTTGAGAGAACACACTGGTCATAGCAAACACCCTTTACCAACAACACAAGAGATGATGCTACACATGGACATCTCAAAATGGTCAATACCAAAATCAGACGATTATATTCTTTGCAGCCAAAGAGAAAGAAGCTCTATGTAGTCAGCAAACACAAGACCTGGATCTGACTATGGCTCAGATAATTAGCTCCTTATTGCAAAATTCAGGCTTAAATGGGAGAAAGTAAGGAAAACCACTAGGCCATTCACATATGACCTAAATCACATGCTTTATGATTACACAGTGGAGTGGGACAAACAGATTCAAGGGATTTGATTTGGTAGACAAGAGTGTCTGAGGAACTATGGATGGAGGTTCATAACATTGTACTGGAGGTGATTACCAAAACCATCCCCAAGAAAAAGAAATGTAACAAGGCAAATGGTTGCAAGAGGAGGCCTTAAAATAGCTGAGAAAAGAAGAGAAATGAAAGGCAAAGGGGAAAGAGAAAGATATACCCATCCGAACACAGAGCTCCAGAGAACAGAAAGGAGAATAGGAAAGCCATCTTAAAGTGAACAATGCAAAGAAGTAGAGGAAAACAATAAAACTGGAAAGACTAGAGATCTCTTCAAGAAAATTAGAGATACCAAGAAAACATTTCATGCAAAGATGGGCACAATAAAGGGCAGAAATGGCTAGGACTCAACAGAAGTAGAAGAGATTAAGAACAGGTGGCAAGAATACACATAACTATACAGAAAAGATCTTAATGACCCAGATAGCCACAGTGGTGTGATCAATCACTCATCTAAAACCAGACATCTTAGAGTGTGAAGTCAAGTGGACCTTAGGAACAATTTCTACAAACAAAACTAATGGAAGTGATAGAATTCTAGCTAAGCTATTTCAAATCCTAAAAGATGATTCTGTTAATGTGCTGCACTTAATATGTCAGCAAATTTGGAAAACTCAACAGTGGCCACAGGATTGGGAAAGGTTGGTTTTCATTCCAATCCCAAAGAAGGACAGTGCCAAAAAATCTTCAAACTGCCATATAATTGTGCTCATTTCACATGCTAGCAAGGTAATGCTCAAAATCCCTCAAGCCAAGCTTCAACACTGTGTGAACCAAGAACTTCCTAATGTACAAGCTGAATTTAGAAAAGGCAGAGGAACCAGTGATCAAATTGCTAGCATCTGTTGAATCACAGAAAAAGCAAGAGAATTCCAGAAAAAAAAACTTCTACGTCTCCCTTCTCTACATTAAATCTTTTGACTGTGTGGTTCACAACAAACTGGAAAATTCTTCAAAAGATGGGAATACCAGACCACCTTACCTTCCTCCTGAGAAACCCATATGCAGGTTAAGAAGCAATAGTTAGAACAGGACATGGAACAACTGACTCGTTCAAAATGGGGAAAGGAGTACGACAAGGCTGTATATCGTCACCCTGCTTATTTAACTCCTATGCAGTATACATCATGCAAAATGCTAGGCTGGATGAATCACAAGCTGGCATCAAGATTGCCGGGAGAAATATCAACAACCTGAGACATGAAGATGATACTACTCTAGTGGCAGAAAGCAAAGAGGAACTAATGGCAGAAAGGCAGAAGGAGAAGAAAGTGACACAGGATGAGATGATTGGGTAACATTAACAACTCAATGGACATGAGTTTAAGAGAACTCGGGGAGATCCTAAAGGATAGGGAAGCTTGGCATGCTACAGTCCATGGAGTAGCAAAGAGTTGAACAACAACAAAAGAGCTTCATTAAATAACCCTAAATTAATTTGCATTTAGTATATTTTGTTGTTCAGTCGCTAAGTCATATCTGACTCTTTGTGACTTCATGGACTGCAGCATGCCACGTCCCTCACAGACATGCTATTTCTACTACTAACAGCTTTATCCAGAGAACAGAATGGCAACCCACTCCAGTATTCTTGCCTGGAGAATTCCATTGACAGTGGAGACTGGTGGGCTACTGGCCATGGGGTCACAAAGAGTCGGACATGACTGAAGCAACTTAGCAAGCAAGCAATATATATAAATATTCATTTAGTCTTCACAAATACCTATGAGAACATATTATTATTTTTCCCATTTTACAGTCACAAGAGCTTAAACTGACTTGCACTCTCACCTAGCCAAAAAGAGGATGAGCCAATATCCAAACCTAGGCAATCTGAAGATATAGACTACATACTTTACATAGTCTTGAACTGTATAATCCTAAAATATAAAGTGTTGGAAAGTGAGGAGACCAAGAACAAGAAAACCAATAAAAGTTAGGTAGGACATGACCACTTTCAAGGAGAATTTAAGACTCCCTTTTAGAAAGATCTTTGCACAGTATGCACATAACAAAATGCACTCTGCCTAGAGTGGTGGATATTTTAGAACTAATGAATGATGAGATGCAATGGGATAAAGGGACTAAAAGGGGAGAGAGAGAGAAGAGTAAAAATAGCAAACTGCAAGATAGCCAGTTGTGTTACTGATAGACATGTTATACCTTAGGAGAAAAAAGTTGCAAGGTTTTATAAGTGATTTGAACTGGGCACTCCAGTATTCTTGCCTGGAGAATCCCATGGACAGAGGAACATGGCAGACTACAGCCCACGGGATCGCAATGAGTCAGGTACGACTGAGTGACTAAGCACAGCACAAATACTTCCAAAGGTCAGAACTCACAGAGATTTAATCTTTACAACAGAGATTACAGATAAAACTAAACAGTAGATTTGCTTTATAGAGAATCTGAATGCAGAGACAAAAGAACAGGCAAATTGGTCAACAGAAGGTGTTGCACCTATAAATTTTGTATAATCCCAGAGCACAGAGTGCCTTACCCCTGCCTTAGGAGCATTTAGATTAATTCTGTTATGTTACAAATACATACAAATATAGAACTTGTCAACTTTTATTTACTATTGAAGCCATTGCAGATTACTTGCTTCATTTAATAAATAACAAATTGAAAGTTATTACTGTATACAACAGCCAGTTTTAAAAAAGAATTAAAGTGCTTAATTATAAAAGATCAGAAAATAATCTCATGTTGTTATCTAATTTTTAAAGTACAGAGTTGAGACTCTATGTTATCTTCTGATTCTAAAAGATGGTACCCTTGAGGGAGTTAATTCTTACACAGTTGATAAGGAGTCTGGGGCCCTCAAGGAGGAGAAAGGGGTCCAGGGCTCTCAAGGAGGAGAAAAAGACAGACTTTTTCTACATTTCTTTGTCTTAGTCACGAAAGACTGTTTTCTTCAACCTCAGAGCTAATTATTATACAACAAAACAACTCATCTTGCTCAAGGGTATATTTTTCCTTAAGCTCTGTACTAACGATTATATAAAAACAACGTATCTTGCTCAAGAACCTGTTTCTCCTTCTTAACAAGAACCTTCCGACTAATCCTGTTATCTTATGTGGCAGTGGGTCTGGTTCAGTTCAGTTCAGCTGCTCAGTCCTGTCTCACTCTTTGCAACCTATGGACTGGAGCACGCCAGGCTTCTCCGTCCATCACCAGCTCCTGGACCTTGCTCAAACTCATGTCCGTTGAGTTGGTGATGCCATCCAACCACCTCATCCTGTGTCTTCCCCTTCTCCTCCTGCCTTTAATCTTTTCCATCAGGTTTTTTCCAATGAGTCAGTTCTTCACATCAGGTGGCCAAAGCACTGAAGCTTCACCTTCAGCATTAGTCCTTTTAATGAATATTTAGGACTGATTTCCTTTAGGATTGACTGCTTTGATTTCCTTGCTGTCCAAGGGACTCTCAAGAGTCTTCTCCAACACCATAGTTCAAAAGCATCAATTCTTCGGTGCTCAGCTTTCTTGTTAGTCCAATTCTCACATCCATATATGATTACTGGAAAAATCATAGCTTTGATTATATGTGCTTTTGTCGGCAAAGTAATATCTCTGCTTTTTAACATGCTGTCTAGGTTGATCATAGCTTTTCTTCCAAGGAACAAGCATCTTTTGATTTCATGGCGGCAGTCACCATCTGAAGTGATTTTGGAGTTCAAAAAAATAAAGTCTCTCACTGTTTCCATTGTTTCCCCATCTATTTACTATGAAGTGATAGGACCAGATGCCATGATCTTAGTTTTCTGAATGTTGAGTTTTAAGCCAGCTTTTTTGCTCTCCTCTTTCACTTTCATCAAGAGGCTCTTTAGTTCCTCCTCATTTCCTGCCATAAGGGTGGTATCATCTGTGTATCTGAGGTTATTGATATTTCTCCCGGCAATCTTGATTCCAGCTTGTGCTTCATCCAGCTCAGCATTTCTCATAATGTACTCTGCATACAAGTTAAATAAGCAGGGTGAAAATATACAGCCTTTACATACTCCTTTCCCAATTTGGAACCAGTCTGTTCCATGACCGGTTCTAACTGTTGCTTCTTGACCTGCAAACAGATTTCTCAGGAAGCAGGTAACGTGTTCTGCTATTCCCATCCCTTGAAGAATTTTCCACAGATTGTTGTGATCCACACAGTCAAAGGGTTTGGTGTAGTCAACAGAGCAGAAGTAGATGTTTTTCTGGAACTCTCTTGCTTTTTGATGATCCAACAGATGTTGGCAATTCAATCTCTGGTTCCTCTGCCTTTTCTAAAATCAGCTTGAACAGCTGGAAGCTCACAGTTTATGTACTGTTGAAGCCTGGCTTGGAGAATTTTGAGCATTATTTTGCTAGCATGTGAGATGAGTGCAATTGTGCGGCAGTTTGAACATTCTTTGGCATTGCCTTTCTTAGGGACTGGAATTAAAACTGACCTTTTCCAGTGCTGTGGCTCCCGTTGAGTTTTCCAAATTTGCTGGCATATTGAATGCAGCACTTTAATAGGATCATCTTTTATGATTTGAAATAACTCAACTGGAATTCCATAACCTCCACTAGCTTTGTTTATAGTAATGCTTCCTAAGGCTCACTTAACTTTGCATTCCAGGATGTCTGACTCTAGGTGAGTGATTACACCATCATGGTTAGCTGGGTCATGAAAATATTTTTTGTATAGTTCTTCTATGTATTCCTGCCACCTCTTCTTAACATCTTCGCTTCTGTTAGGTTCGTGCTTTTTTGTCCTTTATTGGGCCCATCTTTGCATGAAATGTTCCCTTGGTATCTCTAATTTTCTGAAGGGATCTCTAGTCTTTCCCATTCTATTGTTTTCCTCTATTTCTTTGCATTGATCAAGGAGGAAGGCTTTCTTATCTATCCTTGTTATTCTTTGGAACTTTGCATTTAAATGGGTATGTCTTTCCTTTCCACCTTTGCCTTTTGCTTCTCCTCTTTTCTCAGCTATTTGTAAGGCCTCCTCAGACAACCGTTTTGCTTTTTTGCATTTCTTTTTCTTGGAGATGGTCTTGATCACTGCCCCCTGTACAATGTCATGAACCTCTGTCCATAGTTCTTCAGAAACTCTATCAGATTGTATCCCTTGAATGTATTTGTTACTTCCACTGTATAATCGTAAGGGATTTGATTTAGGTCATACCTGAATGGTCTAGTGGTTTTCCCTACTTTCTTCAATTTAAGTCCGAATTTGGCAATAAGGAGTTCATTATCTGAGCCACAGTCAGCTCCTGGTCTTGTTTTTGCTGACTGTATAAAGCTTCTCCATCTTCAGCTGCAAAGAATATAATCAATCTAATTTTGGTATTGACCATCTGGTGATGTCCATGCATAGTCTTCTCTTGTGTTGTTGGAAGAGGGTGTTTGCTATGACCAGTGTGTTTTCTTGGCAAAACTCTATTAGCCTTTGCCCTGCTTCATTTTGTACCCCAAGGCCAAACTTGCCTGTTACTTCAGTTATCTCTTGACTTCCTACTTTTGAATTCCAGCCCCCTATGATGAAAAGGACATCTTCTTTGGGGTCTATGACCAACCCAGACAGCATATTGAAAAGCAGAGACATTACGTTGTCAACAAAGGTCTATCTAGTCAAGGCTATGGTTTTTCCAGTGGTCATGTATGGATGTGAGAGTTGGACTATAAAGAAAGCTGAGTGCTGAAGAATTGATGCTTTTGAACTGTGGTGTTGGAGAAGACTCTTGAGAGTCCCTTGGACTGCAAGGAGATCCAGTCAATCCATCCTAAAAGAGATCAGTCCTGAGTGTTCATTGGAAGGAGTGATGCTGAAGCTGAAACTGCAATACTTTGGCCACCTGATGCGAAGAGCTGACTCATTGGAAAAGACCCTGATGCTGGGAAAGATTGAGGGCAGGAGGAGAAGGGGACGACAGAGAATGAGATGGTTGGATGGCATCACCGACTCGATGGACATGGGTTTGGGTGGACTCCGGGAGTTGGTGATGGACAAGGAGGCCTGGCGTGCTGCAGTCCATCGGGTTGCAAAGAGTCGGACACCACTGAGCGACTGAACTGAACTGGACTGAAGACCTTTCTATTGTTAGTTCTAATCCTATTATCTTAAGATGGATGTGGTGGGAGTGGGTCTGGTAAGATCATTCTATTGTTAGTAACCAACTGAAAAAGTATATAAGGCCTTGGTAAGACTAGCAAGTTGGGCAGTCTCCACCCCTCTTCTAATGTCTGTGTCAGAAGCTTCCTCTGTCCTTTTTCATTGTAATAAAACTTCTGCCACACAAAATTCTGAGTGTCCGAAGCCTGGTCCCTGGTCCCTAAGCTAAATCTTCTTCAGAAATCACAAATCCAACAACATTCACCATGAGCTATTACCCTGACATGAGCATTTGAAATAGCCTAAAATAATCAATACACTTTATTTCATATATATGTATTTATTTACTCTTTATTTCCAATGGAAGCTTTAGGGACTTCATGCTTTTATGCATTGCATCTGAAAATTTATTTACCAGTATTTTAGACTATGTTTCCTATTATGTTTGCGTAGGTCCAGAAGGTTTATGCAATTTTGCTAGATAAAGTCAAGGACATGAGCTGCCGTGAGTGTGGAAAGTATAAACCACCAAAAGACTTCAGATAGGAGACAAAGTTTTACCAACATTTTCAAAGAATAATTCATCACCTTGATGTTGTTAATATCAATTGATTAATATTTAGTGAATACTGTGTAAAATAGGTAATTTAAAATAAATTTGATACTGTTGAACACCAAGAAGGGAATTAAATACCTGTTTCTTTCAGCATGCACAGTCACACATGTACATAATCCTCACACATATGAGAAACACCTTTGAAAATGAAAATTGTTTTCTATGATTCTACTTTCCAAGGAAGTTTTGATTTCACTGGATGGCGAGTCAATATTAAAATGATAGCACAAAAGAGCAGATTAAATAGCAGAAAAAGAAGTTTCACAGGGGCTTTCCTGGTGGTCCAATAGTTAAGAATCTGCCTGCCAATGCAGAGGACAGGGGTTCAGTGCCTTGTCTGGAAAGACCTACATGCCCTGGGGCGACTAAATCCATGAGCCATGACTAAGCCTGAGAGCCCTTGAGCCCTCTGCAACAAGAAAAGCCACCACAATGAGTAGCCCATACACTGCCACTAGAGAAAGCCCATATAGAGCAATGTAGACTCAGTATAGCCAAAAATATTTTTTTTTTAAGCAAAGAAAGTAATGTCATAGGATTTACATGAGTTATTGCCACATGAGTGGTTTATACAGTAATGCTAAGAACAAAGTAGTTAGAGCAATCTGGGAAGTAAATGAGATGAGAGTACTCCCTCTAAAGGATAGATAGAATTTCTACAGTAATAGCAGCCAATGTTTATTGAATGCTTGCTATATGCTAACACTATGCTAAGTGCTCACAGTTATTAATGCTTGTAACAACATATGAAGATAAATAATTTCACCATATTCCACTGATTTTGCCTTTTGAAAATGCTAATTGTATTAGTTCAACCTAATATTAACAGCAATTTTACAGATAAGGAAACTGAGGTACAAAGAAATTAAGTAACCTGCCCAAGTTAAATGCTTAGAATGTGACCAAATAAGGGATCAAACTCATAGCATCTATTTCATTATCAACCACTTTAATCAAGGCTTTGAGTAATAAAGCCAATGTACTTGGTCAGGCTGGGAGTAGGCTAAGGATATCTACTCATGCATTAAAATCTGCTATATATGATTTTATCCCTCACTACTGTGTAATATCCTTGAAAAATGGGACTATACATATTTTATATATGTATTCTATATACTTCACACATAGGAAGATATCAAAGACATTTTAACAGTTACACTAAAGTTGCCTATCATGTGGATGAGTACCATTTTCCCATAAAAGCAATAATCAAGTGACCATGTGACTAGATAGAAGATACTATTCTCTCAAAAATCAGCTTTAAATCTAATGGAGCAAAAAGAAGTTTCAACGTAAATGGCTTTCAACTTAGCTGGAGACCATGTCATGTAAGAGTCATCTGGCTGGAATCTACTCATTACTAGGGTTTTGTTGGCATTGTTCAATGGCTCAGTCATGTCCAACTCTTTGAGACACCATGGACTGCAGCACACCAGGCCTCCTTGCCCTTCACTAGCTCTTGGAGTTTCATCAAACTCATGTCTATTGAGTCGGTGATACCATCCAACCATCTTATCCTCTGTTGTCCCCTTCTCCTTCTGTGTTCAATCTTTCCCAGTATCAGGGTCTTTGCCAAAGCGTCGGCTCTTCAAACCAGGTTGGCCAAAGTACTGGAGCTTCAGCTTCAGCACCAGTCCTTCCAATGAATATTCAGGATTGATTTCCTGAAGGACTGACAGGTTTGATCTCCTTATTAGGCCAGGATAGTCTCAATACTTAAAGTAAGGGACAGATACTGATGTATGTATTGGCCAAGGGAGAGGATCTTATATTACTTTTGCTGTATACATAATTATCGCCTTTGTACTTTAAATTTAATGAAACATTTGCAAAGTAGACCAGATAATCCAGACTCTAGCAATTACTCTCCAATTAACAATTAAAAAAATAAAATGAAAACAAAACCTCTTAAATTCACAAAGGATGTACAAACGTTTGCCGCTTTAAAATTAAAGGAACTAATGATAAAATCAGTCTTTGTACTCCAGTAAGCCAATACAATTTTCTAGTACATATGGTAGTGTTAGGACCAGAAGGCATTCCTATTCTGACTGATCCAAAATTTTTTCTCTTGCTCTCTGAACAAACTGTGGTGGTTTAGAAATTACATAAGACTGGACTAAAATGCCTGAGTCCATTATCCACCACTAAATTGTCATACTATATTGAAGAAGACATCTGTTTCTCTAGGACTCACTTCTGCCTCTAAAAAAAATGGATGGGATTAGAAAACCCTAACAGCTGATAATTCAATGCATTCATTTCAACTCTGTGTTTCAACTTTCTCATTAAAGAAAAATTAAGTAGCTCCAGATGAACAAAGAAGACAAGATGATTCACGAAGTTTAGAAGAAAAGCATGATATACTTACAATGTGTTTTGATATTAAATGCACAAACATGATAGTGAGGGATTTTTCTGTCCTGCCAAGTACATTATATCAAAATGCCTTTTCAGTTCCATAAATATATATTGAGTTCCTCTCATTAAGAACTGAAAAAAAATATACGTCTTGAGAGGTACATGATAAATACTAAATTTGTTAGTCATTACGATTCTATAGTGTAAAAGTAATCACATGTATGTGTGTATGTTGGTGTATGTTTTTTTCTTTATAAGTCTCTCAAAATGAGTAAACTAACATAGCTTTCAGTTTTCATATAGTTTCCAGCTACAACACCCTGATCATTTAAGGTAAACATCTTTACATTTAGAAGAACAGCAGCAATTTTGTCTTAATTTTGAGTTTGCTATGGAAATAAAGACTTTCTAGGAGCAAAGAAAAAGTTCTTCAAGGAAAATTGCTTGTAAAAAGTAAGACAGTCTCACAAAGCTTTAGTGGTTGCAATGTACCCTTTGTAAAAGGATTATGACAGCACAGATGTTTGTACTGGCATTTTAGCTGATACCCTGTTCATCTTTAAGGAATTCCCTTATTCTCTCCATTAAGCAATAAGTAAAGTATCCTGAAAATATGAAACTTAATTTGACTACTATCAACTAAGTGCAGAGATGACAGAAACAAAAAAAGAAAAAATTAGTAAAAGCACAGGTAAAAGTGTAGTAAACAAAGGGCCAGAGCCTAGGATCCTTGTCATGATTCTACCTCTAGGTATTTGCCTTGGTGACCCTTGGGCCAGACAGCAGGTTTCTCCGTCTCAGCGTGCTCTCCCAGAAACCGGGTTAATGTTCAGTGTCCTTTCCTGATCCCTCGTTCTATGAACTGATGCTTCCTGGTGAATGAAAAAGTCAGATTGTCCTATGTTCATGGGTGTTTTTAGGCTCATTTTCTGTGAAACACTTTTCTCCCTCTTCCTCCAGGACTAAGGTAAACTGAAGCTTTACAACTGGGTACATATTCCTTCCAAGGGACTTAATTGGAAACACTGTCTGCTACAAAGTCATCTTTGTATGCATTAGCTAGGAGAGCTTCATGAGCTTCCTGCTCAGAGAGTGAAAGCCTTGGAAGGAACCTGGGAGAGCATCTATGATAACTCCATCCTTTTACACATAATGAAATTGACCCACGAGGGTTTGGTAGACTCTCTATAGTCTTAACTGCTGTAGCAGGGGAGCGATTTCTAATGCAGGGTTTTCTGATTCTGTCATTGGCATTTGCTCTATTTGTATATCGTTACTAAGAGGAACATCCATGATTCTTAACATTCTTAATGGATTTCACAAAGAATAATAAGAAACCTTCATGTGCCCTTTTATCTAAAATGTAGTAACCTAAATGTAATGAATCAAACTGTTGTAATTTCTGGAAATATGTACTAATGTGTTGCTGTAAATATATTGAGAATTAGGGAAGCCACACTGGGCAGGATTTTGAAGGGAGAAGTCAGATTTGTGTTTTCCTTAATTTAACAAATGTTAAGTGATTTCTTTCTCAAGTATCCAGCTTCTGAGGAAAAGTGAAAAAGCTTCAATACCATTAGATTTTTTTCCTTTCCTTCCTCAGTGCAATTCACAAAGGGCAAAAGAGAAGTTAATGTTTGACCTGATAAGAACTTTTTGGAAAAGTTTTGATAAAATTTTCTTAATAAACTGCATTATAAGCTTTCACAATACTGTCATAAGGTCACTTTAAAGCTTGCCAGTGGTTGGCCTTACAATGACCAGACATGTCTGCAATATCACACAATTCTCTTTGTAAAATGTTGACTAAAAGAGACTGCTATCATAAAGTGCTGAAAACATTTCTGTTGCAAGCATGTGGCAGGTTGCCAAGGTTCTCATGAACAAGATACTTGAGTTTAGTCCTTTACTGGATAATTAAAGGTTTGCAACTCCCACAAATGCCCATACTGACCACAAAGAAATAACCCAAAGTTGTTTTCTTTTTCACAGGAAGCTGTCCTTGAAGAAGGTACAATTGCTTTTAAAAATTGGGTTAAAACAGAAAGAGATGTTTATAGACAGTTCTGGATATTCGATATACAGAATCCAGAGGAAGTGGCAGTTCATAGCAGCAAAATTAAAGTTAAGCAAAGGGGTCCTTACACATACAGGTGAGTGAGTCCCCACAATAAGTGGCACTCTTCCCTTGATCATATGTATTTCTGAAAAAGCTTTCATTTGACAACTGTTGTATTGAAACATACTCCTTATTTTCTTGCCATTAATATACATTGACATATTTGTTTCTGCCTATTTAAACTCTAAAGATATAATGATGATAAGAAATACATATTTATTGTGAGTTTACCAGCATCAGTTAATTGCCATACATTTAAGAAGTTATAGGAGTTTTACTTGTGACATATATTCCAAATAGCTCTAAAATCTGCATGTTAAATAGGAAAAAATCTATCCAAAATATGTAAAATCAGAGTATGTTAAAATCCTAAAATTGAAAGTGTGGGTTATAAGAGTGTTCTCAAAGTGTGACTCCGGGACCAGTAACATCAGGATCTCCTAGGAACAAGGAAGAAATGCAAATTCTAAGGTCCAAACGTATCATATACTCTGAGTTTTGGCCCCAGTAATGGATTCTACAAATACCCTGGAGGATATCAACACATACTCAATTTTGAGAACCACAACATTAAACTGATTTTACATAACCACAAAACCTGCTAAGGATTTCTAGTCAAACTATTTTCCAGGTCTTAAGGGCATTTTTACTTATTCAGTAGTTTCATTCTTATACTTTATCCACTATTGAGACTAAATATCTTATATGCCTTAATAATTCAACATACTTCTGAACCAAATATTAGACTATTAGAACTAGGGGAAAATAATTAGCCACAACATTTCAATTATAAATTAAATAAACTGAAACCAGGGGACATGTAGTGATTTATGCAAACTTGGAAATTAGTAATTCTTACACTGTTGAGTAAATTTCTCCTATCTAAATTATAGACTATGTTTTCTCTAACTATCAAAGTAAGAAAAGGGGGGACAGAGGTGCCAAAAACACTAACTTTATCGCGATATTAGTAATATATTTATGGTGCCCATATGGGAATAGAGTTAAGTCCTGCTGTATCATTCGTTATAAAAATTTTGATTGTTCCTCAAGAATAATTACAACTAGTTATATGTCATGGTCAGGTACAAAATTTCATATTTTCAATGGTTTCTTCTAATTCATAGTTTTACTTTCTTACTTGTTTTAGATAGTTTGTAATTATGCAATTTCTTTCCTTTCTGTGCATTAACATATTTCTATATCAACAACTCACACTCAAGTATAATGAAGTAAGAAAATTATAGATACCAAGGGAATATTTCATGCAAAGATGGGCTCAATAAAGGACAGAAATGGTATGGACCTAACAGAAGCAGAGATATTAAGAAGAGGTGGCAAGAATACACAGAAGAACTGTACAAAAAAGATCTTCACGACCCAGATAATCATGATGGTGGGATCACTCACCTAGGGCCAGACGTCCTAGAATGTGAAGTCAAGTGGGTCTTAGCATCATTACGAGCAAAGCTAATTGAGGTGATGGAATTGCAGTTGAGCTATTTCAAATCCTGAAAGATGATGCTGTGAAAGTGCTGCATTCAAAATGTCAGCAAATTTGGAAAACTCAGCAGTGGCCACAGGACTGGAAAAGGTCAGTTTTCATTCCAATCCCAAAGGAAGGCAATGACAAAGAATGCTCAAACTACCGCACAGTTGCACTCACCTCACATGCTAGTAAAGTAATGCTCAAGATTCTCCAAGCCAGGCTTCAGCAATACGTGAACCGTGAACTTCCAGATGTTCAAGCTGGTTTTAGAAAAGGCAGAGGAACCAGAGATCAAATTGCTAACATCCGCTGGATCATCGAAAAAGCAAGATAGTTCCAGAAAAACATCTATTTCTGCTTTATTGACTATGCCAAAGCCTTTGACTATGTGGATCACAACAGACTATGGAAAATTCTGAAAGAGATGGAATACCAGACCACCTGACCCGCCTCTTGAGAAACCTGTATGAAGGTCAGAAGTCAACACTTAGATCTGGACATGGAACAACAGACTGGTTTCAAATAGGAAAAGGAGTACTTCAAGGCTGTATATTGTCACCCTTCTTATTTAACTTCTATGCAGAGTACATCATGAGAAATGCTGGGCTGGAGGAAGCACAAGCTGCAATCAAGATTGCCAAGAGAAATATCAATAACCTCAGATAAGCAGATGACACCACCCTTATGGCAGAAAGTGAAGAGGAACTAAAGAGCCTCTTGATGAAAGTGAAAGAGGAAAGTGAAAAAGTTGGCTTAAAGCTCAACATTCAGAAGATCATGACATCTGGTCCCATCACTTCATGGGAAATAGATGGGGAAACAGTGGAAACAGTGGCTGACTTTATTTTGGGGGGCTCCAAAATCACTGCAGATGGTGATTGCAGCCATGAAATTAAAAGACGCTTACTCCTTGGAAGGAAAGTTATGACCAACCTAGACAGCAGAGACATTACTTTGTCAACAAAGGTCCATCTAGTCAAGGCTATGGTTTTTCCAGTGGTCATGTATGGATGTGAGTTTGGGAGTATAAAGAATGCTGAGCGCTGAAGAATTGATGTTTTTGAACTGTGGTGTTGGAGAAGACTCTTGAGAGTTCCTTGGACTGCAAGGAGATCCAACCAGTCCATCCTAAAGGAGATCAGTCCTGAATATTCATTGGAAGGACTGATGTTGAACCTGAAACTCCAATACTTTGGCCACCTGATGCGAAGAGCTGGCTCATCTGAAAAGACCCTGATGCTGGGAAAGATTGAGGGCAGGAGAAGGGGAAGACAGGAGATGAGATGGTTGGATGGCATCACCAACTCAATGGACATGAGTTTGGGTAAACTCCGGTCGTTGGTGATGGACAGAGAGGCCTGGTGCGCTGCAGTTCATGGGGTCGCAAAAGAGTCAGACACGACTGAGCAACTGAACGGAACTGAACTGAAGAGTAGTTGGGAGGGAATGCCTGCTGCTATAACACCTAATGCAGGCTATGGAGTGCCGCAGTGTTACTCTGTCCTAGCAATTATCCCCATGTAGCCTAGCTCCAGGCATATGCCTATGACTATTCACAACTCTCTCAGAAATTACCTGGTTTTCATTGTTACAGAAAAAAATCTTACCTTCAAACAAAATTTTATCTTTTTCAGAGTCTTACAGGTCTTATGTCATTATCAAAAGCCTATGTGAATATCTTTTTTCAAAAAAAAATGATGTAGCTATGATGTGTGCATCTGAAAATCTAGAATTTACATATGACCTAATAAGATCCAAGCATTACATTAAAAACAGAACTGAGTGAACTGATGGCATATAAGAAAAGACAATAGTTGTTAGAATTTGAGAACTTACCACAATTTTTGTTTAATTTTTTGTTTGTTTGGAGAGGTTCTGTTTTCACTTTTAAGGATACTAACGTGGTGTTGAAAAACAAACACAATACTGACTCCTGCCTAGTCCTGCTCTGATAGGTGACAGTTATTATATATTTTATTCCTAGAGGTGTAAACCTCTCTCTCTAAGGGATAAAAGTGAAATGGGTAAGATGTGATTGATATATTTGGAGCAGCAAAGAGGTGAGGGTTGGAAAGAGAAGTTGGATTTACAACTAAAGTACACAAACAATAAATTTGTATTTATATAACAACATTTAAGGAATTTATGATCAACTGTGAGTCATCTTGTCTCATTAGGTCAATAAAACAGAGTCCTTAGTGTCTGTTTAGATGCCTTAAGTAATAGGAAAATGACTGGTTACATTTCAGGAAGACTTAATAGGTTTTTCCATCAATTAAATCCTGAATTCAGTTGAAACTGAAAGTGGAGGAAAATTGTTGTTTAGCCACTCAGTCATGTCCAACTCTATACAATCCCATGGACTGCAGCAAACCAGGCTTCCCTGTCATTCACTATCTCCCAGAGTTTGCTCAAACTCAAGTCCATTGAGTCAATGATGCCATCCCACCATCTCATCCTCTGTTGCCCCCTTCTGCTCCTGCCCTCAATCTTTCTCAGCTCAGGGGCTTTTCCAGTGAGTCAGCTGTTCATATCAGGTGGCCAAAGTATTGGAGCTTCAGCATCAGTCCTTCCAATGAGTGTTCAGGGTTGATTTACTTTAGGATTGACCGGTTTGATCTTCTTGCTGTCCAAGGGACTCTCAAGTCTTTTCCAGCACCACTGTTCGAAAGCATCAATTCTTCAGCAATCAGCCTTCTTTATGGGTCCAACTCTTACATCTGTACATGACGACAGGTAAAACCATAGCTTTGACTCGGCCGACCTTCACTGGCAAAGTAATGTGTCTGCTTTTTAATATGCTGTCTAGGTTTGTCATAGCTTTTCTTCCAAGGAGCAAGTGTCACCATCAGGGCTGCAGGCACCTTCCGCAGTGATTTTGGAGCCCAAGAAAATAGTCTGTCACTGTTTCCATTTTTTCCCCAGCTATTTCACCATGAAGTGATGGGACCAGATACCATAATCTTAGTTTTCTGAATGTTGAGTTTTAAGCCAGATTTTTTCACTCTCCTCTTTCGCCTTCATAAAGAAGCTCTTTAGTTTCTCTTTGCTTTCTGCTATTAGGGTGGTGTCATCTGCACATCTGAGATCATTGATAATTTCTTCCAGCAATCTTGCTTCCAGCTTGTGATTCATCCAACCTAGCATTTTGCATGATGTGCTGTCATATAAGTTAAATAAGTGGGGTGACAATATACAGCTTTGATGTACTCCTTTCCTAGTTTTAAACCAGTCAGTTGTTCCATGCCAGGTTTTAACTGTTGCTTCTTGACCTGCATACAGGTTTCTCAGGAGGCAAGTAAGGTGGCTTGGTATTCCCATCTTTTTAAGAATTTTCCGCAGTTAGTTGTGATCCACAGCCAAAGGCTTTAGTGTAGTCAATGAAGCAATAGTAGATGTTTTTCTGGAATTCCCTTGCTTTTTGTATGATCCAACGGATGTTGGCAATTTGATCTCTGGTTCCTCTACCTTTTCTAAATCCAGCTTGTACACCTGGAAGTTCTTGGTTTACACACTGTTGAAGCCTAGATTAAAGGATTTTGAGAATTACCTTGCTAGCATGTGAAATGAGTACAATTGTGTGGTAGTTTGAACATTCTCTGGCATTGCCCTTCTTGGGATTGGAATGGAAACCAACCTTTTCCAGTGGAGAAGGATGTCCCTCCTCAAACAGAAGCACAGGCTTATTTAGCTTTGTCTGCTAATGTGAGGTTGATGAAACTCTGGCAGGATGTGACATGGGTCAAAGAATAAAATTATCTAGTTTGAGATCTTACTTATGTCTATTCCGACCTACACCAATTCTTTGAAGACCTGGTTAATTCCTTCAGAAAATTCTCAGATCAAATATAATCTTTTTTTTTTTGAAGTTCCTCTGCTTTGGTAGGAGTACACAGAAACAAATCTTGGGCTAAAGTAGAGGAGAACTCCTCCCTTTGATTTAATTAACCAACACTTTCTAGAACCTGTATGTAGTTTAATTTTTAAACCAAAATTGAGTGATTTTGTTCTCTTTTTAAAAGTACATTTTAAACATAGACCTCAGTTTAAAGGATTTTTCTTAGTGATTGCCATCTACTGGTATACTGTTGTAATTACAACTAGGAAAACAATTTGGGTCAAAACTATTTTGCTATTATTTCAATTATTACATATATAGAAATCTTCCTGAAAATTAAAGTATTTTAACATTAAAATGTTAATAATATGTAATCTAAGTTTAAAATAAAATTTTACAAGAGGAACTAATAATTGAGTAGTAATAGACTATCTTGGCTGCTGTTTTAGATTTTTGTATTCTGTGTGTCTGCAGTACTCCAAGAATAGTGAACAATAAAGCTTTAACGAAATTATATTAGAAATAAGATATATTTCTGTATTTTTGTTAATTCACTTTTTAAAGAATATGAACTATTATTTATTCATTCTAAAATATTTACCAAGAAATTACCATTTAACAGATACTGCTTGGGTGTACAAAACACACATAATACCTGTCCTACAGGAATTTACAATTTTATTATATCTGATTGAAATCAAGTCAGGTTTTCTTTGGTTTGTTTTTGTTTTCACACTTCAGCTTCATGTTTTTTCAGTCTTTACCTTGGTCAGATAACAACAGATATCTACTATAACTTAGATGTTCAGATAGATGATAGAGCAATGAATAATGTCTACCTTATTTCATCTCACTAAATATCTTGTACTTGCAAAAGACTTTTCCCCATAAAACCACCCTTAATCTCTTTCCTAAAGGTAGATGGTACTTTGCCTAGAGTTGTTAGAGCGAGAAGCTTAGATGTAATAAGTTTAACAACACACAGGGCAGGGATTGAGGGGAAATGATCTGTAAAGGGGAAAGTATATTTCACTAGCATCTTTGATTCTCATTAAAACATTTGAAAATATGGAAAAGCCAATACAGGTGTCTGTGCACTTTGAACAGTCTTTCTATTATATGAAAACACGCTCTTACTATTCCCTTGTTTAAAACTCTCTTTCTTCTCCTCACCCTCAGGATAAAAGCTAAACAATTCGGAATAGGATGCAAGCCTTTTATGGTCCAGATCTTACCTATTTTAATCACTTTATTTCCACCACCCTCCTTACGCCTTAAACCAACCATATTGAAACAACTGAATTATTAAAATAACACATTTACCTAGCACATGCTATTTTCTATCCCATTTTACCTAACTAAGCTTCTATTTGTCACTCGGAACACTTAATGTGGAATTGTCTTCTGTCCATTATCCCCACCATGATCCCTAGCCTGAGTTTGTACCTGTTTCATGTTTTCCCACAGAATCTGTGTAAACTCCTATAAGACACATATTCCTTCTCCTCTGCTATGCACACCTAAGATTCCTCTTCTCTAATTGGCTGGAGGCTCAGTATTGGCCTATTTATCATTTTAACCTATTTGTTTAGCCTAATTTCTGACATAATCTATGTACTCAATAACCGCTGCTTAAATGAATGGCATTTGAGAATTAATGTTCATTTGGAATAACTATTTTGAATTTTAACTTCTGTTAAAATGAATGATGTTCATTTGAAACAATTGGTTTGAGTTTTAGCTACTCCTGTTTTTCAGAGTTCGTTATCTAGCCAAGGAAAATATAACCCAGGACACTGAGACCCACACGATCTCTTTCCTGCAGCCCAATGGTGCCATCTTTGAACCCTCGCTATCAGTCGGAACTGAGGATGACACCTTCACCGTTCTCAACCTGGCTGTAGTAGTGAGTAGACAAACAGAAAAATTACTGATTTTGAAATCCTCTAGAATCCAACTGTAAATAATCTCATGATTAAAACTACCATGAGATATCATTTATTTTTTTCATTTTTATCAAAGTGCTTTCTTATGCTATTATTTTGAATTACGATCATTTGGAAAGATGACAAGATCATAGAATAATCAACTGAAGACTGATTAGAAGACCACTTAGAGGGTATCATTTTAAAAAGTAGGATTTATGGGGCTTCCCTGGTGGCTCAGTGATAAAGAATCCACCTGATAATGCAGGAGACATGAGTCCTATCCCTGGTCCAGGAAGATCCTACATGCCTCAGAGCAGCTGTTGAGCATGTTCTAGAGCCGGGGAGCCGCAACTACTGAGCCCACGTGCCTCAACTGCTGAAGCCTGCACACCCGAGAGCCCATCCTCTGCGTCAAGAGAAGCCCCCGCAACGAGAAGCCCGTGCACCACAATCAGAGACTGGCCCTGCTCAAGGCAACTAGAGAAAAGCCTGCACAGCAATGAGAACTCAGCACAGCCAAAATAAATAACCAATGAAATAAATAAATAAAATTTGTCAAAAAGTAGGACTTAACTTTGAAACTCTTCTTCCTGTGGCCCACACAACCACAGAGAAATGTAATCATGAAGAGATGAAGAAATAATATACTTTTAGTCCTGGCTAGATTTGGCAGTCGTTTTAAAGATAGCTGGAAATTGTTTTATTAAGTTTAGTTCTTGTATTTATATTTATTTGTTAAGAAAGTGATACTGCAGTTGGTGTCTTCAACCATGTTTTTTGGTTTTTTTTTTTTTTTTGCAGGCTGCACCACATCTCTATCCAAATGCATTTGTTCAAGAAATACTCAATTCACTTATCAAAAAGTCCAAATCTTCTATGTTTCAAAATAGAACTTTGAAAGAACTATTGTGGGGCTATACGGATCCATTCTTGAATTTGGTTCCATATCCTATTACTACTACAGTCGGTGTGTTTTATCCTGTGAGTAACAATTATAAATCTTGATACTGTTAGACTTTAACTGGATAAACATAATCACATTGACAGTTCATAAGTTTTTTATAATTTAGTGTGTCAACTGTATTTCTGATCTCAGAGTACATACTCTAAGTTCTTAAAAGTCACTTTTAAAAGTTTAAAAAGTGAATTGAATACTCAATTCACATATCAAAAAGTCAAATTCTCATGTTTCAAAAGAGAACTTTGAAAGAACTATATATACCAGTGGGCGTATAAGGATCCATTTTTGAATTTGGTTCCATACCCTACTACTACAGTTGGTTTGTTTCATCCTGTGAGTAACAATATGAATGTCAATATTAATAGACTTTAACCAGATAAACATAATGGCACTGGCAATTCACAGTTTTATTATTTAGTGTGTTAACCCTATTTCTTAACCCTCTTAGTATATTAACCCTAATAAATATTCTCACTATTTCAAAATCTATCTCACATAGTTTTTATCTTTCCTAGCTGGGAAAATTTACTTGTCTGAATTTACCAATCAAAATTGAACTAATTTTTAACCAAGTTTCCATTCTTTGACAAATATATAAATTGTCTAAAATTAAGTTGTAGGGTGGAAAAACTTTGAACACAGTTTCGACTTTGGTTTTCTATCTATGAACAATCAAGTTCATTCTTCCTTCTCTAGACCTCCTACAAGTTTGTTTTAATGTAAATTTAAAAGTTACCTGAAATTCTACACAAAAAGAAGGCTAAATCAGCAATGTCATATGTTCATAGAGTTAGTTGATAAAAACATCTTCAAATGTCATGAAATGACATATAGGAAATTTAAGAAGTTGTGAACTTGGTGATGTACTTAGTTATAGTTTAATGTTATGAGCCATGAAAAGAACAAGTTGACTACTGCATTTTAAAATTGAATATGAATTCATTTGGCACTTTATTAGACATCAGTTATATTCTTTAATTATTTTACTTGAGATGTTTTTAGGATTGCAAAGTTATATATCAATTAAATTTAAGTATAGAAGCCTTAAAGGATAATAAATCCAGTTATTATTATTTAACTAAAATACTCAATTCTTTCCTTGGCTAATTATGTTTTTAATTTTGTGTACCTAAAGTTTAGTAACCACATATAGAGATCATAACATTGAGAAAACTTCAGGAAAGCTGTCATTGTTTTCTTAGGTTTTGTTAACTATCCGTTCACCTCAATATAATAGGACTAGTGATTAAAATGGCCTTTCTGGCTTAACTACAACAGAGTACTGGAGTTGGATCATGTCAGCTTCTGATAGTTGTTTTATTCCTTTATCTCAGCATCTAGCACTTATTTCTAGGCACCTTATATATCTTGTTTTTATAAAATATTAAAAATCAGTCATTTAAAAAATTCATCACTTATATATTTAAAATCATATAAAATAATTGTGAACAGCCAGTGTCTGAGAAATGCAAAAGTGAGTTAATTATGTACTTTATAATTTGGAAAGCATGGCTTCTTTTAGAAGTAATTTTTTCTTGTATGTGTTCCTTCAGTACAACAACACTGCAGATGGAGTTTATAAAGTTTTCAGTGGGAAAGATGACATAAGCAAAGTTGCCATAATTGACACATATAGAGGCAAAAAGTAAGTATACAGGCAAAGTAAGTGTGTGTGTGTGTGTGTGTGTGTGTGTGTGTGTGTGTCACTAGGATGCTCTAAGGCAGGCAAGAAACTTGTTTACCAACTGGTAAGGCACAGGCACCAAACTATGGAACAGAGTTGCCTGTAGCTCAGCCCTTAGCAACTCCTGGTCTACCATGCATTAACCCTTTAGTTGTGATGACTGGTCACACTGGTTCATAGCTGCTGAGTATCAGCCCCACTGGAGGTTTCACCTTTATGAACAGGTCTCTTATATACAGAAATCTAAAGGGGCTGCTTTTATCTGTGTTGCATAACCAGAGTTTTCATGCACACTTCAATTACATAACAGTAAATTAAAAGGAAGAATATCAATATGTCAACTCATCATCCAGGAGCTAGGAAAATATACTGTTATTTTTTTTTTTTTTGCTGAGCATGAACTAAAAATATTGTTCATTTCAGTGACATGACTAAACATGTCTATAGAGATGGAAGCTTAATGAATCCATGCCACAACTTTTATGACTTTCCCCTTCCAAATGTTCTTAAAATAACTTAGCTTTTTAAAAAATCCATATCAATATAAAAATGGAATTATTATTTCCTGTTCTAAAACTGACATATTGAACTTGAAAATAAAGAGCACACATCCTGTGAAGCAGTAGTAAAATGAGACATGCTCACATAGCCACAATTTCCTACTTTTCTCTAACTCCTGCCTGATTATCTGGAGTATATCTAATCTGTCATATGTCTAAAATAGGAAGAACCCCAATCAATACCAAGGGAAAAAAGACTTCTCCTCAAAGTTAAAATGAGTTATAGATCAGTGATTTCCTGACAAAGAATAATCAAAATCAAGAGATGAAATATTTTTATTAATTAAGCAAGTATTACCTCACACTGAGTTCCTATTTAAAACTTGCATAAAACAGTTAATTACTCATTCCTTTTTCTTCTACAGAGTCCTTAGTCACATTTTTTTTTAAACAGGAAAATCTAATGGAGGGAAAAAAATCACATCTAAATGCTCATTTTATGGGATATCATATCAGTGTTCATATATTGAGGACAGTGAGCATTTGTTTAATATCAATATTACAGAGAGGTTTTGAGGAGTTACTGAGTGTTCCTAATTGGAATAGGAATTTCACATGAGTTTAAGGTTAAGATAAGGTTAATTTAACTGACCATGACAAGACTGAGCATGATCTGACAGCTTATTGTGTTTCAAAAAGAAGCAACAGCTTGCCTTGACATCTTACGGTATGATATGTTAGGAGGGTGAAAAACCCATTTTCTATCATCAAAAAGTGGCTGAGACTGCAGAGAAACTATCACTACCATTGTTTGTATTGTTTCCACATATATGCATATGTATATCTCATGAAGACACCAGAGTATAAATTAATAAACTCCATTCTACTTTAATGTCAGTTCATGCAAAGTTAAAAGAGGGGAAAAGTGTACATTGATTACCTATGTTTCCAATCACTACTGATCAAACATCTGCTTCTTCGCTCCTCCACACTCCCCTCTTCTCCCTCATTCTGAGTTGGCATCAGTTACCGACTTAATATAGTCCTCCTATTCAGTCAAACACTCAATATACTATGCAATAATCCACTTCTCCCACTATAACATAGAAACTTAATCCTAAACAGTGATCTAAATTTCTGACAAATCTTTCTCAAAAAATGTTTAAAACTTGGTCTGTTCCAAGTTGTTTCTAAAAACATTTATCAGTTTTTATTTTATAATCTGGCCACTTAATGGTATCAGGCACTTCATTTACCTCAACAGGATGAAAACTTCTAACAAAACACAGACCAAATGATTTAGAATATTCCTTAAATTTAGCATTTGTCACATCTAGTCTAATCAATATTTATTACTTTAGCTTTCCTGGTGGCTCAGTCAGTAAAGAATCCACCTGCAATGTAGGAAACTCTCTGCAATGCAGGAGACCCAAGTTCAATCCCTGGATCAGGAAGATTGCCAGGAGAAGGAAATGGCAACTCACTCCAGTATTCCTGCCTGGAAAATCCCATGGACAAAAGAGCCTGGCGGGCTTCAGACTCCTGTAAGAGTCAGACACAACTTAGCAACTAAACCACCACCCTCACCACTTGAACCATAATAGACAAATTAATGTGAGATGGTGCTCTTGGAATGCGAATGTTCATTTCCTTTCTTTTTTTTTTTTTGCCCCTAAGGAATCTCTCCTATTGGGCAAGTTACTGCGACATGATTAATGGTACAGGTAAGGTTATTTGTTTTGTAATAATACCACAATGAAACCCCCTCCTTTCTCCCGCAAATCTACCATCATACCTACAATGTTCTGGATAGGTATGCTTTTATCTATCTTTGTATCCCTACAACATAATTCAGAGTCTCTATTCCTATACAGATTTAGTAACTATCTAATTTGATGGAATGTCTCATTTCATTAGCCACTAAGGATAACCACTACGGATAAACCAATATTGCATTCCTAGGGAAATGTTTGCTTTGTACAGACCAATTAACTGACTTACTTGTCACAGAAGTAAAGAAGTTAGTAGTTACTGTTCACATCTATTGTACATACTGTATAGATAATAATTTAAAACTGAAAGAATTTAACAATCAACATAATTCTAAAAGGTAAAACATATATCCAAGTGGAGTTTTCATTATGAAGAAGAATCAGTAAACTTGTAAAGGGAGCCATCTATTTTGAATAAGATGATCATAATTACAGAGAAAAGAACAGTAGCAACAAAGACAAGGTTACATATGTGTTAGCCAGTACATACCTGTACTGGATATTTTTACTAACCATGAAAAAATATGCAAAAATGAACATTCTAAACTAGAGTCGGGAAGAAAGACGGTACTACGAACTTAAAGTTAGCTCCAACTTTTTATTCTCCTTGAAGAAAAGCAAAGTACACATATGCCTATTAGTTTAAGAATTAAGGTTTAAAAAGAGGACTCAAAATGAGGTAATTAATATTTGAGGTGAGCTTTCACCTACAAATAAAAAGAAGCAGAACATAATGTATACAAAGCTGGTGAGGCAATACTTTAAAGGAAAGCAATATAATGAAGATAAAAAACATGAAAACAAACTTATGTAAAAGGAAGGGAATAAAAAGGAAACACAGGGAATGTTCATTTTTACAAAGGTCCTACTGAGTTTTGCATGTTTATTTAATTTTGTTAACACTCTTTTATTTTTTTTTTTATTTTATTTTATTTTTTTTTTGTTAACACTCTTTTAAACAACAACAATAAAATCACTGGTGAATTTGTTTTGTAGACCTTTGAGCCATGGGAAGGGGTGAAGCAATTCCTTTCCAAGTGGACAATTTATTTCCAGAAATACACGAGTCAAATTAACCCAGTAATTTCACAAGAATAAACTCTAGCCCTTAAATAAAGACTGAAATATACTGTGTTTCTCTCAAACAGCAAAGTGTTCATTGTGGATATTTAAAAACTTTGTCCAAAACTGAAAACTAGTGAAACTTTAAAAAAAGAATTGGAGATAAATTAATGACTGTCATATAAATACCTGAGCATCAACCATGAAGTTAAAAGTATCTAAGAGGAAAACAGAAGTAAAAATACTAGGAGTAGAGGTATACTGGGCACAACAAGGATTCTGATGGAATCCCTTTGAGAGAGATTGTTGGTTACACACTAGGAAGAGAGTCTAAAGAAACAGAAAAGATTCTGAAGTTGTTAGCATGATATAAATATTTACTATACCTTCTCCAATAACCTTAGTTAGTTAGTTAGTTCAGTCACTCAGTCATGTCCGACTCTTTGCGACTCCATGAATCGCAGCATGCCAGGCCTCCCTGTCCATCACCAACTCCCGGAGTCCACCCAAACCCATGTCCAACGAGTCGGTGATGCCATCCAGCCATCTGATCCTCTGTTGTCCCCTTCTCCTCCTGCCCTCAGTCATTCCCAGCATTAGGGTCTTTTCCAATGAGTCAAATCTTCACATGAGGTGGCCAAAGTATTGGAGTTTTAGCTTCAACATCAGTCCTTCCAATGAACACCCAGGACTGACCTCCTTTAGGATGGACTGGTTGGATCTTCTCCCAGTCCAAGGGACTCTCAAGAGTCTTCTCCAACACCACAGTTCAAAAGCATCAATTCCTCAGCACTCAGCTTTCTTTATAGTCCAACTCTCACATCCATACATGACTACTGGAAAAACCATAGCCTTGACTAGATGGACCTTTGTTGGCAAAGTAATGTCTCTGCGTTTAAATATGCTCTCTAGGTGGGCCACAACTTTCCTTCCAAGGAGTAAGCGTCTTTTAATTTCATGGCTGCAATCACCATCAGCAGTGATTTTGGAGCCCCAAAATTAAAGTCTGACACTGTTTGCACTGTTTCCCCATCTATTTCCCATGAAGTGATGGGACTGGATGCCATGATCTTAGTTTTCTGAATGTTGAGCTTTAAGCCAACTTTTTCACTCTCCTCTTTCACTTTCATCAAGAAGCTCTTTAGTTCTTCACTTTCTGCCATAAGGGTGGCATCATCTGCATATCTGAGGTTATTGATATTTCTCCCGGCAATCTTGATTCCAGCTTGTGTTTCTTCCAGCCCAGCGTTTCTCATGATGTACTCTGCACATAAGTTAAATAAGCAGGGTGACAATATACAGTCTTGATGTACTCCTTTTCCTATTTGGAACCAGTCTGTTGTTCCATGTCCAGTTCTAACTGTTGCTTCCTGACCTGCATACAGGTTTTTCAAGAGGCAGGTCAGATAGTCTGGTATTTCCATCTCTTTCAGAATTTTCCACAGTTTATTGTGATCCACACAGTCAAAGGCTTTGGCATAGTCAATAAAGCAGAAATAGATGTTTTTCTGGAACTCTCTTGCTTTTTCGATGATCCAGCGGATGTTGGCTATTTGATCTCTGGTTCCTCTGCCTTTTCTAAAACCAGCTTGAACATCTGGAAGTTCACGTATTGCTGAAGCCTGGCTTGGAGAATTTTGAGCATTACTTTACTAGCATGTGAGATGAGTGCGATTGTGCAGTAGTTGGAGCATTCTTTGGCATTGCCTTTCTTTGGGATTAGAATGAAAACTGACCTTTTCCAGTCCTGTGGCCACTGCTGAGTTTTCCAAATTTGCAGGCATATCGAGTGCAGCACTTTCACAGCATCATCTTTGAGGATTTGAAATAGCTCAACTCGAATTCCATCACCTCCACTAGCTTTGTCTGTAGTGATGCTTTCTAAGGCCCACTTGACTTCACTTTCCAGGATGTCTGGCTCTAGATGAGTGATCACACCATCATGATTATCTGGGTCATGAAGGTCTTTTTTGTACAGCTTTTCTGTGTATTCTTGCCACCTCTTCTTAATATCTTCTGCTTCTGTTAGGTCCATACCATTTCTGTCCTTTATCGAGCCCATGTTTGCATGAAATGTTCCCTTGGTATCTCTAATTTTCTTGAAGAGATATCTAGTCTTTCCCATTCTGTTGTTTTCCTCTATTTCTTTTGATTGATTGCTGAGGAAGGCTTTCTTTTCTCCTCTTGCTATTTTTTGGAACTCTGCATTCAGATGGGAATATCTTTCCTTTTCTCCTTTGCTTTTCGCTTCTCTTCTTGTCACAGCTATTTGTAAGGCCTCCTCAGACAGCCATTTTGCTTTTTTGCATTTCTTTTCCATAGGGATGGTCTTGGTGGTCTTGATCTCTGTCTCCTGTACAATGTCACATAGTTCATCAGGCAATCTGTCCATCAGATCTAGTCCCTTAAATCTATTTGTCATTTCCACCGTATAATCATAAGGGACTTGATTTAGGTCATATCTGAATTGACTAGTGGTTTTCTCCACTTTCTTCAACTTAAGTCTGAATTTGGCAATAAGGAGTTCATGAACTGAGCCAAAGTCAGCTCCCGGTCTTGTTGTTGCTGACTGTATAGAGATTCTCCATCTTTGGCTGCAAAGAATATAATCAATCTGATTTCGGTGTCGACCATTTGGTGATGTCCACGTGTAGAGTCTTCTCTTGTGTTGTTGGAAGAGGATGTTTGCTATGAACAGTGTGTTCCTTTGGCAAAACTCTATTAGCCTTTGCCCTGCTTCATTCTGTACTCCAAGGCCAAATTTGCCTGTTACGCCAGGTGTTTCCTGACTTCCCTCTTTTGCATTCCAGTCCCCTATAATGAAAAGCACATCTTTTTTGGGTGTTATTTCTAAAAGGTCTTGTAGGTCTTCATAGAATCATTCAAGTTCAGCTTCTCCAGTGTCAGTGGTCGGGGCATAGACTTGGATTACCATGATATTGAATGGTTTGCCTTGGAGACGTACAGAGATCATTCTGTCGTTTTTGAGATTGCATCCAAGTACTGCATTTTGGACTCTTTTGTTGACCATGATGGCTACTCCATTTCTTCTAAGGGATTCCTGCCCACAGTAGCAGATATAATGGTCATCTGAGTTAAATTCACCCATTCCAGTCCATCTTAGTTCACTGATTCCTAGAATGTCGACGTTCACTCTTGCCATCTCCTGTTTGACCACTTCCAATTTGCCTTGATTCATGGACCTAACATTCCAGGTTCCTATGCAATATTGCTCTTTACAGCATTGGACTTTGCTTCTATCACCAGTCACATCCACAGCTGGGTATTGTTTTTGCTTTGGCTCCATCCCATCATTCTTTCTGGAGTTATTTCTCCACTGATCTCCAGTAGCATATTGGGCACCTACCTACCTGGGGAGTTCATCTTTCAGTGTCCTATCTTTTTGCCTTTTCATACTGTTCATAGGGTTCTCAAGGCAAGAATACTGAAGTGGTTTGCCATGCCCTTCTCCAGTGGACCACATTCTGTCAGACCTCTCCACCATGACCCGTCCATCTTGGGTGGCCCCACACGGCATGGCTTAGTTTTACTGAGATAGACAAGGCTGTGGTCTGCTAAATGGATACAAATGCAAGACTTGTATATATGCTGTCTACAGGAGATCCACTTCTTATATAAGTACACATACACAATGAAAGTCAGAGGATGGAAAAAGGTATTCCATGCAAATGGAAGTCAGAAGAAAGCTGGAGTAGCAACATTCATCAGACAAAATAGACTTTAAATAAAGACTTTTACAAGAGACAGAGAAGGACAGTATATAATGATCAAGGGATCAATCCAAGAGGAAGATGTAATAGCTGCAAATGTACATGCACCCAAAATAGGAGGATCCCAATATATAAGTCAAATACTAACAGCCATAAAAAGAGAAATCAACAGTAACACAATAATACTGGGGGACTTTAACATCCCACTTTCATCAATGGACAGATCATCCAGATAGAAGACCAAAGGAAACATAGGCCTTAAAAGACAGACCAGATGGACTTAATTTATAGTGGACTCCATCCAAGAGCAGTAGAATATACATTCCTTTCAAGTTCACATGGAACATTCTCCAGGATTGATCACGGGCTGGGCCACAAAGTGAGCCTTGGTACCAGTTTAGGAAAACTGAAATCATGAAAAAACACAAACGGGTTGAGGGTAAACAACATGTTATTAAGAATCCAATAGATCACTGAATAAATCAAAGAATAGTAATAAAAAGAAACACTTAGAGACAAATAAAAATAAAAGCATGATGAGCCAAAACCTATGGGAAGAAGCAAAAGCAGTTGTAAGAATGAAGTTTATAGCAATACAATCTTATCTCAGGAAGCCAGAAAATTTTCAAATAAACAACCTAACCTTACACATAAAGCAATAGAAAAAGAAGAACAAACAACACCCAAAGTTAGTAGAAGAAAACAAATCATAAAAATCAGAGCAGAATCAAAAAGAAAAAAAATAGAAAAGATCAATAAAATTAAAAGCTTATTCTTTAAAAAGAATCAAAATGGATAAACCTTTAGCCAAACTCATCAAGGAAAAAAAAGGGAGAGAGTTCAAATCAATAAAATTAGGAATGAAGAAGAACAGAAGTTACAACAAACACCACAGAAATACAAAGGATCATAAAAGACAACTACAAGCAACTGTATGTCAATGAAATGGCAAACCTGGAAGAAACGTACAAATTCTTAGAAAGGTATACTCTCCCATGAATAAACTAAGAAGAACTAGAAAATATGAACATACCAATCACAAGTAATGAAATTGAAACTGCGTTTTAAAAACTTCTAACAAAAAAAGTCCAGGACTAGATGGCTTCACAGGTGAATTCTACTGAAAACTTACAGAAGGGTTAAACCTATCCTTCTGAGACTACTCAAAAATTTGCAGAAGAAGGAATATTCTCAAAGTCATTCTATGAGGATACCATCACCCTGATACCAAAACCAGACAAAGATACTACAAAAAAGGAAACCATGGATCAATATCACTGATGAATACATATGTGAAAAATTTCAACAAACTACTAGCAAACCAAATCAAACAATATATTAAAAAGGATCACACAAAGTTGGATTTATACAAGGATACAAGGATTTTGCAATATCTGAACATCAATCTGTGTGATATATGACATCAAAGAATATTAAAGAATAAAATTATATGACCATCTCAATAGATGGTAGAAAAAGCTTTTGACAAAATTCAATATCCATTAAGATTAAAAAACTCTAGAAAGTGGGTACAGAGGGGGCCTATCTGAACATAATAAAGGCCGCATATGATAAAAATATAGTTAACATCATATTCAACAGTTAAAAGATAAAAGCATTTCCTCTAAGACCAGGAACAAGAAAAGATGTTGACTCTCACCACTATTACTCAACATAGTTTTGGAAGTACTAGTCATGGCAATAAGAGAAGAAAAAGAAATAAAAGGAATCCACTTTGGAAAAGAAATAAAACTGTTATTGCTTGCAGATGACATGATACTATACATAAAGAATCCTAAAGACGCTATCAGAAAACCACTGAATTCATTGAAGAGCTCTAATATAGTTGCTGGAGGAGGAAATGGCAACCCACTCCACTATTCTTGCCAGGAGAATCCCATGGACAGAGGAGCCTGGTGGTCTACAGTCCACGGGGTCACAAAGAGTCAGACACAACTGAGCGTCTGAGCACAGTAAAGTTGCAGGATAACTAAATATGTAATTATTATTATTACAAAATTATTACACAGAAATCTATTCCATTTCTGTACACGAACAATGAAGATCAGAAAGACAAGTTAAAGAAATAATCCCATTTGCCATTGTATCAAAAATAATAAAACACCTAGAAATAAACTTGCCTAAGGAAACAAAAGACCTATACTCTGAAACTATATGATGAAGAAAGAAATCAAAGATGACACAAACAGATGGAAAGACACATCACGTTATTGTATTCAAAGATCAACACTATTAAAATGAATATATTACCCAACACAATCTAAAGACTCAATGAAATCCCTATCAAATTACCAATGGCATTTTTCACGGAACTAGAACAAAAAATTTTAAATGTGTATGGAGACATGAAAGGCCTTGAATAGCCAAAGCAATCTTGAGAAAGAAAACAAAGTTGGAGGAATCAGGGCTCCCTGACTTCAGACTGTACTACAAAATTACAGTCACCAAAACAGTATGGTAGTGTCACCAAAACAGAAATGTAGATCACTGGAACAGGGTAGAAAGCCCCAAAACAGCTCACACACATATGGCCAATTAATGTACAGCAAAGTAGATAAGGCTGTACAATGGAGAAAAGACAGTCTCTTCAAAAAGCAGTGCTGAGAAAATGGGACAAGTACATGTTAAAAAATGAAACTGAACATTCTTTAACACCATACACAAATAAACTCAAAATGGATTAAAGAACTAAATTAAATTAAATAACTAAAGACTGAATACTATAAAACTCTTAGAGGAATACATAGGCAGAACACTCTCTAACATAAATCACTGCAGTATCTTTTCTGAGCCTCTTAGAGAAATAGAAATAATAAATATAAACAAATAGGACATAATTGAACTCAAAACCTTTTGCACAGCAAAGTAAGCCATAAACAAAATTAAAAGACAACTCACAATGGGAGAAAATATTTTTCAAACAATGCAAGCAATGAGGGATTAATTTCCCAAGTTTTCAACAGCTCATGCTCTCTCTATATACATATAAAAAAAAAATAAAAAAATGGGCAAAAGACCTAAGTTGACACTTCTCCAAAGAAGACATACAAATGGCCAAGAAGTACATAAAAATATACTCAAAATCACTATTTACTAGAGAAATGCAAATCAAAACTGCAATGAGGTATCACCTCACAATGGTCAGACTCCATCACCCCAAAATCCACTAACAATAAATGCTGGAGAGGATGTGGAGAAAAGGAAATCTTCCTATACTGTTGGTAGGAATTTAAATTGGTAACAGTCACAATGGAGAAGAGTATGGGGGTTTCTTAAGAAACTAAAAAGAGAGCTACCATATGATCTAGCAATCCCACTCCTGGGCATGTATCTGGATAAAAATGTAGTTCAAAAGGTTACATGCACCCCAGAATTCACTGCAGTGCTGCTTACCATAGCCAAAACATGGAAGCAACCTAAATGTCCATCAACAGATGAACAGATAAAGAAAATGTGGTACATATATGAAACAGAATATTACTCAGCTATTAAAAATGATGAAATAATGCCATTTGCAGCAATATGAATGGACCTGGAGATTATCATACTAAGTGAAGTAAATCAGACAGAGAAAGACATGTATCATGTGATATTGCTTTTATGCAGAATCTTAAAAAAGTGATACAAATGAACTGATGAAACAGACTCACAGACAGACTATGAACTACGGTGACTGGGGGAAAAACTTGCAGGGGGAGATAGATTTGAAATTTGGGATTGACATATATACACTATTAATGCTTAAAACAGATAACCCACGAAGACTTACTGTATAGCACAAAGAACGCTACTCAATATTCTTTTTTAACCTAGATGGGAAAAGAAAAAGGATACATGTGTATGTATACCTGAGTCATTTTGCTATACTCCTGAAACTAACAAAACATGGTTAATCAACTGATCCAACATAAAATTTAATAAAAGAGAAAGGATGAGAAAAATAAATTTCTGTTTAAAAAATTACATGTACAATTGTTACAGTTCATATTATATTTCTATCAAGCATGTTGGAATCAAGATTTCTTGATTTAAGACACAAACTGCATCTAATCCCTTGCCACTGGCTCAACTTTTAAACAGATGCAGCTTCATTTCCACCTTTTATTGAGAAGACCCAGGTATTGCAATTCTTCTCCTCGGACATTTGCAGGTAAGACAAAGACATCGATGTATTTCTCTAAGTCAGTATTATTTCCCCAAGTGACGAAAGATAAATCAAGAAGACCACACTCAATAATAGTATATTAGAAAGATAAAATAAATTTAAGGAAGTTTTTTGACGTATTAAGAATAAATACAATATAGAATTCACAGTGTGTTTATTACGTTTCTGAAAACTGAAAGATGTAGGATATTTTGCATAATGCAAATCATTTTCTTTGTCGTTTCTAAGCAAGAGCTATTTGTTCCTCTCTTTTACTGAAGTAGTACTATGCTTAATAACAGTCAAGTCAAGAAAGACATGCCCAATCTTTCTTAAAATGTCTATTTTAAGATGATACTGAATGATGATATTCCAGGCACAGATCTATGTTAATGTGCTCAACTGACACTACAGCATCCATTCAAATTGGCAGGGCACAGTACCTATCATACAAGCATCAGCACTCACACTGGGTACTGGGTATGGTTGAATCCTTTAGTTTCTAAATTCTGTGTGGTGTGAGAAAGCTTTGAAGATCTCTGAAACTTTTATCTGTAAAATTGAAGAGAGCAGAATTTCTTCAAATAAGGTCATCTGGGTATCAAAAAAAAAAATAAGTATATAGTGGCATCCAGTACATTGCTGAGGTTTTGGTGGATAGCTGTAAATGACGGGAGTGTAGAAGGCAGATATTAAACACCAGCATGCACACACTCAAGCAGAATTTCTCTCCATAATTAAGTTTTGGAAGATTGAAACTTTATTTTTATCTCATTTAAACTGGGCACAAATTAAGGATTTGAGAGAGTCATAGATAATTAATCCACAGAAGAAATGAACTAGGAGAAATGTCTGCTGTATAAATACTCTATGTGGTTAGTCGCTCAGTCATGTCCAACTCTTTGCAACTCTGTGGACTGTAGCTCTGTAGCCCACCAGGCTCCACTATCTGTGCGATTCTCCAGGCAACAAAACTAGAGTGGGTTGCCATTCCCCACTCAAGCGATAAATACTCTATTGCAGTTCACAAACAAAAATTAATCTCAGAAGCTTTTGAAAACAAAGGTAAGAATAGCTCATATCCAAGTATTGAGTTCTGGTATACCTTAAAATCTCTCAAGATTTTTTTTTCCTAAGAATTAAGCAGGAATTCTAAAAAGATTATATAATTTTCCTAAGTTAAAGCAATAATATAAATTTAAAAATAGGAGAAAATGGATCTCCAGAACAAAGTTCAGGTTCCTATAATGAAGCTCTTTTGTATCTGTGTTCAGGTCTATCTATGCTGTGTTCGCAGCTGAAATGAATCTGAAAGGAATCCCTGTGTATAGATTTATTCTTCCATCCTTGGCTTTTGCATCTCCACTTCAAAATCCAGACAACCACTGTTTTTGCACAGAAAAAATTATCTCAAAAAATTGTACCTTATATGGTGTGCTAGACATTGGCAAATGCAAAGATGGTGAGTTTACAGGTTCTCAATGTCACAATCCATGGCATAATTTGTATTATTCTTTAAAATGTAAACTTCATCCAGGATTCCTTTCTGCAGAAATTTAAAGTGGGAAAGCAACAATGGCAGAAGGTGGTAGGCTGTTTTTGTTCTGATTTTCACTGTTGCAAAAGCTAGTTGTTATTAGGTAAAACCACCCTGATATTTTTCTGTGCTACTTTGGAAAATAAATCTTAAGGTCTTTTGCTCATTTTTTAACTGATTATTTTTTTGAGTTGTGTGAATTCCTTGTATATTTTGGATGTTACTTACTTATGGGATACAAGTGCTGAAAATATTTTTCCCCATCCCATAGGTAGCCTTTTCATTTTTGATGGTGTCCTCTGCTGTGCAGAATCTCTGTGCTCTTTTTAGATTTAGTATAAAATTAAAATAGTTACCAGAATACTTTAAACATCCCAACTTATCTAACATTTTTCTAACTTTTCTACCCTAGAAAATGGTAAATAAAAATAAGTGTATTTCAGCATGGCTCCAAAACAAGAATTGACTCAAAATTTGGAGTTTATCATATTTTGCTCATCTACTTCATATTGGAGTAGGTGTGAATAAAGAAAGAAGAATCTCTTTAAAAAATCTTTAAGTCCATAGACACATTACTACCTGAAACATGAAGGTATATGGTTGTAACTTTGCACTCAGCAGGTAAGCTTTGCTGTCGTTGCTTAGTTGCTAAGTCGTGTCTGACTCTTTTTGACCTCATGGACTGTAGCCCGCCAGACTCCTCTTTTCATGGAATTCCCCAGTCAAGAAAATGGAGTGGGTTGCCATTTCCTTCTCCAGGGGATCTTCCTGACCCAGCAATCAAACTTGCATCTTCTGTATTGGCGGGCAGATTCTTTACCACTGAGCTACCAGGGAAGGCCAGCTAAGCCTTACTTATAGGAAATAAACACCTAAGGGATGACTGGCTACATTTTTTTTTGTTATTGTTCAAAAGTGATTAGATGCTATAATCATCTCTAATCCTCACCATCCAATTAGTATTCAAAGCAAACTTTGCATTTCATTTTTAACTTAAAAAGCTTTATCTTCAAGGAAATCTTTTCTGAGAGGGATGTAAAATAAGAAAAGTATTTATCCCATTTGTCTTTTAAAATTTGCTTTCAGGAAAACCTATGTACATTTCACTTCCTCATTTTCTACATGCAAGTCCAGAAATTGCAGAACCTATTGAAGGCTTAAGTCCAAATGAAGAAGAACATAGCACGTACCTAGATGTTGAACCTGTAAGCAACTACATTATTGATCTGTTTAGTTTAATATTATTTTTTTAATGAAGAAAATGTTAAATTCTCTCCATTTTCTCAATCACATTTATTGGTTATACTTATTGCATCACAACCTTGATAACTTACTTACTTTTATATCAATGAAAATTACACTGAATTTTTTCCTATTATTGCTTATGAGATGAAGTAATTGTGTTTTCGTTTTTAGCATGTGGAATTTTATAGACTTTTTAATTGTTCATAGGTCAGGGAAAGCAATGATAGAAATGATTCTACTTAAAACAATTTGGTATAAAGTACAATTTTATACTCATTTTGTAACTTAACTGCAAGCACTGTTCACATGAAGGGACACTGTAGATTACAAGCAATTAAAAGATTTTATGGGTATATATGCATTTGAGGTAAGACTCATTATACTCAGTGTAGGAAAAGATCTATTAAATTTCCTATAGAGTAACAGTTTTCAACTTTTCATTTATTTTAATATTCTCCTTTACAAAGTTTAAATGATATGCCAGAATTTCAGAAGTCACATTTCAGTTTAAAGAATAAGTAGTATCATAATTATACTGATGATATATGGGTTCTGATATATACTTAATCATGCAAAGTTCAGGATTTACAGACAGTATATGAGTTCTGGGTTTCAGTACTGTTGTGGATCCCTCAAAACCAGTTCAAATAAATATCATAAATTTAAATAAAGCCTAGGCATTAGGATGGGCAAAGGAATTTTGTGTGCATGTATATGCATGGGCAAATACATCTGTATACACCCATTCATGTACACACAAAATTTAATTATAGAGAATTATGTGTGCACTATGCAATATGTCCAATTAGTTATTTAATAAATTTGATAAATTTCAAGTAGTCGAGTTTCACCTTAGTTCTATGTAACAGTAAAAATAAATTTTGGATTTATAAAATAGTTTTTTTTTTTTTAAGGAAGTTGATAATTAATTTAGTTTGTTCTGTCTTTAGATAACTGGATTCACTTTACAGTTTGCAAAACGGCTACAGATCAATATACTGGTTAAACCAGCAAGAAAAATTGAGTGAGTCTCTTGAACAAGTTTCATCATGATTTTTAGTATTTTCTTGTAAGGATGAGAGTATATCTATGAAAAGAAGGGGAAAGAATATAAAATTCAACTTCTCTAAGTCAGAAAAAATATCATATATTAACACATATATATATGCAACCTGAAAAGGGACACTGATGAATATATTTGCAGGGCTGGAGTAGAGATGAGGATGTAAGAATGGGTGTGTGGACACAGAGAGGGAAGGAGAGGGCAGAATGAACTGAGGGAGCAGCACTGCCCTATACACACGACCATGTGTAGAACAGGTAGTGGAAAGCTGATGTCAGCACAGGGAGTCAGCTCAGTGCTTTGTGACGGTGTAGAGGGGTGGAGGGGATACATGTATACTTACAACTGATTCACGCTGTTGTACAGAAGAAACTAACACAACACTATAAAGAAATTATACTCCAATGTAAAAAAAAAAAAAATCTGTTTTCTAAGGTATGTAGATGATCAGAGTTATTTAGCCCAAGGCACTAACCAAGCACAGATAATAATAGGAGTCATGAAAGTAAAAATCTACCTGTACCTCTATAAAACAAAATGTTGGTAAACAGAAACAACGGAAAGTCTACCTAAATTTAGGTAGCTGGACAAGGAAAACAGGCAATGAATGGACTGCATAAACAAATTTGTATGAGGAAAATATATATGCAGAGAAAAAGTGTAAAAGGAGATATGAAAAATTGTATAAGCATGGTTATATCCTTCCATGTTGGCATTGTAAGAGGTTTGCAGCTCAGCTGTGCTACCAGCTTTATAACTGATACTCTCAAAGATTTGGAGATAAGATTTTTTTTTCTAATTTCTACATAAATTTAGAATATCTGCCCCTTTAGGAATGTCAAAAAAGGCTACTAAAGAAAAGTATGACCATCAGTTGATTTGAAGACCTGTGTCCAAGAATTTCTGACTGAAGAAACTGTAAGCTGTGGATTAATGTATTCTTTGTCACCATCAGTTCAGTTCAGTTCAGTCGCTCAGTTATGTCTGAATCTTTGTAACACCATGGACTGCAGCATCCCAGGCCTCCCTGTCCATCACCAACTCCTGGAGTTTACTCAAACTCATGTCCATTGAGTCGGTGATGCCATCCAACTATCTCATCCTCTGTCGTCCCCTTCTCCACCCACCTTCCATCTTTCCCAGCATCAGGGTCTTTTCCAATGAGTCAGTTCTGCGTATCAGGTGGCCAAAGTATTGGAGTTTCAGCTTCAGAATTAGGCCTTCCAATGAATATTCAGGACTGATTTCCTTTATTTTTTTTCAAATAAATTTATTCATTTTAGTTGGGGGCTAATTACTTTACAATATTGTGGTAGTTTTTGCCATACATTGACATGAATCAGCCATGGGTTTCCTTTAAGATTGACTGGTTTGATCTCCTTGCTGTTCAAGGGACTCTCAAGAGTCGTCTCCAACACCACAGTTCAAAAGCATCAATTCTTCGGCACTCAGCTTTCTTTATAGTCCTACTCTCACATCCATATATGACTACTGGAAAAACCATAGCTTTGATTAGATGGACCTTTGTCGGCAAAGTAATGTCTCTGCTTTTTAATATGCTGTCTAGGTTGGTCATAACTTGCCTTCCAAGGAGCAAGCATCTTTTAATTCCCTGGCTGCAGTCACCATCTGCAGTGATTTTGGAACCTAAAAAAAAAAGTGTCACTATTTCCACAGTTCCCCCATCTATTTGCCATGAAGTGATGGGACCAGATGCCATGATCTTAGTATTCTGAATGCTGAGTTTTAAGCCAACTTTTTCACTCTCCTCTTTCACTTTCATCAAGAGGCTTTTTAGTTCTTTGCTTTCTGCCATAAGGGTGTCATTTGCATATCTGAGGTTATTGATATTTCTCCTGGCAATCTTGATTCCAGCTTGTGCTTCATCCAGCCCAGCATTTCTCATGATGTACTCTGTATATAAGTTAAATAAGCAAGGTGACAATATACAGCCTTGATGTACTCCTTTTCCAATTTGGAACCCATCTGTTGTTCCAAGTCCAGTTCTAACTGTTGCTTCCTGACTTGCAAACAGATTTCTCAGGAGGCAGGTGAGGTGGTCTGTTATTCCCATCTCGTAAAGAATTTTCCACAGTTTGTCATGATCCACACAGTCAAAGGCTTTGGCATAGTCAATAAAGCAGACATAGATGTTTTTCTGGAACTCTCTTGCTTTTTTGATGATCCAGTGGATGTTGGCAATTTGATCTCTGGTTCCTCTGCCTTTTCTAAAACCAGCTTGAACATCTGGAAGTTCACGGTTCATGCATTGTTAAAGCCTGGCTTGGAGAATTTTGAGCATTACTTTACTAGCATGTGAGATGAGTGCAACTGTGTGGTAGTTTGAGCATTCTTTGGCATTGCCTTTCTTTGGGATTGGAATGAAAACTGACCTTTTCCAGTCCTGTGGCCACTGCTGAGTTTTCCAAATTTGCAGGCATATTGAGTGCAGCACTTTCACAGCATTATCTTTTAGGATTTGAAATAGCTGAACTGAAATTCCATCACCTCCACTAGTCATGCTTCCTAAGGCCCACTTGATTTCTCATTCCAGAATGTCTGGCTCTAGGTGAGTGATCACACCATCGTGATTATCTGGGTCATGAAGATCTTTTTTGTATAATTCTGTGTATTCTTGCCACTTCATCTTAGTTTTCTTGAATAAACTCATGCAGTAATAATCCAATATGATGAAAAAACATATAAAATAAAATTTCAACTTCTTTGGCTTAATTCACTAAATCTTTAAATGCTTATAACTTTCATTCGCAATTTAGAATTATATCTAGTTTGTATTGAAATGGTATTTACACACATTTTGGAATGATTGTATGGTGGTATTACTCATTCCACTAGCTGTCCAAATATTTCTATGACAGTAGTTTCCAGAATTCAAAGTTTAGTTTTGAAAGGTTGCTGAACCACAAAAGAAGCCGGGATTTTTGGCGTCCAGAGGAGAAGAATTCAATCCATGGCCAGAGATGAGGCTTGATCGCTCAGACCTTTTGTGTAATAAAGTTTTATTAAAGTATAAAAGAGGTAGAGAAAGCTTCTGACATAGACATCTGAAGGGGGCAGAAAGAGTACCCCCTCACTAGTGTTAGCAATGGAGTTATATACTTCTAATTAGTTGTTATAGTGAATCAAAAGAATGTCTGGAGGTTGTAAAGACCTTATTAGACTCACTCCCATAATTTACATTTTATGATAACAGGATTAGCCAGAAGGTTTTTTCCAGAAACTGTCCTCAAGCAGGTTACATTAATGTTATATAATCCTAAGGAATGTAGAGGAAAAAAAAGTTTGTCCTTTCCTCCTCCTTGAGAATTCCAGACCCCTCTCTCCTTGGAGACCCCCGGACTTCTTATCAACCTGCCTAGGTAGGTTTTCTGGGCATCACTTGTTGAAAGGGAAAATAAATGATTAGAAAAAGTGAGTCTAAAAAAAAAAAAAAAGAAAGAAAAAGTGAATCTAATTAGAAATATATATTATAGAAAGATTCATAAGAGTGATTATAAATCTCAGAAATAGACATTAAAATTTAAATGATTCATCACATGGAACAAAAATCAAGGAATTTAACCAAGACACAACAGCAACTAGTTTCTGAACATTCATTTATACAGATAATTACTAACATTTCTGTTATGCATGTATAATATATAATTATTTCCATAATTATTTAATATTTTATAATTATTTTCAATGTATATTACAGAGCATTAAAGTATCTGAGGTGGAACTATTTGGTGCCTATTCTTTGGCTTAATGAGGTTAGTATTTTTATCTATTAGTCACAAAAAAAATATCAAACATCTTTGTATAGAGAAAACACTTTGGATGATTGAAAATTGAATAACTGTGCATAGTATCTGAAGTTGTATGAGTTTCCATTATTCATGTGGGCAAGTTAATACATTATTAATCATATAATTAATTATTGTGAGAGAACCAAGCTATGCAGAAATATCAGGATTATGTTAGATTTCAGTGTTTTTATTTTAGAAAGACAAAGTACTTCCTATCATTTAAGATTATTTCCATAATGCATTTATTAAACACTATCTCCTGTCATAGTGCTTGTCATGGGGAAGAGTCATGCAAACATGAAGTTCCAAATAACTCAGTGTGAATACTGTAGTGTTAATAAAAGCCAACCAAGTTTATAAAGATGAGATTATAGTAAATGTAGGCAGTTTATCTCCTGAGAAGATATTTTTAGTGTAAAAAATCATGGAATGGATTAGCCACAGAATTATGAAATGCACTGTATAAGCCTTTAGAGGAAGGAAACTGCTGACCCTTGATATTTCCCTCTGTCACTAAGAAACATTCTTTGGGAAACTGGAAAATATTTCTGTAAGACCACTGTATTGAACAAAGAAGTCAGTGTATTGAAGAATGCTATATAACATGTTTAAAGGGAAATGATTGTATTTCTCTAAATATTCCACTGTGGCGTTTATTACCTTCTTTGACATGCAAAGAGACTTTCATCAGCTTGTTTTATAGAAAAAAATAACTAAAATTTATGCAGTGTTTTGAAAAAATCTGATACATAAATTAAGGGTTTTGAGCATTTTGCTTCACTAAACTACCCCAAAACCACTATTAACTTTATTACAGACTGCCACCATTGGTGATGAGAAGGCAGCAATGTTCATAGATCAAGTAACTGGAAAAATAAACCTCCTTCGCCTGGTACAAATAATCTTATGGAGTATTGGTACAGTGATGTTTGTTGCTTTTATGATTTCATACTCTGCATGCTGAGTGAAGTGTTAAAGAAGTAAATATATAATAAAAATTATATACAGCTTATATAACATTAGTTTATATATTACTTGTTTTCATTTTATCAAAAACATTATCAATTAGGCTACAAATATTTCTGGATCTGTCTAGCCAGCAATTGTTTTTAATATATCTTTGAAGTTTTGAGATGTTTAATGTAAATTAAAACATAAATGAAGGCTGAATGAATAATAAGCCCTAGTAATACCAAGCAGTAATACCCCATGGAAAAGAAATGCAAAAAAGCAAAATGGCTGTCTGAGGAGGCCTTACAGATAGCTGGGAAGAGAAGAGAAGTGAAAAGCAAAGGAGAAAAGGAAAGATATTCTCATCTGAATGCAGAGTTCCAAAGAATAGCAAGGAGAGATAAGAAAGCCTTCCTCAGTGATCAATGCAAAGAAATAGAGGAAAACAACAGATTGGGAAAGACTAGAGATCTCTTCAAGAAAATTAGAGATACCAAAGGAACATTTCATCCAAAGATAGGCTCGATAAAGGACAGAAATGGTATGGACCTAACAGAAGCAGAAGATATTAAGAAGAGGTGGCAAGAATACACAGAAGAACTGTACAAAAAAGATCTTCACGACCCAGATAATCACGATGGTGTGATCACTCACCTAGAGCCAGACATCCTAGAACGTGAAGTCAAGTGGGCCTTAGAAAGCATCACTACGAACAAAGCTAGTGGAGGTGATGGAATTCGAGTTGAGCTATTTCAAATCCTCAAAGGTGATGCTGTGAAAGTGCTGCACTCGATATGCCTGCAAATTTGGAAAACTCAGCAGTGGCCACAGGACTGGAAAAGGTCAGTTTTCATTCCAATCCCAAAGAAAGGCAATGCCAAAGAATGCTCAAACTACCGCACAATTGCACTCATCTCACATGCTAGTAAAGTAATGCTCAAAATTCTCCAAGTCAGGCTTCAGCAATATGTGAACCGTGAACTTCCAGATGTTCAAGCTGGTTTTAGAAAAGGGAGAGGAACCAGAGCTCAAATTGCCAATACCCGCTGGATCATCGAAAAAGCAAGAGAGTTCCAGAAAAACATCTATTTCTGCTTTATTGACTATGCCAAAGCCTTTGACTGTGTGGATCACAAGAAACTGTGGAAAATTCTGAAAGAGATGGGAATACCAGGCCATCTGACCTGTCTCTTGAAAAACCTGTATGCAGGTCAGGAAGCAACAGTTAGAACTGGACATGGAACAACAGACTGGTTCCAAAGAGGAAAAGGAGTACATCAAGGCTGTATATTGTCACCCTGCTTATTTAACTTATATGCAGAATACATCATGATAAATGCTGGGCTGGAAGAAACACAAGCTGGAATCAAGATTGCCGGGAGAAATATCAATAACCTCAGATATGCAGATGACACCACCCTTATGGCAGAAAGTGAAGAAGAACTAAAGAGCCTCTTGATGAAAGTGAAAGAGGAGAGTGAAAAAGTTGGCTTGAAGCTCAATGTTCAGAAAACTAAGATCATGGCATCTGGTCCCATCACTTCATGGGAAATAGATGGGGAAACACTGGAAACAGTGTCAGACTTTATTTTTTTGGGCTCCAAAATCACTGCTGATGGTGATTGCAGCCATGAAATTAAAAGACGCTTACTCCTTGGAAGGAAGGTTATGGCCAACCTAGATAGCATATTTAAAAGCAGAGACATTACTTTGCCAACAAAAGTCCGTCTAGTCAAGGCTATGGTTTTTCCAGTGGCCATGTATGGATGTGAGAGTTTGACGGTGAAGAAAGCTGAGCACCGCAGAATTGATGCTTTTGAACTGTGGTGTTGGAGAAGACTCTTGAGAGTCCCTTGGACTGCAAGGAGATCCAACCAGTCCATCCTAAAGGAGATCAATCCTGGGTGTTCATTGGAAGGACTGATGTTGAAGCTGAAACTCCAATACTTTGGCCACCTCATGCGAAGAGTTGACTCATTGGAAAAGATCCTGATTCTGGGTGGGATTGGGGGCAGGAGGAGAAGGGGACGACAGAGGATGAGATGGTTGGATGGCATCACTGACTCGATGGACATGGGTTTGGGTAGACTCCGGGAGTTGGTGATGGACAGAGAGGCCTGGCGTGCTGCAATTCATGGAGTTGCAAAGAGTCGGACACAACTGGGCGACTGAACTGAACTGAATACCAAGCAGATCACTACATTACATCTTTCTTCTGAGAGGAATGGGCTAAAATATGAAATCATCACGTTTGAAAAGTTAAAATGCTGCACAAAAGCTAAATGTGTTCTAACTTTTCATTTCTTGATTATTTCTAGCTAATTATTTTAAAATCACATATAATTAATACAATCACAGACTAGGAAAGTTCATATATAAATGAAAATGGTAGATATTTGGGGAGACTGAAATTTACAAGAGAAAAGAAAATAGAAAGGATTATTAAATAAGCTAGGAATTAAGGAGAAATAGAAACTCAATAAATGATAGTAAGAATATAGGATAAATATGCTATTTTAAGATGAAGATAACATATTAATATAAAGGATTGTAGCATAAAAACATGCTACAATCACAGTACAAAAATCACAGTGTGTACCCTACATGTTTAATGTTGAAGCCTTGATGAATTATTATAATTCATGAACTAAAATTGAATACAATAGTATAAAAAATAGAAGAAAACCAAGTCAATAGAGTAAGACCAAATTACTCAGAGTTTACAGGAAAAATCAGGTAATCATAGACAGTAGAAGTTTAAGCAAAATTGAAGAGGTGGCTCAGGTCTCTGTGTTTTAGTTATTAGTGCCTGTGCCCCCTTGTAAATAGAGGAACATCTGACTCAATCTTCCCTAAATGGAAGCCTTTAATAATCATATGTGGCATTGGTATGGCCTGGTAGGGTGCAGGGAGGATTTTCCACTTACCATAGGTTCCATCCACCCTTCTTCCCAGGAAAATCAAAAAATATATACAATCAAAATAAAAGCAATATACTTGCTATGAAAAATTACAACTTCAAAACAAGTCGTCTTACATTTCTTTCAATCAGGTTATTGACTGTATGCTGTCTTATACAGAAATTCTGGAGCTGCCACTGATAATGACTGACCTTCTATCATGCACAAAAATTATGATAACCATTTTACATGAATTATCACAACTAATCTCTAAGAAGATTTTATATTTCCAGTGGCCAGGGATTCACCAGCATCCATTCTATCTATGTTTTTGAGACATTACAGAAAATTTTAACAGTGCAAATCTGTTCATTTTCTAAATGTGACATCAGTCAAACTGAATTATTAAGAAAAGTAAAACAGAGCATGAACAGTATTTTCTGTATGTAAGAATGAGAACTTGGGCCTAGGAAGACCACTCAATCTTTTGTTCTGATGCTTTCTGCCTATATTTATTCACTATAAAGACTGAATACTTCTGCCTGTAATCCATCTGAACAGAATATTCAAAATGCTAATCTAATATATTCACTTGTAATGAAGGAACTATTGTATCACCTTTAAGACCTGTCATTAGTCAAGTAACAAATAACTTACAATTAAACAAAGTAATGCACATGACCATTTATACAATAGACAGAAAAGATTATCCACTTAAAAGCCATATTATAACAAAAACTTGTTCTAGTGGGAAAATTCGCGTTTCAAAATGAAGTGTAATAGTTGTAAATTTTTCGGTATTCTTCCCTGTAACTGTTACATGATATATTTCATCAATGCTTAGTGAACCCTGAATATCCAGTATCTTGGGTCTCTATGTGGTTAAATTAAGGTGAAAGATGGAGAACTCCCTAATGTGTCACTGTCAACAAGTATATTGATTTTTGTTAAACATCTGACTGTTGCAGTGGAAAGCTACTGCTCTTTACACAATGTTTTCTTTTTTTTCTTTACAAACAGAGAACACTGTTCTCTATGGATTACTTGATTTAGTAGATTTAGAAGAATCACAGATATAGATTTCCTTAAACAGGCCTCATGTTGAATATTTAATAATTATGCCTGTGGGCAGATTTATAAACAATTGAAAAATAAGAAGATGGATGTACAGGAGGGAATAAAGCAAAGATGGTAGAGCTAAGGTGCGGTTTTATTCACACAGAGAATAAACCAATCGTCTTTTTGAAAGTAGCAGTACGTACACCACTAAAGGGAGGATGGCTTGAAGGGACAGCGAAGAGTGGAAACGCTCGTGCAGAGCAGATTTAATGAGTGACCCTCCTTATTGACTGCGTGCAGCTCTTGAGAGCTGGAAAGGCAGCTTCCATGTTCCCTGGAAAGGGAAAATAATTGTCTTATCCATGAAGTGCATCAGAGACTTTTTCTCTCCAGCTTGAGAAGCTGGGCTAATTACTAGAAAATATGACATCTTCAATATGAAGAATGTCAGAATTATCTATTTTTTCACAATTTTCTGATAAGTACTAAGTACTTACCTTTCTTCTTTCCAGGGAGCAAATGAGTCTTCACATTCATGCATCGGCTATGTCAGGACCATCCTTAATATCGACCTACAAAATGAAGATTTGATATGCTTTATCTTTGCAAGCACACCTTATCCTATAGTTGAAGAATTAGTGGCATTTTTTATTTTTGTTTTGCACTGAGCATAAGCACATTTCTAAAGGATTACTAAGATGCCATCCACACTTTGAACAAAAATAGGTACCTTTTAAAATTCAACATAAACACACAATTGAATTAAGTTTCTACAGACCTCACTTATTCATGATACAATTATTTTTATTTGGTATTGATTTACTAATTGGTTCCCTGGTGGTAAATATGGCAGAGGAGTGGACAACCTAAACAAATCCTGGATCTTGAACACTTGTCTTCCTCAAAGAGGAAATATCATTACCCTTATCAGTGTCCCTGCAACAACACAGACCCCAAGACTGTTGGTACATTGCATTTCATGAGAATCAACTATTTTGAAAGGCATTTAAGAATGGTAACCAAATGCTTGGCCTCTAAACCATTTATTATACATTACTTCAGTTTCTTTCTTTATGGAATTATTTGTAATCATGCTCTCTTTAACAATATATGCTTATATTTTTGTCAATGATTATGTAAATGGATATGTAAAAGGATTTTGTCATTTTCCCTGTTCATCAGCTCTTCTGGAAAACTGAGTACATTTTGATCTTTTCACGCAGCTGCATACAACTTATGCTTGGCAACTTCAGAATGCTGTGCTAGGAATTCTCTGGTGGTCCAATGGTTAAGAATCTACCAGCCAATGCAGGGGACCCAGGTTTGATCTCTGGTCCAGGAAGATTGCACATGCAGCAAGACAGCTGAGCCCAAGTGCTACAATTACTGATGCCCATGTGCCTAAAGACCATGCTTCGCAGCAAGAGAAGCCACAAGAAGAAGCTCACGTATCACAAGTAGCCCCTGCTTACCACTACTAGAGAAAGCCTGCACATAGCAATGAAGACCCAGCACAGCCAAAAAATAAATAAGTAAAAATAAAAAGAATTCTGTGCTAATGTTAAGAGATGTAAATGAAAATAAAAAGTATTGTGTGAAAGGGTACAAGGAGTAGAATGTGCATGAATAGTTATTTGTTGTAATATTTCTTGCTTTCACAGTCACTGCACAAAGACTGGTTTCATTCATTAAAAGATGCCCATTCTTACTCCTGTGCTTTGTCTAGTTCCTGTTGTATCACAAAACATTTAGTCTAATGTTCTGTCTGAAGTAGCCTATTTGGATTTTTATTTCTTTATGCATCTGTATTTCTTTCTGAAACATTCTTTCTAAATTCAATCTTGACCACATTTTCCTAAATTATTTTTATAAGGTTTTACATTTTCTTTTCCTTTTTAAAATGCATTTCTTGAAATATTTTTTTTTAATATTTATTCATTTATTTCTTTTTGGCTGCACTGGGTCTTCACTGCTGCCCACAGGCTTTCTCTAGTTTCGGTGAGCAGGGGCTAAAGTTGTTGCGTGTGGGCTTCTCCTTGTGGTGGCTTCTCTTGTTGCAGAGCTTGTCTGCAGCAAGAGAAGCCACAAGGAGAAGCCCACATATCACAACTAGTAGCCCCTGCTCACCACTAGCTTGGGCTATAGGGCATGCAGGTTTCAGTAGTTGCTGTGTGTGGGCTCAGCAGTTGCAGCACATAGGCCTGGTTGCCCCACGGCATGTATAATCTTCCCCGACCAGGGATCGAACTCATGTCCCCTGAAGTGGCAGGTGGATTCTTAAACACCAGGGAACTCCCATTCTAAGTTAATTTTTAAAGCAAGTAGGGAGAAAAGGAAAGGATACTTGGTTTCATCTTTGTCAGCAGCAGGACCTAAGTTCTAGACTGTGAAGGATCTTTTTTATTAGAATACACAATGTTAGGTAATCCTGCTTTCCTTAGCAGGGATTCATTTATGGCAAGAGAGAACAAGTTCCCCCTAAAACAGCTTTCCACAGAAAGGGAAGACAGACCACACTCTGTCTGTGCTTTACCCGCAGAAGTTTATAGGACTAAGTATTAGTAACTGCCGAAGGCTTTCTTATCTCTCCTTGCTATTTTTTGGAACTCTGCATTCAGATGGTACATCTTTCCTTTTCTCCTTTGTCTTTTGCTTCTCTTCTTTTCTCAGCTATTTGTAAGGCCTTATCAGATAACCCTTTTACCTTTTTCATTTCTTTTTCATGGGGAGGGTTTTAATCACCACCTCTTGTACAATGTTATGAACCTCCATCTATAGTTCTTCAGGCACTCCATCTATCAGATTTAATTCCTTGAATCTATTTGTCACTTCCACTGCATAATCATAAGGCACTAGAGATCTCTTCAAGAAAATCAGAGATATCAAGGGAACATTTCATGCAAATATAGGCACAATAAAGGACACAAATGGTATGGACCTAACAGAAACAGAAGAGATTAAGAAGATCTGGGAAGAATACACAGAAGAACTATTCAGAAAAGATCATAATGACCCAGATAGTCATGATGCTGTGATCACTCACCTAGAGCCAGACATACTGGAATGTGAGGTCAATGGGCCTTATGAAACATCACCACAAACAAATCTAGTGGAGGTGATGGAATTCCAGATGAACTATTTCAAATTCTAAAAGATGATGCTGTGAAAGTGCTGCACTCAATATGCCATCAAAATTGGAAAACTCAGCAGTAGCCACAGGACCGGAAAAGATCAGTTTTCATTCCAATCCCAAAGAAGGACAATACCAGAGAATGTTCAAACTACTGCACAGTTGCATTCAGTTCACATGCTAGCAAGGCAATGTTCAAAATACTTCAAGCTAGGCTTCAACAGCATGTGAACTGAGAACTTTCAGATGTACAAGCTAGATTTAGAAAAGGCAGAGGAGCCAGGGATCAAATTGCCAACATCCATTGGATCAGAGAAAAACAGAATTCCAGAAAAACATCTACTTCTGTTTCATTGACTATGATAAATCCTTTGAGTGTGTGGATCACACAAATTGTGGAAAATTCTTAAAGAGATGGGAATACCAGACCACCTTACCTCCCTCCTGAGAAACCTGTATGCAGGTCAAGAAGCAACAGTTAGAACCAGACATGAACAATGGACTGGTTCCAAACTGGGAAAGGAGTATGTCAAGGCTGTATATTGTCACCCACTTATTTAACTAATATGCAGAGTACATCATGTGAAATGCCGGGATGGATGAACCACAAGCTGGAATCAACACTACTGGGAGAAATGTCAATAACCTCAGATATGCAGATAACACCACCCTTATGGCAGAAAGCGAAGAGGAACTAAAGAGCCTCTTGATGAAGGTGAAAGAGAAGAGTAAAAAAATCTGGTTTAAAACTCTACATTCAAAAAAATGAATATCATGGCAGTGGGTCCCATCACTCCATGGCAAATACATTGGGAAACAATGGAAACAGTGACAGACTTTATTTTCTTGGACTCCAAAATCACTGCAGATGGTGACTGAAGCCATGAAATGAAAAGACGCTTGATCCTTTGCAGAAAAGCTATGACAAACTTAGTCAGTGTATTACAATGTAGAGACATTACTTTGCCAACAAAGGTCTGTATAGTCAAAGCTACGTTTTTGTTTTTTTTTTTCAGTAGTCTTGTACGGATGAGAGAGTTGGACCATAAAGGTTGAGCATCAAAGAATTGATGCTTTCGAATTATGGTGTTGGAGAAGACTCTTGAGAGTCCCTTGGACTGCAAGGAGATCAAACCAGTCAATCCTAAAGGAAATCAACCATGAATAATCATTGGAAGGACTAATGCTGAAGCTCCAATACTTTGGCCACCTGACGTGAAGAGCTGACCCATTGGAAAAGCCTCTGAGCTGAGAAAGATTGAGGGCAGGAGGAGAAGGGGACAACCAAGGATGAGATGGTTGGATGGCATCAAGTCCACCGACTTGATGGACATGAGCTTGAACAAACTCCAGGAGCTGGTGAAGGACAGGGAAGCCTTGGGACTCACAAAGAATTGGACACAACTGACTGACTGATTAGCAAAATTTAATTGCTTTGTTTGCCTACTAAAATCCAAGAGTAATTCAGTCTCCTCACATTAGGTGCCACAGTAAACACTGAAAACCTCAAACTGAGATATCACCATTTCTGAAGGATCTTTGGAAAATCTCAAGATACTCAAAACATACTGACTAAATGTCTTTTAACTGGAGGGTTTAAAAGATATTTCCCTAAGCTACAGTAACACATCAGTGTGGTACTGGCACAAAACCAGAAATACCAATCAATGGAAGAGGATACAATGCCCAGAAATAAACCCATGAAACTATGGTCAATTCAGTTCAGTTCAGTCGCTCAGTCGTGTCCAACTCTTTGAGACCCCATGAACCACAGCACGCCAGGCCTCTCTGTCCATCACCAACTCCTGGAGTCTACCCAAACCCATGTCCATTGAGTCGGTGATGCCATCCAACCATCTCATCCTCTGTCGTCCCCTTCTCCTCCTGCCCCCAATCCTACCCAGCATTAGGGTCTTTTCCAATGAGTCAACTCTTCGCATGAGGTGGCCAAAGTATTGGAGTTTCAGCTTCAACATCAGACCTTCCAATGAACACCCAGGATTGATCTCCTTTAGGATGGATTGATTGGATCTCCTTGCAGTCCAAGGGACTCTCAAGAGTCTTCTCCAACACCACAGTTCAAAAGCATCAATTCTGCGGTGCTCAGCTTTCTTCACCATCCAACTCTCACATCCATACATGACCACTGGAAAAACCATAATCTATGACAAAAAGGGAGCAAGAACATACAATGGAGAAAAGACAATCTCTTCAATAAGTGGTGCTGGGAAAACTGGACGGCTACATGTAAAAAATTGAAATTAGATCATTCTCTAACACTACACACAAAAAGATATTCAAAATGGCTAAAAGACCTAAATGTAAGACCAGATACTACAAAACTCTTAGAGGAAAACATAGGCAGAACACTCTTTGACATAAATCACAGCATTATTTTCTTGGATTCACCGCCTAGAGTAATGAAAAAAAGAAAAAAAAGGACCTAATTAAACTTGAAGACTTTGCACAGCAAAGAAAACCATAAATAAAAAGATATCTCACAGAATGAGAGAAAATACTTGCAAATGAAGCAATTACCAAGGAATTAATATCCAAAATGTACAAATAGCACATGTAGCTCAACATCAAAAAATGAACAATCCAATCAAATATGTTAATCCCAAATTCTTAATTTATCCTTCCCCCCACCTTCCCCTTTGGTAACCATAAATGTGTTTTTGAAATCTGTGAATCTATTTCTATTTTGTAAAGAAGTTAATTTGTATCATTTTTTTTTTAAGATTCCATATATATGATACCATATGATATTTGTCTTTCTGTGACTTACTTCACTAGTATGCAAATTTCTAGGTCCATCCATGTTGCTGCAGATGCCATTATTTCATGCTTTTTTATAGTCCTTTGTATATATGTACCACATCTTTATGCAGTCCTCAGTCAGTGGATTGTTTAGGTTGTTTCCATGTCTTAAATAGTGCTGCAATGAACAGTGGGGTGTGTGTATCTTTTCAGATTGTGGCTTTCTCTGGGTATATGCCCAGGAATGGGATTGCTGGGATCATATGGTAGCATATACACACTACTATATATGGAGAAGGCAATGGCAACCCACTCCAGTACTCTCGCCTGGAAAATCCCATGGATAGAGGAGCCTGGTAGGCTGAAGTCCATGGGATCGCTACGAGTCGGACATGACTAAGCAGCTTCACTTTCACTTTTCACTTTCATGCACTGGAGAAGGCAATGGCAACCCACTCCAGTATTCTTGCCTGGAGAATCCCAGGTACGGGGGAGCCTGGTGGGCTGCCGTCTATGGGGTCGCACAGAGTTGGACATGACTGATGCGACTTAGCAGCAGCAGCAGCAACTACTATATATAAATAACTAACAGAGAATTACAGTACAGCACAGGGAACTCTACTCATTCTGTAACCATTCGTTTAGGAAATGAATCTTTTAAAAATATATCTATATTTATAACTGAATCACTATGCTGTATACTTGAAACTAACATGTTGCTAATCACCTACACTCCAATTAAAAAGAAAAATAAATTGTGATACTCACACACATACAAAAAAAGACCTTGCAACTTTGGTATGCGTAAAGAATTAAGGTGATGTGATAAAGTGGCTGAGTACTTCCTTTATATCGTGTAATCAGGGAAGACCTCTATGAGGACTTAGCATTTGCAATAAGCAGTGTGGCCCTCCAAAACTGCCTATGCCCTAGTCCTGATAATCTGTGAATAGCCTTCTCATATCACATGCTTCAGACTTGACAGCTGATGGGGCTGTGTTCCACAAGGTCACCCAGAAAGTCAAGCTGATCGGAGCCACCATCTCATCTGCATGTTGTCAGGTATAGCAGCAGGTGAGTGCTCTGTAGTGCTTCTGAGGAAGACTTGCATAGCACTTCCATCCAGTTTGCTAGAATTTATTGTATAACTGCTCCTAATTATAGGTGCATGAGAGATTCAGGGGAGTGGACAGAATATTTGGAGCCACCACTATCTGTGCCACAGCTAACAACACCCTTTTTTAAGCAAAATATCCATGGCATTAACAGATAGATTCATCTATCATACAATTCAGGGGACACAAACTATTGTTAGATGGTGAATAGAATTTGCACAGAATGTGAGTATATTGAATACAAAGAAGTATTAAATTAATAGCAAGGTATCTCACATGTGAGAGTAAGCAAAGAATTTTAGAAAGTTACAGCAGGGAGTTAGGAATGTTAGCACTTATGTAGGTGGCTCTGTAGTTCAGGAACATGTGGTACAAAAACTTAATAAAACTGTAGTTACTACCATGATCAGATGATTAAGGTTAGCATGTCAGTGAAAGCCACAGAATAGGGAAAACAACCATTTCAAATATTAAGCACTTTATACGAACCTCTTTTTGCACTAAGCACTTTATATTCATGCACGTGCTGTGCTGTGCTTAGTCGCTCAGTTGTGTCTGGCCCTTTGCACCCCCATGGACTGTTGCCTGCCAGCCTCCTCTGGGAGCCTGGGATGCCTGGGACATCCCAGGCAAGAATACTGGAGTGGGTTGCCATGCCCTCCTCCAGGGGATCTTCTCAACCCAGGTATCGAACCCAGGTCTTCCACATTGTAGTCGGATTCATTACCCTCTGAGCCACTAAGGAAGCCCAAGGGATAGGCTACTGAAGCAGGTAGCCTATCCCTTCTCCAGAGGATCTTCCCAACCCAAGAATAAAACCAGGGTTTCCTGTATTGCAGGCATATTCTTTACCAGCTGAGCTATCAGGGAAACCTACTATTAGAGAAATACAAATCAAAAATACAAGAAGGTATCACTGCTTCCCTAATAGCTCAGTTGGTAAAGAATCCACTGTGGATTCCTCAGGCTTCCCAGGTGGTGCTAATGGTAAAGAATCTGCTAACCAGTGCAGGAGATGTAAGAGACAAAGGTTTGATCCTTGAGTTAGGAAGATCCCTTGGAGGAGGCAATGGCAACTCACTCCTTTATTCTCTGTGGCTCAGTTGATCAAGAATCTGCCTGCAATGCGGGAGACTTGGGTTTCGATACCTGCGTTGGGAAGATCCCTGGAGAAGGGAAAGCCTACCCACCCCAGTATTCTGGCCTGGAGAATTTCATGGACTGTATAGTCCATGGGGTCACAAAGAGTCGGACACAACTGAGTGACTTTTACTACGCTATCACCACTCATGGATGAGAATTACTATCATTTCAGTCTACAAACAGTAAAAGTTGGGGAGAGCCTGAAGACAAGGAAACTCCCTCAGGGTGGGTTCAATATAGAGATAGAATACGATCTAGCATTTACACTTTGGGGACTCTACAAGAACTACAATTTCTGAAAGTTACATGCAACCCAACATTCAACAAAGCTCTATTTACAGTATACAAGACACAGAAGCAACCATAATGTCCATCCATAGATAAATGGAAGAAATTGTTGTATATTTATACAGATGAGGGACTGTTACTAAACCACAAAAAGAGATTGAAATAATGCCATTTGTAGCAACACAGTAGGATGATCACTAGATCCAACAGAAGAACTAAAAAAACTAAAAAAACTAAAAAACTAAAAAACTCTGGGGAAGAAAGATATCATATGGTATCAATTATAGGGAGAATCTAAAAATTGGTAAAAATGAAATCATTTACACAGATGAAAGAGATTCACATACTTAGAAAATTGAGGGGAATATTGGGGATGAGGAACAAATCAGGATGTAGGGATTAACACATATACACTCACGTACAAAAAAACACATCATTTACAATGGGCTACACTACACAAAGGGGAACCCCACTCAAATCTCTGAAACAGCCAACAGAGTTAAGGACTCAGAAAAGGCCAGAAATTGGTCTATGTATACCTGAAGCTCGTTACTGAGCACTTTCAAAAAATACAACATTGGAAATGAAGTATATTCTAATAGAAATAATGATTAATTTCACATGTGAAACAGCTACTGTATTTCCCTCAGGCCTGGGTGTTCTGGGTTAAGGTCACTTCCTTGAGGCATCCCCTGAGGGATCCAAGACAGCACTGTACCTCTCCAGACAGAGCTGAGGAGGAGATGCCAGTAAATGACCCCAATGGACCTGTGGTATTTGTCCATTCTGAATGAAGTCACAGTCTAGAGATCAGAGTTAGCCCTCCACAGGTAAACAAGGATTTGCCCGCATAGTTACTCAGTCATGTCCGACTCTTTGAGACCCCATGGACTCTAGTCCGCCAGGCTCCTCTATCCATGGGATTCTCCAGGCAAGAACACTGGAGTGGGTTGCCATTTCCTTCTCCAGTGCATGAAAGGGAAAAGTGAAAGTGAAGTCGCTCAGTCGTGTCTGACTCAGCGACCCCATGGACTATAGCCTACGAGGCTCCTCCATCCATGGGATTTTCCAGGCAAGAGTACTGGAGTGGGATGCCATTGCCTTCTCCGAAAGAATTCTTGACCTTGGGCTAAAAGAGCTTTGAAAATTGATCTGGTCTCCTCCTCTCCAGGTGATGGGGTAGCCCCCAGCACCATCCTTTCTCAGTATCATCCCACTTTCAGATCATCCCATCATCAGGGTAGATTTGAAGGGGTTGGGAGTTGTCCTGGGGGTCAGTGGGAGACTAATAGTGAGGAAGGAATGAGAAACAAGCCCTCGGGTGTGTGTTTTGGCACTTATCACTCTCTACAAGCCAGAAACATGACTTTTACGAAGCCTCATATAACCAGAATGTAATGAAGACACGCTGCTGCCTTCTCGCCATTTCATGACACAACAGCTTTAGAACTGATGCTGAATGGCATTTATTACTCACAATGACTGTGGGCGTGTAAATAACACCTGCCCTCATTCATGGCCTGTAGTAGGTAATCCCATAAGAATTCCAAACAAGGCAGGACTTTAAAAAGCCAATTTCAGTGGGAAAATTTTACTCAAACACATTAAAAAAAAGTAGAAACTCTCAGGATCAATCATTACTAAAGAAATGAAAATCAAAAATACATGGAAGTATAACCTCCCACCAGTCATAATGGTCATTTTCAAAACTTTACAAACAATAAATACTGGAGAGGAACTGGAGAAAAAAGAACATTCCTAAGACACTGATGAGACTGTAAATTAGTAATAGCGCTTGTGGAGAACAGCATGGAGATCCCTTAAAAACCTAAAGACAGAGACGGAGAAGGCAATGGCACCCCACTCCAGTACTCTTGCCTGGAAAATCCCATGGACGGAGGAGCCTGGTAGGCTGCAGTCCATGGGGTCACTAAGAGTCGGACACGATTGAGCGACTTCACTTTCACTTTTCACTTTCATGCACTGGAGAAGGAAATGGCAACCCACTCCAGTGCTCTTGCCTGGAGAATCCCAGGGACGGGGGAGCCTGGTGGGCCGCCGTCTATGGAGTCGCACAGAGTCGGACACGACTGAAGCGACTTAGCAGCAGCAGCAGCAAAGACAGAGATACAATAAGACCCAGTACTTCCACTTGTGGGCCTTTACCTGGAAAGAACTGTAATTTGGAAAAGGAACATGCACCCCAATGTTTACACAGCACTATTTACAGTACACAGATACAGGAAAAACATACTATACATCCACAGATACATGGATAAGAAATTTTGGTACATTTATATAAGACAAGGAAATGCTCAGTCAGTTTAGTCACTCAGTCATGTCCGACTCTTTGTGACACCATGGACTGCACGCCAGGCTTCCTTGTCCATCACCAACTCCCAGAGCTTGCTCAAACTCATGTTCATCAGGATGGTGATGCCACCTAACCATCTCATCCTCTGTCATCCCCTTCTCTTCCTGTCTTCAATCTTGCCTGGCATCAGGGTCTTTTCCAATAAGTCAGTCTTCGCTTCAGGTGCCCAAAGTATTGGAGTTTCAGCTTCAATATCAGTCCTTCCAATGAACACCCAGGACTGATCTCCTTTAGGATGGACTGGTTGGATCTCCTTGCAGTCCAAGGGATCTCAAGAGTCTTCTCCAACACCACAGTTTCAAACCACACCAAGGAAATGCTACTCAGTCATAAAAAAGGTTTGAAATAATGCCACTTGGTATAACATATTAGGAAGACTGCTAGGTCATTCTAATTGAAGGAAGTCAGAGAGAAAAAGACAATTATCTTATGGTATCACCTATGCAGAAAATGTTAAATTGATACAAAACTGAAAGAGATTCACAGACTTCAAAACCCAACTTAGTGACACTGATGGGGTAACACTAGAAGTGAGGAATAAATCAGAAAGTTGGTCTTAACAGGTATAAGTGCGTGAGAGCTCACTTAGTTGTGTTCAACTCTGCAACCCCATCAACTGCAGCCTGCCAGGTCCTGTGCCCATGGGATTCTCCAGGCAATAATATTGGAGTGCGTAGCCATTTTCTCCTCAAATTAACACATAACACACTCATATAGAAAAACAGAACATCCACAAGGGCCTATTGTATAAAATGGGGAAAAATACTCAACACTCTGAAATAAGCTAGAGGGTCAAGGTGTACAAAAAAGCCTTGACACTGGTATACACATACTTGAAATTTGTTGCTTGCATCAAAAAAAATCCACAACTTGGAAATGAACTATACTCCAATATAATTAATGATTAATTTCACAAGTGAAATGCCCGCTATATTCCCCTCAGCCTTGGGTGACCTGAGCTAAGGTCACTCTGAGGGCTGAGCAATGTTGGAACCCGAGGCTGTACTGTCCTGGGCTGACAGAGCTGAGAAGGACATGCCAGCAAATGAGCCCAGATGGACATATGGTATTTTGTCCACTCTGAATGAAACTACAATCTCCAGACCAAGGTCGATCCTCCAAACTAAACAAAGGCTAACGCACTCAAAGAACGATAGACCTCATGGCTAAAAGAGCGTTTAAAACATACCTCATCCCCTCATCACCAAGGAGTGGGGTATCCACTTAACACTTGCTCCTCAGTGTCGGCCCAATTTCAGACCACAGCAGCATTAACAAGGTAGATTTGAAGAGGTTTGGATTTATCCTGGGGGTCAGTGGGAGGTTAATGGAGAAGAAGTAATGAAATACAAGCCCTTGGTTGTGTGTTCTGGCATTTTCCACTCGCTATTACAAGACGGAAACACTACTTACACTCAGCCTCAGGCGCTCCAACAACCAGAGTGAGAAGGAAGACAGCCTGCCACCTTGTGGCCATTTCTGGTAACAACAACTTTTGTGCTGATGCTGATGGACCCTTACTACTCACAGGACCTGTGGGCTTGTAAATGAGTCCAGCCCTTAAGAAATGGCTCGGGGCAGGTAACTGAGTATGATTTCAAAACCAGGCAGGATTTTAAAAAGCCAGCTTCAATGGGAAAATTTTACTCAACAGTTTAAAAAAAAAAAACACACACACCCATGTAAAAATTCTCGCTATCACACAATATTAAAGGAATGCAAATCAAAAATACACTGGTCAAAATGGCAATCATCAAAAGTCTACAAATAAATGCTGGAGAGAGCCTGAGCAAAGGGAATCTCATAAGACACTAGTGAGAATGTAAATTAGTAACAGCCACTGTGGAGAACAGCATGGTTTCCTTAAAAACCTAAAGACACAATTAATCTATGACCTGGCATTCCACTCTCAAGCCTCTGCCTGAAAAGAACTATAATTTGGAAAAGACACATGCCCCCCAATATTAACCAGTGCCCTATTTACAGCCCACAAGACACAGAAGCAAACATAATGTCTAATCACAATAAATGGATGAGACATTTTGGTACATTTATATACAGACAAGGAAATCTTACTCAGCCATAAAACATGTTTGAAATAAAGCCATTTGCTGAAATACAGTAGGATGATCACTAGGTCTTTCTAAGTGAAGGATGTCAGGTAGAAAGAGCATATATACCATATGGTATCATCACTTACAGAGACAATTTAAAGATTGATAAAACTCAACTCAATTACAAAACCAAAAGATTCATGGAGTCCTTAGTGTATCTTAGTGACACTGCTGAGGAAACACTGGAGGTGAGGAATAAATTAATAGCTTAAGATTAACACATATACACTCATTATACAAAACATCATCCACAAGGGCCACGTGCATAAAATGGGGAAATGTCCTCAACACAATGAGATAAGCTATAGAATCAAGGCCTCAAAAGAGCCTGATATTAGTCTATGTATACCTGAAACTCATTGCTGTGTACCTTCAACAAACACAGCAAGGGAAATGAACTAAACTCCAGTGGAATCAACAATTAATTTACAAGTAAAATGAAATCTGTACTATATTCCCCTCAACCCTGGGTGACCTGGACTAAGGTCAATTATTTGAGAAGTGAGGATCCTTGGGACACAAGGATACACCGTCCTCGGCTGACAGAGCTGAGAAGGATGTGCCAGCAAATGAGCCCAGATGGGCGTGTCGTGTTTGTACACTCTGAATGAAACCACAATCTCCAGACCAGGGTCGGTCCTCCATAGCTAAACAAAGACTAAAGCACCCAAAAATGCTAGATCTTGGGACTAAAAGAGTTTTTAAAATTGATCTCATCTCCTAACCACCGGCGAGTGGGGTACCTCCTTACACCTTGCTTCCTAAGTGTCAGCCCATCTTCAGATCAACTAATCATTAGCAATGTAGATGTAAAGGTGTTGGGATATGACCTGGGGGTCAGCAGGAGACTAATGGCGAAGAAGTAATGAGACAGAAGCCCTTGGGTGTGTGTTCGGTCATTTTCCACTCTCTTACAATCCAGAAACACAACATATGCTCAGACTATGGGGCTCTAATAACCAGTGGGGAATGAATATATCCTGCCACCCTGTGGCCATTCTTGTAATAACAGTTTTACTGCTGATAACTGATGGGCACTTATTACTCCCAATCCCTGCAAGCCTGGAAATGACTCTGCCCTCAAGTAATGGCCTGGGGTACGTAAGCAGGTAGGAATTCAAAATAGGGCAGGATCATAAAAAGCAAATTTCAACGAGTAAGTTTTACTCAAACGCTTAAAAAAAATCCACACATAAAATTTCTCAATATCACTCAATATTAAAGGAATGCAAATCAAAAATTCATAGAAATATCACCTTTAACTGGTCAGAATGGCCATATCAAAAGTCTACAAACAGTAAGTGCTGGAGAGGGACTGGAGAAAAAGGAAACCTCCTAAGACACTGGTGAGAATGTAAATTAGTAACAGCCACTCTGGAGAACAGCATGGAGGTTCCTCAAAAACCTAAAGACAGAGATACCATACGATCTGCCACTTATACTCTCGGGCCTCTACCCAGAAAGAAGTACAATTTGGAAAAGACACAGGCTCCCCCAGTGTTCATGCAGCACTATTTACAGTACACGGATACAGAACTGACATAATGTCCATCCATATATAAATCGATAATAAATTTTGGTACATTTATATACAGAGAAAGAAATATTACTAAGCCACAAAAAATGTCTGAAATAATGCTGTTTGCTACAACACCGTAGGGAGATCACTAGCTCTTCCTAAGTGAAGGAAGTCAGATAGAAAAAGATCATCAGGCAAAATATATGGTTTAATTTATTTGCATATAATTGTCTCCACTCTTCCTTGTTAACATATATGTTCACTGAGGTCAGGTACCATGTTCCATCCAGTGCTATGTAGATCTGAACTTGACCATGAAGGTATACAATAAATACAGAACAGTGTTTAAGCTAAAAAAGAAAAGAATAAGACAAATATATCATGGTATCATTTATAGGGAGAATCTAAAAATTGAAGTAATTGAACTCATTTACAAAAATGAGATTCACAGACTTTGAAAAGCAACTTAATGACACTGATGGGGAGACACTGGAGGTGAGGAATAAATGAGTAGGTTGGGATAGTGGGTATGAGAGTGTGCATGCTCAGTCGTGTCAAACTCTTTTTGATCCCATGGATTGCAGGCCACCAGGTTCCTCTGTCCATGGGTTTCTCCAGGAAACAATACTGAAGTGGTTGCCACCTCCTTCTCTAATTAACACACACACATTCATTAAAGAAAAACAGATCATCCACAAGGGCTTACTGCATAAAAAGGGGAAACCTACTCAGCACTCTGAAATAAGCTACAGGGTCCAGGTCTTGGAAAAAGCCTAGACATTGGTCTTGGTATACCTGAAACTCATTGCTGTGCACCTAAGACAAACACGACATTGGAAATGTACTATACTCCAGCACAAATGGGCTTCCCTGGTGGCTCAGTCGGGAAATAATCTGCCTGCGATGCAGGAGACACGGGTTTGATCTCTGGGTCAGGAAGAGAGGGGAATGGCAACCCACTCCAGTATCCCTGCCTGGAGAATTCCATGGACAGAGGAGGCTGGAGGGCTACAGTCCATGGAGCTGTAAAGAGTCAGACATGAGTGTGCAACTAATGAATACTCCCAGTCTCTCGGTACAATTAACAAACGATTGTAGAAGTAAAATGAAATGCCTAATATATTCCCCTCAGTCCTGGGTAACCTGGGCAAAGGTCACATCTCTGAGGACTGAGTATCTTTGGGATCCAAGGATGCACTGTCGGGAGAAGAATGTTCCAGCAAACGCACCCCAGATGTACCCGATGTACTTGTCCATACTGAATGAAACTACAGTCTTCAGACTAGGGTCAGTCCTCCATAACTAAAACAAAGACTAATGTACCCAAAGATGTCTTTATCTTGAGACTAAAAGAACTTTTAAAATTGATCTTATCTTCTTGACACTGAGTGGTACTGTATCCACATAACCCTTGCTTACTCAGTGTTGGCCCACTTGCAAACCATTAGCAAGGTAGATTTGAAGGGGTTGGGATTTGTCCTAAGGTCTGTGGGAGACTAATGGTGAAGAAAAAATGACACATGACACCTGACTGCATATTCTGACATTTTCTACTCTCCATTACAAGCCAGAAACATGACTTTCCCTCAGCTTCTGGTGCTCCAATGCCCATAGAGGCACTACAGACATCCTCCCACCCTGTGGCCAATTCTGGAAACAACAGCCAAGAACGGATAATGATGGGCACTTACGACCTTGCAAGGCCTGTGGGCCTGTAACGATTCCTGCCCTCAAGAAATGTCGTGGGGGAGATAACTGCATAAGAATTTGAAACAGGGAAGGATTTAAAAAGTCAATTTCAATGGGTCAATTTTTCACAAAGTGATTTAAAACATACATACACACATAAAAATTCTCAATATCACTGTGTTAAAGGAAAACCAGAAATAAACAGAAGTACCACCTCAAGTGATCAGAATTGCCATCATCAAAAGTCTACGAACAGTAAGTGCTGGACAGGGACTTGAAAAAAGCGAACCCACAAAGACACTGGTGGGAATTTAAATTAATAACATCCAATGTGGAGAACAGCATGGAGGTTCCTAAAAAACCTAAGACAGAGATACCATATGATCTAGCACTTTCACTCCTGGGCCTCTACCCAGAAAGAACTAAAAGTTGATAAAGACACGTCCACCCCAATGTTCAACACAGCACTGTTACAGGAAAAAAGACACAGAAGTCATGATAATGTCCAACCACAAGGTAAGAAATTTTGGGACATTTACATACAGACAAGGAAATGATGGGCTTCCCTGATAGCTCAGTTGGTAAAGAATCCGCCTGCAATGCAGAAGACCTGGATTTGATCCCTGGGGTGGGAAGATCTCCCAGAGAGGGGAAAGGCTGCCCACTCCAATATTCGGGCCTAGAGAATTTCATGGACTGTATAGTCCATGGGGTCGCAAAGAGTCGGACACGACTGAGTGACCATTAAAAGGTATGAAGTAATGTCATTTGCTGCAACATAGTAGGGTGATCACTAGGCCCTTTCAGTGAAAGAACTCAGATAGACAGACACAAGTATCTCCTGGTATCACTTATACATAGAATAAAAAAAACTGATACAAATGAGCTCATTTACAAAACTGAAAGTGATTCACAGACTTCAAAAACCAAGTTAGTGACACTGACCGGGAAACACAGAGTTCAGTAATAAATTAGAAGGTTAACACACACACACTCATTCTAGAAAAACAGATCATTCACAAGAGACTACTGTATAAAGTTGGGAAACTTACTCAACTCCCCAAAACAAGCTATAGGGTCAAGGCCTCAGAACAAGCCTACACATTGGTCTATGTATACCTGAACCTTGCTGCTGTACACTTTTCACAAGCATAACTTTGGAAATGAACTATACTCCAAGACAATTAAGGATTACTTGCACAAGTAAACTGAAATGACTACTTTATTCCCTTCCAGTCCTGGGTGACCTGGGCTAACACCACTTCTCTGAGGACAGAGCAGCCTTGGGACCAAGGATGCACTGTCCTGGGTTAATGGAGTTGAGAAGGATGTGCCATCAAATGAGCCCCAGATGGACCTGTGATGTTTACCCACTCAGAATGAAACCACAACCTGCAGATCAAGGTTGGTCCTCTATAGCATAACAAAGACTAACGCACCCAAAGAAAGTAGACCTTGGTCCTAAAAGAACTTTAAAACTGATCTCGTCTCCTTGTCACTGGGTAGTGGGATACACACTTACCCCTTGCTTACTCAGTGCTGGCCTGCTTTCAGACCACAGCATCATTAACAAAGTAGATTTAAAGATGTTGAGATTTGTCTTGAGAGTTGGCAGGAGACTAATGGTGAAGAAGTAAAGACACATGCTTAAGTGCCTTGTGGCATTTTCCACTCTCACTTTCCACTTCCACAAGCCAGAAACATTACCCACACTCAGCCTCTGGTGCTCCAGTAACCAGAGTGGGAAGGAAGCCAACCTGCCGCCTTGTAGCAACAGCTTTAGTGCTGATGCTCATGGGCACTTACTGCTCACATGACCTGTGGACCTGTAAATGAGTCCAGCCATCAAGAAATGGTCTGAGGCAGACAACTGCATAAGAATTAGAAACAGGGCAGGATGTTAAAAAACCACTTTCAATGGGAAAGTTTTACTCAAACCATTTAAAAAAACACACCCGTGTAAAAATTCTAAATAACACTCAATAATAAAGGAATGCAAATCAAAAATAGAGGGAAGGATCACCTCCAATTGGTCAGAATGCCCATCATCAGAAGTCTACAAACAGTAAGTGCTGAGTAGGGTCTGGAGAAAAGCGAACCCTCCAAAGACACTGGTGAGAATGTAAATGAGTAATAGCCCTTGTGGAGACAGCATGGAGGTTCCTTAAAAACCTAGACAGATACCATATGATCTGGCACTTCCACTCTTGGGCCTCTACCTGGAAAGAACTATAATTTGGAAAAGACACAGGCACCCCATTCATTGTTCAGCACAGCACCGTTCACAGGATGCCAGTCACAGAAGCAACACTAATGCCCAACCACAAATAAACTGATAAGAAATTCTGGTACATTCATACACAGGCAAGGAAATGTTACTCAGCCATTTTAAAAACTCTGAAATAATATCGTTTGCTGTAACACAGCAGGATGATCACTAGGTCCTACTAAGTTAAGGAAGGCAGATAGAAAAAGACAAATATCCTACGGTATTATTTATGGGTAGAACAGGGGCTTCCCAGGTGGCACTAGTGGTAAAGAACCCGCCTGCCAAGGAAGGAGATATAAAAGATTTGGATTCAATCATCCCTGGGTCAGGAAGATCCCCTAGAGGAGGGCATGACAACCCACTCCAGTGTTCTTGCCTGGAGAACCCATGGATAGAGGAGCCTGACAGGCTACAGTCCACGGGGTTGCAGAGTCAAACATGACTGAAGTGATTTATCATGAACGCATAGGCAGAATCCTTACAATGATATTAATATAAATGAACTCATTTACAAAACTGAAAGAGAATCACAGACTTAGAAAACCAACATTAGCGATACTGATGGGAAATCACTGGAGGTGAGGAATAAATCAGTAAGATGGGATTAACACATGCACACTTAATATAGAAAAAACAATCATCCACAATGGCCTACTGTATAAAGTGGGGAAATCTACTGAGCTCTCTGAAATAAGCTATAGAGTCGATAGTCTGAAAAAGACTAGACATTGGTCTATGTATACCTGAAACTCACTGCTATAAACCTTCCACAAACACAACACTGGAAGTGAACTATAGTCCAATACAACTACCGATTAATTTTACAAGTAAAATGAAATGCCTGTTTTATTCCTCTAAGCCCTCGGCGACCTAGGCTAAGGTCATTTCTCTGAGGACTGAGCAGCCTTGAGACCCAAGGCTGCACTAACCCGGGCTCATGAAGCTGAGAAGGAAATGTCCCAGCAAATGAGCCCCAGATGGCCCTGTCCTATTTCCTCTTGATGAAACCACAATCTCCAGACCAGGTTTGGCCCTCACCAGCTAAACCAAGATTAATGCACCCAAAGAATGCTTCTTCCCTTAGCCTAAAAGAGCTTTGAAAAACGATCTCCACTCTTTATCTCCTGGTGTTGGCATTCCCAACTCTAGCCTCCTTTCTCAATGTGACCCACTTTCAGACATCATCATCCTCAGCAGGTAGAAGTGGGTGGGGCCGATCCTGGCAGTCTCGGGGAGACTAACGGGATAGAAGTAGTGAGACAAGGCCCTTCGTGTGTGTTCTGGGACATTTCACTCTCATTTACAAACCAGCAGCAGGACAAACCACCACTAAGGCTCTCTTTGTGGTCTTTTGTGAAAGTCGTTCAGTCATGTCCAACTCTTTGCAACTCCATGGACTACACAGTCCAAGGAATTCTCCAGGCCAGAATACTGGAGTGGGTAGCCTTTCCCTTCTCCAGGGGATCTTCCCATCCCAGGGATGGAACCCAGGTCTCCCACATTGCAGGCGGATTCTTTACCCGCTGAGCCACCAGGGAAGCCTGGTGCTCCAATAACCAGAGAGGGGAATGAAGAAATGCTGCCACCTTGTGGCCGTTTCTTTTAACAACTCCACCAGAACTAGCTCTGATGGGCACTTCCTACTCACAAGGCCTGTGGGCCTGTATAAATGCCTCCTGCCCTTAAGAAATGTCCTAGGGTATATATTATTCATAAGGTTGTGTGCCTGTAAATAACTCCTGCTCTCAAAAACTGGCTGTGGTAGGTAGCTGCATAAGAATTCGAGACAGGGCATGATGTAAAAAGCCAATTTCAACAGGTAACTTTTACTCAAACAGCTTTAAAAACACACACACACGTAAAAATTGTCAATATTACTCAATATTAAAGGAATGAAAATAAAAAATACAGAGAGGTATCACCTCCCAGTGGTCAGAAGGCCCATCACCAGAAATCTACAAACAATAAGTGCTGGAGAGGGACTGGAGGAAATGTAAACCTCCTAAGACACTGGTGAGAATCAAAGTTACTAACAGCCCCTGTGGAGAACAGCATGGATGTTCCTTAAAAACCTAAAGACAGAGTTACCATATGATCTGGTACTTCCATTCTTGGATCTCTACTCAGAAAGAGCTATAATTTGAAAAAGACACATGGACCCCAATGTTCAATGCAGCACTGTTCACAGGATGCAGACAGAAAAGCAACCATGATGTGTATCCACATATAAATGGATAAAAAATTTTGATACATTCATATACAGACAAGGAAAGGTTACTTAGCCATAAAAAAAAGTTTGAAATAATGTCATTTGCTGCAACATAGTAGGAAGATCATTAGGTCCTTCTAAGTGAAGGAAGTCAGAAAAACACAAATATCACATGGAATCACTTACAGGGAGAATCTAAAAACTGATACAAATGAACTCACTTCAAAAAACTGAAAGAGACTCACAGACTTGGAAAACCAGTTTAGTGACACTGATGGGGAAAGACTGAATGTGACAAATAAATGAGTAGATTAGGATTAACACATACACACTCATTATAGGAAAAGATGATCCACCAGGGTCTACTGTTTAGAACGGGGAAACCTACTCAACACTCTGAAATAAGCTGTAGGGTTAATGTCTCCAAGAAAGCCTAGACATCGGTCTGTGTATACTTGAACTTCATGGCCGTAAACCATCAACAAACCCACCACTAAGTATGTATCATTCTCCAATGTGATTAATCATTAATTTGACAAGTAAAATGAAATGCCTACTGTACTCCCCTCAGTGAAGGTGACCTGGGTGAAGGCGACTTCTCTGAGGACTGGGTAGCCTTGGGTTGCATGGCTGCACTGCACTGGGCTGCTGGAGCTAAAAAGGATGTAGCAGCAAGTGAGCCCCAGATGGACTTGTTTGTTTCCTCTGGATGAAACCACAATCTCCAGACCAGGGCTGGCCCTCGCTAGCTAAATCAAGACTAATGCATTCAAAAAATGTTCAACCCTCCAGGCTAAAAGAACTTTGAAAATTCATCTCTTCTCCTTGTCTCTAGGAATTGGGGTTCCCACCTCCAGCCTCCTTCCTTAGTGTCACCCCACTTTCACACTGCTTCATCCTCAGCAGGGTTGATTTGAAGAGGGTGGGATTGATTCCGGCTAGGGAAGACTCAGTTCAGTTCAGTCACTCAGTCGTGTCCGACTCTTTGCGACCCCATGAATCTCAGCACGCCAGGCCTCCCTGTCCATTACTAACTCCCGGAGTCTACCCAAACCCATGTCCATCGAGTCGGTGATGCCATCCAACCATCTCATCCTCTGTCGTCCCCTTCTCCTCCTGCCCCTAGTCCTACCCAGCATTAGGGTCTTTTCCAATGAGTCAACTCTCCGCATGAGGTGGCCAAAGTATTGGAGTTTCAGCTTCAACATCAGTCCTTCCAATGAACAACTAGGGGAGACTAGTAGGGTAGAAATAATGAGACACAAGCCCCTGGGTGTGTGTTCTGGCATATTCCACTCTCACTTACACACTAGACACACATTTTCACTAAGCCTCTGGTGCGTCGATAACCAGAGTGAGGAATGAAGAAATTCTGCCACCCCGTGGCCATTTCCTGTAATAACACCTTTACAACTGGTGCCGATGGGCACTCACAAGGCCTGCAGGCCTGAAAGAGACTCCTGTACTAAACAAACTGCCTGGGGTAGGTATTTGCCTAAGAACTGGAAACAGGGCAAAGCTTTCAAGAAGCTAATTTCAACAGGCAAATTTTTTTTCTCAATGGCTTACAGAAAACACACATAGAAATTCTCAGTACCCCTCAATTTCAGAGAGATGGAAATCAAAAACCCATTGAGGTATTACCTCCCACTGGTCAGAATGGCCATCATCAAAAGTCTACAGACAATAAATGCCAGAGAGGGCCTGCAGAAAAGGAAACCCTCCCAGGCCACTAGTGGAATACAAATTATAACAGCCACTATAAAGAACATCATGGTGGATTCCTTAAAAACCTAAAGACAGACATATCATATGATCTGGCAGTCTCACTCTTGGGCCCCTATCCAGAGAAAACTATAATTCAGAAAAGTCCCATGCACCCCAATGTTCAACCCATCACTACTGATAGTAGCAACCATAATGCCCATTCACAGATGAATGGATAAAGACGCTGTGGTATATTTATATTCAGAAAGAAGAGAATGTTGTTCAGACAAAAAAAAAAAAAAAGATTGAAATAATGTCATTTGCAGCAACACAATAGGATGATAGCTACATCCTTCTAACTGAAGGAAGTCAGAAAAGGGAGACAAATTATATGGTGTCACTTATAGGTAGAATCTAAAAATCGATACAAATGAACTATTTACAAAGCTGAAAGGGGAAACAACCTAGGGATAAGTTCAAAACTTAACCATTTTGAAAACCAACTTAGCCATACTGATAGAGAAACATTGGTGGGTGAGGAATGAATAAGGAGGCTGGGGTTAACGTATACACAGTTATTATACTAAAACAGATCATTCACAGGGCTCACTGTATACAACAGGGAACCCTACTTAACCATCTGAAATAACCTATAAGCGTAAAGCCTATGAAAAAGGCTAGACATAGGTGTATGTATACCTGAACCTCGTCGCTACACGTGTTCAACAAACACATTAAAAATCAACTACACTCCAATATAAATAACGATTAATTTGACAAGTAAAAGAAAATGCCTACTATATTCAGCCCCGGGCTAAGTGATCTGCGCTGAGGTCACTATTCTGAGGAATGAGCAGTCTTGGGACTCAAGGTTGCACTTACTTATAAGGCCTGAGAGCCTGTAAATGACTCCAGAGTTCCTTGCAGCACCGGTTACAGCAGCCAAGATAGGAAAAAACTATCATGTCTATTTATAGGTGACTGGATAAAGAAGTTGTGGTACATTTATATACAGACAAGGGAATGCTACTCGGCCCTTAAAGAAAGATTGAAATAATGCCATCTGCTGCAACATAGTATGATGATCACCAGGTCCCTCTAAGTAAAGGAAGTCAGATAGAGGAAGACAAATACCACATAGTATAACTTACAGGTAGAATCTAAAAACTGATACAAATGTACACCTTTACAAAATAGCAACAGACTCCCAGACACAGAAAACCAACTTAGTTATCGTGAAGAAGAAAAACTGGGGGGACAAATAAACCAGTAGGTTGGGATTAACATATGCAGTCTCAGGTACTGAAAACGAGATCACCCACAAGGACCTACTGTATACAACAGGGAACCCTATTCAACACTCTGAAATAACCCATGGGGGGAGGCCTGTGAAAAACACTAGATACAGGTCTATGTATACCTGAATCAAGGTCTTCCCAGGTGGCTCGGGGGTAAAGAATCCGCCTGGCAATGCAGGAGATGCAGGTTCAATCCCTGGGTCAGGAAGGTCCCCTGGAGGAGGAAATGGCAACCCACACCAGTATTTTTGTTTGGAAACTCCCACGGACAGAGAAGCCTGGTGGGTGTGCAGTCTCAAAGAGGCAGACATGACTGAGCATGCAGGCACAGCTGAATCATGTTTGATTACACCTACAAACACAACATTGCGAATGGACTATACTCCAAATAAAACAATCATTAATTTGACACATAAACTGAATTACCTACTATATTCCCACTATATATACTATAATCGTCAGTGACAATAAGTATTGCCGAAGGCCTGGAGAAGGGGGAACCTTCCCACACGGCTGGTAAGCAAACCACACATCTTTACAATAAAGCTTACTTTAGATTTGACTTAATTACCACAGTATGAGGTTACATGGACTATGAAACAAATGTCTCACTGCAGCAGGCAGTACATGAAGACAACTGTGATATCCCATATGTGAGAGTGAATGCTTATCAGATCTGTAGCAGGTTAGCACAATGTTTTAGAATACCCTCCAATAAATATTGTGACTAAATCCAGTGAAGTGTGACTCAAGGGCATGAATCAGGAAGTGACCTATCCATTCTATGTAAGAAGAGTGGGTTTCCCTGTGCAGTCTGTAAAGCTTCTGAGTAATAAACTCCAAATTTCAAATAATGAAATATTTATCTGGAATTTACAGGCTCTTTGAGATGTGTGCTCTATCATGAAAACTTATCCTGTGTCATTTTTGTTAATAGTTTTTTACAATAAGGCCTTAACTTCTCACTTGTTAATGTCATCACAAGCTCTGGTCCTCATTTGTGAAGGAGGTGGAGTAGGTCCATTGCGATTGCTCTCTGATCACATGCCTATCTCAATTTCTAGTAATGTCCCTAAACTAAAGCTTTTTCTTTTCATACTTATCAAATTCAACATCTCAGATCTGCATTTACACTGAATGATAAATACCTGGTAAATTTAGATTATGTTAAACACTTCTTCCAAAGCTCTTCACTTCTTAAAGGAATTACAACACGATGATTTGGAAGAATGGTTGAGATTTTACATGATTTCTAAGGTCCCTAAAAAAAAGGAAAAACATTAGACTGAGCCATCCTAGCATCTTTTACTGGTCTACACAAATGCATTAACTTTCTGCCTTTTTGCTATGAAATTGAGACAAAATGACTAGACAGAGTAGCAACAAATTGGAAGATTATGATTGGAGTGATTTGAATTGAAAGAGGCTATAGGAGTGCACATGAGTATGTACAGGTTGATACATAATTTTTTATCAACAAGTTATGTATCAAAAAGTTGACGAAGTATACTTTGTAAACAAAGGCTGTATCTAGCCTTTTTCTCTACCTGATCCTTCCAGAATTTGGCTTCGCCAGCTGGCTCCCCTGTGGACTCAACCAGTTATACTAATCACTGTTTTGATTTGTTCTCTTTTATGCTTTCTGTCTTTCTCTGGTGTAGTATGATCTTATTAATGTTACTAGCTGTATGACTTATTTTGTCTATTTTATAAGATTGTCTCTTGCATTATCCACTGTGTAAATAGGTCTCCAACAAAATGAATGATAACCAAAAATCTTGAGGCATTTGGTATATTTACATATATGTAAATTTATATATATGCATTTATCTATTTATATATTTATATACATGTATATACATATTCTACATACTTGCACATATAAAAAAATCACTCAATTTAGCATAATTGTAATAGTCCAATTCTAATTATGGGAAGAAGCAATAAGGGGAAACATCTCCTGGATTATCACAGACTAATCAAACAGGTGAAACAGGGAATTTTAGATTATCAACAGGGCCTAATGCAAAAATTAACACATTGAGTGGCCTATCGAAAGACTCGCTGCCTCATCTAGGAATTAGCCCTCTACGTGCTGCAGGACAAAACTGGTCATGGAATGACTCTCAAATGTTAGTTGATTTTATAACCAAGAGGATGCACTGCTGACAAAGAATGTCACCTGCCATAACAGTCAACAAAGAATGTTGTCGCCATCAAACCATCAGCTACTACAGCTGTCCCCAGACAGTGCACCCTGAGGGGATTCAGGGTATGAGCCTTAAATAGTTAGGTGCACATCAGAGCATCAATGAGCCCAGAATCTTACATCTTCCACACGTAGAGAAGTGCTAAATTCATTAACCTCAGATGTCTCTTTTTTCTTTAATTAACAATAATCTTTTGATATTTCAACTATCTGGTTTTTGTTGCAAAAACTCATATGTATACCAGCTCCTCCCTTACCTCTTCAGAACAGTCCCTCAGAGCATCAAAGAGGCTGTTTTCTGGGCACCTGAGAGACAGTTTCTCTTCAGTATGTCTGCTGAATAAAACATTATACTCATCTTTTAGATGGCTCATTTCTTTCAGTCAACATATGGAGCAGCGAGCGGCAGGCTGTGCGGTGCTGGAGCAGCGAGTGACCAAGAAGAGATACCCCATGTCCAAGGTCAGGAGCGGTGCAGATGAGGAGATACCCCATGTCCAAGGTCAGGAGGGGCGGCCAAGAGGAGATACCCAACATCCAAGGTAAGAGAAACTCCACTAAGATGGTAGGCACTGAGAGAGGGCATCAGAGGGCAGACAGACTGAAACCACAATCACAGAAAACTAGCCAATCTGATCACATGGACCACAGCCTTGTCTAACTCAATGAAACTAAGCCAGGCTGTGTAGGGCCACCCAATATGGAAGGGTCATGGTGGAGAGTTCGACAAAATGTGGTCCACTGGAGAAGGGAATGGCAAACCACTTCAGTATTCTTGCCTTGAGAACCCCATGAACAGTACGAAAAGGTAAAGATAGGACACTGAAAGATGAACTCCCCGGGCGAGTAGGTGCCCAATATGCTACTGGAGATCAGTGGAGAAATAACTCCAGAAAGAATGAAGGGACAGAGCCAAAGCAAAAACAACACACAGTTGTGGATGTGACTGATGATAGAAGCAAGGTCCTATGCTGTAAGAGCAATATTGCATAGGAACCTGGAATGTTAGGTCCATGAATCAAGGCAAATTGGAAGTGGTCAAACAGGAGATGGCAAGAGTGAACGTCAACATCTAGCAATCAGCAAACTAAAATGGACGAATGGGTGAATTTAACGCAGATGGCCGTTATATCTACTACTGTGGGCAGGAATCCCTTAGAAGAAATGGAGCCATTATAGTCAACAGAAGAATCCGAAATGCAGTACTTGGATGCGATCTCAAAAACAACAAATGATCTCTGTTCGTTTCCAAGGCAAACCATTCAATATCACAGTAATCCAAGTCTATGCCCCGACCAGTAATGCTGAAGAACTTGAAGTTGAACGGTTCTATGAAGACCTACAAGACCTTCTAGAACTAACATCCAAAAAAAGATGTCCTTTTCATTATAGGGGACTGGAATGCAAAAGAGGGAAGTCAGGAAACACCTGGAGTAACAGGCAGATTTGGCCTTGGAGTACAGAATGAAGCAGGGCAAAGGCTAACAGAGTTTTGCCAAGAGAACGCACTGGTCATAGCAAACACCCTCTTCCAGCAACACGAGAGAAGACTCTACACATGGACATCAGTAGATGGCCAGCAATGAAATCAGACTGATTATATTCTTTGCAGCCAAAGATGGAGAAGCTCTATACAGTCAGCAAAAACAAGATCAGGAGCTGATTGACTATAGCTCAGATCATGAACTCCTTATTGCCAAATTCAGTCTTAAATTGAAGAAAGTGGTGAAAACCACTAGACCATTCAGGTATGACCTAAATCAAACCTCTTATACAATGGAAGTGACAAATAGATTTAAGGGACTAGATTTGAGAAACAGAGTGCCTGATGAACTATGGACAGAGGTTTGTGACATTGTACAGGAGACAGGAATCAAGACCAGCCCCAAGAAAAAGAACTGCAAAAAAGCAACATAGCTGTCTGAGGAGGCCTTACAAATAGCTGTGAAAAGAAGAGAAGCCAAAAGCAAATGAGAAAAGGAAAGATATACCCATTTGAATGCAGAGATCCAAAGAATAGCAAGGAGAGATAAGAAAGCCTTCCTCAGTGATCAGTGCAAAGAAATAGAGAAAAATAATACAATGCAAAAGACTAGAGATGTCTTCAAGAAAATCAGAGATACCAAGGGAACATTTCATGCAAAGAATGGCTAAATAAAGGACAGAAATGGTATGGACTTAACAGAAGCAGAAGATATTAAGAAGAGGTGGCAAGAATACACAGAAGAACTGTACAAAAGAGATCTTCATGACCCATATAATCACAATGGTGTGATCACTCACCTAGAGCCAGACATCCTGGAATGTGAAGTCAAGTGAAGCCAAGATAGTGGAGGTGATGGAATTCCAGTTGAATTATTTCAAATCCTGAAAGATGATGCCGTGAAAGTGCTGCACTCAATATGTCAGCAAATTTGGAACACTCAGCTGTGGCCACAGGACTGGAAAAGGTCAGTTTTCATTCCAATCCCAAAGAAAGGCAATGCCAAAGAATGCTCAAACTACAGCACAATTGCACTTATCTCACATGGTAGCAACGTAATGCTCAAAATTCTCCAAGCCAGGCTTCAGCAATATGTGAACCGTCAACTTCCAGATGTTCAAGCTGGTTTTAGAAAAGGCAGAGGAACCAGAGATCAAATTGCCAATATCCGCTGGATCATCAAAAAAGCAAGAGAATTTCAGAAAAACATCTATTTCTGCGTTATTGACTATGCCAAAGCCTTTGCTTGTGTGGATCACAATAAACTGCGCAAAATTCTGAAAGAGATGGGAATACCAGACCACCTGACCTGCCTCTTGAGAAACCTGTATGCAGGTCAGGAAGCAACAGTTAGAACTGGACATGGAACAACAGGCTGGTTCCAAATCGGGAAAGGAGTACATCAAGGCTGTATATTGTCACCCTGCTTATTTAACTTATACGCAGAGTACATCATGAGAAATGCTGGGCTGGAGGAAGCACAAGCTGGAATCAAGATTGCCAGGAGAAATATCAATAACCTCAGATATGCAGATGACACCATCCTTATGGCAGAAAGTGAAGAACTGAAGAGCCTCTTGATGAAAGTGAAAGAAGAGAGTGAAAAAGTTGGCTTAAAGCTCAACATTCAGAAAACTAAGATCACGGCATCCGGTCCCATCACTTCATGGGAAATAGATGGGGAAACAGTGGAAACAGTGGCAGACTTTATTTTCTTGGGCTGCAAAATCACTGCAGATGCTGACTGCAGCCATAAAATAAAAGGTGCTTACTCCTTGGAAGAAAAGTTATAACCAACCTAGACAGCATATTTAAAAGCAGAGACATTACTTTGTCAATAAAGGTCCGTCTAGTCAAGGCTATTGTTTTTCCAGTAGTCATGTATGGATATGAGAGTTGGAGTATAAAGAAAGCTGAGTGCCGAAGAACAATACTTTTGAACTGTGGTGTTGGAGAAGACTCTTGAGAGTCCCTTGGACTGCAAGGAGATCCAACCAGTCTATCCTAAAGGAGATCAGTCCTGGGTGTTCATTGGAAGGACTGATGTTGAAGCTGAAACCCCAATACTCAGGTCACCTGATATGAAGAGCTGACTTATTGGAAAAGACCCTGATGCTGGGAAAGATTGAGGGCAGGAGGGAAAGATTGAGGGAGGAGAAGGGGACCACAGAGACTGAGATGATTGGATGGCATCACCGACCCAATGGACATGAGTTTGAGTAAACTCCAGGAGTTGGTGATGGACAGGGAGACCTGGAGTGCTGCAGTCCATGTGGTTGCAAAGAGTCGGATACGACTGAGTGACTGAAATGAAATGATGTAAAAATGACCTTGAATTGCCCAAGGGGCACATTTCAAAGACACAAGCAGGCAGCCTCCAGAGCAAAGTCCACTGGCTTTTGTAAATGAAGGCCCCTGTGACTTCCAGTTGGCCGAGGTGCATCAGAAAAATTAGGATATTTCATATAGAGAAAACACACAGTGCTTTTAACTGAAGCCCCCTAAGCTGAGAGTGGCAAGAACAGATCATCCAAAATACAGGTGATAATATATGCTTTTCTCTTAAGGAACTCCAGAATGTGTGGCAGAATTATTTACACAGACTGAGCAACACAATGGAGGAATGGTGGTAAATACATATTCTATTGATAACCTTATTTATTATTATGGTAATATCAAGTTAGGAAAATATGTTAGCATATTAGTACCTGTAGCAGAGTCTAAGGAAATGTAGAATAATTTTTGATAAGTTGCCATCCTTGACATACTCTACTTAAACCCCTTAAAGGTGTTAGATGGAAATTGAGAGCCACTCTCATCTTACCATGTCTTGCTTAAACAGCCTGTCATTTCACCCCTTACTCAGAGCGAACAGTCTACTGTATCACTAAACTTTTTACCCAGCAAAATGATCATTTTCAGGTATTGCATATATATTTCTTCATTTCCATATTAGTGCAGGAAATATTCTCTTTTCCTATCTAAGTCTAATTCTTCCACCTGAGCATATAAGCATGCTAAAATACTTCCTATCATTAAATGGAAATAAACCAACAAAAATTCCTTTGCTACTGCAGTATTTTAGGTAAGTGGTCAAAGCAATCATTGCCTTTCTCAACTGAAGGACATTTCCCTCCCTGCCATTTTCTCCACTCCCCACCCAGTGTATTTTCAACCAAGGAGTCAGAGTGTCCCTGTTAAAATTGATTGATTCATGTCCTGCCTCTGTTTAAAACCCTCATATAGAGCATAAACTGAAATTCATGACCTATCCTTCCAGATCCCAGGTGATTACTTACCAACCCCCTTAACTCTCGACCTTACCTTCTGTTCTTTCTCTCCCTACATCACTCAGTTCTAGACTCAATGACTCAACCCCTCATCCATTAAACCTTGTCACTTTAAAATCACCTTTCCAAGAGGTCTTCCCTAATCACATATTTCATTTTGCATGCCACTCTTAGTTCCTTCATTTTTGCTCAGGAAATACATGTTGAACAAAAGAAACTACCATACTGGTGTGGACTAAGAGAGTTGGTAGTTAGGATGGAGAGGAGTAGATTTGAGGAACACATAGGAGACAGAAATGTCAGGATCAGTGAGTGACTGGATATGGCTTGTTAGTGGAGAAAGAGCCATCAAAGGAGAAGAGGCAAACAAAAAAGCCAGGGAAGGGGACCTAACGAGAGGCAAAGGATGAACTCTTCCTGGAGAGTGGGAAACAGTCAGGATTACCAAAGAAGATAAAGACTAAAATGTATTCTATTGGATATGGTGGCATGAAGAACTCTGAAAATAAGTTTGATAAAACTCTACAAGTGCTCCAAGATCACCCTTGCATTATGCTGCTTCTCACCAAACAAGCCTCCTCTTCTAATCAGCACACATACATACAAATCTACACAGCATACACAAATACTTCTTCACTGGCCATGGCGACTTTAACATACCCACAAATTCTTTGCTATCAAGAAGCTGAGTCAAATCCTCTTCCCAGTGAGTGGTTTGGGCTTCAGGGGCTCACTTCTAACTAGTAGAATGTGGCAGAAACAATGCCGCGTGGCTGCGGAGGATCAAGTCCTACAAGTTGGTGCAGCTTCTTCCTAGCTTTGTCTATTCCAGCACATCCCTTTGCAGCACTAGGCCACCATGTAGTAACACTAAGGCTGGCTCCTCTGAAACCACAATACTGGAGAGATCAGAATGAGAAAAGAGGGATACAGAAACATCTATGAAGCCCCAGTGCTTCCAGTCTTGAGCTGTGTGACTCTCCTCAGCCCCCTCCAGCACAGGAGAGAGGAGGCTTTGGGGACGACCCAGGCCTCAAACACCATCTGACTGTGACAACAAAACAGACCTGGATCAATCAGCTCAGGCCTCTGAAACTGAATACCACAGACTAGGTGGCTCAAAGGAAGAAATTTATTTGCTTGCAATCTGGAGGATGGACGTCAGAGAGTGGGCTATCGGCATCACTGGGTTTTGGTGAGAGGACCATTTCTTGTCAGTAGACAGCTACCTTCCTGCTGTGTCCTCACGTGGTGGGGAGAGAGGGCAGGCTCTCTGGTGTCTCTTCGGTGTAAGGGCACTCACCTCACGAGAGCTCTGCCCTCATGGCCTTGCCTGGCCCTAATTACCTCCCCAGGCCCCATCTCCACACCTTACCACATTGTCAGGTAAGGCTCCAACATTTGAATTTTGAGGGGACACAAAGATTCAGTCCACCACAGAAATCCTATTCTAATGCCTCAGGTTGGCTCACACCAGAACCATGATAGTAACAACTCATTATTGCTGTTTGATGCCACTAAACTAGGTATAATTTGATATTCGGTAATAGAAAACCAGAACACCGGTGACTCTTGTTCATCTTACAGGCTTCTGCCGGTTATTCCTGCAGAAAAGGATTTTCAGTCGTTTTCTTGCCCGTTTTTCCCACCCAGGTTTAAGGTAGCTATTTCTCCTACGTGCTTTCCAGAATCTTTTATTTCACTTAAATACGCCATTTATCACAAATGAGTGTAACTGTCTGTGTCCCCTATGAGCGTCTCTGAGGGCAGGCAATATAAAATTTAGATTTTCAAAAAGTTTGTTGAAAGGATAAACATTTAAACTCCTGCATGTAAGGTAACCTTGAGAAACAAACTTGTAGGAAGAGAGGAATTAAGGACACCACCAGATGGGGAAGGAGCAATATATTACTCCTAAAGAAAACAACATCAGTATTCCCACCAACTTCATCCCCCGCCCAAGAAGTGTGTGTGTGTGTGCGCGTGCGTGCGTGCGTGCGCGCGCGTGCGCACATACAAGGGTGTCTTACCCAAGGTGATCTATGAATCTGGGTGAATTTTAAAGAGGCACAGTCCTGGAGGAGAGCATCATCAGAGGTAGCATGCTTGTGTTTGATATAATTATATACAAATGATTACATGCAGCCACAGATGGTGATTAACATTGCAAACATTAAACAGAAAAAGATCCAAATGTACTCAATTAAAGCATATTTATTGAACATCTGCTATGTTCTTATTTGCTGTGAGAAAAATGAGAGAATTATAAGGAAGCCTTCAAGGAAGTAATTATTTAATTAGTGCGATAAGATGTAAACACAAAAGAAATTTAATATCTGAGGACATAAATGGCTTATTTGACCATATTAAGATCTAATGCAACCCAGCAGGAAATAACTCATGTAAATAAGTGACCAATGCTTTGTTCAAAAATATTTTTCAAGGCTATGGCATTTAAGATTTAATAATATGAGTTACATTGAGCTGAAAAATAAGAGGAATGACTTACACATTTTACTAATACCACAATTATAAAAATTAAGAACTCTCTATTTAATTTTCTAATTAAGAAAAACAGAAGTGGTATCCTTTGAGATCTAAGAATCAATACACTCACTGACTGACTTTCCTCTTTTAAATTTGTTTCTAAAGGATATTTACAGATTTTTCCCTGTTGTTATGAGGCCTAGATAGTTTTAAAATTTTTCTTGTGACCTATGGAAAAATGCTAAATCAAATTTAATTCAGGCCATCATGTGAAACAGAAAATTTCTTGTTGCCTTTCTCCTTGAAATTCTTAAATCGAATTCCAAACAATTATTACTTATTTTTGTAGGCTTTGAGGCTCAACTTCATAATTTTTTCAACAAAAATTGCAGTTTTTAGTTCTATATAAAATGAGAAGTTAATATAAATGCAAAATCAGAAAAAATACACTAGATGCAAAATGAAGAGATTAGAGAAAGCAAATAGAAATGTGTTAAACTAATTACCCTTTTCCATCCCATCCCTTCCTTTTATTCTCCATAGTAGTGAATGAGTCCATCATTTATCCCACTGTAAAGATCACATTAAGTAGCTTTGAATTTAGTGGGGCTACAAATAGGTAAATAGGAAACTGTAATACAATGTTCATTGTTATAATCAGGTTAAGACAGTAGGTCAATCAGACTGAGAGAAATGGAAAAAAAAAACCCAGGAAGGATCAGAAAACAAATTGTTAATGAAATCAAAACAGAGAATTCTAAGCAGGATTAATATTATGAAAACATTGAGAGAGAAGGGAGAAGCAAAAACAAGTTTCATGTGCCTACAGTTTCAAATCCAAGTTCAATTCAGTTCAGTTGCTCAGTCATGTCCAACTCTTTGCGAACCCATGGACTGCAGCATGCCAGGCTTCCCTGTCCATCACCAACTACTGAAGCTCACTCAAACTCATGTCCATCACATTGGTGATGCCATCCAACCATCTCATCCTCTGTCATCCTCTTCTCCTCTCGCCTTCAATCTTCCCCAGCATCAGGGTCTTTTCCAATGAGTCAGTTCTTCGCATCAAGTGGCCAAAGTATTGGAGTTTCAGCTTCAGCATCAGTCCTTCCAATAAATATTCAGGACTGATTTCCTTTAGGATGGACTGACTGGATCTCCTTGCAGTCCAAGGGACTCTCAAGAGTCTTCTCCAACACCACAGTTCAAAAGCATCAGTTCTTTGGCACTCAGCTTTCTTTATAGTCTAACTCTCACATCCATACATGGCTACTGGAAAAACCCATAGCTTTGACTAGACGGACCTTTGTTGGTAAATTAATGTCTCTGCTTTTTTCAAGTGCAAGTTACGGCCTGGCAAGACTAGGGCTGAGAGATGAACAGTAAAGAATCTGTGAAGCAGGCTAAGGAGTACTGGACATTCTGAGGGCAAATTAGAAACACTGAAGGTTTTAGGTAAGAAAGTGACTTGACCAGACAGTATTTTAGGAAGATCATTCTAGCTACTGTGTAGAGAATAAATTGAAGGATGTTATAACAAACTCAGTGAAAGGTATTAGTGATCTGAACAAAGCTAGTTCAAGTCTGTAATGAATGTGGAAGGTAGTGAAGACATACTAAGGGGATGGAATTGATAGGATCTGTGGATTAATCTGTGGGCTATACGAAGACTTACCTTAAATGGTTGAGTAAAATGATATGCCAATCTCCGACACAGGCAACACAGAAGTTGGTGGGGTGAAGTGACGTGCTTAGCCATAGATGTGCTGAGATTTTTACAGCTGCATAAGGAATATATAAGTGGAACTCAAGAGATGGAGTCAGAGCTCTAATTAAAGCCAGGAAGTGAATGAATTCATTGAACAGAGTGCATAAAGTAAATAGAAAAGCTTAAATTAAATCCCAAGAAAACAGTAATTTTAAAGGATTGGCTAGGAGAGGAAGCCTTTCCAAAGACACTAACAGGGATGCCAGGAACTATAGAAGGAGAACCACCATGGAAGCCAGGATAAGACTCTGCTTTAGTAAGGGAAGGAAGCATCAGTGATTAGCAGTATCCATGCTTAAGCTGAACCTTGGAGGGTAGCAGGGGTTGAAGGGTGGTGGTGAAAACCAGACTGCCCAAGAGTGAATGAAGTGTTAGAAGTATAAAAAAGCTGCATGTAACTCTTTCAAGACTTCTAGATGAGAAAAAGAGGTCAGCAACTTAAACTCAGAATGTACATTAATCAAAAAACTGAAAAAAGGCAGTAAGAATGTTGTGACATGTATGTGTGTATTTTGTGACTCAGTCATGGCTGACTCTTTGCGACCCCATGGACTGTAGCCCGCCAGGCTTGTCTGTCCATGAGGATTCTCCAGGCAAGAATACTGCAGTATGTGTGACATGTATAAAATGCGTAATTGTCCCTCTAATACTCAGTGAGCATGTTATCTTCTCTGCAAGCAGAGTGTCCTGATGAGTTTTACAAAGCTTATAAAGTCCAACTCAGCCCTAATGTAGAGGTACCTGCTCCTGTATGTGTGTCTCTCATGTTCACCCAACTGAGGCTGCTGTTACTAAACCCTTCTCCTTTCTCTTCCACCCATGCTCAATCAGAGGTTAGACCCTGCAATGACTGGGGTAAGGTGGTATGTAAAAGCGATCACTTAGCTTCAGTGCCTCGATAATTCTGGAGAATTAGAATGAGGAAGTTTTCTAACTGCATGCCAAGAAGATGACAATAAAATGGGAAGTTTTACATGATGCTACAACTTTAGTAACTGCACCACATGCAAATAATGGTTATTTCTGGTTAAAGCTGCAATTTTTATGCATTTTAGCAGGCATTTCCAAATGCTGGAAGTGTGATAAATACTGCTGTCATGTCTGTTATAAATTTGTATTTATTATTACCAAGCAACTCCAGTCTACAATTGAAAACTCCCTGTTACCCAGCTGTCCTCTTTTTGTATATGTAATTGACTCAGTCTGGCTTCTCAGAGTCCCTGGGGTACCCTTTGGCTCTCTGCTCACACAAAGTCCCTCACACATAGCACACTGCACATTTTGTTGTCAGGCACACCCAGCCGGAACCCTTTCTTGTCCTGACTTACATATGATACTGCCAACTTCTTCCTCATCTTCTTGAGTCACTAATCCCCTGTGGTCTTGCATCTGGCCCAGGGACTTGGAGAATTGGGAGGAAGGCCCAGAATTCCTGGATATCTCTTACCGCCAACTGGGATTAACATCTGGGTGAGCCTAACCATGCTTTCTGCTTCTATGAACTGGGGGGTTCAGTGGACTAAGCATGTCCAGCATGACAGCTGACCAAGTCTTAATTCCCAGGCAAAAGTTAAACTTTCTTTGGTACACAGCCAAGATTTAGATTTCTCAATTTTTATTCCTCATTCGATTGCACTAGGACATCTCCATTTTCTTCTTTATTCCATCACACAATGAAGTTAAAAATGTTTAATATAACAAAGATTTTTGTCTTCTTAGAGGATTAAAAGCCAAGGTAAAATCACTGTAAAGCAATATAGAAGCTTTCTACTTTGGCAAGCCCTATTTTGCTTTGGACATGACTCATTTTTAAATGGTCAAGAGCAGTGTCCTCCAAAACATGACCCTGGAATATTGTTCCCCAAGAATGTTAATGCTATGTACTCAAAGGAAAAAATAAAAGTAAAAACGAGTAACAAACTGTGAGAGTAACTCGGAAACTCGGAGCAAAGCTGTTGGAGCACACAGAATTAATCAGCTTGCTTTACTGCAGAACCCTTCAGCTGTTAGTAAATATTAGTGCAGTGTGAATACCGAAGAAGACAGGAATACAATGTACAGTATTGCCTGCTGGAGCTGCTCACAGGGGGAGGATTAGCGTTCCATAGAGCATGACTAAGAAGACGTGCTCCTATAAGGGCATCACTACTGACAGGCTCACACAGGCCATACATACACATGAGCTATCAATTCCTCCATGGTTTTGAATTTGCTTTAGCTCCAACACTGGCGAGGACCATCACCTGAACTGCTCTCTGGTGCTCTTGTTTTTTTCTTGTAGAATAGAAAAACTAAGTGCAGCTGACCCTTGAGCACAGGTTTGAACTAGGCATGTTCATTTTTAAACAAATTTTTAAAAATGCATACAACAGTACTACATGATCCAAGGTTGGTTCGTTGAATACACTGATGTGGAATTGCAGATGTGGAGGGCTGACTGTAAAGTCATAGACTTTTTATTGTGCAGGGAATTGGTACCCCTAAGTGCTACATTGTTCAAAGGTTAACTGTAGTTTACTGACTGCATTACATTGTGGGTACCAAAGGCATCATCACCTAATCATACAAATATCAATTTCCACTTGCAGTTTCTATCCAAATTGAAAGTAAAGCAAAGTTTATCATCTTCTTGGGCCTACCACACACTTTAGCAACTTATTACCCGTCATGAGTCCACATAAACAGGAAATTTGACAAAGAAGTTATGTTCAATGAGGTATAATATCCTTTAAGAAATAAGAGTGAAAAGCTGATATTCCCCACCTAGTGACCAAATTTTCTATATGTATTTCGAGAAACAATTGGTATGCTGAAGATGTTGAAAGCACAATATGAGATCACAGTAAACTATATTCTTTCGGTAACATAGTTGAGTATGACTCATCTTATAGAGCCACAAAAGTGGAACAGATTCTACTGCCATTCTTATGGTAAGGGTCTGGGTGGTGGCAGGAGAGAAGCTGAGGAAGAGTCTGCCCTTCCTGTCTCCCAGTGGTGTGGTGTGTCCTGAAACAGAATATCAGGTTCTCCTATCTATGTGTGGAGAGGTTTTGGATTCTTAGAAAGAAGGGTATCTTATTAGCCAAAAGTTTTCAAAACTAATTTTGAGAGCGTTCTGCTCATCTCATATTTGAGGAACAATGTTATCTTGGGACTTCTGGTTTTCCCTATTTCAGGACATGGTATCCATATACTAATGAGTTGTCACACTCTGAGCACTGGGGTTATTTAACAGTGTGCCTCAAAATAGCATCTACTGCTACAGACTGACAAGAGCATCAATAGTTTCTTAGAACCCAAGAAGCAAAGGGTCTAATTTTCTCATTTCAAACTTAAAGGATATAATATCAAAGAGATAAGAAATGAAAGGTCTCAGACTCAGCAATCATGGAGGGTGGTTTTCTTATCCAGACAATTGATGGAAGCAAGGATGTGAATATTATTAGCTATAGTAATATGCTAAAATTAATCTATTTGACAGATCCTTTATATAACTCAAATAATATAAATATATCCATATCATATATTTGCTATATAACACACACAATTTACACAATATAAGTATTATATATAATACACAATTTAATATATAATAAATTATATACAATATATTTATGAGAAAAATTAGAATATGAATTATGAAAAATATGATAAAATATGCCATACATCACCATGAGTATGACATAAATCCTTCCTGACTATATTTCCCCTCATAAAAAGAACTAACAACTATTCATTTACAAGACACCACTGAAAGAATCCTAGAGCATGAGGCTGAGGTAACCACATACACACAGACCACATCAGAAGAGTAAGAGGGATGGCTACACACTGACCACATTGTCCCTCCTCCAGGCTGGAACAACACATCGCTAAGAGAGCTACCCTCAAGCTATGGTTCCTCCAGTTGGAAAAGAGAGCCTAGGGTGGACATCAGGTCCTCCAGAATTATGAGTTGCTTCCTAGGATCTTTCACACCAGTCTTGCCCCTTAAAAATTGTGGGGGAATTGCCAGCGCTTGACCACTAGAAATTTGGTTGTTACGGAGAAGCCATGACAGGCTTGCAATAAGTAGCACTTGGATGGTGGCAGATCAAGTTCCTACCTCCGGGGCCCATGGTATAGTCCCAACCAGCAGCTTTATTCATCTGTGGAGTCAAGACAATGGTACAGTCTGACCAGGGAACTCAGCAGGGTGAGGGTCTGCCTGATTCAGGTCCTCAGATAAAGAACTTTGCCAATCCTGACCTGCCCCTTCCCAGGCAGGGCAGGCTGAATCTTAGTCCAACCGACTGCTGAGTATAGATCCCAGCCCCTCCTGACCAGAAAGCATGACTGGGGACACATGGATGCTACCTACCCCAGCAACGCTTGAGTGGCATAGTCTGTAAGCAGAGCTGATTGTTCTTGAAGCAAAGTCAGTGCACCCATCAGTCAAGGAACTTGGGGAGTGGGTGGCTTGAGTTAAGACCACAAGGAGTCTTGTTGAGCTTGAAGCTGGTTTCTCCATTCTGACCAGTCAGGGAATCTAATGCACAGCACCAGCTATCACTAAATGCAGTTTTCAACTCTGATGAGGAGCACATGGGAAACTGCATAGCACATCCAATAGCCCTGCTTACAGAGGCACCTGAACAGAGTACAGCCCATCACTTTCCCTGTTTGCAGGACAAAATCCTTGACCTGTATGGCCAGGGAACTCAGTTCATAATCTTGCTTGACTTGAGTGCCCCAGACAGTGAGCCACATAGACACACTCTAGGGTCCATTATGTTGAGTAACCCCCACCATGCCCTGGGCAGAACCTATTATTTATAGGCCTACCTATGGCTTAGGACAGTACCAAGTCTGATCATCTAGTAAGCCTAGATAACCTAGAAAAGAATCTGATTATCTAGAGAAGCAAGCAATCATGGTGCCCATTCTATAGCATTACCTGGACTGGAAACCAAGTCAGCAGACCTATCCAACTATTCTCAACAAGCAGCATTCCCCACCTCAACCCATGAGCTTAGGGCTTGGGCAACAGCCTTGCTCAAAAGTAAACCTCAATAGTAAGCTCCATCTGTCCAAGGGAATTACCATCAGACATGTCCAGAAAACCAAATCATAAAATCTGCAAAAGAAGACAGATGACCCAAATGAACAGATACCAAAGTAAGGAATCAAGAATTATAATAAGGGCTTCCCTGGTGGTCCCATGGTTGAGAATCTGCCTTGAAATGCTTGGGACACCAGTTTGTTCCTTGGTCTGGAAAGATCCCACATGCTGTGGAGCAACTAAGCCCGTGTGTCTCAACTGTCACAACTACGCAGTCCACACACCTAGAGCCCATGCTCCACAACGAGAGAAACCACCACAATGAGAAGCAAGTACACTGCAAGGTGGAGCAGCCCCGACTCTCACCAACTAGAGAAAGTGACAAAGACTCCTCTCAGCCAAAGTAAATATAAAAAACTTATAATAAATCAGGTAAACGTGACGTTATCAAAGGAAACTAATAAAGCTCCAATAACTGACCCTAAAGGCATGGAGATCTACAAACTATTAGATGAATAGCACAGAATAATCCTTTTAAAGAAGTCTAGTGAACTAAAAGAATACACAGCAACTAAGCAAAATTAGAACAACTATGTATGAACATGAAGTTCAGCAAACAGAAACCATTTTAAAAAAAATCAGAAATCCTAAAGCTGAAAATTAACAATGACTAAATTGAAGAATTCAATAAAGAGCTTCAAAAGCAGACCCAGTCACGCAGAAAAAAGAATTAGTAATCTCAAGGACAAGACATTTGATGTTACAGAGTCAGAAAAGCAAAAGGAAAAAAGGATGAGAAAAGAATGAAGAAAGCCTACAGGACTTAAGGAAGAGGAAAAAAACAAAACAGAACAAAACTAACTGGTTGTACTGTGGGAATTTCAGAAGGAGGTGAGGGGGAAAAGTATTATTTAAAGTATTAATGACTGAAAACTTGCCAAACCTGGAAAGAGAAATGGACATCCAAATAAAAATGTCCCGTAAGACTCCCAAAGAGTTTGAACCTAGACAGGGCTGTGCTGAGAAACATTATAATTAAATTATCAAAAGTACAAACAAAGAAAGGATTTTCAAAGCAACAAGAGATTAGAGAGAACATACAAGGGAACCAACAAAAGACATTCAGCAGATTTCTCAACAGGAACTTTTCAAGTCAGGAAAAAAGGGGATGACCTATTTAAAATGTTGATAAAAACACACAGGCAAAACCCTGCCAACCAAGAATTCCATTCTCAGCAAAGTTGTTCTTCAGAAACAAAGAAAGACAATGACTTTACTTAACAAACAAAAGCTGAAAGAGACCATTACAAGAAATGCTAAAGATTCTCTGAATGGAAGTAAAAGAAGGCTTATTAACATCATAAAACATAGAAGACAGCAGAAAACGTATTAGCAATACTAAATATATAGTCAAATTTAAATTCTTAAATATGGTACTGGTGGTGTATAAATAAGTTACAAGTTTTTTTAAAGTTAAAAAACAAATACAGCAAAAATAACCATAACTACAATAATCTGTCATTGGTTGGATATGAAAATTATGTAAACTGTGACATCAATAACCTAAATTGCGAAGGGGGAGGGGAGTGAGAGTGTAAAGTTTAGGAATGTTATTGAAGTTAAGTGGTTATGAGTTTAAAATAGGGCATTTTAATTTTTTTTTTTAAGATAAAAATAGAGTTGCCACAGGATCCAGCAATCCCACTCCTGGGCATATGCCCAGACAAAACTGTAATTCAAAAAGATACATGCATCCCTATATTACTAGCCATACTTCTTACAATTGACAAGAGTTAGAAACAGTGTAAATCTTCATCAACAGAGGAATGGATAAAGAATACATGGTGTATACATATGTGTATACACACCAACACACACACACACTCAATGGCATATTACCCAGCCATGGGAATGGGAGCTAATGAAATAACACCACTTGCAGCATGGATGGACCTAGAGATTATCATATTAAGGAAAGTCAGTAAGAAAGAGAAAGACAAATATCATATGATATTTCTTATAGATAGAATCTAAATACACAAATTAACATATCTATGAAACAGAAGCAGACTCACAGACAGACAACAGTCTTGCAGTTGCCATAAGGGAAAGGAGGCAGGGGAAGGAAGGACTGGGAGTTTGGGGTTAGCAGATGCAAACCATTATACAGAGAATAGAATACAAGGCCTATTGATTCTTCGCAGAATATTGATTATAGTTCCCTGTGTTATAGTTCCCTTCATTGTACAGCACAGAGAACTATAATCAATACTCTGTGATGAATCATAATGGAAAAGAATATGAAAAGGAACATATATATATATATAAATGAATCACTTTGTATACAGCAGAAATTAACAGACTAAATCAACTATACTTCACTAAAATTTTATTTTAAAAAGGATAACACTGACTACACAATGTGGAAATGAATCAGAAAGGGATAAGCTGAAGAGGAAAAAATATCAGTAGTAGAGTTTATTTAATAATCCAAGGGATAGTGGATTGATTTTTAAATTGAATGTAAACTTTTCCAAAATCAGAGTAAGTCATATCTAAGCTATTCTGGCAGCTAAACCACACCGTCTTTGGCCCTGTGTATTTCAGCCAGTTGGGTAACACAGAAAAGCAGGGTCAACAGGAAAGGCAACAGGAGCCACCATAGGTTAGTCTGTCTGAATCTGCAGTAAGTGGCTGACCTACAACAGCATCTCTCCATCCTGAAGCTCATCAGAACCACCAGAGAACTTGTAAAATGCTGATGCTAAGACAGAGATACTGATTTAACTTATCTGAGTTGAGATTTGGAAATATCTCCCTGAGGGATCAGCAGGGAGGGCTGAGATCCAACAAGAACCAATGAGTCTACCCAAAACTTCAGGCCTATCTATTTCAGCTTGTTAATTTAGGCTTCACAGTCAAAGGTAAATGATCTCAAATTTTGGTGGGCTTCAGAAATCCAAGGAGAGTTTGTCAAGGTTCTGATGGGCCCAACTCTCAGAGCTGCTGATTCAGTAGGCCTGAGTGGGACCTGAAAACTTACATGTATAACAGGTACTAAGGTGCTGCTGCTGGTCCAAAAACCAGACTTCGAGAACCACTAGTCTAAAGTAATCAATTTGGAAATGAGAACTTTAAAAATGATTTATATTTTTACTGGAGGAACTGACTTTTCTTATTCTTTTATTACTTTAGATACATAGAATCTTTTTAGTTTCACACCTTGTGTAATGTAAAAACATCGAAATGGAAACAAAAACGAAGAAACTATGGTAGGATTTTATCACAGATATGAGAAGTAAATAGAGCCTTGAAGTATTTCCTCAAAATACAATCTATACTGACTTTTATGTTTTTTTAAAAAAATTTAGAATGAGAGAATATATAATAATATGATGGTTCACTATTGTTCATGATTTAGAGAAAGCTTACCCACCATAATCATGACTGACCAGTTTCTGTCTAAAATGGGTCTGCAACTTAGGACAAACCCAGCATCTGGGGTTGGTCAGCTATCTCATAACTCAGTCAAACTCTGATCATGTTGATTCATTATTATTTTTGTGATACTATTGTTTTTTCAATTCTTTAGGAACCTTTGTTATTTTAAAAAAAGATTGTTTTTCTCTGGAAAAATATTACCGAAGAAATTTTGATTTTAGTCAAGTCTGATGTGTTTCTCGAATGTACACAAATCGTTTCAAAGCTCTTACTAAAAGTTAAACCCTACTTTACTTTAACTGTATAATCAAATATAACTTAGGTCAGGAATTTAATGGCTCTTCATATAAAATAACTTTCAGTATTTAATAAAAATGACTTCCACAATGTCAAAATTCTTAGTAATACTTTTTCTGCTTAGCACATTAACCTTTCTTATGTCGACTGGTGAATCTTATGGATAGCAAGGAATTTTCATACTGAATAATTTTTAAAAAATCACATGTTTTAAAATGCTTGGCATATTTTGTACAAACTATACCCCAGTATTATTTTCAACAATAACAAAATGAAATATACTCAAAACCCAAAACATACCACCACAGACTTTTATTTCTAAAAATGTACCAGTATCAAACATCACCAAAACTATGAATATAAAAATAAAACCATCAAAATGAAATGATGTTGTTTTGAAATGAAGGAACTGCCTGGCTTTTTCCCAATTAGGAGAAAAAAATCTGGCTCAACAAACAGATTGTGAACTGAGCACTGGAGGCAAACAGACTTGGCTTTATTGGACTGTCACCCATAGCTCTGGACTTTTCTTGTCATTAACTCAGAACACTTTACCAGCCTGGAATATTCTAGAAGTAAGTGGCTGTTAAATTAGCTTTGGGGAGAATCTTAAAAACTGGCAGGAAAAGCCAACAAACACTTTTTATTAATTTATTCCAGATAAAACCACGGAACATGAGAACTTTTAATCAATTTTGGATGCTTGCTTGACTGTACCTTTACCCAAAGATTTCCTGATACACCTGCATTCAGTAAGATGGCCCCTGCACACAACAAAACTCTATTACAAAAGAAACTCTGTGGTTTCTACTGCAATCTCACAGTTGTCACTTCCATGCTCTTTAGAACTCTTAATTTATCCAGAACAATTCCAGCATTTCATGGCAACAGGAAATTATTTTAAGATACATTAAAACTGTAGACAAAAAGACCTGAAGATGAAGCATCTGTAAGCCCATAGTTGGATTTACTGTTTATAGTTCATATCATGCAAAGGCATTTTGAAAAATCATTGTTTTGTCAGAAATAATTTGTGGAGTAACTAATAACTATTTAAGAAACATTTACTAAACACCAATGCAAGACATGCTATTAACACTTCTCAATACAGGTTTAGTTTCTCTTTAAGGGTATAGATTGCTTATCATTATTTATGCATAAGAGAAGGAGACACATTTAGGTAAAAACAATCACAAAATGTCTGAATGGTTAAACATATAGATCCATTAGCCATTAAAAGAACATTAGTATAGATTGTATTTTTATAATAAGGAGTATTTGACTAAAATTTGAGATAAAATAGAAAGCTTGGCATATTATTGACTTTTTGATGTTTTAAGTATTTAATATTTCCATTTGGAAGTAAAATCTAATTCAGTTATCTTGTAAGACTGTACAAGAATATGATCATTTTGAATATTTTGAGAAAAAAGGAACAACAAATATGTAAGAAATGGATCAAAGTACGAATTAAATATTTATGGCACTCCTGTCTCTTTCCCCTTTGTTTTGCACCAAGAAGAGTGACAAATTTGAAATACCTGCCTTTAGTCAATACAGTAAATAATGTTGTCAAGCAGGAAGCCCAAGGAAAACCATATAACATGATTTATGGTTCCTGGAAGTGACTATGTGTGCAGGTTGATAAATACACAATGGAATCAAAACACTTTAGAACAAGAAAGAGGAACTAGAGATAATCTATTTCCACAGTCTCATCTACCCATGAAGAAATTAAAACTCAGAGCTAATAGCAGCCCCTCTTTGTAGGTATCCTTTTCTCATATTTGCCTGTGGTATAAATAGCACATTTAATTGACACTTTTTCATGTGGTCTAGAATAAACCAGGAAAAACTTGTCTGGTGGCTCTGAAACTTTCATGTGCTGATGTGTTTGTTGGACAGGACTCACGCCCTGACATCAAGTTCAGTAAGTCTGAATTGAGCCCAGGTATATGCAATATTAAGTGACTGTGATGAAGTCATCTCAGGTTAGTGCTGAGAAATACAAAACTGCAGACTGCAAGTTTTTAAAAGGGTTATTATGTTGAGTGACACACTTTTGCAAACAAGTCACAGCTTTTTCATTAAACTATAATGGCTTTTCCTTACCTTTGCAACTCTGAAGAAAAGGGAATGCTTGTTTAATCACGAAACTGGGGAGACCACAGTTTCTACACTTGACAATCAGAACTACCTGGGATCCTCGTGAGACTACAGATTCACTGGGCCTTTTCCTGTCGAGTGTTATTTACGGGGAGATATGTGATGGGACCCAGGAATCTGTAGTTTTCAGAGTCTTTCCTGGTAATTCTGAAAACCAACCCAATTTGAAAAATACACCATGATAATCTGTTGTGTTAAAACAGGCTCCAGCGGTTCTAAACTCTGGCTTATAGAATCAACCAAAGGACTCAGGAAAACGCTTACCTCCAGAGCTTCTGGACCGGTTGGTCTGCAGTAGTTCTGAGAATTTGCACCGTTTCGGGCTCTTAGATGATGTTGATACCTTGCGAACCTCTGGGCTAAACTGTGCTCTGCAAACTGAGGCAGAAGATTCACAGGAAAATGCCCAGGAGCCGCTGCAGTTTCTCTGCTGAAACCCGGGCCTCTGCTCCTGCCGCCTGAAGGACATGGAAATGGCGGCCGCCGCTGTTTTCAAGCCTGGAGCAGGTGTTTCCAATTCCCGAAACCTGAACTCGAACCTCCTGGGTGAGATTCTGGCCCATGGAGTTCCCAGGCCTCCGGGGGTAAGAGGGGCAGCACGGCCTGAGTGGAGAGGGGCTGCGGGTGGGAAGCAGGAGAGGGGAAATCCTGCTAACTGCCAACACGAAAGGTAACGCAAATAGGCAGGTAAGTTTTATTAGTAGTTTGTCCCCAAATTAGATAAGTCAGTGATCATATTGGAAACGACACGGGGACTTCCCCGATGGGCCAGTGACTAAGACTCCCCGGCTCCCAATGCAGGGGGTTGGCATACAATTGGCATGCCCTACTCAGTCCCTGGTCAGGGAATTCGATCTCGCATGTGGCAACTAGAGTTCGCAGGTGCAAATGAAGATCCGAAATGTAGCAAGGAAGATAGAAGATCCGGCCAGTGGTGGCTAAGACCCCGCTTAGCCAAATAAATAAATATTTTTTTAAAATAATAATAATACAAAGTGTGGGTCAACACACACACACACAAATTCCCTCATTTTTCACTGAACTTGTGTAGTGAATGTTACTACGTGCTACCCAGATACCCCTCAGGACAGACACACTTACTTCCTCCCTGCTAGGGGGTTGCTGGGAGTGACGCCCAGTCAGCAGCCCTCAGCTTTCTTCAGGAACTGCATCATTTGATGTGAGTTACTGTCCTCAGGCTCTGCTCCACTTTAGGAATAGCCAGTAACCAGTGACTGGACATCTGGGGTCCCTGCCAAAACTGAATGATCTTGTAAACTTTAGAGGTCTCTGTAGGTTGCTAAGGTCTTTATTGTGATTGCATAAAACCTACCTTCTCTATCTTCCCAATCTTATTTATTTATTTTTGGCTGCTCTGGGTATTCCTTGCTATGCACAGGCATTTTCTCGTTGTGGCCGGTGGGGGTTGCTCTCTAGTTGGCATGCTCAGGCTTCTCATTGCCTTGGCTTCTCTTGTTGCAGAGCTCAGGCTCTAGGCACGCAGGCTCAGTAGCTGCAACTGGTGGCCTCTAGAGCACAGGCTCAGTAGTTGTGGTGATCAGGCTTACTTGCCCTGTGGCAAGTAGGATCTTCCCAGACCACGGCTAAAACGCATGTTCCTGCATTGACAGGTGAATTTTTAATCACTGGATCACCAGGGAAGTCCTATCTGCTTAATTGTATTTCCTTCTCTTCACTCATCCTTCAAGAGAATGACCCCCAAATCTTCCTGCACTCAAATCTCCACTCAGATGATCACATAGCAAGTTCTATTAATAAGAAAAACACAAGATAAATTAGATATAAATTATTAAAAAGAAAAGATTTCTACCTGGAAAAAAACTAAAGAAAATGAATAAATGCAAAAACTCATAAAAATTCCATGAGAGGATCAATAAAGGAATAAACTACAAAAGTCTATTAAAATCTAAAAGAGGAATACAATAAAATCTAAGGCCCTTCCCATCTCAACAAACAGAAACTGAAAATGTAATGGCAAAATTCTGGGTAACAACAAAGAGATTTATCAGCCTATATAATTCTGAAAAGCAAAATAAAGCACATGACGTACATGAAATAAGTTTTGAAATTTAAATAATGGAGGGTAATGAGGAGGAATGTTTTGTCCTACCAGTTATCAAAATACAGTAATTTTATCAATATTGGATGAGAAATAGATACAATTATCAAACAAGAGTCTAAAACATGCTCATGAATATAGGAGGATTTAATTTGTGATAAAAGTTGCAACATTTACAAGTGGGGAAAGAATGAACTAGTCTAACAGCAGCATTGAAATGAGTGACTAAGCATTTGCAAAATTGTCAGATTCATAAGTCATATCATACATTAAAATAAGGTTAACTCTTTACTTACTACATAATCCTTTAATTTCTGTCCTTCTTTTCACTTCCACAAATTCATTGTTGATTTTCCTCATCTTTACTATATGTTCCTCCTCTCCCTTTCTGTTCTGTCAAGAATGAAGCACATTTGTCTTTCCCATCTTAAACAGCTAGTCACAACAGAAGAAAAACTCTCAACTCCACCTGCTTCTTGGGGCTACCACCGTACTTGTTTACTTGATGGAAAGAGTTGCCACTGTTACTTCTTCCCCTCTGCCTCCCCTTCCTGCAGCAGCCTGCCTTCAGACCCCAGAACACTCTCTGGGTCTCTGGAAACAGATTCTGTGACCAGAGAATTCTGGACTAAAGGGGTTTGAGGACGTTCTCTCAGGAGGTGCACTAGTAAAGACGTGAAGGGGCAGGATTGAGCAGATGGAGAAAGTGACCTACAGTGTATTAATAGTTCCTGCTGAGGCCCCAGTTGATCCTGTGGGGGATCCCTCACTTGGAATCCCTCCAAGTGAAGCAACGGTGCTGGGCCTTTAAACCCCCACATCAGACAGTTGCTGGGCTGGGCTGCCTTGTGCATGGTGGTGCCCTGCAACCGAGGACAGCTGCCTGTGAGGATGGAGACTCTTGGCTGAGAATGGAGTGACTGGTCCTACAGCAGGGACCTGGATGGAACCACAGTATCTGCTCCATCATCGCTCCAGGGACTCACAACTACTTGCTTTCTAGGTAATTTCTCCCCATCAGGGAAAAAGTCTGCCAGGGGTCTGGTTGGCCTGATTTTCTGGAGGGAAAATTATGAGAGAAGGGCAGGTAAGATGAACTACAGTCCCTGTTGCTGAGTCTGATCTCAGAACTAAAACTGATACTTACCATCTCTCTCCTCCACCACCCATTCTAGACTCTCTCTTCCCTCAGCCAACACTTCTGCTGGTCCAGGCAGTTTGCCTGGCTGGATGTGAGCTATACCATCACTCCTGAAAGGCTGGAGCTCCTGGTTACTGTGCCATCTCCAGGTGATGGCTGCTTTTCTATAAGCCATTGACACCAGACATGGCGGTGCCACAGGCATCCCAGTGGATCAACTGAGGGCCAAACATGTTCATTCCTCCTTCACTGGGTTAACAGCTGTCCTGCCTTCTCCTGAAGATGGGATCCATCACCACTGCTGGGAGAGTGGCTCCTTTCTTTCCCTGTTGGCCTCATGGCAGGAGGATCTTACATGGCAGCAGGAGTTGGTGCTATTGTTACTGCGAACGAGAGCCTCTAAATCTGTGGAATCTACAACTATATGGGTGGAAAACACAAATTCCTTCAAAGTGGATCTTTCAGAGTTGTTGTAATCAGAGCCACTCCTACTTTAACCCTTTGGTTCCCAAGCTCCAGAATTCTCCCTACTGTGGACACAGCTCCATGGAATACTAGTTGATTAAGGTTGTAGATGACACCCTGGAAGATGTAGATGATATCCAGGAAGGTGGCACCATCCTCTCTGGGTGCCCCCTTACCCACAAGCTGCACCTCAGCTATGCTTTTAAGAGGACAATCCATCTCCATCAGGCTGCTTGGTTCTGAGTTGCACAGTAAAGTGATAGGACCTGCAGATCCCTTGATTGTGTGCAAGGCCAGGATAGTGTGAGGCAAGAGAGGCACGCAGGGTACAACACTCAAGAGGCACCGATCTCAGGCCACGTCTTTCCACACAAATTGACGGATCAGGCCCACCAATAAGTGCTCTGCCCATCAGGTGGCCAGCCCTGAAAATTCCTCGCAAGATGAAAGGGATTAGAGTGAAAAGTAATCATCTCCCCTCAGTCTCCATTTTACTTCCCCTTGAAAGATAAACATTATTGTAGATGGCACATATATCTCTAGAAAATCTATGCATATACAAGAACATACACATATGCGATACACACGTGGCTATTTTATCTACAGATTTTTAAATACTTTGTTCATAACCTTACTTTTAATTTACTGTCTTTGCTCCTGCAACTAGTTTAAAAGGTATAGGCAATAGTTATTTTCTTCTTCTTCTGTCACCAGTTCTATACTTGTCTCACCATTAGCTAGAACTTCACTCTAGATGACTTGCTTCTTAAAGGTTTGGAATTCTCATATGCTTCAGTATTGCCAGTGGGTTTACTGCAATTGCCAGTTAGACTCTTCAGCTCTCAAGAAAATACCAGCAGATGATCCAAGGAACCACAACAATATATACATACTTCCATCTTCCCACACTGTGTTGTAGCAACCCCTCTTTAAGGTATTTAAGACCACGTCCAATGACAGTGGTAACTCCTTTCTTTGCCTACCGTCCATCCAAAAAGAAAAATAGAAAAACAAAATACATATTAAAAAAGATCAGATCTGTGGTTACCAGAGGCAGGTATTGACACAGGGGAAATTGGCTGATGGTGGTCAAAGGTACAAATTTCTAGTTATAAGATAGATAAGTACTGGAGATATAATGTACAACATGACTACAATAATATATATATATATATAGTTGTATTCTATATAAAAGTTGAAGTAAATCTTAAAAGTTCTCATCATAAGGGTAAAAAAACACATTTTTTAATATTTATATGAGATGATGGATGTTAAACTTATTTTGGTAATCATTTCACAATATATGTAAGTCAAATCATTATGTTGTACAACTTACAGCATTTCAGTTCAATTCAGTCACTCAGTCGTGTCCGACTTTTTGCAACCCCATGAATCGCAGCATGCGAGGCCTCCCTGTCCATCACCAACTCCCAGAGTTTACCCAAACTCATGTCCATCGAGTCGATGATGCCATCCAGCCATCTCATCCTCTGTCGTCCCCTTCTCCTCCTGCCCCCAATCCTTCCCAGCATCAGAGTCTTTTCCAATAAGTCAACTCTTCTCATGAGGTGGCCAAAGTATTGGAGTTTCAGCTTCAACATCAGTCCTTCCAATGAACACCGAGGACTGATCTCTTTTAGGATGGACTGGTTGGATCTCCTTGCAGTCCAAGGGACTCTCAAGAGTCTTCTCCAACACCACAGTTCAAAAGCATCAATTCTGCGGCGCTCAGCTTTCTTCACAGTCCAACTCTCACATCCGTACATGACTACTGGAAAAACCACAGCCTTGACTAGACGGACCTTTATTGACAAAGTAATGTCTCTACTTTTTAATATGCTATCTAGGTTGGTCATAACTTTCCTTCCAAGGAGTAAGCATCTTTTAATTTCATGGCCGCAATCACCATCTGCAGTGATTTTTACAGCATTTAGCATATAGCAATTATACAGTAATATAGATCAATTAAGCGCTTCCCTGGTGGCTCAGACTATAAAGAATTTGCCTGCAATGCAGGAGACCTGGGTTCAGTCCCTGGCTAGGAAAGATTCTCTGGAAAAGGAAATGGCAACCCACTCTAGTATTCTTGCCTGGTGAATTCCATGGACAGATGAGCCTGGAGGGCTATGCTCCAGAGGGTTGCAAAGAGCTGTACATGACTGAGTGACTAACATACAGACATACACACACACGTAGGTCAATTATGCCTCAGTAAAACTGGAAAAAAGTAAATTAACAGAAATATAAACCTTAAACATACTTTTAAATGTAATTATTTAGGAAATAAAGTTAATTTATATAATTGTATGTGCATGCTCAGTCGTGTCCAACTCTTTGTGACCCCATGGAGCCTGCCAGGCTCCTCTCTCCATGAAAATTTCCCGGCAAGAACACTGGGGTGGATTGCCATTTCCTACTCCAATTTATATAGGTAATTAACATAGTATTAGAGCATGTGTGAACGTACTAAGTTGCTTCAGTCGAGTCTGACTTTGTATGACCCTATGCACAGTGGCCTGCGAGGCTCTGCTGTCCATGGGATTCTCCAGGCAGGAATACTGGAGTGCATTGCAATGTTCTCCTCCAGGGGATCTTCCCCACCCAGGGATCAAACCTGTTTCTCCTGCGACTCCTGCATTGCAGGTGGACTCTACTTTTGAGTCACTGGGAAGCCCATTAGAGCATGTAATGAGTCATAAAAAGCTAACTTTTCCAAGGCAATTTTGATTTTCAAACAAGTCACAAAAATCTCTGCCAGGGAAAGAGAGTACCATGCCTGGTTACTTGCTTTGGAGTATGAGGGCCTTCATACTCTTCTGCTTGTAAGAGTGGAACAAGCACGCTAAGAACAAAATAAAGTATCTCCTTAATCTATCTTGCCAAAGATGAAGTGTGTGAACACACACACACTTTTAATAGTTCATTTCTGGTACTCTTGTAGTTCTATGGTAAAAATTGTGTTATCCAATTTGCCACCCATTGACCTTCATGTCCCTGTGACCCACATTAGTTACAGAGATGATTGTTTGGCACCACCCACTCGCTCCTTGGTCTTGTCATTCAGTTGCTACTTCTCCGTGAGCCATCGCGCCTTGCGCCTTGTGCTCCGTTCCTCCTTCCACGGGGCCTCAGCTTCACTCTAGCATCCTGTCTTTTCCAGGCCACCGTACCTTCTGTGAGTCAACTCTGGATTTCTTGTGCCACATTTCCCTGTTTGTGTCTTCTGTAAAATTTTCTGTTGCTCTTTCACAAGGAATGTTCTTTGTCTTGGTTACTGTATTTCCTTATAGACTCTGTTATGGTTAATGATCAGAGTTATGACATGTTTTTATAGTTCTAACATAGTATTTCTAATGCTCACTTTGTTGTGGCTATTGCAGAAATTCTGAATGTATAGTACTAAAGACTAGGTTAATAAACTTTTATGATTAAAATGAACTCATTTCTTTTGCACGTTTTTCCTCCAGCTATAGAGGTATAGGGCTGTGTGTGTAGTGGAAACAAAGAATTAAGAATTAATGAAAGTTTTGAAACAACTTCTCATTTATGAAAGGAAGTTAAATCCCTCAAACTCTATAATGCCTAAATTAAATACCAGGATTATCCCACTATGAAATGGGACATTCAAATTCCAGTCCTATTCAAGGTACACAGATAAATCTGCATTTTGGAAGTCCCCCCTGAAAAAAACTAGTTGTAAGCAACCATTTGATTGATTAGACACATTTCGTAAATCAAAGGCACTGACCTAAAAGATCCAGATAGAAAACCAACCTCTTTGAATAATCAGATAGTCTGCTCTGTAGTAGGTCCTGGGAAGAATTCAAAATAATCTGAAGCCTTTGCTTCTGTATACATACATGAAAAGTTAAATTAAATATATAATAAGCAAGTCCCAAATGTCAAAGACAGTACCTTTTTTCAGACAAATGCTATAGATAGTACTCAGTTGAAACTTGTGAGAAATCAGAAATCACATGAGCAGTTATTCAGTAGGTCTTTTTCTATTTTATTTCAGAAGGTTATGCTTATTGGTACTGTAACTGTAACTTAGGGCTAGAATTCAGAGATGTTTTAAAAAGAGAAATGGCAAAATAAGGAGTGGAGAACAGGAGTAATGTAGGGGAAAACAAGAAAAAGAAGGGGAAGTGAAAAGGACAGAACTGAATATACAAGGAAGAGAGAGAGAGAATGTCATGAGTAAGAGCTTTTCTGCTGAGGTGCACCTATGCCCCAGGTCCCAGGATGCCATCTGGAATAGGACAGAATGTGGAGGCTTGGATGGAAAACAAGTTCACGTGAGCTAATGACTTAATTTACCTTAGTTCCCATTTTCTCCCTTTCTATAAAGGAAGACTCTGACTCCAATGACCGCCAAGACTCCTTTTTGCTTTAAAATACGAGAATTCTATGAGAGGTCACACTCCAAGCCAGGTGGCAGCTGGGCAATTCAAGTATGTGTTTACATTCCAAACACGTTCCAAAAGCACCCTGTAGAGTTTGAAAAGGCCCCTGAATTTGTCCATCAAAAATTCTTGAATATGAGCTGCCCTTTGGACTTTGTCAAAGTGTTTCTTCTTTTTTAACAGATCTCTGTCTGAAAAAGCCATCTGGGAAATATTCACCTCAAGTTTCCTCATAGGGTGGAAACATGGTTGCTTGCTGACTGCCTAGAGTGAATACAAATCCACCCAGTGGTCACCAACTGCCATCAAGACCCTATATCACTTCAGTTTGGAGGAGACATGTGTGTTGTGATGGGGCCCATTCAATTCATCTATTTTAGCTGAACTCAAGTGAAGCAAGGCTTAAGCCAGTTCTTAACAAATACACCAGATTTTAGCATCTGGAAGGAAACTGATCCAAAACAAATTCTATGATCCATATAACATGTAGCTCTGGTGTGTTCATCTGATTCCTGAGCAGTGACCATACTCTGGATGAGTAGGACGAACTTTTAACCCAACAAATGACAATTCAGCAAACAACAGCTGCCTGGCCCTTTCACTAGAAGACCTATAAAAACTCACATAAAATAAATTGTGTTTACACTTATTAAATAATGGCTATTTTTTATTTCTTTTCTTTTTTAGTCTGCAGAAAATAAGAAAGCTTGCAGCAATCACAAGGTTCAGCCCTTCTTCAGGAGATAAACCATGCCTTAGAAAAGCAGATAAGATTAATGTCTTTTCTTCTTCGGCTCAACTGGCTATTTGATTTTATCTTGAGCTCTGTTTTGAATCTTTTCTAAGGCAAAGCAGAATCTGTCTTGGATGGTTTTGTTAACAACGTGGGTTATACTATGTTTTATGACTAATTAAAATGAGACTGAAAACTGCATAATGGTGTTGCAAATTAATTCACCCCCCATTTGGTCCACCCAAGACTTGCCTCAGCAGGTTTTGCCCTAATTCTGTAGTCCTAGGCACTGTCAGGTGGTTATTGATTGAATTCGCAGATTCAGTTATAGCAAATGACACTATGTGGCCTGCCTCTTAATTACTTAATGCAGTCTATCGGTCATGACAATAGCACATTAAAACAGGTGGTATAAATTTAGCTGCAATGAGCCTGGTTGAGGCAATTTTTATAAAAGCTGCTCTACCCAAATGGGAGGATCTCAAATTCAGTTAGGCAAAGTGTTTCAGTGAAAATAATGCATTATCTTAAAAGCCATTTGGATGATTTTATCTGTTATATATAAAATGACCAAATGAAAAACTTAAATTGATAACAAAAGCATAAATGTCTATATATTAGGGTCTGGGTGGTCAGGATAGTATTTTGCCTGAAAGCAAGCTCCTTTTTATACTAGGATAAATAGGGGACATGATGTCTAATTATTAAGTAGGGTTCAGGGAGGCACGTCTACATACTAGATATGGACATTAAGTAATCCAGAAGGCAGGAAATCAATTTAACTATAGTGTCTATCAGTTTTATTAGAGTTTTAATACTTTATTATTATTTGAAATAAATTCACTTTTTGTTTTTTATTCATTTTTGGTTGGAGCTGACTGGTTAGCTGTTTGGTCCAAAAACATTACAAGGAAGAAGCCAATGATGAAGATTTAGTATAAACTCCTGAGGTCAGCAGTCAGTGTGTAGAAAAGGTCTTTAAAAGATTTTTTTCAAGATTGTTAAATGTCACATGAGTGGTTGAAAGTTGGGTGTATTTTCTTACTAATTCATCGTGTCATACTACTTGGGTGTTCATGTGTTTCTATTAGGTCCTTTGCCTATCAGTCTTGGGTCTTGTGTTTTTTTGAATGGTAGAGATTCAGAGCCCAGAATCAAAATGCTATGCTACTTGTCACTCAATATCATATCCATTCCTAGTTTTTCAAAAAATGCTACTGAAACTACAAAAACAGATCCAAATTGTTTTATCAAAGGTTAATTATTGCCAGAATATAATTGCTTTTATAGCCTTAACATTAGTCTAACACTTGGAATGCTTAATTTACTCTATTATCAAATTTATATTTCATATTGATTCTGTGGCATGTAAGAGAGGTGAAAGGAAGGAATGTGTCCACTAGAAGGATAAGATTACTCTTACTAACCAAGTTTGTTACTAAGAATGAAGAAAGATATCATAGAAACTAGTTTTTGGTCAGAAAGTTAACCACAATATATAGTCAGCAAGACTTTTCAGACCTTGGTTACCGAGTAAAAGTCCAAATTTTGAAATGTCTAGTCTATTGCTAAACTCCAACAGCTAGGCTTTCTTGCTTACTTATTCATCAGTCTCATGCACTCCGAGATCATGAGACTATAGCATTTCTTTGAAAATAAAGGAACTTGGGCAATTCTCTTGTGGCATATGCAAACCACAGCCTCTGTGTCAGTTGAACTACTCTGTTGAGTGGCTTCATCTTCGATGGCAGTGATGGACAAGTTCCTCTTCACTGACCCCGCTGCCATCTGTCATCCTGGATTCCACCTATAGTGCATTATCTGAGCTACACTGAGCAGGTTTTACCCTGGCCAAGGTCACTGCCCAACCAGTCAGAACTGATGGGGTCACTGCAAATATCCAAATTACTTCCAAATGGAGGTGCTGACAGACTCTGTTAATGAGGGCTGTTTTGTCAGACTTGATGACCTTTGACAACATTGCTCTTCCAGACTGCCAAGAGTCGTCTAGTTTTTCTCCCTCTGACATTTAGGTAGTATCTGATACTTAAATGCACTTTTGAGGGTAATCTGAATACAGTGTCCAAAGATAAATTTGCACAAGTGATAAATTGAGAGTATTGTTATCCATTCATTAGCTAAGAAAATATTTTAGTCACTTTTCTTAAGACAGATCTAAACCTGTACCTCTGCATACCTATTATTAGAGAAGCAGATGTTAGATACATTAAACTATATAATTGTAAGTGTAGTACAATGATAATAACAGTGCAAATACTTTTACTTCTAAAAAATGTCACATACCTATTTTTCCATTTGTATCCTGTGCTAAACAGTGAGGTGCTGAATATGAGAGAAAATAGATTATTCAAAGCTATAATTTACATTCTAAAATAATGACATCTGCATCTGCTTGGATATTGTGATAAAACAAACAGGCTTATTATCAAATAGACTCTTTAATCATAGCCTTGACCTCAACATTAGATAACATTTCCAGTTATCTTTTGTAATAAATCAGCCAAGTCTCAACATTCTCAAGAAGTCACTAAAAATGATAAGGCATTAGTGTCTGTGTGTGTGTGTTTTTGTGTGTGTGTGTGCGTGTGTGTGTGAAGGTAGGAAACATATATAGGTAGATCACTGACAAGTCTACAGTTCACTAAAACATTCAACTTTATAAAGTTTAATATATAATTTTGTTATTTCATTTTAAAGCTATTCTACCCAGAAATTTTCTATTTATTTCCATATTTTTAGGTATGCATGTCTCTGAGTTCTACTTAAACATCACTGTTTAATGATTCTTCATAGTCTCTTGATTTTTTGTTTTAATTGTCTAAGAGTTTAAATTATGTGAAGAGAAATCCTTGTATAATTCTATTCCTTACCTTCCAGTGTAGGCTCCATTGCCTCTGTTTTCTGCTTCCTCAACTAGACTTAATCTCTCTTCTCATAAGCAAATGCTTAACTACCTCGTGCCTCTCAGGATTCTATCATTCACCTTTCTTCCAACTTAAATCTGGAAGGCTGCTTCACAACTTTAGATAAAATTATATTTAGTCTCAGAAATTTCCTTACAATAGCCACAACTTAGGAAATACTGTCTATTCTCCCTAAAAGTCACAGTCACAGAGATTTACTCTATCAATCCTCTTATTTTTTTTTCAGTAAAAATTGTATCTGTAAACTTAGTCTTTTTCTTTCTTCAAAAAGAGTTTAATGGAGTCAATTTTTATGCTCCCCTTCTTTTGTAGTTCAACATCTATTTTTAAAAATCATTTACTATAAAGGACCAAAGACATTTAGAACATGACTTATGATCTAATGTCTGGGGAACAAATCCAAAATTAACTATGAGACAAAGATAAATTCAACAGAAGACTTAATATAGATATAAAATTCTACAGAAGACGATCATCAGCATTCTTTATCCTTGGTAATTTTCCTTGAGTTATGCCATCCTTCAACTTCAGCTTCAACTCTCTGCTTCTGCAGAGCCTCTTAGTGACTCCTATGTCAGTTCTGAAGGCTTTCGTATGAATGTCCCCCTGGTCTTGTATCTGGTGACCTCATATTGGTAACCACGGTGGTGGTATTTGTTCCACAGAAATGGGTAAATGCTACACATTAGGGGCTTTGTTGGCTTTCCCTGGTGGTTCAGATGGTAAAGAATCCGCCTGCAATGCGGGAGACGTGGCTTGGATTCCCAGGATAGGAAGATCCCTTGGAGGAGGACATGGCAACCTACTCCAGTATTCTTGCCTGGAGAATCCCATCAACAGAGGAGCCTGGAGAGCTGCAGCCCATCGAGTCGCAAAGAGTTGGACATGACTGAGCGACTAAGCACAGCACAAGGGCTTTGTTTTCTTTTTTTTTTTCTTTCTGGAGAGCTGGTTAAAACTTTGACTAGAACACCACTGATTTTAATTCCATCCCAATTCAGATTAAGTCTTGGTGAAAATAACTTTGCCCCCATTTGTTTTTAAAATAAACATACAAAATCACATTAATTTAATGAGTTATTGCTATGAAAAATAAACAAAGTTTCTTGGAGAAATGTTCTCCCTATATTACTACAAAAGAGATAGGTAACTGTATACAAAGATAGACTGTATACCTCCAAGTCTGCTTCAGCTGTCCCAGTTGAAGATTCTCATGGTGGGCAAAGAAATGAAACAACTGTTTCACTGTGAAGTGTGCAGGAAAAGGAGAAAAAAATTAATTGTCTTTTCTCTTCCTACAAAATCTACCTTCATTCCTCTCAACTATCAATCATAAAAGTAGAAATAGAGCCTTATCACTCCAATGTGTGATCTGCACACCGGTAGCCACTGGCTTCCTCTAGCAATGGGTTAGAAATGTGGCCTTCCAGCACAATCCTATTGAATGAATAATCTACCGCTTAATAAGGTTCAGGTGATTCATACACTCACTAATGCTTGAGAAACACTGGAATTGAGGGGATGGAAGTATACGAGAGGTTGTAAAAGGAAGGGGCTTGGGCTGGTGATGTTGGTTTAGGCCAGCGGCATTATCAGTTGACAAGAAACTTGGACTTTTTAGGGACAGTTTTTTCAGATGACTTTTCTATGCCCTACACCTGTGGTTGCTTGTCCCCCTCCCAGCACCTGTTAAAGCAGACAATGATGCTGACAAGATAATTTTCAACTACTGCTGAGAAAATTGGAGAAAGTTGTCATTGTGACCCTGAGGGTGAAGCCCTTCATTTGTTCACCAAGTAGAAAATGTGGATTAAGGAAAAGCATATTCTTTCATTTGGCCCTGTTTTATACTGAGGTCATGTGTAGCTGAACAAAGCCAAATGAGACTGACCCCAAAAAATCTGGTCTAGTTAGCACAACTGAACAGAATCCAGACAATCATTTGGAATCCCAGAAACTCAAGTTTTTACTTATTTGATGCTGACAGCCAAAAAGAATAATTTTTTGGTCTCACATGCACTTTTCTGCACTATACAGCCACATCTCTAGGTCACATAGAAATATGGAAAAAACCCTACATTGAGAAATAAAAGGCCTGCCTTAGTAACAATATATGTGACCTCTTTATAGGTCTCAGTTTTATCATCTGTAAAATGGTTGTGTGTGACAACTCTTGGGACCACCTTGGCCTTTCCACTTGTCCTCACACATTTCACCCCGGAGTATTCTCATCTGGAAGAGCCACTCACTAAGAACATTTGTTCTGTGGCTCTAGCTGTCTCAGCGTGTCCTGAGAGTGTGCTCCCCTTGTCCTAGATTTTTGGAATTCTGGAGCCATACATTTGTCAAATTTGACAGAAAGATTTTACCAACTAAAATGTGCAGAAATATTGTAAATAATTCTATGTATGAATGTTATTTTAACCTAATCTTAATTGTCGAGTGTTCTTGTGATAAAGTGTTGTCCTGAGACACTACAGTTGTTGTTGCTGCAGCTGGTATTTACCAGAAATTCTGGTATGCTGAAGCCCTATTATCTAAAGAGACAAATATCTATACATAGGAAGATAAAGCTGGAAGTCCTCATTAATAGATATTGCTCTAATACGTCCTACTAGAATTTGTTACCGACATTAAAGATCACTTTGAGTCTGACAGAGTATCCGTGAATGACATTATAATATAACAGGGCCTCATAGTTTAGAATACCCTACTTAGTCTCTTATTAATGTTAAATTTCTTAATATTTTTATGCCTTGGTTTTATCATCTATTAGAAGGTAAATAATAGTAGTATATAATTCCTGGGTTTGAGGATGAGAATTAAACAAAATAATGTATATAAGCAACACTACCTGGAAGTTAGTGGGCATCCCATTGACATTAGCTATATTGTCATTATAAGTAGCAGTGGTAGTAGCAGCAGCAGTAGTAGTATTTCTTATATAAAAACCTAAATAAAGCACAAGGTAGGACATATTCTGATTCATTCAGCAATTATTCAATTAATCCACATCTAAATATTAATATCAAGAGCTTTCTTAATTTTGACACACTTATGCAATATAAACCTAACCTCAGTTTGCACTGAGTTATTGAGAAATGATAAATATTCATTATTCTTTTAGTAGGTTAATCTTATCTATCCCTAATGGTATCCTCTCACTTCAAATTCCTTTGAGAAGCAGCCAGGGCATCCATTCATCAAGCAAAGTAAATGTCTGCCCCTCATTTCTTCCTTCTTAAATATAACCTCAAAAACAAAGAGCAAACCATGTTTATTTCATCATTTATTCACTTGTGCACATGTCTAACTTTATCTTTGTTCTTCCATACCTTTGACTCTCAAAATAAACCAGTGGATTCCTTTTTGCATATCTATTTGGTTTCCCACTTCTGAAGCGCCAGGAATGTCCTTCTTCCTCCATTAACCCATGTGAATTCTATTCACCACAGTCCATTTGAAGATCTATCTGCAGCATGGAACCATCCCTGGTTAATATAGTGAAGTCTCTGTTCTCTCTACTCCTATTCCTTGAGTGGTATGGGACAAAAAGGAAACGTCATTTTCAATCCCAGTCTAGATGCTTGCTAGCTGTGGAACCTCTGGGCTTGTTTTTCCATCCATAAAATTCACATAACAATGCCTACCAAATCATTACTGCTGTGGAAATTAGATGAACTACTGAAAAAATTGGACTTATGGCTAATTGAACACTAATAGAACAAAGTAGATTATTTTAATCATGTCCTCTTGTTGCCCTTGTAATATAAATTATTTGACTGTTGTTTGTCATCTTTTATTACTACATATTTAAAATTTGTCTTAGCTTTCTCCTAGAATTGAGATGGATATTCATTTCTCACATGGAGGTAGATGGTATATTAATATTTCAAATTATTGATCCTAAGTTTAAGTGTTTAGTTACCATAGTGGATTTTCAAATCAGTAATTTCATATTCTGAAATCTGTATTACAGCATATAGGATCGATCCTCTCTTCATTATATATTAGATTTCAAAATGATTTACTATGTACTATCTAAAAGGGAAGACCCTTTGTGTTTATTAAGCACCTACTATGTGGTTAACCGGAGAAGGCAATGGCACCCCACTCCAGTACTCTTACCTGGAAAATCCTATGGACAGAGGAGCCTGGTAGGCTGCAGTCCATGGGGTCGCTGAGGGTCAGACACGACTGAGCGACTTCACTTTCACTTTTCCCTTTCATGCATTGGAGAAGGAAATGGCAACCCACTCCAGTATTCTTGCCTGGAGAATCCCAGGGACGGGGGAGCCTGGTGGGCTGCCGTCTATGGGGTCGCACAGAGTCGGACACGACTGAAGTGACTTAGCAGCATGTAGTTAACAATGTCCTAGATAGTAAGAATAAAAAAATGATTAAATTAAAAGTCTACACTGTAGCTGGCAAGAGATAAAAATAAGACATTAAACGTTAATAAATGGGGTAAATGCTGTAACACAGATGGATAAGCCATGTGGAACAGCACAGAGGGATAAGCCAACCTTGGAAAGTGGAAGAAAGCCTCACAGAATTGCAATTTTTTTTTTTTCCTGAGTAAAAGTGTTGTCAGGAAGTCTGTAAGGGTATCCATAATTATTCTGCTCCTGAGAACACACCTGAATACCCTCCATTTTCAAAGCCTCAATGCCAGCTTCTGAAGAAGCCATCTCAAAGGAGTCAGTCCAGAACCTATCTTTCTAACAACATTTAGTTTCCCTTTTTAACAGGGCAGAGGAAAGCAGTCATCTCAGGTGGGGAAGGGTCCATTATGAGGAGCTGTAACATTTCCAGAATCAGTGCTTCAATGCTGACCCCGGTGCCTTAATTAAAGATTTGAGTATCTACATAAATTGCATTGTAATTTCACCCTCTGAAAAAGGATATTTTACCACACACTCCATTCTCCAAAAGGTCTTCACTCACTTAGACAGCTTGTTTCTAAATGCGGGATGAAACTGTATCACTTGCCCGGTAAATAAAGCCAGTATTAAGTAACTGGGTTATGAAGGCAGCTGGTCTTTACAAACTGTCGGTCTCTCAGTCATGTTGCACTATATCTTCAGGAAGATTATTTATTGTGGACTCTCATCCATAAAGGTTGTTTGCATCTTCTGCTATTTACAGCCACTGACCATGTGACCCCAGCAGGTCTTGAAACATTCACACAACATTGTCATTAATGGCTCTTGGATTTTTATCCATGACTGTTTTAATTCTGAGTATTGAAACCTAAGCCACTTCCTCTTCTGGATATTACTGAGTAATAAATCCCTCTTTCTGACAATTTCTGCATTTTCTAGCTCCAGGACCAACTGTAGGGATCTCTACAAGCCATCTTTGACTTTTTTCGATGTCCCATTTTCCATTTTGAGACATACCATCCCAACAATTCTTCCTCAACCTCAGGGCATGAATACTGTCTCATCTCACCTTTGTCTTCTTTTTCAAAAGTACACTCCAGGAGGAATTATTACCAGTTGTTCATATATCTCTTTGAGTGATTGATTTAAATCAATATTTAAATGTACCAGTTATGTGATCTTTTATGTCTTTGGCTCCTATTGGTCTTTCTGTTTTCTTTGTTTGCATTCCTTGCTCTCAAAAGTCCTCTGAAATACAGCCAGAGATGTTTTGTATTGAATGTAAATCACTCATATAACATCTTGCCTTCATGACTTTTGTATTTCTTATGATAAAACATAAACTTCTCCCCGTGGTCATCAGGCCCCACATGACTTGGTTTCTCTGCCTTTGGGATACAGTCTAATACTTGACTCCTCTTCTTTCACTTGGATCGAGTCACTCAGGTTTTATTTTCTTTCTCAAATCTACCAGAATTGTTTTTGCCCTAGAGCTTTTAATAGCTTCTTGCTCAGATTGACATATTCCTTTCCCCTGACCTGTGCATGATTTTTTCACCTTTGATTTCCTTCACAGAACTTATCTCAGCCTAAGGTTTACATAATTATTTGTGTGCTTGTTTTGTCTTTTCCATCCAGGAAGTAAATTTCACAACAACAAGGATGTTGCTTTGTCAACAGACTGGTTCCAAATTGGGAAAGGAGTACGTCAAGGCTGTATATTGTCACCCTGCTTATTTAACTTATATGCAGAATACATCATGCAAAATCCCAGGTTGGATGAAGCACAAGCTGGAATCAAGATTGATGGGAGAAATATCAATAACCTCAGATGATGCCACACTTATGGCAGAAAGCAAAGAAGAACTAAAGAGCTTCTTGATGAAAGTGAAAGAGGAGAGTGAAAAAGTTGGCTTAAAACTCAACATTCAAAAAACTAAGATCATAGCGTCCAGTCCCATCACTTCATGGCAAACAGATGCGGAAACAATGGAAACAGTAAGAGACTGTTTTCTTGGGCTCCAAAATCACTGCAAATGGTGACTGCAGCCATGAAATTAAAAGATGCTTGCTCCTTGGAAGAAAAGTTATGACCAACCTAGATAGCATATTAAAAAGCAGAGACATTACTTTGCCAGCAAAGATCCATCTAGTTAAAGCCATGGTTTTTCCAGTAGTCATGTATGGATGTGAGAGTTGACCTATAAAGAAAGCTGAGTGCCAAAGAATTGATACTTCTGAACTGTGGTGTTGGAGAAAACTCTTTTGAGAGTCCCTTGGACAGCAAAGAGATCCAACCAGTCCATCTTAAAGGAAATCAGTCCTGAATATTCATTGGAAGGACTGACGCTGAAGCTGAAGCTCCAATACTTTGGCCAACTGATGTGAAGAACTGACTCATTGGAAAAGACCCTGATCCTGTGAAAGACTGAAAGTGGGAGGAGAAGGGGGCAACAGAGTATGGGATGGTTGGATGGAATCACTGACTTGATGGACGTGAGTCTGAGCAAGCTCCGGGAGTTGGTGATGGACAGAGAGGCCTGGCATGCCACAGTCCATGGTGTCGCAGAGTCGGACATGACTGAGCTACTGAACTGACTGACTGATACCTTTAAAGCCTAAAATACTGCCAGGCATATAGTAAGTGCTCAATAAATATTTGGTGAAAGAATTAATAAATGATATTCCCAGTATCAAAACATAGTAATAAAATAGTTAATACTACCTGGTATTCACTTTACATCAAGTCAGTTTTGAGCACTTTACTTGATCTTGACTTTCTCATGAGATTGGTATTATCATAATGATCTCAGACCTGTAAAGTTAGGTAGTAGTAAGTTAGAAAATCTAATCTAGGCATTCTGAACCCATGGCCTGGGTTCAGTGTTACCTAGTGTCCTATAAATTATACTATGAAGGCTGTTGTATATGATTGTTTTTGTAGCAGAAAGACTTTGTGAGATTCTAGGCAATGAGACATGGAAGATACTTTAAGTTTGGATCTAAACTCTTTATACTTCATACTTTGTGTTCTTTAGAAAATTATTTAACTCAAGGCAAGTATCTAAATGCACTAGATTCTCAGTTTTGCCAATTTATACAACAGACTTAATACCTTTGGCAGATCCTATGAATAAAGCAGATAATTGTGTATAGTGTGCACCTTTATGCTCATAGGAATTCTCCCAGAAAAATGCTCAGGAAATGGTCATCTTTAAGAGGATATAATTGTGATAGTTTTATGGTACTATAACTGTTGATGCTGTGAGTTGCCTAACACACAGTTTGCCTTCTTTGCCAACATGAATTCAGACATGATTCAGAAAGAAAAAGCTGCTACATTCGTCTCATATATATCTTCATTCAAGATTTTTAGTGATTTTTATGTTTAGTGATTTTCAAAATTTGGAGTAGGTTTATGTTCTTTGATCAAATTGACAGTTTATAATTTTAACTTAATCTAAAAGAAAAATATTACTGAGAGTCATAGGATCATATGATACTTTAAATAAGATTTAGATAACAGTAATTAATAGTTTTGAAAATTTAAACCTTGTTATAGAAGCAAAAAATTGGGTGAAGCAAATAGAATAGAAATATGAATATGGAGAAATAGGAATCATTTAAAATTTCTGACTGTTAAAAAAGAGCTTGTTCTTTATGATTTAAGAATAAAATGGGTACCAAATTTGTTTTGATTTTATTTTTGTCATTTTAGACAATAATAAAAGTAATATAACTTTCATTTAAAAATGTCAAAATTCATATCTTACTGGAAATCATATCCTTTCAGCTACTTAAAATAACAATTGAGATGTTAATATAGAAATATGCTCTGGGCTACATAGCTTTTCAAATTTCTATTAGAGGGTACTTGGGTGTCAAGGGTGAAATCTCCTCGTCAAGCTCATGGGAGATATTTAATGACTCATCTTTGTTGTCAATGGCCACAGCAATGAAAAGTGAGCTGAGGGGAAGAGATGGTGAGCAAACAGAGCTATGAGTTCTGTATTTCTACCTCACATCTAGGTTTGTGTCCTGAGAAGGAACAATACCCTGTAAGGGAAAGTAACACACATACATACACAGTTCCTAGTGGTTTTAGTGTGAGTGGACTTTGGCTCATCTCCCAGAATAGTGCAAGAAGAGCAGAAAAATTCCTATTTCTCTGTGTGTTTGGATGTAATGGAAAGCTCACTTGCTCTGAAAGGACTGTCTCAGCAGCAAGAGACAAAGCAGAGGACACCTAAGAACTGTTGGCAAAAGTTAAATAGAAAAATGACACGCAAATTCATGAAGTGTTCCACATTTTTAAAAGGAATGAAACAGTACCATTTGGAGAGATGTGAATAGACTAAGAAAGTGAAAGTTGCTCAGTCATCTCCGACTCTTTGCAACCACATGGACTATACAGTCCATGGAATTCTCCAGGCCAGAATACTGGAGTGGGTAGCCTTTCCCTTTTCCAGGGGGATCTTCTCAACCCAGGGATTGAACCCAGGTCTCCCACATTGCAGGTGGATTCTTTGCCAGCTGAGCCACCAGGGAAGCCCAGATAGACCTAGAGGCTTTCATAAAGAGTTAAGTAAGTCAGAAAGAGAAACACAAATCTATAGTATTATTTATATTACTATATTATATTCAACATATTGCTTAAATGTATAATATTGAAATCTACAAAAATGTTGCATATCAACTTATTTTTAAAGCAGAAGTAGAGACAGATGTAGAGAACAACTTTATGGATACTTATGAATACACACTTAAGGTGGGAAGAAGAGGATGGGATGAATTGGGAGACTGCAGTTGACATATATACACTACTATGTGTGAAATAGGTAACTTATGAGAACCTACTGTATAGCACAGGGAACTCTACTCAGTGCTCCATGATGACCTAAAGGGGAAGGATATCTAAAAAAGAGGGGATATGTGTATACATAGAGCTGATACACCTTGCTGTACAGCAGGAACTAACACAACATTGTAAAAAGAAAACAGCTATACTCCCACAAAAATTTAAAAAAAGAAAAGAAAAACGCTGCCACCACAGATGCTAATATAGATAAATGACATCAAATATCAGTGGAACCATTTAGATATAATCTGAGGTAAAAGAGGGACAAAAGTTCAAATACTTAAACTAGTTTTGCTCTCCTGATGGAAAAAATAATAGCATATACTTCTTGAGCTTTTACTATGTGTCAGACCATACGAATTCCTCATGTATTAACTCATTTAATTCTCACAACTACAGGATGTGAAAGGTAATTACTATAATTCCAGTTTTAGAGAAAGCAGCAATTCATCAAGAAAGACATAATATTCCCAGGCTATATCATTTTTAGTGGAGGAGTTGGAATGATAACTTGAAATTTATTTTGAAATAATAAAAAACTGAATATAGCTGGTTCGTGGATCTCGATGTGCATAATCTGTGGATACAACACACATACATCTGCATCTGTAAAAATATCACTGGGAATTCAGTGAGTGTCTCAGGCAGATGTGGCTTGGATAGTACCTCCTCAGTTATTTTGTTTCCAGTGGTTGCTTTTCCTATTCATGAGTCAAGCTGATTCTCAATGTCAAACCACAGCTTATAACTGTGAATTCTCAACTCAAAGGTACTATGAAGGTCCTAAGTTCTTTGTTTGATGAGCTACCGTACAGCAGAGATGGGAAATTGATTATAAATCATACCCTCTCCACCCCTCAACCCACATATATGAGTAAAGGGGGAAATAATAAAACAAGAAGTTATAATTTCTTTTCCTACATAGAATTGTAAAATGACATTTTGAAAAGCTCTAAGAAAGTAGGAAATTACTTTCATCTTATTGTACCCCCTTATGAGCCAAAGACTGTATGTATTTTGAAAAATATTCAGAGGAACAATAGGAATGGCTTTGATTTTTATACTTCCCTGGTGGCTCACACGGTAAAGCATCTGCCTACCATGTGGGAGGCCTGGGTTCGATCCCTGGGTTGGGAAGATCCCCTGGAGAAGGAAATGGCAACCCACTCCAGTACCCTTGCCTGGAAAATCTCATGGACAGAGGAGCCTGGCAGACTACAGTTCATGGGGTCACAAAGAGTCAGACATGACTGAGTGACTTCACTTCACTTTCACTTTTGATTTTTACAATATTTCCATCACATATCCATTTGGTCATGCAGAAGTCATTATGCTTTTGATTTCACAAAATGTTTGGATGACATTTTTACATAAATAATTCAGAAGAAAAAATCACTTAGGAAATATAATTCACCCCACTTTTGCACTTGAAGTTTGAGAGGTAACCTTTCATAGAATAAAGGGTTTTAATGTGTTTGTTATTATCTCATTCTTCAATAGCACTTTATCTAAGTAACAGTTAAGCATGACAACATAATAGCCCTAAGAAATACACAATTCAACCTGGGTGGAAAGTATTGTTTTATGAGGTAAATGGACAAATGCATTAGTCAGTAGAGTGAAGATGGCATTTTCTTATCTTGGAGCTAGTTCTTCCAATTCTCAGTATCTGTGCACCAGGAAAGTAAAGTTATGAAATTATAAAAATTGAAATATATACCTGAGGCCCACTAGAAAAAACAATTCATTGACAATGAAATTCACTGAATGGCACATAAACAAAATTTGTTGCAATTGGTTTCAATTTTGTAGAAGGGCTTGTATTCCTGTGCAAAAGGTGACTGGATAAAATGACGGGGGGATAAACACTTATAAGGAAGTTATTTTTCACAATAGTCTTCCAGAGTTTTGTTACCATGCATAAAATTCAAAGAAATTCTCAATTTCTGGTTAAGTAACCATTTTACTTAGTCTGTTTATTTACCTGCCTAGATTAAAGCTTTCAATGTACTTGACTGTGCTGCAAAACAAAGCTGTGACGTGTCTCTCTTTTTAGCCAGAAGAGTAAATACAGGAAATGTGATTCTCTTATTTTTCTTTTAAACTTTGGTATGAAATGTAAAGCATCAGAAAAATACTAAATTTATAAGAAATGCATTAATTTAAAAAAAAAGTTTAAATTCAAATATAAGCAAGATACTGAGAAATGAAGCAATTAGGGAGTAGTTCAAAATCATCAGGTTGAAAGATTTGTGATTACTTTTGTTTATGGTTGTTCTTTTCCCTGTGGCTTCCTTCCCCTCACTTTTATAAAGGCTCATATAAAGTCTTACCCTGGTAAGGTGTTATCTGATCTGCTGACTACATGCTCCCCAGCCTAGACCATTGGCATTTAACTTGTCAAAGGACACACTAAAATATTCCTTCCTGTTGCAGCAATAGGGTACTTTCAAAATAAATAAAATATTAAGATATTTATTGAACACTTATTATATAAGTTCTGCCCTAACACTTTACGGGTATTAATTGGGGCAGAGGACAAAAGAGATTTGGCAATTTCCCCATGATAAGACTTCAAATTCTAGCAGTCTGGCTCCAAACCCAAGCATTTATAAACTACACTTTTTTTTTCTCCCCAACTGTAGACACAAGTCTGAATAACTGTCCACAGACATGAGTGGATATAAAACGTCTCTTAATGAGAAAACAAAGATGAATTTGCTTGCTGTGTATAATGTATCACGGAAATATACACAAAAACTGACAATACTGGGTGCTTCTGGAGCAGGACTTACATAAACGAGAGAGAGCGGTACAAGGAAAGTTTTCAAGTATATCCTACTGGAAATTTTGAATTTGGAAATATCCAGATGCATTACTTTCACACACACACAAATAAACAAATAAATGGGGGAAAATAAGAACAATTGTAAGAGTCAGCAGATTCTATCATATCAACAAGATATATAAACTCAACATTAAAAAGGAAAATTAAAGACATCTTTGGGGAATTCAATATGTTTTATTTTGCCAGGCACATGATTTCTTCAATATCCAATTAAATATTACTGTGCTAATTACATTTCCTTACACAGAGTGAACATTCACTGTAATGACAGTTTCATCATGCTAAAATCTATTCACAAGCCTACACTTTGAAAAAAAGTGCATTTCTAGGAAATTTTATGTACAATACAAATGAAAAACGTATCAAGTCATTGAATTGTCAAACTACACAAAGTAAAATCAACCAATCAACCACCAACATTTAGTATGTTTTAACAATATTTTTGAGAAAGAAAATTTTCTTTACATTTGGCAGTCTTTTTCAAGAAGGGTCTCTATAATTTTAAAAGTAAAGTGATAAAAGTATATACAATGTAATAATGTTTAAAGCAGAAGGCATTAAATAGCACAAATAATGTTATAAAACTAAACACCCTTATTGTCTATCAGTTTGCGTTTACATGAAGCAAGGGGACCTGTATAATTTACTTTATCCTCTGAGTCTAACACAATTTTACTTTTAACTCTGTACATACAATAGATTGACCATGAACACAGAAGATGGTTTCCGCTTTATACACATTTCTCTTTGTGCGTGTAGAGTGGAAATAAAGAACTATTTGTATAACAAACTTCTTTAGAGGCTACTTTAGAATCATATACACATTTGGAACAATAGCTTTTATTAACACCTTTATTTTTGAAGAAACATTATTTATGCTGTGTTTGTTACTGCTACTTTTGCTCCATTGAGGCCTCCCCTTGTAATATCATAATTTACCATTTAAATAATAACTCATATTCTTAGATTCTGATAAGTGATTAGATTCATTTTGACAATGATTTTAGTTCTTGACACTTTATACTGTAGTGCTTAGAAAAGTAATATATTTATCTTGATTACTTTCTTTATGGATTGTTAACTACAAATAAAACTTTTGTATTAGATTTTGATTAGGTATATTATATAATTTCTCTTTGCACCTGGAGACATGGAAATTGTTAAATGCAAAACGAAACAGCAAAAGTTGTATTTTTAAAAGAAATATGAGGATATGAAGAAAACTTTATACTTCTCCCATCTAATTGGTATTTGGAATAAAAAAATGAATATTAAATTACTTTAAACACAGGATCCAAGTATATAATAAGAAGATAGTTATTTTATTCATCACAGACATACCAACATTTGTATTTATATACCTGTGAATATAATGTACCAACATTCTTTTAAAATAAAGTATGTCTACCTTTGTTCAAATTAGAAATTTTTTCACTCCTCCATAAAATGAGTGTCTCTCCAGCATATACAAAAGAGCATTAAAAAAAAAGAATTGGTGACTTAAAATCCAATATGGTATCTGAAGTTGCTAAACAAAAGTAAGTTAATCAATGAAATTAATTAGTGAAGTTAAAAATTAGTAATATTTTTAATAAACTTCTGTCAATAAAATTGCTTTTTTTACCTTGTTTTTCTTTTTTCTCCCATTTTGATGGTTTTAGACCTCATATACAAGTTTGGTATTTCAAAAATTTTTTCTTCTTATATTTTTAACTTGCCATGCAAACTAGAAAATTAGAATAAACATATTAATCGATTAAACTGTGTAAGATTATATTCTCTGAGTCTAAAATAACTTAAATATCTTCCAAAAAGGAAAGTGCTTTTGTTTGGAAGATGATTATATAACAATATAAACTTAAAAGCTTCATTGACATAACTCTAGTCAGATATTAATGGTGAGAGTTCTTTTTATCTTCCTGAAACAAAGGAACCGAATTTTTGCAATCATAAAAATAACTAATACTATATTTCACTGGAAGCATACAAACTCCATATTATCTTTTAATGAATTGCTAGTGTTTTATGCAACTTTTAGATTCCCTCTTCCTTGTCTTTATTTTTTATTCTACATTTCTTTTGACTGTGTTACATGCATTTATTTCACTTTTACTATGTAAAAATTGTGAACTTGGCATTTGTTTTTGTATACAGATGACTGTCAATTAGAAATCTAAATCCTTAAAGCGAGGATGGAAGATCACAGGTTATAGCCCTCATTCAATTAAGGGATGTAAAAATTCTAGTTTCATAGCCACCATATTGATTTTGAAGAAAAGGTACTTAAAGATATAAATAAAATCTAGGTTAAGTTAAATCTTTCTATGCACCATGAGGACCATGACATGTCTAGGGTTGTCAATATCATACAAGAAAATGCATACTCATTTCAGTTCATGTAACATTCAGCTTTCTCAGTGAGTAACCACCTTCTTCAGGAATTTCCCAAGTGTAAAGCAGAAGATTCTTTGCTAAAAATTTGATCACTGAAGACAGACCTTTATTAATGGAAGCATAAGCCCCATTTAAGACAACATTATGACTCTGGCAGCTGATTCCTCCTATTTCTACTTTTCCGGCTATTGATGAGAGCCTTTAACTTGCCATAGTCCCCTCTCATCTTCTGAGATTCTTCTCCCTGTTGATGCTGCTGCCGAGTGTCTTTGCAGTACTGATTAATCATCTGCATTTCTGAGTGGCTGAAAGCCCCCATGATGTCCTTCGGATGGAAGGGTAAAGCCCTTACAGAGCTGGCCCAGGTCCATGGAGACCATTTGTCTGTAACAACTGCCACCATTTCAGAATCTAAAACTTTAAAGTTGATTTTGGCTATGGTCTGCTTGAAGCTGTTTTCTGTTGCAATGCAGTGATACAGTCCTTGGTCAGAATCCTGAACAGAGCGGATAAGGAGTCCTTGTGAAGTGGCTATGATTCGTTCATTCAGTTTGACCTAAAACAGAGGTATAAAAGTTCTGAAATCCAACTCTATATATGCTAAAACGATATGACTTGTAAAAAGAATTTCATAAGTTTTACAAAAGTATTGAGTACTAATTAACTTCCATCTTAGTGGACACACATTTTTGGCAAATTCCATTGCCTCTTTATTTTTTATTTATTTATTTATCTTTGCACAGGAGATCTGGTTTCAGGAGTACTGAATGTATTAAAGAGAAGGTAAGGTATCACCCATATTGCCCCAAATAGCTTAAAGTGTGTTCCCTTTGGGTAGAAGTAGTTTATTCACATCTAAGTGAGCGTTTTAAATGTTTCTAGAATGTAAATTACAGACAACATATACATATGAAATTCAGTTTAAACTATCTATTTTACCCTGTAGTTGTCGCCTTTTATTGCAACAAAAATACTCACTTACTGAGTAAGAACATGAAGCCATAATTAAATCACTGAATTTTACCTTTTTTTCAATGAATGAATAAATATTCCCCTAACTAATAACTGTATAAGCTGAGGCAGAGTTCTGAACATTATGAAGGGGTTTTCCCAACTATGTAACACAAAAAATGACTAAAAATAAGCTGGAATGTATTATATTATAAGTACTCCAAGTGATGTTACTTTCCAAGGAAAAGTAATAAGAAGCTATGAGGTGAATATTTAATTATTTTACAGGCTTATGCTGGAAAAAATATCATTTTCTGGATGTAAGCTAAATTCTGAAATCCATTTCCTTACAGGGCCAGCTATAGTATTATCAGTGAACACACAAAAACCTATGTGGTAAGTAGTTTCTTCATACATACTCAGGAATGCTCTTTCATTGAGGGAAAGAAATTTGACCCAAAGAAAAATAAGAGAATGAATGTGAAATGTTTTTCTAAATGATAAATTTCTATATAAATACATATTTTATTATTAATTAAATACAAACCAAAGATAGGTTGCTTTAGATAAAAAGTAACTCACATACAAAAGCACAAAAAGGAAAAATATAGTGCTGAAATATGAATAGAACAGAACTAGAAAAGAGAGATTAAGAAAAAGGACTGAAACATATAAAGCAGAACTTTTATGTTCATTTAATTTTTAAAGCTTTAATATGCCTTAGAAATAGTTTAAATAATGTATAAATGCATTCAGAATATAAATGAGTCTTTTCTATTTGCATGAAATTCAGAAAAATTTTGGAGGCTAATTTGATAATATTCATTAATATTTATATACAATATTCAGTGCAGACATTTTATTTATAGGAATGTATATAAAATACACAGTCTAACTAATATGAAGATATTCACTCACATGAATTTTAAAAAATTTTAAATTATTTTTTGGCCACACCATACAGCATGCAGGATCCTTGTTCCCCAATTGGATCCATGCCCCCTACAGTGGAAGCATGGAGTCTTAACCACAGGATTGCCAGGGAAGTCCCTACCTGATGCTTTTGATAAGAGGAAAAACAAGCAATAATGTAATCAGTAGATAGCTTTAGTAAAGGCAAAGTATGGTCATATAGTAGAATGCTATGCAGCCAAGAAAAAGAAGGTAGCTCCATATGTACTAATACTGAAATCTGTGTGTGTGTGTGTGTAACACAGAAAGAGACACAAAGAAGGAGAGAGAGGAAAATTCTGGAGACTAGTTGGAGGACTATATGGTTCTTAGCAGCCTATACTCTGAGAAGTGGGAATGAGTACTGAAGTGGAGGAGAGGAGGGCTTTTAGTTTTCACTTTACGCTATTCAATATGAACTATGTGCATTTTTCTCTGAAATTTTTTACCACTTGTCTTACTAAAAAAAAGTTCAGTTTTTATACATCATCAATGTGAGAAATATGTGTATGTTTGCCTAAACTACTGAGGAAGAATTAAGGTAAATTTAATTAAATATTAATAGCTTATTCAACTAAAGTGATAGTGAGTGGAACTGTGCTCTGCTTAAATTCTGGACAGAATATATTTTCATAGAGTTAAGGTTTTACATTATCTTAAATTATAGTATTCTTCTGTTTTTGAGATTGGGAGAAAAATCAAGATAGCCATATGTGTCTCCACATTTTTTGACACTTCTGAAATAAAACATTTTAAATATCATGAAAGAGATAAAACACATGATACATTCCTTTTTAAATTTCATTTGTTAATTTCTGTGACATGTATTCAAGCCTGTATATATTCATGTATTTTAATTTTACACAATAGAAATTACATTCATCCATTATATATTTTTCCACTGAAGTTTCTACTGAATAAAAGAACAGCATTTTATCTATGTTAGGTAAGCTCCTGTTTGAGTGTTGGCTTTCCAACTCACATACACATATACAGACTTTCTTTGGAAGGATGGTTCACGTCCACATGACATGTTCAAGCCTAAGAATTCCATTTCTGTATGACAATCATCATCATCATACATTATGACTTCTACCCCAGAGTAGTTTGTAAGGCAATCATTCTTATGCTCCACATCCATTCAAAATAATTTAAAATTAATTAGACTGTAGATATTTCAAGACTGATTTGATTATAGATTTGATAGCAACAAAACAAACCTCAATATTTTTTATTAATGAACAAATGTAAAAATTTTTATGAAATTCTGTGGCAAGAAGGGGCCCTGAAGTCCACTGAGTCCATCTTTTTCCCAGATATTTAAGTCTCATCTTATGCAAGTGGTCATCAGCTTATGGTTTAATATTCCTGTGACAGGGAACACAAAATTTCCTAAACAGCTCATAACATCTTTGGGTAGGCAGGTCTGAGAGTTGGAAAGCATTTCCTCAAAGAGAGCCAACATCTACTTTAGTAATTCTGATGCAATGCTTAGCTTAGGACTGTATCCATTCTACACAGCTCTCATTAACCTAATATGTAGTATGGAAACTGTGCACAACAGAAAACACACAAGTGCCAAAGGCTCTATTTTTCCCTTCACTCCATCATACTTTGTGATGTACTGTTAATACCATTGCAGTTTAGGCTACTTTAAGGCTTTATATATACATATGTATTTTTCTTCTTATCCTCTCATTAGTTAGGACAATGTGACATCAATATTATGGAATTCATTATTTATAACATTTCACTCATGCTGTTTTACAATGTTTTCCTTTTAAAACATTTCTTTATAATCAGTGAAAGGTTGATACAAGTATCCTTTCATTTGAAAGTCAAGTTTGTTTTTTTTTTTACCTATCACTTAATAAAGGCAATGGTCCCATAAATAATGATTCCACACATTACCTACAACAAAACCCCAAGAGTTATGAATAATAAAGCAATGGAAACAGATTACCACACAGCGGAAAAATGCTCTTTACCATAAAGGTTATAGTTAAGTGGAATTTCTTGCTGAGGAAAATTGAACTTTTTCAAAAGCCCCTTTTATCTTGTGAATCACACAAAGGTGCTGTTGTGTGAGAACTTGGCTTCTGGATTTGCGCACATCTTGTTTCTTTTACAAATGCTTCCTCACATCAGTACCCCCATCTGAGTGTGCAAGCTCTTGCTTTTTTCACTGTGTTACAGAGGTGAGCAGGCAGATAGGATTTCTAATTAATCCATCAACTCCATGGACAAAGGATTTTAAAGAAGGTGGCACTTGTCATCCCAAAGACATTAAAGGATGTTCATATGTCCTTCCTTTTTTGTTTGATCTGTGCCTCACTGAGGGATGGTGATTTAATGCACTTTCCAAAGCTCTGATTGATTGCTGCTCTCCTGCGTTACTCACCTCTTTCCTCCTGTCTTTGTCTTTCTGTAACAACCACTTGACAGATGCCTGTGGAGACTTGGGGGCACACTCAAGAAAAGTGGTGTTATTTTTTACTCCATATTGAACAATTTCAGCTGCATTTCTGTATGCTGAAGAGCAAAAATAAAATGAGAGAGAATGAGAGAGAAGCATTGGAATTTAGATCATATTCCCTTATATGAATGTTTATTTCTCTATAAAATTGTGAGCAACTAAAGCAAAGCCCAAAGGCAGTCTTAATTACTTAACAAGTTTATACATTGTTTGGTGTGTTTAACCTAAAATGAAGTAGAGAAAGATACAAGGGCATCAATGTTTATTCAAGAATTACTTTACACCAAGGAATGCACTTAACATCACCTTGAACATTTAATTATTACAACATCTTTGTGAATTAAATTTTCTCAGCCTGTCATAGGCTGTGCTGCTGCTGCTGCTAAGTCGCTTCAGTCGTGTCCGACTCTGGATCCCATAGACGGCAGCCCACCAGGCTCCCCCATCCCTGGGATTCTCCAGGCAAGAACACTGGAGTGGGTTGCCATTTCTTTCTCCAATGCATGAAAGTGAAAAGTGAAAGTGAAGTCCCTCAGTCGTGTCCGACTCTTAGCGACCCCATGGACTGCAGCCTACCAGGCTCCTCCGTCCATGGGATTTTCCAGGCAAGAGTACTGGAGTGGGGTGCCATTGGCTTCTCCACATAGCTGTGAGTTATGAAAAAACATATCCTAGGCAAAGAGTTAGTAAGTGCCAGGCAATACCAAGGCCAGGTTCATTCCACCCCTAAACTCCACACTCAGTGTGGTATAGATGAAATTCAGAAACACTGGGAAAAAGGCAGAAAGCAGGGTGTGGCTACAGTGGGATGTAATGGTTGAGAAAATAATCTTTGACCTCAGAGATACCTGAGGTAAAATCTTGACTTCATCACTACCAGCTGTATAGCCTTAGAGAAGTTATTTAACATCTCCGTGCTTCAGTTTTACTTGGTTCTAAAACAGATATTTTCAGACATTATATGAAATTCTTAAATTAGGAAGAGTATTCAGTATAGTTATGTGGTAGCTTAGACATGGGCAGAAACCTCATTCATAAAGTGTAAATAGGAATAGATCCTACTTTAGAATAATTTCTTGAGTAGTAAGTGACATAATCTATTTAGAAAAGCACTTAGCTCAGGTTTTGATACAAAAATCAACACTGATTTTTGTTCATCATTACCTCTGCTGCCAATATTCTTACCACTATGACTACTGCTACTGTAAGTGGGAACTGACACACAGATTTATAAAATACTCAGCAAACAGAGAAACAGTAATCCGGATTTATTCCCTCAGTTAGATGTGTGAAACAATTAGGCAAAATATGTCTTAATTTTCTTCTTGTGGTTTGTGTAGTTAGTGACAAGAATGTCATTATTTAAATAAAAACAAAAAGGCCCATGCTCACAGAGGTTAGCAACAGGAGTCTGTGTTAACAGTTAACTACAGAACCTCTATAGCACCTTGGTAAGCCTTGAAGAAGGTCTCTGCTGGTGGGGTGGAGGTGGAGGGAGGGATTCAGGGGGGAAATTATAACATAATGTCTTCATGTCAGGATGGGAAGAAAGGAATTAGATTAATCATAAGACACATGGCTGGACTGCCGAAAGTATGTGGTATGGTTGTAAACTGTAAAATTCAGAGCAGGATAATTCATAATAGCCAAAAATTGGAAGCAGTACAAGTGTTCCTTGATGGATACACACACACACACACACACACACACACACACACGCACAACGGGTTACATTTTTGCCTTAAACAGGAAAAATATTCTGACCCATGTTACAACATGAATGAACCCTAAATAAGACATTGTTGTTGTCTAGTCCACTAAGTTGTGTCCGACTCTTTTGGGAACCCATGCACTGTAGCCTGCTGGGCTCCTTCTGTCCATGGCATTTCCCACAGAAGAATTCTAGGGTGGGTTGCCATCTCCTTCTCCTAGGGATCTTCCCAATCCAGGGACTGAACCTGCGTCTCCTACATTTCAGGCATATTCTTTACTACTGAACCACCCAGGAAGTCTCGAAGAAGACATTAGGCTAATAAGCCGGTTACAAAAGGACAAATATTGTATGGTTCCACTTATATGAGATATTTAGAATATTTAGATTCATAAAGACAGAAATTAGAACAGTGGTTGCCACAAGTTGGGGACGGGAGAATAGAGAGTTAGTGTTTAATGGGTATGGAGTTTAACTTCGGGATGATGAAAAAATTTCAGTGATGGATGGTGCTGCTTGTTGTACAACATCGTCAGTATACTTTATGCCACAGAACTGTACAGTTTAAAATGGTTAAAATAGTAAATTCTGTTATGCCATTTATCACAGGAAAAACAAACAAACAAGATGTTGTTTTTTCTTCAGTGGTAAACAAAAGTAAAGTACATTTTTTTTCTTCAAAAATAAAATAATGGCTAGAAATATCTATAATAACTATCTTTGTGAAAGACTTACCAAATGACATATCCAAGGATATTGGTGTTCCTGGACTTTTTTCTTTTACATAAATCTTACTATATGTACAAATAATATTTAATTTTTAATGACTATACATGAATGCCTCTAGTTTGTATAGTGAATCTTTCTTTAAAATGACACATTTTGATTTACCACAGATTTCCCTTACTGAAATATGATATGGAGCACTGCTACTCTTTACCAAGTTTGACCACTTTTAATTACCTTTTAGGTTAAATCCTCTGCATTGAGTCAGTGGATTTCCATGTCTCACATCTTGTCTTCGGCTCCTCCTGTGAAGTGCAGAAATATATACAAGTGACTTAGAATTAATATTGTTAATTATGATGTATTTAAAAGACTTCATTTTAAATTATGCAATCTTATGATTGCCTAAGGTTTCATAAAGAAAAAGGATCTGATTATCTGTATTTTTTGTTCTGTGCCCCAAGTATCATGTGGGCTCTTTGTTTTCAATTTGAATTAATTCAGAGTCTCCCCATCTACCACTCACAATAGATGAACCTCCTATTATATGTACTTCCTGCATAGATGCTAGATTGCAAATTAACAGGGTAAATTTTTATTTTAGAAACAGTCTTAGAAAATTTTCTAATACAATAACCTCCAAAGTATAAACTTATTAGCATCTTCCACTTTATAATTTTTTCTTAAATAAATATACTTTTCTTATAAAAGTTAATACTTTCAAACCATTTCCAGATACACTAAAAAGTATCCAGAACCAGAGAGACAAAGAAAATGGATATTTATATAAAGTTAAGCAAAACGTTTCATTTACTAGACTAAGCATTTTCCTTCATGTTTTTATTTTGAAAATTTTCAAAACTATAGAAAAGTGGATATACAAATATAATGAATGATGGTAACCTACACTCATAAATTGTTGTGTTGTGCCATAATTATGTGTTCTCTCACATCCAAGTATATGTTATATACATACTATATATGCACATATATGAAAATATTTAGAAAATAAGTTGCAGACATGATAATTTTATACCCGTAAATGTATGTACCTTCTAAGAATGAGTAATTTCTCTACATAACATCATTATTATACTAACTGTATTAATATTTATTTAATGATATTATATAAAGTACATTCTATATTGAAATTTCACTACTTGTGATATTCAAAATATCCTTTATGCATTTTTAAAAGTTTATTCAGGATCCAAACAAGGTTCACTCATTGCCTTTAGTTGTTACATATCATCGACTTAAGCATTTCAAAATCTTAGTTCATCCTTTTAAAATTGTCCACTATTTAAATAAAAGTTTAAAATTATTTGCCAACTATTTAATTTCTTGTCTTAGATTCACTTATATATTAGTGTTAATTGTATTACATAGTACAACAAATCAAAACAGAGTGATTGAAATGACCTTAGCAATGAATTATGGACACAAACCTTGTTATAAAGGAGAAGGAACAGAATGTTCTTTATTGTGATTAATAGGGGTAAACTGATTGTCTATTATCAATTCTGAAAAGTATATATGGATGAGCATATCATTTAACTGGGCTAGTTAAGTTTCTCTTAATATTTTTATCCTTAATGATCAATTAAAATATTCAGTAAGAGAAGGAAAATATTAACACTGGGCTTATAAAATTTGCAAACCATAATTAACCTCAAGGTCAATAATAATGAAAAAAAAAGTTATGGCAAACAGATAATAGTTCATATAATCAAAGGATTATATAAATCTATTTATGAAATACAGGTATAAACTTTGTGTCATTTAAGGATTCTTTTCCCCCGAAAGCCACATGATCCTTATTCAGTTGTATATTTCTCTACAATTACAAACACACACTAGTGGAAGTCACTCTTGTCTCAGGAATTATGATGAATACTGTTCTTTAGAATAGATCTTAAGTCAGGTTTTTATTGCATTGTGTTTGGTATATTATGAAGTCACACAATTATTTACTACCAGCCAACTTGTGAGTATATATTATATGAGAACCAAGTGATAGTTCTTATAGTTGAACTGGTCATTTTCAGCCACATAAGTAAGCAATATTGCTCACAATGATTTAATTTATTGTCACATGATCAGCACTATGTTATGGTTTACTCAAGTACATGGGCCTTCATGCTTAGCAATCTGAATTTGCAGTATCACATACCTTCCAGACTTTCAAATATAGAAAAGATTGTTATGGATTTGCTTTAATGAAGGGAACAATAAGGCAGCCATCTGAGTTCTCTGTATCTGTCACCCAGGGATCAAACCTGGGTCTCCTGTACTGCAGGCAGATTCTTTAATGTCTGAGCCACAAGGGAAGCCCCTTCTATATGTGTAGATTCCCTTTAAGGTATTTGTAGAACATTGTGAAAGCACGATGGTAGACAGTCATATTACATTGCATGCGGGACTGGGGATTTGGCTCAAGATATCAGTTTCCTCCATTATAGTCTATTCTTTTAGATAAACAATGAAATTATTTCTTACTGTGTAAAAAGCAGATATTTACTTGAAGGGTAAACTGATTCACTTGTTTAAACATTTCCAACTACATGTCTATATCCAGAATAAATAACATTTGAGATTAAATTGTATGTAGTCATGTATGGCGGAGAAGGCAATGGCAACCCACTCCGGTACTCTTGCCTGGAAAATTGCATGGATGGAGGAGCCTGGTAGGCTGCAGTCCACGGGGTCGCTAAGAGTCGGACACAACTGAGTGACTTCACTTTCACTTTTCACTTTCAAGCATTGGAGAAGGAAATGGCAACCCACTCCAGTATTCTTGCCTGGAGAATCCCAGGGATGGCGGAGCCTGGTGGGCTGCTGTCTATGGGGTCGCACAGAGTCGGACACGACTGAAACGACTTAGCAGCAGCAGCAGCAGCAGCAGCAGTCATGTATGGATGTGAGAGTTGGACTATAAAGAAAGCTGAGCACTGAAGAATTGATGCTTTTGAACTGGGGTGTTGGAGAAGACTCTTGAGAGTCCCTTGGACTGCAAGGAGATCCAACCAGTCCATCCTAAAGGAAATCAGTCCTGAATATTCATTGGAAGGACTGATGCTGAAGCTGAAACTCCAATACTTTGGCCACCTCATGCAAAGAGCCGACTTATTGGAAAAGACCCTGATGCTGGGAAAGATTGAATGTGGGAGGATAAGGGGACAATGGAGGATAACATGGTCGGATGGCATCACTGATGCGATGGACATAAGTTAAGTAGGCTCTGGGAATTGGTGATAGACAGGGAAGCCTGGCGTGCTGCAGTCCATGGGTTCGCAAAGAGTCAGACACAACTGAGCGACTAAACTGAACTGATACAAATGCACAAATATTTAATGTGCTTGAGGATAAACAGGAAAATGCTTAATGTTGTTTACTATGAAAAACAGTAAAATGTTACTGTGAAAAACATGACTTTTTAAAAAAGAGAAACTACTGAGCCAATGACGTTAACAATCTTATTATGTCAAAGTACACCCTCCATTGATTTCCAAATATAGCTGTACTTTTTGTTTCCATACAAAGGGACATGCTTTTGATTTTTATGCCTATGAATTTCTCTACATGATCTTTCTGTTCCAGTTAGACAGTGTAATCAAAAATAAAACTAAAGTTAGTTAACACTATTAAATAAGATAAAAATGCTCCAAATGATCATTTTCATTATTACTATTTAATCTCCAAAGAAAATCACTACTACATATGGGAATTTAGGAAATAATTCATACAGCAAACATGTTTTGCATTCATTATAACTGTATGCTTTAAAATGTTTGGGAATAATGTGGAGAATTTAAATAGTATAGATAGTTTTAATGAAACTCCCAGTATGATAGCCAAAGACAGGTAAGGGTAGACCAAGGAATATCTTATATAGGTGTGTACACACACATACACACACACACACACACACACACATGTCAAAACCATAATGAGATATCACTTCATACCTATTAGAATGGTTTAAAGAGTGGGAGTTCTCTTACTGTCTACATTTTCTTTCAGGAGTTTTGTGGTTTCATGTTTTATGTTCAAGTCTTCAATTCATTTTGAGTAAATATTTGCATGTGGTGTATGGCAGTAGTCTAGTTTCATTCTTTTTTGCATGTGAAAGTCAAGTTTTCTCAATACTATCTACTGAAGAGACTGTCCTTTCTACTGTGTATTTTTTGGCTCCTTTGTTGTAAATTAATTGACCATAAATAGGTTTATTTCTGGCTCTCTAGTTTCTTCTATTGATCTATGTACCTGTTTTTATGCCAATACCATACTCTTCTGATTACTATAGCTTTGTAGTACAGTCTGAAGTCAGGTAGCATGATTCAACCAGCATATTTCTTCTTTCTCAAGATTGCTTTGGATAGCCAGGGTCTTTTGTGGTTCCATACAAATTTTAGGATTCTTTTTTCTATTTCTGTGAAAAATGTCATTGGAATTTTGATAGGGATCATCTTTAATCTGTATATTGCTTTGGGTAGTATAAACACTTTAGCAATGTTAAATATTCTAACCCAAGAGTATAGAAAAACTTTCAATTTATTTGTGTCTTCTTCAATTTTTTTTCCATCAATGACTTACATTTTTAAATCTTTTATCTCCTTCATTAAATTTATTCCTAAATATTTAATTCTTTTTGATGCAGCGATAAATGGGATTATTTTCCCTTAATTTTTCTTTCTGCTGGTTTGTTATTAGTGTATAGAAACACCATAGATTTTTGTATCCTGCAACTTTACTAAATTATATGGTTAGTTCTAGCAGAAAACCCATGATACAAGGTTTAATAATGCACATTATATTGCAAAATTAATAATTTTAAGAATGTTTCAGTTCCTTGTTTATTACAAGCATATGATTAAAAGAACAATTTGTTGCAGTAGGATGACAATGTGGAATCTATGCTTAAGTACACATTTTAGAAAAGATTAGTGGCAGAATATTAGAACAAATGAGCTAACTCATATTTCAGCAGAAACTTCTATAATGTAAAAAATATCTCAAATATGCAATGATAGTTTTTAAATATAGTATGGAATTTTAATTGTGAAATAGTTCTTGTTTGTTAAATAAAAATGCTTGGTGGCTAAACCCAATGTCTGAAATTTTGCAGGGAAGGAGTACTCATTTTCAATTTCTTCACATCATAGAGAAGGTTGATATGTGTATAGGACTATGGTAAGATTCACTGTGTGGTCCCTATATCTCTTTCTTAGAGAGTGTAGTACTTCAGTTCCCTTGAGCACTAAATTTGTTTAATAATAGATTGAATATTGTTTTTCAAGTGTTTTGTTGTTCTTTGGTCCCTAAGTTGTATCTGATTCTTTTATGACCCCAAAGACTGTAGCCTGCCAGGCTCCTCTTTCCATGGAATTTCCTAAACAAGAATCCTGGAATGAGTTGCCATTTCCTTCTCCAGGGGATCTTCCCAACCCAGGGATCAAATCCACGTTTCTTGCATTGGCAGGTGTATTCTTTACCACCTGAGAAGCCTTCTGGGTGTTAGATATGCCAATTTTTAGAATCACTTACCAAGAAAAATCAATTATTGCCTTAGCAATAGTTATGAAAATAGTTTAAAATATTGCTGCTATCATAATTGTGAGTGAATACAAATATAGTCAAAAATACCACAAGTGACCACAAAAATCATTTTTTATCTGAGATTATTTAGAATTTGCTTCCCTCATACTTTGTTTCCCAGTGCAGAACTTCAGCCCAGTATAGACATATCTCAGGATAATGAGATCCAGAAATTCTATGAGAAATGAAAAGAGGCCATAGACCTACTGATTAAATCTCAAAATAACATGGTGGAATATGGGTCTTTGAAAACAGATACTAAAATCTTCTGGGTAAAGAGTGGGACTTTTCATCATACCTTATGCCTTTAATACAGAAGACTTTGAAATTATCTGGGCCACTTTTCCCTACTCCAGATTCAGATGTCTAACTGCCTATATGACACCTCTACTTGAATACTTGATAGGCATCATTAACTTAACATTGTCGTTTTCCCCACAAACCTGTGCCTTTCACAATCTTCTCTTTCTCAGGAAATGACATGCACATATTTCCAATGCTCAGTTCTGAAAAACGGGCTTATTTTTGAGTCCTCTATTTCTATAACATCCCAACATGTAATATGTTAGCAGATTCTGTGAGTCCTATCCAGAATCTGAAGACTTTCGGCCACCTCCAGCTCTACCAAGCCACCATTTTATCTCACTTTGATCTGTCTTGCACCTTCTATTTCCTGTCCTCACATTTTCTTTCTATCCCAGGGCTTCGATCCCAGCCAAACCCACCAGATGAACTTTTTAAAACAAAATTCAAACAATACTACTCCTGTGCTCAAAGACCCTTCAGCAGTTTTCCACTTAACTCTAAATAAAAGTCTTTTGCTGATTTACTAAATACTATGCCATCTGGCATTCTGATCCCATTTCTTCCTATGTTTCCCCCTGCTCATTCCAGTATAGATAGCCTCATTAGTCTTGGTGTTGTTTCTTGGACAATCTTGGCATGCTCCAGCTCTAAGGATTCTTGTGCCTCTGTCTAAAATGCTATTCTCCCAAATAATGCCATAACACATTCATCCTCATCACACATCCTCACATTCAAGCTTTTGTTAAAATAAATATACCTCAAGTAAGCCTCCCTTGACCACCCATTTAATATTGTAGTCCCCCACTTCACAGACCCTGTCTCTCTTCCCTGCCCTTTAAAAAGTCATAGGCCTTACCATTATTTGATATACCTAGGGTTTCTTTGTTAATTGTTTGTATTCCCCCTCTAAAACTTATTCTCCCTCAAGGGAGGGATTTTTGTCTTTTTGTTGCTATTTTTTTTTAAAGGTTTTATGCCTAGCTCTAGAATACTGCCTGGCAAATAATTGCCCCATAATACAAATATTTTGAAGTAATGCATAAAAGGATCAGAATAATCTTAATATGCAGAAGTGCTGGGTTGTTTTAATCTGTCAAGTCCTTAAATACCTATATCTATAACAGAAGAAAAGGAGTTATAAAGCACCATCACTCCAGTGACTTTACTTGAAAGATCACTGGTGCTCAAGGCTAATCGCATTTGCTGTCTCCTGATGACCCTATGTTTTATAGGTTTTCCCCTTGTCACTTATCATGACCCATACTAAACTTTGAGTGAAAATATCTGTGACTTTGGCTGATCCTAAATTCCGCATATTCTTTGCTTCATAATTTCATTACTGGTGTTTCCTTCCAACTTGGTGCAAGTTGGTTCAGAGTTTCCTTCCTAAGTCTTCTCTTGGCTAAAAGGCACTGTGCCTCAGACTACCTGAACCTCTTAATCTAACCAATAATCATACACTCACCATTGTAGCGGGTAAAGCATGGTTATCAAGATTTTGGAAGTATTCAGGGTACCTATTCTGGAGCGATGCTCCTGTTACCTGAACTAGGACAAGCATTTGATTACAAAGGAATAAAATGGCATAAGGAAACCCTAGGAAAGTTAGATTTAAGGATATCTGAAGCATATAAAACAAAAAAGATAAACATTGGGTAAATGTGAAAGTTAAATGCTTCTTGAAATATTTTAGCGTTTGCAGGTGGGGGATTGTGTTGCAGAGGAACTTTAAAATGAAAAAGGAATTTTTCCAAACTACTGCACTCTAATATTTCTGTGAGAATCCCAAGTTAAAATCTATCCCCTCCCCCTAGCCCTCTGTATCCTTTGGTAACCATTAGTTTGTTTTTTACGAGTGGCCATTTTCTTTATTTGAAGACTACATATGGTACTGAACATAGCTACTACTTTTAGTGTCATTTTTACAGGATACTGCAAAAGAACTGACTCCAATAATGTGGAGCATTGCTTAACTGTCTGATGATACTGATTTTGATTTTCAGTTGAATATTCAGTACTCACCGCTTTCCGGTTGGATAGAACCTAGAGCAAGAATGGCCATCCCAGGCACAATAAGGATCCCTTGCCAGGCAGCAGTCAGCACAGGCTGACCCGTAGATGTGGCAGCGATGCAGAGACACTTGGGCAAGTCCTTCATTGGAGCTCACATACAGCTGTTGCTATCAGAAGAATGATGGTGATTTATTTCAGATGTGGAAATTGAAAGAGAACTTTCAGCAGGAACACATAATATATGCCCACAGACCCTTGGATGCATTTTGAAACGGACTATAAACAAGAAGCAAAGTACAGAAGGTTATAAAGCCAAAATAAATAGAATTTCCCTATGTTAATACACCTATAACATTACCACTTGCTTGTTTGAGCACCATGTACAATGGTAATGTGTTTTAGACGTTGAGATTCATTGTTCTCTCAGATTTGAGCTGATGTATTACAGATTTAAATTGTGATGTTTGTTTTTTTCTTTGAATGCTGTCTCTTGGCAAAGCACAAGGGAGTGTTCTTATTCTTCAAGTTTGGCAACTCATCACCTTGCAAATTTGAAAAAGTCAAGTCTAAAACGCAGGACATTCTTAAGTTGAGAAAAAATAGTATTAGATAAAATAAAAAAAAATTTTTCCACCTGCTTTTGAAAGTGAATTATTACTCATTAGAGCAATTTTAAAACTATTTAGAAGACTGTATTTATATTTAGACATGTTTTAAACGTTCTGTATGATCCACAGATCTTCAAGAGCCTAAGTTATAAATAAAGAGAGTCCATCTTCCTTCATTTGTATGGTGTCAAGAGCTTATTATGATACTGCCCCAGTTCTCTTGGCTATGCATAAATTGGTTCTCAGGAGTTGAAGGGATAAGTTTCTAACTCAGAGTCCTTATTTTACAAAGGACTAATGATGTGTAACTCAAGTTAAAATAGAATTTCTAGGTCGGAACTTGAATAGATGCACATGTGCACAAACATGTGTGTGTGTATGAGTGTGTGTGTGTGTGTGTGTGTGTGTGTGTGTGTGTGTGTGTGTGTGTGTGTGTGTGTGTGTGTATATACATACATTTGCAAATTACATATAGATTCAAAATTAAATCAGTGAGGGCATCATTGGTCTAATAGATACTGGAGGCATGTCTCTCAGATCCAGATCCCAGCTTCCAAAATTTTGCTGGGTAACTTTTCTAAATCTCAGCTTCCTCTTTGGTAAGATTGGGACTCTGCAGGACTTACTCCATAGATGTTATGTAAGAACAATATAAGGACTAACTCCACATAAATTGCTTAAAATAGTTTCTGGCATCTAAGTGTTTAATGAATATTAAGTAATAGTAGTAGTTGTAATAGAGTAAACTACCAGTGAACAAGCTAGCAATTTATACATTTTCAATTCTAATTAATCATTTGAATCACATCTCAGTTTACTGTGCCTTATATAAAATACTTTATTCAGATCAATAAATTTTTCTGGAAATAGGCTGAAAATTACTGATCCCCATTTGAGACATTCAAGCTATAAGAAAACAATTGTATGTTTCAATAATAATCATTTCCCTAGAAATATTTTAAATAAATGTTTATTGAGCACATGAACAAACAGTACATCATTTCATTAACATATTCCAAGGAAATGTATTTATGTGAGGAAAGGATACAGGTAATTTCATTCTATAAATAATCTTTTTTATTAATCTATTTTCTGTCATGGAATGGAAGGATAAATTAGAAAATAGAAGAGTATAAAATGAACAATAAATTTTTTATTTTGAGCATTAAAGTACTAAATTCATGGAATTTAAGTATATATAAAATACAATTGTCAATCTGCAGTTCTTTCACACTTAAAAAATAGTGCAATATGTAGTTAAAATGAATTCCCCCCAAATCAGTTACCTTGACTGGAATATAATTGTTTTAACTAAAGATTTTAAATTATCTACAATATAAGAAGTTGAGACATTTAATACTCAGTTTTTCCTGTGTATGTGTGTGTTGTACATTGTAATTTAATGGAGTGGACTGTGTATTACAAGTTTACCAGTTGAATTAGGAGCTCAAATCTATAATTGTATACTGGGCTACTATGTCACACAAATGGCTTTGTGTCCATTTTGAATTTTGCTCTGATACTTTCTCTTTCCATTAAACTACTTTCAACAAAAGGATTCCCTGCTGACTTCAAAGACAATTCTGACTTGAGATCAGCTCCCTAGGAAACTGGGGAAAATGACAAATGGCTTCTTATTACTTGGGAAAACGTTTGTTATGCACCATGCAAACATTTTGACAGATGAGATCTTTAGCTTCCTTGTACTCTATTTATTTTTCTTCATAAAATTTAGTCAAGTGAAAATAGTATAAGACTGATTGGAATACTTCTTTATCTATAACAGACCAAATATGGTGAAGAACACCAAAGTTATATCATTAGTTATGCTAACACATAAAAACTTTATTCCATATTCCATGAAAAATAAGTCTTAGGCTCTTACAACAAGAGCTACCACTTTATTTTAGGCAATTTATATAAGTTAATTCATTTGTGAGAAAAGCATTACCTTGCAGAGGCAGAAATGTAGGTCAGTGAAGTTAAATAATTTATTGATAATTTAGGGTCAGGTTGGTATTCAAATGCACATCTGTCTTATTCTGAAGACTATCCCATTTTTGACTAAACTGCTCTGCCCCTTAGAACTTTTGCTTAAGAGATAGTGTCTTTGGGATCTGGAGAGGTGCATGTTTTGCAAATGCAGAGACTGGAATTGGGCTTTTTCTTTCCATGATCATTGTGTATCTGCATGTGCAGCTGCAAATTAGATCAAACATCTCTGATAAAATCATAGTAAAACATTTATTCCCCAATTCCTGAAGCCTGATATGGCTTAGATTTGAGACATTCAGATTTTTAAGTGACATGTAAACCTTATAAAATAGTACTTTCTTAGAAATAAGCATAAAAGAATGCACTGCACATTTCAAACATTTGACAGCAGCAGGAACTCAAAAGAGGAAAAGAGGATTGACTACGCATTTCAAGTCCCTGAGAATGCTTGTGATGTTACAGTAGCCCAAATATTATGCTAAATTCTTCCTTCAGAAAGACTATTTTTATTTTGATTGGCTTTACACACTGTAATATTTAAGAATAGAGGATATAAAAAAATTGGACTATCTTGCTGCATATTTTTATATACACATACAAACACATACATATATATTCTACTCTAATATATTTCTGTACAAAAATAAACCTATTTGGTCTTCCCCTAAAGCTTGTAAATTCCATATCAAAATTAAATGTGTGGTATATTATGAACAGTATTAATTATTTTGCTAATATTAAAATTAAATTTTCAAAATTATAAAATACATTCTTCTACAACAGTAAAATTTTTACATGCAAAGAAAATAAACATGGTCTTGTTTTTACCTTTTTGGATGAAATTTTCATTGTTGTTATAGGAGCATGATTCTAAAAAATAAAAAAAAATTGTTAGTTGCTCAAATAATCCTTAAAAAGGATTTTACATGAAAAGACTTTTTATGCTAAAATTTAAGAAATTATCATTTCTCTCTATATGCACATATATTTTCAAAGTTTAGCAATAATTATCTCTAAACTTCATTTTTTCTGTTCAAAATAAGGACAGATTTGTTACACAAATATATGCCTAAACTAAAAAAATAAGTAGAAACTATAACACATCTATCAATATAGTCATTAGAAATATATGAAAATTAGCAAAACTTGAGATAATTGAAAAATTGTATCTGATATATTGAATGCAATGAATAATTCAGGATTGGATCTGGGTGCCTGGGTGGGGGGCAGTGGAATGGTACCTCATTTTATTCCTCCACAGCAAAAGCATTTTGCATAAGACACTATTGTTCACCTGTCAAATGCTGCTATGAAAAGAAGTATTTGCCTGAACTAGACATGTATGGATGTGAGAGTTGGACTATAAAGAAAGCTGAGCGCTGAAGAACTGATGCTTTTGAACTCTGGTGTTGGAGAAGACTCTTGAGAGTCCCTTGGAGTGCAAGGAGATCCAACCAGTCCATGCTAAAGGAGATCAGTCCTGAGTGTTCATTGGAAGGACTGATGTTGAAGCTGAAACTCCAATATTTGGCCACCTGATATGAAAAGCTGATTCATTTGAAAAGACCCTGATGCTGGGAAAGATTGAGGGCAGGAGGAGAAGGGGACAATGGAGGATGAGATGGTTGGATGGCATCACCAACTCAATGGACATGAGTTTGGGTGGACTCCGGGAGTTGGTGATGGACAAGGAGGCCTAGTGTGCTGCAGTCCATGGGGTTGCAGAGTTGGACACAACTGAGCAACTGAACTGTACACTTATTAATCCTCTTAGTTGAAAACAAAATAATATTGTTAGATAAGGTTTTCTTTTGATAAGTGTGAATTAGTAAAACCTAAAAATTATCTGAAATAGTTATCCTTTTTTAAAATTCCTCTGTTCTTAATTTTACTTCTTACATATCATTAGTTTCTTTTAAAGATTAAAGATTAGATTTGTGATAATGTGATAAAGTTTTGTGAAGCTTCATCTGAGTAACTCAAGTGTGCACATGCTGCCATAATCAACTCTGCCCATAATTATTTCACTTTCTGGAGTTATGTGTTCATACAAACATTTAAAAGAGAATATAGTGATATCTCTAAATACTCAATTGCAAAAAATCATGACATTCATTTAGAAATGCACACACATACAGGGCAAGATTTGCAATTTATATCCACCTAGGGAAATATTAATAGTTGTACTTCGAATTCAAGTTAAGTTTAGGGAAGTTGGACGTATTTTCAGAAAAAGTTCTGAAAAGAGGATTAAAGAAGATATTATGGTTCTGTGCTCTTTAAAAACAAAGTGCCTGGTTTTTAAATGTTACATGGAGTTTTCTGCAGTATATCAGTGTGACACTTAGCTAAGGATTTTTTTTCCAATTTAAATGTATTATTTCCTCAAGTACCCATCACAGTATATCATACACACCCAATTATTTTTACCTCACCTCAAAAAATGTGACACAAACACCATGCTGAAGACAGTAACTTTATTTGGTAACTGTGTCTCTCAGTTTAGCCATATCAATCACTGGCACACACATCCGGAAGAAAGCTCAAGCATCCTTAGTCTCTCTTGGGTTGATTTCCCCCTACATGCATTTTGACTGACTCTATTTTTCCACTGAGAGTTTGTTCTTTATGATGATAACACCAGCATAACTCATATAACAGATCATAAGTAGTTAGCACATGATCAGAATACTTCACATTTTCAAGACCTTTCCATACAGTATATGTTTGGGTTTGTGTCAAACTCAATTAACATTTTCTGATTACCAAAAAAAGATATTTCAGAATTAAAAATGAAGTGCTGAAATACAATCTTTTTCTTATCTTCAAGAAAACTACTGAGTAAGATACTTCATGTTATTTGGCCATTCATGTTGCCTCTATTGAATTGAATGAGAAAAATAGATGCATTGTTTGGTAAAATGTGATTTTGGTTAATCCAGTGACATTTCTTTACAAAGGAAGGCATAGAAATGGCACTTGGCTGCACATGTGTAGTATTTTGTGAGCACAATATTAATCCACTAATCACAAGGAACCTGATACCAAAGTTAGTCTAACATTAAAAATTGTAACTTTAATAACATAATGGGAAATTGCCAGAATTACTCAGATTTTGTATTTGCTTTTTAAAAAATATTTCTTCATATTTAAAATGTATTAGCATAATCTAACACCATTGTATCCTCGTCACTTTTGTGCTTAAAATCCAGTATCTTTGGTGAATATGGGAACATATATTAATGCATTCTGAGTTCACTCAACTGAGCAAAGCAACTTTCTAGACTAGCAATAGTTTGCACTGAGGGGTTTTGAAGTGCTATTTTTACTCCAGTACAAGCTCACTCTGGTCTTTTGGTGTCCATGGCCATTGTTTCTTAGTTAGTTTAGTCAGAAATTGAAGTTTGCAGTAGAATTAATTCCATAGCAAAGTTTCTTCAAAATCGGGCTGTGCTTTTACTCATTTTTTCAAATACAGGTAAGAGGGATCGTTTGAACTATCAATATAATGACCTATACCTTAAGGAGAGAGGGGTTTTCAGGACACCATGTACCTGTTCTCCAGGCTCACGTGTGTGTGCCTATGTGCTAAGTTGCTTTAGCATGTCTGACTCTTTGTGACCTTATGTAGCCCACCAGGCTCCCATGGGATTATCCAGGCAAGAATACTGGAATGGGTTGCCATGCCTTCCTCAGGGGATCTTCTCAACCCAGGGATCAAACCTTCATCTCCATGTCTCCTGCACTGGCAAACGGTTCTTTACCACCCGGCCTGAATTTTCCTCTATGGGCCTTTTTTGTTGTTGTGTTTTCATTTCTTTTTATCCCAAATTCAAGGACAAAGAGAATAAACAATGCAATTCCAAGTTTAGACAGAACATGAAGTTCTAAGTTTCAAGAGACAACAATGTTTGTTTTATTTAACTAGAGTGACATTTGAATTGAAAGCAATAAAACAAGAGAAAATAAAGCAGTTTTTCTTGAAGTTTCTGGCTAAAAAAATATGAGAAAGTTTTTCCAACAATCAATAATGTAGAACTATTTGGGTCTCAGTGGCTTGTGAAGCAAATGATAAAAGCCCTTTCAGGGCAGATATTCTAGACCTTGACCATAAGAACTCATTTAAAAAAAATAATGATGACAGAAAAATTCTTCAAGTTGTGATGATATCTAAAAAACTATTTTTTTTATTTTAAGATAACTTGAAATGTAAAAAATGACTTCAGAAAAATATTTGTTCTATACTTCTCATTTTATCTGGTGTTTCCTACTCTCAAAAATTTATAACATTCATTTATTTGATCTTTTATCAATTTTTTTTCCTCCCAAGTGGTCATAAGATTACAGAATTCCATTTATCGTGCATGTGCTGAGGGTAACAGAATAGATGTTCAAACCTTAAAGACTTCCAGCTCCTCCAGAATGAGCTCACCGCGAGCAGAGCTGTTAGTAGGAAGAACAACCACCTTCTGCACAGTACCCCGATCTAAGAGAAAGAAACAAGGAGATGTAGGAAAAAAAGGCACTTAGACACAAGACTACTGGCTTAACAACTTACAATATTGTTTACATAATTACTTAGTCATCAAAAATGAAATTGTATACATTGAGCTATTACCATTTGCAGTATTCTTATTTCACTGTAAGTCTCATATGTTTAAGTTGAGATTAATTCAAAAGAAATTAATAGGAACATTTTATTACATTTTGCACATATGCAGTAAAGCCACTTAACTATGAGAGAAGAAAAGAATGTCCAAATGTTTTATGAAGTCAAAACTTCTCTTTCTGAACCAAGTATGTATTCTTGAAATAGTCTTAACCTTAAGTTTGGCCCTTAAGAATATTACTCCTCCTAACCAACATTATAAAGTGACAGTCTCATATTTCTGTTAACATTGACATATAATGATTTGGTTATGAGAAAAAAATACTATCTAAAAATATTATCATAGACAAATTATTATTAATGAATTTTTATAATAATTGTATCGTAAATCACTAGTACTAGAAATTGGCATTCGATCTGTAGCTGCAGAGAGTTTAGACATAGTAAAATGTTTCACTCACAATTCAAAATAATTTTCAAAGCAGAAACATAGCTGTGGCTTTATTTCAGATGTGGGCCCCAAAAGCTATGACAAACCTAGACAGCATATTAAAAAGCAGATACATTACTTTGCTGAAAAAGGTTTGTCTAGTCAAAGCTATGGTTTTTCCAGTAGTCATGTATGGATATGAGAGTTGGACCATTAAAAAGGTGAGCCCCAAAGAATTGATGCTTTTGAACTGTGGTGTTGGAGAAGACTCTTGAGAGTCCCTTGGACTGCAAGGAGATCCAACCAGTCAACCCCAAAGGAAATAAGTCCTGAATATTAATTAGAAGGACTGATGCTGAAGCTGAAACTCCAATACTTTGGCCACCTGATGCGAAGAACTGACTCATTTGAAAAGACCCTGATGCTGGGAAAGATTGAAGGCGGGAGAAGAGAACGACAGAGGATGAGATGGTTGGATGGCATCACGGACTTGATGGACATGACCTTGAGCAAGCTCTGGGAGCTGGTGATGGACAGGGAAGCCAGGTGTGCTGCAGTCCATGGGGTCGCAAAGATTTGGACATGACTGAGCGAGTGGTGATTCATAGAACTGATTCATAGAACAATTCTATGATTTTCACAATTAACGTTTTCAGTTGGGCATGTTTCTTTAGAATATTTAAACTATAGTGAAAGTTTCCAATTAGATGGGTCAAATAAACTCAAGTAAATAAAAAGGTACTTGTATCTGGGTCTTCCTTGGTGGTCTAGAGGTTAAGAATCTGCCTGCGACTGTAGACAACACAGGTTTGATCCCTGGTCCAGGACAATCCCACATGCCATGGAGCAACTAAGCCCTCAGGCCACAGCTACTGAGGCAACTACTGACACCCGCACACTTTAGAGGCCATGCTCTGCAACAAGAGAAGCCACTGCAATGAGAAGCCTGAGCACTGCAACAAAAGGTAACCCCGTTGCCACTACTTGAGAAAGCTCGAGTGCATCAATTAAGACCCAGTACAGCCAAAAGTAAATGTTATTAAATATTAAAAAATGTACTTGTATTTCTCAATTAGAGACTGCCAAAATGAAGATGTCTAAGTAAATGTAACTACACAGAAATGTTACTTATGTCAAAAAATTTAGTTAAGAAAATTTCATATGTAACATAAGCATTTTCTAAACATATAATTATGTTATTCTACCAATCACTTAAATTTTAGGTTTAAAAAAACCTAGTTGCAACTTAGTAATGTGAAGTTAAAGTAAATTTTTGAGTGCTTTGAGAAAGTAAAAATATATTTCCTCACCAAAATATGTTTTTGTTAAAATAACTAATGAGTTGCTTTGTGAATATCAAGCCATCACTCTCTTAAAGAATGAGCATGTAACTGTGAATTTATAATTTTGACAGGTGCATTATCATCAACAGACACTACAGCATCTTTTAATTCTGTTGAGAAATGTCACTAAGAAGAGATACTTGAACTGAGTTATATAGGACTTTAAAACTAGGAATCATTTAGTGGTGAACCTCTGTTGCGGCTCAGCTGGTAAAGAACCCACCTGCAATGAGGGAGGCCTGAGTTTGATCCCTGGGTTGGGAAGATCGCCTGGAGAAGGGAAAGGCTACCCACTCCTGTATTCTTGTCTGGAGAGTTCCATGGACTGTATAGTCCATGGGGTTGCAGAGTCAGACATGACTGAGTGACTTTCACTTAAAAGAAAAAACTTGAAACCGATACCACAAGTCCCAAACCTTACATCTCAAGCTGTGAGATTACATAGCTAAGCATTATTCTGACATTAAAAATTCCATTTATTATTTATAATTTCTATTTTATGAATCTAACTCTACAATAAAATAATTCTTAATAAAAAGTAAACTCTAAGATTTTACCAACTAAAAAAATTAAAACTTACTAAATAATAATAATAATGTTTATACAGAAAAACAAGACTTACAGATTTTGTCCAAACAATCCTTGGAACTTTATGAGGACACAAAGTTTAAGCACCTAACTGTTAAAGTTTCAAACTACACTCTGTAATACAAAATTCACTTCCTAAGCCATACTTAAAAATACATAAAAATTCTAAAGATTTGTAGGCTCTAGATATAATTAAGAAACCTGGAATTTTCTCTGTTTCATCGATTAGCTTCTTTGGAATTAGTTCTGTACCAATCTGTACTAGTTTCTTGGAAGATAATTAATGCAGGATAAACTGGAAGTGGAAAAACATTTAGGCACATGGTTCAGAGACACATCACAAGTGAAAATAGATGAAGGCGCTTGGAGGTGTTCCCTAGTTTCTATTAACAATTTGTCACAAAGAACAGTGTAAACTTCTATGGGAATAGAATATACCAAAACCCCTAAAATTAAAGCCTTGAAATTATAACACCTAGGGAAGGATTTGTGTGATATTCTATGTGTGTGTGTGGTGTCCGTGTGAGTGGGTAGGTGAAAGATTAGGGTGTAAAACTATCTTTGTTTTAGGTCATGTTATCATAAAGATCATACTTTTTTTTTTTTAAGTCACAGCAGAGTTTTTTGGCTCCCGGCTGAAACTTGCAAGGATCAGTGTCAGCCTACAGGACAGCAATGACCACTTCTTGAGTGGAGACTGAGCAGAAACTGTGAGTGGAAACTCAGCACAATCCCAAATAAAGCTGCATGAAAGGGAATCTTGATTAAAGCCACAACTATCAGCTTTGAAAATAATTTTAGTAAGTATTCTCAAATAAGAGAACTGACTACTTTTTTCACCTAATGTTTTAACTAACTGTGTGTGTGTGTTAGTTGCTCAGTCGTATCTGACTCATTGCGACCCCTTGGACTGTAACCTGCCAGGCTCTTCTGACCATGGAATTCTCCAGGCAAGAATACTGGAGTGGGTAGCCATCCCCTTCTCCAGGGTATGAGAACATTATTTTACAGAAATAATCATTTCTTCTGAAAAAAACCTATAGCAAATGTATTTTATTCCAGCCATTTACAAGATATAGCACAGTGAACAGCTATAAAAATGGGCTAATAATAAGAAGCAAAAACTTACTTTTGACTCATTTGTGATGAAAGGTAGAACATTACTTTTATTTATTGTTTGCTTTCCTATTTTAGTTTTTTTTTGTTTTACTGTTAATGCGAGTACATTTCCCTTGAGAGACTACTAAAAGATAAAAATACATTTTCTACCTAGTAAAACATCAACTTATCTGAAATTCTTACAAAAATATCAGTTAATATAAATATCAGTAATTTAAATATCAGTTTCTACTGCGAAACTAAGTTAAAAAAATCATAGAAATGCAAGATCCCCATAGAGAAACAAATATTTATGGATGCCTACTGTGTGCCTGGATCTATGATAAAAATACATTGTTGCAAGAAAATAAACATGCATTTTAATTTCTGTACTGTTTCATATTTACACTTGAATTGACACTCTATGAGGTAGCGTACCTCCAGAGTTCATTACACTGGTTCACTTTTCATCAGTGTGTCACAAATGAACACATTTGTTCTCATTCTACATAATAAAGCTTTCATATACATAAATTAGAATAGTCATTCAAATTTGTGGATTCAAATATGAATGGAATAGTTTTAAATCCTGTGAGAATCATCACTATTAATAATTCAGATTTATGAGACTTTGAACTTTTATAATAGGGGGACTATTTTAAGTAAAATAATACATAAACACAGAAAGAGAGCTGTTTGGATTTTTCCCAAACACTTAAAAGTGAAAGTGAAAGTGTTAGTCGCTCAGTCCTGTCTGACTATTTGCGACCCCATGAACTGTTGCCTGCCAGGCTCCTCTGTTCATGGGACTTCCCAGGCAAGAATACTGGAGTGGGTTGCCATTTCCTTTCTCCAGGGGATCTTCCCGACCCAGGGATAGAACCCACGTCTCCTGAATTGCAGGCAGATTCTTTACCTTCTCAGCCACCAGGGAAGCCAGTTACAAATGAGGAACTCTAAAGTTTATGGTAAGTCCAGCTCTGACAATTAGCTTAGTTTTCTAAAAAAGAAAGGTTTTATAAAACTGGACAATAATACTTTCTTTAAATTGAAGAATATCTAATTATCCGATGAAATCTTGCCTACAATATTTTACCACTACAATTTTATCATCAAAGATCAGTTTTCACATGTCAGCAAAAGGTTGGAAAATTTCATTAGTTGAATGTAAATAGCTCTACTGCCTGTCTGTTTTAGTCATTGGCCTTTTTTTTGCAGGCAGATTGGTGGCTCAGACGGTAAAGAATCTGCTTGCCTTTCTTTTACAGCTGCCAAGAATATATGGTACTCAATCTCTTTCTCAGATGTCTCCAAGTATATCTTTATACCCTCCACACTCTGGTTCTCTGGTCTAAGCATTAGCACTACGTTCAAGTATGTATTTTTCAAATTCAAAAATCAGATCTTTTTACCTGCCATTCTCTGAACACCCTGGAGTTTGGGATTATCGTATTTAAACTGTGATGCTTAGAATTATACATGACTATTCAATTGTTTCACCACTACGCAGACCTTGCTGAGATGGGACTATTTAAAAGACACAGCAGTAGTTCTCCTAGTTAATCAACAAACTTAGGTGACTGGTCAGGGTCTCTAGTACTTGTAGTCTCAGAAACAGAGATCTCAACTCCAGTGTGTACACACTGACAAGGCTCCACTCTAGAAGTGTTTGTATTTCTGCTCCTCTTACAAACTACCTGACTCCTTTAGTCTCCAGTTCAGATTTTCAAGAGACAGATTTAATTTGTTTCAATGTAGTCATGATGAAGGCACACTGTAAACCATTGCTTGGTGGACATATGAGCTGTCAAGTGCTAATTTGTCATTTCAATCAGTTGTGGAACCAAGAAGGAGCCAATATACATGAAATTCCCCATGGCTACTCTCTAAGCTGGCCCAGGTTAATTGGATAATTTCTCTCAAAATGTATGGTAGACAGTTCTGGTTTCTTTTCAAAACACATTCACAAAACCTCAGTTCCATATACAGAAAATACTTTTGAGGTATCCTTGGGTTAAATCATTCACTACTAAGTAAATAAATGGATATGGGTTGTCTTCCACCCATTTTTACTCATCGGTTTAAGAAAAAAATTACTGATGTCTCAAGAGCTCAAAGTCTAAAATTTGCTTTTATAGAAAATGATTCTTTAATAGTGGGTTCCCACTAAATGTTAGCCATTTAGAAAATATGCATTCCAGAATGTCTATAAAATTCCCAATTACTTATGTCTACATAAAGTCATCTCTGAATCTATTAGCTTGAAGATGATAATACAGTTAACAAACATCTTCCTTCTGGAGGTAGTGAGTAATTCCTTGAACACACACAACATAAATTCCTTTTATTGTTCTGAAGGATTGGGGTATACAATACCTTTTGTTTCCTTGGGAAAAGCATCATGCCTGCAATATAGTTACAGTGAAGGAGAGTATCTTTCTTTTCTCCTTAAGCCTCAGTTTGCTTGTGTGTAAATATAAATTACAATGATAATTTTTATAATGGGTATCTGTTACTATGGTCTACCAGAATCACTTTCCCTTTCTTGGAAATAGCACCCTGAGACAACTTTTGGAAACAACACCTCTCTCATTCTCCATCTACACAGCTAAGGAGTGGAGTATCGCTCAGCCCCAGGGAGATGCCATGACTTAGGTCTGTGCAATTAGAACATCACTTTGCCCCTATGATTCATGCAGGAGTGGGCATAGAAACAAGTCAAGGCTTAGCCCTTCTTGGGAATTAGATAGGTGGGAGCCTCTTTCTATCTGAGATCAGGACTGTTAAAGGCTTGTAAATCTGGAGGTGCTCAGGTCATTCCTGCTACCACATGCACAGACTCCATCTGAGAACAAACAATATAGAGGAAGGGAGAGCTGAAAGATGGTGAGATAAATTCCTGAAAATATCACTTCAGCACAAATTCAGCTATATCTGAGGCTGCCTCCTGCATTTCCCAGTTGAGCACACAAAAATTTACTGTTTTGAACTAGTTTAAGTGAAATGTAAACAAAGTCACTCTCCGTTGAAAAAGTTCTAATAAATCTAAATGAAAAATACATGGAAACTACTTAGTATGATGTCTAGTACATAGTATACCCTCAATAAGTGCAAGATATTTTTAGCTCAATCACTAACAAAACTTTTTACATTATTGGAGTTACCACTTTTTCTGAAGACCAACTGTCTTATCTATGAGATATACCTAACAGGCATGCCTTGAAAGCAATAAAGCACTGTGACCTGAATTAAGCAAGACACATAGGAGAGCTGCATAATATAAACTTATATACAAAGATACCACAGTAGACCCATCAACCCATATTAGTGCTCTTAATTTTCTTTTATTTCATTGAATCTTTTAAGAAAATTTCCCAGACAAATTTCTTTCCTGTATTATAAACTTATTTCCTGTATTATATATTGTATACCATCTAGGTTTTTTTTATTCTTTCTAATGCAAGAGATGATAGCAACATTATCTTTAAAATTTACCACAGTCTCCAGATAAGAGAACAGCTTGTATTTATAGCATAGTATAAAAAAACTCATTACCAGCAGGTTATCTGAACAGTCCTATGTGTATCTATCTACTGAGTCTCATCTAAACTAGTCCTTAGAGGTTTCCCTAGAAATTGTTTGGCCAAACTGTCTGCTTGCCACTGGGCTTCTGGTTGCCTGGGGATTTAGGAGAACTCTGCCTCCTTAATCAGACTTAGTCAGTTTCATATACCTGGTTATTATCCTATAAAAATACTCCAATCAGGGTTGGTTTCATGGGTGTTAAACTTGTTCAGTCACACATATTTCTGTGGTCAGAAGGATTCATACTTAGTTCAATGCTCTGTTGTCACCTCCTTCAAATTCTTAATAATTTTAAATAAGGAGCCCTGAATTTGCATGTTGTACCAGACCCTGCAAACTACATAGCCAATTTGATTCTTGGTGTTCATAATTACTAGCAGTTTGTACCAGGTAAGGAGGGACCTCAGTCAATTTAGTAAAGACAAACATAAAAATTCCAAAATCACATACTTAATTCTTTCCTCCTTTTTCTCAATCTTCACCATAGTGGCCCTAAATGTCAAGTAGCCCTCAGCATGACTTCAGAGGTAAATTACTGCCGGGAAATCAATTCTAGTATTTATTAATTAAAATTAGTAATATTAAAGATAAAAATTGCTGTATTTGATAAATACTTCTTTTGTTTTATTTATTTATAGTTTTCTGTATCAATTTGTACACCAAATTTAAGAAATATATTTTAAAGCTCCCCCAAAAAAGAATTCAAAAGCTCAGTTTAGTAAATGAAACCTCTATAGATAATATGATGATGAGAAATTTTGCATTGTTAATCTCTAAATTAGATCTTACCAATTGGCTGCTTAGTTCGTATTAGTTACAATATAAATTCATAACAGATTTCTTTTTCCAATTAGGTTATCAAACTGCTGCTACATGCTTTTAATAGTATTTTTTAAATAGTATTTATAGTATTAATAGTATTTTTAAAACTTGAGAATAAAATTGAATCATAAGTTTATGAACTTTCTATTAGGAGTTTAGTAAATACATCTTTAAGAGGTGGTGATTCTATTCATGTATGCCCCCAATTTACTACATATATATATATATAGTCCTAAACTAGGTCATCTAGCACATTTTCTCACACTTAGCAGAGCTTTTCTCATTCAATGGGTAATTTAAATGCTGTGATGGTGACACATGCAGCTTCAGCCCTTGGGTAGTTAGAGCCCTACTTGTTCATCAAAGGCATCTCAAATATCTTTATTTGAAGGGAGGTCGAGACTGAATCAACAAATTTCTATTTTGCATCTCCCAGAGTGTGATAATGTTAAAAAGTTTGTAGAGTTAAATAAATTTGGATAGTAATTGTGTGCAGTGTGCTCAGTGGTGTTGGACTCTGCGACCCCATAGAATATAGCCCACAGGGTTCCACTGTCCATGGAATTTTCCAGGTAAGAATACTGGAGTGGGTTGCCATTTCCTACTCCAGGGCTCTTCCTGACCCAGGGATGGAACCTGTGTCTCTTGCATCTCCTGCACTGACAGGCAGATTCTTTACCCCTGCACCACCTGGGAAATCCTTAGTACTAGATTAATCTAAGTTAAACAGGTTTCTTTGTTCTTTACTCTAGAATCTTTCAGAATTGTTCAAATACTTTCTGCATTGTAAAGAAAATATAGTATTTAGTGGCTTTCAAGTTTATTTGTTGATACCATAACTTCATTTGACTCCCAAGCACCTACCACTCATGTTCTTTTAGAAATCAGGTCCTATTTTACAAATAGTTTCTCAAAGTGTGGTTGGTATTCAGTCTACCTCACTCAAAAAATTAGACAGTTTCAAAAAAATTTAGATGTTTATTTCCATGTCAGATCACAGATTTATCATTTTTAGAAGTGCTGATTTTAAATAAGCTTTAAAAAATAAATATATATCTGCTCAAACATTTGAAAATCACAGAAGATGAACAATGTAATTCTTTCTAACATATTTCATTTTTTGGTAGCTGTCTCTAATTGCCAAAAATGGTGCTAAATTAATTTTCAAATATCTGTTGATTTTTTATTTTTTCTGCCTAATTTCAACTAAAATAACATATTTTCTATGAATATATAAAACTAATGACTTATTTGGTATATACTTAAATATTTTTGTAGAGTCCTCAGGTGAAATTAAAAATAAAAAATTTCAGATATTTTGGAAATCAAAGTATATATATATACACACACATATATATATACATATATTATGTATATAAAAGTATACATATATGAACAAAGTACATACGTCTAAAAACTGTATATCTATATGCTGCTGCTAAGTCGCTTCAGTCGTGTCCGACTCTGTGCGACCCCATAGACGGCAGCCCACCAGGCTCCGCCATTCCTGGGATTCTCCAGGCAAGAATACTGGAGTGGGTTGCCATTTCCTTCTTCAGTGCATGAACGGGAAAAGTGAAAGTGAAGTCACTCAGTCATGTCCAACTCTTAGCGACCCCATGGACTGCAGCCTACCAGGCTCCTCCGTCCATGGGATTTTCCAGGCAAGAGTACTGGAGGGGGGTGCCATCACCTTCTCCGGTGTATCTATATACATGATATTTAAAAAAAATTACTTAATCTCCCAACATTAAAATAATATTAAACCTAGAGCTGGTATGGATATAAAGAGGTATTTTCATATACTTTCGGTAGAAATGCATTTTGAAAAATCTTTCTGGAGGTCAATACGGTGGTTGGTCATGATGCAATGACGAGAATATCCTTCTTGCAAGAAATAAGTATAAAACTGGATGAATTATAGAGCTAATTCTTTCTAGGTAATGAATAACTGACAGCAAAAGACTAAAAGAAGAAAAAAATTCACAAGGTAGTCTTCATGATTACCCCACCTTCTACCTGGGAACAATTTTTCAACAGAGGTGCAGACAGCAGGTGTCCAAGTAGAGCAGAGCCATCCCACTGAGATGAGAAGCGGAAGTAAACTAAGTCTGTGGCACACAGTATCAAGAGAGGAAGCTATCCAGAAAAGCAGTTCTAGAAGGCCACGTGGAAATCTCCTATGGGTCTATGGCTGATTCCTGGGCTACATATTTGCAGGATGACACTCCCAAGGCTTAATGGATTGCAGATTCTATTAGGAGTATGGAACAGACAAATTATGGGTGCAGCAGCTCTGGAGAAAAGCAATGCTGGGTTAAAGTGCAATTCTGGCTCCATCAGAGTAGAGAGATCACACTGACACCTTGTTAGACCTTCTGGTATCTAGCTGACACAAAAAGGCTGATGCTATAAGAACGTGGCTGATGCCACGTTCTAGAGTTAAGGTGTACTTTAGGTATGTCCTGACACTACATATAACCAAGATCTGAAAACACACATGAGGGGGAGCATTTGGAGTTTGTGTCCTGCTAAATTACAGTGACTTACTTGAGCACTAGAATTTTAACAGAGAGTAAATTAAATCTTAACAAACTCAAGGTGATCAGCTGATAACTGAATGCTTGAACCTAAAGCCAAGGTACTGTCTACAATGTCCAGGATCAAGAACAACAAAAAGTATTGTATGTGAAGAGAGACAGAGAAAGGAAGAGAAAAAAATAGATGAATCAGGGGATGGTCTTCAGGAAGAAAAAGAAGTTAAAATTATCCAATGTTGAACTTAGTAAGCAACAACTTTAAAGCAGCTATTATAAATATTATAACTATGTTTAAAAAAATAAAAGCAAAACAGGAATGAAAAGAAGATATGGTCTTAATAAATGAAAAGATATGAAAAACTCAGCAATAAAAGAAACACTATAAAAAGTCAAATGGATATTTTAGAACTTAATTATGATAGCTAAAAAAAAATATCAATTTTATAGACGCAATAACAGTTTGAGGTAGAAAGTCAGTGAACTTGAAACCAATCAATACAAATTGTCCAGTTGCAAGAACATAGAGAAAAAAATTAAAACAGTCTTTTAGGCATGCCTGAAATCATCAAAAGGTCTTATGTACATATAATTAGAGTTCCGAAAGGAGAATAAGGGAAGACTGGGGAAGAAAAAGCTATATGAAAAAATATTGGCTGAAAATTTCCCAAATTTAATGAAGAATAATATGTTGTAGATCTAGGAATTCCATGAGATCTTAGATAAACAGATATAAAAGTCACATCATATTTAAATTGCTGAAAAGAAAATTTACAGAAAGAAATTTCTGAAAGCAGCCAGAGAAAAAAGGCATTGTGTCATGAATACATAATTGCTGACTTTTTATTACACACAATGGAATCAGAAGATAATGAAATAACCATTTTTTAATTATTTAAAGAAAAAAAATTAACCCATAGTTTTATATCCAGTGAAAATATTCTTTAAAAAGTAAGATGAAATAAATCATTTTTAGATAAATGAAAGCTTGGAAGTTTTTTTGCCTGCAGACTCCCTACATTTGAAGAAATGCTAAAGGATTTCTTTTAGTCTGAATGGAAACAATAAAAAATAGAAACACAGGTTCACAGGAAGTTTAAAGAGAATCCAATATGACCTCTATCCATCAGGGTTGATTGGTCTGTAGTTATGTTTTGGAATTTCTGCAGCCATTTAAAAAAATGAGAAAGTTGACATAAGAACAAAGCTTAACCCTGCCCCCAGCTAAGGAGGACAGAGCCAAAAACTCCAAGAAAAGAAGCTGGGGCCCTGATCAAACCACATGTAAAATCAGTCTACAATTGTGTTTTCCAATTTTATGATCCAATAAATCTGTAAGAAAATGTAAATAACAATATTTCTGAGAATCGTGATACTAAAATAAAATACCCCTCCCTTCTCCCCCAAATATGCCAAGCAGAGCTACTTGTGCTATCTTACAGAGTAAAAAAATATATTTATATTATAATCCCTCTATATAAGTAGGGGGTTACACTGTATTTTTAATGTGGGCTTATAATCTTTTTTCTGCAGCTCTAAATTTCAAAAGTTTTTTTTTTTTAATTGCTTTGATGGTAAAATCTGTCTAACTTGAACTACTTTAGTCACAAAATCTGACCTGCACTTACTAAGGCTACTTATAACCTGTATTTGTTATACTTGGTTTGAGGACTTTTATGTTTCACTGTAGCAATAGTACTGTGGATTTCACAGTACTAGGTTCTGCAAGCCAGTTTACCTAATATATTAATATATTAATATACGTGAATATTATCTTTTCCTATTCACATACTTCTGAACACTGAAATACATTTAGTTTCATATTAGGGAATATAAACTAGGATTGCTTTTTCTTCCTTTTTCTTTTTGTTCACCTATTATTTTCTTGGTTAAAAAATTAACATTTAGCTCAAGCAATAAAAAAATAATTTAAGAGATGTAATTAAGTCAAGCTATAGATTGAAATAATGTTCTGGTTATTACTGAAAAAGATAAAGGAGAATGTAAGTATTTAAAATTAGACCTACTAAAACTACTATATAATTCAGGACACTGCTATTGAGTCTGACTAACGTCAGTTACACTAGAAGGAATACAACAAATTAGTACCGTTTTACCATATGCTGAATGCTTAGTACAACTGTAACTGTGCTCTATGATGGTTTTCCTTTTGGAGTTAGCTTTCAGGAGTAGATAAACATTGCTCATTAACAGCCCAGTTAATGGCAATTTCCATACTACTACTGAAAAGAACATATACCTGTTTCCCCAAACCTGCAATAGTGCCCTCTATTCTTATTCGGGTCTTAAACTTGAAAATGGTGTAAACTTGAACAAACCTGCCTCCTGTAATCCTATGTGTTTTTCTATAAAATGTGGATATAGTATTTGCTTTACAACTCTGACAAGGCTGTTCAAGATCAAAGGCAAAATCCTATACAAACCTTCCTTATAAACTTTACAAAGAGTATACTTTTATTCTCAGTGTTCTGGAATTGTCCTTCCTTATTGTGAGTCTTTCTCTGTTACATAAATTACCTACTGTTCTTTTATACCAGGCAGATTCATCTATGATTTGTCATTAAAGGTTTTGCTTCCTTTCTGCTTTTCCTAATACAGTATACTCAAATTTAAGTAATGCCGTAAAATAATTATGCACATATTATTCATAGCCTGTTTCCTCCCACAAGAATATAAACTTAAAAGAGACATTTGTATATTTTGTTTACTACTCTTTTCTAGTTAATAGCATCAGAATTTGCAACAGAATTCAAAAATACTTGTGCATTCATGTTTACTACTCTTTTCTAGTTAAAAGCATCAGAATTTGCAACAGAATTCAAAAATACTTGTGCATTCACAAATATATATGTATATTTATATTCATAGATAGTATGATTGGTGTCAATTAATATATATATCTACTGTATAGATACATATATATATATATGTACCTGTCAAATGCTTACCAACTGCTAGGCAGTACACTCCAAGTTTTGTACACATCATCTCATTTAATCTTTAAAATACATCCATAAAGTAGTGAAATTAAGAAAAGCAGGCTTAGAGATGTTATATAATTTGCTCCCAGTCATAAAACCGGTAGATGGTACATAGCAGAATTGAAACACAGGTCTTTTGAAGTTAAAGCATGTTCCCTAATCCTTAGCCTAGTCTAATAAGTTATTCTGTTTTCAACAAAGTTTAGGAAAAATCCCAAACATAATTGGAATTGGTTATTGTAGGACTATCTTTGGGAATTTTAATTTCCCATTTCACACTACCATGTGTAGGAGCTAGGATGTGTAGGAGCTAGGATTTTACACATGCTTTGCATCCATTACTGCTGTGGAAAGCTTTGGGAGTTACATACTTAGATAAGTTAATGGAGAAGTAGATTTCTACAGCAAACTTCTAAGGCCAATGATTTTACTGAACTGACAATTTTATAAGGAGTGACTAAATTATAAGCTTTGATTTAGCTGAGACTTATCAAAAAATAGGACACAGCAAAATGTGCCATTTAAAATTTTTGATTTATTTTTTCAACTAAAGTTTCTGTCCTCATGAAAAATATCTATTAATGATATATCTGATGTAGCAAAATGTGTTTAATAAGTTACAGTCTAATATGTTCTGGCTCTAGAAGCTAATTTTCCATACAATGACTTAGAAAAAAATCTAATATTAGACCAAGTGATATTTCATTAACATATGACTTATTATAAATATTTCCTGGTGACACAGCTAAAAAGAATACTCAAATAGAGTCTCAGGAATCACTAACATTAATGTTATAAGATTGTGTAAATTACCAAAATGTACAAATTACATTTTGTTCATTGGAAGGACTGATGTTGAAGCTGAAACTCCAATACTTTGGCCACCTCATGCGAAGAGTTGACTCATTGGAAAAGACCCTAATGCTAGGTAGGATTGGGGGCAGGAGGAGAAGGGGATGACAGAGGATGAGATGGTTGGATGGCATCACTGACTTGATGGACATGGGTTTGGGTAGACTCTGGGAGTTGGTGATGGACAGAGAGGCACGTGCTGCAATTCATGGGGTTGCAAAGAGTCGGACACGACTGAGCGACTGAACTGAACTGAACAAATTACATTTCAATATCCTTTGTTGTATTGTATTATAAATGTTTTATTTATAATATAAATTTAAAATAAATGGACTTCCATGCAGGTGTATGTCATATGCAAGGTTTTATAGAACCGACACAGGATGAAGCAACTAAATTTCCAATGATGCAAGTAGCTAACTCTTTCTATTTAATCCTTTAAAATTTGCAGAAAGAATTACTCATCTGAGATTAATGGATTTTATGGTCACTATTAATTAGTTTATTTTCTGCACCCATATTACCATAAGATGGGCATTTCTACAATAGTTTGCAAAGACTAAAGCACATAGAGAAGCTGGCCTGGAACATTTGCCTATGTTTTTGGGTGCTCGGGTAAAAAGAGGAGGTTTCCCTCTTCATTTAGTTATCTCTCAATCCACTATGCACTTGCTCATGCTAACCCATTCTTACTTCCTCCTCTTCACAACCCATTTCCCATTTCCACTGAAATGGTTACTCTCCTCTCAAGCTTCACTGGTCTTCAAGAAGACAGGCTAATGAGGAAAGGAACATATTACAAGGGCACTTGGACATAACTGTCACATCTGATGATCTTGGCCACGGCTTTTTTTCCTGCCTGCCATTCTCTTTTCTCGAGGTCACCATGATACTAATTCTTATTTTCTGTTACCTTATGATCACTTTTTCTCCATTTTCTTAGCAGATAATCTTTACTTTTCCTACCCTTTAAATGAGCTCTCCAGAGTTAAATCCTTATCTGCATAGTTCCTAGAGTGACCTCAAGAACTGTCAAGGATTCCGCTAACACCTATATTGCTAATGACTTCTGTATCTGCATCTCTAGCACAGCCCTCTCTGGTGAAGTGTATCCACAACAACACCCTCTTTGACTTATCCATCTGAGCAGTCCACAGAATCTCTAACTCAGTGGGAGACAGATCTGGGTTGGAATTTAGTTAGTTTCTAATAGCTCCACAACCATAAGCTAGCCATTTAATTACCAAAGCCTCAGTTTATACAGTTCTAAAATGGAGATAATGATTCTCTCTCATTTGGTTGCTATGAGATTTTAATGAGATAATGTATTTTAGGTGGTAAATTCAGCGTCTAATCATAACAGGCCATAGGAAAGAACAGGTGTGCCCTTCAAAAGGAATCCACTATGCAAATCTGACTGCTGATTCTATATTCCCTTGTTCAATGAATGGTACTTCTTTTCATCCTTGTGACAGACCATACATTTACAAAACACCATAGGCACTTTTTTTTCATCTGCCTACTTTTCCCAAATTAAGTTAGTCATTATCAGGTCCTTTCCTCTTCCTAAATATCTCTTGATAATCCCTCTCAATCTCTGACTTCTAGCACCTGTTTTAATGTAGGCTCTCATCATTTCTTGCCTATAAAAAACCAAGTCTCCTAACTGGCCTTTTTTCTCTGTCTGTAATGTATCCTCCCTACCAATGTCTAAGGGAGCTACATAAATGTATCTGGGAAGTGACTGACCTACACTAAGAAGAGCCTTAGTAAGTCACCCCTTTGTATAACTTCTCCCCTTGAATACGAGTAGATGTGACTTGCTTCTAAAACCACAGAATAATGCTAAATCGATAGTATGTCAATCCCATGATTATGCTACATTGTATGAAACTCTGTTTTAGCAGACAGAATGAGCAAATAGGTATTTTTTGAAAGGACAATGGCAGGGAAAGGCAGTACTTCATCCCAGCATCAGGAAGGAACTTAATTTTTCCAAATACTGTGTGAGTTTGGAAAAGATCTTGAACTCTAGAAAGGAATGCAGTCTGGTTTACACTTTGTGGCTTTGTGGGACCCTGAGCAGAGAGAGCAGTTCCCACGGATTAGGATATAATCTTTGAGGGACTATTATTGTGCTCACCACATTAGTGAAAGAGAAAATATGCATACAACTAAGGAAAACATTTATGACTCTAATAGCACAGACTCACCTCAGAAAATCCACTTTCAAACCTTTTTAGTTCAATTCACACTACACTTCATATTCTAAATCTCTCTTTTCATTTCAACAATTTGAAAACTTTTCCCAGTTCCATAAAACTTAAAAACAAAACAAAACAAAACTGGCTTTCAACAAAGACCACCCCGACAACTGACACCTGGTTATGTACCTCCTTAGGTAGTCACACAGAGAGGGCTGGCCAGGCTGAGTAACAGGCTATGAGAGTTTCTCCAAGGGACAAAGGCTGCTAAGTATGCTTCAGGGAAACTTGGCAGTGCATCAGGAACAAGAACACAGTGTGATTATGTCTTATTAAAACACAGACAAAAGACTTTATAAGTTAATGTCTTTGGGTTAGAAAATTTTCTTACATTCACGAAAGAGTGAGGGTTAAAATGAAGGCAACATACAGGATTTAGGTTTGCTTGCAGTTGTTTTATATTAGTGAATAAATAGTAAAAGCACCAGTAACAAAGAGCATATCATTGCCATCTCATCTGCTGAATATATGGCAGCTGACATAAAAAGATACGAGATCTACAGGTTAACTGGTTAATTCACATACAAATCCAGTCTGTTCCAGGTTTTCTCTGTCACATTGTAAGATGTATCTCTTTCACACGTACGACTTGGTGACAATGTGTGGATGGGCAAAAGTGAGTGATGTTATTCTAACAAAGCAGTGCTGAGCTAATGTTGAATGTCAACACATCAGCAATATCTCCTGACATATGTGAAGGAAACATTTAATTCACAGTAAAATGAGACAATGGGGGCTTCCCTGGTGGCTCAGCAGTAAGAGAATCTGCCTGAAATGCAGGAGATGCGGGTTTGATCCCTGGGTTGGGAAGATCCCCTGGAGAAGGGAATGGCTACCCACTCCAGTATTCTTGCCTGGGAAATCCCATGGACAGAGGAGTCTGTTGGGCTACAGTCCACTGGGGTCGCAAAAGAGTTGGACACGACCTAGTGACTAAACAACAACAAAATGAAATTACCTTAACTTCATAAAAGGTAAATAAAATGGTGATGGTAGATGAGGTAGTTAACTTGAAGAGGATAAATGCTCACGATATGAAATCAGATACCAAAAGGTTATAGTCCGGTTGTATCATACACTCAATATCAATGTGATCTTAAGTTATCTGAGCTTCAGGCTAAACATGGTGGAGGATAAGTGCAACTCATTCACTCATTCGTTCAAAGAATATCTACTGAGTGACAACTTTGAGTGATGTGCTATTCTGAGGATGTACCAATGAATAAATCAGACAAATATCCTTCCTCATAGGGTAACTACAAGGTTTGGATGAGATTCAATAACATATCTGGCAAAAGATAAGCATTGTAAATAACCTTAATTAGCATCACTATACTAGTAATAAAATAGTTCAAAAACCTGAAAAAGTGTACTGATTTGCATAAGAAGTAGCATATTAAAGAGATAAATGAGTAATTCGGGCAAACTAGCAACATCAAAATTTGTATAATGATTATGTGAGATTTCACACTATCTTTAATAGAATGTATCTCTAAAAAGTAGTTTAAGGGAAGAATTATGCTTTTTGAAAAATATTTTCAGCAATTATCATATATATTCATTCTTAGTAAACTGTTTTTTTAAAGTAAAATTTAAATAAGAACATTTGTCTCTGGATTAACAATCACTATCTGGGCTCTCTTGCATATTTTTCTCTTCACATATTGCCTTTGCTACTGTTCTACATGATCAAGCAGTCATCACACCATAATTTATCATCTTTTCCCTTTCAATTCAGTCATCATTCCACTCTGTTCTATTAGTATTTCCTGCTGTGACAATCCCTGTAGAATCCTTGGTAAACTCAGATGTTTCCAGATTCTGCTTTGGAAAGCAGTGAACCACAATGTTATTAAAAACCAGTGACTTATAAAGGGATTTGTTCCTTACTTCTAAGCAAAGGGGAAGTCTAGACATTATCCTTAGAGTGACTGACATGCACAGTTTACAACTCATAGTCATCTTTTCTGAAGTCAAATGCATGGCTCCAGCTATCAAATTTTATATCTTGGGTGTTTTTAGTTTAGGGAGTTCTGTAAAAATCAAAACGCCTAGTTCTGCAGTTCATTAGGGGTACATTTCAAAAGATGTGACTGTCAGAACTGGTTAGTTACTATAAAGGCATTGATCCTGTAATGCTGCAAGGCAAACATATTAAGGCTTTAGTCACATATGTGGCACACACTTCAAATTTCCACGTTTTCAAAGGACTTACTGGAGCCAACAGTCAAACTTAGTAATCATCCAGTTAAACAGAAGCTAGGACAAAACATGAAACAGTACATACTATGTAAGAATTTTGGCAAAGCACTGAATGTATCGACCATACATTAAAAAATCATAATGGCAATAAATCATCCTAAACCTCTAACATCCATTCACAAGAATACTCTCTCTTTCATCAGAAACCACATGTCATTCTGATTCATATTTAGTGCTAAAAATGTAAATTTGACAAAATGTGTCTAAACTTGACCCAGACATTTAACTATTTTCATAACTTCAGAGGCAAAAAGAAAACAGGCAAATCTCTTCACTGTACATCATAGTCAACTTTGCACAAATAGCCTGGATATAAGCAGTAGGTGACAAAGTTAAAAAAACAGAAATGTTAATCCTATGAGAATACTAGCCTGCTATTTTATAGTCTTTCCTAAAGACTGAAAAAAGAGACTAAGGAACATGAAAATACCCATCATCTTAACACTAAAAATTAATCTCAAAAACAAACAAACAAAAAAACCCAAACCCCAAATGCTACAAAATATCAAATAATACTACCAGATTTTAAAAAACACTGATTTTAAAATATATTGTTTCAACCTGTGTTCCTTGTTAGGGGCACAGTAGCAGTAATGAATTGGAAAATAATCAAGTTAACATGGTTTCTATTTTAAATTTTAATAGATATAACAAGACATTTTTTACTTGAGATTAAGAGGATGTTTTTATATGAAGCATCATTATAAGACAATAGCTTCTTTCAGAAGTCTTAATTTTTCTAAAGTTATACAGTTATTAAACAAAAGTCATCAAACTTTTCCTATTAAAGGTCAAATAACAAACCATTTAGGCTCTATGGGCTGAGCGGTCTCTTTGGCAAGTATTCAACTCTTTTGTGGCACAAACTCAGCCACAGACAAATGTAAATGAATGAATGTGGTTGTGTTCTAATAAAACTTTATTTGTGGGCACTGAAATCTAAAAATCTTACAATTTTCACTGCTCATGTAATAGTCTTCTTGCTATTTTTCTTTTAGTCATTAAAAAATGCCAATCATTCTTAGCTTATAGACCATATTTACAGCAGGTTGTGGGCTATCTCACCCATAGACTAGACGCTGATAATGCAAACTAAGAAATAAAAGATGACAGAACAACATTTACTTTTCTTTCTTTCTCCTTCCCTTCATTGCATTCATTGACTTACACATGTACATATGTATGTATGTGTTTGTTTATTTTGGCAGCTCACAGCACTCAAAAAATGATGAGGCAGTCCTAGAAGAGTAGAAGGCCAGAATATCAGCCTCTCAACCTCAGCCAGAGTAGTAAACTGTAATAGACTAAGTGTAGCAGTTACCGAGCACTCAGCCTGCACAGCCACTGTAGAGATTCTGTGACTACAAATCATTCCTATTAATTAAAGTGGATACAGTTACAAGATATCCTGTTTGCATTCCAACGACCTGTTAAACAAATTTTTCCTATGGCAGCTTTTTTGACAACCAATATCTTTACCAAATTCCCTTTAATTCTCCATGAAGGTCCAGAGAAAAGGGAAGCCATGAGAGAAACTTGCTTAACTGTGGCAGTAATTGAAGCATCATTACTTATTTATAATAACTAAAGGGCTGTTTGGTACTTGGGGATTTGAGAACATAAAAAACATACTATAATCCTTCCTAAGACATTTAGATACAGCAAGCTAAGAAATTCTGGGAATCGTGAACCATGATTCTCCCAATTCTATTTCAGAAAAGGCTATTTTATTCACTTTCAGTAGCGAACAAACATCGAGAACTTTCTTTTGAAGAAATTTCATCATAAATTCAAGGTATAAAATATTTCATAACAATAGACTCTTTGTTAGAGTTTCAGGTAAGTTGAAATCACTTTTAAAAAATTACAGTGTGATCTGATGTAACCATGGGGATTAGGTTCAATGGTTAAGTGAGTTACCATCTATCCAGAAAGACGCTCTTGGCAGAGGCATTTCACAGCATGAATTTTCCTATTAGAATCCAATTTTCAAGAGACTTATGTGGCTTTGTAAGCAGTGATTAGTGGAGCTTCCCACTACAATTAAAAACATATGCTTAAATACTGTTTTTGAAAATGACACAAGTGTTTAAATACCAATATAAAAATGTCCGAGTAAAGGTGCCAGCTACTCATGTAGTAAGAAAAGTCAAAGAACTTGTGCAAAGGCATGTTTCTTACTGCTTTCTATCTAAATAAACATTGTTGGACAATTTTTAAAGACTAGAAAATTCCATCCATGAAACCTGTGTATCTCATGTAGACTTTCATGAAAAAACAACCTGAATGACGTCAGAGTCCAACTTTAAGAAACAAAAACACTAACAGCAGAATGTACCTGCACCTCCATGTTCACTACAGCATTATTCACAATAGACAAGACATAGAAACAACCTAAGTGTCTGTTTACAGATATGTGGCTTATACAGAATAGTATCAATAGGGTATATGCCTCAATTTCAATGTCCCATTCTTCCTGGGGAACTCTACTTAATGTACCGACTGTGGTGACCTGAATGGGAAAGAAATCCAAAAGGGAGGAGATAAATGTGTATGTATGGCTGAGTTATTTTGCTACACAGTAGAAACTAACAACACTATAAAGTAAAGCAACTATACTTCATTCAAAATTAATTTTTAAAAAAGTAAAAATAAGTGTGGTTTAAAACACAACAGAATATTACTCTGCCATAAAAAGAATGAAATCTTGACATTTGTGACAATATGGATGGAACTTGATGGCATTATGCTAAGCTTGCACTTATATATGGAACAAAAAAGCAAAACCAAAATGAAAAATCACATTCATTACCAGAGTTGCAGAGACGAAGAATTAAATGAAGGCAATCAAAAGGTACAAACTTCCAGTTATAAGATACATAAGTACTTGGGATATAATCTACACCTGTACAGTTATAGGATGCACTATAGTTATACTGCTGTATGATACATATGAAAGTTGTTAAGAGATTAAATCCTAAGAGTTCTCATCAGAAGGAAAAATAAATTTTTTCTTTCTTTTTACTGTACCTATATGATATGATGGATACTTAAAATTACTGCAATTATCATTTCACAATATATATAAGTCAAGCCATTATGCTGTGCACCTTAAATTTAACAGTGATGTACGTCAATTATATCTCAATAAAACCGGAAAAAGGCTCCACCTTTAAGACTAGTTTCAAAAGGAAAATAAGAAAACAGTCATTTTTTCCTAAGTATTATGAGACATTAGGGTCAGGTGTAACTCTAAATGACCAATTCAGGAAAAAAAGGTTTTTTTTAAATGCAAACTCCACAGTGGGTGATCTGAATCAAGGCTAAAAGATTGTAGTTATTTATATGGAGACAACATCTTTTGAAAACACAGTTTTTAAGCAAACAAAGATTAGTTTTTGCAATCAGTTATGAATTCATTTCACTGTATGAGAAACAATGGATATAGTTATGATTTTCAATTCATCTTGACAAATATTTACTGAGTTTACCAAGAATTATAATATATCTAGAGAGAATGACATATCAAGGAGAAATAGAACCTTGAGAGGAATGTGTAGCAATGAATACAAACATGGGAGACTGGATTAAGCATTGGTTAAGCAGTCTTATAAGTGAATAAACTGAGTTTGAAGCATGCTGTTTGAAATGTTAATGGGTCATACAACTTGTGTTACCTAATAATAAATTGTAAATACTAATACTGAACTAATGAAATTGCAAGGACTAGAGATACACATTGGGGATTTGTTTGCACAGACTAATTAAAACCAAATGAGTGAATGAGATGGCCAAAGAATACGTAAAAAGAAGAGGACTATGGACAGAACCTCAGTAAATATGTACACTCATGGGGAGATGGAAGCCAGACTAATGAAGGAACTGAGAGGGAACTGTTGAAGATAAAGGAAAATTATGTGACTTGTGGCTGAAGCCACTAGTGAAGAGTGATTCTACAATATCAAATGATACAAGGGCACGGAGGCATTTTAAAAGGATAGTGGACTTTCTTATCATGAGAAAACTGAAGACCTTGGCAAAATCAGCAGTACAGCAGAGGTAGAGGTAGGCAGATGTACAGGCCTGATTTCATGTGCTGGCGTTAAGTTTGCTAAGCCAAGGTTTCAGGGGAGGATGAAATAGAAGAATAAAGTTTGTAATAATGTAATTGATATTACATTGATATTACAAATGTATACCTATGGCAGAGTCACGTTGATGTCTGACAGAAAACAACAAAATTCCATAAAGCAATTATCCTTCAATTAAAAATAAATAAATTTTAAAAAGTAAAAAAAAATGTAATTGATAAAGAAATGTCATAGAGATGGCAGGAAAGCATAGATGGCTCCACGTGTTTATGAAGAGGCCACAGAATTTGTTTTAGCTGAGGGGATACTCATGCTTAAAAATTCCCAATCCCTTCATTCATTTCATTACCTTATTTCACCATATTATGTGCCAGGAACTGTTTAAGGTGCTTTACATATGTTAATATTAAGCCATTGGTTCCTCCCAACAATCCCATAATGTAATTTATTTTAACTCCATTTTACAGATGCAGAAACTGAAACACAGGGACGTTTAACACCTCAGAGTCAGACAGAAGCAAACACTGGAGTTTTTCTGATTTCAATATCATGCCCTCAACAACCATGCTCTTTTACTACATATTGAGTAGTTTTAGCTAAAATACTTACCTGTTCCAAGAAACAGGACATTGTATGTACCATCAGCAGCATTCACTCGATCCACAGCGATTTTTGTGTACTTATAGTCAGTGCCTATACGAACAATCAAAGGCCTTCTACGTATTGGGTAGATGGAATTGTACATGAGGGGGTGGTTCCGAATAAAAGTGACAACATCATCTGGGAACTCCTTCGTGGTTCGCATATTGGGTGTAAATGCTCCTCCTGGGCACTAAAAAAATATTTTTAAAAGGACTAAGTTAATACAATTGTAACTTTATGTTAATAATAATCTATTTTTCAAAATACTTAGAAGCTCAAGTTGTTGTAAGTGTATTTGCTACCTATTGAGAAAAAAAACAGCATGATTATACATAGTATGATCTGTAGAAAGTAAACATACCATATATAATTTAATCATTTAAATAGGCTAAGTCCACATATCCTGTCCTGTTTGTTTTCAGAGTGAAGCTGATGTCATTCAGTTCATGATATAACTTATCACCATTCTCATCCATCACTTTTATATTTCTTATCCTGTGCCAGATTCAGTGTTGCTAGAAACAAAAAATGCTCTTGCAGATATAATCTAATGCTGCTATATGTTAGTTGTTCAGTTGTGTCAGACTCTTTGTGACCCCATGGACTGTAGCCCACCAGGCTCCTCTGTCCATGGAATTCTCCAGGCAAGAATACTGAAGTGAGTTGCATTTCCTTCTCCACTAATGCTGCTACTGGCTAGAATAAATTAGATTATCATTATCAAATTCAATCAGAACTCTAACACACAAGAGTTTCATTTCATTTGATCCCCTCCCTACCAAAGAGGACTCTCTGAAGTTGGAGCTTGGATTGGATATGGTCAATACAAATGGTAATTTCCCTCTGGAAAACACTCCAGTAACTTCCACTACTCTTGGAATAAAATCCCAACAACTAAGCATGGCGATAAGCTCCTGAATGTCTGGGCTGCATCGTGTCTACCATGGCCATGTTTCTTGCTCTTCCTGAGGCTCAAGTCAGCTCCCCATCAAGGACCTTGGTACTTGCTGTTCCCTACCTGGATTACTCTTCTCCAGACAACTCCATGGTTTTCTCTGTTGCCTCATTCAGTTCTCAGCTCAAAAGAAACTTACTTTAAGGTGATGACATATAAAAATTGCTCCCCATCACCATTTCCACCCTCTTATTTCCTTAGCTTGCTTTATTTTTTTTTCACAGCTCTATATACCTGTGCGTAATATATTTGTTGTTTGTATCTTTATTGTCTGTTTCTTCTTCTAGAAGGTAAGCTGTGAATTATTCTCAACTGGGTATGTTTTGTTCATTATTTCACCCTCAGACCTATAATAAAGCTGACAAATATTAGATATTTGACAGAGTAGTTGAATGAGTGAAATACTCGATTATATCTGTCATCCAATTTTGGTGTAGGGGCTGTATGAAACAGGGGCATTAATTCTGCTGAGGAGGGGAAAGATTCAGAGCACCAGGTATAAGGAGTCAGAGAGAAAGTAATAATGAGACCTAAAAATGACTGCAGGACAGTTTTAGCAGTTTTAGCATGACAAGGATTTCTGAGAAGAGGATTCCATTTACAGGTCACCTGAGGACAAACTCAAGGGTAGGCTGGGAGGTGCTGAAGCTTGAAACTTGAACTCATGCAGTAATAGGAGCTGAGTGTCAAGTTATATGAGCAACGTATAATCTTTTTTAACACATAAAACATTATTTGTCTAACCCTATCAAACACTATCAATATCTCTACTTTCAGAAACAAAAATACTTCGTTATATATTTTTTTAAACAAAAGCACTACTGCTCTAGTTTTCATGTATCCTCTTTAGAGAGGTACAAATTGAAAGGAAAGCAACAAATCAAGCTTCCTGATCAATAGGGATGGGTACAGCATCTGTGGTGAATAGCAAGATGTGATACAGTCAGTAATAAATGAAAATTACAGTTTATTCAAATGTGGCAGTGAACACTTATTTCTAGGTGACTGCTCCTATGCAGGAATATAAACCTAGTGTGGTCAAATTTCAACAGAAAATAGAAATGTGGAATTTTATGTGATGCGAATATCAGACTACCTTACCTGCCTTCTGAGAAACCTGTATGCAGGTCAAGAAGCAACAGTTAGAATAAGATATGGAACAATGGACTGGTTGCAAATTGGAAAAGGAGTATGTCAAGGCTGTATACTGTCACCCTGCTTATTTAACTTCTATGCAGTGTACATCATGTGAAATGCCGGACTGGATGCAGTACAAGCTGGAATCAAGATTGCCAAGAGAAATAGCAATTACCTCAGATATGCAGATAACATCACCTTAATGGCATAATGCAAAGAGGAGCTAAAGAGCCTCTTGATGAAGGTGAAAGAGGAGAGTGAAAAAGCTGGCTTAAACTTCAATTTTCAAAAAACTGGAAAAAATGGAAATAGTGACAGATTTTATTTTCTTGGCCTCCAAAATCACTGTGGACCATGACTGCAGCCACAGAGTTAAAAGATGCTTGCTCCTTGGAAGAAAAGCTATGATCAAAATAAACAGCATGTTAAAAAGCAGACACATTACTTTGCCAACAAAGGTCCATCTAGTCAAAGCTATGGTTTTTCCAGTAGTCATGAACAGATATGAGCGTTGGAACATAAAGAAGGCTGAGTGCTGAAGAATTGCTGCTTTTGAACTGTGGTGTTGGAGAAGACTCTTAAGAGGCCCTTGGAATGCAAGATCAAACCAGTCAATATTAAAGGAAATCAATCCTGAATTTTCATTGGAAGGATGGATGCTGAAGCTGAAACTCCAAAACTCTGGCCATCTGATGAGAAGAGCCAACTCACTGGAAAAGACTCTGATGCTGGGAAAGACAGAAGGCAAGAAGAGAAGGGGACAACAGAGGATGAGATGGTTGGATGGCATTGCTGACTCAATGGACGTGAATTTGACCAAAGTCCGGGAGATAGTGAAGGACAGGGAAGGCTGGCGTGCTGCAGTCCATGGGGTCACAAAGAACTGGACGGGACTGAGTGACTGAACAACAACTGCCAAAATTTTAATGTTAGCTCAGTGCAAAAAGAAAAACAACTTTAGGGACCAAACAAAACACGGCAACCTCTGGGTTAAATTCATGCAATGGCTATCCTACAATGTCAGTGCTTCTGGGCCATTACTGCCAGGCAGTCCTACATTTGCAAATAAGTCTCTGCAAACCATGAATGTCCTCTCCCTCATTTGAATTGTATCACCTTAATGCAATTTTTAGACTAACTTTAACTAGTTAACATTACTAGAACATTTTATAGGACCAGTAAACATAGTTCTCTTTTTGTAGAAAGGCATAAGGAGCAATTAAATGATTTCACTAAAGAGAGATAATGAGACAAGTACTAAAACTAAGCTTCTCATTCATTATCCCATTAACGAGACTTTCATCTAGGGTTCATATGCTTGTCTTTTAGGCAAAAGTATTACATTTAAATATGCATATTTATAAATTAACTACAATAAAAGACCAAATGAGGACAAACAATTCCATGTGAGGGTATTCTAAACTGATGAATGTGTTCCATACTTCTGAAAAATGTAGTGTTATGGGTATTTTCTACTGTCATTTCTCACACAAAGTGGAGAAAGGGAAACACAACAACCAGGAGATGCGTGTGGATTGTGAATTTTCACTGAATGAAAACATGGAAAGTACAAATGCATGGGCAATTTAAATAGCTTCAGCCCTTCAAAAAACACCACTTAAAGGATGGTTTCCTGAGCTGTCTCCTTAAATATTTGCAAGTATTGTTTTTATAAGCTCCAAGATTATCCAAAGTTAGCATAGGTTACTAGGCATTTTCTATAATTTCCAGCTAGCAATTACTTTCATAAGCTTATTAAATTACACATGTCTAGTTTCTGGGTTTTACTTAATGGTAACTGAAATTTAGCTAAAAATTATGTTTCAGTTACTCACAACCATAGTTACTAAATGTTATGTGTGCTCAGTTGCTCAGTCGTGTCTGACTTTTGGCGACCTCTATGAATTGTAGCCCTCCAGGTTCCTCTGTCCATGGGATTTTTCCAGGCAAGAATACTGGAGTGGTTTACCATTTCCTCCTCCAGGGGAACTTCCCGACCCAGGGATTGAACCTGCATCTCGGTATCCTGGGTCTCCTGCATTGTCAGACAAATTCTTTACCACTGAACCATCTGGGAAGCCCAGTTATTAAATAGGTAACCCAAATAAATCAACTGAAATCAATTATTTTATATTCATTCAAATGTTCTCCATGTGGGACTTTCATATTATATTCACAATAAACTTTTTCGCTGGAAACAACTGTCTCCTAGTAAAAGTTCATTTTCAAAATTACAGAAGAATTCCTTTAGTCAATAATTAATTTTCTCCATTGATTAATGGCCTCAATCTTGCAGATAAGACAAAGAATGAATGACAGTGATGTGACAAGAAGAAAAATTGATTACCCTCTGCAGACTATCTGGACTTGTGAGTTTGCTCAGTATAAAACTGTCAAGTATAAATAAGATGCAATTAACATAGTCCTCACCTTGTGATATATGAAAGCATGTGTACTGAAACCTCAAGAAAATATAATACCCACATGCTACTATAAAATAAGGCCTTTGTCCATTAACTGGGCTGCTATCTCATTCATAGGAAGGATAATTTTGCTTTACAAACAGTCATTAAGTAATTTTGGTTAAAATTCCCCTTCAGGTGTTTGTTTTCCTCTAATTTTAGGTTTCTGTTTATCAAGTGATGATAAGCATTCCTTTCTTTGTGTAAAGACATTTTAAGTGTTTTGATTACTCAAGTGCTAAAGTGAAATGCTAGGAACAATGAGGATGCCATGTATCTTATCAGGAAGTATCTCTAATTTCCTTCCTATTCTCAGGTATTCCTGAGTATCTGCTCCTAATCCACTCACCCATTATACTGGTTTTCAGCATTAACGTGTTCACGTATCAATTCGTATGTCAATTTTTTTGACAGTTTTTATTCAAAATGCATTTTGAAGCACTCAGCAGAAGATTTAAGGATAGGAAACCACTGTCTCCTAGACACAAGTGTTCTAGTAAGAAGATGGACATATTCAAAGTAACATAACAATTGTGACATATAATTTAAGATAAATGTAAAATAAAAACACAGTTTGACTCTCAATCAATAAGAGCTAATATTTTTAAAATGAATTTATTAGAGAACTTAAGGCTGCCAGAGTTAGTGAAGAGGTTTAGAGATTTCAAAAATAGTTTGGAATATTCTGGCAACTATAATGGAGCAATCCTAAATCATGAATCACAAAATGAAGGGAAGAAGTAGGAGTTGACACTAAAGACAGGTAACAAAAAACAAAGGTAAAATTAATTATGGAAGGAGTAACCAGCATGTTCAAAATGAGCTTGACTTAACACTTGAAGGACAAATGGCACATGGATAAATAAATGGACATAAATAAATGATATTCTAGAATCTGGGCTAGTTTCTAGTATTAGTCTTTGAAACTTATGTTCTGAGGGAAATTGATCTTATGTTTAAACCCTTGGTAATCTGGGCCCTCTACTTAAAGTCCAAAGAATTAAATAGCTGGAGACTTGAATTTATGCACCAGCTGGCCCTCATCTTTCTGGTATTTATCCTCCATGACTTAAAAGAGCCCTTTGTTCCAGTCCTACTAGCCCATGCAGAGCTTCTAGGATTCATTGATTAATTTCTATCTTTGCCTTGTAATGTACACAGTAACCTTTGCCTGAAACATCCTTCCTTACTTATTCAAATTATCCACATCAACTACCCTTCAGGGCCAGGTCAATCTCACATATTTTTACATGCCTTTCCAAACTAGACTGTCCCATGACAATCTCTTTTTTCTCTAGATTTCAATAATATTTATTGTCTGCTTTATTCACATGCCTTGAATAATTATGTGAAACAATATGTAATTAACTTTTCATGTCTATATGCCTTATGTGTTGAATTTTATTGTACACCATGTTAACAATGTTTTAAAGTGTCTATGAGGAACTGAAATGCTTCTGCTGTTAAAACAAGCAGAAGATGCATGCAACTGACAAAAATGACAGCAAAAAAGTTTCTCTTTTTCTTCTATTAACTATGTAGATCATACATTTTCTGTGTTCTTTTGCTGCACCTGGTTGTAGACCTATTCAAAGCACAGTGAATGAAGCAGATGGTCCTGGTCCACTTATAAACAGATGTTAAAACTGATCATTTTCATGAGGTTCTGCTTTAACAGTATGGGGTAAGCAAACACAGTCACAGTCTTCTACAGAAGCTTACACACGTTTCATCAGAATAATGTTATATGTTAGCTCAGCCACAGAGAGAATCTGCAGTCTTTGGCTACCCTTTGCAACATACCAAAGGTGTCCTGTTTCTTCCACAAACTTGTATTACTTATGGAAAAACATTATGACACAATTGGCAGGCTTCTTCCTACTGACTTGGGCTTGCTGGTTGGGACAGTTTGCTAACACAGCTATCAACCCTGGTTTACAAGAAGCACCTACAGGGAACTTTAGAATGAGGGTATCAGATTTCTGCTAGTGTCATTTCTTTAAGAATCCAGTCATACAGTTATGAGGTTGACCCTGCAACTGGTCTACATAGGGAATTAAAGTATGATGATCATAGTTGATCCTACATTGGGAGGACTTCAGAGGCAACATTCTTAACCCTAGAGAAAAAGGAATGTTTTGGGTCACTTGGCTGTGAGTCTTCTGGCTACATGAATGGGATATTAAACCTTAAAACCCTAGGAAAGAGACACATGCAGACTGCTCTGAGTCAGAGAGCTGACTTCATGGTGTTTTGCTCAGTAAAGGGTGGAGGGACTAAATCTTCAGGGAGGTATGCTTTTCCAGGAGGAGTTCCAAAGGTTATTCCTCCACCCAGCCTTTTTTATTCTCTAAGGATCACTCATCTGACAACTTTTTTTTTTTGTATTTAAAGGAGCTGCTGTGATCTCAACACCAGATGTAAGCAACCACATTATAGAAATATGTCTCAAGCACTGACAACTCACTCCCTTTTTTCACGGAGTCTGCTCCAGATGTGTCACGAAGCCCTGGCTCATTTCACACTTCTTTGGAAGAGGAAAAATGCTTATTATGCTTAGGAGCTTAGAAATAATGCAAAGTGGGACTGTTACCAGAATTTTCTAATTTGGCAGTGGTTTACTTGCTTTATTAAAAAGGAATTATCTACTCTCACGTTTTATGTACAGTAAAAATTTGACATGAATGTTTTTCTCACTGTCGTTCTCAGAGTCTTTTTGAGCTGCCATTGGGTGAAGAGTCTTATGAGGCACTGCGGGACCAAGGAGGGTGGTTTTCTTCAGGGGAAAAAAAATCCTAATTAGTAACATCGTCAATTTCCACGATGTAGGACTCCATTCATGACTGATTTCAAATTGCTACTGTGATCTCTTTGACTGAGATGAGGTGAATGCACTCTCTTCTTGCCAGTCAGGTACAAGCTGAATCCAGCACTCATAGAGGCTCTGAGGCCTCAGACCCTTATTTACTTGGCATGGCTCTCTTTTATGTGTATCTGAGGTGCTTATCTTAAGGATTTATGGGAGAAAATGGAATTTTATTCAGTTTACAAATCAATTGCTCCTGTATTAATCCCAGATGTATTTTGTTCAATAGAATAACCAATGAAAACAAATGCAATCACAACTATCTCTTAATTTTCTGACTTAAGATGAAACAGTGACTTGATCCAATTCAAATAGCAAATAATTCTCAAAAATATGACATATCTTTGGATACATTATCAGTGAATAATTTGAAAATACACGAACTACATTCAATGAAATAATGAGAGCCTTGAGTTATGATGGAATTTGAAAGTTATTCGGCTTCCCCTTCTTTTCTATAATTCGCTCAGTTGGTAAAGAATCTGCCTGCAGTGCAGGAGACCCGGGTTCAATTCCTGGGTTGGGAAGATCCCCTGGAGAAAGAAATGGCAACCCACTCCAGTATTCTTGCCTGGAGAATCCCATGGACAGAGGAGCCTGGCAGGCTATAGTCCATAGGGTGGCAAGAGTCGGACACGACTTAAGAGACTAAACCACCAACCACCTGTTTCTTATCTAATACACTCTAATACCCTAAGATGGATATGGCTCTTGATTTCTTTTCCTTGTGTGATACCAAATAGTTAAATGTTTCTTCCATATTCTGTTGAGCTATAAGCATCAAACAGAGATCATTTAAAAGGAGACTGTAAATTCTGTGGTAAGATTTTGTTGCCAGTCATGATTAACTAGCTTTTTAAAACTCAGTACTTTCATGGATAAGTAGCAATTTTGAGTCTTTCCAAGGTTAATTAGAAGTTAGTAATACATATTTGAGCTTCCTAGCCAGGAAACCAAACCTGAGCTCTTTTAATTTTGAATAAACATCTTCTTTAATGGTTTATTAGCACATTTTTTTTCTTGTCAAAAAATTGACAGCAGTATAATTCAACAAGATTAGAAAACAAAGAAATAAATAATATATTGCAAATAAAATCTAATAATAATACAAAAATAAAGTGAATCAGCAGTAAGTAAAACTTATGAGAGATGAATGTCTAAAAGTATACTGACAAAGGGAATTTCATATTTAAATAAAAATGAAAAGTATTTTGTTCAAGTAAATATTTTAATAACTTTCCTTTGATTTTTTTTAATAAAATCATTCTTTACTTATATCCAACCCATTTTATAAATATAACCTTATTTTCTGAAATGCAAGAATATAAGAGAATTATATTCCTCTTGATGGTCAATTGTGTAACATCTCCTCTCAGTGAGAGTGATGTATAACATTTTACAGAGACAGAAACTAATCAATCTTCTAGTCTGCAACACAGGATTATTATAATTCAAATTAAAAACAAATAGTAAGACTGTGTTAGTCCCTCAGTCATGTCTGCCTCTTTGCAACCCCATGGACTCTAGTCCACGAGGCTCCTTTGTCCATGGAATTCTCCCGGCAAGAATACTGGAGAGGATAGCCATTCCCTTCTCCAGGGGATCTTCCTGACCCAGAGATTGAACCTGCATCTCCTGCACTGCAGGCAGATTCTTTACTGTCTGAGCCACTGTGGTCTTCCCAGGTGGATTCCTTGGAGAAGGAAATGGCAACCCAAATCAGTATTCCTGCCTGAGGAATTCCATGGACAGAGGAGCCTGGTGGACTACAGTCCATGGGATCGCAGAGTAAAACATGACTTAGTGCGCGCGCACACACACAAACACACACACACACACAGAGTAAGACTATGATCACTGTCCTGGAAAAACTCAGTTCCAATCTGCCAGTGCACTGTCTGTACCTTGAGCTGGAAAAGGTAGTCTTCACTCTACCCCTTAATAGTACAATGCTTCAAGACATGGTTATATTTGAATACCTCAAAACTTTTTATTTGAATTATAATTCACTTTCATTGTCATTATTTGCTCACAAATACCATTTTATTTCCTTGAGAAATATACAATACATAATTTTCAACTAAATATATTCCTAAAATTGAAATAGCTTTGCAGATTGATTACTAAAGTAATTCTGACATGAGGATAATTTCATTAAAATAGATGAGATTTCTTAATATAAGAAAAATTGTGAAAAGCAACTTGAATTCAAATTAGTAGACTGCCTCCAAAATGTTACCATTTTCCAAGCTATAGTTTCTATGCCATTAAAATTAGGAAAATATCTCTTCCCTATCTAACATATCCAGCTATCTTAAAATATAAATGAGATTTTATTATTAATATCAAGAGCATTTAGAAAAAATTGTATAGAATTCTATAACATACATATTTGTAAAATCCCAAGTATAAGAACTCATCCAGTAAAAAATTATAATGAGTGTACCAGTAGGTCTATGTTTATATTTAATTAACATCAACATGATATTCATTTCTTAGTAAGTTATATCTTTTTAAAAAGTAAATTAACTAAGAAAATTTGCTGGATACTTACAGTTCCAGGGCGAGGATACGGAATTCTCCCCTGGTAGGAAATCAGCTGATGATTGGGCCCTTCTTTGTGTGCAAAAGGCCCATTAAATACAGTCTGTATATCAGAGAAATGATACACACATACTGCCGATCCTTTAAAAACGGAGCTGAAAAAAAAAGAAAACAGAAAAATATGAATTTTAGTATTTCCTAAATTTAAAAGTGATTGTATTGGTCACTATGTTGTGCGCCTGAAATCATCACAACATTGTTAATCAACTATGCGTGCTCAGTGGCTTTAGTAGTGTCTGCTTCTTTGTGATCCCATGGACCATAGCCCACCAGGCTCTTCTGTCCATAGGGTTCTCCAGGCATGAATATTGGAGTGGGTTGCCATTTCCTCCCTCCAGGGGATCTTCCAATCCAGGGATTGAGCTCATGCCTCCTTAGTCTCCCATTTTGCAGGTGGATTCTCTACCACTGAGCCACTGGGAAAGCCCAATTGCAATATAAAATAAAAAGTTAAAAATAAATAGATAAATAAATTTAAATACAACTTAAAAATAAATGGCAAAATCAATGATAAAAAGTTGAATGTTATGGTACACAAGTTAAGCAAAAAAACTTGAAATAGCCATTGATATAAAGAGCATTAAGACATTTAGTTCATCTATGAACACAGTAGACATTAAGTTATAAAAAAGTACTCAATGAATCTGGCCCAAAATATAGAACAAATCAAAGAAATTTCTAAGTGGTTTGTCTTGGCACCAAAAAAAGGATTGATGATTTATTAAAAAATATGATTTGACTTCCAAGTCACTATTGATACAACCTATCATAATTTAACTCACAAAATAAATCTTATTGATAAGGAAACACTCTCTCTTCTTGTTTTAAGATTACTTTAATGTAAAAGTGCTCTTACAATGTTTTCCTAAATGGTAGTTGGAGAAATCGTTGAAAATGTTCCCTGTTAGTCACAGAAGAAAACAACAGGATTCAAAAAAGTTTCATTAAATTACCTTAAGTCAGAAAAACTCATAAAATTTATTTGTATCCTTACTGAAAACTACTTCCATTGTCATTGGGCAGATGCACTGAAACCAACATTTTTCTGAGTCACATATTTTTCTTAAATTAGATGCCTAATGGGAAACTTATGTGCCCATTGAAAGAACCAAGATATATTATTAATCATTAGAATCAATAGTCAGAAATGACAATTAAAATTTTTCCCTGTTAAAGTTATTGGTGTTGGGAAATAATTTTTTTGATACAAATATTTTTTTTCTTAAGAATTTAGTTCTTTTGCTTTGTTCAATTCTTTGGGATTTAAATTAAGAATTTTTTTTTTCCTGTTAATTTTTTTCCCTTTTAAACTCACCCCAAAGGACATGTTTTTAGATATCTTATAGGGCAAAGTAAATATGATTTATAATCAATTTTATTTTGAATGGTTCATTAAAGCCAAAAATTTTACCATGTTTCCTCCACTGGAGAAGAACAGTAAAATGTTTAGATTTTCATTTTGTAGTTGATTGTCTAATGAAAAGTACATTCTAAATTGGTCATATGACAAATGGAGTATTGTACTGAATGCTGGTTAATATTCCTGGTATAAAATAGCACACAGGAATACATACAGGAAAGGATGAGAATATGCTGGACAGTCTTGAAATCTGTGATAACTGAGATTGGGCATTTCTGATATATTAGTACACAAAGCTATTTTCAAAAGCATGAAATACTGTCACATGGAAGATGAAAACTGTTTCAGTGTATTGATAGTTATCACTTTAGATTGCTCCTGAAATAAAAATTATAATAGAAATGCCAATAGTTCTATTTGCATCATGAGTCTTCAAGTTATTTCCTTAAAACAATATAACTTATATACATTATCCCTGCATTGTAGCTCATATTTTCCTTTCTTTGAGGAAAAAGTATATAATTATTACAAATACTCCATACAAAACTATTTCAAAACTGAGAGAGTTGCCTCCTAGGTGCTACGTAAAATTAAAGAGTTGAAACAATGTTTTTATAATTACTATTACTCCATAAAACTTATTGTTTAACTCATACAATTTATTTGTTTAATAATTACCTTGATGTTGTAAAAATGCCATACACCAGTGTTGTCCTTGGGTTATCCATTTCCAGCAGAAACACATCCTCTGTAAGAGGGAAATAAAATTTTTTAAAGTTTCCAAACATTTAAAAAATTTACCCTAAGAGAACAATTTCAACTATGAAAAGTATTATTCAGAAAGATATTTCTGTAGCATCATTATAATTTGACAGGAACTAAATGATAAGCACTTGGTAAAATAAATAAAATATTCAGTTCAGTTGCTCAGTCAGGTCTGACTCTTTGCGATCCCATGGACTGCAGCACACCAGGCTTCCTTGTCCATCACCAACTCCCAGACCTTACTCAAATTCATGTCCACTGAGTCAGTGATGTCATCCAACCATCTTCTCTGTTGTCACCTTCTCCTCCTGCCTTCAATCTTTCCCAGTATCAGGGTCTTTTCAAATGAGTCAGCTCTTCGCATCAGGTGGCCAAAGTATTGGAGTTTCAGCTTCAGTATCCATCCTTCCAGTGAATATTCAGGACTGACTTCCTTTAGGATTGACTTGTTTGATCTTCTTGTAGTCCAAGGGACCCTCAAGAGTCTTCCCCAACACCACAGTTGAAAACCATTAATTCTTTAGCACTCAGCTTTCTTTATAGTCCGACTCTCACATCCATACATGACTATTGGAAAAACCATAGCTTTGACTAGATGCACCTTTGCGGGCAAAGGAATGTTTCTGCTTTTTAATACGCTGTCTAGGTTGGTCATAGCTTTTCTTCCAAGGAGCAAGCGTCTTTTAATTTCATGGCTGCAGTCACCATCTGCAGTGATTTTGGAGCCTAAAAAAATAAAGTCTGTCACCATTTCCACTGTTTCCCCATCTATTTGCCATGAAGGGATGGGACTGTATGCCATGATCTTAGTTTTTTGTATAAACACTAAAAGAATTTTGAGGACTATTATCTTATGGAAAACATGTTAATAAAATAATATTAAGTAGAAGAGACATAATAGTATTTAATATGAACTATAACCATGTAAACCTTTAAACTCTACATCAGAATACAAGAAGATGACCAGTGAGTATTTCTGGTTGACAAAACTATAGAAATTTTTATGTTTCTTCTTTTTTTCCTGAAATTTCTAAATATCCTTTAAAGATAAAACACTACTTTTTTAATTTAAAAATTATTACAAATCTCAATTTCTTTTTAACCTAGGGTTAGAATTTGAACATGGAAGAAAAGTTTTTCACAGTGACTTTATAAAGTAAGACCTTTTGTCTTTCAGTCAAAATTGCTATAAGCATTTTAAACTGTATGGAGGCAAAAAGAAAAACTACAGATGGTGAGGTGCAGGCGCCATAAATGACAGAACCTGGGAATAGATTTCTGATAGCAAATCTCAATAATAACCAATTGTTATAAATACAAGAAATATCTGCATTTAGGGACCTTTTTGCAAATAACATTCTTGCTGACCAATACAAAGAAAGATGTATTTTTATTCACAATAAGTTTAGGACATCTTAAGTAATAAAGTAGTAACCACTAGTCTTTCTATATGTAAACAAAGGCTGGCACTGTCCAGCTCTCCCTAAAATAAGGAGAGACTGAAACATTCCAAGTCACTGAAACATAAATAAGCAATACTTGTAAAGAATTCTGGAGCAAATAGTGACTAGGTTATAACACAAAATCATACTTAAAACTTTTTTTCTAGAAAAACTGAAGTAGAAACTTGTGTTTCTATAATCAACACAATGGCTTTTCAGGAGACCCAATGTCTATTTCAGTTGTTGTAACTGCTAGAACCATATGTACACATGAATTTGAGCAAACTCCGGGAGACAGGGGAGGGCAGAGGAGCCCGGTGTGCTGCAGTCCATGAAGTAGCAAAGAGCTGGACATGACTTAGTGACTAAACAACAACAGGATCATATTATAACACCTTTTTATTACTTACCTCATCACCTGCTTCAATATTTGAGATTAGTGACCATTTCATATTTTGATGAATTAAAGCAAAATAAAAATCATTTCTAAACATAACTTGATAAACATGATACTATGATATGTACCAAGTTATTCTGGCTAAAAAGAGAACTGTTCCTTGGTAGAAAGGAATCAGATTGTCAGTCCTTATTTGACTTGGAATGTATAACCCTTCTCATGTCTCACATGCTGAGAATATTTAGTCCCAGGGTCACCAAGAAGAACTAAAACTGCAGCATAAGTCTAATTTCTACTCTGACATTTCTCTATCTAACCTTTAATTATCTTCATTAAATGTAGTAAAAATGTATAGCTATATTTTCATGTAAATTGATTTTAAGCTAGAATATCAGAATTCAAACATATATGAGATACACTACCATTTTAAAAAAGCACAAGCATATTATTACTTATGTATAAATTATACAAGTACTTCTCTCTGTTGGTCTCTATGACACATATACAAACACACGTACAGAACACACTGATCTATATATCATGGTGGATTCAATGAACTATGTTTCAGCAGTACACTTAGGGGCAAGAAAGATTTAAAAAATACTTCAGGAAATTCACCAGTAGTACTCAGATCATTAATTCATAGTTGTAAACTTTACAAACTCTCTTTCAAAAGCATTTTTAAATCTCATATTTATGTACCTAATTCATCAAAGTGTGTCTCTGGGCCATCTTCATCAGTTACTGAGCACACCAGCCTCGCTTTTAAGAAAGTAGTCCACTTGTTGACAAGGCTACGCAGCCCACCAGTGTCATTCTGAAATCATTTTGAAAACATATTTCAGACTGCTTAAATAAACATTGAAATGTATTTAAAACTTAATATGGATTCTTATTATTTGGAGATTTGTTATAATCTGAAAGATGAAAATGTTAACCAAATCTGCATATCAATAAAGAGGAATAGTCAAGATATGTAGTATTTTTTAAAAAATAGTTATACTGTTATTCTTCTATTTTCAGTTCAACTGAAAATGTATCAAAATGAATTGAATAAACACATATACCTCAAAGCTTTCTAAATATCTCACTGTCTTCAACACAAACATAAATTAATGTATACAGAGAATCTTGCAGATTCTACAGTGGTAGGAGAGTGGGTTTATACTTATGCCAAGTAGTTCCCAGTACTTCTATTTTCCTGCCTTCATTTCTCTGCATTATTATTTAATTCTTAGTATTTCTAATCAGATGATTTATATGGATATTTCTCTGGTTAGGGCAGAGAAAATGGTATTTGGATCATTCACAAATAGTCTCTATTGATAACATTTTTTTTTTTTTGTACACCCTGAAGCCTTTTATCTCAGCAGATGGTCTTACCGCCTTGTTCCGAATGACTGAGAAGCAGATGAGCTCCACAATCAGTGGAATATTGCAGCACTTTAAATTATACTATTTAAACATTAAATGCTTTAAGAAATGCTTGTGTACAAAAGATTCTAATCATAAATACACCAGGGCAAGCCTGTAATACTCCTATGTGAGAAGACATCATGAGTTTTTTTGAGTCATGGGCTTCCCAGGTACTTCAATGGTAGAGAACCTGTCTGCCAACGCAGGAGACGAGGGTTTCATCCCTGGGTGGGGAAGATCCCCTCTAGAAGGGAATGGCTACCCACTCTAGTATTCTTGCCTGAGAAATTCCATGTACAGAGGAGGCTGGCTATAGTCCACAGGGTCGCAAAAGAGTTGGACATGACTTAGCAACTAAACAGCAACAACAATATGTATACTTACTGTTGATTAACAAGAACATTTTGATCACTGTTTGTAATCAGAACTGTATTTTAACTAAGTATTTCTTAATTTCACTATTGTAGACAATTCCTCAATATTTGTCTTTTACTGTTGTTTTGCTGTATTCAGAAGAACTGCTGTATTTGTTTCTATAGTATACAATTTAGCAATTTGTTTTTAATACTAATACATTAAATGTGAAAGCAAAATTAATAAAAACTGCTTATTTTTATAAAACCATGACCAAGCTATTTCCTTGGATTGATTTTTTTTACTGAAATAGTATGCTTATCTCATATGACTAATGTGAAAAAAATTTAAGTCTAAATGTATCCTTTTAATATTTTATTAATTGATAATAGTAGATAGTAAAAAGTAGGAAGATAAACTTTTGGAAAAAGAAACTGTGTTTATAAAATATGAATTTCCTAGTCTTTCTTCAAATTAGAACAACTTTAATACTTACAGGACATATTCTAGCAATCATGGAATGAATCTGTTTTGTGCTTCTGCTATTGTCAGTCAGTTTCTCTTTGAAGAAGAAATACACCTTAGCATCGTTTGGATCAGTGCCATCTGGTATGACATGTGCATCCACAAACATAGGTTCTAGAAAAGAATACAAAGATGATATTTATAGTCATGATGAAAACCCTTCTACTCTCCATCCATGTAGACCACAGGCATATGCTTTCTCCATCTTTGGTATAAAGGAACAATTCAACATTCATAGGCAAAAAGTCTAAAAGCAAGTAATTATATTCACTAAACATACTGGATTTTGAATGTCAAGTGCCACAAAGTACAGCTATAACATTACAGCTTAAACTATTTTCCTCTGTTTGCAATACATTCTGAAAGTACAGTAATTGCAAAATTTGTGCCTTGATGAGTTTTAAAAAATTGAAGTTTTCTACTAGCTATTTCCCATGGGATCTGATAGCCATTTTACAGAAAAAAAAGTTTGTTTTTAAATGTGTGGCTTTCAATCTAGTGCATATAAATTAAAATTCACCGAAGCAGAATGAAGAGTGTAGAGTCCAAGATCTGAAAAACACATTTTTCTTAAAATACAGCATATGAAATGAAGGAGAAACTTTTCAAGACAAAAAATGCAGTCATTTGAAGACATAGAAGGATTCCTTATTTCAAGAACAAAACAACCTTTAGAATACTCTATTTCCAGATGTACTGCAGGAAAAATTTGAAGAAGTAAATGGACAATCAATGCTTTCTTATGCTGGTCTATCATGAAATAGTATGCTCAACTATAGCGATTCATGCTTAACTGTGCAATGCTGAATGAATTGCCAAATTTAAGGACAGTTTAAACCATACCCAGGGTGAAACGACAAAGAACTTAGCAGTTCCTTCCTCCTCTAAACAATAGCAACTTTTTGGAATTTTACATTAAAGTCAAATGAGCACTTTTCATCATGTGAATTCCATGTGACTCCCAAAATTAGAAACATCTGAATACTGAATATAATAAAATTATCATATTTATGGTTTCCACAAAGTATTGGTCAATTTGTGAAAAAAATAATATATGCCACCTTTATAGCTTTAGAATCTAAGCATAAAACAATTAGGAAGAGTTTCTAAATAAGCCCTACTCATTATATCTGTCATAAATTTAGGAAAAATTTTAGATTTGGCATTAAAATATACAAGCAGACCAAATGAATAAATGACACTTCATTGTAATATGTTACAATTAAACAACTGGAGAAGATTCTTGCCTATAGGCACATATGATGAATATCACTGCCATTTTATTATTGATCTATCCTATGATAATTCTATAATTGTTGATAAAGAGTTATAATATGAAACACGGATCATTTCATTCATTTATTTAGCCTAAATATTTAAAATCACACAGTACAAAACTGTTGTTACTCATAATTTTTTTAACAATTTTAATGTAATTTTCATTATGAAATTAAACAAAGTAGTTTAAAGTCTGATTCTCAACAAATGGATAAACTGTTATTTTACCACTTAGCCATTTGGAATTGTGTTGATCAGTTCTGACTGCATTCCTCTTGGTTAAACTTCGAAAAATAGCTGCATCTGTCCCCATGAAATCTATATACATTCCAGAGAAAAGCTCTTCATCTATGAAAAAGCAAATGTCAACAAAATTAAAAGCAAATCAAATGTTTTAAAGGGTATTTTTAAAATCTGCTTATTAGATCATGACATATGTTACAGAGTGTTTAAGGGTTTAAGTTGCTAATTGCTTTCCATTGTGCACCAAATAAAAAAAATTGGATAAAGTTTAATCTGGTCTCATATATAATGACCAAAACAACATTTCCTATATAGAGATAAAATTCCTCTGCCTGACTTAGCTACACTAAATACCTATGTTCATATAGTGTGTATCAGAAATGGCACAAATAATATAGGAATAAAAATAAAGAAATGACTTACTTATTACTTGTTTAATAAGTAAAAATATACCCTAAGAATCAGAAAACTTGATTTCCAATTCTGGCAGGAATTAACAAACTGGAAATTAGGGATAAGTCATTTAGCACCCTTAATCTCAATCTTCTATGGGAACTGGATTATGATCAGACAATACTTGCTGTGTATTAAAAACTCTATGATTAACATAATTTCATCATTAAAAGTATACGTTTTGTTCTTTGATGCTAGAAGGATTCTATAAAGTAAACAAAGTGCTACTTTATCAACTGTAACATATAACATATTAACATTATGTTAATAATATAATACAATGTTAATAAGCCATCTATAGTTTCACATATTAACTAATATAATATAAAATTTAAAGACAAGGAAAAAGATATTTTAAGATTAAATTAATTTATCATTTTTATTGACAAAAATAAGATATCTTAATCTGTACGTGCATAACATCCGACATTTTCCTTCTTTGTTAAGATCTACATTAATTTTTAGTCTAGCAAGGAGAGTAAATAGCAAATTGGTATGTGTGACTTTTTTGTACAAAACAATAGTTAAGTTGAAAAAATAATAAAGTTTATCAGGTTTGGCCCACTGACCTACCAGGCATCTAATGTTCTAGAATTACTCCCTTGGCTACTTCAGATTGTGGTCATTTTGACAGAACTGAAACATTTTAAAGCATTCTAAGCTCACTGTTTAGTAATAAGCAATACCGGTTGGATCAGGATAGAATGAACAATGGAATGTTGTCAATATGTGCTCACCAGGTCACAAACTGCACCCCTACCAGTTAGCAAGTGGGTATGTCAGGCATTGTGCTGCCTTTTCTGCTTCCTAGTAGAGAGCTGAAGTCCATGGGAACAGATTATAGGAAGACAACAAAAAAAGGTATATGAAAGGATTTTGAGCAATTAAGTTTCTTTACAATTTTGTGAAGCATCTCTGCAAGTATTCTGTAGATACAATGACTGTTAAATTGAGATAACTTTGCAATTAACTATTTCACAGCTTTGTTATACCCAGTTATGCCCCCAAAGAGTAGGTTATACATTTCTGATATTCAATAGATTTATTAGCACAGTTCTGAATTATAATCTCATATCCGTTTACGGGAAGAAAAAAAAGGACACTCAGAGGATGGTTTATTGTGGAGAGGACTGATTCTAATCCCGCTGCATACCACTTTTTTAGTTATGTCTTAAACAAAGGGCTTCCCTGGTGGCTCAGTGGTAAAGAATCCACCTGCCAATGCAGGAGAATTCGGTTTGATCCCTGGGTTGGGAAGATTTCCTGGAAAAGGAAATGGCAACCTACAATAGTATTCTTGTGTGGGAAATTCCATTGACAGAGGAGCCTCAAGGGCTACAATCAATGGGTCACAAAAGAGTCGGACATGACTAACTGACTAAACAATAAACATTACAAAAGAATTAGATGGCTGATCTGTGTTGTATGGCAGAAACCAATACAACATTGTAAAGCAATTTTCCTCCAATTAAAAATAAATTAAAAATAAAGAAATAAAAATGATAAGATTATTTAAAAAGAGTTAGATGGTTAATTGGCTTCATTTCCTGTCATAAATTCTCAGTCATTTTAACAGTAAGTTAAGAATAATAAAGTTTCTGCTTAATTTTGTGTAAGAAATAGTTAATTAACGTCACTTTGGAAATAATTTTGTTCAAGAATAGAACTTTTTTTTTCAGAATTTCATTGTAGGGTTTATGCGAAGATAAACTTGCTCCTTTTGAACTTTAATCCAAAAATATTTTGTTTTCCAGTTGTACTTCCACTGACTAAAACATATCTCAAGAGGTTTTGGATAGGTTCCTTAATAACAGATGTCATCTGACTTCGATGTGCTACAACAATTACTAAAAATAGCAAAAGAACGCCAGTGCGTTGGGCCAGATGCCATGCTATATTGTGAAATTTTAAATTCTTCTAATTCTCAACATTTCTTGGCACTTTAATATTTTAACCAAGTTATATAGTGCATTGCGATTGAACAGAAATGATAAAACATCAAATGGCAAAGTGAGATGACTACACAAATGAAATATTAGAGATAATATTACAGAGATAATCAATGGAATAAATAAAATGATAAATACAAGGTTATAAAACTTCATGCTCTTTTTAGTTTCAGCTAGGTGAGTGAAAAAGTTGGCTTAAAGCTCATCGTTCAGAAAACTAAGATCTTGGCATCTGGTCCCAGCGCTTCATGGGAAATAGATGGGGAAACAGTGGAAACAGTGTCAGACTTTATTTTTCTGGGCTCCAAAATCACTGCAGATGGTGATTGCAGCCATGAAATTAAAAGACGCTTACCCCTTGGAAGGAAAGTTATGACCAACCTAGATAGCATATTTCAAAGCAGAGATATTACTTTGCCAAACAAGGTCCGTCTAGTCAAGGCTATGGTTTCTCCAGTGGTCATGTATGGATGTGAGAGTTGGACGGTGAAGAAAGCTGAGTGCCGAAGAATTGATGCTTTTGAACTGTGGTGTTGGAGAAGACTCTTGAGAGTCCCTTGGACTGCAAGGAGATCCAACCAGTCCATCCTAAAGGAGATCAATCCTGGGTTTTCATTGGAAGGACTGATGTTGAAGCTGAAACTCCAATACTTTGGCCACCTCATGCGAAGAGTTGACTCATTGGAAAAGACCCTAATGCTGGGAAGGATTGGGAGCAGGAGGAGAAGGGGATGACAGAGGATGAGATGGTTGGATGGTATCACTGACTCGATGGACATGGGTTTGGGTAAACTCTGGGAGTTGGTGATGGGTGTGGAGGCCTGGCGTGCTGCAGTTCATGGGGTCGCAAAGAGTCGGACACGACTGAGTGACTGAACTGAAGTTAGGCAAATTGTTTAATGATTTTCTTTGACAGTAAAAATCATGTTAATCAAAATATTAAAAAGTTATAGTATAAGAATGTGAGCCTAGGAATCAAAGTCTCAGGTCTTTGAAAAATGAAGACTAATTACAATCTTCATTTTGTAAATGAATCCAAATCTCTAAGGGCAAAACTATTACATGACTTATCATAGTTTAACAGAAAAATTTATAATGCCTTATTTTAACTCTTTTTTGTTCTAAATAATACTTGATGAGATAAAATTCTAGTATCAGTGTTAATAATTTTGAATTTCTAAGTTTAGAAATTCACAGCATTTAACTTGAAATAAGTGAAAACTTTTTATGTTTATCTAGTAGTATACAAATCATAGTTTCTAAAGGCAAATACTTTCTGAGACATTGCTTCTATTAAATAATATTTAGAAACTTATTTGAAAATACTCTGCATCAGACTTAATTAGACATCCTGTAGTTTCAAAGCTTTCTAATTTTTTGTCCTAATGATACACTTTCATTTCCTCCCTGACCAATCTGAATGACTATATGGAAATAATTTACTGGATAATTTCCAAGTTCACATTTTAGTCAACGCTGGAGTACTTATCTTAATTTAGTTTCCAGATCTGAGAAAGAAAGATGAGTTGCCTTTTTAAATGAATCAAAGCAAAGTGTGTTTAACACAATAATTATTTTCCCACCTGTTCTTTTGTTAAATGATGTGATTTTACCACTGCCAAAACATAGAGAAACAAAAAGGAAAAAGCTTTTACTATATAACTGGCATACTGAAATTTAAGATTTGTCTTATAGTCAACTAATGTTAAGTCAGATGTATTCCAGAAGTGTCTTAATTACATATTCTAATATGTCTTAAGACATATTTTAGAATGTCTTTCAAGTGAGTTATAGATAGGCACTGATGAGACTCAAGTACATTGATTTGTTTATGTGTGTAGCACGGAGCAATTGGGCCTGATTTTTAACTGATATAATTTACAAAATACGAGGAAATAAAAAAGTGATTTTACTAGTACTGTTTTTTTGTATGGGAACTTTTAGACATTTCATAGAGAATGTACTTGGCTAACATATGTAGTTTGGTATTTCTTCACATGAAAGAAATACCAGTTTTAATCGTTTGTAAAAGATAACTAAAACATGAGAAAAAGAGAATACACAAAATAACAACTACACTGAAATTTACTTCCTAATATATATTGATATATGTATGCATACAACAATATTTATTAACATATGTATACATACACTTTTTAAATGGTTGACTTACTCTATGAATGACAGTAGTCTTATTAGATGAAAAAACACATGGCTATCATTTACTCATGAATATTCTTGGAAATAAGAAATTAGACTTTCTCACAACTTGCTTTCTATTATTTTACTCATGTACTATCATCCACACAACTATTCAAATGGACATATGGTATAATGTATTTATTTTCTTTAATTTCCTTTTTTAAACCTCCCCTTTTATTTTCCACTTACTGATCATAACAGACACTGTGTTCACATTGGGGTTGAAAGAGCAGCGTCCTTTTCCAGATTCACACTTGGAGTCAATCATGAAAACTTGGTCCTTTATTATAGATAAAATCGAAAATGCAATAAAAATAAATTACTTTATCTTAGTTAACCAATTGTTCTTTAGTAAAACAAAGCATCATCATGAATAACACGACTTCTACTTGGTTGCTTATGCCTTCCCAATTTTACTATGTTAAAGTTTTCTTGGCCTATATGAAGAATGCATCTGTAAGTTATAATAACCTTAGCAGGTCAAGTTCTCATCCTATTACACTCCCCATAAAGTTAATCCACCAAGTTCTCAAATCAACATCAATAAAAAATACTTGGCTTAGAAAAATGGTACAGATAAACCTATTCCAGTGTAGGAATATAGATGCAGATGTAGAGAACAGGCATGCAGACACAGGGGGAAGGGGAGGGTGAAACAAATTGGGAGATTAGGATTGACATATATAAATTACCACATGTAAGAGAGAAAGCTAGTGAGAACCTGCTATAAAACACAGAAAGCTCAGCTTGGTGTTCGGTGATGACCTAGTTGGGTGGGATGGGGGTGAAGTGGGAGGGAGATCCAAGAGGGAGGGGATGTATGTCTACTTATAGCTGATTCACTTATTGTACAGCAGAAACTAACATTGTGAAGCAACTATATTAAAAAAAAAAAAGTCAACACGTGGAAATCAAGGATCATTGTAAACCTGAACTAGATATGTTGAACATTGGCCAAAAGAAGAAAACCGTTCACAGAGAAACAATGTGTATAAGGATTATGATAATTTCAAAATAATCAAGATCTTTTTTAAATATAAAATTTTACATTACCACTTTTACGTTACCAGTGCTTATAAAAAGCATTGCACTAGATTTAACAAAATAATTCATAATTTAGTTAAAAATGCTTCATTTACTCATTCATTTACTTAACAAAAATTTAACAAGCATCTACTATGTGCCCAACACTGACAAAACATTGGGGACAGAGTAAACAAACTAGACAAAAATTCTTACCTGTAGATTTATAAACCAAAGATAGAGAATGGAAATATAGAATATAAAAAGAATAAACATGCAAAATATTGAGTATGTTAGATGGTACTCAGTGCTTAGGAGAAAATTTAAGCAGGGAATGGGGGCAGTGGGTTCAATTAGAAACATAATGGGCAGTGTAGCTTCACTGAGAGGGAGCATTTTGTTGGTATATTTATCTTTTTACTTATATAAAGTTAGTAAAAGCTACTACTAAAATTCAAAGAAAAAATGATCACATTGTAGATTGTATTGGATGATGAAAGACCTTAATTATTAAGCTGTTTTCCAAAATTATCCCAAAGAAAATGCAAGCTCAACATTTTTGAGTATGGAATAAAAGGATGAAAACATTGTTTTAAGAAGAAGATTGGATCTTATCTTGTTCTTTAAGAAGACTGAGAATAGTGGTTATAAAAACAGACACTGAATTCAAGAAAATAAATTTGTTTTCAACTCAGTAGTCCAGGAATTAGGGAATAATAATCTGACATGCTAGGTTAGGGTAAGAGTGGTAAAGATATGAGAAGATCTGTAAAGTGAAAATAGATAGAGCTTGACAATCAATAACTAATTGGATATAGTTCAAGAAGATGAAGAAAACAAAGTTGATTCTGAAGTTTTAACTCTTGAAAGAAAAACTATTTCATTTTTGTTATACTGAGCTTAATGTATTGCAGGAAATCTCTGAGGTAATGGGAAATCATAGAGCTTCAAAAGAATCACAGTGTTCTAGCCTAGAAAGGTCCTATAACACAATGCTCTTCATGGATTAACTCCAAAGATGAGGAAAATATGGCTTTTACAAGATCACACATAGATAAATAGTGACAAAAGCAAAATTCAGTCATGTCTGCTTTCCAAGAGGGTATCGTTTATATAATGTTGCTGTTGTTCAGTTGCTAAGTCACATCTGACTCGTTGCAACCCCATGAACTCCAGCACAACAGGCTTCCCTGTCCTTCACTATCTCACTGAGTTTGCTCAAACTCATGTCCTCTGAGTTGGTGATGCCATCCAGCCATCTCATTCTCTGCACTCCCTTCTCCTCTTGCCCTCTATCTTTTCCAGCATCAGGGTCTTTTCCAATGAATTGGCTCTTTGCATCAGATGGCCAAAGCAATGGAGCTTCAGCTTCAGCATCAGCCCTTCCAATGAATAGTCAGGGTTGATGTCCTTTAGAATTGACTTGCTTGATGTCTGTGCTGTACAAGCAACTCTCAAGAATCTTCTCCAGACCCACAATTTGAAATCATCAATTCTTTGGTGCTCAGTCTTCTTTATGGTCCAGCTCTCACATCTGTACATGACTACTGGGAAAACCATAGCTTTGACTATAAGGAACTTTGTCAGCAAAGTGATGTCTCTGCTTTTTAATAAGCTGTCTAGGTTTGTCAAAGCTTTTCTTCCAATGAGCAAGCGTCTTTTAACTTCGTGGCTGTAGTCACAGTCTGCAGTGATTTTGGAGCTCAAGAAAATAAAGTATGTCACTATTTCACCATGAAGTGATGGGACCAGATGCCTTGCTATTTGTTATTTTGAATGTTAAGTTTTAAGCCAGCTTTTTCACTCTCCTCTTTCACCCTCATCAACAGGCTCTTTAGTTTTCCTTCACTTTCTGCCATTAGAGTGGTATCGTCTGCATATCTGAAGTTGTTGATGTTTCTCCCAGCAAACTGGATTCCAGTTTGTAAGTCATCCAGCCCAGTATTTTGCATGATTCACTCTGCAAAGAAGCTAAATAAGCAGGGTAACAATATACAGGTTAGATGTACTCCTTTCCCAATTTTGAACCAGTTCCTTGTTCCATGTCAGGTTCTAATTGTTGCTTTTTGATCTGCACACAGCTTTCTCAGGAGGCAAGTAAGGTGGTTGGGGATTCCCATTTCTTTAAGCATTTTCCAGTTTGTTGTGATCTACACTTATGTATGGACATGAGAGTTGCATTATAAAGAAAGCTGAGCGCTGAAGAATTGATGTTTTGAACTGTGGTGTTGGAGAAGACTCTTGAGAGTCCCTTGGACTCTTGCCCTTGGACTCTCAAGTCAATCCTAAAGGAAATCAGTCCTGAATATTCATTGGGAGGACTGATGATGAAGCTGAAACTCCAATACTTTGGCCACCTGATGCGAAGAACTGACTCATTGGGAAAGACCCTGATGCTGGGAAAGGTGGGAGGAGAAGGGGACGACAGAGGATGAGATGGTTGGATGGCGTCACCGATGTGATGGAGATGAGTTTGAGTAAGCTCTGGGAGTTGGTGATGGACAGGGAAGCCTGGTGTGCTGCAGTTCATGGAGTGGCAAAGAGTTAGACATGACTGATCGACTGACCTGATCTGATCTGACAGTCAGAGGCTTTAGTGTAGTCAATGAAGGAGAAGTAGATGTCTTTTTGGAATGCCCTTGCTTTTTCTATGATTAAGTGGATGTTGACAATTTGATCTCAGGTTCCTCTGCCTTTTCTAAATCCAGCTAGTATATCTGGAACTTCTCAGTTCACATACTGTTGAAGCGTAGCTTTAAGGATTTTGAGTATTATTTTGCTAGCATGTGAAATGAGCACAACTCTATGGTAGTCTGAATAATCTTCAGCATTGCCTTTCTTTGAGATTGGAATGAAAACTAACCTTTTCCAGTCTGGTGGCCACTGCTGAGTTTTCCAAATTTGCTGGCGTACTGAGTGCAGTACTTTCACAACCTCACCTTTAGCTGGAATCTCATCATTCCACTAGCTTTGGTCGTAATGATGCTTCTAAGGCCTACTTGATTTTGCACTCCAGGAAGTCTGGCTCTAGATGAGTGATCACACCACGTGGTTATCCGGGTCAATAAGATCTTTTTTGTATAGTTCTTCTGTGTATTCTTGCCACCTCTTCTTAATATCTTCTGCATCTTCATAACATTTCTGTCCTTTATTGCGCCCATCTTTGCATGAAATGTTCCCTTAATATCTCTAATTTTCTTCAAGAGATCTCTAGTCTTTACCGTTCTATTGTTTTCCTCTATTTCTCTGCATTGCTCACTTAAGAAGGCTTTCTTATCTCTCCCTATTGTTCTCTGGAACCCTGCACTCAGTTGGGTATATCTTTGCTTTCCTCTTTTGCCTGTAGTTTCTCTTCTTTTCTCAGCTATTTATAAGGCTGCCTCAGAAAACCAATTTGCCTTCTTGCATTTCTCTTTCTTGGGAATGGTTTTGGTCATCATCTACTGTATAATATTACAAACCTCTGTCCACAGTTCTTCAGGCACTCTGTCTACCCAATCTAATCCCTTGAATCTATTCGTTTCCTCCACTGTACAATCATAAGGGATTTGATTCAGGTCATACCTGAATGGTCTAGTGATTTTCCCTACTTTTTTCTACTTAAGGCTGAATTTTCCAATAAGGTGTTCATGATCAGAGCCAGTCAGCCTCTGGTCTAATTTTTGCTGACTGTATAAAGCTTCTCCATCTTTGGCTACAAATAATATAATCAATCTGATTTCATTGTGGACCATCTGGTGGCGTCCACATGTAGAGTAGTTTCTTGCATTGCTGGAAGAGGTTGTTTGCTATGACCAGTGTGTTCTCTTGGCAAGACTCTGTTAACCTTTGCCCTGCTTCATTTTGTACTCCAAGGCCAAACTTGCCTATTACTCCAGGTATCTTTGACATCCTACTTTTGAATTCTAATCCCCTATGATGAAAAGGACATTTTTTTTTGGTGTTAGTTTTAGAAGGTTTTGTACATCTTCATAAAACTGTTCAGCTTCAGCTTCTTCAGCATTAGTGGTTGCATAGACTTGGATTACTTTTTAAACAAATAATGATAAACTTGCCGGAAAAAATAAAATTTAGTAAACCTGTATGTATAGCCAGAGTCATACAACGATTTGATGGTAATAGTGATAGCTGTCACTGCAGGAATTGAGGAGATTACGTAGGCATCACTTGTTCTCCACTGACTTCTTTCTCCTTGGGCTCACACGGTAGAGTCAAATCTTGTCATCACCAGGAAAGTATGTGGTACACCCAAATAGTCCCTAATTCAAGCATCCTGCAACAATTCTTCAAACTCATCTCCTAAGAACTTTAGTTTTTACAATTCATCTTTCTTCTCCCTTCTTGCTTTCTCATTACCAGGTTATGTTCCATGTTTTTTAATCTTATTTTTTTGCAAAAGTGTTAATTTCCTTCATTCTGTGATTTTTCATTGCACCCACAACTTGTAAACACATGTGTATCTACTTTCTTCATACTTGCCTCCAAACTTCTAAGCATTTTGCCAAAGGTGATCCAACAAGGTACATTCAACATAGTATAGATTTGTGATCATCAACTTAAAATGAACCCTCTACACTTCTTGTATGTTCCAAAAGGTACTCTGCCAACTGGTTCTTCCATTAATAACCTCAAACCAATGCCAGTATTGTCAAATCTTTTAATTTATTCTCAGCTCATGTGATTGACATGTTGTTGGGAAAGTGAAGTCCTTAAATAAAAGTGAAGTCCTTAAATGAGACATCTTGAGCTCATCACTACCAAATACACACACTACCAAAAACTATACACTAATGCATCCACTAATACAGGAGAGGAAATATTTCTCTTACTCTAAGGCCAATCCTTTCACCAATGTTTTAGATTTTCTCTTATTCAGTCTTCTTAGGCATACTTAGGTATACTTTCCATTATCCTTACTCTTTCTTTAATCTTTTACTGGATCCTTTACAATATCATTTCAACAACTCCTTCAGTTCTTAAACACTACTCTCCTTGAGAATCACATTTCTTAGAGACTAACATACATTCATTGTCATTTCTGACTTCTTACTTTCTTCTCAATCCATTTCAGTTGGGCATCCAACCTCAGTTGCTCTACTGAAAATCTTTTTGACAAGATCCCTGATGCCTATCATGTATACAATTCAGCACTTATATTTTTGGACTTCTTTCTTGGATCTCAATGGTATTTGGGATTGTTGCTCACTTGTATCTTTTTATAATGACTTGTCTTTATTCTCAGCACCACACATGCTTGTTTTTTTTTCCTCTCCTTCTCTAGTTTCTTAGTCTTTTTTTGGAGATTCCTTTTCCTCCATCTGGCTATTTAAATTTAGGAGCTCCTCAAGTCTCAATCATAGTCACTCTTCTCTTTTCACACTATATTCTTCCTACATGATTAAACTTACACTTTGTTTGGGCTTCAGTTACTCTTATAAGATAATTACTCAAACATTTATATAGCCAACTTTATATTCAGCTGCCTACTTGATATTTCTACTTGTATGTTTCAACAGCATCTCAGACTCAAAAGAATCATATCCAGGCTAACAAACAAAATGAACAACAGAAGAGTCAATGTAACACAAAATAAAAGTGACAGCACAAATCTGTTCATGCTACTTCCTGCTTAAGATTGTTTCAGTTGCTTCTCCTTTGACACAAGACAAAGATCAGTATCCAAAAGGTAGTTTACAAGTTCTGACATGATATTTTCTGCCATTATTCTTATTAAATGAATACATCTTTATAGACTGAATCGACAAGAGGAAAAAATAGGACCAGAAAGATAGTACATGGTGAAAGATCAAGAAAAAAGGCAGAGCAAAATATCCTATGGCCAAAGATGCCAATAAAGGTGCTGAAAAATAGAGGGCATTACATGTTGTAGATTGGTCTAGGAGAAAGCATGCTGATTAGAGGAGTCAATATGATCACTGAGAGTCCTGGTTGTTAGGAAAGAGTTTTAATTAGTAGGTGAAAATTAAATTCAGATTAGGAAGGTTTCATGCAAGATAGGGAAAATAGGAATATAAAAGCTGAAAATATAGTTTTCTAGTCCAAGAAGTTTTGTGATAAAGTAAAAGAGAGAGAAAGGAGAGGGTTGAAAAAAAATCACAGGAAGGGAAACCTACTGTTAAAGAAGAAAAAAAGAGTAAATGCAGGGGAAAAGGAAAGAAGATGTAAAACAGTGACGAAGGCTAAAGATTAAATAACTTTATTGGTAAGAAAAATGCACAGCTATTCTTCTGACATGAGAAAAACTACAAAAAGATGAATAAAAAGAAAAGTTTGGTGATTAATTTGCTTTAAAAAGCATAAGGAATAAATTGAATGTCTGTGATATTCTTGATCAGTCAAAGCCAAAGTTATCTGATTGATGAGTGGCAGCATCAGGGCTTCAACAGTATTCATTTATGGGAACTGATGTTATGGATGCATCCGATAAAATCAACCAGAGATGAGATGTAACATTCTAAGATTGCACAGCAAAATTAACCAATAATTTTTTCTTATTAATGTTTTATTCATTATTTAAAGTAATCATTTACTTGTGTCACTTTATTATTTTTTTTTCCAGGAACAGAACACAGTGGATAAAAGAGAAGAACCTTGTTAGGAATCTGTGCAGCAAGAACTGTAGACTCTTTGAGAGGCGTCACTGAAGGCTCTAGGAAAGCACTGACTCATTTTCACAATATAATGGAACGGCCATAGAGTCTCATAAAAGTATGTGATGTTCCAAATGTCAAGCAGGGTTATATAATATCCTTTGAGAACCAACAAATTGCTATTAGACAGACAGGTAAAAAGGTGGTGGACAGTGTCTCAGAAATAAAATGTAATACTTAATGAATGTGCCACCCTATCTTTCATTTTCAAAGTGGTTTGAAGTACAAGAAACATGCTGTATCTTAGTACAAACAGGATGTTAGCAGTAAGTACTGCCTCTGATCATTACAAAATACAATGTTAGTGATGAATAAATAGAACTCTCTCAAAATACAATGTTCTGCATTATGGTCTTTTATTTTAAACTAAATAAAATAAATACATTAGGTGTTTGATAAAACTGTGCATTTTGTATTTGTATTATTAATTACATATTATATATATGTAAATATGATGTGGAAAAACACTGTCTTAAGTTGACTATTAAGTAAAATATATAAAGCTTAAAATTGTGTAACCCTTTTCACAGTTAAATATGCTCTTAAGATATTATTTAAAGAGATTAATTAATGGAAATGCTTCCCCTTTGAAACATATCTTTTGAAGTGAGACTGAAGTAGTTCTTATTTAGTAAAGTGATTAAAATTTATTTCATGCTGGTTTTCCAAAGGAGATTATTTTTTTGGACCGACTTTCCAATTAAGGCTTGAAGTGTATGTTGGGCAATTTGTACATGGGAAAATGATTTTACTTAAAAATCTGTGCTCTGAAAAGTGCTATGCTATCACTGGCCTGTGCAGTGACTGCACACCCTTCTCGGTGGAGGGTCTGACAGACTGCAGATGTCTGGGGAAGTAGTTTATTTAATCATTTGATCACAGACCTGTGGTTCTAATGACAAGCTCAATGCAGCCAACTGTACTCTTCTAAGAAGCATAGCTTTACTTTTCTTTAAGAATTTTAATATTTCATACCATCTTGAACCACTTGTAAACATCCCACTTCGGGATCAAATATTATCAATACCTTACACTCTAAGTAATTATGAAATCACACCTTCTCCTTTCTTTATTTTCTGCAGCTTGCACATTTAGTTGAAGGAAAAAGGCTATACTTTAAGTAACCTGGCAAATAGGAACCGAACATATTTTGTGTTTAAAGGACTTGAAATTTTTTATGGACACTAATGATATTTCCAAGTTTTTACTGTTTTAAGAAATCTTTGACACTAACATCAAACTAAGAATGAATAATTGTTACACTTACCTCTGATCTCCTCCCTCTGTTCAAATAAGCACAGACTGGGCTGAAAGCACCACTCCCACAGACATACAAATGTGTGCGGTTGAAAGCCTGAATTACACGAACAAAGTTCCCGCAGCCATGCTAAAAAAAAAGGAAAACTGAGCAGTTAGTAACCCAATGACTTTTATTGGTATTTCTAAGTATTACTGTGACGCTTTGTTATACGTTTTTCTTTATGCCCTAACTTTTTAATTAGTTAGGAGATAATAAGAGAACATGGTTTATTCCATGGTGTGTTTTAGGAGGAAGGTTGTCTAACAGATAATGAGTAAAATGATATGTCTCTGTCATATTTCAGTATTTTTTATATTGGGTATGTTTTTATGTTCTGAAATTTTATTAACTTACTCTTTTTCTGAGAAAGCTTAGAAATTGAAAAGTACACCAAACTGTTTCTCAACTTTTCCTCAAAACATTACACACACACACACACACACACACACACACACTCACCCATGTTATATAAAACATGTTGTGAATGCATTGCGCTTATAGAAAGTCCATGGAGTTATCATTAGTTACAGTAGCAAACACTATTAGCTTTCATAATGGGGTGAATAAGACATATGTTACACAAATGTCAGTACTGTCACTTTCTATGAAAAATAATGGAATCATGATCTCTCTGCTCTTGGTCCCCTAAAATACTTTCCTCTTTCCCAGAACTCCTTTCGCACCTACTCCCAGTCCAACCATTGGAAAGGCTGTCATTTATTCATTCAATGAAATGCAAAATGATTATGGTGATTATAAGCTGATTACGACCTTGCAAAATACATAAATGTGGTCAGCACCGAATTAACCATTGCATGTTCTGTTCTTACAGGGTCACTATCCTTTGCTGAGTACACATTAATCAAGCCTGAGGCTGAATACTGTTCCCTTCACAAAGTCATTGTTCTAGCAACGTTTAATAATATTACACATTAGAGACAAACAGTTTTATAAAGAAATATGTCAGACTCAGTGGTTTTCTGATGGGTGTTCATACAGTATATTTTTTTCTCTTCTAGGTACCACATACTTTACTAATATTTTATAATGCACATTTATTATTTATATTATTAAAAAGTTTAAAAAACTTTGCCAAAATTTAATTTAAAGTCAATATTATTTTATATTTTCTCATAATTTTCTCCTTTTATACTCATTATTACTTGCCAGAAAATATACGCTTATTTTCATATGTAGTAATTGTATACATATATATGTTTCTGTTATGGATTTTTATTATTAAATAATCAATCACCAACCCTGCTGTTAAACAAATTTAACCTTACAGAGCAGACTATATTCTTTATTTTTATTTTAAGACATTAATAATTTTTGTTAAATATATAGTGTCACTGTATCTTGACACCTGTTTATAGAGGTGCCTAGAAACTGACTACATACTGCAGCTGAAATGTGTTTCTCTGGAGAAAAATCATAGATGAAGTATGGTGTATATATATTATGTCTATGTTTAAAGATATATGTGAGCAATGAGACTTGTGTTTATTTTTTTTCACATCCAAGTTCAGTCATTCTGGGATTCTGTACATAATATTTTCCTGTAAAACATGAATTTGATTCAATTCTATTAATAAGAGGTTATGTCTGTTTCATCTTGAGGTTGCAGATTTTTCCATTATGAATTTTTGGTATTGGGATAAAGGAAGAAGTCACTAATATCTCTTTTATATCTCAAATACAGATTACACTTGTTTCATGTATATGTTTATGTTTATATATATGTTATATATATGTATTTATTATGGCTAATATTTTTGAAAATTTATTTTGCACTAGATATGAGAACAATCATTTTATATATTTAACCTCTTTTACTTTCCAGGAAGATTGATTTTTACCTTTAGAGATCACATTTATTGAGTAAACTATGTATATTCACTCGGGTTTTCAACTCAACCCCTTTTAGAAGCACAAAGTTTAGATCTTGTTTAATTAACTTGCCTGAGGTCACATAGCTAGAAATAGATAAAGCAGATTTTCAAACACAGATGTATTTAACATAGAATCTTGTACTTTTAACCACTTTATGATTTGCCATTTGGTAAGAACCCCACAGTTGTTAGATGGAAGTTTTTATAACAGTTACTAATATTTATACAGCTCTTAATCCTTTGATGTTGTTTTTAATTTTCTCAGCAATGTTCCAATTAAAATATTTAGTCCCATTTTAGTGATGAGGAAATTGAGCCCCCCAAAGGGTTAAATGAAGTGCTCTAGGTTTAATAAGTAAATCATATGAATTTGAATATGTCTTAAAAATGGTTGTCCTCTACCATGAAGCACCATAGGCTTCCCTGGTGGCTCATATGGTAAAGAATCTTCCAGCAGTGCAGGAGATCCAGGTTTGATCCCTACGTCAGAAAGATTCCCTGGAGAAGGAAATGGCTACCCACTCCATTATTCTTGTTTGGAGAATTCCACAGACAGAGGAGCCTGGTGGGCTACAGTCTATGGGGTCCCAAAGAATCAGACACAATTGAGTGACTAAACTTCAACCATGAAGGCAAATTCCCATACTATCTGATGATGCTTTACTGTGCTCTTCCAAACCCTCTTCAAAGTGAAAAACATAAAATGAAAAATAAATCAGTCGCTTTAATTATTAAGAATCATTTTCTAGATCCTTTCTGTTTCTATTGTACTTAGTTTCTATCCACATTATTTCTGACCTAGACCACTGCAGTTGTGTCAATTCCATCCAGAAAATATTTGTTTACTGAACACATCCTGTGCAAGCATTGTATAGGGTGCTAGCAACACTGAAATAAATAGATTCAATTTTCATTTTCAGGGCAAGGAGAGCATATACATTAGGCTGTAGCAGATGTTATAATAAGGTTATTTTTTGCAAAATGTGCTATACAAGGAAAGAAGAGAAAATGCATAATACTGAACTGGGTATAAAGGTTTGAGAGTGAATGTCATTTGAGCTATAATTTGCAGAATAAGCTACAGATTTTCACAGGCCAAAGCAGAAGAAAAGGACATCCCAACAGAAAACAGCATGAACAAAGAAAACTGAAGGTATGACAGTGCAAGCTTTTGTTGGAGAATAGTGCCTACAGGGTATAGAGGATTACTATGTGATGAAACTAGGCAGGCAATTAGAACCGGACTACCATGCCACAGGATGACGGGCAGCAGAGCGTGAATTCTCAGGGCCAGATGACTTAGGTTCAAACTCTGATTTTATCTTTTTTTTATCTTTTACTAGCTGTCTGAGCTTGAGATATGCACTTAGCCTCTCTGTGCTTCAATCTTCTTCTCTGTAAATGGTGATGATAATATTTGTTGAAAGCAGTATACCACGGAAGCACTTGGAACAGTGTGTGGCACATAATAAATATACCCAACTTTAGGTATCAGATGTTTTCATATATAATTTTAGTTCCACCTGTCAGTACAAACACTGTGTAGTGGGCAGTTGTCCTGCATAAAGTTTTGTACATGTCCTGACCACAACAGACATCCATAAAAGATTAGTGGAACGAGACATTAGGGAAATTCAGTACTGTGGATGCTTTCTTTTTATTGCTTAATTCTCTTTCAAAACTATTTCAAGGTATAAAGCTAAATGAAAAATGAAGCTTCTAACATTATGGAGAATATAATATCATTTTATGTATACACACACACACACATAAATATATACACACATGACCTATACTAAAATGCTTGAATAATATACTTCATATTTTTAAGTTACTATGTTTGGGTGGTATAACTTATTTTATTTATTTAACAGTGTGTGCTAACTATCTGCTATACACTGTTCTAATCTTTCTGCAAATGTTAATTCACTAATCCCCTTAGTAACTCAATAAGGTAGGTTTTATGTGTGTATCCATTATACAGATAAGAAAAATGAGGCACGGAGAGGTAATAAGACACTGTTTTTTGTTGCTCTCTATGAGCTCTTCTGGGCCTTCAAAGATTTCTGTGTTAAACAGGTATTAGTTGTATAACTTTAAAATAGATGTTTTTAAAAAAATAAGCTTTGGAGCTCAGATTAATAGGGCTTTAAAAATATTGACTCTTCATGGTCCATACTACATTTTTTCTTCTTGGTCTGGGGGATGTATCAAGGTATTTTGATATATGTATTCCTAAAGAAAATACATTTTTCAAGTAGTGTAGGGTCCTCTGGTCACAGAAACATGGAAATTGATATTCTACAATTAATAAATCAAGTTTGACATTGTGCATATGTAATATATATAGGTCTAAATATATGTAACCCTGCTTAATTTTTAAATTATCTCTTACAGTATATACTTAGCACATTCATTATATCCTATCTCATTGGATATGTTTGACAGCATGTGCTATTGTTTAGGGCTCAATTTATTTATAGTATTAATAAAATATCAAAATTTAGAAATAAATGGAGCATGTAGGAATGTAAATAAATAGGGGCAGAAAGGGAAATTGCAGGGTAAGTTATACTCTCTTTAGCTGAGGTAGAAAATAAGCTATATTGCTACCATATTTTATTTTATTTATAAACATTAGGTTATTATATAGTATTATTATGATATTACCTGGGGTCAAATTTCAAATTATATTGAATTCTTTTCTAATGAATGAGCATTATTTTTATAATTTTAATTAAAATTTGATACAAGTAAAAAATATAAAGAAGTAAAGGGTGTTTGTACGCTTTTAGATTGCTATAGAAGTAGGAAATCTGTTAGTAGGTTATGCTATTTTTAGTAGACAACTAATATAATATTTTAAAGTAAAACATTAATGTAACCACCATATATCTTTAAAATTATACATAACGAATTTATAAATTTAGTAATCTAAAAGGCATTAATAACTCATTATCCACTATGTCCTACTCCCAACCTGAGACAATGACTTGGAATAGATTCCCATGCTCACTGCTTCCATTTCTGTTTTTTCCAGATCTTGTTTAAATTTTATGAAGTGCCTAGATACAGATCTGGGCACTAGAGATAATGACACTTACTACCTGGCATTTTCAACCACTAAAAATGCAGTGAAATAAGTTCTAGAGGGTTTCAAGTACACATACAGGGAGGGACAGCTAGCCTAGTTCTCAGTGGCAAGAGAAGATTCTCCAGAGAAGTGACATATGAACTGTCATTTGAAAGGGTGTGCAGATGATTCCCAGGCTAAAAAGATGGGAAGGTAATTGCTCCTTGGAAGAAAAGCTATGACAAACCTAGACAACATATTAAAAAGAAGAGACATTACTTTGCTGACAAAGTTCCGTATAGTCAAAGCTATGGTTTTTCCAGTAGTCATGTTTGGAAGTGAGAGTTGCAGTATAAAGACGGCTAAGAGCTGAAGAATTGATGTTTTTGAGCTTTGGTGCTGAATAAGATGCTTGAGAGCCCCTTGGACAGCAAGGAGATCAAAACAGTCAATCGTAAAGGAAATCAATCCTGAATATTCACTGGTAGGACTGATGCTGAAGCTGAAGCTTCAATACTTAGGCCAGCTGATGTGAAGAGCTGACTCATTAGAAAAACCCCTGATGCTGGGAAAGATAAAAGGCAGGAGAAAGGGATGACAGAGGATGAGATGGTTGGATGGCATCACCGACTCAAAGGACATGAGTCTGAGCAAGTTCCGGAGATGGTGAAGGACAGGGAAGCCTGGGGTGATGCAGTCCATGGGGTCACAAAGCATTGGACATGACCGAGCGACTGAACAACAACAAATCAAACAAGAAGGGAATCACCTGAAGCCTGTACCAACGGCTGAAAGAGGGAAAGGGTACAACTTGTTTGAATCTCAGTATCACTGAAATAAAAAGGGGAAAAGTTAACATAAGACCTAGCATAGCTGCCACCAAATCTATCAATTTTTTCATAAATACCCCACCTGCAATGAAGTTTTCTTTGTCTTTTGTATGTATCCTTAGCATTTAACATAATCTCCCTGGAGAGGTGGCATGTTTCATCAACTAAGAGCAAAAGATCTAGAGCCACATGTGCTTGAGGCAGACAGAGGCCTTTCACTTGTTAGTAGTGCAGTTTTGGGTAAATTCCTCATTCTCTCAGTGATTCAGTTTATCTATCTTAAAAAATGAGGATGACGACAAGGTCCATCTTGTAGCACTGTCACAAGGATTAAAATAAAACATTTAGAATAGCTCCTAGCCCATTCTATCAGGTATTGGCTAATATTAGTTGATAATTACTGTATATATGTCTCATCATCTCTAGTATATTGTAAAGACTCTTAAAGGTAGGAATTCCACTTTAATCACCTCTGGTTTCTTCACAATATCTAACTGATTTGTACAAATTAAAATAATCAGTTCCTGCATCTTAAAAAAATGAAATATTATGTAATTATATGATATTTATTTCAAAAGATCCAAAAGATTCTTAAATATTTGGTTTCACTGAGAAGTATAATTAAAATACATTGTTTGTTCTACAGAACTTCTATTTAACTATCATTCTTCTACTGATAGTATCTTGACTAAAAAAAAATTGTTTATAAGAACCTCACATGTATTAAGTGAGATGAATTTGTCAACATTCTCCTCTCTTGCAAAAAACGGAACATACATTTGAAATTTAGTTTGATTTTTATTTCCTAGGACCCAACAATGTTGGTTCTACTACAACTCTCTACCAGTTACCTCTGATATATGTATTAATTGGCTGTTTGGCAAAATATAAAGATATTCATGGATGATATCATACCATGATAAAACTATGTAAAAACATAAGCATGTATTAATGGCTTTATTTAAAGACCTTTAATTATAAGACAGCAAATAGCAGAGCATTTCTTCCTTGCCAAAGGGAGAAAGGAATCAAATGACTTGGCTAAGATCCTTAAGAAAATCAACAACATTTTTTGGAAAGAGAATGTGCAAAGGAATCTAAATTCTATATATTCTGCCTGTGGCAGTTTGTATGAATGGAAAAAAAATTGAACAAAGAACAAATACAGTAACTGTAGCCACAGGATATTATTGTGACAAAAGGTGAGACATGTTCATATATGCATCCATGGGAAAAAATCTCTACATTAGAGAATTAAAAGAAAAAAGTTTACTTCATGCAAAATTATTGGAATAATAGCTTCAGGGAACCAAAAAAAAGTTCTTTTTTCACAACATTAAGCTTCATTATACTATTGGTTTCCTAGAAGGCAACTGCAATATACTCTTATGAATGTTTCTTTCACATTTTTCTGGATTTTTTCCTTTTTGATTGTGGTCCGCAAATCCTGTGGGTAGCAAATATGCTCCAGTGAGCTCCTGTCCATTTTGAATTTTCTCTTAAAGGTGAATTATGAAACTGAAACAATAAAACCCTGAGCTGAGTCACTCCTGATAAGGCACTCTTGCCAAAACACCATCTGGTGATACCTGAAGATCTTCTGTGGCCCTGCCTTATGGCAGGCTTTTTCAGGAACTTGTATTGATACCTAAACTGTTAAGAATCAATAAATATAAAAGTTTAAGTTCCACACTTCTTCATCCACAAGGAAGAAGTCTGAGACAAGAGGTGAAATGAATATAAGCTTCATTATAAACATTAAATGTGGCCAACAGATCTTACATGCTGCAAGCATGGCAAAAACAACAACAAAAAACAACAAAAACCATTAAATGACTTGTGCACTTAAAGAGTTGCTCCATTTTTTAAATAATATTCAAGAATAATTTAATGTGTCCATTTCATCAAGCTATTTGTAGAAATAAATATAGATTTATTCCTTGACTCTCTATATGAAATCTCACCTAAAGGAATACATTTTGTAGAAGTGTTGCACACTGAACACTTACTTATGCTTATATCCGTCCTGATTTTTGTTCCTGTGGTTATTTTTAATTAACAAAGATACCAGTCATTACTGGTGATTTATACCTCTGGAATGTGCTGGCTAACCATAATCCTTTGCCGAGAATCTTTCTTTGGAAAAGCCCACATCGTATCTGGGAGCTACTCCAGACACTTGAATTATCATTATTTTAGCAGCATGCTGAGAATTCTGCAGGTTGGATCCACTTTGAACAGGGGTTATTACTAAAATCCATCACGAAAAGTGTCAGGGTGCAATAATAAAAGCAAAGCAGGAAATTTTCACCCAGTCAGGAATTCCTAAATTACAGTGTTTAAGAGTTACAATCACTTTGCATTTACATTTTTTACCATATGTCCTGCAGAGGATTCAGAACACCAACACCCTTTGTCTCACTCTTGGCTGCACTCAAAGTACATGAATTCAAAGACCAAATATTTAAGTTTTGGATTTTTTTTAAGCACTCACTGTGGGATCTTTGCCAGCCATTTTGCACTCTTCGACTTTGATTGCAGATGCTGGCCAGAAAACCTGCTCAGAAAGGAAAACAAAGGTTGCATAATCTCATTTGTACATATGACAGCCCAATGTTCTTCATTTACTTCATGCTAACAGATATTTTAAAGTTATTTCTATATTTATATTTCAAAATTCTTTCATTTATGAACTCAAGTTAATGAAGGTTTTATTACTTTATTATAGCAATTATGTTTTTGTTTCTTCCATGAATTTTTCCTTTAACAAGTCTTTCTATGATAAGTGCCCATTTACTAATAGTACAATTTTTCAAATAAGGAAATTATTAATATGCATAGTATAATGTGTATTTCCCTCCTTCTGATTTACAGTACACTTTTCACAACTGGTCATATCACAGTGAATTTATGTTCATATTGCTATCTCATTTTTTTCAGTAAACCACACTGCTAGGCTGGTAGATTTACCTGAAACTAGGTACTTCAACAGCTAAAATAACTCAAATAAGGACTCTCTCTGACATACTGTGACAGCATTCTAAGTTGTTGTAGCTTTGGATTAGGGCTGGTAGGGATGATTTTTTTTTAAAATTGTCATGTTAAAATAATAAATTCAGAAGTCTCCTTGCTGTAACAAATTTATAATTAATCTACTTTTATTTCTTTACTTCAATGAACCTCATTTTATTTCCTTGCTGTGAAATATTTAGGTTGGTGCAGAAGTAATTGCAGTTTTGCACTGTTGAAATTTGTTGTTTAATATCAGAATATATTCATAAATAAATGTGGATATATTGTACATTTTAATGCACATTTCTGTTTTATGTGTTTTGTTTTGCTAATGACTTATTACTTACTTTTTATTTTATATGTATTTTAGACTATGGAATGGAGAAGGAAATGGCAACCCACTCCAGTATTCTTGCCTGGAGAATCCCAGGGACAGAGGAGCCTCGTGGGCTGCTGTCTATGGGGTTGCACAGAGTCGGACATGACTGAAACGACTTAGCAGCAGCAGCAGCAGACTATGGAAATGATACTAGACAAAAAGCAAATTTGAGTGATTTTCTTATTAAACTTCAAAATCAGTTGTAAAGCAGCAGAAACAACTTGCAACATCAATAACACATTTGGCCCAGGAACTGCTAATGAACACACAGTGCAGTGGTGGTTCAAGAATTTCTGCAAAAGAGACGAGAGCCTTGAAGATGCGGAGCATGTTGCCCAGCCATCGCAAGTTGACAACTACCAATTGAGAGTCATCGTTGCAAATTGACAATGACCAATTGAGAGCCATCTTTGAAGCTGATCTTCTTACAACTACATAAGAAGTTGCTGAAGAACTCAATGTCGATCATTCTAAAGTTGTCTGGCATTTGAAGCAAACCGGAAAGGTGAAAAAGCTTGAGGGTGCCTCGTGAACTCACCACAGATCAAAAAAATCGTTGTCTTGAAGTGTCGTCTTCTCTTTTCTGTGCAACAACAACAAATCATTTCTTGATTAGATTGCAATATGCGATGAAAAGTGGGTTTTATATGACAACCGGTGATGACTAGCTCAGTAGTTGGACTGAGAAGAAGCTCCAAAGCACTTCCCAAAGCCAAACTTGCACCAAAAAAAAAAAAAAAAAGGTCATGGTCACTGTTTGGTGGTCTGCTGCTGGTCTAATACACTACAGCTTTCTGAATCCTGGCAAAACCATTCCATGTGAGAAATATGCTCAGCAAATCGATGAGATGCACTGAAAACTGCAATGCCTGCAGCCAACATTGGTCAAAGAAAAGGCCCAATTCTTCTTCACAACAATGCCTGACCACGTCACACAACTAATGCTTCCAAAGTTGAATGAACTGGGCTACCAAGTTTTGCCTCATCTGCCATATTTACCCGATCTCTTGTCAACTGACTACAACTTCTTCAAGCATCTAGACAACTTTTTGTATGGAAAATGCTTCCACAACCAGCAGGAGGCAGAAAATGCTTTCAAAGAGTTTGTTAAATCCTGAAGCAGAGGTTTTTATGCTACAAAAATAAATAAATTTACTTCTTGTTGGCAAAAATGTGTTGATTGTAATGGTTCCTATTTTGATTAATAAAGATGTGCTGGAAACTAGTTTTAATAATTTAAAATTCATGGTCTGAAACCACAATTACGTTTGCACCAACCTAATACAATGAAATAGTTAGCCCTTGAACAACTTGCTGGTTAGGGACACTGACCTTATATTCCAATTCCACATCTAGAGATTCAATCAACCATGTAATATGTAGTATTTATAACCCTCAAAAATCTGCATGTAAGTGGACACATGCAGTTCTAATCCCTGCTGTACAGGCCACACTTGTTCACAGAACAGTGAATTTAATAACTGTGTTCCTTTCAAGGCTGTCTTGGACTATGTACAGATGACAGGGTAGGTTATCTTTTAAACTAATCATTTTTCATGCTATACGCCATGCTTCTCTTTTCTGCTTTTGATGTATGTATACACAGGAAGTATTTTCTCACTTAGTTTCAAGTTTTAGATGGTGAAAAACTATGAAAGTAGACATTAAGAACTGAATTTATTATATTTTCAGTCCTTGAAATAAGTACTAACTTTCAATTATTTATTGACATGTGGCCTGTTCTAATGAAATTCATAATTTTTTTGCCGTATTTGAAATTTTTAAAGAACAAGGCATCTAGGAATTCAGCACTGCCCTCATGAAAATGATAAACTTACACTCAAAGGTTCTTGACTTATGTTGTTAATATTCAAGGAAAGAATGTGATCTTTGCTGCCCACGTACATCCGGTCCTGATCTTCATCCATTAATAATATCCTGTAGTCTAAAGGGTGTTGGGATAGGCTGAAGTATTCAGAGGTCTTGGTTTCTCGAAGCTCTGAAATGGTGAACACCACAAGTGAAAAATGAGAATCTTGATCTTATTATTTTAATGAAAATTAACTTACTGAAATATTTACAAAAAAAGGTCAAGATATATTTTCCTCTTACAACAAATTAATTGTAAAGCAGTTATCTTATTGGATTTTTTAATTTATTGCCTTTATGCTGAATTAAAACATAAATCAATAAATGCAATGTTAAAGTTTATAGTAGTATTATTTGATTACAAAATTATACACATTTCATAAGATTTCAACTCAGTTTTTTTAGTTTCTCATCAGCTCAAAACTAGTTAAGATAAATCAACCAAAAACATATAGCAATTGAGTAGACTGAACAAATACAAAAGCAACGACAGTGTAAATGTCTTCCTAGCTTCTCTTAATGTTTTATTGCTGGACTCAATATGTTCATCATATTAGGACTGTTATTTCCAACTTTAAATATTTATCATATACACATGTATCAATAGAAAAACATGAATTTTCAAATGTTCTGAATTTTTAGATTTTCAGTATCTCAATGGTCAGTGACACGTGTTCATTTGAATTCTTGTACATTAAACATGTGTCTATATAGCTAAACTTTCAAGACAATGAATGCACATGACAATTAAAAAAATCAATAATCATTGTAGTAGGTTCAATTTTCTTTCCAGTCAAATTTCTCCTTTGTACACTTAAAGACTTTTCCACTCAAATGGTTTAAGAGTTGTTTGTTCTTTTGATTATGATCTTAAGAAAGTGATAAACTCTACAAAACAGTCTGCTTTCAGGCATTACTCTTTCAATGTTGAACTAATTCTAAATTTTAGTCATTGAACAGCTAATGCATTTCGAGAAGTTCTCATAGGGCTGTGATTTGATTTAAAACAAAATTAAAAATTCTAAGAATTCTTATAGGCAGCCATGAACTTTATTCTGTGAGCATCAGGGCTCATGTGTGAAGACAAAGAACAACAAATTTAACCTCTTTTCTGGGCACACCAGTTCAGAATGTCTGTCATAATATCTTTCAAGTGGTTTTATACCTAGCCAGTGATCTAAAAATACTATGGGAGCAGAATAGTGATTATGAAGCCAGACTGTGGTACCAAACTTCCTGTGACATTGAGCAATAGTAAATTAGTAAGCCTAGTAAGCACCTCACTGTGCCTTAATTTCTTCATTTGGAAAAAACAACAATAATGGTATACTCTACTGAGAGTCTATATGAAAATCAATAGAATTGATATACATAAATATATACCTGAAATGAGTGACAAGTTATTCAATTATAATAATCATTACTGTTGGTCTGAATAATCTGAATTATTAGTTATAGGAAAGTATGAAATTAGAAAAAAAAGAGGCAAATTTTCCTGTTTTTTCTTTCTTTTTTTAATTTAAAAAGCTAGGTTCCTAAAATTACTAACACATCCTCTTAAATCATCGTCTCTGATATTCTGTCCACTCAGTGACACTAAAGTGCAAGATTTTTATGTGGAAAGAACCATTAACAACTGGTAAAGTATTTCAGGAGAATCTTAAGAAGTAAATTATGAGAGAAGACAAGAACAAAAGATATTGAAAGACCATTTAAATAAGAGACTCAGATGACAGATCTTTGGAAATAACAGACATGAAGGTGCAGCACGCTAACCTAGTTACTGAGCCTCACTAGATGTCACAGACAGCCAAGTGATGCAGCTGGCAGTCCTGGTGTAACTGGCCTGGAAACTGAAACACCTTCTTTCACGAGCAGAGTAAAAAAGACTGGAGAGATGTCATTCAGGAAAAAAGTCAGTCCTTGCTAGATGAAAGGTTATTGTTGAAATAGGAAAAAAAAAAAATCCAAGCCTTCAGAACATGGGAGAATATAAAATGCAACAAATGTCACTAAAAAAAAGGTTGGAGACGACACATTCTGCTTAAATTTGCCTAAAATCCAGAGCGTTTAATAAAGCTTGCTTTTCATCCTATGGAGGAGATTCATGGTTTCACAATTTCCCTGTTAAAACATCATTTGTAAGGCTCCAGTTGGGTGTAGGATAGATTTTCAACAAACACCTCATGAATAAGTAACTCTCCAGTGAAATACAGAGACTAAGTAAAATGCAACTGCGTTCAACGCATCTGGGATCTAACCACCACTAATCTGAATGCTGGCCCTGTCATTTCATTTATCAATGTACTTGGCAAGTGCCTTTACCCCTCTAGACCCCCGTGTTTTCATCTGTTAAGTCAAGATAATAATAGTTCTTACATCACAGGGGTATTGTGAGGTTTAAATTGTTAGTATGTATCAAGTGCTTAAAAGAGTACCTGTCTTATGGTGACGTGGGTTACATGGGTTACTATTATCATGACTTGGGACAAGACATCAAGCTTCAGCCAGACAAGTAAGAAGGACAATTTGTTACACAGGGGGCAAATATGGAGAGACCACACTGTCTGATTTATATTTACTAATATATATATAATATTTCTGCTTTTCACACATAGAATCTACTCAACTTATTTGAGCAGGACAGTAAAATAATAAACTATCTTTAAGAATAATAATTTGAGTGTGCAGGATAATTTGGGGGCATGTGAAACTGGAAAACTAGGAGATGCTGTTCCAGCTATGATGTTAATAAAGATCTGCTATGCCAGAAATAGATGTGAGGGACACTTGAAGGATTTGGAATGATTTTATATGAAGCTGGCCCTTGGGTATAAGGAAGAGGCAATCATTTTCCAAAGTTGTAAACTAAGAACAGGATGAATTGAACATGGCCTTTACTACTTTCGAGGGATTTGAAATGGAAATTTCTTTGGTAAAGAGATTGAGTGTTGATAGATTCAATTCAAACCAAAGCAGAAATATTCCACAAGCATGTAAAATTTAGATAACTAGTTTCCCATCAGAAATATCAAATCTGCAGGGAGAGACCTCCAGGTCCTCTCATGGATGATGTGAAGTTCTGAGAGTACACAGGTCTGAAGAAGTTCTGGGCAGAAGCTCTGAAGAAGAGTAAATATAAGTGAAAAGCAAAGAACAGAGACACATTGATTGTTAGATCCCAAAAGAGTAGCTCTGTAATCAAAATTCAAAGTGTGTCATGAGGTAATGAAGCAATGTAATATTGTGGAGAAAGTACAGAATTGGAGTCAAACAGTTCTGAGGTGAAATCCCAGTTGCATCATTTACTAATCTGTTTAAAAAAAAAAAAAACAAAACAACAACAAACTATCTCTTTTCTCCCAGGTTTTGATGTTGTCATCTACATACTGGTTATGTCAATACATAGCTCAAGGATCTTGCCCTAGCACACGGCAGAGGAGCAATGTGCTCCTTTCAGCAGGAAAGATCAGTGACCCTCTGTCTAACAGACATTTTCTTTTTCTTTCCTGTTGGCAGAACTGGTCTGTGCCAACTACAGTGGATCCCCTAGAAAGCTAGTGTCTACAATGTGGCCACATGACTACGTGACTAGTTCTGACCCAAGAGACAGAGAGAAAGTCTTCTGCAAGGTTACTGGAAGAGGGTCTTGGGTCTTAAAACTGACACAAAAAAGAGGTGACTTCTTTTTCTGCCTCTGGACATTGGTATGTGAGCACAATATTTTCAGCAGTTGCTGCTACCAAAGAGACTGTTTTCTGAGAATGCAGAAATTAAAAAAAAAAAAAATTGAGTTCTCTAAGAAATCATTTAATGCCCTAACTAACCCTGGAACTGCTCTCTTACAGGACTACTTCTCTCTTTTTCTCACCATACTGCATGGCATACAGGATTTTTTTCCCCAACCAGGGATGGAAACTGCCCCTCATGCAGAGGAGGCTCAGAGTTTAACCACTGGACCAGGGAAGTCTAAGGACTACTTCTGTTACATATGATTAAAGAAAAAAAAAATCCTTGACTTTTTTAAGGCACCTTGAGTTTCCAGTGTTCACAGCCCCTAACACCTTCTCATTCTTCCTACGATGGTTTGTTGAGTTTGGGTATTTTTTTTTTTCTCAAAATATTCTTCATTTTTTCTTTCTTTTTGCCTTCTTTTCCTAATCTATATTGAAACAAAACCAAGAGTGTTTATAAAACTGAGCTGGGAAAATAGCCTCAACCAAATTTTATTTGCAAGTAACAAACAATGGCAGTTCTCTTTATCTATTTCATTAGAAAATAATCAATTTCTTGCATTAAATTCAAATACCAGAGGGAGCAATAACTGCATTAACTTAAGACCTTTCTGGTCCAAAGATTTTATCTCTTTTTGTGGGCCATAAAGCTATCTTCAAATTTAATTACCTGTAGCTCATTGACAGTTGACAGCTGTTAACCAAGGAAGATTTACTTTAGAAGTACCTCTGTTAGAAGCCTAAAAGCCAAGGTTATTTTTTTAAAACTCTATTTAAATTGCTGTTAGTTAGCCAAATTGAACTTTGGTGCCTGGGAAAAACTAAAAAAAATCTAAACAAACTTTTTTTTTTTCCCTTAAAGAATAAAGAGAGGAGTTCAAAGCATCCAGAATTTTTATCTATAAAAAGAACAAAGAATTCATCATTTTGACTTAACACAGATCCAACTTAAGTCAACAAACGATTCAATAATTTGACCACAATTACAGAAAATAACTGATACAATGATTTGGCAACAGTGAGAGAAGGAAATCACAATTACTAGTCTCTCATCTAAACAAGTCAAAGAATTGCACTGTCCTGCATCTGTCTCTTTATATCTTAATAATTATGTCATCCTTTTTACAGCATTGGAAGTATATCCAGTTGAACTGTTTCTCAGGACACGCTCAACTGATTGAGAATGAACTTTGAGAGTAAGTGGTATTAGAAAACGCAGTGGCCCCACAAAGGGCAGTATAGGTCTCTAAGTCCCTGGGAAAATCTCCTGGGAAATAGTATTAAAACAAACAAACAAACAACAATAACAACAAAACCTGCACGTTTCTAGTTTGATATCCACATTATTGTAGAGTTCAAGGGTAGAAAATTATTGTAATTCCTTCCAAGCCAGTGTTCCCTGAGGGAAAATTTGTAGCATTATATGTTTACCTGGAATTCCTGTTTTGATATGGAAACCATTGTGAGCCTTAAAAATTTAACCAAGGCTGGGAGAACAAGAAGTTTCCCCAAAATATAAACTCTAGCAATATAAATTTCTAGAACCACTTGAATATCATCAACATCTTACTATAGCAATTAAAGCATAGTTTAATATACAGAATCTATTCTCTCTGTTAACAACACTCTTTCCCTAACGATGTTAAGAATTAACCTTTGTATTCTTGGGCTTCCCTTGTGGCTCAGCTGGTAAGGAATCCGCATGCAATAAGGGAGACCTGGGTTCGATCCCTGGGTTGGGAAGATGCCCTGGAGAAGGGAAAGGCTACCCACTCCAGTATTCTGACCTGGAGAATTCCATGGACTATACAGTCCATGGGGTCACAAAGAGTTGGACATGACAGAGTGACTTTCACTTTGTACTCTGTTAGTGATCTTAACAATTCCAAGGTGACAAAGTCAATAAGAACTTATTCCTGTGCTGTGGAATGTGATCTTGGTGGAGGAAAGTTGGGAAAGTCTAGGATTCTCTTTTATGAATAATATATATCTGTTAAACTACTAAGTAGAAGAACTTATACCCTCAGAATACTATATTATCTTTTGGGCTATTATAAATTTCAAAACAAAAAAAGATTGTTTGATTGAAAAATCAACTCCTAGGAGTCTCTTCGTGAAAAGCATATGCAACAGTCATTTAAAATTATATTTAATTTTATAGTTCATGATGTGTTATTAATTTATATATTCAATGCATATTTATTGAGCCCTTATCATGGCACACTACGTATCTGCTCACAAAAGAGGACACTAATATGAAAATATCAAGCCTCTATGACAATTATAAATCTTGCCTTGTTCTTGTTGTTTTTCAGTCACTAAATGGGGTATGACTCTTTGCAGCTCCACGGATTGTAGCACGCCAGGCTCCCTTATCCTTCACTATCTCCCTGAGTTTGCTCAAATTAATGTCCATTGAGTCGGTCATGTTTTCCAACCATCTCATCCTCTGTTGCCCATGTCTTCTTTTGCATTCAACCTTTCCCAGCATCAGGGTCTTTTCCAATGAGTCAGCTCTTTCCATCAGGTGGCCAAAGTATTGGAGCCTCAGCTTCAGCATTAGTCCTTCCAATGAATATTCAGGGTTGAATAAAGGAAATTTAGCACTGACTGGCTTGATCTCCTTGCAGTCCAAGGGATTCTCAAGAGTCTTCTTCAGCACCACAATTTGAAAGCATAAATTCTTCAGCCCACTCAGCTGTCCTTATAGTCCAATTCTCACATCCGCACATGACTACTGGAAAAACCATAGCTTTGACTATATGGACCTTTTTTTGGCAAAGTGATGTCTCTGGTTTTTAATATACTGTCTAAGTTTGTCACAACTTTCCTTCCTTCCTCCCAAAGAGCAAGCATCTTTTAATTTCATGGCTGCAATCACTGTCCACAGTGATTTTGGAAAACAAGGAAATAAATTCTGTCACTACTTCCACTTTTTCCCCTTCTGTTTACCTTGAAGTGATGGGACTGGACGCCATGATCTTAGTTTTTTTTTTTTTAATGTTGAGTTTTAAGCCAGCTTTTTCACTCTTCTCTGTTAATTTTGTTTGGTTAAGTCCACCATGACAGTTTCCTTACCATAAGCCTCACCTCACCTATCTGCAGAATGCACACTGATAGATTTTAAAGAAAATCCTTAGCATATCTTTTACTATCAGGACATTGCTACTCAGGAAACAATTTCCTCTCCTAATTGTCTTATCTCATAAGAATTTTAAGTAGGGTGGTCTTAAGTGACCCATTCTCTCCTGGAGGCTTACTATCTTGAAACTAGGATAGAAATTGAACTTCACCTACTCCTTTAGGACAAACAGGCAGATAAAGATAAGAGCACTGAAATTTCAGCAGGCTGACACTATAGTTCCTAATTTCTAAGACAGAGAGACCAGAAGAAATGTAGTAAAAGTGCATTTGTTCAAAAATAATAGTTCCAAATAGCTAGCATTTGTGGGATTAACAGTAGGAGTAATTAACTATTCTGGGTACTTAAAAAGCTTATTCCCATTTAAAACCTTTGTGTTAGGCTTTAAAACTATTCCTACTCCATATTTAAGGAAACTAAACTTCAGTTAATTTGAGCAATCTAACCAAAGCCATATAGTAATGATTACTGATAGAAGAGGCCAGAGCCAAGAATCAAAGCATGGTGGGTTCCTTCATCTGTGAAGTCAGTCAGACACCCTTTTGCTTTTCAGATGAGACTGACAACTTAAACACTTATATATTGGGTTTTTATCTTGTTCTTGACCTGCACATGAGTTTGTGTGTTACCTAGTCCAAGCTTGGTCTGCTTGCACCATGACAGGCACTTAAATGAGAGATGAAGTGTTAAGGCAAGGAATATGACTTTATTCAGAAAGTTGGCTGAACAAGAAGATGGCAGACTAATGTCACAAAATAATCATCTCACAAGGGAAAGATATACTCAACTGAATGCAAAGTTCCAGAGAATAGCAGGCAGAGACAAGAAAGAATTCTTAAGTGAACAATGCAAAGAAATAGAGGAAAACAATAGAATGGGAAAGACTAGAGATCTCTTCAAGAATATTGGAGATACCAAAGGAACATTTCATGCAAAGATGGGCACAAGAAAGGACAGAAATGGCAAGGAGCTAACAGAAGCAGAAGATATTAAGAAGAGGTGGCAAGAATACACAGAAGAACTGTACAAAAAAGATCTTAATGACCCAGATAACCATGATGGTATGATCACTCACCTAGAGCCAGACATCCTGGAGTGTGAAGTCAAGTGGGCCACAGGCAGCATAACTACAAACAAAGCTAGTGAAGGTGATGGAATATTCCAGCTGAGCTACTTAAAATTCTAAAAGATGATGCTGTGAAAGTGCTGCACTCAATATGCCAGCAATTTTGGAAAACTCAGCAGTGGCCACAAGACTGGAAAAGGTCAGTTCCAATCCCAAAGAAAGGCAATGCTAAAGAATGTTCAAACTACTGCACAATTGCATTCATTTCACATGTCAGCAAGGTAATAATCAAAATCCTTCAAGCTAGGATTCAACAATATGTGAACTGAGAATTTCACTGAGAATTTCCATATGTACAAGCTGGATTTAGAAAAGGCAGAGGAACCAGAAATCAAATTGTCAACATCTGCTGGATCATTGAGAAAGCAAGGCAATTCCAGAAAAACATCTACTTCTGCTTCATTGACTATGCTAAAGCATTTGACTTTGTGGATCACAACAAACTGTGGAAAATCCTTAATGAGGTGGGAATGCCAGACCACTTTATCTGCCTCGTAAGAAACCTGTATGCAGGTCAAGAAGCAACAGTTAGAACCAGACATAAAACAACAGACTGGTTGAATACTGGGTAAGGAGTAGGTCAAAGGTATATATTATAACCTTACTTATTTAACTTCTACGCAGAGTACATTATGAGAAATGTCAAGCTGGAATGAATCACAAGCTGGAATAAAGATTGCTAGGAGAAATATCAACAGCCTCAGATATGCAGATGAAATGAAGTGAAAGTCGCTCAGTTGTGTCCAACTCTTTGCAACTCCATGGACTGCAGCCTGCCAGGATCCTCTGTCCATGGATTCTCCAGGCCAGAATACTGGAGTGGGTAGTCATTCCTTCTTCAGGGGATCTTTGCAACCCAGGGATCGAACCCAGGTCTCCTGCATTGCATGTGGATTCTTTACCATCTGAGCCACGAAGGAAGCCCCAGATATGCAGATGATACCCTCTAAAGGCAGAATGTGAAGAGGAACTAAAGAGTCTCTTGATGAGGATGAATGATAAGAGTGAAAAAGTCAGCTTAAATCTCAATATTCATAAAGCTAAAATCATGGCATCTGGTCTCAACACTTCATGGTAAATAGATGAGGAGAAAGTAGAAACAGTAACAAATTTTATTTTCCTAGGCTCTAAAATCACTGCAGACAGTGACTGCAGCCATGAAATTACAGGACATTTGCTCCTTGGAAGACAAGATATGACAAACTTAGCATATTAAAAAAGCAAAGACCACTTTACCAATAAAGGTCCATATAGTCAAAGCTATGGTGTTTCCTGTAGTTATGTACCAATTTGAGAGTTGGACCATAAAGAAAGTGGAGCGCCGAAGAAGTGATACCTTTGAGTTGTGGTGCTGGAGAAGACTCTTCAGAATCCCTTGGACAGCAAGGAGATAAAACCATTCAATGCTAGAGGAAATCAATCCTGAATATTCATTGGAAGGACTGATGCTGAAGCTCCAATACTTTGGCCACCTTATTGGAAGAGCCGACTCACTGAAGATGACCCTGATGCTAGGAAAGATTGAAGGCAGGAGAAGGCGGCAGAGGATGAGATGGTTAGATATCATGACCAACTAACTCAGTGGCCATGAATTTGAGCAAATTCTGAGACAGTGTAGGACAAAGGAGTCTGGTATGCTGCAGTCCATGGGATTGCAAAGAGTGGGAGATGATTTAGCTACTGAACAATATCAACATAATAACAAAAGCAACTGAAAATAAAGGTTAAAGTCAAAGAAAGAGATCCATCATGGAGTCAGAATTGGATCTTTCCTGCAACATGTTCAGTGTCAAATATAGTATAACAAATTTTCTTTATTTGCCAATTTGACGAGTGAGGAGGCTACATGGGATGAGAGGAGGAGAACATTCTCCACACAATTTGAGAACAGTCAAATTCTCAGTGATGCTATTCTCATTAAATCATCACAGCAAGTCCGAGAAGAATGAAAGTGAGAGCAGTCAGACATAGATTCCTGTAAGAGGTAAAAAGTTCCACTTTTCTATGTTTTTGATGGATGGGCATGATTGGCTAAGTGGAAGCAAACTGCCAAATGGATGAAAGAAAGAATGAGTGATAGAGTTCTATTCAGTAAGTCTGGCCAAGGAAGGGCAAAAGTAAACACAGAATGTATCTCCCAGGCATTGCATAAGAGGGAAAATTAATCAACATAAGGATGATTCTCATCTTAACTTGCCCCAAACAGCCTAGTTTGGGGCTGTTTATCAGTGTAATTATCAACAGTGCCCTCTTTAGACTCTCAAGAGATTCATGTTTAAATGATCATTCTAATTTTATGTTCTCTCTTCTTATCTTGAATGGCTTTCCATTACTTTTAGAACAAAATCAATAGTTTTAACATGGCCTTTGAGGCCTGATGTAATCTGGTTCAAGACTATCTCACTAGAAAATCTCAATCATCACTACTTGTTCTTTTTTTTTGTGTTCTCGCTCTTCTGACCTTTTCACATATTCAAACTTGGCTTCCTCCTTTCTGCCTCAGGGCCTTTGTACTAATACATGCTATTCCTCCTACTAACAGGATTTTTCCTGCCTTTTACTAGCTCCTACTCATAACTCAAGCAGTAATTTCAATGTAATTTAAATTGGACTGCTTCATAAAGGCTTTCCTGATCCTCTAGATGATGTCAGGTCTCAGATCTGCTGCTATTTGCTTTATTTCCCTTTGAATTCTCTATTCTCTTAAAGGCTGCCTGGAAGATCATTTGAAATAGTTTAAAATGTCATGGATTAGGAGTTGAGGGACTACACTGTATGACTTGCTAAGGCCCACTCTGTCTTCTCTATAGTTTTGCAGATGAAACTGCCTCTAACTGAGAGACAGAATTCTTCATTTATTCACATTCTACCTTCTTTTACTGTTGAGTTTTATGATCTTTTAATCTTCCTAAATTAAAAATTAGGAGCATGAACCAGTAAAATAAGAAAAAATGTTATTGAATTTTCTTAAAATTAAGGTTTTCATGATAACAATTTATTACTATGAAAATGTAAAGTGTATAGGGTAGGAGAAAAGGCACAATTTTGAAATGAGCCAAGTAGAGCTGAATTTCTAGCTTCACCATTTGTTGATACAGGGCTTGGTTTGCCCCCCTTCACCCAATTACCCCTCTTTCTACTTCCCCTGCCTTAAGTTATGCCTCCACAAAAGAGAAGGAAGAATGAGATTATTTATTAACCAGAATGATCCCCAATGTTCCCTGTAGCAATAAAAATGTCCATGAAACTAATTCCTTTTTAGGTGGTTACAAGTATTATCTACTATTGCAAAATATCTATAAAGCTAATGTAATCCTCCTCATTACTACAAATCTGATAAAAAGAAAGAGCCTCTCTTAATATCTATCTTATAGAAACATATTTATACAAAGTAATACTATATCCTTTCTAGAAAAAGAAGCTAAACCAAAAACCGAGACTTACCCTTCCCCCCACCTAAAGCATATTCCATTTGCATTGTGTGATTCAGTCAACCAGAGACTTATAAATTCTGACTTCTCTTCTTCTAAGCTTACTTGGGAGACATGGAGACATGTTTACTTCAAACATGTTAGGTGCCAACCCTTGGCTCCATGTATGGCAAGTGGTGGCTGAAGTGTATCTCAGAATAAGGAAAATATACAATTTGGGAATGGCTAAGATGTCTTGAGAGTCTTTAAACTAGTCTGGAAAGTAGAACCAAATCTACTGCTAAGCTGTAGAGGACAGCATTGATGAGCTGAAATGTCTTTATCATTGACATTTCAACTGCCAGGAAGGCTTTAGAGTGCCCACTTAAGATGTAAATAAGGGAGATAAACATGTGGAGGAGGAAACACTTCATCTGACACCTTCTTTCTAGAGCTCTTGACACTTTTGGAAAAGCTTCTTTGGGGAAAGTTATTAAAACAAAACAAAACAGTGGGTTCAAGGTGAGAACAGTAGGTAGGGAGACAACAGCTCAGATTCAGATGCTTGCAGTGGGGAGGGGTGAAGAACTCACACTGTAAATCAAGCCAGCAAAATTCCAGGGCAGAGAGAATACAATAGACCCTGAGTTCCTCAACTCTAATCCCCAAGTGAACCGTTGCCTACCTAAAGTATCATATGGAAAGATTCTTACATAGCATTTAATACTTGATAGACATTTAATACTTGTCTATCACAACATTTAATCACTCTCAATAAAACATTCCTTGGATACCTTGAGGCCCTCCAGTGGGAATTTCTAGTTAGCATACTTGATTAGAACAAGAACAGCAGGCGATTCTATGTGTTAATGAGGTCTCTTTTCCTGTCTCACCCCCATAAAGTTCTTTGACCCTTCATGCTACAGTTCCCTATGATATAAAGCTTACATTAAAAATATATATATACACACTCACACATAACAGGTTGTTCACTAAATTCAAATATTTTTGAGGTACGTATTTATTCAATCATTCAAGAGACAGTATATGAGAAAGGGGTCAGTAAAAGATGAAAATTCTTGGTCTTTCCCCTCAAAATGGATAGTTCAACGAGGGAGGTACACAAATAACTGTAGTACAAAATGACTCATGAAGTTAAGAGAGCATTGAGGAAGGAAGATTAGAGGTTTCTGGAAATACCAAGCAAATCTTAAATAGAAGGACTTGCCTGACCTTATTTCTTCATTCAACAAATATTAGTTGAGGCTGCTAGATATGTGGTAGACAAATGTTAGTTTTATAAAATTTCATCTACATAGGATTTGCCTGGTAGGCATGTGTTTTGTATAACTTCCCTGGTGGCTCAGACGGTAAAGCGTCTGCCTACAATGCAGGAGACCAGGGTTCAATCCCTGGGTCGGGAAGATCTCCTAGAGAAGGAAATGGCAACCCACTCCAATATTCTTGACTGGAAAATCCCATGGACAGAGAAGCCTGGTGGGCTACAGTCCATGGGGTCGCAAAGAGTCGGACACAACTGAGCGACTTCACTTTCACTCTGTTAAATTAATAACCACAGTAATAAATGCACGTGTGTGCATGCTAAATTGCTCAGTTGTTTCCAATGCTGTGTGACCCTATGGACTGCAGCCTGCCAGGCTCCTCTGTCCATAGGATTCTTCAGGCAAGAATACTGGAGCGGGTTGCCATGCCCTCCTCCAAGGGATCTTCCCAACCCAGGGATGGAACTCATGTCTCCTGCAGCTCCTGCCTTGCAGGCAGATTTTTTACCACTCAGCCATCAGGGAAGCCACACAGTATGGTAAAAGACAGGATAAGTGTTTAAGGCAAGGGCAGTTGCTTTACATCAGGGATCATAAAAAGCTTCTGTGAGAGTCACATAAGCAGTGATCTGAAGGATACACATGTTAATAAAGAGATGAGTATTTTCCAGGGAGAAGAAAAAGCTTGTGCTGAAACACTGAGGTGGCAGATTCAAATATATTCAGAATTTTATAGAGCTGATAAAAAAGAGGATTTGGGTGGGCAGAAGCAAGGAATCAACCAAGAAGCAAAAATGCAAAATTCTTGAATGTCACACAAATAACATTTAAAGATACAAATTCCTTGTATATCAAACTAAAGTGATTGAATTTTTTCAGAGTTACTTGAGAAACCAATAAAAAAATCTTAGAAAGCTCATTACATGATAACTTACAAGCTATACAAAGATCATTCTACTAGTAAAGAATTGTCAGGAGTGAGATTATTTTACAATACAATATTAAGTGAATAAAGTAGAATAAAACCTTTTGTATAACTAAACTATAAGATGCCTGCATAGAAATAAATATGCATGGACAGAAGTCTTGGAAAAAATTCAACTTATTAACATTCTTCTTCATGATATGTTGAATTAGAAATAAGAGACTGATATTACTGATGGATCAATTCAACATTCTGTCAGTTTAAAGAACTGTAATTACTCCTTAATCAAGAACCAAGAAGCACAAACTTTCTCTACAGACCTTTGTAATTTAAATACATTCTCATAATGGACTCTGGTTGCACTGCATATAACAAAAAGCTGAACTAGACAAGGAAAGAAATACCAGTTATCACTAACTGGAAAGCAGCTATATATTGCCAAAATTTTTCAATCTCTAGATTCTTAGAGCATGATGGAAGACCACCCACAACTTTCAGCAGACAATCTGGAAATTAACCACCCACCTCCTCCAACTTACAAAAGTTCTTGAACTCGGTTTTCACTTGATGCATCTTTAAACCCATTTTCCTTTGCACACAGGAAAAAAATATAATAAACTGTATACCACAAAATCTCAAATCTAAAGAACCAGACTTTATGAACAAAGAATACTGAGATGTTTTCCTAAAGAGACAGTTATTTTATCTAAACACTATTTGATTCAACATGACTCATTGTTTAGCCAAGTTACTGCATTTGGCTTAAAAACAAAGAAACAACTTTGGAAAAATGTAGAGGACAGAGGAGACATGTTCATTTCACTTTAAACACATTCATCAGTCATTCAAAGCAGAAGTCCCCCTTTCTCTTTTTCTCTTGTATCTCTCTCTCCTGACACTGTCTAAAATACAAGGTCAGTGACTGCAGCACTCAGCTGCTGGAGAGGAGAGTTAAACAGTCCTTGGGAGTGTGCCTCTACATAGTAAAAGAGCTACCCAGTGATTCTTTTCAAGAGAATCACAAAGGATCTGACCTCCTTATCTGCAACTTTGAAAAGCCCAACACTCATCATATATACAATGGCTTTTCAATGTATATGTAAGAGGTTTCTCTTTACTTCATCCTATATTGGGAAACCATTTGTTTCCAAATCTCACATGATCTGATTTTGAGATGGAGTGGATGCGCCTTACTCAATCTTTCAAAATAGAAGATCAGTATCGTACTTTTCTGCTTTTGCTCTGGGACAAAATATTTATCATTCCTGCACGCACTTCAAGGATAAGAGCAGATTATAGACTCAAAGCTTATTTATTTTACAAAATGCTGTTGCTTCCATGAGGTAAGCATTAGCCAAGGCTGTCTCTTTAATTTTCAGGGTACAAGTAAAATCTTTTGGAGGAACTAAGGCACACTTAAAAGAGGAAGTAACAAGCTATTAAAAGCGAAAAGTTTGACCTGAATACTAACAGCTCACTGTCACCTTTTTAATGTGGAGAGAAGTTTGATTCACCTGATTGATAACCATTTTTATCCCTGAATCTCAAAAAGCACAACTTACTTTTATTAGGCAAAATGACAGGTGTAGATAGTTGGAATAGTGTTATTTGAGGGATTTCACATTACACATTCAAGTGACTTAGCAAAACTAAATCAAACAAGCCACTTAATGTCCTAAAACCAGAAGAGTGGATAAACAGGTTTTAGGTAGGCATTTACTTTTGGATTATATTAACCAAATATATACAAGTTGTACTTCCTTGATTGGAAAACTCTACAAGCATGATTACTCATAATGAACATAAAAGCAACCAAGATTGTCTTTTAACATCCAAGTAGAAAATTAACTCACGTCAGTACAATTCAAACCCCAAAAGTGTTTTATCCCATTATATGTTGTTGTTGTTAAGTCGCTCAGTTGTGTCTTTTGCAACCCGATGGACTGCAGCCAACACTCTGCTCTGTCCATGGGATTTCCTAGGCAAGAACACTGGAGCGGGTTGCTTGGAGCGGGTTACCATTTCCTTTTACAGTGGATATTTCCAACCCAGGAATTGAGTCCACATCTCTTGCATTGGCAGGCCGATTCTTTACCACTGAGCCACCAGTGAAGCCCAATCCACTATATACAGATAATTAACTTTTTTTTTTTTTTAATACAGTTTTCTGGAGTAAAGATTGGTCTTTTGGACACTGCATCTAACTAATTATGTGGCCTTAGGCAACTAACTTAAATTATTAGTCACTAAGTGTCCCCACCTAAATGATGGAAATAATAGTATCTATTTCAGGGGACAATTGCACTAATTGAAAGAAAAAATAAGTGAAGCGCCTGAAGCATAGTTGCTATCACTCATAGCTGTTAGTTTCCATGCCAAGACAAGAGTTTCGATTTTAAACAGGGTATTTGTACACTGTCATAACTTTAGAGCATTATTCTTCAGTTGTATTCTGAACCAATCCTACTAAATAAAGTTTGTTGAATTAACATCTAATTTGTATTGAAGTGCAATCTGTGCACCAATAAAAATGTTACAATGTGTAAAAATTCCAGCAAAATTGATTCTCAAATTCCAACACAAAAATTAATGATTTTTGTAGAATACAATTTTTCTTAATCTTTATCCAGTCTGCCTTTATTAAATTATCACTCAACACTACCTACTATCTATTGAGAACATACAAAGTACCTAATTTACTAAGAAAAGTTTATACCATTTCACCTAATCTTCACAACAATCCTATTAACTTGTCCTGTTGTTTTCTGCATTAGACATATGGAAAAAATAGTTGATGAATTTTGGGTAACTTTCCCAAGTTTTCAATTTTAGTCTGTAGGACCCAAAGTCCATGTTCTTCAATTTAAGAAGGATAAGAATAATCAGCTGAAGAACTTGGTCTCTTTCACTTTTCCCTGAATAAAATGGTGGTTTTCAAATTTTAACATACATGAGAGATATATGAAATGCTTATTAAAAGTAAAAAATTACAGGAATAAAAATAGTTCCTTCCAGAATCATTTATTCAGAAGGTCTTTGCAAATTCATCTGTTGAACACAGTCCAGGGCTCTTGTTAAGCAGATTAATCAGACCTTCCAAAGATTGCTTCTTTCTTCTGATTCTAATCTGAAATGATACCAAATCTGGAGGAATAACCCTTTTCACTTTATCTAAGGAAGACTCTTTCATTTTGTTATCTAGGGATTTGCTCTGTTTTTATTATCTTCAAGACCTGAAAATTATTTCTGGCCTTAAGACTCAAATTTGTTTTAAATATTATATGGCTGATTGTAGAATTAATAACAATGTGTGACTTGTATGGCTTTTGAGTCTATGCATTTATGTGCTAATTTTTGACAATTTATTTGAAGCCATCTAACAAAGAATTCAAGATCCTTTAAAAGATGAGTTTATTTCTCTTCAGAAGACTTTGTAAAGATCAGATTGCCCAATTCTCCTCAAAGAATTTGGAAAGAGTCTGGAAACTATGTGAGAAGGAAACTGGTGAAAGGGATTGAAGTCTTGTGCACAACTATGGGAAGCCTATGCAGAAAAGCTTTTTCCACAACTTTTGATGCCACAAATCCCAATCTGTTATACAAATATAATCCAAAAGTGAATGAGCAAGCCAATCACTTGCGATTCAAAACTAAATCTTCCTTTGAAAAACCCTATGTTATAAGTTGTACTGAGGTCCATAGTTTTTCCTGAAAACCTAGTTGTCGTAGTAGTATTACTAATGAAAATAATGAATCAAAAGTTTGTCTAAGATTTTTCATAAATTACTTCTTTTCATTACAGTCCTACAAGGTTTATAGTGGTACACAGTATAGGCCCTAAGTCCAGCGTGCCCAGCGTAAATGATTTCTTTGACACTTACTTCTTGTGTTATCTAGCAAAGTTACCTAATTCCTTGAAGCCTCTATTTAGTATCTGTAAAATGAGGATAATGATATCATCCATCTCGTGGGTTTCTTATTAGGGTAAATTAAGTTAATAAAGCAGTAAGAACAGTTACCGTCACATTACATTGCTCATAGTACAGTAACTGTTATTGTTACTCCTATTTTCAGGGACTAATGGTTAATATTTCTCAGAAAGATCAGATACCTTTGTCAAGATCACACAATCGAAAACAGCCAATGGAAGGAAATTGAAATTAGGTCTTCCTGGCATTAGAAACACTGTCCTTTCCAATTCACCATACCATATTTCTATACTATCACAGCACTAACCTTTGAACTCTACCCAATCATCAATGAACTGTGTCTTTTGAGGAAATGCATAAAATATGCTAATTTACTACATCATTGCAATCATTTTCAAGATATATAACACAGCCATATTGAATATATCCCTCTAAATTCTCTGCATCTGTTCTGAGAAAACCTATCTCTTTGTCAGAAAGTTTCATTGCCTACCTGTTTGAGGAGCAGAACTTGCCAAATGAAATCAGAAAGTCAAAAATATAAAACCGATCAGCAAGAAATAGCTCTTCTTGAGTCTATAGTAGGAACTCCTAAAGCCTACCTATCTGACCTCTCCTGCAGCTGCTGCTGCTGCTGCTAAGTCGCTTCAGTTGTGTCCGACTCTGTGCAACCCCACAGACGGCGGCCCACCAGGCTCATCTGTCCCTGGGATTCTCCAGGCAAGAACACTGGAGTGGGTTGCCATTTCCTTCTCCAATTCATGCATGCATGCTAAGTCGCCTCAGTCGTGTCCGACTCTGTATGACCCTATGGACAGCAGCCCACCAGGCTCTTCTGTCCATGGGATTCTCTAGGCAAGAATACTGGAGTGGGTTGCCATTTCCTTCTCCATCTGACCTCTCCCTCTTCATTATTTACAAAGCACAGTCATACTGCTCAGCTTTTCACTTCCATTTCATAAGAAGTTTCTGTTCCCTCACACAAAGTCAAAACAGTTTTGTGAGGCAAAAAATGACAGAAAGTCTGAAAATAGGATACAAAAGGTAGTCGCTCCTGTGGGCACTAGAAATTGAACTATACTCTCTATGGTATCTTTAATTTTTTTTAAACATACATTTCTTGAGTACTTCTTAGTAGCTGAACATTGCTAAACCAACTGCTCATACCATAAAAATTAAAAAGAAAAAAAATTTCTAGACAATTATAATCTTCAAGAAAAGATGTGGTATGTTCAAAGTAACATAATATAAGGTAGTAAAAGATAATTGCCTTTAAAGAGAGGCACAGACACTAGCATCATTTATCCAACCTATAAACCAGGAAGTCGTTCTTAATTCTTCCCTCACAGCCAATCAATCAGTTGCTGAGTCGTGCTGATTCACCTCTAAAATGTATAGAGATCTGACATTTCTTGTCCCATCCCAATTATCACTCTTTTAATTCTAGACACTTATCATGTCATCTCTGACTAGATAATTGCATGAACCTTCTAACTGCTCTTCCTGCCTTTAGTTTTATCCTTTGTTCAAATATTTATTGAATGTTGGAGAAATGATGGGCACCATGGGGCAGTCTGTGTGCTGGGAGCTAGGGATAAAAGACTCAGACACCAGGCTATAAGTCAAGTGGAATTCTCACAAGAGCTTCATGTTTCTATCTGAAATAAGTACCATCCAAAAGCTAAACATGATAGTGTCTTTTACACATACCACTCCTGTCCCACTTTAAATCTATTGTCAGTGACTTCCTATTTTCTAAAACACTAGCCATGAGCTAGTTAGTTAGAAGCCATGGAGTACTTTTTCTAAAAAATTTCATATATGAGCACAGTCATATATCATAAAATGTGTGAAACTTCAGGGTGTTAGTTATATGCTGGAATTCATTCAAGTATCCCTCTATGTTCCTTGGAGGAAGCCTGCATAGGAGGAAGGGGTACTCATACACTCAGGTTATCAATGTCTCTCCTAAAGAGAAACATTGTTACCTCCAAATATACTAAGCAAGACTCTTCCTGACCTGACCCTTGCTTACTTCCTCAGCACAACACTTGGCTTTTCCTCCTTGATCTTTATGTTCCTGCCAGTAGATCTGCCTGTAATGTCTTAAGAATGATCCTCTTAACTGATGCTTCTCAGCTATGTTCATATTAGTCTTTTTGCCTTGATAAATTTTCCTTATTTTTCAAGGTTTAGCCACTACTACACTTTATATAAAGTCTTAGCCAATTCCCATTTTCTCTTGTGATAAAATTAAAATAATGACTTACCTTTTTAATAAAATACTATTTTACTGGCACTGAGATATGTGTTTTAATTGTATACATTTAATCTTTGCACTATGAGGTGTACATTTTATACTTCATGTCCTATGCATAAAGAAATTATGCTTAGAGGAGTTAGGTGTGTTGATGGATTATAGCTGGGGAGTGGTACAGTATGGATTAGAATCCAGGAAAGCTAGATTTTTAAGTTTTTTCCATTGTAACATAGTGAGTATACATCCATTCTTTCACATAGTAGACTGCACTGGATACATCTGTTTCATAACTATGGATACTTTTAAAAAATGTTATTATTTTTTAGAAATTTTGAGAATGCTTTAGAGAGATAGGAAGACTGTGCTTATTCAATAAAAATTGCTTAAACTGGCCTTCAATTTTAAACCCAATTTCTGCAAAAGGGAGGAGAAAGAGAAGAGAAAGAATTATTTGTCCAAGCAGGTGTGTGTGTGCATGTGCTCAGTCGAGTCTGACTCTTTGCGACCCCATGGACTGTAGCCCAAGGGATTTCCTAGGCAAGAATACTGGAATGGGTTGCCATATCTTCCTCCAGGGGATCTTCCCAACTCAGGGATCAAACCCACATCTCCAGCACTGGCAGGTGGATTCTTTACCACTGAGCTACCCAGGAAGCCCAGGTAAGACTGAGTGCTCACTCACTCGCGTCCGACTCTGCGACCCCATGGACTATAGCCCACCAGGCTCCTCCGTCCAAGGGATTTCCCAGGCAAGAATACTGGAGTGGGTGGCCATTTCTCTCTCTGTCCAATCAGGTAGTGTTGCCTAACTTCAAAGATTTGCCATTCACTAGGGAGGGAATTTGAAGCTAGAATTCTACAGGCTGCTGCTGCTGCTGCTAAGTAGCTTCAGTTGTGTCCGACTCTGTGCGACCCCATAGACGGCAGCCCACCAGGCTCCGCCGTCCCTGGGATTCTACAGGCAAGAACACTGGAGTGGGTTGCCATTTCCTTTTCCAATGCACGAAAGTGAAAAGTGAAAGTGAAGTCACTCAGTCGAGTCCGACTCTTAGCGACCCCACGGACTGCAGCCTACCAGGCTCCTCCGTCCATGGGCTAATCCTTTTCAAATGGTTAATGGACAAGTGTTTTGTTTATGTTTGTAACATATGGGAAAAGTGAATGTCTAGGTAAATGAAAATTAAACAACAACTCAACCACACAAAATTCAATCCCAAATTTCTTAACATGAGGTTCGGTTGACATTATAGTACTCGGTCAAGTGGTTGTACTCTTAATTTCTGTATTTACCACTTTGTGGGCATAACAACTGTGAGCCTTCTCTGCCATTTCTGGAAGACTGAGTCTGAATAGTACGAGTACAGAGTAGTTTTTTCCTTTTCCAAAATTAAGAGCAAATTTGCTTGGCATTCTCATTTTGCTTATGAAGCATTTCAGATGAGTCAGCAATGCAGTCAACAAGTCTTGCAAAACTAAATAGTCTCTGAAGTTTACTGTGGCAGCAAGCATGAAAGCTAGTTAGTGTGACTACTAAACAGTAAGCATACACTATGTATAAACCAGGCAATTTAAACATTATTATATTTTGGCTGACAACTTTGCCACCTTCATGTCTCCATACCCTAAACATAGAATATGGCCAAGGTCAGGTCATGGAGCATGGGTAAATATTTCTTCCCTTAATACATCTGGGGGAAAAAGAGGTAGTCTTCTTTAGAGAATTCTAAAACAACATCTTAGTCCCATCCTTTTCATAGTTTTTGATGTTTTTATTTTTCAAAGGATTTATACTCTATTCCTCTGTTAAGTATATTTAGAAAACATAGGCAAAATATTCTGAGTCCAAAAATTTCTTCAAACTGAGCATTCTTTTTCATCAACCGTCATTTATCCTATTTTAATGAAGTTATTTCTTTCTTACATATAATTTACTCAGCCTTTGTATTTTATAGAACATTGTCATTTTTATCCATGTTTTCTTTTAAAAGAATTTTAAGAAAACTTTTTGTTTTATATTGGGGAATAGCCAGTTAACAATTCTGTGATAGTTTCAGGTGAACAATGAAGGAGTGAAGGAACTCAGCCATACAAAGGAGATCCAACCAGTCCATCCTAAAGGAAATCAGTCCTGAATATTCATTGGAAGGACTGATGCTGAAGGTAAAACTCCAGTACTTTGGCCACCTGATGCAAAGAACTGACTCATTTGAAAAAACCCTGATGCTGGGAAAGATTGAAGGCAGGAGAAGAAGGGGACAACAGAGGATGAGATGGTTGGATGGCATCACCGACTTAATGGACATGAGTTTGATTAAACTCCGGGAGGTGGTGATGGACAGAGAGGCCTGGCGTGCTGCAGTTCATGGTGTCACAAAGAGTCAGACACGACTGAGTGACTGAACTTAACTGAATACTGATTCTCCCCCAAACTCCCCTCCCATCTAGGATGCCACATAACATTGAGAAGAGTTCCATGTGCTAAACAGTAGGTTCCTTGTTATTAACTGATATTCTCTTTTCATTTTTCAATCTATGATGGGTCTATTTGTGACAATTTTGTTATAGAATCTAGATCAAGGAATTCTGCCTTTTTCTAACTGTAGAATCCCTCTCTTGCAATTGACCATAGTCTCTTACTTGGGGAGATGATAAGAAGATTGCTCATAAATTCACTTTGCACCCTTCTCCTTATCATGTTTCACAGGAACACATTTCTTTTCTTTTTTTTTTTTTTTAGTTGTTATTATTTTATTTTATTTTATTTTATTTTATTTTTATTTATAAATTTATTTATTTTAGTTGGGGGCTAATTACTTTACAATATTGTAATAGTTTTTGCCATACATTGACATGAATCAGCCATGGGTTTACATGTGTTCCCCTTCCTGGACCCCCCACCCACCTCCCTCCCCATCCCATCCTTCTGGATCATCCCATTGCCCCAGCCCTGAGCCCTTGTCACATGCATCGAACATGGAATGGTGTTCTGTTTCACATATGATAATATACATGTTTCAATGCTATTCTCCCAGAACGTCCCACCCTCACCTTCTCCCTCAGAGTCCATAAAATTGTTCTATGCATCTAACACATTTCTTAACGCAAGAGACTTCATGATCTTTTTCATCCAGCTTTTTAATGTTATTTATTCTGTACCTAAGTTTCTAAATTTAGCTTTAAGTGTGTCTAATTCCACCAAGAGTAGATAATTGCTTCATTTTCTACAGTTACTGTTCTGCATTAAAAATCACACAGGAATATTTATTTAGCCTTCATTTGTATCACTTATAAACAGTTTTTCCACCTAGAATTTCAAGCCAGAGGGGAAGTAGCAAGACTTAAGTCATAGTGATAGTAACAATTAAAGAACACTGATGCTTTTGTATAGTAGATATGTAAAAGGAAAAATTACCATTGCTGATATAAAATCTTTTCCTGATTTTAAAGCCTTAATATACTTTTTACACTGATAAACTATATGCTATTTCTACCATGGTCTCTACTCCATGTATAATAAAAAGATCCATAGGCATAAAAATACATTTTCTGGACTTCCCTGGTGGTACAGTAGTTAAGAATAACCCACTTGCCAATCCAAGGGACAGGGGTTCAATCCCTGAACCTGGAAGATTCCAAATGCCTCGGAGAAACTAAAGCCCATGTGACACAAATACTGAGCCCAAGCTCTAGGGCCCGTGAGCCGCAAGTACTGAGCCCATGTGCTGCAACTAACGAAACCCATGCGCCTAGAGCTTCTCTTGTTCACGACAAAAGAAGCCATTGCAAAGAGAAGCTCAAGCAACATAACAGAGTAAGCCCTGCTTGCCACAACTAGAGAAAGCCTGTGTGCAGCAACAAATACTCAGTGCAACCAAAAATAATAAAATACTTTTTTAAAAAATACATTTTTAAAGGGGGAGGTGCTACTGAATGTAGTAGATAATAATGTACCTTTTCATAACGAATTTTCAAAGAAAAAAAAAATAAACACTATAGGGGAGGGTACTCTCAATCTCAGTTGGTGAACAAATCCCCTAGAGAATGAAATAAAATATTATTATGGCCTTGGGATAGGTCAAAAATTCTTTCTTTCTTTTTCTTTTCTTTTGTCAGCATGTGGGATCTTAGTTCTATGATCAGGGGTTGAACCCACGCCCCCTGCATTGGAAGCACAGTCTTAACCACTGGACCACCAGAGAAGTCTGGAATAGGTAAAAATTTCTTAAATAAAGCAAAAACAATATAAGTCTTAAAGAAAAGAATTATGAATTGTCATAAACTAAATTTGGTATTTGCATTTATACAAAAGCATCAAGTGTGTGAAAAGCAAGCCAAATAATAGATTTGTAAACTCACACATATAAACTATAAAGGGCTGATATCCAAAATGTAAAAGAACTCCTAGAAACAAAGAAGAAAAATATAAACTAAATAAAATAGGCAATGTCTTGTACCTTGCAAGATATCTACATTACCAATAAACATTTGTAAAAGTGTTCAAATGTATTAGTAAACCAGAGAATACAAATTAAAAAGACAGTGAGATACTGCTATATTGTTATTAGATTCATTAAAATTTTTGTTTCAATAAAAATAAAAAAAAGATGACCATTTCCATTTTTTCCACCCAAAATAAATGAAAACAAAGGGAAAATAAATAAATAAGTAGGGCTACATCAAACTAAAAAGCTCTGCACAGCAAAGGAAACCATTAACAAAATGAAAAGTCAATAAACTGAATAGGATAAAATATCTTCAAACTATATATCTGATAAAAACTTATATCCAAAATATATAAAGAGCTCATACAACTGAACAGAAAAGTACGGGGGGCAGGGGCAAACAATCCAATTAAAAAATGAGCAGAGGAGCTGAATAGATGTTTTCCAAAAAAGACATACAGGCCAAAAGGCACTCGGGTACCTGAAAAGATGCTCAACATCACTAATTATCAGGGAAATAAATGCAAATCAGAGCCAAAAAGAGAGACGACTTCACATTTCTTAGAGTGACTATTATCCAAAAGACAAGAAATAACAAGTGTTGGTGAAGATATGAAGAAAACAGAATTCTTGTGTACTGTTCATAAGAATACACGTTGATCCGGTCACTACAGAAAACATTATGGAAGTTCTATGAAAAATAAAAAACAAAACTATCATATGATCCAGCAATTCTATTTCTGAAGAAAATGAAAACAATAACTCACAAAGATAAATGCACCTGTAAGTTCACTGCAACATTATTTACAATAGTCAAGATATTAGAACAACCTAAGTATCCACTGGTAGATAAATGGATAAAGAAAATGTGAGATAGATATATATATATATATATGTGTGTGATAAATATGTGCATGCTAAGTTGCTTCAGTCATGTCCAACTCTGAGACCCTATGGACTGAAGCCTGCCAGACTTCTCTGCCCATGGGATTATCCAGGCAAAAATACTGGAGTGGGTTGTCATATCCTCCTCCAGGGGATCTTCTCAACCCTGGATCAAACCTGCCTCTCTTATGTCTCCTGCATTGGCAGGTGGGATCTTTACTATTAGCACCACTGGGGAGGATACCCACACACACAGTGGAATATTATTCACTCATTATTTCATTCAGAAAGAGGGAAATCCTGCCATTGACAACAACAAAGATGAACCTTGAGGGCATTATGCTAAGTGAAATAAGTCAGACAAAGAAGACAAATACTCCATGATCACATTTATATATAGTATATAAAAACAAACAAAAAAATCCAAGATCAAAGATAGACAGAACAAATTGATGGTTGCTTGCCAGAGGTGGAGGGTTGAGGTGGGTGGGAAAAATGGATCAAAAGGTACATACTTCCATGTATAAAACAAATAAATCATGGGGATGCAATATACAGCATGTCAACTATAGTTAATAATACTGTACTGCATATTTGAAAGTTAAGAGAATAAATTTTAAAAGTTCTTTTTAAGAACATTTTAAGAACAAGAAAAAAAATTCTGTAACTGTGTGGTGATATATGCTAACTAGACTTATTGTAATGACCACTCTTCAATTATACATGCAAATATTAAATCATTATGTCATATATCTGAAACTAATATAATGTATGTCAAATATATCTCAGTATAAAAATAATGAAGTATGGTCATTTTCACATGTAGCAAGGATGTAGAACAACTTCATATACTTCTAGAAAAAATATAATTTTGTATAACTACTTAGAAAATAAATTGGGTTTATATGTTCAGTTTCAACATATGTGTACTATATGACCCAGCAATTCAATTCCCAGGTATGTACAAGAGTTCAGAGTGGCTTTATTCATCATAACCTCAAATGAGAAATGACACTAATATCTACAAACAAAAGAACAGATAAACACATTGTGGTATTTTCCTACAATCGGTGATATTCTGGAATAAAAATGAATAAACTACTTTCAGTCTTAACAATGTCAATGAATCTCTCAAACAAAATATTAAGCAAAATAAGTCAGACAAAAGGGAAAATATACTATACAATTTCATTTACATAAAGTTCAAAATCAGGTTAAATTCATCTATGGTGTTAGAAACTGGGACAGCAGATACATTCAAGAGGAAGGAAAAAGATATTTACTTAGATGGACAAAAAGTAATGACATATTTTTTCAACATGGGTGGTAATTACACAAGTATGTGCTAACTCATGTGATAACTGACTTATAAAGAAGGTTTTTATAATTTTTCTGTATGTATGATTTGTGGAAAATTGTATTTTTGAAAAGAAGGGGTATTTAGTCTACTTATGATAGTTTCTGAATCAAGGTGTGTTAGTTTCCTCATTGCTATAACAAATTATGATGGATGAGCTTTTGGCTTAAGAAAACAGATTTATTCTCTCACAGCTTTGGACACCAGAAGTCCAAAATCAGTATTACTGGGCTAACATGGAGATGTTGGAAGGACCACATTCCCTCCAGATACTCAAGGGGAGAATCTGTTCTTCACCTGTTCTAGTTTCTCTTGGCTAGAAACCACTTCATTCTGCTCTCTCCGTCTGTAATCACATTGCCTTCTCCTTTTCTTCTGTGTCAAATCTCTCTTAAAAGCAAACATGTGACAGCATTTAGGGCTCACCTGGATAATCCAGGATAGTCTCCAGGTCTCAAGAGCTTACTTAAATTTATTCACATCTGTGAAGTCGATTTTGCTATTAATATATAAGGTAACATTCTTGGGTTTCAAGGATTCAGATGTAGTTATCTTTCAGTGACCCACTACTCAGCCTACCATACCTAGTGCTATTGACAGTAATCACTATGAGTTCAGAGGGGGAAAAATAACAAAGTACTAGAATCAGCTGAAATTCCTCATAAAACAGAAGGAGGGAAACTGCACTTTCATGAATAATGGTATTGACGAACACATAGAGAAAAACAGGCCATCACCGTTCAAAATGGCCACACAGGATGCCATGTGATAAAGAAAAACAAAGTTTAACGTAGCCCACTATTAGTAACAAGAAATAAAACATGTGCCTAAAACATGGTATATTTTCATGAACTGAGAGAATATTAATTTTAGCTATATTTTCACATCAGAATTTATACCAGTGAAAAATTTAATGAGCACATTTTATTGTGATAAAAGTAATTTTAATATGATAAAATATGATTAAAATGTGAATATCATCAACAATTTTCATTTTGGTTTGTTTTCCACACTTCTGAAACCTTTGCCTTCTTTAAATGCCTGTGCTTATTACAGTTAAGCAGAGTTACTTAGTTGCTAACGCAAACAACATGACAAGAGTGTTGCTAGAGATGATGCATTTCATCATCACCCTGGCACTGCAACACAACTCAGACACAGTTTGAAAGCAGAAGAACCCTTTCACTACAATCCCTAGTTGGGTTCTGAAAGCAATCCCTCTGGAAAATCAAGATACTCTCATACTTCTGCTCCTCACGTTATTGTTAGAATTGCAGTTTAATCCCTGGCCTTTACTGATGTCATTGGTTTGAAATGCAGGTCTGTTCCTTCAGGACAGTAGTTGGTGTCACTATACTATCCACAAATTTCTTCAAAACCAAAGGAGATTTTGTGACATCCTTACAAAGAAAAAAATAATAATTTCATTGGCATAATTGAAAACTACCGTTACTACACAATTAGAAATTATTTTACTCTAATATACTTCTATTATAAATTAGGCATTAAAATGATCCTAAAAATAGGTTATGTAGTTTTAAGTGAGGTTATTGAAAAATATTCTTTTCATTCTGTCCCCAACCCCAAATGTCAAAGACAATGACTGAAAGCCTTTCCAAGGGCTTCCATCTGTCCTTTGCTTGAGTAGATCTACAGAGCAGGCTCCACATGAACTTGCACAAGTTTATGAATTTACATGGAAAGGGCAGATATATTCTCCTTTACCTGATTATGCTTTGGAACAGTTTTCTTATGCCATCCTCTTCTGGTGGGGCTATTAAAGGAATAGTGCAGATACCTCCCATTAGAAAGGTCATAGTCTTATGCTAAGCCAAGTTATGGGGATCCACAGCTGGGCAGAAATAAACCTCTTACTTCTTGGATCCTGGGTGAGACAAAGGTTCTTGGGAAGGGCTTAGACAACCAAGCTGAGAAAGGGTCACTTAGGGTTTTTCGATATTTTAATAACAGCATAGGTATACTGATACTTATCAGGTGAACATCAGACTTGTATTCATTGTATTGAGTGGCCATCTGTGCTCTTTTACATCTTTATGGAGAGGATGTTTATCCAAAATTAAGCCCAGCTGTATTATGGTCAATGTATAATATATTGTTTGCCTAAAATAATAACTGCTTGAAAGACCAAGACAACTTCCATACATGTTTTCTACCAGTAACATTATTTTTCATATTTGCATTTTATTAATCACAATGAAATTTCACAAGGTACACCTACCAATACACTCACTTTGTTTCTATATTTATATATAAGACATGAAATAATCAGATTCTTTGAAAATAAGAATATTTTGGACACCCATGCTACTCCACTCTTCATGATGTTATTGCACAGGGCATGTACAAGTCCTGGATTTCCTTGTCAATTCTGATTTTTTTATACTGGAATTACATTGCAATTATAATAGACAACTCTTACATTGATCTTATATTTATAGGTAACATATCTATAAGCCCTTTACATAATTGTGAATATTTACTAAAGCAATTTAAGAAAAGAAACTCTATAATTTATCAATTAAAATAGGACATATTTGAGTGTGAAACAGGGAGCTAGTAATAATTATTTCAGGACAACTGGCATAAAATGGCAACTGTCCCTGGCAAACTAAGATGGACGTTACCATATATGAGAATTATTTTTATCCTTACACAGTGGAAGAAACTGGCATTTCAGTTTTTCAGTATTGAAACAGATATTTCAATAATATGCCCACGTTTATAGTATTTACTGCTCAAAATTCTCCAAGCCAGGCTTCAGCAATACGTGAACCATGAACTTCCAAATGTTCAAGCTGGTTTTAGAAAAGGCAGAGGAACCAGAGATCATATTGCCAACATCCGCTAGATCAACAAAAAACCAAGAGAGTTCCAGAAAAACATCTGTTTCTGCTTTATTGACTATGCCAAAGCCTTTGACTGTGTGGATCACAATAAACTGTGGAAAATTCTGAAAGAGATGGGAATACCAGACCACCTGACCTGTCTCTTGAGAAACCTGTATGCAGGTCAGGAAGCAACAGTTAGAACTGGACTGGACTGGTTCCAAATAGGGAAAGGAGTACGTCAAGGCTATATATTGTCACCCTGCTTATTTAACTTATATGCAGGGTACATCATGAGAAACACTGGACTGGAGGAAGCACAAGCTGGAATCAAGATTGCCGGGAGAAATATCAATAACCTCAGATATGCAGATGACACCACCCTTATGGTAGAAAGTGAAGAAGAACTAAAGAGCCTCTTGATGAAAGTGAGAGAGGAGACTGAAAAAGTTGGCTTAAAGCTCAACATTCAGAAAACTAAGATCATGGCATCCGGTCCATCCCATCACTTCATGGCAAATAGATGGGGGAACAGTGGAAACAGTGGCTGACTTTATTTTTTGGGGCTCCAGAATCACTGCAGATAGTGACTGCAGCCATGAAATTAAAGACGCTTACTCCTTGGAAGGAAAGTTATGACCAACCTAGACAGCATATTCAAAAGCAGAGACATTACTTTGCCAACAAAGGTCCATCTAGTCAAGGCTATGGTTTCTCCAGTAGTCATGTATGGATGTGAGAGTTGGACGATAAAGAAAGCCGAGCTCCGAAGAACTGATGCTTTTGAACTGTGGTGTTGGAGAAGACTCTTGAGAGTCCCTTGGACTGCAAGGAGATCCAACCAGTCCATCCTAAAAGAGATCAGTCCTGAGTGTTCATTGGAAGGACTGATGTTGAAGCTGAAACTCCAATACTTTGGCCACCTCATGTGAAGAGTTGACTCATTGGAAAAGACTCTGATGCTGGGAAGGATCGGGGGCAGGAAGAGAAGGGGATGACAGAGGTCGAGATGGTTGGATGGCATCACCGACCCGATGGACATGAGTTTGAGTAGGTTTCAGGAGTTGGTAATGGACAGGGAGGCCTGGCGTGCTGCGATTCATGGGGTCGCAAAGAGTCGGACACGACTGAGTGACTGAACTTAAGTGGCAGAATCAGGCCTGGCTCCTTGGGTAGCCTGCCTCCAGAGTCCTTGATCTTAATTGCAATCCTGGAGGACTGTAGTAGCATCAACATGAGGTAAGCTCTAAGGAACTGACAGAGATAAAAGGAGATTAAAACGTTAACAATTTGCCTTTGAAATAGTTGTAACATCAGTTTGAGCTGAGGAGAAAACTTTTTATTTGTGTTTAGATTTCACTTCATCATGAAGGTCTTTTTAAAAAAGAGCTTTCTTTTCTGTCACTCATGTTAAATTTTAACTAGACTTGGTACGTTTTTAGCAGTCTTATTTTAATGTATTTACATAAAAGATAAGCCTTTATGAATTTATTTCTTGCTTCTTTAAAAAGGGTTTGTGTGTGGGGGGATATTTGTATTAACTACATTCAGTTAACATAGTTTAAAAATAGTTTTTCATAAATTAGAAGATGAATTTCTAATTAACTATTGTTATGAAATTTTTAGTTTTAAAATTATAGCTATTTCTTAAAAGACTATCCATGAATATGCAGAGAAAAATATACTGTTCTTCCAATTTCATAAATGTGTCAGGATAACAATGAATTTGATAGATGATCTAAACTTAAAAAGTGACCCCTTCGGGGCTGCATTTTTGTGTTTTGTTTTTTTTTTTGTTCCATTCTTTCCTATGTATTACAGGTAAAGCATATCGAACAACAAAAGAACAAGTATTTGAATTCACCATGAACTAACAAAATTATAATCTGGAAGAAATAAGAATTAGCAAAAGCAAGGAGAAGGTGGCACTGTTGTACTGCACTGCATTCAAAATAATGATGCCACCTTGACTAGAGATTTTTAAAGGACACACAATCCTGCAATGGTTGGGTAAAGTAGGTTAGAAGAAGAATTTATGCCAATAAAAACTGCACTTTAATCTTAGAATTTAAGGATTAATAAAGAAAGGAACATTGTGGATATAAATTATTTTCTGCAAAGTGTTATAAATATTATCTTATTATCTTACACTTTTCTGACCGAGTAAAACTCACAGAGGAAAGATCGAAGGTAAAAAGAGAAAGGAATGGCAGAGGATAAGATGGTTAGATAGCATCACTGACTCAATGGTCATGAATTTGAGCAAACTCCAGGAGACAGTGAAGGACAGGCAGGCCTTGCATGCTGCAGTCCCTGAATCACAAAGAGTTGGACATGACTTAGCAACTAGACAACAACATGTCTCTACTGCTGAAGGAGCTAGAACTGAAAAGAAACAGATCTGATTCTTATACTGGGTCCTATGGCCCCCACCAATGAAACACACCCTCCCCCAAGGCATGCCACCTAATATGGAGAAAATTCAAGGTGTTAATCAACTTAAAAGTCCACTCCGTTTGCTTCCCGTATGCTTTGGGATGAAAATTAAAGCCTCTGGGGTTGAGCCTGAAGTAAAAATCAACATTAGCTCCATCCTCCCCTTCCTCCCCTCTTCCTCCGTCATATTTCATTCTAACAACAACATGCCACTGGATAATGGTATCAGGAGGAGCAGTCACTGAGCTCACAAATTTCATCATCAATGTCTTTTCAAGAAAAAGAAAGCCTCTCTTCACCTTCACCTAATAAGCCTTTCATTAAATTGATTCTTGAATTTAATCCATTTTATTTTTTGCTTATATATGTACTGTATATGTATTCCTTAAATTCAAGTCAAATTCCTAACTTCCAAGAAGAGGATATAAATACTTCAAATGATGCAGTCTTAGGTGACAGTGATAGAGGGGTCCTTTACCAAAGGGAATTTGAATTTTTAAGGATGTGCTCATGTGCCATATATTCTTAAACTCAACAAAACAATACTTTCATTAATGTCCAGCAGTTAGAAGAAAGGAAAGGACAAGGCAAGAAAAGACCAAAACTGAAAAACAAAACAATGTCTTAATTTCATACCTAATTGCTAAATTAGAATTATTTATCACTAGATAAAATATTTGACTAAGATACACTCAATTTAAAAAATTATGCAGATTCTTTACCATCTGAGCCACCAGGGAAGCCCATAACAATTATTACTGATATGAACTTTTTTCTCCATCCAACAACATATCATAAAAAATTGAAATGATATTTTTGTGAGTATTTAAATCTGTTAAAAGCATTTTCTAATGGGGATGGCCAGTTCTTCCCTTTCTCCATAGTTCTGGCCATTTGACAATAATATTAAGGGAATATTTTGATCAGATCAACTAGCTTAGAGTTAGCATGACGAATATTTTACAGGAACCAAAGATTCTTTGCTAACTAAACAAACTAAAAATTTCTACCAGCTCAAACATTTTTACCAGCTAAACATTTACCAGTGTTTAAGTTATATGACATGTCTGTTAATATATTATCAATCGTGATGTTTCTAAATATGACTAACTAGTCTATGTTCACAGAGTTGGAAAGTGAATGAAATAGCCTGGTAACGTTTTCTTTTCTCCTTAAAACTTCTACAGGGTTTCCATATTAGACCTTGATATGGGGAGTTTTGTTGTGTTATCTAAGGTATTGCTTTAATTTCACCTTATTTTGTTAAGCATCTAAACGACTCAACCACACTTACAGCATTGACAAATTGAAAATGCCCTTAGGCATTTGTGACCCTAGATTCTGCAGGCTCCTATATCTGTATATAAGGAAAGCTTTAAGGAGAGTCATATAAGAATATGTATCCTGGACCCTACTGTAAACCACTGGATGACAATTCCTTTAGGTGGGGCTCAAAAATGTACCAGCCTCCCTGGTGGCTCAGATGGTCAAGAATCTGCCTACAATACAGGATCAAATCAATGGGTTCGATCCCTGGGTTGGGACGATTCCCTGGGGAAGGAAATGGCAACCCATTCCAGTATCTTCCCTGGAGAATTCCATGGTCAGAGGAACCTGGTGGGCTATAGTCCATAGGTTCGCAAAGAGTTGGACAAAAATGTATGCTGTAAATAAGTCTTCCTGAGAATACTGCAGTTCAAGCAGGTTTGAGACTCACCAATCTATATTATGGGCTTCCCAGGTGGCTCAGTGGTAAAGAATCTGCCTGAAATGCAGGGGATGCAGAAGATGAGGGTTTAGTCCCTGGGTCAGGAAGATCCCCTGGAGGAGGAAATGGCAACCCACTCCAGCATTCTTGCCAGACAAATCCCATGGACAGAGGAGCCTGGCAGGCTGTGGTCCATGGGGTCACAAAAAGTTGGACATAACTGAGCACACACACAATCTATATTATGAAAGAATGAAGATATTTGCCTGCAGGGCTTCCATCTGGTTTAACTGATGACTTGACACCAAGTCCCAGAGGAAAAAATTTAGTTATGCAGATACCCGGATATTTTCCAAAGTGAAAAACCTCTGTGAATACTCTACACCAAACTAAGGTACTATTCTTAAGAGACTTTGAGATTAGAGTTTTATGTTATAACCATAAAAACAAGAAAAGCTTTTTGGAGGAGGAATTTCAGTCCCTATTTTTACAAACAATCAAACCATCAACATCAAGTACTGGTGTTTACAAATCAAACATGCTCAAATGAAGTATATAAAATGAATAAAAATAAATGCATGATAGCTCAGTTGGTAAAGAATCTGCCTGCAATGCAGGAGACCCCAGTTCGATTCCTGGGTCAGGAAAATCCCCTGGAGAAGGGCTAGGCTACCTACTTCAGTATTCTTGGGCTTCCCTTGTGGCTCAGCTGGTAAACTGTCTGTCTGCAATATGGGAGACCTGGGTTTGATCCCTGGGTTGGGAAGATCCCTTGGAGAAGGGAAAGGCTATCCACTTCAGTATTCTGGCCTGGAGAATTCCATGGACTGTATAGTCCATGGGGTCACAAAGAGTAGGACACGACTGAGTGACTTTCACTTTCACAAGATAAACTGAAATAAGAAGCTTGAGTTACATCAAGTTGAGCCATCCAATTCATGAACTTGCTAGGTGTAGATCAGAGCCCATCCTTTTTAAATCCTCTCACACTGCCCTGCAAAGCTTAATTAGACCAGATGCATTTTACCCGAGACTGGGTCCAGTTTTATGTAGAACAAGGATGAATTAGAGGTAACTCTTCATTCCTCTCTTCCATTTATTTTAGGAGTCTTAGTTTAGGGAGAAAACAAGTTTTTCCAATACAACTTCAGTTTGAATGTAACTGATCCCTAGACTTACAGAACTTAATGGTATCTAAAGAGGATGAAGTTTGGGCTCCTGACTTAAGCGTTGTATATTTTGTCTCCTTCACTGCAACACTCAGACTTTATAGGACCCTGTGATTTTTTTAGGTGTTTTCCCTCTTTTTCATCTTTCATCATTTGAAACTTTTATCATTTGAAAATTCTGCCTAAAATTCCCTCCTGAAACAGGCCTCCATCACACTTTAATTCTTAGACCAAAATTTCAAGAGAAAATAGAGCTGAAAACTCAAGATTATTCCCCATTTTTTTTGTATGTGAAAATAAGTACATTTATATTATCTATGTAGATGAGGCATTGTAATAGTTTGGCCTAATTATATGCTTAGCTATGCATATTTAGATAATTTTTTTGCGCCTTAATTTTATGGGTCTAGAAATCACTTCCTTTGGTTTTTATAACAAGTGTACTGCTAAGTTTAGGTATGCTTGTCTTATTAGAGTTTTGGTTGTTTCAGAAAAGCACCCTCTCCAGAAAGGATAACTGATCTTCTACTTTATCATTTCCAAATTCATCTTAAAGATTTATGTCAAGCCTCAGGTGGGTCTAGTGAGTTCACAAATGTTTGCAAGAACTGCATGAAGTGAATTCCTTATGTTGAAAACAAAGATAGGATCTTTGCCATGTGTATTTTCTATGTTAATTTGTTCAGGAGAATACATTTTGAGTATCAGCACACTTCCATTGCCACAGTTTGGTGACAGCCTCCATTTGAGTGTCTTTCATGTTGTCTGGATGGTAAGCTCTTCTCTGAGACGAGGCATGAGGCCTTATTTGGTGATGATAGCTCAGCTCCTAGCTCAGTGGCTGGCACAGAAAATGTTTCTGAACTGAACTGAAATTTAGAAATCTCTAACACCTTTTGCATATGTTTTGGCTTAGGAGTCCCTTTGTAAATCTGCCAGATACAACTTATTTTTTAAACAATCAGTCTTCAAGAACATCTCATCTATTGGGCTATAAACTTATATTTAAACTTGGGAAAACTATTTTAATAAAGAGGTAAAAAAATATAAAAGGCTACTTATACAAAATCCACTTAACTTTTATTAAAATAAGTCTTAATTCCATTGAAATAGTCCTTGTGTTTAAATGTATGGCTAGTAAATGAATGTAGGCTAATATTTTTTATCACACTCATGTTTCAGCAATACTACTATTTTTTAGGAGATATGAACTATTGTCTATCTTTTAGTGAAAAAAGTAAACTGTGACTAAAGCCTAACAGCTTAAGTTTATAATCATAAAACTAACCTTTTAAAAAAGGTTATGAATCTTCCACAATTGCCAATTATTTTCTGGCTTCTTCGTTAAGATTTTAGAAATGCATGAATACTGTTATTGCTTCCACAAGATATTTCCCATCTCTATTACAGCCACTTTTCAGAGTGGAACATTGTCATATTTCTGCTAACATGAGGCTCTGGACCTATAATGGTCCAACTGTGTTCCTTGAAACACAGCTACAACATGCCAGAGAAAATTGATTTAACATGGTAAAACCTATATGTAGCTTGAGCTCTGATCAAAAGCCTGAGTGTTACAGAGACATTATCCTGTTTCTATTTGATAATAACAAAATAATCTGAGTCAGGGAACAAGATGTAGCTTTAATTGGTAGAAACCCAAGTGGAGGTTTGAGATCCAAACCTTGCAGAGGTCAAAGGCCCACTGCCAATATTCTTCCAGCAGTGGCAGAGACAGAACCGGGAAGCGCATTTAATCAAACGGGATGGACAGTGAGTAGAAGGCCACCCACACAAATCTTTGCTTGTTTGCTTGCTTGCTTGCTTGCTTCTTTCCACAGGATACCATGAAGACAGGTGCTGTCGGGCTTGAAAAATTGTTTGGGGAGACCTACTTCTTGGTGTGTGCTTTTACTTCTGTAGGTACCTCCAAAGCACAGTTTTGCAATTCTTCTTTAATTGATGTTTGTTTATTTAATGTCAGTAGTGTTGACATAGCTTTATGTGTGACTTTAAATCAAAAGCAAACAAGATGAAATAATATGTATTTTCACTTAATTAACAAAGACCTTTATCCAGTTGAACAAACATGAGAAAATGAGATCTTAGTAATATGAGCATTCTTTGTCATTTATTTCCTGACAACAGCACTTTAGAACAGATTTTAAGTATAGGACATATGAAAAGGAGTTACTTTCTCCTATATTCAGTAAAACTTTGATTTTTAATTTGTTCATACATCCATTACCCCTACACCATAAAAATGACTATACTTAAAAGAAAAAATATATATATCATAAAGTGTTTTCAATGAGCATTGTTTCCAGATGAGTTAGTTCTAAACATTTATTATAAATACACTAGAAATAATTGAGCCATTTGTAACAATGTAATATGCAGTTGAATTCACTGAGTAGCATGATGTCACAGTCACATATTTATTTGCAATGGTTTTCAATATTATGGGTCTGCTTTAACTATCCAATAAAATACCCAAATTTTATAAATTACTTTATTTATGGCTATATCACATTTTATAAGAATTATTTGGAGAATATATCAAGTGAAATATATACCAAGTCAGAATCCAGCTTTGGTCACACACATTAAATTGCTATGAATTTAAATGGTTAAAGCCTTTAGAAAGATGGTCTTAAAGTTTAAAAAATGTAACTATTACTGACATGCAACATTAATTATTTCAAAGAATATTCTTGAGTGCATATTATTTGCTAACTACTAGACTCTGACAATACAATGTTGAATTAAACACCATATTTCTCTCCTCATAGAGTTTTTATTTAATGTTTAATTTATTGCTTAAGGATTATTATGCAGTTACTAAAGAAACCTTCAATTATCCACTGATTAGAGAAAATATTGAGAAAGATTGGATATAATGTAGGAGATTTAAAAAATAATAAAGCAAAACAAACAAAACTCCCACTAACACATTCAGTTTAGTTCAGTTCAGTCGCTCAGTCGTGTCCGACTCTCTGCGACTCCATGAATTGCAGCACGCCAGGCCTCTCTGTCCATCACCAACTCCTGGAGTCTACCCAAACCCATGTCCATTGAGTCGGTGATGCCATCCAACCATCTCATCCTCTGTCGTCCCCTTCTCCTCCTGCCCCCAATCCTACCCAGCATTAGGGTCTTTTCCAATGAGTCAACCCTTCACATGAGGTGGCCAAAGTATTGGAGTTTCAGCTTCAACATCAGACCTTCCAATGAACACCCAGGATTGATCTCCTTTAGGATGGATTGATTGGATCTCCTTGCAGTCCAAGGGACTCTCAAGAGTCTTCTTCAACACCACAGTTCAAAAGCATCAATTCTTCAGCGCTCAGCTTTCTTCACCGTCCAACTCTCACATCCATACATGACCACTGGAAAAACCATAGCCTTGACTAGACAGACTTTTGTTGGCAAAGTAATGTCTCTGCTTTTAAATATGCTATCTAGGTTGGCCATAACCTTCCTTCCAAGGAGTAAGCGTCTTTTAATTTCATGGCTGCAGTCACCATCTGCAGTGATTCTGGAGCCCAAAAAAATAAAGTCTGACGCTGTTTCCCCATCTATTTCCCATGAAGTGATGGGACCAGATGCCATGATCTTAGTTTTCTGAACGTTGAGCTTTAAGCCAACTTTTTCATTCTCCTCTTTTACCTTCACCAAGAGGCTCCTTAGTTCTTCTCCAATTTCTGCCATAAGGGTGGTGTCATCCGCATATCTGAGGTTACTGATATTTCTCCAAGCAATCTTGATTCCAGCTTGTGTTTCTTCCAGCCCAGCGTTTCTCATGATGTACTCTGCATATAAGTTAAATAAGCAGGGTGACAATATACAGCCTTGACGTGCTCCTTTTCCTATTTGGAACCAGTCTGTTGTTCCATGTCCAGTTCTAACTGTTGCTTCCTGACCTGCATACAGGTTTCTCAAGAGACAAGCCTCCAAAATACAGTTGACCCTTGAGCAACATCAGTTTGAACTGTGTGGGTCCACTTATATTGCACTTGAATTTTTTTTCAATAGTAAATTCTACAGTAGTATACAATCAACCACTGGTTTAATCTGTGGACATAAAGGAATTGCATATATAGAAGGCTGACTGTAAGTTATATGTAGTTTTTCCACTGTGTAGAGGGTCAGCACCCCTAATCCCTGTGTAGGTCAAGGGTTAGCTGTGTATATACTCAGACAATAATAGTTAATTAACCTCCCTAGCCATATCATCCATGATAACCTCTAAACTTATCTTTCACTCTGGCCTACTGGTCTACTTAACATAGTACGTGTGTGTGTCACTCAGTCGTGTCTGACTCTTTGCAACACCATGAACCGCAACACGCCAGGCCTCCCTGTCCATCACCAACTCTCGGAGTCCACCAAAACCCATGTCCATTGTATTGGTAATGCCATCCAACCATTTCATCCTCTGTCGTCCCCTTCTCCTCTCTCAATCTTTCCCTCCTGCCTTCAATCTTTCCCAGCATCAGGGTCTTTTCAGATGAGTCAGCTCTTCGCATCAGGTGACCAAAGTATTGGAGTTTCAGCTTCAACAACAGTCCTTCCAATGAACACCCAAGACTGATCTCCTTTAGGATGGACTGGTTGGATCTCCCTGCAGTCCAAGGGACTCTCAAGAGTCTTCTCCAACACCACAGTTCAAAAGCATCAATTCTGCAGCGCTCAGTTTTCTTTATACTCCAACTCTCACATCCATACATAACCACTGGAAAAACCATAGCCTTGACTAGATGGACCTTTGTTGGCAAAGTAATGTCTCTGCTCTTTAATATACTGTCTAGGTTGGTCATAACTTTCCTTCCAAGGAGTAAGTGTCTTTTAATTTCATGGCTGCAGTCACCATCTGCAGTGACTTTTGAGCCACCCAAAATAAAGTCTGCCACTGTTTCCACTGTTTCCCCATCTATTTTTCGTGAAGTGATGGGAACGGATGCCATGATCTTAGTTTTCTGAATCTGGAACTTTAAGCCAACTTTTTCACTCTCCTCTTTCATTTTCATCAAGAGTGTCTTTAGTTCTTCTTCACTTTCTGCCATAAGGATGGTGTCATCTGCATATTTGAGGTTATTGATATTTCTCGCCACCCAAAATAAAGTCTGCCACTGTTTCCACTGTTTCCCCATCTATTTTTCGTGAAGTGATGGGAACGGATGCCATGATCTTAGTTTTCTGAATGTTGAGCTTTAAGCCAACTTTTTCACTCTCCTCTTTCATTTTCATCAAGAGTCTTTTTAGTTCTTCTTCACTTTCTGCCTTAAGGGTGGTGTCATCTGCATATCTGAGGTTATTGATATTTCTCCCAGCAATCTTGATTCCAGCTTCTGCTTCCTCCCACCTAGAGTTTCTCATGATGTACTCTGCATAGAAGTTAAATAAGCAGGGTGACAATATACAGCCTTGACGTACTCCTTTTCCTATTTGGAACCAGTCTGTCGTTTCATGTCCAGTGCTAACTGTTGCTTCCTGACCTGCACACAGGTTTCTCAAGAGACAGGTCAGATGGTCTGGTATTCCCATCTCTTTCAGAATTTTCCACAGTTTATTGTGATCCACACAATCAAAGGCTTTGGCATAGTCAATAATGCCGAAATAGATGTTTTTCTGGAACTCTCTTGCTTTTTCGATGATCGAGTGGAATTTGGCAATTTGATCTCTGGTTCCTCTGCCTTTTCTAAAACCAGCTTGAACATCTGGAAGTTCATGGTTCATGTATTGCTGAAGCCTGGCTTGGAGAATTTTGAGCATTACTTTACTAGCATGTGAGATGAGTGCAAAAATATATTCATGATATTTATCAACAGTTATCTAACAGTTGGAAATTATAGATAATGATTCCAAAACTGTTGTTTGATATTTCCTCAGTTACTGTGGATAAAACCCACAGATTTAATTTATATATAAGGAAGTTGATTCTTAGGTAAGTTTTTTGTCAAGATTATATAACTGGTGATTATAGAAACTAACAATGGTGATACTCAGGCCTGAAGTTAAAAGAAAGACTGTCTTCTGAGGAGTTCAGTATTTTTTTCTATAATATTATGGTCAAAATTCAAATTAAAAGAAATGTATTTGAACAATTAAAACCTCACTTTAATAATATCCTTCTAACAATTATTTTTACTTCTACTTCTTTTTCATAGTTCTTTAAGAAGCAATCATGTCACCTGGTTAAAGTCTAACTTATCAGTAAATTCCATGTTGATGGCTATGCATAATTATAATCAGCACTTCTGCAAGGTGCTAGGGCAGTCAGATAGTTTGTTTTGACTGAAAACTAGGCATTCTGAAGAAACAAACAGTAGCTTAGTTTTGAAGGGGCTCATTCTTATCATTTTTTTAACTCTATAATAATTTAAAATAATCACTCAACATATAAAACATTTAAAATATATAGAACATTACATGCATTTAGAGACACTGCATTTTTAACATAATATTTCTATGGTAGAAAAATTAAATAAGACATATTTGCTTAACTAGATGTGTACTGTTAGAGAGTACTGTGACACTGAAAATGTGGAAACAATGATGCTTGTGAACCAACAAAAATGAGCAGGTTTCTGATAAGCAGAACAAACTGAGAAAATTCCCGGGAATGTGTCCTCTTGGAAAGCCTATTTGAGGAATACTTATTTGGGAAGTATTTCTTTGTTAATATATGAGATAACAACAAATTACCAATTTAACATGCTACTGTAAGAATTAGTAATATTATATGTTAATAGTTGAAGGAGAATATATTGAAATAATCAAAATATGTCCTTTCTAGGAAAGAGAAATAAATTTATGCTGGTATATACATAAGGCAACTATTTCCATATTAGGAAAATATCCTAATGAAAATGGCAGTATTTCAAAGTATTAAGGTTTAGAAATCACTAACACATAAAAATATTGTGAAATTAATTCTACCCTCTTTTGTACACAGTGTTGAGTCCATTGACCTCCCTGTGTTTCCCTTTCTTGTCTCAGGTGCTTTGTGCATGTGATAAATTTGAAAGCAGGGAAGAAAATGAGGGTATAAAGTGGCATTATAGTGCTGAGTGCATATTTATCAATTCTTTATATATTCACATGTATAAACACACACACACACAGACACACAGACACACACACACACCCCACACACACTAGTTAACCTTCTCCCTGAAGAAAATATCATGAGAGGGAAGCATTCCATATCTTTAGAGACCATGTATGTAATGCAAATGAGTCCAAAAGGCCAAGAGATACTATAAACTGATGATAAATAGAAACTTTTTCAAATTCTTTTCCCATTTAGATTATTACAGAATATTGAGTAGTGTTCCTTGTGCTATATAGTACATCCTTGTTAGTTATTTGTTTTTCTAGTTTAAATATAGTAGTGTGTGCATGTCAATTCCAAACTCCCACTCTATCCGTTCCTTCCCCCCGTTTGCCCCCCAGTAACCATAAATTCTTCTTTAAGTTTGTTAGTCTGTTTCTGTCTTGTAAATAAGTTTATCTGTATCATTTTTAAAAAAATTTTGCAGATATTTTTAATGCTGTGTAGATCTGTGGATCAAACTGACCTGCAGGTAGCAAACTGTGACTTCTAGAAGAGAGGATGCTGCACTTCTATCTTACAGTTAAAACAAAACAAATGACAGACTGATGCAGCACCAGAAACAGCAATTACTTCTTTCCTCTCTAGATCCCTCCTTATAATTTAAAATAGGATCCTGATTATTAATATAGATATTCATTAGTCATATATTTGTAACCAGCTGATGACCATATGCTTTCCTTTCACAGGAAGCAAAGATTATTTATGAAATTTATATGATGATGCCAAAATGTGTTGTTTGGAGTAGGAGGAGGAGAGTTTATTGTAGTAGGCTGGAGAAATTCCACAAGTAGCAGATTGCAGGACTCCACAGCTGATGTCTGTGTGATTCTATAGCTGCTATTGTGGCTATTCCAGGTGTCATAAAGAGAACTAGAACAAACAACTAACAACATCATGGAAAACAATTTATCATTAAGTTTGGGAATTACCCATATTAAATGCATTACAAGCTTGTTTTGTCAAAGTAGAAGCTGTATTATAATACTAAAATATACATTTAAAATTATGATAGACTATTTACTATTCATAAAACCTAAGTTAAATGTATATTTAAGAGCATAAAATGCCTGGTATATGTCAAATGGATAAATTATGAGTAACTAAAGTTTTCACTACACTGAGGATACAGGAGATTTTTCAAAAGGACATTTTTATATAAAATCCTGGTATTATTACAACTCGTAAAATTTTTAGTAACATGGATGAATGAACTAGAATGCCCCTCATACACACAGATTTGGCAATCCTATAAGTAATCACATATGAATTTAATGTTATAATTAACTGTAATTAGCTACCAAAATGCTAATCTAAGTGTGGTTTTTTAGCAGCAAAGAAAATCAGCATCTCATTACAAGAGAAGCAGAAACCACTTGATATATAAACCTACTTGTTCATAGATCAATTCTTAAATGTTAAGAGCACAAATTTTCTGTGTTACTTTTAACATGTATAGCCTCATAAAAACTCTTACAGAAGAAGTAAAAATGTGCAATATATGATGTTTTTCTATATAGCTTCATCCCTTGTTCTACATTCTTTTCCTTTGCCTTTCCAGACCCCACACCAGAGCCCTTGAATCAGAGCTGGATTCATATTTATGATGCTCTCCATGCCAGGCACTGTGGCATGAGGGAAGTGAATCAGAGGAGCTGTGAGCACCTCAAATATGTTTTTGACTAATATGTTTTCCTTCTGCTGGTATTTAGAATCAGAGAATCTATTGATAGAAGTATTATTTTCTTCCCCAAACCAGCTTTTCCTTTCCTTTAAACACTATTTACTTAAAAGCATCTTTCCAGTTTCTGGGATGCAGACCCCAGTATCATCCTTGACCCTCATTCCTTCATTTCTCAAACCAAAAAAGAGCCTCATGTCCTATGGTTTCATGTCTGGAATCTCCTCATCTATAACTCTGACTTCTGGTCCCTCTTTCTTCCAGTTACCTTCTCAGACTTTACTCTCATTTCTCACCATTTCTTCCCTTGCTTTGTTACCAAAGTTTATTTTTTATAGAACAGATGATAACAGATGATCAAAACCTTTCATGTTCATAAATTTTCAAAGTCTATTTCTTGAAGAGTGAAAGCCCAGTCTATAACTCATAAACTTCCATGTTCTCCACGGTATTTCTGAACTCTTTTTTCCCCATATTAAGTTTCCACTAAGTCACCTGCTATTGTGTGCTAAGTACTGTGCACTCCTCCTTATAGAAAGAGGTTCAATCAGAACCTTTCCTACCTGGAATTACCCTATCCCACTTGAATTGCATAAAACCTTTCTAATATGTCCAAAGCCCATCTGAAAAAGTCCTTTCTCTTTCATGTCTTGTCTGATGACAATAATCAAAACTGCCATCTTCCTCTTCCATGATTCCATAGCATCTTGTAGATGCCTCCATTAAAGTGCTCTGCAGAGTATATATTAGTTCTTTCCCCATCATTAATTTTTTTTAAGAAAGTTATTATTTATTCCTTACACTCAGCACATCCATTTGTTAAAAACATTTTCTCCCTTTTAACTGAAGTCAGCCTTCTCTTATTTTTATTAATCTAAATTAGGATATCAAAGCTTAGATATGCTAAATTACTTAATCAGGATTTCTTGGTCATTTAGTTCCAAAGTTAGTTCTCCTTGACACCCGGTCTCCTATGCTACCCACAATGACATAACAATAAACACTAACACTGCCAGAGGACATACCACATGTCAGGGACCATATCAATTATCTTTACATGTGTTATTCAGTTCTCACAACAACTCTGTTGGTGTCTCTATTTTACAATGCATAAACTGAAGCATAGAAATGTTTAATTAGTTGCCCAAGATCATGCAGCTAATATAACATAGAGGCAGAATTAAATATAGCAGCTTGGTACCAAATTCTTAACGTTCTCTATGGGATTTGTATCTTAAAAGAGCACAGCAGAAAGAGTCACTTCAAAGAAGGTCTCTCTAATGGTAGAGTTTAAACACTTGTGCCCCCTGGGTGGGAGGGAGAAAGACCTCCCCTGGAGCCCTTCTAATTACACCACAGATATACCTCCTTGCTTTATATTAACAGCTTGCCTTGGAGGAATATGTTAATTTTTGCCCAAGTGAGTTCACACTTTAATACTGCCCAGATTTAATTTATGTTCCTCTATAAAAGTCAACATGAGTTTCTGACTATAAATGTCATGCCTTACTAATGAACTAAATTGTGTTTTCTGTCAGTGTTCCATTTAAATTGATATGACCTCATTCATTAGGACATAATGTATTTACAGCTGTAAGAAATGTACATGGGTTTCAAAAACTTCCTCCTCAAAAAGCCAAAGGAAGAGTGGGTTGAAGAGTTGATAAAGATGTGTGGGAAAAAGGAAAAAACAATTAAGGATGATTTGATTTCATTTAACTTTTACTATAAAATAATTTCTTAAATACACCACTTACAACTGTTACTTCCTCATTTGCAGACCTTTAATTTTCCGCATTAAGTGCATGATCAGTTTCACAGCCCTTCCTCATATGCTAAACTTTTTACAGAAGTAGCTCAAACTTATCCTTCTAAACAGAATTCCCATTTAGACATTTTACGTTCATTTACTAATTCACTTATTCCCCATGTTTGCTGAGTGTCCATTATGCTTCAGGCACTGTTCTAGATGCTGAAGATGGTTGAAGTGGTGAATACAACAAAGTACCTACCCACACTGCACCTGTATTTTAGTGAGAGAAACAATAAGAGGCAATTTTTGTGTTTGATGTATACAATATCTATAAAGCAACAATTCTCAAAATTTTGGTCTCAAGACCCCTTTTCATCCTTAAAAATTATTATGTATGTCAAATAATTTGTTTTGGGTCTATGTTTAGTGATATTTACCATAACAGAAATTAAAATTAAAAAAGTTATAATATGTATTAATGTATTAAGGGCAATCATAAAGCCTGCTGCTAAGTCGCTTCAGTCGTGTCCGACTCTGTGCGACCCCATAGACGGCAGCCCACCAGGCTCCGCCGTCCCTGGGATTCTCCAGGCAAGAACACTGGAGTGGGTTGCCATTTCTTTCTCCAGTGCATGAAAGCGAAAAGTGAGAGTGAAGTCGCTCAGTCGTGTCCAACTCTTAGCGACCCCGTGGACTGCAGCCTACCAGGCTCCTCCATCCATGGGATTTTCCAGGCAAGAGTACTGGAGTGGGGTGCCATTGCCTTCTAGTAATGTGATTTTATGAAAATAACTGTATTTTCAAAGCAAAAGTTTAATGAGAAGAGTAGCGGTGTTTTACATATTTTTCGGATCTCTCTGTCTGGTTTAATAGAAGAGAGCAGAATTTTCATATCTGCTTCTGCATTCAGTCTGTTACAGTATCATCTGTCATATGGCTTCTAGAAAATTCCACTATTCAATCATGAAAGAATGTAAATGAAAAAAGAAAGCAAAAACAATGCATCTTACTATGACAATGGAAGTAGTTTTGACTTTGTGGGCCCTCTTGAAAGGATCATGGGGGTCTCCAGGGATCCCTAGACCACACTTTTGGGAACCAGTGGAAGAAAGGAAGGAGACAAAGGGCAAGGGGTCGGGTAACAATTTTAGAGAGGAGTCAGGAAATACTACTCAAAGGAAGTGAAGTCTTGCTGAGGTCTGAAGAATGAGAAGGACCACAGAAAACTGTAGACAGAGAAAAGAAGACACATGAAGGACCCAGAGTATGGAAGAGATCAAGAATTTTTATAACGTGAAAGGAAGCCACTGCGGTGAGAATGCTGTGAGCAGGAGAAAGTGTAGGATGAACTGAGGTTGAGGAGCAAGGCAGAGCCAGACTGAGCAGAGCAGAGGTCAGAAACTAGTGGCCTGTGGTTCTGATCTAGACATCTGTCTTACAGATGTATTTTGTCTGCACAGTGGTTTTTTTTTTTCTTTCTTTTTCTTCCACTATTCTTATTGAGCCAAATATTTTGAAAAGGGGATTTCACACAAAAATCTGGATTTCTGGATGCTCTTAAATGGACCAGAATATAAAGCAAAAGAAAAGCTACTTCTACATGGGGCAGCTGGAGTGGAGTAGAACTTAATATAGCATCTGAGGAAGCCACAGGCTCCACCACTCCTCATGGCTCCTTCAAGACTGATGCCCTTCCCAGTGCTATCTGTTCTGGCCTGATTCACTGATTAAAGTCACCTTTCTCTTCCCACACACACACTGTGTGTGTGAGACTTCTCAGCAGGGACTCATTTTGCAGCATTTGGTTCTTGATTCTCTGTGAAGTATAAAATTCTTGAATTGTAATATGCAGGGAGAAACACTTTCTCATTTGTTTTAAAATGACAACCAGTTGTTTCGCGGAAAGTACATCATAAGGGGCAAGAGCAGAAGTTTCAACGGAATGTTCTCCAGGCTCCACCCCTTTCAGCTCTCAAGTGCACAAGTGCATCATGAATTTGGTCTTTGCTTTTGCCTTTCCCAATGACAGAGCCCTTCCTCTCACCTACACCTTACTTTACCTTTTCTTCCTCCAAGATCCACCTCAGAGCCCCTTTCTCAGAGTGGCGATGTTGTGGGAGGTATCCTTAAACCACAACTGCCCCTCTGAGGCTCTTATGCCGGTCCTTGTTTACACTTAGAATTTATAATCCATCATTTTAGAGTTTTTCACAGTAGGAGTAATTTCAACAATTAGACTGCAAATTCCTTAAGGGCCTGTCTACTGCTTCTACTAGTTAGAACGGACTGCTCTGACCAACCCCTACAAGAAAAAGTCACCACTAGCAGTTACAGTTCCTCAGGTATTTTCCTTCCACTCTTTAGGCTCTCACTACCTCTTGCTTAGTGGTTGATTGATACAATACACAAGCCTTTGAGAAATGACCAGAATTATATCTACACTGTATGCAACTGCTTTTACCACAGATGTATCACCTTGTTCTATACATTATTTAAAATGCTATAGGCAAGTGACTTCTCTCTCTAGCTTCTTCATCTGTAAAGCAAAGTTATAATAAATAACACTTTTCTCATGGGCTATTGTGAAGATTAAATGAGATAATACATACACAGTGCTCAGATTTTGTTAACTACGATCAGCAGTATGACTTCTTGATGCCTGTTTTCATGTACAGGAGAAATGTCTGTGCCATTTATAAATCAGAAAAAGAGTTGTGACATTTGTATAAAGCCCCCCTTACCCCATTAAAAGGCACATGAAAGCATATCTGTTTGGGGATGTTAAATTTTTTACTAATAAAAAGCATTTTCAGCATCCTTAGCACACACACACACACACACACAATACAGAAGATGTAAGAGACTTGGGTTCAATCCCTGTGTCAGGAAGATCTCCTGGAGGAGGGCATGGCAACCCACTCCAGTATTCTTTCCTGAGGCTTCATGAACAGAGGAGCCTCTCAGGCTATGGTCCACAGAGTTGCAAAGAGTCAGATACAACTGAAATGGCTGAGCATGCATATTTATATATATATATATATTTATATATATATATATATATAACTTAAAGGCACTTTTCTGGGGAGAAATTTATGAGTAATCAATTCATATATTAATAATTTCTCAAATGGTCTATTTTTTAGTATCTTTGGAATTTTAGATTATCTTCCACTATGTCTTCAGTATCAAGCCCCATAATCTTCCTAGGTACTACTATGCTACACAGGTAGATTGAGCATTTTAAAGAAACATGCAGGGTAGAATATAGAGAAGTAAAATGATTAAGAACAAGGACTCTGAAACTAGATGTCTTGGCTAGGGCCCTTGATCTACCGCTGGTTTTGTGTCATAAATGACTTCTCTGTGCCTCATTCACCACCTATAAATTGGAGCTAATGATAATATCTAACTTATACGGTTGTTTTAAAGATTAAATTAAATGAGTAATTTACAATGTATGTCTTAAAATATAACAAAGTGTTATTAAGTTATTTAGCAAACAATTTAAATATAATTGATATTGCTTTTTAATCATTAAAAGCATTTTTTCAAAACTGTTTTGAGCTATTCAGCTCCTTCTGCAATATAAATAAAAGCCTCTCTGATAATATTTAAATTAGGTCACACAGGAAATTGATCATTTTTTTTTCAATTTTCTTGTCAGTTTGATTTGTCACATGAAAAACACTTATTCTCAAGCTGCATGAAAACACTTGTCAGTAAAATGAAAATGCTACTGGTCTCAAAAAGCTCCCATTTCTTTGCCCTTTTCACCACTGCATTGCTTCCAGCAGTTTCTGGGGAACTGCTTTCAGGGTCATGCCAAACTGGACCCAAGAGATTGCAATAATTACATCCCAGTGGTGTTGACATTCAGCTGTGTCCCACAAGCTGCTTAAGACAGGCAGGGCGCCATCTGTCATGTTAGAGGGCCACTAGCTAGCTGTAGGTTGTGGAGATTACTTTTCTGATATACAACAGTTTGCTTCTGAGCCAACCCTGTAAAGTCCGAAGCAATTATAGTTATCCTGGAAAAAGATAATGGTAAGATTATGAATATATGCTGATCATATACAATTACAAAATGTAAGCATAATATCACAGGAAATGTTTCTTAATGATAAACTTTCTCTGCAGAGGCTACCATGCATTTTTAACAACTGTTCTAGTTTATTATGCATTCCCAGTTACAATATTTGTTAGTTATGTCCTACTGAATTTTTTTTTTCAAGTTTGGAATGTTTTGCCTCATTCTCCTACAACTGTTAAGTTCTTTGTATCCTGAGATTCTTTAACTTTGGCAGAAACACTTTCCTTCATACTAAACGATTATTATTTTAAAAATTCCTTTAAAGAATGATCTAAAGTGTGATTTTAATTACCATATACTCCACTATCTAATCTTATCTCAATGTTATCTTTGGCAATTGGTGATAATGGCCACTGATGTTTCAAACAGTATTTTTACTACTACTGCTGCTGCTGCTGCTAAGTCGCTTCAGTCATGTCCGACTCTGTGCGACTCCAGAGACGGCGGCCCACCAGGCTCCCGTCCCTGGGATTCTCCAGGCAAGAACACCGGACTCTGTACCTGACTCTCAATTTTCCTATGAATTTAAAATTGCTCTTAAAAATGGTGCTCAGCTTCTGAGCTTGGACACTGAGGTATTTAGGGCTGCTATTCACTAAATATGGAGAAGGCAATGGCACCCCACTCCAGTACTCTTGCCTGGAAAATCCCATGGACGGGGGAGCCTGGTAGGCCACAGTCCATGGGGTCGCTAAGAGTCAGACATGACTGAACGACTTCACTTTCACTTTTCCCTTTCATACACTGGAGAAGGAAATGGCAACCCACTCCAGTATTTTTGCCTGGAGAATCCCAGGGACAGCGGAGACTGGTCGGCTGCCGTCTATGGGGTCGCACAGAGTCAGACATGACTGAAGCGATTTAGCAGCAGCAGCAGCAGCATTCACTAAATATAGGGCAAAGAAGAGAAAGATGGTTGGGAGATGTTTAGAGTTTGACATCTTGAATTTGAGGGTGTCTATGGGATATGGATTTTCCCACTGGTGTCGAGGACACAGTTCTACATAACTGTGGAGAGACCTCAACTGGAGATACATCTGGGAAGGATGATACCATGAAGATACTGATGGAAGTTTTGCCAGGAGTTGAGATTGTCCAGAGTGTGGAATGTGGCCCTAAAGACACTGGTATTTAAGAAGTGGGTACAAAGGAGAGATTTGAAAAGATTAGAAATAAGTTGTCTTAACGGTAGAAAGTAACTTGAAAGAATATTGTCATTGAAGCCAAAGAAAAGAATATGTTCAAGGATAAGTGGGTTTCATTGCCTTGAATGTTATAAAGAGATCAAATCAGATAAAGAATGAAAAGAACACTAACATAGCAGTAAAGAGGTAGGAGACTCATCAGTGAGATAATGGGAAGAATCCCAACTGCAGGGGCCTGAAGATGAAAGGGCAGGATTTGATGTGCAAACAGCAAACATAGAAATGCACGTAAAGAGCTTGGTATTGAACAGGAGAAAACAGACACTGCTAGAAAAATGGACCTACAAAGCAACAGCTTAATGACTGGAGACATCTGAGCATGTATTAATGGAAAAGGTCATTTAAGCAGGATTTGTTGGGGGACTTTCCAGGAGGTCCAGTGGTTAAGATTTCATCTTCTAATGCTGGGGGTGCAGGTTTGATTCCTGGTTGGGAAGCTAAGATCCCATGGGAATTGCAGATAAAAGTCAAAATGTAAAGCAGAAACAATACTGCAAGAAATTCAATAAAGATTTTTTTAAAAGGTCCATATAAAAAAACATAATTTGTTGGAGATACAAGGGACAATAAGTGATAGAACAAAATCCCTTCACAGTAAAGGCTGTAGAATTTCAAAGCACAGGGAATCTAATAGTACTAGAAAGAGTAGCACTTGATTCTTTTCAGTCAGGGGGCAAGAGACAGAGACATAAAGGCAAAAGACTGCAGCCACCTGATAATGCTCGCAAGATGCTGCAGAAGGAAGGGAAGGCCAAGGTGCACAGATTCCAAACACATATAACGCTCTTTGAGGCCATGTATTAAATTATTCATGATATTTTATGAACCATAAATATATGCATTTATTCATGAATATTTATTTATATACATAAATGTAATTGGTCCTAGAAAAGTTTTGTTTCTATTAATCTACCCATCCATCTAGTTTTGTGTGCATGTATGTGTATGCACTTTACTTTCACCACCAGACACATCCACACCTGGGTATTGCTTCCACTTTGGCTCAGCCTCTTCATGCCTTCTGGAGCTATTCCTCCGCTCTTCTCCAATACCACATTGGGCACCTTCTGACCTGGGAATTTCATCATTCAGTGCCTTACCTTTTTGTCTTTTCATACTATTCATGGAGTTCTCAAGGTAAGAATGCTGAACTGGTTTGCCATCCCCTTCTCCAGTGGACCACATTTTGTCAGAACTCTCCACCACAACCCATCCATCCTGGATGGCCCTACACTGCATGGCTCATAGTTTCATTCCTTAGACAAGGTTGTGATCCATGTGATCAGTTACTTAGTTTTCTGTGATTGTGGTTTTCATTCTGTCTTCCCTCTGATGGATGAAGAAAAGAGGCTTGTGGAAGCATCCTGATAGGAGAGACCAGCTATGGGGTCTATAGGTCTTGCTCTGGTGGGCAAGACAGTGCTCTGTAAATCTTTAAACCAATTTTCTGCTGATGAGTGGGGATGTGTTCCCTCCCTGTAGTTTGGCCTGAGATCAGTTTTCTTTCCAATCCCACAGAAAGGCAATGCCAAATGTTCAAACTACTGCACAATTGCACCCACTTCACAGGCTAGTAAACTAATGCTCAAAATTCTCCAAGCTAGGCTTCAACAGTACGTGAAATGAGAACTTCCAGATGTTCAAGCTGGATTTAGAAAAGACAGAGGAACCAGAGATCAAATTGCTAACATCCATTGGATCATAGAAAAAGTAAGAGAATTCCAGAAAAACATCTACCTCTGCTTCATTGACTATGCTAAAGCCTTTGATGGTGTGGATGACAACAAACCATGGAAAATTTAAGAGATAGGAATACCAGACCACCTGACCTGCCTCCTGAGAAACCTGTATGTTGGTCAAGAATAGTTAGAACCAGACGTGGAACAAAGGACTGGTTGCAGACTGGGAAAGGAATATGTCAAGGCTATATATTGTCACCTTGCTTATTTAACTTATATGCAGAGTACATCATGTGAAATTCCAGATGGGATGAAGCACAAGCTGGAATCAAGTTTGCTGGGAGAAGTATCAATGACCTCAGATATGAAGATGACACCACTCTCATGGTGCAAAGCAAAGAGGAACTAAAGAGCCTCTTGATGAAGGTGAAAGAGGAGAATGAAAAGCTGGCTTAAAACTCACTATTCAAAAAATTAAGATCATCGCATCTGGCCCTATCACTTCATGGCAAATAGATGGGGAAACAGTGGAAACAGTGGCAGACTTTATTTTGGGGGACTCCAAAATTACTGAAGATGGTGACTGCAGCCATGAAATTGAAAGATGCTTGCTCCTTGAAAGGAAAGCTATGATAAACCTAGACAGCATATTAAAAAGCAGAGCCATTACTTTGCCGACAAAGGTCCATCTAGTAAAAGCTATGGTTTTTCCAGTAGTCATGTATAGATGTGAGAGTTGGACCATAAAGGAGGCTGAGTGCCAAAGAATTGATGCTTTCAAACTGAGGTGTTGGAGAAGACTCTTGAGAATCCCTTGGACTGCAAGGAGATCCAACCAGTCAATCCTAAATGAAATCAGTCCTGAATATTCATTAGAAGGACTGATGCTGAAGGTGAAGCTCCAATACTTTGGCCACCTGATGCAGAGAGCCGACTCATTGGAAAAGACCCTGATGCTGGGAAAGACTGAAGGCGGGAGGACAAGGTAACGACAGAGGATGAGATGGTTGGATGGCATCACCGACTCAATGGACATGAGTTTGAGCAAGCTCTGGGAGATGGTGAAGGACAGGGAAGCCTGGGCTGTTGCCGTCCATGGAATCACAGAGTCAGACATGACTGAATGACTGAACAACAACAAATGTGTATGCACATGTGTGCATTTGCTAAAGCCACACCAGCATGGATTACGAATATAAGAATAAGAGAACACAAATCATGAAGAGATTAACTGGTGTTTAAAATGAATTTGGACACAGTACCAAACCTAATTCCAGATAACCTTGAGACAAGTGACTTAAAAAGTTTCTCTACCCGGTTTTCAAAAATCGAGTGCTCTTCCCTGAAAGGCAGTCATTATGGTACTGTCTTAAAGGTATCTGCACCAACCTGTCCCTTTCAGGCATTTTTACTTTGAGGTGGCTCAACTGGTAAAGAATCTGCTTGCCCATGCAGGAGACGCAAGAGATACGGGTTTGATCCGTGGTTTGGGAAGATCCCCTCGAGAAGGAAATGGCAATCCACTCCAGGATGTATTGCATGGAAAATTCCATAGACAGAGAAGCCTGGCGGGCTACAATCCATCGGGTCTCAAGGAGCTGGATATGACTGAGCACACCTGCACGCATGCACATTACTCTCTCTCTCATTCTGCTTCAGCCACACTGGCCTTCTTCTTAGCATACTGCAGGAGTGCTCACTCACACCACTGCACCGTTACTCGGGCTCTTTTCCTCTGTCTGGAATGCTCTTCCTACAGATATTCCCTTGGTTATCCCACATCTTCTTCAAGTCTCTAAATCTCACAGTCTGAAAGAGGCCTACCCTGACTACCATTTTAACACTGCCACCTGACCTCCCCCATCTCAGCAAAACACCATTAACCTTTCCTTTTTTCTTTTCCATAGTACTTACTACTGTCTAAAATACTAATTTACTTATTTGTCCTTTTTTTTTTTTAAATCTATACCCTTCCACAAGAACATAAGGTCCACAACAGAAGGGGGATCTGTTGTGTTCACTGATGTGTTCTAAGTGGATAATGGTGCTAAATAATACATACTTGTTAATTAAATGAATGCATTTGAATGATGCCCTGGAGATTCACTATGTTTAAAAATCACAGTGGTTGCTTATCTTAGAAATACATGTTACATAATTGATTGAAATCTTTCAAAAGATCTGTGCCTTTTAGGGTTTTGAAATGTTCACTCTTACCTCCATTTAAAACAATAACCTTATCCAAATGTAGACCATACTACAGTAAGAAATAAATCAGCATGTCCCTTGCATTGTAAAGATTCAATAATAATCATTCTTATGCAATTGTAACTTTTTAATTTGATTGCTGGGATGTACAGTGGTGCTTCTACCAAAACGTTTTAAGCCTGTTATTTTTTATTGCCTGGGGACACACAGACACACAAGAGTCTCAACTTTATCAATCATTTTTACCCAAGAACTCATTAAGACCAACACTATTATATTTCCAAAGGAAGCTCAAATATTATTCTATATATAGTTCTTATCTACTCTTGTGTCATTTTTATTAAAAAACAACCAGTAAGATGCGGTTTATAATGTTGATTTTTAACATTAATGTAGCAGCTCTAGCTTCCAAGAAAACACATTAAAAACTTTCTCTGAGTACACTCTGAGTTTTACACATTGCTTACAAGAAATAATGGACAAGTTATAGCACCATTGGAAGAGTTCTGCACGTGTAGCTGATTAGGAAACAGAGTGCTACAATTGCTATTACATTCTCCCAGAGCTGATCTTTTGTAGCATGAAAAAATCAAACCTCTCTTACATGTGGTATTTATTTTAGTAATCATGGAAAGAATTATTTGCATCTACAATTGGTTTCATAACAGCAGAAGGAGCAGCAGCAGTGAGTTGAAATAAAGTTAGAGAACTGGATTCATATTGTTCCCTGGGGAGATAACCAATGACTAGGACTAAAAACTTCTGATTAACCAGTGCACTGGGTCCTGTTCTAATGGGCAGGGCCTTGCTCAGTAAATCTTTAATCCAATTTCTGTGGATGGGCGGGGCTATGTTCCTGCCCTGTTTTTTGACCTGGGACCAAACTATGGTGGAGGTAATGACTATAATGGCGACCTATTTCAAAAGGTCCCGTGCATGCACTGCTACACTCAGTGCCCCAGACCCTGTAGCTGGAGACTCCTGGACACTCACAGGCGAGTTTGGGTCAGTCTCTTGTGGGGTCACTGCTCCTTTTTCCTGGGTCCTGGTGTGTTCAAGGTTTTGTTTGTGACCTCCAAGAGTATGTCTCCCAAGTCCTGTGTAAGTTCTGTAATTAAATCCCAACGGCCTCCAAATTCAAATTCCCTGGGGGTTCATTCCCTTTGCCAGATTCCCAGGTCAGGATATCTGTTATGGGTCCTAGAATTTTCTTAACAGTGAGAGAATTTATTTGGTTTAATTATTCTGCAGTTTATGGATCTCCTGCTTCGCGGCTCTACTGAACCCAGAGGTCCTGCCCCTTTGGCAGGCCACTGCTGATCCGTACTTTCGGAGACACTCAAGCACTCAAAGGCAGATCTGACACAGATATGCAGATGACACCACCCTTATGGCATAAAGTGAAGAGGAACTAAAGAGCCTCTTGATGAAAGTGAAAGAGGAGAGTGAAAATTTGGCTTAAAGCTCAATATTCAGAAAACTAATATCATGGCATCTGGTCCCATCACTTCATGGCAAATAGATGGGGAAACAGTGGAAACAGTGGCTGACTTTATTTTTCTAGTGATTTCCAAAATCACTGCAGATGGGGGTTGCAGCCATGAAATTAAAAGACGCTTACTCCTTGGAAGGAAAGTTATGACCAACCTAGACAGCATATTAAAAAGCAGAGACATTACTTTGCCAACAAAGGTCCATCTAGTCAAGGCTATCGTTTTTCCAGTAGTCATGTATGGATGTGAGAGTTGGACTATAAAGAAAGCTGAGCGCCGAAGAATTGATGCTTTTGAACTGTGGTGTTGGAGAAGACTCTTGAGAGTCCCTTGGACTGCAAGGAGATCCAACCAGTCCATCCTAAATGAGATCAGTCCTGGGTGTTCATTGGAAGGACTGATGTTGAAGCTGAAACTCCAATACTTTGGTCACCTGATGTGAAGAGCTGACTCATTTGAAAAGACCCTGATGTTGGGTAAGATTGAGGACAGGAGGAGAAGGGGATGACAGAGGATTAGATGGTTGGATGGCATCACCGACTCAATGGACATGAGTTTGGGTGGACTCTGGGAGTTGGTGTTGGACAGGGAGGCCTGGCGTGCTGCAGCTCATGGGGTCGCAGAGTTGGACATGACTGAGCGACTGAACTGAAATGACACGGGGTCTCTGGGTCCTGGTGCATACAAGGTTTTATTTGAGCCCTCCAAGCATCTCTGACGGGTATGGGGCTTGATTCTAAAGGCGATTTTGTCCCTCCTAAGGTCTTGCTGGGCATGGCCTCACCCATCAGAACAAGACCCAATATCCTCCACAGTCAGTCTCTCCCATGAGTAAGCTTCCATAAGCCTCTTATCTATCCTTCAGAGGGCAAACAGAATGAAAACCACAATCACTGAAAACTGATCAAACTGATCACATGGACCACAGCCTTGTCTAACTCAGTGAAACCATGAGCCATGCCATGCAGGGCCACCCAAGATGGATGGGTCACAGTGGAGAGTTCTGACAAAACATGGTCCACTGGAGGAGGGAATGGCAAACCACCTCAGTATTCTTTCCTTGAGAACCCCATGAACAGTATGAAAAGGCATAAAGATAGGACACTGAAAGATGAACTCACCAGGTCGGTAGGTGCCCAGTATGCCACTAGAGAAAAGTGGAGAAATAACTCCAGAAACAATGAAGAAATGGAGCCAAAGTAAAAACAACGCCCAGTTGTGGATGTGACTAGTGATGGAAGTAAGCCCAATGCTGTAAAAAACAATATTAGCAACCTGGAATGTCAGGTCCATGAATCAAAGTAAACTGAAAGTGTTCAAACAGGAGATGGAAAGAGTGAACATCAACGTTTTAGGAATCAGTGGACTAAAATGGACTGGAATGGGTGAATTTAACTCAGATGACCATTATATCTACTATTGTGGGCAAGAATCTCTTACAAGAAAGGAGTAGCCCTCATAGTCAACAAAAGAGTTCAAAATGCAGTACTTGGGTGCAACCTCAGAAACAACAGAATGATCTCTGTTCATTTCCAAGGCAAACCATTCAATATCACAGTAATCCAAGTTATAATGCTAACCCACCACTAATGCTGAAGAAGCTGAAGCTGAATGGTTCTATGAAGACACACAAGACCTTCTAGAACACCCAAAAAAAGATGTCCTTTTCATCACAGGGGACTGGAATGCAAAAGTAGGATGTCAAGAGATACTTGGAGTAACAGGCAAGTTTGGCCTTGGAGTACACAATGAAGCAGAGCAAAAGCTAACAGAGTTTTGCCAAGAGAACGCACTGGTCATAGCAAACACTCTCTTCCAACAACATAAGAGAAGACTCTACACATGGACATCACTAGATAGTCAATACCAAAAATCAGATTGATTATATTCTTTGCAGCCAAAGATGAAGAACCTCTACACAGTCAGCAAAAACAAGACTGGGAGCTGACTATGGCTCAGATCATGAACTCATCATTGCAAAATTCAGACTTAAACTGAAGAAAGTGGGGAAAACCACTAGACCTTTCAGGTATAACCTAAATCAAATCCCTTACAATTATACAGTGGAAGTGACAAATAGATTCAAGAGATTAGATATGATAGAGTACCTGAAGAACTATGGACGGAGGTTTATGAAACTGTACAGGAGGCAGTGATCAAGACCATCCCCAAGAAAAACAAATGCAAATGGTTATCTGAGGAGGCCTTACAAATGGCTGAGAAAAGAAGAGATGTGAAAGGGGAAGGAGAAAAGGAAAGACATACCCATTTGAATGCAGAGTTCCAAAGAATAGGAAGGAGAGATAAGAGCCTTCCTCAGTAATAAATGCAATTAAATAGAGGAAAACAATAGAATGGGAAAAACTAGACATGTCTTCAATAAAATTAGAGATATCAAGGGAACATTTCATGCAAAGATGGGCACAATAAACGACAGAAATGATATGGACCTAACAGAAGCAGAAGATATTAAGAAGAGGTGGCAAGAATACACAGAAGATCTATACAAAAAAGATATTCATGACCCAGATAACCACGAAGGTGTGATCACTCACTTGAGCCAGACATCCTGGAATGAGAAGTCAAGTGGGCCTTAGGAAGTATCACTACAAACAAAGCTAGTGGAGGTGAAGGAATTCCAATTGAGCTATTTCAAATCCTGAAAGATGCTGCTGCTAAGTGTTGCACTCAATATGCCAGCAAATTTGGAAGACTCAGCAGTGGCCACAGGACTGGAAAAGGTCAGTTTTCATTCCAATCCCAAAGAAAGGCAATGCCAAAGAATGCTCAAACTACCACACAATTGCACTCATATCACACGCTAGTAAAGTAATGCTCAAAATTCTCCAAGCCAGGCTTCAACAGTACGTGAACCGAGAACTTCCATAAGTTCAAGTTGGATTTAGAACTTGAGGAACCAGAAATCAAATTGCCAACATCCGATGGTCATTGAAAAAGCAAGAGAGTACCAGAAAAACATCTACTTCTGCTTTATTGACTATGCCAAAGTCTTTGACTGTGTGGATCACAACAAACTGTGGAAAATATTTAAAGAGATGGGAATACCAGACTACCTTACCTGCCTCCTGAGAAATCTGTATGCAGATCAGGAAGCAACAGTTAGAACCAGACATGGAACAACAGACTGGTTGCAAATTGGGAAAGGAGTTCGTCAAGGTTGTATATTGTCACCCTGCTTATTTAATTTATATGCAGAGTATATCAAGCGGAATGCCGGGCTAGATGAAGCACAAGCTGGAATCAAGGTTGCCGGGAGATACATCAATAACCTCAGATATGCCGATGACACCAACCTTATGGCAGAAAGTGAAGAAGAACTAAAGAGCTTCTTGATGAAAGTGAAACAGGAGAGTGAAAAAGTTGGCTTAAAACTGAACATTCCGAAAACTAAGATTATGGCATCTGGTCCCATCACCTCATGGCAAACAGGGAAACGATGGAAACAGTGAGAGAATTTATTTTGAGGGACTCCAAAATCACTGAAGCCATGAAATTAAAGACACTTTCTCCTTGGAAGAAAAGCTATGACCAACCTACACAGCATATTAAAAAAGCAGAGACATTACTTTACTGACAAGTGTCCTAGTCAAAGCTATGGTTTTTCGTAGTCATGTACAGATGTGAGAGTTGGACTATAAAGAAAGCTGAGCGCCGAAGTATCGATTCTTCTGAACTGTTTTGTTGGAGAAGATTCTTGACGGTCCCTTAGACTGCAAGGAGATCAAACCAGTCAATCCTAAAGGAAATCAGTTCTGAATATTCAGTGGAAGGACTGATCCTGAAGCTGAATCTCCAATACTTTGGCCACCTGAATTGAAGAACTGACTCATTGGAAAAGACTCTGATGCTGGGAAAGATTGAAGGCAGGAGTTAAGGGGACGACAGAGGATGTGATGGTTGGATGGCGTCACTGACTTGATGGACCTGAGTTTGAGCAAGCTCCTGGAGTTGGTTATGGACAGGGAAGCCTGGTGAGCTGCAGTCCACGGGGTCGCTAAGAGTCAGACATGACTGAGTGACTGAACTGAACTTGAACTGAGGCAGTGCACTACCATAAAGACAGTGTGAGGAGAAAATGTCAAGCCAAATAAAATTTGTAGTGGCAAAGAAAGACTGCTGAAAATCGTAAAAGGCTGAAAAAGTTTGTTCATAAATGAATACAAATATTGTTTACTGGCTGAAAATAATGAAATAAACTACTCAGTGATTCTGTTGATTTAATATAATAATAAATATTTTGGAATACACTATATTTAAGTAAAACCTAAATATAGCTGTAAGAGGGAAAAATTATAACATACAGAAACTTTGGCTACCTAGGAAGAGATGTATTCTTTTAAAAATCCTGATCATTTTTTAAATTTGCTATGATCATGTGAAAAAGAACCACATTCACAGTTGATATTAGTCATTATAATTGAGTGTATACATTACTACGTCTAGTTCCCCAAACACTATGATTCAATACTGTAAGGCTTAGATCACTAAAATGTTCCTATCCCATCTCAAATAATCTCAATATATGAAATGAGATGTGTTAGTCATGTCTGTGAACACAGTCCTCATTTACTGGGAAGTATTTTCATGGCCTAAACTGCAATATGCCTTCCAGTATTTTTATTTTCTCATAGGCTAGACTGTAGCAAGAAGTTTGAATCACTGTATAGCACTGAGTAAAATCTCAAAATACATTCTGGAATTTTTAGGAAATGCATTTTTTTTCCTGGTATTTGACACTGTCAACTGTGTCTCATATAATTTACACATTTGCTGAAATGCGAGCATATGAAGAAAAACCATTTAACAGAGCTCCTGAAATAGTAAGTATTCAATGAACATTTGGTGATTTGTTAAGCACTAATGTCAATGAAACATTTCATCTCCAACCAGCACATTAGAAGCCAGATTAGTACTGGCTTCCCCCTTGAGGAGTCACGATTACCTCATGTCTCACTTCAAACAATTTATTTTTCTTGTATGCATGGCTGGGTTCAAGAGTTCTTTCCTTGTTTTAATTGGATATGGTCTTTGTTCCCTTTTCTTGGTATAAGTCCTATAATACAGTAAAGACATCCAATAGAATTCTTTGAGAGTTCTTTGGAAAACTTTTATACACAAATGTTTAAGTTGGACACTTTCCACATAAAAATGGATCTACACATATGAAAACTTTAAAAAGAAAAAGATCCTGAATGGAAGGCTCATATCAATAAGTGAAATGCATTTAAACTCATTTTTGAAAAAGGAATTACTATCATTTGATAGTAAACACACTTGAAATAAAAGAATGAGGATTCCATGGCCTGACATTCCATGACACTGGGCATTCAGAAAACAAGAAGTTCTCTTCCACCAAGTAATGACTTCGCTCATATTTTACTATTATAATACATTTTTTTCTTGAGTATTTGTTAATATGCCACAACCTTCCGTATATACTTCTTTTTATATTTAGCAATCAGTAAAAAAATGTACAAATTGCTAATTTGAATATTTAGCCTCTTTCTAAAATTAAAAGGGAGCTAGAAAAGTATATTCTACCTAAGTACATCACAGAAAACACTGAATTTAGAAAGTGTTCCAACTCTCAGGGGGCAGAAGCACACACCTTTAACAGCATCCCTTGTTCCAAATTACAAACAGCAGTACTAGGCTAAGAAAGGTCTATGTTTGGACTCTGCCTGATCTGGGGTAGTTTCAAACTGAATCAGAGGTAACTCACTTGGAATATCAAATAAAAGTAATTCTATAATTCAATGGTATAACCTTCTAAGGGAAAAAAATTAACTTTATCCTCATTACATGAACTTTTGAAAACAAGACAGCTTATTTCCCCAATTTGGTTTCTGCATCCTCAGACATAAGGTCACCACTCTCTGGAATGGCATTTTGTGTTTTTGTCCTATGACTCATGCATGCTTCTTGCTGCTCCCTCCACCCCGGACACAAATAAAAGCTCACAATTTTTCCTAAGACATGCTTCACAAGCAGCTTTGCAGTGATTCACTGCTCTGTAGCCCTTCACAGTTATCAAAGCACATCTTTAAATCATGAGGAAAAGACCCAAGATGTCAACAAAATTACCTCATACCACCATAACCCATAATTTGCAAGAATCATCACTCATCTTTCATTTTCACTTGGTATCCATTATTTCCTATAAGAAATGTTTCTAGAGTCCACACTAAGTGTGAGGCACTATGATAAATGCAAGGAATTATACCCTAATCTCTAGGGTCGGTCAGTGTCATGGCTACTATGTGAGCAAAACTGGCATTTCAGTAAAAAATATCTACTATGTTAACTTAGTGCTCTTCATTTGAATTTTATTAGCTTCAAATTTAAATTTTAATTCATGGGTAGACTTATTTTCCTTTTACAGTCATAAAAAGTTGTAAGAAAAAGAAATGTATCCCTAATTTTATATACTGACATATATAAGTAAAATTTCATATATTTGATAAACTTGTTTCCCTTAAAACCTTTGAAATATTTTAGATATAAGGACCATTTGAATTTTACAAGTAAGAAACACTTTACAGGTAGGAAAATTGAGACTGGTCCAAGATCAAAAGGCTGTTAGAGAAAGAATCAAGGTAAATTAACTAACTTTTCAAACACGAGAGACATTGTAAGAATATCTGATTTTAAAAAACACAACTATGCTATAATATGGCAAAGAAATGAATAAAAACCTGTGTTTTTACAGTCTTTTGTATGGACAATTCTATAGTGAAGATGAGCAGAAAGTGTCTCCCAGCAGTCTAAACAGAAAGCCCTAGCAGAAACTTCAACCTCTGAGGGAAAAGTGTTGATGGGAGAACATCAGCAGTCTATTCTCATACAAACAGCAGCACTGTTTTTCATGGAAGCTTGTGCAAGGTAACCAAGATGTAAACTCTAGCCACATGTTCAGCAGAAATACTGAAGTAACTGTTTCTTTGTAGAAGTATTTCTTTATGTATGTATTACCACTTTGATGTATACCATAAATTTCTACTGAAAGGTCACAAGATTGTGTTGAAACATCACAATTCAGGTTGTAATAATATGTTGACTGTAGAGAAAAACTGTGAAATGAACTAGAGAATAATAAACATTAAGGCCAGTGTATGAATTAAAAAACACAGCTTTAGTGCCCCTATAAAAGTCTTCTAAGGAAATCTCTGGTTCCCATGAGCAGTATATGTAAAATAATTTACTGTTGAGTTGAAGTCATTCTTTTTATGAAATCATTTCATCTGCAAGCTTTCATAAGATTACAATATGGTGATAATATTTCACTTTAGAAAGAGACAAAGAAGATAATTATTATGATTATATTTAACTTGTTACATGTTTTACAACTTGGGATATCCCCCTCTATATTGTTTCTGAAGCAGACTATTACCTGATCTCTTAAGTATACATAGAATTTCTTTTTATTTTTTCAGACATTTGGAACATAGCTTTTCCCCCTGTTTGATCCTTAGATTAATTGTGTAAAGAATAACTTTTGCCTTTAAAAGAAAATGGTACATTGGTAAATTCATATAAAATTATAATTGTTTAAAATAAAAATTAACAGCTCTTTGATAATGAGTTTTAAATGCATGAGTAAATTTGAAGTGAGTGTTACATCCATGTAAATTTGTTATGTTTAAAATGTTTTCAGTACTATATCCCAACACAGGTACCTATGAACTCTGACCCACACTCCTGCCTGGCCCTTTTTCTGCCAAAAAAATACTGCATTTATACAGTTGTATGTCTTGCTGCCCCAGTGATTCCGCCTATGCAGTCGTTTAATATAACTATCTTGTCATGCCTAATAAGCCATTAGCTTATACAAACCTGCTATGCTAAGCATCTATTACAACAAACCTGCTGGTGACATATTGATTTTTCTTTTTTAGTTTCAGTTGTTCTCCTTCGAGATTTTAGAGCAGCTGTGCTTTTTTAAGAGCCCACTGAGTCTAGAACATACTCACATTTTCCATTCAAACTAATTCAAATCGAGCGGCAGTTAATCACTACCGAATGCACATGCTGTTGAAGATGCCATCTAACGGTAAATACCAATCAGCAAATCAATTAATTATAGCTTTGCACATATTGTCTTTTCTTTTTTTACTTTTGAGAGTTTATTTCTAACAACTCGTAAAGTGTTTCTAAGTTGGCATTTGTGCAATCAACTTATACTGTATATGCAATATGTAGTGATAAGTCCACATATTTATGAAAAAAGGCTCAGCTGAGTGTGTTAATACTTACAGTAGAAATTAAAATTCTTAAAGGATTACTTGCATTCTCAGGCTTTCCCATTGCAAACAACTTTTAGAAATTGCTTGGTGAGCAAAGATTCGGAATTCTAGGAGTTAGTTAAATGTAATATGTTAAAATTTATTGAACCAGCTTTGTGCTAAAAGTCACCAGAATTCAATTTAGCTTTTAATGCTGAAAATATAGTTGAATTTATATAAGTATTTAAAAATCTCACTAAGTCAATATTTCCTTATAACAAGACCAATAAGAAAGTTATTAGAATATTTCCAGGTAACAAATATTGATGGATTTTTCTCTCATTCCAACACTGACCACTAGGGTTTTATGAATGTGTACATTTATGTGTAAAATCAATAATAGGTTATGTTAATAAAACTATGGCATACATTGTCATTCACTCAGTGTTTAGTTTACACTCAGAGTTACTAGATAGTTAAATTAAATGTCTCATGAAAAGGTTTATATTTTGATGGAGCTATGTAATTTTATAGAGCAGGTACTGCTGCTGCTGCTAAGTCGCTTCAGTTGTGTCCAACTCTGTGCGACCCCAGAGACGGCAGCCCACTAGGCTCTCCTGTCCCTGGGATTCTCCAGGCAAGAACACTGGAGTGGGTTGCCATTTCCTTCTCCAATGTAGGAAAGTGAAAAGTAAAAGTGAAGTCGCTCAGTCCTGTCCGACTCCTAGCGACCCCATGGACTGCAGCCTACCAGGCTCCTCCGTCCATGGGATTTTCCAGGCAAGAGTACTGGTGTGGGGTGCCATTGCCTTCTCTGAGAGTAGATACAATTTAAAGCATAATGTAATCAAGTAAATTTACATTTTTCACCTGAAATATTTATTTAAATTTATTTAAATGTTTAAAATATTTATTTAAAGTAATCAAATTTTCAATGGACAGAGGTATTGAATATCTAAACAGATTGAACCTAGCAATTTTTAGTTGGTGTCCAAACAATTATTTCAATTTGGTATAACAGAAGCAGACAGGTTGAAGAACTAATGTTAGTAAATAGAAAAGAGTGACCCTCTGACATTTTATAATTGAGTTTTTGAGTGCCTTTCACTAAAGTTCTATCTCCAGGAAATATACTGAATTTAAAATAAGCAGAAGGATTAAATCAATGGTCCAACTCCCTAAACCAAGATTAAATGGATGAATCAAATCACCAAATCAAAGCACTGGTAGTATGTCTAACAAATTACAGTAATGAAAACTATAGTAGCCTTGAGGCAAAGGTTAATGACTATTATCTTCGATCTTTCAAACCAGTTATTGAGATGCTGGTTACAGGTTTCACACTTCTGAGTTAATTATAACACAGATTTGAAAGCACTGCCTATCCAAAGAATAAAGAGTAACTGAGATTGCATTTCATGCAATTGTACATCTATCGTGGAAAATAATCTTAAGACTCCAAAGATATTCATCTCTCTACAGAAATATTCAAATGTTTAACATATTCCAGTATAGAAGCTTTAGAATATTGATTTTTATGTCATCTTAGATTTTCCAAAGCCTATAATTTGAATTTTAGTTAATCAATAGTAAATAGTCTATATACAGAATATAGTTTGGAGGACAATAATGTGGACTAATACTATTTGACTAAAGAAGTCTAAACAGGTTTTAAGATAATTGAATTTATACATTATAACATGAACGAAACATTTTAGAAAGATGTCTACTGGCAATTTTCCCCCTTAAACCACTTAGAGATGATTGCTTAGATGGCCTCTAGGAAACATAAAATGAAAGAACTCTGAGAACTTTGATGAGATATTGACATAAACAGTAAGTTTGTAACACTAATGTGGCTTCCCAGATGGTGCCAGTGGTAAAGAATACACCTGCAAATGCAGGACACATAAGAGATGTTGGTTTGATCCCTGGGTCAGGGAGATCCCCTGGAATAGGAAACGGCAACCCACTTCAGTATTCTTGCCTGGAAAATTCCATGAACTGAGAAGCTGAGTGGGCTATAGTCCATGGGGTTGCATAGAGTGGGACACGACTGTGCATGCACTTGTTACATACATTACACACATTATAACAATAAAGTAGTGAAGAGATATCTGAAAGGAAGGAGGTATACACTTAATATTTATTTACACTGTTATTAACAAAGAATAGGGAAGGTCTGGCAGCATTCTTAGGTGTTTGATTTTTTGTTTACACCACTAATTCTGTTCCATGTCTCAAAAGTATAATGATCCTTAAACTGATTTTGATTATCCTTAGATGGAAACCACATTTTAAGTATTTATAATGACAATTATTGGTATTAAATAAATTCATTAAGTTGAATTAAGGAAATAAAGTATGCTGTATGCAAATGCAAAGAAATAGAAGAAAACAATAGAATGGGAAAGACTAGAGATCTCTTCAAGAAAATGAGAGATACCAAGGGAACATTTCATGCAAAGATGGGCACAATAAAGGACAGAAATGGTAAGGACCTAAGAGAAGCAGAAGATATTAAGAAGAGGTAGCAAGAATACACAGAAGAGCTATACAAAAAAGATCTCCATGACCCAGATAATCACGATGGTGTGATCACTCACCTATGTCAGACATCCTGGAATGCGAAGTCAAGTGGGACTTAGGAAGCATCACTATGAACAAAGATAGTGGAGGTGATGGAATTCCAATTGAGCTATATCAAATCCAAAAAGATGATGCTGTGAAAGTGCTGCACTCAGTATGCCAGCAAATTTGGAAACTCAACAGTGGCCACAGGAATGGAAAAGGTCAGTTTTCATTCCAATCCCAAAGAAAGGCAATACCAAAGAATGTTCAAACTACCATACAACTGCACTCAGCTCACATGCTAGCAAAGTAACGCTCAAAATTCTCCAAGCCAGGCTTCAACAGTATGTGAACCGTGAAATTCCAGATGTTCAAGCTGGTTTTAGAAAATGCAGAGGAACCAGAGATCAAATTGCCAACATCCATTGGATCATCAGAAAAGTGTGTGACTTCCAGGAAAACATCTACTTCTGCTTTATTGACTATGCCAAAGTCTTTGACTGTGTGGATCACAACAAACAGTGGAAAATATTTAAAGAGATGGGAATACCAGACTACCTCACCTGGCTCCTGAGAGATCTATATGCAGATCAGGAAGCAACAGTTAGAACTGGACATGGAACAACACCTGGTTGCAAATTGGGAAAGGAGTTTGTCAAGGCTGTATATTGCAACCCCGCTTATTTAACTTCTATGCAGAGTACATCATGAGAAATGCTGGACTGGATGAAGCACAAGCTGAAATCAATATTGTCAGGAGAAATATCAATAACCTCAGATATGCAGATGACACCACCCTTATGGCAGAAAGTGAAGAAGAACTAAAGAGCCTCTTGATGAAAGTGAAAGAGGAGACTGAAAAAGTTCCCTTAAAACTCGGCATTCAGAAAACTAAGATCATGACATCTGGTCCCATCATTTCATGGCAAATAGATGGGAAACAATGGAAACAGTGAGAAACTTTATTTTTTTGGGCTCCAGAATCATTGCAGATGGTGACATTAGCCATGAAATTAAAAGACGCTTGCTCCTTGGAAGAAAAGTTATGACCAACCTAGACAGCATATTCAAAAGCAGAGACATTACTTTGCCAACAAAGGTCCATCTAGTCAAAGCTTAGGTTTTTTCATCAGTCATGTAAGGATATAAGAGTTGGACTATAAAGAAAGCTGAGTGCCGAAGAATTGATGCTTTTGAACTGTGGTGTTGGAGAAGACTCTTGAGAGTTCCTTGGCCTTCAGGTAGATCCATCCAGTCCATCCTAAATGAAATGAGTCCTTAATACTCATTGGAAGGACTGATGTTGAAGCTGAAACTCCAATACTTGGCCACCTGATGTGAAGAACTGACTCAATGGAAAAGACCCTGATGCTGGGAATGATTGAAGGTGGGAGGTGAAGGGGACGACAGAGGATGAGATGGTTGGATGGAATCACTGACTCAATGGACATGAGTTTGAATAAGCTCTGGGAGTCAGTGATGGACAGGGGAGCCTGGCGTACTGTAGTCCATGTGGTCGTAGAGTCGGACACGACTGAGCGACTGAACTAAATTATACTTGAAATATGTTTTGAATTATATATTCCATTTAATCTCCCAGTAGCCCTGCTTGAAGAAAGGTAGTTATAATTATTTTAATCTCAATATGAGAAAAAGAAATATTGTGACATTTAAAGGAATGAGACATAGTAACATTAAAACTAGAATTAGGTCTCAATATCCTAATTCTATATACTCTGTGTTACATATAATCACCTTATGTGTTATAAATAAATTTGCAAATAATTATTATTAATAATTTTCTTGTAGTACAGAACATATCAATTTCCTCTTTATTATATTACCTCACATCCCTGTAACTGAACTGGCATCTGTTATATTGGCTTGATATTATAATTTAGTCTAACCTGAAAAATGTATCCTTATTAAAGAAGCATGGTTACAAATATATTATGCATTATTAGTTATAATAAATATTCAAGTCAGTTCAGTCGCTCAGTCGTGTTCGACTCTTTGCGACCCCATGGACTGTTGTACACCAGGCTTCCCTGTCCATCACCAACTCCCGGAGTCTACCCAAACTCATGTCTATTGAGTCGGTGATGCCATCCAGCCATCTCATCCTCTGTTGTCCCCTTCTCCTCCTGCCTTCAATCTTTCCCAGCATCAGGGTCTTTTCCAATGAGTCAGTTCTTCGAATCAAGTGGCCAAAGTATTGGAGTTTCAGTTTCAACATCAGTCCTTCCAATGAACATTAAGGACTGATTTCCTTTAGGATGGACTGGTTGGATCTCTTTGCAGTTCAAAGGACTCTCAAGAGTCTTCTCCAACACCACAGTTCAAAAGCATCAATTCTTCAGCACTCAACTTTCTTTATAGTCCAACTCTCTCATCCATACATGATTACTGGAAAAACCATAGCCTTGACTAGACGGACCTTTGTTGGAAACGTAATGTCTGTGCTTTCAAATATGCTGTCTAGGTTGGCCATAACTTTTCTTCCAAGGAGTAAGTGTCTTTTAATTTCATGGCTGCAGTCACCATATGCATTGATTTTGGAGCCCAAAAAAATATAGTCTGCCACTGTTTCCATAATATTTTAGATAAATTATAATAATCAAATCAAAGTAATTATATACATTTCCGAATAGAGCACAGTGTTTTAAAGGCTGAGCTATATTTATCTTAAGCATAAATATGATGACAAAAATGAGGACACATCCTATTAATATATTGTAAAAATAAAAAATGATTTATTTGCAGCACCCTCCTAAATAATGCCCAATGATACAAACGTTTTTCCATTTATGCAATTTTAAATAGCACAATCACAAATAACTAATTCAGTGAAACAACCATATGGAGTTGACAGTGGGTGAACAGTCATTCAAATCATATCTTTGGCAACTTTATGTAAAATTAGAAGGCATAGTCTTCATTTCTCAAATGCTTGCTTTCCTCATATGTAGTCTATTGTATTCATAATTGGGAAAAGTAATAAAAATGTGCAGAAATGAATCAGATTAGATGTGTGTTAAGGGAAACTATTTGTTTTTAGAAGTTTGGCATATTGAAGGCATTTACATTGTGGTTAAAATGTCTGTTGTCTTTGACAATCTGGGCACTTGTTCAATTTAATCTATCCCATTTTCAATAGATACATTTTTAGTATCTGTTGCTACCACTTTTGGATAAAATTTTATAGTGGCTCAAGCAAGGCAAAGAAAAAAAGAAAGCTTTTTTTAGAATTTTTATCTCCTCAGTGGTTGATACAGGCAAATGCTTTCTTAAGGAAGCTGAGGGTCTTCCAAGGTTCCAAAGACATCTTTCCCTTTACTTGTATCATCTTTTTCCATACAGTCCATAAAGCTCAATAAAAATTAATGATAAGTTTAAGAGTGTAAAAAGAAATGAAAGTAAGTTCAGAAAACTTAAAATCTTGAAAGGGCACTTGGTAAAATAAACTTGGGAAACCACTTATAAACAACTAAATCTAAAGACTCAAAAATGACCAAAATTGCTCTTCACCTGAGGTTTGGCTGAGTTATTTTATTATATATACTTTCTAATTTTTTAATCTGTTGGTTTGAGGGTTGAAATACACATGGTCAGTAGTAAGTGAACTTTCACCAGCTAGTCTGGCACACTACAAAGTTAATGGAGTTCCAAAAACATCAAAGAACCAAGAGCTCAGTATTAGAGAAATATCTCCAAAGAGAAAGTTTAGATTCTGACAAGGCTTTAGACAAATAGTACCAAAGGCCATATGCTATTACTAGCATATTATTACTTTCTCCAAAATCCAAAGCAACAGTCAAATGCCTAATGCAGCAAATGTATGCATTACTTAGGTGCAATGATATTATTTTATGATCATTGTAGTACTGGATTTTAGTGTTTCTTTGGGAGGTATATACACATGCAATCTACATATTACCTGAGGCTTCTCCGCACTTACAAGACGTGGTGAATCTTGCTTCAGGCCCCATGTTTCTGGGGTTGATACAGTTATAAATCTCCTAGGATATCTATGACAAATTCTCTTGTGTTTTTTCTCTGCTTCACCTGTTGGTTCAGAACAATCAGCATGCATCTACACTATGTAAAATAAGGCTTGGGAATTTCAACTTTTTGTTGGCTTCCACAGAAATTTTGGACACATTCAGCATTCTGTGATGCTTAGCAAATTTACAAATAGTCTATGAGTGAGATAGGAGGGGGTCTCATCAATCATTGAAACCCTCTGCCTTATTTTCTCTGTATCCCTTTTGAGTCCAAACTCGTGATAATTGTCCCTCTTCACCATGCACAACCTGTTGCAGAATGAATCTCCCCACTTTTCCTCCTCCTCATGATACCTCAACTGTTTCTGTAGTAGTAACAGCCTACAAGACCAGCTTATCTTCATGGACTTCACCCATCACGTTACACACATGAAATCTTCAAATAATTTGGGATACATAGAAAGGAATGGGAATGAGGAAAAGAGAACAAAAAAAGCAAAGAAAACAAGAAGGCATAAATATGCTACCTTTTCATGCTTTTCCCCTTGTTTTAAATAAAATTCATGAGTGAGATAAATTGATAAAACTATATTCAAAGAAGAAAGTGCCAAATTTCCTTAAAGAACAAACAAAATTATGCAAACTATTTTCTTAAGTTCTGAGAAAAAATGTCCTAACTTTTCTGCTAAATATATTACTCAAAATCTAACTAGAAATTACAAAGTGACAAAGACTAGTAATTTTTCCTTCTTATATAAGAAACATTCTCCAGATAATTGAATTATTACACTTTCCCTAAATGAAGAATATTTTCCTCATGCTAACTAGTAAATGGTATTACTATTACATTTACTCTGTAATGTAAAAAGCATTAGAAATTGTAGTTGTGGAATTCAAGTAAGAGTGATCAACTATGAAAATTTATTTTTTCCTCTGGTCCTTCTAAAAGTAATACATGGTTAGGATAATAACATTATCAAAAATCTGAAACAGTTAATATTTTTAAAATACATATATTCCTCCATTTATTTTTCTATTGGTAATCAAAGTGAAAGTGTTAGTCACTCAGTTGTCTCTGTCTCTTTGTGACGCTATGGACTGCAGCCCACCAGGCTCCTCTGTCCATGGAATTCTCCAGGCAAGAATACTGGAGTGTGTAGCCATCATTCCCTTCTCCAGGGATCTTCCTGACCCCGGGATTGAACTGGGAATCATGCATTGCAGACAGATTCTTTACTGTCTGAGCCAGCAGGGAACCCAAAGTAGGCTGTTTCATTTAAACATATAAACACTCAGCATAATTGTACTACTTTAGACTCACATATAAAATAACGGGCTTGTGTAGGTAATATACTTGCAGGAGACAATAAACTATCACTGTACAAATTCACTAAGACCACTTTGACATTTAATTCATCTTGCAGTTCTATGTGATATTTCATAGTTAAAGTTGAGTATATATCAGTGTTTGTTAGGAGACAGGACAGATTATTGAATTGTATTTATAAATCAGTTTTAATTTTACCAGTTAATGTGGGTCTTTTTTAATCATTATAACACTAAAATAATTTATATCCTTCACTTACAAGGATTCTTTCCTTGAGGGTATATGCGCAATATTTCAAAGACAGTCATGATGTTTCTTCTTTCCATACAATTCTCTGCTTCTTATTACAGACCTAACTGTGATTAAGTTCAGTGTGTACACTGTCTAAAAAGGAGAGAGAAGTAGGTCCTAGACATGATAGGAAAATGATACACTAAAAAACTTTGAAACAGAAGGCAAAAAAGAGCAAGATATTATCCTACACCTAATAGATACTATAGGGACAGTGATCTTTTTTGAGTTGAGGAGTATTAGCCACTAAATCATTTTTCATAAATATAGACTATTGAAAAACATGCTAGCTAACATGCATTTTTTAAAACAGGCATTTATAATGATTCAGGTGTTAAGTACTTTGCTCTTTATCTGCTCAGGTTCCCAACAAAACTCGTAATCTGAATAACTAACTCACTGTTAAAGTTTGGAATGTGTGAATATATTATCATTGTTTTCTCCATTTTTTATTGTTCTAACAAGAAAAAGATCATATTTCTTGTAATTTTATTCTGAAGGAGTATTTTGACATTGACTATTGATTATTCTCCCATTCTTCAGAAAAGGATGGAAGTTAGGAATGGTGCTGCATTGGATAGTATGAAGTTGTACTAAATCTTATGAAATCTTTTGTACCTAAACTCTTTCATTAGATAATTAACGAGGAAGAGGCAGAAAATGTGAGACCCAGAGTTTCTACTTTTTCAAAATCATAATAATCCCTTTCATGAGTTTAATTTGCATTGATTTCCTGCCTAGCCCTTCATTTCTCCTTTGTTGTACCTTGAATTCCACACAACTGCCTTGCTATGGCAACCAGACTCATCATTAGGACCACATATTAGCCAGGTTAGTTTCCCTAGTCCCATTTCATCCTAATCCCTATAGTCAACATTGTTCAAATTCATCACATGATGTCTTAGACTCAAACAGATTGAGTTGAGAAATTGATTTCTACACCACTGTCTATCAGCTGCACTCTCTACCATCTTTCTTGGCTGTACATTCTTAAACTGCATTCTTTTTTCAGTCTTCAGGTAAAGCTCAGATTTTATATGCCCTCTTTCATTTTTTTCCTTACCTCTTTAGCCTCCAACGCTAATCATTAACAATGTCATCTGCTCTATAGTTATTATTCTCTTCATCTTCTTAATGGGATTGTAAATTTCTGGAAAGCAAGAAATCAGTCATTTACTGATATTCTACTCAACAGTGGAGAATATGCCTTAAATGTGGTAGGTTCTCAATCAGAATATTTTAAATTAGAAAATATATTGAAAGGCTAAGGGACATGACAGATTTATATGTACATTATGAACTGTGTTAGTTTTCATTCTGTATTGATGTAATCTCTAGTTCTGAGATTTCATGAATAATTTAGGTAATTATATTAAGGTAATTTCCAAAATATATCAGCTAATTCCTAAAAATTAAAGAAAGACCACTCTATCAAAAAATTAACTTAAACTGCCCATTAGTCATTATGAAACAGCCAAGCACTTTTAATGTAAACAGATCCTTAAAAGTTACAAGACTTTTAATGCTGTACCATGACTGAAAGGTAACTGAAGACATTTCTGTTCTTTGAATACTACGGCTATGATTCATTAGAATTTTAACCTTTGTCACACATGAATGCTGAGAAAACTAATCCTACCTCTCAAAGATAACCCATTTTTGCCACTGTTATGAAATAAATATGCAATTTATAGTACAACAATGAGATAATTCTTCCCTTGGTAGACAGTACAAATACTTTGGATTGGTTTCTGAATGTTGTGAATTACAATTTTCTTGTGGAAGTTGCATAAGAGAATGTATTAGAATACACTGATTTTTCTTATTTAATGTGTTGACCTCTATTGGTAAAGAATATTAAAAAAAAGCATAGTGAATTAGATTTAGATACATGTAATTTAAAGATAAATTCTTTGTGTCTCCCAAATAAAGTGGAATATAAACTGTGTTGTATGTATGTTTCTGTATTGGATGCATGATCATGGATGTATGTTTCTACCAACAGATGTTTTGTGTGTGTTTTTTTAAGTCATATATTTCACTAAAGAGCAAGTTTCCAATGTAGAGAGATTTGGACCTTTTCAGATACCAGCTAATTAGCACTTAATGGATTTTTGGAGGCAGATGACTATAAATGCTTTAATTTCATCTTTCTTGAGATCTAATTGCAAATACTAGGCATTTTTTAAAAAATAAAATAATTTTCATTTGTTTTTAGTCCAAAAGCTCCAAATTATTTGGTGTCAGTTTACCTTTCACAATTATGTATTTTTAAAGCCTGATTGGCTCCGCTCTTATCTTCTCTCATCTTCCTTCACACTGAATTTCCAATTTCTCCATATACTCCTTTAGAGGATAGGTAGAAAAGAGAGTGATGATGATGTGGGAATGCTATCTGCAATTAACAAGTATACTCGAATTTTAGTTATTCTGCCTACTAACCAAGACATTTAATCTCTTTGAGTCTCAGCTATAATATAAAAGGCCAGATTAAGTGATATCTAATTTCCCTTTCAGCAATAAAATTCTGATTCTAAATAGAGTAAAGTGACACATATTCTTTCTGGTCACTAGGCTGCTACTTAGCATTTTTACTAGAGTTAGTTTCAATTAGCAATAGTTGTGCTCAGATAAACGTCATTGGCTACAATACTGTTGCTGTGCAAAGCTGCATTTTTACTACAATTAAATTATACATTCTTACTACAAATAAGACTGCAACAGAAAACATGTCTCAATGACTAATGGCACTCAACCCAACCACTATGATCTGATTTTTTCCTTACTGATTTACCGAGACACACACACACACACACACACACACACACACACACACACACGCCATAAATCAAGATTCTCTTTGAAAGTGCCATTTATTTTAGTTAAAACCTTTCCTAAGCTAGCCTTTACTAATGGTGCTTAATCTCCGTTGGCTTAAAGTAACAAACTAAGGAGTCTGTGTGTGGTGAGCATGTGGTCATGAACAAGAGGAAACCTGAATTTAAAGGGCAGAAAGCAATGGAAAATGGAAGCCAGCCGACTAACTCTGTTTTTCCAGCTGTTTTACTAGTAAAAAAGTTCTAATAAAACAGATAGTATTTCTTTATAGGCTCATTAGTTTTCCCTATGTAAACTGACAAAGCAGGGCAGTGTTGCCTGCATCCAGTGTTCAGATACAGCAATCTTTTAATTTTAAAAATGTATCTCTTTGCTCAAAAAGTGGAAAACTTTCATAAAGGTGTTAAATAAAAATATACAGAAATTCTAATCACTGATAAATAAATCCAAATTTCTAACATGCACATAAAACTACACATTAGCACAGAATGATTAGAAAATTGTAGAGATTAAGTTTAAACAAAAAGGGGTCTAGTAATACATGCAACCTTTTAATTATCTGGATCTAGAAAAATGAAGGACACTAAAAAACACAGAGCAGAATGCCTAAAAAAGTCTCCTGTTAAATATCCAAACAGTTACTTCATTTTCTAAAATGTTTCTGTAAACTGGAAAAAGGAAGGATGATTCAATTTAGGGCTATCTAAAGCAAAGTTTATCCTACAAAAATCAATTATTTCAATTGCTCTCATTTAAAAAGTTTTCTTATACAATTCACCCTTAAATTAACTGATCTTTAGGCACATGATACTATTATATAAATAAAGTCTGTTTTGTTGTTCAGTTGCTAAGTTCCGGTGGCTCAGAGGGTAAAGGAGTCTGGCAGGCTACTGTCCACGGAGTTGCAAAAAGTCAGACACAACTGAGTGGCTAAGCACACACACAGTCATATACCTAATGTCAAAAACAGGTATATCTCAGTTTACCTTTTGTACAATGATCTAAATAGAAAAATATATAGGAAAGATAGAAAGAGAAACATAAAAAGTCTCTTACAACCACCTGGATCAGCCCAATAGTGAACTGGACCTCAACTGGAGTACACTAGTAGCTCTAACAGTTGAATGGATCTCTTATGATCCTCTATCAACCCTAGTGGTTGTTCCTTTAGAAGTGCCATCACTTCTGTGTTGTCTACTCTAGTCTTGTCATCTTGCAACACAGCTAGCCTGCATCTTGGCCTCTTTTCCTTTTGTGCCAACTTTTATTTTGTATTAGGCTTCTTCCTGAATTAACCTCTCAAAAATGGAGATCTGGTAAGACTCTGTGGTAAGGCAGCAAGGCTTGAGGAGTACATGGCCTTTGGGGAGAGATGGGGGTGAGAGAGACACAGAGCCACACAGACCCCATATGGCAGCACGGGGCTATGCAACCATCCAGCAGCTTGCATGGCCCAACTAATCCACTGGCCTATATGCTCTGAAAATAGGTAATTCTCTTCCCTTCTTCTAATTACCCTTTTCAGTTCAGTTGCTCAGTCGTGTCTGACTCTTTGCGACCCCATGGACTGCAGCACGTCAGGCTTCCCTGTCTATCACCAACTCCTGGAGCTTACTCAAACTCATGTCCATTGAGTTGGTGATTCCATCTAACCATCTCATCCTCTGTTGTCCCCTTCTCCTCCTGCCCTCAATCTTTCCCAGCATCAGGGTCTTTTCAAATGAGTCAGCTCTTTGCATCAGCTGGCCAAAGTATAGGAGTTTCAGCTTCAACATCAGTCCTTCCAATGAATATTCAGGAATGATCTCCTTTAGGATGGACAGGTTGGATCTCCTTATAGTCCAAGGGACTCTCAAGAGTCTTCTCCAACACCACAGTTCAAAAGCATCAATTCTTCTGCGCTCAGCTTTCTTTATAGTCCAACTCTCACATCCATACATGACCACTGGAAAAACATAGCTTTGATTAGATGGACCTTCATCAGCAAAGTAATGTCTCTGTTTTCTAATATGCTGTCTAGGTTGGTTATAGCTTTTCTACCAAGGAGCAAGTGTCTTTTAATTTCATGGCTGCAGTCACCATCTGCATTTTGAAGCCCCCAAAAATAAAGTCTCTCAGTGTTTCCGTTGTTTCCCCATCTATTTGCCATAAAGTAATGGGACCAGATGCCATGATCTTAGTTTTCTGAATGTTGAGTTTTAAGCCAACATTTTCACTCTTGCACAATTAATTTTAGATCTTCATTTTTTTAATACCTACGAAAAGGGAAACTTTTTTTTCAGTGAAAAAGTGAAAAAGCTTCCCTTTTAGTATGTATTTAAAAAATAAAGATCTAAAATGAATTAGAGGTAGATGAACTATTCATTTTTGTTTCCTGGCTTGTGCAACAGTGTATGGGGATGTAGGGCACTGAATGGCAATATTAAACTTATGAATTTTCACCAAAACATAAAACAACAAAAAATCCATTAAAAGTCAACATTTTTTTCTTTTGTTCCTTGAGGAATAAAGAGATGCCCAGAGGGAAGGAAGGTCCTCCTTTTGGTTGGGGGGGAGGGGCTAGAGAAGATTTAGTGGTAAAATCGTTGCTTAGGTAAGTTTTAAACCACAGTCTTCAGACTTAGCTGCATGTCTAGGTCAATTTCAGTCTCCCTGCAAGAACACCCGAGAAGAAAACTGAAGGATACGTGAAAATGAGAGGGAGTGCACGTGACAGAGCACACAGATGGAAGAGTGTTCAGAGGTAAAGAAGGGAGGAATTAGAATCAGGAAACTCAAGGAGAAGAAAGACAACTAGCTGAGGAAAAATGCTGGAAAACAGTGTGAAGCTGATTAATTGATTGTAAGATTTGATACTGAGGAAAACAAAGAGTTGAATGGAAATTCAGGCTAAGAGAACAAGTTTGCTGCATTTACAGTTTAAAGATTAAACCTATGTGCTACTTTGACTAAGAATTTCTAAATTAAGGTTTTTTTAGTTTGCTATGCAGTACTTATTGATAGTACAGTTAGACAGTACATAAATTATGTTTGAATGAATACATAATGAAACTTTCTAAACTCTTCATGAACTTAGAAATTGTATTATTTTTCTTTGTAGTTACAGCTTAACATGCCTTGCTAAAACTCCTGCCAACTGTCATAAAGAATAACAAGAGAGCATTTAGATACAGTTTATGTTGACCATTTCCAAAAGATAATCTCTAAGATTAAAAAATGAAAAAATATATAAACCCAAATGCTAAATGTGAAATAATTTTAGTTAAAGATGAGTAACACTGAGCTCCATTAATAAGAATAGAAACAAAGATAAAGACGTCATAATACTTAATAATAATAAAACAAAAATTTATGTACACGTTAGGATACATTCGCTCCAGGCATTGTTATTTTGTCTGGTAATATTTAGCAAAATATTTGTTGTTCAGTCATTCAGTTGTGTCTGACCCTTTGCGACCCCACGGACTGCAGCACCGAAGGCTTCCCTGTCCCTCACTATCTCCTGAGGTTTGCTCAAACTCACGTCCCTTGAGTTGATGATGCCATCCAGCCATCTCATTCTCTGTTGCCCCATTCTCCTCCTGCCCACAATCTTTCCCAGCATCAGAGTCTTTTCCAATGAGTTGACTCTTCACATCAGGTGGCCAAAATATTGAAGCTTCAGCTTCAGCATCAGTCCTTCCAATGAATATTCAGGGTTGATTTCTTTTAGGATTGACTGGTCTGATCTCCTTGCTGTCGAAGGGACTCTCAAGAGTCTTCTCCCACACCACAATTCAAAAGCATCAACTCTTCGGCAATCAGCCTTCTTTATAGTCCAACTCTCATATCCGTATATGATTACTGGAAAAACCACAGCTTCACTACATGTACCTTTGTCGACAAAGTGATGTCTCTGCCTTTTACTACACTGTTTAGGTTTGTCATAGCTTTTCTTCCAAGGAGCAAGCGTCTTTTAATTTCATGGCTGCAGTCACCATCTGCAGTGATCTTGGAGCCCAAGAAAATAAAGTGTCTCACTGTTTCCATTGTTTCCCCATTATTTGCCATGAAGTGATGAGACAAGATGCCATGATCTTAATTTTTATGTTGAGTTTTAAGCCAATTTTTTCACTCTCCTCTTTCACCTTCATCAAGAGGTTCTTTAGTTCCTCTTTGCTTTCTGCCATAAGGGTGGTGTCATCTGTGTACCTGAGGTTATTGATATTTCTCCTAGAAATCTTGATTCCAGCTTGTGCTTCATTCAGCTCGGCATTTCGCATGATGTACTCTGCATATAAGTTAAATAAGCAGAGTGACAATATACAGCCTTGATGTACTCCTTTCCCAATTTTGAACCAGTCTGTTTTTCCATATCCAGTTCTAACTGTTGCTTCTTGACCTGCATACAGGTTTCTCAGGAGGCAGGGAAGGTGGGCTGATATTTCCATCTCTTTTAGAATTTTGCACAGTTTGTTGCGATCCAAAATCTTATCAGTCTTGCAGCTCACAGGATGTGGGAATTGGACTTCCACAATAACTTGGTAATGCATATCAGAAAACTTGTGTAGGCTATTTCTATTCTCATGTAAGTCCACATGAAGCTAGGGGAGCTGACAATAGATTTTCATAGAAATGACTAAGAAATATGTTTTGACACCTTTTTTTAGATAAAGAATAATAGCACATATTTCACATCATTAGCCAGAGCCTACCTCTAACTTCTCTGAGATCAAATAACTAGAATTACTGATCAGAACAGTGGCTTAATAAATTCTTTCCCAAAGCTGTCAACACAACCTAATTATTTTATAGGTGATATGTGCCTTCATAAAGGGCTTCCCTGGTAGCTCAACTGGTAAAGAATCTGCCTGCAATGCAGAAGAACCTCGTTTGATTTCTGGGTCAGGAAGATTCCCTGAAGAATGGATATGCTACCCACTCCAGTATTCTTGGGCTTCCCTGGTGGCTAAAATGGTAAAGAATCCGCCTGCAATGTGGGAGACCTGGGTTCACTCCCTGGGTCAGGATGATCCCCTGGAGGAGGGCACAGCAACCCTCCCCAGTATTCTTGCCTGAAGAATTCCTGGTGGAGCCTGGTCGGCTGTAGTCGAAGGGGTTGAAAATAGTTGGACATGACTGAGTGACTGAAGCACAGCACAGCACTGTGCCTTCATGAAAATCTCAACACATGAACATATACCTATTCATGAAAAAGACATGCTGCTGTGGATTCTCCTTGAAAGAAACCATTAGATTTAGTGTGTTCCTAGATTTAGGTATTCTTACATGCCCTATACTCTCAATTTGTTTTTTTCATAACAAAAATTTTCATAACACAGCCAAAAGATAATGTACTATATTTTTAAACATGGGTAAAATTAAAACCATATATATATATATGTATTTCTTAAGAATGCTGTGATACAAATCTTGTTTTATGATTTTATTTCCTTTTTCCTCTAACAATACTTTCCTCAAAAGAAAGAATTTTTTTTTTTCTTTTATTCCCCAATACCCCCAGGTAGACAGGATCCTTACGAGATCTACTACTACTTTATCTAGAAATCATTTTTCATCCGTCCTTGTGTTCCCCTCTAGACCAAGAGCAGAAATGTACATGCTCGTGAGGTTCAGAGAGGTAACAAGTAAAGGAAACCAGACTAGAAGGGTTGGCAGTACTCAGCCCCTATCAGTACTTTCTAGATCCTCTGACTTTTCAGGAAAAAGAGAAATACATATTATTTCTAAATAACAATATACTGAAATCTCCTGATTCTTAAATTTAGCATCTTATTAATTGTTAAATATCATGTGAGCCTAGAGCATCCTTCTCTAGGCTCATGTCCCACCTCTAGAATAACGTTTCTTAATATAACTAGATGATATATTTCTCAAGGCGATGGAGTATATTCTTCCTAGTCATCTTTTAATTCTCTCACTTATATAAAATAATTATAATAATGTCTAGCATTTAGTATATTTTTACTGTTGCCATGTCTTGCTAAGTGTCTTTTATATGTTACCTTGTTTAATGGTCACAACGACACTAACAGGTAGGAACTATTTTTTCCTTATTTTATAGGTTAGTAAACAGAGTTTAAATAAGTTGATGGAATTGCCATGAGTTGCAAGGCTCATAAATGGTAGGACAAGATTTCACACCCTGGTAATGTGCTCCTGGGCCTGACCTGGGCCTGCACATCAGATTTAGCTACTAGAGGTTATCCAAAACAGAATAATTTCCATTTGGCTTAAAAAAGACAAAGAAAATAGGAAGGACCACTCCCTACCATCCTAAACTGTCCCTCTATATAACATATGAATTTATAAAATATAGTTCTTTCATGAATAGTTTATTGCATTACCCTATAAATACTCCCTCATCTTTTTCTCTCTTTAATATTCAGACAACAAAGAGACAAAAATGAAGTATGGAAAATGAGTAATATGTGCTTTAATGTATGTTCCATAGTATAGAAGATGTTGCATAAGTTCAGTTCAGTCACTCAGTTGTGTCTGACTCTTTGCGACCTCATGGACTGCAGCACGCTAAACTTCCCTGTCCATCACCAACCACCAGAGCCTGCTCAAACTCATGTTCATTGAGTCGGTGATACCATCTAACCATCTCATCCTCTGTCGTCCCCTTCTTCTCCTGCCTTCAACCTTTCCCAGCATCAGGGTCTTTTCTAATGTGTCAGCTCTTCAAATCAGGTGGCCAAAGTTTTGGAGCTTCAGCTTCAGCATCAGTCCTCCCAATGAATACTCAGGACTGATTTCCTTTAGGATTGACTGGTTTGATCTCCTTGAAGTCCAAGGGACTCTCAAAAACCATAGCTTTGGCTAGATGGACCTTTGTCAGTAAAGTAATGTCTCTGTTTTTTAATATGCTGTCTAGGTTTGTCACAGCTTTTCTTCCAAGGAGCAAGTGTGTTTTAATTTCATGGCTGTAGTCACCATCTGCAGTGCTTTTGGAGCCCCCCAAAATAGTCTTTTATTGTTTCCATTGTTTCCCCATCTATTTGCCACGAAGTGATGGGACCGGATGCCATGATCTTTGTTTTTTGAATGTTGAGTTTTAAGCCAACGTTTTCACTGTCCTCTTTCACTTTCATCAGAAGCTCTTTAGTTCCCCTTTGCTTTCTGTCATTAGGGTGGTGTCATCTGCATATCCAAAGTTATTGATAGTTTTCCCAGCAATCTTGATTCAGCTTGTGCGTCATCCAGCCGGGCATTTCACATGATATACTCTGCATATAAATTAAATAAGCAGGGTGACAATATACAGCCTTGTATATACAGCCTTGGAAACTCCTTTTCCAATTTGGAATGAATCTGTTGTTCCATGTCCAGTTCTAACTGTTCCTTCTTGACCTGCATACAGATTTCTCAGGATGCTGGTAAGGTGTTCTGGTATTCCCATCTGTTTAAGGATTTTTCACAGCTTGTTGTGATCCACACAGTCAAAGGCTTTGGCATAGTCAGAAAGCAGAAGTAGATGTTTTTCTGGAATTCCCTTGCGTTTTCTATGATCCAAAGGATGCTGGCAAATTGATCTCTGGTTCTGCTGCCTTTTCTAAATCCAGCTTGAGCATCTGAAAGTTCTCAGTTCACATATTGTTGAAGTCTGGCTTGGAGAATTTTGAACATTACTTTGCTAGCCTGTGATATGAGTGCAATTGTGTGGTAGTTTGAACATTCTTTGGCATCGCCTTTCTTTGGGATTGTAATGAAAACTGACCTTTTCCAGTCTTGTGGCCACTGCTGAGTTTTCCAAATATCTGGCATATTGAGTGCTGCACTTTAACAGCATCATCTTTCCGGATTTGAAATAGCTCAACTGGAATTCCATCACCTCCACTAGTTTTGTTTGTAGTAATGCTTCCTGAGGCCCACTTGACTTCACATTCCAGGATGTCTGGCTCCAGGTGAGTGATCACACCATCATGGTTATCTGGATCATTAAGATATTTTTTGTATAGTTCTCCTTTTTTGTATAGTTCTTCTGTGTATTCTTGACACCTGTTCTTAATATTCTTTGCTTCTGTCAGGTCCATACCGTTTCTGTCCTTTCTTGTGCCCATCTTTGCATGAAATGTTCCTATGGTATCTCTAATTTTCTTGAAGAGATCTCTAGTCTTTCCTATTGTATTGTTTTCCTTAAACAATATGAAAAGTATGTACAAGATGGCAGAGTAGAAGGATGTACACTAATGTTCTCCTGCGAGAACTCCAAAATTGCTACTCGCTGCTGAACACCCATTGACAGGAGAATGTTGGATCCCACCAAAAAAAGATACACCACGTCCAAGAGCAAAGAAGAAGCCCCAACAAAATGGTATGAAGGACAAAATTGCATTTAGAATCAAACCCCATACCTACCAGAGACGCTCAGAAGGCTCAAACAAAACCTGTGTCCACCAGGACCCAGAGACCACACAGAGACTGAGCCAGACCTGCCTTTGAGTGTTTCAGTGTCTCCTGCAGAGGCATGGGTCAGCAGTGGCCTGCCACAGGGACATTGCCTCTAGCTGCAGCAGACCTGGGACGTATGGCCTGTGGCATAAGCCCTCTTGGAGGAGGTTGCCATTAGCCCCACCGTACAGTCCCTGAGCAGACGACCCACAAACTGCAGAACAATTACACCAAACAAGTTCTTGCACTGTTAAGAAAGTTCTAGGATTCACAACAGATATCCCAACCTGGGGATCTGGCAAAGGGACTGAGAACCCCCAAGGAATTTGATTTTGGAGGCCAGTGGGATTTGATTACAGAACTTCCACAGGACTAGGGAAACAGACACTAGGAGGTCACAAACAAAGCCCTGTGCTCATCAGGATCCAGGAAAAAAGAGCAGTGTCCCCACAAGAGACTGAGCCAGACTTGCCTGTGAGTGTCCAGGAGTCTCCAGCAGAAGCATGCATGGGTCAGCAGAGGCCTGCTGCGGGGTCAGGGGCACTGAACACAACAGTGCGGGCATAAGCCCTTTTGAAGGAGGTTGTCATTACTTCATTACCCTTACCATAGTTTGGTCTCAGGCCAAACAACAGAGAGGGAACACAGCCCCACCCATCAACAGAAAATTGGATTAAAGATATATTGAGCATGGCCCTGCCCATCAGAACAAGACCCAGATTCTAGAGTCAGTCTCTCCATCAGGAAGCTTCCACAGGTCTCATCCTTTTCCACCAGAGGATAGACAGAATGAAAACCATAATCACAGAAAACTAGCCAAACTGATCACATGGATCACAGCCTTATCTAACTCACTGAAACTATGAGCCATGCCGTATTGGTGGAGAGTTCTGACAAAATGTGGTCCACTAGAGAAGGGAATGGCAAACCACTTCAGTATTTTGCCTTGAGAACCACATGAACAGTATGATAAGGCAAAAAGATGTTGCATAGATATTGCTCAAATGGCTCAAAAATAAATTGTGAAATATTGAACTATTACATCTCATTTCATAAAAGTACACTAAACAGTTCTGGCATAATGGGTGGTAGAAATGAGTCATAGTTTTGCCTGCTGAAGAGGGTGGTACAAAGAATTACCACACTTCACTTTGGTGGATGAACTCCAGAAATGAATGAAGAACCTGATGTTATAAGATAGTCAAGCAATTTTTCCAACTGTCATTAGAATTAAATGATAATTTAAGTTTAACAACAATATTCCAAAGCTAACAAAAAAACAAAGTACTCCAGGAAAAGTTAAAAACTACCTTTGAGTACATGACCCCATGATTTATCAATGTGGCTATTTTAGTATTTTACAGAAGTAATTTCCACTTAGCAAAGTGATTTTTCAAAGCTTTCAGAGAAATACAGTTGGGAAATCTGCATTTTGATGCACATGGAGTTGTATTCTTACAGATGCTGATATTTATTCCTGGAAATATTTTAAGCATTTATTTCTTACTTGTCAGTTCCCACTTACTTTGCTTTGCCTACGTACTTTGCAAGACCTGCCACAAAGTCCTATATAATAGGAGCACACTAAATCTAATTCTTTCAAAGGCAAGATGCATATCTTTCCATTAATGATCAATTAATAAAGTTATAGGTGGAAGCATGGATAGAATGATATCTTAGCTTGATATGACTAGAATTCTAGAAACTCACACTGTCGTAGAAAGTAATTTGTTGTTTCATTTAATAAGATGTCTGCCCCTTTTTTTTTCTTTCCTAAGCTGCATCCAATGAGCAAAACATGTTTTCTGAACTTGCCCCTTTGAGGTATGCTGTACATTTTAAGGCGTTGAACTTACAGTGTCCAAAAAAAGAGTATTTCTCTATTTCACCTTTAATGAAACACATCATATTGGTAAACAAACATATACTATAAAGCTCCTGACAATGGCCAAGTAAATTTTTAAACTCATGTAATTTTAATAAGAACAGGTAAACCTGACATGCCCTTCACACCCAATATTGACATTTTCAAAGATCTAAAGTTCTCAGCTTGTGTTCTGTTTACTGTTGACTTGCCCATAATATTGTTTCTTTTATTTCTACCATAATAACTTGGTATTGAAGGTTAAAAGCATATTAAGAAAGTCCTCTTTGAATTATTGGCAACTTACGATCCTGAAACATAAAGTTAGAAAGGGTTTTATTCACTATTTTTGTTTCCTGACCTACTTCTGCTCCCTTCCAGTTCTCTAAAACTGCTAATGCAGACATAATTCATTCATTCTTTAACTTTAAAGAATTAATTAAGCATCTACCATGTATCATACATCATTAAAGAGACTGGAAAAAGAATGACATACAGAAAAAGATCAGGACCTGTTCCCATTGCCATAGGTGACTTTTCTTCGGAGAAGAAACCCTCCCTATCTTCCACTCCCATTCTGCCTACAACTGCCATTATAGATGGCCTCTTTGCCTTAGAGATCAAGTTCAGTAACCCTGAAGAAGCTGAACTTTATTGACTATGCCAAAGCCTTTGACTGTGTGGATCACAATAAACTGTGGAAAATTCTGAAAGAGATGGGAATACCAGACCATCTGATCTGTCTCTCGAGAAACCTGTATGCAGGTCAGGAAGCAACAGTTAGAATTGGACATGGAACAACAGACTGGTTCCAAATAGGAAAAGGAGTACGTCAAGTCTATATATTGTCACCCTGCTTATTTAACTTATATGCAGAGTACATCATGAAAAACGCTGGGCTGGAAGAAGCATAAGCTGGAATCAAGATTGCTGGGAGAAATATCAATAACCTCAGATATGCAGATGACACCACACTTATGGCAGAAAGTGAAGAGGAACTGAGGAGCCTCTTGATGAAAGTGAAAGAGGAGAGTGAAAAAGTTGGCTTAAAACTCAACATTCAGAAAACTAAGATCATGGCATTTGGTCCCATCACTTCATGGGAAATAGATGGGGAAACAGTGGAAACAGTGTCAGACTTTATTTTTTTGGGCTCCAAAATCACTGCTGATGGTGATGGCACCCATGAAATTAAAAGATGCTTGCTCCTTGGAAGGAAGGTTATGACCAACCTAGATAGCATATTTAAAAGCAGAGACATTACTTTGCAAACAAAGGTCCGTCTAGTCAAGGCTATCGTTTTTCCAGTAGTCATGTATGGATGTGAGAGTTGGACGGTGAAGAAAGCTGAGCGCCGAAGAATTGATGCTTTTGAACTGTGGTGTTGGAGAAGACTCTTGAGAGTCCCTTGGACTGCAAGGAGATCCAACCAGTCCATCCTAAAAGAGATCAATCCTGGGTGTTCATTGGAAGGTCTGATGTTGAAGCTGAAACTCCAATACTCTGGCCACCTCATGCGAAGAGTTGACTCATTGGAAAAGACCTTAATGCCGGGTAGGATTGGGGGCAGGAGGAGAAGGGGACAACAGAGGATGAGATGGCTGGATGGCATCACCGACTCGATGGACATGAGTTTGGGTAGACTCCGGGAGTTGGTGATGGACAGGGAGGCCTGGCGTGCTGCAATTCATGGGGTCGCAAAGAGTTGGACACGACTGAGCGACTGAACTGAACTTGCCTTAGAAAATCTGCTATCCCACATGTAGACACAAATGCATACAAATGAAATTGTCTGTGAAACAGTATAGATCTTTACTGAATTCTCTTGGCATCAGGCTCTTGCTTAGACCATAACCTAAGTCAAGACTAGTTTACTTTCAAGAATCTCACTGAGATGTTACTACATTTCAAAGTATAAAGGAAATAGAAAACAGAACATAATTTTCTAAGTCATGACTTTGACATGACTTTCATATCTTACACAGAAGTAAGTGAAGGGCATCTGCTCATTCAATAGGTGGTGAACACTCAAGCAGCACTGTGGCTACACTAATGATGATTTCTCTGGCAATGAAAATCTCCACTGTTGAGTAAAGTGACTATATTTCAATGTTTAGCAAAGACTCTATTTTGGAAACCATTAGAGCAATAGACTGAATGGAATTATCTTTTATCATTAAGAGCTCCTTGGAGACTACACATTCTCTCACAGAAACTGAATTTTGGGGGATTTGGAGGCAGTGGTCTCTAAACATGACTGCAGATCGGAACCACCTGGAGTAGTTTAAAGACAATAGTGGCTACACCCCATCCCTAGAGATACTGACTTAATTGGTCTGGGTGTGGCCTTGGAATCAGAATTTTACAGCTCCCAGGTGACTCCAATGTGTAGCCAGCACGGAGAATCACTGTTATAAATTCTTGGGTTTAACTTGGTCAGTCATTTCAAACACTTAGATTTATACATTTTTTTTCCTGGTCTAATTTCTTCTGTCTTGTAGTTCTTATGATGAGATGGCAAACTGCTGATGGGAATGAAAGCTCAGAGAAAGGAACTTCTGACCTCTAATATGGAATTCATTTTTGTGCATAAGAGAAGATATTTGTGAAGACCTATTTAGTTTGAACCTATTTAGTTAGATGTTTAACACAGGCTGCTTCACTTCTTTATTCCATCCTTCAAATATGGCCAACATTGTGTGTATGTGTGTGAGAAAAGGACAGAGGGAGAGAAAGAGGGGGAGAGAGAGAGAGAGAGATCAAATAAGAGAATGAGAGAGATCTGGAAACTGAGAAATGGAGAAGACTGAAAATAATCCCCTATCCGTACCATGCCTATAGAGTCTAGGGGATTTTAAATGCCCTGCGCATTTAAAGACAGTTTGGCAAATTGGTGCTAATCTATTTGTCAGTATATCACTCATAATGATTCTACATTGTACAGGCGCTGCTGGAGATTTGGAGGTGAATAACATAGACAAAACAAAGCCTAGCAAAAGTGTTTTGTACCAGGGGCTTAGAGAAACTTGGTGAAGTGCAATAACCTCTTCCTTTGCATTCCAACTGAACTCCCCCTCAATCCAGTTTATAACCATGATAAAACTGTAACCCTGCTTGCAGAATGATTAATGACTACAATGGGTTTAAAGCCAATTTTCAAAACCAACTTAAACATAATGTTTTTATTTCCAAACTGGCATCTTCTATCAGTTGTTTGTGCCTCTTTTGTGGCACACATTAGGTTGCACCTGGTATAATATTTATGTAGTTGGTTTATCCTGTTGACTAAAACAGGTGGTCAGTGAGGACAGAATTTGTGCCATACTTCTCTTTGCACCTATATATGTAGCAATCACATTGTACAAGGTAGGTTCTCTAAAATATTCGTGGAATTCAATGAAGTTCTTCGGAGTCTCTTTTTTTTTTTAATTTACTTTTTATTTTTTATTTTTATTTTTTTAATAAATTTATTTATTTTAGTTGGGGGCTAATTACTTTACAATATTGTAGTGGTTTTTGCCATACACTGACATGAATCAGCCATGGGTTTACATGTGTTCCCCATCCTGAACCCGCCTCCCACCTCCCTCCCCATCCCATCCCTCTGGGTCATCCCATTGCCCCAGCCCTGAGCCTTTGTCTCATGCATCGAACCTGGAATGGTGTTCTGTTTCACATATGATAATATACATGTTTCAATGCTATTCTCTCAGAACGTCCCACCCTCACCTTCTCCCTCAGAGTCCATAAGACTGTTCTATGCATCTGTGTCTCTTATTCTGTCTCGCATATAGGGTTATCGTTACCATCTTTCAAATTCCATATATATGCATTAGTATACCGTATTGGTGTTTTTCTTTCTGGCTTACTTCACTCTAAAAACTGAACAATGTATTTAGTGGAATCTCTCTAAAGTAGGGTAGATAAGTGGGGAGTAAAGAGATAAGAGTCAGGTGGATATAACATTCTTTATAAAAGCCTGAAAGCTATTTTCTTACATTGACTAATAATTTGCCAATAATCAATTCTAACCAGATTTTCAAGCTTCTAGTTTAAGGTGAACATAATGTATGTTGTTGGAACTTAATACAGATACTTACATATCTTGAAAAATATCCATGCTTTATTATTAATGGACCTCAGTGTACTTATCTTCAGTTATTGAAATTCTAGTTTTCTTTCTCTTAACCCGGAAGCAATTTTAGAAAAGACTTTAAAATTCTGCTTTAGCATCAAATATTTATTGCAAAATTTGGAAACCAAAGATGGTATTGCTTTAAAAGTAATTTCATCCAAGTGTCAATGGCACTAAATTTCATTTCCAAAGCACGTATGAATGACGCACCTTAATTCCAGGCCATCTTTAACCCAATTCCTGCTACATGTTCCATCAGGACATTGGCTCTGAGGCTTCCACCAGTCTGTGAATATGTCTAGGCTAAGCATCATGATCTTTCCCTTAATTCAATTAAAAAAGGAGAAAAACCAAAGAAGGAATGTGAGGAAAAAGTTAGAAAATTTCTAATGTAATATATGAAATGTCTATATATAAGTATAGAAAAGTTTCAAATAAGTATCAAAAAAGTAGAATTATATAAGATGAAGTAAATCAATGAAGATCATTATAAAATAATATCTATAAAGACAAGCTGCTGAAAATAAGCACATTATAAAAGGGACATAGATATTACAGACATAATAAAAAGAGAGATAGTCATTTCCTTCCACCTAAAGTCAGAATATTTTATTATCTGTAGCAAACTGATATGTGATTCTTTGTCCTTCAACAAAATAGAACCTATTGAATGTTCTTTTCCTCCCACAATAGAAAATTGCTTATACCACTGTACTGAATATAATTAAATGAATAACCAAGGTATATGACTAGCATAAAGATCTACACTAGATATCAGAATAAAAAATACAACTTTCTAGAACATATGCATTATCAGATTCTCCTCGAAAAATATGTATAATTAGATTTTCACACAAAGGTTTTAAAAATCCAGCCATATCAGCAGGTTTTAGGTACTAATGGAAACTGGAATTGATGCAATTATTTTGAACAGTGGCAGGAAGCATGGCTTTTAGGAGAATCAGCTTACAGAAAAAAAAAAAAAATTCCAGTTGCATGTGCATTAAAGCTGTCAAGACTCTAAGCTTAAGATCTGCTCTCTGTGCCAGCTAAACCCCTACCCGCCTCCGGAAAGTAACTTTCTGAAGCCTTGCCAAACCCTTTGCTTGAAAATAACATCCTAATTGGTTTCTTCTAACAAAATTCAAAATGCTCTTTTGGTGATGATAATACCTTCATTGTTTTATTCCAGTTTAATGTTCTGGTGTCCTGGAATGTTCTGAGTATTACCATTCAGGGAAAAGAAAAAAAAAAAATCCATGAATGTGAATTTATGGAGTGACAGTCTGGCTGGGTGGACCAAGAAAAGTTGGAAACTTTTGATGCCAGAAAGACTGCCTCTAAAAGCCATGGCTCTATTTAAACCTTAAAGACTTGTAGATAACAGCAATGAGATTCCAATCTTTTCCCATTGTCTACATCATTATTACACAATAACATTTAGATATGAATACAGAACCAGTTTGATAATTTTTAGAGAAATCTTAAGGTTCTTATTGACAACTGACAATTAATTATCCAGAGACTCTTTCAAATCAAGAGGCAATTTAAGGCATGAGGTCTTGTTTTTGCTTCAATTAATGACAACTGGTGCATATTTAGGGCTTCCCTGGTGGCTCAGCTGGTAAAGAATTCACCTGCATTGCAGGAGACCTGGGTTTGATCCCTGGATTGGAAGATCCCCTGGAGAAGGGAATGGCTACCCACTCCAGTATTCTGGCCTGGAGAATTCTGTGGACTATGTATTTATGAGGCTGGTAAACTTATAAAAAGTGCTTCGAAATATTCACCACATCATATTATCAAAACTTCTGCATGCCTCGTCATCATCTTCAGTTTCTTTTATATAAATAAATATAAATTTTATATAAATAAATATAAAATATTTTAAATTCAGTCTATTGAATGATTTGATACATATAGATATAACTCTAATTCCATTATGAAATTCAATGGAAATGCTTTTTTACACAAGCCAACTTTACAATCACTTCATTAAAAAAGAGGTCTTGTGTTAAGAATTACAGTTCTGTAGAACTGTAATAGTCTCTACCATTTAAAACAAAGTGTGGCCACATATACCACTTCTACCTGATCCAAATAAGCTAGGAAAGGAGTACTAGGATGTTCTACTCCCATTCATCCCAGTTTCTAATTATGTTAGTGTTGTCTTAAAAGCTTCAGATCCTTGTATCTATCATAAAATTTCAGTAACGAATGAAACCCAAGCTTGGTGCACTTCACATCTGTTTGTATAAAGTTATGTCTATTTAGAAAAGAAAAAAGAAGGATTTTCTACTCTGAATTTTGCAAAGATTTTAGAAAGAGAAGCTCATAATTAAAGATGAGCTTTCATATGCTATAATTGGGACTCTGCTAAGTCCTTGGTAATTGACACCAACTATAGTTAACACTAGCAACTTGGGTTGGAGGACTTAAATTGCTGTAAAAGAAGCAAAGTTTGTAAACAAATTTAGTTAGTTACTTTACAGTTACTTTACATATTATGTTTGTTCCATTCATACCCTGTAAGTTCCTGTTATCTATGCTAAGGATGGATTTCTTTGTTCTGGCAGCAGGTCATTTTGTTCCCACCATTACTAGCCATCAATAATGGGAGGAACCCGCTCCAGTGTTCTTCCCTGGAGAATCCCGGGGACAGCGGAGCCTGGTGGGCTGCCGCCTATGGGGTCGCACGGAGTTGGACACGACTGAAATGACTTAGCAGCAGTAGCAGCAGCAGCAGCAGCAATAATGGGAGGGAGGAAAAGCTCAAATACATAAGCCACCAATTTCTTGTCCTGGTCTTTAGCCCAACTGTATTAGCTATTACTGTATAACTGTTACATTAATATTTACAGTACTAAAGTGTTTGCCAAGCTGATTATCCGATTATTAAATGATAAATTTGTGGTAATCACAACTTTAAAATAAGAAAACATATAAGTAATGCATAATAAAAATGGTATTAGGAATACAACTCTTTCCGTTGTTATTACTTCTCAGTTTTTGTTATACGCACTTAGAATGCACACTTAGGAAAGACTGAAACAGTATTGAAATATAACTGACCTGTGAAAGTGAAAGTTGCTCAGTCGATCCCATGGACTGTACAGCCCATGGAATTCTTCAGGCCAGAATACTGGAGTGGGTAGTCTATCCCTTCTCCAGGGAATCTTCCCAACCCAGTAATCAAACAGGGGTCTCCTGCATCGTAGGCAATTCTTTACCAGCTGAGGTACCAGGAAAGCCCCTAATTAGATCTTTTCCCACAGAGTATGTATATGTATGTGCTCAGTCATTCAGTCGTGTCTGACTCTTTGAGACCCTATGGACTGTAGTCTGCCAGGCTCCTCTGTCCATGGCATTTTCCAGGCAAGAATACTGGAGTCAGTTGCCATTTCCTTCTCCAGGGGATCGTCCTGACCCAGGGATCAAACCACGTTTCTGAGTCTTCTGCACTGTAGGTTGATTCTTCACTGCTTGGCCACTGGGGAAGCAAATGTGTATACATGTATGTGTATGTAAAGACTGTGCATTTATCTTAACTCAGATATATACCCCCTCTCCATAAATAGTTTATCTTAAGAAAGTAAAAAGCTGGACTTCCCTGGAAGTCCAGTGGTTAAAAATCTGCCTGCCAATGCAGGGGACATGGATTCGATCCTGGAAGGGAAGATCCCACATGCCGCCAGGGCAACTGAGCTCCAGTCCACAACTACTGAAGCCCTTGCCCTGGAGCCCATGCTCCTCCAGGAGACTTCTCCATGTCACTACCACAACGAGAAGTCTGCGCATCAGTGGGAAGAGGAGCCCCACCTCGCCACAACTAAAGACAGCCTGTGTGCAGCAACAAAGACACAGTGCTGCCAAAAAAATTAATTAATTAAAAATTTTTACAAAAGGAAAAAGAAAGTAAAAGGCTATAACAAGGGAATAGGAAGTTTTTCAAGAAAGAATTTAACATTCGTTTCTTTAACGCTCTTACTCCTAAAGAGACTTATGATTTTCTTTTTGCATGATCAGCAGTCTGATCCTCTTCTTAGAGAAATAGCAATTACCTTCTGCAAAATTATATTGCTTTGGCTCCTTTGGTCTATCAATTCCGTATTGGCTAGAGACTTGACATTAGTTATTACATTATATATATGATTCAATATAAGCAATCATAGTCAAAGTCTGGTACCTACTAATTTTTTATAAGAAAACAGTTTCAGTCAGGTAGTAATTTAGGAATTAATTACGTAGAATATTTTGCATTTTTATTATCAAGAACCTTAAGTGCTAGAAAACGTTAAAGTTGAGAAAGGCAAGAATATTTGGCACTTTCATTAGCATCACTTCAAATCAGATCTTAAGATTATTTAAATGATTGCTTCCTTCTAAGATAATACACAGAATACTATCTTCTAGGGATTGACAAAGGAGAAAATGTAATCTTGATGTACACAGCACAGCAAGTGAAACTCCTGACTACAAGAGCAGTAACTCAGAGAAGGCAAAACAAAGAAAGTATGTTCATTAACTTACATAAATTAGAAATAAAAATGTGAAATTTTAGTATTTATGTATTGCCTCAATCTTTTCAAAGAAAATTTAGACATTTCTGATATACTATTCAATATATTTGCCACCTGACATATAATAATCCATAAATTATTGCTGTAGCCCACCAAGCTCTTCTGTCCATGGGACAACCCAGGCAAGACTCCTGTAGTGGGTTGCCATTTCCTTCTTCAGGGGACCTTTCTGACCCAGGGATTGAACCCGTGTCTCTTGCGTCTCTTGCATTGGCAGGCAGATTGTTTACCACTGAAACACCTGGGAAACTCCAAATTATTGCTACAAATCAGTAATTAACAATTTAAGGTAAGTTAAAGCTATGGTGTTGTGTATAATTTGGGAAAGCAAACAGCAGGAGACAAATTTGCTAATATTCAAATTAATGGCCTGGCATTTCTTCAGATTTTGTAATATGCATTTGCAGAATGTCTCTGATTCTCTACTTAATTAATTTTCTTCTTCCTATACCATTTCCCTCTTCCAGTCTTGTCTCTGCTATCATCAAGCTGTAGGTCCTTAGCCAAGACATGTAGTCCCTCAGGGACTTCCTGCCTACCCATTTCCTAGGAATTCTGTAATAAATGAGATAACATGTGGAAATTCTCTGAAAAGTTAAAAAGCACCCTGTAGAAGTAACATATTACTACTGAGTGCCCAAAGGCAGTTCATTCTTACTAAACAAGGAGGGAAGTTTGAAATGATTGTTTCTGAGCATGTACCTTGGAAACGTAGTATGTACTTGCCATCTTTTATAGCTCAGCACATTGTTTCATAGTTAGTGCAGCCCTAAAATAGCACATGGCTCAGCACTGAGCTCTGCCTTTTATGTGCCCTTCTTGCCAACTCATACTCTGCCTTAGAAAACGTCTAACCTTTCTGGTCCTTGCTTTTAACTTTGTTTTCATTAACAACAGAGGTTCTAAGTAACACACAAATGAAACTGTAGAAGGCAAAAAAGAGTACTGGAATTTGCCCAAAGTTTGCAGCTCTCTTTCTCAATACTTTTATTTTGACAGTAATGGAACTAAATCAAGATGATTGGATTTTTTTCTACCTCATTACATGAAAAATATTTGGGAAATGAAAACACTGAATGTCTCCCACTGCTATAGTCACTTGACACTGTAATGGTATTCATAAAAAAGAACACATGATTTTTTTTTCTTTAAAAGAAAATATAGGCTATATTGAACTTATGTAGACACACCCTGATAAACCTGCATAGTGAGGTGAGGAGAGTGAATAATTAGTTTTTCTATCATTTCTGAGTTCAGACTTAACTCTCAGAGCCACAAAAGGAGACCTCAGCTATAGCAACAAAATAAACTTGTTCCAGAGGGGTAATGCCCTCATCTTCACCTTGATGAATCTGAAATTGAAGAGGGAATCAGGAATGGTGTAGAGAATGAGTTTTATATCCATTATGTTCATGAAGGTTTGCTGTTTCAAGAGGAAAGCAAAAATATACTGACATCTTTAATGTGATAAAGAGAGTTATATGTGACTTCCTCAGAAAATGTTTTTTCTTTTCATTGTGATTTTTTGTGGAGCTTAAAACTAATTCTAGCAGCATCTCCAGAAACAGTTCCGCAGTCTGATAGCTTGTGCTTTATCATGCTCCTTTCCATTCCTGTGACCTTAGGCAAGTTACTTTCTCTGTACCTCTATTTTATGAGGATAAAAATAGTCCCTATTCACAGTGCTGTTAGAGAATTAAATAACATGAAGTGTATAAATAGTGCCTGGCACAAAGGCAATATTAATGTTCGTGATTACTATTACAGTGAATAAATTATCAAAATATTTTAGAAACACTGAAGGCAAAATGGTAGCACACATCTATGAAGGATGGAAAAATGCATATATTTAGTTCTAGGTATAATCATCTAAGTCAAAACTGCAGAGAAAGTCTATGTAACATACACTATTATTTACCCTTGTGAAGAACATATTCACATATTTGATCAATATGAAAAAAAGTGAAAATGTTAGTCACTTAGTCATGTCTAACTCTTTGTGACCTCATGGAATGTAACCCGCCAGGTTCCTCTGTCCATGGAATTCTACAGGAAGGAATACTAGAGTGGGTAGCCATTCCCTTCTCCAGAGGATCTTCCCGACCCAGGGATCAAAGGCAGATTCTTTACCATCTGAGCCACAAGTCCTGATCGATGTGCAAATGTATTAAAATTATCTAGCATCACTTGAGCTGTCTTCATTTGACAGTTCAACCACTAATATTCACATGTATCTATGGATAATCATGGAATATAACACCCTTTTTCCATGGAATTGCTACTGATGGTTGACTAACCAGATCACATAAGCTCACTCTTCGGATTTCATTTCACTGAAGCAACCCTCTTTGTTTCCAACTGCAGAAACCTTGTACCTCTAGGAATGGCTTAACATCACAACATCACCCTTTGGCAACATAATTAAGCTTATTAGATTCTGAGAAAGCTTACCTAGTACAAGAATTACTTTTTTATGACAGGAAAATACAGGTTTCCAACTTTTTTCTAAAAATCATTTAAAAAGAGATCCACAGCCTATCACTGTAATACATTTCTGTATTAATTAATACAATTCTGTAATAATTTCTAGTATGTCCCAAGAGACATTCTTTGTGATAATTAAAACTTCTCACAATTCAAGGCTATGAACAGATTTTGTCTTATTTTGACTACTAGAGTCTCGCGTCAATATACCTTACAGTAAAATATACATTTACATTTTTTGACAATTTCTTCTCATTTTCTATCTCCAAAGTATTTTACAACTATTTTAACTTGCTCTTTACGTAACAAACTTACTGTTTTTCTACTTAAAAATCTTTATGCTTTAGGTAATGTTCAACTCACACTTGTATTCATCGATCCCTTCCTGAGTGCAGTGATTCTCTCAGAGGAGAAGAATGCTAAGAGCTTCTTATTCACACAGCACCCCTTGTTGAGTTAAGTTTATTAAAACACGCAGGTGTTATTTAACATGTTTAATTGATATTTAACTGAGACCACTGGAAGGGAAATTAAAGGAAACTGTAGAAGCACAAGTTTTCCCAAGAATTAAATATTTCAGAAGATTCAATACAATCAGAGTGAGCATTCTCTAAGATTAATGGAGAAACCAAGAGCAATTGACTTTATTTTTATATCTTGGGCAGCCATTAGACAAACGGTTTTCAACAAATGTGCCTTGCAATGTTAATGCTACCAGAGTTCATAAAGAGGCAATTTATTATTTTGAGTTTATTGTCCAGTAACAATTTATCAGCTTTTGGATTGAGCCTATGAGTTCACAGGGGTCCTTTCATTTATTGTCTAATTAACTAAGCTTCTTGTCAAATGAGACAGATATTAAGAGAAAAGAGGCTTTGTAAAATTCCATCATCTTTCATTTATATATTATCAATGACCTGGAGATTTTGACAACATATTAATTAAAATATAGCACTGAAAGAAGGCAGAGAGAATCACAAGGTAAATAACTTAAAGAGCTTATACTCTTAGGCAACCCTAGTCTCTACAGTTAATACACTTGTTTCCCAATACAACTCACACTGACATTTTTAAACTGCTCTCATACATATGTAAATGTAACTGTAAAACTCAACTTTGGACTGGAAAACTGGCCAATAATAGCTATGCATCCAGATAGTAAAAATATTTATTGAGTTTTAATCTTTTAATTGTCATTTTTCTTTTGAATTTTAGGAAATTAGTCACAGGCTTAAGTGGGAGTAGAACACTTTAGTAGTGGGAAGTCATAACTATTTTGGTGAACATAAGCAAAAACTTACTAGCAATCACAAATAATTGACTTTTCTGCCATGCATTTGACTATCAGTGAATTTATTTTTGAGCATTCATAGTTTTCTAAAGCATTTAAAAATATTTACATAGGTACCATGATAACTCGCAAGAGTTTTTAGCCAAAAGAAAACCTGAAGTAGAGCCAGACAGCTTCCTGTTTAGTAAAATGATATTTAGACTTTTTGAACCCTGTGTGTTAATTGAGCACACCTTAGTTTTATCCTACTTCTTTATTTCAGAATATTATCTTTCTAGATTTAAAAACATATAATCAAAGATAATCCAGTATTCATTAGGATTACTTAAAAAATCAAGTCTGATAACTTAGAGGATTGTACTAAAAAAAAATCCACATGATTGAATTATTGCTTCTTTGGTAACTGAGGTGAAGCTATTGTGTAATTTATGATAAGTTAACTTCTAGATTGCAGCTGATACCTGATCTTAGGGGCTTTCCTGGTGGCTCAGTGGTAAAGAATCCAACTGCAATATAGAAGATGTGGGTTCAATCCCTGGGTCGGGAAGATCTCCTGGAGAAGGAAATGACAACCCTTTCCAGTATTCTTGCCTGGGAAATGCCATGGACAGGGAGCCTGGTGGGCTATAGTCCATGTGGTCTCAAAAGAGTCAGACACTACTTAGTGACTAAACAACAACAATCTAATCTTAAAACATACACACACAAAAACAAAAAAACCCAAGATACTGTATTCTTTCAGCAATTTAATAATATATATCTTCATTGGTTCATATAAAATTAACAAATCCAGTAATTCTCAATTAAAATATTGGACTTTAGGTATATTACATTTTCATATACAATGCACTCCAAAGAACAAATATTCCTGAATCAATTTCAAGTATGTCAAAAGTATGAAAAAAAAATAAACTATTTAACAGCCATTGCTTTGGGTGTATGCCCATATTTGTTATTTACATGGGTATATTTATATTTGTGATTGATTTTATTAGCAATCTTTTTATGGATATTGTTATACACATAAATTTTATATCATAGTGCAGAAAGGGATCAGGAATCATCCCACGTGCGCTCCTTTCTGAGGTTTCATAATACTCTTAAACGTGCCAAGAATGACAAACTGTTATCTATAATTTCAAGCCACATACTACGTGCCATGACAATCAAAAAGTAGATTAGATTCTTATTAAGTTTAAGCTCATCATGAAAAACTGAAATTTAGAAAAATAGAGTCTTAAAAAGAATAATTCATTTAGGTCAATACTTCCAAACTCTAGACATATCTAGATGTGCCAAACATGCTAGCATACATAGATGCCAACGATGCTGAGGATTAAGACAATACTACTAGCAGGTTACCTATCAAGGACCTATATGCAGTATCTTTCATTTAACACTGGAAACCAGGCTTCTAATCAAAATGCACAGAAGGTTCTCTGGTAGAAAATGTCTGAAATTTACAGAGGTTAGATGTCGATGGGGAAGGACACAGAATAATTAGAAGGAAGTTTGAAAATTAACTGAAAAGGGTTAACATAAAAGGTGAATTCCCACACCACGCTGAATCTTTAGTATATAATGTGAAGAGTTTGGAAGTAGATAGAGGCTTCCCTTGTAGCTCAGTCGGTAAACAATCTGCCTGCAATGCAGGAGACCCGGGTTTGATCCCTGGGTCGGGAAGATCCCCTGGAGAAGGAAATGGCAACCCACTCCAGTATTCTTGCCTGGAGAATTCCATGGAGAGAGAAGCCGGCCAGGCTACAGTCCACAGGGTCGCAAGAGTCAGACACGATTTAGCGACTAAACACCACCGGAAACTACCTGACCATCACCTGCAGAGCAGGGGACGGATCTGAATTCATTCGTGTAAAAAGTAACAAAAATTCCTCTCTCATGCTGTTCGCATTCTAGTGCTATGATGAAGAAATGAATATCTATTGCATTTTACCGGGTACCTATCATTTAAAAAAAAAAATTAAAATTCACTGAAGAGTGATTGTACTGTACCAAAGCTTTATTGGTTGTGGAGGTGTAGTGGTAAATGGGTATCAAAATTACGTTAATTCATCATTTATTGAGCAATAACAGATAGCAGTCTCTATGCTAAGTGGAGTGGAATTAATTACAGTACAAATGAAGATCATGTTGTTGTGTTAGTCAGTTAGTTGTGTCTGACTCTTTGCGACCCCATGGAGTATAGCCTGCCAAGCTCCTCTGTTCATGGAATTCTCCAGGCAAGAATACTGGAGTGGTTAGCCATTCCTTCTCCAGAGATCTTCCTGACCCAGGGATCAAGCCCAGGTCTCCTGCATTGGAGCAGATTCTTTACTATTTGAGCCACCAGAGAAGGCCAAATGAAGGTCATATTTACAAACAATAACTTATGCAAGCCTTCATGTATTATAATAGAATGAACACTACATACAACATAAAACAGTTTACAAACTTAACTCATTCAATTTTCAAACTGATTTTATGAAGCAGTATCATCATGTTATAGACTATAAAATTCTGGATTAGGAAAATTAAGTAACCACCCCAATACAGCATGCCCAGAAAGGAGCAAGCAACTATGATTTAAAACCAGTAATAAAACCCATGAATTTAAAAAAAAAATTGTTTAGGTTTCTTTTCTTCCACTTGCCTAGGTCCTTCACACAAAATGTTCTTAAAAATACTAAGGGTATTATTGTGAAAGATTCACTCAAAGGAGGTTATATTTATAAAATTAAGCTCAAATATCATATAATTTTAGCCAGGGATATAGTAAGCGGTCTTAGAAACAATTTAGTCCAAAATTTTTTGTACCTGATTGAGGAAGCCGAGGTCCTGACAAAGTTTCAGAGTTAATTACTGAAGAAGTAAGGATTGAAAACTCTGAAATATTTACTTCCATGTAAACACTGTTCTCATTATACCACACTGCCAATCTAATATTTATATACTTACGTACATAAATATATTTGTTTAAATGTATTTCATAATATTTTATTAAAAATTTCCTCAAGGGCATTGAAATCATAACCAATATTTTTCCCACTAAATTATAATTAAATTTTTGTTAATATTTTTCATTCTACCAGAAAAATGAAAGTGTTACATTCAGACAAAATACATTTCAGAATGAAAATTACTACCAGGAATAATCAGATATTTCATAATGGAAAAGAGGTAAATTTATCAAGAAGCGTAACACTTCTAAATAAGTCAGTACTTAATAACAGAAATTAAAAACATGATTATAAAATCACTGCAGATGGTGACTGCAGCCATGAAATTAAAAGATGCTTTCTCCTTGCAAGAAAATCTGTGAGAAACCTAGACAGCAGATTAAAAGTCAGAGATACTACTTTACTGACAAAGGTCCATCTAGTCAAAGCTACGTTTTTTCCTGCTCATATTTGGATGTGAGAGTTGGACCATAAAGAAAGCCGAGCTCCAAAGAACTGATGCTTTTGAACTGTAGTGTTGGAGAAGACTCTTGAGAGTCCCTTGGACTTCAAGGAGATCAAACCATTCAATCCTAAAGGAAATCAGTCCTGAATATTCATTGGAAGGACTGATGCTGAAGCTGAAGCTCCAAGACTTTGGCCACCTGATTCGAAGAACTGACTCATTAGAAAAGACCCTGATGCTGGCAAAGATTGAAGGCAGGAGGAGAAGGGGACAACAGAGGATGAGATGGTTGGATGGGATCACCGACTCAATGGACATGAGTTTGAGCAAGCTCCAGGAGTTGGTGATGGACAGGAAAGCCTGGCGTGCTGCAGTCCATGGAGTCACAAAGAGTCCAACATGACTGAGCAACTGACCTGAATTGAATTTGGTCAGTTCAAGCCAAGAAACATAGGAAGATCCTGAACATCTCACATGAACACAACCAAATCTTCCACTACAAAAGGAACGATTCCCTCTAAAACAAAGAGCTGGAAACTAGGTAAACAGCTCAAAGGATAAAAGGGGCAGGACAGGCAGAGATGTTTTCTTGCCAAAAAATCCATCTCTGGTACAGCAACCCACAATCAGTTCACAAATATGGAACTTCTCCTTGAAGAGTGAGTGGTTTGTGCCCCATATCAAGCACCCCAACCCTTGCGACTTGCACAGGAGACATGAGCTCCCATAATGTCTGGCTTTGAAACCAAGGGACTTATTTCCAGGGGCTTATGTTCAGGCTCCAAAAGGCTGTTGGAGCCTAGATTCTGCTATTTAAAGACTTATAGACAACTCGCCTTGGGACTCAGCAGAAAGTAGCAGCCTAAAAAGTTCCTAGTCTATATGTGAAGGTAATTCATTTGCTAATCTTAAAGCATCTGTTGGGGTTGGGGGTGGGGCGTGGGGGCAGTGAAGGGGAGGAGCAGTGGACTGCTGGGACTCTCTCTGGGGACTGAAGTGTTGGTGAGTGACATTTTCTGTGTTCTCCCCACTACCTGGCTAGTGCCAGGAGGCACAAACAGTCACAGCACACTCCTGTTGCTCTGCAATATCTCTGGTATTCGTGACTTGATATCTCTCCCACTGCTTTACTAAAGCTGGAAGTTGCATTACTGCTCTCTTCTGCTTCATCACTACTGTTAAAGTCTGCAGATTCATCATGACCCTGAGCTCTCCTGCTGGATCACTCAAGCCAGCAGGTATGCCCAGTCCACACAGAAGATGCACCCTGATTATCTGGCTTGGTGGCCTGGCGAGCTTTTTGGACTGAAACAATCAGGGTCAGTTCTTGGGAGGCTACCACACCCAGGGCATTGAACAGACACAGCATAATGAAACACAACCTGACTTTCTGTGGGAAAAAAACAAAAGAGAGAGAGACCTATTTTCTTGAGCTTCAGTCTTAGGGGGACTTAACATTTGCCACACACTAGAGGCTATGGAAGTGCTCTCAGGGAACGCAGGCCAGAGAATGCCATGGTTGTATTCTCCTCTGACCTCACTTCAGCTCACTAGTACCTACCAGAAAATAGTTTATACACTTGTTTGGAGCCCTGAGTTTCGCAACTGTCATCTAGGGGACACCTTCATATCACCTGGTCTAGAGGACAGCAGGGCTTAAAATTGTGGTCCCACAGAGCTGTATATATTTGCATATTTCAAAAGCTGCTACATGAGGACAGTCTTCCAATCAGGCTGAAACTAGGTTCTCCTTGAGATGATCCCTCACTATGAAACTCTCACAGTCATTGTTACATCCTCATCTGTGACCCATCAAGAATGAATCAGACTGCTTAGACAATCACAAGGCTTCCTTAGACAATCACAAGGCTTGCAGAATCTGCCTGCAATGTGGGAGAGCAGGGTTTGATCCCTGGTTTGGAAAGATCCTCTGGAGAAGGGAATGGCAACCCACTGCATTATTCTGGCCTGGAGAATTTCATGGACAGAGGTGACAGTCCATTGGGTCACAGAGTCAGACACAACTGAGCTAAACACTTTCACACTTTCAGAGAATCACAAAGGTTTGAGAGACAAGCAAATGTTAGTTCAAGGTTGAACAATTAAGGTTCATCTCCTACATAAGACCATTCCTTCAATACTGAGGGAGGTAGCTATTTCATATAATACACAGAAACAGAGTCAAGCAAAATGAGGAAACAAGAATATGCTGCAAGCAAAGAACAAAACAAAACCTCATAAAAAAATCTGAATTAAATGGAGACAAGAAATTTATCTGATGAACAGTTCAAAGCACAAGTCATAAAGATGCTCACTGAATTTGGAAGAAGACTGATGAAGACAGTGAGAACCTGAACAATACAGAAAAGATAAGAAAGTACAAAACAGAAGTCTTGGAATTAAAGAATATAAAAACTGAACTGAAAAATACAGTAGAGGGGTTCAACAGAAGACAAGATGAAACAGAAGAAAGAATGAGTAATCTGGTGACAGGGCAGTGGAATTCACCCAAACAGGGAAACAAAACAAAACAAACAAAAAAAAAAAAGAAAAGAATTTTAAAAAGTTAAGATAGCTTACGGTACCCGTATGACAACATGAAAAGGAGTAACATTTGCTTAACCAGGGTCCCAGAAGGACAAGAATGAGAGAAAAGGCAGGAAATTTATTCGAAGAAGTAATGGTTGAAAACTTCCCTAATTTTGGAAACAGACATTCAGATCCAAGAATCCCTGAATAAGAAGAACCCAAGAGATCCACACAATGACACACTGTAATTATAAGGTCAAAATTTAAAGATCACAAAAAGAATCTTAAAAACAGCAAGAAAGGAAAAAAAAAAAAAAGCAACTTGTTACATATAATGGGATCCCTGTAAGATTTATCAGCAGACTTTTCAGCAAAAACTTTCAAGGACAAAAGAGAGTAGCATGATATATTCAAGGTGCTGAAAGGAAAAAAAAAACAAAAAAAACTTCCAACCAAAAATACTCTACCCCACAATGTTATCATCCTGAACCAAAGAAAAGATAAAAGTTTTCCAGTCAGGAAAAAACTAAAGGAGTTCACAACCAATAAACTGGCCCTATAAGAAAAGTTAAAGGAACTTCCTTAAGCTGAAAAGAAAGGGAACCAACAGGTAACAAGAAAACATACGAAAATAAAAATCTCACTGGTACATAAAATATAAGAAAAAAATCTGAGCATAACAGTAAAGAAAGTCATCAAAACACAAAGGAAGATACTCTGCAATGGCCTATATGGGAAAAGAATCTAAGGGGAAAAAAGAGTAGATGTATGTATACATATCCCTGATCTAATGTACTATACAACAGAAACTAACACAATACTGTAAATCAACTGTGATGTCTGTGCTGAATGGCTCAGTCATTTCAAGTGTTTGTGACCCCATGGACTGTAGCCCGCCAGGCTCCTCTGTCCATGCGATTCTTCAGGCAAGAATACTGGAGGGGGTTGCCATTCCCTCCTCCAGGGAATATTCCTGACCCAGGTATCAAACCTGCATATCCTGTGTCTCCTGCATTGACAGATGGAGTTTGCAACACTGAGTCACCTGGGAAGCCCTGTAAATCATCCATATTCCAATAAACATTGGAAAAAAGAGCTATCAAGCAATAAAAAAAGAAACAAACAACAACAAATGCACAAGGGAAGAGAATAAGAGAAGAAAGGAAGAGAGAACAGTGAGAAAACAATTATTAACAGAAAAATCACACATACTTATTTAATATTACTGTAAATATAAATGGAATAAATTCTACAATCAAAACACACAGAATGGCTGAATGGATTAAAAACAAGACCCAACTACATGTTTTTTACAAGAGATTGACTTCAGATGTAAGGCATACATACACTAAATGTTAAGGGATGAAAAAAAAAAAGTTCTATGCAAACAGAAATCAAAAGAAAGTTGGGGTAGATATATTTATATCAGACAAAATAGACTTTAAACCAAGAATGTAAAAAATAAAACAAAGATGGTCATTATATGATAAAGGTGTCAAACCAACAAGAAGATATAGTATTTGTAATATTTATTCATCCAAAATAGGAGTACCTAAAGATATAAAGCAAATACTAACAGTCCTAAAGGGAGAAAATGACAGCAATATAACAGGATAGAACTTTAATATCTCCCTTAAATCAATGAATAGATCATCCCAACAGAAAATTAACAGAAATCAGTCTTGAACAAAACACTAAACCAGAAAGACTGAACAGATGCATATAGAACATTCTATCTAAAAGCATCAGAATAAACATTCTTCTCAAGGGCACATGGAATATTTTTTTCAGGATAGATCATATTTTAGGTCATATGAATTTAAGAAGACTGAAATCAAATCAAGTATCTTTCAGATCACAATGGTATAAGACTAGAAATCAATTACAAGAAAAATCTGAAAAACAAAAACAAAACTCTGCAAATATGTGGAGATTAAACATATTACTGAACAACTTGAACACTTAGCAGCTCAACAACAACAACTAAACAACCAAGTGGTCAATGAAGTAATCCAAAGAAAAATTAAGAAAACATCTTGGGACACATGAAAATGGAAATACAACACACCAAAATCTATCATATTATGCTATGCTACACTGAGTCACTTCAGTCGTGTCTGATTCTTTGTGACCCCATGGACTGTAGCCCACCAGACTCCTCTGTCCAAGGTATTCTCCAGGCAAGAATACTGGAGTGGGTTGCCATGAAAATCTATCATAAAGGACACCAAACACACACACAAATTATAGGCCAATATCCCAGATGAACATAGGTGCAGAAATCCTCAACCAAATATCAGCAGACAAAATTCAACAATGCATTATCAGCAGCATACACCATAATCAATTGGGAGTTATTCTAGGGATATAAGAATAGTTTGATACCTGCAAAACAATCATCATGATATACCACAGTATCAAAATGAATGAGAAAAACCAGAAAAACTGATTGTCTCAAATAGATGCACAAAAAGTATTTGACAAAATTCAATATTCATTTACAAGAAATATTAAATGTGAGAATAGAGGGAATATCCTTCAACATGCTTGCTCCTTGGAAGAAAAGCTATGACAAACCTAGATAGCATATTAAAAAGCAGAGATGTTACTTTGTAAGCAAAGGTCCGTAGAGTCAAAGCTATGGTTTTTCCAGTAGTCATGTATGGATGTGAGAGTTGGACCATAAAGAAAGCTGAGTGCCAGAGAATTGATGCTTTTGAACTGTGGTGTTGGAGAAGGCTCTTGAGAATCCCTTGGACTACAAGGAGATCAAAGCAGTCAATCCTAAAGGAAATCAACCCTGAATATTCATTGGAAGGACTGATGCTAGAGATGAAGCTCTAATACTTTGGCCACCTGATGTGAAGAGCTGACTCATCGGAAAAGACCGTGATGCTGGGAAAGATAGAAGGCAGGAAGAGAAGGGGACAACAGAGGACAAGATGGTTGGATGGCATCACTGACTCAATGGACACGAGTTTGAGCAAGCTCTGGGAGATAGTGAAGGACAGGGAAGCTTGCAAGCTGCAATCCATGGGGTTTCAAAGAGTCAGACATGACTGAGTGACTGAACATTAACAACTTCAACATAATATTAGCAATCAAAACAAGTTCTGTCTATTTATATACATAGCCTTGCTTTTCCTTATGAACCTTACTGGTCCTAAAGATTTTCTGGAAAGAATATGACAATAATGTTATGAAATATGAATCCATAAACTACTGGGTTTTTTCAAGAAAAATTCAATTCAAACAAAAATAATTTGCACGAACTTTTTATTCATTTGAAAATCTATTTGGCATAAAATTTTATGAAACACAGTATCTAGTAGGAATAACAGTTCTTTTAACATTCAAGATTTATCCAGTACACATAATTATTTAATAACACCTGAAGTATATTCTCCCCTAGGAGTGATAACCATCTGGTTGAACTTGTGCTACATCAATAGGGGAGGCAAATCTGTAAGTCATTGTTTCCCAAATGGTATCACTCCATCATTCCACCACCACAAGAAGGGACAGAATGTGTATGGGAGAAGATATCTCTTATTTCACACACCTTTAAACTGACTGTGATTCTTAGCTGGACAGTAAGACAAAACTGAAAGGATTCTTCTAATGGGTCAGTCAGAAATTTTAAAATATTAATAAATGAAAGAAAGTATATATGTCAACCCTGTACAAAAGTTCTATATCTTTAGTAACCTATTCAGTATGATACTCAGACAAATCATAATAAGATCACTGAGACACTTTAAGTAATATGAAATTTGGAACAGGATTTCAAGCAGGTACAGTCAAATCAGTTAAGAAAATTACTATGACCTAATGATTAAAATTTATACATTTTACACAACTGGTTTTGCTCAAGATACTTTTCCTATTACAAAGTTCATTTTTGGAGGGGTTTTTTTTTGTTATTAATTTAGAAATTGTGGGATTTCATCATCCTTGTTGATATATCTTTTTAAAACAGTATCCAAATAAAGTGAATTCTATCTAGTTATTTCAAAGTAAGACTCTTGGGAAGAATAAAATCTTAATTATAAGATTTTCAGATAATTAGCTTACTTAATCATGCTGTATTCTGCATATGTTATAAATTATTATTCTATAAGAATTTTTTTAAATTTCAGATCACTTAAAATTTTAGATATGCAGTATTTTAAAAAGTCCATCATAATTTCCAGTCATGTTGTAGACAGTAGTCATTATCCTATACGATACTGAAGTCTGGTTTTAAAAGACTGTATTACTTAATTTCCTCTTTAAAAGATAAAATGTAACTGTCTTTTCAAAAACAGACTTGGTGAACTATCTCTAGTGACAAACTTGTGTTTAAAAATTACATATTCAAGCTTAAATTTCAGTTTAAAAATTTTTAATTAGTTTCAGTGTAATAGAAAGCAGGTTTAGATACCTAATCTATGTGATCACTTCATCTTCCTATGTATGCATGCATGCTAAGTCGCTTCAGTCGTGTCCGACTTTTGTGCAACCCCATGGACAGCAGCCCACCAAGCTCTGTCCACGGAATTCTCCAGGCAAGAATACTGGAGTGGGTTGCCATGTCATCCTTCTATACACTGAGAGAAATATACAAAACAGGGAGGGAATTGCACTGCTCCTTAATACCTTTATTTTTTACTTGATTAGGTAATTCATAGCTCTAGGGCTTCGCTGGTGGCTCAGTGGTAAAGAATCCACCTGCAATGCAGGAGATGCAGGTTCGATCCCTGGGTCTGGAAGATCCCCTGGGGAAGGAACTGGCAACTCACTTCAGCATTCTTGCCTAGGAAATCTCACAGATAGAGGAACCTGTGGGCTATAGTCCATGGGGTTGCAAAAAAGTCAGAAACAACTTAGTGAGTAAACAACAACAACAACTCACAGTTTTCATCCTGGGAGAAGAGGTGAAAGCAGCCAGCAAGATATGTTAGTAATTAAAAAAAAAAAAAACAAAACATTTCAAACGTCTTTTTTCTTCCCAACTGAACTTGATAGCCATAAGTTCTTGAGGGGAATGGCTAATTCAGAAGATAAGGAAACAATTAGAAGCTCACACACTCTAAGTTCCAAATAAGGCTCCTTCAGTGCTTGTGATGACCCTGGGGAAAGCACTGGTGATTTAAGAAACTAAGAAAAAAGACAGCCATTTGACTCATAAGTGTCAGTCATACTGCTGTTTGAAATTCAAGAGAACAGAGTTTCAAAGGCACACAGCTATATAAGGCCTGAGAGTATACTGTTTCTCAAATGACTGAAAATATGCCTAGTGACACTAACGTTTATGCAGAGATATAGCTGAAAGGAGCAAGATGATCTTCCTGATACATCTCTTATTCCATCTGTCCAATTACTTTGGGTTACGTGATGACCAAAATCATCCATCTCCAAGTCTTTTGAATTATATACATTAAAGTTCATGCACACATTTGGCAAACCATTCCCTCAGTGGACCTTAATATGCCTTTCATGTTCGTGAATATTTGAAATCACACTTGTTTTCCTAAGCTTCTGAAGAGAGCATTTGCATATAACAGCAATCAAAAGCATATTATTTTAGGTCCTTTTCAATTAATTAGGAGACTTTGCCAACCTCAGGATCTCCTCATGGAAATAGAAGAACACCATTAGAACAATGTATGGAGAGACCCAGTTTTGAGTTTAAGGCTCAAAATGTATTAGAAAAAATTTCAATAACTAAACCTGCATAGCTCTTTCTATTGATGAGAAGTACCACATAAGGGGTGTTCCTCATTAAAGTTAAATGACTACTAAGCTTAAAGATCTTAGGCTTTGAATTCTTCACCATCTCTTCATGCATGTATATGTAAACACAGAAGAAACTTCAAAAAGGGCAGAATCCATTTCAAACATTTTCATAAACAAATGAAATAGAGGGTTTTGTCTGTTAATCAATAATTTAAAACTGCCACATCATCCAAAAAGCAATCCAGTAGACATTTTTAATGCTAATCAATACTCAATTATTATTTTACTCTCTTTACTAAGTTTTGTATCTGGATTGAGAAAAAAGAGACTTCAACATTTTTCTCAGATTGTTTATCAACTTTCTTACCATCAAATGTTAAGTAAACTCTTGCTTGGGGCTGAGACGATCCTTTCACATACGTAGAACAAACAAATACTCCAACCAAGACGCAAACTGCCTGGAATGCCATTTCTTCAGATTTGCAAGTTAATATCCAAGGGGAAATACCTTTACAATAAAGATAATAAGTTTGTTATATTTTACTTCACATCTTAGGAGCACACACCCATCCATACACACAAAACCAGCAATCTAGACAGCACCTTATTCACAAACACAAATCTGAACTTTTAGAGTCATGCAAACAGTAGGAGGTGCTGTGACTTTCTGTCTTACATGTGAAAATTTGGATTTGATTTCTTTTGATTTCATTTGTGTCTGGAAGTCTTTGTTAAAAGTGAAATTATTTCATCATCCAGCAAAATAATGTAAATATTAAACAAAGCAGCCAGGAAAATGTTGTCAATTCCCAAAGAAAAAGCCAATATTTAAACGTGTTATTCTCTTTAAACAACAACAAAAAAAAACACATTACATTGAAAAGACTTGAGAATGGTGCCAATAGGTATTAACAGATGGAAACTTCTCTTTCTACCATAAATATAGTAGCAGTAGAAAAATCTCAGATAAAATTTCACTTCCACACACTCATTAGCTCTTTGGAGTAACTATCTATGAAATGATATTTCTACACAAAAATCTACCAGTGCTCAATTCCTGATCACTTATATCACTGGAATTAGTTATCTGCCAGTTTATACAGATGACCATACAGCTGTTAAATGATGTAGATGAGGTAACCATGAATTTGTGCCAAATTCAAACCAATGACTTAGTGGTGAGCAATCCAGTGAACCATGTATCCCTCAATGCTTTTTTAAAATAAATCAACCAGAAAGTGGGCTGTCAAAATTTCAAAAGATAAATCAGAGAGACAGGTATTACTGTTTAAAACCATATCTATATAATTGATACATGCTATTAACTAATGTCTGAACACCAGAGATCACATAAAGTGTAATATCAAATCTATAGGAGCTCCAGTAGCCACAATATGCAAAATAAACTCAGGATCATTAAAAAAAAAACACATCATTTTGTGTCTAACACAATTATACAATGAGATGACATGACAAGAGTTTAATCTAGAAATTATTTTTACAGGTTACAACAATACTGATCTTCAATATTATGTGGCTTTTAAAATTAAAATCTTACCACTATTGTTACTCAATAAAGAAATGCCACTAAAATTTGAAAAGTAATATAGTATAGAAGCAATAGAGAAGCTTTAGTAATACAGAAGCAAAGGAACAATTAAACTGAACATGCCATTGTAAACAAAACTTATATTGATTTCTTAGGTAGTGCATGTAAGAGGTAGAAAAAAAAAATTCTATGCTTTTACCACACAGATGGAGGAAACCCTAGAGATGTTTGTGTTTGTAATTTTCAAAAGAAACACTTTCTTCCTGCTTCCACAACCTTTTCACCTTGTCATCCCTAAATTAACTTGAAAGAAAACCGATTTTATAGGGTGACTTCCCCTTAGTAATTTGCTCCCTGGTTTTGTTTGACTTTATAGTTAAATTCCACACCCCCCCAAATATATAAATATGCCTAACCTTTGCCTCTGTATTAAGCAGGCTAATAATTACACATTTTTACATACTGCTATTATTAATATCTTATCTGAGAGGTCCCCATGAAAGCAACATATGCCACAAATTGCAAAAAATAACATTGGAGATGAAATGACAGGTCAAGTGGAATGAGTATAAAGAGCAACGTGATTTCAAGCCACGAGAAGTGAGGGAAAGTCAAGTATCTTATACATGCCCCCGCCCCTCATATTTTATCACTTCTTCCCTTTAACTCAAACACTTAAGACACGATGCTTATTGTTTTCACTTGTAATGATTGAACACTAATAACACGTAATAAAAGGCCTCTTATAAAATTCTCTCCAGTAATTTTGCCTTAGAAGGCAGGGATACTCAACTTTAAACTCTCCGCAGGTGTCATAACCTAAAAAAACAATTCCAGCCAGGCTCTCTGCAAGGGAAACACTTCCATGACAAACTACATGCGCTCTTAAGAAAATGTCCAGATTTGAGAACACGAATGTGTGAAAAGTCTATACACAGATCCAAAGTTGTATTTTGCTAAATTTGTAATGCTGAAAACAACGAATCCAGCTTACCGAGGTGGAAAGAGATCAGCGCGGAAAAGTCGTCAGTGTGCTACAGGTTTGGATCCTCGTTTCTAGCCCTTTCCCCCAAAGACCGTAATTTCTAGGGCGTCCCAGCGATGAAATTCTTTCTTTCCTGCCTTCTGAGTTCCTTTGTAAAGGAATCCTCAGCGTTGCAGCGGCGCGGCACCCGGAGCCCTGCTCCGCGTCGCTCAATCAAGCACTCGGGAGTGAATGGAAAGTGGCCGGCGCAAGGGGCGAGCGCTCGGGTGTCCGATTACAGCTACGCGGCGCGCGGCTCCGGCTGCCCCGGCGCGCCGCCCAGCCAGCTCACATCACCCGCCCAACACACTCGGCCGCATCTCCACCGGCCGGGAGGCCCCACCCAGAGCGCGCCCGCGAGAGGGTGGCAGGGAGCCGCCAGGGCGGAGCCGACCCCAGGACAAGCTGCCCTCGAGATACAGGAATGTGCTGCAGCAGGCTAGGGGGCCAACTAAACAACTCTGCTCCTTTCTCACTCCGCGGTGGAGTGAGCAACTTACAGGGTGTGTTCCAAGGTTTTTGTTTGTTACCGGCTGCTCTGGGAAGGCATTCAGGATTAAGCTTGGCCTTAAATATCAAAGTGCAAAGCAGTTTTTGCCAGAAAAGGATCACAGCATCCTTTTAAGGCAAATAGATGGGTTTTTAAAAGGCATGAGTCTCGTCCTTTTCCTGTAGAACATTTTCTAAAACCGGTCGACATAAAACAGTCTCATCGCAGAAGTTTATCCTTTTAATGGGTATTGTTTCCTATTGTGCTTCCTTAATGTCCCCAAAGTACTTTGTCGACCTCTCCACGTTCACTCATATACAATACCCTACCTTCCGGGATACTCCCAAAACATAATTACAAGAAATTATTTCACAGTTGTGTAGAGGAAGCTTGTTTTGAATTATGCCAACAGATAGAGGTTTACGAATCTAGACATCAAGGGTATATATTTCCAGCACTACCTTCAGGTAACCTTGTCAAATTCTGGAACTAACGTTGATGTTTAAGTGAAAATTATTTCTCTGGATCACAATTAACTAGATATTTGTACTTGGGGAGACATGAGCTTCCACCTCCATAAAATGAGCAGGTACTTGCTTAAAATTCACTGTGAGCTACAGCCAGTAGATGTCACTATACAGAGAGAACATGGAGTGTAGTTTCTCCACCTTGTTTCTTGTAATTTTCATTATGAAGTAAGTTAGATCACTAAATTCTTATAAATTATCATAGAAAATACTTCTGAGAGTGCAAAAGCTTTGATGGAGTGGGACAGCTGAGCTAAATCTCACTAGGAAGAAGAGAAGAAGTGATTAACAGACATCTTTCATGTATCTAAGCACCACTTCTTAGGTAGACATGTTATGTCGGCTAACTTTTTCTGTGCGGCTAGATATGAAGGGATTATGCCAAATAAGAATGCAAACTTATGTTCAAAAATTATATTCCATGACCAATATTATCTTCAGACACAAACTATGTTTATGAAAGAAATGTCAAATTAAGTGGATCTGTTCTTTTAAAAAAAATCTAATACAGTTAAATTATTTTTGTGATAATTAGTGAAATAAAAATGTGAGCAGCTCCTTGACATGTTCGTAATAATGAATTTAACTGACAAAACATCTGACAGTATTATAAACCAGATGTAAACATGACTAAACACTATGCATGGTTTTCTCTGAAGTACTTCTGAAACTGATTAAGATCTGAGTTATAGTGACCACTATTACTTTCCTACTAATGTATTTGTATATATCCTTCAGCATTTGTAAATTAGGGAGGGAAAAGAATAAATCATTAGAAGAATGCAGTGAGCATTAACAAACTGTATAATCCTTAATTTCAAAATGTGGAGTCATTAGACACTTGCTGCTGCAGTTGCTTAGTTGTTTTAGTCATGTCTGACTGTGTGACCCTATGGACTACAGCTCACCAGGCTCCTCTGTCCATGGGATTTTCCAAACAAGAATACTGCAATGGGTCGCCAGGTCCTCCTCCAGGGATCAAACCCAGGTCTCCTACATTGCAGACAGATTCTTTACCTCTAGCCACCAGAGAAGCCCCATTAGACACTGATTAATCTGTAAACCCATGCAAAGTAGAATATATTTACACAGGGAACCAAGATAAAGAAATGCAAGGTGAAATGCATGCCAAATTTACTACCAAACTCACTTTACTAAAGCCGGAAGAATCATCTCAATTCTTCAAAAGGCTTTAGAGAGTACGACAAATAGCTTATATTTAACCAGTCTATGAAACTTGTGCTATGATTCTCTCTTTCTTTGCTGAATAAACTTCTTTCAGTGTATTTAACTGAATGGTATTTGCCCAGTACTGAGACATTAACAGTATTTGTGCAGGACTCAGACATTTACCATTGACCATGCCTCAAAATGAGTCATGAAAATATTGATAGGCATTAGTCAAGTCAGATTCCAGCACAAGGACACAATTACTTCTCATGTTTGACTGAAACTTGGGCCATATAGTGAAATTTTAAGAGGGTCGATAGGTGACCATAATAAGATTTATCTCTTCCCCTCTTTTTCCAAACTACTTAGAAGCCTAAAAAAACCTTGACAGGACTTATATAAGAAACATTGCTGGCCAGTGCCACTTTTCTTGGATGCAGTTTTTGACCCTTTCCTCATAGGTGGGAAATAACATGAGCTAGTTGAGGAAGAGGGCCTTCCCTGGTGTCTCAGATGGTAAAGAATCTGCCTGTAATGCAGGAGACCGTAGTTTTATCCTTGGGAGGGGAAGACCCCTGAAGAAAGGAATGGCTACCGACTCCAGTATTCTTGCCTGGAGAATTCCATGGACAGAGGAGCCTGGTGACTCAGTGACTAATACTTTCACACAATCAAGTAAGCTAGTTTGGGAAAGGTGAACACTACAAGGATATACAAGAGTAATGACACTATTAAATTCTGAGGCTACTAATTACAAAGTTTACCCTCATCAAAATGTTTTTGGGAAAAAATCCTTGTTAAAATACTAAAATCGTTCTCATTGAGATATTAAAGGAATGATGTTATAGATTCTTGTACAATGAAGTTTTCCTAATGAAGTATAGTGACCTTATTTTTTATATTTTTGGTGGTTCTAAATTTAAATTCTTGCACTGATTTTGAGCAATGTATAGATCATGTATATTCTAGTACTTTTGCATATTATGTGAACAGCATTCCTGAAAGAAATTACTATTTTACACATGAGAACAGAGAAGGTTAGCCCAAAGTCTCATGGATAGTAAATACTTGACTAGAAAGAGAAACTCGGGCATGAATGACTTGTCTAATTTTTTTCAATATGAGTTATTATTGTACATTTCCTCCCTTCTCTAATTCTCTTCTCCTCTTTAACTTTCCTGCCTCCTAATTTCCTCATTTGCTCAAATTATAGATAATAGCATTTTAAATCTCCTGAACCATATCTTTAGAACGTTTGTATTGCAAACGGTTATTTACTTTGTTCACATCAACATTCACTTTTGGTTACCTTAGTTGTTCTGAGACCAAGCCAGTCAAACAGTTCTGGTCTAGAAATATGTGTGTGGAATTGCTATCTGCATGGTTAATAGGCTTTAGTATTTCCTCCATTAAAATCATTCCTATTTTTCAATACGATGAGTGTATCTCTACTTTCACTCGTAACCCATTGCTAATCTATATCCTTGACCCTTGATCTCTTTCTCTTTTGATGTGTTCTAAACCCTAGGCTTCTCAACTTGTAAAGTTCCTGGCATTAAACAAGATAAACTGGTGATAGTTTGCTCTGGAGAGAGAAACTGCCAGAAAAAAATTGCTGCTTTTTTGTAGCTTTTTGCCTTTGTAATTTTATAGCAGGTGAATGTATAAGATTTTATAAAATGTGAAATCTAGTTCAGCATTACTTTAAATACTTTTAAATTGTTCATACACAATAAAGTTCTATATTTCCCAACTCAGCCAAAATAAGAGCATGTTCTCTCTAATGTCTATATATTACTGTATTTCAAACACAGAAGTAGAATGGTAAGGAATTTCAGTAGTTAGAGTCTGTTAGTGATTTTATTTTATATTTCATGTGCACATTACAAGCTTGTAAAAGAGTGTTGTGGTCACTCATATATTATCATCACAGGGGTAAAATGTGAACTCTGCATTTGTTTTCTCCTTATAGGAATATTTCATGGGAAACTTCATGAGGGGAGTGGTATCTGTCTTCAAGATCAACTATAAACAACTGCTGCCTTCTCATACTGTTCATGGCAGAAAGTGAAGAGAAACTAAAGAGTCTGTTGATGAAGGTGAAAGAAGAAAGTTAAAAAGCTGGCTTAAAATTCAACATTCAAAAAACTAAGATCATGGCATCTGGTCCCATCACTTCATGGCAATAGATGGGGGAAAAAAGTGGAAACAGTGACAGATTTCATTTTCTCGGACTCCAAAATCACTGTAGATGGTGATTAAAGTCATGAAATTAAAAGATAGTTGCTCCTTGGAAGAAAAGTTATGACAAATCTAGACAGTGTATTAAAAAGCAGAGATATCACGTTGCCAACAAAGGTCTGTCTAGTCAAAGCTATGGTTTTTCCAGTAGTCATGTATGGAGGTGAGTTGGACCATAAAGAAGGCTGAGTGCCAAAGAACTGATGTTTTCAAACTGTGGTGCTGGAGAAGACTCTTGAGAGTTGCTTGGACAGCAGGGAGATCAAACCAGTCAATCTTAAAGGAAATCAATCCTGAATATTTATTGGAAGGACTGATGCTGAAGATGAAGCTCCAATATTTTGGCCACCTGATGCAAAGAGCTGACTCCCTGGAAAAGACCCTGATGCTGGGAAAGATTGTGGATAGGAGGACAAGGGGACAACAGAGGATGAGATGGTTGGATGGCATCACTAACTCAATGGAATTGAGTTTGAGCAAGCTCTGGGAGTTGGTGATGGACCAGGAAGCCTGGAAAGATGCAGATCATGGGGTTGCAAAGAGTCAGACAGGACTTAGCAACTGAGCAACAACAACAACAACAACTGTAGTTGCAAAGTAAATGATAGTTTCTTAATAAATATAGTTTGTTAATTGAATATATGCACACACACACACACACACCATCAGACTTTGCTTAAGAAAGGCAAACTGCTTTGCTACATCTATTGAATCCTGAGCTTTGTTTCTCTATCTGGCAGTATAAAACTCTTTCCCACATGTTCTCACAGGAGAACTACAAGAGGCCTATGTAAGTGCCTCTGATTGTCAGATGTGTGTAACAAGGCTCAAAAATAATTACCAACTGGAGCAATGAGTTCAGGATTGTTAGTTATAGCTGATTCCCATCTACAGTTTTTTAACCTGGTCAGAGGCTTTTTCCACGTTATCTTCAAATTTTACTACTTTTCTATTCTTCATGAACCTTAAGTGGTTGATTAGAAAGTAGAATATTAAACTGTATAAACAACTTTTACATCCTAACAAAGGCAGTCTCGTAATGAAAATTACATGACAAAGTCGTCTTCTCTATCATTGATCTCTGGGAGATAGAGAAGGCTGTGCAATAAATTTAAAAAGCATCAACTACTTGTTATTAATTTCAGTCATGATACTTAGTGCTTTGAAATTTCAAGTAGCATTTAATAACTTCAAAGGAGATAAACAATTTTAATTTTTTAAAAAAATGTGACATAAGATAACGCAACTTTGGGGTACATTTCAGCGAAATAGCTTTTCTTTGATGGATTGTATCCATTGCAATGGGCTTGTTGAATTTTACACCAGAAGTGTACCAGAAAAAGGAGTATGATTTAGAAGAGAATATGTTATTTAATGAGCTTCCCAGGTGGTACTAGTGGCAAAGAACCGGTCTGCCAGTGCAGGAGATGTAAGAGATGTGGGTTCAATCCCTGGTTTGGGAAGACTCTCTGGAGGAGGGCATAGTAACCCATTCCAGTATACTTGCCTAGAGAATACTATGGACAGAGAAGCTTGGCAGGCTACAGTCCACAGGGTCACAAAGAGTCAGAAATGACTGAAGCAACTTAGTACACACGCACATGTTATTTAATAGATATTTTACAAAGACTATTTCTTTTAAACTCCTTAATGGTCCTAAAAAGAAAATATAAGTGCTTACATTATGCAAATAGAAAGCCAATGCAAAAAATTGAGTCACCTGCTTTTACTTGGGCCCTGTCTCTAGGCAGGGAATTCAGGTCTGCCTGTGTCAGAGTCCACTTCTCACTACTATTAGTACATTGGTTCAGTCCAGTAAGCAGGAAGAAGTGGAAAACTTTACCTTTCCTCCTAGGCTATTTAGGTCCTGAAGAAGGTTTTTTGTTTTTGTTGGATACTAAACACTTTATCTCACACATCTGAATTATAAATTCAGATGTTTTATTATCACCATGAAATTATAGGAAGTTTCAAAGCAAAATCACTATGTATTTTTCCTTAGCATTTACAGAATAGCTAGAACTCCGATGATTAATGAACAGCCTTGAAATATAGATGGAGACGTATTTCAAGAAATACAGGTAGAAGAAGGAATCAGTAATAAATTGACTAGGTAAAAGACCACACAATTATGAAACAAAATTCCTGAATAATTTTTTATCATCTATCCAAACACATTTATAGTTATATATTAACAACTTAGTTCTGTTCCTTTAAGTCTAGTTTGTTACTTGCATAAATACAGTAATGGCCAATCCAGAAACAAATCTGCACAATGAATTCAAGCCTAAGTAACATGAGGTTCAGTGATATCAAGGAAGGTCAAACCTGATTTTTAAATGGCAAGTTACAGGTTACCTGTTATGCCAGTTGTCACTATTCAGGGTTACTGAATAGTCTTTTGTTCATTCCCTGGGGATAATGTTCCAGCTTATTTTCATGGCTCAGACATTCCTTTTCACTGACTGGTCCAAGATAATCCTTCATTCCCCTCTCACCTATTCCTTCCCCTTGCTCCTTAAACTTCTATGTATCAAATGCCCCGCCTTACAATTGTTTGACCATACTGTAGCTTGTCACCCTCTGTAGTTTTCACATGCCATTTCCTCTGTTTTCCTCTACCTCACCCACTTGGCAAATTCTTTCTCATTCATTGAGACTTACCTCAATCCTCTCTGTAGAACACTCCTATGATCCTAGGCAAACATTAGTGAAGTGTTGGATATTATACATAAAATGATAAGAATATCAATTTTGATGTCAAATACATTTTGATTTATATTTTTGATACATAACTTACTATTTTGAGTATTGTGTGGTTTCCAGTTTTATTTTTATTATTTTTAAAATGAGAATTATACCAACTGATGGTTAATTAGATATTATAATGTATGATAACACCTCTCTCATTATTCCCATAAATTTGTTTATCCCTCTGCTGTATACTTAAAAAAAATATGTATTTATTTATTTTTTGGCTGTGCTGAGTCTCTGTTGCCGCACTGGCTTTCTTCTAGTTGTGGTGAGAGGGGGCTGCTCTTCCTTGCGGTGTCGAGCTTCTCACTGCAGTGGCTTCTCTTGTGGAGCACAGGTTCAATGGGCATAGGGTCTATGGACATGGGCTTCAGTAGTTGTGGTGCACGGGTTTAGTTGCTCTGCAGCATGTGGGATCGTCCCAGACTAAACATTGAACCCGTGTCCCTGGCACTGGCAGGCAGATTCTTAACTTCTGGGCGACCAGGGAAGTCTCTGCTGTATATTTTGTTACCATCGTGCCAAAATGTTCTCCATTAACTCCGCTGCCACAGGACAGGACATAGACCTCTAGATATTTTGTAGCCAAAAGCAAAGCCAAGTCGGCACACAGTGAATGCTTGATAAATGTTTGCTCAATTAACTACATCAAACTTTTCTTTCAGTAATGTTTTGTGGACCTGCTGCTGCTGCTGCTGAAGAAGCCTAAATAATATATTTTATTGTTACTAATAGTGTTTCATTTCAATACATGGAGTTTCTTACTGGCTTTTAAAGTAACTACTTTTCAAGGTTCATAACTTTACTCCCAAATATAATTATGTTTGTATTTTCCTCTTCAGGCTGTATTTGAATTTTAATTTTAATTTGTAAAATCTGTGAGAACATTTGAATTGGCTTCATTCTTGATAATCAACTGCTATAAGAACATGTGGTATGAATTAATTCAAACTTTAAACTTTGAGGTTTAAAATTAAAATTCAGAAAACATGTTTTGAGTTCTCTGTTTAAAATTTAAAACAAGGTTCTGGGAAACTCCTATCACATTAAACATAAAAATAACAGCATACATGATTAAAAAGAACCTAGTAGCAGCAATTCTTGGCATAGAAAGGGAAAAAAATATCTATTTCCAATAACTGAATATAATTTTGTTTCTTCTCATGTTTAACTCTAGAGTTGTTTCATTTAAGCTTTCTTCTACCAAGATCTTAATTTGAAGCAACAAGAACATGATCTTTTAAGATTTAAACTTTCTACAGATTTTATTTTCATATTCTGTAGATTTTATCCCAATTTCATTACTTTTAGGTATATATCATTTAACAAAATATCATATATTAAATATCTTGGATTACCTAATGCCGTAATAGTAGCACGAGTTTTAAAAACTTGCTTTATCAAAGGGTTCTTCAATCTATCCAAAAATTTATTTAGTTAGCATTCATGTTAAAAGCATATATATTTTCAGAAAATATCTATGGTTTAAATGAAGAGCTATAAAAAATAACACTAATAATACCAATTCAGTTTTAAAATTCTATGAAGGGTCTTCCCTGACAGTGTAGTGGTTAAGTTAAGAATCTACTTGCCAATGCAGGGGACACAGGTTCAATCCCTGTTCTGGGAAGATTCCACATGCTGCAAGGCAACTAAGCCTTTGCACCACAACTGCTAAGCCCTCCCTCTATAATCTGTGAGCCACAAATTACTGAAGTCACCATAATGAGAAGTACATGCACCGCAACTAAAGAAAGCCTGCATGCAGCAACAAAGACCCAGCACACCCATAATTAATTAAAAATAAAATAAAATTCTATGATGAGTAAACTAATGCAAAACATTTATAATTATAAGCATATTATTTTAGGAACACATGGTATATTATTTTATTTATCTACAGCAAATTCATATCAGCTAGAAAAAAAAGCATTTGTACTTCCTGGTAATAGAAAATATGAAATTTTTATAAAAGTTTGATAAATTTTATAAACTTCAAAGATTTTATTAAACTTTTATAACATTTTATAAAAGTTTTTTTATAAAATCTTATTGAGAGACATTGAGCTCCAGCCATAGAATTAAGTGCTAGTGTTGGATATTTTTCTATTGATTCCTTAGAAAGTATAAATGTGCACCTGTAACCCCAGAAAATTCATTACATTGTAAGATTTTCATCTGTAGAACTTTTCTTTTCATAATGAACTATTTATTTTCCTGGAGTTAAAAACACCACCTCTCCTATCCCCATACATATCCATATATTTTGAAGAAATATTAAAAGTTTCTAGGAATATTCTGACTCTGGATCTACAGTTAAAGAATAAACACTAAAAGATAATATAATTCTATTAGAACATAGGTATACTGAAGGTATCACCTCAGTTTTGAAAATACAAATTACAAGTTGCATCCAAATATTAATGCTGTCATTTGTCTATGGATGTATGTATAGACCGAATATAAAGGTTTCTAAAAGGCAACAATTTTTGACATACAAAATATTTCATTATTTAATGTATAGACCAACTGTTAAGGTTTCTAAAAGGCAACAATTTTTGATATTAGGAAATATTTCATTATTTGACTTCCATTTAAATATCTCTTGGGGGCTCCCCTGGTAACTCAGCTGGTAAAGAATCCACCTGTAATGCAGGAGACCCTGGTTCGATTCCTGGGTCGGAAACATCCCCTGGAGAAGGGAACAGCTACCTACTCCAGTATTCTGGTCTGGAGAATTCCATGGACTATCCGTGGGGTGGCAAAGAGTCAGACAAGACTGAGAGACTTTCACTTTCACTTTAAGTCTCTTGAGTGTGCATAAGCTCTTGGTCACAATATATTGTTTCTCCATGGAATTTATGTGCTTTATATACTTTAAAATTATATGCACATACATGCCCTGGGGTATGATTTGGTTGTATATCACTTTTATACAAAATATGAATGTTTGATTCTTATAGTCTTTCATTTTCATTTAAGGCACTCTAACTCCAAAATGTTTTGTTTTTTTTCTTTTGCATTTCCTCTCTTATCAGAATTTTTTTTATTAGTTTAGGATTATTATTTGAGTGAAACCAAAACATGATGAGAGTATCTGCAAATTGAAACACAATAATTTACTTATACGAGAGAAAGTAGCCTTTGGCAATATTTTAAACACTGACTGCTTCAACAATTCACTGGCTAATACTCAGCAAAGTTTTTGCATGTGTTATGATTTTATCTTCTCAGATTTTGAAGGGCAAACAAATGTGCTTTACTATTAAAGTTTAGCATTTTCCTCATATTTAGATTTAGAGAAAATAATCCATTCACTTCTCAGTTTCACTATTTTTAAGTTATGATACAAAATCACAGACTGGCATAGATCTAAGTATAAATCTACTTTTCTCAGACTGCAAACTGGTAATTAATTGAGTCACATAGATGATCCATATTTTACTTAACTTGTCAATATATATCATAGTTTAACCCAAAGAAGATCCTCCACTAGTATAAAAGCATTTCTCGAAATGTTTGTTTAACACTCTTACAGTCAGGTACCTTGTCTCTTTTCTCTTCTACTTTTTAGTCAAAACCTCCCTGTCCGCTATTAAATATGGATGTCTCTAAGGAAACAAAGTTTTGCTGTGCACAATATCAAAGAAGGTTGGAAGTCGAGGGAAATGGTGATATTTTCTAACAGAGAGCTGTGTAGGTAAATTTGCATTTTGCAAGGAATAGCTCTTAGCATTTACAGCGTGTTACGTTCAACATATCTTACCTTATACTCCTCACCTAAGATTTAAAAACAAGGAAAGCTAAGCAAGGGAATAAATCTGAATGAAACACAGGAGAAACAGAATGTAGTACTCAGGAATCTACATTCTTTTCCACCTCCCTTAGGTCATCACTGGCCCTGCTACATCCTTTTGGACATCTTTTCTCTATGTTAAGTCATGGTCACATTGTCTTGACTATAGTTTGAATGGTTTTTTAAATTATGTCAGCCTCACTTGGGAGGAACTGTGGATTGAACTGTATCCCTCAAATGATATGCTGAAGTCTTAACCCTCATACTTGTGAATGTGATCTTATTTGGAAACAGAGTCCTTGCAGAGATAAGTTAGAAGGAGGTCATTGGAGGGGGTCCTTAATCCAATATGACTGGTGTCTTAAAAAGAAGAAGGTCATATGAATTATGGTGACAGTTTGGAGTTATGTTACCACAAACCAAGGAGCACCTGGGGCTACCAGAAACTGAAAGGAACAAGGAAGGATTCTCCTATAGAGAGTTCAGAGGAAACATGGAACTCTCAACACCTTGATTTTGGACTTCTAAACCTCGCAACTGTGACAGAATAATTTCTGTCGTCCTTTGAGCAAGAAAGAATTCTGCAGCAGATGACCACTGCTAGTAAACTGCAACACTGGTTCTTCTCTGAGTCTGCTACCTGCTAGGCCATCTTGCAGATTTTGTATTTGTCAGTCCACATTAACTGCATGAGCCAATTCTTTAAAATAAATCTCTTTCTATGATATGCATACCCTACTGGTTCTATTTTTCTGGAGAACCCTAATGCATATATCCTCAAGGGTTATGGTTAGTATATATATGTGTGTGTGTGTGTGTGTGTGTGTGTGTGTGTAGCACCTAGCTATATACATTGATAAGCAATAACACACAGTAACAGCAAGCACATCCAATACCTAGATCTTGGCTTCAAAATATTATTTTCCAATAAAAAGGTACCATGGATCCTTGGAGAAATAGCTGTTTCTAGGATCAGGGTGAAAGAAAAAAAAAAAGATAAACCCAGATCATCTTATAGCTTCAAAGAAAAGGAAATGTTCAAAAATCAAAGGATGGAAATACTTCAAAGAGACATGACTAACTTAAAAGAGTTCCCAATGGGCTAAACTGGAATAATTTGAGCAATAAAATAAATAACATCATGTGTGTGTACTCAGTCATTCAGTCATGTCCCACTCTTTGTGGCCTCATGTACAATAACCTGCCAGGCTCCTCTGCCCATGGAATTTTCCAGGCAAGAATACTGGAGTGAGGTGCCATTTCCTACTTGAGGATTTTCCTTATCCAGGAATAGAACCCACATCTCCTGCATAGGCAGGCAGATTCTTTACCACTAGCGCCACCTGAGAAGTCCAAATAGCATTATAACCTGAACTATAAAATAAGTATATATGAGTTCATACTGATATAAATAAATGACTGAATAAATAAATAAATGTTTCTTCCCAGAAGAATTCCAAATAATATGTGTAGCTACTTCATGCTACAAGAGGTAAACAGTAATTCCTGTCCCTATCCTCTAGTCCAGTTAAGACTGGACTAGACCTAAGTTCTTTACTTTCAAAGAACAGAACATCAAAAGGAGAAATAGTGAGTGTACAGTGGAGAAATGTAGAAAACACTACCTCAACCAAAAAAGAATAATGCCATGAATGATGTAATCTAAATAACATGTACTTCTGATATGATGTGAAGACAAGGACACTTCATCTCTGTTGTACTCATTCTAAAACCTTTAGCCTCAGTCTAATTGTCATTAAACAACATACAAACCAAGAGGAGAAGACATTATGCAGAATACCTGAACAGTACTCTCTAAAGATTGTCAAAGTTATAAAAACAAAGAGAGAGAAACTTCCACAAACCAAAGAAGAATGGGGAGGCCTGACAACTAAATGCAAGGTGCTACTTTGGATCTGGAATGTAAAGAGGATGTTTATGAAAATCTTGGTGGAATCCAAATAAAGTCTAGAGTTCAGTTAACAGCAATGTGCTGATGTCAGTTTTTTAGTTTTGATAAATGTATCATGGTAGTATAAATTATTAATGGGGAAAACTGAGCAAGTGTATATGAACTCTGTACTCTTTTTGCCCCTTTTCTCTAAATCTAAAGTTATTACAAAATAGAAAGTTTATTTTTTAAAAAGTAGTACCAATTTTAAAATAGTAGAGATGGACTTACAATTCTCTGGCCAAGTACTCTCTTTCTTTAGTCCCATTTTAAACATGTATAAAGACCTATGTTAATATTTCATAATTTTAGAGATAATCTTTCATGTTCATGGAATTACTGGTGGAAGCAGAGATCTCACACAATATTTAATTTACTTTCAATCTTCTATCCCTGTAAAAGAGAAACTGCTATCACTTTTTGTTACTCTTTTAGTTTTATTTTTATTATAATCTATATTCTTACACTTTCACTCCTTATTCCATCAACAATAGCCAGTATCTCCTGAATCATTGTTTAAGATTCGTGTGTTATTACCACCCACAGCCTCTCCTTCAGCTCTTCTCTAACTTCCTCTCTTCAGTCACTTGAGGATTTTCTTATTTATTGTCAAGGTTGGTTACAATATATTCTGTTCTATAGCAATAAGTGACCCTTCTGGTCTCTACCTATAGCTTAGTTTTAAAATTGAAAGGCAATATGAGGTAGTTTTTAAAATTCAGTTTCATCTAAATAGTGTTTACCATGGAACTATGTCAAAATGTGATAACATTTTCTTTTCTACCTAGTTTCATTCATTCTTTCATACCATCATTTATATTTTTCCTGTAGTTTAAGGTGACTTTCTTTTTTGTAACTTTTACATTTTCTGTTCTTTAAAATTCTCAAAATAACAAACCTATGAAATCTTCTTTTTTACCTCATGAAGTAATTTCCTTCTCTAACTTCTTCTTCTTCTCCAATATGGGCTGATTTATCCATAAAACATTTTGGTCCATATCTATATGACTCAATGATTGAATTCTTTATTTTCTATATTCTATATGTCTGTCTTCATTTTTTTGATGTTAGTTTGTTCATTTATTTCTCTTTTTTCTGGAACTCACATTTAAGGAACCACCTAAAAAAGGGCTATGTGGAAAGTAACCTCCTGATAGCTTAATTGTGTGGCAGTGACTTTATTTGTTCACCATTCTCTCCATATGGTCCAGGATGAAGACTGACCAACTTTGAAGGCATATATCACTTTATTCCAGAATTCAATTTTGCTGTTAAGAAATCTGATGGTAGTTTGAGTATTATTTCTTTGTAGTTTAAGCAGTTTGACCTTTTAAGAACTCCTTTTTGTCCTTGCTATACTGAGCTTCTATAATACTTTTCTAAATGTGTATCTTTTTCACATACTCTGCTAAACAATTAATTAGTCCTCTTAACCTGTAGACTTACACCTACATCTTTCAGAAGTATCTGTTAATTTCTTTTTAATCCCTTTCCTTGTATATTCTCTCTTTATGCTTTCTAGAGATTTTTACTAGTTTGATGTTCAGTCCCAAGGATTGATCTTCTCTGTCTTTTATCTTCTTTATCTTCTTGAGAAATTTCTTTGACTTTATCTATTAAGCTTCTTAATTAATTATTTTCGGTGCAATAAATTATTAACTGCTAAGTAATATCTTCTGTTCTCTGACTACTTCTTTGTCATAGAATGCTATATTATGAAAGCAGTATATCGTTTATAAAAATCTAATGACCCTATTAAATTCTTGGATGTTTTATTCTCTTTTGTTAATTATCCATTTCCTTAGGGTCATTTATTCATCTGTTCACTTGGCTTTCTTATAGTTCATACTTTTCTAAACTTTCCTGTCAACTTTGGTTATCCATTTATGTGGACTCATGATGATGAGTTTTTCTGATGTGTGAGGTATTTGCTCATTGTCAGCCTGCTTAGGATAAGGTCAGAAAGCTGAATTGTCACATATTTGGATCCTCAAATCAGAATGTAGATGGTCGTATTATAGGGTGGCTACACATGTAAAAACTTTAAGAGGTTAATTTTTGATCTCATAGTTAAAAAGATAGCTGTCAAGTGTTCTGTATTAAATTGTGAGAAATAGAGTAGATTAACTATTCCATTTACCTGCCATAAATTACTCATCACCTTTTATGGTAACCGGAAAATCTGGTTCCAAAACATCCTGTAGGTTTGACTCTTTCCTACTAACTGTTACTTTTTCCTCATATTCTTTAGGCCACAGATTTTTCTATCCGTCTGCAATAGTACCACTTTATCATCTGCTTTCTGTCTTCTAGAAATGCGTCAAAAGCTTATGGGTAGCCCCATTCTGATCGCTTTGTTGTTACATATCAATTTTAAGGTAAAGTTCAGTTCAGTTCAGTCGTTCAGTCGTGTCTGACTCTTTGCGACCCAGGCAGCACGCCAGGCCTCTCTGTCCATCACCAACTCCTGGAGTCTACCCAAACCCATGTCCATCGAGTCGGTGATGCCATCCAACCATCTCATCCTCTGTCGTCCCCTTCTCCTCCTGCCCCAATCCTACCCAACATTAGGGTCTTTTCCAATGAGTCAACCCTTCACATGAGGTGGCCAAAGTATTGGAGTTTCAGCTTCAACATCAGACCTTCTAATGAACACCCAGGATTGATCTCTTTTGGGATGGATTGATTGGATCTCTTTGCAGTCCAAGGGACTCTCAAGAGTCTTCTCCAACACCACAGTTCAAAAGCATCAATTCTGCGGCACTCAGCTTTCTTCACCGTCCAACTCTCACATCCATACATGACCACTGGAAAAACCATAGCCTTGACTAGACGGACCTTTGTTGGCAAAGTAATGTCTCTGCTTTGAAATATGCTATCTAGGTTGGCCATAACCTTCCTTCCAAGGAGTAAGCATCTTTTAATTTCATGGCTGCAATCACCATCAGCAGTGATTCTGGAGCCCAAAAAAATAAAGTCTGACACTGTTTCCGCTGTTTCCCCATCTACTTCCCATGAAGTGATGGGACCAGATGCCATGATCTTAGTTTTCTGAACGTTGAGCTTTAAGCCAACCTTTTCACTCTCCTCCCTCACCTTCATCAAGAGGCTCTTTAGTTCTTCTTCACTTTCTGCCATAAGGGTGGTGTCATCCGCATATCTGAGGTTATTGATATTTCTCCCGGCAATCTTGATTCCAGCTTGTGTTTCTTCCAGCCCAGCATTTCTCATGATGTACTCTGCATAGAAGTTAAATAAGCAGGGTGACAATATACAGCCTTGACGTACTCCTTTTCCTATTTGGAACCAGTCTGTTGTTCCATGTCCAGTTCTAACTGTTGCTTCCTGAACTGCATACAGGTTTCTCAAGAGACAGGTCAGATGGTCTGGTATTCCCATCTCTTTCAGAATTTTCCACAGGTAAAGTTCAGTAGGGAATAATATAATTAAGAACAGTTAATCTACCATTGTAAACAAAGCTTCCCTTCTCCCAACTTGCTTTCTGTTTGGAATTACGGTTCTTCAATCTCACCTCAACACTGGTAAAAATAGTTCCACACTGGCAAAATTTACTAAGAAAAATGGGATGCTCATAAAATAGCTTTCTGTAGGCCTTGCTTATTAGATGCTGGTTGTTTTAAGGGCTTAATATAAAAGATACTTGTTGTTCAGTCACTCAGTCATGTTCTAATCTTTGCTACCCTATGGACTGCAGCACGCCAGGTCTCTCTGTCCTTCACTGTCTCCCGGAGTTTGCCCAAACTCATGTCCATTGAGTCGATGATGCCATCCAACCATCTCATCATCTGTCATCCCCTTCTCCTCCTGCCTTCACACTTTCTCAGCCTCAGGATCTTTCCAGTGAGTCAGCTCTTCCCATCAAGTGGTCAAGTATCAGAGCTTCATCTTCAGCATCATTTCTTCCAGTGAATATTCAGGGTTGATTTCCATTAGGATTGACCGGTTGGATCTTCTTGCTGCCCACTGGACTCTCAAGAGTGTTCTCCAGCACCACAGTTCGAAAGCATAAATTCTTCGGCACTCAGCCTTCTCTGTGGTCCAACTCTCACATCCATACATGACTATTGGAAAAACAATAGCTTTGACTAGATGGACCTTTGTCAGCAAATTGGTGTCTCTGCTTTTAAATACACTGTCTATGTTCATCATAGCTTTTCTTCCAAGGAGCAAGTGTTCTTTAATTTCATGACTGCAGTTACCATCTGCAGTGATTTTGAAACCCAAGAAAATAAAGCCTGTCACTGTTTCCATTTTTTCCTCATCTATTTGCCAAGAAGTGATGGGACTAGATGCTATAATCTTAGTTTTTGAATGTTGAGTGTTTAATCAGCTTTTTCACGCTCCTCTTTCACTTTCATCAAGAGGCTCTTTCATTCTTCACTTTCTGCCATCGGGTGGTGTCATCTGCGTATCTGAGGTTATTGGTATTTCTCCTGGCAATCTTGATTCCAGCTTGTGCTTCATCCAGTCCAGCATTTGCATGATGTACTCAGTATATAAGTTAAATAAGCCGGGTGACAATATACAGCCTTGATGTACTCCTTTCTCAATTTTGAAACCATCCATTTTGAAATACAGTATATGTGGTATAAAGAAGACTATCTTCTCTCATTTAACTCTTGGCCCCAGATCCTCACCTACTGAATTAAAAAAAAAAAAAAAATCTCTGAGCTCTCTTCTAAATTGATTTTATTTTAATTTTATACATAAACTCTGTTAGAGATTGTTTTCATAATTTTAAATAACATCTCAATAGTATAACCAAACAATATTTTTCAACAATTTTAAGGAACTCACAGAAGCAGTTTTGAAATATGAAAGGAAAACATATCTTGGAATTTGTCCACATAAGTCTTCCTATTTAATTCCACGTGTGAACTTAAATACAGCTTTATTATACACTATGCTTTCTAATTTGTTAAATTAATAAGAATATAAGTACTAAACACATTCACATAAGATTTATCATGCATTCTCTAATCTTGAAGACTATGTAGTTCTCTACATCTCCTTATAATGACATTTTTTTTTTTCATCACTAGACAGTACAATTACCTTCTCATGTAGAGCAGGGCTATGATTTCAACGACATTTTAATGGATTATAAGCGGATCTTGACCCTGAACTTATCTTATTTGTGTGTGACTTTCTGTAAACCATTAGGCCTACATCCTTTATTCAATTAAATTGTGTTAAGCAAAGCTGGTACATTCATCACTTGTGATTCATTTATTTTGTCAATATGATGAAATAATATTTGTAACTGGCTTTTACACAAATGGTGAATTACTGATAAAATTAGATAGTTATTTTCAATTATGGCATAAAAAAATATTGGTGAGCCAATTTTGGATCAGTACATTTGAGCTGAAATTCCACTTGATGATGTTTCCAGTGTCAGGAATAGCCTCTGTCTAATGTACAGCCATTTTAGTAAGGGCTATGCCACCTTGTCTTTCTCCACTGGAGGTATTTAAAAGTTTTCTTATGGGCTGCCCAGTCTCTGAAGTACTTATTGTAAAAACTTGGTCATCTTTATTTTTGTATGTAAAGTTGAATTATCAACAGACGTTTTGCTTCCACCATACTCCCATATCCCAGTAAAAAAGATATTCACTCTCCATTGGCCCAGAGAACTGAAATAAATGTGTTAATATGTCAAAGGCTATTTGTCATTTATCACTGTACAGGAATTTATAGAGTCCTGGTATCACAGAATAAGAAAGATCTTAGAGGTCATGCTATATCATGTTAGATTACATTATACCTTCTGTACCCTAGAAGTGTGTGTTATATGTCATATTGTATAGACTTAATATTGATATACTACTTTCGTATTAATTTTGTATCCTAGGTATACGTTTAAATCTTAATTTTGTTATTCAATTAAAACTGCATCCCCTGGAGGAGGTAATGGCAACTCATTCAAGCATTCCTGCCAGGAAAATCCCATGGACAGAGGAGCCTGGCAAGCTACAGTTTCAAAGATTCAGACATGACTGAGTGACTGAACACACACACACACATACACACACAGGGTGCTTTACTATGTAAATGACATAATGCTTAGCACTTTCAGTTCAGTTCAGTTCAGTTCAGTTGCTCAGTCGTGTACGACTCTTTGCGACTCCATAAATCGCAGCACGCCAGGCCTCTCTGTCCATCACCAACTCCTGGAGTTTACCCAAACCTATGTCATCGAGTCCGTAATGCCATCCAACCATCTCATCCTCTGTCGTCCCCTTCTCCTCCTGCCCCCAATCCTTCCCAGCATTAGGGTCTTTTCCAATGAGTCAACTCTTCCCATGAGGTGGCCAAAGTATTGGAGTTTCAGCCTCAACATCAGCCTTCCAATGAACACCCAGGACTGATCTCCTTTAGGATGGACTGGTTGGATCTCCTTGCAGTCCAAGGGACTCTCAAGAGTCTTCTCCAACACCACAACTCAAAAGCATCAATTCTTTGGCACTCAGCTTTCTTCACCATCCAACTTTCACATCCATACATGACTACTGGAAAAATCATAGCCTTGACTAGACGGACCTTTGTTGGCAAAGTAATGTCTCTGCTTTTTAATATGCTATCTAGGTTGGTCATAACCTTCCTTCCAAGGAGTAAGCGTCTTTTAATTTCATGGCTGCAATCACCATCAGCAGTGATTTTGGAGCCCAGAAAAATAAAGTCTGACACTGTTTCCACTGTTTCCCCATCTACTTCCCATGAAGTGATGGGACCAGATGCTATGATCTTAGTTTTCTGAATGTTGAGCTTTAAGCCAACTTTTTTACTCTCCTCTTTCACTTTCATCAAGAGGCTCTTTAGTTCTTCTTTACTTTCTTCCATAAGGGTGGTGTCATTTGCATATCTGAGGTTATTGATATTTCTCCCAGCAATCTTGATTCTAGCTTTTATTTCTTCCAGCCCAGCATTTCTCATGATGTACTCTGCATTTAAGTTAAATAAGCAGGGTGACAATATACAGCCTTGATGTACTCCTTTTCCTATTTGGAACCAGTCTGTTGTTCCATGTCCAGTTCCAACTGTTGCTTCCTGACCTGCATACAGGTTTCTCAAGAGGCAGGTCAGGTAGTCTGGTATTCCCATCTCTTTCAGAATTTTCCACAGTTTATTGTGATCCACACAGTCAAAGGCTTTATCATCTAATTTAATTTTCACAATCACCCTGAAAAATTTTTTTATTACCAATTACAGAAAGGGGAGCAATGCTGAAGGAACAGTCTTTGAGAGAGTGAGCATCTCATTTCATATCTCACAGAGCAGGAAATCAAAGTCAAGTCTATCTTTCTTCACGGTCTGCATTGTTAGTCACACTGTTCTTTGGTGCTTCATACTTTTGTTCTGCAAAACTGCTGACATTGTTCTCACTTTAGGGTCTTCACTGTAACGGGTCCCTCTTCTGGGAATGCTTTCTCCTTCATCCTTGCATAATTCCCAACTTTCAGTCACTGAGATCTCAGTTGAAATGTCAGTTTTTCAGAGAATTGTTTCTTGTTCATTTATTTATCACTTTCATTTATTCATTTTTTAAATTTTTTTTTAATTGGTTTATTTTCTATGTTTTAACTTTACAATATTGTATTTGTTTTGCCATACACTGACATGAATCCACCATGGGTGTACATGTTTTCCCCTTCCAGAACCTCCATTCCACCGCCCTCCCCATCCCATCCCTCCAGGTCATCCTGGTACACCAGCCCCGAGCAAGCCCCTGGCTTACTTCACTCTGTATAATAGGCTCCAGTTTCATCGATCTCATTAGAACTGATTTGAAAGTATTCTAATGGCTGAGTAATATTCCATTGTGTATATGTACCACAGCTTCCTTATCCATTCATCTGCTGATGGGCATCTAGGCTGCTTCCATGTCCTGGATATTATAAACAGTTCTGCGATGAACATTGGGGTACACGTGTCTCTTTCAAGTCTGGTTTCCTCAGTGTGTATGCCCAGCAGTGGGGATAGCTTTCCCACGAAAAGCAAATATTCATTTTTAAAATGACTCATTTTACTTTATATTCTTACTTGTTATGATTAAAATTTCCATAACTTTTTATGTATCTTCCTTTCTTCCTTCTTTTCTTCCTTTCTTCCTTCCCTCTCTCCCTTTTTCCATTTCTTTCTTTCTATAGTCCTTTTTAGACATTTCACTAGAATGTAAATTTGTGAAAGTAATACATTTGTCTCCTTTACAACAATTACTTAGTCCAATGCCTGGCATGGAGTCGCTCTCAAAGATTATGACTTGAATGAATCAATGAACCTATATTTACAGACTCTCAGCATTTTTTTGTTATTATAGTCTCATCAAAGGAGTTAATGATATTTTTAAAAAAATAATGTATTTTCATATACACTATTTCACCTAAGATATGCACCATAATTTACTTATTCTCATTTTTAAAAATTATTTAGTTTCATTTCCTTTTTTTGTCTAGATTAAAGTTTCTCAACCTTGGCAATATTGACATTTTGGCCCAAATAATTCTTTGTTGGGTATAAAGGTTGGATGCTATCTCTTGCACTGTAGAATTTTATAGCTGCAAACTTGATCTTTACCCACTAGTAACTCCATCTCCAAGCTGTGAATACAATAGTGTATACAGATATGGCCAAATCGCCCCTAGTTGGGAACCATATCTCTAAATTCAGCTGCAACAAATATCTTTAGCTATAAAGCTTCTTTCCATATGTAAAAGTATTTTTAAGGGTTAACATCTCAGATATGTTTTGTAGATGGAAAAGCATAGGCTTAGAGAGTAAAATATCTTGCCAATGGTAACACTTATGAAGTGGCAAAGTTGGACTTTATCCCCAATCAGCATGAGTTTAGGACTTTGTGTTTAACCACTGAGTTTCAGGATCCCTAAATGAAGGTCCCATAAAGTCTGGTCCCAGACTACAGAATCTTGCATTTTGATCCTTTCCTTCACCCTACTTCTACACTTTTTTCTCAGATTATCCTGTTCTCTCCCATCTTGCTTCTAGTAATATATTTTGCTATTTTGTACTTGGAGATTCCTATTCTCTCTGTCTCTTCCTTTTCACTCACCTCTCTCTCTGTTTTGGTCAAGTTCCAAAGAAGCAGACCATCAGCCAAGGACATATGTGCAACTGATTTATTAAGGAAATGACCATGAGGGATACTAGTTAAAGAGTTGGAACAAGCAGGAGAGAGAAGGGAAGGAAGCCAAGCAATGGTGCAGACTCAGTCTAAGGCATAAGTCCTGCAGAAAATAATGCAAGCCTGATCATGCAGAGAGCTCTGGAGTTATACACATTATGCCTTAGAGGTGCCCCGACTGGAGGCAAGAAAGCTGGATTTCACAGCATCTGTCAGTCTTCTGTCATTGTGAAGGAGGTAGAAGATAGGCTGTTGAATACACAAAAACCATTAACAGCCCACCACTCCACACAGAAAAAGTAAAAAGGATCCAAATGAATGCGTGAAGAGTCCCCACACTGATGACTACATACTTCTCAGGTATTGAGTCAACTCTATCCTAAAATTTACCATCTGCTTACTGTCTTCTGTTGTTTTTACTACTCTACTGTGCTGTGCTGTGCTTAGTTGCTCAGTCCTGTCTGACTCTTTGTGACTTCATGGACTGTAGCCTGCCAGGCTCTTCTGTCCATGGGATTCTCCAGGCAAGAATACTGGAGTGTATTGCCATGCCCTCCTCCAGGGGATCTTCCCAACCCAGGGATCAAACCTAGGCCTCTCACACTGCAGGTGGATTCTTTACCATCTAAGCCACCAGGGAAGCCCAAGAATACTAGAATGGGGAGCCTATCTATTCTCCAGTGGATCTTCCTGACCCAGGAATCAAACCATGGTCTCCTGCATTGCAGGTGGATTCTTAACCAACTGAGCTTCCAGGGAAGTCCCCGACCACTCTACTAGGTCCTGGTTAATAAACCAGGAACACTTAAGCTAGCCGTGAGCAATTGTTCTGGAACCAGGAGTTCTAGGATCGTCTCCTCTGAGAATCTTTTTTCTTTGTCACATACATACACACACACAAAAACTGAGTTTGTTTATGTGTGTGGAAATTCACTGGCACTCTAATAAGAGGTCCCTGAACCAGAAGTAGCCTCTTGGGAACTCCCATCTCAAGGCTTTGTCTTAGGCAGAACTGGAATTTTTAGCTTGAGGAAAATGGTAATTCCTTTACTTAGGGACAGGTGGAACATTCATGGGGAGCTAAATTTAATTTTACAGCTAGAAACTGATCATCTTTTGATTCATAAATAGGAATTCATTGTTAAAAGGAGTATACCAGGGACAGGCAGAAAGGCCACAGCAAAGCCAATTACTGTTCTATTTTAGTGCCGTAAAGAAATTGTCACATGAGCCTTGACACACAAATTCCTAAATACTGAAGATCACGCAACTATTGCCCAATAAAACAGAATGATTATACTTGGCCTTAACTGTCCAGTTTCTGTCATAAGAATCAGGCACTGAATAATACCATGATACACAACTGAGAGACACATTTTTGAACTTCTTCACATGAGAGACTGTGAACACAATCCTAAAATAAATATCAAACCATCAAAACCCCAATGCAAAATACATATTCTCTGGCATATCCTATCACTTACAAGAAAAATTTATACAATTGATATCCTTGACAATTGATACAATGACATTGATACAATGTCATTTGATACAATGACAATTGATACAGTTGATATGACAATACAATGACAATTGATAGACAAGCATCATTTATGACATACTTCTTTCGTTCTCTCTGCTGTGCTGTTTGGTCACTTTCTTTTTCTCTCTTCTCTTTCCTCTCCCTTTCCCCATCCACCCCCTCCAAGTTAGTGTTTATTGCTTAGGAAACAAGTTTATATATCCTCTAGTTACCTCTTTTCCAACAGAGATATTTCACTTTTCAACTGCAAAAATCAAGGTATTTTTCTAATGAATCCATTCGAAAGATGAATTCTAAAGTCCACTGAAATACTTGTTTTCAATGTGTTTCAAATAAACTGATGATATTTGAGTAAGTTATTGTAAGCAGAAGACTTCTTAATATCGTAGTGCTGACAAAAAGTAAGTTTCTATAATCAGATTGTTATTAAAGAACTCTGATTCTGAATAAAAGGCTCAGTTTTCTCTTCTACATCCAAGAAACACTGCCTGATCCATGACTCTTGCCAGGACTCTCATAGCTGCTTCAGACAGCCAGTTGCAGAAACTCTGGCTGAGTCATGTCTCTGCTCAACTACTCAGTAATGACCCATCTCTAGGGACATTCCTGAAATGTGTCAGAGATGTATTTCTAGTCTCCACCCATTTCTCTGTCATGCCCTAGGCCATGTCCACATTGGTGGCATTTCCAGTGCAATGCCCACTCCAGAGGATAAAAGGAAAGTTTGCAGAATAGCTACTGAATATTACTCAATAAATCAGTTACTGAAGCAATGAATAGAATGGAATGCAAAATTCTTGGCTGCTAGCCCTAAATGGAACCACTTCCTTCCTATGAGCAAGCAGTGGTTAACAGATTGGCTTGGAGACCTGGGGAGTAGAATAACTCTACGTAGTTAATTTTACTCTGAAAATATGGAAACACCCTTTTCTAGGGGAGGAATTATGTTATTTCTTTTCCTTTTTCCCTCTTGGGCCATTGAGTATTTACTCAGATAATATACTCAATAAATAAATGTTTGCTGATTTTGATTATTAAACAAATTGATTCAAAGAGTTACTGAATGAACATTTGCTGATTTAAGAAATAACATTATGATTTATGTATAAAGTGTATTAGTTAAGTTCTGAAAATACTATATTATTTCCCTGGAACAAATATTCTACCTTTATCCCAGGAAAGCCTCCAAAAGAAAATTGATACTGCCAATCTGGAAAGATAGTCATCTGAGAATAGAAAGTATAAAATGTAATAAAAAGATGCTGGAGACAGTGAATTGTAGAGAGAATGCACCAATAACTCTTCTTTTCTCCCCTATTTTCCTAATAGTCATATCTGCATGAAAACCAAAAGATAGAAATGAACAAGTTTTCTTTCAGACTCAAGATAACTGCTTCATATCACTGTTCCCTAATTACCTTTTTCAACATGCTGGATGATGTTAACTTCTAAATTATCTCTAATTTGAGCACTTCATTTGGTGCCCCCCACCTCCATCTCCCCTCAAATGTTCTAGAGCTGTTAGAACTGCTCCCTCATGGACTTCACCCTTGATTTACAGATAAAATCTACTTCCTCCAGTAATTGTAGCCATTCATCCTTTTAGTCCATACTTCAAAATGCCACCAAGTTTTTTGTTTTTTAATATATATGAGTATTCCACGTGCATATGTGTGTGCTAAGTTGCTTCAGTCATGTCTGATTCTTTAACCCTATGGACTGTAGCCCACCAGGCTCCTCTGTCCATGAGATTCTGCAGGTAAGAACACTGGAGTAGGTTGCCAAGCCCTCCTCCAGGGGATCTTCACAACCCAGGGATCAAACCCAAGTGTTTTATGTCTCCTACATTGGCAGTTGGGTTCTTTACCACTAGCACCACCTGGGAAGCCCTGAGTCTTCTACTTCTCTGTTTAAATTTTACGTGGCATACCATTTCCCAGAATATAAAATATAAACTCTGGCATGGTAAAAGAGCTTTCCAGGGTGACCTTAACCAGCCTTTTCCTTGCTTGTCATATAGTGGGTTCCAAGCTCAGAGTGCTCTAAATCACTCATTGTTATGACATGTGGTTCCCTTTCAAGTCTCTATGGCTTTGCATTTGCTCTTCCCTTTAGCTGAAGTAACTTCCTTTCTCACACTACCACTTTTTGTCAGTTTTAGGATTTGGCTTGAATGCTATCACATATGTGATATCTGCCTGAATCTCCCAGGCAGAGATAATTATTTACCTACTCTGTTCTTCAGAAGCCAACAAAAACACTGAGTGTCTAAACTGTGTTAGGTTGCTGTACTAAGCATAAGACATGATTGTTGTCCTTTGAAAGATCATGAAGTACTTGGATCTGTGAAGGTATTCCAATTACAACTTTTGTTTTTGTTCTGTTTTTACTTTTTTTCGACGGTCCTCCCTAAACTCTGAGCTCTTTAAAGAACTGTTTGTCAACACTGAATGTGACATTTAGGCAGAAATCACTGTAGGCATAGCACATTGGTTTTGAGAGAGAGGCAGAATGCACATGTAACAAAGAGCATTACAGGATCTTCCCATTACTAGCTGAGTATTGGCCAGTTCATTAATTAAAGATAAACATTTACAACTTTCCAAAAAAACTATCAGGTTTTAAAATTATTTAAATGGAGCAACAACTGCAGATCTACCTGGGAATAAGCTTGCTATTAATTATCTTTAAAACAGAGTTAGAATAGGACTGAGAACAGTAGGCAGTTAAAGAAAGTGGATTATGGATATCATTTTAGAAGAAAGCCAAGGCATTAGATTTACTCCCTTAATAAAGCAAATTTCCTTTGAAGGGGTAACACATGAAAGAGTTATCTTAATATGCATTTATTTATTAACTTTTCAAAAAATTTATGTTGATGTTCTTCCTCTGTGTAAAAGAAAGTGTTAGATAGAGTTGATATAGCAGATAGATATAATCTCCTATGGAGTTTACAATCTGAGGGCAAAGAAAGACAATGTGCAATAACATAAATTATAAATAATCAGTTAACTATTTCATTGTAATTTTGTTTTTGTTTATTTTTTTCATTTAATTTCTATTTTATATTGGAGTATAATCGATATGGCTTAGGTGGTAAAGAATCTGTCCACCATGCAGGAGATCCAGGTTCAATCCCTGGGTTGGGAAGATCCTCTCGTGAAGGGAATGGCTACCCATTCCAGTATTCTTGCCTGGAGAATTCCATGGACAGAGGAGCCTGACAGGCTACAGTCTATGCAGTCACAAAGAGTCAAACATAACTGAGCAACTAACACTTTCACTTTCTTCTTTCATAGTTGGTTTACAATGTTGTGTTAGTTTCACGTGTACAGCAAAGTGATTCAGTTATATATATATAATTTTTATATATATATATATATATATACATATACCCATACATACTACTATATATAATCAACAAGGACCTACTATACCACACAGGGGAACTCTACTCTATATTCTATAATAACCTACATGGGAAAAGAATCGTAATTTTGAGACATGGGTGAAGAAAGAATAGAACAGAATAATGCAATCTAACCTTGTAGTCAGGTAACTTTTCTATGAAGACCTGATATCTAAGCCATGATGTGAGGAATGGCGGGACTTAGTTAGATGAAGAGGGGATGACAGAGTGTTCCAGGCTGAGGGAATCATCTATGCAAATGCCCACAGTTTAACGGTATAGAATGCAATCAAGGATATGAAGGCAGATACAGTTGGAAAAAACCTAGGGAGAACATGCATTAAGCTGGGGTGTAGAGAGTAATCAGATTTTGGAGGATCATATTCAGAAGTTTGAATTTCACTGTAAAAGCAAGGAGTAGGCATTTTCTCTTACCTATAAGAAGAAGAGATTTGAATATAACATTGATCTCATCAGATTTTCTGGCTAAAGAATCATAGCTCATACTTAGATAATGTTGATATGAGGAGTCTAGGTAGCATATAAGAAGTGAAAACACTTGAAATGAATTTGAATTTATAGGACTTGATGTTGCTGCTGCTAAGTCACTTCGGTCATGTCCGACTTTGTGCGACCCCATACACGGCAGCCCACCAGGCTCCACCGTCCCTGGGATTCTCCAGGCAAGAACACTGGAGTGGGTTGCCATTTCCTTCTCCAATGCATGAAAGTGAAAAGTGAAAGTGAAGTCGCTCAGTCATGTCCGACTCCTAGCGAACCCCATGGACTGCAGCCTACCAGGCTCTGCCGTCCATGGGGTTTTCCAGGTGAGAGTACTGGAGTGGGTTGCCATTGCCTTCTCCGGGACTTGATGTTAGATTGGACATAAAGTTAAAGGAGAGAGAAGTATCAAAGATGATTATTTGCTTCCTGGCTTAAGCAATTAGGTGGAAGTCCAAGTTACTCTATGCCAATGGAACAAATAGGAGGGGGCCTGCTGGCTATGAGGAGATGGTGTGTTTACTTTTGGATACACTGGATGTGAGGTAGCTATAGTACATCTGGATGGGGCTACCAGTAGGCAAATGGTTAATGGTAGAGTGGAGTCAGATGACATTATAGGATTCAGATTTCTATTCTAGACTCTTCTACCTACAGCAGAAAATTAACTCATTGGAGAAGATAATGAAGCCCTGGGAAAAGTGTTGAGTGGTAAAGGAAGAAGGCCAAAGAAGGAGCCCTGAGGAACTTTAGCTTTTAAAAGTTTAATAAAGAGGTGTCAGTTATCAGACTGAAAGTATATATGAAGTACTTTACCAACTATTAGCCAGATAGCAATTTAAGAGGACAGAGCACTTTTATAAAGAGAATACAAAAGACTTAATGGTGTTTTATTATGATTTTTTTCTGAAGAAAAGAGAAATTACTTTTCTAGCAAATTAGTTATGTGACTCCCAACATTGTGTTATTAGAAAAGCATTATAAATGCCTGTGTGCTGTGTTTAGTCACTCCGTCGTGTCCGACTCTTTGCAACCCCATGGCCTGTAGCCTGCCAGGCTCCTCTGTCCATTGGGATTCTCCAGTCAAGAATACTGGAGTGGGTTGTCATGCCCTCCTCCCGGGGATCTTCCCAACCCAGGGATTGAACCCAGTTATTCCACATTGCAGGTGGATTCTTTACTGTCTGAGTCAACAGGGAAGCTCATGACTACTAGAATGGGTAGCCTATCCTTTCTCCAGGGGATCTTCCCAACCCAGGAATCGAATCGGGGTCTCCTGCATTGCAGGAGAATTCTTTACAAGCTGAGATACTAGGGAAGCCCTATAAGTGCCTATAACTATTAAAATTTAAAAAAATAATTTAAAAATGTTAGTCTTGGGAAGAAATGAAGTATTTCATCCCACAGATAAAAATCTGTAAGCTAAAAATCAAACTTTTATGTCATATGTCACCACTTTGACATTCTTCATTGTTTAGATAACTTAATTAATTTTGTCTTTACCAAATATTGACTTCAGAGATGATCACATTTGTTTAAACATGAGTTGTTTTTTAAATTTACCTACCTATGATGAGATGGTATCTTTTTCTGAGAACATAGTAGTGTTCTTAGAAGTCCCTGATGGAACAGTAGTTGGTTTTAAATCTACCTGCATATGATGAGATGGCATCATTTCTGAGACCATAGTAATGTCCTTAGACGTCTCTGCTGGACTTCTAAGAAGTCCATGCTGGAATGGTGAACTAATGCTGATATGTGTAGAAAATTTGTGTACAAAATTTCATTTTGTCAAAAAAATAACATGATTAAGCATATGCCAGAATACCGTTTATAGATTTTTATGTTGGAATTTAATAATTTAGTTTAGAAAGTAATTCTTAGTTAAATCTAATTTCTGATTCACTGATTGCCTTTCTAATAAAAAATCTTTTGAGGATTAAATTTTCCTTTGCAAAAAACAAGTAAAATGGTCCAGAGACAATGTCACTATTGTCTATTAGCGCCACAGATAGATTTGAACTAGAAAGTAAACTTTGCATTCACAAATTTCTCTAAAGCAAAACCAAATATCCTGGATTTTTGGAAAGAACTTTAAGTAACTCTTGAAATGGGAGACAATTCAGAAACAGGACAGACAAATACAAACAAATCTTCCAAGTCAAGAGGGTTTCTGAAATATTCAAACAATGAGAAAGAACAATATTTGCTCTTGGAATCATGAAAACATGATTGTTAAAACTTTCATTTAATAGTAAGTGGTTTGAATATTTGAGAACTAGACAGTTCCAGAAATCTACTTCTCTTCTAGAAGAAGTAACTTTTGAGTTATATTTAGAAGAATGAGGATTTCTATGGCAGAGAATGACAAGAAGGCTGTACTACCTGAGAGAAGATATGAAGGGTATGTGAAAGTGAAAAGATGTTGGAGGAACCAGATGGTATTATGGTGTGCCTACAGCACTGGGTGCCTAAAAGGAAGTACCAAGAGGTTAGGGTGAAATGGAAGGACACTAGACAGCTGCTATTTGGTCTCCCTTATTCTGAGAAAAGTTGTCTCCTCTCTCAATCATCTGCTCCTCATCTAATTCAAAAATATGTGATTCTACTTGGGGTTGTCATTTATGTTATACTGCTTGGCTCCCAATCCCATTGCTATCACTAGAATAGAGAGGTGGCTCTTGCCAGGTTGATTGGAATTCTTCTCTAGGATTTTATTTTTTAGTTGAAACAAAGTGCAGCTACATCTTTGTCTTTTCTGCAGTTTGCAGGATAGTAACCCTCCAAGATATCCATGTTCTAATTCATGGAGCCTATAGGTATTGTTCAGTTATATGGCAAAGGGAAATTAAGGTTGCAGATGGAGTAAAGGTTACTAATATGCTGATGGGATGGGGAGGGAGGGGTGTTCAGGATGGGGGACACATGTACACCCGTGGCTGATTCATGTTAATGGATGGCAAAAACCACTACAATATTGCAAAGTAATTAGCCTCCAAGTAAAATAAATTAATTAATTTAAAAAATAAACATAAAAAAAGGGAGATTATCTTGAAGTATCCAGTAGGGCTAAGTGTAACCACAAAATCTTTAAAGGTGGAAAAGGAAGGAAGAAGTTGTTCAGTCACACAGCCGCGTCCTACTCTTTGTGATCCTATGGATGGCAGCACACCAGGCTCCCTTGTCCTTCACCATCTCCTGAAGCTTGCTTAAACTCTTGTCCATTGAGTCAGTGATGCCATCCAACCATCTTCACCTCTGTCATTCCTTCCTCCTCCTGCCTTCTATCTTCCAGCATCAGGGTCTTTTCAAATTATTCAGTTCTTTACATCAGGTGGCCAAAGTATTGGAGTTTCAGCTTCAGAATTAGTCCTTCCAATGAATATTCAGGACTCATTTGCTCTAGGATTGACTGGTTTGATCTCCTTGCAGTCCAAGGGACTCTAAAAAGTCTTCTCCAGCATGACAGTTTGAAAGCATCAATTTTTTGGTACTCAGCCTTCTTTATGGTCCAGCTCTCACATTCGTACATGACTGCTGGAAAAACCATAGCTTTGACTATATGGACCTTTGTCAGCAAAGTATAATGTCTCTGCTTTTTAATACACTGAAGAAGTCAGAATAATAAATACCAGTTTATTTGGTAGCCTTGAGAAACTGTAAGGTCTTCAGGTAATTTAAAATTTCAGTTTCCCATTCTCCCTTATATCTTGTGTTTCCTTGAGCATGTTTTCTTCCTTTGGTGTCCTTGTTAATACAGAGTTAGGTACCATATTTTCTTGGTCCTCTGACTTAAGCTTTATATCTTAAAATATTTATTAGTTTGGGATGCATAGTACCATGGACCCTTGAACAACATGGTTTTGAACTGCAATGGTACGTTTATACATGGGTTTTTTTCACTAAATGCATACCACAGTACCAAAGACACTGAGGTTGATTAAATTCAAAGATGTGGAACTGCAGATAAGAAGGGCCAACTGCAAAGTCAATACTCAAATTTTACACTTCAAGGAGAGTGGAAGTCCCTAACCCCCATGTTGCAGGGGGTCAAATGTATTATTGATATCACATTTAAAATAATACACATCATGCTCCTATTTTTCTTTGAATGTTGTTATCAAATCAATACTCCCTACAACCAATAATATCTTAGAATTGAGGAAATGTGCTAATTAATGTCTAGTTGTCATGAGAATTAAATGAGTTAGTACATGTAAAGCACTGAATGGTATTAAGTATATAAGTATCATTCAACAAATGTCAGTTATTATTGTCAATAAATATCATCATGAATTATGCTAGGTAGAATAGTGAAATCATTAGGAGCACAGTTTTTGAAGCCTGAGCTCAAATCTTACTTTGCCATTTATGGCCTGTAGGTGATGACTAGTTACATAATTTTTCTAAGCTTTGGTTTCTTCTTATTAAAAATGGAAATATAAGGCTTACATTAAAAAGGCAATGGGATTAAATGAGACCATCTACTTTATGAATCTATCATAGTGGTGAAGCAAAGCAAAATCTTAACTCAGGAAATAGCAATCTGCTACCAAATAGTTGCCAATCATTAGAACATTCAGCAATCTGAATTTTGGGCTCTGTTCTCAAGACTAGAATTTGTCAGCAGGTGTTTTCAGGAAATGGAGAGAGAAGAGAGAGCAGAATGTATCTGATGTGTCTGGTCTTGGCTTGCATCCTTATTCCTATATCTAGTATCACTGCTTCTGGTTTTAAACTTGATGACATCTCTGGGCCTAAAATGACAGATGATCTGTCTTGTTGCTGTTGTTTATAGAAAGGGATAGAAAATTGTCATTGGATATTCTGATAGTGACCTTGAATACAAGTTTTGGCAGATTCATGCTGTGATCCTTTGGCTTCTGTGTAGAGGTCTCTTAGTTTGGTGTGTGATTCCAAATGTTTTCATTGCTGTCATATAATTGGCGGGAAGATGGGTGGTTGGTAAATACGGCATGCTATGTACACTGGTACTGGCCTTGCAGAACTGATTGGTCAGTTTTCAGTTTTGTAAAGCCAGTTGTCAAACACAGTCATTACTGAAAATTAAATTACATACAATTAAATTATATTGAAAGCAAGGTAATAAGCCCCTAAACCCACCACTTTCTAATTATTTTTACTACATAATATTTATTCTTGTGTGGCTATTTACATCAATCGTATTTGTATGGTGAAATGTTATTTAATGGTATGCTATTGCACATCACCACTCTTCAACACTGCTCACTGACAGCACTTTGGTAGTCTTAAATTAGCCAAAATGGACTCCAGAATAGGGTCTTCTTTCCCAAGTTGTTTCTTAAGCATTTACCAGGACACTACTAGAGTTAGCATAAAGTTGGGCACATTAGAGTTTAATGGAACTATTGTTAAGCAATCATCATGCACAAGGGCTCTTTCTAGAGGGATATATTAGGAGTTTGGAATTAACATATACACACTGCTGCTGCTAAGTCGCTTCAGTCGTGCCCGATTCTGTGCAACCCCAGAGACGGCAGCCCACCAGGCTCCACTGTCCCTGGGATTCTCCAGGCAAGAATACTGGAGTGGGTTGCCATTTCCTTCTCCAGTGCATGAAAGGGAAAAGTGAAAGTGAAGTCGCTCAGTCGCTACTATATATAAAATAAACAGCAAAGTCCTAGTGTAAAGCACAGGGAACTATACTTAATGTTTGCAATAATCCATAAGGGAAAAGAATTTGAAAAATAATATGATTAATTGAATCGTTTTGCTTTACTCCTGGAACTAACACAACACTGTTAATCAGCTATATTCAATCAAAACAATTTAAAAAACTGAACCTATAGAAAACAGTAAAATCATTTATTGCCACAACACAGGTATATAATACAATTATACATATATATATATATATATATATATATTTCTTGTTTCAATGTTATTCTTTGCATTCCTCTATCATTTATTTCATTCGAATTCTGTCTCCTATTATGCACCTGAAAACATACTGGAATTTCTTTTTGTCTTGTTAATTGTTTCAGTCAGTAGGTAACTTTCTTAAGAGGAATAAAAAGATAAAGTAAAACGCTTTGTACTCAGTTTTCTAGACACTACTACGAAATCTACATTTTACAGAATTTGAAATAGAACTACTTACATTCCAATACATATTCTGAGGGTTAAATTCTAGAAAATAATTTTGAAAGCAAGTATTCATAAACTGGTTGCTAGAAGTTTTTCCTTGGTTGTGTTTGGCTTGGGTGATTAACTAATGATTTGCTAATTTTTGGAGATCTAAATATTCACTCATTACCTGCTGAGAGATGAAAACTAAATTATCTTCCTTTAATTACTATTTCATTTATAACACTTAAAATGCTAAAATAAGTTATCATAGAAATATAAAGTCCAATCAGTTTTAACATATCTGATAATAAACTAGCTAATAAAAAATGCCATTTACCAAAAAAATATCTGTAGGTATATTTTTAGACTTTTGGAGAATCCTTCTTAGACTATCTTTAAGAGAAGAAACAGTTTGATAATACAGAAGGTCATCAGAACTCTAGTACTTTATCTTTTAAAATCTCTAGTATAACCGGTTCTGTCTTTCCTATTTTGAGTACTGTGGATCATTGCCAGAACATGCCTGAGGCTTTTGAAACTTTATCCTCGGATTCCAGAGGGTCTCTCACATCACAGAACTTTCTTTGATTTTGTATATCTACTAATCCAATGCCTACTCAGATGATGTTCCCAGGATAGAACCAGGGGGCCCCATAGTTTGGCACTCAGTTTGTATGACATGGCATGAAGAATTATAAAAGAGAGAAAAGCTATATATTATTACCTAGAAGACTGACTAAAGTTATTTCAATAACAAACTGGATATGATTTATATATTGTATATATTTCACATGATTTTAGAATTTTCCCCATTTTTGAGATTATATTCTATTTTAAGGACCAAGAGCCAGTGCTTAGCCTAGGCGTTGAAATGATTTTGAGTGATAAAGCAAAAACTATGCAAAATCATGATAATTAATGATTAATTTTTGTGCCATCTTATTTATTCAATATCTATCGTTCATGTACTTAGAATGTGCTGGATATTGAATAGACTCTAGAGAGCAGTGATTTGTTTAAAAAGAGAGACATATTTCTTGTTCTCAGGTACTATGGAGTGTTGTGGAGAAGACAGGCACTAGAGAATAATTATGAGTACATAATAAGTGTTACAAGAAGCATAAGGTAAAGTGGTACTCTATAACACAGGACTCAACACAATCTGAAGAAGTTAGGGGATGCTTTGCAGAGGAAATGATGTTTCTATTCAAGTTGGAAGGAATCAAAGGTGTTAATTAACCAAAGAAGGGGGTCAGCATTAGTGGTTTACACGCATCTCTCTCTTACTCATATTTTATACTATTGTCCTCGTATTACTTATCTTAGTCTGTTCAAGCTACTGTAACAAAATACCACATGGCTTATGATCAACAAACATTTATTTCTCACCATTCTAGAGGCTGAGAAGTTCAAGACCAAGATGCAGGGCTGGGTGTCTGGTGAGGGCCTGCTTCCTGGTTCATAGACAGGCAGTCTTCTAGCTATAACCTCACACGGGAGTAGAAGAAAAGGAGCTCTCTGGAGTCTTGTTTTATAAGGGCACTAACACCATTCACAAGGGCTATATGTACATGATGTAATCAACTCCCCAAGCCCCAACTTCTAAAGCGATCACACTGAGAGTTAGAATTAATCATATAAATAATGGGTGAACATAAACATTCAGTTTACAGCATCACGGTTTGAACTATTCTGGATAATATGGCTGTTGAGGGGATTCATTTATAAAGAGAAGTGAAGAGACTACGTTTAAACTGAGTGTATACCGAAAATATATACAACTGAGTGTATACTGAGAATACAGTTAAACTTACAATCCCCTACCCTCCACCCCATGCCGCCTCATACCCATAACCTCATTTTCTATTATTCTGAAACTTAAGCAGGAATGCTCAAGTTTAAGTCAGGAATCCACTGGGATAACCTAAAAGAAACTGATTTCTGGGGGAAGGAATGAGAGTAGTCTACATGACTTACTACTGATACATTTCTTTATCCTCTACTCATTTATCCCCTCTCCAATATTTATGTATTAAATATAATTATAAGCAAGATGTTTTATGTATGCATATATATGTTTCCCTTCCCCTCCTAGAGAGATGCTTCATAGCCAGTCACTTAATTTTCAAATAAGTCTGAGCTTAAAATAATAGGATTGTCAAAAATGTCAGAAAAATGGACTAACTTAACTATCATCAGTTAAATATTTACCTGTGTTTTCTTCTTATTCTTTTGTGGCATAATTTGAAATTTAATTATTTAAATACATATGGTTTAGTTTGTTATATACTGTAAGGCAAATATTGATTTTATCCTATATTATTTGTAGAATAATAAATGTCCTCATCATCAATTTGCAAGGCATCATTTGTTATGTACTATGTTCCCATAAGTTATAAGGCTTATTTCAGGGTTCTTTATAATTATCTTTTAATCTGTATGCTGCTTTTTAGAACAATCTCTTTGATATTTTAAGTCTTAGAGTTTCATACAAACTTGCACAGCTGATCTAATTCTTTTTTATATTTTCTTTTTTTTAATGTATACGTTAAAACTGTTCTGTTTAGTTACCAAAAACAGTGCACTGAGGTAGTGATTTGGAGATCTTTAACCTATAAAGTCATCAAGAAAATTAATCACTATACAAAATAAGACTTCATTCAGTGACCTAGCTTTCACATACACACACACACACACACACACACACACACACACACACACACACGTATTTCTTATATAGTCTGTGTATTTATTGTTAAAGTTATTCCTAACATTGTAGATTTTAGATGCTATCACAAACGTGGTTTTTCTCGATGGTCATTCTAACAAGTTCATTCTAAAAGATATAAAGTTAAATCCTTTATTTTTTTTTTACATAATATACAAATAATTCAAATGTAGATTCAGTTCAGTTCAGTTCAGCCGCACAGTCGTGTCTGACACTTTGTGACCCCATGAACCCACAGCACGCCAGCCCTCCCTGTCCATCACCAACTCCCGGAGTCTACCCAAACCAAGGTTCATCAAGTCGGTGATGCCATCCAACCATCTCATCCTCTGTTGTCCCCTTCTCCTCCTGCCCTCACACTTTCCGAGCATCAGGGTCTTTTCAAATGAGTCAGTTCTTCGTATCAGATGGCCAAAGTATTGGAGTTTCGGCCTCAACATCAGTCCTTCCATGAACACCCAGGACTGATCTCCTTTAGGATGGAGTTGGATCTTCTTGCAGTCCAAGGGACTCTCAAGAGTCTTCTCCAACACCACAGTTCAAAAGCATCAATTCTGCGGCGCTCAGCTTTCTTTATAGTCCAACCCTCACATCCATACATGACCACTGGAAAAACCATAGCCTTCACTAGATGGACCTTTGTTGGCAAAGTAATGTCTCTGCTTTTTAATATACTGTCTAGGTTGGTCATAACTTTCCTTCCAAGGAGTAAGCGTCTTTTAATTTCATGGCTGCAATTCACTATCTGCAGTGATTTTAGAGCACAGAAAAATAAAGTCAGCCACTGTTTCCACTGTTTCCCCATCTATCTGCCATGAAGTGATGGGACCAGATGCCATGATCTTAGTTTTCTGAACGTTGAGCTTTAAGCCAACTTTTTCACTCTCCTCATTCACTTTCATCAAGAGGCTCTTTAGTTCTTCTTCACTTTCTGCCATAAGGATGGTGTCATCTGCATATCTGAGGATATTGATATTTCTCCCAACATTCTTTATTCCAGCTTCTGCTTCCTCCAGCCCAGGGTTTCTCATGATGTACTCTGCATAGAAGTTAAACAAGCAGGGTGACAATATACAGCCTTGATGTACTTCTTTTCCTATTTGGAACCAGTCTGTTGTTCCATGTCCAGTTCTAACTGTTGCTTCCTGACCTGCACACAGGTGTCTCAAGAGGCAGGCTAGGTGGTCTGGTATTCCCATCTCTTTCAGAATTTTCCACAGTTTATTGTGATCCACACAGTCAAAGGCTTTGGCATAGTCAGTAAAGCAGAAATAGATGTTTTCCTGGAACTCTCTTGCTTTTTTGATGACCCAGCAGATGTTGGCTATTTGATCTCTGGTTCCTCTGCCTTTTCTAAAACCAGCTTGAACATCTGGAAGTTCACGGTTCACGTATTGCTGAAGCCTGGCTTGGAGAATTTTAAGCATTTCTTTACTAGCGTTTGAGATGAATGCAATTGTGCAGTAGTTTGAGCATTCATTGGCATTGCCTTTCTTTGGGATTGGAATGAAAACTGACCTTTTCCAGTCCTGTGGCCACTGTTGAGTTTTCCAGATTTGCTGGCATATTGAGTACAGCACTTTCACAGCATCATCTTTCAGGATTTGAAATAGCTCAACTGGAATTCCATCACCTCCACTAGCTTTGTTCAGAGTGATGCTTCCTAAGGCCTACTTGACTTCACATTCCAGGATGTCTGGCTCTAGGTGAGTGATCACACCATCGTGATTATCTGGGTCGTGAAGATCTTTTTTGTACAGTTCTTCTGTGTATTCTTGCCACCTCTTCTTAATATCTTCTGCTTCTGTTAGGTCCCTACCCTTTCTGTTCTTTATTGAGCCCATCTTTGCATGAAATGTTCCCTTGGTATCTCTAATTTTCTTGAAGAGACCTCTAGTCTTTCCCATTCTATTGTTTTCCTCTATTTCTTTGCATTAATCTCTGAGGAAGGCTTTCTTATCTCTCCTTGCTATTTTTTGGAACTCTGCATTCAAATGGGTATATCTTTCATTTTCTCCTTTGCTTTTCGCTTCCCGTCTTTACACAGCTATTTGTAAGGCCCCTACAGACAGCTATTTTGCTTTTTTGCATTTCTTTTTCTTGGGGATGGTCTTGATTACTGTCTTCTGTACATTGTCACAAACCTCCATCAGGTACTCTGTCTATCGGATCTAGTCCCTTAAATCTATTTCTCACTTCCACTGTGTAGTCATAAGGGATTTGATTTAGATCATACCTGAATGGTCTAGTGATTTTCTCCACTTTCTTCAATTTCAGTCTGTATTTGGCAATGAGGAGTTCATGATCCGAGGCACAGTCAGCTCCTGGTCTTGTTTTTGCTGACTGTATAGAGCTTCTCCATCTTTGGCTACAAAGAATATAATCAATCTGATTTCAGTGTCGACCATCTGGTGATGTCCATGTGTAGTCTTCTCTTGTGTTGTTGGAAGAGGGTGTTTGCCAAGCTGGAATCAAGATTGCTAGGACAAATATCAATAACCTCATATATGCAGATGACACCACCCTCATGGCAGAAAGTGAAGAGGAACTGAAGAGCCTCTTGATGAAGGTGAAAAAGGAGAGTGAAAAAGTCAGTTTAAAACTCAACATTCAGAAAACTAAGATCATGGCATCTAGTCCCACCATTTCCTGGCAAGTAGATGGGGAAACAATGGAAACAGTGACAGACTATTTTCTTTGGCTCCAAAATCACTGCAGATGGTGACTGCAGCCATGAAATTAAAAGACACTTGTTCCTTGGAAAAAAAGCTATGACAAACATATGCAGTATATTAAAACAATAATGAACTGAACAATAATGTAGATTCCCATCCTGTAATCTTTAGTTTTTGTAATCTTTATTTTTTGGGGCTCCAAAATCACTGCTGATGGTGATTGCAGCCATGAAATTAAAAGACGCTTACTCCTTGGAAGGAAGGAAGGTTATGGCCAACCTAGATAGCATATTTAAAAGCAGAGACATTACTTTGCCAACAAAAGTCCGTCTAGTCAAGGCTATGGTTTTTCCAGTGGTCATGTATGGATGTGAGAGTTGGACGGTGAAGAAAGCTGAGCGCCACAGAATTGATGCTTTTGAACTGTGGTGTTGGAGAAGACTCTTGAGAGTCCCTTGGACTGCAAGGAGATCCAATCAATTCATCCTAAAAGAGATCAATCCTGGGTGTTCATTGGAAGGTCTGATGTTGAAGCTGAAACTCCAATACTTTGGCCACCTCATGCAAAGAGTTGACTCATTGGAAAAGACCCTAATGCTGGGTAGGATTGGGGGCAGGAGGAGAAGGGGACGACAGAGGATGAGATGGTTGGATGGCATCACTGACTCGATGGACCTGGGTTTGGGTAGACTCCGGGAGTTGGTGATGGACAGAGAGGCCTGGCGCGCTGTGGGTTCATGGAGTCACAAAGAGGCGGACACAACTGAGAGACTGAACTGAACTGGACTGAATCTTTAGTTTTTTGTTTTGTTTTAATAATTTTATTTATTTGTTTGTTTGTTTATGACTGTGCTGGGTCTTCATTTCTGCCTGGGCTTTTCTCTAGTTTGGGTGAGCAGGGGCTACTCTCTAGTTGTGGTCCTTGGGCTTCTCACTGCAGTGGCTTCCTTTGTTGCAGATCACAAAATCTAGGGCAAGCAGGCTTCAGTACCTGTGGCACATGGGTTCAGTAGTTGCAGCTCTTGGGCTCATCATTTGTGGCACATGAGCTTAGTTGCATCATAATATGTGGGATCTTTATGGATTGGGGGTCAAACGTATGTCTTCTGTATGGGCAGTAGGATTCTTCACCAGTGAGCCCTCTCATCCTGTTATTCTGTTATCTTTTATATGATTCCAATGTATTTAACGATTCCTAATATAGTTACATTCATTCTTATTCAACTGTTGCTTTTTACATATTTCCAAGAAATGCTGCATCTCACTTAAAACACTTTAACTCATGAGTAACTATTATGCACATTTTAATTAAAGTGAGTTGCTTATGTGTGTGTATTTATGAGCTACCATGCACAACATTGGTGACAACCAAGGAATATAGCTCAAATTTCACTTCCTCCATGAAGCTTCTGTTTACCACTTAAATATAAATAATTCTTCCCTTGTAAACTTCTAAAATATTTTGTTTCCAACACTCACACAGACTTACCACATACAATTAAATAGAATTTACTTTTATGAATAGTTTTCTTTTCATTCCTTTTTAGCAAAGTATAGTGATATCAGTCACAGGGTCAGAAATTAGACTAACTGGTTTCAGTTCTAAGCTCTGTTTCTTAACTATATGTGTGACCTTCAGCAGGTTTCTAGTGCACATTTTCTGATCTCTCTGTACCACAATTCCATCATATGTAAAATAATATTAAATAATATTTATAATTTACTTAAAATTTTAGACTGTTTTCTAAAAGTTAATGAAATATATTAAATCTCTTAGAACACTTCCTGGCACATAAAACACGCTCAATTATTTGTAAGTAGATAACAACAGTAGTTGTTTAAAATAGGTTACCTTTGTGTTGTACTTTATTGTTAATGTTAAATATATATTTATATAGTATATATATATATACACTACATATGTATATACTACATATATATATATTTATTATATATGTAATGTTTATACATATATATATACACATATACTACATTTCATTTAGTCATCCCAATAAATTCACAAGAAAGTTGAAGCTTGTAGAGATTAAATTACTTGCCCAAAGGCACATTCTTAGTAAGTGAGGGAATTGCAATTCCAACTCATTTGGTCTCATGGTAAAACCTCTGCTCTTTAGCAGCATACAGTTCATGTTTCCAACCAGCACCAAAGGACAAGGGTCTCTTCTGTATAAAGTTACAGATTCACACATGGCATAAGAGAAGCCTTATACAGACAACTCAAATATCACAACTGCTAACACATATGCCAGTGGTGCGCAAATTTTGTTGAACTGTAGAAACACTTTGGGTTGGAAATTTTTTTTTTCCTTTTTAAAAAAAAAAATCCCAATGCTCAGGGTACTCCTCAATCACTTAAATATGCATCTCTGAGGGTGGGATCAAGCCATCAACACATTTAAAACATCCTAGATGATTCCAGTGCATAACCAAGATAAAGAACCAGTGATTTAGAATAGTGATTATAATTGGAACCAGTCAAAATTTAGAGAAATCAATCCCCTAGTCTTCTAGAAGGGTTAGACAGGGTTTTACAGAAGAGGTTATTCTTGACTTAATATTTGGAAGATAAGTTTGCTAAGGACTCCTGGGGAAAATAATGAGTAGGGGACTGAAATAAATATGAATGAACAGAATGCAGAGAAAGTGCATGGTGTACTGGGGCAATTGCCATAATTCTGCACTCCTGGTTGTACTGTACCATCCCTTGAATGATTTTGTTTGTGTAATAATGTTTGCAATTCTTCATTCATCATTTTTTATTCTAAAAACATGACTTCATTTCTTCCCACTTGCCCTTTGAGAAGCCATCCATGTGTGTTTTGACTATTCAAACTAATCCCACTTGATCATTTTCTTACATTTTGCTTATCATTTATTTGTATCTGGTTTTAATTAAAGTGTTTATTATAATATATTGAATTTTTGTCATCTGTGTACATGTTCAATCAGTTCAGTCATGTATGACTCTTTGTGACCCTATGGACTGTAGCCCACCGGGCTCCTCTGTCCATGGAATTCTCCAGGCAAGAATACTGGAATGGGTCGCCATGCCCTCTTCCAGAGGATCTTTCTGACCTGGGGATCCAACTGGCATCTGCCTGTGTCTCCTGCATTGCAGGTGGATTCTGTACCCACTGAGCCACCTGGGAAGCCCTTCTGTAGTCTATTTACTTTAAAATATCAGATAATAGATCTATTCTATTAGATTGTGCACACTTCAATGTAGGGTAATTTATTTTTTCAGTAATATATCTGTATATATTATGTACCCCGTAAATCATTTTTTAGGGACTTTCCAGGTGGTGCAGTGGTAAAGAATATGCCTGCTCATGCAGGAGACACAAGAAACACTGAGTTGATCTCTGGGTCAGGAAGACCCCTAGAGTAGGAACAAAGATCACTTTTTACTTAAAACAGTGTTTGTTTCTAGAGAGGGAAATGGTAACCCACTCCAGTATTCTTTCAGGGAGAATCTCATGGTCAAAGGAGCCTGGTGGGCTGCAGTACATGCAGTTACAAAGAGTCAGACACAACCGAGCAACTGAGCATGCAGTGTTTGTTTACTGTGGAATTGTTGTGCATAAATCTGTGTTTTTTTTTTAACTTTCACCTATACATCTTTTCTATATTTCATATTTCTATAACTATTAAATATCATTTTTGAAGAGTACAATTGAAAATTTAATGCCTTAAGATGATGTGTATGTGAGTAAATGTATATACCTATATAACATATCTATGAGGTAAAGTGTTAAGTTAAAAAATATCTGGAATTTTGAAAAATGCGTTAAAATTTAAGTCTATGACAAGAAGACATTCTGCTCCAGTAATTCACATATGTACTTCAAGCTGCGTTACTAATAAATCAGAGATTAAAAAAAAATGGTTACAGATGGGATAACAAGTTGGGTGTAAAAGAAATGTTTGTAAGGCCTATTGTTATGCTTCAAACTTATATGCAAATGACTTCCAAGAATAATTGGGCAGAATGTGATTTGAGTCATAACTTAAAATTCAAAAGAAAACAATAAAAAAACAAACTAAAATTCTATGCAAGTCTAAGAGGGAAAAAGTTGCTTACTACATATCCAAAGTAGAAAACATAAAGCACTGAGATTTTTTTTTTTCAATGGGAATTAGTAGCAAAATGCAATGTATGGCTTGAAATCACATGGTTGACAGTTTTTGAAATACTCACTGGTTTCCAGTATGAAACCAAAAGATAAACATCTCCTGTCTTTAAAATGTAGTAAGCCAAGACGTGTCTGAACTATCGAATGAAATTCTGCAGTGTTAATTGCCCCTGTGAGAGAAACATAATGTACAAGTGGAACTAATAAATTAAAAGTTCATTGACCAATTTGAAGTGGGATCTTCATAATCTGGTTGCAAATTTCACATATTCAAAAGAAACAGCTGTTGACATGACATTTCAAATAACAGGACAAATTTTACAGGCTTTGGTGAAGCCCTGGAAACATCCTTTGGATGGAATGGAGTATTCATGAAGTAATTGCTCTAAAACAGTATTCCCTGGAACCATAATTAATAGTTGTTGCCAAATCCATTGTCACCCAGATATCTTGTTCTACAGAAAAAGACAAAGAAAGCAACTGATTTTCATTTTACCTCCATAACATGGTTTCAAACATGGTACATCAGAGATTAAAAAAATGAAGATATGACAAATATATATTTTTAAAGGTTTCCATCAATGAAAAACGTAAATTCTTAGGACTTCCAAATGCATATCACTCTTACAAATAGTCCTCTAGAACTCTTCAACTTTATAATCACATTAAAAGATGAATCTAGTATTTTCAAAGCTGACATCATATACTGACAAAAACAAAGATCTAGGGATCGGATTTTGTATGTGTGTGTGTGTCTGTGGTTTCCCTCACAATTTGTGTGACCTCAGGTAAACCACTATATTTTTGTGAGCCTCTTTTATTTTTTCTGCAAACTAGCAATTATACTAGATCAGTGGTTTTTCACTTTTTGGACATTGTGGTTTACATGCAGTAAAAGGTTCATTTCACTGCTGAGCCAATGCACCGGGGTCTTACTAGTAGGGCTTGATTCAGGTACAAGTCCCTGAGTAACAGAATCACTTGTACTAATTTGCATTAATGAATATGCTCAGGATTGAATTTGGTATTAAAAAAAATCAAGAAACATAGTGCTGAACTTCACTTTCTTAATTGATAACAACATTTACAAAAAGTTCAAGTACATGTATGAAGATGACTGGAGACAGTGTGAAATCTGCACAAGATGAGTTAACTCTGAAGAGAAAGTTAATGTGTTAATGGTACTACAGGGTGGCCATTTAACATAAAATACATTCTCTGTGGATGTTGTCTCCCAATCCAAGTTTCAAAGCGTTAAAATACACTTTACAAAATTTAAATTCTAATTAATTAGTTGCAGAGCCCTCCCAAATGCCACAACAGAACTTCTTGTATTTTTGAAACCATTAAACTAAACAACATTGTATAGCAGTTACATGATTTACAATTACAGAATTCTAAAAAAATAAAAATATATATTATTGGTTAATAAAATTGTTGCTGGATTACTTTATTATTGGCAGATATTTTGACAGAAGTCACTGCAGTCATGACCAGCTCCTTGCGACTCTATGTATCATAGCTCACCAGGTTCCTCTGTCCATGGGATTCTCCAGGCAAGAATATTGGAGTGGGTTGCCATGCCCTTCTCCAGGGGATCTTCCCAACCCAGGGACTGAACCCATGTCTCTTACATCTTCTGCATTGGTAGGTGTGTTCTTGACCACTAGCGCTGCCTGGGAATCCCCTTGACAGATGTGCTTTGCTTATTTTCTTTGTAAAGGAAACATGTAGAAAAATAAGTTCCATATTTAAGCTTTGTTCCTCTCATGCTATATTGTTGAATTTTTATGTAGTAAAATTTGAAATAATATGGAAAAAATTGGTTACATAACCAATTTCTATGGTGATCCAAACTCATTTTGAGTCCAAAGTGCTTACACCAATGCAAAAATACCTTGTTTTTTATTCCTAAAAATTGTTTGTGTTCTTGTATGTATGTGGGTACAAAGAATATCAGTGGAGGTTTGCACAGTCCAAAACTAAAAGCATTGAGAAGGTTTGAAAATAAGTAGAAAGGCCAAGACTAAAAGAATCTTGTTTTTGGATGTGTTTATAAAGAAAATCTTTCAACGGGTCTTTGAACATGTATCATTTTGATCCTTTTCTTCTCCTCTAACTATGTATAAGTGATTAACCTGCCAATTACACCTTCAGAATATCTTATATATCTGCTTCCTATCTCATTCTCGTTGTAGGCCACATAGTCCTGCCTATCTGTTTGTATTACTGCAAAAAATATGGTCTCTGTGCCTCCAAAACTCTGCCTCTTTTCTCTAGTTCTCTAGATTAATCAATATGAAAATGATTTTATATTGTCAATTTCTTTAACAAAAATAATAGAGAAATGCCACATTCCTCCTATGATTATTTCCAAGCAGTTCAGAGTGAAATTCATAACATATACACACATATACAGAGTTTTCCAGTCTAATCTATGAACATTCTTAAACACACTGCTGCATATATTCCAGTCTCCTTAGTGTTTCACCTTTTTCTCTTATTTAAAAATTCCAAGTTTATCTTAAGGTTTAAAAAGATATATTCTTCCTTATTTCAACAGAATTTTCATACTCTTAACAGTAATGAAGGATTTTCATTTCATTGTATTCATATAATTTTATTTTCTATTTATTTATTCTGATTTTATTTCTTCTTTTGAGGATATGGTAATTTCACCTGAGATGTAGCTCTTGCTTCATTGATCTTACTTCCCTGTGAGAATTTTTTTTTTGGAAAACTTGCAGCACTTTTATTTCACGATATAGGAAATACAGTTGCCATACACAACAGTAACAGGACATTAGCCAAATGATGTGAGAGAAATTTATGTTGGTCATGTTAGTTTAAACTTTCCTACAATGATTAGCCTTGTAAATACTAGACCCAATTGCAATTTACTCACATGTGCTATATGATTTTTTAGTGATGTTCAATTACTTCCCTGTAATTCATTTGTTCAACAAAGATGCATTATGTTCTGTTCAAGGTGCTAATGATATAAAGGTGAACAAAGAAGAGACAGCCCCCTACCTCTTGAGAGTTTAGATTCCAGTCTGGAAGAAAGGCAATAATCCAAGATAGTTCAAGTGGATATGACTGGGGATAAAGAGGCACTGTAAGAGCTTACAGCAGGGCTTTGACCTAAGGAGGGATCCCAGGGAACTTTCCCTGAGGCAATGCTTGCACTGAACTCAGAGGAGGAACAGGCAGACATTAATTTGTTAAAGAAGACAGGGAGAAGTATTCCAGCAGAGGATATAGCATTGTTAGCGATCTTGCAGTAGAAGGGACCAGGACTGGTTCTGGACCTGAAAGAAGAGCAGAAAGGTTTAAAAAGGGTAAGTGAGGAGGCAAAGTGCTAGAATTTGAGGCTGGGGAAAGCGATGCAGGCCAGACCCAGTTTGGTGTTAATATCTTATAATGAGAGTTCTTATCATGCTAAAAGCATAGGGAAGCCAAAGAGGAGCTTTAAACAGGGCAAATGATATATGCAGAAAAATGACTCATTACTAACTGGTGACTAAGCATATAGGATTTGTAGGCTTTAAGCATTCACAGTAAGAGTAAGCACTTGGGAACTGTTAAAAAGCACATTAAATGCTATGCTATTTTGTTTATATTAAACACTTAAGTTACAACACAAAAGCACATTGTTTGTGCTGACATTTGGAGACTGTATGATATATCCAATAAAATGGCAAACCAGAGTCTTTTATAAATAATCCATTAATTAAAGTCTAGGGCTGGCTCAATGTTTTTTAAATTAAAATGCTGGGACTAAAGAAGTGACTAAAATGTTTATGTAACAGGATTTTGATGTATCCATGGATTCTTAAGCAATTTTACTTCTATATTACTGGTTTGCTTCTGGCTTAGGTTAGAAATGACTTGAAATTGTTACCTCTTGACAGCTGCTGACATATTTGAAATTAATCTATTCTAGGCTTAGCTCCTAGAGCAGATGTCCATGTAGCAAAGCCAACCTTCTAACTGCCACCAATTGGTTTCTTCTTCAACAAAGTCACTAAAAAAGCTGGGATCAAGTTGTTTAATCACATCAATAAGAAGTGGAAGAGAGCACTTGGATTATTTTTTCCTCATCCCTTGAGACAACAACAAACCTGCTTTCCAGCCTTTATCCTGAAGTATTTTGCCTAGTCTGATTTAAATGTATTAAATGATATGAATTCTTTGCTTCTTTCATAAAGCCTCTAAACAGTCTGCTCTCCTTACCCCCAGTTATCCATGTCTTTGCTTCCTTAGTAAACATATTAGAGAATTCCCGCTTTTTTTCTGTATTCCCAGGATTCAGACAGTAAACAGGAAGGCTCATTAAAGTCATGAAGAAGAAATGAACTGGAGAAATGAACTGCCACCCACTCAGTGGGTGGTCCTTGTGTATGGAAATAAAATTTATCAGAAGGGAGGAACTGTAGTAACTGTGAACCATCCATAACACAGTAAGTATGACATGACAATCAAATATTGGCCAAGAAAGAAAATCACTATAAATTCTAAACAAATATAAAATACATTAAAGGTTGGAAAGCAAAGTGGGAATCTGTGATCAGGAATATTCTGTTTGCTTTATTTTTGAGGCTGAGTAAAATGCATATGACCGTAACATGTTCATTTTCAATAAGCACACCTTACAATGTGTTAGTGGGTAAGTAGTGTGGAAAGAAGTTACCAGATGTGCTGCAGACTGACTGTTTGTGTCTATCCCCATAATTCATATGTTAAATACTAACCCCCAGTCTGATGGCAGCATTTGGAAGTAGGGGCTTTAGGTGGTTATTAGGTCATGAGATCAGAGCACTCATGAATGGGATTAGCACATTTGTAAAAAGAGACCCTGGAGACCTCCCTTCCCCTTCCCATTCACCATGTGAAGATACAGGGAGAAGACAATTGTCTGTGAGTCAGGAAATATACTCTTAAAGACACCACATGCACCAATGTTGGACAGCCCAGACTTTAGAACTATTAGAAATAAACTTGTGTTGTTTATAAGCCACTCACTCTATGATATTTTGTTACAGCAGCCCAAATGGACGTGTGTGTGTGTGTGTGTGTGTGTGTGTGTGTGTGTGTGTGTGTGTGTACTCAGTCATGTATGACTCTTTGCGACCGCATGGACTGTAGCTCATCAGGTCCTCTGTCCACGGAATTCTCCAGGCAAGAATACTGTAATGGGTTGCCATTTCTTCCTCTAGGGGATCTTCCCAATTCAGGGTTCAAACCTTCATCTCCTGTGTCTCCTGCATTGGAAGGAAGATTCTTTACCACTGAGCCTGGGAATCCCCTCCAAATGGACTAAGACAACATGTATTTGAAATTACCAGAAAAAAAGCATTTCTATTCATTAAGAGTAGGTTTCATCACTTTATGGCAAATAGAAGGGGAAAAGGTGGAAGCAGTGACAAATTTCCTCTTCTTGAGTTATAAAATCACTGTGGATGGTGACTGCAGCCATGAAATCAGAAGATGATTGCTTCTTGACAGGAAAGCTATGAAAAACATAGATGTATGTTGAAACGCAGAGACATCACTCTGCCAACAAAAGTCAGTATAGCCAAGGCTATGGTCTTCCCAGTGGTCACATATGGTCATGAGAGCTGAACCGTAAAGAAGGCAGAGCACCAAAGAACTGATGCCTTCGAATTGCGGTGTTGGAGAAGACACCTGAGAGTCCCTTGTACAGCAAGGAGATCAAACCAGTCAATCTTAAAGGAAATCAATCCTGAATACTCATTGAAAAGACTGATGCTGAAGCTGAAGCTTCAGTATATTGGTCACCTGATGCAAACAGCCAACTCATTGAAAAAGTCCCTGATGCTGGGAAAGATTGAGGGCAGACGGAGAAGAGGGTGTCAGAGGATGACATGACTGGATGTATTACCGATGCAATGGACACGAACGTGGGCAAACCCCAGGAGATGGTGAAGGACAGGGAGGCCTGCTGTGTTGCAGTCCATGGTGTCACAAAGAGCTGAACACAACTGGGTGACTGAATAATAACAACAACAGGTTCTTTCTACATTTTGAGAAAATAACTTTTAAAGGTGTTCTCATGTTCTTATAATATGACATCATAAGATTTCTTATTTTACAATGTAGGGAACTGAACTTCAGTAGTGTAATAAGAAGCAAATCTAGAATTAGATTCAGGGATCTTATCTTTCAAAGACTACTTATTTCTCTTTTATCTTTGGTTAAGTTTTTTCTTTTATGGTAGGTTTTTTTTATCATACATGAAAGCCAGTGAAATGATTCTGAGCTACAACAAAGAAATCTTGAAGTAATGAGGGTAGAAGTAAGGAGGGGGAAATCTGTGTGATGGGCAAAGTATTTAACAGTTTGCTGTTTCACACATGGAAAAACAATCTTAAGTTCATCTAACACCTGTTTTTTCCAGATTCTGATATATCTGGCTTACATAAACTCCTTTATTTTCCTTTTTGTGTAAAGGATTTTTACTGCTAATTGGCTATGGGGAAACAATGTCAAAGGCAAAAATACTGTGGAAAATTTACAAAACTCATGAGTTTGATCCCTTATCTTTATCTTCTCACTTCTTTATAGAGTTTAATAATAATTCTAAACAGATATTGTGAACGTTCCATAAAAAGGAGAAAGAAGAGTTTTAAGAACCAATACTTTCCCTGTAGAAATTGTTCACAGATATTCAGGCTTTCTAGTGTTCGCTTGTTGGGAGAAAATTAATAGAAAAAGTCTGATGACTTTGTAACTATGCCATGATGTAGTAAGTCTATATAATTCCTATTTTGATTTAGATGTTACCAGTATGACTCTACAAAAATTTATCCTCCACAGAGTATCTGGCAAATGAATTCACCTCTTGATCTGTTTTAAAAATGAAGTGTTTGGAGGGCAAACTTTGACTTAATCAATAGAAACAGTAGGTTGTATAAATCTTAGATTAACTAGAAAGTATGTCAAAAAATAGTTTAAAGAATTAGGTTGTTCTTTGTGATAGAAAATCTTTAGTAAAATGTATTGCTTGGCTTGCATTACTGGGAGCATCATGCCTTAATTCAGCTATCCCACCCTCACATAGCTCACGAAGATTTCATGTTACTTTTTCTCCATGTTTGATTTTCTATACACACACATACAGATTGAAAAATTCCTTGGTCCAGAATAATTTTTAGTAAAATTAAAAATAATAGTTATATCTAATGAAGGAGGAATAAAAATGTGGTTCTTTAGTCACAAAGTATTGTTATTATTGGAGAAGGAAATGGCAACCCACCCCAGTATTCTTGCCTGGGAAATCCCATGGACAAAGGAGCCTGGTGGGTGGGCTACGGTCTATGTGGTTACAAAATAGTTTAACATGACTTAGCAACTAAGCAACAACAATTGTTATTACTCTTGTGGAAACTGGTTAAATAACTACTCTAAAGTGAATCAAATCAAATATTGTATAAATCCAAATCCAATTAGGAGATAAAACCACACAGTTATCTGAGCAAGAGAAGTTTACTGCAAACACTTGTTAACTGTAACAGGGGATTGAAAAAACAAGGTATTGGCTAGTAAGAAAGAGAACTCTAATGAATCTGGCAATGAAACATATGAGGAATAGTTAGTAGCCAAGGGCTGAGGTAAGGTGTCCAAAGAAGAGTCTCCTTTTCCCCACCCCAGGTCTGAGATCTCAGCTCACTGGAAGACAGAGGAGTTATTACGGTGGATCTTGTAGGAATCTGTCCTTCAGGATTTGCCAGTAGTAACTATCTTGATATCTGGGGAAAGTTTCTCATGGGGAGATTTCATATCAGAGGCACTCCACTATGCAATCACCCATGGGGTATGCCAGGGGTAGCTGCTGGTCCCTGAGTGCTGCTGATAACTGTTTGCAGAAGCCTAGGGCAGGGGAAGCCACCAGTTTCAACATATAGGTTTTGTTACTCAGGATTGGTAATACCAACAGATCAGGAGATTACTGACTTTGAAAAGATAGATTATTTTACTCACATATCCCAAGAGGAGAGAGCATGCCAAGGTATCAGCATCAGTGAAGAGGTAAAAAATTAGGAGAAAATAGGGGAAAGAGACTCCATGGGAAGGAAAAGGTAAGGCAGTATAAGCAAACTCATGATTGGTTAGTTTGAATAATTCAAGCAGGCTCTGGACACAGGATCTATCCTGAGTTGTCTGGTACCTGATCCTGGGAATATTAGAGCAGGGGGATAGTGGCCCAGAGTGTGAGTCTGATGAAGATGTTTGGGGATATGGGCTCTGGACTGGTTAGTATGTATATATATATGAAATAAGTTCTTGAAGGTGAATTGTTTGCTAACTTTGGAAATCAGCTAACCCTGGGAAAGCAGTCTCTTCAGGGTCAGCAAAGTTCCAGTATGTCAAATTTTCAGTATAGAAAATAAAAGACATGGTAATACACAACCCCCCAGTGTAGAATCTGGGCACTAGGAATGCTTCATGCACTGTTAGAATTAGGTGCCTTTATTGTTGGAACCAAGCACTGGAGAAGCTGTCATTGTCTAAATCTTCCAGGAGAGCACACTAGAAAACTCTCACCGACAATATCTTTTCAGCTCCTTCCATAAAGCTTAACGTCAGGCCAGGGGATAACAGTAAAATCTTTAAAGGGACCATCTATGTTTTTGCAGAGTAGGTAATTAAATTTGGATTTAGACCTAAAAGCAATATAGATCTATGTTCAGTTGTTGACTCTGATATTTGAATGTTTCTATTCAAGTTAATTTAACACACTGTCTTTTAATTCAATTTATTTATTTTAATTGGAGGCTAATTACTTTACAATATTGTAGTGGTTTTGCCATACATTGACATGAATCAGCCATGGGTGTACATGTGTTCCCCATCCTGAACCTCCTCCCACCTCCCTCCCCATTGCATCCCTCTGCGTCATCCCAGAGCACCAGCCCTGAGCACCCTGTCTCATGCATCGAACCTGGACCGGCAATCTGGTTCACATATGATAATATACATGTTTCATTGCTATTCTCTCAAATCATCCCACCCTCGCCTTCTCCCATAGAGTCCAAAAGACTGTTCTATACCTCTGTGTCTCTTTTGCTGTCTCGCATATAGGGTTATGGTTACCATCTTTCTAAATTCCATATATATACGTTATTATACTGTATTGGTGTTTTCCCTTCTGGCTTACTTCACTCTGTATAATAGGCTCCAGTTTCATCCACCTCATTAGAACTGATTCAAATGTATTCTTTTTTAATGGCTGAGTAATATTCTATTGTGTATATGTACCACAGCTTTCTTATCCATTCATCTGCTGATGGACATCTAGGTTGCTTCCATGTCCTGGCTATTATAAACAGTGCTGTGACACACTGTTTTAAAACCTCATTTAGTGAATCAAAATGGAGTTAGAGCGGTCCTTTGGGTCTGTCCAAATTTCAGTTGAGATAGCTGGTCCTTTATATCCCTACATTGATCTGTCTTGGATATAGTTGCCCAAGTAGGGTCAAAACTGAGGCAGGGTCTTGTGTATAATGGTGTTTGAGAAATCTGTTTTTAATTCATGTTGTTATTGTTATCATTAACACTATGATTTATTATACAATGCAATGGAATTCTTGTTCTATCCTCAGTTGAAAATTTCTCCCACTTTGAGAACTAGGATTTCTGAATCTTTAATGCATAGAATTGCAAGGACAGATAGCACAGACTCCCAAGTGGATCACTGGAAATGATGCTAAGTGAAACTATTTTTGCTACTATCATTTTGTTCCTGTATTGTTATTTCTATGAGGAGTAAAGTGCTATGTAAAGATATTTATGAAGAGTTTATACTCTTCTACTGCATCCTAGAAGATAGTACCCCATTATCATACATTATTATAATGTGTCATCATCAAATTACCTCTTTAACGGGACTTAAACATGCTATTCTACCTGACCTGTTAGGCCAATAGATTTTAGATTGTGTGGTGTATGAAATGATAATTGCCCATGGTCCAACTCTGAAATTTCCTTTGCTCTAAAATATGACCCTTGTTCTGATGTCATATTCATGTGCGGTCTCACAAAAGTGAATCCTACAGAAAAGAGAAACAAAAATGTACCAGAATTATCTGTCTGTTTCTATCAGCATGAATTTCTGGTTGTCCCTTCCGTGTTAGAAGAGGTCCAATGTAGTCAGTTTGACACTTGTCTTATATAAACAATTCAACATTAGTCTCTGTTTCTAGAAGATTGATTTCTGGGACCTATGCATAAACTCTATCTCTACTTCCACGGCTGCTTTACTCAGGTGTCCTCAGAGCCAGCACCAGAGTGGTTAATGAGAAAGGCTTGACTAACTACAACTAGACAAATAATTTTGTCTGTTGAGTTGTTTAGTGCCTCTTCTCTGGTAGATGCTCTTTGATGCATATGAATGTGTGATAACACAGATTTCATACTTCATTCCTACTTCTATATGCACATTCACATGTCTCTTTTCCAGAACTTCTTTGTCCTTCTAAGATCCTGATCAGCCAGGCAAGCCCTTGTCCCTGCTGTTGATTTCAAGCATATTCTAATCCATAGTCACTTCTTGTTTCTTAAAAAGTGGAAGACAGGGTGAATTTCCCAGAGTTTTGTCCTTTGGGAGGACCCTAACCTGCCTTAGATGCTTTACATTCATTTGAATATACTAGATCATAAGCAATTGGGAATAAAGCTACTCAAACTTCAGACTGGTTCACCTGGAGAATTGTCTCTTGCTCTGAGTCTCATGATTTTAGGATTTCAGTTTTATTTAGAGTGGGCTCCCAGTGGGTTCTTCTTTAAATCAACTAAGTAAGTGAATTATTTACATTTGACCTTAGCCAAAAGGCTGAGAACTGATAAGTGAATAATTTAAATAACTCCAAATTCTATATGGTTAGCACACTGAATTGTATTCCTGCTAAGGACCCCCATATCAATAAATTCTGGTCCAACTTACAGAAGTTAGAATCTTCCGTATTTATTCTAGCTCCCTCAAAATTAACTTCTACCCACATTACTCCAGAATCTGTTATTAGCACAGTGCAAACTTGAGAGTAGGGTATTTGTAGAAGTAAAATAGAGTTATGGCCCAGGCTAACACAGCTTGCAGGTCTAGAATTCCCACAGCATAGTAGTTGCCAACCAGGGACAATTTTATCCCCACGCTTTCTCCAGGATTGTCACTGTCAGGAGACATTTATGGTCGTTACAGCTACAGAAGTGCCAGTGGTATCTACTGGGTAGAGTTCAGAGGTGCTACTGGGTATCTGTTGGGTAGAGTTCAGGATGCTGTTAAACATCCTACAAAACACACAATAATCTACACACACTCACACAATTATTTGGCCAAAATGCCAATATTGCTAAGGCTGAGAAACATACTGAACTCAGAGAAGTGGTTGTGTTGAGAGAAGATCCACTGTTGGAGGGGCTCGATGATAAACCTTTACCGAAAGGATTTGGTGATGGCTCTCTAAGCCAGAGATAACTGAAAGAGAAATTATTATAGAACTAGAGTCACTAGTGTCAATGGAAATGATAGAACAGTTATTAGCCAGAATCCTGAATATATATTTAGAATAATTGGTAATTGGCACAAATCCACTTTGGGTCCTTGGTCTGTGGGTTAAGAGTTATCATTGTTCTGTATTTCTATAGGCATCTACCTCCCTTTCCAAATCACTCTGCTCTGATGAAAAATCTATATGATTAATAGAGGATAAATATGTTCCTAATTAGAGAAGGACCAATAATCAGCAACCATGATAGGAATATAAATAACCGATATTTCCCACTAAGAATTTAAAAAAGATTCCCTCTGATCAGCAGACATCATCTGCAGTTATGCATCTACACCATCTTTCCCTGCTCATAACAACATGGGCTTCTCATTCATAAGGATCCAGAAAAATTAGAGTTTATTTTGTTTTAGGTGCAAATTTGTCACAATAACACATCAAACAACAGTAATAGAAATAAGAACAAAAGTAAACTTGGTTCTGCTTATTCATCTACATACCAAACATACTATATTATTCTTTTACTTTTTCTTCTTAGGTCCAGACTGACAACATAAGCATATATCTCCAATTCAAATAACTTAGCTGCCACCTATAGAGTAACAAATTCAGAATTTTATACCCAACAGCAGTCTTACAGTTTCATTTTAAAGATAAACAAATTTTGTCTAAGGAAACTGAAATCACTTTCCCAAGGTCGGACAATGTTTCAGTAGGCAACAACCTAGATTTGCATATTTCTGTTTAATGCTAAACAACAAAATAATAGTACCAGAGACAGTCAGACTAACTTGACTTAATTAAAAATCATGTTATGTAATTCCATTTTAAATGAACTTTATTTACTTGAGCCTAAACATATTACTAGGCAAAAATTAAGACATTCATAGTAAATATATGCTATATTCTTTATTAGATTTAGCAGTTTATTTGATATGCCCCAAAGATTACTTTTGTTTCTAATGTAATTTTCAATTTTCAGCTGAAGACCAAGAGAGTCCAGAAATTGAGAAAGTGCATATCAGGGTTTTGCTTTGATAATGAACATACTCTTGACAATTGCTTTGTTCTTTGTGCTTCTGTTTCAACACTAATAACTCTGCCTTTGTTCTCCACCTAATCACAGTGGGGTGCACATAAATAAAAGTTCAGGAGAGTGGTTGTTGGAAAGACAAAGTAGTATGAGATAAAGATCTTAAATAGAATTTTTCTGGTGCATAATTTGAGAGAAACAGGCTAAATAGTGGCTGAGCATGTTTGAGCAAGATATTCAGTGGAGAAGAGAGGTAAAAGGAGAGTGGGGATTAATAGAATGTGTAGGATAATTTCTTGCTCCTAAAGGCTTACGGTATAAACCTCTTTTTCCTGATTTGGTGTAGCCATTGGTACTAAAGGTCATTGGTTCTCATCCAATTCAGGGAAAATAAAACATAATTCTATGAGTCTAACGGTACAAAGAAAAATAAATGTGCACACTAAAAGTGTAATTTCATGGATACTCTCCAAAACCTGACTATACAAATGTGAACTGTAAAACATAAAGTAAATATTCCTATTTTATCATATACACTTTTCTAATACCATCCAAAATGCTGCAGACTGGAATTTCAAACAGGATAAAGAACTTGACTAAAGCCTATAATTTTGCTTAATGACAGGTATGTCAAAAGCTTCCTTTATTCTGGCTACTGTAGTTCTCCCTCATCTAAATTTAGTTCTAAATTTCTTCCTGTGTTTATTGTTTCATTTTCTGAACTAATGATAACAGTATTCATTCTACAAATAGTTACTGAAACACCATTAAGCCACAAAACTAACTGCTAAATATCAGAGGGGAATTGTCCCTGCCCTAATAAGATCTTACAACATTAATTAGTAAAATTAACTGCAAGCACAACTGTGTTCAGCAACCCAATCCATGCAATCAGGTGGCTGAAGAGAAACTCAAAACTATTTATTATAGTTTGAATTTTCAAATAACCAATTTACCTAAAAAGGCCATTCTATTCAGTTATTAAAAAGCACAGTGGCAAAAGATCACTGAAAAAAAATTACATATTTTCAATTTCCTCATATAATACACATCCTGAATGTTTATCTGATTTTTAAAAGTGTTAATCCCATTCCTCAAATATATTCAAAACTCTTCTTTCATATTTGTATTGAAAGATTAGTTTAGAAAGCTCTGTGTGATTTTATATTTATCTTATTCTAAGTTATTTAATTTCATTGTGATAGAAGAGGATACTTTATGAGATTAGCTTCCTTTTTAATGAAACACTTTATATTGAATATATTGTCTATTTTAAGAAATATTTCATGTGCACTAAAAGAATATTTCTTCTACAATTTAGGGGTAGGGTCAAAATGGTTGATAGTAATGTTAAATTAATTAATTTGAGCAATCACTTACACAGAGATGACTGCTGAAATCTCCAAATACAATTTTGTATTTGTTATTTTCCTCCTTTTTCTGTCAAATTTAGCTTTATCTTTGTAAAGAATGAACTCTTATTATTTTACAATTCAATCTATCTTTATTTTTAAAGTACATGTTTTATAGATAGAATATAGCTGAGTCCTTTTTCTTTTTTAAATTATGGGTCTTACAGAATTATCCTTCTAAAAATCTCTGCCTATTAACAGAAGGAAGAATATTAATAGAAAAATTCAGATGGCTTTATAACCTTGCCATAATATAAAAACTCTATATAATTCTTATTTTGATTTAGGTGTTATCAGTATCATTCTACCAAAATGTATCCTCCATAACATGTATGGCAAATGAATCAATCTCTTTATCTGTTTGAAGAGTGAAATGCCTGGGGGGCAAACATTGGGTGACTTTCAGTTATAAATCTGTGGAAAAGAAAATATAGTATTTTTTAACACTGCATGGCCACAATGTCCTTTACAGCAAAATGACCTGAGAAATGGATCCTTATATCACAATTTTACAATCAATTATTTTGTAAATGGAAATAAAAATGTGATGAAATACCTTATGCACAGTCTTTTATGTTGTTGTATGAGAATAAATCTGTTCAAAGAAAATGTCAGATCATAGTCTAATAGGAAAGTAAGGCAAAGAATCCAGTTTCATCTGATTTTAATAGAAAGGAGAATGACTTGTTATTAATTCAAGTGGACACTCTGACTGCTCTTCCTCTGCCCTTACATGATGGCACCACTGTTCCTCTGTGGTCACTGCCTGAACCAAGCCTCAGGCTCATCTGGAAACAACGCCTGACCCCACCCCCTCTGCCCCCATCCCCATCTCGAAGGGTGCAGAAATAGTAACTGTCTCTACTTCCCCCTCTCAAATTTTTAATAGCTTATTTAAGTGTTTAATCCATAGTCTTTACTGTATATTTGCCTTTACTGGTGGGATTTTTCCTTTCCTACAAATTCCTACTTATTGTAGCCTGTACTTTTCCACTTAGTGAAGAACCTGTAACATCTTTTTAAGGGTGATTTACTATTGGTGAACTGTTTGTCCGAGAAGTTTATTATCTTTTCTTCAATTCTGAATAACTGTGGCCGTTAGATCATACTAGGTGTATTTTTTTTTTCTTCCCTTTCAGCACTTTAAATATATCATGCCACTTCCCCTGGTCTGCAAAGATTTGCAGAAATACCAGCTCATAGCCTTATGGGGGTTCCCTTGCATTCCCTCTTTGTTTTTCTCTGCTGCCTTTAGCACTCTCTCTTTTTCTTTAATCTTTGCCATTTTAATTGTGATATTTCTTGGTGTGGGTCTCTTTGGGTTCTTCTTGTTTGGGACTCTGTTTCCTGTACCTGGGCATCTATTGCCTTCTTCATTCGGACTTAGGAAGTTTTCAGTCACAATTTCATAAATACATTTCCATCCCTTTGTCTCTTCTCCTTGGGACCCCTACAACGCTATGGTTCCTTAAACTTGCCTCATTTTTGCTTGTTTGCTTTTCATTTTGCTGTTTTGACTGGGTGATTTCCATTATTCTATCCTTCAGATCACTTATGTCTTCTAAATCACTTAGTCTGCCATTTATTCCCTCTCTAGTGTGCTTTTCCTTTCAGTTATTTTATTCTTCAGCTCTGACTATTGTTTTTTATATTTTCTAGTTCCTTGCGAAATTCTCACTGTGTTCATCTATTTTTTTTTCCAAGTTCAGTTAGCATTCTTATTAAAAACGCTTTAAACTCTTTATTTGGTACATTATTATCTGTTTTATTAGTTTCTTTTACAGTTTTTTTTTCTTGTTATTTCATTTGAAACAAATTCCTTTGTCTTCTCATTTTGTTTAAATTTCTCTGACTCTATGTAATTAGGTGAAACAGTTACCTATCCAGCCTCAAAGGGGTGTCCTTGAGTGGGAGTGTCCCTTTGCAGTCTGAATGTGCCCAATGGCTTCAATGAGAGAGCTGGATCTGAGGTGGGCATGGATCATGCCTTCCCCTAGGTCTTGTTGGTAGCCATCCCCTTGATGGAAGGTAGGACAGGGATGGGAGAACTAAAGCCAGAGCCAGTTGTGAGCTGGGGCTTCTATTATACTCAGTACTCTTGCCTTCATTTTTGAAGGACGTTTTCATTAGCTGAAGAACTGAGGATAGGGTTTTTTCCGCAACATTTTAATAATGTTCTTCTATTATCTTCTGGCCTCTGCCATTTCCAGCACTCTTATAATTGCTTCCCTATATGTTCTATGCCTTCCTCTACCTCTGACTGACTGAAATATCTTGTTTGTTTTTTCTTTTTAGCAATTTGATTGTGATGTCCAATGTGCAATTTTCTTTATATCTATTTGTATTTGGTTTTGATGAGCTTCTTGTTAGTGTTTTGCACCAAATTTAAAAGAGTTTCTATTATTTTTCAAATATTTCTCTTTCCAAGTCTCTTCATATTCATTTTTACTTCAAGTATAAATACACTAGGTGAATTGATATTATCTTGTGTTATCACATCAGTTTGTTAAATTTTCAAATATTTTCCCCCTTTCTGTTCTTCATATTAAATAGCTGCTACTGATTTTTCCTCAGGTTTATTAACATTCCCTTCTACTATATCCAATATAATATTAAGATCATGTGATGGGACTTAAATTTCAGATAGTGTAATTTTTAGTTATAGAAATTCTATTTGATTCTTTTAAAAATAATTTCCATTCTATCTCTGAGATTCCTCTCTGATTCACTTCAGTTCAGTCATTCAGTTGTGTCTGCCCCTTTGCAACCCCATGGACCGTAGCACGCCAGGCTTCCCTGTCCATCAAACTCCCGGAACTTGCTCAAACTCATGCTCATTATGTCAGTGATGCCATCCAACCATCTCATCCTCTGTCATCCCCTTCTCCTCCTGCCTTCAATCTTTCCCAGCATCAGGGTCTTTTCCAATCAGTCAGTTCTTCACATCAGGTGGCCAAAGTATTGGAGTTTCAGCTTCAGCATCAGTCCTGTGAATATTCAGGACTGATTTCCTTCAGGATTGATTGGTTGGATCTTCTTGCAGTCCAAGGGACTCTCAAGAGTGTTCTCCAACACCACAGTTCAAAAGCATCAATTCTTCGTTGCTCAGCTTTCTTTATAGTTCAACTCTCACATCCATACATGGATGTACAGAAAAACCATAGCTTTGACTAGATGGACATTTGTTGGCCAAGTAATGTCTCTGCTTTTTAATATGCTGTCTACGTTTCTAGTAGCTTTGCTTCCAAGGAGCAAGCATCTTTTAATTTCATAGCTGCAGTCACCATAGGCAGTGATTTTTGAGCCCAAGAAAGAAAGTGTGTCACTGTTTCCATTGTTTCCCCATCTATTTGCCATGAAGTGATGGGACTGGATGCCATGATCTTAGTTTTCTGAAAGTTGAGTTTTAAGCCAACTTTTTCACTCTCCTCTTTCACTTTCATCAAGAGGCTCTTTAGTTCCTCTTTTCTTTCTACCATAAGGGTGGTGTCATCTGTATATATGAGGTTATTGATATTTCTCCTGGCAATTTTGATTCCAGCTTGTGCTTCATTCAGCCAGGAATTTTGCATGATGTACTCTGCATATAAGTTCAATAATCAGGGTGACAATATACAGCCTTGATATACTCTTTTCCAAATTTGGAACCAGTCTGTTGTTCCATGTCTGGTTCTAACTGTTCCATTTTGACCTGCATCCAGATTTCCCAGGAGGCTGGTAAGGTGGACTGATATTCCCATCTCTTGAAGAATTTTCCAGTTTGTTGTGATCTACACTGTCAAAGGCTTTGGCATAGTCAATAAAACATAAGTAGATGTTTTTCTGGAATTCTCTTGTTTTTTCTATGGTGCAATGGATGTTGGCAATTTGATCTCTGGTTCCTCTGCCTTTTCTAAATCCAGCTTGAACATCTGGAAGTTCATCGTTCACGTACTGTTGAAGCCTGGCTTGAAGAATTTTGAGCATTCCTTTGCTGGTGTGTGAGACGAGTGCAATCATGCAGTCGTTTGAACATTCTTTGGCATTGGCCTTCTTTGGAATTGGAATGAAAACTGACATTTTCCAGTCCTGTGGCCACTGCTGAGCTTTCCAAATTTGCTAGCATATTGAGTGAAGCACTTTAACAGCATCATCTTTTAGGATTTGAAATAGCTCAACCCGCCTTGCAGGGCTGCTGCCTCAGGCAGCTCCATCCGGGGACGTGATTCAACAGGGTGCTGTTGCTGGGTGGTGTGAACAGGACGAGGGGAAAGGTGAGCCAACAGTGAGGGGCTGTGGACTTTGTGAGTGTTCAGGAGTCTCTGGAAGAGGCGTGGGTTGGCAGTGGCCTGCTGCAGGGTCAGGGGCACTGAGTGCAGCAGTGCATGCATGGGACCTTTTGAAGGAGGTTGCCATTATCTTCATAACCTCCACCATAGTTTGGTCTCAGGTCAAACAACAGGGAAGGAACACAGCCCTACCCATCAACAGAAAATTGAATTGGAGATTGACTGAGCATGGCCCTGCCCATCAGAACAAGACCCAGTTTCTCCCAGTCACTCTCCCCCATCAGGAAGCTTCCATAAGCCTCTTATCCTTTAGCAGAAGGAAGACAGAATGAAAACCACAATCACAGAAAACTAATCAAACAGATCACATGGACCGCAACATGTCTAACTCAATGTAACTATGAACCATGCCACGTAGGGCCACCCAAGATGGTCATAGTGGAGAGTTCTGACAAAAGGTGGTCCACTGGAGAAGGCAATAGCAAACCACTTCAGTGTTCTTGCCTTGAGAATCCCATGAACAGTATGAAAAGGCAAAAAGATAGGACACTGAAAGATGAACCCCCTTGGTCGGTAGGTGCCCAATATGCTACTGGAGATCAGTGGAGAAATAACTCCAGAAAGAATGAAGAGACAGAGCCAAAGTGAAAACAACACCCAGTTGTGGATATGACCAATGATGGAAGTAAAGTCCAATGCTGTAAAGAGCAATATTGCATAGGAATCTGGAATGTTAGGTCCATGAATCAAGGTAAATTGGAAGTGGTCAAACAGGAGATGACAAGAGTGAACACAGACATTTTAGGAATCAGTGAACTAAATGGACTAGAATGGGCGAATTTAATTCAGATGACCATTATATCTACTATCGTGGGCACGAAGCCCTTAGAAGAAATGGAGTAGCCCCCATAGTCAACAAGAGTCTGAAATGCAGTACTTGGGTGCAGTCTCAAAAATGACAGGATGATATCTGATTCACTTACTCTCATAATAATTTCCTTTAAGCCAGTCATTGAACATATGTAGTAGCTGTTTTAAACTCCAAGTCTGATAATTCTGTTATCTAGGTGGTCTCATGCTATGGGTATACTGAACACCTTTTATCTTAATTATGGATCAATTTTTTCCTATTCTTTGTACATTTAATATAATTTTAAACTGTATACACTAACCACTGTGAATGATACATTATACAGATATTGGATTCTGTTATATTCATCTGAGAAGTAGTCATTTATCTTTTGGCATTTAGTTAAATTACCTACTGATGCCATTAACTTGTAAAAGCTGGGCTTAATACTTTGTTAAAGTGTTTGAATTTTGGCCTTTTTTTTTTTTTATACGTGTTTCTTTTTTTTTTTTAAATTTTTTTAGTTTACAATATTGCATTGGTTTTGCCACACATTGACATGAATCCGCCATGGGTGTACATGTTTTCCCCTTCCAGAACCCCCCTCTCACCTCCCTCCCCATCCCATCCCTCTGGGTCATTCTGGTGCAACAGCCCTGAGCACCCTATATCATGCATCAAACCTGGACTGGCGATTCATTTCACATATGATAATTTACATGCTCCAATGCCATTCTTCCATAGCATCCTGTCCTCGCCCTCTCCCATAGAGTCCAAAAGACTGTTCTATACATCTATGTCTCTTTTGCTGTCTCGCATACAGGGTTATCTTTACCAACTTTCTAAACTCCATATATATGCATTAGTATATTGTATTGGTGTTTTTCTTTCTGGCTTACTTCTCTCTGTATAATAGGCTCCAGTTTCATCCACCTCATTAGAACTGATTTGAATGTATTCTTTTTAATGTCTGAGTAATATTCCATTGTGTATATATACCACAGCTTCATTATCCATTCATCTGCTGATGGACATCTAGGTTGCTTCCATGTCCTGGCTATTATAAACAGTGCTGCGATGAACATTGGGGTGCACGTGTCTCTTTCAATTCTGGTTTCCTCGGTGTGTACTCCCAGCAGTGGGATTGCTGGGTCATATGGCAGTTCTATTGCCAGTTTTTTGAGGAATCTCCACACTGTTCTTCATAGTGGCTGTACTAGTTTGCATTCCCACCAACAGTTTAAGAGGGTTCCCTTTTCTCCACACCCTCTCCAGCACTTATTGCTTGTGGACTTTGGATAGCAGCCTTCTGACTGGAGTGAAATGGTACCTCATTGTGGTTTTGATTTGCATTTCTCTGATAATGAGTGAGATGAGTGCAATTGTGCGGTAGTTTGAGCATTCTTTGGCATTGCTTTTCTTCGGGATTGGAACGAAAACTGACCTTTTCCAGTCCTGTGGCCACAGCTGAGTTTTCCAAATTTGCTGGCATATCGAGTGCAGCACTTTCACAGCATCACCTTTGAGGATTTGAAATAGCTCAACTGGAATTCCATCATCTCCACTAGCTTTGTTCATAGTTGGGCTTTCTAAGGCCCACTTGACTTCACACTCCAGGATGTCTGGCTCTAGGTGAGTGATCACACCATCGTGTTCATCTGGGTCGTGAAGATCTTTTTTGTACAGTTCTTCTGTGCATTCTTGCCACCTCTTCTTAATATCTTCTGCTTCTGTTAGGTCCATTGCACTCATCTCACATGCTAATAAAGTAATGCTCAAAATTCTCCAAGCCAGGCTTCAGAAATACGTGAACCGTGAACTTCCAGATGTTCAAGCTGGTTTTAGAAAAGGCAGAGGAACCAGAGATCAAATTGCCAATATCCGCTGGATCATCGAAAAAGCAAGAGAGTTCCAGAAAAACATCTATTTCTGCTTTATTGACTATGCCAAAGCCTTTGACTGTGTGGATCACAATAAACTGTGGAAAATTCTGAAAGAGATGGGACTACCAAACAATCTGACCTGTCTCTTGAGAAACCTGTATACAGGTCAGGAAGCAACAGTTAGAACTGGACATGGAACAACAGACTGGTTCCAAATAGGAAAAGGAGTACGTCAAGGCTGTATATTGTCACCCTGCTTATTTAACTTCTATGCAGAGTACATCATGAGAAACGCTGGGCTGGAAGAAACACAAGCTGGAATCAAGATTGCCGGGAGAAATATCAATAACCTCAGATATGCAGATGACACCACCCTTATGGCAGAAAGTGAAGAAGAACTAAAGAGCCTCTTGATGAAGGTGAAGGAGGAGAGTGAAAAAGTTGGCTTAAAGCTCAACGTTCAGAAAACTAAGATCATGGCATCTGGTCCCATCACTCCATGGGAAATAGATGGGGAAACAGTGGAAAGTGTCAGACTTTATTTTTTTGGGCTCCAGAATCACTGCTGATGGTGACTGCAGCCATGAAATTAAAAGACGCTTACTCCTTAGAAGGAAGCTTATGGCCAACCTAGATAGCATATTTAAAAGCAGAGACATTACTTTGTCAACAAAAGTCCATCTAGTCAAGGCTATGGTTTTTCCAGTGGTCACGTATGGATGTGAGAGTTGGACGGTGAAGAAAGATGAGCGCCACAGAATTGATAGCGCCACAGAATTGATGCTTTTGAACTGTGGTGTTGAAGAAGACTCTTGAGAGTCCCTTGGACTGCAAGGAGATCCAATCAATCCATTCTAAAAGAGATCAATCCTGGGTGTTCATTGGAAGGTCTGATGTTGAAGCTGAAACTCCAATACTTTGGGCACCTCATGCGAAGAGTTGACTCGTTGGAAAAGACCCTAATGCTGGGTGGGATTGGGGGCAGGAGGAGAAGGGGATGACAGAGGATGAGATGGTTGGATGGCATCACCGACTCGATGAACATGGGTTTGGGTAGACTCCGGGAGTTGGTGATGGACAGAGAGGCCTGGTGTGCTACAATTCATGGCGTCGCAAAGAGTCGGACACGACTGAGCGACTGAACTGAACTGAACTGAACTGATAATGAGTGATGTTGAGCATCTTTTCATGTGTTTGTTAGCCATCTGTATGTCTTCTTTGGAGAAATGTCTGTTTAGGAAAATTCTTTAAAAATTGTGTGAGAGTGTGTTCTCCCTTGGTTTCAGTGGCAACCCATCTAACCTAGCACATTTCAAATTTCAAACTATATCTCTCCAGCAGTGACTGGCAACTGAAATCTTATTCAACATATTCTTTCTACTTTTTGTACCTGCTGGATTTCTTGTAGTCTTTCTTGCTAGTCAAAAGGTAAACCAAGGATAAGAGGGGACTTAAATGCAAATTTACAGGCTTCTATGTTTGGGCTTCCAACTTTTCTGAGTTCATCTCCTCAGTTTGTAGCCACCTGGCAACCCCAAACTCTGTCCCCTGGCACTAGACCTCAAATCAATTATACCGTAGTTTTCTGCTTGATCTTTAATGTTTCCCCTGAACATGCTGGATTGAGTAATGCTCAGGGAAAAAAAAAAAAAAAAGGAAACATAGGCCTCACCCAGAAAAGTTCATTTTCTGAAGCACCAAATTCCATCAAACTTCTGTGTGCTTTGTGCCATTTTCTAGTGCTTTCATTTACTTTAAAAAAATATAATTTGTTAATATTTGTTGTTTTTAGGAATCTTAGTTTTATATAAGCCACTATAACATCAGTAAAACTGGCAAATGATTTTTGGAATTCTATTCCTTGAAGACTTACTGGGTCCCTGATATGGTTCACAAATAGCTACAGAAGGTGAAGGAAAATTTAGGTGCATAGAGAGCCTCATCTTTCTATTGCTACTTGAGAAACAGCTGATCACTACTTTATGTTTTATTTTATCCATCATTGTTGTTCCTTGTAAGATTTTGTTTAGAAAATAAAATCTGCTGAGAGTAAATTGGAAAATCACTAGGCCCATAATTTATTCAACAAATTTTAAATAAAACCATGACATGTGCTGTAACAGACTTTGAATTTTAATTTCAGTTAATAACTGATGATAAAGTCTACAGTAAAATTTTTAGTGATATAATATATTGCATTTTTTTATGTCCAGTATTTACTATTCATATGTCTACAGATACTGAAATGACTATCACTTTCAGATAGAAAAAAAAAAAAAAAAGAAAAAACAGAACTATTTCACATTTTACTAAGGTGTATATTTTATATGTAAGTTTTAGGCCATGAAATTTTTTGACATAAATTGTTAGAGTCTTCCTATTCCAGATTTCTAATAACAGGGATAACTATTTTGAATCTCCTAAAGTTAATCATATAACAAAAGAAACAATTATGATAAAGTCACTATGAAAAAGGTCAATAAATAATTTATTACATAATCAACATAAGGATAGTTATACAAGATGACAGTAAATATTACATAGAAAATTTTGCTATTTAAATTTAAACAGTGACATGTGTATCTAATTACTTAACTACTGTTTCTTTCTAAACATTTGACCAGGCAGCATAATGTTCTTATTTTGAGACAGACTATTCTAATACCTCCATTTTTTTTAATCAGGAAAAAGTCTCTATCAACGAAAAATATAAAGTTCATTTCCAAATAAATTGGGTTTAAAATTTTCAGTTAATATGCTAATAAATAGTGTTACAACTTTAATAACACTTGTTTGGGTGAGAGGAAGTGAGTTTTGCATTTCAGCTGAGGAAGAAAAATATGAAAAAAAATTAACCATCATTAGAAAAAAACTTATCTAATCTTTTAAAGAATGTTGGGAAGCATATTTTTGAAACTTTTTTTCATCAAGTTGTTTTGCAAAGTAAGTAACTCAACTTGATTTTGCTTAAATACACTATTTTACAAAAATTAAATTTACACCTATGCTGACTACAAATTTTTGTTAATGGAAAATATATCACAATTGTCTAAATGAGGCTGAACGAGAATTTACAGTATAGTTGGCTGGTGGTGAATTTAACTATCAAAAATATTAAATAATTAAAACCTACCACACTAACAGGAAATTACAAAATTGAGAGACCGAATGTTGAGGAACATTTACCAATTTCCCTTGGAATTATCCTTTCCTCAAAGGAACAGTATCTTATCCCTCTTCATTTTGTTCTTATAGTGCTTATTCAGCATTGAAACAGAGGATGAGATGGTTGGATGGCATCACCGACTCAATGGACATGAGTTTGAGCAAGCTCTGGGAGTTGGTGATGGACAGGGAAGCCTGGCGTGCTGCAGTCTGTGGGGTTGCAAAGGGGCGAACACGACCGAGTGAACTGAACTGAGCATTCAAACAAGACCTATGTGCTATATCACGAAAAGCAATGACTATATATTCATTTAACCTTATATAAATGCATAGTTAAACACATATATTTTTCCAACTTTAAATTCTGTAACTGCTTCCCCTAAAGGTTTCATAAGGGTGCAGAATTACTCAGAGCACACACCTAGATTAAAAGACAAACCGCACGTTCTGTAGACTGTAAATCCGAGAGTGTCTCATAGTAATATCATTCCTGAATGTGTTTTAGAAACTTCTGCCAGATCCCAGGTCTGGAACTTGTTACACATACAGGCAAGTGAGCTAAATTTTGAACAAAGGCAAAGAAGAAAAACTGCCAGCACAAATTCAACCCCTAAAGCACTGAAAGATTCTTGTATGTCTAATCACCATCTAGGGAAAGGAGACAGGAGTAGAAGATGAAGTAAATTTGTCTTTGGATCAGTTGTAAGCATGACCTCTTTCATATAATTTATGCCTTTGTGCTGATGTGACCTGAGAAAACAAATTGACTCTAAATTCCGTAAACAAATAGCATTTTCTTTTGGAACACAGTGTTTATTATACAAGGCAATTCTTGCTTCATCTTTTATTTGAACAAATTTTTATCTCATAAATATCAATGACAAAAAAGAATGCGTGTAGTTGTAGCTGTGAAAAACAAACTGTCAGTTTAAGGGCTAGTGATGGAATTAGTCAGGCAGGGATTTGTCTTTTCCTGAGCACTACTTCTATAAGCCATATTTAATTAAGAAAGATAGAATTCGGCCCTCTTACAAGGATAAGGTGTGTTCCAGATTGTTATAGTAAAACTAAGTTTCTCCACATAATAAATTTAGAATAACCTACAGCTTTCCAAAGCTGCTCATAAAAAGAAGTATATTGCCTGAGATTTTGAAGCAGCTGGAGTTGATGAGAAGGGCAGGCAAGGAAAAGGCCAACAAGACTATAGACATATGGGGCAATGAAAGAGTCAACTATGAGATACTGTCAGCTTTGAGTATGGTACAAATATTCTGAACATGCATGTCATATTTTGAATGTAAGAATGGTAAGTATTAGGTTGGTGCAAGCATAATTGTGGTTTCAGATCATGAATTTTAATTCATTAAAACTAGGCTCAAACACATCTTTATTAATCAAAATAGGAACCATTACAATCAACACACCTTTGCCAATGAGAAATGCATTTGCTTATTCCTGTAACATAAAAATCCATGCTTTGGGATTTGATGTACTCTTAGAAAGCATTTTCTACATTCTGATGATTGAGGAAGTGTTTTCCTTGCACAAAGCTGTTGGAAAGCTTGAAAAAGTGGTAGTCGAGAGGTCAGGTGAACATGGTGGATGAGACAAAATTTTGTAACCCAATTTGTCCAACTTTTGACACATTGGTTGGGCAACACATCATTGAGGATTGTCATGGAGAAGAATAGGGCCCTTTCTGTTGATCAATGTCCACTGCAGGGATTGCAGTTTTTGATTCATGCCATCAATTTGCTGAGCATACTTCCCAGATGTAATGGTTTCATGGGGGTTTAGAAAGCTGTAGTGGAACAGACTGGCAGCAGACCCTCAACAGTAACCAGGACCTTTTTTGGTGAAAGTCTGGCTTTGGGAAGTGCTTTGGAGCTTCTTCTTGGTCTAACCACTGAGCTGATCATTGCTAATTTCATATAAAACCCATCTTTCATCGCATGTCACAATCTGATCAAGAAATGATTTGTTGCTGTTGCATAAAATAAGAGAAGATGACACTTCAAAATGATAATTTTCTTGATTTGTGGTCAGCTCATTAGGCACCCACTTACAGAGCTGAATTTTTCACCTTTCCAATTTGCTTCAAATGTGCTGATTGTAGAATGGTCAACTCTGAATTATTTGCCAATTTTTCATGTCGTTGTAAGAGGATCAGCTTCAATGATTGCTCTCAATTGGTAGTTGTCAATTTCTGACGGCCAGTCATTATGCTTCTCATCTTCAAGGTTCTTGTCTCCTTTGTAACACCTCTTGAACCACCACTGCACTGTACGTTCATTAGCAGGTCTTGGGCCAAATGCATTGTTGATGTTGTGAGTTGTCTCCACCACTTTATGAATTATTTCAAACTCAAACAAGAAAACTGTTTTAATTTGCTTTTTGTATAATGATTCCCATAGTCTAAAATAAATATAAAATAAGCAACAATAAGCCATTAGCAAAAAAAAGTGATAAATATGCATTAAAATGATGTATAACATAACCACATTTATTTAAGAATGTATTCCAATATCAAATAGCAAATTTCAACAGTGCAAAAACCACAATTACTTTTATACCAACATAATAGTTATGCTATACTATGTTCTGTGCACTTGAAAGTAATGCTCCATTTCACCACATACTTCAACCTTTACTCCTGACTTTTAAATAAAAATTTTTTGTATAAAATGCTCCTGTGCAAACATAATTTGAGATTTATAAATAAGGAGAATATCCCATCATTGGGTTCATGTAGAACAAAGAAAAGGAAAGGCTGCTAAGTCTATTTCAGGCAAAGACTATGACTAGAAGAAATATAAGAACCATTTGGGAGGATTGAGAGTAGTATGCTTTACTATTGGTAGAAGAAAATTTTGATACCCTTTCTTAAAATTGCTTCCTGGTGGCTCAGATGGTAAAGAATCTGCAAGCAATGAAGGAGACCTGGGTTTGACCCCTCGGTCGGGAAGATTCTGTGAAGGATATAGCTACCCACTCCAGTATTCTTGCCTGAAGAATTCCATGGACATAGCAGCCTAGTAGACTACAGTCCATGGGGTCACAAAGCGTTAGACACAACTGAGTGACTAACACTTTCTTAAAATAAATCAAGTGATTAAAAAATAAAATGAGATATGACAAGTGCTGAAATGGGAGGAGGGTTTTTCTTCAGGCAGTGTGGGCAGACAAAACCTCTTTGGGGAGATCATATTTGAGCTAAGGCATAAATGAGGAGCAGTAGGAAACCAATGAAGAAATAGGGGAAGAGTAGTAGAGGAGGAAGAAAAATTTCAGAAAAGAAGCCAGTGTAGCTAGAATACAATGGATCAGGTTGACTGGTGAGATAAGAAAAGAGGACAGGTAGGCTGTGCTCAATCACACTGGCCTTGCACATTGTCATACACAGGTTTCCTTAGAAAACAGAACCTGAGATAAGCTTGTATGCTAACACTGTATTGGGAAGAGGGTAATCTCAGGGTAACAAACGTGAATAGGAAAGGCAAATGAGGCAGGAAAGGAGTAAAAGCAAGTACAAGTAGAGCTTTACTAAGCTAACCACAAATTGTTGCTCAATTATGAAAGGCATCTCTGAAGGGCCCGTACAGAATACCACGACAGTCTTTTATCACAACAGTCTTTTAGGGTAAATGGAAAATGACAAAATCTATTTCCTTCCACATTTTGTCTTTCATTTATCAGATTCTGCCACATGGGGACTACTGTCTTAGCATCCCTGGCCTATGTAGGCACCTGCTGGAGGTACCAGAGACCTTGTGTGAAAGGCTGGGTGAACATTAGGCAGTGTAGTTACAGTAGCCTCTGCTACAAGATGGTAGGATGAAGATCATGAGGAATCCAGACTAACTTGGAGGTGAGGCTGAGACAGCTGGGGAAATTAGGAGATAATGTTGTAGACCAGTAGCTAGAGTTCTTCAAAGATTTAGGATATTTTTCTAATTTCAAATTAAGCCACCAGGATTGTTTTAAGCAAAAAAAACAATATTCTCTCATTTGTGAATTTAAACAATCACTGTCTGCTGTGTGGTTAAAGAGACATGGAGAACAGCTTGATAGTGGGAGACAGAGATTATCAGCATAGTGTACATCTGTGTGTGTTTAACTTGTCACTTCCACCGAGAGTTTGAAAAGATGAGAAAGAGAATTTTCAAGTTTTCCCATTATGGAAGTCTTCAATGGTTTTTATATGAAATATTATTGTTATGTGTTGAAACAAAAGCATGATCAGAGAGAGTCAAGAAAAGAGAAGGTTATAATGTGAAGGCCCTGAAGGCACTAAAGTAAGACTAGGCAACCATTTGGAGACATTGTAGGGTAATTTTGTCCAAGACAATGCTTTATTTTTAAAGGGATAATTTAAAGGAATATCTAAGTATCAGAAATGATCCAATCTTGATACAGAAATCTATGAAGTAGGACAAAATGCAGTAACTGTAGGACAATTCCCTAGAGTGTGGTGAGAGATGAGTTGGGATGGAAATGGAAGAGTTGGCCCTGGAGGAGTAGAGGTGCTTCCGCAATTTCAACATTAAAATTCTAGTCAAGAACTATTTCACATCTAGATATGACTATAAAAATGCCCACTTACTTATCAACTTAGAGTCAATCTTTTAGGAATCACAGAGCTAAGCTTTAGAATTGAGGTCCAGGTTCCACATATATGTCAAGACTGATATTTGCCACCAGAGAAAAACTGAAGAATCTTATATTTAAAAATTGTCAACTGTTGCTATCATTTACAAAAACTAATTACGTGGAAAACCACATACTCTTTCAAAAGAATGTAATATGAATCTTGCATTCTGAATTGTGTTTTCAGTAAATTTAAGCCAATTACTTTACTGTCTATTATACTTTTCCCAATAAGGATGAACTGAAATGGGCATTTTCATATATGAAATAAAACTGAAGGTAAAACTGAAAACTGAAACAGCCTTGTGAAAAGAAATTTCGTCATTATGATATCCATAGCATCACACCTGTACATGCCGTTTGATTACAATATGCTTTTTTTCAGAAACGTATCTACGAAAAAAACCTTTAAAATAAGTAGAGAAGTGTATGGTATAAAATGTTTATTGCACTAGTGTTTATAATAACAAAATATAAGTGATGATGCAAGTATCTAATAATAATAATAATAGTTGTTGTTGTTCAGTTGTTAAGTCATGTCTGACTCTTTGTGACCCCATGGACTGCAGCATGTGAGGGTCCCCTGTCCTTTGCCTCTTTTGGAGTTTGCTCACATTCATGACCATTGAGTCAGTGATACTATCTAACCATCTCATCCTCTGCCACCCCTTCACCTTGTGCCTTCAATCTTTCCAAGCACCAGGGTCTTTTCCAATAAGTTGGCTCTTTCCAACAGGTGGCCAAGGTATTGGAGATTCAACTTCAGCATCAATCCTTCCAATGGATATTCAGGGTTGATCTCCTTTAGGATTCACTGATTTGGTCTCCTTGCTGTCCAAGGGACTCTTCTCCAGCACCACAATTTGAAAGCATCAGTTCTTCAGTGCTTAGCCTTCTTTTGGTCCAACTCTCCCATTCACACATGAATACTGCAAAAATCATAGCATGACTATACAGACCTTCGTTAGCAAAGTGATGTCTCTGGCTTTCTAACACACTGTGTAGGTTTATCACAGCTTTCCTTCCAAGGAAGCAAACGTCTTCTAATTTCATGACTACAGTCACCATCCACAGTGATTTCGGAGCCTAATATAAAATCTGTCACTTCTTCCACTCTTTGCCCTTCTGTTTGCCATGAAGTAATGGGACCAGATGCCATGATCTTAGTTTTCTGACTGTTGAGTTAAACCCAGCTTTTTCATTCTCTGCTTTCACCTTCATCAAGAGATGCTTAGTCTCTCTTCACTTTCTGCCATTAGAGTGGTATCGTCTGCATATCTGAGGTTATTGATATTTCTCCAGGCAATCTTGATTCCAGTTTGTGATTCATCCTGCCTGACATTTTACATGATGTACTCTGCATATAAGTATATAAGTTAAAAAAACAGGGTGACAGTATACAGTCTTGTTGTACTCTTTTCCCAATTTGGAACCTGATTGTTGTTGCATGTCCAGTTCTAACTGTTGCTTCTTGAGCTGCATACAGGTTTCTTAGGAGACAAGTAAGGTGGTCTTGTACTCCTATCTTTTTAAGAATTTGCCACAGTTTGTTGTGATCCATACAGTCAAAGGCTTTAGCCTAGCCCAGGTGTTTTTCTGCAATTTACTTGCTTTTTCTATGATCCAACAAATGTTGGCAATTTGATCTCTGGTTCCTCTACCTTTTCTAAAGCCAGCTTGTACATCTGGAAGTTCTAGGTTCATGTACTATTGAGGCCTAGCTTGAAGGATTTTGTGCATAACCTTGCTAGTGTGTGAAATGAGCCTAATTGTATGACAGTTTGAACATTCTTTGGCATTGCGTTTCTTTGGGATTGGAACGAAAATTGAATTTTTCCAGTCCTGTGGCCACTGCTGAGTTTCCCAAATTTGCTGGCATATTGAGTGCAGCACCATCTTTTAGGATTTCAAATATCTCAGCTGGAATTCGATCACCTCCACTAGCTTTGTTCATAGTAAAACTTCCTAAGGCTCATGTGACTTCACACTTCAGGACGTCTGGCTCTAGGTGAATGACCACATTATCGTGGCTATTAGGGTCATTTAGACCTTTTTTGTTTATTTCTGTGTATTCTTGCCACTTCTCAGTCTCTTCTGTTTCTAAGTCCTTACCATTTCTGTCCTTTATTGTGTCCATCCTTGCATGAAATAGTCCCTTGATATCTCCAATGTTCTTGAAGAGATCTCTAGTCTTACTCATTCTATTGTTTTCCTCTATTTAAACTAATAATACATGTTTTAATAATAATATTTACAAAAATATTCAGTTCAGTTCAGTCGCTCAGTCATGTCCGACTCTTTGCGACCCCATGAATTGCAGCACACCAGGCCTCTCTGTCCATCACCAACTCCCAGAGTCTACCCAAACCCATGTCCATCAAATCAGTGATGCCATCCAGCCATCTCATCCTCTGTCGTCCCCTTCTCCTCCAGCCCCCAATCATACCCAGCATCAGGGTCTTTTCCAATGAGTCAACTCTTCGCATGAGGTTGCCAAAGTATTGGAGTTTCAGCTTCAACATCAGTCCTTCCAATGAACACCCAGGATTGCACCCATTAAGTTAGTTTTCTTATTGTTATGTAACGATATCGATATATTTTGTTAGACTTTAATAAAATACTTTGTTAGATCATTTCTAAGTAAGACATGATGGCAAATAGGCACACATACTGCGAAGAAAATGGTAGTTTCTCCATTCCAATATTCTTGCCTGGAGAATTCTATGGACAGAGGAGCTGGCAGGCTATAGTCCACAGGGTCATAAAGAGTCCCACATAACTTAAGTGACTTAGCATGCACACACGGGCACACATATCATTAAACATGCTTAAATTTATACAAAAAAAGTGCCTAAAAGAAAATGCATGCAGATTCACAGAAACATGAAACACAGTTACAACTCCATTGCCATTTACTACTAAATATTCTATGAGTTTTTTTGAAAGGACTTTAAAAGCATGTATGTTGTATACCTGTAACAATTCCCTCAATGCCATTAGATACAATCAGCTGAAGCACAATGGAAGGTATTGATGTTTACCAAAAAATGAAAAGTCATGCTACTATACATGGATTTGATCTGCACATTAGTAAATTCCAACTTAAGACAGAAGCAATAGTGTCTTTTCCACATACTACCAAGTGTTTCTTTGTTTCTGAGTAGGCCTGATTTGCTACCCAGTCATGTAACAAATCTCATGTTCTTGCCATCTCTCCACTGAAATCCCTAACTATGGGATTGGAAAGCTTTTCTTAGATTCATGTTGACTGTTTGTTTTCAATCTGGAATTTCTTTTCCAAATGATTATTTTGGGTCCTGCCAAAAAAATCCATAAAAGAAATTAGAATGTAGTGTCTCAGTAATCAAACGCACATTTTCCATAGGCTCCCTCTCTTTTTTTAAGAAACACTGAATTTTAGAGTTCAATATAGGCAACCAGACTAGTTAGAGGGAAAGGAAAACTAAAAGAAACAAACAAATGGATGATTCCCTTCTCATTAGTTAAATTTGAAAATGATTATTATCCACTACAATCTTTCTTCTTATCCCTGGGAAGTAGTAGAAAACAATGAATCCATTTGTTTTACACTGACCTAATTTGGAGATGTAATCTTTGCAATATTTCCTGAGGTATCTTCCTTTCACCCCTTCATGAGTCTAATTTTTCCAATTGCCTATGAATAAGGAGGCCAAGGCAATTAGGGGTTTTATCACATAAATAGAGTTACTTAAATGCTATTTTCTTTCCACTATATATCAAGCACCATCATAACAAGCTCATTACAAGTTACCACACTGGATGGTCTAAGAATTGATAAGGTTTGCACCATCATGTTTTTGAAGATGAGGGGGTAAAAAAGTAATTGTGACAACAGCCACATTTTCTAGAGGATGCTGAGAATTGATGCTTATCCATTTTTCTGGATGATTTCTTATACCTCTTCAAAAGAAAAACATATCAAATTTTATATATCAGCAATATGAAGTGAGGACAGTCAGTGAGAAGCATTAAAGCCATGATATTAAAAATTCCTTCACTGGGTGGGCTACATATAGTAGATATGTCTTTGTAGACATATTCTTTAGGGGTTTCTGCAATGGTACAAATGTAAAACCCAAGAAATACAATTGTGCAGTGAGATGGAGAATAAATGTTGCCAAATAATCAATAAAATATATAAAAACATCTGTTTTGAACTACTATTAATGGTTGAAGAACCACCAGTATGTAAAAATAGTAAGAGAAATATCCTATATTTATTTTATCTCATAAGAATCTAATTTTTTAGGTTCTTAGGAAATGAGTGAAAACTATTTCACTAGATATACTTATCTGAATATTCTCTACCTATATGTGTTGTTATTGCTGATGATTCTTTGAAAATGCAATATTTTGAAATGTACAAGATTTTGATATTTCATAAATTACATGAATCTTTACCCTTCTGGGATAAATTAACTGCTAAAAATACACTGCTCTTGTCAATTGCTATCTATTCTTATCAGTTATTATCTTTTCTCATGAATAAATATCACTTTTGCTTTTTCCTAAAATATTAAACAGAATCCTACTCTATGTTATAATTATATTTGGCCCTTGAATTGCAAGGGTCTATGTATCTGCATCTGAGACACAGATCAAAATTTCTATCTGTGGTTGGCTGAGCTCATGAGGGCAAAGCCCCCGACAGGAAATCCCCATTGGGAAGGCCAACTATGGCGCTGAATCCTCTTGGATACTAAGGGACAATTGTATATACAATTTGCACATGCAGATAAATTACCTTCAGAATAACATTTATAGAGCTGAAACTGATGTCATTGATTAACTAGTTCATTTTTGTCATGTTTCAATAATTGGTAGCATTTAGTTGCTAAGTTGTATCTGACTCTTGTGACCCCACAGACTGTAGCCTGGCAGGTTCTTCTGTCCATGGGGTTTTCCAAGCAAGAATAGTGGAGTGGGTTGCCATTTTCTTCTCCAGGAGATCATTCCGACCCAGTATCAAACCAGCATCTCTTGCATTGTAGGTGGTCTCCTGCACTGCAGGCAGATTCTTTTCTGCTGAGCCATCAGGGAAGCCCGGTTCCAATAATTAATATATCATAATTGTTATGACTTTAAGTAGCTACAAATTCTATGCTTTCAAACTGTGGTGCTGGAGAAGACTCTTGAGAGTCCCTTGGACTGCAAGGAGATCAAACCAGTCAATCCTAAAGGAAATCAATCCTGAATATTCATTGGAAGGACTGATGCTGAAGGTGAAGCTCCAGTAATTTGGCCACCTGATGCGAAGAACTGACTCACTGGAAAAGACCCTGATGCCGGGAAAGACCGAGGACAGGAGGAGAAGGGTGCAACAGAAGATAAGATGGGTGGATGGTATCATCGACTCAATGAACATGAACATGAGTTCGAGCAAACTTCAGGAGGTAGTGAAGGACAGGAAGACAGTGTGGTGCAGTGCATGGAGTTGCAAAGAGTCGGACAGGGCTGACTGAACAAGAAAAAAGCTCATTAATCTATAAGTCTCAGATATCTAATATATCTGAAGTATTTCCATTAAACATATATTTTAGCATATTTAAGGCAACTTAATTGTTTTACATTTTCAGACTTTGAAGCTTTGGCTCTCAATCCACTTCTTTAAGTATCTCTGTTGAACAAACCATAGGAAAGGTGTTAGGTAGTTAGAATAGAAAAAGGAGTCCAGAATGGCGGTGGCTAAAAAAACAAGGAAGGGAAAAGCCCATGAAAATAGAACAAAGGAAGGTCGGAGGACAAGAATGAGGACCTCAGGTAGAACAAACAGCATTCCCGGCTAGCCCAATTTACATAGGGCAGGCCCAGGGGGAGGGAAAAAGCATATAGAAAGAGGAGCCAAAGGGCCGGGGGCCTCTCTCCCTCTCTCCCACTCTCTCGGCCCCTCGCCCGCTCTCCCTCTCTCTCTCCTCTTCGCATCTTTTGGGTTGGCATGCCCTCACGCCTCGAGGATGTATTTTCCTTTAGTTTCTAAATAAAATTGAGCTGTAACACTGATCTGTCTGAGAGCTGTGACACGGTCTGTCTGAAGGCTGTAACTCTGGTCTGTCACTTCAAATTTTTGTTGTGACGAAACAGAACCAAAGAAATTACACACTCCCCTAACAAAGGGGTTCATGTGAGAATGAGAATTTAAGGTCAAATCAATTTGGGATTATTCATAAAAGTAGTAAAAAGAAATGACAACCCACTCCAGTAATCTTGCTTGGAAAATTCCATGGACAAGAGGAGCCTAGTGGGCTACAGTCCATGTGGTTGCAAAGAGTTGGACACGACTGAGTGCCTGAGCACACACACATAGTAAAAAGAAAGATGTATTTTTGATTTATGGGTTTAATTTAATGCCAAACTAAAAGAGAATTAGGCAGTATTTCTCCATTTCTTACCCCTAGTTTCTTTTGTATATCTAACTCATGCACACATTTTTAATTTAGTTTTTATTTGTTTAGATTTTTAAGAATCAGAGTTAAATGTGGACTAAGCAAAACAAAGAAATATAACCATTCTACTAATAAATATTTTTAATTTTACAATTCAAATAATGAAATCTATATTAAGTCCAGTTCAAAAGAAAGGGAAAACTCAGAAAAACCTAAATGGTTGTGTGTGTGTGTGTGTGCTGACCAAATATTCTTGTATGTGTACTTGGTTTGTATTCTGAATATATATCATCCAAATTCTTGAGAAATGCAGGAAGAATAATTGTTAAGCATATTTCCAAAGAAGACATACAGATGGCCAACATTACTAATCATCAGGTAAATCAAAATCAAAATCACTGTGAGATGTCACCTCAGACCTATCAGAATGGCTATTATCAAAGAGACAACAAATAACAAGGGCTGGTGAGGATGTGGGGCAAGGAGAATCCTTGTGCACTGCTGATAAGAATGCAAATTGATGGAAATACTATGGAAAACAGTATGGAGATTCCTCAAAAAATGAAGAATAGAAAACTACCAGGAAGCCCACTTCTGGGTAGTTTTCCAAAGAAACAAAAACACTAATTCAAACAGATATATGACCCCACTATGTTCACCACAGCATTATTCACAATAGCCAAAATATGGAAGCAACCTAAGTGCCCATGCAGAGATGAATATAATGTAATATATATTGGAATATATGGAATGGAACATTACTCAGCCATAAAACGGAATAAAATCTTGCCATCTGGGAAACATGGACGGGGACAGAGGGATTTATGCTAAGTGAAGTAAGTCAGACAGGTAAAGACTCATACCATATGATTTCACATATATAATAAATTTAAAAAATAAAAAAAATAAGTGTATCAATATAACAAAAGAGAAACAGAGTCATAGATACAGAGGACAAATCATTGCCAGAGGAGAGAAAGGTAAAGGGGTGAGTGAAATAGTTGAGGGAAATTAAGTGATATAAACTTCCAGCTATAAAATAAATGAGTAATGGGGTGAAATATAAAACATTGGGAACAGAATCGATAATAATGTAATATCTTTGGTGACAAAGGTGCTCTAAAGGTACAAACTTTCAGTTACAACATAAATAAGTACTAGGGATGTACTATACAACATGATTATTCAAATTAAGACATGTCGGTTCTACTGAGATGGATGAAACTGGAGCCCATTATACAGAGTGAAGTAAGCCAGAAAGAAAAACAACAATACAGTATACTAATGCATATATATGGAATTTGAAAGATGGTAACGATAACCCTATATGCGAGACAGAATAAGAGACACAGATGCATAGAACAGTCTTATGGACTCTGAGGGAGAAGGTGAGGGTGGGACGTTCTGGGAGAATAGCATTGAAACATGTATATTATCATATGTGAAACAGAACACCATTCCATGTTCGATGCATGAGACAAAGGCTCAGGGCCAGGGCAATGGGATGACCCAGAGGGATGGGATGGGGAGGGAGGTGGGTGGGGGGTCCAGGAAGGGGAACACATGTAAACTCATGGCTGATTCATGTCAATGTATGGCAAAAACTATTACAATATTGTAAAGTAATTAGCCCCCAACTTAAATAAATAAATTTATTAAAAAAAATAAATAAATAAAAATAAATAAGTACTAGGGATGTACTATACAACATGATTATTCAAATTAAGACATGTATATCATTATGAAAGTTATTAAGATTGTAAATACTAAGAGCTCTCATGATAAGGAAAAGTGATTTTTCATTGTATCTATTTGAGTTTATGAATACTCACTATGCTTATTGTGGTAATCATTTCATGATATATATACATTAAAAAATTATGCTGTAAACCTTAAATTTAAGTGATGCTATATTTAGAAAAGGCAGAGGAACCAGAGATCAAATTGCCAACATACATTGGATTATCGAAAAAGCAAGAGAGTTCCAGAAAAACATCTACTTCTGCTTTATTGACTATGTCAAAGCCTTTGACTGTGTGGGTCAAAACAAACTGGAAAATTCAAGAGATGGGAATACCAGACCACCTTCCTTGTCTCCTGAGAAATGTGTATGAATGTCAAGAAGCAACAGAAAGAACTAGACATGAAACAACAGACTGGTACCAAATCAGGAAAGGAGTACATCAAGGCTGTATATTGTCACCCCGCTTATTTAACTTATATGCAGTGTACATCATGAGAAATGCCAGGCTGGATGAAGCACAAGCTGGAATCAAGATTGCCGGGAGAAATATCAATAACCTCAGATATGCAGATGACACTACTCTTATGGCAGAAAGTGAAGAAGAAGTAAAGAGCCTCTTGATGAAAGTGAAAGAGGAGAGTGAAAAAGTTGGCTTAAAACTCAACATTCAGAAAAAAGATCATGGCATCCGGTTCCATCACTTCATGGCAAATAGATGGGGAAACAATGGAAACAGTGACAGATTTTATTTTGGGGGGCTCCAAAACCACTGCAGATGGTGATTGCAGCCATGAAATTAAAAGACACTTACTCCTTGGAAGAAAAGCTATGACCAACCTAGACAGAATATTAAAAAACAGAGACATATTACTTTGCCAACAAAGGTCTGTCCAGTGAAAGCTATGGTTTTTCCAGTAGTCATGTATGGATGTGAGAGTTGGACTTTAAAGAAAGCTGAATGTTGAAGAATAGATGCTTTTGAACTGTGGTGTTGGAGAAGACTCTTGAGGGTCCCTTGGACTGCAAGGAGATCCAACCAGTTCATCTTAAAGGAAATCAGACCTGAATGTTCATTGGAAAGACTGATGCTGAAGCTGAAACTCCAATACTTTGGCCACCTGATGCAAAGAATTGACTCACTGGAAATGACCCTGATGCTGGGAATGATTGAAAGTGGGAGGAGAAGGGGATGACAGAGGATGAGATGGTTGGATGGCATCACTCACTAGATGGACATGAGTTTGAGTAAGCTCCAGGAGTTGGTGATGGACAGGGAAGTCTGGCATGCTACAGTCCATGGGGTTGCAGAGAGTTGGATACCACTGAGCAACTGCACTGAACTCAACTTATACTACATTGGCCACAACAGTGAAATAAATGCTACTCACCATTTAACTAATGAATATAAAAATGAAAATTAAGATTTTGTGAAAACTCTTTTTCAAGTGTCCAGAAAGTCTGACTCATTAGAAAGAGGCCAGAGAAGATAGCAGATTATACAAATCATTACATAAGTTCTTAGAAGCCAGAATAAGACTGATTTGGTGAGAGAATCTGCACAGAAAATTGAGTGAGTCAAAGGATCGGAATAAGCTAAAAGACAATCTTTCACTAGTGGCAGAATAAATGCAGATAGAATATTCTGTGTATTCCTTTCCTATGAAAAACTTAAGGCACTGTTCCCCACTCCCTCAGATGTAATGATTAATTCAACTACAGTCCTGAGAGTGGTGGTGGTGGTCATGGTGGTTTAGTTGCTAAGGTGTGCCTGACTCTTGCAATCCCATGGACTGTAGCCTGCCAGCCTCCTCTGTCCAGTAGTTGATGGTAAAACTAAGGTTGGGAAAGGGAATCTTTGTTACACTCAATCTTTCATTCACTTGACCTTGGAAGTCCTTCTCTCTCTGAAACATGGATCAGATAGATCCCATGATGATTGTGTTAATTTAATTAATTCAGACCCTCTTCTCTGAGAACATCAGGAACAAGTGAAAGCAATATTCCCATTAAGCACAATTCATCAGAAAAGTAAGTACAACTCTTGGAAAAAGCATGGCAGGAGCTGTATGGCCAAAGTGAGACAGCCTTGAAGAGCACCCTCATAAAGCTAGAGAACAAAATGAATCTGGCAATGAGGAGGGGTGTAATAATGCAAAGGCAGAATCTAAGTCCTTCAGCAGATGACAGTACCCAGAGGTGCTGCAGAACTGTGGGGAAACATCATTAGGAATGATGGGAAAAGCCATCATTGTAAGCAAAGAGAGCATCTAATTCAGGGTTTTAGAGTTAGAACACACTAGGATTCAAAGTGGAGAAGGCAATGTCACCCCACTCCAGCGCTCTTGCCTGGAAAATCCCATGCACTGAGGAGCCTGGTAGGCTGCAGTCCATGGGGTCGTGAAGAGTAGGACATGACTGAGCGACTTCACTTTCCCTTTTCACTTTCATGCATTGGAGAAGGAAATGGCAACCCACTCCACTGTTCTTGCCTGGAGAATCCCAGGGATGGGGGAGTCTGGTGGGCTGCCGTCTGTGGGGTCGCACAGAGTCGGACACGACTGAAGTGACTTAGCAGCAGCAGCAGGATTCAAAGTCCTATTCAGCAAATGAATTACAAGTGAGAGGAAAACAAGGATTTGGAAGGCCATTATTTGGGCAATGACAATGCCTGGCTATATGCAATCCTATGATGCTCACTTAAATGATGAACTATTCAATGCTCGGAATACTCAAGACTGTGCACGTTCTGTTTCTGGCTTGGGGAAATCTGTAGAGTAGCAAAAGAAGGATGGGAGGGGGATCAAACGTGAGCTCTGATTTAGAATAGAACTTTGTGACTACACATACAACATGAAAAGTCGTGAAGGTTTTGGTTTTGATGTCTTAGTGAAATGTCAGGTGAAGAACTTTACTCTCTCTACCGTTAAACTCTGTATAATGTAGTTCTTGACTACCATGATGCTGTGAGAAAACCATTTGATAGCTCATTTTCATAAATCATTAGAGACATGCAAACCCATTAATAGTAAATCTAGGATTCACTAGACTCTAAAGGAAAAAAGAAAACCCTAAAACTATTCTATAGACAAACATATTTAGAAATTCAAATCTTCAACCTTTGAGTATAATTTATATGTAAGCTCAAACCATGTGAGAAATTAGAGGCTGCCAAGGAATTAGAAGCAGAAGAGAAACAACCCAGAAAACATTTTCTCATTCTGAGGTGGCCGGTTGCCTGCCATTTCCATGTGCAGCAGATGGCAAAAAGGCAGTGAGGGTGGGAATGGCTGGCACTTCATAGACTGCCAGGCTCCGTCTGGGCTCTTGACAAATATTAATTAAATGAACTGAATCCATTGAAGAGTGCTGTCCGTGCTGCCAATTATGACAACCATTCTGTTTTATGTATTATCCTCATGTTAGCATGGCTTTGGTATATCTTTATAAAGACTGAATGGGCTACCAAGAGGTGACACTCAAAGTCACACTTTTTTTTTTTAAATCTACTTTAGAAACATCTTATTAAAGCCATATTCTAGTGATATCTTGATTGGCATTTCATCTGCAAATAAAGTTATACTACTTTAGCAAAATCAATCTTTTTTGTAATAGAGACTAGGAGAATTTCAGGTTTTTTCTTTGCTTGGCCTGGGCATGTGGTGGACAAGGAGGAAAAGGACACAACACACAATAAATGCATGAAGGGGATTTATATTCCTGGGCTTCATAATCCATGTAACTTCAAAGTTGTGAAAGTGTTACCCGGGCTCCTGAACTGAAAATGATTTAGAGGGATCTGTGTGCCTCTCTTCAGCAAAGAGGAGGTTATAGAGCTGCAGCCTCCAGGTGATCTGGGGATTAGCAATTCCCTGAAAGACTAGAATTGAGCAGCCACAAAGAAATCTATATGTTAAAAGCACCCCCAAATTAAGGTGTGTTGATTCTATTTTATATGAAAGGATTTCCCAAGTTAAAGTGCCTTAGGAATACACCCTCTTTGTTATAGCAATCTACCCAGAATGTATGCTGGCCTCACAAGCCTGTGGGTTCAGACAAGGATTCATTAATATTAATGCCCAAATCCCATGGGCTGTCTCTCAATGGCAAGATACCACTTTCCCTCCTAGTGTGAAATATCTGAAAATGTTGGCTGGTTACTTCTTGGAGCCCTCTGTCTCAGTTCTGTTCCCTTTACTCCAGCCTCTTGTTAATGAACACTGTCAGGCAATATCTTAAGGGGAGGCACCTGGTCACTGGCATTTTCCCAGAATTTTTTAAAAGGAAAGATTTAGGCTCCAGAGTTGCCTATGGGAATGATGTCTCTTTCCTCTGTTATGTCCTGTCATTTGTGCTCCAACATAGCACAGTTAGTGCCTGGAGCCCCGCCTGAATGCAGCTCCCTCTAGTTTTGGTTTATCAATAAATAACATTCAGGAATGAGGATAAACATTGCTTTCCCAGGGAAGCATTTCCTGACTTGTAGAATATGTTAGAACATGAGAATATTTATGAGCTCATAATTCTCTATATGTCTATCATGGTAGTAAGTAATTCCATTTTCCCTAGCTTCTTGTCTGTCTCCCCCCTCTAAACTCTTTATTTGTAAGGGCAGAATCTTTGTATGTTTATATAGCATAGTGTTCCTTACCAGGGCTACCACTGTACTAGTTCAGTGGACACTATTCACATTGGATTCTCTGAAATTGGGTAGCAAAGGTCCTGATTCCCAGCATTAATAAAACATGGTAGAGATTAATAAGTAATTTTCAATGAGTAAATCCTCTTACGCATTTCTATCTTTCAGCTACAGCTTTATTTAAAATCACACATAAAACAAACTTCCACAAATATCAAATAGTGCCGACACTCCTGGGTGATGACGTCCTTTGGTTGAGCAGACACTTACATTCTGAATTCTAAATTATACTTAAATAGGACTTTCCTTCCAAACATTAAAAAACAAACAAAACTGAGCTCATGGCATCTAGTTCCCTCACTTCATGGCAAATAAATGGGGGAAAAGTGGAAACAGCTATAGATTTCATTTGAGCTTCAAAATCACTGTGGATGTTGACTGTCATCAGGAAATTAAGAGATGCTAGCTCCTTGGAAGGAAAGCTGTGACAAACATAGACAGCATATTGACAAGCAGGGACATCACTTTGCTGACAAAATTCCATATAGTTAAAGCTATGGTTTCTTCCAGTAGTCATGTACAGATGTGAGAATCAGACCATAGAGGAAGGCTGAGCACTGAAGAATTGACACTTTCAAATTGTGATGCTGGAGAAGACTACTGAGAGTCCCTTGGACAGCAAGATCAAACCAGTCAATCCTAAAGGAAATCAACCCTGAATATTCACTGGAAGGACTGTTGCTGAAGCTGAAGCTCTGATACTTTGGCTACGTGATGTGAAGAGCAGATTCATTAGAAAAGACACTGAACTGGGAAAGACTGAGGGCAAGAAGAGAAGGAGGTGACAGAGGATGAGATGGTTGGATTTATCGCCAACTCAATGGACATGAATTTGAGCAAACTCTGGAAGATAGTGGAGGACAGAGGAGCCTGGTGTGCTATAGGCCATGGGGTCACAAAGAGTTGGCCATGACTTACAGACTGAACATCAACAAAATATTAATATTTAGACAATGTCTTATGAAGAAAATTCAGTAGAGCCACAGGATAGAGCATGATACAGATGTATAGATATTTAATACAATTTGGTAAGAAACTAACCTCTCTGAATAAAGAGAAGTGAGCATATAAAGATTATTTGAAAAAATACACTGCAGAAAAGGAAACAGTATACTGAGGCAAATGAGATAATACCAATGGGTAAAATGACCTTTAATTATTTGGTGAATTAGAAAAATAAATGGATGAAAAACGTACACACGTGCAACTTACAACAATGCCTAAGTTATTGATGCTCCATGCACTCTGCAAAGCATTATATTTAACCATCTCAAAAATCTGGCTCAGGAAACTAAAACAGGGGCTCTGTATAAACCTAGAAGTGTGGGATGGGGAGGGAGTTGGGAGGGAATTTCAAAAGGGAGGGTGTATATGTATACCTATGGCTGATTCACGTTGAAGTTTGACAGAAAACAGCAAAATTCTGTAAAGCAATTATCCTTCAATAAAAAATAAATTAATAAAAAAAATCTCATGTTGAAAGTATAAATATTACCCCTATTTTACATGTGAAGATATGAATAAAGCCAAAATTTAGGAAACTTTCCCAAGTGCACAAAATCAATAAATGATAGTGCTGTGACCCAAATCCCAAAAGCCCAACTACAGAATGTATTCTATTAATTAGTATATATATATGGTCTCTAATGTATTTTCAATTTCAATGTCATTTAAGGTGTCTAGACAAATGGGGATATTATGTATTTCAATATATGTATTATTTAAAGTCATTCTTTTCCTATCTAGTGTCAATAATTTGATTTCCCTCATTGAAAAACATGAACATATTTTTATGTTTTATTGTGTACTATGTAATCGTAATGTTTGTGTCAGAAATATCTATAATTCAATGCAATGATTTCTATTGTTTACACAGCTGGCATTATTCAGCATCACAAAATAATAAATTAACTAGGGTGTGTGTGTTAGTCACTCAGTCGTGTCTGACTCTTTGCGACCCCATGGACTGTAGCCCACCAGGCTCCTTTGTCCATGGGATTCTCCAGGCAAGAATATTGGAGTGGGTTGCCATTTTCTTCTCCAACTAGGGTAGATGGTGTCAATCACTAAAGCACCCAAATAAACGGGTCACTTTCATTTCAAGTGAACAAATAATAATCTATAAATGTAATTCAGCAAGAATTTTAGTATTAGTCAAATATGCTTGTAACACTCTTTTGGCAAGAGAAGAAACAATAAAAAATATCAATTTAAAGTTGTGTGTCTGTGTACATTAAGTTGGGTTCTAAATATGATTTAAGGAAATATTTTTAATGGATTAATGGAAGTAGTACTAGAGGAAAACCTAAAAGAGAATATAAAAGTAGAATCAGCATATGGTACAGCCCAAAGAAGATGGTTCATAATATATTGCAAATAATTTCTGTCAGTGGTTCTGGATATTTCTTGGAATTCTTCTTTTGGGCAATGTAAACAATAAAATATCAATACTGTTATTTATGAAAATATCAATGGTAATGAGCAAATAGATAAATTGTTGACTTAATTCATGGAACATTTATATTAATTTCATTTATTAAAAATATGGCTGCTATTATTATTATACACTCAACAGTTCATAGTTCAGTGGATGGAAAACTGGTATCGAACTGCTCTCTTCCTCCAAATATTGAAAAAGAAATCTACCATTTCTTAAAAAAAGGACCAGCAATAATGACCCTATCTGCTGCTTGCACATTTTCTGCTTTGTAGAAATCACTTGAAGTGCTTTCCCAGGTTCAATTCCTGGGTTGGGAAGATCCCCTGGATAAGAGAATGGCTACCCACTCCAGTATTCTTGTTTGGAGAATTGCATGGACAGAGGAACCTGGCAATAGGGTCGCAGAGTCAGACATGACTGAGTGACTAACACAACACACTTGCCCATCAAACAAATCTATGGTAGTAGGTACGATTTATTTAACAGATATGCACTGTAATAGCTGAAAAATAATGACTTGGGGAGATCACAACTGGGGGAGGATTTTAATGTGAAAAGCCACTCTGAATGTTCCAGTGGGCAGTGCCAAACAGAAACACGGTAGATGACAGATGGCAAATATATCCCTGCCAACTGACAACTGCAGTTCCCATGGTCAAACACTTCCTATGCTGTGCAGTTCCCAGGTCAAGGAGTCTTCATTCTATACCTGGGTCAAAGATACATGTAATTATCTTTAAAACACAAATGTTTTGAGTTATTATATATCATACTATGTATGTTCCATATAATGAAAATATAAATAATTGTTTAAAAAGTTAGGGTATTGAAAAATCTATTTGATCATTCATATTGTGCTACACTATTCTGGAATGTGTTTTAAGTATTATAGAGTACCAAGTCTTCAGTCTTTTGAAAAAAATATTTTCCCACAATGGAAACTAAAATGGAAAATCATTCAAAAATGTTTTGCCAAGTTACATGCTTTTATGGGCACTGGAATTAGGGAAATGACTAAAACTGTCTAAGAAGAAATTTTTATTTCAAGCTTTTCTGTGTGCAACTGATGTTTTAGAAAAAATTATTTGGTCCAGAGTTTCTCCAGATTTGTATACATTAGATTAGTTGAAATAAAAGTTACTGTGTTCTGTGTTGATATTGCTATGTTACACTTATATAATTCTTTATTCTAATTTACTAAAAGGAAAAGGATTACTTGTTCACTTAGAAAAATATGATCATTAGCAGATCTTCAAATATGTAACCACAGATTAGAAATGCTGACAGTGGTGGTTAGTTAAATCCAAAAATCTTTTTGTATTTCAACTTTGGCATTACATGGAAGTCACATGTTAGTCTCTAACAATTCCTCTGAAAATGGAGATATATACAAAGAAAGGTGACACATCCTATGCCCACAATTGATACTGGTCATAATGAAAAGCAGCCACTCCTCCAGATCAGCAGTATTTCCTATGACATTTTTTCTCATTCACTCTGAAAACAGAACTGAGAAGTTTGGCCAGATACAATCTTGCTGCAACTTGGAAGCTAATAGTTTCCAGTTGCTAATTTATATTAAAGCTTAGCTATGCCAGCCTCAAAAATGAGACTGAATACAGAGCCAGATGACCTTAAATAACCAGAAATGAGCAATCACCTAAGCATTAATAATTTGCATATGACATGCTCCTATTTGGAGCCAAGATACATAATGAAGAGCAGAACTCAGAAATGAGTCCCTCAATTTGTCTATCCATGTCATCATAGTAATCTAATAATTGCCTTATTTCTACATAATTTCCCTTCTATCCAAGTCATAGCCTAGTATCAAGAATGAATCATTGAGATTTCATTTTTTTACTATTTCAGAGGACTAATTATTTATATAATCATAAAAATTTTTTCAAAGGACTGATGCTGAAGCTGAAACTCCAATACTTCGGCCTCCTGATGTGAAGAACTGACTCATTGGAAAAGACCCTGATGCTGGGAAAGATTGAAAGCAGGAAGAGAAGGGGACGACAAAGGATGAGATGGTTGGATGGCATCAGTGACTCAATAGACTTGAGTTTGAGTAAACTCCGGGAGTTGGTGATGGACAGGGAGGCCTGGTGTGCTGCAGTCCATGGGGTCGCAAAGAGTCAGACACAGCTGAATGACTGAACTGAATATGTCACCCTTGAAACTTAGTGGTTTAAAATAAGAGCTATTGAGTTAGCTCACAATTTGTCAGGTTGAAAAAATGGGCTGAATTTGGTGGGCAGCTTTCCCACAGATCTCAGCTAATTTCATTCATGAAGGACTCACTTGGAGATTGATGGGCACTGGTTGGTCTGGAATGACCCCAATCAATACATTGGTAGATGGCTGGTAGGTGGCTGGTGCAACAGAGGTGACTGGGTCTTGGATTTCTCTTCATTCAGTGGGCTAGCCTGGGCTCACTTACTTGGTGGTTGCAGAGTTTCATGAGCAGCAAGAAAAGGACAAGCCTCAATGCATAAATATTTTCTAATTCTCTGCTCTTCGCATGTCTGCTATTGCCTTATTGGCACAAACAAGTCACATGGCTAAGCCCAGCAACAGAGTGTGTGGACATCCAGAATTTCAGTGAAAGGAAATGTGGATATTGTGGTTATTCTTGCAATCAAACATGCTTATAAAACAAGATTTTAACACAGAGAATTGAACTCTGTCTGGGTTTATAGTTTTAGTGATGCTTATTAGAAAACATGGAGAAGGAAATGGCAACCCATTTCGGTGTTCTTGCCTAGAGAATCTCATGGACAGAGGAGCCCGGTGGGCTGCTGTCCATGGGGTTGCACAGAGTCAGACATGACTGAAGCGCCTTAGCAAGCATGCATAGCATTAGAAAACAAGGCCAAAAGTTGCCACAGGGCTCGGTTTTCAATAGGTCAAAAAATTAGATAAATGCCTTAATCTTCAAATTTAACACTGAATAACATTTACTGAGCTTTTACTACTTGCAGCATATCAGCATTTTACCTACATTATTTCATTTTACTGAGAAAACACACAATGAGGCAGCTGAGTGCATTATTTATGAGTACAGGCTTGAAGTCCAATTACCTTTGTTCAGTCCTAGCTATTACTTATTACCAGTGGGGTTTTGGTTAAATAGTCTGTTTCATAGTGCTCTTGTGTTTTCATGTATTAGTATACAGACTCCCTTGAACTGTGCTAACATATCCTGAGTATTATATAAGTTACCACTACTATTATAAATTACATACTATTATCTTCTCCATGTCATAGGGAAATGGAGAATTAACTAATCAGAATAGGGAAATTAACTAAGCAAAGAAACACAGAGTATGCATTCAAGTAGAAGAGAGTTTGATTCAAAATTCCATGATTAATCTAATGAATTCTTTTTTTTTTTGTAATGGAAAGATGAATATGGAGAGTATTTTTATACCTACATAATGTTTTAAATGTAAATAATTACCCACTATATTAAAGAATTTAAAAATTCAAACCATGGTATTCTTTTTCTTATTAACATTATGCATATTTTGACCTGAAGAATTTTGAATAATTGCCTCTACTCTAACATATGATTTCATAATTAACAATTCCCAAGTTATATCTGTTAAATTTCTATAAAAATAATACATGCTCTTTCTTTCTGAGCATTCTACTTATACATATGTACTTTGCCATGTTCTAGTATTGAGGATTGATTAGCCTATTGAAAAAGATGCTGAAAATAACATGTGGTTAAAAACATTTGGATTTTAATTCCAAATCTTCCACTCATTTGATCTATGAAAAGGCAATTTCATGTGATTCAACTTAGTATACATACTTAACTTAAAAGACTGAGCAAATTCTAGTTATTATTATTACTATTATTAGTATAATACCATGAAAAGATGTAATTTTCTTGATTTCTCCTTAATTAATTAAAGGCAAGTGCATTTTAGTTAATGTGACATCAAAGTATAAATGAATGGAAAGTGACCTAGAAAGGGAGAGGAAAAAAAAAGAGACTAGAAGATGCTATTGTTGCTAGCTTTGAAGACAGAGGGCAAGAGGCAAGAAACGTTAGGTGGCTCTAACGTTGTAGAAGTCAAGAAGCAGATTTCCCCTCGAGGTTCTAGAAGAGACTAACCTTGTCTAGACTTTAAAACTTTTGGACTCTAAGAGTACTTGTGTTGATTTATAAGTAAATAAATAAAAATTAGTAAAAACTAGAATATCTATGACATGGAAACATTCTAAAAGAAAAAAAAAATGCCAGTAAAAAATTCAAATGAATCCAAATACTCTGAAGATGTATTTTCTTTCTCCTAAATATTCCACTTGATTTCATTTTAATCTGAGGAAGCTGATGTTTCTATCAAATAATATATTAACCTTTGCTGAAAAGAAGTAGAACATAAATACAAGAAAAATAACTGAAGAGGCATCTTCTGAAAATTAATCACAAGTCAAAGAAGCCAAACATTTCTGTTTAACTGTCAATAGACTTCTTGGTAAGTTATATCAAAACACTTCCTCCCACTCACCTATGAGCACCTTTGACATAGGAAGCAAGACTATACAGTGGAGAAAAGGCAGCATCTTCAATAAATGGTGCTGGGAAAATTGGACAGCTAGGTGTAAAAGAATAAAATTAGAACACTTCCTAACACCACACACAAAAATAAACTCAAAATGGACTAAAGACTTAAATGTAAGGCCAGAAACTATAAAACTCTTAGAGGAAAACATAGGCAGAACAGTCCATGACATAAATCACAACAAAATCCTCTATGACCCACCTCCTAGGGTAATGGAAATAAAAACAAAAATAAACAAATGGGACCTCATTAAACTTAAAGGTTTTGCACAGCAAAGGAAACAAAGCAACTGGTAAAGGATTAATCTCCAAAATACATAAGCAGCTCATACAGCTCAATATCAGAAAAAAACAAACAGCCCAATCAAAAAATGGGCAGAAGAGCTAAACAGGCATTTCTCCTAAGAAGACATGCAGATGGCCAATAAGCACATGAAAATATGTTCAATAGCAGTCATTATTAGAGAAATGCAAATCAAAACTATAATGAGTCACACCAATCAGAACGGCCATCATCAAAAAAGCTACAAACAACAAATGCTAGAGAGGATGTGGAGGAAAGGGAACCCTACAGTCCTGCTGGTGAGAATGTAAATTGATACAGGCACTATGGAGAACAGTATGGAGATTCCTTAAAAAACTAGGTATAAAACTACCATATGATCCAGCAATCCGACTCCTGGGCATATACTCAGAGAAAAACCATAATTCAAAAAGACACATGCAACCCAATGTTTATTGCACCACTGTTTACAGCAGTGAAGACACGGCAGCAACCTGAATGTCCATCAACAGAGGAATGGAAAAAGAAGATGTGACACATATAGACAATGAACTATTACTCAGCCATAAAAAGGAATGAAACTGGGACATTTGTAGATAGGTGGATGGACCTAGAGACTGTCATACAGAGTGAAGTTAGTTAGAAAAAAGAAAAACAAATATTATTTATTAACACATATATATGGAATCCAGAAAAATAGTATGGATGAACCTATTTGCAGGGAAAGAATGGAGACACACACATGGAGAATGGACCTGTGGACACAGTGGGGAAGGAGAGGGTAGGACAAACTGAGAAAGTAGTATTGGCATATATACCTTATCATGTGTAAAACAGATAACTACCAAGAAGCTGCTGTATAACACAGGGAGCCCAGCCCAGTGCTCTGTGATGACCTAGAGGGGTGGGGTGGGAGGGGGAAGGGAGGCTCAATAGGGAGGGGATAGAGAGATAGATAGATAGATAGATAGATATAGGATATATATATATATATATATATATACATACACACACACACACACATATATGTATATGTATGTATGCTGCTGCTGCTGTCGTGTCAGTCATGTGCAACTCTGTGCGACCCCATAGACGGCAGCCCACCAGGCTCCTCCATCCCTGGGATTCTCCAGGCAAGAACACTGGAGTGGGTTGCCATTTCCTTCTCCAATGCATGAAAATGAAAAGTGAAAGTGAAGTCACTCAGTCGTGTCCGACTCTTAGTGACCCCATGGGCTGCAACCTACCAGGCTCCTCCATCCATGGGATTTTCCAGGCAAGAGTACTGGAGTGGGTCGCCAGTGCCTTCTCCGATATGTATGTATGTATATAAGTTATATATTGGAGAAGGAAATGGCAACCTACTCTAGTGTTCTTGCCTTGAGAATCCAATGGACAGCAGAGTCTGCTGGGGTATAGTCCATAGGGTTGCCACGAATCAGTCACAACTGAAGTAACTGAGCACGCAGGCAGATATAGGTATGTATATATACAATTATGACTGATTTGTGTTGAAGGGCAGAAACCAACACAACATTGTAAAGCAATTATCCTCCAGTTAAAAAACAGTTCCTATATTTACACATTATATAATAGCAATATTCTATATTTTGTACATGACATAATAAAATTTCACAATATGTTGCTTTTTTGTTTGTTTCTGTACCAAGACATCTTTTTCTTGGCTGCCACACATTTGAATGTATCACCTTCAGCTTCTGTGATTTCTTATTATCTACTCCTGGCACTGTAACTACACCTCTTCAATTTTCCTGACCACCACATTCATATTCATATTCTCTAAAGAATGGAGCTAGGTGATATACTGGTGGCTCAGATGGTTAAGAATCCGCCTGCAATGCTGGAGACCTGGGTTTGATCCCTGGGTTGGAAAGATCCCCTGGAGAAGGAAATGATAACCCTACCAGTATTCTTGCCTGAAGAATCCCATGGAGAGAAGAACCTGGTGGGCTACAGTCCACGGGGTCAAAAAGAGTCGGACATGGCTGAGTGACTAAGCACACACAGGTGATATACCATCCCTGCTTGTAACTATCTATATCCACTAATTTACATTGGAACTAATGAATAAATAATTTGAGTTAATGTAACTACTATGATACGAACATACTAAAATGATTTCAAGAACTGGTTTACATATGTGAAGTTGATGGCCTGGAGCAAGAAAAGGGTTTCCTAGAGAAAAGTCAACCAAAGGAAGGAATTATGATGGTGAGCCAGAGGCAGACACAGAGACAGCTGGTAGAGCAAAGGAAGTTCAAGTGTAGGTTCATGAGTTATGTTAATTCTAACCCAGGTGCCTTGGCATTGTATTTCAGTGCTAGAAGATGGAGGCTCTTTGCATAATTTGAAGAATCTGCTCAAGGTATAATCTTTTAAAATAGAAGCAAATTTAGTTTAGTATGCTGCCTATTTACCAAGTTTAATGTTGCATATGAGTGTTGTTTCCTTACTTTATCAGAGTAGACATGTTGTACATCTGCTACAGTGTCCAAAGGTAGGTTTCCAAATCTATTCCAGAGTGGCACATTTCTGATTTCACCAGGTCCTGTAACAGTGATGCCCTCAGAAGGTGAACTGGAAACCATAAGCATTGTACTTTGGAAAACTGGACCAGCTGCACTCTTCTGACTCGCCTTCTAAGAACCACTGACAGAACTGTTTTAATTTCTGTAATATTCTTTGTCTTAAGCAAGCTTTTGTTGGATGTCCTAAATGGGCATAACATGGGAAAAAAATGCTCCTTTTTATTTTGGAAGAGCAGAATAAAGGTAGAAGATGATGCCTGAGATTTACCAACATCTAATGTCCTCTTGGGAATGACCTCATAGAAATATTAGTACCACATCTATGGATCTGTGGCAGACTTGGCCACCCAAATCCAGCTCTGCTGCTTCCGGGGAAAATTACACTGTAAAGTGATTCATAGGCAGCAATGTTCTTGCAGGTAGGCAAGGTGATTCTACGAGCATGGAGACTTGGGTACTATCACTGTATGTTTGCAGAGGTTGGAGAGTAAGGCCTCAGTCCACATTCCACAGGGGTTAAAAAACTGAGGCTCATGTTACAGCTCAAAACTTAAAATTATATATTCATAAAATTTTATAAAATAAGTACAAACTTGGTACATTTATTACTACTTCAAACTAACTAACACTCTCAAGAATGGATCTAAATATCAGTGTAAATTGTTACCAGACTTTTCTTCTTTCTACCTGGAAAAATAATGTAAAATATGCTTTTTAAATGCACACAATATGGTTTAATAACTTTTGATTCTTGCTCCCTTCTCTTTCCTCCCTTTAGCTCTTGGCTGACCTAACCAAGACTAGAGCCACTCCCTTATTTTCCACCAAAGAATGTGTTCACTCGTCTAACCTACAATAGCCTGATGTTTCTAATCAAATCTAAGGATGTGGAATTTAGTCTGAAAACATCAGCATTTCAGTATAGATGAGTGACTACAAGTGTCACTCTCTGCTTCTTAAAATACATTAAAGATAATTGAGGTGATTCTCCAAGTTCAGATTGTTTTAGTAGTTTTGACTAATTTAATCAGTCAAATTTTATTTGCTTTAAATTAAGGTATTTTTCTTTTATGATATTTTAATTAGTATGTGCATAGATAAACTTCATTTCCTATGGCACAAATTCAACTCAATTTGTTGAAAAACCAAAGATTCTCTTTTGGAGGTGGCAGTATTGGGCACCAGAGAGTTTTGCTGTCTATTTCTTTAACTGGAATGTCTTTTACATAATGGATGTTCAGTATACAGTTACTGAGCTGAACTACTGAATTGATCTATGATTTAAAATAGTGAAACCAGTATGTAAGTTTAGACCGGCTGATAATTTATACAGCAATTCAAGGGTTCAGAGGCAGTGTCATAGTAGAGGCTCAGTGTCTGCAAAAGAATCAGATGATTTCAGGATTCTCCTCTGTTATCCAAGAGAAAGCACATGCTCGTCATAGATAAAGAGCCAGTGATTCTTTGCTCTGGTGACAGATGCATGGATATCAGACTACAAATTCATTTGGTCAGATGAATCACAAAGAACATACGGATGGCATCAATATTTTGTTAACCATGTTAGGCATATTAATATAAAATATTAAATATCAGTATAATTGACAATTAAAAGTAGATAGGTAAATGGTACCAGAAGTCTGGGAAACTGGGAGGCAAGTGAGAATATTATTAAAGTGATCCAGGCTTATTTCACTCAATAATATAGATTTTGCCCTGTTCTTATGTGGAACATGAGTTTTGCCTTTTTTTAATTTATTTTTTAATTGGAGGAAAATTGCTTTACAGCATTGTGTTGGTTTCTGCTGTACAACAATACAAATCAGTCATAATTATATCTATCTACAATATCTATATCTATCTATCTATATCTATACCCCACCTAATGAGGAGTTTTGTATTTTTTAAAGTTTATTTTATAGTATTCCATTTTAAGCACCTACCACAATTTATCAATTTCATTATCGATGAACATTTCCCTCCCCAGTTTGGGACTCTTAGGAATAATGATTCTATTAACATCCTTGAATTTGTCTTGTGGTGCACATCTGAATGCAGTTCTGTCAGGTATACACCTAGGAATGGAATCATTGGCTATGTATAAGTCTAATATTACAAAAGATTGCCAAACAATTGACAGAGTAATTGTTTTCCTTTATTTGCCCATTGGCAGTGTATAAAAAGTCCTATACTATTAAATTTGCACCAACACTTTGTTATGGTCTTTTAATTGTACCCATTCCTACAGGTGTTTAGGGGTGATCTGCAGTTTAAATTTGAATTGTTTATCTCATTGGTAATGATGTTAAAAAATACTAAATATTTTATATGAGAATTTATTATCCTTCCTGAAGTGCTCAAAATAACTTTTTTAGCTGAAGCATAGCTGATTTACAATATGGTGCTACTTTCGGGTATACAGCAAAGTGACTCAGTCATATGTATATATACACATACATATGTGGTGGTTTAGTTGCTAAGTCATGTCTGACTCTTTGTGACTCCATGGACTGTAGCCTGCTTGGCTCCACTGTCCATGGGATTTCCCAGGCAAGAAAACTGGAGTGGGTTGCAGTATCAGAGGCATCTTCTCGATCTAGGGATCAAACCCGTGTCTCTTGCATTTCCTGCTTGGCAGGCAGAATCTTTACTATACATATGAATATACACATATATGCATACACATATGTAATTATTTTCCACCATGCTGTGCTTTACTCATTTGCTTTAGTGGTGTCCAACTCTTTGACCTATAGACTGTAGCCCGCCAGTCTCTTCTGTCTATGGGATTCTCCAGGCAAGAATACTGGAGTGGGTTGCCATGCCCTCCTCCAGGGGAATTTTCCCAACTCAGGAATCAAATCCAGATCTCTGGTGTCTCCTTCATTGCAAGCAGATTCTTTACCCACTGAGCCACCTTGGAAGCCCTATTTTCCACTATTGGTTATTAAAAGATACTGAATATAGTTTTCTGTGCAATATAGTAAATCTTCAAGCATTAGCTTATTTATTTTATGTATAACAGATTGTGAATATTCCTAATTTATCCCTCCAACCCCTTTCTTCTTTGGTAACCATAAGTTTATTTTCTATGTCTGTGAGTCTGTTTATGTTTTGTACATAGACTCGTTTGTATTATTTTTTGATTTCACATATAAATGATATGTAAAATTTGTCTTTGACTTATTTCAATAACTATAGCATTCTCCAGGTCCATCCATGTTGCTGCAAATGGCAATATTGAATTATTTTCTATGACTGAGTAATATTCCATTGTATTTACAAAACATCTTAAGTCATTTGTCTGTTGATAGGCACTTGGGTTGTTTCCATGTATTGGCTATTGTAGATATTGTTGCTAGTAACACTGGTGTGCATTTATCTTTTTGAATTCAAGTTTTCACCTTTTTTGGATATACACCCAGGAGACGGATTGCTGGATCATACGGTAGCTCTATTTTTATTTTTTTAAGGTAACTACAAACTGTTTTGCATAGGGACTGCACCAGTTTATATTCCCACCAACAGTATAGGAGGGTTCTATCTTCTGCACACTTTATCCAGCATATTTAATTTATAGACTTAATGATAGACATGCTGATAGATGTGGGGTGATATCATACTGTGGTTTTGATTTGCATTTATCTAATAATTAGTAATGTTGAGCATCTTCTCATGTGGCCATTGGCCTCTGTATGTCTTCTTTCGTTAAATTTCTATTTAGGTCTTCTCTCTATTTTTTGATTAGATTCTTTGTATTTTTGATATTGAGTTGTAATAGCTGCTTGTATATTTTAGATATTAATTTTCCTTTTCCTATTTGCTTTTGTAGTTCTTTGTTCATTTCTTCCTTTTGTTGGTCCTTTTGCGGCTTGATGGGTTTTTTTGTATCAATAGCATGCTTGAATTCCTTTTGTTTTGGTTTTTGTGACTCTTTTGTATGTTTTTAACTTGTAGCTACTCTGAAGTTCAAGTATGTTGGCCCGTACCTATATCCACTTGATTTAAACTGATAGTCATACAAGTTCAAACATCCTCAAAGATCTATATTTTTATATTGTGTTCCCCATTTTGTGATTTTTGATGTTTTACATCTTCATGCTTAACCTTCTACTGCTAACAGTAGTTATAATAACTTTTACAAAAATTTTAAATTATTTAAAATCTATGTACTGGCTTATTTAAATGCTATTCAATCCTTCTATATATTTGCCTTTCAGATTTGTTTTTTTCCTTTGCTACAGATTCTTGCTTCTTTTCTATTTAGAGACCTTTTCATATTTCTTTTAGGCTGTGTGCTGTTCTTAGGCACTGAGTCATGTCCAACTCTTTGCGATACCATGGACTATAGCCTGGCAGGCTCCTCTGTCCATGGGGACAGTCCAGGCAAGAACACTGGAGTGGGTAGTCATGCTCTTCTCCAGGGGATCTTTCCAACCCAGGAACGAACCCAGGTCTCCCTCATTACAGGTGTATTCTTTACAGTCTTATTCACCAGGGAAGTCCAATATTTCTTTTACATTAGGTTTAGTATTGCTGAGTCTTTTTAGTTTTTGCTTTTCTGAGAAATTTTTATCTCTCTTATTCTAAACGACACTCCTGCTGAGTAGTGTCCTGGTTTGCAGGTTTTTCATTTTCAAACTTTTGATATGTCATGCCACTTTCTTCTGACTTGTAAGGTTGCTGCAGAAAAATCAGGCAAAAAGATAGGACACTGAAAGATGAACTCCCGAGGTCGGTGGGTGCACAATATGCTACTGAGGAGAGTGAAGAAATACTCCAGAAAGAATGAAGAGATGGAACCAAAGCAAAAACAACGCCCAGCTGAGGATGTGACTGGGGATGGAAGTAAAGTCCAATGCTGTAAAGAACAATATTGCATAGGAACTTGGAATGTTAGGTCCATTTATCAAGTTAAACTGGAAGTGGTCAAACAAAAAATGGTAAGAATGAACACTGACAGTTTAGGAATTAGTGAACTAAAATGGAACGAAATGGGCAAATTTAATTCAGATGATCATTATATCTACTATTGTGGGAAAGAATCCCTTAGACAAAATGAAGTAGACCTTGTAGTCAAAAAAAGTGCCTGAAATGCAAACTTGGGTGCAATCTCAAAAATGACAGAATGATCTCTGTTTGTTTCCAAGGAAATCAATATCACAGTAATCCAAATCTATGCCCCAACCACTGATGTCGAAGAAGCTGATTTTGAATGATTCTACGAAGACCTACAAGACCTTCTAAAACTAACAAAAAAAATATGTCCTTTTCATCAGAGGGGATTGGAATGCAAAACTAGAAAGTCAAGAGATACCTGGAGCAACAGGAAGTTTGGCCTTGGAGTACAAAATGAAGCAGGGCAAAGGCTAACAGAGTTTTGCCAAGAGAGCCCACTGGTTATAGTTAACACCCTCTTTCAATAACACAAGAGACAACTCTACACATGTGTATCACCAGATGGTCAATACCAAAATCAGACTGATTATATTGTTTGCAGTCAAAGATGGAGAAGCTCTATACAGCCAGCAAAAACAAGACTGGAAACTGACTGTGGCTCAGATGATGAACTCCTTATTGCCAAATTCAGGCTAAATTGAAGAAAGTAGGGAAAATCAGTGGACCATTGAGGTATGACCTAAATCAAATCCCTTACAATTATACAGTGGAAGTGACAAATAGATTGAAGGGATTGGATCTGATAGAGTGCCTGAAGAACTATGGATGGAGGTTCATGAAATTGTACTGGAGGCACTGATAAAAACCATTCCCAAGAAGAAGAAATGCAAAAAGGCAAAATGGTTGTCTGAGGAGGCCTTACAAATATCTGAGAAAAGAAGAGAAGTAAAAAGCAAAGGAGAAAATGAAGGATATACCCATCTGAATGTACAGTTTCAAAGAACAGCAAGGAGAGATAAGAACACCTTCCTCAGTGATCAGTGCAAAGAAACAGATGAAGACAATAGAATGGGAAAGACTAGACATCTCTTCAAGAAAATGAGATATACCAAGGGAAGATTTCATGTAAAGATGGGCACAATAAAGGACAGAAACAGTACGGACCTAACAGAAGCAGAAGATATTAAGAAGACGTGGCAACAATACACAGAAGAACTATACAAAAAAGATCTTCATGACCCAGATAATCACGATGGTGTGATCACTCACCTAGAGTCAGACATCCTGGAATGAGAAGTCAAGTGGGCCTTAGGAAGCATCACTATGAACAAAGCTAGTGGAGGTGATGGGAATCCAGGTGAGCTATTTCAAATCCTAAAAGATGATGCTGTGAAAGTGCTGCACTTAATATACCAGCAAATCTGGAAAACTCAACAGTGGCCACAGGAATGGAAAAGGTCAGTTTTCATTCCAATCTCAAAGAAAGGTAATGACAAAGAATGTTCTAACTACTACACAATTGCACTCGTCTCACATGCTAGCAAAGTAATGCTCAAAAGTATCCAAGTGAGGCTTCAACAGTACGTGAACCAAGAACTTCCACATCTTCAAGCTGGGTTTAGAAAAGGCAGAGGAACCAGAGATCAAATTGCCAACATTCACTGGATTACAGAAAATGCAAGATAATTCTAGAAAAACATCTTCCTCTGCTTTATTGACTAAGCCAAACCCTTTGACTGTGTGGATGACAACAAACTTTGGAAAATTCTTCAGGAGGTGGGAATACCAGACCACCTTACCTGCCTCCTAAGAAATATGTATTCAGGTCAAGAAGCAACAGTTAGAACCGGACATGGAACAACTGCTGGTTTCAAACTGGGAAAGGAGTGCATCAAGGCTTTATATTGTCGCCCTGCTTATTTAACTTATATTCAGTGTACACCATGCAAAATGCCAGGTTGGATGAAACACAAGCTGGAATCAAGATGGGAGGGAGAAATATCAACAACCTCAGATATGCAGATGACACCACCCTTATGGCAGAGAGCAAAGAAGCCTCTTAATGAAAGTGAAAGAGAAGAGTGAAAAAGCTGGCCTAAAACTCAACATTCAAAAAACAAAGATCAGGGTATTCAGTCCCATCACTTCATGGAAATAAGATTGTGAAACAATGGAAACAGTCAGTCCTTCTTCTCTTGGGCTCCAAAATCACTGCAGATGGTGACTGCAGCCATGAAATTAAAAGACGCTTGCTCCTTGGAAGAAAAGCTATGACAAAAGTAAACAGTATGTTAAAAAGCAGAGATTACTTTGCCGATAATGGTCCGTCTAGTCAAAGCTATGGTTTTTTTCAGCGACTGAACTGAACTGAACTTAGTTGTATAGGAAATCTTCTGCCAGTTCACTGTTGGTTTTCTGTGAGAAATGTTATACATGTAGATGTATTTTTGATGTATTTGTGGGAGGAAGTGAGCTCCATATCTTCTTACTCTGCGATCTTGATCACCCTCCCCCATATAATTTTTAATCTTTTATTTTTTTAACTAGGAGTCTGCCTTTCCCTTCATGATTGTAGGGATTTTGCTTGTATGTTTTTGTTTGTTTTTAATATACACACTAAATAAAAATTCTTTGTCAGGTTGATATATTGCAAATATCTTCAACTCTAAGACTTACTTTTTCATTGTCATAAAGTTATCTCCTGATAAACAGAATTATTTATTTTTTAATGTTGTTGTTCTGTCACTAAGTCATGTCCAACTCTTTGTGACTCCATGGTCTGCTGCACACTAGGCTTCTCTGTCCTTTATTATCCCCTGTGGTTTGCTCAAATTCATGTCCATTGAGGCAGCGATGCCATCCAACTATCTCATCTTCTGTTGCCCCTTTCTCCTTCTGCCCGCAGTCTTTCCCAGTATCAGGGTCTTTTCCAATGAGTTGGCTGTTCACATCAGGTGCCCAAAGTATCGGAGCTTCAGCTTCAGTATCTGTCCTTCCAATGTATATTCAGTGTTCATTTCCTTTAGAATTAACTTGTTTGATCTCTTGCTGTCAAAGGACTCTCAGGAGTCTGCAACCAACTTTTCAGAACTCAGCCTTCTTTATGGTCCAACTCTCACATCTGTACTTGACTACAGGATAACCATAGCTTTGACTACATGGACCTTTGTTGGCAAAGTGATGTCTCTGCTTTTTAATATGCTGCTTAGATTTGTCATAGCTTTTCTTCCAAGGAATAAGAGTCTTAATTTTATGGCTACACTCACCACCTGACAGAGACACTGCTCAGAGAATGAAAGTTGCTCCCAGAAAGTCAGCTCATCACATTGTGGTCCACTTCCCTGGGATTCTGGCCCCTTAAGTCCTAATAGCTTCAGCAACTCTCCAATGATTTCAAACAAATCCCTTCCCGCCTTTGTAGTTTTAGCCGTCTGTGCTAGCTCTTCTCTCTAGGAATGTTAGTCAGCCAAAGTTATTGGGAAATTCCCAGCAAATTGGTTTTGATCATTCAAGAGTTATACATTGTTTTGAGTGTCAGAACTGAGTGATTTAACAAGTATTGCACAAGTTTTAATAAAATCCATAAAAAAATATGAAAAAAAATTGCTATATATGTGAAATCCTTAAATAGGCAACCCAAACGCATTACACCAATGGAATGGTTCTCATTTCTGAAACATAATTGAAACAGAATAAAAAATATTCAAGTTTTTCAGAGTCTGAGAAGAGATCACATATGATATAAAATGGCAAAAAAAAAAAAACCCTTATCAATACATAGTTGCTTGGATTTAAAATGGAAAGGATATACTGAGTGCAGTATAGAGGAACTTCTTTTGCAATCAGTGGAAGACCTGAAATATTAACTGCTCCTTAGTTTTCTGACTAGAACAGAGCCAAGAAATAGGATTGTGCTGTAATCAAATGTATAGTGAAAGCTTCAATGACAAGAAATAACAATTTTACAGAAGTTGAGATGTTGCATATCATGAGGTTCAGGAACTGTTACTGTTGGACAGACTACTTCAATTTTATTCTGCCAAGGGGCATTAATAAAGAGCTGGCTATTGCCAACAAGATTAAGACAATGAAAACAAACTTATTAAAATAATTTTAAAATCCTGTTGATCACTTTTGGCTGAAATTATACTTAGGATGCAAATTCAAAAAAATCAATCCTGTATTGCTGGGAGGGATTGAGGGCAGGAGGAGAAGGGGACGACAGAGGATGAGATGGCTGGATGGCATCATCGACTCGATGGACATGGGTTTGGGTGGACTCAGGGAGTTGGTGATGGACAGGGAGGCTTGGCGTGCTGTGGTTCATGGGGTTGCAGAGTCAGACACGACTGAGTGACTGAACTGAATTGAATTGATTCTCTATTTGCTATATTAATTCTTCCAGGACTAGATCTAATACCAATTTAAATGTAAATCAAACCACTCATTCCTTTTCAGAGTTAGACAGGACAATATTCAAATGTTTTAGAGGGGTGGAGAAAACATCTATGCTTTTATTTTATGCATCAGAGTTGTATTTTCCTAAAAATAGGGTTCAAATTTTTAAAAATTTGGAGAAAAATTATTTTAAATTTGTGGAATATATATTTTAAGTCTGAAAAAAGTCTATATATATAGAAAGTAATATTGTTACAATATTTTTATTAACAAAGAATCATCTATTCATGCTCTAATAATTGGATGTTACCCAAAAATTCCTATATATTTTAGAGACATTGTAGAAATTTATAAACATAAATAAAAGCACTAAATATTCAAATAGCAACAATTGGGAAAGCCAAGAGAGAAATGATTTTATTTCCAGACATAAAACCCCTGTACTGTTATGATTTGTAAATGTAGAGGCTGCTGACTCATTGGTGACTTACATACTCATGACAGAGTAAAATTATGACTCAGTGTTTCCATTTCTTACTCACTCTTGTTTATAATTTGGTATTACTTAAATCATTATTTTACATAATTTATAAACACTTCTTCATCTTTCATGAATGTAAATCTATTATTTTATAAACTCTATATATTTGTTTCCTGTATCTAATTAGACACTTTCTAATGTGCCAAACTCATTTCTGTTTTCTTATGATTTAACCTATGAATGTTGTGTTGTGTTGTGAAGAATTTACATGAGAATTAGAAAACACAAAATCTAATCCTTGTTGTCCAACTACTGACTGATTTGGGTTGGGTGAGACACCTTGTAGTCTTTGAGTTGTTTGTTTTTAGAATGAAGTAGTTTTTATATATGGTCTCTGAGCTTTAATTTAAATTATATGATTTTACTCCATTTTTTCTCCTTTCATTTAGAGTAAACTTATATTATAACTTAATTATTCTCAACTGGATAGAGTTTAACATTTATATCATTGAAATTTTGTTTATATCTAAAACTATTAGACTCCAGACTCTCAGGAAATCTGATTAGTTATTTTATAGCTTTTGGACATTGTCATTGACTTTATCTCCCATGTGTATTTCAGGTGAGCTGATTATGCAATAAAAGAAAAAAAACATTTTTAAAGAAAACATACTGTCAAAGATTTTACTAACAAACAGACGACCAATTGCCAAAGCACCATTTATTCAGAAGTCTCTGCATTGATCTGTAACTTCAGCTTTGTCGAAAATTTAGTTTTTATTTGTATCCATCTGTTTTAGGCTACAATATTCTGTTATACAGTTCACATTATTCATTGTCTTAATTATTGCAGTTTCAAATTAAGCCTTGATATCTGGCAAAGCAAATTCAGCCAGTTTTCTCCTGTTACAGTATTGTCTTGACTTTTCTTGACCCTTTGAACTCCCATATATAGTTTAGAATTTACAAATAAGTTCTACCAAAAAGACTTTTTTGGTCTTGGTCAGGATTACACTGACTCAAAGATCAAAGTGGGGAAAATGAGATCGTTAAAATATTGAATCTTCCAATCCATGAACAAGGTATATTTCTCCATTAGACAAGTTTCTCAATATTTTATTATATTAATAGCTTTACACAATATGCACAAATATTGTGCCCCTATTTTGTTAAGTCTAATTCTAGGTCCTTTATATTTGTTTACCCTATTGTAAATTATATTATATATATATATATATATGTATATACATACACACAAACACATTAGTATAATTCAGGTACATATATTTTTCTGATTGTTGCTCATAATCTTTGTATGTATTGTTACTTTTGAATATAAATGCTAGACAGAATCTTGTCTATGAAAACACTTGAAGCCTAGGATGAAGATGGGTTCTTTCAGAGATAATTTTTATTGATTTTTTTAAAAAATTCATTTTTTTTAATTGAAGGATAATTGCTTTACAGATAATTGCTTTCATGTTTTCTGTCAAACATCAACATGAAACAGCCATAGGTGTACATATGTTCCCTCCCTCATGAACCCTCCTCAGCCCACCCCTCTAGGTTGATACAGAGCCCACGTCTGAGTTCCCTGAGACATACAGCAAATTCATCGGATATCTGTTTTACACATGGTAATTAAGTTTCCATGTTACTGTCAGTCATCTGGAGGCACTGAGTCAAGGGTATTTTAAAGTAAATTCTTGGTTTAAGGGGTTTTTGGATCACCTTATTGGACTATATTATGAACTCAGGCTGTCAACCTGTACAATATCTGACTTATGGTTACAAATCAAATTTTCACAAGTGATTTTTTAAAAATCTTTTGTGCCAAGTTTCAGGACAGTCTGTTTCCTAGTAGCACTCAGCTTGGGGAAGGGGATTTCTAGTCCATCCTTACAAATCAAGTGAAGATTTTTGGTGGGTGGTCTTTAAAGTTAGTCTTCAACTCTATCCATCACCTCAGGTTCTGAAGCTGAGTTCTTGTAGCATCCAAGTTCCAAAAGTTTGCAAAAGCTGATGCTCAAATTCAAGGAATTAATAAAAAATTCCCCAGAAAAAGGCAAATTTAGTGTCCCTTTAATTTTGGCCTGAATTCTTAATTTCTTGCCAGTTCTTGGGAGAATTTAATATTTTTATATAATTTTTACAGTGGGTCACCTGGGCACTTAGATAGCCGTATTAAGTGAAGCAGAGTTTTCACATGTGTATTTATTTAATGTTATTTAATTATATATGAATATTATTTAAATAAAAGCAATATTTAAATTTTTAAAATTAGCACTAGGATAATAATAATTATGATATAATAGATAATGAATAACTACTATTATTGTTATTATTTCCAAAATCTGGTCACTGAAAAATGTCTACAAGCAATGGCAACCCAAAAGGAATAAACATTATTCATCCATGATTTGGCCCTCAAATATTATTCCCCATTAAACACAACTAAGGATTTTGCAAAAAATACTGATTTCAGACATGAAACAGAAAACACATAATGAACCTTGAGAATTTCAGCGAGCCATGAAGTATTTATCAATTGTTATTTTGTGGGAACAACATGGAGTTCAGTATAAAAGAGCTCATATTTTCCAAATACTGGGTAATTTTAACATCAAAAAGAATTTTTACTGGTAATTTTACAAAGCACATTAAAACTGTATACTGAATTAATAGTGTAGAGAAAGAATGTGTGAAAGAAAAACAAAAAAAAGTAAAAATAAGAGGAAGGAGTAGAGAAGCTCATTGTACACAACTGGAAGTAACCTGACACCAGTTCCTTACTCTTAAAATCAGCAACTAAATATTTAGGAGTATATATAACCAAAGATGTGAAAGACCTACACTCTGACAATTGTAAGTCACTCATGAAGGCAACTGAAGATGATGCAAATAAACAGAAATGTATCTCATGTTCATGGATTGGAAGAAGTAATATAGTTAAAATGATCATAGTACTCAAATCAATCTACAGATTTAATGCAATCTCTATCAAAATACCCATGACATTTTTCACAGAACTAGAAGAAATAATCCTAATATGGAACCACAAAAGTCCCCACAGTGTCAAAGCAATCTACTGAATGAAAAAAGAACAGAGTTGGAAGTAACATACTCCCTTACACCAGATTATACTACTAAGCTATAGTAAGCAAAATAGTATGGGATGAGCACAAAAACAGACACATAGATCAATGGAACAGAATAAAGGGATAATAAATAAACCCACACACTTAGAGTCAATCTCTGACAAAAGAGGCAAACATATACAATGCAGGAAAGATAGAATCTTCAATAAATGGTGCTGGGAAATCTGGAACAGCTACAAGTAAAGAACGAAATCTGAACATATTCTCATACCATACACAAAAGGAAAAACCAAAAAATTGGTTAAAACCTTAAATGTAAAACCAGAACACATAGATTTCTCGAACACACTTTGACATAAATCAGAGTGATATTTTCTTTGGACCTGCACTTAAGGATAAGGAAACAAAACCCAAACTAACAAATGTGACCTAACCATAATTAAAAGATCATGCATAATGAAGGAAACCAGCAACAAAATGAAAAGGCAACATAATGAAGAAAATATTTGCAAATGATATGACCAATAAGGGGTCAATATCCAAGATATATAAACAGTACATACAACTCAATATCAAAAAAGCCAATAAACAAATTAAAAAAAAAATGAACAGAAGTCCTGAATATATATTTTTACAAAGAAGGTATTCAAATGTCCAACAGGCACATGAAAAAATGTTCAGCATTGCTAATCCTCAGAGAAATGTAAATCAAAACCACTGTGAGGTACTACCTCACCTCTGTCAAAATGGCTATCATCAAAATGTCTACAAATAACTATTGATGAGAAGGTGGAGAAAGGGAACCCAAGTGTACTGTAGATGGGAAGGTAAATTAGTGCAGCCATGATGGAAAACAGTATGGAGGTCTTTCAAATAAATAAAGGGAATACTATATAAAATATATTAGAATATAATACTGCATAAAAAAATACCATATAATATAGCAATTCTACTCCCAGTATATATGTGAAGAAAATGAAAACACTGATTCAGAAAGATACAGGCACCTTAATATTCCAAGTAGTAGGATTTACAAGAGCCAAGATATTGAATTAAACTAAGCGTCCATCAACAAAAAAATGGATAAGCAAGAAATAGTATACATATGCAACAGAATATTGTTCAGTCATAAAAAGAATGAAATTATGAAATTCTTCTATTTGCAACAACATGGATGAATCTAGAGGGTATTATGCTTAGTGAAATAAGTCAGAGAAAGATAAATTCTGTTATCACTTATATGTGAAGTCTAAAAACTAAAATGAATAAATATAAGAAGCAGAAATAGCCACCCAGATACAAAGAACAAACTAGCAGTTGCCAATGAGGAGAGGAAAAGTGGGGACATTGAGATAGAGGTATGGGATTAAGAGGCATAAACAGCTATGTATAAAATAAATAATCCCTATGTCAGCATTTTAACTTTAGTTAAGGCTTCCTAAATTTTGGACATATTTATGTACTTCCAGATAAACAATATGTGGTAAGTGGATACAGGAGATATCCACTCAGTTCAGTTCAGTTGCTCAGTAGTGTCCGATGCTTTGTGGCCCCATGAACTGCAGCATGCCAGGCCTCCTTGTCAATCACCAACTCCCGGAGTCCACCCCAAACCCATGTCCATTGAGTCGGTGGTGCCATCCAATTATCTCATCCTCTGTCATCCCCTTCTCCTCCTGCCCTCAATCTTTCCCAGCATCAGGATCTTTTCAAATGAATCAGCTCTTCACATCAGGTGGCCAAAGTATTGGAGTTTCAGATTCAAAATCAGTCCTTCAGTGAACACCCAGGACTGATCTCCTTTAGGATGGACTGGTTGGATCTCCTTGCAGTCCAAGGGACTCTCAAGACATCAGTAAAAACAGATTTAGAGCAGAAACTTTTTCACTAGTAAAATGACTACAGAAATCATTAAACGATGGCTTTTAGCTCCCAGTGTCTGAAGTTCAAAGGAGGAAGGATTAACTTGTACTAAATCATCTGTTTTTGTCCAAATCATTTTTTAAACAAAGTTGGAATTTATGAATAGGACTGATATATTTTTCTTGGAAATAGCTAGTAATTCTCCAAAGACCAAAACTGCGGGTGTACCTAAAGAGCTTGTCTGGCTTTAATTTACTGATATATTTTGACTTACCAATTGACCTTTTCATTCTCAAATGCTAAGGATCTCTTGACTTCATACACCAGACATCCTGGAGTATGAAATCAAGAGGGCCCTAGGAAGCATTACTATGAACAAAGTAAGTGGAAGTGATGAAATTCTAGCTGAGCTATTTCAAATCCTAAAAGATGATGCTGCAAAAGTGCTGCACTCAATATGTCAGCAGATTTGGAAACCTCAGCAGTGGCCACAGGACTGGAAAAGGTCAGTTTTCATTCCAATCCTAAAGAAAGACAAAGTTAAAGAATGATCAAACTACCATACAATTGAGTTCATTTCACATGTTAGCAGAGTTATGCTCAAAATCCTTCAAGCTAGGCTTCAGCAGTACATGAACTGAAAACTTCCAGATATACAAGCTGGTTTAAAAAGGCAGTGGAACCAGAGATCAAACTGCCAACATTTGTTGGATCATAGAGAAAGTAAGGGGATTCCAGAAAAACATCTACTTCTACATCATTGACTACACTAAAGCCTTTGACTGTGTGAGTAACAACAAACTGTGGAAAATTCTTAAAGAGATGGGAATACCAGACTACCTTCCCTGTTTCCTGTGCAGGTCAAGAAGCAACAGTTAGAACAGGACATGGAACACTGGACTAGTTCAAAATTCAGAAAGGAGTTGTTTTTGGTTTCGTTTTTGAACAAAATTCAGAAATGTTGTATATTGTTATCCTGCTTATTTAACTTATATGCAGAGTACATCATAAGAAATGCTAGGCTGGATGAATCACAAGCTGGAATCAAGATTGCTGGGAGGAATATCAACAACCTCAGATATGTAGATGATATCAGTCTAATGGCAGAAAGCAAAGAGGAACTAAAGAGCCTCTTGATGAATGAAGAAGAGGAGAGTGAAAAAGCTGACTTAAAACTCAACATTCAAAAAAGTAAGACCTTGGCATCCAGCCTCATTATTTCACAGAAAATAGAACAGGAAAAAGTGGAAGCAGTGACAGATTTTATTTTCTGGGCTCCAAAATCACTGTGGACAGTGACTGCAGCCATAAATTATAAAACACTTGTTCTTTGGGAGGAAAGCTGTGACAAAACAAGGCAGCATATTAAAAAGCAGAGACAGCACTTTGCCAACAAAGTTCCATACAGTCAAAGCTATGCTTTTTCCAGTAGTCGTGTACACACGAGAGTTGGACCATAAAGACCTGAGTGCCAAAGAACTGATGTTTTTGAACTGTAGTGCTGGAGAAGATTCTTGAGAGTCCCTTGGGCAGCAAGGAAACCAAATCAGTCAATCCTAAAGAAAATCAACCCTGAATATGCATTGGAAGGACTGATGCTGAAGCTGAAGCTCCAATACTCGGGCCAACTGGTACAAAGAGCCAGCTCATTGGAAAAGACTCTGATGCTGGGAAAGATTGAAGGCAAAAGGAGAAGAGGGTAGCAGAAGAATCTCCGGCAGAGACAGGAAAATCTTGCGAGCTGCAGTCCATGGGGTCACAAAGAGTTGGACAGGACTTATCAACTTAACAACAATAACAAATTTGAGTGAAAGCACAGAACTAGTACTTATATTTAAAGCTAAAATAAAGCTATACAAAGGCTAATATGAAACACTACTAAAAGCATTAGGATACATTGGGTAAAGGAAAATAAAAAGACAGACAAACTTTATATGCATAAACATGACATTTACATTTAGTTTCAAAATAATACATTGCATAGTTTAGGAACCTTCTGTTAATAAATCCAAAAATATCATCAAGGATTTAATTCAATCAAAATCTTCAAGAGATATGACTAATTTAAGACATCTAAAAAATCTTTAAATGTAGAATTAGAATAGTTCATCTGGTGGGCTACTGTCCACGGGGTTGCAAAGAGTTGGACATGACTGAGCGATTAACACTTTAACTTCACTTTCACAAAATGTAATTATATTATATTGTCCTGTCATATTATTTAGGGTATTGTTTCCTATTCTTGGAGTAACATTTGAAGAAAGACTCTAGTAAACTAAATCATGCCAACTAGAGAATACAATGGAAATTATGATGATAAGAGGTCAGGAAATAATTTTATAAACCTTGCAAAGTAATAAACATAACTTTATGCTTTTTATTTTACCCATATGCATAGGCATAAAGCATATGCTGTTTTATTTACATATTTACATCTACATATGCTTTATGCATATGCTTTATGCTTTTTTATTTACCCATCCCCTGCTGTAAGCTTAGTCCCAACATCATTGCTGAGTTTAGCCTTAAAAAAATTGTTAAAAAGTTTCACTTGTCAAAACTCTATAGTGCCTCCATTAAGTGCTTATAAGGGTCTACAAAGCTGTGTACAACCCTTTCTCTCACACCACTCTGATGTCCTCATCTGCTACTATACTCCTGTTTGTTCACCCTGCTCCAGTCAGACTGGCTGCTTTGAGGTGCTCTTTGCCTTGGTTCTTCTTTCTACCTGGAACACTCTTCTCCCAAACTGTCGCAGAGGTAATTCTCTTACCTCTTTCAAGTTCTTGCTCAATACCACCCACCTAGGTGAAGGCGGTTCTGATTACTCTATTTAAAATTGCAAGTCACATCTATTTCAGTGCCTTCCTCCTTTTCCCCCACATTTCTTATTTCCATAGCACTTACCAGTGCTTACAAACTACATATTTTACTGATTTATTATGGCTGATGTTTTGTTTATTTGATTTGTCTGTTTTTGGTTACCTTTCTCTGTTAAAATGAAAATTCCATGGGGACAAGAATCCTTGTTTTGTCTACAACTCTATCCTGGAGTCTCAAAATAGAGCATGAAACAAATAAGATGTTGAAATTTTTAATTGAACTCAAGTGATTTGTAAGCTGATCTTTCAAAAAAAGAAAAAAAAAACAGAACACTTTAATGTTGGGAAGGCAATTAATACTGTAATAGATTTAGTCTCTTCTGCTCTGGATACAGTACTAATAGAATTTTTATGCCCTCTACAGTGTCCAGTATTAAGTATGTTCTCTACAGTATTTAGTATTGTCACCATTAGCCACATAGGGCTATTGAGATTTTAAATATGCTAAATACTGTGGCTGAAGAATTTTCAATTTTATTTAATTTTAGCTCATTTTAATTAAAATTTATATAGTCACAGAAGTCTAGTGGCAGTCATATAGAACAGTGAAGCTCTAGAAGGCATGAACTAAAGCTACTGAGTAAACATTAATAGGAAGGAGACTTTTGTTTAATTAAAGACGAACATTTCAATCAGGCTCTATCCAACAAAGAAATGAACTGCCTCATGAATAGAGTGTGCTCTACCTAAATGAAGTAACGCTTTAACAATGATTAAAGAGTCACTTACCAGAATTGCTACAGCAGAGATTCTTGCTTGGATGGGTTAGTTGTACTACTACATCAATGTAATTTCCAAATTCAATAAATCATATTATTATATGATTGCTACCTAAAATTTGTGTCTACAATAACTTAGTGGGAGGGAAATCAGTATTTCAAAAGTAACAAATGGTGTATACTAAAAACAGGTAACTTTGTTCTTTAAACCCTGAATTAGTGAAGGGCTATTGGGAAGAGAGTATATTTATAAAGATGACACAGCGAAATAAATTTCTTGCCAGTACATCTGGATATGAACTGTAAAGAGCATAGACTTTGCAGTCATACAAAAACTTGGGTATAGGTATTCTCTGATAGTTGAAGGCCACCAGATGTCCATTAATATCATTTTTCTTTACCTCCATGGTAACAGAATTTGGTTTGGGTCATGGCTGCCCACCTAGGAAGCACATGTCCCTAAGCCCCTGTAGTAGTTGTAGATATGTGCCTAAGCTCTTGGCACTGAAGTATAAGCAGAAGTGACATGTACAACTTTTGCCTTCCTAAATTAAAAGGGAAACTCTCTCTGGACATCTGCTCTTATCCTCTTTTCATTGGCTAGAATGACATGAATCAAAGTGACTTCATACATTTTTTTTTTAGCATTATAGCTTATTCAATAAATTAAGAGAAGATCTATTAAAGTTTTAATCTAAAGAAACACTAGTTAAAAGGTAAACATTTGGCATGTCCCCCAAAGCAAAATGAGAAATGTTTCAGATATCTGGTTTCCTCAGAATCTAATTTCTTTCCCGATAGATTAATGTCAGCTTCCCAAGTAGAAATTTCAGAAATATTCAGAGGTCAACATGACAAGTAAACTTTTTGACTGCTACTAGAGCTGGTGACATTTGAAATTCTTCACAAGAAAAATAAAAGGGCTATTTAAAGCAATGACAAAGATATTGGTGGGTAGGCACCTTTCCTTTTTTTCCTAAATGGTACTTAGTGTTTGACAACAAATACACTTAGATTTTAGGTTGTAATTTTAGATGGCATTCAGAGGATGTGAATCAGTTTCCTGATACAAACATGTAATTAAAATCAAACAATGAGAATAGATAAACATGGTATTGCCCAACAGATTGCTTAATGATGGACTTCCTTTTCCCCTTAGTTGAAAGGTAAGGGTTCATTGCAACTATTCAGCAATCTAAATACAATGTGTCTCTTAAAATATTTTTTGACAAAAGCTGTAGTCCTCTGATTATATATTGATATTTCCTCATGGGCAAATGTCGAGTTTAACAGGAATTTTATTAAGCAAAATCATTTCCCCAAAGAGCTTTGCCAAAAGTTAAACTGAAATGACTCACTGTTTTACTCCTTATTTTATTTCTGATATAATGAACCTAACAAGTTCACTATATTTTAGAGCACCTCACAAGTAATATCATAATAAATGGGATATTCAATTTATAATAAAAGCAAATATTAAAATTTAGCCAACTTACCTCATAAGGTAGTATTAAGATTTAAAACAAAAAAAAATCTATTTCGGCTGTTTTCTCTTGTTAGTCATAGTCTCAAAGTTTGAGCAAAACACAGTCAATTTCAACATTCATTAGAAGTTCAAGTTTAAGCAAGTTATAGAAATGATGTGTGATTAGGTCTGTTTTGTAAAGAAGAGCACTGAGATCCTGAAGATTTTCTCAAAGGTAAAAACAATCTGTTACTTAACAAGAGTTACTGTGGGAACTCTGATATGCATTAAGTTAAAAGTTGTAAATAAATATATTGTAACATGTCAGTATGCCAAAAGTCAACTTTATAAAACATAATCTTTTTGTTTCCACATAACACACAGTGATTTCAGAGATTAGAAAGTGGAAGAAACAAGAAAGATATTTAAATTTTATTATCCTTGTAAATAAGCCAAGTCTTTGCTCTAAACCTCCAAATACCCTGATAAAATGAACAAATTCATTACTTCACTTTCACAATCACTTTATTTCATTCCTAAAACTCTTCAGTAATCCAGCCACATCAAAGGCCACTTCCTAATTTTCCACTTTAAAATTAGCTTTCTGATGCCATGATCTGAAGTCCATGAACAAGAAAGTAGAAATGGAGGAAAACTGAAACATGTATAACAACTGTAAATAAAAGTGAGATGAAGATTCTACATTTCATTTTAATTTGCTATGCTTTTGTTTTGCTTCTACTTTTAGATAATTTTTCCTATTAGCACTAGTATTTTAGGTTTCAAGCTTTTTAAAACTGTTGTAGGTGAACGGTCTTTGCATTTTCATCTTTATCCATTTAAAAACATTACTTTAAGCAAATATTATTATAGTTATGTCTCATTTTATGAAATCCATTGAATACAATCTAGATTATAAAATATTTTTTTAAAAAGTGATTTTTGCATTATATACTTATTTTTCAAAGTGTTTTGAAATTAGGACAGATATTCATTCCTTTAAAAAGTAAGTTCAGGGATTCCAGCCAGAAAAGACATATAAATTCATTTCTCTATGCTAAGTATGACAATAAAAAACCTTGGAAATAACACAAGAACCAAACAAAGGAGAATTCTGAAAAAGCAAAATGAAACTTTTTAAAATTTAATGAGGAAGACAGTGTTAATTAAAGACCCCAAGGCTGCAAGAACAATATGGTGGCAGGAGTTGTTTACAAGCCCCCCACCTAACAGAAAATCACATCCTATGCCCAGCATTTCTTGACTCTCAAACTAGTAACAAAAAGGTAGTCCAGGTAGAGTACTTTCTCCTCCTCTCCAAATGAATATCCTATCATTCAACAGGTGTTAAACCAAGATGACAATCATGTTAGGATTACCTGAGAAAGATTGTAAAGTGCTCATCACAAAAATGCTTCAACAAGAAATTACAAACATGCATGACCCTAATGGGGTAATAAACTGTCTTAACACAGAAATAGAAGCTACCAAAGAAAACCATTTTAGAACTGGAAAGATAACAATTAAAAAATAAAAACTTATGAAAATTATAATATGTTCATTATTATGAAAAGCTGATATGGCTAAAAAAAAGAACATGATTAACCTTTAAGATTAGTGCTAAAATAAACTGAAATCTTTCTTGATAAATTGTGACAATAATTTCCATTTATGATGATTTTTAAATACTCAACTGATTTTTTTTTATTTTTTCAGAAGTAAGCTAATTTGGTTTTAAAAATGAGTTTACTACCAGTGATTTAAAACTAAAGACTATATTTCCCTAAAACCTATCTGACCTTAAGAGAAAATATTTGCAGAATGTGTTTGCAATTCTTTTCAAACTATCTACTAAGAAACAGTATGCTCTACTCATTGAAACCTGATTGAAGACACTTAGTATCCATTTGGATATTTTTAAAACTCAGTACAATATTTCCTACTGGAATTTCCTTGTGAAATTACAAAAGAACCCAACTTTCATGCATATTCGCTTTTAAGGTAATTAATATTATTTGATGCTAACTGTCTCTTTACTGAATGAAATAGGAAAACTTACTCTGAAAAACGGAGAAAGCAGTGGCACCCCACTCCAGTGCTCTTGCCTGGAAAATCCCATGGACGGAGGAGCCTGGTAGGCTGCAGTCCATGGGGTCGCTAGGTGTCGGACACGACTGAAGTGATTTAGCAGCAGCAGCAGCAGCAACTCTGGAAAAAACAATACTTTTATAAGACAAAATTTGTGAGCTTTTTCATAAGCTAGCTTTTTAATTCTCTGAATACTTTCAGATAGGGACTACAGGATGTAAACTATTCAGTTTTGTGAAGAACAAAACATGGCAAAAGAGAATATTTTACCCAAAGAAGATGAGGGATTTAAATAAATGGATTTCTATTAAGCTAACTGAAAGGACTGGAAGGGAATTTTTGTGCAAAAAGAGATTTGATGATCATTTATGTCATTCTTCAAAGAAAACTAACAACATTTTCCTTTTTTAAAAAGTAATTTTTATTAGAGTATAGTTGTTTTACAATGTTGTATTAGTTTCCAAGGTATAGCAAAGTAGATCAGCTATATGTGTACACATATTTCTTGTTTGTTGGATTCCTTCCCATTTAGGTCACCACAGTGCACTGAGTAGAATTCCCTGAGCTACATAGTAGGCTCTCATTAGTTATGTATTTTAACATAATGTATCAATAGCGTATATATATCAATCCCAATCTCCCAATTCATCCCACTCCTTCTCCTCCTTGGTATACATATGTTTGTTCTCTATGTCTCCATCTATATTTCTGCTTTTCAAATAAGATCATCTATTCCATTTTTCTAGATTTCATATATATATATATATATATATTAATATATGATACTTCTTTTTTTCTTTCTTACTTCCTTAACCCTGTATGACACTCTCTAGGTCCATCTACATCTCTAGAAATGACCCAGTTTCATTCCTATTTATGGCTGAGTAACAGCCCATAGTATATATGTATCTCATCTTCTTTTTCCATTCCTCTGCTGATGAACATTTAGGTTGCTTCCATGTCCTGGTCATTGTAAATAGTGCTACAATGAACATTTGGGGTACATGTGTATTTTTAAATTAGGGTTTGCTCTGGGTATATGCCCAGGAGTCAGATCGTTGCATCATATGGTAGATGGAGAAATATACAATGTTCTTGGATTGTAAGGATCAGTATTGTGAAAACGACTATACTACCCAAAGAAATGTACAGATACAGTACAAACTGCCAATGGCATTTTTCTCAAAATTAGCACAATGAGTTTTACAATTTGTATGAAAAAACAAAAGACCATGAATAGCCAAATCATTCATTTATTTATTTTTTTTAGTTTTCTGAATTTTTTTTTAATTAATTAATTTTTTATTGAAGGATAATTGCTTTACAGAATTTTGCTGTTTTCTGTAAAACCTCAACATGAATCAGCCATAGGTATACACATATCCCCTCCCTTTTCAAGCTCCCTCGCATCTCCCTCTCTATCCCACCCCTCTAGGTTGATACAGAGACTGGGTTTGAGTTTCCTGAGCCATACAGAAAATTCCCGTTGCTATCTATTTTACATATGGGAATGTAAGTTTCCATGTTACTCTTTCTATACATCTCACCCTCTCCTCCCCTCTCCTCATGATCGTAAGTCTATTCTCTATGTCTGTTTCTCCATTGTTACACTGTAAGTAAGTTCTTCAGTACCAATTTTCTAGATTCTGTATATATGTGTTATAATACGGTTTTTATCTTTCCCTTTCTGACTCACCTCACTCTGTATAATAGGTTCTAGGTTCATCCACCTCATTAGAACTGACTCAAATGTGTTCATTTTTATGGCTGAGTAATATTCCATTGTGTATATATACCACAACTTCTTTATCCATTCATCTGTCATTGGACATAGGGGTTGCTTCCACGTTCTAGTGATTGTAAATAGTGATGCAATGAACAATGGGATACGTGTGTCTCTTTCAAATTTGGTTTTCTCAAGGTATACTACTAGAAGTGGGATTGCTGGGACATATGGTGGTTTTATCCTTAGTTCTTTAAGGAATCTCCATACCATCTTCCATAGTGGCTGTATCCATTTACATTCCCACCAACAGTGCAAGAGCATTCCCTTTTCTCCACACCTTTTCCAGCATTTATTGTTTGTAGACTTCTTGATGATGGCCATTCTGAATGGTGTGAGGGGATATCTCACTGTGGTTTTGATTTGTATTTCTCTAATAATGAGCGATATTGAGCATCTCTTCATGTGTTTGTTAGCCACTTGTCTGTCTTCTTTGGAGAAATGTCTGTTTAGGTCTTTTTCCCACTTTTTGACTGGGTGGTTTGTTTTTCTGGTATTGAGTTGTATGAGCTGCTTGTATATTTTGGAAATTTATTCTTTGTCAGTTGTTTCATTTGCTATTATTTTCTCCCATTCTACGGTTGTCTTTTCATCGTGCTTAGAGTTTCCTTTGCTGTGCAAAAGCTTTTAAGTTTAATCAGATCCCACTTGTTTACTTTTGTTTTTATTTCCATTACTCTAGGAGGTGGGTCATAGAGGATCTTGCTTTGATTTATGTTATCAAGTGATCTGCCTATGTTTTCCTCTAAGAGTTTTATAGTTTCTGGTCTTACATTTAGATCTTTAATTCACACTGAGTTTATCTTTGTGTATGGTGTTAGGAAGTGTTCTAATTTTATTCTTTTACACGTAGCTGTTCAGTTTTCCCAGAACCATTTATTGAAGAGGCTGTCTTTGCCCCACTGTATATCCTTGCCTTCTTTGTCAAAAAAGAGGTACCCATAGGTGCATGGGTTTATTTCTGGGCTTTCTATCTGTTCATTGGTCTATATTTCTGTTTTTGTGCCAGCACCATACTGTCTTGATGACTGTAGTTTTGTAGTATAACCTGAAGTCAGGAAGCTTGATTCCTCCAGCTCCATTCTTCTTTCTCAACACTGCTTTGGTTATTCAGGGTCTTTTGTGTTTCCATATGCATTGTGAAATATTTTGGTCAGGTTCTGTGAAAAATGCCATTGGTAATTTGATAGGGATTGCATTGAATCTGTAGACGGCATTTGGTAGTATAGTCATTTTCACAATATTGATTCTTCCTACCAAGAAACATGGAATATCTCTCCATCTGTTTATGTCACCTTTGATTTCTTTCATCAGTTCAGTTCAGTTCAGTCGCTCAGTCATGTCTTACTCTTTGCGACCCCATGAATTGCAGCACGCCAGGCCTCCCTGTCCATCACCAACTCCCGGAGTCTACCCAAACCCATGTCCATCGAGTCAGTGATGCTATCCAACCATCTCATCCTCTGTTGTCCCCTTCTCTTCCTGCCTCCCAATCCTACCCAGCATTAGGGTCTTTTCCAATGAGTCAACTCTTCGCATCAGGTGGCAAAATTATTGGAGCTTCAGCTTCAACATCAGTCCTTCCAATGAACACCCAGGATTGATCTCCTTTAGAATGGATTGATTGGATCTTCTTGCAGTCTAAGGGACTCTCAAGAGTCTTCTCCAACACCACAGTTCAAAAGCATCAATTCTGTGGTGCTCAGCTTTCTTCACAGTCCAACTCTCACATCCATACATGACCACTGGAAAAACCATAGCCTTGACTAGACGGACTTTTGTTGGCAAAGCAATGTCTCTGCTTTTAAATATGCTATCTAGGTTGGCCATAACCTTCCTTCCAAGGAATAAGCGTCTTTTAATTTCATGGCTGCAATCACCATCAGCAGTGATTTTGGAGCCCAGAAAAATAAAGTCTGACACTGTTTCCACTGTTTCCCCATCTACTTCCCATGAAGTGATGGGACCAGACGCCATGATCTTAGTTTCCTGAACGTTGAGCTTTAAGCCAACTTTTTCACTCTCCTCTTTCACTTTCATCAAGAGGCTCTTTAGTTCTTCTTCACTTTCTGCCATAAGGGTGGTGTCATCCCCATATCTGAGGTTATTGATATTTCTACCAGCAATCTTGATTCCAGCTTGTGTTTCTTCCAGCCCAGCGTTTCTCATGATGTACTCTGCATAAAAGTTAAATAAGCAGGGTGACAATATACAGCCTTGACGTACTCCTTTTCCTATTTGGAACCAGTCTGTTGTTCTGTGTCCACTTTTAACTGTTGCTTCCTGACCTGCATACAGGTTTCTCAAGAGACAGGTCAGATGGTCCGGTATTCCCATCTCTTTCAGAATTTTCCACAGTTTATTGTGATCCACACAGTCAAAGGCTTTGGCATAGTCAATAAAGCAGAAATAGATGTTTTTCTGGAACTCTCTTGCTTTTTCGATGATCCAGCGGATATTGGCAATTTGATCTCTGGTTCCTCTGCCTTTTCAAAAACCAGCTTGAACATCAGGAGGTTCACAGTTCAAGTATTGCTGAAGCCTGGCTTGGAGAATTTTGAGCATTACTTTACTAGCATGTGAGATGAGTGCAATTGTGCGGTAGTTTGAGCATTCTTTGGCATTGCCTTTCTTTGGGATTGGAACAAAAACTGAATTATCCAGTCCTATGGCCACTGCTGAGTTTTCCAAATTTGCTGGCATATCGAGGGCAGCACTTTCACAGCATCAGTGTCTTATAATTTTCTGTGTACAGTTCTTTTGTCTCCTTATGTAAGTTTATTCCTAGATATTTAATTCTTTTTGTTGCAATGGTGAATGAGGTTGATTCCTTAATTGCTCTTTCTGATTTTTCATTATTAGTATATAGAAATGCAAGTGATTTCTGTGTATTGATTTTGTATCCTTCAACTTTGCTAAATTCACCGATTAGCTCTAGTAATTTTCTGATACTATCTCTAGGGTTTTCTATGCACAGTATCATGTCATCTGCAAACAGGGAGAGCTTTACTTCCTCTTTTCTGATCTGTATTCTTTTTATTTCTTTTTCCTCTCTGATGGCTGTAGCTAGAACTTTCAGACCTATGTTGAATAATAGTGGTGAAAGTGGACACTCTTGTCTTGTTCCTGTCTTAGGGGGAATGCTTTCTGTTTTTCACCATTGAGTATCATGTTTCCTATAAGCTAATCATATATGGCCTTTACTTTTTTGAACTAGGTTCTTTATATGCCCATTTATAGAGAGTTTTAAACATAAATAGGTGCTGAATTTTGTCAAAGGCTTTTTCTGCATCTATTGGGATGATCATATGGTATTTATTTTCACCTTGATAATATGGTGTATCACATTTATTGATTTGCATATACTGAAGAATGCTTGCATCCCTGGAAAAAACCCAACTTCATCATGGTGTATGAGCTTTTTGATGTGTTGCTGAATTCTGTTTGCTAAAATTTTGTTGAGGAATTTTGCATCTATGTTCATCAGTGATATTGGCCTGTAGTTTTCTTTTCTTGTGTTGTCTTTGGTTGTGGTATCAGCGTGATAGTGGCTTTGTGGAATGAGTTTGGAAGTGTTCCTTCCTCTGCAATTTTTTGAAAGAATTTAGAAGCATAGGCGTTAGCTCTTCTCTAAATGTTTGTTAGAGTTCTCCTGTGAAGCCACGGTCCTGGGCTTTCATTTTTTTGGGAGATTTTTGATCACAGCTTCAATTTCAGTGCTTGTAATTGGGTTGTTCATAAATTCTCTTTCTTCCTGCTTCAGTCATGGAAGATTGAACTTTTCTAACACTCTGTCCATTTCTTCCTGGTTATCTATTTTATTGCCATATAGTTGTTCATAATAGTCTCTTATAATTCTTTGTATTTCTGCATTGTCTGTAGTAACCTCTCCTTTTTCATTTCTAATTTTGTCGAATTGATTCTTCTCTCTTTTTTCTAGATGAGTCTAAGCTAATGCTAAGTCGCTTCAGTCGTGTCCGACTCTGTGTGACCCCACAGACGGTAGCCCACCAGGCTCTGCTGTTCCTGGGATTCTCCAGGCAAGAATATTGGAGTCGGTTGCCATTTCCTTCTCCAATGCATTTAAGTGAAAAGTGAAAGTGAAGTCAATCAGTCGTGTCCGACTCTCTGCGACCCCATGGACTGCAGCTTACCATGCTCCACCGTCCATGGGATTTTCCAGGCAACAGTACTGGAGTGGGATGCCATTGCCTTCTCCAGAGTCTAAGCTAAGGGTTTGTCAATTTTGTTTATCTTCTCAAAGAACCAGATTTTAGTTTTATTAATCTTTAATATTGTTTCTTTCAATTCTTTTTCACTTATGTCTGCTAGGATCTTTATGATTTCTTTCCTTCTACTAATTTTGGGTTTTTTTCTGCCTCTTTTTCCAGTTGCTTTAGGTGCAAAGTTTGTCTATTCGATGTTTTACTTGATGTTTCTTGAGGTAGGGTTATATTGCTATAAACTTCCCTCTTACGACTGTTTTTACTGCATCCCATAGATTTTGAGTTGTAGTGTTTTCATTGTCATTTCCTTCTAGAAATTTTTTTCATTTCCCTTTACATTATTTCAGTAACCTGTTTGTTATTTAGAAACGAGTTGTTCAATCTCCATGTGATTGTGTCTATTACAGTTCTTTTCTTGTAATTGATATCTAGTCTCATAACATTTTTCGATGATCCAGCGGATATTGGCAATTTGATCTCTGGTTCCTCTGCCTTTTTCAAAACCAGCTTGAACATCTGGAAGTTCACGGTTCACGTATTGCTGAAGCGTGGCTTGGAGAATTTTGAGCATTATTTTACTAGCATGTGAGATGAGTGCAATTGTGTGGCAGTTTGAGCATTCTTTGGCATTGCCTTTCTTTGGGATTGGAATGAAAACTGACCTTTTCCAGTCCTGTGGCCACTGCTGAGTTTTCCAAATTTGCTGGCATATCGAGTGCAGCACTGTCACAGCATCATCTTTTAGGATTTGAAATAGCTCAACTGGAATTCCATCACCTCCACTAGCTTTGTTCATAGTGATGCTTTCTAAGGCCCACTCGATTTCACATTCCAGGATGTCTGGCTCTAGGTGAGTGATCACACCATCGTGATTATCTGGGTCGTGAAGATCTTTTTTGTACAATTCTTCTGTGTATTCTTGCCACCTCTTTTTAATATCTTCTGCTTCTATTAGGTCCATACCATTTCTGTCCTTTATCAAGCCTATCTTTGCATGAAATGTTCCTTTGGTATCTCTAATTTTCTTGAAGAGATCCTTAGTCTTTCCCAATCTGTTGTTTTCCTCTATTTCTTTGCACTGGTCTCGGAGGAAGGCTTTCTTATCTCTCCTTGCTATTCTTTGGAACTCTGCATTCATATGGGAATATCTTTCCTTTTCTCCTTTGCTTTTCACTTCTCTTCTCTTCCCAGCTATCGAAAAAGCAAAAGAGTTCCAGAAAAACATCTATTTCTGCTTTACTGACTATGCCAAAGCCTTTGACTGTGTGGATCACAAAAAAACTGTGGAAAATTCTGAAAGAGATGGGAATACCAGACCACCAGACCTGACTCTTGAGAAACCTGTATGCAGGTCAGGAAGCAACAGTTAGAACTGGACATGGAACAACAGACTGGTTCCAAATAGGAAAAGGAGTGCATCAAGGCTGTATATTGTCACCCTGCTTATTTAACTTATATGCAGATTACATCATGAGAAACTCTGGGCTGGAAGAAACACAAGCTGGAATAAAGATTGCTGGTAGAAATATCAATAACCTCAGATATGCAGATGACACCACCCTTATGGCAGAAAGTGAAGAAGAACTAAAGAGCCTCTTGATATAAGTGAAAGAGGAGAGTGAAAAAGTTGGCTTATAGCTCAACGTTCAGAAAACTAAGATCATGGCATCTGGTCCCATCACTTCATGGCAGATAGATGGGGAAACAGTGGAAACAGTGTCAGACTTTATTTTTCTGGGCTCCAAAATCACTGCTGATGGTGACTGCAGCCATGAAATTAAAAGACGCTTACTCTTTGGAAGGAAGGTTATGGCCAACCTAGATAACATATCTAAAAGCAGAGACATTACTTTGCCAACAAAAGTCCATCTAGTCAAGGCTATGGTTTTTCCAGTGGTCATGTATGGATGTGAGAGTTGGACGGTGAAGAAAGCTGAGCGCCACAGAATTGATGCTTTTGAACTGTGGTGTTGGAGATGACTCTCGAGAGTCCCTTGGACTGCAAGGAGATCCAATCAATCCATCCTAAAAGAGATCAATCCTGGGTGTTCATTGGAAGGACTGATGTTGAAGCGGAAACTCCAATACTTTGGCCACCTCATGCGAAGAGTTGACTCATTGGAAAAGACCCTGATGCTGGGTGGGATTGGGGGCAGGAGAAGGGGACGACAGAGGATGAGATGGTTGGATAGCATCACTGACTCGATGGACATGGGTTTGGGTAGACTCCGGGAGTTGGTGACGGACAGGGAGGGCTGGCGTGCTGTGGGTTCATGGGGTCACAAAGAGTCGTACATGACTGAGCGACTGAACTGAACTGAACTCATAACATTGTGGTCGGAGAAGATGCTTGATATGGTTTCAATTTTCTTCCATTTACTGAGGTTTGGTTTGTGACCCAAGATATGGTCTATCCGGGAGAATGTTCCACATGCACTTGAGAAGAAGGTGTATTCTTCTGCATTTGGCCAGAATGTCCTGAAGATATCAGAGATCCATCTCATCTAATGTATCACTTGAGACTTGTTTTCTTATTAATTTTCTGTTTTGATGATCTGTCCATTGTTGTGAGTGGGTGTTAAAGACTCCTACTCTCAATTTCTCCTTTTAATGTCTGTTGGTGTTTGTCTTATGTATTGAGGTGCTCCTACGTGAGGTGCATAGATATTTACAATTGTTATGTCTTCCTCTGGGATTGATCCCTTGATCACTATGTGGTGCCCTTCCTTGTCTCTTGTAATCTTCTTTAAGGTTTGTTTTGTCTGATATGAGGACTGCTACTCCAGCTTTCTTTTGCTTCCCATTTGTATAGAGTATATTTTTCCATCATCTCACTTTCAGTCCACATGTGTCTTTAGGCCTGAAGTGGGTTTCTTGTAGACAGCATATATATGGGTCTTGTTTTTGTATCCATTCAGCCAGTCTGTGCCATTTGGTTGGAGCATTTAATCTGTTTACATTTAAAGTAGTTATTGATACATATGTTCCTATTGCCATTTTCTTAATTGTTTGGGGTTGATTTTGTAGATCTTTTTTCTTCTCTTGTATTTCTTGACTATAGAAGTCCATGTAGCATTTGTTGTAAAGCTAGTTTGCTGATAGTGAATTCTCTTATCTTTTGCTTGTCTGAAAAGCTTTTTATTTCTCCATCAGTTTTGAATGAGATCTATGCTGTGTGCAGTAATCTTGGTTTTAGATTTTTCCCTTTCAGTACTTTAAATATATCCTGCCCTTCCCTTCTGGCCTGCAGAGTTTTTGCTGAAATATCACCTGTTAAGCAAATGGGGTTTCCCTTGTATGTTACTTGTTGCTTCTCCCTTGCTGCTTTAAATATTCTTTCTTTGTGTTTAGTCTTTGTTAGTTTGAATAGTATGTATATTGGCATGTTTCTCCTTTGGTTTATCCTGTATGGGGCTCTTTGTGCCTCTTGCACTTGATTGAACATTCCTTTTCCATGTTGGGGAAATTTTCAACAGTAATCTCTTCAAAAATTTTCTCATACTCTTTCTTTTTCTCTTCTTCTTCTGGGACACCTATAATTCGAATGTTGGTCCATTTAATACGGTCCCAGAGGTCTCTGAGACTGTCCTCAGCTCTTTTCATTCTTTTCATTTTATTCTGTTCTTCAGAAGTTATTTCCATCATTTTCTCTTCCAGCTCATTGATTCATTCTACTGCTTCAGTTACTCTGCTGTTGATTCTTTCTAGAGTATTTTTAGTTTCATTAATTGTGTTGTTTGTCTCTGTATGCTTATTCTTTAATTCTCCTAGGTCTTTGTAAATTGATTCTTGCATTTTCTCCATTTTGTTTTCAGGGTTTTTGATCATCTTTACTATCATTATTCTGAATTCTTTTTCAGGTAATTTTCCTATTTCCTCTTCATTTATTCGGACTTCTGTGTTTGTAGTTTGTTCCTTCATTTGTGCAGTATTTCTCTACCTTTTCATATATATATATATATATATATATATATATATATATATATACATTAGTTATTGTGTTTGAGGTCTCCTTTTCCAAAGCTTCAAGGATAGTTGAATTCTTTCCTTGAAGAAGGTTGAATTCTTTCTTCCTTTTGGTTTCTGCCCTCCTAAGGTTGGTCCAGTGGTTTTTGTGAGCTTCATATGGGGTGAGATTTATGCTGAGTTTTTGTTTGTTTGTTTGTTTTTCCTCTGATGGGCAAAGATGAGTGAGGTGGTACTCCTGTCTGCTGATGACTGGGTTTGTATTTTCATTTTGTTTATTGTTTACATGAGGCGTCTCTCACAGGGTGCTACTGGTGGTTGGGTGATGCCAGGTCTTGTATTAAAGTGGTTTCTTTTGTGTGAGTTCTCACTAACTGATACTCCCTAGGGTTAGTTCTCTGGTAGTCTAGGGTCTTGGGAGTCAGTGCTCCCAGTCCAAAGGGTCAGGGTTTGATCTCTGGTTAGGAACGAAGATTCCACAAGTGGTTTGTTATGGTATTAAGGGAGAGTAAAAAAATATCCAAAAATGAGAAACCAAAGATGAACCCCAGACAAGTGGCAGTTACAAAATCAGGCAAATAATAATTAAAATAATGGAATATACACATATACATATACACCCATGAGCAAAGTGAAAACACTCCAACAAAAATAAAGCACAGTAGATTGATCTGGTGAACAAAGGAAATCAAAAATTATATTTACAAGTTAAGAACAAAACTAAATTAAGCACAAACTGGAAAACAAAACTAAAGCAAGGTGCCAAGTGGGGAATAAACCAATGAAAACAAAACTAACAAATATGCTGAGAGGACAGGAAAGAAAGAAAAGAAAGAAAGAATAGATATGCAAAGTTAAATAGGGGTAGATGAAGAAGATTTATATACATTAAATATTAACTTCAAGGGGAAAAGTACAGTAGGAAAGGCAAACGAAGGTATAAATGTAGAAAAAATATAATAGGTTTAAAAAATTAAAAATTAAAATTAAAAAAGAGAGAAGTGAGAAAGATGGATGAAGAAAGGAAAAAGGGGAAAAAAAGGAAAATTCCACAGAACTGCAAAAGCCCAATGTAGAGGCCGAGGTTTATAACAACAATAGAAAGTGTGACTGAATATACACATATACATATACACCTATAAGCAAAATCAAAACAGTCCAGCAAAAATTAAGTACAACAGATTGACCTGGCAAACAAAGGAAACCAATAATTATATCTACCAGAACAAAACTTATTAAAGCACAAACTGGAAAACAAAGCTAAAGCAAGGTGCCAATTAGGGGATAAAGCAATGAAAATAAAACTAACAAATATGTTGAGAGGAAAGGAGAGAAAGAAAAAAAAAGAAAGAATAGATATGCAAAGTTAAATAGAGGTACATAAAGAAGATTTATATGCATTAAAGATTAACTGCAAGGGGAAAAGAACAGTAGGAAAAGAAAACAAAGGAATAAATGTAGAAAAAATAATAATAGGTTTAAAAAATAAAAATATAAAAAGAGAAAAGAAAAAGAAGAGGGACACTCCACAGAACTGCAAAAGCCCAATGTAGAGGCAGAGGTTTATGACAACAATAAAAAATGTGACAGATGGAAAAAAAATAAAAGCTCAAAAGCTTAATTGGATTTGTTAGTGCCAGTAAAATCGACAACTACAACAGAGGGGGGAAAAAAGAAAAAAAAATCCAAAAGAATCTACAGAACAAGTATAAAAAAAAGAATAATAAATGTTGAGTCACTGCTGTCAGAGTCCTTTCCTGGGCTGGTAATATAGTCCACTTTACCTCCCTAGGATGCCCTCCAACACTCTACTGATCTCTGGACCTGCTGTGGGGGCAACTCAGATTCTAATCTTGTCCTACTCCTGTGTGTTCTTGCCCCCAACATCCACAGCTATCAGAGCTAGTGCATTTTCTTTAGTGGGAGCTCTCAGTGGCCTTTTATACATTTCATAGACAGAGTCTGCCTAGTTGATCATGTTGATTCAATCTGCAGCTTGTAAAGCTGGTGGGAAGGTTTTAGGTCCTCTTCCTTAGCCACACTGCCCCTGTGTTTCAATTGTGGTTTTATTTCCACCTCTACATGTGGGTCGTCGACTGGGGTTTGGCTCCTGAGGCTGCCCTGGAGGACTTGGGTTTGCCCTTGTGAGGGCCAGGTGTGGAAGTGGTGCAGCTGCTTGGTTTGCAGGGGTTCTGGCAGCACTAGGTACTCAGAGGTGTTGGCGGCTAGGGCAGCAGGAAACATAGTGTTCTAGAAGGGTATGGCAACCAGTATTGGCTAATACACTCCAGTATTCTTGCGTGGGCAACCCCCTCTCTGACAGAGAAGCCTGGTAGGCCACAGTCTACAGGGTTGCAAAGAGTCGGTCAGGAACGAAGGGAACCTGTGTGCATAAACACAAGACTTTTTTTTTTTTTTTCCTTTCACCTGTGGCAGCTCTATCCCAGTGAGAGCTGAGCATGAAGGTGGTGCAGCTGCTTGGGTTGCAGGGACTCTGGCGGCACCAAGTGTTCAGGACCACAAACCACCTCCGTGGCAGGAGTTATGACCCTATCTTTTTTTGAGCCTGTTGTAGCTGGCGATCAGAAGGCCTCTTTGGCAAGTCTCTCTTATAGCTCCATCATTTCAGGCACTTAAGAGGGATCCCTTGCCTGGGATCCTTCTCTGTTGTTCTGCACGTCAGGTACATAGAGAGGCCCTCCTAACTGGGTCCTACTCTGTAGATCAGCGCATCAGTCACTTGAAGCAGCACCCTGGATGAGGTCCTGCTCTGTGGTTCAGTGCGTCATGCGTTTGATGGGCCAGCTTCTCTATTGTTCAGCTGCCAATGCTGGTGTGTGGGGAGAGGGAGGCTATGGATGGTGCCATACGTGTGACTCAGCAGTATCGCCTTGCTTCCATGGCTGCCCGGCTTTCTTCCACAGGCATTTCCCACCACGATCTCCTCCCTCATATCCCCTCGATCTGTCCCTCCGCAGTCAACAGCAGCCCTCACACTGGGATTGCTCTATAATCCCTAAACTCCAGCTACCCACTGCCACCCCTTGCAGGAGACCTGTGTTCCTGCCCTCCACATGTATGGCTGCGGCAAGGACTGTCTAATTCTCATTCCATTTAGGCTGCCACAGATCAGCTGTTTCACTCTCAGCCTTAAATGTTTCTCCTCTGAGTCAGACAATTGCCCAGCTATGGGGATCAGACCCCTGCTTCAGTTCCCCCACCTGCAGAGGGCAGGTCCAGTCCTACTAATACTCCTGTTTTTCCCCCTAGTTCCTTCATCATACTGAGTTTTGCATGGTTCTATGTATTATTTTCCACTGGTTAGCTCCTCCTGTCTGCTCTCAGCTGATGTTCTGCATGCACTACTGTGTCTGAAGGTGTATTCCTGTTGTATCCGTGGAGAGAGATGTACTCCACATCCACCTACTCCTCCACCATCTTGTTCTCCCAATCCTGAATAGTCAAATCCTTCTTGAGAAAAAAAAATACAGCTGGAGGAATCAGGCTCTCTGACTTCAGACTATACTACAAAGCTATAGTAATCAAGAGAGTATGGTACTAGCACAAAACCAGAAATTTAGATCAATGGATCAGGATAGCAAGCCTAGAGATATGGTCCTATGCACTTATGGTCACCTAATCTATGAAAAAGGAGGCAAGAATATATCAATGCAATGGAGAAAAGACAGCCTCTTTAATAAGTGGTGTTGGGAAAATTTGACAGTTTCATGTAAAACAATGAAATTAGAACATTCTCTGATACCATACACACAAAAAAACTCAAAATGGATGATGACCTGAATGTAAGGCCAGACACTGTCAAACTCTTAGAGGTAAACATAGAACATTCTTTGACATAAATTACAGCAAGATATTTTTTGACCCACCTCTTAGAGTAATGAAAATAAGAACAAAAATGAACAAATGGGACCTAATAAAACTTAAAAGCACAGCAAAGGAAACAATAAACAAGACAAAAAATCAATCCTCAGAATGGAGAAAATATTTGCCAATGAAGCAACTGACAAAGGATTAATCTCAAAATATACAAACAGCTCATGAAGCTCAAAATCAAAAAACAAACAGCCCAAGCAAAAAAATGGGCAGAAGACCTAAATAGGCATCTTTCCAAAGAAGACAAGCAAATGGCCAAAAAAAACATGAAAAGATGCTCAATGTCATTAATTATTAGAGAAATGTGAATCAAAACTAAAATGAGGTATGACCTCACATCAGTCAGATGACCATCATTAAAATGATGTCAAACAGTAAATTTTGGAGAGGGTGTAGAGAAAAGGGAACCCTCTTGTACTGTTGGTAGGGATGTAAGTTGATACAGCCACCATGGAGAACAGTATGGAGGTTTCTTAAAAAACTGAAAGTGGAACATTTTAAAACAGTCTTTATATGCTGTGCAATAAATACATCAATGAAATCAGAAAAACCTATGTTTAACAAATTTAATCTGATTCCCTCTGTAAATATGAATGTAAGATGAAATTCTTGAAACATACAACTATTAAGTGCCTATAGTGTGTCAGATACCAAGTCAGAATATTTGTATTTCCTTCTTTCATCAACCCTATGATGTACCTAGTGTTACCTGAATTTGAAGGAATGATGAATTATGACATCAGATTAAATACCTTTCTTCAACTTATACACTTAAGATAGGAGCAGAGTCTGGAAAAAAAAAATCTGCTTTCATCCAGAATCCATCCTTTATCAACCCCATCATGCTATCTCAAATTATTGCCAATTATAATTAGGCTGCTCAGGAGTTCAGGCAGAGAAGAGCTAAGACAGATTTTTAACCACATAGCTAAATGTTGTTCTCAAATTCAGATTAGAGCTGTCACCTTTCTTCAGGGAATATTCATTTAATTTCAAAGAATACAGTTGAGAAGAGTGTCAACAAATACTCCTTATCACAAGACAGTAGACACAAGTAAGGTAAAGTTTCTGATAAAAAGAAAACAAAACAACAACAACAACAACAAAACAGCTGTTTTCCTAACTGCTTTTCTCCATTTCCAGCTGCTCTGACCTTTCATCTGGCAGTAGGAATTTAAAGACAGCTGTTGCAAAGATTATGATAATAGGCTTCCTACATTAACTGATCTTCTGGAGAGACTAATAGCTTTGATCTATTGCTATTAGGTCCAACGTAGTGCTGGAAATAGGAAAACTAGTCTTGTTCAGTTCAGTTCAGTTCAGTCGCTCAGTTGTGTCCGACTCTTTGAGACCCCATGAACCACAGCACGCCAGGCCTCCCTGTCCATCAACAACTCCCTGAGTCCACTCAAACCCATGTCCATCTATTCAATGATGCCATCCAGTCATCTCATTCTCTGTCGTCCCTTTCTCCTCCTGCCCTCAATCTTTCCCAGCATTAGGGTCTTTTCCAATGAGTCAGCTCTTCACATCAGGTGGCCAAAGTATTGGAGTTTCAGCTTCAACATCAGTCCTTCCAATGAACACCCAGGACTGATCTCCTTTAGGATGGACTGGTTGGATCTCCTTGCAGTCCAAGGGACTCTCAAGAATCTTCTCCAACACCACAGTTCAAAAGCATCAATTCTTTGGTGCTCAGCTTTCTTTATAGTCCAAATCTCACATCGATATATGACCACTGGAAAAACCATAGCCTTGACTAGATGGATGTTAGAAAAGTAATGTCTCTGCTTTTTAATATGCTATCTAGGTTGGTCATAACTTTCCTTCCAAGGAGTAAGCGTCTTTTAATTTCATGGCTGCACTCACCATCTGCAGTGATTTTGGAGCCCAGAAAAATAAAGTCAGCCACTGTTTCCACTGTTTCCCCATCTATCTGTCATGAAGTGTTGGGACCGGATGCCACAATCTTAGTTTTCTGAATGTTGAGCTTTAAGCCAACTTTTTCACTCTCCTCTTTCACTTTCATCAATAGGCTCTTTAGTTTTTCTTCACTTTCTGCCACAAGGGTGGTGTCATCGCATATCTGAGCTTATTGATATTTCTCCCAGCAATCTTGATTCCAGCTTGTGCTTCATCCAGTCCAGTATTTCTCATGATGTACTCTGCATATAAGTTATATAAGCAGGGTGACAATATACAGCCTTGACGTACTCCTCTTCCTATTTGGAACCAGTCTTGTTCCATGTCCATTTCTAACTGTTGCTTCCTGACCTGCATACAGGTTTCTCAAGAGTCAGGTCTGGTGGTCTGGTATTCCCATCTTTCTCAGAATTTTCCACAGTTTGTTGTGATCCACACAGTCAAAGGCGTTACCACTCAACTAAAAGTTGATCCAAAATTGGATATGGAAATAGAATTATCTTGTTTCATTTTATTTAAATTACAGTGTAATTTAAAAGGACTAGCAGAATAAGACTGTATACTAATGGAATATTGTTTATTAATAATCTTGGCTTTCTAGGAACAGAAAACTATCTACTACAAGAGTAACAGCAATTGGGTATTATCTTTCCAAATCCCAGAAATTATTTAGCAGCTATATTAAATAAGTCTTAAGTGACAGAAATATTTCTCCAAAAGAACATAAACCAAATCAAATATTAATGATTCAGCCCAAAGTGATTTTGAGAAGAAAATGATGTAATTATAAAGATATGTCAAAACCATAAGTAGTTTACTCTGAGTTTTATTTACTGAAGTTTTATATTTCATTTGGAACAGCCAGTGCATCTTAGAACTGGCTTTTCTAGAACTGTTTAGTTTTCCACAAGGTTCATGTCAAAAGTTTCTACTCTAATCACTCTCCCACAATTATCCCCATTACTCACTCTCCCAAAACCACCTGTCTCCTACTTGGTTGAAAATTTCTATACTTTGAAATTCCTTTATATCCCCAATCTCTCTTAGCCTCCAGATTGTTTTTACAAGTTTGCCCATGATGTTATCATTTTCCATGGTTTGAAAGGGTCTAGTTTTGGTCTAGCCTCTCCCATTGTGCTCATTAATTTAAAAACCATTTTATCCACTTTTCTTCTGAGCCAGAAATTATGCTAAGAATTAAGAATCCAAAGATGTGAGTAATGTCCCCCTGCAGGCACTTGCTACCATCTCCTCCACAAACAATTACATTCTATCCCACTTGCATCACCAGGCTTACACTTTCCATGGATTTGTTTTTCTCTGAATATAAAGTACACTGAGAAACAAAGACAAAAAACAATCTCTCCCTATTTACTGTCCTATCTCTTGCCTTGCTGTTACTTTTCAATTTCTTAGTAAGATTCGTAACTATAAAACTATAAAATTTTCATTTACTGATCACCAAGTACATTGTTAAACTTAAAACTCCTACTTCTATCACACCACTTTTCTGAAATTTACTTGAAAGTCATCTATGGTCTTCCAATGGTTTTCTTTGAAGTTCTTTGAAGTTTTCTCTATGGCTTATTTTAAAATATTTGATAGCTTTTGGAATCAGCCCTTTCATTTCTGGCTTTATGATGCTATTTTTTTTTTTATTACTGCCCTCCCAAATTCTATTTTCTTCCTTGTCTTTGCTGACACATGGGCTTCTGTTAGATCCTAAATGTAGTTATTCCCTAAGTTTCTCTTCTATTTTTCCTGATTTTCTACAAAACTTTAATTTTCCTCTTTTTTGGGAGGTAGGGGGTTTAGAAATAGCTAACCTCTTTTAGGGGTCAAGATGCATGTATCTAAGACAGAGGGTAGAAAGAAGGGTTTGGCAAGAACTCTAGAAACTTTTTCTTTTTATTTAATTTTTTTCAATTTAACCTGATGATAGGTTCTTTTATATTATCCAAAAGTTATACTAAATCAACACTAACTCCATAATTAATGAAAATAATTGTTTATGTGATGTTAGCATTTAACAATGGACTGGTTCTACATTGAGAAAGGAGTACATCAAGGCTGTATAACACTCTGCTTATTTAACTTGTATGCAGAGTACATCATGCAGAATGTGGGGGTTGGATGAAGCACAAGCTGGAATCAAGATTGCCAGGAGAAATATCAATAACCTCAGATACGCAAATGCGATCACCCTTATGGCAGAAAGTGAAGAGGAACTAAAGAGTCTCTTGATGAAAGTGGAAGAGGAGAGTAAAGAAACTGGCTTAAAACTCAACATTCAAAAAACTAAGATCATGGCAACTGGTCCTATTACTTAATGGAAAATAGATGGGGAAACAATGGAAACAGTGACGGACTTTATTTTCTTGGACTACAAAATCACTGCAGATGGTGACTGTAACCATGAAATTAAAAGATGTTTGCTCCTTGGAAGAAAAGCTATGACCAACCCAGGCAGCATATTAAACAGCAGAGATATTACTTTGACGACAAAGGTCTGTCTAGTCAAAGCTATGGTTTTTCCAGTAGTCATGTATGGATGTGAGAGTTGGACCATAAAAAAGCTGAGCACCAAAGAACTGATGCTTTGAACTGTGGTGTTGAAGAAGACTCTTGAGAGTCCCTTGAATTGCAAGGAAATCCAACCAATAAATCTTAAAGGAAATCAGTCCTGAATATTCATTGGAAGGACTAATGCTGAAGCTGAAACTCCAATACTTTGGCCACCTGATGCAAAGAACACTGGAAAAGACCCTCTGGAAAGACTGAAGGTAGGAGGAGAAGGGGAGGACAGAGGATGAGATGGTTGGATGGCATCACTGACTCGACGGACATGAGGTTGAATAAACTCTGGGAGTTGGTGATGGACAGGGAAGCCTAGTGAGCTGCAGTCTATGGTATTGCAAAGAGTCAGACATGATTGAGTGACTGAACTGAGCATTTATAAAGAAGAAACCATTGGATGATAAGTCATATACTTCTAATATCATTATCAAAAAGGAGAGAAGGGTGCATTCTATAGGGAAAGAACCTTTTTAATCAATGTTCAGATACCAATTATTCAAAAGGTAGACCTTGCCTACAGCAAGGCATTGAGTAGCCTGGGTCATTGTTTTATAAACCTCAGGCAAGTTGTATTTATTATTGAAGAGAATTGGGGGAGAATTTGGGGAAGAAACAACACATATCTGTTGTATGTTCCAGTATGGTTTGGTTTAGATGTTTCCATAGGATTTTTTCTTTTATACCAAAAGCATCAGAACTTTCTGATATCTTATTTCAAGACAGGATACTGACATCTTGGTTAATCATAATTTTGCAGCTGAACCCACAGAATTGTTAAGTATCATTCTAAGACTAATAAATTTTATGTCAAATAAATAGTGTATCACTTTTACATGTGTTGTTGTTAATATATTTTAATTCCTCTTGGTATAACAAACTCAAGATTTATTTGATTCTTCCTGAGGATAAAATAGAAACTTAGTATCTGACTGCCTCATGTTCTCTAAGAAAATTTCTGCATCATAAACTTCGTCTTTTTATTCTATTGCCAAATAGAAAGACTCCTCAAAACTGTAATCCTATATTATTTTTAATGTGAAACCCTGCCACTTGAAGTTCATGAGATGATTACTAATGTAAATAAATTCAGGCCCCAAAGGCATATTACAAAGGAATAATAACAAGTTATTTAATTAACACTTAGTTAAATTTCCTATTACGTTTATTGTAGCTTGAGTTTCATTCACATAATTACTACTATTCTATAATGATATTTTGCCTAGACATGTTTTAGTAAACTGATTAATTGGTCTAATAATCTTGAGTGCAAATGTTTCTGTTTTCATTCATTTTATCAGTTTTATCTAACAATTTGTGTGAAATATTGAATATTTTATAGTCTATTAGCTATAGTGAATAAACTATAAAGGATAGAGGATGAGATGCTTGGATGGCATCACTGACTCGATGGACATGAGTTTGAGCAAGCTCTGGAGTCTGTGATGGACAGAAGCCTGGCATGCTGCAGTCCATGGGGTTGCAAAGAGTCAGACACGACTGAGCAATTGAACTGAACTGAGCTGTAGCTAAGTTAATTTTTACTTGAATATATACTACTTTGGACACTCTCTTTTGGAATTGCTATGTAAGTCTAGACAAAAGTTAAATATCATGTTATTCCCTAGGATTAAAAAATAAACATCTTTGTTGAAAAGTACATTTTTCTTTTTAAAAAGTCATCTTGATAATAATTTATATATTGTAGATACTTAAGTAACCTTAGGCCATAATCTTGCTTCCAGAATTTCTGCAACACCAACCCTCCTGGTTATCTGATAAGTAGCTACTATTTACCAACAAATATTTTTCAAAAATTAATCCTTTTTTAAAATCGGTATGTGATATAAAAGAGTAGGAGGCATTTAAGTTAAACATTTGCTTCTTTGACTTTATTAAATGGGAGATGTATTCAAAGACAACCTGCTCTAATGTGCTTTCAGTTGCTAGCCTTTGTGGAAATAGCCTCAGGTAGGAATCCTAGTCTTAGAAAGATGGGCCTGTGGTCCTAAGATTGGATGAATAATGCTTACCATGATATCATGGGGATATGAATACCACTTACTTAAAAAGGTGTATGATATACCTGAATCTTAAGGCAGGGTAGAATGTCAGTAGGTGGCCAAATAGAGAGAAACATGGTTACTGCAGAGGTCACTATAATAATCCTATCTAGCCCAGTGAGGGTATCCATTATTTTAGGTGACACTGCTTTTGAATTTAGCTTTAAAAACAAACAAACAAAAAATATAAAATTAATGGTTATGGGGAGGCTAGTATAGGCAGGAAGAATTGTATGCTTAAAGGTGAAGAACTTTGTAACATTAAAGATTTGGATAGTATTTCAGGTTAGCTTAATGTAGATGAAGGTATATAGTGCATAGCTATTAATATAGCAGTCAGTCAGTTCAGTCGCTCAATTGCGTCCGACTCTTTGCGATCCCATGGACTGCAGCACGCATGCCGGGCTTCCCTTTCCATCTACTAATATATAGAAAGCTAATATGGTAACAGATTATGTCATGCCCTATAGATTTGTACTTTATTTGTTAAGTACAATCATTGGCAGGAGGGAGACCAATAATTTTCGTTTCCCTGACCTTTTTAAAAGGGTGATATGAAAACAGCTTTGTTTTTAAGAAACAAGCAAAGCAGCCACTGGAAAAGAATTTGCATGTTATGTACTGGGGCAAGGAAACCAGTTTCAAGAACTTATTCTTTCTCTTTCTTTTATCTTTTTCTTTCTTTCTTTTTTGGTTAAAGAAGTAGGATAGTGATCATTAAGATAGGGTAATTATCATTGGGATGGATAAGAAAGGATAGAGGGACAGATATTAGCAAACAAAAACAATAAATCACAAGAACATAGAAAACAAACTTAATGTGGGAGAAATGAGAGCCTTTGAGCCAGAATAAATGGGACAACAATGCAAAATAGGAACTGGCAAGTGTGGGAGGAGGTGTAGCTCAGAGGTGGAGGGCAAGAATTGTGGATTTGTTTTCAGGCATGATGAATTAGGGCAAAAGGATAACAACCAGATGAGAAAGTTCAGGAAACATTTTGAAAATCAAAAGGGAAATGGTAAGAGACTGAGATTTGAAAATCATGCATTACAAAGTCAAACAAACAAAACTAGTAAATGTTTTTGATAGTCAATGATATTTATGTTTTAAAATGAGTATTGTACTGCCACACAAATTCTGGACTTCATGTCTTTTGCATGAGTACTTTTCTAAATAATTCAGTGTAATAATTATGGTGCAAATGTTATGCTGTAGTATGGGGTCTGTTCTTAGGAATAAGCTTTAATTGTAATTGTTTAGTATTTTCTATAACCAGCTTTATCTGTGCAAAGTTTCTGCTTGTGCTTGAACTTCCCATGCTAGTGCTTTCACCATAACAAGCTGAGGAATGCAGAACACTCCTCCAAATCTTACTTTGGCAGAAAAATCTTTCATGGGATTTTAAGCTTAAATTCAGTTGTATTTGTGATCTCTCAGAGCAACATCACATTTAACTGGATTTAATAATTTGTTTTTTTTTACATGATCAACAACATGAAATTCAACTAACCTAACCTATTAACGTAAAAACACAAGAGTAGTGGGGGTAGAATCATATGATATTAATAGAATTTCTAGGAAATATTTTAGAAAGATAGGAACTAGGATTACGTAGCAACTAACTGAGGCTTTTGTGGGAATCATATTTTAAAAATTTAATAGTGAAGGTAACAGCTAATAGTCAAATGAATGTAAATTAAAATGAGAGATCATGCTTAATCCTATCAGTTTGATAAGTAAGTAGATGCAAGAAATATAAAAATAGATTTATCATTGAAACCTATTATTATAGGGAAAATAATCCTCTCCTACATTGTTAGGAATTGAAAACTGGTTACATTTTTGCAGGGAAAACTGCATATATGAAAATTAAAAATACTATCTTTTCATTCTGAGTCCCATTTCTAGGAACACAGGATGCCAAAGATAGGGACATTAATAAAGATAGGGCTGTTGTTTAGTCAAAAATTGAAATTAAAAACTTAGCTTCATAGGAAGGGATAAACAAATTTGGGAACACCATGTGATTAAATATGCAGTCATTTAAACTAACAATTTAGATAAAAAAACTCACAATGAATTTATTAAATGAATAAAACTATTAACTATAGAAGAATATGGATGATTTTATACATGTATATATGTTTAATACTATATGCATGGCTTCACTTTGATTAGAACAAAAATGGTCAAGTATTTACAGACTCTGACCCCATAGCTATCAAACCAAAGGAAATTTGTCCCATAAAATAGCCTCTTTTCCCTCTTCTAAATCTTGGCCTTTTTGGATATACATCAGGAGCTACAGTCATTGAAGAGGGAAAGCTCTGGGAACTATTCCAGTCTACAATACCAATTTTCAATCATGAAATGAATTTATTTTACAATATTTGTATACTTAGAGAAGGTTTTTATTCCAAAGAACCTACCAATTTGTGCCCTGGCAATCTGAACTATTCAAAACGGGTTTAGGGATGCCTAAAGGTGGGCCCCTCCACCTTTGGTTTGGCACAGTTCTTGGGCTGATCTCCTAGACCTAGCAAAGACTTCTCCTATACCTCAGCATATATTGAAATGTTATAATTTACTGAATGTATTGAAACTTGTAATGTACTTATGCTTCATCTTTCTAACTAGACTGCATCTCTTAAGAGCAAGGACAAGTTTCTTTCAGAACCTACAAGGTCATATAGAATTGCTGTTGAGAATTTTTGATTGATAATCAATATAAACACATTATCTTTGCCTGGCATATATGACCTAGGCATATGCATGAATAAATTATGTCTTTGCCATTTTGTTAACAAAGAAAATTGTTAATGTCTCTCCTATTCCCTTGGTGATATCTGCACTATGTGTGCGTGCTAAGTCACCTCAGTTGTGTTCAACTCTGTGCAAACCTATGAAGTGTAACCTGCCAGGCTCCTCTATCTATGGAATTCTCCAGGTGAAAGTACTGGAGTGGGTTCTATCACTGAGTTCTGGTGAGAGCTCTCTTCCTGGCTTATAAAACCACCTTCCTCACATGGCAGAAAATAAAAATAAAGTTCTCTAATATCTCTTCTTTTAAGGGCACTAATCCCTTATGAGGGCCCTACCCTCCTGATCTCATCTAAACCTATCTCTGAAGGGCACCATCTCTAAATACCAACATATTGATGGTTAGGTCGTCAACATATGAATTTTGCAAGGAATACAGTTAGGTCTCTAGCACTAAACTTCACCAATTTCAAGCTATTCTTGGTCTCTTACGGTAACTACTGCTAAGCAAGAATTAACATTGTTTCCATACATAGAAATACTTAGATGTCAACTTTCAACTCTTCATCTAACCAAACAAGAATCCAGCTAAACAAATGAGTTTAAATACCTTCCATAATCCCACAGGGAAAGAGTATCAACTCCTACATAAATAATGCATTACAGCTTGAAATATCCTTATTTCTCATCAGTTCTTGCATTTAGATGCTGTAGCAATTTGAAAATAGATATAGGAGCTAGATAAGGAGGATATTAACAACTTCATTGGATGTAAAGCTAGATTTCAGGACTGAATTTAAAGTCCAACTGGACTTCTACTCTTTTCTTCCTGAATGGAACCAAACCATACATTTACAGGTTGAGTTGCTGGACAATGGACATATCCTACAACAGGGGCAGAGCTGCCTGGGTGAGATCACAACATAGAAGCAGCATGGAGAAGAACAAGTATAGCCTGTGGGTAAGCCCATTCAAGAGAGTATCCCAGGTAGCCTCAGATACGTCTACTCAGAAACTTTCCAGTTTTCCACTCTAAAAATGTCCCTTCTCCTTCTATGTGGAAGAATTAATGATAAGTAGATCAAAGGTAGACACCTATACACAACTAAAACTTTCTCAATTAATGAGCTGAGGCAGGAATGAGAAAAAGTGGGAGAGCTGTTCTGTGTTGTTTTTTTTTTTCTTTTCTTGTTCATTAGTTTTCCATTCAGAATGTACACAGAAAACTCTCAGAGAATAAAAAGCTGAAGTACTACAAGTTCAAGCAACATTTTTCTAATTATATAGAAAGATTATTTATTCTTTCATAAGTGACAAGGAATGATGCATCAACACTTACAAGTTATGCATCAAGCGAATGGACAAGGCAAGACTAAGATCCTTTAACAATGAAAAGATAAAATAGTCATGGTTGAAATAAAAATTTCTTTAGATGGGAGCTTTTTTTTGTTTAGCAAAATATACTGATAAAACATTTAGAGTGAAAGACTCTGATAAGAAAAAAGAAAAGTTTTAAACTATTCTACTTAGAAAATGAATTAAAATGGGATAAGGCCTCATAGTAGAGACAGGATGGGATAGAGAGAAGAGATCAACAGTTTCACAAAAACAATGTATTGCAGTTTGGAGGAACTTATTTCTACTATTTAGATTGTAAACATAATTGAGAAATTGATACAGAGATGAGATAAGAATTAACATATTAACATTAAAACTGAATTGGAGACTGTGACTTGAATGTGGAGGCAAATGGGACTTCCTACTTCTTCCCTCCCATATTGAACTAAGCCATAAAGAAGCCAGAGAAAAAAGGATGGGACTGCATATAGGCAGAGGAAATCTTCTCCCACCTTTAATTGCTGTTCATAGAGGGTGGCAGTTATTAAGAAGTCTCAGGTACTGACCTGGCTGCTAAGTGTGTGGTGGTTCAGAGGGAAACTGAGAGATGTGGCAGATGTGGTATAGAGAGGCAGATGTGGTAGGTAACTGTTGATTATGCCTTTTGCCAAATACACAGTCTTGGGGGTGGCTGCTGCTGCTGCTGCTAAGTCGCTTCAGTCGTGTCCGACTCTGTGCGACCCGACAGACGGCAGCCCACCAGGCTCCCCCGTCCCTGGGATTCTCCAGGCAAGAACACTGGAGTGGGTTGCGATTTCCTTCTCCAATTAATGAAAGCGGAAAGTGAAAGTGAAGTAGCTCAGTTGTGTCTGACTATTAGCAACCCCATGGACAGAAGCCTGCCAGGCTCTTCCGTCCATGGGATTTTCCAGGCAAGAGTACTGGAGTGGGGTGCCATTGCCTTCTCCTTGGGGGTGGCAGTAGTTGTTAATTGCTGGGTTTTACTCAGTAAAGCAAGCACTGAAGCAAAAATGAATATCTCAGTCCACATTTCATGAGACAGTAACTGGCTACAGGAGTATTGTGGCCCTTCACATCACTGAGCCTCTAGAAGGAGAGAAGATGTATTCTTCATCATTAAGGAGAAGGTTCCAATTGAGACAAGTACACAAATGTTTCAGAGATAGAAGAATGCTAAGTAAATTAAATTGCTTGCTCTGAGCATAGCTAGACCTGGTAGATATCTGTCGAATTCTAAGGCAAAAGGAAAGGGGTGGGGGTTAAATATACTTTCCTCAGTATCATGTTTATAGCTATCTCTAGCAGTCAATCTGAGGAATTTAGACTGTTTTTTCAACACAGAAAATTAAAAACATAACATATGGTCACTGTCACCTTGAGTGATTTGCAGTTTTTGAGGCACCAGCAGAATAAAGTCCTTCTAGGAGGTATTGATATAATGGCAATGGTGGGGTCTCTTCACGTTTTAGAACTAAGGACTACAGATGAAAGAACATGACATACAGTGAGGAGAATTGGGAGGGGGTGATAGGTCATCCAGCTATAAAGGACAAACTAGCAAGGTTTAGAAATAATGTCACTGTGATCACAATTTGTACCCACAGTTTTGTTTGGCTGGATTATCAGATTATATTTAACTTTTAAAATTTACTTTTTCTCTTTTAACCTCCCTCCTGATATGCTTTTCCTGTCTTTGATGACTGGAAAGTAGTGTGACATTTTAAGATTATCCTTCACTCAACACTTTGGAGATGACAGTGGTGTCAAGAAGTCTAAAACTGAGGAAACACAGGGGAAAGAAGTGGCACTCTTAGTGGCAGCAGTGTCCATGAGGCAGTAGCAAGAGCAACAACGGTTCATTCATTCTTCACTGATGTGCTAGTGCAGCAAATGCAGATAAAAGTAAGTATATTTTAAGACTGAGTTCCGTGAGTAGTGCTAATGACTCAGTTCTCATACAAGGAGCATTATATGTTTATAGAAATAATCACATAGGACCTCGTCCACCTTGTGTGTGTGTGCGTGTGTGTGTGTGTGTGTACTAGGTTCTGATATCAATCTATAAATCTTCTTTACTCAGGTAATTACCACTGGCTAGCATGGATAAGAAAATTGTTTTGATTAATCCTGCTATAGTTTTGAAGACCATCCTCATTTGCTTCTGGCAAGTCTAAGAAAGGACTGAAGGAAATTCCCTGTTTTCCATATGCTGGTACCAACTGTTACATAATCTAGTCATGCCATCTCCTGCCAATGTTTAAAAAAAAAAACCTCATTTAAAAACGTTTGCTAACATTTTTAGTTAAATTTGAGAAGATATTATTTTATTTAAAATAGAAATGTCTTATCCTCAAATAAAATATGAACATCTTAAGTTTCCATGAAAAATGTTCAATGACAAACACATCTGTAAATCTCTCGTATGTCCAGTCAATGTTATTTTGGTTATACCACATTGGTTTATTTAGAAATGAGGTCAACCTCTTTCATTACATCAAGATGACCATCAAAAAGAACATTTTTAAAAAAAGACAACAGCACGCACTTATATGAAAATATACGCATTTCCAGAGCAATGGCGTATTGAGGATACCTTATAATATACCAAGAACTACAAAGCAAAATTAACCAACCTCTTCTAAAATAACTCAAAAAAACCAAAAAAGTGTTTTCACAGTTGTCAGAAGCCCTAGTCAACAAGGAATCCAGCTGAATAAAGCAATAGAAAAAGTGGCTGGTAACATGAGTTGACATCAAAAGTTTTATGAAATTCCAAGCTTGAATAAATTTCTTGACAAACAAAGTGTAGAACAAAAAATGAAATAGTATATTACATTGTTCCTTCTTTGGGGCTCAAATGAAGTATATTTTAAAGTTTACACAGAAGTTTTAACCACAAATTTCACACTTAACGAAAAGACAGCTTGCTCCAAAGGACTAAGGGAAACAAAAAGTGTGAATGTGATGCAAATTTTCTAAGGAAGCTACTGTAGAAACAAGGTGTAGAAACTGTTGCAGAAACAGTCTAATTGGTAGTTAAATCTGTGACATAAAAGTGGTATTCATACATAAGAGCATAAAGTAAAATATAAGCTTAGGATCATAAGAACAAAATAAAACAGAAAGCAAGAGGATATTAAAGAAGAATTTTATAACATTTTAGTTAAGTATTTAAATATTTCAGTTGAATTGGCCAAACTCTGTGAGAAGTTTTCTCAAATTATTTTGGCTAAAATTGTTTGGATCAACTGACTTTCATCTTTATATAATTGGCAAAGTTATTTATATCATGGGAAAGAATTTTAATATGCCTTAACTACACGATATAGATGATAGATATAGACAAATACATACATACACATATTCACAGGTAGATGGTTTTTTGTCTTTTTTTACACTTACCAAAGCATATTTCGGATGCTTGACTTTTCATATAGCATAACCCAAGGAATGAATGTTCTGATAATTTGGACTTCAATTACTATGATTCATGTCACAGCTGTCTCTCATCATAAACTAATAAACTTACCTCTTTATTTCTGAGCACTGAAAGCTGGTTTTTGTTTGTTTGTTTGTTTGTTTGTTTTAAGGCACAGGGCCAGAGTGTATACTCAATGTTTTATTTAGTTAGGCCCAGTCAGAATTCAGCAGTCTTCCTATGTATAAGGTATAGTTCGAGATGAGGCAATGAAGAAAGGAAGATGACCTCAACGGAGACACGTTACCTTTATTCAGGCAAGGAGGGGCGACAGTCAGTCTAACAACCAGGCTAAGCGTGTGCGGGATGAGGGAGGCTTCATATTTAAGTGAAGGTTTTGCAGAAGCGATAGAGGAAGATTTAGTCAGGCAGGGCGTTTTGGGTAATCTTTAGCTGAGATGGCAATTTGTGGATGAACAGGGGTGGTTGTTCTCGGCCGGGGGTGCAGGGTCCTGGGCTGATGCAATCTGCCTGGAGTGTCAGAGTGGGACTTAAAGTTCAGTTTTGTCATCCCTGAAGTCAGGTGGTTCAGCAAGGGCCGTTGAAGTCATTATCTTCTTTTTCCAGGCCTGAGGACTTTGAGGTCTTTACCTTCTTTTCTAGGCCCGAAGACTCCTTCATTCCAGACCCTGAAATCATAAAAAAGATGGGGAAAAAGGGCGCTGTATCTCTCTGGCTACTTCCTGCTGGGTTGGGGCAACGGCTCTGGGTCTGGAATGGAGGATTGTCCTAGGGCCTAGGGTCCCCTTTTTCTGGTGTTGAGATGAGGCTCTCAAGAAGGAGAATGGTGTTGACCTGGTCTCAAGAGATGGTCCAAATCCGATCTTGGAGAAACCTTTGAAAGAGATTGAAGAAACACAGTCCAAATAAGAGGAGAAAGATAAAAAGTACTAATGGTCCCAAGAGAGGGAGCAACCCAAAGTAGGTCCAGTTGGAACAGGTTTTGGGGATGGGAAGATTTTATAACTCTTTTTTTGCAGCATTTGATTCTGTCCCTAAGTTCTCTGACCCTTTCCTGGACTATGCCTGTTTTGTTAACAAAATAGCAGCAGTCCTCTCCTAGGAAAAAGCAGGTTCCTCCCTTTTCCGTGGTGAGAAGGTCCAGGGCTCATCTGTTTTGTAGGCCACAGAAGCTAATGAGTTAATTTGTTTTTGGACTGAAACAAAGGATTCCACCACCTGTTCCATATCCTCATTAAGTTCTTGGGATAGCTTGTAGTAGAAATGGGCTGAGGTCGAGATGCCACCAATCCCTGTGCCCAGGGCTGCCGCTATGCTGGTCCCTATCAGGAGGGGTGCCACGATAGCTCGTTTTTTCCTGTGGGAATGTTCCACTTGGGGGTCGACTATCTGTTGTATCTCTTCTTCTTTGAGGATTGTTAAACCTGGGGTCAGGAAGACCAAGACGCAAAGTCCAGGGGAGTCAGGGGGGAGACATGAATATGCACAGGTTCCACAGAGAATGAAGATTCCTGGGTTGGTGCAATTATTTGTGCTGTTCCAGAGAACCCAAGTGGAACAGAAGGAGGGAGTGGAGTTTGTAAGACCAGTGTAGTTGGAGCTAGAATAGTTGATACAGGTTAGGTTTGAAGGGGCTGAAAGAAGGATATTGCCAGAAACTGGCCCAATGAGTTGTGTGGTGTTTTGTTGGGGAGGGGCGGTATAGTTGCCCTGTGACAACCACATGGAGGGTAAAGGGATTGCTATGTGTGGTGATGGAGACAGTGACATGCATATCCAGCACAGGGATGTGTGTTGTGTGTGTTGGAAGAATTGGAAGGAGGAGTTAAAAAGGTGGGTCAGGTGTTGCTTGTCAGAGGGAGGATTTAGGAGAGGCTGTAGTTGGGAAAGGAGGTCCAGGCGTCTATAGGGCTTGGAGGTCATCTGTAACTGGGAAATTAGGTTTTCCATAACCTGTTCTTGGTTCTTTTTATGCTGCTGATCTTGTGCCCCTCCCCACTACCTAGTGGGTAGTGGGATAGAAATATATGTCTTTTCCATTTGGCTTATAGCAGTTGCTCATGGCACTCCATGTCTCCTGTACTTTAACAGTGAGTAGGGCTTTGGACTTTCTTGCCATCATGTTCATGGTGCATGGTTTAGAGGCCATGTTATAACACGAGGAATGGACATAGGAATGAATTTCATCGCAGGGGTAGGAACTAGCCAGAAGGCCGGGGAGTGTAGCAAGGATAAGGAAGAGTCATGGGTCTGGTAGTTAGGCTGTGCAGAGGAAATAGAATCCTAGGAGTAAATTTTACTGCTGTAACATAGGTGGCACCGATGATGAGATGGAGGATGGGTGACCAGTCCTGAGGGGAGACAGTTGTTAGGCCTATAGCAAGGGCTAAGGTTAAGAGTGCGGTTATGGCTAGAGAGACGGGGAGAGACCAATCAAGGCAAGAGGTGGAAGGCCTCGAGTTTGTGGTAGCTTGAATCTGAAAAGGAAGGATGTTCATAAGGATGTAGAAAGATGTAGAGAATGAGAGTAAAGAAATCAATTTCGGGGAGAGGTCAATCAAGGCAAGAGGCAGAAGGGCTTGAGTTTGTGGTAGCTTGAATCTGAAAAGGAAGGATGTAGAATGATGTAGAGAATGAGAGTAAAGAAATCAATTTCATCTGGAGTCAGGTTGTAGAAGGTTCCCTGAAGCCACAGTTGAGACACCAGTGTGGTCAGGTCTTCGAAGGACGTTCCTGTCGGGTCGCTGGTCCAGAGGTCTTATAGTAGTTGGGTCAGGCATAGTCGTAGGTTGAAGAGTGTCCAGGTCATTCAGTGTCTTCTTGGATGGTCGACAGAAGTTGTCACTGGGTGATTTTTAAGGAAGTGGGCCCTGTGAGGGAGACCTGATAGGTGTCCAGTAAGACGAGCAGCACAGAATTAGAGGTAACGCTTTTTAGGCGAGAGAGGTGTAGCAGGGAAGCAAACTTTTCGAGCTTAGCTGCAGCTGGGGTAAAAAGGATGATTTTGAATAAACTCTGACACTTTGGGGTTAGGTCACCCTGGGGATTTTCAGACAGATAGACCATGTCCCCAATTTGTAGAGGGGGTGAGGGGGATTGGGGGTCAGGAGCGGGCAAGTTGTGGTTGATGTATTCCCAGAGGGCACTGCGGAGTTCTACTAACAGAGGGGAGTGCAGGGAGTTTGGTATGGGAGGAGGTTTAGGGGGAAGTCTGGGAGGGATTATGGGTCTTCTGTACATAACTTCAAAGGGGCTTAGCCCAAAGAGTTGATTTCTGTGAGGAGAACCTGGGCCACAGTGTGGGCTCTTTTGTTTGTGGTGGGAAATGCTTCTATCCATTCTGAAACTGTGTCTACAAGGACCAGGAGATATCTGACTCTCTGAACTGGGGGCATATGAGCAAATCTTGTGCTGGGAGACTGCTTCGCATTTGATGGGTTGGAAAGGATGTAGCTTTAAGGTTGGAATTGGGATTAGTTTCTTGACATGTCTGACAGGAAAGGGTAAGGTCATCTAAATATTTTTGGTCAGCTGTCAATAAGGGGAAGTGATTGTGGATGAACTGTTGGAGTACCTTGGATGAAGGGTGGAAGAGTGAGTATAGATAGGAGATAATTTCTCTTGTGGTGGGAGGGTCGGATGGGGTCAGGGCTAAAATGACAGGGGACTGGAGGGAGGGATGGGATAGGGCTACCTCCTTTGCTTTTTGGTCTGCAGTATTGTTATAGGTTGATATGAGACTCCCCTTTTGATGTCCCCTACAGTGGAGGATGGCAGCTCTGTCTGGCAAGAGTGCAGCCTCTAGAAGTTTGTGGATCATGCCAGAATTAATAATGAGGGATCCCTTTTGGGTGTGGAACCCTCTTTCCCTCTGTATTAGGATGTTTGAGTGAAGGATGTTATAGGCATATTTGGAGTCTGTGTAGATGTTAACTCTTAGATTTTTAGCCAGGGTCAAGGCTCAGTTGAGGGCTATTAGTTCTGCCTGTTGGGAGGTGGTGTGAGGTGGCAGAGGTGAGGCTTCAATTATCTGTATCCCATGGTTGTGATGAAGGTCTCTCTGAATGATAGCATATCTTGCCACAAAGGGTGGGGATTTTTGAGAGCTGCCATCAATGAACCAGTATGGGGTGTTAGGGTCTAAACCAGCTGATCTGTCAAGTGTTGGAAGGGATTTTGGGTAAGATCCACTGTTAGACTACAGTTATGTAGGGGAAGGCCTGCTGTAGAAGGTGTGATTAATAAACTGACAGGGTTAAGGGGAGCACAGGGAGAGAATACAAGCTGGGGATCGAGGAAAAAGGCATGTAGAATCTGTACCCTGGAAATGGGAAGGGAGACAAAAGCCGGGTGTGATAGTAGGTCTGAGGGTGTGTGGAGAACAGACTGTTAAGGGGGCATGCCTAGAGAATTTGCTTGCTTCAGGTACCAGGGCTGCAATGGCAGCCATGGCTTGTATACAGGGAGGCCACCCCTTGGTCACCATGTCAAGTTGTTTTGATAAAAAGGCTATGGGAGCCCAGATGTCTCCAGCCCACTGGCATAGAAGTCCCAGGGCCTGTACTTGGTTGGAATGGGCAGAGAAAAAATGGCCTGGTGTAATCTGGCAGGTGGAGAGTTGGCACTCGGAGGAGGCTATGGGTGAGCTGGCGAATAGGATAGGCTAGTGAGGAGGGGTTCATCTAGGGATCCTTTAGTTGCCTCATAGAGCAGCTTTGCAATGGGGGAGACATTAGGGATCCAGATACAGAAAAAGTTTAGGAGGCCAAGGAGAGACAGGAGTTCCCGTTTTGTTTTTGGAGGAGGAGAGTCAATTAAGGCCTGGATTCTGTCTGGAGGAATGGTTCTTTGTTGGTGGGATAGGGAAAGCCCCAGGTAGGTGACTTTTGCCTGGGCTATTTGGGCTTTGAATTGGGATACCCGATAATTCCAGGACCCCAGGGCCCCGAGGAATTTGGCAGTATGTTGGAGGCAGAGTTTTTGGGTTGGGCTAAGAAGGAGGAGGTCATCTACATATTGGAGGAGGTAACTAGGGGCCAGGTCGAGTGTTTCTAAGTTCTTTTGTAAAGCCTGTCCAAAAAAGTGGGGGCTGTCTCTGAACCCTTGGGGGAGAACTGTCCATGTTAGTTGTTGGGAGACATGTGTCTCGGGGTCCTGCCAGGTGAAGGTGAAGAGGGGTTTTGAGAGGGGATGAAGGGGGATGGTTAAGAAGGCATCTTTGAGGTCTAATACCGTGAAGAAGGTTGTAGTCAGGGGAATGGCAGACAGAAGGGTGTAAGGATTGGGAACTACTGAGAATGTTGGAATGATGGCCTCATTGATTTTTTCGTAGGTCTTGGCCAGTCTCCAAGAGTTTGGTCCCTTTCTTACCGCCAGGATGGAGGTGTTGTGTGGTGAATGGGTAGGAATTAAGATGGAGGCTTGAAGAAGATGGTCAATGATAGGCTTAAGCCCCTTGTGGGCCTCCGGGGTGAGAGAGTAGTGTTGTTGGATGATTATAGTCAAGGGGTCTTTTAGGGTGATGTGGACTGGGGGATGATGTTTGGCTATGGATGGGTGATCAGTATTCCAGACTCGGGGGTCTATGGCGGGTAGGTCTAAGGGGAGGTCAGGGGTAGGGGATGGGATGGTCTAGGTGCCATCTGCATGCAGAACATAGAGACTGCATTGAGAGGTGTTATGGTTATAGAAACCACTAATTTGGATAACAAATCTCTCCCTAGGAGCGCCACTGTGCACTGAGGCATTATGAAGAATGAGTGTATGAGGGGCAAGTTTCCAAATTGACAGTAATGGAAGGCTGATTCTTGGACTCAGTGAGACTCCAGAGACCCCCTTGATTGTGATCTCTGAGTTTTGGGTTGGGCCAGAGTAGAAGGTTAAGAGAGAGAAGGAGGCTCCAGTGTCTACTATGAAGGAGATCTTTCTCCTGGCTACTATCCCGTCAATCCTGAGTTCCAAACTCATGTCTGGGACATGGGCCAGGGGGCTGGAATGGGCCAGGTCCCGTCATTGGAACAGTTCTTGTAAGGTTGGGCTGGGGGTCTGGGGAGATGTGGGGACCTCCCCAGGGGCACCAGAGCATCCCTGTGGACATTCCATCCTCCAAGTCTGGGAGTTAGGGACCTCCCCAGGGGCACCAGAGCATCCCTGTGGACATTCCATCCTCCAAGTCTGGGAGTTAGGGACCTCCCCAGGGGCACCAGGGTGTCCCTGGGGACAATCCATCTTCCAGTGTCCCCACTGGCCACAGGTCGGGCACACTTTTGAGGGGGGCTGTGGGTTTGGGCATGCCTTCGCCTAGTGTCCTGGCTGGCTGCATCAGAAGCAGGGTCCGGGGGGCGGGGGTGGGGGGTAGGGCAGAGTCTTAAGCCCCGGTCTGGGATGACTTGGGCCAGGCTGATCTCGTCCCTTAACTGCTGCCGCCAAAAAGGCATATTTAGCTTTTCTCTCAGGGTCTTTTTCTCTGTTAGCCTCCTCCTCTCTATTATTGAACACCTTGAAGGCTACTTCTAGGAGGTCCCTTAAGGGGGGCGGGTCTCAGGGCCCTTCTCTAGTTGTTGAAGCTTGAGTCTAATGTCAGGGACGGACTGGCTGATGAATTGAACATGAAGGTAGAGTAACCCAGCAGGGGTGGTGATATCTAGGTTGGTATACTTCTGGACAGCCTCGGTGAGGCGTGCCAAGAATAAGGTTGGATTTTTGTGCAACCCTTGGGTGACTTCCCTGACTTTATAATTGACATAGCTATGAGCATTTTTCTGCATGCCCTCTAGGAGGCAGGTGATCATGTGATTGAGTCTCCTAATGCCTGGGTCACCGGGCTGGTATGTCCAGTGGGGTTCTCATCAGCCACTGGGTTAGCACGGTCTTGATTATGTAAGTGATCAGTCTTTTTTCATCTGGAGTGTGAGTGGCATTTAGAATATAATATACATCACTCCATGTGAGATTATAGGCCTGGGTGAGCCTCAGGAATTCTTTTCTGTATTTGGTATGGTTTTCACAAAATGATCCTAACTTTTCTTCGATCTGGCTCATGTCTGACAATGAAAATGGCACATGGACGCGGGTGGGGCCCTCTGGTCCTGCCACCTCTCTCAGGGGAAACATGTGTTGGGTATGTGATCACGTGGCAGAGAAGGAGGGAAGGAGGGAGGGGGAATTGGAGGAATGGGGTAGCAGGGTTGGGGGAGACTCAGGAGAAGTTTCAGAGTCAGTATGTGAGTTCGGTGAGTGGGAGGGGGGGGTTGATGGTGTGTCTGTTAGGGAGGGGGCTCGTCTGCAGGGTCAAACTCCAGGGGTGCAGAAGGTCACGGTTGGTTGTTAGCTGAAGAAGAGCCCTTTTGTTTGGGAGGCAAGGTGTATAGAAGGACCTCATAGGTGGAGCAGGCCTTGCATAGGGAGGGCCTTCTCCAAAGGCCCCAAAATGATTGAGCATATGGGACTTCCGACCACTTGGCATTCCTTTTGAGGACGCTGGTAAGATTTTGAAGGATGTAAAAGTCAAATGTGCCAAATTCAGGCCAGTGGTTTTGATTGTTCAATTGGTACTGAGGCCAGATCTGTATGCAGAGCCGTTTCAAGAGGCTAGCTTTGAGTTCAGTGAGTATGAGTGGTTTGAGATTTCTGAGGACACAGGCCAGAGGGGAATCTTTTGGGATAGATAGGCCAGACCCCATGATTGGGAGGCAAGCAGAGGCTCCTATTGTGAGTTTGGGTCATCACCCGTAGTCACAATAGGAGTTATGAGAAGAGAGCTCTGTATAGAGGCGGAGCATCCCCCGCCGTTGCTTACAGAGTGACCTTATGCCAGGGGTCCCCGGGACCCGGAGAGGACAGTATTCTAGGGTACCTCTAGAACACTATCCAGATCTTACCTTAATCTAGGGGCTGGAGTGAGTGGAATGTTGGATGCGGAGTGGTCGAATGGCAAGGGTTCCCTGTTCCGGAGGTCATCAGAGAGAGAGAGAAGAGGGGGATAGAGCCAGAGGCCTGGGGATTTGTGAGTCACCAATAAAACCTTAGGACAAGGTTTGCACTGCTTACAAAGGCACAGGGCATCCCCGAAGGGATGCAGAAAGTAAGCTCCATGAGTGGCCACACTCCCAGATTCTGGGATAACGGAAACCAAGGAGAGAGGGGGAGAGAGAGAGGTGGGGAGAGAGGCAAGTGCCTCACCCTCTCCCAGGTTTCGGCACCAAAAATGTAAGTAAAGCTCCAGACGAGACAATCAAGAAAGGAAGACGACCTCAACGGAGACAGGTTACCTTTATTCAGGCAAGGAGGAGCGACAGTTGGTCTAGTGACCAGGCTGAGCGTGTGTGGGAGGTGCTGATACCCGGGATGGAACAAGGGACCTCCTTACACTATGAACACCAGTATTGACATCCATCTGCTTGTTTGTTACACATTTTTTAACTTATATGTATTATTTATGGTGACTATAGGCTTTTACCACCTTAGACTATAACAGCAGGGCTGCCATATCTATATCTAAACTGATGTTTCCTATACTTTTTCTGCCCCAAGGGTAACATTAGTTGAAAGAAAGGACACTTTCAAATAATCTATATATAGTGTTTCCTTCATTTAGCAAATATATAGAGAATATATGTTGTGTTGTAGAAATAATGCTCAACACTAACCAAGTGAGAAAGAAAGACCAGCTTCTTGGAGTTTATATTCTCATGGCAGACACAGATGATTAAATACACAATTATTCTGTGATGTTTATGATACTGAGCTTGGTAGGTCAGTAGAATTTTAATAGAGAAAGTGATGTGTCAAAATTAAAACAAAGAGAATGAGTAGAATTTTACTAGAGAAAAGAACAAGTGGAGTAGTGGAATGACTTTTTTTTTTTGGACAACAGGTATTCATTTATATGCCATGTGTCAAACTTAGCCTCTGAGGACACAGCAGTCAACCAAACATACCACGTCCTTGTTCTCATGGATTTGCATTCTGTTTGAGGAGACAAAGAAAATCAATTTAAAAACATATAAGTAAATTATTTGAGATGGCTAGAGTGATATGAAGAATGAAAATTGGGTAGTAACGCAAATTGTTTGCTTCCCCAGCATCTATTTGCTCTGATTTTTTGGGGGCACCGGGAGTGTTTACTCTTTTCTCATACAGCTCATAAACTTCTAGGAAAGCTGACGTCTCACTCAGTAAAAGGTATGAACACAGTAGTTCTAAGAGTAATTTCATTTCTTTGCAAGTGGTTGGTTAAGCAACCCAAACCTAATTAAAGCAGCTTTTGCATTCACCTGATTTTATGTCATTTCAGGAATAGTAATATAACACAATCATAGCTGATGAAACATGAGGGGAATATTGTACTTAACTTCTAGGGAAAAAGTTGCTTTACTCTTAAGAGAAATGAAAAAAAAAAATGGCTTCTTTCTTTCTATGGTTGGGATTCCTACAGCTGGTGCTGCCACTGCCATATCCCGAATGAGGCCGAGATAGAATCTTAGAGAAACCAAGCAATCAATCTCTAGTTGAATGATATTGATTTCCACCTTGATATTCGGTTACGTCAGTGACCATAGTTAAATAAATCAATTTAACTCTTAACTTCTATTACTAATCTGAAACTGCTATACAGAAACTGGAGAAATGTTTGATGTATGTATTAGAAAAGAAGTCATGGGAACAGGGGATAGTGTAGGTACTGCTTCAGACTAGCCGGTCAAGAACTGTCTTTCTGAAGAGGTGATACTTAAGCTGAGATAAGAAGTCAGCCATGCTAAGCCCTGAGAGCAAACCCATCCAGGAAGCACAAATAACAAATCAACAGTCACAGGATTCAACCAAGAATAAGAAGGTATGACACTCAGTTCAGTTCAGTCGCTCAGTCGTGTCCGACTCTTTGCGACCCCATGAACTGCGGCACGCCAGGCCTCTCTGTCCATCACCAACTCCCGGAGTCTACCCAAACCCATGGGCATCGAGTCAGTGATGCCATTCAACCATCTCATCCTCTGTCGTCCCCTTCTCCTCCTGTCCCCAATCCTTCCCAGCATTAGGGTCTTTTCCAATGAGTCACTAGAGATGAGCAATGTTCTGAAGATACGAGATTTGTGACTCATGCAGATGTTTAAGATTCATTCTGCTGCTGCTGCTGCTAAGTTGCTTCAGTTGTGTCCGACTCTGTGTGACCCATAGACGGCAGCCCACTAGGCTCCCCCGTCCCTGGGATTCTCCAGGCAAGAACACTGGAGTGGGTTGCCATTTCCTTCTCCAATGCATGAAAGTGAAAAGTGAAAGTGAAGTAGCTCAGTCGTGTCCGACTCTTAGTGACCCCATGGACTGCAGCCTACCAGGCTCCTCCATCCATGGGATTTTCCAGGCAAGAGTACTGGAGTGGGGTGCCATTGCCTTCTCCGAAGATTCATTCTAAGAGCCATTAAAGCATCTGAAGTTTGGGGATGACAAATTATTATATTTTTTCTTCTAAGTAATATTAAATCTGATGTTTTCAACTACCATTAAAATGTGTTGCATACTTTATGGTAATCATGTTTCATTTTAGAGTGTTTATAAAGTTAAAAATTAACATTTTTCTTATGTGAATTTCTCTTGTAGCAAAGCATCTGATGGCAGGAATTTCTTACAGAACAAATGGCAATTAGTAAAATCAGTTAAGAAGTAAAGATCAAAGAGAGTTTAATTTTAATGAAAAATAAATGAAGTTTAGAAAGTTTGTTTTTTTAAAATTCTTGTAGAAATCAAAATACATTAAGATTGCTGGGAAGCACTGCAAAATAATGTTTTTGTTTTAACCTAAAATACAGCACACACACACACACACACACACACATACACACACACATATATACATACATACGTAATAGAAAATCATGTTAGACAGAATAAGACAATTTTGAAACAGGTATTAAAATCAATTACAAGAAGATCACCTTTCCTATAGAATCACAAAAGGCAGGCATTTCAGAGGAATCTTCAAACAAAAGCCAGCTACTTAAAGATGTGGCAGAAGTGTTCAGAGAAATTTTGAATTAAATAATGGATTTTTTACTGGGTGTTTATCATGACTACAGGATTACTCTTGTCTGATTCACCAACTGTTAATCTCAGGAAACAATTCATATTTAGACTTGCCACAGGGTGTTACAATTAACTTTATATGTGCCCTGATACACTGTATACATGAAGGTTAAATATCAGAAATATATTTCTTGATATCAAGAAATTAGCAATATGACACAAATCCAGAGGAGAAAAACAGAGACTTTTGTAAATAAGTGACAGGAAAGGAAATATAGAGATGATAGCGACCTGGGGTAGCCAGAGACACTGTGAGGTATATTTGAAAAGAATTCCAGTTCCAATTGTTCCATTTAATGCCTGTGTGATCTTGCTTAAAACCCTTTGCTACCTCTACTTTTAGTTTTAACATCTGTAAACTGGAAATAATGCATGCATTTTTGTTCTAAGAAATGAGACTGTGTGAAAGTATTTTTTAAGCTCTAGAACGGTGCTAACATGGTAGCCACTAGACATATATGGGAACTTAAACTGAATATAATTAAATAAAATTAAAAATTAAATTTCCTAGTCACACTAACCACATTTCAAGTACTAACAGCCAATGTGATTGGTGGCTACTATATTGGAAGAACCACATGGACATAGAATATTTCTATCACCACAGAAAGTTTTGTTTGACAGCACTGCTCTGGACAGCAGTGAAACAAATATCAACTGCTTTTCCAACTTGTCTTCATGGTCACATAATAAGATGCTCCAGTTAATAAATGAATCCTTTTAGTAAATGAACACTATTAGAAATAAAAATGGAGAAGTTACAACTAACTGTAGGACAGAGAAGGAAAAGTGGCAAAAATCTATCTTATTACTAAAGAGCTAGTTATACAGTGCTGTGTTAACTTTCTCCAAAACCTCAATCATTTTTATTGCAATTCCAAGGAGAAAATAATTCTATTTTATAGGCTCAGAAAACGCAATCAGGAGTAAAAAATAATTCTGTAGTCATAAAGAAAAGTTGAAATCATATCATATTTTAGAAGAGGCTTCAAAAAACTATGACATTATAAATTTTGAAAAATTTTAACGTATAGCATATTCAACACTAAAGTGTACATCTTCAAAGTCTATAGCTGAATAAAATCCTACTTGTGTATGTATAACTATGACCCTTTTAGTCCCAAGAAGGCTCCCTTGTGGTCTTCCCACTCAATAAATCCCCCTCCACAAAGATAACCACTCTTTTGACTTCAATTACTAAGAGCTTAGTTTTGCTGGTTTTTGCCTTCATATAAGTGACACTATGTAGGCTATACACTCTTTCTATGTCTTCCTTTCCAATGTTATGTCTGTGGTGTTAAGTCATGTTTTCAGAAGTAGCAAAAACTAAATAATTCTTTTCTAGAAATAAGATCAATTTTGATATTAAGCTCTCCTGTTCTGGTGAAGTGAGATCACCACCAGGAAAGCATAGAAGAAAAAAAGGGAGAGGGTCTAAGCCAATACTATCAGAAATGAAAATGGAGAAGTTACAACCAAAACTACAGAAATAAAAAGATCATAAGAGACTATTATAAGCAAATTATACAATGGACAATTATATAATTGTTTTATACAATTATAAAATGGACAATGTAGAAGAAACGGACAAATTCTTATTAATAGAAAGGTATACTCTTCTATGACTTAACCAGGAAGCGACAGACAATATGAATAGATCAAATACAAGTACTGAAATTGAATCAGTAATTTAAAACCTTACAACAAACATAAGTCCAGGACCTGATGGCTTCACAGGTGAATTCTACCAAACATTTAGAGAAGAGTTAACACCCATCCTTCTGAAACTATTTCAAAAACTCCAGAGGAAGGAACACTTCCAAACTCATTCCGAGAGACCACAATCACCCTGATACCAAGACCCAACAAAGACATCACCAAAACATGAAATTACAAGTCAATATCACTGATGAACATGGATGTGTGCATGCGTGCTGAGTCGCTTCAGTCGTGTCTGACTCTTTGCAATCGCATGAATTATAGCAAGCTAGGCTCCTCTGTGGAGAAGGCAATGGCACCCCACTCCAGTACTCTTGCCTGGAAAATCCCATGGGTGGAGAAGCTTGGTAGGCTGCAGACCATGGGGTCGCTAGGAGTCGGACACGACTGAGCAATTTCACTTTCCCTTTTCACTTTCATGCATTGGAGAAGGAAATGGCAACCCACTCCAGTGTTCTTGCCTGGAGAATCCCAGGGACGGCAGAGCCTGGTGGGCTGCCATCTATGGGGTCGCACAGAGTCGGACATGACTGAAGCGACTTAGCAGCAGCAGCAGCAGCAGGCTCCTCTGTCCAGGGGATTCGCCAGGCAAGAATACTGGAGTGGGTTGCCATGACCTACTCCAGGGGATCTTTCTGACCCAGGGATCAAACTCACATATCTCATGTGTCCTGCGTTGGTAGGCAGGTTCTTTAGCACTAGCGCCACCTGGGAAGCCCAGAACATGGATGCAATCCTATTTAAAGAATAAACAATCACATAATTGTCCTCTAGAGCATCCAACTATCTAAACATTAGAGCTGGATAGCTTTGAGGTTTAAAACTTTTCCTGTGTACAATAGTGCATGCAAATAGAGTTACCACATCTTAATAGGTGCTAAGTCATCTGATACTATTTACATAATCATTATTCTGTAAAAAGAAACAAAACAAACAAACAAAAAACCTCTCTTTGCCCATTTTGCACGTCTATGAGCTTGTGAGGTAAGACATTTTCTTCTCATTTATAGATGGAGAAACAATGCTCACGGATCTTAAATAATCTTCCCCATTAAGCCAATGACAGCCTGGCTTTACTGCATCTGACACCAAACTATGATTGCAAACATCTATCCTTCTTTGTGTTTCTTTGAGTGTGAAAATAATTTTAAGGCAATATTATAAGTTCTGTGCATCTTTATATCTCAGTTTATATATAAAACCTTATCCTCTAAACCTCAAATCAGAACTTTTAGAAAAGAGAGAATTTATCTACTTATAAAAGCTAAAGGGTAATGCTGGCAAAATGGAAATGATTTTATAAACAGTGTAAACAAAACACATCAAAATAGAAAGCTTAAAATTTTGTGGATCTCAAATGATGTTTATATATTTTTATAACTTAGGAGCTGTATTGTTATAAAATGTGAAATTGTATTCTATAAAGCTATGTACTAATGTAAACTTCCAAGTTTCTTTTTATTATTTAAAGCAAGGGTTCCTCTTATAGAACAAAGAAATAACAAAGCCATAAAATAAGGACTTTGTTTATATCCACTGAATGGTTTTGCATTGCATATTAGAGGGTAAAATTTAAGAATAACACATATAGGTATTATTACTCTCAGCATGACAATTCAGTTCAGTTCAATCACTCAGTTGTGTCCGCCTCTTTGCGACCCCATGAACAACAGCATGCCAGGCTTCCCTGTCCATCACCAACTCCCAGAGTCCACCAAAACCCATGTCCATTGAGTCAGTGATGCCATCCAACCATCTCATCCTCTGTCATCCCCTTTCCTCCTGCCCTCAATCTTTCCCAGCATCAGGATCTTTTCAAATGAGTCAGCTCTTTGCATCAGGTGGCCAAAGTATTGGAGTTTCAGCTTCAGCATCAGTCCTTCCAATGAATATTCAGGACTGATTTCCTTTAGGATGGACTGGTTGGATTTCCTTGCAGTCCAAGGGACTCTTAAGAGTCTTCTCCAACACCACAGTTCAAAAGCATCAATTCTTCGGCACTCAGTTTTCTTTATAGTCCAACTCTGACATCCACACATGACCACTGGAAAAACCACAGCTTTGACTAGATGGACCTTTGTTGACAAAGTAATATCTCTGCTTTTCAATATGCTGTCTAGATTGGTCATAACTTTCCTTCCAAGGAGTAAGCGTCGTTTAATTTCATGGCTGCAATCACCATCTGCAGTGATTTTGGAGTCCAGAAAAATGAAGTCAGCCACTGTTTCCCCATCTATTTGCCATGAAAAGATGGGACCGGATGCCACGATCTTAGTTTTCTGAATGTTGAGCTTTAAGCCAACTTTTTCATTCTCCTCTTTCATTTTCATCAAGAGGCTCTTTAGTTCTTCACTTTCTGCCATAAGGGTGGTGTCATCTGCATATCTGAGGTTATTGATATTTCTCCCGGCAATCATGACAAGTAGACATATTCTAATTCAAAGGTGGGGAAATGGGTCAATCTGTGTTGGGAAAGTAAAGCTAATTAATGTAGAATATACAGAATTAGATGTTGGTAATAAGTTGACACAATTTAGGTCTCCATTTCGGGGAGGGGGAAATCCTTTAGAAATATTATTTAAAGTTAAAGGCATAATAGGTTCTCTTTTGTCATGTCAGCTCAGCAAAGTTAAGAGCTATATGATACGCAACGTTGTACATGGTAACTATAAACATATGAGATAACAGCTGAGCTATTGTCTTGGTCTCCAGGATTCACTTTAGAAAACTCTTGAGATCAAAATATAGAAGCTTTTACACTTGGATATTTAATACAAATATCTTTTTGTCTTCTTCTAAACTTGTAGCTTTTGTCTAAGGCTTTTTCTGTTTAGCTTCTTTTAGATATACTGAGGTCTCAAGAAACAATTAGACAAAACTATTTCATAAATGTGCCATGTTATATGGGGGATGGAGAGAAGTCTGAAAAAAAACATAGAATTGTTAATGAAGCCCGTCTTCCCTGAAAAATACTCACTTTCAGTAATCTCAGAGAGGACTGAGTCAATGAATCTGATACATAAGTATGTTTTGAGTAATCTAAATAGTTGCCATGATGTTTACACAGGATCTAAACTTTTTAGAAAATTCAGCACATTTCACCCAAGCACAATCATGTTCAGGTCATTTTTATCCCATTTTGTATCCAGGGCCTTGTTAAGTAGGTAGCTTTAAAAATATCTAAAACAACTAAAGAATGAAAAGTGAGTTCACTCTAACATTTCAAGAGGAGGAAAAAAGGGGCCATAGCAATGGTTTAAGCCAAAGAACCTTTAAATAAAACCACTTTAGATAACTGCCATGATAAATGACTGGATTTCCACGTGTAGGTCTTGCTTGGCTGGCTTGCTTAACTGTGGTAAGGATTTTTATTTCTAAAATTCAGGAAGGCAGATTTTCACAAAAACAGTTCTTGTGAGTTAACTGATCTCTCACAAGGCGTGTGTTCCAGCTCTGGAGACTATAGTGTGTTTTCTGTTGGATTGAGCTAAAACAGACATTTATGAGGGAATTCTTCCACTCTACTCTCAGCTGCTAGTTGGTTGGAGTTTGCTGCCAGTGAGCCAAAGGTCATGAATTTGATACCTGAACAGATCATTTTGTTTCACAGAGAGAAAGCTCTGTAACAAAGACACAGATTACTGGTTTATTCTTGCCAGTGCCAGCTGAGTTCCAAGTGTGAGGCTATTCCTGTAAGAGGGACCAGGCTTTCTAAAGACCTGATGGGTACCCCAGGGAACAACAAATACATGCTCTTCCATATTAAAAAAAAAAAAAAAATCTACCAAAATGTAAAAACAACCATTCACAAATAAAATAGGATATGATTTTTTATTGTGATATCTGGAAAAACAATATTAATGCAAATCAACCTTGAAAAAAATAATTTCCAAAATTTTAACTATTATGTGTATTTTTAAGGGTTTTCCTGGTAGCTTGCCTGGTAAAGAATCCACCTGCAATTCAGGAGACTCCAGTTTGATTCCTGGGTTGGGAAGATTCCCTGGAGAAGGGATAGGTTACCCACTCCAGTATTCTTAGGCTTCCTTTGTGTCTCTGAGGGTAAAGAATCTGACTGCGATGCAGGACACCTGGGTTCAATCCCTGAGTTGGGAAGATCCCCTGGAGGAGGGAATGGCAACCCACTCCTATATTTTTACCTGGAGAATCCCCATGGATAGAGGAGCCTGACAGGCTATAGTCCATGGGGCTGCAAAGAGCTGGACATGTCTGAACAACTTTCACATGTTTTTTTAAAGTTGTGTTTTTTATAAAGTTGACTAGACTTTTGGCGGGTGAAAATAAGTAACCTATTTCTGGTCTAACACATTAAAGTTAGGATGGTTAACAAAGAATCAATCAATTGTTTTAGAAGAGTGTTTTAACATTATATTCATCTGTGGTAAATTTTAGAAATGTGTGACTTATTTATGTGACAAACTTTAAATGCATTATTCCATTTCCATCTTTGCAACTATTTCCCTTAATTAAATAAGTATTTTGTCAGTTCTACATGGCAGAATATTGTTTTTACCTTTTATTGTACATTTTAAAATTAATTTTATTTAAAATTGGTGTTAATTACCCCTCCCATCACATAACTGGTAAGTAATCCAATTAATTTTATATCTGATATATCTCTGGAAACAGACTTTAGGGCAAAATCCTTCACCTGAACTTAATGTTCTCTTGTTGGTCAGTTTGCTTCTAAAATCACAGTAATCTTTCCAAAATGATCTTTCTAGAACACAGTTTCACAGTAGGGAAAACGTGAGATTCTATGATCCATATTCTTTCCTGTTTTTCTTGTTCACTATAACCCTATTATGTCGAACTGCAGTTTCCTAAATATGCATGCCTACTAATGGTTCCACTCTTTACACACTGTCTGAAATTTCTTTTGTCTTCAATAGACATTCTCATCCCATTTCCCCTGTAAAACAAAACACAAACAGCGACTGAATTGTTGGCTTCCTGTATACAGTATTCACATACTAGAAATTGAGCAGGAGCCAATAGGCCCCTCCACAGCTCCCAGGGATGAATCATGATTAGTCTACATCCATCATAGTATTTCTCTCTTCTCCTTTCTTTTGCCAGTGGTCACTTTCAGCATAAGCATGTGAGTCTCTGAGCCAGAGGGACTGTGTTCTGGAGGCTCCCAGTAAAGTTCCCCTCACTCTAAAAGCAAGGAGACAAGATAGGAATTTCACTATGTTTCTACTGGTTAGAGTTTTGGGAGGATGCGGTAACTCTAAATACTTTTGGGGGAAGAACTCAGGGAAAAAACTAACTCTGAGAATGGCAGAGAAGAAAAGGAAAAGAAACTTAGTTCCTTAATTATGTCCTTAAGCCACTAGATTAACCCTTGACTAAACTTTCAGTCTTGCTATTAAAGATGAAAATTTTCACATTATTTAAGCCACTTTTAAATAAGTCTTCTGTTCTTTGCCATCAAAAGCATCCTGATACAAGCTCCCATAGCTCCCAAGACACATATCTTTGGTGATACATACCTTACCTTAGCTTATATCCATTTACTCTGCAAAGTCTTCCTTTAATTCCCACCCTCTTAGAATTCACCTTCCCTTTTTGTCATTAAGGTCACAATCTTTTGCTGAAAAATCCAAGACACTTCTTTGTGTGAAAGTGTTAGTTGTTCAGTTGTGTCTCACTCTTTGTGGTCCCAAGGACTGCAACAAGCTTCTCAGTCCATGGAATTCTCCAGGCAAGAATACTGGAATGGGTTGCCATTCCCTCCTCCAGGGGATCTTCCTGACCCAGGGATCGAACTTGGGTCTCTTGCATTGTAGGCAGATTCTTTACCGTCTGAGCCACCAAGGAAGCCTACTTTGTGTGCTTAGCACCTATTTCGTTCTTGCCATGTGTATGTGAACAACGCATAAAAAAATTAGTAACTACTGCAATTAATCAATTTCTTTAGGCACACAGAGTTCCAGGTCTGACCTTCATATAAATAATAAGCAAATTATTTTTGTTGATGAAGATAAATGACAATTCTATATGTATATAAGTGTTATTTAACCATAAAACACCAAAGCCACGGGGAAAAAATAAATCACATTTTTTAAGAGTTTTGATATTAGTAAATGATTTTGTTATAACATCTTATATTGGTTAAAAAAAAAAACTTTGCCCTTCAAAGCTCATAATATACATAACTGCATTTTGTTCTTTACAGTACCTTGTAAATGTAGGGGAGAGTATAATTTCACATACATCTTCCAGGTAAAAACCCCTTATTTATAGAGAGGTTAATTAACTTACCCAAAGGATTGAACTACCTAGAGCCTCTGTAATAGGAAAGAATAAATCTGACTCCATATTGGATTTTGTTTCTTTTCTATTACAGAGGCTCTAGGTAGTTCAATCCTTTGGGTAAATTAATCCTTTAAACTTTGCATTTTAATACTTTTTCTACAGGTTAATCACTAAACACATGCTGCCTACAGTTTAAAGTATACATAATTGTCCATCCCTGGAATCCCTGGCTCTCATGCCAGTACGTTTGTTTGGCTTGCGGGAAACATCCTTACCAGGTCAACCTATAAATGGTTGCAGGAAAGAAGAAATTAGCATATCCCCTCAGACAAGGACCCTGGAGAAGGAAACGGCAATTCACTCCAGTATTCTTGCTTGGAGAATTCCATGGACAGGGGAGCTTGGCAGGCTACAATCCATGTGCTCAGAGTGTTGGACATGACTGAGCAACTAACACTCAGACAAGGAAATATCTGCAATAACTCATCACCTTTTTTACTTTACCCCTCAGCCCCCCAACCCTCACTTCTATAAAAGAAACTAGCATTCAAACCCAGGCAAGATGGTTATTTGGGCCACTAATCCACCATCTTCTCTGCCGACTTTGCCAATAAAGTCTCTTTTTTTCTTGCCCCAATAACTTGTCTCTTGATTTACTGGCCTGTTGTGTGGTAGGCAGAATGAGCTCAGACTAGGCAACACTTCCTTTTCCAAAGCACCCTTAGGCTTACATCCTTTCTTCAGGTCAGTTCTCTTTCTCTCATTCTATCTGGGTACATTATCTATTGAAAGATTGCTACCAATGGATTAGACCCATAGTTCTTACACTGCTGCTGCTAAGTTGCTTCAGTCGTGTCCGACTCTGTGCGACCCCATGGACGGCAGCCCACCAGGCTCCGCCATCCCTAGGATTCTCCAGGCAAGAATACTGGAGTGGGTTGCCATTTCCTTCTCCAGTGCATGAAAGGGAAAAGTGAAAGTGAAGTTGCTCAGTCGTGTCCGACTCGTAGTGACCCCATGGACTGTAGCCTACCAGGCTCCTCCATCCATGGGATTTTCTAGGCAAGAGTACTGGAGTGGGGTGCCATTGCCTTCTCCGATAGTTCTTACACAGTGCTGATAAAAGTTTGGTCCTATACCCCTGCATCAGAGCCATCTGACATTCTTGTTAAAATTGCTAGTCCCAGTGTCTCATCCTAGACCTTCTTAATTATACTGATTGGGTTTTTTGAAGCTGAAGAAACAATGCTTCTGCGAGTGTATCAGGTGATGGAGACATAATTTTCAGAACCACGATTCTGTGGTTTCATTCTTACACTGTTTTACTTGCTCATAGTAGCTATCACCTATAATCCTTATTTTGTAATTAATTGTAATTTAATCAATTGTAATCCTTATTTTCCAAGGTCATGACTTTTGTTAAAGTAAGACTAACACTAGTCCCTTTGACTACATCTCCATCAAGACAGACTCTTTTAGAAGGGATATATTCTCTTCAGTAATAGATAAGCAGAAAATATAAATACAGATGTCCTCTGAGAAGTTAAATTCATCACTCTGTACTGAAATAGTCAGGGCAAAGTTGCTCTCCCACTGTCCATTTTCTGTTTTGGCAAATGCTGTGGTGGTCACTATATCCCCACACATGGGAGCTGTATTGTGAGAATTTAATTTATGGGATTCAATTCTTCTTATTTGGTAATAAGAGAAAAATTTCTTTACCATTTTGTGCTTAAACCTATTTGCTGGTGCATAGACAGTACTCAATTGCATTTAATTTTTTATAAGTACATATCAAATTACCAAAGATTTAGCAACTCAAAACAATACAAATGTATTTTCTCCTTATTTGTGATCTTAGACTCCAGAATAGCTTAACTAGGTCCTCTGCACAGAGCCTCAGAAGGTTGCAATCAAGATGTCATCCCGGAAGCACCCTCAGAAAATCAAAGTTGCCTTCAAGTCCTGCCACATAGGCCCCCCCACTTCACCCTCCACAACATACACAGCTTACTTCTTCAAGGCCAGAGGAATATTCTTATGATCACTAAACTCTTTTTTAAAGGGCACACTTGATTAGGTCAGACTCCCCCAGGAAATTTCACTTTTCATTAACTAGAAGTCAATTTTTTAGGGACTTTATATTTATAAAAGCCTTCCACCTTTATCATATAATGTAACCTAATTACAGAAGTGAAATCCATCATACTAATAAGCCCTGCCTACACTTGCATGGGTTGGGAATTATGCGAGTATGTACATCAGGACGCAGAAATCTTGGAGCCCATTTTATTTTATTTATTTTATTTTATGCTTGTATAATTGTACCTTGACAAAATCCAATATAATCAACTGAAAAATTTATAAAACAATCAGTTAACATAAAATGTCACTAGTAATAAAATTACTAGGAACCCATTTTAGAATCCTGGCTACCACAGCAATAAGTATTTGCTTGTTTTGAATTTCTTTGTTTTTTCACTGGTTGTTGTGTTTTATTAAAATAGCATGTCTATATGTCTAGCTATCATCAATGACTTTTGGTCTCCTTCCCTTCATGTGGGAAATCATATTTTAAATATTCTTATATATGCTTCCAGAATATTCTATGCATTTAGAACTAATTTTCACATTGCTTTTTTTCACCTAACAATCTCCAAAATCTATCAATAGCAGCACATATACATCCACCACATATATATGTATATATGTGCACGTAATATTTCATTGCATATATGAACTACATTATTTAACTAGTCCTGTATTAATAGAAATATATTTAATCTTTTATCATTATACATATTTTTCTATTTAGATCATTTTGCTTGTGTTCATATATTATGGGATAACTTCCCAGAAGCAGAATTCAGATAGTAAGTGCTCTTAATCTTCTGATATATATAGCCAGTTTTTTTCTTTTTCAAAGACGTTGTATAAAATGTATATGGTTTCTTTATATTATTATTGATACAGCACTGGAGAAGTTGTAGCATTCCCAATCTGATAAGTAAACAATGACACTTTATTATTACTATACTTTGTGTTTTCTTAACTATGGGTATGATTGAGTACCATTTGATATATTTAAAAACCATCACGGCATCTGGTTCCATTCCTTCACAGAAAATAGATGGGAAAAAAATATGGAAACAGAGACAGACTTAATTTTCATGGGCTCCAAAATCACTGTGGACAAAGACTGCAGCCATGAAATTAAAAGACACCTGCAAACCTAGATAAAGTATTAAAAAGCAGCAACATCACTTTGCTGACAAAGGTCCATATAGTCAAAGCTATGGCTTTTCTAGTAGTCATGTACAGATGTGAGAAATGGACCATAAAGAAGGCTGAGCACTGAATAATTGATGCTTTCCAACAGTGGTGCTGGAGAAGACTCTTGACTTGAAGAAGACTCAAGAAGGCTCTTGAAGACGCTTGGACAGCAAGAAGATTAAAACAGTCAATCTTAAAGGAAGTCAGCCCTGAATATACATTGGAAGGACTGATATTGAAGCATCCATACTTTGGTTCCCTGATGCAAAGAGTTGACTTATTGCAAAAGACCATGATGCTGGGAAAGACTGAGGACAGGAGGAGAAGGTGGCAACAGAGGATAAGTTGGTTGGATGGCATCACCAACTCAATGGACATGAGTTTGTGCAACTCCAGAGGAGAGTGAAGGACAGGGAAGCCTGGTGTGTTGCAGTTCATGGGGTCACAAAGAGTCAGACATGATTGATCGACTAAACAACAACATATTTTTCTTGATAAAATGTTTACTTAAGCCCTTCACTAACTTCTATCCTATAGCATTTCTTGTCCTCTGGAACATAGTGGAATACTCAAGGAATAGAACTTATCCCAGAGAAGCAGAAAGTGTACTCTTCTAATGCCTTCAAAGCATAATGTGTCATGTGAGGTTTCGCATCATCAGGAAATTCTATGATTGGCACTTCAGTCCATGGGACGACTGTTTTCTTCTCACTCCCTTCTATTGCACTCAAGCACAATCATGTGCACATCATTTTGTTTCTGGGGCCTTGTAAGTAAGTAGCTTTAAAAATGCTTATGTTGAAATAAACAGGCACAAACTCAGAAAAATCTGCCTTTGAACCCCAGTTGTGATATCAGTCCATGTATAAATCTTTTAACCAGGCTAAAGCTCAGTGGTTGTGAGGCTTAAATTATTTATGTGTGAATAAGTTAAAGTATTTCATGAAAACAAGTCATCTCACTTTTGGATACTGGTTTACTATACGATTTACTATACGATTGACTATACTATACGGTTTACTTTTGGATACTGGTTTACTATACGATGCCAACATTTTCTAAAAATTCTAATTTTAATCCACAGGTGTTACAAATGATGTAGCACAAATAAATATACACAAATGTCAATCTTCTTTGTTATTTTACTCAGAAGAAGATGAATATAAGCCCTAAACAAAAAATAATGTTTTGGGAGTTTGAAGTCTACAACACTATGAAAATATAAGATTTTGCAAAATTCATTTTCTTAAGTTGTTAATAACATTTATCCATTTCATCAACCTGAGCTTAAAAATGCTTATTCTGAAATAAGTACTATAAAAATGTAAAGAAAAATAACCTTGTGGTCTACAACAATATGAACAATACGAGAAATAACAGTGTTCAAATGAAATTAAACAGTGTTCAAATGAAATTAAAAGATGCTTACTCCTTGGAAGGAAAGTTATGACCAACCTAGACAGCATATTAAAAAGCAGAGACATTACTTTGTCAACAAAGGTCCGTCTAGTCAAGGCTATGGTTTTTCCAGTGGTCTTGTATGGATGTGAGAGTTGGAGTATAAAGAAAGCTGAGTGCCGAAAAATTGATGCTTTTGAACTGTGGTGTTGGAGAAGATTCTTAAGAGTCCCTGGACTGCAAGGAGATCCAACCAGTCCATCCTAAAAGAGATTAGTCCTGGGTGTTCATTGGAAGGCCTGATGTTGAAGTTGAAACTTGGTGTGCTGCGGTTCATGGGGTTGCAAAGAGGCGGACACAACTGAGCGACTTAACTGAACTGAACTGAACTGAAATGGGGGACAACACCTGAAAAGTTACGTCAATAGATAGGAGTAAAGGAAACTCTTTCTTTGAAAAGCTTAAGAGGATAAATTTGTACTGTCATTACACTCAGGCTTTTACTAAGGCCCTAAAGAAAAGTATCACCTTAAAACTTTCTTTAAATGTGCTTTCTAAAACATTTTATTTAAAAACATTAATGACTATCAGCAAGTAGCATTTTTTAAACTTCATATATTAATTTGGGAGGAAATCCTTAGTAACTAAGACTTTACACTGGAAAACTCTGAGATCATAAATATAATGACTAATCTAGCCCCCTGCTTCACCAGCCCTTCAGCCTTCACATCAGAAGTGTGCTTGATTTCTACCTGAAGGTTTATTCCCACCTCAGATCATTTTATGTTGTAAAAACAAATAAGGACAGATTCATGTTTCATAATCAAGGCAGGCTGTCTGCTGGTCCCTTCCACTGGGGTGAGGAAATGTGTGTAGGGTCGATGGGCATAAAGGCCGTGTGAAAGGTTATTCCCTGCTAACCCTGGGCTGGGCGTTCTCAGTGGTGTCAATATGATACTCATGAACCTGACTCTTCAATTATACATTGATTTGCTCTCAGACCAGGAAGTGAGGAGAGGCTGCCATAAGAACAGTATGTAAGATGCTCACATGCACCTTATAAAATACACTCAGAAAATATACAGACTTTAAGAACTCCACAGTATGTTTAACTTGGCCAGGATTGCTACTCCATCTGTTTCTCTAACAGTAAGACTCTAAAATGGAAGGGAACTATATGCTTGTCTAAAAGTAAAATACTCTGTTGGAAGAAAGGGGAGAGGTGGGAAGAGCTGAGGAAAACCTCTCACTGCAATTAGTGTGGGGTACCCTGTTAGAAAATCACCTACTTAAAGGCAGAAGTTGAGTCAGTCTTATTCATATTTGTAATTTCAGTGACTGCACTAATGAACAAAGATGTCAACTTTATATATAATGAAGATTCTGAAACCTGTGGCTAGGGAGTAAAGGACCAACGAGGCTATTTAGATGGAAAATTTTAAAAACGTTTAGTAGAAAGGGACTGGGGGTTTATGAAATTTCCCCCTTACTGTGTATATGTATAATCCATAATCTTATAGCTTTATACAAAATCTTTTAGTTGAATTCATGTCTCCTATCTCAGGCCATTTGACTCTTCAACTCACTGTCTTTCAAAGAATCAGATTAAGTTAGAAGCATAAAGTCATTTACTGACTATTTCAGTGCATTAAGCAAGCTGCTTGACTTGCTGGAGCCTCAGTTTCCTCAACTATAAAATGGTAACAATCATATCAACTTCACTGTTTCTCAATAATTTCAGGCTGCCTTGCATATATGATAAATTGTTATTATTCTGACAGTCATGAAAGCATTTTATCTGGGTTTCTAAAACTGTTTGCTAAAGCCTTCTATCATCTGACACTTCTATTATCTTTGTCCTCACTCTCCAAGATCCTGTCTGTCAACAATGTGTGGATCTCTTTGACAGAACAGGCTTTTCTTGTTGAATTTCCTTGTACTTGCTGCCAATGAAACCTGTCCTGACCACCTGTATCCAACATCAGCTCCCAAGGGATCTATTAATATCCAGAACCTGGAACTCCCAGTCTGGCTACCTCCCTGACTCAAGGTTCCATCACTGGTTTCCTCAGTGAACACATTTTTGAATTTAGCAAAACGCAGTGATAAATTCAACATATATTCAAGTGAAATTCACTATGAGTGCTTTGTGTGAAATTTCTTCACTTCAGATCCTCCTTTTTCTAGATAATTTATGAACTCACTTTAAGCTTCCACAATGTCAAAGTGGAAACTGTGAGATAAAATGTCATGGCTTAGCATAGCAAAGGAATACAAATAAGCTAGTACTTTTATTAATATGCCTAGTATATTCTCGTGTGGTTGCTTTCAAATGTAATTTGGAGTTTATGCTGAGTTGTGTCATAGAATTGGACTTGTTTGACAGACTCAGAAAATTCAAAATCCCAATTATAGACACAATGTTTTCCAAACTCTAATATATGCATACATACTTCATTAGAAAAACCTACTTCAAGTGGTATTCTGTTCACCCATTCTTTAGCAGTTTTGTTATTTAATACTATTTATTGGTGCTGCTGCTGCTAAGTCGCTTCAGTCATGTCCGACTCTGTGCGACCCCATAGACAGCAGCCCACCAGGCTCCACCGTCCTTGGGATTCTCCAGGCAAGAACACTGGAGTGGGTTGCCATTTTCTTCTCCAGTGCATGAAAGTGGAAAGTGAAAGTAAAGTCACTCAGTTGTGTCTGACTCGTTGCGACCCCATGGACTGCAGCCTACTAGGCTCCTCCATACATGGGATTTTCCAGGCAAGAGTACTGGAGTGGGTTGCCATTGCCTTCTCTGAATACTATTTATTATTATTACATAATTACAGTGTTACATAACATTATTACTATTAACATAGAGATTACGATTAAATGTTTTCTTATCAGCAAAGAAAATTAAAATGTACTTGTTACACCTGTCTGCCGCTGCCCCCGGTCCCTGGCCCAGCCTAGCCCCTGTCGGCCGCCGCCCCCGGCCCCCGGCCCGGCCTAGCCCCTGTCGGCCGCTGCCCCCGGCCCCCGGCCCCCGGCCCGGCCTAGCCCCTGTCGGCCGCCGCCCCCGGCCCCCGGCCCCCTGCCCCCGGCCCCCGGCCAGGCCTAGCCCCTCTCGGCCGCCGCCGCCGCCCCCGGCCCCCGGCCCCCGGCCCGGCCTAGCCCCTCTCGGCCGCCCCTGGCCCCCGGCCCCCGGCCCGGCCTAGCCCCTGTCGGCCGCCGCCCCCGGCCCCCGGCCCGGCCTAGCCCCTCTCGGCCGCCGCCCCCGGCCCCCGGGCCCCAGCCCGGCCTAGGCCCTCTCGGCCTTCGCCCCTGGCTCCCGGCCCCCGGCCTGGCCTAGCTACGGGCTAGGCCGGGCCGGGGGCCGGGGACGGCGGCGGACAGGGCCTAGGCCGGGCGGGGGGCTGGGGCCGGCGGCAGTGGCTGCGGCGAGAGGAATTACCCAAGGCCCAAGGTAAGAGAAACCCAAGTAAGACGGTAAGTGTTGCGAGAGGGCATCAGAGGGCAGACACACTAAAACAAAAATTACAGAAAACTAGCTAATCTGATCACACGGACCACAGACTTGTCTATCTCAATGAAACTAAGCCATGCTGTGTGGGGCCACCCAAGACGGATGGGTCATGGTGGAGAGGTCTGACAGGAAGTGGTCCACTGGAGAAGGGCATGGCAAACCACTTCAGTATTCTTGCCTTGAGAACCCCATGAACAGTACGAAAAGGCAAAAGGATAGGACACTGAAAGATCAACTCCCCAGGTCAGTAGGTACCCAATATACTAATGGAGATCAGTGGAGAAATAACTCCAGAAAGAATGATGGGATGGAGCCAAAGCAAAAACGATACCCAACTGTGGATGTGACTGGTGATAGACGCAGAGTCCGATGCTGTAAAGAGCAATATTGCATAGGAACCTGGAATGTTAGGTCGATGAATCAAGGCAAACTGGAAGTGGTCAAACAGGAGATGGCAAGAGTGAACGTCGACATTCTAGGAATCAGCGAACTAAGATGGACTGGAATGGGTGAATTTAACTCAGATGACCATTATATCTACTACTGTGGGCAAGAATCCCTTAGAAGAAATGGAGTAGCCATCATGGTCAACAAAAGAGTCCGAAATGCAGTACTTGGAGGCAATCTCAAAAACGACAGAATGATCTCTGTTCGTTTCCAAGGCAAACCATTCAATATCACGGTAATCCAAGTCTATGCCCCGACCAGTAACGCTGAAGAAGCTGAAGTTGAACGGTTCTATGAAGACCTACAAGACCTCCTAGAACTAACACCCAAAAAAGATGTCCTTTTCATTATAGGGGACTGGAATGCAAAAGTAGGAAGTCAAGAAACACCTGGCGTAACAGGCAAGTTTGGCCTTGGAGTACAGAATGAAGCAGGGCAAAGGCTAATAGAGTTTTGCCACGAGAACGCACTGGTAATAGCAAACACCCTATTCCAACAACACAAGAGAAGACTCTACACATGGACATCACCAGATGGTCAACACCGAAATCAGATTGATTATATTCTTTGCAGCCAAAGATGGAGAAGCTCTATACAGTCAGCAAAAACAAGACCAGGAGCAGACTGTGGCTCAGATCATGAACTGCTTATTGCCAAATTCAGACTTAAATTGAAGAAAGTAGGGAAAACCACTAGACCATTCAGGTATGACCTAGATCAAATCCCTATGAGTATACAGTAGAAGTGACAAATAGATTTAAGGGACTAGACCTGATAGACAGAGTGCCTGACGAATTATGGACAGAGGTTCGTGACATTGTACAGGAGACAGGGATCAAGAAAATCCCCATGGAAAAGAAATGCAAAAAAGCAAAATGGCTGTCTGAGGAGGCCTTACAGATAGCTGGGAAGAGAAGAGAAGCAAAAAACAAAGGAGAAAAGGAAAGATATTCCCATCTCAATGCAGAGTTCCAAAGAATAGCAAGGAGAGATAAGAAAGCCTTCCTCAGCGATCAGTGCAAAGAAATAGAGGAAAACAACAGATTGGGAAAGACTAGAGATCTCTTCAAGAAAATTAGAGATACCAAAGGAACATTTCATGCAAAGATAGGCTCGATAAAGGACAGAAATGGTATGGACCTAACAGAAGTAGAAGATATTAAGAAGAGATGGCAAGAATACACAGAAGAACTGTACAAAAAAGATCTTCATGACCCAGATAATCACGATGGCGTGATCACTCACCTAGAGCCAGACATCCTGGAATGTGAAGTCAAGTGGGCCTTGGAAAGCATCACTACGAACAAAGCTAGTGGAGGTGATAGAATTCCAGTTGAGCTATTTCAAATCCTCAAAGGTGATGCTGTGAAAGTGCTGCACTCGATATGCCAGCAAATCTGGAAAATTCAGCAGTGGCCACAGGACTGGAAAAGGTCAGTTTTCATTCCAATCCCAAAGAAAGGCAATGCCAAAGAATGCTCAAAATACCGCACAATTGCACTCATCTCACATGCTAGTAAAGTAATGCTCAAAATTCTACAAGCCAGGCTTCAGCAATACGTGAACTATGAACTTCCAGATGTTCAAGCTGGTTTTAGAAAAGGCAGAGGAACCAGAGATCAAATTGCCAATATCCGCTGGATCATCGAAAAAGCAAGAGAGTTCCAGAAAAACATCTATTTCTGCTTTATTGACTATGCCAAAGCCTTTGACTGTGTGGATCACAATAAACTGTGGAAAATTCTGAAAGTGATGGGACTACCAGACCATCTGACCTGTCTCTTGAGAAACCTGTATGCAGGTCAGGAAGCAACAGTTAGAACTGGACATGGAACAACAGACTGGTTCCAAATAGGAAAAGGAGTCCGTCAAGGCTGTATATTGTCACCCTGCTTATTTAACTTACATGCAGAGTACACCATGAGAAACGCTGGGCTGGAAGAAACACAAGCTGGAATCAAGATTGCCGGGAGAAATATCAATAACCTCAGATATGCGGATGACACCACCCTTATGGCAGAGAGTGAAGAAGAACTAAAGAGCCTCTTGATGAAGGTGAAGGAGGAGATTGAAAAAGTTGGCTTAAAGCTCAACGTTCAGAAAACTAAGATCATGGCATCTTGTCCCATCACTCCATGGGAAATAGATGGGGAAACAGTGGAAACAGTGTCAGACTTTATTTTTTTGGGCTCCAGAATCACTGCTGATGGTGACTGCAGCCATGAAATTAAAAGACGCTTACTCCTTGGAAGGAAGGTTATGGCCAACCTAGATAGCATATTTAAAAGCAGAGACATTACTTTGCCAACAAAAGTCCATCTAGTCAAGGCTATGGTTTTTCCAGTGGTCACGTATGGATGTGAGAGTTGGACGGTGAAGAAAGCTGAGTGCCGCAGAATTGATGCTTTTGAGTTGTGGTGTTGGAGAAGACTCTTGAGAGTCCCTTGGACTGCAAGGAGATCCAATCAATCCATTCTAAAAGAGATCAATCCTGGGTGTTCATTGTAAGGTCTGATGTTGAAGCTGAAATTCCAATACTTTGGCCACCTCATGCGTAGGGTTGACTCATTGGAAAAGACCCTAATGCTGGGTAGGATTGGGGGCGGGAGGAGAAGGGGACGACAGAGGATGAGATGGTTGGATGGCATCACTGACTCGATGGACATGGGTTTGGGTAGACTCCGGGAGTTGGTGATGGACAGAGAGGCCTGGCGTGCTGCGATTCATGGGGTTGCAAAGAGTCGGACACGACTGATCGACTGAACTGAACTGAACTGTTACACCTGACTCCATGTACTTGAGTTCTGGACTTTCCTCTCTTAGGTGGAAATTGTTTGTTTTTGTGGCTAAATGGTGGAAGAGCTTCTTGAAGGCATCCTTTCCTGGTCTCTAATTTGGAATATCTAAGTAAGCTTTTGCATCTGGTCCCATCACTTCATGGCAATTAGATGGGGAAACAATGGAAACAGTGACAGATTTTATTTTCTTGGCCTCCAAAATCACTGTGGACAGTGGCTGAAGCCATGAAATTAAAAGCCACTTGCTCCTAGGAAGAAAAGCTACGACAAACCTAGACAGTGTATTAATAAGCAGAGACATTACTTTTTCTACAAAGGTCAAAGCTATGGTTTTTCCAGCAGTCACGTATGGATATGAGGAGAGTTTGACAATAAAAAAGACTGGGTGCCAAAGAATTAATGTTTTTGAACTGTGGTGTTGGAGAAGACTCTTGAGAATTCCTTGGGCTTCAAGGAGATCAAACCAGTCAATCCTAAAGGATATCAACCCTGAGTATTCATTGGAAGGACTGATGCTGAAGCTGAAGTTCCAGTACTTTGGTCGCCTGATGCAAAGAGCTGACTCAATTGGAAAGGATCCTGATGCTGGGAAAGATTGAGGACAGGAGGAGAAGGGGATGACAGAGGGTGAGATGGTTGGAAGGCCTCACTGACTCACTAGACATGAGTTTGAGCAAACTCTGGGAGATGGTGAGGGACAGGGGAGCCTGGTGTGCTACAGTCCAGGGGGTCACAACAAGTCTAACATGACTAAGTGACTGAACAAGCTTTTGAAGCTGAACTATTGTATAATCCTTGTTTGAACTTCAGGAAGGGAAGAGACTTATCTGATCCTTGCTGGCTATTGAGATGGTCATGCATTAACTAAGCCACCCCTATAGGTTCCTGAGAATGCTGGAAAGGGAATTGTGCAGGTTTGTCTCTGAGAGCTCTAGCCTTGAGGTCCTTGAGGCAGTCAGTACAGAGGGACACTGTAAGCTAATCTGTGACCAGAGAACAATGCTTGACTAAAAAAAAAACATGAGGAGCACTTGTGGTGACAGTGAGCAGCAGGAACTGAAATCAGACATTTTCTCCCCCACTTTCTTTAGCCTGAGCAAAACCATAAGATTCTTGTGTACTGCAAAGAATGGGTAAGAAGGCTATACACATGAGCTGCTATTGGGCCTGGAAGGTAAGGTCACAAGGTTTCCCTAACCATAAAAAATACTCACTGATATAACTTGACTTATGATTTCATTTGTTTCATGGGTCCATGTCTCTGACCCATTTATGTGTTCACCCATATGTACTTTAGAAACACTTGAGAGATTATTCTAGAATTACTGTTTCTGCCTCCACCTGAAGCAAAACTCAGTAATGGGTTTCTATGAAGTCACTCTATAATGAGTTCATGTGAGTGCAGAATACCTGCCCCTGGCAGGAAATATAAAGCACAAGTCAGATATCAGCTATTCTCAGTCAACCAAGCAGTTCAACACTGTTGGTTTTCTACATTCCACAAAATGAAGTCAGAGGAAAGTCTGTCTGACCCAGCTTACAAAGTCTTGCTTAACTGTCCTCTATGGCATCTCTTTCAAGGTGGATACAGTCCACAGACACACATCTTGGTGATGGCATGGAACCTCTGTGCAAAACAGAAAATTACACCCTTTCTCTTCCTGTGTGGCTGTAAGCTAATGGTAAAGTTTCAGGGGGTTGGTACGCAGCAGGCAAGCTGAATTCCAGGCGCCAGTTTCCTCTGTTGGCTGGATACTCTCATATTCAGGAGATAAACCACACAACCCTGTGTGGTAGCCCTAATTCCTTGTTCAGCTTTCTGAAACTGGTGATCCTTGGATAGAAATCAATAAACCTTTGTAATGATTTTTAAAAGTATTCTCACTTACTTATAATTCCTCTTTTAAAGTATCAGAATACATATATAAGCAGTGGAAAATTAGTTCAATGCACTAAGAATCACCTGCATATATTTCACAAGGCATATGCATCAACACATTATGAATGGTTTTACTATGGAAATTTAAGAATAAAAATAGAATTGTGGTCTTGCAATTAACTTTAGGAGTAGAAAAGCAAATTTTGATAGAAAAGAAAGCAGATATTAGGAAAAGACAGGATGTTGGTACTGTGGAGGATGACAGAAAGGATTTGGCAACAATGCCAGGAGGATGGACCCTGGGTGTTATCCACTTAGTTTTGGGGTTTGGAACCCCGAGCTGTGACAGCACCTTCTTGTGAAAGGGCTTCAGAAAATTTAAACAGGTCTCTAAGCAACAGACACATCAAAAATGCATCTACATGTGGAATAACTCTCACAGAACATTTACTGAACATTGCAGAAGACCTTAGGCTTCCAAAAAGGCAAGACAATCTTCACATAACTGGACTTCAGTGCTGGATGCCTCATGCCAAACAACCAACGAGAGGAACACAGCAGACCAGCTGTCTGAAGTCATACCAAGTTCATTTACACTCAAAACACACCACCTGACATGGCCCTGCCCATCAGAGGAATAAAATTCAGCTAAACCCACCAGAGTCCAGGCACCAGTCCCTCCCAGCAGGAAGCCAGCACAAGCTTCTGGACCAACCTCACCCACCTGGGGGCAGACACCAGAAAGAAGAACTATAATCCTGCAGCCTGCAGAAAGGAGACCACAAACACAGAAAATTAGACAAAATGAGATTACACAGAAATATTTTGCAGATAAATGAGCAAGGTAAAAACCTACAAGACAAAATAAATGAAAATCAAATAGACAGTCTACCTGAAAAAGAATTCAGAGTAATGATAGTAAAAATGACCCAAGATCTTGGAAACAGAATGGAGACATGGGTCAAGAAAAGACAAGAAATGCTTCACAAGGAACCAGAAGAACTAAAGAACAAACAGTGATGAACAACATAATAATTGAAATAAAAAAACAACTCTAGAAGGAATCAATATCAAAATAACTGAGGCAGAAGAATGGGTAACTGAGCTGGGAAACAGAATGGCAGAAATAACTGCCACAGAACAGAATAAAGAAAAAAAAAAAGAATGTAAGGAAAAGAGGACAGTCTCAGAGACCTCTGGAACAACATTAAATGCAACAACACTCAAATTACAGGGGTCCCAGAAGAATAAGTGGAAGAGAAAGGATCAGAGAAAATATTTGAAGAGATTATAGCTGAAAACTTCCCTAACATGGGAAAGGAAATAGCTACCCAAGTCCAGGAGGTGCAGAGAGCCCCATTCAGGATAAACCCAAGAAGAAAAATGCAGAGACACATATTACTCAAACTAAAGTAAATAAATACAAAGAAAAATATTAAAAGCAGCAAGCGAAAGGCAACAAATAACACACAAGGGGATTCCCATAAAGTTATTGTGAAATTTTCAACAGAAACTCTGCAAACCAGAGGAGAGTGGCAGGATACATTTAAAGTGAAAAAATAGAGAGGCCTACAACCAAGATTACTCTACACAGCAGAGACTTAATTCAGATTTGAAGGAGAATAAAAAGCTTTACGACGTGCAAAAGCTAAGAGAATTTAGCACCACCAAACCAGCTTTACAACAAATGCTAAAAGAACTTCTAAAGTTAGGAAATGAAAGAGAAGAAAAAGATCTACAAAGACAAATCCAAAACAATTAAGAAAACGGTAATAGATACATACATATTAATATTTACCTTAAGTATAAATGGATTAAATGTTCCAACTAAAAGACATAGACTGGCTGAATAGTTATGTTAGTTATTTCGAATACAAAAAGGAGTCCAAAATGGAGGTGGCTAAAAGAAGACAAAGAGAGGAAAAAAGCCCGAAAAAAAGGCAACAAAGGAAAAATCCATAGACCAGAGTGGGAACGTGAGATGAAACAGACATGCCCCCTTCCTGACTGGTGACAGGTGCTAGCCCTAATTTGCATAGTGCAGGCTTTGGGGGTGGGGGTGGTGTTGAAAGGGGGAAAAGACAAGAAGTATGAAAAGAGGGAGCCAAGACTGGTTGAGGCCTCTCCTTTGGGGTTGGCCCACCCTCACTCCTTGGGGTGTCCTATCCTTTGTTTACTGAATAAAACTCTGAGCCATAACTGAGCTGTAACACTGGTCCTCCTTTTCAAATCTTTGTTGTGGCAAGACAGAACTGAGGAAATTATGTACTCTCCCAACATACCCAAAAGCAAGACTCATATATAGCTGTCTACAAGAGACCTACTTCATTTGTAGGGACACATACATATTGAAAGCAAAGGGATAGAAAAAAATATTCCATGAAAATGGAAATCAAAAGAAAGCTGTAGAGTGATACACATATCAGAAAAAATAGACTTTAAAGTAAAGAATATTATAAGAGACAAGGAAGGACAATACATAATGACCAAGGGAACAATCCAAGAAGAAGATATACCAATTGTAAATATTTATATGGGGGCTTCCCTGGTGACTCATTGGTAAAGAATCTGCCTGCCAATGCAGGAGATGTGGGTTTGATCTCTGGGTTGAGAAGACCCCCTGGAGAAGGAAATGGCAACCTACTCTATACTTGCCTGGGAAATCCCATGGACAGAAGGAGCCTCACAGGCTATAGTCCATGGGGTCACAAAAGAGTCTAACATGACTTAGTGATTAAAGAACACAACAAAATATTTATGCACCCAATATAGGAGCAACTCAATACATAAAGCAAATGCTAACATCCATTAAGGGGTAAATTAAGAGGAACACAATAATAGTGGGGGACTTTAACACTCCACATATATAAATGAATAGATCATCCAAACAGAAAATTAATAAGGAAATACAAGCCTTAAGTGACACATTAGATCCAATATAATTAATTTATGTGGCATTTCATCTGAAAGCAGCAGCATACACTTTATTCTCAAGTGCAAATGGAACATTCTCCAGGACAGATCACATCTTTGGTGACAAATCAAGCCTTGGTAAATTTAAGAAAACTAAGAATACATCAAGAATTTATTTTTCCAACCACAAAGCTATGAAGTTAGAAATCAATTACAGGGGAAAAAAAACTAAAAACACAAACACAGGGAGGCTAAACAATTGCTACCAAATCTAACTAATGGATCACTGAGAAAATTTAAAAATACCTCGAAAAAATTGAAAATGAAACACAATGACTCAAAACCTAAGGATGCAGCAAAAGCATTTCTAAGGGGGAAGTTTACAACACTACAACCCTATGTCAAGAAACAAGAAAAATCCCAAGTAAACAACCTAATCTTATACCTAAAACACCTAGAGAAAGAAGAACAAACAAAATACAAAATTTGTAGAAGGGAAGAATTCATAAAAATAAGAACAGGAAAAAAAAATAGAAACAAAGAAAACAATAGCAAAGATCAATGAAACTAAAAGCGTTTCTTTGAGATCTATCAAAAATGTTGATAAAGCTTTAGCCAGACTCAGCAAGAAAAAAAGGGAGAGGGCTCAAATCAACAAAATTAGAAATGAAAAAGGAGAAGTTACAACTGACACTGCACAAACACAAAGGATCATAAGAAACTACTACATGCAAATAAATACATGCCAAATAAACTGGACAACAAACAAAAAGTGGACAAATTCTTAGAAAGGTGCAAACTTTCATGACTGAGCCAGGAAGAAATAGACAATATGATCAAATCAATTTCCAGTACTGAAACTGAATCAGTAATTTAAAAACTCCCACAGACAAAAGTCCAGTACCAGATGGCTTCACAGGTGAATTCTATCAAACATTCAGAGAGGAGCTAACACACATCCTTCTCAAACTTTTCCAAAAAACTGAAGAGGGAGGAACACTCCCAAGTTCATTCTACAAGGCCAATATCACACTGATACCAAAACCAAAAATGTCACAAAAAAGACAGCTACATGCCAATATCACTGATGAAGATAGACACAAAAAACCTAAACAAAATACTAGCAAACAGAATTCAACAACACATTAAAAGGATTATATATCATGATCAAGTGGGATTTATCCCAGGGATGTAACAATTTTTCCATATATGCAAATCAATCACTGTGATACATGATATTAAGAAATTCAAGATTAAAACCATATGATCAACTCAATAGATGAAAAAACTTTTGACAAAATTTAACATCTATTTATGACTTAAAAAAAAAACCTCTCTAAAAAGTAAGAATATAAGGAACTGCTTCAAAATAATAAAGGCCGTATATGAGAAAATCACAGCAAAGATCATTTTCAATGGTGAAAAGTGAAAGCATTTCCTCTAAGATCAAAAATAAGACAGGGATATCCACTTTCACCACTATTATGGAAAGATACAGTAACCAAGACAGTATGGTACTGGCACAAAAACAGAAATATAGTCAATGGAATAGGGCAGAAAGCCTGGAGAAAAACCCATGTACCTATAATCACCTGGGAGAAAGGAGCCAAGAATACTCCAGTATTCTTGCAATGGAGAAAAGAGTCTCCTCAATAAGTGGTACTGGGAAACTGGATAGCTACATGTAAAACAATGAAATTAGAACACTCTCAACACCATACACAAAAATAACTCAAAATGACTTAAAAGAACTAAGTCTAAGCCTGGATACTATAAAACTCTTAAAGGAAAAGAGGCAGAACACTCTGATATAAAATGCAACAATATCTATTTTTTTGACCCACCTCCTGGAGTAATGAAAATAAAAAAAAAAATTAAACACATATGGCTTTATAAAACTTAAAAGCTTTTGCAAGGGGAAGGAAACCAGAACAACATAAAAAAAAACAAACAGAATTGGAAAAAATGTGTACAAATGAAACAACTGACAACTGAATTAAGTTTCAAAATATAAAAACAGCTCATGAAGCTCACTATTAAAGAAAAAAACTGCAAATAAAAACAACTCAATCAAAAAATGGATGGAAACCTAAATGGACATTTCACCCAAGAAGACATACAGAAAGCCCAGAGGCACATGAAAAGATGCTCAATATCACTAATTATTAAAGAAAACAAGTCAAAACTGCAATGAGGTATTTACCTCATACCAGTAAGAATGGCAATCATTAAAAAAAAAAAAAACTACAAATAATAAATGTTGGAGAGAGTGTAGAGAAAAGAGGACCCTCTTACATTGTTGGCAGGACTGTAAACTGAAAGCTACTATGGATAACACTATGGAGGTTCCTAAAGAAACAGAGATAGAACTACCATATGACCCAGGAATCTCGTTCTTGGGCATATACTTGCTGCTGCTGCTGCTAAGTCGCTTCAGTCGTGTCCAACTCTGTGCGATCCCATAGACGGCAGCCCACCAGGCTCCTCCATCCATGGGATTTTCCAGGCAAGAGTACTCGAGTGGGTTGCCATTGCCTTCTCCGTGAGCATATACTTGAATAAAGCCATAATTCAAAAAGATCCATGCACTCCAAAGTTCACTGCAGCACTATTTACAATACCAAGGTTATAGAAGTAACCTAAATGTCTATCAACAGTAGAATGGATAAAGATGTGGTATATATATATACAATGGAATATCACTCAGCCATAAAAAGGAACAAAATTATGCCATTTATAGAGACATGGATAGGCCTAGAGATTGTCACACAGAGTTAAATAAATCAGAAAGACAACAACAAATATTGTACAGTATCATTTATATGTGGAATCTAGAAAAATTATAGAGATGAACCTATTTGCAGAGCAGAAATAGAGACACAGACATACAGAACAAATGTACAGATACCAATGGGGTAAGTAGGGGTCGGATGAATTGAGAGTTTGGGGTTGATATATATACAGTGTGTGTGCTAAGTCACTTCAGTTTTCTCTGACTCTTTGTGAACCTATGGACTGTAGCCTGCCAGGCTCCTCTGTCCATGAAGATTCTCTGGGTAAGAATACTGGAGTGGGTTGCTGTGCCCTCCTCCAATGCAATCTCAAAAACAACAGAATGATCTCTGTTCATTTCCAAGGCAAACCATTCAATATCACAGTAATCCAAGTCTACACCTGACCGGTAATGCTGAAGAAGCTGAAGTTGAACGGTTCTATGAAGATCTACAACAGCTTTTAGAACTAACACCCAAAAGGATGTCCTTTTCATTATAGGGGACTAGAATGCAAAAGTAGGAAGTCAAGAAACACCTGGAGTAACAGGCAAATTTGGCCTTGGAGTACAGAATGAAGCAGGGCAAAGGCTAATAGATTTTGCCAAGAGAATACACTTGTCATAGCAAACACCCTCTTTCAACAACACAAGAGAAGACTCTACACATGGACATCACCAGATGGCCAATACTGAAATCAGATTGATTATATTCTTTGCAGCCAAAGATGGAGAAGCTCTAAACAGTCAGCAAAGATAAGACTGGGAGCTGACTGTGGCTCAGATCATGAACTCCTTATTGCCAAATTCAGATTTAAATTGAAGAAAGTAGGTAAAACCACTAGACCATTCAGGTGTGACCTAAATCAATTCCTTTACGATTATACAGTGGAAGTAAGAAATATATTTAAGGGACTAGATGTGATAGACAGAATGCCTGATGAACTATGGATGGAGGTTCGTGACACTGTACTGGAGACAGGGATCAAGACCATTCCCAAGAAAAATAAATGCAAAAAAGCAAAATGGCTGTCTGAGGAGGCTTTACAAATAGCTGTGAAAATAAGAGAAGTGAAAAGCAAAGGAGAAAAGGAAAGATATACCCATTTGAATGCAGAGTTCCAAAGAATAGCACGGAGAGATAAGAAAGCTTTCCTCAGAGATCAGTGCAAAGAAATAGAGGAAAACAATAGAATGGGAAAGACTACAGATCTCTTCAAGAAAATTAGAGATACAAAGGGAACATTTGATGAAAAGATGGGCTCAATAAAAGAAAGAAATAGTACGGACCTAACAGAAGCAGAAGATATTAAGAAGAGGTGGCAAGAATACACAGAAGAACTGTACCAAAAAGATCTTCATGACCCAGATAATCACGATGGTGTGATCACTCAGTTAGAGACAGACATCCTAGAATGCGAAGTCAAGTGGGCCTTAGGAAGCATCACTACGAACAAAGCTAGTGGAAGAGATGGAATTCCAGTTGAGCTATTTCAAATCCTCAAAGGTGATGCTGTGAAAGTGCTGCACTCAATATGCCAGCAAATTTGAAAACCCAGCAGTGGCCACAGGACTGGAAAACATCAGTTTTCATTCCAATCCTAAAGAAAGGCAATAGCTCAACATTCAGAAAAATAAGGTCATGGCATCTGGTCCCTACACTTCACGGCAAATAGACGGGGAAACAGTGGCAGACTTTATTTTTTTGGGGGGGTCCAAAATCACTGCAGATGGTGACTGTAGCCATGAAATTAAAAGACGCTTACTCCTTGGAAGAAAAGTTCTGACCAACCTAGACAGCATATTAAAAATCAGAGACATTACTTTGCCAACAAAAGTCCATCTAGTCAAGGCTATGGTTTTTCCAGTAGTCACGTAAGCATGTGAGAGCTGGACTATAAAGAAAGCTGAGCACTGAAGAATTGATGCTTTTGAACTGTGGTGTTGCAGAAGACTCTTGAGAGTCCTTTGGACTGAAAGGAGATCCAATCAGTCCATCCTAAAGGAGATCAGTCCTGAGTGTTCATTGGAAGGACTGATGGTGAAGCTGGAACTCAAAATATTTTGGCCACCTGATGCGAAGAACTGACTCATTGGAAAAGACCGTGATGCTGGGAAAGATTGAGGGCAGGAGGAGAAGAGGACGACAGAGGATAAGATGTTTAATTGGCACCAGTGACTCAATGGACATGAGTTTGGGTAAATTCCGGGAGTTGGTGATGGACAGGGAGGCCTGGCGTGCTGTAATCCATGGGGTCACAAAGAATCGGACACAACTGAGCGAGTGAACTGAACTGAACTGACTATGGACGACAATATGGAGGTTCCTCAACAAAACTAAAGTCAACTATGATATGACTCACCTATTCCACTCCTGGGTATACATCCAAAAAAAAAAAAAAAATGAAAATACTAAATGAAAAGATATGTGCAACCTAATGTTCATAATACCATTATTTACAATAGCTAAGATAGGGAGCAACCTAAGTGTCCACCAATAGAATGTTAAAAATTTACATAGAAGCCTTAACCAGGATCAGTTGTATATACTGTTCAGATGGCCTCAACACAACATTACTCTCTCACAGCTATGTTCCTAGGCAGCTTTTAACACAGGGAAGGCAAGCAGAGTGCACATCTCAAGGACAAGCAAGGGCTTGATGGGCCTCTGCCCAGGAGGTCTAATTCATATGTCAACCAGTTGTAATGTCCTTTCAAAGACCTCCCCCACAAAAAATTAATCTTCCAGATTGTTTTGGTTTAAGATGTTTAATATGAATTTCAAAACTAGTGAAATATTATAAATGACTTTAAATGTACAACTTTAAAGATGATTTGATCCCACTTTATTAGCAAAACTGATCCTTAATATAATAATTCAAATAGAATTGAACTGTTTTGAAAAACTGAACTGTTTTATTCCAAATGAGTTAATTTCAGCCAAAAAAAATAGCTTACCATATATTCATTGAAGTTCACAGTTGCTAATCTGAAAAGTGGTTTGGCATCATGAAAATAAACCTCAAATTCTATTATGACAGTCTAAATGAGAAAGAGGATTGAACTGAGATGGTATTTCAGGCCAAAAACTCACAAATAAATCCAAAATCACTTTTCTGTAAACTACCCAGACACTTAATTATGTAGAACTTTAAAAAATTTTATTTTCCCTGTCCTTGATAGTAAAATCCTAGAAGCTAGTTTTTTTTCAGAAATTATAAAGTTTTATTTTTAAAATAGTTTTTTAAATATTAGATCTTATTATTCACTGTGTTTTAGAAATGGAGCCAAGAGAATATATCTGCTGTGAATATGATACATGAATCCATTTAAAGGTTAAATATTAAACTAAATATAATAAAATAAATATTAATAAATATCAAACTAAAATATTAAACAATATTAAAGTTGAATATTTAATACAAACATAAGAATTTAAGGATGTCAGATGTGCAACACTGTTAAGATTTTGTAAAATAATTAATAGTAAAATTAAAAGCCATTTCCTATATTATTTTGCAACACATAAAACGTCACAGTATCTTAACACATATGTATCATATATATACCTATACATTCATACCTACATATTATATTTTATAATATGTTTATAGGTAATGAATTTATATTTAAATGAACTTTAGGTTTGAAAATGATCTTTAAAGTCAACTTCTACTTAGTAGAGAGATTCCCTGAAAGAGGTCTTATGATGTTTTTTGAATGGGACAGGGACTTTACTTCTTCCAAGGAATTTCATTTATTGTTGAACAACTGACTTGCTGTATTCATCAAATATTCTGTCCTCGCATATAGTTGTTTCTCAGCAAATGTATAATGAATTTACAAATTGAAAGCCACATAATTCTTAACTTTCATCAATTAATCCTAGTTCTACTTCTGTAACTACATAAAATCAGTCTCATCCTCTACTCTGTAACACTTGAAAGTAGCTGTTTTGAGCTTCCAAGTCTACTTATTCAGCATAAACACATCAACAAATAATTTTCCCCAGGGCAAAAACTATTTCACAAAGGATATTCATTACATTCAGATTTCTATTTTCTTCAAATATAAAGCACACAATGAAACAGCCTAAGTGCAAATTAAACAACTGAAATACACTCTGGGGTTATATTTCTATTAATGAAAGTCAAGATTTTATTTAGTGAGTCTCAGCAGACTATTAAGATTCATTGCTCTTGTGGTTAAAATCATTTCTATTGTTGTAGTTGTTCTTGCTTGTATGTTTGGCTTTCAGTTTTGTTTTGTTTTTAAACAATTAAGCTAACTTTTGCACATCCTATACTTTTAAAATCAGGACAGATGAAAACATAGCCCCTATAAAAGACACAGGCCATTGATTACAGTCCTTTTCCTTGCAAGCCTGAGATGCCAGCTCAGAATTTTTCTCATCTTTTGGTGCTGACTTATAATATTATACTAATTTGTCTACACTTCTAATCTTGATTTCAGGATGTACATATATATATATACAGTTAAACTTTAAATAATGTGGGGGTTAGGGTTGCCAACCCTCCTAGCACTCGAAAATCTGTGTAATTTTACTGTGGGCCCTCTGTTTCCATAGTTCCTCATCTCCACATTCAACCAACTGCAGATCGTGTGGTACTGTAGATGTATTTACTGAGAGAAATCCACATACACGCAGACCTGTACTGTTCAAACATGCTGTTCAAGGGTATTCACTAACTAAATTGCATTTAACTAAATTAGTCTGTATTGCTATCTTATTTGATATGTATTTGATTCTCAATTTTTCCAATTAACTTATAAGCTACTGTCCCTAACTTGCTCTCTGAAAATAAGATTTTTTTTTTCATCTTTTTCTAGATTGTCCCAATCTGATATTGGTCCACTCTTCTATTGTTTTTGAAATATACAGTTGGCAGACAATTACTTATCTTATATTCTTTATATTTTTATACTAATAGACTTCATTGCGGGCCTATTAGTTATTGGCCCTATTTTCAACTACTCCTTCCTCACAAACTTTTTTTTTCTGAAAATTGCTTCCTTCCCTTTCATTTGATCATAACTGCAGAGAGAGAAATGTTAACATTCATAAAGCGGGAAATGGTTGCATTAGGAGATGATCATTTCTTTCATTTTCCTGGTTAAGAATTTAGTCTATGTAAACTTGTAGTCCTTAAAATAATTATGAAGAGTCTAACTTTGATCTTTAGTTAGTCCAGTTTCTTCTATTCTTTATCTCTGAAGATTGTTAATCTTAACTGAGGAAACAAGAGTGAAAAAAAGTCTTTGTAATAGAAATAAATTTATTGCATGTCCATATTTTAGAGGATTGAAAAGAAACTATTTAGGGTATTAAATTTAATTATGATGGATATTGACTCACTGTTTACAGATTTAAAATATATCCTAGAGTGATTAATTTTAAATATTGTCTATGATACACAACATATTTTTATAATGAGAGCACATTTAGATGACTGTTTATGATGTGTAATCTACAATTTATCTCAATATTCTTTCTGCTTAATGCCAATCATTGTAGGGCTAATATTTTAAATAAAAAATTCAAGATCTATGTTCCTGTATGTGTATCCAGATGCTGGCAAAGTCTATTTCAAAGTATTAAATCATACAGTTCAGTTCAGTTCAGTCACTCAATCGTGTCCGACTCTTTGCGACCCCATGAACCGCAGCAAGCCAGGCCTCCCTGTCCATCACCAACTCCCAGAGTCCACCCAAACCCATGTCCATTGTGTTGTGATGCCATCCAACCATCTCATCCTCTGTCGTTCCCTTCTCCTCCTTCCCTCAATCTTTCCCAGCATCAGGGGCTTTTCCAATGAGTCAGCTCTCCACATCAGGAGGCCAAAGTATTGGAGTTTCAGCTTCAACATCAGTCCCTCCAATGAACACCCAGGAGTGATCTCCTTTAGGATGGACTGGTTGGATCTTCTTGCAGTCCAAGGGACTCTCAAGAATCTTCTCCAACACCACAGTTTGAAAAGCATCAATTCTTCGGAACTCAGCTTTCTTTATAGTCCAACTCTCACATCCATACATGACTACTGGAAAAACCATAGCCTTGACTAGACGGATCTTTATCGACAAAGTAATGTCTCTGCTTTTTAATATGCTATCTAGGTCGGTCATAACTTTCCTTCCAAGGAGTAAGCGTCTTTTAATTTCATGGCTGCAATCACCATCAGCAGTGATTTTGGAGCCCAGAAAAATAAAGTCAGCCACTGTTCCCCCATCTATTTGCCATGAAATGATGGGACCAGATGCCATGATCTTAGTTTTCTGAATGTTGAGCTTTAAGCCAATTATTTCACTCTCCTTTTTCACTTTCATCAAGAGACTCTTTAGTTCTTCTTCACTTTCTGCCATAAGGGTGGTGTCATCTGCATATCTGAGGTTATTGATATTTCTTCTAGCAATCTTGATTCCAACTTGTGCCCAGCGTTTCTCATGATGCACTCTGCATATAAGTTAAATAAGCAGGGTGACAATATACAGCCTTGACGGACTCCTTTTCCTATTTGGAACCAGTCTGTTGTTCCATGTCCAGTTCTAACTGTTGCTTCCTGACCTGCATTCAGGTTTCTCAAGAGTCAGGTCTGGTGGTCTGGTATTCCCGTCTCTTTCAGAATTTTCCACAGTTTATTGTGATCCACACAGTCAAAGGCTTTGGTATAGTCAATAAAGCAGAAACAGATGTTCTTTTGGAACTCTCTTGCTTTTTCAATGATCCAGCAGATGTTTGCAATTTGATCTCTGGTTCCTCTGCCTTTTCTAAAACCAGCTTGAACATCTGGAAGTTCATGGTTCATGTATTCCTGAAGCAACCACAATCATAAGTTGGAAGTCATCCAACATTGATAAGAAACTCTGGGTCTCAAAAAGATTTTTTTCTATCCTCTTTCAGTGTACGGCAATGGCTATTGATTAATTCATTCCTTCTATTATGACTTTTCAGTTTTCGATAAAAACAGAAAAATCACTAAATGGTCAAACACTATTCTAATACCTATTCCCTAACTCTGACTGTTCCAGCTTACTTTAATTCAAGGGACTCTCTTGCTTGATTTTTTCCTTCTTCAATATTCATGGCTGGTTGGGCTTCCCTGGTAGCTCAGCTGGTAAAGAATCCACGTACAATGCAGGAGACCCCGGTTCGATTCCTGAGTGAGGAAGATCCTCTGGAGAAAGGACAGACTACCCACTCCAGTATTCTTAGGCTTCCTTGGTGGCTCAGGCATTAAAGAATTCCCCTGACAAGGCGGGAGTCCTGGGTTCGATCCCGGGGTTGGGAAGATTCCTTGTAGGAGGGCATGGCAACATATTCCAGTATTCTTGCCTGAAGAATACCTGTGGACAGTGGAGCCTGGCGAGCTACAATCCATGGGGTCACAAAGAGCTGGACATGACTGAGTGACTAAGCATAAAGGGCTCTGTTTGGCCCCTTTGACATTCCACAGACTGATTTTTAAACTTATTTGTTGGTGTTAAACATCTGAGTGATAGAAAAAAAAAAACTCATATCTCTGATAATGAATCATAAAACTATGGACCTTTTAGAGTAGGTTCTTTAAGAGGCATCCTGGAAATTCTTAGAAGCAAAATGCCTGAACAAAGGTTGAGTGTAGGAAGGACAACCATTAGCTGCTAGAGCCAGAGCCAGGGATGCTTTAAATCTTCCAGTGGGTAAAAAAGGATATCCAATGCAGTAGGACAGTAACTGTAAACTCAGAATAATCTATAGCAAATGTATAACAGGGGAGAACTGAAGCAACTTTCATCAGACTTAGGGAAAATATTATTATTAAACTAAATAGTACACTAAATTCAGTGATCTCATCTAATTTTGCCAATAAGTATCATTTAAAATATATTGTAAAGAGAGCGTATAGGAGTTTCAGCTTCAGCATCAGTCCTTCCAACGAATATTCAGGACTGAACTGAGTGACTGAACTGAACTGAAAATATTTTGTAGTATTGCATAAAATATTTCCGCAACAATGATTATATAGCTATGTTGAAAAATATTTATACTGAAAATAAATTTATCTTTGGATTATTTGTAATTTTTCAGCATTCTGATATCTGAAACTAGTCTTAGAGGTATAGCATACATAGCCTAGATTCAGTTCAGTTCAGTCCGACTATTTGCGATCCCATGGACTGCAGCATGCCAGGCCTCCCTGTCCATCACCAACTCCGAGAGTTTATTCAACCTCATGTCCATCCAGTAGGGAATGCCATCCAACCATCTCATCCTCTGTTGTCCCCTTCTCCTCCTGCCCTCAATCTTTCCCAGCATCAGGGTCTTTTCCAATGAGTCAGTTCTTCACATCAGGTGACCAAAGTTTTGAAGTTTCAGCTTCAGCATCATTCCTTCCAATGAAAACTCAGGACTCATTTCCTTTAGGATTGACTGGTTTGATCTCCTGGAAGTCCAAGGGACTCTCAAGAGTCTGCTCCAACAGCGCAGTTCAAAACCATCAATTCTTCGGTGCTCAGCTTTCTTTACAGTCCAACTCTCACATCCATACATGACTACTGGAAAATCCATAGCTGTCACTAGACAGACCTTTGTTGGCAAAGTAATGTTCCTGCTTTTTAATGCACTGTCTAGGTTGGTCATAGCTTTTCTTCCAAGGAGCAACTGTCTTTTAATTTCATGGCTGCAATCACCATCTGCAGTGATTTTGGAGCCCAGAAAAATAAAGTCAGCCACTGTTTCCATTGTTTCCCCATCTATTTGCCATGAAGTAATGGCACTGGATGCCATGAATCCAGTTTTCTGAATGTTGAGTTTTAAGCCTGCCTTTGCACGCTCTTCTTTCACCTTCATCAAGAGGCTCTTGAGTTCTTCTTCACTTTCTGCCATAAGGGTGGTGTCATCTGCATATCTGAGGTTATTGATATTTCTCCTGGCAATCTTGATTCCAGTTTGTGCTTCATCCAGCCCAGCATTTCTCATGATGTACTCTACATATAAGTTAAACAAGCAGGGTGACAATATACAGCCTTGACATACTCCTTTTCCTATTTGGAACCAGCCTGTTCTTCCATATCCAGTTTTAACTGTTGCTTCTTGACTTGCATACAGATTTCTCAGGAGGCAGGTCAGGTGGTCTGGTATCCCCATCTCTTTAAGAATTTTCCATAGTTTATCGTGATCCACACAGTCAAAGGCTTTGGCATAGTCAACAAAGCAGAAGTATATGATTTTTCTGGAACTATCTTGCTTTTTCGATGAACCCACGGATGTTGGCAATATGATTTCTGGTTCTTCTGCCTCTTCTAAATCCAGCTTCAATATTGGAAGTTTACAGTTCATGTACTGTTGAATCCTGGCTTGGAGAATTTTGAGCATTACTTTGCTAGCGTGTGAGATGAGTGCAATTGTGTGGTAGTTTGAACATTCTTTGGCATTACCTTTCTTTGGGACTGGAATGAAAACTGACCTTTTCCAGTCCTGTGGCCACTGCTGAGTTTTCCAAATTTGCTGGCATATTGACTGCAGCACTTTAACATATGTAACTTTAACATCATGGGCATGCATGTGCCGGAGGCCACACTATACCATGCCTCAAAAGTGTCTATTCACTAAAAAGACATAAAAATCTTAAATGTATATGCATCAAGCAACAGAGATTCAAAATATCCTATATTACTATTTCTTTTTCCAATCCATTCCCTATTCCAACTTATATATGAAATATAAGCTATTCAATTTAGTTCTGGGCACCAGCGATAAAATATATATTTTGGCATGTGGCATATATAGGAATATACACTTTATATAGGATAGTCCATCCTATCAAATGTTGTAAGATAGGGGATTATTTTGACACTACATTTCTAAGATAGATTTTGATTGTGATGCTACTTTATTGTCTCATTTTAACAGCTAGCAATTTATTGATGTGATATCTGTTTCAACTAAGATAATTTTTATCTTCTATGTGTAAATAAGTCTCATTTTAACTTATCACTTGTATTTACTCTAGTGTTCCTCCTTTTACACAGCTCTCTTGATCATAAATATCTTTGTTATGGAATGGCTTTCTCTTTCTGCTCTTTAAACTTACTTAAAAGGTTGTAAGCATATGATTAATTTATTATATATTCTAATACACTTGTAAACATGCATTTATGTATTTAAATACATACATAAATTATAAATTATTTTTTTTCACTTTTCATTTTATTTTAGTTGATGCATCATGGTAATTATTTCTAAATTGTGTACTTATAGTATAAAATCATTTTTATCTATAATTTCATTTATGAGTAGTAAAGAGAATATATTTGTCACATAGAAAGTATATTGAGTTTCATAGGTTTGAAAACCACTGTCTTATAGTATATAAAAATTTTTGGTACATGAACACATGTGCACAGAGCTGGCTTCATAGCCATGAGACCTATATAATTATATAGAACCCTATGCTTAGAAGGTCCTCACAGTTAATTTAATGATCTTTGTCACCACAGCACAACTTTTAATACATCTTGAACAAGGGCTCCACATTTCATTTTACTCTGGATCTTGCAAATTAATACAACAGACAATTTGAAGATGGCTCACAGAAAATGCTGATATTGCTTTCTCTGAATGAGCATATTTCTATAGCTACTCTCTTTCTAGATAATTTCATCAAATATCAATTACCAAATTCAAAAATTAGATGATAATTTTCCCAATAATAAATTCTTGTTCTTGACTCATTCTTTCTAGAACTCCACACTCATGTTTTGGAGTGCCCAATAAATATCTCCCCACACTTCAAGTCAGCTTTTCCCCAAATTTCCAAGGTTCAGTGACCAATAACATCACACATTAATTCACCATGTTGTACAATTGCGACCACTAATTCATTATTTCTCCCCATACCACATCATCTTCCTCTTCTGTGACCTAATTGAACCTCATCATATTGGTAACTTTGTTTGCAGACAATGTCTTCGATCCATGCATCTACATTATTATATCCTCTTTATTAACCCGCTTTTGATTTCTTATTTCAAAATACCATCAGTTTCTCTGGTGGCTCAGATGGTAAAGAATCTGCCAGCAATGCAGGAGACCTGGTTTCGATCCCTGGGTTGGGAAGATCCTCTGGAGAAGGAAATGGCAATCCACGCCAGTATTTTTGCCTTAGAGAATTCCATGGACAGAGGAGCCTGGCAGGCTACAGTCCATGGAGTCGCAAAGAACTGGACATGACTAAGCGACTGATGCTTTCACTTGACTAATTATAAATAGGTTTTCGATGTACATGAACTACTGTATGACTATTACAAATTGCAAACAAAATGGGACGATTTTTGGTAGTTTTGTTCACATTCTGCAGAATGTCTGTTACCCCTGGCAGTGGTGCTGCTTAATCATTGTGGAAGCAAAAAATACTCCTCTAAATTTCCAAAACATTTTCTGAAGTCTGAACTTTCCCCATTGATAACTACTGTTCTAGGCAGTATGTATGGAGATAATAGAGATTCATCCACAAGATAGCCACACTAAAATTTCCTCTGCAATTCTGGAGTACTGATGAGGAATTTTTCTTAGCTTCAGCATTCTAAGAAAATAAAAACACACTTCTCATAACAAAAATGTGTCTGTATAATGAAATAAGAGTTAAACTCATGAAAGGGTGCCAGGAAAGTGCTAGTAGAGAGATGGAACAAAAATTTATATAAGGTCCTAGAATTAACACAATACAGTACAAGGAATGTTGTTGGTTCTAGAGGATGGTAGAAGGAGGAAGAGAGAATGGGAGAAAGTTTTGAAAGTCATTTTACCTACTTTTACTAAGAGCAATGAGAGCCATTTTTAATGAATGATAAAAATCAGAATGATAAAATCAGATTTTATGAATGATAAAATGATAAATGATAAAATCAGATTTGTATTTTGTAATCTTGATGTAACTTGGAGTGGGGAACAACAAGCTTGGAGCAGGTGGTACAGTTAATTTTCTGATGGCTTCAAGTGAGAGATGTTACTGCCCTGGACAGGACAGGTCCTGTGTATGGAGCAGAGTAGAAGACAGAAGAGCTGTTTAGAAGGCAGAATTCCCTGACCTGGTAACTGGGTATACAAAGTGAGAGTGAGAGAGAGAGATAAGTCTGGGATTTTTCCTAGGTATTTGGATCTTGAAACTGGGCTAAAGTATTCCACTCACAGTCCATTTTTCATAAGAATGGGAACAAGACATTTAGATTGAAGGGCAATAGGGACACAAGTTGGAAGAAGGTATAAAGTGAGATTAAAGATTATTGAAGGAAAAAGGACCAGTCCACAGTATCTACATTGTTTCTTTCTCTTTCTCCCTCTCTGTATCTACTCCACTCCCCAAACTGGAAACATTAATTTTCAAAAGAGCACATTATATCTTTGTTGCCAAGAATATTTTATTTTTACATACCCCAAATGGATTTTAAAGTCATGACAAATTCACAGATAATAAGATCACATCTGTGCACTTAGTAACAACAAAGTAAACACAAATCAGAGTAGTATACCTTTAGTGCCAGTATTATTTTGTACACTATTTAGACTCACTAGCCTAAAAACAGCAAACTTTAGATAAGACAATTTATATATGAGATAAACAAGAGAAAGCAAGAAATATTGCTCTGTAGAGTCTTTTATTTGCTAGAGAACAAAATTTGATGTCTGACATTGCTGGGCAGGGTGATAACAAAAAAGCTAAAAGCAAGTTTCAGATTTAAAAATTCTAGTACCAGATGGGCAGTTGAAGTGTCCAATTGGCTGCAAACAACAAATGATAAAGGAATCTTTTAAAAAGATTTTTAAAGACTTTAACTTCTTTACAAAACTCCAAATTAAATGATCTAACAATAAAAATATACCTCTGAAATATTACAAACAGAATAATAACATCTCCAGGAAAACTTGTAAGGAGTTAAGACTAATTGGGATAATATGAACACATGCATTCATTTTATGTTATAAGGAAGTCCAAAGAGGACTTATAATGCAAAGAAAATACGAAGAATGACATTTATTTGTCACTTTGTTTATTTAAGCTCTGATGCTGATGAGAGCAATTTTAAGCCAATATTGTTTTGCTGTCTTTGAGCTCCTGAGGCATTCTGTTAGCACTTTCATTTTACAGCCTGACAGATTTAGTCAGTTTTCACTTTTCATAAGTCTGTGAACCTCTCAAGATCTGAAGCCCTTTAAGGAAGAAAACATCTTATTTTTCTATACACCAGAAGACTAGCACAGAGTCTCCAGAAGACTAAAAGTAAACACTAAAAGAAAGATATATATTAAATCAGTTTTGTGTACTGAAGATTGTAATATGAATGAAAACATTAATATCATTCTAATTTAACTCTGACTTTTACTAGATGTGTTAGATACAGGAATAAAACTTTTATTGTTGAAATACTATTAATTGATTCTTGACTCTGATAATTAATGATTTATGGTATATTTTCAAGGTAAAGAACATGTCAGAAGAACTGGCAAAATAATTTTTTCTTTTGCTTTGAGATTCAAGATTTACAGATTTCCAATAGCACATCAATAGTAACATTCTAGATTCTTATGTTTTGTATTTTAGGTCCCCTGAAGACATATAATCTATTCTTTAGGTGAAATAAAGTTTAAGTAAGTAACATTTGTTTACTTAAACAATCTTTGCTTAGTAACTTGAGTCTCCATATTCAATACACACTTGCCAGGCTGTAGACAATAAAATTCAATAAATGGGATGAAGACATTTCTCATTTTAAAAGTTTGTTTTCATTTTAAACTTTTTTCTAAGAAAGGCTTTTGTTAAGATGTAGTCAGCAGTTGGCCTGTTTGACTCTTCTTCAGTTTGAGAAATGAGGATAAAACTGAAAATTTTTAAACTTGACTTACTGAAAGGATGGAAATATGAGTACAACTTAATCCTCATACTCAATAATTTTACAGTCCAGCAAGAGAGGAAAAAAAATAATAAATAAACAAACACAAATAAACACTTCAAATATTGAAAAGTAAAACCAGAACAAAGAAAGCAGCAATCTCTGGGTGAATTTCCCAGTGAAAATTGTATCCCTCTCCTTGAAAAAAATACAATAAAATTGTATAGTTATACAGCTATATTATTTATTATTTGTTTGTAGTGATCTCAAGCTTATATACCTGAGCTACCTGGTGTGTATTATCATATATGTTATCTCTACCCCTCACCTCCCAATTTAACATATCCTAACATCTGAAAGATTTTGCTTCTATTTGTGGAATCACTCTTCTTACCACTTCATTTCATAAATGTATCCATACAAGTACTAGTCCTGTGTTTTAAATCACACTGAGAAGGGTTACTTGAGAGTGAGGCTCTCTAACAATATCTGTTGAGGTAACCAAATTTTACACAGGAACCTACCTATTGGACTATTTACAAAGTCTGTGTGCATTTTTTTCTTTTTATTTTTTTATTAAAGGATAATTGCTTTACAGAATTTTGTTGTTTTCTGTCAAACCTCAACATGAATCAGCAATAAGAATAGATATATCCCCTCCCCTTTGAAACTCCTTCCCATCTCCCTCACCATCCTATCCCTCTAGATTGAAGCAGAGCCCCTGTTTGAGTTTCCTGAGCCATACAGAAAATTCCTGTTGGCTATCTATTTTACATATGGTAATCTAAGTTTCCATGTTACTCTTTCCATACATCTCATCCTCTCCTCCCCTCTCCCCATGTCCGTAAGTCTATTCTCTATGTCTGTTTCTCCATCGCTGCCGTGTAAATAAATTATTCAGTAATATTTTTGTAAACTCTGTATATATGCATTAGAATATAATATTTATCTTTCTCTTTCTGACTCACTTCACGCTGTGTAATAGGAGGTTGATGCATCATCAGAACTGACTCAAATGTTTTTTCTATGGCTGAGTAATATTCCATTGTGTGTATGTACCACAACTTCTTTATCCATTCCTCTCTCAATGGACATCTATGTTGCTGCCATGTTCTAGCGATTGTAAACTGCTGCATTGAATAATGGGATACATGTGTCTCTTTCAATTTTGGTTTCCTCAGGGTATATGAGTAGGAGTGGGATTGCTGGGTCATATGGTAGCTTTATTCCTAGTTTTTTAAGGAATCTCCATATCATCTTCCATAGTGGCTGTATCCATTTACATTCCCACCAACAGTGCAAGAGCATTCCCTTTTCTCCACACCCTTTTCAGCATTTATTGTTTGTAGACTTTTTGATGATGGACATTCTGACTGGTGTGAGGTGGTATCTCATTGTAGTTTTGCATTTCTCTAATAATGAGCAATGTTGAGCATCTCTTCATGTGTTTGTTAGCCACTTGTCTGTCTTCTTTGGAGAAATGTCTGTTTAGGTCTTTTTTCCACTTTTTGATTGGGTGGTTTGTTTTCTGGTATTGAGTTGTATGAGCTGCTTATATATTTTTGAAATTAATCCTTGGTCAGTTGTTTATTTACTATTATTTTCTCCCATTCTGAGGGTTGTCTTTTCACCATGCTTAGAGTTTCTTTTTGCTGTGCAAAAGCTTTTAAGTTTAACCAGGTCCCACTTGTTTACTTTTGTTTTTATTTCCGTTACTCTAAAGTGGGTCATAGAGGATCTTGCTTTGATTTATGTCATCAAGTGTTCTGCCTATGTTTTCCTCTAAGAGTTTTATAGTTTCTGGTCTTACATTTAGGTCTTTAATCCATTTTGAGTTTATTTGAGTAGTGTGCTGAGAACTATTCTAAATTAATTCTTTTACATGTAGCTGTCCAGTTTTCCCAGCACCATTTATTGAAGAGGCTATCTTTGCCCTATTGTATATTCTTGCCTCCTTTGTCAAAAAAGAGGTACCCATAGGCGCATGGGTTTATTTCTGGGCTTTCTATCTTGTTCCATTGGTCTATATTTCTGTTTTTGTGCCAATATCATACTGTCTTGATGACTGTAGCTTTGTAGTATAATCTGAAGTCAGGAAGGTTGATTCCTCCAGCTCCACTATTCTTTCTCAAGACTGCTTTGGCTACTGAAGGTCTTTTGTGTTTCCATATGAATTATGAATTTTTTCACTCTAGTTCTATGAAAAACGCCATTGGTATTTTGACGGAGATTGCATTGAATCTGTAGACTGCATTTGGTAGTATAATCATTTTCACAATATTGATACTTTCTACCAAGGAACATGGAATATCTCTCCATCAATTTAAGACATCTTTTATTTCTTTCATTAGTGTCTTATAATTTTCTGTGTATAGCTCTTTTGTCTCCTTAGGTAAGTTTATTACTAGATATTTAATTTTTTGTTGCATTGGTGAATGGGTTTCATTCCTTAATTCCTCTTTCAGATTTTTCATTGTTAGTATGTAGAAATGCAGGTGATTTCTGTGTATTGATTTTGTATCCTGCAATTTTGCTAAATTCACTGATTAGCTCTAGTTATTTTCTGACACTATCTTTAGGGTTTTCTAGGTACAGTATCATGTCATCTGCAAACAGTGAGAGCTTTACTTCTTCCTTTCCAATCTGGATTCCTTTTATTTCTTTTTCTTATCTGATGCCTGTAGCTAGGACTTCCAGAAGTATGTTGAATAAGACTGGTGATAGTGGACACCCTTGTCTTGTTCCTGATTTTAGGGGGAATGCTTTCAGTTTTTCACCATTGAGAATAACGTTATCATATATGGCCTTTACTACGTTGAGATAGCTTCCTTCTATGCCCATTTTTTGAAGAGTTTTTATCGCAAATGGATGCTGAAATATGTCAAAGGTTTTTTCTGTATCTATTGATATGATCATATGGTTTTTATCTTTCAATTTGTTAATATGGTGTATCACATTGACTGATTTGCAGATATTGAAGAATCCTTGCATCCTTGGAATAAACACAACTCGATCATGATGTTTGAGCTTTTTGATGTGTTGCTGAATTCTGTTTGCTAAAATTATGTTGAGGGTTTTTGCATTTATGTTCATCAGTGATAGGTCTACAGTTTTCTTTTTGTGTGTTTTCTTTGTCTGGTGATGGTGGCCTCAGAGAATGAGTTTGGAACTGTTTTTCATCTGCAATTTATTGAAAGAGTATTAGAAGGATAGGCATTAGCTCTTCTCTTAATGTTTGGTAGAATTCTCCTGTGAAGCTATCTGGTCCTGGGCTCTTGTTTTTTTGGGAGACTTTTGATCACAGCTTCAATTTCAGTGCTTGTAATTGGGTTGTTCACAATTTCTCTTTCTTCCTGTTCAGGCTTGGGAAGATTGAACTTTTCTAAGACTCTGTCCATTTCTTGCAGGTTATGCATTTTTATTGCCATAGTTATTCATAATAGTCTCTTATAATCCATTGTACTCCTGCATTGTCTGTTGTAACCTCTCCTTTTTCATTTGTAATTTTGTTGATTTGATTCTTCTCTCTTTTGTTCTTGATGAGTCTGGGTAAAGGTTTGTAAATTTTGTTTATCTTCTCAAAGAACCAGCTTTTAGTTTCATTAATCTTTGCTATTGTTTCTTTCATTTCTTTTTCATTTATTTCTGCTCAGGTCTTTATGATTTCTTTCCTTCTACTACTTTTGAGGGTTTTTTTGTTGTTGTTGTTCTTCTTTTTCCAGGTGTTTTAGGTGTAAAGTTAGGTTGTCTATTCAAAGTTTTTCTTATTTCTTGAGATAGGATTTCATTGTTATAGACTTCCCTCTAGGAACTGCTTTTGCTGCAGGCATTTTGAGTTGTCATGTTTTCATTGTCATTTATTTCTGTGATTTTTTTTCCTTTTTGATTTCTTCAGTAAGCTGTTGGTTATTTAGAAATGTGTTTAATCTCCATGTATTCGTATTTATTACAGTTTTTTTTTCTTGTAATTGATATCTAGTCTCATAGCGTTGTGGGAAAGATTGAAGACGGGAGAAGAAGGGGACGAAAGAGGATGAGGTGGTTGGATGTAATCACTGACTCAACGGACATGAGTTTGGGTAAACTACAAGAGTTAGTGATGGACAGGGAGGCCTGGCATGCTGCAGTCCATAGGGTCATAAAGAGTTGGACAGGGTCTTTTCAAATGAGTTAGCTCTTCACATCAGGTAGCCAAAGTACTGGAGTTTCAGCTTCAAAAACAGTCCTTCCAAAGAACACTGAAGAGCACGGCAGCTCCAACAGCGCAGGAGCACGGCCAAGAGGAGCTACCCCACACCCAAGGTCAGGGGAAGCAGCCAAGAGAAGCTACCCTACGTCCAAGGTCAGGGGCAGCGGCCAAGAGGAGCTACCCCAAGTCCAAGGTAAGGACCAGCAGCTGTGCTTTGCTGGAGCAGCTGTGAAGAGATACTCCATGTCCAAGGTAAGAGAAACCCAAGTAAGACAGTAGGCGCTGAGAGAGGGCATCAGAAACCACAGCCACAGACAACTAGGCGATCTGATCACACAGACCACAGCCATGTTTAACTCGGTGAAACTAAGCCATGCCGTGTGGCACCACCCAAAACGGACGGGTCATGGTGGAGACGTCTGACAGAATGTGGTCCACTGGAGAAGGGAATGGCAAACGACTTCACTATTCTTGCCTTGAGAACCCCGTGAACAGTATGAAAAGGCAAAAAGATAGGACACTGAAAGATGAACTCCCGAGGTCTGTAGGTGCCCAATATGCTAATGGAGATCAGTGGAGAAATAACTCCAGAAAGAATGAAGGGATGGAGCCAAAACAAAAACAACATGCAGTTGTGGATGGGAATGGTGATAGAAGCAAGGTTCAATGCTGTGAAGAGCAATATTTCATAGGAACCAGGAATGTTAGGTCCATGAATCAAGGTAAATTGGAAGGGGTCAAACAAGATATGGGAAGAATGAACATCGACATTCTAGGAATCGGCGAACTAAGATGGACTAGAATTGGTGAATTTAACTCAGATGACCATTATATCTACTACTGTGGGCAGGAATCCCAAAGAAGAAATTGAGTAGCCATTATGGTCAACAAAAGAGTCCAAAATGCAGTACTTCGATGAAATCTCAAAAACGACAGAATGATTTCTGTTCGTTTCCAAGGCAAACCATTCAATATCACGGTAATCCAAGTCTATAATCTGACCAGTAGTGATGAAGAAGCTGAAGTTGAAAAGTTCTATGAAGACCTACAAGACCTTCTAGAACTAACACCCAAAAAAGATGTCCTTTTCATTATAGGGGACTGGAAACAAAAGTAGGAAGTCAAGAAACACCTGGAGTAACAGGCAGATTTGGCCTTGGAGTACAGAATGAAGCAGGGCAAAGGCTAATAGAGATTTGCCAAGAGAATGCACTGGTCATAGCAAACACCCTCTTCTAACAACACAAGAGAAGACTCTACACATGGACATCACCAGATGGTCAACACCGAAATCAGATTGATTATATTCTTTGCAGCCAAAGATGGAGAAGCTCTATACAGTCAGCAAAGCCAAGACGAGGAGCTGACTATACCTCAGATCATGAACTCTTTATTGCCAAAAAATCAGACTGAAATTGAAGAAAGTGGAGAAAACCACTAGTCAATTCAGATATCACCTAACTCAAATCCCTTATGACTATACAGTGGAAGTGAGAAATAGGTTTAAGGAACTAGATGTGACAGACTGAGTGCCTGATGAACTAAGGACGGAGGTTCATGATATTATACAGGAGACAGGAATCAAGACCATCACCAAGAAAAAGAAATGCAAAAAAGCAAAATGGCTGTCTGAGGAGGCCTTACAAATAGCTGTAAAAAGAAGAGAAGTGAAAAGCAAATGAGAAAAGGGAAGATATACTCATCTGAACGCAGAGTTCCAAAGAACAGCAAGGAGAGTTAAGAAAGCCTTCCTCAGCGATCAATGCAAAGAAATAGAAGAAAACAAAAGAATGGGAAAGACTAGAGTTCTCTTAGAGTAAATTAGAGATGCCAAGGGAACATTTGATGCAAAGATAGCCTCAATAAAGGACAGAAATGGTATGGACCTCACAGAAGCGGAAGATATTAAGAAGAGGTGGAAAGAATACACAGAAGTGTACAAATAAGATCTTCACAACACACATAATCACGATGGTGTGATTACTCACACTCAGTTAGAGCCAGAAATCCTGGAATGTGAAGTCAAGTGGGCCTTAGGAAGCATCACTACGAACAAAGCAAGTGGAGGTGATGGAATTCCAGTGGAGCTATTTCAAATCCTGAAAGATGATGCTGTGAAAGTGCTGCACTCAATATGCCAGAAAATTTGGAAAATGTAGCAGTGGCCACAGGACTGGAAAAGGTCAGCTTTCATTGAATCCCAAAGAAATAGAATGACAAAGAATGTTAAAACTACTGTACAATTGCACTCATCTCACATGCTAGCAAAGTAATGCTCAAAATTCTCCAAGCCAGGCTTCAGCAATACGTGAACCATGAAATTCCAGATGTGCAAGCTGGTTTTCAAAAAGGCAGAGGAACCAGAGATCAAATTGCCAACATCCGCTTGATTACAGAGAAAGCAAGAGAGTTCCAGAAAAGCATTGATTTATGCTTTATTGACTATGCCAAACCCTTTGACTGTGTGGATTACAAGAAACTATGGAAAATTCTTAAAGAGATGGGGATCCCAACCAACCTGACCTGCCTCCTGAGAAATCTGTATGCAGGTCAAGAGGAAACAGTTAGACCTGGCCATGGAAGAACAGACTGGTTCCAAATAGGAAAAGGAGTATTTCAAGGCTGTATATTGTCACCGTGCTTATTTAACTTATATGCAGAGTACATCATGAGAAACACTGGGCTGTAGGAAGCCAAGCTGGAATCAAGATTGCCAGGAAAAATATCAATGAACTCAGATATGCAGATGACACCACCCTTATGGCAGAAAGTGAAGAAGAACTAAAGAGTCTCTTGATGAAAGTGAGAGAGCAGAGCAAAAAAGTTGGCTTAAAGCTCAACATTCAGAAAACTAAGATCATGGCATCTGGTCCCATCACTTCATGGCAAATAGATGGGGGAACAGTGGCTGACTTTATTTTTCTGGGCTCCAAAATCACTGCAGATAGTGATTGCAGCCATGAAATTAAAAGACGCTTACTCCCTGGAAGGAAAGTTATGAACAACCTAGATAGCATATTAAAAAGCAGAGGCATTACTTTGCCAACAAAGGTCCGTCTAGTCAAGCCTACGGTTTTTCCAGTGGTCTTGTATGGATGTGAGAGTTGGACTATAAAGAAAGCTGAGCGTCGAAGAATTGATGCTTTTGAACTGTCTTGTTGGAGAAGACTCTTGAGAGTCCCTTGGACTGCAAGGAGACCCAACCAGTCCATCCTAAGGGAGATCAGTCCCGGGTGTTCATTGGAAGGACTGATGTTGAAGCTGAAACGCCAATACTTTGGCCACTTGATGTGAAGAACTGACTCATTTGAAAAGACCCTGATGTTGGGAAAGATTGAGGGCATCAGGAGAAGGGGACCACAGAGGATGAGATGGTTGGATAGCATCCCCAACTCAACGGACATGGGGTTGGGTAGACCCCAGGTGTTGGTGATGGACAGGGAGACCTGGTGTGCTGCGGTTCATGGGGTTGCAAAGAATCGAACACGACTGAGAAACTGAACTGAACTGAACAGTGAGGACTGATTTCCTTTAGGATGGACTGGTAGCTTTGTGTTTTAGTGATGCTTCCTAAGGCTCACTTGACTTCATATTCCAGGATATCCGGCTCTAGGATGTCTGCCAACATCCGCTGGATCATTGAGAAAGCAAGAGGTTTCCAGAAAAGCGTAGATTTCTGCTTTATTGACTATGACAAAGCCTTCGACTGTGTGGATCACAACCAACTATGGAAAATTCTTAAAGAGATGGGGATACCAGACCACCTGACCTGCCTCCTGAGAAATCTGTATGCAGGTCAAGAGGCAACAGTTACAACTGGACATGGAAGAACCCCTGGCTCCAAATAGGAAAAGGAGTACATCAAGGCTGTATATTGTCATCCTGCTTATTTAACCATTGTGATTTTCTGGGTCATTAAGGTCTTTTCTGTACAGTTCTTCTGTGTATTCTTGCCACCTCTTCTTAATATCTTCTGCTTGTTTTACGTCCATACCATTTCTGTCCTTTATTGAGTTCATCTTTGTATGAAATGTTCCCTCAGTGTCTCTAATTTTCTTGAAGAGACCTCTAGTCTTTCCCATTCTATTGTTTTCCTCTATTTCTTTGCACTGATCACTGCAGAAGGCTTTCTTAGCACTCCTTGCTATTCTTTGGAACTGTGCATTCAGATGGGTACATCTTTCCTTTTCTCCTTTGCTTTTCACTTCTCTTCTTTTCACAGCTATTTGTAAGGCCTCCTCAGACAGCCATTTTTCTTTTTTGCATTTTTCTTGGAGATGGTCTTTATCCCTGTCTCCAGTACAATGTCATGAACCTGTGTCCATAGTTCATCAGGTACTCTATCAGATCTAGTCCCTTAAATCTATTTCTCACTTCTACTGTATAGAAGATTTGATTTAGGTCATTCCTGAATGGTCTAGAGCAAAAGAGAAAAGAAAAAAAAAAAAAAAAAGAAAGAAAAAAGAAAATAGGGAAAAATAAGGAAAACTGCACAGAACTGCAAAAGCACAATGTAGAGGCAGAGGTATATGAGAACATTAAAAAGTATGACTGAATATTCATATCCATATACATCCCTACGTAAAGTCAAAACAGTCCAACAAAAATAAAGTACAATTGATTGACCAGGTGAACAAAGGAAACCAAATATTATATCCTCCAGAACAAACCTAACTAAAGCATAAGCTGGAAAAGAAAACTAAAGTAAGGTGCCAACTGGGGAATAAAGCAATGAAAATAAAACTAACAAATATGTTGAGAGGAAATGAAAGAAAGAAAAGAAAAAATAGATATGCAAAGTTATATAGAAGTAGATAAAGAAGATTTATATAAATAATATCTGCAAGGGGAAAAGAACAGTAAGAAAAGCAAACAAAGGAATAAATGTAAAAACAGTAATAATAGGTATTAAAAATTAAATTAAAAAAAAAAAAAAGAAAACTCCCCAGGTCTGCAAAAGCCCAATGGTGGGGTAGGGGTTTATAACAATAAAAAATGTGACTGAGAAAAAAAAAAAGTTCAAAAGCTTAATTTGATTTCATAGTGCCAATAAAATCAACGACAACAGAAGGGGGAATATTAGGGGAAAAAAAAGAAAACAATTCCAAGAGAATCTACAGTAGAAGTCAAAACATAAAAAGTATAAATGTTTTTCTTGCATCACTGCTGTCAGAATCCTTTCCCTTGCTGGGAGTCACAGTCTTCCTCCCCTCTCTAGGATGCCCTCCAACAATGTGCTGATCTCTGGAGCTGCTGTGGGAGCAGCTCAGATTCTAATCTGGTCCTACTCCTGTGTGTTCTTGCCTCCAATGTTCACAGCTATCAGAACTAGTGTGTTTTCTTTAGTGGGCACTCTCAAAGACCATTTATGTATTCCATAGAGACAGAGTCTGCCTAGTTGATCCTGTGGATTTAACCTGCAGCTTGTACAGCTGGTGGGAGGGTTTTGTGTCTTCTTCCTTAGCCACACTGCCCGTGTTTCAAGTGGTTTTATTTCCACCTCTGCCTGTGGGTCATCCACTGGGGTTCGCTCCTGAGGCTGCCCTGGAGGACTTGGATTTGCCCCTGAGGCCAGGTGTGGAGGTGGTGCAGCTGCTTGGGTCGTAGGGGTTCTGGCAGCACCTGGTACTCAGGAGAGTTGGTGGCTAGGGCAGCCAAAAATATAGTGCTCTAGAAGGGTATGGCAGCCAGTATTGGCCAATATGCTCCAGTATTCTTGCCTGGAGAATCCCCCTCCCTGACAGAGAGGCCTGGCAGGCCACAGTCTACAGGGTCACAAAGAGTCAGACACTACTGAAGCGACACTGTGCACATACACACAAGACATTTTTTTGCCTGTGACATCTCTTCCCAGTGAGAGTTGAGCCTGAAGGTGGCACAGTTGGTTGGCTTGTGTGTACCCTGGTGGCACCAAGTGTGCAGGGACATGGATTGACTCTGCCGCAGGAGTTATGGACCTATCAGAGTCTTTTTTCGAGCATCTTGTAAGCTGGTGATCAGAAGGCGTCTTTGGCCAGTCTTTCTCATAGCTTCACCTGTTCAGGCACTTAAAGGGGCACCCTGGGTGGGGTCCTGCTCTGTATTTTGGTGCATCAGTCACGTAAAGGAGCACCCTGGGTTGGAGTCCTGCTCTGTAGTTCAGTGTGTCATGGGTTTGATGGGCCAGCCTCTCTATTGTTCAGCTGGCGATGGAAGCATGTGGGGAGAGGGAGGCTATGGTGATGGCTCCACCCCTTATGTGTTACTCAGCAGTATCGTCTTGATTCCATGGCTGCCGGGCTTTCCTCCACAGGCACTTCCCACCACAATCTCCTCCCTCACATCCCCTCGATGCGTCTCTCCGCAGTCAACAGCAGCACTCATCCTGGGATTGCTCCACTATCCCTAAACTCCAGCTCTCAGCTGCTGCTCCTTCCAGGGGACCTGTGTCCCTGTCCGGGGTATGTACGGCTGAGGTAAGGATTGTCTGATTCTCATTTCATTTAGGCTTCCACAGATCAGCTGTTTCACTCTCAGCCTTTAATGTTTCTCCTCTGACCCAGACAATTGCCCCGATGTAGGGATCAGACACCTGCTTCAGTTTCTCCACCTGCCAAGGGCAGGTCCAGTCCTACTAACACTCCTGTTTTTCCCCTAGTTCCTTTGTCCTACTGAGTTTTGTGTGGTTCTATATATTCTCACCACTGGTAAGGTCCTCCTGTCCACTCTCAGCTAGTGTTTTGCATGTACTTCTGTATCTGAAGGTGTACTCCTGATGTATCCATGGAGAGAGATGTACTCCATGTCCACCTACTCCTGTGCCATCTTGTCCTTCCTGTGTGCATTTTAATATGAAATTTCATTTAAGTAAATTTATATGGATAGCAGGAATTGTCTTTGCCATGACATTTTGAAGAAAACAGAAGCATTATTATTTTTAGCACATAGACAGAAAATAAATAACATCCCCTAAATATTACAGACTCTATTTTTTAAAGCTCTAGGATATTTGGGATAGCCTTGAAATGTGTTTTCTAATTTATTTTCCAATACTATTTTTTATGGATCAGAATTTTTATAAACCATAAAGCACGATTTATTCATTTCCTTGGTTCTTCTATCATCTGGCTTTTGCTAAACTCTAAGCACCTAGAGAGCAAGACATATTTTTTGCTTCATATCCTAAAAGCTTACTTCTATTTCATGGACCTCATAGGAGTATCATAAAAATTCATAAATTATTGAAGAGTATCTAAAAGTTGGGTTTCAATCTCTCCAAAGTTGAGATTCTTCACATTAAATTAGGCCATTAGGAATGTATAGTTTTATTTCCAGGCAATTAAGATTTTCATCAATCTGATTTATTATTTATACTACTAATTTTGGGGCTTCCCAGGTGGTGCTAGTGGTAAAGAACCCACCTGACAAAGCAGGAGACATAAGAGATGCAGGTTTGATGCCTGGGTTGGGAATATCCCTTGGAGGGATACATATATCATATATATCATATATGTTGTGTGTGTGTGTATGTGCACGTGTATGCTTAGTTGTGTCCAACTCTTTGCAACCTCATGGACTGTAGTCTACCAGGCTTCTCTGTCCATGAAATTTTCCAGGCAATAATACTGGAGTAGTTTTCCACTTCCTTCTCCAGGTGATCTTCCCAAGTATCGGACATGGGTTTTCTACATCTCCTGCATTGGCAGGTGGATTCTTTCCCACTGAGCCACCTGAGAAGCCCCATATATGTCCTAGTAACATACAAAGAAGCCTACACTTTTTTGTTGCATTGCTCTTTAAGATCAAAGTAAAGCTTTAACAGATTTCTAAATGCTCACTTAAACTACCTAATGGTTTCTCACCTGCCCTGAGCAAGGGCTATATATATCCTTCAGGATTAAAAGGGAATAATAAGAATGAAAGGAAAGAAAAAATAAACTGTTGACTAGGAAAGACTGATGAAGGTTAAAATTTGATCAAGAGTTGGACATGAATGTTTGACATCAAAGCCTTCAATAATTCTTCCAGGATGGAAATACCTAGAGGCTGAATTATTTGACTGAATTCAACTTTGTTGTATTATGATAACTGAAAACTGTTTATTCTCCTTTACTTTTACTAAAATAATCAATACCACAAACCATTGGTTCATATATTTCAAGAAGTCAAGAATTCCCTGTGGTTTTTAAAATAAGTTTGAATAATTTTTTCTTAATAACATATAACTTGAAGATAGATCTAACTGCGTCAAGTTAGGTACAATAAGCAAGCATAGCTATACTTTGAAATAAGCTTGGTCTTAGAGATATAGAATTTGATATGCTTAGAAACTCCATAACCAAGGGCTATGATTGAAGAAGAGTAACAAAAATGTTATATTGATAAAATAAGATAGCTAAGAGATATATTGAGTACAATATTTTTATTGGTTTTCCTCAAGGTGTAAATTTTATATATAGCTTTATATTTTATCCTTGTTGTTCAGTTACTAAATCGTTTCTGACTCTTTGTGACCCCATGGACTGCAGCATGCCAGGCTTCCCTATTCTTCACTATATCCCAGATTTTGCTGAAACTCATGTCCATTGAATCAGGGATGTCATCCAACCATCTCATCCTCCTTAACTCGCCATATTTCCTATACAAAGGAAAGTGTTTTCTAAACTACTTTTTATCTTTTATAATAATTTTTAACTGATTTTAACAGTTATCTTTCTATATATGTATACATAAGTACTTTACATAGAATAGTTTTCATTTTCCCAGTGAAGTTATAACATAGATATGTGTCACTTATTAAAGGTCCAACTTTTTGCAATCACACAGACTGTAGACCTCCAGGCTCCTCTGTCCATGGGATTTTCCAGGCAAGATTACTGGAGTGGGTTGCCATTTCCTATTCCAGGGGATCTTCCCAACCCAGGGATCAAACCTAGGTCTCTTAAGTCTCCTATAGTGGCAGGCAGATTCTTTCCTACTGTGACACCTGGGAAGGCCACAACATAGATATTTTTTTTATTGCTTAGAGATAAGAAAACATTAGAGAGTATAAAGATAATATAATAACATAGACATTATTATTTAAAGATTAGAAAACTGAGACACAGAGAGTATAAATTGAAAGAGAGGTGCCTGACTAGTAAGAGAGGAAACTGTCTAATCTTAATAGTTAATCAAAAGCCATTTATGCCATGCTGCCTTTCAAGAATACATGTTTTAGTGAATGGGCTTATGAAATTAATACATTTATCAACAAGTGTGGAGTTTGAACAAAGAAAGAAATAGAAAGAAAGGGGCAAGAAGGAGAAAGGAAGGAAAGTACGGAGAAAGGAAGGAAGGAAAGATATTTCTATAGGACAAAATAAATTCCTATGAGTTTGAGATAGCAGGTTATATAGATACATATGCTTATATATGTATAAAGGAGGGGGGTAACCAACCCAACAGCATAAGCATATCAAATATTAATATTTTTATTAGAAGAAAGAGTAGTGATACAATAAATATGTGATACAACAAATAAAAAGGGATACAATAAATATACCTTAAACTTGTTTTAAAATCAAACTACTAGTGTTTTTTCCATATGTTGGTATCAGCTTTTTTTTTTTTTTCCAATGATATTTCTATTTTTAACTCTTCCAACCTTCTGGATTAAGACTAAAAACCAAACTAGAGTTTGCTTCCAGAAACAGCAATAGAATGGACAACTGCAAAATTTTGGTGCTATCAGCAGAGAATATACCCAAAATCACATGGGTAAAAACAAAATTGTTTGGAAGAGTTTTTGTCCAATGTGGAAAGTGAAGGATGCTAAAATATAACTGAGAAACATTTTACTTTTTTAAATGGGAAGTAGAGTGGTAAATTTTTAATAAAATATTTCTTCACATTCTTAATTATTCATAATAATCCTAAACATTCAAAATAAAGGATGAATGTACCATGTTGTCTTACCTTATCAATCAGTCTTTTTTTTATATCAATCAGTCTTAATGCATCTTTTAACACCATGAAAAACAACCTCTTTTATGAGATTTTTTAAAATAAAGTAATATCATTTTGAATGATACCCTATTTGATAGACCCAAATACTTTAAAGAGTTAATGGATATTCTTTTCACTTAAAATTTGAAACAAAAATTTTCTGCATTAATGTAACAAATATCAAAGACACTTACTTCTAAACTATTAAGATGTTTTGAGTATCAAATGTATATGAAGAAATTTTAGAAAGTATTAAATGCTGTTTTTTTAAATGTTAGGTAATATAGTTTTCCTTATTTTTCAAATTGATAAACAAGTATCAGATCAGGCAGTGACTAATTTTCCATAATAAATTGTCTATGATTTAAGTTAGCTTTCCTGTGTTGTTCATATCCTTAACATCTGTTTCTTTCTGCCATCTAAGTCATTTTTTGGCATACATGTATATCTGTGTACATACATTTGTGTGCTTATGCTTTACATGTATAAGCACTGTTTATGTCTGAAAAAGTATATTTAGAATAATTTTCAGACTATAACAATATAATCTCAACATCATTTTTGACACGTTCTGGATATGCTTTTCAGAAGTATTTTGTAAAATGGCAGGAAGCCAGCAGCAATATATCAAAATTTATGATAGAAATGATAAAATTAATCATTTTAGACTTCATTATCTCAGATCCTTAGATATTTAGAAATAAACACATTATTGATTTAATTTCACTCTCTTCACAGATATTTTCTTAGTATGAGTATAGTCTCTTTTTACTCCTATATAATATATTAAAGTTGTAAAAATAAATGTTTTTACTTAAATTATAGTAACCCTTTGGGCAAAGTTGATGTTGAAAAAAAACTCTTAAATATATGTCATAAGTTTGACCTACTCCACATTTGTTGAGTAAAAGTAGCAAGTGTTACGTCATGATTTTTTTTTACAGGAATGATGTTTTAACTGATTAATACAATTCTATTCAAATCAAAATCACACAATTGCCTTTATCAAAAATTAGTAACAGACATGGAATAACTTTTCTATTGTTTTTACAATTTGGTTTCATTAGTAGGTGTGGACAAACTTGGAAAGAAATACCTGCAGACAAGTGCTGATGGTCTCTATCAACATGATAAAAGATTGAAGATATATAGAATGATATTTTTGACAGGAACAAAGGTAAAAGAAATGAAATGTACATACTATAAACAAAATAAAATATTTGCATTTCTAAGTACTTTTTAAGCTATTTTTAAAATCAGAATACAGCATATGTGGTTGATCTGTGTAAGATTCTCTGAGATAAGCAAAGAATTCTCAATTTTTATTGTTTGACTTGCTTTATCTATTTATCCTTTAATTCATTCATCAAGCCTACAGCAAATATTATTGAATGTATAAGTCAAGTTTTGAAAATAATTTCAATTAGAATTTGCTTTTTGTTTTCTTAAATTGATTTTTAACTTTAATCTGCTAAATCACTATATTTTGACTCTCAAGTTAATTTACATACTTAAAAAGGATGAATCATGGAGCTTGCTAAGAAGTGATTGTCACATTTATATTTAGGGATATGATTTGGTTTTCTTCTTTTTAAAAAGCTATTGCTATTTTAGTTACTTTGAAAACTGAGAAGACTGCTAAACCACTCTTTAAACTTTGGTTGTTTGTTTGATATATTTCCTCACTTAGACATTACACTAAACTCTGTACTATAGTTTCTATAAGCCAGGATATACTTCTGAAAAACATATATTAAAATTTCATTTTACAATTCCCATTCTCAACAGAATTTTCATTTAAATTCCTCTGTGTAGAAGTCTAAGGGCAGCGAGAATAGAGCCAAGCCCATGTACTGAGAAATTATATTTCCTTATTAATATGTGAGCTTTTTTTATCTTGAATGATCTAACAATCTATGAAGTCACTTGCATTCTTTGTGATTTTAATTTGCTAGTGTCACTCAAAATTAGGAAAATAATTTTGTTTTTACTTTGGAATCTAATTTCTTGATATTTTCTTTGTATGAAATGTCAAGGAAAAAAGTACTGCAAGTTGCAACAGGTCATGCTGTCACATAAAGTAACAGGTTAAGTACAATGAAATCTTATTACCAAATGTAGGAGCAAATGTACTTGAGGCTAAGATAATCGCTGTGGGAGAGTCAAAAGCATACTTTAACTTCCTCTTATTTTTTCCTTTCATCACTGCCCAAGATAATATTAGAAGTAAGCACTATGTGAACAATAACTTGACACCTTAATGCCTCATGGAATTAGTAGCATTCTTTCAGCTTACTCTAAAACATTTTCCATATAATTTATTTGGAATAAATAATTTGCTAACAATTTATTTATTTATTTTGTCTTAAACAGTCACTCTGTTAAGGAAAAACCTGCCTGTTTTAGGAAAGATCTCTCAAATGCCCGTGGTAAATATTTCTTTTGTAATTTGGGCATTGGCTCTGATTTCTTCCATGACAAGTCAAATTTGTTTCAACCTTTAAAAATAAATAAAGTAAACACAGAAGTAAAAAAGAAGGGTGAGATGAGGAAGAAAGAAGTTCAAAGTTTATATCATCTTAGTCTACTACCATGATTAACTTCTTATTTCAAAAAGAGCTTACCTGGTAATACTAGATAAGTCTAGTAGCATCCACACATGTATACATACATACATATGTAAATAAATAAATGGTTTGAAAACAAACATTTCCTAATAGGAAACAACAGGAAGAACAGTGTTTAGAATCACAGTAAATTCTTGTGAAATAAGTAAAAACTTCTTATGCTCCAGTCAAACCAACTTGAAAGTTAGAAAAACGATTGGCCAAAATCACTCAAAGGTGTGAGAATTTTGTCACTGTTTTCTTCAGAAGCTAAAACATGTAGTTTTCACCCAAATATAAAATAATAATGACAGCCTCCTCCATTTTAAAGTGAATTTTAAAAGTTACATTAATTTGGGAGTAATTACATTAATTACTACTATTATGATAAAGGATACACAATTTAAAGGACTGCCTCATTTTTATTCTTTCAGCTTCAGATTGATCTTGGCATTCTATACATCTTATTTGGAAAAGTGTGAACTTTTCATTGCAGTGTGTATTTTGCCTTATTCTGTACTGTGCTGTTGTGTTTTGTTTTTTTTTTTTTAACTTTTCTCATTATAGATGTACCTTGCCATTGCCTGTTGCTTAGCAATTGGTATAACTAATTAAGTGCTCAGAAAGAGTCATGTGCATGGTACCAATTACTATAAATAATATATAAGAATAATTGATTATATTTAAAAGGTGCTTCTACTAAAGCAATTTACTCTAAAGGTTTTATAATGAATGAATGATGGCACTTGAAATGCGGATTCAAAGAACTTCTTCAGGTGGATGCACTACAAACCCCATACTGAAATAAATGTAAAATAAAACCAATTCTTTGCTGCTGCTCCTTCTAAGTCGCTTCAGTTGTGTCCAACTCTGTGCGACCCCATAGACAGCAGCCTACCAGGCTCCGCCGTCCCTGGAATTCTCCAGGCAAGAATACTGGAGTGGGTTTAAACACAGCATTCAAAATAGATTACATAAACATTGCGTTACTTAAAATAGTTTAAAAGACAGCAAAATAGTGACCCAGAGAGTTTCAAGTGACTTTCCAAAGTAACAGATAAATATATGTTTGAAATCCATGAAGTTTTTTCATTGCATTCAACAGTTACAAAATAATTGAGGTCAATTTTAAAGCTGCAAATTTCTTTTTTTTTTGAAAAGGGCAAGTAAGGAGTTAACTCCTATTTTTACCTTGTACAAATGCAAACTGCAGCAATTTTTATTTATTTAATTCACTATTCCAGAGAAAACTCACTATATTTAGTGCAATTATCTCCTATGAGAACATAAATAAAGTTTTCCAGGAGTGGTGATAGATTCATTTCAATCATTTTACTCTGAGGCAGACATCCTGATTGATCGATATAGCATTTGACCCAATTCTTTGTCCAAACACATACAATTACAGAATGATATCATTTGGGAATTTGCTCTAGGATTTATCATTTGATGAAGGGCTAATCTTTTACTTCTTGACTTTGCTATTTCCCGTCTAGACAACTACACAATGGCATTTTTGAGGATAACAATGCTGTTCTTTCAATTTTGTCTTCAAACTTTACAAAATGATGCAGTTGATTTTTAGCATCATTAACTTTCTGGAGTAAAACTTTTCTCTAATGATTACAAATAACCATGAGGCAGTCTTCTTCATCCTTTTCCTTGACCCCTATTCCTAGCTCCCTAATCCTTCTCTCTCTCTCTGCCAGGATATACAGCTATACAGTTCATACTCTTTCCATAATTTACACAAAGTTTTTGGTGTTAATTGTATTAAGGAGTAGCCAGACTAGTATTAAATATCTGAAATCAGCATATTCGGGGGGGGTGTATCATATTTTCTCCAGTGATATAAAAATTGTCATATCCTCTAATTCTATTAAATAATACATTAGATGTTTGTGCTCCCTTTTAAAAAGCTTTAGAAGACTGATAATAAATTAACATGAAAGAACATTTCAGAAAATTAAATTATAGTAACTTAAAAAAAAAAAAAACACAACTTCATTGTACTAAAAAGTCAGGAATGGTCTGATACCATTATAAGAATCAGTACCATGGACCAGGAAGAGCAGTTTCCTACATTTGAGTGGTGTCAGAGCATAACTCTAGATAGAAGTTGGTTATCTACTTATAAACTACTTCCTTTTAGTACTGTATAAATTTAGGTTTGTTAGGAAGGGGTGATGATGTTTAACTATATGGCTGGTTTCGAATATATGAGTAGCTTCCTTGATATCAATCATACTCCTCACAGAAACATTTAAGTTTTATTTTATTCGGTTCTACCTTAGCTACTTATTACTGAATGAAATATATATTTCTGATGTAGACTGCTTAATAAACATTCTTCCTTTACAGTTAAACTTCATTTTAGGCCTATACTGCGTGCTAAGTAGCTTCAGTTGTGTGACTCTTTGCAACCCTATGGATGGTAGCCTGCCAAGCTCCTCTGTCTATGGGATTCTCCAGGCAGGAATACTGGATTGGGTTGCCACGGTCTCGACCCAGGGACTGAACCCATGTCTTTTTTGTTTCCTATATTGTCAGGTGAGTTCTTTATTACTAGCACTACCTGGGAAGTCCAGGTCTATAGTAAGGGAATTTCATTTCTCTTATGAGAAATCTCTCATGTGTACAATTTTTTTTTCTCAAGGTCTTATAATGAAAAAATAAAAAAGAAAAACAGATAAGATTTTAATAAAACTTCATATACAATGTTGGTTGCTTTAGCCTAAATGTTATCTATTAAAAAAACAACAGCACTCCATTTTTCAGGTCTGAAAATAGATTAAAAGGCAATTAAAAGACAACTGTGAGAACTAGAACAACAACAACAACAAAAATACACTAAAATTTGTATGCAAACACAGAAGACCCCAAATAGCCAAAGCAATGACAAAGAAAAATGGAGCTGGAGGAATCAGGCTCCCTAACTTCAGACTATCCTACAAAGCTACAGTTATCAACACAGTATTGTACTGGCACAAATATAGAAATATAGATCAATGGAACAGGATAGAAAGCCCAGAAATAAACTCATGTACCTATGGTCAATTAATCTAAAACAAGGGAAGCAAGACTATATGATGTTGGAAAGACAGTCTCTTCAACAAATGGTGCTCAGAAAACTGGACAGCTACAAGTGAAAAAAAAAAATGAAATTAGATCATTCTTTAACACTATACAAAAAAAAAAGCTCAAAATAGATTAAAGATCTAAATATGAGACCGCACACTATAAAACTCCTAGACGAAAACAGAGGCAGAGATAAATCATAGCAGTATCTTTTTCACTTCATCTCCCAGAAGCATGAAAATAAAAACAAAAATAAACAAATGGGACCTACTTAAACTCAAAAGCTTTCCCAAAACAAAGAAAACAGTGAAAAAAACACTTGAAAAGACAACCACATATTGGGAAAAAATAATTGTGACTGATGAGACTTACAGGGGAATAGTATTCAAAATTTACAAACAGTTCATGAGGCTTAATCTCATCAAAACTAACAAACCAATACAAAAATGGGCAGAAGACCTAAACAGACACTTCTCCAAAGAAGATAAATAGATGGCCAAGAGCTACATGAACAGATGCTCAACATCACTAATTATTAGAGAAATGCAAATCAAAACTACAATGAGATATGACATCACACCTGTCAAAAATAGCTATCATCAAAAAAATCTGCAAACAATAAATGCTGAATACGGTCTGGATAGAAGGGAAACCTCCCACACTGTTGGTGGCAATGTAAATTGATACAGCCACTATGGAGAACATTATAAAATTTCCTTAAAAACTAAAAATAGAGCTACCATATGACCCTGCAATCCTATTCCTGGGCATACACCCAGAGAAACACATGATCCAAAAGGATACATGCACCCCAATGTTCATTGCAGCACTGTTTATTATAACAGCCATGACATGGAAGCAGCCTAAACATCTACAGACAGAGGAATGGACACAGAAGAAATGACACACATATGCAATGGAATGTTACTCAGCCATTAAAAAGAATGAAACAATGCCATTTGCAGCAACATAGATGGATCTAGAGATTATCATATTAAATGAAGTAAGTCAGAGAAGGTGAAATATCGTATGGCATTCCTTATTGTCGCTCTTTAGTCACTATGTCCAACTCTGCAACCCCATGCAACCACCAGGCTCCTCTGTCCATATTTTCCTGGCAAGAATACTGGAGTGGGTTGTCACTTCCTTTTTCAGGGGTTCTTCCCAACCCAGGGATGGGACCTGAATCTCCTGAGTTTTCTGCATTGGCAGGTGGGGATTCTTTACTGCTGAGCCACCAGGGAAGCCTGATGTTCCTTATATGTGGAATCTAAAAAGACATGATATAAATGCACTTATTTGCAAAAGAGAAACACACTCACAGACTTAGAGAATGGCCCTATGGTTACTAAGTGGTAAAAATGGCAGGGAGAGATAGGGAGTTTGAGATCAACATGTACACACTGCTATATTTAAAATGGACAATCAACAAGGTCCTACTGTATACCACAGGGAACTCTGCTCAATGTTATGTGGCAGCCTGGATGGGAGGTGAGTTTGTGGGACAATGCATGCATGTATAAGTATAGCTGAGTCCCTTTGTTGTCCACCTCAAACTGTCACAACATTGATAATCAGCTATACTCTAATATAAAATAAAAAGTTAAGAAAAGAAAATGAAACTCTTACAAAAGATAAAAATTAAAAAAAAATGAAATAGAACTGTGAACTACCTTTTTTTGGGGGGGAAAGGGGAACTGTCCCAAAGTTTTGTATTGTAACATTTGTTAAAGCAAGTACTTTGGATGGTATTACTCATGTTATCTATGGAATGCTAATTAAGTTTCAAAAAAGAAATCAGTTAAATGTAGCTTATACATCATTATTCTCATTTTGTATTTTATTTTAAAAATTAAAATGTATATAATTTATAAAAAACCTACCTATAAAAAAATATATTGTGATAATTTCTATTAACCAAATTGATTTTCAAATGCAATAAAATAGATTACAAATGATATATATGTATGTATGTGTGCATAAATAAATCTCTTTCTTGGATCACAGCCTTGTCATGGCTAAGGGGCTTGCATAACTTAATGAAGCTATGAGCAATGCTGTGCAGGGTCACCCAAGACGGATACATCATAGTGAAGAGTTATGACAAAATGTGGTCCTCTGGAAAAGGGAATGGCAAGCCACTCTAGTGTTCTTGCTGCAAGAACCCTGTGAGTGGTATGAAAAGGCAAAAAGATATGAAACCAGATGATAAGCACACCAGGTCAAAAGGTGTCCATTATGCTACTGGGGAAGAGCAGACAGCAATTACTAACAGATTCGGAAAGAAAGAAGTGGCGGGGCCAAAGTGGAAACAAAATTAAAAGATGCTTGTTCCTTGGAAGAAAAGCTATGACAAACCTATACAGTGTTTTTAAAAGCAGAGATACCACTTTGCTGACAAAGGTTCATATAGTCAAAGCTATGGCTTTTCCAGTAATTATGTATGGATGTCAGAGTTGGACCAAAAAGAAGGCTGAGTACCAAAGAATTGATGCTTTAGAGTTGTGGTGCTGGAGAAGACTCTTTAGAGTTCCTTCAACTGCAGGGAAATCAAACCGGTCAATCCTAAAGGAAATCAACCCTGAGTATTCACTGGAAGGACTGATGCTGAAGTTGAAGCTCCAATACCTTGGCCATCTGATGTGAAAGCCAACTCACTGGAAAAAGACCCTGATGCTGAGAAAAATTAAAGGCAAAAGGGGATGTGAGTGGCACTGGATGAGATGGTTAGATACCATCACTGACTCAATGGTCGTATGTTTGAGCAACTCTGGGAGACAGTGAAAGTAAGGGAAGTCTGGTGTGCTGCAGTCCATGGGGTCTCAGTCAGACATGACTTAGAGATTGAACAACAACAACAACAATAATATATATAAATGTATAGATATAAAAACTTACTACTTTTTAAAACATTACCTCATAAGGCTCTAGTTAAATTAATTTAATAGACAAAGTACATATTTGTATTTGATTATACAGACAAGTGTTAAGGCCAGATTTCTAGGACATTAAAAAACATACCATTATATAGTGAGTTTCTATGGGGTAGATTAAAATATTTGGCAATTTTTCAAAACAGAATTTTAAAACGAAGAGACATATTTTGTATTTTCAGAGATCTGTGTTACTATTTCCCATTTTTAATAAAATAAATTTGATTGAGTCTCCTTTTGTAAATTTATATACCTTTTTAATGAAGAAGTAAGAGCCTCTTCATTTTAAGTAGTGATTCTAATTACATCCAAGTTGGACTTACTAAATTAGCAAACACAATTCACCCATGTCTGTAATATATAAAAGAAGACTAGAAACTTGAACAGAGAATTCAAAGTAGTAGTGAGTAATCAGCTTAGGCAAAGTGCTGTGATGTTTCCCTTTCTTCCTATATCTACAATCTCAATACAAACAAGAAGTGCTCCAAAAGGGTTTCATGCTACTGACTCTGCTCCTGGAAGCTTTCTAAACAGCAGAAACTCACTAGGCTATCTCTGGGGCTACTAGGCCAGAGTATATTGAAATAATTTTTGAGCAAGTCTGACATACATTGCCATAGCTTGGGGAATATTTATGAACAAAACATCTGGAGTTGAGTATCATCTGGGTCCACAGGGCAAGGTAAGGAGAAAGTCATGCAACAAAAGCACCCTGCACCCTTGTAAGCAACATCTGGTAAGGATATAGATCTATCCATTGGCCTAGCAAAAATGCTGTACAAATAGCCAGGCTCGAACCATCCTGACAGCATCCTATGAAAGAGGGAGCTGTGTTGGGGAAAAGGAGTCCAGAAATGTAACTCTACAGAGAGTACTTCCAGGAAGTGGGAAACTGAATGGAACCATGACATATGCAGAGGTCCATGGGAGTCTCAGAAGTACCCATTAATACAACCAATAAAAGAATTCACATTTAGGGCCTAACACACAGAATGCTCAGATGATAATAAAACCAATCAGAAAAGATATGTTCTCATCTTCCCTCAAAATACACTGGAAAAGGAAATGAGATGCAGAAATAAAGGGTAAGAAGTTGAGAGGAAAGAGTGAAAAATACCATGTTTGCCTCCCCACTATCAGTCCCCAAGCCAAGTGAGATCACAGCTACATTGGTAAGTGGGGAGAGGCTTTGCATTATGAGATTTAAGTTTTAAATTAAAGTGGACTGGACTTTTTAATACCAAGAGGAGTCAATTTCTAAAATGAGACTTGTTCTTACAACTGAAATTTATATCAAAAGATTCTATGCAAAGCTAGGAAGGAACTATCAGAAATGTTCTAAAGCACTAGTTAGGAGGAAAGGGGGAAAAAAGCCATTTTCTTTTCTGTTACTTCACTAGATTCAATTCTTTTATTAAAAGGGTTAAATGCATGTCACTTCTCCAGAAATTCATAGTCCAATGAGGAATTAGTTGTATAAGTTGTTTTAATACAAGGGGAGAAGTGAAAAGCAGCATATGCATTCACTAACAGGAGAGGAACCCTATCTAGTGACCTTATGAGAGATACTTATGTCTAAACTGGAACCTTAAGTGTGAATCTCTGAGTTATGTAACACATGGCAAAAGCTGAGTGATGGGTTGTAATGAGTGTATTAGCCAGAGGGAGTTCTTTTCAGGAAGATTCCTATGTAAGGAAAAATAGTACATTCTTAGGAACTCAGTCCAGTGTGAATATACCTCTCTGAAGAAATATCTTTCTCCTCCTCAAAATATTTTGTGGAGAGATGTGTGAGAAACCTAATGGGTAAGAAGGACCAGCACAAACAGTAATTTAAAAGCCGTGTTTTGTTTTGGTTGTCTTCATCTCTGCAGAAACATTTGCTAATCATGCATAGGAAAATCAATTAATGGATCTCGAGCCCTTCACCAGAGACCAGCCAAAACTCAGTAACAAGGTACAAACTTCAAATAAAAATAAATTTAAAGAACAGCTAAGTAAGAAGTTCACTTACCAGATCCAGTGTAAGGAAACACCACATCCTCATAGGCACCATAATGGAGGTCAAACTACGTTGGCCAAGACAGCTCTTCCTTCTCAGGATCCCCGCCAACATCTTGTTTCTCTGCTTCAGGTGTCGCTCCATCTCAGAGGCGCCATTTTCTTAGTCCGATGCGGCGGCGGGCACCGAGGCCTCACGCTTCGAAACTTCCTCTTCCAATTGGGGTTCGCCAGCACCTGCTGCCTGTCCAGGTAGCCCTGAGCGCTTTCTCTATGCGCCTGTAGGCCTTAGTGTCCAGCAGTTTTGCTTTGTGGCCCATTATCTGCTGGAGGTCCTGGCTGAAAAGCACCGACAACTGTGAGGCTTTCAGATGCCTCCGGGAAGGAGAAGGGCTGGATGCTCAGTGCCACACCAGACTGCTTCCCCGTGGAGTGGGTGGTGCGGGTGACCTTCCTTAGGGCCTCCTGTGGCTGGGAAGGGTTCTTGTTAAAGGGGATGGTCCTGGACAGCCTGCGGCTGCCTAGGGCCATGCACACTCTCTCAATTAGCAGCTCCTTGGTGAAGCGGGGCTGGTTTCTCTCCAGCAGCAGAACCAAGCCCAGAGCAGCTTTTGTCTCTGGTACAGAGAAGCCTTTCAGCACCGCCTCCGTGTGTACCAGCAGCCAGCCAACCCAAGCATGGCCCAACTGGTGAAGCGCAACCACGTCCCCACGACCCTCTGAGAAAATCCTGCTCAGTGGAGTGGCACGGGCAACACTGCGTGGCGTGTGGTGCTGGAGGGAAAACCCGTGTTGGCCGCGAGATCTTCGCCGAACTTCCCGCGAGGGTTCCATACAGAGCTCGGCTACGCTGAGCCGGGATTGCCGCTGACAGACACTACCGGTGAACACGGCGGGCCCAGGTCAGTGCCAGTCTTTTCAGGTGCTGCTTGAAAAAACCTCTTGCCTTTCCCGCCGTGTGAAAAGGTGGGTGAAGACTTGGTCCAGCGGGCCTGGCCTCAGCTTTGTCAAAAGTGTCGGTTTGGTTGGTGGACGCCTGAGCTGTGACGTGGTTCGTGGTGCCCGGTCCACCCATTTCCACAGAAACTGGTTCAGAATACGTCCCTCTTCCTTGTTGGAGAAGCCAGACCTGGTAGTGGGGCGCTTCTTGCCCACGGAGTCAGTCTCCTCGATGTACACGACTCCCGGGTGTGGGGGCGGGGGCGGGCTTCCCTGAAGAGGCTGCATAAATGCGCAGAGCTGAGGCCTCGGTTGACCGCCACAAACTCCTGACTGGCCAGTGCCAAAGAAGACACAGGCTTCCATCTCTGCCATCTTGGTCAGCGGCATGTTCCCACAGCCCGGGAGAACAGCAGTGCCCCCTTTGGAACTTTGGCACCGAGCTGAAGAAAGCTCTCCAGGCTCTTCAGATAATCACAAACATATCGGCTGCATTCCTGCCAAGTCTTTACGACTGACTCTTCTGCACCTTGTTGTTCACAGTCATGAAACGTCCCTCCCCATCACTCCAGTCAAATGGTAACATGCACAGGCAAGCCCATCGCTGATTTCCCCAAGGCCGAGGGAGCATTTCCTAAGAAACCCTGTGCTTGTAAGAAATTTGGGTCCTGGTCTTGCTTCCGTATTCAGTTCATCTTCAGCCTCCAGATGTTTCTCTTCTAAACTGTCCATAACTGCCCCTGCATTTAGTACATCCAGGCCAGTTGAGGCGGCCAAACACCACAAGTCCGGCTGCAGGCCGACTTCCACTATATCTTCCCCGGGCACCCAGTGGACTCATGGGGCCTCGCTTGTGGCCAGCACCTGATAGACACAGTCGGTCCAGGAATGTTGGTCCCGCCAGCAATGAGGAGTGCGGCAGCTCGGGCGCCACAGCGACGGGGACAAGGTAGGGTGGACCTCCTGCCTCTTGCGTAGTTTCCTCTTGTTCATGTTCAGGGCTCTTCCACCTAGTTTACGCAGAATTCGTTGTTTCTGCTTCATCCTTGAGGTGTTAAAGAGGTTAGATACCACCTAAAAGTCTCCTGAGTCTGACCGGCTTTTGGACTAGGTGTATCAGCAAGAATCCGCTGCTGCTGCTGCTGCTAAGTCGCTTCAGTCGTGTCCGACTCTGTGCGACCCCATAGACGGCAGCCCACCAGGCTCCCCCCGTCCCTGGAGATCTCGTCAAAGGTCTTGGAGAGCTGAGGCACCTGCCAGCTCTGTGAGGCTTGGCTTCCACCTGTGAAGCATGTTTGTCTCCTCCCTGCCTCACGCATGCCTGGGCTCCTCCCCAGACCCTTGTTAAAAAAGTTTAGACTATAACTGCTTACTTTTTAAGGGGAAGTTATTTTGCATGGAAATTATGTTCTTGATAGAAATTATGTTCTTCTCCCTTAAAGCACTCCTCAAAATATCATACAATGTGGTATACTTTTGGTATACATTTTTGTGGTATACATTGTTGTTCTAATAATCTTCAAGCTTCACTACCTTTCCAACCAGATATTTTTCCCTGAGATTGTCTCTGAGAGAAATTCCAAACCACTGTGTAAATATTATCAACCTTTTAATTGTATATACATTATAGATTTAGAGAATACTAATACAGCTTTCATTTCATTGAATTGTACTATTTTAGCTTTTTTGGAAGATTATGGGTTAGTTTCCTGTTTTGTTTTAATGGAAATACAAGTGCAGTGAAAACAACTTGATAAACGTGTGGAATGATTTAAATTAATAAAAGCCTACTATGTGTTTTCTAAGAGACCCAAACACTAGATGTTTGGCCTTCCTATTTCTATGTAAGATGTTGATTAATAGCAGCTACTGCTTTTGCATCTCTCCCAAGGCTTATGAATAACAAACTTTACCTCATTTTGTTAGGCATAAAATGCATGACTTTTGGTTCTTGTCTGGGGATCTATTTGACTCACATTGTACATGTTTTAGAAACATTACTGAAGATTTAGACTGAGTGAATACCCAAGGGCCTAGGTAAACCAGTATCTAGATTGAGTCATTATTTAAGTACTATTTAACAAAATTACACTTGAATCACCTGGGAATATTTTGAGGTGGCAGCTACTCACTTTAATTTATTCAAGAGGGAATCAAGTCATAGAAGAGGAAAAAAAATCTCTTTATTCGTATAACTGTCACTGCTAACCAGTGATACAACGGACATTTTTTCCTAGGCGGGGTTATTGATTTGGAAAGGACAATTCTTTAGCTGCTGTATAAGTAAACAAAACTGTCAGGGCTATGTGTGTGCTTTTTTACCAATTGGTAAACTCTACAGTAAAGGATTGGGCCATTGCATTTTATTTAGAGCTAAAAAGAGAAAGTAAATATTTCTACAGAGTATACATGTTTTATCCCAAATTATAGCTTCAAAATGTTACAAATTTTTACATACTGACTGTGACTAGGGCATTATATAATTACTATCAATTTTAGTTTTTTTTTAATATAATTACCTCATTTAATGGTTACAATATTAATATTTTTCATTTAAGGGGTTACATAATGGGGAAATGCTGAATAGAATGTTTTCCTGATAGAACACTGTAAAAATGATCTGCTTATCCCTTTTTATAGCTGTTCTTTTGCAAAGGCTGATTATAATTTTAAAAGAAAGACAAATGCATATTTTACCTGCTGAAAAAAATATGACTATACTAGTCACATTTAAATATAATTTGCCATTAAAAGAAAGCATTTTGTAATTTGAAATTATGAGAAAAATGTTTAGATACATTTATAAAAATTTACATTTAAGAGAGACTCAATTCCCAAAATATCATTCATGAAATCTTTAGTAAAAAGCTTATGACTTTATCATAAATACATTAATAATCTGTGCCCAGTAACTACCTGTGATAAATATTAGACATTCTAATAGAAAACAGGAGTAATGTCAAACATTGATTTCTAATTTCCCAAAGGTCTAAGAATAAATAGTGTTAGTCTTTCTTTGGGATTTTTCAAAAATAGGTTAGAGTTCCAATAAGTTCTTCTCTGGCTGCAAACGTCCAAATAAAGTTGTATATAACTATATAAAATAATATGATTAAAATATCTAGTTTTAATATAAAAATATAAAATATCTGATATATCATTTTCCTACTCTTAAAAATGTTCATAATTTTCTTAATTGCCAGTTCTGCTTAGTTGTAGGTTATTTTTAAACGTGACTATTTTAAGTAACATTAATTTAACATCTCTTAGGCTTATTATCTAAGATATATTTTTCCCTAGAGTTATAATACAAACAATTTTTAAAAATAAGTAAAATACATGCATTTATAATAGAACATACTTCAAGTTGCAGCTTCTTGTACTGGAAAAAGAGTGCATTGTTCATAATGGTTGTACCGTTTACATACCCACTGATTGTCAAGAAGTGTTCCATTTCTCCGCGCTTTAGGTACATAGACTTCTGATCGTAATTTTCTTGTATCTTCTAGTATCTATACTATTTTTATACCCCTCCATAATTTTATGTTTTCACTCTCTAAGTTGTATTTTTCCAGTGAACTTTGTAATCTTTTCATTTATTCCCATCCTTTTCCCTCATATCATAGATTTTCACTTCCCTTGTTTGGAATTAATCATTTGCATTTTTTTCTCTATCTAATAATTATACTACTTGTGGTTCCAATTTTTTTCAACAAAAGTGTTAAAGTGAATATAAAAATCTATATGTTCTATTTACTCTTATTTTAGTCTCAATGGATTTGAGGAATTTTTTCTTAGCAGCAAATCCATAGTTTTTATAATCAAACATGACATTTCTAATTAATGAGGTGTCTAAAATGAGCAATTTGTTTAAACGAGTTTCTCCTATTTTTTCCCTAATTTATCTTATTGAAGTATAGTTGATTTACAATGTCCTGTGCCTATTTTGATAAGAGGAATGTATTACTAACTTTTAAAATCTGTTTATAGAGATACAAAAGGAATAGAACTACCATAAATTAACAATAACATTCTGTATCATGAATATCTGACTAATATTTTGCATATATTTTCTGGATCAATTTAAGGACATCCTGAGGTTGTTTAAAGAAATACTTTTACATGTAAAAAGGGACAGATCAAATAACCTTTCTTATTTTACTAGTATAGTATTACTTTGATTTCTATTTTATGTAAATATAGTAGTATCTTAGTTCATTTGTTCAATCTCTGATTTCCTTTTAGGGTTGGTGAAAGGAGCCATGATCCACTGATTCAATAATATATACAAGTTTAGCAGAAGTATGTACCTTTAGAAGTTATGCATGAAAGGATATACTAAATAACTTGACTAGGGTGGCCACTGACCTTAGAGTTTAGGAAAGCATATGTCTTTAGGATGAAAAAAGAGCAAACCAAAATGAGAGGCTATGAAAGAAGATTAGGAGGAATTTAGAGCAATAGTATAGATTGAGCATCTTCTCTGTGTAAAGGATTACTTAGGTGTTGTGGAGAAGGGCACGATAACAAAATTAAAGAATAAGATTGCTTCTCCCATGTTGAAAGGAATCTAGAGATTCATGGAAATAAAGAGCAATAGTAAAAGGAAAAACATCAACAGCTTAAATTACACTTTTCTTAAGTGCTCTGCCCTTTTCAGGTTCAATCCCTACAGCGTCAACAAATGACTTGCCAATGATACTGTGAAAGAAAAGTCAAAGGTCACTCTACTAACTGATCAACCTCAGTGTCCTTTTACATAAACAAGAGGGCTGCTCTTCTATAGGATCTATGGTTTAAAACTATGTCCCTAAATTTGAGTATTGCCAGATATATTCATTCTTTTTTTTCCTTCAATAGTATAGACAGTTTAAATGTATTTCTGGAAAAAGCTGGTTAGGGATTCATACAGATGTACTTTGAGAAAAAGTATTGTTTTGGAGATCATTAAAGGTGTGAGTCAGCAATGGAGATATCAAAAGTTGGAATTATTTTAAATGTGATAAATTAGTTTTAAATGTTCTTTAGGCATTTTAGTGAAATTTTACTTGCATAATTACAGGATGAAGGGTCAAGAAAGGGTTGATATATCAACATAAATAATACACAGTGTTTGCGCTTAAGTAGCTAAGAGTCTGGTCAGAAAGACACCTACATTACTAAATATAATGCACATGTGATGTATTTAGTTAGTGTGATCAAGTCCAGTGGATTGCAGGAGAAGAATTCCTAGTGGATGGCACATTTATCTTAGAGTTACCAGAATTTCCTATGGGGTATGTGGTGTGTGTGTAGCATTAAGAAAGATAACCAAAAACTCAAGATAAGATAGTAAGAATAGATACAAAGTGTGATAGCCCATAGTCAAGATGTCTCCTTTAAAGGATACTGCAAATTAAAATAATGAGTTCAATTGATGAGTTTTCAAATTATTAGAACAAGGTCCTTTTAAGATACTCAAGGAAAATGGAAATCTAACTTTTGAGAGTCTCAGTGCAGCATGCTCTTCTCCATTCGGTATTCCCCAGACACATGTGATTTCACAGATCTCAGAGGCAAATGTCACAGTTATTTTGTTCTCATTGATGTAAACTATATTAACCACACAGCAATGCATATTTATACTAGTCTGTTTCCGGACACACAAATCTGCTCTGTTCTCTTTCCTCTACTCCCACCGCTGATATACAGATGCATGTGACTGCACACAAGAACATAATACTAAAGAAAGATTTATGTTTCTGCTTGATGACTGTTAAACACAGCCCTTGGCTATGTGAAGATCACTAAAACATACACAGGTAGAACATATTTATAGAAAGAGAAGCAGCATCAAGTTCAGGAAGTTAATTCTAGAAACTAGCTATCAAATAGGATTAGCTTAGCTTCACTAGAGACTTTTCCTTCACATATTATGCTTTCTTTCCTTCTGTGAAGATTATTATTTTGCCCTCCAAACATCCAGTGCTAACTGAACAAAATAACTTCCTTGTCTAGACATTGCCTAATAGACCATGGTGGAGAGGGCAGGAGGATGTGGAAGGTTTACAACAGAAATTAATATCTGTACAATCAGTTAAAGTCTACATGAGCAGATGTTTTCAGAATAAAAGTATTGCTTTGACTTGACATGTACTTCTTGTGGAGGAGAATTAATTGACTAGAAGGAATATATTCAGAATAGAGCACAGGACACTTCAAAACTTTGTTTATGAAAATAGTGCACTTTCAATTTTGGAGAAATGAGTAATTTAGTATAATTAAGTAAGCAGTAGGATATATAAGTATATATAAGATAGTGGATTAAAGAAAAGAAAAAAAAGAAAGCAGGTACTACCTTGTTCTGTTATTGTATGTGCACACCAAGAGTGAACCTCTGTTCACCAAAACTAACAATTTTTCCGTCGATGTCTGAAACCTCCTACTGTGATCAAAAAGATTTTGAGCAGGACTTGTATGTATCTCATTGGATTTTAAATTCCCATAACAAGCCCTTTTGTTCTCTCTTAGAGTGTCCCTGCCCTTGATGCTGTAAGATAAAACTAAAGCTACTTTCATATTCTATGCATTTCCAAAAAGTTTTTGTCAACTATATGACAGAAATGGGTATAATAATTAATGTGTGGATAAGCATAGCATCCCTTCTTTGATTTCAACACAAGAGATTGTCTACTAGATTAACTGCAGAAATTGTGTGAAATTATGGTTAAAAATTGAGATATAGTAGTGTGTGAGAAACAAAGACCCAAGTTTAAAACACATAGCAAAGTACAGATGAGATAGTATAACCTAAAAGAAGACTGATACAAGAAGTAGTGGATGAAGAGAAGAGGGTTTGGAGAGTGGGTGAAGAATTAATTGGAAGGTGATGACAGTTGTTTGTCTCTTTCCTACTGTATATGTTTGTGTATATGACTGTAAGAAAGAGAAAGTAGATTTTTAAGAAATTTTGCTATTCTGAGTATTATTGCCTTTTGGCATTTTTAAGAAAATTCATAAGGGTAACTGACTACATCTGTAAATACTATATTTGGGTCTTATAAGTTTTGCAAAATAAAATCAATCCTCTCATACAAATAGGAAATGAACATGTGCCAAATATTTGATTTAACTCATTTGTTAATAAGGGACACAGTTAAATGTTACAGAGAATGGTTCAGGGAGACTTCAAAGTACTACACATATAGGTAAATTAAGAATACCAAAATGGGAGAACAAGATGGCTGAGGAGTAGGTGGACGTGGAGTACATCTCTTTCCATGGATACATCAAGAATACACCTTCAGACACAGAAGTGCATGCAAAACACCAGCTGAGAGTGGACAGGAGGACCTGACCAGTGGAAAAGAATATATAGAACCATGCAAAACTCGGTAGGACAAAGGGACTAGGGGGAAAAACAGGAGTGTTAGTAGGACTAGACCTGCCCTCGGCAGGTGGGGAAACTGAAGCAGGGGCCTGATTCCCTACATTGGGGCAATTGTCTGAGTCAGAGGAGAAACATTAAAGGCTGAGAGTGAAACAGCTGATCTGTGGAAGCCTAAATGAAATGAGAATCAGGCAGCCCTTGCCATAGAAATTCATACCCCTGATAGGGATGGAGGTACCCTGGAAGGAGCAGCAGCTGAGAGCTGGAGTTTAGGGATTGTGGAGCAATCCCTGTGCGAGGGCTGCTGTTGACTGCTGAGAGACAGATCGAGGGGTTATAAGGGAGGAGATTGTGGTTACAAATGCCTGTGGAGGAAAGTTGGGCAGCGGTGGAAGCAAGGTGATACTGCTGAGTCACATGTAAGGGGTAGAGCCATCACCATAGCCTCTCTTTCCCCACACTACAGGATTGGCAGGTGAACAATAGAGAGGCTGGCCCATCAAACTCCTGAGGCACTGAACTACAGAGCAGGAGGACCCCACCCAAGGTGCCCCTTTAAGTGCCTGATGCGCCGATCTACAGAGTAGGACCCCAGACAACGTTGAAGGGGGTGGGGGAGTGGAGGCCTTTATGTGCCTGGCGCGCTGAACAACAGAGAAGGACCCCAGGCAAGGGAGCCCTCTAAGTGCCTGAACGCGCGGAGCTATGGAGAAAGACTGGTCAAAGGCCTTCTGAGCGCCAGCTACAAGAGGCTTGAAAAAAGACTCTGATTCGCCCATAACTCCTTTGGTGGAGGCAGTCCATGTACCTGCACACTTGGTGCTGCCAAGGACCCGCAAGCCAAGTAGCTGTGCCACCTTCACACTCAACTCTCACTGGGGCAGAGATGCCACAGGCAAAATAAAGTTTTGCGTCTATGCACACAGGATCACTTTGATAGTGTCTGACTCTTTGCGACCCTGTAGATTGTGGCCTGCCAGGCTTCTCTGTCAGGGAGGGGATTCTCCAGGCAAGAATACTGGAGCATATTGGCCAATACTGGCTGCCATACCCTTCTAGAGCACTAGATTTCTGGCTGCCCTAGCCGCCAACTCCCCTGAGTACCTGGTGCTGCCAGAACCCCTACGACCCAAGCAGCTGCACCACCTCCACACCTGGCCCTCACAGGGGCAAACCCAAGTCCTCCAGGGCAGCCTCAGGAGCAAACCCCAGTGGATGACCCACATGCAGATGTGGAAATAAAACCACAATTGAAGCACAGGGGCAGTGTGGCTAATGAAGACCCAAACCCTCCCACCAGCTGTACAAGCTGCAGGTTAAATCCACAGGATCAACTAGGCAGACTCTGTCTCTATGGAATATTTAAATGGTCATTGACAGCGCCCACTAAAGAAAACGCACTAGTTCTGATAGCTGTGAACATTGAAGGCAAGAATACACAGAAGTAAGACCAGATTAGAATCTGAGCTGCCCCCACAGCAGGTCCAGAGACCAGCACAGTGTTGGAGGGAGGTGAGGTGGACTGTGACTGTGACTTCTAGCAGGAGAAAGGACTCTGGCAGCAGTCACTCAAGAAAAACATTTATAATTCTTATGTTTTAACTTCTTTTGTAGATTCTTTTGGATTTTTTTTTTTCTTCTCTTTTCTCCTTTTCCACTTCTGTTGTTGCTGTTGATTTTATTGGAACTATGAAATCTAATTAAGCTTTTGAACGTTCTTTTTTCCTCAGTCACATTTTTTATTGTTGTTATAAACCCCTGCCTCTACATTGGGCTTTTGCAGTTCTGAGGAGTATTCCAGTTTTTTCCTCTTTTATTAATTTTAATTTTTTAAACCTGTCATTATTTTTTCTACACTTATTCCTTTATTTCCTTTCCCTGCTGTTCTTTTCCACTTGAAGTTAATCTTTAATGTATATAAATTTTCTTTATCTACCCCTATTTAACTTTGCGTATCTATTCTTTCTTTCTTTCCTTTTCTCTCAACATATTTGTTAGTTTTACTTTCATTGCTATATTCGCCAATTGGCACTTTGCTTTAGTTTTGTTCCCCAGTTTATGCTTTAGTTAGTTTTGTCGTGGTAGACATAATTTTTGGTTTCCTTTGTTCACCTGGTCAATCCATTGTACTTTATTTTTGTTGGACTGTTTTGATTGTGCTTAGGGGTGAATATGTATACGGGTACATTCAGTCACACTTTTTATTGTTGTTATAAACCTCTGCATTTACGTAGGGATTTTGCAGTTCTATGGAGTTATCCTTTTTGTTTGTTTGTTTGTTTTGTTTTGTTTTCTTTCTTCTGTTTTTTTCCTCTTTTTTATAATTTTAACTGTCAATTTTTTTAAATCTAGTATATTTTTTCTATATTTCTTCCTTTGTTTTCATTTCCTACTGTTCTTTTCCCCTTGCAGTTAATCTTTATGTATATAAATTTTCTTCATCTACCTCTATTTAACTTTGCCTATCTATTCTTTCTTTCTTTTCTTTCTTTCCTTTCCTCTCAACATACTTGTTAGCTTTATTTTCATTGCTTTATTCCCCACTTGGCATCTTGCTTAAGTTTTGTTTTCCAGTTTGTGTTTTAGTTAGTTTTCTTCTTAACTTGTAAATATAATTTTTGATTTCCTTTGCTCACTGGGTCAATCTATCATACTTTATTTTTGTTGGACTGTTTTGACTTTGCTCATGGGTGTGTATATATATATATATATATATATATATATATACTCACACACACACACACACACATATATATATAATGTTTATATTCCATTATTTTAATTATTATTTGCTTGATTTTGTAACTGCCATTTGTGTGGGGTTCATCTTTCTTTTCTCATTTTTGGATATTTGTTTTAATCTCATGTAATGTCATTAAAAACCACTTGTGGAATCTTAGTTTCTGACCAGAGATCAAGCCCTGAGCATTTAGAGTGGGAGCCCTGACTCCAAGACGCTAGACTACCAGAGAACTAACACTAGGGAGTATCAAATAGTGAGAACTCACACAAGAAAACCACTTGAATACAAGACCTGGCATCACACAACCACCAGTAGCACCCTGTGCAGGACACCTCATCTAAACAACAAACAAAACAAAAATACAAACCCAATCATCAGCAGACAGGATTAACACCTCACTCAGCCTTTCCCATCAGAGGAAAACCAAACAAATAAACAAACAAAAACTCAGCACAAATCTCACCCTATACTAAGCTTACAGAAACTACTGGACCAGACTTAGGAGAGAAGAAACCAAAAGGAAGAACGAATTCAACCTTGAAGCTTGGGGAAAGGAGACCTCAAACACAATAAGTTATAAAAAATAATGAAAAGGCAGAGAAATACTATGCAAATGAAGGAACAAACAAGAAACATAGAAGTCCAAATAAGTGAAGAGGAAATAAGCAAACTACCTGAAAAAGAATTCAGAATAATGTTAGTAAAGATGATCAAAAACTTTGAAAACAAAATGGAGAAAATGCAAGAATCAATTAACAAAGACCTAGAAGAATTAAAGAATAAGCATACAGAGACAAACAGCACAATTACTGAAATTAATAATACTCTAGAAGGAATTAACAGCAGAATATCTGAAGCAGAAGAACGAATCAGTGAGCTGGAAGATAAAATAGTGGAAATAACTTCTGAAGAGCAGAATAAAGTAAAAAGAGTGAAAAGAACTGAGGAAAGTCTCAGACCTCTGGGATAATATCAAATGCACCAACATTCGAATTATAGGGGTCCAAAAAGAAGAAGAGAAAAATAAAGGGTATGAGAAAATTTTTGAAGAGATTATAGTTGAAAACTTCTCCAACATGGAAAAGGAAATACTCAATCAAGTGCAAGAGGCACAAAAAAGTCCCATATAGGATAAACACAAGGAGAAACACACCAAGACACATACTAATCAAACTAACAAAGACCAAATACAAAGAAAGAATATTAAAAGCAGCAAGGGAGAAGCAACAAGTAACATACAAGGGAAACCCCATTTGCTTAACAACTCATCTTTCAGCAGAAACTCTGCAGCCCAGAAGGGAATGGAAGGATATATTTAAAGTTCTGAAATTTAATCTTTAATGTATATAAATTTTCTTTATCTACCTCTATTTAACTTTGCGTATCTATTCTTTCCATTCGTCTCAACATAGTTGTTAGTTTTACTTTCATTGCTTTATCACCCAATTGGCACCTTGCTTTAGTTTTGTTTTCTAGTTTGTGCTTTAGTTTTAGAAAGGGAAAAATCTACAGCCAAGATTACTGTACCAGGCAAGGATCTCATTCAAAATTGATGGAGAAATAAAACCTTTTCAGACAAGCAAAAGTTAAGAGAGTACAGTACCACCAAACCAGCTTTACAACAAATGTTAAAGGGACTTATATAGTCAAGAAATACAAGAGAAGAAGAAAGATCTACAAAATTAACCCCAAACAATTAAGAAAGTGGCAATAGGAACAATATATATCAACAATTACTTTAAATGTAAATGGATTAAATGTTCCAACCAAAAGACACAGAGTGGCTGAATGGATATAAAAACAAGACCCATATATATGCTGTCTACAAGAAACCCACTTCAGACCTAAAGACACATATAGACCGAAAGTGAGTGGATGGAAATATATATTCCATGCAAATGGGAAGCAAAAGAAACCTGGAGTAGCAGTCTTCATATCATACAAAATAGATGTTAAAATTGGAGAAGGAAATGGCAACCCACTCCAGTACTCTTGCCTGGAAAATCCCATGGGCGGAGGAGCCTGGTAGACTACAGTCCCTGGGGTCCCAAAGAGTTGGACACGACTGAGCGACTTCACTTTCACTTTTCACTTTCATGCATTGGAGAAGGAAATGGCAACCCACTCCAGTGTTCTTGCCTGGAGAATCCCAGGGACGGTGGAGCCTGGTGGGGTGCCATCTATGGGGTCGCACAGAGTCGGACACGACTGAAGCGACTTAGCAGCAGCGGCAGCAGATGTTAAAATAAAGAAGATTACAAGGGATAAGGAGGGACACTACATAATGATCAAGGGATCAATCCAAGAAGAAGATGTAACAATTGTGACTATCTATGCATCCAACATAGGAGCGCCTCAATACAAAAGACAAACTCTAACAGACATAAAAGGAGAAATTGACAGTAACACAATAAGAGTAGGAGGCTTTAACACCCGACCCACACCAATGGACAGATCATCAAAACAGAAAATTAATAAGGAAACACAGGTCTTAAATGATACTTTAGAAGAGATGGATCTCATAGATATCTTCAGGATATTCCCTCCAAATACAGAAGATTACACCTTCTTCTCAAGTGCACATGGAACATTCTCCAGGATTGATCACATCTTGAGTCACAAATCAAACCTCAATGAATTGAAGAAAATTGAATGACATCAAGCATCTTCTCCAACAACAGCACTATGAGACTAGATATCAATTACAAGAAAAAAAATATAATAAGTAAAAACACATGGAGATTAGACAACACATTTCTAAATAACCAACAGCTTAATGAAGAAATCAAAAGGGAAAACAAAAAATTCATGGAAACAAATGAAAATGAAAACATGATAACTCAAAACATATGGTATCAGCAAAAGCAGTTCTAAGAGGGAAGTTTATAGCAATACAATCCTACCTCAAGAAATAAGAAAAACATTGAATAGACAACCTAAATTTACAACTAAAACACCTAAAAAGAAGAAGAAAAAAAAATTAGTAGAAGGAAAAAAATCATAAAGATCTGAGCATAAAAAATGTAAAAGAAATGAAAAAAACAATATGAAAGATAAATAAAACTAAAAGCTGGTTCTTTGAGAAGATAAACAAAATTCACAAACCTTTAGCTATATTTATCAAGAGCAATAGAGAGAAGAATCAAATCAACAAAATTGGAAATGAAAAAGGAGAGTTTACAACAGACAATGCAGAAATACAAATGATTATAAGAGACTATTATGAACAACTATATGGCAATAAATGAATAACCTGCATGAAATGGACAGATTCTTAAAAATTTTCAATCTTCCACAACTGAACCAGGGAAAAATAGAAATTATAAACAACTGAATTACAAGCAATGAAATAGAAGCTGTGATCAAAAATCTCTGAAAAAACAAAAGCCCAGGACCACATGGCTTCACAGGAGAATTCTACCAAACATTTAGAGAAGAGCTAGTGCCTATCCTTCTAAAACTCTTTCAGTAAATTGCAGAGGAAGAAATCCTTCCAAACTCATTCTACAAGGCCACCATCACTCTGATTTCAAAACGAGACAAAGGCAACACACAAAAATAAAACTACAGGCCAATATCACTGATGAGCATAGATGGAAAAATCCTCAACAGAATTTTAGCAAACAGAATTCAGCAACACATCAAAAAGCTCATACACCGTGATCAAGTTGGATTTATTCCATGGATGCAAGGATTCTTCAATATACACAAATCAGTCAATCTCACCATATTAACAAATTGAAAGATAAAAACCATATGATCATCTCAATAGATGCAGAAAAAGCCTTTGACAAAATTCAGCACCTATTTATGAGTAAAACTCTTCAAAAAATGGCATAGAAGGAAGCTACCTCAACATAGTAAAGGGCATATATGATAAGCCTACATTCTCAACATCATTCTCAGTGGTGAAAAACTGAAAGCATTTCCCCTAAGATCAGGAACAAGACAAGGGTGTCCACTATTTCCAGTCTTATTCAACATAGTTCTGGAAGTCCTAGATACAGCCATCAAAGAAGAAAAAAGAAATAAAAGGAATGCCTATTGGAAAGGAAGAAGTAAAGCTCTTACTGTTTGCAGATGACATGATACTGTACACAGAAAACCCTAAAGATGGTGTCAGAAAATTACTAGAGCTAATCAGTGATTTTAGCAATATTTCAGGATAGAAAATCAATACACACAAATCACTTGCATTTCTATATACTAACAATGAAAAATCAGAAAGAGCAATTAAGAAATCAATCCTATTCACTATTGCAACAAAAAGAATTAAATATCTAGGAATAAACTTACCCAAAGAGACAAAAAACGTGTACACAGAAAATTATAAGACACTGATGAAAGAAATCAAAGATGGCATAAACAGATGGAGATATATTCCATATTCTTGGATAGGAAGAATCCATATTGTGAAAATGACTATACGACCAAATGCAATGTATAGATTCAGTGCGATCCCTATCAAAATACCAATGGCATTTTTCACAGAACTAAAACAAAAAATTTCACAATTCATATAGAAATACAAAAGACCCCGAATAACCAAAGCAGTCTTGAGAAAGAAGAATGGAGCTAGAAGAATCAAGCTTCCTGACTTCAGGTTATACTACAAAGCTACAGTCATCAAGACAGTATGGTACTGGCACAAAAACAGAAATACAGACCAGTGGAACAGTATAGAAAGCCTAGAAATAAACCCATGCACCTATGGGTACTTCTTTTTTGACAAAGGAGGCAAGAATATACAATGGGGCAAAGACAGCCTCTTCAATAAATGGTGCTGGGAAAACTGGAGAGCTACGTGTAAAAGAATGAAAGTAGAACACTTCCTAACACTGTATACAAAGATGAACTCAATGCGAATTAAAGACCTAAATGTAAGACTAGAAACTGTAAAATTCTTAGAGGAAAACATAGGCAGAATATTCGATAACATAAAGCAAGATCCTCTATGACCCACCTCCTAGAATAATGGAAATAAAAAACAAAAGTAAACAAGTTGGAACTGATTAAACTTAAAAGCTTTTGCACAGCAAAGGAAACTCTTAAGCATGCTGAAAAGACAACCCTCAGAAGGGGAGAAAATAATAGCAAATGAACAACTGATAAAGGATTAATTTCCAAAATATACAAGCAGCTCATGCAACTCAATACCAGAAAAACAAACCACCCAATCAAAAAGTGGAAAAAAGACCTAAACAGACATTTCTCCAAAGAAGACAGACAAGTATCTAACAAACACATGAAAAGATACTCAACATCACTCATTAGTAGAGAAATGCAAATCAAAACCACAGTGAGATAACACCTCACACCATTCAGAATGGCCATCTTCAAAAAGTCTACAAATGATAAATGCTGAAAAGGGTGTGGAGAAAAGGGAACACTTGCATTTTGGTGGGAATGTAAATGGATAGAGCCACTATGGAAGACAATGTGGAGAGTCCTTAAAAAACTAGGAATAAAACCACCATGTGACACAGCAATGCTGCTCCTAGGCATATACCCTGAGGAAACCAAAATTGAAAAAGACACATGTATCCAATTGTTCATCACAGCACTATTTACAATAGCTAGAACATGGAAGCAACCTTGATGTCCATTGACAGATGAATGGATAAAGAAATTGTGGTATATATACACAATGGAATATTACTCAGCCATAAAAACGAACACATTTGAGTCAGTTCTGATGAGGTGGATGAACCTAGAGCCTATTACATAGAGTGAAATGAGTCAGAAAGAGAAAGATAAATATTGTATTATCACGCACATATATGGAATCTTGAAAAATGGTACTGAGGAATTTTTACAGGGCAGCAATGGAGAAACAGACATAGAGAATAGACTTATGGGCATGCGGAGGGGAGGAGAGGGTGAGATGTATGGAAAGAGTAACGTGGAAACTTATATTACCATATGTAAAATAGATAGCCAAAGGGAATTTGCTGTATGGCTCAGGAAACTCAAACAGGGGATCTGTATCAACCTAGAGGGATAGGATGGGGAGGGAGAAGGAAGGGAGGTTCAAAAGGGAGGGGATATATGTATACCTCAGATCATGAACTCCTTATTGCCAAATTTAGACTTAAATTGAAGAAAGTAGGGAAAACCACTAGACCATTCAGGTATGACCTAAATCAAATCTCTTACAATTATACAGTGGATGTGAACAAATATATTCAAGGGATTAGATCTGATAGAGTGCCTGATGAACTATGGACAGAAGTTCATTACATTGTACAGGCAGTGATCAAGATCATTTCCAAGATGAAGAAATGCAAAACGGCAAAATGGTTGCATGAAGAGGGCTTCTAATTGCTGTGAAAACCAGAGAAGTGAAAGGCAAAGGAGAAAAGGAAAGATACATACCCATGTGAATGCAGAGTTCCAAAGATTAGCAAGGAGAGATAAGAAAGCCTTCCTCAGTGAACAATGCAAAGAAATAGACAAAAACAATGGAATGGGAAACACTAGAGATCTCTTTAAGAAAATTAGAGATACCAAGGGAACATTTCATGCAAAGGTGGGCACAATAAAGGGCAGAAATGGTATGGACCTAACAGAAACAGAAGATATTAAGAAGAGGTGACAAGAAACACAGAACAGCTATGCAAAAAAAGATCTTCATGACCCAGATAACCACGGGGGTGTGATCACTCACCTAGAGCCAGACATCCCTGGAATGCAAAGTCAAGTGAGCCTTAGGAAACATCACTAGGAAAAAAGCTAGTGGAGGTGATGGAATTCCAGTTGAGCTATTTCAAGTCCTAACAGATGATGTTGTGAAAGTGCTGCACTAATATGCCAGCAAATTTGGAAAACTCAGCAGTGGCCACACGACTGGAAAAAGTTAGTTTTCATTCCAATCCCAAAGCAGGCAATGCCAAAGAATGTTCAAACTACGACACAATTGCACTCACCTCACACGCTAGTAAAGTAATGCTTAAAATTCTCCAAGCCAGGCTTCAAAAGTATGTGAACCATGAACTTCCAGATGTGTAAGCTGGATTTAAAAAAGCAGAGGAACCAGAGATCAAATTCCAACATCTGGTGGATCATCAAAAAAACAATAGAGTTCCAGAAAACACCAACTTCTGCTTTTTTGACTACACCAAAGCTGTTCATTGTGTGATACACAACAAACTGTGGAAAATTTTTTTTTTTTTTTTTTAAACTGTGGAAAATTTTTAAAGAGATGGGAATACCAGACCACTTGACCTGCCTCTTGAGAAATCTTTATGCAGGTCAGGAAGGAACAGTCAGAACTGAATGTGGTAGAACAGACTGGTTCTAAATAGGAAAAGGAGTATGTCAATGCTGTATATTGTCACCGTGCTTATTTAACTTATATGCAGAGTACATCATGAGGAATGGTGGGCTGGAAGAACCACAAGCTGGAATCAAGATTGCCGGGAGGGAGAAATATCAATAACCTCAGATATGCAGATGACACCACCCTTATGGCAGAAAGTGAAGAAGAACTAAAGAGCCTCTTGAAAGTGAAAGAGAAGAGTGAAAAGGTTGGCTTAAAGCTCAACATTCAGAAAACTAAGATCATGGCATCCAGTCCCATCTCTTCATGACAAATAGATGGAGAAACGGTGGAAACAGTGGCAGACTTTATTTTTGGGGGCTCCAAAATCACTGCAGATGGTGATTGCAGCCATGAAATTAAAAGACGCTTACACCTTGGAAGGAAAGTTATGACCAACCTAGACAGCATATTAAAAAGCAGAGACATCACTTTGTCAACAAAGGTCCATCTAGTCAAGGCTATGGTTTTTCCAGTAGTCATGTATGGATGTGAGAGTTGGACTATAAAGAAAGCTGAGCGCAGAAGAATGGGTGCTTTTGAACTGTGGTGTTGGAGAAGACTCTTGAGAGTCCCTTGGACTGCAAGGAGATCCAACCAGTCTATCCTAAAGGAGATCAGTCCTGGGTGTTCATTGGAAGGACTGATGTTGAAATTGAAACTCCAGTACTTTGGCCACCTGATGCGAAGAGCTGACTTATTTGAAAAGACCCTGATGTTGGGAAAGATTGACACCAGGAGGAGAAGGGGACAACAGAGGATGAGATGGTTGGATGGCATCACCAACTCAATGAACATGAGTTTGGGTAAACTCTGGGAGTTGCTGATGGACAGGGAGGCTGGCCTGCTGCGGTTCATGGGGTCCCAAAGAGTCGGACACAGCTAAGCGACTTAACTGAACTGAACTGAGGGACAAACTGAACTGAGGTGTTAATTTGTTTTAAATTGAAGTTTTCACTTCCAGGTCCTCAGTTTCAAAGAATTAGAAAAACTACATCAATTTGCCTAATGAATAGATATTGAGCACCAAATGCTAAATAAAGATGTAAGTAATTATAGTACTTGGATGGCCATTAAGTTGAACCTATACAATTGATTTTCTCCTTTTCTGGGAAGTCCTTACAAAACTGTAGTTAATCATTTATTTGAAAGATATGTGATAGGTAAAAGTGTTTTACAGATTCACAGGTATCATTCTATAAATATATTTGTGGTGATATGCCAGTATCTACTGATTTTCAATTTTGATGCATGAGACTTAAGATTTAAAATAATATAGCATTTTAATTAAAGCTAAATTGTAGTTATACCTAAGAAAATCAAAACATTTTTTTTAACATTGTCTGATTAAAGGCTTAGTCTTTAAACATAAAAGCCAATCTAAACATGTACAACACCACATCATGAGAATGAGTTACCAAAGTGCTTCTGGTTTGCTTCATCTATGTTAATAACACTTTCATTTCAAGTATGATGTATATCCCTATTAAAATGATGTAAATATAGGAAGTTTAGTCTGAGAATTGCTTGTGTAATTTTTCTTGTTTTGTATTTTGTTAGTACCTTGAAAATGAGATTAGTCACTTTAAAATAGTTTTGTCATTTCCCAGACGATTTACTGTGTGTAGATTTTAAGCTTTAGTTTAGGGTTTGTACCAAATAACTCACTGAGTCAATAGGAACAAATTTCAGAAATTAGTACATTTAACAATAACAAAACACGAAAAATAATTTGAATTGTTAATTTTAATTAGGTTTTTGGATAAAACTTACATTATTCACCAATCTTGCCTCAAATTGGCCATGGAGGACATAAATTTAATGACTTAAGAACAAATTACTACTACGATTTTCCAAGCAAATAGCAAGCATAGCATCATTATATGGGAAACACACATTAAGTAGCTTGTTAACAGCAAATACAAAACTGCGGGTTTTTATACTTTGTCCTATGTTGAGGGGTTAAAAAAAAAAAGCAATAAACTGGTGCAAGTAATAAAATAGCTGCTGCTAAACATCAAATTAGGCTCAAAGAAACAGCACACTTATTAATCATCATTAAAGTTATTATCAGGCATATACTGTGAGAAGTTTGTAGTTTAAACTCCTTTCTTTCAAACTAGGTACAATTGAAATTATAGTACCATATAATGCTGTGGTTCTGACCAAGATTCTCTCTTTAACCAAACATTAGTCAGACTCCTTTGAGCCCCTTTTCAGACTACAGTTTTTCTTTGGGCCTTGTCCCGAAGCCCTCCTACCCAGTTTTAGCAAGAATCCTGCTAAATCATTTTAGACAGACTTTCTACCCTCAACAGAAACAACAACAGAGAAAAATTCCACTCTACCTTTGATGTCTTCTGTTAGTTTCCATCCACTGATATCACGTTCCCCAGCCTCTATTCAATAGCTGTATCTGCAGCTGTCCTTGCTGTACTTAGGGTTGAGCTTAAATTCTCTCCCTCTTTACAGTAATCTTGACACCTATAGCAGTAATCTCGAATAAAGTCTTCCTTATCATTTAACAAATGTCAGAATATTTTTTCTGTAACAAATCAAAGGATATATTTGAGCCAGTTTAGTACTTCGTATGTCTCTGATCAATAATTGACACAATAATGATGATTGGGTTTACTCCAGATACCTATTGCCCTACCCACTATATCATGTCTCTATAAAAGGTTCTTCACTTTGTGATAATAGGGTTGAAATGAGTTAATTGGCTTTTTCCCTAGTCATTTGAATGTCTGAATGAAGATTTCATGCTATTTCCTTCCCAGCACTACTTTGGAACCAGAGTACCAAGTCTCCCTTTTATTTTTTATTTGGATGCTATACATTTTGAGTGTATATCACTGTTAGCATTCAACACCACATAATTTACTTCTGTCTCTGTGAATAACTTCAGTTGATTGTTCATATATATATCTTCCAACCACTTCTACTGACCTCATTCTCATGATTTCCAAGTTGACATTGGCTATCAATGCAGCTCTTCAAGTTCACATCATCTGAATCTCCTCAGTAACCCTGACCTTTACTTATCTTTACTCTAGATTGACCACCCAGTAATACAGCCCTGTTTTGAGCCACATCATCATATTCACATTCAGCAACTCAGACTCTGTAGTATATGTAACCAAAACTTCCTGTCTTGTTTTCTTTCCCATTTCCCATTTCTGAAGACCCACTAAATCTATTCTCTAACTTGGCTAAGAATACCAGTTTCTCAAGTTCTGTTTCTTTAATTCTCTCTTTAAATATATACTTGTGGATTTTTTGCATCTTTTCTCAGAAAACTTTTTGTAAAATCCTTTTTTCTGGGTTCTTTGGACCATTCTAATTATTTGTACTAATTGAATTCATGGTAGTTTTTGTGGGTGAGCCATCCAGAATTTCCTTGTTAATGCCTGCAATCTAAGTCTCATTCTTCAGTCTTCTTTAGGTATATGAACCCAAATATCTATTGGATAATTTTGCTGTTATGCTTAAACTATAAAAAAAAAAAAAAAATCTTTGGTACCATGAATTCTCATAAACATAGTCTGTAAAACCCCAGGGCCCACAATAAGCAGTTTAACTTGGCTAAAGCGCAGGGCATATTTGCACCAGTAAGGAAGATAAGGCTTGAAAAAAGGTTTGGGAGCTCTCTAAACTAACATTTTTATCTTTTCTAGTGATTCTAAAATTGGAGTTTAAAGTTACTCAAGGGATCTGTGGATAGAAATATATTTAAGAAAATTGGTTTTCTTAGGGAACAATCAAAGACAATATTGAGTTTATAAATGCATTTCAGAGTCCAGAATCTATAGTTGATAAGCAGCAATGACTCCATTGGGATGCTATGTGGCTTCTTTTGGCCTTGAGACTTAAAACTAAGAAGAAAAGTTATCTATCCCATATACACCCAATGAATGATGGTAAAGCAGGGCCACAAAACCACACTCGTGCAAAATTAGTCCCACTTGAAAGAGAATAGGAGTCAAGAAACAGTCAATAGTCTATCTCCTGTCTGAGCTTACTGTGAAGGCCTCTTATTCTGGAGGTCAGAAATTTCTTTAAGGAGGCTATGCTTCTCCTGGAGAGCTATTTTGTACCTCTCCTTTATTTTTCCATTATTTATAAAAATAAATATCATTCTCTTTTGTATTTTATTATTCAAAGAGAAATGTCATTTCTGTTTGACCAGGCCTAAAGTAAAGTGGCATAACTTTCTTAAGCTCACTTCCTTCTCCTTACATTTGAGGAAACACAGTTCAGTTCAGTCACTCAGTCATGTCTGACTGTTTGCGACCCCATGGACTGCAGCACGCCAGGCTTCCCTGTCCATCACCAACTGCCAGAGCTTGCTCAAACTCATGTCTGTCCAGTTGGTGATGCCATCCAACCATCTCATCCTCTGTCGTCCCCTTCTCCTCCTGCCTTCAATCTTTCCCAGCATCACGGTCTTTTCCAATGAATCAGTTCTTCACATTAGGTGGCCAAAGTATTGGAGTGAGGAAACACAGTTTACTGTAATTCCCAAAGAGTCACATGCATTTCTAAGTTCAGATTCATGACTTCTTGGGCAGTTACTACCCTCTCACTCTGTTTGGTTCAGGTCTGTTCTTGTGTTGGGATCATCTAGCCTCTTATTAAAAATGCAGATTCCTGTACTTTACTCAGTCACAATCTCAAGAGGTGAGGTAAGAAGCAGAGTCTGACGATATGCATTTTACAGACCTGTTAAATAATTTTGTTCCTGCGTGACTTTGGGAAACTATTTGATTACTTGGAATGTGATTCTTTTAAATAGGTGACATTTTTGAGTTATTCAGAGGTAAAAAGGTGGGGCCTGGGAGCCTAAAATAAGGTAATTTCAGAGCAGCTTCATGGAAATAGATTCCAGAAATATTTTGGAGGTAGAATCCACAAAAGCTGGAAACATTATAGGTAGGGAATATTTACAAAATTAAGGATTCAGGATGAAATTCCAAGTTTTGCATGGGAAAAAGCTGGCTTAAAACTCAACATTCAAAAAATTAAGGTCATGGCATCCAGTCCCATCACTTCATGGCAAATAGATGGGGAAAAATGGAAGCAGTGACAGACTTTATTTTCTAAAATCACTGCAGACATTGACAGCAGCCATGAAATTAAAAGGCGCTTGCTCCTTTGAAGAAAAGCAGTGACAAACCTAGACAGCATATTAAAAAGCAGAGATATCACTTTGCCAACAAAGGTCTGTCTAGTCAAAGCTATGGTTTTTCTGGTAGTCATGTATGGATGTGAGAGTTGGACCATAAAGAAGGCTGAACACAGAAGAATTGATGCTTTCTAACTATGGTGCCAGAGAAGACTCTTGAGAGTCCTTTGGGCAGCAAGGAGATCAAACAAGTCAATCCTAAAGGAAATCAACTCTGAATATTCATTGTATGGACTAATGCTGAAGCTGAAGTTCCAATACTTTGGCCACCTGTTATGGAGAGCTGACTCACTGGCAAAGACCCTGATGCTGGGAAAGTTTGAAGGCAGGAGGAGAAGGGGATGACAGAGGATGAGATGGTTGGATAGCATCATTGATTCAATGGACATGAGTTTGAGCAAACTCCAGGAGACAGTGAAGGACAGGGAAGCCTGGTGTGCTGCAGCTCATGGGGTCTCAATGAGTTGGACACGACTGAGTGACTGAGCAACACCAAAGAGTGCAAAGGAGGGTTCTCCATCAAGGTAAAAATACGAAAGAAAGTTTCTCTTGTTGATTCACAGGTGTCTGTGAAGCCCAGGCAGGGAGCATCTGTTAATTGAGCGATGAGAAGGTAAAAGAAGAAAGTAGAGTTTTCAGTCTCTGAAGACAGAGAATTTTGAATGATTCTGTTCCAGTGATTTTCATCTGAGGCTTGATTAGCATACACTTTCCCCAGGTCCTTATGCTAAAAAAGAACTAACTCTTTGTATAGCCTTTTATACACTGGAAAGAAATTGTAGTTCTTTTAAAGTTTTGAGATTTCCTTGAAAGGATGATGTTCTATGATGTATTTGTGAGGGGAAAAAAAAAGACTTTTGCTTGGCAAATTGTTTTTGAGCCTTAACAAGTCAATTCTCTTCTATTAACTATGAACTAGAATTTTGTTGACATTCAAAAGAATGTGTTATCCTGTCTCCTACCTTGTTTAAGACCTTGAAAGCATTACCTCTTTTACCTCTTTTCAGAAGTAGATGTTAACAAACAAATTTAAACTAGCAGTTTTTCCACAATTTCAAGACAAAAATTCCCTTGCCTGGAAATTGCACAAAGTCTCAATCCCCCAGATCCTTGGTTAGACAAAAGGATAGATAAAATGTGTGGCTGCAACCATATATGTAAAGTATCTGCTGCTTGTGCTTTTATTTATCAGAAGTATATATTCACTCGATTCACTCTGACTTAATTGAATCTTTCCATTCGCTCTGACTGTCCACAGCACTTCTCCATTTAATAAAGATAAAAAAGAAGAGAAGATTCAGAAAATGTGTCCATGCCATAGGAAGATAAAGCAAAAATGTCCCTGGAGGCTCTCTCAAATGATTCTGACAATTATAGCAGGGTACTATGGGGACATATCAATATATCATTGTGTCTCCCAGAAGCGCTAGTTCAGCTTTCCCCTCCCAAGTGGGATCATTTTGCCTGACCCAAGTACTCTGACCTTTATACTGCCCCACTGACTTGTCATCCTTTCTGCCACCGTTCCACGTACCCTGCCTGTGTTTTGAGACAACCTGCAAAATCTATAAGACATCTGTACTTTCATTCTAGAGAAAGTTAAGAAATTAAAAAATTAATGAAAAATATGAGGTGTTAAAATATATATATATGTGTATATATATATATTTACTCTTTTTTATCTGCTGAAGATGTATGTATCTGGATACATTTTCAATGATACTCTAACTTATCTTTGTATTTTTTTAAATGTTGTGTCCATTTCTATTATATGTTAAGCAATTATGAGCACTTCATTTATTCCACACAAAATTTTGTGTGTGTTAAATAGAATAGAAAAAATATGTAGGTATTTTTTGGGGGCTCAGTATAAATCATTTATAGTTTCTAAGGACAAAACAAGATTTGCTTAGTTTGATGTTGGTAGGTTATGTTTTTGTTTTTTCTATGATTGTATAACAGTAGAATGAAATATATTCACAAATGAGAGGTAAGTATTTATTTACTTTTTGAAAAAAAAACCCTTAAGATCCACTTAAATCTGTCCTTTATCTGAGAGGCCTTGAAACCTGACCTGGAGGTTGAGGTTTGTGAAACCACTTTCAATGTCTGGTTCTGACATTCCCCACATGGAATAGAGAGAATATCCTGTTTTTACAATACATTAAGAACAAATAGTTTGAAGCTGTATTGAATTATCTGTAATCAGTAGAACACTGATGTGATTAAAAATGATAGATCAGTGGAAAAATTCTCCCAGAGAACTAAAAGTAATGTCTTATTGGGAACGATTTTATCTGATAATCTCAGTTCACCAGTATTCAAAATATTCAAATTTTGAATCAAGAAAGTATTCTTTGTTGGTGTAACACATATATACCTTTAATATTCAAATAAAGTACAAAACATTTGAAAACTGTTGAAAGAGAAAAAAACTGTTTGAAATAATAGAAGAGGTTGGGAATATTTTATTCGACAAAGTAATGCAGTAAAAAATCCATAATGACAGAGTTCATTGATTCAAAAGTTTTGATCATTATTAAGAATTTTACAAATATTTGTTTATTAAGAGACTGTTTAGATAGTAATTTTGGAGATATTTTGGACTGTTTTTTTTATCGTTTTCTATTACTAATTATATTTACTAGAGACATCCTAAATAAGTCAATAAGATGGTGTGCTCCTAATATACAAACAGTTTTAGCACTCTACAAACTTCAGAGGGGTTAAAAAAATAGCTATAGATCATTTGAAATTATGGAAAATAATTTCTTCTGAAACACACTTCACTGCATTTTTTTTGTTTACAGCCAGACATGTAATTAATTTTATACAATTTGTATTTGAGGTTGTTTTTATTTAACTAAGTCATATGTTCATATCACATATGTTTGAATTTGAGTTTTATAAAACATTTTTTTTAGGAAGAAAGAAATAGTTCCAAATAGTTTTCTTAAAAAGTTGATTATTGTTTTCTTAATGTTTCTGAGGCCAAAATGCTAATTTATGGCTCTTGTACTTTTTGATGTTAATACTCATTTGAATCAACTTCTGATGAAAGAGGAAGACAAGGTACTTTGCTTAACCGTAATCTTTAACAATGAAGAAAGAAAATAAAGTAATCTTTTCCACATATTTTTGGCAAATAATTTTTCAAAAAAATTTATTTTGTCTCCCTCACATGACAGCTACTATATGAGGGAAGATGCTTTGAGTACTGACATCACTTGTTACTCAAAAGACTGTTCAACCTAGCAGCATTGATTACATATTTTTTCATGCATTTACTTTTTTCTTCTTTATCTCATTCTGTAAAGATAAATATATTGAGCACCTACTGTGGGTCGGGCACTAGCACATAGATTACTCCTGTAATTTTCATCAGTTCAGTTCAGTCGCTCAGTCGTGTCCGACTCTTTGCAACCCCATGAATCGCAGCACGCCAGGCCTCCCTGTCCATCACCAACTCCCGGAGTTTACCCAAACTCATCTCCATCGAGTCGGTGATGCCATCCAACCATCTCATCCTCTGTTGTCCCCTTCTCCTCCTGCCCCCAATCCTTCCCAGCATCATGGTCTTTTCTAATGAGTCAACTCTTCGCATGAGGTGGCCAAAGTATTGGAGTTTCAGCTTCAACATCAGTCCTTCCAATGAACACTCAGGACTGATCTCCTTTAGGATGGACTGGTTGGATCTTCTTGCAGTCTAAGGGACTCTCAAGAGTCTTCTCCAACACCACAGTTCAACTGTTCAAAAGCATCAATTCTTCGGCCGTCAGCTTTCTTCACTGTCCAACTCTCACATCCATACATGACTACTGGAAAAATCATAGCCTTGACTAGACGGACCTTTGTTGGCAGAGTAATGTCTCTGCTTTTCAATATGCTATCTAGGTTGGTCATAACCTTCCTTCCAAGGAGTAAGTGTCTTTTCATAATAATGCTATTAATTTGATGCTATACTTACACTACAGATGAGGAATGTTAAGAGTTAGTTCAGTGACTGATCTGAGATCAAAATTTTCCTCAGTTCTTTAAAGTGAAGAACAAACAGTTTTACAGGCTCTTGAACACAACTATTTGTCAATAAATAATGGATTAATTGATTTAGTCTTTATTTGATTGCTATAATTACTCTCTTATAATGTATTCCCCAATATTATTGCCTTGATTTTACATATATAACATATATAAATAAGTTAACTGAATTTCATACTCAGCATTTGTTTCAGGAGTTCTCAACCAGGGGTAGCAACAGAGCACTGCCTCTTTCCAAACCTTAGAAATGTTGGAAGGGGGGTGGTTTTGGTTGTTACTAGTTGATGGGCTTCCCAGGTGGCTCAGTGGTAAAGGAACTGCCTGCAATTCAGGGGATGCTGGTTTTAAAGATCCCCTGGAGAAGGAAATGGCAACCAACTCTTGCCTGGGAAATTCCATGGACAGAGAAGGCTGGCAGGCTACAGTCTGGGGTCACAAAGAGTTGGACATGACTTAGTGAATGCCTCAATCACTCACTCACTCAGTTGATGGGTACTTCTAGTATTTATTATCTCAGGATGCAGAGGAGACTTCCATATAATAAAGGACTATCCTTCCCAAAATGCCAACAATAATACTTTGGAATAACACTGAGAGAAAAATCAGCACAAAACTCAAACTGATGTTTTTTGCACTGATGCTTCCATAATGTGATCTTACTAGTTCATGCAATGTTTTTAAATTTGGGGTCTGATAAATCCATTAGTGAGTCATGAAATCAATGTAAATTTTGTGATTGAGATTTTTAAAAATAAACAAAATAGACAGTATCAAATTGTACTGCATATAGTTAGGGTAAGTATTATTATAAACACCTTTTATTCCAGTTATATATTTTTTCTTCTAGTTTTATTGAGATATAATTCCCATATAGCACTGGGTAAATTTAGGATATATGGCATAATAATTTTGCTTTCATATGCCATTAAATTTTAACCACAATAAATTTAGTGAACATCTATCATCTCATATAGATACAAAATTAAATAAATAGAAAAAAATTGCCTGTGATGACAACTCTTAGGATTTACTTACCAACTTTCGTATATAATACAGAGCATGTTAATTATAGTCATGTTGTACAGTACATACCTAGTACTTATTTATCTCACAACTGGAAGACTGTACCTTTTGAGTGCCTTCATCGAATTGCCACTCCCTCCAATCCCTGCCTTTAGTAACCTCAAATCTGATTTCTTTTTCTGTGATTTTATTTGTTTGTTTTTGAAGTATAGTTGACCTACAAAATTATATTAGTTCCTGGTATACAACATAGCTATTCAGTATTTCTATACATTTCAAAATGATTACTATAATAAGTCTATTTACCATCTGTCACCAAAGATATTACATAACTATTGACTATATTCTCCACAATATAGTCAATGAATAGATGAATGAAGAATATGTACTTTTCATAACTTTGACTCATTTATTTTGTAACTGGAAGTTTGTACCTTCTAATCTCCATCATCTGTTCTCTCCCTCCCTTGACCTTTCCTCTGGCAACTATAGTTTGTTCTCTGTATCTTTGACTCTGTTTTCTGTTTAGTTATGTTTGTTCATTTGTTTTTTTAGATTCCACATATAAATGAAATCATACAATGTTTGTCTTTCTCTATCTGACTTATTTTACTTAACATAATTACCTCTAGACTCATTCATTTTGTCACAAACTGGCAAGATTTTGTTACTTTTCATGGCTGAGTAGTATTCCTATTTAATATTTTTATTTTTTATTTTTTTAATATTTTTAAATATTTTTGAGGAATCACCATACTGTTTTCCATAGTGACTACACAAATTTACATTCCCATTAATATTTATGTGTAAATGTCTTATGTATACAGGGTTACTAGGAACATTTATTGCTTTCTTAGAGTTGGCAAAAAGAAAAAGGAAAAACTTTAAAAACCATGTACATAAGCTAAAGTTGGCTTTTTTTATGTTATTACATATGATCTCACTTGGGGACATTAGACAATTAAGTCACTCCCAGCTCATTAAATCAGATACCAGTTAAACATGAAATAATTGTATGTAAGTCAAAGCAACAACTTAATGTTATTGAGAAGATTTTAATGAAGGAAACAAGACTTCATTAACAAAGGAAAATGAAGAAAAATATGTAAATATATTTCAACACAAATGATCTAAGAATTCTGAAAAAGAAAGATCAATATGGACTTAAATAGTCAGGATGTTGAATGAACTATATTTTGAAGGAATAGCGGAATTTTACTTGAGCAAGAAGAGTAAATAAAAAGTAATTTCTCCTTTGTTGAGAGACTAGAAGAATATAAGTATATAACTCGTTTAGTTTCATAACTCATTTATTTATTTGAAAGTAACCTGAAAAATTTAACTTGCTTATCTTGTTTTTTAAATTTTTGATACTTGCAAATTCATAATATATAATTTAAAAATAATTGGAAGCTAATTCAGGTGACTTTCTCCTAATGGCAGTAGATTCTAACATAGCAAAAGATGTAAGTCTCCAAAATAATGTAACAAACAGAAAGTGACCTAGTATGAATGCCAAATATGAGCTTTGTGTTTCCATCATCTTTTCATCACATGCTCAGTGAGCTATGTAGCATTAGCATAATATTTGGTGTCAGTATAGTGCCAACAAATACTTGTGGAGTAGATGAATGAATGAAATTCATTCATAGAAATTAATTTTTCAGTGTATTAAAACATTATATATTTAAACATAAACTCTTCAGAACTCTATAGTGACAGTGAAAGTAGCTCAGTCGTGTCCAACACTTTGTAACCCCATGGACCATATAGCCCATGGAATTCTCCAGACCAGTATACTAGAGTGGGTAGCCTTTCTCTTCTCTAGGAGATCTTCCCAACCCGGAGGTCGAACTCAGGTCTCCTGCATTTCAGGCAGATTCTTAACCAACTGAGCCACAAGGGAAGCCCAAGAGCCCAGAACTCTATAATAAAAATGGAAAGTAGATTACTTTTATCTTTTTTATCTTCTTAAATTTTAAGAACTTTATCAGTCAGTGATCATTTCCTCTATTTAAATAATTCAATGTGGTGTTTTCTGAAACAAGTTCATTTTCATGAGGGAAGTGAAGCCATAAATTGTTTTCATTATAAATATTTCACAAAGTATTAAATTTTGAGTATATAGCTCCAATAACATTTCAATTCATATGCATTTTTATTTGTTAACTATTATTTGGGAAGAATATATATTTATGTGTAAATATATTTTAACACAGATGATCTAGCAATCCTAAAACAAAATTCTGACACAGCTGTCAGAATTCCTACATTATGAGACAGTCAAAATTATCCCATGAATTATTCCCTTCAAAACTCTTGCTTACATAATCTACATGCAGTCACTTTAGAGCCAACAGCTGAATTGCATTCTAGTTTTTGTGGTAAAAACTTTTATAGAAAAAAAAAAATGAACTTAATTCTTAGTTTGTGCTGCCTCTGTGGAACTGAAGAAATTATGGTGGTGTTTGTAATGATTAATGAACAATTGATCAAAATGACAGCTATTTTTCATATTTAATTTGTAGCTTTGGAAAATTATTGTTACATACAGATAAGAAATAATTGTTACAACAGATTTATCCATAATTATATTTATTCTAGCTAGGTTTATATTAGGATAGTTTTTTCCTAATAAAATAAAGTATATTACAAAAGATGCCTCAAAGAAAAACTGATATCTTAGAATTTTATAGCATTCATGTGATTTTATACAACCATTTTATGTCCTTTTACATAAGCAAACAAATTTATAAAACTCTTATTCTGATTTTTAGATTTAATTTTCACCATTTTTATTTTTGCAGAATCTGTTGCAGAAATTCTGTCTCTGAAACTGTATTTTAACTAAATATAAAACACTCCACATTCATTCATACAAGCCTGATATGTATGGTTATTCATCTTTCAGATGTTCAGTGACTGATGAATATGGAGTCCATGCCCACTGTAACATGTATGTTTTTTTCATTACTACCCAGAGTAAGTCTGGGTAGTTAGATTTGTAGCACAAACAGTTTTTCTTGGCTGTAGCTCCTTGGTCTGTGGTTGAGCACTTGGCTCAAAGAAACTCATCAAACTACAGGTGAAACTTTTCCAAGAATTTTAAATACATTGATGGTGGGTTCTGAAGTTGAATGGTGATGAACATTGTTAGTTTGGTGTTTTGACAAAGGAATATAAGTTGCAAGTTGATTATGGGGATGAGAAAATATTCATTGGGCAGGAAAACCATAGTGTTAAGTGAATGGTATTAACTAGCTGAGAGTGTGAGAAAAGGAAAATCTCTATAGCCCTAAAGAGAGAAAGAGGAAATGTGTTATGTTTTCTGCATAAGAATGCCTGTACCGCCTGTATTTTGACTTCAAGTTGATGTTTTAACATTTTTCTATTATTGTTCTGTGTGAGTTTCCATCCTTTATAAGAAAAGAGCTTTGACACAGTATTGCTGTAAATTGACTTACTACAAAATCCTTTTACTTTACTTTATGCAGCAAAGGAACAAAGAACATGATATAAGGTAATATAACTGACTAGTTATAACCATTTGTGTCTATATAAAAATAATACTAGTGTAAAGATTACTGTAGGATAGTTGCATTTTTTTTTTAATTGCAGTGGCATTTAATAGCTTCCAATTAGCAAGGAATTATATTCCCAGGATTTAAATCTAGATGTTAAATACCCTGATGTGCAGAACCCTTAGAATAAACTAGCTGGAATTTGTTCAATTAGAATAAATTAGCCAGTTCTTTTTTGAATAATGAGATGATCTGAACTTGTGTGCCCTGCAACCATCTCCCCATTCATATGTTAAAAACCTAATGCCCAAGGTGAGGTTAATTAGGAGATGGGATCTTCGGGAGGTGATTAGGTCCACCAGATGAAGGCAGAGTGCTCTTAAATGGGACAGAAAGCCCCTACTCACAAACATTAAATCTCTTTCAAATAACAGTGGACCTACTTTATAAATGTAAAGCAGGACCCATTTGTTTTAACCCATTTCCTAGCCACTTACTTTGGGCAGCAGTGGATTTTCTGTATCTTAAGGAACTCTTTCTTCCTTTTTTCATCCATTCCCCAGCTAAAGGCAGTTTACTATGAGAGATTAAAAAAAAAATCTAGGATTAAAGAAGCGTTATCCCCTGATTTTTTTTTGATACGGTGGCTGTGTCTTAAGCAAACACCCACTCCAGTATTCTTGGGCTTCTCTGGTGGCTAAGACAGTAAAGAATCCACCTGCAATGCTGGAGATCTGGGTTTGATCTCTGGGTTGGGAAGATCCCCTGAAGGAGGGCATGGCAACCCACTCCAGTATTCTTGCCTGGAGAATACACATGAACAGAGGAGCCTGGCGGGCTACTGTCCATGGGTTGCAAAGAGTTGAACACAACTGAATGACTAAGCATAGCACACAGCAAGAAGCAAACACTGAGATTTGTAATTGCAGAATTAACTCACTGATTGGAGAATTGAAAATGACTAATTTCAGACATTTTCAGGTAGCATGCATGTAGAATATATATCATTTTATCTTACCTAGAAAAATAAAAGCAGATTTACCTGTGTACCAGTTTTATTTGTGTAGTGTGTAGTAGTCAATCAGTCATGTCCATTTCTTTGGGAACCCATGAACTGTAACCCATTTGGCTCCTATGTCCATGGGATTCTCCGGGCAAGAATACTGGAGTGGGTGGCCATTCTCTGCTCTAGGGGTTCTTCCTGACCCAGAAAACGAACCCAGAACTCCTGCATTGCAGGAGGATTCTTTAACATCTGAGCCAAATTATGTAGTACATACATATTTAAATCCACAAACTCCACTACAACTTTAACTTGTTATGGTGGGTGATCTTTTTATCCTAGTTTTATTATTAAGGAAACTGTGACTTAAAGAAGTGAAGTAATTTGAAAATATTAGCTAATTCAGTTCAGCTCAATTCAGTTGCTCAGTTGTGTCCCACTCATTGCGACCTCATGGACTCTAGCATGCCAGGCTTCCATATCTGTCACCAACTCAAGGAGCTTGCTCAAACTCATGTCCATCCAGTCAGTGATGCCATGCAACCATCATCTCATCCTCTGCCGTCCTCCTCTCCTCCTGCCTTCAAACTTTCCCAGCATCAAGGTTTTTTCCAGTGAGTCTGTTCTTCACATTAGGTGGCCAAAGTATTGGAGTTTCAGCTTCAGCATCAGTCTTTCCAGTGAATATTCAGTGCTGATTTCCTTTAGGATTGACTGATTTGATCACCTTGCAGTCTAAGGGACTCTCAAGAGTCTTCTCCAACAACACAGTTCAAAAGCATCAATTCTTCAGCGCTCAAATTTCTTTATAGTCCAACTCTCACATCCATACATGACTATTGGAAAAACCATAGCTTTGACTAGACGGACTGTTGTCAGCAAATAATGTAGCTGTTTTTTAATATGCTGTCTAGGTTGTTCATAGCTTTTCTTCCAAGGAGCAAGTGTCTTTAATTTCATGGCTGCAGTCACCATCTGCAATGATTTTGGAGCCCCCCAAAATAAAGTCTGTCAGTGTTTCCATTGTTTCCCCATCTCTTTTCCAAGAAGTAATGGCATTGGATGCCATGATCTTAGTTTTTTGGATGTTGATTTTAAGCCGACTTTTTCATTTTCCTCTTTCACTTTCATCAAGAGGCTCTTTAGTTCTTTGCTTTCTGCCTAAGGGTAGTGTCATCTGCATATTTGAGCTTATTGATATTTTTCCTGGCCATCTTGATTCCAGCTTGTCCTTCATCCAGCCCGGCATTTCACATGATGTACTCTGTATAGAAGTTAAATAAGAAGGGTGACAATATACAGCCTTGACATACTCCTTTCCCGATTTGGAACCAGTCTGTTATTCCACGTCCAGTTCTAACTGTCACTTCTTGACCTGCATACAGATTTCTCAAGAGACAGAAAAGATGGTCTGGTATTCCCATCTCTTTCAGAATTTTCCACAGTTTCTTGTGATTCACACAATCAACGGTTTTGGCATAGTTAATAATGCAGAAGCAGGTGTTTTTCTGGAAGTCTCTTGCTTTTTCTGTGATCCAACGGATGTTGGCAATTTGATCTCTGATTCCTCTGCGTTTTCTAAATCCATCTTGAACACCAAGAAGTTCTCTGTTCATGTACTGTTGAAGCCTGGCTTGGAGAATTTGGGGCAGTACTTTGCTAGTGTGTGAGACAAGTGCAATTGTGTGGTAGTTTGAGCATTCTTTGACATTGCCTGTCTTTTGGATTGGAATGAAAACTGACTTTTTCCAGTCCTGTGGCCACTGCTGAGTTTTCCAAATTTGATGGCTTATTGAGTGCAGTACTTCCACAGCATCATCTTTTAGGATTTGAAATAGCTCAACTGGAATTCCATCACCTCCACTAGCTTTGTTCGTAGTGATGCTTCCTAAGGTCCACTTGACTTCACATTCCAGGATGTCTGGCTCTAGGTGAGAGATCACACCATTGTGGTTATCTCGGTCATGAAGATATTTTTGTATAGTTCTTCTGTGTTTCTTGCCACCTCTTCTTAATATCTTCTGCTTTTGTTAGGTCCATACCATTTCTGTCCTTTGTTGTGCCCATCTTTGCATGAAATGTTCCCTTGTTATCTCTAATTTTCTTGAAGAAATCTCTAGTCTTTCCCATTCCATTGTTTTCCTCTATTTCTTTGCACTGATCACTGAGGAAGGATTTCTTATCTCTCCTTGCTATTCTTTGGAACTCTGCATTCAGATGAATATATCTTTCCTTTTCTCCTTTGCCTTTTGCTTCTATTCTTTTCTCAGCTGTTTGTAAGGCCTCCTCAGACAACCACTTTGCCTTTTTTGCATTTCTTTTTCTTGGGGATGGTGTTCATCACTGCCTCCTGTACAATGGCATGAACCTCTGTCCATAGTTTTCAGGCACTCTATCAGATCTAATCCCTTGAATATATTTGATCACTTCCACTGTATAATCCTAAGGGATTTGATTTAGGTCATACCTGAATGATTTAGTGGTTTTCCATACTTTCTTCAATTTAATCTGAATTTGGCAATAAAAATTCATGATATGAGCCACAGTCAGCTCCCAGTCTTGTTTTTGCTGTCTGTATAGAGCTTCTCCATCTTTGGCTACAAATAATATAATCAATCTGATTTCAGTATTAACCATCTGGTGATGTCCATGTGTAGAGTTTTCTCTTGTGTTGTTGGAAAAGTGTGTTTGCTATGACCAGTATGTTCTCTTGGGAGAACTCTGTTAGCCTCTGCCTTGCTTCATTTTGTACTCTGAGGTTAAACTTGCCTGTTACTCCAGGTATCTCTTGACTTCCTACTTTTGCTTTCCAGTCCCCTATGATGAAAAGGACATCTTTTTTTGGTGTTAGTTCTTGTAGGTCTTCACAGAACCATTGAGCTTCAGCTTCTTCAGCATACTTGTTGGGGCATAGACTTAGATTACTATGATATTGAATGGTTTCCTTGGAAACAAACAGAGATCATTCTATCATTTTTGAGACTGCATCCAAGTACTGCATTTTGGACTGTTTTGTTGAGTATGAGGGCTACTCCATTTCTTCTAAGGGATTCTTGTCCACAGTAGTAGATATCTAATTAGTAAGTGATGAAACTGAGTCTTGAACTCAAAACTTTTGATTACAAAGCTTTGGTTCTTTTCATTCAATGAAAATGTCATCCTTTTAGAAAAATGCTTCACAATATAATGACACCATATACATTTTTAAAACTCCTGTCTAGGAGGATATCAAATCTATTTGTTTATTCATTAATCAGAAGAAAATATATAAAAGAAGCAAAATCACATGTTTTATTTATATTATCCATATTTTCCTTACATCTGCTTCTTTCTCATAGTTTCTCTTGAGGCAAGGGAGACTTTACTCTGTGTAAATCAGATACAGATTATTTTACATATTATATACCTTAAAGTTATATTAAATTTTTCATTTTGAAAATCTTCAAAGTATCAAAAAATTCTGTTTGTTTATTAACAACAAAAGGAAATTCTGAAGTTGCATTCTCAGATTAAAAAAAAACAAAGTGTTGTGAAGTCCAAAATGTAGTCACTAGTTACATGAATACTTGGTGGAAAATAATTAAAATTAAGTAAAATTTAATTTTCTTCCGTTTCACTAGCCACATCTCAGGGGCTTAAAAGTCATTTGTAACTAGTGGCTACCAAATTGCACAGTACAGATATAGAACGTTTCCTTCAAAGTAGAAAATTCTGCCAGAAAACACTGAGATATAATCTTAGCATTATGATTTAGAGTGAAATCTGAAGGCCAAACTGGCTTTCCACCTGTTTTTGTAAATAAAGGTTTATTGGAATATGTCCATATCCATTTTTTTTACATTTTTTATACCTCTGTTTGCACAAAATGGCAGAGTTGAATAGTTGGGAGAAAGACTACATGGCTGCTAAAACCTAAAATAGTACTTTATTCTTCATAGACGAACATTTGCCAGATTCTGAACTACAGCCCCTCTTCTAAGCAGTTGATAATTGGCATGATTTTCTGGACATGAACATTTGTCATCTTCTTCCTCTTCAGTTTCCTCTTCCTTATTCATCTTTTCTCTCATTTATGTTGTTTCAATCATATATTCCTTTACTTGATTTGCAAAGCTTGAATGAAAATCTCTTTAGAAATTTCTTAGTAACTTGTTAATGTAAAGAAATACCTAGATCTAGTTTCCTGAATACTTTCATAAATTTTTAGCCACTCAGACATTACAATAAAAATATAGTAGTGTTTTCAATAAAAGTCACAGAGAATATCATTATCCTGACATCTGCATCTCAGATGTGAAAAGGAAGTCATCTTTCTGTTTTATGGGCCTAACTAAAGAAGAAATTTCTTTAGGGGTGCAATCCCATACATATCTCTCTTTGCTTATTTCTTTGCAAGAGAAACTTCATATTTCCACTATCAATGCATGATACTATTTTTCATTCCAGATAGATTTATTTTAAAAATGTCTGAAGACAAGGCAAAGACAATCCTTTCTTCTTATTTCTTTCTTATACAATAAGATTATAAGACTGCCATTGGCTCTTTCCTGTAATGGAATGAGAATTTTCTTTGACTAATCTCATATGGGGCAATAATAGGTACATAAAATACAAGTTTTTATTGCCAAAAACATCCCTGCTGCTGTAGGGTAATTGCAGTTAAAATTTGAAGTTAACTACAATCTTGAGTTATATAGTCAGTCAGTTCAGTCCCTCAGTCGTGTCCGCCTCTGTGACCCCATGGACTGCAGCACACCAGGCTTCCCTGTCCATCATCAACTCCTGGAGCTTGTTCAAACTCATGTCCATCCAGTTGGTGATGCCATCCTACCATCTCATTCTCCGTCGTCCCTTTTTCCTTCTGCCTTCAATCTTTCCCAGCATCAGGGTCTTTTCCAGTGAGTCAGTTCTTTGTATCAGGTGGCCAAAGTCGTGGAGTTTCAACTTCAGCATAAGTCCTTCCAATGAATATTCAGGACTGATTTCAATTTAAGTTTGAATTTGGCAATAAGGAGTTCATGAACTGAGCCACAGTCAGCTCCCAGTCTTGTTTTTGCTGACTGTATTGAGCTTCTCCATCTTTGCCTACAAAGAATATAATGCTCCTGTTGATGAAATTGTTGGAGAAGGGAATAAATCAATACCTGTAAAACCCGTAGAACAGATCTTTGATAAACTCTTACTAAGTTTTAGAAAGGTCTGTTTTATACAAGTAGAAAGATAATGTGCATCAGAATCAGAGAGTTTTGTTTTTAATTCCCAGTTCTGTACTTCTAGTCATGTTAAATTCTCCAAGCCTCAGTTTCTTCAGCTTTGAGTGTAGTTGTACTTGTCTTAGTAGCTATAGTAAAGGTCAGTGACAACACGTGTAATACAATGCTTGTTATATGATAGATACTTAATAAATGACAGTTTATAATAACTTAGTAGTGTAAGTACAGAGATTCCAAATTATTAATAGCTGACTGATTTAGTCAGTCTGGCCAACAAACGAATGTACAATTATGGGTTGATTTACTCAAATCTCCTATGAGACCTGTCTTGTAAAATCTGTTGAATAAATGTCTAACTAGTGAATTTCTGCTTGCCTTTCAAGAAAGGCTTACTTTTTATTTGCTAATGTGGGGCTTCCATTCCAGTGGAATAAGCTGAGAATCATGATTTCACAGATTTCATGATAACTGGAAACAGGCTGAAATGTATGTAAGCTAACCCTCTCATTCACAGATGTGGACAGGGAGGTCCAAAAACTTTAAACTATCCCCCAGAGTTGTACAGCTATTTGGTCAATAGTTTGTACAGCTATTTCTTCCAGGAAGCTGAACTGACCCCAGCCCATAATGTTCCTTCTATTACTTTGCATTTAGCATTTATTACATATACCTTTTGTATATTTGTTTATATATCTTCAGAGTTGCTCTACAGCTTCTCATATGTACATGTAATTTTTCTCCAGGTTCTAAGGTTCTTGAAAGCAAAGATCTTGGGGTCTTCTCCTTTAAACCCTTCCAAACAAACACAGTAGAGTTATGGGGAAAAATGCCTTTTTAATCAGTGAAAGGATTATTATAAGTTCCACAGTAGAGTTAAAATTCTAGCATGTAGGGTACCTTAGTCAGCTTGGGCTTCCATAATAAAACACCATAGACTGAGTGGCTTAAACAACAAAAATTAATTTCTCACAGTTCTGGAGGCTGGAAAGTCCAAAATCAGGGTGACAGCAAGGTTGAGTTTTTTGAGGGTTCTTTTCGTGGCTTGCAGATGGCCTCCATATTACTGCGTCCTCAGACAGGGAAAGCCAGCAGGCTCTCTGGTGTCTCTTTTTAAAAGAAAACTAATCCAGTCATGAAGGTCTCACCCCCTATGCCCTCTATATCTAATCATATCCCTAAGGCCCCATCTCCAAATCCCATCAGATTGGGGGTTAAACCTTCAACATAAGAATTATGGGAGCACACAATTTAGTCCATGGTATAGGGACAAGTTTTCTAATATAATTAAATAAGCATTCCCATTCAGATCAATCTTTTCACATCTAAACATTTCAGACATTAAAATTCAACAACCACATAAATATATGACCATAACTTTCAGAGCTGGCTCTATTTCATTGTTCATATTATTACCCAATTTTGGAATATTTTAGTAACAGTTGTTTGAATGGAGAACAGAAAACACATCTTCTATTCCTAAAATTCTGATATGAACCAGTAGATTTCCTTGCCTCCTGTTCTCCAGTTACCACGATTATGAGCCAACATATATGTTATACTGTGATTTTAACGAGGCCATTTTCACTAAACATTAACAAAAGTTAAATGTAAAGCTTTTAAAATTGCTAAGTGATGTGTGATACAGACTTTCTCAGTCCTTTCCTTAATCAAACATGCTCTCTGATCTTAATCAGTGATTGCTGTTTCTTGGTTTCATGGGTATGTTAAGGTGAAGGTTATCTGAGTTAGAAACCAGGTGTAAGGGGGGCCAGAACTAAGATCAAGGTAATAGAATGAGCTAATGCCATGTTTGTATGTTCATGTTACTGGGCTAATAAAAAAATGATTCTACATTGTAACAGATCTGCATTTATTATACCAAACAACTATATCAAATAGACATCAACAAAACGTTTTAGTCAGTACTTATCATTAATGAGAATAGTCATGTCCTAGTATTGGGCTAGAAAAAATCGTTGACAATATTTCACCTCATTCTCTCTGTAGTTTTTTTCCCACATATTCTCAATGACCTGCACATAAAGTCATTTAAGATTATATATTAATATATTATTGATGTACACATTTATATATCTTGAAAATAAAAATGAACAAGTGAATGATTTGTTTTTCTTTCCCAAATTAAGGGACTTGTATTAGCAGCAATTTATCAAGGTCTTATACTGAAGAATTCAGTAATATACAGATTCTCCAAATTATTTAGATTAAGTTCACTTTCTTCCCTGTAAATACCTGATATATTCATACACTAATGCTTGTAGATTTCAGGTGTACTTTAAATTTTCTGATTTCTCTATTAAAGATTAGACTAATTTAGACTATATAAAACATTGTATTAAAAAAATTATCAGGATTACAAATAAGGATTAGAATCTTGCTATCATGAGTATCTGGCTTCCCAGATGGTGCTAGTGGTGAAGAACCTGCCTGCCAGTGCAGGAGACATAAGAGACATTGGGTTTGATCCCTGGGTTGGGAAGATCCCGTGCAGGAGGGCCTGGCAACCCACTCCAGTATTTTTGCCTGGAAAATCCCATGGACAGAGGATCCTGATGAGCTACAGTCCACAGGGTTTCAAAGAGTCAGACATGACTGAAGCAACTTAGCATGCATACATGCATCATGAATATCATAAGTGTAATTAAGGAAGGGTTATTAATTTCAAACAAGTGAAACCAACTCTGATTAGTTTAATGGAAAGATAAATTATTGAAAAGATATCTGTTACCTTCCGGAACCAGCAGGAAGGCTACTGAACTGGGCTAAGAAAAAAATAGCAGGGCTAAAGGGAGACCAGGCAGCCAGGAATAAAGCTACCAGGACATCATGCTCTCAGCCTGGTTAGAAAATTGTCTCTGTTGCAAGGACCACTGGATATTCCCTGCTGAGCTGCTGGAATTCAATGAAGCTGCTGCTGTGGTCACTGAACTGTGGCTATTTTTACTACCACCGCACTGTTTCTGAGGATTTGTAAACTGTCAGTACAGAAGCACAGTCTAGGGCAGGCGAATCTAACTGGTAAACTGGAGATCTCAGACTTGGACTTTGTCACATGTCTATGTCTGAGCTGCCAAGGGTTTATGAGAACATGAATCTGGCCCTTTCAGTTTCAGAAGAAAGACTTAACTAGGCCTTATGAAGAGTCCAACTGCCTAACCCATAGGAGAATTGTTTCAATGAAAATCAGCCAAAACAGCAAGCAATATCTATCTCACTGTCTTTTGTTGATTTTAACTTTCTGCCTCTACTATGACTCTAATCTTTGGCTACTTAGAAGCCTCAAACAATTGTATTTTTCCAAATGATTAAACTTACCTAAACTGTTGTTTATACCTCTACCTGAATTTCTCAGGCATTGGTGATGATCTTTATTACCAATAATTTTGTTTTTCAAAATTATTCTTCCTACACATTTCTAGGTTTTAGTACAGATTTTCCTTCAGCTTTGACTCACTATCAATAATAAAAAGTTAAATTAGACCAAGGTGACATCTTCTTCATAAGATGACCTTAATTCTACTGTATTTAGTTTAAATTGTGGTGAACAAATTGAACTAGTATCCTACTAGATAGTTTCTCTTTTATTAGGTGTTAGGTATGGTATTTGGCTGTTACTTGTGAATTCTAACTAAGAATGTGTTATTGATACACAGACAGAGGAAAATTGCTGTTTGTTCTCAGATGACCTGGTCTTTTCTATATTATCAAACATACCAACATAGTCTTAAATTAATAAACAACTCTGTTATTCAACTTCCATAACAGAACCCATCAATATTAATTTTATCCAGATAGGCTTATTAACCTCTCTTTGTTGATCAAGCTTATTTATTATTAGTATAAAAGCCTATCTATTGGGTAAATGAAAGAAGTTGAATTTATGAGCATTAGCAATTGACAATAAAGGGGAATATTAAAAATAAGACAAACACATACATGTAACCAAATTTGGAAAAAGAAGGGAAAGAGGAGAAGAGTAATGTAAAGTAACTTTAAATTCATTGAAAGATCTCATCAGACATGGGTTACATTTAATAAATTATGATATAGTAAAAGCATTCCACTTAGAGCTATATAGTCTAACTTCAGAAGAAGTGTGAACAGAATTATTCAAGTGCTGTTACCTCTTAAGAGTTAAATTTTGTGTTGGTGTTATATATATATATATAATGTATAATATATATATCTATGTAGAGAGAAGAGATGAGTCAGTGATGGATATAGTGATTTTATTCTATAAACTTAAGATTTTGTTGTTTTGTTTGTATATGTACATATTTATATGAAATAAAAATATACTAAATAAAACCCACAACAAAACATCTAACCAATATTAAGGAAATAATTTTAATGATGATAAAGTGAATTCAAGCTTCTTTTTATTGGAGTAAAAGAGAAATGAAAGCAGAATAAGGGGGCACAATAAAAAGAGATTAGATAATAAATAATGATATAGTTATATGAATTCCTTTACCATTATGAAATATGATGTTTTAAATATTTTATTGACTGCATATCAGTTAGAACTATGTTTGGATCATGAAACAGAAAATTCCAAAAGAACAGTTATTTAGTTAAATTAAATTTTCTGATTCATAAAAGAAGCCTGGGGAGAAACAGACCAGTGCTCTTGTGGACTTCAGTTTACTCTCTTCCAGCTGTCATTCTAAGAACATGGCTGCTAGACTCAGAACATGACTGCACCTCAGAACATGGCTGCTACTCTCTTTTTTTTTTTTTAAGAATGCTTTTTAAAAAGCAGACTCAGAAGAAACAGTATCTGCCTCCTAGACAGAAGGTGTGTATGCTTACGGACTGAGAATGAAAATTTCAGCTCCATGAGTGCGGATATTACCTGGGCTTCTTCTCATAGCCCTAGGGAAGGGCTATGAATTGGTTTTCAGAAAACTAAGAAAATACTGATATTCGACCACTACTATTGCTGTGAGAAATAAAGGTCTTTATCTATGTCCCAGGCATCTCATATCTTCAGCTAGCTTCTGAGAGACTGTAGTAGGCTAACTTGCTTGCTTGCAGGAAGTTTGAAATCTCAGAAACTTTGCAGTTCTTGACAGCCTCACACAATATTTTGGCTAATATTCCTTTGTACATAACTTAGGCACATAAGCACACCTAGCCCGAAAGGAGGCTAGGAAATGTTATCATTTAGCTTAGCACTAAAATTGGTATCCCTATTGGCTCAGACAGTAAAGAATCTGCCTGCGATACAGTTTGATCCCTCAGTTGGGAAGATCCCCTGAAGGAAGGCACTGCAGTTGTCTTGCCTGGACAAGAGTTCCGTGGATAGAGGAGCCTGGTGGGCTACAGTCAATAGGGTCACAAAAAGTTGGACATGATTGAGTGATTGACACTTTCACTTCAAAATTGGTGTGTCATTACCAATGGAGGGGGATGGTAGGTTTACTAGTAGGACACAAAAACTCACTGCTGTTTCCTAAAAATGTTTGTTCATAATTTATTTTTAAGTGGAAAAAAAATGCATGTGTGTGTTGCATAAATAAGTCGCAGTTTAAAGAATTTATAACAAACATTCATAGAAATTTTGTTTGGGTACTCCAGTGTTCTTGCCTGGAGAATCCCAGGGACGGAGGAGCCTGGTAGTCGGTTGTCTATAGGGTCACACAGAGTTGGCCACGACTGAAGCGACTTAACAGCAGCAGCAGCAGCAGTGAAGGTACATTAGCTTGCTAGAGCTGCTATAGAAAATACCATTATCTAGGTGGCTTAAACAACAGAAGTTTATTGTCTTATGGTTTTGGAGGCTAGATATTAGATCAAAGTGCCAGTAGTGTTGGTTCATTCTGAGAGTTAGGAGGGAAGGATCTCTTTCTGCACTCTCACCTTGGCTTATAGATAGCCATCTTCTATCTATGCCTTCTCACGTGATAGTCTCCCTTTGTGCCTGCCCCTCTGTCCAAAATTTCTTTTTTTTTTTTTAATAAGAACACAGTCACATTGGGTTAAGACCCACTCTCATGATCCCATTTTACTACACCTAATTACATCTGCAAGGAATCTATTAATATTTCCAAATAAAATCACATTTTGAGGGACTGGCAGTTGGAATTTCAATATGAATTTTGAAGGAGCATAACCCATAACAGACAGTATGGAAGATTTTTTCTTTATTTTTTCTCTCCAAGTAATATTATATCGCTTTTTTATTATTATTTTGATAATTTTAAAAGACATATTTAAAAAATAGAAGTCCAGAATGTTTTATGTGTTTATTATGTAACAATATTCTTAATAATCTCAAACTATGGTTTAATGTTACCCACATTTTTTTTTAATCTTTAGTGAAAAATGTTTAGTATCTGTATCAATAAGTAGATGACTGCTTCCAGATTTGCCACAACAGGTTGTTGCTCCTCTCTTCTAGTACGTTTTTATAATACGTGTTCTATTTTGCTTTGCCTTACCAGTTTGTTTAAATCCTCAAGGCTCCATATATTCACAAAATTATTCAACACGTATACTTAGTCTTTGAACTTGTGTCCTACAATAGAAGTGTCTTCAACTCTGAGACTTAAATCATGCACTGTATTTCTGACTTCAGTGCTGAATTGGTGGGAAATCTATCAACTATGCTTCATTCCCGGTGACGCAGACACTGAGTGGGAGTTTGTGAGTGATGACTTTTCCAGTAGAATGTGAAGGTAATTGTAACAGTTTGACACACAAGAACAAAGTGACTGCTTTAGGCATGAGGACATAGGGAACCAACCAAGATAAAAGGAAGACTTGAAAACAAAGACTACATTCTGAACTAGTTCTTTCCAAATACTTTACTGTGGAAGAGAACTTGTAAATGAATAACCACTATTGAATAGCTGCCATAGAAACAAACAGAGAGCTATTCTACTATTAGTTGCATTTTCACTCAAAGGTTACTTATTTGTTCCTGAAAACTCAAATATCCCATATCACCCGAAGTATGGAGTGCTTAGGAGGAATGCTTAGGTAACCAACTTAGACCAAAAGAAGAGGTAAGAAATGAGAATAATGAAGAATATAATTTGACCACAAATGAGGAAGTTTAAAGCCAAGGACGAGAAAGGGATGGAGGAGAGGCAAGCTCACATTTGATGTGGGGAAATGTGTGGTTCATTTTACTAAGCCCCAGAATAAAACATTAAAGTTAACATGATATTCAAGGTTATGTAAAGATGGATCATTATATTCTTAGAAGTACCATTCCCATATAGCAATATGTGTGTGTGTTTTTAACTCTGGTTACCATAAAAGACTAGAGCTTCATGTAAATATTCTTTTGTTTGACATCAGCAATATGATGGAACTCTTAAACATCAATCTCCTTTTAGCAATTTAATACTGTATGCATAGTTCTGTGTCTGATTTGTTTTTTTTTATTTAGAAACAAATTAACTATTTCTATAATTTATTTTATTTATTTTCTTAATTTTAAAAAGATATTTTATCTCTCATAAATCTGGTTTATTTACTTATTCTCCAGTCAATCTCTAGTGTTATTTTATGTTTCCTGTAAAACTTTCACTGACAACTACCACAAACCTCCCATGAGAAATCACACAGAAAATCAAAGGATTTCACAAAACTTGTCATTTTGGTTAATAAAATGTTAATTTTAATTTGTTTATCTAACAGTTACATTTATTAAGAATTCATACATTCAGTTAATTTTTAAAGTTTATTGAGTTTTTCCATAATGAATGATTCAATATCAGTTTCTTAATGACTCCTCTCAAATTTCAAAGATGAGTCAAAAGTTCAATAGAAACTTCAACCTCAGGGGTTCAGGTATGGAACTATATAATACTATTTATATGTAAAATATAGAGTAAATGGAATTTTATATAAGCAATACTTTACATGCTGTTGGCTTCCAAGAAGCATGACTCACACAGAGTCTAAATGTGTCCTTTATATTCTACTCTAAGTGTCAGTTTGAAGACCTGTTTCAATGTTAATAACTCAAGCCAGGAGGGATTTATCATTTTCCAAGCTTTAAAATGAGTGCATCTGAGAAAATAAAATATTTTGTATCAAATCTCATAAATAATAATTTTAATCTCAGTGAGATGCCTCAATCATAAAAAAGAGGAAAAAGAAGCAACTACTTTAAAAAATACTAAAGAGAAATGTTCTGATATGATAAATACTGTTAGGTATCTATATTTTATACCCCAACTTCTTCTCCCCTTTTGATTTAAACAAAAGCATACATTGTGTGTTTGATACCTAACTAGATCATTTTTAGATAACTCCTACATTTCCATAACATATCAGTAATAATCCTGTAACAATCACTAATAATCGTTTAAGTCATTTTTAAATTCAAAAGCAAATGTGAATTTTAAAGAGAGTAACATTTAAACTTTAAAAATATTATTCAAATTCAATAAAATATTTTGTATTATTTGAAATATATCCTTTATTGCTACTCCCCAAGCTACACTACCCCTGTCATATGCACTATCTATTTAACATAAAAAAAAAGTAAATACTCACCTGGTTACATGGAATGATAGAATTAAACTTACTTTTTTGCTTTTTTTTTTTCATTTTTATAGTCACTCTGCTTTCACCATTTGCTTAGAATCTGCTAGTTTAAATACAAGACAATGTGAATACATGTGGGAGATGTAGACAAGATCTTTATCCGGAATGAACTTGAATGATACAGAAACATTAGGAACTTAGTATAGGACAAACACATGTCACAGAGTCTGTGCCTATGTTTACATTGAAGAATACAGATGTAAAAGAGTTGGTTTAAAAATACTTGGGAAGAATCTCAAAGTTACTTTCCCAATAAATATTATTTATATGCTCATAGGATGTGAAACATTTGTATTTAAAGAGACTACTTGATTTGCTGGGCCTTTTTTCAGATCTGTTCAACATTAAAAGCACAGATATAAAAGATTTTTCTTTTTAACCTTGAAAAATGATCTACTGAATTTGTAGGTTATCTGCAAAACTAGATCAGAGGATGCTAATCCATGAGAAGTGGTGTCTCCTCCTCCTATTTTTTCTATCCATTAAAACCAAGAAATGCATATAATTTAACCATGCTTGCTTTGGGTAATAACCAGCATGAGGTTGCAATGCATTGAATCTGCTTTCTAAGGAAGTACAATATTTTACATTTTTAATGCATCACTGAGCAGAGGTCAGATAGAGTAGTTCTAACAAAACACATCACAGCACATCAAACTACCCACAGTATAGTAACTCAACATGCCCTGTGTATATTTCTCCCACTTTAACGAGTGGGTCATCAATCTCTCAGCCAACATAAACCCAGCTGTAAATTTATGGTATTATGCTTCCTGACATGTTCCTGCTCAGCTTTTATGATTGTTCCTAATATATGATCATTTGACCAAAAAAAACCCAAACAAACAAGATATTTATTTTTGATTGGAAGATCAACTTAAAATGATTAATGAGAACTTGGGTAAGCCACATAAACTATCAAAAATAGTAAGTGTTTGTCCAATAGAAGAGTTATAATTATTCATCTGGTTTTCTTTAAATTTCTTTAGAGCTGTTTAACTAAATTAGTAACGAGGGCCATCATCTTGAGTAGATGTAATTCATGTCAGATGGTAGAATTTACATAATCCCTAAATTGAAAATTTAAAAATTGCACAAATACAAATAAGATAATTAGAAATTCTGTAACTGAGAAAATAAATATTTCACTTAGTGTACATGATAAATAGCCTATATATAAATACTACCTAAAGGTAGTTCATTTTCCTTGCTGTTTAATATATGTTTGGAGAAATTTATATATATATATATGTACATACATATATATATATAATTTTAAGAACAAAACTGATATCACACTTCAACTGCAAATGAGAATAATTGAAGAGTCTGTGGCTTATTTGAACAATTCTTTCATGGATATATGATTGTATTTTCATACAGTAAAATTTTAGGTTTAGATTTTTATTCCATCTTCTTTTCAATAAATCTAAGCATCTAACATGTGTACATATAACATCTAACACATGTACATATATGTTTAATTTAAAAATACATCTATTAAGCAATTATTTAATAACATTTGAGCATTATACATGTTTCGAGGATATGAAATGAGTAGGATATGAATCCTCGTTTAAAGAACTTTCAGTCTAGTGAGGAAATAATGTTGTTAGATAAGGTGTTTTGTTTCTCTTTAGATAACACAATAGGAAGTATGCAATTCAGGCACCTTAAAAACCCATATTCTCTTAATCAATGAGATAGAGGTCAAATGTGACCTCTATCTCGTTGTTATATATGTGTGTGTGTGTGTGTGTGTGTGTGTATATATATATACATATATATATATATAATATATATATATAGTTAATTTATAATTTGCATTTGCAGTGCACAAGAAAAGGACTCAGATATTCTTTTTTAGATTCTTTTCCAATACAGGCCATTTCAAGATATTGAGTATAGTTTCATGGCTATACAACAGGTCCTTATTATCTACCTAATTTTTCTATAACAATGTTTATATGTTAATTCCAAACACCTAATTTACTCACCCACCCTTCCATGTTCCTTTTGGTAATCATAAGTTTGTTTCTATGACTGTGAGTCTAATTCTGTTAGTAAATAAGTTAATTTGTACAATTATTTGAGATTTCACATATCACATGATATGTGATACTTGTCTTTCTCTGACTTACTTCACTTAATATGATAATCTCTCGGCCCATCCATGATGCTGCAAATGGCATTATTTCATTCTTTTTTATGGTTGAGTACTATTCATCATGTATATGTCTCTCAGTTATGTCCAACTCTGCAACCCCATGGACTGTAACCCACCAGGCTCCTCTGTCCATGGAATTCTCTAGGCAAGAATAGTTGAGTGAGTAGCCATTCCCTTCTCCAGGGAATCTTCCCAACCCAGGGATTGGACCCGGGTCTCCTTCACTGAAGGCAGATTGTTTACCTTCTGAGCCACAGGGGAAGCCCTATGTATATGTACCACATCCTTTTATCTATCCATGTGTCAATAGATATTTAGGTTGCTTCCATGTCTTGGCCATTGTTAATAGTGCTGCTATGAGCATTGTTGTGCATGTATGTTTTCAAGCTAGAGTTTTCTTTGCATATATGTGCAGAAGTGGGACTGCAGGATCATATGGTAACTCTATTGTTAGTTTTTTAAGGAACCTCCATACTCTTCTCCACAGTGACTGTACCATCTAACTCAAATTGTTTTGATATGTTCTAAAGATTCATGGGAAAAGGAGTATGCCAAGACTGTATATTGTCATCCTGCTTATTTAACTTATATGCAGAATATATCATGATAAACACTGGGCTGGAGGAAGCACAAGCTGGAATCAAGATTGCCGAGAGAAATATCAATAACCTCAGATATGCAGATGACACCACCCTTATGGCAGAAAGTGAAGAAGAACTAAAGAGCCTCTTGATGAAAGTGAAAGAGGAGAGTGAAAAAGTTGGCTTAAAGCTCAACATTCAGAAAACTAAGATCATGGCATCTGGTCCCATCACTTCATGGCAAATAAATGGGGAAACAGCGGAAACAGTGGCTGACTTTATTTTTCTGGACTCCAAAATCACTTCAGATGGTGACTGCAGCCATGAAATTAAAAGATGCTTACTCCTTGGAAGGACAGTTATGACCAACCTAGACAGCATATTAAAAAGCAGAGACATTACTTTGCTAACAAAGGTCTGTCTAGTCAAGGCTATGGTTTTTCCAGTGGTCATGTATGGATGTAAGAGTTGGACTGTGAAGAAAGCTGAGCTCCGAAGAGCTGATGCTTTTGAACTGTGGTGTTGGAGAAGACTCTTGAGAGTCCCTTGGACTGCAAGGAGATCCAGCCATCCTAAAGGAGATCCGTCCTGGGTGTTCATCGGAGGGACTGATGTTGAAGCTGAAACTGCAAAACTTTGGCCACCTGATGCGAAGAGCTGACATTTGAAAAGACCCTGATGCTGGGAAAGATTGAGAACAGGAGGAGATGGGGATGACAGAGGATGAGATGGTTGGATGGCATCACCGACTCTATGGACATGGGTTTGGGTGGACTCCAGGAGTTGGTGATGGACAGGGAGGCCTGGCGTGCTGCGGTTCATGGGATCGCAAAGAGTCGGACATGACTGAGCGACTGAACTGAACTGAACTGAAAGATTCATGTTGGATACCTGACCTGGCCACTGGAAATAATGAAAATGCTGCTGCTGCTGCTGCTGCTAAGTCGCTTCAGTCGTGTCCAACTCTGTGCGACCTCATAGACGGCAGCCCACCAGGCTCCCCCATCCTTGGGATTCTCCAGGCAAGAACACTGGAGTGGGTTGCCATTTCCTTCTCCAATGCATCAAAGTGAAAAGTGAACGTGCAGTCACTCAGTTGTGTCTGACTCTTAGCGACCCCGTGGTCTGCAGCCTACCAGTCTCCTCCGTCCATGGGATTTTCCAGGCAAGAGTACTGAAGTGGGTTACCATTGCCTTCTCCGAAAAATGATGCTATCTCCTGAAAATAAAGAGTGTTATACTCTATAAGAGTATAATACTCTATGTAAAGAGTGTTATACTCTATACATTTGTTTCACTTATAATAAAACATTGCTAAGTTTCATATTATATTTATGATCCATCAAGTAATATTCTATGTATGTAATGGCATGTTAACTCACAACAAATGTATGAGGTAGAAACTATTATTATTCTCACTCTACAGATGAGGATACTAACATTCCGAAAGGTTAGATTAATTGTCCAAGTTCATAGGGCTAATAAGTAGCAAAACTGGAATTTGAACCCAGGTATCGTTGCTCTAGCAAGCATTTTCTTAATACACTGTCTCATTAAGAAGTTTAAGAATTTAAATAAATGTATATTTTTTACAGTTTTTTCCTAAGATTTGTGTGCTTTTTTAATGATTTAAAATTTTACATACTGTAAATTTTTCTGTTATATAATTCCATGAATTTTAATATGTTCTTAGATTGGTATAACCACCACCAAAGAACGGGTACAAGACAATTCTGTTACCTCCAAATTCCCTCTTATTGCCATTCATAGTCAAGCACTTCCTTCATTCCTACCCCCGAACAATCACTGATACATCTCTTTCTTTAGTTTTTCTTTAAGAGAATGCCATATTCTCTTACATTATACATTATATAATCTTTAGACTGACTTTTTCACTTAGCATAATGCATTTGAGATTCATTCATATATCAATAGTTCATTTGTTTTATTGCTAAGTAGTATTTTATTTTATGGATGAACCACAGTTTGTTTATATATTTACCAATTGAAAGATGTTTGAGTTGCTTTTCCTATTTTGGAGCAATAATAAATAATGCTATTTGTATGAATAATGCTATTTTTGTAACAAACCTTTCATTTTTCAAGGACAGGGTTTCTCAACCTCAGCACTGTTACAATTGTATTGGTTAATTTCTTATTATAGGGAACTATCCTGGGGATTATAGGATGTGTTTTAGCATCCCTGGCCTCTACCAACTAGAGACCAGTAACATAAAGAGGTATGACAAACAAAAATAACTCAAGACCAATAGATATTCCCTCAACATTATTCTAGGATAAATACCTAAATGTGGATTACTGAGTCATATCAGTATATATTTAACTTAATAAAACTGGTACAACTTTATTCCAGGGTGGTTGTATCAATTTACATTCCCACCAGCAAAAAGCATCAACAGACCATGACATTGTTAACTTTTTTCTTTGTTACTTCAAAAAGAATTTAGCCATTCTAATAGATGTGAATGAGCTAATTCCCTGGTAGCTCAGCTGGTAAAGAATCTGCCTGCAATGCAGGAGACCCTGGTTTGATTTCTGGGTTGGGGAGATCCCCTGGAGAAGGGATAGGCTACACACTCCAGTGTTCTTGGGCTTCCGTGGTGGCTCAGACTGTAAAGAATCTGCAATGCAGGAGACCTGGATTTGATCCCTGGGTTGGGAAGATCCCCTGAAGAAGGAAACAGCTACCAACTCCAGCATTCTAGCCTAGAGAATTCCTTGGACAGTGGAGCTTGGTGGGCTACAGTCCACGGAGTTGTAAAGAGTCCACCATGACTGAGTGACTTTCACTTTCAGTAGGTGTGTAGTTGTACCTCATATTTTTAAATCTGCAATTCTTTATAACTATTTTTGTTGGACATCTTTTCCATGTGCACACTTGCCATATGTATATCTTTGGAAAGAATCTGTCTGGATATTTCACTCATTTAATTTTAATTTTTTTATTGTCGAGTTTATATGTTCTAGATACAAATCATTTATCAGATATTTGATTTGGAAATTTTTAATCTCAATATGTGGTTCATTTTTTAGAAAAAAATCTTTTGTGAGGAAAACACTTAATCAATGAACTCCGACTTACCAATTATTTGTTTTACAAATCATGCTTTTGTTGTCTTATTTAGGAACTCTTTGCCTAATCCAAGGTTATAAAGACTTCTCCTATGTTTTCTTTTAAGATTTTTTAGTTTTATGTTTTCTAGTTATTTTTATGTTCTATTTTGAATAAATATTTTGTATTGAATGAAATATAGTTTGAAATTCTTTTATTTGGATCCATTCATATGTATATTCAGTTGTTCCAGCACTATTTGTTAAAAAATATTCTTTCTCCAATAAATTGCCTATGCACCTTTGGTAAAAATCAATTGATTCTATTTGTGTGGGTCTAACTCAGCATTATATGTTCTGTCCTTTCTATGTGTCTATTTTTTCACCAAAACAATCTTTTAATAACTGTGGGTCAGCAATCAGTCTTAAAATGGGTAATGTGATGCCTCCAAGTTTATTCTTCTATTGAAAGATGTTTGACTTTTCTTATACATTTTTTTCTGTATAAATCGTAAAACTAGCTTGATTAAATTTGTAAAATCATTTGAAATTTCAATTAGGTACTGTGAAGCCTCTAGATCAATCTAGGGAAAATTGCAATTTTTTTTTTTTTGGCTTTATCATACTGTCTAGAGCCACTAATACAGAGTTGAGTAGCAGTGAAAAGAATAGACCAGTTCAGTTCAGTTCAACCACTCAGTCGTGTTCGACTCTTTGCGACCCCATGGACTGTAGCACACCAGGCTTCTATCACCAACTCCTGGAGCTTGCTCAAATTCATGTCCATCTAGTTGGTGATACCATCCAACCATCTCATCCTCTGTCGTCCCCTTCTCCTCCTGCCCTCAGTCTTTCCCAGCGTGAGGGTCTTTTCCAGTGAGTCAGTTCTTCTCATCAGGTGGCCAAAGTATTGGAATTTTAGCTTCAGCATCAGTCGTTCCAATGAATATTCAGGACTTCTTTCCTTTAGGATTGACTGTTTGATCTCCTCACATCCAAGGGACTCTCAAGAGTCTTCTCCAATACCACTGTTCAAAAACATCAATCCTTCCACGCTAAGCTTTCTTTATAGTCCAACTCTCACATCCATATATGACTACTGGAAAAACCATATCTTTGACTAGACAGACCTTTGTCAGCCAGTTAATGTCTCTGCTTTTTAATATGGTGTCTAGGTTGATCAGAGCTTTTCTTCCAAGGAGCAAGAGTCTTTTGATTTCATGGCTGCAGTCACCATCTGCAGTGATTTTAATGCAACACTCAACTCAACACTCAATACGCGGCATTCAAAGAATAGATACCCCTGCCTTATTCTGCTCTTAGGTATGAAACATTCAATTTTCACCATTAATTGTGAAGATAGATTCAGTTATTTGTTGATGTCCTTTATCAGTTTCAGAATTTTCCTTCTATATCTAATTTCCAGGGAGTTTTTATCATGAATGGACAATGAATATTACCCATCTCTATTGAGATGATTAGGGGTTTTTACTTCTTTTAATATGTAATATATAATTTTAATATGTTGGATTTTTTAAAATGTCGAAGTAACTTTGCAGTTTTGAGATAAACTCCATATGTTCATGATGTATCATTCTTGTTTATTTATTGTATTCACTTGGCTAACAATTTGTTGAAATTTGTGTTTTCATGAAGAATATTGGACTGCACTATTTTCATTTACTGTCTTTATCTAGTTTTGATATTAGAGTAATGGTTACCTTATAAAATGGCTTGGGAAATGTTTTTTTTTTTCTGTTTTGTTTTCTAGGGGAAATTTTGTAGACTTGGTACCATTTAGAAAGTTATTGGAAAAATATACTAAGAAAACCATCTGGTCTTGGAGTTTTATTTTCCTAGAGGATTTTAGAGTATGAATTTAATCTGTTCAATAGAGAATGATTTTAGTTATTTAAGTTGTATTGAAATTATTTTTTTAATCTGTCTTTCAAATAATTAATCCAGTTTATCTAATTTGTTTGTTGAATGTATGTATGCTCACAGGGTTCTTTGTAGTGTTTTTTAGTATCCTATTGATGTCTGTAATATTCTCCATTTTGTTTCTGATGATGCTAATTGAGTCATCATTTTTAACCCCCTCATTTTGACTAGATCCAGTTGATCTTTTCAATCAAGCACCTTTTGATTTAATGCTTTTCCCTAAGGTCTTTTGTTTTAAATATCATCCATTTCTCCTTTTATTGTTATTATTTCCTTCCTTCTGTGTGTGTTGAGTTTTGTTTGCTCTTTATTTCTTGTTTCTAAAGTAGAAAGCTTAGCTTATTGATTTGATTTCTTTTTTCTTTCTAACATAGTATTTAAAATATAAATTTCCCTCTATGCAATTGTTTATCTACATCTCTCAATTTTGGTTATGTTACATTTCCATCTTTATTCAGAACAGACATTTTATTTCTTATTTCACTTGTGACTTTTCTTTGACTTGAGGATTATTTAGAAATATATTGTTTACTATCAAAATACTTGAGTTTTAACATATACCCTTCTGTTTTTTTAAAAAAAAAAAATTTCATTATGGTCATGGTATATAATTTTAATCTTTTAAATTTAATAAAATTTGTTTTCTGACCCAAATATATTTTTTCTTGGTGAATGTTCCATGTGTACCTGAAAAGAATGTGCATTCTTTCTGATACTAGGTGCAGTGCTCTTTATATGACAAGTTGGTTGAAGTTTTCCATATTCTTACTGATTTTCTGTCTACGTGTTCTGTTGATTACTGAGAAATGAGCATTGAACTCTCTAATTGAAGTTGTGGTTTTGCCTATTTCTCCTTTTATTGCTTCATGTATTTTGAAGCTCTTTTTTTAGCGTAGACACATTATTATTAGATCTTTATGATGAATTGTCAGTTTTATAATTATGTGAAGTGACTGAGCCCACATGCATACAATGTCCTTTTTTATTTCTGCTAGTTTCTCCTTTTTTTGAAACCCACTTTTCAGATATCATTATAATATAACCACTTTGGCATCTTTTTATTAGTGCTTACATGCTGAATCTTTCCCTATTTTATTTTTCCTTTAACCTTTTATCATTATTTTTCAAGTAATTGAGGGCAGTGTATATTCTGGTCTTTTAAAATAATTCAACATGACAATCTCTTTTAACAAAATGTGTTAAATTATTTACATTTAATAAAATCATTGATGTGGTTGAATTTAGTTCTATTTTTTATTATTAATTTTTTGTTTGTACTCTCTTTTTTTCTATTTCTGTATTCTTGTCTTCTTTTGGTTATTTAAATTATTCAAGTATTTAATTTATCTATTGAATTTTTCATTATATGTCTTCTATGGTTTTTATTCATTGCTATAGTGCATTAAAATATACACACCTACATTCTACTTGAGGTAATATTTTACTTGAAGGAAAATACAATGGTAGAACCATATAGGTCCCTTTAACATTCTTCCTTTATGCTGCAGTTGTGATATGTATTTCATCTATGTCCCATTTTAATTATAAAACTACTGAAGACTCTCTGGAAAGGATTTCCTCACTCTTTAAAAGTACTCAAACACATTTCAATTTGCTTTCTTTAGTGGTTCCTGGAAATGTAATGTTTTTAGGACTGTGGAAAAATTTGCGAGAGGAAAAAGTTAGCATGTGGAAGAAGTAACATGGAAGGAATAATTTTTCTTTTTTTTTTAAAGAATGAGAAAATCCCTACCAGGTAGTCTCTTGCAAGTTTCCTTTATGGCTTATTGGGGAAAATTAGAACTGAATTAGGAATTTATTCCAAAATGAATAATCTTACCCTCATTCTTTTAAATTATTCCATCTTGCAGACTCTCCAGTTTCATATTGTTGTAAAGTGAAATTATCTTACTAAGCTGCATTTATGCTTTTTCTTGAATCCTAAAGCATCCTACATTTCTAGAATTTAACTGAAATCAAAGGATAATGCCATTCACTTAGGCAAAATAATAGATTGGCACTAACTATTGTATTTATTTACATTACCAGAAAAAGTGGAATTTTTGTACAAGGAAATTATTGTTAGGAGTGGAAGGACAGGTTCAGAAACTTCTCTTTAGGAGGATGTATATGTAAAGAGAATTGTGTTTGCCTTTTGTGTGTGAAAAATTGGGATATGTAATTATAATCTCTTTGGGGTTAAAAAGAGGTATCTCATCTAAGTATTAAGCATTATTTCTTTGACACTCACTGTCAATGCATTTGTAATTTCTAAAATCTCTGTTGAACATATTTTTCCTCATTTGTTACTAATAGTCTTCAAGGATTATTCTATTATGTTCGTGAGCAAGTCTTCTCAATTAGACTACAGCAGGGCAAACTATTGCCTGCATACCAAATCCTGTGCAATGCCCGTTTTTGTAAATTAAAGTGAAAAATGTTAGTTCTCAGTCATGTACAACTCCTTGTGATCCCATGTACTGTAGCTTGCCAGGTTTCTCTATCCATGGGATTCTCCAGGCAAGAATAATGGAGTGGGTAGCCATTCCCTTCTCCAGGGGATATTCCCGAACCAGGAATCTAACCCAGGCCTCCCACATTGCAAGTAGATTCTTTACCGTCTGAATCACCAGGGAAGCCCCTTTTGTAAATTCAATATTATCCAAATTCAGCCACATCCATTCATGTACCAATTATCTATGGATCCTTTTTCATTACACTAATAGTTGAATAGTTGCACTAGTGACCGTACAGCCCACAGAACCTAAAATATTTATTGTCTGGCCTTTTACAGAAAAGTTTGCTGACCCTGACCTAGGTATCCAGTAGCTGTTTTCCTGTATCCTACCTTACGCTTATACAGTGATGTGACACTCTACATGATTATCATCCCTGCATCTGATACTCACATTATCAATTCAGATATTAATGTTGTTCATAAGTCTAGAAGCCACTAACATATGGGCCTTTATAATTACATGTTTACAGCCATGTTGTCAGAGTGCCAGATATGACTGGTTGTCATTTTCAAGGATATTTGTGTTCCTTTGAAATCCTTGACATGATAGAGCTGATCTGTGTTCGCGTGTGCCCTAAGTGTACATTGCCATGCCAAGTTAAGTATATAAGCAGAAATTATACAAATCTCTCCCTTTTGTGACACTGTTTTGAAGTTACTATTTTTCATGTCTGATATGTTCAGAATCTTAATGAAACAGCTTATTTCCAGGTTTGGATCCTGTTTTCTTTTATACATTGTTTCAAGCTTTGCTCATGATTCATTGACCAGGACAGAAAATAGATCTTGGTTACCAACACTATTTTGGACACAGACTTTTCTTTCTTTCTAGGAAACCAAAATTTTTTTTTCTTTACATCTTTTGTGCCTTTCTCTCTCCCCTGCTTGAGAATGAATTTCTTGTAAGAAAGTTGCTTGTGCCTTTAGGTAAATAAACAGCTAGCAGATCATCTTCACCAATCCTCTAGAGGCTTAAATGCATATGTCTGCATTTCAGCTGGGCATAATTTAAGTTCTAATTGTAAATCATTTAATCATGAGTCCACTGTACTCAATCCTTAAAACAGCTCTGGAGGAAGATATTACCCACACTACTATATAAAGGGAAAATTAAAACTTAGAGAGATTATGTAAATTCTGTTTTAAACAATATAAACTGAGTGAAAACAGCCTTCTAACTTGTATTCTTGCTATCAGACCAGAGTGCCAACATCTGGGATAGTCACAAACTTCTTTTTATATTTAATCACTGTATTTCTATATTTAAAAATCAAAACTACTGTAGAAAGACTAAAAAGTAGCCCTAAGTCAAGGAAATAAGACAAAATGGCAGCTTTGAAATTGGGAAAGAACAGTTTCATGATTTACCTGTTGTGACTTAGCATATTAATTGATTTATGTGAAAGAGCTTCAGAATTTTTTCTGTAAGCAACATCTGCTAGAGCTCTTTCCTTCCTCTGAAGGCTTCTTAAATCAATGATAATGTCCCAAGCGCTTGGTCCCACAGCAACATGGCCTTCCTTCACTAAGCCAGTACCTTGGTCTATTACATAAGTCATTAAATTTCACTGAATTCCAACCATTTAGAGTACCTGTAATGGGCGGAAAGAAGAACAAAGCACTTTCGCTACATGATCTATTGTTCTGGTCTTCAAAGATAGTATCCTTTCAAACTGGAGAGAAGCAAATGGGCTCACACAGGCAGTCCATCAAACCTTTGTGATTAGCTCGTTACTCTCTAAAAAAAAATTAAACTTATGGGGGTGGGGGTAAAATATTTTACTTTGTTGTTAAAGATTTCTAGTCTTTTGACTGAAGCTTTTGAAAAGCTATAAGCAATAGTAAAATAGCCTGCCAAGTAAATAGTTCCTTGAAATGGAATTTAAACAATATAATTTATACAGTTATAGTAGTCATATAAAATAACAATAAAATTTAAAATTATTCAGAATTTCATTTTAAACACCTTTACAAGATTTGCAACTTAGTAAAGTTTGCATCTCTTTTCTATTGAAGCTAAATGGAAATTTATCAAGCACTGGCTGATAGTTTTTATTTTGTCTTAAATAAACTGAACAAAAGATTTTAAGCATTTTATATATTTTCATGAAGTATGTGAAAAACATCAACAGTGCTTTTCCATAATTTGCTATTCTGTCCAAGAACTGTAAGCTTGGTCTGTAGCATGTCAGCCTTTCTTTATCTGAACTGTATTATTTATACTTCTGTTTTGCTGCAGTTTTGTTGTTCTTAATTCTATCACCTTTTTTAAGAATAAAAAAGCATGATGGTTTAATTTGTAAAGTCAAGAGTTATTTGTTCTTGATTACAACACTCAACATGAAAATTGCTTTCATCTCTTGGTACAGAAATGGCATCATGACATTTTCCTGGGATATTTAATCCAGATAGACTTTTTCCTGAATAACTTTTATCTTTGTGTCTTCCACCAATTACCTTTTCTCCCATTTCACAATGATCTGTAAACTTTTCCATCCAGGACACTTGAGAAATAAGGTCCTTAGTTCAGCTGAGTAAACATAGATGGTGCAAAATCATTGATTTTTCAATGGATTAATATAGTGTCATTCCTAGCTCAAGATCCTAGCTTAGTCAGCTTGTCTTTTGATGATTTCAAAGGCACTTGGAAAATGAAAGTTAAGTAGTCTGCACCATTATCAGTATGCAACAGGGCTTCAATTCAAATTCAAAGTGTCTGTTTCTAAAATCTTAATTTTAGCATAATTTGAGTTAAGAATGAATTACTTACTGCAACAAAATTATGATCAGAACATTAATTTTACCTTTGGTTTACCCCATACTCTTTAATATCTTTCAGTATTTATTATTATACTGCCCCACTGTGAACTCGTACCACAGTTGAAATGCTCTATGAACACTAATAAAATTTTAAACAAAAATTCCAGGTCAGAATTCATAGATTCTTACATTCCAAGTCTACCTTGTAGTCTTATATGCAACAGAAATTAAGGTCTATCAAAAGTAGAGAGTCCAAGCAGGAAAAAATTAGCTATAGTTTATATAATAAGCATTAAACAATCTAATATATGACAAGATTTTTGTTTTCTAATCTGCTATAGTCATTCAAGTGGATACTATAAAAAACCAACAACAATAGGTTGTACTTGGAAATTGTATGAGTCTAGCATTGAGGGCTTGGATTATAGACTCATCTTAATATACCCCAAATATCCTTGTAGAAGTCCTATCTCATCTCTCACTTTCAATTTATCACTGGTTAACAATAGTGTAGACTTGTTACTATGCCTGAGGGGCTCCCTTCTAGAACTTGCTTCGTGTCTAGTTTCCTCTCTTAATTAGATGGTTTATGATATTATACAAAGATACTATACTGCAAGTAAATTCATTAACCTATGAGATCATCCAGAGCTCATTCATTAGTCATAGTTCCAGATACATGGTTGATAGTCAACAATTATATTAAATAAATTCACCTATAAATAAGAAAGCTTCTGGATGTTATTTTAGAGTTCACTTATCTCTTATCATTTGAGTATCATTTGTTAAATGATCGTCTATCTTGAATTTCCTGAAGACAGTACAGTGGATAAATCATTTGTCCTTAGAAAGTAGACTTATTATGAATCAGAAACTGTAGATATTCAGTGATTAGCAAAAGAGACAGGCTTCCTTTATAACATAAAATTTTCATTCTAGTTCAGGAGACTAAAAAAAATTCAGACTAAGCAATTGCAAAGTATTAATGTCACAAAGAAAACAAATAAGGGACTAGAAAAGGCAATAATAGAATGAAAATTTAGTTACATAGAGTGGTCAAAGAAACAAATCTGATTAGATAATACCTAAGCTGAAAACTTGAGGATGAGAAGAAACTGATGTGGAAAGCTAAGAAAAAACATTGCAAACACACTGAAAAAGGAATGTTTTAATGTGTTCAAACCAGAAAAAATACCAGTGAGGCTACGGTGTAATAAATAGAGAAGTATACACAATGAAGTTAAAGAAACAGACAGTTGCTACATATTGGAGGTCTACAGCCATGGAAAAGAATTTCAGTATTGTTCTATGTATAGGAAGAAACAAAAAGTTTTTATCCGAGAAATGATATGACTTAACTGTAGAATGTAAAGATTATAAGTGGGAAACTCAGTTTGAGGTGTCTGATCTTGTAATAAATAGTGGTAAAAGATAGTAGTGGCCTGTGTTTCAGTTCAGTTCAGTTCAGTCATTCAGTTGTGTCTGACTCTGTGTGACCCCATGGACTGCAGCACACCAGGCTTCCCTGTCCATCACCAACTCCCAGAGCCTGTGTTTGGGTAGTGGCAGTGGAGAAGAGCCCATTATACAAATTTGAAATATATTTTTGTAACTATTATAAACAAGATATTATGCCATATCATATGTTGAGGATGAGGGCAAGTGTGGAATTTATGATGAGTCTCATATATTTAGTTTTAACAAATTGATGAATAGTGATGCCATTTACTGGAGTGTGGAATATTGGAAGTGGGTAAATATTTGGGGGGTAGGGTTCGGTGAGACTCTGTGAAGATGTCTGGCAGACAACCTGATGGATGGAATACAATGCAAATACTAACTCTGAGCTTGATATTAAAATCTGTGAGTTAAACTTTCAGTAATTTAAAGAGAGGAGTATGGATGACATCACCTTTAAAAAAGGATGGCTTTTGTTTGTTTGTCTTTTGGTGAGAAGAAAACCCAGAACTGAATTTTGAAAAGCATCACAATTAAGTACCCAAGTGGACAAAGAAGAACTACAAAGCAAGGAGGAAGACCAACAAGGTATTAGTGTTGTTAAATCGCTCAGTCGTGTCTGACTCTGCGACCCCATGGATTGCAGCACTCCAGGCTTCCCTAATTCCAACAACACAAGAGAAGACTCTACATGTGGACATCACCAGATGGTCAACACTGAAATCAGATTGATTATATTCTTGCAGCCAAAGATGGAGAAGCTCTATACAGTCAGCAAAAACAAGACTGGGAGCAGACTGTGACTCAGATCATGAACTGCTTATTGCCAAATTCAGACTTAAATTGAAGAAAGTAGGGAAAACCACTAGTCCATTCAGGTATGACCTAGATCAAATCCCTTATGAGTATACAGTAGAAGTGAAAAATAGATTTAAGGGACTAGATCTGATAGACAGAGTGCCTGATGAACTATGGACAGAGGTTCCTGACATTGTAAAGCAGACAGGGATCAAGACAATCCCCATGGAAAAGAAATGCAAAAAAGCAAAGTGGCTGTCTGAGGAGGCCATACAGATAGCTGGGAAGAGAAGAGAAGCGAAAAGCAAAGGAGAAAAGGAAAGATATTCCCATCTGAATGCAGAGTTCCAAAGAATAGCAAGGAGAGATAAGAAAGCCTTCCTCAGCGATCAGTGCAAAGAAATAGAGGAAAACAACAGATTGGGAAAGACTAGAGATCTCTTCAAGAAAATTAGAGATACCAAAGGAATATTTCATGCAAAGACAGGCTTGATAAGGGACAGAAATGGTATGGACCTAACAGAAGCAGAAGATATTAAGAAGAGGTGGCAAGAATACACAGAAGAACTGTACAAAAAAGATCTTCACGACCCAGATAATCACGATGGTGTGATCACTCACCTAGAGCCAGACTTCCTGGAATGTGAAGTCAAGTGGGCCTTAGAAAGCATCACTCTGAACAAAGCTAGTGGAGGTGATGGAATTCCAGTTGAGCTATTTCAAATCCTCAAAGGTGATGCTGTGAAAGTGCTGCACTCGATATGCCAGCAAATTTGGAAAACTCAGCAGTGGCCACAGGACTGGAAAAGGTCAGTTTTCGTTCCAATTCCAAAGAAAGGCGATGCCAAAGAATGCTCAAACTACCGCACAATTGCACTCATCTCACACGCTAGTAAAGTAATGCTCAAAATTCTCCAAGCCAGGCTTCAGCAATACGTGAACCGTGAACTTCCAGATGTTCAAGCTGGTTTCAGAAAAGGCAGAGGAACCAGAGATCAAATTGCCAATATCCGCTGGATCATCGAAAAAGCAAGAGAGTTCCAGAAAAACATCTATTTCTGCTTTATTGACTATGCCAAAGCCTTTGACTGTGTGGATCACAATAAACTGTGGAAAATTCTGAAAGACATGGGACTACCAGACCATCTGACCTGTCTCTTGAGAAACCTGTATGCAGGTAGGGAAGCAACAGTTAGAACTGGACATGGAACAACAGACTGGTTCCAAATAGGAAAAGGAGTCCGTCAAGGCTGTATATTGTCACCCTGCTTATTTAACTTATATGCAGAGTACACCATGAGAAACGCTGGGCTGGAAGAAACACAAGCTGGAATCAAGATTGCCGGGAGAAATATCAATAACCTCAGATATGCAGATGACACCACCCTTATGACAGAAAGTGAAGAAGAACTAAAGAGCCTCTTGATGAAAGTGAAAAAAGAGGGTGAAAAAGTTGGCTTAAAGCTCAACGTTCAGAAAACTAAGATCATGGCATCTGGTCCCATCACTTCATGGTCTGTAGATGAGGAAACAGTGTCAGAGTTTATTTTTGGGGGCTCCAAAATCACTGCAGATGGTGATTGCAGCCATGAAATTAAAAGACGCTTACTCCTTGGAAGGAAGGTTATGGCCAACCTAGATAGCATATTTGAAAGCAGAGACATTACTTTGCCAACAAAAGTCCATCTAGTCAAGGCTATGGTTTTTCCAGTGGTCATGTATGGATGTGAGAGTTGGACAGTGAAGAAAGCTGAGCACCGCAGAATTGATGCTTTTGAACTGTGGTGTTGGAGATGACTCTTGAGAGTCCCTTGGACTGCAAGGAGATCCAATCAATCCATCCTAAAAGAAATCAATCCTGGGTGTTCATTGGAAGGTCTAATGTTGAAGCTGAAACTCCAATACTTTGGCCACCTCATGCGAAGAGTTGACTCATTGGAAAAGACCCTAATGCCGGTAGGATTGGGGGCAGGAGGAGAAGGGGACGACAGAGGATGAGATGTTTGGATGGCATCACCAACTCGATGGACACGGGTTTGGGTAGACTCCGGGAGTTGGTGAAGGATAGAGAGGCCTGGCATGCTGCAGTTCATGGGGTCACAAAGAGTCGGACACGCCTGAGCGATTGAACTGAACTGAACTGAACTGATGCTTCCCTATCCTTCACCATCTTCCAGAGCTTGCTCAAACTCATATCCATCGAGACAGTGATGCCATCCAACCATCTCATCCTCTGTTGTCCCCTTCTTCTCCTGCCTTCAGTCTTTCAGAGAATCAGGGTCTTCTCCAATGAGTTGGCTCTTCGCATCAGGTGGCCAAAGTATTGGAGCTTCAGCTTCAACATCAGTCCTTCCAATGAATATTCAGAGTTGATTTCCTTTAGGATTGACTGGTTTGATCTCCTTGCTGTCCAAGAGATAGTGTTAAGGAATTTAACAAGATATAGTGTCAAGGAACTCAAGAGAACTTAAGTTCTGAAGTCCTTAAATGTTAAGGAACTTAAGATAAAACTGTGTTTCAAGAAAGGAGGATGGAAACATCCATATTAATGGTAACTGCAAGGTCTGTTAACATAAAGAGAAGGTAGTATTCATTGGATTTGGCAACATGGAAGTTTTTGATGACCTTGATGTGTACTTTTGGAAAAGTGATAGAGCTAGAAGACAGACTGAAGTGCATTAAATGCATTAAAGGTAACTGGAAAGTAAACAAATGCAATATATTTTCTATAAAAACAGTCAGAGAATTGGAGTTGAAAGCAGATATAAGGTCAGTGGAAGGCTTTTATAATATAGCCTAGAGTATAATATGCCTTCATGCTTATTGGAATGCTTCAAAAGATATGAAAAGCCTGATGATGATGGAATGAGAGGAGGCAAACTAAGGTTCATTCATTGGGAAGACAAGTGTAGAGGGGATCCTGGAAACTTATAGATAGATAGTTCTTTGATAGATGTTGGTGGATATGGGGTATTTACTCCATTGTTACAGTTGGAAAGAAAATGGAATGCCTATTAATGTAAGTCTACAAGCTTACCAATGGTAAGGTGAAGCAGTTTGAGTTTAATGTTTTCCATTTTTCAAAGAAAGATGAGTATAGATAATCTGATAGAGACTCTAAGAGTATGAAGGGAGTTAATAATTGAAGAGGAGATGTAAACTCTTTTCTTGGTATACAAAAAAAATGAGAAACATATTAGATTTTCTTGGTAGAAATGAGTATCTGTCTGAAATTTGTGATTTAACATCTGTATCTGCCTCTGTCTTCACATGGCTTTATCCTCTGTGTCTTCACATAGCCTTCTCCTCTGAATCTCTGGCTTTGACTTCCGTATCTTCTCTTTCTCTGTCTTATAAGGATAACTGTCATTATATTTAAGCCTCACCTGAATAAACATGAATGATCTCATTTTGAGATCCTTAACTGAATTATATCTGCAATGACCTTTTTTTCTAAATAAGGTCACATTCATAGGTTCTGGTAGACATATATTTTCATGGGGGGCATCATTTGACCAACTGCATTAGGGTTTACTGAAGCACCATTATTTTATTTATTAAACCATCTGATATGTTGAAAATACTACATGCTGAATGTTCAAGTGTCAGCATATGTCAAGATGTAAGAGAATGGACTATCAGAGTATGTGGCTTTATTTTTAAACACTGCACAGAAGTTAATGGACTGAACACTTTTAGGCTCCTCACTTTTAATATGAAAATAATAAAGTTTATCTACTTGAAGGCTAGGAATCATCAAAAACAATCCTCTGTGGTCTCTTTTGCTTAGAAGACTTCTGTATATTTCACCCAAAGCATCGTGTTTTTTAAAATTATCTTAAGACATGAAGGTGTGGTACCAAATGATAAAATAATACACATTTTTTCCTTCTGAATCACACTATGAAAACATGGGACACCTCCTACTAAAACACACATTTTCACTTAGAAGTAATGATAAAGAAGTACACATCATTTATTACTGAAAAATTATTTTGAACTCATGTTCTAGATTACACGGATATTTTTCTCACAATTATCTCTCTCAAAGGGAAAGAAAAGCTATTCTCACATACTTTACTTAAAATGTATTAAACTCAACTTATATTTAAAGCAATAGAAAGATCATTAAAGTATGTGTTAGACAATTTTAAAATATATTGTGATTCTATATTATGATCAGCTAAGACAGATCAAGAGCCAGGGAAAGTGAGAAATAAATGTAAATAATCAGAAGGAAATAGAAATTCATTAGAAATGAATCTTGGTGAGCTAAAGTCTCTCATCACAATTTTGTCATTACTGTGTGCATTGTCACAGCAATCCCCAACCTTTATGGCACCAGGGACCAGTTTCATGGAAAACAGTTTTTCTACAGCCAAGGATGGCAGAGGTAGGGAGTGGGTATACTTCAAGCAATAGTGGAGCGATGGTTCAGGTAGTAATGCAAGTGATGAGGAACCACAGGAAGATTAAGCTTTGATCACTTGCCCACTGCTCACCTCCATCTGTGTGGCTGGGTTCCTGACAAGCCTCGGACCAGTACCAGTCCATATCCCGGAGGTTAGGGACCCCTGGATTATCAGTTTACTATCACCTGTTATCTGTGTTCCTTCAGGAATTAAAAGACACTGCTATTCAGGGCACAGTAGGTATTGGGAACAATAAACTCCTATTCTCAGCTATTTATTCTTTATTCTTGGAAATTTAACTCTAATGATGGATGTTAACTAGACTTAAATTGTAGTGATCATTTCACAAATGATGTATTTGTGTTGTATGCATATATTGAATAATTATGTTGGAAACTTGATACTGATAAAATATAGTTATATATCAATTATACTTAAGACACTTAAGAAAATGTTTAAATACTATAATAGCTCTACAACACACATTTAAGGGAGAGGGAGAACTATTTCTGTACTTAAGAGTCAGCAGCAAGGAGAAATCAAGCCTAGGACTGTATTGGATCCCAGGCTCACGTCTTTTTCCTCTCTTACTTACCATATTTGAGGGCCAAATCCAGAATAAAATTTTATATTAACAAATGGAATTCAGAAACCACTACATTTTGTAATGAATAAAAAATTAACATAACAATTTAGAATATTTATTAGATAAATAATAACAGTCACTAATATAAGCTCAATACATACTATCTACTAAAATTCATGTTTACTACTTATATAAATAAGTAAAGAATTACCTCATTCGATCTTCACAAAAACTCAGTGAATTAGTATTGCTGTTCTCTTTTATAAAGGAAAAAAACAGGCTAAATGAGATTAAACCACTTGCCCAAGCTAACAGATAACAAATGGAAGACATAAGATTCAAAGTCAGATCAATTTGTCACATCATCTTTTCCATGGGAGCATTTTCTAGCATATTTTTCTTACTCAGCAGTAAAAACAGAGCTAGTAGTTCAAGATTATTTCCTACTACAAGTTGAAAAACTTTAGTAGTCTTCTAAGGCACCATAAAATACACCATTTGTTGCAAGTCAAAAGTCATCAGATAGTTGTCATCATAAGACTGGCCAGGGATATTGCCTTCCCTATCTGTACCTTGATTGAATTGCCAATTTCTCCTACATTAATGTTCCCACAGTTCTTACCTGGCAGTCCTGTCATCTTCTAAATTTGGAGAAGAGGGACACTGGTAGTGATGTCTAATACAGCCACAATCGTATCTCAAATAGAAACAATTTCCACTACCATAGGGCTTCCCTGGTTGCTCAGCTGGTAAAGAATCTGCCTGCAATGCAGGAGACCTGGGTTTGACCCCTGGGTTGGGAAGATCCCCTGGAGAAGGGAAAGGCTATGCACTCCAGTATTCTGGCCTGGAGAATTCCATGGACTACTCCATAGGATCACAAAGAATTGGACATGACTGAGCGACTTTCACATTCACCACTACCATAGATAGAAATTAAAAAGTACAGAACCTATTTGATTTTCTAATTACTCTCTACAATTAAGTTATTAATTCAGCATAAAACTCTAAAATTTGAAAAGTTTCTGATTTATGCAACATTTTTACAGTATTCAAATAAACATTTTAATAAATTTTAAATGAGAAAATATCCTCAACCATATCAACTTAAATATTATAATTAAAGTGCACAACCCTCAATACTTTCTTGTTCATATTGTAATATATTAATCAGAGTGTAACAAACAACTATTTAAATACTGGTCTGTGCCTATTGGGTTTCCCAGGTGGTGCTAGTGGTAAAGAACCCACCTGCCAGTGCAAGAAACATAAGATACGAGTTCAACCCCTGGGTCAGAAAGGTCCTCTGGAGGAGGGCATGGCAACTCACTCCAGTACTCGTGCTTGGAGAATCCTATGGACAGAAGAGCCTGTCAGGCTACAGTCCATAGGACTACAAAGAATCGGACACAACTGAAGTGACTGAGCATGCACAGTGTGCTGCCTGTCACTGTTATTTTCACCTTTTAGCTGAAGCTAACATTGGTCAACATTATGTAAACAGTTATTTTATTATTCTCAGTACAGAATTTAAACTGAGAACAAGATAAAAACCAGCTGCTAAAAGCCTGAAGCTCGTAGTAAATCAAATGGAGGTACACAGAATATCTCTGAAACTTCAAATTATAAGAGTTTTAAATGTAACCCATACAAGTACATGCCTCCTGAGAAATCTGTATGTGGGTCAAGAAGCAATAGTTAGAACTGGACATGGAACAATGGACTGGTTCCACATTGGGAAAGGAGTAAGTCAAGGCTGTATATTGTCACCCTGCTTATTTAACTTAAATGCAGAGTACATCATGAGAAATGCTGGGCTGGAGGAAGCACAAGCTGGAATCAATATTGCTGGTTGAAATATCAATAACCTCAAATACACAGATGTCACCACCCTTATGGCAGAAAACAAAGAAGAACTAAAGAGCCTCTTGATGAAAGTGAAAGAGTAGAGTGAAAAAATTGGCTTAAAACTCAACATTCAAAAAACTAAGATCATGGCAACCAGTCCCATCACTTCATGGCAAATAGATGGAGAAACAATGGAAACAGTGACAGACTTTATTTTTGGGGGACTCCAAAACCACTGCAGATGATGACTGCAGCCATGAAATTAAAAGATGCTTGCTCCTTGGAAAAAAACTACAGCAAATTTAGACAGCATATTAAAGAGCAGAGACATTACTTTGCCAACAAAGTTCTGTCTAGTCAAAGCTATGGTTTTTCCAGTAGTCATGTATGAATGTGAGAGTTGGACCATAAACAAGGTTGAGCACCAAATAATTGATGCTTTTGAACTGTGGTGTTGAAGAAGACTCTTGAGAGTCCCTTGGACTGCAAGGAGATCAAACCAGTCAATCCTGAAGGAAATCAGTCCTGAATATTCATTGGAAGGACTGATGCGGAAGCTGGAATTCCGATACTTTGGCCACCTGATGCGAAGAACTGACTCATTGGAAAAGACCCTGATGCTGGGAAAGATTGAAGGCAGGAGGAAAAAGGGTTAACAGAGGATGAGATGGTTGGATGGCATCACTGACTGAATAGACATGAGTTTGAGCAAGCTCCGGGAGTTGGTGATGGACTGGGAACCCTGGTGTGCTTCAGTGCATGGGATCACAAAGAGTTGGCCATGACTGAATGACTGATCTTAACTGAACTGAGTAAAAGTGTTACATTTAAATATGCCTATATGTGGAGTTTGAGATACATCCAAACTTAAATTAGAACCTAGCCAACATATAATCTATTTCTATAATGCTCCATAAGATAAATAATTATGTTAATAATTGAACATAATGGAGATTCTAAAAAAAACATGTTTTAATACTTGAGTTTTGTGCTTATTCATTCTAAATATTGATATCTTGTTGTTGTTCAGTTGCTAAATCATGTCCGGCTCTTTGTGACCCCATAGACTACAGCATGCCATGCTTGCCTGTCTGTCACTATCTCGTGGAGTTTGCTCAAGCTCATGTCTATTGAGTCAAATGATGCCATCCAACCATCTCTTCCTTTGTTGCCCCCTTTCCATCCTACCCTCAGGGTTTCCCAGCATCAGGATCTTTTCCAGTGAGTCGGCTTCTTCACATCAGGTGGCCAAAATTTTAGTTTCAACTTTAGCATCAGCACAGCTTTAGCATCAGTCCTTCAAATGAATATAAGGGTTGATTTCCTTTAGGACTGATTGGTTTAATGTCATTGCAGTCCAAAGGACTCTCAAGAGTCTTCTCCAGCAATACAATTCGAAAGCATCAATTCTTTGGCACTCAACCTTATTTATGGTACAACTCTCATATCCACACATGACTACTGGAAAACCATAGCTTTGACTATATGGACCTTTGTTGGCAAAGTTACGTCTCTGCTTTTTAATATGTTGTCTAAGTTTGTCACAGTTTTTCTTTCAAGGAGAAAGTGTCTTTTAATTTCATGGCTGCAGTCACTGTCCGCAGTGATTTGGAGCCCCAAAAATAAAATCTGCCATTATTTCCACTTTTCCCCCATCTATTTGCCATGAAGTTATGGGACCAGATACCATGATCTTAGTTTTTCTGAATGTTGAATTTTAAGCCAACTTTTTACCTCTCCTCTTTCACGTTCATCAAGAGGATTTTTTTTAGTTCCTCTTTGCTTTCTGTCATTAGCATAGTATCATTTGAATATCTTGAGGTTGTTGATATTTCTCCCAGCAATCTTGATTCCAATTTTTGAGTCATCCAGCCCAGCATTTCACCTGATGTACTCTTCATGTAAGTTAAATAAACAGGTGACAATATGTGGCCTTGATGTACTCCTTTCCCAATTTGGAATTGGTCCATAGTTCCATAACTGGTTCTAACTGTTGCAACTTCACCTTCATACAGTTTTCTCAGGAGGCAGGTAAGATGATATGGTATACCGATCTTAAGAATTTTGCAGTTTGTTGTGATCCACACAGTCAAAAGTTTTAGTGTAGTCAATGAAGCAGAGTAGTTTTCTGTTTTTTGTTTTTTCTGGAATTCCCTTGCTCTTTCTATGATTCAGCAGATGTTGGCAATTTGATCTCTTTCCTCTACCTTTTCTAAATCTAGCTTGTATATATGGAAGTTCTTGATTCGTGTACCTTTGAAGCCTAGCTTGAAGAATTTTGAGCATTATCTTGCTAGCACATGAAATGAGTGCAATTGTATGTGAGGCAGTTTGAACATCCTTTGGCATTGCTTTCTTTGGGATTGGGATGAAAACTGAGTTTGCCAGTCCTGTGGCCATTGCTGAGCTTTCCAAATTTGCTGGCATATTGAATGCAGCACTTTAACAACATCATCTTTTAGGATTTTAAATGGTTCATCTGGAATTCCATCACCTCCATTAGCTTTGTTCCTAACGCCCACTTGACTTCACACTCCAGGATGTTTGCTTCTAGGTGAATGACCACACCATCATGGATATCCGGGTCATTAAAACCTTTTTTGTACAGTTCTTCTTTGTATTTTTGCCACCTCTTCTTAATCTCTTCTGCTTCTGTTATTTCTATCCTTTATCGTGTCCACCTTTGCATGAAATGTTTTCTTGGTATCTCCAATTTTCATGAGGAGATCTCTAGTCTTTCCCATTCTATAGTTTTCCCCTATTTCTTTGCATTGTTCACTTAAGGTTTTCTTATCTCTCTTTGCTGTTCCCTGAAACTCTGCATTGAGTATGGTGTATCTTTCCTTTTCTCCTTTGCCTTTTGCTTCTCTTCTTTTCTCAGCTATTTATAAGGCCTCCTTAGACAACCACTTTGCCTTCTTGCATTTCTTTTTCTTTGGGATGGTTTTGGTCACTGCCTCCTGTACAATGTTACATACTGATATCTTGATCTATATTAAAAATTAAGCAACGAGGATCATATGTAATGAGAGTGTTTATTCCTAAAGAGATCATTGGTGATTTTTATTCAGGAAACAAATGATGCTTAAGCACCTAGTCCTGGAGAAAAATCAGCCATAACTCAGTGGTTCTCGTTTCCTCTTCCCATTTGAATACTGATTTGGTTTAGCACACCATTCTCAGTCAAGCAGCAGACATTACATGAAAACTGTAACAATGGAAAGCAGATCTCTGAGACTCCCCTCCTGAAAAGATCTGAGAGCTCCCTTTTTAAAATTCTGTTAAATTCCTAGATTCTTTAATTCTTCCTATGTCACATTTCAACTACCAATTCCAATTTGAAAAAGGAAGATGTTTTAAAATATCAAAAATTGTCTCCTATGAATGAGGAAGAAAATTTACAACATTAATAGTTAATACTGCAGACCAAAGACAGGGAATGAAACCTATTGCCTCCTTCCAACATACATATTTTAACAAGAACATACATATCCATGATCCAGTTGTAACCAGTTTGTATGTTACCCAGGTTGTTTCATTTTCTAAAATAATCCTGCCTATGATATAATAATGAAGACCATAAATGTGCTCTCAGCTAATCCCTATGGCTTGAAATGCATTATAAAATGAACTTTCTATATAAAAATATTTACTGAATGAGAAGAAAATATTAACAAAATTTGTATTATTACATTATGAAGCTTATTCATTCTTTTTTTATGCTCATTAAGAAGTCATATTATGAAGTCATCCTTCTTGATAAAGGAGAAGTCATCTTAAAGTAGTTTGGGTTTGTCTCCTTTCCCATTTTCATACCTAAGTATAATAATCACACACAAAAATCCACATGGGGATTTATGTTATTCAAAAGGTTCCCTTTTCATATTCCTAATTTATAATGTTTTTAAAATAGTGTTATTATTTCCTTGCCATTTGGAGCTTTTTCACATGAGCATATGCATTGTGATCTAGAAAAAATTGCTTAATAACCAATGAAACATTCTGATAGCTTATTTACTTTCACATGTCACCTATTTCTCTTGTTAGCTTGTATATAAATTTTGGATTCGTGATTAGTTCTAGTGGTTGCTAATTTTACTTTTAATAATTTAAACAGTTCATGGTAAATTTACCTTCTCTATCTTCCTTTTATATTCATTAATACCCACGTCTTATCAAACACTCCTGAATGAATTTTTTGACTCACTGAGGTTTTACTAAGTTTCTGGGCAAGAATCCATATCAGATAAAGTGACACATTCATCTGTGATGGATTTCTGCATGCATCACTGGTGAAATCCTGGAAGGGCCACTGGAATCAATGGATCATGTTCTTTATGTTCAAGGTACAGATTGCCTAGGTTCATCACACACAGAAACTCTTGGTTTTGCTTAAACTTGCTTTGAGTCAAATAGCCCCACACACATCCAAGACAAACACTACCGAGGGATTTATTTTCCTCAAGAAGCTGTGCAGTACCAGCCAAAGAAAGCAAACATCAAGGGAAAAAAGCTCTTATGATGTAACTAGAACTCACTCTCAAAATTCTATTTCTCCCTCTCCGAGAGAATAATTGAAGGCAGTTTGGTGGTCAAAGGTCAATCTATGCCTAAAAGGATTTATTGCAGAACTTCTTGACTTTTTTTTTCACCACATGTTTGAAAAGTAAGATTAAAAACTCCTTATTTGCCTGAAACAAAGAGAGTTCCTGCATGAGGTCAATAATCTGTCTGTCATTCTTTTCCTTCACATTCTTCCTAAAAGGGAAAGAGAAAAGCTACACTGTCTTTGGTACTGGGATTTTTTTCTTTCTTTGAAATAGTCTCATCTATAAAAATGTTATAATTTTTATTCATTTGTTATCAATTTAATGATATTACTGATTGTTAGAAAAGTAACTTTAGCCTGAGGTTAAATTCATTAATATTTTATAATAAATTTTAATATGAGTGGTATAATTTACTGTATACAACTCCAGGGAGTGTAATATATGTAGATTACAATGTGAATGCCCACCAAGAAATTATGTAGCTAATGCAGCACTGTAGCAGTTGAAATAATATGACAAATGACACTATCATGGAATGAAAAAGAGAAAGAGAAGGAAGAAAGGAAAGAAAAAGAAGAAAGGATATACAAAACTTTAAATTCTGTATATATGCCTCATAATATCATTTCCCTATCCTCAGAATAAAAAAACTTATTTTCATTTCATTATTTTGAGTCCACAAAACTCTCTTGGACTAAATGCAATGTGAGTCTCAGACCAAATTCTGTAAGATAGTATATAAACTTATTGTACAAGCAAGTAAATTGAAAGAACAAGATATATATACTGTTTTGGATGATAATTTTTCCTGAGAAAATATTTTCATGAGTTAAAAGCAAACTACTTAGTAACATGTGGATTACATTTTTTCTTCAAATACACAAGGGTTTAAAGAAATATTAGTTTGAGCATTTGGCAAAATAGTTGACAAATTTTTTGAAAAGTTATCTGGCTTAAAATATGACCGAGTTCACCCATCCCTTTCAGAGACCAGCTGTTGATGTGTCATGAAAGCAGAAAAAAAAAAAAAAAAAAGGTCAGTTCAGCTGTGTCTGCAAGCAGGCGTGTCAGATGCAGATACTTATGCAGGAGGTCACTTTATGTGTGTGCCTGCATTGCCAAAAAAAGAATGAAAAACGTTCAAACTCTAGTAGCAAATTTGTAAACTTATATTGGTAGATGAGGTATTTACAGAACATAGCACATTCTTTTCAAAGCATACATTTTTGGAATGGCAACAATGAAGAATTTCATCTTCATGGAGAACCCATGTTTACATCTTATGGGACGGGCAAATGTGCTAAACCTGCCAGCATGAAATAATTGGCAGCAAGGGTGAGAAAAAGAAAAAAAAAAATCATTTTAATGGTGAATTAAAATCTCAGGAGTCCCCAGACTGCTTCTTCCTTAGGGGAAATGCAAACAGTGAATTGAATAGAAGTTTTCAATGGCTGAGATCAAAAGCAAGCTTCCACAGTGTTGCCCCAAAGGCAGGGCAGGCTGAGGGAATAAGCCGCACAGGGTTGGTTGCTTAGGTGATTTGATTTCTGAAGCTGCTGACTGTTTATCAGTCAACCACCATCATTCGTTATTGTCCTGAATATTACTTTTAAAAAGTTTATAGTTTAGGCCATTGTAAAACAACTTTAATTTTCCTGTTAGTGATTTAACAGGGAATAAAGTATAGGATTGCAGATGAATGAGCGCTCCCCATAGTAAACCTTGCTCAATCTACAATTTTTCCAAGATGTGGTCTTGATACAAGGTGGTAGATATGGCCACTGATGTGCTCTGTACTCTTTCTTCAGGTAGATATTCAACAAGGATAACTCAGAAAAACCCTAGCTGAGAAAGTAAAGTGCTCTAGTGTGGAAGATTAAGTAAGGGCCATTAGAAGAAAGGATAGTAACAGTATTATGCCTTTTATTTGGAGGTTTATAGTTCTTCAAAACTACCAAATATATTATTCATGGATTTGATCCTTACAGCAGCCCTAGATTCCTGACTAAACTGAATAGAAATAATAACCATGTCAACACAAGGTGTTCATATGATTTACTGTGATGTTGACTTGTAGACCCCGTCTCCATTCAAATTGTAGTAGTCATTCTTCATCTCTCCAGGTTGTTTGCTTACATCAAGGATTGTGTATTAATTTCAGCTTCAGGTAAATGAGCATGTTTGATAGTTTGTTTCAAACTTCAAAGAAAGATCCAACGTTTCTTTTCCTTGTATATGCCTTACATTCTTCACCCTTAGAAAAATAACTGTTCTTACACAGTTTCCAAGCCATATTCTACTTGATGAGTAATTGGTGAGTGTATCGTATAGATTTTCCTTGCTGCAAGAGAGTGAGAAATGAGTGTGGAGCTGGATTGGGCATATTTAGCTCAGCCAACCTACAGCATGCATCACAGACCCAATTCTATAACTCATTGGGAGAATGAGTGGGGCAATTATGGTCCTGTCTAGACTAGTGATGACTATCAGGAGGCTTTCAAGCTCACCTAACTTCATAATATGATGGAAAATTTTATTTCTAATGCTGTCTTTTAGTCATTCAAATTAGGGGATTAAGAAAACTAAAAAGAAAAAAAAGAAAAACCTGTCTGGCAACCAGATAGTTTTTTAACAAGCCCATTTACTTCCACCAGAAGAATAGTTCAAGGCACAGAGAGTGAGGATTGATGGGGACATCAATTCATGGGAAGGTTCATATTTTACATCTTTTAGAGCTGGGACAAAAATTCACAGCAGAATTAGGCATCTAAATTTTAGGAACTAGTATGTTAATTCTCTTTCTGATTACCCATTTTGAACTCCTCTTAAATGCCCAGAAAAAAAAAAAAAAAACCCTACAGCTTAAGAGTTAAAGGTATAACTTGGGTACAATAGATAGAATTGAATCTGATTATCTCTGCTTTCACAGTATATAGCAAAGTGTGCTAAATGATGCAGGGAAAGCTTTCTTGCTTAAGCTCTGAAATTAACATTGTATTATGTCTTTGAACCTCAATTTCCTCTTTAGTTTCTTTGAATGACTGATATATAAGGTATATAAACTCACTTTGAAATTTCAAAATATTACATATATATTATGAATATTTTAGAAATGCAATGAAATATATCCAATTTCTTAATTATACAGACATAATATTTAATAGCTTCAAATGCTAGGGATATTCTCCTTGACATCTTTCTATACCATAAACAGGTAAAAATATGATTCTTTTTTCTCTATAAGTTTTAATAAAAATAATTTCATATTTATTTAAACTATGAGTTTTGAACTTTTATATTTTCTTAATTGTCATTTGTAGAAATGAAGTTTATCAATGATCTAGAGCAAGAGAAGAGCTTACAAATTGAAAATAATAGCATGATAAATACCACTAGGAAAACTCATTATTTTGGTAGAGATTGATGAAGCTTCAACTGTAATTCTTAATATAGATACACTTTGCAAGCATTTGCCTTTTTGTTTATATCAGGCATCTGAGCATTTCTGTTTTGGAGAGAATACTCTCCAGTATGAGTCTTCATGAGAAGAAATATTCTCTACCTAAATATGTAAGACAAGGGAGACAAATATAATCTCTTCCCTCTATGAGTCACCAGGGCATGGATAGTGCCCTATACTTGGCCACTGCTGCTAAGTCACTTCAGTCGTGTCCGACTCTCAGATCCTTATTAGAGATTTTGGATCTTAAATTTATGACACTAAGATGTAGAAACAGTTGCAAAGTCATTCTTGGAAAAGGGGGAATGGTAACAGTTCGCAGTGATGGTAGCCTTCTGAGCCCAGCAATTGTACTGTGTGCCAAGTGGCAGAAATGTCACCCCAGTTGCTACTGATAGTTTATGAATTTGGCTATTTGTGGACGTGGCCTTTGTTGCACTTCTTTTTCTCTACTTCCCTTAGTACCTGCCTGTTTACTAAAACATTGTCAGGTGCATCCATCAGTTTGGTGAGCTACTTAATATTGATACAATATATTGTATTTTGTTTTGTTTGTGGTGGTTAGTTTTTATCCTTCACAAGACTCCCACCTGATCCTTACACAGTTATCTCTGTGAATGTATCTATTCGCTAGCATCTTAATGCCATATGTAAAACAAATTCATGCCTTATTAATGATCACTCTCCCATGTACTTAACTTTAGTATCTCAGTTCAGTTCAGTCACTCTGTCATGTCCAACTCTTTGCGACCCCATGGAATGCAGCACACCAGGATTCCCTGTCCATCACCAACTCCTGGAGCTTGCTCAAACTCATGTCTATCCAGTTGGTGATGCCATCCAACCATCTCATCCTCTATCATCCCCTTCTCCTCCTGCCTTCAATCTTTCCCAGCATCAGGGTCTCTAACAATGAGTCAGTTCTTTGCATCAGGTGGCCAAAGCATTGGAGTTTCAGCTTCAGCATCAGTACTTCCACTGAATATTCAGGACTGATTTCCTTTAAGATTGACTGGTTTGATCTCCTTGCTGTCCAAGGGACCCTCAAGAGTCTTCTCCAACACAACAGTTCAAATGCATCAATTTTTCGATGCTCAGCTTTCTTTATGGTCCAACTCTCACACCCATACATGACTACTGGTAAAACCATAGCTTTGACTAGACGGACTTTTCGGCAAAGTAATGTCTCTGTCTTTAATATGCTGTCTAAGTTTGCCATAGTTTTTTTCCCAAGAAGCAAGCATCTTTTAATTTAATGGCTGCAGTCATCATCTGCAATGATTTTGGAGCCCAATAAAATAAAGTCTGTCACTGTTTCCATTGTTTCCCCATCTATTTGCCATGAAGTGATGGGACCAGATGCCATGATCTTAATTTTTTTAATGTTGAATTTTAAGCCAATTTTTTCACTCTCCTCTTTTACTTTCATCAAGAGGCTCTTTAGTTCCTCTTCACTTTCTGCCATAAAGGTGGTGTCATCTGCATATTTGAGGTTATTGAGTATTTTAGTATCTGCTCTATGATTATTTTAAAACACTAAAAAGTTCTTTAATAGATGACAGAATGAGAGCTGTGTCTTCCAAAGGTAATAAAAGGAACAAGCAAACAAACAAAAACCCATAAATTATATAAATTCAGTGAATCATTTCAGTACTTTGGAAAAATCAAATAATATGTTAACTATTTGGTTATAACTTTTGTTTTAAAATATATAAATATTTACAAATAAATAACAGCATTACCTTTAGGACAGAATTGGGAAATCATTCAAGCTGAAAAATAGATAAATAGAGCCAATAGAAATATTTAGACTAGCATTTCTAGCCTCATTTTTATGTTACATCATTTTTTTTCAGGAAATAACTTTGTATTTTATATTGGACTATAATTAACAAGGTTGTGTTAGTTTCAGATGTACAGCAAAGTGATTCAGTTATATATATATATATGTATGTGTTCTTTTTCAAATTCTTTTCCCATCTAGGTTGTTACCTAATATTGTATTTAGGTTGTTACATAAAATATCCTTGTGCTATACAGTAGGTCCTTGATGGTTATCCATTTTAAATATAGCAGTATGTACTTGTCAATCCCAAACTCCTTAACTATCCCTTCTCCCCATTCTTCCCCCTGGTAACTAAGTTTGTTCTGAGTTTTTGAGTCAGTTTCATAGATAAGTCCATTTGTATCTTTTTTTTTTTTTAGATTCCACATACAAATGATGTTATACGATAGTTCTTCTTCTCTGTCTGATTCATTTCACTCAGTATGATAATCTTAGGCCTACCCATTTTGCTGTAAATGACATTCTTTCATTCTTGTTAATGGCTAATATTCCATTGTATTATATATATGTACACATCTTGTCCATTCCTTTTTTGATGGATATTTATGTTGCTTCCATATCTTGACAACTGTAAACAGTTCTACAGTGAACATTGGGGTATGTGTATTCTTTCAGATACATGTTTTTCTCCAGATATATGCCTAGGATTATGTTGTAGAATCATAAGGTATCTCTATTTTTAGGTTTGTAAGGAAACTCCATACTGTACTCCATAGTGGCTATATCAATTTACATTCCCACTAACAGTGTAGGAGAGTTCCCTTTTCTCCACATCCTCATCAACATTTATTGTTTTTAGATTTTTTTGATGATGGCCATTCTGAGTGGTGTGAGGTGATACCTCATTGTAGTTTTAATGTGCGTTTCTCTAATAAATGCTCTAGCAATATTGAGCACCTTTTCAGGTGCCTCTTGGTCATTCGTATGCTTTTTGAGAAATATCTGTTTAAGTCTTCTGCCCATTTTTTGATTGGGTTGTTTGTTTTGATAACATTAAGCTGCATGAGCTGTTTTTAAACTTTGGAGATTAATCCCATGCTGGTAACATCATTTGCAAATATTTTCTCCCACTATGTGGGCTATCGTTTCATTTTATAGTTTCCTTTCCTGTGCAAAAGCCAAAGAAAGAAAGAAAGAAAGAAAGAAATACAGATGGAAATACAATGGAACAGGATAGAAAACCCAGAGATAAAACCACACCTATGGACTGATGGTCAATTAATCTGTGACAAAGGAGGCTTGATTATACATTGGACAATCTCTTCAACAAATGATTCTGGGAAATCTGGACAGCTACATGCAAAGAAATTAGACCATTCCTTAACACCATTCACAAAAATAAGCTCAAAATGGATTAAAGACCTAAATGTGAGTTGAGACAGTATAAAACTCTTAGAGAAAAACACAGGAGGAACACTCTTTGACCCTAATCACAACAATATATTTTTCTGTCTGTCTCCCAGAGTAACAGAAAAAAAAAAAAAAAAAAGAAATGGGACCTGGTTATTTTATATTTCAAGTATCAACTCTGCATCTGATGCTTCCTATTTTCTTGGGAAATGTATCCTTCTCAGTGGGCCATGTTTATTTAATTTTAAAAAGTAAGTGGTGGATTGAAAGTTTCCAAACTTCTCTTTCAGTTTGGAAGTTCTGTGAATATGATATATATGTAACAGATATTTAGCCAACAAATCTTTCATCCTCTTCTTAAAGGGCATATATTGAAATTGATGGTATATATATGTGTATATATATATATATATACATACATATGTACATATATATGTGTGTGTATGTAATTACATAGGAATGATCCTACTAAAAAGCAGTGATCCTGCCATGTGTGAAATAGACATAGCATGGGAAGCTGCTGTATAACACAGGGAGCTTAGCTCTGTGCTCTATGATGACCTAGAGGGGTGAAATGGGGAGCATGGGAGGTAGGCTCAAGATGAAGGAAATATATGTATACTTACAGCTGATTCACTTTGATGTATAGCAGAAATGAACACAACACTATAAAGTAAATATCCTCTGATTAAAAATGTTAATAATTTTTTTTTTAATATATCCAATGGGGGGAGAAAAAAAGAAAGCAATGATCATCAGGATGAACAAGCTAAGATACATCCATTGTAGCATGATTTTTAAAAAATGGGATACTTCCACTTAACCAACATAGATTTCTTCCCTGCATCTCCCCAACTGAATTGCTGACTTAAAACTCTCACAATAAAACTGATGTTAGTAAACATATTTTAAGGCACCTTTTAGCAAGAATAGGCATTGTCAAAATGCAAATTTGGAATCCTATATAAGAATGAGGACAAGAATTTGAAGTTCCTTTCTTTAAAACTTGACCATTCATTGATGTTACTATTTCTGTGAAAATATTAGATATTCCTATTATTAGATATTAATTATTAATAACTATAATGCCTAACATAGTGAGGCTAGAAAATGGTGCACAAAGATAGAAGAGGTGAAGTTCTTATTCTCAGGAAATGTATAGTCTCTGCTGCACATGAAGAAGAATGTGTAGAATAGTACAGAGCGATATAATTGTATAGCAGATAACTTCTAGATTCAGTACATGGATTTTTGCCACCAACTCAAAAATCTCTGGGACTACATACGTACTTTGCTTTTGAAAAGAAAAAGAAAAAGTTTATAATGTGATATCAGCATTTCTCATTTTGTTTCACCAAAGCAAAATAAAAATATTATTTACCTCCTAGACTATTAGTGACTCAGTGAAAACTGGCAGATGCTGGCCTCTTGGATCTTGCAGCTCAGGGTGAAGTCAGCTTTGGAATTTTTATTATCTAATTTTGGCCTTAAGGGTTGGCTGCAGAAGCTGCCTCAGAAGAGGCGCAAGAGAAAACAACTTCTCTTACAGAAAATCCCCACCCTTTTTCAGTGAGTCAGGGTTACTGGGTGGATCTTTGGCAAATCAACCCAGAGCTATCTGTTGAATGAAGTTAAAAAGAACCTGTTATTTCCAAATTATTATTTTTCAGCCGAAGCAATGTGACAAAATAGAACAAAAACAAAGTATGCTAAAGAGAAATTAGGAAGTAGATTTAAAAGCTGCTAATCTTTTGAAAGTGAAATTCGTTCAGTAGTGTCCAACTGTTTGCGACCCCATGGGCTATACATAGTCCATGGAGTTCTCCAGGCCAGAATACTGGAGTGGGTAGCCTTTCTCTTCTCTAGGAGATCTTCCCATCCCAGGAATCGAACCCAGGTCTCCTGCATTGCAGGTGGATTCTTTACCAGCTGAGCCACTAGGGAAGCCCCAAAGTGAAAGCGAAAAGCGTTCAACTTTTAAGTAATGCCAAGTCATGTTTTAGTTCATTGTTCACTTGTCAAGTATACAGTTTAACTTTTAATGGAAATGATGCATTTGCATAATTAAAAAGTAAATTTTTTCACTATAGCTTAAGATAAATAACTGAAGTTTATTTAATGCCTCCACTTCCTTCCCAGAGGCTTCCCTGATAGCTCAGTTGGTAAAGAATCCTCCTGCAGTGCAGGAGACCCTGGTTCAATTCCTGGGTTGGGAAGATTCGCTGGAGAAGGGATAGGCTACCCACTTTAGTATCCTTGGACTTCCCTTGTGGCTCAGCTGGTAAAGAATCTGCATGCAATGGAGGAGACCTGGGTTCGTTCCCTAGGTTGGGAAGATCCCCTGGAGAAGGGAAAGGCCACCCATTCTAGTATTGACCTAGAGAATTCCTTGGACTATATAGTCCATGGGGTCACAAAGAGTCGGACACGACTGAGTCACTTTCACTTTCACTTCCTTCCCAGTGCCCAACTCCCCAGATCCAAGTGTTTTCAAATCTTTCAGCTGTTTCTTCTGGTCTTCACTTTCATATATCTAAATAATAAAAACTAACATCATGGCAACCAGTCCCATCACTTCATGGCAAATAGATGGGGAAACAATGGAAACAGTGACAGACTTCATCTTCTTGGGCTCCAAAATCACTACAGATGGAGACAGCAGCCATGAAATTAAAAGACGCTTGCTTCTTGGAAAAAAAGCTATGATACGACTTGACAGCATGTTAAAAAGCAAAGCCATTACTTTGTCAACAAAGGTCCATATAATCAAATCTATGGCTTTTCCAGTAGTCATGTATGGATTTGAGAACTGGACTATAAAGAAGGCTGAGCACTGAAGAATTGATGCTTTTGAACTGTGGTGTTGGAGAAGACGCTTGAGAGTCCCTTGGACTACAAGAAGATTGAACCAGTCAGTCCTAAAGGAAATCAGCCCCAAATATTCATTGGAAGGACTGATGCTGAACCTGAAGCTCCAAAACTCTTCACTTTGATGTGAAGAGCTGACTCATTTTTAGAAGCAGCAGCATTGATTACATCAATTATTCTCAAAGTGTTGTAGCGCCAGTGTTGACATCACCTGGGAACTTCTTAGGAACACAAATTATTGTGCCCTGCCCCAAACCTGTGAACAACTTTGGGGGCGGATTCCAGAAATCAGTGATTTAATTAGACTTCTAGGGGATTGTGATGTATACTAACCTTTGAGACCCACAGTTCTCTTAGAACTTGTGTGTACTCAATCATACTGACTCTTTGTGACCTCATGGACCATAGACCACAAAGCTTCTCTGTCCATGGGATTTTCCAGGCAAGATATTGGAGTAGGTTGCCATTTCATTCTCCTGGAATAGCTCTTTTACATTTGGACCTTATGATGGACTAGTGAAAATGAAATGAAGATGCTGATACTGATATGCTAAAGTATTAAGGTAGATGTCAAAAGACCCAGAGAAGTGGGCATATTAGAAGAGAATTATTATATGATATCAGGAACTATGTTACCCACGTGGCCCAAAGGTCATTTTCTTTCCTAAGATAATTAAAATGAATTAGTGAGAGGACATAAGCATCTTTGAAGATGTTGTCCATGTTGTCAGCTATAATATAGTGTTGATAGCAAGAAGTGCTATCCTAGAATTGAACTTCTCATTAACAGTAGAGCTGATAAGTTCCCATAATAGGAAAAAAAAAAAAGTGATGATACCTAATCGTCAAAGTGTATATAATTACCATAATGGCAAGAAAGGTATGGCAGTCCTGATCCTTCTATCTGTAAGAAGCTATTGTGATGACTAATAGATCATGTTTTTCCCAGTAGTAAGAGAGATGAGCTGCCAACTATTGTTTGACTTGTGCAACCAGAAACAAGTAAATTTTTTAAAAAAGTAACTAGAAAAATATCCAAGTAAATAAACAAATAAAAGACCTACCACAGCAGAAAACCATAATTTCTTGTCCAATTCCTACATTTGAGCCAAATTACAAACTCAGAATTTATTCTCACAGTAATATGGGTTCTTTTGAAGAGCTTCATAGTCTTAGTTCAGAACTGTACACATATATACTATTCCCACGAAACCTTTCCCAAAGGAACTAGAATAAAGGTATCATGAGAATGTAGAAACTCAACCTTCAAGAGTTGTGCCCTACAACTGAGAGCTGAGACTTGAGCTGTAGCTCAAGCTACAAGTTTGAGCTGAGACTGCCTGTGAATTTGACATACCCTGATGTACCTCAGTTTGCGTGGAGTATTATTATTATAAAGGCCAGTTGATAAGCTAAGTTCTGTCCCAAATTCATTTCACAGTGATGTCAATGGGATGCTGGACTCATCCAGTGGTCATTTTCCCAGCTCACAAGTATATAATTGGGAGGGTTATACTAAGAGACAGGTGGAACTTGCATTGCATCTCTAGTCTGTGGAATAGGAGCTATTAGGATAGTAAAAAATTTCAAATGAATGTCCTTAAAATTTCTCTCTTCTCTACCTTCACTCAAGATATTAAATCAGAAGCAAAAGTCACGAGGAATTATAAAGATTGGTGCCATCCTCAAAGAATTACAAGTGTGGTTATCTTTATCATATTAATTAATTCACCTACTGCATCCTGGAAGAAATCAGACTGATATGGAAAATGATAATAGATTACTCTGAACTAAATTTAGTATTAGCTCCAATTACAGTTGCTTTGCCAGATATAATATTTCTGTGTGCTAATATAGCATCTTGCACCTGGTTTATTTGATCTAACCATAAAATATGATCTAAAGCAGCTTGCTTTTATATGAGAGGGACAGCAGTACACACTGTTTGCCTTTGTCCAAGGCTTGTGTTAATCCTTCTTCTTGCTATCACTGTATTGTGTAAAGAAGTTAGTTAGTTTTATGTTTTGTAGAATATTCTACTGATCAAATATGTCCATGACTATAGGCTAATTTAACTTGTTAGACAAGAAATGCTGAGTTCTCTGAGTCTACTAATGAGATAATGTCAGAGTATAGAAGCTAAACTCTAGAAAGATCTATTGGCCTACTGTATTAGTGAATATTTTAGGGATCAAATGATCAGGAGCATGCCATGGTAAATGACAAGTTACTATATCCTGAATATCCTGCTATTGAAAAAGAGACATAGAGCTTTTTGGACCTCTGAGTTTTGGAGAAGTATATTCTCTAATTGAGAATCCTTCTGTGACCTATTTATTTTATGACTCTGAAGTCTACAGATCTTGAATGAAACTTTAAACGAGTCAGGGCTCTGCAACAGGTCCAGAGTGCAGTGTAAATTTCTCTGCCACTTGACAGATCTGATAGAGCTAGAGGTATCCTTGGAAGACAGGTATAGGTTGATAAGAATTCTACAAGGGTCTGTAATCAAACACGATAGGAAATGGCAGTATGGACCTCTAGTGTTCTTGAAAAGAAATAGTAAGATGGTAGATCTATGCTATATCAATAGTTGCAATTCACATATAGTCCAAATATTCCTATTGAGAAGCAAACATTATAGGCTGGATTGAAGAAAAATGTAGCTGTGTATTGCTTACATTAAACACACTTCAAATCACACCAATAAGTACAAAACAAAAAGGAAAGAGAATGATTTATTAGGCTAACAGCTAACAGTAAAAGGGTACTAATACTAAAGTAGATTTTATAGCAAAAATATCAATACAATGCAAGGATTCCTCTTTAATAATGAAGAGACCAATTTTTAAAGATAACATAATTACAAATGCTTATATACCTAATAACAATGCTGCAAAATACACTAAGTTAAAACCAATGCAACAGGAAAGAATAAGGGAATAAATATGCAATATAGCTGGAGATATAAACAACCTACTCTAAATAGGTGATACAATAAGTAAATAATCAGTGAGGGTAGAGAGACTTGAAAAACACTATTAACTTGAATTAATTGGCATTTATAGAACTGCCATTTCAAATAGATTGTACATTTTTTCTCAATTGCACACAGAATATCAGAAAATCCATATTTGGGCTCATAAGACAAGTGTATATTGTTTTAAAATAATTTAAGTAATAAAACATATTGCATAATCATAATGGAATTAACTTAGAAAACAATAACAAAGATAATGTGTAAAACTACCACAAACTTGGAAAATTAAAAAACATAATACTTAATACATAAGGGCCAAAGAATTCAAAGAGGATATTAGAAAATGTTTTGAACTAAATTAAAATTAAAACATGTAATATAAAAATTTGTGGGCTACAGCTAAAGTATTATTTGAGGAAATTTTATAGTGCCAAATGTAGAAGAAAATGAAGGTCTCATAATAGTGACTTTAGCTTCTGCCTTAAAAGGCCAGAAAGGGAAGAGCTGGTTAAACAAAGTGAATGAAAAGGGATGAAGATGAGAGTAGAAAACAAATAATTGGAAAACAAAATAACAGAGAAAAGTCAATAAAACCAAAAACTGTTTCTTTGAAAAGATCAATAATCTTGATAAAGTTTTAGTCAGGTAAGTAGACTCATAAAGGAGAAACATTGGGAGGATGCACAAAGTACTAATATTACCTCAGAAATGGAGATGGTGACATCACTCCAGATTTAGAGGTGTTAAAAGACTAATAAGGGAATGTTAGCAATACCTTTTTGCCAATAAACTTGACAATTTAGATGAAACTGACAAATTGGTAGAAATATACAAATTAGGAAAGATCTCTGGAGAATGAATCAATAAACTAAATTAACCCCATGTGTATTTAAGAAGTGAATCAGAAGTTAAAACTCATTGCCCAAAGAAAATTGTCACCTCAGATGGCTTTTGGGTTTTTACTGTGGAATTCTACATTTAAGACAATTTTATTGAATCAAACCAAATATTTCCAGAAGTGGGAAAAAGAAACCTAACAACATTATTTGTTGGAAAACTTTTTTTTCATGGCCTGTTCTAATTTAGAATTTAATATTCTGTGACTCAATAGATTTCTTATTTGTTTGATCTAGTTTTAGTTGTGTTTATTTCATGCTTAACTAAAAATATCATGCTTATACATGTAAAGAATCCACCTGCAACTGAACCACCCCGGTTTGATTCCTGGGTCGGGAAGATCCGCTGGAGAAGGGATAGGCCACCCACTCCAATATTTTGGGGCATACTTTGTTGCTCAGCTGGTGAAGAATCCACCCACAATGTGAGAGAGACCTGGGTTTTATCCCTGGATTGGGAAGATCCCCTGGAGAAAGGAAAGGCTACCCACTTCAGTATTCTGGCCTGGAGAATTCCATGGACTATATAGTCCCTGGAGTCACAAAGAGTTGGACACGACTGAGTTACTTTCACTTCACTCCACTTGATACATGTGGAAACATATTTATGTAAATACATAGAAACATGTAATCTGGTTATCAAAAGACAGTTATGATATTATTCTATTATAAAAATGATATTTCATAGGGGAAGAAAAAAAATCAGTGAAATGAAATGAAAGAAGTTTATGAAAAACCAAGACAATATTTATACTAACAGGAATAAAACTATTCAAATATGGGCAAGACATTTATGGAGAAATCATTTATATTTTTGCTAACTGTCCGTAGAGAAGAGGTATAGAGATGGACTTTTACATTGTATACATTGATAAGAGGATGCAACGTTTTTATAATGTTAATTTTCTTTAAAATTATATATTGAGTCAATGCAGTTCCAGTCAAAATTCAAATATTTTTAGAATCTTGATGAACTTATTCTAAAGTACATGTGAAAAAATAAGAGGTGCTTAAATACATAAATTTAAAATGACATTTATCTTTATCAAGTAGCAAAGATTGCTTTTTCCTTTTTTTTTTTTAACATGATATTCAATGTGGTTGGTATCTACAATGTGACAGATGCTTTTAATACTACTGGAGTGTAAGCTGTTATCACCATTTTGGAAATATCCTATGAAAATCCTCCTTATGTCTCTGAATGGCTAATGTTTCATTAATTTAAAGACTGTGTAAAACATATAAGTAAGTTATGAAACATAATAAAATATACACCCATGAAACAAGTACTCAGTTTTAGAACTAATCCACTATTGCTAATGTCCTAGGTACTGATATGATATGCCTATATTGCATCCTCTTATCCTCATGCTATTTCCTTCAAAAATAATTTAAATTTTGGATTTTTCTCTGTTATGTATTTTTTAAATGAAGTTTTAACAAAATAGAAATATATTTTGAAAAATATATTACTTATTTTACTGTTTTTATGGGAAATCCTATACAGGATGAGGCCATAATGAGAGATATTAAGAGAAAGATTGACTCTTTTTTAATTCTTTAAATGTTTAAATTTTTATAGTGAATTGAATGATGGACCCCTAAAAGATATATCTACATTTTAATTTCCAGTATCTGCAAATGTTACCTTTTTTGAAAAAAGCATCTCAGCAGATGTAATGAAGGATCTAGAGATGAGAGACACCACCCTGGATTATCTGGATGGGCCCCGAATCCAGTGCCAAGGGTTTTAGTGAAAGTCAACAGAGGGAGACTACACGCAGAAGAGAGGCCATGTGACCACCAAAACAGATTGGAATGATGAGGTCACAGAGAAATCCCTGGAGCCAACAGAATATGGAAGAGGAAGGAAATGAATTATCTCTTAAAGCCTCTGGAGGGAGCATTGCCTTTCTGAATTTCAGATTTCTAGCCTTCAGGACTGTAGGAGAATAAATTTCAATTGTTTTAAACCATCACATTTGTGGTAATTTGTCTGCAGTGTCAGAAAACCAAGTGCAGTGTTTCAAAGTAGTTTAAATTTTTTTTTCCGTATATATTTCTTTTTGTCCAAAGTTTCTATAATCAATCTGCTTACAATAATTTTGGTAATAACATAGAGTAATAAAAATTTTAAAAGACATTTAAGAGGATTCCATAATTGCAAATATAGCATGCTAGGGTACTTTTTCTTCTACCAGTGGTTTGGAATGTGAAACTATGCTCAGAAATTAGGGAGACAATCTGAAGTTTTTCTGGAGATTAACACAACTCTTAGCTGTAAGGGAAGTCATATAATTCTTTTTCTTCAAGCAGTGTCAGATCCCAGTAAGAAATCAGAATGGTTTTAGTACAATAAAGAGCACAAAGGCAGACGATGTAACAGTAAATGGAAGTTGAAATGCCTAGGGAAAGTGGACTAAAAACTTGATGCTAACCTGGGCTGAGATACAGCAGGCTTCTCTTGATTTTAAGAATGACTTAGAGCAGGTTTTACTCAAGCCTGAGATAATCTCAAAATTAAATTACAGTGATTAAGAATACTTGAAAAAAACTACGAATGGAGCCTAACTTTAGCTAGTTTATACTTTTTTTCTAAATTGTTTTGCTAATATTTAAGTACATGATCAGATACTGTACTTTAATTTGCTGTTCTAATAGAAAATTTCCTTTCTATAGGAAAAGCCCAAGTGAGGTGGAAAGATTTGAGAGCTGAAACTAAAACCAAGGCATCTCCATGCATTTGTTGGGTGCAAACCAAAATCTAGATCAGTATATCTATGGAGTAATAGTCTCTGGAATGCTGGCTTTACAACTTCAAATCTGTTGGTAAACATCACCAAATGTTAACTAAGGAAAGTAGGATGTGGTCACTGTCCTCTGGATGGCAAGAATATAGGGAGACAGGGACTCTCACTTATTTTAAAACTACATTCCTTTGATAGTAAATGTGATTTTGATAAAGAGTTTTATGAAAGAAAAGATACAGGCGATTTTATTAACTTGGCATTCATTTAACTCATGAAAAATTCATGAAATTATAATAAGCAAATTCTCAGGTAGATTAAGTTGATTAATTTCTAGATATCATCAATTAAAAAATATTTTCATATGAAATATGAAATACTTCATATGAAATACTTTTCTTGTACTTTCATATTCTCTTCAAAATTAAGCTAAAGTACCTTAATTTATATAAATCACAGGTGTGTTAAGTATGATTGAGGCCATATTTTTTTTTCAGATGACTATTTTTGGCACTTGTTTTTGTGTAAGACATATTATTATATATAAGCTAAGGAATACATGGTGAAAAAATTTCAGTTATGTTTGTTTTTCCTTATTGAGTTTTATATTCAGGTTCCATTTATTTGCACAGGTATTGAATAGAACCTAATTAAAGGAAATATTTAAATATTTCATTTCATATCAGATTTTCATATCATGCCTCCTCCTTGTTGACAATACCCGCCAGATGGGAATGTACATGTATAATCTGGAAATCAGCTATCATCACTATCCCTAAAGGTTTAAATCTCTTTGTATGCGTTTCTTTTCCCACATCTCTGAAAATCCCAAGAGGAACTTTCCATCACCAAGATCCCTTCTGGCTCTATTTTTCTACTTCTGCTTAATTAGTTTAGTGTATAGATTATCTTCCTTTTCCCCAAATGTAGTTCTTATTAGACCTCACATGGACCCAGATGTCAACCTCAGGCCATTTTCTTAATGTTCACAGATATAACCTCTTTCACTTAAAACTGTGCTTGTGTGTAGTCCTATGCATGATTCAGTGGAGGGGAAGAGGGAAGTATCTCAGAAACAGAAACAGCTTAGAAATAAGAATTGAACACCCTGTCCACAGTAGTAGGAATCCTTTTCTCCCACCATTGTAATTGCCTAGTACCATCTAACCAGTTTCTATCTCTGGTTTTTGTTTTTTTTTTTTTCCTTTCACAGTTCTTTTCTTCTTCAACCCTTGCAAGCTAACTGAGTAGAAACTTGCATATTCATGTATGGACCAAAGGCAATGGCTTAACTTGGGGACTCTAAACTAAGGAGTTTGGTAAAGCCATTGAAATGGCAAAAAAATGAATGGATAGAAAATAGACTATAACAGAGGAAAATCCAGCATTTCAAAGTAGAAGAGAGAGTGGAATTAGCAAAGGGACACTGAAAAAAGTAAACATTGGTGTTGGAGGAAATCCAGTGGAGTGTGGAATCTTAGAAATCAATTTATACAATCATTCTGAAAAGGAGGAAATTATCAGCCATATCAAATGGTGGTGGAATTAAACAAGAATATAATTTAAAATTGACACTCTAAGAAGACAAGGTAAAAGTCATTGATAACCATGTCAAGAGCAGTTTTAGTAAAATGTTTTGAATAAAACTTTAGGATGAGTCAGAGGAGAAATTTGGGGGTAAGAAATTAGAGATAAGGCATATAGGCCTTTACAAGTTCTATTCTAATGTAATTTTAATTAGATTTTATTTCAACTAAAGAGAGAGATGGGACATAGGGGACTTTATTATATTAAGATAGATGAATTTCAGAATGATTATAGGCTGATGATAATGATAAATCAGAGGAGGGAAAATTATGATACAAATAAAAGAAAAATAAAATAAGAGATGTGAGGTATAGAAAGGGTTGAGTTTAGGTAGAAGCTGAGAGAGTTCATCTCTTTTGATTAGAGGCAGAATATAGCAGTAGATGAAGACAAATCTCTAGACTGTGATATGGAGTATTTTTTGTTTAATTATCTACATTTTCTTAGTGAAATAAGAGCATATATTATTTATTGAGCCAAGAGAAGGGAGATAGTATACTTTCCAAATTGCTTGCTTTAGTATAAATTGTAGCAATGTATGTAGTAGCGAGTTATCTGAATATCACCTTCAACAGTGTTAGGCTTTTTGTATGACTTCAAAATTTTAAATTTGCTTATCTTTGATAATCTGAAAGTGAACTTTAAAATAATTATATCCTTATAAAAAAATAAAGGAGAGACTAAACGTAGAAAAGGATCAGTTTTACTGAAGGTATGACTTCTCAGGGGTTTCCCAGGTGGTGCAGTGGTAAAGAATCCACCTGCCAATGCAGGAGATGCAAGACACATGTTCAGTCCCTGGGTTGGAAAGATCCCCTGGAGTAGGAAATTGATATCCACTCCAGTATTCCTGCCTGGAAAAGTCCATGGACAGAGGAGCCTGGCGGGCTACAGACCATGAAGTCATGAAGAAGTGTTGGACACGGCTGAGTGCCACACACACGCACGACTTCTCAAGAAATTTGTGTTTGTTTTACAATCTTTGCGTTATTGGTAACTGTGCTTTGGAATAAAATCCAAGATTCAAGAATGACTGGATCTTACTCAAGTTGTACCTCATCCAAGAAATTCATGGTAAATAGCCCTGTGGAAACAATCAACACCAGGATAAGAGTCTATACAATCTGCCCTGAAATGAACTTTTAACACAATATTTCTGATTTCCTTTCTTCAGTTAATAAAAATACATACATAATATTATGAATATGTTCTCTCGCAACTCCATAAAATTAAAAGTCTAATAAAACTATTAAGCCAGATAACAACATACAAAACTTGAAACCAGTTTTCCAATACATGGTTATGGAAACTGGATTTATTTACCTTCTAATTTTTGTGTCATGTTGCTTTCCTTAGCCATTGAGAAAATGATCAGTAAAAGAGGGAAAATTAAAGCTGAATAAATATGGAAGTTTCTTTCCACTTCTGTCACTATTTATTGGTTCAGTAAGGGATTTCCATGGTGATTTAAGATCAATTCCCTGAAGATTAAGCTATAAAATTTAGACTACATGAACACTACCAGAAGTTAAATCTCTCATGGATAGGTGGTTAGCTGAGGCATATTTAGCCAAAGATCCAGTCTGTGAGTTTGAAATTAAGTGTGGTTTGCCAGAGACAATATTGCTGAAAGTAGCTTTGCCAAAATATTTTTGGAGTTAAAGTTATGATGTGTTCTCCTTAAAGATACAGTTACTTAGGTAGTGTATAAACTGCAATTCAAGATTTTAGGGTTCAATTGTGATTTATTTCCTGCATACTTCCCTAGGCTGAAAGTGTTGCTTAACCTTTACATTGGGTTAAAGGGATTTAAATATAATACCTAAGAACATAGTCAAATTTATTAGGAATGTATTAATAATGTATCTATTCTTTTTCAATATCCATGAAATAATTTTCCATAATACTTTTTTAAAAAGCAGAACACATGCACATACATGTACATACATATAATGTAAATCTCTCTCTCTCTCTAGATATATATATATATATATATATATAGTGTGTGTGTGTGTGTGTGTGTGTGTGTGTAAACCTATATACACATGTGAAAATGATAGTCGCTCAGTCATTTCCGACTCTTTGCTACCCCATGGACTATAACCAGCCAGGCTTCTCTGTCCATAGGATTCTCCAGGCAAAAATACTGGAGTGGGTAGCTATTGCCTTCTCCAGGGGATCTTCCTGACCCAGGGATAGAAGCTGGGTCTCCAGCACTGCTGTCAGATTCTTTATCATCTGAGCCACCCTGGTTCGATCCCCTATAAAAAGGAATGGCTACCTACTCCGGTATTCTTGCCTGGAGAATTTCATGGGCAGAGGAGCCTGATGGGCTGCAATCCATGGGGACACAAAGAGTTGGATATGACTGAGAAAATAACATCTTCACTTTCATATACATATATATACATGTGTGTATTTGTGTGTATGTGTATTTTACTTCTTCCCAAATTAGTCTTAGAACTTTTGCTTGGGAGTTAATGTTATTAATTAATAGGATTCTTAATTTGATTTCTTTTCTATATTTGTAACCTTTCAGTCTCAATGACTTCTCCTCTACTTTGACCCTCTTATTGAACCGGTTCCTAAGCCTTATTAATTAATCTTTTCTGATATTTTCTATTTAATTATTCATATCTATTCTTTTATCCATCTTGGTCCAAGTCCATTGTACTTTATATCTAGATTACCAAAATTGCCTCCTATAGCCCTCTTTCCCCTTTTTCTTGGTCATAGAGCCATAATTCTTTCCCTGAGCTTCTTCATGGTTACATGTGCCATATCACTGATGAACAGACAATGCAATATAAATGGGAGTAACATGTATCACCTATAGCTGACATTCTTATTCTGCTTTGTTATACTGTATGGATACTTTGTGATGGTAAAAAATATTCTAAAGCTTAACTTTGAATATAAAACTTCATTATGCTTCAGTGGTAACTTGATTTGAATATTTCATCAAATATGTGTGTGTGTGTGTGTGTGTGTGTGTGTGTTTTAATCAACTTTGGATTTCTTTTTCCAGAGAATCCTCTAATATAGATTCTGTGTACATATACAAGGCACCTTCACATAATTAAAATTTTGTGTAAAAGCAAAAAGCTAACATTAACAGAAGGTAAATGATATTGCCATTTATTTTGTTTCTTAGATTTTAGATAGTTTCAGTTCTTTGTTTCAGGATAATTTTTTCTTCATTTTTCCATAGTAGAGGCTATATCTGAGGGGTGTAAACAGGTAAAACACACAATGCTTTAACAATGTGGTTTCCTAGATACTATATGATAGAAGCCCTAAGGTAAAATCAGACTGTTCCTTGTTGTCTGCTTCTAAAGTAACAGAACACTCATCATAACAACCTGGAGGAAGTCTATCAGATAGTATGGCTACAGATGATGTATGTTTTAGAGTTCTCAGAGGCACTTTTTAGGTCAGTAATGCATTTTTTCTCATAAGTTCATTCAAAAGTGAACCAATTCTATTCTAGAAACTCTTCTGTCATATTTATAAATGACATTACAGAAAATCAATCTGTATTTTGGTAGCCACTAAGATTGTCCCAGTAGGAAATGGTCTTATTCTTTTTCTGAAGTGAATCAATTTCATTCTGCATCTTCCTTAACCACCCCTTGGAGACTTTCCCACAGTCTTATGCTTCTTTAAATAGAGTGCTCATGAACCTTGACTTGCTCCAGACAGTCTTGGAACAAGCCAGTTGTTCTGGAATAACACTTACAATAGGGTGATGAATTGTAATTTAAAGGTAATGCCTTTAAATCTCACCCCAATCTTTACTTCCTTTAGGTATGGTCACTGCATATACTATTTTATAATATAATTCTTTCATATCATAATATTATGACACAATTATAAGTATTTTAAAAATCCTTAAGATCACTTTAAAGCAAGTTTTGTGTCTTATTACTTTTGTATTCCTTAGATACATATATTCTAGAGCACTCCTTCACATGTCTTAGTGCTCAAAAAGTACCTATTGAATGAATAAGTGAATGAATCAGTGTGAGGAATTTAAGAAGGAAAACTTGGAGTCTGTTGAGCAGAAATTTAGTCGCTCAGTCGTGTCTGACTCTTCGCGACCCCATGAATTGCAGCACGCCAGGCCTCTCTGTCCATCACCAGCTCCCGGAGTCTACCCAAACCCATGTCCATTGAGTCAGTGATGCCATCCAGCCATCTCATCCTCTGTCATCCCCTTCTCCTCCTTCCCCCAATCCTACCCAGCATTAGGGTCTTTTCCAATGAGTCAACTCTTCGCATGAGGTGGCCAAAGTATTGGAGTTTCAGCTTCAACATCAGTCCTTCCAATGAACACCCAGGACTGATCTCCTTTAGGATGGATTGATTGGATCTCCTTGCAGTCCAAGGGACTGTCAAGAGTCTTCTCCAACACCACAGTTCAAAAGCATCAATTCTGCGGCGCTCAGCTTTTCTTCACCGACCAACTCTCACATCCATACATGACCACTGGAAAAACCATACCCTTGACTAGATGGACTTTTGTTGGCAAAGTAATGTCTCTGCTTTCAAATATGCTATCTAGGTTGGCCATAACCTTCCTTCCAAGGAGTAAGCGTCTTTTAATTTCATGGCTGCAGTCACCATCAGCAGTGATTCTGGAGCCCAAAAAAATAAAGTCTGACACTGTTTCCACTGTTTCCCCATCTATTTCCCATGAAGTGATGGGACCAGATGCCATGATCTTAGTTTTCTGAAAGTTGAGCTTTAAGCCAACTTTTTCACTCTCTTCTTTCACTTTCATCAAGAGGCTCTTTAGTTCTTCTTCACTTTCTGCCATAGGGTGGTGTCATCCGCATATCTGAGGTTATTGATATTTCTCCCGGCAATCTTGATTCCAGCTTGTGTTTCTTCCAGCCCAGCGTTTCTCATGATGTACTCTGCATATAAGTTAAATAAGCAGGGTGACAATATACAGCCTTGACGTACTCCTTTTCCTATTTGGAACCAGTCTGTTGTTCCATGTCCAGTTCTAACTGTTGCTTCCTGACCTGCATACAGGTTTCTTAAGAGACAGGTCAGATGGTCTGGTATTCCCATCTCTTTCAGAATTTTCCACAGTTTATTGTGATCCACACAGTCAAAGGCTTTGGCATAGTCAATAAAGCAGAAATAGATGTTTTTCTGGAACTCTCTTGCTTTTTCGATGATCCAGTGGATATTGGCAATTTGATCTCTGGTTCCTCTGCCTTTTCTGAAACCAGCTTGAACATCTGAAAGTTCACAGTTCACGTATTGCTGAAGCCTGGCTTGGAGAATTTTGAACATTACTTTACTAGCATGTGAGATGAGTGCAATTGTGCGGTAGTTTCAGCATTCTTTGGCATTGCCTTTCTTTGGGGTTGGAACGAAAACTGACCTTTTCCAGTCCTGTGGCCACTGCTGAGTTTTCCAGATTTGCTGGCATATCGAGTGCAGCACTCTCACAGCTTCACCTTTGAGGATTTGAAATAGCTCAACTGGAATTCCATCACCTCCACTAGCTTTGTTCGTAGTGATGCTTCCTAAGGCCCACTTGACTTCATTCCAGGATGTCTGGCTCTAGGTGAGTGATCACACCATCATGATATCTGGGTTGTGAAGATCTTTTTTGTACAGTTCTTCTGTGTATTCTTGCCACCTCTTCTTAATATCTTCTGCTTTTGTTAGGTCCATACCATTTCTGTCCTTTATCGTGCCTATCTTTGCATGAAATGTTCCTTTGGTATCTCTGATTTTCTTGAATAGAACTCTAGTCTTTCCCAATCTGTTGTTTTCCTCTATTTCTTTGCATTGATCGCTGAGGAAGGCTTTCTTCTCTCTCCTTGCTATTCTTTGGAACTCTGCATTCAGATGGGAATATCTTTCCTTTTCTCCTTTGTTTTTCGCTTCTCTTCTCTTCCCAGCTATCCGTAAGGCCTCCTCAGACAGCCGTTTTGTTTTTTTGCATTTCTTTTCCATGGGGATTGTCTTGATCCCTGTCTCCTGTACAATGTCACGAACCTCTGTCCATAGTTCATCAGGCACTCTGTCTATCAGATCTAGTCCCTTAAAGCTATTTGTCACTTCTACTGTCTACTCATAAGGGATTTGATCTAGGTCATACCTGAATGGACTAGTGATTTTCCCTACTTTCTTCAATTTATTTCTGAATTTGGCAATAAGCAGTTCATGGTCTGTTAGGTAAGTACTATCCTTGCTCTTGCAAAGAATAACCCCATACCAACATTTTCTTCATCAAAAAGTGTTTGGATTAAAGAAATATGATGTGGTTTGCTTTTATTTTCCAGTTTATTCTTTCCATCTTCTTTAAGAAATTAAGGTTTAAGATGTTAAAAGCACATAAGGATTTTGTAGGGGGATGTTTTCTGTTTCTCGATAACAACTCATATTTGAATTTTGAAATATTTCCAATAACAGAAATCCTCTGGAAACTCTTTTTCCAGGTTAAAAACCGTTGGCATTTACTTTACTAAAAGTATATTTTCATGTAGTTAGCTCTAGCCATTGACAAAACAGAATTGGCTAAAAAATACATGCAGCAAGAGCACTGCAAACATTTTTTGAAACTATTCTACAAATGAGAAGATAAAATGGTAAAATGCATTGTAAAATGGTATTAAATACACATTTAAGATTCTCATTTTGTATGGAGTACATTTATTTTAAAACTTGTTTAATGAAGAATAAATGTTAATTTCCTATGTTCTTCTGTCACGTTAATGGAGTTTCTTTCAGAAGCATGTGTTTCTAATACAGATTTGCTAAAAAAAAAATAAATTCTTCAACAGATTTGATGTTCAGTAAATCAGAACTCATAAACCAGCGACTGTATCCTACACACATGTGAGATGGCTCCTGTAAATATAGTATTTATTAGATTTCTCCTTACGTTTACTTCAATCACATTTTAGCCATTTAATTTTTTTCTTTTAAATCTATATTGAAAACCATGACATCTGTATTTAAGCAAAACTGTGTTTCAGAGTATCATGAAGTATATATATCCTGCATAGCTTTCAATCCTCCATATTTTTAATTGTTTTTTTCATAAAAGTTTAAACTATAGAATTTTTATTCAATAATTTCTTGAGTAAGCCTCACAACTAGAAATATCTTGTTTGTGTAAGTTGCTATATGCATATAAAATTGTAATATATCTAAAAAGCAATTCATAAAAATACTTCAAGACCTTTGAATTTAGTATTTATTTTGTGTTGTGTGTATATACTAAAGCTTTCATTTTAATGGAAAATTAAAAACAAATATAAAAACAAAAATAATGTATGTTGCCTATCATATGTGTTTCTTATGTAAACCTTAAATGCTTCTTGGTGGTAATATAAAATTTCTTTTCACTACTTAATGAGAAAGATGTTGAAGTCTTAAATGACTTTAACAATTTTAAATGTCTTCTTCAATATTAAAATTGGAAGGTGTTAAATTTAAGATTTAGTCCAAATATGTCTATATATTCCATGTTCTTTATGCTGTATCATGTTGCCTCATTTGTATTGCTACTGAAAATGAGTTTTTAAAATTAAAGTTCATTTATCAAGGGTAAAGAAACAGAATTGAAGTTCGAGATTATACAGATTAAATCCTAAAGTTAGATTGCATGAATTGGTTCTCCTATTATTTTTAACCTTCTAATTAAGCTTTATGTTAATTCAAAAATCAATTAAATGTTGAGCACTTAGCTATGGTTAACATTGGTGAGGGTCAGCTTTGCCAACCACTAGGCCATTTGCATACAGTAGAATAAGAACTATTATGATTCCCATAATACAGATGACGAAAATAAGACAGTAAAAAGTTATGTAGCTTGCTCAAATTTTTTTTTTTTAATAAATTTATTTATTTTAGTTGGGGGCTAATTACTTTACAATATTGTAATAGTTTTTGCCATACATTGACATGAATCAGCCATGGGTTTACATGTGTTCCCCTTCCTGGACCCCCCACCCACCTCCCTCCCCATCCCATCCCTCTGGGTCATCCCATTGCCCCGGCCCTGAGCCCTTGTCTCATGCATCGAACATGGAATGGTGTTCTGTTTCACATACGATAATATGCATGTTTCAATGCTATTCTCCCAGAGCGTCCCACCCTCACCTTCTCCCTCAGAGTCCATAAAATTGTTCCATGCATCTGTGTCTCTTATTCTGACTCGCATATAGGGTTATCGTTACCATCTTTCAAATTCCATATATATGCATTAGTATACTGTATTGTTGTTTTTCTTTCTGGTTTACTTCACTCTGTATAATGGGCTCCAGTTTCATCCATCTCAGTAGAACCGATTCAAATGTATTTTTTTTAATGGCTGAGTAATATTCCATTGTGTGTATGTGGTACATTTATTTAGTGGTACATTCTGGTTTACTAGAAATGAGAATTGTTCCCTAAACATCATGTAGCATATACTCATCTAGTTACAGTGAGTTGATTTTATAAATCAGGCTTTCAGTAAATAATTCTTATGCAAAAGATGCATGAGACAGTTTATTGATGAGATTTTTTTTTAATGGAAAAAGAACAATGAAATATATAATTTGAGAGCAGGTAATCCTCAGGTTAGGTTAAATATCCATGTTATGTTGTGTAATAGAATATGTGTGTTGTTGTTGGTGGTGTTCAGTTGCTAAGTCGTGTCTGTTTGTCACTCCATGGTGTGACTCTTGGTAGCAGGCCTGGCTCCTCTGTCTTTCACTGTTTCCCAGAGTTTGTTCAAATGCATGTCCATTGAGCTGGTGATGCTATCTAAACATCTCATCCTCTGCCACCCCCTGCTCCTTTTGCCTTTAATCTTTCCCAGCGTCAGGGTCTTTTCCAGTGAGTTGACTCTTCTCATCAGGTAACCAAAGTATTGAAGCTTTGGTTTCAGCATCAGTCCTTTTAATGAATAATTCAGGGTCAATTTCCTTTAGGATTGACTCGTTTGATTTCCTTGCTGTCCAGTAGACTCTAAAGAGTCTTCCTCAGCAACACAATTTGAAAGCGTTGATTCTTTGGCAGTCAGCCTTCTTTATGGTTCAACTCTCACATCCATACATGACTACTGGGAAAACCATAGCTTTGACTATATGGACCTTTGTCATACATCAAAGATGTATTTGTCATGGTATCAAAAGATGTCTCTGCTTTTTAAAGTGCTGTCTAGGTTTATCATTGCTTTCATTCCAAGGAGCAAGCATCTTTTAATTTCATGTCTTCAGTCACCATCTGCAGTGATTTTGAAGCCCAAGAAAATAAAATCTGTCACTGCTTCCACTTTTTACCCTTCTGTTTGCCATGAAGAGATGGGACCAGATGCCATAATCTTAATTTTTTGAATGTTGAGTTTCAAGCCAGGTTTTTCATGCTCCTTTTTCACCTTCATCAAGAGACTCTTTAGTTCCTCTCTGCTTTCTGTCATTAGAATAGACCTACATATCTGAGGTTGTTGATCTTTCTTCTGGCAATCTTGATTTCAGCTTGTGATTCATATAGCCTGGCCTCTGCATGTTGTACTCTGCATGTTAAATAAGCAGGGTGACAATATACAGCCTTGTCGTACTCCTTCCCAATTTCGAACCAGTCCTTTGTTCCATGTTCAGTTCTAACTGTTACTTCTTTACCTGGATATAGGTTTTTCAGGAGACAGGTAAGATGGTCTGATATTCCCATCTTTTAAGAGATTCTTGTCCAGAGTAGTAGATGTAATAGTCATCTGAATTCAATTCATCCATTCCTGCTTGTTTGGTTCACTGATTCCTATGTTCACTCTTACTCTTACCCTCTCCTGCTTAAGTATGTGCAATTTACCTTGATTCATTGACCTAACATTCCAGATCTATGTAATATTATTCATTATAATATTGGACTCTGCTTTCACCATCAGACACATCCACAGCTGAATATTATTTCCACTTTGGCCCAGCTGCTTCGTTTGATCTGGAGCTATTAGTAACTGCTCTCCACTCTTCCACGGTAGCATACTGGACACCTTCCAACCTTTGGAGCTCATATTCCAGTGTCATATCTTTTTGCCTTTTTATTCTGTTCATGGGGTTCTCCTGGCAAGAATATTGGAGCAGTTTGCCATTTCCTCCTCCAGTGAATCACATTTTGTCAGAACTCTTCACAATGATCTGTCTGTCTTGGTTGGCCCTGAACAGCATGGCTCATAGCTTCATTAAGTTACACAGGCACCTTCTCCACAAGGCTGTGATTCATGAAGAGAAGTATGTGTATGTTATGATCTTATTATAAGCTCATTTCTTGTCATTAAAGACAATAGTGTAATCTGTTTAGTTATAGAGCAGTGTGAATGTACTTAAGACTATTGATCTATACACTTAAAAGTGGTTAAGATGATAAATTTTATATTATATGTATTCTGCTACATTTATGAAAATGTCAGATTGGGGAACAACCAGCATTTATGTGCCTCATCATGGGCTGCACTGAAAAATACAAAAATATATGGTGAATGATAAAGTATGTATAATTGCTCATTCAAACTTCACGTTAAAGTAGTGAACTAAAAATAAACCTTAAATAAGTGTAATTGAGAGCAGTATTTTTCACCACTCTAACAAAAACCTATATTTAATTTTGCATGCAGTTACCATTTACATGGGCTTCCATTTAAATGGACTTCCCAGGTAGTGCTAGTGGTAAAGAATCTACCTGCTAATGCAGGAGATGTAAGAGACTCTGGTTTTATCTCTGGGTCTGGAAAATCCCCTACAGGGGCATGGCAACCCACTCCAGTAGTCTTGTCTGGATAATCCCTTGGACAGAGGAGCCTGGTGGGCCAGAATCCACAGGGTCTCAAAGAGTCGAACATGACAGAAGTGACTTGGCACGCACACACCATTTATATACAAAACACACATGTGTACAATATCTTTTTTCTAATGCTAATGTTCATAGAAATCATTTATTTTTTTTTGTTTTTACAAAATTGATGGGAAGATTATATACATATTATCACCAATTTTTAGGTGTGTCCACTTAAGTTTTCAAAATCACTTAATTAGAGAACACAGGATGATTAGTTAGATTATGTCCTAACCATTTTATGCAAATTCCCAAAATTAAAGAAATAATTTTCCTTAGTAATATATCTTTTGAAAAACAAGCTAAAAAATAAAATTTACTGTATAATTATTCATACTCAAATGGGAATAGTGGTATTTTAATGGCATTTTGTATAAATAATAAATGAAATCATTAAGATTACCCCCTTCTCTTTCTAATTATACTTCAAGTTTCATTCCTTTTTTTTTAAAAATAGCTCTATTCTTGATCAATTAAAGCATGTAAAGCTTTTAAATAGAATCTTATTAGTGAACAGCACTGCTTTTTTGTGGGGGAAAGGTATCTTGGGTTTTGTAAACAAATATGGAACAAAGTTTAGGCTTCCCTGTCCATCACCAACTCCCAAAGCTTACTCAAACTCATGTCCATCAAGTCGATGATGCCATCCAACCATCTCATCCTCTGTCGTGACCTTCTCCTCCCACCTTCAATCTTTCCCAGCATGAGAGTCTTTTCCTGAGTCAGTTCTTCGCATGAGGTGGCCAAAGTATTGGAGTTTCAGCTTCAGCATCGGTCCTTCCAGTGAATATTCAGGACTGATTTCCTTTAGGATGGACAACCTGGATCTCATTACAGTCCAAGAGACTCTCAAGAATCTTCTCCAACACCATAGTTCAAAAGCATCAATTCTTCGGCGCTCAGCTTTCTTTATAGTCTACCTCTCACATCCATACATGACTACTGGAAAAAACAGATTTTTGGATAATTTTAAACAGATAGAAATACCAGACCACCTGGCCTGTCTCTTGAGAAACCTGTATGCAGGTCAGGAAGCAACAGTTAGAACTGGACATGGAACAACAGACTGGTTCCAAATAGGAAAAGGAGTACGTCAAGGCTGTATATTGTCACCCTGCTTATTTAACTTGTATGCAGAGTACATCATGAGAAATGCTGGGCTGGAAGCAGCACAAGCTGGAATCAAGATTGCTGGGAGAAATATCAATAACCTCAGATATGCAGATGACACCACCCTTATGGCAGAAAGTGAAGAAGAACTAAAGAGCTTCTTGATGAAAGTGAAAGAGGAGAGTGAAAAAATTGGCTTAAAACTCAACATTCAGAAAACTAAGATCATGGCATCTAGTCCCATCACTTCATGGCAAATAGATGGGGAAACAGTGGAAACAGTGTCAGACTTTATTTTGGGGGCTCCAAAATCACTGCTGATTGTGATTGCAGCCATGAAATTAAAAGACGCTTACTCCTTGGAAGGAAGGTTATGACCAACCTAGGCAGCATATTAAAAAGCAGAGACATTACTTTGCCAACAAATATCCGTCTAGTCAAGGCTACGGTTTTTCCAGTGGTCATGTATGGATGTGAGAGTTGGACGGTGAAGAAAGCTAAACGCTGCAGAATTGATGCTTTTGAACTGTGGTGTTGGAGAAGACTCTTGAGAGTCCCTTGGACTGCAAGGAGATCCAATCAATCCATCCTAAAGGAGATCAGTCCTGGGTGTTCACTGGACGGACTGATGTTGAAGCTGAAACTCCAATATTTTGGCCACCTCATGCGAAGAGCTGACTCACTGGAAAAGACCCTAATGCTGGGAAGGATTGGGGGCAGGAGGAGAAGGGGATGACAGAGGATGAGATGGTTGGATGGCATCACTGACTCGATGGACATGGGTTTGAGTAAAGTCCGGGAGTTGGTGATGGACAGGGACGCCTGGTCCGCTGCGATTCATGGGGTCACAAAGAGTCGGACACGACTGAGTGACTGAACTGAACTGAACTGAACTGAAAATTCACTTATTAAGCTGTTCATTTTTATATGAAAAATGAATGCTTACAAAGTATTTATACATGCGTGCTCAATCGTTTGTGACTCTTTGCAACTCCATGGACTGTAGCCTGCTAGGCTCTTCTGTCCATGGAATTTTCCAGGCAGTAATACTGGAATAGGTTGCCATTTCCTTCTCTAGAGAATCTTCCTGATCCAGGGAATGCACCCTCATCTCTTGTGTCTCCTGCTTTGGCAGGCAGATTCTTCACCATTGAGCCACAGGGGAAGCCCTATAAAGTGTGTGATAAGTGAACTTGCTCAGTCATGTCTGACTCTTTGCAATCCCAAGGACTATAGTCTACCAGGTTCCTCCATCCATGGAAATTTCCAGGCAAGATTACTGGAGTGGGTTGCCATTTCCTTCTCCAGGGGATCTTCCTGACCCAGGGATCGTACCCAGGTCTCTTACATTGCAGGCAGACATTTTACTGTCTGAGCCACCAGGGAAGCCTGTTATACGGTGTGTGCTACTGCTACTGCTAAGTCGCTTCAGTCGTGTCCGACTCTGTGCGACCCCATAGACGGCAGCCCACCAGGCTCCGCCATCCCTGGGATTCTCCAGGCAAGAATACTGGAGTGGGTTGCCATTTCCTTCTCCAGTGCATGAAAGGGAAAAGTGAAAGTGAAGTCGCTCAGTCGTGTCCGACTCTCAGCGACCCCCACCAGGCTCCGCCATCCCTGGGATTCTCCAGGCAAGAGTACTGGAGTGGGGTGCCATTGCCTTCTCCGTGTAGGACGGTTCAATTTCTTTGTTGACTTCAGTGTTTTACAGACCAAATACTCTGGCAAGCACTGTGTGAAGAACTCAAATGTAAAATTATGTAAAATTCATTTATGTTTTCGTGTTTTTGTCTTTTAGACATTAAAGAACCAGCAGGATATATTATTATTTAAGATATGTCAAACATGCTTCATAATTTATAGTAAAAAAAGTTAATTTGCATGTGACTTCCAGATATAGTTGATGTTTTTGTAGTTGATTTTTTTTTTCTTTTGTATTGTTGAACTATCTCAGTCATTTATAAACTGCTCCTTGATACCTAGTTTACCTGTGAAATTGGAGCTTATAAACATACATAAGCTCTAAAGTAGAATATTCTTGCCTTACTTATTTACATATTCACAAATAGTGCTCAGATGGTAGAGTAACAAAATTAAAAAAGGCAGAGAAAGAGAGAAAGCGAAAGAAATAGATGGAAAAGTAGATCTTCAATGAGTATTCATTTGTAACTAGAGACAATGCCCCTGCTACAAATTAGATGGGGCAGAGTTAATCCAATCTAATAGGACTTCTTTTCTTTTCTTTTTTTGTTTTTCTGTCTTGGGTTTCCTTTCTCCATCTCTCTTAAGGAAACTTCTAAATCACCACAAAAATCAGAACAAAAGAAAAACAGTTTTAAGGAATTCAGGTTATCACATCTCATTTATAAAAAATATCATTTCCATACTTTCTCCTACATAAGTCAGGGATCCACTTTTGTTTTTGCAATTTTTTAAAATATATTGGGGTGATATTTCAGTAAAGGTTTATGTTGGATTTTAAGTAGAATTACTCTTCATAGAAGTATGAGTTAATATGCATAGATATCTTCATGCACTCAACGTCTCACACTAGTGTCTAATAGGTACATGAATTTGATTACAGAATCCTGAAATATATGTACTGTTTTATACTTTTATTTGTTAAGTAACCATTTATTTTGGCTGCTTCTAAGAAGTTTGCTGGGAAATAAGAATACACATATGCATAAGACAGTGTTTTTCCTTCAGAAACTTGTGATTCAGTGGAGAGAATGGAGACTATTCAACACATTTTATATTAAATGATTTAGAAACAGAAAGAGGGTGCCATGAATTGACATTATCACTTGAGGTATCTAGTTTACACTTATCAATTAATAGGCTTTTTGAAGGAAGAGGTACCTGAGATGGATTCTATAGGCTAAGTAGGAATTCCCCCTGGAGGCAGGAAGAGCTCTTGGGTTTAGAAAAAGCATGTATAGTGAGACCAGAGGGTGGAAATATTTCAACATGGCTGACAGCAGATGATGACACAACTTGTAAAATATGTTAAAAAGATTGTTCTTTAATCCTAATGCTGTTTAGTGCGGTAGCATGTTTATATTTGCATGTAAAAACAATCACTCTTTGACAGGAGAAGAAGTAATCTAAAGGGGAGTAACAGCAGATAAAACAACATCAATTAAGAAGTTTTCCATAGCACTTAAGGTAAACAAATGTTGGTGGCTTGAGTAGCTTCCAAAAAAATGGAACAAGTAAACAAGTTGGGGAGAGCATTAAGAAAGACAAGTAAAATGTGATTCCAAAGTAAAGGCTAACCAGGAAGATAGAGGTGGTGGTAGTTCCACAGAAGTAGATGTGAAATCCGAGAAGATGATTTATTTTTAGGTACATTGAAGCAACAGTTAGAACCCGACATGAAAGAGTGGACTGGTACAAAATTGGGAAAGGAGTACATCAGGCTATGTATTGTTCAGTTCAGTTCAGTCGCTCAGTCGTGTCCGACACTTTGCAACCACATGAACTGCAGCACACCAGGCCTCCCTGTCCATCACCAACTCCCTGAGTCCATCCAAATCCATGTCCATCCAGTCGGTGATGCCATCCAGCCATCTCATCCTCTGTCGTCCCCTTCTCCTCCTGCCCTCAATCTTTCCCAGCATCAGGGTCTTTTCAAATGAGTCAGCTCTTCACATCAGGTGGCCAAAGTATTGGAGTTTCAGCTTCAACATCAGTCCTCCCATTGAACACCTAGGACTGATCTCCTTTAGAATGGACTGGTTGGATTTCCTTGCAGTCCAAGGGACTCTCGAGAGTCTTCTCCAATACCACAGCTCAAAAGCATCAATTCTTCGGTGCTCAACTTTCTTTATAGTCCAACTCTCACATCCATACATGACTACTGGAAAAACGATAGCCTTGCCTAGACGGACCTTTATTGATAAAGTAATGTCTCTGCTTTTAAATATGCTGTCTAGGTTGGTCATAAATTTCCTTCCAAGGAGTAAGCATCTTTTAATTTCATTGCTGCAATCACCATCTGCAGTGATCTTGGAACTCAGAAAAATAAAATCAACCACTGTTTCCACTGTTTCCCCATCTATTTCCCATGAAGTGATGGGACCAGATGCCATGATCTTAGTTTTCTGAATGTTGAGCTTTAAGCCAACTTTTTCACTCTCCTCTTTCACTTTCATCAAGAGGCTCTTTAGTTCTTCTTCACTTTCTGCCACAAGGGTGGTGTCATCCGCATATCTGAGGTTATTGATATTTCTCCTGGCAATCTTGATTCCAGCTTGTGCTTCCTCCAGCCCAGTGTTTATCATGATGTACTCTGCATATAAATTAAATAAGCACAGTGACAGTATACAGCCTTGACATACTTCTTTGCCTATTCGGAACCAGTCCATTGTCCCATGTCCAGTTCTAACTGTTGCTTCCTGACCTGTATACAGGTTTCTTAAGAGATAGGTCAGGTGGTCTGGTGTTCCTATCTCTTTAAGAACTTTCCACAGTTTATTGTGATTCACACAGGCAAAGAATTTGGCATAGTCAATAAAGCAGAAATAGATGTTTTTCTGGTACTCTCTTGCTTTTTCGATGATCCAGCGGATGTGGGCAATTTGATCTCTGGTTCTTCTGCCTTTTCTAAATCCAGCTTGAACATCTGGAAGTTCATGGTTCACGTATTGCTGAAGCCTGGCTTGGAGAATTTTAAGCATTTCTTTACTAGCATGTGAGATGAGTGCAATTGGGCGGTACTTTGAGCAATCTTTGGCATTGCCTTTCTTTAGGACTGGGATGAAAACTGACCTTTTCCAGTCCTGTGACCACTGCTGAGTTTTCCAAATTTGCTGCCATATTGAGTGCAGCATTTTCACAGCATCATCTTTCAGGATTTGAAATAGCTCAACTGGAATTCCATCTAGCTTTGTTCGTGGTGATGCTCCCTAAGGCCCGCTTGACTTCACATTCCAGGAAGTCTGGCTCTAGGTGAGTGATCACACCATCATGATTATCTGGGTCGTGAAGATCTCTTTTGTACAGTTCTTCTGTGTATTCTTGCCACCTCTTCTTAATATCTTCTGCTTCTGTTAAGTCTCTACCATTTCTGTCCTTTATTGAGCCCATTTTTGCATGAAAATTTCTGTTGGTATCTCTAATTTTCTTGAAGAGATCTCTAGTCTTTCCCATTCTATTGTTTTCCTCTATTTCTTTGCACTGATTGCTGAGGAAGGCTCTCTTATCTCTCCTTGCTATTCTTTGGAACTCTGCATTCAGATGGCAATATCTTTCCTTTTCTCCTTTGCTTTTCACTTCCCGTCTTTTCACAGCTATTTGTAAGGCCTCCTCAGACAGCTATTTTGCTTTTTTGTGTTTCTTTTTCATGAGGATGGTCTTGATTCCTGTCTCCTGTACAATGTCACGAACCTCCGTCCATAGTTCATCAGGCATTCTGTCTATCAGATCTAATTCTTTAAATCTATTTCTCACTTCTACTATATAGTCATAAGGGATTTGATTTAGGTCATACCTGAATGGTCTAGTGGTTTTCTCCACTTTCTTCAGTTTCAGTCTGAATTTGGCAATAAGGAGTTCATGATCTGGGCTACAGTCAGCTCCCAGTCTTGTTTTTGCTGACTGTATAGGGCTTTTCCATCTTTGGCTGCAAAGAATGTAATCAATCTGATTTCAGTGTCGACCATCTGGTGATGTCCATGTGTAGAGTCTTCTCTTGTGTTGTTGGAAGAGCGTGTTTACTATGACCAGTGCATTCTCTGTGTATTGTTGCCCTGCTTATTTAACTTATATGCAGAGTACATCATGCGAAATGCCTGACAGAATGAAGCTAAAGCTGAAATTAAGAATCCCGGAAGAAATATAAATTATAGCTTCAAATATGCAGATGACACCATCCTAATGGCAGAAATCGAAGAGGAACTAAAGAGCTTATTGATGAATGTGATAGAGGAGAGTGAAAAGCTCGCTTAAAAAGCTGGCTTAAAATCAACGTTCAAAAAATGAAGATCATGGCATCTGGTCCCATCACTTCATGGCAAATAGATGGGGAAAAAATGGAATCAGTGACAGACTTTATTTTCTTGGACTCAAAAATCACTGCAGATGGTGACTGCAGCCATGAAATTAAAAGACCTTTTCTCCTTGGAAGAAAAGCTATTGCAAAACTAGACAGCATATTAAAAAGCAAAGACATCACTTTGCCAACAAAGTCTGTATAGTCAAAGCTATGGTTTTTGCAGTAGTCATGTATGGATGTGAGAGTTGGGCCATAAAGAAAGCTAAGCACCGAAGAATTGATGCTTTGGAACTCCTGTGCTAGAAAAGACTCTTGAGAGTCTCTTGGACAGCCAGGAGATCAAACCAGCCAATCCTAAATGAAATCAGCCCTGAATATTCATTGAAAGGACTGATGCTGACACTAAAACTCCAGTATTTTGGCCACCTGATGGGAAGAGTCAACTCATTGAAAAAGGCTCTGATGCTAGAAAGATTGAAGGCAGGAGCAGAAAGGGGATGACCAAGGATGAGATCGTTGGATAGCATCACTGACTCAATGGACATGAGTTTGAGCAAACTCCAGGAGATGGTGAAGGGCAGGGAAGCCTGGCGTGCTGCAGTTCATGGGGTTTCAAAAATGGAACATGACTGATTGAGTGACTGAACAACAACAGCATTGAGCTTGAGTAGTGAAGAGAATCATTATATACTTGAATAAATATTTCTGGCATTTAGGAATGAAAGTCAGATTTAGAACAGTATTTTCAATCATTAAAATATAAAAGAGATAGCTCAAGCCATGTAAATAGGATGGCATCTCTCAATTCAAAATCCTGGGAGCATTAATTTTTTAAAGAATATCTAAAGAAGAAGAGCTAATAAAGGAAAATAAATTGGCCAGAAAGACAGAACTAAGAATGAAAATATATTGTGTATGTGTGTTCAGTTGCTCAGTCATGTCTATTTGTGACCCCCATGGACTATAGCCCATCAAGCACCCCTGTCCATGGGATTTTCCTGGCAGAAGCACTGGGTTGCCATTTCCTATTCCAGGGGATCTTTCCCACTCAAGAGCTGATTCTTTACCACAGCACCACTTGGGAAGCCCAGAAATATATTACAAAATGCAAAAATCTATAGAGCATATTTCAGAAGGTAAATAAGATTGTAGAGTGTCTTTAAATTTAGGGATAACTCAGTCATTAGAGTTTTGCAAAAATATTTTGGGGATGATTGTGGACAAATCTATTTTAAACAATGAGTATGTGCTGTGTGCTGTGCTGTGCTAAGTCACGTCAGTCCCGTCCGACTCTTTTCAATTCTCTGGACTGTGGCCTGCCAGGCTTCTCTGTCCATGGGATTCTTCAGGCAAGAATACTGGAGTGGATTGCCATGCCCTCCTCTAGGGGATCTTCCTGACCCAGGCTTTGAACCAGTGTCTCTTAAGTCTCCTACGTTGGCAGGTGGGTTCTTTACCACTAGTGCCACCTGGGAAGCCCAAACAATGAGTATATATTGAGGTAATTATATTAGCTATAAATGTAAATAGAGTAGTAACTGAGAATCTGTAGAGTTGAAAAGGGCTGTGTGTTTTATTCTCTTACATATTTTACTTAATAATTTTGTGGTGGGAGATGTTTGTACATGTTTAAAACCTAATGTGAAAGAACTGATAGGATAGGATGGGTTTATTAGACAGAGAAAATAGAGTCAGATCCAGGTAGTGAAGGTGGATGTGAGGATTCAGGAGATAGATGCATCATGATTTTATCTTTTATTGTGGTAAGAAAGTGGGTAAAGAATTGTGAAACCCAAGATTCCATGAGAGGAGAGGTTCATGAGGCTGTTCCTGGTCTCAGTATGACTCCATCTTGATACAGTGTGTATACAAAAAGCCTAATGTGCTTTAAAAAACAAAATGAAACAAAAAATTATCAACCTGATCCTTCTGAGTCCATGTGTGTATGTATGCTAAGTTGTTACAGTCATGTCTGACTCTTTGGGACCCTAGGGACCATAGCCCTCCAGGCTCCTCTGTCCATGGGTTTTTCGAGGCAAGAATACTGGAGTGAGTCCATACACAGCTGTTCTCTGAAAAATAAATACCACCTCTTGTGAAAGCTTAGAATCACAATTTCAACAATCCTTTTAGTTTATCTTGTATAAAGTTACTCAGCCCTTCCCTTGCTTCTGATCTGAGATGATATCAGAGTTGTCCCTAAAGGAGTGTAAGGACTTGCTCTCCTTGAAGAGTTAGGGAAAATGACCATCTTATGCTGATCCTTGGGTCTGAGCTGTCTGTTGCTCACTGGTCATTCCTGCAGGCTAGGTTGTCCTCTGATGCACAAGTCCAAGTTGGATGAACTGTTATTCATTTTGCTCAACCAATATTGGTAGGAAGTACTGCGCATTTCTCTTTTATGAATGCAGTTTTCACTCTGTTCTTGCCAGCTCTGGACCCAGGATTAACCACCTCTCTCCACCCTCTACTGTGAGGTCATCACACTCTTCCTTGGAGGCTATAAAGCAATTCTTCAATAATTAGAGTTCATGTTTCCTAGGGACTGAAAGCAGCTTAGGCAAAGTTAAATGCTTTACATCTTTTATTTATTTATTTATTTTGTTCTGACCAAGTGTGCCAAGTTGCTGTGTGTCAGGGTTATAATGTACTTTTTCCCCCAGAATCCAGAAATAGATTCAAGCCCTTTTGCTTTACAGTACATATTATCCTCACTTATTTAAGAAACTTCCCAGTAAAGAGTTTCAATGAGTCAAAGAAAGTTTGTACATTTTTCTGTCATTTTCTTAAGAGTTACCTTTTACTGTACTAAATCCTTCTTTCTGAATCGTTGTTAAGCCTTACGTGAGGCTTAACAAAAAAGCCTCACTTTTTTACCCTATAAATAAATCCTAGGAGATGGTCCTCCAGGCTTGTGCTTGATATGATAAATAAGAAAGAAAAAAAATTAGCAAATTTGCCCTACTTTGCCAAGAGATCTAGTACCAGCCTTCTCTTGGCCTAAATAGAAGTTGTTATGAAACCAGGAGCATGAGTAATGTATAAACACCAACAGACTTGTTATGAGCCTAGTATTGGAATGTCCATGGCAGAGCAACTTCCAGACATAAGTACCAATGATCCATAAGCTGCATCTTCAACAGAGTCAGATGTAACAGATTTAGAACAGAGCACCATTGCCTTGAGATTAACATCTGGTTTATTTCCTAAAGCAGAAGGATAATAAGGCAGCTATCTGAAATAGGTGGTAGAGTCAACAGCCCAAATACATTAGTGAACATGTCTTGAGACTTTACAAAGGACTGCTAGTCTAGAATTTCAGCCCAGGCTGTATATTAGAATCTCCTGAGCCAGCTCTTAGTGATCCAGATGCCCAGGCAATGCCCTATTAGAATCTCTAGGTTGAGGACTCATATTTTTAAAACTTGCTGCTGCTGCGGCTGCTAAGTTGCTTCAGTCGTGTCCGACTCTGTGCAACCCCATAGACGGCAGCCCACCAGGCTCCCCCGTCCCCGGGATTCTCCAGGCAAGAACACTGGAGTGGGTTGACATTTCCTTCTCCAATGCATGAAAGTGAAAAGTGAAAGTGAAGTCGCTCAGTCGTGTCCGACTCTTAGCGACCCCATGGACTGCAGCCCTCCAGGCTCCTCCGTCCGTGGGATTTTCCAGGCAAGAGTACTGGAGTGGGTTGCCATTGCCTTCTCTGTTAAAACTTGCTAGGTGATTCCAATGTGCAGCCTAGTTTGAGAAACACTGCATCATAGGATGAAACCTAAAAAGAGATCGGAAGTCATGCTTTTGTGAAATCAGGGGCCGATATGCTTTTGAAATGTGGTGCTGGAGAAGACTCTTGAGAGTCCTTTGGGCTGCAAGGAAATCAAACCAGTCAATCCTACAGGAAATCAGTCCTGAATATTCATTGGAAGGACTGACACTGAAGCTGAAGCTCCAATGCTTTGGCCGCCTGATGGGAAGAACTGACTCATTGGAAAAGACCCTGATGCTGGGAAAGATTGAAGGCAGAAGAGGATGAGATGATTGGATGGCATCACTGACTCGACGGACATGAGTTTGAGCAAGCTCCAGGAATTGGTGATGGACAGGGAAGCCTGGTGTGCTGCAGTCCATGGGATCTCAAAGAGTCAGACATGACTGAGTGACTGAACTGACTGACTGACTGATGCTGTCATAACCTCTTTTCAATGTGGACATATGTTTTTTTTACAAACTTTAAGATGTTGTTATACTTATTATTTCCCTAAAGCTTGTGTGTAGTGGGACACGTGGCCCTTTGCTATGTTTTTCCTGTGTTGTTCTAGACCTATGATACCTTTCCATACTATTTTCCAAACTGCATTTGTGAGAAACAAGAAACTCTTGGTTAAAATACATGAAAATAAGTCTGAAAAATTAAATAACAAGATAGAAGATTCATAGTTCTTAAAAGAGTTATTTTTAACAGAACTTAAACTAAATTTTTCACCTTTATCACTTAAATGAAAAAACAAAATGAAAAACCCCTTAGTTTCCAGATGCAAACCACCAAAGTTCTAAGCTCTGAATTTAAGGAAATTAAATTATGTGCAAAAACTATCAATTACAGAAAAATTATCATTCAGAAGTTCTGGAAAATAGTTCACTAATATTTGTAAATCAAACCAGTATTTCAGTGCAATGACAAATGTGATCTAGTTCACTTAATGAATATATTCTCCAGGGAACCTACAAAAGCCTTTACATTATTTGATTTCCAAGACAGGCCCATACATTGTTTATCAATGCATACTCTCCTTTTTAAATTGATATTTTTTATAATGCAAAAATCATGTTTCCTTGTGTAAGTATTAATTCACATATTTCACTGTTGCTGTCATCCTAACAGCATTCATGGTGAGAAAACATTACACATTGCCTAATGTGAATGTTAGCCTTGTAGGAGATAGCTCAGGATAAATTCCACCCTTTTGGGTCCATAACAGCCATCGCAAGGAAAGTGAGTATGATTAACAAATTTTGGAGAGATTAATAAGCCTTCATGTCTAAGAGTTTAAAAAACTAAAATACATATGTTTTATTTTATATGTTTATATTTACATGAAGACATACATAGAATATAGGTACTATATACAAAATAAGAGATGCGAAGAGGAGAGAAGACATCTGGTAAAGTGTTTGGGTTAGCAAGCATCCAGTTCTGTTGCCCAAAATAATGTTTTCAAACAAACCACAGGTAAGAAAAAAAAAAAAAAAGAATATATATATATATAATCTAATAGATGGGCTTCCCAGGTGGCACTAGTGGTAAAGAACCCACCTGCCAATGCAGGGGACATAAAAGCTGTGGATGGGTTCGATCCCTGGGTTGGGAAGATCCCTTAGAGGAGGAAACCCACTCCAGTATTCTTGCTTGGAGACTTCTATGGACAGAGGAACCTGGTGGGCTATCATCCATAGGGTCACAAAGAGTTGGATAAGACTGAAGCGACTTAGCACATGCATAATCTAATAGATAATTAGATGTATTATATTGGAATAGTCCGAAGCTTACTTCAATTGCAATTTTGACAGTTAATTCCCTTAAGACCTTAGATAAGTTATTTATACTTTCTGACAGTGCTAAGAGTGTGATATTTGAACAAATGGCATACATTAAGTGTCCAACCCATACATCATGCTCCAGAAGCGTTAGTTGGGTAATTCACAGACTAAGACTTGAGTGATGAGTTCTAGGCAGCACGACTACTCATTGGCAGAGCTGAGCCCAGAATCACCTGTTTTTGGCTCCTCTCAAATATTTTTACTTTTCATTCTACCTCTTAAAAGGCAGAAGAGAGGTTCTAATTCTTTAGGCTTCTTAGAATTTGCATCAGAACCCCCAAGCTCTTTTGAAAGGAAGAGACCACAAAATACCTTTTAATGTAAGATGTCTGGAGGTAACTATAGAGATAATTCTCAAGTTCTTTAAAATTAGAACTTTGAGGTCATGATAGGAAAATATTTTGAAATACTCATCAATGTGTTTTTAATTTTGAATTTTTCCCCATATGCTGCTTCTCCCCATTTCAGGGAGACTATTTTAGGTTTACTATCTCAAGGAAGAGAAAATGGAGCAAGGAGAAGACTTAAGAAAAAAATAACTTTTTGTGTTTCAAATTTCAAAGTATACTTTTGAATTCAAGGGAGACACAATAGTCTTGACCAAAAACGTTGTAAGTTGCATGATAAGGAGTCTGTTAAGCTTTGAAACTAAGATCCTGACCTAAATAACGGACATAGAAAAATAAATATTCTGTTAGGATGAGTTTTTCTCACCTGGTAAATCTTCATAAAAAATCTGGGAGTGAGATGAGTGAGATAGAAAAGAAAGATAGCTATGGACAAATGCTCTCTTGAAGTAAAAATTATTGAAGTCATTGTACCCCTGGACAGAACAAGAGAATGTTTACCTTCTTGTTTGGGAGACTATTAACACTTAGGAAATTCCTCAAACCATGGTTTTGAGAATACAAAAGTGATGCTAAAATGGGTTTTTTTACTGATAGACATGAGTCCCAGAGCTTCTCTGAGCCCCAACAGATCCTAGAAGTGAGCATTCATATCATTTTATTTCTCTTGCATTACTCTGAGTGTCACAGCTATGATCTGGAAAGTGAGCACTCTGGAGGGACAGAGATGAGGGGCCATTGTGGAATGTAGCACAGAAACTTCCAAATATAACATGAAAGCCTCAGCTTGTGTGGAAATAAATGAAGGACTGATTATACCCAAGGCATAGACAACAGTGAGAGGCTGCAGAGCAAAGAAATGTGAAGCTCTAGTTCTGGAGACCCACTATTATGTTCAGACTTCAGCTCTGTCTCTTAATTGCTCCTAAAACTTGGCTCAGGTTTTTAACTGCTTTGTGCATCAATATTTCATTATGAAAACATGGATAGTAATAACTGTACTTTATTGAAAGTGAAAGTCCCTTCAGTCGTTTCCGACTGTTTGCAACCCTATGTACCATGGCCTGCCAGGCTTATCTGTCCAGGAAAGAATATTGGAGTGCGTTGCCATGCCCTCCTCCAGAGGATCTTCCTGATCCAGGGATTGAACCAGTGTCTCTTACATCTCCTGCATTGGCAGCAGATTCTTTACCACCAGGGCCACCTGGGAAGCTCCAGTACCTAGTATAGGGATGTATAAATATTCCATTAATGTTACAACACTTTTATTTTTAATGGTTTTACTAGCAGTGCCTGCTATGGACAAAAAAGACTAGATTCCTACTCCCCACTTTCACAACATCCTATTAGATTACCTATATTCCCTGCGATTTAGAACTTATAAGCAGGTCAAAGGTTGGGGAGGGACAGGAAAAAACTATAAATTTACTGGGGAAAATTCAAAGGACTATTTAATAAGGTTCAGGTTTCTGCACACAGGTAGTAGTATAAATTAAATTTTATGTATCTAAATCTATATTCATGTATGTTGTGTATATACTCATATACTCATTTATTTGACATTTAAATATGTGGTCTGTGAAACTCATGCCACCAAAAATTAAAGTTTTTTTAACTGAAAATTGATTTTTGGAATGGAAGTAAGACATTTGTTACTGATAGCTATATATCTCTGTCTATATATGTGTATGTCTCATGTTTGAAAGTTGATGTTATTATTGCAAAATAATTAAAGACTCTGCTAAGTTATTAAGTGACATAATGGCATAGATTTGGGACTAAAATTATCTATAATAATGTTTTTAAAATAATCTGTTTCATAGCTCTAATTTACTAGCAGGTAATAATAAATGACTATTGTCTATCCACTGGCAACTCACCTGAGAATAAACCCATTTTCAATTTGTTCCATAAATTTGATCATTACATTTTGATTCTGATTTAAAAAAGGAAAAATAATATTTTTGACAAAATATTGGTATATGGTAAATATATCTGGGAAGACTGAAAGCCAAAATATCAGAAGTTAATCATGTTTTACTGAACATGCTTACCATTTTAAGGATCTAAAACTTGTAACTGGAAAATTCCTAAGACTTTCAGCCTAAATAAAGGAGTATAAAGAATGTCAAGTTGCTTTTAATCTTTATAAGAGGAAAGTGTAAGTACCTCTATTCATTCATGTGTCTAACTGCAATTCTGTGAGGCACCTCAACTCACAAAGGCAGATGTCAGTAATTAAAAGCTTGGTTTTGAGGCTGTAGGAATTACTGCATTCTGTAGCATTCAACGTGGGAAAAGATACATTCATAGGAACTCAGAAAATAAAATAGTTTTAAAGAGAGGAGGGCAGTGCAACAAAATTCATGTTTTACATATTTTATCCAAAATTGTAAGTTTGTTTACCGAAGAGCCTTCTCTGTTCCCACTCCCCTCTTCATCTCCGTTCTCCTTTTCCTTCACTTTCTCAGTAATCCCGTTTTAGATTGCCTCTGGGCTAACAGGTACACTTAGATGCAATGCTTTAATAACAAACAACTTCTAGGTTATATACCAGGAATTTTATAGCTTCAGTTCATTCTGCAACTAGACTTGAGAAAGGAAATGTGGCATAAAAAATACTGGATCACTTTCAATCAGATAAAATTATGGTCTATAAGAGGCAGTGTTCAACACCTGCAAATGACTGTAAGCATTCATTCATTCTGTAGGTAAATATTGATCTCTGACTGCCAGACACAGTTCCATTACATGATGGTGTTAAATCTTTTTAGCTAAATGCTTCCAAGGTCCATCTTAGTGAAGATTAATAAATGTCAAGATTATCCATCAGTTTCATGGAATACTATGAATCAGTAATTTATATGTATATTTTATTTCATATATCATGCAGTTGCCACAGGGAATGTGAAAAAAAAAATAGAGTGTAGTGGCTGATAACTCTCTTTAACACAAAAAGTAAAATATTGGATGATGGTTGTAATGAGAAGAACATATGAAGAAAGGTCACAGAAAAGCATGTTGGCATAAACAGAGCAGGCAGTGCTAGATTTACTAACTTGGGTGAAGAGAGTACACTTTTGAGAAGCGAGTGTCAGAATGTGTTAGCTGCAACACTCTTCTGCTCAAAACTTGGCAATGGTTAAGATCTGAAGGTGTAATAGGGTCTTAGCCTCCTTTCATAAACAAGTAGAAAACTGGACAAACAATGTCAAACAGTTTTAGATGTTACCAGAAGTGCAAGACTATTATCCTTGGAAAACAAAATCACAGTAACTTTACGCTTGGAGAAAATTTATAGAATGTAGTACAGTGAGGGGAACCTAAACTGATATCAGTGGTTTTGTTATGTTGACAACATTAGAACTGGGCTTTTAGTATGCTAAAAAGGACTTTTAGGATGGCTCAGATTTACAATATAGAAACATAAAATGAGAGAGAGACACTAAAATAGTTCCAGAAATCTACCTAGGGGCCTTCCTGATTTTTAAGAATTCTAATCTGCATACATTAAGAGTAAAACCCCAAAGAGCAGACAAAGAACATCTTCAAAGGAAAGAACAGTTACCAAGGAGTTATAAGCCAAACAGTTCCCAAGATCATGCAAAGCTAGGCAGTATTCAAGTTCTAATCATCCAGAGTGGAGACACATTAATATAAGGGACATTGCGTGGAGAGACAACAGAAGAATCATGTCTTAGTTGCAGGGTAAAATTAACACCAGAGGAAATACTACTCTAGACTTCCTCTTGAAAAACTTTTAAAAACTGTAAAAGGATCAAACTAATCAACAAGTAACTTAACTGCCTACTAAAACAATGTCCATTACTCTTTAAAGAAATATCAACACTTAACAACATAACACAGATGTCAGCACTTGACAATATAACATTCACAAGCATCTAATGCAAAAATTACACTCCTGAAGAATCAGGAGAATGAGTGTGGTATCGAGAGACATTCATCAATGTAAATATTCTAAAAAAAAGAATGACAGGAGTTTGGAAATTTGCCAACAAAGACATAAAATCAATTACAAACATGCTCAGAGATTTAAAGGAAAATATGAACATAATGAAAGATAAACGGAAAATATAGAATAACTAGGGGCTTCTTTGGTGGCTCAGACTGTAAAGAATCTGCCAGCCATGTGAGGGACCTGAGTTCGATCCCAGGGTTAGTAAGATCCCCTGGAGAAGGGCATGGCAACCCACCTTAGCATTCTTGTCTGGAGAATTCCTCGGACAGAGGAGGCTGACGGGCTGTAGTCCATGGGGTTGCAAGGAGTCGGACACAGACTGAGCAACTAACGCTTTCACTTTCAATATAGAATAACCAAATGGAATACCTGAAAATATAAATATAAATCTGAAATGAAAACTTCACTGGATAGGGTTAGTATCAGATTATACTCTCCAGAACAAAGCAATATTAGTAAACTTGTAAACATGGTATCATAAACTATCATAAAATGAAATATAGAGATTAAAAATGAAAAAAATACAGAGAAAAAGAAACTGGTGGAGCAAGATTAATATATGTGGGCAATCTAACATATGTGAAATTGGATTCCAATAGAGGGGAAAGGGTAAGAAAAAAAATGTTTTGAATTATGGCCAAATTTTTATAAATTTGATGAATATAAGCCCAAAGACCCAAGAGAGTCAGCAAACACCAAGAGAAAGTGTGAAGAAAATTACACCAAGGCAATTCATAATTAAGTTATTTTTTAAATTAGTAACAATACAGAGAAAACCTAAAAAGCCACAAGAAAGATACAAAGCAGGAGTAAATACAATATGATCCACGTGCCAGAATTGTCATGAAGCCTGTTTTTTGTATGACCCAAAAGATGAAAACTTTTTATATATTTTTTTAAAGTAGAATATGCAACAGAGACAGTATGTGGCCCACAAAACCTAAAATATTTATCCCTCTTATGGAGTAAAGGTGGCCTTCCTAGTGGCTCAGTTGTAAACAATCTGCCTGCCAGTGCAAGAGATGCAGGTTTGATCCATGGGGCAGGAAGACCCTCTGGAGAAGGAAATGGCAACCCTCTCCAGTATTCTTGCCTGGGAAATCCCATGGACAGAAGAGCCTGGTGGGTTGTAGTCCATGGGGTTGCAAAAAAGTAAAGCACAACTTAGTGACTAAACAACAACAGTGGAGTAAAGGTAAATATTATTGTAGACTTCTCTTCAGAAATTATTGAAGCCTGAAGACAATGCGATAAAAAGGGAAAAACAAAGAACTGAAAGAATAAAAACCATCCCCTAAAATTCTTTGCTTAATTTATTTTATTTATTTATTATTCTTAAATATCTTTCATAAATGAAGCCCACATAAAACCTTCACAATACCAAAGCTGAATTTCTATGCAGAACTGCAGTGTAAGGGATGTTAAAGCATTCCCTTCAAGCAGAAGAAAAGCAATTTCAGATGGAAACATTGATCTATGCAAAATTGTGAGAGAACCCAAATTGCTAAATATGGTGGAGAGCAGGGACATTGTTTTCTTATTGTTTAATTTATATAAATAATAATAAGTAAGGGTAAAGGATAACTCTTCCTTACAGGAGAATTTCAGTTAATAAATGTAAACATATGAGGGAAATGCAGTATCACCATTAGAACACTATAATATTTATTGCAGACCAATGCATGCTAAGGGTTTCCCTGGTGACTCAGATAGTAAAGAATCCGCCTACAATGCTGGAGAACTGGGTTCGATCCCTCGGTTGGGAAGATCCCCTGGAGGAGGGCGTGGCAACCCACTCCAATATACTTGCCTAGAGAATCCTCATGGACAAAGGAGCCTGGCAAACTGCAGTCCATGGGGTCACAAAGAGTTGGACATGACTGAGAGACTAAATTCAGCACAATGGATGCTAAAATAGTAGAACAAAAGTTTAAGGTGAAATACAGTATTTTATAGCTTCAAATTACATCATCCCAAATATTTATTAGTTACAAATGGAAAATAATGCTATCTTTATGTGAAGAAATTTGGCAGAGATTACCTTAACCAAGTGGTAAATGTTAACATAAATAATACTAAGCGGTATATATATACATCGTATTTCCCAGAAGGCACCAAATGGACTTTTCTTCTTAAAGTCCATAACCTCAATCTAATCATGAGAAAACATCAGATACACAAAAAGTGGAGGACATGCTACAACATACCTGACCATTATTGTATCAAAGTGTTAAAATCATTGAGGATCAGGAAAGACAGAACTGTCACTGATTACAAGAGATTAAGATAAGAAAACTAAATACAGTGTGGGATCCTGGACTGGATCTCAGATTAGGAAAATGATATTTAATGGGAAAAAACGGTGAAATGTGAAAATATGTATATATAGTTTAGTTAATAAATTATAACAAAGTTAATTTCTTAGATTCTGTAATTGTATAATAGCTATGCAAGCTGTTAACATTATGGGAAACTGGGTGCAATGTGCAAGAGAACTCTCCACACTACCTTTGCAACTCTCTGTGACAAACTGTTTCAATATATAAACTTAAAAACATTAAGTGAAAATTTAAAATAACAACAATATATTGTGATCAAACAGCTCAAAGAACAAAAGCCCCTCAAGCTAATTTATATCCTGTCTTTCCCATTGAGTTACAGTATAACCTGGGGAAAATCACATAACCTTGCTGCAATCATGAATGGAATTCTCTTTATTGGACAGATTAAATTTATTACTATATGTAAAGCCCTTGATGTATGACCTCCTAGTACTTGGTATACATACTGCCTGAAAATACTAAATAATGCTGTTAGGATAAATATGTGAGGAAAAATTACAGGAATATAAAATTAAAAGAAAATCTCTAGCCTAGTACTACAAGATCTTTCAAAATAAAGTTAATCAAGCAACATTCTGTTACATTTACTGTTCGCTGGCTAAATTGTTATCTGAGGCAGGCAAAAATAAAAACCAAAAAAAAGAGAAAAAATATATACTAAGTTTGGCAAATAAATTGGGAAATGTAATTTTACTTTATTTTATTATTTATTTTAGTTGGAGGCTAATTACTTTACAATATTGTAGTGTTTTTTGCCATACATTGACATGAATCAGACATGGGTTTACATGTGTTCCCCATCCTGAACCCCCCTCCCCCCTCCCTCCCCTTCCCATCCTTCTGGGTCATCCCATTGCCCCAGCCCTGAGCACTTGTCTCATGCATCGAACCTGGACTGGCGTTCTGTTTCACATATGATAGTATACATGTTTCAATGCTATTTTCTCAGATCATCCCACCCTCACCTTCTCCCACAGAGTCCATAAGACTGTTCTATGCATCTGTGTCTCTTTTCCTGTCTCGCATATAGGGTTATCGTTACCATTTTTCAAATTTCATATATATGCGTTAGTATACTGTATCGGTATTTTTCTTTCTGGCTTACTTCACTCTGTATAATGGGCTCCAGTTTCAAACACCTCATTAGAACTGATTCAAATGTATTCTTTATAATGGCTGAGTAATATTCCATTGTGTATATGTACCACAGCTTCCTTATCCATTCATCTGCTGATGGACATCTAGGTTGCTTCCATGTCCTGGCTATTATAAACAGTGCTGCGATGAACATTGGGGTGCACGTGTCTCTTTCAATTCTGGTTTCCTCGGTGTGTATGCCCAGCAGTGGGATTGCTGGGTCATATGGCAGTTCTATTTCCAGTTTTTTAAGGAATCTCCACACTGTTCTCCATAGTGGTTGTACTAGTTTGCATTCCCACCAACAGTGTAAGAGGGTTCCCTTTTCTCCACACCCTCTCCAGCATTTATTGCTTGTGGACTTTTAGATAGTAGCCATTCTGACTGGCGTGAAATAGTACCTCATTGTGGTTTTGATTTGCATTTCTCTGATAATGAGTGATGTTGAGCATCTTTTCATGTGTTTGTTAGCCATCTGTATGTCTTCTTGGAGAAATGTCTGTTTAGTTCTTTGGCCCATTTTTTGACTGGATTGTTTATTTTTCTGGAATTGAGCTGCGGAGTTGCTTGTATATTTTTGAGATTAATTCTTTGTCCGTTGCTTCATTTGCTAGTATCTTCTCCCATTCTGAGGCTGTCTTTTCACCTTGCTTATAGTTTCCTTTGTTGTGCAAAAGCTTTTAATTTTAATTAGGTCCCATTTGTTTATTTTTGCTTATATTTCCAATATTCTGGGAGGTGGGTCATAGAGGATCCTGCTGTGATTTATGTCGGGGAGTGTTTTGCCTATGTTTTCCCCTAGGAGTTTTATAGTTTCTGGTCTTACATTTAGATCTTTAATCCATTTTGAGTTTATTTTTGTGTATGGTGTTAGAAAGTGTTCTAGTTTCATTCTTTTACAAGTGATTGACCAGTTTTCCCAGCACCACTTACTAAAGAGATTGTCTTTTCTCCGTTGTATATTCTTGCCTCCTTTGTCGAAGATAAGGTGTCCATAGGTACGTGGATTTATCTCTAGGCTTTCTATTTTGTTCCATTGATCTATATGTCTGTCTTTGTGCCAGTACCATACTGTCTTGATGACTGTGGCTTTGTAGTAGAGCCTCAAAATGTAATTTTAAAATTAACTGTTTCGTGGGTATTGTTAGATATACAAATCTATTGTTTAGTGTACAAAAAAAAATAAAAATGGAAATTTTATTTATAGAAAGTTGCAAATGAATAATCTCATTTTAAAACTGTCACAAAGCTAGCAAGAATAGGTTTCTTTTATAGACTACCTTAATTTTGTTAAATTAGACTACTGAAATGTCAAAATTTTATCAATGAAGATATTTAAAAGAATTATTGATAGCAATCATTTTCCATATTTTTAATTATGTTTAAATTTCCAATAAGATTTTTGTACATGGGCTTTCTTAATAATAATCTAGTAAGAAAATTACATGTAAATAAGGAACGATTTTGTTTTAAATTTCAAAAACAATGGCAGCATTTTTCAATGCAGCAACTAAATTTTATTTAATATATAAGATTTCCCAGAAGTTTTTGATTTTGGGGCAAAGGTTACATATTTTATTATAGAAAAATAACAAATCTTGATTTTTATCTGCCAAATTCACTACTCTACTTAGGAATTCAAACATTTTTATAGAAATATACTCAAATATTTTCAAGAAATCATCAAAGTACAGTAAGAGTAGATGGAATAGGAAGACATTTCTCTCTTTATTTCTGCCCTAGGTTGAGAGAAGCCAGAGGGATGAAAAGTAAAGTCAAACATTACAATATACTCATAAAGAATGTTCTTATTTTAATTAATTAATGAGTCTTTCTTAAAGAAGGAGTTTTGAAAAGATTCTTTTTGAAGTTATTTGTAAAAATGTCAGATTAAAAAAATCATTATCCAAAATAAAGAAAACTAATTCGAAGAAAAATCAGGGTTATGTGCAGTTGTTAAATCCCATACTCTCCAAGTTTCTACTTTGTGGAATTCTTTGTGATCTTTCCTCCACTGTGAATTTGTTGCTTTTGGTATTAAGCCTATACATTTTGATGTTCATTATCTTGATTTCACTTTCTATTTATTTCTCCAATTCACCAACTCACTTTCTCATTCTCTTCTGCCCCTTATTTTCTTGTTCCCAGTATTCAGACATTTGCTAGAGTATTATTTTAGGCCTTCCCTGGTGTCTCAGGTGGTAAGCAATCTGCCTGCAATGCAGGAGACCTGAGTTCTATCCCTGGGTTGGGAAGAAACCCTTGAGGAGGAAATGGCAACCCACTTCAGTGTTCTTGACTGGAGAACTCCATGAACAGAGGAGCCCAGCCGGCTACAGTCCATAGGGTTGCAAAGAGTTGGACATGACTAAGGGATTAACACTAGAGTATTATATATCATCATGTTCATAGTAGAATATAGCCTATAAAATCATTAGAATCTTAGCATAACAGAGGGAAGAAGGCATAAACAAACATTTCTAGCACTATAAAGTCTACATTTGAGGGGAGAAACATAAACTTCTATGGAAAGAAAATTGAATGATAAGTAAATAATTGTTTCCTTAATAGTCTCAAGAATGTCTAGTACAAAGTGTGGGAGTCAAAAATGTATATGTATACAGGGACATGTGCACATGTCTTTGCTTTGCGCATGTTTTCATTTATGTGTATACATACATTTGTATGACATGTATGTATGTGTGTGTACATGCACATGCTCTCATGCACACATATGTATATGCAGATACATATTTGTATGTATATGTGTGTTTTCTGATGTCTGTACATGTATAGGTATACAAAAGGTATAAATAATATATTCATGAGCATGCCTGTGTTTTCAAATGATGTGCACACATGAAAATAAGCAAGAGAAACAGTGATTTTTATAGCAGTAATCGACATGAATGACCAGTTGTAGCCATTGAAAACACAAAAGGAAGACTATGAAAAAATATCAAAAGTAATATTTGCCACATTGTATTGGCCATGAGATAACCTTTATTTGTTGGTAAAATGTTCTCTTACATGTTGAAAATATTTGGATGATTTCTTACTGAAATAAAGAGCAATTTGTTTTGAGGACCTTTTGTTGTACCTTGAAACAATTGCAGAGATAATAGCTACAATTTTAAATGTATATAGCTGGTGGAACAAAACTGATGTAGAATCTCTAGCAAGCATTTCTAACTCAAGTGTTTTCAAGCTGCTGTATACTTTAATCTGGCTCAGGTCAAAATGTTAATTCTTAAACTCTAAACCTAGGGATTCAGTAAATATTGATTGTGTTCCAGAAATCTAAAATTTTATGTACCCTGGGTAATTTTTGCAGTTGGCTGATAGATCACACTTTGAGAAAGAGTACAGTGCTGCAAATTGAATTTCATAATTTTTCTCCAATATAAGAAATTAAATAGAGCAGAAAATATGAATTTCTGTGTAGGGTGTGCCAAGTAGACAAAGATCCTATAAAGTTACTTCTTGTATTAAAAATGTTAACATTTGTGGGCATGTGTGTGACTACATGATTTTGGCTAGTATGGGAATTGCATATGTTATGTTTTAATGTTAAGCAAGGAGTAGGCTATATCAGACTTGGACCAATAGACTTTCAGGACTCTTTTGATGCATGTTAATTAAATAGCATATGCTTGTGAGGTACCAGGACCAAAGGTAAGAGACAGAGTTATTTAAAACACATATTTAAAGCCATCTCAGAATTCAGTCATTAATCATTCATCTACTGATAAAAGTATGGTAGCAGTCAAGTGGAACCCACCTGCCATACTTCACCTGGAAAAGTCCATCTTGAGGTTGCAACAGTCCAGTGGAATGTTGATGGCAGCACTGGCTAAGCATATGTGACAGGAGAGTGCCACTGACTGCAGCAGTCAAAAGAATCCAGAGCCACTTACTGAAAATGCACATTAAATAACACATTAGACCAAATCCAATGATTTGGGGCATTCATAGTCTTTGAAACACTATATTATTACTGACTGTTCTTAAAGGACAAGCTATGCTAGTGGGGATATGGATGTCCTGTGCTGCCAATTCTTTGTGTCATTTGCCGTAAACATGAATTCAGACAAGCTGTTACTCAACTACATTGTATTTCAACAAAAGCTAGAAACTCTATTACTCTGTGTACTTGCCTTTTGTGGAACAGAATAAAGAGCAACATATGTACTAATGAAATATACTGGAATCCTTTGGCCCCACTGTGATGGTCTTTGGATGTATAGCAGTTCACAGGCAAAAGACAATTTCATATGTTCATTTTGAGGAAGAAAAGAAAGCTGGTCAGTCTCTATTCTGCTAGTAACACTAACATATCAATCTTGTCAAATCATTTTAAATATAACCAAATTCATGAATGGTCAGTTAATTTGATGACATTCAGAATAGTGGAAAATCATGATACAGTATCCAAATAAATTATTTATTTTGCTTCTGTGTAAAGCTATTTTAATAAAATGTCTGTTAATTAGAGGAAGTCAAATATAAGTAAGCAAGATTTTCAGAAATAAAGTCAGCAATACCATGAATCATTCTCATATAGTGATACTCGTTAAGAATGTATTCTAACACGATGTTAAGTAAAGCACATGAATAAAATTATTTCTTTCATCTCATCATGACATATGGATAGTAGAAAATAGACATAAAATTGTCTAATGGAAATAAAAGAATAAATAGCAGAAACTGTACTCAAATAGGCATAAGTTGTGCTTAAAAGTGAATATGATTAAAAGTATTAAAGAATATATACTTTGTATTTATTTATTCTTAATTTATTCACTTATTCTATAAGGGCAAACATATTCTAGATACTGGGGATATAGCAGTAAACAAAAAAGGACAAAATCCACTGTTCTCATGGAGCTTACATTTTAAAGGAGGTAGGAAGATATGTGAAATAAATAATACATAAGCAAAATACAATAATTAGCAAATACAAAATACAAAATACAATAATTAGCAATACAATAATTGCAATCTGTAATTGTTAGGGAGGAAAATAAGTCAGGGACACTGCATATATGTATTTGGACTTTTGGTGAGGACAAGTTGAAAGTTTAAACAGTGGGCCGGGAAATATGTCATTGAGAAGCTTAGACTTAAGTAGAAATCTTAGGTTGTTGAAATTTATGTGGATATCTCTGGGAACATCTTATCTCTGAAAAGACCCTGATGCTGGGAAAGATTGAAGGCAGGAGGAGAAGGGGACGACAGAGGATGAGATGGTTGGATGGCATCACCAACTTAATGGACATGAGTTTGAGTAAGCTCCTGGAGTTGGTGATGGACAGGGAAGCCTGGTGTGCTGCAGTCCGTGGGGCCGCAAATAGTCGGACCCGACTGAGCGACTGAACTGAATTGAACTAGGAACAGCATTCCAGTCAGAGGGAATAGTAACAGATAAGACCAGCATAAGCTGATGCCAAGTGTATTTAAGAAAGGCAAGGAGACTGTTATGGGAATAACCAAAGGAAAAATATTCCAGGAAAATAATTCAAAAAAAGCAAAAACTAAACAACAGAAGAGCTAGGTTGTGTAGTCTTGTAAGATAATGTAAATTAAGGACTTTGGCTTCCTCAGTAACAAGTGAAGGCTTTTGAAGGCTCTCAAATCTTAATCATTTGGGAAGGTATAAAATTCCTCTTTATAACATTTATAGTATTGCTGCTGCTGCTGCTAAGTTGCTTCAGTCGTGTCCGACTCTGTGCGACCTCATAGACGGCAGCCCACCAGGCTCCGCTATCCCTGGAATTCTCCAGGAAAGAATACTGGAGTGGGTTGACATTTCTTTCTCCAGTGCATGAAAGGGAAAAGTGAAAGTGCAGTTGCTCAGTCGTGTCCGACTCTTAGTGACCCCATGGACTGTAGCCTACCAGGCTCCTCCATCCATGGTATTTTCCAGGCAAGAGTACTGGAGTGGGGTACCATTGCCTTCTCCTATTCAAAATGTCAGTAAATGAGCTAGAAACCAGAAACATGGGAGTGAAGAAATGAGATGTAGTACCATCCCTCACTGAGCTGACAATCTGGTTGGAAGATAATCATTTAAAACAAGCACACTTATTTAAGTAAGGGACTAGGGAGCAATGTGAGGTCTTTTAAGAGCACTGTGAGGTCCAATTCTCATGTCTAATAATCTCCCAAAAACCCTACCTTCTAAATATCATATTGAGTGTTAACATTTAAACATTAATCATAGAGGGGGCTGTAGCAAACATTCAGACCATACAGAGAAAATGACTAACTAATGTTTAAAAATACTCCCAAGAAGTCAAGTAATTCAAGAATTACAAATCATCTACTATATTTTCAGAGAAGCCATTACTAGAGCCTTGTGGAAAACAGTTTCATTGAAATGGCATGAACTGTAGAGCTGAAAGTGTGAATGTGAAGAAAAAATAGATGTAGAAATTGTTGTAAACTGGTGTGGTACTCACATACTAAAGTTTTGGAAAGGAGGTTCTATTTTGTCCCATCAGTCAGCATACAAATTCTGAATTAAGTTTGCCCAAAGAAAGGCATAAAGTTGCTCTTTGCTAGATGGTAGGCATCAGATCACATCCTGATGAGTTTGGCCCAGAAATAAATACAGTGTTAACTGGAGAGGAAAACATGCAACTCCAGAGGGTCACTGGACAGCTGCATGGTTTGCCAGTAGCATACCTTATTGAGGGCAAATTCTTCAGATAATTGCAAACACAAAGTCTGCAACTCAAGCCAGGGTTATGTTTCTGAAACCCATCTATAGAGAGTAGGAAACGAAAGTTTGCCAAACACATGGGCCAAGAGTGAAGCCGGTGTTGTTCCAGTTGAGTTACTGCCAAGGAACGCAAACTATAGAGGAACTGGGAGAATTTAAGGATCTAAACTGTCAGAGCAATAGATTATATACAAATGGGTGAACGAAGGAGGAAGACTGGATAATATCAAACACGATGCTAAAGACGAGAACAACGGGAAACTAGGAGACAAATTGTGTCTGACAAGAGAGGAGCAGCAGCCCCATCTGGGTTCTGAGTCATGAGCCAGGGCCTTGGCTCTGCCCTTCTAAAATGTTAAATCAGTATGTCAGAAAGCAAGCTCAGAAAAATGAATGACTGATTGTTAGCTTCCCTGAGTCCCTGTACCCTGTTATATCCTCTCTAGGGTTCTTAAACTTTAGATACTCAGGCCTGAGGATCTATCATGAACAGAGAGAGTAGGGGGAGAGATTTATTATATTTTTTACAAGTTAGTGACAGGATTTGTTGAAAAATTACAAAGAGTCCTTGACATGTAGAAAAATCACAAAGCGTCCTTGACATGTAGAAAAATCAGACAGATGAATTCAAGCAATAATACATTTAAGAACTATGCAAGTGAAGGAAAATATGAACACCCATCTATATATGTTTTCAGGGGCAAAATCTGCCCCCTAAAGAAGTAAAGTACTCTAAGGGTAGTCATAACTCTGGCCACTTGATTGATTCCATTGACGTCTTGTCACCAGTGAAATTATGCTGGGAAAAGTTCTGATTCTCAGAGTTCTCCTAGGAAGCTGCAAAGTTACATCTACTTCACATTTGTCCATAATTAATTGTTGAATCAATTTTAAGATCTCACATTAGAAGCCAGTAAGATTAATAGCATTATTCTTCCAATGGGGAAAGTGAAAGTGGAAGTCTCTCAGTCATGTCTGACTGTTTGTGACCTCCTGGACTACACAGCCCATGGAATTTTCCAGGCCAGAATACTGGAGTGGATAGCCTTTCCCTTCTCTAGAGGATCTTCCCAACCTGGGGATCAAACCCAGGTCTCCCGCATTTCAGGCTGATTCTTTACTAGCTGAGCCACAAGGGAAGCCCAAGAATACTAGAATGGGTAGCCTATCCCTTCTCCAGTCGATCTTCCCAACCCAGGAATCAAACCGGGGTCTCCTACATTGCAGGTGGATTCTTTACCAACTGAGCTATCAGGGAAGCCTTCCTTCCAAAAGGGAAGTCATATTTTAAATTTAGTTATATTATTCTTGGTAAATATGAGATTATGCTCAATTTGGAACTACTGTATTACTTGTTATAAAATAGTAAAACATTCTAAAGCAAGCATGGGGGATATGTATGTCCAAATAAGGCAAAATTATTATTCTCTGGAAGTGAGGATAGCAGTTCATAGCAGATGCATCATGTATTTTCCCCATGGTGAATCAAGAGAACATGCATAATAAAATACAAGTGACAATACTCTTAGCAATAAATGGTTTAAATTGAAGTAAGAAATTCCCTAGTGGCTCAGCTGGTAAAGAATCCGTCCGCAATGCGGGAGACCTGAGATCGATCCCCAAGTTGGGAAGATCCTCTGGAGAAGGGAAAGGCTACCCTCTCCAGTATTCTGGCCTGGAAAATTCCATGGGCTGTGTAGTCCATGAGGTCGCAAACAGTCGGACACGACTGAGAGATTTTCACTTTCAAACTTTGAGGGAAAACATCAAAAGCATCAATAAGGATATTTCTTATTTCTTCAAGATAAACTGGTCAAGATGAAAGTAACAGTGAATGACTAGTCAGTGAATGGTGTGACAGAGAGTAAATATTCACTTCACTAAGTGAATATTTGACCATTTTACTTGGCACAGCATTCATATGCTTCTGTTATAACAAAAACATGAGGTCACCAAGAATTACTGATCTTTGTGAATATTTTGTATAATAAAATATATATGTGCATACCTATACATAGAGTTTTGACAAGCTAGAAAAAATGGAGTAGAAATGTCAATTATAACTAAAAATTTCCATTATTCTACTAATATAAAGGAAGTATCTCTCTCTTGAGATTTGAACTCACCCTCAAAGAATTCCACAGCTTTGCCCAACAGTGTCTGTCCAGTTTATCACAAAATTTTATTCTGCCATGCATGTTAAGTTTTAAAACCAGGCATTTATGAGCATATACTCCTGCTGTTGCAGATCTTTGACTACAGTACAGAGTTGCTTCGATCTTTCAACCAAAGCTACATCTGGTTTACACCACTGTGCACTGTACTTTGTTTTTCAAAGATCAGCTGTTGACCTCAGAGCCACAAGGAGTCCTCCATAACATTCCATCTCCTCCATCTTGAAACACTGCCATCAGTTTGAGGTTTACATGTTAACTCTTAACCTCTCAACCGTCCTAGTTATAACATCTACCAATACTCATTGTTGTTTCACTCACTAATAAGCTTTTGCCTTATAAGCATGTTCTCCTGCATAGATAGCATCATTCTTGACAATATCAACATCCATGTGGCTGGCACATCCAGCACCTGGTCTTTCATTTCTTTTTAAAATTTTCTCATTTAAATGGCTTTTTCTTCTGCCCTATCTTTCAGTCACTCCAGTGGTTGTTACCTTCTGGAAATTGTGATTATCAAAAGCTACATTATAACTTAATTTTCTAAAACTGAGATTCCACTTTCTGATTAGTTATTAAAATGTGTTCTGATTTTTGATCCATTGAATTCAAACTCCATATCCTGTTTTACAAAGTCTTGTTTGACCAAAGATAAACTTATGTGCTAGGGTTAAACCTACCCTTTTTCCAGTAGCATGCCTCCTGTCTCACCTGCTTAATGATTTTGTTCCACTTTGCCTCTCAGTCCTTGTCCAGTACCCCTACAAGATCAAAGCTACAAGATCGTATCTATCAAAATGTCATATTTCCATCTTAAAAAGCAAAAACAACTACAGCAAAAAGCACTTGACCCCACATTCCCTTTGCTGCTATTAAAGCAAAACTCTTCAAAAGATATCTGTAGTCACTGATTTTACCTCCTATTCTCCTATTTCTTCTGATCTCTCTCCAGTTATGCTTTTGCTTTCGCTGTTTTACTGAAACTTCTTTTGGCAAATTCCCCAGTGTGGAAAAAGATTTGTGTAAGTTATGTGATATTAAATTATCCTTGACTAGAAATTATAATTGAAGCCACAAACAACAGACTTCAGTTAATGTTTTAGTGAGGAAACTTGAATAGAATTAGAAAGATCTTGACCCAGATTCTTGGAAAAGACAAAGCCCTTACTTAGCCTATATATTATTAGGTTTACATAGATAAGGGGAAAAAAAGTTAGCAAACCATTGCATATTTTTTCCTACATAAATTTTAACTTAAATTTATGTTTTTTTGTGTCTTCATAGAGAGGAGTTTCTAATTGTATTTGCCAAGTAAGGCAGAGTTTTCAAGTAATGCTAAGAGGATAATTTTAATGTTTCTCAACACTGTGCATGTAAACTTTGAAACTATTAAGGTTTCTTACAAGAAATTACATTTGTTAAACTATGTCCTATAAAAATATTTTACTCATCTAGATTGTAAGAATGTTTGTCCTAGGAAATTATTTATAATAGTTAACTCGCAATCTGTACACTGACTTTTTTTCTGACTTCATAGTCAAATGGATTGACTTTACTTATGAATCAGCAAGTATTTGAATACTCTTTGATTTCATTTTCTCCCTAAGAGTCCATTGCTAATGAAACTCACGACTCAAAAAGCAATAAAATTGAATTTTTCTCTATCAACAATAACTTATAGTTTGTCAAATCTAATGAATGATTTTCAATTCTCAAATTATATGACTTCTTAGATATCATGTCTGCCTTCCCCAAAGGCTTTCTTCATCTGCTTGATGCTCTCCTGATCTTTTCACTGAGTATATTAGCTACTCCCTCTCAGGCTTCTTTGTGGAGCCTCTTCATCCTCACCAACTTCCCTCAGGGCTTTTCTACTCATCCAGTAAATTCAGTACTTTGTATACTTTAAATTTGTATCTCTGGTACTCGACTCTACTCTGGAATACTGAGTCACTCTGTGTGTGTGTGTGTGTGTGTGTGTGTGTGTGTGTGTGTGTGTGTGTGTGTGTGTGTGTGTGTGTGTGTGTGTACACTTAATCAAGTCCAGTTCTTTGCAACCCCATTTACTGTAGCCCACCAGGCTGCTCTGTCCATGGGATTGTCCAGGCAAGAACACTGGAGTGGATTGTCATTTCCTACTCCAGGGGATCTTCCTGACCCAGGGATCAAACCAGCATCTGAATCATTCCCAATTCACTACCTCCTCTTGGCATCTTAGGCAGAACTCCTATTTTCCCTACCCATACATATCATAAAATTGAGCCTCCAATCTAAATGACACTTTCTTCCTTTCTTTCAGTTACTCAAATATAAAATATAAGTGATATCTCTTACTTTATCTCTCACTTAATATCAGCATATCAAAAAATCTTATCCTCATCCACCTAAAATATATACAAGTGTGACCACTCTTTCTAACCTCCAGTCTATCACCATGGATAAACAGCCATCATCTGTTGGCTGGACTATGTGCTCCCTTTCAGTCCTTCCTCAACCACACAACAACTAAGATGCCATGATCTTAGTTTTCTGAATGTTGAGCTTTAAACCAACTTTTTCACTCTCCTCTTTCACTTTCATCAAGAGGCTCTTTAGTTTTTCTTCGCTTTCTGCCATAAGGGTGGTGTCATCTGCATATCTGAAGTTATTGATATTTCTTCCAGCAAACTTGATTCCAGCTTGTGCTTAATCCAGCCCAGCATTTCTCATGATGTAATCTGCATATAAATTAAATTAGCAGGGTGACAATATACAGCCTTGAGGTACTCCTTTCCTGACTTATAACCAGTCTGTTGTTCCATGTCCAGTTCAAACTGTTGCTTCCTGGCCTGCATACAGATTTCTCAAGAGGCAGGTCGGGTGGCCTGATACTCCACTATCTTTCAGAACTTTCCACAGTTTATTGTGATCCACACAGTCAAAGACTTTAGCATAGTCAATAAAGCAGAAACAAATGTTTTTCTGAAACTCTCTTGCTTTTTAAATGAGTCAATAGATGTTGTCAATTTGATCTCTGGTTCCTCTGCCTTTTTAAAATCCAGCTTGAACATCTGGAAGTTCATGATTCACATACTGTTGAAGCCTGGCTTGGAGAATTTTAAGCATTACTTTACTAGTGTGTGAGATGAGTGCACTTGTGTGTGGTAGTTTGATCATTCTTTGGCATTGCCTTTTTTGGGGATTGGAATGAAAACTGACCTTTTCCAGTCCTGTGGCCATTGCTGAGTTTTCCAAATTTGCTGACATATTGAGTGCAACACTTTCACAGCATCATATTTTAGGGTTTAAAATAGCTCAACTGAAATTCTGTCACTTCCGCTAGCTGTTCATAGTGATGCTTCCTAAGGCTCACTCGACTTTCCACTCCAGGATGTCTGGCTCTAGGTGAGTGATCATAACATAGTGATTATCTGGGTCAAGAAGATCTTTTTGTATAATTCTTCTGTGTATTCTTGCCAGCTCTTCTTAATATCTTCTACTTCTGTTAGGTCCATAACGTTTCTGTCCTTTATTGTGCCCATCTTTGCATGAAATATTGCCTTGGTATATCTAATTTTCTTGAAGAGATCTCTAGTCTTTCCCATTCTATTGTTTTCCTCTATTTCTTTTCATTGATAGCTGAAGAAGGCTTTTTTGTATCTCTCTTTGCTATTCTTTGGAACTCTGCATTCAAATGGGTAGGGTATATCTTTCCTTTCCTCCTTTGCCTTTCACGTCTCTTCTTTTCACAGGTATTTGTAAGGCCTCCTCAGACAACCATTTTGCCTTTTTGTATTTCTTTTTCTGGGGCTGGCCTTCATTCCTGCCTCCTGTACAATGTCAGGAACCTAATCCATAGTTTTTCAGGCACTCTGTCTAGCAGATCTAATCCCTTGACTCTATTTCTCACTTCCACTGTATAATCATAAGGGATTTGATTTACATCATACCTGAATGGTCTAGTGGTTTTCCCTACTTTCTTCAATTTAAGTCTGAATTTGGCAATAAGGAGTTCATGATCTGAGCCACAGTCAGTTCTCAGTCTTGCTTTTGCTGACTGTATAGAGCTTCTCCATCTTTGGCTGCAAAGAATATAATCAATCTGATTTCGATGTTGACCATCTGGTGATGTCCATGTGTAGACTCTTGTCTTTTGTTTTTGGAAGAAGGTGTTTGCTATGACCATTGCGTTCTCTTGGCAAAACTCTAGTAGCCTTTGCCATGCTTCATTATGTACTCCAAGGCCAAATTTTCCTGTTACTCGAGGTATTTCTTGACTTCCTACTTTTGCATTCAAGTCCCCTATAATGAAAAAGACATCTTTTATAGGTGTTCTAGAATGTCTTGTAGGTCTTCATAGAACCATTCAACTTCAGCTTCTTCAGCATTACTGGTCAGAGCATAGACTTGGATTACTGTGATATTGAATGGTTTGCTTTGGAAACGAACAGTGATCATTCTGTCGTTTTTGAGATTGCTCCCAAGTAGTGCATGTCAACCCACTCCAGTGTTCTTGCCTGGAGAATCCCAGGGACTGCGGACCCTGGTGGGCTACCCTCTATGGGGTCGCACAGAGTCGGACACGACTGAAGTGACTTAGCAGCAGCAGCAGCGGTGCATTTCAGACTCTTTTGTTGACTATGATGGTTACTCCATTTCTTCTAAGGGATTCTTGCCCACAGTAGTAGATATAATGGACATCTGAGTTAAATTCACCCATTCCAGTCCATTTTAGTTCGCTGATTCCTAAAACGTCAACGTTTACTCTTGCCATCTCCTGTTTGACCACTTCTAATTTGCCTTGATTCATGTACCTAACATTCCAGGTTCCTATGCAATATTGCTCTTTACAGCATCGGACTTTACTTCTATCACCAGTCACATCCACAGCTGGGTATCGTTTTTGCTTTGGCTCCATCCCATCATTCTTTCTGGAGTTATTTCTCCACTATTCTCCAGTAACATATTGGGCACCTACCGACCTGGGGAGTTCATCTTTCAGTGTCCTCTCCTTTTGCCTTTTCATACTGTTCATGATGTTCAAAGGTAAGAATACTGAAGTGGTTTGCCGTTCCCCTCTCCAGTGGACCACGTTTTGTCAAAACTCTCCACCATGACTCGTCCATCCTGGGTGGCCTTGCAAGGCATGGCTCATAGTTTCATTGAGTTAGACAAGGCTGTGGTCCATGTGATCAGGTTGGTTAGTTTTCTGTGAGTGTGGTTTTAAGTCTGTCTGCCCTCTGAGGGAGAAAGATTAGAGGCTTGTGGAAGCTTCCTGATGGGAGAGACTGACTGAGGGGGAAACTGGGTCTTGTTCTGATGGGTGGGGCCATGCTCAGTAAATCTTTAATCCAATTTTCTGTTGATGGGTGGAGCTGTGTTCCCTCCCTGTTATTTACCTGGGACCATGAAGGAGGTAATGAAGATAATTGTGACCTCCTCAAAAGGTCCCATGCAGGCACTGCTACACTCACTGCTCCCAACCCTGCAGCAGGCCACTGCCAATCCACGCCTCCGCCGGAGACTCCTGGACACTCACAAGAAAGTGTGGGTCAGTCTTTTGTGGGGTCAGTGCTCCTTTCTCCTGGTTCCTATTGTGCACAAGGTTCTGTTTGTGCCCTCCAAGAGTCTATTTCCCCAGTTCTGTGTAAGTTCTGGGAGCTCTATGATGGGGTTAATGGTGACCTCATCCAAGAGGGTTTATGCTATACCTAAGTCTGCTGCACTCAGAGCCCCTGCCCCTGAGTCAGTCCACTGCTGACCTGTACCTCTACAGGAGACACTCAAACACAGTTCTGTCTCAGTTTCTGTGGGGTCTCTGGGTCCTGGTGTGCACAAGGTTTGTTTGAGCCCTCTGAGCATCTCTGACTGGTATGGGGTTTGATTCTAAATGCAATTTTGCCCCTCCTACCATCTTGCTGGGGCTTTTCCTTTGCCCTTGGATGTGGGTATCTCCTCAAAGTCACTCCAGTGTCACACAGCTGCCACTCCTTGTTAGCTTGTCCTGAAGATCCTGGAAAAGCCCCCAAGATGATAGCTTATGTGAATGGTGTCAGTTTTGTGATCTCCAAAGAAGAAGATTTTGCTTCAGGCCCAGGGACCAGGCTTGATCACTCAAGAGCTTTTTTAATAGCAGAATTTTATTAAAGTATGAGAAGGGACAGAAAGCTTCTGACATAATATCAGAAGGGGGACAGACAGTGCCCCTTTATATATATATATATATATATATATATATATATATATATATATATATATATATAACTAGAAAATATTTCAGAAATGCCGGCTTACCTAGATGATGAAGAAACGGTTTGCAGAAGAGAAAATCTGAAAGATAATTAATATGAAAAATGTTTAACAAAACACTTTGCAATCATTAGATTTTCAAAATTCAGATAAAGGAAGGATGAGGAAACAAGATGTCCTATGCTGCATATGGTAGTACTCTGGGCATCAGTTTGGCTTTACCTGTAGATGCTGATCCAATATCCAATGATCCAATATCCAATATCCGATGATCCAATATCCACTGGATCATCAAAAAGCAAGAGAGTTCCAGAAAAACATCTATTTCTGCTTTATTGACTATGCCAAAGCCTTTGACTGTGTGGATCACAATAAACTGTGGAAAATTCTGAAAGAGATGGGAATACCAGACCATCTCACCTGTCTCTTGAGAAACCTGTATGCAGGTCAGGAAGCAACAGTTAGAACTGGACATGGAACAACAGACTGGTTCCAAATAGGAAAAGGAGTCCGTCAAGGCTGTATATTGTCACCCTGCTTATTTAACTTATATGCAGAGTACATCATGAGAAACGCTGGGCTGGAAGAAACACAAGCTGGAATCAAGATTGCCGGGAGAAATATCAATAACCTCAGATATGCGGATGACACCACCCTTATGGCAGAAAGTGAAGAAGAACTAAAGAGCCTCTTGATGAAGGTGAAAGAGGAGAGTGAAAAAGTTGGCTTAAAGCTCAATGTTCAGAAAACTAAGATCATGGCATCTGGTCCCATCACTTCATGGGAAATAGATGGGGAAACAGTGGAAACAGTGTCAGACTTTATTTTTTTGGGCTCCAAAATCACTGCTGATGGTGATTGCAGCCATGAAATTAAAAGACGCTTACTCCTTGGAGGGAAGGTTATGGCCAACCTAGATAGCATATTTAAAAGCAGAGACATTACTTTGCCAACAAAATCCGTCTAGTCAAGGCTATGGTTTTTCCAGTGGTCATGTATGGATGTGAGAGTTGGACGGTGAAGAAAGCTGAGCGCCGCAGAATTGATGCTTTTGAACTGTGGTGTTGGAGAGGACTCTTGAGAGTCCCTTGGACTGCAAGGAGATCCAATCAATCCATCCTAAAAGAGATCAATCCTGGGTGTTCATTGGAAGGTCTGATGTTGAAGCTGAAATTCCAATACTTTGGGCACCTCATGCGAAGTGTTGACTCATTGGAAAAGACCCTAATGCTGGGTAGGATAGGGGGCGGGAGGAGAAGGGGATGACAGAGGATGAGATGGTTGGATGGCATCACCGACTCGATGGACATGGGTTTGGGTAGACTCTGGGAGTTGGTGATGGACAGAGAGGCCTGGCCTGCTGCAATTCATGGGGTCGCAAAGAGTCGGACACGACTGAGCGACTGAACTGAACTGAACTGTAGATGCTGAAAGTACACGCACTGCATGTGACCTATGCAGTGACCCAGCATTCCCCGGCCTTGGTTTATGTCCAAGAGAAATTCTGGCATATGTGCATGTGAAGACTCCTTATTGCAAGCTTGTTGCACATTATAGTGAAAAATGGGAACTATTTCAAATACCGTGTGAAATTTATAGTATAGTTGTGTGGTGGAATACTTTAAAGCAATTTAAATGAATAAATAAGATCTTTAACAACATAGATAGAATCCAAATAATAATGTTGAGTGAAAAAGAAAAAAAAAAGTTAAAGAGCATCACATAGTATGTCATATTTATAAAATACAAAGCTGAATATTTATGGATGTGCTAAATAAAAAAAAAATGGCCTATGTAAATGTCAAATTAATGCTAGTAGGTGTTCTGAAAGTGGAGGATGGTGACTGGGCCTATGAGAGTCATATTAGGGATCACAAACTTGCCTGTGTTACAAGCTGTGTAAAAATGAAAGAAATTCTGTAAGACATGTATATTGTTACTGGTTTTATGAAAATTGTTAAGCTACTTTGGTAATTTAATATTTTTTTTTCAAAAACAGCTAACTGAATAGTAATAAAGTAGATTGAGTTTTTGGTTGTAAATCAAGATTCTTGAAATATAAGTGAGAAACTAGTTGTAAGGGAAAACAAATTGCAAAGGGGAAACTAATAAATAACTAGAACCTAATACTACTAAACTCCAAGCAGCAACTAAAACTTAGGGTGAGGAGGTAAAAAAAGGGGAGAAGAAGAGAGAAGGCAGGAGTCATGTTAGCTCTGAAGCATTTTGTGAGTATCATTTTTGTTATTTAGTTGCTCAGTCGTGTCCAACCCTTTTGCGACCCCATGGACTGTAGCCCACCCGGCTCCTCTGTCCATGGGATTTCCCAGGTAAGAATACTGGGGTGAGTATCCATTTCCCTCTCCAAAGGAACTTTCTGACCCAAGGATCCAACCTTGATCTCCTTCATTGCAGGCAGATACTTTACCATTGAGCCTCTTGGAAAGACCATCATCTTATTTAAATCTTGTTAAAATCAACAAATAGCTGGCAAGTTGTAATCTTCGCTAAGCCTAAATGTCAGGGTAAAGAGAAGCTCAGAGAGTTAAAACAAGCTCCAGGATACAAAAAGTTCTTTTGATTCTAGGGCATTTAAATATGTACTTTAGTTTTGACTGACTCAAGGATCAGGGAAAGGAGTAAAGACTTAGAGAGAGACAAATAAGAGTATCTTCTATAGCAGCAGGCCCCCAACCTTTTCAGCTCCAGGGATGGGTTTAATGGAAGTGGATGGTTTCCGTATGATTCAAGTGCATTACATTTATTGTGCACTTTATTTCTATTATTATTACATTGTGATATATAAGAAATAATTATACAACTCACCATCATGCAGATTTAGTAGGAGGCCTGAGCTTGTTTTCCTGTAACTAGAAGGTCCCAAACGAATAACGAATATATATATATTCACTTCAGTTCAGTTCAGTCACTCAGTCGTGTCCGACTCTTTGCGACCCCACGAATCACAGCATGCGAGGCCTCCCTGTCCATCACCAAATCCAGGAGTCTACCCAAACCCATGTCCATCGAGTCAATGATGCCATCCATCCACCATCTCATCCTCTGTCATCCCCTTCTCCTCCTGCCCTCAATCTTTCCCAGCATAAGGGTCTTTTCCAATGAGTCAACTCTTCGCATGAGGTGGCCAAAGTATTGGAGTTTCAGCTTCAACATCAGTCCTTCCAATGAACACCCAGGACTGATCTCCTTTAGGATGGACTGGTTGGAACTCCTTACAGTCCAAGGGACTCTCAAGAGTCTTCTCCAACACCCATCAATTTTATATATATATATATATGTGTGTGTATGTATATATGTATGTATCTGTTATAAATTCTGTATAGGTATGTATATTTTGAGAGATCTACAAAAGAATGTTCACTAAAATTAATGTTATTTTATTCCTTTGAAAAATATCATTAGATGCCATGTTCCAGGCACTGTTCTTGGTATTGAATTTACAAATGTCATCAATAAAAGACATACTTCCCTGGAGAAAACATTCTATTATAGAGTTATTATAAGAATTAGTGTTTCAAACAATTTCTCCTTTTGTTTCTTTTATTTTTAATTTCTGAGAAGAGATTTAAATGATAATAATATAGCTTTTTTTCTGAAAATAAGCAGAAATTTCTTTTTATAAATAGCATTGAGATTTAAAATAAAAATGATCAATACTCATTTATTTGATTTTAAAGAATAAATGATGGTAATTTAGCAAAATTAGAATGTGTAAGAAAATCCCCCCCAAAATAAATATATAGTCACTTAAGCAAGGGTATTGGAAAAGTAATTCTCTCACAGATTGTGGTATTAAGTGTGCTTGGTATAGATTTTTTGGATGCCAAGGTGTCCTTCATTAAAGTCTAAATGTACATATGAAGGGTAACCTAAAGAAGTAATCTACTTAACCTAAGTAAATACTCTAGAATGGGCATAGTTGATTGTGAAAGCATATTTACGGAAAAAATCTACAGATTTAAAAATTTTATGTTGACTAAATAAATTAAAGTATTATATTACATAGCCAGGAAAGAATGTTCTATATCAGAGATCATCAAACTACAGCCCGAGGACCTAATCTAGCCCACTACCTGCTTTTATAAATAAATTTTATTTGAAAACACTCATGTAAATACATATAAGTATTATCAATGGCTGCTTTCATGCTAAAATAGCAAAGCTGAGTAGCTTCCTTAGAGACTTTTAGGTACTTAAAGCCTAAAACATTTATTCTCTGGCTTTGGGCAGAAAAAGTTGCTAATACTTTGTATTGATAATTATAGAAATGAAAATATATTTGTAGTTTAATAGATTGTATTATATGATACCTCCTTTATCCTGTAAACTATGCGTATATACTAAAATACACATTCTTAGCAAAACAACCTCTATTGAGTATTATGTGAGTAGTAGTAGTTAGTTTAAGTTTATGTGTATAATTTAGTTCTCACAGCACTCTTATGCACTGTTAGTCCATTTTACAAATAAACGGAGGCTCTGGGAAATAGAATTTGTAAAAGATGACAGTGAGCTGGTAACAGAGGTAGGATTCAAAAGCTTGCACATGCATTTTTTTTTCTTTATAGCTATACTTCAAAATGTTAAAAGTTTCTGGATTCTTAGATTACTCTTTTAATCTTAATGTTCTTTTCTTATACTTATGCTATTAAATTTATTATTAAAAAATAAAACTCCAAATATTCAATAGCTGTGAACTTGAAAGTTGACCAAATTTAACTCCTGTCATTTGTTGACTATTTCTTCATTTTGTACTTCAGAAAACTACACTTGCATGTTTTTAGGGTTCTTGGTGTTGGAGAAGTGATACAATAACTGTCAAACCAAAGCACCAATTATTTTTTGTCATCAATGAAACTCTGATAGGGCTGAGAGATATAATTTTATATTGCTTTGTTGCAAGGACTCTGATACTTAATGATAAAAGTCTATGAGCAGAATATTAAGAAATGAAGAAATCAAGATTGAGCATTTTTCCTTGTTCTTCTCAAAATTTCTTGCAAGAGTAACTTATTTTCCCTGTTGGTGGTTTCTCTCTTACACCTTGAAGTAAGAATTCCACACTACATTGTGATGTCAGAGGACATAGACATTGTAAGTTGGTAACCTTTTGTCAGCCATCTTTAGCCTCATCTTTTTCTTTAGCATTTGACATTATAGTTTTCCTCTTCTTTAAATAATTCTCTCCTTTGAAATATTTTACCTTGCATTATTTCAGCACTCTTCCTACTCATCTGCAGTGTTGTTCTTCTCTACCATGTCAGTTCCTTACCCTCTCATGCATGGCCTCTGTGACAGGTCCTTATCACCTTTTCATGTTCCCTTTCACATTATGTCTTAGCAACATTGAGAAGCTTTTGGTTTGAAGAAACAGCATTATGTTATCATCTTTGTGTTGCTGCTCAGTTTGTGCCCTTCTAGCACATATTTTCTCCCTTCTTCCAATGATTAGTGTCTGCTCATTTTTTGACCCTTTACCGAGATGTTCCAGTCTCCAGAAAAGCCTCCTTAATTTACTAAAGGAAATATAGTTTTTACTTTGTTTGGATCTTCATTTTAGATTTTTTATAACTTTTAAAAAGTGTATTTTGAGAGCTGTATTCTGCCAATTCTGTTTCCCTATGTACAGTGGGCAACATGAGTGCTTATAGGGACTGCTTCTTACCCATTTTTAAGACATTTCTATAGCACATACTACATTAAATATGGTATGTGTACAATAACAATTTGTTGTTGTTAATATTTATTTAAGCAAAAATTATGAGACTAGCAAAGCACATTTTTTTTTTTTTTTTGGTCATGTTCTGTGAGTAAATTTGGGTACTACAAATTTTTTGTTAAGCATACCTGAGAAAAGTCCTTGATTTCCATGTGTAGCTAGTATGAAAGGGTAGAGGTATATAAGAAAATGTGCAAGGCTTAGGAATTTGTACTTCTTACACATAACTCACAATTTTAGATATGTTCTTATCGTGATGAAATCTGTGTTTGATTATAACATATATAAATATGTATTAAAATCTGTATTCTATTACTGTATAAAATTCAGGTATTTTGAATTATGTATTGTGCCTATATTTCATTAATTGGAGATATTATTTGTAGTATATGCCAGATATTAGATACACTTTTGGTATTTAGAAAGGTGAGAATAATAGGTTATTGCTGCTGCTGCTGCTACTGCTGCTGCGTCGTGTCAGTCGTGTCCGACTCTGTGCGACCCCATAGACGGCAGCCCACCAGGCTCCACCATCCCTGGGATTCCCCAGGCAAGAACACTGGAGTGGGTTGCCATTTCCTTCTCCAATGCATGAAAGAGAAAAGTGAAAGTGAAGTCATTCAATCGTGTCTGACTCTTAGCGACCCCATGGACTGCAGCCTACCAGGCTCCTCCATCCATGGGATTTTCCGGCAAGAGTACTGGAGTGGGTTGCCATTGCCTTCTCCAAATAGGTTATAGTAGCTGGTTTTAATATTTTATGTTGAATTTTATAAGAGTAATTTGAATAGATAAATCTCAGAGATCTTTAATGTACTATAAGTTGTTGTATCTATCTTTGTCTTAAAAAGAAAAAAGACCTTTTATTTCATTTATCATAATTAATCAAATCTAAAATACTGTCTGTCTTAATGTGGGTTATTCTGAAAATAGAGCCTGGGATCTTTAGGTTGAGCCCAGGAACTGCTACAGTAACTGCAACTGAAATCATGGTGCATCCAGAGCTGTGGGATCACACATTATAAGTGTCTAGTCAAAGCTATGGTTTTTCCAGTAGTCATGTGTGGATGTGAGAGGTGGACTATAAAGAAAGCTGAGTGCCGAAGAATTGATGCTCTAGAATATGGTGTTGGAGAAGATTCTTGAGAGTCTCTTGGACTGCAGGGAAATCCAACAAGTCCATCCTAAAGGAAATCAATCCTTACTATTCATTGAAAGGACTGAAGCTGAAGCTGAAACTCCAATACTTTGGCCACCTGATGTGAAGAGCTGACTCATTTGAAAAGACCCTGATGCTGGGAAAGATTGAAGGCAGGGGGAGAAGGGGATGACAGAGGATGAGATAGTTGGATGGCATCACCGACTCAATGTACATGAGTTTGAGTAGGCTCCCGGAGTTGGTGATGGACAGGGAAGCCTGGTGTGCTGCAGTCCATGGGGTCGCAAAGAATTGGACATGACTGAGCGACTGAACTCAACTGATACCGAAAACACACCATTATTTTCTTTCTTAATAAGAAAGAAAAAAAAATGCTGTATTTATACTATGGTATAATGCTTTCTTATCTCTTAGACATTTTATTTTATACTTATTTAAAATGATCTTTTAGATTTTATACATAGATTTTTAAAATCCCCTTTACATATATGTGTGTGTATGTGTGTGTGCAAAATAAATTAAGTAATGTATTTGTAAAATTTAATATTCATAGTCTGACAATTATGAATGATATTTTGACTCAGAGTTGTCAATATTTTTATTTTATATGTAGATTATAATGTGTGACATGAAGAGTTTTGACAGTATAGCAAATCTTAAAAGTGTGCTCCTCTTTTGTCTCTTGGACTTTCAAGTCCCAATATCCTTTCTGCTTTTTTTTTCTTTTTAACTTTTTATTTTGTATTGGAGTATAGCTAATAACAATGTTGTAATAGCTTCAGGTGGACAGCAAAGGGATTTGCCATACATGTACATGTATCCATTCTCCCCCAAACTCTCCTCCCATCCAGGCTGCCACGTAACAGTGAGCAGAATCCCCCATGCTATACAGTAGGACCTTGTTGGTCGTCCATTTTAAATATAGCTGTGTGTACATGTCGATCCCAAACTCCCTAACTATCCCGTGCCCCATCTTTTCCCCTGGCAACCATAAGTTCATTCTCTAAGTCTGTGAGTCTATTTCTGTTTTGTAAATATGTTCATTTGTATCATTTTTTGATTCTGCCTATAAGCAATAGCATGTGGTATTTCTGTCTTACTTAAATCATTCAGTATGACAATTTCTAGGTCCATCCATGTTGTTACAAATGAGATCATTTCATTCTTTTCAACGGCTATATAATATCCCATTGTATATATGTACCATATCTTCTTTATCCATTCCTCTGTTGATGGACATTTAGATTGCTTCCATGTCTTAATTATTGTAAGCTGTGCTGCAGTGAACATGAGGGTGCACGTATCCTTTGGTGCCATATTTTTCTCCAGGTATATGCCCAGGGGTGTGATTGCAGGGTCATGTGGTAGTTCAGTAAATATGGAACACTTCGCAAATTTGTGTGTCATCCTTGCACAGGGGCCATGCTAATCTTCTCTCTGCTTGTTTTGATTCACATGGACAGGCAATGACAACTGTCACAACTGCTTCCTGGCTGGAGCCATTTTAGGACCCATCCTGATTTCAGAGATTTTTAAATGTAAAAAGAAAATCTTCACCTTAGATTAGATGAAACATGGCATTTAGACTATATAAAGTAATCACTGAAAACATTCATTAACTGGTTAACATATCTATTGCTCTCTCCATTTCTGTAGTATATATGTTTATATGTTAGTGTGTATGTTTATTATTAAGATAAATACTGATCAAAGATTATTTAAATCAAACAATGCCAGAGGGAGTGTTCTAGGTTGTTTTTATTAAATTAAAAAATATTATGTAGTTTTAAAGTTGAATAAAGTAAAATTTCACTTATTTCTTTAGCAAAGTAATTTTTTGTACATTGTTCCAAATGGTGATTAAACTATTAAAATTGATAAATATTAGCATTATAACATTTTATGGTTTTGATCTTTAGTTCCTAGGTGTGTTCATATTTCATAAGCCTAGAAGTCTATGAAACTGAGGGGGAAAAAGGAAAAACAGATGCCATTTATTAAAACTGCATGTTTAATGTTGAGTCCTTTTAGGAAGAAAATGAAGGGTAGGTTACATGGAATGGAGACAGAGCTAAAATACATTGAGGATTGAAAAGTCGGTAATCTATGCTGGAAGAATCTTGTTGCTGTCATATTCTTGGAATAATGTTTCTAGTTCATATTTTTACATGCAACCATATTTAGGAAACTGAGTTGCCAAGGTTATAAATTTGATATTTCATTATTTTAAACAACATACCATCCTGATATGTCAAATATTTCTTTATAGATTTCATAAAAACACTACATCTAAAAGTTGGAAGAAAAAGAAAACTTTGAAATATGATCATTAAATATGTTACACAAATATTTTAAGACTTTGAAAGTTGTTTTCAAATTTTTGCACACATTTTGATACTTAATTTTGGTAAGTTTCATAAAACGCATACCAAGGTCATTTAAGCTGTCCTCAGGAGATAGTCTTGAATATTTTCATTAAAACAATTCCTTCCATGTGGGACTAAACCCACATTTAACAATACTTAAGAGATCAATAGAAGCTGTTCTCATTTTTCTTTAGTTATATTATTTTTAATTTTTTTAAAAAATTTTACTTAAATAGGGTTGGTTTTTGTACCTTTTGCTTAGCTTTGAACAGAAGAGTAAATTGCCTCTTAAAGATATGTGAAGGCAAACTTTACAGAACATCACAGAGGATCAATAAGGAACGTTGCTTTTACAAAGCTTACAGTTGTCTATATTATAAACCATTGAAACTAACGATCACTTCTTATACTGTTTATGCATAAAGAAGGTGATTTTTAACTAAACTTGTGTCATAATTAATTATGTAATTACCCTTTCCAGTTACCAAATATAAATTTAATTTTCAAATTAAAATTTGAGCTAAATTTTAAACCACAGTTTTTAAATGTATTTATTATATCTATTCAAGCTTTCATATATATCATATACACACACACACATATATATATATATAAATTATAAAGGCAGCATACTAAGTTGCTTCAGTTGTGTCCGACTCTTTGTGACCCTATGACCTGTAGCCCACCAGACTCCTCTCTTCATAGTATTCTGCAAGGAAGAATACTAGAGTAGGTTGCCATGCCCTCCTCTAGGGGATCTTCCCCACCCAGGGTTCCAAACTACATGCCTTATGTCTCCTGCAATGACAGCAGTTTCTTTACTTCTGTCACCACTGGGTTGGCCCACAAATTACATATCAGTTCAGTTCAGTTCAGTTGCTCCATCGTGTCCGACTCTTTGCGACCCCATGAATCACAGCACGCCAGGCCTCCCTGTCTGTCACCAACTCCTGGAGTTTACCTAAACTCATGTCCATCGAGTCGGTGATGCTATCCAACCATCTCATCCTCTGTTGTCCCCTTCTCCTCCTGCCCCCAATCCTTCCCAGCATCAGGGTCTTTTCCAATGAGTCAACTCTTCGCATGAGGTGGCCAAAGTATTGGAGTTTCAGCTTCAATAACAGTCCTTCCAATGAACACCCAGGACTGATCTCCTTTAGGATGGACTGATTGGATCTTTTTGCAGTCCAGGGGACTCTCAAGAGTTTTCTCCAACTCCACAGTTCAAAAGCATCAATTCTTTAACATATAATTGTTTATATTTATGTATGTATATATTTATATATATATGGGCTTCCCTTGTGGTTCAATGGTAAAGAATATTCCTGCTTTGCGGGAGACCTGGACTCTATCCCTGGATTAGGAAGATCCCCTGGAGGAGGGCATGGCAACCCACTCCAGTATTCTTGCTTCGAGAATCCCCATGGACAGAGGAGCCTGATGGGCTGCAGTTCATGGGGTAATAAAGAGTTAGACACAACTGAGCAACTAAACACAGCACAGCACATGTGTGTATATATATAATTGATGTGTATATTTCAGTAGGGTTAACACGGAGTTAGTTGATGATAGAGTATACAATATAGGACAAAATATTTTGATTTGGTCTTTAAACTTCTTGTATCAATTTATGCCTTAAGCCACTTAACTGACTTGATCAGTGTGTGTGGCAAGTGAAAACACAACAAAAACTTCATATCTTGCTTCATTCCTTAATCTGGTTATCCATTTCAAGCCACTATTTACCACATAGAGGCAGGACCAAACCTCAGTGGAAGCCTCAGAAGTATGGGAAGGAACAATGGATGGAGAGTCAGAAGAACTGCAGGTGTGTGCTTCAGTGTTATCTTTTATCACTCAGGTAACTTTGGAAGTGACACATCTCAGCAGATCTCAGTCACATGAATTTTGAAATGAGAACAGTGGACTGGTGATCTCTACTATTACTTAATTATGAAATATTGTCCATAATCCAATGCAGATATTTCACTATTACTAAAAAAATCAAAGGTGCATCCCAGAAAATGAATATTATCTTAATTTTAATTATTGAAGTCCATATTTGCACTTCATTTTCAAACATAATCTACTCAATTCCCTAAATTTCTATTATTATAAATTATATGCCTTTTATGAAATTAACATTGAGAGAAAATGACACCATTATAATCAAGAAAATTTAGATGTTGTCAGTTTTAAAGAAAAAATTTGGAAAAATACAAAGAAAAATGACCTGTAATGAAAATATCAAAAGACAACCACTCAAAAATAATATTCTGATCATACAATCACAAATGATGCCAGTAGAAATGAGGGGGCATCTAAAGATCAGCATAGCTACATTTTGAAAGAAAGAATGGAATCCAGAGATGAGTAAAAGCTTGGAAAATTGTGTATTTAGTAAACAAATGAGGGAAAGACTATAAAATATTTGGGCATATTTGAAGGGCTTTTCCAGGCCTGATTTGGTGAATGCAAAACTCCACTGGAGGACTAGATTAATAGATGACAAAGAGGAAATAGAAAAACTTTTACAATGCCACTCTTGCTATTACACCTAATAACTTTCTTTAAGTTGTTGGGTAAATCAAATTTATTTTTTCTCAAATATTTAATATATTCTGTTCTCTCTGCATATGTGGTTTTCCCTCTCTTTTCTGGCTAATTTTACTCTTCCTTCAAGACTGTGTGCAGTCTTCCTGTTATAATCTTTACACATCCAATTTAGCTTATAATTTTTTTTACATTTTTATTTTGAATAGTTTGTTTAACCAACCATACAGAAAAAAATATCTGTTTGGGAATAGGAGGCATATTTGGGATAACTCAGTGTCAGCCATCCAGCACTGTACCAGGCACATAAGAAAAAAAAAAAAAAGAATATTTGAAAAAATTAAGCAAATGAAGAAAATATTTATGGCTACTAGACTAGAGATTGCATATTGTCTCCCTATAATCCACGTATCTCCTCACCCTTTAGTATAGATTACTTTCAATTTGTCTGACCATTTAGCTGGAGAAGGAAATGGCAACCCACTCTAGTACTCTTGCCTGGAAAATTCCATGGGCTAGAACCCATGGGGTCGCAAAGAGTCGGACACGACTAAGAGACTTCACTTTCACTTTCAACTGCCAAACTAGACATTTCCAGACTCGCTTATAACTAGGTTTGTCCACATAACTGAGTTCTGGCAATGATATGTGAGCAGTAAAGCTATAACTCCAGAGCTGAGCCCTTAAATGAAAGGACAAGTCCTCCCTTTGCTATGATCTATATATGATGGGAGCTGGTACAATCCTCCTGGAACAGAAAATGAAAGCTATATTTTGAGAATGATAGGACAGAAAGTGAAAGAGCTAGATAATGTTGTGGAATTAAATATTAGGCATGGTCCATTTACCTCAGATTCAGCCATGAGGAAAAAAAAAAAAAAGTTTTCTTAAGCTATGGTATTATTTGTATTCTTGTCATAGTACTTAAAACCTATATTTTAACTAATACAGCTTTCAACAGTATCATCTAAAATGGATTCCAGGGATATTTCAATTACTTAATGATAATTAAGCACTGGTACTTGAAAACAAAAGCCATACTTTTCTTAATCATTCACTGAAGAATAATTAGTGATTTTGTTAGATGAGGGGGAAAAAAAAGCAAATTTAAACAAGAGCTGGATTGAAATTAAACCTTTGTTCCTTTTTAACTTTCTTCTCTCATTCCTTTTATGTTGGGCAACATTTCAATTATAATTTCAACCTCTGTTGTAAAGAGCAATTTTAAACAAACGGAATATGAGCAATAGAATTGTTAAGGGAAACCATGGCAATAGAAAAAAGCTTTCTAAAACTTAAGGCAAAATGCATTTCAAAGGAAGTGTGTTAGTCTTAGAAAATATTGATAATAGTTCAAAAGCTTCATGGAGTCTGGCTGTTTTTTTAATTTTAATATACCTAAGTAATCTAGATACGGAGACCAGCTGCAAATATATTTAATTTGTTGATACCCAAAGATGAAGTCTGGGGTAAGTGTAAGGTGAAATGAATGAGAGGTTAGAATCTTCTTGGTAGAGATATAATATCTTACATGTGGTTAAAGAGAAACTAAACAAAAGAATACAGGATTTGAAATAAACTCAGACTTAAAATATAAATGAAAATACATTACAACAATATCAAAGTATCACCTTTAAGTCATGACTATAATGCAGTTATAGTAGCTAACTTATCACAAAGTAAAAATGTCCTGGTAGAATTAGTAACCTAAATTAGTATTCTTGCATATGCATATCTACTTGAGACTATAATAATTTGGCAAATGTTACACTGGTATCTAAGATGATTTCACTAATGGGTATAGTGGTTACACATATGACAATAGAAAAAAGGATGATTTGCAAAGAAGTAAACAAAGCACTGAACACAATTGGAAAATTTAAAACAAGTTATATACATCAAGGAGTGTTTTTTTTTTTCCTTTCTTTTTTCACAGCTAATCCTAAATGGTGAGAGTTTTGGCATAGGAGAATTTGAGTTCCTATGACTGATTCTTATGGTGATTTTGCTCAAGTCCTTTATATTTCAAAATGTGGTTCAATATATTTTTTTCAGAAGTAACATGAAAAATTAATAAATATTTTAGCAGCAGTAAACAGTATTAATCATTTTCTGATATCTATATTTTTATGTCAGGACCCCTCATTTGGACCACAACCTTGTCTAACTCAATGAAACTATGAGACATACCATGTAGGGCCACCCAAGATGGATGGATCATGGTGGAGAGTTCTGACAAAATGTGGTCCACTGGAGAAGGGCATGGCAAACCACTTCAGTATCCTTGCCTTGAGAACCCCATGAACAGCATGAAAAGGCAAAAAAGATAGGACACTGAAAGATGAACTCCCAAGGTCAGTAGGTGCCCATATGCTACAGAAGAGTGGAGTTATAGCTCCAGAAAGAATGAAGAGAAGGAGCCAAAGTGAAACCATTGCCCAGTTGTGGATGTGACTGGTGATGGAAGTAAAGTCCAATGCTGTAAACAGCAATATTGCATAGGAACCTGAAACGTTAGGTCTATGAATCAAAGTAAATTGGAAGTCGTCAAACATGAGATGGCAAGAGTGAACATTGACATTTTAGGAATCAGTGAGCTCAAATGGACCGGAATGGGTGAATTTAATTCAGATGACCATTGTATCTACTACTGTGGGCAAGATTCCCTTAGAAGAAATGGAGTAGCCCTTATAGTCAGCAAAAGAGTCTGAAATGCAGTACTTGGGCGCAATCTCAAAAATGACAAAATGATCTCTGTTTGTTTCCAAGGGAAGCCATTCAGTATAACAGTAATCCAAGTCTATGCCCCAACCACTAATGCTAAAGAAGCTGAAGCTGAACGGTTCTATGAAGACCTATAAGACCTTCTAGAACTAACACACATAAAAGATGTCCTTTTCATTATAGGGGACTGGAATGCAAAAGTAGGAAGTGAAGAGATTCCTGGAATAACACTTAAATGGAGAAAGTCGGGAAACCACTAGACCATTCAGTTATGACCTAAATCAGACACCTTACGATTATACAGTGAAGTGACAAATAGATTCAGTGGATTAGATCTCATAGTCAGAGGGCCTAAAGAATGATGGGTGGAGGTTCACGACACCGCAAAGGAGACAGTGATCAAAACCATCCCCAAGAAGAAGAAATGCAAAAAGGCAAAATGGTTGTCTGAGGAGGTCTTGCAAATAGCTGAGAAAAAAAGAGGAGCAAAAGACAAAGGACATAAGGAAAGATATATCCATCTGAATGCAGAGTTTCAAAGAATAGCAAGGAGAGATGAGAAAGCCTTCCTCAGAGATCAATGCAAAGAAATAGAGGAAGAAATCTTTGCTCCTTGGTCAATGATGAGTTGACTGTATTTGTATAAGTCCATGTCGGACCTATTTCTTGTTTTCCATTGCCCTATGTCTTATTCTAGTATCACCAATGCCATACTGTCTTGAGTACAATAGCACTGAATAGTCTTGAAAATGAATGGTGTGAGTACTTCGAGTTGTTGTTTTTCTTCAGTATTGTGTTAGCTATTTTGAGTCATTTGCTTTTGCTTGTGGCGCTAGTGGTAAAGAGCCTGCTTGTCAATGCAGGAGACTTTTGAGATGCAGGTTAGATCCCTGGGTCAAGAAGATCCCTGGAGAAGGGAAAGGCAACTCATTCCAGTATTCTTGCCTGGAGAATCCCATGGACAGAGGGGCCTGGTGGGCTATGGTCCATAGGGTCGCAAACAATCGGACATGACTGAAGCGACTTAGCACAGCACAGCACATAAACTTCCCGGTTTGTTGATATTGGTGAAGTGTTAGTTGCTTAGTTGTGTAGCTTGCCAGGCTCCTCTGTCAATGGAATTCTCCAGGCAAGAATACTGGTGTAGGTAGCCATTCGCTTCTCCAGGGGATCTTCCTGATCCAGGGATTGAACCCAGGTCTCCTGCATTGCAGGCAGATTCTTTACCATCTGAACCACAAGGGAGGTCCACTGATATTTACAAAGGAGGTATAAATTTCAAGTAGATCCAGGTGGTGGATAGTGCTGATCGGGTTAACTGTATCTTTACCAACTTTTTTCCTACTTATCTATTACTGAAAGAGACTGTTGAATATGTTATTTATAATAGTGAATTTGCCTGTTTCTCCTTTTAGTTCTATGAAATTTGTCTCACATATTTTGACATTCTGTTGTTGCATACATGTTAAACATTTGTTGTGTTCTTAGAAAATTAACTCCTTTATCATTATGTGATTTTCCTCTGTATCCATGATGTTTTTTTGTGTTTTGATGAAGCGGGCCTCTCCTGAAATCAATATAGGTACTTCTGCTTTCTTTAGATTGATGTTAGTATAGTATGTCTTTCTTCATCCATTTATTATTGATTTGTCAGAATCTTTATATTTAAGGTTGATTTATTGTAGACAATGAGTAACTGTTGTTTTTTTTTTTTATCCATTCTGATTGTCCTTCAGTTTTACTAGGTTTATGGCATTTACACTTAAAATTTATTCTTATGTTTAAATTAATGTCAACAAGATTGGAAATCATTTTCTCTTCATTGGATTTGTTTGTGTTTCTTTTTTTTCCCTCTGTTTCTTCCTATTCTGGTTTAAGCTGAGCATTCTATATGATCTAGTTTTATCTACCCTCTTAACATACCAATTATACTTAAAAAATTTTATGACTTTTTTGGGGTTTCCAATATACGTTTCAAATTAATACATTAATCTAAGTCCACCTTCAAATTATACTATGCCACCTTATACATTTCCAATTTCTCCTTTTTGTAATTTGTTGTATTAATTTAACCTACCTAAATAGTATAATCACACAAAATGTTACTGTAACTACTTTAAAAGTTATCATTTGTCTTCTCTTTAAAGGATTTCTTTGAATGTTTCTCGCAAAAGAGATGAGCTGGTGATGAATTCATTGTTTTTATTTCTCTGAAAAACTATTTATTCATCAATTTTAAAGAACAATTTTATTTAAAGCATGTAGACTTATGGATATCTTTCTTTTTTTTTCTTTCAACAATTTAAATATTTCATTCCATTTTCTTCTTGTTTGAATGCTTTCTGATAAGAAGTCTGTCATAATTCTTACCTTTATTCTACAAGTAATGCATTCCTTTCTCCCCTGTCCTGCTCTCAGCCCTGACTTCATTCAAGATTATCTTTTTGTCTTTGGTTTTCTGAAATGTGACTGTAATAAGCCTAGATATAATTTTAAATATATTTAATTTGCTTTATGTTCTCTGAGTTTCTTGCATCAGTGGTTTTTCTAAATTAGTGGCTATCACTAATTTTGGAAAGTTTTAGGCTGTTATAAATTTACATATTTCTTTGCTCCATCCCCTCTCTTTACCTTCTAGTTTTCCATTTACATGTTATTGTTGTTGCTGTTTAGTCTCTAAGTCATTTCCGACTCTTTTTGTGACCCCATAGACTAAATTCCCAAGCTCCACTGTCCATGGGATTTCTCTGGTAAGAATACTGGAGTGGGTTGCTATTTCCTTCTCCAGGGCATCTTCCTGACTCAGGGATCAAACCCACATCTCCAGATTGCAGGTAGATTCTTTACCACTGAACCACCTGGGGCTTCCCAATCTTTTGAAATGATGCCTGCTCCTTTTAGTATTTTATTCTTTTTTTTTCTTTGCAATTTAGTTTGAATGGTCTCAACTGATATATCTTCAAGCTTGCTGATTCTTTCCTCAGCCATGTCTACTCTGATGATTAACCCGTTAAAGATATTTTTCATTTCTGAAACAATATTTTTGTTCCTATCATTTTCTATGATAACTTCTTAGAGTCTCCATTTCTATTCTGATGTTACTTATCTGCTTTTTTCATTGGATCCTTATGTTAATCATAGTTAATTGTTTTAATATTGTTTATTTTTTGGAGTGCTTTATAGTTAATAGAAAAACTGAGAGGAAAGTAACAAGATTTTCCATATATCCTCTGACCTCACATATACACAGTATCAAAATCTCACACCAGAGTTTTGCATTTGTTACAGTTGATGAACCTACACTGACATGTTATTATCACCCAAAGACCATAGATTTACATTAGAGTTCATTCTTGGTGTTGTACGTTCTTGGTTTGGACAAATGATATGTATCCACCATTATACTACAATACATAACAGTTTCACAACCCTAAAAACTGTGCTCTGACAGTTCATCACCCTCTACCCCTTAACCCTTAGCAACCATGGCTCCTTCTACTGTCTAACTGGTTTCATCTTTTCCAGAGTGTCATATATTTGGAATAATACAGTATATAGACTTTTCAGATTAAACTCTTTCACTGAGAAATATGCATTGAAATTTCTCCATGTCTTTTTATGGCTTGATAGCTTATATCTGTTCCGTGGTGAATAACATCCCGTTGTCTGTATGGTTCACAATTTATTGTTCTATTCGTCTACTGAAGGACACCTTGGTTCCTTCCAAGTTCTGTCTATTATGAATAAAACTTCTGTAAATATTTGTGTGCAGTTTTCTGTGTGAGCATAATTTTCAACTTCTTGGGCAAAGGAGCAAACTATCATCCAAAATGATTATATCATTTTGCATCCCCACTAGCGGTACATGAGAATCCCTGTTGTTCCCATGCTGGTCAGCACTTGGTAGTGCTAGTGTTTTGCATTTTGGCCATTCCAGTAGGTATGTAGTGTTAGCTCCTTGTTTTGATTGGCAATTCCTAATATGATACTGAGTATCTTTTAATATGCTTATTTGATATCTGTATGTATCCCCCCACCCAATACATTGAGGTATAGTTGACAAATAAAAATTGTATCTATCTACTATGGTCTGAATGTTTATACCGCACCAAAATTTTCATGTTGAAATCCTACTGTCTGATGAAGTGGTATTAAAAGTGGACCTTTGTCAAGGGCTTATGCCTTGATGGTGGAACCTTCATAAATGGAAATAACGCCTTATAAAAGTGGTTCCAAGAGAAATTCCTAATAATTTTTGCCCTTTGAGGATACAGTGAGAAGTCTAAAACCTGGAATAGGGCCCTCACCAAAGTATACCAGTGCTATGATGTTGCACTTTCATCCTCGGAAACTAGGAGCAGTACATTTTTGCTGTTTATAAGCTTCCTGTATGCTACTACAGTAGCACAAACAGACTAAGATAATATTTAAGGTATATAACATGATGGCTTTATATGCTTGCACTGTGTATCTTCCTTAGCCACATATCTGTTCAAATGGTTTCCCCATTTTCTATGTGGGCTATTTGTTTCCTTACTGCTGAGTTTTAAGAGTTCTTTGTACATTTGGATAACAATTTTTTTTTTATTTAATATGTCTTCTGCAAATATGCTTTCCCAATGTGACCTGCCTTCTTATTCACTTGAGAGCATTTTTCCATAACATATTTTAATTTTAATGAAATCCAGTGTATCACATTTTTTTTCTTTCATGAATTATGCCCTAGTGTTGTGTTTTAAACATCATCACCATACTTAACATTATCACAACTTTCTCCTATGTTCTCTTCTACGAGTTCTATAGTATTTCATTTTATATTTAGGTCTATGATCCATTTGTGCTATTTTTGTGAAGAGTGTGAAGTGTTTGTTTAAATTATCTCTTTCTCTCTCGCTCTCTCTTTTTTTTTTTTTTTTGTTATGTGGGTGTCTAGTTTTTCTACCACCATTTGTTGAAAAGATTATTTTTGCTCCATGGCATCCTTTTTCTCTTTTGTCAAAGATTAGTTAACTATATCTTTGTGGATGTACTTCTTTTACATTGACCTATTTGTTTATGCTTTTGCTAATACCACACTATCCTAATTATTGTAGCTGTATAGTAAATCTTTAATTTGGATAATGCTAGTCTTCAAATTTTTGTCCTTGTTTAATATTGTGTGGCTATTCTGGGTATTTTGGCTATTCTGGGTATTACAGAAGGAAATGACAACCCACTCCAGTATTCCTGCCTGGAAAATCCCATGGACAGAGGAGCCTGGTAGGCTACCGTCCATGGGGTCGCAAAGAGTCGGACACAACTGAGCAACTTCACTTTCACTTTCATTCTGGGTATTTTAGCTTTCCATATAAACTTTAGAATCAATTTGTTGATATCCACAAAATATCTTGCTGAAATTTTGACTGTGATTGTGTTAATAGATCAATTTGGGGAAAACTGATATCTTGGCAACCTTGACTCTCCCTATCCATGACCACAGGATAGTTCTCCATTTGTTCATTTTTTAAAATTTATTTTATTCATCAGAGTTTTTTTAGTATTTCTTACATTGATCTTGGGTGTTCATTGGAAGGACTGATGTTGAAGCTGAAACTCCAATACTTTGGCCACATGATGCGAAGAACTGACTCATTTTGAAAAGACCCTGATGCTGGGAAAGATTGAGGGCAGGAGGAGAAGGGGACAACAGAGGATGAGATGGTTGGATGGCATCATCAACTCTTTGGACATGGGTTTGGGTAGACTCCGGGAGTTGGTGACGGACAGGGAGGCCTGGTGTGCTGCAGTTCATGGGGTCGCAAAGAGTCGGACATGACTGAGTGACTGAATTGAACTGACATTGATCTTATATATTTTTGTTAGATATATAACTAAGTACTTAACTTTGGTGTGCTATGATGTTATAATTTTAAAAATTTCAAATTACATTTGTTCCTGGCTTGTATGTAGAAAAGCAGTTTATTTTTTTTATATTAATCTAGTGTTCTGCAAATTTTCTAGGGTGATTATTATTTCCAGAAGGGATTTTTTGGTCAGTTTTTTTTTTTAGATTTTCTACATAGGCAAGCATGTCATCCTTGAAAAAAGATATTTGTATGACTTTATTTCTAATATGTACATCTTTTAGTTCTTTTTCTTATCTTCATGCATTACCTAGAAGTTCCAGTACAATGCTGAAAAGAAGTAGTAAGAGAGGACATCCTCATCTTGTTCCCAATCTCAGCATAAAAGCTTCTAGTTTGTCAACATTAAGTACAATGTTAGCTGGGTGGATGTTCTCTATCAAGTTGAGAAAGGTCTCCTTTATTCCTAGTTTACTGAGAGTTATTATGAATAGGTGTAGGATATTGTCAGTTGTTTTTCTGTATCTATTGATATGACCACATGAGTTTTCTTCTTTAGCCTGATGTAATCGATTACTTTAATTGATTTTTGAGCATCATACCAGCTTTACATACCAGAGTCATGGTGTATAATTATTTTTATATGTCGTTAGATTTAAACTGGTAATATTTTGTTGAGGTTTTCACAAGAGAAAATGGTTTATAGCTTTTTGTTGTTGTTGTTATTGTTGCTATTGTTTTCTGTAATGTCTTGATCCGGTTTTGGTGTTAGGGTGATGCTATCCTCATTGAGTATGTTAAAAGATATCCCCTCTACTTCTATCTTTTGGAAAATATTATGGTGAAGTGATAAAATTTCTTCCTTAAATATTTAGTAGAAATTTCCACTGAAGCTACCTGAGTCTTGCCCTTTTTTTTGGAAGATTATTAAATTTTGATTCAATTTATTTAATAGATATAGGCCCATTCAGATGCCTATCGTTTCTTGTATGAAATTTGGTGGATTGTGTCTTTCAAGCAATTGGTCCATTTCATGTACATTATCAAATTTGTGAGCATAACATTGTTTATAATACTCCTGTATTATCCTTTCAATGTCCATGAAATCCTTAATTATGTCCTCCTACTTTCATCTCTGATATTAATGATTTGTGTCATCATAGTTATTTTAATTTGCTTGTCAGTTAATTTTAAAAATTGTGTAGTATTTAAGTGTGGTTCATGCATTTGCTTTGTCTTTAGAGACTGCATTTTTTCTGGCATGCCTTATAATATTTCAATGAAACTCCGACATGTGGTATTGAGCACTAAAAACTAAAAACTGTGGTAAATAGGTCTTAATGTGAGATCTTATGTTAATCATGCTAGCAGTCAGACTGTGTTTGCTATAGCCATAGGGTTCCAGAGGCTTTAGTGTCCCCCTATTGTCCTTGTTTTTATCTCCCTTGGTGCTTTGGCACTTTTATAGGTACTAATCCTGAAAGGAACTTTGTGTCTTGCATCTTTTTTGTCCATAATAATTGTATATCTGCTATTGTGCTGTATCCCTGTTGGTGTGATGATAAGGTGTGGGGAGAAATGTTCTATGACTGTGATTAAATTTTGTTCTTCTGGTGGACCTATGTCCTTGAGTTGTGATCTTAACTGGTGTTTCCAAGCATCCCCCACCACCTAGGTAAGGTAGAAATGTTAGAAGGTTCTGGAGTGGGAGAAATGCCATTCCCCCAGGTAGATTAAAAATATGGTAAAATTATTTTCTCCTGGAGAGGACACCTTTGTTATGGAAAGTGCTCTGGTATCATCATATTGGTTACTTTTCCCTTCTCAAATGCCATATGTATAAGAGGATTTTTTTTAGTTATGCATCATGAAAACTTGATCAGGTTTCTGAATGGAACACTTATGAAAGTGTGGGAACACACTTACAACCATGTTCCCCAGGAGTTTCTCACTCTCATAATAGTCTAAACTCAGCCTCTAGCAATTGTGTCCCTCCCAGTATACAGATAAGCAGATTATAATTGTGATTTTCTGAGTTTGCCTAACTTTCCAGATCATGGAGTACAGGTTTGACTTGTAAACTCAATTCTCTGATGGGTCCAAGAAGAATAACTGACTTGCAGTTTATTTAGTTTTTACCTGTAAGGATGGAGTGATGATTTTTAAGTTCCTTACATGTCTGAGCTAAAACTAGAAGTATGTAATAAAGTTTTTATTTCTTTTCAGCATAGAGGAACCTGGAAAATGTTTTAAACATTCTTAAATGTCTATTGTGAGTCAGATACTATTTTAAGCTTTGGCCATGTAGTATTGAAAAAAACTGGTTAAAATCAAGTACTATTTCCTTCTAATTTCTACCCTCTGGTCCTGTTTGCCTGACAAACTTTAAAAGGAAAAATCATAACAGACACCCTTGATTGCACACAATTTAGTAACTGTTTTTAAGCATGACCTCTTAGAGTTGGAGGTAGGACATAATGGAGATACTGTGGAGTGCCATTTTTTTTTTTTTTTTTACTAGCAGTATTTGGATTTGAAGCCCACATTTTATTTAATTAGCACACTGCTTATTCCTACTTTCCTTTCCTCTTCTGCTTTCAACTGTGAGTCATCCCAAAAGGGAAGATAGACCTACTTGCGTTAGGAAATGAGTTCTATTAAGAGATAAGAAATAGAAACTTTGATGAAGTTTCACATATATTGAAATCTCTGATATCAATCATTAGGGACAGCAGATAATTCTGTTTTTTCATTGCAGCATTTATTCAACAGGCACTTCTAAATAGCAGCTTTACTTCAGATTCTGGTTTAGTTGTAATAATAATTAAAGCATATTCATTACTGCTAAAAATTTCAAAGTCTATTAATGGAGATGCACATACTAAAAAATTAGTGACATACATAAAGATAAAGTCTGTGTTAGATCTGTCTACCTACAGACTAAATATTTACAAGAATCACATATTAGTGCATAAATTTGATTTAAACAGTATTGTTCACTTATTATAATAGTTCACTTGTTAATGTATTTTCCAACTTAAGAAACTTCCTTTTCACTTGATTCTTTCCATTTTACTTAAGTGTTTACTCAAACATAACTTTAGTGAGCACAAGGTAACATTATTTCTGAAAGTCATGTCAGTCCTTAGGAGATAAAGTTAGAAAATAGGCAACTTTACACTCATGGATGGTATTCCACATTATAATTTATTAGACTTTACCTGCTTAATTCTAATGCTAGAAAAAGTAAATATCCCTATATTTCTGTGTCTTATAATCAGAGATTTTTTTTTTTCCAAATGGAAACAATGTGTATATAACTAATGTGACTATATGAGTTTGCATATGAGTATTTTGGAAAGAATGAAAATTGGAAGGTGAAGAGAAAGTGGAAAACACTTTTATCCATGAGTTAATTTCAATACCCTGTTGATTCTGTATTTTCATATATTGGATCTTGTCACTGACAGTATTAATGAAATAATAAGAGAAACTTATAGCTGGGTATAGTTACCCATGTTTCAAAGCCATCTGGTTTAAATCTCACTAGATCTCTAAAGATCTTAATTATATTTTAATAATTTACTCTTAAAAGAAAGTATTGTTTTAATCTGATTTTAAAAGCATGAAAAATATTTGCCAAAGCCTATTGTTATTAATTTCACTGGCTTACAAAGTAAAAAAAAAAAAAAAAAAATGATGCACACAGATATCATAATCTAGAAAGACCATTTGAAATTTAGTTCAGATTTTGGTGTTAATAATATGACCTTTCCATTGTATATAATAATATGAGGAAGGGAATGCCATGGTTAGATAGTTTTTTTTTTAAGAAGAATAATATAAAAATATTGAAAATATGTGCTGATAGAGTAAGAAATAATTATAGAAAGAAAATTTAGAAATCTGTCTTAATAATTATTCAGGAGATGGGTAATGAGTATCATACTTTATTTGTGATAATGAAAATAGAATGAAAGACACATTGCCCTTCAGTCGTATAAGCAATAAAGTGAAACTGAAGATAAAGTTGACTACTCTTTAAGTATCAGGTGTGTGGCAAAATGTTTGAAAACATCACTTAATGCTAAAGACAAAAATAATATAAATATTATTGTTCCATTTTAGTAGATGTGGGTTTTAACTGTGATCATTATATGATATGTTCACTATATGATTTGCTCACTATTGAACAGTGATATTGTTGGGAGTCCACCTGGTCTAAATCCACAAATTCTCAAATAGTGTTTGCCACTGTTGATGCTGTACTATTTCAAGCCTAAATGACGGTAATGCTCTTATCTCTGGCAAGTGGTAAATGAAAAATACCAAGTATACAGGGGATGATAGTAAGTTTTAGCTTGCATTCGTTTGAGTTTAAAGAGCCTGTAGATTTTTTTTCATTCACAGAAATCCTGTCTGTTTTATATGTGATTATAATGGAAAATTTGCTGTGATTCATAAGCACATTTTCCCAAAACATGTTTTCCAAAACAAAGAAAATGCACCTGAATACAGTATGCACTAACTTAAGTAATTATGTGATACTCATTCAGTCTATGCTCCTTTGCATCACATCCTCTTCGTAAGTGCTTCTTTCCTCCCTTTTCTTATTTTGACACATCTCTATAATTTGGACTTGGTGGCTCAATGGTAAAGAATCTGCCTGCAATGAAGGACACTTGGAGGAGACACAGGTTTGATCCCTGGGTTGGAAGATTCCTTGGAGAAGGAAATGGCAACCCACTCCAGTATTCTTGCCTGAAAATCCCCATGGACAGAGAAGCCTGGTAGGCTACAAGTCCCTGGGGTTGCAAAGAATAGGACATGACTATGCACACACTGCACTGCATAATTTGGATTCATTCCTTCTTATGCTACCATAAAATCACCTTTATGTTTTTAAGGTCAAATCTTTATTTTCTGGAATATTTTTCCATTAATTAGGAATTTTACATCTCTTTTAAACTGCTAACTATTTTTATTGGAATTTTTATTGTTTTGTTAGTACTCTGGCACAAAGTAGCATAGTTCTTAGTGGTGTATTCCAGCCACAGTTTTCCCTTAAGCCCTGTTATTTTTAAGGCGTGATTCTGCAGGATAGGAAGTGTGTTCAGTCACACTATATTGTGGTATATTGTACTATAACAGAAACACTTGAGTGAGTTTTGAGACTTAAAAGTCAAGATTGATACTGATATATAAATTTGGGAGAAATCACCATATAAGAAGTTGAAGTAATGGAAATAAATAACGGTTGTCCTGTTGAGAACTAGAAGAGAAAAGAACTGATGACAGAACTGTGGGAGACATTTTCAGGAGAGGTTTAAGGAAGAAAGGGTCAATGAAAGAACTGATTCTTCTTGGCTCGTTTGTTCCTTGTACTATTTATTCATTTATTCAACAGATATTTACTAGGCTATGTTCTCATGGAGGAGGAGATTGTGAAAGTGGCCTGGTTTCTTCTTTAATGCAGTTATAAATTTTAAATAAGCACAGATTACATAAACTCTATCGTTAAATCAGATTGTCCTGAATTTTTGCACCAGTCCCTTGTGAAATCCAGTTCCTATTCAAAAGGGACCAGAAGCTCTGCCTTTGATTTCCTGTAGAATTTGAAAAACAAGTATGACTGGCTCCAAGTTGGCTTGAATTTCATTGGTACCAAGGGTAGAAATTGGGATACTTTGCTTGCCTGATTCATTTTCCAGTCTGTATTTCCCAGGTATAAACACCTTAAAATAAGTCATCATTCCTTTGTGAATTAGCCAAGAGACACAACAGAGCAGCAGAAACTAATTAATTCTGTTCTCTTAACTTTCTTTGGTGAAGCAAGTCATTAAAGCAAATGTGTAAGTGTATTGCATGCACTAATTTAGAGCTTGATAGGGTCGTGCTATCTGGCAACCAATATGTTTATTTGCATTTATTTTTTAGTCAGTACTTATAGATCTCACTAGAGTTTCCAACCATGATCAGTGTGCTATTAGAATACAATCTCTCTTTTTCAGTCATGGTGGTCTTTTCACATAAATGTTTCAAGATATACAGCTGCCAATTTCAAGCTATAGACTATATTTTTATAATTTCAACTCAAGATATTAAAGTATATTGATTAAATATCCAGATTTATACAATATTTAAAGAAATGATCCTCCAATTAAAAAAATTAATTAATTTTTAAAAAGAATTGATGAATTGTTGATAAATATAGTCTATTTGAAATTTCCTAATTTTGGTTTTTAAATTATGGTGTCAGCATGGTTACTTAAAAAAGTAGTTTTATCGTCAAAAGCACTCCTCTCTCAACACCAGTCTATTAAAAATCTGGTGGAGATTGGTTCCCAGCAATAATGTTGAAAATGATTTTTTAGAGTCTTTAATAATATCAAGATAATTAATTATGAATAGCAAAAGTGAACTAGCTTGGTAAACCTAAAAAAGCTTTATTTATTTTATCCCAGAATACATGAAATATAAATATTTTGTAAAGGTATATGTTTTATATATATATGCATGTTTATACCAATGCATAATACATTATTATATACACCAATATGTAATGTATACCATAATATATATGTGTGTTTATGTGGGTGTGTATATATGTACATAACATATATGTAATGTAATGTGTATATGTGTATATATATCTAGAGAGAGAGATTTGTTTACCTATTTGCAAGATTTTTTGATTAGCTTTATATTATCAAATATCACAACTATGAATTCATGCTGAACAATTACAGTGGTTATATACTGTCCAAAATAATTTGTATTTTTCTATGAAGAACTGTACAAAAAGGATCTTCATGACCCAAATAATCATGATGGTGTGATCACTCACCTAGAGCCAGACATCCTGGAATGTGAAGTCAAGCGGGCCTTAGGAAGCATCACTACAAACAAAGCTAGTGGAGGTGATGGAATTCCAGTTGAGCTATTTCAAATCCTCAAAGGTGATGCTGTGAAAGTGCTGCACTCGATATGCCAGCAAATCTGGAAAACTCAGCAGTGGCCACAGGACTGGAAAAGGTCAGTTTTCGTTCCAATCCCAAAGAAAGGCAATGCCAAAGAATGCTCAAACTACCGCACAATTGCACTCATCTCACATGCTAGTAAAGTAATGTTCAAAATTCTCCAAGCCAGGCTTCAGCAATACGTGAACCGTGAACTTCCAGATGTTCAAGCTGGTTTCAGAAAAGGCAGAGGAACCAGAGATCAAATTGCCAATATCCACTGGATCATCGAAAAAGCAAGAGAGTTCCAGAAAAACATCTATTTCTGCTTTATTGACTATGCCAAAGCCTTTGACTGTGTGGATCACAATAAACTGTGGAAAATTCTGAAAGAGATGGGAATACCAGACCATCTCACCTGTCTCTTGAGAAACCTGTATGCAGGTCAGGAAGCAACAGTTAGAACTGGACATGGAACAACAGACTGGTTCCAAATAGGAAAAGGAGTCCGTCAAGGCTGTATATTGTCACCCTGCTTATTTAACTTATATGCAGAGTACATCATGAGAAACGCTGGGCTGGAAGAAACACAAGCTGGAATCAAGATTGCCGGGAGAAATATCAATAACCTCAGATATGCAGATGACACCACCCTTATGGCAGAAAGTGAAGAAGAACTAAAGAGCCTCTTGATGAAGGTGAAGGAAGAGGGTGAGAAGGTTGGCTTAAAGCTCAACGTTCAGAAAACTAAGATCATGGCATCTGGTCCCATCACTTCATGGGAAATAGATGGGGAAACAGTGGAAACAGTGTCAGACTTTATTTTTTGGGGCTCCAGAATCACTGCTGATGGTGACTGCAGCCATGAAATTAAAAGACGCTTACTCCTTAGAGGGAAGGTTATGGCCAACCTAGATAGCATATTTAAAAGCAGAGACATTACTTTGCCAACAAAAGTCCGTCTAGTCAAGGCTATGGTTTTTCCAGTGGTCATGTATGGATGTGAGAGTTGGACGGTGAAGAAAGCTGAGCACCGCAGAATTGATGCTTTTGAACTGTGGTGTTGGAGAAGACTCTTGAGAGTCCCATGGACTGCAAGGAGATCCAATCAATCCATCCTAAAAGAGATCAATCCTGGGTGTTCATTGGAAGGTCTGATGTTGAAGCTGAAATTCCAATACTTTGGCCACCTCATGCGAAGGGTTGACTCATTGGAAAAGACCCTAATGCTGGGTAGGATTGGGGCGGGAGGAGAAGGGGACAACAGAGGATGAGATGGTCGGATGGCATCACCGACTTGATGGATATGGGTTTGGGTAGACTCTGGGAGTTGGTGATGGACAGAGAGGCCTGGCGTGCTGCAATTCACGGGGTCGCAAAGAGTCGGACACGACTGAGCGACTGAACTGAACTGAACTGATGCCTAAAATATTTGGAATATTATGCATTTGATTTATTTTAGTTATAAAATTGAAGTTTAGGCTTTGATAGTATTTTTTTTGAATTACCATCTTTATGTATAAGGAGCCAGTGAAATCAATGATATTTCATTCAGTTTGAAATTGGTCTATTTGATGACTGATATTTTTATACATTCACACGTTAATTAATATAATTAAAATTCACTATGTATCCTTATTCAAGTGGACAATACTAAAGGAAATATTATCATTGTGTCTCGAAGTCGCTCAGTTGTGTCCGACTCTGCGACCCCATGGACTGTAGCCTACCAGGCTCTGTCCATGGGATTTTCCAGGCTAGAGTACTGGAATGGGTTGCCAGTTCCTTCTCCAAGGGATCTCCCTGACCCAGGGATGGAACCCAGGTCTCCCACATTGTAGGCAGACGCTTTATCATCTGAGCCACCAGGGAAGTTTATTCTTATCATTAAGGTCATATCAGATGACATCTGTAAGAAGTGGAGAGTTTTTTAAATGATATGAGAAACATATTGCAATATTTCATGGACATAATCAAATGTGTTTTCTTTATATTAAGTCATGTTCAGTTCAGTCCATTCTGTCGCTCAGTTGTGTCCAACTTTTTGCGACCCCATGAATTGCAGCACGCCAGGCCTCCCTGTCCATCACCAACTCCCGGAGTCTACCCAAACCCATGTCCATCGAGTTGATGATGCCATCCAGCCAGCTTATCCTTTGTTGTCCCCTTCTCCTCCTGCCCCCAATCCTTCCCAACATTAGGGTTTTTTCCAGTGAGTCAACTCTTCGCATGAGGTGGACAAAGTATTGGAGTTTCAGCTTCAACATCAGTCCTTCCAATGAACACCCAAGACTGATCTCCTATAAGATGAACTGGTTGGATCTTATTGCAGTCCAGGGGACTCTCAAGAGTCTTCTCCAACACCACAGTTCAAAAGCATCAATTCTTCAGTGCTCAGCTTTCTTTATAGTCCAACTCTCACATCCATACATGACTACTGGAAAAACGATAGCCTTCAGTAGATAGACCTTTGTTGGCAAAGTAAGGTCTCTGCTTTTAAATATGTTATCTAGAAATAAACCTACTCAATTATAAAAAAGAAAACTACAAATTTATTATTTGATTGAATACATTTAGAGTCAAATTATGTGAAGAAATGAAATAAGTTCATGTTTAATGTTTTGGCAGACTACAATAAAATAAAGGTAGTTGCAGCATTAAGGACACTGATAAAGAATTCGAGTATTCTTATACATTACTTTTAATATTTCCACAATCTATGGTCTTACTTGCTCTTTTATTAAATTAATTATTTGACTTGCATAGATCAAATATTATGCAAGTGCATTTTGTATGATATATTAGGGAAATATTGAATAGAGAGATCACATTTCTTTTAGATATATAAACTGCTTCACTTAAATATCTTGAATGTACTAGTTAAAAGAAAATGTTAGATTTATACCAGTTGAAAAATACAAATTGGAGTGATTTAATTTGAGGCATAGACTTCACATCACACTTCCCCATTCACTCATTCACCTGCTCATGTGGTGTGCATATGTAGAGTGTAATGTAGACCTTTAGATCCTATTCAAATAGATATTTGTGTCTGAACAAATATTAAACATCCTATGTGTCCAATTTATTTTTTAAAATGCCACCATTTGACATACAGTAGCCCTTTCACTGCCTTTCACATAATATCTTTTGCAGTTATGTTTGTTAAGATATGGAGCTACATATCAAAATGTGTTTGTCAAAATGGATTTGAATATTTCATTGTTGAGTTAAATGGCTTTAAAATATGTCATGAAAAATATTTATCAGAAAATATAAGTTCTGTAGAATATTTTTAAGTAATCAAATATATCAACATTGTAAAAATATAAATTCTTCATGTAAAATATGAAAATAGCATAATCTAATTTCTTTGTTTCTTATTGATAAACTTTGAGATATAGCTTTTTTTAGCTAAATAGACTTATTAAGTAACAATTTTAAGGAAGAAAACTTGAAATATATTTTTGCTTTTACAATACTTTACTGTTTTCCATCCAATCTATTTACATTTTTAATTTATTCATCCTCAACCTACAGAGTATTTAAAACTGTACATTTTCAGATGTAAAAAATTGCTCTCATTTCTCTTTTTTGTTAGATGCCATATATTTCATTATTAGAAATTAATACAGAAGAACTGTGGATTTTTCATCTTTATTAAGGATTATTATGACATTCTAAGTGTTTTTATTGTGTGATGCTTCATCTAGTATTAAAATGCAAACAAAATTTTTGCAATCTTTTCCATGTCAGTTATACTTAAATATCCAGGTACTCATGGCATTTCACTTAGTAGTCATTCTCAGTAGGGTGCATCACCCTCCAGGGAGGATTTTTAACACATACAGAGAGTTTTTTGGTGGTTACAATGAATGGAGTCTTTATGACATTTAAAGATTGGAGGGGATCTTCTATTTCTTCCTGGTTCAGTTTTGGAAAGTTATACTTTTCTAAGAATTTGTCCATTTCTTCCAAGTTGTCCATTTTATTGGCATATAGCTGTTGGTAGTAGTCTCTTATGATCCTTTGTATTTCTGTGGAGTCTGTTGTGATCTCTCCATTTTCATTTCTAATTTTGTTGATCTGATTCTTCTCCCTTTGTTTCTTGATGAGTCTGGCTAATGGCTTGTCAATTTTGTTTATCTTCTCGAAAAACCAGCTTTTAGTTTTGTTGATTTTTGCTATGGTCTCTTTTGTTTCTTTTGCATTTATTTCTGCCCTAATTTTTAAGATTTCTTTCCTTCTACTGACCCTGGGGTTCTTCATTTCTTCCTTCTCTAGTTGCTTTAGGTGTAGAGTTAGTTGATTTATTTGATTTTTTTCTTGTTTCTTGAGGTATGCCTGTATTGCTATGAACCTTCCCCTTAGTAGATGTCCATCAGCAGACGAATGGATAAGGAAGCTGTGGTACATATACACAATGGAATATTACTCAGCCATTAAAAAAAAATACATTTGAATCAGTTCTACTGCAATGGATGAAACTGGAGCCCATTATACAGAGTGAAGTAAGCCAGAAAGAAAAACAACAATACAGTATACTAATGCATATATATGGAATTTGAAAGATGGTAATGATAACCCTATATGCGAGACAGAATAAGAGACACAGATGCATAGAACAATTTTATGGACTCTGAGGGAGAAGGTGAGGGTGGGACGTTCTGGGAGAATAGCACTGAAACATGTATATTATCATATGTGAAACAGAACACCATTCCATGTTCGATGCATGAGACAAGGGCTCAGGGCCGGGGCAATGGGATGACCCAGAGGGATGGGATGGGGAGGGAGGTGGATGGGGGGTCCAGGAGGGGGAACACATGTGGACCCATGGCTGATTCGTGTCGGTGTGTGGCAAAAACTATTACAATATTGTAAAGTAATTAGCCCCCAACTAAAATAAATAAATTTATTAAAAAAAAAAAAAAAGATTGGAGAGGATAGATTAGCTAATCCTAGAATGTTTGGCAAAGCAGTCCTTCATTATGTTCGAGTTTCCTTTGTAATATATATGTAGGTAAATAATTTACTTACGTGAGCCTGGGCTCTTTTTTTATTTTCCACTTAAGCACAAAATACATTTTATACATTTTGTATATACACTAAAATTTCCAGAAATATAAATATTATGTATAATGAAGGGAAGATCATAATTTTCCCCTTTTGACTTAACCTGAATTAACCATTGTCCAAACCACATCACTAAAGGCAATGCCATGCTAGTTTTACCTGTCTACACAGTTAAATCAGTTGGCATTGATAGTATTTGCAGTTACGATTATTAAACACAAAAGTTCAAACATTTGACTACTTCAGTATGTCTCCCAGTTAATCATCCCCAAACACTAACATTTTGAAATATCTTACTTTATTTTTTACTTTTTTTATATTAAATTAGACTAACATTTTTCTGTAGTTTTTATTTAGGTTTATTATCTAAGAATCTCACAGTTGAAGAGTAAATTTCTGTTTTAAAAAAGTATATATTGCTTTTGAAAAGTCTGTGACTAACAATGAAAAGTTATGCTTCACATAAGTCTTTTCTGTGAACTTCAAATAAGTTTATATGGAGGTATATAATATACACGAGGGCTTCCGTGGTACTTCAGTGGAAAAGAATCTGCCTGCCAATACAGGAGATGTGGGTTCTATCCCTGAGTCGGAAAGATCCCTGGAGAAGGAAATGGCAAATCACTCCAGTATTCTTGCCTGGGGAATCTGATGGACAGAGGAGCCTGGCAGGCTCCAGTCCATGGGGTCGCAAGAGTCAGACACAACTTAGCAACTAAACAACAAAAATAATATACATACAATAATGTGATGGATTTTAATTTATAAACATTTATGTAGCATCTCAGTCAATATACCCCTGAAAGAAAGAAACTCTTGCCTTCATTCTTAATTCTATCACCAACGCATTAGAGACATTAGTATTAGTTAGTATTGCCTGTTCTTGACTTATTGATAAATGACACTCACATGTTTGTATATTGATTTTTCCATTTTGAAACACTTTTCTGAAGTTTCTGCTTAGGTTTTTTTGGGTTGTTTGTCTTTTATTACTGATTTGTAGGAATACCTTATATAGGTAAAATACTCTGGATGAGTCTTTTATTGAAGATTTTATGTGTGTGTGTGTGTGTGTGTGTGTGTGAGACTACAGTCCATTGGGTCACAAAGAGTCTGACACGACTGAGTGACTAAGCACAGCATAGCACAGTACATATGTGTGTGTGTGTGTGTGTGTGTGTGTTTTAAGTCAGTTTCAGTCATGTCTGACTCTGCGACTCTATGGACCAGCCCACCATGCTCGTATGTCCATGGGATTCTCCAGGCAAGAATACTGGATTGGGTTGCCATGGCCTACTCCAGGGGATCTTGCTGACTCGGGGATTGAACCCACCTCTCTGTAAATCTCCTTCACTGGCAGGCGAGTTCTTTACATCTAGCACCACTTCGGAAGCCTATATATATATATATATATATATATATATATATATATTTAGGTATATTTAAATATATATGACGTTATACTATGATAAATACTCTCACTAAGTCTCAGTTATGCCTTTTCATTCTCTGAATGGTGTCTTTTGATGAAAAAAGAAAGAGTGTTCCAGAAAAACATCTACTTTTGCTTTATTGAGTATACCAAAGCTTTGAGTGTGTGGATCACAACAAACTGGAAAATTCTTCAAGAGATGGGAATACCAGACCACCTGACCTGCCTCCTGAGAAATCTGTATGCAAATCAAGAAGCAACAGTTAGAACCAGACATGGAACAACAGACTGGTTCCAAATCGGAAAAGGAGCATGTCAAGGCTGTATATTGTCACCATGCTTATTTAACTTATATGCAGAGTACATCATGTGAAACACTGGGCTGGATGAAGCACAAGCTGGAATCAAGATTGCTGGGAGAAATATCAGTAATCTCAGATACACAGATGCTGCTGCTGCTGCTAAGCTGCTTCAGTCGTGACTGACTCTGTGCGACCCCATAGATGGCAGCCCACCATGCTCCCCCGTCCCTGGGATTCTCCAGGCAAGAACACTGGAGTGGGTTGCCATTTCCTTCTCCAATGCAGGAAGTGAAAAGTGAAAGTGAAGTCACTCAGTCGTGTCCGACTCTTCGTGACCCCATGGACTGCAGCCTAACAGGCTTCTCCGACCATGGGATTTTCCAGGCAAGAGTACTGGAGTGGGGTGCCATTGCCTTCTCCGGATACACAGATGACACCACTCTTATGGCAGAAAGTGAAGAAAAACTAAAGAGCCTCTTGATGAAAGTGAAAGAGGAGAGTGAAAAAGTTAGCTTAAAACTGAACATTCAGAAAACTAAGATCATAGCATTAGGTCCCATCACTTCATGGTAGATAGATGGGGAAACAATGGAAACAGTGACAGACTTCATTTTGGGGACTCCAAAATCACTGCAGATGGTGACTGCAGCCATGAAATTAAAAGACGCTTGCTCCTTGGAGGAAAACCTATGACCAACCTAGAAACCATATATATTAAAAAGCAGAGACATTACTTTGGCAACAAAGGTCTATCTAGTCAAAGCTATGGTTTTTCCAGTAGTCATGTATGGATGTCAAAGTTGGACAATAAAGAAAGCTGAATGCTGAAGAATTGATCCTTTTGAACTATGGTTTTGGAGAAGACTCTTGAGAGTCCCTTGGAGTCCCTTGCAAGGATATCCAACCAGTCCATCCTAAAGGAAATCAGTCCTGAATATTCATTGGAAGTACTGATGTTGAAGCTGAAACTCCAGTACTTTGGCCACCTGATGCTAAGAACTTAGTCATTTGAAAAGACCCTGATGCTGGAAAAGATTGAAGGTGGGAGGAGAAGGTAATGATAGAGGATGAGATTATTGGATGGCATCACTGACTCAATGGACATGAGTTTGAGTAAACTCTGGGAGCTGGTGATGGACAGGGAGCTCTGGCATGCTGCAGTCCATGGGTTGCAAAGAGTCAGACATGGCTGAGCGACTGAACTGATGAAAGCAAATTATACATTCAGTGAAGGAATTTATGAATCATTTATTTTATGGTTAGTTCCTTATTTTACCCTCCTTAAGAATTGTTTGCCTAGCAAGCATTATGAAGGTATCTATATTTTTCATTAGTTTTATTGTTTTAGCAATAGCATTGGCCCAGAGTACTGTTGCAGTACACTGTGTGAGATTGTATGCTATAAGCATCAGAGATCATCTATTCCATTCCATTTGACAAATGTTTATTGAGTACCTTGCTGTGCAAAATGTAAGAATAATATTTTAAAAGTTGAAATCTGCTCAGATTCTCCCCATCCTCAAGAAGTGTAGACATAATATGGAAGGCAAAATAGATAATAAGGTTAAAGCATAGTAAAATGACTTCTTAATTTAAATAATTTACTGTTTGAATATAAATATTTACCTGGAAATCAGTGAAGGCTGCAAAGTTATGCTGATATTTAAATTGGAAATAGGTGATAAATAATACAGTAAGGATATAAGAATACTTAAGTATACCTAAAGCCAAGGAGTGGTTGGGGCACTTTAAGAAATGTAAGTTATATTACACTGTATATATGTACCATATCTTCTTTTTCTATTCATCTATCAGTGGACATCTAGGTTGTTTCTGTGTCCTGGCTATTGTAAATAGTGTTGCAATGAACATTGGATACATGTGTCTCTTTGAACTGTGATTTTCTCAGAGTATATTGCCCAGTAGTGGGATTGCTGTCTCATATGGTAGTTTTATCCCTAGTTTGTTGAGGAATCTCCACACTATTCTCCGTAGTACCTGTTCAAATTTACATTCCCACCAACAGTGTTGTAAGCTTCCCTTTTCTCCACATCCTCACCAGCATTTATTGTTTATTATTGGAGCATTATTCAGCCATTAAAAGGAACAAGTTTGAGTCGGTTGAGTGAAGTAGATGAACCGGAAGCCTGGTATACAGAGCAAAGTACATCAGAAAGAGAAAAACAAATATTGCATATTAACACATATATATGAAATCTAGAAAAATAGTACTGAAAAACCTATTTACAGAGAAAAAATGGAGATGTGGATGTAGAGAACAGACTTGTGAGCACAGCAGGGTAAGAAAAGGGTAGGACAAATTCAAAAGAGTAGCATTGACATATATACACTATCATGTGTAAAATAAATAACTAGCAGGAAACTGCTGTGTAACACAGGGAGCCCAGCGGGGCACTCTGTGGTGACCTAGTGGGGTAGAATGGGAGGAGAGGCTCAAATGCAGAGGATATATATATAGTTATGACTGATTTGTGTAGATGACCATCACAACATTGTAGAACAATTATCCTCCAATTAAAAATAATAAAAAGAAAGCAACATTGGTTAATAGAAGGATATAGATAAATTAAGATAAAAAGATAATTTGAACAGTCACAAAGACTATGTAAAAGACTCTAGAGTCTATACTTTTGGCAGTTGATGTAAGTGAAATTCTCCATGTTAGGGAGTTAAATAATTTGAGTTATGTTAAAATTTTAACACAAGGAAAGGATGGAGATGTCAAATTGAAGACACTTACTTAAACAGGCTAATTGAGTGACTTAGACACCAACAAAAGCAATTGGAATGGAAAAACAAGACAGAAGGGACATTGAGTCAACTCACAAATATAGGTTAAGTAAAAGTTTCATATGATTAACTTTTGCAACTAACCAGACATGTGGCTTGTGGTAAGAGACCTGTTTAGAGATGGTGAGTGAAGAGTATATGTTTTAACTAAAATAACTAAATAATGTGGCTTACTCCAACAAACTAGAGAGGAAAAAACAAAAATATATTTTAATGTAAATCAGAAAATAAAGTCAGATATAATGAGTTGGAAACTCAAGGTTGGCTATCTCTGTAATATGTGTATGTATGTTTACTCTGTCGTGTCCAGCCGTTTGTGATCCCATGGACTATAGCCCACTAGACTCTTGTGTCCATGGAATTTCCTAGGCAGGAAATACTGGAATGGGTTGCCATTTCCTACTGCAGGGGATCTTCCAATCCAGGCAGGAATCAAACCCATGTCTCTTGCATCTCCAACATTGGCAGGCAGATTTTTTTTATCATTCTGCCACCTGGGAAGCCTATCTCTGTAATAATGACAACCATTAATTTATAAAGAGCCTGCTTTTTGGTTGGTATACATCATCTTGTTCAGTCCTCACAAAATAACACTATGAGGAGGACAATAGTATTAACATTAAACAGATAAGAAAGCTGAGTCTTACAGAAGTCATGTAATTTGTTCAGTTTGGTACTAACTCACTACCTAGGTGGTAAGTGGCTGAATCAGGATTCAGTCCCATTTTTCTGTGACCCTAAATGCCATATTCTTTCCACTGATAGTCACTTTGCATAGTTGCCAGTTGCTAAATTAATACTCAACTGAACTAACTCTTCAATATATGAATGAAAATGAGAGGAATGACTGAAGCTTAAACAATCACCATAACCCATTCACTACATTCCCTCTAAATAAAACTATAGATCTATGGAGGGCCACGTAGAAAAGTTAGGAGGATAGTTACATTATGTGTATAGGAACCCTACCTTTCATCTTAACTCTATTCTTTTTAATTTCTTTTCCAGAGAGCTATTGGTTACATAGATATGTAATTTTGTTTCTTATCAGATTATAAGAAGGTACTGTTTCATTGAAAACCATAATTTCTGTGCTAATCTTAATTTTATTGTTCCTTTATAACCAAATAATACATACACTTTTGACTCTCTCCCTTCACCACATATGAGACCCACTGAACACCCCAATTGACTCAGCCCTGTCATCATTGTCTGTCTTCATCTCCCGGATCAGTAAGGTACTCTAATGTCATAAGCTTTGGTGACCTAGAATCAAATTCACTATATATTTAGCCCAACTCTGAACTTACACATCATATCTAATAACTGGGCTTTGGGATTGATTTTCTGGTGATACAGTCCTTCCTTTAGTTTCTTGGTCTTACTTACCTAATTCATATGCTGATGCTTTAGTTCCTACCTTTGTAACCAATGCTATACCCTGATTTCTCCAAGATTGGGGACTTTTCTTTTTTTCCTAAAGTTCTAATCTACTGAAATCACAGTACTTGTAGGCCACCTGGCCTTCATAGGACATATTGACTACTTCTGTGTCACCATTTAAGATCTCTGTTCTTGGGCTTTCCATTACTAGTCAGAGTTCATCTGCAAAGATACTTAGATGTTACTATGTTTTGAACAAACTGCTATTTGACTAGACTGCTGCATATCATAGGTCCCACTATTCCATTTCTTTGTTTCGAGCTTTTTTTCACCATTACTGAAGGCAGGAGATGCTTTTTCTGAATCTTTAGTTTCCCATAGTTTCATATGCATTATTTTTTATGTATTTTTATTTGTATAATTTGCATTGTAGAAATATGTATATAATTTTGCCTGACTGTAGAAAAATTTGAGTTACAATCTCATTCTCTCACTCAAATCTTCAGTAGGTCAAACTTAACGGCCCTTTCTATCTAATGTAGAATCAAAATGCCATTTTTGCCAGCAAAGCACAAAATAATATATGAGCATAAATTATGTTTGTTTGCTTAATAAACAGTTACAGAAAAACTTAAATATTAGTTTCTCACTTGTAAAATGGGAGAAAGAATTTCTACCTCGTTGAGTTTTTTTTTTTTTTTTTTTAATATTTATCCGTTTCTGGCTGTGTTGGGTCTTTGTTGCTGCTCCTGTGCTCTCTCTGGTTGCAGAGAATGGGAGCCACTCTCTACTTGTGGTGTAGGCACGTCTCATTACAGTGGCTTCTATTGTTACAGAGCACAGGCTCTAGGGAGCTTCCCAGGTGGCGCCAATGGTAAAGAACCCTCCTGCCAATGCAGGAGACATAAGAGATGTGGGTTTGATTCTTGGGTGGGAAAGATCCCCTGGAGAAGGGCATGGCAACCCACACCAGTATTGTTGCCTGGAGAATCCCATGGATAGAGGAGCCTGGCAGGCTACAGTCTCTAGGGTCGCAAAGAGTCCTACACGACTGAAGGGACTTAGCACATCCACAAGCACAGGCTCTAGGGCATGTGAGCTTCAGTAATTGTGCTATGTGGACTCAGTAGTTGCAGCTCCGGAGCACGTGACTCTGGAGCACATGCTCAGTTACTAATGCAGCAGCTTAGTTGCTCCATGACATGTGGGATCTTCCCAGACCAAGGATAGAACTGTGTTTCCTGCATTGACAGATGAGTGCTTTACCATTGAGCTACCAGGGAAGACACCTCACTGAATTTTTATCATAAATTGTGTTAGTACCCCTAAAGGGCTTAGAACAGTGCCTGTTATTGAACATATTAAATGTTCGATAAAGTGAACTTATTTGATTATTACTATTCAACTATTTATTTGATTTTATTCAGACTTGCATAATAATGGGTTCTTTGTACATAGATTCATAATAAAAACTAGTGTGATTTAATCATTTAAAAAATAAAATTAACATTAGAGTATGCTTTATATTGATTATTTTAAATTACTATTTAAAAGGAGAAGTTCTAACAAGTGAAAAGTAATCCCAACCTCTTTTTCTTTTATATTAGAATTGTATATGCCAAAATATATATGAGGAACAAAGTGAAAATATGGTAAAAGAACCATTAAATTGGTTTTACTCAAAGTTGAATGTTAAAGATTCACTATTACTTCACTTACACACTGTAAACCATGGTTGAATTTATTAGCATTTACTCATAAGAAGACTTTATAGGTTGATGCTGTAATCTTGGTATTCAGTTCAGTTCAGTTCAGTCACTCAGGCATGTCCGACTCTTTGCAACCCATGGACTGCAGTATGCCCATCACCAGCTCCCAGAGTTTACTCAGATTCATGTCCACTGAGTTGGTGATGCCATGCAACCTTCTCATCCCTGTCCTCCCCTTCTCCTCTCACCTTCAGTCTTTTCCAGCATCGGGGTCTTTTCAATGAGTCAGCTCTTCACATCAGGTGGCCAAAGTATTGGAGTTTCAGCTTCAACATCAGTCTTTCCAATGAATATTCAGGACTGATTTCCTGTAGGATGGACTGTTGGATCTCTTGCAGTCCAAGGGACTCTCAAGAGTCTGCTCCAACACCACAGTTCAAAAGCATCAATTCTTCAACACTCAGCTTTCTTTATAGTCCAACTCTGACATCCATACATGACAACTGGAAAATCATAGCTTTGACTAGACGGACCTTTGTTGGCAAATAATGTCTCTGCTTTTAATATGCTGTCTAGGTTGGTAATAACTTTCTTCCAAGAAGCAAGTGTCTTTTAATTTCATGGCTGCAATCACCATCAGCAGTGATTTTGGAGCCCCCAAAAATAAAGTCTGCCACTGTTTCCCCATCTATTTGCCATGAAGTGATGGGACCAGATGCCATGATCTTAGTTTTCTGATTGTTGAGCTTTAAGCCAACTTTTTCACTCTCCTCTTTCACTTTCATCACGAGGCTCTTTAGTTCTTCAATTTCTGCCATAAGGGTGGTGTCATCTGCATATGTGAGGTTATTGATATTTCTCCCAGCAATCTTGATTCCAGCTTGTGCTTCATCCAGCCCAGTGTTTCTCATGATGTACTCTGCATAAAAGTTAAATAAACACGATGACAATATACAGCCTTGAGGTACTCCTTTTCCTATTTGGAGCCAGTCTGTTGTTCAATGTCCGGTTCTAACTGTTGCTTCCTGACATGCATACAGGTCAAGAGGCAGGTCAGGTGACCTGGTATTCTCATACCTTTCAGAATTTTCCACAATTTATTGTGATCCACACAGTCAAAGGCTTTGACATAGTCAATAAAGCAGAAATAGATGTTTTTCTGCAACTCTCTTGCTTTTTCGATGATCCAGCAGATGTTGACCATTTGATCTCTGGTTCCTCTGCCTTTTCTAAAACCAGCTTGAACATCTGGAAGTTCGCGGTTCATGTATTGTTGAAGCCTGGCTTGGAGAATTTTGAGCATTACTTCACAAGCGTGTGAGATGAGTTCAATTGTGTGGTAGTTTGTGCATGCTTTGGCATTGCCTTTCTTTGGGATTGGAATGAAAACTGACCTTTTCCAGTCCTGTGGCCACTGCTGAGTTTTCCAGATTTGCTGGCATATTGAGTGCAGTATTTTCACAACATTATCTTTTAGGATGTGAAATAACTCAGCTGGAATTTCGTCACCTCCACTAGCTTTATTCATAGTGATGCTTCCTAAGGCCCACTTGACTTCACATTCCAGGATGTCTGGCTCTAGGTGAGTGATCACAGCATTGTGGTAATCTGGGTCATGAAGATCTTTTTTGTTCAGTTCTGTGTATTCTTGCCACCTCTTCTTAATATTTTCTGCTTCTGTTAGGTCCATACCATTTCTGTCCTTTATTGAGCCCATCTTTGCATGAAAGTTTTCCATGGTATCTTCCATTTTCTTGAAGAGATCTCTAGTCTCTCCCATTCTATTGTTTTCCTCTATTTCTTTACACTGATCAAAAATAATTCTTCTTTACATGTAGAGAAAGCAATGGACATTACAGTTATTAATATTATGAATACACTAATGTATTTTCACTTTTACAGAAGCAAAACTTTTTTCTATTCTTTACCTAGATGGTTTAAAGAAAAATAAAAATTGCCCTGTTAATTTATTTTCAGTGATAAAAATGTGAAAAACATTAATGCTTCAAAAAATTCATAGAATCAACTAATGCATTTGTATTTTGTATATCAGTATAAAATTGGAAATAAATATAAAACAATTTCTTCAATTTTCTCCTCCAAGATTTGCTTTTACCTCAAACTTTTTTTTATTTTATAATATTTTTCTCCTTTAGCTTAAGTAGTCTACAATGTGAAATGGATCTATAACAATAATGATGGCATCTGGAAGACATTTTTAGCAATAGACAAAGCCAAAAGTCAAAGGAATGCAACATGTGGAGAAAATATTATAACTTCAGCTATGTGGTTAGGTATTTAAATGCCCTTGGGCAGTTGATTCCTTCCCTTTGATATGCAATTTTAAAATGCTAATGCTAATACTGCACTGTTATTTCCAAAATATTGACATATTTTGGTATCTATCATCCAGTTTCATTACTCTGCAAGACTTGAACTAGACTGCATCATATATGATGAGAAGAATCCTTCATTTACTTTTATTACTATTTTTGTGAATTAAATCTCTTGAACATTCACAAATTCTATGGTATTAAATAATTGTGGGTAAATATTTCAGGAAATAGATTTATTCTCTGTTATGCAAATCAAATGCAGGGTATCAGAGTAAATTCAAACCACTAGATTAAGAGGAAATAAAATGCAGATATGCTGTCTAAATCTGTCCTTTGAATATGTGAGAGATTCTTAGACTGTCCCAGAGAGAGAGTGAAAAAGGAAAGAGACAGATGGCATTTAATGTTAAAAATGAAATTTGTTCAATGACTTTGAAAGTCTAAATTTTAGTCTTTTATTTCATTTCCTTTGGATATCTTAATGTCTCATCATAGAGTGCTCATATCTCTTTTTATTTCAATTTTTCCACTGTTTCTGTGTGTATATGTATATGTATAATGTTTATAAATATGTATGTGTGCATATATCTATCTACCTACTACTTATCCACCTACCTACCCAGGCTATGCACAGAGAATGAGTTGAAATGGAACATGAAAACAGCTGGAATCTGCATAATTACAAACATAGTTCTATAATTATGAAAGGAAAATAAAATAATTTTAAAATGTGACCTTCTGAGTAAAGCAGTAGATTCCAAGCATCTGTCTAATTCTTCATTTAACTTTCCCTATTTCAAGAAGGATCCTCCTGTTCACTTGTATCCCCTACCTTTCTCAGTGTTTACCTCAGCACATTAATCACAGGGACAGTCTTGCAATTCTTCTTTGTTCTGGTCTTAGTATTTTATTAGTAGAGGCTGAGCTATTCCAAATAGGACCTTCTAGGCAGCCTCATATCTTAAGGATATGAAGACAAAAGTAGTATTGGCTCTTTCTTTTCCTTATACCTTATTTCTAAAATACTAAACAACACTCTTAACCCTATGGTAGATGATTACAGCTTTTCTCTTTAGACCGCTGTGAAGCACATTCAGTATATAACTCAGTTCTTAATTCATGGACTGTTAATCTTCTGGTTCATTTTATTCACTGAAGAAGAAGTGTATTGTTTCAAGACATGTCTATATTCTATAGACAAGATATGTCTATATTCTTATAGCAGAAGTTCTCTCTCTTAACTGCCCAGCTTTGCAAACATAAAGACTCATCTTTTGACTGATAGGGTCAAAGATGAGACTATATTATTCTTTTTCTTTTCCAATGTTTTGATGTGGTTTCCAACAATTTTTGTTTGTTTGTTTTCATTTCTAAGGTAATGAAAATTGGCTTTGGAAAATTCATTAATAAATATTCCTGTTGGGAGTTGTGAATGGGGAAAATTAACATAGCTTAAACTGATCATTGAAAATTCTGAAATCTTTTGGACAGATATTTTCAGGGCTTGTCATTCTAGGAATAGAGGATGCCTTGTTAAGCCTTTAATTCTGCTCCCTGGAAGTAGCTTCCTTATTCATCAGTCTCTTTCAGAGACTTTTCCTTTTCTAGTCATCATTAGCTACCTGTGACTATGCTGTGACATTAGCTTATTGAAGGCTGACCAGCTTTCTTAACGTGCTTTTGGCTCTTACCAAAAGAGCTATGATTTTGGTTTTACCCACTGGTTGTTTAGGGCTTAATTTTTTATGGTCTCAGCTAGTGGTTCTGTGACAATACAGTAGAGTAGAAAATATCGTAGATTTATCTAGTTGATTCTCAGTTCCATATGCATAGAGTTCCATTACACTTTTCATAATATAATTCTATAATCTGCTATATTTCTTTGTCCATTCCTTTAGATCCTTTATCTTTCCATTTAAGATTGTACCTTTCAGGCTTTGGGAAGAACATACTTTTAGTTTTCACAAACAATCCCCACCCCTAGCCATTTTGTCCAACTGAAAGCTCCTACTATGTGCCACCTTATCTATTCAAAGTTTTAACAATGAACTATATAGTTCTTTTGACAGATGAGAAAATTGGGAAGTTAAGTAATTTGCCTAAGACCACAAAAACTGTCAAGTGACAGATCTGGCATTGAACCTGGGCAGTGTGATTCTATATGCTACACAATTAAACACTGAGTTCCACTACTTTCTTGATGAAAACAATCATTTACTTTTCCTAGAGCAGCACAGATGTGAGCTATGTGAGCATCTTTACATTAGTACACCTAAAAGCATCACAATTCATCAAAGATGTTACTCTAAACTTTTTACTTGAAATCATTGAATTTTGAATTATTTTACTGTCATTTTTCTTTTAATTTCTTCAGCTCCAAGGGATATAAAACCTATTTTTCAAATGTTAATAACCCTGTGTACTCTAGTGTTATAAAAATCTAGTTCAGACAAGGAAATGATTTTCTCTTACCAGATTGCCATGAAGCTCAGAGAATATGCTACTTGTTTAAACAAAAACAGAGGTTGTATGCATTTTACAATATGAAGATAAATTGAAATATGAACTGTATTTGAGGTGATCTCAACTCTTACAAATGAACTTTCTATGTAAGCACTCAAATCTAGGTTTTTGCTTTCCCATTTATGCATAAATGAGTCTAATATCATAGAAGATCTAATTTGAGAAAAGTTATTAACAAAGTTTACAGTTCAAGTACAATATAGTACAACTTATATAGTATATGGCCACTTATTTTTAATATTCTATACTGTCTTTCCTTTGAGATGAATCACACCAGTTTCCAGCTATTCCTGATACTTCGTATCTAAATCTTCCAGCAAAGAAGACACATATACTTCAAATTTTTCTCCTTCAAAATGCACTAGTCTTATGTCTTGTTTCCCAGCTTTGTTCTCTTCTGGGGTATAAATAGGAAGTTTATGATTAAGTTGCATATACTAATGGGTAAATGGATACTAATGGCTAAACTTATGTTCTTTTTCAAGAGATCTAATCGCATTTTAACAGAGCTTTCTAATTTTCTAGGATTTCTAATGTCACAATCCAAGATATTGAGATGAAAGCAGTAGTAATTTCAGACAACCTTCAAGTTAATAGGATAAATAACTTCCAAAATTTAGATTGAGTACTGCTCAAATCATCTGAAGCAAAGACATTTTATAGTCACTATTAAGTCTAATTATTAGTACTCTTAGAAAGTCATGTTTCAATATTTTTAGTAATATACACTACTCTTTGAATAAACAGATTAAACCATTTAGATATGAAAGGTTGAAATAAATTTAGCTATTAATTTATGATTTACTTTGATTTTCTTTACCCATGAATAGAGGATACAATAATAATTGAATAATTAGCATTTGCTTTCTAAATTTTTTAAGAGAAAATATACAATATTCATAGCATACAATAATGAGGTATGTGGAATTAATAGTAGGCTTTTGAGGTGAGAGAGAGACAGAGACAAACACAAAGAGACAGATAGATTGTGTGTTTCAGTGGGAGTGATTTTGAAAAAGTCACAGTCTTTTCTACAAGTTTTCCAATAGAAGATAAGATTTACTGTATAAGACCAATTATTTAGAGAGTTTGTTATTTTATTTCTTCTGCTCTGAAGTGTCACTGAAATGGAAATTGTTGCAGTGAGACTGACTAGTGATGATAACTCTGGTCAAAACTGACCTTTACTCACTTGATTCGTGACAGTCTAACAAGTCTTGGCTTCGTTAACAGCAGTGTATTCAGATAGATTCTCTAAAATAGGGTGACAAAGCTTTATTTTATTTAATTATAATTGATTTCTCTTATCTTGGTTTCATGTACAGAGAAAGAGAATGACAAGAAAAGAGAAGGAAAACTTTTGAAAAATGTTTATAGTTTTATTTCCTGACTCTCAATTGTAGAATAGAAGTATTTATTTTTGAAATATTTATTTTGAAAATTGATTCATATAACAAATATTAAGACTTTGTTATGTTTTAAGAACAAACCACAAGGTAAAAGGATTATACCATCAATATGTAGGTAACCGACTGTCCTATTTTGTCGAAGACTATCTTGCTTTTAAAACTGAAAGTCCCACATCCTGGGAAACTTCTTTAGTTCAGTTCAATTGCTCAGTTGCGTCCGACTCTTTGCAACCCCATGAATTGCAGCACGCCAGGCCTCCCTGTCCATCACCAACTCCCGGAATCTACCCAAACCCATGTCCATCGAGTCAATGATGCCATTCAGCCATCTCATCCTCTGTCGTCCTCTTCTCCTCCTGCCCTCAATCTTTCCCAGCATCAGGGTCTTTTCCAATGAGTCAACACTTCGCACGAGGTGGCCAAAGTATTGGAGTTTCAGCTTCAACATCAGTCCTTCCAATGAACACCCAGGACTGATCTCCCCTAGGATGGACTAGTTGGATCTTCTTGCAGTCCAAGGGACTCTCAAGAGTCTTCTCCAACACCACAGTTCAAAAGCATCAATTCTGCGGCGCTCAGCTTTCTTCACTGTCCAACTCTCACATCCATACATGACCACTGGAAAAACCATAGCCTTCCTTTACCAGACGGACCTTTGTTGGCAAAGTAATGTCTCTGCTTTTAAATATGCTATCTAGGTTGGTCATAACTTTCCTTCCAAGGAGTAAGCGTCTTTTAATTTCATGGCTGCAATCACCATCTGCAGTGATTTTGGAGCCCAAAAAAATAAAGTCTGACACTGTTTCCACTGTTTCCCCATCTATTTGCCATGAAGTGATGGGACCAGATGCCATGATCTTAGTTTTCTGAATGTTGAGCTTGAAGCCAACTTTTTCACTCTCCTCTTTCACTTTCATCAAGAGGCTCTTTAGTTCTTCTTCACTTTCTGCCATAAGGGTGGTGTCATATGCATATCTGAGGTGATTGATATTTCTCCTGGCAATCTTGATTCCAGCTTGTGTTTCTTCCAGCACAGCATTTCTTATGATGTACTCTGCATATAAATTAAATAAGCAGGGTGACAATATACAGCCTTAACGTACTCCTTTTCCTATTTGGAACCAGTCTGTTGTTCCATGTCCAGTTCTAACTGTTGCTTCCTGACCTGCATACAGGTTTCTCAAGAGACAGGTCAGGTGGTCTGGTATTCCCATCTCTTTCAGAATTTTCCACAGTTTATTGTGATCCACACAGTCAAAGGCTTTGGCATAGTCAATAAAGCAGAAATAGATGTTTTTTGGAACTCTCTTGCTTTTTCGATGATCCAGTGGATGTTGGCAATTTGATCTCTGGTTCCTCTGCCTTTTCTAAAACCAACTTGAACATCTGGAAGTTCACAGTTCATGTATTGCTGAAGCCTGGCTTGGAGAATTTTGAGCATTACTTTACTAGCGTGTAAGATGAGTGCATTGTGCAGTAGTTCGAGCATCTTTGGCATTGCCTTTCTTTGGGATTGGAATGAAAACTGACCTTTTCTAGTCCTGTGGCCACTGCTGAGGGAAAAGTCAAAGTATTACTCTTTGCCCACCTACTTCTAATAGAACTTAATTGTAAGGAAAAGTAACTTCAAATAATCTGCTTTTTATCATTATATACTTTTATTTTATCCAATACTGTAGCTCCTTGTCTAATTTGGTTTACAGACTTGTTTTGTTTGGTGTGTTTTTTGTTGCGACATAAAAAAATTGCCCCAATACCAACAACACAGTTTTTATCTCAGTTTCTATGGGTCATGGATCTGGTCATAATTTAGAGGTTTGTGACTGAAGACTTCATTCCTCCCTTGCAATTGTTTTGAGGCCACCACCCTCAGTTGCTTGCCAGTGGGGCTCGCCAGCGTGCTAATTTGCTTTATCAAGGGCAGCAGAAGAATGGGCCTGCTTGCAAGACAGAAGTCATAATCTTATTTAACAGCAGTAAAGCAATTTGCTGTATTTTATTCTTTAAAAACATGTCATAGGTTCAGTCCACATTCAAGGGGAGGAAGTTACATAAGAACATAAATAGTAGGAGGTAGGGACCAAAGGAAGGCATTTTAAAGGCTTATCTATCTTACTTGGCTGTCAGAGAGAGCCAAGTAAGAGAAATTAGTTATATATATATATATATAAACTAATATATATATATAAACTTTGTGTATATATAAATTTTTATATATATATAAAGTTAAATATATGTTTATATATTTAGTCATATATATATATACTTAAGAGAAATTAGTTATATATATATATATATACAAAATTATATATCATCATTATATAGCATCATATTCTATGTCTATAACATACCACCCCTTCTAGTCATCATTCTTTCTCCCAAAGTTAATGATTTTTCTGAATTCAGGCACTATTTATTGCTTTCATCTCATTCTGACCTTCATATGAGTGAAAACATACAGTCAGTACTGTTTCGTTTCTAGCTTGTTTTAGTCAACATTTTTTCTTTGAGCTTCATATATATCACACATATATCATCAGCTTATTTTCCACATTGTTATCCAATATTTCCTGTACTAATATCTCATGATTTACTTATTTATTTATTTGGCCTTACTGTACAACTTGTGCTTTCTCAGTTCCCTGACCAGGGACTGAATCCAGGCTATGGCAGTGAAAGCCTGGAATCCTAACCACTAGGCCACCAGGGAATTCCCAATGTCTCATGATTTACTGATACATTACACTGTCTCAATTAAGGAATAGATGTTATAAAGAATCATACTGCATTATAAACTTTTAGGCCTCCATTTCCTCTTCTAAACCTTTTCCCTACCTCAGGTTTACTTCTCTTCCAGTCTTTCATGTCCTCATGGTGTCCTAGCCTTGCATGGTGTTCCTGATTTAATGTTACCATATTTTGTAAGATTTATACTCTATGAAATTTTTTAAAGGAACTTTTATAATAATATCTGCATGTTAATGGAAAACACCTCCTAGCTGAGAGGATAATTAGGGAGGAGGAGGCTATCTATTAAAACACACCTGACCAAATATATTCACTTCATCTGTTGGTGAGGATAGGTTAGACTTTCAAGATGCTTATCATACAGTAGTTACAGTTGAGAAATAATTTCTTCCACAGAATATCAAATATGATTATATGTGATAATGTGCTATCAAGTCCTTCACCATATGCGCTAAAGTAAGGTGTGTATTCTCTAAGTATGTGTGCGCGCTCAGTCGCTTCAGTCATGTCCGACTCTTTGTGACCCTATGGACTGTAGCCTGCCAGTGTCCTTTGTCCATGGGATTCTCTAGGCATGAATACTGGAGTGAGTCGCAATTCCCTTCTCCAGGGTATCTTCCTGACCCAGGGATCGAACCTGGGTCTCCTGCATTGCAGGCAAATTCTTTACCACTGAGCCACTGGCAAAGCCCATTCTCTATACCGAGGTGGTACTGAAATAAAAACAGAGACATATATGTGCTCTCTTGAATAGAAGATGTTGGAGAATGTAGAAGGAGAAAAATACATTAGCTACAAATTCAAGAATTAGTTATTTGAAGTGTTTTAAAATTATTAAGCCCTTTATGCAGTTCTTTAAAGCTTATTAATATGTTGAAAGTATTACAGGAACTTCAAATTTATTCCCCTGGAGAATACTGAACATATTTCCTAAGTTCTCCCATTTAGTATTTGTGATTCTGTTTGCTCCAAATTCTGCCTTTCTTGTTCATGTTTGGTGAGTGATTTCCATTTTAATCTTAAAACTCAGATGTATATGTGTGCTGATTTTCAGAAAAACAAACTGAATATTCAGTTATGGGTGTGGTAACTTTCATGTTTGCACATTTGGAATTTCCCATGTGTTGAAATCCTTGCTTTGCTTTTAGTTTTGGGAGTATTCATATCTCCCGAATAATCTCAATCAGCATGATTATTGAGGAGGAGAGTGGGGCACTCCCTTAAAGTTATGTGCCACGAGGAAATTTCGACACTTTCACCATGTAGCTTATTTCAAATAAACAAAAAAAAAAAAAAAAATGGAAGTGGTTCCTGCATAATAAATCCCTGCTGTGCTATGCTGTGTTTTCATGACTAATTTCTTCACTAACCACAGCTTTGCAGCCCACAACTTTAAAACACCAGGCATTCTTTATAAAAACATGGGCTTACTGTTAGGGTTGTGCTTTTTCTTGTCCACAAACTCCCCAGTGACTTGTTAACTGACCAAACATAAATGCCTTCAAAAGACTATGGAAAATGCAGTTGTAAGATATTTTTGGAACCATAAAGGAACCTTCCTATTATAGAGTCAAAAACTAAAATAACAGTAAAGAATAAATTATTACCCTAAAAATTGATTTGATACCTTTAATTTCTCTTCACAGAAATATTAGTTCTGCTAGAAACATTGAGGAATTATCTAGTCATTTCCCATGATTAAACCAAATGACAGACCATCTCCGTTAAGATGTCTGAGTGATTTACCTGAGGCTAAGAGCAGAATTTGAAATAAGTAATTGAACTAGTATTTGTTTTACCTCATATCTGCTTTATGACTACTTAAAAAAACAGAATCTCCAGTCCCAAATACTTGTCTAGCATTTTCTACTTTCTTCATTTTCTGTTAGCTCCACTAGATATTGTTAACATCTCTTGAATATTTTTGATTTTACAGAAAAAAAAGCTATTTGTTTCAAGTGAAATCTAGTTATTTAGCAGTGAGGTCCTGATCAAAACCAGGAGTCTTCTCTGTCAAGCTTCTCTATTCCCAAGAACAGAACCAAGGTTGTTCTCAAATTTCAGATAAATATCTTGAAATTTGTAATTTGTTTTTCTCCTTTAGCATTCTCCATGATTCAAGCACAACATCTTCTTTCCATTGTCATGGGCTGGGAATCTCTTTAGGAGTCTGCTGATTGTGCAAATGAGTGGCAAGGTTGAACTAAGGTACTGACTGAATAAGTAGTGAATACAGATATTTAAAGTGTCCATTAATGGAAAAAAAAGCAAGCAAAGTGAATTACCTCACTTTCTTGTCCCTTCTCTTTAGCATTTACAGATAATATATTAAAACACTTTTTCAAGCTTCAATATTGTTGGCATTTGCTTTGCTCCTACTTCTTGCTGGGAGAATTGCATACCATCCACCTTTAGAAGCTTAGTTCTGTGAGCATGCTATTTTATGTTATTCTTTCCTTTCTTACTCATTGCTAACTGGAGCAGAGTTAGACAGCGGGTACCCAATCCTTTGGCTTGGTGGAGGCAATCTGTTTCTTCCCCTGATAGCTTGGAATAAGGGCAAGGGGGTGATAAGGGTGTGGCGGCTTGTGCTGGAGCTAAGAGGAAAATCACATATTAATGATCTCATTCATAACTATTTGTCCCTACTGTGTTCCTGTTGTTTGCATTCCTCTATTTCAGCCCTTATGAATATTTTGAACTTACAGCTTGCATTTTGCACGTGTGTGTGATAAGTTATTTCAGTCATGTCTGACTCTTTGTGACCCTACGGACTGTAGCCTGCCAGGCTCCTCTGCCCATGGGATTCTCCAGGCAAGAATACTAGAGTGGGTTGTAATTTCCTTTCCCAGGGATCTTCCTGGAGCAGGGATGGATCCTGCATCTCCTGCATTGGCAAGTGGGTTCTTTACCACTAGTGCCACTTGGGAAGCTCGGTTTGCATTTTATTTTGTTTATTTCTGCTTCCTTACAATGGAAGAGACCTTGCTAGGTGCTGTGGTTTACTCATTTTTATCCTATTCTGTTTAGGATAATTAACTATTAAATAAAGTATGAATTGAACAATCTTGCTACTTTTTTAAAAATTAAATTTTTGTCCTCTTTTATTCAGTTCTTTTGTTCACCCTAAGATGTATTACAATGATCTTGTAACTTTATTCAATTATGTGTATTTATAATCCTTTTAAAGATAATGAAGACCAGTTTAAAATTTGAACATGTGTTCTGCCAGCCATTGCTTCTAGCTCTGAAACCCAATTGTATGATATCTAATCTATCAATGCTGAAAACATGAAACAAAAATCCTCTGTGAAATATTATTTATACTCTCAGGTCAGGTCACTGACTCATGGTATTTACTTTTTAGTGTATTTCCACAACTTTCGATACCAACCTAATAGTTTTATAGTTTAGATAGTGTTTATTAGTTTAGAATGAATATACAATATTGAGATGTGATCAAAATTACTCTAAAGTTCAAGTAAAACAGAAATATAAAGTGCCATATAATATCTCAGTCTAGTACTGTCTCATAGGAGATATTTTATATGATAAAAATATACTATACATATTGAGAAAAATAATTTACTCGAAATTATTATTTTTTTGCAGAAGTCTCTTTTAAGGTTATTTCCACAAAACACTTAATGGTAGATAGTTTTGTATGAAAATACAGCATGGAAATAAATGGTTAGATGTGTAAATACTTACATTATTTCATAAATTTATTTATTTCAAATTACTTACAAAAAGGATAGTGTGTTCCAAAATACATTCTTATTATCTTCTATGGGTAAGTACTATTCTATGACATGAGGATATAGCAGTTAAAAATAGACAAAATTCCCAACCCTCACAGAACTTTACATCCTAGAAAGAGAAGAAAATGTAATTAATGACTAGTACTCCAGTACTAATGACGCTGTAGAAAATTTAAAGCAGAAATTAGCAGACTGTGATGCCACAATTTCAAATAGCAAAGTGAGTGGGCTCACAGAGAAGAAAGGATCTGTAAAAGGAGAGGTGAGATACTATGCAACCATTAGGGGAAGAGCAGTCAAAAGCCCTAAAGTCTTGAGCTTGCTGATTTTAAAGAAGAGAAATGAGGCAAGAGCAGTTGGAGTTGAGTAAGTTAACAGGAAGAGCACACAGGAGACTGAGAGGTGCTGGTGACTTGGAAGAGGTTATTAGCAGTGGAGGTGGTGAGGTGGGTACTGCCCTATTATGAATATACATTTGACCCTTGAACAACAGGATTTGAACTGCTCAGGTCCACTTACACTAGGATTTCTTTCACTAAATATATACTATATTACTCTAGGATCTCTGGTTGTTTGAACCCAGGGATGCAGAACTGGGGGTGAGAGGGCCAACTGTAAAGTTATATTTAGATTTTCAACAGTGCCTAAGGTGGTGCCCCTATGCCCAAAGTTGTTCAAGGATTAATTGAACTTTGAAGTTCTACCTGACAGGATTTACTGATAATTAGGTAGAAGTTGTGAGAAAAAGAGAGGAATTCAGGGTGACCAGGATTTTGGTAGAGAAACTGGATTATTTATCTGTGTGCTGTTGTTCAGTCACCCAGTTGTGTCTGACTCTTCACAACACCATGGAATGCAGAACCCCAGGCCTCCCTGTCCCTCACCATCTCCCAGAGTTTTCCCAAGTTCATGTCCATTGCATTGGTGATGCTATCCAGCCATCTCATCCTCTGACATATCCTTCTGCTCTCAATCTTTCCCAGCATCAGGGTCTTTTCCAGTGAGTTAGCTGTCACATCAGGTGACCAAAATATTAGAGCTTCAGCATCAATCTTTCCGATGAGTATTCATGGGTGATTTCCTTTAAGATTGACTGGTTTGATTTATGTCTGTAATAATGAATAAAATACAATTGAAGTCTAACTTTATGTATTTTTATTGTTCCATTGAATTTCTGGAAATTCTGACTGAAGGTATCAGAAAAAATTAGTAATAAGATGAAATAACTCCTTTGGCATTATATGATATTTCCCTTTATTACTCATGATTTTGTAATATTTAAGATTTGTTTGGTTTATCTTTTATTTCGTGCTTTGAAATTTTGTTTGTTCTACATTAACTTTTCAAATTCTCAATTTAAAAATTTCACTGTTCTATACTATCATTGATTCATCATTTATCTGACTGAAATAGGGCAGAGCTTCAAGTTAAGGCTAAACCAGTATGACCACTACGGGGTGCCTGGGGATCTAAATTGAAACACATTTATTAATAAGCATTTATAACTCATGTTGTACTCATTTTTCAATATTTAATCCTCATTTTTCACATCCATGTTTTGTGGTAGATAAAACTTTCCCTAATTTAAAGTATAAACAATGGAGTCCATATTACTTACTGTACCCAGGGCTATGCAGGTATTAAATTGTGAACTAGTATGGAAATAAAAAGTAGAGAAATCTTTCACGTCTATATATTATTGATACACAAACCCAAAGTGCTCTGTTCACTACTTAGGTAGTCACTGTGTCTCCCAGAGTGGAAAGCAATAGAGCACAGGAACAGTAATTGACAAATCATTTTAATTTGCTTGTAAGATGAATAGCTACACGTTTAACATAATTAAATTTTAGATATGATGTCCCTAGATCACTTTTACCAATTGATATATAAATTATGCAATTTCTTGGCAGTCTTCCATTTCTCATTTATGACTTACAATTTCATGTGAAAACAGTGCTAAACTTATAATCAAGGGAACTGGTTTCAATCCCAGTTCTACAATTTGCTGAATTTGTGATATTGAACAAATGTTATTTATTCTGTGTCTCATTTCCTCATTAGTAAAATGGAAAAAATAAAAAAAATTTGTTTGTTTCACAATTTGTCATGAGGATCAAATAGAATAGATTATGTGAAAAACTTTGGAAAGTTAAAAATCTCTATTATTGATCTGTAGAAAATTAAAAAATTTCCATTGAATTTTCCCTGGGGACTTAAAATATTCTGTGGAGCTCTATTAACTTCTGATATTCCAGTTTCTAGCACAACTACATCATGAAACTTTGGCCTGATTTCCTCCTCCAGGTGTAGCCATTCTTTGCTGGTTACTTAAATTTTTAAGGTTGAAGTCTCAGAAAAACCTTTTGCCTTAATGAGATTTGGCTCCCAATTCCCTCTCAGAAAAAGAATTTCCAGTCAGGAAATGACTCACAAACTTATTTAATTTCATTTAGAATTTACCTACCTGAAAATTCTGCTGTCTCTGTCCACTAAGAGAGCTGAGTCCTAGTCCAAGCTATTCACTTTCAGAGTTCAGTGGCTTTAGTAGGTTGCTTTATCCTTCCAGGTTGCATTTTCTTAACTTCCACAAGTAATCACTAATAAAAGTAATTCTCACATTGTGTCAATACGTCTTTAGAGTGTCATGTTTAACTGAAATAGGAAGAAAATAGTTTGTTACTAATCAGAATCTACTAATTTTTGGAAATCATTTACTTTTATTTTTCCAATAAATTAGAGAATTTTCTGTTTGTTTCCCTAAGTGGGAAATAAAATGGTTCCCAAATGTGGCGTACAAACTGTTACATCTAAAAATGCACATTGCAATGGAAAAATATGAGACTCACTGGTTTAGAAAAATTACTTCTAAATTCTATGACTCTTAAATTTTTGAAATTTTTTAAATGTTCATTTCTTAGGGCATCTAAAAGCATCAAAGTATAAGTGGTATCTTAGTATTGATTGTGGTGAAATGGGAATTATTAGAACAATTTAAATAGTACCTACCTGCTCCTATGCAGGCTGAGTGAATGTCAGGTGTGATTATAGACATGAAAGCAGAGAATGGGAGGAACTTAGCAAAGAGGGATCTTGTTCAGTTGTTCAATCGTGTCTGAACCTTTGTGACCCCAAGGACTACAGCACAGAAGGATTCCCTGTCCTTCACCATCTTCCGGAGATTACTCAAACTCATGTTCATTGAGTCACTGATGCCATCCAACCATCTTGTCCTCTGCCATGCCCTTCTCCTCTTGCCTTCAATCTTTCACAGCATCAGGGTCTTTAACAATGAGTTGGCTCTTCGCATCAGATAGCCAAAGTATTGGAGCTTCAGCCTCAGCATCAGTCCTTCCAATGATTATTCAGGAATGATTTCCTTTAGGATTGACTGATTTGATCTCCTTGCTGTCTAAAAAACACTCAAGAGTCTTCTCCACACTACAGCTCAAAGGCATCAATTCTTCATTACTGTGCCTTCTTTATTGTCCAGATCTCACATGACTACTGGAAAAATCATAGTTTTGACTATACAGACCTTTGTTGGCAAAGTAATGTCTCTGCTTTTTAATAAACTCTCTGGGTTTGTCATAGTTTTTCTTCCAAGGAGCAAGTGTCTTTTAATTTCATGTCTGCAGTCAGCATCCACAGAGATTTTGGAGTCCAAGAAAATAAAGTCTGTCACTGTTTCCATCGTTTCCCCATCTATTTGCCATGAAGTGTTGGATCTGGATGCTTTGATCTTAGTTTTTGAATGTTGAGTTTTAAGCCAACTTTTTCACTCTCCTCTTTCACCTTCGTCAAGAGGTTCTTTAGTTCCTCTTTGTCTCTGCCATAAGGGTAATGTCATCTGCATATATGAGGTTACTGATATTTCTCTCAGCAATCTTGATTCCAGGTTGTCCTTCATCCAGCCCAGTGGTTCTCATAATGCATTCTGCATATAAGTTAAATAAGCAGGGTGGCAATACATAGCCTTAACGTACTCCTTTCCCAATTTTGAAACAGTCCATTGTTCCATGTCCACTTCTAACTGTTGCTTCTTGACCTGTGTACAGGTTTCTCAGGAGGCAGGTAGGGTGGTCTGGTATTCACATCTCTTTAAGAATTTTCCAGTTTGTTGTGATTCACACAGTCAAAGTCTTTAGCATAGTCAATGAATAAGTGGACTTTTTTTCTGGAATTCTCTTGCTTTTTCTGTGATCCGATGGATGTTGGCAATTTGAGAACCCCCAGAGAATTTCACTTTGAAGGACGATGGAATTTGATTATAGAACTTCCAAAGGACTGGGGAAACAGAGACTCTTGGAGGGCATAAACAAAACCATTGGTGCATCAGGACCCAGGAGAAAGGAGCAGTGACCACATAAGAGATTGAGCCAGACTTGCCTGTGAGGGTTTGAAAGTTTCTGGTGGAAGTGTGGGTGGAGAGTGGCCTGAAGGGTCAGGAAACTGACTGCAGTGGTACTGGGAGGAATGGTGTGCTGGTGTAAGTCCTTCTGGAGGTGGTCATCATTACCCATTTGTGGTGTAAGATGACAGAGTAGAAGGACGTGTGCTCATCTTCTCCTGCGAGAACCCCAAAACTACAACTCACTGCTAAACAACTGTTGACAGGAGAATGTTGGATCCCAACAAGAAAAGATACCCCACATCCAAGCACAAAGGCGAAACCCCAACAAGATGGTAGGAGGGGTGAAATTGCCTTTAAAGTCAAACCCCTTACCTGCCAGAGAGGATCAGAGGGCTCAAACAAACCTTGTATGAACCAGGACCCAAGACCCCACAAAGACTGAGCCAGAACTGTGTTTGAGTGTCTCCTGTGAAGGTATGGGTCAGCAGTGGCCTGCTGCAGGGTCAGGGGCTCTGGATGCATCAGACATGGGTATGACATAAGCCCTCTTGGAGGAGGTCACCATTAACCCCAGCATAGGGCTGCCAGAATTTATACAGGACTGGGGAAACAGACTCTTTCTTGGAGGGCACAAACAGAATCTTGTGCACACCAGGACACGAGAGAAAGGAACAGTGACCCCACAAGAGACTGACCCAGACTTGCCCATGAGTGTCCAGGAGTCTCCAGCAGAGGCGTGGGTCAACAATAGCCTGCTGCAGGGTTAGGGGTGCTGAGTGTAGCAGTGGGTGCATGGGACCTTTTGAAGGAGGATCCCATTATCTTCATTATCTCCACCATAGTTTGGCCTCAGGTCAAATAACAGGGAGGGAACACAGCCAGACCCATCAACAGAAAATTGGATTAAACATTTACTAAGCATGGCCTCATTCATCAGAACAAGACCCAGTTTTCCCCTCAGTCAGTCTCTCCAACCGAAAGCTTCCATAAGCCTCTTATCTTTCTCCATCAGAGGGGAGACAGACTTAAAACCACAGTCACAGAAAACTAACCAATCTGATCACATGGACCACAGCCTCATCTAACTCAGTGAAATTATGAGCCATGCCAAGTAGGGCTACCCCCAAGAGGGACGGGTCATGGTGGAGAGTTCTGACAAAACGTGGTCCACTGGGAGAAGGGAATGACAAACCACTTCAATATTCTTGCCTTGAGAACCCCATGAACAGCATGAAAGGCAAAAAGATAGGACACTGAAAGATAACTCCCAAGATCAGTAGGTGCCCAATATGCTACAGGAGATCAGTGTAGAAATAATTCCAGAAAGAATGAAGAGATGGAGCCAAAGCAAAAGCAACACTCAATTTGGATGTGACTGGTAATGGAAGTGAAGTCAGATGCTGTAAAGAGCAATATTGCATAGGAACCTGGAATGTTAGGTCCATGAATCAAGGCAAATTGGAAGTGGTCAAACAGGAGATGGCAAGAGTGAGCCTCGACATTTTAGGAATCAGTGAACTAAAGTGGACTGGAACGGGTTAATTTACCTCAGATGATCATTATATCTATGAATGTGGGCAAGGATTCTTTAGAAGAAATAGAGTAGCCATCATAGTCAACAAAGAGTCCAAAATGCAGTACTTGGATGTAATCTTAAAAGCAGCAGAATGATCTCTGTTCGTTTCCAAGGCAAATGATTCAATATCACAGTAATCCAAGTGTATGCCCTGACCAGTAATGTTGAGGAAGCTGAAGTTGAATGGTTCTATGAAGACCTACAAGACCTTCTAGAACTAACATCAAAAAAAGATGTCCTTTTCATTATAGGGGACTTGAATGCAAAAGTACGAAGTGAAGAGATACCTGGAGTAACAGGCAAATTTGGCCTTGGGGTACAAAGAAAGCAGGTCAAAGGCTAACAGAGTTTTGTCAAGAGAACACACTGGTCATAGCAAACACCCTCTTCCAACAACACAAGAGAAAACTCTACACATGGACATCACCAGATGGTCAATACCGAAATCAGATTGATTATATTCTTTACAGCCAAAGATGGAGAAGCTCTATACAGTCAGCAAAAACAAGACCAGGAGTTGACTGTGGCTCAGATCATGAACTCCTTATTGCCAAATTCAAACTTAGATTGAAGAAAGTAGGGAAAATCACTAGACAATTCAGGTATGACCTAAGTCAAATCATTTATGATTATACAGTGGAAGTGACAAATAGATTTAAGGGACTAGATCTGATAGAGTGCCTGATGAACTATGGACGGAGGTTTGTGACATTGTACAGGAGACAGGGATCAAGACCATCCCCATGGAAAAGAAATGCAAAAAGGCAAAACGGCTGTCTGAGGAGGCCTTACAAATAGCTGTGAAAAGAAGAGAAATGAAAAACAAAGGAGAAAAGGAAAGATATTCCTATTTGAATGCAGAGTTCTAAAGAATAGCAAGGAGAGATAAGAAAGCCTTCCTCAGCGATCAATCAAAGAAATAGAGGAAAACAACAGAATAGGAGAGACTAGAGATCTCTTCAAGAAAATTAGAGATACCTAGGGAATATTTCATGCAAAGATGGGCTCGATAAAGGACAGAAATGGTATGGACCTAAGAGAAGCAGAAGATATTAAGAAGAGGTGGCAAGAATACATAGGAGGACTGTACAGAAAAGATCTTCACGACCCTTTTAATCACAATGGTGTGATCACTAACCTAGAGCCAGACATCAGGAATGTGAACTCAAGTGGGCCTTAGAAAGTATCACTACGAACGAAGCTAGTGGAGGTGATGGAATTCCAGTTGAGATATTTCAGATCCTGAAAGATGATGCATTGAAAGTGCTGCACTCAATATGCCAGCAAATTTGGAAACCTCAGCAGTGGCCACAGGACTGGAAAAGGTCAGTTTTCATTCCAATCCTTAAAAGAGGCAATGCCAAAGAATGTTCAAACTGTCTCACAATTACACTTATCTCACAAAGTAATGCTCAAAATTCTCCAAGCCAGGCTTCAATAGTACGTGAACCGTGAACTTCCAGATGTTCAAGCTGGATTTAGAAAAGGCAGAGGAACTAGAGATCAAATTGCCAACATCTGTTGGATCATAGAACAATCAAGAGCATTCTAGAAATACATCTACTTCTTTATATGAAACACCAAAGCCTTTGACTGTATGGATCCCAACTAACTGGAATATTTTTAAAGAGATAGGAATGCCAGACCAACTGACCTGCCTCCTGAAAAACCTGTATGCAGGTCAAGAAGCAATAGTTAGAACTGGACATCGAACAACAGACTGGTTCCAAATCGGGAAAGTGGTACGTCAAAGCTGTATATTGTCACCCTGTTTATTTAACTTACATGCAGAGTACATCATTTGAAATGCCGGGATGGATGAAACACAAGCTGAAATTAAGATTACTGGAAGAAATATCAATAACCTCAGATATGCAGAATGACACCATCCTTAATCATGGCATCCAGTCCCATCACTTTGTGGCAAATAGATGGGGAAACAATGGAAACGGTGACAGACTTTATATTCTTGGGCTCCAAAATCACTGCAGATGGTGACTGCAGTCATGAAATTAAAAGACGCTTGTTCAGTGGAAGAAAAGCTATGACCAACCTAGACAGCATATTGAAAAGCAGAGACATTACTTTGCCAAGAAAGGTCCATCTAGTCAAGGTTCTGGTTTTTCCAGTAGTCATGTATGGATGTGAGAGTTGGACCATAAAGAAAGCTGAACGCTGAAGAATTGATGCTTTTGACCTGTGGTGTTGGAGAAGACTCTTGAGAGTCTTTTGGACTGCAAGGAAATCCAACCAGTCCATCTTAAAGAAATCAGCCCTGAATATTCATTGGAAGGACTGGTGTTGAGCTGAAACTCCAATACTTTGGCCACCTGATCGAAGAACTGAGTCATTTGAAAAGACCCTGATGCTGGGAAGAATTGAAGGCAGGCAGAGAAGGGGACGACAGAGGATGAGATGGTTGGATGGCATGACCGACTCCATGGACATGAGTTTGAGTATGCTCAGGGAGTTGGGGATGGACAGGGAGGCCTAGCGTGCTGCAATCCATGGGGTCGCAAATCGTCTGATACAACTGAGCAACTGAACTCAACTGAACTGAAAGAACTGTAAAATATGGTGGTTACCATAATAATTTGATGCTTTTTAAAAATGTAATTTGTTGTTTGCCTTTATTTTTATGTATTTTTAAGACACTGTAATGCAGAATCAAGTACGTCAGAAAGAGAAAGACAAATACATTGTATTAACACATATATATAAAAAATTTAGAATGATGGTACCAATATCCTACGTGCAGGGCTGGAAAGGAGACGCAGATGTAAAGAACAGACTTTTGGACTCACTGGAAGAATGGGAGGATGAGATGATTTGAGAGAAAAGCATTGAAACATGTACATTACAATACGTAAAACAGATGAGCAGCACAAGTTCAATGCATGTAGAAGGGCACCCAGAGCCAGTGCTCTGGGACAACACAGAGGGATAGGGTGGGGAGAGAGGAAGGAGGGTGGGGTTCAGGACTGGGGGACACATGTATACCTCTGGCCAGTTTATGTTGATGTATGTCAGAATCCATCACAATATTATAAAGTAATTATCCTCCAGTTAAAATTAATTAATTTAAAAAAGACAGTGTAATAGATATTGTTATATACATTCATTATAATGTCATTAAAATGAGTATGCATGTGGCTTACAAATATTCATAGTTATATTTTTTATGGAATCTTCTGTAAGTGTCCTTATGGCCAAGTGGAAGAACATTTTTAAATTAAACAAATATAGGCATGAGCTGAGATTTTGCCACTTAATGGCTGTTAGACTTTGAACTTTAGTTTATTCATCAGTAAAAAAAAAAAAAAAAAAGGAAAATTAACATCAGCTCTTTAAGATTGCATACAAATCTCTTTAAAACTTCTGTATACTTAAAATTCCTTTCCCATATCTGTTTATTCATTAGGAAAGAAGCAAAGTAAAAGTAACTGACTTTTCCAAAGCAAGTACATTATAAACTGGGATCTCTCCTTTGTTATGCTGGCTTCTTTTTTAGGGTCTTCTTGTCTTATTATTAATCAGATTTCTATTTGAGAATATGTATGTGGTCATAATCAAGTATTTAGCTCTCTTTGCTCTTCTCCACTATAACATTATTTTTAAACTGTCTGTTTTTTTCCAGTTGTAGGCAAATGATATGAAGCACTGAATATATTAAGTCATTTAAAAATTGTTCCATCACTAGAAAGAGGTTGGTGATAAAGTTGTTTACTTACTTTTTTTCTTATGTATGAACTTAAAATTATTACCTTTTCTGACATTCATCTGCACAATTGCCTAGATGGATAATAAAACCCCTTTTCACTTACTGCAGTTTCCCATGGGGCTGAAATTCATCTGCTTTGCATTATTGTATATCCCTGCCACGTGGATCGTTTATATCATGTTAACTTTAAAAGGGACTGAAATTGTGCTTTACAGATAAAAAGGAGAAAGGAATTGAATCAAAAGTTCAGGATAAACAAATGATATCCTAACATTTAACAGAATTATTTTAATATATTCAGTTAAAATTACCATTCCTATTTGAATGCAGAGTTCTAAAGAATAGCAAGGAGAGATAAGAAAGCCTTCCTCAGCGATCAATCAAAGAAATAGAGGAAAACAACAGAATAGGAGAGACTAGAGATCTCTTCAAGAAAATTAGAGATACCTAGGGAATCTAGGTATCTATGCATTGAGAGTATCACACATAATTTTTATGCACTACATAAAAATTAACATTGGTTGTCTGTGTGCCAAAAAGTTCAAATGGCATAAAATAAAAACAATTAACTAGAAAAAATTTCTTCATTTATTGTAAACAATAAATTTCTATGTCTCTGAAAACACAAATCAAAACCAAAAACATACAAAAATTTCAATTTAAAATTGAGTGAAAGACACTAATAAACAGTCCAAAAAAAGAACAACAAAGTCAGTAAGTACTTGAAAAGATATAACACAAATACAAGTTAAAGCAAAATATTTTATTTGTGTTATACTGGTAAAATTGTTAAGAGGTTACCAAGAATGCAGAGGAAAGATTATCCCCCTATGCTTTCAGTGAGGGAATAAGATAAAAGGCAAATCCTTTCAAGAAGCAAAAAGAAAAAGAGAATGTGTGAAAAGCCACACACACACAAAATGTTTCTTGATCTAAAAGTTTTAATTTCATATAATTATTCTGACACTATATTTAAGAATAGGAATAATTTGTATACTGTTGTTTATAATAGCTATTAAAATAAAGCTTTTTATTTGTATCTGTTATCATGGAAATATGAACATGTTGTGCTATTCATTTTTAAATGATCAAAAATATATTCAGAATAATCTCTTTGTTGGAAAAAAGACTATATATACATACACACACGTAAATGTATACGCCTACATTCAATTCAGTTCAGTCACTCAGTCGAGTCCGACTCTTTGCAACCCTATGGACTGCAGCATGCCAGGTCTCCCTGTCCATCACCAACTCCCGGAGTTTACCCAAACTCATGTCCATTGAGTCGGTGATGCCATCCAAATATCTCATCCTCTGTCGTCCCCTTCTCCTCCTGCCTTCAGTCTTTCCCAGCATCAGGGTTTTTCAAATGAGTCAGTTCTTTCCTTCAGGTGGCCAAAGTATTGGAGTTTCAGCTTCAGCATCAGTCCTCCCAATAAATATTCAGGGCTGATATCCTTGATGGACTGGTTGGATCTCTGTACTGTGCAAGGCACTCTCAAGAATCTTCTCCAACCACAGTTCAAAAGCATCAATTCTTCAGCATTCAGCTTTCTTTATAGTCCAACTCTCACATCCATACATGACTACTGGAAAAACCGTAGCTTTGACTAGACAGACCTTTTGACTAGACACCTATACAACAGGTTGTTTACAAAATAATTCTCTTTAGGTGGTAACATTGATGAATTTAATATATTATTTATTTCATTTACTCATTGTTTTAGTGAATATAGTATTTAATTAGAAAATAATACAAGCTCTAATAAATTAAGTAAAGTAGTAGGTGAGGATAAAGAAGACAAATACAAGCAAAACAAAAATAATTAATTTATACTATGAATTCTAAATACCTGATCACTGACTATCATTGGTATTGTATGAATTCCTTATTTATGTTTGCTATAGTCCTGTCTTTTTATAGTCCTGTATGTTTGGAAATATTGATGAAACATTTTTTAGTCTAAATTTTAATAAATCTATTATAGACTTCCATAATTTCAAACACTTATATGAATCTTTTGTACATAGGGATTACATAAAAGATGACACATGCCCAACAGTTCTTCCATCACTGTTGAACTTGCAAAGGTTCCTTTGCATCTGAAGCTTAAAGAACCTCTGATTTGTGGTTCTGCATTTTTGCTTCGTAAAGTACTCACCTGCTTGTATATTCTGCACCTATAAGTTGACACATTGACTGCTCAATTACCCATATTTCTTTGGCATATTAAATAATGTTAAGGTTAATGTCTCTTTTTTGCATTGTTTTTGAAACTTGGAAAGCTTCTTGCCCCAACTATTTTCCATAAGTATTTATTTAAGATTCTAAAAGCAGGCCTTTCCCATTTTACTATATCCTTGGTTTCTGGCTTGGCAGATTGGTTAGGTTATGTGACTATATTTTGGGTTATCCTTTTTGGTATTCAGTGTTGACTTATGACTCATAGGTGGCTTGATTTTTAAATGATACGTGCAGAATATATGAAAGAGGTGTTTTGAAAGGGTTACGTAGTATGACATAATAACAATAGAAAAAGGGTTCTATGGCATGACATAAAAAGAAAAAATAATATTTGTTGAGATACAAAAGAAAGTAGAGTTATATTGGTGATAATACATCTTAACAGAAGGACATACCAATCAATGTTTTCAATTACACAAAATTCTTCCATCTGGTACAATTCTAGCAAGAAAATAAATATGAAGGTGGAGTACTGAATTTCATTTTACAGGGTTAATAATAATAATAAAGTAGAGCAGAAAAAAAGTCTATTCATGTACTCATTTCTTTTGCAGCAGCATACAGCTGGGTTCTATCTTTTATTGTATATATTATTTAAGAATTCTATTTCTTTAAACTTTGATCATGTGGTTTTCTTACATCTGGTTTTATTTGGCACTTGTTAGAAAGAGTGTATAAAAGGTTAGTTGAACGTGTATACTCATCTATAGTAAAAAGAGTGTGAATCTTTTACAAAATATACATATATAATATTTATGTGCAATTTAATTGCTATTTATATTGACTTAATAAACATCTGTCAGTATGGTTTAAAATGATTTAAAGTAGTTAAAATGATAAGATGTTATTTTAATTCTAAATCTCACTTTTGGTTGTTACTACCAATCTATTTCATATATATTTAATCTACTACCATGTATATATTAAAATATGTGTATTTTTTCTGTAACTTAGCATTGATTGTGAAACAGTGTAATTACAAGTTGAGATTTCAGATTCTGCTCAACTCTGTGACCCTGAGCAAGTAACCAAACCTCTCATTGACCCAGTTAACTTAGCTGAAAAATGGGTTTAATCATAACATTTACCTCACAGTGTGATTGTAAGTATTCAAAGTGATAATGCACATAAAATATTTAGAATGGTAGCTGGTATGTAAACACTCAAAAATGTTTGCTGTCACTATTTTACCTTTACCATTATGTTGCTTCTGTAAGTATTTGCTGTCTCTTTAGAATAATTATTTTAGGATGAAGTGAATCAAATAATTGTTATCAAAACAGTATTATCCAGCAAAGTTTATCATTATTGAATTCCAAATGTTACTCAAATGCTGTATTCTTTTTTTCCAAAGTAATTGTTCTAGTCTTTATTCATTGTAAGGGCATTTATTTGAAAAAAAAAATAAGATACACAAGAACAGAGAAAAGTAGAATGGTATCTTTTGTAAAAAAGGGGAAACGAGAGTATTCATATATATTAGATACTAATTTAGAGCCAGTTAAATATTTTGTACTAAACTCCATGTAAGCTAAATAGAGTACCACTGCATACATATCTAATGACCTTTGTATGCTTTTTTGTTTGTTGATAAAACCTTGGATAATTAAACAAGTAACTAATTCAAAGTACTAGTAAAGAAAGTATTGTTCTCTGTACCAGTGTACGTACCAAAGGTGATCCATGAACTTTGGAAAAAAAAACAATGCTGTGCTTTCATACCTGATGAAAAGTGCAGTTCTTCCTTCCCCCGCATTTGATAGCTTAAAAAATAAACATCTTTTTCAACAGTTTCTGTGGGACAAAAATCTGGGAGCAACTTAGCTGAATGGTTCTAGCTCAGGGTTTCTCAGGGCCTTGCAGTCAAGTTGTCAGATGAGACTACTGTTATCTCAAGGCTCAACTAGGACTGGAGAAACTGCTTCCAAGCTCACTTTTGGGGTTGTTGACCAGTTTCACATTATCCTGGCTATTGAGTGGAGGTCTCCATTTCCCCCTACATCACTGCCTAAATATCTTTACAAGGTTGTGATTGGCTTCCCCCAGAAGAAATGATCTAAAATTGAGTGCACCCTAAAAATGGAAGCTGCAGTCTTTTTATAATGTAACTTTGGCAGTGATATAACTCATCACTTCTGCCACTTTCTCTTAAAATCAAGTCACTAAGACCAGTCCACACTCAAAGTTAGGGGAATTAAGTCCCACTTCTGGAAGGATAAAGGATGAAAAAAATTTTGGACATACTTTAAAAATATCTCACCGTCAGAATAAAATCAGTGAGTTGTCCTTTTTCTCTTTAACATATCATAATTCAAAGTATCAGGTAAGGTGACTATGGATGAGAATTAATCTATAATAAACAACATAAAGAACATCTATTTTTTTAGAGAGAAATTGAAACCTCTAACCAAAGACTTCCACACATTTTCATATTTCTGCACTTGTATTTTGTCTTTCATATTTTGAAGTTGATTTGAAAATATATATATACATATGTATGTATAATACATACATTTGTATATTTGGATAGGAGTAAATACTTTAATATTGATATATGAACACTAAATATTTTAAATTATTTAAAATTAAAATGGTTGTTTATAAAGTTACCATAGTTAAATTATGCTCTCTAAATACAGATATTTGATGCTTTATTTAAAATTCCTATAATTCATTTCTATTCACAGGTTTCAAATTGAATCATTTCCCATACATATCATAAGTTAGGCAAAACTTTAATTCAACTAATGCATTTTTATCTGAGGATATTTTTATTTAGTAATTTATATTAGTATTTCCTTCTTTAAGGCACTTATGCTATTAAAAAGTCAACTATTTTCCTGAACTGCTTGTTACTCGTACTTTTTCTTTTCAACTTGGGAAAGTGCATCATGATGTTGCTATTGTTTTAACTATACATCCCTGACTCCTTTGCATCCTCGTATCTATTCCTTGTCCATCATAGTTTGGTTTATATAAAATTTGGAGATAATATTGAAAAAAGAAATACAAGCAATTACCATTTGAAATCCTTAAGTTAGGATGTCTCAAATGAATATTGACCTGAACATTAAAGTAGGAAATCTAAAGACATAAAATATCAAGAAAACTAGGAGGAAGAAAGGGAAAACAAAGTAGTATTTCAGCAGTATTATATGATTGGGAAATGGATTTGAACCGAGGCAAGAAGGATAATCCTAGTCTTCAGTTCAGTTAAAAGAAGGGTTTCTCATACTAAGTTACTCAGATTGGGAGTTAGAGGGGAGAAATCCAGGAGCTGTTTACTGGATCTTCAGGAAAAGACCTATTCAGTGCCACAAAATAAACATATTCATTTGCTTGATCAGGTGCTGGAGCAGTTAGATTAATTTGGCTGCTGTATAAACCAACTGCTGAATTAGGGATTTTAAATATTTACAGTATACATTTAAATATAGAAGATAATGTACTATACTGAGAGCAGGAAGAACTAGTTTAAATTTTAGATACACTACCAATTTTATATGGTACATCCAAATCATACAAATATTCATATTGTTTTGGTAGCATCTAGAGACTTTCCAACATGCTTTTCTGACCTATATCAGAGGTTGATTGTCACTCTTTGCTACAATCAGAGCCCTATAATAGCTATTTGCACTTAGCACTCAGTGTCTACAAGCTTCTCTGCATACTCCCATGGAATGTAAAGAAATTAACAGAGAAAATATTTGCATATCACACTTCCTTTATAATAGGATTTTTTTTTTTTTTTTTTTTTGTCTACACAGCTGTGTTAGCAGGCAGCAGTCTCTTGCATAGTTCTCATTGCATACAATTTCAGTGGTATTTTCTGCCTGGCTGACTTGGATATATAGGATTTTTCTAACACCCACTCTAAATGGTATGCTGGACACAGCACATACTAGCTTATAAAGGCTGATTGCTAAACTTTCAGAATATTTACCAAATGGCAGTTAAACTATTGGTAGCTTGAAATTGGCTATAGTGGGATATCAATGTCTTTCCCCTCTCCAGTCTCCACCTGGGCCTCCAAATTTCAGGAGCATCCTGCCCTCTATCATAGCCAATCTGAGATCTGCTTTCTCAGCTGGTTTTTCCCAAAAGCTTAAGTTTGAGAAACTGGATTGCAAACTTCTTTTCTATCTTTTCTTGAAAACTGATTTTGTTGTACTCTTGCTTTGCTTGAACTTAACACACCCTTTTGAACTGTGGTGTTGGAGAAGACTCTTGAGAGTCCCTTGGACTGCAAGGAGATCCAATCAATCCATCCTAAAAGAGATCAATCCTGGGTGTTCATTGGAAGGTCTGAAGTTGAAGCTGAAACTCCCAATACTTTGGCCACCTCATGCGAAGGGTTGACTCATTGGAAAAGACCCTAATGCTGGGTAGGATTGGGGGCGGGAGGAGAAGGGGACGACAGAGGATGAGATGGTTGGATGGCATCACCGACTCGATGGACATGGGTTTGGGTAGACTCCGGGAGTTGGTGATGGACAGAGAGGCCTGGCATGCTTCAATTCATGGGGTCGCAAAGAGTCGGACATGACTGAGCGACTGAACTGAACTGAACTGAACACACCCTCTGAACTCTTATTTCTCCCTTGCACATCATACATGCCTACAACTGAAATTGTGTAGATTCCTTGTGTCCTTCGTTAATTCTACTTCATGATTATTGGTTTCCCTCTTCATTTTCCTATATTTTCTATCCCTTCTTACATGTCTCACCAAAAGTTCAAGTGAGACCTGAGTGTCAGAGGATGCTCCTGATAGCTAATGTTAACAGAGATAAAACTTTTTTAGAAAAAGGGATATGTGTGGGAATTTGATTCTTTCTTTGATGCTCCAGTGTATAGTATTTTCTGACATGGCTTTAGAAATTTCATTTTTGTAATCTGTGGAAATGGAGACAGTTGGACTCATTGTGCATTTAGAAATCCAGCCTCTAATGGATCTGAATTATATGGATCATTAATTGGGAATGTGAAAAAAAGTTTTCTTGGCACTATAACAAAAACATATTTGAAAAGTTGTAGCCAGACTGTCAGCATGACGACATGATGTCATAGGAATTGACTTGGATGTGAAAAGTACCTGAATCAGCCATTTATTCTAAATTTAGTTAGTAGAGTGATGATTGCCAACAGAATTTGTAGCTGAAAACACTGAATACCTACGCTTATTTGCCTATACATATTTCTCTAGTATAATTTAATGTTACCTCCTTCAACATATTATTACTTTCAACAATAATCTAATTAATTTATGAATATTTTAAAACTATTCAAATAATTTAGAAATATAAAGATACACTAAAGCTCTATTCACCTCTCCTCAATTGCAATTACATTGTCTTCTCCAGAAGGGTTACTGTCAACAATTTAATATCAATCCTATTATCTAAATACCTTTCATTTTAAAAACTTAAGTACTTTTCATAAGTAGGACTTTATTATGCAAATTATTTTATAATCATTTCATTAAAATGTATATATTTGAAATTTTCATTTCATTATATATAACTCTTCTTAATTGGATTCATAGTGTTTTAAAACAAGTATATACCAAATTTATTTAATTATTTGCTTTTTGATGGATACTAGGTCAGTTTAATTTTTTTTGTTGTTCAGGTGCTAACTCATGTCCAACTCTTTGCTATCCCATGAACTTCAGCACTCCATGCTTCCCTGTCCTTCACCATCTCCCAGTTTGTTCAAACTGATTGTCCATTGAGTCAATGATGCCATCCGACCATCTCATTCTCTGTTACCTGCTTCTCCTTTTGCCTTCAGTCTTTCCCAGCATCTGGATGAGCTCTTAGCTTCAGTATCAGTCCTTCTGATGAATATTCAGGGTGTATTTCCTTTAGGATTGACTGATTTGATCACCTTGCAATCTAAGGGATTCTCAAGAGTCTTCTTCAACACTACAATTTGAGAGCATCAATTATTTGACATTCAACTTTCTTTATAGTCCAGCTCACATCTTAACATGATGACTGGAAAAATCATAGGTTTAACTGTATGGACCTTCATCGGCAAAGTGATGTCTCTGCTTCTTAATATATTGTCTAGGTTTGTAATAGCTTTTCTTCCAAGGACCAAATGTCTTTTAATTTTGTGGCTGAAGTTACCATCCACAGTGATTTTGGAGCCCAAGAAAGTAAAATCTGTCAATATTTCCACATTTTCCTCATCTATTTGCTATGAAGTGATGGGACCAGATACCATGATCTTAAATTTCTTGAATGTTGAGTTTTAAGTCAGCTTTTTCACTTTCCTCTTTCACCCTCATCAAGAGGCTATTACTCTTTGCTTTCTGCCACTAGAGTGGTATTGTCTGCATATCTGAGGTTGTTGATATTTCTCCTGGCAGTGTTTTTCCCATTATAAAAACTCAGAGTTGAAAACTTGCAACATAAGTGTTTGTATGTACTTTTGTAAAATAAATATCTAAAAATGGAATTACTGAATTAAAATGAATATCATGTTAAACTGTGAGAGATACTTCCAGATTGTTCACCAAATGAGTATGTACCCTTGTCCTCCTGTGAAAACTGTATACAAATATCCATACTCCACTTTAAAATAATCAATATCATATTCTAAAGACATTTTTATTCCCATTATTCGTGAGAACATACCATTTTAGGTATAGTAAAAGTTATGGTCTTTCTAGTAGTCATGTGTGGATGTGAGAGTTGGACCAGAAGGAAGGCTGAATGCCGAAGAATTGATTCTTTCAAATTGTGGTGCTGGAGGAGACTCTTAAGAGTCCCTTGGACAGCAAGAAGAACAAACCAGTCAAGCCTAAGGAAAATCAACCCTGAATAGTCATTGGAAGGACTGATGCTAACGCTGAACCTCCAGTACTGAGGCCACCTTATTGAAACAGCTGATTCACTGGAAAAGACCCTGAAGCTAGGAAAGATTGAAGGCAAAAGGAGAATAAGGTAGCAAAAGATGAGATGGTTGGATGTCATCACTGATTAAATGGACATGAACTTGGGAGAACTCTGGGAGATAGCGAGGGATAGGGAGGCCTGGCATGCTATAGTCTGTGGGGGTCACAAAGAGTCGGGCACAACTTAGTGACTGAAAGAACAGTAACAACCAGTTCATAAAGGCAAATGTAAATGTGATATGAACTTAATTGATTTTCAACTTCATTGATTTTCTCCTCTCTACTCTTTAAGGGAAAAGGCATCCTATACCATGGGGGAAGGTAACGAAATGGAAAAATCCAATATTTGGTTGACCATTGGGAGGATAGACAGGAATGTGAATAATCTACAATTAAAATGACTGGAAGTAAGTGCTGCCTGGGAGGGACATATGTAAAGAGAAAGATGCTTGATAAATATTTAACACAGAAATAAGTAACACTTGGCCATTACTGATGGTTTTTCAAAGAGATGTCATGCAAATAGTTCAAGTTTCAGAACAATGATGAAGAGAGGTGAGGATAGAAATGAACCTGGTCAGTTGTAGTTTGGAAAACACTGAGCAGAAGGAAGCTTATCTGTGTGTGGAGAAATTGTACCTTAGCCATGAGGAACTCCCAAAGAACTTCCACCTCTACAAACTAGATATTAAAACCCATATGGTTATATAAGAACCAGGATGGATTAATGGATTTAATGAAAAATTGGAAAATGGTCATGCAGGATAAATACAAAAAAAGCTAGGTTAAAATGCAATAAAAATATTCTTAAAAGGGAGATTGCTTCTAATAATATCTAGAAAGTCTTTGTTGAAAAGACTTCTTTTCTCATTCAATGGTCTTAGCCACTTTGTCAAAGATCAACTGACCACAAATTTATGAGTTTATTTCTGGACCTTCAGTTCTATACCATTTGTCTATATATCTATCCTTATGCAAAAGCCACACTATCTTGATTACTATAGATTTTCAGTAAATTTTGAAATTAGGAAGTGTGAGTACAATTTTATTCTTCTTTTTCAATATTTTTTTTAGCTTTTCTGTATCACTTGACGTGCCATATGGATTTCATAATTAGCTTCTATTCAATCAATTACTGCAAAAACAACAAAAAGTAGAAATTTTGATAGAGATTTTGTTGCAAATATAGATCAACGTGGGGAGTAAAGCCATTTTAGCATTATTAAATTCTAATTCAAGAGCATAAGATCTTTTATGTTCATTTATACAGATCTTGTTTCCTCTCTTTCAATAGTGTTTTATAGTTCTCAGTGTACATGTCTTGCATTTTTTTGGTTGAATTTATTCCTAAGTAATTTATTCTTACTGATGCTATTGTAAATAGAATCATCTTTAAATTTTCACTTCTGGGATTATTTATTGTTACTAGAAAAAATGAAACTTTTTTTTCTATTAATTGTGTATCCTTTAATTTTGCCAAGCTCATTTCCCAATTGTTTAGTGTGTGGGTGTGTTTGGATTTTTTAGAATGTTCAGCATATGAAATCACATGATCTGTGAATATAGATACTTTCACTTCTTTTCTTCCAATCTAGATGCCTTCTATTTCTATTTCTTGCCTAATTTTCCTAACTAGAAAATTCAATAGAGTGTTTTAATAAAAGTGGTAAAAGTGGACATCCTTGTTTTGTCCCTGATCCTTGGGGAAATTTTTCAGTGTTTCACTGTTGAGTATGATATTAATGTAGATTTTTAACGGATGCCACATATTATATGGAGCAAGTTCCCTTATATTCATAATTTGTTGAGTATTTTTTTTTTCTGTGTGTGAAAGGGTGTATGTTTTTTATCAAAAAACTTTTCTGTGTCAATGAGATAATCATGTTGATTTTTAGACTTTGTTCTACTAATAACATGTATTTTGTTGATTAATTTTCATATAACAAACCACCCTTGCATTCCTACAATAAACTTCAATTGATCATGATGTATCATCCTTTAGCTATATTTTTGGATTCAGTTTCCCAGTATTTTATTCAAGAATTTACATCTACATTCATAAGAGACATTAGCTTGTAGTTTTCTTGTGATGTCTTTGACTGGCTTTGGTGTCAAGATGATCTTGGCCTCATAGGATGAGGCAGGAAGTTTCCTTTTTGTTGTTCTGAAAAAGTTTGAAAAGGATTGATGCTGATTCTTCTTAAGTGTTTGGTAGAATTCCCAGTGACGCTATCTGGTTCACAGCTTTTTTTAATTCAAGTTTTTTTTGTTACAATTTATTTACTTGTTACAAATCTATTCATATTTTCTATACCCTTTTGAGTTAATTTTGATAGTTTTTGTGTTTATAAGATTTTTTACATTTCATCTAGGTTGTCTAATTTGTTGGCTGCTTCAAGATCAGCAGATGAGAACTTAGCACCACATAAGGTCTTTCCTGAGCATGCAAACAGCTCTAAACATGCATTTCACTTTCCAGGTTCCCAGGAATATGTTGGAGTTTTTCAAAACCCTTAATAATATATCATTCCTCAGCCTTTTCTCCTAAGCATATTGATTATTCTGTTACTTAATCAATTGTTATTTATTTCCTCTGGCAGCAGCACCTAAGAAATTAAAATAGCCTATAAGTATTTTTGAAAAATGACCACCTGCTGCCCTCTGGAAGAAATTTTAGCACTGGAATAGTTCTAAATCAGATGTTAAAAAAAAAAAAAAAAGTCTTTTGAGCTGTTCTTCCAAGGAGCTACCAGCCAGATCAGAATAAAAAATTAATTGATTCCTTATGAATGAGGTTCATTGGGGTCCTGATTCTTTCAATACCAGAAATGTGGACTGTTATTTTTTGACTATTATTAGGCACAGGAGTGGAAGATGGGACTAGATGCCAAATTTTTACTGCTCTTACTTGTAATCAGCTGTTTTCTTGAATGGATATACCTATGTTGCTGTAAGCTTTCGATAAATTTCAAGAGGTCTGTTCATTCAGACAGATTTTGCCCTTTCTAAAATTACTTTCGTGGAAGGTTGTATTTTGGAGATCCCTTCTCTGCTGGTTTGGTGATGTCACTAATTCAAATTTTGAAGCCCTAGCAACTTAACAAACACAATAAATGTTGGTTGGTTGAATGAACACTCTAACACATGAATAAATTTCAGGTGGCACAACACTTCATGTAAAAAAAATGAGTTCTTTATAAGCTAAATAGTATTTCAGTGGAATAGGATGTAAGATGTAAAATTACTTACTTACCAACATTTTAATTCCTAAAATGATATTTTCCATGAAGGTTACATATTTTCAAGGCTGTCATTATGTATTGTTCTGACATTGGTCATCAGAAAGCAAAACCAGTTATACAGTTATGTTCTGTTGCATAGATATTCCTAACATCTCTTTATAAATAGCATGAGGTCAATACAATAGGAAACATAAGAAAACATGGTCAGTTCTTAAAAATGAAAAGAGAAGGCTAAGCCATGCATAATCCAGCAAAAGGAAATATAGCTGTAATCTTGAAGTATACAATTAAAAATAAATTCTGACAAGAGTTTAAAGAGAAGGTTTATGCAGTGAGCATGATACTAAAAATACTGTTTTATATTTTTAAAGCTCACTAATTGCTATTAAAAGTATTGGTGAAGAAACTTCTAGGAAGTATACAGATATCTCAAAATAAATCTATATTGTGTAGCTATCCTGGTACCAATAAAATTAATATTCAGATTAAATAGTTGATTGTTTTTGCTAGAAAGAAGAGCATCTTTGGTATAATTAAGTTTTGCCATTTAATACCTTTGTGATATTAGGCAAGACATTTAGTTTCTTAGTTGATAAACCATTTTATATTTAATATGGAAATAAAGATAATTTATCCGATTGATGTAAATATTGAATGCAACTGAGAATGGAAAAACATTGCCTGACATAGAAGACATTCAAAAAATATTTCATTTTTATTTTTCAAACTGAAATAATATATCTATTACATTTTTGATTTGTACTAGTTGAATTTTTCCAATCTCAATTAATAAAATTCTTTGTACTATCTAATAAATATTATTTGACAGTTTTGTTTTTGTGTCTCTTTTCCCTAAATGATGGTAAAATATGAAACCATATATAATGTGGAAAGAAAGAAGGCATTTATCACAGCAAGAAAATGCAGCGGTGATTAGCATCTGTATACCATGCCTGAAAAAAATATTTTAAATATTTATTTTATCTATTCATTTACTTTTTTATTAAGGATAGTTTATTGACAGTATTATATTAGTTTTTGTTGTACAACATAGTGATTCAATATGCACAATACAGTGTTATTGACTATAGTCCCTGTGCTGCACATTACACCTCTGTGACATTTATTTTATAACTGTTAGTTTGTACCTCTTAACCCTCTTCACCTGTTTCACCCATTCCCCCATTCCCTCTCTTCAGCAACACCTAGTTTGTTCTTTGTATCTGTGAGTGTTTCTGTTTTGTTTTATTTATTCATTTGTTTTCTTTTTTTAGATCTCACATGTAAGTGAAAGCATACAGTATTTGTCTTTCTCTGTTTGACTTAAAAATATATTTGGAAAGACTAAAATATGAATGTTTGAAATATTATTACTTTCAATGTTTTATACAATTAGAGTCTTCTAAGAATCGGTTTTTTAACTGACAAATAAAACTATGTAACCATGTGATAAACTTGGCACCAATAATAATGGATGAAGTCTGATTTTAGTTGAAAACGTTATAAACTGTGAAATATTCTTTCAAGGCTAATTTTGACTATATAGTCACTATTTGAAAACTCCTAGTTTCCTAACAATAGAGATCTGCCTGCTCTCAAATCAAAGCATGGAATCATTATTCCACCATTCAAACATAAATTGATGAAGGTTCTTTTATTGTTTTTCATTCTGTAATGGATAAGCCATATTCTTATTATCATTATTGATCCTGTGATATACTACATTAGAAGGCTTAAAATCATTGAAATGTAACATCCTCCCCCTATCAATTGTTGCCTAGAATATATGATCAAAGGAATAGGTAATATGCTTAAATCTAATATCATTATACTTATAGTCAATCTTGCTGGCAGTCTTCTGCCAGTCTAATTTAATAACTCAGTAAGAATTATTTTTGTGTTGTTTCTATATTGGTCTAATATGGTTCACACTGACATATCAAGCAACTCTCTCTATACTGTTGCTGTTCCTGGAAGCCTCATATGTAATGCATTAGAAAAATTGAGGGGATAAACAATTTAAAGGCAATACCTGCCTGTGTAAGGAAGCAGCATCTTGTTTTATGCATATGAGAAGCAGCAGCAGGAGCATCTAATCAGATGTCCTTCTTATGTTCCAATTTTGCTTTTCACTATGTTGTGAGAAAGTATAAAACTATGCTTGAGGAGGTAGCTGATAGATAAATTAAATGCTGGGTTGAAATGAGTGAAAGAAATAATACTCGTGCTTTTCACACAGTGGTAATTAAGATAATTAAGACCATTCCCCTAAAAGTATAAGGAAATTGGAGAGCAAAGCTATTAATATTTATAGTTCTAGAGAATAAAAATCCACTCAGGTAAAGCTTCCATTGGGCTTCCCTGATGGCTCAGTGGTAAAGAACCTGCCTGCCAATGCAGGAGATGTGGATTCAATCCCTGGGTTGAGAAGATCTCCTAGAGTAGGAAATGGCAACCTAATGCAGTATTCTTGATTGGGAAATCCCATTGACAGATGAGCCTAGCAGGCTATACAGACCATGGGTTAGTAGTAACTAAACAACAGCAACAAAAGCTTCCATTAGGCCTAAAGCAGCTGAAATAAATTGATTTGATTGTATCCTATGTAGTGAGTACTGTGGGTATGTTAACCTCTCTAGTGTCCTCTTTTTCAATTTAAATATGTCACCTTATAAATAAAAGGATCAGATATGACATTTATGCTTGTTTATTAACTAACTGTACTCTGACTGAAACCTACTCATGCAAATATTTTTTAATAAAACAGAAAAAGAGCCACAGACATAAAGAACTGACTTTTAGACTCAGCGCGAGAAGGAAAGGGTGGGATGATTTGAGAGAATAGCATTGAAACATACATTATTATATGTAAAATAGATGACCAGTGCAAGTTTGATGCATGAAGTAGGGCACCCAAACTGGTGCTCTGGGACAACCCAGAAGGACAGTGTGGGGAGGGAGGTGGCAGGGTGGGGGGATTTCAGGGTGGGGACACACATGTATATCTGTGGCTGACTCATGTTGATGTATGGCAAAAAATCCATCATGATATTGTAAAGTAATTATCCACCGATAAAAATAAAGTAATTAAATTAAAAATTTTATTAGCTTTTGTCATGTGCTGTATGCTGTGCTAAGTCGCTTCAGTCATGTCTGACTCTTTGCGACCCCATGGACTATAGCCTGCGAGGCTCCTCTGTTCATGGTATTCTTTAGCCAACAATACTGGAGTGGGTTTCCATGCCCTCCTTCAGAGGATCTTCCCGACTCAGAGATTGAACCCACGTCTCTTGCATCTCCTGCATTGGCAGGCAGGTTCTTTACCACTAGCACCACCTGGAAGCTTTTGTCATAGTTGTGAAATAAAAACGAAGATATTTGAAACTTGCTAGATAAGTGATTGGGAGATTCGTGAGAGTAGAGGGGATAGGTTGGTATTTTGGAGAGGAGAGTAGCCTGAAGTTGGTAGTATCATTAGTTGAATACAAAATAAGTCTAAAAGGCTGCTTGAATATGAATAAGGTGTTTTGTTTTTTTTTTTTAATATTATTTGGTACCCAGGAAGTACCAAGCTTCTCTTCTAAGTGATTATTTCTTTTTCCTTTTTATCTGGCAGCTATTGTTGTTCTTTAAGGGTAGGAGAACATCTATATCAGATTCTCCAGAGTTAGGTTATTTTCCTTTCTTATTGCAAGCCTGCCACATGATCGCTTCCTTGAGAATGTCCACTATTTCATTTTTTCTTAGAACTTTTCTGAATATTAATCAAAACTTCTTCATCTATTTACTTCCAAAAAATTGTACAAGTACTGCAATGAATATGATATTGTTTTTCTACCCTAGCATTTAATAATTTGTGTTTATGGTTCAACATTTCTTATCTCTATCTTTTCATTCTCTGGTTTTGAAACTGGGATGCAATCTCTTTAAAAAAAATAGGGATATTATTACATCAGCAAAAATATTGACATTTTCATTGTGAATCACGATGCCTCTAGGAATCAGCCAGATGCTGATTGTAGTGATTTCAGAGTTGCACCATATGTAAAGAAGCAAAGCAAGTGCCAGATGATTCATAATCATGCAGAAATATTCAGGTAATAATTGCTATATCAGCTAGGACAGAAATAGTTCCAATAGAATCTAATTATTTATCTATCTATCATCATCTATCCACCTCAGAATGAAAGAAAGATTTATTATAAGGAACTGGCTTATGTGATTGGGACAGGGGTAGGGGGATTGACTAAGCACATTCAAAATCAGAGTAGGTTGTCAGGAAGGGCAGGCTAGAATTCTTTGGCAGGAGCTGATGCTGTTGTCCATAGATAGAGTTTCCTTTTCAAAGAAACCTCAATTCTGCTCTTATATTCTATCAACTTATATTCTATCAAGACCAAGCACTCCTAGATAATCCAAAATGATCTCCTTTAAGGTCAACTGATTTTTAATGGTAATGATATCTAGAAAATGCCTTTACAGCAACACCTAGAATAGTGTTTGATTGAATAACTGGGCAGTCATAGGCTTTCCAGGTTGAAAGATTAAAGTAGCCATCAAAGTTGCCAAATTTGCTTTTTTAAAGAAAAACCTAAAATCCTGACTTTTAAAAGTGTCAAATAATCTGATTTTTAAATGAAACAAAATGTTTTCATTTCAAGTTAGATGACTAACTCTGTTTATTTGCTCAGGACTATGATTTTTACTGGGACATTAAGACTTGCAGTGCTAAACCCGAGATCATCCGAACTGAGCAAACTAAGATGGTTGGTCACCTACTTTCAAACAAACAAAATTTATATATTTTGAGACTGTCTCTTTGAATTTAAGGCCATCCTAAATTCCCAGAAGATAAAGAGGTGCCAATGCAACTAAATAACCCTGAGCAGATGTTATCAATCTGTTATCTGTCCCAGCCCATCTTGGGAACACAAGGTGTTTGCATCAGTAGCATTTTCACTGGACCAAGATTGTATCAGTCAAGGCAAGGGATGAGAGTTTAGGGAGTGTAAGTCCCTAGCGGAATATTTATTAGAAATTCCATGGAGGTACATTTAAGGAAAAATTTTCACTTGATTGTGATATGTATTTCTGTTTCAGTGGGGCAAAGTGAAGTACTATACTATGGAAATACATGGTCTTACAAAGTTGTTAAGGCCATCACTAAAGAAAGGTAAATCTAGCATGAGAACTGAAGAGTGAGGATAGAGTTCTACATGTGAAAACTTAGAGGGAAAATGGAAATTAGAGGGCCTATGACATACTTGGATAATATATGTCTCAACAATGTTTGCATGTTCTGAATATAATGTGAATTTTCTTGGTTTGTTATCAAAACATCTTTGGATGTAGGCTGATTAGATAATAATCAAGCTCAGTTAAATAGTATAAATTTTATAGGGTATTAAAAATATATGTTCCAAATACAAAATCCCTTGGTGAGCTCAGTATGTTCAACTTGAGGCTGACTTCCACGTAAGAAAGCTTGAAGATTTAACCCAAACACATTCTTCAGTAAACGGCTACCTTATTTCTGTAAGTAGATGCACTACCACCTGTATGGACCTGGTAGAAGCATTCAAAATTCGTTAGATGCACTTTGATTTTTAAAATAATAAGTAGTCCTAATTTGGGAATTATTTTTTGATTATTAGATATATATTTTGAACTTGGCTGTGTTGATCCTCTTTAAAACAAAAATTTGAGCCTCATTTCAACATAATTTTTTGTCCTTGTCTTGTGTATTATTAAATTAATCCACAGAATAAATATCCTAAGAAATATCTAGAACTTTAATTGCTTCTTTTGTCAATAAGCATCACTATGTTATCTGGTTATTCTGTGAAGTCTGCACAGTCTTGACTTATTTACTTTAGAATGGGTTTCTATGTTCTGGAAAAGGCTCTCTTTTATTTATAAAACTTACTTGGAAAATAAAATGTGACGAAAATATAGCTGTAAGATAGCCCCAAATGTGCTACTTTAAATGCTTAACTAAACTCAAATTAATAGTTGTTATGCTTAGGACTATGTGAACTTTTAATTGTTTCAGCAAAATAAAAAAAAAAAAAATGTCAAAAATTACAAAATAAAACCTATGCCAAAGACATGAATGCAAAACTGACAGAAGAAAGGGAATCCATAATCAAGTTTTTGGGTATTGGAAATGACAGTTTGGGAATTGAAAGTGAATTTTGTTCCAGTGTTCTTTATGCTGCCTTGCATATGAATGATTCCATTATTTTTGAATTTGCAATTGAATTAACTGTGGATTGATGATCATATTGAAGATAATTTTAACTTTTTAATGGTATTTCTCTAGACATATCTATTTGCTGTAGCTACTTAAGACCAGAAAGAAATTCAATATCTTTTCTGATATAGGCTTTGTATAGTATAATGAGCTCATTTTATAATCCATGCCAAAACATTATTCAGTATCACAGTAGACTCTCAAGGGGTAGTAAGAGTACAGCATGAAGCCATGCATAAAGCATGCTTTTTTAAGAATTATTTTTCTTTAGTGTTATAATCAAGACATATGGGATACATTTAGATCTAGTTTGCTTTTAGTAAAACTTGTCTAATTTTGACAATTGTTTAAAGCAGGCACCATTATAATTAAAAGCTGTTTATTATTCCAAGTTGTAATGAACAATTGATGCAAATAATTGTCCCTGTTTCTAGTAACTAGAAGTTGTATATCATCACAAATTAAAGAATCTTAATTTTAGAGTTGTATTCTATTACTAGAATACCTTCTTTTCAGCAAGTTAAAATCTTTAGATGAATATATTATTAATGGCTTTAGAAGCCAAATCACACATGGAGTATTGTGTTTTATAAAGTGAATTCATCAAAATACAGATGAATTGGTTAATTAATTAGTACTAAACAATTATTTAACCTTAATAAAGTCCTTGGCAGCTGTGGGATTTGAACCCATGCCCTCGAAGGGACTAGAGTCTTAATCCAGTGCCTTAGACTGCTTGGCCATACTACCTGCTCAAAACAGCAGAATAATCTCTGTTCGTTTCCAACACAAACCATTCAATATCACAGTAATCCAAGTCTATGCCCCAACCACTAATGCCGAAGAAACTGAAGCTGAATGGTTCTGTGAGGACCTATAACCCTTCTAAAACTAACACCAAAAAAATATGTCCTTTTCATCATAGGTGACTGGAATGCAAAAGTAAGAAGTCAAGAGATACCTAGAGTAACAGGAAAGTTTGGCCTTGGAGTATAAAATGAAGCAGGGCAAAGGCTAACAGAGTTTTGCCAAGAGAACACACTGGTCATAACCATCACCCACTTCCAACAACACAAGAGATGACTCGACTCTACACATGGACATCACCAGATGGTCAGTACCGAAATCAAATTGATTAATAATAAAAATACTTGAAAGTAGCATTATATATATATAATGCATACTGTGAATTATAGGTTATATCTAGTCTATTAGAAAGAGGTAAATCACTAGCCTACATGAGGATGCATCTACTCATACTATATACTTTGTCAGTCTAGAAAATCATCTTTAATATGCTCCGACTGTAAGGAGCTCTACCTTAAAAGTTATAGCAACGCTTTAAATATGTTCAGATTTTTTTAGTGTAAAGTTTGTTTTGAAATAATGTGCAATAATGTATTAGACTCTTTGGCATAAAAATTATTGTTTATATAATGGATATATTTTGTTTATATAAAGACTCCAAATGAATTTAATTTTAAATTGCATTGTGAGGTGTTGTTTTTTTTTTTTTTTGGTATATGCAATTAGGAAGACAACACAAAGTATGATGAGAAAAAAGAGCTGAAATATCTTAAAGCATTGTAATTTCTCATTACTCCATTTTTTGAAAGTTTTCATCATTCTCTGACTGGTAAATCCTTTTATATTTCTAGAGTAGGATGAAAGCTCTAAAAACTGCAATATTAAATATAAAGAGTCATTCTGAAGTAATCAATCCTTTAGAAAAGATTTAAAGTTTTAAATTAGGAGTTAGTGACTAAAGATTTTTTAAAATACTATAAATGTTGACTATCTTTTCTAGCTGTTCATGTTAAGATTTATACATTTAAGCTATTTGAATTTTAATGTTTAATTTTACTTGGAAATTTTTTGCATCCTGATATAAGTCAAGCACTGTTTTAGGTTGTACTGTGGGTATTTATGATGACATGATGCTAGCAAAAATTATATTATTTAAATGTTCATGAGGAAAATAATTTTTATTATTCAAAGTGACAATATTATATCTTAATAATATTATTGTTAGAAATATTATATAAATATTAAATTTAATAGTTCAGAAACTTTTCTTTTTACATTTAACAATAATCCATATGTCAAAGAAAGTGGCACCATATTGCATATTCTGAGTTTTTCTATGCATTAAACAAAATGCTAAAACCAGAATTATGATTAATATTTCCTGTAAATGAGAAAAATTGTCCACATTCTCAAGGTTTTTTTTAGAGCCAAGGTTTATAGTAACTTGAGAGGAAGGTACAGACCTTTCCCATATATTCACTATTTACATACATGCCCAGCTTTCCCCATTAACAACATCACTCACCAGAGTGGTGCATTTGTTACAAGTGATTACCTGTATTGAAATACCTTAATCATCCAAAGCCCATATTTACATTAGATTTCTTGGTGTTGAACATTCTGTGAGTTTGGACAAATATATATATAAAGACATGGAACCATTCTTAAAGTATTTTCACTGCCCTAAAATTGTGCTCTTTGTCTTTATCCCACCAAATTCTGGCAATTATTGATCATTTTACTGTCTCCCAAGATTTTGTCTTTTTCAAAATATCATTTAGTAGTTGAAATCACATAGTATGTAGTCTTTCCAGATTACTTCTTTCACTTTTTAATATGCATTTGAGTTTCCTACATTTCTTATTGGGCTTCCCTGGTGGCTCAGACAGTAAAGTGTCTGCCTGCAATGTGGGAGACATGGGTTCGACCCCTGGGTCGGGAAGATCCCCTGGAGAAGAAAATGGCAACCCACTCCAGTTCTTTTGCCTGGAAAATCCCATGGACAGAGGATATATCTTATCATGTCTTGAATATTCATTTATTTTGGCATTGAGGAATATTCCATTGTCTGGATGTACCCACCTTTTATTTATCCATTCACCTATTGAAGGACATCTTTGTGGCCTCCAGTTTTCGGCAATGATGAATAAAGCTGCCATAAACATCCATGTACAGATATTTGTGTGTATATAAATTTTCAACTCTTTTGGATAAATACCAAACCCAAGAAGTTGGTATAGGAACAATATTATTAACTAAACTAAAAAATAAAATACCTTAAGTATATAGCTCAATGGATTTTCACAAACTGAATATACTGGGTAATTTCATTCATACAAAGATCAAAAACAGGCAAAGTGAATCTATGTGGTTGGAAGTTAGGATGCTTATGGAGGGTAGGTGAGATGACTGGAGAGGGCGTGAAGACAGGCTTTTGGGGTACTGATCATGTTCTAAAAAATTTGTTTTAATATCTTGCAAGGCAGTTTTTACTTCTGCTGAGAATCTCTGCTCAAGGGAGGCATGATGCCACATATTCACCTGTTTCTCCAATCTTGGAGCAGTGGTTTGTCCTGTGTCTTCACCTCTCTTATGAATCCAAGAAAAGTTGGTTCTGTTCAGCTTTGTTCTTATTGTTAGGACAGAATGGTGACTTCTAAATCCCTTACTCATGAAGCCAAAAAACAAAATCCATTTAGAGACTTTTTACAAATCCTTATTTGTGTTATTTATATATAGTCAGCACCCAATATAGAACACTTTAAATATAAAATTATGTTACATTTTTATTTAGTTATGAAATACATTTGAAAGTGTAAATGGAATGGAATTCTACATTATTTATTTAAAGATCAAATATTCTTGAAAGGAATTTGGATAAATCAAATTCTCTGATTAGTGTCCAAAACAAAATCACAGCTATGTAATTTCCAAACATATATATCTTTCTTCTTAGCTATATTTGGCACAGAAAGATTATATATGTGAGCAAATAATACAGTAAACAAGTAAGAGAAAGACATAAGCAAGCAAAATAAGCAATTAGTGCTACTTCTGAATTCAGATTCTAGAAGCTAAATGTTGTTCTATATCTGTTTTTATCTCTTATTTTTATAACCAATTATCAAAAAAATGTAACTTGTCAAACTAATAGGGACGAAAAAATGCTACTTACAGTGATGACTAGTTCTAAAAGAATAAAAACTGCTTTACCAAGATTGTACATAGACTGGATCAACATCACAGATCATTCTAAGTATATATAAAAATTCTGCAAAAAAAATAATCTTAGTTCAGTAAAAGGCAAAAAGAGAGGCATTGGCATAGAATATGATGTTTTCCTTTTATGACGAGTAAATTGTTCATGTCATACCCTTCATCTAACTCTCATATTAGCCTTCTATTTCTAGAGTGCTGATTTTGTAATCACTCTGTACTCTTCTTTTTTAAAATTTATTGGTATATGAATTAAATATAAAATGTGCTCATAGGATGAGGTGAGTTATGAATAATTTTCACAGTCTGCTAGTTTTTGTTTTCCTAAAACTTATTTTTTTATTGTTTGAAGAATTTGGTTCAAATACTGTTTGGAAATATAATATTAAATTGACCTCAGGCATTTCATGTGCAACTTTTGAACAGTCACTTCTTGTTTTTACATTTAAGATGGAAGATACTGTACTTAGTAGGTACTGTACTAAACTGTACATCTTAGTAGGCTTATGGAAATCATTAAAGAAAAACTGACATTTCAGGATAGAGGAGATACCTGAAAAACTGATATTTTCAGATAGTCAGAAAAAGAGTGGGATTTAATTAGAGAGGTTGGCTTATATGGGTTTTAAGAATAGTTAAAGTAATAAAAGTGCAGTGGGAAATATGTGCAATTCTCTTTTGATTGCTTATGAGACTAATTCATGGGTTGAGAGTAAGGAGAAGGGAAGGATTACCAGGTATTAGAGAGGGAAGGAGAAGCTATGAAATTAAATCATAGAGAGTCAGAGAGCAAACTGACTAAGGAAATTTAGTTGGATTACTTGTAGCAATAAGAGCAAAATTGATGTCAGGTAATCATGACTTTAAAGTCAGTATAATGGTATAAAGTGTTTGGCAAGGGAGTTGAGGAGGCGTTTGAGGATGTTATTACAAAAAGGGGCCATGGAACCAAGGACGTGTCTGGAGGCTTTAGGAGCAAAACAGATGTGAGAAACAGTGAAAACTGTGTAGGTCCTGGAAAAGTGAAGACTGCGTTTAGCAAAATCTATCTTGTAACAATGGAAGTAGATGCCTGAACAGAGGTTGGGGATGACATCATTGGTAAGGAGGAGATAAGGAAATAGTGATGTGAGATTGGAAGCATCATTTCCAAGCATACTGAAATCACCAAGAACATTTACAGTACTGATTAAGAGAGAGGAAATAATTGTTTTTTACAAATCTGTGGGTGTTGGTGACTTTCTAGGAGAATGACACTCACTGAGGGTCACTGTTTTAATCAGCCTCTGATGGCAGAATTGAGTTTGATAGAAGGTGGGTGACACTGAAAGCATAAGGATCTAAATAGAATCACCCAAATTATGATGAATTATTAACATAGGTAAAATATTGCCTAATAGATTGGTCTGCATTCAGTTTTGCTCTTTAATTTTAGTTCCTAAAAGTTGATAAAAATTGCTCATTAATTCAGATATGTAATTCTTTATATGTTTCTGATAAAACAGAGGAAAAACTTTTAAACATTTTCAAATAACCAAAAGCAAGGTCAATTTTCATTTACTATTAATTGCAGAATTCATAACCAGACTACAGACTGTAAGTATGCAGATGAGCCTCACAATGGCCAAACATTGTGCTGTCACTATGCAGCTTCTCTGGTGTTTTAGCCTTCAGGCTGAATGAGTGCATGCTCGGTTCCTTAGTTCCTCGGTCCCTTAGTCCATAGGGTCTTTGCAACCCTATGGACTGTAGCCTACCAGGCTCCACTGTCCATGAAATTTTCTAGGCAAGAATCCTGGGGTGGGTTGCCATTTCCTCCTCCAGGGGATCTTCCCAACCCAGGGATCAAACCTGAGTCCCCTGTGTTGGCAGGCAGGTTCTTTACCACTGCACCAGGTGGGAAGCTTAGTCTGGGTACAGGGACTAAAAACTCATTTAGTGGAGCTCTAAAAAACTTTCATTTTGTGAATATGAAGAAGGTAATGAAAGAAAATCTGAAATAAAACTGACTCTAACGGAAATTGAATTGTCGTAGAGCAGTTTTCTTTCTCACTCACTTCTCTCTTCTAGCATTCATTTCTCTCTAATCTCAAACTGTTCTTTCATACCTTTTCTTACTTTATTGTCTTTTTTGCAGACCAGTTCATTATTGCTGCATGAGTGCATTAATGAGTGCATGCTCGGTTCCTCAAAAGTGGCAGTCCTCAGCCTTGATTCTCCTCACAGTAAACTCATTCCAGTTAAAAATTTAGCATAAGCCCCAGTTTGTTTTAAGGAAAATGAAAATTAACATGTAATGGTGCTTCTGTCCCTATGGAATAGCATTCTAGGATCAGAAAAATCATATTGATGTAATGTGACATAACTTCTTGTTTTTATGCCCTTACCTTGACTAAAAGCATAAACAAATACATTTATTAAACCTTGTTCATTGATCTCTAGGGGCTTCCTAGGTAGCTCAAATGGTAAAGAATCTGCCTACAATGCGGGAGACCCAGGTTCGATCCCTGTGTCAGGAAGATCCCTTGGAGAAGGGCATGGCAAAACACCCCAGTATTCTTGCCTGAAGAATTCCATGGGCAGAGGAGCCTGGTGAGCTAGAGTTCACAGGGTCTCAAAGAGTCAGACATGACTGAGCGACTAACACACATTGACTTCTAAGGTCATGAGCAATTTCTCAAGTAGAGTTCCATTGAGAGAATCTTCTTCAGAGTGCATTTTCATCTATTAATTATATACATTTTTAAAAGATAACCATGAGTTGAACCAAATGATAGTAGAATAACATTCCCCAAACAATTTTACACTACACTTTAAGGGCAAAAACAAAGTCATGACTTCTTTTTCTGAAGTAGAAAAGGAAGTTAAATTTTCTTTCATTTCAAGGTACTGAGACAAGGCCATCATTTGAGAATATAATGTGAATTAGTATAATTGTTCTTAAATGATAAATGAAGTAATGTCTAGTAGCACATGTTAGTAATCTCTTCAGAAAGGTGAAAGGGATCTTAGTTAAAAGATTGGACATGGAGGCTGATGTCACTTCAAACAGCAAAAAATTTGAAAGAAGGTTTATTAGTCACATAAGGGACTTCTGGAGAGAGAAAGGTATGTGTAAGGCAGGGTGGAAAGGCATATGCAAAGAGCAGAGAAAGAGTTGGCCCTCATGGGAGCTAATGAATGTGGCTGGACAATGGTTCCATCCAAGGCAAGGGCTGGAGAATTCAAACTTGCCACCAGTGACTAGTTTTGTATATATAAAGAAAGTATAAAAAAAATTCTGTGTGTGTATTAGCAGAGAAAGGAAGGGTGCAAGTTTAAATGTTTTTGTCAATAAGTAAATAGTTGAACATCAAAAATGGAGTTAGGCTCTTACACCAAGTTAGGAAAAGTATTGATACCTTGTGTGTGTGTGTATTTGTGATTTTGCGACACTCCTTGTTGCTCATAAAATGACATGTTTAATATCTAGCAAATTTTCAGAATACTGGTACAATAGGATTTAAGAACTTAAAGAAGACTTTGAAATCATCTGGTTCAATTCTTCCATTTTATAAAGGGTACTAAAGTTTCTGAGTTTCAGGGACTTATTAAAGATAACCCAGCTTGAAAGTGTCCAGAGGTCCAGGTCAGTCCCTGGGCTACTAATTTCAAAACCAGTACTCTTTCTAGTTTCATGTAATTACTGCTTGCAAAGAAACTAACTTGGTAAATTCAGATGTATATGAAAAAATTCTTAATTAAATATTTCTGATAAAACATTTGAACAATATGAAGTTTCTAATTCCAATATACCATGAAACCATTTAAATTTGACTTATTTTATATACATCCACTGTACTACTTCCTGGTGTATATGAGAAGTTTCATTAAAAAACTATATAAGGGAATTAAGCATGAACTCTGAATATATATGTAATAATTAGACTTGACTCTGCAGAATTGTCAGTGTTTTCCTTTGTCTGATTCAGGGTGATAGGATGCTATATCCATAGAGCCCCCAGGAAGCCTCTCAAGATCTGTGATGTAAAGGCATATGTCCCTGGATTGTGGTCTAAAATAATCACTCCTGGGAAATGTTCCAGGAACCACATGCTCTTGGGTAACTGAAGAAGCTCCCTTTATATTTAGAGGTCTTTGCTGTTCTTCATCACACTGAGGGGTTTGTTTTAGACAACTTGAGAGCAGGTGAAAATTATAGAGATTCCAAATTATTAAATAATTATGTATTATTTATATAAATGCAGCTTATGGTTAGAAACTAAACTTTTATTATTAATTTTATGATTAAAATATTTGGCAAACATTTAAAATTGCATTTTAAATCTCTGTTGCATTTTAAATCTACTCAGCACCTAGATCTTGGTTTATAAAACCATTCTTCAATGAAAAGAAGCAGGGCTCATTGTAGAAATAACTGAGTCTAGGATGGGGGACAGGATCATTTTGTGTGCCAAAAACTAAGGAATTGATATAAATGTTAAAGCCTGCAATGGCGGAGTCTATCAAAGGGCTATAAGGGGCATCCAAAACAGTTGTCAATGACCAAAGCTGGAAGAATTTGAGCAAGAAAGTAAGTAAAGTGGTATTGGATTATAACCCAAAGTATAAAATAAATATCCATAAATTTATACTGATGTAAACTAATTAATCAGCTAGCCAGTGAATAATGTAGGAGAGATAAATCTCCCACTCAAAGTAATTCCAAATAATTTATATAGCTATTCAATTCTTCAGTCTTAAAGATGGGTAGCATAATTCTCCTTTCCTAAAGTTTTAACTTCATTTAGATTTTCTTCCAAAGTGTACAGTATGAAAAGTGAGAAAACAAAAGAATAACTTGATATGGAAAAACCAGGCAAACTACATCAAAATAACTAATCAAAGTTAACAAGTGATAAGTGATAACTCATGCTGATACTATACCCTTGCTATGATGTGATGAAAATGACAGTTGGCCTCTGTCGTCTTCCTCCTTAAAACAAATTACCCTTGTGTACTCATGTCCCAAGTTGAGGGGCATAATACAAAAAAAAAAAAAAAAATCTGACCAGAAATCCTTAAAACTCTCAAGGTTATCAAAAAATAAAAAAAATCTGAGAAAATGTCACAGTCTAGAGAAGTCTAAGGAGACATGATCTTTAAATGTAATCTAGTGTCCTGGATAGAATTCTGGAATCAATAAGAACAGTAGGGGAAAACTGAAGAAATCTGAGTGAAGTATGGACTTCAGTTAATAACAGTGATTCAATATTGGTTAATTAATTGTACCACACTAGTGTAAGATATTTGGATGTGGGGTAGATGGGAACTCTCTATAGTATCTTCACCTTAATTTTGTAAACCTAAAATGATTCTAATATAAAAAGCTCATTAAAAATACTTCTGAGTGAATGATACACATACATTTAAATATGTTTCCATAATATATGCTATTATGAAGTTTGGATATAAATATATATTTATTCTCTTTTAAGAAAAAAATAAGAAATTCTAAATACCTCTATTTATACGTAGATTTTTTCTTATTGATCTCACTATGATTACCTGGTTTAAAAATAGCTGGCTCTGTACTTTTTTTTCTGAACAAATTTTACAATTAAACTTTTTAAATTATAAAAACAAATTTATAAATTAAAGTATTTACAATTAAATACAGTTAAATGAATTGGCTTTTTCAACAGTGAACAGATGTATGGTATCTGATAACTCCTTAGATTTTTGACAGTACTTTGAGTACAATCTGGGAATCTTTGTAGTAGTATGATTATTAATTCTTGTAATGAATAATTCTAAAGTATTCATTGTTCATTAGAAAGGTATTTCTTAATATCAGAGAACCAGGCACAGGGTATTTTTAACTGGTTTTTATTGTTGTTTTCTTCCAAATGTTACAGAATTTGGAGTCTTTTTCAAATGTAAAACAGGTTTATAATTTGGAGAAAACTCTTAGCACTTAATTTATGCAATATGTGTGTCTTGTATGTAGATGAATATATGTGTATCATATGTGTATTTATAAGTCTGAATATCCTGTTCTTTCCAGGAAAATAGTTATACAGATTTAACTGATAGAAACCTTAAACTGCAGTTTGTTTATTTATTCAGATGCAAAAATTTAGGGCAATAGATCATAGCTATTTTTAGGTAAATGACTACTGAAGCTACAATTCAGTCTTTCTTGATTTACAGAGTAGAATTAACTAGCCTGGTGGAAAATTCTATAAAGAAGGTGTGAAATAGAAGAATCTTACATCATCAAACATGAGTGAAAAGTATACACATTTTTCTGGTGAGAGCACACTGATTTGAACTTCCATTGCTCTCTAAAATGTCTGTATTCTAAATTTCTATAGTTAATTTTTGTACATTTATCATTAACAATGTCCAAAGCTTTTGCTTTCATACTTTTATGATTAATTTTCACTCAATCAAAATAGATGTTGGGGAGAGTCATGAAGGGAGTTTATACATAATTTGATTCTAGAACAGTGGTATTTTAAAGTTATAATCTAAGTTTGTTTGAACGTGTATTTGAAACTACTTTGTAACCTGTAGGGTGTGAATAGTACTTGTTTGTTTCTTTTTACTTTTTTTTGTTTTTTAACACCTACTGGATGGCTTTACTGCATTTTCTCCTATTCAGTACTACCATCAAAAATGACTAGAAAAGAAAAAAAGATCATAAGAATGTAAAACTTGCATAGTTGGAATTTTAGAAGACAGAATCTCAAACATATTCTTACTGGAGGACAGAGTCTCAAGGAGATGAAGTGGCTGCCGACGTACATAAAACTGCAGTATTGGAAACTGGAATGTCTTTTCACTCCTGGTCCAGTACTCTTTCTGAATATTTGCATTATTTCTAGGTAATTTATAGACTATAATCTTTCTTACACCTCATGCGTGCACACACACATATGCATAAATATCACACAGCAACAGCTGTGTTTTTTTTTCTTTCAGACTGATGTTTAAAACTGCTTTACACAGATGTCAATTTTATATTTACAGCCATGTAGTTTAATTCTTAGAACAAAAGTATGAATGCATTCTTTAGATAGCAGCCAAATTTGTATATGTTCTGTTGGTGTGTGTGATTTGAAATGGGTTATTTTACATTAAAGGATCTGTAGTTAACAGACTTACTTTGGGAAATATCAGGTCCCTTGATCACTTCTCTTGATTTTTTCATTGAAAAAGCAAGAGAGTTCCAGAAAAACATCTACTTCTGCTTTATTGACCATGCTAAAGCCTTTGACTCTGTGGATCACGACAAACTGGAAAATTCTGAAAGAGATGGGAATACCAGACTACCTGACCTTTCTCTTGAGAAATCTGTATGCAGGTCAGGAAGCAACAGTTAAAACCGGACGTGGAACAACAGATTGGTTCCAAGTTGGGAAGGAATATGTCAAGGCTGTATATTGTCACCCTGCTTATTTAACTTATATGCAGAGTACATCATGAAAAATGCTGGGCTGGATGAAGCACAGGCTGGAATCAAGATTGCTGGGAGAAATATCAATAACCTCAAATATGCAGATGACACCACTGTTAAAGTGAAGAAGAACTAAAGAGCCTCTTGGTGAAAGTAAAAGAGGAGAGTGAAAAAGTTGGCTTAAAGCTCAGCATTCAGAAAACAAAGATCATGGCATCTGGTCCCATCACTTCATGGCAAATAGATGGAGAAGCAGTGGAAACAGTGACAGACTTTATTTTGGGGGCTCCAAAATCACTGCAGACAGTGACTGCAGCCATGAAAATAAAAGATGCTTAGTCCTTGGAAGAAAAGTTATGACCAACCTAGACAACATATTGAAAAGCAGAGACATTACTTGCCAACAAAGGTCCATCTAGTCAAGGCTATGGTTTTTCCAGTAGTCATGTATGGATGTGAGAGTTGGCCTATAAAGAAAGCTGAGTGCCGAACAATTGATGCTTTTGGACTGTGGTGTTGGAGAAGACTCTTGAGAGTCCCTTGGACTGCAAGGAGATCCAACCAGTCCATCCTAAAGGAGATCAGTCCTGAATAATGAAAGGACTGATGCTGAAGCTGAAACTCCCATACTTTGGTCACCTGATGTGAATAACTGACTCATTTGAAAAGATCTTGATGCTGGGAAAGATTGAAGGTGGGAGGAGAAGGGGACAACAGAGGATGAGATGGTTGGATGGCATCAGTGACTCAATGGACATGCGTTTGGGTAATCTCCGGGAGTTGGTGATGGACAGGGAGTCCTGGTGTGCTGCAGTCCATGGGGTCGCAAAGAGTCGGATACAACTCTGCGACTGAGCTGAACTGAATTGATCACTTGTCACTGCTGTTCACTTTCAAAATTGGTCTTAGTCATTTAAAGAAGGATTAATCCACAATTCCCTAGAGTGTGTACTCGTTTAAGTAAATTTTTGAAAATGTTACCTGTCTGCAAAAAAAAGTTTAATAAGTTGATTATTTTCCAATCCTCAATGCTATCCAACATTTCTTGGTGGTAGAAGAGCTCTAGAATACATAATGAGCTGTTTTGTCCCCCTACCCTTGGTGTGTATATGTGGTGTGTGTGAGGCAGGAGGCAGGAAGTGCGTGTATGTGTGTGCTTGCTAATAACAAACAATGAAAGAGAACCCTTACTAAATATATGAAATAGTCTGCTTAAAGGGCAGAACATTTATTAAATGTTGGGGAATGTATCTGAGAGTTCACAATTTTTCTCTTAATTCTTACAGTTATGGTTTACAGAGGCGGTCCAAAAGCTGATGTGGAAGGAGTATTCCATTTGGTTATAAAGCATCAAGAAGACACAATTAATCTTAGTTAGATACATAGTCTGATTCATGCATTCTAAGCTGATTACAGTCTTATTCTAGTACAGCAAACTCATATTTCTTTTCCTTTAGAAGAATATTTTATAATAATAAAATTGAAGCCACAAAGTATGAGATAATTAAGAGAAGAAACTTTTAACATCACCTTCTGCCTAATGCCTTAGAGATGCATTTTCATCAAAACTCCACCTAAAAGGATGCATGTTTTAAGATTTGGCTATTTTCCTTTCAAATGTGGTGGAATGTATTACTGGCTTATTACATTTTTGCTTTTTATGAGCTGTATGCTCCCCTCCCTAACCTCACACAATTAAATGTCATATCCCTGAGGATTCTGAAAATGTTTTTAAAAGTTGGCACAAATATTAAATTTAACCTCTATTTCTACCTTAGTTATCATAGCCGTTCTAGTAGTTATAGAGGAGAAAGGGCATGCCTTTGTCCACAAGATACCTAGGAGTCTTGTGGACTCTAAATTTGTAGGGCATCATACAAACTCAGAAGAAAAAAGTCATATTGGTTCATGTCTTCATTTCTAACACACACACACACACACACACACAATCACACACATTTCTAAAGAATTGTGATTTATGTATCGTGTGAAAACAAACTTTTGTTGTTGTTCAGTCACTAAGTCATATCCAAGTCTTTGCAACCCCATGGACTGCAGCACCCCAGGCTTCCCTGTCTTTCACTGTCTCCCAGAGTTTGCTCAGATTTATGTCCATTGAGTCAATGATGTTATCTGACCATTTCATCCTCTGCCACCTCCTTCTCCTTTTGCCTGCAGTCTTTCCCAGCATCAGGGTCTGTTCCAATGAGTTGGCTCTTTACAGCTTCAGAATCAGTCCATCCAGTGAATATTCAGGATTGACTTCCTTTAGGATTGACTAGTGTGATCTCATTGCAGTCTAAGGGACTCTCAGGAGTCTTCTCCAAAACCACAGTTTGAAAGCATCAATTCTTCAGCATTCAACCTTCTTTATGGTCCAACTCTCACACCAGAAACAAACTGCTTAGGGAAACAAAATGTAGTGAACAATACTTGACTTGAGATCATCTTAGGTTTATCAAGTAAATAAAAATTTTCATATTTAATAATCAAACTTTAATTTTATTTCCCAGAAAGAGGAATATATACCACTATGTAAAGGTTTTACCCATTCCAGTTGGGCAAGCCTGTTTAATCTTGACTCAGCCACAAAGGAGTTGTAAAATCATAGGCAAGATTTTTTTTTACTTTTTGGAGACTCAGTTTTTTCTCAGCTAATAGAACTAGCAGGATTGTTTTCATTGTTAAATAAAACATCATGCATAAAAGGCTGGTATACTTATAGCATATACTTAAATGCCAATGATTAAATGACAGCTATCCTTGTTGAGAAATAATTTTGCTATCATAATGACATTTTTAGTTAGCATGCTTATTATTAAAATGATGTCTAGATACTATAAGTAATTTGAGGGTAGGTCCATATCAGTGCAAGTTGAATTAAATTGAATTGATTTTACAAAACTTTTGCAAAATATATGTTAATTTTAGCGAGTTTCTTCCATTTGAAGCATAGTGAATTTCTTTTTCATTTCTAGGGCAAGTGAAATTCATGCTGGATATGATAATTATTAATTAGATTTAAGCAGTCTGTCAAGCTAGATTTGTGACTAAAGTCCCACACTGAGAAAACTTCAGCAACAAAAGGGAAATAAATAAATGATGAGACTGTTGAACAATTGAAGTTGTATACAGAAAGATATTCCAAGGTCTTCAAATTGTTTAGATATCCTAGGCTTATTTGGAAATGATCTGTAAATTTTATAGACATAAAGAATTATTCCCACTGTATTTAAATCAGGACTGGACAACTGAGTCTAATTTAAGTGATGCTTTTATATTTGGATCTTCCCCAGATTGAATGGATGACTCGAAATACTTAATCACTAGACAATTCTAAAAGAATTTACACACATGTTTGGTTCACTCTAAATGGTCACAATGAATACTGAAAACCAGTATTCATTTCCAGTGTACAGGGAGCTAATTAAATAACTGAACTCTAGTAAACATGTTCTGTGAGATTAATACAAGTCATTCTTATAATAAATTTTGTGTTATATTTTTATAAAACCAGGAACACAAACCAATTTTACTTAAAATAAAACTGGAATACTTTCTGTTTCCATGCAGAATAAAAACCTTAAAAGTATGTGTAAAATTTTAAATATTATGTCTGAGACAATTTCTATAGTGATTTTTTTAGCCTAAAATTCAGGGCCACCGAAAACAGACAGGTCATAGGGGAGAGTTCTGATAAAATGTAGTCCACTGGAGGAGGGAATGACAAACCACTCCAGTATTCTTGCCATAAGAACCCTACCAACAGTATGAAAAAGCAAAAATATATGACACTGGAAGATGAAGCTCCCCGCCCCAGGTTGGAAGGTGTCCAACATGCTACTGGGGAAGAGCAGAGGGCCATTACTAATCCAGAAAGAATGAAGCATCTGGCCCAAAGAGAAAATGACACTCAGTTGTGGATGTGTCTGGTGGTGAAAGTAACGCCTGATGCTGTAGGGAACAATATTGCTTAGGAACCTGGAATGTAGGTCCATGAATCAAGGTAAAGTGTAACCTTTGTCTTATGTTGATAAGAACTGAACCTTTCTCAGTTTGGGCTATAGTCCACAGGGTTGAAAGAGTTGGACATGAATGAGCACACATGGAATTTAAATCTCCACCTAGATTTTTGGTAAGCTTTATATCTATTAACAGTATCTAGTCTTACGGGTAATCCTTTACTTCCCAGAAATGCAATTACAGATAGTTCCTACCATCATAAGTATATGTCCTCTTGAGTCTAGAAAATCCTACAAGAGGCTTCAGTGTACTATGGGCTTTGATGTAGAGAGTCTTGACTGTAAAGAAATGGCATGCCTCTTCACTCTCTCTTCTAACTTCCAGTGGTTGGTTAATTACTAGATGTAATAAACACACACACACACACACACATCTGGTGCCAAGATGATTAAATAGAACATTTTTGAATGTTTACAAATTACTAGTCATTACTTTGATGCAAGTTTGCAATGATTTAAATGTATTGTTCATCTTCAAATATTATTTTGATATTTTACAACTTTTATCTTGAAGAGGAAGATGGTAGAATTGTAAACAAGATAACCTCTGAAATGATTAAAGATTGTGTGTGTGCATGCACACCTGCACTCAAAGCGCAATGGGAGAAAATGCAGATATTTCAGAAAATAACAAGTCTTTTATTTTTTGTTCTGTCTTCCTAATTCTTAATTTTCAGGTTTTAGAATCTCATTAAGCATTATTGTCTTTTGATCCAGTACCCGCTCGAACTCTGTCAGATCATTCTCTCTTGTTGTTTAGTCATTAACTTGTTTCCAACCCTTTTGCGACCCTGTGGACTGTAGCCCTCCAAGCTCCTCTGTCCATGGGATTTCCCAGGCAAGAATACTGAAGTGCGTTGCCATGTCCTTCTCTAGGGGGTCTTCCCGACATAGGGATAGAACCCGCAGCTCTTGCACTGTCAGGTGGATTTTTTTTACCACTGTGCCACCAGGGAAGCCCTGATTCTCTCTTACTTCTATCCAGTTTAACCCAAGAAAACAAGAATACACTGAGGACGCTCTCACTGTGGATATTTGTTCTGGTGAACATCTAAATAAATCACTCCACCGCCTGCAAGTTTCATTCTGTTTCTTCCTGTTTTCTTTATCGAGGCCTTTCCTGGACTGCCTTAATCCAAAACAAGCGACCATCCTGTCACTTGCCTTTCCCTGTCTCTTTGGATCTACCTATTGGTTAGGCAAGGCTATGAAAGTGATCCTGAATATACTTATCTAGGAGTATATTAATGGAGCTATGGAATTATTTTATAAAGAATGAGCCTTTAATCCTAAATTAAAGATGAAAGTTCTAAACAATACACCAAAACAAAAAATTTTATGTAGTACACAGGTCTGTTTTTGCTTTTGTTCTGTAGGCTTGGGTGTCATATACAAGAAATCATTGTGAAGAACAATTTTAGGAAGTTTTTCCCTATTTTTTTTTCTGGAGTTTTATAGTTTCTGGCCTTAACATTTAAGTCTTTAATCCATTTTGTATATTTGTGTATTTTTGTATATGATATAAAATATGGATGCAGTTTTATTCTTTTGCAAGTGGGTATTCAGTTTTCTCAATAACATTTGTTAAAGAAACTATTATTTTTTCACTGTTAGGTATTCTTAGTATCTTTATAAAAATTAACCATATGTGTGTGTTTTTTTCTTTTTATAGGAGGAATATTGCTTTACAATGTTGTGCTGGTTTCTGCCATACAAAAATGCAAATCAGTCATATGTACATGTATGTATATATATATATATATATATATATATATATATCCCCTCCTTTTTGAATGCCTGTCCACTCACCCAGTCTTACCACTGTACATCATCAGAGAGCTTCAGGCTGAGTTTCCTGTGTTATATAGCAACTTCTCACCACCTATCTGTTTTATACATTTTAGTATATATCTTTTGATGCTACTTTACTACAGGCACAGATTTAAACTGTGTGTGTAGTAAAGTGGACTACTTCGTCCCACTCTCCCCTTCCCCGCACTCTGTCCACAGGTTCATTCTCTATATCTACATCTTCATTCCTTCCCTACAAATAGGTTCATCAGTACCATTTTTCTAGATTTCATATATATGTGTTAATATACAGTATTTGTTTTTTCTCTTTCTGAGTTACTTCACTGTATAACAGGCTCTAGGTTCATCCACCTCACTACTACTGTTCCTTTTTATGGTTGAGTAATATTTCATTGCATATATGTACCACATCTTCTTTATCCATTCATCAGTCAGTGGACATCTAGGTTGCTGCCATGCCCTGGCCTTTGTAAATAATGCTACAGTGAACATTGGGATACATGTGTCTTTTAAATTGCAGTTTTCTCAGGATATATGCCCAGTAGTGGGATTGCTGGGTCATATGATAGATGTATTCCTAGTTTTTTTTTTTTATTTTAAGGAATCTCCATTCTGTTCTCCATAATGGCTGTATCAGCTTACATTCCCACCAACAGTGCAGGCAGTTTCCCTTTTCTACACATCCTCTCCAACATTTATTGTTTGTAGATTTTTTTTGATGGTGGCTATTCTGACTGGTGTGAGGTGATTACCTCATTGTGGTTTTGCTTTGCAGTTCTCTAATAATGAGCATATTGAGCATCTTTTCATGTGTATGTCTTCTTTGGAGAAATGTCTGCTTAGGTATTCTGCCCATTTTTTGACTGGATTGTTTGTTTGTCTGATATTGAGCAGCATGAGCTATTTATATATTTGGAGATTAATCCTTTGTCAGCTGCTTCATTTGATTTTCTCTAATTCCGAGGGTTGTCTTTTTATCTTATTTACATTTCCTTTGCTGTGCAAAAGTTTTTAAGTTTAATTAGGTCCCATTTGTTTACTTTTGCTTTCATTTTCCATTAGTCTGGAGGTGGGTCAGAGAGAACCTTCCTGCTATTTATGTCTAAGAATGTACTGCCTATATTTTCCTCTAAGCTTTATAGTTTCTGGCCTTACATTTAGGTCTTTAATCCATTTTGAGTTTATTGTTGTGTATGATGTTGGGCTTCCCTTGTGGCTCAGCTGGTAAAGAATCCACCTGCAATGCAGGAGACCTGGGTTCGATCCCTGGGTTGGGAAAATTCCCTGGAGAAGGGAAAGGCTGTGCTTTCCAGTATTCTGGCCTGGAGAATTCCATGGATTGTACATTTCATGGGGTCACAAAGAGTCAGACACAACTAAGCAACTTTCACTTCACTTATGATGTTAGAAATTTTTTAATTTCATTCTTTTACATGTAGTTGTCCAGTTTTCCCAACACCAATTATTGAAGAGGCTGTCTTTTATCCATTGTATATTCTTGCCTCCTTTGTCAAAGGTGCCCATAGGTGTGTGGGTTTATTTCTGGGCTTTCAATCTTGCTCCATTGATCTGTGTTTCGGGTTTTGTGCCCCTGCTATACTGTCTTGATGACTGTAGTGTTGTAGTATAGTCTGAAGTCATGAAGGTTGATTCTTCTAGCTGTTTTTCTTTCTCAAGATTGTTGTGACTATTCGGTCTTTTGTATTTCCATACAAATTGTGAATTTTTTTGGTTCTAGTTCTGTGAAAAATGCCATTGGTGATTTGATAGAGATTACACTGAGTCAGTAGATTTCTTTGGGTAGTATAGTCATTTTAAAAATATTGATTCTTCCAGTCTAAGAACAACAGGGTGTATCTCTCCATCTGTTTGTGTCGTCTTTGATTTCTTTCATCAGTGTCTTACAGTTTTCTGCATACAAGTTTTTTATCTCTTTAGATAGGTCTATTCCTAGATATTTTATTCTTTCTGTTACAATTATAAATGAAATTGTTTCCTTAATTTCACTTTCTTATTTTTCACTGTTATGTATAGGAATGCAAGGGTTTACTATGTATTAATTTTATATCCTGCAACTTTACTAAATTCATTGATTAGCTCTAGTAAATTTCTTGTGGCATTTTTAGGGCTTTCTATGTATAGTCATCTGCAAACAGTGAGAATTTACTTCTTTTTTTTCCAATCTGGGTTCCATTTATTTCTTTTTCTTATCTGATTGCTGTGGCTAAGACTTCCAAAACTGTGTTGAATAATAATGGTGAGAGTGGACACCTTTGTCCTGTTCTTGATCTTAGAGGAAATTATTCATTTTTGAGAATAATGTTTGCTGTAGGTTCGTTGTATATGGCCTTTATTATTTGGAAGTAGGCTCCTTCTATGCTGATAGGAAATAAGAAATCTATGTCAAGATAAAAAAGGCATTTTAAAAAGTTGTACTTCCATACATTAATTAATCCCTTAAGTTAGAAGAAATTTTGCTTGGAAAATTTCAAAAAATCACTACAAAAAGAAAATATTTCTGCTGAATCCAGGATACCAGGCTCTATTAGAAGGGAAATACCTTCTGAGCCATAATTCTGCATCATTTTATGGCTTAGATCCATAGAAAATAGTTCATTTAAAAATAAATATCTGCGTTGTTGTTAACAGATTTTTCTGATGAATCAGCTAATTCTGGCTTTGTATAAAGCTCTGATCTATACTCAGCTTAAAAGTCACCAAATATTTTCTTAGCAGTGCGGAAACCAAAGAGCAAAGGAAACAATCATATACTATATCCTTTATACCCTTCATAAGAAAATATTATTATATAATCTAATCATTTGATTTTGCTTAATGTTAAGTTTATATAACTTGTATTCCTTATTCCAAAGTTTTGATGTCAAAACTTACATAATATGGAAAAGAACATAAAACTGGTAAGTAAATGTCTTCATAGCCCAAATGTAATATACCTATTACTTTCTGAGCTTAATTTTTTTTATGAAAGACAATTGTTTTTATATTATTATTGTATTACAATCTCTCATGTAAACACAGGTAATTTTAGGAAAGAAAAATAACCTTTGCATATTATTATAGAGCTTTATTTCATCATTGAAATAAAAAGGTTATCAAAATTTGAGATTCTTCAAATTAAACACTTTTTTCATGGTACATCTACCCTTCTGAATTATTTCACCAAAGTTACTTATTCCCACTTACAGAATATTAAGTTGTCTAAAACTCATATTCATAGTTCAGTTCATCTAATACCCATTTCTACTTTGAATATTTTTTATCTTGCTCCTTGCAGCTTGTATCATCCTGAGACCAACAATTTAGTAATTTCCTCACTTATTTTACAAATATTCATATTCGATAATAATATACATAATATATAACAGTGAAACATATTAATTGTCGTGTTACCAAATTATATAGTATCTAAACTTGAACAATTTTGAGAGTGGGTTGGAAAGATGATAATAAATGCTCCCTGGATATCAGGAGTAAACTGAGATTTGTTTCCCCAGGCAAACTGCCTTACTTGACCAACCTAATTATGTAAGTTGAGTGAAGGTCAGAAGCACAGAGCGTTTGAGACATTTTAGCTGGAGAAAGGAAATAAATACAAAAGCTGAAAAAAATTGCACCATGGTGTATTTTATTGAAGACTAAAGTGTTACAGTTTATATGTGTTCTCACAGGTGGGCCTCTCTTGTGGCTCAGCTGGTAAAGAATCCGCCGGCAATGTGGGAGACCTAGGTTCAGTCTCTAGGTTTGGGAAGATCCCCTGGAGAAGGGAAAGGCTACCCACTCCAGTATTTTGGCCTAGAGAATTCCATGGACTGTATAGTCCATGGGATCACAAAGAGTTGGACATGACTGAGTAACTTTCACTTTCACAGGTAATAGACATAAGCATTTGTGTTTTCAAATCTTCAATGTCAAAAACAAAAATGTTAGATATTTTGATTGTCCTGCTAGATGGTGAATATGCAGAGGAAATAAAGAGAGGAATAAGGAAAGAAAACACAGTATCAACATGAAATTTGAAGTCGCTGACATCAGTCTATTGAGTGCCAGGCATTTTACTATATACTGCAGACCAAAGATTACATTTCAGTCACTGTCCTTGAAAGGCTCACTCTGGTGAGAAGACCAACACAATCAAATATTTAAATAAATGGCAAGTGCTATAATCAACATTCATAAAGTTATGTAAAAACATATATGATGGGGAAAAAATATCTTTGAGAACTAGGGAGATGGTTCAAAAATGTCTTTTGCTAGATACAGATGAAGGACAGAGGAGGAGAGTATGGGTTAACTATATTCCCAGAAAATGAACAGAATATTCTAAGCCAAAAAATGCCTTTAGTTATGGTTGTAGTATAGAGTACATGTTTGAAGATAGTGTAAAGGTGGAGATGGTTGCAAAGTTCATGACATGAAAGATTTTTGTATACAAAATTTGGAATTTTACTGAATTTGAGATTTTAGTGAATGTGACAGAATGAATTTATTTTTATTTTTCCAGAATTTGTGGTAGGGAAGTTTTAACTAGAGAGTTACCCTTGAACTTCAGAAATATTATGCTTATGCTGATTATAAGAATGGATTAGGGAGTTACCATACCAGAACCAAGAGGACAATTTAGAAAGATTTTGAAGCAAGAAATTATCAAGGTCTATATTAAGGAAATTTAACAAAATATGCAACAAGAAAAGATAAACAGATATTACAGAAGTCAGGTGAGGTGAGTTGGTTAAAGATGACTTTAACGAAAATCTCAGGGTTCTTAGGGAGAATGGAGATCCAGGATGCTGTGGCGTTTCTCAAAAAAGAGAAGTTGAGGCTGAAAAACCTACAGAATATTTAGGTGGAGATACCCAGTAGAAAATTAGAAACCTAAAGCTCAGGATAAAAAATTAGGAGTAATAATCAATTGAAAATTATACTTCATATGAATTTACCTACCATATATTTGTGAATATCATCCATCACCAGCCAAGATCATCTTCCACTCTGATGATTTTTTTTCAGTTAACTTATTTTTCCTATTGATCTTTTATTGATTTTTCAAGATTCTAGTTAATATGCTTGGTTATAGACACTACTGTGTGAATTTCTGCCTGGGGGAGGGGAAGCACTACTGTAAGAAATAAATGGAAAACATATTTTACTGTCAGCATAAACAATTTTTCATGATTAAACAAAGATTTAAATTTGGGTCAACAAATATTTATTGAATTTATCTCCAGGCACAATGCTGGAGGTAAAGAAAATATATACTATCACTCTTAGTCATCAAGGAGTTTGCAGTTAAATTGAAGAGAATTGAAATTTAGATATATCAGTGTAAAAACAGAAGTGTGTAAGGTATCCAGGTGTTACAAAGAAGCATTGATCAACTCTATCTTTGGATAGAGTTAAGTTCAAAATGGACTCGACACATGATGGTTCTAATTTTTTCATTTATTTTTAATAATTTTATTTAAATATTAAAAAATACAACTAGAGAAGAAGACATGTTTCTTAGAATTGTCCCCTAAATTTGTCTTAAAGTTTATTGACTAACCACTAGGAAAGTGAAACTTAATAGTCATCTATGTATAATGTTAATCCCTAACATTTTGTTACAGATCATGAAAAATACATTCAATGAAACACATGTCTTAGGTTTTTCTTGTTTTTTTTTTAATACTGGGTTAAGTTTTATCAACATTCTCTTACTTCACTAAAGGAATCTGACAGCATGCATTATAACCATATGGCTTTTCTCTCATCTCAAAATAATGGTTTACATGGATTTTTATTATAAAAATAAAAACAACTGGCTACAGAGTAAGTGATTTCTCAGAATCACACCTAACTATGATATAATGTTACGAGATTCAAGGAGAAAGTAGCCAAGTTTTTCATAGTGAATACTTTAAATAAAAGAAAAAAATCTTTTGTTCCAAAGAGAATTCTATTTCACTTTTTCACATAAACATTCTCTCCTACTGAAATCTAAAGTAACTTAGAAAGTTGACATAAATGTTAGTATTTGCAAATTATTTATAAAATTATAATTGTAAAATTAATTATGTTTTGTGGAAACATATGTAAATGGATTTAAAATTCTCTTATTGGTTCTATAAAATCAAATAAGCCACTCTGTGTCTCAGGTCTATAACAGAAATATCAAACACTGAGATTGGATACACTGTGACTCTAATTGAATTCTCAGTAGAATTGCCTATTAAAGTTGTAAGAAGTATTTTTGTCTATGAATTTTATATAGGATAAAACCAAAGCACAATGCTACTTTTTATGATATACATTAGAGCTGTCATAGTTCAAATATGATTCTAAATGTACTTCTTTTAGGAAAAATCAATTTTAAAAATTCTTTATTATGGTTAAATTTGTTTAAACTATTTTATTTTATATTTGTACTTAATAGTTAATAAAAATTTTATTTTAATATTTCTTACAAAGCCCTTTTATTTTTTATTAAAATACCCAAAGAACCTCTTGCATTTCTTCTACTTAATGTTTAGAACAAAATTAAATAAATGTTACATACTCAGAATCAATTTCTAAAATAGAATGAATGCTGCAGTTGATGGATCTTCTTATTGGAAATAAACAAAGGAGTTATTTAGGCTTCAAATTGGTAGTAGAATTGTTATAATTTTCATACCATTATCTCAGCTCCAATAATTCTGTACAGGATTACAATTGGAGACAGATGGTTCTGTGTCTCTAGCAATTGATTATATGATTTTGTAAACAGATAATATCAACTTAGAAGAAATCATAGTCACAACCTTTCGTTAGCATTTGAGAAAATCAGCCCCTAATCCAGTTTAGGTAGATCAAATTTAATGTGGGAGAGGACCCTTTAACCTTGCAAAAGAACACAGGCAAGCGGAAAGAGCTACTGCCAGAACAGATTTTGCATGTGAACTCTTACAAAAATTCTATCTTACCTTTACTTTTCATGTGAATGAGTAAAACATGAATATTAATAGCACCTATTTTGTAAGCTTGTCATAAACAGTGTCTGTTTTGTAGGTAAATACCATGTAAATTTTATGACCCCATTTCTTCATTTTCTTTCTCTGATGGTTCCTAGGAACTCCAGATTCTTCTCACTCTATTATGCAAAATAACTAAACTCCTCAGACTCTTACATGTAGGTTTTTTTTATCTCTCTTAAATGTTCCTGAAATATACTGAATGTATTCTGATACAATACTTAGACTCTGATGAAGCTGCTTAATTAATTACCCTTCTGTAAGATCCAATAAGACGTGAAATGTGCCTGTCCTATTTATAGTTGTATGTCAAGTAGGTAACACTACTAAGTAGGGAAGAGAGAGAGGAAGGCAGGCCGGCAAACTACTCCAGCTGTTAATTCATCTAAGTGCTATTACCCAAACCTTCATTTACTTAATTCTGAGCTTTATAATTCATTTCACTCTAGATCCAAGGGGCTTCCCAGGTGGCCCTAGTGGTAAAAGAACCTGCCTGCCAATGGAGGAGATGTGAGAGATGCAGATTCGACACCTAGATGTGGCAGATACCCTGGAGAAGGGCATGGCAACCCACTCCAGTATTCTTGCCTGGAGAATATCATGGACAGAGGAGCTTGATGGGCTGCAGTTTATAGGTCACAAAGAGTTGGACACTACTGAAGCAACTATGCACAAATGCATAGATCCAAAAATGTTTAGACCCTTTCTCTTCCCTCTTGGCAACAGATGAGTTTCGAAATTCTAATTTAAAAATATATTTTAGAAAGTTATATATGTTATATATTATGGAATACTTCCTTACGGAAGTGTACCCAGAACTATAATTAAAATATTAAAATAATGACATATGAATATTTACACTAACCTGTCTAACAAGTAAAATATTGTAAATAGCCTCATATCAATCTAAATCAGATCTTTCTTTCTTTTTCATCCTTTCTTCCTTCTTCCTCTTCTTCTATCCTCTCTTTCTCTGTTTCTTAACAAGTGAGAGGTTTCCTCAGTTTTCACTACTGATAGGATACATTAAAAATAGGTTTTCAGAAATTTTAGGATTTGGGAATTGCAAGTAAAGGATTGTAAACTTGTATAAGAGTGGTTAAGAAATTATGAACTGAAAATTTCACTTGGATTGAAGGACAAATATTAGGATAAAATTATTTTAGGAAGTTGTGATAAAGATTAGATTTCTTTAAAGTTCTCTTTGAGTAAAAGGCTTTTCATATACTAACTGATATATATATATAGCTGCATGTAAGCCTAGTTCATTCTCCACGTGGAATGGAACAGAGACTGGACATTTATATAACTCAAAAAGTCAATTGCTAACTGAATAACCTCCGTGCTTTCCCTGCTTAGGATGATCTTACCTTATCAGTTATATACAAATGCCATTGATTTAATAGCTTATGCCAGATCTCCTTATCTTCTCTTAGGGAGTAACTTAGCATTAATTCATATGTTCTCTTATACTCATCTGAAACACTACTGAGATTCCTCTCACTTTTCTTTAACTTTTCAGTCTTATTCTCCTAAATAGCCCCATACAGCAGCTGCTCTTTCAAGATTTCACATAAGCCAGAAGCTACTTTGTCTTTATTACTACTTACAGGACCACAGAGCTTCCTTGTGATCACTCTTCATGCTCGCAGTATGTTACATTGTTCTGGTTAATCAACATTACTTCACACCAACAGGATGGTACTCTCTCTCTTAATTTCTCTGAAGGTATTCCACAAAAGAATTGCTTGGGCTTCTTATTCTTTAAAAAAAATTATATACACACATAAGTGCCTTTTCTCTCAAAGAGTGACAAGGGGTTATCCACAATGAGCCTGAAAGTATTTTCTCCCCTAGATCTTGTCAGGGCTAGTCCATCAGACCAGATTCTTTCTTTTACGATGGAGATTTCCCAAAGGTATTTCATTGTTAATCATATGCCTCACCCCACCATGGCTCTATCTTAAATTTTGCTTTTCAGTGCCTCCTACCTCCTAGATATGTGGCACACTTGTACCAGCCTGAAACTATCCATGTTAATTATTGCATTTGGTTCAACTTCTCTGACACATCATAGCCCCAATTTTGATATGACAGAGACCCTCACTATTAACATAGCCATACTCAATACAGGGTGGGAATGGGAAGAGTAGGTAGGTGGAAAGCTTAGCATTAGTTGGATAGTTGTTTTCATTTCATGCTTTGTTCAAGAGAGCTGGCTACAATCCCATGTAAGGCAACTTGTCTCGCTTCCATCCTATGAAGAATCATGCTCTTAAAGAGTAATTCTGTTGATGGAAGTGTGGTCTATTGGTGCTTTAAAAAGACTGAAAAATCAGTTAATCAGCTGTTGAGTGATATCCGTAAAGTGCTTTACTTTCTCTAAAATTATGGACTCTTGGCTAGCTACTTAAATAATTCAGTTTTCCACCAATAATACCTGTACTTTTCTACCAAAATATGTTATACTATGCATTTGTAACCTTCATTTTGATATGAAGAATCAATACATAGAACTACAAAAAATAAGTTTTAGAGTCTAGCTAGGTAAAATTATGGACATAAGTAATCTATCTTTTCTTATGTCATTATAAAATATGTTTGTGATTTTTGTTTATTATTAAAGGAATCAGATAACAAAATCACTCTTTTTTTCTTAAGCTAGTAAAACAAATGTATGATGAAAAGTGTATTTGTTTACATTGTTATTTAGTCCTATACTTATTTATTACCCCTGAAGTTTAATGTAGAATTAAAAACAAAACTATATAACTGGCAGAATTAATTGCCTAGAAGTATATTTCTATATACAAAAAGCAGATAGTTATTTATATATGGCTGGTGGTTTAGTCGCTAAGTTGTGTCCAACTCTTGTGACCCCATGGACTCTAGCCTGCCAGTTTCTGCTGTCCATGGGATTGTCCATGGGATTCTCCAGGCAAGAATACTGGAGTGGATTGCCCTTTCCTTCTCCAGGGGATCTTCCCAACCCAGTAATCGAAACTGAGTCTCCTGCCTTGCAGGCAGATTCCTTACTGACTGAGCTATGAGGGAAGATTATATTTGGCTAATACAACATAATTCTTCAGGATGAATAGGTTAATAATAGCTATATTTATCCCCAGTTTCACAAAGGGCATTGTATTTCAGAGATTAATAGGAGTATTAATAGGATAACTAATTTGTCAGCACCCGCCCTTATTTAGTTATAATTATTTAGTTTCAGGTAATAAAACATTTACATTTCTTAAAGACAAATATTTCATTTTGAATCTAGAGAACAAAATCTGGAATAGTTGTGCATAATGCTTTTAGCCTCAACCAAATGACACTTAAGAACAAATAAAATCAGACTCAGGTGTTTCCAAAATCTTAAGCAATACCTAAATACAAAATTCAGATTGACCTTTTCTCATACACAATGAATATTAAGATATTTAAGATAGCAGATTAAATGAAACATTCAAACAGCTTCATTTCAAGAAATCTGAGACTGTAAATATGTGATTGAGTGCCATAATTTTGGTAAAGCAAAACCTGCTTTTTAAGACAATATAAACTTTAATATTTTAAAAATAAAAGTGACTTTATTTGAAAGGTTAAAATTCAAAATGAGTCTCAGCAAGGCAATGAGTCAAAATAACAAATAAAAAAGTCAGGGGAACAGCTGGTACCCAAGTATATACTGAGAGACCAGAGCTCAATAAAGAGTAACAGATAAAATCCAAGAATTGTTAAGATTCAGTTTCTTTTCAATGCAATGACCAATCTGGTTCCCTGCTTTCATTAATGTCTAAGCTTCACCACTGAGTACAATTTGATTCCCATGTCTTATTCCAGTCCTCGACTTTAAATAACGTTATTTATAGTCAAGGATTCTAAGGAATCAGAAACCCAGTGGTATGAAAACATGCCAGGTTCCTCTGCTCCCCTAATAACTCAAAGCCAAGCTTGAGTACACACTTTCTCACTTTCTTGACAAAAGCAAGCCATTTTGAGACTTGCTTCAAGAAACTTGGCCTCAGTTTTAAACTTTAATGAGTACTTAATTTTTTTTTAATAGAATTGCAGTCCTGCTTTGCTTTCTTTAGAGATGAGGACATTGCCTCTTGCATAATGAGGAAGCTCTGGCTGCTATAGATGCCATTTACATAACTACACCTCACTTATAAATCACACTGGTAAAATGGATGTCCCACACTATGCCTCTTGACAATTCTGGATACTGAAACCACTGTTCATTTGCTTCAGAAAACTAAACACCTTCTTATCTACACTTGCCAGCAGAAATGATATTTGCATCAAAAGTTGGTTTCTGTTCACATCCATTTTCCAATATCATGTAAGGCCAGTCTTATTGCCTGAATTTAAATCCCAGTTGGAACCCCAGTTCCAGAGGTCTGGGAACTGCAGTCTGTAGTTTTCCATCTAAACTCAAAAGATACTAGAAGGAAAGTAGAATACTTATTGAATGCCAGTCTACTATATCCATACAAGATGCCATAATATTTTTTAAACCTGAACCATATGTTTGTGTCATATCCAACAGCCACCAGACTACAAAATGATGACATTAAATAAAATAATTTTAAGTTATGGTGTATTAAACTTAATTGGTTGTGACAAATGCAGAAAAGAAATGCAGATTGGAAATGTAAAGCTTCAAGAACTGCTTAGGTGCATTCATAGATAAGTGATAGGTTTTTTACTGCAAACTAAATGGCACCCCACTCCAGTACTCTTGCCTAGAAAATCCCATGGACAGAGGAGCCTGGTAGGCTACAGTCCATGGGGTCGCTAAGAGTCGGACACGACTGAGCGACTTCACTTTCACTTTTCCCTTTCATGCACTGGAGAAGGAAATGGCAACCCACTCCAGTATTCTTGCCTGGAGAATCCCAGGGACGGCAGAGCCTGGTGGGCTGCCGTCTATGGGGTCGCACAGAGTCGGACACGACTGACGCGACTTAGCAGCAGCAGCAGCAGCAGCAAGGATGTTTTAGATTTCGTGTTTATAATCTTTTGAGATGAATTTCAGGACAGCATCTCTCAACTCATGTGTGAGTGCATGCTCAGTCTCTCAGTCATGTCCAAAGCTTTGCAACCCCATGGACTGTAGCTCGCCAGGCTCCTCTGTCCATGGAATTTTCCAGCCAAGAATACTGGAGTGGGTTGCCATTTCCTACTCCAGGAGATATTCCTGGCGCAGAGATTTGATCGAGCCCATGTCTCTTGCATCTCCTGCATTGGCAGGTGGATTCTTTACCACTGTACCAATTCTATAATCACTTAAAGAACTTTAAACAAAATGCCAATGTTCAGGCTACTTTGGTTTATTCAGTCAGAATTTCTGTGTGCTTAAAGATTCATGGGTTAATCTAACATGCATTCAGCTTGAGCATCACTTGCTTCACATGAAAATCAGTCCTGTTGGAGACACATCTCTATTAACTAAAAACATAAAGGCTGTTGAACCCATGGGTTCCATCTAGAATAGTATTTATTATGATTATTAAAAATGGAGTATATATAGAGATGTAGGTTTTATTTTTAGGTACATTATCACTAGATTACAAATGAGAGGCTATATAGAGTATTTTATGATGACAAATTAGACTTGATTTGGAATTAACTTCAGAAATGGAAATTCTGATTTTGCATGGACTAATATATCCATTGCTTTAGATGGAAGGCATTACATTTTGAGGAAAATACAAACTTTCCTTAAAATTATTTCCTTAAAATAATTCTGTGATTTAAGAAAAAAGTGATCATATATCACTAATAAAATATAATCTGTTAAAAATAGGCTGTATAAAGCTGTATAGTCTCATGGTCATTTTTTATTATCACATATTAAATATAAATACATATTTTAAAATTATGACACAGTATAGGAAAATTATTAACATTTTGTAAAAATTAAACATGAATTCTTCTAAAATTCAACATTTAGCATGGTGTTGCACACTATAAACATCTAATAAACTGTTTTTTTTAGTAGATTCATATTAGAATTATGCAGCAAGGGAAAAGAAAATCACTTCCAAGAGAGAAAAAGCACATTACTCATCTTCTTGAAATTCTCTTTACATAAACTAAGGCTCGTTTCTACACAGTATTAAGTAGTTTTCTGGGGTGGAGTTGCGTTCCTTGTGTTTTTCTACATTCCATCATTATTTATCAAATGTCCCAACTTGGGTTTTGGAAATATTGATCATACACATTGCTTAATAAACCTTTGAAACTTTATGAGTAAATAGGAAAAAACGAAAAAGATTTCAAACTGTAAAATTAAGGGGATGGTACAGTGATGAAAGATAAAAGAATATCAATGTACTGGATCTAAATAATCTCTTCAATGATTTATAATTTTAAAGAAAACAATTAAAAATAATCCAAACCTCATGTTTTTCTTTAAGATTTGGCTTATTCTTATTTTCCTCCATTTTTTTAATGCACAAACCTGAAATTTTTAACAGCCTAATTTAAAAAGTACCTACTTTTCTACATAGTTTGATCTAGTCAACAGGATTCCTCATGCCAAAAACAAGTAAGCTTTAATATTCACAAGTAGGGGCTTCCTGGGTAGCTCAGCTGGTAAAGAATCCACCTACGATTCAGGAGACCCCAGTTCAATTCATGGATTGGGAAGTTCCCCTGGAAAAGGGATAGGCTACCCACTCCAGTATTCTTGGGCTTCCCTGGTGGCTCATATGGTAAATCCACCTCAATGTGGGAAACTGGGTTCGATATCTGGGTTGGGAAGATCCCCTGGAGGAGGGCATAGCAACCCACTCCAGTATTCTTGCCTGGAGAATCCCCATGGATGGAAGAACCTGGTGGGCTACATTCCATGGGGTCACAAAGAGTCAGACACAACTAAACACTGCACAGCAGCATTCACAAGTAAGTCTATTTGAGCTTTGATGATTTATTGGTTTTTGTCACTATGTTCTTATTCCCACTGAAAAATATTTACAATATTTAGGTATTTGGACTATTTTGATTACATTCCCTCCCCCTTATACTACTCTGTGTAAGCAAGTAGCTGATATGGAACTAAATTTTTCCAGAATACATTGTGGGTTGGGTTGCTCAATATCCACTCAACTCCCTTCTAGCATGCCATTCTAAATATGGGCAATGTTTGAGAAACAAAAAGTAAATGTAAGAGACTCCTTTGCAGCCACTGTTTTAGAATCTTCCAAACAGAAACTCTAGCAGAGGATTTGGAGAAGGAACAACTTGAGCTACAGGTGTAGATAGGTACAATGTGTGAGTATATAAGAGCAAGCATTTTGTTCTGTGATAGCTCAAGCAGAGACTCTAGCATCTGGTTCTTGTTGTCATAGATGCCAAGTGGCCTGAGCCAAGGCCTGTATGGTTTCCACCGGAACAGCCTTGCAGTTGAATGTTTACGTTGGCTGCCTTTGTTCTAGGCTGCATCTAGCCACTCTCCCACCTCTAACTACTTTAAAGTTGCTATCAGTCACACAGTATGTTCTGATAAATCTTTTCGTGCTTAAAATAGTTGAGCACAAAGTTAACCCAGTTAAAATGGATTTTATTGTCTTCTTACTGAAATGCTAACCAAAGAGTCTGCTAAAGATGTTTGGTAGCAATTTGTACTTAAACACTTTAGGAAATTGGGAAGGTGGCACAGAAAAAAAGGCAGTACAATTACTCTGAAACATAGTCTAGAAGGAGTTGCATTGTGACTTGTGATATCTCAACAGAAATTTCGCCCATCAACTTAATTGTCTTACAGGAATTTCTGTCTTTAAGTGACCTCACCCACAAAATTTTCCTTGGTTGTGTGTTCAACCTTAACTAAAAATAGGCATGCGGGTTTTTTCAGCACCATTTACTTGACAACAAACAGGACTTGAAGTCACTTTGCCTCAAGTCTTTTCAGTCAGTGAGTGGAATCACCCACAGATTTATTCATTTATTCATCTTAGTCCCAATAATAGACTTAACTTCTGATTATAGTTTGGTTTGACTCCATATGTTGGGCTAGGTGCTTACATAAATCCCCTTGCTTTAGGACCTAGTTGGTCTCTTTCTCTATTTTCTTAGAGAAAATAGAAATTATATTATTTTCTCTTTTGGCCACTGAGGCTCTTTCCTACAAAAGTTGACTCATATATCTTATGCTATAAACAGAAAGAGATATAGCATTTTTATAGAGCAAATTTTTTAAATAGAAATAACTGTTACTTCACGTGAAACAATGAGTTTAGATGTTAGTTACTTATGTAATATAACAAAAGGGCAAATTATTTGTGTATAAGCATGATTTGCATGAATACTTGGCGACTCTTGATAAGGGGCATAATCATACTTACTTAGCCCGATATAATCAGTGATGCTCTCTACATAGCTCCCCAGCTCAGATTTCCATCAATAAAAATAATCCAAGTTTTTAGTGGACAATTAATCTATCAAGTCAACCTGATACTATTATGGCTATGATTGTGTTATATTTGTTAGTAGCAGTAAATACAAAATAAACAAGATAGTTTATCACTATAAAATTATAGCGATAGGGGCTAAAACTATCCTAAAAATAACACAGTATATATGTATAAGGGGTTTAAAAGATATAGAAACTAATGAGACACCACAATTTCCCTCTGCCAATCTTGCCTCACCACATCTCAGTACATATAATCTCTACATCTTTAGTTTATATTAGTAAAAGGCAGCTCTCCTTTTCTGAGTCTTTACTATTCTAGCTGTAGCAAACCAACTGAAGAGGACAGAATATTGAAATATTACATCGTTACTCTGTTGAATTCCTTAGCAAGTGCTATCCCAAACTTGATGTCTTATAACCCTGAAGATATATGTCTTCTAGTGGTATTAGGGTTGGAAAACCACCCCTGGAGTAATAAGATCAAGTATGATCAGTGTGATTGTGACATTCTGGCCCAGCTTCACTCAAGGTCTTGTATGACACAGACTCCACAATCTCAGTTAAAATTGAAAACCACAGCTTAATGAATTTGTATTTTAATACTTAGAAAGAATATGATCCACGGAGTAGTATTATCTGTACACTCACAAGGAAGTCATTAAAGTTACTTTTGGATGAGAAGTTAAAACATTTAGGAATGTTTTCATTTTGGAAGAATGTACTCCTAATCTAATTATAAGACTATTGCTAAAATCATGGCTGGGTACCAGGTAGTTCCTGCATGTCATTATCTCTTCTGATAACTGTTAGACAGGAGAATGTATTAAAGGAGGCCAGAAGATATTTTCACTTCACTTCCAAATCTATGAGAACACATCTAATTTCAATCTATGTCTCTAGCATCCTGACTTTAAGAGATTTTAAGAGGTAAATTTACAGTTTGGCACATCTCTGGAACTGGCAGGCAGTCTCAAGGAGGTTAATAGTGAGATTGATCAAATTAATATGCAGTTTTCACACAAGTTGTTGTTGTTCCAGTTGCTCCATCATTGTCTGACTTTGCAACCCCATGGACTGTATACAGTGCACCAGGCTTCCCTGTCCACCATTTCCTAGATCTTGCTCAAACTCATGTCCATTGAGTCAGTTATGCCATCCAACCACCTTGTCCAACCACCACAGATTTGAAAGGGAAAAAAAAAAAACAAAAAAACAGCATGGTCCTTTCAGGAAATAGAGGGGATGTTTTGATGGCTAGACCATATGAGTGGAGAAACAATAGAAGATAAAGACAGAAAGGAAAATATGGGCTTTGTGATAGTCTACACTGAAATATATGCTAAACATTCCTACATTATTCACAGTAGACAGTTCAGACCTATTGAAAGATTTTCAACAGGAAAGCAACATTTTTAGATTTTACATTTTGCTATATAATTCTGGTAGAGGAGTAATTAGTTTTTAAAAGGTGACATTTGTGGAAATAAATAAGAAGTTTTAAAAAGGTAACATTTGTTGAAATAGCGGCAAGTTGGAAACTAACTACTCTGAGTATTTGCTTGAGAGTATGTATGTGAGATGCTGACGAGGCATTCTTGACACAGTATATTTTAATACTAGAGCTTTTGACTAGGCTGGTGATTAACACGTTAATGGTTTGATTGATTGATCTTTGTAGGTATATATACACACATATACATATATGGATGGATGGATATATAAATAGAAACTAACTTACACTCCTCTTTTCTTGTTCTATCTCTTTGATTGGGAATGGTTTTTATGACCACATGTGACAACTCTAGAGCACACCCCTCATTTAATGTTAATGTTTCTGTATTAAAATATAAGAAAACAAAACCTATTTTTAACGCCGTATAGCATGCATGTTGTAGGTCTTAAGTAAAATAATTATGAACACTTGAAACACATTTAAGTATATCTGGCTCAAATAAATGATTGAGATCATAGATCATAGCCAAAACCCTTTATTTCTATCTTATATTTATGATATTAAGAAAGTACAATTGTCTACATTGGCCAAAAAAATTAATAAACAAACTGTGATTTAGTTAGTCTTTGATAAAAATTAATAGAATTATGAATTCTAACTATTGGGATACTTGAAAATTAAATGATTGGGCTCTATGAGTTTATTCTGGAAGATGAAGATATGAACCTATAAAAAAAGTGTAACTGTTACCGCAGAAGTTTTCAAATATGTGAAAAAAATTCTTTGTTTGAAAGAGAATGGTGAATTTTCATAGGTAAGGTTGGTGCTTATTTGTTGTTGTTGTTCAGTCGCTCAGTTGTGACTGACTCTTTGCGACCCCATGGATTGCAGCATGCCAGGTTTCCCTGTCCCTCACCATCTCCTGGAGCTTGCTCAAACTCATGCCCATTGAGTTGGTGTTGCCATCCAACTATCTCATCCTCTGTCATCCCCTTCTTCTCCTGTCTTCAATCTTTCCCAGAATCAGGGTATTTCCTAATGAATTGGCTCTTCGTATCAAGTGGCAAAAGTATTGGAGCTTCAGCTTCAGCATCAGTCCTTCCAATGAGTATTCAGGATTGATTTCTTTTAGGATTGACTGATTTGATCTCCTTACACTCCAAGGGATTCTGAAGAGTCTTCACAACACACAGTTCAAAGGTATCAGTTCTTCAGTGCCCAGCTTATTTATAGTCCAACTCTCACATCCTTACATGACTACTGGAAACACCATCGCTTTGACTATAAAGACCTTTGTCAGCAAAGTGATGTCTCTGCTTTTTAATATGCCATCTAGGTTTGTCATAGCTTTTCTTCCAAGGAGCAAGCATATTTTAATTTCATGGCTACAATCACCATCTGCAGTGATATTCAGTTCAGTTCATATTGGAGCCCCCCAAAATAAAGTCTGTCACTGTTTCCATTATTTAGTTTTATATAATTTGCTTTTGCTTTATGTGGGTTTAGAGAAAGGCACCAATGAAGCAGAGAGGGAAATAGGGAAAGCTTAGGCTTGTAGAAGATGTAGGGTCAAGGAGATCTTCTGTACAGCCAATTTGGTGATTTTCAAACAACAAACCAATACCCTCATATTTTAATATTACTATGTTGGCTGCTAAATGGATGCAGCAAGTTGGCAGTAGATATTGTGTTGCTTCAGATGCAGACTTAGAATCAAGGTAGTGAAAGTAAGGATATAGAGAAATGCAAAGATAAGGAGGCATTGTTCAACTGAGAAAATAAAAAGTGATAGATTTGATATGGAAGGTGAATAAGGAGATGTTGAGAGGTCCAAATAACTCCCAGGTTTCTGATTTTGGAATCAAAATGATTGGTGACCTTTATTTTACTGAGCAGCTTCTTTGTGCCAAAACTATTCTAGATATTGGTGATAGTTCGGTGAAGTAGACAAGCCAAGTCTCTATCTTCATAGAAATTTTATTCTTGTGATAGAGACCAATTATAATCAAATAAGCAAAAAGAAATGGCTTTTTTTTAAAGCAAAAATAAAGTTTGACAATGAGACAGAAATAAAAGAAAGAGATATAAGAAAGAGCTATTTTCAGAAGAGGAGTAGGATGGCTCACTGAAAAAATGACATCTGAGCCAATACTTGAGAGAAGTGAGAATATCAGTGAATGGTATTTCTATTACCTTTGGCCTAATTATATCCCTATCTGGACTTTGGGGAGATTCCAATTCCAATTTCCAATATATTCTCTTTTTTTCTGTTTTTTTAACAATGCAACTGGGGAGCTACTTTTCATCACTTGTTAAGCCAAGTTTTGAAACCAGTGCAGCTGGCTAGCTATCTTAATGCTTTCTGTTACAGTATTGCTGGTAACTTCCTTTTCCAAACTTTTCATGCTGTTCTATACACATTTTATTTAAATCATGATCCCCAGAGATGAATAATCATTTCTTGAATTCCAAGAATGTTGAATCTCTAAAATAAGAAATGAGGATATTAATCATTTCTCATCTCTCCCAATCACCACCATACAGGTGTGAGCTTAACTTAGTCTTACATTAAGATCACAAGCACACTGCTAGTTTCTTCTTCTAGAGATTTGTTCAGATTTTTTAAAACATCTTGTCAAAGCTCTGAAATTTTCAGATGGTTCTGGCTGTGAATGAAAAAAATAAATCTTTGTTGTAATATGTTTGTCCCTGTTACCCATTCAGTGATTTAAAGAGAATAAAGAACAGTTACAGCTAAATTTAAGTTTGTGTTCATGTTGTTATTGATGGGGTTAGAAGACATGTATAGTACATATATATGTGTGTTTTATTAATATATGCCTATGTATATACACTATATTATCTAGATTATATATAAATTATAGATGGAATCACATGGATAGATTAATTAAAATCTTTCATATTCACCAAGTAGCTTTGGCTTCCCAGGTGGCGCTAGTGGTGAAAAACCCACCTGCCAATGCAGGAGACAGACATAAGAGACGTGGGTTTGATCCCTGTGTCAGGAAGATCCCCTGGAGGAGGGCATGACAACCCATTCCAATACTCTTGCCTGGAGAATCCAATGGATAGAGGAGCCTGGCGGGCTACAGTCCATGGTGTTGCAAAGAGTTGGACACAACTGAAGCTACTTAGCACAGCAGAGCACAGCATAAGTAACTTTTCGTGAAAATTCCTGTATTTCATCTTATTTGAAGTTTATCAGTGAATTACTTTAAGTGTTAGAAGTTGTGCTTCTTTGAACCTGAATTCTTCCTAAAACTAAAGACATAAAATTATCTAATATGGTTGGACTCTGATAATGACAAAGCAAAATTAGAAATCATATTGATACTACACGAATAATATTACTTCTCCTCCATTACTCTGCTATGTCTTCTTCCCCTCTTTCTTTTTTATGATCTAATGTTCATCAGGTATGAGGCTAATAACATTCTCAACACAAGGATTTAGCACATACTGGAAACATCTACATTCCAGAGATGAAAGCCGCTTTACAAATAATTTAATTAATATGATGCACTGCTGTGCAAGGAATACATCTATTGCTGAGCTCTATATAACTCATTTATCTACACTTTATGAATTTAAAAAATAAATGCTTAACATTCTAAACAACTTTATTTCAATTAGTGTACAAACCAGAAGAAAAGGACATTTACCAAGGAAAGTTGGTAACCACTTTTTTCTATTATTACACACCATGAAAAATTCATCTTATAGGTTCATACTTAGTACTTATTTACATACACATTTGTTTCATGCACATATACTTCTGCATGTTTATATAAACTCACATACCTTCATTCACATATTTTAAAAATGTTTTAATGGAAATAAAAGGTTGATGAAGTGAAATAGGCTTACTACAATTTGTTATTTATGATACTGTAATATTTTCTATTTCTTTCCACTCTTTTTGTTTGTTCATTTTTAATGCTTGAATTTTTAAGGCTGCTAATAATCATTGAATTGATTTTACAAATTGCTAATGGGTTGTAACTCACAATTAGTAAGATATTAGTGTACATTATATAATTTATATGAAAATAATAAATAATGGAAGAAAGAGAAAGAAAAGGAGGGAGAGAAGGAAAGAAGAAAGGAAGAAAAACATCTCTGAATACAAATACATGCTCTATAATCTTATGAACATAAAAAAATATGGAAGAGTATAAACCAAATTATTAATCTTGATTGCTTTGGAGAGGTAAGGATAGGAATTGAAAATGGAAAATATTTGAGGTCTCAGTATAAATGTTTTATTTACACAACTCTTTTCACTGGATTTCTCTTACATTTATAGTTTAAAAGATTCAATAATTATATGTATAGATATATATTTATATATGTGTGAGTGTGTATTTTTGTGTTGTTTTAGTTGATAAGTCATGTCCAACTCTTTTGCAACTCCATGGACTGTAGCCCCCCCTGGACTGTAGCCTGAAATCCTCTGTCCATGGGATTTCCCAGACAAGAGTACTAGAATGGGTTGCCATTTCCCTCTCCAGGGGATCTTCCCGACCCAGGAATCAAACCTTCATCTCCTGCATTGGCAAGCAGATTCTTTACCCCTAAGCTACCAGAGAAGCCCCGTGTGTGTGTGTGTGTGTGTGTGTGTGTTTGTGTGTCTGTGTGTGTGTGTGTGTGTGTGTACATATATAGATATAGTATTTGATATATATAGGGCATATATATATATATATGGAAATATTGAAAAGTGCAATATTTATATGTGTCTGAGAAAGAAAGATTTTGAGGTAGAGATAAATACGGACAGAAATTTTCAGTGTTGAATTTAATATACTGTCATAGATTTAACATTGTCACTTATTTTGCAAAAAAAAAAAAAAAATCATAATGAATGCCCTGACTTTTGCAAAGTTTAAAATCCATTTCATGAAGCCATATAAGGGCAACCAACTTCCTGACAAAAATTTACTTGGCATCCCCGTGCAAAGAATCCAACCAGACCAAGGTGATCGTAGGCTGTTTTGGTTAACGTGCACATCTCACGAGAATATATGCAAAGAATATTTTCATGATTTGCCCAAGAAAAGGCCCTAGAAACAGATTTATTAATTTCCTTGTAAGATTTTATTTTTTATTCTACCAGTGGAGAATTGACTAATTAATATTTAATTTGAGTCATTTAATAGGTTTCACTCTAATTCATGCTTTTACCTCTGAAGGCTTTTTTATTTGTTTCCTTACAGAATTACAACTCCCCATCACTTGTAAGGTTTTGCCAAAATCCACAGAATGGTAAGAATTGAAAACATCAAAGATACTTTAAAATTGTCTTGCACACCAAGATGATGACCATATTCATACTGAGAATTTCCAAATTCACAGAAATACTTTTACATTAAATTAGTAAATTTATCAATTTCTTTCTATCTCCTGTGTGGAATCATTTATGTCAGTGTAAAAATGTTTTTGACTCTTGATTTGGATGCTTACTTTAATGGATGGTAAATTAGCTAAGAAAGATAGTTAAAAGCATTGTTTAAATTATTTATGTGTAGTTAAAAAGATATTTTGGAATATATTCTTTAGTTCCTTAATGATATGGTGCTATTTTCAAAGGCACCTCTTTCAGATAATCACTGAGTGAGAGAGAAGCTGAATTGTGAATTAACTTGACAACACTCATTTTATTATTTTTCTTTCCCGAAATAAGTCATGAAAGCACAGAAGTAGAGACAGATTTTGATCAATCTAGACTACTTCTTATTTTACAGATTTCTAATTACTTTAACCTAATTTGTCTTTTATTCTTAGTAAAGTCAGTGTTCAAAGTGAACATTCCTACCCTTTTTGACAAAATTTCAAGTGAAAAGTTTAATCGTACTACTTTAGTGTCAGAAAACAAACATCGTTTTATGTTGCATTTGAATTGAGTCATATTCTTTAATAGACTCTTTAGTACACTTGAATATTTAATAGTATATTCTTTTTAATATCGTGTAATATCTGTCAAATATAGATGCCCTATAAATATTTGTTGAGTTAATGAATTAATGATTAATACTTGAATTCTTAAATTGATTTCAGCTAGGCAAATAGACATTTAGTAGTCTTTAGTTGGATGTATTTCCAGAGCAATTTTTAGAAATTACCTTGGTACAGAAGTTATTTTCTGAGTAGAAAACTTTAGTGATCCCTTAATTGTGCAATTTTAAGCTTGAAAACTAGTCTACTATCCTTCATGATACAACTTACAAGACACCTTGTATTATTGCTGTATTTTATTTTGGCGAGGGTAACAATCAGATCTCAAGCTAGGTAGAAAATAGTCTTGATACCAATTTCTCACATACACTAATTTAGGAAATTTTTAAGAATTCTGGAAAAATAATGAGAAATTGTATATAGAGGCCAAGAGGACCTCATTAAAAAGGGGCTAAGCATAGTCAAAGCTACGATTTTTCCAGTAGTCATGTATGGATATGAGAGTTGGACCATGAAGAAGGCTGAGGACAAAAGAATTGATGCTTTTAAATTGTGGTGTTGAAGAAGACTCTTGAGAATCTCTTGGACTGCAAGGAGATAAAATCAGTCGATCCTAAAGGAAACCGGCTCTGAATATTCACTGGGAGTACTGATGCTGAAGCTCCAATACTTTGGCATCTGATGCAAAGAGCTGACTCATTGGAAAGGACCCTGATGCTGGGAAATATTGAGAACAGGAGAAGGGGGCAACAGAGGATGAGATGGTTGGATGGCATCACTGTCTCAATGGACATGACTTTGAACAAACTCCAGGAGATAATTAAGGACAGGAAAGCTTGGCAAGCTGCAGTCCATGAGACTGTAAATACTCAGACATGACTAAGCGACTGAAAAATAACAGCAAGGATCTCTACCCTTTCCCTTTCTACTTCATTAGTCTATTTCTATCTTAATTATCCTGGATAATCACACTGGAAGGAAAGTGAGACCCCAAGGAGATTTTTACTTCCTTAGAAGATGTCTGAACCAATTGTCATGGCTGTTAAGATCAGGTGGATGTAAGGGAGACGTAGGTCTGATGACTCAAAGGAGCCAATACTGGCATATCTTCTGATCATGCTACAGGGCCCTGATCACATAACTATGCTGTGAAGAAAAAGCTGTTTGTATAATCAGAAAGACTGAGGACATTAGGAGCCCAAGTGCACTTGGGTCTGAGAACACTATAGCTGATTGTTAGTTAGTTAATTACTTCAGTCGCTCAGTCATATCCGACTCTTTGAGACTCCATGGACTGCAGTATACCAGGCTTCCCTGTCCATCACCAACTCCCAGAGCTTACTAAAACTCATGTCCATTGAGTCGGTGATGCCATCCAACCACCTTATCCTATCCTCTGTCATCCCCTTCTTCCTCCCGCCTTCAATCATTCCCAGCTTTGGGGTCTTTTCCAATGAGTCAGTTCTTTGCATCAGGTGGCCAAAGTATTGGAGTTTCAGCTTCAGCATCCATCCTTCCAATGAATATTCAGGACTGATTTCCTTTAGGATTGACTGGTTGGATCTCCTTGCAGTCCAAGGGACTCTCAAGAGCCTTCTCCAACACCACAGTTCAAAAGCATCAATTCTTCTGCGCTCAGCTTTCTTTATAGTCCAACTCTCACATCCATACATGACTACTGGAAAAACCAAAGTTTTGACTAGACGGACCATTGTTGGCAAAGTAATGTCTCTACTTTTTAATATGCTGTCTAGGTTGGTCATAGGTTTTTTCCCAAGGAACCAGTGTCTTTTAATTTCATGGCTGCAGTCACCATCTGCAGTGATTTTGGATTCCAAAAAATAAAGTCTGTCACTTTCCATTGTTTCCCCATCTATTTGCCATGAAGTGATGGGACTGGATGCCACGATCTTAGTTTTCTGAATGTTGAGTTTTAAGCCAACTTTTTCACTCTCCTCTTTCACTTTCATCAAGAGGCTCTTTAGTTCTTCTTCGCTTTCTGCCATAAGGGTGGTGTCATCTGCATATCTGAGGTTATTGATATTTCTCCCGGCAATCTTGATTCCACCTTGTGCTTCATTCAGTCCAGCATTTCTCATGATGTACTCTGCATATAAGTTAAATAAGCACGGTGACAATATATAGCCTTGATGTACTCCTTTCCCAACTTGAAACCAGTCTGTTGTTCCATGTCCAGTTCTAACTGTTGGCTCTTGACCTGCATACAGATTTCTCAGGAGGCAGGTCATGTGGTCTGGTATTCCCATCTCTTAAAGAATTTTCCACAGTGTTTTGTGATCTGCACAGTCAAAGGCTTTGGCATAGTCAATAAAGCAGAAGTAGATGTTTTTCTGGAACTCTCTTGCTTTATTGATGATTGTAGCACTGGTTAAAAACTTTATCTGTTCTTCTTCTGCCCAAACTATTGAGCCTCCTGTTTTGCTGGTCTTAGTGTACCTTCATTACCCCATTGCTTCCTTCACAGAAAAAATGAGACACTAGACTCCAGAGTTTTGTATTCACAACTGAAGAATTAAGAAACACAAGTTATAAATGTAGTCATTCAGATTTAGAATTTGAATGCAATAAGTTAATGAGGAAACAGTGTCAAGTTTCTTAAACTGAGGATAGCTGAATAGACTTTTTCAGTTCTTGGCATTTCTTAAAGGGCATGCTATGTCTAAGAATTTTAGGGGTAAAGCTTGATCCAATTAATAACAGAGGAAAGGGACTATTTGGGTAACAGTTTCTTTTGTTTTGTTCTTGTACTCTTACATTCAAGCCCTCATAGATACTGATCTCATTTCAAGGACTTTGTCTTTTCTCCTATGCATATCTGGAGGTTTTCTAATTTAGAGTATTTGATGATCCCTCTCTCTATAGTCATCTATTGCTGATTAACAAATTACCCTAAAGTATAATGGCTTTAAACAAGAATCAGCAAACTATGTTCTCCTAACCAAATCCCACCTGGCCTTTTGTATAGCCTGTGAGCCAGGTACTTATAGTGGTACTTATATTTGTATGTGGTTGGCAAAATAAAAATAAGTGTAATATGTTCTGATATGTAAAATTTATATAAAGTTCAAATTTCAATGTCCATAAATACATTTTTGCTAAAATATGCCCATGCTTACTTGTTAATTATTGTCTATTAAGGCTACTTTTATGGTAAAATAACAGAATTGAATATTTTCAAAAGACACCATTTTTTCTGCAAAAGCTAAAGTTTATTCTGTCTGGCCGTTTACAGAAAAGTTTTGCTGACCCCGTCTTAAAATGATGATGACCGTTTATAAACTCTCGTGATTTCTGTTTGTAAGGATTCAAAGCAGCCAATTCAACAGTTCTGATTTAAGGTTTCTTATGAGGTTTACAGTCAGATGTTGGCTGAGAATGCAGTTGTCAAAAGGCTTGACTGGAATTAAACAACATCCCCAGCCGACCTCTGACCATGAGGCTGACTGCCACAGTCCACCCTCTTTCCTTCAAATATTCATGTGACTTTCTTAGAAAAAAATAGACTCAATGCCATCCAAAGGCCCCAAAGTTTCCACTCTACAAATCATCAACTCAAATGCAAGGATCTTATCTTCTATAATAGTTACAGGTATTCCCTTGCTTCCTTGGAACCGTTTCCTCCTGTTCTGAAGGCCTGTGAACAAAAAGGGCCTAGTTATGGTTCCCATATACTCAGCATAGGACAGTGGTACAGGCAGAGTGAAACTACAGAACAGTCCTGATCTAAAGGAAGGAGGGAGGCACATAAGGAATCAGTCAATCAGTAGCACTTCTGAAGACCAGCTGGCACAGTTGCTACAACCACATAGGTCTCAAAGCCAACTAGGACCTGGGCAGCCAGCTCTTACAGTAAGGGAGGGGTACACTTATAGTCTCCAAGAGCATCAGGTGTGCAAGCTTGTTTGAGAAATTTCAGGAAACTGAACTTCTTCAGGAGCCTAGAGGAATTTGAGAAGATTTTACAGATCTTGCTAATTAAGTTTGGAGATATTTAGTCTTTTTAGAGATAATATGCCTTGTTGTTCTACTCAATTTGATTTAGCCTAGGAAATACAAATTCAGATGTTGCAGAAATCAAACTTTCCTCTGAATAGAATGTTTGTTATGCTTGTTACCTTATGGAGGAAAAGGTTAATTGTAAATAGTTATTTTAACATCCCTCATGTGGAGCCTAAACATTTCCAAAATCTCTCTTTTAGAATATGTGTGTGTGTGTGTGTGTGTGTGTGTGTGTGTGTTCACATGTTCACTGTCCTCTAGATTTCTCCAATATATTTAGGTATTCCAGACTTAGGAATGATAAATCTAATGGTTGACTTGCTGAATAAAGTGGAGAAAGGTTAAATTAAATAAAGATAAGAAAATATCTAGGTCATTACTAACATTAAAAAAATCTATTTCAGAACCATAAGAAAAAAATGAGATATTGTACTTTCATAAGTCACCTAGTAAACAGACCCACAAATAGCCCAAAGATTTTATTTTTTCAAGTTGAAAATAGCTTGTTAACTTGAAGGAATGTATATTAAATTTTTAATAAAAACATAAATATGTAAAATAGTATTTTAAACCATTTGAAATATTTATTTAAAAATGAACAATATAGATGTATAATATATAAAGTGAAGCTCTTCCCTCATGCCTCTCCATACAGAAGTAACCACTTCTTACCCCTTTGTACAATTCAGTCTGGTTTTTGTGCCACACAATATTTCTCCCTTAATAGCTGGTATTACTAAATATATTGTTCTACAACTTATATTTCTCAGTTTGAAAGCCCAGAGATCCTATTTTTTTCATGTGCATGCATGCATATACTTTTGCCTATTCCTTAATGACTAAATCATTAAAAGTTCAATCCACTTTATCCAGACCACATCTCCCATACCAAACAATGTGAAATGACCTTAATGTTTCTTTGCTCTCCTATACACTATGGTCTAGATAACAATTACTTTAGAATTATTTTCTTATTTATTCCCCTTGTAACTTTCTTTATGACTCTTCATAATTTGTTGGACATATGGAAAGTGCTCCATAAATATTTTTTGTTTTATGCTGCATCCCATTTAAACTGAGCTAGAGTCAGTTCACTGTAAAATTAAGAGCATTGTCTTTGGCCAGAAGCATTTGGGTTCAGGCCCTGGACTTACCATTTTCTAGCTAATATATCATCATCTTGGGCAAGCTACTTAACTTATCCTCATGCTCATAAAATGGTGCCAATTATTAGTTTTTCCCTTCTCTATTTTTATTTTTCCTTCATTGTCTTAGAAACAGCTCATCTCTCTGAACACTTCTGGCTGTCTCTTCTTCCCCTGGGTAACCAAAGTAACTATAGAACCAGCCCCCCTTATTCCAGTTGCATTTGAATAGCTTCCCCAACAGAGTCCTCCATGACAGAGCAGTGGAAAACATTTGGGAGTCTCATACCACTTTCAGACTCAGGTGAAGAGCTGCCTTGTGGTATGAGCTTCATCTTAAAGAACTGGAGATTTAGTAACCTATGGAGAGAAATTTGACCAGTGAGAGATAAGACTCAGGAGGTGTCCACAGATCATTTTGTTTCTATTACTGAGAGTTAATGTGAGAACTAGTACTAGAAAAATACCTGTACTTAAAAAATCTATTGCCTTATAAAACAATGCAAATTATATTTTAATGGTATATATAAATAAGTGGTATGTGTGTGTGCTTAGTCACTCAGTCATGTCCGACTCTTTACCATCCTATGGAATGTAGCCCGCCAGGCTCCTCTGTCCATGGGATTCTCTAGGCAAGAATACTGGAGTCAATTGCCATGCCTTCTTCCAGGGGATCTTCCCAAACCAGGGCTCAAACCCAGGTCTCCCACATTGCAGGCAAATTCTTTACCATCTGAGCCACCAGAGAAGCCCAAGAATACTGGAGTGGGTAGCCTAATCCTTCTCCAGGGGATCTTTCCAGCCCAGGAATCAAACTGGGGTCTCCTGCATTGCAGGTGGATTCTTTATCAGCTGAGCTACCAGAGAAGCCCAAACATATGATATGGGATAGAAAATATACTTTATTCAGATGTACGATTTCATTGGGAATCCATATGTAATAATTTACAAATTATTCTTAGTCTATTCATAAAGTGAATATATTCATATTCAGTGTCTTCACTTTTAGGCCCAATAGTTCAACCATCTTTTAATTGCTGTCATAATTGAATTCTTGCTATCTTAATGAATCTTTACTTTTATCTATAAGTATTTTATCCCATCCCCAAGTTCTATTATAACATATCCAGATGTACACATAATATGAAAAGACCAAGATTTTATATTCCCCAATACTTGCTGTTATAACCCCCAAGGAAGCATCATTGTCTAGTTGAAAAAATAAACCAAAATACAGAATTCTAAACTCAACTTACCATACCAGTGTACGTTACTTGTTAGAAGTGTAAGTACAGCCAGGAATGTTCCTCTTTGAGTGTTAGAGCTGTGACATGAGCTACATTAGATGGCTTCAAAAGAGCCTTCTAGCCCTAATACACTATGAGTTTTCTTGCAAAGTGAGTGTATACATACCTACACCCACACACGACTCCTACACATAACCCAGTATATTTATCTTGACCCCCAAATAGCTCATTCAACTTAATGTTTATTCTATCATAGTTTTTTAAATTTTTATTTCACTTGGAATTTCATTTTTTCTACTATTCATCAAATACGTGTCAAGCAACTACAATTGTATCTTTCATTGAAAGGTGTTGGGGATATGATGGTAAGTAAAACATGGCCCCTGCCTTCGCAACTAAGACTTCTTACATGGTTCCTTGGGGCAATAATCCTCAGTTCGCTTATGACTTCTTGCTGGTGATACTCAGATGTGTCCCCCACAGCAAACCTCTGAAACTGCTGACCTCTGAGCAACTCTTCTTTTAAGACTGAGATGCATCTAGTCTCTCCTTGTTACAGGTGCTAAACTAGAGACCTGATGTCCTTGGCTGGGATCCAGATAGTTGAGGCAGCTTAGAGAAATATGGTTTGTAACCACTGTGGCTGTTCCTTGCTGTCTACAGTGTCATCACCCCCAAGTAGTGCTTATTTTCCAAGTCATAGTGGCTTGACTGTGGTGATTTTTTAAATGTAACTTTCATTAAGGTTTATAATCAGTAAAAAACTCCCTTTGTCTCCAAAATTTTAGTTTGAATAATCCACCTTTCGATGTTCATATGCAAAAGCATATTCCCAAAGTGTGTCAGGGACAGACAAATGGCTATATAAGGAGAATTTTCGCTAGTTAGCACATGCTGACTCTTGACACAGCCTGTTCTTCTGGGAAGTAAAGTGTGATAATTCCTATAATCAGAGATGGCCAGAGAATTGGTATCTAAAAGACAGAAGGGGAGGGAAAAGTTTAGCACTTTAAGAATCCTGAAAATACTTAAATAGAGCTGAACATCTAGAATCAACTTGAACTGAACATTACTATTCTAGACTTCAAGCAAATGGCATGTAGGCCATTGTTCAGCAAAATCCTAAATAAAATTAAAATACTACTTTTTCTCATGGGAGTCAATTGTTTAAACTTCCAATGTCAATTATTTTACAATACAGAAGCAGTGATATTCTGAGATGATAGTAATAATAATATATTATATGCAAGCTTCAGCATATATTTATGTGTATATATGTACACAACACATTGTAGTATTTAGCACTCTGTTGTGAACCTCTATTACTGTGTTTATCAACATACTTTTAATTTGTTGTTTACTTTTCTGTTTCCTCTGTGGATTCCAGACAAGGATATGTAGGGACTGTATTTATTGTTCAGTGTTTCATTTTGGTAAAAATGCCTGACAGAAGAATGGCTGCTATCCAAAAGTCTACAAGCAATAAATGCTGGAGACGGTGTGGAGAAAAGGGAACCCTCTTACACTGTTGGTGGGAATGCAAACTAGTACAGCCACTATGGAGAACAGTGTGGAGATTTCTTAAAAAACTGGGAATAGAACTGCCATATGACCCAGCAATCCCACTGCTGGGCATACACACCGAGGAAACCAGAATTGAAAGAGACGCGTGTACCCCAATGTTCATCGCATCACTGTTTACAATAGCCAGGACATGGAAGCAACCTAGATGTCCATCAGCAGACGAATGGATAAGGAAGCTGTGGTACATATACACAATGGAATATTACTCAGCCATTTAAAAAAAATACATTTGAATCGGTTCTATTGAGATGGATGAAACTGGAGCCCATAATTCAGAGTGAAGTAAGCCAGAAAGAAAAACACCAATACAGTATACTAATGCATATATATGGAATTTGAAAGATGGTAACGATAACCCTATATGCGAGACAGAATAAGAGACACAGATGCATGGAACAATTTTATGGACTCTGAGGGAGAAGGTGAGGGTGGGACGTTCTGGGAGAATAGCATTGAAACATGTATATTATCATATGTGAAACAGAACACCATTCCATGTTCGATGCATGAGACAAATGCTCAGGGCCGGGGCAATGGGATGACCCAGAGGGATGGGATGGGGAGGGAGGTGGGTGGGGGGGTCCAGGAAGGGGAACACATGTAAACCCATGGCTGATTCATGTCAATGTATGGCAAAAACTATTGCAATATTGTAAAGTAATTAGCCCCCAACTAAAATAAATAAATTTATTTAAAAAAAAAATGCCTGACAGAATCTGCTAAAGCTAAATATACATGTTCTCTGACTCAGAACTTTTATTCCTGGGTATATATTCAACACAACTGCATACAGGTATGCATCAATAGATTTGCCCATGAATATTCTCAACTAGATGGTGTTTACTAAATACTTACTGTGTGATTGAATTCACTGATGTGTTTTATTTATGACAATGTACTAACAAAAATGTTAAAGTATAGAATTTGAGTACTATTTCAAAATCTTATGACATCTCACCAAAATAGTTTTGCCTGCTTCTAAAGATAAATCATACCTAAGGTTTTTTGTTTGTTTGTTTAATGTAAAGAAATAAATTAATTGGAAATGTATTAATATTCATTTCAAATGCTCAGTTTTAATCTGACAATTTTATGTATGATTGACTATTTCAGAGAACAGATCCAGTCTGAATTCACTTTTCAAAACAAAAATATGGAAATTACTTGTCATTTATCCTTTACTTATTGAAAATATGTTTGTTAGATTTTTAAAAGAATATTAGAAAAGTAGAGTGAATGCTTATTAAAGTGATCTTTGTGCCTTGGATATCAATGTAATATAAAATTTCTGACAACATTCAAAGAAAAATTTGAGACCAAAAATAAATAAATAAATAAATCAAAAACTCTTACCTTCAGTAAGAGCCAACTGATTTCTTTTTTATATAATTTTTATTGGAGTAGAGTTCAGTCAAAATGTTGTGTTAGTTTCTGCTGTACAGTAAAGTGAGTCAGTTACATCCACTCTTTTTTAGATTTTTTTCCCATGTGGGTCATTAGAGAGTATTGAGCAGTTTCCTGTGCTATACAGTAGTTCCCATTAGTTTATCTATTTTATATATAGTAGCATGTATGTTAATCCTAATCTCCTAATTCATCCTTGTCTCCCATAACCATATGTATGTTTCCTACATCTGTGAGTCTGTTTCTGTTTTGTAAATAGATTCATCTGTACCATTATTTTGTAAGATTCCACATATAAGCAATACCATATGATGCCTGTCTCTCTCTGTGGCCTTCCTTCAGTGAGTGTGACGATCTCTAGACCCGTCCGTGTTGCTGAAAATGGCAGTATTTAGTTCCTTTTATGGCTGAATAATATCCCATTGTATATATGTACCACATGTTTTTTATCCGTTCTTCATTGATGAACATTTAAGTTGCTTCCATGTCCTGGCTATTGTAAATACTGCTGCAATGAATAGTGGGGTTCATACATCTTTTCAAATTATAGTTTTCTCCAGACAGATGCCCAAGAGTGGGATTGGTGCATCATATGTTAGCTCTATTTTTAGTGTTTTTAAGGACCCTCCATACTGTTCTCCATATTGACTATCAATTTACATTTTCACCAACAGTGTAAGAGGGTTCCCTTTTCTCCACATCCTCTCTAGCATTTATCGTATGTTATTTTTTTGGTGATAGCCATTCTGACTGGTGTGACGTGACCTCATTGTAGTTTTGATTTGCATTTTGCTAATAATTAGTGATGCTGAGCACCTTTACATGTGTGTTTTTGCCATTGTATATCTGCTTTGGATAAATACCTATTTAGATCTTCTGCCCGGTTTTTTATTTTTTTTAATTGACCTGCATGAGCAGGTTTTATATTTTGCAGATTAATCTCTTGTAGGTCAATTCATTTGAAAATATTGTCTTTCATTCTGTGGATTGTTGTTTTGTTTTGTTTATGGTTTCTTTTGCTGTGCAAAAAAGTTTTAAAGTTTAATTAGGTCTCATTTGTTTTTCTTTTTGTTTTCATTACTCTAGGAAATGGATCAAAAAAGACCTTGCTGTGATTTATGCCATAGAGTGTTCTGCCTATGTTTTCTTCTAAGAGTTTTATAGTTTCTCATCTAACACTTAGGTCTCTAATGCATTTTAACTTTATTTTTATATATGGTGTTGAAGAATGCCCTAATTCCATTATTTTACATGGAGCTGTCTAGATTTCCCAGCAACACTTATTGAAAAGACTGTCTTTTTTCCCCTTTTTATATTCTTGTCCCCTTTGTCATATATTAGGTGATCATAAGTGCATGCCCTCATTGGTAAACTGTCTATCCTGATCTGTTGAATATAAAAATATTTCTATTTTTGTGCAAGAACCATACTGTTTTGTTTACTGTAGCTTTATAGTATAGTCTGAAGTCAGTGAGCCTGATTCTTCCAGCTCTATTTTCTTTCTCAAGATTGCTTTGGCTATTTGGGGTCTTTTGTGCTTCCATACAAGTTGTATTTTTGTTGTTTTGTTGTTCTAAGTCTGAAAAATGCTGTTGGTAATTGGATAGGGGTTACATTGAATTTGTAGATTACTTTGGGTAGTTTAGTCATTTTAACAATATTGATTCTTCCAGTCCAATAACATTGTATATCTTTCCATCTGTTTGTGTCATCTTTGATTTCTAAGACCAACTAATTTCTTAAAAGCAAATGTCTTGATGTTTCAAGTTTATTTTCCTAACTTTATTTGTATTCCTACTTGCACACCATAATAGAGTTAATTATCATGTTTCTTGGATCATATTGCATAGTGGGTTTCAAATTAATATTTTTAATGCAAGATATCTTGTGAGAGCAAATACTAAGTAAAGTATTTTTCCAAGTTATGAACACTAGATCTAAACACTTTTTGTGTATAGGATATTATTGACTACTGTTTCTTACCCTTCCAAATTTTTCTTAGCTTTTGCTTGGTATAGAATCTAAGTTCAGTTCAGTTCAGTTGCTCAGTTGTGTCTGACTCTTTGTGACCCCATGAACCGCATCACATCAGGCCTCCCTGTCCATCACCAACTCCCAGAGTTTACCCAAACTCATGTCCATTGAGTCAGTGATGCCATCCAACCATCTCATCCTCTGTCGTCCCCTTCTGCCACCCTAAATCTTTCCCAGCATCAGGATCTTTTCAAATGAGTCAGCTCTTTGTATCAGGTGGCCAAAGTATTGGAGTTTCAGCTTCAACATCAGTCCTTCCAATGAACACCCAGGACTGATCTCCTTTAGGATGGACTGGTTGAATCTCCTTGTAGTCCAAGGGACTCTCAAGAGTCTTCTCCAACACCATAGTACAAAAGCATCAATTCTTCGGTGCTGAGCTTTCTTTATAGTCCAACTCTCACATCCATACATGACTACTGGAAAAACCATAGCCTTGACTAGATCTAGCACATAGTAAATATTTAGAAAAGTCCCTGGTTGCTATTGTCATTGCCCTTATTATTGTTGGATAAGATAAACTATTTTTGTATTTATTATTTTAAATTAAACTTTTCATTGAATATAACACACACATAAAAGTTATCAGTTCATGAGTGAACAGTTTGATAAACTTTCAGAAACAAAAGAAACCCCTTTTAACTTTCACCCAAATAGAGAAATAGAGCATAGCAGTAGCCCAAGAACCTTAGTCATACTCCTATTTGGTAAACAGTCCTAAAGTTAATGATTACCTGATTTTTAATCAATATAAGTTAGATTTCTTGTTTTTGAACTTGAGATGAGTGGAATTATGCAATATACTCTCATTTGTGTTTGGTTTATATTGTTCAACACTGAGATTTTCCATGTGTGTCAGTGTTTCATGCGTTTTAATTTCTTTCCCATTATTAAAAGCACATTAAAAAGATGCACAAATTCTTAGTCATTAGGAAATGCAAGTTATTAAAAGCATAATGAGATACAACTATACATCTATTGGGCTTCCCAGGTAGCACTAGTGGTAAAGAACTTGCCTGCCAATGCAGGAAACCTAAGAGATGGGGATTTGATCTCTGGTTTGGGAAGATTCCCTGGAGAAGAAAATGGCAACTCACTCCTGTATTCTTGCCTGGAGAATCCCATGGATAGAGGAGCCTGGAATATTACACTCCATGGAGTCACACAGGGTCAGACATGACTGAAGCAACTTAGCATGCATGCATGCATGCACACATCTATTAGAATGTTAAAATTATAAAGCTTTTAACTTTACCAAGTTTTGGTGTAGCTATGGAACAACTGGAACTCTCATACATTGCTGTAGTTTAAAGTGGAACAAATACTTTGGAAAACATTCATTTTTCTTAAGTAAGGACTTACTGTATGATTACAGTAACTTACTGTACAATTCAGCCATTCCAATCTTAGGAATTTACCCAAGAACACTGAAAGCATATGCCCTTAAAAACGCATATCCCAAGATTGATGATACCAGATTTATTCTTGAGAGTCCCAAACTGGAAACAACCCAAATGTACATCAACAAGTGAACAGATTTAAAAATTGTGATATGCCCCTACAATGGAATGTTACTTTATTTCATTCAAAATCCAAAAGAATGAGCGATTTTTATGTAAAATAACAAAGAATTTCAACATAATTGTACTGAATAAAAGAAGTCAAAAAAGAGTATGTACTGTTTTATTTCCTTTTTGTTTCTTTTTGAAAAATGCAAAGTATTACATTGTGAGAGAGTATAAAGCAGTGGTTGCCTGGGAAAGTGGGAACAAATAGTTAAAGGAGAGAGGATTGCATAAAAACTTGGGGAAACTTGAGGGTGATGGATTCATTTGATATCTTGATGTAGTTATAGTTCTGCAGATGCATGATGTGTCAAAGCTTATAAAATGAGTATTTTGATTGTGTGCAGTTTGTTGTATACCAATTATACTTCAATAATGTGTTAAAATATTTTCCTTAGTAATTTTAAAAAGTAATTTGCTTCCCATTAGTAATTATAATCATTGAAAGAGTAAATGAACTGAAACATTCATCTCTAGTGTTCTGAAATTTTGGTTAGCTTCCTAGCTGCTGCTGCTGCTGCTGCTAAGTCGCGTCAGTCGTGTCCGACTCTGTGCGACCCCATAGACGGCAGCCCACCAGGCTCCCCCGTCCCTGGGATTCTCCAGGCAAGAGTACTGGAGTGGGTTGCCATTTCCTTCTCCAGGGCATGAAAGTGAAAAGTGAAAGTGGAGTCGCTCAGTCGTGTCCAACTCAGTGACCCCATGGACTGCAGCACGCCAGGCTCCTCCGTTCATGGGATTTTCCAGGCAAGCTTCCTAGCTACTTGGAAATAAATGATGCATTTCATTAGCTGAATAAGGAATTAGTATGGGTATGAGAAGTCCATTTATGCAGTTCATGAGGTGCTCACAGCAGGTATACTGGGGTGGTTTGCCATTCCCTCCCCCAGTGGATCACATTTTGTCAGAACTCTCCACTATGACCCAACCATCTTGGCTGGCTGTACATGGCATGGCTGATAGCCTCATTGAGTTGCACAAGCCTCTTTACCACAACAAGGCAGTGATCCATGAAGAGGATCTTCTGATGAAACATCTACCTCTGTTTCATAGACTATGCTAAAGCCTTTGAATGTGTGGATCATAACAAACTGTAGAAAGCTCTTAAAGTGATGGGAATACCAGACCATCTTACCTGTCTCCTGAGAAACCTGTATGTGAGTTAAGAAACAACTGTTGGAACACTGTATGGAACGACTGATAGGCTCAAGGTTCAGAAAGGAGTACGACAAGGCAGACTGCTGTCACCCTGTTTTTTTTAACATATATGCTGAGCACATCATGAAAAATGCTGGGTTGGATGAGTTTCAAGCTGGAATCAAGAAAGACGGGAGAAACAACCACCTCAGATATGCAGATGATACCATTCTAATGGCAGAAAGCAAGAGGAACTAAAGAACCTCTTGATGAGGGTGAAGGAGGAGAGTTAAAGAGCTGGCTTAAAACTAAATATTAAAAAAAAAAAAACTTAGATCATGGCATCCAGCCCCATTACTTCAAGGCAAATATAGGGGAAAAAGTAAAAGTAATAGATTTCCTCTTCTTGATCTCTAAGATCACTGTGGATGGTGATTGCAGCCATGAAATCAGAAGACGATTGCTTCTTGTCAGGAAAACGATGACAAACCTAGATAGTGTGTTGAAAAGCAGAGACATTACTCTGCTGACAAAGGTCTGTATAGTCAGCGCTATGATCTTCCCAGTGGTCATATACGATTGTGAGAGGTGGACCATAAAAGAGGCAGAATGCCAAAGAATTGGTACCTTCAAACTGAGGTGCTGGAGAAGACTCATGAAATTGTCTTGGACAGCAAGGAGATCAAACCAGTCAGTCATAGGGGAAATCAACCCTAAATACTCATTGGAAGCACTGATGCTGAAGCTCCTGTGTTTTGGTCACCTGATGTGAACAGATGACTCATTGGAAAAGTCCGTAATGCTGGGAAAGATTGACTGCAGAAGGAGAAGGGAGCGTCAGAGGATGAGATTGCTGGATGTCATCACCAGTGCAATGGACATGAACCTGGGCAAACTTCGGGAGATGGTGAGGAAACAGGGAGGCCTGGCATGCTGCAGTCCATGGGGTGGCAAAGAGTCAGACCTGACTGGGTGACTGAACAAGAACTGAGAAATCCAAAGGATGATAAGTAGACATACTTCTATCTGCTTGTTGCACAGATACTAATTTTTACTTGATATGTGCTACAATTTAGGAGTTCCACATGCAGAAAGGAACAGATAAAACACCTCTCCTCAAGTTGAATTCTATTGAGAAACAAGTAAGCCTGAATTTCTGCTCTGGGTTGTGTAAAGTTATGATGTGAATATTTTGTTACAAGTGTGCTTTTTGAGGGAGAGGTCCTACCCTGTGATGAACAAGCATGCATTAATTTTTTTAGATAATCCAGAGAAGGAGAGAAAATTTTCTGAACCAAGCAGAAGTAGTGAGAGAAATAAATTTGAGGAAGAACTCCAGTTGGAAATTATTATGGTGCTTAATGTCGTATCAGTCTCTGGTTTATGCTAGAAGTTGTGATCATGAATTTTCTTTTTTTACCTTTATTTTTTTTTTTTTTTTTTTTTTTTTAATAAATTTATTTATTTTACTTGGGGGCTAATTACTTTACAATATTGTGGTGGTTTTTGCCATACATTGACATGAATCAGCCATGGGTGTATATGTGTCCCCGCATCCTGAATCCCCCTCCCAACTCTCTCCCCACTCCATCCCTCAGGGTTGTCCTAGAGCACCAGCTTTGAGTGCCCTGCTTCATGAATCAAACTTGCACTGGTCATCTATTTTACATATAGTAGTATGCATGTTTCAATGCTATAGGATATCGAGGGAACCAAGTGTGTGGACTATGTAGTTTAGGAAAAATACATAGAGGGAAAAAACAGGCTAAGAAAGGTTAAGGTCAACATTCATTATAGCCCTAAGAAAGACAACAAGCAAAGGGTCTAAGTAAGGTCAGTCAAAGAATTGAGTAATAAATAGAAATAAAATGGAGAGAAGAAATATACATCACAATAAGGACATATTTGAAGTTTGGCTATGGAAAGCATATTCAAATGGTTCTGCTAAAGGGAAAATGGCATGCAAAGACCTTTTTGTGTTGAAAACTTGGGACAATCTATATATTCCAATGTTTAAAAAAAGTTAATTCCATGGAGGTCAAAAATTAACACAAATATAAATTGACTAGCAGTGCAATACATAAACTTGATGTTTCTATGCATTTATCAGATTTTCTTTCTCATTATCTGACTCAGATATTAGCAACTATTTATTTTTGATCAGATGTTTTTAAGGCCTGTAACATTAGAGACATTTTCCTGCTAATTATACTTTTGTGCCTAAACATTTCCAAGTGCTAATTAATGACTGAGATGAATGTGGCTTTAAAAGCTTCCAGGATTTTACGAGTTCTTTTCCAGGTGGAAAATCCAGCTGACACTTAGAAAATAAAAGAATTAGAGGAGAATGAAAAAGTCAAATGCCAAAAAAGTTTGAATGTGTCTCAAAAGCATTTTCTAAGAAAGTGGCACAAAGGAAAGTGACAGTACTAAAATAAGAGCTAATAGTTTTAGTAGCTTCAAAATCTTGAGCTGAGAAAAAAATAGCTATCTTAGAGTTTAAATCAAAATAATTAAAGTTGAGCTAATTTGTGTCTTTATTGTTAAAGTACAGAATAATTATGATCCCTGTTTCCCCCAAAATAAAGAAGTAATAAACTACAGGACACTAAAGTTTCAAATTCATTTATATCTTCTGAATGGGATTTCTGAACTTTTTTTTCCCCAAAATACTCAATGTATTTTAATTTTATCAACATAGGGAAAAAATGGGAGAAAATTATGGTGTTTTTTTTTTTTTTCCTGCAAAGAAAGAAGTAACTTGGGTACGTTTGCCATTGCTGAACAATATATATATATGTGTGTGTATATATATACATATATATATATATACACACACATTTATATATATATATATATATATACACACACATTTACTACATTAATAGTTACTATGTGACATTTATATGTTCTTGTTTACATATGCCATGCCTTTCACAAGATGTGTTAAATTGAATGTCTAGGATAAGCATTTTAAACTATATGATTCAGAAATATAGGCTTCTTTTCAGAAGACCAAACGTCAGGACTTCTTGCAAAAATGTTTTTACACCTGATCTTAGCCAAAAGGCCGAGAAGCGATGCAAAAATGTTTTTAAAGAAATCATCTTGCTATTCACAAAATCATATCACTATTATGAAAATGAAATGTTTGACATTTTAGACATAAAAATTTTACTATGAAATGATATTTAGATTAGATTAGAATAAACAATTCTGAGAGGTATGGATTAAACTCTCTTTACCACAAATATGGCTTTAAAATCAAGGTTCGGTTATTCAAAAAACAATAAAAAGAGAATTTGAGGTTCTGCCAAGCAGATTTGCTGCTCAGTTTTTCCAGATTCCAGAGCCTTATGAATGCCTATCTGTGTCTCCAAATGGAAACAAGCCAGGCAAGAGGTGAAATACTGTTTATGACTGCGGTTCCAATTGTTTCAGGAAACACAGAGCACTAGTCTGCTGATGAGGGAGTTTCACATTACCTGCAATAATTTGAAAACATTTGTATATGAAGATAACCATTCAAACTATTGTCCTTATGGAATCCATCTCCCTCTCTCTTTCTCATGTCTTCTGAAACCGAGGATGATGCTACATTTTTCATTTACCTCAAACATTTCACTATTATGTTTGATATTCAATGTGTCTGAGTTTTGGGGCATGTAAATTCTATCTGTCCATTCAACATCCAGGGAAGCCCCAAATTTAAATCTACTTTTACCTGATTATTCATATTGTACTTTTTAATATGAAGGGAGCAAAATGAAAAGCAGCGAAAGCAGATCTATATCTACTTCCAAGAAATAACACATATGTAAATATTTCAGAATGAACATTGGAAAGGATTACTTAATATACTGTGATACTCACAATATGGATTTATAGACCCCTGGAAATATTGCCTGTTGTAATCTTTCAGTACCCCTTGAAATACATTATTTCATGGCAATTTCAATGCAGCACCAGGAAGGAAGGGACATTATTTTAAATACAATCCTAACATCACATTTTTCAGTTCCCCCCCCGCCCCCGCCATGGCAAATATGGAAGGGTAATACAAGCCAAAGTGGGGCATGGGTACAGTATAGGAGCAAGAGTGTCTCTAAATGGAATCATCTGTTCTCTTAAATAGTTTGAAAGGTCTCAATGTGTTGGTCTAAACAGTTGTTTATGTTTTCAGGATATTTTGGATCAATGTGCGTTTGTATTACATTGTTTACATATGTGTGTGTGTATATATATGTATATACATGAGTTACATATATGCATATGTGCTAAATATATTTCATAGTGTATGTAATGTACAAAGGAAACGCTCTATACTGTATCTCTCGGGGGGACATATAAATGTTGACTTTCTGTTTGCTTTATTTGGTCAAGTTTAAACCAACTTTTACCCTACTTTATGTTGTTCTTCACAGTGATATTTGCAATTACCCTCAAATCTGTGTTCCTATAATGTTTGTCTATTTTTTCCATAAAGTTTGCTATGTTTCTAGGAAATACAGATATCTCTTTCGCTGAGCTCTGATGTCCCATGAAATCAATTCAACAAAATTTGATACTAGGTTGTTTTTTTTTTTTTTTTTAGTTTCTATTTCTCTTAACCACAGTTCATGGGACCAATAGAGTAATGAGGATGTGGTAGGTACATACTAAGCATATGTTTATTAACCAAATGAGCCCTTTTAATGACAATAAATGGTTGGACGGCATCACCAACTCAATGGACATGAGTCTCAGTAAGCTCCAGGAGTTGGTGATGGACAGGGAAGCCTGGCACGCCACAGTCCATGGGATCACAAAGAATTGGACACAACTGAGCAACTGAACTGAACTGAACTGAATGACAATAAAAGATGTAAAGACAGGAACAAAATAACTTCATGGTTATTATTTTTTAGATAAAAACTACAAGCAAAGGAAGACTTGTTCTCTAAAGGCACAGACTTACTACAATCTCAGCATTGATATGTAAAAAACTAGAACTTTGACATCAAAATATAAAGCATATGATGGAGCTTAAGCTTATATTGAGTAAGAAGACTTTGGTCCTTTAAAAATATACTATATATTACATCATCTGAGAAAAATAAGATTTATTGACCTTAGACAAAATTTTATAACTTACTGGAATCATGATATTGCTCCTTTTGTTCAATTATTAACTTCCAATAATGTGGTTATTTTCATACTATTTTGGGGGTTTTCAAGGCAAGAATCATATTGTTCATGGGGTTCTCAAGGCAAGAATCACTTCATGGCAAATAGGTGGGGAAAAGGTGGAAATAGTGACAGATTTTATTTTGGGGGACTCCAAAATAACTGTGGACAGTGACTGCAGCTGCAAAATTAAAGGACTCTTGCTGCTTGAAAGTAAAGCTATGACAAACCTGGACAGCATATTAAAAAGCAGAGCCAGCATTTTGCTGACAAAGTTCTGTATAGTCAAAACTATGGTTCTTCCAGTAGTCATGTATGATGTGAGAGCTAGACTGTAAAGAGGCACTCAGCCTGCTTTAGGGACGAAAGAAGGCTGAGTGACTTTCAAATTGTGGTGCTGGAGAAGACTCTTAAGAGTCCCTAGGACAGCAAAGAGATCAAACTCTGTCAGTCAGTCCTTAAAGAAATCAACCCTAAATATTAATTGGAAGGACGGACAATGAAGCTGAAACTCCAATACTTTGGCCCACTCATGGGAAGAGCCAACTCAATGGAAAAGACCCTGAGGCTGGGAAAGTTTGAGGGCAAGAGGAGAAGGGGATGGCAGAGGATCAGATGGTTAGATAGTATCACTGACTCAATGGATGTGAGTCTGAGAAAACTCTGGGAGAGAGTGAAGGGCTACAGAGAAGCATGGCATGCTGCAGTTCACGGAATAACAAAGAGTTGGACATGACTTGGCAGCTGAACAACAATATAGTTATTGCATATCTTGTCATATGCTGCTTAGGATCCACTCCCTTTCTCTGCCTTCTTTGATCATATGTTGACCTGTTGTGTGCTTCATGCCTCCCATATCATGAGCATGTTTGGGCAACACTTGACTCTTACTGTGATCCTTCTGTTCATACAGTGTCCAGATTCTCTGCCTGAGTCTATGGAACATGTCAGAACTTAGTCATTTTAGGTTAATTGGAAAGGGCATGAGAAGTCACACTTTATGCTTCCATATTATGTCATGTTTAGGTTAATTTGTTTTAACTCTTGTGACATGGCCAGTTATTAGAAAATTGACATATATTAATATTATATCTCATCTAATTTCTCCTTCAGTAGAAACCTGGAGAAAAGAAAAAGTTAAAGTGAGAATTTCCATAATTCCATTCACTTCACTTAAAAATATAAACATGTACAGAATTACTTTCATCTCCATGGTTGTTCTGCACTCTCTCAGTATGGGTCTAGGTTTTTATTCAAATCATTATTTCTTTCAACAATTTAAATATCACAGAGTCCAGGTCCCAGCTTAGTGAGCCTAAAAAAATTTTTCTAATTTCTTATACTTAGGCTAAAAAGCATAATTCTAAAGTTAGCTAACTTCAAATAATAAACTCTCAATTATTTATGAATATTTTCCATTGTTAACCAAAATACAAAGGACAAAAAAGTGTAAATTGATTCATTTCCAAGTTATATATGTTTTCAAGTAGCATAGCTTATTCATGGTGTGTTAAGAAGATAACCATCGATGTAATGTTAGTATGTAATTTTCAATATTTAGGAGATATTTTTTATTTCATTAGAGAGATATATTATCACTGCTTGCATGGTAAATTGCTTCAGCCATGTCCGACTCTGCAACCCTATGGACTGTAGCCTGCCAGGCTCCTCTGTCCATGGGATCCTCCAGGCAAGAATACTGGAGGGGGTTGCCATTTCCTTCTCCAGGAGATCTTCCTGACCCATGGACGTCTCTTATGTCTCCTGAGTTGGCAGGAAGGTTCTTTACAATTAGCACCACCTGGGAAACCCTATATTATCATTCAGTTAATACAAAGAAGGTGAAAATCCTACAAATTTCTTTTTTAAAATAAATTTGATTAGAGATATTATTTCTGATGATAAAATAATGTAAACCTTCATACAGTAGACACTTTAAATTTTACAATCCCCTTACATTTTCTTTTGGTAATGTAATAATTTCAGCTCTTATGTTTAAGTCTTTAATTCATCTTGAGTTTATTTTCGTATATAGTGTTAGTTAGGGAATGATTTCCAACAAAAATGAACACCGATTACTTCTAGGGCTTCATATTTTATTCTTTTAATTTTTTTCATAGCATTCTCTATGCCTTGAATTTTCTGCACAATATTTCCTACTATAATCATAAAAATTAATAAAAGTATTCTAAAGTCAAAGAAGAGCTATTCAGATTGCAGATATTAGTAACCTGTAATATCAGCAAGAATTTTCTAAGTATACTGGTGATGTCATAATCTTTTTCCATAGAAGAACTCAAAAGGTTTTTGGCTTTCTCTCTCTCTTTTTTTTTTAAATAGTTGCAACTCGCTTAACTATTAAAGGATACAAATCCAAAATGTTGTAAGATATTTCATGAAAATTTTCTAAGAATAAGGCAAACAATCCAACAGAAAAATAGGCAAAGACATGGATGACTACTTCACACAAAAGGCCGATAAACATTTTTAAAATGTTCAAGCTCAGTGAAAGAAAGCAAATTAAAATAAAAATGAAATTGTATAGCCTCTAGGTTTAAAAAAAAAGTCTGTCAACACCAAGTCTTGGCAAAGACTAATAGCAATTTTCACACATGGCTAGTGGACATAGAAATTGGTAAAATCATTGAGATAAACAATGTAGCATTGCTTAAGAAAGTATTTGTACACACTATGACCAGATTTCTACTCTTACTTAGAAACGCTGGAGAAATCATATCATACATATTCAAGAAACATTAAAATTATACTAATAGAAGTATTGTTCATCATTACAAATGAGAAAAATAAATATCTTACATTCATACAGTGGAATTAGAGTCATCCCCTTGCTCAGCTATTGGGCACTATTTACATTCTCAGCATATTTATATAGAAAATTCTTCATGGTTAGTACATGTAATAGTACATATAATAGTTTGCAAGCAAAATTATATGCAGGTCATAATACTGCTCATTCTTAAATTATAAGAAAAATATTATTCTCCATAATTTATAGGGTTAAAGACTCTCAGATAGTGTGTATGTGCCTGCATGCATGCATGTGTATATAAAATCTCTGTAAAAATTTTACAGATGAAATCCTGTCCAACAGATAGCATTGTTCCTTTCAAATATGAAAGATAGGGAGGGAACAATAAATATGATAAAATTTCCTATTATGCAAGGACATGATCATTACTTGCCTGAATATACTCTCAAAAGACAGTTATAAAAAGTTTCAACAGTGAAAATTATCTGTCTCCTTAATTTTAGGTATTTGTCTCATAAATCCTTTTCTTAAAAAAGAATTTTACTTTTCTAATCTTATCTATGAATAGTCTACTTCCAATGACCAATATATCAAAAAGAAAATCAAAGACCTTCCATAAAATTAAGAACAAAATATTATGTTAAAAATTGTTTATTTTGTCCAATATTTTAAGTTGAATTAGTAATTCAAACAGGATACCATAGTGGTAGATATGTTTGTGTGTGTATATATATATATATGTATATATACACACACAAACACACTTAAATTAAGACATTATAATCTCAGAAGTTTGATTTTCTGGTAGAAAGCTTTCAGTTCCATTCAGTCACTCAGTCACGTCTGATTCTTTGCAACCCCATGGACTGCAGCACCCCAGGCTTCCCTATCTGTCACCAACTCCCAGAGCTTGCTCAAACTCATGTCCGTTGACTTGGTGATGCATTCCAACCATCTCATCATCTGTCATCTCCTTCTCCTTCTGCCTTCAATCTTTCCCAGCATCAGGATCTTTTCCAATGAGTTAGTTCTTCGCATCAGGTGGCCAAAACATTGAAGTTTCAGCTTCAGCATCAGTCCTTCCAGTGAATATTCAGGACTGATTGATTTCCTTTGGGATTAACTGGTTGGATCTCCTTGCCGTCCAAAGAACTCTCAAGAGTCTTCTCCAACACCACAGTTCAAAAGCGTCAATTTTTTGGCGTTCAGCTTTCTTTATGGTCCAACTCTCACATCCATACATGACTACTGGCAAAGCCATAGTTTTGACTATACAGACCTTTGTCGGCAAAGTATGTCTCTGCTTTTTAATATGCTGTCTAGGTCGGTCATAGCTTTTCTTCCAAGGAGAAAGCATCTTTTTATTTCATGGCTGCAGTCACCATCTGCAGTGATTTTGGAGCTCAAGAAAATGAAGTCTGTCTTTAGTGATATTTATTCTTGTCACGGTTCACGTATTGCTGAAGCCTGGCTTGGAGAATTTGGAGCATTACTTTGCTAGCATGTGAGATGAGTGCAATTGTGCGGTAGTTTGAGCATTCTTTGGCATTGCCTTTCTTTGGGATTGGAACGAAAACTGACCTTTTCCAGTCCTTTGGCCACTACTGAGTTTTCCAAATTTGCTGGCATATGGGTGCAGCGCTTTCACAGCATCATCTTTTAGGATTTGAAATAGCTCAGCTGAAATTCCATCACGTCCACTAGCTTTGTTCGTAGTGATGCTTCCTAGGCCAACTTAACTTCACATTCCAGGATGTCTGGCTCTAGGTGAGTGATCACACCATTGTGATTATGTGGGTCATGAAGATCTTGTTTGTATAGTTCTTCTGTGTATTCTTGCCACCTCTTCTTAATATCTTCTGCTTCTGTTAGGTCCATACCATTTCTGTCCTTTATTGAGCCCATCTTTGCATGAAAAGTTCCCTTGGTATCTCTAATTTTCTTGAAGAGATCTCTAGTTTTTCCCATTCTATTGTTTTTCTCTATTCCTTTGGACTGATCACTGAAGAAGGTTCTTATCTCTCCTTGCTATTCTTTGGATATCTGCATTCAAATGGGTATATCTTTCCTTTCTCCGCAAACTGGGTCAAAAAGAAGGACCATTATTCAAATGAGAATATTTGCCAGCAAAGGTCTATCTAGTCAAAGCTATGTTTTTTCTAGTAGTCATGTATGGATATGAGAGTTGGACTGTAAAGAAAGCTGATCACTGAAGAATTGATTCTTTTGAACTGTGGTATTGGAGAAGACTCTTGAGAGTCCCTTGGACCTCAAGGAGATCCAACCAGTCCATCATAAAGGAAATCAGTCCTGAATATTCATTGGAAGATCTGATGCTGAAGCTGAAGCCCCAATACTTTAGAGCCTAGATTCATAAAAGTCAAATATTCCACATATGTGAAGTTAATCCTTTTAGTCTTGCCTTTCTTTAGTAGCATTTTTTAAAAATGTATATGATATTGAACCAACTAACTTATCTTAGGCCACCTGATGCAAAGAACTGACTCATTGTAAAAGACCCTGATGCTGGGAAAGATTGAAAGCAGAAGGAGAAGGGGATGACAGAGGATGAGATGATTGGATGGCATCAGCAACTCATTGAGCAAACTCATCACTGATGAGTTTGAGCAAGCTTTGGGAATTGGTGGTGGACAGGGAAGACTGGCGTGCTGCATTCCATGGGGTTGAAAAGAGTTGAACATGACTGAGTGACTGGGCTGAACTGATAGAAACTTTACTTTCTTATTTAAAAAATATAAACGTTTGAAATACTATAATAAAGACAGCTGCTAACAAGACCGCTCTAGTAACAATTTATATTCAAGACAAAAAAACTTACCAATGGCCACTAGCAAAGTCTTATTTTATTCTCTGCCATGTATTCTACCAGCTTTCTTCTGTACCAGCTGCTTTACAACATTGTCAAACACATGCTCCTACAGTTGCAATATGTCTTTAGGCCACAGAGTAGTAGAACTGATAAGATATCTGCAAAACTTTAAATTTAGTAAATATATCTGATTTCTGGGCCTGACAGGAAAAAAAAAAAAAAAACACCAAAAACATACCCACACAACTTTAAACTCATCAGTGAAAACAAAATTACTGATCACATATTTTTGATTGTATAATGAGTTTTAAATTACTTAAGTTATTTTTGGAATCTCCCTGAAGTTAAAATTAAATAATGTCTTATTGTAGTAAGACATTAAAAGAGGCATGAGGTGAATGGTTTTTCATCATTTGTTTTGTCATGAGTTGTTACACATGTGAAAATTGTGTACATTCAATCTCTCATCCATGGTGGTGGTAAGGGTAATACAGATACTGCTCAGATAAGTCAGTTGGTTCAATATCATATACGGTTTTTAAAAATTCTATTAAAGAAAAGCAAGACTAAAAGGGTTAAGCGTCACATAAGTGAAATATTTGACTTCTATGAATCTAGGCCTTTTAAAAAAAATATATTACCAGCATTATAAATTTTCCATCCTGTGTTGTTCAAGTGGCTATTAAAATAACCTGTATGATGATACCAACTATAAAGAGATTTAGAAAGTCATAAATGTGGAATTAGATTCAAGTTAAATCTTTAAAGAAATCAGTATCTGATGTTTCTATTGTTTGGTTTCAACTGATATTTAAATACAAAACCTAACGTGGACCTGAGCTTTCTTTGACACTAAATTCTCCAAGCCAGGCTTCAGCAATACGTGAACTGTGAACTTCCAGATGTTCCAGCTGCTTTTAGAAAAGACAGAGGAACCAGAGATCAAATTGCCAACATCTGCTGGATCATCCAGAAAGCAAGAGAGTTCCAGAAAACATCTATTTCTGCTTTATTGACTATATCAAAGCTTTTGACTGTGTGGATCACAATAAACTGTGGAAAATTCTAAAAGAGATGGGCATACCAGACCACCTGACCTGCCTCTTGAGAAATCTGTATGCAGGTCAGGAAGCAACAGTTAGAACTGGACATGGAACAACAGACTGGTTCCAAATAGGAAAAGGAGTACGTCAAGGCTGTATATTGTCACCCTGTTTATTTAACTTATATGCAGAGTACCTCATGAGAAACGCTGGGCTGGAAGAAGCACAAGCTGGAATCAAGATTGCCAGGAGAAATATCAGTCACCTCAGATATGCAGATGACACCACCCTTATGGCAGAAAGAGAAGAAGAACTAAAGAGCCTCTTGATGAAAGTGGAAGAGGAAAGTGAAAAAGTTGGCTTAAAGCTCAACATTCAGAAAACTAAGACCATGGCATCCAGTCCCATCACTTCATGGGAAATAGATGGGGAAACAGTGGAAACAGTGGCTGATTTTGTTTTTTTGGGCTCCAAAATCACTGTAGACAGTGACTGCAGCCATGAAATAAAAAGATGCTCCCTTTTTGGAAGGAAAGTTATGACCAACCTAGACAGCATATTAAAAAGCAGAGACATTACTTTGCCAACAAAGGTCTATCTAGTCAAGGCTCTGATTTTTCCAGTAGTCGTGTAAGGTTGTGAGATTTGGACCATAAAGAAAGCTGAGCACAGAAGAATTGATGCTTTTGAACTGTGGTGTTGGAGAAGACTCTTGAGAGTCCCTTGGACTGCAATGAGATCCAACCAGTCCATCCTAAAGGAGATCAGTCCTGGGTGTTCATTGGAAGGACTGATGTTGAAGCTGAAACTCCAATACTTTGGCCACCTGATGCGAAGAGCTGACTCATTTGAAAAGACCCTGATGGTGTGAAAGATTGGGGGCAGTAGAAGAAGGGGATGGGATGACAGAGGATGAGATGGTTGGATGGGATCTCCGACTCAATGGGCATGAGTTTGGGTAAACTCCAGGAGTTGGTGATGGACAGGGAGGCCTGGTGTGTTGCAGTCCATGGGATGGCAAGGTGTCGGACATGACTGAGTGACTCAACTGAACTGATAAGCTAAGAAGCTAATGGAGAGTCCAGATCACATTTATGGCTGTTATTTTGCTGTAAATAATGGTAATCTTGGGCTAAATTTTGACCGCACAAAAAGGTATGTATATGTTTATTACAATGAAGTTGTCATGGAGGAGAAGGAAAAAAAAAGTAGTAACAGTTGGGCTGTTTTTCAAATTAAGTTTCTATGCTTTTAACCTCTTTTCCTATACAAGGGGAAGAAATTTTTTGTTTACATGCCATATCAACAAGGCTTAAACCAACCCAATGAGACAACAAAGCAAAATCATTCAGATTTGATCCAGTAAAAATAAGATTGAATAAAGTATTTCATGTTAATTTTGGAAACATTACCACCAAACTGGATACGTTCTTGAAATCCTGGGCCAGTTTTCTCATCTGGCACTGTGGTCAGAAATCTGTTCCAAGTGTAGCACTCAATCCCACTGGCTCACCAACTTTTTGGAAACCACCCTTTCTAAATGGTTCTCGTGAATGAGAGAAGAACCAGACATTCTGTCAGTATGTTAACCATCAGGACATCTTTGTGTTCTTGTTTGTATCTACTTACAATCTTCAGTGTTGTGTTAAACTTACTTCTGTCTGCTTGCATCTTCTTTCTCTTTTTTTTCTGCAAAATTATTTAAATACTTTATACACAGGAAGTTAAATTCTAATCTGAATACATTTTAACAATGCCTTTTAAAAAATGTGGCCATACATTGCAATTTCACTGACTTAGAGTATATATATATATATATATATATATATATATATATATATACACTTCTTTTTAAGAAGCTCTTGGCTATTGTACTGACATTTATTTATCATATAATGTTGCCCTATATCCAACTATCCCTTTTATTTATTCTTTCAATAAAAGAGTAATTAGAATGGATTAATTTAATAAAATGTTTTAAAAACATGTCAGCAAGTAAATTTTCACTGGTAGTACAAAGTCAGTTAGCTATGGAATGGACCTTTATAATGAAATGTATTAGCTTTGATTTATGCAATGTTTTAAATCAGAAATTTGTTAACTAGACCACTGAACTCCATTTTCCTTTGTTCTAAACAGTTAAATAGTCCAACATTTGGGGAAGAGATGAGGGCCAATGGTAAAAACATTTTAAAGCTGACAGTTGTATGCCATATGCCAGGATCCTTTTACAAGTGGAATACTATTTAAATTCAAAATCAGTTTGAACACAATGTTGTTTTTTAAACATATCCATTTAAATATTAACCTGTGATTATTGGTGAAAAAGAAACTAATAGAATATGTTTGTCTTCTGCAGACTCTAATCAAAACTGCATTTTTTTTTTTTTTACCACATTTGCTGTCTTATTGGAGTACTGTTAGCAATTAAAGACAAACTATGAAAAATCACTTAGACTCCTTCTTCTACCTTTACTCCAGTATCCAATAGTTCTCTGTTTTATTTCAATTTTATTTCTTAACATTTCACCATGCATCCTTAGTATATCAGTTTAGGGCCTCAGTGTCCCTCCTCATAAAAGTTGCTTGTAGAATGCAGCAGTTCCAGTGGAGTTTGAGAATGGTATCCCTAGAGCTGTGTAGGGCACAACCTCTTGGGCATATGAGATGATCACAATTGCAAAAATAATTACTGGTACCTCCATTCTGTGCATGGAGAAGAGAATGGCAACCCACTCTAGTATTCTTGCCTGGAGAATCCCATGGACAGAGGAGCCTGGCAGGCTATACACTACATGGGGTAGGGTCGCACAGAGTCTGACACAATTGACAAGACTAAGCAGCAGCAGCAGCCACTGTATGCAACTGTTCTCTAATCCTCCATTACAGTTTTTTTTTTCTTTTTTTTAAGTGAAAATTGTATTTATAACATCCCTAGTATCTTTCTTCTAGTGACTGTGCGCTCAGTCACTCAGTTGTGTCCCACTGTTCGCGATCACCTGGACTGTAGCCTGCCAGACTACTCCTCCTCTGTCCATGGAATTTTCAAGTAAAAAATACGGGAGCGGGTTGCCATTTCCTCCTCCAGGGGATCTTCCTGACCCAGGATCAAACCTGCATCTCTTGCATCTCCTGTATTTGCAGGCAGATTCTTTACCACTGTGCCAGCTGAGAAGCCCAGTTACTTCTTATACAGGATGATTCTCATCACCACCTATAGATTAACCTGTTTCCTCCATGAATGCAGTTTTTGCCATGGGCTTACCAAACTACTTTGAGTTCTCTAAATATGTTTATTGCCTCTATTAAGCCGTGTTACCTTATCTGAAATGTCAGTTGCACACTTGTCCAAGCAAAAAATACAATTTATCCTTCAAACTTTATTAAGTCTTTGTCCTCATCTGACTTTGCTTTCCTGATTCCATACTAAATATAATCATCATTCTTTCCTCTATGCTTAATCTGGGGGCTTCCCAGGTGGCATTAGTGGTAAAAAAAAAAAAAAAAAAAAAATTCACCTACCAATGCAGGAGGTACCTGAGATGCAGATTCAATCCCTGGGTTGGGAAGATCCCCTGGAGAAGGAAATGGCAACACACTCCAGTATTCTTTCTTGGAAAATTCCATGGACAGAAGAACCTGGCAGCTACAGTCCATAGGGTCACAAAGAATCAGACATGACTGAAGCGACTTAGCAGCAGCAACAGCAACATATAGGTATTTATCTGTTGTATGAAAAGGTAAGCGATAAAGCCAACATACAAACTAATCTTTTTTAAAAATAATAAATTTTTTCAAGCCAATTGATTATGCATTTCTTAAAATTTCAGTTGTTTGAAATCAAAATTAATTGTTGATTTTGTCACTGTATAGTTTGCTGCGGTGTAGTTAAGCAGCACAAACTGGGTGGCTTAAACAACAATTATGGGCTCAGGGCCGGGGCAATGGGATGATCCAGAAGGATGGGATGGGGAGGGAGGTGGGTGGGGGGTCCAGGAAGGGGAACACATGTAAACCCATGGCTGATTCATGTCAATGTATGGCAAAAACTATTACAATATTGTAAAGTAATTAGCCCCCAACTAAAATAAATAAATTTATAAAAAATAAAATAAAATAAAAAAAAAAAAAAAAAAAAGCAGCTTGCAAGCAGAGAAGTGCTTTGCACGTCCAAGTTGGCATTTTTACTAAAAAAAAAAAAAAAAAAAAAAAAACAACAATTATGTATTGCCTCACAGTTCTAGAGGCTAGAAGTCCAAGAATCAAAGTGTCAGCAGAGTTGATTCCTTATGAGGACTGTGAGGAAAGAACCTACCCCCTGCCTCTCTGGTTCCTGCTGGTTTGCTGGCTATCTTTGGCATTCCTTGGCTTGTAGAAGGGCTTGTAGAAGCATTAGTCTTATCTCTGCCTTTATCTCCACATGACATTCCCCCTGTGTGAGTCTGTCTCCAAATTTCCCTTTTTTATGAGGACATGTTATACCGGATTAGAGTCCCTCCCAATGACCTGGACAGCATATTAAAAAGCAGAGACATAACCTTGCTAACAAAGGTCTGTCTAGTCAAAGTTACGGTTTTTCCAGTAGTCATGTATGGATGTAAGAGTTGGACCATAAGGAAAGCTGAGCACTGAAGAATTGATGCTGTGAACTGTGGTGTTGGAGAAGACTCTTGAGAGTTGGACTGCAAGGAGATCAAACCAGTCCATCCTAAAGGAAATCAGTCCTGAATATTCATTGGAAAGATGGATGCTGAAGCTGAACCCCCAATACTTTGGCCACCTGATGAGAAGAGCTGACTCATTGGAAAAGATCCTGATGCTGGGATAGATTGAAGGCAGGAGGAGAAGGAGACAACAGAGGGTGAAACAGTTGGATGGCATCACCGACTCAATGGACATGAGTTTGAGCAAGCTCTGGGAGTTGGTGATGGAAAGGGGAGCCTGGTGTGCTGCAGTCCATGGGGTTGAAAAAAGTCGGACATGACTGAGCGACTGAACTGAACTGAACGATGACCTCATTTTAGCTGAATCCCCTCTATAAAAACACTGTTGCCAACTAAGACCACATTCTGAGATACTGGGGATTAGCTCTTCAACATACACATTTTGGGGACACAATTCAACTCAGAATTAAGCCATCATATGGAAAAACTAGAATATGTGCTATGGAAAACTATATACCACAAAAAATAAAAGAATATGCAGAGTACATCATGAGAAACGCTGGGCTGGAAGAAACACAAGCTGGAATCAAGACTGCCAGGAAAATATCAATAACCTCAGATATGCGGATGACACCACCCTTATGACAGAAAGTGAAGAAGAACTAAAGAGCCTCTTGATGAAGGTGAAAGAGGAGAGTGAAGAACTTGGCTTAAAGCTCAATGTTCAGAAAACTAAGATCATGGCATCTGGTCCCATCACTTCATGGGAAATAGATGGGGAAACAGTGGAAACAGTGTCAGACTTTATTTTTTGGGGCTGCAAAATCACTGCTGATGGTGATTGCAGCCATGAAATTAAAAGACGCTTACTCCTTGGAAGGAAGGTTATGGCCAACCTAGATAGCATGTTTAAAAGCAGAGACATTACTTTGCCAACAAAAGTACGTCTAGTCAAGGCTATGGTTTTTCCAGCGGTCATGTTTGGTTGTGAGAGTTGGACGGTGAAGAAAGCTGAGCGCCGCAGAATTGATGATTTTGAACTGTGGTGTTGGAGAAGACTCTTGAGAGTCCCTTGGACTGCAAGGAGATCCAATCAATCCATCCTAAAAGAGATCAATCCTGGGTGTTCATTGGAAGGTCTGATGTTGAAGCTGAAACTCCAATACTTTGGGCACCTCATGCGAAGGGCTGACTCATTGGAAAAGACCCTAATGCTGGTTAGAATTGGGGGCGGGAGGAGAAGGGGACGACGGAGGATGAGATGGTTGGATGGCATCACCGGCTTGATGGACATGGGTTTGGGTAGACTCTGGGAGTTGGTGATGGGCAGAGAGGCCTGGCGTGCTGCAATTCATGGGGTTGCAAGGAGTCGGACACGACTGAGCGACTGAACTGAACTGAGGTATATAAGATATCTCCAATGATAGAAAACTGCAAGTAGGAAATTTCTCCTGCATGTTGCAAAAACAATAGATGGTTTTTGTAAACAAAGTCTTACTGATTCTGTAATAGTTACAATTACATATGAGTAAAACATAAGAAAAAGTAATGGGCAAAAGAAAATGAAAGGATTGTCAAACTGACTGACTGACTGACTGACTGACATGGTCCATATCTGGTTTTAGAAGTTTCATTTTTCTCTTACATTGATTTGCATTTGATAAAAATTAAAACATATTTAACCTATATTTTTAGGCTAACCATATTTTTATTTTCTATTAAAAAGAAATTACCATTAGAAATATGTAAGTTAAACACTTCATAGCTTATTTTTTTGTTATCTCACTATCCCCTTACCTTATACTTCCCAGTAAACTACTTTTTCAAAAAATAATCTATTTTGGTTACATTGATAAATTGGAAATAGAATATTTTCCTTGTTATTTCCACAAAAGTACAGTCAGTAAGTTTGGTTGCTCAGTCGTGTCTGACTCTTTGGACCTCATGGACTGCAGCATGCCAGGCTTCCCTGTCCACCACTAACTCCCGGAGCTTCCTCAAACCGATATCCATCCAGTCAGTGATGCCATCCAACAATCTCATCCTCTGTTATCCCCTTCTCTTCCTGCCTTCAGTCTTTCCCAGCATCAGGCAGGGTCTTTTCCAAGAGTCAGTTCTTTGCATCAGATGGCCAAAGTATTTGAGTTTCAGCTTCAACATCAGTCCTTCCAATGAATATTCAGGACTGATTTCCTTTAGGATGGACTGGTTGGATCTCCTTGCAGTCCGAGGGACTCTTAAGAGTCTTCTTCAACACCACCGTTCAAAAGCATCAAATTTTTGGCACACAGCTTTCTTTATAGTCTAACTATCACATCCATACATGATACTGGAAGAACCATAGCTTTGACTAGATGGATCTTTGTTGGTAAAGTAATGTCTCTGCTTTTTAATACGCTAAGATGGTCATAGCTTTTCTTCCAAGGAGCAGTTCAGTTCAGTCGCTCAGTCGTGTCCGACTCTTTGCGACCCCGTGAATTGCAGCACGCCAGGCCTCTCTGTCCATCACCAACTCCCGGAGTCTACCCAAACCCATGTCCATCGAGTCGGTGATGCCATCCAACCATCTCATCCTCTGTCGTCCCCTTCTCCTCCCGCCCCCAATCCTACCCAGCATTAGGGTCTTTTCCAATGAGTCAACCCTTCGCATGAGGTGCCCAAAGTATTGGAGTTTCAGCTTCAACATCAGACCTTCCAATGAACACCCAGGATTGATCTCTCTTAGGATGGATTGATTGGATCTCCTTGCAGTCCAAGGGACTCTCAAGAGTCTTCTCCAACACCACAGTTCAAAAGCATCAATTCTTCGGCGCTCAGCTTTCTTCACCGTCCAACTCTCACATCCATACATGACCACTGGAAAAACCATAGCCTTGAATAGGTGGACTTTTGTTGGCAAAGTAATGTCTCTGCTTTTAAATATGCTATCTAGGTTGGCCATAACCTTCCTTCCAAGGAGTAAGCGTCTTTTAATTTCATGGCTGCAATCACCATCAGCAGTGATTTTGCAGCCCAAAAAAATAAAGTCTGACACTGTTTCCACTGTTTCCCCATCTATTTCCCATGAAGTGATGGGACCAGATGCCATTATCTTAGTTTTCTGAATGTTGAGCTTTAAGCCAACTTTTTCACTCTCCTCTTTCACCTTCATCAAGAGGCTCTTTAGTTCTTCTTCACTCTCTGCCATAAGGTTGGTGTCATCCGCATATCTGAGGTTATTGATATTTCTCCCAGCAATCTTGATTCCAGCTTGTGTTTCTTCCAGCCCAGCGTTTCTCATGATGTACTCTGCATATAAGTTAAATAAGCAGGGTGACAATATACAGCCTTGACGTACTCCTTTTCCTATTTGGAACCATTATGTTGTTCCATGTCCAGTTCTAACTGTTGCTTCCTGACCTGCATACAGGTTTCTCAAGAGACAGGTCAGATAGTCTGGTATTCCCATCTCTTTCAGAATTTTCCACAGTTTTTTTGTGATCCACACAGTCAAAGGCTTTGGCATAGTCAATAAAGCAGAAATAGATGTTTTTCTGGAACTCTCTTGCTTTTTCGATGATCCAGCGGATATTGGCAAGGAGCAAGCGTCTTTTAATTTCATGGCTGCTGTCACCATCTGCAGTGATTTTGGAACCCTAAAAAATAGTCTCTCAGTTTCCATTGTTTCTCCATCTATTTGCCATGAAGTGACGGGACCAGATGCCATGATCTTAGTTTTCTGAATGTTGAGTTTTAAGCCAACTTTTTCACTCTCCTCTTCACTTTCATCAAGAGGCTCTTTAGTTCTTTGCTTTCTGCCTTAAGGGTGGTGTCATCTGCATATCTGAGGTTATTGATATTTCTCCTGGCAATCTTGATTCCAACTTATGCTTCATCCAGCCCAGCATTTCACATGATGTACTCTGCATATGAGTTAAATAAGCAAGGTGACAATATACAGCTTTGACATACTTTTATATAATTTGACAGCCAACTCATATTCTTTTGAATAAAACATGAAACATAATACATTTAAAAACATATATCAAAATATAAATTCTTATCCCTCAAAGTACATCTATTTTGTTCTGTATTTATTTTGGTATATCGAAAAGAGAGCTTAAGAATTAATGAGGAAAGCTATATTATCAGCAAACATTTAATCCAACCAGTTTATTAATAAGGATTAATCAAGCAATCATTGCATGTATAACACAACATATGAAATAGAAGACATGGTTCTTGCCTTGAAGACCTTAGCATGGTTTTTCCAGTGGTCATGTATGGAGAGACATAAGGAGTATGTTTAGAACGTAAGTGAGGCAGACTCTAATCTACATCTGCAAAATGTGTTTAGTGCCAAAATAGAGCAATACTAGAATGTTACACTGAAGCTTTTATCTTAAATTCAGAATTTTTTCTAAGCTTCAAAGTCTAACAAGATAAAAAACCAAGCCATACTAGAGACTGAACTGAAAGGGAAAAAATCTGTAACACATTGTTTTTATGTAATTTTTTAGATTGTTTCATCGAATTTTGGCATTGTTATTTTAAAAATATCACATTAGATATACCTTGATTATTGAAGGTTTTGCTATTCTCTTAAATTTTGCACCTGAGTTGAGTACTTTACTATGCTTATCCTATTGCCAGCCCTGCATACTTATGCTAAATACTCCTTTGTCTTGTATACCTTGTGTATCATCAGAGATTTCCTAGGTTTTTTAAAAAAAATGCATATGTAAGCATGGAGTTTGTATTTTTTTAATGTTCCTTGCCTTTTATGAACTACTATACCCCACCAACCTAGAGCAAAGAAGCCTTTTACTTACTGACAAAGTGGACAGTTTAGATTAATGCTAACATCTCAGCTTTCACTTGATTTTTGTGTAGTCTACTTATTCATGTGAAAGCCTTGAGCATAGCCACTAAGGCATGTTAATATCTTTGTCAGTTTTGATTGTGAAATGTTTGTAAAATATGTTTTCGAAAACATGACTGGGACATCTTAGGGGGAGAAAGGTGGCTTATGAGAAGAAAATGTATAGATTTGCTTATTGTTCAGTTTATAGTTTGTAAGCCTACAACATATAGCCTTTCAGTCAGGAAACTGTCTTTGATGCACAGTATGAGAATACATGCAGTAGAAAAATATATTATTAATTTAGATCTCATATATTTCTGGTGTGAGTCTGAATTGTTAACTTACCATCATTCAGTAATATTTAGAGGGGACTTTGTGCTTTGGCTGGAAGTCATTTTGGTGGAAGAAAAGCTCGAGTGATCATACGCCCCTGTCTGAGAGGATATCCATCCTTACCAAATTGCTGTGTGGTGTTTTCTCTCCTTGGCATTCCTGCTAAAGACTGCACTGGCATTAAAAGGCAATTATTTCTCATTCTTAGTGTTCTATAAGTTTTCCAGCGTCACATCACAAAGAGGCATACAGGCCCCCTACCAGCACTGTGCTTATGGGATTATTTAACAGCACAGATTGGACTAATAGTATAGCCTGCAGGACTCCTGGCTTTTTTGGTGTAAGGAGAGTTTCCAGCAATTAGTATAAATTTAAAAAAAAAACAAAAAAAAAAAACAGCTTTCTCTTTACTCTTTAAGATCATTTTTAAAAAATATTCTAAAAATATTGCTGTCTTAAAAATGATTTTTGAAATACTTATTGCTAAAAGTGTCTATTTGGGGGAGCTTTAAAGTGAAGTAACTGCACTGATAAAATATTTTACCAACCATTGCATGGCACATGCTACATTTTTCAATCATATAATCAGAACTTTATAAATGAGGAATTTTTTAGAAATCATCCAGCTAAATATCCTTATTTTTAAAAGAGGAAACTAAAGCATCAAAAAACTAAATGACTTACGCAGTAGCTCTGTCTGCTTAGTAACAGAGCCTGTATTGCAACTGAGCTCTCCTGTCTATAACTGCACTGATTGCATTTCCAGGACAATTAAGTGAAAATCTCAATAAAACTTCATCAATGATAAAAATGTTTAAGGGAAAGATGTCCTAATCAACAAAAGTGTTTTTTTGTTTTGCCTTTTTTCTGACTGTAGTGTAGCCATTAAAAATAGCTGCTGTAGACTGAATGTTTGTGTCTTCCCCAAATTTATTTGCTAAAATCTTAATCCCCAATGTGTTAGTATTTGGAGGTAGGGCCTTTGAGAAATAATTAGGGTTAGTTTAGGTCATAAAGATAGAGACCCCATGATGGGATTAGTACCCTTACAAAGAAATGAAGAAACTAGAACTTTCTCTCTGTCACATGAGTATACAGGGAGAAGGTAGTTGCCTGTGAATCAGAAGGTGGGCCCTCACCAAGAACAGGTCCATGTTGACACCCTGATCTCAGTCTTCCAGGCTTTGAAACTGTGAAAAATAAATGTTTCTTATCTAAACCACACAGTATATATTATTCTGTTAACAGTTTAAACTGACCAAGGTAGGAAGAGAAAATATTTATTGGTAAAATCACAAGGATGTGGGACCTCTTAAGCAAAGAACTTTAGCTCTACTCCATGTAGAATAAAGGGACATGAGGAGTTTCAGTCTAGAAAGGGAATATGGCTCTTTTGTTTAGGATCACGTCAACTACATGGGATGAAGATATTTCTCTACCTTTTTCCTGCTGTCTTTCATCTCTGCTTCCTATCTCCTCTAGGTAACTCTTTACTGTGATATACATACTTATAGGCACTTATGTGTGCATTTACCCCAACCACACATGCAAACAAACACACATACACCGTCACCCACCCCTCACTTCTTCCATGAATAATACTCTTCAGAGATAGTACTATCAACATATATATTTAGAATAAAAGGGAAAAAAACCCATAAACCCAAAATAATAAATATTTCTCTCACTCTTCAAGGAAGTAATTCTGCTAAATAAGCATTCCAGTGTTTTAAGTCATAGTCACTATTTAAATATGAGGTCAGTAGAAAATTCAGTTTTTTCCCAAGAACAATGGATGAAAAATCACTTTGTATTTCTATAATAAAAAAATAATTTTAGGGGATTTTTCCAAAACAAATTGAAACTCTTCTTCCCAAGATTTAATTGCTGTGTCCAAAAAAATTGCTAGCAGTTTTAAAATTACATTTTGAAGCTTCATAGAAATTATTTATATTCCAAATTACCTGGATGTATAATTCTTAAAGCAAGACTTGATGCTTAACTGGTATAGTATGAAGTGAAGTGAAAGTCATTCAGTCGTGTCTGACTCTTTGTGACCCCATGGACAGTCCATGGAATTCTCCAGGCGAGAATACTGGAGTGAGTAGCCTTTCCCTTCTCCAGGGTATCTTCCCAACCCAGGGGCCGAATCCAAGTCTCCCAGGTTGCATGTAGATTCTTTACCAGCCGAGCCACGGGGGTTAAACATTTTTGGCTTGGACAAATGTGATACCTATAAGAAAATCCAGAACTTATTTCTATGAAACAAGTTGGAATATGATGCCTATTAGAAAATCCAGAACTTGTTTTCATGAAATTAGTGAGTATATGTGATTATGGAATTAAAAGGGGATAGAAAAATACTATTGGATTCCTCAACATACAGATGGTAAACAAAGCCAAAGGAGTAGACAAGATAAGGGGAGAGTAGGCAGATTTAGAAAAGATGGGTACAAGGACTATGCCCTCAACATCACAAACTTTTAAGGCACAGATTTGAAAAGAGACCAAGGGGTAAACAACATAGGATAGGATTCAGTCAATTGTGATTTTACAAGATTAAAAAGAAACCCCATCACAAAAGAAAAGCAGGTCAATAGTATCAAACCTTACTAAGATAGCAAATGAAATATGGTCTAAAAGTCTTCTACACTTTTAGGACAAAAGCTGTGACAAACCTAGACAGCATATTAAAAAGCAGAGACATTACTTTACCAACAAAAGTCCATCTAGTCAAAGCTATGATTTTTCCAGTAGTCATGTATGGATGTGAGAGTTGGACCATAAAGAAAGCTGAGTGCTGAAGAATTGATGCTTTTGGACTGTGGTGTTGGAGAAGACTCTTAAGAGTCCCTGGACTGCAAGGAGATCCAACCAGTCCATCCTAAAGGAAATCAGTCCTGAATATTCATTGGGAGGAATGATGCTGAAGCTGAAGCTCTGATACTTGGGTCACCTGATGTGAAGAACTGACTCATTAGAAAAGATCCAGATGCTGGGAAAGACTGAAGGCAGGAGGAGAAGGGGATGACAGAGGATGAGATAGTTAGATGGCATCACTGATTTGATGGACATGAGTTTGATCAAACTCCGAGAGTGGTGATGGATAGGGGAGCCTGGCGTGCTACAGTCCATGGGGTTGCAAAGAGTCCAACATGACTGAACGACTGAACTGAACTGAACACATTTAGGAGTAAGGCAATAATGTGACACTTTGTGGAGGGCAGTTTCAGTGGTGTTATGACAGGGCAATATAAATGGTAATATAAATATAAGTAAGCTGAAGGTAGGTGAAATGTGTTCACCTTGAACAGTAAGTGTTTAGAGTTTTATTTTTTGGCATTTTAAATTTAGGTTTGTTTTATTTAAGTTTAATGTTAATACATGCTGTGTTTCAGTAAGAACAATACAGATTCTGTATCTGTGGCTCCAGTCAGATATCCAGTAGTACAAATTAGGTTCAAGTTACACATACTGAATAAAAGAGGTTGAGGCAGTGAAGGAGGGGAGGGGCGGGGCCCAGGGAGAGAGGGAAGGAGAAGAAACAAGGAATTGAACAGGCATGCAGGCTTTTCCATTCCACCTTCAATGCTAACCTGTTTCAGAGGGAGAGGAAAAGTAGGCAAGAATGAACAGTCACAGATTGTTGAACTGTTACCAGCACCATGCTTTTCAGCAACATTTCAGCAGAGTTTGAAACACTTTTTTACAGCAAAACCATTACAACAAACTCCCCAAGCAATCTTTTACCACCTCAAGCTAACATCCAATTAATTTTAAACATTGGTATAAAATTCAATTTAAACAATTAGAAAAAGGGAAAATAATACCACATACACCTCTATAGTGTGATTAACCTTTCTCTTAGATGCTTGCATCATGTAATATTCTAATGACTTTCGAATGTAATTTCCATTTCTAATGGTGATTTGCTATATCTGGCAGGAGACTGTACAGTAATGCTGAAAAAACTTCTATGCAGTCCTGTTAGTGTTCTTAAAGAACCTAAAAGCTGGGACCAGTAAAATCCACAGAAAATCACTCTTGCCTTTAAGAACTTTTGAAAACTGTTAAAAAAGAAAGAAAGAAAGAAAGAAAACCCAACAGGGCAGGAACTTAAATTCTGAGACCAAATGTAAAAGTCAGATTTGGTGGTTCTCAGTAACAATGGGAGAGTTTCCAAGAGGGGTGCGATGGGAAGGTCTAGGGTGGTCAGAGATGGTTTCTCTTGTTGGCTTTTTTATCTCACTGATTTTCATTTTCCACACCCTGCAGTGCTTCTTTATTCTGCTCTTCACCATCACCCTGCATGTCTGAAGTCCTTAGTGTCAGATTATCACATAACAACTGCATGATAAGTGTAGAGTCCTTATAGCTTTCTTCACTCAGTGTGTCCAGTTCTGCAATTGCATCATCAAAAGCTGCTTTAAATAAAAGAACCCAACAGACTTGTAGCTGAAAGGGAAGGGGTTTCATGAGGGAATGGTAGATCAAGTTTAGGTATTTGGATTTATTTTATGCTGTTTATCCTAATATGGAAATAGTTTGTGTCTGTTGAAATATAAATGAGAGGTAGAAAAAAGAAAGGGAGAGCTTGAAAATCCCAGAAAGAAAAGAAAATCTATGGAGTGAAGTCTCTGGAAAATAGAACCCAGAACACAGGCCATAGATAAGGTAGGAAAGTTTTTCCAGACAAGGAGAAAAGGAGAGTTATGCTTGCATACCAGTTTGTGAGATAGGTTCCAAGCAATTAGGAGGCTTCCTTTTGACAATTAGGTCTGCAAATAAAGAGGCATGGCTATTTTCTAAGAATGGGATGAGGGATTATTGAGATGAGAAGTTTGATCTATATGTGTGTGTGTATGTGTATATATATGTGTGTGTGTGTGTGTGTGTGTATATGTATATATATATAAATGTAAATATAAATGTAATAGGTTAATATATATATATATATATATATATATCCTCAGTTGTCTTTCCATCATGTAAAAGTTTAAAATTAATTCTTTCAAAATTATCCTTTATTTCAATAGTCTCAATAGTCTTTTTTTTTTTACTCTTTCTGTAATATTCAATTCTACAGATTTTCTAGCATTTTTAGACTCCTTTCTCCCGCTTTGTTTCCATTCCCTGTATACTTTTAACACCTCCAGGAAGTCACCAGTCTCATTGTTTCTTTTTCCTAGTCTTGCATCATTATTTCCACTGTGCTGACAGGATAAAATCCAGTCTCTTATCATGAAATACAAAGCTCTTTATTATGGGCCTCAAACTACTTGTAACAATTTATGTTCAAGTAATGCCAACCAAATTGGCAACTTTGACAATGACAAAAGCTCTATTCTTTTTTATCCATATCTAACTTGAGAATTCATAGCACTTTTTTTGTCATATTCCTTAGTTTGGAATGCAGCCTCAGTATAACCAGTTCTGTAAAAAACTGACCTTTCATGTATCTTGTATCCTAAGAAATCTATCTAAACTATCTCGCATTCATCTCCTTCCTCTAACTTAAATAACATTTATGTTGAATATGTACAGATGACCAAGAAGCACCTGAAAAGATGCCCAATATCACTAATTATTAGAGAAATGCAAATCAAAACTGCAATGTGATATCATCTCACACCAGTCAGAATGGCTGTCAGCAAAACTTCTATAAGCAGTAGATGCTGAAGAGGGTTTGGAGAAAAGGGAACTCTCCTACACTATTAATGGGAATGTACATTAGTCCAGTCACTATGGAGAACAATATGGGGATTCCTTAAAAAACTAAAAGATTCCCCATGATCCAGCAATCCTACTCCTGGGTATATATTTGGAGAAAAACATGGTTTGAAAGGATACATGTGCCCCAGTGTAGCACTGTTTACAATAGCCAAGACATGGAAGTAACCTAAATATCCATCAACAGACAAACAGATAAAGATGTGGTACATATATACAATGGAATATTATTCAGCCATTAAAAATAATGAAATAATTCCTTTTGCAGCAACATGGATGGACATGGAGATGATCATACTATGTGAAATAAGTCAGAGAAAGACAAATATCATGTGATATTGCTTATATGAGAAATTTAGGAAAAAAATGATACAAATGAACTTATTTACAAAATAGAAACAGACTCACAGACTTATAGAATGAATTGATGGTTACCAGGAAAGAAAGGTGAGGGAGAGGGAAAGATTAGAAATTTGGGACTGACATGCACACACTGCTATATTTAAAATAGATAACCAACAACCACCTGCTATATAGCACAGGGAACTCTGCTCAATAGTTTGAGATAATCTAAACTGGAAAATAATTTGAAAAAGAATAGATACATGTGTATGTATAACTGAATCACTTTACTGTACACCTGAAACTAACACAACATTGTTAATCAACTCTATTTTGATATAAAATGCAGGTTTTTTTTAGAAAAGATTAGAAACATTAAAAAATTAAAAGGAAAAAATAACATTTATGCTATTTATCATTGATTTGGCAAACATTCCAATGTTTCTTTTTATTATATGTACAGTGATATATGATAAAGTTTAAGAGCCAGGGTTCAGAAGTTAATTTCCATTTAAAACTCAGTTCCCTGGTGGCTCAGATGGTAAACCGTCTGCCTGCAATGCAGAAGACCCGGGTTCGATCCCTGGGTCGGGAAGATCCCCTGGAGAAGGAAATGGTAACCCACTCCAGTACTCTTGCCTGGAAAATTCTCTGGACGGAGGAGCGTGGTAGGCTACAGTCCATGGGGTTGCAAAGAGTCGGACACGACTGAGCAACTTCACATTAACTATTTAAAATTAGTGACTTTGGTAAGTTTTTCAAACTTCTTTGTACCTTAATGTCTTCATCTGTAAAATGATTTGTGAAAATCAAAGAAAATTTATATAATTTTATATATTGTTTGCCAAGTGTCTTGAACATGACAAATGCTCAGTATGTCTCAGAAGTATTTCTTGTTGCTGTTACTACCACTATTTTGAGGTTTTTAACTTTTCACTTTCTTCTCAAATGAAATTTGATGATTTTTTGTAGCCCCTAGAGTGAAATATAGTCCCTTGCTTAAAAAGGTGTTCGGAAAATACTCATAGCAACATATAATAAAAAAAATCATGATACTTCATTAATTTGGCAGTATTTAGTAGTTTTTATATACAGAGTATAATGGTTAATTCAGACAGAGCTCTCTCTTTGTATGCAGAAACATACATATTCTCCTGTACATACATAATTCATGCATATAAGTGCAGTATCTCTAAAAGTGAATCATGGTATCTGTTTGCACATCAAACCTGCTTTTTTAAATTTTGCTGTCATCCCCCCAAAGACTGCAGACAGGAAATTAGAATTTTAGAAATCCTTAACTCCTCTCTTTTTCATCCCCTGCTTTCTCTGTACCCCTTCCTAACCACATGTTCATTCAATATAACCATCAAAGTCTGTCAAATTTAGCTCTGAGATATCTAGGGAATCTGACCCTATTCTTTATTCCCATGTTTTGTCACCTATACTCTGCGATATCCTTTTAACTTCTCTTCCTGAATGTTGTAAACTCCACATACTCCATCTTTCACACCATCTCTAAGTTTATTGTTTGAACTCAAAGCAGGCACTTAACACATATTTGTGGAAGGTGTTAAAGACCTAAATAAAGTTAACCTCTGATTATGTTATCTGAAAAAACTTATAGTCCATTTGGCACCTTTGTGAGACTTAAAGAAAGCTCTCCTTTCTCGAGTATAGGCAAATAAATGCAAATATATATATACATATATTAATTAAACTTAGACTATTATTGCACAGTGTAATATCCTGCTGCTGGGGAGCTTTTCAGAGCCCATATTTCCACGTGTGCCAAGACTTGCCTACTCACAATGCCTCTCACCTGAAGGATCACACATACTATCAGCAACAAGCACACTCCACATCTGACTTCCATCCCACATAATATCATATTTACAGCAGGAAGAAATAAAAGTAACTGTGGGGATATTCAAAGTATGGCCCAGATGGAAAATATCTGATATCACTGATTGTGCCAATGAGTCTATGTGTCCATGCTTTTCTGAGTGTGTGCCTGACAACATGTACAGAATAGGGTTATAGAGTATAGGGTCATCTCTCATTGTGAGGGCTAGCACTATTCCTGCTTACTCCTAAGCTCTCACATAGGTAGGACATGTCCAGGGTGTGAACATGCCTAATAAAATGACATCCATGGAGTCATGAGGCCCTTGTGGGGGGCACAACCCAAACAGACACAGGAAGAACTTTTATGTTACACTTCCATTTCTACCCATCTTACTTCAGGATAAAATCTAAACAATCTTTGGCATTTAAGTTACTTGTCTGGGCTTCCCTGGTGGCTCAGATGGTAAAGCGTCCATCTGTCTGCAGTGCGGGAGACCCAGGTTCAATCCCTGGGTTGGGAAGATCCCTTGGAGAAGGAAATGGCACCCACTCCAGTACTCTTGCCTGGAAAATCCCATGGGCAGAGGAGCCTGGTAGGCTACAGTCCATGGGGGTCACAAAGAGTCAGACATGACTGAGTAACTTCACTAAGTTACTTGTTGGTTTGGTTCCTGTATCCCCAGCCTTATCCCCTTCTACTCCTATATAGAAAGAAAATTTCAGTCTTGAGAAACTATTTTCAGATCACCAAGTAATGTTATAATATAGTATAATGATATGGTAATATAATAATAAAATCCCCACTTTAATCATGTACTAGCTGTGTGATCTTAAACATGTAACATATTTCATCTTAGTTTAATTTCATAGAATTTAATTTTTATCATATGTTCAAATTTATAAGATTTCTTCTGGGTAGAATAAAATTGCACCCTTTTGCTTGTTTAAAATTCCTACATATAATTAAAGTAAGCACACTGAGTGAATATTGATAATACAATCTGAAAAATAATAAGGAGCCATTAAACAATTTTACTTAAAATAAGGTGGTAGGTAAAAAACATGAAGGTAATCATAGAGGGCTTCAAGAAGGAGGTACCACTTAAGATGGGCCTGAAAAAAGGATAAACAATAAGGAGAAAGGTCACAAGAAAGGAGGTTTCTATTTAGACAAAAATATATTGAAATAGAAAGTCTTGGGATTTGTAAAAGGAAAGAGATTATTGCTTTTCACAGAATCATGAGATATGAGAAAAAAAAAAGTAGAATAGTATAGAAAGATTGTTTAACCCAAAGCTGTGGGTTCTAGTTTAACAAGGTTGACCTTTGTTTTATGGATCATAAAAGGTCCTACATATTTCTTGAGGAGAAAGTAGACATAACCAGAATTGTACTTGAGGAAAATGTATCTGATAGTGGCAAGTGAGATGAGTAGAATCGTGTGGAAGGGGGTTATATAACTTTCTGTCCTGCTTGCACTTACTTTCTTTCTCTTTTACTTCCAACATATTGCTACTCCAAAATTTTCTTCATGGGAATGAATGCTGTTCATCAGTCAATACACCACCTCCACACCCACCAAAATTAGTCACCAATTCTTGGCATTTCTTCTTATGAACAAAGTGCCTCAAATAGTACCTTGCTTATATTAAGTGTGTTAGAATTGATCAAAACACTGTGATCTGAGCCACAGCCATCTTTCTCCAGAATTACTGTAAACATACTCCTAATTGGTCTCCCTGTTTCCATTACTAACCCTGCCGAGTCATTCCTCAGTAAGGGACCTTCTGCCCTGTGCTTTTCAAGCCAATAGATCATTACCCAGATCAGCTCAGAAGCAAAGGGAAGCTTTTTCCTTTGAGAGATGTAAGATCTAGAGCACATGCTATCCAGAGAGACTAGGGGCAAAGCTGCTTTTATTTTATTTTTTTAATTTTTAATTGAAGAGTAATTGCTTTACAATATGTTGATTTCTGCCATTCAACAATGTGAATCACTGATAAGTATACATATGCCCCCTCCCTCTTAAACCTCCTTCCCACTCCCCACCCCATCCCACTTGTCTAGGATGTTACAGAGCACCAGGTTGAGCTCCATGTGTTATACAGGCAACTTCCCACTAGCTATTTTACATATGGTAATGTATGTGTTTCAATGCTCAATTTGTCCACCTTCTCCTTCCCCACTGTGTCCAGAAGTCTGTTCTCTACATCTGCATCTCTAGTCCTGGGCAGGGGCTTCCCTGGTGGTTCAGATGGTAAAGAATCTGCCTGCAATGCGGGAGAGACAGGTTTGATCCCTGGGTCAGGAAGATCTCCTGGAGAATGGAATGGCAACCTACACCAGTATTCCTGCCTGGAGAATCCCATGGATAGAGGAGACTATGGGGTTCAGTCCATGAATTGGCAAAGAATCAGACATGACTGAGCAACCAACACCAGTCCTGGGCAGGGCTGCTTTAAAGGGGTCGGGTCAGCAGAAGGGACCAGAGTTCCCCCGGGGGTGGGGAAGGCGCATCTCTGCTGTAGGCTGAGGCTCTAGATCGCAGTGCCCAGCGCAGCGTCTCTGCACATGACCTGCCTGCACATCTTGAATTGAGGGTCCTCTACGGAGCTTATTCATACAGCTGGAAGAGCTGAGGTGTAGTTACCACAGCCGTTTCTCTCCGAGAACTCGGGTCTGAAGTACCAGATTAAAGTTCTCTATATGGGGCACTCTGTGAGCAAGTCAAACTACACTAAGCACAAAGGAAAAAAGGTTAGACTTTATTCTATTACCCAGATTCTAGTTTCATTCCCCTGGAATTTTTTAAAAATTTATTTATTTATTTTTGGCTGCCTTGGGTCTTCCTTGCTGTGCAAACTTTTCTCTAGTTGTTGTGAGCAGGGACTAGTTCTGCACAGGCTGCTTATTGCAGTGGCTTGTCTTGTTGCAGAGCTCGGGTTTCAGTAGTTTTGGCTCCTGGGTTCTAGAGTGTCATATTTCTTTTTTTTTTTTTTTAATTGGAGTATAATTGCTCTACAACCTTGTATTTGTTTCTGCTGTACAACAATGTGAATCAGCTGTAGGTATACATATACCCCTTCCTCTGAAGCCTCCCTCCCAATGAACTATTTGCAGGGCTGGAATAGAGATGCAAACACAGAGAATGGACTTGCACTCTTCATTCTTGAGGGGCGCCGAGGGGCACAGTTTTGATGTCTGTAACTTCTTCTGGCTAAGTGTTGGCATCGTCATAACCCAAGTAGAGGAGAACTTTTCCCAGGTGTTCTTAGATGGGTTTGATGGTTACCAGGACTCAGCCTTAACTGTACCCCTCAGCAACCACAATTTGTCTAACCTTTTTGAGACAAAGGACACCAGACAATTTAAGATGCATGCCCAAATATTAGCAAGGGAATAATGGTCACATGTCAAATTTCTGAAAATGAAAGTATCTAGGTTTGTTGTCTGTAGGCAAGTGTGCCGTGAGGTTGAGGTCACTGCTGTGGCTTGAATATCCCTGGTTACACTTTGGTTGTTTTTCAGACGAGCAGCTTGAAGAAGAAAGAGAGTCACATGAGTAGTCAAAGAAACCCATTGCCAAAGGTTGTCTCTTGGGAGGTTGGAGATTGGGGGCCCTCTTAAATCCAGTGTGAACTCCCCTGCAACTTCGGAGAAGAATTGATGATTAGGATCACTAAATGGGATCTGTTCCACTTAGGGGTGAGCTGACTTTGTGGGTTCCTTGTTTTTCAGGTTTTTTAGGTACACCCCATTTCCTGGCTGGAAGGGGTGGAGGGCCAGGTTGATGGGCATGGGCAGTACCTGGTCATCATATTCCTTGAGAGCTTTCCTCGCTTATTGGGCCTCCCTGATGGTTTGACAAGCTGCAGTTTAGGGGAAGAAGTATGGCCCATGTTCATTAACTAGACACCCATGGCTTCCTAGATTGAAGCCCAACTTGGTGGTTTTATCTAATTATCCCTTTGTGCAGATTGGAGAATAATTGGATGGATCTTGTCTTTGAGGTGTGAGGAGGACTAGTTGCCAGGTCACTGGCTCAAGGTCACCCTTTTAGCATTTGCACCTGTCTGTTGTTTTCTTTTGTTACCTCTGCACCCCCCTTTTTTGGTGAATCCTACAAGGAATTACTGCCACATTTTTTTGGAAGCTGAACTGCTTCTAAGAGCTTCAATATGCTTTAAGCCATGTTTCATCTGTTAATTCTCCACAGTAACTATGGGCTTCCCCAGTGGCTCAGCAGGAAAGAATCTACCTGCAATGCAGGAGAAGGGGTTGGGATATTCCCATGGGTTGGGAATATCTCCTGGAAGAGAGCATGGCAACCCATTCTAGTATTCTTGCTTGGAGAATCCCATGGACAGAGAAGCCTGGCGGGCTATAGTCCATGGGGTCACACAGAATCAGACACAACTGAAGTGACTTAGCATGCACGTACACATGTGTGTGATGTCACATACATTTGGGGAATCGATATAAACTTTAAGATCCTCTCTATCACAAGCACTAAGGCTCAGATGATGGCTATCAGCTCCACTTTCTATGCAGAAGTCCCTGAGAATAGGGTTCTTGCTTTTATGACTTGTATCTGGGAGGTCACTGTGTATTGCACCAGGCTTTTCCCCCACTCTCATAAAACTTCTCCCCTCTGTGAACCATTCCTCTTCAGCATTTAGGAAAGATTCACTTCCTTGGTCAAGTCAGGACATCTGTAATAGATGTGCCTATGATTCCTAGAAAGTCATACTTCAGGGTCCCTGTTTCTCTGGGTAGTAGGGTGGCCTGATTTAGTGTGTGACAGGTTTTTATGGTAGCCACTGGGTTGTCTAAAAGCATAACCTGACCTTGAATGGACCTTCTGGGGGATAGCCATTCACTTAGAACTTTTTACACCTGAACCTATTGTGGAGTCCGTGTAGTAATTGACTGACCGATCATTGACTTTTCAGCTTCCTTCAGCAGGGTTGTAATAGCTGCTACTGCCTGTAGGCAAGGAGGCCATTCCTTAGCAGTTTGATCTAATTGTTTATAGAGAAAAGCAACCACCAAGAAAAGCGGTCCCAGTTTTTGAGGCTGATTTCCCTTCTCTCATGAATGTAAAGGTCAAAGGATTTAGCTAAGTCTAGGAGGACCAGAGTAGGAGCCTGAAGACATTGCTTTTTCAATGTTTTAAAGGCTGCTTAATATCTAAATTGCATTCACAAGGATCATCATTCTTTCAACTTTTCATGTAGAGATCTAGCTATGAGGCCGTCGTCAGGAATTCAGATGCAGCAAAACTCAGCCAGTCCCGGGAATCCCCTAAGCTGTCTTCTAGTTTTAGAAAGGCAAGGCTGCAAGTGGCTTCTTTCCTTTCCTGGTGTAAGCTTCTCTGGCTTTATGTGAGAATGAAGCCTAGGTAGGTCACCCTAGTTTATGATATTTGGGCCTTTTTCTTGGGCACCTTATATCTTTTATTAGTTAGGTGATTAAGAGTGGTTACATTATTTTTGTCAGAGGCCTCCTTAGTAGGTCTGATTATCAGAATGTTGTCTACATACTGGAGGAGGATTAGGTCTTTAGCTAAAGTTTCTCAGAATATGGTGGGAGAATTTTTAAATCCTTAGAGCAAGACTGTCTAGAAGTATTGTTTTTGTTGTGTATTTGGGTATTCCCCAGTGGGTTTCTTTACAGAAAAAGTGAGGCTATAGGCTGATTGACATAGTTTAAAAAGGCCCCAGTCAGTTAGGCCTAATGGATCTGTGAATGCCAATTCTTGGGCTTTCCCTGACACACCCATAGCTTTACAACTCTTGTGATCAAGTTTGCCTGAACTGGTGTTCAGTACTGAGTAAATGGCATCAGTATCGACTAGGAATTCTATAGGCTTCCCCCTATATCCAGTGTCAGCTGGGGATTCTCGAGGGTCAGTTGGAGTGCCAACTAAGAGTTAAATGGAGCTGACTAGCCCCATTGATTTTTTATCTGTTTGGACCATCTGCCTTTGAGGGTAGTGTCCAGGATCTGCCATTCCCAGCCTCCTTCAGGTGTGGCTAGGTCATTTTCTCTTCCAGTGTTCCTCTTGTTTACGTATGGTGCACTGATTGCCTTCTAGTTTCCTGGGCTTGTTATCCCATGGTGGTGACTGGGACATCCCATTTTACTCTCAATAAGATCTGTTAGAGTTCTTCCAGTAGCTAACAGCATCCTATATCATCTAGTCACACACACACACACACACACACACACACACACACACACTGCCTCCTACTCATCTCTTCACCTCACTGATACACCTCTAGTCAAGCTAACCTTCTTTGCTGTTTCTCCACACGTCCAAGCATTTTCCCCTACTTTAAGACCTATATATTGGCAATTTTTTCTGTCTGGAATCACTCCGACATTTCTCTGCATATGTCTTTCACCTTTATAAGGCCTGGTTTGAACATTCTCTTTAAAATTTCAACCTGTCCTGACCCTGAAACTATTTATCACACTCATCTGCTTCTACATATCACCTTTCTATACACTCTTAACATTTATAAATATATTATTTTTAGTTTAATTATTTATCTCTTCCTTCTAAAATAGTAGGTCCATGAGAACAAGAATATTGTATTGCTGTTATTATGTCCAATGATATATCCCAGTCCCTAGAGCTTTGTAGGCATATAATAGATATGTGATAAGTATATATTTATTGAATTAATAAATTAATTTAGGTTTACTCTGTGAAATGACTTTACAATAATATTGAAAAGACAATCAGTAGAAGGCACTGATTTCCCATAATAGGAAATTCAACCTAGGCACTTTATTCAAATTAGATACTTAACTTACTGGGGATGCTAACATTGAAAAGATAATTGCACTCCAAGAAAATAAAGTCCTTCTGTTTGTAAAATGCTCAATCGTCCATGCCCAGTCAAGGGGAGTTGATAGAACCATTAATGAAATTAAATAATTATTAAAATATTTATTCAATATCTAGTATGTGACAGGAGAAGGCAATGGCACCCCACTCCAGTACTCTTGCCTGGAAAATCCCATGGACGGAGGAGCCTGGTAGGCTGCAGTCCATGGGGTTGCTAAGAGTCGGATATGACTGAGCAACTTCTCTTTCACTTTTCCCTTTCATGAACTGGAGAAGGAAATGGCAACCCCCTCCAGTATTCTTGCCTGGAGAATCCCAGGGACGGCGGAGCCTGGTGGGCTGCCGTCTATGGGGTCGCATTGAGTCGGACACGACTGAAGCGACTTAGCAGCAGCAGCAGCAGTATGTGACATGTGGTTTTCTGGAATTGGCCTATAGAAAGGGAACACGATAAAAAGATCCCACTAACATAAAGGTTAACTCTAGGGAGAATACAGGGAAAAGACAACCAAATGATCATGAAAATTTTAGGAAGTTTAGATTACTATTTAGAAAATAGCAATTGCTATTAAAACAATAAAACACAGAGTGAAATTATAGAAAACAAATCAATGTTAATGAAGCTAATTAGAGAGTGTATTCAGGAAATGAAATTTGAGCTAAATCCTGAATAGTGAGATGTCACTAGTGCAGATATTCAGATACTTGGGGAAGGAAAGTCACAGGAGAAGGATACAGCAGTGCCTAAACCTTCTGAGAGTAGCTGGCATATTTGAGGTACAAAGAGAATGCCTGTGGATGAGACTGAAGCATGTTGTGAGGTCAAGAGGTAAAACGGCTGGGGTTATGAAGATCACCGTAGACATCTCACTACTTTTGGAAAATCATATTTTTTTCACATTTATGGAAAAGAATAGCTTGAAACACTTTGTTTGGACAACTATATATGTTCAATAATATACTTGGAGTCATTATGAAACAGATATAATTAATGTTTTCTTGTTAGACTTTTATTTTTGACATGTTTTTCTTAACTTCTGAAATTAAACAGACTCTCCTCCTTAAATATTTTTTCTTAAGCTAAATTTACTTTTCTGTGGCTAAAATGTTCTCCTTTATTTGATATTTTCTTCCCAAATGTAGTAAGAAAGTCAATCCTTTACTGTATATAACTATTTTTCTGAGGTTTCAAAAGAAGACATTATGTTTTAATACCCCGAAGATTTATTTGTAAAACTTCTACAAGGAAAGAAGGGAAACCACAGAAAATTTTGAAGCAGGAGATGAAAAGTCATACAGTAGCTTGTTGAAATATGGTTGGCAAATGATGAGGTGAACTGTAGAATAAGAACTAAGAATTCTCTTCAGGCCTGGAAAGTTGTTGAAGTTAAGAACCCATGAACTGATAAGTCAGGGAGGGAATGTTTCAGTTAAAGCAAAATAAATAGATTCCAAGAGAAAAGGAAACTTGTGAATCTATTCCATCATTAACTATCAAAAACATATTTTCTCCTTTTCTTCTTTTAAAACATTACTCAAATGTTAAATACTTAACTTTAAAAATGAGCTTTAATCCTCAATATTACCAAATTATAGAAGGTGATTTAAAAATATATATATTTTGTTGATGACCCTTGGTTTCCTAAAAACATTATCTTGGGTTACAACACTAATTTTATTTTTTAAAAGGGTAAGAAGAATGAGAATCTTTTTTTTTTTTTTAATATGTTATTGTCTGGCTATTTAAACTTTTAAGTTAGTTATTTAAAAAATGAAGCTGACCCCAGTTAGGTTTTGCTAAGAAAAGACTATTTATGATCTTATTTTCTCGTTAGGTATTCTTTTAGAACATATCTAGAAAAACTACATTAGGCAAACTACATATGTCCAGACAATAAATATTTAAAATCATATATTTTATAGGATATACCTGTGTAAACTAGAGTACTAATAGAGTAGATCAAGCTATAAAATATACATGGACATTTTATGTATTGCTCTTTAATTCAGACTGTTTAAATATATTTATTTTACACATTGAAAATAATTCTTAAGATCTCAGTATTTTTTCTCTTTTGTTCTTGAACTGCCCTGCTACTCTAGAAATATCTTTACTCATGTTTGGCTCATATATAATGCAAATGTTAATAGTATTTAACTTCAGTGCTATGAAACTAAGGATGGGGGACAGATGGAGGGTGGAAAGATTCTCATATTTAGCCCTTTATACTTAAGGATTTGTTGAATATATTGTCAATATATATTAATTTGTTATCTTCTTAAGGATGAGTACAAATATTTCTGTTTAAAGCAAAACAAAACAAAACCCAGACTCTGTACACAGATGTTTATAGTAACTTTATTCATTCATTGTCAAAACTTGGAAGCAACAAACATGTCCTACAGTAGGTGAATGGATAAATAAACTGAATGGAATATTATTCATTGCTAAATATAAATGAGCTATCAAAGCATGGAAAGACATGGAGGAAATTTAAATGCATATTAATAAGTAAAGAAGCCAATCTGGAAGGCTACATGTTGTATGATTCCAACTATATGACATTCTGTAAAAGGCAAAACCACGGTGACAGTAAAAAATTCAGTAGTTGCCACACATGGGAATTGGTAGAGGAAAGGGATGAATAAGCAGAGTAGAGAGGATTTTTAGTTCAGTGACAGTATTCTGTATGATGCTACAATGGCGGATACATGTCACTATACATTTGATCAAACCCATAGAATGTTCATCATCAAAAGTTAACCCTAAAGTAAAGTATGGACTTTGGATGATTGTGATGTATTCATGTAGGTTCATCAGTTGTAACAGGTATACAAGTTTTGTGAGGAATATTGATAATGAGAGAATTATGCATGAATGGAGGAAGGGAGTATTTGGAAAATCACTGTACTTTTAAAATTTTGTTGTGAATCTAAAATGACTCTTAAAAAAATAAGCAAAAATATCTTTTAAAAGAGATTTATGAGATATAAGAAACATATTTAATCTTTGTATGAATATAGAATAACGTTTTAAAGATGTTAATTTAAAGACTGAGAAAAGCAATCTAGCTTGAGGGGTGAGGGGAAATCATAATTTGGAGGCTCTTAGAATGACTTGTATAAGAATGTGCACTTTGGGGATTAGATCCCCAAAGAAAAGAAGCCTCTTTACTAGGGCTAATTCTTGTTGGAATGTGTAGAAGTACATTATGAGGACTTCATGGTGATTTTGGACAATAATGATGGGAGAATAAAATGAAACTCAGGATTATTCCAATAAAACAGTAGGTCTGGCCTCTCTACAGAAAATAAAATGTCTCTGACATCTACAACTAGAATCATAGAATTGGACCCTGACATACAACCATGATTGATCAGATAAACTATATACACAATGTTTTTTCAAATATGGAAAATAATTTTGCATCTCTGAAATCAATATCTGAATTGGAATGCTTCATATATGTTTACATGTTGAATTAAAGGAGGTTTTACATTTTTAAATATTCTGCTATAATTCTAAGCCTGAAAGACCTTGCAAATCACTTAGCAATTGAAAATTTTCCGCTTACACAATGTTTTTTTCAAATATGGAAAATAATTTTGCATATCTGAAAATAGTATCTGAATTGGAATGCTTCATATATGTTTACATTTAGAATTAAAGGAGGTTTTATATTTTTAAATATTCTATTATATATCTAACTGTGAAAAACCATCTCTTAGCAATTGAAAACTTTTCAGTTTATATTTAATTTTTTCTACAACAGAATGAAAGACTGATAATTATTTAAATTGTAAATAGTGTTATGGATGCACATAATAATTTACATTCTTTAAGTAAATGTGGCTTAGTACTTATGTTCCAGGCCTTGCCCAATTCCATCCCAGTAATCATGAGTTTTACTTTGTGAAGATAATGTACCCTAATCCTATTTGCTTATGCTTCACCATGCAATAAAATCCAAAGGCAAGAACTCTCTGAGTATGAATATTGGCCCTTCTTTCAGTTCAGTTCAGTCGATCAGTCATGTCTAATTCTTTCAACCCATGAAATGCAGCATGCCAGGCTTCCCTGTCCATCACCAACTCCAGGAGCTTGCTCAAACTCATGTCCATCAGGTCAGGGATGCCCTCCAACCATCTCATCCTATGTCGTCCTGTTCTCCTTCTCCATTCAATCTTTCCCAGCATCAGACTCTTTTCCAGTGCGTCTGCTCTTCACATCAGGTGGTCAAAATATTGGAGTTTCAGCAACAGCACCAGTCCTTCAAATGGATATTCAGGATTGATTTCTTTAGTATTGACGGGTTTGATTTCCTTGCAGTACAAGGGACTTTCTTTTTTTTTTTTTTTAATTAGTTTATTTATCTATCTTTTAACTTTACAATATTGTATTTGTTTTGCCATACATTGACATGAATCCACCATGGGTGTACATGTTTTCCCCTTCCAGAACCCTCCTTCCACCTCCCTCCCCATCCCATCCCTCTGGGTCATCCCGGTGCACCAGCCCCGAGAGCCCTGTATCATGTATCGAACCTGGACTGGCAATTCGTTTCATATATGATAATTTCCATGCTTCAGTGCCATTCTCCCATAGCATCCCGCCCTCGCCCTCTCCCATAGAGTCCATAATACTGTTCTATTTATCTGTGTCTGTTTTGATGTCTCACATACAGGGTTATCTTTACTGATTAACTAAATACCATGTATATGTGTTAGTATACTGTTTTGGTATTTTTCTTTCTGGCTTACTTCACTCTGAATAATAGGCTCCAGTTTCATCCACCTCACTAGAACTGATTCGAATGTATTATTTTTAATGGCTGAGTGATATTCCATTGTATATATGTACCACAGCTTCCTTATCCATTTGTCTGCTGATGGGCATCTAGGCTGCTTCCATGTCCTGGCTATTATAAACAGTGCTGCGATGAACATTGGGGTACACGTGTCTCTTTCAATTCTGGTTTCCTCGGTGTGTATGCCCAGCAGTGGGATTGCTGGGTCATATGGCAGTTCTATTTCCAGTTTTTTAAGAAATCTCCACACTGTTCTCCATAGTGGCTGTACTAGTTTGCATTCCCACCAACAGTGTAAGAGGGTTCCCTTTTCTCCACACCCTCTCCAGCATTTATTGCTTGTAGACTTTTGGATAGCAGCCATTCTGACTGGTGTGAAATGGTACCTCATTGTGGTTTTGATTTGCATTTCTCTGATAATGAGTGATGTTGAGCATCTTTTCGTGTGTTTGTTAGCCATCTGTATGTCTTCTTTGGAGAAATGTCTGTTTAGCTCTTTGGCCCACTTTTTGATTGGGTCGTTTATTTTTCTGGAATTGAGCTGCAGGAGTTGCTTGTGTATTTTTGAGATTAACTCTTTGTCCATTGCTTCATTTGCTATTATCTTCTCCCATTCTGAAGGCTATCTTTTCACCTTGCTTATAGTTTCCTTTGTTGTGCAAAAGCTTTTAATTTTAATTAGGTCCCATTTGTTTATTTTTGCTTTTATTTCCAATATTCTGGGAGATGGGTCATAGAGGATCCTGCTGTGGTTTATGTCGGAGAGTGTTTTGCCTATGTTTTCTTCTAGGAGTTTTATAGTTTCTGGTCTTACGTTTAGATCTTTAATCCATTTTGAGTTTATTTTTGTGTATGGTGTTAGAAAGTGTTCTAGTTTCATTCTTTTACAGGTGGTTGACCAGTTTTCCCAGCACCACTTGTTAAAGAGATTGTCTTTTCTTCATTGTATATTCTTGCCTCCTTTGTCAAAGATCAGGTGTCCATAGGTGCATGGATTTATCTCTGGGCTTTCTATTTTGTTCCATTGATCTATATTTCTATCCTTGTGCCAGTACCATACTGTCTTGATGACTGTGGCTTTGTAGTAGAGCCTGAAGTCAGGCAGGTTGATTCCTCCAGTTCCATTCTTCTTTCTCAAGATTGCTTTGGCTATTCGAGGTTTTTTGTATTTCCATACAAATTGTGAAATTATTTGTTCTAGTTCTCTGAAGAATACTGTTGGTAGCTTCATAGGGATTGCATTGAATCTATAGATTGCTTTGGGTAGTATACCTATTTTCACTATATTGATTCTTCCGATCCATGAACACGGTATATTTCTCCATCTATTTGTGTCCTCTTTGATTTTTTTCACCAGTGTTTTATAGTTTTCTATATATAGGTCTTTTGTTTCTTTAGGTAGATACATTCCTAAGTATTTTATTCTTTTCGTTGCGATGGTGAATGGAATTGTTTCCTTAATTTCTCTTTCTGTTTTCTCGTTGTTAGTGTAGGAATGCAAGGGATTTCTGTGTGTTAATTTTATATCAAGGGACTTTCAAGAGTCTTCTTCAACACCATAGTTCTTCGGCACTCAGCCTTTTTTATGGTCCAACTCTCACAACCATACATGACTACTGGAAAAACTATAGCTTTGAGTAGATGGACCTTTGTCAGCAAAGTAGTGTCTCTGCTTTTTAATAAGCTGTCTAGGTTTGTCATAGCTTTTCTTCCAAGAAGAAAAAGTCTTTTAATTTCATGGCTGAAGTCACCATCTGCAGTGGTTTTGCAGCCCAAGAAAATAAACTCTGTCACTGTTTCCTTTGTTTCTCCGTCTATTTGCCATGAACTGATGGGACCAGATGCCATGATCTTAGTTTTCTGAATGTTGAGTTTTAAGCCGCTTTTTCACTCTCCTCTTTCACTTTCATCAAGAGGCTCTTTAGTTCCTTTTTGCTTTCTGCCGTAAGGGTGGTGTTATCTGCATATCTGAGGTGATTGATATTTCTCCCGGCAATCTTGATTCCAACTTGTGCTTCATCCAGCCCAGCATTTTGCATGTTTTACTCTACATACAAGTTAAGTTAGCAGGGTAACAATATACAGCCTTGATGTACTCCTTTCCAAATTGGAACCAGTCCATTGTTCCATGTTTGGTTCTACTGTTGCTTCTTGAGCTTCATACAGATTCCTCTGGATGCAGGTAAGGTGGTCTGATATTCCCATCTCTTTAAGAATTATCCATAGTTTGTTGTTATTCACAAAATGAAAGGCTTTAGCATGGTCAATGAAGCAGAAGTAAATGTTTTTCTGGAATTCTCTTGCTTTTTCTATGATCCAATGGATGCTGGCAATTTGATCTTTGTTTCCTCTGCCTTTTCAAAATCCAGCTTGAACATCTGGAAGTTCTCAGTTCACATATCATTGAAGCCTAGCCTTGAGAATTTTAAACATTACTTCTCTAGTGTGTGAGATGACTGCAATTGTAAGGTAGTTTGAACATTCTTTGGCATTGTGTTTCCTTGGGGTTGAGGCTTCCCTGCTGGCTTAGGTGGTAAAGAATCTGCCTGCAATGTAGGAGGCCTGGGTTCAATCCTGGGTTGGGAAAATCCCCTGGAGTAGGGAGTGGCTACCACTCCAGTTTTCTGGCCGGGAAAATCCTTGGACTGTATAGTCCATGGGGTTACAAAGAATCGGACACAACTGAGTGACTTTCACTTCACTTCACTTCTTTGGGATTGGAATGAAAACTGACCTTTTCTAGTCCTGAGGCCACTGCTGAGTTTTCCAAATTTGTTGGCATATTGAGTGCAGCACTTTCACAGCATCATCTTTTAGGATTTGGAATAGCTCAACTGGAATTCCATCACCTCTACTAGCTTTGTTCATAGTGATGCTTCCTAAGAGCCACTTGACTTCATACTCCATGATGTCAGGCTCTAGGTGAGTGATCACATCATGTTTATCTGGTTCGTTAAGATCTTTTTTTGTGTAGTTCTGTGTATTCTTGCCACCTTGTCTTAATATCTTCTGCTTCATTTAGGTCCATACCATTTCTGTCCTTTATTGTGCCCATCTTTGCATGAAATGTTCCCGGGGTATCTGTTTTGAAGAGATCACTAGTCTTTCCCATTCCATTGTTTTCCTGTATTTCTTGCACTGATCCCTGAGGAAGGCTTTCTTATCTCTCCTTGCTATTCTTTGGAACTCTGCATTCAAATGGACATATCTTTTTTGCATTTAGCTTCTCTTCTTTTCTCAGCTACTTGTAACTCCTCCTCAGACAACCATGTTGCCTTTTTGCATTTCTTTTTCTAGGGAATGGTTTTGATCACCTTCTCCTGTACATTGTCATGAACCTCCATCCATAGTTCTTCAGGCACTCTGTGTGTCAGATCTAATCCCTTGAATCTATTTGTTACTCAACTCTATAATTGCAAGGGATTTGATTTATGTCATACCTGAATGGTCTAATGGTTTTCCCTACTTTCTTCAATTTAAGTCTGAATTTGGCAATAAGGAGTTCATGATCTGAGCCACAGTCAGCTCCTGGTCTTGTTTTTGCTGACTATATAAACCCTTCTTTAGAGACCCCCAAAGTGAAATTTACAATGCTTCTTTCTACTTCCTCTTTAGAGAACAGTTCGAGCTCTTTTCATCTCTCTCTTTAGCCAGTGGTAGATCTCCTTAATCTTCTCTGGGTTGCTGAAATTATTATAAGAGACTTCATATTTTTTAGAAAACCTCAAATCAATGTATATGCAAATATTCAAACTCATTGTTTCTGTTTCACTGAATGCAGGGTAGAATTAATCTTAAATATTTCCCAGATAAGGGGCATATTTCTTCTAAATGTGTGTCTCTTTGTATGTGTGTGTATGTGTGCATAGGGGCAGATGTGTGTGTGTGTGTGTGTGTGTGTGTGTTGACATTGTTTAATGAAGAGAATAAAGGAAAAATAAAATAGTTGAATTATGCTGAAAAGTCCTATTGTCTGTTACCTAGAACATGAACAATTAAAAATATATAAATACTCTTAAAAGAGTATTTTTTTTGAATCAAGTTGGATGGGGAAAATTTACCAAGCTATTATGATGATATAAATATATGAAACTATGGAAGCATGTAAACATGATAGGAATAATTTAATAAGAGCTCATGGTCACTAGTTTTTAACCAGTTAAAATTAAGAGACAAATGTGATTATTCACCTTGGACAGGGTCTATGTATTTTATATCTGTGAAGATTTAGTCATTCATTTAACAAATATTTGTTGAATATCCCTAGCACTGAGAATAAATAAACAAAACAGTAGTGGTCTTTATGCATAAAAAAGCTCAGAGTTTAGGAGGACCATAAAGCTACTGTAGGGCTAGTTTAATAATATCATTTTGAGCAAGTAACTGCTTACATTTAGGTGATTCATTTCCAAGGCCCTGTGGTAACCTCTGCTCATTAGTAAAGGAACATCTCTTAGGGGGAAAAAAATCTTACTTTTAAAATAGGAGAAGCTGTGGTAAAATCCTGAGTGGAAGTCTTGTTTTCCCTTCCCTTGGGTTCACGTACAAGGCAGTACTCTGATATTGTCAAAAGGGTACGAAACCTGACTTACTGAGCACCTTTCATAAGACACTTTCTTCAGTTATAAATGTAAAGAAGTAGAAGGACTCTGAGACACTGGAGAGTCTCTCTGTAATTCACTAGTAATATGGTGGCCATTTTTATTTAAATTAATTTAAATTATCAGATAAGTTAGGGTGGAACTTTTTTTGTGTTTTTTGTTCCAAATTATATTAAATTTCTATTCAAAAGTTCACTCCCAAGTCACTGTCTGTTGAGTCAGTGTTTGCTCCAAATTCTTGTCTTGGTGGAGGTGATTCTAGAAATGAGCAACTTGTCAGTGATTTCCTGGAAATGTCTCCCATTCTATTATTTCATGATTTTCTTTTCAAATTGCTAGTGAACTGAAATTCTGAACCAATGAATGGTCTCCCATCTAGCTTTCCATAAGTCTCCTGATTTGCATGTTTTACTTTTCACTCACAATCTTTTCCTTGGACTGTATCTTTATAATATCAACTAAATAATATTGGAAACAAGTAATAAAATTCAAGAAGAACTCTAAATTGAATAGATAAGAGTCTACTTTCTCTTACCAATGATGTTTGCCCAAGTCTTAGCTGAAACAGATAAGCAGGGTAAATGTCCAGCAGCTTACTTTTCAATAGCTATTTGCATTTTAGACCTTTAATCTGATCCTTTTTTAAGCAGCTTTCACATTAACATAGCTGACAATCTTATCTAAAATCCAGAAAGCCCCTGGGAGAGGGAAGAATAAGGAAAGTCATTTTGAGGAGACCACATCTTTCTCTTGAAAGTAATCAAACCTCTAAAAGATTTTATGCAAGTAACTTAGTGAAAAGCTCACCTATTTGAGGAATGTGTTTGTTTGTTTGTTTTAATCCAAAACCCAAAGCTAAGAGTAACTTATTTTGCTTCATTTGTTTTTATTTACTAGATGATCTTTAGTATCCTAAGTACCCCCAGGACATTCAGCTTTCAAGGCTTTCTGCTTTCTGGCCATATGGATTTACAGAAAAATAGAATATTAAATATATTTGTACCTAAAATTAATTGGTTCTTGATTAGAACTTTCCAAATATATAGTTGTCAGACCCCCTAAAGGGCTTCCCATATGGTACTAGTGGTAAAGAACCCGCCTACCAATGCAGAAGGTGCTGGAGATGTGGGTTCAGTTCCTGGGTTGGGAAGATCCTCTGGAGGAGGGCATGGCAACCCACTCCAGTATTCTTGCCTGGAGAATCCCATGGACAGAGGAGTCTCGCGGGTTATATCCATAGGGTCACAGAGTCAGGCATGACTGAAGTGACTTAGCATGCACACATTTACGCAGCCCCCACAAAAGGGCAAGATACATGTAAACTGTGTCTTTCTCTGTATGTCAGTGTCTTCTAATTATATGTAATTAGTCAAAAGGCAAAAAAAAACAAAAAAAATTCAAGCGTGTCTTAACTGAATGTGTTTTTATTACATTTATTAATGAATGCACTGCAGCTAAAGTGAATAGCTGGAACTTATTTTAAAGCTTCCAATTAGTCATGTTTAAAGTGAGCTTCCAAATGATAATATAGTCATTATCCAAATATTACTGAGTAGATTCTTTGACTCTTTGAGTTTTTAACAAAGATTATAGACAATATAAGCCAAAGGAAATAGTATGAAAGATTCTACATATTTACACTAAATAACATACCTGGCCCAGAGAAAGAAGATGAGATCTGCTTGAAGCTCTTTAAGCAGATGACAGATCCCGTATTTGGGGAAGGTTGTGTTTAGAGATCAAAGGAGATCAAACCAGTCAGTCTTAAGGGAAATCAACCCTGAATACTCATTGGAAGGACTGATGCTGAAACTGAAGCTCCAGTATTTTTTTTCACCTGATGCAAACAACCAACACATTGGAAAAGACCCTGATGATGGGAAAGATTGAGGGCAAAAGGAAAAGAGGATGTCAGAGGAGGAGAAGGCTGGATGGCATCATCGATGCAATGGACATGAACCTGGGTAAACTTTGGGAGATGGTGGGGGAAAGGGAGGCCTGTCATATTGCAGTCCGTGCGGTCGAAAAGAGTCAGACACGACTGGGTGACTGAACAACAGCAATGTTTATACTTGTGGTTCTTTACCTTTATTGAGATACAGAGCTTCCTGTGATTTACAAGTACTATTATTTCCCTTTCTTAAGAAAATAGGACATAGATATACACACATAAAATGCTCACTGATCTCATGAAACTCAGATTATCTCATTTGGAAAAAAAAAATGAAATCAAAATCAGATCCACATAATGCTTTCTGATGCATGTGCATAGTTTTTCCATCTAAAGAGGATGTGAATTCCAGCGGCCCTCAAAACCATGTTATTTTCTCAATGGGTTATTTACAGTTTTAGTATTGATAAAGAAACCTAACACTTTAAAGTAACTTTAAAGATTATAAATTGGACTATTTTGGAAAGCAATTTGGAAGTAAGGGTCACTGACTTTTGAATGAGCAAATGAAATGAATATTAATGTACAAAAACTATAGCAGTGCATATGTGCTAAGTCGCTTCAGTCATGTCTGACTCTGCGACTCTATGGACCATAGTCAGCCAGGCTCCTCTGTCCATGGGACTCTCCAGGAAAGAATACTAGAATGGGTTGCCATGCTCTCCTCCAGGGGATCTTCCTGACCCAGGGATTGAACCCAGGTCTCTTATGTCTCCTGCATTGACAGGGAGTTCTTTTCCTCTAGTGCCACCTGGAATTAAATTCTAATATAAGCTAGCATGTCTTTAATACTTTCTATATACTGAGCTCATGCTTTTCTATGGGTTTTAAGTCACTTAGTCCTAAAAGCAGTCGCCATTAGATACTATTTATTATCCATCATTTTAAGAATCAAAAAGAAAAAAAAAATACCCTGAAGGTTAAAAGTATTAATGACTAACCCCACAGTTCAAGTAGTAAATGGCATAGTTGAGACATGATCCAGGTCTGCCTACTTATGCTTTTACTAGTGCACTTTTCAGGGTATGGATTATGTTAATGGAAAATCTGAGGTGGCCTAAATATTCAATAATAAAGGAAAGTTTAAGCACTGTGTAATTATAAATATAAGATGGAATATAAGAAAGACAAAAATTGAATTTAACCAAATACAGTAATGTGGTGGAAATGCTTATAATAGGAAATTAAGTGTATGAAAGTAGTGTAAAAAAATACTCATGTTGGAAATATATGCGTGCAATATGAAAATAATTTTGTATGCCACTTGACAGAATTTGCCAGGTATTAACAGGAATTCCTTATGGATTTTGTCTCTATAATTTATACTACTAAACAATTTATAATTGTTTATAGAAAGCTTGTATTCCTCTTATAATGATAAAAATAAATTTTGAGTTATTTTTGTAACTGTTACTAATTTCAAAGTTCATCACCTGTTACTAGGACTGCTTAAAATTATAAAAACAAAATTTAGTGCCATCTCTCTGATAAGAAGATAAAACATGCCCCCTAGTGGTCACTATGTTTTGTAAATTCTTTGTTAACCTTTTTCCTGTGAGGAATTCTGGTTTACCTTTATCTGCTATTTAATGATGGTAGGAAGGGAGTGGGCATCAAAATAAAAGGAGGAATGTCGTGGTTTCTAATTAGGATCTGAGTTGTTTGGAACATGTTTACTTGTACCCCAGTTTGGAGAAATATTTAAATTAAATCAATCAACTTGAATATTTAGCAATATATAAAAAAGTCCTTATTTTTCTGTTTATTTTGCCTGCTAACATTTTGAACCCATATTTTTTTTTTTTTTTAGGATTTTCTAGAGAGAAACATAGATTTACTTTTACACAGGCTAACTTTGCTGCCATTTAATAAGGTACTTTATTTCTGAAACCAATTTAGTCACTGTTTTAGGTATGTTTTTACATGTCAGTACACACACACACACACACAATGGAGTATTGTTCAGCCATGAAAAAGAATGAAATCTTGCCATTTGCAACAACATGGAGGGACCTAGATGGTATTATGCTAAATGAAATAAACCAGACAGAGAAGGGCAAATATTGTATGATTTCATTTGTATGTGAGATCCAAAAAACAAAACAAATGAAAAAGCATAAAAAAACAGAAACAAAGTCATAGATTCAGAGGGTAAACAGGTGGTTGCCAGAGAGAGGAGGGGATCAGGGAGAGAAAAGAAATAGGTGAGACAGATTAAGAGCTATAAACTCCCCGTTTCAACATAAATGAGTCTAGGATATGAAATGTACAGTGTGAGGAATACAGCCAATAACTATGTAATATCTTTGTATGGTTACTATATCATAACTAGACTTAATCTGAAATGTTTAGAAATATTGAATCACTGTTATTGTATAATAGGAACTAGGAGAAGGCAATGGCATCCCACTCCAGTACTCTTGCCTGGGAAACCCCATGGACGGAGGAGCCTGGTAGGCTGCAGCCCATGGGGTCGTGAAGAGTCGGACACGACTGAGTGACTTCACTTTCACTTTTCAGTTTCATGCACTGGAGGAGGCAATGGCAACCTACTCCAGCATTCTTGCCTGGAGAATCCCAGGGACGGAGGAGCCTGGTGGGCTGCCGTCTATGGGGTAGCACAGAGTCGGACATGACTGAAGCGACTTAGCAGCAGCAGCAGCAGCAGCAGCAGCAGCATAGTATTGTGTATCAATTATATCTCAAAACTAGAAGAAAAAAAATATTAAATGAAGAAAAATAGTAAATGATCCATAAAACAGTATAGTATATAATTATATATTTAAGGAGTTACACATTTACAGGAGAGAATTTGAACAAATATAAATCGAGTTGTTAATTGTGTTTGTTTCTGTGGAATATCATCAGGTAGGAAAAGGGATTTTCTTATATATCTTTGGATGGTCAAGGAATGTGTTAATTTTATAATGAACTACCATATGCATGGGACATAAATGGAATGAAGAGAGGAACTGACAATTTCAAAAAGCAAACTTTGCATTCTTTTTTAACATATGACTTGAAATAAATTAGGGATTAGGTAAAGATGGAATAAGAAGATAGGAAAAATTGCCATGACTCAGGCAAACAATTGCATTGTTTTTATACATGCATAAAATATTTTACTATTTTTTGTTTTATTTTTGTTATTTTATTATTGTTTTTATATTTCATTGTTTATTTTTGTTTCTATAAATAGATATTTCTGTGTATGTGTATTATAGTTATTAATTCCTATCCAGTCTGCTTCCTTGTTGTTCCTGGAATCCACCGCTACCTTTTGGTCATCACTACTTGCCCTAGCCGAGTCCAGGAAAGACAAAATAATTGTCTTTGGGACAGATCATGTGCACAGGCAAAATTTGTTCAAACCAGATACTGTAGCTAAAATTATAGATTAGTTAACAAATCATAAAATTACAGGATTTTTTTTGCCTTTCTCTATAGGACTAAAAAATCTCAAATGTTTAGTCCACATTTGCACATAACAGTTAGTTTCTGGAACTGAGTAGATGATATCTTCCTTAGATGTAGTGTGTGCTCTCAGTTTTCCATAGTTCTAACCAGCCCTGTTTCACTCATTTAAGTTACCTGGTTGAACTTTGATACTGACTGTCATTCATGGGTCTCTTCAAAGTGTTATTACAGCCTCAAAAACTGGTCTGGAGTTACTCCAAGCTACCAATCCTGTTCTATTTGCCAAAGATAATCATGTCACTCTTGGCTTTAGATGAGACACTTGCAAATCTGCCACCATTTCTTCTCCATCACTAATTTCCTTGTATGTCCCTTGCTTTGTCTAGAGTTCCTGTTTTTTGTTTTTTTTGTTTCTTATCCCATTTCCTCTGTGCTCCAAATGCACACCTCTGTCCTAGACTTCCACCTGCTGCTTCATCTTATTATTGCGTATCACTTTTTATAAATTTATAAAGATTTCAGTCTTTGAAGGATGAAAGTCGGAATCTTACTAAATGCACCATTGTAAGTTTAATATCATTGTGGTATCATGGATTAAATTACTATTCTCAATAACATATGTAATGCTAAATCTAGATATTTTTTAAAGATTTTCTAATCCAAAAAATTAAGGGTAAATCAAGAAACTTAGTGCTCTATTTATCAGAGCATCCTCAAGTATAAAATATAGTTTTAAAAAGATATCACAATTATACATTTATTACATAATTTTGTACAGATACATGCACATTTTTCTTTCCTAAGTCAATATATGTGTGTGTACTCAGTCATGTCTGACTCTGCGACCCTTTGGACTGGAGCCCGCCAGGATCCTCTGTCCATGGGCTTTTTTTGGCAAGAATACTGGAGTGGGTTGCCACTTCCTCCTCCAGGATGGCTTCCTGACCCAGGGATTGAACCTGCGTCTCCTACATTGCAGGTAGATTCTTTACTGCTGACCCATCAGGGAAACCCAAGTCAATGTATAATTTGCTTGTTTTTCGTTGTATTTTAAGTCATGCTTTCCAAGTAAGAGAACTCAAAGATAGAATGGAGAAGGATTCTAGCATTAAATGATCTAAACATTTTTAGAGGACCAATAATAGCTTCAGAGGCAAAAATAGAAGAAAATATTCCTTGCGGAAAAAAAAGAGGATTGTTTAAGCAAGATATGGACAGCTATTTGTATGTAATATGATTTCTGTAAGAAAATCAGAAAAGCTGAAGCATGATGTTGGTGTCAGAAAGTAGGGAGAAAAAAAGTGACAATGTATATCTGAAGAATCTTAAGTATCTAACTAAGGAGTTAGTTTACTTTTATGTGAAAAAAGTACTCATTTTCAAGTGTAAAAGTGGATTATGTGTATGTATAATATTATTGGTAGTAGTATTTCTGGAGGCAGAAGGCTTAATAGACTTTGACTCTCAGTGTGCTTATGGAGAAAATGAAATAATGCATCTTATATACAGTTTATTATACATATGTGAAGTATTGCATTATCCATGATGGCAGGTTGACATGCTGTGACTGAAAGAACAAGTTTATTGTAGCTAAGCAGACCTGAATATGAATCCTAGATATAAGTTGTGTATGTTCTCTGACTTTTCCAAGTCTTTATATTTTTCCCTTGTGCATGAGTAGTTGTTTTACAAATTTCATCACATGCCTAAATTCCCCATGGATCTTGTCCACAGATTTATGTCTCCTCCCTATGTCTCCTCCCTATGTCTCCTCTTCTAGTTTAGGGTTTCTAGACCTCCTTGTTGTCACCAACTCGCATGTCAGGATGGGCTCTGTATTTCCAGTTGAAGGTGAACTTATTCCTCAGAAATTCCCTGCTATACATTCTCTACCTTCATGCATTCCAGTCATTCCTTCTCTCTTCTGTACTCCCCTTTCTTATACTTATATGTATTTTGTTGTTACCTAAATATTCCTAAGCACACCATGTTTCCAAAAATATGAATATCTTATTTTTATCTTAGCTGACTCAATCATTTTCTTATGAGTTTCAACTGCCATATAAAAATTTGCACAATCAATATTATTTTTCTCTTTACCAGTAAGCCTGTTGACCTGAAAGCTGAACTCCCTGAAAACACTTTATACTTAGAAAACAAATGTTTCTTTTAGTACAACTTTGATCCAGAGCTTTCTTTTAAATTCTGCATATTGATTAGTCTTTTCCAAAGTTTTACATAGACATGTTTAAGTCCCTCCTATCTTAGTTTTTAGAAATAAATAAATAATCCATAGCCAAACCTAGAAAAACTTTTCTTTGAACCTACTCATGGTTTGAATGCCAATCATATATTTTTTTCTCCCATTTTGAACCCAGCTTTTAAAGGCAGCTATCTACTTTCGGGCTTGTTTAGTTTTTTCTTTTTTTCACTTCTTTGCTTTTTACTTGCACTCCTGCTTCTGTCCTCAGACTCTACATGAACTTCTTTGCCATATTACCGACAACTTTTGTATCCTAATCTAGTAGGTGTTCAGTCTGGATGCACTCTGGATCTCTGCTTCTTTTGTAGTGGTCACTCCTTCACTCCTTCAAACTCTCAGATTTTTTGGTTAGCCTTTCTCATTTATGTTAACCGTCCTACATTTCAAATCTAGATTTATATTTTGTTTCTAACCTCGACTCACTTTGTAGTTTTAGGCAAGTAAGCTACTTGATCTTTTCTAAAATTAAGAGGGTTTTTTTTTTTTCATTTTTAATTTGAGAAGTGAAGATTATGTAGAAATTTCTCATAGCTATTGAGAAAATTAAGTCGCAAAGTACATGAAGTATCTAGTGGAATTTAAAAGAAACTCTTTTCATTATTTGTTTTTCTTCTGCTCACATCTGATTTATAGAATAATTAAGTAAAGTATTCCAAATGAAATGTGAATTAGAAAAATAAACTGAACATAATTTGAATTTCTTCCAAATTTCAAGCCAGGATAAGAAATGCAAATTTTTTGAATTTGATTATAATTCCCTGAATAGCTTTTAACTGTTTTGAGAATATCTTTATTTAATTAATTATTGGAAAAATATACAAAAGTACTAAATATGATTAAGGTCTAAAGCATTCATTTTTTTAAAAAATGATCTCATTATTAATGCTTTGTAAGAGAAATCTACACAGCTAACTTCTATCAGAATCTTTCCATTGGAGTCCTTTCTTGTGTCAAAATGAGTATGTCAAAGTGTGTACTCTAGTGAAGTTGTAGTCATTTTTTGTTAGCTTCATAGGTTTGAACAAACTTCCTCACATGATCTAACCTTAAACTGTCATCTGCTCTAGAACAGTAGGCTGTTAACACAGATGCTATGACTTTTTGACACATTGCTGCCACATCTGGCTATCATGTGCTCTTTCCTCTTTCTACCCTTACCTGTCAGGACCACATGGTTGTCTTGTTTCTATCTTTTTATTCTCCTGGAAGAGATAATCTCTTCTATGACTGCAGCTGTCCTATTAGAGCGTTCAATAAAACATTACATAAAGAAAAGGAAGAAAATTAAATTTTGAATCTGATAAAAATGCTCTGGCATTTTCAAACTATCATTATATTACATTCTAATAAAATTATGCAGTAGTTTAATGAGCTTGAAGGACTCTTTGACTGAATATATTATTTTGTATTGAATTAATCTCAGAAAAGGGTGTTCAGCTAGGCGTTTTCCTTGTCCTCTCTTTTCTGATTCTCTTCCCTGTGAATTCTAACCAAGTTGAGCTTCCTGAATTTCAACTCTGTCTCATCCATTTAACTACAATCACCAGGCTTTGTTTGAGTTCTGCTTCTTACTGCTGTGAACTGAAATTTCAGACAATGAGCCGACAATCTCTCAAAGGGCTGATTTCTTGTTTCCCTTCCCTGAGGCATCGCTGTTCTGTGCTGCCTGTTGTCCAGTGTGTCAGACAACAATTGCATCATATATTTTGTCTTGTTTCTTTTAGGGTTTTTTTTTTTTTTTTTTTTTAATGCAGGTGTGTAAAACCAGTCCTGGCTACTACATTTTGAACAGAAGTAAGTTGAGAATTTATGTATTTTAACTATAGTAATTAGCCTAACATAACTGAGGGTTCCAAAACAGAACAAACTGGAAACATTATAAGCCCTGATTATGTAGAAATGACATAAATAAGAAAAGGAAGGGAAAGTAAAAGTATTATATGGAAGTTGTTTCCCTTATGTTTTATTGTAGGGAGTAAATACCAATTATATATACATATGTGTATATGTATCAAATAATAGAGATTATGTAGGTAACCAAGAAAAAGTCAACACAATTAACTAAAATGGGAAGGTACAGATGAGGAAAAAGAGAGGAGACAGTAGAATGTATTAGTTTCATCACTGCTAATAGTATGGAGTCAAGCATTAATGTATAAATAAATAGAAATTTAAGTACATTATACCTTATAGTTGTAATGTAACTACTCAAATGAACATACAAACCACTCAGTTATCAAAATATACACACAAGGATAATGCAAAAAAAGGGGGCAGAAGGAGGGCTACAGTCCATGGGGTGCAAAAATTCGGACACAACTGAGTGACTGAGCATGTACACAAATATTGACTGGCTCAAATTATAAATTGAAAGAAAAAGTAGTCTCTCACTGTTATAAATTACAAAGTAACATGATATGCAGTTGAAGGAAAGTTCAACAAAGTCTTGGGGTAGCCATGAGCCAAGTTTCTGATCCAGTTCAGTCACTCAGTCATGTCCAACTCTTTGCAACCCCATGGACTGCAGCACGCCAGGCTTCCCTGTCCATCACCAACTCCAAGAGTTTGCTGAAATTCATGTCCATTGAGTCAGTGATGCCATCTAACCATCTCATCTTCTGTTGTCCCCTTCTCCTCCTGCCCTCAATCTTTCCCAGCATCAGGGTATTTTCCAATGAGTCAGTTCTTCACTGGTCCAGTGAGTCCCTTTTCTACCAGGAGTGAGGCGGGGTCCCTGGTCTCTCAGGGTCCCTGCTGCCTTCAGTCTTGGCTGGGAGCAGTTCCTGGGAGGTGTGCCCTGAGCATATACACTCACTGACAGATTCCAGAGTACAGACATGGAGCCCTAGGTCAATTAAGCTCCCACAGTTGAAGGTTTTTGAGGCCCGTTCTCATGTATAGATGGCTGTAAAGAAGCATTGTTTTAGAGACTGAAATACAAACAAAATACCAAAATACTATTTAACCTCCTGAAACCATAGATCATTTCGTGTGATGGTTCCTCCTCAAAAACTCCTAATGCTTTGTTATTCCCTTGTGGCATGTTTCACACTTAATGTTTATAATGTATGTAAATTAATAAACTTGATATTTGTCCTTGGCTTATTAAATTATCACAGATAAATAGCCAAAGCAGTTGACATACAAAAACACAGGCTTTGATTTTATTGGGGGACAGTGGGAGGGATCAAAATTAATATTTATTACAGCTTTTTTACTATATTCCTTGATTCTTCATCAATGTTACATGAAAAAAATGAAAGTTAAAAAATTGGAAAAGAAAATTATTAGAAACTATTATAAATTAAATGCAGCAAAAATAATACTGTAATTTTTTTAGAAAATCATATACATTGTCTTTCTAACCAGCAAAATATACTGCCACATACAATGGAACACTCAGCCATTCTTTTTCCTTTAAGAGAGAGAAATGTAAATTTATATTCCAAATATTGTGGGTAGATAAATGTTTCTGTAAAAATAATTCTTCTAAGATATTACAGAATGCACTACCAATACACTTCAGATTCTGAGGATGAAATGCATTATGATGTTTTTAATTTCTATAATAGGTGCTATAGCCACAATTACTTTTTAAAAAATTCACAGAAATTCAAAACAAAGAACAAAGTCAAATGAGACTTTCATAATCATAGCAATGTTTGATATAAATCAAATTTCAATACCATCCACATGGCTTCTAAAAAAGCTAAGCTTAACTTCCAAATTCTTCGTTGTTTGACATGAATGAATAGAGTTCTTCATGGGGATGATAAATCGTCATTGTCTTTGAAAGAAGTAAATCTTTTCTTGTAAATGCTCCCTCTATGTGTAATGGCATCTCTGTCTTCACATTCAGTCTTTCATAGCATTTGCTACTTTATCCCTTGTAGTACTAACGTTACCAATTTCCATATACTTGAACTCTGTAGTCATCAAATGATGCTTCAAAGGATGGTTAGAGTATTTAATCTAAGAAGATCCGATCACTTCTTTCTCTGCTATGAATTAAATGTTAGTTATCCTTTTCATTTTTTTTTCTTCTTTTCACACTGGCCAATATCACCCTTAAATAATTAATGTTTATTAATTAATTCATATTAATTAAGTCTTCCATAAATAAATGGATATGTTTGTTCAGAGCCTTTAATTCTTCTGCATTACCAAACTTAGCAATCAACTGCAGGACTGCTTGTCAAGTTTTGCTTTTAGTGTTTTTAAAACATCACTGTTGCAACTGGATTTGCAATCTTGTGATTAATTTCTGTTTCCTCATCTTGCAGTTTAGTAGTAGGAGTGGTTTATGGTGCCATATCTGCAACTTAGATGAACTTGATCATACCTAGGCTTTGATTTTTAATCAAACTGCTTGTCACTCTTCCAAATGCTCTTGGGTCTCTTGGATGGGTACTAGGTTGTGCAAAAGTAATCGTGGTTTTTGTATTGTTGAACTTTGCTGTTTGATATTGGAATACATTCTTAAATAAATGCATATTTCTTGCTTATTTTTTGCTAATGAATTATTACTTGTGGTTTATTCTATATGTATTTTAGACTATGAAAATGATGTTAGACAAAAAGCTAAATTTAGCAATTTTCTTGTTGGAGTTCAAAATGGGTTTTGAATAAAGCAACAGAGACAACTTGCAACATCAACAACACATTTGGCCCAGGAACTGCTAATGAACATACAGTGCAGTGGTGGTTCAAGAAGTTTTGCAAAGGAGATGGAAGCCTTGAAGATGAGGAGCATAGTTGCTGGCCATTAGAAGTTGACAGCTGCCAATTGAGAGCATCATCAAAGCTGATGCTCTTACAGCTACAGGAGAAGTTGCCCAAGAACTCAACATTGACCATTCTACAGTTGTTTGGTATTTGAAGCAAATTGGAAAGTGAAAAAGCTCAATAAGTGGATGCTTCATGAGCTGACTGCAAATCAAAAAAAATCATTGTTTTGAAGTGGCGTCTTCTCTTAATCTATGCGGCAACAATGAAACATTTCTCGATTGAATGGTGGCGAGCAACAAAAAGGGGAATTTACATGACAAAGTGCAGTGACCAGCTATGTCACTGGACTGAGAAGGAATTCCAAAGCACTTCCCAAAACCAAACTGTCAACAAAAAATAGGTCATGGTCACTGTTTGCTGACCTAATCCACTACAGCTTTCTGAATCCTGGCGAAACCATTGCATCTGAGATGTATTCTCAGCAAATCGATGAGATGCACCAAAAACTGCAATGCCTGCAGCCAGCATTGGCCAACAGAATGGGCCCGATTCTTCTCTGCAACAACACCCAACCACATGCCGCACAACCAACGCTTCAAAAGTTGAATGCATCGGGCTACAAAGTTTTGTCTCATCTGCCATATTCGCCTGACCTCTTGCCAACTGACTACCACTTCTTCAAGCATCCTGACTTTTTTGGAAGGGAAAATTCTTCCACAAACAGCAAGATGGAGAAAATGCTTTTTAAGAGTTCATTGAATCCCGAAGCACAGAATTCTTTTGCTACAGGAATAAAACCTTCCAATTGGTGAAAATGTGTTGATTGTAATGGTTCCTATTTTGATTAATAAAGATGTGTTTGAGCCTAGTTATAATTATTTAAAATCCAGGATCCAAAAAAAAATAAAATAAAATAAAATCCAGGATCCATATGGCTGATTCATGTTGATGTTTGACAGAAAACAACAAAATTCTGTAAAATGATTATCCTTCAATTAAAAATAAATAAATTTAAAAAAAAAGACTTCCAGTAAAAAAATAAAATTCAAGATTCAAAATTGCTATTACTTTTGCACCAACCTATACAGACAATGATTTATGTACAGCTTTTTGGAAATGGTTAATAATTCTCCAGAAGCTTTTTGTAAGTCAGTGAGGTATACATAAATCAATAGAAAATTGGTCTTGCATTTACATAGGTGACAGAGTAATTTGTAAATAATATCATGTCATTTATAATATTGTAATTATATACCACATGCATACATCATTTTTTACAAAATTAATTAATCCATTTCAAAATTTTATAAATGCAGAAACATACCTCAGAAACATTTTTTAAAAGAACTTTTATTTTGTATGGTTTTATATTTACAATAAAGTTATAAAGATAGATCAGGAGTTCCAGATACCCTCAATTCAAGTTTTCCCTGTTTTTGACATCTTATATTGTATATTTGTCATAACTAATAAGCTGGTATTGATATATTATTATTAATGAAAGGCCATATTTCATTCAAATTCTCTTTGTTTCTACCTAATGCTCCCAAAGACTAGAGTGAATTCTTCCTTTCAGCCACTGCCTGATATGGAGAAGCAACCCCTATCTCCTCTTGTGTATAAGCTAGCAAAACAATATAGAATCAGGAGGAAATGGGAAATCATAGCTTTAATGATGACTCAGAGGGCAGTGATTGTACCAGAAGAAGTAAATTCCTAGCACAAGGGTACCACCTGCCTGCAGCAAATAAATTCCTTCTAAAAGGGATTGGAGGACATGGGGTAGGGAATTTTCTCTAGCTCAAGCTCCACACCTGGAACTTGGCAGTTTTTAGTCTCCCAAATTAACTGGCGTCCCTCATTTTAGGGTATTTAATATCAAACTCCATGACTAATAAAGAAAGGTCCTAGCAAGCCTTGCTTATCAGATGGAAATGGGATAACAACCCTGACCCCAGTGGCATCTTGGTTTTATAAGAGAGGGTAGCTACTCTTTTAGACTGAACTGGTCTTAGATAAATCATATATGGCAATTAACATTGGTACTCAGTGATTCTTCCCCTGTGACATAATTAAATGAATTTAATATGATCCAAGTTAAGTTTAACAACAAATCCTGAGCCTCTGCAGATAGAATTTGTATGTAGGGAAGATTAGCAATGGAATGTTAGTTCCTTTTTGGCCCATGTATTACTTGCTGTAATCATTGGCAATAATGGTAAACAATAATAAAACCCCTATGGTGAGTCTATCTCTTTTAAGACTTTACAGTATGAACTTAATTGTTTCTAGACTTAACTCTTGACATATAAACCCAAGTCTTAACAGGTAAAACACTTTTATCTTAAAAAAACATCATTTTATCTTATGTTTTCAGAAATCAGATTTAAAAATCATGGTTGAATAAGTACTTCTTTGTTCAACCATGGTATTCACCCTTCTGGAAAATTAAGTATACCTTTTGGGCAGTAAACTAAATCACACTGATGGAAAACTACAGAGTAATATGATTCATGGCTTTCTTTTTTTTTTTTTTTTAAGTCATTGATTTCCTCTCTTGAGGTATTATGGTTGACTAGGAACAGTGGCTCAAAGAGCATGTCCTGTGAAGAATATATTTTCTGTGAAAGAGAAGGTTCCCTCAGAGTTTTTTAATCAACCATATATTGATAAAGGGAAAAAAGAGTAGGGAGCTGGGGCCAACAGAAACAGCATGACACTAAAAGCTGAAGTCCCCAGAACTCTTAGGGTGCTGAACTTTTAGCCAGCAGTGAAAATGTGAATTTAGTATACAGTCTGTGCAACATCAGCATGAAAAAGTTAAATTCAGTACAAAAAGTGACTTTGAGAAAACTAGTTTGCAATATGGTGAGAAATAAAATTGTTTTCCTCTTACTTTTGAAAAGTAATTCCTAGATAGTTTAAAAACTACGTAAAAAAATTACATATAAGGTAAAATGAATAACAAGAAGTATTTCTTAGACATATCAGAAACTACAAACCATAAAATGAAAAAATTTAGTAGATTTGACAACATCAAAAAAATAACACAACACTTTCTTTTGAAGATAAATTTTACAAATGTTCAAAGGGCTGTCAAAAGATGTATATACCTCACTGAAGAAGAAATAAGACTTGCCAATAGATATAGTCATCTTTAGAGATGTCCAACTTCTTTACTAATAAGAGAAAAAAAAATTTTTTAATGAGGCATTACTTAAATATCCATTTTAGAGACAACGAATACAGTTCTAGATAAGCCAATATTTATGATGGTGTGAAATGGAAGCAAAAACTTGGAAAGCTGTTCTAGAGTGCTATCTTGAACTATGAAGTGAAATTAAAGTTGTCTATACCTCAAGCTCCTTTAATATCTCTCCTGACATACATCTTACCTAGACACACTCTTGCATAGATGCATTAAAGGATATATATAAAGACATATTTTTCCATAGTTTATATGGTAATTCTAGGCAACATAGCTATCTATCACTAAACAAATATGCAATTGCATTTGCTGACTGACTGCAAAAGAATATTATTTAGATAAAATATTAAAAGCATCAATGTGGATATATATATATGAAGCAGTATTCATGGTTCTTAAGAAAATAATTGTAAGTTTAAAATAGCAACAGAATGAGATTCATAGTATAATTTCATTTATGGAAATTAAAATATACATATAAAATATCATTGTGTATTTTTCAATTTGAATACTTATATCAAACCCATTACAGTTGGCCACTATTTTAGGAAGAAGAATGAGACAAGGCATGGGTAATATGGAGAAATTAAATGATATAAAGTAAGGAAAAGGCCTAATGCAGACCTTTAAATTATATGACTGTAATTTTCATGAAGCAAAATGTATGGTAAACTCACTCTAGTGAGATTCTTCACTCTAGTGAGATTCAAATATGGATGGGGGTAGTGCCAACCACAAACTTCCCCCAAACCCCTAAATTTCCAAGGAGCAAGGTAATAGAGGCTTTCAATGTTTTAAATCAAATGACTGATTAATTTGTAGACTTCAAAATAATAAAATATTTTTATTAGAAGTTTTAAATGTTTCCAAGCATATACCTCTCTTAAAGTTGACAAAGCAGTAACCATGAAGTGACAAGTTTTATTTACCCTGAGCTCTGAGGTTTTTTGAAGATGCCTTAGAGGCTAAGTAGATGAAATGTTGATATCCTCTTTTAAAAACACAATTTCTAATATATTTATCTTAATATTTATTCTGACACAAGAACTCATCATTAAAAAATCATGCCAATTTTATATTACTGAAAACAATCTTGAAACAATTCAGTGTAACATTCCTCCTTTGAATTATTTATAAGTATTTTTGTATATAAAAGCTGCCTTTATTAAACCTTCATAATTTATTTTGTAAGAAAAAAATTGTATATATAAGCAGTTATTTTTTGAGTTGTGGTCAAATTGGGTTACAATTTAGTATATTCACACAAAAGCCTGCACACATATATTTTCGGTAGCTTCATTCATGATTGCAAAAACCTGGAAGCAACCCATATGTCAATTTTTAATAAAGATAAACTTTAAAAAAAAATCTTGCATTTACTGAAATGTTAGGACATTTATGTTTTTAGCTATGACTCTTTAAATATCTAAATCATAAAATAAAGTATTCTATTCTTATGTTCTATATTTTCAAATTAATATAATAATAATTCATTTTCAAATCAAGATGTGTTTCTCTTGTTGTTGTTTTGTTTTTGTTATTGTTAACTCTTTTGGTACAAGCTCATTTGAGTTTACGATAAAAGTCTGTTCTAATTTTCCCAAAATGCTGTGCTCTCTGATACTGTCATTTACATATGATCATAGTTAGCAATTACTGAAAGTCTGTTTCTTCCTAATCACTTCTGATTGTATAGTTCTATGTGACATATGCAGAACAGGAAGAACAACAGAATTCCAGTTCCAATTCCAATGTAAAGTAACGATTACAAAATAAGCATACTTCCCTTTACTCATTAAAATGTAATTCAGTTTCTTCAGTACCGGTCTATAGAAATGTCTGTGGGGTTCTTAAAATTTATTTAGAAATAACTTTCCCTCCAGCTTTATTTTGGAAGTATAACATCATCTTTGACCTTTATTATTTCTCTGCAGAGGTGATTTTCTTCTTATAGAGCTAGTAATTTTCTTAGTTCACCTGGTCACAAGGCAAAAAGTAGAATCATCATGTATTAGGTCCTTGTTTCAGAGCACAGGTGCAAGTTTGTGAAGGCTTCTATTCTGTCACAAAAATTTTCCGTCTCAAATGTGAGGCATGAGGAGTGGGAATGATCAATGCTTTAATTCAAAGATGTGATATATGTTAGACAAGAAAGCTGTACAGTTTGTAAAGAAAGATATGGCAAGAAATTCCATGAAGATGAAACTCAAAAGCTGTTTAATTTTGTATTTTTTAAGGAAAAAAGAAAAGAAAGAAAACTATAGTGTGAAAACTGAACTAGTTTCTAGATATTTTTCTAAAATTTTCACAATTTATTTGCTATATCATCTTAAAAGCATATTTGTATTAGTATGTCACAGGAAGAAAACGTTTCTGGTTTGATAATCATGAAGTTGTGTTTCTTGGGTGAGAATTCAGGCTTAAATAATTTACATTATGATTTAATGACATGATAATCGTAACTTTCTTATAACATTTTACCCATAGGTAAGTTCTTTTTAAGAGCTTTGGGGGAAATTTTTTGTTTTACTTTCCCTACAGAATGACATAGAAACAGAAACAACTGAATCCTGTTGAATACTGAGAAATGAAGACTATAATCAAGAAATTATGTGCAATTTATTTTATTGCCACTAGATGGCGGATGTTAGCTGTGGATCTCACCAACTACACGAAGTTTAGATTTAACATGACTTGTTTCCCCAGAGTATCTACTACACTTTCCCAACTATCTTCTTTCATCCTTGATCATTTTGAGATGTTGTTTTAGATTAACAAACTTTTACATATTTTTACAAATACTAGAATCTGGTGCAATTATTTAATAATTAATATCACATGATTCTTTCTATATCAAGTTAAAATAAGGAGAGGTTTTTATATAGATACTGTTTAATGTATGAATTATATAGGGAAAAAATGGTGTTCCCTCTTGATACTGCCCTGTGGGGGGGAAACCCTCAAGCATTTTCAATATGAAGAGACTAATTTGGGTGAAGTCTTGAAAAATAAATCACGTCTGATCAGATACTACAGGAGATAAAGGGAAGCTTTACTTTTTTTTGAAATAATCATATTTAAAAAAAAAGATTATCATTTGGGTAATAATTACCAGAAAATCTTTTGATGATTATTTACTTTGAATGAAGTAATTGTCTCTATTTAGGAAATAGCCATGTGTGTGCCTGTGTGCTAAGTCGCTTCAGTTGTGTCTGACTTTTTGTGGCCCTGTGGACTGTAGCCCACCAGGCTCCTTTGTCCATAGAATTCTCCAGGCAAGAATACTTGAGTGGGTTGCCATGCCCATAAAATCCAAAATCTGAGAGGAATTTCCCTTAATAATATGTATTAGCATATACAAGAATCAATTAAGATAATTCTCACCCATCTTGAGAGAAGAAAAAAGAAGAAATATTGTACCCAGAGCTTGGTACTTTGTTGAAGTATAGATGGGACACCATTTGAAACTTCCCACCTGTCATCTTTAGCAACCAGAAGTCAATAAAACCAGGCTCAGGCCAAGAGTATGTTTATCAAGGTAGTGGAGCTCCAGTGAAATTTTAATTCTCAATCCATGCAGGTCTGATCCACCAAGGTCAGGACCTTGACTGGGGAAAAAAAAGTAAAACTTGAAATCAAGATATCTGGGATGATAACCTTGATGAACTTGAAACAACATCTCCTCTAGGCCTATAGAAGTGGCCCATTTCTCCCTGTAAAAAATGAGCATTCCACATTGGCTTGAAGACAACATCTTGCAGTTTAACTTGCAGGTCATTTGGCATCAGTCCCCACTGCCTCAACTAACTACCAGACCAATAAATACTGTCAAATCAAAACATAACTCAACTGAGCAAGTGTTAATTCTGCCAGGGAAGGAAAATGATTGTGTCCCAGAGAAGCTGCAGAACTTAGTATGTTAGTCCGGGAGTTGGTGATGGACAGGGAGACCTGGCGTGCTGCAATTCATGGGGTCGCAAAGAGTCGGACACGACTGAGCGACTGAACTGAACTGAATGAGATAACAAAATACTATGTTAATTTTGAGAAGACACAAACATTCAGACTATAGCACCTAGCTAGTATGTGCCATCAGAAGCTGCAAAGTGTATGACACTCCATCCTGAGGGTGCTGATGTTGATGAATCTAAAGCCCTGGAACATAAAATTTTTAACGGATAATTCACTGATATGACAGTGGTGATTAATAGCCTGGCAAGGACCACAGGAAACAGTGTTAGTATGCTCCTGGAAGCTTAGAAAGATAAAGAGCCATACTAAATGAAGTAAAAATTGTGTAACTTTCTTGGTTCAGGAAAGGACCAAGTGGCATTCTAGAGGAGATGTATTATACAAGGGCAGAAAACTCCCAGCTATTATCCACAGGAGACTCCAGAGTGCACTACATTTATCAATCAATAATGTATCTGTTGGTGAGATGACATCTCTTTGAGAACCTCAGTGGTGCCTGTTTTTTATAGGCTGATCTGACAGTAGGAGTTTCATTACAGAATTAAGCACTTTTACTGTGATGTGGGGGTTTCCCTGGTGGCACTAGTGGTAAAGAAGCCGACTGCCAATGAAGGAGACATAAGAGACGCAAATTTGATCCCTGGTCCAGGAAGATCTGCTGGAGGAGGGCGTGGCAACCCACTCCAGTATTCTTGCCTGGAGAATCCCATGGACAGAGGAGCTTGGTGGGCTACAGTCCATGGCATCTCAAAGAGTCAGACATGACTTCGCACACACATGTTGTAATGGAGGTAATAGGATATCAATATGAGGAAACTTGTGCGCTTAAGAGCCAGAAACAAGAAACACTGTAATGAGCAACATGGTCAGAGTAGCAGATGCTAATGCCTGGTTTACAGAGAGTTATAGAGGTGCTTATTAGGACACATTATTCCATGTATAAGATATATGGACAGCTAATTTGGGTATTTCACAATTTGTACAATTGGAAGGATTAAAACATTCATAATCTGGGAATTTAGGGCCACCATTTCAATAAGAAGTTATGAGCCCATGCCCAGTACTCAGAGCTGAGGTATTCTGAAGATCCAGAGCCCATTATCTGAAGGAGTGACTGCATCCTCATGGGGAAGTGGAAAAAAATAATACTACAGAATGTACACATGGCAATAATTCCCCAATAGGTCTTTCTCCAAAGAAAACTTAGATCATTTTCTTTTGCAGGTTATCAGTGTAAAAAAGGGAAACCAGGTATTTTTATAACAGCCAAATACAAACTTCAAGTTAAAATTAATTACTAGGGTCTGAAACATCACCACATCTCAGCTTTAGGGCTTACAGAGGCCAGGTGAAATAAATGAAGTCCTAGCCCAAGTCCCCCTCACTTTTGGTCTACTCAGCTCATTCCCACTTTGTAAGAATTTCCATGATGATCTATTTCCACATTGGATATATTTGGTTGTTGGAAAAACTACATTAGTTCCTTGGCCTATTGCAAAGGCCAAATGTTAGTCTCTGAAATTGCCCTTTCCCTGGCAAAGATGGTAACTAAAAAATAATATCATAATCTAGGAGTAGGTAGAACATAACAGGGATTAGTGCTACCCTTAAATATATGAATGATGGTGGTGGTTCCCATACAAGCCTCATTTAGTTCATAAGTCCTTCCTTGATAAAAATTATATGGCTTCTTGTCGATTAGAGGAAGCTCTCAAACTCAACCGAGAGATATCTTCAGTTGTAGCTGTTGATTTGGATGCAGTAACTACTACAGCATATCAGTATAGTCTCAGTTAAATTATGTAAGGACATTTATATAGTGAATAAATTTTCATCCATATGAGAAATGAGTTTACCTTCATGGAATAGACAATAATACACATTAATATTTATTGTCTTGTTCGGGCTTCCTTGATGGTTCAGTGGTAAAGAATCCACCTGCAATACAGGAGATCCCTCGGTTGGGAAGACCCCCTGGAGGAAGAGAATGACAACCCACTCCAGTATTCTTGCCTGAAAAGTCTCATGGACAGAGAAGCCTGGCAGGCTGCATGGGGTGGCAAAGACTTGGACACGACTGAAGCAACTGAGCACACATTGTCTTGCTCAGGTTAGGGTTATTCTCTCACTTTCTGTCATAATATTCTCCAAAGGGTCCAAGATTGTCTGGACATAAGATCACCGTGTTCTATTATGTCTGTGTCATCATATATGAACAAAAAATGTAAGAGAGTTGGAGGCCTTGGTAAGACACATGAGCATCAGAGGATGGGGAATGAATCTTACAAAGACTCAGGGGAAGGCTACCTTAGTAATTTTTGTTTTTAGACTTCTCATGTTTTGGTGTAGCAGAGACATTCCCCCTAAAGTACAGGAAAATTGTTTCACTTTGTACTTCTCACACTGATTATTTGCTATGTAACAGTAAAAGCTAACAAATACAAGTGAGACTAAGAGTAAGAAAGGGCTCTGTAGCAGGTATTGGCTGCCTCTGCCTCTGTGCTAGCTGACCTAGCTTGAATCTATAATACCAAAGGAATTGGTGGTGAGAAAAACATCATGTAGAATTTGTGCAAAACCTCAATAAAAGAATGAGAATGTAAACCCATAGTGTTTAATGGCAAAGCCATTTCGTCTGTGGGAGAAAGTCCCTCCCTCCCCCGCCCCATCAGAAAAACAGCTTCTTGGTGAACTAATTTCAGCTGTCTGATCATGGAATACTAGGTGACTATGGGGCTACAGCTGGCCATCAGGAGCTAAGTTCTGTCAAACCAATCAAGTCAAAAACTGAGTGGAACCAACAACAATTCAGGGTAAAACTTAAGAACATCTATGATCAGGCATGCACAGAGCGAGAAGAAAAAAGCTGCTTGATCTGGTGGCCCAGACCTTCTTGCCTTTCACTACTCTTGCACTAGCACTGCTCCCTCAGCTCACATCTATGGCAGGATGGGTTGGAGGAGCAGAAAGACTGAGTTTACTTCACTGATGAGCTAGCTGAGTATATGGATGCAAGAAGGAAAGGGATTTCTGTTGCAATAGTTGGTCTGAAAGTCACAACTGTTATTTCATCACTCCCTTCCTTACTACCTATTTTTAGATTGCTCTCACTCTAGGCTGGAACCTCTGAGGAGTCCTCTGTTGAAGAGTATCACAATTCTACTTCTCTCCTCATTGCTTTAGGTGTTGTTCCCCAAAGCACTCCTGCAGTGAACCTCTTGCAAACAAATTTCTACTTGAGAATTGTTTTTCAGGGAATCTGACCTAAGAACTCTCTTTCTTAGGAAAAACCTATGCAAGTGCAAACTTGCTTTTTTTTTCCTTTCAGTATTGCTACTCTCATAAAATACCACTAATTTTGTGGTAGAGCTCTGTAGCTTTTGAAGTATATTAGGACACTTAGCATATGTTTTGTCTCAAAATTTATCAGACAAGTTCATCATCAAAAAGGGATGAAATTGTTTACCACTTAGATTTTTGATCTTGTCCTTTGAAAAAGAAAATCAAATCCAGTTTCTGAGTAGTCTAATAAAGAGTTCAGTCTGATTTCATGATATATTATTTAATGAATAAATAATTTCATGTGAATGCATTCTATTTTTAAATGTCTTCATTTAATGTTCATTTTTGAAATACAATCACATTCTGAGTACAAGTGGAATCCTCAATTTATTTTCTCTTTGTGATTAGTCTGTTATAAAATTTTTAGCTAAAAAACTACCATATCTATAGCACATAAACTTTAGCATAATTGCAACATTAAAAATCAGATCTATAAAAATATGACAGTTATGTTGATAAAAAGTAGACATTGTTTTATTGTTAAAGCTGCATTTTTAGAAGACCTTTTCAAATATAGCAGATGACATGATGATATGATGACCTTTATGCTGGTGAAAGTCAAATGTTTTCCACTGGAATCACTTTCTTTTTTTAATTGTTCAGCATCTTGACATCTCTGACTTTTGAATAGATACTGCATTTCTGTCACTGAAAAGAAGGGAAAAAATACTTAGTTAAATATTTATAAAAGCTTTAGTGACTATTAAAGATAGAAATGTAGATTTGACCAATAAAATAATAGATTTGTAAATATTTTATAAAGCTAATGTTTTGGAGGAGATAACTTCTGTAATTAACCATTGATCCAGAATCTGTGTATGCATGACACCTGGTACATCAATAATTAACAAAATCTCAGGTTCTTTACAACTAATGAACAAAGAGAGGAGGTAGGGGTTTGGATTAGTACATATATTGAAAACTGCTTATCTCTCCACTCCACTAATGAATTTCCCTGACTCTATTCTAATAAACCTGACATAGTTACTCCCTATTCTTGAATGCTTTCTTATCTTTTTGAGAAATTATGTTTTCAACTGCCACTAACATCCGTTGACTCCATCTCCCAAGAATCTGAAGAAATTTCTCATTGAAAGAAGTGAAATCTTTAAAGTGGTGCAAAGTAAACACATAGTCCAGCTGTCTGTCCATGGTTGTGCTCAGTCATGTCCAACTCTTTGCAACCCTGTAGATAGAAGCCCACCAGGCTCCTCTGTTCATGGGATTTTCCAAGCAAGAATATTGGAGTGGGTTGCCATTTCCTCCTCCAGGGGATCTTCCCAACCCAGGGATCAAACCCATGTCTCCTGTGTCTCCTGAATTGCTGGCAGATTCCTTACTTGCTGAGCCATCTGGAAAGCCCTAAATAATAGTAGGTGTATTCATATGCACACCCAAACACTACAGTGAATCATTTAAAGTAGTCTAATTCCCATTTACTCATTCATTGAATATCATCTTGGAGAGACTGGGATTGTAGGCTCTGAAACTCATCACTGGGATTTTAATCCTGTCTCCATTATTTACCATGCATATAACATTATGCAAGTTATTTGACCTTCTACTGTTTCATTTCTTTATATGCAGAAGGGCATTAGAAAATAAAACACCTATCTTCCTGGTTAGAAGTGAACATTAAATGAGTTTAGGCATATTCTGGTACATAAAGAGTAATCAATAATCCAGAATGTTTTTTCAATTACTAGAAGAAAGGAAGTTTTCTCCTCTTATGCACATATTGTCCTATGCAGCTACTTACCTTCAAGACGTGAAAGGTTTAGCTCATATATACCTTTAATGAAGAAATTAATTAAGCAACAGAATGGCTTGGGGTGTGGAATCGAGAAATAATAAGACTAAGATTGAGAAAGCAATGAATTTAACACTTAATATGGGAGATACTGTCCTAGAATCGGTGGCGTTCACTGAATGAACACTTTATGGAGTTGGGGTGGCTCAATTTCTTTGTAGAATGTACCCTGGCATTTAGCATTGGGAATCATTCTTTTTCCTTCCTCTTGAAATGGTCATAAAATGATACATTTTCATGGCAAATGTGGTATACTTACCACACCCCTTCACTTTTATTAATTTTTTTCCCACATAAAGGTCACAGCTGTTCACAAAGGCATGGAATTATGTAAGAGAGACCATGGTGAACAAATTCAAAATGAATGATTTTTTATCTAACTAAAGTAAAGATTGTATGGGTGAGTTGGCCCCAATTGGGTGAGGGCAATCACTTTGCCAGTTATGAAAAATTGATTCAGAAGCTTCTTTGTTCAATACAAAAATGTACACACGCATGCACACTTATAAACACAAGTGAAATAACCATTGGTCTTTAATAAGATAGCATAATTCCAGTTCTAATTACAGTGAAGGAGAGTATCATGATGGAAACAAATTATTGTAATAATTTTCCAGTTTACACAGAGAGATAGATGGATAATTCTGGAAAGGAAATCTTTGGGGGAAAAAAGTTGTGTTGGGATTGGATTCTATATAACAGGCACAACTAGAAATAAAATTAATGTGAGAAGTTAAAACATGTTATTTTTTGGTCAGTAAGGAAATAAAAGTTAATTAGAATCCCTGACAAAAGCAAAAGCTTTTTCATCGAGTCATGGTTCAAATGTGAAGCAGACGAAAACACGCCTTTATTATAGAAATGGATAGAAAGTAGGAAAAATAGTGATTTGACTTTGATGATAATAACAGCCTCCTTCATGCAGCACATGGTCTGTAGAGCAATGGCTCCAAGGCTGGGGAAACACATGACAGGGGGTGCGCAAGACAATCCAGTGACTGCAGAAAGTTTGTTAGAAGATTCTTTTCTTATTTTAAAATATTATTTTTCTATATTTTTGATGCACATATAGTACAGTACTTCACACAGAAATCCATATAAAATATGTAAAAAACATTTATTGAAGTTGTTGCTCTACATTTATTTCCTTATAAGATCACATAATGAAAAAGGTTTGGAGAATAATAATGTAACAAAATGACATCATTGTATATTATTTGGCTTTTCGGTAAAGGGTATTGATATAATCACAATATAGCATGGCTTATAGTTTATTAAGTTTTAGAACTGAGTTATTAGAATGAAATTATGGTTACCACCAGAGACTGAGACTGAGATGAGCGGTGGGTGCCATGGGACCAGGTAAAAGGCTGCTGTTTTTCATTATAAGCTCTTACATACCGTATTAGTTCCATCATGGTTGTATATTACTTAGCAATTTCAAAGAAAACTGTTGTTTACTTCCTTAAATTGAGTTTAAAGTTGGCTTTTGTGCTATAATGGTGACTCATGTGGTATATTAGCTATATATAATTAATGTGATATGTGCATCAAGATATTAGGCAATTATTCTGACTTAGTGACTGAACAACAAATTTCCCAACTATTCTATTCATTACAATAATTCAAAATATTTGTTAGAAATATACATTTCCAAGTCCCCTCTTGTGAAGATATTTATTTAGGCAGTGTGGGGCCTAAATAAGTTTGGTAGATAATCTTCTTATTAGAAAAACTTGGAAAACATTTCTCCTGAATACACTTAATGAATTTTTAATGGAAACCTGAAATTGTTATCTTGACAAATTTTCTGTGGCACACAGGATGCCTATCTAGATTTATTTGACAGTTAAATTTAAAATTAACATGATACTTTTAATTGTACATGTCATATTCAAAGTATGTAATGAATAATAAGTAGTAGATAAGCTTTATTGTTTCATTTTTTTAATTATTTACATTTTATTCCAAACTCAAGCCAATGTAATGCTTCTCTCCATCTACATACCAATTTTTTGATGCTTCTCTTCAAATATAGTTCGCATCCAAGGAACAAACAACTTATTCTTACTGTTGCTTCTCTCATCCTTACTATTAGATCCTGTTTCACTTCTTTCACTTTCACACTTCAGAGTTCTGCTCACTTGTACTTCTGATGGGATACACCAACTCTGTTCATAAGCCAGTAATCAGTACTTGAACAAGAAAGATATTAAGTGTCAATCCCTCTTCATAGAGCAGTGCTTCTTAATCCTGGTTTCACATTATAATCATCTAAGGGACATATAGGGTTTTAAACACACTTCAGTCCTGGTGAAGGAGAGCTTCTTTGAGTAGGATATGGACATCAGCATGTTTAACGTAAGACTGATAACTCTTATTTACAGATGAGGAAACTCAGGTTCAGATAGACCAAGTAGTTTCTCCAAGATTATATTGAAATTAAATGATGCTATGACTCTGATTTACCTCTTTTACCCTAACCTATATTCTTCCTTCTATGTCTCTAATACCTGAACAAAATATCATCTATTATTTATTCCATCTATGATTCTAGTAAAATTTTCCCTTTAACTTATCATAACACACATACACACACACAACACACACATGTGAAAGAGATACCAATATGCACAAGTCTCCTCTATTCTAGAATAGAAATATTTTGTAACCGTCACTTGAATTCATTTATGTTGCTCTACTATCCCATCTCTTTCTTTCACATCTGTTAGAAAAATCTCTGGAAGGAACATTTTATGCCTGATTACTCATTTCCTTTGTCACTGCATGGTATTTACCTTCTGAAAGGTTACCAGCACTAAACCTTCTGTTAAGCAAAGATAATTTGAGTGCCTGGTATTTTATTGGCACTGGAGATAAACACTGAATTAATATTTCTAGCTCCTCCAAGAAGTTATGGTAAGAAAAAGAGAGAGATCAATGATATTATATATGATAATAGATGTTTTAGGAGTAAATGAGGGCATGCCCATTCAAGGAAGTTTATCCAAGGAATGTGATGCCTGAGTTATCTTGCTTTGCAAGTAGAAGTTGTTGAAGAAGAGTGGAGAGAGTCAGAAAGGGCATAAAGCAGAGAGGTTGTATAAACTGAATATATTCAGTCAAGTCCCATGCAAAAGAATAAGGGCATAACAGACTTAGTGAGCTACAAGTGTTGCCATAATCCCAGAATTAGTGATATATAGCTGAGATTCTACATCTTTAGGGATAGTGAAGATCATGATCACTTTTATTAGCTAAGAATTTGGAATTTTGGCAATGTGAAATTGGCCCCAGGTCTTTATTTCTTTATAGATTAAATTTACAGTTTTCCTTATAGGTTAATGTTATGTACCAGGCCTGGCACGTAGTACATGCTTGCACAATGTTGTTGTTCATAAATAGTTTATGTCATTATATAGTAGCAAGGGAAGCAGTATGTGAAGATTTGAAAGAAATGTAGGAAAGAAACAGTGAGGCCAATTAGTAATCTACTCCCTTGATAAACAAAAAGTGGTTAAAAATTTTCAAGTAATAATGGAGATTAGTGGGGGTTAAAAGAAGGCATTTGAACTTACTTTGGATGGGGTTATATATATTTTTAAAAAATTAAAGATTTCATTGTGTATATGTACCACAGCTTCCTTATCCATTCATCTGCTGATGGGCATCTAGGCTGCTTCCATGTCCTGGCTATTATAAACAGTGCTGTGATGAACATTGGGGTACACGTGTCTCTTTCAATTCTGGTTTTCTCAGTGTGTACGACGAACAGTGGGATTGCTGGGTCATATGTCAGTTCAATTTCCAGTTTTTTGAGGAATCTCCATTCGAATCAGTTCTAATGAGGTGGGTGAAACTGGAGCCTATTATACAGAGTGAAGTAAGCCAGAAAGAAAAACACCAATACAGTATACTAACACATATATATGGTATTTAGTCAATCAATAAAGATAACCCTGTGTACGAGACATCAAAAGAGACACAGATAAATAGAACAGTATTATGGACTCTGAGGGCGGGATGATATGGGAGAAAGGCATTGAAACATGGAAATTATCATATGTGAAAAGAATCGCCAGTCCAGGTTTGATGCATGATACGGGGTGCTCGGGGCTGGTTCACCAGGATGACCCGAAGGGATGGGATGGGGAGGGAGGTGGAACGGGGGTTCTGGAAGGGGAAAACATGTACACCCATGGTGGATTCATGTCAATGTATGGCAAAACAAATACAATATTGTAAAGTTAAAAAAAAGAAAATAAACTAATTTTAAAATTTAAAAAAAAATTAAAGATTTTTATCAGTTCTTTATTATAGTTATAATTAAGAAAAATTAAATTAATGAATATTTGAATAGTAGACCAGTTATTATAATGTACCTGAATCTTTAAACAAAATAAGCATTTATAATTCCCTTAATTTAATCATAGTTTGCATAATTAAAACTTAACAGTGTAATAATTAATCATTCCATAATGCTTCTCTTCAGTATTGTGAAACCTTTTATGCTTTTAGAACACTTTTGTGCTTTTAGAACATAGGAACGTTGATATTGTATTCTGCTTCTTACCTGGATCAATTGCATGTCCGTCATGAACTACTGATGTATGGAAGAAAGTAATTTACAATTATTATTCAGTGCTAAATATGTATTCATATATATATATATAGATAGATGTTGCATTACCAGTGATCATTATAATTCCTTATAGGATTACTACTTTGTCATTCACAAATTCACTATAATAGGGTCATTTATTCAACAAGAAACCTGACAACTGATTAAAATGATTGTCTTATTTACTCCAGTTACTATGTTTTAAGCAAAAACTTATGCTGAACATTGGAGAAGACAATGGCAACCCACTCTAGTACTCTTGCCTGGAAAATCCCATGACAGAGGAGCCTGGTAGGCTACAGTCCATGGGGTCGCTGCGAGTCGGACACAACTGAGCGACTTCACTTTCACGCATTGGAGGAGGAAATGGCAACCCACTCCAGTATTCTTGCCTGGAGAATCCCAGGGACAGGGGAGCCTGGTTGGCTGCCGTCTATGGGGTCGCACAGAGTTGGACACGACTGAAGCAACTTAGCAGCAGCAGCACGCTGAACATTTCCTCATAGTGTCATAGCATTTTGCTTGTTGATATTAAAGCTTTACTCAGGCATATCCAAGACACTGGTCACTATTACACTGTCTCCAGGACAGCTAGAAAGAATGAGTGTCGTTGCCTTTCTATTGACTCCTTAACAAAAACAATAGACTTAAAAAAATCACAATTAGGCCACATCTCCTCTAAACTGTAGGACATTGAAGACATTGATAGGTGCTGTTTCGATGGAATGTTAGAGAACAAAGCTTTAGGATGAAGGAGTAGATATTTGGCAGCAAGAAATTGTACATAGCCAAAATAAATAACTCTTTCAATGGTCTTATTATTAATAACAGAAATGGAGTGGTTACTCAAGGGAAAATGGAGTCAAGGGAAGCATTTTGAAAGTAGAATATTATAAGTCATGTCGGGCAATGTGAATGATCTAAGAGAAAGAGATGGAGGGAGATAGAAAGTAAGAAAGTAAAAGAGAGAGAATTTTTTCCCATGAGAATATTGGAGTCATAGGTACTGAAAACATAAGTGGAAGGATTGGCCTTAGAGAGGAGCAGGGAGATTTGTGGACTGGAAAGGAATCAGGCTGATTCCTGTACTGATGCAGGCAGGTTTGTGATATTGGTTCTGGAAGTCTGAGAGAGTTTGCAAATATAATAGTGTCTTTTTTGTTTATGAAATATGATGAGATTTCACAGTTCATTGTGAAAAGAGATGCGAATATTGGAGATTTGAGAAAGCAGGAAAGCTCTGACACTGTCATCACTGAAAATGGTAAAGTGAATTTATTAGGAATACATAGACAGTTATGACTGTATTGAGCTACCATTTGAAATCATGATCATAAACCTGAATTGAGTCCAGAATGCATAGTTTTATTCTTTTCAATAGGAACATACTGCTGTTTAGGTCATTAAAGAGCAGACAATAATTGGATTTAATCAGAAGTTTGTTTGTTTTTTGTTTGTTTTTCCCTAAGTGAGTTTGAAGGAGGCCAGCAAATGTTAAGTGTTTACAAAAAGAGCAATAATTCTGGACAATGAATCCAAGTCACATATGAAGCAAAATAATGTTTGCGAGTAGTAATAAATAAAGAAAAAGTACTAGCGCTATCAGCATGGAGGATTTTAGATAAATAAGGAAATACTTAAATATTTCTGATTAAGCTGTGTAAAGACCAGAGCAGGATAGTTGTCATCTAGATTTCTTAATGTGTTACAATTATTAATGATGACAAAGTCCTGAAGGTAAACATGAGAGTGGTTATCTGGAATAAGAAGGGCAAAGAGTAGGGGTAGAGGAGTTAAAAGAACTGATCAGGCATGACACCGGTGGATCATTTTTGTGGAAGTTCAATATGCCATGAAATATACTTGGAACAGTGCTGGAAGTAAGCCCAGTAAAGTCATTGATGAATTTCAGGATAACAGTAACAACAATTAATTCCTGTTAAAATATGGTGAAAGTGAAGTCGCTCAGTCATGTCCGACTCTTTGCAACCCCATGGACTCCTCCATTCATGGGATTTTCCAGGCAAGAGTACTGAAGTGGGTTGCCATTTCCTTCTCTAGGAGATCTTCCCAACCCAGTGATCGAACCCAGGTCTCCTGTATCTCCTGAATTGCTGGCAGATTCCTTGCTTGCTGAGCCATCTGGAAAGCCCTTAAAATATGGTGATACACACCTAAAAGGGCAGCGATTTGTGAGAGAAAAGAGACATGCGCCAAAAAGAAAGAAACGGGGGTAAGCCACTTACTCCATTTCTAGGCTCTGAAATATTATTACAATGTGTTTGCCAAAATAACATTCACAATGGTGTTCTTAAAGGTAAATATATATATATATATATATATATATATACACACACACGGAGAAGGCAATGGCACCCCACTCCAGTACTCTTGCCTGGGAAACCTCATGGACGGAGGAGCCTGGTAGGCTGCAGCCCATGGGGTTGCGAAGAGTCAGACATGACTGAGCGACTTCACTTTCACTTTTCACTTTCATGCACTGGAGAAGGAAATGGCAACCCATTCCAGTGTTCTTGCCTGGAGAATCCCAGGGATGGCAGAGCCTGGTGGGCTGCCATCTATGGGGTCGCACAGAGTCGGACACGACTGAAGCGACTTAGCATATATAGCATATACACACACACACACACATATATATATATTCAATTCATTCAAGAAGGTGAAAGGAATATCATGGTGAAAGAAACTGACACATGTATTTTAATACAGTGTTAAAAATGTTATGATGTATGTATACATAGGTTTCTATGTTATTTTTCAACTGCTGTCATGTCTGATTCTTAGGTTTATATAGATGCATCTAACTTTTACTACATAATGTGATGAAGAAGGTGGCAGTGCGGGTATCTGAGTCTAGTTCCAAAGTATCAGAAAGGCAAAAAAGGGAAAGCTGGTTCAGTTGGAGAGAAAGCTTGTGAAAAGACTTTTAGTTTGTAACATCATACTTAATGTCAAGTTCAACCTCCTCTCCACTGTTCTTCACCTGTAAAATGATGCATATTCTTCACGTGAATCCCAGTGGTAATTCTTCTACAGCTTTTCCTCTGACTGGTATAGCTCACAAAGACCTCACTATTTTCTGAATACCTATGAAGCTTATTATATGCATGCTGTACATATGCTCAGAAGCTCAGTCGTGTCTGACTCTGCAAACCCATGGACTGTAGCCCACCAGGGTTCTCTGTCCATGAAATTTTCCAGGGCAGAATACTGGATTGGTTGCTATTTCCTACTCTAGAGGACCTTCCCAACCCAGTGATTGAACCTGAGTCTCTGTTTCTCCTGCACTGGCAGGCTGATTCTTTACCACTGCGTCAATTGTATGCATGTTGGCAAGAATTAATAAACTGCCATATATTATCCCCTAAAATATTTTACTTATGTTTTTTCCCATATGGAATAGAATCTTGGTGAATGAAGACCATGTTTTATACTTGTTTAAATTCTTCCAAGTAATCTGCAGTTAAGCATTTCATAAATGACCGTTGAATAAATCTTGTTTATTACACTAATTTAAGTGAAAATTACTTTGGTATTAACTGGAAAGTATCTTAATTTATCCAAGTCATTGAGCCAAATTAGTTCTATAATTCAGTAAAACCTGATTCTTTAGTTTTAATGTTTACCTCCAATTTGAAGTAAATATATGCTAAATGAATATTGCAATGGAAGAACCACTATAAAACAGTTTGTCCTGTGGCATATATTTGTTTGAATATCTGAGTGGTATAAGATATCCTTAGCTATACCACCCCAAATTACCTGTGTAACCTAATTTAACTTTTTTTGAGGGGAAGACTTTAGAAAAGAAACAAAGAAAGAGCAATAGAAATTTAAAAGCCACCTCACCAACAAACACAGTCAATCTATTCTTCCACAGATATATCAGCATTAGAATATTATTTTCCTTATCACTATAGCAAAAATGTCAGTAACTTGAAATTGAGTGTTAGCTTGTTTCTCCTTCAATTTCTGTTTCCATAAACTCTTTCATTGCTCTTTATGAGTTACCATTCACTGTAATTTATTTTCAAGTACTTTTTATTGTCTGGATGCTATTAAAAAATGAAAATGTAGCTTTTATAATATCTATGACATGGTGTTTCTCTTTGCCTTTACCTGATAATTTCCAGGCAGCAAATCTGCCTTTGTGTTTGGTTTGGGATCATTATTCAATAACTTTCCATGCCTATAAAAGATATTAAAGAAATAAAGAGAATATTTGTTTTCATCTTTAATACAAATATATATATATATTAGTGCTTATATGCATAAGTAATAAATAATTCAACAGTTCAGTTCAGTTGCTCAGTCATGTCTGACTCTTTCAACTACATGGAATGCAGCACACCAGGCTTCCCTGTCCATCACCAACTCCTGGAGCTTGCTCAAACTCATGTTCATTGAGTTGGTGATGCCATCCAACCATCTCATCCTCTGTTGTCCCCTTCTCCTCCCACCTTCAAACTTTCCCAGCATCAGGGTCTTTTCAAATGAGTCAATTCTTCGCATCAGGTGGCCAAAGTATTGGAGCTTCAGCTTCAGCTTCAGTCCTTCCAATGAATATTCAGGACTGATTTCCTTTATGATGAACTGGTTGGATCTCCTTGCAGTCCAAGGGACTCTCAAATGTCTTCTCCAGCACCACAGTTGAAAAGCATCATTTTTTCAGCGCTCAGATTTCCTTATTCCAACTCTCACATTCCTAATTTCCAACTCTCACATCCATACATGACTACTGGAAAAACCATAGCTTTGATTATACAGACCTTTGTTGACAAAGTAATGTCTCTGCTTTTTAATATATTGTCTAGGTTTGTCATTGCTTTTCTTCCAAGGAGCAAGCATCTTTTAATTCCATATCTTCAGTCACCATCTGCAGTGATTTTGGAGCCCAAGAAAATAAGTCTCTCACTGTTTTTTTTTTTTTAAATGTTGCATTTTAAGCCGAATTTTTCACTCTCCTCTTTCGGTTTCATCAAGAGGCTCTTTAGTTCCTCTTCTCTTTCTGCTATAAGGGTGGTGTCATCTGCGTATCTGAGGTTATTGATATTTCTTGATTCTAGTTTATACTTCATCCAGTCCAGCATTTTGCATGATTTACTCTGCATATAAGTTAAATAAGCAAGGTGACAATATACAACCAATATATTCCTTTCTCAATTTGGAACCAGTCTACTGTTCCATGTCCAGTTCTAACTGTTGCTTCTTGACGTGCATACAGGTTTCTCAGGAGGCAGATAAGGTGGTCTGGTATTCTCATCTCTCAGAATTTTTCACAGTTTGTTGTGATACACACAGTCAAAGGCTTTAGGGTAGTCAATGAAGCCAAGTAGATGTTTTCCTGGAATTCTCTTGGTTTTTCTGATCCAACAGATGTTGGCAGTTTAATCTCTGGTTCCTCTGCCTTTTCTAAATCCAACTTGAACATCTGGAAGTTCTCGGTTCACATACTGTTGAAACCTCACTTGGAGAATTTTGTACATTACTTTGCTAGTGTGTGAGATGAGTGCAATTGTGTGGTAGTCTGAACATTCTCTGACATTGCCTTTCTTTGGGTTTGAAATAAAAACTGTCCTGTGGCCACTGCTATTTTCCAAATTTGCTGGTATATTGAGTGCAGCACTTTAACAACATCATCAGTTTACATTTATAAATTAGTAATCAAGCACTATATAATGCTATATTTAAATAAGACTTTAATTGGCTCTTGATAACTTCCCATGATAACGCACCTCATGCGAAGAGTTGACTCATTGGAAAAGACCCTGATGCTGGGTGGGATTGGGGGAAGGAGGAGAAGGGGATGACAGAGGATGAGATGGTTGGATGGCATCACTGACTCGATGGACATGGGTTTGGGTAGACTCCGGGTGTTGGTGATGGACAGGGAGGCCTGGCGTGCTGCAATTCATGGGGTCCCAAAGAGTCAGACACGACTGAGTGACAGAACTGAACCGAACCGAACCTCCCATGTGTAATAAATCATAATCATTTAAGTTTTATAACATTTATAATCATTTATGAATGATTATAAAAACATTTATAATAATTTATGTAAACATTAATGAAAGTTTAATTATTAATAATACTTTCAGATAGCATCTCTTATTCCAGAGAGAGATGGATGGATCTTGATACTTTTCTAAGACAAAAATTTATATATAACATCTTACATTCTTGAATAAAGTATATTTGTTTTTGTTCCTGTGGCATTTATGTCTCCTCAGCATTAAACAAACAGGTTCACTTGAAAATAGTTACAATATTATGCAATTGGCAATTTAAAATGCCATTATTAGATCTTATTGCTCATCTGTAAATCTGATTTTCCTTTCTGCTTGTCCTTATGCCTGCAATATTATTAGGTAGTCAGTTCAGTTCAGTTCACTCAGTTGTGTCCAACTCTTTGCGACCCCATGAATCGTAGCACGCCAGGCCTCCCTGTCCATCACCAACTCCCGGAGTCTACCTAAACCCATGTCCATCAAGTCGGTGATGCCATCCAGCCATCTCATCCTCTGTCATCCCCTTCTCCCCCTGCCCCCAATCCTTCCAAGCATTAGGGTCTTTTCCAATGAGTCAACTCTTCGCATGAGGTGGCCAAAGTATTGGAGTTTCAGCTTCAACATCAGTCCTTCCAATGAACACCCAGGACTGATCTCCTTTAGGATGGACTGGTTGGATCTTCTAGCAGTCCAGGGGACTCTCAAGAGTCTTTTCCAACACCACAGTTCAAAAGCATCAATTCTTTGGCTCTCAGCTTTCTTCAACATCCAACTCTCACATCTATACATGACTACTGGAAAAAACATAGCCTTGACTAGATGGACTTTTGTTGGCAAAGTAATGTCTCTGCTTTTAAATATGCCATCTAGGTTGGTCATAACTTTCCTTCCAAGGAGTAAGCGTCTTTTAATTTCATGGCTGCAATCACCATCTGCAGTTATCTTGGAGCCCTGAAAAATAAAGTCAGCCACTGTTTCCACTGTTTCCCTATCTATCTGCCATGAAGTGATGGGACTGGATGCCATGATCTTAGTTTTCTGACTGTTGAGCTTTAAGCCAACTTTTTCACTCTCCTCTTTCACTTTCATCAAGAGGCTCTTTAGTTCTTCTTCGCTTTCTGACATAAGGGTGGTGTCATCTGCATATCTGACATTATTGATATTTCTCCCGGCAATCTTGATTCCAGCTTATGTTTCTTCCAGCCCAGCGTTTCTATTAAATCAATATAGAGCTACTTTAAAATTACTTTGATAAAACATTTATAGGTGAAATTAAACCATTAAAATGCAAATCACCATTTTATCATCTAGACTTGAAATTTAATGAAGCATAATGAATGAAAATCTTAAAGCCTAAAATTTCTTTTTTAAGGCATCAAGTTGACTTTTACCTTGGTACTTGCCCATATTCCTTGGTAGTTAAATCTGGTTGGATCTGTTGATGTTGGTAATAGTGGGGAAGAATTTTGAACAGGCAGAAATACTATAAAGGAAAAATAAAAAAGAAAAATTAAAAAAACTGAGTGCCTATTTTGTAATCAAAGTTGTCAGATTATCAAAATCAATTATCTGCTTTGATATTAATCAAAAAGCATTGAGCTTCTCAGTTAACACTGTGGATGCATGCATGCACATGCAGACACACACAGTGTAATGTAAACAAAATGACAATAAGTATTCCTTTTGTTCATGAAAGTGAAATAATATCCTTAAACTTTTCTAATAAAATTTCCATGAGAAAGTATAAGCTCATTAGATGCTAAAGATATTTCAAATTGCTTTGCCATTTCTGCAGTGAGGGGAAAAAAAAACACAACTATGAATATGGTAGATGGTATTATAATACTTGGAGAGATGTTTGTACTTTAAAAGATGCTATGTTGTAGCAATATAGTTGGTCATTCTCCTTTTGGTGATAGCACATCTTCACTTCCTTTTATATGATAGAGGATTTCAGATCAGAAATCTATTATATAGAGAGGAATGGATGGAGAACACTTTTAAGCCCACTTATTACATTCTTAGTTTACTGTTTTTTTCAGGCAAATGTCTTTTAGTTTGACTAGTTTGATTGATGCCTTAAGGAAAAGAGTATTATTTTTGGAACCAGAAGATCTTTGTTAGCATCTTAGTCCAGTTCAGTCGCTCAGTCAAGTCCAACTCTTTGCGACCCCATGAACTGCAGCAGGCCAGGCCTCCCTGTCCATCACTAACTCCCGGAGTTTATCCAAATTCATGTCCATTGAACCAGTGATGCCATCCAACCATCTCATCCTCTGTCATCCCCTTCTCATCTTGCCCTCAATCTTTCCCAGAATCAAGGTCTTTTCAAATGAGTCAGCTCTTTGCATTAGGTGGCCAAAGTATTGGAGTTTCAGCTTCAACATCAGTCCTTCCAATGAACACCCAGGACTGATCTCCTTTAGGATGGACTGGTTGGATCTCCTTGCAGTCAAGGGACTCTCAGGAGTCTTCTCCAACACCACAATTCAAAAGCATCAATTCTTTGGTGCTCAGCTTTCTTGATTGTCCATCTCTCACATCCATACATGACTACTGGAAAAACCATAGCCTTAACTAGATGGAAATTTTTTGGCAAAGTAATGTCTCTGCTTTTTAATATGCTATCTAGGTTAGTCATAACTTTCCTTCCAAAGAGCAAGCGTCTTTTAATTTCATGGCTGCAATCACTATCTGCAGTGATTTTGGAGGCTAAAAAAATAAAGTCAGCCACTGTTTTCACTGTTTCCCCATCTATTTGCCATGAAGTGATGGAACCAGATGCCATGACCTTAGTTTTCTGAACGTTGAGCTTTAAGCCAACTTTTTCACTCTCCTCTTTCACTTTCATCAAGAGGCTCTTTAGTTCTTCTTCACTTTCTGCATAAAGGTGGTGTCATCAGCATGTCTGAGGTTATTGATATTTCTCCCAGCAATCTTGATTCCAGCCTGTGCTTCCTCCAGCGCAGCATTTCTCATGATGTACTCTACATATAAGTTAAATAAGTAGGGTGACAGTATACAGCCTTGACATACTCCTTTTCCTGTTTGGAACCAGTCTGTTCCATGCCCATTTCTAACTGTTGTTTCCTGACCTGCATACAGGTTTCTCAAGAGGCAGGTCAGGTGGTCTGGTATTCCCATCTCTTTCAGAATTTTCCACAGTTTATTGTGATCCACACAGTCAAAGGCTTGGGCATAGTCAATAAAGTAGAAGCAGATGTCTTTCTGGAACTCTCTTGCTTTTTCGATGATCCAGCAGATGTTGGCAATTTGGTCTCTGGTTCCTCTGCCTTTTCTAAAACCAGCTTGAACATCTGGAAGTTCACGGTTCACGTATTGCTGAAGACTGGCTTGGAGAATCTTGAGCATTACTTTGCTAGCATGTGAGATGAGTGCAATTGTGTGGTAGTTTGAGCATTCCTTGGCATTCCAAATCTAAAACAGTGATGTTGTTATATATCTCTCAGCTTTTTGTGTGATTATCAGCAAGGATAATATATGAAATGCATAAAAGTAGTAGGTGCTCACTACATTTTCCCCACTCTCTTCCCTCTACTTCCACCATGACCTCTTTAAGACATTCTTGATAGTCTTTATGAGCAATGAGCAAATTTAAATAGAAGGAGCAATCCAAGTCTGACTCTTTGATGAGGCACCATGCAGTAGCATAGAGACACATCACATAAAGAAACACTGTTAGAGTTAGCACCGCAGGTATCCAGTTATCCAGGCTCCAATAATACAAAATCTTTATTAAGACAAAAGTAGTAATTTGAGAAATACAATAAATATTAATAGCAGTATAGTACACAAAAATGAAGAACAATATACTGAGTAAAGTGCTTTGCACATTTCACTGTTTGTTTTAATAATATTAAAATAATATGCTGATACTTACTTGAAAATGAAAAACACAAACACAGCAAGGCATGATAAACAAACACCCCTTTCTACCAACAACCAATAAACAAATATCTTTCTTTAAAACAGGTATCTTTGTATATAGTCGTGCCACTGACTGGAATCCTCTTCTTTGTCATGGTACACTCCTGGTGAACACCTGTTCATTTAATAGGGTTATCCTCCATTACTGCCTTCGCAAGCCTGATTTCTGGGTAAACATTTCCATGCTTCTTTTTTCATATATCCACTGTAACAAATAGAATAAATTACTACATTTATATACTTTAATCATGACTCTTCTACTGGGAAAAAATTCCTGTTACATAAGGACTATTACTTGCTATGTATTGATATGGATTGTACAGAATTCCTGGCCCAGAAAAGGTATTAATTAATTTTGGCTGAATGACTGAATGGTTTAGCAAGTTATTTACAGAGTAAAGTATTATATACCTAACAACCTTAAAAATAGATTGTTGCCTTTTCTTGTTCCCTATCATAAAAGCACAAAAAGATTTGTTTTCTCAGATAAATTCTCATCAAATGTTGCCATTAAAGAAGCAACTAATATGAAGTTTGATGTCAAACAAAGCTCATAATATTCCCAGCAGATGGCAGCATAGGATAGGATAAGTTTTGTGAACATAGGCAGTAAGTATGTCTTTTCTTAAGCAGCAAAGTCAGGGGACGGATTTAACAGAAATGAAAAACAAAGAAAACAGAACTTTGAAAACAAATATCCATCAACAGAGATGGTAACAGAGATAGCACTACTTACATAAGTCAGGAAGAGTAATCCTGTTTACTTTGTGGAATTTTGGTAGTTGTTGAGATTACCTATTACATGATTAAACCTTGTATTTTATACTACAACAATCTGTGCATGTCGGGACAAAGAAAGATCAAGCAATCACTTATTTTAGTAGTGGCCTAGTTTTCTTAAATAAGTAATATACTGTATTTCCAAGTAGTAAACAGACCAAAAAGGTGCTAAGTTGGTTATGTCTTAATCATCTAGCTCTACTTTTAGCTCATTAAGATAATATATTCCTACGAACCACATTGAATTTGAGCAAGCTCCAGGAGTTGGTGATGGACAGGGAAGCCTGGCCTGCTGCAGTCCATGGGGTGGCAAAGACTTGGACACGACTGAGCGACTCAATGGAACTGAACAAAACAGGTTTGGAAAGAATGTTCCAACCCTAAAATTGTTAAGTTAGCTAGCTTGCTTTCTTTTTCTTTTTTCTTTCTTCATCCAACCCTCCCAGCCACTCTCTCTCTAAAATATTTATTGACCGCTAATTATATTTCAAGTACTGTGCATCAGAACTGCCACACAAAGAAAATAGAAAACCTTAAACTGAAAAGGATAGAACTCTCATTTATTTAGCATCCGATCCACTCTGTGCCAATATTGATGGCTTTTAGCTATATTATTTCAGTTTCTTCTAAAGCCAGTACCAAAAGAAAAGTGTCTGCTGCTTCCAGCTTACACAAAGAAAAATTGGGTTCCACATAACTAAGTGGCAGATAGTTCAGTCACTCAGTTCTGTCCAACACTTTGCAACCCATGGAATGCAGCACGCCAGGCTTCCCTGTCAATCACCACTCCTGGGGCATACTCAAACTTATGTCTACTGAGTCAGTGATGCCATCCAACCATATCATCCTCTGTCATCCCCTTCTACTCCTGCCTTCGATCTTTCCGAGCATCAGGATCTTTTCAAATGAGTAAGCTCTTCACATCAGGTGACCAAAGTATTGGTGTTTCAACTTCAGCATCAGTCCTTCTAGTGAATATTCAGGACTAATTTCCTTTAGGATGGACTGGTTGAATCTCCTTGCTGACCAAGGGACTCTCAAGAGTCTTCTCCAACACCACATTTCAAAAGCATCGATTCTTCGGCGCTCAGTTTTCTTGATAGTCCAACTCTCACATCCATACATGATTACTGGAAAAACCATCATCTTGACTAGATGGACCTTTGTTGGCAAAGTAATGTCTCTGCTTTTTAATACGCTGTCTAGCTTGGTCGTAACTTTTCTTCCAAGGAGCAAGCGTCTTAATTTCATGGCTGCAATCACCATCTGCAGTGATTTTGGAGCTCCACCCCCCCAAAAAATAAATTCTGTCACTGTTTCCATTGTTTCCCCATCTATTAGCCATGAAGTGATGGGACCAGATGCCACAATCTTAGTTTTCTGAATGTTGAGTTTTAAGCCAACTTTTTCACTCTCCTCTTTCACTTACATCAAGAGGCTCTTTAGTTCTTCGCTTTCTGCCATAAGTGTGGGTGTCATCTGCATATCTGAGGTTATTGATATTTCTCCCAGCAATCTTGATTCCTGGTTGTGCTTCATCCAGGCCAGCATTTTTCATGATGTGCTCTGCATATAATTTAAATAATCAGGGTGACAACATACAATCTTGACGAACTCCTTTTCCGATTTTGACCCAGTCTGTTGTACCATGTCCACTTCTAACTGTTGCTTCCCAACCTGCATACAGATTTCTCAAGAGGCAGGTCAGGTGGTTTGGTATTCCCATCTCTTGAAGAATTTTCCAGTTTGTTGTAATCCACGGTCAAAGGCTTTGTCATAGTCAAAAACAGAAGTAGATGTTTTTCCGGAACTTTCTCGCTTTTTTGATGATCCAACGGATGCTGGCAATTTGATCTCTGGTTCCTCTGCCTTTTCTAAAACCAGCTTGAACATCTGGAATTTCACAGTTCATGTACTGTTGAAGCCTGGCTTGGAGAATTTTGAGCATTACTTTGCTAGCGTGTGAGATGAGTTTAATTGTGCAGTAGTCTGAGCATTCTTTGGCATTGCCTTTCTTTGAGATTGGAATGAAAACTGACCTTTTCTAGTCCTGCGTCCACTGCTGATTTTCCCAAATTTGCTGGCATATTGAGTGCAGCACTTTCACAGCATCATCTTTTAGGATTTGAGATAGCTCAACTGGAATTCCATTACCTCTACTAGCTTTGTTCATAGTGATGCTTCCTAATGCCCACTGGACTTTGCATTCCAGAATGTCTGGCTCTAGGCGAGTGATCACTCCATCATGACTATATGGGTTATGAAGATCTTTTTTTGTATAGTTCTTCTGTATATTCTTGCCACCTCTTCTTAATATCCTCTGCTTCAGTTAGGTACATAACATTTCTGTCCTTATTGTGCCCATCTTTACATGAAATGTTCCCTTGCTATCTCTGATTTTCTTTCTTTCATTTTTTTAAATTAATTTATTTATTTTAGTTGGGGGCTAATTACTTTACAATATTGTAATAGTTTTTGCCATACATTGACATGAATCAGCCATGGGTTTACATGTGTACCCCTTCCTGGACCCCCCCACCCACCTCCCTCCCCATCCCATCCCTCTGGGTCATCCCATTGCCCCGGCCCTGAGCCTTTGTCTCATGCATCGAACATAGAATGGTGTTCTGTTTCACATATGATAATATACATGTTTCAATGCTATTCTCCCAGAACGTCCCACCCTCACGTTCTCCCTCAGAGTCCATAAGACTGATCTATGCATCTGTGTCTCTTATTTTGTCTTGCATATAGGGTTATTGTTACCATCTTTCAAATTCCATATATATGCATTAGTATACTGTATTGGTGTTTTTCTTTCTGGCTTACTTCACTCTGAATTATGGGCTCCAGTTTCATCCATCTCAATAGAACCGATTCAAATGTATTTTTTTTAATGGCTGAGTAATATTCCATTGTGTATATGTACCACAGCTTCCTTATCCTTTCGTCTGCTGATGGACAGCAGGTTGCTTCCATGTCCTGGCTATTGTAAACAGTGCTGCGATGAACATTGGGGTACACGCGTCTCTTTCAATTCTGGTTTCCTTGGTGTGTATGCCCAGCAGTGGTGCTGGGAAAACTGGTCAACCACTTGTAAAAGAATGAAACTAGAACACTTCCTAACACCATACACAAAAATAAACTCAAAATGGATTAAACATCTAAATGTAAGACCAGAAACTATAAAACTCCTAGAAGAAAACATAGGCAAAACACTCTCCGACATAAATCACAGCAGGATCCTCCATGACCCACCTCCCAGAATATTGGAAATAAAAGCAAAAATAAACAAATGGGACCTAATTAAAATTAAAAGCTTTTGCACAACAAAGGAAACTATAAGCAAGGTGAAAAGACAGCCTTCAGAATGGGAGAAAATAATACCAAACGAAGCAACAAACAATTAATCTCTAAAATATACAAGCAACTTCTGCAGCTGAATTCCAGAAAAATAAACGACCCAATCAAAAAATGGGCCAAAGAACTAAACAGACATTTCTCCAAAGAAGACATACAGATGGCTAACAAACACATGAAAAGATGCTCAACATCACTCATTATTAGAGAAATGCAAAGCAAAACCACAATGAGGTACCATTTCACACCAGTCAGAATGGCTGCTATCCAAAAGTCTACAAGCAATAAATGCTGGAGAGCGTGTGGAGAAAAGGGAACCCTCTTACACTGTTGGTGGGAATGCAAACTAGTACAGCCACTATGGAGAACAGTGTGGAGATTTCTTAAAAAACTGGAAATAGAACTGCCGTATGACCCAGCAATCCCACTGCTGGGCATACACACCGAGGAAACCAGAATTGAGGAAGGTTTTCTTATCTCTCCTTGCTGTTCTTTGGACCTCTGCGTTCACATGGGTATATCTTTCCTTTTCTCCTTTGCCTTTCACTTCTGTTCTTTTCACAGTTATTTGTAAATCCTCCTCAGACAACCATTTTGCCTTTTTGCAATTCTTTTTCTTGGGGGTGGTCTTGATCACTGCCTTCTGTACAATGTCACAAACCTTTGTCCATAGTTCTCTAGGGACTCTGTCTGTCAGATCTAATCCCTTGAATCTATTTGTCACTTCCACTGTATAATTGTAAGGGATTTGATTTAGGTCGTACCTGAATGATCTAATGGTTTTCCCTACGTTCTTCAATTTAAGTCTGAATTTTGCAGTAAGGAGTTCGTGATCTGGGCAACAGTTTGCTCCTGGTCTTGTTTTTTTCTCACAGTCTAGAGCTTAACTGCAAAGAATATAATCAGTCTGATTTCAGTGTTGACCATCTGGTGATGTCCATGTGTAGAGTCTTCTCTTTTGTTGTTGGAACAGGGTGTTTGCTATAACCAGTGTGTTCTCTTGGCAAAATTCTGTTAGCCTTCGCCCTGCTTCATTCTGTACTCCAAGGCCAAGTTTGTCTGTTACTCCAGGTACTTCTTGACTTCCCTCTTTTGCATTCCAGTCCCCTGTAATGAAAAAGATATCTTTTTGGGGTGTTAGTTCTAGAAGTTGTTTTAAGTCTTCATCGAACCATTCAACTTCAGCTTCTTCAGCATTATTGGTCAGGGCATAGACTTGGATTACTGTGATATTGAATGGTTTGCCTTGGAAACGAACAGAGATCATTCTATCGGTTTTGAGATTGCATCCAAGTGCTGCATTTTGGACTCCTTTGTTTACTATGAGGGCTACTCCACTTCTTCTAAAGGATTCTTGCCCACAGTAGTAGATATAATGGCCATCTGAGATAAATTCACCCATTCCAGTACATTTTAGTTTGCTGATTTCTAAAATGTCAACATTTACTCTTGCCATCTCCTGTTTGACCACTTCCAATTTGCCTTGATTCATGGACCTAACATTCCAGGTTCCTATGCAATATTTTTCTTTACAGCATTGGACTTTACTTCCATCACCAGTGATATCTGCAACTGGGCTTTGTTTTGCCTTGACTCCATCTCTTCATTCTTTCTGGAGTTTTTTCTCCTCTGCCTTCCAGTAGCATATTGGGCACCTACTGACCTGGGGAGTTCATCTTTCAGTGTCCTATCTTTTTGCCTTTTCATACTGTTCATGGGGTTCTCAAGGCAAGAATAATGAAGTGGCTCACCATTCCCTTCTCCAGTGGACCACGTTTTGTCAGAATTCTCACCATGACCCGTGCGTCTTGGGTGGCCCTACACGGAATAGCTCATAGTTTCATTGAGTTAGACAAGGCTGTTGTCCATGTGTTTAGGTTGGTTAGTTTTCTGTGATTGTGGTTTTCATTCTGTCTGCCCTCTGATGGAGAAGGATAAGAGGTTTATGGAAGCTTTCTGATAGGAGAGACTGACAGAGAGGGAAACTGCGTCTTGTTCTGACGGGCGGGGCCGTGCTCAGTAAATCTATATTTAGGTTGCTACCCACCCCCCCAAAAAAAAATCAAGACCATATACCTTTGTCCATAGTCTCTTAAGGTTCAAGTGCAGGAACTATCTAAAACCTGGTATATAAGGCACCCTATTCCACTTTTTTCTTAAGAGAAATCTTTCCTTGGTTCTTGCAGTTTTTCAGTGAGTCTGTCCTTTGTCTCCTCCATCTTCTCTGTGAGGAGCTCCTTTGTCTACTCCATCTTGAACTGATGTTCTTATCTAGATTTGTATATCTCTAAAGACTATGTTCTTTCTGGTAGGCAATGCTACCTTCTAAGAAAATGAGAACAATGTGAGAAGTTTGAGAAAAAATTCAATTCCTGCATCACATAAAAGTAATTACAATTTTTTTTTTCCAGGAAACGTCATTAGTATAAATCCAATTAAAGGTATTTGAAAATTGCTTAGATGTTAGATGAAAGAACCATCTTTACTTCTTGTATTTGATTTGTCTGACTAACAAGTGTAGATTTTCTGGTTTCTTTATTCTTTTTTCCTTCTTTCTCTCATGCATACAGATCAAATATGAAGTTTTTATTAAAAAATAAAGTGGCATTTTAAAAATATTTGGAAGTAAGACAAGCTGCATTATTACTTTTCAAGGACTATGTAAAATGACAAAATCTTTCTATGGGGAAGAGGAATATAATATCAATGGATTTTATTTATATAATATGTTTATTACAAGGTCTTTCATGTCTCTTGTATCTTTTGATCCTTTTCCTTTGTACAATACTAAAAGCTTTTCTAATTTCTTTAGTAATCCTTACACACATAGTACATAGTTAAATGTGTGTTATTTGAAGACTTGCCTCTCTCAGTTATATACTGTTTTAGTTGGTGATTCAAAACAATTTAAAAAAAAAGAAAAGTCTGCGGCTTAGAATTTGACACTTCCAGGCTCCCATAGTTTACTAAATTATTGCTTTCTGTTTTCTTTTGTTTTTTTACCTTTTTGGAGTCCCCAGCACTAATAATCATGCAGACTAGGACATTCACTCTTGCTTTACTTCTTGCATTAGCAACTTAACTGTTCTTGCTGTCCCCATCTTTTCCTCTTCCCCATTCTGTCCTCCACTCTATTGGTATAGTTTTAATTGTGAAGTTATTCATTTGCACTTCTCAGAAATCTGAATTGGCTTTGTGTTGTCTATAAAAGAAAGCCCCAAATCCATAGCATTGATGCCAGATGTGTATCTATCTACTCAATATCTGCTTTCCTGGGCTTACCTCTGGCCAACCCTCCTCACATATTTTAGACACACTTGGCTTTTCTTCTTTTAGGAGCAAGCCATATACTCTCACAACCTATATTCCTCTATTTCTACCAGTTCTAAATAGCTTTCTTCTCGTTCTGCCTGTAAATTCCCATATACAATTTAGATATGTCTTCTTGGAACTTTGCATATTCTCCAAGTCAGAATCAGTGGCATTGTCTGTACTACCATACATTTGCTTACTCTTCCTTTTCAACACCTATCAAAATGACATGTCATTTGACTAATTAGAAATAAATCTAAATGTTTACTGTGGCTTATAAATTTTTACATGATATGACTTCTGTCAATCTCTTAATTTCAAGCTTTTCTCTAACTCATCTTACTGGTCAGAAGGTTGCTCAGATCATAGCCATTTTTCTTTTTCCAGTTTTCTTGGTTCTATCAATTACTAGATCTTGGATTTGGGGAAGTTATTTAAATACCTGGAATCTCAGTTTTCTCCCATGTAATATGGATAAAAGTAATTGAAACTTTGAATTTGATTAAATCATAGTAATGTTTCTTTATTTACCCATGTGAAAATTTTACATGTAGACAGACATACATTTATATAAATTTATAAAAATAAATTTAGAGTAGGTAGGAAGTTTTTTTTAATATATTAATGGTATTATTTTCTCATAAGAAAGAATTGTTAAAATTTTATTAATTTGTAGTATCCTAAAATTTCTGGAAATCATTTTAGATCATATATATATATATTTTATTGTGCAGAGTATCCCCTTTTTATAGTTACATTTTAAAAATGGGTTGAAACTTCTTTATTTCTTATGAGCTTCCTTAAGAAGAAACCATGAAATCAGCCTTATAGTTGAACAGTTGAGCCATTACCCTTCTCTGTCACAGACATGAGGAGTGAGGAAAAACATGGTTAAAGGTTGACAAGATACTGGACTATGTATGTCATCAGACATTTATCTCACCGTTAGGTCAATCACCAGTGAAAACAAAAGAATTTCCCATCTGTTATTTGGTCACGTACTAAGCTTCTTACAGCTGTGTGCAGTTAATCTGGTTTGATTCATAACCTTAATTACTTAATTTGTTATATATTACAGAAAGACAATAATAATAATCTTCCCCATCATGAAATATTTTGTCAGTGGGTATTAGAGGCATAACAGATGTGCAAGGTTATAACCTATTAAAGTACAATTTGCATATTTTGCTGACTTTCAAATTATTAATATTTCACTTAACTTTCATCGAGAAGAGGTTTTAAAATTGTGCCAGTAAGAACTTCTGATTCATATTTATACGATAGTTGCTTCTTATGTTGTGCCTAAATACTTGAAGTTGCATATAGACCAGACTTCAAAAGAAAATAAGTAATTTTTAGTGGCAAGACATTGGTAATTTAAAGAGAAATGGTGTTTTTACCCATTTGCCAAAAGGTACTACAAAAGTTAATAAATACTATCATTTTTTTTAAATCAATACTATAAAGAAAACATGGACATTTTTCTTTTTCCTTTGTGTGAACTGCAAGAAAACTAATTTTCCCTTTACCCTTCTAGGTTTTTATCTGAGACACCCCTATAATAATAAAAGACAAGTTAACAGAAAAACAAACAGAGGTTTAATAACATGTATCCCTCCTGTATATATGGGAGATACCCAGGAAAACTGAATTACTCTCTGAAATGGGCCAAGCCACCATCTTAAGTACTGCTGCTGCTGCTGCTAAGTCGCTTCAGTTGTGTCCGACTCTGTGCGACCCCATAGACAGCAGCCCACCAGGCTCCTCTGTCTCTGGGATTCTCCAGGCAAGAATACTGGAGTGTGTTGTCATTTCCTTCTCCAATCTTAAGTACTGTCTTCAGCTAAAGACAAAAGATGTTGGGGTGGGGAAGCCAGTTGTGGGAGGCTAACCAAAAAGGCACAGTAAACAAAAGTAAGGTTGCTATGCAGATTTAGATCCTTGCCTTCAGCACTGACAAGTTTCTAGATATTTGGTCATCCTCCTCTACTTGGTACAGAGAGGGAGACACCTTTATAGATCAAAATTTCTCTTATAGATGTAAATATCTCTTACAAAAGAATGGTATTCTGTTTTCGAGCTTTCCCTGTGTCTGCTGTTTCTTAAAAATAATCAGGCAAAAATGCTTCTTACATTAAAGAAGCATATTTTGGAGTGACATATTCTAGTCCCCTTTAACAGGTTTGATAACCATATCTCCCATCACTTAAGACCAATGTTTTCAAACAATTATTTTCTGTGTTTTCAGTCAATTAATAAATATTTATAAAATAATTAATGTAATTCTACTACTTATTTATCAATTAGTGACAGTCATTAACCACTACTACAGTGTCATTATTCCTTCATATTAGAAAGAGACAAAGAATAACAAGAGAGATTTAGTTGAGAGATGAGAGATGTTGGGTGATTATAAAAATACCACAATGAACCCCACTTCCTAAACATATAAGGCAGAATGGCTGTTAAAACATAGCTCACAACAAGTGATATATTTTCCTAATTTTTTCTGTAATTTTCATGGATATAAAAAGTAAAGACTAGACTCAAGTCAGCAGAAAGTACTAGTGGCTTTCATGGACAATCCGACCTAATTAAAATATATGGCTTTAATTCTATATTATGCCCTGAAATGAGAAGTCAGAAAATAAAGCAGATTAGCTATTTGCTATTGTTAAAAAAACAATTTTGCCATTTTTTGAAGGCTAAATTTTTGCTTATCATACATATGTATTTGCTAATTCCTCTAAAATCTTCTTCCTGCCTACTTTAAATTTCTTCTTCCTTCCTAAATCTGCTGAGGTATAAGATGAACAGATCCAGTAGTATACTGGTCAACTAACTCTTAAAAAATAAAATGTAAAGGAAAGATGGAAGAGAAGAAGGAAGAAACGAAGAAAAGCTAGATCCTACTATATCACATTTACCAATTTTGCACTGTTAGTATTCTCACTATGACTGATTTCAAGCTGGCATAACAACTGGCCTACAGAATTTATGAATATATAACAAGAAGTTGTCATTAACTTAAATAAGCCAACTCCAGCACACCACTGTTTCAAATTATCACTGAAAACAAAATTTCAGACATATTCTGTTGTAAATTATTTTATGAGGTATGTGCTAGTAAAGGATTGGTCTTTGATAAGTCAAAATCAGCCTTGGGAAAGTAATATGCCTCTGCAGTGAGCACAATTGTGTAGAAAGATGTGAGGTTATAAAGACACAACACCTCATATCTAAGCATATGACTCTAAGTAGCCATAATATCCATAAGTTGAGTCTTTAAAATTCAGATTAAGTGAAAGAAACTGAATAGTTCTAATTTTCTCACTCCATGTATCTAATGCCTTTTTTTCAATTCCTCGTGTATGGGTTAAACGTCTATTCATTATGCTGATACACATCATGAAACATGGATGGGCTAACTAGGATGAGTTGATTGATGGAAAGACTGGACAGTTACTTATAAAAACGTCCTCCTTTCTATTCTTTAACCATGCACTGTTTATATAAATCAGAGTTTAAAAACATAGTTATAAATTAGTATGATTTAACACTTTTATTATCTTATATATTTTGAAAATTGATTCTGGGCTTTTTATTATGAACTCAATTTGCTGCATGCAAATAGTTTCAGGAATTTTGATTCATAATTCTTTGGGGGTTATATTTGCAGGAAATGGTGTCTAGCCAGTTACCTCATTGTCTCTTTAGCCAATCTAGACTTAAATTGGACAAGTTTAATTCAATTCATGAAACGTGACTTAGTTTCTCTCTTCCTGCCCTGAGAGGGACCTCTGAACAAACAGGTATGGGTTCAAAGACAAAGGTTGATCAAGGGACAGTTTGCAACAATTCTGTTTATTTTTCTTCATTTAAGGTTAAGCTTATTTATTATTAGCTTCTTTGATTACATTCTACATTAGAGATAAAAGGGTTTCTTTCTATTTTTCTAAGCTTTAAGATATTATTTTAGTTATTGTAATGTCTAAAGGAGAATGCGAAGTATTAACATACTTAAGGAATATCTTGTGTAAAATTTTCTCTGTAGTTATTTTAGTGACTTACATTGCTTTGTTTATAACAGTGGAAATATATTTTGCTTATGGAAGCATTTTTCTCTTTATACACAAGTTGAAAAGAAGTAACAAGCCCTTGTTTTCCATGCAAGTTTCTTAATCTGGATTATATGAATGAGTTTTACAAGCCTCTAAAGTCAAATATAAAAGTGTATGTACATAAACATGTACATGTGTACATTTTTCTAGAGAGAGAGAGAGACCATAACTTTCATCAGAGTTGCAGCAGGTCATGAATCCCCCTCTCTCAATTAAGAACTTTCACATACATTTTGTATAGCATATGTCCTTGTCCTTTACTTATCAAGTACCATACTCGGCATCATAAAAGATGCAAAGGTCTTATTGAATGACTTAACGAGATTCCAATTTGTGAGATGACCTATATTTTTTTTTTCAAGAGCATAGAAGAGCTTTTGTTGCTATTGTTAAAAATAATCTGCATTTATAGGTTATTTCATGCTGAAGATATTTCCTACAGTGTTTATTATATGGTTGAATTAATTTTTAATTACTTTGAGTTTTTTAATCTTCAATTCAGTTCAGTCGCTCAGTCGTGTCTTTGCGACCCCATAAATCGCAGCACACCAGGCCCCCCTGTCCATCACCAACTGCCGGAGTCTACCCAAACCCATGTCCATTGAGTTGGTAATGCCATCCAATCATCTCATCCTCTGTCGTCCCCTTCTCCTCTGCCCTCAATCTTTCCCAGCATTAGGGTCTTTTCAACTGTCAGCTCTTCTCATCAGGTGGCCAAAGTACTGGAGCTTCAGCTTCAACATCAGCCCTTCCAATGAACACCCAGGGCTAATCTCCTTTAGGATGGACTGATTGGATCTCCTTACATTCCAAGGGACTCTCAAGAGTCTTCTCCAACACCACAGTTCAAAAGCATCAATTCAGCGGTGCTCAGCTTTCTTCACAGTCCAACTCTCACATCCATACATGACTACTGGAAAAATCACAGTCTTGAGTAGACGGACCTTTGTTGACAAAGTAATGTCTCTGCTTTTTAATATGCTGTCTAGGTTGATCATAACTTTCCTTCCAAGGAGTAAGCATCTTTTAATTTCATGGCTGCAATCTTAGGCCTTAATTTTTTTATAACATACACACATATTGTTAACAATTTGGCTTTAAGAATGTTTTATTTTTGTAATGAGGCTTTATAGTTTTATCTTAGAAGCAGATAAAATTCTGGCAGTATATTCTAACCATTTAGAAATGTTTTTAAGTTTTCATATCTCATTCAACATTCTAAATGGAAAGATCTCTCTTATTATTAAAAAAAAAACAAACTACAGTCTAGTAATAATGGCTAAATCTTAAGAGAAATTCTATTTCTCTGTGTTACATATTGTAACACAAAAATTTCAAATACAGTAAATGGTGAATTTTATTATTTGTGTGTATTTCAGATCAGCACTGTATCTCCACATATAGTACCACTGCCTGATTTTAGGGTCTAACTCTCTTATCTAGAAGAAAGTAAAATCTAAATTGGTTTCACGGGTACTTCATTCACCAGTCTTTGTGTTTTCACCAATACCTTTGTGTTTTCACCAATACCTTTGTGTTTTCTCCACATTTTATTCTAAAATAACTCATATATCAGATATATCTGATCCTATCACCCTTCTCCTGCAATTTCTCTTTAGATCCTCCCTGATTGGAGGATAAAATTCATATTTCTTAAGATGGTACACAGAGATCTTCACACTTTTGCCTTAATAGTCCACTGTTTTTCTGAACCCGAGTCTATCTTATTTAAGTCATTTCAAGTTGGATATTCTATTATTTATAACAAGAAAGTTTTTCTCTGACTTACTCAGCTTTGTACTCTAACAACTAACATGAGGCTTGGCCTTGCAGTTGGTGAATGGGTATCTGGAGACACAGGTGATCTTTATTGGGTAATTTTATAACATCAGTTCAGTTCAGTCGCTCAGTCATGTCTGCCTCTTTGCAACACCATGGACCGCAGCACACCAGGCCTCCCTGTCCATCACCAACTCCTAGAATTTACCCAAACTCGTGTCCATTGTGTCAGTGATGCCATCCACCATCTCATCCTCTGTCATCCCCTTCTCCTCCTGCGTTCGATCTTTCCCAGCATCAGGGTATTTTCAAATGAGTCAGTTCTTCACATCAATTGGCCAAAGTATTAGAGCATAATTAAATATAAATTACAGCTAATCAGTAATACATTAAACCCTTCAGAAATATATTTTAAGACTCACCTTAAAACGGGCAGGTATTTTGTGTGTCTGTTTGCTCACTCTCAAGAAAATGGATAAATGGACGTTACAACCTGTGTGGATATCACTCCCGCACAATGAATGAATTAAACTATAGAATATCTGAGGTTACTTCTGGTTTGGTAATACTTTTTGCGAAGAAAGGGACATATATCTCCCTGCAGAGATGTGTGTATTATATAAGTGCATGTGTAAACATAAAAGCTGATATGGCTTATGGATCATAGCAAAGACCATTTGCCACAGTCTTGGGGAGTAAATTCATAAGTCACAGATTGTGACTCATTTCCAGGCAGAATTGATTTGCTTCTTTTAGCAGCCCAGTATAGTTTGCCAAAAGGTTTATGAGGATTGTGATACTGCTCAACTACAAATCTAAAAAATCTTTTACATCTTTCTGGATAAATTGTTTATTCTATTATGTTTTATTATAAGCCTTCTCCTTTGCTGGATTTTGCTTTTTTTTTTTCAAATCTATTGAGATGTAATTGATATCACAATATTGGATAAGTGCAATGACATAATGAGTTGACTTATATACATCATAAGATGATTATTACAATAAATTTGGTGAATATCTATTATCTCACATAGATACAAAGTTAAATAAACAGAAAAAAAAATTTTCTTGTTAAGAGAACTCAGGATTTTCTCTCTTAACTTTCATATATAACATACAGCAATGTTAACTGTATTTACCATGTTGTATGTTACATTCTTAGTACTTATTTTTCTTATAAATGAAAGTTTGTACCTTTTGACTACATTCATCCAACTACCTCTGGTAACCACAAAATCTGATCTTTTTCTAAGAGTTTGTTTCTTTGTTTTTAGGGTATAATTGATCTATAACACTGTGTTAGCTTGTTACACAATGCAGTAATTCAATACTTCTGTACATTTCAAAATGGTCACCATGAGAAGTCTAGTTATGATCTGCAACAGATAGTACATAATTATTGACTATATTTCCCACACTGTACATTTCATACCTGTGACTTATTTGTTTGCAACTGGAAATTTGTACCACTTAATCTACCTCATATATTTCTTTCTTTACCCCATCTCCCTTCCCTCTAGCTATGACTTGTTTGTTCTACATATCTAAAAGTCTGTTTCTGTTTTGTTTGTTCATTGTGTTTTTTATATTTCACATATAAGAGGTATCATACAGTATTTATCTTTCTCTGTCTGACTTATTTCACTTATTTACTCTCTAAGTCCACCCATACTGTTGCAAATAGTAAGATTTCATCATTTTTTAAATGACTAAATAATATTCTAGTATGTTGTTGTTGTTTAGTCGCTGTCATGTCTGACTCTTTTTGCGACCCCATGGATTGTCACCTGTAGGCTCCTCTGTTCAAGAGAGGAATGCGTTGCCATTTCCTTCTCCAGGAGATCTTCCTGACTCCAGGATCAAACCCCGGTCCTCTGCATTGCAGGCAGATTCTTAACCACTGAGCTACCTGGGAAGCCAGTATTCCATTATATACCACATAGTCTTTATCCATTCACCTATTGATCGTCACTTAAGCTGCTTTCATATCTTGGCCATTGTGAATATGGTGCAATGAACATTAAGGGTGCATATATCTTTTTCAATTAGTGTTTTCATTTTCTTTATGTTAGTAATTTTCTTTATTAGTCATGAATTTGGATGGTAGAAGTCCATGTGTTAATGTAGGTTAGACTGTTTTTTTCCACCATGGTAGATAGCATATTTAAAAGCAGAAACATTACTTTGCCAACAAAGGTCTGTCTAGTCAAGGCTATAGTTTTTCCAGTGGTCATGTATGGATGTGAGAGTTGGACTATAAAGAAAGCTGAGTGCTGCAGAATTGATGCTTTTGAACTGTGGTGTTGGAGAAGATTCTTGAGAGTCCCTTGGACTGCAAGAAGATCCAACCAGTCCATCCTAAAGGAGATTAGCCCTGGGTGTTCACTGGAAGGACTGATGTTGAAGCTGAAACTCCAGTACTTTGGCCACCTCATGCGAAGAGTTGACTCATTGGAAAAGACCCTAATGCTGGGAAGAATTTGGGGCAGGAGGAGAAGGGGACAACAGAGGATGAGATGGTTGGATGGCATCACCGACTCGATGGACATGGGTTTGGGTAAACTCCGGCAGTTGGTGATGGACAGGGAGGCCTGGCGTGCTGCAATTCATGGGGTCGCAAAGAGTCGCACACTACTGAGTGACTGAACTGAACTGAACAAGCTAAAAATAATTTCTCTCAAAGGAGCAAGATTTGTCAAGACTGAGTCAGAACAGGTAGGTGAGATTCATGCTGAACCAAAAATGAAAAGCAATAACTTTACTTGTTTCAAATGTTGATATACTATCTTAAAATTACTGATGTTATAGCTTAGTCTTAGACAATATTTACCTGATTTATAAAATGATTTGAATATATATTTGTGGAATGTGAAAGAAAGTTCTATGGCCACGTATCCTGGGGTGGAGGAGGGGCTAATAACTAGTTTACTGAGTTTACTAATTTACCAGGAGCATATTAATGCCTGAAATAATAAATTATAGCAATTGACTATAAAATACATGTTTAAAAGCTGCAAAGCAGTTTTAATGAAGCTCCCAAGGATATTTAATTTGTGAGATTATTTTTGGAAAAATTTACAGTATTAAATGCTTATCACTTGACAGAATAACATAGGCTTCTCAGATTATTTCCCTTTTTGTTATTTTACAACTAATTTTTGTGATACCTACATATATGCAAATGTATAAAATAGTAGTCCAATAACTCTCCAGATACCTGTAACACAATCTCAATAATTATCAACTTGTGCCCAGTTTTGTTTAAGTTTACTTACACTCAGTCTTCTCCATTGAATTATTCTGAAGCAAAAAAAATCACATAGTCAAATATCCTATCATTTCCTCCATAATACAAAGTTCTTAAGATAATATATTCAGTTTTCCAGAATTTTTCCTTATGGTTATTTTTTGGGTTATTTGAGAAATATTTTCCTACCCCCAAATTATTAAGATCATCTCACTTTTTCTAAAATTTCCTTTATTTGTTTTGATGTTTAATTGGCATACCAGTTGCCCAATATTATTTGTTAAAACTGTCACCTTTTTACCATGGTGGTATATTGCCGCTTTTGATGTAAGTCATAAATAAATCCATATGTTGTGGATATTAGCTGGACTCTATATTCTGTTCTCTTGTCTTTCATGTACCCATGCTACACTGTTTTAATTATTGTATTTTATATTAAGTCTGTATTTGGGGCACAGAAAATCCTCACACCTTGATTTTCCTACATTGACTATATTGACAAAGGTGTTCATAATACTCTCTTGCATCCATGCTAAGTCACTTAAATTGTGTCTAATTCTTTGCAACCCTATGGGCTGTAGCCCACCAAGCTCCTCTGTCCATGGGATTCTCTAGACAATAATACTGGAGTGGGCTGCCATGTCCTTCTCCAGGGGATCTTCCTGACCCAGGGATGGAACCTACGTCTCTTTGTCTTCTGCATCAGTAGATGGGTTCTTTAATACTATCAACCACCTGGGAAGCCCGTAATACAATGCTCTCTTAGGATTCTCTGTTTTTTTTATTTTTACAGGACCTAGTGATGTTCCTTTTTCATTCCTCACAATGGTAAAACGTGCATTAACTCATCTTTATCAGCTTACTCAGAGTAATGTAGACTTTAGTATTATTTTCAAGTAATTGACTATGGGCCTTACTTTTGTATGTTTACTTTCTATTTCTTTTTCTGACTTCAAATGAAATGCAGTTTTAAATAACATTCAGGGAAAAAGAAGAAATTTTGAGAAATTAGGTAATAATTTTAAATGAACAATGACAAAAATACTACATATTAAAATTTGTGAGATACAGTTAAAAATGGTACTTAGGGGAGATTATATAGCTTTCAGTTTCATTTTTAACTGCATCTCATGGTTTCATTATAAAAAAATATTCTCTATTCCTTTAACTTCTAAAGATATAGGGAATATTCTAAATAATTATTTGTTTTGATCTCTAGGATGGTTATTGATATATAAGATTACAGATAATATTCAGCATGTTTTCAACCCACTGAAATCTGTTGAGACTTGTTTTATAACCCCTAATATATGACCAAATTTTTTAAATGTTCACGTATGTTGGGAAAAAGGTATATTTTCATTAATCTTTGAGTGTAGTGTTTACATATTTTGTAAGTCAATATGGTCAAGTTTTAGTTTCAGTTGTTGTATTTTTAATTTCTAGATATATTTGATATATTTTCATATATTATGTGTTACTTTTATAGTATTCATTGTGCTTGCTTGCTAAGTCACTTCAGTCGCCTCGGACTCTTTGTGGCCCTATGGACTGTAGTCCGCTCCTCTGTCCATGGGCTCCTCTGTCCATGGGATTCACCAGTCAAGAATATTGGAGTGGTTGCCATGTCCCTCTCCAGAGGATCTTCCTGATCCAGGGATCGAGACTGCAACTCTTACATCTCCTGCATTGGCAGGCAGATTCTTTATCACTAGCAGCACCTGGGAAGTCCATAGTATCCAGTACTCTAACCAGATTTCAAACTTGGTTTATATATCATAATTATTTTACACTTTAAATTAAAAAATGCTGTAGTTTACGTGTTTCTGCTTTTTGTGGTTTTGCTGCTTCTTGCTCATGGTATCTTATTTTCTCACATTATATTTAATCATGTGGTGATTACTGGATTGAAAAATTGTTAGAAATAATCAGATGTCTAGGTTACTATGGGCTTCCCTTGTGGCTCAGCTGGTAAAGAATCTGCCTGCAATGCTGGAAGCCTGGGTTTGATCCCTGGGTTGGGGAAATCCCCCGAAGAAGGGAAAGGCTACCCACTCCAGTATTCTGGCCTAGAAAATTCCATGGACTGTATAGTCCATGGGGTCACAAAGAGTCGGACACGACTGAGCAACTTTCGCTTAGGTTATTTCCATCCCACAGGGAGTTTTTTAATTTCCTTCTGCTGGGCACTTGGAAGGATTACCTGTCCTACACCACTTTAATCCAATTTTATTTTTTAAATTAATAATATTCAGATTGTCTTATGATAATTTTATATAGCTAATGTAAAACTTCTTGACTGTGAAGTCAAACAATGGAAGCAACTTTATATAATGTTTTCACAAATGGCTATTTGAATTCAAGTAGCTTTCATAGTGTTAACTCAGTTATATGAAGAGCCATATAAAAAGCACCATAATAATGTTACTGAGGGCATGGATGTCAATAACTACCTGACTGTTTAAACGCCACTTGTTTAATATCAAACAAATCCATACAAATCAATCCCATCCCCTCATTGATATTTCTCTTTGTGTTTATATTAGCAAAGTTTATGAGGTATAGTAAGTCTCTCTTTCCTGCTTGGAAAATGTTACAACTTCCTGCCTTCAGTAATCATCCAAATTTTTTTTCACGTATAAGATATGTCTATGCTCAAATATGTTACAAGTGTACCATGAACTTCATTTTTCCTGATATTAAATCTAGACTTCAGCTTCACTGCCTTCTCAACATTCCCCAGAATATATTCTATTCTTTCCAGCATAATTCTATGACTTTTCTCTGAAAAGCATTTCTTCTTATATTTACATGGAAAAAAATCTGTTTTCAAAAGAACTGCATTATTGTTTTCTTCCTCTCTTTGTAGACAGTTTACTGCCTCAGTTCAGTTCAGTTCAGTTCAGTCACTCAGTCGCTCAGTCGTGTCCGACTCTCTGTGACCCCATGAATTGCAGCACGCCAGGCCTCCTTGTCGATCACCAACTCCCGGAGTCTACCCAAACACATGTTCATCGAGTCAGTGATGCCATCCAACCATCTCATCCTCTGTCGTCCCCTTCTCCTCCCGCCCCCAATCCTACCAAGCATTAGAGTTTTTTCCAGTGAGTCAACCCTTCGCATGAGGTGGCCAAAGTATTGGAGTTTCAGCTTCAACATCAGACCTTCCAATGAACACCCAGGATTGATCTCTTTTAGGATGAATTGATTGGATCTCCTTGCAGTCCAAGGGACTCTCAAGCGTCTTCTCCAAAACCACAGTTCAAAAGCATCAATTTTGCAGCGCTCAGCTTTCTTCACCGTCCAACTCTCACATCCATACATGACCAGTGGAAAAACCATAGCCTTGACTAGATGGACTTTTGTTAGCAAAGTAATGTCTCTGCTTTTAAATATGCTATCTAGGTTGGCCATAACCTTCCTTCCAAGGAGTAAGCGTCTTTTAATTTCATGGCTGCAGTCACCATCAGCAGTGATTCTGGAGCCCAAAAAAGTAAAATCTGACACTGTTTCCACTGTTTCCCCATCTATTTCCCATGGAGTGATGGGACCAGATGCCATGATCTTAGTTTTCTGAACGTTGAGCTTTAAGCCAACTTTTTCACTCTCCTTCTTCACCTTCATCAAGAGGCTCTTTAGTTCTTCTTCACTCTCTGCCATAAGGGTGGTGTCATCTGCATATCTGAGGTTATTGATATTTCTCCCAGCAATCTTGACTCCAGCTTGTGTGTCTTCCAGCCCAGCATTTCTCATGATGAACTCTGCATATAAGTTAAATAAGCAGGGTGACAATATACAGCCTTGACGGACTCCTTTTCCTATTTGGAACCAGTCTGTTGTTCCATGTCCAGTTCTAACTGTTGCTTCCCTACCTGCATACAGGTTTCTCAAGAGACACGTCAGGTGGTCTGGTATTCCCATCTCTTTCAGAATTTTCCACAGTTTATTGTGATCCACACAGTCAAAGGCTTTGGCATAGTCAATAAAGCAGAAATAGATGTTTTTTGGAACTCTCTTGCTTTTTCGATGATCCAGCGGATATTGGCAATTTGATCTCTGGTTCCTCTGCATTTTCTAAAACCAGCTTGAACATCTGGAAGTTCACGGTTCACGTATTGCTGAAGCCTGGCTTGGAGAATTTTGAGCATTACTTTACTAGTATGTGAGATGAGTGCAATTGTGCGGTAGTTTGAGCATTCTTTGGCCTTGCCTTTCTTTGGGATTGGAACAAAAACTGACCTTTTCCAGTCCTGTGGCCACTGCTGAGTTTTCCAGATTTGCTGGCATATCGAGTGCAGCACTTTCACAGCATCACCTTTCAGAATTTGAAATAGCTCAACTGGAATTCCATCACCTCCACTAGCTTTGTTCGTAGTCATGCTTTCTAAGGCCCACTTGACTTCACATTCCAGGATGTCTGGCTCTAGGTGAGTGATCACACCATCGTGATTATCTGGGTCGTGAAGATCTTTTTTGTACAGTTCTTCTGTGTATTCTTGCCACCTCTTCTTAATATCTTCTGCTTCTGTTAGGTCCATCCCATTTCTGTCCTTTATCGAGCCTATCTTTGCATGAAATGTTCCTTTGGTATCTCTAATTTTCTTGAAGAGATCGCTAATCTTTCCCAATCTGTTGTTTTCCTCTATTTCTTTGCACTGATCGCTGAGGAAGGCTTTCTTATCTCTCCTTGCTATTGTTTGGAACTCTGCATTGAGCAGAGATGGGAATATCTTTCCTTTTCTCCTTTGCTTTTTGCTTCTCTTCTTTTCCCAGCTATCTGTAAGGCCTCCTCAGACAGCCATTTTGCTTTTTTGCATTTCTTTTCCATGGGGATTTTCTTGATCCCTGTCTCCTGTACAATAAATTTACCTGCTTTTCAACCTCAAAGTTATAACAATTACACTATCATTTGACACTGACTAGTATTTATTTGAGTTGTTCTAAGTACTTATCTTCTTTTCCAGTGGGACTGTATACTTTAAGGAAACAAGTTTGTCAAATATTTGTTTTTTTTTTTTTTTTTCTTTTTTAATGGACCAGTTCTTCAGTTTTATTTTTTTTATTTTTTAATTAGTTTATTTATCTATTTTTTAACTTTACAATATTATATTTGTTTTGCTATACATTGACATGAATCCACCATGGGTGTACATGTTTTCCCCTTCCAGAACCCCCCTCCCACCTCCCTCCCCATCCCATCTCTCCAGGTCATCCCGGTACACCAGCCCCGAGCATCCTATATCATGCATCGAACCTGGCCTGGCGATTCCTTTCACATATGATAATTTACATGCTTCAATGCCATTCTCCCATATCATCCCGCCCTTGCCCTCTCCCATAGAGTCCATAATACTGTTCTATTTATCTGTGTCTCATTTGGTTTTAAAACGTTATATGGTGCTTTCACATAAGAAAACCTTCAGGTATATTCAGCTAATTATAGAAAAGTGTACTATGATGAAAATCAACAGAATTACTAAGAATCAAAACTAAAAACAAGCAAAAGAGCCTAAAAAATTATCAACATTGATATATTTACCTTGATTCAAAAAGACTAACATCTATAATAATCTTTCCTTATTTTAATGATGGAAATTTTAATGTATTAAAGTAACTGTTTTATTGATGCCTTTTATTGCCAAAATATAAAGATAACTCCTATGAGAGTTCCCAAATACTTTTATGCTTATGACTAATTCAACTACTTTAGAATTATATTTTGTAACTAAGTACTTACTGTACTTGTAGTTGTTTTTGTGGAAGAAGTTGGCTCTGTTGTGGTCCAAGAAAACACATGAATTATGACTGTTATAGTGGCTGACAGCTGACTAGTTTTATTCCCACCTAATTCATCAGTAACTTCAATAAGTAGCTGAAATGTCACAGAATCTTGAATCCCTTGAAATACATCATTCTGGAAATTCTGAGTAGTAGCCAGATAAGGAGGATCAACGCCTAGTCTCCAAAGGGTGAACTGATTGTTTATATTTCCTGAAGATGATTAAGTAATAAATCAGAGAGAAGACTACATTGCATATTATTTTATTTCTATTGTTTTATTGAACTTCTTATTTAAAAATATCTTCCATGATAGTATGTTTTCAACAGCTATAAAATATCTCATATAGGGATCTTTTAAAAGAGAATAAAAGTGAATTATTTCAAATTGTGTCTTACCTCCTATAATTGAATAGCTTAGCTGTCCCTGTGGAGAATCTTTTCCTGAACAGTTGAGCTGAATAAAAGGAATATTAGTAGTGGAATTAATCAGTGTTTCCAAAAGAGGTTCATCATTCATATTCTATAACACAAGAATATTATCTGTTTTAGGTTGTGTCTTAAAAATATTACCATATGTAATCAATCGCTTGTTCAATTTTTATTATTCATTATTTTCATCTTCACAATATTTCTCAGGTATACTTTTACAATTTATCTTACTTATTTTACATTTGAAGACTATATTTAAGTGTTTCATCATGCAAAATTTGTTTTGATGTTACCCATCAATATAGTTTATTGCCTCTTCTTAATTTATGAGCAAGGAATCAATTTTTAATAAATGTCTATAAGCTACACAATATTGCTAGGACAAGAACTCATGACAGTCATGAGATTATTAAGTTTTACAATCAAATTGAAACTTGTTATGGCTCAGGGGGTAAAGCGTCTGCCTACAATGTGGGAGACCTGGGTTCGATCCCTGGGTCGCGAAGATCCCCTGGAGAATGAAATGACAACCCACTCCAGTACTCTTGCCTGGAAAGTCCCATGGATGGAGAAGCCTGGTAGGCTACAGTCCATGGGGTCGCAGAGTCGGATGCGACTGAGTGATTTCACTTTAATCCAGATGCTATATGTCATCAGGTGGCGCTAGCGATAAAGAATCTGCTTGCCAGAGCAAGAGACATAAGAGACGCAGGTTTGATCTCTGGGTCAGGAAAATCCCTTGGAGGGGGAAATGGCAACCCACTCCAGTATTCTTGCCTGGAGAATCCCATAGACAGAGGAGCCTGGTGGGCTACAGTCCATGGGGTCGCAAAGAGTCAGACATGACTGAGTGACTAACACTTTCACTTTCTTTCATATATCATCTTATATTGAACATTTCCTCAAAAGGGATACTCACTGTATAAAAGGAAGCATATTTCAGCATTGGGAACTGTTATTTATTAGAAATATTCATTTTTATTGATCTCAAGGGTTTTTTTGTCTGCATATACAACCTTCTATTTCTAGCTCTTGTTCAGAAGAAACTCAAAATTTAGTAGAGCGTGTGTCTTAAAGTTGAAACGTGGAGATTCCAGCAATGAGATTGAAAAAAGAACTATATTACCTCTGGGAATGTTTAAATTCTAAAGTTCTTTGACTCAATAATCTAGGATAGAAAGTATCTGATAAACTACTTGCCATTATTACAACCTCCTTCTTTCTTGTAACAGATATTGTCATTCTATCCACTTTCCCAAAGAATAAAAACATGACCTCAGAGATATTATTAAAGTAGTCCTCAGTGGAGACACTATAGATTCATCAGAATAGAATGTGAAATGAAACCAATTTATGTCCTTGATTTAGGAAAATGAAGTGTCTAATTTTATCTAGGCTCTCCTTTCTGCCTTTAGGAATATTTCTTGACTATTCTTGGACTCCTTTACTTTGAACAGTCAGTTCCTTGGAAGCCACCTGAACAGAGCGAATCCAGTCTTTTCTTTCTTTCTTTTTTTCTCTCTAGTACAGTGCAGTTTGGTTTGTTGGGTTGACCATTGGGGGCCATAAAGAGACACTTGCTAACATTTAAACTCTGTCTCACTAATTAAATACTAATTTCTTTAAGATTAAAGCTGTTATAACCATATTTAGCTGAAAATGAATCGTTAGTCTCCTTCCAAACATAGTTCAAAAACAAGAAAAATATTATTTATTCTTTCACAATTTCTCTACAACTGCTTTTGTAATAATTACAGCTAATATTTATTGAAAGCATAATATGTGATAGACTCTAATTGACCTACACTAGTATATATTCAACAACTCAATGAAAGTGCAGTATTATTATTATAAAACAGAAGCTGAAAAGAGAGAAAATAGCTCAGACACACTAAAAAGTGTGAAAGTATCAGAATTCAAAAACAAGATTTTAACCTATGTGCTATACTGTCTATTTAAGACTGCTTTCTACTTAATCATATCAATTTACACTACTCTGACACTAGCCTACTCTGTTTTGTGTTCTTTTCATTTTATTGAAGTATAATTGCTTTACAATGTTGTGTTAGTTCCTGCTGTACAGCAAAGTGAATCAGCTATGTGTATACATATATCCCAACCCTTGTACTCTTTAAAAGGTAGAAATTCTGAATGATTTTAATTCATTAAAGGGGACGTTTCATTATTTTTTAAATGCTGATTTGGTTTAAATGCACTCTTAAAGCATTTCTGGTTCTAAGAAATTATGGATTTTATGTTTTATAACTTCTTCATATATGATCATGATCTGAAGTGAAGTGAAGTGAAGTAAAAGTCGCTCAGTCGTGCCAGACTCTTTGCGACACCGTGGACTATACAGTGCGTGGAAGTTTCCGGGCCATAATACTGGAGTGGGTAGCCTTTTCCTTCTCCAGGGGATCTTCCCATCCCAGGGATCGAACCCAGGTCTCTCATATTGCAGGCAGATTTTTACCAGCTGAGCCACAGTTCAGTTCAGTCGCTCAGTCATGTCCAACTCTTTGCGACCCCATGAATCGCAGCACACCAGGCCTCCCTGTCCATCACCAACACCCGGAATTTACCCAAACCCATGTCCATCGAGTCAGTGATGCCATCCAACCATCTCATCCTCTGTCATCCCCTTCTCCTCCTGCCCCCAATCCTACCCAGCATCAGGGTCTTTTCCAGTGAGTCAACACTTCGCATGAGATGGCCAAAGTATTGGAGTTTCAGCTTCAACATCAGTCCTTCCAGTGAACACCCAGGACTAATCTCCTTTAGGATGGACTGGTTGGATCTCCTTGCAGTCCAAGGGACTCTCAAGAGTCTTCTCCAACACCACAGTTCAAAAGCATCAATTCTTCGGTGCTCAGCTTTCTTTATAGTCCAACTCTCACATCCATACATGACCACTGGAAAAACCATAGCCTTGACTAGACAGACCTTTGTTGGCAAAGTAATGTCTCTGCTTTTAAACATGCTATCTAGTTTGGTCATAACCTTCCTTCCAAGGAGTAAGCGTCTTTTAATTTCATGGCTGCAATCACCATCAGCAGTGATGTTGGACTCCCAAAAAATAAAGTCTGACATTGTTTCCACTGTTACCCCATCTATTTCCCATGAAGTGATGGGACCAGATGCCATGATCTTAGTTTTCTGAACGTTGAGCTTTAAGCCAATTTTTTCACTCTCCTCTTTAACTTTCATCAAGAGGCTTTTTAGTTCTTCATTTTCTGCCATAAGGGTGCGTCATCTGCATATCTGAGGTTATTGATATTTCTCCCGGCAATCTTGATTCCAGCTTGTGTGTGTTCCAGCCCAGCATTTCTCATGATGTGCTCTGCATATAAGTTAAATAAGCAGGGTGACAATATACAGCCTTGATGTACTCCTTTTCCTATTTGGAACCAGTCTGTTGTTCTGTGTCCAGTTCTAACTGTTGCTTCCTGACCTGCATACAAGTTTCTCAAGAGACAGGTCAGATGGTCTGGTATTCCCATCTCTTTCAGAATTTTCCACAGTTTATTGTGATCCACACAGTCAAAGGCTTTGGCATAGTCAATAAAGCAGAAATAGATGTTTTTCTGGAACTCTTTTGCTTTTTTGATGATCCAGTGGATGTTGGCAATTTGATCTCTGGTTCCTCTGCCTTTTCTAAAACCAGCTTGAACATCTGAAATTTCATGGTTCACGTATTGCTGAAGCCTGGCTTGGAGAATTTTGAGCATTACTTTACTAGTGTGTGAGATGAGTGCAATTGTGTGGTAGTTTGAGCATTTTTTGGCATTGCCTTTCTTTGGGATTGGAATGAAATCTGACCTTTTCCAGTCCTGTGGCCACTGCTGAGATTTCCAGATTTGCTGGCATATCAAATGCAGCACTTTCACAGCATCATCTTTGAGGATTTGAGACAGCTCAACTGGAATTCCATCACCTCCACTAGCTTTGTTCATAGTGATACTTTCTAAGGCCCACTTGACTTCACATTCCAGGATGTCTGGCTCTAGGTGAGTGATCACACCATCGTGATTATCTGGGTCGTGAAGATCTTTTTTGTACAGTTCTTCTGTGTATTCTTGCCACCTCTTCTTAATATCTTCTGCTTCTGTTAGGTCCATACCATTTCTGTCCTTTATTGAGCCCATCTTTGCATGAAATGTTCCCTTGGTATCTCTAATTTTCTTGAAGAGATCTCTGGTCTTTCCCAATCTGTTGTTTTCCTCTATTTCTTTGCATTAATTGCTGAGGAAGTCTTTCTTATCTCTCCTTGCTATTCTTTGGAACTCTGCATTCAGATGGGAATATCTTTCCTTTTCTCCTTTGCTTTTCGCTTCTCTTCTTTTCCCAGCTATTTGTAAGGCCTCCTCAGACAGCCATTTTGCTTTTTTGCATTTCTTTTCCATAGGGATATTCTTGATCCCTGTCTCCTGTACAATGTCATGAACCTCTCTCCACAAGGGTTCTGAAATTTTCATAAAATACCAAATAGGTTCCCTTTGCTATTCAAATGCTATCTTTCTTTAGACAAACACATTTTATATAATTTAAACCGAAAATTACTTATAAACACACTTTAAATGCAAATATCGGTGTCTATGTAGATGGGGAAACAGTGGAAACAGTGGCTGACTTTCTTTTTGGGGGCTCTGAAATCACTGCAGATGGTGACTGCTTTCATGAAATTAAAAGATACTTACTCCTTGGAAGGAAAGTTATAACCAACCTAGAAAGCATATTAAAAAACAGAGACGTTACTTTGCCAACAACAGTCCGTCTAGTCAAGGCTATGGTTTTTTCAGTAGGCATGTATATATGTGAGAGTTGTACTCTATAGAAAGCTGAGCGCCGAAGAATTGATGTTTTTGAACTGTGGTGTTGAAGAAGACTCTTGAAAGTCCCTTGGACTGCAAAGAGATCCAACCAGCCCATCCTAAAGGAGATCAGTCTTGCGTGTTTATTGGAAGGACTGGTGTTGAAACTGAAATGCCAATACTTTGGCCACCTGATGTGAAGAGCTGACTCATTGGAAAAGATCCTGATGCTGGAAAAGATTGAAGGCAGGAGGAGAAGGGGACTACAGAGGATGAGATGATTGGATGGCATCACCAACCCAATGGTCATGAGTTTGGGTAAACTCCGAGAGTTGGTTATGGACAGGGAGGCCTGCCATGCTGCAGTCCATGGGGTCGCACAGAATCGGAATGACTGAGCGACTGGACTGAACTGAACTGATGAAAAGAAAAGTCATTGCCTAGTACTCGACCTTACTTTTCATTTTATCTGTTAATTTTTTCCATTTTTGTGGAAAGGAGAAATAATAGGTATACAGATATATTTGGAAAAAATGCCTTTAAAAGGCTAGATATAGAAATGCTATTGGAAGCATAAAAGAAAACACTGCAGAAATGGATACTAAATACACATAGTAAGAAGTAGGTGGAAATTATGCCAAAATAAACTTTTTCCATACCATTTTCTGTTTTATTGTATGTTCTTATAGTCTGATTTTCTCCTGGAGTATAATAAATGATTCAGAAAAACTTGTTTCTTTTGGTAACAGAAATATCATGTTAATACTCAGGTACACTGAACTTCACTCAGTATTTTCTAATACTGTCGTGTGTGCATTTTATTCCAATTTCATATTAGCTATAAGATCCATACTAGGAAGATGATATTCCTTCCGTATAATGGATGCTTACTAACCTAACTTTGGGTAAGTGAAGAGAGTCCTTCAGGGAACCATATTATCTGGACCAAATGATCTGTGTAGCTTTTTTCCTTTTGAGAGTGAGACTGCTCAATTATTCTGTAGATAATTTGATGCAAATTACATAAATAAGTATGTAGTGTATTTATGTAGCAATATATAGCTAAACACACACCCACTCATGCGTATCTATATCCAGTGGCTCGGATTCTATGATTTGTGAATAGTTAAGATGATTTAAATGCTCAAAACTGGAGTTCTTCACCTCTACAACTTTGCACAGTATGCTCTCTTCACAGAAAATTTCTGTTATCTTTCCTATTGGACTCATTCATTCATTTACCTTTTCTTCTATTTTCACATTACTCATTTGTGAAAATAGATATACTTGACTTCTGATAATATTGGTTTGAATATGCAGTAGTTCTTTCCTAAAAATTATATAGGAAAACATAATACTTTAAAGTGTCTCATTCTAAAGCATACCAGTTAAAAACCCTGATGGTTTTATTCTGAATGTTTTAGCTTAGTACCATTGCTGTAAGGATACTGAGAAATTATGCAGAGAAAACCAGAACTTAAAAAGAAAAAGCACTTTATGGTTACTAAGGACAATATCAAATGAAAATGGCAAGAGTTAATTAAATGTGTTGACATTATTCTTTAATTTTACTGTGAAGTTTGTTACCTTTAAAAGTCAATCCTCAAAAAATAAATAAATAAATAAATAAAAGTCAATCCTCCTCATAACTTTAGAGATAAATTAACAAACCTAAAGAGTAAAAGCATTACTAAGAAGCATAGAGGATTTAGGATCCACAGACAGTTCTCAGCTATAAACTGTTTAAAAGCTTTCAGAAAAAAAAAAAAAAATTATGTCATTTGTGGCCTTTATTTATTGGTGGCTCCCAAATTCATCACTTGACTTTATTTTCTAGACCTGTAATTTTCAGCAGTCATTTTGATATCTCCATTGAGAAACATGGTGGAAGGAAGAATTCTTTTTTCTCCAAAGTTATTATGACAAGCCTTTTAGCTAGTTCTTAACATTGAGTACAGGAGACTCTGCCAAGCTTGAATCATCAGCTCCTGTTTCTGGGGTGCTGTTTCTATGGCCTGACATTTAATATTTAATGCCAGTGTTGCTTGTCAGAATAATTTTGGCCAGAGACCATTATTATCCTGACCGAGTCTCCAATTACAGGATAATGTAACACATTTACTGCTCTAAATGTTTCTAATTAAAATATTAGAAATACAGTTATCAGATTATGGAATATTTTTCAATACAAATTCTACAAGAGAGCAAAACTAAGTTTTAGCTGTTTGTACATTTCAAAGGTTTAGAATTATTAAACTTGTGGAATGGTAATGGCTGAACAAGAAATTCTTTTCACTAAGAAAAAAAGGATAGGTAACGTTTAACTTTTCTTGTTACTTGCAATATAAAAATGTAAATAATAAGGCAAGCTAACATAATTTGTAACACTATTGTTCATACCATAGAATTTTATTATATAAATTTATTAACCAAATTTCAGTAATTAAAACAGTCAATTTATCTAGGAAGTTCCTTCAAAAGTGTTCCCAATTAAAGCTAAATAAATTAAGATTATCATTAATTAAAAGTCCTTTTCAATTTCTTGTTTGTGAAGAAAGCAAAGCTACCTATATTTTTATATTTGATAATTATGAAACTATTGTCAATGTAGAAATTACAATTCTTGCTAATATTATTTTTTATTTTATCTTCTGGACATGTAATATTCTTTTAAGTGTAGAAAATGTATCAATTATTAAAATAAAAGTTAACTAGTGGGTCATTTATTCAGTTTTGAGCCATTTTCTTAATATAAATAGAAATTAATCAAAAAATGTCAAATGGAAATTTAGGTTAAGCAAGTTTTCTGATAGTAAAATGCTATGCTAGCATGAGTACTGTACACTGATTCTTATTATACAGAACAGAGTGCTACATATATAATAATGAAACTAATAATTCTGCAAGAGGAAATTGTAAGCTCTGATGTTTTTAGACAGGACAGTCTCTCACAGAAATGTTTAGATCAGATAAGAGGTTTTAATGTATAATTAAAAATAATAGCCAACTCTTTATATGAATGTTCATGAAATTCATAAAGAGACAAATGAGGTTTTATATTATCCAGGGTTTTTAAAATCTTGCTCCTCACAGATTGATTAAATAAATTATGATAGTAGGCAATAAAGACTTTTTTGTAATTCCACAAACTGTAATCCTACAATGCAAATTTGTGACAGGTTCTTTATGTTTTCATTTTGGTGTTTAAACATTTGTACCCTACACCCCTCTACACCCCCCAGAAAAATAGAATTCTGGATTTATCAAGTGAAGCAAAGCTATTTGCAAATTTTCCAGTTTACAAAATGATCAGTCCTAGTGATAAATCATGCTGTATTTCATTAATTATACTTTACATAATGCCTGTCAAGAACAAACCATCTTCAAAAGTGAAGGACAATTATACCTTATAAATATTACAAATATAATAATTCTTGAATTTATATATTTCTTATTTGAGTTTAGTCATTCTTTGAATTTTTGGTTAACATAAACTAGTCTTTTTTCATTCTTGTTGAAATTATTCCTTAAACTAGTCAATTTCTGATATATAGTGATCTAATGTTTTAGTTTTAAATATAACTTTAATAATCAAAATTAGTCTATGGCATAGTGCCTAAACTCAAGGATTTTATTTCTATTCAATAGGTTAAAACTATGACACATGAAGAGAAAAACTATGCTAAACCATGTGTTATTATTAAAGTTTAGAAGACATAGTGGTAATAGTTGGAAACATTTGAAGAGATAAGGAGACAATACAGTTCAGAAATTAAAGCCACAGTCTCATAGAAATATTTGTGACTTGTTGGCATTTTGAATAATTGGGAAAGAAAATCTCCAGAAAATTAGGATTTGACTATGTAAGTTAGTGTTAGACGCTTAGTCATGTCCAGCTCTTTGCGATCCCATGGACTGTAGCCGTCATATCCTCTGTCCATGGAATTCTTCAGGCAAGAATACAGGAATGGATTGGCATTCCCTTTTCCAGGGTATCTTCCCACACAGGGAGCAAACCTAGATTTCCTGTATTGCAGGCAGATTCTTTACCATCTGAGCCACCAGGGAAGCCCTAAAAATAAGTATATGTGCAGTTATCAGTTAATGAAAACCCAAAATACTTCATTTATTTTGAAAGAAGAAACTTAGAGATTGTCTTTATTAGAAGTCATCAACTTGTCTATACAGAAAATTCTGAGTTGAACTTTTATATTTATTTTAGTTATTTTATTTTTAATTGGAGGATTATTGCTTTACAATATTGTGTTAGTTTCTGCCATCAATCAACATGAATCAGCCATAAGTATACATGTATCCCCTCCCTCTTCTACCTCCCTCTCACTTCCCACTCCAACCCATCCCTGTAGTTGTCACAGGGCACTAGATTTGAGTTCCCTGTGTCATACAGCAAATTTCTGTTGACTATCTGTTTTACATATGGTAATGTATATGTTTCAGTGCTACTCTCTCAATCTGTCCCTCCCTCTCCTTGCCCCACTATGTCTGCCCTCTACGTCTGTGTCTCCATTGCTGTCCTAGAGATAGGTTCATCCATAAATGCCATCTTTCTAGATTCCATATATATGCATTAATATATGTTGTCTTTCTCTTTCTGACTTACTTCACTCTGTATAATAGGCTGTAGGTTCATGCACCTTATTAAAATTGAGTCAAAATGCGTTCCTTTTCCTGGCTGAGTCACATCCCATTGTGTGTATGTACCACAAATTCTTTATCCATTCATCTGTTGATGGACATGTGCATCGCTTCCATGTCCTGGCTATCATAGATAGTGCTGTGATGAACACTGGGGCGCATGTGTGTCTTTTTCGATTATGGTTTCCTCAGGGTATATGCCCAGTAGTGGGATTGGTAGATCATATGGCAGTTTTATTCCTAGTTTTTAAAGGAAACTGCATACTATTCTCCATAGTCACGATATTAATTTGCATTCCCACCAACACTTGCAAGAGGGTTCCCTGTCTCCAAAGCCTTTCCAGCATTTATTGCTTGTAGATTTTTTGACGATGGCCATGCTGACCCGCATGAAGTGATATTTCATTGTAGTTTTGATTGGCATTTCTCAAATAATGAGTGATATTGAGCATCTTTCATGTGTTTATTAGCCATCTGTATGTCTTCTTTGGAGAAATGTCTGTTTAGGGCTTCTGACCACTTTTTGATTGGGTTGCTTGTTTTTCTGGTTTTGAACTGTATGAGCTGATTGTATATTTTGGTGATTAATCCTTTGTTACTTTCATGTGCTATTATTTTCTCCTATTCTGAGGGTTGTCTTTTCACCTTGTTTACAGTTTCCTTTGCAGTGAAAAACTTTTTAGTTCTCCCACTTGTGTTGTTTTTATTTCCATTTTTCTAGGTGAGCCGTAGAAAGGTTAGAATGTAGCTACTCAAACCTTTTTCTAACCACTCAGGTCCTCTCCCTAACTAAATTTGTACTTATGGTGCAAAAGCCTTATTATTAAAAAAATTCAAATTAATGTGTTAAAAAATCCAAAGGAAGGATATATATACATAAAATATATGGAGAACATGCTACAATAAACAAACAAACAAAAAATTCACATTGTTATTGTCCAGTTTAGGAGCTTGAGAATTAGATGTTTTGATCTACTGCATACAACTATACTATATATATATATGGCTAATAAATTCTAACTTTAAAAAACCTCCAAAATGCTAATCTATATTTTAAAGACATGGTGAAGCTTAGTAGTGGAAATGTTTTTGTGAAAATGCATGGATAAGGATCTTGTTTCTCAGAACAAAAGATAATATTACACTTACTATACCTATTGGGAGGAAGCTATAATCTCTGGAAAAGAACATAAACCAAGATGTGGAAAGGAAAGAGATTCCAGAAGCTATCTGAGGTATAGTTGTATGCAGTAGATCAAATGACCTAACTCCCAAGCTCCTAAACTGGACAACAACGATGTGATTTTTTTTGTGTGTTTATTATAGTGTGTCCTCCATAAATTAAAAAAATAAATTGAAATATAATTGCTGCATTGCTTGTACATAATTATATATATGAAATCAATCATAAGATTATCCACTGAAACTCACATTTATATACTTTAAATATGGTTCTACTAACTGTGTGAAAACATAATAATATATAGCATCAGTCCCTAATCCCAAGAATCTAGCTTTAAAGATAAAATGGTTTTATATGAAATCTACAGGAAATAAGTATGCTAAATTATGAGGGACTGTTACAGACTTTTAAAAGACAGGGAGATAGTAGTTAGAAAAGAATTCTTACAGGAAGAAGGGGAAGAACACAGTTCAGAAATTTATAATAGGCCAGAAAAAAAAAATAGGCATGTTGTTTTATTGTGCTTCATGTATACTGTATTTTTTACAAATTGAAGTTTTGTGGCAACATAGCATCTAGCAAATCTATTGGCACCATGTTTCTAACAGCATTTGTTCAATTCTAGTCTCTATGTTACGTTTTGGTAATTCCCACAATATGTCCAACTTTTTAAATTATTATATTCATTACAGAGATTTGTGATCAGTGATTTTGATGTTACTGCTGCAAAAAAAACATTATGACTTTCTGAAAGCTCAGTGGTAGGTTAGCATTTTTTAGCAATAAAGTATTTTCTAATTAAGGATGTACATCTTTTTTTTAATTGTGCTATTGCATACTTAATAAACTACAATATAGTGTTAACATAATTTATATGTGTACTGAAAAACTCAACAACTTCATGCAACTCACTTTATTGCAATATGCCCTGTATTGCCAATGTCTGGAACTAAACCCAAAATATCTCCAAGTCATGCCTATAGTTGCTTTGCTTTGTTTTGCCATTGTGAATGGTCTGATCAGTAATCCTCTCCATAATTGTGATTTGGAGACTTTATTGTTTATCTTCTCAAAGAACCGGCTTTTAGTTTTATTGATCTTTGCTATTGTCTCCTTTATTTCTTTTTCATCTGTTTCTGCTTTGATCTTTATGATTTATTTCCTTCTACTATGACCCACCTCCTAGAATAATGGAAATAAAAACAAAAATAAATAAATGGGGCCTAATTAAACTTAAAAGCTTTCGCACATCAAAGGAAACTGTAAACAAGATGAAAAGACAACCTTCAGAATGGGAGAAAATAATGCCAATGGAAAAACTGACAAATAATTAATCTCCAAAAAATAGGAGCATCTCATTCAGCTCAATACCGCAAAAACAACCCAATCAAAAAGTGGACAGAAGACCTAAATAGACATTTCTTAGATGGCTAATAAACACATGAAAAAATGCTCAGCATCACTCGTTATTTGAGAAATGCAAATCAAGACTACAATGAGATATCACTTCATACTGGTCAGAATGGCCATCGTCAAAAAATCTACAAAACAAAAAATGTTGAAGAGGCTTTAGAGAAAGTGAGCCCTCTTACACTATTGGTGGGAATGCAAATTGATACAGCCACTATGGAGAATAGTATGGGGAGTCCTTAAAAAACTAGGAATAAAACTGCCATATGACCCACCAATTCCACCACTGGCCATATACCCAGAGGAACCCATAATCGAAAAAGACATATGCATACCAATCTTCATCACAGCACTATTTACAATAGCTAGGACAAGGAGGCAATGTATATGTCCCATCAACAGATGAATGGATAAAGAATTTGTGATACATAAACACAATGAAATGTAACTCAGCCAGAAAAAGGAATATATTTAACTCAGTTAAGGTGGATGAACTTGCAACCTATTATACATAGTGAAGTAAGTCAGAAAGAGAAAGACAAAGATCATAGATTAACGCATATATATAGAATCTAGAAAGATAGTATTTATTGACTAACCACTCTCTAGAACAGCAGTGGAGACACAGACATAGAAAGCAGACACAGCGCAGTGGGGCAAGGAGAGGGAGGGATGGATTGAGAGAGTAGCTTTGAAACCTATACATCACTGTGCCAGTGGAAATTTACTGTATGATGCAGGGAGCTCAAATTCAGTGCTCTGTGATAACCTAGAGGGGTGGGGTGGGGTGAGAAGTGAGAGAGATTTTCAAGAGGGAGGGGCATACACATACCTATGGCTGATACATGTTTATATATGAAAGAAATACAATATTGTAAAACAATTATCCTCCAATTAAAAATAAATAAAAGAAAAAATAAATATATGTCTAATTATTGATTAATGCAAGTATCCAAGTTATATCATAGAATTTGAATGCAAGAATTAAGTTAGAGATCATCTATTTTAGAGTTCTCAAATTGTTTATTCTAGAATTACCTGAAAATCTTAAAATCTATATTTATCAAGCTCCATGTATAGAGATTCTACTTGCGTGTCTTTTGTGAATTCCAAGAATCCCTATTTTGAACAAACTGCTTGTGAGATTGTGGTGTACACTATGCATTAGACCACTGATGCAATGAATTGATTCTAGAAATTCTAGAATTCTAGAAAATATGGTTGAGAATTTGATGAAAAATTCTGAGTCAATAGGGTTCTAGATTCAAAACATAGGTACATAGTACTAATATTTTTCACTTTCTCAATTGAATTTTAGGATTAAGACTTTCTATTTATTGTTTATGTGCACGTGTCTTTTGTGAAGTGACAAAAATTTCAGAATAAGCTACATTTTGTGAATATTTTTCCTAATGCTATTATAGTGGATGACATTGTTATACCCTTAGCTTCCCTGGTGACTCAGTGGTAAGGAATCTGCCTACAATGAAGAAGACATGATTTCGATTCCTGAGTTGGGAGCATTTCCTGGATGTCGGGGCCAGCCGACGAGTCAACGTAGGCACAAACGCGGGATTCCTCGGCTGAGAAAGAAATAGACACAGACACAGCGGGGGTTGAGAGGATCACTGCAATCTGTAATGCCAGTGATGCTTGTTTATTTTTACACACAGAATTTTATACCCTTATACCAGGAAATTCTTATACAACACAATCATCAAAAATCACCTAAGTAACATGCACCAAAAATCACCTAAGTAACATAAAGCTATCAATCAAGATCTCATGACTCTGTATCTCAGGACTCGGGTCGTATCTCAGGACTCAGGTCATAAAAGCCATTTGTCCTGCGTCAGATGCGCTCCAGGGGCTGCAAGAAGTTTCCTTAATAATTAATAAGAGGTGGCGGGACAGAGAGCTATGTCTGGACTTGACCCTTGAGTTAACAAGGCAGCTCCCAAAGCAGATCCTGCTTGTTGAAAGGTTGCCCCCCGCAGCTCCCCCTTATTTATTTACTAAAGCACTGATTTTGTGCTTTAAATGATCAGTATGAATAGCTGCTTTAATGTTAAGCAGCTCTGAAGCTAAACGCTTGATGCAGCATGGAATGAGACACATCAAAAGCAGTAAAACGGCCAGTACAACCATAAGACCGAGAATATAGTGCCAAAATGTACTCAGGGTAGGGAAATGGGAAAATAGCCCTTCCAGAAATCCATTAACAGTGGAACCAATATCAGTGTTTGGAGAGAGCGCATTTTCAATGTTTAGAATTTCTTGATGTAACTTTACCAAATCTATAGAAAGGTTATCGTGACTCCATATTCCAGCAAGATGAGCTTTAATATGTTGCCACGGTGTATCTGATTTATTATACTCTTTTTGAGTGACACATATCCAATAATAATTGGCATGACATCTCAATTTACTCCTAAGCTTCAGCTCTTGCAGTTGTTCTCCTAAGTATAATACAGAATCATACAGGGCATTTAAGCGATCTTCCAATCGTTTATCAATATCTTCTTGTATTCCTAAAGCATTGGATGCATTTTTGGCAAGCCCATCTACAAAAGCAGCAGCATGAACAGACTGACCAAGAGCAATAGAAGCAGTAATAGCGGATGCTGTTAACGTTATCAGAGAGACTACCCCTAGTATAACTAAACCTACTCCTCTCCGAGGCCTGGAGAGTGCATCATTCAGGCGTTTCCACAATTCTATTCCTGTATCTTCATACCAGGATTCTGACACATTTACAGGGATAACAACAAAAGGAGGTTGCTTTACTATAAGCAAGCCTGAATTGTCAGCAATTCCCCGAATACAATTTGACAATGTACAGTTTAAACAGGTAATATTGTACATACCAGACTGTTTACGAATAGCAACAGACCCTATTATTATCATGAAGGGAAAAGGTACACAAGCACGAGGATATCTCCAAGTCTCATTCAACACAATTCCTTCAGGATTTTCTGTGCCTGTTTGCGACAAGAGCACTTTCTCGCCTGCAGCGGCGGCGAGCTTCCACAGTTCTGTCTGGAAGATCTTATTACCGCCGAGATTCCAAATGGGAGGATGAAGGTCTCGGTGGTGATATGCTTGGGCACTCATCAAGTCAGGAGCCCAGTCCCAAAGCCGTTGTGTGTCATTATAGATAGTATACGTGGTAGCAGTTTTATTCCTACATAATGTCCAAGGCACATAAATCTGCTGTTCCCTTAGTCCACGTCCACAAAAGGGAATATCCTTAGGCCCTGTTCTATTCCACTGCTGGTCTGTCCAGCCTTTTTTGTTATTGATGGGAAACGTAGAATCCATGTTCTCTGAGCAGTCTTGGCTCTGTAGAAAGTCTCTGTAAGTAAAAGGCAGCTAGAAGCATTATAATTTTTATACATACATATGGGAAGTTTTGCAGAGAACCCTGTATAATTTAGAGAAACATTTTGTGGAATAATATGTTTATCCGAGGATCTTCCCAATGTGAAGGTGTCATTAACGTATACAAGAATGAATGCCATCTCCCAGGTGACTGGCTGCAGCAAGAGGGGGTCAGGGACATAGGCCCAGTATACCTTTCCCTGAACACCAGAAAGATTTTGCAAAAGCAGTAATAGTTGAATCAACACTCTAAAAGGAGAGGTGTATTGATCAGACCCCTGTTGGGCCAGCCTCAAAAGGGCTTGTACTTGCTGTGGTGATGGAAGAGACGAATCAACGTTGTCCGTTATTGTTAATCGCCCTTCTTCATGACTAAAATCAAGGCAATCACGAATTAAAGTCCACAATGAGAAAGTTTCTACTGGAACTTTGGAAGGGCCATAAAGTGTATAATGTGTTTGAATCTGCTTACCAATCTTCTTCCAAATCTCTAAACTCATAGTTCCTTCCTCAGGGAACCAGGACAGACTTCCTCAACAAACTGCAAGAATGTGCGTAATTTAGTTTTAGATACTTTGACCCCTCGATCTTTTAACATTACATACAACATGTGTACAAACAATTGACGACTATGATCTTGCCCCATTTTTTACTCTCAACTATAAACCTTCCTGCCCCTACCGTATTTTTTCTTCACGCTAGAAATGTGTACTTAGGTGCACCTCCGGGCAGCGGCCGAGAATCTCCTAAACGTCGTGCCCCACGTTGGGTGCCACTTGTCGGGGCCAGCCGACGAGTCAACGTAGGCACAAACGCGGGATTCCTCAGCTGAGAAAGAAATAGACACAGACACAGCAGGGGTTGAGAGGATCACTGCAATCTGTAATGCCAGTGATGCTTGTTTATTTTTACACACAGAATTTTATACCCTTATACCAGGAAATTCTTATACAACACAATCATCAAAAATCACCTAAGTAACATGCACCAAAAATCACCTAAGTAACATAAAGCTATCAATCAAGATCTCATGACTCTGTATCTCAGGGCTCAGGTCGTATCTCAGGACTCAGGTCATAAAAGCCATTTGTCCTGCGTCAGATGTGCTCCAGGGGCTGCAAGAAGTTTCCTTAATAATTAATAAGAGGTGGTGGGACAGAGAGCTATGTCTGGACTTGACCCTTGAGTTAACAAGGCAGCTCCCAAAGCAGATCCTGCTTGTTGTCAGGTTGCCCCCCGCACCTGGAGAAGGAAATGGCACCCCACTCCAGTATTCTTGCCTGGAAAATCCCATGACCAGAGGAGCCTGGTGGGCTACAGACCATGGGATGGCAAAGAGTCAGACACAGCTTAGCAACTAAGCAAGAACAATAATGTTATATGAATACAAGTTAAGATTGAATATGGCATATTAAGCTAAATCAAGAAGAGCTATATTAGCAGTGAAAGTGAAAGTCACTCAGTCGTGTCTGATTCTTTGACACTCCATGGACTATATAGTACATGGAATTCTCCAGGCCAGAATACTGGAGTGAGTAACTGTTCACTTCTCCAGGATAAATGAGTTAGTGTGTTAGTTGCTCAGTGGTGTCTGACTCTTTGTGACCAACCAAGCTCCTCTGTCCATGGAATTCTCCAGGCAAGAATACTGGAGTGGGTTGTCATTCTCTTCTCCAGGGAATCTTTCCAACCCAGAGATTGAACCCAGGCCTCCTGCATTACAGGCAGATTCTTTACCATCTGAGCCACCAGGAAAGCCCATATTAGCAGTACTGTTATTAATATGAAACCTTTCATTTACGATAAATCAAGTTTCAGTAGAGTGAATTATTTGTTGTTCCCACAAATTTATACACTTGAATTTAGCTTCTAATTTTTACTAAATGTAATTCAAAATAAAATAGTTCTTTTATCTATATGACAAAGTATTTAGGTAGCTATTTAAAAAAAAAATCATCTGGAACATGCATCAAAATATCTCTTCAAGTTGAATATCATTATATTTTAAAATGATGTTTAAAAATCTCAAATGGAAATTCAGGAGAAAAATAAATGATGACCCTCATCCATTTAAAATTAATGACAGTGATGAATAGCTCTTAAACATTTTAATCAAAATGCAAAAACTTTACCCTGAAATATGCTTCAGTGCCTTGACTGCATACACCAATAATTCTTAGCGTTCAAATTTTTACAGAATCACCAGCATATATTAATTGAATTTAAGTAATCAAAAAATCAATAGGCAATACTAGGGTGGGTAGCCTTTCCCTTCTCCAGGGGATCTTCCCAACCCAGGAATCAAACTGGGGTCTCCTGCATTGCAGGTGGATTCTTTACCAACTGAGCTATCTGGGAAACCCTGATAATGCTCAAAATTCTCCAAGTCAGGCTTCAACAGTACATGAACCATGAAATTCCAGATGTTCAAGCTGGATTTAAAAAAAAGCAGAGGAACCAGAGATCAAATTGCCAACATCCGTTGGATCATCAAAAAAGCAAGAGAATTCCAGAGAAAACATCTACTTCTGCTTTATTGACTACGCCAAAGCCTTTGACTGTGTGGATCACAACAAACTGTGGAAAATTCTGAAAGAGATAGGAATACCAGACCACCTTACCTGCTCCTGAGAAATCTGTATACAGGTCAAGAAGCAACAGTTAGAACTGGACATGGAACAACAGATTGGTTCCAAATTGGAAAAGGAGTGTGTCAAGGCTGTATATTGTCACCCTACTTATTTAACTTATATGCAGAGTGTATCATGAGAAACACTGGACTGTATGAAGCACAAGCTGGAATCAAGATTGCCAGAAGAAATATCAATAATCTCAGATATGCAGATGACAACACCCTTATGGCAGAAAGTGAAGAAGAACTAAAGAGCCTCTTGATTAAAGTGAAAGTGGAGAGTGAAAAGTTGACTTAAAGCTCAACATTCAGAAAACTAAGATCATGGCATCCGATCCCATCACTTCATGGCAAATAGATGGGGCAACAATGGAAACAGTGACAGACTTTATTTTTTTAGGTTCCAAAATCACTGCAGGTGGTGACTGCAGCCATGAAATTAAAAGACTCTTGCTCCTTGAGTAAAGCTATGACAAACCTAAACAGAATATTAAAAAGCAGAGACATTGCTTTCCTGACAAAGGCCCATCTAGTCAACACTGTGGTTTTTCCAGTAGTCATGTATGGATGTGAGAGTTGGACTATAAAGAAAGATGAGCACTGAAGAATTGATGCTTTTGAAATGTGGAGTTGGAGAAGACTCTTGAGAGTCCATTGGACTGCAAGGAGTTCAAACTAGTCAATCCTAAAAGAAATCAACCCTGAATATTCATTGTAAGGACTGATGCTGATGCTGAAACTCCAATACTTTGGCCATCTGATGTGAAGAACTGACTTATTGGAAAAGACCCTGATGCTGGGAAAGATTGAAGGCAGAAGGAGAAGTGGATGACAGAGGATGAGACGGTTGTCTGACATCACCAACTTGATGGAAATGAGTTTGAGCAAGCTCTGGGAGTTGATGATGGACAGGGAAGCCGGTCATGCTGCAGTCCAGGGGGTGGCAAAGAGTCAGACATGAGCTACTGAACTGAACTGAACCAAAAAGTCTACTTGAGCATCTGCTCTGTATAGTGAACAGACAGTTTCTCTGTAAGTCTGTGCTTATACAAATAAATAGATTCTATTAGTTTGGTGTGAAAGTAATTGTGGCTTTGCATTGTTGAACTTTGCCACTGTATATTAGAATACTTTCTTAAATGTGGTTATGTTACACATCATTTTAATGTGCATTACTTCCTTTATGATTTTGCTAATGATTTATGACTTGCTGTTTATTTTATAGGTATTTTAGACTGAGGAGATGATGTTAGTCAAAAAACAAATTCGAGCAATATTCTTGTTCAAGTTCAAAATGGGTCATAAACAGCAGAGACAACTTGCAGCATCAACAAAATATTTGGCTCAGGAGCTGCTAATGAATACAGTGCAGTGGTGGTTCAAGAAGTTTTGCAAAGGAGACGACAGCCTTGAAAATCAGGAGTGTAGTGCCTGGTCATTGAAAGTTGACAACGACCAATAGCGAAAAATCATCAAAGCTGATCCTCTTATGACTATAGGAGAAGTTGCCTAAGCATTCAGTGTCAACCATTCTACAGTCATTTGACATTTGAATCAAATTGGAAAGGTGTAAAAGTTTGATAAGTGGGTGCCTCAAGAGCTGATCAAAAATCAAACAAATCGTCATTTTAAAGTGTTGTCTTCTCTTATTCTGTGTAACAATGAACCATTAGTTGGATTGTGATGTACGATGAAAAGTGGATTTTATACAACATCCAGTGAAGACCAGCTCAATGTTTGGATTGAGAAGAAGCCCTAAAGCACTTCCCAAGGCCAAACTTGCACCAAAAAACTTATTTCTGTTTGGTGGTCTGCTATGCTTCTCATCCACTACAGTTTTCTGAATCCCAGTGATACAATTACATCTGAGATTATGCTCAGCAGATCAATGAGATGCACCAAAAAATGCAAGGCCTGCAATAGGCATTGGTCAACAAAAAGGGCCCAATTCTTCTCCTCAACAATGCTCAACCACACGTTGCACAATCAATGCTACAAAGTTGAACAGATTGGGCTACGAAATTTTGCCTCATCTGTCATATTCACCTGACCACTCGCCAACTGACTACCACTTCTTCAAGTATCTCAACAACTTTTTTCAGGGAAAATGCTTTCACAACGAGCAGGACACAGAAAATGCTTTCCAAGAGTTTGTCAAATCCCGAAGCCTGGTTTTTTATGCTATAGGAATAAACAAACTTATTTCTTATGGGCAAAAATACGTTGATTGTAATGTTTCCTATTTTGATTAATAAAGATGTGTTTCAGCCTAGTTATAATGATTTAAAATTCAGGGTCTGAAAAGATAATTACTTTTGTGCCAACATAGATAAAATACGATGCCTTTAAAGAATTAATATTTTATGATAAAGAGAGATAAACTGGAATTCAACTTTGTAAGTAAATGCTAAATCTGACAGTGACCATTTTGGTATGTGATCCCGAGACTCGTATTTGAAACCAGGAAAGCTGAAACTAAATTATTTATGTTAAGACAAGCTGCATGAAGGAGACTGTAGTAGTTTTTAGCAGGTAATGAGTCTTTCTCAAAGCAGAGGTAAAAAAGTCAACTCTTTTTGAAAGAATGCATTCTCAGTTTCATTTCAGTGTTACTTTATGGGAAGAGTGTTCACATGTGAGTCAAAACCAACTATCCCATACAGGAAAAATGTCTAATGAGTGAGCATTTGCTGAATAATAAGAGGGCATTTCCAGTAGCTGCTTATTGTTGGCAGAGATCCTGACCCATTCTCAGTGCTGTTGGGCTTCCCTGATATTGTCAGAGTCCTATTCTGCCCTAGGGCAGAATAAGCCTACCTGACCTTCCTTCTGTTGTTAGGTTGAAGTTCAAGAAATGAGGGATCTGGGTCACTCTCTTCTGTTGGGTGGCCACTATATAGTTCCTCAAATCCTGGTATTCTAAACAAGTTCATCTTCTTCTTAGAACCTTTGAGAACTCTTCTTTGATTGTGTCTTGTGTTATTTCCAAGGTTTATAGTTGTACTTAGCAGGGAAGAGGAAGAAAGGGGACTACACCATCTTGAGTAGAAGTTAATCTACTAGAAGCTTCCCTGGTGGCTCAGTGGTAAAGAATACACCTGCCATGCATGTGACATGGATTTGATCCCTGGTCTGGGAGGATCCCACATTACACAGGGCAACTAAGCCCATGTGCCACAACTATTGAGCCCGTGCTCTAGTGCCTGGGAGCTGCAACTACTGAGCCCATGTGCGTTCATGTTCGGCTGTGTCCGACTCTGCCACCCCATGGAGTGAGGCACGCCAGGCTCCTCTGTCCATGGACAGGCAAGATACTGGAGTTGGTTGCCATTTCCTCTTCTAGGGTATCTTCCTGACCCAGATATCAAACCTGGGTCTCTCCTGCACTGACAAGAAGATTCTTTACCACTGCAGCACCTAGGAAACCCAACTGAGCCCATGAGCTGCAGCTACTTAAACCTGCACACACTAAAGCCCGTGCTCCACAAGAGAAGCCACCACAATGAGAAGCTCACACTCTACAATTAGAGAGTAACCCCTGATCCCTGCAACTAGAGAAAAGCCCACATAGCCTTGAAGACCCAGCACAGCCTAAATAAATAAAATTATTAAAAAAGAAGAAGTTAACCTGCTACTTATGAAAAAACTTTAATAACTAGTCTATTCTTCAGAACTACCAGGCTAGGGAGAAGTCAGGGAGAATATTCTGAAAGTTAGAGGGAGTAGATTAATTTACCATCAGTTCCACGACACTCTTTGTCCACTTAGCAATTGTAAATTTCCCAGATAGTCACCAAAGACTTGATTATTTTTTCCTCTCTCTGGAAAAAAAGGTGGGAATAACAATTTTTTTTTTCTGTTACAGTAAGTCCCCTACATATGAATAAGTTCCCCTCTGAAATCGTTAAGTCTAACAAATTTAGCCTACGTACTTACCTCACACAATTAACTATATAGCACTATATTGTAATAGGTTTATAATATTTTTCACAGGAATGATACATAAAAAACAAAGACAAAAAATAAAGACAACATTTTTACTCTTACTGTATAGTACCTTGAAGAGTACAGCAGTACAGTACAACAGCTGGCACCTGTTAGCAGTACCAGCTACATCACTGCTGCTTTTGTGCTTGTTTCAGGACATCCTGGGCTTGAAATAAACACATTGTACAGTAAAGTGCACAAAAAATTTTGTAGAAGATCCATGCACATGACAACATATGCCAGACACATGAACTAACTTATGTGATTACACATGCAAACTCATGTTTGCATCTTTGAAAATTCCCAACTGAAAGGTTCACATATAGGGAACTTATGTATTTATCTTTTCTCTATAAAATCATATTTTCTTCATCTTTCTCAAGAAGTTTGATTTCACTTTATTGCCACAGATGCTGTTTATTTGCCTTGAAGTGATGGGACTGCATGCCATAATCTTAGTTTTGTTTTTATTTTTTAATGTTGAGTTTTAAGCCAGCTTTTCCATTCTCCTCTTTCACCTTCAACAAGAGGCACTTTAGTTCTTCTTCACTTTCTGCCATAAGGGTGGTGTCATCTTCATATCTGAGGTTATTGATATTTCTCCTGACAATCTTGATTCCAGCTTGTGATTCATCCAGCCCAGCATTTCACATGATATACTCTGCGTATAAGTTAAGTAAGCAGGTTGACAATATACAGCCTTCAGTACACCTTTCCCAATTTGGAACCAGTCCTTTGTTCCATGTCTGGTTCTCGCTGTTGTTTCCTGATGTGCATACAGGTTTCTCAGGAGGCAGGTAAGGTGGTCTGATATTCCCATCTCTTTAAGAATTTTCCACAGTTTGTTGTGATCTGCGCAGTCAAAGGCTTTATCATAGTCAATGAAGCAGAAGTAGATGTTTTTCTGAATTCCCCTTGTTTTTCCTATGATCCAAAAAATGTTGGCGATTTGATCTCTGGTTCCTCTCCCTTTTCTAAATCCAACTTGAACATCTGGAAGTCCTCGGTTCATGTACTGTTGAAGCCTTGCTTGGGGAATTTTGAGCGTGACTTTGCTAACATATGAAATGAGTGCAATTGTGTGGTAGTTCGAACAATCTTTGACATTGCCCTTCTTTAGAATTAGAATGAAAACCTAACTTTTCCAGTCCTGTGGCCATTGCTGAGTTTTCCAAATTTGCTGGCATGTTGAGTGCAGCACTTTCCCATCATCATCTTTTAGGATTTGAGATAGCTCAACTGGAATTCCATCACCTCTATTAGTTTTGTTCATAGTGATGCTTCCTAAGGCCCACTTGACTTCCCACTCCATGATGTCTGACTCCAGGTGAGTGATCACACAGTGGTGGTTATCTGGGTTCTTAAGATCTTTTTTGTATAGTTGTTCTGTGAATTCTTGCCACCTCTTCTTAATATCTTCCACACTGTTTCTGTCCTTTATTGTGTCCATCTTTGCATGAAATGTTCCCTTGGTATCTCTAATTTTCTTGACGAGATCTCTAGTCTTTCCCATTCTATTGTTTCCCTCTACTTCTTTGCATTGTTCACTTAGGAAGGCTTTGTTATCTCTCCTTGCTATTCTTTGAAACACCGCATTACATAATGTTATTTTGAGTTGGTAAAAAAAAAAAAATCTGCATCTAACCATGTAGTCTTTCATACCATCCTATTCTTACAAAAGTTTCCAGATATCACCAAAGGCAAACTTCATCCTGCAATTAGTAGTCAATAATAGCTTGCTTTGTTTTGCTTTCATGACTTTTGAAAGTGAGCATGTGCTGTGCTCTGTGCTGTGTTTAGTCGCTCAGTTGTGTCCAATTCTGTGTGACCCCATGGACTACTATAGCCTGCCAAGCTCCTGTGTCCATAGGGATTCTCTAGGCAAGAATATTTGAGTGGTTTGTCACACCCTCCTCTAAGGGATCTTCCCAAACCAGGGATTGAACCCAGGGCTCCTGCATTCCTGGCAGATTATTTTCTGTCTGTGCCACCAGGGAAGCCCAAAAGTGAGCATAATAGTGGTATACACTTTTGGAGCTTATTAACACTTAATAGCTTATCGTTAAGATTCATGTATATGACAGGATCTTACTGTGAATTTTTCATTTTTACTGCTCATTCAAAATCATTCATTTTGCCCACTGTTCTAACCTATCATCAATATCTTGAGTATTATTTAGTGATAGTCTTGAACATACTAATTATTCAAACTGACAAGTAAAAGCAGGCTGCAGAAAAACAATGGTAAGAGTTATGAACCATGGATTACAAAAGTATCCAAGTCTGTGCACCTAATGTCTATTTTATAAAATAAATGCAAAGGTCCTTTCAGATTTCTAGGAAAATAAGAGGTATATCTTCTACTACAAACTGACTAAAATGCTGAGTTTGAGCCTACTGAATTGAATTTAGAAATAGAGGGAAGTCCCTAAATGCTATCCAATGGAAAGGAAACTAAAAGGAAGAGCAATAAGGATACAAACTCATTCTGCCCAGATACTGGAGGATCATCAGATTTGCACAATATCTAAATAGTAAGAATCTTGAAGTTAATGTCTGCACAGTGGGGATGGAAGAATACATCTGAGACTATATGAGGCAAAGAGTTGAAAGTGAAAATTCTGTGCAGAGTCAGAACTCATGAAAGCTTGTAGTTTCATTTGGAGTAGAATACATACATTCTGTCCACAACAAGAAAATGTTTTTCTCCCTAGGGATCTGAAAGGTAAAAATGAAAAGTTTTTTGGAACAAATAAATAACACAACATCATATTTGTTCTGGTATGGAGTTCAAATTTACCCTACTGTGGGAAATCCTTGTAAGATTAATATAAAATTGGATCCAGAACACATGATATTTAGAGAGTGCAGAAAAGAAATAAAGGCAAATCTGTTCTAGAGAGATAATTTTACAAGACAGTCAGTGGACTTTCTATCAAAAAACAAAATCCCTGCAAAAAGATAAGTGCACAATGCAAAATAATAAAACACAAATAGAAGTAATCCTCCAGCAAACGATAATTATCTAGAAGGGACAATTAAAGTAAGTATTCTTAAATTGACTGAAGTAAATTTTAAATATTATAAACCACAGAAAAGTATAAGGCCTTATGAAAAATATAAAATTTGATAAGATACCATTATTTTTTCATCATTTCCTGTTTCATTTGAAATTAATAGTATAAATCATGTAAAATATTTTATATAAGGATGGAGTTTATGCTGATTGTAGTTTATACTCTCACCATTGAACTCTACTCTGCCTTATTAACTGTAAGCAAATAAAATGAATAAATAAATACCCAAAATGCAGTGATGATTTATTTTCTCCCTATTTATTGGGAGACTCCTTACAGCTTAAACAAGATACACCTTTACTTGAAAGAAAACATAAACACTAATCCAAAGTAACTTATAGTACAGGAAATCTATGAAAGTAATCATATCTCTCCCTCGGAAAAACTGATTTATTTTTACAAAATGTATCAGACTGTAGCAGGTTTGCTAAGATAAAAAGAAATGACACTTCAATTACTAATCAAATGATCCCCTTTAACTGATCATATTTTTTAATTAGGTTGAAAAGCAGGACTATATCACTTAACTGGCATAGTGGGATTCAAAAGATATTCCTTTATTGTTTTTCTTCTTAGTTTATGGGATCAGTTTTCCATATGGTATTTGTAGTTCTTACAGGCAAGTTTGTATTTTGGCTTTCTTTCTTGTAAAACACATGTTCTTGAGTTCCTGGAATCTGATTGAACATCCTCTCTCTCAGAGGATGCCCATAAAGCCATTTTTATGTTATCTCTGGGGTTTATACACATACAGCCTCCAGCCAGAAACTGGACTTTAATTACTGTAAAAACTAGGGAGGGTTTTCCAATTGTGGGTGGGCATAGACATAATTTTCTCTTTGCCTTTTGTTTCCACACTGATTCTTTGAGCCAAAATAACAAAAAATGTAATAATAATGTTTCCCACCCATACTTTCATTATGCTGTTAAGATTTGCTGCATTGTAAAAAGGAAAGTGAAGTCGTTTGGACTAAACAACAATAGCATTGAAAATAGAAGCAAACTCATATTCTGGTTCAAACAAATAACAAAAATAAACCTCCAAACCCTTCAGGCTTTATTTCTGCATTTTCTTATTTCAGCCAGTGAAGCAAAAGCAAAAACTCAGAAAGGAAAACTCTGTGGGTATATGTGTCCAAAGTTGTTGTCATCCTAATGTTCAAAGTCTCATGAGAAATCTGTTTCCATAGTGAGTGGAATTGTATGTCTGACACACTAATAGAAGATGGTATGAATGTTGACAGACTAAATAGAAAGTAAAATGGCACTGAAGCCAACATAAGAGTATCTGCTAAATCATAATCTGGAATTTCCTTTGTTATGGTCTGGCAAATGTCCCATTATCAAACTAGGGTAAAAATAGTAGAACTACTGGGGATCATCCAGTATTAACTTGTTCAGATCTTTTTTCTGTCTCTTACGCTTCCAATGCTATAGCTCTTCCTTTTTAGTATATGACCCCATCTACATTAATGAAATAATCAAGGGCATTCAAGATTAAGCCACTTAATTTTTATCCTCTAAACATTCTTATGTCCTTTTGTCTATTTTTTTAATGAAAAATATTCTGCGTATCTGTCATACTTTAATTTTCATAAAGTACAATTTCAAAATAGCCCTGGAATTTAGATGGGAAAGAAAACATTATGCCTGTTTGTTGAATAGGGAAATGGAGAGCAAAGTAGTAAATGAGTTGGGTAAATTATCAAACAGGTCTCTAGTTATAGGTTTCTGTCTACCAGCCTACATAATCAGGAGTCAGAATTTTGGGTAAAATTCTGTATCTTTGGCAGATACAGAAATCTCTCAGTTCCTAGTAAAAATAGGAATTAAAAAACTGCCTAACTTTCGGATTTTGTGAGAATTAAAATATATATTGCACATAAAACATTTAGAAAAACACTTATGTTATCCTTAGTAAAAATTAACTATTCTTATTATTTCCTGAAACTAATGATTAAAAAAAAATTGTCATACTAATACCCCTACTTTTTTCCCTTTTCCCATTTCAGTCTATAATATCCTCATATCCTCCCCATTTGAATATCCTCCCCATTTAAATAATCTATCCACTGTATACCTTGGATCCTTTCCTTTCTCTCTACCAACCTAATCAGAACTCTTCCTTACACATAAGGAAACAATCATGATACTCTCTCAGGTATCATCTTTTTCTCTCTCCTTTAATTTTTTTCAAAGAGCCACAAATCATTTAATTTTCCAGTTGGAAATGACCTTCTAATTCATCATGCTTGTTTCACAGATTAGGCACATATCGCTCAGAGAAGCTGGTGCTTTCTACGAGGAAACAAGGCAGCTACCTGTAGGAGCAGACCGAAGTCTGAAGGGAACAGGTTCTCCAAAGGGAACAGTGCTCTTTAATGCCTCCATTTCTACCCCCCAATTTATTAATCTGTATCCTGCCTTTTGGATTTTTGCCCCAGAACTCTTCTAAAAATGAAGGCTTTGTCTCACTCTTGTCAACATGTAAAAGTTTTTATTTCTTCTTATATCTCTGCCATCCACTATAATGAGCATATTGAGTTTCCTATTTTAATTCTCATTTTAAAATGCATTCTTTTTTTTCTTGCTATCTGAGAGAGATGCCTTACCAAATTCATTTCAACTTTATTTCTCACTATGCTTCCACCTAAATTCTCTCAGTTGGCTTCAATCATAACATCACTGCATATCATTTTCAAATGCCTTCATCAGTTCAACCTATATTTTTCAAACTCTAATAATGAGTCATGGACTCTGCTACACACTGAAAATGGAATCAGAAGAAAGAAGGTCTTGTCAATCTGAGGTTTCAGAGATCTTACTGGTGTCCTGCTGTTTAACAGTTGACTCTACATTCCTCCCCCAAGGACTAAGACTCTGATTCATAGAATTTTCCATATTCCCTGGTATGAATACTTCCACCATAACTGATGTTAGGTGACCTGCAAGACATTACTGAAGGCAGAGTTGGGAAGGGACACTAATAATCCACTCTTGTGAACCAGTGTGAGCTGTCTCTAGCATCCATGAGCTTATGACTGTTAAACGTAAAATAAATACCCAAAATAAAGAAATACTTTCAAACTATATAAATTCTGTGTCCAACTTTTATTTCTTACATAAGGATTTACAAAGAGCCTAGGTTAATTTTTCCATTATAGACCACGAATCCTCACAACAGTCATCATATGTTTGTTTCTTCCTCTTTTAGAAAAAAGTACAACTGTTTCTACAACTATTCTTTGGAAGTAAGTCACACTTTCATCTGTGAACAATTTTTTTTTAAATTAATAAACTTTAAGGTATAGAGTTAGATTCATTTAAGTTAAGGTTTAGACTTATTTAAGTCTTAAGACTCAAAATACTTTGGCCACCCGATGAGAATAACTGACTCATTTGAAAAGACCCTGATGCTGGGAAAGATTGAAGGCAGGAGGAGAAGGGGACAACAGAGGATGAGATGGTTGGAAGGCATCACCGACTCAACTCACTGGAGTTGGTGATGGACAGGGAAGCCTGGTGTTCTGCAGTCCATGGGATCACAAACAGTTGGACGTGACTGAGCAACTGAACTGAAACATCCATTTGCAGGTTTTCATGTGGAGATGTGTTTTCTGTTCCTGAGGAGGGCATGGAAACCCACACCAGTATTCTTGCCTGGAGAATCCCCATGGACAGAGGATCCTGGTGGGCTACAGTCCATGGGGTCACAAAGAGTTGGACATGACTGAACAACTAAGCACAGCACAGGTAAGTACCAAGGAGAATGATTGTTCAGCTGTATTATAAGAGCATATCTAAGTCTTGTGCTATATTCTGAATGTCAAACTGTGGTCCAAAGTGTTGGTACCATTTTGCTTCCCTGCAAGAAGTGAATGAGAGTTCCCATCGCTCCACATCCTTGCCAGTATTTGGCATTGTTAGAGTTTTGGATTTTGACCATTCTGCTTGGTGTGTAGTGGTATTTCAGTGTTATTTTAATTTGAAATTCCATAATGATAAGTGATGTTGAACATGTTTTCATATGCTTACTTGCTATCTGTATACCTTCTTCAGTGACGTGTTTGTTCAAGTCTTCTGACCATTTTAAAATTAGGCTGTTTGGTTTCTTATTGTTGAGTTTTAAGAGCTATTTAGACATATTATGTAACAGTTCTCTATTGGATATATCCTTTTCAAAGAGACTCTTCCAGTATGTAACTTGTCTTTTTATTTCCTTGACATTGTCTCTTGCAGAGCAGATATTTCTAATTTTAATTAAGTACAACTTTCTATATTTCTTCTGTATATCATGTCTCTTGTGTTCTATCTAAAATTCATCACCATACTCAAGGTCACTCAGCTTTTGTTCTTTATTATCTACTAGGAGTTTTATAGTTTAGGTTTTATGTTTAGATTCATTTTAAGTTACTTTTCATGAAAAGTGTAAGGTCTGTGTCTAGATTCCTTTCTTTGCATGTAGATGTCCAGTAGCCTTTATCAAAGATCAGTCCAAAGGTTTACATCGGTCTATTCCTGACCTCTCTGTTTTGTTCTGTTGATCAATTTATCTCTTTTTTCACCACTATCACACTATCTCACTTACTATAGCTTTATTAGAAACCTTGAAGTCCAGTGGTAACAGTCCTCAAATGTTGTTCTTATCCTCTAATATTGTGTTGGCTATTCTAAGTCTTTTAGCTGTCCATATAAACTTTAGGATTCACGTTGTTCATATTCATAAAACAAGTTGCTGGGAATTTGGTTTGGATTGCACTGAATCTATAAATCAAGTTGGGAAGAACTGACATCTTGACAATATTGAGTCTTCCAAACAAAACATTTTGTTTGTAGGTTTTAGTGCTAATAATTTCAGCAGCAAAATCCCTAAAAATCATCTCTAATGTCATTCTGAATACTGTAATAGATAAACTTTTTAGATGTATTAGTGTTAAAAGTATATGTTTAAGAGATTAGATTGTTCACTAATATCTGTATTATTTAAGCCACATTATTGTACTTTTTTTTTTGATTTTATTTTACTCTCAGTAATCTATTACTTGTCTACATTATTTCTCAATGCGTGTTCTAAGGAATGTACCTTCCCCAAGATGCACCATAAAAATTTGGTTCATGGAGGCATTTCCCTGGTGATTTGGTAATTAAGACTCTGAGCTTCCAACGCAGGGGTTGTGGGTTTGATCCCTTGTCAGGGAACTAAGATCCAACATGATGTGTGCAATATAGACAAAAAAAAAGATTCATGGAAAGTGAGTTTGGATACTGCTATATGATATTACTTTCAACACCCTCACAGATTCACACTGCATTTTAGCCTATTAATACCCCATGAATTTGAGCAGAGGATAAAAAATGTTTGCTGTTACTGATTCTATATTTTCTTATATGTACCTCTATCTATCTATCCATTCATCTATCTTTATCATGTTTACTTTAGTTCTAAACTGATCATTGTTATTGAATTCTGGCCAATTTTTCAAATAGCCTTTACCAAGATGTATGTTTATTATATTAACTGGTAAATGAACATGATATTGTAAAATTAGAGAGAATTTCAGTCCTTCTATGGAGCCATTCCATGAAACTTGTTGAAAACTCAAGTAGTTGTAGTAATAGGAAGAACAGACACTGAAATTTACTTTGCATTTACTATATCCCCGGCACTCTTCTGGATATAATCATTCCTAAAACCTTTTACGTGTGTACTATTGTTAGCACATGTTCCTTGTGAAGAAACAGAGGCCCACAGAGTTAAGTAAGTCTCTTAAGGTATATATCCATAAAGACAAAATGGTGATTACTAACAAGTTTATCTAATACTGTGTTCCTATCAATGATTTTAAACTTCCTTCTCAAAATAGAATTGACTAAGATGATATATGTGACTGTTATGGGTTGAATTGTGCAGCCCCCCAAATATATGGTCAGATACTTTTCCCCAGATATCTGTGAATCTGATGTATTTGGAAATCGAGTCTTTCAAATGTAATCAAGTAAAGATGAAGTCATATTGGAGTAGAGCTGGCACATAGTGTGGTATTGTGGGAAGAAGAGGAGAAGAAACACAGAAAAGAGACACATAAGAAGAACCATATATGAAGATGAAGGTATAGATTGTAGAAATGTAGTTACAGGCTAAGAAAGGAAAGGGATTGCTATTGACAGCACAAGCCAAATGAAAGGCATGGAGCAGACTATCCCCTAGAGCATTCAGAGAGAACATGGCTCTGGGGACACCTTGGTTTCAAACTTCTAGTCTCCAAGCTGTGAGAGAATATACTTCTATTGCTTTAAGGCACCTAGTCTGTGTACTTGGTTGTGACAGTCATAGAAAACTAATAGCAGTGAACATGTATATTCAGTATTTAATAGGATACACACCTTGCTTATATTTGCAGAAATGTTTACAGAGTTATTAGGAAAGGTTAATATAGAATATAAATCTCATCCCCAAGATTGCAATGTAATTTAACATAATTAAAACCATTTTCAAGTTAATGTATCTAAATTATTAATAACATAAAAATTTTAATTCAGGAAATAAATATACATGTTTTCATTTAAAAATGGGTCATATATGCTTGTGTGTATTGTCAGTTGTTTCAGTTGTGTCCGACTCTTTGAGACCCTTTAGACTGTAGCCTCCTCTGTCCATGGGATTCTCTAGGCAAGAATACTAGAGTGGGTTGCCATTTCCTCCTCCAGGGGATCTTTCTGACCCAGGGATCCAACTGAGTCTCTTATGTCTCCTGCATTGGCAGGCAGGATTCTTTACCACTAGTGCCACCTGGGAAGCCTACTTGTTATCAATTACCCTAAAATTTAAATTACATAACAGATGTTTCATTTATCATAGTAACATATTGTCAGAAATAAGTCAAGCAATTTATTTCTCCTCTTCTTGACCATGTGATACATAGAGAAGACTTTTAAATTGGCAAGACAGGAAATGTCATTTTATAGTCACTTTTATGTCTTTTATGGTTTTTGTTTAAAGTAATTGTCAAATTCTGTCTCTCAAAAAATTGTGTTTTCCCAGAAATACACTGGTTTCTTATTTTATATATACATCTTATAAAACATCAAGTCATTGCTCTCAGGACAGTTATATTCCAGTAAAAATAAAAGATAAGAGCAAATTAGAGACAATGTTCATCTCAAGAAGTTGATCCCATAAATCATATAATATTTAAATAAAAATCCCAATATAGGTAATACATTTTAGAATGTCACAAATATTTATCTCAGTCTTTGTGATTTTGAAAGATTTATTTTTGTTGTTATTTTTGTTATATTTATTTCTTATTGTTGAAACTGAAATAATTATTAAATTGTATCCAGAAACTTCTGAGTTTCTCTTTATCATTCACTAACACTGGAAAAATTATGAAGCAATTATTTAATCATGTACTTTTACATAAAATTAGCTGATAAACATTTATATTGATGATTTTTCTGAGAAAAAGTTTCTTATGTAAATGTTTATGTACTCTTATAACCTAAAAAAACCATGAAAGTGTGTCTTGATGTTATAAAAAGGTTGTCGGTTACTCTCAAAGCCACAAGAACGTAGAGATGGAAAGAATTTGTGAGAATTCCAACTATTTGGGAAAATCCAACTGTCATCCAGAAAAATTCCACATGAAGCACAGTGGGCTAGACTATGCTGCAGTAACAATTAAAGCATGAAATCTGATTGACTTAACATGAATAAGGTTAATTTTTGCCCATGTTACAATCGAACATTTTAAGTGGGTTTTCTTGGAGGCTCTTTCTCAAGAGTGACTTCCATCTTGTAATTTTTTTTTTTTCATATTTAAAAGATGGGTTTTGAAAATCACCTTGCCAAGGGAAAGTGGTTATCATGTTGGAGTTTTCACAGCCGGGCTTGGGGAAGGGGTTCAGCCTATATACAAATCACATGGCAGAAATCTCACTGAAAAGTAGCCAGAAAATGTAGCCTTCCTGTGTACTCAGAAAACCAAACAGGATCTGGTGAGCAAAAGCAATGTGTCTGCCATTACCTCAACTACAAACGACACATTTGGGGAATCTTTGATGATTACAATGATTTTCAGCTTCATTAAGGTAAGTCTCTTTTGCATAAAATGAAAGAAGAAGAAAAAAAAAAACTAGATTTTTCTTAGGTTTTCTCCAGCCCTCAAATTCTCATACTCAATGACAGTAAGTACTTAGGCTCTTTTTTTTCCCCCTATTCAGAATTCCAGTTGAATTTGTAGTCATATATATATTCAGTAAATAATTAATGAAACATTATGCTTCAGTTCAGTTGCTCAGTCGTATCCGACTCTTTGTGACCCCATGAACTGCAGCACGCCAGGCCTCCCTGTCCATCACCAACTCCCGGAGTTTACTCAAACTCACGTCCATTGAGTCGGTGATGCAATCCAACCATCTCATCCTCTGTCTTCCCCTTCTCCTCCTGCCCTCAGTCTTTCCCAGTATCCGGGTCTTTTCCAATGAGTCAGCTTTTCATATCAGGTGGCCAAAGTATTGGAGCTTCAGCTTCATCAGTCCTTCCAGTGAACACCCAGGACTGATCTCATTTAGGATGGACTGGTTGGATCTCCTTGCAGTCCAAGGGACTCTCAAGAGTCTTCTCCAACACCACAGTTCAAAAGCATCAATTCTTCAGCGCTCAGCTTTCTTTATAGTTCAACTCTCACATCCATACATGACTACTGGAAAAACCATAGCCTTGACTAGATGGACCTTTGTGGACATTATGCTTAAATGCATAGGGGGAAAAAAAAAAAGAAGGGCTTTCCTGGTGGCTCAGATGGTAAACAATCTCCCTTCCAATGCAGGAAACCCAGCTTTGATCCCTGGGTCAGGAAGATCCCCTAGAGAATGAAAGGGCAACCTATGCCAGCATTGTTGCTTAGAGAATGCATGGACAGAGGAACCTGGCAGGCTGCAGTCCACAGGGTCACAAACAGTCAGACACAACTAAGCATCTAATACACACACAAGAAAGAATAATACACACACAAGAAAGAATTTAGAATTCAAAAACTTAACAAGTTAATAGAATAAAAAATAAAGAACAGTTTTTATAATCTAAGTCAGAAAGACTTAAGTGACAAAATATAGATATAAAAACTTTGGACCACTAAGAAAGAATAATTGATTTTTAGTTCAGAGATCTACTATAACTGTGTGGGTGAGATGTTAATTTTAAGTGTCAATCTGACTGGGTCATGGGATGTCCAGATATTTGTATGTGTTTCTGGATGAGATTAGCATGTTAATTGTGAGACTGAGTAAAGCCTTCCCCAGTGTGAGTGAGCATCATCCAATGCATAGAGCTGAGTAGAGGAAAGAGAAATTGCTGTCTTTGCCTGACTGATAAGCTGGGACATGTTTCTTCTCCTGTGCTCACACTGGGACCTGTACATTGGTGCTCTTGGTTTTCAGACCTTCAAACTCAGACTGGAACTACACTCAGTTTTCCTGAGTCTGCAGCTTGCAGACAACAGAACGTGGAACTATACATCCTCCATGATCATGTGAGCCAATTCCTTATAATAAATTCTCTTTATGTAGAAAATAGATGATGAATAAATAAATGATAGATATAGAGATATATACTTCTCTAGAAAACTCTAACACAATGTTTTTTTTTCCTTTTGTTTCCTTCAGCTTGAATTGTTTAAAAGTTTTCCCAAAATGTGATCTCATACATGTTATAAATAAAATCTGTAGTAAGTTAGTTCTTTATGCTATATATTAAAATTCTTTAAACCATGTCATATTTAGTACATGAAAGAAATTGATTTACAGTTTCAGTTTCATAATAGTATAAATAATGCAAGAAGTATTACGCTTTTTAAAATATGCAAGCTTAGTGACTTTCATGCTGTAGCATTATTCTATAATCTACAAAAAAATAACATTTTGAAGTGCTTATCCATCATATTTAAATGGTTTCTGGCCTTTGTTTAATGGTTAAATGATAAAAATCCAAACTTAATCAAGTGTATAGACTCAATAGAACAATAATCTCCATCCTTTTTTCCCCAGCTGTGAAAATGCTTCTAGTTTATTTATTTACCAAACACTCATATGTTGGTTACTATGAGACAGTCAGTGCATTATAAATACTTTCTAAAATCTCATCTCTGCCTTCTGGGATAGGCAATGTTATTTTCATACTTTAATGACTAAACAAGGATTCAGCAACCTGCACAATAAATTCAATAACACATCCAAGTTCACAAACACAGCTTAAACACCATGGAATGCCATAAAAAATATTTAGAAACACTGTCATCTCTAAATCCATATGAATATAGTTTCTGGCTCCTGTGGTTAATAGACATTCAGGTTAAAAAGATATGCATGTTCAATATATTTCTTTGGGATCAAGAGCTCTCCAAGAGAAAAATAGCCATGGAGAAACAATCAACTCTTGGTAATGCCTTGTCATCTCAAGTGATTATTTCTGTTTTTTCTAACACCTTTCTGTTAGAAAAGTTAGTAAAATTTGCCCAACCAATAGACAGTTTATTTATAAAACCAGATAAATTAAGCGTGGCCATTTCCATGCTCTTGCATTCTAGTTCCTTTAGAACTGGCATACATTCTAAAAGTTTGAATAGTCTTATAATCATATTCAAGGAAGGACAAGGATTAATCTGTATGTATTCCACTGTTACTATTTTAGAGGTAAAGAAAATAGCTTATATATTTACATGTTCTAGAAATGAAGTAAGCATCTGGCCAGGGGAGAGCCACTGTACTCTGATTTGGAAAAAAAGGGAATGTGCTTGGTAATAATTTCTTCAAAAGAATCATGAAAAAGAGACAGTGATGATTTAGAATCTATCCTCTGAGGAAATATATCATGCACTTTGCAGGAGACAAAACAGCCTTCAGTTTTGTATGCACATTCTTGTCAGCAAGTACACAACGGTGCAATAGAAAATGTACGATCATGCTACGAAATTGTTTTTACTACTCTTTTTTTTTTTTTTTACATAAGTAAAAAAAATCCTGATTTGTTGCACCTCAGATCCAAGCAGGAGTGTTATTTGTGAATATTGATTTATTTACTTTGAGTGTTATAGGTGCAAACATTTTGACTCTGACTAGATAAAAGCACATTTCCTTTTAGCTATATTCTTTCTTCTGTGGTCACTTTCTAACTGATCCAAGCACAAACTAACAGTTGACTGAAGCTACCACTCAGACAGGTCATATTCACCTGAAAGGACTAGTTTTTCAATCTTTTCAAAAACTCGTTTCAGATATGATGTTCTAGCTCATAAATTACCACTTGATGAGAAAACTTGTTGAAACTTCTTTGGTACATCTAGTCTCAACACCATTCTTCAGTCTTCTAATATTAGTTTAATAGTATGGTTTCCTAGCTTTTTAGATACTACATGAGACTCCTTGTCACAGAAAACTTCAACTTGGTTAGAAGCTTATAATAACTTCTCAATCAGGACATTACTAAATGACCTCCAGCTTCTATCACTGTAATGAAATAGTGCCCTTCTAAACGTCAGAAGCATATCTGAATTTTTTACTACTGTCTCAGTTCAGTTCAGTTCAGTCGCTCAGTCGTGTCCGACTCTCTGCGACCCCATGAACTGCAGCACGCCAGGCCTCCCTGTCCATCACCAACTCCCAGAGTCCACCCAAACCCATGTTCATCGAGTCGGTGATACCATCCAACCATCTCATCCTCTGTCGTCCCCTTCGCCTCCCGCCCCCAATCCTACCCAGCATTAGGGTCTTTTCCAATGAGTCAACCCTTCGCATGAGGTGCCCAAAGTATTGGAGCTTCAGCTTCAACATCAAACCTTCCAATGAACACCCAGGATTGATCTCTTTTAGGATGGATTGATTGGATCTCCTTGCAGTCCAAGGGACTCTCAAGAGTCTTCTCCAACACCACAGTTCAAAAGCATCAATTCTGCGGCGCTCAGCTTTCTTCACCGTCCAACTTTCACATCCATACATGACCACTGGAAAAACCATAGCCTTGACTAGACGGACTTTTGTTGGCAAAGTAATGTCTCTGCTTTTAAACATGCTATCTAGGTTGGCCATAACCTTCCTTCCAAGGAGTAAGCGTCTTTTAATTTCATGGCTGCAGTCACCATCAGCAGTGATTCTGGAGCCCAAAAAAGTAAAGTCTGACACTGTTTCCACTGTTTCCCCATCTATTTCCCATGGAGTGATGGGACCAGATGCCATGATCTTAGTTTTCTGAACGTTGAGCTTTAAGCCAACTTTTTCACTCTCCTCCTTCACCTTCATCAAGAGGCTCTTTAGTTCTTCTTCACTTTCTTCCATAAGGGTGGTGTCATCCGCATATCTGAGGTTATTGATATTTCTCCCAGCAATCTTGATTCCAGCTTGTGTTTCTTCCAGCCCAGCGTTTCTCATGATGTACTCTGCATAGAAGTTAAATAAGCAGGGTGACAATATACAGCCTTGACGTACTCCTTTTCCTATTTGGAACCAGTCTGTTGTTCCATGTCCAGTTCTAACTATTGCTTCCTGACCTGCATACAGGTTTCTCAAGAGACAGGTCAGATGGTCTGGTATTCCCATCTCTTTCAGAATTTTCCACAGTTTATTGTGATCCACACAGTCAAAGGCTTTGGCATAGTCAATCAAGCAGAAATAGATGTTTTTCTGGAACTCTCTTGCTTTTTTGATGATCCAGCGGATATTGGCAATTTGATCTCTGGTTCCTCTGCCTTTTCTAAAACCAGCTTGAACACCTGGAAGTTCACGGTTCACGTATTGCTGAAGCCTGGCTTGGAGAATTTTGAGCATTACTTTGCTAGCATGTGAGATGAGTGCAATTGTGCGGTAGTTTGAGCATTGTTTGGCATTGCCTTTCTTTGGGATTGGAACGAAAACTGACCTTTTCCAGTCCTGTGGCCACTGCTGAGTTTTCCAAATTTGCTGACATATCGAGTGCAGCACTTTCACAGCATCACCTTTGAGGATTTGAAATAGCTCAACTGGAATTCCATCACCTCCACTAGCTTTGTTCATAGTGATGCTTTCTAAGGCCCACTTGACTTCACATTCCAGGATGTCTGGCTCTAGGTGAGTGATCACACCATCGTGATTATCTGGGTCGTGAAGATCTTTTTTGTACAGTTGTTCTGTGTATTCTTGCCACCTCTTCTTACTACTGTCTGCTTTGTTAAAATGTTCAGAATGCATTGGTGACTTGAGACCAGGTGCCATGTAAACATTATAGTCACTAAATTCTGTTTTCATCATATAAATGATCTAATAAGAATATAGTAAAAACAAAACAAAGAACCAATATGTTATTTTCCATGTATGTTCCTTCCATAAAAGACATCTCCAAATATGCCAATGTTACCTAGATGTGGTATTCAGATTTAGTATGATGTAAACATTGTACAATGTGTTAATAATTAGTAACCAAATGATGTAACAATTAGCTAACTAATATAAAGCAAAACATAACCTTGTCAGATCATCATCTGTTCATAAGTCAGAAATAGACTCTATAACACAAGGAAGCAAACCATCCCTGGTCATGGAGTCACCTCATAGAGGTGTGCTGGCTGTACAGGTCACCCAGGCTCCCATCATTCCAGCTTACATTCCAGCTAGTGAACCAGGACCAGGCATGAAATACTATGCACTAGTGAAATTAGTACTCTACATATTGTGATCTTTTTCTTAAGAGTTTTAGATTTTACATTCTAAGCTCATATTTAACCAAGGTTTATCTATAAGATTTTTTTACAATTCAGGTGGAAGTTAGGCCTCTCCTGAGAAATTTTGATTCTTTTTCTGCCAGAAATTCCTCAAAACAAAACATTCAAGACAACTTTTTCTGCTAATGTCTAGTCGTGGGTTTTCTGATATCTAACAGTGTGCGTAATTCAAACAGAATAAATTTGCTTTGAATTTCGGGAGCATGTTTTTCCATTTAATTTAAGCCCAGGTCTAGATGGGCAAGCCTTGTGCCCTTCTGTGGGCCAGTATGTTAAAATGTTCTTTCATTTTTGACCATTTTAAAGGCCCCATTGCTATAAGGGATTCCAGTTCTCTGCCTTGTCCCCGCATTTTATTTCCTGTCCAAGTAACTGTGAAAATGCAAGCTTTTTCTTTATAGAGAATAAAATGGTTCCAGGACAATTGGCAGCTTTGAATAGCTTCTTCATTTTTTGCTTCCAAAAATTTCCCTTAATTTTTTGGAGGTCAGTCTTCTAGCTTAAAGGCTTATGTGTTAAATTTTATCACACATGTCAAGTTGTTTTGTGCCATGGGATTCTTTGAGGGTATTTCCTTTATCTTACAGGTGAAATAGAAATAAATTGTAAACTGTATAGATTGGAATCCTGCTGATCAGGAACTCCTAGACTGAAGAGCAGCAAGAAGCAGCATCAGTTTTTTATTTTATGGATTAATTTGTATTTTCTGTAATTTGCACTCTGAACAAATTTGTAGATGTCACAATCCTGGAAGGAACATCTTTCATGATGGTACCTTAGTGAGCTATGTGCGCCCTAGCCAAGAATAACTGGTCCACGCTACAGACTTTTAGAGAGCAGAGAAATGAGTTCAACTTTGAGTATAGACCTGACATACAAATTCACAAAATACTTGCATTTCATTTAAAAAGTAAGCCTTCTAGAAGTAATATACTGGAATTTGAAGGACATGTAGAATAGTAATAGAGACAGAAGAAAGTATAAGACATATTAAATTGGGAACAAAATTTAGAAGCCTGGAATCATATGTTATAGTGTATTTGTTGTTCAGTTGCTCAGTAGTGTCTGACTCCAGTCCCATGGACTGCAGCACGCCAGGCTTCCCTGTCCTTCACCATCTCAGAGCTTATTCAAACTCATATCCATTGAGTCAGTGAAGCTATCCAACCATCTTTCCTCTGTCGTCCTTCCTTCTCCTCCTACCTTCACTCTTTCCCAGCATCGGGGTCTTTTCAAATGAGTCAGTTCTTCGCATCAGGTGGCCAAAGTATTGAAGCTTCAGCTTCGGCATCAGTCCTACCAATGAATATTCAGGACTGATTTCATTTAGAATTGACTGGTTTGATCTTGCAGTCCAAGGGACTCTCAAGAGTCTTCTTCAACACCACAGTTTGAAAGCATCAGTTCTTTGGTGCTCAGCCTTCTTTAAGGTCTAACTCTCACATCCATACATGATTACTGGAAAAACCATAGCTTTGACTATACGTACCTTTGTTGGCAAAGTAATCTCTCTGCTTTTTATAGACAATAGTAGATATTCATCTACTGGGTAACAGTAGATGTCATTAGGTAATGACTGTAGCCTAGAGATATTTTCTAATTTCCTTGGGAGGCATGGTGTTTAGGATTTATCTTTTTATAAAACAGATAATAATTCCCTATAGGATGAGAACGAGATGAATTCTTCACTTCTTTCTAAAATGATCCTAAAAATTTGGGGCTCAATTTTGTCAAAGTAAAAGCATGTGTCTACAACTTTTACTTCTACGAAGCATAGCATTTTCCAACAAGCCAATTTATCCTCATGATGCTGTTTATTATCATAATTTATGAGTTCTCTTAGAATTATGTGACCCAAGAAGATAATTATTCCAAAAAAAGGAACTGCAGATGAACTAATCAACTGACAATAATAAATTTGAATCTGGCAATAGCTGATGAAATCTATCAAATTCATCTCACTACAACAGTTTAGCATATATTTTGAAACTGGTTTATCTTGGAAGATATAGCAGGAGATTGTTTACAAGCTTTTAGAGCATTTCACTGGGGAGTGTTTTTGATTGTCCTTTTGTTACAATTTTAGAAACAAAGATAAATACTCTGTACTATAATTATTTCTATTAAAATGTTTAAATGACATAGATATGATGGCAAGAAGAATATTTAATGACATGGAAATATATCTATGGCATATTTTCAAAAAATACCATTTAAAACTGACATATTTGCTATGATTTGAAATAATTTTCCATTGTAGGAGTTGGAAATATGTATAGTCTTTGTATTGATGCTTTTGAAAAAATACTTGAAGAGTTCAGTAATTAAAAGATTAAGGACTGACTCTTCTTTTGATAGCCATGCTAGTCTGAGGTTTATTAACCTCTGTGAATATCAGCCTCTTCACATTTGAAATGTGAATTTATATCCATTCCCAAAAAGTGCTCCAGAAAAATTGTGCCAACTTAATTTAAATTCCCAGAGAAATGGGTTTTCTGTTTCTTATATTATTTCCAACACAAAATATCATCTACTTATTCTCTCTTTGCTAATTTAATATGCAGAAGTATATTCGTTTTTTAAAATTTTTCATTCTTTAGTTTACTTAGTAAAGTTGCTTTTTCTTATGATTATAATAATCTTATTGACTAAAGATATAAATAAGATTTTCTTATTGACTAAACTTATAAATATTTGAAATTCTGTTATAAATGCTATGAATATATTTTTGTCAACTTTCTGTTTGCCTTTCAGTTTGCTTTCTGCTGTTTTTGAAATGCAAGCAGTTTTCATGTTTTGTAGTTAGATCTAGCCATCTTGTCCTATATGATGGCTCCTTGTTATAATACTTAGTAAAAGCCCTTCCTCAAGTTCAAGATTTTGTAAATGCTTACATATTTTTCTTCATACATATATATATTTATTTATAGCTTATTATTTTGCATTTATTTCTCTAAGATTCCTATTTAAAATAAGAAATAGCATTCATTTTTTTGCCAAAAATTTTGTATTAGTTATTCTAACACAATATGTATAAGAATTTATCATTAACCTACTATCTTATATCTTGGATCCCAGATTTCCCAGTATGTTACACTGATATAGCTATATATCTATTATTTACTAGGAATATATCTTTTAATACTATAGTTTATAACATCTTTATGTTTTTTTAAACAAATTATATTTGCTTTAATATGCTTGGGATATCATAACAAAATTCTATAGGCTGAGTTGCTTAAATAGTAGAAGCTAGAAAGTCTAAGATCAAAGGCAAGCAGGTTTTAGCATCTGGTGAGAAGTCTTTCTGGCTTGCAGATAGTCACCTTCTTGACATGTCCTTACATGGCAGGGAGAGAAAATAAGCTCTCTGATATCTCTTCTAATAAGAAAATAATGTCATCAGACCAGGGCCTCATCCTCATGACCTAATCTAATCTTAATTACCTCCTAAAGGCCTCATTCTCAAATGCTGTCACAGAGGGGATTAGGACTATAACATATGAATTTTGGTGGGACACAAGCATTCAGTACATAATAATATTCATCCTGCATTTTATAAAAGATACAAATTATTCTTGTTTGTTTTTACAGATGAAATTTAGATTTATTCATCTCATTTTAATTTAAGTAGTATTGTTATGTGTGCTTATCTTTTGTATGAGCTTCAGTCTTTTTTGGGACAAACCGAAGTATAAAAATAATTACATTGTACAGAGAACTTTGGCCTCAGTTTTTTTTTTTTGAGTAAAACATTTTTGTACCTTCCACTCATAGTTTGGTTGGAAGTATCTTTAGAGGAAGGGTATTTGAATTCAGTGTCAACATCTTAGGCAAAAGTTTACCATACTATCTGATAGTAGGAAATGTATAGTCTTTTTCTTAGTGCCAAGAAACCAGATATTCATTCCTAAGTGAATCTTTCTAGCTCCACAAGAAATGTGAATGCTTTTAAAGCTGAAGAACAAAGATATTTTGTTCTATACCAATCCAAGTATAAGAATTAGCAAACATATTGTAAAGTAATTAGCCCCCAAGTAAAATAAATAAATTTATAAAAAAAAAAAAAAAAAAAAAAAAAAAGAATTAGCAAACAAAATGAAAATGGAAACAATCAGTTTTAGAAGCACAAATGCAAAAAACATCTATTGAAACTTGTAACTTAAAGTGCACTTGGAGTATATTACTGAAAACTTACAGAAAGAGAGCAGGTTCATTAGCTTATGACATCCTCTGAGTCATGGCTGAAACCACTCAAATCACTTCATTAAATTTTTCTCCACAAAGATCTTTGGCCTGGTTTATCATGCTTTCCAGACATAATGATCTTATAGTGGGGATTGTGACACTGAGTCATGGGCTCCAGTAAGGATTTTAGCTCACCAAGAACACATGTGAAAATGTCTGCTGTGTAGGGGTATGCATAGACTCTAAACAGTGTTTGTGGTTTTAAATCATCTCATTAAAAGTCATCGCCTGCTTCATGGGATCTCCTGTTAGAATTCTTACTGCTCTCAAGTAGCAAGAAAGGGCACAAATAAAGTCATAATATAAATAAAATTTAGCAGTATCTATAAAAGAGAATTTCTCCTTTTGTATAGTCCTACCAATATAAGTAGTGTACAGTCCTACCAATATTAGTAGTGTACAGAATTGTATTGGTATGTCTTAAACCAAGTCAAAATGTTTTTACTTTGAATATTTAAATAGTGTTTACTTACAAGTTGAAGTTCTTGCCTCTGTGGTTCATGTCTGTAAACTTCTAATCTCTCAGAATCTTCATTATGGAAAATATTAAAATATTTCTTAGGTGAAAACTAGAGAGGGATAGGGCAACCAAATGAGCATAGAAACAGAGTTGTTGTTGTTGTTGTTTTTTAATATCAAACAGAGTGACCTCCTGAAACTCTAGAATATACGTGTGTCTGTTTATGAAACTATGTGTGACAAAGGGATGATGCTTCCAGCAATTTCTTACATAACAACTTTAGGTATCAGGCACTCTAAATAAAAGTTCAAATTTGTGTGTGTGTTAGTGAGTCAGTTGTGTCCGACTCTTTGTGACCCCTTGGACTGTAGCCCACAAGGCTCCTCTGTCCATGGAATTCTCCAGGCAAGGATACTGGAGTGGATTGCCATTTCCTTCAGGGCAATCTTCCCAACCCAGGGATTGAACACAGGTCTCCCACATTGCAGGCAGACTCTTTACTGGCTGAGCCACCAGGGAAGACATCTGATTGTCTCACATTTGTGAGACCATCAAATTCAGAATTCAAACAAATTAGTTTGTATATAATGACAGTTTTCTCATTGTGCGTTACAATTTTTGAACCCATGTATCACTCTCTGAATTGGGTCCATTGCTGAGGGGACTGAATTTAATCATTCATAATTTTCCCATTTTTAGTTCCCAAGAATATGTCTCCTAAAGGATAACACTATTACAAGTAATGATTCATGCTTACCAGAACATTGACAGTCACCTGTGCAGTACTGCTGCTCTATCTGAGGGGTCAGGAACAGCGTCATTATCTAAGTCTCTTATTCTCACATCTATCTTGTACTGTGTTTCAGATTCCCTGTCCAGTGAATCCAATAGCTTTATCATTCCTGACAGAAAAATGAAAGGAGAATGATTATCCAGAATCACTAAATGTCAACTTATGCTAAATTATAAACTATGTGAATGAGCTAATCATTATAATAAGAAATGGGAATGAACTAATACAAATCAACTTTCATAGTCCCAGCATGTATATCCAACAATAAAACTATTGTAGACATTAATTCACACACCATTTTAGTTACCCATTATGTATTCTTAGATACATGGAAGACATACATGGCATAGGCTTTCTGAAGATCTGTATACCAAAGATTAAAACTCCAGTGCTTTTCCTGAAGTAACTAAGAATTTATAGATACAGCTAACAAACCAAGATGAACATTTACAGTTAAAGAGAAAGCTGTTTAAAAAAAAAAAAACTTCCACTATCAACTATTTCTCAGTAAAATACATTTTAAAAGACTATATATGAGTTCTTTATTTTTCTTAATGATACCAGCATTCTTACAGTACCTGACTGGTTCAATGTAAAATTTGGGAGGTGATCCTAAATGTCCTCTACCAACTGTATATTTTATATTATTGAATGGCCAACCTCCATCTGTAAATGTCAATTTTCCAACTAGGGTATCAACTGGACTGTTTTTAAATACAGTGAAGGTAAATGCCAATGTAGTTCCAATCAGATTTAATCCATTTATGTGACTTACCCTTATAATAACTGTAATAGTTGCTATCAAGAAAAAGTACATAAAGATGTAACTAAGGTGATCATGTGCCTTCCATAATTCTCATATTTTCTTTTCTTTTTAATTAACATCTCATATAAGTATATAAATTATACACATATATCTATATTATTAAGTTTTAGTTATTAAATTACCTTTTAAATTATTAAACATTTGAAAATAAGTTTAGGATTAAAATACTGTATTAACTGATTTTAAATGCCTGTCAAAACAATCACATTTTATAATATATTTATGCATAATGTTACTATTGTGAATTAACAATTATAGTTTCCAAAAGCAATTCAATTTCTAATTGAAATATGATTATAATACTTCAGTAGGACAATATAATAAAGAATATGAAGGATATGAAATTTCTATGAATGTGAATATTAATGCTTTCTCTAAGGAAAAATAAATTTACTCCCTGAGATATCCTTTAAACAACAAATATTTCAGAAAAGTTCAACTTTGACAATGCCTTTAAATAGCTGCAACATGCTGTAATAGCATTTGGACATTATTCTCTCAATTATGTTCCAATTTTTATTTGGACTTTCTTATTTAAATAGCAGTGCATATGCACTAAATAAATTAATATATGTAATAATTTGTATACTTATTATAACAGATCAACAGAATGTTTAAAAGTATAATAAATTTCTAATTTCTTAAATTTCTTGTTATAAAATTGTATTTTATAAAACTTAAAACATTTTAATATGTCAAACTAGTAACTTCTCACTTGAGAGTACAGGACTTCCTTCTCAGATCCTCTCACAAGTAATGTATATTTGAATTGCATTTCTGCAAAAATAACATTATCATAATCTAACTGTGTAGATCCAATCTGCAGATGAAAAATAATCACGTTGATAGTTACTTTTTAAAATTAAACACCATTTTGTCAGTTACATGAATTTGAAACTAAGACTTGTGAAACTTTTGGTAAAAAAAAATAACTTAAAATAACATTCTTTAGCAATGGTATTCAACGAGGATATATTTGTTAGTAAGTAAATCATTGGATCACAACAAAATGTGGAAAATTCTTAAAAAGATGGGAATACCAGACCACCTGACCTGCCTCTTGAGAAATCTGTATGCAGGTCAGGAAGCAACAGTTAGAACTGGACATGGAACAACAGACTGGTTCCAAATAGGAAAAGGCATCAAGGCTGTATATTGTCACCCTGCTTATTTAACTTATATGCACAGTACATCACAAGAAACGCTGGGCTGGATGAAGCACAAGCTGGAATCAAGATTGCCAGGAGAAATAATAATAACCTCAGATATGCAGATAACACCACCCTTATGGCAGAAAGCGAAGAAGAACTAAAGAGCCTGTTGATGAAAGTGAAAGAGGAGAGTGAAAAAATTGGCTTAAAACTCAACATTCAGAAAACTAAGGTCATGGCAGCCAGTCCCATCACTTCATGGCAAATAGATGGGGAAACAGTGGAAACAGTGGCTGACTTCATTTTTTTAGGCTCCAAAATCACTGCAGATGGTGACTGCAGCCATGAAATTGAAAGATGCTTGCTCCTTGGAAGAAAAGTTATGACCAACCTAGACAGCATATTAAAAAGCAGAGACATTACTTTGCCAACAAAGGTCTGTCTGGTCAAAGCTATGGTTTTTCCAGTAGTCATGTATGGATGTGAGCATTGGACTATAAAGAAAGCTGAGCGCCGAAGAATTGATGCTTTTGAACTGTGGTGTTGAAGAAGACTTTTGAGAGTCCCTTGGACTGCAAGGACATCCAACCAGTCAATCCTAAAGGAAATCAATCCTGAATATTCATTGGAAGGACTGATGCTGAAGCTGAAACTCCAATACTTTGGCCACTTGATGCAAAGAACTGACTCACTAGAATAAGACCCTGATGCTGAGGAAGATTGAGGGCGGGAGGAAAAGCGGATGACAGAGGATGAGATGGTTGGATGGCTTCACCGACTCAATGGACATGAGTTTGAGTAAACTCTGGGAGTTGGTGATGGACAGGGAGGCTTGGCGTGCTGCAGTTCATGGGTTTGCAAAGAGTTGGACACGACTTAGCGACTGAACTGAACTGAATGTGAGTCATATATGTAATTATAAGTTTTCTAGAAGCCATGTTACCATCACATCGACAGGCTAAAAAGGAAAGATAAAAAAATCAAGTTCATAATAAAAGCTCGCAGTACACCAGAATTAGAGGAAAACTTGCTCAACTTGATAAAGCATATATACAAAGAATTACACCTAACATCATATGTAGTAGTGAGAAACTCAGAGCTTTCCCACTAGGCACAAGGCAAGGATGTCCCATGCCATCTTTCCTTTTTGACATTGCACTGAATGTTCTAGTAGGCACATTTTTAAAAAGTAAGAAGAAACAGGAACAACTTGTGTTTAACAAAGTATTTTATTTAATAAAAATGTCTAAAATACTATCATTTCAACTTGTAATCACAATCAAAATTTATTAATGATCCAGATATTTAGCATAAACCAAAATTTATTAACAGGATGTTTAGCACAAACATGCATTTGTGCTAATTCTCTGAAATTCATTGTTTACTTCATACTTGTATCATACCTCAGCTCAGACAAGCCATGTTCTAGGTGTTCAAAAGCACAAGTGACTGATAGCTTCCATACTGGCAAGCAAAGCTTTTTTAATACAAAAACTATAAATTTATTGTAAAACCTAAGATTATATTACTGTATATTCTGGCAGTTTGTAATCATTATTTCATACTGTGAAAGTATATTGGTAGCAAACTAGGCTTCTACATTTGATATGCATTTATTCATGCTGATTCATTTGCCATACATTGTATTCTTCCTATTTCATACATTCTCTTCATAAATAACTGCTCTGATGTATAATTAAGATGTAAAATGTAGTTGTCATAAATTTATTTGCACTGTTAAAAAGTGAATTAGCTATGAGTTAGTATTAGCAAGAATAATCTCTCAGAAGCAAGCTTTAAATTGCAAGCTTTGAAATGCAAAACCAGAATTTGAGGTACACTCTCTGTGAGAGGTCAAACATCTCACATATCTGTTTTTCACTTTACTCTCCTGAGAGGGATGTGCAGGGCATGCATGATGCATTAAGGATCTTTCCTCAACAAACAGCTAACACCTATTAGGGAGGAAAGTTATGTGTAGCAATGAGGTGATAAGTTGGTGCAGAAAAGCATACGTGAAAAGCATTGTTTTCTTAAGATTCTAAGATGTTCTTACAGTGCTCTAAGAATTATAGAAACCAAGTACTGTAAATGAATTGTCAAATTGGGAAAAAATGTTTCTGCATGAATAAAGTATAATATTACATGTTCTCTAAACTACTTTTCAATGATAAAATTCTGTAGTCTATATTCTAAGTAGGTAAAGAGAGGTGATGTGAAGAGCACTGAACCAGACTGTTAGTTAAGAAGTTAATAATCCACAGAGGTACTGCTCCTATTACTTTGCTGTGTGCTTTTTTCACCCTATTTACATTAAAATAATATTAAAAATATAAATAAATTGAGCACTGAGAAGAAATACAACAAAAAATAAGAAAATAACAGGTGCACAAAAATACACAAAAAGTCTATCTATGTCCAAGTTGGCAGTGCAGATGACTGCAGAAATATCATGGCAAGTTAGTATTAAAAGTGGTGAAAAAAAATCAGTGAAATCCCTACTTCACTTCAAACCACAAAATTAGTTCTCCTGTATTTAGAAAACTTATATATGAAAGACCTCTTGTTAAAATATTTACAGAAAATGAGATATTTTCCAGAATGTATTGTTTGAATCAATAAGGAAATAAAATAAGAATGGATAAATATATACTTTGTGTATCACACAAAGGAAACCACTCAATTGATTAATATATGAAGATATGTTTAGCCTCATGGCTAATCAGGCAAAAAATATGTTAAAATATGCAAGAGTACCTGTTATTGTGAGAAGGATATTGATCAAGAAAATCCTTATACATTGCTGGTGAAAGTATAATGTGATACAAACAGTTTGGAAAATAATTTGTCACTACATCTTGTAACTGACCATTTACATACAATATGGCAATGTTAAGCTCTGTCCTTAAGTAGATACTCTTCCAAATGTGTTGCATGTAAGCACCATGAAAAACATAAAAGAATATTCATTGCAACCTTAAGTGAAATCCAGGAAGAAATCCAAATTCCAATGGGAAAATGGTTATAGTCACACAATGGGATATTAAAGCATGTAAGAAAACATTATAGCCACTAGGTAGGTAGGTAGATAGAAGAAAGATAGATAGATAGATAGATAGATACAATACATAAATGACTCTTCATTCTGGAAAATATATCATTTTCTGTAAATATTTTAACAGAGTTCATTTTAATGCTATGTGTCATAGCTTGAAGATACATTATCTTATAAATACCAAATATTACATCATAAAATAATATTAATAATTAAAAATGAATTGGCTGATACAATATTTTGGGATGACTTTTTAGGAATACTAATTAAAGAGAAATGACCTAATAAAATATGTGATTAGCAATACTAATATAAAGAAACATTTATTTTTTTATTATTTTATTATTCTATTAAAAAATATATGAATATAGCAATTTATAGCCTGACTTTTGTCTCAAAAAATTGTTTAAAATAAAGTTTAGATTTACTGAATTGTTAAAATATTTAAGCTATTGTATTTCCAAAATGTAGTAATTAAATATGCATATTCTATTTTATATAGTGCTCAATAGTTATTTAATATATTTATTTATGGCAATTATGGTAACTTTAACACGTTCCAAAAGAATAGGCAGTACTTTATCACAGAACCATTTGTTCTAGGAAATTTATAACCTTATTAGTTCAGTTCCCAAGATCAAAATTGCATTCCAGCATTCATCCTAAGCTAAATATTTTGTTGGCAATTTAAGGTTCAGTTGAAAATACAGGAACAAATTCAGCCATCAGCTATTTGAACTACTGTAGTTCATTAAGAATTTTGCAATAATAAAAATAAAATGTTTTTCATAGTTCAGTCACAGGGCCACAATCAGAGAGAATTTTTAGAATACGAACTTTCAGTTCATTGTTTGTGAGGATAAAGGTTTCATTTGAAAAAGTATCCATAATCAAATGATAAGTTATTTTGTTATCTGGGACAGTTTTGTCCTTATCTGTACAAGTTAAAGAGACTAAGAGTTTCAGCTGGAATATTTTCAGGAAGTTCAATTCTGTAATAAGTAAAATATGAGAAAAAATGTGATATAGCATGTTAATTTAGATTTATGCAAATGATAATATTTAATTTCAAATATGTTTTAAATATATTCATATTTTAGATAACTACCTTTGCCAATAATAAAATTATAATGTTGGGGAACAATTGTTAAAGATTAAAAAAATATTTGGCATTCTTGCTTTAAGGTCTAGGAAAAATGAACAGCTATTATGTTGGATTAGTAAGCAGCAACTTTAGTAACATTCACACATATATTATCATTGAAGAAATGACAGTAGTACCCCAGCTTCATACATTTTTTATTTATACATCCTAGAGCTAAAACTGATCTGAAATTACTTGCTCCATGCTCTTGCCTTTAGGCACATAAATTATCATTTTCCCCATTTTTAAAACTAGAACATTGAGAACCAGAGTAGTTAAATGACAATTAAAAAGACTGAAGGAAAGAATGAACTTTTGACTTTTTACCTTCCTTGCAGTATAATTTTCTTTGTATTCTTGGTATTTAAAACTGTCTTTTTAAAGAAATTTCCTAAAATTAATATTATACTTGAAAATTAATATTGCTTTGATCTCTCTAGGCACAGTTCAAGCTGTAGTAGTCCTGTTACTGTCTATTAAATTTGCTTAATGGTTAGCAGGGACTGCTAATATTTATCTATATTATGCTGCTTGCTGTGTCCCAGTTTTCCAACAGCTTCTGCAGTTAGCTAATGGAGGTCAGGAGGAAGAGAGGATGTGCTTAAAAATGAAATATAAGTTGAAAGGCTGTGTATAAGTCTATGCAAGGTGATTAAATATGTTGGGTACATTCCACACGATCTCTCTGTCCAAGTGGTTGGAAGCAAAAGGCAACAATAGGACCAGGACAGAAATCCAGGACTCAATAAGCCAGGATCCCTGTGCTCCAGCATAGAGAAAGGAGTGCAACGCCCTAGAGCCAATCAACCTTTATTACTGCTTGCATAAGGGGCAAAGAAATGCTGATTGAATTTAGCCACTGATTAAAAAAAAAAGTTATTGGTATTACAGAAACTAGTGTTAGATATCCTGACCAATAAAAACAGATTTATATTTTTAAGAGAATATTTCTCATTTAATTACTTAAACTACTTTAAGTTTGAAAATTAGATGGAATAAAAAGTGAGTTGTCCAGTTTGTTTACAGAATGTTTTAGAAAGCAAAAATTCTAATATTTTTCCAGTAAGAATCAGTAAACTACTAGCTATAATGGGAAATGAAAGCAAACTACAATTGGAGTGTCCACAGAATTATTGTTTATTCTTTTCATCTCTTGGGTTTTTAATAAAATATATTTCTGGCAAAAAGTTTACAAACTAGAAATTGATTTTTGAAGTAACAGTAGTATAATGGCACTATTTCTATATGTGGATTTTGGACTATGTTTTGTTTCTACAAAGTTATCAAATATATGTCAGCAGTAGTGTTTCTAAAATATTGTTCAAATGGTTTAAGTAAGTTATTCAAGAACAGACCACCAAACAATTTTATAGGATTGTATAAATATTGTTTCTGCTCTGTAAGTTAAAAGTCTGATTAAGCAGAGGCTTCTATTGCTTAGCTTGCAGTCAGGACTGTCAAAAGTTCTACTCCATGTAGTTGATTTTAATTCCATCTAGATTGTCTTCTGTTGCTGCTGCTGCTGCTGCTGCTGCTAAGTCACGTCAGTCGTGTCCAACTCTGTGTGACCCCATAGACGGCAGTCCACCAGGCTCCCCCGTCCCTGGGATTCTCCAGGCAAGAACATTGGAGTGGGTTGCCATTTCCTTCTCCAATGCATGAAAGTGAAAAGTGAAAGTGAAGTGGCTCAGTCGTGACTGACTCTTCTCAACCCCATGGACTGTAGCCTACCAGACTCCTCCGTCCATGGAATTTTCCAGGCAAGAGTACCAGAGTGGGTTGCCATTGCCTTCTCCGTGTCTTCTGTTACTTGATGATATAAAGCACACATATCTATGGTTTTCCTCAAGGGTGAATCACTGAATACACTGTTGGAATGAGCTATGTGACAAGAATACCGGAGAAGAGTATGTTACCAGAATTCTCCCAGAACAGGTTAAGAATTTTCCAAGCAATCAGGTATTCTGTAGGGAATGTACTAAGGATCAGGAAATCTGTGCTTCAGTGAATGAAATCTGACAAATTTGGTACACCTTTTATATAATGGAAATAATTTCTCATGCCTGCACCTTAAAACCTCTCTGTAATTAAAAATCCATTTGTATGTAGCTTTATATCTATCTTTAAAATAATGCCAATAATATTTTTTAAATGCATGGTGGCACTAATGGTAAACAATCTGCCTGCCAACACAGGAGAGGAGGGTTCCATCCCAGGGCCAGGAAGATCCCCTGGAGGGGAAAATGACGTCCCACTCCAGTATTCTTGCCTGGGAAATCCCATGGACAGAGGAGCCTGATGGGCTACAGTCCAAGTAGTCTCAAAGAGTCAGACACCACTGAGCGTGTGTGGGCACGTGCACGTGCACACACATATACACACACACATCCATACACATGTATAATTTTTAATGTGATAGTTGTTTTACCTCCCTGTAATCAAGGGGTTAGACAAATGTCACTTTTTGTGCTCCCTTCTAGCTTTATTTTTGTAAAAATCTGAGTCAAAATAAAGCAGGTCTAACTGTACCAGAGATGCTTAAAATTAGTTAATAATACAGTAAAGAGGGAAGGAAGGGCTTATTCTTCATTCCAGGAATAATATGTTGCTTATACATTTATTTTTCTTTCAATGCCAAAATCTGAACAATTTTGCTGTAATAACTTACATGTAAATATCCTGAGTTGCATTGAGGGGGATTGTCATTAACATCTTGTAGAATCACTGTGAGTATTCCAGTTGTGGAATACACTCGTTCATTGTCATAAAGTCTAAAATATAATACCCAAGAATGTGGGGTGGCTGTATCTTCATAATCCAAAGGATAGACAGTTGTAACCTCTCCTGAATCTAAAAGGCAGATGATGCATATTTGTTCAACATTTACCAGGTGAAAACATTATAAATTGGAATAGTGATATGGAGAAAATAGTTCTGCAGATAAATTAAAGGGCAAATCACAGTTGCTGATTTGGTGAGGCTTATAAATCAGTCACCATTCAGTATCTATGGGGAATGGTTAGTGACATACAAGGGAAAGCCTCCTGAACTACATAAGTCAGAAAGTATTTCATAAGAGGGTCATGTTGGGAGGGGTGATGGGTGCACGGTGAAGCCTATACTGAGTGCTAAAAAACAAGCACAGGAAATCCAGGTAAAGAAGATTGGGTGAGAGTGGAGGTTGCAAGGAGGGAGTTATGGCAAAGAGAAGCCAAAGGAGAAGAAGAAATAGGATGTACACTCCAGATAAATGGAATAACACATGGAGGGGCAGAAATATGTACAAGAACAGAGTATTTTGAGAAAAGCAAATTGCACTGCTGAGGACAAGGTGAGAGTTTGAATTACAATAGTGATGGAAAAAAAAGGATTTTAATCTGTATTTAGCAGATAGTATTGATAAACATATTCTAGCTGATTAGGCATTTGTGTCTTGGAAGGAACAACAGAAGTAGAGTGAAAACAATAAAAGAAATTCTTGATAATTTTACTATATCCCATCCATTTTTTATTTATTTATTTTCTCACAAGTACCACATTTATTTCAAGGCTTTAATGTATTTAGAATCTGTTGCATGGAGGGAAAATTGAACTATTTTAAAAGATTTTCAAATATATAAATATTTTATAAGGATGGATTTAGAAAGAGAAAAGCTTTCAAAATGAACACGTTGAAAAGATTTGAGAAGACTTGGTAAATGCAACTCCAAATAGTGTGCTAGACAATGTAGTTAACAAAAACTGTTTACTCACTAGACTTCTGTAATACTTTCATGCCTTTTAATAGGAATTATTTTCATGAAGCACATTAATAACACAGTCTTGGTTAATAAAGTCTTTCACTGTTTCCAGTTTCCCCATCTATTTGCCATGAAATGATGAGACCGGATACCATGATCTTAGTTCTTTGAATGTTGAGTTTTAAGCCAGCTTTTTCATTCTCATCTTTCACTTTCACCAAGAGGCTTCTTAGTTACTCTTTGCTTTCTGCCATAAAGGTGGTGTCATCTGCATATCTGAGGTTATTGATATTTCTCCTGGCAATCTTGACTCCAGCTTGTGATTCATCCAACCTGGCATTTCACATGATGTGTTCTGCATTTAAGCTAACTAAGCAGGGTGACAATATACAGCCTTGACGTACACCTTTCCCAATATGGAACCAGTCTGTTACACATGTCTGGTTCTAACTGTTGCTTCTTGACTTGCATACAGGTTTCTCAGGAGGCAGGTAATGTGGTCTGATATTCCCATACTTGAAGAATTTTCCAGTTTGTTGTGATCCACACAGTCAAAGGCTTTAGCGTAGTCAATGAAGCAGAAGATGTTTTTCTGGAATTCTCTTGCTTTATCTATGATCCAACGGATGTTGGCAATTTGATCTCTGGTTCCTCTGCCTTTTCTATATGCAGCTTGAACATACGTTATATATCCTTTAAGTATTCTTGCTACTTTTATAATTTATTAGATACTGGTTTTCTAAATGGCCAGCTCTACTGAATTTGAGAAGTTACAATGCTCTAACCCATGTTGGATAGTTGCCAAGTTGTATTAAATTGATTCATGTCAATGTATGGCAAAAACCACTACAATATTGTAAAGTAATTAGCCCCCAACTAAAATAAATAAATTTATTTAAATAAATAAATAAATAAAATAAAACATAAAAAATAAAAATAAATGTATTTATTTATTTATTTTGGATTCTCTTTTTTGTTCTTAATTTTTTGAAGGATAATTGCTTTACAGAATTTTGTTGTTTTCTGTCAAACCTCAGCATGAATCAGCCATAGGTACACATATATTCCCTCCCTTTTGAGCCTACCTCCCATCTCCTGCCCCATCCCACCCCTCTAGATTGATACATATTTGAGTTTCCTGAGTCATACAGCAAATTCCCATTGGTTATCTATTTTACGTATGGTAATGTAAGTTTCACTGTTACTCTTTCCATGCATCTCACCCTCTCTTTCCCTCTTCCCATGTCCATAAATTTATTCTCTATGTCTGTTTCTCCACTGCTTTAATAAATTCTTCAGCCCCATTTTTCTAGCTCCATCTATATGCATTAGAATATGATATTTACCTTTCTCTTTCTGACTCACTTCACTCTGTATAATAGGTTCTAGATTCATCCACCTCAACAGAACTGACTCAAATGCATTCCTTTTTATGGCTGAGTAATATTCCATTGTGTATATGTACCACAACTTCTTTATCCATTCATCTGTCCATGGACATCTAGGTTGCTTCCATGTTCTAGCTATTGTAAATAGTGCTGCAATGAACAAAGGGATACATGTGTCTTTCTCAATTTTGGTTTTCCTCAGGGTATATGCCTAAGAGTGGGATTCCTGGGTCATATGGTGACTTTATTCCTGTTTTTAAGGAGTCTCCATGCCATCTTCCATAGTGGCTGTATCTATTTACTTTCCAACCAACAGTGCCAGAGCATTCCCCTTTCTCCACACCCTCTCCAGCATTTATTGTTTGTAGACTTTTTGATGATGGCCATTTTGACTGGTGTGAGGTGATATCTCATTGTAGTTTCTTGATTTGCATTTCTCTAATAATGAGTGATTTTGAGCATCTTTTCATGTTTGTTAACCATTTGTGTGTCTTCTTTGGAGAAATGTCTGTTTAGGTCTTTGGCCTATTTTTTGATTGGGTCGTTTGTTTTTCTGGTATTGAGTTGTATGATTTGCTTGTATATTTTGGAAAGTAATCCTTTGTCAGTTGTTTCATTTGCTATTATTTTCTCCCATTTTGAGGGCTGTGTTTTCACCTTGCTTATAGTTTCCTTTGCTGTTCAAAGCTTTTAAGTTTAATCAGGTCCCACTTATTTACTTTTGTTTTTATTTCCGCTACTCTTGGAAGTGGGTCAAAGAGGATCTTGCTTTGATTTACATCATAGTGTTCTGCCTAAGTTTTTCTCTAAGAGCTTTATCGTTTATGGTCTTACATTTAGGTCTTTAATCCATTTTGAGTTTATCTTTGTGTATGGTGTTAGGAAGTGTTCTAATTTCATTCTTTTACATGTAGCTGTCCAGTTTTCCCAGAACCATTTATTGAAGAGGCTGTGCCCCATTGTATTTTCTTGCCTCCTTTGTCAAAAATAAGGTACCTGTAGGTGCATGGGTTTATTTCTGGGCTTTGTATCTTGTTCCATTGGTCTATATTTCTGTTTTTCTGCCAGTACCATACTGTCTTGGTGACTGTAGCTTTTATAATCTGAATTCAGGAAGGTTGATTCCTCCAGCTCCATTCTTCTTTCTCAAGACTGCTTTGGCTATTCAGGGTCTTTTGTGTTTCCATATGTGTTGTGAAATTTTTTGTTCTAGTTCTGTGAAAAATACCATTGGTAATTTAATAGGGATCACATTGAATCTGTATATTGTGTTTGGTAGTACAGTCATTTTCACAATATTGATTCTTCCTACCCAGGAACATGGAATATCTCTCCATATGTTTATGTCTTCTTTGATTTATTTCATTAGTGTCTTATAATTTTCTGTGTACAGTTCTTTTGTCTCCTTGGGTAAGTTTATTCCTAGATATTTAATTCTTTTTGTTGCAATGGTGAACAGGATTGATTTCTTAATTTCTCTCTCTGATTTTTCAGTGTTAGTGTATAGAAATGCGAGTGATTTCTGTGTATTGATTTTGTATCCTGAAACTTTGTTAACTTCAATGATTAGCTCTGGTAATTTTCTGATAATATATTTAGGATTTTCTATGTACAGTATCATGTCATCTGCCAACAGTGAGAACTTTACTTCTTCTTTTCTGATCTGAATTCCTTTTATTTCTTTTTCTTCTCTTATTGCTGTAGTTAGGACTTCCAGAACTATGTTGATTAATAGTGGTGAAAGTGGACACCCTTGTCTTGTTCCTGATCTTAGTTGGAATGCTTTCAGTTTTTCACCACTGAGAATAATGTTTGCTGTAGGCTTATCATAGATGGCCTTTACTATGTTGAGGTAGGTTCCTTCTATGCCCATTTTTAAAGCATGTTAATCATAAATGGATGCTGAATTTTGTCAAAGGATTTTTCTGCATCTATTGAGATTATCATATGGTTTTTATCTTTCAGTTTGTTAATATGGTATCACATTGATTTATTTGCTTATATTGAAGAATCCTGGCATCCCTGGAATAAACCCAACTTGATCATGGTGTATGAGCTTTTTAATGTGTTGTTGAATTCTGTTTGCTAAAATTTTGTTGAGGATTTTTGCATCTATGTTCATCAGTGCTATTGGCCTGTAGTTTTCTTTTTCTGTGTTGTCTTTGTCTGGTTTTGGTATCAGGGTGATTGTGGCCTCATAGAATGAGTTTTGAAGTGTTCCTTCCTCTAAAATTTTTTGAAAGAGTTTCAGAAGAATAGGCATTAGCTCTTCTCTAAATGTTTGATAGAATTATCCTGTGAAGCCATCTGGTCCGGGCTTTTGTTTTTGGAGAGATTTTTTTATCACAGCTTCTATTTCAGTGCTTGTAAGTGGATTGTTCATAATTTCTATTTCTTTCTGGTTCAGTCTTGGAAGATTGAACTTTTCTAAGAATCTGTCCATTTTGTCCAAGTTATCCATTTTTTTGCCATATAGTTGTTCATAATAGTCTCTTATAATCCTTTTTGTTTCTGCATTGTCTGTTGTAACCTCTCCTTTTTCATTTCTAATTTTGTTGAATTGATTCTTCTCCCTTTTTTCCTAGATGAATCTGGCTAAAGGCTTGTCAATTTCATTTATCTTCTCAAAGAACCAGCTCTTAGTGTTATTAATCTTTACTCTTGCTTGTCTCATTTCTTTTTAATTTATTTCTGCTAAGATCTTTATTATTTCTTTCTTTCTACTTATTTTCGTTTTATTTTTTGTGGTTGTTGTTGTTGTTCTTTTACCAGTTGTTTTAGGTATAAAGTTAGGTTTCTATGCAATGTTTTTCTTGTTTCTTGAGGTAGGATTTTATTGCTATAAACTTCCCTCTTAGAACTGAATCCCATAGGTTTTGAGTTGCCAGGTTTTCCTGTCATTTGTTTCTAGAAATTTTTTTGATATCACTTTTGATTTCTTCAGTAAGCTATTGGTTATTTAGAAAAGTTAAAGTGAAGTTGCTCAGTCGTGTCTGACTCTTTGTGACCCCATGGACTGTAGCCTATCAGGCTCCTCCATCCATGGGATTTTCCAGGCAGGAGTATTAGAGTGGGTTGCCATTTCCTTCTCCAGAGGATCTTCCCAACCCAGGGATCAAACCCAGGTCTCCTGCATTGTAGGCAGACGCTTTACCATCTGAGCCACCGTGGAAGTGGTTATTTAGAAATGTGTTGTTTAATCTCCATGTGTTTGCGTTTCTTACAGTTTTTTTTCCTTCTTGTAATTGATATTGTCTCATAGCATTGTGGTCAGAGAAGATGCTTGATATGATTTCAATTTTCTTAAATTTCCTGAGGTTTGATCTGTGACCCAAGTGTGGTCTATCCTGAAGAATGTTCCATGTGCTCTTGAGAAGAAAGTGTATTCTTCTGCATTTGGATGGAATGTCCTGAAGACATCAGTGAGATGCATTTCATGTAATGTATCATTTAAGATGTGTTTCCTTATTAATTTTCTGTTTTGATGATCTGTCCATTGGTATGAGTGAGGTGTTAAAGTCTCCTACTATTGTTGTGTTACTGTCAATTTCTCCATTTATGTCTGTTAGTGTTTGTCTTATGTATTGATGTGCTTCTGTGTTGGGTGCATAGATATTTACAATTGTTATGTCTTCCTCTTGGATTGACCCCTTGATCATTATGCAGTGTCCTTCCTTATCTCTTGTAATCATCTTTATTTTAAGGTCTATTTTGTCTGATATGAGGATTGCTACTCTAGGTTTCTTCTGCTTCCCATTTGCATGAAATATATTTTTCCATTCTCTCACTTTCAGTCTATATGTGTCTTGAGGTCTGAAGTGGTTTCTTGCAGATAGCATATACATGGGTCTTGTTTTTGTATCCATTCAGCCAGTCTGTGTCTTTTGGTTGGACCATTTAATCTATTTACATTAAAAGTAATTGATATATATGTTCCTATTGCCATTTTCTTAATTGTTTGGGGTTGATTTTATAGATCTTTTTTCTTCTGTTGTATTTCTTGACTAAATAAGCCCCTTTAACATTTATTGTAAAACTCATTTGGTGGTGCTGAATTCTCTTAACCTTTGCTTGTCTGAAAAACTTTTTATTTCTCCATCAATTTTGAATGAGATCCTTGCCAGGTACAGTAATCTTGTTTGTAGATTTTTCCCTTTCAGTAAGTTAAGTATATCCTGCCATTCCCTTCTGGCTGGCAGAGTTTCTATTGAAAGATCAGCTCTTAAGCATATGGGGTTTCCCTTGTTTGTTGCCTGTTGCTTCTCCCTTGCTGCTTTTAATATTCTTTCTTTGTGTTTAGTCTTTGTTAGTTTGATTAGTATGTGTCTTGGTGTTTGGGTAAACTCCAGGAGTTGGTGATGAACAGGGAGGCCTGGCGTGCTGCGATTCATGGGGTTTCAGAGAGTCGGACACGACTGAGCAACTGAACTGAACTGAACTGAACTGGTGTGTTTCTCCTTGGGTTTATACTGTATGGGACTCTTTGTGCCTCTTGCACTTGATTGACTATTTCCTTTTCCATGTTGGGGAAATTTTCAACAGTAATCTCTTCAAAAATTTTCTCATACCCTTTCTTTTTCTCTTCTTTTTCTGGGACCCCTATACTTGGAATTTTGGTGTGTTTGATATTATCCCAGAGGTCTCTAAGACTATCCTGTTCTTTCCATTCTTTTTACTTTATTCTGATCTTCAGGAGTTATCTCCACCATTTTATCTTCCAGCTCACTGATTCACTCTTCTGCTTCAGCTATTTTGCTATTGATTCCTTCTAGAGTATTTTTAGTTTCAGTAATTGTGTTGTTTGTCTCTGTATGTTTATTCTTTAATTCTTCTAGGTCTTTGTTAATTGATTCTTGCATTTTCTCCATTTTGTTTTCAAGGTTTTTTATCATCTTTACTATCATTATTCTCAATTCTTTTTCAGGTAGTTTGCCTATATCCTCATCATTTATTTTGACTTCTCTGTTTCTAGTTTGTTCCTTCATTTGTGTACTATTTCTCTGCCTTTTTATTATTTTTTTTAACTTATTGTGTTTGAGGTCTTCTTTTCCCAGACTTCAAGGTTGAAATCTTTCTTCCTTTTGGTTTCTGCCCTCGTAAGGTTGGTCCAATAGTTTGTGTAAGCTTCATGTATGGTGAGATTTGTGCTGAGTTTTTGTTTGTTTTTTCTCTGATGGGCAAGGCTGAGTGAGGTGGTAATCCTGTCTGCTGATGATTGGGTTTGTATTTTTGTTTTGTTTATTGTTTAAATGAGGCATCCTGCACAGGGTGCTACTAGTGGTTGGGTGATGCCAGGTCTTGTACTCAAGTGGTTTCCTTTGTGTGATTTCTCACTATTTAATACTCCCTAGCGTTAGTTCTCTGGTAGTCTAGGGTCTTGGAGTCAGTGCTCCCACTCTAAAGGCTCAGGGCTTGATATCCAGACTTGCCTGTGAGTGTCCAGAGGTCTCTGGCAGAGGCATGGATCAGCGGTGGCCTGCTCCATGGCTGGGGGTACTCAGTGCAGCAGTGCATGCATCTGTATTAACTTTAGATAACTGGGATACATATCTTATTTTGCAAAATTTGATGGTATAAAGTTCTAAGCACCATTTATCATATAAAGTGGATGACAGCAGTGTGGTATCTAGATGCAGAAGCACAAATATAAATAATGAAACTGAAGAATCTATAATAAGTTACTTCAGGTGGTGACTCTGGAGGAAGTCAGTTCTCTCACAGACACACCAAATCTATAGAAACGTGTGAAATCCATCCTCTGCCCCAGAGCCCGGTATGGAAGAGCATGGAGGGAGGAGTGCCCAGGCATCCTGTAGAAGGCACTCACTTGCTCTCCTTGGAGCGTCAGCCTTCCATCCAATTTTTAAATTGTGTTGTTTTACAGATGCAGTTTATTGCAATTGAAAGTATATTTACTTTTATTATGATAGGGCATATATTTTCCTGAATAAAATATTTTAGTTAAAAATTCACATATATTAAATCCAAGTTCAATTCAATTCGGTCACTCAGCCATCTCCAACTCTTTGCAACCCCATGGAAGGATAATGCAATAAACTCTTACGTACATATCACTAGCTTTGACAATTACAAATTTATGGCCAATTTTATTTCACCTATAGCATCGCCTACTTTATCTCCTACGTGAATTATTTTGAAGAAAATCCCAAACTATATGTTATTTTATTTGTAAATATTATATTATCTATTCTTAAAGGCAAAGGACCCCTGTTTTAAAATATAACTATGATATAATTAGCATACCCAGGAAATCACATTAAACCCTTAGCATCATCATATATTCAGTAATTATAAAATTTTTTGATTGTCTTATGAAGTTTTATTGCTTTTCAAATCATTATCTAAGTTCACACTTTTTAATTAGTTGATATGTCTCTCAACTCTCTCTATTCTATAAAATTCTTCAGGGTTTAAAAAATTTTGTTATCTAATTGTATATTCTTTCCTTGATAAGTTTAATGGCAACACACTGTGCATACTTTTTCCACCTTTCCCCTCTAATATAGTATCTCAGAGATCATTACTCTGGGATATATATATATATATATATATAATGTAAATAATATATAAAGAGAGTCCTTATTTCTATGGACATATTCCATTGCCTATTATCATAGTCTATACAGTCACTACCCTATGGATATGCTCAATCTTGCTATTGAATAATGATGCAAAGAATAGCTTCTGCATACATCTTTTATATTTTTGCCAGTGTATTTTGAGATATTTTCTAGAGGTGAGATTGTGGCGTTAAGGTGTAAATGCATATGCCGTTTTCCTAGATTCTACCATATTTCTCTCAGTAAGGGTTGTAGTAGTTTTCATCCTCACCAATAGTTATACGAGGCCTGTTTTACACAGCATTACCAAAAGAAAATATCGTCAAACATGAAATTTTGGTAATCTTACAGGTTACAAAATGTATGTAGTATTATTTTAATTTTAAATTTTATTATGTTAAAATAGAGCATATTTTCCTATGCTTTAGAGTCATTTGCAGCTCCTCTAAGTTGTTGATTCTTATCTTAGTTCATTTTCATATATGATTATTTTAGTTTCTAATATGCAAATATTTTCCCATTTTCTCACTTGTATTTTTACTTTTAATATGGTGATTTTATTTGTTTGTCATACAAATGTTATTGTTATTGTTGTTGCAGTTGTTGTGATGATAGTGATGATGGTGATTATATCATGATTTTGTCACATTCATGAATTTATTCCCATGTAGTTTCTGGATTTTGAGTTGCAGTTATAAGAGTTTTTCCTACTTCCAAGTAATAAAGAAATCCATTCATATTTCGTTCTATTATGTGTATGACTGCATTTTTCAAAAAGTCTAATCAATTTGATTTTCTCTGCTCCACGGTACAAAAAAGTTTTATTTTTCCTATTGCTATCCTGTTATTGCATAGTTTTAAAATGTCTATCTTTTCTTCACTTTTATGTTTTCATGAATGTATTCTTACCCTTATCAAGATTATATATTATGTTCCATCTATCTATCTGAATAGTCATCTATCACTATCATGTTTTTGTGATTTAGAGGTGTTATAACATGTTTTAATATATACTAGAGTAGTTTCCCCTCGTTGCACCTCTGTTCCAATTTTTTTTTCCTTCTAATTCATAGTTCTAGTTCTGGCTTCAGGTAGAGTAGAGTTAGGTTAGGGATGTGTGTGCCAAGAAAAATACATAAGCAATAACAAAAAAGAGCAAAAGTAACAACTGGTAATATTTTAATTAATAGTTGCTTTATAATTTGATTTATTTATATTTGCAGCTAATGCAGCCTTTATGTGTAGTACACTATACAGTTTTTTTATTGTTATTTTTGTAAATAAATTTGTATTTGTCTTTCACCATAATTTCTTCGGCTGATAATTCTCCAGTTATTTTGATTATCTATAGAGTTCGTTCTCTAGCAAATTCCTCAGGAAGAACTCATAGGAATAATATTTCTTGGGTGCTTCCATGTTCCTAAAATTTTATATGCTTTCTTTATCCATGAGGTCATTTTCATTTGTAAAAATTTTTGAAGTCACATTTGTGTCCTCAAGTTTGCTAAATATGTTACTCCATTAAATGTGGAAAAAGTCTTGTGATAAAGTCTTCTTACAATTTGATTATCACTCTCTTATATGTAACTTAACCTTATTGTGCAGAGGCTCAAATATTTTTTTTCTTCTTTCATTAATATCTAATGGTTTACTAGAAAAATATTTCAGATTCGGCCACTCTGTATTTGTCGTCCAGAAACCTAGAAACCTTTTTTAACTGTGTGGCCTCAAAACTGCTTTTATTTTAGAAATATTTTCTTGAACGTGACTTTTCAGTATTCTGTTCTACTGCTTTTATGTGCTTTTTCTGGAGTTTTTATAGTATGATTTAAACCTATTGCCTCTTTTCTGCCTGCCTTCAATCAATTTTTCATTCTTTATTTCTGTTCTTTAGTCTTTATAAGAGTTAAATATTTTTAATAATCATGAACATGTAGGAATTTTTTTTTTCCCTAACCCATTTGAGAATAGTTTGCTGACCTGATGTCTCATCATCTCCAAATACTTTAAGGTATATTTGCTAAGAGCATCCCCCAACATTATCACAATAAAAATAACTAAATCCAGAAGTTAACATTAACACACCTAATACTGAGACTTCCTTTCAAGCTTTAGTAATTGTCTCAATATTATTTTTATAGCAGAAAGATTGGATTGTCAGTTCTTTTAGTCTCCCTTAATCTCAAAAGTTCTTAAATCTTATCAAGATCATTTCGAAGATTAAAGGTTGGTAATTTTGAGGAGTTCAGTTCAGTTCAGTTCAGTCACTCAGTCGTGTCCAACTCTTTGCGACCCCATAAATCGCAGCATGCCAGGCCTCCCTGACCATCACCAACTCCTGGAGTTTACCCAAACTCATGTCTATCGAGTTGGTGATGCTATCCAGCCGTCTCATCCTCTGTTTTTCCCTTCTCCTCCCGCCTTTAACTTTGCTAGCATCAGGGTCTTTTCCAGGGAGTCAGTTCTTCGTATCAGGTGGCCAAGTATTGGAGTTTCAGCTTCAACATCTGTCCTTCCAATGAACACCCAGGACTAATCTCCTTTAGGATGGACTGGTTGGATCTCCTTGCAGTGCAAGGGACTCTCAAGAGTCTTCTCCAACACCACAGTTCAAAAGCATCAATTCTTCAGCACTCAGCTTGCTTCACAGTCCAAATCTCAAATCCATACATGACTACTGGAAAAACCATAGCATGACTAGACAGAACTTTGTTGGCAAAGTAATGTCTCTGCTTTTTAATATGCTCTCTAGGTTGGTCATAACTTTCCCTCCAAGGAGTAAGCATCTTTTAATTTCATGGCTGCAGTCACCATCTGCAGTGATTTTGGAGCCCCAAAAAATAAAGTCAGCCACTGTTTCCACTGTTTCCCCATCTATTTGCCGTGAAGTGATGGGACCGGATGCCATGATCTTAGTTTTCTGAATGTTGAGCTTTAAGCCAACTTTTTCATTCTCCTTTTTCACTTTCATCAAGAGGCTTTTTAGTTCCTCTTCACTTTCTGCCATAAGGGTGGTGTCATCTGCATATCTGAGGTTATTGATATTTCTCCCGGCAATCTTGATTCCAGCTTGTGCTTCTTCCAGCCCAGCGTTTCTCATGATGAACTCTGCATATAAGTTAAATAAGCAGGGTGACAATATACAGCCTTGACGTACTCCTTTTCCTATTTGGAACCAGTCAGTTGTTCTATGTCCAGTTCTAACTGTTGCTTCCTGACCTGCATTACAGGTTTCTCAGGAGCAGGTCAGGTGGTCTGGTATTCCCACCTCTTTCGGGATTTTCCACAGTTTATTGTGATCCACACAGTCAAAGGCTTTGGCATAGTCAATAAAGCAGAAATAGATGTTTTTCTGGAACTCTCTTGCTTTTTTGATGATCCATCAGATGTTGGCAATTTTATCTCTGGTTCCTCTGCCTTTTCTAAAACCAGCTTGAACATCTTGAAGTTCACAGTTCACGTATTGCTGAAGCCTGGCTTGGATAATTTTGAGCATTACTTTACTAGCGTGTGAAATGTGTGCAATTGTGCGGTAGTTTGAGCATTCTTTGGCCTTGCCTTTCTTTGGGATTGGAATGAAAACTGACCTTTTCCAGTCCTGTGGCCACTGCTGAGTTTTCCATATTTGCCGGCATACTGAGTGCAGCACTTTCACAGCATCATCTTTTAGGATTTGAAATAGCTCAACTGGAATCCCATCACCTCCACTAGCTTTGTTCGTAGTGATGCTTTCTAAGGAGAATTATCCTCAAATTGGATTTGCCTGATGTCTGCCCATGATAAGATTTGGGTGCCAATTTAAGCTAATTTCTCTGTGTGTGTGTGTGTGTGTGTGTGTGTGTGTGTGTAACATACCCTCAATATTCTCTGAGTCTGTTTTTGCTTTCTGTCACAACCAGATGTTTCAAGTCATCTTATATTTTAACTCCTATCAAATTCAAAATGAGTTATTTCTCTAGGGACCTCTTATAAGGTAAAATGGTATGTAGAAGTCAGTATCTGAGTACTCAATGTGCTCATTGCTACTGAGGTATCATCCTCCTAAGTTCTTTCACTCTTTTAGTATACATAACTATAGAAGTGTATCCGTGTATAGATGTGCCTGTGTGTGCAGTTACATTAGTATTTATGTAACTATATATACACACATACACATGCACACTTCTTGTACCTAAACATATAATGAAAAACATGATTACTCTAACACCTTCAATTTTCATTTATTCTCATATTGTTCATTATAGTTTTCTCATTCTCTGCTTTTGTAACTCACGTGTCTGACAGGAGACACCAGCTTTCATTTATGTTTCACACGTAGGTTTTACTACGATCATACTTTATGTAATGAATCTATTTCTGCTGCCACTCCCTTCCCATCACTTCTGACTTGAATATCTTATCCCTTTGCTATCGCTCTGTCTTTCCATAGGTGGCTCTTCCCTTCCATGTCCCCTTACTCACCTTTCAGATTCCACTCCCTTTGTGGGACTCTTCACCAATATGACAGACACTATGTTTTTAATCGTTCTCTTTGTAAGCATACCAAATGTACAATACCTCTTAAGAAATGAAAAAACATTTCTTTGTCCCATCCCTTTTTTTATGCCAAAATTATTAAAGGCATGAATTTTTTTTTTTTTGGTAAATTAATTTTTTTTATTTTAATTGGAGGCTAATTACTTTGCAGTATTGTAGTGGTTTTTGCCATACATTGACATGAATCAGCCATGGGTGTACATGTGTCCCCCATCCTGAAACCACTCTCCCATCCCCCTCCCCATCCCTTCCCTCAGGATTGTCCCAGTGCACCGGCCCTGAGCACCCTGTCTCATGCATCGAACCTGGACTGGCGATCTGTTTCACATATGATAATATACATGTTTCAGTGCTATTCTCTCAAATCATCCCACTCTCACCTTCTCCCACAGAGTCCAAAAGACTGTTCTATACATCTGTGTCTCTTTTGCTGTCTTGCATATAGGGTCATCGTTACCATCTTTCTAAATTCTATATATATGCGTTAGTATACTATATTGGTGTTTTTCTTTCTGACTTACTTCACTCTGTATAATAGGCTCCAGTTTCATCCACCTCATTAGAACTGATTCAAATGCATTCTTTTTAATAGCTGAGTAATATTCCATTGTGTATATGTACCACAGCTTTCTTATCCATTCATCTACCTATGGACATCTAGGTTGCTTCCAGGTCCTAGCTATTGTAAACAATGCTGCAATGAACATCGGGGTACATGTGTTTCTTTCAATTTTGGTTTCCTTGGTGTGCATGCCCAGCAGTGGGATTGCTAGGTCGTACGGCAGTCCTATTTCCAGTTTTTTGAGGAATCTCCACACTATTCTCCATAGTGGCTGTACTAGTTTGCATTCCCACCAACAGTGTAAGAGGGTTCCCTTTTCTCTGCACCCTCTCTAGCATTCATTGTTTGTAGATTTTTTGATAGCAGCCATTCTGACCAGTGTGAGAAGGTACCTCACTGTGGTTTTGATTTGCATTTCTTTGATAATGAGTGATGTTGAGCATCTTTTCATGTGTTTGTTAGCCATCTGCATGCCTTCTTTGGAGAAATGTCTGTTTAGTTCTTTGGCCCATTTTTTGATTGGGTCGTTTATTTTTCTGGAATTGAGCTGCATGAGCTGCTTGTATATTTTTGAGATCAATTCTTTGTCAGTTGCTTCATTTGCTATTATTTTCTTCCATTCTGAAGGCTGTCTTTTCACCTTGCTTATAATTTCCTCCATTGTGCAAAAGCTTTTAAGTTTAATTAGATCCCATTTGTTTATTTATGCTTTTATTTCCATTACTCTGGGAGGTGGGTCATAGAGGATCCTGCTGTGATTTTTGTCAGAGAGTGTTTTGAAAGGCCTGAATTCTTAACTTACAGTCATATATAATGTACTTAGAGTTATAGGTCTTATATTCAAGGATAGTGAATTCAGATGTGGGTTCTGATTTGCAGATTAGCTGCATGAACTTGGGTAAATTCAGATTTCTCTCCAAGCATCATATGTTAGATGAGAATTAGGATAGTAAACAAAGAAGTTATTATATATGCAAAGTGCTTATGAGAATGTATAGTGAAAGTGAAAGTCGCCCAGTCGTGTCTGACTCTTTGCAACTCCATGGACTCTAAGTCCATGCTAGTCTCTAGGCCAGAATACTGGAGTGTATAGCCTTTCCCTTCTCCAGGGGATCTTCCCAACCCAAGAGTTGAATCCAGGTCTCCCACATTGCAGGTGGGTTCTTTACCAGCTAAGCCACAAGGGAAGCCCAAGAATACTGGAGTGGGTAGCCTATCCCTTCTCCAGAGGCTCTCCTCACCAGGAATCAAACCGGGGGTCTCCTGCATTGCAGGTGGATTCTTAACCAACTGAGCTATCAGGGAAGCCCCAATGAGAAAGTATGATATAGAATAAATATTCAATTTATGTGAATAATATTTTGGTTTCTTTGGGAAAAGCTACTTCTCAGGGAAAAATCATACAATAAAATCTCAGGGAACTGTGCTGAGGATCTGAGTTGTTTGGGAGTCCCCTGGAGAATACACATTGTACAGACTATTTCCATAATTCTGAGAAGGAAAGAATGATCACTTTTTACTCACATAAAATATGCTAAATATTTCCTGAATATTTTAAAGATACTTTTATCTTCATAGAATGGCAATCAAGCTTATTTTTAACTATGAGAAACACATTTTATAATATACTCTATAAAATGATTAGCAACAAAAATTATTATACCTTCGTTTATTGAAAATTCTCTTTGTATACATATAAATTCATAATGTACCAAGTCCCCTATGTCTCAATCAGTTACTGTCAGCTTCACTAGCTTTGTTCCAACAGGCAGATTTTCATAAATATTTATAGGTGCATCTGGTATATATCTATGGGACAAAAGGGATTTTTTTTATCACTTAGTGTAAACAAATGTCTCTTTTCATCTGTCACACAACAAATATTTTAAATCATACTTATTTTGTAAGAGTCTCAAGTCCCTGGCTTCAAAATTCTTTTTCTTTATAAATTACTACATGTATTAGAGAATGTTTAAGTATTATAAAGTGCAGTTGAAAATTTTCTCCTACCTATGCCCTTTCTGTAGTCCTTCTACTGACTGGTAAATTATACCTTTTTGTTATTCCAGATAACAAAATTACTACAAACACTTTTGAGATCACTGTTTCATTTCATATTTAGGCATACCCCATTTATTGCATTTACTTTAATCTATTTTGCAGATATTGTATTTTCTTACAAATTGAAAGTTTCTGGCATTTGCCCATTTCATGTTTATGTATCACATTTAGGCTTCCCTGATATCTCAGTTGGTAAAGAGTCTGCCTGCAATGCAGAATACCCTGGCTCGAATCTTGGGTTGGGAAGATCTGCTGGAGAAGGGATAGGCTACCCTCTCCAGTATTCTTGGGCTTTCCTTGTGATTCAGCTGGTAAAGAATCTGCCTGCAATGAAGGAGACCTGCGTTTGATCCCTGGGTTGGCAAGTACCCCTGGAGAAGGGAAAGGCTACCCACTTCAGTATTCTGGCCTGGAGAATTCCATGGACTGTATCCACAGGGTCGTAAAGAGTCAAACACAACTGAGCAACTTTCACTTTCACATCACATTTTGGAAATCCTCATAATATTCCTTTCTTCATTATTATTATTATAATATTGATATTTGTTATGATGATCTGTGATCAGTGATCTTTGAATTACTATTACAATTGTTTTGGGACACCACAAACTATGCCAATATGAGACAATGGACTTAGTGGGTAAATACAGTGTGTTTTCTGACTGCTCCACTGACCAGCCATTCCTTTGTCTCTTTTCTCCTTGTCCATGCATTCCCTAAGACACAACAATATTAATTACCCATCAGTAGTGTCTAAATGTGCATATGAATGAGTGGCATCTCTCTCACTTTAAATCAAAAGCTAGAAATGATTAAGCTTAGTGAGGAATACACATAGAAAGCCAAAATAGGCTGAAAGCTAGGCCTCTTGTGCCAAACAGTTATCAAAGTTCTGAATGCAAGGGAAAAGTTTTTAAAGGAAATACAAGTGCTGCTCTAGTGAATCACTAGTGGTAATAAATGAAACAGCTTTATTTCTGATATGGAGAAAGTTTTAGTGGTCTGGATAGAAGATCAAACTGGCCACAATATTTCTGTAAGCCAAAACCTAATCCAGAACAAGTTCCTAATTCTCTTCATTATGAGTGTATCCATGTGCATTTCCTACAATATTTTACTTATTAAGGAATATTTACAATATATTAATATTAAAAGAGAAAGCCTTGAATTCTTATTCCATAAAAATTGACTCTTCTATGGTTTCAAGCATAAAAAATGAATAAGGTTCACCTTCACTGTGTGTAAAAAGAGTTACAGTATAGAAATAATAGAGGTTTGCCTCTAGGTTACTTTGAATATTTGTATAAAAAATGACAATAGAAATAATAGCAAACCTCTGATATTTCAATTCAATTCAGTCGCTCAGTCATGTCTGACTCTGCGACCACATGAACCTCAGCACACCAGGCCTCCATGTCCATCACAAACTCCCGGAGTCCACCCAAACCCATGTCCATCGAGTCGGTCATGCCATCCTGCCATCTCATCCTCTGCCGTCCCCTTCTCCACCAGCCTTCAATCTTTCCCAGCATCAGGGACTTTTCCAATGAGTCAGCTCTTCGCATCAGGTGGCCAAAGTATTGGAGTTTCAGCTACAACATCAGTCCTTCCAATGAACACCCAGTACTGATCTCCTTTAGGATGGACTGATTGGATCTCCTTGCAGTCCAAGAGTCTCTCAAGAGTGTTCTCCAACACCGCAGTTCAAAAGCATCAATTCTTCGGCACTCAGCTGTCTTTATAGTCCAACTCTCAAATCCATACATGACCACTGGAAAAACCATAGCATTGACTAGACGGACCTTTGTTGGAAAACTAATGTCTCTGCTTTTTAATATGCTGTCTAGGTTGGTCATAACTTTCCTTCCAAGGAATAAGCATCTTTTAATTTCATGGCTGAAATCACCATCAGCAGTGATTTTGGAGCCCAAAAACATAAAGTCAGCCACTGTTTCCACTGTTTCCCCATCTATTTGCCATGAAGAGATGGGACCAAATGCCATGATCTTAGTTTTCTGAATGTTGAGCTTTAAGCCAACTTTCTCACTCTCCTCTTTCACTTTCATCAAGAGGCTCTTTAGTTCTTCACTTTCTGCCATAAGGGTGGTGTCATCTGCATATCTGAGTTTACTGATATTTCTTCTGGTAATCTTGACTCCAGCTTGTGCTTGTTCCAGCCCAGCGTTTCTCATGATGTCCTCTGCATATAAGTTAAATAAGTAGGGTGATAAAATATAGCCTTGACGTACTCCTTTTCCTATTTGGAACCAGTCAGTTGTTCTATGTCCAGTTTTAACTGTTGCTTCCTGACCTGCATACAGGTTTCTCAAGAGGCATGTCAGGTGGTCTGGTATTCCCATCTCTTTCAGAATTTTCCACAGTTTATTGTGATCCACACAGTCAAAGGCTTTGGCATAGTCAATAAGGCAGAAATAGATATTTTTCTGGTACTCTCTTGCTTTTTCGATGATCCAGCGGATGTTGGCGATTTGATCTCTGGTTCCTCTGCCTTTTCTAAAACCAGCTTGAACATCTGGAAGTTCATGGTTCACGTATTGCTGAAGCCTGGCTTGGAGAATTTTAAGCATTACTTTACTAGCATGTGAGATGAGTGCAATTGTGCAGTAGTTTGAGCATTCTTTGGCCTTGCCTTTCTTTGGGATTGGAATGAAACCTGATCTTTTCCAGTCCTGTGGCCACTGCTGAGTTTTCCATATTTGTTGGCATATTGAGTGCAGCACTTTCACAGCGTCATCTTTCAGGATTTGAAATAGCTCAACTGGCATCCCATCACCTCCACTAGCTTTGTTTGCAGTGATGCTTCCTAAGGCCCACTTGACTTCACATTCCAGGATGTCTGGCTCTAGGTGAGTGATCACACCATTGTGATTATCTGGGTCATGAAGAGCTTTTTTGTACAGTTCTTCTGTGTATTTTTGCCACCTCTTCTTAGTATTTTCTGCTTCTGTTAGGTCCATACCATTTCTGCCCTTTATTGAGCGCATCTTTGCATGAAATATTCCCTTGCTATCTCTAATTATCTTGAAGAGATCTCTAGTCTTTCCCATTCTGTTGTTTTCCTCTATTTCTTTTCATTGATCACTGAGGAAGGCTTTCTTATCTCTCCTTGCTATTCTTTGGAAGTCTGCATTCAAATGGGTATATCTTTCCTTTTCTCCTTTGCTTTTCCCTTCCTGTCTTTTCACAGCTATTGTTAAGGCCTCCTCAGACAGCCATTTTGCTTTTTTTGCATTTCTTTTTCTTGGGGGTGATCTTGATTCCTGTCTCCTGTACAATGTCACGAGTCTCCATCCATAGTTCATGAGGCGTTCTGTCTATCAGATCTAGTCCTTTAAATCTATTTCTCACTTCTACTGTATAAGGGATTTGATTTAGGTCATACCTGAATGATCTAGTGGTTTTCTCTACTTTCTTCAATTTCAATCTAAATTTGGCAATAAGGAGTTCATGATCTGAGCCACAGTCAGCTCCCAGTCTTGTTTTTGTTGACTGTATAGAGCTTCTCCATCTTTGGCTGCAAAGAAGATAATCAATCTGATTTTGGTGTCGACCATCTGGTGATGTCCATGTGTAGAGTCTTCTCTTGTGTTGTTGGAAGAGGGTGTTTGCTATGACCAGTGCGTTCTCTTGGCAGAACTCTATTAGCCTTTGCCCTGTTTCATTCTGTACTCCAAGGCCAAATTTGTCTGTTACTCCCGGTGTTTCTTGACTTCCTACTTTTGCATTCCAGTCCCCTGTAATGAAAAGGACATCTTTTTGGGTGTTAGTTCTAGAAGGTCTTGTAAGCCTTCATAGAACTTTTCAACTTCAGCTTCCTCAGCATTACTGGTCGGGGCATAGACTTGAATTACTGTGATATTGAACGGTTTGCCTTGGAAACGAACAGAGATCATTCTGTCGTTTTTGAGATTGCATCCAAGTACTGCATTTCGGACTCTTTTGTTGACCATGATGGCTACTCCATTTCTTCTATGGAATTCCCGCCCAGAGTAGTAGATATAATGGTCATCTGAGTTAAATTCACCCATTCCAGTCCATCTTAGTTCACTGATTCCTAGAATGTTGATGTTAACTCTTGTCATCTCCTGTTTGACCACTTCCAATTTGTCCTGATTTATGGATCTAACATTCCAGGTTCCTATGCAATATTGCTGTTTACAGCATCGAATGTTGCTTCTGTCACTAGTCCCATTGACAGCTGGGTGTTGTATTTGCTTTGGCCCCATCCCTTCATTCTTTCTGTAGTTATTTCTCCGCTGATCTCCGGTAGCATATTGGGCACCCACTGACCTGGGGAGTCTATCCTTCAGTGACCTACCTTTTAAAGTTTCAGTTATAAAATCTAAATATTTAGATTAGTCATTACTTATGTAAGAACAGGACTCTCATCATTAACATTCCTAATGTTTAAAATGATGGTGCCAGTGCATGAATCCAGGGACAGGTTCTCTCTGTTTTTAACAGCAAACACTATTTGGAAATGCTAAAATAAATAATACATGACAGAATATTTTTTTTTTGAGTCCTTAAAATATGCAATTTCTCTTTACAAAGGAACGCTTTATATATACAAGTGAAAAGTGCTTTAAAAATTGCTGCATAAGAATGTAGGTCCATTCCTAAAGAAAACAAAAATTAAAAAAAATGGTTCACCAAAAGGAGTATCTTTTTTACCCTCATATAGATTTCTGTGTTTAAGCTACCTACCAATTTTTACAGAATTTTGACAATGTTTTTAAACTTCAGGTTTGGTATGCTACATTTAAGGTAACATAGTCAAAATTGTTGAAATAGCAAACTAAAAGAATAACTAAGTTTCAGTATTTAGGAAAAAACTATGTGAAGCTAAACAGCTGTTTTTTGGAAAAAGATGAAAAATAATGCATACTTTAGAAACCCAATTAGAAAGTTGTAAAATTTCATATAAAAAGTCGATATTCTAATGTCATAATAATTAAAAATATGATAAAGTCAAAGAATGATTTTAATTTCTGTTTTATCAAAATTAATTATATAATTAATAAGTAGAATATTAGGAAAACAAATCTAAGTGCTTTAATTATAGAAGGGTATACCTTATTGAGCCCTCTATTTCAAGAATATTTCAAATAAATGAGAAAAAACTGAAGATTACAAGGAATATGTAACAAAACTGTGGCTTGACCAAAAACGTATTACCACTGAAGTAAATTATTGTTCAAAAAATAAAAACTGTCTAAAGAACAAGGGAAAAGGGTAATTTAAAATGAAAAGTTTATCCTCAAATATGGCAATTTTCTGTTCATTGAAACTGTCTGAAAATGTGGGATTCCCTATGACAGCACAGCTCTTCTGAATTAATCATTCAATCATTCGTTCATTTATCCTCAGTACATCATTTAAGTACCAAACACTGATATTTAAAATAAGCAGCACACACAGCTTCTGCATATACAGAGATTACAGCAGAGCATGAAAGTGTGAGGGAGGATAGTAACATATTTTTAGAAGAGATGAGAAGCCAATAGTGGCAAGATAGCAAAGTGGTGAAGAACCCATGCTGAAGTTAGGCTGCTTGTGCTGAAATTGTTATTCATCCATTTACCAGCTGGGTGATCTTGAGTAGGCTACTTATTTATTTGGACTTAATGTTTTCATCCATAAAAATGGAGGTTAAAATGGTATCTACCTCAGCATTAAGTTATAATTTGTGAAGCACCTTAATAACACATACTCAACCTAATGCAAATATTTTGCTGCTCTAGGAAAAAAATAAACATGTGATGTCTTGAAAATCAAGGTAAGTGTTCCAGTACAATACTTGGCAATTCAAAAATGATTTCAAACTAATGAATCTATTGTTTCTCATTGTTTTAAGTTTTAACAAAATATATGAACCCTTGAAATTAGTAGAGAGAGTTCATGCTTTCATTCAATATATATTTCTTGAGCACTGATTATATGATGCAACAGTGCAGTACACCATTGTGCGAAGTCACTTCAGTTACGTCCAATTCTTTGAGACCTATGGAATATAGACTACCAGGTTCCTCTATCCATGGGGTTCTCCAGACAATAACATTACAGTGAGTTGCCATTTCCTTCAGGGGATCTTCCTGACCCAGGGATTGAACGGTGCACTGCTAGGCGGGCTCTTTACCTTTAGCGCCGCCTGGGAAGCCAGTACATCAGAGATAAGAACTAAATTAGAAATAACCTTACTATGGTGGAAATCACATTCTAATGGGGAAGACTAATATGTAGATCAAAGGAAGAGGAAAGTTTATCAAATGAAGGGCTTTTTTTTTTTTTTAAGAGCAGATTGGTGGACAGAGTAAATTCATTTACCATAATCCTTGCAGAATACCACTGAAATTAAATTATAGAAGAAAAAGAAAAAGAGAGAGAGAGAGATTCATAAAAGTTAGGCTTTTTACAACACATTTGATTCAGGAATAGCCAGGCTATTCAGTTCAATTCAGTTCAGTCACTCAGTCATGTCTAACTCTTTGTGACCCCGTGGACTGCAGCATGCCAGGCTTCCCTATCCATCACCAACTCCCAGAACTTACTCAAACTCATGTCCATCGAGTCAGTGATGCCATCCAACCATCTCATCCTCTATCATTCCCTTCTACTCCCGCCTTCAATCTTTCCCAGCATCAGGGTCTTTTCTAGGGAGTCAGTTCTTTGCATCAGGTGGCCAAAGTATTGGAGTTTCAGCTTCAACATCAGTCCTTCCAATGAACAACCAGGACTGATCAGCTTTAAGGTGGACTGGTTGGATCTCCTTGCAGTGCAAGGGACTCTCAAGAGTCTTCTCCAACACCACAGTTCAAAAGCATTAATTCTTCTGCGCTCAGCTTTCTTTATAGTCCAACTCTCACATCCATACATGACTACTGGAAAAACCTTAGCTTTGACTAGATGAACCTTTGTTGGCAAAGTAATGTCTCTGGTTTTTAATATGCTGTCTAGGTTGATCATAGCTTTTCTTCCAAGGAGCAAATTAAATTAACACATAAAGTCAGTGATGTCCTAGCAATGCCAAAAGGTATATTCTTTTGGAGAGACAATTGCTCAACACTGTTTAAATGTGTAAACATGTAGAAGCTCTTCTAAACATGAGCTCATATGTTGGGGGAAAAAATGAGAGAACAAACTGCCTTGAACTTTAGTCCACATGGAAAAGAGAACATTTAGGTTTGCAATCCCTAAATTAAATTAAAACATTAGCAAATTGAATCAAGTAACCTATACTGAAAACTACCTTATATGGGGTAGGGTATATACCAGAAACACAAATATGATATAGTAGCATAAAATGTATTAAAGTAACTTGGAAGTTTAATAAATTTTAAAAACAACCATATAATTTTCTAAGCAAATGGAGAAAAATATAATAAAATTCAACATCAAATTCCTGATAGAAATCCTTAACAAACTAAGAATTAAAAAAAATACTTGTCTTATTAAAAAAAAAATCTTCAATAGCCCTATAAGAAATACCATTATTTGAAACCTTTAAGCAATACCTTTTAAAATCATGACAAAACAATGATGCCTCCTATTACCATTTCTAGTAAACATTGTTCTGGAAGTCCTCATCAAAAAAATAAGTCATGTGGCTTAATCAGTAAAAAACCCTGCTGCCAGTTCAGGAGATGAGGATTTGATCCCTGAGTCTGGAAAATTTCCTGAAGAAGGAAATGGTAACCCACTCCAGTATTCCTGTCTGAAGACTTCCAAGGACAGAGGAACCTGGTGGTCTACAGTCCATGGGGTTGCAAGAATGGGACACAACTTAGCAACTAAACCACCATCACCATGATATAAATAAAAAGCTATAAGAAAGAATTAAAGAGAAAAAAATGTCATTCTTGACAGTTATTTTAACTATGAATGTTGACACATAGAAAATGAAAGATCATATAGAAATTATCTGAATTAATACAAGGAGTTAGGAAAGCTACTATTAAATATCAAGGTATAAAAATCAAGTTTCCTCCATAACCTTGAAGAACAATTAAGGAATGAATATTTAGCAACAAAAGTCAAGTTGCCTAGGAATGTCATAAATATTAATATAATGTCTAAAATTAAAAACTTTTGTGAACAAAAGTATAAAATATAGGGAAGGAATTAATGAAGTTCTGAATAAGTTAATAAATCATCCTTCTTTATGAATGATAAGAATGCTAATTTTCTTCAGTCTAATTTATAAATTCAGTGCAATTAAAATAAAATGTGAATCAAGCTTTTTTCCTAAAGTTAATTTTGAACATAATATGAAAGAGTGAAGAAGCAAATAGAACTGAGGCACTTTGTTTCAAAGTGACTAGAAAACAACAAAGTTGGATATATGAGAGATGATCCTACAATATCAAAGTTAAAAGTAATGTTAGAGACTATTAGCCAATTGTCCTAGAGCACCAGTTGTTGCTTTATTTTTTTCCTCTGTCACACAGTGAGAAAATCCTTGTCAAAATATTTGCAACTTTTTTTTAAAAAAATGCAGCTTATAAAGGCTTATTTTAGGTAATATGATGTTTTTTAAAAATTGTGCTTGATAAGTCTACTACTGGAAATTTTGAGAAATGTTTAAAGACACTGGTAAACATTTGAAATTTAAGTGGTCCCATTTCCCAGAATGACTTTGTAGGAAAAGTGATTTGTTATGTTTTTCCATTCATTTATACCTCTCTCTTCTTTCCAAATATTTGCAAATTTGAAATTTGACCAGGACATTGGGGGGAGAAAAGACTTAGGGCAAATTTCTATAGTCAAGTAAAGCCAAGGATAAAAGCAACACTCCAGATAAATCATGACTGCAAAAAAGGGCAATTTTATTTAATTACCTAAAACATTGCTTAAGCTTTATACTTTTGAATATGGAGACAGTCCCTTCTCCAACTTTTTTATGCTTTTGAATGTGGAGATAATCCCTTCTCTATCTTTTATATCCACTTAAAGAAAGAAGCAAATACAAAAATGAAATGTTATTTTTAAAAAGTCTAATGGAAAAAGTACAATAAATCAAATAAACATCTAAATTTATTTTCTTAAAGTGAATTTTTGCTTGATCTGTGTGAATATGAAAATATAATTTACATGAATTTGGTGTGTTTTGTTTGAATTTAGGTAAGTTTTCAAAAGTTATTCTTATTAAAAATATTGAAAATTATTCATATTGTAGGGCATTTAAATATATTTATTATTTTAATATTGTTTCATATTTATTCTTACCTTAGGATTTGTTTCATAATCCAAAGAGGTTTCATAGTTTTAGAAATGACGCCATTATGGGAATCCAAAGCAAAGTAGACAGTGGCATTAACTGAAGAATTTGTTATTAAAAACTTTTAAGAAAGCACATACAAAATAATGGTTAATATATTATTGAAAAAGCATGAATTTTGAACTGACAGTTTTGATGCAATTATTTGGCATACCTAACTAAACCAAAATTAATTTTGTGAAGACAGTGCCCATAAAATAAAAGCTAAACTTTCTTTTCCAGAGTTCAAAAGCAATCTGAAATTTTTTCACCTTTTTAGGTTTTTTTTTTCCCCCAAGGTTTTTATATTTAAATATTAGAACATTTTTGGTAAACATCCATTATTGGTTTTATAATTAGTTTATTTCTAGTGTTGCATTTACAGATTTTTCTAATATATAAAACAGCCATTCCTTCTTGTATACATGCACTGAATTATTTGAAAAAATCCATTAGATATCATCTCTGTATTGATTTTCTGTATGGCACAATAAAATATTGCTTTAGACAGATATTTTTATGGGCATCATCGTGTTCCTCTCTATTGTTACCACTTTGCTTATAAATCGAATCAGTTTCAAGATGAATATTAAAGATTTTTTAAAGGATTTAGTAAAGATATCATATTTTTAAAAAATTTACATCTATTTTCTGGTCCAAAGAAAAACAATAAGACCTGGGAGACATTTCCAATGCCATTTCCAAAAAGACATCACAGTCATTTTGATGGGCATGCTAACTGATTTTTATTTGTCTATAAGTGAACAACCAAAGTTGGCTTATGTTAGACTAAATCCATTAAATGTTCTTATAGGAAAATCTCATTTGCCTGTTTTTCTCCATATTATTATACTTTGGGATTTGTTTAGAAATTTATTTTCCAAGTCTTTGTTTTTCTTTCCCAGTGACTTTTACAATACAATTCATATAATATTTAGTTATGAAATATATACATGCAAACACATAAAATTATAATTGGTATTTACATAGAAACTCCATCCTCCTATATGGGTGTAATCCTGGCTTAAATCCCCATATATATCTTCACATCCTAAACGCACGTAATCCACATATCCTGATCCTATGCTCTCACAAGCATTTACACATCCACATAAATGGAGCTTCTGAATTGAGTAAATGAGAAATATGTTTTTCCTGTGTTATTTTCTTTCCTCAATCTAAAATTCACATGAGCAAAAAAATGAAACTGGGAATATTGATCATCACTGTAATCAGATCACCAGAAAAATTGTGTACAGACTAAATTTTCCAACAATGCCCCCTAAGCTATCACTTAAGCTTTATTCTCCAAACGATGTTTACAAGCCAGTTACTAGAGTAAATATGAGCCAATGGAAAAAACACAGTTAGCGTTAAAGAGAATTAGAGCAGAATAGTCCATTGTACTAATATGATTTATAATTCTATAATCAAAAAATCAATTTTTTCTTACAATTAGAATATCGTTCATATGTATACCATAAAAAATTCCTGAGAAAATCTAGACTAATTTTCCTGAATTTCTTCTTCTTTACTGCCTCTTAATCTGTAATTATTTTGTCATCTATTATTTATTAAATCACTATTATTTTTTATTTTTGTAACTAGAAATTATATGAAGATATATTGGGTTGCCTGAAAAGTCCATTTGGGAACTTCTCTGGTGATCCAGTGGTTAAGAATCTGCCTGCCAAGGCAGGGGATACAAGTTTGATCCCTGGTCCAGGAAAATTTCACATGCCATGGGGCAACTAAGCCCATGTGCCACACCTACTGAGCTCATGCTCTAGAGCCCGTGAGCAGCAACTACTGAAATGTGCATGACCTAGGACCTGGGCTCTGCAACAAGAGTTGCCGCCGCAATGAGAAGCAGACTACCACAACTAGAGATATCCCCTACTCGCCACAACTCGAGAAAGCCAGCATGCAGCAACCAAAACCCATCGAAGCCAAAAAAACCCCAACAAAACAAACAAACAAACAAAAAACTCAGTAAGTTCATTCAAGTTTTTCTATAACATTGTACAGAAAATCCCTAATAGACAGCCAATCCAATAACGTATCATTTATTCAAATTATATGTGTAGTAAAGAAATTATGCCTGATCTAGGATGAATAACAGGTAATAAACATGAAAGGATACTCTCTCAGCTGTATAAATATCAAATAAATGTATGCTCTAGTTTTTCTAAATACCTTTTAGAATATCTTACAAGGTCTATTACTTTCATTTCCAAGTCATCATTTTTAGGATGTACTTATTCAAAGGTTTAAATTCTTTCTTTTACTTCATTGACTACCATAAGATATAAAGATGACATTAATTCAAAGTCTGATGAAATAATTTTTTGCTCATTGAATATTTGACCACTTTTTAAAAAGTGAAAGTTGGAAAAAATTAATAGATAATAATGAAATGCTTACCTCAACTTCTTGCTCTGGATCTGGATCTCTTGCAAGAATCATATATATAAAAGCAGATGCAGGAACATTTTCAGGAACAGACACAGAAACACCTATAAAATTATATAAACCACGAGCAGTAATTTAAATTCAAACATTCTTTCACCATGTTTTGTTTCATAATGGTTCCATAAATTGTCATGCTGTAAGAATTTCTCTCTGTGGTAGTTTTCTTAATGATATTTATTTAAGAGGAAAAAAGATCACAAATAATTTTTCAACTAACATTCATTTTGAGAAAACCAACATAAAAATACCAGTTTCATATTTCTACATTTAAATTTTGAGCTAGTGTGTGGAATAGGATATAATTGCTCAGTGTCTGGCACAAAGTCAGTGACCGTTAAGATATGCTTTCAACTCTGATTCCTTTGTTAGATAATTGGTCTTTTATCTCTTTTCATAATAATGTACAAGAAATAGAGCAAAAGCTGTGGAGTCAGGAAAAAAATAGTGTTGAATTTTTAATCCATCAATATTCTTTTCTATATAATAGGATAACATATATTTTAAACCTTAGAGTAGTTCTGAGGATTAAATATTATACATAATGCATCTCACAAGTGCTCAATAAAAGTTACTTTCCTTTCTTCAACCACTGCTTCTTATCTTTCTTTCAGTGTTACCAATTGTGATTCTGTCTCACCTCAAAACCAAATTACACAAACACACACACATTAGACCACAGGAATTTTTTTCACCTGTTGTATGATTCTACAAATGATACTCTTTTAAAATTATTCCTGCTTTCTGGTCACTGGAATATTGAATATAGTCTATAAACTAGACTAGGAAGTCCTGAGAAAGCCTCATGCAATTTGATTATTTCTAAGAATGTAATGGAACAATTGTTATGTGAACAGGTCTTGCTTATTTTGAACTCATTGTTTCAAACTCCACATGTAAACGGATTCCCTAATTTAGTGGTTTGCTCTAGTTAATTAAGGCCATTGGATACCTTATCTTAAGAAATCTCACAGAGAGCTGCAGATTTACACTATGTTAGATAGAAGGTAGAATTTTATTTTCTGCTACTTCTCTGTCACAAGGTCCATGAACCCACATGATAGAAGAGAAGAGAATCTTGATCTTGATCCTGCCAAAGCAGTTTATGCTGGTTAAGACAAGTCTGTAGTAGAAACTGGGTCAGAATGACCGCCTTGTGATCCATGTGTATCTTTTTAAAGCTTTCCATGATTTGGGGAGACCAGAAGAGTAAATCATGAAGAACATCAGTTCGATTGTCTCTAAGTGATCCAAAAGATAAAGTTTTTATAAACACTAGGCCTATAAAGTGATTCATTGCCAAGGCCTACTAGGAGGTTTTTCTTTCTTAGGTTTAGCATCTATGAACAAGTCCCTTTAACACAAATTCTTATTTCAGATAGATTTATAACATACCAGAATATATGTTTTAGGTCAAAGTAAGAAGTGTGTGTGTGTACACACACACACACACACACACACACACACACACACACACACACACACACACACACACAGAGAGACGTGTGTTTTGGAAAATTTCCATTTCTTAAAGGGTGATATTTCTAAAAAAATGGAGAAATGAAAACAATGGCTGTGTGAAATGAAAACAAAGCAATAATGGACAGGAATTTTTTGAAAAAAGCAAAAACAAACTGTTTTAATAAAGCTTGCTATGTTCCATTTACCCTCAACTTTATTATCCTCTCATTGTTTCCTAGTTAACTGGATAGTTTCTCCTAAGAGAAACAGCTAGAGAAATAAAAGGAGTGAGACCAGAGAAGACAGAAACAGGAGAGAGGGTTCGACTATGATATATAAGTAAGCAAGTAAGATTAAAGATACATGAAGGAAAAGAATGGAGAGAGTAACTAGCAGAACAGATTTAATTAATGAGTTGAATTGACCAAACCAAATTCAAACCAAGCCAACTTGGATTTTCTGATATCCTACTATGTACAAAGTCTCAGGTATTAATGCATTTAAATGTTTAAAATTTTATTTTCAGGAGGTTTTTATGAAAAACATAAACACATATAAAGTCAGAAAACAGTGAAGTTGTGATTGGTTTGGCGCTATTGAAAACATAATTCATTTTCTTACGCATGACAGTATACTGATTATAATTAACATATTATGAATATTTTTTAATGGGTGAAATTTTTAAGATGAAGTACACTTGGCAAAATTTTAACTTATACCAAGCTTTTCAGGAACATCTCTTTTACTCCTACTGAAGGGTTCCTCCATATATTACTTTAAATATCTATTCTATTGCAATTTATATAATTGAAAACCTATTTTAAGCAAGTACTCTTTTGGAAGCAAAAATATCAGATGAGATAGCTACAAACTATCAGGAGTATGATGGTGATTATTCAAGAAGTTGAAATTTATAACCATAGCTAGAGTTTTAACTTGAGAAACATTTACAAATTAGCAATAGATAATATTTTTAAAAATATTTTTGAAATAAAGAATAGTTTTGTAACTATACAAAAATAGAGATAAATATGATCATATATATAAAATGATATTTACAATTATTGGCTAATATCACATAGCATTGTATTCAACATAATTAAGAAAACTTTTTACAGTTTATTTCATCTCATGCTTTTTATTTTTTGTAAAGACAATTTTTAATTGCTAGGTAACATTTCATCAAATGGATATACTATCTTTTAACCAATTTTCTGTTGTTAGACATTTTGTTTCTTTCAAATGTTGCCATTTTTTAGTCACTAAGTCATGTGCAACTCTTTTGCGACCCCATGAACTGTATGTAGCCCACCATGTTCCTCTGTCTATGGGATTTAACAGGCGATAATAGAGTGGTTTGCAATTCCCTTCTCCAAGGGATATTCCCAACTCAGGGATCCAACCCACATCCCCTGCATTGTAGGCTGATTCTTTACTGCTGAGCCACCAGAGAAACCCCTCTTTATACATGCTTTCATTTTATTTTACATGTTGTCACATCTTTGTATTTGGGACATTGTTTTGTATGGCTTAAAAAGAACCTGAAACACTTCATACATGTTTGAGGATTAAAAAATGAACGTTAAGATATTATGTTACTATAAATTTTGCCAATAAACCTTGAATACATGTCTAATTCTGTAAAAATAAACCAAGAAACAAAAATAATGAAATGAAGATAATAATTTTAATACTCTTTATAAGCAAGTTACTAAACAGTATTTTAGATTGCTAATCAAAATTTTGCTTTCTGAAGTGTTAGTTTCTTAGTTTCTTTTTTATTGAATTATAGTTGCTGTATAGTATTATATGTTACAGGTATATAATATAGTGATTCATAGGCTTCCCAGGTAGCTCAGTGGTAAAGAATCCACCTGCCAATGCAAGAGACAGGAGATGTGGGTTTGATCCCTGGGTCAGGAAGATCCCATGAAGTAGGAAATGGAAACCCACACTCCAATATTCTTGCCTGGAAAATTCCATGGAGAGAGAATAATGGTGGGTTACAGTCCATGGGGTCACAAAGAGTTGAAGACAACTGAGTTAATGAACATGCACGCATGCACTTCATTTATAGTTATTATAAAATATTTGCTCTATTTTCCATGTTGTATAATGTATTTTTGTAGCTTCTTTTATACCTACTAATTCGTTCCCCTAAATCCCTTCCCTTTATATTGTTTCCTCTTTAACTGCACTCTTCCCACTGGTAGACACTAGTTTGTTCTCTAGATCTGTAAGTCTGCTTCTTTTTCGTTATATTCACTCAGTTCATTTCAGTCGCTCAGTCGTGTCTGACTCTTTGAGAACCCATGAACCGCAGCACACCAGGCCTCCCTGTCCACAACCAACTCCCAGAGTCCACCCAAACCCATGTCCATTGAGTGGTGATGCCATCCAACCATCTCATCGTCTGTCGTTCCATTCTCATCCTGCCCTCAATCTTTCCCAGCATCAGGGTCTTTTCAAATGAGTCAGCTCTTCGCATCAGATGGCCAAAGTATTGGAGTTTCAGCTTCAACATCAGTCCTTCCAATGAACACCCAGGACTGATCTCCATTAGGATGGACTGGTTGGATCTCCTTGCAGTCCAAGGGACTCTTAAGAGTCTTCTCCAACACCACAGTTCAAAAGCATCAATTCTTCGGCGCTTAGCTCTCTTTATAGTCCAACTCTCACATCCATACGTGACTACTGGAAAAACCATAGCTTTGACTAGACGGACTTTGTGGACAAAGTAATGTCTCTGCTTTCTAACATGCTGTCTAGGTTGGTCATAACTTTCCTTCCAAGGAGTAAGCATCTTTTAATTTCATGGCTGCAATCACCATTTGCAGTGATTTTGAAGCCCAGAAAAATAAAGTCAGCCACTGTTTCCACTGTTTCCCCATCTATTTGCCATGAAGTGATGGGACCGGATGCGATGATCTTAGTTTTCTGAATGTTGAGCTTTAAGCCAACTTTTTCACTCTCCTCTTTCACTTTCATCAAGAGGCTCTTTAGTTCTTCACTTTCTGCCTAAGGATGGTGTTATCTGCATATCTGAGGTTATTGATATTTCTCCCAGCAATCTTGATTCCAGCTTGTGCTTCCTCCAGCCCAGCGTTTCTCATGATGTACTCTGCATATAAGTTCTAGTTTGCTGTTTTTTTTCCAGTTCCACATTAAGTCATATTATACAATGTTTGTCTTTTTCAGTCTGACTTATTTCACCTAACACAATGCCCTCCAAGTCCATCCATATTGCTGTAAATGTAAAAATCCATTCTTTTTTATGTCTGAGTAGTATTGCATTGTGTTGATTTGTTTATACCTTAGTCAGCACTGCCTTTTCCCCTAATTATCTTAAGCCTTGGTCAATTTAGAAGATGGAAGTTATATTTTATAATTTAGATTTTCACATATGTTAATATTGTGAAGCTTCCTGTTAACATCATATGTTATGATAAACTTAAAATAAGTTTGTAACTATTCCTATGTCCAGTCTGCCCCATAAAGAAACAATTATTTGAATGTTATTTTAAATCACACTAACTCTAATTTTTTTTTCTTTCTTCTCTTTCATTTCATGAATGTTATCAATAAAATAGACTTGTAGTATACCTGCTCCTATTGAAAAACTTGGGTCACAGACAATAGGATCATCTACATCCTCCACAAAAACTGAAAACACATAAGTACTGGTATTATTCTCATCTATGGCCTCAATTTCCAAAGAGTAGGTTTTAGGATTATCTGAGTTGTCAAGATTCAAAGGCTGAAGAAGAGTAATTAAGTAATGAAAAGAAATAAAGAAAAATTACCAAACTCAAATAATTAAGCATATGTTAATTTATTCAAATTGATGGTAGTTTAATTCATTTAATAGTGTATACTTTTAGTGAATAAGGGAAGTGATGTTTAGCAGTTCTATATTCAATGAAAATGTTTGTTTAAGAATGCTCACTTGCTTTATACTTACCTTTAAAATATAATTTAATATTACAAAAATGATTTTATCATATTGTTATCCAAATCTTTAAATTGTAATTTATGGATTTATCAAGTACAGGTAGCATCTCTACTTTAAAATACTAGATTATAATATTTTATTTTAGTTACAATAATAAAAATTTATTAGTTTTTTTGAGCCTGAAAAAACTATGTTAAAATCCTAATCATGTATTGTCTCTGCCATCTCACTTAACTTATTCCTTTTTTAAAAATTTTTATGAGAGTATAATTTACTTCTAATTTTTATTAGTTTCAGGTGTACAGAAAAGTAAATCAGTTATACATATACATATATCCATCTTTTTAAGATTTTTCCCATATAGGCCAGTACAGAGTACTGAGTAGTATTCTCTGTTCTGTAGTAGGTCCTTGTTGGTTATCTATTTTATATATAATAGTATTTACATGTCAATCCCAATCTCCCAATTTATCCCTTTTCCCTTTACCCCTTAATAACAATAAGTTTGTTTCTACATATGCTTGTGTGTTCCGGTCTACCCTTAATCTCCTCTACATCCATCTTCCCTCCTGATTTCTGGGCTTGTGAACTTCAAGTTCCCTGATTCAGACAGAGAGAGAACAGTCTTACACAGTCTGCTTAAGTAACTCTCAGAGTGGTGTTGCTGATGGTGTTTTTTTTTTCCTCTGGTTGAATGCTGAACAGTTAAATCAAGTACTATGACAAGCCATAAGAAAGCGGTATCTTGGAGTGGTAATTCTGTCCACATATATAGGAATATATCCATAATCAAGTATTCAAAATATAATTGTTAAGGAAAAGTTCTGATTTTCTCAAGAGAAATTAAGGAATTATATATGACTTATCTGTCCTATAGTCTACAGAGATTTCACAGAAATATTGTATTGATTGCTTCTGTAAGCCAATAGCCAGTTATAAAAATAAGTTATTAGGATAGTCACTATTTCATAAGGAGGAAAATAGCAACTGTGAAATACCACACATTTTTGGTGTTTCCTTCTCCATGTTTAATCTAATTTTGAAAGAGTAGTTTTACTAGACCAATTTCTAAAGGAAATGCAGAGATTAGATAGTGAATGCTTAAATAAAGAAAGCTAAAAGTATGTATCTAAAACTTACAAGAGTCCAAAACAAACTTTTCCTGCTGTGTTCTAAAGGAATAAGTGATGCTGTTGTCTTCATCTCAATCTGTTGCTTTTACTCTTGCTATAATTTCTCCAACAAGGTTTTTTCCAGTGACATTAATAGAATTCAGAAGAAATGGTCTACAAAATATGGTGATCAAAAGATGTTGCAAATGCAAATCTGTATGCACATACCTGCCTAGTTCTTATAACTTGCAAACAATCTTTTGGATTTGTAATAGTAGTACATTCATCATGTCAAGAATTTGACTTCCAAAGGTAATCAAACGTTAAGAAAATCCTTTTCTGGCAGTAAGTTGTATAATCTTTGCATAAGCAATATTTTTTAATCATTTAGTCTCTGAAATCATTACAGACATCAAAGATTACCATGACATCAAAGAAATAAAGCTGAAAGACAGATTGAAATAGTGCACCTTTATTATTCCAAATATCAAATGTACGGAACATTTGGCAACTGAACATAAGGGATTACATATCTTCATTTTCATCTTGCTATCTGGTATGTTGAAATGATTTCCAAAGTCATAACTTACTAAAGCAAGTTATCAGGACATTTATTTTAAATTTATTGTTCATCTATTTAAAGTATAGTTCAAATCCCTGATCAATTTCTAGAACATTTCTGAAACTTAAATTTCTTTCTTATTAAACCTTCCATTCAAGCATCAGACATGTATCTATAACCTACAGTATATTATTCCAGTTTATACACATAATAAGCTGGTTTTTGCTTATTAGATCTCATTGCTAGTGGTGAACACATGTATAAATAACTACAGTACTGTGTAATAGATACCATAACTTTGCTGCATATTTTAAAGGAAAGGAAAGGCTAAATCTGAGGTCAGAAGAGAATTTCAGTGGGATTAAAGGAAAAAGGAGGTGAGTGGGTGAGGCCATTCCTCTGAGCAACTTTCTTGACCACCACAATCTAATGTGGTTTCTCCTTTGCAATGTGATTTCTCCTTTTACCATAGTATAATATAACTCACAATATCTACATCTGTACCACTTTGAATCATTTTCTTTTCTATTTCATTAATTGTGATTTAATATACTATGTCTCTTAAGAAATGAAAACAATATTTTTTGGCCATACCAATATTTTTATAATTTTGATATTGCTTATAATATCTAGCATTGAAATCTACTATGCAAGTAAAATAAATTTATGCTTATAAAAAGCATGCAGGTGACAAAAATTATTTTAAAAATTGATAGCATCTCTAGCCCAAATGTAGGTAGGCAGATAGGGTAACTATCCCCAGAAATAAGAGAAAAGCTAAGAAATAAAAGCTCCATATTTGCTTTTATTGTTCAGATAATATAAAAATGAATTTGAGGACTGAGACAATGTAACTCTTCTTAGTCATCTGTAGAGATATAACTTAGGGGTAGAAGTAAAATAATTTGAATATTACAATGTTTCTTTTCCTCTTCATCAATCTAAGAAGTATTTAATTTTGCTTAGATTGTAGTAATGTATTTGGTTACAACACTTTGATGGATAGAAAAACATCTAACAGTCATTCATAATCTGAAAATGTTTTCGAAAGCTACAATTATACCTCAGACTATGGAAGTTAAGTAGTATAAATTAAAACATTTAAAACTACATTTTGAGGTATACTTTTCCTATAATTTAAAATTAATATATAACAAGACAACAATATAAAACTTTTGCAGAAGAAAACTGAAAGACACACAAAAGTGATTTCACCATATTACAATACTGTTCACTTCTATATTTATTTTCCAATATTTTATAAAATGTATTTTACTTTATATTGCTACATATATCAAATTTTATATAGAAATATATTTTAATGTAACCCTGTAATATATTTCTATGTAGTTACATAATCTTTATTATTATTATTTATAATATATGTGAAAAGTTTAGTTAGCAATTCTCTTATGGTTACACTTTAAAATAAATACACTTACTCAAATTGAGGTTTCTCATCATTTATGTTTCTAATTGTGATAATCAGTGTCCCTTGACAGAACAGACCTGTTGAATATGTTGCTCTCAGTGTGAGCTGGAAAACCTGGAAAAGAGTTTAAAAAAAATTATACTATTTAGTAATACATATATATCTTTATAGTATGTCTCCTGTTAGGTTTTTGTTGTAGTATTCTCCGGTTAGATATAGACTTGTTTTTCTCCTAGGCAATTAAAAGAAATATGTGTGCTTTCTCAGTTAATAGGTTAATTGTATATTTAAAATAGCTTCATTTCATATGCCATTAAGCCTCACTCAAATGTGTAGCTTAACTGTATGCCTAGATACAGATGAAATTGAACGCAAAAGATAATGAATGAATCACAGAGTCAGCAACTAAAAGTACAATGCACCTAAAATATTTACAAAGCAAGTTGTTTAATTCTAACTCCTGGAAACAAAGCTGAGTTACTCTTTGGGATCAAGAACAGGAGATACTTCTAAGAATGTCATCAGATCTCAAATATTTTCCTCATTATCCTGTCACACATCTTACCCTTTAGACATTATTTGTTCATACATACAATAAGTGTTCTTTTGAAAAGAAAAAAAGCACTCCTGAGACAATAAGGTATCCATTATACTTTTCTTAAGCAAACATTAAATGAGCCCTTACAATGTATAAGAGCATGTGCTGAGTGAGGAGTTGTCAATTATTGTTCTTAAATCTCTTGGATAGGTACTAACATATAAATGTCATAAAATTAATTGGTTAATTACATAGTAGAAAGATGAGTAGGTCTTAAAGGACTCAGTAGAGGTTTGGTTGAATATGTGGGTCAAGGCAAGCAAGGGAAGTGAGGTAGGGAATGAGCACAAGTATGGAGCTCAACTGCTTAATAGCTCGTATGTACAATCTTCATTTTTCTCACCTAATTTTAACCTCATATTGTAGTCCTAAAACTCAAATCACTTAAAAGATATGTATCATTGGCTTCTCCATCCTTCTGTGACATTTAACATCTCCAAATTGAAATGGAAATCATTGGCTTTCTTTTACCTTTTGTATTCTTTGGGCTGGAAGGTTGCGATTATCTTGTTATTAATACCTCCTTCTCCTAAATATCTATTCAGCAGCAAATTTACTATTTTTTCTATAAATTCTTGCATTTGCTCTCTATGACTATTTTCTCAACCATATTATTTAAATAATACATGTGGAGGATTTCTGAAAGTGAAAATGTCTTACCAATGCCAAGAATAATAATTTATCCCTAATTTCTCAAATTTCACACTCCATTTCTGTGTGCACAGGGTATCACAATAACCATCTAGCTATTTCCTTTCCAATCAATTGTGCCTACTAAGTACATCATTCTCTACTCAGAAAAATCTTCTCAACAATGCTTTCCTTATTTTTCTCATGGAAATATTAGATTTTGTTCCTTCTTTCCTACCATATTAGTGTCAGATTCATCTATAAAGTTAATACATCATCTTTCCTTGGGCTACCTGTGTGTTTTGCCATTCTAAGTAGGATAGGGTATGAACGTTCAATAAGAAACTTGTTTCAGTAAGAAACTTGACTTTTAATTTTTTTTTCCATCTGTGATGTTCAGAATAAATGTTAATGTATTGATTTAACTTTACCTAGTTAGAAAGCTATTTAAAGTCTTTTTTTATGAAACTTCTTTAGCTAGATCTAAAAAAAACTAGGACATGACCCCTATGCTTTCATATCTGCAAAGACTGGGTCTTGATATTTGGTTAGCTGCATAATCCTTATTAATGGATCACATACTATTACTCTTCCTTTAAAATAATAGTGTGTTTAATTTTTCAGGCAGAGTTCAGAGTTACAAATAATCTTGTCACTCTGTAGAATAATAAATATATTAATTACATGATATCCAGAATCAAAGTCCAAGGGATCATTACCTCTCACGCTAACAATGCCCATTATAGAATCCACGCCAAAAGAATTTGCTCCTTGCTTTGGTCCAGATAACTATGTCTCAATGTAGTACTAGAAAAAGAAAATAATACATTAGTCACACTGAAATGTAAAGGTATTTGGAAGATCACTAAGATACAACAATGGTGCAAATATATAGTAATAGAAAGTTCTTTATTTTCACATTAATTTCTCTCTTTATTATCTAAGCCTGTATTAAAACCATTGGAATATACTGATGCAGAATACAAGAAAACTAAGTGTTGTCTAGTTCATTAACCCAACCAAAAGATTTGTTTTATTTTTATAGAGCTACATAACACTATACATATTTCTTTACGAGAATTCCAAAAATAATATCTGATTTTGCAAGTTAATACACCTCTGAAAGAATGTACAAAATAAACTCACTGTCACTGTTTGACTTCTTAGAAATGAAATAAGAATTATAATGATATAAACCAATTTAAAATACTAATACAGTTGAATACAGTTTATAATTTATCTTACTTCTTGATTGCACTTTTTATTTATTTGCCACCATGTTTGACAAGAGGTGAGAGTAGATAAATCTTTCTTAAAAGTGTCTGAAAAAATATTTGAAATTAGGTTAAATTTGATTAAAGAAAAGTTCAATTATAACCATATATTTTTAAAATGTGATAAGGATCTAGACTTTAACAATGTAACTCTATCTATCCAAACACTAAATTTTAAAATACATCTGCTGGGCTCTCTTCTTGCAGATGACACAATTGGTAATGACTATTTTCAACTGGATCATAGGTTATTTTTTAACCTATTGGAAAGATATTATCAAATAGGAAAAGTCCCATATTTCTTAACAGTTTCATATTAATTTTATACTGGCTGGTCTACAGCAAGCTATTTTTGAGCAGAGCTTTTGAGTACCTTGGCTGACAACAGCCCTATATCACTGGAGGTTAACTATAAATCATGGGAACGAGGGATTAAGTGACTTCCCCAGTATTAAAGTGCTAGTTAGTGGTAAAGTCCTAACTTGACCCAAGTCACCTGAAGCACCATTACTTCACCCCCATTCAGTGCTCCATCACTTCATCCTATGAATTACTAAATTAGAAGAAGACTCTTTCAATACATGTTTAAAAAGAACAGCTGCAGAGCAAGCATGCTGGCTTTTGTAGTCCAGTGTACCACTAAAGTCTCCATTTAGAGATTTATAGGTTCTTTTTATTTTGCCAAATCTCTAAGAGACTTTGCAACCATGAGTCAATTATGAGAAAAGCAAGTTTCTTACAGTTAGATATCTGGTAATTAGGATAATGAAAGATCAAAAAATATAATCACATTCACATGTGACATTGGAATAACTAGAAAAATGGAACAGTTCTGAATAGAATCCCAAAGGCAAAGCGCCAGTTTCAGCTCAGTGTTGACATCTTTCTTGCAGCTGTCCACCTCTATTAGAAGTTGTATAATTTTCTTTTTTTCATCAAGAAAAATTCTTCTTATAAAAATGTTATTTCCAGCATTAATGTGAATATTGTAATAGAGTGTTTGGCAAATTCATTGTGCCCTCTTTTAATTATCAAATTAAATATATTAACCAATCTTGAAAAATATCTTCAAAGCATAACACTGTGCCCAGAACAGTTCCAAACAATGCTTTCCTGATTTTTCTCATAGAAATAACAGAAATTGTTCTTTCCTATCACATTAGCTTCAAATTTATATAAGACTTATATCCCATCTTTCATTGGCTACCTATGCGTTTTGCCATTCTAAGTGCATGCTGAAGTGATATATGTTTTTCACACAATGATCACCACCTACCATCTGTCTATCACCATTTGAAGAGTCCTCATCTGTGGCTGTCACTCTATAAATGGACTGATATATGAACAGTTGTCATCAATTTCTAAGGTAGCTGTGAAACAAAAATCAACATGTATCAAAAATTAGCATATATGATGCTTTCATTAGGTCTTTATATAATAAATAAAAACAGGACAAAATTCATTTTAGATTGTGTGGTAGGGCTGGGATAATATTTTAAGATAGGAATCTATTTTTTCTTATTTTTGTATTTTTCCCTTTAGCTTCCTGCCATCTTTCTTGTTCCTTTTCCTTACTTCCTAGCACTGTCTGTGGCAACTATAGCTTAAAAAAAAGAACAAGACATATATACTGACAGATTACTCCATGAGAAGCCAGCCAGGTTATCTAAAAAAGAGTTTTGTACTCCAGTTTCTAGAACTGATGTAGCCATGTGTGGAGGAACTCTTTCTTACAGAAATATGTTTGTGGACATCTGTGATTGTTGTGGTTGACCTCCAGCTCTCACACACCTTCTAAAATCTCCCCAAAACCTTGACCAATTGGGTTAAAAAAAAAAAAAAGCCCACAAACTACAATGTAACATGGGTAGAGTGACTTCAAGAAAGATGCAGGTTAATTGTTTTATTTATTTATTTTCTGGTGTTTTGTGTGTATCATATGTGTTTGTGTGTGTGTATTTTGTTACAATCCATAGAGTAGAAGTTTGGAATAGAGTTTAACACAAAGTGTATGACACTTGCAACTTTTCTGTTTCTTACACACCTATGTTTTTGAACTAAATTTATACATCATGATACATTTTAACGGGTTGGCCAACTAAATTTAATTATCTTTGTTTTTCTAATGTTGTTCAATCAGCAAGTTCAATCCAGCTCTTTTCAACCCTAAGGACTGAAACACACCAGGCTTCCCTTTCCCTCACCATTTTCTAATAAAATTACATTTAAAGTGAGTGACCAGGAAATGCCAGTGTAGGTGAAGCTGAGATAATAAAATAATGGTAGCTGTCTTAAAGCATGTAGCCAATAATTTCTCCAAAAACAATACAGTAATAAGGAAAAAATCTGTCCTCAGAGTAACCAGGAGAGAGAATATGACCAAACTTCATATTAAAAAAAAAAAAAAAAGAAATGAAAAAGTTTAACAAATCCTGACAAATAATATCACAGGTGTTCATCCCACCATGAGGCTTGTGTCTAGCAAAGGATGATGCAGAAAAGTTTTTGGTAAGAGAAAAGATAAAGCAAACTACAGGCCTAAGATTGATGTAAAATTACCGTCAGAAAGAGTAAGTGAAAATGTAAACGAAAAGCCCTAAAGCTTCCATTATGTTGAAAGCACCATGCTTAGTACTCTAAAGAAATGCATAATGAAAAAAGCAAAGTTCATATCCCCCAGTTTTTTTCTTAAAGGCAAGTAATAATAAAAACAAAACTGATTTTAAGATATAAATATTTTTAAACAGAACAGTGAATGAAGTAAAATGTGCCCTAGAGATATACTGGGGGCTTCCCTAATGGTTCAGCGATAAAGAATCTGTTTGCCAATGCAGGAGGCACAAGTTTGATCCCTGGGTTCAGAAGATCCTCTGGAAAAGGCAATAGCAACCCATTCCGGTATTCTTGTCTGGGAAATTCCATGGACAGAGGAGCCTGGCAGGTTATAATCCACGGGGTCCAAAGAATCAGACACAACTTACTGACTAAACAACAACAAGATATACTGGCATCTACACACTATCTCAATCAGAAATTTGCACTTAAAAGTTGTTTTTTTTTAATTTTCCAACATTTAGACAAAAGTCAGATTCTGTAACACATCATATGTATAAGCCTGAACTATTAATTGAAAAGAAAGTTAATACATAAATAAGTGCATTGGCCTCTCATTGCTGTTAAGCAAGTCCTATTCTATTTATTATCCACCTTTCTACAAAAATTACTTCAAATTTAGCCTTTTGCCCCAAGCCTCTTACTCCTTCCTGTCTGTCCTACTTCCCAAAGACAGTCTCTCTTCTTACAACACAGAGTAAAGAGAAACTGTTAGACTAGTGATAGCTTACTTTTTCTAATAAAATCTGTAGTCCCACTTACATCTGCATCATTTCCCCTTCTTTTATAGTAAAAGGATAGAACTGCTTGTTATTAATGATAATCCCTGTCTACTGGAACGTATCTTCCCCTTCTTATTTCTCAGGGACTTTACTCTATATCCCTCTTTGGAATACTCCCTTGCTACTGTCTACTTTGTATTACCATTTAAACATGCTCAAATCTCATCCTTTAAAAAAAGCAGCCTAATTGTAAACTCACTTTAGCTATGCCCCTATCTCTCTACTAGAATTTTGTGTACTTCTTCACTTCCCACTCAGTCTTTAGTCCGGTGTACTAGAGGTTCTACCCGCTATGAACACCAATTTTGTTTTCCAAAATGTCATCAAAAGTCTCCATATAGATAAAGCCAATCATACCCACTGTCCATCTTATTTCATTTCTCTTTGACCTTTATACAGTTGATGCTTGCTTTTTCTCTTGGCAGAAAAACATTATTGCAAATCTGTAGGATGTGCTCTAAAATTTTTAATACCTCTGGAAAAATTGCCCTGGAAAATTAAACTTGGCATAGTTCCTGAAGAGCCATTAAGTTCTCAGATTAGACAAAATACTGGTACAGCTTTTCAAATCTGAATTAACAACTTCTAAATAACCTGAAGTCTCCTTCAACTACCACCCTAATCTGTAATCATTGAGTGCACACTTTTCACCACCTCATATCTTGAACCTCATATCCTGGGCAGAGCCAGCACTAGGAACAGAAGCAGTAAGGAGTCAAGTGCCCTCAGTGTGACAGAGAAGGAGGCTGAGAGCCCAGGAGAGCTTGGGATAGATTATGTAGAGTCTTAACACATTGATTAAGAGAGAAAGGTGAAAAAAAAAAAAAAAAACTATGAAGGGATTCTAGTTAATTGTTCACATCCATAGCCAATATCGTTATTGAACTTGTGTATATTTTTAGATTAGTTTTATTGGAGTATAATTTATTTACAATGTTGTGTTCCTTTCTGCTATATACCAAAATGATCAGTTGTGTGTGTGTGTGTGTGTGTGCGTGCACGCGCACGCTTACTTGTTCAGTTGTGTCCAACTCTTTGCAACCTCATGGACTCATGGACTGTTTGCTACCAGGTTCCTCTGGTCCATGAAATTTTCCAAGCAAAAATACTGGAGCAGATTGCCATTTCATACTCCAGGGGATCTTCCAGACCCAAGGATAACCCAAGTCTCCTGCATTGGAAGGCAGATTCTTTATTGCTGAGTCAACCGGGAAAGCTTATATATATAACAGTTTTTCTTCTTCTTTTCCAATTTAGAGTCCTTTAATTTCTTTTTCTTCTCTGATCACCATGACTAGGACTTCTAAAACCATACTGAATAAATTGGAATGGATATACTTGTCTTATTCCTGATCTTAGAGGAAATCCTTTCATTTTTCATCATTGAGAATGATGTTAATGTGGATTTGTCATATATTGCCTTTATTATGTTGAGGTATATTCTCTCTATGCCCACTTTCCAGAGAGATTTTATTTTTTATCATTAATGGGTGGTGAGTTTTGCTAAAAGCTTTTTCTACATCTATTGAGATGATCGTTTGGTTTTTATTCTTCAATTTGTTAATGTGGTTTATCACATTTCTTGATTTAAGTATATTATCGTATCATCCTTTTATTGAGTTGTTTTAATTTGGTTTCCTAGCATTTTGTTGAGTTTTTTTTTTTTGCATTTATGTTCATCAGTGATATTGGCCTGTAATTTTCTTTGTGTGTGTGTGTGTAATATCTTTGGTGGGTTTTGATATTGAGGTTATGGTGTCCTTGTAGAATACTTGGGAGTGTTCCTTCCTCTATGATTGTTTGGAATAGTTTGAGAAGGATAGGTGTTAACTCTTCTCCAAATTTTGTTTGAAAGACTTTGCCTGTGAACATGTGTATGTTTTTGTGTTTGTATGTGTGTGCAAGTTTGTTTTGAAAATTAATAGCACATGGTATCAGAGAACTTTAATTGTGAAAATTAGAAAGAAGAATGCTTTTGAGTCAAAATAGTAAATATTACATTTCTGAATGTAATCAATATGGTGTAATCTACAGCTTTTAAGAAAATGAATGTGATATTTGAGCACAGTATAGTAGAAATGTGTGTAAAAAATCCTTATATTTTTATAATTAACTTTCAAGATATGCAATAAGACAGTTTAATTAAATAAATAATAGATTTTGGCTTATGTGATCCAAACTTCAAAATGGTAAATTTAAAATTTCTTTAATATCTTTAAAATAAATTTATAATTTACATTCATGGTTCTTCAGAGAAAGAGATAATAATCCATGTTTCCAAAATACTATATATTTCATTATCCAATATAACTGATATACAGTACTGTATAAGTTTAAGGTGTACAGCGTGATGATATAACTTACATACATCATAAAAAGATTATTACAATAAGCATACTGAACATCCATCATTTCATATAGATATGAAATTTTAAAAATTTTTTAAAAATTGTCATGAGAATTCAAAACAACTTTCATATATAATAGGCAGCAGTGTTAATTATATCTTCATGTTGTAATTTACATCCCTAGAAATTATAACTGGAGGTTTGTACCTTTTGACTGTCTCCATCCAATTCTCCCTCCCTCCAACTCATCTCTGATAACCACAAATCTAATCTCTTATTTGTGAGTTTTTTTGAAATATAATTGACACTACGACACTATGTTTGTTCCTGTTATACAACATAATGATTTGGCATTTCTATACATTTCAAAACTATCACCATGATAAATCTTACCATACAGAGATGTTGCATAATTATTGACAATATTTCCCACACTGTGTGTTTTATACCTGTGACTCATTTATTTTGCAATCTGAAATGTGTACCTCTTAATTTCCCTCATCATTTCTTTCTTCCCTCTTTGGCAACCACCTGTTTGTCTCCATATTTATAACTATTTCTGTTTTGTTAATTCGTTTTGTTTTTTATATTCCACATACAAGTGATATCATACAATATTTGCCTTTCTCTGACTTATTTAGCACAACATACTCTAGGTCCACTCATGTTGTCACAGACAGCAAGATTTATTTTTTCATGCCTGACTCATATTCTGTTGTTCATATATAGACAACAACTTCCTTATCAATTCATCAACTGATAGTTTGTTTCCATATCTTTGCCATATTAAATATTAATAATACTCCAATGAACATAGGGGTGCATATATCCTTTCTAATTAATGTTTTTGTTTCCTTTGGATAAATACCCAGGAGTGAAATTGCTGGATTATATGGTAGTTCTATTTTTAAATTTTTGAGGAATCTCCATACTGTTTTCCATAGTGGCTGCAAAAATTTACATTCCTACCAATGGTGTACCAGGGTTCCTTTTATCCACATTCTCATTTCCCTGAAGTTTAGTTATGCTGAGCATCTTTCCATGTGCCTATTTTTCATGTGTATGTCTACTTTGGATAAGTGTTTATTCAAATCCTCTGCCATTTTTAAATAAGGATATTTGTTTTTTTTCTTTTTTTGATGTTGAGTTCTATGAGTTCTTTGTATATTTTGAATATTAATCTCTTATCAGATATACCACTTCCAAATATATTCTCTCATTTAGTTTGCATTTCATTTTGTTGATAGTTTGCTTCACTGTGCAATAGTTTTCAAGTTTGTTGGAGTCTAATTTTCTTATTTTGAATTTTATTTCCCCTGAGGAGGCATATCAAAAAATATTCCTAAGATTCATGTCAGAGAGCATATAGCCTATGTTTTCTTCTAGATGTTTTATGATTTCAGATCCTACATTTAAGTCTTCAATTTACTTACAGTTTATTTTTGTACATGTTGTGAGAAAGTAGTCCAGTTTGATTCTTTTTTATATAACTATCCAGTTTTCCCAACACTGTTTATTGAAGAGACTGTCTTTTCCTCATTGTAGATTCTTACCTCCTTTGTCATAGATTAGCTGACTATATAAGTATGGGTTAATTCTAGGCACTCTATTCTGTTCATTAATCTATGTGTCTAAGTCTGTGCTAGCACCATACTATTTTGATGACTATAGCTTTGTAGGACTGTTTGAAGTAAAGGACTGTGATACTTCCAGCTTTTTTTTCTTCCTCAAGATTGTTTCACTGTTTAGTGTCTTTTGTGTTTCCAAACACATTTTATATTATTTTTTCTAGTTCTGTGAAAAATACTATTGATATTTTGATATGGATTGCATCTAATCCCCAGATTTCCTTGGATACTATGGTCATTTTAATAATATTAATTTCTGCACTTCATGTACACAGTGTCTCCATTTGTATTATTTTTAGTTTCTTTTATTAATTTCTTACAGTTTTCTGAGTACAGGTCTTTTGCTTCTTTAGTTAGCTTTATTCCTATGTATTTGTTTGTTTTGACACAATAGTAAATGTGATTGTTTTCTTAATTTATTTTTGTAATGGTTCATTTTTAGTATATAGAAATGCAACAGATTTCAGTATATTGATTGTGCATTCTGCAACTTGACTGAATTCATTGACGAGCTCGGGTAGTTTCTTGGTGGCATCTTGAGAATTTTCTATGTTTAATATCATGTCATCTGTGATCAGTGACAATTTTATTTTTTCCTTTCTAGTGCAGATTACTTTTATTTCTTTTTCTTGTTTGATTGCTGTATCTACCACTGCCAGTGCTATTTTGAATAAAAGTGTCAAGAATGGACATCCTTGTCTTTTTCTTGATCTTAGAGGAAATCCTTTTGGCATTTGAGCACTGAATATAATTTTAACTGTGGGCTTATTATGTATGACCTTTATTATATTGAGGTATGTTCCATCTATACTCACTTTATCAGGTGTTTTATCAAAAATGGATGCTGAACTTTGTCAAATCTTTTTCTGTATCTACTGAGATGATCATAGGATTTTAATTCTTCAATTTATTCACTTCTCAATTAATGTGGTGTATCATTGATAGATTTGTGGATATTGAGAAAAACCCTTCCATGTCTGGGATAAATCCCACTTGATCATTGTGTGTGATTCTCTTGTATGTTTTACATTTTATTGGCCTATAATTGTTTGCAGTAATCCCTTATGATTCTTTTCATTTCTGTGGTGTTGGTTATAACTTTTTTTTTTATTTCCGATTTGATTAATTTGAGTCATCTGTTTTTCTTGATGAGCCTGGGTGAAGGTTTATCTATTTCATTTATGTTTTCAAAGAATCTCTCTTAGTTTTATTAATCTTTTTCAGTGTTTTTAGTTTCTATTTTTATATATTTCTGCTCTCATCTTAATTATTTTTTTCCTCTTATTCAGGCTTCCCTAGTAACTCAGCTGGTAAAGAATCCACCTACACGGCAAGAAACCCCAATTTGATTCCTGGGTTGGAAAGATCCCCTGGAGAAGGGATAGGCTACTCACTCCAGTATTCTTGGGCTTTCCTGGTGGCTCAGATGGTAAAGAATCCACCTGCCATGCTAGAGACCTAAGTTCAATCCCTAGGTTGGGAAGATCCCCTGGAGGAGGGCATGGCAACCCATTCCAGTATTCCTGCCTGCAGAATCCCCAAGGACAGAGGAGCCTGGCAGGCTACTGTCCATGGGGTTGCAAAGAGTCAGACACAACTGAGCAGCTAAGCACAGCACAGCACTCACTCTGAATTTTGTTTGTTCTTATTTTTCTCATCTCTTTATTTGTAAGTTTAGGTTGTTTATTTGATATTTTTCTTGTTTCCTGAGTTAGGCTTGCATCATATAAACGTCCCTCTTAGAACTACTTTTGTGCTGCATCCCATAGATTTTGGTTTGCTGTGTTTTCATTTTCATTTTTGAAATGGTATTTTTAAAATTCTTCTTTGATTTGTTCAGTTATCCATTGTGTTCTTTAGTAGCATGTTGTTTAGCCTATATGTTTGTGTTTTGCAAGGATTTTTTAAATATATAATTTATTTCTAGTCTCATAGTATTGTGGTCAGAAAAGAGGCTTGATAGTATGGCAGTCTTCTTAAATGTATTGAGATTTGTTTTGTTTCCTAGATTACGATCTATTCTGGAGCATGTTCCATGTGCATTTGAAAAGAATGTATTCTGCTTTTATTGGATAGAGTATTCTAAATATATGTGTATTCAGCCTCTTTTGTATAGAAGGTTCTGTATGTATCCGTTAAGTTTATTTTGTCAAATGTGTCATTTAAGACTGGTGTTTCCTTATTGATTTTCTGTCTAGTAGATCTGTCCACTGATATAAGAGGGGTTCTAAATTAAGGGATAGTATTGTGGTTCCAAAATACTGTATTTTAATTGGATTGATAAAGAAAATTTCTGTCAGGCACATGATCAAATGAACTGGTACCTTCAATTCACTCATTGTTTTCCAACTATTCGAGTTGTAAGTACATTCTGAAAGGAGAAAAGTTGAAGGTTCAAGGCATTTTGAATTATAAAATGTGAAAATAAATAGAAAATATAGATAGTAGTCATAGTATTAAAAAAGAAAAGCAAAAAATGCTTATATTATTTAATAAGACCATGCCCATTCGTATGTGTGCTGTGCTTAGCCTCTCAGTCGTGCCAGACTCTTTGTGATCCTATGAACCATAGCCTATCAGGCTCCTCTGTCCATGGGATTTCCAGGCAAAAATACTGGAGTGGGTTGCCATTTCCTCCTCCAGGGGATTTTCGCAACCTAGGGATTGAATCCATGTCTCATGATTTCTGCATTGGCAGAAGGGTTCTCTTTACCACTAGTATCACTTGAGATTAATTGTTGATTAATTACACCTGGGCTTTGATCCCACCTGTCTTTTACTTTTTCATGTATCCTCAATCACCAAGTCAAGTGGATTCTCCCCAGTTGTTTGTAAATTTACCCGAGCATCATCCTTTAAAACCAAATGCCACAGACAAAGCTTTTACCCAATATAGTTCTGCCACTGACTTCTCTACAGTTTCATATGCAGATTTCTGAAACATAGTTTCATTTTTCACAACCTCACTCCTAATTCTGTTCCATTCTGGTTTCTTCCTCTAAAACACCAATACAATAGTTATCAGTAGATTCATTACATTTCATTATCCCCATATCACTAAATAAATGCAATGAGCATTTTAATATCATCTTACTTGACTGTAGAATTCAAGTCTACTAACCATTGGCACTCTCTTTCAAGAACCTCCCTTTTCCATTCAGGGCACAACTTTCTCTTTTTTCTGCTACCACTTTAGCTGCTCCTTACTGTCCTTGGCAAGCTAAGCTTCTCCCCCACGTCATTAAGTGTAGGATTCTCTCAAGGTTTGGCCCTATGCCTTGCTTTCTTCTAATTCTCTACTCTCTAGCTAGGTAATTTTACCCAGTTCATGTTTTCAATTACAAAACATTTATAGCCCCAGGCAAGACCTGTGAGCTTCACTGCTTACTTAAATCTATCCTTTGATATAACAAAGGCATAATTAAGCAAAATGTTCAAAAGTGAACTCATAATTTTGCTCCCCAAATTTGATCTATTTCTAGATTTTCCTAGAATTTTTCTGAGAATCTCCAAGCCACTTATGCAAAACATAAACCTCAGAGTCCTCTTCACTTCTTTTATATTTAATTCAGTACCAGATATATTGATTGGTAAATAAATTGTTTATTTACCCTTTACCTATCTCAAGACTATCCTTTTATCTCCATCACCTTCCTTGGTCAAATTATACCATCTCTATTCTGAAACAACCTGATAACTGGACTTCCTCCCTATTCTCCATGAGTCTTCAAGCTACTGCTCATAAGTCATATCTACACTGTTGCCTATTTCTGTATGGCCTTCTGAGCAAAGAATGTTTTTTTCATATTTAAGTGGTTTAAAAAATAAAAATAAAGAGTAATATTTGTGGCACTGAAAGTCCAATTTCAGTGTTTATCAAGCATTAACAGAACACATGTATCTTGGGCTTCCCTTGTAGCTCAGCTGGTAAAGAATCCACCTGCAATGCGGAAGACCTGGGTTCGATCCCTGGGTTGGGAAGATCCCCTGGAGAAGGGAAAGGCCACACTCCAGTATTCTGGCTTGGAGAAGTCCATGGACTATGTAGTCCGTGGGATCACAAAGAGTTGGACATGACTCAGTGACTTTTGCTTTTACTTTCAACAGAACACATACACACTCAATAGGTTATGTAGTGTCTGTTGCTACACTTTTGCTATGCTGGTAGATTTGATAACAGAAATAGAGAGCATAAATGATGCTCTCATCACTTCACATAGTATAAATTGCAGTAATAATCCAGTCAGAATAGCATTCCGAGTACCATGTTATTTCTTTGTTACCATGCCTACCCATCATGGCTAAATAAAAGAAAATAGAAATGTGGACTTTGAATGCCACACTTAAAAGGTATGAGGGAGTGTGGATTACTTTCAAGGCATAATGGATGTGGCAAAGCATTGTGCTTATTATACAAAGTGTTACAGCTGATAAAAAAATACAATCTATAAAACAAGTGTAAGTTTAAGTACTCATCTCTATATTCCCATTTGACATAAAAACAATGGTCAGAAAAAATGGTAAATGTATAACAAAATATCTCATCATGACAGCTTTTATTCACAAAAATAAAAATGAAGCTGTCACCAAAATAAGATTCTGAGTGGCTCATTTGTCATCCAAGCAAGGAAAACTATTCACTGATGTTGACTTATTAACCCCCTTTAACAATTAAAAGGAAACCTTTCCTTCCAAAAACAAATACATTCTTCTCAGTAGTATATTTGTGTTAAAAATCATAACCAATTGTTAGTATTATTATATTTTAAAATTTTATTTCTTAATAAGAATTTATACAGATTTGTTTCCTTCATTTTTATATAAGTACAACATAAATAAATTTTTGATCTTGTCTTTTAGACTTCAAAACTCAACTTATTTACTCTCTGACCCTTCACAGCATCTACTGATACCTATTCTACCTTTGTCGCCTTCAAATCTTTCTCTCCCCTCAAACAGATGGATCTTTTTAAAACACCTATCTGCTTATAATGTTTCAAAGAATTCCTGCTGCCTTAAGGGCAAAGATCAACATTCTTAAAATACCTGTATTACCTTTCAGTATTCATTTTGTGTCATATTACAATTTTCATTCCAATCCCAAAGAAAGGCAATGCCAAAGAATGTTCAAACTACCGCACAATTGCACTCATCTCACCCGCTGGTAAAGTAATGCTCAAAATTCTCCAAGCCAGGCTTCAGCAATACGAGAACCATGAACTTCCAGATGTTCATGCTGATTTTAGAAAAGACAGAGGTACCAGAGATCAAATTGCCAACATCCACTAGATCATCGAAAAAGCAAGAGAGTTCCAGAAAAACATCTATTTCTGCTTTATTGACTATGCCAAAGCCTTTGACTGTGTGGATCACAATAAACTGTGGAAAATTCTGAAAGAGATGGGAATACCAGACCACCTGACCTGTCTCTTGAGAAACCTGTATGCAGGTGAGGAAGCAAGAGTTAGAACTGGACATGGAACAACAGACTGGTTCCAAATAGGAAAAGGAGTATGTCAAGGCTGTATATTGTCACTCTGCTTATTTAACTTATATGCAGAGTACATCATGAGAAACACTGGGCTGCATGAAGCACAAGCTGGAATCAATATTGTGGGGAGAAGTATCAATAATCTCAGATATGCAGATGACACCACCCTTATGGCAGAAAGTGAAGAAGAACTAAAGGGCCTCTTGATGAAAGTGAAAGAAGAGAGTGAAAAAGTTGGCTTAAGGCTCAACACTCAGAAAACTAAGATCATGGCATCCAGTCCCATCACTTCATGGCAAACAGATTGGGAAACAGTGGAAACAGTGGCTGACTTTATTTTGGGGGGCTCCAAAATCACTGCAGATGGTGATTGCAGCCATGAAATTAAAAGATGCTTACTCCTTGAAAGAAAAGCTATGACCTTCCCAGACAGCATACTAAAAAGCAGAGACATTACTTTGACAACTAAGGTTCGTCTAGTCAAAGCTATGGTTTTTCCAGTAGTCATGTATAGATGAGAGAGTTGGACTATTTAGAAAGCTGAGCACCAAAGAATTGATGCTTTTGACTGTAGTGTTGGAGAAGACGCTTGAGAGTCCCTTGGACTGCAACAGATCCAACCAGTTCATCCTAAACGAAATCAGTCCTGAATATTCATCGGAAGGACTGATGCTGAAGCTGAAACTCCATTTGGCCACCTGATGGGAAGAGCCGACATTGGAAAAGACGCTGTTGCTGGGAAATATTGAAGGAGGGGGGAGAAGCAGATGACAGAGGATGAGATGATTGGATGGCATCCCCGACGTGAGGGACATGAGTTTGAGTAGGCTCTGTGATTTGGTGATGGACAGGGAAGCCTGGTGTGCCGTAGTCCATGGGGTTGCAAAGAGCCAGACAGGACTGAGTGAGTGAACTGAACTGAACTCCTGTAAAAATACATAAAAAGGGCATTTTATGAAACGGGGTTCAGGATGTATACTGAAATTTCTTCCTGCAGGGAATTATTTCTTAACTAGTGCCTGAAAAATGTGAAGAAGTTGGTCACATGAAGTGAAATGAAGAAGGAAAAAGACATAATATGTGTAAAGGCACACAGGCAGAAGACAGTTTTTGCCTTAGGAAATGTTGCACATATGTCATATGTGTGTGCTCAATCATGTCCAACTTTTTGCAACCCCATGGACTGTAGCCCGCCAGGCTCCCCTTCCTTGGAAATATATAGCATGTAATGAAAAGTGATTCCTTTGAATATGGAGAAATAAACAGGAACCACATCTTAAAGAAATTTGTATGTCAATTTAAAGAGTTTCCATTTTACCTTGAAGGAATAGAACTGTCAAAGATTATAAGTGGAATAGTATTGATAAATGGTAAATGATAGATAACAAATAATCAGTACTATTGATCTATTTGTACCTTAATAATTTTACCAACTCTGTGAAGGGAAAATTGTTGAATTGGTCTGGAGATAAGAAGACAAATGAGGTAGATGCAAAAATCTAGAGAAAAGTTAATGGAGAAGTAACTTAAAATAGTGATAATGGGATTTGGATGAATATACCAGATTTAAAATCCAGAGATTTTGGTGATAATCAGAGTTGGAAGGTCTGGCAAAATAAGTCAGTAAGTCATGCCTACCACACAGTTTTTTTGAAAGGTAGATGGCAACAAATTTATTACATATGAAGGTGTTTGTGATGTCCTGCAAAATAGTAGATGATAATTAGAGGTTTCAGAATTCTTTGCCTTATTGTTTTGACTGCTTCTGCTCTCTAGGTTACTTTAACACAGAAGTTAAAGTAGTTTGGGGGGTAAAAAACAGTCCAGGTTTGAATAGCTAAATTTAATATTAACTGTGACTATTTCGGTAAAGTAAATATATTAGTCTGAATTCTAGTCCGAGTGTTTGAGTTTGTATATATACTTGAGGATCATCAGAATATATGTTGTAACTGTAGTCAAGAGATAGATGAGATTGCTCAGAATATGAAGAGTTTGAAGAAAAGGAAACCTTAAATAGCCTTGAAACACACATACATGGACAAAATAAATAGGAGAAAAATACATATAAAAAAAAGAACATAGAGGAAGAGTTGGAAAGGCAAGACAATCAAAAGGAGGATCACAGGGATGGGGGAAAACCACCAGCAGAATGTAGTGTCAAAGGAATCAAAGGATGAAAGTGTTTCAAAAGAATAGAATGCTACTAAATGTTCCAAATGCCAAATTCTGTGAGATGAGGGCCAAAATATGGTATTGTATTTAACAATAAGTAGGATTGGTACATATGGTGACATGTCTCAGTGGCATGATTCATCAAAATTTACACTGAACTTTGTTCAAGAATAAACGGAGGTGCTGCAGTGGTAAAAGTACTGTAGAGAATTGTTTAAAGACGTTAGGGCAGTTGTAGGAGGAGTGAGACACTTTATAAAAGGTCAAAAGGAAGACAAAGGAAAGATACAGTAGTCAGGAGTGGATTTTTTTTAACATGGGTGGGGAGCTTAAGAGACTACTGAAAATTTGATAGAAGGGAACCAACAGAAAAGAAAAAAATATATAAGAAAAAGTGTATCAACTGTATAGCAAGATGTCTTAAGAGGGTAAAAAAGTAGAATTAAGAATAAAATTGAACTGAATGGAAGTACATGAAAGCAAGCTTGCATCTTCCTTTATGAAAAGAGAGCAAAAAGACGTAGATCAGAAAGAACCATCTGTCGACATATAACAACAGAAGGAAATTCCTTCTCATTGCTTTTATTTTTGCTCAAATACATAAGTTGGATTTATCAAAAGATTTAACTGACTAGAAGTTTTGAGATGAGACTGGAGAACATTTTAAATAGCCAAGTTGGCAATGAAAGAAAATTTGACTAAAGGAATTTTGAAGGATTACCATAAAGGATGAGTCAAGTGAAAGTTAAAGTTAATATACCATCTTATATGATTCTCTCTAACAATACTCATTAGCCCAAGTGTAGCAGAAATAAAAGCTATTGGATTTATCTCATGTTGAGTTTTCCTGGGTAAAAGGATAGAATAACAACAAAGCAAGTTATCTAAGGATATTACCTTGGAGAGATTGAAAGATGGGTTCTAATGCTATATACAAAAGTAAAGAGGTGAATAATTGAGAGAAAATAAATCAGTGGATGTGTACCCCTGGTGATGCTGATGAGACACTACAGTAGTAAGGATAACTGAGTAAAAGAGGTGAAATGAACATCAGAGTGAGATGTCCAAGATTAAGAGTGCAGAGTGGAATTATTCTGGTTGCTGAAAGAAGTGCTGGCTGCAGCCATGGGAGGGTGTGGATGGAAGTAAATTTTGAAGTCACAAGGCTTTAGGTTCCAAGGTTTACACTAGATAATGTAGAGGGGTTGTGCTTGTGGAGTGCTGGCTGGGCCATAATGTGAATATTGAAGTAACCTAAGAGATAGTGGTAGGACTTGATATTGGGAGAAACACAGAGTGATGTATTCAAGTCCCCAGGGGTTGAGGGAGAGCGATTAGTATATTTGGTAAGGGGCCAAATGTCCTGAGCTCCTAATGAGCAAGGGAGTTTCCAGAGAGTATTGGAATAATGGTAGGAATCAGCTTGGAGAATGAGAAGAATGCTGAATTCCCAGTTGGTGAACCAGAGATATGAGATGTGTGGGAGAATGAGTAACATCAGCTTGAGGCATGCTGTGATTGTCCTACAAATAAACAAAGTTCAGTTTAAGCAAGAGGTAGAGAAATGTCACAAAATAAATTGAAAAGAAAGAGACTTATTTGTTTGTTTGTTTGCCGCATAATGGAGATTTCACAATCCATAATTGAAAGGTGTGAGAATGTAAGAAGAATGTGAGGTTAGATTAGGGGAGAGGAAGCCTGGAGTTGTATGGAGATGAAAATAGACAAAAAAAGAGGATAAACATATATTTGTTTATCTTAGGCAATTACCAAGGATAGCAGGGATATGAGAAATAGGGAATTTAAGTGGATACACATTTTTCATCTAATTAGGTTCAGATATTTCCATATTATTAAGGAAGCAATGTATAAAGTCAATGAGGAATTCTTCTGGGATTCTAGCCAAGTTTTGTGATGTCACTCCCAGCAAGGTCATTTTTTTTTTAATACTTAAGGACCAAGTGGCAGACAATCAGGAAGCCTAAGGAAGTGGGCATTATTATAGTCTGACTATAAGGAATCAGAGCTCTCCCACCAAAGGAAGTCTTCCAGTATCTTATACCTTGTAGCAGAGAAGTGGAGGGTCTAGGATTATTCAGATATTATTCAAAATTTGGAGATTTTGAGCAAAGTCTTAGTTATTGAGAAGTGAGTAGGCAAGTCAACATAATTTAGTATTGACTTCTGCAGAAAGAGGCAAGGCTTGTTATCAAAGTGTGGTACTGTACTGAGCCACAAGCCTCATGGTCAAGTGAAGTGAAGTTATGCTGTGAGTGAGACAAAAAAACTGTCTATTCTTGCTTTCAAAACCATTTTCTTAAATTTATAAAAATCATGTCTGGCAATATTTTAACATTTCCTGAGCATACCACACAAATATATACACAATATTGCCACTGTTTGAAGTGTAGAAAACAACTATGCTATTTTAGGTCTTGGTTTAGAATTAGTATATATAGTTAATTGCACTTAGCTAGAGAAATCATAACCTGAGTAAAGAGCAACCTGGTAAGAAAACAAGTGGACCCTATTTCGGAGGAATTCAGAAAAAAAACATTTGTATTATGACCGATCCTGGTTGAATTATGATTGTAAAAGCAAAGGGTTTTTTAATTTGGATTTTAACTGAGAGATACCATTCTGCTTTTTCTTTGAACTTATTGAGGACCTACTGTGTAGGCCACCGCTTTGGCCCAGGGTACGATGGGCAACACAAAGCACAGCATGTATTTCCTGTCTTAACTGACCCATTTATTAATTCCTCCTTTTAAGAAACTTTTCAATTCACTTGGCCAGAATTTTTAAAAATTATTTTCTTGAAATTAATGCAAAATATATATTCTGGATCATTTTTCTTATTACTCAAAGAACACTTTTTCTCTGAAAAGCGTAGGATGACTCTCATGAGAATTTAATAACCAAAGTTTTTATTTTTTTTTTTAAATGTTTGTGACAACACTGGAATTGTGAATCAGGGCAGTAACAAGAAGCTTCTCTAGAAATTTTGTTTATATAACTATCTGCAGCAGGTTTTAACCAAGAAATCTAATATAACACTTAGGTTTAATTAAATATTTTTCTTTAAACTCTGAATCTTAAAAGCCTAAAATAAATAAATAATGCCGAAATTCTTTACTTGTGTCAATGATAAAATCTTTTGTTTTACTCAGAAAGTGATAAGACATCTGCTTTTCCAGCTACATATTTGTCATAAGCTCTACTTAGTTGTGTCCCAGGAAGCATGTTTCAGGCAAATACACTGGGTTAATTAAGATCTGAATTTCTGCTGCAGTATGTGAAAACACTAAAGAGAAAACACAGATTTTAAATAAAATGAAAAATACTAAAATGAACATTTTATCAGTAATTATTTCACATATATGTCCCTATAAATTACATTTACAAGTGAAATTGTAATTTTGAAATGAAGTTTAATCTAAAACTAAGTCAATTTTTTTTTCTTTTAGCTCATTTCAATATTGTTCTTCTGTAGTATACTATGTGGAGCAAAACTAAGAAAAATTTGAGATACCAGCTTTACTACAATTTTATTTTAGACCTTCATTGGAAACTATAATATAGAATGGTTATTTCTGTTAAAAGCCAGTTTCGTTAATTCCTTACTCTAGCTTATTTATCTTTTCCATCAAATCATTTTGCATATTTGAATAAGCTGTATTTTTCATGTAAAAGTTTGTTATATTTTATTTTAAAATGCTAGTTGAAAAAAATCAGTGAAACATCCTTTCTGCATTAATTTTTTTAGTTATTTTTTATTGCTTTTATTTCTGTTAGGAAAAAAGAGGCTCTGTTTTTGCTTAAGTTGTGACTCATTGTAAATTGTATTATGCTGCATCTCTAGAGCAAAAAGCAGAAATAGCCATAACTTGTAACTTACTCCCAGAGTATGTAGTGTGACTAAATGGCAATGTAAATGATACTAAAATAGCGCAATATTAAAACAATGGTTAAATTTAATATTTTATATAATTTTTTTATATAATAGAGTTTTTATATAGCAAATTACTCTAGGGAAAAGAAGACTATAAAGGTAAAAAATAATACCAAAAGTATAGTCTTGTTTGAAATAATCAAAGAATAAGTCTTGAATTTTCTTTTTCATTTAAATACACAAACATACACACACAAGAAGAGACAGAGTGAGAATGAGAGAGTGAGAGAAAATAATATTCAGTGATTGAAAAGGATCTCAGAAGGGATTCAAATTCCTTAACTAACATTTAACCTTAACTTTCTTAAGAGCTAAGGAAACGTCAGAAGTTAAACAAACCTGTGACCATTAATAAAGTCTTAAAGATGTTCATGTCTAGACCTGCTTCCCTAATCCCTATAGCAATACCTACTAACAAATGTATGGCTTTGACTATTTATACAAATTCAGTCTTTACTAGAATTTAAGCCAACACATTAATAAATTATTACTCAACATTGAAACCAATAATGTTATTTTGTTTAACTGAGTGATTAAGCACACGGGTCATACTTCAGCTTGTGTTTCTGTTTCCCATATATATCGATGAGAATATTATCAGCAAAGCCAAGATTATTGTGTAACATCAATTTAAATTACAAGTATTTGAATTTGAGGTGAGGTATCCTAAGGAGATTTTCTGTCAAGCAGTCCAAGTGATTTGCAACTTAATCCCTCTTTACCTAGAAGAAAGTGCTCTATAATAGGAAAAAGAATTATTTCTAACATGACTCCGTATATATTTTTATACCCTAAGACAATTCAGTCAACATGTATTTCTGAGTGCCACTACCAATGGACTCAGTACCTGTTGATGTCTGAGGAGCTCCAGAGATGAGCAAGAACCATTCTTAGGTTTTCTGTTACCTAACAAAGATAATGGAGGGCTAAAAATAGCTACACTACAGCAGAGTGGGTGATATGTTTCAGTAAAATAGTATCAAAATTCAGGAGACAGAGAAGACACTTCCAAAAAGCGGAATAAGAAGAAAGCTTCAAGGAGGAAGTGACTTCTACAAAATGAGATTGTTAAGCATCAGAGTCTTTTGATCTTACCAGTAAAATGGTTTCAGTGGGTATCTATCAATATATGTACTTTTATATATTTATAAAGTATTTATATCAAACATGGCATAATATATAATATGCTATAAAATATAAATAAAAATTAGAATAAATTTAAAAGAATGATATAACATAATGATATAATGATATATATAATGATATAATATATTATATATAATGATATAATGTAATATAATGAAGATTTCCATATAGTGTTATGCATAATGTATTATAATCATAAATATTATTGTAATGCAAAATTACATGAATATGCTAGAATAAAAAGCTTTTCTCTCTTTAAAATATTATAAATAACATGATATAAATTACTTTTCATGATTTTATTAATAATATTTCATAATGAGGTGAAGAATCAGCTAGAGAAATCAAATAATATTTCTTTAAACTTATTCGGAGAAGGCAATGGCAACCCACTCCAGTACTCTTGCCTGGAAAATCCCATGGACAGAGGAGCCTGGTAGGCTGCAGTCCATGGGGTCTCTAAGAGTCAGACACGACTGAGCGACTTCACTTTCACTTTTCCTTTCATGCACTGGAGAAGGAAATGGCAACCCACTCCAGTGTTCTTGCCTGGAGAATCCCAGGGACTGGGGAGCCTGGCGGGTTGCTGTCTATGGGGTTGCACAGAGTCAGACATGACTGAAGTGACTTAGCAGCAGCAAACTCTTATTAATCATACAAGATACATTTGACATATTAAACTCTTATTTTATATAAAGTATATAAATATAATGTTGATTGTTATTTAATAATACTTAAGAGTGAGAGCAAATGAATATGCTTCATTATTATTGACAATCCAATTTTTGCATTTTGTGATATATTCAGAGCCAGGGTCAGTGTTCAATTTATATTTAACTTGGTGGTTGTTAAAGATGGAAAAGATGCTATAGATGCCTCGCAAAAATATGTAGCCTTGCAAATATGTGTAGAACTGAATGGATGAGGTGTATCATTTTGTAGTTAAAATATCATGAAGTCATTTTTTAGTTTTATCTGCCAGTTCCCAAAAGTATTGAATATTGACAGCATAAAATATTCTTAATCTTTGATGCAAATCTGATCATATTTCAGACTAATAGAACAGTATTGCATTTTACATTCTTTAATCAATTAGTTTAAAATGTGCTGAGTCTTTTCATGTGGAATAGTTTTAAACTGATCAGAAAATTCTGTTTTCCCGTACAAGTGGGCTGACATAAGAACTTTTGTAGGTGGCATGCTTTCAGTGATCTGAATCATAGAATGATGGAAACATTTACAAACGCATCTCCATAGCTTGAGTTTTTTTCAGAAAACAGTTGCTTTCTTATTCATCACCAAATGCCACATTTATCTTTAAGGGACTGATAAAATATATCAAGACTGTATATTGTCACCCTGGTTATTTAACTTACAGGCAGAGTACATCATACAAAATGCTGGGCTGGATGACTCACAAGCTGGAAGCAAGATTGCCAGGAGAAATAAACTCAGATATACAGATGATGCCACTTTAATGGCAGAAAGGGAAGAGGAACTTAAGGACCTTGATAAGGTGAAAGAGGAGAGTGAAAAAGCTGGCTTAAAACTCAACATTCATGAAAGAAGATCATGGATTCTGGTCTTCTTATCACTTCATGGCAAATTTATGCTGGAAAAGTAGAAAGTGTCAGATTTCGTATTTTGTGCTCCAATATCACTGTGCACAGTGATTGCAGCCACAAATTAAAAGACACTTGCTCCATGGAAGAAAAGCTACGACAAACCAAGACAGTGTATTAAAAAGTAGAGACATCACTTTGTGACCAAGGTCCATATAGTCAAAGCTATGGTTTTTCCAGTAGTCATATACAGATGTGGGAGTTGGACCATAAGGAAGGCTGAGCACCAAAGAATTGATGCTTTTGAACTGTGGTGTTGGGGAAGACTCTTGAGAGTACCTTGGATAGCAAGAAGATCAAATCACTCATTACTAAAGGAAATCTACCCTGAATGTTTATTGGACTAAATAAATGCGGCTAAGTTTATAGGACTGCTGCTAAAGTTGAAGTTCCAATACTTTGGCCAACTGATGTGAAAAGCCTACTCATTGGAAAAGACCCTGCTGCTGGGAAAGATAGAGGGCAGGAGGAGAAGGATGAGAGGATGAGATGGTTGGATAGTATCACCAGCACAATGGACATGAGTTTGAGCAAACTCAGGGAGATGGTGAAGGTCAGAGAAGCCAGGAGTGCTGCAGTTCATCAGGTCTCCAAGAGTTGGACACGATTTAGTGACTGGACAATAGTCTTTCTGTTATTGTTATCTTCCATGAAGCACTTTCGTATTACAGAAATGGTAGGCATATTTGGAAGACTTGTGTTTTTGTAAGGAAAGTTATATTACTCATCCTTAAATTTGACAATTCTTTGCACACTGTAAATATTTAGTAATGTCAGTTCAGTTCACTCACTCAGTCGTGTCTATTTGTGACCCCACGGACTGCAGCACACCAGGCTTCCCTGTCCATCACCAACTCCCAGAGCTTACTCAAACTCATGTCCATCGAGTTGGTGATGCCATCCAACCATCTCATCCTCTGTCATCCCCTTCTCCTCCCACCTTCAATCTTTCCCAGCATCAGGGTATATTCCAATGAGTCAATTCTTCCCATCAGGTGGCCAAAGCATTGGAGCTTCAGCATCAGTCCTTCCAATGAATATGCAAGACTGATTTCCTTTAGGATTGACTGGCTGGATCTCCTTGCAGTCCAAGGGACTCTCAAGAGTCTTCTCCAACACCACAGTTCAAAGGTATCAGTTAACTCTCACATCCATACTTGACTCCTTGAAAAACCATAGCTTTGACTAGATTGACCTTTGTTGGCAAAGTAATGTCTCTGCTTTTTAATATGCTGTCTAGGTTGGTCATAGGTTTTATTCCAAGGAGCAATCATCTTTTAATTTCATGGCTGTAGTCAACATCTGTAGTGATTTTGGAGCCCCCCAAAATAAAGACTGTCACTGCTTCCATTGTTTCCCCATCTATTTGCCATGAAGTGATGGGACTGGATGCCATGATCTTAGTTTTCTGAATGTTGAGTTTTAATTCAGCTTTTTCACTCTCCTCTTTCACTTTCATCAAGGGGCTCTTTAGTTCTTCACTTTCTGGCATAATATCTGAGGTTATTGACATTTCTCCCAGCAATTTCTCTTGATTCCAGCTTGTGCTTCATACAGCCTGGCATTTCACATGATATACACTGTATATAAGTTAAATAAGCAAGGTGACAATATACAGCCTTGACGTGGTCCTTTCCCGATTTGGAAACCTTCTGTTTTTCCATGTCCACTTCTAACTGTTGCTTCTTGACTTGCATATACAGATTTCTCAGGAGGCAAGTCAGGTGGTCTGGTATTCCCATCTTTTTTAAGAATTTTCCAGTTTGTTGTGATCCACACAGTCAAAGGCTTTGGTGTAGTCAATAAAGCAGAAGTAATAAATCAACATATATATTATTATTGCCTGGAAAATTCCATGAACAGAGGAGCCTGGTGGACTATAGTCAACGGAGTCGCAAAGAGCCAGACATAACTGAGTGGGCACACACACCCACAGACAGGTTTAGGAAGATGTATTCTCATTATTATCCTCACCTCTATATAAAACATTATGATTTTTAAAGATCTATTTCCTCTTCTCAATCTCCAATGTAGTCACTTTGGTGATTACTTTTTCCCTTTCTGGCTTAAGCTTCTCCATCTTTGCTACAATAACTTGCCTATGAATAATGATAATGAATGCGTATCACATATGATGCTATTTCTATCAGCTAATTCTTGATTCTTTTGTTTGTTTTTAATACAAAACAGGAATTTTATCAGAGATTATCATTGTTTTTCCTTTAATTTTATCTCCCTTAGAGTGAACATTTTATTTGTGTGCAAGAGCCCTTTTTCTTTAGTAAATTTTTCACTTAGTGGTTCAAAAAAAAGTAATTCTTCAATTTTTTTGTTACTAAAGTAGAATCTAATAAATACTATAAGCTAATAAGCATTTTTAAATCATTGACTTTTCTCCAGATCTAGTACAATAATCTCACACTAGATGGTTAGTTCTGGTAATAATTTATTTAAAACTTTAACATTTCTCTACATCTGCCAAAAAAGTCATAACGAAACAATGCATTTTACCTTGTCTATTATTACATGCAAGCTCTTTTAGCCATATGTCTACTGTATGAATACCAATTATTACTGCAATCAAATGTAGACTTTAAAAATATATATATTTGTTTATTATTTGGCTACATCAAGTCTTTGTTGCAGTATGCAGGATCTTTGTTGTATCATGCACAATCTTTCTTGCGGTCCATGGACTCTCTAATTGTGGTGCACAGGCTTAGTTGCCCCATGACATGTGGGATCTTATTTCTCTGACCAGGGATCAAACCTATGTCCTATGCATTGCAAGGTGGATTCTTAACAACTGGACCACCAAGGAAGTCCCAAATGTAGACTTTTGACTTTTTCTGTTATACATTTGTTGCCACGTTGGTAAAATTTTCTCAGGCTCCAAATATACTCCTAGTTTGCAACAATGGTAAAAATATTGCATAATTTTTACATTTTGCTAACTCTAAAATCTTCAAGTCTCCATGAGCTAACATTGCCAAGAAAAATATGCACTTCAGTTGAAACTCTTTACTAATAGTAGTAGATACAAATCCACACTGCAACAGCTTTTTCTGAATAATACAAAGGTTTTTTTGGCTGATTTATTGGTAGATCAATTTTTAGCTCCTAATACCAGCAGCAAGCATGCTCCAGTGTCAGTTCCTGTTCCCCCTATGTTTAGCTTCATTCTTGTCTCATTGAATTTACATTTATTTTTTAATTAGTAAAGGGAGATTTAATTTAAGCAAAATGATATAATGCATAAATTCACTTCAATCATATTTACATGATGTGCAAATGATTGCAACATGCCAGATGTGAGCAAATATCCCTTGTTTGTACAATGGCCTTCCTACTCTGGCCTCCATGTGACTTGTGACTGTTTGACATGAGGATCCATGAGAATACCACTGCCTAAATGAATATTAAAACTTTGGTTCTCTTTTATGTTTCAGATTTAAGTGTAAATAGAAGTTCTAATGTTTCCTTATGAAAGTACAGTAGGTTATTTTCCACATTTCCATGTGTGTGAGAGAACACCTCAGAGAATGTTATCTTAATTTACTTAATTTATATGAAATATTTCACCAGTAAATATTTGCTAATTTTTGCATTCATGTAATAAAGGGAAGAAGAAAAGGGGAGAATGAGACATCTGTCGTGAAGGCAGTATGAGCAAAATTAGGATGTTGGAAAATATTTTTGTATAACAAAATAGGCTGTGGCATGACTACAGATGCATTTTAGAAATACTCATTTAAGGGACACTAAGTGTTGACTAGCAATGTGAAAAAGACAAGAATACAATGGTAAAAAATCTTTTATAGCTTTCTATGTGAGATATAATGAGTATCCAAAATAAGTTGTCAGGAATATAGAAAGATATTTATTCTTTATACTTATAAAATAATCTCTGGTGTGTAGAATATATATTAATATTATAAACCATTTTACATGTACACACATATATAGATAGGTAAGTTAAATTGATGGATATTTATTTGATTCACTGTATTTTAAATGAGAATAAAAATGTTTTCTTTATAGAAGAAAAAAATATTATCCAGGTTAGTTTGAATAGTGTGCTTGCTTTCTTCTTATCATATAATTTAAAATACAGAATAGAAATCTTTTCTGTGCCATGGCAAATTGTTCTGTTTCTTTCCAGATTGGATCAGCTTCCCATACTTTATCCTATGTACTTCCAATGTCTTTGAGATTTCCTTTAGTGTGAAGTTTTTGACAACGTCAGTACCTCTGGGACAGTTTCATCATTTTGGCACAATCATTTTCTTGATTTATGATAATAAGTCACCTTCACTGTGTTCCTCTGGCTTCATATCTATAGAGTTTCTCAAAAGGTAGCATCATCAATATTTCCACAATCTTTTATGGTGGCATCATCAATATTTCCACAATCTTTTATTTCTTCTGTTAACTTCATCTATTTTTGATTGGAATCATGCAGTTATTTGCAAGTGTGGTAAATGTTTTGCCACATTACATGCATATTCTTTGCTATTCCTTCTTTCCTGGATGCTCTCATGATTTTCCATGCATGCTTTAACTCATATTTTATCCAAAAGTCAGATAAGGAAATTGCCTTATCTTCAATTTTTGTGTCAATAGGCTGTCTGAGAATCCATCTAAGGTTACAGACTTTACAAATTGAAATAATTTCTTGATCTTGTGACTACTGCTGCTGCTGCTGCTAAGTCGCTTCAGTCGTGTCCGACTCTTTGCGACCCTATAGACAGCAGCCCACCAGGCTCCGCCGTTCCTAGGATTCTCCAGGCAAGAATACTGGAGTGGGTTGCCATTTCCTTCTCCAGTGCATGAAAGGGAAAAGTGAAAGTGAAGTCGCTCAGTCGTGTCCGACTCTTAGCGACCCCATGAACTGTAGCCTAACAGGCTCCTCTGTCCATGGGATTTTCCAGGCAAGAGTACTGGAGTGGGGTGCCATTGCCTTCTCCATGATCTAGTGACTAGAAAAAATAAATTGTATTTGGTAGTAAAAGAAAAACTTCACATTTTCATTCATGACTCTGAGGAAATCAGGATCATTATCTAGATTAGAAGTGCTTTAAAATTTAGATTATTTTGCCAACAGTGACTATCATCAAGAACAAACAAGGTTATATATGATTCAACCAATCACAGTGTTAGAAAAATTCTTTCAAGTACTTTATCCTTTAATGATGATGTCAAGGTCTACCAAGGAATGAGTGTTTTCTATATTAGATTAAAAATCAGTTCCATACAACCTTATTAATCATGAATTGAAATCAACAAGTTTCTATATAGCTTTGGCAGTGGAACTGAACTTGGTCTGTGCTGTGTGTGCTAAGTCACTTCAGTCAGTCATGTCCGACTCTGCGACCCCATGGACTGTAGCCCACCAGGCTCCTCTGTCCATGGGGATTCTTCAGGCAAGAATACTGGAGTAGTTGCTATGCTCTCCTTCAGGGGATCTTTCCAACTCAGGGATCAAACCACGATCTCCTGCATTAAGGCGGATTCTTAATCAGCTGAGCTACCAGGGAAATTTTTTAGGAAATGTTTGCATCCCAAAGGTGCCATGGGATTCCAGGTATGTAAGGTAGAAATGGTGGTTGATTAGACTTCCTGACATATACTCCAGCATAGTTTCCTTTTGAGTGAGATCCTAGGAGACTATTCTCCATGGGTTTCTTACATTTCTGTTCGTCTTGTAAACTCAGAACTTGACCACCTTTGTTCTAGACTATCTTAAAGGATTTTGGGGTAGGGAACAATTTTGAAAGAATGAAATGGTATATCTAAAATAAGGGATTAGTTTGTTTACTGTCTAGTATAATAAAGTCTCTCTCCAATGCAAAAGTCATGCAGACGTAATAACCCTTAGAAAAACTCTGAGATCCCTAAAGTCAAAGGTCCTCTCTTATAACCTGCGGCAATATATCAGGCACACCATGGTCTCTTTGAATCGCTCGTTGAAATTCAGGACTTAAGAACCAGTGTGAATGCTGACACTCTGGCATCTATATTTCCCTTGAGTAACAATTTCTTTTGTCTCTGACCCAAGAAACTCATATTTTCTACCATGAGCAACCATGGTTCTCACAGCAGCAAACATGAAGCTGTGGGAAGCAAACCTCTCTGCTTGTAGGTATAGCAAAATCTCATACCTTTCACAAGTTCTTGCCATGATAAACCTCAGTATATCTTTCTAATCATTCAAACAGATCTCAGTGCATACAACAGAGCAAGTTCAGAATCTATAGAAGGGAAATATTTCCAATGTGTATTATCCCTTAATGGCAAACTGCTAGAGATTCTTATATAGTAGAGGCCAAATTTTCCAGGAAGTAATATAGCAAAGCATTTGCAATCAAAGGTACCCAATTCCAATAGAAGTTGTTACATCTAAGTATGTTATCTAACCTTCCTACACATCATTTCCATCATTTATAATATGTGGAAAATTATAGTAACTATCTCAGAGCTCTTATGAAGAGTATATGAGGCAATCCATGAAAGGAAAAAGCACAGTACAGTACAGGATATATGAGAAGCACTCAACAAATATTTTACATTGCTTTAAAGTTACTTAGGATACCTCATTAAATAGCTCAAAATCTAGAACAGAATCTTGTAGACCCTCACATTGTACACTCCATGGAATTGTGATTTGAATATTTTCAGAAGTAATCTATCCTATTCTGAAGTTCTGTTCAACATCAACACTTGCCATAAGATTCCTATGTAATGTTGATACACTTGAGGAGAGGGGGCTAAGATGGCGGAGGAATAGGACGAGGAGACCACTCTCTCCTCCACAAATTTATAGAAAGAACATCTGAACGCTGAGCAAACTTCACAAAACTACTTCTGAACCCAGGCAGAGGACGTCAGGCATCCAGAAAGACAGCACATTATCTTCAAAAGCAGGGAACCTCTATCTCCCACCCTCCTCCTTCTCTTCTCAACCCAATTCTGTGAATCTCTGAGGGTGTTCTGGGCACCGGAGATCACTTCCGGAACAGAAAACTGCCCAGATCTCTCTCTCCCTTCTTGATTCCTCCCTTTCTACTCATGCTCACCTCTATTACCTTCCTCCCCCCTCTCTTTGTATCTCTGTGAACTGCTCTGAGGGTTCCAGACTGTGGAGAGCACAGAGGGAAATGCTTACTGGCTAGACTGCTCTCTCCATGTTTGAGTCCCCCTCTTCTCCTCCTAATCACCTCAGACCCCCCCCCCCACTTCACCTCTCCATGTAACTCAGTGAACCTTTCTGGGTATCCCTCACTGTGGAGAATCATTTCACCATTAACCTAAAAGTTTTATTATTGATGCTGTATGGATGGAGAAGTCTTGAGGCTACTGCAAGAATAAGACTGAAAGCCAGGGGAAACATTAATTAATAAGAGATCATCCAATAGCCTCCACGTATACACTGAAACCAAGCTCCACCCAAGAGCCAATAAGTTCCAGAGCAAGACATACCACGCAAATTCTCCAGCAACGCAGGAACATAGACCTGAGCATCAATATACAGGCTGCCCAGAGGCACACCAAATCCATAGACATCTCAAAACTCAATACTAGACACTCCATTGCACTCTAGAGAGAAGAAATCCAGCTCCACCCACCAGAATACCGACACAAGCTCCCTCATCCAGGAAACCTTGACAAGCCACCCGTCTAACCCCACCCACAGTGAGGAACCTCCACAATAAAGAGGAACTTCAAACTACCAGAATACAGAAAGGCCACGCCAAACACAGCAATCTAAACAAGATGAAAAGGCAGAGAAATACTCAGCAAGCAAAGGAAAATGAGAAATGCCCACCAAACCAAACAAAAGAGGAGGAGATAGGGAATCTATCTGAAAAAGAATTTAGAATAATGATAATAAAAATGAACCAAAATCTTGAAAGCAAAATGGAGGAACAGATAAATAGCCTAGAGACAAGGACTGAGAAGATGCAAGAAATGTTTACCAAGGACCTAGAAGAAATAAAAAGGAGTCAATATATAATGAATAATGAAATAAAGGAGATAAAAGACACTCTGGAGGGAACCAACAGTAGAATAACGGAGGCAGAAGATAGGATAAGTGAGGTAGAAGATAGAATGGTGGAAATAAATGAAGCAGAGAGGAAAAAAGAAAAAAGAATCAAAAGAAATGAGGAAAACCTCAGGGACCTCTGGGACAATATGAAACGCCCCAACATTCGAATCATAGGAGTCCCAGAAGAAGAAGATAAAAGGAGAGGCCATGAAAAAATATTCGAGGAGATAATAGTTGAAATTTTCCCTAAAATGAGGAAGGAAATAGTCACAGAAGTCCAAGAAACCCAGAGAGTCCCAAACAGGATAAACCCAAGGCAAAACACCCCAAGACACATATTAATCAAATTAACAAAGATCAAACACAAAGAACAAATATTAAAAGCAGCAAGGGAAAAACAACAAATAACACACAAGGGGATTCCCATAAGGATAACAGCTGATCTTTCAATAGAAACTCTTCAGGCTAGAAGGGATGTCAGGACACGCTTAAAGTAATGAAAGAGAATAATCTACAACCCAGATTACTGTGCCCAGCAAGAATCTCATTCAGATATGAAGGAGAATTCAAAAGCTTTACAGACAAGCAAGAGCTGAGGGAATTCAGCACCACCAAACCAGCTCTCCAACAAATGCTAAAGGATCTTCTCTAAACAGGAAACACAGAAAGGATGTTTAAACACGAACTCAAAACAACAAAGTAAATGGCAACAGGATCATACTTATCAATAATTACCTTAAATGTAAATGGGTTGAATGCCCCAACCAAAAGACAAAGGCTGGCTGAATGGATACAAAAACAAGACCCCTATATATGTTGTCTACAAGAGACCCACCTCAAAACTAGGGACACATACAGACTGAAAGTGAAGGGATGGAAAAGCATATTTCATGCAAATGGAGACCAAAAGAAAGCAGGAGTCGCAATACTCATTTCAGATAAAATAGACTTTAAAATACAGGCTGTGAAAAGGGACAAAGAAGGACACTACATAATGATCAAAGGGTCAATCCAAGAAGAAGATGTAACAATTATAAATATATATGCACCCAACATAGGAGCACTACAATATATAAGGCAAATACTAACAAGTATGAAAGGGGAAATTAACAATAACACAATAATAGTGGGAGACTTTAATACTCCACTCACACATACGGATAGATAAACTAAACAGAAAATTAACAAGGAAACGCAAACTTTAAATGATGCAATAGACAAATTAGATTTAATTGATATTTACAGGACTTTCCACCCCAAAACAACCAATTTCACCTTTTTCTCAAGTGCACACGGAACTTTCTCCAGGATAGATCACATCCTGGGCCATAAATCTAGCCTTGGTAAATTCCAAACAATTGAAATCATCCCAGCCATCTTCTCTGACCACAATGCAGTAAGATTAGACCTCAATTACAGGAGAAAAACTATTAAAAATTCCAACATATGGAGGCTAAACAACACGCTTCTGAATAACCAACAAATCACAGAAGAAATAAAAAAAGAAATCAAATTATGCATAGAAACGAATGAAAATGAAAACACAACAACCCAAAACCTATGGGACACTGTAAAAGCAATGCTAAGGGGAAGGTTCATAGCAATACAGGCGTACCTCAAGAAACAAGAAAAAAATCAAAGAAATCAACTAACTCTACACCTAAAGCAACTAGAGAAGGAAGAAATGAAGAACCCCAGGGTCAGTAGAAGGAAAGAAATCTTAAAAATTAGGGCAGAAATAAATGCAAAAGAAACAAAAGAGACCATAGCAAAAATCAACAAAACTAAAAGCTGGTTTTTCGAGAAGATAAACAAAATTGACAAGCCATTAGCCAGACTCATCAAGAAACAAAGGGAGAAGAATCAGATCAACAAAATTAGAAATGAAAATGGAGAGATCACAACAGACTCCACAGAAATACAAAGGATCGTAAGAGACTACTACCAACAGCTATATGCCAATAAAATGGACAACTTGGAAGAAATGGACAAATTCTTAGGAAAGTATAACTTTCCAAAACTGAACCAGGAAGAAATAGAAGATCTTAACAGACCCATCACAAGCACGGAAATTGAAACTGAAATCAGAAATCTTCCAGCAAACAAAAGCCCAGGACCAGACGGCTTCACAGCTGAATTCTACCAAAAATTTAGAGAAAAGCTAACACCTATCCTACTCAAACTCTTCCAGAAAATTGCAGAAGATGGTACACTTCCAAACTCATTCTATGAGGCCACCATCACCCTAATTCCAAAACCAGACAAGGATGCCACAAAAAAGGAAAACTACAGGCCAATATCACTGATGAACATAGATGCAAAAATCCTTAATAAAATTCTAGCAAACAGAATCCAACATCATATTAAAAAGATCATACATCATGACCAAGTGGGCTTTATCCCAGGAATGCAAGGTTTCTTCAACATCCGCAAATCAATGTAACACACCACATTAACAAATTGAAAGATAAAAACCATATGATTATCTCAATAGATGCAGAAAAAAACCTTTGACAAAATTCAACATCCATTTATGATAAAAACCCTCCAGAAAGCAGGAATAGAAGGAACATACCTCACATAATAAAAGCTATATATGACAAACCCACAGCAAACATTATCCTCAATGGTGAAAAATTGAAAGCATTTCCCCTAAAGTCAGGAACAAGGCAAGGATGCCCACTCTCACCACTACTATTCAACATAGTTTTGGAAGTTTTGGCCACAGCAGTCAGAGCGGAAAAAGAAATAAAATGAATACAGATAGGAAAAGAAGAAGTAAAACTCTCACTGTTTGCAGATGACATGATACTCTACATAGAAAACCCTAAAGATTCTACCAGAAAATTACTAGAGCTAATCAATGAATATAGTAAAGTTGCAGGATATAAAATTAGCACGCAGAAATCCCTTGCATTCCTATACTCCAATAATGAGAAAACAGAAAGAGAAATTAAGGAAACAATACCACTCACCATTGCAACAAAAAGAATAAAATACTTAGGAATATATCTACCTAAAGAAACAAAAGACTTGTATATAGAAAACTATAAAACACTGATGAAAGAAATCAAAGAGGACCCAAACAGATGGAGAAATATACCATGTTCATAGATTGGAAGAATTAATATAGTGAAAATGAGTATACTACCCAAAGCAATCTATAGATTCAATGCAATCCCTATCAAGCTACCAATGGTATTTTTCACAGAACTAGAACAAATCATTTCACAATTTGTATGGAAATATAAGAAACCTCAAATAGCCTAAGCAATCTTGAGAAAGAAGAATGGAACTGGAGCAATCAACCTGCCTGACTTCAGGCTCTACTACAAAGCCACAGTCATCAAGACAGTATGGTACTGGCACAAAGATAGAAATATAGATCAATGGAACAAAATAGAAAGCCCAGAGATAAACCCACGCACCTATGGACACCTTATCTTCGACAAAGAAGGCAAGAATATACAATGGAGAAAAGACAATCTCTTTAACAAGTGGTGCTGGGAAAACTGGTCAACCACTTGTAAAAGAATGAAACTAGAACACTTCCTAACACCATACACAAAAATAAACTCAAAATGGATTAAACATCTAAATGTAAGACCAGAAACTATAAAACTCCTAGAAGAAAACATAGGCAAAACACTCTCCGACATAAATCACAGCAGGATCCTCCATGACCCACCTCCCAGAATATTGGAAATAAAAGCAAAAATAAACAAATGGGACCTAATTAAAATTAAAAGCTTTTGCACAACAAAGGAAACTATAAGCAAGGTGAAAAGACAGCCTTCAGAATGGGAGAAAATAATAGCAAACGAAGCAACAGACAAACAATTAATCTCAAAAATATACAAGCAACTTCTGCAGCTGAATTCCAGAAAAATAAACGACCCAATCAAAAAATGGGCCAAAGAACTAAACAGACATTTCTCCAAAGAAGACATACAGATGGCTAACAAACACATGAAAAGATGCTCAACATCACTATTAGAGAAATGCAAATCAAAACTATTAGAGAAATGCAAATCAAAACCACAATGAGGTACCATTTCACACCAGTTAGAATGGCTGCTATCCAAAAGTCTACAAGCAATAAATGCTGGAGAGGGTGTGGAGAAAAGCGAACCCTCTTACACTGTTGGTGGGAATGCAAACTAGTACAGCCACTATGGAGAACAGTGTGGAGATTCCTTAAAAAACTGGGAATAGAACTGCCATATGACCCAGCAATCCCACTGCTGGGCATATACACCGAGGAAAGCAGAATTGAAAGAGACACGTGTACCGCAATGTTCATCGCAGCACTGTTTACAATAGCCAGGACATGGAAGCAACGTAGATGTCCATCAGCAGACGAATGGATAAGGAAGCTGTGGTACATATACACAATGGAATACTACTCAGCCATTAAAAAAAAATACATTTGAATCGGTTCTATTGAGATGGATGAAACTGGAGCCCATAATTCAGAGTGAAGTAAGCCAGAAAGAAAAACACCCATATAGTATACTAATGCATACATATGGAATTTGAAAAATGGTTACGATAACCCTATATGCGAGACAGAATAAGAGACACAGATGCATAGAACAGTCTTATGGACTCTGAGGGAGAAGGTGAGGGTAGGACATTCTGGGAGAATAGCATTGAAACATGTATATTATCATATGTGAAACAGAACACCATTCTATGTTCGATGCATGAGACAAATGCTCAGGGCTGGGGCAATGGGATGACCCAGAGGGATGGGATGGGGAGGGAGGTGGGTGGGGGGTCCAGGAAGGGGAACACATGTAAACCCATGGCTGATTCATGTCAATGTATGGCAAAAACTACTACAATATTGTAAAGTAATTAGCCCCCAACTAAAATAAATAAATTTATTTGAAAAAAAAAAAGATTCCTATGTAATGTTATAAAGCCTTCCCTAAAGAGCTGAAGCATCTTTATACATGTATCTACAGGGGTCTCTTATAAACAGCTGGTAGATGTAGAAAGTTGCTTGACTAGTACAGTTCATCCTCCATATCCACCATCAAATACTTCTAATTTATAAACCTGATTATGTTAGTTTTCTACTGAAACATTCACAAGAGTCCAAACAACTAAGCATACGGTATTTCACATTTTGCTCATTTCTCCTTTCGCCCTCTCAAGTACCACATATCTAGTAAAATCAAGGCATTTTCATATTATCTTCAAAACCTGTTTTTACAGATAAGATTCTGTGCTCAGAAAAGCCTGTCCCTGCTTTAGTCTTTGTAAAAGCTTACTCATTCTTCAGCAACCAAGTCAAATATCACTTCCTCAGTGAAGACATTCATGATTTTCCCAGGATAGTTAGTCATCCAACTTACTATCATCTAAAAGAGTTTTGTACACATTCTGTTACGGTACTTATAAAGTTTAAAGATGTGCTTCCATGAGTGTTTCCTCATTGTCTAACTCATGTTTGTGTTTCCAGTGCTCAGGACAATGAAAGGCTTATTACTTACCTTTTGGGCTTTCAAATAAATGAATGAACAAAAGACTCTTGTGTCAACTATATTATGGATTAAATTATATCGTGAGAATTTACTTTCTTTGTGTCTTAAGGATGTATATTCTTACAGATTCTTATATTAAAGTCAAAAACTGTCTGGCAAGCCCATCCTAACAGAGTGCTGCCTTTGAAACGACCTTTCTCTCTGCCTGGAACATTCTTCCGCTGGATGTTCGCATGTCTCAATCCATTATCTTCTTCAAGTTTTTGCTCAATTATCATTTTCTTTTTAAAGTTGGTAAACTTACGACATAAATAGAAATTCTTCAGTCTCCCCTTCCCATCTTATTGTTTTCTACAGTAATCATCCTTTAATATATTGTGGAGTTGTTTATATTATCAATTGTTCATTTCCACTCACTGTAATGTAAACTACATGAGGTCAGGGATTTTTTTTTTCTCTCTTCATCAAGGAGTCATCTCAATAACTGGAAGAACACTAGGCTTGAGGATTATTTAAAATAATTACTGTAAGGGACAAGCTATGGACAAAATTTTCTGAGTTCTTTCTGAATTCAGCATATTATAAAAACTTATTCAGAGAAAAGTAAAAGGATCTGGTTTAATATATTGAAGTTAACTTTAGAATGCCTCCAGTACAGATTTCATAGTTCCTCCCAGGACCTGGATAGATGTATAGATAGATAAATATAAATTTATATGCTTATATAATGTTTTTATCTCTCAATGAGTATCTGTCAGTCAACTCCTAAAATATAGTTTAATGTGTGAAAAAACTGTAGTTTTTTAAAAGCATCTTTTGAAAGACAAGAACTAAAATAAGCAGCAGAAGGGCATGCTGAAAGCAGTTAATTAATTTGTGTGTTTTGGCTAAGCGGAAGAGTACTGAGGGTGGTGGAGGAAGAATAAAGAGGACTGGTCTGTTTGTTACTCATCCTGTGAGTCACTGGTTGCGTGTCTGAAAAATACAGATCTTTCGTGAGTAACTCAAACCCTTTTAACCAAAAGCTTAAGTAATCCTTGGAGGAAATGAGAGTTTATAATTGGTTTACCAGATCCTATTTAATCTTATAACTGGAACAATCCCCTTAATACATAAATTCTCTGATATAGCCTATCAAACTGACAGATATAGATTTTATACAGTAGTAGTCTTTATCTTGTTGATCTGTTTATTTAGGATCATATAATTTATTTTAGTAAGACTAAAAGAAACATTCAGGTATTTGCCTGTTATTTGGTTAGTTGGTGAGGTTTTAATTACCTTCTATTCTTAAATCTCCCAAAACATTTTAGTCCATTTTTTTAACTGCTAATTTAACTCTGGTAGAAAAGGTGTACAGTTAAAAGGCACTCTGGTTTTGGTTTTGTTTTTCCTGAATAGAATCTTTATGATGACAACTAGAGAATGAAGAGAAAAAAAATCAAGGACAAATAAGTTTTTTTTCTTTCTCTTTTGCTTCCTTAAAATGTTCCTTTGAAAGTTTCATTGTTTATATAGTTCAGAGTAGGCAGGCCTTGAAGTCTTAAAGTTATCAACCAGTATATGGGTCATGTCTAATCAATCTGTCACAAAATGAAAACTGGAAAACATTTTGCTGAGATTTAAACAGTCTTAAAAAAATCAAAGTTAATTACACTAATTGCTCTATTTCCTAAAGTAGTGATAAAAAATAATTTATTATTATACTTAAATACATGAACTGAACATATCAAAGCAGTCTAAATAGGTGATGAATCTAACAGAATAACATGGGACAATCTTTTCTGGAACTGGAGAGAATACAATATTGACTTCCAGAATCTCCTTTTGCACCTAAGAAACCAAGATTGCAAAGGATATGTTGAATGTTTCACTCCATTCTTGGAGAACTCTATTTATATACAGGGTTTTATGTGGAAGAGAACTGGCAGGCTGCTTACCACTTAATAGCTCTTATTTGTAACTTCTCCAAACACCCTCACTTTTTTCCTCTTTAAAATGAAGAAATCTTCCTCACAGGGTTTAGAAATTATTATTATATATATATGACATATGTATGACATTTCTCAGAGCATATGGTATTAAAAGTCTTCATCTCTATAGCTTCTTTCTTTATCTTCCACTCGTTATCCCAAATTTGTTCTCTGGAGCTGCATTAAACAAACTTTGCTGAAATTCTTTTTATTGTTTGATTAATTTGAAAAGGAATGTCAGTATTTTCCTTAATTATTCAATGATCCTATTTTGTACTTTAAACATACTATATCTGTCATTTTTAAGGTAATATAATCTAAGTGTTCTCCAAAATGTACTTATTTTTTCCAAAGACATGTCTGAATATTTCTGAAATGTGATAACCATGAACTCTATTAATACCTGCAATGGAAGGTTGATTGGTTCCAAGTAGAATGCAATTATATTGTGATGTATATTATACTTAATTAATAATCAGAAAACCAGGATTATGGCATACGGTCCCATCACTTCATGGCAAATAGATGGGGGGAAATGGAAACAGTGACAGACTTTATTTTCTTGGACTCCAAAATCACTGTGGGTGAGGACTTCAGCCATGAAATTAAACAACACCTACTCCTTGGAAGAAAATTGTGACAAACATAGTGTATTCAAAACCAGAGACATCACTTTGCCGAGAAAGGTCCATATAGGCAAAGCTATGATTTTTCCAGTAGTCACGTATGGATGTGAGAGCTGGACCATAAAGCCTGAACTTTTAAGAAGTGATGCTTTCAAACTGGTGCTGGAGAAGACTCTTGAGAGTCCCTCGGATAGCAAGGAGGTCAACCAGTCAATCCTAAAAGAAATCAATCCTGAATATAGATTGGAAGGACTACTGCTGAAGCTCCACTACTTTGGCCACCTGATGCAAAGAGCCTACTCATTGGAAAAGACTCTGATTCTGGAAAAGATTAAGGGCAAGAGGAGGGGGCGGCTGATGATGAGGTGGCTGTAGGGCATCACTGACTCAATGGACATGAGTTTGAGCACTCTGGGAGATAGTGAAGGAGAGGGAAGCCTGGCATCCTGCAGTTCATGGAGTCACAGAGTCAGACATCAGTGACTGAACAGCAATAAAAGAAGACAATGCTATTTTATTCTCTAGTAACTTTTGTTTATATTCTTTTATGTTGGAGAACAACACGAGTGTTAATAATTATATTCAGGGTAACCTGGGTAAGAACAAAAACTGCATAGTCACAAAGCATAATTTTTATCCTGTAATCTCCATTATATTATTTTGGGAAGTACTGTGTTTAAGTTTCCTGAGTATTTTTCATAAAATGAGTATAAAGTATTCATGTTATAGGTTGTGTTAATTATGGTATCTGGCATGTTCAGTTCAGTTCAGTTGCTCAGTCATGTCCAACTCTTTGTAACCCCGTGGACTGCAGCACAGGCCTCCCTGTCCATCACCAACTACTGGAGTTTACTCAAACTCATGTCCATAGAGTCAGCGATGCCATCCAACCATCTCATCCTCTCATCCTTCTCCTCCTGCCCTTAATCTTTCCCAGCATCAGGATCTTTTCCAGTGAGTCAGTTCTTCCCATCAGGGACCAAAGTATTGGAGTTTCAGCTTCAGCATCAGTCCTTCCAATGAATATTCAGGACTGATTTCCTTTAGGATGGACTGGTTGGATCTCCTTGCAGTCCAAGGGACTCTCAAGAGTCTTCTCCAACACCACAGTTCAAAAGCATCAATTCTTCAGCGCTCAGCTTTCTTTATAGTCCTATTCTCACATCCATACATGACTACTGGAAAAACCATAACTTTGACTAAACGGACCTTTGTTGGCAAAGTAATGTCTCTGCTTTTTAGTATGCTGTCTAGGTTGGTCAGAGCTTTTCTTCCAAGAGCAAACATTAATGGAACACACATTAATTAACTGTGATATTAGCAGGTTATTATCGTGTCATAATTTTATTTTTTTCATCAACATTGTAGATTGTTCTAGGAAGTCACATGTCTTTTAGCTGATTTTCCCTTTTGCTTCTTGAAAGGAACTGAACTTGAAATTATAGTTTTAAAATATTCCCTTTCTTCATTAGCCACAAAAATTTTAAGGTGTGAAGTCTTTTTGTTGAAGTTGAGGAAGTTCATACATTTAACGTAAAGGAGATATCTTTGATCATGCTCAGTGTTTTTTGCCTTGGCCATCACACACATTTAAATGACATGATCGTTTTCCCCAAAAAAACATAGTTACCTAATCCTTATTCTTTCAGATTTAAATTTAACATAGCAGTTCTACTAGTCACTCCTTTTACTTTCTTGAGATAAGAAATAATCTCTAGACAAAATAAAAATGTAATAAGTGCTCATCTTTTAGTAAAGTAAAATTTATATTTGCAGTATGAATTACAAATTCCTATATCACAAGTAGCTATTTTCTGTGACTCAGTTTTCTAATCAAATAATATGCCAATGAATATAGTTGTAATGATAAAGATCAGTGTTAATAATTAGCAACATTATAACTACTGTGTCAGGTTTTGTTTATTCTCACAAATCTATATTTTTGGTTTCTACCACTCCCAATAGCATCTTCTGCTCAAGCCTTATGGAACTTCTGCAGGTTTTTCCAACTGTATTCTGCTGTTTTAAACCACCTAGGCTTTCTGGACATGGCAACCCACTCCAGTTTTCTTGCCTGGAGAATCCCATGGACAGAGGAGCCTGGTAGGCTACAGTCCATAGGGTCTGATAGGCTACAGTCCATAAGGTTGCGAATAGCCAGACACAACTGAAGTGAATGAGCGTGCATACAGGCTTTCTATACTGTTTTTTCCATGCCTTTTCTCCCTGGCAAACTCCTACTTATCATTAAATGTCATCCTCAGAGAGTTACCACTACTTTTATCATTAATGCATTTATAAAAAGGCATTTTAATTGGTTATTAGTATGTCTCTAACAAGACATACTTGTTATGAGCACCTTCAAGTCAAAGATGATTTGTTTTCATCTTAGTAGAGTATGTATTGCACATGGTACAAAATTTGTTGAATAATGGAATAGTGAATGAATGTAAAAACTGAACGAATTAGTAAAGCCATAAATATATAATGGTTATTAAATCTGGAACACAACCAACTATGGAGAATGCAGTCTCTTTACTTCGCATCCATAAATATAACTAGAGGGTCAAATGGACCTCACTCAGGCATTGCATATTGGAAACTCAGTTTTTAAAAGTGAGTAAAATGACAATAATTAAAAATCGAGAGCTTGCACATAAAAAATCCAAATTCCTAACTTCCTTGGAAAATCATAAAATTTGGCAATAGATTGTATGTATTCTATTATGACAACTATTGGCTCAAGTTAGATGATAGCTGCTAGTCTGGCACAGATAATTCCTGTCCCTCTCTTCTTACATAAAGATTCTCTCATTCACCATGAATTGGACCCTGGGATTTGGTGAGTTTTATTATACTTTTTAGAAATTTGGAATTTTTCTAAATTGAACACCACTATTCGGAGAAGGCAATGGCACCCCACTCCAGTACTCTTGCCTGGAAAATCCCATGGACGAAGGAGCCTGGTAGGCTACAGTCCATGGGGTCGCTAAGAGTCGGATGACTGAGCGACTTCACTTTCACTTTTCCATTTCATGCACTGGAGAAGGAAACGGCAACCCACTCCAGTTTTCTTGCCTGGAAAATCCCAGGGACGGCGGAGCCTGGTGGGCTGCCGTCTATGGGGTCGCACAGGGTCGGACACGACTGAAGCGACTTAGCAGCAGCAGCTTTCACAGGAGAGAGGGATCAAGACCATCCCCATGGAAAAGAACTGCAAAAAAGCAAAATGGCTGTCTGGGGAGGCCTTACAAATAGCTGGGAAAAGAAGAGAAGCAAAAAGCAAAGGAGAAAAGGAAAGATATTCCCATCTGAATGCAGAGTTCCAAAGAATAGCAAGGAGAGACAAGAAAGCCTTCCTCAGTAATCAATGCAAAGAAATAGAGGAAAACAACAGATTGGGAAAGACTAGAGATCTCTTCAAGAAAATTAGAGATACCAAAGGAACATTTCATGCAAAGATAGGCTCGATAAAGGACAGAAATGGTATGGACCTAACAGAAGCAGAAGATATTAAGAAGAGGTGGCAAGAATACACAGAAGAACTGTACAAAAATGATCTTCACAACCCAGATAATCACAATGGTGTGATCACTCACCTAGAGCCAGACATCCTGGAATGTGAAGTCAAGGGGGCCTTAGAAAGCATCACTACAAAAAAGCTAGTGGAGGTGATGGAATTCCAGTTGAGCTATTTTGCATCCTGAAAGATGATGCTGTGAAAGTGCTGCACTCAATATGCCAGCAAATATGGAAAACTCAGCAGTGGCCATAGGACTGGAAAAGATCAGTTTTCATTCCAATCCCAAAGAAAGGCAATGCCAAAGAATGCTCAAACTATCACACTATTGCACTAATCTCACACACTAGTAAAGTAATGCTCAAAATTTTCCAAGCCAGGCTTCAGCAATACGTGAACTGTGAACTTCCAGCTGTTCAAGCTGATTTTAGAAAAGGCAGAGGAAGCAGAGATCAAATTGCCAACATCTGCTGGATCATCAAAAACGCAGGAGAGTTCCAGAAAAACATCTATTTCTGCTTTATTGACTATGCCAAAGCCTTTGACTGTGTGGATCACAATAAACTGTGGGAAATTCTGAAAGAGATGGGAATACCAGACCATCTGACCTGTCTCTTGAGAAACCTGTATGCAAGTCAGGGAGAAACAGTTAGAACGGGATGTGGAACAACAGACTCGTTCCAAATAGGAAAAGGAGTCCGTCAAGGCTGTATATTGTCACCCTGCTTATTTAACTTATATGCAGAGTACATCATGAGAAGCGCTGGGCTGGAAGACACACAAGCTGGAATCCAGATTGCTGGGAGAAATATCAATAACCTCAGATATGCAGATGACACCACCCTTATGGCAGAAAGTGAAGAACTAAAGAGCCTCTTGATGAAAGTGAAAGAGGAGAGTGAAAAAGTTGGCTTAAAGCTCAACGTTCAGAAAACTAAGATCATGGCATCTGGTCCCGTCACTTCATGGGAAATAGATGGGCAAACAGTGGAAACAGTGTCAGACTGTTTTTTGGGGGGGCTCCAATATCACTGCTGATGGTGATTGAAGCCATGAAATTAAAAGATGCTTACTCCTTGGAAGGAAGATTATAACCAACCTAGATAGCCTATTTAAAAGCAGAGACATTACTTTGCCAACAATGGTCTGTCTAGTCAAGGCAATGGTTTTTCCAGTGATCATGTATGGATGTGAGAGTTGGACGGTGAAGAAAGCTGAGTGCTGAAGAATTGATGCTTTTGAACTGTGGTGTTGGAGAAGACTCTTGAGAGTCCCTTGGACTGCAAGAAGATCCAACTAGTCCATCCTAATGGAGATCAGTCCTGGGTGTTCATTGGAAGGACTGATGTTGAAGCTGAAACTCCCAATACTTTGGCCACCTCATGCGAAGAGTCGACTCATTGGAAAAGACCCTAATGATGGGAAGGATTGGAGGCAGGAGGAGAAGCGGGCGACAGAGGATGAGATGATTGGATCGCATCACCGACTCGATGGACATGGGTTTGGGTAAACCCGGGAGTTAGTGATGGACAGGGAGGCCTGACGTGCTGCCATTCATGGGGTCGCAAAGTGTCAGCTGAACTGATTCTCAGTAAAAAGATAATGATAGACATTTTTAGAGATGGGGAAAAAGAACAGAAAAATATGAAAAGATAAAACTCTCATGCGAAAGATTTCTTCCCTATACCAAGAAGAAAGAAAGCTTATCATTGGAGAGGTGAAGCCAAGAGAAAATTGTATAAATAAAAAATGCTAAATTGCTTTTACCTTCCTTTAGTCTCCCCATATATTTTAGTTATTTTTCCACAGTCATTACTCTTTTTAACAACTTAGTATACCATTTATAAACACTTGGGTCTATTGGCTTTTTGAGTATTTTCCTGTAGAAGCTTCCATATTCATGTAAAAATGTATATGCTTTCATCTTGTTGATCTGTTTTCTGTCTATTTAATCCCAAGACCTAGAAAAACTAGAGTAAAATTTTGTCTTCCTTACAGGTGGGTACACCTCTAACAGACATTTTTTCATTTTGCAACTGAACATTGTATAAATTTGACATCACAAAGTTCTATACTGTCTTGTCTTTAAACGTGCATAGCTGTCGAGACACAGTACCATCTAGCAGATGACCATCAGTAGATGATGGCAGATGTAGCAGTAAGGGGTACATGATGTTTGAAAATAGTAGAACACAGCAGTTCCTAAGCAGATAAAAAGTGGTGTGGCAGTAGTGGATGTGTTCATGTATGCCTGTGACACATTTTCAGAAGCACATTTGAGGGTTAATTTATAGGTAGCTGATATTCTTTGTGAAAAGGAGAGACAAAGTTCAGTGACCCTGTTCTGATATGTGCATGAGATATAATGAAACTTAAAATGCTTTCTTTTAATATTTCAAGAACTTTCTGTTTAACTCCTTTCCTGAGTACAGGAGAGACAACTTTGCATTTACCAAAACCTGTATACGGTATGTCCTGCTACACAGCTAGGGGACAACTTTTAGGCTTCCTTCCACTAGGTATGGCCAATAAGATGTGGAAGGAATTGTAGTACACAGCTTCAGACCTAGCGTGTGAAAATATCCAGCATAATTTTTAAATTGTCTTTGATTATTCAATATAGAAAAACTTTCAGTAGTCTTTGAGCCCTACAGATTAGAAGAACCACTTGGCTGAAAGAACCTAGATCTAAAAGACAATATAGAAAGCTGCCCACCAACCAAAAACATCTGCATTAGACTTGAGTGAAAAAGAAACTTCTACTCTGTTAAGCCATTGTTATTTGGGGATTACCTATGCTAACAAATGTTCTTCCCTGGTGGCTCAGATGGTAAAGAATCCACCTTCAAAGCAGGAGATCCAAGTTCGATCCCTGGGTCAGGAAGATCCCCTAAAGAATGAAATGGCAACCCACTCCAGTATTCTTCCCTGGAGAATCCCATGGAAATAGGGGCCTGGTGGGTTGCAGTTCATGGGATCACAAAGAGTTGAACGTGACTGAACAACTAAGCATGCACGCACACTAACAAACTTAGTCAATCAAACAGTCTGAGATTCTCTCTTTTCACATCTTTTTAGTTGATTATCTCTCTATGTCAATGTAAAAAAGAAAAAAAAGAAACTATCTGAAACCAGAAACCACAAGCAATCTTTGTCCATAAATAAGTAGCTATTTGATCTGTCCTACAACCATCATTATTTCAATCTTTGCATTGTCTACCTGAGAACTATCAAAAGCACTGTCTGTCATATTTTGCCCCTCGTCTGGAAAAAAAACTAGACATATTCAAACTTCCATGGCCATTCCAGTAGTATTGTTTAAAAAAAAAATCACTGCACACTTACAAATCTGTACTTTTCTTCTTAAAATAGGGTGTTGACCTCAAACAAAAACAGTTTTAAGCTACATCTACATGGGTGACCATGTGTGGCATAAAATAGATTTTCCAGAATGCGTTTATTTGGCAATGACTTAAAAGTACAACCAGATGTTTTTATGGAGAATAACTCTTTTACCCACAAATGTTTCCAATTTAAATACGTTTGTTTTGACTGTATTTTGCTGCAGATGGAAAACATCCATTTTCTTTCTTTCCAGTGGGGATAGACAGTTAACACTGGCAAATATCATAGAGAAAGATTACCAGTGTAGACAAAACTTCAGTGAAAGCTTGTATTTCCATAAGGAGAATTTTTAAAAGACAATTTTGCATTTTAAACAGTTGGCTTTTTAAAGACCATTTCCCTTCCTCTAATTTGTACCATACATCTTAAACATTGCACGTGTTTGATCCAAAGGGAACTACCTTACTTTTAAGTGATAAGTTAGACAGATCTATTCGGAATGACAGCATAGCTTCTGGGTGTGCCATCAATGACTACTGCAAATACATATTTCAGAATGTCTTATCAAAAGGTGTGTAATGAATAAACTTTTTATCAAATTTTATTTAAAATTGGCAGGCTGAAAAATAACAAAAATTTTAAATATTAAAAAATAACAGAAAAGGTTTTTCTTATTTTTTTCAAAAACAGACTACTGTGTATGTGACAAGTAAAAAATAATCTTGGCAAAAGTATAGTTTTCTGTTTTAAGAACCTAGTTTTATTTTAAGTCATATAGTATTTTCTTTAACCAAATTATTCTTAACATTGCTCTTAACCTATGATTTGTGAGGAGATTCCTGAAAGACAAGAAGATATTTAAGATTGTATTCCCTGTCTTAGGTATCTAAATGAGTAAAAATAAGTCTAAATATTGTTTTAAGTAGAAAAATTATAATTATTTTATTTCCATTAAAAGACTGTATCTCTGTCATCCACAATATAACTCCATAGTCTGAGCACTGTGATATATAAATGTTATTTTAAAAAAGAAAGCTGTTAAAGGAGATTACAGTGCTAAAATTAACTGATTTTTTACATACTCATTAAACCGTTATTAAAAAAACAAACAAACATTATTGTTTCTTCCCCCATGCCTTTCCACTTTCAAATGTTTTCATTTAAAATATCATTCTTTGGAGAAACTATTTGTATTTATGTTATACAGCATTTTCTTCCAGGTAACATTAATTTTTATATTATATGTTAGCTATCTTTTTATTATTCTCTTCTCTCCCTGATTAGCCAATGAAATTCATTCTTCAAATAAAGGTCATGTTTCTATAATACCAGACTGTATGGTAAAAATACCGTTGTATGTTAATTGCTTAAGTTTTTGCCATATGATCACTCGGCTTAATTTACAGGATATTGGTCTCTCAATGGCTACATGTTAGGGAAAATCTGGGGCTCTTCTAGAATTCAGTTGAGGGAAAGAACACTGAGTTCTTGACTCTGTTCCAAAACTGATCCAGTGGCCCTCCCAGTTTGATATCACTGGGGAAAAAATTCATTTTTCCATATCATAGAGCTGGACATTGTCCTGAGAATGTGGAATAGTTATAGATTATCTAAGTGACCTATTGGAACTGGCTATTGGCTGGAAAAAAATATGAATTAAAGGAAATTTTTAGCAGTAGAGTAAAATGTATGTTCAGAAATATTTTTGTGTTGTCTAGAAAAGGAAAAACAATACTTCTCCACTTATATTTTTCCTTAATAGCAGTATTCTGTTTTATTTGCAATTTAAATGATAAATAGAAAATATGACCACTTTACTATTACCTCAATCAAGCATATATGCTTGTGTATGTGCTGTCAATTCAGTTGTGTCCAACTCTGTGTGACCCTATGGACTATAGCTTACCATGCTCTTCTGTCCATGGAGATTCTCCACGCAAGAATACTGGAGTTGGTTGCCATGCTCTCCTGCAGGAGAATCTTCCCAACCCAGGGATCAAACCCATATCTCTTACATATCCTGCATTGGCAGGTGGGTGCTTTACCACTGTCTCCACCTGGGCAGCCGTATATATGTGTGTGTGGGGGGGGGGATTTTAATGAAAGAATAAAAGAATAGCTCAAACTAAATAGATGATTTTATACTACATTTAATTAAGATATGTTACATCTCTATATTTTTTTTCTGAAAGTTGTACTGTTTTAATGTTATAAAAGCCCTCTTGGTTAGGAACATTGTATATTATCATGAAATATCATCCCTTCTTTTTAATTTGTTCATAGCTGCTGGAATACCTATCTTGGGTTCAAGCATAGTTTTTTGTGTTTGTTTTATGATAAGATGACTTAATACCTTTGTCTATTTTAAAATATTGTTCAGAATATTTCTGTCTAAAATTTCATATATATTAGCATACACATTTTTATATTATACCCAGCTTATCTTTTTCCAGTTTTATTAAGATAAAATTGGGTAAGTTACACAATGTGTTGGTTTTATACACTCATATATTACAAGACAGTTACTGCTATGGAGTTACCTGCATCAGCTCACCTAATATCATTTATTTTGTGTGGTGAGAAATTTAAGATATACCATCTTAGCAGCTTGCAAGTGTATAATACATTTTTCTATGTATAGTATCATGTCATTTGCAAACAGTGAGTGTTTTACTTCTCTTCCAATCTGGATTTCTTTTCTTTTTCTTTTCTGATTGCTGTGGCTAGGAATTCCAAAACTATGTTGAATAATAGTGGCAAGAGTGGGCACCCTGTCTTGTTCCTGATCCTACAGGAAATGCATTCAGTTTTTCACCATCAAGAATAATGTTTGCTGTGGATTTATCATATATGGCCTTTATTATGCTGAGGTAGGTTCATTCTATGCATATTTTTGAAGAGTTTTTATCATAAATGTATGCTGAATCTTCTTGAAAGCTTTTTCTGCATCTATTGAGATAATCATATCATTTGTATAACATTGATTGATTTGCATGCATTGAAGAATCCTTGCATCCTGGACATAAACCTGACTTGCTAATGGCGTATGATCATTTTAATGCATTGTTGGATTCTGTTTGATAGAATTTTGTTGAGGATTTTTTTTCATTTATGCTCATCAGTGATCTTAGCCTGTGATTTTCTTTTTTGTGATGTCTTTATCTGGTTTTGGTATCAGAGTGATGGTGGACATGTAGAATGAGTTTGGAAGTGTTCCTTCCTCTGCAATTTTTTGGAAGAGTTTGAGAAAAATAAGCATTAGTGCTTCTCAAATATTTGATAGAATTCACCTGCACTGTTTTCTTTCAGTTGCATGGAATATCTTTTTCCATCTCCTTACTTTGAGCCTATGTGTGTCTTCAGGCTGAAGTTAGTCTCCCATAGGTAGAATGTAGTTGGCTCTTGCTTTTTTTTTTTTTAATCCAGTGATTCTGTGCCTTTGATTGGAGAATTCAATCAATTTACATTTAGAGTTTAGAGTAACTATTTATATATAGTGAAAGTGTTAGTCACTCAGTCATGTCCAGCCCTTTGTGACCCTTTGTGACTGTAGCCAGCCAGGCTCCCCTACCCATGGAATTCTCCAGGCAAGAATACTGGAGTGGATAGCCATTCCCTTCTCCAGAAGATCTTCCTAACCCAAGAATCAAACCCATCCCTTTCATGCTTTAATGTCACAATTTACCTCTTTTTATATTGTATATTTATTAACATTATTTTAAGCTATAATTATTATAATACTCTTGGGACTTATGAAGTTAGTCTCCTGTGAATTAATTTTTTCATAGAATGTTTGCATTCTGTATTTCATGTGCATTTAAGAATAAATTGAGATAGATTTTAGGGTTTCTGAATCTATTTATATAACTTTAATTTATTCATAAAAATGTATGTGTACCCTTTTAAAATCAAAAATTAAAAAAGATCCAGCTGATACTTTAATGTTACAAATGTAATGAGAGTGTAGGTAAATGACACTTTAATGATTATCTGTGCTACAGTAATCTCCAAAGAACACAAATGTTGAAAGTCAATCTTCCATGCTCCATGAAAATGAAAATAACTTGATTTTAGGAGTTTCTAATCAGAGTATACTTGTGACATCATTTTCTTTTACACTAAGTTTAGAAAGTCATATTGAAATATATGCTACCAAAAGACTACAATGATTAATTCATAAATAATAGTTTCCTTTCATAAATGGTCTTATGGGCCTATGGGAAATTGCTAGGTTCTGCATCTGATAAATGGTGACTAAGACTGAGCAAGCAATTTAGAAGATCTTGGTTCAATAAAATTGAATAATCTTGAGGAAGTTAAACCTTCTTATAGCAACTCAATGTTAGAACACAAAAAGAAAGGTCATATAAATCAAAGAAAATTTTTTAATTCATTTAATAAATCTTTAACAATTATATTGGAATATACAGAAAATCAAAGTCCCTATTACTTTCAGCACAAAGAATTACTTAAAATTCAGTGTGTCAGGAGCCATGATCTAAAACATATAAAGTGGTTCCTAATAAATGAAATTAAAAAAAAAACTCAAAATGATAATTGAATGAACAATAGAGTCTTATTTTATGACTCATCTCATAATACTTAAATCTATGCAAATTAAACTTTGGACAAAATAAGAATAAATTAGTAAGCCCATCAGCCAATGAGTAGTAATCTTAGCAAATTCATCATATCTTTTCTTGTATCCTCTGCCTCTAAATAGAAAATACAGGAGCTTATATCCTTGATGTAGGTGATCATTTTGTAATACATACATATATCAAATCATTATGTTTTACCTTTGAAACTAATATGATGTTTTACATAATCTGTATCGCAAAAAATAGAGGAAAAGAGAAGGTACACAGTTATTAGTTCATAGTAATTTCATAAGCCAGCCATGCACACAAACCAGTTACTTAATTTGGGCTCAGTCTTTTTTCCTGAAAGTAATTCTCTGCAGCATGTGGTTCTACCTTGTTTGTGTTCACATTTGAATTTGATAGTCACAGCATTATGAGCGTATAAAGAACACAATTTCTTTTATATTGTATTTATCCCCTTCAGGGCAGACTGGTATAATTCCTTTAAAAACATCTCTTTAATGCATGATTCATAATTCAGTCCCTTAGACAAAACTCGTAACTCCAAATATCTTCCACTTAAGTCTTTTACTATTTTAGGTTCCACAACTTTGAGACTGCTGTATGAAAAACCCTTAGAACTCTTACTCTCTAACAGTATCTGCAAGGTTTAACTCTAAGATTGTTAGAAGACCTTATGACTTTCTGAAACATCTACAAGAAAGCACCTTAAATCTCTCTGGACCTCAACAAAGAATTTTTCTGTCAAATGTTGCCTTCATTTCTACTCTGAGGCCATGTTTTCTTGACAATACTCTGGATTTTATTTTATTTATTTATTTTTTCAATCTTTCTTACTTTGAGTTCCATTTGCAGTCTAGAAAGACTGTCAAAGAAAAGAATTTTTTTTTTTCCTTGAGCTTCCAATAACATTTTCCTCAGTTTCTTTCAATCTTCCATAGACAGGCTCTTTAAGAACTGGTGGGAGTCCATATGTTTACTCCCCAAATCAACATGTCATAGGCTTTTTATGAAACTCTCCAAATTTTTGATTCTGTGCCCAAATTATGGTCTGGTTTTCTACCTTTTAAATGTCAAATCACCAAAACACAATCATTTTATTTTGCTTATGGTATCATCGGTTAAGATTTAAAATAGAACAGGCTGAGGATAGCTTACCTCTGAATCATGATATTTTTAATCTCAACTGGAAAAGCCAGAACAACTGGAAGTAACTCATTTGGCTGGAGATTGAAATGATTTGAAGGCTTCACTCATTTATCTGGCACCTGGACTGGGAAGACCCAGTGCATAGGCTTAGCTGAAAGTGTTGAACAGACTTCTCCATTTGGTTTGGCTTATTCATGTCATGGACTTTTCAGGGTAGTCAGATTTCTTATATGAATACATGTTTCTAAGAGTGAGTGTTGCAGCAAAAGGTGAAAACCATGTAGTCTTTTATTACCAAACTTGGAAAATCACATAGAGTTATATTTCTGTTATACTCTTATGGATGAAGAAAAACAGAAAGACACAAAAGAAAAATTTAGAATCTACCTCTCCATAAGAGAATTATCACAAAATGTGGGACTGTGTTCTAAAGCAAACATAATAATATATAAATAATAAGCAAATAACAATGACTTTTATCTTTGGTAATATGAAATAAATATTTTTAAATGTTCTGTATATTTGCTTCATATATTTTTTAAACTCTAATATAGATTTCTTGTATAAATATCCATTTTAAGATGGATATTTAGTTTGTATCTGGTTGGAATGGGTTATGAAATACATTTTCTAGTTCTAAATTGATCAAAATGTGAATATCTAGAGTAAAAGTAACTTAAATAGAATCATATAAATTATAAGTTGTATAGACTGGCAATTTTATCAGATAACAAAATAACTTTAAAACTTCAAAAGTTTGCAAAAGATATTGCCTTTTATTTTTATTAATTTTTCCAACAATTAAAGTATATTTTCTTTTCTCATACTAACTTATTCAACAGTAAGTTCTTTTATATTATATTGACAATTGCAAAAATAGAAATTAAAAAAAAATAATTTTGGACAAAAGTGAGTGTTTCACACCAATTTTGTAATTGAAATATCTTATTGAGGCATTGGAGAACTAGAATTTCAAGGTATAATACAGAAGAGAAAATAAGAATAATTTAAGAATTTTCTCCTCTCCTCAAGGCAAATTTTTATTCTGAAAGCTAAAAGTGAGAAGCTGAGTAGCTAAGCGTTTCTTTCAGGAGAATTTAGACCTTCTAAATAAGAAGATACTAGTAAATTCAACAAGTTTTCAGATAAGACCCTTAAACTACATGACTGGAGTCAGAGTATAATGCAATAGAAATTTACCAGATTTCACAAGGCCTAAGGCCCAGATTTGAAAAATTTTGTTAAATAGAAGATATAATCACACAATAGGAAACATAAAAAATGAACTCACTGCAAAATTAAAAGTTGAAAAAATTAAATAACTGAAATTAAGAAATTGATAGATGAGATTATATAAAGTTGAAGAGACTGAGTGAATGGGAAGATAAAGCAGAAGAATATATCCATTCTATAGTCACAGATGAATGTAAGCATGGAAATTAGATGCAAAAAAAAAATACAGAAGAGAGTTTTTAAAAATAATAATATATGTGTAATTGTTTTTACAAAGGAGGAGATAGGATAGAATGTGAAGAAACAGTATTGCAAGAGATAATGGCCAAGAATATTCCAAAGAAGAAAAAAGATAAAAAGCCACAGATTGAAGCTGTACTACATCACCCCAAGTAAAGTAACTATAAAGAAAATCATATCTAATTTCTTTACATAAAATTCATGTACATTAACTTAAAACCTAGATACAAAGAGAAAGTTTTAGGCAATCAGAAAAAAAGACATATTATCATCAAAGGAGCAACAAAAAGTCTAATCAGTAACTTCTTAATAAGGATATTGGACACTACAGTAAAATGGAATTCTTGTATTTTCAAAATATACTTCCAAACCAGACATATATATCCATGAAGCTTCTAAAACAAAACACAAGAAAATAACTTCATGGATTTTTTGTAGACATTTTTATAGGTTACAGAAACACAACAGTGAAAAAATTTTAACTGAACTTCATCAAAATTACAAATTTCTATTCATGAATAGATACCATTAAGAAGTGAGTTGACAAGATATAAGTCATTAGAAAATGTTCATTATAGATTAATCTTTCGAAGAAATTTTAAGAACAATACATCATAAATGCTAATAGTAAGCAATAAAAAAAAAAGACAAGCAGTACATCTAAAATTGGTAGAAGTCTTGAAAACACACTTTATAAAAGATTTTTGAGTGGCCAAAAATTCATAAAAGTGTGATAACAATTTAGGCATCAGGTCGATGTAAATTAAAAACACAATGAGATTCTGTTTAACACATTGGAAAGCCCCTACCCCCAAAAAAAGTCCAAAACAATAAAAAACCTGTCATTACCAAATGTTGGAAGACGTGAAGCTGCTAGAATATGCATACATCATGTGGGAGTTAAATTTGATACATCTTTGAAAGCCTGATCTGGAGCTGCCTATAAACTTAAGCGGATGGACTTTTCTGGTGGCAGAGTGGTAAAGAATCCACCTGCCAATGCAGGAAACGCCGATTCAATCCCTGACCCAGGAAGATCCAGTGGAGAATGAAACGACAACCCACTCCAGGATTCTTGCCTGGGGAACCCCATGGATACAGTCCATGGGTCACAGAGAGTAGGACACAACTTAGTGACTGAACAACAATAACAATTAAGTTAAGCACACATTTGCCAATGACCCAACAATCCTTTCCTGGGTATTTACCCAACGAAAATATATTTCCACACAAACACCTTTTATAAAGGTCATAATGGTCTTATTGGAAGTGGTCAAACAGGAGATGGTGAGAGTGAATGTCGACATTCTAGGAATCAGCGAACTAAGATGGACTGGAATGGGTGAATTTAACTCAGATGACCATTATATCGACTACTGTGGGCAGGAATCCCTTAGAAGAAATGGAGTAGCCATCATAGTCAACAAAAGAGTCCGAAATGCAGTACTTGGATGCAATCTCAAAAATGACAGAATGATCTCTTTTCGTTTCCAAGGCAAACCATTCAATATCACGGTAATTAAAGTCTATGCCCTGACCAATAACACTGAAGAAGTTGAAGTTGAATGGTTCTGTGAAGACCTACAAGCCCTTTTAGAACTAACACCCAAAAAAGATGTCCTTTTCATTATGGGGGACTGGAATGCAAAAGTAGGAAGTCAGGAAACACCTGGAATAACAGGCAAATTTGGCCGTGGAGTACAGAATGAAGCAGGGCAAAGGCTAATAGAGTTTTGCCAAGATAACACACTGGTCATAGCAAACACCCTCTTCCAACAACACAACAGAAGACTCTACACATGGACTTCACCAGATGGTCAACACCAAAATCAGATTGATTATCTTCTTTGCAGCCAAAGATGGAGAAGCTCTATACATTCAGCAAAACAAGACCAGGAGCAGACTGTGGCTCAGATCATGAACTCCTTATTGCCAAATTCAGACTTAAAATGAAGAAAGTAGGAAAAACCACTAGACCATTCAGGTATGACCTAAATCAAATACCTTATGATTACACAGTGGAAGTGAGAAACAGATTTAAGGGACTAGATCTGACAGACAGAGTGCCTGATGAACTATGGACAGAGGTTCATGACATTGTACAGGGGACAGGGATCAAGACCTTCCCCATGGAAAAGAAATACAAAAAAACAAAATGGCTGTCTGAGGAGGCCTTACAGATAGCTGGGAAAAGAAGAGAAGTGAAAAGCAAAGGAGAAAAGGAAAGATATTCCCATCTAAATGCAGAGTTCCAAAGAATAGCAAGGAGAGACAAGAAAGCCTTCCTCAGTGATCAATGCAAACAAATAGAGGAAAACAACAGAATGGGGAAGACTAGAGATCTCTTCAAGAAAATTAGAGATACCAAGGGAAAATTTCATGCAAAGATGGGCTCAATAAAGGACAGAAATAGTATGGACCTAACAGAAGCAGAAGATATTAAGAAGAGGTGGCAAGAATACACAGAAGAACTGTACAAAAAAGATCTTCACGACCCAGATAATCACGATGGTGTGGTCACTCACCTAGAGCCAGACATCCTGGAATGTGAAGTCAAGTGGGCCTTAGAAAGCATCACTACGAACAAAGCTAGTGGAGGTGATGGAATTCCAGTTGAGCTATTTCGCATCCTGAAAGATGATGCTGTGAAAGTGCTGCACTCGATATGCCAGCAAATATGGAAAACTCAGCAGTGGGCACAGGCCTGGAAAATGTCAGTTTTCATTCCAATCCCAAAGAAAGGCAAGGCCAAAGAATGCTCAAACTACCGCACAATTGCACTCATCTCATTCGCTAGTAAAGTAATGCTCAGAATGCTCCAAGCCAGGCTTCAGCAATACGTGAACCGTGAACTTCCAGCTGTACAAGCTGGTTTTAGAAAAGGCAGAGGAACCAGAGATCAAATTGCCAACATCCGCTGGATCATCGAAAAAGCAAGAGAGTTCCAGAAAAACATCTATTTCTGCTTTATTGACTATGCCAAAGCCTTTGACTGTGTGCAGCACAATGAACTGTGGAAAATTCTGAAAGATATGGGCATACCAGACCACCTGACCTGTCTCTTGAGAAACCTGTATGCAGGTCAGGGAGAAACAGTTAGAACTGGACATGGAACAACAGACTGGTTCTAAATAGGAAAAGGAATACGTCAAGGCTGTATATTGTCACCCTGCTTATTTAACTTTTATGCAGAGTACATCATGAGAAACCCTGGGCTGGAAGAAACACAAGCTGGAATCAAGATTGCCGGAAGAAATATCAATAACCTCAGATATGCAGATGACACCACTGTTATGGCAGAAAGTGAAGAATTAAAGAGCCTCTTGATGAAAGTGAAAGAGGAGAGTGAAAAAGTTGGCTCAAAGCTCAACATTCAGAAAACTAAGATCATGGCATTTGGTCCCATCACTTCTTGGGAAATAGATGGGGAAACCGTGGAAACAGTGTCAGACTTAATTTTTTGGGGCTCCAAAGTCACTGCTGATGGTGATTGCAGCCATGAAATTAAAAGACACTTACTCCTTGGAAGGAACGTTATGACCAACATAGATAGCATATTTAAAAGCAGAGACATTGCTTTGCCAACAAAGGTCTGTCTAGTCAAGGCTATGGTTTTTCCAGTAGTCATGTATGGATGTGAGAGTTGGACGGTGAAGAAAGCTGAGCGCCGTAGAATTGATGCTTTTGAACTGTGTTGTTGGAGAAGACTCTTGGGAGTCCCTTGGACTGCAAGAAGATCCAACCAGTCCATCCTAATGGAGATCAGTCCTGGGTGTTCATTGCAAGGACTGATGTTGAGCTGAAACTCCAATACTTTGGCCACCTCATGCAAAGAGTTGACTCATTGGTAAAGACCCTGATGCTGGGAAGGATTGGGGGCGGGAGGAGAAGGGGACGACAGAGGATGAGATTGCTGGATGGCACCACCAACTCGATGGCCATGGGTTTGTGTAAACTCCGGGAGTTGGTGATGGACAGGGAACCCTGGCGTGCTGCGATTCGTGGGTCGCAAAGACTCAGACACGACTGAGCCACTGAACTGAACTGAACTGAATGGTCTTATTCATGATAGCCATAAACTGGGAAGAACCTAAATGTCCATTATCAGATAACAGATAAATTGTGATATATTCATATAGTGGAATAAGACTACATGCTAAAAAAGGAATAAACTACTCATATATACAGTAACATGGATGCATTTGAATGACATTACAGTAAGAGAAAGAAGGCAGAGGCCAAAGGATATATTCTATATCATTCCATTTATATGAAGTCCAAGATCAGGTAAAGTTAATCCAAGGAGACAGAAATAAGAAATTTGTTGTATCCTAGGATGGAAGTAGGAGAGTTATCAGGGATTGCTAGGAAAGGACACAAAGGGATACAAAGTTGAGTATATAATGTTATTAAAACTCAAGGAACTTAACACTAAAGATCTAGACATTTTATTAGGTATATGTTATATTTTAATGAATAAACAAAAATGATATAAACATTTTGTACTCTTTAATCATTAAAGATACTGAATAAGAAATTACTCCACCTCCAGCAAAATAAATTCCAATTTTCACACTCTCAACAAAAATAAGAGTAACACTTAATAGCTTGCTTTAAGACTATCCTAATACCAAACCTGACAAAGACAATGTAAGAAAATGCAAGTTCCAACCAATCTCTCTCATAAATATAGGTTTTAAAAATCTAAATGTAACATTGGCAATTCAAATTAATTGTGTGTGTGCGTGCATGCACACATATGTATGCATATAAAATCACAATCAATTTGAATTTATCCTAGGAATGCAAATTTATTTAAAAGTTCATTAATACAATTTACTATATTACAAGGATACAAAAGAAAGTTCATATTTTATGTGCAAAAAAGGAATTGATAATATTCACATTCATTGAATAATAATGTAAACCAGAAAAATAAAGGAACTTTCTTCAAAACTCCATGGCAAACTTATACCTAATGATGAAATTTAATTAATTACTTACTAAATTATTAACAATGAAATCTTTCTGTTTGAGTTCGGGAATTCTCCAGGTCAGAATACTGGAATGGGTAGCCTTTCCCTTCTCCAAGGGATTTTCCCAACCCAGGGATCGAACCCAGGTCTCCCCCATTGCAAGTGGATTCTTTACCAGCTGAGCCATAAGGGAAGCCCAAGAATACTGGAGTGTATAATCTATTCCTTCTCCAGGGGATCTTCCTGACCCAGGAATCAAACTGGGGTCTCCCGCATTGCAGGCAATTTCTTTACCAACTGAGCTATCAGGGAAGCCTCCCTTGGGAATGAGGCAGTACTATATCATATCATTGCTTATATTTAACACTTTTCTTGAGGCGGTTTCTATCCAATGCAATATATCAAGTAAAATAAATAATCAAAAAGAAATATAATTGTTATTTCAGATGGCATGAATTTGCCTGAGATAATCTATACTGAATTATTCAAATAAATACATAAATTTAGCAGTTTGCACTGTGGAAAACTTAATGTATTTACATAAACCAGAACAATTAGAAGCTGAAAAAAATGTTTAAATGTTTATTAACCATTACAACAAAAACCATAAGATACCTAGAATGAATCTAACCCATGTTTTGTAAGAGACCATAGAGAAAACAACAAATCACAGGGCTATTGAACTGCAAAAAGTCAAAAATAAAGAAAAAATATTAAAGGAAGGAAATCAGAGGATTTTGTCTACACCATATCTAGTGTTATTATAAAGCTGTAATAAGTAATATTTTGTTATCTTGTTAAAATATTAGATAGCTAAGATAATGCAGTATTATAGAACCCAGAAGTAGATGCAAATAAAACAAAAGTAGACAGAAGAACAGTAGGGGGAAGGATAATATTTTCAATAAACAACCTAAATATCTGTTAATTAATAGAAAATATTAATAAATTATATGTATTCACATAATGAAATATTTTACAATACAGTTATTCTCAGAAGGTGGTTGGGGAAACCCTAATGGGCCCTGAGGTTCTTGCAGGTGTTTTACAAAGGCAAAACTGTTTCCATAATAATGCTGTGATGTTATTTGATCTTCACTTCTGTACTCTCTCAAGTATTCAGAATCGGATTCCACTTATATGAAGTCTGAAACCAGGCAAAATTAGTATAAAGTGGCAGAAATAAAGTATTTGTTGTATCTAGGGGTGGAAGGGGCTTCCCTGATAGCTTAGCTGGTAAAGAATCTGCCTGCAATACAGAAGACCCCAGTTCGATTCCTGAGTGAGGAGATCCCTTGGAGAAGGGATAGGCTACCCACTCCAGTATTCTTAGGGTCTTCCCTGGTGGTTCAGATGGTAGAGAATCTGCCCACAATGCAGGATATCTGGGTTCACTCCCTGGGCTGGGAAGATCTCTGGAGGAGGGCATGGCAACCCACTCCAGTATTCTTGCCTGAAGAATTCCATGGACAGAGGAGTCTGGCGGGCTGCAGTCCATGGGGCTGCAAAGAGTCAGGACGTGACTGAGCGACTATGCACAAGCACAGGGGTGGAAGAATGGGAGATATGACGGGTGATAGTTTCAGTTCCACATTCTAATTTACCTTTAAGAAATTACCACTTGTAGAGCTTTTCTGTTGTGTCCAAGTTAAATATATGCAGAATTATCTGAAAAAAGATATTTAAACATCCTTTCCTTTTCAAGTATGTACTTGCATGAAATTACATGTCCTTCAAAATATTCAACTGAATAGCATATAACAACAAAAAAAAATGCAGAAACTAATATAAAAATCCAACTTACTTCTACTGATACACTTATTAAGGAATTTTGGAAAATGTAAAACAATGACACACTTTGTATACTTTTGTTTGGAAAAATATAGTTATTTTACACAAAAATATAGTTATTTTGCACTATATATATTACCTTTAATGATTTTATTATTGCTATGTTAATAAATATTTTATGTTTTATTTTCAATTTTAATACATTGATGGATATATATCTGTTTTTAATGTCATGATGTGCTCTGTACACTTATGACATGTGTACTTTTATATCTGTCTACTGTATTTAATTGTTGTTCAGTCCCTAAGTCATGTCTCACTCTTTGCGACCCCACGGGCTGCAGCACAGCAAGTCTCCCTGTCCTTCACTTATGGAGTTTGCTAAAACTCATCTCTGTTGAGACAGTGATGCCATCCAACCATCTTATCCTATGTCATCCCCTTCTCTCCTGGTCTCAATCTTTCCCATTATCAGGGTCTTTTCCAGTGAGTCAGCTCTTTGCCTTAGGTGGCCAAAGTATTGTAACTTCAGGTTCAGCATCGGTTCTTCAGTGAATATTTAGGGTTGATTTCCTTTAGGATTGACTTGTTTGATCTCTGCTTTCTAAGGAACTCTCAAGAGTCTTTTCCGCCACCACAGTTCAAAACTATCAATTCTTTGGTGCTCAGCCTTCTTTATGGTCCAATTCTCACATTTGTTTGTGACTACTTGACTACTGGAAAAACCATAGCTTTGAATATAGGGACCTTTATTGGTAAAGTGATGTCTCTGCTTTTGAATCCGCTGTCTAGGTTTGTCATAACTTTCCTTCCAAGGAGCAAGTATCTTTTAATTTCATGACTACAGTCACTGTATGCAGTGATTTTGGAGCCCAAGAAAAACAAATCTGTTACTGTTCTCACTTTTTCCCCATCTATTTGCCATGAAGTGATGGGACCAGATGCCATAATCTTAGTTTTTTAAATGTTGAGTTTTAAGCCAACTTTTCCACTTTCCTCTCTCACCCTCATCAAGAGGCTCTTTAGTTCCTTCGCTTTCTGCCATTATAGTGGTATCATCTGCATATCTGAGCTTGTGGATGTTTCTCCTGGCAGCCTTGATTCCAGCTTGTGATTCATCCAGTTCAACATTTCACATGATGTACTCTGCATATAAGTTAAATAACCAGAGTGACAATACACAGCCTTAATGAGCTCCTTTCTCAATTTTGAACCAGTCCGTTGTTTCATGTCCAGTTCTAACTGTTGCTTCTTGACTTGCATATAAATTTCTCAGGAGACAGGTAATGTAGTCTGGTATTTCCATCTCTTTAAGAATTTTCCACAGTTTGTTTCTGCTAAATCAAAGGCTTTAGTGTAGTCAATGAAGCAGATGTTTTTCTGAAATTCCCTTGCTTTCTCTATGTTCCAATGGACGTTGGCCATTTGATCTCTGGTTCCTCTGCCTTTTCTAAATCCAGCTTGTACATCTGGAAGTTCTTGATTCATAGACTTCTTGTTGAAGCCTAGCTTGAAGGATTTTGAATATTACCTTGCCAGCTTGTGAAATGAGCTTGCATGAGAATGGAACTCATTTCACATTGTATTAAAAAACCAATTTATCAAAATATAAAAATATTTTATTGGCAGTAATGATTTTATGTGATAGGGTAAATGAATCTGGAAATGCATAGAATCTTTACTTTTAAATTTAGAAACATCAACTTTATTTTCTCTTCATTACTCCTCTTTTCCATATTTAAACAGAGATGGAGACTAAAAAAGTATTTACCAAAGTTCTCATGATTTTTAATGAGGTAATTGTTTGGCTTTCCTTTAACCATTCTGTTATCTGAATTAATAAAGCAATCAAACAGTTTTTTGTAATTCAGTTTCAGACTGGTTGGATAAACTCACTCAAGATGATTACCAGCAGTGAAGATATTATCTCAATACAATCAAAAATTACCAAAGGAACTCAGAAATATCTTCCTAGTGTTTTAGGTCCTAGTCCAAAGATGTCAAGGAGAAGGAGCTGAGGTTTTGGAGAAAAAAAAGAAAGATGAAGTGTTAGAAAGAATGGAGAACAAATATTTGTTATCTCCTACTATGTACAGAAACTGTTGATTTCTATGAGATAGGTGATTTTTTGTTGTTGTTGGAATATAACACATCAAAGAGGCTTTCATATACAATCAATGATAAAATCAGAGGGCAAAGACAAGTCTGTCTAGTGCCAAAGTTGGCGGCTTTCTAATTATCATAAATGCATCATAATCACCAGAAGTTGTTTAAAGAAGGTAAATCTCTGTTCATAGAGTTATTATTCTATATTAATCTATTATTCTAGTAGTAGCTAGAATTACACCCTTAGAGAAGTAGAAACAAGCTTGACTGTACTTGATGAAAACATTATTCAATAAGTCAGCCCATTTTAGATATCTTTGGTGTCCCCAAAATAATCCATAGACTAAAACATATGAAAAATAGTATTCAAGAAGACATTTCCTTAGCCAAAACCCTGTCTACTTCCATATAATCACATTTCAGCAAATTTATCCTTTGGATGAACTAATTCTCTCTGGATGTAAGTGACTCTTCACTTGAGTCTCCTGATTTGGACACACTTATAAAGGTCATATAACATATTTCATTTTTAATGTATAGGAACTTGAACAGTCAGATTAAAGAACTAGAGGTAAAAAATAAAATTAGGAAAACAAAACTTTTCTCTTTTTCTTCCCAAACTTTCAACTTTTTCTCTCAGGATCCAGTATTAACTTTCACTTGACAACAATCTCAAAAGTATGCCTCTTAGTCAGTTCCCTAGAGAAAATGGTAAACCAGTAAAAACAGAGACAGTACAGTAATTTTTGGCATGAGAGCATAACTTATTTGAACATATCAGGAAGCATTAATAAAATGTAGTGACACAATATAAATGGAAATGTGATATACTGTAGAGTTATAGATTAAAGAGTCTCTTCTCCTAATATACATGTCAATCTAGCAAGGGAATGGTCTCAAGCTCTCTAGTGTCTATCAGGCCATGGGGTCATCCTGGGAAGATACAGTCCAGTTTGTGCAGAGATCCACAAATAGAACACTGCGAATAGGCAGAGGGATTTATGTCTTTGTCCATTTCAAGAGATAATGTTTCAATTGGATAATTATAGTGTTTAACTTTCTGGAATATCAGAGTCCAGATTTGAAAAATACCTTGGTTGAAGCAGCCATTTATGAAAAATAGTTAATTCATTGATTTAGAAAAAATTAAAAAGAAAAGCAAAAAAAAAAGAAGACAGCATATATTATACTCCGTTTCACAGGTTTCAAGTAATAGCCAAATACCAAATTTCTCTGAGATAATATCTATATGGTAGGTAAACTCTCAAACCCTTGATTTATATCAAAATTATTATTAATAGTTTGCATTTTGTTAAATTTTTTCTTTGTGTCAAATTTTTAAAAGTGGAACATTTATTAATTTTATTTTTTTTATTTTATTTAATTTTTTTGATTAGTTTATTTTCTATTTTTTAACTTTACAATATTGTATTTGTTTTGCCATACATTGACATGAATATGACCCAGCAATCCCACTGCTGGGCATACACACTGAGGAAACCAGACTTGAAAGAGACACGTGTACCCCAATGTTCATCACAGCACTGTTTATAATAGCCAGGACATGGAAGCAGCCTAGATGCCCATCAGCAGATGAATGGATAAGGAAGCTGTGGTACATATACACAATGGAATATTACTCAGCCATTAAAAAGAATACATTCGAATCAGTTCTAATGAAGTGGATGAAACTGGAGCCTATTATACAGAGTGAAGTAAGCCAGAAAGAAAAACACCAATACAGTATACTAACACATATATATGGTATTTAGTCAATCGGTAAAGATAACCCTGTATGCGAGACATCAAAAGAGACACAGATAAATAGAACAGTATTATGGACTCTATGGGAGAGAGCGAGGGTGGGATGATATGGGAGAATGGCATGGAAGCATGTAAATTATCATATGTGAAACGAATCGCCAGTCCAGGTTCAATGCATAATTTTATCTTTTGAAAGTAGTATATTTAAATATATAGATTGATAAATAATATTTGGCAGACTCCAATTTCACCTTATTTTTAATATTACAGTATTACACTGTAATGCAAATAATATACTATTATTAAAATGTCTGTAATCAAAGAAAGAACTAACAAGTATAAAGATTATTCCATTTTTCATACCATTTAAAAAAATTTAAGCCTTAAAGCACTTCAATTATGCATTTTTCCCCAAGGCAACATGTAGTACATATATTTGTTCAATTCAAAATGCCCACAATTATTAAGGACTCACCACCTACCTCACTACTGAACCAAGCACTTAAGGAAGGGAAGATGAATATGATACCATCCCCTCCCAATGGGAATTATAATTTCATGGGGAAATAAAGAGGCAAAAATCATTTAAATCTATTATAGTAGTTCAGGTGAGGAATTAAGTCTAAAAGTTAGAAAACTCCTCCTCAGTAAGTAATGTAAGAGTCGAGTCCAAATGCATTATGTATTCTAACCAAGAAATGAAAGGAAGTCTCTCATGGGAGAGGAAACGATATGGACAAACAGAAGTATGTAATGATAGAGTACCTTCTGTCCTCCATCTGTGTGTGTGTGTGTGTGTGTGTGTGTGTGTGTGTGTGTAAAAGAGAAGAGAAAGTCAGTTCAAACAATGAATGAAGAGTGAAGAAGGTCATGACAGATGATGCGCCTTGAATAGAAGTTGTTAGGTGATGACTTTTATCCAAGCATGATATAATCAGATGTGTGTTTTAGACTCATTGATTTGAGTGTGTTGCAAAGTTCTGAGGGGTAAAATCCAATACAGAAATCACATGGAACTCTGTTGTAGTTACTCAAGTGATAAGTAATAAAGATCCAAGCTAAGTCAATATAAACACAAATGAAACAAAGGAGGACTGCCTTTGATTGTGCTCGGATTTTCTAGTCGCACCAAGGACTGCCCTGGTGGCTCAGACAGTAAAGTGTCTGCCTACAATGCGGGAGAACTGGGTTCAGTCCCTGGGTTGGGAAGATGCTCTGGAGAAGGAAATGGCAACCCACTCCAATACTCTTGCCTGGAAAATCCCATGGATGGAGAAGCGTGGTAGGCTACAGTACATGGGTTTGCAAAGAGTTGAACACGACTGAGCGACTTCACTTTTTCTTTCTTTCTTTCTTTCTTTCTAGTCGCAGAGAGTTGGAGTTACTCTTCTCATTGTGGTGGCTTCTTGTGGAGCACAGGCTCTAGGTATGAGGGCTTCAGTAGTTGCAGCAGGCTGGCTCAGTAGCTGTGGTGCAGGCCCTAGAGAGTGTAGTAGTTGCTGCATGCGGGCTCAGTAGTTGTAGTGCATGGACTTAGATGTTCCACAGCATGTGGATTCTTCCCAGAGCAGTGGTTGAACCCATGTCCCCTGCATTGGCGGGAGGATTCTCAACCACAGCACCACCATGGTAGCCTAGGAACCACTTTTTAAATCGTATGTAAATGATGAAATGGTATATGTGGCTAGCAGGATTAAAGTGTAGCCTGACTGGCTCCACAAATTCCTGTCTTGGGTATTATATAGATGGAGGTGTTATTAAGTAATATGAGAAATGCAGAAATAACACTGGGATATTGACTGAGAGCAAGGAGAGAGTAGTGAAAGATTATTTGAGTTTGGGTCACATGTGAAACATCCAAGTAGTTATTCACTAGGTAATTTGAATAAATATTTTTCTAAAGTTTAGAATAGAGATCAGGTCAAGAAGCAAATATCTGGCATATAAAATAGCACACATTTTTAAGAATACAGCACACTTAAAAGTAAAAAGCTACTATTTAAGAAGTCCTAAAAAGACAATACCACAATGGAGGATGGTAAAATATGATTTAAAAATACAAAAGACAAAATAAAGAAGGCTGAGCACCAAAGAATTGATGCTTTCAAATTGTGGTACCAGAAAAAAAAAAACTCTTGAGAGTCCCTTGGACAGCCAAGAGATCAAACCAGTCAATCCTAAAGGAAATCCGCCCTGAATATTCATTGGAAGGACTGATGCTGAAACTGAAGGTCCAATACTTTGACCACCTGATCAAAGAGCCTACTTATTGGAAAAGACAACATTGCTGGCAAAGATTGATGACAGGAGGAGAAAGGGGTGGCAGGGGATGAAATGGTTAGATAGCATTATTGACTCAATGGACATGAATTTGAGCAAACTCCTCAAGATAGTGAAGGACAGGGAAGCCTAGTTGCTTCAGTTCATGGGGTCACAGAGAATCACACACGACAGCAACTGAACAACAAAAAGACAAAATCAGTAGAAAGATTGTCAAAATGATGAATAGGAAGGCTGACTTGTAGATTTCACTCAAAATAACTCCTCTGAAAAGGGAGAATGGATGAGAGAAGGGAAGAGAGTGAGGGAAAGAATGACTGAACAAGCAGAAAGAATTTTCTTTGAAACAAAACTGAAGAATAGATACAAAGTTATTTAGAATAGGAGGAACTTGAACAATGCAGCTGATAGAGAAGAGCATTGGTGTGGTGCTTCTAAAGAAGAGATGAGATGGAATCAGGAGCCCAGAATTGATCTCCTTCTTCTGGAGAAGGGGAAGACGTCTCAAGTATTGAGGATAGAGAGAAAATATTACCATAGGGTAATGTAGATAAATTGACCTGTAGGATATGAATGAAGTTCGGTTCTTTGTGATTGTTCATACCAATTTCTTGAAGAAAAATAGGATGGAAGCTTGTAGAGGTTGAGTAGAATAGGTCTGAGTAGATGGATTAAAGAAGGCATTGAAAAGTATGACAAGGAATCTAGCAAAAGAAAAGAAAGGTAAAGAAACACAGTATTGTGCATTGTTCGTTAGAAATTGACTGACAATGTTAAATTCAGTATATAAATTCAGCCTATTCCATCTATCCAGTTACTTATACATCTAACTGTATATGAAATGGACTGTAATATAATGGCTTAGAAAACCTGAAAGGGAACCCTAAGCAATCTGAAAATTTTGAGAAAATGCTTGAAGATGTAAAACAAATGGAATTGAATTGCAGGAGAAATGGAAGAAAGAATATTGTAGCTCAAAACCTAAACTAAAACCAATAGGGCCCTTAAGTGAGAAGCTTCAAGTTGGGAGTCAATAAATTCAAATTCTGAGTAGGCCTTAGGCTAATCATCAGAGTTTAGAAAGAGAACTTCATTCTAAAGAGCTGAATCAGATGAACCCCCTGGATTTGGCCTTCAATCCACAAACCCAAGAACTGCTCTGGAAGCAAAATGAGCCATCTGCCAAGGGAGTTGTACAAATATGGGGTTTCAGATGAAAAAATCTGCAAAGTAGACCTTAAAGTAGCTCTGGAGTCTGGACTACCACATATAAGGCTGTATAAAAGCAAAGACAGACTTATCTGAGAGTGAAATACACTGAAGTTCTCAAATGCCAAGGGCAAATCTCTTCCTCTTGTGTTAAGGGTGGAGATTCAGGCCTTTTTTGCTCCTGTGGACTCAGACACACCCCACTGAATCCTAAGTGACAGTAAGTATGAATGAGAGCCCTCAGGTGCTCTCCATTAAAAAACAAATTCTTCGGTGTGGAGATTGCTTAAAAAACTGGAAATAGAACTGCCATCCAACCCAGCAATCCCACTGCTGGGCATACACACCCAGGAAACCAGAATTGAAAGAGACACGTGCACCCCAATGTTCATTGCAGCAGTGTTTACAATAGCTAGAACATGGAAGCAACCTAGATGTCCATTGGCAGACGAATGGATAAGAAACCTGTGATACATATACCCAATGGAATATTACTCAACTATTAAAAAGAATGCATTTGAATCAGTTCTAATGAAGTGAATAAAACTGGAGCCTATTATACAGAGTGAAGTAAGTCAGAAAGAAAAATACCACTACAGTATATTAATGCATATATATAGAATTTAGGAAGATGGTAACAATGACCCTATATATGAGATAGCAAAAGAGAGACACAAATGTAAAGAACATACTTTTGGAGTCTGTGGGAGAAGGCAAGGGTGGGATGATTTGAGAGAATAGCATTGAAACATGAATATTGCCATATGTGAAACAGATCGCCAGTCCAGGTTCGATGCATGAGACAGGGTGCTCAGGGCTGGTGCCCTGGGATGACCCTGAGGAATGGGATGGGGAGGGAGGTGGGAGGGGTTTCAGGATGGGGGACACATGTACACCCATGGCTGATTCATGTGAATGTATGGCAAAAACCACTACAATATTGTAAAGTATTTAGTCTCCAATTAAAATAAATAAATAAATTAAAAAAAAAAAAAAGCAAGTTCTTTTGAGAAATTTACCTAAATCAAGGCAGAGGAAAAGGACACCAGCTACTTAGATAATTAACCTAGCCCTTCATTTTCAAACATGAACAAGCAGCCATGTATCGTCAGATAAAGAGAAGAAAAGGCCTGAATGGGAAGGATCAAAGTAAAGAAATCAACCTGGAAAACAAAAATAATTCAAGGACGAGAAAAGACGTTTGTTTCAAGTTTGTAAAGAGTATAACCACAGACAGATAGTTAAAATAATAGTTAACAATGCTTGAGGGCTAACTATGTTTTGGCCACAGTGTTAAGTGATTTGTAAGTTGAATATATGTAATCCTGTTTAAAATCTAATAAAGATAGAGCTGGGCACTATTTTTATCCTTATTTTCCACAAAGATCAACACAAATTTTAGAGTTTGGATTTGAACACAGATTATTTGATAAATTGGGCTCAACATTCATGTAACATCACTTAAAAACAGGTTGCTGAAAAATAGTGCACCAAATAAACAGAAATATTACTGGAAATTAAAGGTATGATGGAAATTAAAATCAGAAGAAATAATAATGAATCACACACTAAAATGAATTAAGTTGTGCTATACAAGATAAAATCAGTAACCATCACAAACTTAAAGAGATAAAGACATGCAGTGTATCTGAGAAAATTTGGGAGAGAGAAATAGAGGATAAATCAAGAAATTTCATGAGTCGAGAGACAATGTAGGGGAGGAAATATTGAAAGAAACACACTCCTAAGTGAAGTTGATTAAAAGGATATGTTCTGTTCTCAGTAAAATGAAGGGAAAAAGCCCTTACTACACAATTAGAAAATCTCTCCCAATCCATACCTCTGACCCCTAACTATAATACCCAGAATTATTTATTTTTGTGTTTCCTTCCAAACATACAGACGAAACTGTCACTTTTAATGCAAACAGTTAAACATTTTGTCAAAAACATTTCATTTATCCATTAAAATTAATAACAGCTAAAGTATACTAAACATGTAAGAAAAAACAGGAAGCATAGCAATAATTACCTTACCCCAACTTACTCCTAAAATAACAAGTTTGTTTTCAAAATCAAAGAACAAACAGTAATGAGAGAGCAGCGTGAGTGACCATTTCACTATACAGTATTTTATTTGGAAAGATTAAATCTCAAAAAATAAAGATTGCATGATTTATAAGATATACTCCATAAAAATATTATTTTATACAGGAATCCTTTTATAGATATAAAATTATAAAATCTCCTACAAGTTCAAAGTGAAATTTTTAATTCAGATTGTACTTAAATACAGTTAAAGCAAAAATAATACCTGGTTTGAAAAGGATTAGATGTATGGTAGAGAGAATCTCCTCTAAAAGAAAACATGAAATTTTATCAGTTTTTAAGAATCATTCAGATTATTGTTGCTCAGTCACTCAGTCGTGTCCAACTCTGCAACCCCATGGACTGCAGCATGCCAGGCTTCCCTGTCCTTCACCATGTCCTGGAGCTTGCTCAAACTGATGTCCATTGAGTTGGTGATGCCATCCAACCATCTCATCCTCTGTCATCCCCTTCTCCTCCTGCCTTCAATCTTTACCATCATCAGGATCTTTTCCATTGAGTTGGCTCTTCGTGTCAGGTGGCCAAAATATTGGAGCTTCAGCTTCAACATCAGTCCTTTCAATGAATATTCAGGGTTGATTTCATTTTGGATTTACTGATTGGATCTTCTTGCTCTCCAAGAGACTCTCAAGAGTCTTCTCCAACACCACAGTTCAAAAGCATCAATCCTTCAGCTCTCAGCCTTCTTAATGGCTATATGAATGGTCATTCAGATAGATCAATTTAAAATTTTCAGAGACAAGAAAATATTACAAGAAAATTTTAGATGTGAGCAACATACAATGGGGTTAGAAAAATTTAATTTCACCAAATTATAGATTTATTGTCCACTTAAAATTTGAATGAAATCAGTGAATGGAAAAGAAAAAAAAATGTTCTCATCTTTATGATATAATGAGGACTGTTTCTAAATAGCATTGTTTAGGTCTATGATTTTTTTTGTATAATGTATATGTAGCAGCACTTTGTGTTTTGGCATACATTCCCTGTTATATCTCATCACAAAGTACATAATACCTGGTTGTTCCATTTTTAATGATGTTAAGAATGATCAGAGGAATTGGGAAACTGAGACCCAGGTGCAAGCCATGCCAATTAAATCTGCATATCCATGGCTGAGAATCCTCAGTGGTTTTTAGAATTCACCAGGAAATGCTACTATGTGACAAAGTTTGGGATCCAGTGGATCAAAGTGATGCTAACTTAATCTATGTATTTACTTAACTCTGTTTTAGTATACTGATCATTGCTTAGATCTTTTATTTTATCATGGTATACAAATGATGGCTTTTTAAAGTTCTATCATTACTTCTATCATCATTTCTGAACTCATTAGCTGGACTTTGATAAAGAAAATTTTCTCATTAACTATTTGGTTAAGGTAAAGTACAGTTTCTACAAGAAATTTAGATAAAATTTGTCATATTTATCTTGACTTTCTTTAGAAGTGGTGTTGGTAACTATAGTCTATATACCGTATATGGCTCATGCCTCTTTTTTTATGGCCCATAAGCTAAAATTGTTTTGTACATTTTTCACTGGATAGTAATAAGAAAGAAGAACATGCAACATTAAGTAGACTTGTTGAAGAAGAAGGAGGAGGAAAAGAAGAAGTAGGAGAGGGAGAAGAAACAGAGACTGGATGTGCACCTTAAATTCTAAAATATCTACTATGTGGTCTTTTACAGGAAATTTGCCACCCCCTGGTTTAGAATAAAGAGTGTGTGTCCTAGCAAATCACCAAAGGTAAAGATAAGCAGTAAGATTTTAAATATATATATATATATATATATATATATATATATATATATATATATATACTCATGAACTTTAAATATATATATATACTCATGAACATAACTTGTGGTTTCAATCATTGCAGTTACTATTTTCTTTGACACTATAGTTTTCCTAATATTAAGCAGTGGGAACACATTCAGTGGTTTCCTAGTTTTTTTAGTTAGTTTTCTTTGGAATGTTACTGGATTCCAGTGATACTTGATAGCGTCCTTTGTTTCTGGCACAAGATGTTCCAGGACCATCTTGTACTTTTCTTGCTCTAGACTTGTAACCAACCATTTCTTTAAGAGTTCTGGTTCCTTTTAGTAGGGCATCATAATTAGAGATCCAAATCTGGGTGTTAGTGGTGCTAATTACTATTGAATCATCTATGTTTGTAGACTAGGTTGTTATTTTTCTATGCTTTTTCAATGAATGGAGTTTTAAAATAGTTATTTGTTTTAGAAATATAAAAATAAAGTATTAAATCTTTCTGATATTCCAAAATAATTTATAAAACTATAAATATTTTTCATAACATTTGATTTTATGCAACATCTCTTTTGTGCTGAAATCTTAATTGATAATATTAGCATAATTTCTTGTTTTATCTATAATATGTTTAAAAATAATACTATTAATGGATATAGTTAAAATTATGTGTCCTTGTTTTATGTGTATTTTTGTTTAAAGACACATTATTTAATGTGTGTTGTTGTTTCATTAACATTGAACTCAAAGCCAACAGCATTATTATGTATTTTAAAAGTAACTTTTCTAAGTTACAGATACATTTTCTCTGTAAGGCACATAATAGCCTACTTGCACTTAGGAATACTAGATACCACTTTAGCACTATGCTTGGGGTCCATTTTAAACAGCAAATTCACCACCAACCAAAAGCACAAAAATGTGGACAACACAGCACTAATGAGAGGGTGAAGAGAACACATTTTTATAGTAACCGAGCTAAAACAAGGCAGTGCATCACCTTTCTGACCTTCACTGAGAATTTGTATATTGGGGAACTCAAATAACATGAATGATTGTGAAAGATCTGTGAGTAATGATTTTGTGGTTACAAATAAATTATAGCAACTAGACAGATTCTCAAATATGGAATCTGTGAATATTGTGAATCTGTATGTGAAAGATTCACAGGTAACATATAAATAGGGAAGAGATATGATATAGGAAGAGTAGGAAAAGGTTATATCAGATTGACTCCAAGCTTAGAAATTTTAACCTGGAAGAATCTGTGAATGAGACAAGAGCATTACAGATTTTACACTGCTAAGTGATAAGACTATAGTTTGGTTTTATAATGATCACTCTATTTATGTGGTGGGGGAGGGAGGTATGGTGAGAAAGAAGTTAGAGACAGATCCAAAACTATAATGCTAATCCTGGTAAAAAATTGTAAGGCCTACCTATAGCAAGGAAGTGGCAGTGGCTCAATGTGAAAGGGTGGACATGATGACTGATTCAGTGAAAGATAAATAAAAAGGAAGAATCAAGGCTGACTTTATCTGTGAGAGATGTGCCATGTATATATATCCCTCTTTATAAAGAGCCAATTTCTAGAAGAAAAACTGGAGAATTAAGTTTAGTCAGTGTAGGGGAGAAAATTTTTTCTGTACTCTCTTAGTAAACTGACATAAGACAGGTAAGAGAAAAAGCCATTAAAGTTTTTTTTTTTTTTTAACATATACATGGGAACCTTCACCAGAAATATGAAGATTCAAAAAAGAAGAATTAAAAGCTTACACTGAGTTGGATAAAAAGTAGTAATCTGTGAAAATGTGACAAGGCAAAGGGACTTAGGCTGGGGTAGTTAATTGATGGAGAAGTCACCAGAAGGATAAAGATTAGTTTAATAAGGCTTGTGAAAATTTTTCTTGTTCTTTACCTCCCATCCTTGGTGATGAGAATGTTTCTTTCCTTCTGATATAGAGAGGACACCTTTTACATAAAAATGTCATCTGCTTTTAAGAAAAAGAAAGAAAGAGTGTCATTCTTGCATCTGATGCTTTTCAACTACATTTGACTCAAAATAGTCAATATGCCAGAATGGCATATTTTGACATAGTGCATTCTATACTGCTTCACCATGTTGAGTTTTAGTTGCCTATAAGATATCCAGGCATAGATTTCCAGAAAATACTTAGGCATATGAATTAGCTTTTCAATGAAATTAAGTAATGACAACTGTGCTGAGGACTGAGTTCAAAAACAAAACAAAAACAAAATACAACTAAGAGGTTGAATGATATGGAAGAGTATGTGAAAGAAGCAATTTTTTTAAAAGTGGCCAGAATGTTAAGAAGGAAACATAGGGTGTTTTCATGGAATCTGAACAGGAAAGAGTTTCAACAAAAAAGTAGATAATGATGTTAATTATAGTAAAGAAGTTAAATTCAGAAAGGCATTCAAGAGATTTGGCAATTAGGAAAGACTTGATGACCTTACCAAAGAGAGTTTTACTGTAATGAAAGCCAAATTGGTTTAGATTGAGAGGGAAACAGGTGGTTAAAAATTCTAGGCAGCCTATTTATGATCAAGCACAAAACAAGCTTCTCAAGGTTCAAATCTCAATTGTGCCATTTGAAAACTGTGTAGATTTGGAAACTGGTTCAGAGTCTCATGCTATTGTTTTGTCTTCTGTTTGATAGATTTGATAATAGTACTTACAGAATATTGTTCTGAAAATCAATGAGTTAATGCACTTGTGTTTAGAATATTGGCATGCATTTGTATGCATGCTTAGTCACTCAGTTGTGTCCTACTCTTTGCGACCCCATGGACTGTAGCCCACCAGACTCCTCTGTCTATGGGATTCTCCAGGCAAGAATACTGGAATGGGTAGCCATTCCCTTCTCCAGGGGATCTTCTTGATCCAGAGATCAAACCGAGGTCTTGCAGGCAAATTCCTTACTGTCTTAGCCACCAGGGAAGCCTAGAATATAGGCACAGAGTATGTGATTAATGAGCTAATAAATTGTATTCTGACCCTACATTTTTATATTTACTAAACACTATTAAAAAACACAACAATCAAAAGGAGCCTCTACATAATTTTAAATCTATTCATTGAAAACAGAAGATTTGTAAACACTACGAATATCTTTAAAAATTGGGAAAGTCCTTGTTTACTATTAAGCAAAAACAGACTGTAGAAAATTTGTAATACATTGCAGTTTCACAAAACCAAAGTTTATTTTTGACTTTGAGATCAGGTTCTCTTTAAAGAATCTTTACAATATTTCTTATACATATTTAACTTTAGCATTTATCATTTTAAAATGCATTTTATACCATACTTTATAATGTTTTACATCTTAGTTTTACTTAGGCTTAAAAGTCCATTAAATTTCTGTATTAAAAAATTAGTAAGAAGAAAAAATGTACCTTTATTTTATTTGATTTCCAGTTTAATCAAAATGTTATGTTTTATTTATTTATCCTTTCACATCATGAAGTGTTGAAAATTTTTTTAATGTTGTGGCTTTCTTGGACGTTGCATTACCATGAAACTGCAATGTTTTAAGTGTGAAAGCATTAGAGTTTCAAGTTTGATTTGGCAGGAATACTTTTCTTTGGCAAACCTTCAGCTTCAAATATATACATGCCTATTTGTGGTTTCTTATGGTTTTAGGCCTCTGGGGAGAAAGAGATTGGCTTAATATGGTTAAAAATATCTTTGTGGATTGCTGGCAGGTAAAAAAGGAAACAGACAAGAAAAAAAACTGACTACATAAAGGATTCTCAAAAGATGTCCCAAAAGGAAAAAAAAAAAAAAGTATTCTGTTAACTATGTTAAACAAAATACCCATATTAGGTATAGTTCATACTTGACAAAATTCTGCTTGATATTTATTTTAGCTAGATTTGCCTTGGTATTAATCCCAGCTATTCAGTTTTCTATTTCTGGAACTTACTGTTAGAATTGTCTTTACAATAGAAAATGCCTCTTCTCTCCTGAGCAATTCACAGTTGTCTCACCAGATCCTCAAGCTCAATTTCCCCAAATACATAATTATCAGCTCTCTCTTATCATTCCATTTCCTCCTATATGAGTCGATTTTTATCATTTTGGAGGGTCCAGGATCCCTTTCATTGTTCTAGCATAATTCAACAAAAAGTTCTGGGTAGCTAATATGTGCTGTATATTAGTTACATGCTCTTGTGACCGAGAAATGAGGAAAATATGTTCAAAGATCCCAGTATGAGACCTTCAACTTAGAGAACAGTCAAGTCTACAGTACTTATTTGAAATCATTATAATCAAATATTTCTAATGATAACAATTCATTAGAAGGCTTAAACTCGCTTGAAATCAGAAAATAAAGCCACATTCTAGAAGTGAAAGCAGAAATCAGTAGATGTGAATTCTCTAGGGAATAATGATCTCATGGCATTCACAAAAGTATAAAAAGACCAGTAAGGCTGGAGTTTGGTGAAGGAAATGGCATCCCACTCCAGTGTTCTTACCTGGGAAATCCCATGGACAGAGGAGCCTGGTGGGCTACAGTCCATAGGGTCACAAAAGCCAGACACAACTTAGGGACTGAACGACCCCCACCAAGGCTGGAATTAAAGCTTGGTTGGAGGGCAGGCATTTGGGATAGCTTGTGAGATAAATATGAAGATGAAGGCAGGGGTTATACTATGCAGAACTTAAAACTTGTTAACGTATTTTTTGAGTGCTTTGTGTAGATACTGTTTTAACTCTACTATTATTTAAATTCATTCAGTTTTCATAATAATTTCATAGTGTTGATATATATACAGTGTAACTATATAGTACTCAGTCAACTTTTTTGCTGGTTGAGCCCTGGAAACAAAACACAGATCAGTGTATTCTTTTGTCTTATTCTTCCAATTGTGATTGAGTTGTTTTTAAAAGACATTCTCCTGCAGTGAATAAACATAAAAGCTATAAACATTAAAAAAAAAAAAAAAAAAAAGCTATTAAGAGGCACTGAAAAGCACCTGAAGGCAGATAGGACTTGAGGAACTAGGTTGTTAAGACAAGACATAAATATAAGTCCTAAATTCTTCACTGATTTTAAACCCAAGGTGTTAGCATATGTATAACTTAAGCAAGCTGATGTGTAACTTATACAGGCTGATCAGTAGCTCAGTGCTTTTGTTAGACTGAAGAAAGTGGGTAGACAAAACAATGGAGTCGAGGACTACAAATTGGTTCTACAAATTATAACTATAAGTTACAACTAAAGGGCTGAGATCACAAAACAAAACTATAGAGAAATGAGTGTGGAATTGCGCCATGCTTTTTCTGGAGTATTTCCTAATCCCTCTGTTGCATAAGGTAAGTGACCAAGAAGCCAAGTTAAGCAGAAGAATCTGAAAAACTAGGCATAACTTTAATAGTAACATAGTGCTTCTTTTTCTGTTGTATTCACTCATTTTTGGGGAGAAGGCAATGGCACCCCACTCCAGTACTCTTGCCTGGAAAATCCCATGGATGGAGGAGCCCAGTAGGCTGCAGTCCGTGCGGTCGCTAAAAGTCACACGACTGAGCGACTTCACTTTCACTTTCCACTTTCATGCATTGGAGAAGGAAACGGCAACCCACTCCAGTGTTCTTGCCTGGAGAATCCCAGGGACGGGGAGCCTGGTGGGCTGCCGTCTATGGGGTCACACAGAGTCGGACACGACTGAAGCGAATTAGCAGCAGCAGAAGCACTCATTTTTGTGTATTCTTTAGATTCCACATATAAATGATGTCATACAGTTTATGTCCTTCTCTGTATGACTTGTTTAATGCCCTCCAGTCTATCCATGATGCTGCAAATGGTAAAATTTTGTGTTTTGTATAGTTGAGTAGTATTCCACTTTCTATATAAACCACATCTTTCTCCTTTTTTTCTGTTGGACACTTAGGTTGCTTCCATATTTTGGTAATTGTAAATAATGCTACTATGAATATTGGGATGCATGTATCTTTTCAAATTAGATGTAAATTAGAAGTAAAAAACTGTCACTGTTTGCAGGTAACATTATACATTAAAAAAAAATCCTACAGATGCCACCAGTAAATTATTTGAGCTTATCAATGAATTTGGTAAAAATTCAGGATACACAATTAATATACAGAAATCTGTTGCATTAGTATACATAATGAAGTATCAGAAATTAAGGAAAGAATCTCATTTACCACTGCATCAAAGAGAATAAAATGTCTATGAATATAACTACCCAAGGAGGCAAAAGCCCTAAACTCTGAAGAATGCAAAACGCTGATGAAAGAAATTGAAGACAATGTAGATGGAAAGATATACCATGTTCTTATACTGGAAGAATTAATATTGCTGAAATGACCATACTACCCAAAGCAATCTACAGATTCACTGCAATCTCTATCAAAATACTAATGAAACTTTTCACTGAACCAGAAAATAATTTTCTAAATTTGTATGGAATCGCAATAGACACAAAATAGCCAAAACAATCTTGAGAAAGTAGAACAGAGCTAGAGAAATGACTCTCCCTGACTTCAGACTACACTACAAAGCTGAAGTCATCAAAACAGCATGATACTGGCACAAAAACAGACACATAGATCAATGAAGCATAATACAGAGTCCAAATTCACACACTTATGGTCAATGAATCTAGGACAAAGGAGGCAAGAGTATACAATGCATAAGACAGTTTCTTCATAAGTAGTGCTGGAAAAACTGGACAGTTGCATGTAAAAGAATGAAATTAGAACAATCTCTAACATCATATACAAAAGTAAACTGAAAATGGATTGAAGACCCAGATGTAAAACTGGGTACTATAAAACTGCTAGAGAAAAATAGAAGTAGAACATTCCTGATGTAAATCACAACAATATTTTTGGATCCATCTCTAAAGTAAAGGAAATAAAAGCAAAAATAAATGAATGAGACCTAGTTAAAAACTTTTGCACAGCAAAGTAAACCACCAACAAAATGAAAAGACAAGCTCTTGAATGAGAGAAAATATATGCAAAAGGTGTGACTGATTAATATCCAACATATATAAACAGCTCATACAACTCAATGTCAAAAAAATAAGCAACCAAATTAAAAAATAAGCAGAAGAACTGAATAGACTTCTTTACTACAAGGAAATGCAGATGATCAACAGACACATGAAAAGATACACATCACTAATTATCAGGGAAATGCAAATCAGAACCACAATGAGATATCATCTCACACCTGTCAGAATGGCTATCATCAAAAAGAACACAAATAACAAACATTGGTAAGGATGCGGAGAAAAAGGAATGCTTGTACACTATTGGTGGGAATGTACATTAGGCAGATGCTGTGGAAAACAGTATGGAGCTTTCTCAAAAAAGACTAAAAATAGAGCTATCATATGACTTAGCAATTCTACTCCTGGGTAAATATCTGAAAAAAGAGAAAGCAATAAAAAGTAAGATTCTACAAATAAAAAATAATTTGTAAAAATTTAATGAAGGTATTTTTCTGTCTCCATCCTTGTGTTACTAAAAAGAAGTACCTCATGATAAAAGGTTGAAAGCAAATGAAAGATGTTTTCAGGGAAAAAAAAAAAAAAACCAGAGAATTTGGTTTAAGCAGAGGCTTCCCAGGTGACCCAGTGGTAAAGAATCTTCCTGCCAATGCAAGAGCCGCAGGAGCCCCAGGTTCGATCTCTGAGTCAGAAAGATCCCTTGAAGGAGGCAACCCACTCCAACATTCTAGCCGGGGTAATCCTGTGGACAGAGGAGCATAGTGAGCTAAAGTCCACGGGGTTGCAAAGAGTCAGACATGACTGAGCATGCACACACTTCTAAAGGACCTCTTCAAGTAGAGGGAAAAATAGCTATAACAAAAGCATAATATTTGCAAAGGAAGAAGAGCATCAGAATGAGGAAATAAATAGGCAAATATCAATTAATATTGATTGTATAGAATATTATGAGTCAATATATTAGAAAAAAGCACAAAGAACAAAAAGAAGCAAAAGAAGATCTTACTAATCTAAGATCACTGCACTGTCTTAGAAATGATGAAAATACTAATGTACATTACACTATAGGAAGTCAAGGATGTATATTGCTATTTCCAAAGTAACCATAAAGAAGTTGAGAGAGTTTCATGATAATTAGAAGAAAATTATTAATAAAAGATGAAGAAAGGCAAAAGAGACATAGTAAAATGGTTATAAAACCATTAGCTGTAAAACTAAGTATATCACTAATTGATTACAAGTATATAGATTAAAAAGTACTAAGAAAAGAAAAGATTGCCAGATTTCATTAACAGATCAACAATTACATACTGCTTAAGAAGATGTGTGTGAAATCTAATGATGTAGAAATATTAAATTTTTTTGATATTTAAAAGTTTATTGTGTGAACACTACCCACAACTACTAAAAGTTTGAATAGCCATACGATAACAGACAAAGACTCTGGCAAGAAACATTACTAGAGATGAAATACATATTTAACTGTGATAAAAGAGTCAATCTATCAAGACAATATGAAATTCTAAATGTGCTTATATCTGATAACATGGTCATAAATTATATAAAGCAAAAATCTATGTAATTAGAGAAACATAGAAAAGTCAACAATTATTGTGGAAATTTTTAATAAACATTTCAAATAACTAGTACAAGATATAGAAATATAGATTTAAATAACACCATTAACAAACTAGCTCTAATTAACATGTACAGGTTACCATGTCCAATAATTGCAGCAAAATGGCTATTTTCAAGTGCAGATGGAACATTTACCAAAATGCTGGAAGGAAATCTGAATACATTTCTAAGGATAAAAATAATAGAGAATATATTTGTAAACTAATTGAATTAAACAAGAAAGCAATAGGAACAAGATGACAAAAATATTATGTAAATTTTTTCAAAGAATGTAAAAAGAGGGGAAACTATTATTCTTCATGACATGAGCATAAGCATGATACAAAAACCTGACAAGAAATACATCACGAGAAAGGGAGATTATGAGTCAGTCTTTTTCATAAGCAACATCACAAATGTCAAAATAAATATTTGCTAATTGAATCCAGATACATATATATGAGAATTTCTGAATATTCAGAAACAAGCAATTAAAGAATATATTCTTAATGTGAGATAAAGCATCTGCAATACAAAAACCTTCATAAAATGTACACCAGACGACCCAGCAATTCCAACCCTGTGCATTTATGTGGAGAAAACCATAATTTCGAATAGATACATACACTCCAATGTTCATTCCATCACTATTTACAATCGACAGTACAATATATAAAATAGATAATTAATGAGTACCTACCGTATAGCAAAGGGAACTCTACTCAGTGCTCTGTGGTGATCGAAATGGGAAAGAAATCTAAAAAAGAGTGAGTATACCTGATTCATTTTGCTGTACAGCAGAAACTAACACAACATTGTAAAGCAACTATACTCCAATAAATATCAGAAAGCATGCATACTTAATTTTTTTGAAAAGAAGACATCTATATTTTTGAAAAACTGGAAATATCCCTCACACTCCAATTTATAAATAAGGCAAGAATAGGCGTTATCATCATTTCTACTGATCATTGTTCTGAATATCTTAGCCAGAAAAATAAGAAAGGTAATTTTACTACTAAAACAAATAAATTGGAAAGGTTAAAGATAAAGATTAATATGAAAATCAAATGTATTTCTATGGTGTTATGTATTGAATACATATTTGAAAACAAATGCTGGGAAAGATTGAGGGCAGAAAGAGAAGAGGAAGTCAGAGGATGAGATGACTGGATGGCATCACCAGTGCGATGGACATGAACTTGGGCAAACTTTGGGAGAAGGTGAGGGACAGTGAGGCCTGATGTGCTGCAGTCCAAGGGGTTGCAAAGAGCTGGACATGACTGGGTGACTGAACAACAGAGAATAACCTTAAAAAGTGATAATATATACAGCATGTCAGTAAGAAATTTACAATTTCTCAACATTTAACCTTTATATTACTTAGGAAAATTAATTATACAGAATGTACAGTGGTAATAAATATATGTAATAACTAACAGCATCTCCATATTTGTTTCCAAACCCATAGAATAAGGACTCTTGTGATAGGAAATAAAAAGTGTCATTCCCTGGAACCACTCCCACCCATTCCAGTTAACACTGAGTTAAAAAACAAAAGCAATACCATGTCTCTGGGCTGTGCAGATCAGGATATTAGGTTACACCTAATTTCCATATGAGCTATAGGACACTGTGTGTAAAGTTCCAGTTTCAATTGTTAGTGCCATACTTGTCAGGCAATGCTAGACTAGTTGCTCTGAATTCTATTCTGCATTTTAATCTGGAAGTGCAGGAGCTAAATCCTTAGATTCATGTGATTGTCCACAGGATTTTAAGGTTCATTTTCCACCTTATGGTCTTACGTTGTTCTTAAATTTGTCTATTACATAAATTCTGATAACTTCTTTGAAATTAGAGACTTAACATTTTTTCATTTTTTTGAAGTATAGTTGACTTACTATGTTGTGTTAATTTCTAGTGTGTAAAAAGTGATTCAATTATACATATACATATAATCGTTTTCATTTTATTTTCCATTATGGTTTACCCCTGGATGTTGAATATAGTTCCCTGTGCTATATAGTGAGACCTTGTTGTTTATCCATTCTATATAAACTAGTTTGTATCTGCTAATCTGAAATTTCCAATCCATCCCTCTTCCACCAGCCCTCCCCCTTGGCAACAACAAGTCTATTCTCTGTCTAGAGTCTGTTTCTATTTTGTACATAAGTTCATCAGTATCATATTTTAGATCCCACATATAAGTTATATCATAGGGTATTTGTCTTTCTGACTTATTTCACTTAGTATAATCTTTAGGTCCATATGTGTTACTGCAAATGGCATTCTTTCACAGTTTTTATGGTTGAGGAGCATTCCATTGGAAGCTCGGAGTCTTAACCACTGGAAAGTGAAAGTGAAAGTTGCTCAGTTGTGTCGGACTCTTTGTGACCCCATGGACTATACAGTACATGGAATTCTCCAGGCCAGAATACTGGAGTGGGTAGACTTTCCCTTCTCCAGGGGATCTTCCCAACCCAGGGATCAAACCCAGGTCTCCCCCATTGCAGGCAGATTCTTTACCACCTGAGCCACAAGGGAAGCCCCTTAACCACTGGACCACCAGGGAAATCCTAAAATTTTAAATCCTAAAAGATGATGCTGTTAAAGTGCTGCACTCAATATGCCAGCAAATTTGGAAAATTCAGCAATAGTCATGGGACTGGAAAAGGTCAGTTATCATTCCAATCCCAAAGAAGGGCAATGCCAAAGAATGTTCAAACTACCATACAATTTTGCTCATTTCACTTGCTAGCAATGTAGTGCTCAAAATCCTTCAAGCTAGGCTTCAAAAATAGGTGAACTAAGAATTTCCAGAGAGACAAGTAGGATTTAAAGAAGGCAGAGAAACCAGAAATCAAATTGCCATCTGTTGGATCATAGAAAAAGCAAGAGAATTCCAGAAAAATATCTACTTCTGCTTCATTGACTACGTTTAAGTCTTTGACTGTGTGGATCATAACAAACTGGAAAATTCTTGAAGTGATTGGAATGCCAGACCACCTTACCAACCTCCTGAGAAACCTGTATGCAGTGCAAGAAACAACAGTTAGAACTGGACATGGAACAATCAACTGGTTCAAAAGGAGTGGAAAGGAGGACATCAAGGCTGTATATTTTCACCCCACTTATCTAACTTATATGCAGAGTGCATCATGCAAAATGCCAGGCTGAATGAATCACAAGCTGCAATCAAGATTTCCAGGAGAAATATCAATAACCTCAGATATGCGAATGATACCACCCCAATAGCAGAAAGCAGTTCAGATCAGTTCAGTTGCTCAGTCGTGTCTGACTGTTTGCCACCCAATGGATTGAAGCATGCCAGGCCTCCCTGTCCATCACCAACTCCTGGATTTACTCAAACTCATGTCCATTGAGTCGGTGATGCCATCCAACCATTTCATCACCTGTCTTTCCCTTCTCCCACCTTCAATCTTTCCCAGCATCAGGGTCTTTTCCAATGAGTCAGTTCTTCGCATCAGGTGGCCAAAGTATTGGAGTTTTACCAATTCCAGTCCCTCCAATGAATATTCAGGACTGATTTCCTTTAGGATTGACTGGTTGGATCTCCTTGCAGTCCAAGGGACTCTCAAGAGTCTTCTCCAACACCACAGTTCAAAAGCATCAATTCTTTGGTGCACAGCCTTCCTCATAGTCCAAGTCTCACATCCATATATGACTACTGGAAAAACCATAGCCTTGACTAGATGGACCTTTGTTGGCAAAGTAATGTCTCTGCCTTTTAATATGCTGTCTAGGTTGGTCATACCTTTTCTTCCAAGGAGCAAGCGTCTTTTAATTTCATGGCTGCAATCACCATCTGCAATGATTTTGGAGCCCCCCAAAAAATAAAGTCTGTCACTGTTTCCAATGTTTCCCTGTCTATTTGGATGAAGTGATTTGACCAGATGCCATGATCTTCATTTTCTGAATGTTGAGTTTTAAGCCAACTTTTTCATTCTCCTCTTTCACTTTCATCAAGAGGCTCTTTACATTTTCTTTGCTTTCATCCATAAGGGTGGTGTCATCTGCATATCTGAGGTTATTAATATTTCTCCCAGAAATCTTGATTCCAGCTTGTGCTTCAGCCAGCCCAGTGTTTCTCATGATGTACTCTGCATATAAGTTAAATAAGTAGGGTGACAATATACAGCCTCGATGCACTCTTTTTCCTATTTGGAACCAGTCTGTCGTTCCATGTCCAGTTCTAACTGTTGCTTCCTGACCTGCATACAGATTTCTCAAGAGGCAGGTCAGGTGGTCTGGCATTCCCATCTCTTTAAGTATTTTCCACAGTTTGTTGTGATCCACACAGCCAAAGGCTTTGGCATAGTCAATAAAGCAGAAGTAGATGTTTTTCTGGAACTATCTTGCTTTTTCGATGATCCAATGGATGTTGGAAAGTTGATCTCTGGTTCCTCTGCCTTTTCTAAATCCAGCTTGAACATCTGAAAGTTCATGGTTCACGTACTGTTGAAGCCTGGCTTGGAGAACTTCGAGCTTTACTTTACTAGCATGTGAGATGAGTTCAACTGTGTGGCAGTTTGAGCATGCTTTGGCATTGCCTTTCTTTGGGATTGGAAAGAAAACTGACTTTTTCCAGTCCAGCTAAGAGGAACTAAAGAGACTTTTGAATAAAGGTGAAAGAGGAGAATGGAAAAGTTTACTTAAAACTCAACATTCAAAAAACTAAGATTATGGCATCTGGTTCCATCATCTCATGGCAAATTGATGGGGCAATAATGGAAGCAGTGACAGACTTTATTTTCTTGGGCTCCAAAATCACTGTGGACAGTGACTGCAACCATGAAATTAAAAGATGCTTGCTACTTGGAAGAAAAGCTATGACAAACCTAGACAGCATATTAAAAAGCAGATAACCCATTTTGCTGACAAAGGTCCCTCTAGTCAAAGCTATGGCTTTTGCTGTAGTTAGGTATGGATGTGAGAGTTGGAACATAAAAAAGGTTGAGCACCAAAGAATTGATGCTTTTGAAGTGCAGTGATGGAGAAGACTCTTGAGAGTCCATTGGACAGCAAGGAGATGAAAACAGTCAATCCTAAAGGAAATCAACCTTGAATATTAGTCAGAAGTACTGATGCTGAAGCTAAAGCTCCAATTATTTGGCCTGATGCCAAGTGCTGACTCACTGGAAAAGAACCTGATGCTGGGAAAGATTCAGGGCAGGAGGAAAAGGGGACGACAGAGGATGAGATTGTTGGATGGCATCTTAGACTCAATGGACATGAATTTGAGCAAATTCCGAGAGACAGTGAAGGACAGGGAAGCCTGATGAGTTGCATTTCATGGGGTCACAAAGAGTTGGACCTGACCCAGTGACTGAAAAGCAACAACAATGGTTTCCTTTGCTACATAAAAGCTTGTAAGTTTGATTAGGTTCTATTTGTCTATCTTTTGTTTTTTATTCCCATTGCCTTGGGAGACTGACCTAAGAAAACATTGGTATGATTTGTCAGATAATATTTTGTCTATGTTCTCTTTGAAGAGTTTTATGGAGTCATTGTCTTGTACTTGTCTTGAATCCATTTTGAGTTCATTTTCTGTATGGCATAAGGGTGTGTTCTAACTTTATTGATTTATATGCAGCTGTCAAACTTTCCGAATACCACTTGCTAAAGATATTATCTTTGCTACATTGTATATTCTTGCCTCTTTTGTTGCAGATTAATTGATCATATATGTGTGATTTTATTTCTGAGCTGTTCCATTGGTCAATATGTCTGTTTTTGTGCCAATAACACACTATTTTGATTACTGTAGCTTTGTAGGTTTTTCTGAAGTCTGGGAAGGTTATTCCTCTTGCTTTGTTCTTTTGCCTCAGGATTGTTTTGGCAGTTCTGGGTCTTTTATGATTCCATATAAATTTTAGGATTATTTGTTTTAATTCTGTGAAAAGCTTATGGGTATTTGATAGTGTGTGTGTGTTTAGTCACTCAATTGTGTCCAACTCTTTTTGACACTATGAATTGTAGATCACCAGGCTCATCTGTCATGAGATTTTGGCAGCAAGAACACTAGAGTGGGTTGCCATTTCCTCCTCCAGGGGATCTTCTAGATCCAGGGATTGAACTGGATCTCTTGTGTCCCCTGCATTGCAGGTGGATCACGTTAAATCTGTAAATATTATGGCCATGTTAGCAACTATTAATTGTTCTAATCTAAGAAGATGAGATGGTTGGATTTCATCACTGATTCAATTGACATGAACTTGGGCAAACTCCAGAGATGGTGAAGGACAAGGAAGCCTGGCATGCTGCAGTCCATTGAGTCACAGAGTCGGACATGACTTGGTGACTGAACAACAACAACAATCCAAGAGCCTAGGATATATATTTATTTCTTTGAATCAGAAATCTAGGACTCTTCAGTCTCAAATTCACCCAGAGAAACATTATAGCTTTCCTCCATGAACAAGTAAAAGGAATGTAGATATATATTATAAAGGTAATATACAATCTTTTTTGGTTAAAATCAAAAATCAAATTTTGGTTAAAATTACACAATCACACACATAGAAGGGTAATTAAACAGGGCTTTTATAAAAACCCTGCCTAGCAATCAGGTTTCCTCAAAGAGAAAAAATGGTGACTTGCAAAAAATGCTCAAATGAAAAGGAGTAGTAGATGAATAAGAGAAAGAGAGAACAAGAGAGAGAAGGAAGGAAGGGATGGAAGATGGAAAGGAGGAGCAGGAAGGAATATGTGATTCAACTGGAAGAAGAAAGACATCATTTTGGAAAATATCAATCCAATATTTACAGATATAAATTGGAAAAATGATATATTAAATGAAAAAGTTAATGCCTTCAGATATAATTACTCATAAAGAGATATATAAAGGAGGAAACTGTATTAGCTGTTACCAAATCATATTTAGTCTCCAGTGGAGCAAATTCTGGAAGAATAGATTGGATCATTTTTCCAAAGCAAGCTAAGATCCAAAAAAATAATTGAGAAATGCTTCTTAAATTTCCATAGTAAGAGTAGTTTGGAAGGTATCTCCTTAAAGATTGAGACTCTAGGCTACACAATTATAAAAAACAATTCACTGACTTGAGAAGGGATGACTGGAAATATTGAAATAAAATATTCAGGCTTTAATAATTGATTTTCGAGATATTATAAGTGGAGCTACAGATACTGCCTAAGGGATGTGTAAAATTAGACCTCTAAATGAGGGTTCACAAAAGGAGACACATTAAACATAGAGGATAGAAATGAAAAAAGACAGAATGATTCCAGGCCTGGGTAAAGTTTTGATGGGAGAATATCTTCTGGGTGTCATTTTTCCAAGTCAAATAGAATTTAAAGATGAAAAGAATTATTTGGACAGTGAATGGTTTGGAGAGTCAATGAACTAATTTTTTTAATTATTTGCAAAAAAGCAAAATGGCTACCTGAAGAGGCCTTACAAATAGCTGTGAAAAGAAGAGAAGTGAAAAGCAAAGGAGAAAAGGAAAGATATACCCATATGAATGCAGATTCCAAAGAACAGCAAGGAGAGAAAAGAAAGCCTCCTTCAGTGATCAATGCAAAGAAATAGAGGAAAACAATAGAATGGGAAAGACTAGAGATCTCTTCAAGAAAATTAGAGATACCAAGGGAACATTTCATGCAAAGATGGGCTCGATAAAGGACAGAAATGGTAGGGACCTGACAGAAGCAGAAGATATTAAGAAGAGGTGGCAAGAATACACAGAAGAACTGTACAAAAAAGATCGTCATGATCCAGATAATCACAATGCTGTGATCACTCACCTAGAGCCAGACATCCTGGAATGTGAAGTCAAGTGGGCCTTAGGCAGTATCACTATGAACAAAGCTAGTGGCGGCAATAGAATTCCAGTTGAGCTATTTCAAATCCTAAAAAATGATACTGTGAAAGTGCTGCACTCAATATGTCAGCAAATTTGGAAAACTCAGCAGTGGTCACAGGACTGGAAAAGGACAGTTTTCATTCCAATCCCAAAGAAAGGCAATGCCAAAAAATGCTCAGACTGCCACACAATTGCACTCATCTCACATGCTAGTAATGTTCAAAATTCTCCAAGCCAGGCTCCAACAGTCCATGAACCATGAACTTCCAGATGTTCAAGCTGGATTTAGAAAAGGCAGAGGAACCAGAGATCAAATTGCCAACATCCACTGGATCATCAAAAAGCGAGAGAGTTCCAGAAAAACATCTACTTCTGCTTTATTGACTATGCCAAAGCCTTTGACTATGTGGATCACAATAAACTGTGGAAAATTCTGAAAGAGATGGGAATACCAGACTGCCTGACCTGCCTCTTGAGAAATCTGTTTGCAAGTCAGGAAGCAACAGTTAGAACTGGACATGGAACAACAGAGTGATTCCAAATAGGAAAAGGAGTACGTCAAGGCTGTATATTGTCACCCTGCTTATTTAACTTATATGCAGAGTACATCACGAGAAATGCTGGGCTGGATGAAGCACAAGCTGGAATCAAGATTGCCGGGAGAAATATCAATAACCTTAGATATGCAGATGATGCCACCCTTATGGCAGAAAGTGAAGAAGACCTAAAGAGCCTCTTGATGAAAGTGAAAGAGGAGAGTGAAAAAGTTGGCTTAAAGCTCAACATTCAGAAAACTAAGATCATGGCATCTGGTCCCATCACTTCATGGCATATAGATGGGGAAACAGTGGAAACAGTGGCTGACTTTATTTTTGGGGCTCCAAAATCACTGCAGATGGTGATTGCAGCCATGAAATTAAAAGACACTTACTCCTTGGAAGGAAAGTTATGACCAACCTAGACAGCATATTAAAAAGCAGAGACATTAGTTTGCCAACAAAGGTCCATCTAGTCAAGGTTTTTCCAGTGGTCATGTATGGATGTGAGAGTTGGACTGTGAAGAAAGCTAAGCACAGAAGAATTGATGCTTTTGAATTGTGGTGTTGGAGAAGACTCTTGAGAGTCCCTTGGACTGCAAGGAGGTCCAACCACTCCATCCTAAAAGAGATCAGTCCTGGGTGTTCATTGGAAGGACTGATGTTGAAGCTGAAACTCCAATACTTTGGCCACCTTATGTGAAGAGCTGACTCATTGGAAAAGGCCCTGATGCTGGGAAAGATGAGAGCAGGAGGAGAAGAGGACGACAGATGAGATGGTTGGATGGCATCATTGACTCAATGGATATGAGTTTGGGTGGACTCTGGGAGTTGCTGATGTACAGGGAGGTCTGGCGTGCTGCAGTGCATGGGGTCGCAAAGAGTCAGACAGGACTGAGCAACTGAACTGAACTGATACTACAGGAGATAAAACATGACAACAAATAGAACATTATTAAAGTAGAGGGCAGGACAGATATTAGAGTAAGAAAGAAAAGGGGAAAGGAAAATGAAAGAAAACATAGACTCAATTTTAGTCCAAGTGCAGTAAAGATGGAAAGGAAACAACTGGAACTTGTACCCACTCAGTTAAATTGTCCCAAAAAGGATAAATAATATAGAGAAATTCAATATTGTAGGCATTATCTACTCCTGCTGTTCAAAGTCTTAAAGCTACACCAGCCTTTCAAATGCTGAAGAAAGACAATGCCTAGGAAAGTACATGTTCTGGTTCTGATTTAACTATGGGGTTCAAGAAGTATCACCTGCAACCTCAGTTCAGAAATCTCTTGATAACAAATATATAACTGAAACAAATTTGGAGGTGAGGGATAAACCTTTCCTAGGAGTCAGGTGTCAAGTGAAAGCCTGTGGAAGACGTGTCATCCCCAGAGATCATATCCAGCTCAGCATAGAGGGAACTTATCAAGTAGGAGAGTTTGACATTTTGGATGTGCACATTAACTCTGGGCTGGCCAAAATGTCATTTTCTGAGAGGAGAGATAATATGTATCAATGACTTTTCCCTCAACAGGATCGTGTGTGTGTGTGTGTGTGTGTGTGTGTGTGTGTGTGTGTGAGCACGGGTGCCCATGTGCACGTGCTCGGTCACTCGCTCATATGTAACTCTTTGCAACCCTATGGAGTGTAGCCCACCAGGCTCCTCTGTCTGTGGGATTTCCCAGGCAAGAATACTGCAATGAATTGCCATTTCATCTACTCCAGGGGATCTTCCCAACCCAAGGATCGAACCTGTCTCTCCTGTGCCTCTTGCATCGGCAGGCAGATTCTTTATCACTGAGCCACCTGGGAAGTCCCCAGCAGGAACATGCACAGTGCCAAACTGACCACTTGAAAGGAGTCTCCCAATTAAGTCTAACACCTCAAGTTGTACACTCTGGACAACTAGCACAGAAAAGCTAGCATCAATTGAGGCAAAGACAAATTTTCTCCATATACCCTCCTTATGTAAAACACCTCTACATCTCCCTTTTATATTTTAGAGTCATTCTTGAGTCCTGTGTTTACCTGAAATAATTGCTTTACTGGCTAGGGCTTGACAGTTTTACTGTTGTTGTTGTTTTTAATATAGGGGGTGAGGGGCCAGTGTATGATCATCTTAATCATTCTGCTGATGCAATATTTAAGTGAAAGAAATTATTCTAGACACTGAGGATATGGTCAGGAAAAGAAAGAGAAAGGTCTCTGCTCCCCTGGGGACTACATTCTAGAGAGAAAAATGTATAGTAATCAGGCAAACATAATAATAAGTAAGATAATTTTTGTTAGTAAATACTTTTTAACATAAATTTTCTTTGTTATGAATTAAAAATGCTGGCCTCTTTATGGCTATTGCTGTTATGGTTTTTCCAGTAGTCATGTATGGATGTGAGAGTTGGACTATAAAGAAAGCTGAGCACAGAAGAATTGATGCTTTTGAACTGTGGTGTTGGCGAAGACTCTTGAGAGTCCCTTGGACTGCAGTGAGATCCAACCAGTCCATCCTAAAGGAGATCAGTCCTGGGTGTTCATTGGAAGGACTGATGTTGAAACTGAAACTCCAATACTTTGGCCACCTGATGTGAAGAACTGACTCATTAGAAAAGACCCTGATGCTGGGAAAGATTGAAGGCAGGAGAAGGGGACGACAGAGGATGAGATGGTTGGATGGCATCACCGACTCAATGGACATGAGTTTGGGTAAACTCTGGGAGTTGCTGATGGACAGGGAGGCCTGGCGTGCTGCAGTTCATAGGGTCGCAAAGAGTCAGACACGACTGAGCGAATGAACTGAACTGAACTGAGATTAAATAAGATAATATGTGGAAAGCATTTAGTGCAGTAAAATTATAGCTCGACTACAACTGTTTCAATAGGAGTGCATGTTTAACTTCTGTTTGACTCTCTCTGTAGAGTTTTTTTTCTTGCCTATAAAGTAGCACATGCATACTTTAACAAGATTTAAACAACGTAATAATTTCTTGACTATAATACAATGAGAATTTCAGTTTAACTTTGAGAATCTAGGCCCTCAGTATCCCAGGGTTTGTAATATTCTGTTGTCTGTTTAAAGTCTTTACCTTCATTAGTAGCTTTAAGGAATTTAAGATAAATATTTGCATACGAAAGGATATTTATTGAAATGATCCCAAATCAACATATACTTTGTTATTTGCAATATTCCCCCTAAGAAGTAGGATGAATAATAAATGGCCAGCCAGATGTAGAACTTATTTAAGTACTTCAAAAATGTTTATATTTCAGGCATTTAACCATAACCTAACTTCAGCTGTGTTTTTGTCTTGAGACACATATTTTTTTTCCTAATTGTATGCATACAAAGAGCTTCAAACATCTACTGTCTATTTTGATTCTTTTTTTTTTTTGGCTCTAGCGGAATTCGGTAGTAAGAATAATTAAATGGGGTAAAGAATACAATTTTGCTTTCATCTGATAAGTTGTGTTGCTCACAGGGAAGCACCTATAGGTCAGTGGTTGATTAATATGAGTATGGAAACATTGTAAAATAGTCCTAGAGTGCTTAACCTTACATACAAAGTATTCTAAGTTTATACACTATACACTAGCAGATAGTTTTACTGTTCATTTTTAAAAATAAATATGCTGAAGGCTTTAATTTAACAGCCATTTAGTGTCACTTACTGTGTGCTGGGCAATGTTTAAAGCAATTTACAAATATTAACTATTTGTAATACCTAGTAAGAACTAATGAATAAGCTAATACAGCCTCTATTTTGTAGTTAAAAAAACTGGGGCAATAGAAATAAAGTAAATTTCCCAAGTTGCACAGCTAGTAAGTAACCAAGCCAGAATCAGCACCAGCAGATGAGCGTCTGAGTCAGGGTTCTGAACCTTAGGCCTCTGCTGCCTCTTGCTTGAAAGGCATGTAGACAAGGTCACTTATGGGTCGTGAAAGAAAAGTCAAAGCTGTTTTTGTTTAATAGTATAAATCCCTGAACTTCTGCTATCTCTTTTTAAAAATATTATTTTTTCTAATATTAAGTAATAGTATTCTAAGATAATTCTTGTATTTCTCAATAGTTACTTGATCTACATAGTTATTGAATTTGGCATGATTCTGCAAAAAGGAATGGATTGTTATTTTCTAGGGAACAAGAGATATTCTCACACTAATAGAATGTCCAGATATGTTTTATCAGACTTTTTTACATTCTTGCTAAAATGTAGGATGCAAGAGCTTTTTATATGTAACACCAAATACATAATGGATTTTGTGAGGGTTGACAAATAATATGGTCTAAGAGAGTCATATAGTGTGTAGAGAACGGTAATTATAAGTGACTTTATTTCACTAATACTATATCCAAAGGAAGACTGTATATACTTGGATTGAACTTTCAACTTTTCTTTTATTTTTATTAATTTGTGACTCATCTTGTGTCCTAGTGGACTTTAATTATTTAACTATCAGCAATAATATAACAAAACCAAATGTTTATAGTATTAGACACTAAAGGGTTTTGTAGCTCTGGTCCACCCACTAATTACTTGAAAAGTCTGGAAAAAAGAAAAGAAAAAAAAAATCATAGGAAAAAAGGGCACATTTCAGCTAATTAATAAAGAGAGGAAAAATGAAGGATTACTGAGTTAATGACATCTCACACTAAATTTGGATAATTTTATTATTCTAAATAATATTCTAAATATATTAAATAATATCTAAATAGAAATGAAATTGTTGTTAGTTACTATTACCTTGAATTTTTTAGCATAGCAATGTAGGTAAACCATTAATCATATGTAACTTTTTCCCAATTTGAGCTATCATGTTCTGCTGTAGTGTAATTCCATAATATGTGATTGGCTCTTCCCAGATGGCACTAGTGATAAAGAACCCATCTGCCAATGCAAGAGATATAAGAGACTCGGGTTCTATTTCTGGGTTGGGAAGATCCCCTGGAGAAGGACATGGCAACCCACTCCAGTATTCTTGCCTGGAGAATCCCAAGGACCTAGGAGCCTGTCAGGGTCACAAAGAATGGGACACTACTGAAGCAACTTAGCACACATGCACGTGACTGGCCCTTAATCCAGGGCACCTGCTTACTAAAGCACAAAATCTCCAGAGTAAACTGACAAAACTAAATAGCTCTACAAAAATACTCTGAAGTTTAATCTTAAATTTCTTTCACTTAATGTTTGTCAAAACTTCATTATTGAACAGTGGCTGATGAATTTGCATCACAATCCCTTTTCTAAGTCAGTCACTGGACTAATCTAGAATCTGGATGACCAGAGAATAGTCTGCATGCTTAGTCACTTAATATTTAATTAATAATTAAATTTAATTAATTAAACTTATACTGAGTTTATACCTTTCTCAGTTCAGTCACTCAGTTGATCCGACTGTTGGCGACCCCCTGGACTTCAGCACACCAGGCTTCCCTGTCCATCACCAACTCCTTGAGCTTGCTCAAATTCATGTCCATCGAGTTGGTGATGCCATCCAACCATCTCATCCTCTGTCATCCCCTTCTCCTCCTGCCTTCAATCTTTCCCAGCATCATGGTCTTTTCCAATGAGTCTGTTCTTCATATCAGGTGGCCAAAGTATTGGAGTTTCAGCTTCAGCACCAGTCCTTCCAATGAATATTCCGAACTGATTTCCTTTAGGATTGACTGGTTGGATCTCCTTACTGTCCAAAGGACTCTCAGGAGTCTTCTCCAACACCATAGTTCAAAAGCATCAATTCTTTGGTGCTTAGCTTTCTTTATGCTCAAACTCTCACATCCATACATGACTACTGGAAAAACCATAGCTTTGACTAGATGGGCTTTTGTTGGCAAAGGTATAAACTTTGTAAAGTATAAACTTTATAAAGGTATAAACTTTAGCATGTGTGCCAAACCACTTCAGTTGTGTACAATTCTTTGCAATCCTATGAACTATAGCCCACCAGGCTCCTCTGTCCATGGGGTTCTCCAGGAAAGAACATTGGAGAGGATTGCCATGCCCTCCTCCAGGGGATCTTTGACATAGTGCTCTAACCTGTGTCTCCCGCATCTTCTGCATTTCAGGTGGATTCTTTACCACTGACCACCAACCAGGGAAGTCCAGAGAATAGTCTATCTGGATTATATTGGGTGCATTTTCCTCTTGGAAAAGATTCCTCTGAAATGATTTTTTAAAACTTTCCTTTACCCTTTTCAGTTCTTCTGGCTGGTCTAAGAGTCAAATTGACATGAGATAGGTTACCAAGAGAAAAATCACATTTAACTTAATATGTAAGAGAATTCCACATACATGAGATATTCAGGGACAGAAAGGTAAATGAAGTTTACATGCCATCCAGAGCTAAGGAATGGGGAAAAGGACATGGATCTTCCAAAGATAGGAGGGTCAGTCACAGGAATATAAGAAGGAGAGGTGTTTGGTAATAAGATATTTACCCTGCAATATAGATGGGACCATTAATTTATCTCCAGGTCCAGGAATAACTCTTTGTATGTAAAAAAAAAAAAAAAAAAATCCCTAATTTATAGTCACCTAGGTAGTTAAGGAAGGGGCAGTAATTTCTCTTGAACCTCTAGATTGTCTTTGGCTCAAAATAATCCTCATGCAAAAGTGGATCACTTTAAGGAAGCTCTTTCTGAACCCCTACAGTTCCCTCCTCTGGAACTTCTCTGAAAGTTTCACATTTAAAAAGCTGAATGGTGACTATGAGGTCTTCCCTGGTGGCTCAGACAGTAAAGAATTCACCTACAATGGGGGAGACCTGGGTTTGACTCCTAGGTTGGGAAGCTCCCCTGGAGAACAGAATGGCTACCACTCCACTATTCTGGCCTGGCGACTCCTGGTGACTGTGAAGAGGAGAATGGATAAGTAGAGTCCACTTTTTCATTAAAATAGTCTCTTAGTTCTGAGACCAAGTCAGTTTAGTTAAATAGTTGTATCTCATTTCAGTAAGTAGTTATACAGGTGCACTTACAAAGCTAGGCCTCTAGTGCAGGTAATCAGGATTTAATAAAAGGTATTTCTATGGAAACAAAAGAAAACAATAGTTAGTGATTAGAGTAAACTATAATCCCAATTTTTGAGTTCTGAAGCTACCCAGTCAATAAGAATTGTAGATGACAGTCTCAAAGCATTCTCAGACTGAACAAAAGCAGGCAGTGACAATTTACAGGTTTTCCTAGGTTGTGGTTTGAATGTCTTCAGTGATCTTTCTGATCAGCCCATACAAACAGGTATGAAGATTGTCCATACATAAGGTTATTTCTCTGAAACTTATATCATATTATCCAACTTCAGTTTTCATAGCTTCAGAAAAGGGACAGCTTTAGTTCTCCATCAGTGATTCTGAATAAGAAGGATAGGAGAAAAACTGGGAACATTAGTCTGGAAAGTCATAGCCAGATATTGAAGGAAACTAGAAAAATTCAAGATCTTATCCAGTTTACAAGTAGAAAGTTTAAAAGACAATGGACAGCTCTAGAATCTAATATTCACAAATCTGAATTACTGAAGTTAATTTACCTAATATCCACAGATGTGTATTACTGAAGTTAATTTTTTCTCTCTAAAATGACCTTTTTTCTATCAAAGATAGCCAAATTAAGATTAAGACTGTTTACTAAATAAGTCTGGTTTTAATAAACTTGGCCTGATTATTTACAAAGATGTAACAAGAATAGGAACTGATTATATAAGCTTTTAAAAATTTGCTCTGCTGGAACTTTTCCTAAGGAATCTCTCATTAAATATTTAAAAACTTCTCAAGGCCAGGAAAGCTAAGCCAAAAACTTGCTATCAAACTTCACCTGTAATACCTATACATTGTGTTGACCAGAAAGTTTGTTCAGGTTTTTCTGTAATATCTTACAAAAATATTTGGGTGAATTCCTCTCTTTTTGAGATCATCAACATATCTTGAGGTTCCAGCACCTGGCAGGAAATGACCTTTGTTACTCACATGGTAAGGCTGCTGGGAACCCTATAAGCAAAGTACCAGGCGCTTTTCCTGAGGGGCTTTATTGGCTCCATAAAGTCAGTCTTAGTTTCTTAAAGCTGACTGGTCATATCAGATTTTATGCATATTCCTAATATGACATTCCAGCTAAAACCTTGGTATTAAACAATGTTTCTAATTGTGTCCTATTATGAAGAGAACAGATTCTTATTGAGCTTAAGCAGATAACTATATAGCCATCATAATAACAATACTAAGAGTTTCCAAATTCTAAAGGGATCAGGTAAAGAGAAAAAGATAAGTATTTCAACACTGCTTATAAAGGTATAAGGGCTTCCCAGGTGGTGCTAGTGGTAAAGAACCTACCTGCCAATGAAGGAGATGTAAGAGACCTGGGTTCAATCCCTGGGTCGGGAAGATCCCCTGGAGAAGGGCATGACAACCCACTCCAGTATTCTTGCCTGGAGAATCCCATGGACAGAAGATCCTGGCAGGCTACAGACCATGGAGTCGAAAAGAGTTGGACACTGCTGAAGTGATTTAGAACATATGCACATAACAGTATAATTTACCAAATTACTGTAAGTTATGTGTAGCTTAGGAAAAAAAACCTCATATCTGAAAAACAAATATTCGATTGTATGGTGTTAGGGAAAAACCCAAATGAACTTTTTGTCTAATCCAGTATTTTAGATAAAGTCACAAAAGTATAATCATACTCATTAATTCATTCAGTTCCATATAATTAATTCTTGTTTGCTTGAGTCCAGTTTTTCCATTAATTCTGTTGACCTTGTCTGATGATTGAAAATGATAAGGACAGTGATGATTCCAAGAAGTTTACAAGGCAGCAGAGCAATGCTTCAACCCATCAGGGAAACATATATACAATAACAAGAAGATTTTAATAACCTATACTAAGTGACAGTTGAATGAGGTTCAGCTGCAGATGTTCAAAGGACCCAGAGAGAGGAAGTCTGAGGCCTTTGACGACATAAATATTTTTCCAGCGTTATGGCCTTGATAGGTCAGAGATTGCTGGTAGACAGTTTTCATAATTTTATAGAAATCTTTCCGGCAATGTCTACTTACAATTTGGGTTAGGTGGCATTAGTGGTAAAAAACCCATCTGCCAATGCAGGAGATGCAAGAGACCCGGGTTCAATCCCTGCGTTGGGAAGATCCCCTGGAGAAGGGCACGGCAACCCACTCCAGTATTCTTGCCTGGAGAATCCCATGGATAGATGAGTTTGGTGTGCTACAGTCCATGGGGTCACAAAGAGTCAGACATGACTAAAGCGACTTGGCATGCACACATTTACAATTTGAGTCATCTTAAATGCTTCCCTAGTGGCTCAGTGGTAAAGAGTATACCTGAGATGCAGGAGATACAAGAGTCGTGGGTTTGATACCTGTGTGGGAAAGATTGTCTGGAGGAAGAAATGGCAACACGCTCCAGTATTCTTGCCTGGACAATCCCATGGGTAGAGAAGCCTGGCAGGCTACAGTCCATGGGGTCGCAAAGTGTTGGTCACGACTGAGTGAATGAACACACGCCTACAAATGCACTATGGTCGATGAAGGAATGCCAAAAAAATGGGGCTCACCAGGGAGCTAAGAAGGATCAGTGGCCTTCTAGGAATGCCTATAATACTGACTGTTTAATTTATAGCTATTATTTACCCATCATAATGATAGCTTATGGTGAATGATGTCAGATTCGTGATCTCCGAAGAAGAAGATTTAGCTTCGGGACCAAGGACCAGGCTTGATCGATCACTCAAGAGCCTTTGTGTGGCAGAGTTTTATTAAAGTAAGAAAGGGGACAGAGAAAGCTTCTGACATAGACATCAGAAGGGGGATGGAGAATGTCCCCCTAGTTAGTCTTATCAAAGCCTTATATACTTTTTTTCAGACCCACTCCCACAACAAACATCTTAAATTAACAAAATTAGAATGAACAATAGAAAGATCTTACCAGGCCCAATCCCATAATATACATTTAAAATGATAGGATTAGTCAGAAGGTTCTTGTTAAGGAGAAACATGTCCTCGAGCAAGATACATTGTTATATTGACTAAGACAAAGCAATGTAGAAAAGAACCTTTGTCCTTTTCTCCTTGAGAGCCCCAGATCCCTTTCCCCTTCTCAAGGGCTCCGGACCCCTTTCTCCTCCTTGGGAACCCTGGACTTCCTATCAACCTATCTAGGAACTGACTTTCCCAGTAATTTCTCTGATTCAGGAGCAGACTGATGCCCTGTTACAAAAACATCAGGTTGATCAAAGTCTAACAATGAGGGGTCAATTTGTTTTTTTGCAGAAGTGGAATGGACTTCATTCACATGTGACACAATCTTTACAGATTCTTCTGCTACTGCCTTTACATGCAAGTCATCTAGTGGATTTTACTGATACACAGATTCAATCCTTTTTAGGGTTTGCCCCAGTTTTGTTGATAGATAACGTTTTATGTCAAGACACATCAAACTTCCAAGAATTTCACAAAATTTCTGAAACACTTGATAACATATACCTATACAGACACAATTAAGAAGGTATAACATTAATTTTTTTTTTAAATTTTACTGGGGTATAATTTACAATGTTGTGTTAGTTTCATGTGTATAGCAATCTATACATATATCCTCTCTTCTTTAGCTTCTTATCCCATATATGTCATTACAGAGTATTGAGTTCCCTGTGCTGTAGAGTAGGTCCTTAGTTATCTGTTTTGTATGTAGTAGTGTGTATGTGTCAATCCCATTCTTCCAATTTATCTTTCCCTCTCTTAGCCCTGGTAGCCATAAGTTTGTTTTTTATATCTGTAACTCTTTCTATTTTGTAGATGAGTTCATTTGTAGCCTTTTTTTAGGCTATACATGGTATCATATGATATTTGTCTTTCTCTGACTTGCTTCTCTCATTATAAGAATCTCTAGGTTCACCCATGTTGCTGCATAACATTATTTCTTATTTGAAAATATTTCCCATGTAACTAAACATATCTAATATATCTAATTAATATAATACCTATCTTTTTATAAGGAAAGATAACACATTTTTTAAGATATGTCAGAGACTTTCTGTGGAGAAGGAAATGGCAACCCACTCCTGTGTTCTTGCCTGGAGAATCCCAGGGATGGGGAATCCTGGTGGGCTGCCATCTATGGGGTTGCGTGGAGTCAGACACGACTGAAGCGACTTAGCAGCAGCAGCAGAGACTTTCTGAAGTATCTCATATCTCAAAGTTAGTTCTAAATCAAAAAGACTTCATTTACAATTTGATTTTGGGAAGGTTGTCAAAAATATCCAAAAGGTTTTAAAACACTTTGTCAAATAGGATCATAGGTCGCTGTGAAACAATGTTTAGTTATCCATTTAACCAAAATGACAGTTAAAGGCAAATATAGGCAAATATAGAAGTTTATATAGTTCTGAGCATCACTTAGCTCTTTTAATATAGAGCAGACTAGATTTACTCAAGTATTCAAAGACAACACAGAACATAAGTGTTTGTTTTCAGAAAACAAAAGATATTTTTTTCTAGTTGGATTACTTAATACTAAAGAAAAACCTTTCATAATCTTCTGTTATCAAGAGCAGACCAATAGGTAAAGATAAAGCAACTTTGTTTTCTAACAGAGAGAAAACCAAATTCCAGTTTTGTGCCAGTTTATTCTTGATATTAAAACTAATTTGCTTGGTTAAATTCATTCCAGTATTATCCAGTCCTTACAACACACAAAATTTATTTTCAAAGACTCCTTTTTCATAAATTTTGTTTTACCAAAACACCCATCTTACTATCTTGCCTACAGAGGTGCCCCCCTTCTTTTTTACCCTTAGAAAATTATAGTTTCTAGTGAAAATCAAGAACTAACCAATTATGAATTGCGTTTTACATTATAGCATTCTGTAGATTGGCAAAAAATAATTTTTCTAATTTCTTGCTTGCTCACAGAAAACTCAGTGTGACACCAAACATGTTTACTAATAGTTCTGAATATCTTTAGTTTCTCTGTAAAAAAGAAGACTATGTTCAGTAATTAATGTTTCAGTATCTCATTTGGGAATGATCTAAATATTCAATGAATTTCATTTAATTAATCATTAACTTAATTTAGCAAAACTCTTAATGGTGAAAATTACCAGAGATTCGGAAAACTATTTTAAGTAAATAGGTCATAAAACAGTTAGGCTTCCTTGGTGACTCAGCAGTAAATAATCTGCCTGCAGAGCAGCAGACATGGGTTCAATCCCTGGGTGGTTTAGCTGTTAAGTTATATCCAACTTTTTCGACCCCATGAACTGTAGCCCATCAGGCTCTTCTGACCATGGAATTTTCCAGGCAAGAATACTGGAGTCATGAAAATTCGCTGAAGAAGGAAATAGCAACCCACACCAGTATTCTTGCCTAGTAAATCCCATGGACAGAGGAGTCTAGGGGTTACAGTCCATGGAGTCACAAAAGAGAAGGACATGACTTAGTGATTAAACAACATAAAACAATTATTGCTAAAAAGTTCACCTAAAAACTGTAATCAGTTCAGTTCAGTTCAGTCGCTCTGTCCTGTCCAACTCTTTGTGACCCCATGAACAGCAGCACGCCAGGCCTCCCTGTCCATCACCAACTCCCAGAGTCCACCCAAACCCATGTCCACTAAGTTGGTGATGCCATCCAGCCATCTCATCCTCTGTCATCCCCTTCTCCTCCTGCCCTCAATCTTTCCCAGTGTCAGGGTCTTTTCAAATGAGTCAGCTGTTCTCATCAGGTGGCCAAAGTATTGGGGTTTCAGCTTCAACATCAGTCCTTCCAATGAACACCCAGGACTGATCTCCTTTAGGATGGACTGATTGGATCTCCTTGCAGTCCAAGGGACTCTCAAGAGTCTTCTCCAACACCACAGTTCAAAAGCATCAATTCTTTAGCACTCAGCTTTCTTTATAGTCCAACTCTCACATCCATACATGACTACTGGAAAAATCATAGCCTTGACTTAGTTGACAAAGTAACGTCTCTGCTTTTTAATATGCTATCTAGGTTGGTCATAACTTTCCTTCCAAGGAGTAAGCATCTTTTAATTTCATGGCTGCAATCACCATCTGCAGTGATTTTGGAGCCCAAAAACATAAAGTCAGCCACTGTTTCCACTGTTTCCCCATCAATTTGCCATGAAGTGGTGGGACCGGCTGCCATGATCTTAGTTTTCTGAATATTGAGCTTTAAGCCAACTTTTTCACTCTCCTCTTTCACTTTCATCAAGAGGGTCTTTAGTTCTTCTTCACTTTCTGCCATAAGGGTGTTGTCATCTGCATATCTGAGGTTATTGATATTTCTCCGGGCAATCTTGATTCCAGCTTGTGATACTGACATTTATTTTATTCATATGTTCTTGACAACTATGCTTAAATTACCTACCAAAAAAAATAATCTTTATTAACAAGGCTTTAGGCATCATCAGTAATCATCCTAAATTACTTTTCTGGCTGAGAGTAGTTTTTGTTACAGAGCCTATTTGACTTTAAGTAAATCTAGGTAGAATAAAAGTTTTATAATTAATGGTGACAAGTCTAATGGCATATTTGTTTTAAGTAAACCAACAACCCTTAAATTGCCTTTTATTTACTGAAGGTTAATCCTAAAACACACGAACCTGAAAGACATTTGAGTTAATTTTTATTATATTTTGAGAGTGTATATATATATATGTCACTCAGTCGTGTCTGACTCTTTGCGACCCCATGGACTATACAGTCCATGCAATTCTCCAGGCCAGAATACTGGAGAGGGTAGCCTTTCCATTCTCCAGGGGATCTTCCCAACCCAGGGGTCAAACCTTGGTCTCCCACGCTACAAGCAGATTCTTTACCAGCTGAGCCACAAGAGAAGCCCCATATGTGTGTGTGTGTGTGTATATATATATATATATATATATATATATGCTGCTGCTGCTGCTAAGTCGCTTCAGTCGTGTCCGACTCTGTGCGACCCCATAGATGGCAGCCAACCAGGCTCCGCCGTCCCTGGGATTCTCCAGGCAAGAATACTGGAGTGGGTTGCCATTTCCTTCTCCAGTGCATGAAAGAGAAAAGTGACAGCGAAGTCGCTCAGTCGTGTCCGACTCTTAGCGACCCCATGGACTGTAGCCTACCAGGCTCCTCTGTCCATGGGATTTTCCAGGCAAGAGTACTGGAGTGGGGTGCCATTGCCTTCTCTGATATATATATATATATATATATATATATATATATATTCAATTTCTATAGGGCTTTTTAAACAACTCAATAGAGCTCTTTTACAAAATAATTTTATCAATACCATCAAGAGGTATGAAAAAAACCCACATGTTTACAAGACATGTATGTATAGACACACATGAATATACAGACGAATAAAAGCAGAGGTCTTATAATTTTTTTGTTTAAAATTTTTCCTTGAGCTAGATTTTTTGGTAAGGGTGCTTCTATAGCAGTTCATATGTTTAAAAAGACCCCTTGCTATGTTTTTTTTTTTTTTCAGTCTTAGTAATTGAAAATGGTCTAGATCAGTGTTCCTGGAGAGGTTAGAAGCCTTTTGAGATAAAAGGGGGAGGTTTGGGGTTAATGAAAAAGAATGGGTAGAATTTGAACTACCTCGAGCTATGTTTCTGGTTTTGCAAATATTTGTAAGATATAGTTTAAATGGCATCATGGGTTGATCCACCTGTCCAACTACATTATCCTCAATTTTCTTTTTTATATCATGGAGATTTCCTGGATGCAAACCATAATGTTTTTATGTTCTGCTCAGGTATTATTCTTGTTTCCTATAACATGTCCAATTAAAATTGCTTGAAGAGTAGATATGCATGTCTTCTGTTTTATAATACTAGGTAGGGGAAACATTCCCCAGTGAAATACAATGTCCGTCCCCATAATAGAATCAGATACCAGAAATGCAACCTTTTATATAAAGACTGTTCAAATATACCAACTCTCCTATAAACTTTTTGGCTTAACTCTATCAACTCTTACATTTCTAACTGTAGCCCCCATTAGGACTTCAAATATAACTTTTCGTTATGCAATATTGTTCCAGACAAAGTATTCACAGTCAGATATAAATATCTATCCCATAAAACATTCAGGTAAAGTTACATAATTTTGTCAACACTTACATTTCTATTATATATTCTTTCAACCTAATTTTAGCCTGAATCAGCTTCACCAGTGAGTTTTGGTACCGCAGTTCATGGGTTTCCCATATCAAAGGGTCCTGGAAATTTCTCCTTTCTCTCGCCTGCCCATTTTACCCACTCTTGTGCAAAAGGCTTTGCATCCCCAGTGAAGAGGCAGGCCAAAGGATCCTGGCTCTTTTAACTTAATTAACCATCCTACTAAAGTTGAGTCACTTTGGCCCACCCAGCCTTTTGTAGTTCTGTATTAAAACCTTTATTTTAATCCCATCAGTGTTCATTTTATTCATCCCATTTCTTTGATCTTTTTTTATTTATCCATTAATCTCAGGAGGTAATCTGTTTAAAAAGAAATTTTTTTTTTTTTTTTTAAGATTGTCCCTGGGTTTAAGAAAAAAGTTGTTTCTTACATGCAGGACCAGCTGTATTTCCAATGCCCTGTTTTGTTTGTTTGTTTGTTTGTTTTTACAAGTATTTTCAAGTGTTTGAAGGCAAATAGAAAGGGATGTTAGTAGATTTTGATTTTTGTTCTACTATCTTCAATCTTATTAAAGGAGTCCTAACACGTAGTCTTTATACAAATATTAGAGCTATCGATATTTGTTTTTAACTTAACCAATTCAAATAATCCATTATGTGGCCATTATGATGAGTAGTATCTGTTAATCTTAATAACAGCTCAGTCCAATAAGCCTTTTTGTGGCTAAACCATGTAGGTAAGTGCTATACTATAAAAGAGTGCAAATATTGCAGCCCTTACAAGATCCAGGAAGTTCACTCTCAGAGTTAAGCCTAAGAAAGTAAAGGCAGTAACCATGAGGGGCTCTGTTTTCAAGCAGCAGAGAATCACGTTTTCCCCCCTATTGAATAGAACAGAGTGACTTACCAACCCATAAATCATCCATTTCTTTAGTTCCCTTAGCTTGGATCCACACCTACACAGCTGCCCACCAGGTGCATATGTATCCTCTGACTGGCTGCCATCAGAGAGAAAACAGTGACCATCTCCGGCAGGAACAAGATCAACAGAAAACCAGAATATAATATTCAAATATTTTCTAGAGTCCCTTTAGCCCAAAGAACTAGCTCCATGTATACTTTCTTTTGCTAATCTGAATTTGTTTATCTATTTTTGGCTGTGGTTTTTTTTTTTTTTTTTTTTTTTGCATGGGCTTTTCTCTAGTTGCAGCAAGCGGTGCATGGGCTCAGTAGTTGCAACTCCCAGAATATAGAGCACAGGATCGATAGTTGTGTTACATGTGCTTAGTTGCTCCGAGGCATGTGGGATCTTCTTGGATTAGGGATTAAACCTGTGTGAAATATACCGTGTCCATGGATTGGAAGAATTAATATAGTGAAAATGAGTATACTACCCAAAGCAATCTATAGATTCAATGCAATCCCTATCAAGCTACCAATGGTATTTTTCACAGAACTAGAACAAATCATCTCACAATTTGTATGGAAATATAAGAAACCTCGAATAGCCAAAGCAATCTTGAGGAAGAAGAATGGAACTGGAGGAATCAACCTGCCTGACTTCAGGCTCTACTACAAAGCCACAGTCATCAAGACAGTATGGTACTGGCACAAAGATAGAAATATAGATCAATGGAACAAAATAGAAAGCCCAGAGATAAACCCACGCACATATGGACACCTTATCTTCGACAAAGGAGGCAAGAATATACAATGGAGAAAAGACAATCTCTTTAACAAGTGGTGCTGGGAAAACTGGTCAACCACTTGTAAAAGAATGAAACTAGAACACTTCCTAACACCATACACAAAAATAAACTCAAAATGGATTAAAGATCTAAACGTAAGACCAGAAACAATAAAACTCCTAGAGGAAAACATAGGCAAAACACTCTCCGACATAAATCACAGCAGGATCCTCCATGAACCACCTCCCAGAATATTGGAAATAAAAGCAAAAATAAACAAATGGGACCTAATTAAAATTAAAAGCTTTTGCACAACAAAGGAAACTATAAGCAAGGTGAAAAGACAGCCTTCAGAATGGGAGAAAATAATAGCAAACGAAGCAACAGACAAACAATTAATCTCAAAAATATACAAGCAACTTCTGCAGCTGAATTCCAGAAAAATAAACGACCCAATCAAAAAATAGGCCAAAGAACTAAACAGACATTTCTCCAAAGAAGAAATACAGATGGCTAACAAACACATGAAAAGATGCTCAACATCACTCATTATTAGAGAAATGCAAATCAAAACCACAATAAGGTATCATTTCACACCAGTCAGAATGGCTGCTATCCAAAAGTCTACAAGCAATAAATGCTGGAGAGGGTGTGGAGAAAAGGGAACCCTCTTACACTGTTGGTGGGAATGCAGACTAGTACAGCCACTATGGAGAACTGTGGAGATTCCTTAAAAAACTGGGAATAGAACTGCCATATGACCCAGCAATCCCACTGCTGGGCATATACACCGAGGAAACCAGAATTGAAAGAGACACGTGTACCCCAATGTTCATTGCAGCACTGTTTACAATAGCCAGGACATGGAAGCAACCTAGATGTCCATCAGCAGACGAATGGATAAGGAAGCTGTGGTACATATACACAATGGAATATTACTCAGCCATTAAAAAAAACATTTGAATTGGTTCTACTGAGATGGATGAAACTGGAGCCCATTATACAGAGTGAAGTAAGCCAGAAAGAAAAACAACAATACAGTATACTAATGCATATATATGGAATTTGAAAGATGGTAACGATAACCCTATATGCGAGACAGAATAAGAGACACAGATGCATAGAACAATTTTATGGACTCTGAGGGAGAAGGTGAGGGTGGGACGTTCTGGGAGAATAGCATTGAAACATGTATATTATCATATGTGAAACAGAACACCATTCCATGTTCGATGCATGAGACAAGGGCTCAGGGCCGGGGCAATGGGATGACCCAGAGGGATGGGATGGGGAGGGAGGTGGGTGGGGGGTCCAGGAAGGGGAACACATGTAAACCCATGGCTGATTCATGTCAATGTATGGCAAAAACTATTACAATATTGTAAAGTAATTAGCCCCCAACTAAAATAAATAAATTTATAAAAAAATAAAAAAAAATAAAATTAAAAACAAAAACCTGTGTCTCCTGCATTGACAGGTGAATTCTTTACCACTGATTCAACAGGGAAACTTGCTAACCTTAATTTAGAAAACAGAGAAGGGGGGTGGAAAAAGACAATTCTTACTACTTTCACTTCTAACATACCCTACAGCAGGCTGAATCTGGGAAACTGATATGGCAAGAAATGTCACCTCATTATGCCTGCTGTTGTCAGATGTCCCAGAATCTATTCAACTGCCATATTTTGGGGGAGAAAGCAGTTTTCCAGCCAGTGAATGCCCACGTTAGGTACCAAAACTGTCAGGAAGGGGAAAAAGAAAATTTTTCTCTACCCTCCTAGGTTCTTCTGGCTGGCATGTGAATTAAACTGACATGAAACAAATTAACAGTAAAGTTCAGTTCAGTTCAGTTCAGTCGCTCAGTCGTGTCCCACTCTTTGTGACCCCATGAACCGCAGCACGCCAGGCCTCCCTGTCCATCACCAACTCCCAGAGTCCACCCAAACCCATGTCCATCGAGTCAGTGATTCCATCCAACCATCTCATCCTCTGTCGTCCCCTTCTCCTGCTGTCCTCATTCTTTCCCAGCATCAGGGTCTTTTCCAGTGAGTCAGCTCTTCACATCAGGTGGCCAAAGTGTTGGAGTTTCAGCTTCAACATCAGTCCTTCCAATGAACACCCAGGACTGATCTCCTTTAGGATGGACTGGTTGGATCTCCTTGCAGTTCAAGGGACTCTCAAGAGTCTTCTCCAACACCACAGTTCAAAAGCATCAATTCTTCAGCACTCAGCTTTCTTTATAGTCCAACTCTCACATCCATACATGACTACTGGAAAAACCATAGCCTCGACTAGATGGACCTTTGTTGGCAAAGTAATGCCTCTGCTTTTTAATACGCTATCTAGGTTGGTCATAACTTTCCTTCCAAGGAGTAAGCATCTTTTAATTTCGTGGCTGCAATCACCATCTGCAGTGATTTTGGAGCCCAGAAAAATAAAGTCTGACACTGTTTCCACTGTTTCCCCATCTATCTGCCATGAAGTGATGGGACCAGATGCCATGATCTTAGTTCTCTGAATATTGAGCTTTAACCCAACTTTTTCACTCTCCACTTTCACTTTCATCAAGAGGCTCTTTAGTTCTTCTTCACTTTCTGCCATAAAGGTGTTGTCATCTGCATATTTGAGGTTATTGATATTTCTCCTGGCAATCTTGATTCCAGTTTGTGCTTCCTCCAGCCCAGCATTTCTCATGATGTACTCTGCATATAAGTTAAATAAGCAGGGTGACAATATACAGCCTTGATGTACTCCTTTTCCTATTTGGAACCAGTCTGTTGTTCCATGTCCAGTTCTGACTGTTGCTTCCTGACCTGCATACAGGTTTCTCAAGAGGCAGGTCAGATACCTTATATGGAAATACATAAAATTCACCAAGAGCATTGTCATGGTCTAACTAGGAATATAGAAACTGCTCTAACCATGTTTTAAACAGTTAGTTTAATGACAGAAATTGTTTACACAGGGGATAAACTAGTGAGAGTCCAAATAGGGGACACTGAGGCAACAGAGAAATTATCAACAACAGGAAGTAGCTACCATCTTCAGTTGAAGAAACAGGGAAATAAAGCTGCATTAGGGATGTAAGGACTAGAGTCTCCTCATAGGAACTAGACCCACTGCAGGTCTGTCTGAAAGGAAGGAGCCAGGTCCATGTGAAAGAAGAAGTTACTGATCGCAATCCTGCAGAGAAAGAGCTAAGAAGTGCTGTGGCTTCTACCATCCTGTGGACTCCATCCTCTCTTCCAAAACAGCCTCCTATAGGCAGAAAAGAGTAGGAAACCAGCTGAGGGAAGCAGGAAAGTGTAGGCTACAGGAGTCAGTCTCGCTGTGAAGAACAGACTAGGGCAAGGTAATAATTGATACATGTGAAGTACCCATGAGGGGTATATCCAGCTTCTAGCAGCTGGCTACTGGCTAGAGTTACTGCCTTTCTTTAAGAGAAACAGAGTGGAATCTACTGGGTGAGTTCATGGAAGGACTGTGGTTAAAACCAGGTCCAGAAGTTAAAGGTCACTCCACACTTCCTGTCTGTATCACACCACAGGCTCCAGAGGAATTCCCTCTTTTCCCATGTTGGGCTCCAGAAATTACTGGCTTTCCAAGGTCCTTCTGCAACAAGAGGGAAGAGGGCAAGGCACAATCTTTAAAAGAATGACACAGCTATTGGATATGACAAAAACTGGTTCAGTTCAGTTCAGTTCAGTCGCTCAGTCATGTCCGACTCATTGTGACCCCATGAAAGGCAGCACTCCAGGCCTCCCTGTCCATCACCAACTGCCAGAGTCCACCCAAACCCACGTCCATTGAGTTGGTGATGCCATGCAACCATCTCATCCTCTGTTGTCCTCTTCTCCTCCTGCCCTCAGTCTTTTCCAGCATCAGGGTCTCTTCAAATAAGTCAGCTCTTCGCATCAGGTGGCCAAAGTATTGGAGTTTCAGCCTCAACATCAGTCCTTCCAATGAACACCCAGGACTGATCTCCTTTATGATGGACTGGTTGGATCTCCTTGCAGTCCAAGGGACTCTCAAGAGTCTTCTCCAACACCACAGTTCAAAAGCATCAATTCTTCACCACTCAGCTTTCTTTACAGTCCAACTCTCACATCCATACATGACTATTGGAAAAACCATAGCCTTGACTAGACGGACCTTTGTTGCTAAAGTAATGTCTCTGCTTTTTAATATGCGATCTAGATTGGTCATAACTTTTCTTCCAAGGAGTAAGCATCTTTTAATTTCATGGCTTCAGTCACCATCTGCAGTGATTTTGTAGCCCAAAAACATAAAGTCAGCCACTGTTTCCACTGTTTCCCCATCTATCTTCCATGAAGTGATGGGACCGGATGCCATGATCTTAGTTTTCTGAATGTTGAGCTTTAAGCCAACTTTTTCACTCTCCACTTTCACTTTCATCAAGAGGCTCTTTAGTTCCTCTTCACTTTCTGCCATAAGGGTGGTGTCATCTGCATATCTGAGGTTATTGATATTTCTCCCGGCAATCTTGATTCCAGTTTGTGCTTCTTCCAGCCCAGCATTTCTCATGATGTACTCTGCATAGAAGTTCAATAAGCAGGGTGACAATATATGCCTTGATGTACTCCTTTTCCTATTTGGAACCAGTCTGTTTTTCCATGTCCAGTTCTAACTGTTGCTTCCTGATCTGCATACAGGTTTCTCAAGAGGCAGGTCAGGTGGTCTGGTATTCCCATCTCTTTCAGAATTTTCCAGAGTTTATTGTGATCCACACTGTCAAAGGCTTTGGTGTAGTCAATAAAGGAGAAATAGATGTTTTTCTGGAACTCTCTTGCTTTTTTGATGCTCCAGCGGATGTTGGCAATTTGATCTCTGGTTCCTCTGCCTTTTCTAAAACCAGGTTGAACATCTGTAAGTTCATGGTTCGTGTATTGCTGAAGCCTGGCTTGGAGAATTTCGAGCATTAATTCCCTAGCGTGTGAGATGAATGCAATTGTGCGGTAGTTTGAGCATTCTTTGGTAGAACTGACTAGATCCAAGACAGCAGAAGATTTGACTTCCAACAGACCTTGAACTTTGTAATATGCTCATTGTACTACATCAGCATTCTAAATGACACACCCACCTGAACTGTGACAGTTCTGAGATAAAACCATAAAAAAATCAAAAAGTGAGGTATACCCCAATTCCTGGAAATCCCAGCCCCTCCCCAGAAATCCCCACCTCTCCCCAGAAATAGTTGGAATACTCCTCCCCCTCATTAGCCTATGAAATTGCCCAGCCTGTAAAAACTAAGCACCCCATACTTGAGGCCCTCTCATCTTCTGAGATGGTCCACAGTCTGTGGTATGTGTTTCTACCAAGGCCATTCTTGCCTTTTGAGATGGGCCACATTCTGTCTATGAAATGTGTATCTCTCTAAATAAATCCACTTCTTACCTATCACTGTTGTCTCTCACTGAATTCTTTCTGTGATAAGACATAAAGAACCTGAGTTACATTAAGTCCTGAGGCCAGGTATGTGATGTCAGTTAAAAGACACCATGGATTCAAGTCCCAATCTGGTTTAGACTGAGTTCAAGTCCCAACCTGAGATGCACCATTTCACCTCTGTACCTCCTCTTTTCTCCAGGCCCTACTCTCCAGCTGCTATTTCTGGCAGCTTTCTGCAAGGCCAGAGTTTTCATCATAATTGGGGCTGGTGATTTCTATGAGTACCACTACGAAGATAGAGAAGACATCTGTGATATCTATCCCTGCAGGAGGGCTTGCCTATCTGACCCAGAGCGGGGCGGGAAACAGAAAGGAGTGTATTAGAGAAATTTCAAAGGAAGAAGTGATAGGAACATAACACTGAGCAAAGATGAGGTTAGTATAATTTACTGTGTGTCCTAAATCGATTCAGTTGTGTCCGACTCTGTGCACCCTATGGACTGTAGTCCTCCAGGCTCCTCTGTCCATGACGATTCCCCAGGAAAGAATACTGGAATGGGTTGATATTTTCTTCTCCAGGGCATCTTCCTAACCCAGGGAATGACCCATACCTCTTATGTCCCCTGCATTGGCAGGAGGGTTCTTTCCCACTAGGGCTACCTGCAAAGCCCTAATTTAGTGTGAGTACCTGACAATCAGCTTTTTGATTGTAATGTAAATGACTGACATCAAGCTTTTGATTGCTGAGACATCCATTTCAAAGACATTCGTCTCAAATAAACATATTGCCAGCTATACAACTAAATGAAGATTCAGGCCACTCTACCCATAAAGTTACTTTTAGAAAGCCCTGAGTGACCTAGATTACTGACCTCCTGAGGGAACACTCTTTTCCATTCCCACGCTTTCATTCCTACTCTTATGTTTTAAATTCACTAGTAAAGAGTAAACCCACAAAACCTGGGGACTCCACTCATGACCCTAACAAAGGCAGAACCCCATGTTGTTGCTTTCTCTCTGTCTTTCTGTTTGACTTAGTTGTGTGGCCCTGGGCATATTGTGTACCCTACAGGACCTGTGAGTAATAAAACTTGTTTTTCAAAATTTCCTGATAGTTGTTGCTGAGGTGCATCCTGCAATCATAATAAGAACCAGAAGGGCTGGTCCAGCCACAACATTGGCTCCTTCTGGAGAAATGTTTATGGCAGATCGCCGCAAGTAGTACAGTCCCTTGTGGTGCCCCAGTCAATACTAGCTGAGAGCTGAAACCCAGCTAAAGCATATACAGACGGGCCATAAAATTTTAGTAAATTATAAATGGAGGCAGCCATTTTTTAAATCTTCCTTACCAACAAATCTAAGACTAATGTACAGGTAGCCATATAGCTTACAGAGACAAAAATTAATCAGAAGAGGCAGAACTTTCCTGATGCCAAAACAAGAAATGAGTTTGTTCTAAGTGTTTTAACAAAAAGAGTTTAAAGTAATGAATACTGTCCTCAAAATCCTTGTAGTGATGAATTTCATTCTTCATGATTTTTAGAAGTCTAAAAGAATATTACTGAACAAGAAACAGTAGGGGTTCAGAACAAGCTTTCCCCCAAATATATCACATTTGCAAGAGGATTATTTTGAGCTAAACACAATCTAGATAGAGGTTCAAGAGAAACTATTGCCTAGCTCTTAACTACCTAGAAGAAATTAAATTGAGGATTTTTCCAAGAAAAATAATTATTACTAGAGATAAATTTTATCTAAGTGGTTCCATCTATATGGCAGGGCAAAGATATAATTACTAAACATCTGCTCTTCTTATCACCCTGTGAATGACCCTCTTGTCCTTGGAATCCCTGAGCTCCTATCCCATTCCTTAGACAAGAATGCCATATATATATAAATAAAAAATTTATATATATAAAATTTTATCTTTCTGTCTCTCAACTTCTCATATGTGTTAGATTCCCATATGTACAGAATTAAGTTTAATTCTTTACAAATAGCTGTAAAAAGACGGAAAGCGAAAAGCAAAGGACAAAAGGAAAGATATACCCATTTGAATGCAGAGTTACAAAGAATAGCAAGGAGAGATAAGAAAGCCTTCCTCAGCGATCAATGCAAAAAGTAGAGGAAAACAATACAATAGGAAAGACTAGAGATCTTTTCAAGCAAATTAGAGATACCAAGGGAACATTTCATGCAAAGATGGGCTCAATAAAGGACAGAAATGGTAGGGACCTAACAGAAGCAGAAGATATTAAGAAGAGGTGGAAAGAATACACAGAAGAATTGTACAAAAAAGTTCTTCACGACCCAGACAATCACGATGGTGTGGTCACTCACCTAGAGCCAGACATCCTGGAATGTGAAGTCAAGTGGACCTTAGGAAGCATCACTACCAACAAAGCTAGTGGAGGTGATGGAATTCCAGTTGAGCCATTTCAAATCTTGAAAGATGATGCTGTGAAAGTGCTGCACTCAATATGCCAGCAAATTTGGAAAACTCAGCAGTGGCCACAGGACTGGAAAATGTCAGTTTTCATTCCAATCCCAAAGAAAGGCAATGCCAAAGAATGCTCAAACTACCACACAATTGCACTCATCTCACACGCTAGTAAAGTAATACTTAAAATTTTCCAAGCCAGGCTTCAGCAATACATGAACGGTGAACTCCCAGATGTTCAAGCTGGTTTTAGAAAAGGCAGAGGAATCAGAGATCAAATTGCCAACATCCGCTGGATCAACGAAAAAGCAAGAGAGTTCCAGAAAAACATCTATTTCTGCTTTATTGACTATGCCAAAGCCTTTGACTGTGTGGATCACAATAAACTGTGGAAAATTTTGAAAGAGATGGGAATACCAGACCACCTGACCTGCCTCTTGAGAAACCTGTATGCAGGTCAGGAAGCAACAGTTAGAACTGGACATGGAACAACCGACTGGTTCCAATTAGGAAAAGGAGTACATCAAGGTTGTATATTGTCACCCTGCTTATTTAACTTATATGCAGAGTACATCATGGGAAACGCTGGGCTGCAGGAAGCACAAACTGGAATCAAGATTGCCGGGAGAAATATCAATAACCTCAGATATGCAGATGTCAACACCCTTATGGCAGAAAGTGAAGAAGAACTAAAGAGCCTTTTGATGAAAGTGAGAGAGAGAGTGAAAAAGTTGGCTTAAAGCTCAACATTCAGAAAACTAAGATCATGACATCTGGTCCCTTCACTTCATGGCAGATAGATGGGGAAACAGTGGAAACAGTGTCAGACTTTATTTTTGGCGGCTCCAAAATCACTGCAGATGTTGACTGCAGCCATGAAATTAAAAGACTCTTACTCCTTGGAAGGAAAGTTATGACCGACCTAGATAGCGTATTAAAAAGCAGAGACATTACTTTGCCAAAAAAGGCCCATCTAGTCAAGGCTATGGTTTTTCCAATAGTCATGTATGGATGTGAGAGTTGGACTATAAAGAAAGCTGAGTGCCGAAGAATTGATGCTTTTGAACTGTGGTGTTGGAGAAGACTCTTGAGAGTCCCTTGGACTGCAAGGAGATCCAACCAGCCCATTCTAAAGGAGATCAGTCCTGGGTGTTCATTGGAAGGACTGATGTTCAAGCTGAAACTCCAATACTTTGGCCACCTGATGTGAAGAGCTGACTCACTGGAAAAGACCCTGATGCTGGGAAAGATTGAGGGCAGGAGGAGAAGGGGATGACAGAGAATGAGATGGCTGTATGGCATCACCGACTCGATGAACATGGGTTTCAGTGGACTTTAGGAGTTGATGGATAGGAAGGCCTGGCATGCTGAGGTTCATAGGGTCGCAAAGAGTGGGACACGACTGAGCGACTGAACTGAACTGAACTGAACTGAACTTACTTTTGGAACACAGCAGGTTCTGGATAGAGAGGAAGCAAGAGACAGAGAGAGGCAAAGGGAGAGACAAAGAGAGACACAGATTCAGCAAGAGAGACCATACGAATATTATGTTTGTAATGATTGTAAATAGATTTCTAAGGCACAATTGCTTTTGAAGTTGTATTTTATTTTGCAATTCATTTTTTTTAATTCATTTTCACTTTCTTTATAAGATTGTTCTAAAAGGATGGTAAGGAATCCAATTTATAAGAAGAAACAACTTTGTTTGCATGACTACTCTGAAAATAACTGTAATCTTTTAATATTTTCCATTTTCATTTGGATTTATTTAAGACATCATTCAGTCTTACATAAAATAACACATCTTAGTCTTATAATTTGAGTCAATTTAAAATTAATATGCCAAGTCTCATGTTTCTCAAAGTTAAGACATAGTTGTTTTCTTTTTAATGTCATGAATATTAATTACTCTGAGAAATCCCTGATATTTATATATGGGGATTATAATATAGATATTATAAATCTGTTTCACTTTTAAAAGGCAACCTAACAGTTGTCTAATTCCATATGTGCTCCAGATATTTTTCCAGAATCCTTTGATGATACATAATTATATTATGATGTACCCATGATTTTAATGTGTTTGATAGGAGTTTACGTTTTTTTATTTTTCATTTTTTTAAACATTCCTTTCTGACATGCTGTTTGTCAAGAAAAGACATATGATGTGTGAACTGCAGCTCTTCAGTAGCAGATGTATACCATAAGAGACTTCAAGTTTCTTTTTGATAAATATTTATGTGACTTTAACACCACAAATTAAACTCTAAACAGGCCACACTGATATTTTTCCTCTAAAAAAAGTCTTTAGATAATAAATACATTGACAAAGACAACTACTCTCTATTTTGACAAATATTAACTATGATCAAAAATCAGCAGTTATTACTAATTATGATGTTTAACTTTTGAGACAAAGACTCTTTAAAATAGAAGCTAACATTTTGCATATTGGTAATTATGAATTCCATTAATAATTGTGGTATATATTACATGGAAGTATTTATTTTTTTAACAGTGTATTTTTTTGCCTAACTTATTCAGTGTAATTCTTTCTTTTATTGAAATATAGTTGATTTACAGTATACTGTTAGTTTCAGATGTACAACACAGTGATTCAGTTATGTACACATATAATGTGTGTGTGTTCTTTTTCAGATTCTTTCCTCTTATAGATTATTATAAATGTTCTTACAAAATATTGAGTGTAGACCCCAGTGCTGTACATTATTAGGTCCTTGTTGGTTGAGAGGTTAATTCCAACCTTCTAATTTATTTCTACCCACCCTTTTCCTTTTTGGTAGCCATAAATTTGTTTTCTATGTCTGTGAGTCTTTCTGTTTTGTAGATAAGTTCCTTTGTATATATATATTTTTTATATTCCACATGTGAGTGATATCATATGATATTTGTCTTTCTCTGCCTGGCTTACTTCATTTAGTATGATAATCTCTTAAGTCCATCCATATTATGCAAATGGAATTATTTCATTCTTTTTATGGCTGAATAATTGTCCATTGTGTATGCCTGTGTTTGTGTGTGTGTACCGCATCTTCTTTATCCATTCAAATATCCATCAACATTTAGGTCACTTCTATGTCTTGGCTATTGTAAATAGTGCTGCTATGAACACTGGCATGCACGTGTCTTTTTGAATTATAGTTTTCTCTGAAGATATGCTCAGGAGAGGGATTGCAGAGTCATATGGTAATTCTATTTTTAGTTTTTTTAAGGAACTCCCATACTGTTCTCCATGCTGACTCTTCCATTCCCACCAAGTGTTAGAGCATTCTTTTTTCCCACATTCTCCCCAGGATTTAATATTTGTAGACTTTTTTATTATGGTCATTTTTGATTTGACCATTTTGATTATGATCACCGTTGATACCTCATTGTAGTTTTGATTTGAAAGTGAAAAAAAATGAAAGTGTTAGTCACTCAGTTGTGTCCAACTCTCTGTGACCTCATGAACTGTAGCCCACCAGGTTCCTCTCTACATGGGATGCTCCAGGCAAGAATACTGGAGTGGGTAGCCATTCCTTTCTTCAGGGGATCTTCCCATCCCAGGGATCAAACCCAGATCTCTGGCATTGGAGGCCAATTCTTTATCATCTGAGTCACCAGGTAACTTCTTTAATAATCAGTGTTGTTCAGCATCTTATCATGTTCATGGTTACCATCTACATGTCTTCTTTGGAAAAATGTTGATTTAGATCTTTTGCCCATTTTTGATTGGTTTTCTTGGAGTGTTTTCTTATAGTCACAATGTATTTATCTTATCTCAATTTACTTATGATGATTATTATCCTCCAATAAGATTTTGGGAAGAATAAAATCAAATACACAGGAAAAGGGGGGAATAATATGAAATTTAAAAATAAATGTAAGCCACAGATATAAGGAGTTGTCAAGCCCTAGATTGAAAAATTACCAGTATTGTGATAAGTGATTACACATCTTCTGAAAATTAAGGCCAAAGAAGGCAAACAAACACTGTGCCACTCACAAATTTTCCTAATTCACATGTAAATACACAATTTCCCCCCTCAGAAATCAACTGAAAATTTGCCCTCTATGACACTTAACAGCAGAGTAGAAAATATCTTTAACTACTACAAAGGTATCTTAATTAATTTTAATTATTCTAATAATACCTGTTTAAATAAAAATTTTCAGAAGATGCATAATCACTGTTTTATGGTTAATACTTAAAGAATTTTTCTATGAAGTGCAGGCTATGATATTATATCAATATAGAAGACTGAAACAGAAGGCCCAGACACTTTTTTTTAATGTCCTCTTATGTAATACTGGGCTAGAACTTGGAAAATATTTTCTGATGGATATTAAAAATGTCTGCTAGGCTGTCCTCAGTTGTCACTCTTAAAGGAGGCTTTGGCAGGTATTGAATGGCAGTAAGACATGAATGAATCCCTTGATAAGTATGTCATTTAAATATGTTGCTAAAGTGAAATTCAATTGCTTTATATGGCAGAAGCAAGGGAGAGAAAGTCATCATACTTTGAACTTTTAAGAATTGGATGTTTAATCCCAAAGACAATTCAGAATTGATGCAAACATTATGCATCAGGAGTTAGGTGCAAATTTGTACTCAAAAAGCTTTGTCTCCTCGGTGCTATGAGAGGATGTTAGAAGTATGAACTTTAAACCACAGGAGATATGACAAAGTGAAACGAAAAATAAGGAAGTGTTAGCAGTTCTGTATAACTCATAGAATGTCTAAATTGTATAAAGGATTATACTAGGGCATAATAAACTGTAACACTGAAGTAAAATTTTGATGCTATTGTTTAAGTCTACTGCTTTAAATGTTGGAGAATACATATGAAACAGAGACCATTTTTCACTGATGCTGAGATGCTTTTCGAGGCATGAATCCGTCATGAAGCCCAATTTCAACACAAGTCCACTACAAAAATGCGATAAATACGAAGGTGAAGTTTTGTCCATTTCATGTTTTCATAGAGTTAAGGTACTTATTCAATTCACTAACAGATATAGTAATGATAATAGATTAAATAGTAAAAATATATGAGGAAACACCATTTGACAATTTAAAGTTGGATTAATACCTGAATATAGGTGATATGGTAATGTAAACATTAAAGGTAACTAGTAAAACTTTAAAGAATTAGTAAAAATTGTGCAGAAAAAAAATGAGAAAATTAGAATCAATGCTTAAAGAACCTTGATAAACTGTGCTCTGTTAGCTAACTCTGGAAACTAGTTCAAGAGATAGGGGAATTATAATTAAGAAGAAGACAGCAACTAGCTTGTAATGTCTCCAAGAGTAATTTTGCTTTAAACACAAGGCTTTATGTGGTTGTTGTTCATTGTTGCTCAGTCACTAAGTCGTGTCTGACTCTTTGCAACCCCATGAACTGCAGCTTGCCAGGTTTCCCTGTCCTTCACTATCTCCCAGAGTTTGCTCAAACTCATTTCCATTGAGTTAATGATGCCACCCAACTGTCTCATCCTCTGTCACCCCCTTCTCCTCCTGCCCTCAGTCTTTCCCAGCATCAGGGTCTTTTCCAGTGAGCTAGCTCATTGCATTAGGTGGCCAAAGTATTGGAGTTTCAGCTTCCGCATCAGCCCTTCCATTGAATATTCAGCATTGACTTCCTTTAGGATTAACTGGTTTGATCTCCTTGCTGTCTAAGGGACTCTCACGAGTCTTCTCCAGCTGCTGCTGCTGCTGCTAAGTCGCTTCAGTTGTGACGGACTCTGTGCGACCCCATAGACAGCAGCCACCAGGCTCCGCCGTCCCTGGGATTCTCCAGGCAAGAACACTGGAGTGGGTTGCCATTTCCTTCTGTAATGCGTGAAAGTGAAAAGTAAAGTGAAGTCTCTCAGTCGTGTCCAGCTCTTAGCGACCCCATGGACTGCAGCCCACCAGGCTCCTCCGTCCGTGGGATTCTCCAGGCAAGAGGACTGGAGTGGGCTGCCGGTGCCTTCTCCTCTTCTCCAGCACCACAGTTCAAAAACATCAGTTCTTCGACACTCAGCCTTCTGTATGATCCAACTCTCACATTTATACATGACTACTGGAAAAACCGTAGCTTTGACTACACGAACCTTTGTCAGCCCTAAAGTATGTTGTTCTATAAACCTTAACTTCTTCTTTTTTTTTTAAATAAATTTATTTATTTTAGTTGGGGGCTAATTACTTTACAATATTGTAGTAGTTTTTGCCATACATTGACATGAATCAGCCATGGGTTTACATGTGTTCCCCATCCTGAACCCCCCTCCCACCTCCCTCCCTATCCCATCCCTCTGGGTCATCCCATTGCCCCAGCCCTGAGCATTTGTCTCATGCATCGAACATGGAATGGTGTTCTGTTTCACATATGATAATATACATGCATAAACCTTAACTTCTAACTAGTGTGAAGGACTGAAAGAAAGTAGACCAATCCATTAGGGTGGGTAAAACTTTTTCTGAAACTATATTTACTTTACCATTATAACTCACTAGCAATTTTCCTCTTTGAAGATCTCTATTTTGTAATGAAGTAATTGGAATTGGTATATACTTAGTACCTGCTGAGAGTGTGTGATTATTCAAAGTGTGGAGGCAGGATGTTAAGAAAAATCAAGTCCTTTTGGGGGAGGGGAGAATGCTACAATTTAATGAAGAAAATTACTTTAACAGCTCAGTTTTGTTGACAGTAAGTCTTAAAGACTTCTCTTTAAGAAATGATTCTGGCTTTCTTGTTCTTGAATAAATTTACTTGTCTTCCAGTAAAACTTTCAATTACCTCCACCCAATCCAACTGAAACAGAAGTGCCGTTACCCCTTCACTGCTATCTGTTGTCACTAATCATTTGAGTTGGAAAATCATAGCTATGAAATGCATGGTTGTGCCAAGAAAAATATTTCATAATTTTAAAGTAGTAGTATTACTTGAATTCCTCTATTATATATTTCCTTCTATGAAAACTGGGACCACAACTAAAATATGATACCAGACACAAACTCTTATTCAAAGATTGTAGTTCTCGCAATGGATAAAGATAAAGCAAACTGATCATTTTAATCTCAACATCAACTATGAAGAAGATTGATTAGTAATAAGACAGCTGAATTTACCCAACAAAATCCCTAGAGTAGAAATTATTTGTTCATATACACAGTGCAAAATCCTTGCATTCCAAATTTCTAACAAAATTGCACACTAATTCTAAAGAAAACTTTAAATTTAATTACAGATAAAATGTCTGTCTTTAAGCCAAAGGTGAAAAGAATTAGAAAGTACTACAGTATTTTGGAAGTCAAACTTGGTGACTTCCATTCTGTAAAACGACAGGAAAATGATTCCTTGACATTCACAGAGGCATATATTATAGTTTAAGGGAATTTAGCTTAATTAGCCATTTGATTTTTATTTTTTTGGGCTCCAAAATCACTGCTGATGGTGATTGCAGCCATGAAATTAAAAGACGCTTGAAGGTTATGGCCAACCTAGATAGCATATTTAAAAGCAGAGACATTACTTTGCCAACAAAAGTCCGTCTAGTCAAGGCTATGGTTTTGCCAGTGGTCATGTATGGATGTGAGAGTTGGACGGTGAAGAAAGCGGAGCGCTGCAAAATTGATGCTTTTGAACTGTGGTGTTGGAGAAGACTCTTGAGAGTCCCTTAGACTGCAAGGAGATCCAATCAATCCATCCTAAAAGAGATCAATCCTGGGTGTTCATTGGAAGGACTGATGTTGAAGCTGAAACTCCAATACTTTGGGCACCTCATGTGAAGGGTTGATTCATTGGAAAAGACCCTAATGCTGGGTAGGATTGGGGGCGGGAGGAGAAGGGGATGACAGATAATGAGATGGTTGGATGGCATCACCGACTCGATGGACATGGGTTTGGGTAGACTCCGGGAGTTGGTGATGGACAGAGAGGCCTGGCATGCTGCAATTCATGGGGTCGCAAAGAGTCGGACACGACTGAGCGACTGAACTGAACTGAACTGAGCCATTCGATCTTAATATGATTTAGTTAAAATGCATATACATATATCTTATATTAATTTATTTATAAAGAAAAATATTTTTTGCTCAACTGTGGTAATGTTCACTTTTTCTCTGATGAACAAAAAGGGAAAAAGAAAGGAATAAAAAGAAGGAAAGAAGAGGGGAGGAAATTTGAAAGTTATGTTAATGAAATAACTTGAAAATACACTACATTTTATTATATATCAGCCTAGTATTTGTGCAAGAGAAAAAAATTGTACTTACATATGCCAAAGAATAAGCATTAAAGAAAGAAAAAAAAAGCCAATTTGTGTCAGCAATTATATCAGGCACATCAGAGCCCTGAGCTAATTGGAGCAAGGAAGGCAACAAGTTGGGATGAAAATTTTCAGATTTAAAATGTACACGTCTGTCCTTCATTATACAGAAATAGTTGTTTAGTTGCTGTCTTCTTCACTGTTAGGATTTATCTTTTTCTCTTCTTCCATGAAATTCTTTTTCTTTCTGTAGTCCCTTCTGAAAGGGAATAGGAATGCTGATCCTTCCTCTATCAGGAGCCACTCTACTCCAAGAACTTTCAGGGGAATTCCCACTTGATGAGCCATAAGTTAAAATCTAGCAAATGGATTTACCAATTGTTAGGAAAATAAAATATAGATGTTTATAAGCTTAATAGCTTGTACTACAACATTAACACTACTTCCTTGATAATATTAATGGCTCAGACTGGACATTATTTCAATAGCCAGCTTAGTTCAAAGCCAAAAGAACTTAATTTATAAAACGGCTTTGTATTTATAACAGATAAATGTGCAGGACAGTTGCATTTGTGCTTGATTGAAAGCTACATTGAATTATATGCCATTCTTTGGAGAGAATTCTTTTAGATTTATTTTTTGGAAACAAACAGCTGCTTTTAGTTTAAATAGTTTACTCTTGCTAAAAGTGATGGCAGTCCAGAAACATTTTTCTATCAAGGTTTATCTCCACTTGTTAAAGTTTAGATAAGAGACTGCCAGATTTTCTGCTTCAAAAGAGATAAGAACAACTGTAACCACAGACACTGCTCATTTATCACTAGTACATATGGTTTTACAGAACAAAGTAAAAATGCATCTATCTCTGCTTAGGCAGAGGATACATTCGAATTAGACCAAGGAAGAAATATTGGATATTTAATTTCAAAAGATAGTGACACAGTTTTTGTATGGGAGGAGAGAATAATTTATATCTAATACAGTAATGAAATTTCAAAGATAAAGTTGATAAGTGAGTTTTGAACTCCACTAGTTTCAGGTGTTTTAAAGGTTTTGGAGAAGACTGGATGTTCAAAATAATCACTTATTTTTATTCTAGTGTTCAGAATTGAAACCTAGTGATTTTTCTATTCAAGGAGATTTGCAAATATTTTTCATGACTACATAGTATCCTTTTTCAATTCAGCCTCCTACATTTATGTGCACTTAAATTATTGAAGATTGCTAATTACTATAAACAAAATAATTATCAGGAATTACTGTGTAGGTGGTATAGTCTAGGCATGATGCTAACACAGAGGATTAAAAGACAAGAAATAAAAGAATTCCAGAGGGAGAAGTGCTAGAAAAAGTACGAATAATCATAATGTAGTATGATAGGGATTATGGGAGAATAATGAATAATTAATTTATTGATAAAGCAAGATTCATGGAAAGGAAAATATTGGACCTAGGATTTGAAGAATAATTAGGTTTATGCCAGAAAATGAGAAAGGGAGAGGCATACTATTTAAGGGGCATACTATTTAAGGGGCATACTATTTAAGTAAACGCACTGGATCATAAAATATCAGGGGTTTAGGGACAGAAATACAGTATGACTTGATCAAACATTACTGGGTGCTGAAATGCTCTGATAGAAAACATGGAGGAGATATAGATTTGGGCCAAATAATCAAGAAAATATAATTAAAACTTTGGCAAAAGTACATCGTACACTTTTGTCATGGCAAATGGGTCACTCTGGCTATATCTTTAAGTAACCAAGGAAAGAAGAAGCAGAGAAAAAAGACTAGAGACATACGTTTGCAGCAAATTGACAAGCACATCATGTCATACTAAAAGGCTTATATTTAACTTCAGACAGTGAGTTTAAGCTGGGAAATAACATGATGAGATGTTAATAGAGAGAAACTCCACTGATGCTGTATAGTATAAGAATGTGAAGGAACTAAATTGCTTAAGACCAGAGTCATGTTAATTTTGCCTTCCCATCACTCTTCTTCCCCCTTTTAGTAAATGCACTTTCCCTTTTCTTTCTGAATGTAGAAGGAAAGAGCATCCTACCTTATCTTGACTGGGTTAGTGATAAATAATAATCATTTATCCATGACCACAGTGAAAGGACCAGAGAAGACTGTATGCTAGCTGCCTGAAAATTACAGATTAGAGCTGAACAGAGAAACGAGTTCTATCCTTCTATCTAACCTTCTCTGAAAATAGCTTCATCCCATTTCTAAATTTTGTTTATATGAATATAGTATATTGAGTGTGAAAATGGCACCTAGTCTTCCTCTCTCTCTTTATCCGTGCCCTTTGCAATGTGAATTTTCATCTCTTTCCTTCAAAATGTTGCGTCTGTTTCTCCATGCCTTAAATCTGGCATAGCTGTGACTTGCCTTGGGCAACAAAATGAGGCGGAAGTGCCTATGTTCCAGTTATGAGCCTGGGCCTCAGAAAGCCTAAGACAATTTGTTCTTTAGAAACCCTGCCATTGCCATAAGAACAAACTGAGGGCAACGTGCTGAAGGTTGAGAAACCATATAGAGAAAAGTTGAGTCAACCAAATGCTGGGCAGCCGACCTGCCAGTCTACCTCAGACACATCAACTAGCCCAGCCAAGGTTATTCACACCCAGTCCAATCAACAGACTGCTCACCTAATTCACAGACCTACAGCGCAAAATAAATTTTAGTGTTATATTTCACAGAGATTTTGTTTTATTTTCTGATGCAGCATTGTTGTGGCAGTACATAGTTGGTACAATATGCCAATAAATCCCATCCCCCCTCTGAACTTTTTAAAGTAAGTTACCTGGATTTGAGATTCTGACCCAAGAGCTTAAGAAGGCATTCTGATATCGAGGTGAGAGTTCAAGCCAGAAATACTGTGGAATGCACAAGACATTAACATTAAAAATCAATCTAATGAGTAATGAACAAAACTTTTAGGTAGTTGGAAATGGTTTGGGACAAAGTGGGCATTGTTAGGAATGATGCTAAAATTTATGTCTAGAAAAATTGGGTGATTTATAGTTGAAGTGGGGAATAAAGAAGCAGACCAGATAAGGGTGGTCTAGGAAAAGAGTAAGCATAGCAAAGGTATTTTGCCATCTGATGACCTGTAGTTTGGGGTTATTATGGATAGTGCTGCTATAAGTATTTTAGTACTCATCTATTGGTGAACATGTTTATGAATTTCTATTAAGTATATATCTAGGAGTTGAACTGCCAGGTCACAGGGCATCAATATGCTCACCTTATTTTATAAAACTAGTTTTCCAAAGGGGCCGCACTAACATATACTCCCCCCAGCACAGATACAAATTCTAGTTACTCTATATCCTTTCCAACACTAAAAATTCCAAGCTATTTCCTTTCTCTTATACTGTAGCCATTTTGGAGGGTATATAGTGATATCTTAGTAAAGTTTTAATTTTTGTTTCCTGGTCTTCCATTCCTACCTTAGTGTCTTCCCAAGACAGTTGACTGAGACCTAAGACCCAGGCACAGCTCTCACATGACTACGCTATTTTATATCCCATAGTAATAGTAAGCAATTAGTAAATTTAAGTCTTGCCCCACAAAAAAAGTCCAGAATATCATGAATTAATTGGTTAATTGCATTTACAGAATATATAACATCAACACTTCACAATTTTTTTTCAGAAAATAGAGGAAAAAGCAACACTCTTCAACTCTCGGAGGCCATATTACCCTGATACTTAAGCCGTTAAAAATATATTATTAAAACAAGGAAAGAAAACTAGAAATGAATATTCATTATAAATAGAAATGTAAAAATTTTCAACAAAATATTAGCAAATGGAATCCAGCAACATATAAAATAATTATACCTCATGACCAAATGGAGTTTGTTCCAGTGATACAAAACTACTTCAACAAAAGTACTACTTCAACAAAACTGATTCAAAAATCAGTCAATGTAATCTACCATATTACACATTACAACCTAAAGAAGAAAAATCACATGAAATATAGATTGAGTACAACTTTATTAAATTTATTAAATTTCCAACAGGCTTTATTCCCCAGAAACTGATAAACTAATCCTCAGATTTATATAAAAATATAAAGGACCAAGAATAGCAAAGAAAGCATTGCCAAAAAGCAAGGCAGAAAACAGCTGTCTCCCAATTTCAAAATTATTAAAAACTACAGTAATAAAGACACTGTGGTACTGGCATGAAGTAAATTCTCCATTTGGATAAGCAAATAAATGAGTACTCAAGCAAAACAAAACAAACAAAAACCAAACAACAACAAAAACTCAACAGTTTGCCTGAATGCAAAGTAAAGTTATATGGAATATGATCAAGGAATTTCATCAGCTTGATTTTGCTGGAGCATAAATTGTGCTGTGGAAGTTGCAATCAGTGAAGTCAGGAACAAAAACAAAGTCCAGATGATGAAGACCTCTGTACATTCCTAAGATTGGAATTTGTCCTATAAAGAAGCTTAAGTTTGAATGATGCTTAAGGCAAAGGGCTATAGGATCAGATTTTTATTTAGAAAGATAACTCAGGGGACAGTATGGAGAGAGAAAGAAGTAGGAATGAGGCTAGGTGCCAGAGTCCCACTCCAGCTGGTCCAGGGGCACCCAAGGGATGAACGGCATTGGCGAAAGGAAAGAAAGGAGACAGAGTTTTTGATGGCCCAAGGACCATTTGTCCAAGGACAAAATCCTTATTGCTTTTAGTTTCTACTTATATAGCACATGTTCTTCTACATAATGACTCTTACAATATTTTTCCGTTCAGATCAACATCCCCTGATTCTAAGATGTGTTAAAAGTTTTTTCCTAGTCCTTTGTCACATTATGGCTACATGTTTACCCTGAAACCTATTTTTATTCTACTAAAACATAGTCTATGAATCATATTATTCCATCAACTTATTCTGTACAGTCTGCTGCTACAGCGAATACAGCGTCTTGCTTCAGTGAATAAGTACTATAGTGGTGTCTAAGGGCAAAAGTTTCTCATAGTACAGCCATTGTCAGTGGTGGTTTGTTTACCATCTACCCACATAACACAAGGCTATTTCTGGCAGGGACAAGTCTTTTGCAGTTTACCTAGAAACCATTTACAATACAATTCACATATTTCTTTCTGTTTATGCTTAGATTCTAAGGGGCACAAACATCTCTAGCATCCCAATCTTTATGAGAAAAGGCAATTGGCTTAGTTTTTGTAATTTTCCCTGATACATGACCCAAGTTTTCCAGTCATCAATAATAATCTCCTCATGAGGCCAGGTCACAATAGGCTTAGGGCTTGTTTTCCAAATGAACATGGCTTTATTCCCTGGCTGAGTGTTAGGGACTCACCAGCCAGGGGCCTCAGTAGGTTTAATCATTTTTGGAATGTTTCTCTGGGGCAAGGGATCATTTTTCTTTTTCCTGGACCCTCGTGACCTCATCATGGAAGCCCCTACAACTCCAGCCATCAAAGAATTAAACAGAGTTAGCCACAACAAAAGCATAGAAACAGGAAGGAGTAAAGGTTCCGATCCAGGGGAGAAACCACTTTGCAATTTCTTCTTGAGTGGTGCCGTGACTTTGTCATCCGGCAGTAGTTCCAGAACGGCTCCCAACAGCTAGGGTATAAAGACAGTCCAGGTAGCATACTTTTCAAATATCAGTTATTCCCATAAAAGTCATCAAGATTATTTGCATTTAAATGTATGGCCTATATGTCCTTTATTTAATCCTTACTTTTGTATCAACTTGCTTTAAAATTCAAACCTATTGATTCATAAAGAAAATTTATATATCTTAAAATAAAACAAATAACTGCTCCTTTTAAAAATTTATTCTTGCATGCAATCTAAAATAATCTTCTGTAGTGCTAGTGGCATGTGTACAACTTGGAAAATAATACTCTGTCATTCAGGGGTAACACAAAGGAGACGATAGAGTTAAGAAATACCAAGAGAAAAGATTTGTCAAGGCCTGGTAACTGATTGGATGATAGTGGGAATATTATCTAATCTTATGTTAGACAGTTAATATGCTGAACACAATTGTAAGCACTTTACCCTATAAGAATTCCATTATCATTTCCATTTTATGGAGGGAAGGTCTCATTGAGAGCTTTGCTCTTTGATAAAGACTTGAAGAAAGTAAAGTCATGATATAACCAAAGTAAAAATATTCTAGTTAGAGGTGGAGAAAAGGAGCTGAAAGTATTAGCTAGAATTTACCCATTTAGCTGCCTGTAAAAAAAGAAAGTGGAAGATAAAATAAGTGAACAATGGCAAAGTGAAAGTGAAAGTTGCTCAGTCGTGTCTGACTTTTTACGACGCCATGGACTGTACAGTCCATGAAATTCTCCAGGCCAGAATACTGGAGTGGGTACACCCTTTTCCCTTCTCCAGGGGATCTTCCCAACCGACGGATCAAACCCAGGTCTCCCGCATTGCGGGCAGATTCTTTACCAGATGAGCCACAAGGGAAGCCTGAACAGTGGCAACAACATGTTAAGTTTATTATGACTCCATTTGCTGGTTATTATGGATTATAACATACTTGAGCTCTGAGCAGAGACCAGCAACTAGCTCTTCCTTGAGGAAACACTAAGAATGGGCTTAACAGAGGCAGGCAGGACATGAGAAAAAGGTAAACATATTGTCCCCAGTGCTAGTCTCCTGTTACTAATAGAGTAGTAGGGGGGTCTTTGTACAAATAACTTCAGTTTCTGCCAGATTGTGTTCAAAGGATTGTTTTTCCAAATTAACTTCCCTGTGTTATCATCATGTATGCATCTACTTGACTTAATTCATCATTGAAATCAAGTCAATACTATGCTTAAATACAGTAGCTGTTTTCTAGTACATTATGGAATAATCAAAGGTGGGAAGTTTAAACACAATAATAATGCAGTTAATCACTATTTTGTTAGCGTTCTCTCACTTAAGAATTATCTTAGTGTTAGTAAAGTATTGAATTTCAGTTTATAAAAATCAATAACTCTTTGGAAAATAATTTTATGACAGTATAAATATCTGTTCAACCAGTAAAGTTGCTCATATGAGGAAAACAGCCTTCAAATATAGGATGTTATTGAAATGAGTTTCTTATATTTACACTATTTCTAAAATCATAAGAAGAAGGTGATTATAAAAATGAATCAAAAGTCACTGAAATGTCAGTAAAATCTGATGAAAGAGACACTACCCTCACGTTCCAATGTTAGCTTCACTAGAACTAGATAATTAGAAATGAAGAAGGTACAGTTCAGTTCAGTTCAGTTCAGTCGCTCAGTCATGTCCGACTCTTTGAGACCCCATGAATCGCAGCACGCCAGGCCTCCCTGTCCATCACCAATTCCCGGAGTTTACCTAAACTCATGTCCATCGAGTTGGTGATGCCATCCAGCCATCTCATCCTCTGTCATCCCCTTCTCCTCCTGCCCCCAATCCTTCCCAGCATCAGGGTATTTTCCAATGAGTCAACTCTTTGCATGAGGTAGCCAAAGTATTGGAAGAAGAAGAAGGTACAGCTATCATGAAACGCTTCTGTTACCTTTAAAAAGAGGCCAGGGGAGTCTTTCCTTAGGTCTTCTTCCTGTGGTCAGCAAAACAATATACATGATTGGGACTTAAGATAATAGTACACTCTGGCAATATCTTTTGGCTTCTTTGAGTTATCTTATAAAGAGATGTCTGTATTGTGTTCTGACCTTTTTCATTATCAATTCTGGAGTACAATAGGCCACAAAAGTGATGTTTTACACCATGATTAGTATCATCTATGGTTTTTCCAGTAGTCATGTATGGATGTGAGAGTTGGACTATAAAGAAAGCTGAGCGCCGAAGAATTGATGCTTTTGAACTGTGGTGTTGTAGAAGACTCTTGAGAGTCCCTTGGACTGCAAGGAGATCCAACCAGTCCATCCTAAAGGAAATCAGTCCTGAATATTCATTCGAAGGACTGATGCTGAAGCTGAAACTCCAATATTTTGGCCACCTGATGCGAAGAACTGATCACTTGAAAAGACCCTGATGCTGGGAAAGATTGAAGGTGGGAGGAGAAGGGGACAACAGAGGATGAGATGGTTGGATGGCATCACTGACTCGATAGACATGAGTTTGAGTAAGCTCTGGGAATTGGTGATGGACAGGGAGGCCTGGCGTTTTGCAGTCCATGGGGTTGCAGAGAGTCGGACACAACTGAGTGACTGAACTGACTGACTATCATCTACATGGTACAGACATATAGCCCCACAAAAGATGCAGATTTACCTTTAATCAATATTCTTCTTATAGATTTAGTGATTTCTTAGTCTGTTGTCAGAATTGGTATATAACCTTAAAATAATTATTTCATGGGATTTATTTAGCTCTCATTTCTTGAGCACTAACTATTTTAACCAATGGGCTAGACTGTTGGGAAGACAAATATTAGCCTCAAACAGTGTTCTTACTTTCCAAAGTTTGTGTTCTCGTGAAAATAAAAGCATAGTGGTACTATCTTATGATATGTACTATGATAAAGGTATATAGAAATTGTTTCAGAGGTTCATAGTAGAAAATGATTTTTTTCTCTGAAGAAGTCTTGGGAAACATCCCTGAGGTGGTAACAATTCAGTGGTATGTGAAACATGAATTTAAGTTCACCATTTGTAGGAGTGAGATGAGATAACATGTGAGAAAACATATGCAAAGTTGTAAAACAGTATGTCATGTTTAGTGAGTGAAAGTTAGTTCTGCATGATTATGGTATAGGGAAGTGAAGTGAAGTGAAAGTCACTCACTCGTGTCTGACTCTGTGACCCCACTGACTATATAGTCCATGGAATTCTCCAGGCTAGTGGGCAGCCTTTCCTGTCTCCAGGGCAACTTCCCAACCAAGGGATCGAATCCAGGTCTCTTGCATTACAGGTGAATTCTTTACCAGCTGAGCCACAAGGGAAGCCCAAGAATACTGCAGTGGGTAGCCTATCCCTTCTCCGGTGGATCTTCCCGAAGCAGAGGACAAAAAGAGTTTGAATGGCTTTTTAATATTTTTGTTAATTTAAGCCTAGATCCTTTAGAGAATTTGAAGCCACTGAACGTTTTTAAGTATGATTATTAAATTTTATTTTCGAATATAAAATGTGGAGCAGTGTAAAACAAATGTTTATTATGAACACTTAAATAAGTGACATTAAATGGCTTAATGGACAGATTAAAGGCTATGTATTTATACAGATATGTTCATATACTATCATAGTCATTTATCACCTTTACTTTTTAAAATTTAGAACCAGTTTTCCTCCCTCTTGTAAAATATGATTATATATTTAACTTGCATGATAGCTGGAAATCACAGAGTATCAGGTACATGGTAGATGTTCAATAAATATTTTATCACTAATGGCTTTTATTCACAGGGTTGTTATGAAGATAAAAAATAATTTATACAGTTTAAGTTCCTAGTATAAATGCTGGCATATGTAAAGCACAACGTTTCATTTCCCTTTTTCTTTCTTTTTAAACTAAAATAGAGATTTTTCATGGTGTTGTTCATGAGAAAAAGCAAAAATAATAATTCATTTTGAAGGTACCATAAGGAAATCTTGGGGAATGAGTAGTGTGATTAAAAAGAAAAAGTGACATGACAAAGTTATGTGATATCCATTCAAACAAAAAAGTAATAGTTTTTAAGTGAAATGCTTACAATAATGTACAAACTAAAATACAGAATGATCTCAGATATGAGAGAAAGAAATTGTCTATAAATGTGATCATGGAAAGATGCACTGCCCTATAGTCTTCAGCGCACAAAAGTATATATATGTATGTAATATAGATATAATTTAAAAGATATATGCCAAACTGTTAATATAATTTCTATGATGATGTGTCACTTTCAGTTTTACCTTATATTGTTACATTGTTCTGCATCTCTTGCTTTTGTTGCAGGCATGTATGAGTTTTTTATGAATACAAAACTTGGTTATACAAATGCACGTGCACACACACACACACACACACACACACACACACAATTTTGCCCTAAGATAATACCCTTATGGCAGAAAGCGAGAAGAACTAAAGAGCCTCTTGAAAGTGAAAGAGGAGAGTGAAAAAGTTGGCTTAAAACTCAACATTCAGAAAACTAAGATCATGACATCCAGTCCCATCATTTCATGGCAAATAGATGGGGAAACAATGAGAGACTTTATTTTGGGGGATTCCAAAATCACTGCAGATGGTGACTGCAGCCATGAAATTAAAAGATGCTTGCTTCTTGGAAGAAAAGCTATGACCAACTTAAACAGCATATTAAAAAGCCGAGATATTACTTTGCCAACAAAGGTGCATATAGTCAAAGCTATGGTTTTTCCAGTGGTCATGTATGGATGTGAGAGTTGGACTATAAAGAAAGCTGAGCACAGAAGAATTGATGCTTTTGAACTGTGGTGTTGGAGAAGACTCTTGAGAGTCCCTTGGACTGCAAGGCGATCCAACCAGTCCATCCTACAGGAAATCAGTCCTGAATATTCATTCGAAGGACTGATGTTCAAGCTGAAACTTCCAATTTTTTAGCCACTTGGTGCGAAGAACAGACTCATTTGAAAAGACCCTGATGCTGGGAAAGATTGAAGGTGGGAGAGAAGGGCACGACAGAGGATGAGATGATTGGATGGCATCACCGACTCGATAGACATGAGTTTGAGTAAGCTCTGTGAGTTGGTGATGAACAGGGAAGCCTTGCGTGCTTGCACTCCGTGGGGTCGCAAAGAGTAGGACAGGACTGAACTGAAATGAAGATAATACACCAAAGATAGCATTAAAGAACAAAACACCAATTCCTTTTACAAAGAGATCTAGCTCACAAAAATGCAAAGGGGAAGTGGTGGCTTTATCTCAATGATAAGGCTGACATTGAGAAATTCCAGGGGAAAGTAATTGAAGAGACATGCAGAGCCTTGTCTCCACTCGTTTATGGTTGGTTGGTTACCAACACTGCTGCCTCACAAAGATAGCAGAGGAAATCTGTGAGGCTTACAATTAAATAAGTAAAGATAAATCTCCCCCTTTATTCTACGCTAAATTAGAGGCAGAAAGGGTCAGGGACTGAGGTGATAAATAGCATGAAATTAAACTTTAGCAAACGGCACCTACAGTGACACAAGATATGTCTTCAGAGACTCAGCTAGAGTTAAAGTTTTCATCATTTTCAAATGATAAATTGATGGTATAAGATTATGAAGTGGATTAATATGGAGTCATGAAGAGTCTCATTATGAGTTGCACTAAAGAATGTTGGCAATGTTAAAGGGAAAATGCTATTTTTCATGTAGATGAGAACTATGATTTTCTCTTTAAAACACTTACTTTATGAACATTTTGCATTTGTATATACTATGTTTTTCTGCTTAGAAAGCCCAAGGCTGAGAGGGAACATCTGGAAAAACACAAACTAAAGTTACCTGCTAATTTAATACATAATATTTAATTTCTTTTCACCCTCAATTGAATCTTGTCTTCCTAAGATCAATCATAACATTCAACTTTCCAAATCTATAACCCCTGTTTCTTCCTTCTTAAAATGTGGGTGCATGCATATACTATAAAGTAGTAAAAACTGTACAAAGTAGCAAGACTAATTTGAAATCCCTTCTTTTTTCCTCATCCTCATAGTTGTCACCATTTTGGTTTCTTGCCATCCCACAGTTTTCTCTTTGACTTTGTACTTTTACTATACTATATATAGACTTCACAAGCACAAGCATTTTACATGTAACCTCAGCAATGTAGTGTATTTTAATAGCAGCAAAATATATCTATGAGTTTGTGTTATACATTTCATCATTCTAAAGCTGGCCATTTAGGGTCTTTCAGAGTTGAAATATTATAAAATTGCTATGCTAAACATATTTACATGCTTTTTTTCTCTTTCTCTCTCTCTATGTATACACAATAATAATTTCCTTAGACTAGATGAGTTAGTCTTCTTAGCCATACTATCAAAAATCAATAATAATATGTATAAAAATGACTCCCTGACATCACTGACCCTGGCGCAAACCAGAATGGCCTATGAGAAACAGGTCAACTCTAAGTCAACACCTTTTTATTTAGAGTATCTGCCTAACTGAATTTTAATTTTGTCTTCATACATGAAAACCATCTTTTGTTTTCTCATTCCATAGAATCTTTTCTTTTTTTTCCCAGTCTTATGGAGGTATAATTGACAAAATTGTCCTGGATTTTTTTTTTAAGGATACGGCGAGTGGATAAGTGGAGAACAGGGGATTTCTTTTAAAAATTTAATTATTATTTATATTTTTGGCTGTGCTTGGTCTTAGTTGGTGTGCATAGCTTTCTCTAGTTTTGGTGAGTGGGGGCTATTCTTTGTTGTGGTACACAAGCCGCTCATTGTGGTGGCTTCTCTTGTTGTGGAGCACAGGCTTTAGGCACATGGGCTTCAGTGGTTGTAGCACACAGGCTCAGTAATTGAGGCTCATGGGCTTTAGTTGCTCCACAGCATGTGAAATCTTCCTGGACCAGGGATCAAACCTGTGTCCCTTGAATTGGCAGGTGGATTCTTATCCACTGTACCATCATGGAAGTCCCTGTCATTGAATCCTAATGCTTATTGTATGCTGTTGTTGATCGACCTCCAAGTAGGGTGTCTTAGTGTATCCTAGTTGTGATCCTCAGATGCATGGTTTTATCAGTCAAGGTAGGCTAGGTTATGTCATGGTAATAAACAAAATGAATATCTTAAGTGGTTTTCAAAACAAAGTTTTATTTTTTTCATCCCCCATATGCTAGAGGAGAGAGCATGGGAAGGGACATCTTAGGAACTAGAGAGACTTGCAGGGGCATTCAAACTCTAGCTCAGGAGTCCCCAATCTCTGGGGTCTAATGCCTGATGATCTGGGGTTGAGCTGATGCAAAGATGATAGAAATAAAGTGCACAATAAATGTAATGCACTTGAATCATCCTAAAACCATCACTTGTCACCCCCCCCCATTTGTGGAAAAGTCATCTTCCAGGAAACCCATCCCTGATGCCAAAATGTTGCTCTAGCTCCTTTTGGAAATCAGAGTAGAAGAAAGTGTTCCTACTGTGCTGTGTGAAGAAATGAAAATACATGAAGCTAGAAAACAAACTACTAATTATACTCCAGTGACACTTAAGTTTTCATATGTTGTCGATGGAAGTTTAAATTCATCCTACCTAATTTGAAGACAAGTTGATTATATGTGAAGAGCTTCTAAAATAATTATCTCAATAATCCAGCAATTATTTTCCTAGAGTTTTAAACAAATAGAAATTTTGACCTGTTTGTTTGATGGATATGTTTGTTTCTGAAATAGCTGGAACTTTGGTAGGTTTCTTTTTTCTTTTTGCAAAATTTAGAAAATTTACTTAAAATTGTGTGATTTAAATTATATGCATATTTGAGATTTATTTGGTGGGGAGGGCAGAAGACCCTCAAAGTGACACCTACTGTGATGCATTATGTTTTTATTCATAAACGTTCATTCACAGTCCGTAGGGAAGGATTACACCATCTGTCTCATGGACGCAGGCTCAGCCTGCTGTGACATGCTATCATCAATGAACTGAATCCAGAAGCGAAATGTGTTGCCTGTGGGCAGCAGCTTAAAGTCCTTTCTACAGTGATGACTGGAAGGAGTCCAGACTGAGACTTTTCCATCAAGCTGACTAGGTAGAGCTTCCTATTACATTTAGAATAAACTCAAGCCCCTCACCATGGCCTACGAAGCTATAGATGATCTGTCTCCTGTCTGCATCCAAACCTCATCTTTCACTATTCTCCAAATCCTCCTCTAGACACTCAGGCTTTCTTGCTGCTCTCATTCTATAAGAATTTGACATCTCATGTCTTTTATTTTCTCTTCTCTCCCTGTGGAGCACATTGTTTTCCTCCCTATATTCTCTTTCTCTACTCAGATATGATCTTCATGAAGGAAGAGGTCTTCCCTGATTATAGATCTAATACCACAGAATTTTCTTCTGATCTTCCTACTCTTTTATTTATCAGTTCTAAAACCATTATTTTTCTATTTTTAAAAATCTGTTTACTTGTTTATGCCTGGATCATTCACTGCTATGTTCCCAGTGCTTAGAAAGGTACCCAACACATGACATCTGTTCAATAAATATGTGCAAGTTAAATTAATTAACAAATGTTGTAACTTAGAGCAGGGCCTAGTTTCACATTCTTGAATAAATGGCTTGTTGTACTGCTTCAAGAAATTTTCATGAGTATCAACAAGCAAAAAATAATTGCCTTGGCATATGTACTTAAAAACCAGGAATGTAGACCATAAAAATACAGCAACAACACTAATATATCTGTCAAAATAGATGTTTTAGCTATTTCATCCTGGTATTCTGAAATAATGAGAATAAAGTGCATGTCACAGTAGAGGAAGATGAAAAAAATCTGTGGTTAAAAATCACAAATTGGATGTGAACATTCAATAACTATCAACCATACCTACTTTCTAATGTTCCATTAACTTGCAAGTAAAATGAAGATATACAGATATTTTTAAGGATTAAATTAGAAATCTATATTCATTTCTCACTCTAGTGTCTGTCATATAAGAAGCACCCAATAAATACTAGCTGTTTAATTTTTAATAAATATACTTTATATGTTGGGTATATAGCACATCACTTCTTTGAAGTAGATTACCAAATCATAAATATTTTTCAAATCAAACGTATTTGATAATGAAAAAGTAGGCGTTGCATTGGATATACACTTTAATGTAGAATTTGGCATTGTAGAATAAAACTTTCTTCCTCATAAGTACATAGACTCCAAATAAGAAATTCCTATAGAGTATCAGGCTTTGGTAATATTTTTAATCTACTACATGTTTTATCATGAGAATATAATTATGTTTATTTAAATGGAGCATGCATAAAAAGTGTTATTCCACTTTCTCTTCTGCATAAAATCCAACTCTTTCATAATTATCCAATATACAGTGGAATCACATGAGTTTGCCTGAATACTCATGACAAGATGATAAAAACAGTTTTGTCTTTCCAATTTAAACAAGATATTGTTTATCAGGCACAGAGGGAACATACCTTAACATAATACAGGTCATATATGACAAACCCACATTTAACATAATACTCAACAGTGAAAAGCTGAAAGCATTTCCTCTTAGATTAGGAACAGGACAAGGATGCCTACTCTCACCACTTTTATTCTACATAGTTTTAGGAGTCCTGGCAACAGAAATCAGAGAAGAAAAATAACTAAAAGGAATCCAAGTTGGAAAGGAAGAAATAAAACTGTCACTGTTTGCAACTGACATGATACTACACATAGAAAATTGTAAAGACACCACCAGAAAACTACTAGAGCTCATTAAAGAGTTTGATAAAATTGAAGGATACAAAATCAATATACATAAATCTATTTCATTTCTATACACTAACAATGAAAGATCAGAAAGAGAAATTAAAGAAACAATCTCATTTACCATTACATTAAATATCATAAACTACCTAGGAATAAACCTAACTAAGGAGACAAAAGACCTGTACTCTGAAAACTATGACTCTGATGAAAGAAATTGAAGACAGCACAAGCAGATGAAAAGGTATATGTATTCATGGATTTGAAAAATCAATATTGTTAAAATGACCATACCCAAGACAATCTACAGATTCAATGCAACCTCTATCAAAATACCAACGATTGTACACTATACATTTTTCCCCACAAAATTGATTACTATAAAAGTATACATAGTGAAAATTAAACTGTTTTAAAAAGTGAAATTTCAGGACTGTGATCAGATGAAAACAGTAAAAGAATGAATATAAAAGGAAAATGTGAGGGGATGTGAATTTTCTTCAGCGTATATTCCCATTCTCTGTTTAAATAACACGGAGTACTTATTTGAACCCATTACAAATACCTGATTGTCCCTTTATATAGCCTGATCCTGTCATTTAAAGAAAATGTTATTATTACTAGGTGAGTTACCTAATTATGTCACTACTTCCTCTAAGTATGTGCATGCCTGCTAAGTTGCTTCAGTCATGTCTTTGTGACCCCATGGACTGTAGCCTGCCAGGCCCCTCTGTCCATGGGATTCTCCAGGCAAGAACACTGGAGCGGGTAGCCATGTCCCTCTCCAGGGGATCTACCTGACACAGAGATTGAACCTGTGTTTCTTATGTCTCCTGCATTGGCAGGAGGGTTCTCTACCACTAGCGTTACCTGTCTAATAATACTGATTTGTTATCTTTCCACCCTTTTCCTCTAAGCCCCACTATGCAAGGAAGAGAGAGCTATATGTTAAGTAGTCACCTAAAAATTTAAATGTTTTCTTTAAAAAAGTAAATCTTCCCATCACATAGTTTGTTCTCAATAGCATTCCCCCAAATTCGTTCTCCACTTCTTCCTTAAAAATAGCATCCACAATATTTACCTGGGCATATGGAGCCCAAGAGTCTACCAACTCTTTCAGCTAAAGTTTGGTCATGAGACTAAGTTATGGCCAGGGGACTCCTGGGAAGTGATCTCAAATGGAGGATGTCCTTCTAGCCTTCCTTTCTTTTTCCCGCTGTCTGGAACACAGACTTAATGATAGAACTCTGAGCAACTACTTTGGACCTGAAAAAGAACTGAGTACTGAAAATAATACAGCAATAAAATAGATTCCTTGATGATTCCCTTAATTTACCATGCCAACTTACCTCTAGATTGCTTTTATATGAAACAGGAATAAAATTATTATTTTGAATTTTTGTCAATTGTAGCCAAACCGAATTTTAACTGAAAAACCCACTGCCATGGGATTTTTCTTTGTATTAATAAACAGAAAATTACTGTCAAAATACTTAATATTATAAACTATAACAAAAAAAGAACCCACAAAAGTATAGATGGAAATTTAAGTACTGATACTTAACTGAAGACTTAAGGTGATCCAAACTACTATTGATTAACTTAAAATCTAAAATTAAAATAAACCCAAGGTCATAATTATTTTTAAAATCATTCATGTGTATAGTTTTCTAAATTCCATTTCATAGAAGGGAAAGCAAAATATCAGAATCTGTGATTCATTGATAAGCACCTGTTCCCCCTGCAGTCCTGAACGTATTAGGTGACACTTGATGTGGAAGCAGAAGCTCCAAGAAAGAGGGATCAACTATGAAAATAACATCACAGAAGTTTTACATGTGACTGTTGTTCAAATTCCAAGGGATTAGTCTCAGCTAACAACCACAGAACTGAGATCGTGTTGCCCCAGGGAAAGTAGGTTCTTTAAGGATATTCATCTAAAAACAGATGGAATTGATCTAGAGCAGTGTTTTGCTCCCAGACAACAGGTCTGGCAGAAACTGAACAAGAAAGTGGGACCCAGCCAGTCAGCTGGTCAGGATAAAGGACAAGAGAAGGTTACATCTAGGGTCAATCTCAAAACTTACGAAGTTAGCAACTAATAGAGATGGTAGGCAGAACTACGTCAGGAAGACAGAAGACCATGACAAAGTTATTGAGGGAAGAAACAGAGGAACAAATAAAAAGAAACAAATGGTAAAACAAATCACCATTTTTTCAAGCAGCTACCGTGATATCTGTTTGCATGAAGCAGAGTTAACAAGGAGGGAGGAGGTATGGAGTGAGCTCTGAGGTCACTAAGAAGGTTGATGTCTGCCTCCTGGCAGATGGAGAGTCATATTTATGATCTGCCCTTGGAAATGGCAACCCACTCCAGTATTCTTGCCTGGAAAACCCCATGGACGGAGAAGCCTGGTAGGATACAGTCCATGGGGTCGCAAAGAGTTGGACACGACTGAGCGACTTCACTTGTCATGTGTGCCTTTTAAAAGGATCGCTCTGACAGTATGGAAGAGGATTGCTTAAGGGAGAACCAATTTGTATTTAGCCTTTTACGATACAGAGGCAGTGGAGGGAAATAATGAGGGCTTCAACTAGGGGAGAAGAGGTAAAACGGAAGAGAAATGAGCCTTTTAAGACATAATTAGATGTCAAAATCAGCACACCTGGAGATCTGAGCTGTAGGGAGCAGGGAGAAGAATGGTATGAACCAGGGCTGTCACTGTAAGAAGCCAGTGCTCTTGTTTGGTGGGTTTGCAGATGGTACTGCCATGACAGAAATAGAATATATTGGAGAAAAATCAGGTTCAGTGGGAAATACAAAATTCTGGGTTTGGCAGTTCAGTTCAGTTCAGTCGCTCAATCGTGTCTGACTCTTGGTGACCCCATGAACCGCAGCACGCCAGGCTTCCCTATTTATCACCAACTGCCGGAGCTTACTCAAATTCATGTCCATTGAGTCAGTGATGCCATCCAACCATCTCATCCTCTGTTGTCCCCTTCTCCTCCCACCTTCAATCTTTCCCAGCATCAGGGTGTTGTCTAATGAGTCAGTTCTTTGCATTGTGTGGCCAAAGTATTGGAGCTTCAACTTCAGCATCAGTCCTTCCAATGAATATTCAGGACTGATTTCCTGTAGGATGGACTGGTTGGATCTCTGTGCTGTCCAAGGAACTTTCAAGAGTCTTCTCCAACACCACAGTTCAAAAGCATCAATTCTTTGGTGCTCAGCTTTCTTTATAGTCCAACTCTCACATCCATACATGACCACTGGAAAAACCATAGCCTTGACTAGATGGACCTTTGTTGGCAAAGTAATATCTCTGCTTTTTAATATGCTGTCTAGGTTGGTCATAACTTTCCTTCCAAGGAATAAGTGTCTTTTAATTTCATGGCTGCAGTCACCATCTGCAGTGATTTTGGAGCCGCCAAAAATAAAGTCAGCCACTGTTTCCACTGTTTTCCCATCTATTTGCCATGAAGTGATGGGACCGGATGCCATGATCTTAGTTTTCTGAATGTTCAGCTTTAAGCCAACTTTTTCACTCTCCTCTCTCACTTTCATCAAGAGGCTCTTTAGTTCTTCTTCACTTTCTGCCATAAGGGTGGTGTCATCTGCATATCTGAGATTATTGATATTTCTCCTGGCAATCTTGATTTCCAGCTTGTGCTTCATCCAGCCCAGTGTTTCTCACGATGTACTCTGCATATAAGTTAAATAAGCAGGGTGACAATATACAGCCTTGACGTACTCCTTTTCCTATTTGGAACCAGTCTGTTGTTCCACGTCCAGTTCTAACTGTTGCTTCCTGACCCGTATACAGGTTTCTCAAGAGGCAGGTCAGGTGGTCTGGTATTAGAGTTTTGTCTTTTTGAGTAAAACTCAGGAGAGCATTTTGGACTCAAGATACATTAAACTCAAAGCATAGCATGGCAACTCACTTCAGTATCCTTGCCTGGAAAACCCCATGGACAGAGGAGCCTGGCAGGCTACAGTCCATGGGGTTGCAAAGAGTCAGACATGACTGAGTAACTTCACTTTCTTTCACTTTATTACTTCATAGCACTGTAAGAAAAAAAATCAGTTGACTAAAATGTATGCCACATTATTATGAGGTTAATAAAAATAACATTTTTTTTTAGCTTATTGTTACTATTACCAAAAAACCCCACAAAATCAAGCTTATCCACTGGACATCATTGACCATATACTTAAGTGATAAAACTTGAAATGATCCAGGGGCCACATTTGCCAAAGCTACTCCTTCCACCTTCAGGACTATAACATCAAGGAATGAGACTTCCTGGTTCCCAGAATTGATCACTAGACTAAAGCAGGCTTTGGGTATATTTTTAGACAGATGATCATCCTGAGAATGCTCATGAGGTACATAGAGACAGAGTTTGAAAAATCAAACTGGTGAATTAAGGTAGCTGAGCAACATATAAATCATGTGTATAATATTGAGTACTGTAAGTACTATTTCAATAAGCCTTTAATCTCAATGTATGACCTTGTATTTGGGAAATTTAGAGCTAGAGTTTCAAACTCATCTCCTTACAGGTTGCACAACCACAGAACACCACTGACTCCACATGAGAAGCTGAAAGTAATTCTAATCTGCAAGTAAAACTAAACTTTTAAAAACTGCTTTAAAAAATAAAATCTCTTGGTGAGGAACTCTTGCCAATTTCTGAATTGGTTAGCTCCAGGAGGTTTATTTATCCAGGGGCTGGGAAGGACAGTCCTGTGCACATCATTTCATTTTATGCTACTGCTTGTTAGCGTATGTTTTTGCTTCTTCTGCATTTAAACTGTGTTTCTGCCAAAAAGCTAACACCTCCCCACTCCTCCCCCCACCCCCTCCACTTGTCCTTAGAAGGCTTCTTCCCAGTCAGAGATGGGATCAGACCACAGACTGAGATAGGGGAGGAAGCCAGATGACACCCACCTTGGCTTACTCCTTAGGAGGAGTTTGCTGGATCTCTACCTGGGATTGGGCCTCTCTGCCAGGAATTAGGCCAGATTCCTTTAGGCTATAAAGTAAATTGAACCTCACTTTTGTCTGGGCAGCATTTTAAATTTTTATTAACCCTTCTTTTTAAATTATTATTTTTTTAACTATAGTTCTTTTGAGGTTTTGACTAAATTTCAGTATTATGTACTTATGATCTTGGTTCAAAATAAGTAAATAATAAAACCAAAGTTTTGAATTTTAAAAAGGAGTAGATTTTGTTTCTGGAACTGGCTCTGCCTCCAGCTGTGTGACCCTGGATAAGTCATTCTGTTTTTCTTGTTTTTCCTCTGTAATTTGAAAATGTGACTTTTAGTACAGCTTTGCAGCCGTGAAAGTCTTTGATTCTACATGTGTGCTACGTCACTTCAGTCTTGTCCGACTCTTTGCCACCCTGTGAATGGTAGCCCGCCAGGCTCCTCTGTCCATGGGATTCTCCAGGCAAGAATACTGTAGTGGGCTGCCATGCACTCCTCCAGGGGATCTCCCACCCAGAGATTGAACCCATGTCCCATGGACGGAGGAGCCTTGTAGGCTGCAGGCCATGGGGTCACGAAGAGTCGGACATGACTGAGCAACTTCACTCTCGCTTTTCACTTTCATGCATTGGAGAAAGGAAATGGCAACCCACTCCAGTGTTCTTGCCTGGAGAATCCCAGGGACGGAGGAGCCTGGTGGGCTGCCGTCTATGGGGTCTCACAGAGTCAAACATTGATTCCATGTAATATAATGCAAAAAAATAAACGTGTAAATCAAGTTTTTCCAAGGAGTGCAGTGACCATTGTAATTTCCTTTGGAGCTTTTTCCCTCTTTCACGTAATACTTTCTGGTATCTGCAATTACAGGGCAAGCACCATTACACCTTTGTTTTAGAATAAATTCTGAGTTTTTTCCCCCATTGGGGGCCTTTTGAATTCTTACCACCACATGTTTCTCTATGATTTCTATTACTTGTCTCACAAGGCTGTTGTACTTTTTTTTGTCAATAGCTATTATCCAACTCTCCCATCAAAGGTAAAGAAACCTCCTCTGTTGAACTAGCTCCTTACCCCTTTGGCCTTCAACTCCATCATAAGTAGCAATGCAAGTAACTCATCTTTTAGTCATTTATATTTAAAGGTGAGAAGGTCATGCTCTTTTAGCTGATGACTCACAGAACTTTGGGGAAGGCCGGCTGAAAAGCAACTGTCCCCTGAATAGCTTTTCGCTCATTTCCTGTCCAGATGATGGCAGTGTTTTCTTGTTTAAATAAGTTTCCCCCTTTGCCCTACTTTGCTAGAAAATAATTAAATATACATTAGAGAGGCTAGAAGGCAAGAATCAAGCAGAATTAATATTGAAAATCTGCTCCTATGTTCTTTTTACAAGTTATTTGAACATCTCTTCTCTAAAATTAATATAGTTATAAAAGTGAAGTTGCTCAGTCATGTCCGACTCTTTGCAACCCCGTGGACTGTAGCCTACTAGGCTCCCCATCCATGGAATTCTCCAAGCAAGAATACTGGAGTGGATTGCCATTTCCTTCTCCAGGGGATCTTCCCAATCCAGGGATCAAACCCGTGTCTCCTGCATTGCAGTCAGACGCTTTACCCTCTGAGCCATCAGGGAAGGCCAGTATAGTTATAGAGCCTGCCTATGTAACATTGCTATGCTGATTAAATGAGATAAAACAGAGTCTGACAAATAAAAAGCGCTGAATGGACTAATCTATTGTTATTAAATTATCTTCAAATATAATTAAAAAGTTATCATGATAAACATGTATCAGTCTTGCACTAGCAAAGGAAACCTTTATAATTTCTTTTTCTTTTCTTTCTTTCGTATTTTTTTTAGGGCGGAGTGGGGACTAGCCTGGGGGTGGGGTGGGGGTGGGCAAGCGCTTTCTGCCCAGAGGAAAAAATGTTTGTGGTTCTTTGAGTGACAGCCAGACATTCATTACATGGAACAGGATCTGAAGAAAGCTTTATAATTTCATCTCTAAAATTTGTTAGTGTTCTCTCCCTTTGAGAAGTTACATTATTCCCTTGATAATAAATGCATAAACCTCTTTGAATCTACTAAAAGCGTCAGAAGATTCTTGGGAATGTAAGGAAAAGGGTGCAGAATTTAAAAGGTTAGTATCCTGGAAAACTGATTAATAAGGGAGAAGATGGAAAAAAAAGAAATTCTGTACTTCGTTAAATAATTAGTAATGCAATGAAGGAAATGTTCAAAAAATGGAAAAAAAACTAATATTCAAATTTTCAGGATTTAAGACTACAGCAGTACAGCAAGATTAAGGGAAGATGAACAAAAAGCTCAGTGAAATCTTACCATATGCTTCTGAAGCTATTCACACTTCTCAGTTAACACTTTCAGGTTCTTATGTTAGGCTTGTCTCCCAAACTTGTCTTTATTTATAATTAAAGTAGAAGCCAAATTTTATTTATTCACTATTATATTCCCAGCACCTAGCTCTATCACAGTAGGTGATTAATAAATATGAGCTGACATGAAAAAGAAGTATGTGACAGAGGCTGATAGAAACCTCCTCCTTAACACTACTACTGAAGAAATTTGGAAGTATTATTATTTTAATAGCAAACAAAATTTAGAATTTATGAAATTGGAATTGATTGAAAAGTAAAATATCCTGCAAGCAGATAATTAGTCATACATTTATTTTAAAATATTATCATGTAATACTTAGTTGGTACTGAAGATAAATGTGTGAAGAATTTAATTCTGGCCCACATTCTCAGGGAGCTTACAATCTAGTAGGAGAGACTATGCAAATAACAATTTAATTAATGGAGATAAATGTTCTGAAATAAAAGTGCATCATACTTTGTGATGTGTAACTGGGTCTGGAGCACTGGTGAGAGGACAATTTGTGACCCTTAAGTTGAAGGATGAAGTAAGCATTAGTCAGGGAGAGACTGGTGGGTGGAAGGTTATTCCAGGCAGAAAGAATAGCTGATACAAAGACTTTGAGGAAGTAAAGAGTTTAACATACTTCCACAATGGAAAGAGTCTGATGTAGCTGAAATAGAGTGAGCAAAGAGAAAAGAGTGGATGGTGATTGAGTTAAACAGTCAAAGACAGTTCATATAGACATAGTAGGCTAATAGGAATAAAGGAGTCTCTGGATTGTGATTTGGGCAAGCCAGATTGATGTGCCTTTTATTGAAAAAAGACTGAGGGGAAAGGAAGAAGTAGTCTTTAGTTTTGGAGTCATTCAGTTTAGATGATGAGAATGAATCCAAGCAGTGATGTCAAGTGGGCAGCTGAACTTTTGCCTATGTGCCTCCACTTGATACCTCAGTTCTTGACTGTTGTGCAGTCTTCCTGAAGTTCCAGCTGTGTTCATCTGTTTGCTATGGCAGAGGAAAGATACTAAAGCCCTTGAAGGTGAGAATGGTGTTATAATATTTTACAGAACAATATTAATATATTGAGAATTTTGTTTTTCCTTATTGGGTCATGGGTATGATGTATTTGAGGGAGGCAGCAAGTAAAAAAGGAATGGAGAAGATGAAAGAATAAAAATGGAACACTGACTATGAATATAGAAGATCAATACTCTTACTCTATATTTGTTAATTTTAGGATCACTTCTTATATTTAGTTTTTACAAGTGGATTTAGAAATACAAATGACTGTGACAAAGAAGGAAACAGACTAATAAAGAAAAATGCTTTACGTAATTTTGATGACTTTACTTCCAGGGACATGGAAACAACCTCTAGAAAACTTTCCCAGCTCCCCTCCAGATATTTTTTTTTCCCTTCTCCTCTTCCTTTTCTTTTTATAATCTTTTCTAGTCTTTTTTCCCTCTTGGTTTCCCCACTTCTAAATAATTTCAGCAGATGAGAGGATACTATGAGCACTAGTAAAATGGGGGGAAAATGGGCTATTTTCTTTTTCTATTTTTAGTTCTGGGTGGTAAAATATTGTTATCTTATAATTTTTGTGTTATCAATTTTGCTTTCATATTAATAATATGAGAGATCAAGTAAGTGGTACACATATACCAAGAAGTATATTACTAAATTCCCCCTAAGTGTCTAAATTTTACTCAAATTAAAGTACAAAAGGGCAAATCATGTAAAAAAAAAAAAGAGAGATTGATCTGGAAAAATTTGCCAAATGAAAAGACGGCTGAGAGATGTTTTTTGGGAGAGAGAAATTACTGTAGATTATTAAAGACAATAGAAAACTCATACTGTATAGTTACTACTTCCTTTTGTTCAGAAAATATGTAAATCTTTTCCTATACTTCATTTATCAGAACTTTAACGTGAGAGGTATAAATATCATCTTCATAATTGTAAGGAGGTTTTTGTAGCACAGTAAATTTGAAAAATCTGCTATACCATACTCCTTTGTGTAGCTTCAAAACACATATGAACATCTGAAGGCCCTTGACAATTGTACAGCTAAGTGACCTATTTAAAGCATCTGAGCATCTCTAAAAGTTATTCAAGCCCCAAACACTTTGTTCTCAGCACAGCTTTTAGTATCCTGCAGAATGGCAGTCCATGACAGACTAGTCTGGGTAAACTTACCTAAGTCAATGAGAAAACATTTACTATTTTAAGAAGTGTCCCTAGTAAGAGGTTCTGAGATTTCTTATCCATTTTTGTATTTTATAATCTTCAAAATTATGGAACCCTACCTGATACTTAAACTGACAGAAATATCAATCTTATATTCCCCAAATTCTTACTTTCTTAATCAGAAATATCTAAGCATTTATTTCCTCTTGGAATGACACTTTGAACAACGAAAGAATATGTTAAATCATGTGTGTACCTTCTCTGGTAGACAGAGTGCCTGAGAAACTATGGACAGAGGTTTGTGACATTGTACAGGAGACAGGGATCAAGACCATCCCCAAGAAAATAAAATGCAACAAAACAAAATGGTTGTCTGAGGAGGCCTTACAAGTAGACGTGAAAACAAGACAAGTGAAAGGCAAAGGAGAAAAGATATATCCATTTGAATGCAGAGTTCCAAAGAATAGCAAGGAGAGATAAGAAAGCCTTTCTCAGTGATCAACCCAAAGAAATAGAGGAAAATAATAGAATGAGAAAGACTAGAGATCTCTTCAAGAAAATCAGAGATACCAAGGGAACATTTCATGCAAAGATGGGCTCGATAAAGGACAGAAATGGTATGGACCTAACAGAAGCAGAAGATATTAAGAAGAGGTGGCAAAAATACATGGAAGAACTGTACAAAAAAGACCTTCACGACCCATATAATCACAATGGTGTGGTCACTCACCTAGAGCCAGACATGCTGGAATGTGAAGTCAAGTGGGCCTTAGGAAGCATCATGACAAACAAAGCTAGTAAAGGTGATGGAATTCCAGTTGAGCTATTTCAAATCCTAAAAGATGCTATGAAAGTGCTGCACTCAATATGCCAGCAAATTTGGAAAACTCAGCAGTGGCCACAGGACTGGAAAAGGTCAGTTTTCGTTCCAATCCCAAAGAAAGGCAATGCCAAAGAATGCTCAAACTACCACAATTGCATACATCTTACACTCTAGTAAAGTAATACTCAAAATTCTCCAAGTCAGGCTTCAACAGTACACAAATCATGAACTTCCAGATGTTCAAGCTGGATTTAGAAAAGGCAGAGGAATCAGAGATCAAATTGCCAACATCCGTTGGATCATTGAGAAAGCAAGAGAGTTCCAGAAAAACATCTATTTCTGCTTTATTGACTATGCCAAAGTCTTTGACTGTGTAGATTACAACAAACTGTGGAAAATTCTGAAAGAGATGGGAATACCAGACCACCTGACCTGCTCTTGAGAAATCTGTATGCAGGTCAGGAAGCAACAATTAGAACTGGTCATGGAACAACAGACTGGTTCTAAGTCAGGAAAAGAGTACGTCAAGGCTATATAGTGTCACCCTGCTTATTTACCTTATATGCAAGGTACATCATGAGAAATGCTGGACTGGATGAAGCACAAGCTGGAATCAAGATTATCGGGAGAAATATCAATAACCTCAGATATGGAGATGATACCACCCTTATGGCAGAAAATGAAGAAGAACTAAAGAGCCTCTTGATGAAAGTGAAAGAGGGGAATGAAAAAGTTGGCTTAAAACTCAACATTCAGCAAACGAAATCATAGCATTTGGTCCCATCACTTCATGGCAAATAGATAGGGAAACAGTGACAGACTTTTTGTGGGGCTCCAAAATCACTGCAGATGGTGACTGCAGCCATGAAATTAAAAGATGCTTACTCCTTGGAAGAAAAGTTATGACCAACCTAGACAGCATATTGAAAAGCAGAGACATTACTTTGCCAACAAAGGTCCATCTAGTCAATATGGTTTTTCCAGTAGTCATGTATGGATGTGAGAGTTGGAGTATAAAGAAAGCTGAGCACTGAAGAATTGATGCTTTTGAATTGTGCTGTTGGAGAAGACTCTTGAGAATCCCTTGGAGTGCAAGGAGATCCAACCAGTCCATCCTAAAGGAAATCCGTCCTGAATATTCATTGGAAGGACTGATGCTAAAGCTGAAACTCCAATACTTTGGCCACTTGATGTGAATAACTGACTCATTTGAAAAGACCCTGATGCTGGCAAAGATTGAAGGCAGGAGGAGAAGGGGACGACAGAGGATGAGATGGTTGGATGGAATCACTGACTCGATGGACATGGGTTTGGGTGGACTCTGGGAGTTGGTGATGGACAGGGAGGCCTGGCGTGCTACAGTGTATGGGCTCACCAAGAGTTGGACATGAGTGAGTGACTGAACTGAACTGAACCTTCTCTGTTTTGAAAAGACTTCATCAACTTTTAACACTTCATATTGTCAAATTTCTACTTTTTAAGTATTTTATTATTATTATTTTATAGAAAAACAAAGGTTTAGGTTATAGTCATATATTCCATTCTGTCATTGAATTTGAGTTTAGCCACATAAAAAATAAGATATCTGAAAGCTAGGTAATATTTTGTAAAGCATTAAAATATATGGAAAAAACCCACTAAAATCCACATCTGCCTTTTCTCTGTTTCATTTTATTGCAACATTTTATCTGAGATTTCTATCAGTTAAAATTAATCAAATGAGGATCTTTTGCTAACTGAGTAACAATATTGTGAAACTTTCAATGCACAGCAGATGGCATATTTTAACATAAGTCATAAGTGGACTATTCTTGACTCAGAATATTTTTGCAATAACTGACATAATCCCTTTCCCCTAAAAGATATGACATCAACGTTCCCCCCCACACACACAAAATCAGACCGGAAAATGTTTACCAAAATAATCAAAATTATATTAGGTTGTATGAAGTAAATATCAATAATCATTAGTAAACTAAAATCTTTTTTCCATTTTCATTTTAATAACTACATTTATAAATTTAAATGTAAAACTTTTAAAGTTAATAGTTCCTCTCTTTTCCAGTTGTTATGTTCTAGTGTGTGAAATACAATAAACATTTTAAAATAGCCCCAATTACTAATTCAAATTAATAATGCAATTAAATATAAAACCCCAAATTCTTAACCTTCAGTGTGAGGTGCACAATTTGTATAAACACTTAAAATCTCTGGATGATACTGATAAGCCTTCAAAAAGAGAATGGGCTAAAAATTATTAATAATTATATGATTGGGGTATTATCATGTGAAAACATTGTAGAATAAAGGATATACAAATATTAATGACAAGATATTGCCAATGCCTCCAAGGAATTTAAACTGAGTGGAGTTAGAATGCACATTGAAAACAAAGCAGAAGGTGTCCAGTTACTTTCTAGCAGAAATTTTGCAGGCCAGGAGAGAGTGACAAAATACATTTAAAATGATGAAGGGAAAAATCTAAAGCCAAGAATACTCTACTCAGCAAAGCTGTTATTTAGATTTGAAGAAGAAATAAAGAGGGTTACAAACAATCAAAAGCTAAAAGAATTTAGCAGCACTGACCACAGCATTAAAGGAATTACCCTAAGGGGAAAAGTGAGGGGAGAAGAGGGTGTGAGGTATGAAAAGAGTAAAATGGAAACTTACATTTCCATATGTAAAATAGATAGCCAATGGCTCAGGAAACTGAAACAGGGGCTCTGTATCAACCTAGAGGGGTGGGATGGGAGGGAGATGGGAGGGAGCTTCAAAAGGGAAGGGATATATGTATACCTGTGGCTGATTCCTGTTGAGGTTTGACAGAAAAGAGCAAAATTCTGTAAAGCAATTACCTTTCAAAAAAAAATAAATTAAAAACAACAAAACAAGAAATAATAGAAAAGGTCAATGAAGCTAACAGTTGATTCTTTGAAAAGTTAAATAAAACTGATAAACCTTTAGCTAGCTTCATCATTTCTCTTCATGGCAAATAGATGGGGGGAAAGTGGAAACAGTGACATTTTATTTCCTTGGGCTCCAAAATCATTGCAGATGGTGACTGCTGTTGCTGCTAAGTCACCTCAGTCGTGTCCGACTCTGTGCGACCCCATAGACGGCAGCCCACCAGGCTCCGCCGTCCCTGGGATTCTCCAGGCAAGAACACTGGAGTGGGTTGCCATTTCCTTCTCCAATGCATGAAAGTGAAAAGTGAAAGTGAAGTCGCTCAGTCGTGTCCGACTCTTAGCTACCCCATGGACTGCAGCCTTCCAGGCTCCTCCGTCCATGGGATTTTCCAGGCAAGAGTACTGGAGTGGGGTGCCATTGCCTTCTCCGGCAGATGGTGACTACAGCCACAAAATTAAAAGATGCTTGTTCCTTGGAAGAAAAGCGGTGTCAAACCTAGATAGCATATTAAAAAGCAGAGGCATCACTTTGCCAACAAAGGTCCATCTAGTCAAAGCTATGGTTTTTCCAGTAGTCATGTATGGATATGAGCATTGGACCATAAAGAGGGCTGAATGCTGGAGAATTGATGTTTTCAAACTGTGGTACTGGCAAAGACTCTAAGAGTCCCTTAGACAGCAAGGATATCAAACCAATCAATCTGAAAGGAAATAAACTCTGAATATTCTTTGGAAGGACTGATGCTGAAGCTCCAATACTTTGGCCACCTGATGGAAAGAGCTGACTCATTGGAAGAAACCATGATCCTGGGAAAACTGAGGGCAGGAAGTGAAGGTGGTGACAGAGAATAAGATGGTTGGATGGCATCACTGACTTGGTGGACATTAGTTTCAGCAAACTCCAGGAGACAGTGAAGGACAGGGAAGCCTGGAGTGCTGCAGTATATGGGGTCACAAAGAGTCGGACACAACTCAGCGACTGGACAATGAATAACAAGATTCATGAAGAGAAACATCATGATTTATCCAAATCAATAAAATCAGAAATAAAAAAGGAAAAGTTACCATAAATACCACAGAAATACAAAGAGTAAGAGATTACTATGAACAACTATATGCCCCCCAAAATGCACAACCTAAAAAAAATGGATAAATTCCTAGAAACAGACAATCTCACAAGACTGAATCAGGAAGAAATAGAAAATATGTACAGATCGATTACCAGTAATGACTATGAATCAGTAATAAAATCAAACATCTGAACAAACAAAAGTCTAAGACCAGATCAGATGGCTTCACAGGTGAAGTCTACCAAACATTCAAACAATTAACACTTACCCTGCTTAAATTATTCCCAAAAATTGAAAGTGAAGGAACACATCTGAAGTCATTCCATGATCAGCAGCACTCTAATACCAAAACAGATAAAGACACCATGAGGAAAAAAAAAAAAAAAACGAACTTGTTCTTCATAGTGCGTTTTATGTGTGCATGCTCAGTCCCTTCAGTCATGTCCGACTCTGTGATCCTATGGATTGTAGCCTGCCATTGAACCCACATCTCCTGTGTCTCCTGCATTGTAGGTGGGTTCTTTACTCACTGAGCCACCTGGGAAGCCCTTCTTCATAGTACGATAAAATGTTCCCAAATTACCTTAAATATAGTTTTATCTTAAAGTTATTAATGCTTTTAAAATCAGCTTTCCCAAACAACACATGCAATTGAGATATTTGCAAATTCAAGACCCAAAAGAAAAATTTATACTGGCTAAAATAAGACTTTTAATATGTTATACATGAAAGTGGTGTAACTTGGTGAAATGATGTAGAAAGCACATCTGGGGCTGTGTAGATTAAGGATGGTGCCTGTTCAGGGTAATAATGGAATGAAAGAAAGTGAAGTCGCTCACTCATGTCTGACTCTTTACGACTCCATGAACTGTAGCCTACCATGCTCCTCCATCCATGGATTTTCCATGCAAGAGTACTGGAGTGGGTTGCTATTTCCTTCGCCAAAGCATCTTCCCAATCCAGGGATCGAACCCGGGTTTCCCGCACTGTAGGCAGATGCTTTACCATCTGAGCCACCCTGTATTAAAGCACTGAGGAACTGAAAACCAATGTGATTCTATTCAGGATGCTGACAAAAGGTGACTAATTAAAGCATTATAATTTGTAAGAATAAATAAATACATTATATTAAGAAGCCAGCAAAAATACTGTCTAAGTTTTCCTTCTCAGACCCCAGATACTATCACAACTTTCTCACTTGCTCTCTCACGTCACTGAGTATCCTATTAAGAGACTTAAAGGAGCTTTCCTGGACTATTCTACTTAACATAGCACAATATAGGTTTAGGATGAAATGGAGTTTTAGAAAAGAGGGAGAAAAAAATCAAAAATTAGAAAAATCAACAGTATATACATTTGAAATGTTCTTATTGACACCAAAAATAAGTGAATACATATATTCTACTTGGATCACAACCATTAAAAAGATTAAATATTTTATAATGGGATCTAGAATTAGATATATTAATCATCACTTGAGATGAGTATTTATGCCAGGAAAATTGGTAGAGCAACCTTGAGACAGTATAATACAACTTGAAATAGTCAATGGTGTTATAGAACTCTTTTTGGTTAGATCAATTGATAATTAGTTCTTCCAATTTTGCCTCCAATTGAATGAGATAAGTGAATTTGATTCATATTTATTCTGAATTTAATGTTTACATTGAAGATAAATTCTAAAGTGATTAATTGACTTATAATCCCCTTTGTAATATATAGTAACATGGTAAAGGAATTCAGATGATCATTCATGACAACTTGTATCATAGCATCACTCTAGCAAATATGAAGAATGAATAATTATATTTTGCAGTGGAAGAAATTGAAGTCCATAGAGATTAACAGTTTACTGAAGATCACTGATATTACCATAGATAGAAGTTTTAATAGAATAATAGCTTTTGTCTTAGTTCTATACACAAGTTATATGATCTTTCTTGCAATAAAGCATATATAATTTCTGTCAGCAAGATATTGTTGTTTGTTTTCTGCATTAACCCCAGAGCAGATTCAAATATGTCCACTTATATAACTAAAATGAGGAGATCATTTTGATAAAATATTTTATTAATAATAATAAGCATGGTTATAAAAAATAACAACTTTATTAACTACAGAAAATTTATATACACGTCATAACCACAGTGTTCCCCTTTGGGTAAGCATCCAGCTATACCACTCAATAGACAGCTTATCTATTTCCTATTTACATACAAGACAAACAGTAATAACATCCACAGTATTCCATTTTCAGTTTCCTAAAGACAGAAACTTTCTGTGCAAATGGAAGTGAACCTACTGAAAATTACACTGTCAATATTTATAGGGTCCAGAGAATTTTAACATTTTTTATATTAGCAAATTCTTAGTTCAAAATTCAGTTGAATATTGAATGATAAATTCTTTTGGATTATATTATGAAACATATTCACATAGAGATTATACCTCATTCAAATTAACTTTATTTCTCAAATGAGTCTGTCTATAAATATTGGATATAATTGATTGAAAGTAGTTCTTTTTTGGACTTACATCAGTTTAAAATATTTTTAGTATGAGTTTATTAAAATTCTTCACTGCATGATCCCTATATTGCAAAGCCAGTATTTTTTTTAAATGTTTAGAAATAACAAGAAAATTCCTGACAGCAATTTCTTATTTCTTGACAGTGTTTTTTTCAAGAGAATGTTGTGGCTATAACATTCACTTTCTACAGTACCATTGGTACCAACAAGAAATATTCACAGGAATAAGTGAAATACAATTTTGTCATCACATGTCATTATTGTTATTTTTCTTGCCTTCCAGTGTCTCACATTTCCCATAGTTTGAAACACTTAGATAGCAAGCAAGAGCCTGTTAATACTAGAGATTCACTCAATATAAACCATTTTACTGAGGACCTGCCCACAGCAAACAGGTAAAAATCATTACACATTTTACAATAAAATTAAAGAAGTACACAAAAGGATTACCATTCCTTCTGCACGGCAGAGGCATTATGACAAATATTTTAATTTTACATTACTATTCCTGGTAGACATAAGAAAATGTCCCCAATTATAACAGCATATACCCATTATTCAAACAGCCAAAATAAAAATATCATTGAAACTTCTAATTTAAAGATTCTTTTTTCCATGACTCAAATGAAATGGGGTTTTACATAAATTGGATTTTTAATTTTTTATTAAGAAAAAAGAATGCCCAGGAAATAGTATCTTTCACCAGAGAAAAATGACACAGTTATTCCCCATTGCACCACCTAAAATAACATGGGTCTTGTTCATCTTGCTTTTATATCTATTCCATCAATCTCCTATAAAAAGGAAACTCCCAAAGAAAGGACTGCTTTTTACACATATCTGATAGTTTATTGGTGGTCTTGTTTTATCCTTTAATAAAATAGAAAACACTGAGTTCAAAACGTCTAAAGTTAGCTTCATTTTGTATCTATGTCATCTCCATCCCTCAGGGGAAATTTAGAGGAAAAGACATAAAAGAAATATTTTTAAATTTGAGTATTTAAAAGAATTGCAATTTAGTAAGTATTTTACAAATATCATTAATATGTGACAATAAAATTTTGCCATTTAGCAAGAAGAAACTGAAAAATACTTTAATATCTAGACAATTTACCTTGGAAATTTCTGTGTTTGATTATAATGGTATATTACATAAGGGAGAGAAAAATACAATCAGATACACTGATATATACTAGCAACTTGTTGGATTTCTCTTCACTTTCACTGTTTATTGATATCAGCACATATATTATTACAAAAAATAAAGAAAATGGCACAATTTTGAAAAGAATTTTGGATTTTCTGCCCATAATCTGAACTAAGTTCTTGAGTAAAATTAAAACCATTTTACTCAAGATTGAACAGTGTCTTCTGGAATTTTTAGAGGATCATTTGGATCCCTGGCCTTAATTGAGATCCTTCAAAAGAAACAGAGAAATGGAAATACTAGATTCAAAATACTCAAATAATTATTTTTAAAGAATTTTTATACAGGAATATTTTGTGAAACTTCAGAACATATAATAATTACTCTTTGTTATCTCATTTCTTGACAAATACATGATCTTTAGCTAATCATGATAATACAGTAATAAATATGGTCTGGTTATTATCATACAGAATACAAAATCTGAAATTTCCCATGCATTAGGAAAGATCTATGTAAAATTAAGTAAGATAAAATAAAGGTATTTTGATAAAATACCTCATTCAGCAGATTTAACTGTACTTTAAAAAATAAACAAATACGGAGTTTAAACAAACTAGTTCCTTTCCTTTTCCATTTTTTCCTTTACTTGAGTAAAGTTTCATTAGACTAAAAGACCTCCAGGTAGACAAAGTTATTTTTATTTCTTTCTTCAGTATATATTTTAATGCATAATTTGGTGAAAGGCTATTTACAAATTTTAGAAACATGGGAATTTTCCTCTTAAATATTTGTTTTTAAGTTATAGAAGATGAGAAAGAAGCCAATCACAGCAGCAAGTCTTAGACTTAAAATCCTTAAATACATCTTAAAGACCAAAACACTTTTAAATTTCAATTAGTTATCTCTCACTTTTTTATAACTACTTTAGGAAAAAAGATCTAAAAATACCTTGCATAAATAAGTGTCCCTAAATTTGAAAGAAAGAATACTAATAAACAAATAGCCTATTCCCTTTAAGAATTAGAAACTATCTAAAATAACTTGGATAATAAATATATGTAAGTACCTAGGTTAGGTGTTATTTAACTTTGTGTCATGACCACACATCAATTGCCAAGGAGTAGAGGTCATCTGCAGATTATGTGGAGGATGATCTAGTCACTTCTATCTTGTACTTTTCCTCAATATTCCTACTAGTCTTTAGAATTTTTTTTTATACTTTTCTTAAGGAAAAACTATAAATATACAATTTCAGAATATTTAGGGATTACATTAGATACACCACAATTTGAACTGTAGTGTATGCACATGTGTACTCATGTATTTGCATATAGGTATATATTTTTGTAAAAAGTATATGTGCCAGTATTACAGGATACATGATGAGGAGAAATGAATGAAATATAATGTATAGCATATTAAAGGTAATATAATTTAATATAGAGTTACAATTTAAGGACACAAGATATAAATTGTTTTTGTGAGGTTGAAATAATGTTTAACTTATGGTTTATTATTATGAAACTAACCTTGGAAAGCAGCTGAGAGAGATTAATTGATCTTTTCCATTATAACTTTAGCATCCAGCAATTATACCTTTGCATTTTTTAGTTCATTCAAGTATCTTCAGGAGATATGTTACTACACTTGCATGTACCTTAATTCACTTCAACATTTACAAAATAACACTGACAAACAAAACAGCAAACACCCATAAATATTAATGAGTATCTTAACAAACATGACACTCAAGTAGTTGTCTCAGGATTTTTAAGTTACATTTTAATTCCATGTACTCCAAAATCTTCATGTAAAAGAGACTTGTGTTATTGGAAGCTTCAGACAGTTACACCAGCTACGACTGTGGTACCTTATACGTTAATATAATTTTGTGTATCCATTTTGCATAATATGCCACTCGGACAAAAATACCAGGGCGATTTGGAATGGCACAGCCACGACCAGGAACAATGACACCAAGAACCATTCTCATTTTATGTTGTTCACAAACAAGTGGGCCACCATAATCTCCCTAGGAACAAGACATGCAACAAGAACAACAAAGTATTAATTTAGAAATAAAAATTAGCAAATAATTAACATTCTATATATCAATTTATATCTCAAATATATATATGTAAAAAAGAGAATAACTTCAACTAAAATGTGAAGACATTCAATTGATATACTAAACCATTGGTTGTCTTTCTACTAGACAACTCAAGACTGAGATAAGTACAAAGGTTCAAAAGTTTCTATCATGTGTAGTAATCATTAAGAATGACTTGTCTTTTCTATAATAGTCACTCATGTTTTAAAGTGGTTTTTGCTTTTGTTCCATGCAGACTAATTAATACATAACCACTGATAGCTTTTTAAGAAAGTATATTTTATATTCATTTTGGTTTTCTTCTGGTGTTCTGAGTATGTTCAGTATAGAAAAAATGGAAAATATAGAAAAATACAATATCAAAAAAACCTCACCTGCAATCATACAGTTTAAATGATTAAGCCACATTAACTTTTATCTAATTTCTTCCCTTCCCTCAACCCTGCCCCCAAAATGATTTTAACAAAGTTAAACAAAAACTTGTAGGTAGTAAAATAATTGTATTTACTGTTTAGAAATTGCTTTTCTGGGCCTGAAGAAGGAATGTTCCTGCACTTACTGTTAGTATTAGTAGTTAATAGAGTTGTATTTATATTTTTCTTACTCTTTGTGGAAAGCTTGTATCGTAACCCTGTTGTATAATCGTATCTTCATTAGTGATAGATGAAAGATGAATAGATTGATAAAAGGATTTGCGTGTATATTTTTTTAATATAGACGTTATGTTTATACACATTGTCATATGTCATAATTAAAATGTGTTGCATCACTTTTTTGTGCCATGTAGCCTCCTAGGATTGTAGCCACTGACTTTTAGCATCTTTGTATCTAGAAGAGTGCTTGGGACTATCTTCATTTCCCCCCAACAGTGATGAGATAAACTAAAGTACTGCAAAATTTAATTCTGTAATACAAGTGGAAAGAAGTGAGCTATCAACATTCTATGATAGATAAAATCAAGGCGGGGGTGACACAGACGATAAAATACTAAGGAAAATAGTTTATTCAAAGAGACTTGATGCAGATGTACAGAAGGGACTTGTGGACACAGCAGGGGAAAGAGAGGATGGGACAAATTGAGAGAGCAGCATTGACAGACACACACTACCATGTGTAAAATAGATAGCTAGTGGGAAGCTGCTGTGTAGCACAGGGAACTTAGCTTGGTGCTCTGTGATTACCGAGAGGAGTGGGATGGGGCAGGTGGGTAGGGATATATGTATACTTATAGCAGATTCGTGTTGTTGTACAGTAGAAACCACAACATTGTAAGGCAATTATCCTTCAATTAAAAATAAATGAATAAATAACATACAAAAAAGTGCAATGAAGTGAAAGTCTTCTGAATGCCAAAATTCATTATAAACAATGTTCAAATAAAGCCACAGATTGAAAGAACATTTGAAACTCCTACAAATCAACTTGAAAAAGACAAATGACTTAACAGATAAATTTGCAGATGAATGAAAAAGTAATTACAAAGTATGTTGAAAATAGGAACAGATGCTTAATTGTGTGAGCAGTAAAATCTGATCAAACAAAAATGAGATAAATTTTGAACTGGCTTTCCTGGTGGCTCAGACAGTAAGGAATCTGCCTGCAACACAGGAGTCCCGGGTTTGATCCCTGGATCAGGAAGATCCCCTGGAGAGGAAGTGGCTTCCCACTCCAGTATTCTTGCCTGGAGAATTCCATAGACAGAGGGCTACAGTCCATGGGGTCATAAAGAGTCAGACAAAACTGAGTGTCTAGCACTTTCACGTCTTCATTTGTACCAAAATATTAAAAATTGACAATACTGAGTCTTAGCAATGGGAAAAGAGGATTTCTTTTTCATATAGTGTTTCTGGAAGAATAATTGATATAAACTTTTGAAGGCAATTTGACAGAATATGTAAACTATCTAAATTTGCTTTAATGTTAAGTCATTCCATGTTAAGAATCTATCCTAAAGAACTTATGATTCAGACACATGCAAAAAGATTTCTCTATAATAATATCAGTTATGCTCTGTGCTTAGTTGCTTAGTCATGTCCGACTCTTTGCAACCCCAAGGAGTGTAGCCCACAAGGCTCCTCTGTCCATGGGGATTCTTCAGGCAAGAATACTGGAGTGGGTTGCCATGCCCTCCTCCAGGGGATCTTCCCAATGCAGGGATCAAACCCATGTCTCCTTAAATGCAGGCGGATTCTTTACCATCTGAGCCAAGAGGGATAGCTCTGCTAATAGTAGCAAACGATTAGAAACTAAACTAAGTATTCAATAAAGAGTAGGGGTCAATTTTTTAATTAAAAATAAAAAGGGTATATATGCATACATATAACTGGTTAACACTGCTGTACAGCAGAAATTAACACAACATTATAAAGCAACTATATTCCAGTGATTTTTTAAAAAAAGACTTAATATAAATTCTGCCACATGAATTTATCTGGTTTTTAAATTAATGCACCAGTGTTCACTGATACAAATTGTTCAAGTCAATTACATTTTTAGAGACTTTCACTAAATGTGATGCTATTGCTGTCATACAAATGTTTAAGAGATTTCTTTTTCAAGTGTCTAGTGGTTTGGTGATTAAATTATCATTTCAAATAACAGTGATGTAAAAAAAATGAAGCATTTTTCAGAAGTGGCTGAATCAATTTGAAGTACACAGATAAAAAATAGCAAATATGTGATAATATGATAAATTTTTCAGTGCTAAAGTTAGGAATCTAAGAGTATATAGATGATAAACCAGATTACAGGCTATCCAGAAGAACAGTTGTCAAAGTAATAATGGCAGTAGGATTTGAATAAATGTAAACTTCATAACTATCTCAAAGACTTGCTCTAGCTCAACATTTTTGTATTTACAGAGCTCTTTGGGAAATAAATCAACAAATAGATAAAAAATATTCCTAGTAAATTTTCATTTGTTATAATAGACGTAGTGATGTTAGATTTACTGGAACAAAAAACACCAAATTCCAAAGTGGTTATAAACACATTATCAGTTTCTAATCATATTATTTTAAAGCAATTTCAACTTTTTTTTAACTTAAAAATATTTTATTTTCTTCTCAAAGATGAAATCTCAAAGTAATATATACATAACATATGCACTTCAATACAAATTTATGCTCCATACATAGGACATTTTCCTAAAAGTCAAAAGATATTTCACTATTACTGAACTCATTCCATATTTTACTACACATAGTATTCTATAATCCCAGAGTTCTCAGGGTAGGAGAACTTGTCTCTTGCATTCAGAATACATCTAAAATAGCAGTTTAACAGCTTGTTTATGTTAAGTAGGGATAGGAACACTGCCAAGTAGAAAGAACAGTTGCCTAAGAAATGAAAATGTCCAAACTCTTAAAGTCACAAACTTTGACCTTCTGGTTTTTTAAAATAGAAATGCGCGCGCGCACACACGCACGCGCACACACACTGGCTTAACCAAACACACACACACACACACACACTGGCTTAACCACACACACACACACCCACAGACACACACTGGCTTAACCAAACACACACACATACACACACACACACACACACACTGGCTTAACCAAAAACACATTTAAAGGTTTAAAACCAGGCATGGATCTCTTACTAAAATTAATAGAGTTAAGTTAGAATTTGGGGAGATCAGATAAATTTAGAAAAACATTAGAAAAAAATGCAAGCTATGGTATCAAGCTGCACGTTGGCTACTTCTAATTTGAACAACTTTCTCTTAAAGTTTTGGCTGTATTAATTTCTTGCTATTTGAGAGATGAGTGGCATCTTAGTTTTCTACTAATGAAACATGGATTGTTCACTGTTTAGCTAAAAGAGATATACAAGAATAATAAGGGTTATATTTTCCAATTCCTCTCTCATACAACAGGCTGATGTGCAATGATTCTTATTTGATAAAAATAGGAAAAACTTATAAACAGGAAAAAATATGCTATCTATCACATGCTACTTATTTAAAAATCCCCTTTTTTTACCTCACATGGTCCTGATACAATATTTTCAGCCCCAGCACATATTTCAGACTCATTCAGAGTCACCTTCCCTTGATGATATTGGCTGCATTTCTCATTCCCCATAATATAGAGATGTGCTACTCGTAGTAGACCATCTGAGTTGATCACTGGAATGGTGAAAAATATGTATGGTTAATGAGCATAGGGTAAAGTGAAAAAATAAACAATTACAGAATATTTTTGTAAAATAAATATGATATTGCCTTATCTTTTTTAAAATAGCTTACATCCAGTGTAGCCCCAGCCATAAACACTGCAAGTGGTTTTTTCAGGAATTGTGCACCCATAATTAGGTAAATCAATTGTGCTAACAAAATCATCCAAAATAGCAGGCCTGAAAAAAGAAAATATAATGGTAAGTACTTTTGATTGGATTCAGCACAAAATAAACATATTAAAATGTAGTGTGAAAGTTTAATATGCTTCATTTAGAGAGAATAAACAATTTTGCTTCAAGTAGGTAGTAGAGAAGTGAATATTTATTTGAAAATATTTAAAAGTAAATGGTCATTACTATTTTTAAATCATTATTTTACCTGTTAAAGTTATCATATAATTGCTCACTAAGCTTTGGTTTTAGACCAGGCTAACCATATTGTTGGCCCAATTTCATTTATTCACATATGAACAATTTGAAAATGCCCCTCTCTTTGCCTCTGTATGCATATACACACATACACACACATGACACGTGTCATGTGCTTTATAATATATTTACATGAGAGAGAAAGAATAGCCACATAGCTGAAGAAAAAGTTTCAACCATTCCAGTGTATGTTAAAAATATGGAACTATCTAAAGGAACTAACCTAGCAAGCTTCAGTAATACCAGATCTGATCCTTCAGGCCCATATACCAGTTGGGTAACATTTAGAACCTGTTTGCGTTTCTCATCTCCTCTCCCATGGACATCATGAATTCCAAGCCAAGCTTCATAATCTTTCAAGTCTTTGTTTCTAAGTAAAAAATTAAAATATAAAATATAACTTTAAATTATGTAATATTTATATGTATTGTTATATTAGCTTACAAGGGCAGATAAATAATCTAAATTTAAAGTTTAAAGCATAATAAAGAGCAACACATTTGTTATTGGAAGATTCTGAATACTACAAGAACATACAAGCAGGAAGAGCCTTGAAATTTCTGAAATTCTAAGCGGCTATTTTTTTAACTTGCTTATTCTTGCTAGAAAGTAGCTCATTTATGAAAAATTCTCGGGTAAAGCATATTACAATAATTATAATTTATTGCAAGTTTTCCTTTTTATCTCAAAGGTGTATATGTTTGGCTTATTAATAAGGATTGAAGATTTATACTAACAAAATCAGTATAATCTTGATGAGAATCAAGAAGTAAGTTAACAAATACTATCTCCTTATCTTTTCCTTAGGCTAATTTACTCTGAAAATCATTCTCAGTATTATTCTGAGGCTGGCTCTACATAAGAAAGAAGTGAGGACTGAAAGAAGTGTGTTGCTAATTCAGAAAAAGAATTTCTATCTAGAAATATAGAATTCAAGAAGGAGGTTAGGGTAAAAATTATTAACATAATTCTAGCAAAATTTTCTCCCAAATGAGAGTAGTGCTAATCGTGGAAAGAGGTAGACAGAAGTAGTACTCATAAGTAAGTATTAATTCAAGCAGTTTCATAAGCTAAATCTAAAATAAAAATAGATTAATTTGTTCACCCTAAGATGGTGAATATCTGTTAAATGAATATACATTCTAGGGGGAATCTAGGGAGAAGCCATACATATTTTTAAATGCTTAAAACAAATATTGGTTTCACTTTACCGAGAAGGGAAACACTGTCTTGCAGTAAGAATCCAACTTTCCTTTATCAATGATCCTCCGCAGATATGTTTATTTCTAAAAGAAAGAGGAAAGAAAAACAAGTAACATCTGTACAGAAAGAGTGCTTGCCAATTAATGCAAAACCTATGGCTCCATTTGTTAAACATAAACACATTGAGAGGAAAATGTAGATATTAACCCAAATAGAATAAAATGAGTATTTTTTTATCAGAAGGATGATACTTGATGATGTAGCATTAGAACTTCTTTTTCATAATGTGATTATAATTTTATATAATCAACTTTATTGATCCATTCCCAAACACATGTTCACATGTATGTAGTCTATCCTTATAAGAGAAAGTATGTGCTATAAATATATGATTATTAGACCTATTTTAAATTCAATGTTTGATTATGAAAATGACAAATTTGAGTTTTTATTTAAATTCTGAAAATGATCTTGTGGTGACCATATATAATATTTATGCACTGTTTGCTTCTTTCATTACCATTATTTAGTTCTGATATGTTAACTTAGGATATAACTGAGTAAATTTGTTTCTCCAGTTTAATATCAACAATATAACATTTTGCTTATCAAATTAAAACAGTTTTTCAAGATACATCATCTAGGAAATTATATTTGTAAATAATAATAAATACTAGAATATTTATTTGATGATATCCAAAATCTGTAAATGTATTCTTTTTTGGCAAACACATGGGAAAAAGTACAACTACTCACAATTTACATTTCCAAAGAGTACAGATGTTCAGTGCTTCAGAGAGTAATAGCATAAGATTCCCATACTAAGACCACATTTATTTATGGCCTATACCACACAGGAGGATAAGAATATATACAGAGTTTTAGTTTCTATTCTCTCTATGAGTTTTGGAAGAATAGATAAACAGCTGTTGTTACTAAGAACTTGGATTTAAAAGGAAAAGAGTACTTTTTTAAAAAAGTTTACACTACACTGATCTGGTGAAAAACAGTTTCACCTACTTCTCCAACGATGGCGACTTCTAAAGGAAGTCTCCTATGAGTAAGAATAAATTCAAAAGTATTTGCCTTTTCTTCTGGAGTAATGAGATTTGCAGAGATCCTCTGATTAGCTCAAAGATGTAGATTATTGGAAATTTTTCTATAGTAAAGAAAATACCACCCTCAAATTTTACAGCCTTCATTATGTCTTCACATCGCACAATTAACTTTAATATTCTGGTGAGTTTCATAATTCTATTTTAGTTACTGTCCTACAATTATCAGCATGAAGATTTATAAAAATTGATGAGTTACTCCTTGAAAGAAAGACACACTAAGAGAACTCTCGGTCATTTTCTACCTGGTATCTGAAGAATATAAACTTCATGCTTATTAAGAATTGACTTATTCATTGAAAGAAAAATAACCAGTTTCAAGTTGTCTCTATTCTACTTTAATGTCACTGTGATTTAATTATAGTAAAAATGAATTTTATTTCTAAATTCTAGGAGGCTAGAGGTAAACAAACAGGGAAGGTTTAGAAAAAAGGAGATATTCCAGTTTGTATTTAAAGAATAAAAATTTTGTAGGCATAAAATATGGAGGAAGAAAGCTCCAACAGCACAAAGGCCAGAGGGAGAAACATGGAGTGTCTTGAAAACAAGGGAAAATGTGGCTAGAATTCAGATGCACTTTGGGGTATGTTGCATGATGATGTTCCAATAGAGACAGATACAGAAAAAAAAATTCGTTAACATTCTGATTACCATACAGTATAATATGTGTAGTATATAGAAAGTTCTAAGATCAGGTTTTAAAGGTAGCTCCTATTTTCAATGTTTACTTCTTATAATAAATAAACTTAATTTTGTATAATAGTATATTTTGAAAAACTATTTTACATAGAACATGGCATTGATTTTTACAAGTAGCAATAGATATGTTTTATCATATCAAATATTATAATTTCAAGGCTGTTCAACTATCAGTATAATTTATGTTTTTCTTAATGATAAAATATTCTAGAATTTTAAATTATTGTCATTTTTCATTAGAATGACAATGAAAAAGTCAGAAATTAAAATCAAACATAAATGTTTGCTATGATTGTGCATAAACATGTTAGAAAGTAATCTCATAATATCCTTAATTGGGAAATTAACATAAGTATTACAACTACCATGGTTATATCAAGGTATAAGTAGGTTTCCTGTGTAGTTGTGTTTTGCTTAACAAGAACTAAAATGTCACATCAGGGATAGTGCCAACACATATGGGACCTTTGTAAACATTTAAAACAGCACTATCTCTGGAGGCACAAACTGCAAAATCCAGGAATGTTTGCCAAGCAGAATGTGATTAGTCCCTCTTGTGTCCCCCTCATATGGGTGCCTTGTGCAGGGCACAACCTTCATGACTGCATATGGCCATACTGCTGGGAATACAACTATTTGCAAATAATCCAAATATGTATGATTTGTGTCTATTAATAATTACCTGTATTTCAAACTAACCATCCATCCTACATTTGTTCGTGTGGGAATTCCATTTACAACTCGCAATTGTTTTGTTTTGGCGCAAGATATTACAGGATCTAAAAAGAGGACCAAACACAACATTTTGACAAAACATTTTGAAACAACCTGTGCCTCTCAGCTTTCTTAAGTTTGTCTGACAGTAGCTATACAAATGTAACTACTGTAATTGTGTCAGAAGAACATTTTGGAAAAAATAAAAGGTAAATAATGTGACTACAGTGCCAAATCAGACCCAAAATGTTTGCTATCCTCCTCTAAGTAGATAGGTAACAAAGAAAAAGTAATCAACTCGAGGTCAGCAGAATTGACATCATAGTGACCGTGACTTTGCTCTCTATGTACAAGTTCTTCAGGTCTAACAGCAATTATATTTTCCTTACCAACCTCAACACAACAGAATGATGCTATTTACAGTGCTTTTTTTCTAAATATCAATGGAAAGCCTCAGCTGGGGGTGGGGGGGTGGTGGAATATATATATTTGGTTTATTACTTCTGAATTTGTATAGTAAGAATGTAGAACTGTTTTGCAACATGTTAACCAAAGTGATATTAATTGAAATTTTATCCAAATGACGCAATTATGTTTAAATCATTATATCCAAATGATATAACACAGACTCTTTGAACTAAACTTTTTCCTGACCCTCGTCAGTGTTCCTTGCCTTATCCTATCCACTCTTGTCCATGGTCTAAAATAGATTTCCATTTGCTTCTTCAGCCTGGGATACAGCAGGTGGTCTCTCAAACCAAAACATTTGAGTAACTTCCTTCAGCCCAAGAAATGTGTGAGAATCAGATACAAGCAGCTCCTAAATGCAGTTTAGATTTTCCTAAACTGAGGATTAACTAAACCTTTCACAGCGTGTCATCTTTTGCCTCATAGAAAATGCAAAGAGGTTTAAAGATAGAGCAGGATAAAGACAGTGCATAACTTTCCAACCTACTGGTTTCATTGTTTCTAACTTTGGCGTCCTGATTTAATTTAAAGGATGGTGAAGGTCCACTGGATACATTCTGCCCCAAGTTAAAAGCACTATACATGCTTTTTCAAAGTTTAATATAACATTTTCTGACAGAGCAATGAATTTTGATATTTAGCATGCAGTTGTCTTTGTAACACCTTTATACATTCACACAGGAAAAAGTGTTCAAATAAAACATTTTATTTTTATGATGGAAGTTTATATAATGATATTTTTATGAAGTAAATAATGACATCAATTATGACACATAGATACTAAGATATAATAAATTCTTTTGAAGGATTACTTACGGTCTAAATTGACTATTGTAGGTGTGGTATCGCCCTCACCTGTAAAAACAAATATATACATATATACATAATTCATGCATACATATTTCTGTTATATAAAAATAAAATGTACTATTCAATAGTACATCATTTTGTATTGAAACCCAAATATCCATGAAACGATAATTTAAGACAATTCTTCACTTTTTTTTTCAAAAATATAATGTAATAGTACCCCTTTGAATAATTCTGTATCACTTTTACTAGACAAAGTTGAAAGTATGGTAGTGGGTGATGTGAAGAAAGCCCTGTTTTATGATTTTTGAAGACTCTCAGGCATGTGATTTGATGACGTGGGCAGTTTGAATTACACTGCCGGCACCGAGGAGCTGCCTCATTCTCCCAACATGCCAAACATTGTACACAATGAACATTCCACTGCTTATTATTGTTTGTTTGGGCCATTCGTATAAAACATATAGCTTTACTGTAATTTTGGCCCATTTACATTTTTGCTGAAAATTACTTTTATCTTTTATATGATTAAAGATAACTGAATCTTCCCCTATGTTTCAGAAAACTTTTTTAATAATTTGAGAATATAGAAATCAAACTCACTCATGGAAAAAGAGGAATAAAAAAATATAATTATGTTTTGTCAGAATATTTCAAAGATTGGTTTTTCTAGATAGTAAAGGGAAAAGTATAAAAAAAGAGTACTGGAAACTGCAAATAAATTATGGCTAACACTTCATACTTAATTCTTTTTTATAACCTCTCTACTGAGTGGGCTTTAACTGCTGCAAAGAGATTGGCTTGGAAGATTCTAGAATTTAAAAATACTTAAGTAGCAATGAATGAGGCCCAAGACATTTCCTGGATTTTAATGTGTGACTGTTTAGAATTGATGACACAGAGTTTAGTCAGGCATTGTTTAGACCCAGCTGGTTGTTAGTCCCTAGAAGTGCCCTGAGCTCAAATAAATCAGCAACGAAACAAAAATGGCATATGGATTCCTTTGTAATAGATGCAAACTTGATTTTCATTTATGGGGAATTTTGAGAAAATTAACACATGCTAAAGCGTTTTTGTTTATGTTCATTTTCCAGATCTAGATATTTTAAGTGAATGAGCATAAAGGTGAACTATAAATTTCCTCATTTCCCTTTCCTTTTAGTTTATCCCTAGGGATAGTTTTGTCTTAGAGTCAGCTGAGGTAATTGTTTTAGTTCATAGTATAAATGTGGTCATTAAAACATCAAGGATATTGGTTTTTCCACTTAATTTCTAAAAATTCCAAACTGAAAAGCTATTTATTTCTTATATTGTTGTGGTGAGAAAAGACTAGACTATTCATTGTATTCTTTTTTACATAAATGTTTAATAAGATAACATTTGGGATAGAGCCTAAAGGGCACTTAAAAAAACAAAACAGAAAACCGAAGTTGTTAAAACAAAAGAGTTTAATCTCCGAAATTAAAAATTTTTGAGGCACTGTGATTGATTGCATATTCATTGTATTGTTAATTGCATATCAAGTTTCCTATTTCTAAGCATCAAGTTAATAGTTCTGCAAAGTATTCAGTCTGTTATTGTGCCTCACTAAAATATTTTAATTTTTTAAAATGTTTAGATATTATAATTTAGAGGCTTTAATAATTATATATATATATTTTTTTGTTTCTGTAAACCAATATTTAGAAAGGCTGTAATACCACTTAAAGTCAGATTTCTAAATATTCTGGGCAGTTTGTTAGATTGCAAATTTTTTAAAAGCATTGTAGTTTCTGCAGCTTTCAAGGCCTTTTCCCTTTTACCTTAAAATACTGTTTTCACTTCTCTTTTACTCTTCCTTCATATCTCTACCATAGTACTCAAATCTGAACAACTATATATGATACAAATCTTGTTTATATTGACTCAACTTAACTTTGAAGAAGGAAAACTTGTCAATGATAAAAGTTTTTCCTGTGGAACAGTAGAGATGTATGTGTCTATGTGTTGATATATGGCCTCAGAACAAACATGGGGTCTTAGTGAAAGCATAAAGAAAACTTTCTTTTAATAGATCCTTAAAGTTTCAACTCAAATTCTAAACTTTATGAACAACACATATTTTCCAGGCTGACATTTGTATTCCCATTTCATTATATATTTTAATATTAATATGTATGTATTTAAATGACTGTATTTGTGATTAGGTATGTAGCTGTCTCCTCTCTACATTGAAAATGATTTGAGTACAGGAGACACTGTTTATATTTTCTATACCTAGAATGTTACATAGGGCTTTGCACACCGGAACAGCTCAATTTAAAATTATTAATAAATGAATAACTAAATGCAAACTGAAGTGGAAGCAATTTACCCAAGGCACGTAAAGTGTTAGAACTACAATTTTTACCTAGGAAGTCAGAGTTGCAACTCTAAACCACTGTATTCTCTTAATACTTAGATACTTAAACATATATCTAATTAATACTTAGATACTATATAAGTAGATATATATCTATTTACTACTAAGATATAGTGTGTGTACATGTATAGACAAATATAGACATTTCTACAGTTTTACTTTTGCATCTTGATAATCTTAAAATATATAACATCATTTTGTAAATATTTTTTTAAAGGAATACAAAAAAAAGAAATGCAAACCTTTGCATGTTTTGTAATGTAAATGTACAGTGTGAAAATGATATATACAATCGCTGAAGTTAAATAGATAAGAACTGAAATCTTCTGAAGATAAATATGTTTAGGCTTTCACTAGTGATAAAAGGTAAATAAATCCTGGTTATAAATATAGTTAGAGAAATGATAGCAAAATATTTGTTGAAATTAATGTTCAGAATGCATTGAAATAAATGTTATCTGCAATAGCATTTAATCAAATACTAGTAATGCCCCCAAGTCTTTCAATACCACACTACTAATTTTTAGTTTAAAAATGTTAGTTGAACACATATGTTTTAAAAACTTTTAAATTAGGGCTTCCCTGGTGGCTCAGTGGTAAAGAACCTGTCTGCCAGTGCAGGAGACACAAGTTCAATCCCTGATCTGGGAAGATCCCACATGCCAAGGAGCAACTCTGCCTGTGTGCCACAACTATTGAGCCTGTGCTGTAGAGCCTGTGTGTGTCTTAGTTGCTTAGTTGTGTCCGATTCTTTGTGACCCCATGGGGTGTAACCTGCCAGGGGCCTCCATCCATGGGATTTTCCAGAAAAGAATACTGGAGTGGGTTGCCATTTCCTTCTCCAGGGGATCTTCCTGGCCCAGGGATCGAACCAGGGCCTCCTGCATTGCAGGCAGACTCTTTACCATCTGGGTTAACAGGGAAACCCCAAAAGTGAAAGTCGCTCAGTCCTGTCCAACTCTTTGCGACCCAGGCCAGAATACTAGAGTGCTTTTTCCCTTCTCCAGCAGATCATCCCAATCCAGGAATTGAACCGGGGCCTCCTGCATTGCAGGCAGATTCTTTACCAACTGAGCTATCAGGAAAGCCCCAAGAAGACTGGAAAGGGTAGCCCATCCCTTCTCCAGTGGATCTTCCTGACCCAGGAATCGAACCAGGGTCTCCTGCATTGCAGGTGGAGTCTTTACCAACTGAGCTATGAGGGAAGCCCTCCTGAATCAATATACATTGCTAATATCAAGTTTACTGATGGTGGAGCAAGGCAGTCTTCCTAGCCCAGTCAGAACCATGGCCGTGTATTGCTTCTGGATTCCAAATAGGAATCTTTTGAGGGAGGAAAAATATCTTTCAAAAGGTCAGCAAAATGTCTCTTTGTCTAGGGGAGAGATGAAATTGTGTGTATATGTATTGCTGTCTGGAGTGCATCCTTATTTTGGGATCAACTCTAGCCCTCCAGTATTATTTCCACCTCCAACTGAATTATCATTTTAGGTCATGCAGCATATTAAAAATAATTCACCTGAAAAAGATCACAAAATGTACTTACAACGAGAAATAGGGCAATAATCCCAAGGAATGAGAGGATTCCCTGTGTAACACCAGGGACCGTGGGCATCGTCATCAGGATTCCGACAGTAATTCTTATTCAGCTTACTAGCATCTGGTTCCCAGAAGATATGCCTGCATAAACAGCAAACTCGGAACAACCCAAGAAGTACACATCTTGTCCAAGAAAAACAAAACAAGAAGATACAACCCTAGAAGATAATTTTCATCACAGGCAAACACAGACTACCTGCTGTGAATTTTTCTTTTTATTTTTTGAGACTTTGTTGTTGTTCTTGCAGTTTGGAAGCATGTTCTTCAACTGAGGAATAAGGCTGAATAAAGATGGGCTCAGTAAAGGAGAGAAATGGTATGGACCTAACAGAAGCAGAAGATATTAAGAAGACATGGCAACAATACAAAGAAGAACTACACAAAAAAGATCTTCACGACCCAGATAATCACGATGGTGTGATCCCTCACCGAGAGCCAGACATCCTGGAATGTGAAGTCAAGTGGGCCTTAGGAAGTATCACTATGAACAAAGCTAGTGTAGGTGATGGAATTCCAGTTGAGCTATTTCAAATCTTGAAAGATGACGCTGCGACAGTGATGCATTCAATATGCCAGCAAATTTGGAAAACTCAGCAGTGGTCACAAGACTGGAAAAGGTCAGTTTTCATTCCAATCCCAAAGAAAGGCAATGCCAAAGAATGCTCAAACTACCGCACAATTGCACTCATCTCACACACTAGTAAAGTAATGCTCAAAATTCTCCAAGCCAGGTTTCAACAGTATGTGAACCATGAACTTCCAGATGTTCAAGCGGGTTTTAGAAAAGGCAGAGGAACCAGAGATCAAATTGCCAACATCCGCTGGATCATTGAAAAAGCAAGATAATTCCAGAAAAACATCTATTTCTGCTTTATTGACTATGCCAAAGCCTTTGACTGTGTGGATCACAATAAACTCTGGAAAATGCTGAAAGAGATAGGAATACCAGACCACCTGACCTGCCTCTTGAGAAACCTGTATACAGGTCAGGAAGCAACAGTTAGAACTGGACATGGAACAACAGAGTGATTCCAAATAGGAAAAGGAGTACATCAAGGTTGTATATTGTCACCCTGCTTATTTCACTTATATGCAGAGTACATCATGAGAAACACTGGGCTGGATGAAGCACAAGCTGGAATCAAGATTGCCAAGAGAAATATCAATAAACCTCAGATATGCGGATGACACCACCCTTATGGCAGAAAGTGAAGAAGAACTCAAGAGCCTCTTGATGAAAGTGAAAGAGGAGAGTGAAAAAGTTGGCTTAAGGCTCAACATTCAGAAAACTAAGATCATGACATCCGGTCCCATGACTTCATGGCAAATAGATGGGGAAACAGTGGAAACAGCGGCTGACTTTATTTTTCTGGGCTCCAAAATCACTGCAGATGGTGACTGCAGCCATGAAATTAAAAGACGTTTACTCCTTGGAAGGAAAGTTATGACCAACCTAGACAGCATATTAAAAAGCAGAGACATTACTTTGCCAACAAATGTCCGTCTAGTCAAGGCTATGGTTTTTCCAGAGGTCATGTATGGATGTGAGAGTTGGAGAACAAAGAAAGCTGAGCACCAAAGAATTGGTGCTTTTGAACTGTGATGTTAGAGAAGACTCTTGAGAGTCCCTTGGACTGCAAAGCCATCCAACCAGTCCATCCTAAAGGAAATCAGTCTTGGGTGTTCATTGGAAGTACTGATGTTGAAGCTGAAACTCCAATATTTTGATCACCTGATGCAAAGAGCTGACTTATTGGAAAAGACCCTGATGTTGGGACAGATTGAAGGTAGGAGGAGAAGGGGACGACAGACGTTGAGATGGTTAGATGGCGTCACCGACTCAATGGACATGCTGCTGCTCCTGCTGCTAAGTCGCTTCAGTCATGTCTGATTCTGTGCGACCCCATAGACAGCAGCCCACCAGGCTCCCCCGTCCTGGGATTCTCCAGGCAAAAACACTGTAGTGGGTTGCCATTGCCTTCTCCAATGCATGAAAGTGAATAGTGAAAGTGAAGTTGCTCAGTTGTGTCCGACTCTTCGCGACCCCATGGACTGCAGCCTACCAGGTTCCTCCATCCGTGGGATTTTCCAAGCAAGAATACCAGAGTGGGTTGCCATTGCCTTTGCAATGGACATGAGTTTGGGTAAACTCCGGGAGTTGGTGATGGACAGGGAGGCCTGGTGTGCTGTGGTTCATGGGGTCCCAAGAATCGGACACGACTGCGTGACTGAACTGAACTGAATCAGCATAGATAAAATGATAAAAAATTTTATTACAGTGTGTCTATTAAATAATTATACTGGGAAGGTAACAATGCACTATGCAAGAAAAAAGCAGATGATAAAGTTCTAAGTTATAAAATGTGTAAAAATACAAGCTATTGCAAAATATTTATTTTTTCATGTTTCAGAAACATGTAAACAAGCTTCACTAGCAACATTGCTATGACAACATACAGGAAGATACACTGAAAACACAATGTGCTAATAAACTTATTAAATTTGAAAATTTCACTGGTCATTTAAGATATAGTTTTTGAAAGATAACTGAGTAACATTTCAGGCTATCTCATTTTACATCTTAACTAAATTTAATACAAAAGAAAAGCAAAAAATGCTGTATATTATTTTATTAGACCATGCCCACTCATATGTGTGCTCTGCTTAGTCTCTCAGTCATGCCAGACTCTTTGTGACTCCATAGACTGTAGCCCACCAGGCTCCTCTGTCCATGGGGATTCTCCAGGCAAGAATACTGAAGTGGGTTGCCATTCCCTCCTCCAGGGGATCTTCCCAACCTAGGGATTCAACCCAGATCTCCTGCATTGCAGGTGGATTCTTTACCATTTGAGCCACCAGGGAAGCCCTCCACTCATATAATATCAACATTAATTACCATCATGCTTGAATGTAATTAATGTGTCATCTTTAAAATGTGGGAAGAACTTCAACATAGACACTTGGACTGTCTTTCCAAACTCAAGTTCACTTTTTGGACCAATAAAACAGGAAAGACATGCACATAACAGATTCTACTATGTAGACTAGCATACTTAGACCAACCTGATGAGACAGGCTCTAAAATTATGCCATTTTGTATTTGAGGAAATTGAAATCCACAGAGAACAATTAATTTGTCTAGAGTCACATTTTTTTCAGCTGTAGATCAGGTGTTTGAACATGTAGCATTTTCCAGAGTCTTCATACAAAATCATCACATCTCATTACCTCTTCACTCAGTCACAGATTTGTTCTTAAACCAAAATGGTACCATGCAACTTACTTATTCACCAATAGCCTACAAGTTGTTTCCAAATGACTTTTAACTATTCCCAAAGGCAAATCAAAACACAGTGAATTAAAGTTATAATCATCGCAGTTCCTGAATAAATATGTCATAAATTTCCAGTGATATGTTGGTAAATATTTAGCAATGGGCAATTTGAACTGTGTATGGAGAGAGTCTTTATTGGCTATCCTTGCAGATTTCTGTAGCATAACTACTTCCACCATAAAACTGTCAAGCATCTAATGCTGGAATCACTGAAGGCAGAGTTGGTTACAGTTATTTCTCACAAGCAGGTAAAGAGCTCCCTCCACCCCATCACATTTCTAAAAATGATTTTAAAACTACCAGTGTTAAAATGAGCATTAATTTTGGCCATGCCAATTCTTGCTTAAAATTCTTTAATGGACCCATATGGGGTTAGGATAAAACCCAAAATCCTTAACAGAGGTTAAAGGGCTTGTATGGCTTTGCCACCGGAGAATTTCTTCTCTGTGCCACTGACCAAATGAAACTGTTTAAACCTTATGGTTAATAAAAGTATTTCCGATTTTCAAACAGTTCAATTGAAGGGCTTTTGTACAAGTTGTGTCTTCTGCCTGATAGATTTTTCCTCCTACACTCCTTTGACCAACTCCTACCAATTATGTGTATCCTGCTAATGCCCCTTCCACTAGGAAAGCTTCCTAACCATCTAAGTCTGGCTGGCTTCTTTGCAGTCCCATAACAAAATGACCATGTGGATCACAACAAATGTGGAAAATTCTGAAAGAGATGGAACACCAAACCACCTTGACCACCTCCTGAGAAACCTGTATGTAGGTCAAGAAGCAACAGTTAGAACCGGACATGGAACAACAGACTAGTTCCAAATTGGGAAAGGAGTACATCAAGGCTGTATGTTGTCGCCCTGCTTATTTAACTTATATGCAGAGTACATCATGTGAAATGCCCAGCTGAATGGAACACAAGCTGGAATCAAGATTGCTGGGAGAAATATCAATAACCTCAGATATACACATGATACTACCCTTATGGCAGAAAGTGAAGAGGAACTAAAGAGCCTCTTGATGAAAGTGAAAGAGGAGAGTGAAAAAGCTGGCTTAAAACTCAACATGAAAAAAACTAAGATCATGGCAACCAGTCCCATGACTTCATGGCAAATAGATGTGGAAACAGTGACAGACTTTCCTTTTTTTGGCTCCAAAATCACTGTAGACGGTGACTGCTTCCATGAAATTAAAAGATGCTTGCTTGCTCCTTGGAAGAAAAGCCATGACAAACCTAGACAGCATATTAAAAAGAAGAGACATCACTTTGCCAACCAAGGTCCATCTAGTCAAAGCTATGGTTTTTCCAGTAGTCATGTGTGGATGTGAGAGTTGGAATATAAAGAAAGCTGAGCACCGAAGAATTGATGCTTTTGAACTGTGGTGTTGGAGAAGACTCTTGAGAGTCCCTTGGACTGCAAGGAGATCAAACCAGTCAATCCTAAAGGAAATCAGTCCTGAATATTCATTGGACCGACTGATGCTGAAGCTGAAACTCCAATACTTTAGCCACCTGATATGAAGAACTGACTCATTGGATAAGACCCTGATGCTGGGAAAGATTGAAGGCAGGAGGAGAAGGGGACAACAGAGGATGAGATGGTTGGATGGCATCACTGACTTGATGGACATGAGTTTGAGTATGCTTCAGGAGTTGGTGATAGACAGGGAAGCCTAGCATGCTGCAGTCTATGGGGTTGCAAAGAGTCGGACACGACTGAGTGACTGAATAACAACAACAATGGATTTTTTAAAATATGGCATTGGCATTGCTGTTTTCAGCCATTCCATACTAGAGAATAAGATCCATGATGGCAAAATTCTGCTTAATTTTGAAGTCCTAGAACTGCAATATCCAATAGAGTAACTACTAGCCAAATGTGGTTACAGACTAAGTAGTAGGTCTCCAAATTGAAAGGTGCTGTAATTATAAATGCACACCAAATTTTGAAGCTTTAATATAAAATGTAAAATATCTCATTAATAATTTTATATTAAATACATATTGAAATGAAAAGCTTTAGAAATGCTGGATAATATAAACCTATTATTTAAAATCAGATTGATTACATCCTTTGCAGCCAAGGATGGAGAAGCTCTATACAGTCAGCAAAAACAAGACTGGGAGCTGACTGTGGCTCAGATCCTGAGCTCCTTATTGCAAAATTCAGACTTGAAGAAAGTACGGAAAACCACTAGGCCATTCAGATATGACAAATCAAATTCCTTATGATTGATTATACAGTGGAAGTGACAAATAAATTAAAAAGATTAGATCTATGGATGGAGGTTTATAACAGGAGGTGGTGACCAAATCCATCCCCAAGAAAAAGAAATGCAACAAAACAAAATGGTTGTCTGAGAAGACCTTAACAAAAACCTGATAAAAGAAGAGAAATGGAAGGCAAAGGATAAAAAGAAAAATATACCCATCTGAATGCAGAGTTCCAAAGAATAGCAAGGAGAGACAAGATAGATTTCTTTGTTCACTTCTTAAGTGAACAATGCAAATAAATATAGAAAAAACAATAGAATGGGAAAGACTAGAGATGTCTTTGAGAAAATTAAAGATACCAAGGGAATATTTCATGCAAAATGGACACAATAAAGGACAAAAATTGTATGGACCTAATAGAAGCAGAAGATATTAAGAAGAGGTGGCAAGAATACAAAGAAGAAGTGTACATAGAAGATCTTAGTGACCTGGATAACCACAATGGTGTGATCACTCACCTAAAGCCAGAGTGTGAAGTCAAGTGGATCACAGGAAGCATAATTACAAACAAAGCTAGTGGAGGTGGTGGAATTCTAGCTGAGCTATTTCAAATCCTAAAAGATGATGCTGTGAAAGTGCTTCACTCAATGTGCCAGCAAATTTGGAAAAAAACAGCAGTGGCTACAAGACTGGAAAAGTCAGTTTTCATTCTAATCCTTAAGAAGGGCAATGCCAAAGAATGTTCAAACTACCCCACAACTGCTCCCATTTCACATGATAGTAAGATAATGCTCAAAATCCTTCAAACTAGGCTTCAGTAATATGTGAATCGAGAACTTCCAGATGTAGGAGCTGGGTTTAGAAAAGACAGAGGAACCAGAAATCAAATTGTCAACATCTGTTGTATCATAGAAAAAGCAAGGGAGTTCCAGAAAAACATCTGCTTCATTGACTGTACTAAAACCTTTGACTATGTGGATCACAACAAACTGTGGACAATTCTTAAAGACATGGGAATACCAGACCACCTTACCTGCCTCCAGAGAAACCTGTAAGCAGGTCAAGAAGCAACAGTTAGAACTGGACATAGAACAATGGACTGGTTCAAAATGGGAAAGGAGAACATCAAGGCAGTATATTGTCGCCCTGCTTATTTAACTCAGACCCAGAGTACCTCATGCAGAGTTCCAGGCTGGATGAAGCACAAGCTGGGATCAAGATTTCCAGGAGAAATATCAATAACTTCAGGTATACAGATGACTCCACTCTAATGGCAGAAAATGAACAGGAACTAAAGAGCCTCTTACTGAAGGTGAAAAGAGGAGAGTGAAATCACTGGCTTAAAACTCAACATACAAAAAACTAAGATCATGGCATGTGGTCTCATCAGTTCATGGCAAATAGATGGGGAAACAATGGAAACAGTGACAGGCTACTATAAAACTTAAAAGTACAAGTGCGGCTTAGATATTTGAATTGCATATTTATGTTAGAGAACAGTGCTTTAGGACTATCACTGTTCGTGACAGTAAATCAATCAAAACTGTATAATCCACTGGTGAGTAAATTTTGAAACAGAATAAGAGCTTTAAAGTGGAACCGGGAGCAAAATGAGTCAACTTGTCTAGATCCTTGAATTCCTATACACACATATAGAACTATCTTCAGTATATAATTATGATGGTCAAATGTGATAACAACTCATATAAAATAACCATGTTGTAGATATTTTATTAAAAGACACTACCTTTTTTTCTCTTAATCCTTTTGCATATAATCTGGGATATTTAATAAAAATCTCTTCTATGTGATAAACATGTCTCATATTTCTTTTATTATTTCAAACACACTAGCTATTTGCTGGGGAAAGATAAGTGGAAGGGAACCGCTTTTTTTGTGAATATGTTCAATGTCAAAATCTCATTCTCTGAAATACATAGTTTTCTTTTTCAATTCCATATCTATTCCATTAATTATAGAAAAATTGTGTGTGAAAATAAAGGTATATAGAGAAACCTATCTCAATAGGTTTTTAGTAAAGTGGAATTTTGAGGTATCTAAGAATGTGAAGATGATAACTTATCTATTTTATAAACTCCTATTAATAAATAATTATGAGAATATAATCATGTAATGTACTATATGAAACACTAGCTTTGATATTTAATTATTCACTGTCTTATCAAGTTGTGTAACTGTTTTCTCAATCTGAACATATCCTGCTTAAAGATGAAGCCAAAACATATGTCTACTTTTTGTTAATGTCCCCAAGGCACCTGTTATAGACCAGAACACACAGTAAATGCTCAATAAATATTTCCTGGTTTGAATTGTTTGCCACATAGGGAGAAAATGTTATATTGAATTGCAGTGAATAATCAATCTAATGTTTCTATTAGGTTACTAAGATAGATAAATGAATAGAAAGAAATACCAATGTATCTCCATACGTCTATCTGCTGCTATCACTATATACTATACATTTAAAGAAATAAATTTACATACCTGTGTAAATCTTCCATGTTCTTATCCCACATCGAACATGTTAGTCCAGATCGTGTTTTGGATAAACTGCCCATATAATTTTTGCCATTCCCACGGTAACAATCTAAGCATAAAATATATGAAAACTAATGAATACTAGGGAGTATAGAATAAAGACATTTTTACAAACATATGAATTCATGAAAATCAACATAAAAATGAAAGCAACACATTGAAATATGTGCAAAGCAAAGGGACTTAATTATATCTAATAAAATATTTTTTAGCCAAATTTCTTCTTAATTAAAATGAAAGTTTGTACATCAAATTACAAATTTAAAAAAAAATCCAAAGAAAAATTAAATAAGTGCTTCTTAGGGACATCAAAGAAAGAAACTTTGTGCTGTTCATTTGTTCAGTCATGATCAACTCTTTGCAACCCCACGAACTACAGCACACCAGGGTTCCCTTTCCTTCACTATCTCCCGGAGTTTGCTCAAACTTATGTCCATTGAGTCAGTGATGTCATCCAACCATCTCATCCTCTGTTGCCCTCTTCTCCTCCTGCTTTCAATCTTTTCCAGCATCAGGGTCTTTTCCAATGAGTAGGTTCTTTGCATCATGTGGCCAAAGTGTTGGGAGTTTCAGCTTCAGTATCAGTCCATCCAATGATTATTCAGGGTTGATTTCCTTTAGAATTGACTGGTTTGATCTCCTTGCTGTCCAAGGGACTCTCAAGAGTCTTCTCCAACACCACAGTTCAAAAGCATCAATTCTTGGACACTTAGCCTTCTTTCTCACATCCGTACATGACTACTGGAACAAACATAGCTTTGACTAGAGGGACCTTGGTCAGAAAAGTGATGTCTCTGCTTCTTAAAATGCTGTCTAGGTTTGTCATAGCTTTTCTTCCAAGGAGCAAGCAAGCATCTTTTAATTTCATGGCTGCAGTCACCATCTGCAGTGATTCTGGAGCCCAAGAAAATAAAATCTGTCATTGTTTCCACTTTCTTCGTATCTATTTGCCATGAAGTGATGGGACCAGATGCTATGATCTTAGTTTTTTGCCTGTGAGTTTTAAGCCAGCTTTTTCACTCTCCTCTTTCACCCACATCAAGGGGCTCTTTAGTTCCTCTTCCCTTTCTGCCATTAGAGTGGTATGATCTGTATATCTGAGGTTGTTGATATTTCTCCTGACAATCTTGATTCCAACTTGTAAGTCATCCAGCCCAGCATTCCATGTGTTGTACTCTACACGTAAGTCAAATAAGCAGGGTGACAACATACAGCCTTGATGTACTCCTTTCCCAATTTCGAGCCAGTCCATTGTTCTATGTCCAGTTCTAACTGTTGCTTCTTGACCTGCTTACAGGTTTCTCTGGAGGCAGGAAAGGTGGTCTGGTATTCCCATCTCTTTGAGGATTTTTCGCATTTGTTGTGATCCACATGGTCAAAGGCTCTAGTATAGTCAATGAAGCATATTTTTTTTTTTTTTTTTTGGAATTCCATTACTTTCTCTGTGATCCAACATATATTTGCAATCTGATCTCTAGTTCCTCTGACTTTTCTAAACCCAGATCCTACATCTGGAATTTCTTGGTTCACGTACTGTTGAAGTCTAGCTTGAAGGATTTTGAGCATTACCTTTCTAGCGTGTGAAATGAGTGCAATCGTACAGTAGTTTGAACATTCTTTTGCATTGCCTGTTTAATACTCCACAGAATAGTCACAAGAGATATAATGAGTACTCATGTACCAATCACATTTGTTAACTTGTGATTTTTGTTTTACATGAGGTTGACATTCTGGGTCATCCAAGCCAGCTGTCTTGCAAATGCTCTTTAATTTAATTTTGTCTGATTATCCTCATGAATGAAATCAAGTTAAATACAGAAATATTGTATAAGGTGATATTTGGTTGCTTTTACAGCATTATTTCATGTGACACATGATGTCAGTTTTTTCAATTATTGGTAATGAGTTTGATAACTTGGTTAAGTGATATAAAAGAAAAATTTCTCTTCATCAATAACAAAAACAAGCAAATAAAAGTTTTGAGACTGACAACATTCTATTCCCAAACACATTTTTTTTAAATGGCTTAGGAACACTTTGATTAATATTGCATGAATCAGTTCTTACTATGTTGGTTTTAAAATATTATTTTTCTTTCTTATATTTCTTTCTTTCTTGGTATTCTTCTCTAATATAGAGTTTTTCCTTTTTCCCCAACTCCCTTCATTTAAGTATTACTAAATACTCCTAGTGTAGTACTAGCAATGGTAGTGGCAGAACTACTAGTAGAAGTAGTAATGTAAAGATGGACTCATAGATTCTCTTTTTATTCAACATGATATATAATCTATTCCTGTTGTTCATTTTAATGCTCAAGTTGTTACAAATTTAGCCAGTGGAAGCCATGTTAAAATGGTTCCTGTGCCTTTTATCATGTCCCATGTGATTTTTTTCACTTTCTTTCAACTGAGCAATTTGCATTCTGTTAAACATTGATAAGAGTGGCCATATTCTTAATTTTAAAATTAATAAAAAGAAGTTAAGTTCTTTCTAATATATATGTAGCAAGTTCTACATTTGAAAAAAGCACTACATATTTTTAAATAATCTTGTGTATTTTAAAAGTAACTAAAAATTCTGATTTTTATGTGAATAAATATGATAGTTTTGACTATAAAATGTTACCTAGAAATGTACATCAATATTAAGATTATTTTCTTTTAAATTTGGTAAGCTGAAGAATATTACCATTGGTTTTAAATATGCTATGTGATTAGAATAAATAATAGGTGTTCTGTGCTTAGTCATTCAGTCATGTCTGACCGTTTTGTGACCCCGTGGACTGTAGCCCACTAGGATCCTCTGTCCATGTGGATTCTCCAGGCAAGAATACTGAAGTGGGTTGTCATGACCTCCTCCAGGGGACCTTCCCAACCCAGGGATCCAACCCAGGTCTCCCTTATTGCAGGCAGATTCTTTACCATCTGAGCCACCAGGGAAGCCCAAGAACACTGAAGTGGGTAGCTTATCCTTTCTCCAGGGGATCTTCCTGACCCAGGAATTGAACCAGAGTCTCCTGCATGGCAGGCAGAATCTTTTCTAGCTGAGCTACCAGGGAAGCCCCTAAATAATAGGTAGAAAGCTTAATAAAAATTTTAAATAAATGATAAATTCTCCAGGAATTAATTTAGTAAAAAAAAATACAGTAAGTATATTCAATAGCTGTGTTTTCGTATTCATGATTTGAACTTAAATATACAAATTCAAATGAGACAGGATTTGATACAAATAATATAGCAATCATTACGATACACAATAAAATTGTTTTCAGAAAGCATAATTTTGTAAAATCCAATTCTTGTACATATGTAGAACGTATCAGTTAAAATACTTTCCTCTGTCAATGCTATTTTTTTCTCTATTATGAAATCTTAAACCTTTGGCTGTTAAATAGTAAATTATTTAAATAAGCTCTCACTGAAGAAAACAGTTGTGCAATGCAATATATGGTACTGCTCTGTAATACATTTTTCATTTTACACCTATGTTTTCTGTATTAGAGAAAGAGGATGAGCTATAAGCTAGGCTTTTTTTTCTTGGTAAACTTTCTATTCTAGAATAGCTTTTAATTTACAAAAAAAAAGTGTAAGTTTGTACAAAGTTCTAATACACCACATAGTTTCCCCTACTATCTTATATTAGTACAATGGATTTATCACCAGTATTCAACATTATTACTAACTGAAGACTATTTTGTTCCAATTTATTCACAGTTTTTACCTAGAGTACTTTTTGTGTTCTAGGATGATACCACATGGCATTTAACTGTGATGTTTTTTAGGCTCTTCTAGATGCAACAGTTTTTTCAGACTTTCTTTTTTGATGATCCTAACAGTTTTAATGAGAATTGGCATGTTATAAAATGTCCATCAGTTGGGTTTGTCTGATATTTTCTTCATTAGATCTAGGTTATAAATTTTTGAGAGGGAGATGTGAATTTCTGAGCACTTGCTAGCTTGCTGGCAGAAGATACTCCAGCCTTACTTTGTGTTTTTCTTGCCCTAGGCATGGATTCTTCAATTTCACCAGAGAGCCATTGTTAGTGATGAAAAGTAAGAAGACAAGAAACAGGTGTGCTCATTGCTATTTGGTACCATTTTTTCTAGTCCCTTACATTTGATAGAGCCAAGCTGTGTGTGTGTGTGTGTGTGTGTGTGTGTGTGTGTGTGTGTGTGTGTGTGTGTGTGTGTGTGTGTGTGTGTGTTCATGAGTAACTGATCACTTCTAACTCCAGTCTAGTACAGGAGTTCTTCCTCTTCTTTATTTCAGTTGTGTATTTCCTTTCTCCCATAGTAAGAACACTGATTGTAGGTACGTGAATGTGTTTTTTCATTTTCTGAATTCTCCAATGCACACAAAATAATGTTAAATCTGCTACATCCTAACAACAAATTTATACTTTAAAGTTCAAAACACATTTACAGTTATCTACTTTTAAATGTATGTCAGTGAGGCTATATATAGGCAAAAAAATGTGTTTAAAAATCACTTTGAAATTTATTTTCCAAATTCTGTAGTACTCTTTGATACACTGATAGGCATATTTCTGTGCTTTTTCCCCCATCTTTCTTGAGATTACTTTTTGAACATTTAAAACACTATTAAAACATTAATATTGGTATATGAGAGTATGTATTCAGACTGTTCTCATTTTCCCTCTTGCTTCTGTGTCATATTTCTACTCACTACTACCCACTATTAGAAGTAACCAATTTCATTAGTTTCTTGTTTATGGTGCTTCTGTTTCTTTGTTTTTCCTTTTTTGGCAAAGATACATACCAAACATACGTACATATATACATATGTAATGTGAATATATAAAGTATATGTATATGTTCTATATATGTATTATTATATCCCATTTTCTTATTACTAGGAGTAAATACCTTTGTTTATTATTAATAGAATACCAAAAATATATTTTAGTGCCTTTTTTTTTATTAATAATATACTTGAAAATCACTTCATATTAATTAAAAAAAACTTCATCATTCTTGTTGCAAATCTACAGTATTCCATTGTGTGATTTTGCCAGAGTAGATTTGTGTTGTTTTGCTAACACAGAAAATGCTGAAATCAAAAACTTGTGCATATATTATTGGAACTATATATTCAGATAGTGTATTACTGGGTGAAAAGATGGATGCATATGTAATTTAATTATTGTAATAGTCCTTTCCATATGACTTTTACCATTTTCCATTCCCAAGAACAAAGTGTGAGAGTTCATATCCCCATACAGCTTTGCCAAAAGATAGTGTTGTCAAGATTTTGAATTTTTGTGAATTTATATGTGAAAAATAGAAGTCCCATATTATGAAAAATCTCTACTTATATTTTAATTTTTTCTTGTTACATGTGACTTTAAGCATAATTTTCATGTTCTCTAAAGAAATCTTTATGTTCATATGCTTTGTCCATTATTTAATTTTTTGGTCCTATATTTTTCACTTTCATAGCTTTTATATATTAAAAATATTTCTCTTTATCTGTGATATACATTTTAAAACTTGTTTCCAAACTTTTCATTTGTCTTTTGAATTTAAATATATAGGTTTGATTATGTTTTTGTCATGACACCTTTTGTAGCTTATTTTTTTTCTTTTATTGCCTTTAGAATTTGAGTGTTAATTAAAAACCACATTGCTACATCTAGGTCATAAAGGTATTTTTCCAAATATACTCCTAATATCTATATGGTTTCCATTTTTATGCTCGTATCTCTTATCCATTTGAAGTTTATTTTCAGGTATGGTGCAAAGCATGGATTAATTTTATTATTTTCCCAAATAGAACTTTATTGATCCACTATTATTTTTTAAATTTCATTTTTACCCAGTGACATATAGTGCCACATTTTAAATATAATCTCAGTAAGGAGTCTATTTTTAGATCCTGTGTTCTGTTCTAATTGTCAATTTATTCTTGTGGTAGAACTACATTTTTTAAATTATAAACTCTTTAAAAATATTTTAGTATCTGGTAAGTTTTTTTTACCTGTAATCACTTCTTTTTCACATTTCCCTTACTATAGTTACATGTTTATTCTTCTCGGAAAAATTTAGAATGCATTTGTTTGGTATCAAAAAAGATATTGATCTATTTATTACTATCACATTAAATTTACAAATTAGCTTAGGTGAAACTGATGTATTTCTGATGTTGAGATCTTACATCAAGAACAAGTGATTTTTTTTCTACATGTTAAAGTACAATTTGGGGCTTTCAGTAGTAATTTGAAATTTAATTACATAGATTTGCACATCTTTCCTAACTTTACTCCTAAGTTTTCATCAGTTTTGTTTCCTATTACAGATGTAGTTTTCTCTTTAATTATATCTTCAAACCCATATGTGAATGCTATTAAGATTTGTATATTAATTATATATCATGCTACCTTAGTGATTTTTTTATTATTTAAATTCAGATTTCCAAGAATATTACTGTATATCATTTGTACAAAGATCTTTTGCCTTTTTACTCAATCAGTAAATATGCCTTCTTATCTAATTGTGTAAAATGTCAACATTGCAATGTCAAAGAAAATATAATGTTAAAATATTTATAATATTATTTAGTAAGGGAGATAGTGGGCTTCCCTGGAGTCTCAGTAGTAAAGAATCCACCTGCCAATGCAGGAGATATGGATTCCATACCTGGTTTGAGAAGATATCCTGGAGCAAGAAATAGCAACTAACTCCAGTATTCTTGCCTTGGAAATCCAATGGACAGAGGAGCCTGGCAAGCTATAGTCCATAGAGTCGCAAAGAGTTGGACATGACTGAGGATGCTAAATATATATATACATATATATATACATATATATATATATACACACACAAACATACACATAGATATAGATACAGATATATGGATGTGTAAGTTTGTATGTATTCCGAATATTCTTGAGTATTTTTATGAAGAATGAATGAATTTTGTCACAGTAATTTCAGAATCTGTTGAGATTTGTTATATGGTTGCCTTTCTTACAACTAAGGTGAATTATATTAATGGGTTTCTAAAACTGAACCATTTTTGTACTCAGACTATATTCAATCATTATGTATTATTTTCTTAATTTCTGTATTAAACTGTTCATTCAAATTTCATTTAAGATTTTACGTTAATATTTACAAATGATATGGATCTATAGTTTTCTTCTCTGATACCTTTATCATATTTAGGATTCAATATTATAATTTCATCCAGAAATAATTCGAAAATTTTATTACATTTGTTAAGCTACAGGGCAATTTATGAAGCATAGCGGTCACTTGATCTGTGAATTCATCAGGGCATGATGTGGTTTGTGGCGGAACAATTTATTATAAATTTCCATGTTTCTTCTATAAGAATGAGTCTAAATTTTCTTTCTCTATCAGGGTCAATTCAACTAACTTGAATTTTTTTAGTGTATTATCCATTTTATTTTCATTTTCAGTTTTCATATGAGGTTGTATAAAATAATCTCATGTTTTCTAATTTTCCAGTTTCATTGGTTATCTTTGCCTTCATAATTATTATTTTTATATATTGATCATCTCGAGTCAGTTGGCTAATGGTTGTCCACTTTATTAAGTTTTTCAAAGAATCATCATTTAGCCTTATTCATTAGTTCTACTATTTTTTCTTTACTTTTATAATGTCTGCTTTTGTCCTAGTTGTTTCCCTTCTTCTGTTGCTTTTGGTTTACTTTTTTTACACTTCTTTGAGTGGGAAATTTCATTCCCCTGTCTTTATTGTATATTATTGATATAAATATTTGAAGCTGTGAATTGTTTGTCTCCTACCTTAAATGTACCTTATACAATCTAATAAAGTGTTTCATCAGTATTTTTAAAGAAATTCTTCAATTCTAATTTTTTTTTAACAGAATTATTTAATATCCAAATGGAAGAGCTTTTTTATATATGCTAATTCAGATGCTGCAAGATTTGAGCAAAAGTTTTTAACTCATCAACCTGTATGTAAAATTTATGTTTCCTGTTATATACAGAGGGATAACAGCACCATGGAACAACAGACTGGTTCCAAATAGGAAAAGGAGTACGTCAAGGCTGTATATTGTCACCCTGCTTATTTAACTTCTATGCAGAGTACATCATGAGAAACTCTGGGCTGGAAGAAACACAAGCTGGAATCAAGATTGCCGGGAGAAATATCAATAACCTCAGATATGTGGATGACACCACCCTTATGGAAGAAAGTGAAGAAGAACTAAAGAGCCTCTTGATGAAGGTGAAGGAGGAGAGTGAAAAAGTTGGCTTAAAGCTCAACGTTCAGAAAACTAAGATCATGGCATCTGGTCCCATCACTCCATGGGAAATAGATGGGGAAACAGTGGAAACAGTGTCAGACTTTACTTTTTTGGGCTCCAGAATCACTGCTGATGGTGACTGCAGCCATGAAATTAAAAGACGCTTACTCCTTGGAAGGAAGGTTATGGCCAACCTAGATAGCATGTTTAAAAGCAGAGACATTACTTTGCCAACAAAAGTCCGTCTAGTCAAGGCTATGGTTTTTCCAGTGGTCATGTATGGATGTGAAAGTTGGACGGTGAAGAAAGCTGAGCGCCGCAGAATTGATGCTTTTGAACTGTGGTGTTGGAGAAGACTCTTGAGAGTTTCTTGGACTGCAAGGAGATCCAATCAATCCATCCTAAAAGAGATCAATCCTGGGTGTTCATTGGAAGGTCTGATGTTGAAGCTGAAGCTCCAATACTTTGGCCACCTCATGCGAAGGGTTGACTCATTGGAAAAGACCCTAATGCTGGGTAGGATTGGGGGCGGGAGGAGAAGGGGACGACAGAGGATGAGATGGTTGGATGGCATCACCGACTCGATGAACATGGGTTTGCGTAGACTCCAGGAGTTGGTGATGGACAGAGAGGCCTGGCGTGCTGCAATTCATGGGGTCGCAGAGAGTCGGAGACGACTGAGCGACTGAACTGAACTGAACAGCACCATCCTTTCATGTGTGTGTGGGGGGGGTTGGATAGGTATGTGTATGTATGTGTCTCTCCATGCATACATATCATATATGTAACAATGCATACTATTAGCTTGGCAGTATTATACAATGATATAACTGTCTGATAAAATTTCACAACTCTGTTGGCTAACGGTGTCTCAATACAAATTGTCCCACAGGACCCTGCACATTGCTGAATGTATCAGGTATAATATATTGTTAAATAAAAAGATTATAATATATTGTTAAAATATTAATGAAAAGGAGAAAGCATGGGGGTAATGGAAAGGTCATTTTAAGGAGAATTCATGTAAATCCTAGTTGTGTTGGTTTGAGAATTTAGGCAAGTTACTTGAATTCCACAAAACTAATTTCTTCATCTATTAATGTGTAGGTTTATTATATAAGCAATAACATCAACTTTGTTTTCAAAACCAAAAATCTATATTCTATTACCTGATCCTTTGATAAGTGATATATCTGTACATAAAAGCATCTTAATACATACCAGAAGCTTATAAAACAATCATTCTCATTAGCTTCTATTATTCAGAAATTATCAGTAATTGTTTAAATGAATAAAGCAGGGACAAAATAGATCCAGCTGGTACCAAACCTTCTTTAATCATTGTTTTCAACTTTGTTTCCAACTGACCTTTAAAGTCTACCCAGGAAGAGTGAAATTGATTGAAAAGGGACTCATCCCTTCTTCCCTCTACTACTGTTTTCGGAGTTGTTCACGCAAAATGGCACTAAGGGAAAGTCAGGGGATGGAAGAAGTATGTATAGGGCAATAAATCCACGAAACAAAGCTTTAAATTTGGTTTGGACTTTTTAGAATGATTTAGAACTGACCATGGCCATGACCATCAAAAGTAAATTTATGTGAAAGAATATAATTATTTTAAAATCATAACTCCCAATTCATTCTATACCAATAAATGCCCAGAGGTCAACATTATTATTATTGTTTAACAAATGATTTTTTTAAACCTACTTCAATGTGACTTTTCTTAACCACTGCTCCCTGAAACAATTATTTGCAATGGTGTCTGTGTTTCCAAGTACAATGGTGATTTATCTCAAAGCCCACTGTTGCATATCATCTCGACTGCTAACACCCCTGTCCACATCACTCTCCTTTCTTGCCTAGATTACTGAAACAACCATTCAGCTGATACCGTTGTTTTGGCCCTTGTCAGGAGCTCTGGCTATTTTTCATAATGCAGCCAGAGTCATCCAGTTAGAACTGAAATCAAACGGATCATTTAATTTCCCTTCTCAGAATCCTACAGCAGTCTCTTCTCTTTCAGAATAGAAGTGTAAATCCTTCCAGTTTTTACAAGACCTATGCAGTTTTAGCTCAGCTGCTCTCTAACCTCATCTCCTGCTACTCTCTACCTTGCTCATTCTGTACCAGCCACAATGATGTGCTGTTTCTTTCTTTTTACTTTTCAAGCACTTTCCCATCTCATCTCATTTTCATCTGCAATTTCCTCTACCCAGAATGCTCTTTAAAAATATGTGCACATGGTACATGCTGCTCTCCCACTCTTTCAGGTCTTCCTTAAGTGTTACCTTAATAATGTAAGATATTCTCAGACCATTAAAATGTAAAATAGCAACATCCTCCTCTCTCCAACTCTGGGACATTTATCTCTCTAGCACTTACACAAATTAGCTTACTAGCCCCACCTCCATTTTAATTTTGCTTGTTTTTTGTTTGCTGGACATTAATTCCCTGGGGCCAGAGAATTTTGTTTACTGGTATAGCCACAGTGCCTAAAACTGTCCCTGGCACTAGTATACAGTCACATAAATAAATGGATATTGAGAAAATTAATATAAAAAAGAAATCCAACTTTGGACTTTGTGATTTTGTTTCCTAACATGTGATAAGAAATAGCTCATCTCCTATAAAATGTATACTCCCTTTAGGCATTTCCACTGAGTTTAATCATGCCCACACTGCAAAATGTCAGCTATTACCTTGTCCACTTGACACGTCACATTTTGGAATTTGGGAGCAGTAGCCAACTCGGATGTTTGGATCAGTGGTAAAACACCACGGTGACTCAGCCCCATCTGGGTTTCGGCAATAATTTTCTCTTAGGTCCCTATTGAGAATAAGCATGTTAATGTAAATGCCAGGGTTTCTTACATTGGTGAAGTCAGTGTTATTACATTTCTAGAATCCCAGAATGTATGCATTCTATAAATAGAGCTCTACATTTCAGATTTGGGATAGTTTTAACAATTTAGAATTCAGTATACACAGCTGACACTGCCCACATTACTGAAATAAATGCTGTCAGATGTCAGAATTCTTTTACTTCCACAGACCTGGAGTTTCACACAAATACTACTGCTTCATGAAAGAGAGAAATAGTACCAGTTCATTATTCTCACTCATTTTCAAGACTTGGACTCTCAACTGTTACAATTTTTAAAAACTGGTCTGTTACTCACTGTATTTTCATTGATCATAGATAATGTAGAAACAACATTCTCTTTGCAGAAGAAAGACTATTATAATTACCAGTCTTTAATTACTCTTGTTTAAAAATGAAGTTCTACCTATTCAAACATTTGCCACGAAAAACATATTTATTCTTTAAATTCTGTATTTCTTTGATTTATTTAATTCACCACATAGATTTCTTTTAATTACAAAGTAGTTCCTTCTTGATTTAGAGATACTGCCTGAAATTTTATATTTCTGTAAAATTAAGGCTTAATTACAATATAGAAAACCTACCTATAGAAAAAGTTGTCAACATAACACATGTACTTCCTTTATTTTATCAATGATATAGTTAGACATTTGGAGCTTGTGATAAGGAAAAAGTCTAAATTAATATTATCTGTATGTAAAAGGATTTTACCTTAATACAAAGTTCACATTAAATAAAATGAGGAGTTCATGATTTGTTCCCCTGGTAGTGCTCTCTAATTTGAAGAAAGTGTGTACCTTCTTTCCATAGATCTCTCTAATAATTTAACAAAATTAACATTCATTCTATAGGAAGGTACATTATTTCACTTAGGCCCAATTAAAAATACTACACATTTAATACTAATCAGTTGATCATTAGAAACTGAAAACCATTTTTTAAAACAGCTTGAGCTTGGTTATAAAATCAACAAGTAATAGTTTATCTAGCCACAATAGGTCCTGACATAAACTATGTTATTTAAGGTTGTGAGAACAGTGAGTGCCAATAGGTTTGACCATTCTATAGCAAATGTTCTTATTTATAACCCACATTTAAACCTTTACTCTTCTCATAAAATCATAAAATTATTAACTGGAAAGATGAAGAAAATCTTTTCTTCTAACGAGTTTATACTCACATTTAAAAAGGTTATGTCAGTACAATATATGTGTACTGAATTTTATATAAAGTGTACAGAAATTTGCAATTTTAAATGAATAATTGCTTAGTTAATTTTGAGCTGTAATTTAAGGCAAGATAATTAAACATATATCTAAGGCTATCAAAAAACTTCAAGTTCCCCTTTTATAATCTATATCTAGAAGTACCTCATTAATCTAGATTAAACCAGAAAGTCAAGGTTTGCTCAAATATTTTTTCTAAGTTTTTTCACCTCACTTGAAGAAAGAATCAGTTACAATTATTAAAACAAATTAATGATTGTATGATTCATGTACATCATCACAGGCAGTATTTTTCAGTTACAGTGCTTTAAAAATCGTCATTTGTAGGAAGTGTCAGTCCTGGGGCAAACTGTGTTTAGTACAACCAGAGACACCTGACCAGTACTCCATTCTCTGCTAGCCCACAAACAGTAAATGCATCAGTACTCTAAGCAAAATGAGCATCAGATTTTATGTGCTTTATAACACAACTCACTTTTTGGTTTTTCATATTTATGTTTATCTTGACCAAATAACCAATTAAGAAAGAATAGCTTGGTGGTTGTGGTGGTTTAGTCACTAAGTCATGCTCGACTCTTGCAACCCCATGGGCTGTAGCCCATGATTCTCCAGGCAGGAATAATGGAGTGGGTTGCCATTTCCTTCTTCAGGGGATGCTACCAACCCAGGGATTGAACCTGGGTCTCCTGCATTGCAGGCAGAGTCTTTATCCACTGAGCTACAAGGGAAGCCCTTCCCCCAAAATAAGAATAGCTTAAATTCCAATAATATATAGCAACTAAACTTTTGATCATTTTTTATTGTGAAATGTGTGGATTCAATTTCTATAATGATTTTATTTTTCTTACAGATGAGGTTAATTTGGTTCACATACACAATCTTGAATATTACCAGCCATTAGAAGTTAACCAGAAGTGTGCATGGCACTGATACTGTCTTCTTTGTCTCCCTTAACTATTCTTTTCTCATTTTCTTTGTTCTCTCTACTTTTATGTTTATTTCTGAGGTGTGAAACACATGGGTCAAAAATAGAGTGAATTGCTGTGAAGAAAATGAGGGAAATAAACAGAGTGGCAGCAATATATTTATTATAAAATAATTTTTAAAATACAGCAGGTGAATATTTAGTATCTAAGCAAAGAACTCTGAATTGGTGAAAAAAATTTAAATAATATAAAAAACCATAAACTATACCCCCTCTCCAGTGAATGGGCCAACTAATGTTCATAGTTCTCCATCTTGAAATGTTAAGCCCTCTTATTAAAAGTCAGTTGCATAAAGCCAATATATGTTATTTATAGGTGCTGTTTCAGCAAAGCCACTATGAATGACATGTGTGTTATAAATTTTAAAAGCAATCATTTTATGTTCCTAATAAGAAGGTGGACAATTTAAAAACACATGGCATTGTGGCTGTCCAACAAAATTCAAATGGTGAAGAAAAGCAGCTATAGAGAAGAACATAGCAAGTATATAGCTGATATTCAAAGGCAGTTTCTTCAGCTTGATTCATTTATACAATTGTTTTATTTCCCTACTTGTTAAATAAAATTTTGAAACAATAAAAAAATTTCATATAAAACTATAATTTTTTTTTCAAGGCTGAAAACTCATCAGTTTACAATGTTGACTTAAATCAAAGTATGCCTTGTAATCTCCCCTAAAGTTAATATGAAAATTTAAGGAAGCACTAGTTTGAAAGTTTCCTGGTTATCATTACCTAAAGATGTGTTTCCCAAAGCGTGGATGGTACATCAACCATCTGATTCAGAATCAGCAAGAGTGGTTGCTAAAATATATTATTTGAGGTCCAAGTTTCTGACCTGAAGAATCAAAAATTCTGGGTGGATGTATCTGCCTTTTAATTGCTAAATTTTCCCCAGGCACACTAAAGTTTAAGGATCACTAACATAGAAATTAGTAAAAATCAACCATTCTGCCTACTGAAATTTGTAATATTTCCCTAATTTACTCACTTGCACTTGAAATTTTCAGGAGTTATGTCATGCTGGTGAGGATCCTGAGAATCCCAACGCTGACAGGGAATTCCATTCCAAATGGTATTGATGGTGCCCCGGTAACCTTCTCCTTGACCTTGAATGCATTCCGTTGTTTGCATAGGGACATCTGTGTCATTCATAGTACTGTGGGCTATTGGTAAAAAGAAATATAAATTTAAATAAAATAATTTAATTTGTCATCTACCTCTTAGAGTTCACTTGCATTTTATTTGTAGGATTTTCTGTCACATAAGTTTTTACAATAATTGAATGAAATAAAAAATTCAGTTTATCATTATTACTATCTCATTCAACCAAAAGGAGGAATTAACATGGTGGACTCAACTTGCTGACATTTTAAAAATATTACTTGCCTCTAGCAGATTTATTTCTTGGCTTTTTCTTTGTCCAATTTCAGCGCTTACCATACCTGATAAAGATCCTGAAAATCTCAGTAAGAAAATATTTAAAGTACAAAATTAAACTTACAAAACTTGAGCTCTTTGTCTTAAAATACACTCACTTGTACAAAATATAACTCAAAGCATTCTGGAGCAACTTAAATTCATATACCTTCTCAAAACGTGCATGAAAATGTTTATGTTTCCATGTAAACTCACCAGTTACCTTTAACCTAAATGGTTATTCAAGATGCCTCTGGATAAAACTCATGTTGACACCCTCTAGGATAGTTTAAAAAGTGAATAATTGTCTTTGATTCATCTATTCTGGAATTTGATGTATCATTTCTCCAAAGGAGAGGTCAGAATTAGACATGTCTTCAGAGGCTAGGGATGTGTATAAAAATGTAGCATATTTAATGGTGTAAATGCTTTTAAAGTGGCTCTTTAGCTTCATTTTGAATTTCTTTCTTTCTTGCAAATAATTATTACCTTATGTGGCTAAATGCTTTATTTCATTGAGTTCCTTGCAAAGGTAGTAGAGCCTAAGTTTGGAGTTATTCTATGAAGCTTTGTGAAAAATAAGGATTAATTAATGACCATCTCAACCACTAGAATATTTTAAATACAGATTTCCACAAACTTCTCATTTAGTAATTTTTCTTTTAAAAAATCTTTTCTTCAGCTATCTTAAAATGTGTTGTTTCTTATGTATCTGCTTTAGGGACTAGAAATGCAGCTCAGAAACATCCTAAATTAAAAAGAAATCCAAATGTACATAAGAAAATGTCCACAGATTGACCCATAAAATGAGCATTGAGAGTGGATGACTTAGAAATTAGTATCTGTTGATATTGGCAATGTATATTCAGGAGGGCTTCCCTCATAGCTCAATTGGTAAAGAATCTGCCTGCAATGCAGGAGACCCCAGTTCGATTCCTGGGTTGGGAAGAGCTCTTGGAGAAGGGAAAGGCTGCTCACTCCAGTATTCTGGCCTGGAGAATTCCATGGACTGTATAGTCCATGGGGTCATGAAGAGTTCTCCACAAATGAGCAACTTTCACTTCACTTCATTGATTCAGGAATAACAAAAATTTTGAACTGAGAAACTACTTGTATAGACGTTCGTACTACTTAAGTTTATTATAATTTTAATACTACCTGAAGTTCTTTGATGAAATAGAAAATAAAATAAATTTCATAGATTATGAGGGTTAGAACTATACTTCATTAAAACAAATGCTACTAAGCTATTTTTTCTGATAATCTGAGTGGATTGTTAAGTGATTTGAGGAGACTGGGTATGTTTGGAAGTCTTTAAAGGGTGACAACTCTAAAACAGGTACTGACATATATATCTAATTATAAAACTATGATGTGAAAAAAGACAAAAGGAATGTCCCCAGGAATCTGTCAGTTCATTAGCTTAACATTTTAAGGAGAAAACTTTTGATCCCCCACTTCTTGGACACAAGCTCCTGGGCAGTAAACTTGTGACCTCAGTCAGGTCTCAGATTACTGACAGTGGCAAGAAGGTCAGAGTTAGGGCAGCCAGAGCAAAAACACTTCCGCTACTCTCATGGACTTCATTGCCTGACTTGGGTACTACAGCTCTCTTCCTTTCCTATTTATGTGTGTGTTTTGTTTTGGGTCAGTGTCATTTTGGCACTCTGAACATGCAACCGAAGAATTCAGTCAGCCAGGGCCACCTTTGGCTAGATATGGGCCTTGCACGCCCATCAGAGGCTAACACACTCTACTCCTTGTACTCCGCTGTGATTGTCTAGACATCAACCTAAACAATGTAAAAAGAGGAATGATAAAATTTAAAAGCTAGTAAAAGATAAATATTTTTCTAATTTGAGGTTAAGTTTTCAAATTTTTTGAGTCCCGATGAAAAGAAATATCTATATTACAAAAACTCTAAGTCAAAGAAAAGACTACCTGTATAAGAATATTGAGGAAAATATTTCTTTGCTGATCGATTAAAATTTCACTGTCAAGTTCAGAGACCTGAATTGTTTTACTGACCTTGCTCCTCAACTGCAGAGGTTCCCAGAAAGTTTTAAAGAATTTCACTTTAAAAGTAACTATCATAAAATCCTCATTTGAACAATTATGCTAAATATTTTTTCCTGAACTTTTATTATTATATTTGAAAAAATGATATAAACTTATTTTAAGGAGTCACTATTATTCAATAAAAGACAGTGTAAATTAAAATGGTTAGATAAAAACTAAATGTTTGGATTTGGATTAAATAACTGAATTATTGAACAGATTCTGATTTGGAGGATTATTGAACAATTTCTAATTTTGAAATTATAAAAATGTACAGAATACAAGGAAATTTTGCATATTAGTAAAAATACAATATTGTACAGAATAAATATAATTTCATTAGGTCTTGTTATAAACTGAATATTTGTGTCTTCCTCAAATTCATATGTCGATATCCCAGTCCCCATGTTATGGTACTAGACAACAGGGCCTTTGGCAGATGTTTAGGTTGTAAGAGCAGAGCCCTCATAAATGGGGTTATGAAAGAGACCCTGCGGAGCTCCCTTGCTTATCGTCCCATCTGAAGACACAGGGAGGAGTTAGCTATCTATGAACCAGGAATCAGTCCCTCTAGATCCCAAACCTGCTGGCACCTTGACTTTGGACTTCCAACCTCCAGATCTATGAGAAATATATTTCTGTTGTTTAAAATCTACCAAGTCTATGGTATTCTCTTATAGCAGCCTGAAATAAGTCTGGCCCTATCAAGATGTAAAGAATCTAAATAATATTATTGTTTTTGACTCTTATTTTAATAAGCATCTGTAACTTTGAAATATGTAACCTGAAACAACTTGATGATTTTACTTATTGTGGTGTTTTAATTAAGTAGAAATATTCTTATGATTTAACTACAAACCCTCAATATTCATATAGTATTTTTATTTACTTAAAAAGTACCCTCTGAAGTCAGTGTATCTGTATTTATCCATTTCAGCTGCTAGAAGAGGCCCCATAAACAAAGCTACATAATTCTGATGGCAATGTATAGAATAAATAATATAAGCAAAAAAAGATATATTAGTACAACAAGGTAACTACATAGCTTTCATTAATTAGTAACAGTTATTTTGAGACTTTCGGAGAAGGCAATGGCACCCCACTCCAATACTCTTGCCTGGAAAATCCCATGGACGGAGGAGCCTGGTAGGCTGCAGTCCATGGGGTCGCTAAGAGTCGGACACAACCGAGCGACATCACTTTCACTTTTCACTTTCATGCATTGGAGAAGGAAATGGCAACCCACTCCAGTGTTCTTGCCTAGAGAATCCCAGGGACGGCAGAGCCTGGTGGGCTGGTGTCTGTGAGGTCACACAGAGTCGGACACGACTGAAGCGACTTAGCAGCAGCAGCAGCAGCAGCATTTTGAGACTTTATGCAGATATTTAATAAATATTGTCTGAGGGGGACCATGAATGATTTGTCCATAGACCATTTAACTGATATAAATATTTGATCTCTGCCGCCTACATGAATACTTATGATTCAAACGAAAGGAATTATTCCTGGTCTGCAATAAAATAGACTCCCTCAGTTGTCCTACTGTATAAACATCAAAACTTGGAGCAAAAACAAAACAAATGTTTCATGCTATTTGATTTGAAAGGGCTGTTAAATGTTGGGAAATCTATTCTTTTGGACTTAATACTTAAACATTAGACCTGAATAAGGGAAGGCTTTGAAGAGTCTCCAGTGGCCTAGAAAAGTGTTAAAGAAGCACAGAAACATCCCCGGTATCAGCTGAAGATTATCAAGTTTAGCCAAAGCAACATGCTTTTAAAATATTGCATCTCCACATCCACAAATTTTTCTGCAAGTATGTCTACCAAGCTTACACTGAAAATATCAGAAACTCTTCTGAGAGTTTCTAACAAATAAAACATTTTGCCAGGGGTGTAAGTAATGGTCACCCTTTGGAAGCAGATGCAAAGATATTTGTATGATCCTCAGCGGCCTATGAGTGAAGGAATGTTTTTCTTTGATGACTGACACAAAGTTTTCTATTTGGAAATGCTTTAAGGAAAACAACATTTGCTATTGAAAAATTTCACTATCTTGTTAGAACACAATCAAATACAATGGGTGTCTCTTGGAACGTTAATTTCACTTTGCTGGCATGGATGTGCTGTGATCTTATTATTATACTATTTGGTAGAGAATTTTAAGGTCGGAATAGATTTTTTGAGAGAATGAACATTAATTGTTATGTAATTACTAGGAAAACCCTCTTGACTCCAAGACAACGTATAATAAATTGACTCTTTTTCTCTGTTAAAGGCCTAGCCAAGTCCTTGCGGAGAGACCACGAGCCCATGACAAAGGTCTGCGAAAGGTAATGGAGAATGTGAGTATACACGTATATGACAGAAAGCCACACCCAGGGCTCCATAACTTTTACACGGACAATTAGTAAATCTTTACATTTACAGTCCCCTTAGCCCTCCAAAAAATGGATTTCTTAGTGGTGACAAACTGTTGCTGTTCTTTTGCCTATAGCTAAGAACAAGTTGCTTCATAAGCCATTGGCTAAATACCTGATTATTCTTAGAATAATTCAACACAACCTACTTTTTATTCCCAGCTACTGAAGAGCAATTGAAATGTAGGATTTACTTTATGATGGTCCCTGGATATTTAGAACAATGTGTAAAGCTACTCTCCCGTCATCAGACTTCTGCTCTTTGGGCCGCAAAGGGCAGGATAAGGCTCAATGTAAATTTAAAGAGCTCCTTGTTTTAAACTGTTGTGAGAGCATAGTATAAAGACCTCCAAAACACAAACCTCAAATTGCTTCCATGTTTTCTTTCCATGTGAACCTGGGATTCATGTCTGAAACTTTTCCCTGGACTTTATCCAATTCTTTTCTGTTGTAAAATGCTCAGGAGACAAGACTTTCATGAAAGATCTTCAATTTTATCCTCTTATTCCTTAGAAGATGACTTGGAAAAGACCTCCAGTACAAGATCTTTTCCTTGAGAAAGAATATTGATATCAATTTTTTCCTGACACTGAATACAATGAGAGGACTATATTTCTATGAATCTCTGTTCTGGCCTTGAATTAATTAATAAAATTTAGACAGATAATTAGCTTTCTTTAAGAAAGAAAATGATTTGCTAAAGTCAGTTTCCCAACACACAAAGACACTGAGTTTTAAAAGGTTATATATTCCTTCCTTTAAGATGATGCCAATGTACATTGGTTACTAGGAGAAAGGATTCTTTTAATTTAGCACCAATGGCAACATAGCTTCTCAAGTCACCATGACAAAATAAAACTAGGTGGCTTAATCAATAGTAACATATTTTCTTATAATTCTGGCAGCTATAAAGTCCAAGATTAAGGTGGTAGCCAGTGATTCCCGGTGAGAGTTCTATTCCTGGCTTGTAGATGTGGGTATAGACATACCCTTTTGGTATGTCCTCATATTGTAGAGAGAGATTATGCTCATCCTATACTTTTAAGGCCACAAATCCTATTGTTTTAGGATCCCATCATTATACTTCATCATCCTTAATTGTCTCCTAAGAACCCAACTCCAAATGCAGTAAGGGTTTAGACTTCAGCATATGAATTTTGAGTAGGAGAACACAAGTCAACCCATAATGATAATTTTGATAGAAATCTTAGCTATCAGAGATCTGCCTAGGCCACACTTCTGCAGTGGGGAGTTGTTCAACAAGTATAAAGTTTCAGTTATGCAAGATGAGTAAGTTTTAGAGATCTACTATATGACATAGTACCTATACTTGAAATACTGTGTTGTATACTAAACAGTTGTTAAAAGAGTACATCTCAAGTTGTGTTCTTACCAAACACACACACAAAAAGGCAAGTGAAGTCAGGAGGAAACTTCTGAAGGTGATGAATATGGTTATTATCTTGATTGTGGAGATAGATTCATAGGCATATGTTCAAAGCTATCAAACTGTGTTCATTAAATATGTGATGTTTTTAAACATCAGTTACAGCTCAGTAAAGCTCTTAAAAATATAAAATGGCTCTGGACACTTATATATTAGAAATTTAAAAAATAAGATGGAAAAGAAAAAGGAGGCAAAAAAATATGGAGGACGTCACAAGCTTTGTTTATTTTACTGAAGGAAAACCCATCAAGACAAGCAGCAAAGGAGCAAAACTAGCTCAGGGAAGCATGAAATCTGACAGTGAGTTGAAGTGACAGGAAGACGGTAAGAAGCAAATCTTCCTAGTTGGAAATGTTTGGGAAAAGCCTATTTTTTACATGAAAATCAAGATGCATAAAATAAATTCCAAGAGACACTAAAAGAAAATGAGAAACTACCACTGATTAGGAAAGGAACAGTCATTCATTCAACAAAGACTTGTTGAACTCCTGTCACATGCAAGGCAATGTGGTAAGTCTCTGGGATACAAAAAAAGACATAGTCCTTACTCTTTTGGAGCTTAAAAATTTTGATAGAGAGAGCTATTAACCAAATAGCTTCAAAAATAAATGTGGAAACCAAACTCTGAGAAGTACATGGAAGGAGAGGTTTATGTTGCTATAAATATACAGTAAGGAATTTGACCCAGTCTGGGAAGTCAAATGAAGAAATGATAACTGACTGGAAGTTTGTACAATGGGTAGCTGTCAATTAGGTTAGGAAGGAAGAGAACTTTTTATAAGGCAGAGGAGATGGCAGGGATGAGGGAACTATAATGAGAATATGGAAGATACGAGGTATAGGAAGAAACCTATTCTGGCTGGAACAGAGAGCATGGAGAGACATGTATATGAGGCTGGAGAGTTGGGTAGAGAAGTCAAAGATGTTTTTGTTTTGTCTGTGTCCTAAGATCAAAGGCAGTGAGTGCAGAGTTTTAAACTGGTGTGTGTGTGTGTGTGTGTGTGTGTGTGTGTGTGTGTGTGTGTGTGTGTGTGTGTGTGAGTGATGTGCTAGGCATAGGGAATGATATATTCAGATTTTTTTTAAATAGTCTATTTGCCAAGTGGAGAGAGAGTTGGAGGGGAAAAGCTTGTGAACATGGATATAGCTCCACTCAGAAGTCCATCCAAATATTCAAGAAAGTTCAAAAATAATTCTGTCTTAGATAAAAGTGATGAAGTGAAACGGAGACTTGAGAGCTACATGGAAAATAAAATTCACAGGCCTTACTGCTGCTGCTGCTAAGTCACTTCAGTCATGTCCAACCCTGTGCGACCCCATGGACAGCAGCCCACCAGGCTCCTCTGTCCACAGGATTCTCTAGGCAAGAATACTGAAGTGGGTTGCCATTTCCTTCTCCTTAGAGGCCTTAATGATGTATCAACTGAGACATGAAGGAAAGAGCATGTTTAGGATTATTTTAAGCTTTTGGATTTTAAACTGTGTAAATGGTGGTATCAATCATGCAAAAGAGAGCATACTAACCAGATTAGACCGTCCTACAGGATAAATGAAGAAAATCAGAGAAAAAGATAATAAATGATGGAAGTCTCCAAGGAGGCAAGTTGTTGGTGATGAAGGGTGGGAACAGATATACAACAAGTATATCCTAATTAGAGTATTTTTATGGGACATCAGCCTTACATGTCTGACATGGAGCAAAAATAGTTCTCAGAGGGATACCTGGCATTCCGGAGATCTTTGCAGGGATATAGGAAGTCAAAGGAAATGTCAACCCACTCCAGTATTCTTGCCTGGAGAATCCCAGGGACGGCGGAGCCTGGTGGGCTGCCGTCTATGGGGTCGCACAGTGTCGGACATGACTGAAGCGACTTAGCAGCAGGAAGTCAAAACTGTTTTCATAACAATACTAAGGTGCCACTTGTCCTTTATTATAGTGGTATTTCCAGGTGCACTTTGAAGTACGATATCCCAAAAGACTTAATGCAGAAGCAAATACAAGACACTCAACTATCTTTTTACAATTAAAGTAACATTAAAGAAATTTACCAAAGAAATCTAAACCATTATCATTATTCTATTTTTCTGAAAAAAAAGTTATTTTTCTTTTAAAATGTTATATTTATTAACATCCAATGAGCTTATTATGTCTAATCAATTAATAAATGTTTTTTAATTTATTTTTTAATTTCCAATACATTAGATATTGACTCATGTAACTAATTCAGACAATTTGGTGTTCTCAATAATGTGTAAAGATATCCTCAGTTTAATTGATTTAAATAATCAATGGGATACCTAAGGGACATCAACCACAACATAAGGGACATAAACCACAAGTTAGTTTTTCAGTTGCCAAAGAGCTACTAAAGTTCACTTCAGAAAAGTACAATTAGTCCCAACAAATATTTTATTTTTCTCTGAAAAGCATGAACTAATACATAGAACAAACTCTTACTCAGAATACAGAGTTATTGTTACAGGGAAAAATCAGTACTTCATTTAAGCACTACATGGGACTTCCAATCTTACTACATGTTTGCAATGTCTTAAAATTCTGTATTCTTGGAAGTCTGTTAAAGTTATATAACAGAGTATGTGTAGGCTGCTGTCATTTGGGGAGATATCACCTTTTGAAGAATATGGTATGAAGGAGGACTGAAAAGGCCTGTCCCAGAACAGCCTGGTACACATTTGTCAGGTGATGAACTTTCAGTGATACACTGATTTCAAGATGAGAAACTCAGAAGCAAAGTGACAATTATAAATTCATAGTTCATTCAGCTTTTTAACAAATAAAAGGAACTGAGAGCAGTGTTCAGAACTTTGGCTCTGGTATAAAAACCCCATTGTCAAGGCACGTCATCTTCTACTTTACTAGTTTATGATAAAATTATGAAATTGCAATTTCATCATAGATTTTGCTCTGTTTTGTTCATTTCTCTATCCCCAGCATCTAAAAAAAAAATGACATATAAGAGCTACTAAGTAAATATTTGTTTAATGAATTCTATAGAAAAGGGGCAAATACCCCTCTTTATGCTCTCTCTATGCTTCCTGGGAGTGTTGCTATGCCCAAGGCTTTTGCTATCACTATTCACTTCTGATTTTGCATGACATTCATGGAAGCCTGAACTTAGATATGCTTTGAGCACTGACATGACGCACCTGCATCTCAATATAAACAGAACCAAACTTAATATCTTTCTCCTCAAATTTATTCCTCTTAAATATGCATCATTTAATCAACATAAGAAAAAGAACTTTAGACTTTACCTTTTCCCTATCTCATTTCCCAGTTCATCCAACTTGTCATTATATATGGGACACTTTATATCGTTATATATTTGAACTCTTTAATATTGTTCACATCCTTCTTCACCTTGTTATTGTCACTGTTTACTGCCTTAGTTCACATTCTCTTTCTTACTTTACTGTTAAAATAAGCTCTTAGGAGATGCACCTGCCTCCTTGTTCAACACTATGCTAACCACCCAGAATATATAGTAATTCTTATGGATCAATAGTCTTCAAATGTTGTTGGGTTTTTTGTTTTTTGTTTTTGCTCTTGTTACTAAAATTATTATGAAAACTTACTTATATTCCCTCTCATGTTTTTAAGTTGCCATCTACATTTTTATGCTAAGTTTAAATAGCTACAAAAGATGTGATTTCTAGCATGTTTTAACTATTGACAGTTTTAAAACAAAAAAATTTATATCACTCTTTTGAATGGATTTACTAAATACCACGGGGATTTATATCTACCTTTTTCTGTATAAATGTACATTATCAAGTTCTTTTTCTCCTCGAATCATTTTTTCCATTCCACTTTAACCACAGGATGTTATTTTAGCATAATGTATTTTATTTTATGTTGGAGAGTCTTTTATTTCTCATACTTTGCTGAAAGATTTTTATATATTTAAATCATTTAAAAATTTCTTATGACTACAAAATTCTGAGAGAAATACACACTGAACACATGCACAGGCACACATGTACAAATACTATGCACATATATATGTGTGCATATTATGAATTGTTCTTGCTGTTTAAATGCTAAATCATGTCCAACACTTTTGTGACAGCATGAACTGTAGCCCACCAGATTCCTGTGTCCATGGGATTCTCCAGGCAAGAATACTGGAGTGGGTTGCAGTTTACTTCTCCAGGGGATCTTCTCAACCCAGGGATAGAACCCACATCTCCTGCACTGCAGGCCTATTATGCGCATTATGGATTGTTGTTCAGTTGATAAGCTATGTCTGACTCTGCAACTCCATGGACTGCAACACACCAGGCTTCCTTGTCCTTCACTATCTCCCAGAGTTTGCTCAAACTCAAGTCCATTGAGTCAATGATGTTATCTAACCATTTCATTCTATGCTGCCGCCTTCTCCTACTGCCCTCAGTCTTTCCCAGCATCAGGGTATTTCCCAGTGAGTTGGCTTCTCACATCAGGTGGCCAAAGTATTGGAGCTCCAGCTTCAGCATCAATCGTTTCAATGAATATTCAGTGTTGTTTTCCTTTAGTATTGACTGGTTTGATCACCTCGCTGTCCAAGCAACTCTTAAGAGTCTTCTCCAGCACCACAATTTAAAAGCATTGATTTTTTTAGCACTCAGCCTTCATCATGGTCCACCTCTCACTTCCATAAATGAATACTGAAAAAACCATAGCTTTGCCTATATGGACCTATGTCAGCAGAGTGATGTCTCTGCTTTTTAATACACTGTCTAAGTTTGTCATGGCTTTTCTTCCAAGGAACAAGCATCTTTTAATTTCATGTCTGCAGTCACTGTCTGCAGTGATTTTAAAACCCCCCAAAAATAAAATCTCTCAATGCTTCCATTTTTTCCCACACCTATTTGCCATGAAGTCATTGGACTGGATGCCATGATCTTAGTTTTTTGAATGTTGAAATGTAAGCCATTTTTTTCACTGTTCTCTTTCACCCTCATCAAGAAGCTCTTTAGTTCCCCTTTGCTCTCTGCCATTAGTGGTATCATCTGCATATCTCCTGACAATTTTGATTACAGCTTGTGATTCATCCAGCCCAGCATTTCACATTATGTACTCTACATAGAAGTTAAATAAGCAAGGTGACAATATACAACCTTGACCTACTCCTTTCCCAGTTTTGAATCAGTCCACTGTTCGATGTGTCTGGTTCTAACTGTTGCTTCTTGACCTGCACACAGGTTTCTCAGGAGGTAGATAAGGTGGTCTAGTATTTTCATCTCTTTAAGAATTTTCCACAGTTTGTTGTTATCCACACAAAGATTTTAGCATAGTCAATGAAACAGACGAAGATATATTTTGGAATCCCTTTGATCCTTTTATTATCCAGCAGATGTTGGCAATTTGATCTCTGGTTACTATGCCTTTTCTAAATCCAGCTTGAACATGTGGAAGTTTTTGGTTCATGTCATGTATGGATGTGAGAGTTGGACGGTGAAGAAAGCTGAGTGCCGAAGAATTGATGCTTTTGAACTGTGGTGTTGGAGAAGACTCTTGAGAGTCCTGTGGACTATAAGAAGATCCAGCCAGTCCATCTTAAAGGAGATCAGTCCTGGGTGTTCATTGGAAGGACTGATGTTGAAGCTGAAACTCCAATACTTTGGCCACCTCATGAAAAGAGTTGATTCATTAGAAAAGACCCTAATGCTGGGAAGGATTGGGGGCAGGAGGAGAAGGGGACGACAGAGGATGAGATGGTTGGATGGCATCACCGACTCGATGGACATGGGTTTGGGTAAACTCCGGGAGTTGGTGATGGACAGGGAGGCCTGGTGTGCTGTGACTCATGGGGTCGCAAAGAGTTGGACATGACTGAGCAACTGAACTGAACTGACTGTTGAAGCATAGCTTGAAGGATTTTGAGCATTACTTTGCTAGTTATATGAAATGAGTATAATTGTACAGTAGTTGAAACATACTTTGGCACTGATTTTCTTTGGGATTGGAATGAAAACTGAAAATGAAAATGAAAACTGAAAACTGAAAATGAAAACTGCCCTACTGGTGCTTACCAATCCCCTATGATGAAAAGGACGTTTTTTTTTTTTTTTTTTTTTTTTTTCCCTGGTGTTAATTCTAGGAAGTGTTGTAGGCCTTCACAGAACTGGTCATCTTCCACTTCCTTGGAATCAGTGGTTGGGGAATAGACTTGGATTACTGTGATTTGAAAATTTTGCCTTGGAAACAAACCAAAATCATTTTGTTGTTTTTGAGATTGCACCCAAGTACTGCATTTCAGGCTCTTGACCACTATGAGGGCTACTCCATTTCTTCTAACAGATTCTTGCCTGCAGTAGTAGACATAATGTCATCTGAATTAAATTTTCTCATTCTTATCCATTTTAGTCCAGTGATTCCTAAAATGTTGATGCTCACTCTTGCCATCTCCTGCTTGACCACTTCCAATTTACCTAGATCCATGGACCTAACATTCCACGTTCCTATGCAATATTGTCCTTTACAGCATCAGACTTTACTTTCACCATCAGACATATCCACAGCTGAGTGTTGTTTCTGCTTTGGTCCAGCCTCTTCATTCTTTCTGGAGGAATTTCTCCACTCTTCCCCATTAACATATTGGACACCTGTTGACCTAGGGGGATCATCTTCTGGTGTCATATTTTTTTGCCTTTTCATACTGTCCATGGGATTCTTGAGGCAAGAATACTGAAGTGGTTTGCCATTCCCTCCTCCAGTGAACCACATTTTGTCAGAACTCTCCACCATAACCCATCCATCTTGAGTGGCCTTGTACACCATGGTTCATAGTTTCATTGAGTTACACAAGGCTGTGATCCATACGATCATTTTGATTAGCTTTCTGTGACTGTGGTTTTTGTTCTGGAGGCTGTGAGATTAAAGTTCTTATTTCTTCTGTCTGCCTTCTTATGGATGAGAATAAGAGGCCTATGTAAACTTCCTGATGGAAGGGACTGGCTGTGGGGAAAACTGAGTCTTGTTCTGGTGGGCAGGGCCATGCTCAGTAAATCTTGAGTCAAACTGTCTTTTGATGGGAGGGCTGTACTCCCACCCTGTTAGTTGTTTGGCCTAAGGTGAGTCCTAGAGTGCATAGGCTCTATGGTAGGGCTACTGGCAACCTCCAAAAAGGACTTTTACCAACACATGCCTCCCAGAACTGTTACTTCCTCTGCCCCTGTCCCCACAGCAGGCCACTTCCAACCACGCCTCTGCAAGAGACCCTCCAACACACACAGGCAGGTTTGGCTCAGTCTCTTGTGGGGTTACTGCTCTTTTCCCCTGGGTCCTAGTGCACACAGGATTTTGTGCCCTCCAAGAGTCTCTGTTCCCCCAGTCTTGTGGGAGTTCTGGAATCAAACCCACTGTCTTTCAAAGTCAGATTCCCTGGGGAATCCTTTTGCCAGATCCCCTGGTTGGGAAGTCTGATGTGGGGCCTAAAACTTTCACAACAGTGCGGGCAGTTCTTTAGTATTATTGTGATATTCTTTGGTATTATCTGTTATAGATAGAGTTATGTAATTGTTAGCAGTATGTAAATGATAAACACCATGAATACATAGTATTTTCAAAGGTCTCTTTGACTCATTGGAAAAGACCTTAATGCTGGGAAGGATTGGGGGCAGGAGGAGAAGGGGACAACAGAGGATGAGATGGTTGGATGGCATCACTAACTCGATGGACATGGGTTTGGGTAAACTCCAAGAGTTGGTGATGGACAGGAAGGCCTGGCGTGCTGCGATTTATGGGGTCACAAGGACTCGGACACGACTGAGCTACTGAGCTGAACTGAACTGAACTGAAGATTTTTACACCCAGGAAAATAAACCCCATTAATATTCAGGAAGGACTGACAGTTTGCCTTTTTTCAGTACAGTAGCAAAAGGCAGTTTTCAGTGGACAGTTAGGATATTGAATTTGACTGACCCCTTAGCAATTCATGCACCTCAAGCAAAAGATTTTGAGAAAGAATTCATATGGGAAAAGGAGGAGCTGGAATTGGAGGCTTTTAACCTATTCATGCCCTTAAGCCCCTAGGACAGGCTTTATGTTGCACTGGGTTTCATGCACACTGATTTGGAAGCTACTGTTGTAGATGACGAACAAGATAAGATCATTCTCCCTGCTTAATTTTTCAGTGTTTCTCATGGGAACTAGCTGGGATACTCTTAGATTCTACTTCATCTGCTTCACATTAATCTTATTTTCTCATCTCCTTCCATTTCTCTGTCTTTACCACATCCCTATCTATATCAACCTAATTACCATGTCATAAATATTGCAGTCTGCTCCACTGTTCATGTCTTTGCACACCTTTCATCACTGGCCTACCTAATCACAGCCATTTTGAGAGAGAGATTATTGTTAATACATGGAAAGCACCTTTCAGTAGATGTTAAATAAATAGTAGCAGTTATAATTTTCTTATACCGTTGTTATGTAATAAGAGTTTCAAAATGTGCCTTCAACTTTAGAGAAGATAAATGACACAATCATATACTCTATTCTTTTCTTCAAACATATTGAAAGCTCAAAATGAATTCAAGTACTTGCGACTGAGAGATAACCAGAGATAACCAGAGAGATAACCCAAGAATCAAATGATATAAGTAATACATAATAAACCAATATTCTTTTACAGCCAGTGCATGTAAACATGTGTGTGGTATACAGGATTCTAATACAGCCCTTAAGATTTCTGCCCATTGATGTATGTTCTGTAATCCCCTCCCCTTTAGTATGGGTACAACTTGTGAATAGCCACTTGGGAAAGCCACTCCTGTAATTAGTTTATCTTGTACAACAAAAGTGAGGAGATTTTTTTTAGATGTAATTAAAGTTCCCAATCAGTTGACTTTAAATTTGTTAAAGGAAGACTTCCTTGGGTGGGCTGACCTAATCAGGTGAGCTCTTTCAAAGGGTGCAGAGCTTTCTGTATCAAATCGTACACAGAGTGAGGGCAAAAACTGGCCAGTTATTTTTCAATCATTGTCCCCAATAAAATATATCATTTTCCCAGGAAAAATAAAACACTGTTATTTCTGCCTTTCACAACTCTGTGATAAGATGAAAGAAATTATATGGAAGCTCTAAAAGATACAATTTCCTAATGGACCCTTTTGAAATTCATCCCTAGTGCAGAATCTTGGAGAAAGTTGGCTTATAAAATTTTAATAACTTTGAAAAAATTCTTAGTAAATAAATGAAAGAGGGCACAGACATCAGAGGTTCAAAGTAACAGAAAGCTATGCTATTGGTCTTGAAGATGTAAACTGCCATATTATGAAGAGGGCCATATGGGAGGAAACATCAGGCAGCTTCTAAGAGCTGAGGACCTTAGCACTACAACCACAAAAAAACTGAATTGGAATGGGGACACTAAATCTTAGATGAGATAGTATGTCTGATGGGCACCAGGATTGTGGCTTTCTGAGATCCTAAGCAGAGAACACACCTGACTTATGCCTTGACTCCTGTCCCGCAGAAAACTTGAGATAATACATACATGTTATTTTAAGCTACCAAGTTTCTGATAATTTGATAGTTTCTGATAATTTGTTATATAGCAATAGAAAATTAATACACAATTGAAACCATTACCAAATTTCTTAGTTTTTCATTATAGGCTTAACTATATATATAAGACAAAATATCTGGAAGAAATTATCTGTTACATTTTCCAAAATTCCTAAATGCCACTTTATTTCACTAATTTTGATAAAAGCATAGTCTCTTTATGTAAGTTTACAAACTAAAACTTCAAATATTTTAAAAATATTCCCAAAGCTTAAAATAATTTTATTTTAACTACAATTGATCCTTGAACAGCATGGATTTGAACTGCATAGGTCCACTTATATGCTGTATTTTTTTCCTGTGGTAAATGCTATTACCTATTAGTACTATAAGATCCCAGTTGGTTGAATTCACGGATACAAGGGGAGCCAGGAGAGTCAGTGCCACCTAATCATCATGTTGTTCAAGGCCCAAATGTATAGAGGGTTGGTTGACAAATTCTACCACCATTTTCTTAGAATTAGCATCCTATAAACACCACCCTCTGTTTAACAAATCCATCAGAATTGTTGCATGTTGTATAAATAGTCAACTCTGGACAGAAGAGAAAAAAAAAATCTACCTAACAAAAGTGTCATATTTATTGTATTTTTTTTCCTCTCCCAATGTCTTTTAAATATAGCCAATCTTGTGCATGCCAGTTGAAAGGTGAATGTGCCAGTCAATATGCATGTGTGTGTGTGTGTTGCTACTGGTCTTATTCCAGAGACAATTTATGAGTACCTAAAACACACACACAAAAGGAAGGGAAGCTACTGGTTTATTGTACCTACCTGGTCTAGATAATGAACAGATTAATAAGATTTAAAAAGTCAATGAGTTGCACTAACCCAACTATACAGAGAAACACTATCACAAAAGTCATCCTTTATTTTAAAGGACCAAACAGATGGTTCAGTTTCCTTGGAACATTGAGAGCCTTCCAGATTCTGCAGTTATTTCACATATGCCAGACATGTCTCTTTCCTATGGGTTTTATTTGAGTCGTCCAAAACATTTCTTCTTATTAGAAGCTTTAAGTGGAGAGATATTTACCTTGGCAGTATCACAGTGTAGATAATACTGAATAAGTTTGTTCAAAGAAATGGTCTCATCATGCCAATCTAGGGAAATATGCAAATACCTATGCATAGCCTAGTAATTGTATAATTATCATTTGGTGTGCTGGCACCTGATTATCTGTCTTTATATTTTTCTCTCCATATATACATATTTTTATATTGGCAAGACAATTTATAACATGATTATACTTACTAAATTTTTGCAATTCTACTGATCTGAAAGCATTTTAGGATCTTGTTGAAAAAAATAAGACTTCTTATACACAGAAATAAAAGCATACCTACATCTAATTATTATCCAGGATAATTTTAGAAAAGAATAAAAATGTGTGAGTTAATCATGAAGGAGAGGACCAAGTGTACAGATTTTAAGGGATATCACAAAGCAAGTAAGAAAAGAAGCCTTTATCATAAACTCAGGAGAGTAGGGTAAAGGCCAGTATGTAGAAGGGCTATAGGACTGCTAAAATACAAGATGAAAGAGAATGCAGGCTGTGTACAAGGACAGCCAAAGCAGTGAAAATTAGCTACTAGAGATTAAAGATGTCTGTAAGAATCTTCTATTAGACTTAGTTTTCTGCATTGCCGCCTCTGTCACTCACCAGAAGTCTATACTCGGTTGACTGCTCATGTTATGTCTGGGAGGATAAGTTAGGGAAAGGATACAGGATTGGTAGGGAAGAATCTAAGGTCCTCACTCTTACAGCCCTAATGACATTATGATACTGCACATAATCCCTGATCTTTTTCTCATTCTGTTTTTTTTTTCTTCCTTTTCCTTGATAACACGAGAATGTTTAGGCCTTTACCATGAGTTTGTTTTGTGTGTATGTGGCACTTGCATGTGTATCTCAAAATAATGGCTCTCTGAAAATGCAAAAGATTGGATAAGTTTATGTAACACATTCTTACATTGTTAAAACCTATACACATTAAAGTATCAAATAAAATAGTGGTTAACCTGTCCCACTAATATTCGCCTGCTTAGATCCAGTCTGTGAGAGGAAAAGGAAGCAATAAATTTGACCCTAACTTACCGCACATTTTAATTGCACAGTACTCCCAAGGGGTGTCAGGGTCAAGAGTATAGCACCATGGCCTCGGCTTGCCATCAGGATTGCGGCAATAATTATCATCAAAGCCCTTGTCGGGATATCTGCAAACCACACCAAGAAAAGTGTCATGTAAATCTTCCTGGAACATTACCCAGCCCTCAGCTCACAAAATAACTTTTGACTTAGCTCGGATACTATTAACTGATGAAAGAAGAGATTTTTCTCTTTTGCCTTACAAGGACTGCTAATCATTGACTGCTGAGTCTATTAATGTGCATATAGTACTAAGGCTAGAGTACCATCACCTTCAATAATAAGTTAGGTCCATTTGGCACCTGTCCACCAGTTGAGGTCTCAAACTGAATCCCCTTCTCACAAGCCCAGCTAAGGACAGATTACATACACGTGACCTGTGTAGATTATTTATTAAGAAAACAGGTCCTCTTCTAGAGCAGCCTTAAACTTCAAACTGAAAGTTAGGTTTCAATAGCTATGTTACTAACGATAGCTCAATTTTGGAGCTAGAGCTTTCTAGGTCATGCCCTCACCTCCACCAGACTAAAAGACAAACTCCATCACACCACTTTCTCTATACCCACCTCCCTTTAAATTAACAGGGTCCTGAATTGGTGGTTTGCTTTTAATTGCTACCATATCCCTTCTGATCTCACTTGAAAGATGAAAGATGCACTTTAAAATAAAGCAGTTTTAATTTCATCTAAAAGACCAACAAACAAAAAAGAGAAAAAAAGAAATAAAAAACACCATTCGGCAATTTCCAAAGAAAGGTGGAGAAAGACCTTCTTCTGTATTTATTTGTATTTTTATTCTTTATAATAAAAAAGGGAAAAAATTTCAACTAAAATGTTGCCTGTGAAATTTATAGACCAAAATACACATAATTTTTAAACTCAAAATCTTCTCCTGAGGAGAAAAGTAAACTTGGTTGACTGACTTCCAGATAGGCAATTTAAAAATCTACCATAAGAAGGCAGCCAAGGAATTGTTTGTTCCACCTTTAGCCTGTGACATGGTGTCATACAATGACCCCACTTTACCTGACTCACAGGAAGGTGTGGCACAAGGAGGAGATTGGCTTTTAGTTAACAATAATGCCACCCCAGCTTGGACCTGTCAAAGTGGTTATTATTGAATGCACTTTTATCTTTTTTGCTGCCATGGAAGAGAAAGAGGAAGCATCTATTAGTGTTTCCCTTTTGTACCCACTGATGCTCCTGTGTTCAGGACCATCCTGATTTCAGGGACTCTCAACCTAATCAGCCAAAACCAGTTGAAACTGTAGTCAGCACTCTCATGTACCTCATCATAAATCCCTTTGTCCCAAGACTATCAGGAAAACATTATATAAAGAGAATTTCCATGTAATTTGTCATGGGACAAATTACAGTTCGCAAAGAGGATCACTTGGAAATGTGATTTGGTGGTATTTTACCTTTCTGGCAAGAATTTATGCCGGTGTGGTGTCTGATGATCCCAGCGCTGACAAATCTTGCCTGTTTCTGTGTGATCCATGGGACCTCGGTAACTTTCCCCATTGCAGGTCATGCATTCAACTAATAAAATCAAAGCATGGCATATTAATTGCTTCTGACAGCAAAATCAAGAGCACCACTGTTCCATTTAAAGAACAGTAAATCACCTATACAGCAAGGATATTTTTAGGAAAACTTATATACTATTTTAACTTTAAATTAGGGCTTAATGTCCATTAACAGTGGCATAAAATACTCCCTATAGAACTTTTCACAGTTTAAATGGAATTTTTGTAGTTAAGTGTCATACAAAATTACCAATGGGCCAAGATACTACCTTCCTAATTTTGATAACTATCTGAAAGGTACCTAGAAACTGAAAAGTCCTTGGGAATTTTCCCTTTGTTGGTCTATAATGCCAGGGATCTCAATATCTATACAGTCAACATAATAGTGCTCCTCTTTCAACTTACCCTCCAATACATACACAGAAAATGCACAGTTTAAAATGAGTACACATCATACTGCTACAGTTAATGCAAAGATCAGGACCACTCAGATTTGACAGACCAGCTTCAAATAGTAATCTGGTACTATTTAAAGAATACAAATATTTTAAAACATAAAAAATCACAGTTCCTTTCTATTAGTGAGCATCCACATCGAATAACTGAGCAGACTTACATTCTTATATAAACCTTAGAACAGAATGTGCCCTACTATTCAACTTCTTGTACTCACTATTTTTAAAAATCTATAAACAGATCTAACTATGCTAAATATTACTGTTGATTCTGTGAGGTTAATTAATAGTTTTCTGGCTGGCACCTTATGCCACACTGAAAACTCTGAGTCGCATCAACTAGCTGAAAAGGAGACCTCTCAAATGGACAGGTTGATTTGATGTATCACAGCAGGCATCCTGTGGAATAAATCATTGCTTGGCTTTCCTGTGAATCCGGCAAACTTCCCCAAACACATCATTTGTATCTTGTGATTACTGCTTATCCAACATTAGCTGAAGTGGGAAAAGATATCAGTGTTTCATTTTATCCACTGGGATCTAGGCTAATGAGTATTTATAGTAATTTGGGATATACTATTAGAATCACCACTTTTGAAACTTTGATTATAATCTCATAGGACATTAACAATTAAATCTCTAAAACATGAAACCATTTGGCCTGATCTATCTACTTCTTTTCATGTAGGTTAATCTGTGAAGTAAGACAAGAGACCGATTCAGCTTCCTCTCATTTGATACTGAGCTCCCCCAGACAACAGTCGGCAAACACCTGAGGGGGTCCAAGAGCATGCAGATAAAAGTGCTCTGGTTGGCAGAGATCAAATCCACATAGGTTAGGTATCATCACATTTCAGCTTTCCATCTGAATAGGATTACAAGCTTACTTAGTCTCCATTTTAAAAAGAATGTAAGGTTTGATAGGTTCACATATCATTGATCATTATTTGCTCTTTTGTATTGAATGAAAGCATAGAATAGAATCCTACAATCACAGATAAGGAATAAATATACGCATGTACAATTTCTAATCTTTTATAGTACTTAAGAATCAGAATACACCTATTTTGTGTCCATCAGAAAATGCAGTTTATAAGAGTACATCCTTTTCAAATTAGAGCGAATAAATTTATTTTTTGGGAAATTGTTGTGGGGCATTATTAAAAGAACATTTCTCCTGAAGCTTTAGAATTTTTAAATTTCTAAAGGAAAAATAGCTACACAAATGAAACAGGTGATTCTATAAGATGACCATTTTCCAGCATGAGTAGTAGATCAGAGCTTCTCCAAACTTTAATAAACGTTACTTTGAGATCTTGTCCAATAAAGGACAAGTTCTGACTCAGTGAATCAGGGTTGGGGCATTAATAGCAAGCTCCCAGTGGATGCTGATGCTTCTGGTTCTTGGACCTCACATTGAGTGGCAAGTTTGCAGATAGTTTGTTCAGTTCTGAAAGTTCTTAATGTTTGTCAGTAATAGCTTTTAGGAGAGAATGGATTTTCCTTAGACTTTGAAGAATGGATGACATGTGGATAAACTTATAAAGGGAGCAAAATAACCTAATTGTACCCCAAAAATGAACTAGTATGCTATGTTTATAGTATAGTGAAGGGAGAGTTATGAATGCAGGTGCAAACCTAATGAAGTTGAAAAAATAATAAAACTTAACATGAATAATGTTCAGTTTTGGAAGGCAATGAAAGTTGTTGTTGGGGTGGGAATTAAATGTATCCTGTGAGGACTGAGATGCTAAAAATATATTATAGTTACATATTCTTTGATTATTCAGTATTTTGAACATGTAAGAAATCATTTGATCCTTGCAGTGAGGAAAGCAAAGCTCACAAATTTTTAAGGAAAGGAAAGGAAAGTGAAGTCGCTCAGTCGTGTCCGACTCTTTGCGACCCCTGGACTGTAGCCTACCAGGCTCCTCCGTCCATGGGATTCTCCAGACAAGAATACTGGAGTGGGTTGCCATTTCCTTCTCCAGGGGATCTTCCCAACCCAGGGATCGAACCCAGGTCTCCCACATTTCAGGCAGATGCTTTAACCTCTGAGCCACCAGGGAAGCCCCAAATTTTTAAGGGACTTACCTAAAACAGAAAATGCCAGATCTGTAACTGGAACACGGGTCAGACCCGCAGTCCAGTGCTCTTTCCATTCCCCTAATTGCCTATACATCCTATATATTTAACTTGTTTCCTACACATTCTAACTGGCCATACTTTAAGATAGACTAAAAGTAAAACTTTTAGAAAGTCAGTCTCCCTGTCTTTTTTTAATATTGTCCTCATTACCTTCTTCCCTCTTTTTACAGTAGTCAGTTGTTCTCCTGTTGGTTTCTCACCTTATTGGAGGCTACAAGAAATGACATTGGCTTTCTTATCCAAGGATAAAAAATGTGTGGTTCTTCTTTTGCATCAAACCATCAGGTTAGTCATAAAAATTACTTTGAGAAAGGCAAATTTTGAACTCATATTTATTTCTCAATCTTCAAGAATTCTAAGACTCGTCTAAGTTTTCCCAGCTCATAGTCAAGCCATCCAGGTGTAAACCAAGTCCATCTAAGGACTCAGGTGAAAGCATTAACTAGATAATAGTTCAAGAAGGTAAGCACTGCATCTCCTGTCCTCTGTTCTTTTGACTCTCTCTGTTATGGCTAATGTATTACTTAATCATTCCAGAAAGCTTTCCCCTTAAAATTAAAAAAAAAATATGTCCCAGTTCTCATAAATTCAAACAAAATCTCTATTCATAAGTAGAATATGTTTTTCTAATTATAGTTCTGCCCTAATTGATAATAGAAAAGTACACAAGCTACACATTAATCATAAGCAGGATTAATTTAACACCTTTCTGGTATACTAACCAACTAAACTCAAAAATCGCTGTTTCATTTTTCTCAGTCATAAAGTCATAAGTGATCTGAGTTTATAGACTAAAACAACTATTTTGAAAGTATCTCTCAGATAAATCCATGCTGGTGATTACTTCAGCAAAACAGAATGTTTAAAATATGAATAGTCTCACAAACCCCCATTTATAAATAATAGTTTTATTCAAATCTTTGTTTTTAAAAGCCTTTTGCCACACAGGAATTACACATTTAAAGTTATGGCAGAATTATTTGGTATTTTATGTGTAAGTATTTAAAAATATGATTGACTTAATAAAATGCATTTACTTGAATATTTACCATTTTAAAAACCTGTTTCAATGACAAATGATTGCTTTATTTTAAATCCCAAGCAAACGTTAAAGCAAAAAGTCAGATTTCATATACCTCAATTTTCCATAATCGTTGAATTAAACATTAATGGTAGTCTTTTCTTTACATAGTTATGTAAGGTTTTAAATGTGATAAATGATTATTCATTTTCTTTTGGAATGCTTAATATACTTCAAAGGTTTAACTTATAGGAAAATAACTTTAATCTTTAAATATCAGACATATTTTTATGAACCAAAATTTCAAATTTCAGATAATTATTTAAAGCAAATATTTTAATATAGTTAGAAAGATTTCAAAAAATATATACTGTTTTACTTGTCCTTAGTTGTCCTTTTGCAAATAGTCCAAAGTTGATTACAGGTACTTTAATTTTAAAATATACAAAATGATGGCATCTTTAATGTTTCATTCATATAAATAACCTTTGGAACTTGAAATTTGCAATATCCATATATTAAAATGTCTCACCCATCATACTATTTAAACATTGTGAATTTTGAGGCTTTTTCCCTCATATATATATTTTAATAGAAATTTACATCATATGTACATTATTTTGCATAGTTTATATTATCCATTTTGTAAATAATTCTTTTCCTCTATTAATGTTTGACTATGCTTCTTCTTATCTTAGATCTTCTTTATTAAAATCCTTCTAAAACATTGTTCATTTTAGCATGAGCTTAAATATCAAAGCTCAATTCAATATTTAGCCCACAGGACAGGTGTTGGTTTACTTCTCTCACAGGAGAGGTTTGCAACCACTGTCAGACTACTAAGTAGTTTCCAGAAAAAGTATATCTGCAATCTTTCATGCCATGGTGACCAATAGCATCAAGTGACATTCATGCTACTGAACAATGTCCTTTAATAATAATCTCAAATCATTTAAAAAAATATTCGAGATGTATACCCTAATAAGAATTTTCCCAGTCATTTATTTTTTAGCACACTTATTTTTTGCCTGGTAGTTTAAATCTATGTGAATATATTTCGATGAAGGTTCTTCTTATAATCCAGGGGTTGAAAAATCACATTCCCACAAACTAGGCACACAGAAAAAATGCTAAACTGTTTAAAGTTTGACCAGTTTGCCTTTCCTTGAAAACACTGTTCCAGGTCAAACAAAACCAATAAATAAACTCTTTGCCAATAACTTCCAGCCTCAGAAAACTGTGATAGCGGAGAAATCCCTAAAAGTAGGGTTTTCTTCCATGTTCAAACTTAAGACAGATATTAAATACAGACTTATTCATACAAAACAGACTTATTCATACAAAACAGACTTATTCATAACGTTATCACAGATCAGTTTATTATTTTTAAAAGAAAAGAAAACAATGAAGAAGTTATGGTGAACAGAATATGATATGGAATGGAAAGTAAGAATTTACAAACAGAGTTGGGACTGGCTCTAGGACATTAATTCAAGAATTTTAAACTAACTAACAAAAAACAAATTCAACTTCTCTGTGACAATTAGCTAACAACGGCCTTTTTACGTGATAAATATCAACCTAATACTTAATGAATATTATGGAAGAAATAGTTCAAAGATATTTGGTTAATAACAAACAAGCAAGATATCTTACTATAAAAGCTGGACAGCATTCCAGCAGTAACCCCCACCCCAAGTACTTCAAAACCCTACCAAAGTTTTATCAGAATTTACTCCATGTTTCATTTTGATTTTTAGAATTTTAATTTCTGATGCAACTAAAAAGCCAGCTATTAAGTAGCCAGAAACTAAGAAAATGAAACCACGTACAATGCTGAAATAGTTACTCTTCCTTCTCTTCAGTCATTCATTTTCCACTGGAAAAGAAAGGATAGTGCCCTTTCATGCTGTGAGAGGAGATGAAAACGCAGATGTGGAGTGGCTGCCTTCAAGACAGCTGGAATCTATAGATTTGAGCTCTTCAGATAACATTCTGAATGGTACTTAGTTCCAGTCTGTGTGTCAAATTTGGTTCTAGACACATATTCACCAAAACACATACAGGGCATTCAAGATTTCAGTTACCCTCTTCTTTAGTCTCTTCTGGTTCTGTATACCCTCGCCACACTTCAGTATAGATTTGACAAAACTTCTGCAGAAGCAGGTTCTGAATGTATAGAATTAGTGTCACAAATAAAGGACTAAGTGTCATTTCGCTCCTTTCAGGTGATATATGGGAGTAGATTGAGGTATATGAGCTCAAAACAGTAGATGAGGAAGCCCAAATTTTACTCTACCCAGAGAGATACCTCAGGCTCTTTTGAAATTCAAACTAACTCCCTCCATTACATTCCATTAATTTGATGATAATCAGTTTTTAATTTTTAAAACATCCTATAAAAATGCTCAAGTAATGATCTACAGTTGCATTTGAATGGACAGCATATTCATTGTGATTTAATTCAATTCTGTTAACCTTTAATGTGAGTTGCAGTTTTACACAAAGGGGAAACCGAGTGCCCCACATGGCATTCAGGTCATTTACCTTCTGAACACTGAGGAATGTCACAGACTTCGTAGCGTACCTCTGGATTGCTTGTGAAACACCAAGGTCCCCCTTCTTCCCCTCGAGGATTTCGACAGTAGTTTTCCTGTAGGTCTTTACCCCGATAGCTCGAAGGCAAAAAGCTAGTTTTAAAATGATAATCATTACAGTATAAGAGCATGCAACTTTTAGGGGCCTATTAATTTTACTAACTAGTGGATATGTTTTCCTGAAAGTAGAGAAACTCTTTACTCTGTCTCTGACAGCCATATATATTAACTTGAATTCTATCACTTCCATCCATTCTTAAAATACTTTAAATTTTACAGACATTTACCTAACTGAATTCTCATATTCTGCACCAATAAGAATGATTCATCTCTGAATTTGCTAATCATTCTAGAACCTAATTGACATTGTTCGAACCATAGTTTCAAAGTTCCACTCAAAGGCAGCAAATGATAGAGGAGAGCTGCTGAGGAGAGAACTGTAGAAACACTGCACTAGGCCTTGACATCTCATATTACACTGTTTATCTGAGATAATTGCTTGTTTTGTATTTATTTTCTTATGAATAATACCCCCCCTTTTCTTCACAATTGATAAACAGATTGATGAAGTAACAGAAACAAAGATTTTAGACTCAAACTAAACCCAGACTCAAATTTCAGCTCTATCTTACTAACTGGAGACCCCAGTGGGCAATGTAGCCTCTTTTAGCCGGTTAGCTTACCTGTACACTGAGTATAACTTTAACATCTTATACCTCATGCGGTTGTTTTGAGAAGTTCAAAGAGACAAGAGTAACTGAGACTTCTTAAACGCTACCTATTATTAAGCACACTCCACTTAGTTTTTAGATGTCATAGTAGAAGAAATGCTATTCTCTTTAAAAATTTTTAAACTTTTCACTGTGACTGGAGCGTGGTGCTTTCAACCTTAGTTCATAGTATTTGGCCATAAACTGCAATACAGTACCCTTGTTTAAAATTTCTAATGCCCTAGTTATAATTTTGTTATCAGCATAAAGTATTTCAACATAAAAGCAGAAAAGTCCCAAAGCTCATTTTGATTCTTTTGTACTGCTTGTGACGTTGGCTTCAGTGATACTGCATGTATCTCCTAGACTGCACACAAAAATAGCATAAGTAAACAATAAACATCTGTAGGTAACATTAGTAAGCACTTTTTTGAAAATCCAACTGCATTTTCAATATTCAGTACAATTTTTTCCATAAAGCTTAATTTCTACTTTTACTGATCTCTGAGTTCTAAATGGTACTTAAACTACTGTCAAATCCAAAGCTTTTAGTCTGTCAGTAAATGCCATTCAAATATGTTTCCTATGCACTTAAACTTTTAGTTAAGAGATAATGATTTCTCATTATGCTGTAGCACACAATAAATAGGAACATGCCTTGGGTACCAAGCAACATTTTGCAAAGAAATCATTTAATTTGGACATGAAATACAACAAAGTCCTCAGAAAGTATAAATTATTGGTCAAAAATAGTCTAAGAGACTTACTACTAACTAAACAATTTCAAGATATCAATTAATTATCATTAACATTATGAAATGTCAAAATAGTTTATATTTTTATTGCACTAGCATTTTAAATACTGGGGAATAATAATTAAACATTTGGTCTTATGATTGACACAAATTATAATTAAAGTTTATCATGACTTTACAGTTCTTAACAGTATTTAATTTTAAAAGAAAACAATGTCATCTTTTGTCTTAGTTTTAGCTCTATTATTCCAGAATAACTTAAGATAATCTTTGTGCCATTGCATGAAATGTATTTTCCTTTCATTTTTGCCAGTTATCCAATTTGTCATAGTAAATTTATAATGAAATGCTCATTTTTCTGATAGAATCAAAACTGAATTTTACTTTATATTTTTTTCATAAAGCACTGCTTTAACCAAATCTACCTAAGAAAACCCCCCTATAACTCTACTTTCTTAAAAGTTTGGCATATTATAATAAGAATAGGTTATTGTTAATCATGAAAATCTACATAGTTGCCCTATATATATCACTCAACTAGTAGACAACACTAGTCCTTAGGCAATTTACTTGCTTTTTGGGTTTTCAACGTGACTTACAAAATGAATGGAGTGAATTAGATTATTATAAGGTCCTTTATTTTTTATCATTTTATGTATTAAGTTTAAAAAGCTAAGTAATGATTTAACACGTTAAATGCACACATATAAAATAACTGAAGTTTTAGAGATTTTTGTTACACACACACACACGCACACACACAACACATACATATATACACTGCACATACACAAACATATACCTTTCCAGTAGATTTGTAAAGTGAAAAAGAAGCTGTGAAGAAGTAATGAACGCATAAGTCAACAGTTTAGTAGGAAAGATGCAAGTAGGAAGGAAAAGAGATAAAGTAAAAATCTAAAATAGATATGGTTAAAAGAATAAAGTTTTCCCAACAGAGTTAATAAAAATGAAAAATGAAGAGAAAAATATGTGCTGCTTTCCACAATCCTGTATCAGTGTACATTAAACTCCTCTTTAGGACTCGCAGGGTAAAGAGCAATCTGGGTCATCTCTTCTCTTCATTCTTTGGTATATATAACTTTTACCCAACTTAACTGGCATTCTTTAGTGTTCTGAGGTTTTTAGTGTGCTTTTCTTTTACATGTCATACTTGACCAAGTAATGAAGCCTAACCTTGTTCTTTGTACTTATGTATTCATTCAACACATATTTATGAAAATCTATTACACACATGCCCTGTGCCAGGCAATAGGCTCTGTAATAAACTTTTACTCACATGCATACTATTTTTGGTTCTTTGTCCTTATGAGCAAAGCTTTATTTTTAGAGAGATAAGTGAAAGAATATATAAAATTGATTTATATCCAAATATACTTGGAAATATAAATTAGATCCTCTGGGTGCTAGCCACTTTTTCTTTTCTTTTAACATGAATTGTGTTTATAGGAAACTTGATCCATTCCATCACCTGCTTCCTTAATGAATGCTGGGTGGCCAGTGAAGGATACAGATGGAGATATCAGGTCACCTGATTTTCTTGTTAAGCTTCTATACTAATTTCATCATCTATCATCATCTTCCCATTAAGCCACTTGTAAAATATTTCAATTTAAGGAGTCGACAATAAATCACCCTTCTAGACAGAGACATATATAGGTATATATTTATATTTCCACTTTTCATACAATTAATCTTTAGTTATCACTTTAAAAGTGTTAACCTATCATGTAGATAGCTGCTAATTGATGAAAATGTGTTGCTCCCATTGAATACAAAAAATTGATTAACCTACGAAGTCTTCTCTTCCTTCAAGCTCTATATCACAAGGAAATGTTTGTTGATAAAATAGCTGATTGGACTGGGAAGCTAGTTCCCAGGGAGATCTATTTCACATGTATTCCTGTAGCAGAGAATCACAATCATAGAGAATTTGGGTTGAAATAAGACCTTCACTGGGTCAGTCCAGTGTGCTCTCCTCGACTATAGTAGGATTGATTTCAAACACTATTCCTTTGTTCACGAAATTCTTAGATCCATCCATTTAAGCAAAATGTTTTCACTATGCAGGCACTGACACCATGCAAATCCTATGAGAGGACAAAACCAATTATATTGTTTGTTTTGTACTATAATGATAAAACTATTTTTGGAGGTATTCATGCATAATTATTGAAGAAGAAAATGGCAACCCACTCCAGTACTCTTGCCTGGAAAATCCCAAGGACGGAGGAGCTTGGTAGGCTACAGTCCATGGGGTCACAAAGAGTTGGACACGACTAAGCGACTTTACTTTCACTCCAGTGTTCTTGCCTGGAGAATCCCAGGGACGGGGGAGCCTGGTGGGCTGTCGTCTATGGAGTCGCACAGAGTCAGACATGACTGACGTGACTTAGCAGCAGCATGCATAATTATAAGTAATGAATTTGACAAAAATAATTAGCTGCTTTCTGTTATTGAAACACTGTAAAGCTGATCCACTTGGACGCTTGCTGGTTGGCATTAATTAGACCAACATCAAAGGTTTCATCCCAGTATAGACCAACCAACTCTTTTTCTTTATATGTGGACCAATGAACTCTGTCTCTGTTTACTGAAGTAAAATCATCTTGCATGGTTATTCCCCACCACACGAATGAAAATGAATAAAGTGAGTTCATCAAGGCAAGGCAGTTACCACTATTGCACAAAGAAGTCACAGCATGTATCCTTCTGATTTGCTGAGTGTTTAAGGCCCTAGAGTTGTTAAAAGCACAGGTTTTAGAGTGGCACTGGCAGGCCTCAGATTCTGGATATACCACTTGCTAGCTGTGTGTGACTTCGAAAACTTACTAAGATCTTTGCCATTTGGTTTAACCATATAAAAAATAGAACTAATAAAATCACCTACTATGTGGTTCTTGGGGGCTTTCCAGGTGGTGCTAGTGGTAAAGAATTCACCTGCCAATGCAGGAGACACAAGAGACATGGGTTCGATCCCTGGGTTGGGAAGATCCCCTGGAGTAGGAAATGGTACCCCGCTCCAGTATTATTGCCTAGAAAATTCCATGGGCTGAGGAGTCTGGCAGGCTACAGTCTATGGGGCCTCAAAGAGTCAGACACGACTTAGTGACCGAGCACACAGGTGGTTCTTGAGAGGATTAAATGAGATAACCTAGGTACACTGTTTAGCAAGATACTAGGCACATGGTAATCTAAATCTTCCAGTGCATCTAATAACCAGGTAGAGCTATTTTAAACTAGTTCCTGTTACAATTATTTCCAAAATAAGCCTTGAAAAACTTTGGCTATACATAGCTCTCTAATGAGTAGATATGTTTCTCCTCCATGATGATTAAAACTCTCAGACTAATGAGCCTATGGATATTATATTTACTCATCTTTAAATAGCATTCATCTGTTATAATGAACACAATCCTTCTCTTAACTATAGACATTTAATTTCCAAGGAATAAGAAGTTTTCTCCAGTCATTAGGTGCTAGGTGAAATGGGAAAGGTGGTCATCTGAGACACGAATTTTTAGCAAAGCTTTATAGAAAAACTAGTGCCTGGGTTATTTCCCCCAAAAGATTCTGATTTAATTAGTCTGTATTGACACCCAAGTGGTAGGATTCATTAAGGGCTTTTAGCGATTTTAATGTGCAGCCAAGTTTGAGAACCACCATGGTTAAACAACATTCGGCCCCTGGGGAAGATCAGAATTTGCTCCATCTCCAACTTAGCACAGGCAACCTCTCCACTCCAGCTGCAGAGTGCTGCGCCTTCTCACAGGCAAAGAGAGGGGAAAAAAATGTATTACTTTTTTAATATTTCTTCCCAAACACCAAGATCTATAAATTGAGATTTTGAGGTGAAATAATGTTAGGCTACATCTTAATGATATATTTTTTTTATTCTTTGGCTAAATACCAGTTATTAATTCAGATAAGCCTTAGACTAATACACTTCAGCAAAGTTGGCTAAACTATTACAGAACTGTAGGATTAATCGGAAGGACTAACCTGGACCTGCTAACAGACCTGTCCAAGAAAGGCTCTATCCTCTTTCCTTCCTGCTAGTCTTACCTGTGTTCGTGTGGTATCATGGAATTCCAGGGCTGGCATTTGATGCCACTTTTAGTGATAGATACCGTTCCCTTGTAGCTACCGCCTTTACCAATGATACAGTTTCTAATGTAGTCTATCAAAAGAAAGCAGAGAAAAATGTTATAACCATGTGTAACATATGCTGTATATATTAAAATTATAAAATTCCATTTGAATGTTTAAGTAATTAATGCTTATAAACCACCACAAATACTGAAATTTCTTGCCTAAAACTTCTACTAATATTTTCAAAATAATGCATTTAGAGTAATCCAAAGCAAACAAACAAACAAACAACAGACCATTGAGAAGTTTTAATTTTGTGAGTATACACCTGGGAAAGTATAGAGATTAGTCTACCTGTTTAACGTAGATTATTCTATATACTCAATTGACGAGGCAAATTTAATTTGGCACAATTATTTGCTTAAGTGCAGAGACCATTTTAAGAAAATATTAAAAATAAAAATTTGTAAACCTATTTGAATTCAAGCAGTTTCGTTGAGGTAATGGAAATAACTGATTATTTTGATATAAATGATCTGATTCCTTTTTTTTAAATTAGAGGATAATTGATTTACAAAGTTGTGTTGGTTTCTGCTATACAATAATGCAAATGAGCCATAAGTGTATGTATGTATATATATGTGTATATATATATATATATATATGTATGTATATATCCCCTCCCTGTAGGTCATCACAGAGCACCAGGTTGGACTCCCTGTACTATACCGCAGCTTCCAACTAGCTATCTAGCTTACACATGGTAGTGTATATATGTCAATGCTATTGATTTGTCTTTATGTCAGTAAAATTGTGTGGCTTTTTGTGTATGTGTATGTGACAATTACATTATGCTGATTATTATTTTCCATATTTTTTCTAACAGATCGGCTGCTAAATTATAGGACAATCAAATAGAAACAAGCTGTATATTCTTATCAAATAACAGTGTATTCAGTTAGCAACCTAGAAGACTGAGGATGGTTTTACACTAGATTATGAATCATGTTTAGGATTTATAGAATTATTAGGGTTTATAGAGATCATCTTATTTTCTAACATGAATTAATTTTACTGTAATCTAAGCATTTTCCCTATTAACAAAGAAATGTCTATGCGTGTTACTAAAAAACTAAATTTACGAAAGTATAACAAAATATTAAAATTCAAACACATAATATATCATAAACATAATTCATGATTATTATTTTGTGTGATGAGAGATTATTTTATTGATATAAATCTGCTGATCACAATAATCTGTGGAAAATTCTGAAAAGAATTGGGAATACCAGACCATCTGACCTGTCTCTTGAGAAACCTGTATGTAGATCAGGAAGCAACAGTTAGAACTGGACATGGAACAAGGAGTAGGTCAAGGCTGTATATTGTCACCCTGCTTATTTAACTTATATGCAGAGTATATCATGAGAAACGCTGGGCTGGAAGAAACACAAGCTGGAATCAAGATTGCCGGGAGAAATATCAGCAACCTCAGATATGCAGATGACACCACCCTTATGGCAGAAAGTGAAGAAGAATTAAAGAGCCTCTTGATGAAAGTGAAAGAGGAGCATTAAAAAGTTGGCTTAAAGCTCAACGTTCAGAAAACTAAGATCATGGCATATGGTCCCATCACTTCATGGGAAATAGATGGGGAAACAGTGGAAACAGTGGCTGACTTTATTTTTTTGGGCTGCAAAATCACTGCTGATGGTGATTGCAGCCATGAAATTAAAAGACGCTTACTCCTTGGAAGGAAGGTTATGACCAACCTAGACAGCATATTGAAAAGCAGAGACATTATTTTGCCAACAAAGGTCCATCTAGTCAAGGCTATGGTTTTTCCAGTGGTCATGTATGGATGTGAGAGTTGGATGGTGAAGAAAGCTGAGCACCGAAAAATTGATGCTTTTGAACTGTGGTGTTGGAGAAGACTCTTGAGAGTCCCTTGGACTGCAAGAAGATCCAGCCAGTCGGTCCTAAAGGAGATCAGTCCTGGGTGTTCATTGGAAGGACTGATGTTGAAGCTGAAACTCCAATACTTTGGCCACCTCATGCGAAGAGTTGATTTATTGGAAAAGACCCTAATGCTGGGAAGGATTGGGGGCAGGAGGAGAAGGGGATGACAGAGGATGAGATGGTTGGATGGCATCACCGACTCAATGGACATGGGTTTGGGTAAACTCTGGGAGTTGATGATGGACAGGGAAGCCTGGCGTGCTGCGATTCATGGGGTTGCAAAGAGTCAGACACGACTGAGCAACTGAACTGAACTGAACTGAACTGAAATACCTTGAGAATACAGTATCAAATTACCAGAATAGACAAATTAATAAATAATACGGTCTCAATTCTTTTAAATATTTTTTTAAAGTATATAACTGCAATAGATCCAATTAAGTTTTCAAATCCTCCACATTTTATTATTATTCTAATAATTTAAATTATCCATAGATTAAAATTTAGTTATTAGAAAAAAAGTTGTTAAAACTTAGAATACTGTACAAATATACATTTATATATTTATATATATAAAATATCTGAAACTAATATAAATATATAAAACATCTTAAACTAATAACTTAAGGTGGAACATTGTAAAATAAATGTGGAGAATATCAGTCCCAGGAGATATTACTAGAAATAAACAAAGAAAGAGGGGGTAATCTAATTATGGAAATTTTGGGAAAAGCTCTTTTTAAAGTGCCACACTGAAAACCGTCAAGGTGTTAGTGTCATCTGTCTTAATGCATGAATCGACTACAGATCAGGATATGATGGAAAAATCAGTTAGAAAGAGAACTGTGGCAGGTAATTACATATACTTTATACTTTATTTCATTATGAAATATTTAGAGAAAAGCCAGTTACCTTTGTTTTCATAGAGGTCAAATTCATGGCCAAACTCTTTTTTTACTCCACTTGACATGCTATTGAAAGGGAACCAGAGGCATCGTTTTCTTGCTTTATCAAAAACAAAGGCCCTGAAAAAAATATCTGAATGAAAAGAAGGAATACTACTATTTATACAGCTTTTAAAGAACAGGTACATGGTTTAACCAAGGAAGATAATAGAAAAACAGATGAATTATTATGTATACAGAAACAAGGATATTTGAACCTACAATTTTGATAGCAAGATGAGACAGAACAAAATTAAATTTTTATAGCTGTAGATTTAAATACCAGATAGAGTAAAATTTGAAATGGTGTCATGTTATTCTACATGAAATGTAGAAAAATGAGGGCTTCAACAAGCACAATCAATATACAGCACAATTACTTGGCTTATTTATGAAGATTTTATTATTTTTGCAAGTACACAGAAAGTTGGAAGGTTTATTTGTGGTTATATACAAATGATTATATTTGAAATATCATGATTAATTTCCAAAGTTTATAATTATAAAAAGCACTTTCTAAACTGACATGTCCTAAAATGCAATAGACAAATCACAACCCCAAGAGATCCTGCTAGCGAAGGATTTGAAATGAAACCCCCCAAATGTTTGGGGAATTTTACATACAACATCCTTTCTTGTTGAGTTATGAAGCATAGAAACAATAAAGGCTATGAAAATCCCACTATTAGTTAGCTTTATATAAGTCAATATTTCCTAAATAGATTTGCTTGCATAAGCATTTTTAATTTTTAAACTATTAATATAATAGAGAATATGCTTCTGATATATCATCTTGACAAAAATAACTAAAATGTGTTAACTCTTAAAATCATCATTCCTACATCTAAGTATGATATTGGAATTTTGTTGCTCACTAGAAAATGTATTTCTAAAAAAAATATGTTTCTAAAGCAGAATTATAAATACAAAAATCCCTTAACTGAGAATAGTAAAGTACTTAAAATTTTCAACACATTAAGTGTTACCATTTTTTACAATACAAAAAATCAAGTTAGAACTCTGAATTATTTTCTTTCCATTAAGAAATAATATTAAAAGTCCTTCTTACCATGTTCATGCTAACTATAATGCCACCATGTATAAGCATCAAATTAAGAGAAATACACAAATTTTCTAAGAATAAATAAAGATTTTTTTACTCCCAGGCCATATATTTTGAAACCACAATTTTCTTGCAATTTGAGATAGTTCAAGTTAGTCACTTATTTCTTAACATTTCAACAGCTTTTAAATAATTTTAAATGAGGGGAAATAACTTTTATAAAACAAATTTTAAAAAGATGCTATATAATTATTTAAAATATTTTATCTATTATTTCATATTTTTACATAGTACATTTTAGTCTATAGCTAAATAACTTAAAAAAATTATATGTATAAACTCTGTGCTTTGGTTTACATGTAGACATTTTCAAATATCCACCTACAAGAACATTTTATACCTGTAATAGCATTAGAGAACAAACATAAAAATATATCATTGCAACTGATAAGAAATAACAATAAGAGAAAAACTGACTAATGATAGATTTGAATTTTGATCTGGTAGATAGTAAACTTATGCAATACGTGTTACATTTCCCTATTGTAGAGTGTTAGGGAGAGAGTGTTAAATGACTTTGAAACTGTAATAATTAGATAAAGAATACATATGAAGATAAAAAACTAAACAAACACCTAAAAAGAAATCTTAAAATTACATAATCAAATACGTGCCACTTAATTTCATATAAAAATTAAAACGGACCACACATACATAAACTATTTTCTGTCAATAATATGGATTTGACATAAGTAGCAGGTGACTCATTGAACCCCATCAAGAACATGTAAGATTGCCTATTTCATTCACCCTTTTCTCACAATCCATTGCAATTCATATATGCTCAGAAAACTGTTTTTGCTCATATCATTTTACACCTCTATATGGACTGGATCCAAGCTAACAAATTCCATGAATTGAATATCTTCTTTTAAGTTTGATTTTAGGAGTCTTTATCTTATTCATATTTTTAACTACCATCTTCCTTTCAAGAATTCATTTTGTTGAGTTATGGCAGGAGTGCAATTACAATACCATTTACTCAGTCATAGTTAGAAATTTTCATCTGTTGAGTCAGTTCTTGAACATAAATTTTCTGAAAAGCTTAGAATCAGGCATTCTGGTCATCTTTCTCATACAGCAAAAAAATATTTTCAGTCTCTATAAAATCGGTATTGTTGACACTCTCTCAAGAGGAAACAGTGTTTGAGACTTCCACCTCATGCCCACCGAATCACAGATGCTTTCACACAGCATTGTTGGTATTTTCCAAACATTTCTGTGTATTTACCATTGTTTTTTTAATGATTCTAGTTCATGTTACAAGCTGCAAGAAAAGATCTTCAATTCATGAAGAACTTACTTTTAGCGTATTACAATATGTCCATTCAATTCTGAATGGAATCACTAAATATATTAAATAGGTGTGTGTGTGTGTGTGTGTGTGTGTGTGTGTGTGTGTGTGTGTGTGTGTGTATCAGTTCAGTTGCTTAGTCGTGTCCGACTCTTTGCGACCCCATGGACTGCAGCAAGCCAGGCCTCCCTGTCCATCACCAACTCCCAGAGTATACCCAAACTCATATCCATTGAGTTGGTGATTCCATCCACCCATCTTATCCTCAGTCGTCCCCTTCTCCTCCCACCTTCAATCTTTCCCAGCATCAGGGTCTTTTCAAATGAGTCAGTTCTTCACACCAGGTGGCCAAAGTATTGGACTTTGAGCTTCAGCATCAGTCCTTCCAATAAACACTCAGGACTGATCTCCTTTTAGGATGGATTGGTTGGATCTCCTTGCAGTCCAAGGGACTCTCAAGAGTCTTCAACACCATAGTTCGAAAACATCAATTCATCAGCGCTCAGCTTCCTTTATAGCCCAAATTTCACATCCATACATGACCACTGGAAAAACCGTAACCTTGACGAGATGGACCTTTGTTGGCAAAGTAATGTCTCTGCTTTTTAACATGCTGTCTAGGTTGGTCATAACTTTCCTTCCAAGGAGTAAATGTCTTTTAATTTCACGGCTGCAGTCACCATCTGCAGTGATTTTGGAGCTCCAAAAAATAAAGTCCGCCACTGTTTCCACCGTTTCCCCATTTATTTGCCATGAAGAGATGGGACCAGATGCCATGATCTTAGTTTTCTGAACGTTGAGCTTTAAGCCAACTTTTTAATGCTCCTCTTTCACTTTCATCAAGATGCTCTTTAGTTCTTCACTTTCTGCCATAAGGGTGGTGTCATCCGCATATCTGAGGTTATTGATATTTCTCCCGGCAATCTTGATTCCAGCTTGTGCTTCATCCAGCCCAGTGTTTCTCATGATGTACTCTGCATACAAGTTAAATAAGCAGGGTGACAATATACAGCCTTGACATACTCCTTTTCCTATTTGGAACCAGTCTGTTGTTCCATGTCCAGTTCTAACTGTTGCTTCCTTACCTGCATACAGGTTTCTCAGGAGGCAGGTCAGGTGGTCTGGTATTCCCATCTCTTTCAGAATTTTCCACAGTTTGTTGTGATCCACACAGTCAAAGGCTTTGGCATAGTCAATAAAGCAGAAATAGATGTTTTTCTGGAACTCTCTTGCGTTTTTGATGATCCAGCGGATGTTGGCAATTTGATCTCTGGTTCCTCTGTCTTTTCTAAAACCTGCTTGAACATCTGGAAGTTTGCAGTTCACATATTGTTGAAGTGCATGCTAAGTCACTTCAGTTGTGTCCAACTCTTTGTGACCTAATGGACTGTAACCTGCCAAGCTCCTATGCCCATGGCATTCTTCAGGCAAGAACACTGGAGCAGGTTGTCCTGCCCTCTTCCAGGGGACCTCTGCAACCCAGGGATCAAACCCATGTCTCTTACTTCTCCTGCATTAGCAGGTAGGTTCTTTTCCACTAGTGCTACCTGGACGCCTATATATATTTAGGATAGACAAGTGTGAAGGATGACACCATTTCTGAGCAGAGAACTTTGACTGTACATTGGTATTTACTACATGTGGTTTTCTGCACAGGTTGGCTTAAATTTGATGACTAAATGTAACTCAACCAGAGTATGGTAGAAAAGTGTGAAACCTCATACACATGGGGTATGTAGAGATTTATTAATCAGGTCACATGTCTTCTCCAACACAACAAAATCATTTTAGTTTCTCCTAAATAAAACAAAGGGAAGTCTGTTTTGTTTTTTCCTAGCCAAAGGGCTGACTAGTGTAAAAATTGAGGCTTAGCAATACTTTCCTTACTTGTGGAGCCAGGAGAGTACATTTTCAGATTCAAAGTTAAAAATCAACAGTGAGATATGGTTCTTCTCCCATTCCTTTTGCCCTGCCCTTCTAACCCTGAGAGGGAAAAATAAAATAAATCCAACCTCCTCAATTGCTGTAAGAACATCTCCATAAATCTACACAGCTGAGATGTTGATTGAGAGTAGTTTTCTCTATTTTTTTTTTAAATCTCAAGACTTTCCTAAGAAAGTCAGAGAAAGATGGAATTATCATAGGAATTACTTGCAAAGTTAATTCCCCACTCCCCGTGCCAGGAAATATCTCCCTGTAAGTGGCAATTTGGCTGCTATAAGAATACTTCTAGAGGAGATATAAATGAAAAGAAAAGAGATAGTCTGTCTTCCCACTAAATCTATGGAAGACTTCCTCTGACCATGTCCTTTCTCCTCAGACCCATAACACTTATTTCTGAGAAAGGCAATTTGAATATAGGAATTCTTGCCATGACATTCCTAAAATCTGTGTTCACATCATGTGTCACAACCCAAATGTAATAGAGTAGACTTCAAAAGTGACAGGCGGCCCTGTGCAATGCTGTTGAAATGGAATGAAAGAGGGAATAAAACAGTGGAAAGTGAGGGGAGGGAATATTTTTCGAAGAACTAGGACATGAATTTTCTACGGGCAATTCGGAAGACTATTCAGAAGAAATTGTCACCTTCATGGCCCCAAACTCCAAGTTTTATGCTCTGAGAGTACTGACAAAGTGGTAAGGAATTTTCCTGGGAGGTTTCAGAAGAACTTTCAAAAGAAAAGAAAACTCCCCATTTGAGTGCCCTCATGCCTCTTTGAATTGCTCCATCACTTTTTATCTAAAACTTCATCACACTACCTCCTAACTACTTTAAGAGGCTGTTTAAGCTTTTCCTGCTAACAGCAATACCCCTAGGGTTTTTATCTAATTATATCAACACTTTTTATTTCTATCCCTAAAGACAATAAGTTCCAATAAGTTTTGACTGTTGCCCAATTTATATCCTGAAAATTCCTCCACTCCTCTTGTGAGAAAAAAAAGAAAAAGTTTACTCTGAATAGAATATTTTAAAATATTAGAAATAAAAAGTTAATCGAATTTTAGTTCCTAAAGTTCAATTGTTCATAAAATGAGAAAATACAAATTCCATAACTAAAGCCACTAATTCTAAACAATCTTTGGTCATGTGTTCTCCCTTAAACATATTTCCATCAAGTGAGAGCTAAGTCTTCTGTTGTAATGAGTTAAAACTAAAATCAAGCTTATAATTTTAAGAGCACATCCCATTGAATACAAAACCGATGATGATAATGAGCACATTCTATATTTGGAAAATTATTCTAAGAACAAAATGAAGCAACTTACTTGCAAGTGAATGGAAGTCCTTTATTCCTAATACATCTATTGGCACATTGGTCTGCAGTGTTCATTTTTTTTGTTTTTATCTTCAGTAATGGGTCCTCTTTAATTAGAGTAGTCTTTGCTGACCTTTTGAATTCATGAAGTGTGTTTCTTCTTTTCTTCTGTCCTTCTATTAATAATAATAATTTTTTTTAAAACATAGGGGAAAATATTTTAAGGGTCATATAGTAAAATATCCTTTAAGAATCATCTACAAGATAGTGATTTTGACAACATACCAGACCTCCAGGGCTTGGAGGCAGAGTGATATGGGGAATGATACTCTCAGATAATTAAGAGCAAGAAAGGAATACTTAATTGTGAAGAAAAAATAACTTCTCATACAGAGTCACTTATCTACATTCTTTCAAATGAAGGATGCTTTTAAAAATTAGGACAGAGTTCACTCTTAAGAAATGAGTAACATGATATTCTCCAAACAGTATGAAAGGAAGTGCCAGGGCATATCATATCATATCATGTTCTATAATTTAATTTGTCATTTCTTTCTACAATTGATCTTATGTAACTTATGGTATTAATACTAATTAGATAAGCCAATTCAATGACAGGTGAGAAACTTCTTAAAAATGGTGCACTGGATAAATACTTGATTTGCTCTTTAAAATATTTCATTCTATTCATATTTTAGTCTTTCTCATTTCCTACATAAGTGTTTTCTGTGTTTGGGGGCACTGTTTCTTAGTATCGCTGAACTGTTTGTTTTGAAATAAAGCCAAACGCTATAAATCAAACGAATGTAAAACTTCATCACTTAATGAAGCAATATCATTTTTCTTCATCATAGTATTCTACCAGGCCCCTAGATACATGAAGCCTCCTACTAAAAACCCAAAGAGCAGAGCCAAAACATCCCAAGAGACTTAATCTTTGAATAATTTTGGAATATGAAGAACTTACTTCTTCATTCTTAATTTATCCAAAGTTACCTGGTCTCTAATGATAGGAAATGATAATCTCCTCTTCACAATGAGGATCAAATTGTCTAAGAGATTGCAGCTATTTTATAAAGGATGGACATAACTGCGCCCCTCCCCTGCCTGTCCAACTTTCAAATACCCTTATAACAAAGGTAGCAAAAAATTTTTAAGATAAAGAAACCAAGATACAGGGGAAAACTGACAACTTAGAAGATCTTATTCAAAATCCAGCTGCCTGGATTCAGAACCCCCACTCTTAAACACTTACAATGCCATCTTCCTCTAAGGCTCGCTAAGAAAGTATATGAAAATATGGCTTGCAAATAGTTTCTGAAGATTTGGTTAAAGCTATCAATAGAGAAATAACTTGCATGTCAGAACAAGAAATTATTTCCAGTCTTTAAACATGGTCAAATGTGTCGAGAAAAGAGGATAAAAATTTTTGTGCAGAAAATTTGGAAATATGGCTTAACAGAGTGAGATAACAAGAATGGCATCATACTCTGAAGCTTGCCAGCAACCACTAGCTCCAGTTGTTTTATTAAACATGCAAATGCTACTCACTAATATCTATTCTAACCCAAAGTCCACAATAAACAAGAGAAAACATGAATTCCTCTGAATTTCTGGTTCTCTTTGAAAACTCCAGAACACAATCCCCAAAAGACTGGAACTAATTTCTATAATAATGCTTACATTTTCTTTTCTTTTCTTTTCTTCAACTTTTCTTTGCCCTACAAGATGAAATGGCTATGGTAGGAGAGATATGATTTAGAAGACATTTTAACATAGAAACTCAGTCAACCAAATAATCTATCAACATGTTATTCATTGAGTGTGGACCAAATGCCTTGCATAATGTTGGCAGACTGATGATAATTCTGGCATTCTTATTGACTTGCCAAGTGACTTTGTTTTATTACCTTAAATGCTAATATCCCATTATTCAATCTATTGATACAAAATAAAAGTTATAGTTGAACTAAAAGGAGTGATTTAAACTATAATCATTTGGAAGTCAATTTGGATTATGAAATGTGATGAATATGCAAAATTTTACTTTTGTTTTTGAAATTTCATCCTTTAATTTCTGGCATAAGAGAAGAAACTGTTGTTCTCCCAAGCTAAGAAGTGGAATTATTCTTTCAAATTTTGATTTCTGCCACATGACCATGTTAATGGGAGATAAGTTTCACCACTAAGAGTTTTTCCTTCTTTTGACCTTAGTGCACTATTTCATAGGTGCACTATTTCTTCAGATGATTTCATAAAAATCATCTGAATTCCTGTATAAATTGGAATATTTCTTAGAAACAAATAGGAATGGATGCAAAAAATGTATTCAAAAAACTGTTACCAAAATGGAAAAAATATGTAATATGCATACATATATATAATCAATTAAATTAACTAAAAGTATAGAATTTAAATTGGCCTAATGTATATTGCATTTATTACATATGTTTAAGTGTGAGAGAAGAATGTAAAACTAAATTTAAAAAGTGTAAGACAAACACTGAGTTCAGATATACATTTTACTAATTACAAAAATAGAACCCCTGGTCAGTGCTGTGTTTTGTTTTCTCAGAACCAGACAACAGAAGGCAGGCATTGAGGATGACTATAGAGAAAAGTAGTTTCTGTGGGATCATTGGTTATGTTTAATTCTGCAGATCCTCAGTTGTCCTATAGAAATGTGTTAATGTGTGGCTATACCTCATAAAAATAGTCTACTCTTGCTTGCTGACAAACTTTCGATCACTACCTTTCATCTAAAGATCAAAAAGTATCCTGAAAAACAAATAAATCTATGATTTCCCTTTACTAGATAATAAATAGGAGAGAAAAGCTTGTCTGGGGTTACAAAGCTAATCAGAGGCAATCAGAACCAGATACTAGGATTCCCTTTCCACTCTTTATTTCTAATGACTTAGAACCTTTCCCTTATAATTCAGTCATCTCTACTAGATCAGTAAATGATTACTCAAAACTGCAAAGTTCAAGCTAGTTGTACATCATGTAATCCACACATCTATAAATTAATTCCCTCTTCAATAAAAGAAAAATTCAAAACAGGAGTCATTCAAAAACAGCATCTGAAAATAAAATTCCTTTGCTGAAAATGCTTTCAACTTTCTCTTCCATATGTATTAACAACTGATGCTTGTTTTACTAAAAAACAGTTAAAACACAAACTTAATTTGGGAGGAAACTCAAAAATATCTTTGGATCAGATTTTCCCTACTATTTTTTGTGCATGACTGTTAGTTGAAGTTTATAAACAAAATACTGAAATGAAATCAAAGGGTAAGAGATCACTGCAACTTTGTCATGCTTTCCTGTATTTTAAACTGCAACTCCTTTTCCCTCTTCCCTCAGTATGGGAAAACATTTTCAAAGCTATATTTCCTAAAGAAACTGAAGTCCCAGTTTTAGAACTGAAATCATTAGGACCTTAGTGAAAACCTACAAACAGAAAGTAGGGTCAAATGTATCAAGGTGCTTGAAGAAAGACACATTTCTCCCTCTGGTCCCCAGGCCTCACACTCATTTCTCTCAGTACCTCATATATTTCTTCTCTGTGTGGACTAACCATTGACTTCAAAGGAAAATCATGCAAAGGAAAGGATTTGCAGGGTGTGGAAAGAAGCAGGAATCTGGCTCCACATATTCTGAGAAACTTACCCACGTGATTAGTGATTAACAGCTTGAAGTGGCAAGATGTTAAGATGAAAGTACACAAATAATTAATGGAAGGGAATGGTGGTGACTGGAAATTTACTTCCCAGAGGCAAAAATCATAAAAACAAGTCCAAATCTTCACTGCTGTTATCTAGGACTTGGATTCATAAGCAGACAATTTTCTCCCCTTCTTTAGAGAAGAGAACAATATCACAAGTAAGGATGTCAAGAAAGGATCAAATCAGATTTCAATCAAATGTTAGTATTTGAGAAGCAGCATAATTATCTCTTCCAAAAAGCTTTACAAATGAAATGATGTTCAGTGTGAGTTTAGGACCCTCCCTAGGTATCTCCCTCCTTGTCTACTTCATTCCACTTTCTCCTTCAGCCTCTTCCTGGTCTCTTGCTTCATTGTCTGTTTATTCCTACAGTTCTCCTCCACACCCCAACCAAAGCAACCACACTTCATTCATGTATCTTGTGAACTCAAAACCATCTGGCTGTGATCCATAATGTTTAAAACAGTGTAATTTAGTGTGATATTCAAGCATACATATGCACCACGCACTCAGTCGCTCAGTCATGTCTGACTTTTTGTGACCCCATGGGCTCTAGTCCACCAGGTTCCTCTGTTCATGGGATTTTCAAGGTAGGAATACTGGAGTGGGTTGCCATTTCCTGCTCCTCCAGGGGATCTTCCCAACCCAGGGATCGAACTTGCATCTTTTTTGTCTCCTGCATTGGCAGGCGGATTCTTTACCATTGTGCCACCTGTGAAGCCCATATACATGCCAGTCTATCTTATTTTTCCAAACCCAGGTCATACTCCTCCTCCTCAGGCACTCAGTACACCACCCCTACATGATTACCTGTCCTTTGTTGTTCTTACTCATTTCAGTACCTTCAGCCACTTTATGTTTCCGTGACTTAAGTACTGAGCATACTACTACCTATATTTTCATACTCCACTTGGGTACTACATACCCCCTAAACCTTATTTGATTTTCTAAGCTAGAAATGAACTCTCAACCGTAACATAATACCACTTCTAACACAGAATCATCCTTGTATTACTAACTAAAATAGATTTTTTTAAGTGAGTTTTGATTGATTTCACTGCTGCTGTTTTCAATATAAATAAAAGGAAAAAATGCACATTGTATATTTCGTTCACATAGATTTAGGTAGGCATCTCAGTTCTATCCATTATCTAAGATAATAAGACAAAATAATTAAGATCTTTAACTTCAGTTTCCTCATGTAAAATGAGTCAATCCAGTAATGCCAATCTTATTAGAATTAAATAAGCTTTGTTTTAGAACCAGGCCCATAACAGTTGCTCAACAAATGTAGGTCTTTTTGTCATTTGTTCATCTGTAAATCTTGCACAGACTCCTTGACAATAGGGGCTCATTTAATGTTCCTTTGTTGTTGTCAGAGGGAACTGGATATTTGTATCCAGTGCAGGTGGGATGATGGAGGATAATCCTATGTGGACTAGTTCCTTATAAAGATGGCTTGGGTCTATAACAATCAATATTTCCTCAAGTTTTTTGAAACTTTTCTAAAACTATCTCCATAATACATTCCGCTCATAACTGGTTGTCACCTCATTATAATACCCACTTTGTTTTAAATATTGTGTTATCTCACAGGATGTAAAAATGCAGACTCATCAGATAAATCAAAAAAGTATAACCTAAGCAAGTAACAGCAATAACAAAGTTCTCAATGTTCCATGTTAGATGTTATAAAAAAGAACAGACTTTCTTTGTATGTTCTAAGAGGGCTAGCCATGTTTTCTATTTTGAAGAATGTTATTTTTTAAAAAAAACTATCAAAATAAACTTGACAAAGGCAGATCCTCTTTTTGATTACAATTTTAACATTATCCACTCTAGGAATTATTCTATTATCTGTAATTCCCAACTGGCTTCTTCTTGCTTGCAGCATTCTCTTGGGTTCCATCCTCCCTATATTCAGGAAATGCAGTCATTTCAACACTAGCCAAAGCGAAATATAATTACAAATGTATATCTCCTGCCAAAGCTTCAAAATGCATGCCAAAAGCAAATCGACATTGTCTATGGTTGATCTACTGTTTGGGTTTTCCACACCACGATCCCCATGTATTAGCACAGATGACTCCAGGTAACCATATTCTACTTCAGCCCATCAACATTTTAATCTTAAAAATGAAAATCCTCAAAATGTTAGCCATCATTTCAATTTAGGCTCAAAATCCCCCAAACCAGCAATGTCATATAAGAATTAATTTTAACACAACACATCTCAAGGGTGATAACCTGCTAGACTGATATTTTCTTTCATCTCTTTAGAAATCTAACATAAATATTTTCAAACTGACCCTTTCCACAGTGTTGTCTTCCAAAAAGAACACATCACAAAATCAAAGAAAGCCAGGTGGGACTGAATGACTTTTCTTGTTATTTGCAAATTCTTAGTGTTTTCAACCTTTGGATTACATCAAAAACTAGATCAGAAGTCTGATAAATTTCATATTTAACTTATCTCAAAAAATATAGCCAGTTCTCTGTATTATTTTTTAAAAAGCCATGTCTACCATCTGGGCATTTATTCTATTCCTTTATTCCCCTGTGCCCACCTCTGATGCTCACTACCCTCTCCTGTTGGCATCCCAGCCACGACAGTGATAATACAACCAAATACAGATGTTTCCTCTTGCCCTGATAATAACAGAAAACTTTCCAAAGCAGCAAATGAAACGTCTAAACTTCCAGGCAATATGAACTCCCAAGCAACTCCTTCCCAACCTGTAAATTCTGAGGAGAAAGGAAAAGACTCAAAGGAGCAGTTCTGCAGCTATAATCAAGTCACACAATTTTTGCCTCCCTTGAACTACAGTTTCCAAAGGGCAGGCTTCCATACTCAGAAAGAATAAGACCTTAGAAAAGAGGCTTTCTCTTTCATTTTTATAACATGCATATACTCAGAGTTTAATCTGCCTTCACCAAATGAAAACCTGTATTAAGTCATAATTTGGCCCTGAATGTTGACTGAGTGATGTGGGACAGTGGACTGCCGTAGAAAATTGCCTCTGGAAAAAAAAAATTGTGTCCCTGCTGTACTGACCATCACTGTCCCCTTTCAGATCAGCTTTAAACTTCTCCAAGCCGGTGTTACCACTTCATCCCCATTCCACCATCCAGGACTATCAGGCTAAGTGAGATGGGGCTGGATCAATGGGGAGGTGGGTGGAAACAACAGGAGGGATGCTAATTATCATTTTAAATGCTTTTCAAACAGCAAAAGAATGTCAAAAGAAAGCTAAATGAGAGGTTAAAAAAAACCTTACCATAAACTGAGTTAAGGAAGGATGCTGGGAGTAGGGCAAAGGGAGAGTTAGGGAAAGGAAAAGTTAGCAAGAGTTAAATAATAATATTAAAGGAGAAAACTAACCTGCATAGGGGATGGCGATGGGAAGCAGGAGGAGGTGTAGGAGGACGTGCTGCAGCAGCAGGACTGGCAAAAGTCTGGTCACCCACATGGTCTTGCTGGGTGTGCTGGCGGATCCCACTGGAGCAGATGCCTGGGTGAAAGAATCCTGTTCCGACTCAGAGCCTAAAAGAGCCCGTCGGCTCTGAGCTGCTTTTTATTGCGATGAGCTAAGTTTGTTGTGTGATTAACTGGAAAGATCTAGGTCTGAACTCCCTCTTACGGTAAGAAACTGTTTAACAACAGCCCTTTACTCTCTCCCACCCCCCTTCCTTTCCTCACTACCCCCCCAACCCCCCCCACCCCCCGCCCACCACAACACCAAACAGATCCCAGCTCCCTCAACCCCCCCACCCCCACTCTGCTTAGGAAAGAAACTTACAAAGAAAAGGTCACCTGGCCTGAGGCCAGCTGCAATTTGGAAGTTGGAGCTCCAGATCCCAGTGGCTCCTATCCGAGTAGGGAAGGGAGGAGCAAGGCTCAGCCCAATAGCTAAATCAAGGCACAGGCAGAGGACCAATTCGCTAAGTTTAAACAGGAAAATACATGTGTTTACATATCTATTTGGGAAAAGAGGAAGGGGAAGCAGCATAAGAAGAAAGCAAAGCACTGCCTTTCTGTCAAATGTACTTCAACTCCTAATCTGTCTAGTTGCACTGCTAGAGCAATCTAGGGATTCCAAACACTGACGCAGTTTCCCTAGGGTGTTAGAGCCCGGGAAGGAGCTGGGAGGCAGTCTGGGAGGCAGACAGCAGACTGGTCCAGCCCAGGTAGAAGGAAGTCCCGTGAGAACAGAGTATGATACAGTGGGATAAAAATAAATGAACCAACAAAACAAAAACACCCATGATTGTCAGGCAGAAAAATTGCCCCTATTCAATGGGCTCAGAGCAGGTAACTTTTTTCAGAAGCTGAGCTAAGCTCCCCAGTTACAGCAAAGGTACCAAAAGCACATAAACTTGTCTGATTTGGGGACTGTGATAAAATTTGGTCATGCCCTCTTCTTAAAATGTCTAAAACGTTGAGATTATCCACTGCCTCTCCCTGACAGATAAATGTGGCATGGATTCCATGTTCCGCACCCCCCCCAACCCCCTGCCATTTTTCACCCCTCTCTTTTCCAACTCCATCCCATATGCATGCACTTCCCAGCGTCTCTCAAAGTGGAAGGGATGAAGGGCTTGCACTGGGAAGGAGGGGAGATAAGGGACGGATACTTGTGATATAGAGGTTTGTCTTGGCATCTTGAGGTATTGCTTTGATTATTTTAGGTAATAGCTTGTGTTATTTTTAATGAATTTGGGGGTATAGTTGCCCCTATGTGTTTCTGAAATGGATACAAATAAGAACAATGTCTCTATCCACAGAGGAAGGGAAAATGGGCATAATGTAGTCTGTCTCTGGAGCTGTACAGAGATGGTAGTGGGTAAAATTAAAGCCATCCTCCAAACAGCCTTTGCTCCACAGCTTTCATTCCTCATCCTTCAGTTCAGCCCACCCTCTCCTCCTGAAAGGGCCTAAACCTGAGGAAGAGCTAGAGAAGCTAGTTATAAGAGAAGTAGTCTTAAGGACGGAGAAGGCAATGGCAACCCCACTCCAGTACTCTTGCCTGGAAAATCCCATGGATGGAGGAGCCTGGTGGGCTGCAGTCCATGGGGTCGCTGAGAGTCGGACATGACTGAGTGACTTCACTTTGACTTTTCACTTTCATGCATTGGAGAAGGAAATGGCAACCCACTCCACTGTTCTTCCCTGGAGAATCCCTGGGACGGCGGAGCCTGGTGGGCTGCCGTCTATGGGGTTGCATAGAGTCGGACACGACTGAAGCGACTTAGCAGCAGCAGCAGCAACAGCAGTCTTAAGGAATCCACTTCATCTTACCTTTTCCTACTTTTAATGCTTTTCTTTTCTCATTTTCTCTATATAAAAACAAAACCAAGCAAACACAAAAATAATTTGTCAACCTTTCCTAATGTCCTAAGTACTCATGACTGTAGCCCACCAGGCTCCTCTGTCCATGGGGTTTTCCAGGCAAGAACACTAGAGTGGGTTGCCATTTCTTTCTCCAAGGGGTCTTCCCAACCCAGGGATCAAATCCAGGTGTCCTGCATTGCAGGAAGATTGTTTATGGTCTGAGCCACCAGGGAAGCCCACATACTTCCTACTACACTTCTTGGAAATTCTCAATTTCAGTATGTTATTGTGTGACCATTATCTTGATTTGCCCCATGGTAACTCCTGTGCTTCGCTAGGGATTCAGACTCCTTTTAAAGAAGCTAGATTTTTTGATAAGTAAATTCTATAGGTAAACAATGAGGGAGACCAGTCTTCCTATTTGTTTTCTCTCTCTCAGAGAAAGCAGAATCAGGGCTATAAGCATAATTGCAATTATTGTTATAGCTTGGGGCAAAATCTATCCTGGAAAAGAAACTTAGGGCACCAAAAAGAAATTGAACAATCTTATTTAATAGATCACACGTTTTCACAGTTTTTATTGTCACATTAAATATAATAAATGCTTGACCTTATTTATAATTATTATTAATATTTCTATTTTGACAAGTTATTTGGTTTATCTATATTGAAATGACAACTAATATGCATTGAATTTTCAGTGTATGCTAGGCATTGTACCAAGTACTCTTAAACAGATTCTTACTAATCTTTACAATAAACCTACATTAAAAAAATATTATAATCCCCATTTATAGTTGAAACAGCTTAAGTAAATTATTTTTATCCTTAAATAACTTGCTCAAGATCCCAAAGGAATAAAGATTGAGGTGGGAGAGCTGAACAATGTTGATCACAACACATAGGATGGGATAAATTTCTATAAATCTTATAAGAACAAGACGTTAATCACTAAAATTATCCTGAGACCAAACATACCAGAGGTGCTTAACAATAATTTACAAAATAAATGAAAGTATAAATAATTTTAGATCTCCCAAAACTATGATGAAATACACAAAGTAGTGAAAGATGCTATTATTTTACTTTGTCTTGATAATACATTCTCATTATTTTTTTCAAGTCATAATCATGATATTTTCCCCATGCTCTGCTCTTCCTTTATACTCCTTAGTTGTTAAAATGTATAAATCCCCAAAAGTGTGAAAATTGTTTGATAAAACAGAAAATCTTATGAAGATAATATTTTAAATGCTACAACTTGTATAATTCCTTAAATACAAGATTGATCCTCATTGCCTACATAATATCATGTTAAATCTTTCATAAGTTTAAGTCTAGTATTCCACATGAACTAGATTGATTGAATGGGGAAAAAAAGTACAAGTACACTGCTGATGTTTTTTAAAAGCCTACACTTGATTCCCCCCCGCCCCAAAAAATCCCTGTCTTCAAAAGCCTCATGTTTCTCAATCACAAGTGATGTTTGAGTCCATTTACATTAGAGCGAAACTGATAGGACTTTGTGTTCTGTAGACCACTAAAGAGCTCTACATTCTTGGACAACCCGTCTCATTTATTAAAGGCACATATATTGTGTCGTTCTGTTCGCTGCTACTACTTTGAAGACTCAGTTTAGTCCTACACCTGGTTTCAAATCCCAGTTACTATCTTGCCAAAAGTTTTGCTTTCATTTCAGTTTCCAAGGATTCATCAACAAAAAAAACCACTCATTACACACAAATAAACAATGTCAATATTTAGTAGAGGATTATTTAATTTCAATATACAACCATTAAAAGAAAAGCTAAATAGACACAATGGAGAGTAACAACATGTGCATCACCAAATTGGGTCAGTCAACATCCAGACTTGAACAGCATGCTGGGAATTCCCAAGTAACAGCAATCTGAAGTCCCAATTGGGAAAAGGTCCAATGCAGTGCATCCGCTCCATGGGTGAGACTTCAAATTGCAGTTTTGGGGATTCCCACTTATAATCCTAGGCCTCAAACTGATATCATCATCACTGTGCATGAAAAATGCAGCTCTGGTTTTACTTTAACATTTTTACAGTGTTGTTTGTTTTATCCTGTGAGTCATAGGATTTCGTTAAACTCCAGGCATGGTTGGCCAGACCTCCAGGGACTCAAGAATTCCAAGACCCACTCCCTTTCTTATCTAAAGTGCCACCTGACTAGCTGTGCTTGTGGGCAGGCATGGAATCTGGGCAGTGTCCAAGCAGATCAGAAGCAAAATCAGAAGACTGCTCTTCTGCTTCTGAAACCTGAACAAGACTTCCTCCATTTTAATTTTCCTTACAGTCAGCCGCAGAAATGTTGAGGCTGAAGAACATCGGAATAAGGCAATATAACACGAGCAGTCTTGTTAATTCTATAGGTCAAATAACAATTCCAAACAGCCCAAAAGAAACAAGATAATTAAAGAAACAAGCAAGGGGTTAAACAATATAGAAAACCATTTCTGAATGGTAGGGGACGTTGTAAAGAATAAGTTCCACCATGAATTAGAAGTAAGATTTTTGTACATTAACTCCTATATCAATTAACTTATTGGCTGTAATAGTAGTAACAACAGAATGTTCAATCAAGCAATGATTCCTTTTTTCTATGAAATTTTGTAATACTTTAGTTCTTTGCAAAATCTAAACATAGGGGTTCTAAGGAAAAGCTAATATTAGCAACAGACAAAGTAGGAAATAGCGTTTGAGTCAGTTCAGTTCAGTCACTCAGTTATGTCTGACTCTTTGTGACCCCATGGACTGCAGCATGCCAAACTTCCCTGTCCATCACCAACTCCCAGAGCTTGCTCAAACTCATGTCCATTGAGTTGGTGACATGGACATTTGAGTCAATGACACCTGAATTTTCATGGGGAGAAAATAATAGGTGGTCTCCTTCCAATATAAATGATCAGCACGTGTTAGACATCTGGAAAGGGGTTCCTATCAGATACATAGAGGTAGTGTTTACATCATCAGTTACAATTCATACTAATTAAGGGGCTATTTCAAAAAATATATCATAGGTTTTAGGGAAAACAATGCATTCACAATAGTTGATGGGTTCTCCAATAAGTGGAGTTCTTCAAGTGCAAGAAGTTGTTCCACATAGTAGTCCCTCATTACCCTTGTCACAGTCTATCAGTAAGTTGTTGTGACTATTACAGTGACACAGGAAATTGTCACATAATACTTGTGTTCAAGGCTTGAGCTGTATCTTTACCAGAGCTGTGTAATCTAGCAGACAGATACATTTTATCCATGGAAAGGTAAAGTTAAAAAAAGACAGGCTTTGAAGTCTTTTGGGCAGATGAAGTTATCCTGAGTTCTGGTCTGGCTCAGCTTTCTCCAGCTGAAGATTCACCAATAGCTCTCGTCATATTTTTCCTTTAATTGTAGCATATCCTTTAAGGTTGAGGCATGAAGGACAATCTGCATTATAACCAGGCTTCCAATAATAATCTATTCACGAGAATAAAAACTCATGGGCTAATTTTCTAATACTCGATTGTTTCAGGAAGTCTATTTTATGAGTTTGTAAGTTTGAAATACTCATTCTCATCAAAGATGTTTCTGATTCTCCTATAGGTTTATTATTTAAAATATTGAGGCCATTATTTAAGTTGTGTGTGTGTGTGCTAAGTCACTTCAGTTGTATCCGACTCTTTGCAACCCTATGGATCATAGCCCACCAGGCTCCTCTGTTCATGGGATTCTCCAGGCTAGAATACTGGATTAGGTTGCCTTGCCCTTCTTCAGGGGATCTTTCTGACCCAGGGATTGAACCCACGTCTCTTGCATCTTTTGTATTGGCAGGTGGGTTCTTTATCACAAGCGCCACCTGGAAAGCCCCATATTTAAGTTAGTCCTCCAGTTCTTGTAAGAGCCATCTCCAAGTTTCATTAATTGCTGTCTAAGCATACCATTCATTCTGTCAGTCAAACTGCAGCTTGAGAATGATAAGGAATATGAAAGACTCATAGTATATTATGTTCCAGGGCAAACTTTTATATTTACCTTTAAAATGTCACCCATTGTCACTCTGAATTTGATGTGCAGCACCATAATATAGATTAATTACCTCCAGTGTTTTAATAGTATTAGTCTGATTGGCTTTCCCAAAAGGAATAGCCACTAAATATTGAGAATAGGTGTCCACAGGAGTACACACTTATTGGCATCCTTTATCTCAGAATTAATGGACCAATATAGTCAATTTACCATATTTACCCAGGCAGCTTGCCACATGCCAATTTTCCTTTGACTAATTGTGGAAAGCTTCTAAGCTTACGTTGTTGACAAAATAGACATTGTAAAGAAACAGATTTAATGAGATCCATAGTTAAGGAAATCTTGATCCTGAGCCTACCTATATATTGCTTTTTCTCTCAGATGGCCACATTATTGGTGTGCCCACAAAGTCAAAGTGTTTAACTCTCTGGAGTCTGAATAGACTTCTACTGCTTGGATTTGGGTTTGTTCATCTATAATAGAGATATACCATTGTTCCATAAAATTTGGAACACTGTGAGCATCAACATGAAAGACTGAAACATTAGCAGTTTAAACAATTTCCCAAACATCAGACCATAATTCCTTTTTCCATAGTCTTCAGAGTGAATTTGCCAGTTATTTTTTACCCATAGGGGAAGAAAGGTGGCCAATCCATTGGCTACTGATAAAAAATCTGTGTATATACAGCATTCAGTTAAATTATCTTGTACTACCTGATAAACAGCATATAACTAGGCAAATTGGCTACTCTTACCTTCCTCAGCATATGTCAGCAATTTAGTAGTAACGGAGTTATATGCCACCACTTTCCAAATAGCAAGTGGATCCTATATATTTAGCTGATCCATCAGTGAATCATATGTGCTGTTTTTCTTGTGCAGTTAAAGAGTCAAAGGGCTTTCCCCATTTTACAGACAGCTCAGTTCTCATGTGTAACTATAGCCTCTTGCTCAAGGCCTTCAGTAGGAATTTCAGAAATCTTTTCATTCAAGGCAGTGACCCCATGTGGCACAGATATGGCTTGCTCATGAATATACCATTTCCATTTTATTATGCTGGACTCCTGAACTTACCCAATCCTGTGCATTTGGGGTAAACTTTGTACCCATTGCATGATTGGCACTTGATGTCTTAATATAATATTACAGTATGATCTATAGTCAATTGTTTCATATCAATCAAAGCCCGATAATAAACCAATAGCTGTTTTTCAAAGGTAATGTAATTTCTCCCAGCCTCTGGAAATTTCCTACTCCAGAAGCCCAAAGGCACTCATTTGCCATGCTGTTTATGCCATAAGCTTCGATTAGCATATAGTTCATTGATAAATACATGTAATTTTATGTCCCCTGGCTATAGTTCATGGCGTATCTGATCTCCATCCAAAGATAGATTGCTGAGATAAGCTTTAGAATAATTCAGTTAAACCTTTTAGCAATAAAACATAACAGTAACTATCTGGGAAGTGAGTCTTGGTCAACATAAATTTCAGTTAGTAAAGCTAGAATTTAATGTTCAGTAAAATACATAATTGTGTGTAGGGGCGATAGGGGGTGGGGCACTAACCCTGCAACCAGGGAAGGTTTTATAAAATAAAAAATGAAGGTTTTGAAGGAGCCTAGAAAAAACAAGTGACTGTCTTGCTATGTATTTTCCCATAGCACCTACTGTTTTGTCTTTTATTATTTAATTATTTATTTTTATGTTTGGCTGTGCTGGCTCTTTGTTGCTGCTCTGGATTTTTTTCTGGTTGCGGTGAGTGGGGACTACTCTCCAGTTACAGTGCTCAGGAGGCTTCTCATTGCAGTGGCTTCTCTTGTTATGGAGCATGGGCTCTAGGTGCACAGGCTTTAGTAGCTGTGGCTTGTGGGCTCAGTAATTGTGGCTCCTAGGCTGCAGAGCACAAGCTCAGTTGCTGTGGCACACAGGCTTAGTTGCTTTGTGGCACGTGGGATCTTCCTGAATCAGGGATCAAGCCCATGTCTCCTCCATTGGCAGGCAGATTCTTTACCACTGGACTACCAGAAAAGGCTCCAACTGTTTGATTTACAGCTATTGTTTACCCATTTTAAATTCCTTGATTTAGGAGTAGACTGTTGCCATATTCTAAGGACATCAGGATAGCAAAAGTCTGACAATTAGTGGTTAATTTTTTGTAGAAAGAGAATGAGCTTTATCTATGTCACAATATTCATAGATCATTGCAAAATAACATTTATTTTACCAAAGTAACAAAAGATTTGAAAAGCAAATATAAATAACTTAAAAGCAAAGAAATTCACATTGTCTATTATCAATAGCCACATTGCAAGAAAACTTTGTTCTCTCTCTCCTTCTTTTTGTTGTTGTTGTTTTTTAATGTGAAGGATAATTGCTTTACAATGTTGTGTTGGTTTCTGCCGAACAATTTGTGAAACAGCCATAAGTATCCATATGTCCCCTCCCCCTTGAACTTCCTTCACATGCCTCCCACCCCATCCCACACACACAGAGCACCAGGTTGAGCTCCCTGTTTTATACAGCAACTTCCCACTAGCTAGCTATTTTATATATGGACATGTACATGTTTTAATACTACTCTCTCAATTCTTCCCACCCTCTCCTTCCCCTACTGTGTCCACAAGTCTGTTCTCTATGTCTGTGTCTCTTTTCCTGCCCTGCAAATAAGTTCATCAGTACCATTTTTCTACATTCCATATACATGTGTTTACATATGATATTTGTTTTTCTCTTCTGACTTATTTTACTCTGTAAAACAGGTTCTAGGTCCATCTGCCTCATTAGAACTGACTCAAATTTGTTCCTTTTTATGCTGAGTAATATTCTATTGTGTGTATGTACCACAACTTCTTTATCCATTCATCTGTAGAGGGCATCTAGGTTGCTTCCATGTACTAGCTATTGTAAATAGTGCTGCAATGAATACTGGGGTATAGATGTCTTTCTTTTTTTTTTTTATCTGCTGCTATAATTTTGTCTGGTTTTTATTTATTTAATTATTTATTTTTATTTTAAATTAGTTTATTTATCAATTTTTTAACTTTACAAAATTGTATTTGTTTTGCCATACATTGAAATGAATCCGCCATGGGTGTACATGTGTTCCCCTTCCAGAACCCCCCTCCCACCTCCCTCCCCATTCCATCCCTCCGGGTCATCCCGGTGCACCAGCCCGGAGCACCCTGTATCATGCATCAAACCTGGACTGGCAATGCGTTTTACATATGATAATTTACATGCTTCAATGCCATTCTCCCATATCATCCCGCCCTCGCCCTCTCCCATAGAGTCCAAAATACAGTTCTATATATCTGTGTCTCTTTTGCTGTCTTTTAATTACGTTTTTGTCAGGATATATGCCCAGTAGTGACATTGGTGGGTCATATGGTAGCTTTAGACTCACCTGATGGCTCAGATGTTAAAGAATCTGTCTGCAATGCAAGAGAGACACAGATTGGATCCCTGGGTCAGGAAGATCCCTTGGAGAAGGGAATGGCTACCCACTCTAGTATTCCTACTTGGGAAATCCCATGGACAGAGGAGCCTGGCAGAATGTAGTCCAGGGGTTCACAAAGAGTCAGATATGACTGAGTGACTAACACTTCACTTCACTTCCTCATGGTAACTTTATTCCTAGTTTTTAAAGAAATCTCCACGCTGTTCTCCACAGTGGCTGTGTCAGTTTACATTCCCACCAACTGTGCAAGAGGGTTCCTTCCCTTTTCTCCACATCCTCTCCAGCATTTATTGTTTATAGATTTTTTGATGATGGCCATTCTGACTGGTGTGAGGTGATATCTCATTATTATTTTGATTTGCATTTCTCTGATAAAGAGTGATGTTGGGCATTTTTTCATGTGTTTATTGGCCATCTGTATGTCTTCTTTGGGGAAAGGTCTGTTTATGTCTTCTACCTGTTTTTTGATTTGGTCGTTTATTTTTCTGATATTGAGCTGCATGAGCTGCTTGTATATTTTGGAGATTAATCCTTTGTCAGTTTCTTCATTTTGAAGTATCGTATCCCATTCTGGGGGTTGACTTTTCATCTTGTTTATGGTTTCCTTTGCTGGGCAAAAGCTTTTAAGTTTAACTAGGTCCCTTTGTTTATGTTTGCTTTTATTTCCATTACTCTAGGAGGTAGGTCATACAGGATCTTGCTTCAACTTTTGTCAAAGAGTGTCAAGAAAACTGTTCTCTTAACCCAGAGAGAAAAGCTAATTCCAGTCTGATACCAGCTTATTGTTAATAACGAAATTTGTTTATGTATGTAATCTTAATTATCTTAGATTTGGAAGGTCCTTTCTGTAAATCTTGAAGAGGTGATAGTATTTTTTTTTTTTTTTTGCAAAGGCCATCAGAGTGAAACTACAGCTGCTGATGACAAAAGGCTTAAGAAGGTACATTTAAAACCTGATTATATCCAGGTAATAGTTAATATATGACAGAGTAACTTGGTCACTGAGGTGACATGTAACAGTTTAATGTAATATCTAGAATTATGACTGATAACATTTTACCAGGACCTATCAGAACTTTATGAATTCTATATAATTTCTAGAATATCTGTATTAGTAACATTTACCATACAATATAACCTTATTGAGAAGATTTATGACTTATTTGACAGTATTTCCCATGTAACTTTAGCATACCAAATGAACCTAATTAGTTTAATATCTTTCCTTAGGATGGTTCAAGGGCCCTCTGAGGCACCACAAAGTTAACCAGAGGTCAAAAGAAGTTCATTGGAATTTGATTTTAGGAAATTCTGTCAAAATGCATCAAAGAGTTTAGAACACTGTCAGATAAGATCATAGGTCACTATGAAACAATAGTATTCACTTAGACAAAGTAACAATAAAGATTTAAGAAGCTAATACAGGCCATATCACCTAAGAGGTAAAGAAACTTACTATCTGTTATCAAAGGCAGTTGAACATCCCGAGAAAACTTGTACCATGCATAGAACTCTTTTCTCAGGATCCACTTTTCATAAACCTTTCTTATCAATCTATATTCATCACTTTATTTTCCCATTCAGAAACAGACACATTTAAGTCAGACCTACTTTCATGTTCCTTAATAAAATGCAATTCCATTCCTCATGACTTATTTACTGAAAACATGCATCTACTTTCCTTAAGCAACTGTAAACTGTCCTTTATATTAGCATTCTGCTGATTGGTGAACATAAATACCAGTGATAATTGCTAAAACATTCTGCTTTCTTATAAGGAACGTCTCAGGATGATACCAAACATATCCAGTAATAGTTCTAAGTGTTTTGTTTCTCTGTTAAAAAAAAAAAAAAAAAGCCAGTGTTTAGTAATTATTGTTTCAGCATCTTATGTTATTTGGAAATGGCCTAATTATTTAAACTTCCATCATTTAACTTAATTTAGTACAACTCTAGAAATGCAGGTCATCAAAACCTGGAGAAACTATTTTAGGTAGAAATTCATAAAGCCTAATTATTCCTACACCTCTTCTCTCATTTACATTTTCTTTCCTTAAAAGTTTCTTCACACCAAGTTACTTTGTAAAGTGGGTTCAATATCTGGCCAAAATATGGAATATACTGTTGCCAGAAACCAATTGTCCTTTACATTTCTATATTCTTTAGCCCATTATATTTCCCAAAACTTTATAGTCTGGGTGGGTCCCTGAATTTTGGAAGGATTAATCTCCCATCCCAAGCATCAGGGTCCCAGTCTACCCCTGCTTTAGGTATTACCAGATGAACTTTCTTTTACGTTAACCTCGCTGTGCCACTTTTGATATTTAGTTTACATAAACTTTATGGCAGCTTTTTCAGCTGCCAACTGAAATATGGAGACTAGGTCAGCTAAAATATAATTTTGATATGGACAAGTGTCTTTGCAAATCACATAATAATTTCTGCAATTGTGACTTCTCTTCAACCAATTTTAATTTTTGGTTTCATGTACCTTACAGTAGACTAAGGGACACATTATTGAACTTTCTAAGTTGATGCACACCCCAAGCATACAATAACTTCAAAATGTTCAGCCCGCTTTAATTCAGAGTCCCAATTTTCATACAATCCTGTGGGGGTGCCCTATTCAGTAGTTAATGAACACTAAGGGAAATCTTCCCATTCGGGAATGAAAACTTCATTAACTTGAACCTCTTTCCTATGAGAGTGGTATTTTTTTTACAAATCCTGCTCACAGTGATAATTTATGTTTTGCCAAAAGTTTTACTTTTGTTTAAGGTTCAAAGGATTCAGGAACAAAAGAAACCACTTGTTACATGCAATTTCAATATTTAATAGAGGATTATTTAACTTAATTTCAATATACAATCTTTAAAAGAAAAGAGAAATGGAAACAATAGAGAAGAGTAACAGCGCATACATCACCAAATCGGACCAGTCCGCATCCAGCCTTGAAGAGCATGCTGGGAAGTCTCAAGTAACAACAGTCTGGAGTCTCAGTGGGGAAAAGCTCCCATGCAGGGCATCCACTCCACTGGTGAAACTTCAAATAGTGGCCTGGGGGGTTCTAGCTTATAATCCTAAGCTGCAAACTGATATCATCATCAGTGTGCATGCAAAAATGCAGCTCTGCTTTTACTTTAACATTTGTACAGTGCTCTTTGTTTTTTCTTGTGAGTCATGGGATTTTGTTCAACTCCAGGCAAGGTTGGCCAGACCTTCAGGGCTCAAGAATTCTAAGACTCACTCCCTTTCTTATCTAAAGTGCCACCTGACTAGCTGTGCTTATGGGCAGGCATGGAATCAGGGCAGTGTCCAAGCAGGTCAGAAGCAAGGTCACAGGCCTGCTCTCCTGCTTCTGAAGCCTGAACAAGATTTCCTCCCTTTTAATTTCCCTATAGTTACTAATTAAGAAAGTTAATTAATCTCCCTAAAACTCAGCTTCCTTATCACTAAAATGGGACACTATGTAGCAGTACTTTGCTCAACATTTCAGATGTATTATCTCACCCACCCACCCCAGCACAGAAGCTATATAAGACGTATTTGTTATTACTGTCTCTGATTTACATATTAAAAAACTGAGATTTAGAGATGATAAGTAACTTGCATTAGTTAAGCTGCTAATAACATGTGATTCTAAGCCACAGCAGTCCAGGTATCAAGTTACTGCTATCAAATAGTATACCACAGGGACAGAGATCCAGATTGAAAGATTAGCAACCTTCTTCCTAGCTTTAAAATTTGACTATTCTACATAATGGTCACTATACTTTTATACAATTCTGATCTTTTCACTTAAGATAAAAGTTCCTATGTAATCTTTGAGATGGCTTATCTTTCCAATACAGCCATATCTTCTCATTCTTTCCCCCTCTTATATGTTCCACCTTCTAAGTGGTAATTTTTCAAATGTAGGCCTCACCACTGATAATCGTGTTGACTACCTATAATATAGGAAATATTGCAAACTTCATTATGAGTTGTATTGATTTCCTTTCGATAATACAGAACATGTACATAAAATGTTGATCAATATATCAATTTGCTTTCACTTACATTCAAAATGCTACTATCTGAATGTTTTTGCTCCCCCCAAATTCAAATATTGAAATTATAACCCCTAAAATGGTAGTATTAGGAGGCAAAGTCTTTGGGAGGTGCTTTGGGAATGGGATTAGAGTCTTTATCAAAGTGACCAGAGAGCTCCCTTTCCTCTTCCACCATGTGAGGACACACAATAAGAGGTACCATCTATGGACTAGAAAGCAGGCCTTCACTAGACACCAACTCTGCTGGTGCCCTGATCCTGAAATTCCAGCCTCCAGCACTGTGGGAAATAAATTTCTGCTCTATCAACCACCCAGTCTTTATATAGCAGCTCAAACAGGCTAAGACACAGATATCTTTACTAGTAGTTCCTAATGAAAAAGGAGTATATGTTCTGGGGATAGAAAATGATTATTGGGTAATTGCTTTTCAGAAAACAAATTTAAAAGTATGTCTAATGTACTACAGAGAAAGCAATGGCAGCCCACTTCAGTAGTTTTGCCTGGAGAATCCCATGGACAGAGGAGCCTGGTGGGCTACAGTCCATGGGGTCGCGAAGAGTCGGACATGACTGAGAGACTTCACTTTCAGTTTTCACTTTCATGCATTGGAGAAGGAAATGGCAACCCACTCCTGTGTTCTTGCCTGGAGAATCCCAGGGATGGGAGAGCCTGGTAGGCTGCCATCTATGGGGTCGCACAGAGTCAGACACAACTGACGCGACTTAGCAGCAGCAGCAGTAGCAGCTAATGTACTAAAGTCTCAGTACTCAGTCTGAATACTGAGTCTCATGTCTAATGTACTAAAGTCTCAGTACTCAGACTCAGTACTAATGTCTAAAGTACTCAGTCTAACACTGAGTACTAGTGCAACTAAAACTTTGGACCAGATAGAAAATATTTATAAATAAGGGAAGAAGAATCAGAAAACAACCTGATAAAAGTAGGCATGATGGCATATTTATTTGAAAGTTTCTTCAAGACAGGATACAATGGCCACGTAAAAACCTTACCTTATTCTGTGCTGTCAGCATTGGGCACAAAGCCATATGTTGCTATGTAAAAACTTATATTAAGTAAAATTAATAGTAAACTTTCAAAGTTGCATTAGCCATGTTTCAAATGCTTAGCAGTCAAATTTTTGTCACTCCCATCACAAACAATACTGATAAAGAATATTTTCATCATTGCAGAAAGTTCTATTAGATAATGTGGATCTAGTCTAAGATGTCATTTAAATGTGATTATAGGGTCAAGCAGAGGGGTAGAGTAAACAATGACTGTTTAAGATGTAAGAAAAATAGAATACTAAAAAAAAATCTATATGTTGGTGACATTTATTGATACTTTGAAAGCCCTCCCCCTTTCTATTAGTATTTTACATTGTTGGAACAATTATAACAGGACTCCAATTACTTTGTCTTTTGAACTTAAAATAGCTATGACAGAAGACAGCTTGACAGCTCATCATTTGGAGAACATGTCAGGCACACAGGACAGACACACATACAGAACAATTTGTCATGAGAAAAACTTTTAAAGTTAGGTATATTTTTAACAAGACACCTGTCTACTAAGGAATGTGATACAATCCATACATACTGAGAAAGTGGCAAGTCTTTGTCTATTACATTTTTTTTTTAATGACCTAAATGAAAATGACTAGCAGGACTTAATGATACATTATAGATGTAATGTAAGGTGCTTTAAATTAATTCAACATTAATTAACCACTAAAATGATTAATGACTACTCAATCAAATCATACACTCAACCCTCACCCCAATTTTTGTCACCCTCTCAGGAAATCTGTTGCCGAATTTGTGGTAAGACCAACCACAAGGCAACATCCAAAAAAATGACAATAACATCATCACAGGGTAGGAATTGTCAAGTGTGTAAAAAAGCAGTGTTAATGTTTTTTTCCTCTAGAAATGTGTCATACATCACTTTTCTTCATGAAGTTCATTAATATCTATGAAGCAATAGCACAGTGGATTAAAAAAATTCTTCTAAAATCAAAGGACAGTCGTGATTAGAGCTGTTCCTTGCCTTTGGGGAGTAAAGAAAAGATAGGCATTGAGAACACCAGGAAATCTGAGCTAAAACTAAACTCTATGATGTTGCATTTTCAGTTTTGTTTTCTGAGTCACAAGGGGCCATTCTTTGAATCTAGGGGGCCTAGTTAACTAACACTCATCACCTTGTGCTTAGAGGCCAGCTTTTATGTATTTCCAGGTGTTGGCTGCTTTGTTAAATCTGGAGTGCCCCCAAATTTATAAAGCCTAAGCATTCCACACGTGGGATGTTGGACACTAGTATATTAGTAAAATGTATGAATTTAGGGAATCCATGTCTTTTTCCTGAATTTAGAATCCAACAATGATTAAATCATAGTGTAAGAAAACTGAAATATTCACAATGAGGTATTGTTCAAAGCAACTGTTTAATCCATTTATTTTACATCTTAAAAGCCACGTAATAAAATTGAGGTTTCCTTTTTTATGATATGTACACGTTGCATGTTTATTGTGGTCTTGGGGATAACTGAGGGCAACTCCATTTACCAGATGGCACTCAATACCAGGAATTACATTTCAAACAATAGAGAAAAAGTCTTCATCCAGCTGAGTACTGCTTTTGTGTGAATGTGTATGTGGGCAGGTGGGTGGGGGTGCTTGTTTGCTTATACTATACTATACATAGCTCATCTGGTCTATTGACTCTACTTATGAATTACTTAAAGAGATATCTAACTAATGCTATAATAGTGTAGTCCCATATAACATACTAACGGTAATTTTTTTAAACAACTGAATTTCTATATAATTTGTTTGTAAGGCAATACAAACAAAGGTTGTTAAATAAGGTTGTTAAATAAGCTTAGGTTGTTGTTGTTAAATAAGCTTAGGTTGTTAAATAAGCTTACCCTTAAATTCCTAATCTATGAGCCTGAGTCTCCTTTCTCTATATGGTAGGGTCCTTGGCTGACTTGCCTCTCTCAAGTTTGGCAGTATTTGGACCCTACAGACTTTATGAGCCAAGGGACTACCAAATCCATCAGAAATATCACTTTTCACTGGCCACGCAGTGTTGAATGAATATGTGGAGGCAATTCCCTCATGGTTCCTAAAACTATCTATATTCTTTACTTGTTTAATCTTGCTAAAATTTACATGCTTTTTCAATTCACAACAATGTGTGGAGGAGATAGCAAAATCATGTAAAATGCCAGGCTTAAAGAACAGATGCGAGAAGGCCATGGCACCTCACTCCAATGCTCTTGCCTGGAGAATCCCAAGGACGGAGGAGCCTGGTAGGCTGCAGTCTGTGGGGTCATTAAGAGTCGGACACTCCTGAAGCCACTTTAGCAGCAGCAGCAGCAGCAGAGAACAGATGAAGAATGTTACTGGATGTTTTAATCTAATCCTGAATGAAGGGAGAAAAAAATAATTCTAGAATGAACCAAATGTTGTCACCCTGAAACTCTAAAACAGAATTCTGCCTCAAATATTGAATAGGTGATGACATTTAGCAGAACACCTGTAATGGAGAACACTAGAGTGTAGTTATTTTAAACTTTTATTTTTTATGAATAAGAGAGATTATAACCTTTTAAAAATAAATAAAATATTTTCTTTAGCTATTCCATCTACCCCCCCAAAAAACAATATATTTATTTTAACATTTCTTATGTTTAAACATTTTATTTTTCAGGTTTTAGGTTTTGGATTTTTTTGTTGCTTTTGTGTTTGTTTTTTTTTTCTTTTTTTTTTTTTTTTCCTGTGTTTTTGTTTAGAAACAACTTCCTGACTCTTCTAAAGTACTCTTTCACATTATGGTTATTCTGCATAATCTGACAACTTATCAGAGAAAAAAAATTGTGTCTTGCTTAATTTTTAATTCAGGATTTCTATACAATATATAATTTTTATGCCCTACAATCTACCATTTCTGGTTACAGATTTATTTAATCCTTTCTTAATGTATGTCAACAGTACAAAGTCAAGACCAGCTAATTCAAGTCCTAATTATCTAACTTGCTGAGCAAACCTGGAAAAATTAATTGACTTTACTCATTGGCAAAATGATTATAATAAGGGTTGTAATAATTTTATTAAGTGAGAACAAATTTATTCAGGAAGATGCACACCTCATAGACAGTGCATGGGCATCACAGAGGGTGAGAGCCCTGAGACATAGGGTGGTTAGTTTTTATGGGCTGGTAATTTCATAAGCTAATGAGTGGGAGGATTATTCCAACTATTTGGGGGAAGGGGAGGAGATTTCCAGGAATTGGATCACTGCTCACTTTTTGGCCTTTTATGGTCAGCCTTAGAACTGTCCTGCTGCCTGTGGGTGTGTCATTTAACATACTTATATGTTATAATGAGGCTGAAGTTCTACTGGAAGTCAGATCTACCACCATCTTGGGTCTGGTTGATTCTAACCAGTTTTTGTCATATCCTCAATGGCTGATAGTTGTGCCGTGCTGACTTCCCTCCTGTCTCATTCCTCACTCAAAGATTTTACTACCATAATTTTATGGGAAAGAGAAGAGCCCACAACAATGTCTGAAATATCCTAATGACTAACTAGCAAAAACTATTTAGATTCTGAATAAGCTTTATGAATTTTTACCTAACATATTGAAAAAAATTTGATATTTTTCTTCAAACAGCATGACAAATAGTAGTAAATTCACCATTAATTTTATGCAGCTAGGAACACATATGCACATGAGTGTGTTAAAAAAAAATATTCTGTTGGCCAAAACTACCATAAATTCCTCTAAGGAAAGTCAGGTTACCATTTAGTAGACCACTAGATTTTTAAGTAACCCAAGGTCTGTCATTTTACAGAAAAGAAATTTAAGCTGAAAGGAAAGTTCTGCTTTTGGAGGACACTCAAAGATCCCCTATTATGTGACATACATCTTTAGACATTGATTTATGACAAAAACACAAGATCTATGTCCATTGATACTCTATTGAGATTGATTTCAGCGGCAGAAGCGAGGCGGCTGCGACGGCTGGGCGCAGAAGCGTGGCCGAGAGGAGCTAGGCCGGGCCGCGGGCCAGGAGCCGGGGGCGGCGGCCGACAGGGGCTAGGCCGGACGGGGGACCGGGGGCGGCGGCAGACAGGGGCTAGGCCGGGCCGGGGGCCGGGGGGCCGGCGGCGGCGGCAAGAGGAATTACCCAAGGCCCAAGGTAAGAGAAACCCAAGTGAGACGGTAAGTGTTGCGAGAGGGCATCAGAGGGCAGACACACTGAAACTAGAATTACAGAAAACTAGCTAATATGATCACACGGACCACAGCCTTGTCTATCTCAATGAAACTAAGCCATGCCGTGTGGGGCCACCCAAGAAGGATGGGTCATGGTGGAGAGGACTGACAGAATGTGGTCCACTGGAGAAGGGCATGGCAAACCACTTCAGTATTCTTGCCTTGAGAACCCCATGAACAGTATGAAAAGGCAAAAAGATAGGACACTGAAAGATGAACTCCCAAGGTCAGTAGGTGCCCAATATGCTAATGGAGATCAGTGGAGAAATAACTCCAGAAAGGATGATGGGATGGAGCCAAAGCAAAAACAATACCCAATTGTGGATGTGACTGGTGGTAGATGCAAAGTCCGATGCTGTAAAGAGCAATATTGCATAGGAACCTGAATGTTAGGTCCATGAATCAAGGCAAATTGGAAGTGGTCAAACAGGAGATGGCAAGAGTGAACGTCAGCATTCTAGGAATCAGCGAACTAAGATGGACTGGAATGGGTGAATTTAACTCAGATGACCATTATATCTACTACTGTGGGCAAGAATCCCTTAGAAGAAATGGAGTAGCCATCATGGTCAACAAGAGTCCAAAATGCAGTACTTGGATGCAATCTCAAAAACGATAGAATGATCTCTGTTCGTTTCCACGGCAAACCATTCAATATCAGAGTAATCCAAGTCTATGCCCCGACCAGTAACGCCGAAGAAGCTGAAGTTGAACGGTTCTATGAAGACCTACAAGACCTTCTAGAACTAACACCCAAAAAAGATGTCCTTTTCATTATAGGGGACTGGAATGCAAAAGTAGGAAGTCAAGAAACACCTGGCTTAACAGGCAAGTTTGGCCTTGGAGTACAGAATGAAGCAGGGCAAAGGCTAATAGAGTTTTGCCACGAGAACGCACTGGTAATAGAAAACACCCTCTTCCAACAACACAAGAGAAGACTCTACACGTGGACATCACCATATGGTCAACATCGAAATCAGATTGATTATATTCTTTGCAGCCAAAGATGGAGAAGCTCTATATAGTCAGCAAAAACAAGACTGGGAGCAGACTGTGGCTCAGATCATGAACTGCTTATTGCCAAATTCAGACTTATATTGAAGAAAGTAGGGAAAACCACTAGTCCATTCAGGTATGACCTAGATCAAATCCCTTATGAGTATACAGTGGAAGTGACAAATAGATTTAAGGGACTAGACCTGATAGACAGAGTGCCTGATGAACTATGGACATAGGTTTGTGACATTGTGCAGGAGACAGGGATCAAGAAAATCCCCATGGAAAAGAAATGCAAAAAAGCAAAATGGCTGTCTGAGGAGGCCTTACAGATAGCTGGGAAGAAAAGAGAAGCGAAAAGCAAAGGAGAAAAGGAAAGATATTCCCATCTGAATGCAGAGTTCCAAAGAATAGCAATAAGAGATAAGAAAGCCTTCCTCAGCAATCAGTGCAAAGAAATAGAGGAAAACAACAGATTGGGAAAGACTAGAGATCTCTTCAAGAAAATTAGAGATACCAAAGGAACATTTCATGCAAGGATAGGTTCGATAAAGGACAGAAATGGTATGGACCTAACACAAGCAGAAGATATTAAGAAGAGGTGGCAAGAATACACAGAAGAACTGAACAAAAAAGAACTTCATGACCCAGATAATCATGATGGTGTGATCACTCACCTAGAGCCAGACATCCTGGAATGTGAAGTCAAGTGGGCCTTAGAAAACATCACTACAAACAAAGCTAGGGGAGGTGATGGAATTCCAGTTGAGCTATTTCAAATCCTCAAAGGTGATATTGTGAAAGTGCTGCACACAATATGCCAGCAAATTTGGAAAACTCGGCAGTGGCCACAGGACTGGAAAAGGTCAGTTTTCGTTCCAATCCCAAAGAAAGGCAATGCCAAAGAATGCTCAAACTATCGCACAATTGCACTCATCTCACGTGCTAGTAAAGTAATGCTCAAAATTCTCCAAGCCAGGCTTCAGCAATACGTGAACCGTGAAATTCCAGATGTTCAAGCTGGTTTTAGAAAAGGCAGAGGAACCAGAGATCAAATTGCCAATATCTGCTGGGTCATCGAAAAAGCAAGAGAGTTCCAGAAAAACATCTATTTCTGCTTTATTGACTATGCCAAAGCCTTTGACTGTGTGGATCACAATAAGCTGTGGAAAATTCTGAAAGAGATGGGAATACCAGACCATCTGACCTGTCTCTTGAGAAACCTGTATGCAGGTCAGGAAGCAACAGTTAGAAGTGGACATGGAACAACAGACTGGTTCCAAATAGGAAAAGGAGTACGTCAAGGCTGTATATTGTCACCCTGCTTATTTAACTTATATGCAGAGTACATCATGAGGAACGCTGGGCTGGAAGAAACACGAACTGGAATCAAGATTGCTGGGAGAAATATCAATAACCTCAGATATGCGGATGACACCACCCTTATGGCAGAAAGTGAAGAAGAACTAAAAAGCCTCTTGATGAAGGTGAAAGAGGAGAGTGAAAAAGTTGACTTAAAGCTCAACATTCAGAAAACTAAGATCATGGCATCTGGTCCCATCACTTCATGGGAAATAGATGGGGAAACAGTGGAAACAGTGTCAGACTTTATTTTTTGGGGCTCCAGAATCACTGCTGATGGTGACTGCAGCCATGAAATTAAAAGACATTTACTCTTTGGACGAAAGGTTATGGCCAACCTAGAGAGCATATTTAAAAGCAGAGACATTACTTTGCCAACAAAGGTCCGTCTAGTCAAGGCTATGGTTTTTCCAGTGGTCATGTATGGATGTGAGAGTTGGATGGTGAAGAAAGCTGAGCGCCGAAGAATTGATGCTTTTGAACTGTGGTGTTGGAGAAGACTCTTGAGAGTCCCTTGTACTGCAAGGAGATCCAATCAATCCATCCTGAAAGAGATCAATCCTGGGTGTTTATTGGAAGGTCTGATGCTGAAGCTGAAACTCCAATACTTTGGCCACCTCATGCGAAGGATTGACTCATTGGAAAAGACCCTAATGCTGGGTAGGATTGGGGGCGGGCGGAGAAGAGGACGACAGAGGATGAGATGGCTGGATGGCATCACCGACTTGGTGGACATGGGTTTGGGTAGACTCTGGGAGTTGGTGATGGACAGAGAGGCCTGGCGTGCTGCAGTTCATGGGGTCGCAAAGAGTCGGACACGACTGAGCGACTTCACTGAACTGAACTAATAGTACATGATCTGTAATAGCAAAACTTAGAAACTATTTACATACATCAACATTATTTTTGATAATTTAACAAAATCCAATGGTATATTTATAGATCTACTGTTGCTGTTTAGTAACTAAGTTGTGTCTGACTCTTTGAGACCCTGAGAACTGTAACCCACCAGGCTCCTCTGTCTATGTGATTTCCCAGGCAAGAATACTGGATTGGGTTGCCATCTCCTTCTCCAGGGGATCTTACCAACCCAGGGATCAAACCCTGCATTGGCAGACAAATTCTTTACCGATGTGACACTTAGAGACCTATACTTACAATAAATTTTAAATTGATATATCTGAATCTTTAGACTTGAAAACTTTTTCATCAAACAGCTATATATTTCTGTGGTCATAGCCAGGTCTTATAAATTTATGTATAAGTGATGTCTATTTCCATAAACTGAAAGACATTTTTTTAAAAATCTTTATGTACCTTTCTATTCATTCATTGATACAAAACACTTATGGAGCATTCTGCTAGGTGCTTAATATATCACAGGGAGTATATATGTTTAGTAGGCAGAAGAATACTTCAGTATTCTTGCCTTGAGAACCTCATGAATAGTATGAAAAGGCAAAAAGATAAGACACTGAAAGATGAACTCCTCAGGTCAGTATGTGCCCAGTATGCTACTGCAGATCAGTGGAGAAATAACTTCAGAAAGAAAGAAGAGATGGAGGCAAAGCAAAAATAACGTCCACATGTGGATGTGACTGGTGATGGAAGCAAGGTCTGATGCTGTGAAGAGCAATATTGCATAGAAACCTGGAATGTTAGGTCCATCAATCAAGGCAAGTTGGAAGTGGTAAACAGGAGATGGCAAGAGTTAATGTCGACATTTTAAGAATCAGTGAAATGAAATGGACTGGAATGGGTGAATTTAACTCAGATGCCCATTATATCTACTACTGTGGGCAAGAATCCCTTAGAAGAAATGGAGTAGCCATCATAGTCAACAAAAGAGTCTGAAATGCAGCTCAGTTCAGTTCAGTCGCTCAGTCGTGTCCAACTCTTTGCGACCCCATGAATCGCAGCATGCCAGGCCTCCCTGTCCGTCACTAACTTACCCAAGCCCGTGTCTATCGAGTCGGTGATGCCATCCAACCATCTCATCCTCTGTCGTCCTCTTCTCCTCCTGCCCCCAATCCTTCCCAGCATTAGGGTCTTTTCCAATGAGTCAACACTTCGCATGAGGTGGCCAAAGTATTGGAGTTTCAGCTTCAACATTAGTCCTTCCAATGAACATCCAGGACTGATCTCCTTTAGGCTGGACTGGCTGGATCTCCTTGCAGTCCAAGGAACTCTCAAGAGTCTTCTCAACAACACAGTTCAAAAGCATCAATCCTTTGGCACTCAGCTTTCTTCACCGTCCAACTGTCACACCCATACATGACCACTGGAAAAACCATAGCCTTGACTAGACGGATCTTAGTTGGCAAAGTAATGTCTCTGCTTTTAAATATGCTCTCTAGGTTGGTCATAACCTTCCTTCCAAGCAGTAAGCGGTTTTTAATTTCATGGCTGCAATCACCACCAACAGTGTTTTTCGAGCCAAAAATAAATTCTGACACTATTTCCACTGTTTCCCCATCTATTTCCCATGAAGTGATGGGACCAGATGCCATGATCTTAGTTTTCTGAACGTTGAGCTTTAAGTCAACTTTTTCACTCTCCTCTTTCACTTTCATCAAGAGGCTCTTTAGTTCCTCTTTGCTTTCTGCCATAAGGGTGGTGTCATCTGCATAGCTGAGGTTATTGATGTTTCTCCTGGCAATCTTGATTCCAGCTCGTGTTTCTTCCAGCCCAGAGTTTCTCATGATGTACTCTGCATATAAGTTAAATAAGCAAGGTGACAATATACAGCCTTGACGTACTCCTTTTCCTATTTGGAACCAGTCTGTTGTTCCATGTCCACTTCTAACTGTTGCTTCCTGACCTGCATACAGGTTTCTCAAGAGACAGGTCAGATGGTCTTGTATTCCCATCTCTTTCACAATTTTCCACAGTTTATTGTGATCCACACAGTCAAAGGCTTTGGCATAGTCAATAAAGCAGAAATAGATGTTTTTCTGGAACTCTCTTGCTTTTTCGATGACCCAGCAGATATTGGCAATTTGATCTCTGGTTCCTCTGCCTTTTCTAAAACCAACTTGAACATCTGGAATTTCACGGTTCACGTATTGCTGAAGCCTGGCTTGGAGAATTTTGAGCATTACTTTACTAGCATGTGAGATGAGTGCAATTGTCCAGTAGTTTTAGTATTCTTTGGGATTGGAATGAAAACTGACCTTTTCCAGTCCTATGGCCACTGCTGAGTTTTCCAGATTTGCTGGCATATTGAGTGCAGTACTTTCACAGCATCATCTTTCAGGACTTGAAGTAGCTCAACTGGAATTCCATCCCCTCCACTAGCTTTGTTCGTAGTGATGCTTTCTAAGGCCCACTTGACTTCACATTCCAGGATGCCTGGCTTTAGGTGAAAGATCACACCATCGTGATTATCTGGGTCGTGAAGATCTTTCTTGTACAATTCTTCTGTGTATTCTTGCCACCTCTTCTTAATATCTTCTCCTTCTGTCAGGTCCATACCATTTCTGTCCTTTATTGAGCCCATCTTTGTGTGAAATGTTTCCTTGGTACAGAAATGCAGTACTTGGATGCAATCTCAAAAATGACAGAGTGATCTCTGTTCGTTTCCAAAGCAAACCATTCAGTGTCACAGTAATACAAGTCAATGCCCTGACCAGTAATGCTGAAGAAGCTGAAGTTGACGGTTCTATGAAGACCTACAAGACTTCTAGAACAAACACCCCAAAATGATGTCCTTTTCATTATAGGGGACTGGAATGCAAAATAGGAAATCAAGAAATACCTGGAATAACAGGCAAATTTGGCCTTGGAGTACAAAATGAAGCAGGGCAAAGGCTAACAGAGTTTTGCCAAGAGAATGCACTGGTCAAAGCAAACACCCTCTTTCAAAAACACAAGAGAAGCCTCTACACATGGGCATCACCAGATGATCAACACCAAAATCAGATTGATTATATTCTTTGCAGGCAAAGATGGAGAAGCTCAATACAGTCAGCAGAAACAAGATTGGGAGCTGACTGTGGCTCAAATCATGAACTCCTTATTGCCAAATTCAGACTTGAATTGAAGAAAGTAGGGAAAACCACTAGACCATTCAGATATGACCTAATTCAAATCCCTTATGACTATACACTGGAAGTAACAAATACATTCAAGGGACATTAGATCTCACAGACAGAGTGCCTGATGAACTATGAATGGAGGTTTGTGACATTGTACAGGAAACAGGGATCAAGACCATCCCCAAGAAAAAGAAATGCAAAAAGGCAAAATGGTTGTCTGAGAAGGCTTTATAAACAGCTATTAAAAGAAGAGAAGTGAAAGGCAAAAGAGAAAAGGAAAGATATACCCATTTGAATGCAGAGTTCCAAAGAATAGGAAGGAGAGATAAGAAAGCCTTCCTCAGTGATCAGTGCAAAGAAATAAGAGGAAAACAATAAAATGGGAACGACTAGAGATCTCTTCAAGAAAATTGGAGATACCAAGGGAACTTTTAATGCAAAGATGGGCACAATAAAGGGCAGAAATGATATGGACCTAACAGAAGCAGAAGATATTAAGAAGAGGTGGCAAGAATACACAAAGAACTATTAAAAAAAAGCACTTCACGACCCAGATAATCACGATGGTGTGATCATGACCTAGAGCCAGACATCCTGGAATGCAAAGTCAAGTGGGCCTTAGGAAGCATCACGATGGACAAAGCTAGTGGAGGTGATGGAATTCCAGTTCAGCTATTTCAAATCCTAAAAGATGATGCTGTGAAAGTGCTGCACTCAATATGCCAGCAAATTGGGAAAACTCAGCAGTGTCCACAGTCCTGGAAAGGTCAGTTTTCATTCCAATCCCGAAGAAAGGCAATGCCAAAGAATGCTCAAACTACCACACAATGCACTCATCTCACACTCTAGTTAAGTAATGCTCAAAATTCTCCAAGCCAGGCTTCAACAATATGTAAACCGTGAACTTCCAGATGTCCGAGCTGGGTTTAGAAAAGGCAGAGGAACCAGAGATGAAATTGCCAACACCCATTGGATCATCAAAAAAGTAAGAGTGTTCCAGGAAAGCATCTACTTCTGCTTTATTGACTATGACAAAGCCTTTGACTGTGTGGATGACAACAAACTGTGGAAAAGTCTTAAAGAGATGGGAATACCAGACCACCTGACCTGCCTCCTGAGAAATCTGTATACAAGTCAAGAAGCAACAGTTAGAACTGGACATGGAACAACAGACTGGTTCCAAATTGGGAGAGAAGTACATCAAGGCTGTATATTGCCACCCTGCTTATTTAGCTTATATGCAGAGTACATCATGATAAATGCTGGGCTGGATGAAGCACATGCTGGAATCAAGATTGCTGGGAGAAATGTCAGTAACTTCAGATATGCAGGTGACACCATCCTTTTGGCAGAAAATGAAGAAGAACTAAAGAGCCTCTTGATGAAGGTGAAAGAGGAGAGTGAAAAATTTGGCTTAACGCTCAGCAATCAGAAAACTAAGATCATGGCATATGGTCCCATTACTTTATGGTAAGTAGATGGGGAAACAGTGGAAACGGTGACAGACTTTATTTTCTTGGGCTCCAAAATCACCGCAGATGGTGACTGCAGCCATGAAATTAAAGGACACTTGCTCCTTGGAAGAAAATTTATGACCAATCTAGACAGCTTATTAAAAAGCAGAGACATTACCTTGCCAACAAAGGTCTGTCTAGTCAAAGCTATGATTTTTCCAATTGTCATGTATGGATATGAGTATTACACCATAAAGAACGCTGAGTGCCGAAGAATTGATGCTTTTGAACTGTGGTGTTGGAGGAGACTCTTGAGAGTCCCTTGGACTGCAAGGAGATCCAATCAGTCCATCCTAAGGGAAATCAGTCCTGAGTATTCACTGGAAGGAATGAATGTACTTCGTAGCAGTACTGCCTTGAAGAACTGACTCATTGGAAATGACCCTGATGCTGGGAAAGATTGAAGGCAGGAGGAGAAGGGGATGACAGAGGATGAGATGGTTGGATGGCATCACCGACTCAATAGACATGAGTTTGAGCAAGCTCTGGGAGTTGGTGATGGACAGGGAGGCCTGGCATGCTGCAATCCATGGGAGCACAGAGTCAGATACCAATGAGCGACTGAACTGAGGCAGAAGAATTGCTCCTAAAGATGTCTCTTTCCTAATCCCTCAACCCAATGAATATATAAAGCAAAAGAGACTGTTTATATGTGATTAAGGTAAGGATATTTTTATTGGAGATTATTTTGGATTATAAATATGAACCCTATCTCATGACATGTCTTTTTTTTTCCTTTGTGACTAAAGTTTTTATTTTATTTTTTAACTTTTTATTTTATAAAATACTTTATATTTTGTAGCTGATTAACAATGATGTGATAGTTTCAGGTGGACAGCAAAGGGACTCAGACATACATATACATGTATCCATTTTCCCCAAACACATAAGTCCTTTAAATCAGAGAAACTTTCCCAGCTGTTTCAGAGAGAGCTATGATGACTGATGAAGAATCAGAGAAATGCAAATTGCTGACTTTGATGATAAAGGGAATGGGACACAAGCTAAGGAATTAGGACAGCCTCTTGAAGCTGAAAAAGGCAAGAAAACAGACTCTCCCCTAGAACACCCAGAAAGAACATTGCCCTGTTGTTACTGTGATTTTATTCTAGTGAAACCCAAGTCAGACTTCTGACATACTAACAAGATAAATAATTGTATTGTTTAAGCCAAGATTTTGTAGTTTTTGGTTTGTAGTTATTGGTCAGAGCAACGATGAAAACCAATACATATGTGTATGTCTAACCTCCCTGCTGCTGCTGCTGCTAAGTCGTGTCAGTCATGTCTGACAGTGTGCAACCCCATAGACAGCAGCCCACTAGGCTCCTCTGTCCTAGGATTCTCCAGGCAAGAACACTGGAGTGGGTTGCCATTTCCTTCTCCAATGCATGAGAGTGAAAAGTGAAAGTAAGTCGCTCACTCCTGTCCGACTCTTCACGATCCCATGGACTGTACCCTACCAGGCTCCTCCGGCCATGGGATTTTCCAGGCAAGAGTACTGGAGTGGGTTGCCATTTCCTTCTCCCCTAACCTCCCTGAGTAGTTTGTCAAGTCTTTAAAGGTAGGACTTGAGCCTTACATTTCCTTATATCTGTCCAAATTAGCTTTAGAAAGGTAATTTGAAGAGATGCTTTCACTTAGTATTTTCACTTGCTAAGTATTCAAAATGTTTTGATTGAATGATATAATAAGGAAGTTAAAAAAAAAAGTTTGTACTAACCAGTTTGTGATGGCAATCTTAACCTCATTGTGGTTTCTGTCTTGCCCTTTGCAATGATGCACTACTTGCTCTCTGAGAGAAACATTTTGCAATGTGCTGTTTATTCAAGTAATCAGGAGAAAGGAAAAAAGACAGAAAAAGTCACACTTGACATTGCAGGAAGATTAGCAAACAATAGTGCTGTTTTGAAAGACAGATCTGTATCTTTGAAAGGGGAAGTTGCAAAACTGTCTTTTCCTTTACCTATTCAGATTCCTAAGGAAGTAGGATTTTACGTCTAGTCTTATCCTTGTTGTAGACTCTTAAATATGTCTGGCACTCCTCCAGTCCAAGTTTATCTGATACCCTAAGACTTCCCAGAGCCTCCTCTGGGATGTAAATCCAAAGTTCTTGTGCAAAAAGTAACTGAAAAATTGATGTAGCAGTGCAAAGAAAAAGTCAAATAATTTATTTAAAGGAGTAGAAAAATAGTTATAGGAATTACACAAAGTCTGTCAAACACAGGTGGGTTTTGCTAAAAATCCTTGCCACATAATCTAAGACCTGTGGGTGTAAAATGGGTAATTGAAAGTACTTTTATCCCCCAACCTCATTGGCCCATTTACTTTTCTTGGATGACTGTTGTATTTACCCATCTTATTACTAACATAAATCATTTATTAAAACCTACTCCAATTCTTGCACCTGCTGGGAAATGACATTAATAATCGTTGAGTGCCCAATGTACTAATAAATGTGAGATCATACAAAGGAATAGGAGACATGATCCCTTCCAAAGGATGAATTATCTACCAATAAGCCCAACAATGATAACCTGAGAGAGCCACTAGAGATATACTGTATTATTTAATGTATTTTTATATTTAATTTTGTGTTTCCATTCTTTGTATTACATTTCCTGTGATTTTTAAACTGTTGAGTAAGCAAGTCCCCACTCCAGTACTCTTGCCTGGAGAATCCCATGGACGGAGGAACCTGGTGGGCTGCAGTCCATGGGGTCGTTAAGAGTCGGACACAACTGAGCGACTTCACTTTCACTGTTCACTTTCATGCATTGGAGAAGGAAATGGCAACCCACTCCAGTATTCTTGCCTGGAGAATCCCAGGGATGGGGGAGCCTGGTGGGCTTCCGTCTATGGGGTCGCACAGAGTCGGACATGACTGAAGTGACTTAGCAGCAGCAGCAGAGTAAGCAAGTAGAACTAGGTTTATTTTCTTTGTTTCTTTCTCACTTATCATAGATTTTGGTGATGATGATCATTCATTGCCAGCCTTATTATTTTTACTGTATTTTCTAATTTAAAAATAACTAGAAATACTGTTTTCACTAATTTAAGAAATGTGCCTGGGAAATCATCAGGTTATCTCCCTTATAGATTTTGCAGCAAGTAATTGAAATGCATTAACTCCAGATCATAAATAATAGTAAACATTCATGGGAGCACTATTCAATACACAATCTATATTTTATACTTTTAAAATATCTTTTAAAAAATCATCACAACAGAGATAGGGATAGGTACTATTGTTATCTCCACTTTACAGATGAGGTTCTGAGTTTTACTATATACAACTAGTATGTGGCAAATATAGGATTGGTACCCAAGCATTCTGCTTCTGAAGTCTATATTGCTAGCCTGTCTCTCCAAAAAAAATAAAATAAAATAAAGTAAAATACTACACAGTAGCCTAAAGACAGAAGATAAAGAGTTTCCTCTCATTTGAATTTCAATTAAGGCTGGAAATTAGGGAGAAACCTGTCCATTAATATAAGTGATATCCCCGTCTGAGGTGACAGTATGGATTAGTCACTTCTCTTAATCATTACTCAGGACTGCCTCTCTCCTGTATACATCTATATAACTTTCCTTTTTTTTTTTTTCTGACTCTATTAGTGGTTACAGTTTTCTTGGATATTGAAATAAAATATTGATTCCAAAATCCTGGTCACCCATTCTTGCAAATGACACGTGAACTCTAGTGGTCATACACTCTCTCTTATTTCTTCAAAGACTAGAAATCTACCATCATTTTAAGTAGCTCTACCATCATTTTAAGTAGCTCTTTCTGTTGTTTAGCATTTGTGCTGTTAGATAATTCTCTTTCATCTCGGTCTAAGTCTACCGCCTTATAACTTTCATGTATTTGGCTCTGATTCTGCCTCCCAGAGTCAAAAAATTAAGTAATACCACTCCCATTCAAAGATGTATACTGCTTAAGTGGTACACCTCATTCCAGTCCTTTCAAACACTTACTTCAGCTTTTTCTTAAATTCAACTGCCCTCTTAAATTACTAAGTCCAAAAGAGAAAGAAATGCCATAAATATGATCCAATCCACACAGAGTGAAATGCAGATTAACTCTATTCATGAATTAAAAACTAAAGAGATGTAATTGGATTCAATTCTTATAATACATCTATTGACAGATTATTATATGTCCAGAACTGGGAAATAATTTTGTTTAACACCATACAACTTAACCCTCATAACAACTGCAAGAGATAGATACTACTGTGCGGATCAAAGCATCCCATTGCTATCTAGATGCAAATGTTACTTCCCCACATTTTGTTCACTGTGATCTCTCAGTGTCCACTCAGTGCCACTTTTCAAGGAGTTTTGTGAATATTCACATACTTCATGGATACTTAGGAACAATTAAGTATAAAATGTACATAAATATATTTATAGGAGCATTAAAATGATGTAGTAAAGCTATTCCCATATAATAAATCCTCATAAATTTTAAACTGTTATTTTCCCATGTAATCCATTATTTAACTCATGCTTATAAGGTTATGTCAGCTTGTATATTTACGTATGATTTGACTATTTAATATTTACAGATAAATATTTGGTAATAGGATGTTTATCTTTTTTTCAAAATTAAAATTCACTATAATAGGAAAAAAATGTGTGTCATTAAGTGAAAGCTGTTTGAAACATAAAAATTAAAACAGCTATGCAAAAAAAAGAAAAGCCTTTGAAATATTTACCTACATTTAAAACTAAATATCCTGCTTTTTAACTGAAATAAAATTTAATTATGATACCATTAGGATCAGGACTAACTGTCCAATAATGTGTTTTAAATTAACCAAATGACACCTTACACTCTTTCACATCTACTCTACGAACCCCTGATCTTCATAGTTCACAAAAATATAAACAGACTTGTCAGACCTCACTAAATTTATTAGTGAGGTTTGGCAGAATGCCTTCAGGAGAAAAAAATTATATTGCAGAATAAAGTTTAAAATGAGTAAGAAAAATAACCTCTTGAAAGTAAAGCAGCAGAGCAAAGCAACTTGAAGCTAAATGGTTTAATAATGAGTTCCTTTAGTATTTATCTATCGTATGCTTACCATTCCTTTTGCTTTTTTTTTTGAAATAAAGTTCTAAAATAGATTTGCTGCAACCTAAATTCTACTCATTCTGGCAAATGTAATCAAAATCTTACTGAAGTAAATGTGTCATGAAAATGAGTGAGAAAGATGAATATAAGCATGTTAACGAGATGATTCTGTCACATACACTGATCTCTTAAATTTGTTTTCAGCTAAAACTTGAATTTAAATAGAACCTGGGTATATAGAACTTTGATCATCCTTGTATTACTGGACTTTATTCATGGAATATTAGGCTGTGGCTTTTTCAAAAGAAACAATAAAACAATATTAAAAAATATTTTTTTAATATTTATAGAAATAAAATGCATCTAAATTACCATTCTTGATTAAGAAAACAAGAAAATATTAATTAAACATGAATGCACATATATAAATATTTAAAATGTGTACAGAGAAATTACTGTGTTGCTTTTATTTACAAAGATTTTAATAGCTATTCATTAAAGATTTCTGGAAGTATAGTACTTTTAAAAGATGAATCCGTTTTAAAATTTAAAAGTGATTTAATATATCTAAGAATGAATTGTTTTCAATAGGGTAAAAGTTACCCAAGGCCTCACTGATGTGGTACATTAACTGTGTTCATGATTAACCTAATTTTCTGCTGCTATGGTTAAAAATGTATATGGGATATAGTTATATAAAGAGAATATGAACCTTCTAGATGGACCTATAAGTGGTTGTTAATGACAGAAAGGAAAATGACTTTTGAAAAAATAGAATTGTTTTATAGATTCTTTGTTTTATTTTAATTCTTGAAATAAAAACAAAGAGTCTCGATTTTTTTCACTTCCCATTGAATGTATCATAATAACAAAAACATTCAAGATAAAATAGTCAAAACTCAAACAAATTTGGAGACTAAACTATTAAGTACAAGTTACCCCATGAGCTACAAATTGAGGATAACTTTAACTAAAATAAAAATTTTAGTGGTAGCAATTAAAGTGTAATTTTAATTTTCTGCCAAGAGAAATACTGTTTTCATTCTTGCTAATCTTTTCCAGTTATTGAACTAACACTAATGTTACACTTATCTCCAAATAGGGCCACTGATTTCAGAGGAAAATGATGATATGTAACAGGCCAAGTAATGTGTTCTGATGTAGAGAAGGATAATTCCATTTAACTGTTCAGATGTATGGAGAAGGCAATGGCACCCCACTCCAATACTCTTGCCTGGGAAATCCCATGGATGGAGGAGCCTGGTGGGCTGCGGTCCATGGGGTCGCTAAGATTCAGACACGATTGAGCGACTTCATTTTCACTTTTCACTTTCATGCATTGGAGAAGAAAATGGCAACCCACTCCAGTGTTCTTGCCTGGAGAATCCCAGGGACGGGAGAGCCTGGTGGGCTGCCTGGGGTCGCACAGAGTCGGACACAACAGAATCGACTTAGCAGCAGCAGCAGCAGTGGGAGAGCTAACAAGAGAGTTAAGACTAGAATATCTAAAGGAAATAGGAGGTATAATTTTAAAGTTGTATTTCCAGAGTAAGCTTGTCATGTGACCTACCCTCTTAATTATCTTTAGTTGCCTTCTGGTCATCTCAATAAATATTTTGATGTCAACTCAGAGTCATTTTAGCAGACCACCTTATTAACTTCCTCTTTAAACTTGCTAACCCTTTACCTTTAAAATGTTTTTTGGTGATGTTACCATTTTTGGTATCAAGTTCAGAATCTTGGGGCTTCCCTGGTGGCTCAGATGGTAAAGAATCTGCCCACAATGTGGGAGACCTGGGTTCAATCCCTGGGTTGGGAAGATTCCCTGAAGGGAATGGCAACCCACTCTAGTATTCTTGCCTGAAGAATCCCATGGACTGAGGAGCCTGGCAGGCTACAGTCCATGGTGTTGCAAACAGTCTGACATAACTGAGCAACTAACACACTTTCAGTTCACTTTGAGTTAGCTGACACCCACTTCCTTTCTTTTCAAAAGCATCAATCAATATTCTTTGGTCATGCTCTCCCATCTCTTTCTTCTTACTTTCCTGCATGCATCAGCCTATACTAATTCCATGACTTTCTTAAAATAAATTTTCTTCTGTAAAGCAAAGGTAATAATTGTATATACTTCTAGAGGAAATAACATGGGTTTTGGAAAGAGGCAAACAAATGTAAAATATAGCTCACAACTTATTAGCTATGACCTCAGAAATGTAATAACTTAGTTTTTTTCTTGGTTTTTCTTTTTTTTGCTTTTTTTGTGACAACTTATTTACTTTTTAATTTTTTACTTATTGAAGTATAGTTGATTTACAATGTTATGTCAGTTATACATATAAGTATATGCATTATTTTTTAGATTGTTTTCAAGAATAGGCCATAACAAAGTATTGAGTAGAGTTTCCTGTGCTATACAGTAGGTCCTTATTAGTTATCTATTTTATGTACAGTAGTGTGTATGTGTCAATCCCAAGCCTCCAGTTTATCCCTCCGCTTACCCACCCCCCCCCCCAGTAACTGTAAGTTTATTGTCTGTATCTGTAATTCCATTTCTGTCTTGTAGATAAGTTCAGATTTTAGGTCTCTTTAAGATTACGCGTATAAATGATATCATATGGTGTTTTTCTTCCTCTGTCTGCCTTACTTCATTCAGTATGACAAACTCTATGTCCATCTATGTTGGTATAAATAGCATTACTTTATTCTTTTTATGGCTGAGTAATATCCCACTGTATATGTGTACCACATCATTTGTATCCATTCCTCTTTTGTTGAACTTTTAGATTGTATCCATGTCCTGGCTATTGTAAATAGTGTTGCAATGAACATTAGGGTGCATGTATATTTTCAAATTATAGTTTTCTCTGAATATATGCCCAGGAGAGAGATTGCTGAATCCTATGGTAGCTCTCCTTTTAGCATTTTTAAGGAATCTCCATACTATTCTCCATAGTGGCTGTATAGGTTAATATTCCCACAAACAGTGTAGGAGGGTCCCTTTTCTCCACACCTTCTTTGTGTGACAACTTACTTTAATCTCAGTTTCCTTATCTTATAAACAGAGAATTCATAAAGTAGATCTGGTGTACTTGCTTCACAAGAATTTTGTAAAGGATAGGGGAAGATATCACACCAAAAACCTAACAAGTATTTAGTTAATGTTACACAAACTTCCTTGTCCCTTTTGATTGTGGAACTGAATGATTTAAGAAACTACTTTATTGATGGTATAAAATATTTTGTCAAATACTTTGTTGTTTTCTTTTTTCTTTTTTTTTTTCTTGCTCTTACTTTCCTAATATCACTATCTGATTCAAATCCTCATCTCTTCCCAGTTGAATTTTTCCCTAATCTTTGGCTAAGTGAAAAATTCAGAATCCTTCGGTCTTTACCTCTCTTATCTAACAAATGTAAATTATTACATTGGAACATGTACCCTGGAGATTTGACTAGAATTGATTATAGGAGATGAAACTGTCATTGAGAAGAGCTGTGACAGTTCAAGTATCATTTGATTTCCCTCTACCAGAAATAGCCCCTCGGGAATGAAGGCCTATGTCCATGCAAAATAGAAGGAGGATTCCATGGGGCTGGTGCACTGGGATGACCCAGAAGGGTGGGGTGGGGGGGAGTTGGGAGGGGGGTCCTGGAGGGGGAGCACGTGTGCACCCGTGGCAGATTCATGTCGACGTATGGCAAAACCAATACAATATTGTAAAGTAAAAGAATAAAAAATATTAAAAAAAAAAAAAAGAATCCGCCTGCCAATGCAGGAGACCTGGGTTCAATCTGAGTCAGGAAAAGCCCCTGGAGAAGGGAAAGGCTACCTACTCCAGTATTCTTCCCTGGGAAATCCCAAGGACAGAGGAGCCTGGAAGGCTACAGTCCATGGGGTCAAAAACACTGGACTAAGTCACTACTTATTCACAACTTAGTGACTAAACAACAACAATGACGACTTTGGCTGAGGCTCTCCACCTCCCTTCCTCTTCTATAAAACATTCTTCTCTCCATTTCCTCTTCTATAAAACAGCAACAGAAATAGTGCCCCGTGATAGAGTTATAATGATTCCAGGCAAGCGTGAACAGAGCATGCTCAGCACAACACTTGCAGGGCCAGCACCCGGGCGTAGAAAGTGCTTTCACTACTGGGACAGGGAGAAGGTCTCACCTCTGTCCTAAAAAGCTCCTCAAGAATAGATAAAGAAGATGTGGTACATTTATACACTGGAATATTACTCAGCCATTAAAAAGAATGATATCATGCCCTTTGCGGCAACATGGGTGGACCTAGAGAGTGTCATATGAGTGAATGAGTGAAGTCAGACAGAGAAGGAGAAATATTGTATGACATTCTTATATGTATAATCTTTTTTTTAATCTTTTTATTGGAGGATAATTGCTTTGCAATGTTGTGCTGGTTTCTGCCATGCATCAGCATGGATCGGCCACAGGTGTACATAGGTTCCCTCCCTCTTGGGCCTCCCTCCCATCTCCCAGCCCATTCCACCCCTCTAAGCTGTCACAGGGCATAATGTTGAGCTCCCTGTGTTACACAGCAAATTCCTGCTGGCTATCGTACAGAACAGAAAAAAAAAAAGAAGGAGGATTCCAATCTCCATCAGAAGGAGATTTAACTGTGACTCCTGGGTGGGTCAAAGCCAAGTCTTATTCACCTCAGTATCACCCGTGCCTAGTTTCTAGCCTAGTTCCTAGAACATGGTAGGTGCTTAAAATGTATTTATTTTCAAGTGATGCTAATCTAGACTTGAGTAAGTTTTCAAATAAGAGGAGGATATATTACTAAATATGAAACTTCATCACACTTCCCATGATTGAGTTTCTAAGGGTGCAGAGATTCACATGGGGAAATCTGTGACCCCTGGCACTGTGTGGTTTGAGTGACTGGTTATTCTGAAAGGATTGCAATCATCGAGCCAAATGGGAAGAGAGTCCTCGCCTAGTCCTGTAAACCCCACACCACCCCCTGTGATCAGGAGCCTGGCAGCTTACTCTGCAGATTTTGCCAACAGAGTGACTATAATATCATAAAGCAGGTCATAGCCCTCAAAGATCAAGAGAGAATCTCTTTTTGAAGCTCTCATTCCCTGCACTGGGAGGTCCAGCAAAGAGGGTCTTTTGCTGTGGTTGCTTTATTTGGTTTTGGTTTTGTTTTGTTTTTTGTTTTTTTTTTTAAACCAAGTTCAAGGCCAAAGAAGTGTATCGCCCATAAAGTAACCCCAGAATTTCATGCCAGAGGAATTTCTGACAAAATGAATGGTTTCAAATGCAACAGCTTGCTACCAAGTTCCCAGCTTGCAATCTCCCTGGAATCTGCAGTTTCAGATTAACCCTCTGCTAAAAGCCCCTCATTCTGATGCCTTTGGCATCCAATTGTCTGCTCCAACTCTGGGGACTCTCCAGGCTGGATAAGCTAATTTGGACAACTAGATGTGTGGTCATCCTTAAAGGCCATTTTGTTCTATTCCTTCCAAATATATATATATATATATATATATATATATATATATATATATATATATATATATATGTGTGTATGCATATATTTTTTAAAGAATGTAAGGAAAAAGTGCAAAGGCTCTTTAAATCAATTCAAAACATAGCAGATGGAACACAGGAAGTTTTACCAAGTAATTGAAGTGATTACATGCAAAGCCCTTTCCCATAATCAAGGAGTTTCAAAGGAGGGTAGAGAGTGATTGACAGTGTTGGCCACCCTTGAAACTACATCTGATTGGAGGAAATAATTACAAACAGGGAAAAAGGGACCCAGTCTCTACATTCTTTATTTTCAAATCTAATCTGGCAGAAGAGAGCCAATAGTGGAAAATAAACTTTCGAAAGTTTAAAATCTTGTTCTTGGGTAATAAGCAAGCAGGAGTTCCTGATATACCTATGACAGATTTCCTTTTCCTTTTTCTTTCTTTATTGTTCTTTTAAAATTCACTTGCTGAACATCTACTGTGTTCCAGATTGTAAGAAAGATGAAAGGATATGATGCCATGAAAGCTATTCATGTGAATTGTAAACCTAAAAACAGACATAACAATCAGTGTGGCTATTAACTTTTCAAATAAAGTGATTAGGGCAAAGAGACAAGCTGTAAGGATTACTTGCTAACTGTCTGCTGGAATGTACATGTATATGCAAATAGTGAAAATAGGTGCAGAGCAACTTCAGTTGAAGCAGGCATGGCATTACTTGACTCCAGGAATTTTAGCGTTCAGGAGAGCACTTGGAAGCCACTAGGCTAGACGAGCGTCGATGCCTCTGTCTGCTCTTGGTACTTTAAGCCTTCAGAAGGAAGGAGGCTCTTTTCTTGATGTCTTTGAAATGCTTCCTCCTTTTCCCCTTTCCGCTCTAACTTGTTCTTCCATTAAGTGCTCCCACCTTCAATTCTTGATTTTTTTCTTGTCTTCTTTTTTTTTTTTTCTAAAAAATAAAAAACCTGATCATTTTCCCTGAAGATTCCCAGATTCACATTTACCTTTGATTTCCCTCATTTGTCTGTGGTAACTATCAAACACATAGGACTTAATTGTATACATTTTTTTTATCACTTACTCAATGCATGAATTCTGGTAAGTCCCAAGAAGGTCATGAGATAATTATGTATATCTTTTAAAAAACTTATCACGAGTGCCCATTCTTTGGAGTCAGCTGGCAAATGCTAGAATCCTGGCTCTCCCACTTAATTGCCATGGCCCTGTAAATAAGCTACTTACCATCTCTATGCTTCATTTTCTTCATTTATAAAATGGTGATAATACTAGCATTTAATTTTTATGGTTGTTTTAACTGTTACAATAATAAATGTGCAGTGTTTAGCATAGTGCCTCGCGTGTACTACATACTCAGTACATTTCAATTACTATTGTTATTATCAGCATTATGATTGTTTTCTCAGGAAAATCAATCAAATTAAATGGAATTCTGTTGAATAAAAATTAGAATAGGTCTAATTTCCACATTCTTTCCCAAAGAGAAAAATGGAAACTTTTCAGAATGTCACCCATTCACAAAAATGCATTGCTGCAGCCAAATGGGAAGGAACTAGAAAATCCTGAATGGAACTGGCTAAGCAGAAAGTATGTTAGGCTAAACAGCGAGACTGGTGATGTAGAGGAATAAGCCATTACTACAAAGAGCACTGGCTTTGAAACCCCTGATCACCCCGGTCACACTGGATGAGCAGGAAGTGATGCAGCTCAGCTGCCTTCCTCACCACAGCTTTGTCCATGTTACAAGCATTTTCTTATCGTAGACTGAATATCAACAGTATTTAATCCAACTCTCAGGTATTCCATTCCATTTTACAATTAATCATTCTCTAAGGTCCTTGGTGGACTTTTTAAAGTAATTATAGGTGGCAGAGTTTAATTGGTCTAGAACCAAATGTGGAACTTGGATGTTTTTAGAGAATCAGATAACCAACCACTCTCAGTGAAGGAACTGGACCACCAGTTCTGTTGAGTGCTTTTTAGTTGTAACAAAGTTGTGAACCATTCATGCTGAGCAAAATTTCACATATACCAAACATAAAGCAATATGACATTTACAAAATGAAATATTTTACAAGTAGCATATACAGTGAAGCACCTTAAAAGGATATATCTTTTTAATCATGTTTAAGTAAATTATTTAATTTTGTACATTTTTCTAATTCGGTTGACATTCTCTCAGAAACCTTGTTAGCTAAATACCTTATCTATTGGTCCAACACCATCTTATGTGTGAAAAAAACTACTTTATAAATAACTGAAATTTTAATTATTTCATCTTATATGTGGCATACATATAGGATTAAAAAGCAACTTTTAAAGGAAATAAGCTATAAATTGCATCAGTCAGTCAGTCAGTTCAGTCACTCAGTCCTGTCCTACTCTTTGCAACCCCATGGACTGCAGCACGCCAGCATCCCTGTCTATCCCATCTTCCAGAGCCTACTCAAACTCATGTCTATCGAGTCGGTGATGCCATCCAACCATCTCGTCCTCTGTGTCTCCTTCTCTTCCTGCCTTCAATCTTTCCCAGCATCAAGGTCTTTTCCAATGAGTCAGTTCTTCACATCAGGTGGCCAAAGTATTGGAGTTTCAGCTTCAGCATCAGTCCTTTCAATGAATGTGCAGGACTAATTTCCTTTAGGACTGGCTGCTTTGATATCCTTGCAGTCCAGGGGACTCTCAAGAGTCTTCTCCAACACCACAGTTCAAAAGCAACAATTCTTCGGCGCTCAGCTTTCTTTATGGTCCAACTCTCACATCCATACATGACTACTGGAAAAACCATAGCCTTGACTAGATGGACCTTTGTTGGCAAAGTAATGCCTCTGCTTTTTAATATGCTGTCTAGGTTGGTCATAGCTTTTCTTCCAAGGAGCAAGCATCTTTTAATTTCATGGTTGCAGTCACAATCTGCAGTGATTTTGGAGCCCAATAAAATAAAGTCTGTCACTGTTTCCATTGTTTCCCCATCTATTTGCCATGAAATGATGGGAGCAGATGCCGTGATCTTAGTTCTTTGAATGTTGAATTTAATTCACTGAATACATTTGTGCTCTTAAAAGTAAGTAATTTCCCCAGACTCGGTATATGATGGACATTATTGGAGGCAGAATAGAAGAGATAGTATTTTTAATTATTATTTTTAATAATTTCAGTTATTCTCCCTATTTTTAGAAGCCAAAGAATCAGGACAGAATTCAACCATTCATTTAACATGTTGTTGAATACTCTCTATGGCTCTAACAGTTATAATCCTCTGGTATGCAAAAAATTATTTATGTTTTATTATATATACCTATGGTGTGTGCATGGTCAGTCACATCAGTCTTGTCTGACTCTGTGACCCCGTGAACTGTAGACTGCCAGGCTCCTATGTCCATGGAATTTTCCAGGCAAAAATGAGTGGGTTGCCATTTCCCATTTGAGGGAATCTTACCAATCCAGTGATCGAACCAACATCTCTTGCGTCTCTTGCATTGCAGAAGATCTCCTGCATTGCAGGCAAATTCTTTACCGACTGAATCACCAGGGAAGCACTATATACATTTACATGTATATATATGCATATATGACCCTTGTGACATGTACATATAATAAATATATATGTATATAACATAAAAATATATGAAAAGTGAAAGTGAAAGTCGCTCAGTCATGTCCGACTCTTTGCAACCCCATGGACTATACAGTCCATGGAGTTCTCTAGGCCAGAATACTGAAGTGGGTAGCCTTTATATATTTATTATATATATATCAGCCAGCAACTACAGAGCTCTTTTTATGTTTTTCTGTGCTGGAAATTTCTCAAAGCACTTTACCCACTAATACTAATGAAATATGTATTATCTCCCATTTTGTAGATGAGTAAACTGAGACACAGATGTTAAACAAATGTCCTAAACGCATACACCTATTACTGCCTATAAATCTGGATAATATCTATCCACAGAAGATGGATGAATAGAAAAACCTAAATGTGAAAAAAAGTTTTAACAAGAAGAAGAACAGAACAGTACATTTGTTTTTGCCAAGTTCTTAGCTGTTGATGGCAAAAGTTTCCTTTCTTCTGAATTTGAACAATACGAGTTGATTTTCAAGAGAAACATTTTAATCATTTCTGATAAAGCTGATTTCTCTTCAGTCCTTAAATCATTCTTGAATTGGTAGTATAATAGAGAGAGGTCTGGATCATAATACTTGCCATTTATATGTACTTTATTAAAGATTATTTTTTAATAGTTGTAACATTCCAAAACAGAAATTTTTGAAAAAGATTTTTCAGCTCCAGTTTGAAATTTTACTTGCTTTTTTTTTTCATTACATCAAATTACTTCCCAAGCAGCAAGGCAAATGTCATTTTTTCCATTTAATGGATTCGAAAACTGTAGTATTAAGAGGTCAAGGAACTTGAAAAATCCCGTTACATCAAACTGAGATGAGTCCTAAAGTCAAATCTCTTCATTTCCACTCCTGTTGTCCAGCCACTTCATGTTTCCTTCTCACATCAAATTGTGCCTAATATTCTAGAAACAAATGATAGTTAACCACTGGGTTTAGATAGTTAGGATGATGTTGTCCTCCCACCCAGCATGTCCCTTCTCATCCACCCACCCACTGTGTAATTTCACTATCAATGTTCAGCATCTGTGACTCTTCATCTGAGGGTGACTGCAAGGGCTTAGAAATTATTATCTCTAAATGGTAAGCAATCCTGAAAGTTTCCAAAGCACCCTTGCCTGGAGGAGTAACAATGAGGCAAGTCTTAAAGTTCTGAGTTCCTCTACAGCATCATGATGAAGCTACCCTCTGGAGAATTTGCCTGAGATGCTCCTTGGTTTGGCTTATTCCCCTTCCCTGGTTTGCCTCTCCCCTCCTTTCCCACATTACCTGGGGTGACTCCTTCATAAATCACTCATACCTGTATCCTTGTTTCAGAGTAGGTCTCTGTGGAACTTAATCTAAGAGGTATGGTATTTATTTATTTATTAATAATATTATTATTATTCTCATCATTTTTTTTTTTTTTTGCTTTCTGTAAAGCCCAATGACTACAATACTGTTATGTCACATCTCTACCTCTTCCTGAGATCTAGATTTGAGCTGGTAATTACTGAGCACCATCTATATGGATGTTTTGAAAGTCCTTCTAATATCCAAAAGTGACTTCATTATCTTCTCCATACGTCCTCACTGCCTTTCCATCTTATCTCCGTTTTTTAAGGAAGAAACAGCGATTATTTTATTTTTTTTCTGCTTTGTTTAACCTTTTTGTATTAAATAAGTCTCTGCTATCTACCTGTTCACTCATATTTTTCTAGTAACCTTTATTACTCTTTTTTTCTACTTATTTATATTCTTATCACTTTTTTCCTTATACTACTCTAATAATGTTCTAAATTTCTCCAGTACCTTCATTATCTATCTCAAATTTATTCGACACCAGAATGATCTCAAAATATGGTCATGACATTTATTTGCCTGAGAAACTGATGTGAATGTTGTTATTTTAGCTTTAACAGACCACTAGTTATGGTCAGCTTTCAATGAGTATGGCTTCAATGTCAGCTTCTTTTTCAAAGCCTTTTCAGTGCTATTATTATCAACTCCATGTATGTATCACCAGTGGCCAGCCTGCAGTCTTGGTGGTGGTCTGTCTCTTAATTCAGCTCTCAAAGTGTAGCTGGCTGTTAGATTCACATGTACACTTGGTGGTGAACCCAACCCAGTTCCAATCAAAATCTCCAGTTTCATCTTATGGCAAATTTCTCCACTCAAGGAAATGTCAAAGCTCACCAGAACTACTGGCAAGCTTTATAAATGTCCTGTGCACTTAACCCAAAAATGCCCGTGGAGGACCGCCTCTACTTGGAACACACTTTTCCCAGTTTATCTACCTCATGATCATTCATCATTCCATCTTATGATCCAACACCTTTACTGAATTATCTTTCTTCTCTGTCGTCACCAGACAAAAAGTAGTTCCTTCTCTTGATTTGTACATAAACTGAATAAAATATTTATCTCAAGATTTCTCTCTCACTTTTGGCTCTTAGCTCCTTGAAAGCAAGGGCTTTACTAGCATCATGTATTTTTAGTTTGAAGCACATACTAGAGGAACAAAATATGAACGTTGAAAGAACAAATGCTAAATATTTTGTGAATACAGAAGAGTATATGTTTTAAAGTTTCCTACTAATTCTGAGGCGTAGGTCAGTAGAACTGCTAAATTGCTTTCTTGAATTCAGAAGTTTGTTCAACTCACATGCCAATTCCAGCAAGCCCATCAACCAGTGTCCCAATTATTCATGGTTTGTCCACAGTCTGCTTGGAGACAATATTTTGGGTTTAATTTCTTTGTTTGCAAATGGGGATAATTATATATATATCTTACAAATAATATGTGAAAAAAACAACAAAAATGAAAATTCAGACATTAATCAGATTTTACAAATTCAGATGTTTAGTGTTGGCACTAAAGATTAACAGCAAGAGAAGAAATGACCATCGAAAAAGTGCCCATTGGAAAGCCATTCCCAAGAATTTTCAATTATATTTGAACAAACCCCTTCTTTTTTGACAAAGATTTAAGTCCACATCACAGTAAACAGTGCTCATCCTCTTAATTGCTAATGGAAATATCATATGGTACTCTTACAAAAGACAAAAAGTTAACACCTCTTAAGCCTCCAGAATCTTTCAGTTCAGTTCAGTTCAGTTCAGTCGCTCAAGCAGGTCCGACTCTTTGCAACCACATACACTGCAGCATGCCAGGCCTCCCTGTCCATCACCAACTCCCAGAGTCCACTCAAACTCGTGTCCATTCAATCAGTGATGCCATCCAACCATCTCATCCTCTGTTGTCCCCTTCTCCTCCCACCTTCCATCTTTTCCAGCATCAGGGTCTTTTCAAATGAGTCAGCTCTTCTCTCAGGTGGCCAAAGTATTGGAGTTTCAGCTTCAACATCAGTCCTTCCAATGAACACTCAGGACTGATCTCCTTTAGGATGGACTGGTTGGATCTCCTTGCAGTCCAAGGGACTCTCAAGAGTCTTCTCCAACACCACAGTTCAAAATCATCCATTCTGTGGCTCTCAGCTTTCTTCACCATCCAACTCTCACATCCATACATGACCACTGGAAAAACCATAGCCTTGACTAGACGGACTTTTGTTGGCAAAGTAATGTCTCTGCTTTTAAATATGATATCTAGGTTGGTTGTAACTTTCCTCTGAGGAGTAAGCGTCTTTTAATTTCATGGCTGCAGTCACTTTTGGAGCCCCCCAAAAAAAGTCTGCCACTGCTTCCTCATCTATTTGCCACGAAGTGATGGGACCAGATGCCATGATCTTAGTTTTCTGAATGTTGAGCTTTAAGCCAAATTTTTCACTCTCCTTTTTCACTTTCATCAAGAGGCTCTTTAGTTCTTCTTCACTTTCTGCCATCAGGGTGGCGTCATCTGCATATCTGAGGTTATTGATATTTCCCTCGGCAATCTTGATTCCAGCTTGTGTTTCTTCCAGCCCAGCATTTCTCATGATGTACCCTGCATATAAGTTAAATAAACAGGGTGACAATATACAACCTTGACGTACTCCTTCTCCTATTTAGAACCAGTCTGTTGTACCATGTCCAGTTCTAACTGCTGCTTCCTGACCTGTATACAGATTTCTCAGGAGGCACGTTGGGTGGTCTGGCATTCCCATCTCTTTCAGAATTTTCCAGTTTGTTGTGATCCACACAGTCAAAGCGTTTGGCATAGTCAATAAAACAGATTGTTTTTTTGAATTCTCTTGCTTTTTTGATGATCCATAGGATGTTGGCAATTTGATCTCCGGTTCCTCTGACTTTTCTAAGTCCAGCTTGAACATCTGGAAGTTCACGGTTCACATATCTTTGAGGCCTGGCTTGGAGAATTTTGAGCATTACTTCACTAGTGGATGAGATGAGTGCAATTGGGTGGTAGTTTGAGCATTCTTTGGCATTGACTTTATTTGGAATTGGTATGAAAGCTGACTTTTTCATTCCTGTGGCCACTGCTCAGTTTTCCCAATTTGCTGGCATATTGAGTGCAGCACTTTTACAGCATCATCTTTTAGGATTTGAAATAGCTCAACTGGAATTCCATCACCTCCACTAGTTTTGTTCATAGTGATGCTTCCTAAGGCCCACTTGACTTCACATTCCAGGATGTCTGGCTCTAGGTGAGTTATCACACCATCGAGATAATCTGGGTCGTGAAGATCTTTTTTGTACAGTTCTGTGTATTCTTGCCACCTCTTCTTAATATCTTCTGCTTCTGTTAGGTCCATACCATTTCTGTTCTTTATTGTGCCCATCTTTGCATGAAATGTTCCCTTCTTATCTCTAATTTTCTTGAAGAGATCTCTAGTCTTTCCCATTCTATTGTTTTCCTCTATTTCTTTTCACTGATTACTGAGGAAGGGTTTCTTATCTCTCCTTGCTATACTTTGGAACTCTGCATTCAAATGGGTATATCTTTCCTTTTCTCCTTTGCTTTTCACGTCTCTTCTTTTCACAGCTATTTCTAAGGCCTCCTTAGACAGCCATTTTGCTTTTTTGCATTTCTTTTTCTTGGGGCTGCTCTTGATCCCTGTCTCCTGTACATTGTCATGAACCTCCATCCATAGTTCATCAGGCACTCTGTCTATCAGATCTAGTCCCTTAAATCTATTTCTCACTTCCACTGTATAATTGTAAGGGATTTGCTTTAGGTCATACCTGAATGTCTGGTGGTTTTACCTATTTTCTTCATCAAGTTTGAATTTGGCAATAAGGAGTTCATGATCTGAGCCACATTTAGTTCCCAATCTTGTTTTTGCTGACTGTATAGAACTTCTCCATTTTGGCTGCAAAGAATATAATCAATCTGATTTCGGTGTTGACCAACTGGTGATCTCCATGTATAGAGTATTCTCTTGTGTTGTCGGAAGAGGGTATTTGCTATGACCGGTGCATTCTCTTGGCAAAACTCTGTTAGCCTTTGGCCTGCTTCATTTTGTACTCCAAGGCCAAATTTGCCTGTTACTCTAGGTGTTTCTTGACTTCCTACTTTTGCATTCCAGTCCCCTATAATGAAAAGGACATCATTTTGGGGAAGGTCTTTTAGGTCTTCGTAGAACCGTTCAAATTCAGCTTCTTCAGCATTACTGGTCAGGGCATAGATGTGGATTACCATGATATTGGATGGTTTGCCATGGAAACAAACAGAGATCATTTTGTCATTTTTGAGATTGCATCCAAGTACTGAATTTCAGACTCTTTTGTTGACTATGATGGCTACTCCATTTCTTCTAAGGGATTCTTGCCCACAGTAGTAGATATAATGGTCAACTGAGTTAAATTCACCCATTCCAGTCCATTTTAGTTCGCTGCTTCCTAAAATGTTGATATTCACTCTTGCCATTTCCTGTTTGACCACTTCCAATTTGCCTTGATTGATGGACCTAACACTCCAGGTTCCTTTGCAATATTGCTCTTACAGCATCGGACCTTACTTCCATCACCAGTCACATGCACAACTGGGTGTTGTTTTTGCTTTGGCTCCGTCTTTTCATTCTTTCTGGAGTTATATCTCCACTGTTCTCCAGTAGCTTATTGGGCACCTACCAACCTGGGGAGTTCATCTTTCAGTGTCCTATCTTTTTGCCTTGTCATACTGTTCATGGGGTTCTCAAGGCAAGAATACTGAAGTGGTTTGCCATTCCCTTCTCCGGTGGTCCACATTTTGTCAGACCTCTCCACCATGACCTGTCCATCTTGAGTGGCCCTACATGACATTGGCTCATAGTTTTATTGAGCTAGACAAGGCTGTTGTCCATGTAATTAGATTGGTTAGTTTTCTATGATTGTGGTTTTCAGTCTGTCTACCCGCTGATGCAGAAGGATAAGAGGCTTATGGAAGCTTCCTGATGGGAGAGACTGACTGAGGGGGAAACTGTATCTTGTTCTGATGGCCGTGCTCAGTAATCTTTAGTCCAGTTTTCTGTTGATGGGTGGAGCTTTGTTCCCTCCCTGCTCTTTACCTGGGCCAAACTGTGGTGGAGGTAATGAAGATAATGGTGGCCTCCTTCAAAAGATCCCATGCATGCACTGCTGCACTCAGTGCCCCCAACCTTGCAGCAATCTACCCCCGACCCACGCCTCCACTGGAGAGTCCTCCACACTGACAGGCAAGTCTGGGTCAGTCTCTTGTGGGGTCACTTCTCATTTCTCCTGGGTCCTGGTACCCAAGGTTCTGTTTGTGCCCTTCAAGTGTCTATTTCCCAGTCCTGTGTAAGTTCTGGCTGCTCTATGGTGGGGTTAATGGTGACCTCTTCCAAAAGGGCTTATGCCATACCCAAGTCTGCTGTACCCAGAGCCCCTGTCCCTGTGGCAGTCCACTGCTGGCCTGTACCTCCACAGGAGATGCTCAAACATAGTTCTGTCTCAGTCTCTGCGGGGTCCTTAGGTCCTGGTGCACACAAGACTCTTCAGAGGCTATCAATTACTTTAGATTAAATCATTCAGGATATGCCATTAGATGACCAACAGGGTTACTGTAGATTTGGCTGTTTCTCGATTTATTTTAAGTAAGTCTACATTAAGTATCTCATTTCTAAAATATCTTTTCATTAAGAAACAGGTTAAACATAGTAGATTATTTCTTCTGAAATGTGATTTATGTCTAACATAATGATATCATTGCTTCTAAATATTCTTTGGCTACATGTAATTATTTGATCCCATAAAAGATAGAGATTGAATATTGAAAAGCTCATGGAATTCTCCAGGCCAGAATACTGGAGTGGGTAGGCTTTCCCTTCTCCAGGGGATATTCCCAACCCAGGGATTGAACCCAGGTCTCCCGCATTGAGGGTGGATTCTTTACCAGCTGAGCCACAAGGGAAGCCCCAACAAAGGTAGGTCTAGTCAAAGCTACGGTTTTTCCAGTAGTGATGTATGGTTGTGAGAGTTGGACTATAAAGAAAGCTGAGCACCGAAGAATTGATGCTTTTGAACTGTGGTGTTGGAGAAAACTCTTGAGAGTCCCTTGGATTGCAAGGAGATCCAGCCAGTCCATCCTAAAGGAAATCAGTCCTGTATATATATTGATAGGAATGATGCTAAAGCTGAAACTCCAATACTTTGGCCACCTGATGTGAAAAACTGACTCACTGGAAAAGACCCTGATGCTGGGAAAGATTGAGGGCAGGAAGAGAAGGGAATGACAGAGGATGAGATGGTTGGATGGCATCACCAACTCGATAGACATGAGTTTGGGTGGACTCCGGGAGTTGGTTATGGACAGGGAGGCCTGTCATGCTGCAGTCCATGGGGTCGCAAAGAGTCGGACACGACTGAGCGACTGAACTGAACTGAAGATAGAGATAGATATACAAATTTCTCTGTACATGTTGATTGCAAGTACAAATATATGCTTTGTTATTTCAAAATGCATAAGAACATTTAAAATTCCCAGATTTAAATCCTGGTATATTTAGTCATGCCTATAAGATTCTTTCTATAATCCCTACTTCCGATTTAAAAGAACTTTAAAATGTATATATTTACAAATACTTAGGTACTGTAATAAAATTCCCTGATTGATCTTTATCTCCCTAATAATACCTTAAGAAATTGTATTTCATTGTTACAAAGAATGCAAATATTTTCAGGTGAATTCTATAACGCACATTGTCTAGTGATGTTCTTAAGCTGGTATAAATGATAAGAACTTTAAATTACTCCTGATGGAAATGTAGATGTAGGTTAGAAAATAGTCAAGACTCAATAGGAAATATGTTTACCTTAAAATGTAGTGTGTATATTTCTTTATGTTTGGGAAAATAAGTAGTAGTTATTTTCTTCATTGTGTTATAACCCTATGTTGGAAAGGTTTCTAATAGATTTTAACTAGTTAGATAATGGCTAAAAAGAATATTCGTATAGAATTTTAAATCCATTTACCAGTGTTGGTTAGAAAATATCCACCTCCATTACCAATATGTGAAATCAAAATGTAAATAAAGATCAAAGGCTTTGCACAGCTGGCGGTGGTGGCCACTCAATTCACACCAGGCCTCACTGAGCAGTTAACAAAGTCATGTTTAATAGTTATGCTGTGGGTCAGTGTCACCCCCAAAGCAGTGTATAGTTGGAGATCAGGAGAAGTAAATGGAGAGGGGGTTGTAAGAGAAACTGAAAATATTGGCAAAATCCCCAGGAAAAACTTGCTCTGCAGAGAAGTAAAGTGATTTGGGCTTTAAAATTATTTCATCTTTAATAAGCTGATTAATTTTATACATACTTTTCATAAACTGTTTCTTGAACTAGTAAATATTTTGATTTTCAAACAAAACCACGGGACACTATCAAGTAACCTTAAATAAGATTTGACACACTGTACTTCATCAATTCCTCTCTTTAATTCAGGCATGCAAATTCCAAGTCACTTGCTAGAGATCAGGAGTGAATTATGTCTTGCTTGTATAAGGTTGCTCTATGCACAGAATCTTCATTCATGGATTCATTTCAAAGGACACGATGATGAATATGAATTGAATTCTTCTAGAATGAGATTATTATGCAGAGCAACAGTGGCTGGATCCCACAGTTTGAGAAATGGGCCATTCCCCCACAACACCGCCCCAGCCAATTTCTCTTTATAATGCCCTTTAAAGTCTGTCTATAATACATCTGGTGTTTGTTCTCCTAGACCGAAAATAACTAGTAGACCACCAGTAATTTAAATTGTACCCTGTTCCAAGGATATTTGACATGTGGTCCCTTTGGAAGAACTAATGCAAAAAACTGGCTCTAACCCTGGAAATAAGGTTACCATAGACTCACAGAAGGTTGCAATTAACCAATATCAAGAAGGTTAACCTGCAAATTTCTCTCTCAAATACATAGTAATCTCATTTGTAAACCATTTTATGTAGTTGCAAAGAATGAAATAATAAGGGTTATAATGTTTAATTCTAAATTTGATTTCTTTTCTCTGAAAGGAAAAATAAGAAGGAAATGTCACATTAAGTTAATAGTTACCAGTCTACCAAAGAACACACACACAGTGAATTTTATTCAATGCCTAAAATTTATAGACAGATCTGAGAGAGAGCCTTCTGAAGACCATGACAACTGTTTTATTTCTATTTAAACATGTTTAAAGGAAATAAATAAGACTTTATAGTTTGAAGTCTTTCTCATCATTCTCCATCATTGTGATTTCTTAGTGAGGTGGGGAGAAAGAACAGACTCATTAGAATATTAGAGCATAAAGATTTAGAAAGTATGTAAATTAACCACTGCACTTTGTAGATCAGGAAACTAAACCCCAGATCACTGAAGTGATTTGCTGCAGTGTGCACTGACAGTTACTGGCAAACATGAGCTAGAGATCTGTTTTCCTGGTTCAAAGACCAGAACACTTTTTTACAATTCCATAGTGTCTCTCATAAAATATTCTGCATGTATATCTGTAATTGACCAAATGTGCACATATTTAACCAGAGGTTAAAATGGAAGCATATAAAACAAGGTGACAAATTTAAATAAATTCTTGTGGAAAGAAGTTTCCATTTTAGATTTTTTTTCTTAATGGAGTAGAGAAAAGAATGTGAATTTCTGATAAAAAGAAGTAACCTGTTTATTTGATCCTTATTAAATAATCCTTATTAAATGATCATGAAACAATTAAGACTTACATGTACTGTAAAGAATTATTTTAGTTTTGTGTTGACTATTTGGAACAAAGTCCATAAACTGAAATAGGGAGAAACATTACTATGTACACTTTGAGTTGTGATGCTATCCATCCGTGCATAATAAGATCAATAGAATTCCTGTGATATTTTTCTTTTTTTACCTCTGTTGCTTAAGAAAGCATGTTACAGAACCATACACCAACTAAAAAAAGAAAAATAAAATAAAAATTGAAATGGACATGAAGTATTAATTTATATGACAAAAATAGATTTGTCTATAATAGAAATTATAATATAATAAACCTGAGAATAAGTAAGTTATTGATTATTTCAGCCATTTAAATTGTCCTTATAGCCCTTGCTTTATTTTTTTTTTTTCCATTTCTTTTCCATGGGGATTTTCTTGATCCCTGTCTCCTGTACAATGTCACGAACCTCTGTCCATAGTTCATCAGGCACTCTGTCTATCAGATCTAGTCCCTTAAATCTATTTGTCACTTCCACTGTATACTCATAAGGGAGTTGATCTAGGTCATACCTGAATGGACTAGTGGTTTTCCCTACTTTCTTCAATTTAAGTCTGAATTTAGCAATAAGCAGTTCATGATCTGAGCCACAGTCTGCTCCCCGTCTTGTTTTTGCTGACTGTATAGAGCTTCTCCATTTTTGGCTGCAAAGAATATAATCAATCTGATTTCACTGTTGACCATCTGGTGATGTCCACGTGTAGAGTCTTCTCTTGTGTTGTTGGAAGAGGGTGTTTGCTATGACCAGTGCGTTCTCTTGGCAAAACTCTATTAGCCTTTGCCCTGATTAATTCTGTACTCCAAGGCCAAATTTGCCTGTTATGCCAGGTGTTTCTTGACTTCTACTTTTGCATTCCAGTCCCCTATAATGAAAAGGACATCTTTTTTGGGTGTTAGTTCTAGAAGGTCTTAAACCATTTGAGTTTAAACCAGTTGAATAGAACCATTCAACTTCAGCTTCTTCGGCGTTACTGGTCGGGGCATAGACTTGGATTACTGTGATACTGAATGGTTTGCCTTGGAAACGAACAGAGATCATTCTATCGTTTTTGAATGCATTCCAAGTACTGCCTTTCAGACTCTTTTGTTGACCATGATGGCTACTCCATTTCTTCTAAGGGATTCTTGCCCACAGTAGTAGATATAATGGTCATCTGAGTTAAATTCACCCATTCCAGTCCATCTTAGTTCGCTGATTCCTAGAATGTCGACGTTCACTCTTGCCATTTCCTGTTTGACCACTTCCAATTTGCCTTGATTCATGGACCTAACATTCCCATGGAAAAGAAATGCAAAAAAGCAAAATGGCTGTCTGAGGAGGCCTTACAGATGGCTGGGAAGAGAAGAGAAGCGAAAAGCAAAGGAGAAAAGGAAAGATATTCCCATCTGAATGCAGAGTTCCAAAGAATAGCAAGGAGAGATAAGAAAGCCTTCCTCAGAGATCAGTGCAAAGAAATAGAGGAAAACAACAGGTTGGGAAAGACTAGAGATCTCTTCAAGAAAATTAGAGATACCAAGAGAACATTTCATGCAAAGATAGGCTCGATAAAAGACAGAAATGGTATGGACCTAACAGAAGCAGAAGATATTAAGAAGAGGTGGCAAGAATACACAGAAGAACTGTACAAAAAAGATCTTCATGACCCAGATAATCACGATGGTGTGATCACTCATCTAGAGCCAGACATCCTGGAACGTGAAGTCAAGTGGGCCTTAGAAAGCATCACTATGAACAAAACTAGTGGAGGTGATGGAATTCCAGTTGAGCTATTTCAAATCCTTAAAGGTGATAGTGTGAAAGTGCTGCACTCAATATGCCAGCAAATTTGGAAAACTCGGCAGTGGCCACAGAACGGGAAAAGGTCAGTTTTCGTTCCAATCCCAAAGAAAGGCAATGCCAAACACTGCTCAAACTACCGCACAATTGCACTCATCTCACATGCTAGTAAAGTAATGCTCAAAATTCTCCAAGCCAGGCTTCAGCAATACATGAACCGTGAATTTCCAGATGTTCAAGCTGGTTTTAGAAAAGGCAGAGGAACCAGAGATCAAATTGCCGATATCCGCTGGATCATCGAAAAAACAAGAGAATTCCAGAAAAACATCTATTTCTGTTTATTGAATATGCCAAAGCCTTTGACTGTGTGGATCACATTAAACTGTGGAAAATTCTGAAAGTGATGGGAATACCAGACCATCTGACCTGTCTCTTGACACACCTGTATGGAGGTCAGGAAGCAACAGTTAGAAGTGGACATGGAACAACAGACTGGTTCCAAATAGGAAAAGGAGTCCGTCAAGGCTGTATATTGTCACCCTGTTTATTTAACTTATATGCAGAGTACATCATGAGAAACGCTGGGCTGGAAGAAACACAAGCTGGAATCAAGATTGCCAGGAGAAACATCAATAACCTCAGATATGTGGATGACACCACCCTTATGGCAGAAAGTGAAGAAGAACTAAAGAGCCTCTTGATGAAAGTTAAAGAGGAGAGTGAAAAAGTTTGCTTAAAGCTCAACGTTCAGGAAACTAAGATCATGGCATCTGGTCCTATCACTTCATGGGAAATAGATGGGGAAACAGTGGAAACAGTGTCAGACGTTATTTTTTTGGGCTCCAAAATCACTGCTGATGGTGACTGCAGCCATGAAATTAAAAGACGCTTACTCCTTGGAAGGAAGGTTATGGCCAACCTAGATATCATATTTAAAAGCAGAGACATTACGTTGCCAACAAAAGTCCATCTAGTCAAGGCTATGGTTTTTCCAGTGGTCATGTATGGATGTGAGAGTTGGATGGTGAAGGAAGCTGAGCACCGCAGAATGGATGCTTTTGAACTGTGGTGTTGGAGAAGACTCCTGAGAGTCCCTTGGACTGCAAGGAGATCCAACCAGTCCATCCTAAAGGAGATCAGTCCTGGGTGTTCATTGGAAGGACTGATGTTGAAGCTGAAACTCCAATACTTTGGCCACCTCATGCGAAGGGTTGACTCATTGGAAAAGACCCTAATGCTGGGTAGGATTGGGGGCGGGAGGAGAAGGGGACGACAGAGGATGAGATTGTTGGATGGCATCACCGACTCGGTGGACATGGGTTTGGGTAGACTCTGGGAGTTGGTGATGGACAGAGAGGCCTGGCGTGCTGCAATTCATGGGGTCGCAAAGAGTCAGACACGACTGAGCGACTGAACTGAACTGAACTGTATAGCCCTTGCAGCACCATCTCCCCAGTGACCACTCTCTTTTGCCCTCCAGCTCTCTTTTCCCTTGGCTGGTTTATCTGTGGAAAAGTGAATCTTTCATTTATTTCTTCTATGTGAATATTAAATACTGAAACATACCTCGTAACACCACTAAATCCTAAAACCTTAAATACTGTTGCACTAAAATCATTCTTTCTTTAAATATGTAATATATTCAAAATAAACAAAATTGAAAAACAAAGTTGACACTAAAAATGTGAACAATTTGACCGAAGTGCAGATCTTCAAAGTGGGAAAGGAAGCAAACATGTGAAGAACTTAAAACAATGTCACTGATAATAAAGTGAATAATGGAAATAAACTCAGCAATATCTACAACTGATTCTTTTACAAAGGGAAATGAAAAGAAAAAAAAAACATTATTTTGCAAAGTAAAAATGTTAGAAAACGTTACTTTCTTATCATGAAATTGTGACACACTCTTGACAAATTTTACTCCTGGAAATTTGATTTGAAAAGTATCAGAAAGTCAGGAAAGATATCAAATTTGAGTAAAAACAGTATTCAGCAACTCCTTCATATATCAAGTTAATTTCCAAAATAAGCGTAGGCTACAAAGGAATATATCAAATTTTATCCTCAATTTCCCTTCAAAGACTAGAAAGAAAATCTTGTAGAAGGTGACGTGAAAAAGTAGCTATGAAACCACAGAGATTATCAGCGTGACTCTTTTCGGTTTCCTGAACCACACTTTTCTCATCTGAAAAATATGGAAACTAATAGATGTCTTGCAGAGTTGTGCTGAGTTTCACAAATAGCATGTGTAAAATGCCTGGTGCAGAAGAGGAGTTTAATAAATGATAGCCAGTGCTACTGATGTGATTAGAGGACATAGGTCCGGCAAAGCACAGGAGAAACTTCAGACAGAGGACAGGACTAGAAAACGCCATAGTTTTGCTAGATTTGGCTCTATTAAATATCATCTTGGCAAGAGCAAATAATTTGTACACTGCAGGATTTTTTATGCAGGTGCAAATGCATGATTTATGCCCTTGTAAGTAAATCTGGCTTTACACATGGCTGACTATATATATAAAATTGGGCTTTTTTTCCAGAGAATTGTGTTCATAGTATTTCTGTATAAAAGAAAGTGGAATTATTGTGAACTCAAAACAATAGGAATTGTGGAAATGATGTCAGGAAAAGACTGAAATACTTGCATATAACTCTTTTAATGCCATTATACCCAAGCCCATGTTCATGGTTCATGTTTTAGAAAATAATATCTAAAAGAAGTTCAAAATTAAACCATAGGCAGTGTGCTATCCATAAAGATCTATATGGAGGGGATTGCTAAACAAGAGGTAAATTTTCAGTTATTCACTTGCTATTTGTGGGGCCATAGATAAAACACTGAACACATTGTTTTATTAACAATAATGCAGGTCAGTGTCTCACTGGCTTTTTATCATCTTATTTTGTTTATTTAATTGTTTTTTTTGTTTAATCATCAAATCCTTACTTCAAAAGATATCTTACTCATATGCCTCCTATCTAAGAAAAATAAAACTCCATCTTCTCTGATTGAAGTGGAGATGGTACCTTGGCATTCTTCCAGCTTCACACATAACCTACATACTCTCATCCTAACTATCTTACCATCTTAATGTACCATGGAATCCAGTTTGAAACAATCTTTTCAGGAATTTTTTCATAGATTTTTTTTAAAAAGTCTGGTACAATGAATCCTTAACAATGACTACACTTTTAAGTAATCTTTTCCGTTTATTTAGAAAAATATTTGATGTGAGTCATCCATAGGTATCCTGAAAAGACACATGGTATGAAATAACAGTGGATTTTGAGCAAAAAAAATTTGGATTGGTTCTGTTTGCCTCCATTTTCAGCATGGGTGACCTTGGCAAAATCTAACTACTCTGAGCCTCTGTGCTCTCAAATATCTAATGTGCATGATGATCTCTACTTATCTCAAAGGACTGTTGTGTGCTTCCAAAAAGACACATATATAAAAGTGCTTGTAATATTTATAGCATTCACATTATGTATGATGAACTAATTTCCAGATTCAGGTTATGAATTTTTGATCAGTATTAAAATTGGTTGCTGATTTACTTCTCACTGTAGCTCTTCAAAAATAACTACATTTCTCATGAAAATGCAAATTTGTACAGGCATCATTAAATATTATGGCATTTTTACACTTGTAATAATAAATACATAGTTATACTTAAATTACTAATAGAATTCAACATATGAAACACACAAGAATCTTTTACTCCAAAGGAAGTAAACACTCAAATATGAAAAATAAATCTGAACTGGAGGGCCTGTTACTTTTAGTGGCATTGATATGCCACTTAGAGTTCATGGGAACTCAGTTACTTATCATATGCACACATGCTCAGTTGCTCAGTTGTGTCTGACTCTGTGACTCCAGGGACTGTAGCTGGCCATACTCCTCTGTCCATGGGATTCTCCAGGCAAAAATACTGGAGTGGGTTGCCATTTTCTCCTCCAGGATATCTTCTCAACCCAGATTCAACCTGCATCTCCTGCATTGGCAGGCAGGTTCTTTACCCCTCAGCTTTTCATATACAAGGTCAGAAATGCCAAAATGACAAGGAAGCATTCAACTTTTTGACTTTCCAAAAAGTGAGGTTGAAACCAAAGCCAATTAGCAGAAGTAGGCCAATAAAAAGCTGAAGGGAAACTTTGGTACATCTCTCAGTTAAGTTTAGTCACTCAGTCGTGTCCAACTCTTTCTGACCCCATGGACTACAGCATGCCAGGCTTCCCTGTCCATCACCAACTTCTGGAACCTGCTCAAAGTCATGTCTATCGAGTCGGTGATGCCATCCAACCATCTCATCCTCTGTGGTCCCCTTCTCCTCCCGCCTTTAATCTTTCCCAGCATCAGGGTCTTTTCAAATGAGTCAGTTCTTAACATCAGGTGGCCAAAGTATTGGAGTTTCAGCTTCAACATCAGTCCTACCAATGAATATTCAGGACTGATTTCCTTTAGGATGGACTCGTTTGATATCCTTGCAGTCCAAGGGACTCTCAAGAGTCTTCTCCAACACCACAATTCAAAAGCATCAATTCTTTGGTGCTCAGCTTTCTTTATAGTCCAACTCTCACACCCATACATGACTACTGGATAAATCATAGCTTTGACTAGACAGACTTTTGTTGGCAAAGTAATGTCTCTGCTTTTTAATATGCTGTCTAGGTTGGTCATAGCTTTTCTTCCAAGGAGCAAGTGTCTTTTAATTTCATGGTTGCAGTCGCAATCTGCAGTGATTTTGGAGCCCAATAAAATAAAGTCTATCACTGTTTACATTGTTTCCCCATCTATTTGCCATGAAGTGATGAGACCAGATGCCATGATTTTACTTTTTTGAATGTTGATTTTTTGACAGCTTCTTCACTCTCCTCTTTCACTTTCATCAAGGGGGTCTTTAGATCCATATCACTTTCTGCCATAAGGATGATGTCATCTGCATATCTTAGATTATTGATATTTCTCCTGGCAATCTGATTCCAGCTTGTGCTTCATCCAGCCCGGCATTTCGATAATGTACTCTGCATATAAGTTAAATAAGCAGAGTGACAACATACAATCTTGACGTTGCTTCTTGACCTGCATACAGATCAGGAGACAGGTCAGGTGGTCTGGTATTCTCCTGTCTTTAAGAATTTTCCACAGTTTGTTGTGATCTACATAGTCAAAGGCTTTGCCATAATCGGTAAAGCAGAAGTAGATTTTTTTCTGGAACTCTCTGGCTTTTTCGATGATCCAACAGATGTTGGCAATTTGATCTCTGGTTCCTTTGCCTTTTCTAGATCCAGGTTGAACATCTGGAAGTTCACAGTTCATGTACTTTTGAAGCCTGGCTTGGAGAACTTTGAGCACTACTTTGCTAACGTAGATGAGATGAGGGCAATTGTGCGGTAGTTTGAGCATTCTTTGGCATTGCCTTTCTTTGGGATTGGAATGAAAACTGACTTTTTCCAGTCCTGTGCCCTATGTTGAGTTTTCCCAATTTGCTGGTATATTGAGTGCAGCACTTTCACAGCATCATCTTTTAAGATTTGAAATAGCTCAACTGGAATTCCATCACCTCCGCTAGATTTGTTCACAATGATGCTTTCTAAGGCCCACTTGACTTTGCATTCCAGGATGTGTGGCTCTAGGTGAGTGATCACACCACCATGATTATCTGGGACGTGAAGATCTTTTTTTGTATAGTTCTTCTGTGTATTCTTGCCACCTCTCCTTAATATCTTCTGCTTCTGTTAGGTCCATACTATTTCTGTTCTTTATTGTGCCCATCTTTGCATGAAAATCTCCTTGGTATCTCTAATTTTCTTGAAGAGATCTCTAGTCTTTCCCATTTTATTGTTTTCCTCTATTTCTTTGCATTGATCACTGAAGAAGGCTTTCTTATCTCTCCTTGCTGTATCTCTAAATGTATTTAAACATCTCCTTGGTTCATCTCTAAATATATTTAAACTTCGTGAGTTCTTTCTTGTCTCCCCTTTTTTTTTTCTTTATTATGTCTTACTGTTGGTTTGTGGAACTGATTATCATTTCAAATCTCTCTGAGGGTAGCCCATAAAGATTTATTCAAGTTGTTTCTGTGTTTTAAACAAGAATGGCCTGTTTCATGGATATGCAGTTGTGCATATCACAGAGCCCTGTCCTTAGAAGATGTCTCTTGGCTTCATGCTCTGCTATAGCCATCTTGGCATCTTTAATAATTTTTGAACAAAGGGCCCCCAATTTTTTTTTCACTGGGCCCTGCAAATTATATGACTGTGTTCCTGATCCTAAGTCTGCTCTTCCTTCTTTGGTCAGTTTTATTCTCATTGTTTGCCTTGTCCTGCTTCTTTTCTATGACTCTTCAAACCTCTTTGGTTGCCTGTCCAGTGTCTTTAAGATGAAAAGATTAAAAGTGCTCTTGGTAGTCCTGTGCACACAGACAAGGGCTTTGCTCTGTCTTAAAAGTGCTCAGGTAAGGAGCCGTTCCCTTCTGCAGGGACTTAAAAAGCTTGTCTTGGGACATTCAATTTCTCCATGGAACAAATTTCTAATTAAGTGTAATACTGATAAAATCACCTTTCAAGCTAGAGTCACACCAAGGTACAAATAAAAATAAACCCATCTTTATCTTTCCCACATGTAGCAGAATACATCTATATAAATTATTTTCCCAGAAAAATCCATCTTCTTTGATGACTTTTTATAATTTTATCATCAAACATTTAATGAATGATTCATTTCAAGAGTTAAACAATAGAAAATTTTACAGTTGACTTAATGGAAGAAATGCTGTTTGAGTAGCTAAAGGACACTCTCATTATATGAAGTTGGTTCAGGCATAGAAGATAAGAAGGGAACTTCAAGATAAGATTCTTTAGTGATTATTGTGAACTTGAGAAAATGTTAAGGCCCGTGTGTCCCATACACACATATGTGGGTATTTCATCCTGTATGTTTTTAATTATAGAAAGAGCTGATGCATTAATAAGAGTTAGAAATGTTCAGAAAATCCTATTGATACTGAGAAAAATTAGTAAAATCAAGTTTCATTTTAATTGTCTCACTATCACCTATATCATATTCAAAGTGTTGGTAATTTTAAAATTTGAAAAATACCCCAAAGTACAATTTTTCTAGTAGTAATTTCCAGTCAATAATTTTTGTCAAAATATACTCAAAAAGATAAAAATTCACTGTATCATTTCAATCTGTGTAACAGAAACACAACTTAAACTTGTAGCTAAATAAAATATGATTTTGCATTATTAATGTAATATATAACATACATAGTATGTATAATCTATTATATATTGTATATTATAGTATATTATGTAATGTAGAATATATATGGACATTGTTGTATATAAAAGTCATATTTCCTGGTTTAATTTCTCAGTACACATTTCTATAAATAGATTCTCGAATTTAAAAAATGACTAAATTAAAATGAGAAGTCTTACCATCAAATTGCCTCCTGAGAAATCTGTATTCAGGTCAAGAAGGAACAGTTAGAACTGGACATGGAACAACAGATGGGGTCCAAATTGGGAAAGGAGTATGTCAAGGCTGTATATTGTCACCCTGCTTATTTAACTTATATGCAAAGTACATCATGTGAAATCCCGGGCTGGATGAAGCACAAGCTGGAATCAAGATTGCCAGGAGAAATATCAATAACCTCAGATGCACAGATGACACCACCCTTATGGCAGAAGTGAAGAGGACCTAATGAGCCACTTGATGAAAGTGAAAGAGGAGAGTGAAAAGCTGGCTTAAAACTCAACATTCAAAAAACTAAAACCATGGCATCCAGTCCCATCACTTCATGGCAGATAGATGGGAAACAATGGAAACAGTGACAGACTTTATTGTCTTGGGCTCCAAAAGCACTGCAGATTGTGACTGCAGCCATGAAATTAAAAGATGCTTGCTTCTTGGAAGAAAAGCTATGAAAAACCTAGACAATATATTAAAAAGCAGAGACACTGGAAAAGGAAATGGCAACCCACTCCATTATTCTTGTCTGGAAAAGTCTGTGCACAGAGGAGCCTGGCAGACAGCAGTTCATGGGGTTACATGACTGAGCATGCATGCATAAGGAGGATGGAGGGATGTGGGTTGGTAGCAATAAGCTGGTAGAACTAAAAAAATAAAAACAGAGACATTACTTTGCCAACAAAGGTCCATCTAGTCAAAGCTATGGTTTTTCCAGTAGTCATGTATGGATGTGAGAGTTGGACTATAAAGAAAGCTGAGCACTGAAGAATGATGCTTTTGAATTGTGGTGTTGGAGAAGACTCTTGAGAGTCCCTTGGACTGCAAGGAGATCCAACCAGTCCATCCTAAAGGAAATCAGTCCTGAATATTCATTGGAATGACTGATGTTGAAGCTGAAACTCCAATACTTTGGCCACCTGATGTTAAGAACTGACTCATTTGAAAAGACCCTGATGCTGGGAAAGATTGAGGGCAGGAGGTGAAGGGGACGACAGAGGATGAGATGGTTGGATGGCATCACCAACTCGATAGACATGAGTTTGAGCAGGCTCTGAGAGTTGGTGATGGACAGGGAAGCCTGGCATGCTACAGTCCATGGGGTCACAAAGAGTCAAACATGACTGAGTGACTGAAATGAACTGAACCATAAAACTATTGTCACTAGAATGACTTTATTGGAGAAGGCAATGGCAACCCACTCCAGTACTCTTGCCTGGAGAATCCCAGGGGCGGGGGATCCTGGTGGGCTGCTGTCTATGGGGTTGCACAGAGTCGGACACGACTGAAGCGACTTAGCCGCAGCAGCAGAATGACTTTATTATACAATTAATGCCCCAAATCATTTATAGACTTGTGGGCAGTACATATGTCTGTATGAGTCTGATGAGTCTGTGTTCATGTGTGTTTGTGTGTGTGTGTATTTCTACCCTGAAATAAGGAGACAAAGAAGTTTCAAAATTATCAAATCCTCCATGGATATGAATGTTGGCAATGTTAAAAAATCGATCTTTTTTATGAAACTAAGAATACAGAGCAGTGACTGAGTTTGGGAAAAGTAGAAGGATATCTTTCTTCAATTTCTTATCCTTGCCACTCCAATAATTTGATTGTCATTGTTTTGGAGAAAAATAAAAGATATGTTTAAGATTTGGTGATATAAAATTTCAATTAATAGGTTTCTCTGGCTCTAATTCTGAGATAGAAATCCCACAGCCATTACACAGAGTCTGCCTGTTTTATTGTGAAGAAGAGTGTTTTAAAAAATGACACCTCCTACTGTTTTCATCTAGGGAATGGGACGGGTAGAGGATTTGGGCATCAGTGACAAGGAACTTTTTCTTTGAAAGTAGGGAATATGTGAATTTTTATTAAATTATTGGCAATGTATTTATTAATGGTTTTGCTTTTCAAAATACGCAAGTAGCAAAAACAATGAAATTACCCTATTTAGATTAGAAAGATATATTTTCAGAGAAAGCGATTTTAAACTTTATAACATAAAAAAATTATTTTTCTAAAATAATACTGACCTTCATCTAAAGCCTCATTTACATAGCCTTATTTTTGGTATGAACTTGACACTACAGAATTTTAAAAATAATATATTTAGCATATATTTTTAGAATACATTTGAGTACACACATTATTTTCAAAGATCTCTGATTTTATATTTATTTTTATGAGAAGCAGCTGTATGGAAGCACTTTCTGCATCTGTTTTAAAGTAGCTATTGATGGTGTCCATAGGGATTAATAGCATGAATCCAGAAGTAGGATTTGAATCGTAATACCATCCCTTATTATCTGAGTGTCTTTGGCAACTTATTTATTAAAATTACAGTCATCAATTAGTGTCCCATCTTCAGAGGGAGATTGTGAGGATGAACAAATGTAAAGCACCTCAAACAGTGCCAGACAGATAACAGGCCCTTACGGAGAGTCAGGTTAGCTACTATTGCTGTTGTTCTTGCCACTGCCACGCATGATGAACAGTGATACATTTGGATTGATTGCCTAGTAATCCATTTCCCCTTGTTAAAGACAATACTGATCTTCTGTTGGGGAATTTCCACTCCCACACTTTGTGTGGCTTGAGAAGATTGTAAATTCAGCACCTTCTTTCCCACTAGGGAAGCCAGTGTGGTCCCTGAATGCTCCTTACCTCAGAGCCTTCTTCGCTGTTTCCATACAGCAGTTGCAAGTGATTGTATGTCACCAAACTCAGCCAGCCACTCCCTTATGGGACTTTATCCTGAGCTCCTTACCCATATGAAGACATTAAAAAAATATCCAATATGCTTTTTTGCTTTTGTGGGTGCAGCCTTATATATCCCCTTCCCTAAAGGCGATAGGTTTACTCCCTCCCACTTCTTCCTTCTGCACTCTTGCCAGGGGGTAGGGGTGAGGAAGAACAAGACTAAGATTCCCATTTAAAGTGTTTCATTTTCTCCTGAAAACTTCTGTCTCTGGGAGCAATGACCTGTAGTCTTATCAGATTATTAAATTTCACTCTCATTTCAGTGCAGTATTCCCTCTCCCCTCAGAATAATTTGCTTAACCATATTTATCTTGACCTGACAGGGCTATTAGCTACTGGCATAATGGGATGGGGTGGAGGTTGACAATGATGGCACAAGACGGAAAGCAGTTACAGAGTTCAAGTGACTGCCACAATTAAATGCCTGTTATAAAGGCAAACGTAATGGAAAAGTTGGACTCATTCATTAGAGTGATAGTACCTGGGAGAAACTGTCAAATACTTTCTACTGTTGAGACAGGAGTCACCTTGTTATAGTAATAGACTCGGGGAGAGAAGGAAAGTGGGGCTTACTGAACTGTTATTGCCGGAGAGTGGCTGTCAGATCATTCCAGCTGTTGAGACTCTTAAAAGTTTGCTTCCTCTTGGGTCCAAGTCTAGTTTTTTCTACTGTCCCTTTGAGTCTGCAAGCTGCATCATATCTTTTAGTGAATTCCTCAAGTTACCCAGAGGTGGTTTCTGCTGTTTGCAGCTGAAGACTAACTGAGTCAGTGATGTAGAGTGTCACTTATGAGATAAACTCCTGAAAATTAATGGTAGGAGAAAATTTGCTTTCCTGGCATTCTATCTCATGCTTCCCATGAGATAATTTATTCTATTCCTCTTTTTGCCTAACCACTAGGAACTTTAGGACCAGAAATAGTTCATGACTATAGTGGTTATCTTTAAGCTAGGATTTTGGGGAAAATAATAATGCATTTTGTCTGCTATTAGTACTTCTTTACCTTACTTTAAAAAATTTTTTTTTAACTTACTTTAAATTTCAAGAAAGGTTTGCCTTGCATTCCAAGTTGCTCCCTTTATCTTTAAAAAATAAATCAAAAATAGAGATGGTACTTATCTTTTATTTCAGACTCTAAAGCATTTTCATCTACTCTGCTGCTCTCCTATACATAGCCCGAAAGAATCAAATGTGAAGACATAAATTTTTATTCAACGTAATAAATTAGTCTCTAAGTTTATTTTATCAGATTTCCTTTAAATCTGAAATTTGCTTAAGCTATAGTTATGAAACTTTAGCATCAGTAGGACAGATTATCATCAAAATTTGAAAGATTCTTTTTTCCTCTGATATTTAATGTCATTGGATCCTGTTCTTTATATTTAAACTCCTCAGTGACACTCACTAATGATTAATGACCCACTGGCTCGTGCTGCCTTATAACATGAAAGTCACCGAAATGCCTTTTCCTCAGAGAGCAATTATTCTATGGAACAATATCCCCTACCTGGTGCACCAAAGTCCCAAAGGCTGGCTGTTAAACTTGCAGTTGTAATTCGTGAAAAAGTCCAGAAAGCCAAGTTTTAAACTGCCAGGGATTTTATGCACAGCTTCATTTTACTAGAAAAATTTGTTTCTTTTCTGCCTTTTCTTGCAAAGATTTTGAATAAGTGGCAAGAGTGGCAAAGACTTGGTTGAAATTTTTACTATTTAAGTCCAAGAATGCCTAGCCAGGAGCTATGTATCTTCCAGCTTTTTGATTCATGACAATATACTGCTGACATGAAAAAAATGCAGAAATTCAGGCCATGTGTATGTGTTCAGATGCTCGTCCATTTTGATATTTCAATAGAGAAAGACAGTTAGAAAGAGGATGCATCTCAGACATTACAGTTACATTTTGAAATAGTGAAGAATGTCAATATGTAATTCTGCTTGTAAATCTCTGGTCCATGAAATAAACAATGCATCTTATTCTGATACTTCACTTGTCAGCAGAACATTCAGAGTAGCTGCCTCAGGATAAGTATAAAAATAAAGTCAAAATGGTTAGACTTGTAAAATCTAAAGAAGTCACTCACCTCTTTGAGATATTTGATACTGAGGGATACCTTGCCAGCTTTTCCTACCTGCTTATAAAAAATAATAATGTATGTTTAGTGAATTAGCCAATTAGTAAAATATCACTTTTATGTGACTTGAATTGTTTTGGTGCTATGAAAATTGCAATTGACATTAGTTCTACACAATAAGTATGTATAGTCTCTTCGGTAAAATAAACACACCATATCCATTAGAGCACAATGAAGGACCAAAGCAAATGATACTGATGAGAATCATGTGAATTCAGAAAATGGAAACATCATTATGAACTTCCTTGATCATAGAAGATGGGGGACAATGATTTTGAGGTGGCCCTCCAAGTGTGGTTACAGTTTTAATAAAAGAGAGATAAGAAGGAAGAAAGATAAAGTCTTCAAGCTAAAGTTTTGAAGGAGAAAGAAGGTGACTTTGTGCAGGAGACTGTATGGAAAATGGCTTCCCTTGAGCTGAGAGTAAAGGTTAAGACTCTCCTAGAAAATAAACTTAGATTAGAAAGGTCCCAAATCCCAGAAGAAGTGATTGGAGTAGCTAGTGGCTGTGCATATTGGCGGGCCACTGATCTGAGGCCAGAGTGGCAGATGATGGAGTGTAGGCAAGGGAGTCATCCTGAAGGCTCTTTCAGTAATTTAAGCCTGAGGTGATGAAAACCCCTAGTAGTGAGGTAGCTGAGGGAATCCAGCAGGGGAGGCAAAGATGAAGGTATGATAACTCTTGGGGACAGATTGTAATTAGATGATGAAGGAGCAGAATGAGTAAAAGATGTCTCCAAAATTTCTAGTCTCATTCAGATGACTAGAAGAATAATAGTACCTTTGAGAGATATGATGCAGTTAGGACTTGATAAACTTAATGTAGTGGCAAACAGTTCAGTGGTAATACCCTGAAAGTGGTTGGAAATATGACTCAGGAGAACTGCTGAAAGTTCCGATATATATCTCTTGAGATAAAAGTGTTTATATATCTCTTGAGATATAACTGTTTCTATAACGCTCAGATGCATACCATAGAAATTAGTAAACAGGAAATTGGGAAACAAATTAATTTCCATTTTGGTATAAGTAAAAACAAAATGCTATATTAGGGAATCCCATTTATTCAAAATTACTAACTCTTGACACCACATAAGTGCTGCAGCCACTTTGTGTATCAGTCTCCTTATCTGGATGTTGGAGATAATAACCTTGCCCTTTCCACAAACATATATGAAAAGGACATATATAATTTTTTTAATCTAAAAATAGTTTATATTTACTTTTTAAAAAAATCCCTGGTTAGTCAATTGCTATGCTGTGCTGTGTTCAGTCGTGCCTGACTCTTTGCAATCCCATTGACTGTAGCCCACCGGGCTCCTAGATCCATGGAATATTCCAAGCAAGAATATTGGAGTGGATTGCCCTTTCCTACTCCAAGGGATCTTCCAACCCATGGGTCAATCCCATGTCTCTTGCCTCTGGTTAACAGTTAGCCAATAAGTAAAAAAATTCCTGCGTGTGTTTTGTTTTTTTTTTTCACGCGCGTGTGTGTATATTTGATTTTGTTCTTATATCTTAGTGATAAAGATATTTGCATAAGATATAAAATATATATGGCAATTAATTTCTGACTACTACACACATCTGTGTTGGTTACTTACTGATAGCTACCTCAACAGCCAAGAGGCTTACCCTATGTGTTATTATAAAGGGTAACACTTACCTTACCCATTGATGGGGAACATGACCCGACTGATGTCTAACAAGTCTACTGCAACCCACCACAACTGTCTAACACCATTTCTTTCTGCTTATCTCTTTCTAGAAGCCCATGGGAGCAGAGGGACATGGCTGCCCTGACAGTTGAGTGAGGAGAAGGGAAGCCTGAGGAGAGTGCCCTGTGCCCCAGATGTTGTCAGGTTGTTAGTAACCAGAGTATTCTACAGCACTCCTGCTGCAGCAGAGAGGAAGTGAAAAGGAAAGAGGACAAAAAAGAAGCCAAGAGTGAAGTTGAGAAGGAGAGCATAACATGGGACAAGAAGAAAACAGAGTAATTTTTAATCATCAGCAAATGTTCTAGTGAAACGAAGTGAAAGTCACTAAGTGGTGCCCAACTCTTTGAACCCCTTGAACTGTAGCCCACCAGGTTTCTCTGTCCATGGAGTTCTCCAAGCAGGAATACTGGAGTGGGTTGCCATTTCCTTCTCCAAAATGTTCTAGAGCCCCTCTTGAATGCTTCACTCCTATTTTTCGGTCCCTAACTTCTGATAGGGAAGGTTGTATATTGTCACCCTGCTTACTTAACTTATATGCAGAGTACATCATGCAAAATGCTGTGCTAGATGAAGCACAAGCTGGAATCGAGATTGCTGGGAGAAATATCAATAACCTCAGATATGCAGATGACACCACACTTATGGCAGAAAGTGAAGAACTAAAGAGCCTCTTGAAAGTGAAAGAGGAAAGTGAAAAAGTTGGCTTGAAACTCAACATTCAGAAAACTAAGATCATGGCATCCGGTCCCATCACTTCATGGCAAATAGATTGGGAAACAGTGGAAAGAGTGAGAGGCTTTATTTTCTTGGGCTCCAAAATCACTGCAGATGATGACTGCAGCCATGACATTAAAAGACGCTTGATCCTTGGAAGAAAAGTTATGACCAACCTAGACAGCATATTAAAAAGCAGAGACATTACTTTGCCAACAAAGGTCTGTCTAGTCAAAGCTACGGTTTTTCCAGTAGTCATGTATGGATGTGAGAGTTGGACTGTGAAGAAAGCTGACCACCGAAGAATTGATGCTTTTGAACTCTGGTGTTGGAGAAGACTCTTGAGAGTCCCTTGGACTGCAAGGAGATCCAACCAGTCCATCCTAAAGGAAATCAGTCCTGAATATTCATTGGAAGGACTGATGCTGAAGCTGAAACTCCAATACTTTGGCCACCTGATGTGAAGAACTGACTCATCTGAAAAGACCCTGATGCTGGGAAAGATTGAAGGCAGGAGGAGAAGGGGACCACAGAGGATGAGATGGTTGGATAGCATCACCGACTCAATGGACGTGAGTTTGAGTAAACTCCGGGAGTTGGCGATGGACAGGGAGGACTGGCGTGCTGCAGTCCATCGGGTCGCAAAGAGTTGGACATGACTGAGCGACTGAACTGAACTGACTGAACTTCTGATACTTGCATTCTGCTGTGTCTCCTCCAGCCTCTAACTGGAGTCCTTTCCAGAATCTCCAGGTGCAGAGTCCTGCAGACAGTGCCACTGACCTACAGTTGGGGTAAGCATTGTTTATCACCATCTCTCAACATCTAACAGGACATAAAAGTGATAGAACAGTAAGAAATGAGACAGTTTTCTGCCTTTACACTGTTGTACCATCACAATGGTGACCTTCTTGACCTCAAAAGGCACTATTATAAAAAGAAGTTGATGTCACTGAAGGTAAAGATTTTATATTCCTTCTCCTTTCCTTTCACTATACACAATACATTTTCAAAGATTTCTTAACATTTAAGCCTTAGGAACTCTATTTTCCATTGTTCTGTTCATAATGTGTTTGTTATATTTTTTTAATCTCTAAGTGAGATTCAGTCATTGGTATTTTCTGATTTCTTTATTTTTTAATGAAATATTTGAGAACTTCTCTACACTTTTGTATGAAAAAAAGCACTGAACTAAAATCTTTATTTGTTTATTTAAATTTTTGGTCACACCAAACCGCTCAAAGAATCTTATTTTCCTGCCAAAGGATCAAACCCACTCTTATGGCAATGATAGTACTGAGTCCTAACCATTGGACCACCAGGGAATTCCCTGAACCATTTTTTTTTAATCTTATCCCAATTCTGCCTCAGGGGCCTTGGGCAAATCACAGTGATTTCAGTCTTGTTAAATGTATGTCATCTCTGAAATTTAGTTCCCTGAATGTAAACTTGAGATGATAATATTCATCTCACTGGGCTCTTGTGACCTTTAAAGTAAGTAATACAGTTAGAACATTTGTTAACTATTAGTATCTGGTGATAGCTTTGAAGTTCTATTTTTTATTACTTTTTAATGAGAGAATCACAAATGTTTTTCAATATGGGATGACATCAGTAATAGATTGCATAATGAAATTTTAAAAAAAAGTTGTATAACGAATTAAACATTTTTGAATTATATTTAATTCAAAACTCTTGATTTTATGAAGATTTAAATAACTTTTTCAAACAGAGAAAAAGGTTGCATTTTAAGACAAAGGAAAGTTGGATAAAAATAGTATTAATAGATGTTTAGAACTTCAAACAAGTAGACAGACATCTGTGTGCTGTTGGACGATCAAGCAGTCCCGACCTACTGACAGTTTGCCACTGGCAGAATTTTGCTTTCCCAATTGCCACCTACACTGTGTCTAAATAACATTTTAGGCTCATTATCAAGGCAGTGTCAGGAAAACAGGTACAGAGGGAATCATCCAGGTGCCTACTTTCACAGATAGAAAACAAGCACTGACGATGCTCATATTGCTATTGCAAATAAATTTGTGAATATATATTTTAATTTAGCTTTAGTTTTTATTGATAATTAGAATCATGAATGTTAAATAAAAAATTTAACTTTAACAAAAAATAACCTAATATTAGAAATAGCTTTAAAGATTTATAACTTGCATATTACAAACACATCTCTTTTCTTTCACTATATATTAATCCATTTGGGCCCTAAGGTTATTTTGTGCAAGTGAAATATAAATTGCATCTGTATTCAATTATAATTTAAGTAAATACTTTAAAAATAGAGCAATATAATATGTGTATATTTTCCATTTTAAGAAAAATTTCCTCAATTGATAACCCTATGAACTTCCTACAGGCATTTCCACATTTAATCAATGAAATGTACAACAGTATGTTTATTCATCTGAAAATCAGTGATATTTTTCTCCATTCACTCACATTCTGAGGGAAACTCTCGTGTTTTGTGTTGTGATTCCTATCATAAAGATACTGTACAAATCATTCACAAGAATTCTGCTATATTCCCTGGCACCAGCAACCTTCAACGGTAAAGATTCGGTTTCCTTTATTCCAAAGTTTGGCGTGTAGAATTCTTTTCATAAAATATTTTTTAGTTTCAGAGGCTTGGTCTTTACCATACCCAGAGATAATATCAAATGTAACTAAACACTGAAATAAGACAGAGTTAGTCAAATATCAGCTCAGCTTCCAGGACAAGTCATTTCATTTCCCTTTGCCTTTTCTATGAAATAGGGCTAATCAGGCCTTTCTTTCTAGGCTATTAGGAACAATCAGAGGCAACCCTTACAGAGACAATATAAAACCTAGTAAAACTGTTAAGCACCCCCACCATGCTTGGCACTGTTCTGGGAACAGAGGTTAAAGGCATGAGCTTGTGTACATGCAGCACACACATACACACACTCATTCCACTCTCCTTCTTGGGGCTGAAAGATGCAATGGCACCTTTTCAACCTGTTCTGAAAAGCCTCTGTTTATTGTCTTTAAAAAACCCACAGTTTATAAATACAAGCTGGGTGCATACTAACACGAATTGCAATAGAGATGAGTCCATATTCTCCTTGGATCTCGAGTGTGTTACTCTACTACTCACCACTCAAGAGAATGCAGTGGGGACAAGGTTTACTGTCTACCCTGGACTGCACAGCTGCAAAGAGGCATCGTCTCAGCCTCCTATCAGCTGGTTTATAACAATCTCCACTCAGGTCTCACTTAGGAGAGCTCAAATCCAAGGGAAAGTCATTCTGTTTGAGACAGTTCCCAAGACATTAAACTGAGCATTAGAGCAAGTTTTAAAGGGAAACGAAATCTTAGAAGCCCAGCTTGAATGCCTCTTTGCTGTGCTGCTTTGAGGTTATTGGCAGCCTGCTGCGAGACACCTTACATGCTCATGAAAAAAACTTTCTTAGATTTTTTTAAAAAGTTTCATCTATAACTTGATCCCTTCAGTCATAAGCACCAAGTGGGGGAAGTGAAGTTACGTATGTGGTCACACCAGAAATACCAAGGTTAATTTAGGGAACTTAGCAAGAGTTTGTGACACAAATATATTTATAGTGGAATAATCTTTACATCTTGATACTTTCCAGAGTTGGCATCATCATGCTTAAAAGAGTTTGGTTTTAACTAAACATTAGAGCAATGGCCCTTTACAGATGAAAACAGAAGTGATGCTATCTTCAGAAGAAACCTTAGTTTATTAGAGATCTGGAATGAAGTGGTCAGTGAAAGACTCTGAACTCCCCACCAGTCTACACAGTCATGTGGTCCACTAGAGTCTTGTGCTGACAACATGGGGATTGCTTGCTGAGGCAGCAGTATTATTTTTAAGCATTATTTAATGGTCTTGAGTTCATTGGTTTTTTTTTTTTTTTTTTTTAAAAAAAGCAAATGAGAGAAAAATTCCTCTTTTTTTTCCTAAGTAAGGCAATACATACATGGAGGCTCTGACCGAATCACCAAGACCTGATGCAGCAAAATTAACCATGTGAAATAAAGTTCCACTTCTCAGCGGACTGCTTGGCACCACACAAAGGCTACTTTAGAGACAAAGAGAAGGCAGCAAATTCTGTAATATCCATCCAAGAGTCTTCATTTCTGAAATTCCTGTACTACAATACTTTGTGAAGAAAACCAGACACTGAATGAATAGGTCAACCCAGTAGACCCTAATATTGAGTGACTCTTAACAATAACTGAAAGTCCATGTCTGTAAACACAGGACATGGAGTCACTATGGCCCACACTGATGTTCTCTGGGGATAAGGCAACTACGGTGAGATTGGGTTCGGCCAGCTATGTGACTTTCTAAGAGGCTTCACATTTTGACAGTTCCCTAAGGGAGTTATACAATCTTCATAATTAAAAAGTGTAGACATTTTAGTCACCACACCAGAAGTGGTTTAAAGCAAATATATTAATCTTGTTCACAGTAAACTCTGGGTAAACCAGAATGACAATTATCAATCTATAGCAAGAAATACAGTTGTATGGGAAACTGAAAACCTTGCCCATGTGACCAGCTCATTTTCTGTATTTGAGAGACTAGCCTTGGGATCCAAACCAAAATTCAGGGTGAAGCACAAAATCAGAACAGAGAGAATTACATTGGCAGCATCTGGATCATAAGCTCAAGAGCTTGCTAAAAATATAGATTGTCTAACCATCCTCTGGAGAATATGGGTGGGGAATGGGAATTGTACTTTGAAAGTAGCTCAAACAGTTTTGACATCACTTTGCATGTGATGAAGAGATCATCCAACGTGCACTGGACTCGCTCTACGTCAATCAAATGTGCTGACCTCCACATCAAACATATACCAGCCTTCTGACTAAACAGCTCATATCCTTTCCTCCTGTTGCCTGGTTTTAAGTAAATGAGCACTGCCAGTGAAATTCCTTCTCAAAATGCCTATGGCTGAGTAACTGCTTTTTAAACCAACACCCTCTTCGTTTATATACATTGTTACCTCCCTTTGATTTTGTTATCACCTGGGATCTATTCTGTTTGTTCAAAGGCAGATTTCTCAGATAATAGTTATATTTATGGAGCACCGATTTATTATGTACAAGACCTAATTAGTTCACACATATTTTCTCATTTGCTTTTCACAATTGTCCTCATAGCTTACTCCTATTTTACTAATAATGAAAATGAATTTCAGAAAATTTAACTGATTTGCGCTAAGTAAAACTAGTAGAAAATGTGGTGAGACTGGATATCAAATATATTTTGGGTTAATTTAAATATCAATGCCATAACCACTAGGCATATTTCCTTGTACTTAGTTTTATACTTCAAGTCACAAAGGATATTGCAAGTCCAAACAATTGCTGTCCTCTGTTTTCTTTTTCTCAGAGACATGATATCTGAGAAATGTCTAACAATGCATTTGCCTGGTTCAGACAAAGGATTCTGAAATTTTATATATTTATTTATGTTGTCCCTTTCTTCATTCTACTCATAGGTTCAGTGAGAAAATATTTCAGTTCTATTAATGAGCACACCTTAATTTTAATAGAATGTTGGAAGATGTCTAATATCAAGGAAAAGATCTTACGTAAATTTTTATTATGGGATTTAATAAGATGTAGTAATTTTTATTAGGAGAACATGCACACATATGATGGAATAGGAAATGGCTAATAAATATTGAAGAAAATACACTGTTAATTCACCATAGGATTCTTTAGAAACATACATTTCTTAACTTCGAAATTCAGGAGGTCAGGATACTTCCCTCCTCATTTTTCTCCCTTCCCTTCTTCATCCATGGTATTAAGATTAGGGCAGGGGATATCTGTGGTAAGAGGTGGACTATACCAACAAAGGCAAAGTTTACTTAGCCTTTGTGATGCTCCAATTGGAAATATATGAAATATTTTAAACCTCTTCCAGCAATGAAAGGTAAGGCACGCCTAGCTGCTTTCAGGGAGCATAACATAGAGTCTTTTTATTGGAAGGATATCTCTCCTAAGTTGTGAGCTAGGTGACTGGACAGAGAAGTGAAAACTGTTGGAAGATAATGAGAAGAGAGAAGACAGTAAGAGAATAAGGTCAAAAGATTTTAGAACATTGGAAAAGTCTTAATTGGGCTAAAAATTAACTCAATAGGAAAAGGAAATAAATGTTTAGACATTGGACGGCCTCTAGATTTCACTAGCATTCTGTGTCATCTAAAATAATTTTTTTCTTTCAAGTAGAAGACTATATCTACGTGTCCTGCTGGATGCTGAATATATAATGAAGAGATTAGCTTATTCACATTTTCTTCTAGCAGCTTGTCCAGAAATTAAAATAACGTCATTAAATCTCAAATTCTTCCAAAGTCTTCATCTTTAATTTTGCAAAAGATATTGTAATTGGCAAATGTTCATTCTATCTCCTCCATAATTTCATACTTGATTTGAAAATTGTTTAACTTTTATTCACTCAACAAACTTTTATTTAATAACTACTACCAAGGAAATCAGTCCTGAATATTCATTGAAAGGACTAATGCTGAAGCTGAAACTCCAATACTTTGGCCACCTGATGTGAAGAACTGACTCATTGGAAAAGACCCTGATGCTGGGAAAGATTGAAGGCAGGAGAAGGGGATGACAGAGGATGAGATGGTTGGAAGGCATCACCGACTCAATGGAGATGAGTTTGAGTAGACTCCAGGAGTTGGTGGTGGACAGGGAGGCCTGGCGTGCTGCAGTCCATGGGGTTGCAAAGAGTCAGACATGACTGAGCAACTGAACTGAATTGAACTGATCAGTCTGCCTGTGGATTAAAACTTTACCAGTTTTTGTTGTCTTGAGTTCATAACAAATAACTTCCCAGGCTGTTTAAAGCTTCTTTACTTTCCACTCAAGGTCTATCTTCTTGCTGTCTCTTCTTGAATGTCTTACTACAATGGTACAAAAATTAAACATCTTCTTTATATTTTAAAACTCAGGCCTAAATTTACTTAATCTCTTAAGCCTTTCTTGACCCCTCCCATCCCTCTAGAATTTCTGACACCAATTCCTTTGTGCTCTGATTAAACTCTTCTCTATTTCTGTAATAATACCTAAGTTATATAGCATATCCTTAAAATTTTCATCACAAACATCATATTTTACCTTCCTAGATACTTTTTAGAAAATTATTTCTCCTCATTTTGGAAAATTATTTCTCCTCATTTTGGTCGATACAGTTTGGGCTGAACTGATTCCACCTTCCTGCTCACAGGATAGACACACAAGCTAATCATAATACAAAATTCCTCTGGCCACAATGAATAACTGAGGAAGAACAAATGACCCAAGTGGTAAAAGCCAGATTCCAGTTTAAAATTGATATTGACACTTGAAAATAAAGGCCTCTTTCCTGAGATTGCAATTGCTAAGCATCATGTAAATTTGAGGGTCAGATATTCCCCCATTGATTGGAAGCATGCCTGAGAGTGAAGTTATTAAAAAGTAAAGAACAATCAAGAAGTCAAGAGGAAGAGAATGAACAGTAAAATGCTATTTTAGTGCCAGGATTTAGCTTTGGCTGAAGCCATTTGTACTCCCTGGATATTCCAGGTATGCTTGCTAATGGACATTACTCTCAGCTAGTTTAGGCTGAGTTTTCATCATCTGCAACAAGAAGAGTCTGCATTATTACATCATGTCTGTGTCTGTCACTACACTGTGATGTAGAAATTGCCTCTTCTATTCTATGACAGGACTTTGAACAAAGTGAGTACTCAGTTTATTTACTGATTTAAGAACTGAAGAAATGAATGGATGAATGAAAGAAAGAAGTGAAGTGTATCCTAGGAATAGAGGAAAACACATATTTTTGTTGTAGTTCCAGCACACCAACAATTTGGTGCCCTTCTCAAAAAAAAATTCCTGAGTAAAAATTATTTTCAAACTATTGTACTGCATGGTGCTGGGTGATAGTGATGTCTGTTTCCGAAAAAAATATCCTTAAAGTGGCTTATTCAAGTTTGATGGCTTTAGTAAATATCTCAGGATAATCAAGCCCTTTATTTACTTCTTAACACCAAATGACATCATCCAGGTCCTAAAGTTATTTTAAATGACACATGAGATGGCGTCTCTGTCAATCCCCTTGGGATTGAGTTTCATGGTTTAATCAGACTCACCATTAACAATCTTCTCCTGGACAGAAATGGAGCTAATATAGTGTGATGAGAGAGTGTTGGCCAGTGGCTCAACCAGCTCTGCAAGTCTGCACATGTGGATTCTATTTTCAAACCTATGATTGATTTACTTTCTGACCATGGCAAACCACTCCGTTCTCCCATATGATGCTTATCAACAAATGGTGTCTGCTCAACTCATTTATTGAGAAAATATAACCGCATTTCAAAAATTGGAGATTATTTCCCATGAATAATTTTAGTTTTTTTACTGCATTGCTATTCTCCATGTGTGATTTACTACCTGATCAAAATAGAGTTATTTTGGGATAGGGATTTAAAATTTTAGGAATTATTTCCTTTTAATAAAGATATCGATCTTTGTAGATAATTTGAGATTTCTCTTATCTCAATTTACATATCATTTACAATCTCTACTGTTAAAAAAATACCTTCTGAGGATGTATTCTTTTTAAATGTTCTCCAGTTGGTTCTCTACAGATTGTAAACTACTTAGAGAGGAATGGGTATTGAACAAATATTTGTTGATTTGACTTGCTGACTTGAACTTGATGCAATAATCATCAGTTTCACATATTCATATGCAGTGACGTGTGTGTGTAATCTCCAAATGCAAACCGCTAGAGGGAAGGACTATTCACTTGGGATTCATTTTTCTTTTGATGTTATACAAATTTGAGCCAGCTTGTGAGCTTGTGATGGGAGAAATGGCATGGGCTGTGAAAAATAATTAGAGCTTCTAAACTACTGCTGTAACTTACATTCATGAGTTAGGACAGATGACTTAAAGGAAGTAATTTTATTATTTGAAAACTGATACTAGACAACAGGAGAGGTTATATAAGACATTCTCATGCATAAATTTTCTTTAAATTTTTAAAAGTCTGTATGTGGATTTATGTCCAGAGTTATGCTGCTATACTTACTTGTCTCCATGTTATGGAACATGCTAAGTATCAGCATTGTCTATTCCTTCAAGGATTGAAAAAGAAAAGTTGCCTGGGAAGTTATCTCAGACTGACACTGCGAGGAATATTAACCCATGGAAATTTGTTTCCATGGGTTAATTGTTTGCTCAGGGTTCTCTTTTCTAGAATCACTTTGGTGTTGTTATTTTGTTTTTGTTTTTTAGTTAATTATGTAGTCTCTCAGTAGTGTCTGACTGTGATGCCATGGGCTGTAGCCCACCAGGCTCCTCTGTCCGTGGAATTCTACAGGCAAGAGTACTGGAGTGGGTTGCTGTTTCCTTCTCCAAGTTAATTAGGTACTTTGGCTTTTATTGCAGAAAATCTTCCATTTCTTCTGTTTCTGCATTCATTTACCTTTACTTTTGCAGAATAGGGCACTAAAAATTGTTTACCTCTGTGTCTGTGCCCTTTTACTTTCCAGGTTGTATGATTGTGTAACTACGTTTTGTTTCTTTATATAAACTATTTTATCTAAAAAATTTGGTTCTTCACTTTATTTTTTCGATTTGTTAATTAATGTATTACTGCTTTTAACTCCATTTGTTCCCTTTGTTAATCTTCTATTAGCTTTATTTTGTGATCTATTTTGTTGTATTAAATGTTTAATTTAATCTTCTGCATTATTATATATCAAATTAAGTAGCATTAATCTGTAAAGTTCTAAATTTTTCATCTAAGACCTCAGTTTAGCTCTTATCAAATATTTTGTGTATGTGGTGATTTCATTTTGTATATTTTCTATCTATTCTGAATATTAAGTATATTTACAAACACAAATATATTCCTATATATGTATATACATATCTGAGTATACTATCAAAAATATACTATTTTTTAGAAATGTTATAAAATAACAAGAAGTCTTACTTTAGTGCCACAATATTTTTTCATACATATATTTGGATCAATCTTATTTACAACTATGTACATTTATAATAAAGCAGAAATAGATGTTTTTCTGGAACTCTCTTGCTTTTTCGATGATCCAGCGGATATTGGCAATTTGATCTCTGGTTCCTCTGCTTTTTCTAAAACCAGCTTGAACATCTGGAAATTCACGGTTCACGTATTGCTGAAGCCTGGCTTGGAGAATTTTGAGCATTACTTTACTAGCATGTGAGATGAGTGCAATTGTGCGGTAGTTTGAGCATTGTTTGGCATTGCCTTTCTTTGGGATTGGAACGAAAACTGACCTTTTCCAGTCCTGTGGCCACTGCTGAGTTTTCCAAATTTGCTGGCATATCGAGTGCAGCACTTTCACAGCATCACCTTTGAGGATTTGAAATAGCTCAACTGGAATTCCATCACCTCCACTAGCTTTGTTCGTAGTGATGCTTTCTAAGGCCCACTTGACTTCCCGTTCCAGGGTGTCTGGCTCTAGGTGAGTGATCACACCATTGTGATTATCTGGGTCGTGAAGATCTTTTTTGTATACTTCTTCTGTGTATTCTTGCCACCTCTTCTTAATATCTTCTGTTTCTGTTAGGTCCATACCATTTCTGTCCTTTATCGAGCCTATCTTTGCATGAAATGTTCCTTTGGTATCTCTAATTTTCCTGAAGAGGTCTCTAGTCTTTCCCAATCTGTTGTTTTCCTCTATTTGTTTGCACTGATCGCTGAGGAAGGCTTTCTTATCTCTCCTTGCTATTCTTTGGAACTCTGCATTCAGATGAGAATATCTTTCCTTTTCTCCTTTGCTTTTCGCTTCTCTTCTCTTCCCAGCTATCTGTAAGGCCTCCTCAGACAGCCATTTTGCTTTTTTGCATTTCTTTTCCATGGGGATTTTCTTGATCCCTGTCTCCTGTACAATATCACGAACCTCTGTCCATAGTTCATCAGGCACTCTGTCTATCAGGTCTAGTCCCTTAAATCTATTTGTCACTTCCACTGTATAATCATAAGGGATTTGATCTAGGTCATACCTGAATGGTATTTCAGGTATGGTATTTCCCTACTTTCTTCAATTTAAGTCTGAATTTGGCAATAAGCAGTTCATGATCTGAGCCACAGTCTGCTCCTGGTCTTGTTTCTGCTGACTGTATAGAGCTTCTCCATCTTTGGCTGCAAAGGATATAATCAATCTGATTTCGGTGTTGACCATCTGGTGATATCCACGTGTAGAGTCTTCTCTTGTGTTGTTGGAATAGGGTGTTTGGTATTACCAGTGCGTTCTCGTGGCAAAACTCTATTAGCCTTTGCCCTGCTTAATTCTGTACTCCAAGGCCAAACTTGCCTGTTACGCCAGGTGTTTCTTGACTTCCTACTTTTGCATTCCAGTCCCCTATAATGAAAAGGACATCTTTTTTGGGTGTTAGTTCTAGAAGGTCTTGTAGGTCTTCATAGAACCGTTCAACTTCAGCTTCTTCGGCGTTACTGGTCGGGGCATAGACTTGGATTACCGTGATATTGAATGGTTTGCCTTGGATACGAACAGAGATCATTCTGTCGTTTTTGAGATTTCATCCAAGTACTGCATTTCGGACACTCTCAAGGTGTCTCTTGAGAAACCTGTATGCAGGTCAGGAAGCAACAATTAGAACTGGACATGGAACAACAGACTGGTTCCAAATAGGAAAAGGAGTACGTCAAGGCTGTATATTGTCACCCTGCTTATTTAACTTATATGCAGAGTACATCATGAGAAACGCTGGGCTGGAAGAAACAGAAGCTGGAATCAAGATTGCCGGGAGAAATATCAATAACCTCAGATATGCGGATGACACCACCCTTATGGCAGAAAGTGAAGAAGAACTAAAGAGCCTCTTGATGAAGGTGAAGGAGGAGAGTGAAAAAGTTGGCTTAAAGCTCAACGTTCAGAAAACTAAGATCATGGCATCTGGTCCCATCACTCCATGGGAAATAGATGGGGAAACAGTGGAAACAGTGTCAGACTTTATTTTTGGGGGCTCCAGAATCACTGCTGATGGTGACTGCAGCCATGAAATTAAAAGACACTTACTCTTTGGACGAAAGGTTATGGCCAACCTAGATAGCATATTTAAAAGCAGAGACATTACTTTGCCAACAACGGTCTGTCTAGTCAAGGCTATGGTTTTTCCAGTGGTCATGTATGGATGTGAGAGTTGGATGGTGAAGAAAGCTGAGCACCGCAGAATTGATGCTTTTGAACTGTGGTGTTGGAGAAGACTCTTGAGAGTCCCTTGGACTGCAAGGAGATCCAATCAATCCATCCTAAAAGAGATCAATCCTGGGTGTTCATTGAAAGGTCTGATGTTGAAGCTGAAGCTCCAATACTTTGGGCACCTCATGCGAAGGGTTGACTCATTGGAAAAGACCCTAATGCTGGGTAGGATTGGGGGCGGGAGGAGAAGGGGACGACAGAGGATGAGATGGTTGGATGGCATCACCGACTCGATGAACATGGGTTTGGGTAGACTCCGGGAGTTGGTGATGGACAGAGAGGCCTGGCGTGCTGCAATTCATGGGGTCGCAGAGAGTCGGACACGACTGAGCGACTGAACTGAACTGAACATTTATAATGTTTTGTTTATCTACCTTTTTTTTCTGGGATTATAGGATTTCTTGAGTTACTCTCTCTGTTTCTATTGATTTGTCTTTGAAAATCTGACATTCTTGTTTGATATATAGTTGACCCTTGATCAATATGTAGATTAAGAGCACTGACCTACATGTTAAAAAATCTATGTATAACTTAGGCAGCCCTCTGTATCCATTCGAAGATTCAACCAACTGCAGTACTACAGTATTTACCATTGAAAACAAGTCTGTGAATAAGTGTAAGTGGACTTTGCAATTCAAATCTGTGTTGTCAAGGGTCAACTGTATTAAATGATTCATTCCCTAGTTCAGTAACATTAGGGACATCTCCTAGAAGTTTAGTTTTAATTCTGTGCCCAATATAAACTATCTTTAGCTGTGGTGTTTTTTGTTTTTGTTTTTTTTTTTTTCCAGGCTTCCCTGGTGGCTCAGACAGCAAAGAATCTGCCTACAAAGCTGAAGACCCAGATTCAATCCCCCCGGGGTCAAGAAGATCCCCTGGAGAAGGGAATGGCTTCCCACTCCAGTATTGTTGCCTGGGAAATCCCTTGGACAGAGGAGCCTGGCAGGCGATAGTCCATGGGGTTGCAAAGAGTTGGACATAGCTGAGTGACTAACGCTTTTACTAACTACTTTCTATGCCTTTTTTATGTCATTATTTTAGTTTTTAGATATGCATATTTATTTTTTCCTAATAGTCACTTATTTGTTCATTCTGTAATGATATGTTTTGATTCTCAATTTGTTTTCTTAGTTCCAACATCTCAACTTATGTCTGTCTGCGGTTTCATTATCTTAACTTGATTTATTTTTTGTTTTATTGATTTCATCTTTCTTAGCATTTCATCTAAATTTGAAAGTATTTTTAAAGAAAATCGTTTTCAGTATTTGTGCAAATTCCATAAGAAGTGTTTTTAAGCTTGTATTGCATTTTATCTTCTTAAAATTGTGGTGGCATTTTTTTTTTTCTATAGTGGTCAGTGTTTTTCTTTCCATCTTTCTCATATTTAATGTGGGTAGTTATGTCTGAATATTTTTCTTCAGATATAGTTTATATAATTCCCTGTGATTCTTTTACTTTCTTATCTGAATTCTTTTGGTCTTCACCCCAGACTATCATGAAATTTGAGGGCTGATTATTTTTGCTTTGTGTTCTGTCTGTATTTTTGTGTTCTTATTTTAGATGGGAGGCATGGATTCATCAGGAGAAGCTATGTGTTGATATGATTAGTACATTTGTTCTCTGATTTTTTTTATTAAAAGTTTCTTATCACCTACTTACAGGTTTCTCCTAATGCAATAGGAGATACATTTGAATATTGAAGTCAAATTATGAAGACTCCATCTCTCAAGGACTCAATCAGAGGAGCTGAGTTCTGTACTTCTGCCAAACTTTCCCCAGCAGCTCTACACCTCCTCTCAGCCAGAGGAAAGAAAACTAGACAAATTTTGTAGAGCTCAAATAGAGCTTCCTGTGAGGGCCTTCCCTTGGGTTCTTACACAACCCCAGAGATTCTCGTGTAAGTTACTTTCTCTCTTGTGTTTCTGTCTGGAATTTCCATCTTTATTGTTGTGGCCTCCCTGCCCTTCTACCTGTAAGAAGGCAAACTCATTCATCTTCAGTGAATAATTCTTATGATGATGATGACATTTGCCTTTTCTTCTCTTTAGCCATCTGTCTGCAGATAAAATTAATTATTCTGGAAATGAGGTTTGCCAATTATTTAGCCTGAAGTAATCCTATTTTCCACAGCTCAATCAAAATTCTGGGAGGTAGGTAAAACTTCTGAAACAAATGTTCTTCATATCAACTATGATCCGTCCACCAGAATACTCATTTTCTTCTGAAAATATTCATTTTTACATTTTGTAGTTTCATAATGATGATGAGATACACAAATTTCATAAAAAATTTTATTTTTTTAAATTTTAACATTTCTGTTCCCTGTGATTTCTACAACTAAAGACAAGGCTATTTCTTTAGCTTTGCCACACTAATTTGTCCTGGTCAAGGCAAAATATCATTTTAGTTCATGTGGTATTTAATTGTGAACAGCAATGGCTGGAGGATTTTAAGGGTCACTAGGTCCAGATGTTTGGTCATTAGTCACCACCATATAACCCACCTTCAATATAATAAATATGGATAAAATAAGGAAACACTTCAGCCGTCAACAAGATTAGTGTTCAAGACTAATAGGAGCCTGATTTCTGCTTTTTAACTTTGTTAACATTTAACCCTTTGAGGGCAGAGGATTTCACTTGAAGTAAATCTCTCCTCACACACTCTGCTCTTATTTACTGAAGTTTATATGCGTTCATTAATGACACGTCCATTCACCAAAGAAGTGCAGGCATGCTTTTAAGTACTTTAATACTTAACATCACACTTCATATCTTTTTCTTAACAACATATTGGAATGTTTAAGAAGGTGGTTTTGTTGGACAGTCAAGTAATTGTCTGATAAAGTGACCTATGTCTGTGGCTATGAGCAGCCTTTTTAGAAGAATTTATTGGATGTATATTCAGCTGATCTGGACTCCCACAAACAATAGAGATCCTTTCAAAACCTTCTTTGTATGTTTACTTTTCTTTTTTGTATTTGTATAGAATGAATACCAAATATATTATTTGTTTTTATTTATAATGTATTGAATAGTATTTCTCACCTGCTGCAGTAGAAGTAAAAATGTGCAACCATATGGTGCAGACCTTGGATTCTAGCTTCCCTGGAAGTCAGCAGGTTCCCCTGTAGAAAATTGGGAATAATAATACTAATCAGGTAGAGTTGTTGTTTGGTTTTAATTTTACATAAGTAGGCATTCAATTAATGTTAATTCTGTCTTTCTTATTTGCATAGATGACATGTAATATTCTGACATATATGCTTGCAAATCAAATATCTACTAGGAAAAGTAGATGAGAATATTGTCCACAAGGTCAAAGTACCCAGACCGGATACTTCTGCTGATATTTTGCTGGCATTTTGGCATTATGTACTTCTTATAATATCTATTATTTTATATCTAGCCCTTTTATAAAAATTCTTATACTGTATTATCAGATTAAGTATCTTGTTGATTCCATTTTAGGGTAAGTTTTTCTTCCTGTCAAATCAATCCTCATTCTGTACTATTAATATGTTGCTTAATTTCTAGCTTTACATTAAAAAGACTTTAAAAAAAAGAAAACAAAGAAAAATATATACCTCTGGCTAGTTGATTCAGTTTATTAGCATGTATTTTTAATAAAGACAAGATGGCAATAGTGATACTCCCCTTGAGTACAGATTATTTTTGTTCCATTCCATTGCTCCTTAACCCTAGGGCTGGCCCTGGTAAAATCATAGCTTGCCTCCCCCAGGACTTTGAGTCCCTTTTACCACTTGTCACAGGAACAAAGTGGCAAAACTCCAGGTAAAAATAATAACTGTTCAACTGAGGAAAGCAGTGGGAAAATGGATCATCTAGTCCAACCAAGAAGTGGGGGTCAGTTGATTCAATCGCAAAACAGTCTCAGAAAGTCTTCCTCTTTTTATGAATTGTATGGTTTTCTGTTTCCTGCTCTTGCTACTCCTGCTTCCTCTTCTCTCTCTTTCTAAAATTTATTCATTCCTCTGTTCCAAACATTAAGATTAATTACATTCCATATGGTCTATCCTCACATTCCATTTTTTTGAAGACAAAAAGCAAGCAGTTTATTTATATACCACATTTGTGATCATAAAAAGACAAATTTTTGTAGCCATCTATGTAATAACTATCTGAATTATTCACTTTTTATTGAAATATTTTAATTTTGAAAACTCAACTTTTGGTTTTATTTACTTAGTTAAACATTAACTTACCCATACCCTTTATTTTTCAAGATGAATTCTCAATCAAAATATATGAAGTGGCTACATTTAGCATGTGTGTGTAGCACATGCATGATTAACTATTATTGAATAACTTTATGTTGTTCACACCAGTATATACATGTGTGCACCTAAATATGCAAATCAATATGTGTATTTTGATGCATTTGCTCCTGAAAATCTAGAAATAAGCTTTACAATTCTTATATCTATCCCTATTGAATCTGGGAACAATATCACAATTTATGTCATACACTGCTATGAAGCTATGGAGAAAATATCCAATTTCTTTTTCGAATGTCGACCAAACACTTTACAGATTTTTTTCCCTCCATCCTCTCCTGTAACTCTTTTAGTTAAATTAGCACAGTTGTCTAAAAACTCAGATGTAAAGTCTTCAAACATTTTCTTGGTCTTAGAACAGATGCCTCAGAAGACTTTCCACCAGGAAGGGTACTTTGGATTAGCACAGCCTGCTTTCCTACTACATTCTTTAAACATAACTGACAGCCCCAAAATAAGAAGGACAATTTATTTTTAGGACGTGTATGGAATTTAAAGAGAGAACATATTTTCACCATACCAGTATGAATGAGACCAGCATAGGTTTTTTAGGAAACGAGTTCACACCATTTCAATGAACAGTAAGAGGTGAGATAAAATACTTAAGCGTGGCAGGCTTCTATCAGTGAAATGGATGCTTGCAAAATGAGAAGAAAGGTTTGATGGTGAAGAAAGTTAGTGTGTCAGCTAGTAGAGCTATCACTCCAGGCATAATTCTGTGCTAAGGATACTTGACATATGATGGTATTCCTGAGTGTGCACACTATGATCTGGTTTTATTGGAACACACACATCAATAGAAGCCATGTTTATTGATTAGGCAGAAATGAGACATCATGAGATCTGAGACAGAATCTGCTACCCCTCAAGAGAAGAGTAGGTTTAGCAAAGAATGCAGCACCTGCTGCTTCTCACCAAGTGAGATTTAAGGATTTTTTTTCCCTCTTAACACTTAACTGAGAAAGTAGACTTTGATAATACAAGAAAATTAGAAAACAGGACTCCAAGATGAAAGGTAAAGTTATGTCACAAATTATAGAGAGCTGACTCATGAAAAATAAATAGGAAATACAAGCAAAACAAAAATAATTCTCTTGCACTCCTCCAATTATGTGTGTGTGTGTGGGGGGGGAGATGTGTCTGAGTATAAACTTGTGTTTTGGGCTGCAATGTTGTTCCTTTTCCACCAAGGAATTTTCTGTCATGAAATAGTAGCTTTGTATACTGCATTCTAGCTTCTGACTTACATTATGCAGACACTGGTTATGCTAATAGTGTTATTCAAATAATGAGACACTTTCCTACACAGTGAAGACCAACAATTCCCACACAAACAACCTGCACTTCTATTTCACTTTATTATTTTAATAACAAAGTACACATTTTTAAAGAAACCTTTTTATTTTGTATTGGGATATAGCTGATTAACAGTGTTGCAGTAGTTTCAGGTAAAGAGCAAAGGGATTCAGCCATGTATATACATGTATCCATTCCCCCCAAAATTCCCCACCCATCCAGGCTGCCACATAACACTGATCAGAGTTCTATGTGCTATATAGTAGGTCCTTGTTGATTATCCATTTTAAATATAGCAGTGACAAAGTGCACATTTTAATACATGTGAGGCAAAAATGCACCAAATTATGACTTTTCTATGTTTTAGAAGTTATGCAAAATAGAATAATTTTATTTAAAGAAACAAAATGGTAGACCTTCAACAACAAAATAATTATATATATGGTAAAGGTAAAAAGAAAGATATAAAATAGATAAGAGATACAATACTTGTTGAGTATTTAATATGGGCCAGTTGGATTTTGATTTCTGATCCAAAAACAGCTTGGTAGTCATCATTTGCATCCAGGCATGAGAAATGCTAAACAAACTGAAAATCAAGAAATCTTAGATACATCAGAGAACTGAGGCCGTAGCTCTGTTACTCTGACAACTAGAAAGACAGACAGGCAGATTCAGAGAATCACTACTCAACCTGAAGCAGACTCACTGGAGCAGAACCTGTAATGGAGCTAGTATCAATAGGAAGACTTTAGACTATGATTAATGAATTGCTGGAGGCACAGAGATTTAAAACCTCAGTGAAATTTAAAAACTCAGAGTTGGGGGCTTCCCTGGTGGTCCAGTGGTTAAGAGTCCACCTTGCAATGCAGAGGACACTGGTTCCATCCCTGGTCTGGGAAGAACACACATGTCTTGGAACAACTAAGTCTGTGCACCACCAAATACTGAACCTGCATGCTAGAGCCCACGAGCCACAACTACTGAAGCCTGCATGCCTAGAGTCTTGTGCTCTTCAACTAAAGAAGCCACCAAAATGAGAAGCCCATGCACCACAACAGAGCAAGCCCCACTCGCCTCAACTAGAGAAAGCCCACACATAGCAACAAAGATCCAGCACAGCAAAAAACAAAAAATACTAACTAAAATAAATAAATAGAAATTAATCTTCATTAAAAAAAAAAAAATCAGAGGTGGCACATTCTTGGTGGGAGAGGGGCACGCTTTCATGATTTTTACTCCCAGTTGCCCTATCAAATTCTGTGCAGATTTGAGAAAAATTACTTCATGTTTGCAGCAGGGGGCAGGAAAAAGTAATCTTTCTAATATATTTTCAGAGTTCTCTGTGTCTGGCCCCAGGGAAACTATTTACCAAAGTCTAATTGATTGAGGTCCTATCAGAGGCTACTCACCTGGAGGAAAATACCCAACTCAAGCCTCATCTAGCCTTTGACATTAGAGAAGGGAAATACCCAACTGAGACTCACTTTAAAAAAAAAAAAAGAAAGAGTGACTTAATTATGATACTAGAGATAACTTTTCTTCCCCTATACCTTACCACCATATCAGCAGGGTTCCTGTATAATAGCAAGAACACGACTAAAAGAAGTTCAAACCTCAGACACTATTAAGAAGTCTCTAGGAAAAAATCAGAATCACCGGAGAGGCAAGAACATAGACAGTAAGTGAAATGTTAGTCTCTGAAACTATGGCTACAGCAAACATACACAGAACCTAAGCCCTGGACAGAAAGATATAGCATCTCATACTAAAAGTCAAGCTACCTCATTTCTTTTACCTGATAGTCATGTCTGGCTTTCAACAAGAAAATCACAAGGCCTGGTAAAGACAAAAATATACTCTGAGAGGCAAAGTAAGTGACAGAACCAAAGCCAGATATAATGGAGATTTTGAAATTATCACACTAGAAATTTTAAGTAATGATGATTAATATTCTAAGGGCTGGAAAAGTGGACAACATGCAGGACCAAATAGGTACTGTAAGCCAAGAGATAAAACTTCTAAGAAAAAAATCAAAAGGAAATGGTAGTGATCACAAGACTAACAGGAAAAAGGATGTCTTTGATGGCAATCTCATCAGAAGATTGTACATAGCTGTGGAAAGAATCAGTATTTAAAGATAGGTCAACAGAAATCTCTGAAACAGACGTATAAAAAAAGATAAAGAAAAAAAAGAAAATGATGGAACAGACTATCCAACAACTGAGGAATGATTACAAAAATTGTGACATATGTATAATGGGAATACCAAAAGAAGAAGAAAGAAAAAGTAGAAGAAAATTTTGAAGAAAAAAATAACGTCTGAGAATTTTCCAAAATTAATGATAGTCACCAAATCACAGATACAGGGGAAGCTCAAGAAACACCAAGCAGGAAAAATACCAGAAATTCTATATCTGAGCTCATCATATTCCAATTTAAAAAATCAAAGACAAAGAGTAAAACTTGATAGAAGCCCAAAGAGGAGAAAACTGCATTATCTACAGAGAAAGAGAGATAAGAAGTGCATTGGACCTCTCTTCAGAAACTATGCAAGCAAGATGAGAAATGGGATGGGATGTTTAAGGTGTTAAGAGAGGGGGAAAATGCCAACCTAAAATTCTGCATCCAACAAAATTATCCTTCAAAGGAAAGGAAAGTACCTCAGTGATTATGATGTGTCTGTGTTGGTTCACCAGTTGTAACAAGCATACCACTCTAGCAGGAGGTAATGATAGTGTGGGAGGTTATGCATGTGTGAACAGAGTATTTGGGAAATGTCTGTATCTTCACCTCACTTTTGCTTTGGACCTATAACTGCTAAAAAATAAAGTCTTTGAAAACATTGCATTTTTATATTTAGAAAAAAGTGAAGCAGAAATACTTTCTCAAGGAAACAAAAATTCAGAGACTGTTGCCACTGGATTTGCCTTGCAAGAAATATTAAAAGAAATTCTTCAAAAAGAAGGCAAATTATACAGATCAGAAACTCAAATCTACATGAAGAAGAGTATGAGAGAAGGATAAATGAAGGTAAAATACCTTATTTTTCTCTTCCTACTTGATCTAATAGATAACAGTTTGTTCAAAATAAAGACAACAACATATTTGGTGATTATAGCTTGTGGATAGGTGAAATGAATGATAGCCATGGCTTAAGGGAAGGGAATACTCTGTTATGGGTACCTGCATTGGGGCTTCCCTGATAACTCAGCTGGTAAAGAATGTGCCTGCAATGGAGGAGACCCTGATTCGATTCCTGGGTTGGGAAGAGACCCCGGTTCTATTCCTGTGTTGGGAAGATCCCTTTGAGGAAGGCATGGCAACCCACTCCAGTAATCCTGCCTGGAGAATCCCCATGGACAGAGGAGCCTGGTGAGCTACAGTCCATGGGGTCACAAAGAGTCGGAAATGACTGAGCAACTAAGCACAGCACTCAGCACAGGTTCTTGCATTACCCATTGGGAAATAAAGTATTTGTACATGAATTTGGATTAGTTGTAACTATGTATTGCAAACTGTAGGGAAATATGAATCAGTCATTTAACATGGTTTAGCTCCCATGATCCCTTCAACTCTGTAGTAAATACTGGTGTTCTATTACAGATGTGAAAATTAAACATAGTTTGCAAAAGCAAACTAAATATTTTGTAGATGAGAAAACTAAGGCTCATAGAAATTAGTTAAATAACATCAAGAGGACTCACAATTTTAACCCATTTCCATCACCCTTCAAATCTTGTAATTTCCACACAGGTTCATGATGTTTCTCATTTGTGAGCCATCTTTAAAAGATCAAGGAGCAAATTCATAATTAAATGATCAAAGCAAAGCAAAAGAAAAAATAATATTTTTCTTAAAAATTTATATCAATATAAGAAAAGTTTGGAAGTAGTAAATCTGTTTGCCACATTAAATAAAGAGTAATGATGGAGAATACGTATCCAAAGAAGTCTTAATTTTTTTACACTCCTGAGACAGTACTATCATCAACCAACTTAAAGCTATATGTATTGTCAAAGGATGGAACACTGATGTCTTCCTATGTCCTAGAGAGGCATCCAAATCTTATCTCCCAACCCAATTCAAAGGTTTATTTATTCCTTCAATAAATATTTATCCACCAGGTTCAGCTTGCCTTAAACAAGAAGATGCTCTGATGTTTCGGTGCCAGAATAGCTCTAATCATTAGAAAGTCCTTTATTACATTGTACGAAAAGCTGCCATTAGTCCTAATCCTGGTTTTCAAATAACCATTACATTTTCCACACAGTAGTCTTGGACATATCTGAAGTATGTCTCATGACTTGTCTGGACTAAACATCACGGAGTTTGTCCTTTGTGGGGAGAAAGGTCACAACTTGCATTCTTCTAGAGGCTACCCTGAGGGACAGTCCCATGTTTGCAGAATATTTTTCTTGGCCCATTACATAGCTAAAAAATAAACTGCCAAGATGAAAAGTCAGAAGATAATAGATACTAATAAATATATCTCACATTTTGGTAAATACTTGAAGATCCTAAGATCAAAGACCCTTGGAGTGGTAGCCCCTTAATGGGTCATGCACTACCCAGTTCACCACAGGCTTTGCCTGTTCTTATTTCCTGAGGGTGGCCAAACGGCAGTTGCCATTTAACATCTTGCTCTTTCTCTTTGTTCCTCTCCACCCCTTTTCCTCCTTCCTCCTTTTCTCCCTTCCTGCCTTCCTTTCTTCTTTCTTTCAGTTCTAGGTCCACTTAACTTCTTTACAATACATACCTGGTACCTTAAGCAATTAAATTTGTTCCTAAATTGTATGTCACTAGCCCTCATAAAACTTTACATCCAGAACTAAGCACAATATAGCACTTTTTGGACCACTCTTATTGATCACGATGCTATACTCTTATATGACAACTGCATTATATTCCTAGGTATCCAAAATTAGCTTATGTTGAATTCCCAGTCAAGTACAATTCTCAAAGCTGAAGCAGAACTCTCTATACAGCTGGAATTCCTTGCAAACCACCTGCAGACTCAGTACTTCCTTACATCCTAGAGGGATACTTGGAACTCTAGCTAACTATGAGACTAAACAGAAGTCACCCCTGCAATGACCCACAGCTATGTTCAAATAACTCAGCTTTTACCTTATTCTCACTTGAATCTCTATTCTAATAACTAAGTCACTGCATATTTACCTGTGCAGAAGCTCCTGCTTGGAACCTTGCCATTCCAAAACATGTGCCTGGACCCTAAGCCCTAGCACAATAACTGATGCTATTACTGACTTTAGACAAATGGTAAGTTGCTTGTATCTCACAAAGAATCTGGCTGTTGTGTTTCGCTGCTATCCCAGCATCCCCATTTGTAATTGTTTCTGTACTACCTGTTGCATTGATTGGTGTGCTTCTGCTTAGGCTCTGGATCCCTTAGTGTCAACTCCATGAGAAGACAGGGCCAGATTCAGGTCTCACTCCTGATGATCTACATGATCTGTTAAGCATTGATAAGTCATAGCTACTTTTATCTTTTTAAATGTAAATAGTAGTTAACTGAGTGTTGTGTAACAGTTTGAATTATTTTTAGTATTTACTACCCATATAATTAATGATGTAAACATGTGACCATTTTTAAATTAGCATAGAGTTATACTCCCAAAACATTCACAAAGGGCCTTTAGAGTGTTCATGGTTTCTGTTTGTTCTTTCCTTTTGGTTGCTCCATGTTGCTTGTTTTAGCAATAAACTGTAAGTTATAGTTTACTTTTTGAACCTCAGCATAGAAAACCCAGGTGCTGCTAGTGGTAAAGAACCCTATTGCCAGTGCAGGAAACATAAGAGATACAGGTTCAGTCCCTTTGTTGGGGAGATTCCCTGAAGGAATTCGTGGCAACCCAGTCTAGTATACATGCCTGGAGAATCCCATGGACAGAGGAGCCTGGAAGGCTGTAGTCCAAGGGTCACAAAGAGTCAGACACGACTGAAGTCACTTAGTATGTAGAAGACCTGAGCTTCCCAGGTGGTGATAGTGGTAAAGAACCCACCTGCCAATGCAGAAGACATAAAAAACCCAAGATCTATCCCTAGCTTGGAAAGATCCCCTGGAGAAGGAAATGGCAACACACTCCAATAGTCTTATCTGGGAAATACAATGGACAGAGGAGCCTGGCAGGCTACAGTTCATGGGGTCGAAATAGCCTGACACAGTTCAGTTCAGCCATTCAGTCGTATACAACTCTTTGCGACCCCATGAATGGCAGCACGCCAGGCCTCCCTGTCCATCACCAACTCCCAGAGTTTACCCAAATCCATGTCCATTGAGTCAGTGATGCCATCCAACCATCTCATCCTCTGTCATCCCCTTCTCCTCCTGCCCCCAATCCTTCCCAGCATCAGGGTCTTTTCCAATGAGTCAACTCTTCGCATGAGGTGGCCAAAGTATTGGAGTTTCAGCTTCAACATCAGTCCTTCCAATGAACACCCAGGACTGATTTCCTTTAGGATAGACTGGCTGGATCTTCTTGCAGTCCAAGGGACTCTCAAGAGTCTTCTCCAACACCACAGTTCAAAACCATCTATTCTTTGGTGCTCAGCTTTCTTCACCGTCCAACTCTCACATCCATACATGACCACTGGAAAAACCATAGACTTGACTAGACGGACCTTTGTTGGCAAAGCAATGTCTCTGCTTTTAAATATGCTATCTAGTTTGGTCATAACCTTCCTTCCAAGGAGTAAGCATCTTTTAATTTCATGGCTGCAGTCACCATCAGCAGTGATTTTGGAGCCCCAAAAAATAAAGTCTGACACTGTTTCCACTGTTTCCCCATCTATTTCCCATGAAGTGATGGGACCAGGTGCCATGATCTTAGTTTTCTGAACGTTGAGCTTTAAGCCAACTTTTTCACTCTCCTCTTTCACTTTCATCAAGAGGCTCTTTAGTTCTTCTTCACTTTCTGCCATAAGGGTGGTGTCATCTGCATATCTGAGGTTATTGATATTTCTTCCAGCAAACTTGATTCCAGCTTGTGTTTCTTCCAGCCCAGCGTTTCTCATGATGTACTCTGCATATAAGTTAAATAAGCAGGGTGACAATATACACCCTTGACATACTCCTTTTCCTATTTGTAACCAGTCTGTTGTTCCATGTCCAGTTCTAACTGTTACTTCCTGACCTGCATACAGGTTTCTCAAGAGACAGGTCAGATGGTCTGGTATTCCAGTCTCTTTCAGAATTTTCCACAGTGTATTGTGATCCACACAAAGGCTTTGGCATAGTCAATAAAGCAGTAATAGATATTTTTCTGGAACTCTCTTGTTTTCCCAATGATCCAGCAGATATTGGCAATTTGATCTCTGGTTCTTCTGCCTTTTCTAAAACCAGCTTGAACATCTGGTAGTTCGTGGTTCACGTATTGAAGCCTGACACAACTTAGCAACTAAACAACAAAAATAGAAATTCATTCGTGTCCCTACTACATTTGCCTAGTTAGATACATTATTTCATTTCATGTTTAAACAACTTTTCAACCTTAAGTTACACATATGCATGCTAGTTTTGAAGCTTCTGAAAAAAATTATAATTATCCCCTTATATCTACTAAGTAACTGAAGCAAACTTTTAACAAGTCAAGTGTAGAGACTTGCAGCTCTTTTATATAGACAATTCTCTGAGTTAATATGTTCCTTGATTTACTAAGTCATTAGTAAATCTATGAGTTTTAGCCTTTCCCTTCTTGCTACTATAACATTGATGTTATTAGTAGTTGGAAAATATTCAACAAATAAATGTGTATTCTAGCATTTAAAATTCATATTTAAAATTTCTTCTTCATCGGTAAAATACAAATATTCCAGATAGAAATAGTAAGTATCTGCTATAAGAGATATAAGTAAATATTTGAGTGTAGAATCTGCAGAACTTGGGCTAATTCAAAGTGAATTTTAAAAAAAGGGGAAGCAGAATCTGTGTTGTGTGTGATGGAGTATATCCAGCACTGCAGCTAGCAGAGGATGGAACTTAGGAAGAGGTAACTACAACAATAAATGATATTGTAGATGTGTGGTGTGTCAGGTTACAGTTGGATATCCAAGTGAGGATGCAGAAAGCATAGATAGATATGTTAATCTGGAGCTCTAGAAAGTCTAAAGAGGAGACAAAGATTTGGAGTTCATTAGTAAAACAGGCATGGTGTGACTCCATAGGAAATGATGTACTTGCTCAAGAAAAATGTGTCGATGAGAAAGACGAGCATGCAGAAGAAAGAATCATAGCAGAGACATCTATGGGAGACGTCACAGGACTTGGTTAAATTGTGACATTAACTACCCAACTGGAAAGATAATATTTTTAAAAAAGGAACAGCTTCCTCCAACATCCATACAACTCCTCATGAGGTATCAAATTCAAATGGTTCACAGAGAAGTTTCACAAACATTAAAATTTTCCAAAGCATACACCAGTGGATTTCAACCAGGGAGCAATTTTTTTGCCAGGAGAAATTCATCATTTTTGGCAACATTTTTGATTGTCACAACTGGGAAAGGGACTTGTGTAGGGAGAGTATTCTATTGGCCTCTAGTAGAAATAGGTCAGTTCAGTTCAGTCACTCAGTCATGTCCAACTCTTTGCAGCTCCATGGACTACAGCATGACAGGCTTCCCTGTCAATCACCAACTCCTGGAGTTTGTCCATACTCATGTCTATTGAGTTGGTTGATGCCATCCAACCATCTCATCCTCTGTCCATCCCCTTCTTCTCCTGCCTTCAATCATTCCCAGCATTAGGGTCTTTTCAAATGAATCAGCTTTTTGCATCAGGTGGCCAAAGTATTGGAGTTTCAGCTTCAGCATTAGTCCTTCCAATGTATGTTCAGGACTGATTTCCTTTAGGATGGACTGGTTTGATCTCCTTGCAGTCCAAGGGACTCTCAAGAGTCTTCTCCAACACCACAGTTCAAAAGCATCAGTTCTTCTGTGCTCAGCTTTCTTTATAGACCAGCGCTCACATCCATACATAGCTACTGGAAAAACCATAGCTTTGACTAGATGGACCTTTGTTGGCTATGTAATATCACTGCTTTTTAACATGCTGTCTAGGTTGGTCATACCTTTTCTTCCAAGGAATAAGTATCTTTTGATTTCATGGCTGCAGTCACCATCTGCAGTGATGTTGGAGCCCAAGAAAATAGTCTGTCACTGTTTCCATTGTTTCCCGTCTATTTGCCATGAAGTGATGGGACCAGATGCCATGATCATGTTTTGAATGTCGAGTTTTAAGCCAACTTTTTGCTCAACTCTTTCACTTTCATCAAGTGGCTCTTTAGTTCTTCTTCGCTTTCTGCCATGAGGGTGGTGTCATCTGCATATCTGAGGTTATCGATATTTCTCCCAGAAATCTTGATTCCAGCTTGTGCTTCATCCAGCCCAGCATTTCACACAATGTACTCTGCATATAAGTTAAATAAGCAGGGTGACAATATACACCCTTGACGTACTTCTTTCCTGATTTGGACCCAGTTTGTTGTTCCATGTCCAGTTCTAACTGTTGCTTCCTGACCTGCATACAGATTTCTCAGGAGGCAGGTCAGGTTGTCTGGTATTCCCATCTCTTTCAGAATTTTCCACAGTTTGTTGTGATCCACACGGTCAAAGTCTTTGTCATAGGCAATAAAGCAGAAGTAGATGTTTTTCTGGAACTCTCTTGCTTTTTCGATGATCCAGCATATGTTGACAATTTGATCTCTGATCCCTCTGCCTTTTCTAAAACCAGCTTGAACATCTGGAAATTCATGGTTCACTTAGTCTTGAAGCCTGGTTGGTGAATTTTGAGCATTACTTTACTAACGTGTGAGATGAATGCAATTGTGCGGTAGTTTGAACGTTCTTTGGCATTGCCTTTCTTTGGGATTGGAATGAAAACTTTTTTCATTTCTGTGGCCACTACTGATTTTTCCCAATTTGCTGGCATATTGAGTGCAGCACTTTCACAGCATCATCTTTGAGGATTTGAAATAGCTCAACTGGAATTCCATCACCTCCACTAGCTTTGTTCATAGTGATGCTTCCTAAGACCCACTTAACTTCACATTCCAGGATGTCTGCCTATAGATGAGTGATCATACCATCATGTTTATCTGGGTCATGAAGATCTTTTTTGTATGGTTTCTGTGTATTGTTGCCACCTCTTCTTAATATCTTCTGCTTTTCTTAGGTCCATACCATTTCTGCCCTTTATTGTGCCCATATTGCATGAAATTTTCCCTTAGTATTTCTAATTTTCTTGAAGAGATGTCTAGTCTTTCTCATTTTATTGTTTTCCTCTATTTCTTTGCATTGATCACTGAGGAAGGCTTTCTTTTCTCTCCTTGTTATTCTTTGGAACTCTACATTCAGATGGGTATATCTTTCATTTTCTCCTCTGCCTTTAGCTTCCTGTCTTTTCTCAGCTATTTGTAAAGCCTCCTCAGACAACCATTTTGCCTTTTTGTAGTTCTTTTTCTTGAGGATGGTCATATTCCAGTAAGAAAATGAATAGGTCAAAATACTGTTAAACATCCTACAGTATACAGTACTGCCCTACAGCAACAAATTATTAGCCCAAAATTTCAAGAGTGCCAAAGTTGAGAAATTCTGGAATAGAAGAAAAACTTGTAAAAGAAAAAAAGCTTATTCCTGGTTTATATTTGAAGGGAAAAGAAATTTGAATACTATCAAAGATGGTTATAAAAATTATTAATAAAGCTTGCTTCCAATGGTTGATGCAGTTATACCAATAAAACATGAACAAGGCCTACATTTTTATTATAATAATACACATGACAGAGAAGGCTTTATTTCAGAACTGCATGGCTGATTCAACAAAATCAAATCTGGCAATATTTAATATCAAAAATAATGGAGAAAAACTACATTTCAACATATCCAAAATAGTATTCAAAAAGTTCAATCCTAATTAAAAAATTATAATCCTATTCTAGTGAATGAAAGACACTTTCTTAACTTGGTGAAAAGTATATATTAAAATGTTTAAAATTTTATTCAACAGTGAACTACTAGAGTTATTTCTAACAGAACTAGGAAAAAGAAAAGCATAACATACATCACCATGTTGGATTATTCTCTATATTATAATAACATAAGAAAAGATCTAATAATAAATTTTCAAATGGAATAGAGAAAGTAATCATTATATATTTTGAATGATTAGAGAATTCAATAAAAATGAAAAATATTCAAATTACTGATAATAGAGAAAATTTTATTAAAGCAAGATTAAAAAATAATTTAATACCAGAAATAATCAACTAGTCATCAAATTAAAACTGTTATTCTATTCACTCTAGTAATAATGATAATAAGCTTAAAATAGGGTCTACTTTGGTTTTTGGCTACCCACTGTCTCTTCCTCCTTTTCTGTATAGCAGATTTCTCACTCTATGGTGAGGATCTGGAGATGTCCATTACATACTACTGTGTGAGTCCCCAGAGTTATTACTCTGGCCATCTGCTTTTTCTGAATCTATTATTTTTCTTTGTTTGTTTTTACCATATAAAATTTCAGTTGATTTGAAGTGGTTTGTTAAAGTAGTTTTATTGCTGTCAAACAAAGAACTAAATAACTGGGTATAAAGGACCAAAAGAAAGAAAAGTTCAATCACCAAAAAAAAGAACACATGAGCAATTAGGTGTGGATTGCTCCTGGATAGAGAAACTCAATCAGTAAAGATGTAAGTTTTCTTCCAAATTAATTATTATAATTCTCTGCAATCACGATTCCACTCTAAGGGTGTGACTAAATTAATTTATTTGAAAAACAAGAAAATAGGACAACTTTACAACTGTAGTTCAGTGGATCTTCCCATCAGTTAAAAAAAAAAAAAGACAGAACAAATAAGCTCTGTTTATTGTAAGAAGGAACAAGATTAAACACATACATGGACAAACATAAAAGAAATTCTGGCAATAACTTCATAAATGATAAAATTCTAATTGAAAGCTAGTAAAAAGTTATTCAAACAAGTTATACCCTCCCCTTCCCCCATATTACAAACACACACATACATGCTCCATTTTAATTAAAGGTGTAAATTTAAAGTATAGAACCATAAAATTTTAAGAAACATTTAAGAGACTATTGTCATCACTTTGGTGTAGGGAGGGTCTAGGTTTAGAAAAATGAAGCTTTGAACAAACATTATAAGGGAAAAAACATGTATTTGTTTACATAAAACATAGTAATAAAAGTTACTACACAGCAAAAGTCACCATAAACAAAGATTGAAAATTCATTTGACAAGTGAATACATACTTTTCCTCATTAGTAATCCAAGAACTGCAATTTTAAACAGCTAGTCAAATTGAGAATGATTGAAAGACCTATTGAGAAGGAGGCTCCAAACACTGGACAGAGATAAGTATATTTCTGATGGGCAATTTGGTAAAGGACCTTAAATTATAGTGAAGTGAAAATTACTCAGCCGTGTTCAACCCTTTGTGACCCCATGGGCTATACAGCCCATGGAATTCTCCAGGCCAGAATACTGGAGTGGATAGCCTTACCCTTCTCCGAGAGATCTTCCGAATCCAGGGATTGATCCCAGGTCTCCTGCATTGCAGGTGAATTAAGTGCACAGCAATTTTGACTCACCAAATTTACTTCTAGGAATTTATTAAATGGAAATACTTTGACAAGTACAAAAAGATGATATATGTTTGATCCTTTGAGCATAGTAATAATAACTTGGAAACAACCTGAATGATCAACAGCGGTGGATTATTCATGAAAAAAAAAATAAGCAAAACCATACAGGAAAATATTTATTATACAGTCATTAAATATTCTGAATTATGACTAGAAGTAATAAGCAGATGTTCATAAGACATCTAGTAATATAAAGCAGGTTACTATATTCAGTTTGTGTCTACACTATGGAGTATAATCCCAAAATATTAAGACAAAGTCTGGAAGAATATACATCTAATAATTAGAATAATCTCTGGAAGATAAAAAATATTTAATTTTAGATTTTTACCTCATATATTTTTGTACTGCTTGAAGTTTTCACACAGATCAAATATTATTTTTATAATTACAAAACATTAACATAAGATCAATTTTGAAAGAAAAGTTGAATCAGAAAAAAGTCGTACATTTGGACCCAACAATCTCACTTATTCTAGTTAATCCAAAGAAAATAATAATAAGAAAAATCTACAGAACTAGTTTATTTATAAACTATAACTTATGATTTATAATTGTTAAATATTAAAAATACAACAATAAGAGAATATGCTATTTGATGTGAAATTGTGCAGCCATTAAAAAGTAATTATGAACCTTTATAGGAACTTGACAGAACATATTTAACAAAAATAACAAGTGAAAAAGCAAGATCTAAGTTTTATGTGTTTAATAAATATCCAAGTGTGTGCAATGGAAAATAGATTTAAATGGGCATTAAGTTTGATAGGATTCTTGTTAGTATGTATGTATGTTTAAATTTTAAACTCTTAGCAATATTATTTAATTTTATTTCATGAAAATACTTAAAAATGAGCATGCTTTGTTTCTTTCCATTAAGTCTCCTTGGCTATTTTAGTCAACTCCAGGAGGCAATCAATTTGTTTTGCCATTGAGTCTTCACTGCTATTTCATATCATTTATTACAGTTTGTGATTATTATTTGTATATTTACTGGTTTTCAATCCTTTCAAATTTAATCATATATTTGTAAGTTCTATTTTTTCCCATTTTACTCACTAAATTCTAAGGAACACGAGGGCAACCACCACATGTTTATTTATACTCTTTTCTAGTAAATATATTGTAAAGATTCCACATTTACCCCTACATTTTATTAACCTTTCAGAAAATAAAAACTGCCCAGATATGAGAAATATATCTATTAAAAAGATTAAGAAGGAAAGGACAACACACAACACTTACATGGTCCTTTCTTAGGTGCTGGGCACTGTTATAAGCACTTTACAAACACCAACTCCTTCAATCCAGATTGTTCACCATCTGAGCCACCAGGGAAGCTCACTGAATCTATGAAGTAGGTACTATCGATAAACTATTTTATAGATAAAGCTAAATTATAAAAAGTAAAGGACTACGTAAATCCTGGATATAAACTTAGAAAGTCTGGACATACTGGCTCCAGGGTCTGCAATGCTTTACCATTAGTGTTGTCTAACACGGCTCTTTGGTACTGTTATTAAACAAATATATCAACCAACTAGTGGAGGGCAGGGGAGACTGGCCTGCTGCAGCTCATGGGGTCACAAAGAGTCGGACATGACTGAGAGACTGAACAACAACAAAATCAACTAATATCATGTGATATACACATTGAATAATTCATTTACAGAAAACGGTTGAATATACACATATGTGGTGCACATAGTATTGACAATTGGAGGTTTGGGGGTTTTTTTGAGCATTTTATGTATTTACAGGAGTTGGTCTCAAGGAACCCACTAAAATCTATCTAAACTTTATTTTTGGTCTAATTAATAAAAAGTTCTTGGTAGGGGATTTGGGGAGACAATGTATACATGTATACATATGGATGAGTCCCTTCACTGTTCACCTGAAACTATCACATTTTTAATCAGCTATATGCCAATACAAAACAATGTTTTTAAAAAGTTCTCTCTGCAAAACTTTCTGATAACATTCCTTTTCTCTAATTCTAAGGTGTCATTTAAAATTAAGAAATGGAATTGTATATATTTAACTTACACAGTATCTAGGCTGTTTGGGAAGTTCATCTGTCCTCACTGGTTTTTTGAGACAGTAAATAAAACTAGTAATTGTAAAATTTGTTGTTGTTGTTCAGTCTTTCAGTCTGTGCCTTGTCCTGCACCACCTCCCAGATTTCATCAAACTCATGTGCATCGAGTCAGTGATGCTATCCAGCCATCTCATCCTCTATCGTCTCCTTCTCCTGCCTTCAATCTTTCCCAGCATCAAGGTCTTTTCCAATGAGTTGGCTCTTTGCATCAGATGGCCGAAGTATTGGAGCTTCAACTTCAACAACAGTCCTTCCAATGAATATACAGAGTTGATTTCCTTTAGGATTGACTGGTTTGATCTCCTCTCAGTCCAAGGGACTCTCAGGAGTCTTCTCCAACACCACAGTTTTAAAGTATCAATTCTTTGGCACTCAGCCTTCTTTATGGTCCAGCTCTCACATCCATACATGACTACTGGAAAAACTATAGCTTTGAGTAGATGGAACTTTGTCAGCAAAGTGATGTGTCTGCTTTTTAATACACTGTCTAGGATTCTCATAGCTTTTCTTTGAAGAAGCAAATTAAAAGTGTCTTTTTATTTCATGGCTGCAGTCGCCATCTGCAGTGACTTTGGAACCAAAGAAAATAAAGTCAGTGTTTACATTGTAAAATATGGTTCCTCAAATTTTCCCAAAATTACCTTGATTGCTGGCAATGGAATAGAAATTTCCATTATATAGAAAGGAGCAGTCATGTATTCTACTTAAAGCCAATGGCTTGAAAGATTTTGGTCAAAAAATGTTGTAAGCTCATTTGCAATGCAATGCTAAATGTATTTGCAAGAAAACAAAATGATTATGTTTAGTAGGTAGGGTCTTCCACATGTTAAAAATGTGTTCTTCATTGGTACTTCCTAAGTTCTTGGTGAACTGTGAATTTTACAGGTTAACCTTTCACCTGCTATCGATGCCATACAAAGTCAAGATATTTAAACTGTAAAAATGATTAAATTATACACCTTAGAGAGAATGCTTTACAAACATATTCATAAATTCATAGTTCTATTTTTCTCCCATTTCAAAATGGACTATTGATAGCTATACTTAGGATGGTCCTATCTCATCTAATGTAATTGTTTTTGGTACATTTGACAATAAGGTACATATTTATCTTCTTCATAAATTTGGCAATGGTACTGTGAGACATTAGCAATCAAAAAAAGCAAAATACTTAAAAATGTCATACCTCTTTTAGGTCAAGCAAAAGGATAATAATGCTCTACTGTTTTGTGATATATGGCAATTTTTATTTTTTTTCTTATTTTTAAGTGTCCCGTGGCTTTATAGAGAGTGGATCATACTCCTCAAACCAAGAGTGTAGAACAAGATAATATGTGTAAAAGCACCATGGAAAGTGTAAACTAGATATTCTTCTTCATCATTCTTACATCTTTTTTTATGATATTACATCTCCCTCTCCCTATCCTTCAGCCTAAGTATCAAAATGCCCTCCCTTCATTCCACACAAGGTAGGTTTCTGACTAGTTATTAATCAATGAAGCCATTATATAGAGTATGGTCAGGAAACTTATCTCATATTCCAAAATTTTAATTTGCTATGTTTAAACAATGGGAAGAGATGAGCTATCAACTCACCATAGTGCCATTTTAAAAATCCAACATTTCTAGTTAAAGTGTTTGTGATTTGATACTTCCTTGTGGGTCTTTAAATTCCTATCTCCACCTCCATCAAATAGATCCTAGTTAAATTCACAGTAGGAAACATCAGGTGAAATAAAACACATGAACTCTGGGATCAGTGGAATCAGACAGAATTGGGTTCCCATTCCTAGTTTGTTATTTTGTGTTTGTGGATTTACCACTGAACTCACCATTGAACTATGTAATCTTTCTCAATATCAGTGTCCGTAGCTGTCTAGTGAGGACAGAAATGAAACCTCTTAAATTGTTATAAAGCTTAATATGCAACCTACTACATTTAGTAAACTCTCTCTGTGTGAGATTTAGTACATTTTCCTATAACAATTAAGGTCAACTTGTATTTGGAGAGCTATTTATTTTTAAGTGTTTTTTAATGGTACCCATGTCATGTACAAAAATATTGTCTTGCTATGGTGTACACCTGAAAACTAATAAAATATTGTCAGTCAGTTAGACTTTAATTTGAGAAGAGTGAGGAGGGAGAGAAACTAGGGTGAGGAAGAGGAACGGGAGGAGGAAGAAAAAGATGATTGCCTTGGGGGGAGGGGAGATAAAGGATAAAGAGTGGACACTTTTTATCAGTAATGTGAGTGCAAAGGGTAAAGAAAATTAGGCCAATAAATACACTCCAAATGGTGGTTTGTAAGTAAAAAAATCAAGATTTGGTTATCACAGTGTCATCAAACACACAGTGACACACAGGCCTCATTTGACAGGGGAGTTTAGGACCATCAGATGACCCTGAAAGCTGAAGCTGAAAAAGAAGCCATCATTTTCATCCATGGCTGAAAAATACCATGGTCCCATGACATTCAGAAATCCTATAAAAACATTTAAAAACTCTCCTACTCACCGTTAAAAATGTAGAGAACATAAAAGGAGTGAAAGTATGGTGGATGGATGGTAAAGAATCTGCCTGCAATGCAGAAGACCTGGGTTTGATTCCTGGGTCAGAAAGATCCCCTGGAGAAGGGAATGGCAATTCACTCCAGTATTCATGCCTGGAGAATCCCAATGGACAGAGGAGTCTGGAGGGCTACAGTCCATGGGGTCACAAAGAGTCAGACACGACTGAGCAACTAACACACACATGTAATAGGGGCTATAAACTCTTTGCCTCTTTGTCTTAACAGGAGTGGCCAAATTGTATGTAAACCAAATATTCTAAAAAGTTCAAAGTGATATGATATTTGTTTGAGAATTAGATGTATCTTACAGACCAATTTGGATTCTTGATGTTTAGTTTCCTTCTTCATTCTGCTTTCAACCCAGATGATAACTGAAAAGAGATATAAGAAATGTTTACAGTTTAGTTTATCCTCTCGTGTTCTTCATTAACTTACTGTGGGTGTTCTTTTAAAAGGCCAAGGTTCATGGTTCTGTTTTTTAATTGCAACTCACTCTTTCCCACTTCTTCCAGGAGCTTCAGCTTTATCATTGCTGTGAGATTTACAGCGCTTCCTTCCATCGTCAGCTTGCTAATAGGCAGTGGTTGAACTCCCTGGAGTCTAAACTAGGAAATATGAGCAGTATGTAACTGCAATGGCTGGAATCGCATTCCACTTCAGAAGCTTCTTAACAGCATTCTCAGATGTGTGAATATACATTAGAGACCCAAGGGGATTACTCCCTGGCACCAAGTTTACCTTTATGAGGGGCCTGGATGATGAGACCTTCCCTCCCATAAGCAGAAGGTAAGAAGAGGCAAAGGGCTCTGATGAATTCAGAAGAAAATGTGTGGAAAAAGAGAATGCTTTTAAAAGACAGGAATTCAAAAGAAAAACTATAAAATTTTGCCTTGGGGTATGTAAGTTTAGTATTTATATTGAGTAAATAGCTAACATGTTTATCAAAACATCCAAGGGCAATAAGGCTAAGTAACATGACTTGATCTTCCTGTGTCTGTTTATGTGGACGGTAATTGACAGTAACCAACACTGAACTTTCACTTCCTGTTCACTGTAACTAGGACAGACAATACTGGGAGGATGATTCAGTTGCTCCAGCAGTAACTGCCCTTTGAAGAAAAAGCTTCCTGATTTCACCATGTCTCTTTTTAAATATTTCTGCCCTTCCTGCCCACCCCCAACACCTCTTCAGCTTCTCTTTTTGCAACATCTCTAACCACTGTCCCCTAGAGGCCATAGCAATCAGAAAGGCTACTCTTCAGTTTTTAGAGCAAAGAAGAATTTTTTTGCATGGATATGCCTATTTCACAGAAAAGGTTCACAGATTTTCTTGCATAAACAATGACTACATTATCACATATGCACAATCAGTGTGAAAGTCTACTGTATACTCAAGTAATATGTACAGTAAAAGGATAAACAAATAGAAAAGTATCAGGTTAAATTGAAAAAAACCCATGATATCAGCAAAGTGAGGAAAGAGTTCTTTCAAAATATCAGACTCTGGAAAGTATCTAGCCACATTGTATAGCTTTTCACAACTCCTAATATAAATCTTTGGTTCTAGTAATAAATACACTATTTATTGTTAGTACAACAAATACAGGATTTAATAACATATGGTTTAAAATTATAAATTTTGAATGTATATGTGAATAAGTGAATGAGGGATAATTTAATTAGAATTAGAAATTTCCTAGGCCTAAAATAATGGCTCATATAGTTCACGAACATTTGGGTATTCAGATTTCATCCATTAGAGTGTGTTTCACAACCCTGGCTATACATTAGAATCACCTAGGGAGCTTTTAAAAAATGCTGCCCTAGTCCCACCTCCAGAAATGCTGATTTAATTGGTCTGTGGTGGGCCTAGGCATGGGTATTTATTGAAAACTCCCCAGGTGATTCTAATATGTAGCCATGGTTAAGAATCACACCATTACAGCCTCATAGGTAGGCTTTTGGAAAAACTTGAAGATTACATGAATGAATATCTCTCACTGGTCTCTTAGGGTGAGGGAGCTGTGGAAGAGATAGAGAAAGAGGGAAGGATGTGGAGAAGGAGAAAGAAAGAAAGAGGCAGGAAGGAAGAAAGAAAGAAAAGTAAATTCTGGCTATTCCACATTAATGTTGAGTTCTTACTGGATATCTGTTAAATACTGACCCTATAATAATGAATATAAACACACTATTGTGGAGCTTATAGGCTCTTGACAGAAAACAGACATAAATAAAACAGAAATGCCTATAAAATTATAAACAAAATCTTGAAACAAAAGGTACGTAGTGCTATAGGAAAGAGTTTTTCTCTACTGTTTGGGAGGCAGGGGTTTCTCAATGAAGTGATTTTGAACTGATATCCTAGTTACAAGAAAAGATGAGGGAATTAAGTGATGTAAGACAGAGGGAGGGGCTTCCTGGTACCTCAGCTGGTAAAGAATCCCTCTGCAATTCAGGAGACCCTGGTTCAATTCCCAGGTCAGGAAGATCCCCTGGAGGAAGGCTACCCAATCCAGTATTCTTGGGCTTCCCTGGTAGCTCAGATGGTAAAGAATCTGCCTGCAATGAGGGAGACCTGGGATCAATCCCTGGGTTGGGAAGATCCCCTGGAGAAAGGCATGGCAACCCACTGCAGTATTCTTGCCTGGAGAATCCCAAGGACAGAGGAGCCTGATGGGCTACTGTCCATGGGGTTGCAAGGAGTCGGACATGACTGAGCAACTAACTACAGCAAGACAGAAGGGACTGCATGTGCAAAGACTCTGAGTCTCCACTCTTTGCTGAAAGGAAACTTGTAAGGTTCCTTTATAGAGACTTTCAGTCTCTCCACTGGAGGATACAGAGCTTTATTCATTCTTACATCCATTGCAAAGCTTGGTAGAATATCTTCCACATAGTAGATTACCCAAATAACTGAAGTAAGGAGTCCATATGCAAGAATAATTTCCCAGAGGTGGTTAATTTCACCAATAGTTACTCTCACATCTCAGGACAACGGGAAGCACAAGATGAAAATAAAAGAACTGTTGTAGTCAACTTTCTAGAAGTGCTCACAACCACAAATAAACTTTCAAACAAGGTTCAGTCACAGTTTAGTTCAAACCAATACATTTGTAAGTGTTTCCTTTACTGCATCCAGTGCTCATTCTGTATATGCCAGGTCCTTGATTTTAGTGTTTTCCCTGATTTTATATTTCCTATAGTTTCAAGGTCCTAAAACTGTTAAGCTTTTTATTTTTTTATCATGCAGAAGTCAACTATGGAATCTACTTTAAAATTGAAAATGTAGAATTGCATATCAAAATATATTTTAAATATTCTCTAATACTCTTGCTTTCTGAAATATTTTAGGTAGATGAAAAAAGCATTTATATGCTAAGGTATGCATATGCTAAGTTAAAGCATCCAGTCCCATCACTTCATGGCAAATAGATGGGGAAAAGTAGAAGCAGTGACAGAATTTGGGCTCCAAAATCATTGTGGATGATGACTACAGACATGAAATTAAAAGACACTTCCTCCTTGGAAAGAAAGCTATGACAAATGTAGACAACATATTATAAGGCAAAAACATCATTTTTTGACAAAGGTCCATATATTCAAAGCTATCATTTTTCCAGTAGTCACGTACAGTTATGATAGTTGGACCATAAAGAATGTTGAGCGCTGAAGAATTGATGCTTTTGAATTGTGGTGCTGGAGAAGACTCTTGAAAGCCCCTTGGACTGCAAGGAGATAAAACCAGTCAATCCTAAAGGAAATCAATTCTGAATATTTCCTGGAAGGACTGATGCTGAAACTGATACTCCAATATTTTGGCCACCTGATGTGAAGAGCTGATTCATTGGAAAAGACCCTGATACTGGAAAAGATTGAAGGCAAAAGAAAGGGTGGCAGAAGATGAGATGGTTAGATAGCGTCACTGACTCAATGGACATGATTTGAGCAGACTCGGTATAGTGAAGGACAGGGATGCCTGATGAGTTGCAGTTCATGGGGTTGCAAAGAGTAGGTAGGACACAACTTAGTGATTGAACAACAAAAATACATAAACTATTTAATAGAAAATAAAACACAAACTTCTAGTATATTCATTATTAAGAATATGGAATATTTTTATAGAATATAGGATAGGCATTTCTGAGTTATGAGTAATACTAAAGTATGTTTACTATCAATCAAAAAGAGGAAAGGAAAGGAAAGAAAGGAAAAAATAGATATTTGTAGGATACAAGAAAGAAAAGTATATTTTTATGTATATTCAAATACATGTGGAATCTTATGGAAAAGTGCTATATGTATTTGGGTATAATTCTGCTGCTTATACTCTTCTACTCTAAAATAAACTAAATTATATGGATCTAGGTTAGAAGGTACTGGAACAAGTTGCCAGGAATTGAACCTGTTCTGCCACCATTACCTTGGGAAATTAATTTCATGTAGGTTTCAATTTGAAAAAATGACATAATAATAATACCTACTACAAAGTGTTGTTCAGAAAACCAAATTCTGTTTCAAATAGAGAAGTTAGCATAGCACCTGAATCAATAGCAGCCCAAGAATCTAAAACTTATATAAGACTGTTCTGCATGTAAGGAATTATTATTCACCTTTAGTTGTCATAATTATATTATGGTTATGTTTTTGTTTTAAGAGTATGTGTCTTTTAGAAATTTATTGATATACATATAGATGAAATAATATAATGTCTCAGATTCACATGAAAATAATCTGGAGGGAAGCAATAGATAAGATAATTAGATATATTACTGAAATTAGAATACACATACGTGGGTTTCATTTTACTATTCCATTCATTTTTGTATGACTTTCAAAAAATTCATAATACAAAAATAGCCAATAAGATTAATTGATTGAACTACATTTTCTTGTGCTTTAATTCTTGTTGCTAGTCTCTGGAAAGCCCAGCTGTCAAGTAGGCAGCTGCCTTGCCTGTATGTCCACAGCATCAGTGACTGCCAACATGTCCAAAGTTTCCTGAAAGGTGAAGAAAATGCTTGATTCTGGAGTGCCCTCCTAAAAGCAAGTAGGTTTATTCCCCCTCCTTTTCCATACATACATACATACAAATAAAGGAAAATTATATGCAAATAGCATATATTATATAAGAATGAACTGATTTTTCAGTAAATATGAGTAAGAACAATACTTTTTTGAGGCTCAAAGATTCAAAAGCCTAGTGGATTTACTGTAGAGTTGTATGTATAGTTGTATAAACTCTGTATAGTTGGATGAAGCATATCTATATATGATAAGACAGGAAGGAATAAGGCAATTTCAGGATAAAGTTATATCAGAGTAAAGATAATATGCTAAATGTTGGCCATATGACAAATTTTTCATGACTATAAAAATGTGAATACTTTTCCAAACTTTTGCAAACCCACCCTTATGGAAAACCTTTCTAAGTAACAAGATATGCCCTATGAGAATCAGAGGGAAAATGCATATATAACATTGAACTTCATTTAGTCTAACTAAATCCCACATAATTGATAGAAAGCAGTTTTCAAGAAATCTCAAAATAAATAAATTTATCTCAAGACAAAAAAGTATACATGCATTTGTTCCACTTACATCTAATTTTGGCAGCCTTCCTTGTTGGTTAGGTTTTCATTATAATTATCAGAAAAAGATTTCTCTTAATCTTAGTAATTATTTTTCATTTAATTCATTGTTAGATCATTGTTGTGATGAAGGCAAATGTTTGACTCCAAATGAATTTTTATGATAAGGAGGTATCGTACTTCAGAGTAATGTTGTAAAGTGACTTTGGTAACGGATGTGCTTTAATTAGACCTACTCTTACAAATGTCTTAAAGAAGCCTAAATTTGTTTGGTTTTATCCTTTAAAAATAGATGACTTACTGACATCCAGATACTGTAATTAAATATAGACCTGGTGTAAACACGAGAAGCCATAAATCATAGTATCTTTTCAAAACTAGCTTAGCGCACCATGTAGGCATTTCAAAAAACCTGAAGCACCTTAAGCTTGCTCAAAAAAGCAAATAAAACACTGCTTATTGCCTTTGAGTTTTATTGTTTTTGTTGTGTGGTGATTAAGAAAAGCAATGGAGACAAACTTCTGATTCATGAAAACTGAGAGGGAAAAGCCCTCTGGTTTAACCTCAGAAGAATTTGTTCTGACTTATCATCTAATCCTGATGACCAGACTATTGAAAAGGAGTCACCTTCTGTTGAAAAGGAAAAGGTTATACTGAACAATGTCATTTAAAAAAAAAAATAACATTACAGAGCATGTGCTTTAAGCTGAATTTATTGATATGCATGAACACAATTCATAACATTTTTCTACTTTAATCATTATTTGCATATGGTTTGATTTATGTGCAAAGAATACATTTAGAAACCACACAGGTTATCACTTTTTTTAACCTTGCATTCTTAAGTTTATGGCAAAAAATTTAGCATCCATAACTATTTTCCTCTAATTTCAAGCTTATGCTAACGATATATGAAAGGAAGTAAAATATGTCCAGATAAAGTCTCCAGAAGAAAATGCTTCAGGTTTTACAGTTTGGGGATACATTTGCTTTTTTTTTGAAATGTACAAAAAGCCTTCCTTAGCTCACATAGAATTATTATAGGATGTTACTGACCATTGGTGATAACCCTTGACTTTTGTCATGCTGTCAAGTGGTAGGCTGAAAAAACAAATAGATTGTGATACGATTGCACACTTTTCAGCTGGATTTAGACAGTATTAGTGTTAGGTTACATTGCATTCATCATGATGACATAAATACGAATGATGTAGTATAGGAAAAGACACTTGACCCAAACTTCTGAACCAAGAGTCATTCTCCTTCGCCTGGGTGCTCCTTGATCCGTGCTCTGAATAACAGATCAACTCTTCAGTTTGCCTGACATGCTAATCAAACCTGAGCATACAAGTGCATCAAATGTCTCAAACTACATTTCAAAATTTTTATATTTTACATTTTAAATTGTATTTTATTTTATATTTCATTAAGTTACATTTTTTTTTCCTTAGTGTACAGATCTCCTGATATGAATTGCTGTTTGGAGTAGCCCCTGAAATCAAAGTATGCTATTATAATAGAAGGAAAAATTGACCAAAATGTATTTTGCATTTGTCATAAGCATATTTTAAAGGATATGGAAAGAGAGAGGGAGATATAATACAATAAAAGAGACAAAAATTATGATATAGCATGTAGGTCCATTTGAGTCTTAAAGAAAATACGTTAGCACTGATGTGAGGCAAAATGTTTTTGCTCTTTGATTTTTCTAATAGGTGAAGTATGACTTCTAAGTTTTATGAAGCTCTCAATACAGGAAGGAAAATATGTAATATATTCTTGATGTTTTAAAACTCAGATTTAGGAATAGTATTTTTAAGGAAATTTTGCAAAGGAATTGAACAAGCATATCATAAGAACTATGTAAGCCTATGATCACTAGACTATACAAGCAGACAGAAATTTTAAGGTGTAAGTTTAACCAACTGTCATCATTATACCCCAAAGGATTATTGCACAGTTTTGCAATATGATTAGCATAAGTATTTAGTTTTAGTGCTAAGTCAATGTGACAGAAGGATATATTTAATAGATATGAAATCTATGAGGTTACTAATGGTATGATTATTGATCAGAGGTTATTCATTTGTTTCATTTTAAACCTATAATTCTTCCTCCCTATCCCTTCAAGGTGTGAATAATTTTTCAGTTTTGATATCTAGTGTGGCTTATAAAGCCAGTAGGTATACCAGTGTTTTTCATAAATCACAGAATAATTTTTCCATCTACAACCTTGATTTTTGTAAGCCTTTTCCTGAGAAAATATGGGTTTTTTTTGGTCCAATACAAAGTGGAGAATAAATCTCTAGAATGATGAATTTTTTATTAGGGGTCAAAATATCATAAATAAAATTTAAAATACATTAAATTTAAAACAAAGCAGGGAACCACTTACTTGCTTTAAACATTTTAAATTTTATTGAAGGAAATTCTCATTTACTACTTAGATATTTTACAAATACAAGTATTATACTACTTATTAGCAAAGTAGTATAAGGAGTCATATAATTCTAATGAAGATATATTATCATTAACATTTCTATGTTGTGAATTCTAGACTAGAAGTATAGTGAGTTAAACGGTGGCAGTCAAAAGATATGATTGTATCCTAATCCCAGAACCAGAGAGTGTGATCTTCTTTGAAATAAAAAGTCTTTGCAGATGCTACTAAATTAAGGATCTCAAAATTAAATGATTACGCATTTATTGGGGTGGGTCCTAAAACCAGTGATAAGTGTTCTTAGAAGAGACACACAAAGGAAAGACATACAGGGAGAAGGAGAAAAGCCAGGTGAAGATAGAGTCAGAAATCATGGTTCAGTTCAGTTCAGTTCAGTTGCTCAGTCATGTCTGACTCTTTGCGACCCCATGAACTGCAGCACACCAGGCCTCCCTATCCATCACCAACTCCCGGAGTTTACCCAAACCCATGTCCATTGAGTCAGTGATGCCATCCAACCATCTCATCCTCTGTCGTCCCCTTCTCCTCCTGCCCCCAATCCTTCCCAGCATCAGGGTCTTTTCCAATGAGTCAACTCTTCGCATGAGGTGGCCAAAGTATTGGAGTTTCAGCTTCAACAACAGTCCTTCCAATGAACACCCAGGACTGATCTCCTTTAGGATGGACTGGTTGGATCTTCTTGCAGTCCAAGGGACTCTCAAGCGTCTTCTCCAACACCACAGTTCAAAAGCATCTATTCTTTGGTGCTCAGCTTTCTTCACCGTCCAACTCTCACATCCATACATGACCACTGGAAAAACCGTAGCCTTGACTAGACGGACCTTTGTTGGCAAAGTAATGTCTCTGCTTTTTAATGTGCTATCTAGATTGGTCATAACTTTCCTTCCAAGGAGTAAGCGTCTTTTAATTTCATGGCTGCAATTACCATCTGCAGTGATTTTGGAGCCCCAAAAAATAAAGTCTGACACTGTTTCCACTGTTTCCCCATCTATTTCCCATGAAGTGATCAGACCAGATACCATGATCTTAGTTTTCTGAATGTTGAGCTTTAAGCCAACTTTTTCACTCTCCTCTTTCACTTTCATCAAGAGGCGTTTTAGTTCCTCTTCACTTTCTGCCATACGGGTGGTGTCATCTGTGTATCTGAGGTTATTGATATTTCCCCCGGCAATCTTGATTCCAGCCTGTGCTTCTTCCAGTTCAGCATTTCTCATGATGTACTCTGCATATAAGTTAAATAAGCAGGGTGACAATATATAGCCTTGACGTACTCCTTTTCCTATTTGGAACCAGTCTGTTGTTCCATGTCCAGTTCTAATTGTTGCTTCCTGACCTGCATACAGATTTCTCAAGAGACAGGTCAGGTAGTCTGGTATTCCCATCTCTTTCAGAATTTTCCACAGTTTATTGTGATCCACACAGTCAAAGGCTTTTGCATAGTCAATAAAGGAGAAATAGATGTTTTTCTGGAATTCTCTTGCTTTTTCGATGATCCAACGGATGTTGGCAATTTGATCTCCAGTTCCTCTGCCTTTTCTAAAACCAGCTTGAACATCTGGAAGTTCACGATTCACATATTGCTGAAGCCTGGATTGGAGAATTTTGAGCATTACTTTACTAGTGTGTGAGATGAGTGCAATTGGCGGTAGTTTGAGCATTGTTTGGCATTGCCTTTCTTTGGGATTGGAATGAAAACTGACCTTTTCCAGTCCTGTGGCCACTGCTGAGTTTCCCCAATTTGCTGGCATATTGAGTGCCAGCTTTTACAGCATCATCTTTTAGGATTTGAACTAGCTCAACTGGAATTCCATCACTTCCACTAGCTTTGTTCGTAGTGATGCTTTCTAAGGCCCACTTGACTTCACATTGCAGGATGTCTGGCTCTAGGTGAATAATCACACCATCATGATTATCTGGGTCATGAAGATATTTTTGGAAAATTCTTGTGTATATTGTTTCCACCTCTTCTTAATATCTTCTGCTTCTGTTAGGTCCATACCATTTCTGTCCTTTATCGAGCCCATCTTTGCATGAAATGTTCCGTTGGTATCTCTAATTTTCTTGAAGAGATCTCTAGTCTTTCCCATTCTGTTGTTTTCCTCTATTTCTTTGCATTGATTGCTGAGGAAGTCTTTCTTATCTCTCCTTGCTATTCTTTGGAACTCTGCATTCAAATGGGAATATCTTTCCTTTTCTCCTTTGCTTTTCACTGCTCTTCTTTTCCCAGCTACTTGTAAGGCCTCCTCAGATAGCCATTTTGTGTTTTTGCATTTCTTTTCCACGGGGATGGTCTCGATCCCTGTGTGCTGTACAATGTCACGAACCTCCAGCCATAATTCATCAGGCACTCTGTCTATCAGATCTAGTCCCTTAAATCTATTTCTCACTTCCACTGTATAATCATAAGGGATTTGATCTAGGTCATACCTGAATGGACTAGTGGTTTTCCCTACTTTCTTCAATTTCAGTCTGAGTTTGGCAATAAGGAGTTCATGATCTGAGCCACAGTCAGCTGCCAGTCTTGTTTTTGCTAACTGTATGTAGCTTCTTAATCTTTGGCTGCAAAGAAGATAATCAATCTGATTTTGGTGTCGACCATCTGGTGAAGTCCATGTGTAGAGTCTTCTCTTGTGTTGTTGGAAGAGGGTGTTTGCTATGACCAGTGCGTTCTCTTGGCAAAACTCTATTAGCCTTTGCCCTGCTTCATTTTGTACTCCAAGGCCAAATTTGCCTGTTACTCGAGGTGTTTCTTGACTTCTACTTTTGCATTCCATTCCCCTATGATGAAAATGACATCTTTTTTGGGTGTTAGTTCTAAAAGGTATTGTAGGTCTTCATAGAACTGTTCAACTTCAGCTTTTTCAGCATTACTGGTTGGGGCATAGGCTCGGATCAGCAGCCAAAAATGAAGAAATGTCAGTGGCATCAGAAGCTGGAAGAAGCATGGAAGGATTGTCCCCTAGAGTCTTTTCAGGGAATCTGGGTCTGCTGATACCTCAGTTTCACACTCCTGACTTCTGAAACTGAAAATACACATGCTGTTGTTACAAGCCACCTACTTTATGGTAATGTATTCTTGCTGTAGGTGCTGTGCTGTGCTCAGTCATGTTCCACTCTTTGCGGCCCCATGGAAAGTAGCCCGCCAGGCTCCTCTGTCCTTGGGATTTCCCAGGCAGGAATACTGGAGCAGGTTGTCATTTACTCCTCCAGGTTGTCATTTGCTCCAGATCTTCCCAACCTAGGGATCTAACCCGCGTCCCTTTCAGGTGAGTTCTTTACCACTAGCGCCACCTGGGAAGCCCAATTTATTTTGGTAGCCCTAGGAAACTAATATAGTATCCAAGATTACAAATTAAAGAAAACACACCCTTCAGTTGTGATTACAGACCATTAAATAGGCTCAGGGACCACCAAATGCAGAAAGTCAGACACCTAAGAGGTGCTCAATAAATATGTGTGCTAAATGGCATCTAACTTCTCTTTTAATACCACAATTCATGTAATGTAAAACATTTAAAGGACAAAAAGTAAAGCAAAGATTTATCCCATGGGTTTTTAAAATTTCATTAATGTGGATGGGGAAGTAAATTTTTAATATTTCTAATGTTAGCATGGAATCAATATGAATCAAATAGCCTGAATGAGAACCTCTCTCCTGTCCTTTGTGAAAATACATTGTGCAATGTGTATCTTTTTCATGAAGTGAAAATTTCATTTGAAAATATTTGTGATTTATTATAACTTGCTTTTGCCACAAAACCATGAATGAAACAGCACAAGAGATTTAAACTGTTTCTATGTAATATGAGATGCATACAAGAGAAACAAGTATTAAATATTTCATATATGGTATGAAGCACAGTGAGCTTCCCATGTGGGACTAGTGGTAAAGAACCCATCTGCCAATGCAGGAAACATAAGACAAGTAGGTTCAGTCCGTGGGTCAGGAAGATCCCTTGGAGGAGGGCACGGCAACCCACTCTAGTATTCTTGCTGGAGAATCCCATGGACAGAGGAACCTAGCAGGCTATAGTCCATGGGGTTGAAAAGGGTCAGAGCAAGTTAGCACATACACATGAAGCACAGTAAAATAGCAACCATGAATCCCATTCCCCCCTTAACTTAAGACTTAGAACTTTAAGAATAAGGTAGTTTTTACCTTGTTGTCTTTCTTGGATTCATAACCTTTCCACTTCCATCCACTCCACCTGTTTTATCTTTCTTTTGCTTCAGAAAAAAATAAATAAATAACAAACTTAATGTCTTAGAACAATTCCCATGTATTATCTCAGAACTTGAGTTCTCTGCCTCATGAAAAGATTTAAGTCAGCTGGTATCATTAATAAAAAGCTGCCGTCTCCCTATACAATTTATTGGACCCAAAATGCTAGTTTTCTTAAGACTGTTTCCCAAGTTTTCTGACCCGGCATGCCAAGTGTATACTAAACCAATTGAGAAATAGATACAAGGATCAGATGGAACTTCAAATTTTCTCTTTATTTCCAGTAGAGCTAGATTAGAAAATGAGATTCAACTGCCAAACAAACTCAGAGGTCATGATGTTCCTTCTGCAACTGAGTTACCACCCAGCCAGAAGGAGCAAATGATAAACAGCAGGGCCCATCAACATAAGTTTACCATGAAGATTAGAAAGCATTAGGAAGCACACAGCCTGTGAAAGGCAACTTATCGATTCACCCAGGAGCACAGCCTTTCAACTTCTTAACTTTCATGAATAGTAGGCAGCTTCTTGCAAGTCCCTGGCTCCTTCTTACTGCCCATCCTCACTCTTGTGTCTGCTCTAACTGTTGCCTTATCTTAGCCTTCCCACCTCCAAACAAGTTTACTGTAGTGTCACCATCCTCCAGTGCCTCAGCCACCCAACAAGTCCTGTCCCTCGGTGTATTATAAGAAACTTGAGCTAGAGCATTTAGACTCTGAGAGTGTGATTGCAGACTGAAAGCCACGTTGTAATGTGGGTAAAATATAGTGGCCACAAATGAAGAAGCACTCTCAAATGCCCTTGTAAAGAGAGAAGAAGATATTGAAATATTCATTAATTTGATATATTCCTTAATATTTGATTGCTTTTTATTCCTTAACAGATTGCTAGCACTTTGTTCAAATAGTCATTGTAGCAATTATGTTGTATTATATATATATTTGGGTTTCCCTGGTGGCTCAGTGGTAAGGAATCTGGCTGCAATGCAGGAGACTCAGGCTCAATCCCCAGGTTGGGAATATACCCTGGAGAAGGAAATGGCAGCCCACTCCAGTATTCTTGCCTGGGAAATACCATAGACAGAGGAATCTATGGGGTCGCAGAGTAGTTGAACATGACTTAGGGACTAAACAACAATGATACATATATTTACATATCTATTGCTCTGATTAGACTATGAATATCTCAGAATAAGACATTATTCATACTCATGTTTCTCTTTATAGTACTCAGTGTTATTGTTAGCTCTATAGGTACTCAAACAGTTTTGAGAAATGAAGATGTTTTATGAGCTATGAAACTTTATAAGTGAACTTAAAGGAAGAAAAAAGTCTTAGCTACAGTGATTAAGAAAAGATAATGCCAGTGTTGTCGGAACTTTGTATTAAACCAGTTTGGAGATCTGACCTAGAGAATCTCTTTGATTAAAGAAGATGCCCAGCAGACCCAATTCCGTGATCCAAACAGATATGATCCACATAGGTCTGATTTTGACTGGCCTTTCTATTGAAGGTAGCCTGATTTGGTGGAGGAAATCCCAACAGCTGAAATCCTCAAGGATTTATTACTTTGAGTAAGGGCAATGTTATTGATCAGGATATCAGTTCATTTTAAAATAGTATGCCAGTCAGCAAATGGAAGTACAAAGAGTAGAGAGTACAGGATTCATCTTTTCAATCCAGATGTGGGCCTCTGAGTAAACTTTAAATCTAATGAGGAAATTGCAGAGCTAATTAGTAATTGGAATAAGCTGAGTTGTAGGGAATGACTAAGGATAAGAGAAAACTCTGGATTAGTGGGTTTTCTGGTGTCCAGAGTTCAATCACAGAAACTTCTGTACATAAAAGTTTCAATATTAAATAAAAGTAAGCATTTTATAAAGCTAGCCTTGGCCAGGAAGCTTTGCTTTCAGGTTAAAGCAGGCATGTATAAATTTGAAAAGCTTTAGAAGAAACATCAGTAACTTGCAGCAGCGTAATATTTAGCTCCCTTAAGAAACGGCAATATAAAATTACACTAGTCATCCATTGTTTCATAAACCTGCATTACTGAAAGAGAATTATGTGTTTTCCATGATCTTAGTTTTCATTTCAACAAGGCAAGATCAAAAATGAGATATATTTGGTGGTTGTTTGTTTCTGAACATATGCCATTTGTGAACTCTTAATTTCCTGCATTCCTATCAGTGCACAGATTTAAGGAACTTTACTGTATTTGGCTATCGATCTCTTAGAGAACCTGTAAATATAATGACATAGACACTTTATTAGCATCTCCTGGGGATCTTCCTCACTTCACCTATTGGGACACAGCCTGATTACTCATATCTACTTCTCTTCCTAGGAATCTAGGAAGCTTACATTTCCAAGATCCCTTCAAATTACGTTTGGACTGGCTTCTCTTGCATTGGCTGTGGCCTCTTTTAGGCCTTTGTGTTTATCCTCACTCCACCTATTTCAGTAGTGATCTTGGAGGCCATATGATCAAGAGAGCAGGATCACAAGGTGAAAGAACCTGGGCCCCTGAGTCACCACTTGCTCAGCCTATTACCTCTTTTATTATATGAGCAAGAAATAAACCTTCATCATATTAGGCCATTGAATTTGGATGGTTATACATTACAATCACGTGCATTAGTTAACTTGAGTAATACTTCTAGCCTGAGTTTAATGTCTTCCATTTCACTCTGGTAACATCATATTTATGCATCTCATAACTTTTGCCTCAGTAACTTTCCCTTTGCCTCTCTCTTTCTCTCCCACCCCCACATTTTGCTTGAGATATAAACATGAGCCAAACTAGCTAAAAACATTAACAAGTAGTAACTACTATGAATGGTTGTGTTTTGTTTTGTTTTTAGCATAGCTGAACTGTAAAGAAAATGAAACTTGAAGCTTTCAGAAGGAAATCTGAAGCTTCATTTCATTCCAGTAATGAAGAGGGAATGTCAAGGCAAATGGAAAATTCACTAGTTCATGCTTCAGCAGGAGAATTGGGCCCTAACATAGAATCCACATCTAGAGAGCTGCAGTTTTATAAAATTAACAAGAGAAAAAGTGGTATTGAATCTGAATTAAGTGTAGAGTTGGAAATAAGACTTTGAAATACATCTGGAATTCACATTTGTCCACTTAAGACAAAGAAGAGGGCCTAGAAAAAACAATTCTCCTTGTCACAGGGTCACAACAGGGAAATTTTGCCTATGTTAGGATTTTGGTATTGAACACAGTCTTTCATACAAAGTAAGAATTCCAAGCTTTTACATAGTTCTGTGCACATGGCATCCTTTGGTGGAGGGTTGGGATTGTGATGGGGGACATCACAAATAAAAATTAGAAAGACACAGTTAAAAAATGTCTACCATAAAGAAGAACCAGTAAATAAGAGGTCTGTCACAACAGACCCTCAGATCGATCTGTCAAAGAAGATGTGCCAGACAACAGCTACTCTGCCACAAACATAAGGAAAATGGCTTCTCCTCACTAGTATTGAGAGACATACATCTTTAAAAGCCTATATAACTATAGACATTTCTTTTTATGTATTTATTGTATTAGTTTTCCAAGGCTGCTGTAACAGATTGCCACAAACTGGTTGGCTTAAAACTACAGAAATTTGGAAGCTTAGTTTTGGAGTCCAAAATCAAGTTGTCGGCAGGGCCATGATCCCTTGAACCACGGTCGGAGAAAATCCTTTCTTGCCTCTTTTAGTTTCTGGTGGCTCCTAGCTATCCCTATCATTCCTTCATTTGTGGTGGCCCTACTTTCTTCAATTTAAGTCTGAATTTGGCAATAAGCAGTTCATGCTCTGAGCCGTAGTCTGCTCCTGCTCTTGCTTTTGCTGACTGTATAGAGCTTCTCCATCTTTGGCTGCAAAGAATATAATCAATCTGATTTCGGTGTTGACCATCTGGTGATGTCCACGTGTAGAGTCTTCTCTTGTGTTGTTGGAATAGGGTGTTTGCTATTACCAGTGCGTTCTCATGGCAAAACTCTATTAGCCTTTGCCCTGCTTCATTCTGTACTCCAAGGCCAAACTTGCCTGTTACGCCAGGTGTTTCTTGACTTCCTACTTTTGCATTCCAGTCCCATATAATGAAAAGGACATCTTTTTTGGGTGTTAGTTCTAGAAGGTCTTGTAGGTCTTCATAGAACCGTTCAACTTCAGCTTCTTTGGCGTTACTGGTCGGGGCATAGACTTGGATTACTCTGATATTGAATGGTTTGCCTTGGAAACGAACAGAGATCATTCTATCGTTTTTGAGATTGCATCCAAGTACTGCATTTTGGACTCTTTTGTTGACTATGATGGCTACTCCATTTCTTCTAAGGGATTCTTGCCCACAGTGGTAGATATAACGGTCATCGGAGTTAAATTCACCCGTTCCAGTCCATCTTAGTTCACTGATTCCTAGAATGTCGACGTTCACTCTTGCCATCTCCTGTTTGACCACTTTCAATTTGCCTTGATTCATGGACCTAACATTCCAGGTTCCTATGCAATATTGCTCTTTACAGCATTGAAAAAGCAAGAGAGCTCCAGAAAAACATCTACTTCTGCTTTATTGACTATGCCAAAGCCTTTGACTGTGTGGATCACAATAAACTGTGGAAAATTCTGAAAGAGATGGGAATACCAGACCATCTGACCTGTCTCTTGAGAAACCTGTATGCAGGTCAGGAAACAACAGTTAGAAGTGGACATGGAACAACAGACTGGTTCCAAATAGGAAAAGGAGTCCGTCAAGGCTGTATATTGTCACCCTGCTTATTTAACTTCTATGCAGAGTACATCATTAGAAACGCTGGGCTGGAAGAAACATAAGCTGGAATCAAGATTACTTAGAGAAATATCAATAACCTCTGATATGCGGATGACACCACCCTTATGGCAGAAAGTGAAGAAGAACTAAAGAGCCTCTTGATGAAGGTGAAAGAGGAGAGTGAAAAAGTTGGCTTAAAGCTCAACATTCAGAAAACTAAGATCATGGCATCTGGTCCCATCACTTCATGGGAAATAGATGGGGAAACAGTGGAAACAGTGTCAGACTTTATTTTTTGGGGCTCCAGAATCACTGCTGATGGTGACTGCAGCCATGAAATTAAAAGACGCTTACTCCTTGGAAGAAAGGTTACGGCCAACCTAGATAGCATATTTAAAAGCAGAGACGTTACTTTGCCAACAAAAGTCCGTCTAGTCAAGGCTATGGTTTTTCCAGTGGTCATGTATGGATGTGAGAGTTGGATGGTGAAGAAAGCTGAGCGCCGAAGAATTGATGCTTTTGAACTGTGGTGTTGGAGAAGACTCTTGAGAGTCCCTTGGACTGCAAGGAGATCCAATCAATCCATCCTAAAAGAAATCAATCCTGGGTGTTCATTGGAATGTCTGATGTTGAAGCTGAAACTCCAATACTTTGGCCACCTCATGTGAAGGGTTGACTCATTGGAAAAGACCCTAATGCTGGGTAGGATTGGCGGCGGGAGGAGAAGGGGACGACAGAGGATGAGATGGTTGGATGGCATCACCGACTCGATGAACATGGTTTGGGTAGACTCCAGGAGTTGGTGATGGACAGAGAGGCCTGGCGTGCTGCGGTTCATGGGGTCGCAAAGAGTCGGACACGACTGAGCGACTGAACTGAGCTCCAATCTTTGTTCTGACTTCAGAGGACTTTATACCCTGCTATCCTCTGTATTTCTGTATCTCCACAGCTCCCTCTCCTTATTAAGAAATGAGTCATTGGATTTAGGGCCCACTTTAATCCAGTATGACCTAGTCTTAAATTCATTAATCTGCAAAGGTCTGATTTCCAAATTAGTTCACATTCACAGGTACCTGGGATTAAAGCTCCAACATGTCTTTTGGGGTCACAATTCAACCCATGGCAGATATATACATGCTTGTGATGATTCAAAGAAACAGACATTTCATAATATGCTATCAAAGATTTGGCAACATTTCTGGAGGAAATTTAGCAGTAATTATTGAGACATAAAATGTTCATATTTTTGGCAAAATGCTTTCACTCTGAGAAACGTATTCTCTAGAAAATAGTTGGAAATATGTAAAAAAAAATAAGTACAAAGCTATAAAGACTCCATTTATAATATAAATTTAAGTACATATTCAGTTCAGTTCAGTTCAGTCGCTCAGTCGATTATTTACATAATAATAAAGCCTTTATGGGCTTCCCTGGTAGCTCAATTGGTAAAAAATCTGCCTGCAATGCTGGAGACCCCAGTTTAATTCCTGGGTTGGGAAGATCCCCCGGAGAAGGGATAGGCTACCCACTCCAGTATTTTTGGGCTTCCCTGGTGGCTCAGAAAGTAAAGAATCCACCTGCAATGTGGGAGACCTGGGTTTGATCCCTGGGTTGGGAGATCCCCTGGAGGAGGGCATGAAACCCACTCTAGTATTCTTGCCTGGAGAATCCCCATGGACAAAGGAGCCTGGTGGGCTACAGTCCATGGGGTCCCAAACAATCGGACATGACTGAGTGACTAAGCAGCGGCAGCAAAGCCTTTATATTAAATAATTTTTAATTTATAGTAAAATATCAATAAAATAATGTTAAAATTATGTACCACAGATTTTTGAGGTATTCATTTGTCAAAATGTATTTTTCTAGATGCCACTTTTTTTCTTTTTATATATTTATCTTTTTTTTTTAATTTTGTCTAGTAGTCATATCCATGTGTTACTTTTATAAATCAGCAAAAAAAATAAAACAATGTTATTTCAAAACCCACCTATTCTTGCTCATTCCAGCTGTAGTGACCTCTCAGTCTGCAGTTATAATAGACTATATCTGTTCATCTGCTTTTTTTGTCTTTTGTTTTTCTGAATTGTAATCACATCTTTCCTCAAGCTCTTTTGATCAACATTGTTATCGTTTTTCATATCCTACTGAAATAATATTCTACTGGTGTGATCACAGACCTGCTGAGGTAAATAGAAAATGATTTTGAAAAATAGCTACTTAAAAAAATAAGAATGCTACAAAAATCTCTCAGCCACACATTTAGCAAGTTACACAACACTCTAAAACATGCTGAGAAGTTATGCTATTTTACAAATATGGCAGAGAACCATCAATAAAAAGGTAGCAAAGTAACTCTACAAGGAAAGAAAAGGAAAAAGAAAGTCATAATAATCCAGAACTCAGAAACTGAACGACTGAGCGGCTAAGATACACCTGGAATTTTCACATTATTTCAATATAACAGAGGATTTCCAATCTTGTTGTGTTATCCTTGTTTTAATAAAAGGTATATCCTACCAAGAAGACTCTAAAATTCAGAAATAAGCATATGCTTATAATACTTAAAGCCCAATGTGTGTCGAACTCTATGGAAACTTAATCAGTCCATCCACTCTATTGGTCTGTGATGTAGGAATTTACAATCTCATCAGGAACAACCACTTGACATTTAGAACACTGGAAAAAATGTTAGATTAACTTTGAAAATAACTTTTCAGAATATGAAAATAATATAAAGTGATGAACTGAAAAGAGAGAAATTAGACCTGAGATCATAAATTTTAAGTTGAAAATTGAGGTCAAGAAAAGCACCAAGAAAAAGTCAGGATGTAGGGAAACTTGAAGGGAAGAACAAGCTGCTGCTGCTGCTGCTAAGTCGCGTCAGTCGTGTCCGGCTCTGTGCGACCCCATAGACGGCAGCCCACCAGGCTCCTCCGTCCCTGGGATTCTCCAGGCAAGAATACTGGAGTGGGTTGCCATTTCCTTCTCTAATGCATGAAAGTGAAAAGTGAAAGTGAAGTCGCTCAGTCGCGTCCGACTCTTCGCGACCCCATGGGCTGCAGCCTACCAGGCTCCTCCGTCCATGGGGTTTCCCAGGCAAGACTACTGGAGTGGGGTGCCATTGCCTTCTCTGAAGAATAAGCTATGGCCCAATAATATCTCTGCTGTAAATTTGTGTCTTGATGGCACCCAAGCAGATGAGACTGAATTGTTGATATACTTGATATGTCAGTATCAGAGGATTACTGAAGCATCTTGGACTCCATTTGATTCAGTCTTCCTCTAAAATCCTCATGGATGATAAAAGTTTTCAGATGTGTATATATAATATTTTAGGGAACTGAAGTTGTGTGTGGATGTTGCAGAGATATGTGATTGCACTGAGTTGCCACTATTTCTTAATCTGTTACGCATTTATTCTTACACTAGATTTTTTTTAACTGCAAGCAATTATCAGTAAGAAAATTATTTAAAACAATATGCCTTGCTATTTTTCTTATATCGATTGTAAAACCAACAAAAATGACTGTCCTGAATGTTGGCCAGTACATGAAGAAATATACATTTTCACGTATATTTTCATGTATTTTTCTAGGATTTGTGAGTTGGTATCCAGTTTCTAGAGGGAAACTGCTGTCTCTGTTGACCAGGCCCACCTAATAATTTTGCTTCTGGGATTCACCCCAAGGTAATAGAAGGATACCATATAGTAATATATAAATAAATATATTAATTCTTATTTTTAAAATTTCTAAATAAGGAAAAAACCCAATGTCAAAATGTGCTTATTAAGTGTGAAAAATTATATAAAATAATAATAATTTAAAACTAAATATCTATAAATATAATCCTTTACAGAAATTAATCAAAAAATATAGATACAGATTTATTGATATGGGAAAGTATCTCTACTATATTATTTACTAAAGAGAAATTAAAAAGTAAATTTTGATTACTAAAGATTATCAAGAATATATATTTCAATGACCCTGTTTTTACGTAGTGTGTGACAGTACACACCAACAAGTTGTTAGTTGTGTGTGAACAATCAAATGTAAGGATATTTTTGCTTCTTTGCTTTGTCTAAGACTATACAATAGCCATGTGATGATGGATAATAGTGAAATAAATGGGGAGGCAATATATTCAATTCTTCAGCCATCTGGCCCACTAATTTGGATTGTTCTGTAGAGTCATCAGCTTTTTAAAAATCTTAACATATAAATTTCTAATAAGTTTTAAAACACAAGAGTAAAAAAATGGGTACATAATTGTTAAAAATTGTTTAAATATATTGTGCAAACATTATTATTTTAATATTAGGTTGTAAAGTGGTCATTGTAATACAGCAGAGTATATGTACAGGGTCTCCCTTTAGCCCTCGGACAATTTTTGAGTAATTGAACTGAAGCTGTGCCTGAGAATTTCATCCAACAAATATCCTGGGATGCCTATTATGTACTAAGCCCTACTCTAGGCACTGTTCAGTTCAGTTCAGTTCAGTTGCTCAGTCATGTCCGACTTTTTGTGACCCCACGGACTGCAGCACACCAGGCCTCCCTGTCCATCACCAACTCCTGGAGGCTGCTCAAACTCATGTCTATCGAGTCGGTGATGCCATCCAACCATCTCATCCTCTGTCATCCTCTTTTCCTCCTCCCTTCCATCTTTCCCAGCATCAGGGTCTTTTCAAATGAGTCAGGTAGCCTGACTCATTCTTCACATCAGGTGGCCAAAGTATTGGAGTTTCAGCTTCAACATCAGTCCTTCAAATGAACATTCAGGACTGATTTCCTTTAGGATGGACTGGCTGGATCTCCTTGCAGTCCAAGGGACTCTCAAGAGTCTTCTCCAACACCACAGCATCTATTCTTCGGTGCTCAGCTTTCTTTATAGTCCAACTCTCACATCCGTATATGACTACTGGAAAAACCATAGCCTTGACTAGGTGGATCTTTGTTGGCAAAGTAATGTCTCTGCATTTTAATGTACTGTCTAGGTTGGTCATACTTTCCTTCTAAGGTGTAAGCGTCTTTTAATTTCATAGCTGCAGTCACCATCTGCAGTGATTTTGGAGCCCCCCAAAAAATAAAGTCTGCCACTGTTTCCAATGTTTCCCCATCTATTTGCCATGAAGGATGGGACCAGATGCCATGATCTTAGTTTTCTGAATGTTGAGCTTTAAGCCAACTTTTTCACTCTCCTCTCTCACTTTCATCAAGAGACTCTTTAGTTCTTGTTCACTTCCTGTCATAAGGGTGGTATCATCTGCATATCTGAGATTATTGATATTTCTCTAAGCAATCTTGATTCCAGCTTGTGTTTCTTCCAGCCCAGCGTTTCTCATGATGTACTCTGCGTAGAAGTTAAATAAGCAGGGTGACAATATACAGCCTTGACGGACTCCTTTTCCTATTTGGAACCAGTCTGTTGTTCCATGTCCACTTCTAACTGTTGCTTCCTGACCTGCATACAGGTTTCTCAAGAGACAGGTCAGATGGTCTGGTATTCCCATCTCTTTCAGAATTTTCCAGTTTATTGTGATCCACACAGTCAAAGACTTTGGCATAGTCAATAAAGCAGAAGTAGATGTTTTTCTGGAGCTCTCTTGCTTTTTCGATGATCCAGCAGATGTTGGCAATTTGTTCTCTGGTTCCTCTGCCTTTTCTAAAACCAGCTTGAACATCTGGTAGTTCATGGTTCACATACTGTTGAAGCCTGGCTTGGAGGATTTTGAGCATTACTTTACTAGCATGTGAAGTGAAGTGAAGTCACTTAGTCGTGTCTGACTCTTTGCAACCCCATGGACTGTAGCCTACCAGGCTCCTCCGTCCTTCGGATTTTCCAGGCAAGAATAGCAGAGTGGGTTGCCATTCCCTTCTCTAGAGGATCTTCCCAACCCAGGGATCAAACCCAGGTCTCCTGCACTGTAGACAGATGCTTTACCATCTGAGCCACCAGGGAAGCCCACTAGTGTGTGAGATGAGTGCAACTGTGCGATAGTTTGAGCATTCTTTGGCATTGCCTTTCTTTGGGATTGGAATGAAAACTGACCTTTTCCAGTCCTACAGCCACTCTAGGCACTGAGAATAGAGCAAAACAGGGAAATTCATGAAGCTCTCATTATAATAAAAGAGATAAATAATAAGCAAAATAGGTAAGTAAATTATAGTTTATTAAATATGACAGTGATATTGGGGAAAACATAAGGACGAAGTGTTGCAGATTTTAATAGGGAGGTCAGAGTGCAGAAAGGGTGCTACTTACATCCCTTTTGCCTGTTTAGATCTATTCTTCACACTTCTGTGTCCTGTCTTGTGCCCCAGGAAAATGATCACTATGACTGTATTATGCAGTTCTCTTGTCCTTTGGATTTCTAGTTGAATTTGGGCAAAGAAGTTACCAGTAGGCGATATTAAGTGAGAGAAGTCTGATTATTTACTTCTCCCAACCACCCACTGTTGTTCATCTCTTTGGTGCACTAACCTAACCATGGTTACTGTTGGGAAACCTGTATACTATGGAGATGGCTCTCAAGTTTCTCTTAATAGTTTCTTACCTCTGTCTGTCAAGCCTAGGTGTTTTAAGGGATTCTCATCAGTGAATCTTTCTGGGTGCAATGCCATCTGCTATTGCTTCTCTTTGGGCTTCCCCTGGTTCAATGGTTCAATGGTTCAATGGTAAGGAATCTACCTGCAATGCAGAAGCCACAGGAGATGTGGGCTTAATTCTTGGGACAGGAAGATTCCCTGAAGGAGGGAATGGCAACCCACTCCAGTATTCTTGCCTGGAAAATCCCATGGACGGAGAAGCCTGGCAGGTTACAGTACTTAGGGTCACAAAGAGTCAGGCACGACTAAAGTGACTTTGCACATATGCATTACTTCTCTTTATTCTCCTTACACCTACCTAAATTGTTTCTCCACTAAACTGTTTAAATATTGTTTTGAGTGCATTGTGTCCTGCTTGGCTAATTTCTAATATTATAATTTTTAGCAAATTTTGACATCCCCAAATAGACCTTTTACATTAGATTTGGAACTATTGCTCACATATTGAAAGATGCAAACCAATAATCTCCTTGTAGGAATAAATGGGACACAATTTGTGGCTTGCATTGTATTAGCATTACTCAGATTATCACTGGTAGTGACATGGGATGGAAAGCTGGTGGAGAATAAGCCATTTGCAAATCTTGCAGTAGTAAAGCCTCAGTCACTCTGATGATGATGATGATTAAGAACTATGGGATGAGCTAGTCATTTCTGAATGACTTAAAAACATGAAAACAGAGAGATACATGGAAAGCCCCAGTATATAGTCAAGACTTAGCCATAATCCAGAGATTAGGCAATATAAGTGAAAATTATTTACAAGAGTATAAGAAAAAATAGGATAAAATATTGATTTATTGATTTTGGCTGAACTTAGGGAAACTGATATGCATCTTACATGTCAGCTTGAGCACTTGGTAGCAGGGTTAACAGTGGCTTGATGCATTAACCAAATGAAAACTGAACTCTGTGGTGAAATACTATCAATGAAATTGAAATGACAACACTACCTGGCACGCCAAAGGAATGAGCGTGAAGGCCTGAGGGGTGTTGGGGTGGATCTGTGTGTGCTACTTGTGTAAGTTGCTCAGCCACATCCTGTCTTCTTGGAAACCCAGAAGTTTTGCTCTTTTCTAAAGCATTAGTGAAAGCTGTGGGATGGCGGTCTTCTGTAGACCAGAGATGATGATGGAAATGAAATCTTTGAGTTTAATTTTAATACAAAACTCCTGGCCAAATGTGCCAGAAACAGGCCTAAACCATTAAAGACAATAGACCATAAGTATTTGAAAAAGGACACTGCAATGTGGCCACAAGTTATACCATGAATCTTTCTTTCAATCTTCTCCAAGTGGAGGGTGGGGCTGGTAGAACTCTATACCAGCAAAGAAAATGCAGTGTTTTCAGAAGGCTATTAGACTCTAATGTAAGCTATTATTAGCTAAAGCTAATCCCTATAACTCCAAAATGCCGCTATAGCTACAGCTTAGAGTGGAGCTTTATCAAAGTACAATGATAGATGGAGTCTTGATCTGAGTCTGTCTCACACTGAAACCAGTAATCCATCCTGTGGTTGTTTGCCTAGTCCAAGCACGCTCAGTAAGAAGGCATATAGTAATTAACAGCTGGCCAAACTCCCCACATTAATTACCTGACCAGTAAGGGCTATTATGATAAAAAAAAAAAAAGTCCAGTGGAAGCCTCTATAAATGTTGCTCTACCCCCAAAATAGTACATTCAAAGCAACATTGCATCTCTAGGAGAATTACACAGATTAGCACTATCATTAAGGTCTTGAAAAATGCATGGTTTGTAATTCCTCACAGATTCCTGTTTAACTTGTCTCTTTAGCCATTATAAAACCAAATGTTTCTTGAATAATGACTGGATTTTCTTGAGGATGGTCAGTAGCTTGGGGTAATCATAGCTGCTCTTCTTGATATGATTGCAGCAAATCAGTTCTTGGTACCTGATATACAGCTATTGATGAGACATCACTTTCTTTTTAATTCTCACCATCATGGCATCTGGTCCCATCACTCCATGGGAAATAGATGGGGAAACAGTGGAAACAGTGTCAGACTTTATTTTTTTGGGCTCCAGAATCACTGCTGATGGTGACTGCAGCCATGAAATTAAAAGACGCTTACTCCTTAGAAGGAAGGTTATGGCCAATCTATATAGCATATTTAGAAGCAGGGACATTACTTTGCCAACAAAAGTCCGTCTAGTCAAGGCTATGGTTTTTCCAGTGGTCATGTATGGATGTGAGAGTTGGACGGTGAAGAAAGCTGAGTGCCGCAGAATTGATGCTTTTGAGCTGTGGTGTTGGAGAAGACTCTTGAGAGTCCCTTAGACTGCAAGGAGATCCAATCAATCCATCCTAAAAGAGATCAATCCTGGGTGTTCATTGGAAGGTCTGATGTTGAAGCTGAAACTCCAATACTTTGGCCACCTCATGCGAAGGGTTGACTCATTGGAAAAGACCCTAATGCTGGGTAGGATTGGGGGCGGGAGGAGAAGGGGACGACAGAGGATGAGATGGTTGGATGGCATCACCGACTCGATGAACATGGGTTTGGGTAGACTCCAGGAGTTGGCGATGGACAGAGAGGCCTGGCGTGCTGCAATTCATGGGGTCGCGAAGAGTCGGACACGACTGAGCGACTGAACTGAACTTAACTGAACTGAAAGAGAAGGAGCTGACTTGCATCTGGAAAGGTGGAAGATTTGCTTGCTGGATGTGACATGCAAGCACATTAGGTACACTCTAATAGTCTGGTAGGATGTCGTTATAATGAGCCAGGAAGATGACTGGTTCCTCTGGACTATAATACAACAGAGAAACGAGCTGGCATAACCCTGAGGTACGCAGTGAGCACAGACTTCTGATTTTTCCACGTGCAAGCCAATTACTTCTACTTTTCTTTCTTGGTAGGAATTGACTTTTAAAATGCCAATTTTGTGGCATGTAAAATATTTTGTCAGTACAGTTATTTTTTTTTGAAAAACAGTAGATTCTGGGAGTGGGGAAGGGATGAACACCTGTGATTATTTGTCATTTTACCCATCAGATCTAGTCTCTCTCTTTGCCCCCACTCTGCACTCTTAGCGTATATATCCAAGATTTCCTCACTCTTTGGCTTTTATTAAAATACAGCAAATGTAAGGTCCCACCAGTTAGTCATAGGATGAAAAGAAAGAGAAAGTGAGAGATCAACATATTTATTTCCGCTTATTCTCTCCCTGATGAAGTATAGCACCTTTATTTTTCTATTTACGGGTGCAAGCTTCTGTCAGGTAACTTTCCTCTTAATTTTACAGTTCTTACTACTTTCAGATAAGAGTCTCCTTGTTGCTTTCACCCTAGGGATGGTAATGGCTTACAGCCGTTGCTAATTTTTGGCAGCTTCACCATCATTTTGTAGTTTGCTTAAGCCTTTACAGCTTTAGTGAATAATCCCTGATGATCAAAAATTGAGCTACCAACTCATTTCTGCCAGGACGCCAGCCGACATGGAAGGTCTGACGGAGGTATGAGAAGGTAAGATTTGCAAAAATATTTTAAGAGGGAGCTGGCAATATGAATATGTTTGGAAAGAGTGTTCTGTACTGAGATGAGAGAAACACTAAGGCCTTGAGGCAAGAGTATGACCATTTTCCTTGCTTAAGAAACAGCAAAGAGGCAAGTTTTGATGAAGCGGTATAGGCAAGGAGAAGACCTGTAAGAAATGAGATTAGGAAGAGAGGAGCTTGGATGAATTTAACACTTGTTGTAGCGAATTTGGATTTCCCTCTGTAAAATGAGGTGCCATTGGGAGGATCAAGTGTAAAAGATAAGTTATTTAACAGGATCATGCTGTCTGCTGTGCTGTGAACAGACGGTAGGGGCACGTGTGGCAGAGATAGTTGCAATAATCGTAACATAATTCAGGCTAGAGATGACTGTGGCTTGGATCAAAGTGATAGCTGTGGAGGTAATGAGAAGTAGTCATATTCTCAGTGTATTTTGGAAGTGAAACTAACAATATTTACTTACGGTTTGTGTAAAGAATGTGAGAGAAATAATAGGAATGTCTACAACTGTTTTGTCTGACCAATGAGAAGAACAGACTCACCATGAATTGAGATGAACTTTGAATTGTTTTGAAAGAAAACAGAAGACTCATTTTTATCATCAATTCATACGTTAACCCTTCTGAAGAAACTCAATATTTTGTCTATCTGCTTTATCTTATAAAATATAAAATATGCTACAGTATTGCTTTTCCTATTAAATGACAAATTTTGCAGTGCTATACAATTTTCAAAAGTTTCACACACATGATTTCATATAATTCTAAAATAATCCTTTTCTTCTCCTACCCTTATTTTGCCCCTCTCCCATTCTCTCTCTCCACTGGTAATCACTTGCTTGTTTTCTATATTTGTGAGTCTATTTCTTTTTTGTTTTACTCACTAGTTTGTTCCATCTTTTATATTTCACATATAATTGACATTATACATTTTCTCTGACTTATTTCACTTAACATAATGCCCCCCAAGTCCGTACAAACTGCTGAAAATGGCAAGATTTCATTACTTTGATGACTGATTAGCATTCCAGTGTGTGTGTGTGTGTGTGTGTGTGTGTGTGTGTGTGTGTTTGCCACATCTTCTTTATTCATCTATTGATGGACACTTATGTTGCTTTTATGTCTTGGCTACTGTAAATAGTGTTGCTCTGAACATTGGGGTGTATATATCCTTCTGATATATTTTCGTTTTTTTCAGATATGTTGCATATTGTTTTGTTGTTGTTGTGTAAAGATTCTCTAGGTCAACAGGCCCCAACCATTTTGGCACCAGGGACTGATTTTGTGGAAGACAGTTTTTCCACAAACCATGGATTTGGGGGATGGTTTTTGGCATGATTCAAGTGCATTGTGCACTTTATTTCTAATAGATTAGATTAGGTACCAGTCGACAAGGTTGGAGACCGCTGATCTAAATAGCGAACTAGTTGAAATTTTCACAACTTAATTTATTCATTTTAAAACACACACGTTTTCATGCTTTATTTTCATAACACAGTGTAAGAAGCTATATAAACCAAAAACTAATTTTTTGATAATGTCTACTCAATGTTTAGAATCATCCATCTTTTTTCTATGTAAATAATATATTTATATTACTTAGAAAATGAAAGCATTTCTGGGGAATGGCTAAGACTTCAAAGATCATAAAATATACTGTCAAGGACACTTTAAAAAATGTTGCAAGAGAAAAATAGTACATGTGGTTAGGTGACTGGCGTCAAAGGAATGATGTGTCTCACAAGTACAGCTGTAGGGTTTTTTTAAATTGCATAAATTAAACATTGTTTTCTTAGGAGTGTTTCAGTTTACAGTAATTAGAATCTGATGTTTATTTAAAAGAATCTGAAATTATTGCTATAACTGATCCTACCATTTGCATAAGATAAAAACAAACAGTATCAATGAATTGTTAAGATAGTCAAGACTCTATATCTTTAAAAAGAATTTATTGAAACTTATGAAGAGAACTTTATCAAGTTTTTATGCAGAGATAATTTAAGGAAGTTAAACATGACTAAACAAATACTCATTCTCCAAACACGGATGCATTAAGGAAAAAGGCAAAGGAAGAGAATGTTGCCTTTGATTCCTTTCAGTGAAAGCTTTGATGTATTCATTTTCCTCTGGAAATTATTCCTTTAGAGAACTATTTTAATGATAGGCAACTGAAAGACTAACTGTGTCTTAATCTTTAAAATTTCAAATGTAAAACTGACCAAGGGCAAATGTCATAGAAAAAAATCATATCTGAACATCTGAAATAATAGTAATAAGAGTAAAAAATCACCATTTCAATGTTTACAACAGTGTAGTATTTAATTAGGGCTTCAGAATGATGATGCCCTTCATAATTGAAATTATATTAATTCATGTCTTTCTAACAATGACCCCATGGTAGGCAATCTAATTAACTTATGCATATGTGCACCATGACTTGTACTTCCCTGGTGACTCAGATGGTAAAGAATCTGCCTGCAATGTAGGAGACCCAGGTTCGATTTCTGGGTCGGGAAGATCCTCTGGAGACTGAAATGGCTACACACTCCAGTATTCTTGTCTGGAGAATTCTATGGATATATGAGCGTGGTAGGCTATACAGTCCATGGGGTCACAAAGAGTTGGACATAACTGAGCAACTTTGACTTTTCACACCATTATTTAGATTACAAAAATTCCCTGGAAGGGACTTAGAGTGGTGGGTTTTTGAGGACTCAGTATCTTTTTAATCTTTATCTGTGCATAGTCTTTTTTATAGTAACCTGCCTAATGGCATTTCCCAACAGTTGAAGTTGATCAGGTATTAGTAATTCTTTCTTCATGTCTCTCTAACCGACCTGTTCTTATCTTTGCTCCTTATTTCTCCCAGCCTCCCAAACTCTACCTCTATAATCCAAATCCCAATGAGCAAACAAACCAACAATGAAACAATCCTCTCTGCCCTTTGTCTCAGTCATGCTGACTTCCTTGACCATTTATTTCGTGAATTGACCACACTCCCCCTCCTTGCCTCCAGTCTTTGTACATGCTTTTGTCTCCACCAATTTTTAGAATAATTTAAAAATTACCTTTCAATAAGCCTTGTTAGGCCCTCCTGTCTTTTTAAGGAGTGGTTTAGATGGTTCTCTCGTCACATCATAGCATTCCCATCTATTAATCATTTTATTTGTCTCCCCTATCTAATTGGAAGTTGCTTAAATATGTTCTGTATTTTTATTCCCAAAGCTTAGTGGATCCCCCATCTAAAGCATAAAATTGATTTGATGCAATCAAATTTAAATTTTTTGTGGAAAATTTATTTGAAGTCATCAAATAAAAGTTGCTAGCACAATAGAGACTAGACAAAAATTAATATATTAATAATTACAATTGTTGGAGTCCCCCACTTCACTCTGCAGACCTGCTCACCCAACAGTAGTCTTAACACAATAGATATGGGGCAGTTCCAGAGATAATTTAAAACAAAAATCAACTGTTTTACTTCTTACATAGTCTATAAAGATTTATATGATCCAAGCCCATCTCCTACCCCTCTCAGGCCTCCTCAAGCCTCTATAGCCCTTTTGGAGATTTCTGGACACTGGATCCTTTCCTTAGATCCTTATACATGTAATTCTCTCTGTCCTGAGTACTTGCACAACCCCCTCCCTCATTTAGGGCTTGCTCAAACAACACTCAAAGACAACAGGCTAATCTGGGCACCATGTCTAAAATATCAGCATCTTGTATGTCATTACTCTCTTGCTTTATTCTAATAGCTGTGCTTTCTTAATAACTCTTTTCAATATCTGTTTTGATTTGTATTTTTTTGATTTATTACTCATCTAATTATAAGCTCAATGATAACAAAGATTTGTCTTATAAACAGCTCTATTTCTAGCACCTGGACCGGGGCCTCACACTGGGTATAATTTCAACAAGTATTGCTGGAAGGAAGGCTAGATTAAAGATTTTTAAACTGTTAATTTTCAAGAAAACAGTTTATTCATTGCTTCAAATCAAATTGAGGAGATGACATTCTCATATACTCAAACTAGGCATGTAATCATCTCTCTCTTAGTTAATCTCAAATAGCAAAAACAGATTGATTAAATGGTGGATTTAGTGATTATGTAGGAATAATCTTGTCAGAATTAGTAGAAATCATCTAATACATATTAATTCATTGTGACTACAGAGAAAATTTATATATATATATACATTGCAAAATTACAATAATTACAGTTTATCAACAAAAGATGTTTCTTAAGTACTTGGGCTTTTTTCAATGTTACTATTTTAACAAAGTTGTCTTTGGGATGGTAATTCCATAAATACTTGTTGAGAATTGGAAGGCACTGGAGACAGAGCAGGGACTCCAGCTGTATCACAAATGATATTTTATTCTCCCAGCCATAGTGGTTCATGTCAAAAAGTTCCCCAAATTGGCCCTTTTGAAAGGCAGACGGTTTTGAAAGTTGTTTTTTTTTTTTAAGTGTTTTTGAAAGTATTTGGGTACAGAGTTGTAGATGGCTACTTCCACCCCCATCTTGTAGAGAAGTCCATCTATGGTTACGATAATAAATGTGATCCACAGGAAGAAATAGAAACCAGTGACAGACAAGATCTTACAGGAGGTTGTTGTGTGATTTGAACTGGTCTAATTTTGAAGCTGTCTTCTCTAAGATTTGGGTGTTTAGCTTTTTTTTCAGGTCTCTGTGCTACCACAATATATGTCCAATGCATTGCTTATTATTGATTAAGCTATTACCAATTGATTTCTGTCTTTGTAACTAACAAAATTTCTAACCAACATCATTATTCATAACAAAATACTTTTTTTGAAAATTAGTATACTTGAACCCTATGAAATTTTATGATGCTGTTAAAGAAAATGAAGATACATAAATATGTGGAATTTGCCTCAGTGCATTATAAGAATAAATTAAAAATAGCTTATATCAGAAGATATCATTGGGGCTGGAGGCTGAGAATGTTGAAGGGGAAACTTTACACATGGCATATTATAATTTTTGATCATTTACAATATTTGTTATGTTTATACTTTTAATAAAATAAGAAATGTAGAAATATTTAAAAAGTATAAAATGAAATTTAAGGCAATTCAACTCAGACTGAGAATACTAAGCCTGTGTCTATACCACTAAACCATATTATGTGTATTTGTTAGGCTAAATTTTTGTCTTGTCTTTAAACTAGGAGTGTACTAGTAATCTGATTTTGAAAATTTTTTGATTGCTATAAGCCACCAGCCATGATAAGGCAACTTCTTAGGTATAAATCATGTTTCTAAGATCAAGTCACAGTGCTTATTCAAGTCGTTTTATATATTATTATACTGTAAGAGTTTAACAATATGAAACAAAAGACACATAACAAAAGAAAAAATGTTTCTATCAATAACTGAGAGAGGAAACACAGAGCTAGTGTTACATATAGATTATTTTGTGTATAGACAAATTTTGGACCAATATTCTTTAACTGTATTGTTATAGACAGAGAGTGAAGCTGCTAGCCCTAGGGCTCACCTGCTCCGTGGTTTCATAACAACAGACACAGACTCAAGAATTGCTCTACACTTTAGATCTGGAGTCTCACAGAAATAAGATGTGACTTTCCAGCTGCTGGAATGCATTAACTTCACATAGAAAATATATGATTCTTCTCCTCACATCAAGCACTGATGTCACATATGTGTCACTTGAACTAACTTCTGATTCAATATTGCCTGGATCCTTTTCATCAAGTAAAGATGATGCATCACAGTGGAAAAGAGCAGGACTTTTGAGTCATTTACATCTGGGTTTGAAATCCTAATTCTCTTACTTATAAGCCTTGGGATTTAGGCATATTACTTAACTGTTTTATGCACAATTTCCCAATAGGAGAAATGGGCTGCTAATGTTGAACATACAGATTTTTTGTTAATTTTAATTGTGAGCAGTTTGACACATAATGTTGTTGTTGTTCAGCTGCTCAGTCGTGTCTGACTCCTTGCAACCCCAAGGGCTGCAGCACACCAGGCTTCCCTGTCCTTCACCATCTCCCAGAGCTTGCTCAAACTCATGTCCATTGAGTCAGTGATGCCATCCAATCATCTCATCCTCTGTCGTCCCCTTCTCCTATAGTATCTTGATTATTTATAGGCATTGTTACCATTACTCTATTCAACATCCAGCTCAGTCACACCAAAAAGCTGTTTGAATAAAAGCCTTATAATGAATAATAACAGAAAAGAGGGAAAGTCTCTTGTAATATTTTGCTATGAGCAATTAATTTAACCTTCACCAAATAGAATCATTGTTGTTGTTATTTTAAAATACACTTTGCTCAGACTATTAAATTGCCCTGTGTCAGTTCTAGTAACAATATAATAAATTCATTACGGCTATAATAAAATCAGCATAAATCCTAAACCCTTAGGAATGATGTGTATGGTAAAATTATCTGGAATTGCACACATAAAAATATTCATTCTTTCTGGAATGTATCTAAAATGAACTGCCCAAATATGCCTGTAAGATTTTATTGAAAGTTTACTCCAATGTATACTTTACCCAATAGTCGTGGTTAACCCTTAAGAATTTACAGGGTTTAAGCATTCTCTTGAGAATAAAGATTAAAAATAAGGTGAATTGATTAAGCAGCAAGACAACAAAAGATGTTTTTTTTGGAGACTCAGGAAATTGTAACCCAGGTCTCTTCTGAGTGTTTGCTATAATGTAATCCTGATTGTTGTTGTTTACTTGCTTAAATTGTGTCCTACTCTTTGTAACCCCATGGACTGTAGCCTGCCCGACTCTCCTATCCATGGGATTTCCCAGTCAAGAATACTGGAGTAGGTTGTTGTTTCATTCTCCAGGTGATCTTCCTGACAGTTCAAACCCGTGTTTTCTGGACTAGCAGGTGGATTCTTTACCACTGAGCCACCAGAGAAGCCCAATCTAATTATGTGACTTACATGATTTTTCAATAACTTCTGCATTTGCACAGACAACAAAGCCACCAAGTGTGATTTCCTTAAATGTACAGATAAGGGTATAGTGTCAATTTTATGAGTAACAGTTGATACTAGAGGACAGAACAGGTAACAGACCAATAATGGGAAAATAAAAAGTGGCAAATAGGGTTTCATGCCTCCATTAGATCAGGCCAACTTCTGGTTAGTTCAATGAGATCAACTTCTGATTCTTTAAATTAAAATATTTCAGTAAATGTTGTAATCTACTTTTTATTTCTTAATAAGAAAATTCATGGTGATCCACAAGCCATCCTGGGAGAGCTTTTCATTCATATGTTTTATATAACATTCAGTTCAACTCTATTTACAAACTTCAACAAATATTTGTTCATTCCACACTAGACCTCTACATCCCTGAACAGATCTTCTAGAAATGAACTTGCCTCTTTGCTTCCTCTAATAAATTGAGAGAATTATTCCCATAAGAGCTTTTTGGATACTAGATATCAGCAAAATATACTTGAGTATTCAGAATCTCAATATTGTATGGCTCTGATGTATCAGTATCTTACCTATAAACCGCATTTTAAAAATGAAGTGTAATATGTGATAATTTAGGAAATACAATATGGAGTCTTATCTCCTACAAAATAATAATAGCAAAATCGAGATTTGTTCAGGTTTTTAAGTATAAATTATGAAAACAAACTAAAAGGAAATACAATTAAAGTAAATCTGCATTCTAGCAGTTGACCACACAAAAACTGAATGTATCAAAAGCCTTAGAAATGATCATCATTTAGGATCCTATGATTTTGCTACAAGGAATTTATTATAAGTGAGTTATCAACGATATACATATATACAATTTGTGCAGAGATGTTTATTGCAAATAGATTGATATTAGCAAAAAACAGAAACAAAACCTTGAAATCAACTCTAGGTCTAACAATAGAAGAATGACTGAATTTCATTTGTTATAAATAACGCATTTTCACACAATTTTAGGAGTTGGGATAATGCTCATGATACAATATTAAGTGAAAATTTGACACATACCCTATGCAGTCCCATGGAAGGAAAACAACAAAAGGAAATATTTATAACTATTTGGAGTGGTGGAATTAGTATGATTATTCTCTTCCTTTTATTTTCAATTTTAAAAGGTCATATAGTAATTTCTGATTTTAAAAAATAATCATCATAAAACTAAATAATACAGACAGGTGGCATATATAAGACTACATATGACTGAGTAAAGAATCCACCTGCATTGCAGGAGACACAGGAGATGTGGGTTTGATCCCTGGACTGGGAGGATGGAGGATGGCATAGCAACACACTTCAGTATTCTTGCTTGGAGAATCCCATGGACAGAGAAGCCTGGTGTGCTACAGTCCATGGAGTCACAGAGTCAGACACAATTGAAGTGACTGAGCACTCACGTACACGTGTCTAGCTTCCTTTCATGCATGTGAGGAAGATGCTCTACATCTTTTTTTGTCTTTCTCATCCAGTTCACATTAGCTTTTTTAATCTTACCTATCCAAAAAGAGTTTATTCATAGTAAAAAAAAATCCAAACAAAAACTAAGAAAAATTCTTATAAATGCCCATTAAATGATCAGTGAGATTAATGAGGTTTGCCCATGACAGCCCTCACTGAGGAAATTGTAATATATAGCACATTTTACTTTTGATCATCATATATGATTATTTTCTGAAAATAAATAATTTGATAATAGTACATATGGGGTAGTTTTTGAATATTTTATATAAATATGTATATATAAGAACCTTAGAACAATATTCCCTTAAATGGAAATAATACAGGATTTTGTATGCTGTCTTCCTCAAGAATATCCACTTGCCTTGCAGGGTAAAATGATGTTTGTTCTTCCAATATGAAATGAGTTTTTTTGACAATACAAAACTATGGGAATATAATACAAACTTTAGATCTTCTCAAAAAAATTTTATGTCATATTGGAGTATAGTTGATTTACAATGTTCTGTGTTTCAGGTGTATGGCAAAGTACATATATACATATGTATATATATATATATATATATACACATATCAATTTTTAAATTATTTTCTCATTTATACTATTGCAGAATATTTAGCACACTCCCCTGTGTTATACATTAGGTCTTTGCTGGAAATGTCAATCTCAAAATCCTAATTTGTCCCTCCCCTGAACTTTCCCCTTGGTAAGAAAAAGTTTGCTTTCTAAATCTGTGAGTTTCTATTTTTTAGATAAGTTTATTTGCATCATTTTTTAGATTCTGCATATTAATGATATGATATTTAACATTCTCTGTCTGACCTATGTTCAGTTCAGTTCAGTCGCTCAGTCGTGTCCAATTCTTTGCGACCCCATGAATCGCAGCATGCTAGGCCTCCCTGTCCATCACCAACTCCAGGAGCTTACCCAAACCCATGTCCATCAAGTCGGTGATGCCATCCAACCATCTCATCCTCTGTCATCCCCTTCTCCTCCTGCCCTCAATCCTACCCAGCATTAGGTAGGATTTCCCAATGAGTCAAATCTTCGCATGAGGTGGCCAAAGTATTGGAGTTTCAGCTTCAACATCAGTCCTTCAAATGAACACCCAGGACTGATCTCCTTTAGGATGGATTGATTGGATCTCCTTGCAGTCCAAGGGACTCTCAAGCGTCTTCTCCAACACCACAGTTCAAAAGCATCAATTCTTCAGCACTCAGCTTTCTTCACCATCCAACTCTCACATCCATACATGACCACTGGAAAAACCATAGCCTTGACTAGATGGACTTTGTTGGCAAAGTAATGTCTCTGCTTTTAAACATGCTATCTAGGTTGGCCATAACCTTCCTTCCAGGGAGTAAGCGTCTTTTAATTTCATGGCTGCAGTCACCATCAGCAGTGATTTTGGAGCCCCCCAAAATAAAGTCTGACACCGTTTCCACTGTTTCCCCATCTATTTGCCATGAAGTGATGGGACCAGATGCCATGATCTTAGTTTTCTGAACATTGAGCTTTAAGCCAACTTTTTCACTCTCCTCTTTCACCTTCATCAAGAGGCTCTTTAGTTCTTCTTCACTTTCTGCCATAAAGGTGGTGTCATCTGCATATCTGAGGTTATTGATATTTCTCCCAGCAATCTTGATTCCAGCTTGTGCTTCCTCCAGCCCAGCGTTTCTCATGATGTACTCTGCATATAAGTTAAATAAGCAGGGTGACAATATACAGCCTTGATGTACTCCTTTTCCTATTTGGAACCAGTCTGTTGTTCCATGTCCAGTTCTAACTGTTGCTTCCTGACCTGCATACAGGTTTCTCAAGAAACAGGTCAGATGGTCTTAGTATGATAATCTCCAGGTCCATTCATGTTGCTGCAAATGGCAATTTTTTTTTTCATTTTTCTTTTTAATGGCTGAGTAATACTCCATTGTGTGCCTATAACACATCTTCTTTATCTTTTCCTCTGTTGATGGACATTTACATTGCTTCCAGATCTTGACTGTTGCCAATCATGCTGCAGTGAACATTGTTGTTGTTCAGTCACTCAGTTGTATCCAACTCTTTGTAATCCCATGGACTGCAGCACATCAGGCTACCTTGTCCTTCACTATCTCCCAGAGTTTGCTCAAACTCATGTCCATTGAGTCAGTGATGCCATCCAACCATCTCATCCTCCATCACCCCCTTCTTGTCCTGCCCTCAGTCTTTCCCAGCAGTGAACACTGGGGGGCATGTATCCTTTTGAACAATGGTTTTCTCTGAATATAGGCCCAGGAGTGTGATTGTTAGATCATGTGATAGCTCTATTTTTAGTTTTCCAAGAACTTTCAGGGCTCCCTTGGGGGTCCAGTGGTTAAGCATCTGCTTGCCAATGCAGGTGAAACACATTTGATCCCTGCTCTGGGAAGGTTTCATATATGGCAGAGCAGTTAAGCCTGTGCACCACAACTACTGAAGCCTGTGTGCCTAGAGCCCATACTCCAAAACAAAAGAGAGTACCACAACAAAGAGTAGCTCTGCTCTCTGCAACTAGAGAAAGCCCTCATATAGCAACGAAGATCCAGCACGGCCAAAAATAAACAAATATTAAAAAAAAAAATCGCCATATGGTTCTCCATAGTGGCTGTACCAACTTACATTCCCATCAACAGTCAGAGGAGTTCCTTTTCTCCACATCCTCTCTAGCATTTGTTATTTGTAGACTTTGGGATGATGGACATTCTTACTGGGGTGAGGTGACACCTCATTGTAGTTTTGATTTGCATTTCTCCAATAGTTAGCCATGTTGAGCATCTTTTCATGTGCCTATTGGCCATCTGTAATACCTTCTTTGGAGAAATATCTATTTAGGTCTTCTGCCTGTTTTTTAAGGTTTTGTTTTGTTTTATTTTATATTGAGCTGCATGAGCGGTTTGCATATTTTGCAGATCAATCCCTTGTCCGTCGCCTAATTTGCAAATATTTTCTCCCATTCTTTGAATTGTCTTTTCATTCTGCAAACACACACACCTGTGGTAATTAGTCTACGATAAAGGAAGCAAGACTTTACACTGGAGAAAAAGACAATCTCTTCAATAAATGATGCTAGGAAAACTGGACACCTGCATGTAAAAGAATGAAGCCAGCACATTCTTTAACACTGTACACAAAAATAAACTCAAAATGGATTAAAGGGTCTAAATATGAGACATGATTCTGTAAATGATAAAACAATTAGAGGAAAAACATAAAACAATTGAGGAAACCATAAGAACAGTCTTTGATGTAAATTGCAGCAATATCTTTTTTGATCCATCTTCTAGAATAATGGAAATACAAAGCAAAAATAAACAAATGGGACCTAATTAAGCTCAAAAGGTTTTGAACAGTAAAATATAAATCTTTTCTATTTAAAATCTTCCCTTGCTCTGAGAATCCATTCCATCCAAATGTTTACACACTAAGCAGATCTTCCACTCACAGTACAATGACTGACTTTCTTCATTTACAAGCACATTGCAGTGACAGAATGTTTAGTGTAATATTTTTAATTGGTATATAACATATAAGTTTCTGGTGTCAACATTTTGATTTGACATATGTATTCATTACAAAGTGTCATCACCAAATTCTAGTTACCATGCATCAGCATAACTTGATGCCCTGTTGTTGTTCAGTTCCTCAGTCATGTCCAACTCTTTGCAACCCCATGGACTGCAGCACACCAGGTTTCTATGTCCTTCGCTGTCTCCCAGAGTTTGCTCAAATTCATGTCCATCGAGTCAGTGATGCCATACAACTATCTTATCCTCTGTCACCCCCTTGTCCTCCTGCCCTCAATCTTTCCCAGCATCAGGGTCTCTTCCAGTGAGTCAGCTCTTTACATCAGGTGGCCAAAGTATTGGAGCTTCAGCTTCAGCATCAGTCCTTCCAATGAATATTCAGGAATTATTTCCTTTAGGGCTGACTTGATAGATCTCCTTTCTCTCAAAAGTCTTCTCCATACTACAGTTTGAAAGCATCAATTCTTTGGCACTCAGCCTTCTTTATGGTCCAACTCTCATACCCATACATTACTGGAAAAACCATAGCTTTGACTATAGAGATCTTTGCCGGCAAAGTGATGTGTCTGCTTTTTAATACACTCTCTAAGTTTGTCATAGCTTTTCTTCCAAGGAGCAAATATCTTTTAATTTCATGGCTGCAGTCACTGTCAATAGTGATTTTAGAGTCCAAGAAAGTAAAGTCTGTCAGTGTTTCCATTATTTTCCCCGTCTATTTGCCATGAAGTGGTGGGACTGGTTGCCATGATCTTGTTTTTTTCCATCTAGTCAAAGCTATGATTTTTCCAATAATCATGTATGGATGTGAGAGTTGGACTATAAAGAAAGCTGAGTGATGTAGAATTGGTACTTTTAAACTGTGGTGTTGGAGAAGACTCTTCAGAGTCCCTTGGACTGCAAGGAGATCCAACCAGTACATCACAAAGGAAATCAGTCCTGATTATTCATTGGAAGGACTGATGCTGAAGCTGAAGCTCCAATACTCTGGCCACCTGATGTCAAGAACTGACTCCTTGGACAAAACCCTGATGCAGGGAAGTATTGAAGGCAGGAGGAGAAGGAGACAACAGAAGATGAGATGGTTGGATGGCATCACCGACACAATGGACATGAGTTTGAGCAAGCCCCAGGAGCTGGTGATGGATGGCATGCTGCAGTCCATAGGGTCACAAAGAGTCAGACAGGACTGAGCGACTTAACTGAACTGAACTTTCACTCTACTCTTTCACCTTCATCAAGAGGCTCTATAGCTCCTCTTCACTTTATGCCATTGGGGTGGTGTCATCTACATATCTGAGGTTATTGATATTTCTCCTGGCTATCTTGATTCCAGCTTGAGCTTTATCCAGCCTAGCATTTCACATGATGTACTCTGCATATAAGTTGAATAAGCAGGATGACAATATACAGTCTTGACATACTCCTTTTCCAATTTTGAACCAGTCCATTGTTTACCCTCTAAATCATTTATAAAGGGAATTTCAAGACTAATGACATCTTTTGATAGTTTAATGTAGGCCATTATATATGAGACAACACAAATGATAGATACTATATAATTTTTAGCAGATAATGGCCTACATTAAAAAAGATATATATAAATTATGACAATAGGTTTCCAGATGTGTTTGTGTGTGTTTCCTACTCTCATAACAAACAAAAGTTTATGCCATTAGTATCTAACTTCCCTCAATTTTCTATGAAGTAATGAAGACAGTAGCATCTATAAATGTAAGTTTTATTAGGAAAATAAGTAATGAATTTTTCAGGGGGACATAATAAATAAATAAAATAAGAGATAAAAGTGATTCATCCATCAGGAAACTATTAAGATAATATGACTGGCTTTCAGAAATTCAACCCTAGTATAATAGAAAAAAGAGCACAGGCTTGATTCTAGTTCATGCTCTATCCCTTCCTAAGAGTGTGGATGTGGGAAAAATAATAACTACCCTTCAGCAAGGAGTTACCTCTCAGGTATCATAAATATATTGTTTCTAATCATTAAAAGTAGGTGAAAAAACTTATCAGTGACTAGCATAGAGTAGGAACTTACTAAGTATTTATTATTATTAGTTTTAAATATTTATGTAGGTTCGTAGAGAAAGTCTCACATGACACATAAAGATATCAATTTCACCTGCCAAGTCAAACATGAACAAACGTGTTTTATACAAGTGTGTTTAAAACAGGCAGTAACATTTCAAATGTTCTCTTCAGCTCTAAAAATTGTCCTGTCTTTCTTGTGGAATTTTTTGGCCTTGAACAGTTCTAGTAATGTTATTATGGCCTGTCCTCATTTCACTTTCTCCCCAGGTCTAGTGGATATCATCACACCTCTCGGTCAACCATAGATTTTTCTTTGCCTTTAGTCATTTTACAAAATCTCCATCTTCACAATTCTCACAACAGCTCCTTTTGACAATCTAGTTCTTGTACCACAGATTTTTGCTGTCTAGTCACTAATCATGTATCCAATTCTTTGTGATCCCATGGACTGTAGCCACCAGACTCCTCTGTCCATGGGATTCTCCAGGCAAGAATACTGGAGTGGGTTGTCATTTCCTTCTCTAATACTACATCTTAGAATCAGGAAAACAGGATCAGGTATAAACTGACCACTGAAACAATTTTCATTATTGAAAACCCAAGATCTATTGGAAACTATGGGTGTTACTGAAGGTACCCACAAAGATGGTACTCATATTAGTTGCAGAATGTTAGAAGACTTTTCTTTGGTGCTGTACTTTTTCTCATACGCATGGTCCACAGAGGCAGGAAAGTCCATATTTTATCTATAAACCTACAGATAAGTCTTTTCAAATTTTTCCTATAGCTTAAAAGCAGAGAAGTTTTTATTTTCATGCTACTGTTTTGTTTCCCATGATCAAAGCTGTTGACAGGAAAGCTTATACTGTCATGCTTGTTATCCTGATCCCAGCTTACCTCCAGTCTTTCAAGTTTTCTTCCTCAGAGACACCAATTTCCTGGTCTTGTGGAAGTATTGTTTCTGCAGCACAAAATACACCCACCCTGATCTCTGATAGGCTTGATGTTGCCATGATTTCTCCACCCTGTCCTTGGAAGAATATCCACAGAGGTGACTTTTATATGGCTCTTCAGATTTCTTATAAGCAGTATTAACATTCATGTATAGTGATATTCCTCAGGTTTTCCTTCCACATGACTTTTGCTCAGTGCTCTTCATTTTCTCACTATGTTTGGTCATACCAAATTTTTCACAGCTTCCCTCCATTTTCTTTTCACAATCATAGTCTTGGGCTACCAAATCCAACCTGGAGAAGAGGTCAGTCAATTAGCATCATTGATTCTAAAAAGCAAATCTAAACCCATAGATAAAGCTCTGATTATATCAATAAATCTCTTCCCAACAAATAATTAATGCCCACTTGATCAATAAGGAAATTGAGGTGCAGAAATGTTAAGAAACAAATCTACCTAACAATCAGAAGTAACACCATGACCCACTGCCAGACCTTAATTGATTTTAAAGGCTCTGCTCTTGGAGCCAACAGCTACCGTCAGCAACCACATGACATTGTTCCTTTCTTATAACTGATCCCGAGTCTGGGGCAGATGCTAATGGACACTTTCCAGCACCCTTTCCAGCCAAATCTGAACTTAACCTCTCAGTCTTTCTCAAAAGAAATTTGCACACAGGCACTAGCAATTAGCTTTAGTTAGCATTCAAATACAAAGCTATTTTCTATCACAAAGTCAGAGTGCATTCTCTCCCTGAAATAATTTAAGTGTTTACTTATCTGCAGAATGGGAAATTTGAACAGGAAAATCTCTAAACATTATGCCACCCTGAAATTTTTATGAAGACCACCAATCTATATGTCCCCAGAGATTACATAATTTAGGAATTCCTAGGTATTTTCTATTGAAAATATATTTGGAACACAGAATGTTTGCAGTAGAAAAGTAGTGTTACCCATGAACTTACATTCATTTTGCACCCTTCAAATATTTTTCCGCAGGGTGGAAATTTCTCATGCTTGATCACAGCCCAAAGATAATTTGGTCCTGGAAAATACACACACCATATCTTTATTCATCTAGAAGGTCTATCCTGTATGTGAAGAAAAAGGAAAAAAAAAATGAAGAGCCACACACAGTTGAAATATTCCATGTGTCTGGTCTTCACTGAGGCATATTCTCTTGAGAATAACCATTTGAAATATGTTTTACAAATTGAATATTTAATGGAATATATGTAGTATGAGGTCAGGAGAAATTCTTTGTTATTTCTTTGAAGTTTAATGTTTTTAAAATGAGCCAATACAGATTTAGGAATCTTTCAAAATTACATAACTGTGGTTTAGTCTTACTTTTTAACCTAGAGGTATAATCTTTTTTTTTTTCCCCCTTTTGAAAGACATCAGCAAAGCACTGCTTTGAGAAATCTCTCCCTTCTCTCCCTCCCCTTGCCTTTTGGCCAAAATTATGCTCGCATCTGTCCAGAGCAGAGGAAGTCCCAGCCACCACATGCAAGCCTTTGTGCTTTCAGCCTGCAGCCCAGGAAATTACTACCTGTGTGGGCAGATCCTCAGTGCATAACTGTGAGGTCCCACAAAACTGAGGACTCAGCAAAAAGAAAGAGAGGGAAGCAGAGGCCGAGGGGCAAAGTGGGGAGAGAGAAAAGAGGAAAGAAAGAAATTTCTGCCTCTTTCACCAAAATACCATCTTTTAGAGTTTCATAGCCAGAGCTGCACACAAAGCAAGTTAGAGAACCAGGAGTGTATGTTCCCTAATAAGTGAAGACAAACGCACAGAGCACCCTTAATGACATTTAACAATATTTTTACAAAAGTAAAAACTAATACATTTACCAAATGAAAGCTCTATGCCAGAGTTTACCTATTTACTCATCAGCTCAAGTCTATTTACTACAGATTATTATCTCTGTTTGTACATGAAGAAATTGAGACACAGAGAAGTTGAATAAGTTAAGGGCTTAAGTAGTGGTCCTGGGAGTTGACTCATGGGTCTCTGACTTCCACAAACTAGGACCCTGGCCTGTGCTGTCCTATCACTAGAATAGATTTATGCGTGAAATCTATACCTCTTTTTTAGAACCTTCATAGTACCATAGATAATAAAGTATTATAATTATTTTTTTAGTTTTTAATAAGAGAATATGAGAGGGATCTGATGTTTGGGGGGCCCATCACTTCCACAAAGTTTTCAACCCTTAGCACATACTCTTTTAGAAATTCCCTGTCATTCTCTCCTCTGCGATATCCCAAGACTCCCTCCTCTATAAGCCAATGAGGTGCCACATGACTCACCCTCTTTCATTCTCTCACTCTTTTACAACTAATCAGATGATTTACTATAGTACATGGCAGGGCAATGATATTGAATCTGGAAATTCTCTTCTTTAAAGGCCCTGCACTGCCCAACATCCCATAGTATATTGGATGGGTATGTTCAGGGGAAGGAGCGTGACAGACATATGGAGAACAATCACTGCATGTCATTATTAGTTATCCCTAGAAAACATCCCTTCCAATTTAGTATTCTGCAGGATATAATAAAATTCTTTGAGGAATGTAAAAGCAGTATTGTATGGTAGTCTAAGTCGGCATTAATATATTTAATATATGCTTAACTTAAAGAGTAGGATGTGTAAATATGATGTTTTCCCACTTTGCATATGCAGCACTATTTTAACTCTAGTTTAAATATCTGAACAGTCAGCATTAAATAGCCTCAGAGGTATCTAAAAAAAAAAAAAACAACCCAAATTTGTCTCAATCATTCTTGAGTTTTTCCTCCTCCCTTCCCCATACTGGAAGTGTTCACGCAGAGGGTGGTAGCCTACCTTCCAGGACAGTAATAGACAAAATACCTATATTAACAGAGTTTGGATAAGATCATTCAAGAGGACATCCTGTTATTAGCATTTATGATTCTGGGATGTTATATTGTATTTCTATATTAGGAATACAGAAAAGTATATAAATCTTAATTAGGAGTCCCGAATTATTTAGAATATAATTTAAACCTAAACCAATTTCCATGTGAGTGGTGGTAAATTGAATTAGGGTTTAAAAAAATCCTCTGGCTAGATTCCCTGCAGCTAATCTATATGGTTATGCCATGTGGTTGGGAACAGGAAACACCTGTCTCTCTGCTTGCTAGCACTCACTTAACATGATCCCTGGCAAAACAGTTTTTTCAGCCCAGTCCAATTCACCAGAGGTCATTTCAGTATGGACTATTTCAACTTGCATTACAAACCATCAGTGTTTAACAATTTTCAAGCACTTTCTGGATATGAATCATTATATAGTCACCAGAGCTTTTTAAACTATTGTCCTGAGGTCCTCTGAAAGAGATCATTTGCAAATTTCAAATTCATTGGGATTTCAATACATAAAATACCTTATTTTTACATTTTTATTGTCATAGAGAGACTGTATCTCACCTTGCAAAATGGAGTACATATTTCCAGTTCTTTGTTTTTAAAAAGCATAATAAATAAAATCTATTGTAAGAGTTTCAAATGTCAGTGCAATATATTTGCCTTATGGCTTTCAGTTTCTTTTTTTGCCTTTTACAGTGCTTGAGAACAGAATCCTCATATTTAATATCCCACTCAAGTTCTGGCTTTGAGTTTTGCAATGCAAAGTTTGACAGTTACCACCAATACAGATGCTTCAGATATGCTAGCAATTTCAGCTTTGGGAATGAGTATCTAGACTTTTTTTTTTTCCCCACATTTCCATGGTTTCATAATTGGCAGTCTGCCTGGGCTGACCAAGAAAGCAACAAGTTTGGGCATTCTCTCTGTCTGTGAATATACTCATTTTCAAAAGAAGGAGATTAGAATAAATAGATTAGACTTGCTTTTTTCTCCAGCTTGGAAAGGTTAAGAGGCAAATACTGACTTACAAATAGCAAATTGCTGAATATATGTTATAAAAAAATTGCTGAATATATGTTATAAAAAACAGTCCACAAATATTGTGCTATTTAGTCAGTTCTATTCTGTAGAACTATGTGGTTGCTTAAGAGAGCTGTTTTCTCTGATATAACTACTTTTTTTCTCCTGTGCACCAGGCAAAAGTATTTGATATCCCAAATAAATACTATATAGGTCTGGCTCTGAGTTATTTATGGTGCTACCTATCTTAACCCGTAAATTATAATCTGCTCTATGTCATATTTTACAATCTGTTTTGTTAAAAGTCAATATGACAAACATCAACATAAGAGCACGTATCTTCAATGGAAACAAAAATAAATTATACACATAGATTAAAATTTGGAGGCCTACCTGTGAATGGTTTATGGTCCATTTACTTGCCTTTATATACAGGCAACTATATATAACTAGTTAAACCTAGATTAAGTAATCAGGCAATAAGGCAAAACCAAGACCAAGGGTCGATGTTGTTGTTTAGTCACTTAAGTTGTGTCTGACTCTTTGTGATCCCTTGGACTGTAGCCTGCCAGGCTCCTCTGTCCATGGGATTTCCCAGCCAAGAATACTGGAGTGGATTGCCATTTCCTTCTCCAGTGGTTGATGAGGTAGGTAGAATTAGAAATGCTGGCAGAGGGCCACCCCTTTGTAACATCACCCAGCTGCATGCCATCTTCACTCCCCAGTACCTGGAGAATCTTCTGAGCCATCAACTGTTCCAGTAATGAGGTTAGTCCATGAAAAAAAGTGGAGTTGGAGGTTACAGCAACAATGTGTCAGAAACAGCTACCAATCATGAGTTCTCTGTGTGTAAGTCCTGCCTATACATGTAGGAATAGGCAGCCATATGTTAACTTGTTTCCAGGAATCTGTTTCTATCAATGGAGATGTTTCTCTAGACCCAGGGAATCTCTGACAACTCTAAATTTATCCTGTAACTTTAAGAAATACATTACACTTTGGGAGCTATATTACCAAGGGAACTATAATTCAGGTCAACAGGTAGATCAGGAGAAGAAGAGTAGGTTTTTTCCTTAAATCAAGAATTTACCAATTCCTGTATAGAAATATATCAAGATTGAAATAAATTCTTAAATTACCCCTATTTTAGCAAAACTCATAAAAATCTGTTTCCTGAAATACCCTTTAAACTATAAGAAGTTTTCTTGTCAGGATGACTCAGCACATTGTAGCCAATCAGCAATGACCTAAGTAAACTGCTTGTCCAAACCAATGAGAATTAAGTTCTATGAACTTCCTTTTTTAGTATACTCCATATAAGCCTTACTGTAACCTTCCTGAAACAAACTTCTTTCCACTTTTGATTTTGAAGCCCCCTTGTTCAAGAACAATTTGTCTTTCATCCAATAAAATAGCCATATCCTCTTTCAAATTCCATATATATGCATTAGTATACTGTATTGGTGTTTTTCTTTCTGGCTTACTTCACTCTGTATAATGGGCTCCAGTTTCATCCATCTCAATAGAGCTGATTCAACTGGAGCCCATTATACAGAGTGAAGTAAGCCAGAAAGAAAAACACCAATACAGTATACTAATGCATATATATGGAATTTGAAAGATGGTAACGATAACCCTATATGCGAGACAGAATAAGAGACACAGATGCATAGAACAGTCTTATGGACTCTGAGGGAGAAGGTGAGGGTGGGACGTTCTGGGAGAATAGCATTGAAACATGTATATTATCATATGTGAAACAGAACACCATTCCAGGTTCAATGCATGAGACAAATGCTCAGGGCTGGGGCGATGGGATGACCCAGAGGGATGGGATGGGGAGGGAGGTTCAGGATGGGGAACACATGTAAACCCATGGCTGATTCATGTCAATGTATGGCAAAAACCACTACAATATTGTAAAGTAATTAGCCCCCAACTAAAATAAATTAATTTATTAAAAAAAAAAAAAAAAACATTAACATGCCAACATGCAAATGGGCAGAAAAAAGTTCTGTGCATGGTGTGGGAAAAGTACCTTCCCTACAAGTGTGGGACCTCAGTCTAAACCAGGCAAAGACAGCAGCCCACACAAGCTCTGTGCTCACAACCTCTTTGCCCACAACTTTTAAGTTAGAGGGGAAAACCTGATTGATTGTTTTAAGAAATATTTTGAAAGACTAAAAATTTTAATGAAACATTTTCAAAAAAAAAAAAAAATAGCCATATCCTGAATTTTCTTTTGACACCTTTTACACATAAAAATCATTTTCCGAGTAAGTATTTTAAACTCTTTATTATGAAATGTAGTGCATGCCCAGGAAAGTGTAAAGCATAAATGAATTATCACAAAACAACCCATAAGCAACCACCACAACTACAGTACCCCATGAAACTTATAAACTCCTCCAAATCCTGTCAAAGTAACTGCTTTTCTGAACTTTTCTTAAATTCTTTTTTTTATATATTTCTTCATAGGCATGCATCTCTAAATAATAAAACACCTTATTATCGGCATTTTGAATTTTTATTAATGCAATTACACAGTGTGTAATCTTTTGAATCTGGCTTCTTTCACTCAGCATTTTGTTTGTAAGATTCACCCATGTTGTTGAATATTGCTCTAGTCCATTCTTTTTTATTAATTCAAGTATAGTTGATTTATAATACTATATTGATTTTGAGTGTATAAATAGTAATTCAATATTTTATGGATTATATTTCATTTAAAGTTATTATAAATTATTGACTCTATTCTCTGTGCTGTATAATATATCCCTGTATCTTATTTTACACATAATAGTTTATACATCTTAATCCCTTACCCCCCTTTTTCCCCTACCCCATCCCTTCCCCCACTGGTAACCATTATTTTGTTCTCTATATCTGTGAGTCTGTTTCTGTTTTGTTATTCTCTTTGGCTTTATTTTTTATTTTTGATTCCACATATGAGTGATAACATACAGTTCTCACACTTCACTAAGCATAATACCCTCTAGGTTCATCAATGTTGTAGCAAATGTCAGAATTTCATTCTTTTTTATGGCTAAGTAATGTTGCATTACATATGTATATATATATATATATATACTTTATATATATGATTCAAATCAACTATCCCTGTATAAAAATATAACTACCATGTGATTCAGAAATTTAACTCCTGGATATGTACATATAAATGAAACAAAAACATTAATTTGAAAAGATATATACACTGTAAAAATCTTAATTTGAAGACTAGAAGGGAAAAAGAAGGAAGAAGAGCCAGGAAGGCAACACATTTTATGGGAAATTTGGATGAGATAAAAACAAAATGTCGACTCTGATTTGTCTTCAATGATAGCCTGAACAACTCGAGCCATCTCCCTGAGCAGAAATTTAGTGAGATTCTCCTGTTGTTGAACATATTCCAGCCACAGGATGATTATAAAGACACAGAAGTAGTTAGCTTATAATTATTATCCCTCCCAAAAGATTTTAGGAGGGTATTTTTTAGGTCCTAATAATAATTGTCCTAAGTTGTTTTTTTTTTTTTTTTTTTAAGATACAACAAAATTTCCCCTTCCCCCAAAGTCCTAACCTCATCTCGTACCTTCTACCACCTCTCACCATGAGTTCACCAAAAATGGAAACTCTTGTGAGTAAACTTTCATGTTGATTTTGAATTGACTGATTGAATGTTTCTTAAGTTTTAGAAATCTGTTCAAAATAATCTGATTTCTCTTGTGAGGAAAAAATAAGGCAGAACATTTTCTCAGTGGTGATTTCTCTAAGCAAGTCTGGCACATTAAAATCCTTGTTATATATTTTTGAAATAACTGGGAAACATGCTTCATTTTGTAGCTTGAAATCCAGGAAAAAAGTCTACCAAGGCAAGAGTTCTGGGGGCCTTTGTTTAAAGTAGTGGAGTATTTTAATCTAATTTTTGTGAACTTTAATAAGGTCTTAAGAAAGGAAGAGCCACCAAAGACAGCATAGAGGCAATTTTTTTTAAGTCCTTCTCATGGACAAGTTTCTAAAAATGACTCATTCCAAGAAGAATCCTACAGAACTCTAAAGGGACAGTTCTCTGTCACTTATTAAATAAAGTTCATATGGGCAAAGGCATAAAATTAAAATAAAATTGGATTGTGATGGGTAAAGATGGGAAAACTTTAGGCATCTCTATATTAACTCTGCTGTGTACTATTTGCCCCAGAATAGTAACATTTTCACCTCCTTTCCCCACAACATAATGTGAAATTTCATGAATGCACTATGGGGCAGGGGATATATTAGATCTGCCTCATCTTTGCATAAAGGAGGTAAAAGCTGAGACTGTAGCTGTAGTTTGGGAGCAAGGTATTTTATCAGAGAGGGTACCACTAATGCTTGCTAAATAGCTGAGAGTATTGCCAGAAAACACCAAGACTGGTAAACATAGGTAAACGTCTGTTCTATCAACTATCCCAGGACACTTCCCGGAAAAATGGGTGGTGCTTCTCCCCCGGCCCCACTAAACTACTCGAGGCCAGTTTCTTTTCCCATTAAGGGTTCACAGAATTCAGAGGAAATTCTCCATTTTCTGAACTGATTTCACTTAACATGGGTTTTTTTGGTGGGTATTTTTGCCTTAGCCTTAGAGGCAATATTATGGACTCTCCTAAAGTATTTAGTTTATTTATGTAAGTTGCCACTAGAGGAGGAGATGGGAGATCAACAGTATGTGAACTTTCCAATGCTGGAACTAGTTCTGCAGAACAGAGTCAGGAGTCTATATATCAATTTCACTAACAGCAAGAATCTGAAGACACCTGGAAACCCTACAGCTTTCTTTTGAAGATAACTGCTGCTCAGACAACCTCAGAATTGAAATGTGGATTTCTTTATTCATTTCTTGCCTGACAGAGACAACATCAGTAAGGTATACCTTGCCAAAGATGATGTCAGCCTTGAAAATGAAAGAAAAGGTTTGACATGGTTTCAAAGAAATGTCAGAGATTTCTGGGTTTTCTTAACATAAGCATCCCTTACCTGGAGAAGTGGCTATGAGAATTCACTCTGTTTCTGTTTGTTAACACATACTTTTATGAGAATGGATTTTCTGCAGTTTTCTGTTAAATAGAAAATGGTTGAAATTAATTGCTTGTCAACAATAGCATGTGCATTACCATGTGAAAGACAACTCACCAAATCAAATTATTATTATTCATACCCACAATGGCGGTCTTCATATTGAGAGTTACTTGGAGCAGAATTAAACTGATTTGCACAAGCTGAACTTAGTGCCATTTTTAGGGAAAATGGCTGTAGGCTTTGTAGCAAAATTATTGGAGAAAGACCTTAATTTTTAAAATATTATTTTTAAAATTTTCATTGTGAAATGAAAATTAGTTTCTAATGCAATGCAATTAATCTTAAGTAAGCTTTTTGCTACAAGTGTTTATACATATTAGAATAAGCAGAGAAGGAAGTTTTATAGATTTCTTCAGTTAAAATTTTTGTCAATTTTTTATAGGTTGCTTCTTTTATCGGTATACTTTTTCAGTATTTAGCAATCTATACATTCTACCTGCATGAATTTAAAATTTCTCTTTATTTATTTATTTTTTTTGATGAGCAATGACAAATCTGACTTACATGTGTGTGTTGGTTACTCAGTCATGTCTGACTCTTTGCGACCCCATGGACTCTAGCCTGCCAGGCTCATCTGTCCATGGAATTCTCCAGGGAAGAATACTGGACTGGGTTGCCAGTTCCTTCTCCGGGTACATAACTATTCAGTCACAAGAAAGAATGAAATTTTATCATACATTAGATTCATGAAAATAACTCCTGAGTGAATTAGGAAATTTCAAGTCGTCAATCAACATGGAGAGAGTAGGAGATGGGATGCAAACCTAGATCTGCCTGATGCCAAATGCCTGGTTTCCTAAGGACTGTTAATGATTTTTGTCAGTATTTTGTCAACGTTTTTTGTCAGTCATAGAACTACAAAGGATATGTGTGATAAAAGGTCTAGCAAATTGTCACTTTATTTCTACAATTCATTTACTTTTCATTATTTGAATTTATGTCTTTTAGAATACAAGTATATCTCAGTTTTATCTTATCTATTATAGTTCATTTATTAGACATTACAATAATGACTATTTTTCAAATATGTCCAACCCTATTCTTATTTGTACTCTAAAATGAGACTTTGAGCAAGCTTGGGGATAGTAAAATAAAGATACTCTTTACTGTAATTCTGATTAACTTCCCTCCTTTACAATAACAGTTAACAATCATCTGAGCAGTGATGATACATCAAGCATTTTTCTAACTACCTTATGTAGCCCCTGCATCTGTGCTCTGAGCTAGTAATTCATGTAGCATTCATTTTCTAGTCAGAAAAGTAAAGCACAGAGAGTTTAAGTAACTTACTTGTTCATAATCGCTAGTAAGTCGTGAAGCAAGGATTTGAAAAGTGGCAGGGCTTCCTGAGCTTATCACAACTACATTAGCCCTACTCTCTGTCTTAATTAAACATCTATTAACTCACTCATTAAATATATATTTACTGAAGACCCTCTGTACTCATCAATGGAGATACAGAGTTCCTAGACTCAAGGGGTGACAAAATAGGAAGCACAACAGCACTAGAAAATGTCACTTCAGTGTAATAAGAGCTAAGTTTAAGCAAAAGAAGAAACATTAAACCCAGAGACAAACTGTGGAAGGTAGAGAGAATGAGTTGGGAGTGGTGCATATCAGAGAGACTGAAATCTGGAAAGGTTTTGTGGAGAAGCCATGTGTAAGGATAAGTAGCTCACCTGTTGAAGAATATAATGAAGGGTGTTCAAGGTCAGGACACAGTGTGTAGGCATTCAGGAAAGCTAAGTGTGAGCCTTTCTAGAGAAGGAAGAGGGGAAGCAGAGGCTGTGCTGGAACACAGACTCAGTCTGACTTTGAAAATAATGAGAATTACATCCTGAAGGGGAAGAGAAATGAGTATGGAATTTGGTGCTGCTATTGTTTAGTTGCTGAGTCATGTCCAACTCTTTTGCAACCCTATGAACTGTAGTCTGCCAGGCTCCTCTGTCCATGTGATTTCCCAGGCAAGAATACTGGAGTGGGTTGCCATTTCCTTCTCCAGAGCATCTTCCACTCCCAGGGACTGAACCTGCGTCTCAGGCATTGGCAGGCAGGTTCTTTACCACTGAGTCACCAGGGAAGCCTTATGGAATTTTGGGTAGGAAAATGAATTTTTTTTAATCTGAAAAGGATGACTGGCAGTGATGTGGAAAATGAAGTGAATCAAAGGGCAGCTGGCAGTCATGTGGAAAATGAAGTGAATCAAAGGGCAGTAGGAATCTAAAGCAAGAGGACACTTAGAAACACAAGTCAGAAATGATAGAGGCATGAACTGAGGTAGTGATGAGAACCAGGGCAAGACTTCTTAAATGTGCTTTAAAAAGGGAGATCTGCAATGAGAGAAAGGAACTCTCTAAGTAAGGCATCGTATGCAGGATGTAATGTCCAAAAGCATTAGTCAAGGACATAATGATAAAAAATACTGGCTCTGAAAAATGACATCACTTTATAAAAAAATCTGAAATATATCAATGAATATTTTAATATACAAAACAAAGACTACCAAAAAGAATCTGGTACGACATATAATACTGGTATACAAAAGATGTGTGAATTAATGCAGTCGGTATACTTCATATTAAATCCTTCTCCAGTGTTTTCCCTTTAATAAATCCTATGGTCCCACATAATGTATCTTTATCATATGACTTTTATACTAGAAATAAAATATACTTTCTGTTTATTCTCCAGACACTTGCAAGGTTTTAGAGCAGATTCCCTGAAGCTACTGAACCTTGAATTTAGTATATTCCCATATGGCTAAGAAACATGAAGTCAAAATATTTTTTTAAGTGACAGGGTTTTTTTGGAAAGGAATGCTCTTCTTCCCTTACAACTCAATTTGATGAGTAGCTTCCATATTATATTAAAAACTAACTTTTATAAACATAGTATGTGTGGGTGCTAAGTCGCTTCAGTCGTGTCCAACTCATTGCGACCCTATGGACTGTAGCCCACCAGGCTCCTCTGTACATGGAATTCTTCAGGCAAGAATACTGGAGCGGGTTGCAATGCCCTCCTTCAGGGAATCTTCCTGACCCAGGAATCGAAGCCATGCATTTCCTGCATTGCAGGTGGATTCTTTACCACTGAGCCAGCCGGGAAACCCCAAACATAGTATATAAATACTTAAAAACACTTAAAATTGGAGCCAAATGGTTATTTCTTCTATTGAATGTATTTTTCACTTTTAGATCCTGTTGGTTAAGAACTATACTTTTAAATATCTATATGAAGTATGAAGAATTATTTTTGTAGTCAGCCTCTCGCTTTGCAATCATATTTATTAAAATTATTCAGAACACTATGTGCTTAAATGTTTCAATATCTAACTGCTAGTGCTTTTATTTTCCTGTTTTTAAATATTTTTTATATGTTGAGAGTATGTGTTAAATCTTTTTGAGCCATTTTCATATCTGAGAGAAACTTACTGTAATTTCAAACATAAAAAATTCCAACTACAGATGAAAATTTTATTTGACAACATTTAATTTTAGAACTGCAGTGTTTATATGATTTCATTTTCTAAATCATCAAGTTCAGTTCCAGTTTGATTTTTGTTCAATTTTGAATAATTTTTACTCTCCTTTAAATGTACATTGCAGAATGATATAATAATTTTTATTATATTGCTTTAAAATATATTTGCCAAATTTTCACAACATAAGGAAAGCCTGTTAGTTTTCTGAATAGCTAAGTATCTTTTTAAGTATAGAGTTCATTACGTATTTGTTTTGTTGTTAATGCACTTTTATATCATGTATAATTTTGTTACTTTATCAAGAATTCTTATACACTGATTCCTTTTCTCTCTGTTCTCAATGTGTGTATTTTTTTTCTTAAGTGTAACTTACTCGTCCATTTACACTTCATTATAACACTACACTGAAAAAATTTCTTAGGTTTTTTTCTCTACTTAATTTGTGGGCCGTCTACCCTATTTACCACCTAAAATATAAATTTTTACACTGCTACCAGTATTTTAGTTGTTAAAAAATTATTTTAAAAATCTTATCAATGAATAATAAATGTTTTACATAAGAGAGAATATCCTTACATTGCTTCTTATCTTAGGAGGAAAGTACTTGGAATTTCACTACTATGTATGATGTTTCCTTTGGTTTATTCAGAGATACCTTTTATCATATTGTGCAAATTTCCTTGTTACTAGTTTGTTAAGAGTTGCTGTTATGAATTGTTGCATTTTCTCATTTTTTTTTTTTAGTTTGTAACTTTTTGATCCAATTTTATTCATTTCCCCTACACTCCATGCCCTGTGCTGACAATCTTAAATCTGTTCTCTATATTTATGAATTCAAGGTGTTTTTTTTAGAATTCTGTATATAAGTAACAGGATAAAGTATGTGTCTTTCTCTGACTTATTTTTCTTGGCATAACATCCTCAACGTTCATTCATGTTTTGCATGCCAAAATTTTCCTCTTTTAATGGCTAAATAATATTCCCCGGGGTATGTATGTCACATTTTCTTTACCTATTCATCCATTGATAGACACTTGACTTGTTTCAGTGTCTTAACTATCATACATAATGCTGCAATGACCATGGGGCACAATTATCCTTTTGAGAGAATGATTTTCATTTATTCAGATTAATACTCAAAGTGAAATTGAGGAATACTATGGTAGTTCTATTTTATTTTTTGAGTAACCTTCAGACTGTTTTCCATAGTCACTATTATTCCTATCATCAATTTACAACAGTTCCTTTTTCTCCGTATCCTCACCAACACTGAATATTTCTTATCTTCTTGATAATAGCAATCCAAACGTGCATGAGGTGATATCTCATTGTGGCTTTGATTTGTATTTACCTGATGAGCAGTTACGTTGAGCACCTTTCATTTACCTGTTAGCCATTTGGGTGTTTTCTCTGGAAAAATGTCTATTCAGTTCCTCTGCCCATTTTTAAATTCAGATTGTTTGGTTTTGTTGTTGTTGTTTTGTTTTGGGGTTTTTTTGCTGTAAAATTGTATGAGTTTTTTAAAATATATTTTGGATATCAACCCTTTATCAGATATATGATTTGAATATGTTTTCACCCATTTAATAGAATAGCTTTGTTTTGTTAATGGTTTCTTTTGCTGTTTAAGCTTTTTAGTTCGATGTAGTCCCACTTTATTTTTGCTTAACTCGCTTTATTTTTGGTGTCAAATCTAAATAATCATTGCCTGCACCAATGTCAAGGAGAATACTACTGTGTTTTCATCTAGGAGTTTAATGGTTTCAGGTCTTACTTCAGTTTTTAATGTGTTTTGAATGGATTTTTATGTATATGGTATAAGATAATGGGCCATTTTCACTCTTTTGCATTTTTGTCACTCTTTTTGCATCTTTTGTGACTGTCCATTTTTTCCAACACCATTTACTGGAGAGACTGTCCTTTCCTATTTTATTTTCTTCCTGCCTTTCTTGTAAATTAACTGATCATACACATCTGAGTTTATTTCTGGGCTCTCTATTCTCCTCTATCGAGCTATGTCTTTTTTTTTTTTTTAATGCTTTACAAAATTTTGTGGTTTTCTGTCATACATCAGCAAGAATCAGCCGTAGGTACACCCATGTCCCCTCCCTCCCAAACTCCCCTCACATCTCCCTCCCCATTCCACCCTTCCAGACTGTCACAGAGCCCCTGTTTGAGTTCCCTGAATCACACAGCAAATTTCCATTCAGTTCAGTTCAGTCACTCAATTGTGTCTGACTCTTTGCGACCCCATGGACTGCAGCACACCAGGCCTCCCTGTCCATCACCAGCTCCTGGAGCTTACTCAAACTCATGTCCGTTGAGTCGGTGATGCCATCCAACCATCTCATCCTCTGTCATTCCCTTCTCCTCCCGCCATCAATCTTTCCCAGCATCAGGGTCTTTTCAAATGAGTCAGTTCTTTGCATCAGATGGCCAAAGTATTATTGGCTATCTATTTTACATATGGTATTGTAAATTTCCATATTACTCTCTCATTACATCTCACCTTCTCCCTCCTCCCCTCCCCCTGTGTCTATAGGTCTGTTCTCTATGTCTGTTTCTCCATTGCTGCCCTGAAAATAAATTCATGAGTACCATCTTTTTAGATTGCATATATATGTGTCAGTATATGATATTTGTATTTCTCTTTATGACTTACTTCACTCTGTATAATAGGCTCTAGGTTCGTTTACCTCATTAGAACTGACTCAAATGTGTTCCTTTTTATGACTGAGTAGTATTCCATTGTATATATGTACCACATCTTCTTTATTCATTCATCTGTCTATGGACATCTAGGTTGCTTCCATGTTCTAGCTATTGTAAATAGTGCTGCAATGAACATTGGGGTATGTGTGTCTTTTTTAATTTTGGTTTCCTCTGGGTATATGCCTACAAGTATGATTCTAGATCATATGGTGGTTTTGTTCCTAGTTTTTTATTCCTAGCTCCTAGTGGCTAAATCAGTTTATATTCCCATCAGATATCCAACAGTATTCCTTTTTCTCCACACCCTCTCCAGCGTCTATTGTTTGTAGACTCTTTGATGATGGCCATTCTGACTAGTGTGAAGTGATATTTCATTGTAGTTTTGATTTGCATTTCTCTAATAATGAGTGATGTTGAGCAGCTTTTCATGTGCTTGTTAGCTACCTGTATGACTTCTTTGGAGAAATGCCCTTTTAGGTCTTTTTCCCACTTTTTGATTGGGTTTGCTTTTTTTTCTGGTATTGAATTGTATGAGCTGCTTGTATATTTTGGAAATTAATTCTTTGTCAGTTATTTCCTTTGCTATTATTTTCTCCTATTCTGAGGATTGTCTTTTCACCTTCTTTGTAATTTCCTTGCTGTGCAAAAGCTTTTAAGTTTAATTAGGTTCCATTTGTTTATTTTTGTTTTTATTTCCATTACTCTAGGAGGTGGGTCATAGAAGATCTTGCTTTGATTTATATCAAGTGTTCTGCCTATGTTTTCCTCTAAGAGTTTTATAGTTCCTGGTCTTATATTTAGGTCTGTAATCCATTTTGATTTTATCTTTGTGTATGGCAAAGTTTTCCCAGCACCACTTATTGAAAAGGCTATCTTTGCCCCATTGTACATTCTTGTCTCCTTTGTCAAAAATAAGATTTACCTCTAGGTTTATCTCTGGGTTCTCTATCTTGTTCCATTGGTCTATATTTCCGGTTTTGTGCTAGTACCACACTGTCTTGATGACTAGCTTTGTAATATAGTCTGAAGTCAGGAAGGTTGATTTCTCCAGCTCCAACTTCTTTCTTAAGACTGCTTTGGCTATTTGGGGTCTTTTGCATTTCCATGTGGATTGTGAAATATTTTGTTCTAGTTCTGTGAAAAATGCCATTGGTAATTTGATTGGGATCGCGTTGAATCTGTAGTTTGCATTTGGCAGTATAGTGACTTTCACAATATTGATTCTTCCTACCCAGGAACATGGAATACCTCTCTATCTGTTTATGTTGTCTTTGATTTCTTTCATCAGTCTCTTATAATTTTCTGTATACAGGTCTTTTGTCTCCTTAGGTAGGTTTATTCCTAGATATTTTATTCTTTTTTTGGAATGGTGAATAGTATTGATTCCTTAATTTCTCTTTCTGATTTTTCATTGTTCTTATATAGGAAGGCAAGTGATTTCTGTGTATTGTCATAGCTAGGACTTCCAAAGCTATGTTGAATAATAGTGGTGATAGTGGACACCCTTGTCTTGTTCCTGATCTTTGAGTGCTTTTCATTTTTCATCATTGAGTATAATGTTTGCTGTGGGTTTATCATATATGGCATTTACTATGTTGAGGCAGATTTCTTCTATGCCCATTTGTTGAAGCTTTTATCATAAATGGGTGCTGAATTTTGTTGAAGGTTTTTCTGCATCTATTGAGATGATCATATGGTTTTTATCTTTCTTTTGTTAATATGGTATATCACATTGATTGATTTGTGTATGTTGAAGAGCCCTTGCATCCCTGAAATAAACCCAGATTGATCATTGTGTATGAGCATTTCAATGTGTTGGTGAATTCTGTTTGCTAGAATTTTGTTGAGGATTTTTGCATCTATGTTCATCAGTGATCAGTCAGTTCAGTTCAGTCACTCAGTCATGTCTGACTCTTTGCGACCCCATGGACTACAGCACGCCAGGCTTCCCTGACCTTCACCAACTCCTGGAGCCTGCTCAAACTCATGTCTATTGAGTCTGTGATACCATCCAACCAGCTCATCTTCTGCCGTCCCCTTTTCTCCTGCCTTCAATCTTTCCCAGCATCAGGGTCTTTTCCAAGGAATTAGTTCTTTGCATCGAGTGGCCAAAGTATTGGAGCTTCAGCTTCAGCATCAGCCCTTCCAATGAATATTCAGGACTGATTTCCTTTAGGATTGACTGGTTTGATCTCCTTGCAGTCCAATGGACTCTCTAGAGTCTTTTCCAACACCACAGTTCAAAAGCATCAATTCTTCAGTGCTCAGCTTTCCTTATGGTGGAATTCTCACATCTATACATGAAATACTGGAAAAACCAAGCTTTGAGTAGACATACCTTTGTCAGTAAAGTAATGTCTGTGCTTTTTAACATGCTGTCTAGGTTGGTCATAGCTTTTTTTCCAAGGAGCAAGCGTCTTTTAATTTCATGGCTGCAGTCACCATCTGCAGTGATTTTGGAGCTCCAGAAAATGAAGTCTGTCACCGTTTCCATTGTTTACTGTCCTATAATTTCTTTGTTTTGTCTTGTCTTTGCCTGGTTTGAGTATCAGGATGATTGTGGCCTCAGAATGATTTTGGAAGTGTTCCTTTCTCTGCAATTTTTGAAAGAGTTTCAGAAAAATAGACATTAACTCTTCTCTAAATGTTTGATAGAATTTCCCTGTGAAGCTATCTGGCCCTGGACTTTTGCTTTTTTTGAGAGATTTTTGATCATGGTTTCAATTTTAGTGTTTGTAATTGGGTTTCATAATTTCTATTTCTTCCTGGTTCAGTTTTGGGAGGTTGAACTTTTCTAAGAATCTGTCCATTTTCTTTAGATTGTCCATTTTATTAGCATATAGTTGCTCATAATATTCTCTTATGATCCTTTGTATTTCTGTGTTGTCTGTTGTAACCTTTCCTTTTTCATTTCCAATTTTGTTGATTTGATTTTTCTCCCTTTTCTTCATGATGAGTCTGGCTAGTGATTTGTCAATTTTATCTTCTCAAAGTACCATCTCTTAGTTTTATTACTCTTTGCTATTGTTTCCTTCTTTTCTTTTTCACTTATTTCTGCTCTGATGTTCATGATGTCTTTCATTCTGCTGACTTAGGGGGGTTTTTCTTCTTCTTTTTCCAGCTGATTTAGATGTAGAATTAGGTTGTCTATTGATGTTTTCCTTGTTTCTTGAGGTATGATGGTGTTGCTATAAACTTCCCTCTTAGAATTGCTTTTGCTGAATCCCATAGGTTTTAATATCTTCGTGGTAGCTTACATGGTAAAGAATCTGCCTGCAAGGCAGGAGACCTGGGTTCGATTCCTGGTTCAGAAAGATCCTCTGGAGAAGGGAATGGCAAGCCACTCCAGTATTCTTGCCTGGAGAATCCCATGGATAGAGGAGCCTGGCAGGCTATAGTTCATGGGGTCACAAAGAGTCAGACATGACTGAGTGACTAACACTGCTACTCTATAGGTTTTAGATTGTCATGTTTTCATTTTCATTTGTTTCTGGGAATCTTTTGATTTCCCTTATTTCTTCAGTAGCCTCTTCTTTATTTAGTAATGTATTCTTTAATGACTTTGCATTTTTAATGCAGTTTTTTTCCTGTAGTTGATACCTAGTCTCATAGCATTGTGGTCAGAGAAGATACCTGATACAAATTCAATTTTCTTAAATTTAATGAGCCTTGATTTGTGGCCCAAGATGTGGTACATCCTGGAGAATGTTCCATGTGCAGTTGAAAAGAAAGTGTATTCTTCTGCATTTGGATGGAAAGTCCTGAAGATAGGTCCGTTTGGTCTGATACTTTATTTAAGATTTGTGTTCCTTAATAATTTTATGTTTTGATGATCTGTCATTGGTGTATGGGGGGTGTTAAAGTCCCCTACTATTATTGTGTTACTATTAGGTCTGTTAGTGTTTGCCTTATGTATTGAGGTGCTCCTATGTTGGGTGCATACATATTTACACTTATATCATCTTCTTGGATTGACCCCTTGATTAATATGTATTGTCCTTCTTTGTCTCTTACAATATTACTTATTTTAAAGTCTATTTTGTCTGAAATAAGGATTGACACTCTGGCTTTCCTTTGGTTTCCATTCACATGGAATCTCTTTTTCCATCCTTTCACTCTCCGTCTGTATGTGTCTCCAGGTCTAAAGTGGGTCTCTTGCAGTCAGCAAATATATGGATCTTCTTTTTATATCCATTCAGTCAGTCTGTATCTTTTGGTTGGTGCATTTAATCTGTTTACATTTAAGGTAATTATTGATACATATGTTCCTATTGCCATTTTCTTGATTGTTTTAGGCTTGTTTTTGTAGGTCTTTCCTTTCTCTTGTGTTTACTGGCTATGTAAGTCCCTTTAGTATTTGTTGCAAGGCTGGTTTGGTGGCACTAAATTCTCTTAATTTCTGTTTGTCTATAAAACTTTTGATTTCTCCATCAGTTTTGAATGAGATCTTTGCTGGTATAGTAAACTTGGCTGTAGGTTTTTCACTTTCAGTACTTTAAATATATCCTGCCATTCCCTTCTGGCCTGTAGAGTTTCTGCTGAAAGATCTGCTGTTAATTGTATGGGTTTTCACTTGTACATTATTTATTACTTTTCCCTTGCTGCTTTTAAAATTCTTTCTTTGTGCTTAATATCTGTTAGCTTGATTAATATGTGTCTCAATGTGTTTCTTCTTGGGTTTATCCTGTAAGGGACTCTCTGTGCTTCTTAGACTTGATTGACTATTTCCTTTCCCATGTTTGAGAAGTTTTCAACTATAATTTCTTCCAAAATTTCTCAGTGCCTTTCTTTATTTCTTCTTCCCCTGGAACCACTATAACTTGAATGTTGGTGCATTTAATATTGTCCCAAAGTCTCTGAGGCTATCCTCAATTCTTTTCATTCTTTTCCCTTTCTTCTGCTCTTCAGCAATTATTTCCACCGTTCTATCTTCTAGCTCATTATCCATTCCTCTGCCTCAGTTATTCTGCTATTGGTTCCTTCTAGAATATTTTTAATTTCAGAAATTGTATTATTCATCTCCTCTTATTTATTTCTTCTGTGTCGTTGGTGATTTTATTAGCTGTGTTAAGTGTTTCTTGCATTTTCTCCATTCTGTTTTCAAGACTTCAGGGCATCTTTACTATCAGTATCATGAATTCTCTTTCAGGAAGATTGCTTATTTCTTCTTTGCTTACTTGGTCTTGTTAGTTTCTACCTTTCTCCTTTATTTGTGCTGTATTTTGCTGTCTTTTCATCATTTTTTTTTCCCTAACTTGCTCTACTTGAGGTCTCCTTTTCCCAGGCTTTAGGGTTGCATTCCTTCTTCCTTTTGGTTTTTGCCCTAGTAGGGAAAGGTTGGTTGAGTGGTTCATGCTGATTTCTTATTAGCGGTGACTTTTGTCTGTGATCTGCTAAGCCCGGAGCTTGCAGGTTCTCTGGCCTCAGGAGCTGCTGGGTCCATCCCTCCTGGAGACTTCAGGCTTCATTTGAACATTTCTTCCTCCAGATCCAGTCTGGAAACCTATGTGTCTGTTTTTATGACAAACTCATACTTTTTTTTTTTATTGCTGTAGCTTTGTGGTATAGTTTAAAATCAGTAAATGTGGTGCATCTAACTTTATTATTTTTTCTCAAGATTGATTTGGTAGTTCTAGTCTTTTGTGCTTCACAACAAAGTATAGATTTTATTTCTATTTCTGTGAAAAATGCCATTGGAATTTTGTTAGGGGTTACATTGAATCTTTAGATTGCATCTGTTCTTCAAACTTTCAGGTTACAGGTTTTTTACCTCCTTGGTTACATTTAATCCTAACATTTTTTATTCCTTTTTAAAATTTATTTTATTAAAATACAGTTGATTTGTTGCCTTTCTTTTGTAGTCGCTGAGTCATGTGTGACTCTTTTTTGACTAAATGGACTGTAGCCTGCCAGGCTCCTCTGTTCATGGGATTTTCCAGACAAGAATACTGGAGTGCATGCCATTTCCTTCTCCAGGGGATCTTTCCCACCCAGGGATCAAATCCACAGTTCCTGCATTGTAGGCAGATCCTTTTCCACTAAGCTATCTGGAAAGCCAAAACAAAAACAAAAAGATCCCATGCTGTTTGGAGTACAGTCTGCATGCTTGGGGCCTTTCAAACATTAAGAGCCAGTTTGGAGATCAATCCAGTTTCTTTCTTTAGGGCAACAGCATTCTTTCCTAGCTGGCTATGTGTCAATAGGAAAGATGTGTAGTCAGTAGGATTCGAACCTATGCAAGGAAACCCCAATGGGTTTCTAGTCCATAGCCTTAACCACTCAGCCATGGCTACTTAAATAAACATAGTTAACTTACAATGTGTTAATTTCTACTGTACAGCAAAGTAATTCAATTATACATATGTATGTATATGCTCTCTTTTATATTATTTTTCATATTCTATATGGTTTGTCACGGGATACTGAATGTAGTTCCTATGCTGTGCAATAGGACATTGTTGTTTATCCATTCTATATATAATAGTTTGCATCTTCTAATCCCAAACTCCCAATCTCTCATCCACGTCCTTTGCCCTTTAGCAACTACTAGTTTGTTCTTTATGTCTCTGAGTCTTTTTCTGTCTCATAAATAAGTTTATTTGTGTCATATTTTAGATTCCACATAAAAACAATATCATTCTTTTCCTGAATTATTTCACTTAGTATAAAAATCTCTGGCTTTTATTATGGTGAGATATGTTCCCTCAATAGCCACTTTAATAGATTTTATCATGAATGGATAAATTGGATATTAAATTTTATCAAATGCTTTTTTCTGCACTATTGAAATGATATGTGTTTTTTTTTTGGTCTTTCCCTCTGTTAATGTGATGTATCCCATTGATTTCTTTATATTGAACCATTCTTGTGACCATAGCATGAATTCAACTTGGTGGTGGTGTATGATCTTTTCTGTGTGTTGCTGGATTTGGTTTGCTAGTATTTTACTGAGAATTTTTAGATCTATACTTGTCAAAGAAATTGGCCTCTAATTTTCTTTTTTGGTAATGTCTTTGTCTGGTTTTGGTATCAATGTGATAATAGCTTCATAGAATGTCTTTGGGAGTGCCCTTTCCTCTTCAATCTTTGGAAGATTTTGAGAAGGATCAGTATATGTTCTTTTTGTAAGGTTGGTAAAATTCACCTGTGAAGCCATCTGGTACAAGATGCTTATTTTTATGGAGTTTTTCCCTTAAAAATACAGATTTCACTCCACTTCTAGTGATCAGTCTGTTCAAATTATCTGTTTCTTCCTAATTCTGTTTTGGTGGACAGTACGTTTCTAGAAATTTGTCCATTTCTTCTAGATTGTCAAATTTATTGGCATATAATTATTCATGCTGCTGCTGCTGCTAAGTGGCTTCAGTCATGTCTGACTCTGTGCGACCCCATAGATGGCAGCCCACCAGGCTCTCCCGTCCCTGGAATTTTCCAGGCAAGAACACTGGAGTGGGTTGCCATTTCCTTCTCCAATGCATGAAAGGGAAAAGGGAAAGTGAAGTCGCTCAGTCGTGTCTGACTCTTAGCGACCCCATGGATTTTCAATATGTAATACCTTGTCATCTGCAAAAACTGACAGTTTTACTTCTATTATCATTTGGATGTATTTTAGTTTTTATTTTGCCTAATTGCTCTGGCTAGGATTTCTAGTACAATATTGAGTAAAGGCAGAAATGGTAAGGATCCCCATCTTGTTGAGGATTTTAGAGGAAGAGCTTTCAGTTTCCACCACTGAATATGATGTTAGCCACAGGCTTGTCACATATGCTCTTTATTAGGTTGAGGTACATTACCTGTATGTTCACTTTATTGTAATTTTTTTAATCACAAATTGATATTGAATTAAGTCAAGTGCTTTGCATCTATTCAGATGATTATATAATTCTTACCCTTCAATTTCTTAATATTGTATATCACAGTAATTGATTATGAAAAATAAACCATGCTTGCATTTCTGGAATGTATTATTCTCAATAATGTTATATGACCCTTTTAGATTATTATTAAACTTGGTTTGCTAATATTTTATTGAAAATATTTGCATCTGTGATCATTGGGCATATTGGCTTGTTATTTTCTCTTTTTAAATTTAATTTTTATTTGATATTATAGTTGATTTACAATGTTCTATTAGTTTCAGGTGCAAAGCAAAGTGATTCAGTTTTACATATGCATATATCCATTCTTTTTCAGATTATTTTCCCATATAGGTTATTAAAGAATATTGAATAGAGTTCCCTGTACTATGTAGTAGGTCCTTGTTGATTATTAATTATATATATAGTAATGAGTATATGTTAATCCCAACCTCAATTTACACCTCCCTCTACCTTTCCACATTGGTGACCATAAGTTTATTGTCAAAGTCTATGAGTCTGCTTTGTAAATAAGCTCATTTATATCTTGCTTTTTAGATTCCACATATAAATGAAATCATATGCTATTTGTCTTTGTCTGACATACTTCACTTACGATCATCTCTAGGTCCATGCATGTTTCTGCAAATGGCATTATTGCATTCTATTTTATGGCTGAGTAATATTCCATTGTATATATGTATTACATCTCCTTTATCCACTCGTCTGGAGATGGACATTTAGGTTGATTCCATGTCTTAACTCTTATAAATAGTGCTGCAATGAACATTGAAATGCATGTGCTCCTTTGAATCATGGTTTCTTCCAGATATATGTCCAGGAAAGGAATTGCTGGATCAAATGGTAGCTTGATTTTTAGTTTTTAAAAAATCCCCATGCTGTTCTCCATACTGGTTGTACCAATTTACATTCCTGCAAACAGTGTAGGAGGGTTTCCTTTTCTCTACCCCCTTTCCAACATTTATTATTTGTGAGCATATTGATGATGGTCTTTTTTTTTAAGCTGGAGAATAATTGCTTTACAATATTGTCCTGGTTTCTGCCATACATCAACATGATTCAGCCATGGGTATACACATGTCCCCTCCCTCCTGAACCCCCCCACCTATCTCCCACCTCATCCCACCCCATGTGTATGAAATGTAGAAAGATGGTAATGATGAACCAACTTGCAGAGCAGCAATGGAGACGCAGACATAGAGAACAGACTTGCAAACACAGTGTGGGAAGGAGAGGGTGGGATAAATTGAGAATAGCATGGAAATATATACATTACTATACGTAAAGTAGATAGCAAGTGGAAATTTGTTTTGTGACACAGGGAGCTCATTGAAGTCTTGATTTACATTTCTATAATAATTAGCAATGTTGAACATCTTTTCACATGATATTGGCCATCTATCTGCATGTCTTCTAGTGGTTTTCTGGTAGCATCTTGAGGATTTTCTATTAATATGTACAGTCTCATGTCATCTGCAAACAGTGACAGTTTACTTCTTCATTTCCAATGGGGATTCCTTGCATTTCTTTTTCTTCTCTGACTGCCTTGCCTAGGACTTCAGAGAAGTTTAATAAAAGTTGTAGAGTGATCATCCTTGTCTTGTTCCTGATCTTAGAGGAAATGCTTTCAATTTTTCACCACTGAGAATGATGTTTGCTGTGGGTTTGTCACATACGGCCTATGTTATGTTGAAGAAGATCCTCTTTATGCACTTTCTGGAGAGTTTTTATCATAAATTGATGTTGAATTTTGTCAAAGCTTTCTCTGCATCTGTTGAGATGATCATATGGTTTTTATTCTTCAACTTGTTGATGTGGTGTATCACATGGCTCCATTTGGGGATACTGAAAAATCCTTACAATCCTGGGATAAATCCCACTTGATCAGGATGCATGATCCTTTTAATGTATAGTTGTATTCAATTTGCTAGCATTTTGTTGAGAATTTTTGCAACTCTGTTCATCAGTGATATGAGCCTGTGATTTGTGTGTGTGTGTGTGTGTGTGTGTGTGTGTGTGTGGTATCTTTGTCTGCTTTTGAAATCAGGATGATGGTGGCCTCATAAGTTTGGAAGAGTTCCTTCTTCTATTTTTGAAAGAATTGCAGAAGAATAGGTGTTAATTCTTTAAATGTTTGATAGAATTCAACTATGAAGCCATGTAGTCCTAGACTTTTTTTGATAGAAATTTTCAAATTGCACTTTCAATTTCAATACTTGTGATTGGTCTGTTCATATTTTCTTTTTCTTCTTGGTTTAGTCTTAGAAGTTTCCTCTTAGGTACCCCCCTAAGAATTTGTCCATTACTTCTAGATTGTCCACTTTATTGGTATATAGTTGCTCATAGAAGTCTTGTGATCTTTTGTATTTCTGTGGTGTCTATTTTAACATCTTTTTCATTTCCAATTTTACTTATTTGAGCTTTTTTTACTCCTTTTTTTCTCTAACGAATATAGCTAAAGCTTTATCAAGTTAGTTCATCTTTTCAAAGAACCAGCTTTTAGTTTCATGGATCTTTTCTATTGTTTTCTTAGTCTCTATTTCATTTATTTCAGTTTTGATCTTTGTGATTTATTTCCTTCTAGTAACTTTTGGTTTTGTTTGTTCTTTCTCTGGTTGCTCTAGGTGTAAGATTAGGTGAATTATTTGAGATTTTCCTTGTTTCCTGAGGAAACATTGTATTGCTATAAACTTTCCTCTTACAACTGCTTTTGCTGTGTCCCATATGCTGTGGATTGTCATACTTTCATTTTCATTTGTCCCTAGGTAATTTTTATTTCCTCTTTGATTTCTTCAATGATCAATTAGTAATGTATTGTTTAGCCTCCATATGTTTGTGTTTTGTTGATTTGTAATCTCATGATGTAGTCAGAGAAGATGCTTAATATGATAAATATCCTGAGATCTGTTTTGTGGCCCAGGTTATGATCTATCTTGGAGAATGTATATTCCACTGGTTTTGGATGGAATGCTGTATAAATTTCAGTTAAACCCACTGGAACTAATGTGTCTTTTAAGACCTTTGTTTCCTTATTGATTTTCTGTCTACATGATCTGTCCATTGATGAAAGTGGGGTGTTAAATTTATCCACTATTATTGTGTTACTGTCAATTTTTCCTTTTATGGCTGTTAACATTTGCCTTATATATTAGGGTGCTCCTACCTTGGATGCATATATACATTTAAGATTGTTTTCTCTTCTTGGATTGATCCCTTGATAATTATGTGGTAACTGTATTTTGTCTAATGTGAGTATTGCTACTCCAGCTTTCTTTTGATTTTACTTGCATAGAATAACTTTTTCCACCCCCTCACTTTCAGTCTACATATATATCCCTAAATCTGAAGTGGGTCTCTTGTAGACTGCATATATACAGGTCTTATTTTCATATCCACTCAGCCAATCGATGTCTCTTGGTTAAAGCATTCAATTAATTTACATTTAAGGTAATTATCAATATGTATGTACATATTTCCTTTTTTTTAATTGTTTTGGATTTGTTTTTGTAAGTCTTTTTTCTTCTTTCCTCTTTTGTTCTCTTCTCCTGTGATTTGATCACTAACTTTAGTGTTGTTTGGATTGCTCTTCCTTTTTTGTGTATCTACTGTTGACTTGTAATTTGCATTTACCATGATGCTCTGATATAGCACTCTATATGTATACATTGTTTTAAGTTCCTGATTTCTTAATTTCAAAATGCATTTCCAATATTGTACATTAGAAGTTTCTCTTTTTTTCACCATTGCTGATTCGGTATCATACTTGTATGTGGATGATTACCTTCCTTTACTGTATGTTTGGTTTTACTAGTGAGCTTTTCCATTCATAATTTTCTTGTTTATAGTTGTGGTCATTTATTTTTCATCTAGTGAAGTTCCTTTAACACTTGTAAAGCTGGTTTGGTGGTGTTGAATTAACTTGGCTTTTATTTGTCTGTAAAGCTTATGATTTTTCTCTCAAAACTGAACAAAAGCCTTGCTGAGTAGAGTATTCTTGGTTTTAGGTTCTTCCCTTCTATCACTTTAAATACATCATGCCACTTGTTTCTTTTTTTTTTTTTTAGCTTTTATTTTTTTTTAATTAGTTTATTTTCTATTTTTAACTTTACAATATTGAATTTGTTTTGCCATACATTGACATGAATCCAACATGGGAGTACATGTTTTCCCCTTCCAGAACCCCCCTTCCACTTCCCTCCCCATCCCATCCCTCCGGGTCATCCCGGTGCACCAGCCCCGAGCACCCTATATCATGCATTAAACCTGGACTGGCAATTCATTTCACATATGATAATTTACATGCTTCCATGCCATTCTCCCATATCATCCCGCCCTCACCCTCTCCCATAGAGTCCATAATACTGTTCTATTTATCTGTGTCTCTTTTGATGTCTCGCATACAGGGTTATCTTTACCGATTGACTAAATACCATATATATGTGTTAGTATACTGTATTGGTGTTTTTCTTTCTGGCTTTCTTTTCACTCTGTATAATAGGCTCCAGTTTCATCCACCTCATTAGAACTGATTTGAATGTATTCTTTTTAATGGCTGAGTAATATTCCATTGTGTATATGTACCACTGCTTCCTTATCCATTCATCTGCTGATTGGGCGTCTAGGCTGCTTCCATGTCCTATGCCACTTCCTTCTGGCCTGTAGAGTGTCTACTGGAAAATCAGCTGATGACTTTATGGGGATTTTCTTGTATGTTATTTGTTCCTTTTCCTTTGTTGTTTTTAACATTTTCTATTTGTCTTTAATTTTTCTCAATTTGATTAGTATGTGTCTTTGTGTGTTGTTCCTTGGATTTATCCTGTATGGGACTGCTGAGGTTCTTTGACTTGAATGTATGTGTTTCTTTTCCATGTTAGGGTAGTCTTCAAATATTTTCTCGGCCTTTTTCTTTTTTCTTCTTCTAGGACCTCTCTAATGTGAATGCTGGTGCATTTAATGTTGTCCCAGAGTTCTCTGAGACTGTCTTAATTTCTTTTCATTCTTTTTTCTTTGCTCTGCAGGAATGATTTCCATAATTCTGTCTTCCAGCTCACTTATCCATTTTTCTGCCTCCTTTATTCTGTTGATTCCTTCTAGTATTTTTTATTTCAGTTATTGTATTATTCATCTCTGTTTGTTCTTTAGTTCTTTAAAGTTTCTAGCTTTTTAATAGACATTCCTTTTCCTCTTGGTCTATGCCACCAGCTTTCTTCTAAGATTTTAGTTCATCTTTATTGTCATTACCATGAATTTGTTTCAGGTAGACTGCCTATCTTCACTTCACACTGTTGTTTTTCTTGGGTTTTATCTTATTCCTTGTCTGGAATATAGTTTTCTGTCTTCTCCTTTTGTCTAACATTCTGTGTTTGTGGTCTCTGTTCCTCAGGCTGCAGGATTATAAACCTTCTGGGGTCTGATGTCTATCTGACAGGTGAAGTTGGTCCAAGGGCTTGTGCAGGCCTTCTGATGGGAGGGACTGGTTCTTGGCCACTGGTGTGTAGTGGGTTTTCTCCCTAGGTGGGCAGGGCCATGTCAAGTGTTTGTTTAAAAGCAGTTGTAGGGTCAGCTTGACTTTAGGCAGCCTGTGTGCTGATGGGTGGGACTGTGTTTTCAATTGTTTGGATGTTTGGCCTGAGGCATTCCAGCACTGAAAACTGCAGGCTGTTGGGTGGGGCCAGGTCTGGTGCCAAAATGGCTACCTCTGGCAGAACTCACATGGATGAGTTCTAACCTTCTTGAAGTTCTAACCTTCTTGAAGACATCTCTAGTATTTCCTATTCTTTTAGTCTCCTCTGTTTCTTTGCACTGATCACTGAAGAAAGCTTTTTTATCTCTCCTTGCTATTCTTTGGAACTCTGCATTCAAATGGGTATATCTTTCCTTTTCTCATTTCCCTTTTCCTTCTTTTCTCAGTTATTTGTAAGGCCTTCTCAGACAGCCATTTTGCTTTTTTGCTTTCTTTTTCTTGGGGATGGTCTTGATCACTGCCTCCTATATAATGTCACAAACCTCGATCCATATTTCTTCAGGGACTCTATCAGATCTAATCCCTTGAATCTATTTATCACTTCCACTGTATAATCATAAGGGATTTGATGTAGGTAATACCTGAATGGTCTAGTGGTTTTCCCTACTTTCTTCAATTTAAGCCTGAATTTGGCAATGATTTGAGCCACAGTCAAATCCTGGTCTTGTTTTTACTGACTGTATAGAGCTTCTCCATCTTTGGCTGCAAAGAATATAATCAATCTGATTTCGGTATTGACCATCTGGTGATGTCCATGTGTAAACTTGTCTCTTGTGTTGTTTGAAGAGGGTGTTTGCTGTGAACAGTGCGTTTTCTTGGCAAAACTCTGTTAACCTTTCCCCTGCTTCGTTTTGTACACTAAAGCCAAATTTGCCTGTTACTCCAGTATTTCTTGACTTCCTACTTTTCCCAGTCTCCTATAATGAAAAGGACATCTCTTTTGGGTGTTAGTTCTAGAAGGTCTTACAGGTCTTCATAGAACCGTTCAACTTCAGCTTCTTCCACATTACTGGTTGGGGCATAGACTTGGATTACTGTGATATTGGACGGTTTGCCTTGGAAACAAACACAAATCATTCTGTCATTTTTGAGATTGCACCCAAGAACTGCATTTCAGACTCTTTTGTTGACTATGATGGCTACTCCATTTCTTCTAAGTGATTCTTGCCCACAATAGTAGATGTAAGGGTCATCTGAGTTAAATTCACCCATTCCAGTCCATTTTAAGCCAACTTTTTCACTCTCCTCTTTCACTTTCATCAAGAGGCTCTTTAGTTCTTCTTCACTTTCTGCCATAAGGGTGGTGTCATCTGCATATTTGAGGTTATTGATATTTATCCTGGCAATATTGATTCCAGCTTGTGCCTCATACAGTCCAGCATTTCTCATGATGTACTCTGCATATAAGTTATTTGGAAAACTCAGCAGTAGCCACAGGACTGGAAAAGGTCAGTTTTCATTCCAATCCCAAAGAAATGCAATGCCAAAGAATGTTTAAACTACCACACAATTACACTCATCTCACACACTAGCAAAGTAATGCTCAAAATTCTCAAAGCTAGGTTTCAACAGTATGTGAATTGTGAATTTCCAGATGTTCAAGCTGGATTTAGAAAAGGCAGAGGAACCAGAGATCAAATTGCCAACATCTGCAGGATCATCAAAAAAGCAAGAGAGTTCCAGAAAAACATGTACTTCTGGTTTATTGACTACACCAAAACCTTTGACTGTTTTTATCACAACAAACTGGAAAATTCTTAAAGAGATGGAAATACAATACCACCTTACCTGACTCCTGAGAAACCTGTATGCAGGTCAAGAAGCAACAGTTAGAACTGGACATGGAACAGCAGACTGGTTCCAAATCAGAAAAGGAGTACATCAAAGCTGTATATTGTCACCCTGCTTATATAACTTATATGCAGAGTATATCATGTGAAATGCCAGGCTAGATGAAGTACAAGCTAGAATCAAGATTGCTGAAAGAAATATTAATAACCTCAGATGCTCAGATGACACCACCCTTATGGCAGAAAGTGAAGAACTAAGGAGCTTCTTGACGAAAGTGAAACAGGAGAGTGAAAACTTGGCTTAAAACTCAACATTGAGAAAACTAAGATCATGGCATCCAGTCCCATCACTTCATGGCAAATAGATGGAGAAACAATGAAAAGTGACAGACTATTTTCTTGGGCTCCAAAATCACTGCAGATGGTAACTGCAGCCATGAAATTAAAAGATGCTTGCTCCTTGAAAGAAAAGCCATGACCAACCTAGATTGCATATTAAAAAGCAGAGACATTGCTTTGCCAACAAAGGTCGATCTAGTCAAAGGTATGGTTTTTCCAGTAGCCGTGTATGAATGTGAGAGTTAGACTATAAAGAAAGCTGAGCACAGCAGAATTGATGCTTTTGAACTGTGGTGTTGGAGAAGACTCTTGAGAGTCCCTTGGACTGCAAGGAGATCCAACCAGTCCATCCTAAAGGAGATCAATCCTGGGTGTTCATTGGAAGGACTGATGTTGAAGCTGAAACTCCAATACTTTGGCCACCTGATGCGAAGAGCTGACTCTTTTGAAAAGACCCTAATGCTGGGAAGACTGAAGGCAGGAGGAGAAGGGGATGACTGAGGATGAGATGGTTGAATGACATCACCGACTTGATGGACGTGAGTTTGAACAAGCTCCAGGCATTGGTGAAGGACAGGGAAACCAGGCATACTGCAGTCCGTGGGGTCACAAAGAGTCGGAGATGACTGAGTGACTGAACTGAATTGAACTGATTTTTGGCTAGCAGTTTGTTGTTTTTTTTCTTTGAGCAAGTCTAATGAATCTTGCTCCTCCCTTCTGTGTTGCAGTGTTTACACTGAAAAATCTGCTGATACCCTTAGGGGTTTTCACTGTGTATAACAAATTGTTTTTTTCTTGCTGCTTTTAAGATATTTCTCCTTATCTTTATTTTTGACAATGAAACTGTAACATGTCTTTATGTCAGTCTCTTTGGATTCCTCCTGTCTGGAACTCCAGCTTTCTGGATCTAGATATTTTATTTCTTTCCTCAACTAGAGAAGTTTTCAGCCACTATTTCCTAAAGAAACTGCTGTTGTCTGTCTCTCTTCTCATTCTGGGATCCCTATACTGTGAATATTGGTCTGTTTTATATTGTCCCATATGTCCCTGGTGGCTCAGCTGGTAAAGAATTCACCTGCAATGTGGAAGACCTGGGTTCGATCTCTAGTTTGGGAAGATGCCCTGGAGAAGGGAACAGCTACCCCCTCCAGTATTCTGGCCTGGAGAATTCCATGGACTGTATGATCCATGGGGTGGCAAAGAGTCGGAGGCGACTAAGCAACTTTCACTTTCATAAGTCCCTTAAACTCTCTCTTTTTTTTTTTTTCCTCCCCTCCTGATTGTAGGAATCTCACTGCCCTTCATGGTTTGTTGATCATTTTTTATGCTTCATCTAGTTTGCTGTTAAACCCTTCTTGAACTTCTTGGTGTAGTTATTGTATTCTTCGGCTCTGGCTCTGTGGTTTCTGTTTGGTATTTTCTTATATTTTCTGTCTCTTTGTTGAAATTCTCACTTTGTTCATGCATTGTTCTGACCTCAGTAGGCATGTCTGTGAGCCTTATTTTGAGCTCTTTATCAGTGACTCTCTCTTCTCTGCTTTATTAAGGTCTTTTTCATGAGTTTTATCTTGTTTTTTTTTTTTTTTCAATTTGAAACATAGTCCTCTGTTTTTGTTTATGTTTTTTATTTTCCTGACTCAGACAGGTTTCAATACATTTATTAAACAGCCATCTCTCCCAATTAGTCTTGTTTGGGGAGATAAATCTTGCTGTTCAATCCTGGATTAGCTCTTAATTGTTTCTCAAACTTTTGTGATTGCCCAAGCAGCCACCTTTGTTCTTAGTGATGTCCAGTAGCTCAGAAGATCTTAGCACCTAAATGCAGGTAGATTGGAACCTGAACACTGGGCAGAAGATTTTAAGTAGGCAAATATGCTTCTTTTAGAGAAGATAGGTATTTTTATCTCTTTCTATTTTGCAATGAGATCTGGGGAAATAGCCAAAAAACAAACAAACAACAACAAAAACCTATTTTTCACTACCAACCCAATGAACTTGTGAATACAAGACTCACTGGTTACCATATCCAGGCTATCAATCACTAATCTTCTAAGTGACAACTACAATAGCTGGGGTGCCAAACATGTGAACAAACTCCTTTAATGGAGACACCAATCTGCTGATTCAAGGCAAAGGGAAAACATCAAAATGTTGTCTGCTGGCCTCATCAATCTCTGGAGAGGACTGCAGTCAGACCCTGTATGTATGTTAAATTAGAAGCCTGATCTTCATACTTCTGTTTTTAGGATCTATAAAGAAATCTCTTCCACAGAGATACAGGACATTTTTGTCTATTGCCTCTGCACTGGGCTGTAATGAGTTCCCATGAGCCTGTTAAGACTTTTTTTTTTAATGTATATATTTTATTGAAATATAGTTGACTTACAATGTTTCAGGTGCACAGCAAGGTGATTCATTTATACAAATACACATATATTATTTTTGAAATTATTTTCCATCATAAGTTTTTATAAGATATTAATTCTAGTTCCCTATGGTATCAAATAAACCTTTGATGCTTTTTGCATATCTATTTATTAATTAGAAATCTCACATTCTATTCACACTAAGTCAAACAAGTGGAATCAAAATTTCATAATTTTTTTAGTTAGGCAAAAATTCATAAGTTTTTAAAAAATATGTATTATACATGTTTATATGTATATGTGTACAAAAGCTTTTCTACTACACTTGATAAAGGCATGAGTTCAGTTCAGTCGCTCAGTTGTGTCTGACTCTTTGTGACCCCATGAACCGCAGCACACCAGGCCTCCCTGTCCATCACCAACTTCTGGGGTTTACCCAAATTCATGTCCGTTGAGTTGCTGATGCCATCTAACCATCTCATTCTCTGTTGTCCCCTTCTCCTCCTGCCTTCAATCTTTCCCAACATCAGGGTCTTTTCAAATGAGTCAGCTCTTTGCATCAGGTGGCCAAAATACTGGAGTTTCAGCTTTAACATCAGTCCTTCCAATGAACACCCAGGACCGATTTCCCTTAGGATGGACTGGTTGGATCTCCTTGCAGTCCAAGGGACTCTCAAGAGTCTTCTCCAACACCACACTTCAAAAGCATCAATTATTCTGCACTCAGCCCTCTTTATAATCCAATTCTCAAAGGCTTGAGATAGAACATCAGAAAAAAAAAAAAAAGATGGAGAAATTGGAGAACATAAACTAAATGAATAGGAGCACTGAATACAAAATAGAAAAAGTGAAACAAACTATATAAAAGAAAAGATCATCATATAGTCGTGTTGTTTTGTTTTTAAACATGGTTTCTTATCAGAAATATATCTGGAGCTCTGGAGAAAAAAAGCAATACCTGAGCATTTGTATTTTTCAAAAAATTTCAGTATAATTATATATGCATCTGAATTTTAAAAAGTGATTACAGGTTTTTCTATTAGATCCTACTTTTGGTGATATAGAGTTCTATTATTTTTCTGTTGACCAATCATGATACAATGGTATTGAGTAATAATTACATAATCACAATAGTAAAAGATGTTTATCAATTTTCATAATCAATAGCTAGACAAATAAATAAAAGATGATTACAGTTGGAAGCCATAAAAGGCACATGATTAACTTAGCAACATAAAATAATTGCATACAATTTGGGGGGTAGGGGGTGAAGCAGAGTGATGTGGTAAGTGGAAGTGCATACATACACATGTTTTCATCCATCCAGTCAGTCTATGTCTTTTGGTTGGTGCATTGAATACATTTACATTTAAGTTAATTATCAATATATATGATCCTATTACTATTTTCTTAATTGTTTTGGGTTTATTTTCTGTAGATCTTTTCTTTCTCTTGTGTTTCCTGCCTAGAGAAGTTCCTCAGCATCTGTTGTAAAGCTGATTTGGTGCTGCTGACTTCTCTTAACTTTTGCTTGTCTGGAAAGCTTTTGATTTCTCCATCAAATATGAAAGAGAACCTTGCTGGGGAGATATTCTTGGTTCTTCCTTTTCATCACTTTAAATATATCATGCCATTCCCTTCTGGTTTGTAGACTTTCTGTTGAGAAATCAGGTGATAGCTGGATGGGAGTTCCCTTTGTATGCTATTTGTTGTTTATCCCTTGTTGCTTTTAATACTTTGCCTCTGTCTTTAATTTTTGTCAGTTTGATTACAGTATGTCTTGGTGTGCTCCTCCTTGGGTTTATCTTGCCTGGGACTTTCTGTGCTTCCTGGACTTGGTTGACTATTTCCTTTCCCATGTTTGGAAAGTTTTCAGCTATTATCTCTTCAAATATTTTCTCAGGTCCTTTCTCTCTCTTTTTCTGGGACACCTATAATGCAAATATTGATATGTTTAATGTTGTCCCAGAGATCTCTTAGGCTGTCTTTGTTTCTTTTCATTCTTTTTTTCTGTATTCTATTCTGTGACAGTGATTTCTACCATTCTGTCCTCCAGATCATTTATCCTTTCTGCCTCAGTTATTCTGATATTAATTCCTTCTAGTGTATTATTCATCTCTATTTGTTTGTTCCTCTGATGGATGAGACTAAGAAGCTTTTGTAAGCTTCTTGATGGGAGGGGCAGGGCCTTGCTCAGTAAAGCTTTAATCCAATTATCTGCTGATGGGTGGCATTGCACTTCTTCCCTGGTAGTTGTTTGGCCTGAGGGGACCCAGCCCTGGGGTCTTTCAGTGTCCCTGTCCCAGTGGTGAGTCCTTGCCAACTCACACCTCCACAGGAGGCCCTCCAACACTAGCAGGTAGTTTTGGCCAGTGTTCTGCAGTGGCTAGAGGTCACTGCTCCTCTCCTCTGGGTCTTGGTGCCCACAAAATCTTGTTTGTGCCCTCCAAGACCGGAGTGTCTGTTTCCCTCAGTTCTCTGGAAGTTATATAATCAACTCCTGCTGGTCCTCAAAGCCAGATTCCCTGGGGATTCCCAGGCCTTTTGTCAGATCCCCAGCCTGGGAAGCCTGATGTGGGGTGTTCAGAACCTTCACAACAGTGGGAGAACTTCTTTGGTATTATTGTTCTCCAGTTTGAGGGTCATCCACCCAGTGGGTATGGGATTTGATTTTATTATGATTTAGCCCCTCCTACCATCTTGCTGCACCTTCTTTGTCTTTAGATGTGGGGTATCATTTTATGCTGGGTTCCAGCATCCTCCTGTCAGTGGTTGTTCAACAGTTAGTTACTGTTTTGGTGTTCTCACAGGAGATGAGCACATGTCCTTCTACTCCAGCATCTTGAACTAGAACTCAAGACTGTTTCTTAATTCTCTATATCTCTGTGACTCTAATGGGTGCAAACCCTGTTGGCTTTCTTAGGTATTTGATTTGGAGAATTGTCTCTGGGTAAGAATCCTAAAAGCTGAAGCACCACATATGGATCCAAACCCTTCATTCCTCAGAGAAAAGCTGGGATTTTTTAATTCCCTTCTAATTGTGTGTCACTGTATCTGAAGTGGAGTATATGGTAAGAGTGGGGCTCAGCCTGTTATATAAATTTCAACATGGGGTTTTTCTCATTGACCCAGTGTGTAGCAGTTGCTAAACTAGTTTCTAAGTCTTTATAGGTCTTTTTCAGGGAGAATTGTGTATATAGCTGTATATTTGGTATGTCCATGGAAGGAGATTAGTTCAAGAGACTCCAATGGCATACTCCTGAAGCAGAAATACCCTTTGCCCTTTTAAAAACTGTATTTTATAGTACTTGCTATTGAGTTGAATGGATTTCTTGTGTATTTTTAGATTTTATATATTTTATAATTATTTTTTAGATATACAATTTGCAAATATTTTTACCCATTCTGTAGGTTGTCTTTTTGCTTTGCTGATAGTTTGTTTTTTTCTGTGCAGAAGCATTTTAGATGGCTATAATATGATTTGTCTATTTTGATTTTGTCATCTGTACTTTTTTTGATGTCATATTTAGAAATTAATTGCCTAGACAAACATCAAGCTGCTTTTTATCTAGGCTTTGTCTAGTATTTTTATGGTTTTGGTCTTATATTGATTCCCTTAATCCATTTGGAGTTGATTTTTTGTGTGTGGCGTGAGTTAAGGGTTCAATGACATTCCTCTGCGTGTGGATATCTAATTTTTCGACCACAATTTCTTGAATATACTATCCCTTCCACCATTGTGTGTTCTCAGCACTCTATTCAAAGATCTGTTGATTATAGGTGTGGCGATTTATGTCTGAACTCTGTATTTTGTTCCACGGGTCTATATGTTTTCTACCTGCCATACAGTTTTGACAGCTATAGCTTTATAAAAACATTTTGGAATCAGAAAGTGTGCTACCTTTAACTTTGTTCTTCTTTGTCAAGATTGCTTTGGCTATTTGAAATTTTTTATTATTCATGAACTTTAGAATTTTTTTCTATTTCTGTAAAAAATGTAATTGAGATTTTGATAGTAGAACTTGGGGTGGTATGAACATTTTAACAGTATTGATTCTTCCAGTTCATGAACTTGAGATTTTTTTCCCCGTTTGTTTGTGCCTTCTTCAATTCCTTCATCAGTATTTAATAATTGCAAGTGTGCAAGTCTTTCACTTTTTTGTTTCTTTTTCCTTAAGCATTATTTCTCATTACAGTTGTGAATGGAATTATTTACTTAATTTCTCTATGGAATGGTTGGTTGGTTGTGTATATAAACATAATTGATCTGTGTGTTCCAATTTTGTATCCTGCACCTTTGCTGAATTTATTAATTCTAACCTATTTTTTTTATTGTTGCTGAGTGTTTTCTATGCATATGATCATGTCATCTGCAAGCAGAAGTAATTTTTTGTTTTCTTTTTCTGATTGGGATGTCTTTTATTTCTTATCTAATTGCACTGAATATAATTTCCAATACTTTGTTGAATATGAGTGGCAAGAATGTCTATCCCTGCTTTGTACCAGATCTTAAAAAGGAGACTTTCTGTCTCCCCCTGCCCCACCACCACCACTTCATTAAGTCTGCTATTGCCTGTGGGCTTTTCATTGGAGGCTTTATTATGTTGAAGTGTGATCATTATCTTGCTATTTTGTGGAGAGTTTTTTTTCCATAAATGGATCATAAACTTTGTCAGTTGATTTTTTTCTTCATCTATTCAAAATATCCAGTGTTTTTATTTATTTTGGTATGTATTATATGTACCACATTAATTGCTTTTCATATGTTGAGCCATTCCTACATTGATGGGATAAGTCCCACTTGATCATGATGCAGAATGCTTTTAATGTGCTGTTGAATTTGCTTTGTTAGTAGTTTATTAAGGATGTTTCCATCTGTGTTCATGACAGATATTTGCATATAGTTTTCTTATAGTGTCTGCTTTGTTTTGGTATCAGGATGATGATATTGTCCTCATAAAATAACTTTGGAAATGTTTCCTCATTTTCTTTTAAGTTCAATAAAGATTGGTATTAATTCTTTGAATGTTTGGTAGAATTCACACATGCAGCCATCATATCATGTGCTTTTCTTTAGGAGATTTTTGATTATTTATTTAGTCTCCCTCCCCCTCTTCCTTTTTCCTCTGATATCCTCAGGCTTTATATTTCTTCTTGATTCAATTTTTGTAGGTTGTATGCTTCTAGAAATGTATTCATTTATTCTAGGTTATCCAATTTGTTAGTATATAATTATCCATAATAGTTTCTTATGTTCTTTTTTATTTTTATGGAATCCATTGCAGTGCCTCCCATTCATTTCTGATTTTATGTATTGAATCTTCTTTCCTTCTTACTTAAATTAACAGCATCTTAGCTCTATTCCCTGGAGAAGGAAATGGCAACCGATTCCAGTATTCTTGCCTGGAGAATCCCATGGACAGAGGAGCCTGGCAGGTTACTGTCCATGAATTTGCAAGACTCGGACACAACTTACCGAATGACTACTAACTAGCTCTATTATCATTTTAAAAACCAACCTAGTTCTATTGATTCGTTGTCTTTTCTTGGTGTTGTTATTCTGTATTTGACTTGTTTCTGCTATAATCTTTATTATTTCTTTCCTTCTGCTAACTTTGGACTTAGTTTGTCCTTTTTATTCAAGTTTTATGAGATATAAAGTTCAGTTACTTATTAAGAGTTTTTGTTTTTTTTTTAATATAGACAAGTATCACTGTAAACTTCCCTCTTACATTTGGTTTTGCTATATCTTGTAGGTTTTAGGGAAGCTTCTCAAGTTGTGCTAGTGGTAAAGAATCTGCCTGCCAATGCAGGAGACACAAACGACATGGGTTCGATCCCTGGGTTGGGAAGATCCCCTGGAGTAGGAAATGGTAACCTGCTTCAGTGTTCTTGCCTAAAAAATTCCGTGGACAGCTGGTGGGCTATAGCCCATGTGGCCACAAAACATCAGACATGACTGAGTGACTGAGCACAGCAGTGTAGGCTTTAGGATATTACATTTTTATTTTTGTCTGCCTTGAGATTTTTAAATTCTGTTTCTTAAAAATTTTATTTGGTTAGTTGTGGCTGTGGTACTTGAGCATTCTTTGGCATTGCCTTTCTTTGGGATTGGAATGAAAATTGACATTTTCCAGTCCTGTGGCCACTGCATTCAGGCTCCCTCTAGTTGTGCAGAGCAGGGGTTACTCTCCAGTTGTGGTGCATGGGCTTCTCATTGTGGTTACTCCTCTTGTTGTGGAACATGGACTCTAGGGTGTGTGAACTTCATTAGTTGTTGCACATGGACCCAGTAGTTGTGGCTTGTGGGCTCCAGAGCACAGGGTCAGTAACTGTGATGCTTGGGCTCCATTGTCCCATGACATGTGGGATTCCCCCTGGACCAAGATTGAACTGGTGACCCTGCATTGCAAAGTGGGTTTTTAACCACTGGACCACCAGAGATGCCCCAAAATTTCCTTTTATTTCCTCCAATGGTTGTTCAGGTATGTGTTGTTTTGTTCACATGTGTCTATGAATTTTCCTGTTTTGTGCTGTTACTGATTGCTAGTTTTATTATATGTATTATACTACAGTTTTATAATAATAAAATATATAATATATACATAATATTGATATTTCTCCTGGCAATCTTGGTTCTAGCTTATGCTTCATTCAGCCCAGCATTTCTCATGATGTATTCTGCATATAAGTTAAATCAGCAGGGTGACAATATACAGCCTTGACGGACTCCTTTTCCTATTTGGAACCAGTCTGTTGTTCCATGTCCAGTTCTAACTGTTGCTTCCTGACCTGCATACAGGTTTCTCAAGAGACAAGTCAGGTGGTCTGGTATTCCCATCTCTTTCAGAATTTTCCACAGTTTATTGTGATCCACACAGTCAAAGGCTTTGGCATAGTCAATAAAGCAGAAGTAGATGTTTTTCTGGAACTCTCCTGCTTTTTTTTGATGATCCAGCAGATGTTGGCAATTTGATCTCTGGTTCCTCTGCCTTTTCTAAAACCAGCTTGAACATCTGGTAGTTTACGGTTCACGTACTGTTGAAGCCTGGCTTGGAGAATTTTGAGCATTACTTTGCTAGCGTGTGAGATGAATGCAATTGTGTGGTAGTTTGAGCATTCTTTGGCATTGCCTTTCTTTGGGATTGGAATGAAAACTGACCTTTTCCAGTCCTGTGGCCGCTGCTGAGTTTTCCAAATTTCCTGGCATATTGAGTGCAGCACTTTCACAGCATCATCTTTTAGGGTTTGAAATAGCTCAACTGGAATTCCATCACCTCCACTAGCTTTGTTTGTAGTGATGTTTCCTAAGGCCCACTTGACTTCACATTCCAGGATGTCCGGTTCTACATGAGTGATCATATTATTGTGATTATCTTGATTGTGAAGAACTTTTTTGTACAATTCTGTGTATTGTTTCCAGGTATCCTTAATATTGGAGAAGACAATGGCAACCCACTCCGGTACTCTTGCCTGGAAAATCCATGGATGGAAGAGCCTTGTAGGCTGCAGTCCATGGGGTTGCTGAGAGTCAGACATGACTGAGCAACTTCACTTTCACTTTTCACTTTCATGCATTGGAGAAGGAAATGGCAACCCACTCCAGTGTCCTTGCCTGAAGAATCCCAGGGATGGAGGAGCCTTGTGGGCTGCCGTCTATGGAGTCACACAGAATCAGACACGACTGACGTGACTTAGCAGCAGCAGCAGCTCTTTAATATCTTCTGCTTCTGTTAGGTCCATACCATTTCTGTCCTTTACTGAGCCCATCTTTGCATGAAATGTTTCCTTGGTATCTCTAATTTTCTTGAAAAGATCTCTAGTTTTTCCCATTCTATTGTTTTCCTCTATTTCTTTGCACTGATCACTGAGGAAGGCTTTCTTATCTCTCCTTGCTATTCTTTGGAATTCTGCATTCAAATGGGTATATCTTTCCTTTTCTCCTTTGCTTTTGGCTTCTCTTCTTTTAACAGCTATTTGTAAGGGCTCCTCAGACACACATTTTGCTTTTTTGCATTTCTTTTTCTTAGAGATGGTCTTGCTCCCTGTCTCCTGTACAATGCATGAACCTCATTCCTTAGTTCACCCTTACGGCAGAAAGTGGAGAAGAACTAAAGAGCCTCTTGATAAAAGTGAAAAATGAGAGTGAAAAAGTTGGCTTAAAATGCAGCATTCAGAAAACAAAGATTATGGCATCCAGTCCCATCACTTCATGGTAAATAGATAGGGAAACTTTGGAAACAGTGGCAAACTTTATTTTTCTGGGCTCCAACATCACTGCAGATGGCGACTGCAGCCATGAAATTAAAATACGCTTACTCTCTGAAAGAAAAGTTATGCCACCTAGACAGCATATTAAAAAGCAGAGGCATTGTTTTGCCAACAAAGGTCTGTCTAGTCAAGGCTATAGTTTTTCTAGTAGTCATGTATGGATGTGAGAGGTGGACCATAAAGAAAGCTGAGGGCTGAAGTATTGATGCTTTTGTACTCTGGTGTTGGAAAAGACTCTTGAGAGTCCCTTGGACTGCAGGGAGATCCAACCAGTCCATCCTAAAGGAAATCAGTCCTGAATATTCATTGGAAGGACTGATGGTGAAGCTGAAACTCTAATACTTTGGCCATCTCATGTGAAGAACAGACTCACTGGAAAAGACCCTGATTCTGGGAAAGATTGAAGGCAGGAAGCAAAGGGGATGACAGAGGATGAGATGGTTGGGTTGCATCACCGACTCAATGGACATGAATTTGAGTAAACTCCAGGAGTTGGTGATGGACAGGGAGGCCTGGCGTTTTGCAGTCCTTGGGGTCACAAGGAGTCGGACACGACTGAGCAACTGAACTGAACTGATGCTATAGCTCCAATATTTCAGCCACCTGATGCAAAGAGCAGACTCATTGGAAAAAAACTCTGATGATAGGAAAGATTGAAGGCAAAAGGAGTAGAGGGCAGCAAAGGATGAGATGGTTAGATGGCATCACCAACTCAATAGACATGAATCTGAACAAACTCTGGGAGACAGTGAAAGACGGAAAACTGGCATGCTGCAGTTCACTGGCAAAGAGTCAGACACAACTTAGCGACTGAACAGTAACAATAAAAATATATTAATTCTTCTCTAAATATTTGGTAGAATTCATCTATGAAGCCATCTGGTTCTGGACATTTGTTTTTTGGAGTTTTTAAAAATTATTATTACTGATTCAGTTTCATTACTGGCAATTGGTTTGCTCTAGAAAACAGAAGACATAGTCTATATGTGTTCCTGCTTCAGTTTTATGAAAGTTTAAATGTCTAATTGTCCATTTCTTCTAAGCTGCCCATTCATTGGTGTACAGTTGCTCATAGTAACCTCTTATGATCCTTCATATTTCTGTGGTATTGGCTGATGATTCCCCTTTTCCATTACTGATTTCATTGATTTGGGTTCCCGCCTCCCCGCCCCCTCCCACCCACCCCCCGGCCTTGGTGAATCTGGTCAGAGGTTTATCAAGTTTGTTTATCTTTCCACAGATACAGCTCTTTCATTGATCTTTCTTACTGTTGTTTGTTTTTAGTATCTATATCATTTATGTCTGCTCTTTTTTATGATTTCTTTCCTTCTACTAACTTTGAATTTCATTCTTTTTATAGTTTCTTTAGGTATAAGTTTAAGTTGTTTCTTTGAAATTTTTCTTGTTTCCTGATTGAGCTTGTATTGGTATAAACTTCTCTCTTACAATTGCTTTTCTGCATCCCGTAGAGTTTGGGTCTTTGTGGTTTTGTTTTCATTTTTCTTCAGATATTATTTTATTTTCTCTATGATATGTTCATTGATCCATTGATTGTTTAGTATCATATTGTTTAGCCATGATTTTTTTTTGCAGTTTTTTCTTATAGTTTATTTCTAGTCCAGTAGTTTTATGGATACAAAAGATGCTTTATAAGAGTTCAGGTTTCTTAAACTTATTGAGACTTGTTCTGTGGCCTGCTATTGAAAGCTGTGAGACTTCAGTGGTCTTGGGATTGGTGTCCACATGCTGGCTCAGGTATCCTGTGGCTGGTACCTGCCCACCAATGTGCGAGAATGGTCACAGGGCTAGAGCCAACCCTCTGGTTTTGCGATAGGGCCTTAGGCCCTCTGGTTTGGAACAGGGTCTTGGGCCTTCTTTCAGACAGGAGTGTGTCCCAAGTTGGCTGAGTCAGGGCAGCCTGCCTGCTGGTGGGTATAGCTGTGTCCCTGTTTAGCTAGTTGCATGGCCTGAGGCTTCCCAGTACCAATGCCAACAGACTGGTATTAGGGACTGGTTCCTGGTTTTAATATGCTAGAAACAAGATTCCAAATGGCACTTGACATCACTAGTGTCCACATGATAGAATAAGCTTCCAGAAATGGCACCAGCCCGTGTCTATGTCATTAGGGCAAGTTCTAGTTGCCTCCTCCTTCTCCAGGACACCCTCTGACATCAGCAAGTAGGCCTGACCTAGGCTTCTTTCAAATTATTGTTTATTCCCTGGGACCTGGAGCTTATGAGATGTTGTTTGTGCCTTTTAGGAGCAGAGTCTTTTTCCCACAACACTCTGCACCTCTCAGAAGTAAGCCCTGCTGGCCTTCAAAGCCAATCATTCTTGGGGCTTATCTTTCTGTCACAGGATCCCTGGTCTGGGAAACCCGACATTTGTCTCAGAACCATTGCTGTTTAAGGAAAACCTCTGTAGTTGTAATTATTTTCTCATTTGTGATAAGGATCTTGACTATACTGTGACTTTGCCCTGCCTCATCTCATTGTGATTCTTTTTTATGTATTTATTTGTAGAAGATATTTTCTGCTAGATTTTAGTCTTTCTTATGGAAAGAAGTCTTTAGTCTTTCTTATCCCACCTTATTAATATATGCTCTGTACATATTTGTAAATTTAGTGGGCCTATAAGTGGAGGGGAACTTTAACAGACATAGGACTATTTGGTTTATCTGTTTCTTCGATTTTAGGTATTCTGTGTCTTTGAAGGAATTTATTTCATCTAAGTTAGTGAATTTATGGGCATAGGCTTTTTTGGGGGGGTAGCATTTTTTATTATTCTTTTAATCAGTAGTTTTATCTCCATTTGATTCATGATATTGGTTAGTTTTGTCTCCTTGCTTTTCTTCCTGGTTAAAATTCCTAGGTAGAATATAGACTTCACCTAATAGAACAGTGTGATTTATGGAGAGATACAAGGTTTTAATTTATATTTTTCTCTAATAAAGCAGGAAGATAATTAAAGAAAGATATAGGCCAATATAATTAAGAAAGATCTAATTTATATACATCAAACTTTGTGTTATACAAATGAAGAAATTATCCTCTTTTGCAGAGTTCATAGAGTAGTCATAAAAATTGATTATATAATATTTCACAAAGAAAATATTCTAAAAGTACTACTTTTATAGTAATATTTTATATAGTATATTATATACTACCTATATGGTAGTACTACTATATGCAACATTTTCTGGTTACACTGCACAAAAACCAAATGTTAATTAATGACAATTACCGTAAACAACTATGGTAATAGTTCCAGTTTTATTGGATAGTAAGCAAGCTGTAGAAGAAACTGGATAAATCAACTATATTTCAGTAAAAAGGATAAGAAAAATCTAGAATTGTCTTGCCTTGTAGAACAAGGCAAAATGAAATTAAATAAAGCTAACAAAGATATGCAGCTCCCCTTTGAAAAATTACTAACTCAGACAAAATGGTCCTGGTGCATGGAACCACGTAAAAATTGCTGTGTGCTGGTAATGAATAGCATATTTCAAAATTTTAAGTTCTTCTTACACATTTTTTGTTTAAGAAGGTCTTTACACAACATCTCTTGGTTTGTGTCATGAATACATAATGCTTTTTTAAAACTTTAAAAAATGTATTCATTTTTAATTGAAGGGTAATTGCTTTACAATATTGGCTTGATTTCTGCTATACATCAACATGAGTTAGCTATAGGTGTACATATGTCCCCTCCCTCTTGAATCTCTCTTCTACCTTGTACCCTTTCCCACCCATCTAGGTTGTTATAGAGCCCAAGTTTAAGTTCCCTGAGTCATACAGCAAATTTCCATTGGCTATCTCTTTTACATACAGTAGTGTATATGCTTCCATGCTTCTCTCTCCATTCATCTCACTCTCCCATTCCTCCCCACTGCCCATGTCCATAAGTCTGTTCTCTATGTCTGTGTCTCCATTGCTGCCCTGCAAATAGATTCATCAGTATCATCTTTCTAGATTCCATATATATATGTTAATGTATGATATTTGTTTTTCTCTTTCTTACTTACTTCACTCTGTATAATAGGCTCTAGGTTCATCCACTTCACTAGAACTGACTCAAATGTATTCCTTTTTATAGCTGAGTAGTATTCCATTGTATATATGTACCACAGCTTCTTTATCCATTCATCTATCGATGGACATCTAGGTTGCTTCCATGTTCTAGCTATTGTAAATAGTGCTACAATGAATATTGGGGTACATGTGTCTTTTTCAGTTTTGGTTTCCTCAGGGCATATGCCTAGAAGTGATATTGCTGGGTCATATGGTGGTTTTATTAAACATTGTTCACTGAAGAAGGCCTTCTTGTCTCTTCTAGCTCTTCTTTGAAACTGCATTTAATTGAATGTACCTTTCCCTCTCTCCCTTGCTTTTCTCTTCTCTTTGTTCTTCCACTATTTGTAAAGCCTCCTCAAATAACCACTTTGTCCTCTTGCTTTTCTTTTTTTTGGAGTGGTTTTGTTTGCTGCCTCTGTACAACATTACAGACATCGGTCCATAGTTCTTCAGACACAGTGTTGTCTAGATCTATTGAATCTATTTATTATCTCTACTGCAAATTCATGTGGGACTTCATTTGAGTCATACCTGGCTGGCCTAGTGTTTTTCCTGGTTTTCTTTAGTTTAAGCCAGAATTTTGCTATAAGAAGCTGACGATCTGAGCTACAGTCAGTTCAAGGTCTCTTTGCTGACTGTATAGAGCTTCTCCATCTTCAGCTGTAAAGAATATAATCAATCTGATTTTGATATTGACTATGGTGATATCCATATGTAGAGTCATCTCTTGTGTTCTTGGACAAGAGTGTTTGCTAGTGTTTACTATGACCAGTGCATTCTCTTGGCAGAATTCAGTTAGCCTTTGCCATGCTTCATCTTGTTCTCCAAGTCCAAACTTGCCTGTTATTCCAGGTATATATTGACTTCCTACTTTCACATTCCAATCCCCAATGATGAATAGAGCATCTTTTTTAGGTGTTAGTTCTAGGATTTCTTCTAGGTCTTCACAGAACTGATCAACTTCAGCTTCTTTGGTATCAGTGGTAGGGGCATAGACTTGGATTACTGTGATGTTAAATGGCTTGCCTTGGAAGTGAACCGAGATCATTCTGTCATTTTGGGGGTTGCACCCAATACTGTATTTTGGACTCTTTTGTTGATTATGAGGGTTATTCCATTTATTCTATGGGATTATTGCCCATAGTAGTAGATATAATGGTCATCTGAATTAAATTCACCCACCAATGAACAGTGTTTATCAATAGAAGAAAACAACAAAAGGGGAAAGACCAGAGATCTCTTCAGGAAAATTGGAAACATCAGCAGAGCATTCTGCCCAAAGATGGGCACAATAAAGGATAAAAATGGTAGAGACCTGATAGATGCTGAAGAGATCAAGAAGAGATGGAAATAATACACAAAAGAGAACTGTATAAAAAAGATCTTAATGAACAAGATTACTACAATGGTGTGGTTAGCCACCCATAGCCAGACATTCTGAAGTGCAAAGTCAAGTGGGCCTTAAGCACTTCTTTAATAAAGCTAGTGGATGCAATGAAATTCTGGCAGAACTATTCAAATCCCTAAAAGAGGATGTCATCAAAGTTTTGCATTCATTATGTCAGCAAATCTGGAAGACCCAGCAGTGGCCACAGGACTGGAAAAGGTTGATTCTCATCCCAACTCCCAAGAAGGGTAGTTCCAAAGAATGTGCTAACCATTGGACGATTGCACTCATCTTCGATGCTAGGAAAGTCATGCTTAAAATCTTGCATGCTGGGCTTCAGCATTATGTGAATCAAGAACTTCCAGCTGGGTTCAGAAAGGGAAGAGGAACTAGAGATCAAATTGCCAACATTTGCTGGATTGTAGAGAAAGCAAGGGGATTTCAGGAAAACATCTATCTGTGTTTCATCATCTACGCTAAAGCCTTTGACTGTATAGATCATGACAAACTGTGGAAAGCTCTTGGAGAGATGGAATCACCAGAACATCTTACCTGTCTCCTGAGAAATCTGTGTGTGGGTCAAGAAGCAGCAGTTAGAACCCTGTGTGGAACAATTGATTGGTTAAGGATTGAGAAAGGAGTATAACAGGGCTGTCTGCCATCACCCTGTTTGTTTAACCTATACTCTGAGAACATCATGAGAAATGCCAGGCTGGATGAGTTACAAACCAGAATCAAGATAGATGGGAGAAACATCAACAACCTCAGATATGTGAATGATACCGCTCTAATGGCAGAAAGTGAAGAGGAACTAAAGAGCCTCTTGATGACAGTGAAAGAGGAGAGTGAAAGAGCCAGGTTAAGACTAAATATTAAAAAAAAAAACGAAGATCACTGACACAATGAACATGAACTTGGGCAAACTCTGGGAAATGGTGAGGGACAGGGAGGTCTGGTGTGCTGCAATCCATGGGGTCACAAAGAGTCAGACATGACTGGGTGACTGAACAACAACAACAGTGGTGGTTTTATTCCTAATTTTTCAAGGAATCTCCATACTGTCTTTCATAGTGGCTGTATCAATTTACTTTCCCACCAGCAGCACAAGAGGGTTCCCTTTTCTCCACACCTCTCCAGCACTTGTTGTTTATGGATCTTTTGATGACCATTCTGACCAGTATGAGGTGATATATCATTGCATTTTGATTTGCATTTCTCTAATAATGAGTGATATTGAGCATCTTTTCATGTGTTTATTAGCCATGTATATGTCTTCTTTGGAGAAATGTCTGTTTACATCTTCTGCCCACTTGTTGATTGGGTTGTTTGTTTTTCTGGTATTGAGTTGCATGAGCTGCTTGTATATTTTGAAAATTAGTCTTTTGTCAGTTGTTTCATTTGTTGTTATTTTCTCCCATTCTGAGAGCTGTCTTTTCACCTTGATTATAGTTTCCTTTGTCATGCAAAAGCTTTTAAGTTTGATTAGCTCCCACGTTTATATTTGCTTTTATTTTCGTTATTCTAGGATGCAGGTCATAGAGATCTTGCTATGGTTTATGTCATATAATGTTCTTTCTATGTTTTCTTCTAAGAGTTTTATGGTTTCTGGTCTTATTTAGGTCTTTAAAACATTTTGAATTTATCTTTGTGTATGATGTTAAGAGTGTTCTAATTTTATTCTTTTACATGTGGTTGTCTGATTCTCCCAGCATCGCTATTGAAGAGATTATCTTTGCCTCAATGTATATTCTTGCCTCCTTTGTCAAAAATAAGGTGCCCATATGTTTGTGGGTTTATCTCTGGGCTTTCTATCTTGTTCCATTGGTTTGTATTTCTGTTTTTGTGACAGTACCATACTGTCTTGATAACTGTAGCTTTGTAGTATATTCTGAAATCAGGTAGACTGGTTCCTCTAGTTCTTTTCTTCTTTCTCAGGATTGCTCTGGCTATTCTTGGTCTTTTTTGTTTCCACACAAATTGTGAAAATTTTTGTTCTAATTCTGTGAAAAATGCTATTCATAATTTGATAGAAATTGCATTGAATCTGTAGATTGCATTTGGTAGTATAGTCACTTTCACCATATTGATTCTTCCAACCCAGGAGCATTGTATCCCTCTCTACCTGTTTCTGTTGTCTTTGATTTCTTTCATCAGTGTCTTGTAGTTTTCTGTATACAGCTCTTTTGTCTCCTTAGGTAGATATATTCCTAGGTATTTTATTCATTTATTGCAATGGTAAATGTGATTGATGCCTTAATTTCTATTACTGATTTTTTGTTGTTAGTATATAGGAATGCAAATGATTTCTTTGTATTGATTTTGTATCCTGCAACTTTACTAAATTCACTGACTAACTAGTAATTTTCTGATAATATCTTTAGGGTTTTCTATGTACAGTATCATGTCATCTGCAAATAGTGAGAATACTACTTCTTTTGCAGTCTGTATTCCTTTTATTTCATTTTCTTCTCTGATTACTGTAGCTAGGAGTTCCAAACCTATGTTGATTAACAGTGGCAAGGGTGGGTGCCCTTGTCTTTTTCCTGATCTTAGAGAGAAAGCTCTCAGTTTTTCACCATTGACAATAATGTTTGCTGTGGGTTTGTTGTATATGGCCTTTATTATGTTATGATTGGTTTCTTCTATGTTCATCTTTTGAAGAATTTTTGTAATAATTGAGTGTTGAATTTTATTGGCAGCTTTTTCTGCATCTATTGAGATTATCATATGGTTTTGATTTTTAAATTTGTTAATATGGTGTATCACATTTATTGATTTGCTTATATTGAAGAACCCTTGCATCCCTGGGATAAACTCAAAATGATCATGGTGTATGATCTTTTTAATGTATTGTTGAATTCCGTTTGCTAGAATTTTGTTGAGAATTTTTGGATCTCTGTTCATCAGTGATGTTTGCCTGTAATTTTCTTTTTTTGTGATGTCTTTGTCTGGTTTTGGTATCAGGGTGATGATGGTCTTGTTGAATAAGTTTGGAAGTGTTCCTTCCTCTGCAACTTTTTTGCAAGAATTTCAGAACAATAGGCATTCAGTTCAGTTCAGTCGCTCAGTCGTGTCCGACTCTTTGCGACCCCATGAATTGCAGCACGCCAGGCCTCTCTGTCTATCACCAACTCCCGGAGTATACCCAAACCCATGTCCATCGAGTCAGTGATGCCATCCAACCATCTCATCCTCTGTCGTCCCCTTCTCCTCCTGCCCCCAATCCTACCCAGCATTAGGGTCTTTTCCAATGAGTCAACTCTTCACATGAGGTGGCCAAAGTATTGGAGTTTCAGCTTCAACATCAGTCTTTCCAATGAACACCCAGGATTGATCTCTTTTAGGATGGATTGATTGGATCTCCTTGCAGTCCAAGGGACTCTCAAGAGTCTTCTCCAACACCACAGTTCAAAAGCATCAATTCTGCGGTGCTCAGCTTCCTTCACCGTCCAATTCTCACATCCATACATGACCACTGGAAAAACCATAGCCTTGACTAGACAGACTTTTGTTGGCAATGTAATGTCTCTGCTTTTAAATACACTATCTAGGTTGGCCATAACCTTCCTTCCAAGGAGTAAGCGTCTTTTAATTTCATGGCTGCAGTCACCATCAGCAGTGATTTTGGAGCCCAAAAAAATAAAGTCTGACACTGTTTCCACTGTTTCCCCATCTATTTCCCATGAAGTGATGGGATCAGATGCCATGATCTTAGTTTTCTGAATGTTGAGCTTTAAGCCAACTTTTTCACTCTCCTCTTTCACTTTCATCAAGAGGCTCTTTAGTTCTTCACTTTCTGCCATAAGGGTGGTGTCATCCGCATATCTGAGGTTATTGATCTTTCTCCCGGCAATCTTGATTCCAGCTTGTGCTTCTTCCAGCCCAGCGTTTCTCATGATGTACTCTGCATATAAGTTAAACAAGCAGGGTGACAATGTACAGCCTTGACGTTCTCCTTTTCCTATTTGGAACCAGTCTGTTGTTCCATGTCGAGTTCTAACTGTTGCTTCCTGACCTGCATACAGGTTTCTCAAGAGACAGGTCAGATGGTCTGGTATTCCCTCTTCTCTAAATGTCTCATAGAGTTCACCTGTGAAGTCTGGCCCTGGCCTTTTTGTTTTTGGGGAGATTTTTTTTATCAGTTTATATTTCAGTCTTTGTGGTAGACTTGTTCATAATTTCTATTTCTTCCTGGTTTAGTCTTGTAAAATTGAACTTTTCTAATAATCTGTCCATTTGCTCTAGGTTGTCCATTTTATTAGCATATAGTTGCTCATAGTAGTCTCTTATGATCCTTTGTATTTCTTCATTGTCTGTTTTAACCTCTCCTTTTTCATTCCTAACTTTGTCGATTTGATTTTTCTTCCTTTTTTTCTTGATGAGTCTGGCTAACAGTTTGTCGATTTCGTTTATCTTCTCAAAGAGCAGCTTTTAGTTTTATTAATCTTCACTATTGTTTCCTTCATTTGTTTTTCAATTATTTTTGTCTGATCTTCATGATTTATTTCCTTCTACTAACTGTATGGGGTTTTGGTTCTTTTTCCATGTGTTTTAGGTGTAGAGTTAGGTTGTCCATTAGATGTTTATCTTGTTTCTTGAAGTGGGATTGTATTGCTATAAACTTCCCTCTTAGAAATGTTTTTGCTGTATTCCATAGGTTTTAAGTCATCATGCTTTCACTGTCATTTGTTTCTAGGAATTTTTAAAAAATTTCCCTTCTTATTTCTTCAGTAACCTGTTCAATACTTAGAAGTGCATTGCTTAATTTCCATGTGTTTGTGTTTTACAGTTTTTTCTCCTGTAATTTATATCTAGTCTCATAGTGTTGTTGCCAAAAATGATGCTTTATACAATTTCAATTTTCTTAAATACACTAAGGCTTGATTTGTACCCAAGATGTGGTCTGGATATGTTCCATGTGCACTTGGGAAGAAAGTGTATTCTTCTGCATTTGGGTGTAAAGTCCTGAAGAGATCGATTAGGTCTATCTGGTCTAATAATTCATTTAAGATTTGCATTCCTTATTAATTTTCTGTTTTGATGATCTGTCCATTGGTGGGGTGTTAAAGTCTCATACTATTATTGTGTTACTATTATGTCTGTTAGTGTTTGCCTTATGTAGTGAGGTGCTCCTACATAAGGAGTATGGCTGGTGTTTCCACTCAACCAGTAACGTGTCTTTTCATTGGAGCATTTAATCCATTTACATTTAAAGTAATTATTGATACATATGCTTTTATTGACATTTTCTTAATTGTTTGGGGTTTGTTTTTGTATGTCTTTCCTTCTCTTGTGTTTCCTGTCTGTATAAGTCTCTTTAATCTATAACATCTGTTGTAAAGCTGATTTGGCAGTGCTAAATTCTTTTAACTTTTGCTTGTCTGTAAAGTTTTTGATTTCTCCATTAATTTTGACTGAGATCCTTGCTGTGTAGAGTAATCTTGGCTGTAGATTTTTTTTTTTCTTTCAGTACTTTAAATATATCCTGCCATTCCCTTCTGGCCTGCAGAGTTTCTGCTGAAAGATCAGTTGTTAATAGTATGGGTTTTTCCTCATATATTACTCATTGCTTTTCTCTTGCTGCTTTTAGTATTCTTTCTTAGCGTTTAATCTCTATTAGCTTGATTAGTATGTGTCTTAACATGTTTATCCTTGGGTTTATCCTGTATGGGGCTCTACACTTCTTGGACTTGATTGACTATTTCCTTTCCCATGTTGGGAAAATTTTCAACTATAATCTCTTCAAACATTTTCTCAGACCCTCTATTTTTCTCTTCTTCCTCTGGGACTCCTATAATTCAAATGTTGGTGTGTTTAATATTGTCCCAGAAGTCTCTGAGGCTATTCTCAGTTCTTTTCATTCTTTTTGCTTTATTCTGCTCGTCAGCAGTTATTTCCACCTTTCTCTCCTCCAGCTCACTTTTTCATTCTTCTGCCTCACTTATTATACTATTGGTTTCTTCTAGAGTATTTTTAATTTTGGTAATTGTGTTATTTGTCTCTATTTATTTCATCTGCGTCCATGTTAATTGTGTTCATTGGTCCTTGCATTTTCTCCACTCTATTTTCAAGGCTTTGGAACATTTTTACTATCATTACTCTGAATTCTTTCTCAGGTAGTTTGCCTATTTCCTCTTCAGTTATTTGGTCTTGTGAGTTTCTACCTTGTTATCCATTTGCACTATTTTTCTCTATCTTTTCTTTTTTCCAAACTTGCTCCATTTGAGGTCTTCCTTTCCCAGGCTTTAGGGTTGCTCTATTCCTTCTTCCGGAGAAAGCAATGGCACCCCACTCCAGTACTCTTGCCTGGAAAATCCCATGGACAGAGGAGCCTGGTAGGCTGCAATCCATGGGGTCGCTAAATTGGACACGACTGAGCGACTTCACTTTCACTTTTCCCTTTCATGCACTGGAGAAGGCAATGGCAACCCACTCCAGTATTCTTGCCTGGAGAATCCCAGGGACGGAGGAGCCTGGTGGGCTGCCGTCTATGGGGTCGCACAGAGTCAGACACGACTGAAGCTACTAAGCAGTAGCAGTATTCCTTCTTCCTTTTGGTTTCTGCGTTTTGGTCCTCACCCACCACAGAGTGGTTTGTGTTGACTTCCTTTTGGGGGTGACTTGTGACTGTGTTCCAGTGGGAGGAGATATTTTCTTTTTTCCCTCTGAGGGGCAGGGCTGTGTGAGGTGGTATATTTTGGAATGTCTGTAGGAATTCTGTCTGCTGATGATTGGTTTTGTGCTTTTGTCTTGCTTGTTGTTTGAGTGAGGCATCCTGCACTAGCTGCTGTCAGCAGCTGGGTGATACCATGCTTTGTGTACAGGTGTAGGCCTTTGTGGAAGTTGTCACTAATTAATACTCCCTGGAATTAGGAGTTCTCTGGCATTCTGTGGTCCTGGACTCAATGCTCCCACTTCAATGGCTCAGGCCCAATCCCTGGTCAGGAGACCAAGACTCAACAGTGGTTCGCTATGGTATTAAAGGGGTTAAAACAAACACATGAAGACAAAAGGCAAAACATAACAAGAAACAAAGGATGAATCCAGACAAACGGTAAATACAAAATCAGATGTATAACTACAAAAACAATGGGATATACACACAAATATAACCAAAATATTCCAAAGAAAAGAAAGTACAAGAGATTGACTTGGTGAGCAAGGAAAGCAAAAATGATATTGACCAATTAAAAACAGAGCTAACTAAAACTTAAACCAGAAAACTGAGCCAAAGCAGAGTGCCAACTGGGGAATAAAGCAAAGAAAACAAAACAAATTAACAAACATGATGAAAAAAGAAAGAGTGAAAGAAAAGAAAAATGGAAAGAAAGAAGAAAAGAAGAAGAAAGTGAAGGATGACAAGAAAAAAGAAAATAGAAAAGCAAAGCTAAATAGAAGCATATATAAATGATTTATATGTGTATATATATATATATATATATATATATATTAAGGAATAACTACGACAGGAAGAGGACAATAAGAAAAACAGTCAAACAGAACAAAAAACTTGAAAAAAGAAGAAAATTTTAAATATTCTTTTTTCTTGGTAATTTCTTTTATTTTTTTATTTTTTTTTAGTTTTTTATTTTTTTTTTTATAAATTTATTTATTTTAGTTGGGGGCTAATTACTTTACAATATTGTAATAGTTTTTGCCATACATTGACATGAATCAGCCATGGGTTTACATGTGTTCCCCTTCCTGGACCCCCCACCCACCTCCCTCCCCATCCCATCCCTCTGGGTCATCCCATTGCCCCGGCCCTGAGCCCTTGTCTCATGCATCGAACATGGAATGGTGTTCTGTTTCACATATGATAATATACATGTTTCAATGCTATTCTCCCAGAATGTCCCACCCTCACCTTCTCCCTCAGAGTCCATAAAATTGTTCTATGCATCTGTGTCTCTTATTCTGTCTCGCATATAGGGTTATCGTTACCATCTTTCAAACTCCATATGTATGCATTAGTATACTGTATTGTTGTTTTTCTTTCTGGCTTACTTCACTCTGTATAATGGGCTCCAGTTTCATCCATCTCAGTAGAACCGATTCAAATGTATTTTTTTTAATGGCTGAGTAATATTCCATTGTACCACAGCTTCCTTATCCATTCGTCTGCTGATGGACATCTAAATATTTTTAAAAAGGGAAAATCTACAGCATCGCAGAAGGCCAACATAGAGGTAGAAGTATGTAAGGAGAGTGAACAGTGTGATTTTTAAAAAAGATAAAATTTCCCAAGGTTATAGTTCTTAGTTGTGGTGTCTGCCCCTGCAGGTGGGGTTGTACTAGTACCCTGTGATGATTTCCTGGCTTGGGGGACTTGTACCAGTGTTCTAGTCAATGGGGCTGGATCTCATTTCTCTGAAGAGCAGCGGTGTGTCCAGCAGTAGGTTTTAGGGTGTCTGTAGGATTGGTATGGCTTTGGGCAGCCTGTCTGCTAGTGTGTAGCATTGTGTTTCTATTTTGTTGGAGGATTGGCATGTGGCTATCTGGGCACTGGTGCTTGCCGACCTTTGGGTGGTCTTGGTTTTGGTGTTGTCATAGAGGCCTTTTGGAGGGCTCTTGTCTATTAATGTTCCCTGGTGTCAGGAGTTCTCTAGAGGTTCAAAGTCTTGGGCTTCTCACCTGAGGAGTTCAGGTTCAAAGCCCACTGAAACTCTAAGACCCCACAAGCCACACAGCACAAAATACAAATTCCTAATACTCCCAGTGAAGGCAATACTCAGCAGCCCAGAACACCCAGAGGCTTACACCAAAGTCCTCTAATATTTCTAGGAAGGTCTCTGGACTTGTTGTGGGAGCATGGGGTCAGTTCAGTTTCAGATCTGATCTTATTCCAGCTTGTAGTTGCTCCTAAGGTTCACAGTTGCCCCTAGAGTCCAGTGTGTTCCCCACCTATGAAAAGGCCAAAGTTCATTAGGGCTCACTTGCTGTCTTGGGTTGGGGAGAGGGGAGGATATGGCAGCCACAACTGGGATGTGCCAGGGAGCACCTGGGGCAATAGAGACCTGTTGGAGTTCTTACAGTCTGGGTCAGGTTGTGATTTCTCCCAGAGAAAAAGGCCCCAGTTCGTGGGTCCCTAGAAAGAGCTCAGCTACTTAAACTCCCAGCAAGGTGTGGGCAGTAACCTGTACCTGCTCACAGCCTGGTGGTAGCTGCAACCTCTGGGATTAGGACTGCGTCAGTGGTGTTTTGTTCACTGCCTCTGGCACCCCTCTGAGCTTTGTCAGTGGTAGTCATGTGTATTTCTGCAGCCATGTTGAAGCAGCCCTCTCAGCACATCCTCATGGCAACCAGCCCCCTACCTCTTCCTGGAATCTTTGCTGGAGCCTCCACCCTGGGTCCCACCCTCTGCTGCAGGCCTAAGTTTGTTAGTCACTTCTCTCAGCTCCCCACCCCCACCCTCTGGTCTGGGCTGAGGCTTGTGAGCTGCTTATGGGCTGAGAAATGGTATTCTGCAGCTTTCTCTGTATTTTGCCTTTTGAGTCCCCACTGTTGCATGCCACTTTGGGGTTCCACAGCTCGTCCTTGGTCCCATCTTAAGGGAGTCTCCTAGTACATGGAAAACTTTTCCTCCTCCATGACTCCCTCCCTCTCTTGGAGCACAAGCTCCTGTCCTGAAGTCCTCTTTTTTTTTTTTTTTTAATTATTAATGTCTTTATCTTTTTCCTACCTCAATCCAAAGTGATTAGCTTGTCATTTTGGAGTCCTGGGGTCTTTTGCTATCATTTAGAAGTTGTTCTGGAGGAGTTGTTCCATATTTTGATGACTTTTTGATGTATTTAAGGGAAGCCCACTTTCTTTTCACTGAGGTCATCCTAGAAACACTGGGAGAAGTAATATGTTTTATTAATAGTCTCAGGTGGCACTAGTGATAAAGAATCTGCTTGCCAGTGCAGCAGACATAAGAGAAGCAGGTTCAAACCCTGGATCAGTAAATCCCCTGGAGGAGGGCATGGCAACCCACTCCAGTATTCTATTCTTGCCTAGAAAATCCCATGGACAGAGGACCCTGGTGGGCAACAGTCTATAGGGTCACAAAGAGTCAGACATAACTAAAGTGACAGGCTGGCATGGCATTAATAGATTCCATAGCTTATCTTAAAATATATCCATGTTTGTATTAATATAAAGGAAGCATTTGCAATTTATATAATTATTATTACTTTTTTAATGACTTATAGATAATGGAGATTCATGTACTAACTTAAGGTCAAACAATTTTTAAGGCATAGTACATGTATAATCCTGTACATTGAAACATGTTAATCTTAAAATACTGTAAAATTCTTCTGTACTAACATCTGCAATCAAAAAGAGATCTCCCACATGTTAAGACTTTGTATTGCATGACCTATGCTACTGAAAGAAAAGTAAATCTCTCAAGCTTGCCAGAATTTTATGTCTGAAGAGAGTTGATGATATGTTAATTTCATATTTGATACACTTACAGTGAATTTTCATTCTAATTAAAATTTTTTTCCATTGGCTTAGTATTTTATTTTGAAAAGTTACAAACAGTATCAAGAATAGATCAGTAGTTTCACTAAGAAAATGTGTTTGAAGCAGGGTGATTGAATAATGTATGATTATGACAAATAATTCAGACCTTACTGTCATCATTATGAGACTATGGAGATTGAATAAAAAGGTTTTCTATTGCAAAATTAAAAAAAAATAAAGGGTTCCTGTCAATTTCATACCACAAATTAGTGATGACAATTGCCTCATTTAAGTTTCCTCAGACTTCTTTAGAGGCTATTTTAATCCTACAGATTTTTCAATTCAAATGCAAATTTGGAAGAGGGTCAAAATGCATATTTGTTTCAAGAAGCAAAACAAACCCAAACTTCCCCTATGTCTTTTTATAGTTATTCTCTGAAAAACACACTGACTCACTAGTAACATAACTTGCTTTTAATCCCGTTATCTCAATTCCTGTTTAATTCATCAAGGTTGGTTTCTGTCCTTAGCACTTCATTGCAGTCACAGTCATTAAGGTCAGTGTTTGCTGTCTTATACCTACTTTGTTTAATCTCATCAACACCATTAACCTAATAGGTTACTTTTTAGTCTCTCCCACACCCCACTCCTCTCTTCTTTCTGTTCCTCTTTTTCATGGCACTTTCCTGATACTGGGAATGAAATAAATCTTCAGTGAAAAAGTTAAAAATAATTTACCATCTTCAGATACACTGTATGTGCTATGCTTAGTCACTCAGCCATATCCAGCTGTCAGGGAGTGTGTAATTTCCTTGGTTCTGTCTCTTTGCAGCAAAGATTTAAAATGGTGGACCAGTGTTACAACTCTGTTACAGCTCAGAGTTTTATTCAGCAAGTAAAAGAAAGTACACCCTCAAAACATGAGGGTGGGCCAACCCCAAAAGAGAGGCCTTAATCCGTCTTGGCTTTCTCCTTTTACACATTTGTCTCCTCCCCCAACCTTGAGCCTGCCCTATCAAATTGGGCTAGCTAGGAGGGCTGTTTGTTTCATCTGAGGTTCTCACTCTGGTCCTCGGGTTTTCTTTTGTTCCATTTTCATGGGCTTTTTCCTTTCTTTGTCTTTTAGCCACCGCCATTTTGGACTCCTTTGTCATATTCTACCTACCTAACATTACCCTCGGAGAAGGCAATGGCACCCCACTCCAGTACTCTTGCCTGGGAAATCCCATGGATGGAGGAGCCTGGCAGGCTGCAGTCCATGGGGTCGCTAAGAGTCGGACACGACTGAGCGACTTCACTTTCACTTTTCCCTTTCATGCACTGGAGAAGGAAATGGCAACCCACTCCAGTATTCTTGCCTGGAGAATCCCAGGGACGGCGGAGCCTGGTGGGCTGCCGTCTATGGGGTCGCGCAAAGTCAGACACGACTGAAGCGACTTAGCAGCAGCAGCAACATTACCCTCTTAAGAGATGGGGGGCCCAGGCCCAATTCTTTGGGAATAGGGGTGTCGAGGTCTCTCTGGCTACTTCCTGCTGAGCTGGGATGGCAAGGGGCGTTGGGCATTGGTTATCTGTGACAAGTGAACTGGCTGGAGTGGGAGGCTTCAGTCCTGTTGAGCCATTGTGAGGGAAGCATTGCCACTTGACCTTGAGGCTCTTGGGTCCTGAGGGCACAGTGCCACCCAATGTCCCAATTGATGGCATTTGTAGCAAGCCATTTAAGATACTTATCATAGTTTGGACACTCTTTGGAACAATGTTCCACCTGTCCACAGTTAAGGCAGTTGCCTCGTACCTTGTCCTTCAAGAACTAGGGGTTTACCATAGGGCTTCCCTAGAGGGCAGCCAGCATCTGGGCATGCTTTGTCTCTCTCCTTCTCTCCCTTTCCTGGGCCTTGGCCTCCCTCTCCTGTTCTGTTGCAAAAGGGATTGGTGGCTGTCTGGACCATCTGATCTAAAGAGGCAGCAGGGTTCTGCTGCTGTAGCTGTTGTAACTTTATCCTGATGTCTGATGCACATTGGGACAGGAATTTGTCCTTTAAAATCACCTGTCCCTTGTAAGAGTCTAAATCCAGATTGGCAAACTTTTGGAGGGCCTCTTTTAGCCTTTCCAGAAAGGCAATAGGGTTCTCATAGGACTTCTGAGTTATTGCTGAGACCGGGCACAATCTCTCAACTAATATTCTTCCTTCTATTTCCATGGGTGGATTTCCTCAGGGGTGAGGCTTTCTGAAGCTTATCCTACCCACTACTGTTGCAACCTGAGAGCCAGGCATCCCAGTGTCAGGGTGCAGATCCCCATGCAGGTTGAGGCATGACAACCCCTTGGAGATATAATCTCCGGGCAGGATGAGGTATGTCAGCCTCCCGAGAATTGGGTCCTTGGGCAGGTCGAGGCATGTCAACCTCCTGGGACCCCTGGACTGGCGGATCCCTGAGCAGGTTGAGGCATGAAAACCTCCTGGAGACCAAATCCTTAGGCAAGTCAACCTCCTGGGACCCCAGGCTGGTGGATCCCCAAGCAGGTTGAGGCATGATGACCTCCCAGGGACTGGATCCCTAGGCAGGTCAACTTGCTGGGACCCCCAGGCTGGAGTTGGGCATCCTCAAGTTCTCTGATATGACTAGTGCTGGGTAGGATAAAGGGGTTGTAATCTTAACTCATTGCTGGTTTGTCCACTGTGGATGGGAATAGATACCATGATGTAAAGCAATCCAAGCCTGTGCATTGAGACTTGGAACCTGGCAAAATAGCTATATCCTCTTATTGCTCTGAGGTAATATAAGTCACTGATTTCCTCCCCTAGTCCTCCATAAAAGCAGTTTAGGGGGTTTCCAATGGTAAATATTTCAGTGCCATAGACCCACTCTAGGTAATAACTGAAGTAATGACAAAGGAATGGGTTATCTGGTGCTGTTAGGGGCTTTAAGAGTATTTTAATAATAAGCGAGGTGGAGCGATGTTGCCTACAAGGGGGCAGGGTCCTGGTTGTAGGAGTTAGTAAGTGGCTTAAGAACAAATTGATGAGAGGCAACAGACCAGATGTTCCATAAAAGTGGAGTGTAGATTTGACCCAGGAGATATGTTTTTAACTTTAGGAGAAGTGTGGTAAGGGTTTGGGCCCAAATGGCTTGCTGGGCTAACCCCCAAAGTGGCAAACATCGTCCTTGGAAGCCCAGTTGCCCTTGAAGGGATGCTACCAATAGATTGACTTCTAGCAGGCCTTGTGTTCCTCTCACCCACCCTAGCGGGTTCACTAAGAGATAGTGTTGACACACAAGTTGTAGGAAACATAGAAGATGAAGGCCTGAATATCTAGAGGGATTGAATATTATACAGTATTTCCCTCCCAAGGGCCAGCTATTTTCTGGCTGTCCCTCCAGAAGACTGTAGAGGCAACACTGTGGGCCTGGATGGGGCTCACAAAAAGAGCATGAAACAGGAGGGAAGTGGGCAGGGCACAACTTTTGAAAGAATGACACAGCGCAAGGGCATAATATAAAACGATTAAAATCAAATGGGCCCAAGATGGCAGACAAGTCAAATTTAACAAAATCTTGGTCCTCAATCTGCAAGCTAAATGACATACCAAGAGGTGCCATGACAATTCCAAGGCACTGTCAAAAGACCAAAGAGTGGGTGGTTCCCCAATTGTTGGAATGATCCTCCCATTCATTAGCATATGAATTCACCCAGCTCACAGAAACTAACCACATATTTCATGGCTGTTGCATACACCCTCTGTGATGGCACATGCCCTGTGGACTCTGCTTCTCTCTGAATCCAAACAAATCTACCTCTTACCTATCACTGTGTCTCTCACTGAATTTTTCTGCAATGAGACCTCAAGAATCTTATTTCATTAGGTCCTGAAACCAGGCACTGTGGGTTTTGGCTGGGCTCAAGTCCCAGTCGGATATGACTGACTGACTAAGCACAGCACAGAGTCCCTGCCACGTGGGTTTGAGTCCCAATCTTAGGTAAACGGTTTCAAACACAATTTTCAGAAATGGAAAGATGATGACCTGCCCAATCAAACAGTGGTGTAGATGGAGAGAGGAGCTGAAGAATGGGAGGAAAAAGCAGTGAGAAAAACGTGCTGAGGAACCCCTTTCATAACTTGCTGGAAAAACTGTTAAATGCCTGACCTGTGCCCACAATTTTAATTGGCCTGATCCTTGGCACAAAGGAGGTTAAGGAGAGAAGAACCCTCACCTACTTGGGCAACAGTTACTAGGGTGCAGCTGATAGTGGAGCCTTTGGGACACATTGGGGAGCAGTCCCTGCCAGAGTCCCTCAATTGCACACACTGCCATTTGCTTGTTCACAGGAGATCTGAGGAAACAAAAAACAAGAGATTGTAAAGGAATTAAGATTTTGTTAGCCATATGTCCTTCCAGCCATAGGGGCAAGGACCTCCTACCTTAACCAGAGGTCTTCTGGAATCTGAGCCTGAGCAATGTAAGCTTTATGCCAAATTTGTTTTCGTTGTCCCAGTTTTCAGCACCCTGGGCTTCTTGTTACTTCCACTGTGCTTGGGTTTCCTTCACATCCAGCTTCCACAGCGTGGGCTTTCGCCAAGTTGGGCTTCTGTGCTTGGTCTTCGCCTCACTAGGGCCAAGCCGAGGTTGTTTCAGCTAGATTAAATCCAAGACATGGCACCAGATATGTCAGGGGCATGTGTAATTTCCTCGGTTCTGTCTTGCCACAGCAAAGATTTGAAATGGTGGACCAGTGTTACAGCTCGGTTATAGCTCAGAGTTTTGTTCGGTGGCAAGCAAAGTACACCCTCAAGCTGTGAGGGCGGGCCGACCCCAAAGGAGAAGCCTCAATCCATCTTGGCTCTGTCCTCTTATACAATCGTCTCCTCTCCCCACCTTGAGCCTGCCCTATGCAAATTGGGCTAGCTAGGAGGGCTGTTTGTTTCACCTGAGGTTCTCACTCTGGTGCTTGAATTTTCTTTTGTTCCATTTTCGCAGGCTTTTTCCTTTCTTTGTCTTTTAACCATCACCATTTTGGACTCCATTTTCCTATTCTAACTACCTATCACAACTCCTTGTCACCCCATAGAATGTAGCCCTCCAGGCTTCTCTCTCCATAGGGTTTCTCCAGACAAGAATACTGGAGTGAATTGCCATGCCCTCCTCCAGTGGATCTTCCCATCAAACCGGGGTCTCCTGCATTTCAGACAGACTCTTCACCAGCTGAGCTACCAGGGAAGCCCAAACTGTGTGTACATTGTGGCAAAAATAGTCCAGAGGTGTAAAGCTTTTCATATCTTAATGCCATTATACAATTCATTTGAAACAACATGCCTTTTCTAAATCATATCATACAATGAACTTCAGTGATAAATTAACTGTATTGCTCAACGGGTGTAAAATGAAAAACTTCTGAAACAAAAATGAATACATACAATACAGGTGTTTTGTTAATTTACACATCTTAAATGTCATTTTTCAAACTGTTTCAGTGGCCTGGAGCCAAATTCTATGCTTCAGATGAATAGAAATCTATCCTTTTTAAATGAACACTATGGGGTGACAGTTTACTTAGAGGAAAGAAATGTTTAATATATTTTCTCTACTATAACTATCAATAATGATATAGATAAACTATAAAATATAAAAGAACCTCTTTGTAAAGCAAAATCTTTGTGTCACCCCTCTATGGATATATATGCAGTTTGTACTCACAGAAAAAACAAAACTTTAAACTAAAATGTAGTACCATGTCACATCAGTCTTATAAAGCTTACTTTTATGTCTCAACCATACGAATGAACATCAGAAAAAAATAATGTCAACTAGATATATGTTTTTAGTAAAAAAAAAAAAAATTGTGTTTTCATTTTCTGACTTAAAATATTGCTGTTCTAAATGTTTTCCCCAAAACTCATGAATATACCATACATCTGAAGTAATACAGTGAATTATGAAACTGTAAACTAGTCAGTGTTTGAATAAATTAATAATGGATCTAAAGGTATGGAATAAATCCATGTAGCATGCAGCACACAATTAACTCTTCACAGGCTAATAATTTTTAAAACTCTGAAATCATGTCATAACAATTTTATTTGATTGTGATAAGGACATTAAGATCCAATAAATAGTGATGTCGTCAAAGTTCATTGAATCAGTATGAAAGACAAGCAACAGTGTTCTTATCTTTATTACAGAAAATATAAGAATGCTTAATAGTTTCAGTTACAGTGAAATAGAATGGATTCAAGTCTTGTTTATCTTAGAATCTACAGAAAGGAAATATATGACTTGGAAAGCTGATGGATGGAAGAAAGGAGGTCCGCTGCTGCTGCTGCTAAGTCGCTTTAGTCGTGTGCGACTCTGTGCGACCCCACAGACGGCAGCCCACCAGGCTCCCTCGTTCTTGGGATTCGCCAGGCAAGAATACTGGAGTGGGTTGCCATTGCCTTCTCCAATGCATGAAAGTGAAAAGTGAAAGTGAAGTCGCTCAGTCGTGTCCGACTCTTCCAGACCCCATGGACTGCAGCCCACCAGGCTCCTCCGTCCATGAGATTTTCCAGGCAAGAGTACTGGAGTGGGTTGCCATTGCCTTCTCTGAAATGAGGTCAAGGTAGGGTAAACTTTAGGAGATAGGAGGAAGGTCTTAGGAAAAACTCAAAGATGAAAAATGTAGGTCAGATCAGAAGACGACCAGTGTTATGTTGTGTTCTAAAGAAGTACAATGTTTTATCAGATTTAGTAAGAAGAATGAAGCTGATGAACTACATAAATGCCTCCTATATCAAATGAACCTTGAAAGCCTAGTTTTTATATGTGGATTTCTGAAGAAGAAGTGGTCAGACTTCTGTCTGTGATTCATCTTTGATGGAATAACTACTAGTCAGTACCTTCATCCAGAAAATAATTCCTGCCTGGACAACAATTCCATTTTTTTCATGCTGTCTCTCTATGCTCAGTCACATCCGACTCTTTGCAACCCTATGGACTGTAGCCCACCAGGCTTCACTGTCCATGGGATTTTCCAGACAAGAATACTGGAGCAGATTGCCCTTTCCTTCTCCAGGGGATGTTCCTGACCCACAGATGAAACCCACCTCTCCTGCATCTCCTGCATTGGCAGGCAGATTCTTTACCACTTTGTCACCTGACAAGCCCCATGTTTTTTCAGTCTTTCCTTTTCCATGATGTAGTCTTTTCTAGACAACCAAAATATGATTCTTAAGGTAATTTTCCTTTTTTTAGCTTATGAAAAATTAATATTATTACAGGTATCATTGTCCTTATGAACTTGAACATGTTTTAAAAAATGAACTCCTATTATATTTTTGTGCTAATTTAAAAAATTAATTTAGTGATAACTGATGTCTTTATTACAGATTTTCTAATCATGCTCAAAACACACTTTTCTAATTATTCATTTAAGTTCTTTTGTAGCATTTATTTTTAAGTGCGTTTTTCCACATTTCCTATTATCGTTTTTGCCTAGATATTTAATCTTTTTATTCCTATCTTCCAGTGTATTGTTTGAGTAGAGGAAGACTCCTAATATTGTATATTAATTTTGTACCTGTGAATTTATTATATAACTTAGTGTTTGTGTTATTCCCTAGAGTTCAACTATTACCATTTCATCAAAAAATAATGACAATTTTATCTTTTCCTTTCCAATTTTTAAAGTCATTTACTTCTTTCTTTCTTGTTGCATTATTTATATAGTATTATTCAAGATAACTTGAGCTAAAATGTCATAATTTCATTAAGTCATTTTTCAGTTTTTTCTGGAGAGAATGTTTTGAAGTACTGATAAACAGAATAAATGAGAATGTAACTAACAGGGTAATATTTTGTGAGAAGCTTCTGAAGTGGAACAGATGACTGATGGGGACACTGAATGTTGCAAAAAATGATTTGTCAACCTCATATTGGTGATGTAATGATCACAGCAGAAGTAGCATCTGGCTTTTACTTTTTCTCTTGGTTTATCTAGCATCATTTGGTTTGCTTTTTTCTCCTAGGCAGTTTCTAATGCTGGTAGTATATATAGTGCTCAGTCACTCAGTCATGTCTGACTCTTTGTGGCCCATGGCCTGTAGCTTGCCAGGCTCCTCTGTCCATGGAATTTTCCGGACAAGGATACTAGAGCAGGTTGGCCATTTCACACTCCAGGGGATCTTCCCAACCCAGGGATCAAACCCACATCTCTTGTGTTTCCTGCATTGGCAGGTGGATTCTTTAATACTACTGCCACCTGCAAAGCCAAATAAGGGTTCTTCGATATACTCTGGCCATCACCTCTCTCTACTCTGTGGCCTTTCTTTAGTACTGAGGGCTAAGTGTGGTCATCTCAAATGTGCTACCAGTTACACGTGAGATCTAGTGTCTACTTGGTTCTACTGGTCACTCATGTTAACCCTGGAGTGATAGCTCTGCCTACCCTTTGTTCTTTACTCCTATCACTGAAGCTTGACTTCACTGAGGGGACTGAACCCCAGTCCATCGTCCTGTGACCTGCCACTTAAAGGACAAAACTTCAAAATGATCATGTAATCCATTAGTTCCCAACCTTGAATGCATATTAAAGTTATCTGTGGAGCATAAAAAATGTATACACGTCTCTGCTTCAACCTCAGATGTCTGGATTTCAGCCCTAAATATCCAATTTCAATAATCTGGAGTGGGCTCAACAACTATGTAGTAGTTTGAGAACTATGATCCTATTTGACTGTAATGAGAAGTATGATCCTACTTGACTGTAAAATATCATCTGCCCATCTTGTCTGTCTAAATGACATTCTACCAGTACTTGGACAACTATAGGGGACTAGAGCCTTAGATAAGCCTGGGTTTATCAATTTTTTTTAACCGCTGTTCTCTGTATTATCTCTCTGGTAAATGTTCTTTTGTTACCCCGACTCACCTGTCAGTCTATTGAAATCTGCTGAACTATTTCCTCTCTCCATATGTAACCTAGGCTGTAGGGAGCCAGCATAATTTACACTTAAGTTGCTTACATGAGAAGTTAGCAGTAAGGCCAGGGCCTACAACCAGGTGTACTGACTTCTAGACATCTGTTCTTTGTATTGTGGCTGAATGCCTTTAATTTAGTTCATTACTTACTTTGCCATGTTCTAGATTCTCCCTCTTTTCCCACATTTGGGTCTAGTACACTCAATAAATATAGATTAGTGATTATTTATTTTTTTACACATTTTCTCCCTTTGTACACATATCTCATTTTAGACGATGTTGAAAAGATCATCATTCATTACTCCACATAGTAACTAACAGGTGGAGTCAATTAAAGTGAGTCTAACTCATATACCACATGGTACAGAAGCTGGATAAAGTTTTCATTGAAGATAGACATTGGTAATATAATATGTAATGTATATCGACTCTTTATCACATTTCATTCCACATTTCCTTGAACTTAGATATTATAAAAGGGCATGATCAGTTGATGAGAAATTATGATATCTTTTTGTTTTTTTTCAAAGGCATAGGTCCCCACAACTATGTTTTAAAAAAATTGGTAATAAAATTACTTTTCACACTCTAATACTGAAAGAATCTTGAAATAAAATAGAAAGAATGTGACTTAAATCATTGGTTACTGATGTATCTTATAAGAAGTCATAATGTTCATATCTTTTTTCCCTCTTTAATTTTTTGTCGTTGATATTAGTCTTTAAAACCATTTTAAGATCATATTTCTGTAAATAAAGCTGTCATACTAGATATGCACATCACATTATAGAGTTTGCCCTTTGACCAGTAAAAACTTACAGAAGTATATATTTGTCCTATAAGAAATAATAGCAACTGTTGTGTTTTTCAAAGTTATGTTATCAAATACAGGTGTACCAAAATGAAAAATATCATAAAGTTTACATTTTAATCATAGGAAACCACATTCAAGTGGCTTTATATGTGAATCCCAGAGTCATTTATAAATTTTAAAGATCAAATCAGAGCCTTAGATCACATTCTCTAAGTATCAGGTTACATTAAAGGCTGAAGTCTTATTCTTATCCATTCACTGATCATGGCATTTGCCTAAATGATGGAGAGTAAAATTGTACCCACCACATATGATTAAGCTGGATCAAGATCTTTGGAAAAGACTAAGCTTAGAATAAAAGTTTCTTCTCAACAGAAATGCCTAAAACTATATGCTAGTCTAATTTTAATTGATTTTTATAAATAAATCTTTCTTTCATTGATTCTGTGCAAAACTTTAATTTCTTTTATCTCTAAATCTAGTTAGCATCTTCATACCAGTCACATAATTGATTTACACACCCTTTAGTATGTGCCCAGTACATAAAAGCATGCTTGCAACTTAGTGCCAAAGCATAGTTGCAACTTAGATATTCGTGGCTGTCACCAACATAAAGAAGACTGGGAAATTTCTGAGTGTAATGCAAAATGTAGTTGGCATTTTGAACCAGCATGCCTGCTGAGAATTCATGGTGGAATGAGGTAAAAGGATCTTGTAGCTGAGGCTATACAAAGATAGTCCAGGCTGTACTGGGAGACAGCTGAGTTTAGAACATCAGTCTTTGCAACAAAGATAAGATGGAACCCAGATTGACAGGAGGAGAACCAAAAAGCTCCAATTCAGAAAAAATAGTGTACTTTTCTTATGAAATTGAAGACCATAAGTTATTCCATCTGGGAACATGGAGACAGTCACCACCATCCTAGGCCAGACACGGGAGGCTATCAAGGATAGACGTCAGCACTTGGAGCAGACATAACTCTCCTAGGTACTTCCTGTTCCCACTAATCCCTTCTATTAACAAGAGAAGCAAGATAAGAGTCTCAAGAACCCAAGCTTAAAAACCCTAAATATCTGAGTTACCATGAATGGCCATATAGTAATTTCTACTGCCAAACACTATTTGGGATTCATGAGCTATAAACAAATTTCAGTTTGAAAGAAATATGGATACTCTAAATGGACACTGCAATTATGTCCATTTCATAACTGTAATCATTTAAAGCATATTATAAGCTCTGAGTAATTGCCCTACTCTCTTCTCACATTGAGAATTGCTCCTTTAGTCTGAAAATTATTATAGTCAACACTTATTAACAACCTATTATGTCTAAGCACTGCACTAATCACTTTAAATTTTCACTTATAAATGATAGAAAATATTACTCCCTCCATTTTACAGTTGAAGTAACTTAAACACAAGTTAAGTAAGTTGAATAAGTTAAACAAGTTAAATAAGTTGCCCTAGTCACATGGTTAGTAAACTGCAGCTCCTGACTCTAGACCTCCTTGGGTAGATACTACATCACTCAGACTCATGACAGGCATTTTCTCATTGCTTTCTGAGTGGCTTAAAAAAAATGTCTTTAGAAACATTTAATATATTCTCCTTTATTTTTAAGTGTGAGTCTTTTAACATTTAAAGAGATGGGCATCCGATGAACCCCTTTATTTCTAAAAAGATTGCACAAGTGGTAAAGAACCCTCCTGCCAATGCAGGAAGCTTAAGAGATGTGGGTTTGACCCCTGGGTCAGGAAGAACCCCTTGCCTGGAGATTCTCATGGACAGAGGAGCCTGGCAGGCTACAGTCCATAGGGTTGTATAGAGTCGGATATGACTGAAGCAACTTGGCAAGCACACATGTGTCTGCTCTCCATCTTTTCTCTCTCTTTTGTGTGAGCCTCCGGAAATGGGAATGATAAGGGCCAAATTCCAGGGTAAAAATATCCACAATAACTCTTGGATTCTCCCTCCCCCGACCACCAATCTTTGGATAGTACAATAGGCAAGATAAAAGTAGTTTAGATTTTGCTGAAGTAGAAAACAAATCAAAAAATGTAGTGATGTTAGCAACAGTAGAGACTGGTATCTTTGTTCCACATCTCTTCACTCTGGGTGTAGGCTGATAAAGCCACCAACATCTCAGTGTTTCTGGCCTGTGATTGATGGATACACAGTAATGCAAGGATAACAATTAAATGATCTTGTCCTCAAATGGACATATAGCACTTTCTCTGATAGTTCATTGGTCATAATTAGTCACATGGTCTTGCACAACCAACAGTGAATTTGCTTGGGAATGGATATGTTTTGCTTATAATTTGTGTGTTCAAGATGAGAGAACATTTCCTCTTCAGGTTGTTACATAATATTGAGCAGAGTTCCCTGTGCCATACAATAGGTCCTAGTTGCTTATCAATTTTAAACATAACTGTGTATATGTCAATCCCCAAATCCCTAACTAACCCTCCCCCACTACTCTTTTCCCCTGGTAACCATAAATTCATTCTCGAAGTCTGTGAGTCTTTTTCTGTTTTGTAAATAACTTCATATATACCACTTTTTTTAGATTCCACATATATGAAATCTTAAGTTATTTGTCTTTCTCTGACTTCACTCAGTAGGACAATCTCTAGGTCCATCCATGTTGCCCCAAATGGCATTATTTCATTCTATTTAATGGTTGGGTAATACTCCATTGTGTGTGTATGTGTGTGTACACACACAACACATTTTGTTTATCCATTCATCTATCAACAGATACTTACATTGTTTCCATGTCTTGGCTATTGAAAACAGTGCTGCAGTGAACACTTGGGTGCATGCATCCTTTTGGGCCATGTTTTTCTCCAGATATATGCCCAGGAGTAGGATTTCAGGATCATATTGTAGCTCTCTTTTTAGTTTTTTAAGGAGCCTCTATACTATTCTCCAGAGTGGCTGTACTGGTGTATTTTCCCCCAACAGTGTAAGAGCATTCCTTCTCTCCACAACCTCTCTAGCAATTATTGTGGATTTTTTTATGATAACCATTCGAACTGGTGTGAGGTGATATCATATTGTAATTTTGATTTGCATTTCTCTAATAATTAGTGATGCTGAACAGTTCTTCATGTGCCTCTTGCCATCTGTATGGCTTCTTTGGAGAAATGTCTATTTAGATTTTCTACCCTGTATTTGATTTGGTTCCTTTGTGTTTATGATGTTAAACTGTGTAAGTTGTTTGTGAGTTTTGGAGACTAATGCCCTGTAGCTCACATCATTTGCAAATATGTTCTCCCATTCTGTGGGTTGTCTTTTTGTTTTGTTTGTGGCTTTTTTGCTGTGCAAAAGCTTTTGAGTTTAATTTAGAACTCTTTTGTTTATTTTTGTTTTTATCTCCATTACTCTGAGAGGCAGCTCATAAAAGATATTGCTGCAATTTAGGTCAGATAGTGTTCTGTCTATGTTTTCCTCTAAGAGTTTTATAGTGTCCAGTCTCAGATTTAGGTCTTTAATCCACTTTGCGTTTGTTTTTATGTATCGTGTTAGAGTGTTCTAATTGCATTTTTTTTTTTTACATGTAGCTGTCAAGTTTTCCCAGCATCATTTATTGAAGAGACTGTCTTTCCTCTATTGTATAGTTGATTGGCACTTAACAGTGCTTCCATATCTTGATGATTGCAAATACTACTGCTATGAATATAGTGGTGCATATATCTTTTCTACTTAGTATTTTGGTTTTTTTCTGAAATACACCCAGGAGTGGAATTGCTAAGTTATAAGGTTGTTCCCTTTACAATTGTTGAAGGATTCTCCATACTTTTTCCATACTGGCTGCACCAATTTGCATACTATCAAAAGGCTTTCTCCATATCCCTGCCAACGTTTGTTACTTGTTGACTTTTAGATAATAGTTAAATTCTGACAGGTGTGAGGTAATATCTCATTGTAGTTTTGATTTGCATTTTCCTGATGATTAGTGATGTTGAAAATCTTTTCATTTGGCTGAAGACCATCTGTATGTCTTTGCAGGGAAAATATCTATTCAGATTCTATACTTATTATTTAAAATCAAGTTGTTTGTTTCCTTGATGCAGAGTTGAATGAGTTGTTTATGTATTTTGGATATTAACCCCATATAAGTCTCATCATTTAAAATTATATTTTCCCATTCAGTAGCTGGTCCTTTTGTTGATAGTTTACTTCACTGTCCAAAGGCATTACAGGTTGATGTAATCCTATTTACTTTTGCTTTTGTTTCACCTGTGTGAAGAGACATAATCCACCCCCCCCAAAAAAATACTGTGAGGGTCATTGTCAAAAAGTGTAAAAATGTATTGCCAGTTTCCTTCTAGAAATTTTATGGTTTCATTTGAATTTATTTTTGTGCATTGTGTGACAGAGCAGTCCAGTTTGACTCTTTTGCATGTGGCTGTATAGTTTTCCCGCTGCCATTTGTTAAAGAGTCTCTCTTCTCCCCACTGTACATCCTTCCTTCTTTGTCGTAGATTGGTTTTCTGTGTAGGTGTGAGTTCGCTTCTGGAACCCGTGTCACTCCGTTAATCTGTGTGTGCTCTCGGTGTGGCTGCTCTAGTTCTGAGTGCTGTAGCTTTGTGTCACCGTTTGAAACCAGGAAGTCTGCTACCTCCACCTTGGTTTTTCCCTTCTCCAGATTGTTCTGGCTCTTCAGGCTCTTTTGTGTTTCCATACTAATTTTGCAATTATTTTTCCTAGCTTTGTGAAAAAGGCCATTGATATTTTGATAAGAATTGCATATGGTCATTTTAACAGTATTCTTCCAATCCACGAATACAATATATTTTTTCCATTTTTATTTTATATGCAGTTTCTTTCATTTATGTATTAGAGCTTTTGGAATACAAGTCTTTTACCTCCTTGCTTAGATTAATTCCTAGGTTCTTTATGATGTCATGGTAAATGGGATTGTTTTCTTTCTTTTTATTTATTCTTAATATTGATCCACATTTTATTATAATGTATTAGAAATAAGTTCTGGTTAATTCTGTCATTCACTAAACTTCAGAATTTTATTTGTTTCTGATACATCATATGCAGTAGTAATTTAATATGAAAATTACAAAAATGCTAATTTGAAGATTATAAATTAGGGTAGAACAACATTTGTTCAGATGAGAATACATACATGTTAGAATTCAGTAAGATCTGATCTATTGAGTGGTTGAACATTGTTCTTCATGACTCTTTTTATTATAATTCTGAATCCATTACATTGGCTGTACTACTGTAGAAGTACTTGTTAAATGTTTGATAAAGGTAAAAAAAAAACAAATTATAAGACACTAACGAAAGAAATCAAAGATGACCTAAACAGATGGAGAGATAGTCCATGTTCCTGGGTAGGAAGAATCAATATTGTGAAAATGACTATACTACCAAATGCAATCTACAGATTCAATGCAATCCCTATCAAATGACCAATGATATTTTTCACAGAGCTAGAACAAAAAATTTTACAATTCATATGGAAACATAAAAGACCCTGAATAGCCAAAGCAGTCTTGAGAAAGAAGAATGCAGCTGGAGGAATCAACCTTCCTGAATTCAGATTATACTACAAAGCTACAGTCATCAAGACAATATGGTACTGGCACAAAAACAGAAATACAGACTAATGGAACAAGATAGAAAGCCCAGAAATAAACCTATGCACCTTGGGTACCATGGGTACCTTATTTTTGACAAAGGAGGCCAAGAATATACAATGGGGCAAAGACAGCCTCTTCAATAAATGGTGCTGGGAAAGCTGGATAGTTATATGTAAAAGAATGAAATTAGAACACTTCCTAACACCATACACAGAGATAAACTCAAAATGGATTAAAGACCTAAATGTAAGGATAGAAACTATAAAACTCTTAGAGGAAAACATAGGCAGAACACTCGATGACATAAATCAATGCAAGGTCCTCTATGACCCACCTCCTAGAATAATGGAAATAAAAACCAAGTTAACAAGTGTGACCTGATTAAACTTAAAAGCTTTTGCAAAGCAAAGGAAACTGTAAGTAAGGTGAAAAGACAACCCTCAGAATGGGAGAAAATAATAGCAAATGAAACAACTGACGAAAGATTGATTTCCAAAATATACAAGCAGCTCATACAACTCAGTACCAGAAAAACAAACAACCCAATCAAAAAGTGGGAAAAAGACCTAAACAGACATTTCTCCAAAGAAGACATACAGATGGCTAACAAACACATGAAAAGCTGCTCAACATCACTCGTTATTAGAGAAATGCAAATGAAAACCACAATGAGATATCATCTCACACAAGTCAGAGTAAGTAAGTAAGTGTTAGTTGCTCAGTAGTGCCTGACTCTGCAACACCATGAACTGCAGCCCACCAGGCTCCTCTGTCCATGAGATTTTCCAGGCAAGGATACTAGAGTGGGTTGCCATTTCCTTCTCCAGGGTACCTTCCCAACCCAGGGATCAAAACCGGGTCTCCTGCACTGCAGGCAGATTCTTTACTGACTGAGCTACAAGGGAAGTCCCAAGTCAGAATGGCCATCATCAAAAAGTCTGCAAACAATAAATGCTGGAAAAGGTGTGGAGAAAAGGGAACACTCTTGCAATGTTGGTGGGAATGTAAATTGATACAGCCACTATGGAAGACGGTATAGAGATTCCTTTAAAAGCTAGGAATAAAGCCACCATATGACCCAGCAATCCCACTCCTAGGCATATACCCTGAGGAAACCAAAATTGAAAAAGACACATGTATCCCATTGTTCACTGCAGCACTATTTACAATAGCTAGAACATGGAAGCAACCTAGATATCCATCAACAGATGAATGGATAAAGAAGTTGTGGTACATATACACAATGGAATATACCGAGCCATAAAAAGGAACGCATCTGAGTCAGTTCTGATGAGGTGGATGAACCTATTATACAGAGTGAAGTGAGTCAGAAAGAGAAAGATAAATATCATATTCTAACGCATATATATGGAATCTAGAAAAATGGTACTGAAGTATTTATTTACAGGGCAGCAGTGGAGAAATAGGCATAGAGAATAGACTTGTGGACATGGGGAAAGGGGAGGAGAGGGTGAGGTGTATGGAAAGAGTAACATGGAAACTTATATTACCAAAGGTAAAATAGACAGCCGTTGGAATTGGCTGTATGGCTCCGGAAACTCAAACAGGGGCTCTGTATCACCCTAGAGGAGTGGGATAGGAGGGATATGGGAGGGAGGTTCAAAAGGAAGAGGATATATGTTTTCCTATGGCTGATTCATGTTGAGGTTTGACAGAAAACAACAAAATTCTGTAAAGCGATTATCCTTCAATAAATATTTAAAAAAATGACTGAAATATATTTTTAATCACTACAAATTTGCATGTTCTAGATTTCGCTTTCCACACTGGTTTTTAATCTTCTTACATACATGTATGAATTTTAAATCCTATAATTTTAGAGTACTCTAAAATGAGTACCCTAAAATTATAATTTTAGAGTATAATTTGCAATTTCTAATTTTTTTGTGTATAGTTAATTTACAATGTGATATTAGTTTCATGTGTAGCACTAAGTGATTCAGTTATGCATGTATAATATCCAATATATATATATTATATATATATTCTTTTCAGATCTTTTTCCATGTAGGTGACTACAGAGTATTGAATTTATTTTCCAGTGCTATACTTAGAACCCTTTTGATTATCTGTTTCATATATAGCTGTGTACATATGTTAATTCCCAAATCCTAATTTATCACTCCCCAACATGTTTCCTCTTTGGTAACTATAAGATTGTTTTAAAAGTCTGTGAGTCTATTTATGCTTTGTAAGTGAGTATGTTGATATCATTTTTTATATACCACATATAAGCTATATCATATATTTGTCTTTTTCTCACCTACTTCACTTAGTATGGTAATCTCTATGTCCATCTATGTTGCTACAAATGGCATTATTTCATCTCTTTTATGACTGTGAAGTAATCCACTGTATATATATATGTACCACATCTTCTTTATCCATTCCTCTGTTGATGGACATTTAGGTTGTTTTTAGTTCTAGGCTACTGTCAGTAGCACTGCAGTGAATATTGAAGTGCATTCATCTTTTTGAATTATGATTTTCTCTAGATATATGCCCAGAAGTGGGATAGTTGGATCATGTGATAGTTCTATTTTTATTTTTTTTGAAGAACCTCCATATTGTTCTCCATAGTGGTTTACCAACTTACATTCCCACCAGCAGTGTAGGAGGCGTCTCCTCTCCACACCCTCTACAGCATTTATTGTTTGTAGGCATTTTGGTGACGGCCATACAGACTGGTATGAGGTGATATTTCATTGTAGTTTTGAATTGCATTTCTCTAATAATCAGTGATGCTGCCCATCTCTTCATGTGTGTCTGGACACATCTGTATGTCTCTCACTGCTTTTTGGGTGACTTTTTAAAACCTGTCTTTAGATGATTTTAATATCTTCTCTTTATTTTTCTAAAGTGTAATGAAAATGCATCTATGTTTGAGCCATTTAAAGTGATGAGTATTTGATAAACTTCATTCTAAAAATGTATCTCCTGTCAAATTTGTTTTTCTCCTCTCATTTGTGTGAATTTCCAAATACTAGAATTATAAGGGATAAATGCTGGGGTGCCAGTATCCACAGAAAAGGCTTGGATTTCCCACTCCCACTACCCCAACTTATAGACAAGATGACAGGCAAGTTAAGAAAAGATTAGATTTTGCTGAGATAGCAAGCAAGCCAATAATCTTAGTGACTTGAAGATAGCAGAGACTGAGATCTTTGTCCACATATTTTCACTCTAGGTGTAGGCTGATAAAGCCGCCAACATCTCAGTGTTGCTCCTCTGTAATTGATGGAAAGAGAGTCTGGAAGGGTAGTAGTTATGATCCAGCCTGCCAAAGTACACATGTCATTTTTCTGATTGTTCATATGTCATAACCAATCACATGGTCCTGTGCAAACGCCTGGACCAGTTCTTGGGAGTGAACCTGGATCGCTGGTGATTTGAGTGTTCAACTTTGAAGAAAGACGAATGAGCTAAGGACAGTTATTCCATCCTGACACTTCCAGTGAACTTCAGCTCTGTTTTCCATTTCTGTGCCTTAGCATACCGCCTCACTGTCAGGTGAGAGTTCTGGAGAGATTCTCTGTGAAAGCTTGGTCCTTCCTTCTTCCTTCTAGCCTATGCTCGGTTACATCTTCTATTCTACTTCAACAAAAGTGTTGATATTTCTTATCGGTCAGTAATACTTCCACACTTCTGGAATTCTGTGTTTTCCAGAGGACTCTCACTGAGAGTTGGAACAAAGATTATGTATTATCTGGCATCTCAATCTGAAGCTGAATAGCATTTTTCCCCCCTATTCAGACTCAGATTTTATTCTTTCACTGAAACATACCTAAATGTATGAGAAAAAATACATAGAATGCTTTATGATCACCTCTTTTTACATATCAATATTACAAATCTGTTCTTACTCGATTTACGGGACAAATATCGAGCTTTTAATTGCTGTCACAGTGAGATTATAAAGACAACCCACTCTTGTTTGGAAGAGCTCAGAATTTATCATGGAAGGATGAGAAATAAACACAAATATACAGTGTTATTATTTTAAAATAACAAAACAACTAGGAAATTAGAGAATATATATATAAATTCCTTTTCCTGTTAAATGAATGAGAGACTGCTGTCAGGGGAGGGATATCCATTTCACACAGGAGAAGTAATATTTGAAATGAATATCCCTCCCCTTCTTTTCCCACCCAGTCCTTTACTTCTCTTTCCATATTCTGGATTTTTCCACTGCCATAAGTTCATTTAAGCCAAGTATGGGACACATTCAATTTCCTCATAGGAATTTACGAAAAATCCTACTCAGTATTTAGTGTTTACTTCTTATTTAATCTAAGACCTCAGACATAGCTTCTCTATAAAATTTACCTAAACAGTAAGAAATTATGAACATACCTGTGAAAATCAGCACCTTTCTTTAAAACACCCATTAGATCCTTTAAAATTCTACCTTTATAAGAAATTTAAATAAATAAGATTGGCACAAACAATAAAGTGAAAGCATTCATTAGAATAAATACGGCCAAGTATTCTTTTTATTTGCCTGGCTTTCCACATGTAAACTGATGACTTTAAGTGATATTTATAAATGGACCCCTATTTATAAAATATGGAAATATATTTTATAAGTATTTATATTTTATAAAATATAAAATATTAAAAATTTTTATATTTTTCCCTATGCATTTTCCTGCTGACTCTTATCCCACAGCTACATGATACCTCGTTATCTCATGGCACATATAACCAAATCTTGCCAGCTGAACTCATGGTTTCTCCTCCAATCCAATCCCTCTCCTGACTTGCCTTACTTAGTGAATGGTTCCATCATGAGCCTGCAATCATGGTTCAACTTAGTCCATTTGTTTCCATTAGGGTTCTTTTGCTTCAAGAAACAAAGGCTGACTAAAATCTGAAGAATTATTTAATTATTATTTAATCACTGTCTTTTTAACACATTGGTGAGAGAGGAGTTCACCAGCCTAGAGATACAGGGATGTCTGTACACAACCTCCAACACCGGGCAGATGAGACTGACAGCAGTTGATTAGTCACATATACCCACAGCCTGGGTTCAGAGGGCACAGTACACACCAAGAGTCCCCCTGGGGATTACACTTGAAAATGCAGTGTGCCACCAGACAGTAGAGGAGGCTTTGGGGTATCAGGAAGATAAAACCCTCTAAATCCAATAGAGACTGTGATTGGCTTCCTTGAAAAATTCCATGTGCTAGCAGTGAACTGAAACTTGTTACAAGGGTATAAGCAGAAACTGTTCCTTGTGTATTTGATAAAGAGACATCTTATCCATAGGAGCAGAGTTGGGAGCGGAAGTTCCCATTGGGCCATTCCAGTTTCAGAGGTCAACCTGGCACTTAATATTCCGACAGCTTTAGTTAGGCCTTACACACCTATTGTGTGTTCTTTTTTCTTCCAGTATTATTGAGATATAATTGACATAGAATTTGTATAAATTTATGATGTATAGCTTAATGATCTGACTTATAAACATTATGAAGTGATAGTCACAGTAAGTTTAGTGAATATCCATCACCTCGTATAGATACAAAATTAAAGAAATTCAGGGAAAAAAGATTTCTTTGCCTAATGAGAGCCCTAAGGATCTACTCTCTTAAAAATATTCATATGTAACACAGGGCAATATTAGTTATATCTATCATGTTGTATTAATAGATTACATCCTTGGGACTTACATATCTTACAACAGGAAGTTTGCACATTTTGATTTCCTTCAGCCAATTCCTACCCACACCTCCTTTCTGATAACTACAAATCTAATCTCTTTTTCCCATGAGATTGTTTGTTCGTTTATTTTTGAAGTATACTTGGTCTTCACACTGTGGTAATTCCTGATACAGAACATAGTGATTTAATATTTTTGTATCTTGCAAAACGATCACCACAATAAGTCTCATTATGATACATCACCATTTAAACCTGTTTTATAGTTTAACTATATTTCTGTCACTGTACTTTTCATACATGTAACTCATTTATTTTGCATTTGGAAGTTTGTACCTCTGAATATTTATTTACCTACTTCTTTCCCTTCCCTACCAGCCTCTCCTCTGTTTGTTCTCTTTATGATTCTGTTTCTGATTTATGTTTATTCATTTATTTTGCTGATTTATATTTCACATATAAGTGAAATGACACTATTTGTCTCTCTTTGACTTTTTTCACTTAATAGAATACCCATTAGATTCATCCATGTTTTTGTGAATGGCAAACTTTCATTCTTTTTCATGGCTAAGTACATTATCTTTACCCATTCATTTATGATGGGCACTTAGGTTGCTTCCATATCTTGACAATTGTAAATAAGGCTGCAATGAACATAGGGGTACATATATCTTTTCTCCTCAGTGTTTTGGCTTTCTTCTGATATAGCCAGGAGAGGAATTTCCTATGTTTATATGCAGTTCCCTTTTTAATTGTTTGAGTAATCTCCCTACTATTTTCCATATTGGCTGCATCAATTTACATACCCCCCAATCCTCCAGCACAGAGGTTCCCTTTCTTCATATCCTTACCAACACTTGCTATTTGTTGCCTTTTTGATAATAGCTATTCTGACAGGTGTGAGGTGATATTTCATTGTGGTTTTGATTTGCGTCTTCCTGATAATTGGTGATCTTGAAAATCTTTTCATTTGACTGATGACCATCTTTGTCAGAAAAATGTCTATTCAGATTCTGTTCCCATTTTTTTAATCAGGTTTTTTGTTTCACTAGTGTGGAGTTGAAAGAGTTGTTTGTAAATTTTGGATATTAACCTCATATACGTCACATCACTTAAAAATATTTTCTCCCATTCAGTAACTGGTCCTTTTGTTTTATCAACAGTTTTGTTCTCTGTGCAAAGGCCTTATAGTTTGATGTAATCTTATTTGCTTATGTTTACTCTTGTTTCACCTGTGCAAGGAGACATAGCAAAAAAATAAAAATACGGTGAGAACCAGTGTCAAAATATGTATTTCCAGTTTTCTTCTAGAAGTTTAATGGCTTCATTCTGCATTTAGTTTTGTTCATAGTGTGATAGAGCAGTCCAGTCTGACTCTTTTGCCTGTAGCTCTCCAGTTTTCCCACTGCCATTGGCTGAAGAGTCTTTCTTTTCCCCATTTTATATTCTTGTCTTCTTTGTCATAGATTAATTTTCTATGTGAGTTCATTTCTGTAATTACTATTTTGTCCCATTAATCTATGTGTTTGATTTTCATGCCCAGCACTGTTTTAGTTACTCTATTTTTGCATTATAGTTTGAAATCATGGAGTGTGGTACTTCCAACTTTGATTTATTTCTCAAAATGGTTTTGTTTTGTCTTTTGTGTTTCCATACAATTTTGGGATTCTTTGAAAAATACCCTGATATTTTGTAGGAATTTCATTGAATCTATACATTGCCTTGGGTAGTATGGTCATTTAAACAATATTCTTCCAATTTAGGAACACAGTTTATTTTTACACATTTGTGCCATATAGAATTCCTTTCATTAGCATTCTAGTTCTTGGAATACAAGTTCTTAACCTCTTTGGCTTGATTATCGCTAGGTGTTTTGTTTGTTTGTTTTAGGCTGATGGTACAAGGAATTGTTTCCTTAATTTTTCTTTCTTTTTTTATTTTTTACTTACAACCCTCAATGGGACATCATTTACAATAGTAATGGAAAACTTTTTCTATTATTTAACTTTCATTTTATTTAAAATGAATTTATTTTATATAAATTTTATTTGTCTTTTTCTTTAATACTCTAAAGTATAGTTGATTTACCTTGTGATATTAGTTTCAGATATGTAGTTAAATATTCAGTTACACAAATACATGCATTCATTCTTTTTAGATTCTTTTCCCATATAGTTTACTGAAGAAAATTGAGTAGAGTTTCTTGTACAGTACAGTAGATCCTTGTTGATTATATATTTCATATGCAGTAATGTTTATATGTTTATACCAATCTCCTAATTTATCCCTCTCCCTCCCCTAAGCTTCCCCTTTGGTAACCATAGATTGTTTTTAATGTCTGTGAGTCTGTTTCTGTTTTGTAAATAAGTTCATTTGTATCTTTTCTTTTAAGATTCACACATAAGTCATGTCATGTGATATTTATCTTTGACTTACTGACTTCATTTAGTATGATCATCGTTAAGTCCATCCATGTTGATACAAATGACATTATTTCATTCTTTCATATGCTGAGTAATTGTCCTTTGAATATACGTACCATATCTTCTTTATCCATCCCTCTGTCGATGGACATTTAGGTTGCTTCCAGGTCTTGACTATTGCCGATGGTATTGTGGCAAACATCGAGGTGTATGTATCTTTCAAATTATGGTTTTCTCCTAATTGTATGGCCAGGAGTGAGATTACTGGCTCATATGGCAGCTTTATTTCTTAAGTAACCTCCACACTGTTCTCCATACTGACTATTCCACTTCACATTCCCATCAACAGTGTAGGAGAGTTCCTTTTCTCCACATGCTTTCCAGCATTTATTTTTTTGTAGACATGTTCATGATAGCCATTCTGACCAGTGTGATGTAATACCACATTATAGTTCAGATTTGCATTTCTCTAATAATTAGCAAAGTTGGTCATCTTTTCATATGCCTCCTGGCCATCTATATGTCTCTCATTGCTTTCTGAGTAGCTTTTTAACAAATGTCTTTAGAAGCTTTTAATATCTTCTCCTTTGTTTTTTCTGCAGTTTAATGAAAATATGTCTAAATGTGAGCCTTTTAAAATTACAGTGATGATCATTTGATGAATTTTCATTTTAAAAGTTGTGTCTCATGTCAAATCTGTTTCTCTCCTCACCATCATGTTTCTGTATTTTGTGTGAACCTCCAAATAATAGAATAATAAGGGCTAAATTCTGTAGTACAAATGTGCAACCTAGACACTTGTATTTTCCACCCCCACCCCTCCAGTTTTTGCATAAAAGGACAGGCAAAATAAGAGTAGATTAGACTTTGCTAAGATAACAAATAAGGCAAAAAACTTAGTCACTTTAACAACAGTAGAGACTGGGGTGTCTTCTTCATTTCTTCCCTCTGGGGGTAGGCTGATAAATCCACCAGCGTCTCAGTGTTGCTGGCCTGTAATTGCTAGAAAGAGAGCTCTGGAAGGGTAATAGTTAAATGATTTAGCCCACAAAAGACACACGTCATTTCTCTTGATTGTTCATTCATCGTAACTAATCACATGGTCCTGTGCAAGCAACAGGACCAGTGCTCAGGAGCGAATTTTAATTCCTTGTGATGTGTGCGTTCAAGTTCAGAGAAAGGTGAATTGTCATCAAAGGACAGTTATTCTGTACTAACACTTCAGCCCTATTTGTCATTTCTGTGCTTTAAGCATACATCCTCACTCTGAGACGACAGCTTCTGACAGTTTCTCTATGAAGACTTGCTCCTTCTTTCTTCCTTCTAGCCTATGCTTGGTAGCAGCTTCTCCTTCTCTTCATCAAAAGTTGATCTTTCACATTAATCAGTCAGCTGTTCTCCTTGGGGTTCTACTGTTTTCTTCCTAGTAATTCATTCCATCTATTCCAGAGGAATCTGACAGAGAAGGGGTGCAAACTCTATGGATGAACTGACATCTTAAACTGGATTCAAAATAGTCCCCCCCCCCATTTAGCTTCGTGTTTTATTCTTTCTCTGACACACACACACACATATGGAAAAATATGAGTGCTTTGAGATAACCTATTTGTATACATCAAAAGTATGTTATAGATGTGTTCTTACAAGATTTATTGGACAAATATCAGACTTTTCATCTTCCTGTCAGAGTGGGATTACAAAGATAACTGGCCCTTATTTGGTGGATGCTCAGGACTTATCAGGGTGTCAGGGTGGGAAGATACATAAATAAAAATACACAGTCTTTTTTTTTTTTTTTTTTTACAAAACAACTATGGAATTACAGAAGACAAATAAATTAGTTTCACCTGTTAAATGCAAGAAAAGTATACAGAGGAGAAGGAGTATTTGAAATGAATGTTCCTCCGCTTCTTTACTCACACAGGCATTTACTTCTCTTTCCATATTCTATGGGTTTTTTTGGTTTTTTTTTGCTGTCTCATAAACTTATTTAAGCTAAGTGTGGAACACATTCAGTTCCTTTATCAGAATTTGAGAATATTCCTACTAAATATTTACAGTGTGTTTCAACTATGATCTAAGACCTCAGACATAGATTTGTCAAACTTAATTAAAATGCAAGAAATTATTTACAAATTAACACTTTTCTTTGAAACATTTGCTACATGCTTTCAAAATCTAAAATTTTAACAAATTTTTATATATAAGAAAGTTCAGTCAAATGATTCATTAGAATAAATACATGTTTTATTGCCAAATTTTCTTTTTATTTGTCTGAACTTCCACATCAAAACTAGTGACTTCAAATGCTATTTATACACTGACACTCCGCATATATCTACTTTCCTATGAATTTCTTGCTGAAATGTAGACTCATATCCTACAGCTAACATATACTTGGTTCATTAGGCTTCAGTTAGTTGCATTTGTTTCAGTTAGGGTTCATTAGATTCATAAAACAAAAATCTAAAGTATTTATAATTGTATCTTTGTGGTTATTGTAATTGTTGCTTTTACCACACTGATGAGAGGAATTCCCATACTAGAGTTTTAGGGGTGTCTGTTCACAACATCCAATACTTGGCTGTTGAGACTGATAGCAGTTGGGTAATCATACACCCACAGCCTGGGGTAGGAGGACTCAGTACTCACTAAAAGTGCACCTGAGTGTTGCACTTGAGAACAGCGTGAACCACCAGGCACTGGGGGAGGCGCTGGAGTATCAAGAGAGTAGAATGTCCTCTGGGTTCGTTGAGTGATTATGATTGGCTTCCTTGAATAATTCCATGTAGTAACAGGAAACTGAAACTTGTGACAAAGTTATACACATAAACTCTCCCTGGCATAGTTGATAAAGAGATATCTTGTCCACAGGAACAGAGTGGGAAAGGGAACTTGCAATTGAGCCATCCCGGTTTCAGATATGGATGGAGTACTTAATATTCAGACAATTGTAGTTAGGCCCTACACAAATACTAAGAGTTGTGATCTTTTTTCTTCCAGTTGTATAGAGATATAATTCACACATAGCTTGTATAAGTTTAAGGTATACAGTTTAAGGATTTGACTTACATACATCAAGAAGTGATTATCACAGTAAGTTTAGTGAATATCATCTCATAGATACAGGTAAAGAAAAATAAAGTTTCTTTGGTTGATGAAAGCCCTCAGGATTCACTCTTAATAACATTCATATATAACACAGGGCAGTGTTAGCTATGTTTATCCTGTTGTAGGACTTATGTGTCTTATTACTGGAAATTTGTACATTTGGACTGCCTTCATCCAGTTCCTTCCAAAGCCCCCCTTTCTGGTAACCACAAATCTGATCACTTTTTCTGAGAAATTGTTTGTTCATTCATTTTTGGAGTACAGTTGGCCTACAACTCTGTGTTAGTTCCTAATACAGAATATATGGTTTGATACTTTTATGCATTTCAGAATCACTGCAGTAAGTCTAGTTATACGTGTGTGGCTGCTGGGCTCAGTCATGTCTGACTCTTTGCAACCCCATGGACTGTGGCCCATCAGGCTCCTCTGTCCATGGAATTTCCCAGGCAGGAATACCAGAGTGGGTTGCCATTTCCTGCTCCAGTGGAGCTTCTCAACCCAGGGATCAAATCTGTGTTTCTAGTGTCTCCTGCATTGGTAGATATATTCTTTACCACTGTACCGCCTGGGGAAGCCTTAGTTATGATATATTATCATACAAACATTTATATAGTTCTAGAATATATTTCCATCACTGTACCTGTAACTCATTTATTTTGCAACTGGAAATTTGTACATCTTAAACTTCTTTACCTATTTCTTTCCTCCCCTCAACATCGTTTCCTTTAGCAGTCACCTGTTTTTTTCCTCTGTTAACTATGACTCTGTTTCTGTTTTATACACTCATTTGGCTTGTTGATGTAGATTTCACATCTAAGTGAAATCATACATGATTTGTCTTTCTTTGTCTTATTTATTTCACATAGCATAACACCATATAGGTCTATTCACATTGTCATGAATTGCAAGATCTAGATCTTTTTCCGTGGCTAAGTAATATTCCATTGTATATGTAGAGCACATCATCTTTACCCTTTCATTTATTGTTGAGCACTTAGGTTCCTTCCATATCTTGATGATTGTAAATAAGGCTGCAATGAACAGAGGGGGGCATATATGTTTTCTACTTAGTGTTCTGGCTTTCTTTTGATATATACCCAGGAGTAGCATTGCCTATGGTTATATGGTAGTTCCATTTTTAATTGAGGAATCTCCATACTATTTTCCATATTGGCTACACCAATTTACATAACCTCAAATGTTCCAGCATGAATGTACCTTTTCTTTATATCTTTGCCAACACTTGTTATTTGCTGTGTTTGGTAGTAGTTATTCTGACAGGTGTGAGGTGATATCTCCCTGTGGTTTTGATTTGTATTTCCCTGATGACTAGCAATGTTGAAAATCTTTTCATTTGTATGATGAACATTATATACCTTTCAGGGAAAATATCTATTCAGATCCTCTGCCCATTTTTTAACCAGGTTTTGTTGATGTTGAGTTGTACGAGTTTTTTGTATCTTTTGGATATTAATCCCTTTTAAGTCACAGAATTTGCAAATATATTCTCCCTTTCTACAGCTGGTGCTTCTGTTTTGTTGATAACTTATTTCCCTGTGTAAATTCTTCATAGTTTGATGTAATCCTATTTATTTTTAGTTTCGTTTCACCTGTGCAAGGAGCTACATCAAAAAAGAATATTGTGAGGACCAGGGGGAAAAAGTGTAGTGCCATTTTTTCTAGAAGTTTTATGGCTTCATTTTGAATTTATTTTTGTGCATGGTGTGATAGAGTAGTCCAGTTTCACTCGTTTGTGTGTAGTTGTCCGATTTTCCCACTACCATTTGTTGAAGACTATCTTTTCCCAACTGTATATTCTTGTCCTCTTCATCATAGATTAATTTTCATTTAAGTGTGGGTTCATTTGTGGGAATTGTTTTGTTGCATTGTTCTATGTGTCTTTTTTTTTGTACATTTGTATTATAGTGTGAAATCAGGGAGTATGCTACATCTAGCATTGATTTATCATCTCATGGTTGTTTGTGCTATGCAGGGACTTTTGTCTTTCCAGATAACTTTGGAATTTTTTGGTTCCAGCTCTTTGAAAAATGCCATTTATATTTTGATAGGAATTTCATTAAATCTGTAGATTGCTTTGGTTTTTTATGGTCATTTAAACAATATTCTCCAACTTATGAACAAACTGTCTTTTTCCCCGTTTGTGTCATATGCAGGTTTTATTTTTTGTCATGTCTTAGAGCTTTTGGTGTACAAGTCCTTTAGATCTTTAGTTAGATTCATTCCCAGGAATTACAAGTTTTTACGATGTGATGGTAAGTAGAAATTCTTAATTATTTTCTTTATTTCTAATTTACAGTCCACATTTTACTGTAGTGTGTTAGAAATCAGTTCTGGCTGATTATGACTTTTACTAAATTTTAGAATTTTATTTGTTTACTATATGGGATATCATTTAAAAGACTAACATAAAAATCACAAAAATATGATAAATCAAGGACTGTAAATTAGGATAGAATAATATTTGTTCAGATTAGAGCACATACATGTTAGAATTTCAGTCAAGATCAATCTATTGAGTGGGGAAGCATTGTTCTCCATGACCCTTTTAATTAAAATTTTGAATTTGTTACATAACTAGTACTCCTGTGGAGGTACTATTTAAACATTTGATAATGGTAACAAAACTGAAATATATATTTTAGTTGCTATAAATATGAACATTCTAGATTTCATTTTTCAACATTCTCTTTAAAATTTGGCCTTTACATGTTTGTATTCTATATCATAGTCATATTAAAGTACAATTTGAACTTTCTTTTAAATTTAATTTTTATTATATATTGCAGTATAGCTGATATACAATATTTTAGTTTCAGATATACAGCTAAGTGATTCAGTTGTACATATACACATAGCTATATACCCATTCTATAGAATATTTAGTAGAATTATCTGTGCTATACAATAGATTCTTATTGATAATCTATTTCACATATAGTAGTGTATTTATGTTAATACCAATTTCCTAATTTATTCTTTCCTTTATCCCCTTGTTTACCTTTTGGTAAACATAAGATTGTTTTTTGAAGACATTGAGTCTGTTTTGTAAATAAGTTCATTTGTATCTGTTTTTCAAGATTCCACATATAAGTGCTCTCTTATGATACTGTCTTTCTCTATCTGACTTACTTCAGTTGTTGTGATAATCTCTAGGTCCATCCAAAGAGCTGCATCTGAAAAATTCATTCACTTTTTGTAACTGCATAGAGCACATTCCACATACCACACTTTCTTTATCCATTCATATGTCAATGGACTATGTCTTGACTATTGTCAGTTGTGCTGCAATGAATATTAGGGTGTATGTCTTTTCAAATTATGGTTTCTCTGGATATATGCTCATGAATGGGGTTGTTAGATAATAACTTAGTTCTAATTTTAGTTTTTTGAAGAACCTTCATATTGTTCTCCATAATGGCTGTACATTTTACAGTCCCACCAACAGTGTGGGAGGGTTCCCTTTTCTCCAAACCCTCTCCAGCCTTTATTGTTTGTTTACTTTTGAGTGATAGCCATCTTGACAGGTGTGAGGTATATCTCATTGTAGTTTTGATTTGCATTTCTCTAATAATTAGTGATGTTGCCCATTTTTTCATGTGCCTATTGGCACCTCTATATTTCTCTCATTGCCTCTTGAGTGACTTTTTAAAATCTGTCTTTAGAAGCCATTAATATCTTCTCTTTTATTTTTCTGAAGTGCAATGAAAATATGTCTAAGTGTAAGCCATTTAAAGTGATGCACTCTTTCATTCAAAAAATTGTATCTCCTGTCAGATCTGTTTCTCTCCTCTCCTTTGTGTGAATTTCATAACACTAGATCAATAAGGGATAAATGCTGGAGTACCAATAGCCACAGAGAAGGCTTGGATTTTCTATTCCCCCTACACCAACTTAGAGATAAGATGAAAGGCAAAATAAGAAAAGATTAGATTTTGCTAAGAAAACAAAGCCAATAATCTCAGTGACCTTAAGAACAGCAGAGATCTTTGTCCATATCTCTTTGCTCTGGGTGAAGGCTGATAAAACTGCCAATGTTGCTGGCCTGTCATTGATGGAAAGAGAGCTCTGGAAGGGTAATAATTAAATGATCTGTCCTGCCAAAGACACACGTCATTCTGTGGTTGTTCATATGTCATAACCAATCACTCAGACCTCTACAAACATCTGGACCAGTGCCTGGGAGTGAACGTGGATTGCTAGTGATTTGAGTGTTCAACACTGAAGAAAGATGAATGACCTTCTGAGGACAATTATTCCATACTGACACAGTGAATTTCAGCTCTGTTTTCCATTTCCATGCTTTAGCATACCGCCTCACTCTCAGATGAGAGTTTTAGAGAGACTCTCTGTGCAAACTTGCTCCTTCCTTCCTTCTAGCCTACGCTTGGTTGCATCTTCTATCCTACTTCAACAAAAGTGTTTGTATTTCTCGTTGGTCAACAGTTCTTCCACCCCGCCTCCTATTCTCCTGGGTGTTATACACTTTTCTTCCTTGTAATTCATCCCATGTTTCCCAGAGGAATCTCACTGAAATGTGGAGCAAACTCTATGTGTTATTTGGCAACTCAATCTGAAACGAAATAGTGTTTTCCCTTAATAGTTTATAGTTTGGCCTTGTATTTTATTCTTTCATTGGGACACATCTAAATATATGAGGAAAAATAGATCAAGTGCTTTCTGATCATCACTTTTACATATCAAAATTATATTATAGATTTCTTCTTACTATATTTATGGGACAAATATCAAACTTTTCATCTTTGATGTCACAGTGAGGTTTCAAAGATAACTGGCCCTTGTTTGGAAGATCTCAGGATTTATTAGGGAATGATGATAAATAAATACAGCTATACAGTGTTGGGTTTTTGTTTTTTTTTAATAACAAAACTAGTAGAAAATTACTGAATAGGAATAAATTCCTTTTTCTCTTAATGCAAGGAAGTCTATATAGGAGAAGTCATATTTCAGATGAATGTTCCTCCTCTTCTTTTCCCATCCAGTCCTTTGCTTCTCTTTCCATATTCTACTTTATTTATTTATTTTTTGCTGCTGCTGCCATAAGTTCATTTCAGCCAAGTGTGGTACACGTTCAATTCCTTATAGAAATTTATGAAAAATCCTACTCAATATTTAGTGTTTAATTCTTATATGATCTAAGACCTCAGACATAGCTTCTGTATAAAATTTACCTAAAAAGCTAGAAATTATGTACATACCCATGGAAATTAACACTTTTCTTTAAAACATCAGTATGATTCTTTAAAATTCTACCTTTATAAGAAATTTGAATAAATTGGCATGAATAGTAGTTTAGAGTCAAAGGATTCATTGCAATAAATACATGTTTATTGCTATTTTTTTAAATTTGCCTAGCCTTCCACATGTAAACTGATGACTTCAAGTGGTATTTATAAATGGAACACTCACATTTGTATTTTTCCCTATGCATTTTCCTGCTGAGATGTAGACTTTTATCCTACAGCTACATGATATCTTGTTATTATATAACCAAATCTTGCCAGTTGAACTCATGGTTTCTCCTCCAATCCAATCTCTCTCCTGACTTGCCTTACTTAGTGAATGCTTCCATCGTGTGTCTGCAATCATGGTTCAACTTAGTCCATTTGTTTCCACTAGGGTTCTTTTGCTTCAAGAAACAAAGGCTGACTGAAATCTGAAGAATTCTTTGTCTTACCTACTTGATTGTTTAATTGCTGCCTTTTTACCACACTGATGAGAGGAATTCACCAGCCTAGAGTTATAGGGATGTCTGTACACAACCTCCAGCCCTGGGGAGATGAGACTGACAGCATTTGACTCGTCACGTATACAGTCTGTGGTAGGAGGACACGGTGCACACTACGAGTCCACCTGGGAGCTGCGCTTGAGAACACAATGAACCACCAGACACTAGGAGAGGCTTTCGAGAATCAGAAAGGTAAAGCCTTTTCTGAGTCCAGTGGAGAACGTGATTGACTTTCTTGAATAATTCCAAGTGCTTACAGTGAACTGAAATTTGTTACAAGGGTATAAACAGAAACTGTTCCTTATATATTTGATAAAGAGACATCTTATCCACAGGAGCAGAGTAGGGAGGAGAAGTTCCTGTTAGGTCATTTCAGGTTCAGAGGTCAACCTGGGACTTAATATTCAGACAACTTTAGTTAGGCCTTAGACACCTGTTATGTGTTCTTTCTCCCTTCCGGTTTATTGAGATGTAATTGACATAGGGCTTGTATAAGTTTAGGATGTATAACTTAATGATTTGACTTACATATATCGTGAAGTAATTATCACAGTAAGTTTAGTGAATATTCATCATCTCATAGTACAATTAAAGAAATAGAAAAAAATCTTTCATCTGGTAAGAACATTTGGGATTTTCTCTCAGTATCATTCACATTTAACACTGAACAGTGTTAGTTATTTTCATCATGTTGTACATTATATTCCTAGTGCTTACTTACTTTATAATTGGAAGTTTGTATATTTTGACTGACTTTATCCAATTCCCATCTACTGTCACCCTTTCTGGTAACCACAAATCTTAACTCTTTTTAAGATTATTTGTTTGTTTTAAGTATAGTTGACCTACTATAATTATTTTTTAAGTATAGTTGACCTACAATACTGTGTTAGTTACTGACACACAACATAGTGATTTGATAGTCTTGTACATTTCAAAAAGATCATCACACTAAGTGTAGTTCTGATATGTCACCATACAAACCTGTTAAATAGTTCTGAACTATATTCCCATTACTGTATATATTATACCTGTAATTCATTTATTTTGCAACTGGTAGTTTGTGCATCTTAAATTTCTCTACCTATTTCTTTGTTCTACCTATCACTGTACCTTCAGGTAATCACCTGTTTCTTTCTGTAACTATAACTCTGTTTCTGTATTATGCTTACTCATTTGTTTTGTTTATGTAGATTTCACATATAAGTGAAATTATGCACTATTTTTCTTTCTTTGATTTATTTCACTTAGCATAATACCCTTTAGATCCATCCATGTTGTCATGAATGACAAGATCTAGTTCTTTTTCATGCCTAAGTAATATTCTGGTGTACCTAGAAACTACATCTTGTTTACCCATTCATGTACTGATGGGCACTTAGGTTATTCCATACCTTGACAATTGTACATAATGCGTAATAAATAGTTGTGGTTGTTCTTGTTGTTGTTCAGTCGCTAAGTCATGTACAACTCTTCATGACCCCATTGACTACAGCACAACAGGCTTCTCTGTCCTGCACTATCTCCCAGAGTTTGCTCAGATTCATGTCCATTGAGTTGATGATGCTATATAATCATCTTATTCTCTGTCACCCACTTTTCCTTTTTCCTTCAATCTTTCCCAGTATCAGGGTCTTTTCCAAGGAGTCAGCTCTTTGCATCAGATGGCCAAAGTATTGGAGCTTCAGCTTCAGCATCAGTCCTTCCAGTGGCTATTCAGGCTTGATTTCCTCTGTGATTAACTGTTCTGACCTCCTTGCAGAGGAGACTCTCAAGAGTCTTCTCCAGCACCACAGTTTGAAAGCATCAATTCTTCAGCACTCAGCCTTCTTTATGGTCAAACTCTCACATCTGTACATGACTACTGGAAAAACCATAGTTAGACTATATGGACCTTTGTTGGCAAATTAATGTCTCTGCTTTTTAATGCATTGTCTAGATTTGTCATAGCTTTCCTTCCAAGGACGAAGTATTTTTTAATTCCATGGATGCAGTCATTGTCTGCTGTGGTTTTTTGAGCCCAAGAAAATAAAATCTATCTCTGCTTCCACTTTTTACCCTTGTATTTACCATGAAGAGATGGAAACAGATGCCATGATCTTAGTTTTTTAATGCTGAGTTTCAAGACAGTTTTTTCACTCTCTTTTTTCACCTTCAGCAGGAGGCTCTTTAGTTCCTCTTTGCTTTCTGGCATTAAAATTGCATCATCTCCATATCTGAGGTTGTTAATATTTCTCCCTCCTACCAATTTTGATTCCAGCTTGTGATTCATCTGGCCCAGCATTTCTCATGATGTATTCTGCATATAAGTTAAATAAATAGGGTGACAATGTACAGCCTTGTTGTACTCCTTTCTCAATCTTGAACCAGTCAGTTATTCCATGTCCCATTCTAACTGTTGCTTCTTACCTACATACACATTTCTCAGGAGACAGGTAAGGCAGTCTGGTATTCCCATCTCTTTAAGAATTTTCCACAGTTTTTTGTGATCTACATATTCCCAGTTGGCACTAGTAGTAAAGAACTCACCTGCCAATACAGGAGACATAAGGTACATGTGTTTAATCCCTGGGTTGAAAAGATTCCCCTAGAGGAGGGCATGGCAACCCACTCCAGTATTCTTGCCTAGAGAATCCCATGGACACAGGAGCCTGCAGGCCATGAGGTTGCAAAAGAGTCAAGCACAACTGAAGCAACTTAGCATGCATGCCTACACGAAGGTTTAGTGTAGTCAAGGACGCAGAAGTAGATGTTTTTCTTTAATTCTGTTGCTTTATCCGTGATGCAACAAATGTTGACAGTTTGATCTCTGGTTCCTCTGCCTTTTCTAAACTCTGCTTGTACATCTGGAAATTCTTGATTCACATGCAGCTAAGCATAGCTTAAAGGATTTTGAGCATTACCTTTGCTAGCATGTGAGATGAGCGCAATTGTATTGTAGTTTGAACATTCTTTGGCATTGCCTTTCTTGGGATTGAAATGAAAACTGACCTTTTCCACTGCTGAGTTTCCCAAATTTGCTGACATATTGAGTGCAGCACATTAACAGCATTATCTTTTAGGATTTGAAATAGCTCAGCTGGAATTCTATCACCTCCACTAGCTTTGTTCATAGAAATGCTTCCTAAGGCCCACTTGACTTTGCACTCCAAGATGTCTGGTTCTAGGCACGTAACCACACCGTCATGGTTATCTGGGTCATTAGAAGACCTTTTTGGTATAGTTCTTGTGTGCATTCTTGCCACCTCTTCTTAATCTCTTCTGCTTTTGTTAGGTCCCTACCATTTCTGTCCTTTATTGTGCCCATCCTTGCATGAAATGTTCACCTGATATCTCCATCTTGAGGAAATCTCTAGTCTTTCCCATTCTATTGTTTTCCTCTACTTGTTTGCATTTTCCATTGAAGAAGTCCTTCTTATCTTTCCTTGCTGTTCTCTGGAACTCTGCATTCAGTTGGGTATATCTCCCTTGCCTTTCACTTCTCTTCTTTTCTCAGTTACTTGTAAATCCTGCTAGACAACCACTTTGCCTTCTTGCATTTCTTTTTCTTTAGGACTGTATCAGTCACAGCCTCCTGTACAATGTTACAAACCTCTGTCCATGGTTCTTCAGGCACTCTTTCTACCAGATCTATTCCCTTGAATCTATTCATCACCTCCACTGTATAATCATAAAGGCTTTGATTTAGATCATACCTGAGTGGCCTAGTGGTTTTCCCTACTTTCTTGAATTTAAGCCTGAATTTTGTAATAAGGAACTGATGATTTGAGTAACAGTCAGTTCCATATCTTGTTTTTGCTGACTGTATAGAGCTTCTCTGTCTTCAGTTGCAAAGAATATATCAATCTGATTTTGGTATTGACTATCTGGTGATATCCATGTGTAGAGTCATCTCTTGTGTTCTTGGACAAGGGTGCTTGCTATGACCAGTGTGTTCTCTCGACAGAACTCTGTTAGCCTTTGTCCTGCTTCATTTTGTACTCCAAGACCAAACTTGCCTGTTACTCCAGATATCTCCTGTCTTCTTACTTTTCCATTCCAATCCTCTGTGATGAAAAGGACATCTTTTTTTGGTGTTAGTTCTAGAAGGTCTTGAAGTCTTCATAGAACCAGTCACCTTCAGCTTCTTCAGCATTAGAGGTTGAGGCATAGACTTGGGTTACTATAATGTTGAATTTTTTGCCTTGGAAACAAACTGAGAGAGATCATTCTGTCATTTTTGAGATTGCATCCAAGTACTGCATTTTGGACTCTTGTTGACTATGAGGGTTGCTCCATTTCTTCTAAGGGATTCTTGCCCACAGCAGTAGATACAATGGTCATCTGAATTAAATTTGCCCATTCCTGTCCATTTTAGTTCACTGATTCCTAAGTTGTTAATGTTCACTCTTGCCATCTCCTGCTTGACCATGTCCAGTTCATCTTGATTCATGGACCTAACATTCCAGGTTCCTATGCAATACTGTTCTTTACAGCTTCAGACTACTTTCACCACCAGACACATCCACAACTAACTGTCATGTCTTCTTTGGCCCAGCCACTTCATTCTTTCTGGAGCTATTAGTAATTGCCCTCTGCTCTTCCCCAGTAGAATATTGGATACCTTCCAACCTGCTAGGCTCATCTTCCAGTGTCTTTTTTTGTTTTGGTCTCATTTATATTCTTCCTGGTGTTCTTGCAGCAATAATATGAAGTGATTTGTCATTTCCTCCTCCAGTGGACCACATTTCTTCTCTATGACCTGTCCATCTTTGGTGGCTCTGCATGAAATGGCTCATTGCTTCATTGAGCTACGCAAGCCCCTTTGCCACAACAAGGTTGTGATTCATGTAGGGGAACCATGCACCAATTTGCATACCCATAGTTCCCTAGCATGAAATTTCCATTTTTTCATATCCTTACCAACACTTGTTATTTTATATCTTTTTAATAATCATTATTCTGACAGTGTGAAGTGATATCTCATTGTGGCTTTTTAAAAGATTTTTTTTAATGTGGACCATTTTTTAAAAGTCATTATTGAAATTGTTATAATACTACTTCCGTTTTATGTTTTGGTGTTTTCGCCATGAGGTATGTGGATCTTAGCTCCCTGACTAGGAATTAAACCCACTGCCCCCTGAACTGGAAAACAAAGTTTTAACCACTGGACAACCAGGGAAGTCCCTTCACTGTGGTTTTGATTTTCATTTCCTTAATGATTAGTGATGTTGAAAACTTTTTTATTTGCTGATGACCAAATATCTATTCAGATCCTCTGCCCATTTTTTAATCAGACTGTTTATTTTGTTGATGTGTGTTGTATAAGTTCTTTGTATCTTTTGGATATCAATCCCTTATAACTCACATCATTTACAAATATCTTCTCCCATTCTGTAGCTGATCCTTTTGTTTTGTTGATAACTTATTTCTCTGTGCGAAAGCTTCATAGTTTGATATAATCCTATTTGTTTGTTTTTGCTTTTGTTTCACCTGTGCAAGGAGACATATAAAAAAAAATGTGAGGACCAGTGGCAAAAATTGTACTGCCATTTTTTCTAGAAGTTTTATGGCTTCATTTGTGAATTTATTTTTGTGCATGGTGTGATGGAGCAGTCCAGTGTGATTCTTTTGCATGTAGCTGTTCAATTTTCCCATTGCCATTTGTTGAAGAGTGTCTTTTCCCTGTTGTATATTCTTGCTCTCTTTATCATAGATTAATTTTCCACATAAATGTGAGTTTGCTTCTGGAATCTCTAATTAGTTCCATGAATCTATGTGTTTGTACTTTCGTGCCAGTACTGTTTTGAATACTGTAGCTTTGTAGTAGAGTTTGACATCATGGAGTGTAATCTTCTCACTTTATTTTTCCTTCTCCAGATTGTTTTGGCTATTCAGGGTGTTTTGCGTTTCCATACAAATTTTGGAATTATTTTTCCTAGCTCTGTGAAAAATCCCATTGGTATTTTGATAGGAATTGCATTGAATCTCTAGATTTCTTTGTATAGTATGGTCATTTAAACAATATTCTTCCATTTTATAAACAGAGTATATTTTCCCATGTTTGCATCATATATAGGTGTTTTGTTTTTTTTTAATTCATGTCTTAGAGGTTTGGGAATACACGTATTTTATCTCTTTAACTGGATACATTCCTAAGTATTTTGTTCTTTTTGTTGTAATGGTAGATGGAATTGTTTTCTTAATTTTCCTCTCCTTTTATTTAATTTTAATTTCTAATTGACATTTTACTGGAATGTGTTATAGATAAATTCAGGTTGATTTTGTCATTCACTAAATTTTAGAATTTTTGTTCAATATATTGGACATAATTTGTAGTAGTAATTTAATATATCACAATGCTAATTTGTGGATTATAAATTAGGATAAAATAATGTTTATTCAAATTAGACCACATACATATTAGAATTTCAGTCAAAGTCAGATCTCTTGAGTGGGGGGGCATTGTTCTTTGTCACCCTTTTCATTATAATGTTGAATCCATTACATAGTACTACTCTGGAAGTACTTGTTAAACATTTGATAAAGCTAACAAAATGACTGAAATAGATTTTTAGTTGCTACAAATTTGCACATTCTAGATTTCACCTTTCACATTGTTTTAATCTTAACATTTACATGTATAAATTTTACATCCAGTAATAATTAGGTATAATTTGCCACCTTTTAAATCATTTATTTTTAATTTTATTAGAAGATGGTTGATGTACAGTATTCTGTTGGTTTAAGGCTTACAGCTAAGTTATTCAGTAAAACAGATACAGGTATCCTTTCTCTTTCAGATTCTTTTCTTTGAGGCATTCCAGTGCTGGAGCCTGCAGGCTGTTAGATGGCGCCTGGTGTTTGTGCCAAAATGGAGACCTTCAGGTGAGCTCAAGCATATCACTATTTCCCGGGGCCTCTGCCACCAGGGTCCTTGTCCCTCCAATGAGCCATAGCCAACTATGACCTCCCCAGGAGGTGCTCCAGGACCCAGAGGTACGTCTAACTCAGTCTCCTATGGAGTCACTACTTTGTGGGGGTCCCAGTGCGTGTGAATTCTCAGGTGTGCCCTTCAAGAGTAGCATCTGTTTCTCCCAGGCTTTTTGGAATTCCTGCACTCAAGCCCTGCTGGTCCTTAAAGCCAAACATTCTGGGATCTTCTCCTCCCATTGCCAGACACCCAGGCTGGGGAGACTGATCTGTGGGTCAGAACTCTCACTCTGGTGGGAGAGCTTCTATGATATAATTATTTTCCAATTTCTGCGTTGTCCACCCAGCGGGTATGGGACTTGATTACATCACGAAAATGCCTCTACTTGTGGCTTTTTCTTTGCCTTTGGGTGTAAAATATTTTTGGTTGATTCCAAGTTTTTTTTTTTTTAATTTTTTTATGTATGGTTGTCCAGCATTTAGTAGTGATTTTGTTGTTTTTGTGAAAGAAGATGAGCTCAAGTCCTTCTAATCTGCCACCTTGTCTGGAATCGAGCAGCTACTTTTACTTTGGATGCTTGCTGACTCAGTGTGTCCTCAGTGTGTCCCGGCCATTCTTCCTTTGATATGGGCTGTGCAGGTGTGGCAGCCAGTTCTTGCTCCCCAGAAGGCCTACATACGCCTGCTTTCATGTCTGTTAGTGGCAGCGCTGCTTGAGCTCTCCCAGGACAGCAGGGTCAGTCCTCGGTGTTGCTCATAGGTTCCCTAGCAGAGGCAGTTGCCTGTGTCCGCTCCCCCCTCCCCGGAGCTTCTGTAGGTGGTGTCCTGTTTCTTGAGAGCACACACGCAGGGAAAGAAGCTCCTAGGGTGGTCTTGCCCTCTCCTCATGCCCAACCCCTCCCCTTCCCCGCTACAAGGGCACCTTGCTACTCTGTGTGGGCACAGACCCCTTCTGACTGCACCCTCATTGAAACACTGCAGCCTCGTCAGCCTGTCTCTGTGCAGCCAACCTGAGTCCTTTCCCTGGGTCTCATCTCCAAAGGCTAAGCTTCAGCACCCAGCCCCCACCCACACCCATGGGGGAACATCTCAGGCTGGAGAGTGTGTGGTGGGAGTGCAGGCCAATAGGTCAAGTGTTTTTACCATTAAAGGGTGTTGTATTGTTGTCAAATAACTTTTTTCCACATATACTGAGATGATAATGTGATTTTTATATTTTATTCTATTAATGTGATGTATTACATTTATTGCTTAACATGTTTAATTATTCTTGTATCCCAAGAAAATTCCCACTTTGTCATAGTGTATTATCCTTTTAATGTGTTCTTAAATTTAGCTTGCTAATATTTTTGGAATTGTTGCATCTATAGTCATCTGAGATATTGGTCTAGTTGTTTTTGAGATTTGGATCAAAATACCTGGGACAGTTTGGATCTTCCTTCTCCCAGCCCTGTAACTAGTTTCCATCTGGCCCTGTTCTCTAGTTTGCTATTTGTCTCTTATTACCAAGATCTTTTATTGTACTGATTTTTTAGAGTTAGTAATAATATGTTTATGTGAATTTTTGGATGAATTTTCTCCCCACATTCTTCTATAGCTTTTGCTGTTTGTATTTCTCATCCTTGTCATCATTGTATCCATAATGTCCAGCAAGTAAAAAATCTGAAGTTCTGGCAATATCCCTCACACCTTAGAAATCCTCTTAATACCAAGTTTCTCTAGGCACCCCTGAAATCATCAGTTTCAGAGTGACTGAGCTTCTGAAACAAGAAGCAGAGGCTGGACAGCAATTAGATAGTGATTATTAATTTTATACACAAATATTTGTGGAGTCAATAGTATAAATCAGACTGATATGTAACAGCTAGAGATGTTATATAACATGCACATGTTGGAGAGCTGGGATGTGGACCCAGGTAGTCCAACTGTAGAGCCTGGCATCTCTATTATGTACCTAATGGTCTTGCTTCAGTCAGAGCTCTTTGAGGTTCTGTGGAATACATGAATGGGGCACTCTGACATCAATCTGAAGCACTTATGTTTTCAGTGGATTTTTAAAAGTTTTGGTTAGCTTTTTATTAGGGAAGACATCATTTAATTAAATACAGTATCTATAGAAACCAGTTTGTTATATTATTTCCTAATTTTATTCTAACTTGCAGTATCCTTTCTGTAAGAATGAAACTTATTGATGGAGTTCTCTGATAGTATTTGTAGAAATCTGTGGTTCAACTCTGAAACAATTGATATCATCAATATGACTAATAGGAATAGAATTTTCTCTGGTATGAATCGTCTTAACGATGGTCTTGTTTATCAACCACAATCAGTGAAAACTTTATTGGTTATCAGCTATGTACAGCTATAGAATCTGGATTAGAAGAGAAAATAAAACATTAAAAAGTAGAGTCCTCAGAAAAATTGCAATTGAGTTGGAATCATAGGGTATGTTGCCAAAAAAGTGTTCAAAAAGGGAGTTAATTTAAAATTGAGCCAGTAACATATATCTAAACTGGGTTTTGAAAAGTCTAATTCAGAAATAATCTGCACCAGAATTGTCGCACCTGTCATTTAACATGCGCCCAGGTAGTGTAATGGTGACTGCACACTAGAAATACCTGAGATTCTGAATTAGAGTGGATCCTGAGTCAGCATTTTAAAGAAAACAAACTAATAAAACCTCCAATAAGGGTTTCTAAATGAGTCTGAGTTAAGAATCATTCTGGAGTATACATTCCAGGCACTAGAGAATGTATCGTCTTTGTATCCTCAGCAGCTTACAAAAGATCATTGACAGTATTTCTGAAGAGGAAGCCCTCCTTTTCTCCTCTGGACTTGTCCCACCTGTCCCTATTTCTAGTACCCTCCATTCTTTCCTCACCTGGGGGACTGTATCATTCCACACAATATTAAACTTCAAAAACCTGGGAGTAACTGTACATTTTGTCCTTTCTTTTTTAGTACAAGTAAATCATGAAATTCTCTCCTGTTTTCCTTCTGAATACTTCTAAAATTAGTCTGCTTTTTCTATCTAGCTTCCTATATGCCAATCAACAAGTTTCTCACCTTGACAATAGCCTCTTAATTGGTTCTTTCCTGTAGGTGTTCTACCAATAACCCATATTTCATCCAGTGTTTTCCCTGAAATGCCATCTCATCAAACTGTTTTCTGCTTAAAAACCTTCAGCAGCTTCCAGTTACCTAACCACCCCGTGTCATCTGGAGGGGGCTCCAGGCTATGGCCCTTTTTATCTTCAGCATCATCTTCCACTTCATCTTTAGCTACTTATCACCCTCCCTCCAAGCCATACTGAACCCATAATCAGCCCTCTCCAGTTTCTTGCATGCACCCCTTAGCTTTCACACACTCTCCACTCGTAATTGTACGGCTACCTTTTTCCCTTAACTCAGTATCATGGCAACCTCCTCTGGCCACTCAGTCTAGCTAGGTTATCGTATTGTAAGCTCCCACAATATATATATTCTTTTCTATATCAGAGAAATAATTCATTTCTTATTTCTATTAGAAATAAATGTGGGAGCATTCATTTCTTATACCACTTTATCTATTTTATTTATTTATTTATTTTTTTATAAATTTATTTATTTTAGTTGGGGGCTAATTACTTTACAATATTATAATAGCTTTTGCCATACATTGACATGAATCAGCCATGGGTTTACCTGTGTTCCCCTTCCTGGACCCCCCACCCACCTCCCTCCCCATCCCATCCCTCTGGGTCATCCCATTGCCCCGGCCCTGAGCCCTTGTCTCATGCATCGAACATGGAATGGTGTTCTATTTTAAATTCTTTTTAAATTTTCAATATTCCTACCCAGCAGTTCCATTAAGGAAGGTGCTGCTTTTTATTTTAAATAAAGCTCTACTTCTAACACTTCAGTTGAATAGAGAATCAGTAAATATCTTAAATGACAAATGATGCAGATAATTAGGATCTGAAAAGCTTTAGGTCAAAATGATGATGCTGGCTGAGAAGATGGTTGTGGTAACAATACATAATACTAATGGAGAGCATTGTTGAGAGCTGACAGTCTGGGCTCTATGTATTAATGATATCATTTAGTCATCATTACCATCCTACTGTGCAGTTACTATTACTTTTTTAAGGATGAGGAAACTGAAGCTTGGAAACATCACGTAATTTGCACAGGGTTACAAAGCTAGTAACTAGTAAAGTCAGAAGCCAAATCTCAACAGCAGATTGCAGTTACTACTTGGCAAACTGCTCTCAGGAAAAGGACTAGGTCAGTATCAGATTTAGGAATTTTACAGATCAGTATAATTTTGAAATTAAAAAAGGAGGGATTAGAGTGCAGATAAAATGATATCTAACCTAAGTTTATTAACAATTTCACTATTTACAATAGTTATCAGCTATCCCATAATTTCACAAAAGGTCATTCTTTCTTAAACAATTTGAGAAAACAATCCTTCTCAATATAGAAAATTGCTATTGTTACTCCAACCTTGGTACATTATATTTTGTCCTTATATCAGTGAATATGTTTTACAAGTAAACTTTAAAGACATGTTAGGGTCCTGAGATACTAAAAAACTACTGTGATAAAGTAGTTTTGAAAAAACCATGCATCCAAGGAAACTCAAACTTTGAAAAACTTTTCACGAGTATGCATTTTGGTAAATATATTTTAATCCACTAATACTTACAATGTAGTCAGATGACTGAGTCCAGATTTAATCTTGAAAACATTCATGGCAGCAATAGAGAAACTGCCTAATTTATTATTACAATAAATGTGTTGAAGAAATGTTAAATCTAGCACACTTGACACTGGTGTATGCTATTTATTTTTAAATTTCTTTATAATAGATATGAACATGTGACATGATTACTAATTATAGCAAATTATATTGGCTTTCCAGTTACATAGTAATTTTAAATTTCTTTTTAAAATATGCTTATTTAAAATAATCTATTAAATAAAAATATTATTATATAGTATTGATTATATACCAATTTATAGAAAACTGTATTGGTGCTTTGTGAATAATAACCCAACTTTAAGATATAAAGAATTTGAGAATCAAGAAGTGCCCAAGACCTTGAAGTTATCAGATCTTCATACCAGTAACTTAAAAATTTTCAACAGTCACCCAAAGGGTCAGATAACAAGCTTTTTATATCTAAAATTCTAAGGCCTCATTGAGATATTGCAAAGAATAAATGTTAAAATACACACACACGCACATGCACACACACACACATTATTAGGGTTATACTTGAGGAAGTAATGGGGCAGCTGTGCAACACTGGATAGTTGATTGTACTATCTTAAGTTGTTTAGTCCCTAAGTTGTGTCTTAAGTAGAGGTGTTCTGAATGTGTTTGCAGGTAGAGGGAAGAAAGTCTGTAGAAAGAGGGGAGACTGAATATGCTTGAGAAAGCAGAATTGATGAGGCGTGGTCCCCAGGGAAGAGGTGGGGATGGGATCAAGATGATTGATAGAGGAAATGAGGGTAGCAGGGAGTAAGAGGATTGATTGAGGGGATAAATTGGTTCAGAATGAAGCCAGATGTTCAAAAAGCAAATGTTATTCACCTTACCCTTTTTAGTCGTTTCCCTGTTAAAATGCCTTGATCAGAAACAAGGGGTCAGATTTTTCAGTAATCACCATCGTTGGTAACCCACATACTACATTCCTCTCCTGTGTAGGTATTCTTGCTCTCTCTTAAAGAGCTCCCAAAATGAAAAATAGGCTTACATTGTATTAGATTCTACATAATACCAGGCTCATTACTTATTAGGTGAGCATAGGAGGGCAGGTGGTAAGCTGGTCTGAATGTAAAAGGCATATACAAGTTAAAAAATTCTGTATATTATACTTCACTGTGTCAGCTACTATTTGCTATAACATAGCTATCAGCTAGGAGAGATATTTGTGTAAATCACATGTATAACAGTTATGTGCATTTCATATATTTCACTTGTTTCTTTCAAACTATTTTCCCAAAGTCTTTAAAGAACCACGGAAACATTATTTTTGTATAGAAAAAAATTTCTTACATAAGTCAAAAGTTTGTTTTAATAAGTTCCTAACTACCTTGATGGCAGAAGCACATGTGAGAAGGGTCAGAGTTATGCAAAGGAGTTGCAATTAAATTTGTTTGTGAGTTGAGGTTGAAACTGTAAAAGCACTTTTGTAATGCCAGATTTTACTTTCAGAATCTAGAATTCTCTCCATTGGAAAGCCTGCTTTCTTAAACTTTATGTATGACAGAGACCTCTGGTTCTTTGAACTTAATTTTAAACAATTAAATAATCAAAGCTGGTGACTTTAAATGATAAACTTTTATTCTGAATATACTGTTTTTGCACAAGATTTAACACAACATTTTCTGGGATTATAAATATTTTTATAACAGTAATATACAAATTTTTACAAAAATGTTTTTATCAGGCTAATTTCCACAAAAGTGTCAAGAGAACATAATAAAGGGGAGAAAGGATCTTTTGTTCACAAAGCCACTTGGCCTTTTTCATGGATGCACACTGAGCATTTCAATAAAAGTATCCCTAATAGTAATGATCCAACAACATACAGCACAACAAAAAAAGACAGCTCTGTCAGGTCACACTGTAGACTCAATTGGCATCTTTTCAAGACAGTATCCCATTAGTCTCAGAAGTTCTTCGAGTTAATCTTGTGAATTAGAAATAAAGTAGATGAAACTGTTGGTAAAGGTTTTCTGACTTTAACATTCTGTAATTTTTTCAAGAAATCAAGAAACTTCATACCTTTGCTTTATTGATTTGCTCTTTACAGAAATGTACATGGAATAATAGCAGTATTAACATTCTATGCTATGGGAAAACAACACAGGTTCCAGATAATTGTAACGTATTTGAAACTGCGGGCAGATGAAACCATCATTCTACTGTATCCTATGAGTCACAACATCCATTTTGTTTCCCTAGGTCAGCCTCTGTACCTCTAGACACTTTAATGTCAACTAACATGATTAATGGAATAGTTCAGAGTTTAAATTAAGACATAGAATTTAACCTTGGTGGAGAGAAAGATTTAAATGAGATGTAAAATACAAAAGAGCATCAAATAAGCAAGTAACACTTGGGTTGCAAAGGTCACTTAAAAGGGATACTGCCTATTTGAACCCAGTAAGGCCAGTTTTAAGGTTAATAAAAGGAATATTATAGGAAAACTTACAAATGGCAGCAACACTGTCTAGATTTTTCCAAGTTAAGCAATAATGCCTCAAGCATTAGAAACAGGAAAAAAGATCATACTAAAATCTTATTAGACCCAGGACCTAAAAATCTCTTCAGTCAAACTTGCTAACTATGTCATGTTAAAAACCTGTTACAAATATGGACCACGACTGGTGTTTGGCAGTAATGCTGGTTGTTCAAATGAAGAAAATATAAACAAATCATTAATGCAAAATCCATTCCTGTTATTCAACACCAATGTAAGACTTATTTTGATTTTGTTTTAGTGAAAACCACACAGTTGCATGAGCATAGCAAAAAATTAGGTAAGCAAAAGGAGTTTAAAAGCTTTTTTCTTGATCTCTTGTACTATTTAGTCTTTGAAAATTAATATTATAACAGGCTGTGATTTAAGTTACTGTCCAACAATCAGAACTCAGAAAAATCCTAAAGTAAAAATAACAATTGGATGGGATGAGTGTTACGGTCTTTCAAAATGCATGAAGACTAGTATTAGGCATGAGAACAATTTTTAGTCAGAGAGCATCTTCTTACCCAATTTATTAACATATATGTGGCTGTCATAATATATGTTTCATTTATAACGGAAAATAAAAGATCATGGCAAGACTCATGCACATAAATATATTTTGATGGCAAATGAAATCAAATAGGACCCTGTCAGGAGATGCCAAGTTTCACTGTAATGAACACAACAACAATGTAGTTGATGAAAACATACTTTGGTGACATTAGCCATGAAAATATATTTAATAGATTTCAAAGATAATTTTAAGGTAGTCTGTTGTATGCTGGAAGCAATTTGCTTGTTTTAATGTGCGTTGTTTATGTACACAAGCTAACATAACTATATTTCGATATCCCCTTCTCAACACTTTCATGATTTAAAATAGTCTAGCAAAAGTTAACAATAAGTTTTAAATATTTAATTAACAAACAACATGGTTTAAACATATTGTTACTAGAGTGAGAAGTTCGATATTTTTTTAAATCACTTTGGTGTTTTCTAAAATGTCAATACCAGTTACAAATGAGACTACAAAATCACAGCAATGTATTAGAAATGGTAACTGATGTCAACTCTTAGAACAATAGTTGGCAAAGTGATTCCATTTCTCCCTACCTCCGTTTTTAAATAAAAAAATATTTTAAATAAGGAAATGTACACAAGTGGTACCTAGGGTATATTAGTGGTGAAGGGAATTACAAATGTGTGCAAAGCTAAAAACAAAACAAATATATCTTTTAAACTATGCTAAAGAATTGTTTATATCTTCGATATATGAAGCATATTAAAGCATACTGGATAATGTTAATAAGATTTTTACTTAAAAATGATATATAAGAAAATTTCCAGCATAGACACATACCAGTTTCTGGCATGTTTGAAAAAAGAACAAATATCTGCATACTTCCAGCCTTCAGCAGAATTATTCCCTATAATTGTTACACATTCATTGTTTTTATCCTTTTTTCAAATACTGTTTAACCCTGAAAATAATCTTTACAAGCATAAATAAATTCTACCATATTACTCTATAATGAAATATCTGATTTAATACACTAACCATTTTCACTAATGAGGCTGTATAAAAACAATTTTGATTATTCACAATCAAGTATTCATGTGCATACATAGAGATTCAAGGTTTCCTATTTGTTCAGATTATTGTAAAACCCTCATCAAACTGTATGGAAATTTTGGTCAAGTGCTCATATCATGTAAAACGGAGGCAACAAAAGCAGCAGCAAATTTGGGATTGTACGTGCTACTATTCCAGCGAACAGAAAGGAAACCTAGGATGTCTCTTCACTGAGAACATATATGTACTCTTCAAAAAATAAATGTGTCAAATCTGATTTATGTACTTAAAATATCTGTACATAGGTTTTCAGGCAAAAGCACGAATCTGTATAAAATCCATTAATTCCCATTTCACCATTTACCTAATCCAATCATTCAGCATTTACATTGCACAGTATATTCAGAGTAGTTTAAAGACATTTTAAAAGATGACTTAAGTGCATTACACTGCAAGGTTCAGATTCTTACATAACAATAATGTCACCCAGTTAACTTTTCAATGGACTATACTCTACAGTAAAAAGAAACAAACCGAGAGTTAAAATAGCAGCAGCATCATGCAAAATACCCTTGGTAACCAAAGTTCATTTATCACGAGAAAAAACATTTCCCCTCCCCCCAACAAGCTTTTCTTAGAGCATTTTGAAGTATCTGGCTAGCACTACAGAACTTTACTGTGAACAAAAAGGACATTACATCGAAGCATTTATTAAGGGCTCACATTTATGAGGAAATATGTCGCATATTAATTCTACCCTCAAGCACCTTTAATTTCTTAGTTATTATTTCCAAACAACCAATTCATTATACCCACCAAAACTTGGCCATCATTTGTGTTATACTTCTGGCAGAGAAGCCATTCTTCATAAGGCATTTTATTCATGGCATTTTTTTTTTTTTGGTAGAAAATAAGCCATTATTTCTATTTTGCCAGATTATACCAATGTTAATTGTTTCTCCCTCTGTCTCTGTCTCTCTATTTCCAATAATAACTACTCAAAGCAGGAAATAATTTTTAACAGAAGAATAAGTGAAGGAAAAAAAAGCAACTCTTTTCCCCAAGAGATTTTCTTGGTAAAAGAACAAGGATTGCAGCAAGTCAAAATCAAGACAATTTGCATGATCCATAAACAACTGTGTGGGGAGCCATTTAACATGTAATCACCAACAATGTAACAACAAATTTTCCAATTTTCCAATAGAGCATGTATAGAATTTTGCTTCGATGTTATACATAGATGATGCAGCATTCACACAAGTTGAAGGATCTGACACCCTGACATGCAGCCAGTGGGTGCCTTATGAGTCTGCGTCTTAGATGGATGCCATGGGGTTGGCCCAGCTAGTGGTCTGCTGAGTTTGCAGTTGACCCTATTTTAATGCAGTTGAGGGCTCCTGTTTCAGCAGGGTCTGGAGTTTAATCTGCAGATTTGGTTTGAGAAGGTCATAACTGGTGGTGTCTGCTGCCAGATAAAAGCCAAAGTAGTACACACTGTATGCCGATGATGGACCACAGGGAGGGGTTTAATCCAGAGACACCACCACAGTCGGTATAATCCTCCTGTTGGAAAGAAAAGGGAAAAGAAAACTCCTGAAAAATATTTAGTAAGACACCTTTCCAAGTACCCTATGTTTAGTCCACTTCTGAACTCACCTTATAATGCTGCTTTGCTTTGAATCCAGATAAATTACATTGTCCTGTATTTTACTATTCAACAATTTTGGATTAATCAATTTTCCTAGTACCATTTGAAGAATGCTTTACATTTTTAGTTGTAGAGTCTGATGATTATTAAAGGAAATACTTTAATAATACTGAGTTTATATATAAATTTCTAAAGTAAAAAAAAAAAACCGTTTCACAGTGTTAAGCATCCTTATAGATCTATAGATATAAGATATAAAAATGTAACAGTCTGTTTTATAATTCCAAAGAATTATGATATTAGCAATTATGCTCTATAAGGCAAAGTTTGAGACTGGTAAAATAAATAAATTTGAAAAATGAGCATTTATTTTCCATATCCAGTTTCAAATGTTGTACATGTAGCATCTGGACCTTCATCAAGAATTAAATGAACAATAATGTAGTTGAACCCTCAAGGATGGACACTTTGAAAACTTATATCCAAAATAAAGAGCTAAGCTAGGAAGAGAGACTTGTTCTGTTTAGAGAACCATGAAATATAAGCTACCAATCTGCTCATTTGGATCCCCCATTGTCTACTGGTGGATCATTAGATTCCTTGGTAACACAAAATTACTTTTATTCCTAGGTTCTGTATTCTGTAATATTTTTCGCATCCTTTGATTCCTTTTTCAGTTGCATTAAAAAAAAACTTTCTATCTTAAGAGGTAAAATGACTAGGTTTAAGATAAGCTACAAGGATATATTATACAACATGGGGAATGTAGCAATATTTTATAACTATAAATGGGATAAAAACCTTTAAAAATTGTGAATCACTATATTTTACACCTGGAACTTTAATATTATAGGTCAATTATACTTCAGTTAAAAAAAAAAAAAACTCCACAAGAAAATCCCGTGTCTCATTATTTTCCTAAACATCTTTTAAGAATTCACTAATCCAAGGTTCATCTTCCAATAATCAGAATAACAGGTTAGGAAAGAAAATACATTTTACAGTCAGAATAATTTTACAAACACTCTGAGCTCCCAGACACTAAAACAATGGCTCTTTTTGCTCAGTAGGGTTTAATACAGTGCCTGTTACCAAGCATATAAAATTTCTATTTTAAGGCAGTAGAAGTCTGTTAAAGGTAAATCTGAAGAAAAATAATCCATTAAAGAACATTTTGTTTTTCACATCTCAGAGGTGGGATTCCTGGATCATATAGCAATTCTATTTTTAATTTTTTGAGGAGCCTCAATATTGTTTTCCATAGTGGCTGCACCAATTCACACTCCCACCAATAATGTATAAAGATAGTCCACATCCTTTTATCTACAGCCTTGCCAGCATTTATCTCTTGTCATTTTGATAATAGCCATTCTAACAGGTATGAGGCGATACTCATGGTTTTGACTTGTATTTTTCTGATGTTTAGTGACATTAAGTATCTTTTCATGTACTACTGGCCATCTGTATATCTTCTTTGTAAAAATGCTTATTGAGATCCTTTGCTAATTTAAAAATCAGATTATTGCTTTAATATTGAGTTGTATGAGTTCTTTATAGATTTTGGATACTGGCCCCTTATCATGTACATGATTTGCAAACATTTCCTCCCATTCTATGGGCTGCCTTCTAATTCTGTTGTTTTCCTTTGATGTGCAGAAAATTTTAAGTTTGATGTTATCCGACTTTTTTGTTGTTGCCTTTGCTTTTCTATGGTGACAAGTCCAGTCATTACCAAAACCAGCGCCAAGATTACTCCCTGTGTTTTCTCCTAGATTTATTAGGGTTTCAGTTCTTCAAGTCATTGATCCATTTTGAGTTGATTTTTGTGTATGGTGTTAAGATAGTGGTCCAGTTTCATTCTTCTGCATATGGCTGTTCAGTTTTCCTATTACTGCAGCTGTTTAATATAGTTTCAAATCAAGATGTATCATGCATCCAACCTTTTCCTTCAAGATTCCTTTGGATATTTGGGTCTTCTGAAGTTTCATATACATATTTTAGGATTGTTCTAATTCTGTGGAAAATGTCATTGAAATTTTATGGTGATTGCATGGAATCTGTGAATTACTTTGGGTGGTATGGACGTTTTAACAATTCTTCTAATCTATGAGCTCTGAATATCTTCCATTTATTTTTCTCATCTCTGCCTTATAGTTTTCAATATATAGGTCTTTCACTTCCTTGGTTAAAATTATTCTATTTTATTCATTTTGATGCAATTGTAAGTGGAATTACTTTCTTAATTTCTCTGAGAGTTCACTATTATTATACAGAAAAGGAAATGTTCTTTGTATATTAATTTTATATTTAGCATTTTTACTGAATTTATTAACTCAGTTTTTTCTTGGTTGAGTCTTTAAGACCTTCTATATATAATATCATGTAGTCTGTAAATAAAGACAGTTTTAATTCTTCCTTTTCAATTTGGATCATGCCTATTTGCTCTAGCACTTTCGGCAATATTTTGAATAAAAGTGGTTAACAGTGGGCATCCATATCTTGTTCATGATCTTAGAAGACAAAGGTTTCAGCTTTCACTGACTATGTTAGCTGTGGTCTTATCATATATGGCCTTTACTATGTTGATACACATTCCCTTTATATCCACTGTTTTGAGAGTTATCATAAACGGGTGTTGAATTTTTGTTGAATGCTTTTTCTGTATCCGTTAAGATGATCATATGATTTTTAGCCTTCATTTTGTTAATGTGTGTATCACATCAATTGATTTGTGGTTTATGAACAACCATTGCATACCAGGAATAAATCCCACTTGATCATGGTGTATGACCCTTTTAAAGTATTGTTGAATTAATTTGATAATGTTGAGGATTTTTTCATCTATTTTCATCAAGGATATTGACTTGCAATTTTCTTGTAGTGCCCTTGTCTGTTTTTGGTATCATGGTAATAAGACTGACTTTGTAAAAATGAATTAGGAAGTATTTACTTCTCTCTCATTTTTCGGGAGTTTGGAAGGGACAGGTATTAATTGTTCTTTGAATGTTTGGTAGAATTCACAAGTGAGGCCATCTGGTTGTGGACTTTGTTGGAAGGTTTTTGATAACTGATTCAATCTTCTTACTAGTAACTGGTCTGTTTAGATTGTCTATTCCTCCATGAATGAGTCTTGATAGGTTGTATGTTTCTAGAAAATTATCCATTTCTTCTAGGTTGTTGGATATTTTTTTGCAAGTTTTAAATTGTATTATTATTTCTCCCTTTGTTTGTTAATATTTTCTTTATATATTTAAGTGCTCCTGTGTTGGGTGCATAAATACTTACAAATGTTTATATCCTTTTGTTAGATTGACTCCTTTATTATTATGTAATGATCATGATTGTCTCTTACTATAGTTTTTGTATTAAAGCCTATTTTGTCTATGTATATACCTACCCCAGCTTTCTTCTGGTTTCTATTTGTATGGAATATCTTTTTCCATTTCAGTCTGTGAATATCTGTAAAGTTGAAATGGGACTCTATAGTTATTATAACTGTTATAAATATAACATGTTTATTTAAACCTCATAATATTTAGTGCTATACATACAATAAGCGGGCTTCCCTGGTAGCTCAGACGGTAAAGCGTCTGCCTACAATGTGGGAGACCTGGGTTCGATCCCTGGGTCAGGAAGATCCCCTGGAGAAGGAAATGGCAACCCACTCCAGTACTCTTGCCTGGAAAATCCCATGGACCAAGGAGCATGGTAGGCGACAGTCCATGGGGTCGCAAACAGTCGGACACGACTGAGCGACTTCACTTCACTTCATACAATAAGCTATAACATCTTACTGACTTGAGACTTAAGTTCAAATGCATTCTAAAACTACTCTTTCCTTCATGTTCTATGCTTTTGATTTCACAATTTACATATTTTCAGTCTGTGTAACCATTGATTATTGTATGCTGGTTAAACTATATTTGTCTATGTGATTAACCCACTGTCATTACAATATTAGATTATTCTTAATTTAACTATCTATTTTTACCAGTGAGATTTATACTTTGATATGATTTCCTGTTACTAATTAGTGCTATTTTGTTTCATTTTAAAGGAGTGCCTTTAACATTTCTTATAAGGTCAGTCGAGTGGTAATGAGCTCCAGTATTCCCTTGTCTACAACTCTTTATCTTTTGAATTGGAAGGACAGTTTTACCAGATAAGAGTATTTTTGGTTGGTAGGTTTTTTCTTTTAGTACTTTACATACATCTTGCCACTCACATCAGGCCTGTGCATTTTGGTGGAAAGATACTGGTAGCCTTAAAGGTCTCTTTGTATGTAACAAGTTGTTTTTCTTGCTGCTTTTAAGATTCTCTCCTTATCATTTACTTTAAAAGTTTTTAATATTTATTTTATATTAGAATATAGTTGATACACATTGTCATGTCAGTTTCAAGTGTACAGCAAAGTGATTCATTTATACATAGACATATCTACTTTTCAGGATTATTTTCTTACATAGCTTATTATAGAGTGTTGAGTGGCGTTTCCTGTGGTTTACAATAGATCCTTGTTAATTATCTATTGTAGGTATATTAGTGTGTATATGTTAATGCCAATCCCAAAATGTATACTTCCCCTGACATTTCCCTTTTGGTAACCATAAGGGAAATCTGTTTCTGTTTTGTAAATAAGTTCATTTGTACCATATTTTTAAATTCCACATATAAGTGATATCATTTGCTATTTGTCTTTGTCACTTCCTTCACTTAGTGTGATAATCTCTAAATCTATCCATGATATTGCTGCAAATGGCAATATTTTGTTCTTTAATGGCCAAATAATATTCTGTTGCATATATGTACCATAGTTTCTTTATCCATTCCCCTGATGATTGACATGTAGGTTGCTTTCATGTTCTGTCTATTGTAGATAGTGCTGTGATGAACATTGGGGTCTATGTCTCTTTTCCAATTATAGTTTTCTCCAGATACAGGCCCAAGAATGGGAGTGCTACATCATATAGTAACTCTATTTTTAGCTTTTAAGGAACCTCCATATTGTTCTCCATAGTGGCTACATTCCCAACAACAATGTAGTAAGGTTCCCTTTCCTGTGCACCCAGTGTTTATTGTTCATGGACATTTTATGACAGTTGTTCTGATCGGTGCAAGGTGATACCTCATTATAGTTTTGATTTGAATTTCTCTAGTAATTAGTGATGTTCAGCATCTTTTCATGTGCTTTTTGGCCATGTATGTTTTATTTATTTATAATTAATTTGTATTAGTGTATAGTTGATTTGCAACATTGTTGGTTTTCTCTATATAGCAAACTGAATCAGTTATGTGTGTGTGTGTGTGTGTGTGTGTGTGTGTGTGTGTGTATATTCTTTTCCCATGTAGGTCATTACAGATTATCAAAGAGTCTGCTGTGTGAACAGGTTTTTATAAATTATTATAAACTATTTATATTTATATAAATTATTATATAATTATATAATTATTAGTATAATAACAAGTCCTTATAAATTATTTTATATACAGTAGTCTGTATACGTCATTCTCAATCTCGCAATTCACCCCTCCTGCCCCACTTCTCCCCCTTAATAACCCTGTTTGTTTTCTATATCTGTAACTCTATTTTTGTTTTGTAAATAGGTTTATTTGTACCATTTTTTTAGATCTCATATATCATCTGTATGTCTTCGGAGAAATTTAGATTTTCTGCCCATTTTTGATTGAATTATTTATTGATATTGAGCTGCATGAGCTATTTGCTATTTGCATGTTTTGGAGATTAATCCCTTGCCAATCGATTCATTTGCAAGTATTTTCTCCCATTGTGTGGCTTGTCTTTTCATTTTGTTTATGATTTCCTTTGCTGTGAAAAAACTCTTGAGTTTAATTAGGTTCCATTTGTTTGTTTTCATTTTCATTACTCTAGGAGGCTGATCCAAAAAGATAGTGCTGTGATTTATGTTAAAGAGTATTCTCCCTGTGTTTTCCTCTAAGTGTTTTATGGTATCTGATTTTACAATTAGGTCTTTAATCCATTTTGAGTCTATTTTTGTGTGTGGTGTTAGAGAATGTTCTAGTTTCTTTCTGTCACATGTAGCTGTCCAGTGTTCCCAGCACCACTTGTTGAAGAGACTGTCTTTTCTTAGTCATAGATTTACCAGAGATTGTCTTGCCACCTTTGTCACAGATTTACTCTTGATAATTTAGAGACCCATAGAAAGACACATTAATTAAAATATATTTGAAATAAAACACTGTGTAAATTTAAGGTGTACATGTTAATTTGATAATTTATGTACTGTAATATAATTGCCATTGTAGTAATAATTAGCAGCTCTATTGTATTACCAAAATGTCTTTTTTTTTTAGTAGTTGGAATAATTCATTTAATAGTCTCTTAGCAAGTTTGATGACTATAGTAGTTTATATTCAGTGTACTGTGCATTAGCTCTCTAGAGCTCATTTACTACTTGTTTTAAGATTGCACCCTTGAACAACATCTGTCTTATCCCCTACTCCCTATTCCATGGTAACCACCATCTATTCTCTGTTTTTATGAGTTTGGCTTTTTAGATTTTACACACAGTACTTGTCTTTCTTATTTAGCATAACATGCCCAGAGTCCACCTATGTTGTTGCAAATGGCAGTTTGCACTTTCTCGTGGCTGAAAAATATTATATTGTGTGCCTATATGCATACATAAGCATAAATTGTTTATCTGTTCACTGGTTTACAGATATCTAGGTTGTCTCCATATCTTCTTGTCCATTGTGAATAATGCTACAATGAATGTGGAGTATGGTTATTGCCTCAAAATCCTGTTTTCATGTCTTTTGCATATATAGACAGAGATAGAATTGATGGATCATAATGGTAGATTTATTTTTATTTGAGGAACCTCCATATTGGTAGCACCAATTTACATTTCAACCAACAGTATATAAATGTTCCCTTTTATTTATATCTCACCAATACCTGTTGTCTCTCATCTTCTTGATGATATCCATTCCAACAAGTGTGAGGTGACAGCTCTCTGTAGTCTTGTGTTTCCTTGAAGAAAGGTCTATTTAGTTTTTCTGCCTATTTGTTAGTTGGATTATTTTGTTTTTGAGTTTGATGAGTTATTTATATATTTTGGATTTTGGATATAAAACCCCTTATCTGATACACGGTTTGCAAATTTTTTCTTGAAATCTGTTGCTTTTTCATCTGGTCAGTTGTTGCTTTTGCTGTGGAAAAGCATTCGCGTTTGATGTAGTCCCATTTGCTTATTTTTGCTTTTACTGTATGTACTTTTGGTGTTACATCCAAAAATCATTGCCAATAACAATGTTGAGGAGCTTCCTATGTTTCTACTAAGTTTTATAGTTATTAGGCTTTATGTTTAAATCTGTTATCCATTTTGAGTTATTTCTGTGAATGGTGTAAGATAGGGGTCCAATGTCATCGTTCTGCATGTGTTTATCCCATCTCCCCATCATCATTTGTCAAAGAGGCTATTATTTCCCATTGGGTGTTCTTGGCTCCATTATCAGATATTAGTTGACAGTGTATGCAGGGATTTAATTGTAGGCTCTGTTGTGTTGGTCTCTGTCCATTTTTATGCCACTACCATACCTTTTAAAATAATTTATTATTACTGTAGCTTTGTAGTACAGTCAAAAACAGGACATATGATACCTCTGGCTTTGTTATTTTTCCTGAGAAAGCTTTGACTATTTGCAGACTTTGTCACTTCATATAAATTTTGAATTTTTTTTTTTTCTATTTCTGTAAAGAACGCCATTGGTATTTTGATGGAGATTGTGTTGAATCTACAGTTGACTTTGAGTAGTATAGATATTGTAACAATATCAATTCTTATTATCAATTAACATGGGATGTCTTTCCATCTGTTTGTGTTGGCTTCAATTTCTTTCAGGGAAGTCTTGTAGTTTTAATTTTATAGAGAACTTTCATTTTGTTGGTTAAAGTTATTTCCAGATATTTCATTGTTTTTGATGGTATTGTGAATGTGACAGTTTTAGATGCTTCATCTTTAGTGTACAGAAATACAACTGATTTTTGTATGTTGACTTTATAGCCTGAAATGTAATAAGATTATTGATTAGTGATAACAGTTTTGGGGGGTAGTTTTTATATACAGAATTGTATCATGTGCAAATAATGACAGTTTTACCTCTTCCTTCACTATGAATTTGGAGGTATTTCCTCTTCCTTACTTGGTTTGGGTGTTATTTGGATACCTCTTATCTGTAACTCTCTAGGCTTCCTAGATTTGGATAGCCGTTTCTTTTCTCAGGTTAGGAAAGCTTTCAATCATTATTTCTTCAAACAGTTTTCTACCCATGTATGCCTTTCTTTTCCATCTGGGACATTTGAATGTGAATTTCAGTCTACTTAATGTTGTCTCATAAGTTGCTTTAGCTATCTATCTTCACTTTATTCTTTTGGTTCCTGATGGAATGAATCACTGCTCTGATTTGTGAGTTTACCGATACTTTCTTCCACTTCATCTAGTCTGCTATTTGAACTCTTCTCTATTGGCCTTTTCAGTATAGTTATTGTATTCGTCAGCTCTGTGACATTTGTTTGGTACTTGTATATTCTTTGCTGAAATTCTCAGTTCATGTGTTCTTCTCCTGATATGGTGACAATCTTTATGACCATATTTTGAACTCTTTCTCATGTCAGTCACTCTTCTCTGTATCATTAAGGTCTGTTTGTGGAGTTCTTTTTCTTTTAAAACATATTTTTCTGTTTCTTCACTTTCCTTGACATGCTGTATGGTGGTTTCCCTTTGGATCCTAGTAGTTGAGGGTGTTCTAACATCTGTCAGTGTCCCAGTGGGGAAGATCTCAGTCAGAACCAGAAACAGGCTGATTGGAGGCTGGATCCTCAGGCAGCAGCTTCCAAAGTATGCGAAAACACCTCTTTCAGGGACTGAGGGATGGGCATTTCCGTCTGCTCCCTCTGTGCTGAATTCTGAGGGGATAGGCATTTGAGAACTATTTCTTTGCTATGGTTCTACGTCCTTTGGGAAGCTACCTCAAAAGCCAAGGTGCCAGATGGGATCACAAGCTTCTTTTAGGAAGATACCACTGACTTGGAGTGAGTCAGAGGGTCAGTGGGCATAGTCTACCCCTTTGCCTGTCTCCAGGGAGTCTTGAGGTAAGTCACTAAATGTGAGCTAAATTAGAAGCCTTACTTGCAGGCAATCTTTTAAAGTATGCAAATAGCCTCTCTCAGGGAAAGCTTGGGAGAAGTGCATTTCTCTCTGCTCCCTCTTCTGAGCTTTGGAAGGATAGCCACAGGGAGTCCTTGCAAATCTGTTAAAAATTCTTTGTAGCTATAGTCTTGTCAGTTTTATGGACACAAGCCCCATTAGGCTTTCAAAGCCAGAAGTTTTGGGGGCCCATCCCTCAGGTTAGAGTCTTAAAAGTTGGGGTGCAGAGAAGTTGCTGTACATATATACAGTGATTCCATTGCTCAGCCATAAAAAGAAAACTGAGTGAAGTAAATCAGAAAGAGGAAAACAATTATCTTATATTGATGCATATATAAGGAATCTATAAAAAGGGTACCAATGAACCTGTTTTCAGGGCAGAAATAGAGATGCAGATGTAGAGCATGTTTGAGGATACAATGGAGGAAGGAGAGGGTGGGATGAATTGAGAGAGTAGCACTGATATATATACACTATTATGTGTAAAATAGATAACTGATGGGAAGCTGCTGTACAGCACAGGGCGCTCAGCTCGCTGCCCTGTGATGACCTAGATGAGTGAGATGAGGGCAGAGGTGAGTGAGGCTCAAGAGGGAGGAGGGGATATACATATATTTATAGCTGATTCATGTTGTTGCACAGGAGAAACTAACAACATTGTAAAGCAATTATCCTCCAATTAAAAATAACAATTTTAAAAATTAAAATTGGAATGCTAGATGTTCAACCTAAACCCTGCACTGCTCAGGTCGAAGCTGGAAGCTGTGAGTTCCTTTCTAATTGTATGTTGCTGTGCCAAGTGTGTGGTTTATGGAGACAATGTTCCTCAGCTTTTCCTACTCATTTGGATGTGTATTACATTCACTCAGTGCATAAGAGTTGCTCATCTACTTTCTACATTTCTCTCAGAGGGTATTGCTCTTTTTATAGCTGTAGGTTTGGCAGGTCTGTGGGTTAAGGTGAGTTTTAAGTCTCCTCTGTCACCATCTTGGACCAGAAACTCAATAACTCATGCTTCTAAACCTTTACCTCTAAATGCTCCTCTGAACTCCACATGCATTGATCACTATCACCTCTCCTTTTGATTCTCAGAAATATCTTAAACTTGCCCCTAAATATTATTTTTCTGAATGATACTTCTAGGAGTAATGAAGCAGGTCAAAGACAACAAATCATCGGTGAGTCTTCCTTTTTTCAAATCTAATCTATCAGCCTGTCCACTTAACTCTAGTTTCAAAATATATTCCCAGACCTATTACTTACCATGTCATGTCCAGGTTACTATTACTTCTGGCCTACACTCTTGCAAAAGTTGCCTCCCTTGACTCACTGCTTCTATTCTTGCTCTTTAACAATTTTCTCTCCAAAAAGCAGCCTTCTTAAAACCAAATCCTTTCATGCCCTTCTTGAAACTTCTCAGAACAAAACCCAAATTTCTTATAAAGGCCTACAAAGCCTTATGCGGTGTGCAGCTTGGCTGCCTCTCCATCTTCCTCTATTCCTCCTTGCTTCACATTACTCAATAACACTAACTTTCTCTGCAACAGATAAAGGTATTTGTTATCTTAGGACCTTTGCATTTCCTCTTCTCTTTGTTCCAATACCCTTCCCTCTAGGTAGATTAACCAGTTGAAAAAACAGGATGGTGAATTACATGTGAATTTGAGATAAAACATTACATTTTAGAATAAATGTATCTTAAATATCTCAGGCATATAATAGTGGCCTGATACATAGTTGTACTGCAAGTACTTGATAAATGAGTACTGGTACCCAAATAAAGCAGTGGTTGGTTGATTAGTTAGGAACACTACAAACATAAAATACTAACTAACTTAAAGGCTTAATTGTCATTTCACTAGGACAGCTTCCCAGTTCTGGTTAAGTATTAATTTGATAGAATGCAAAATTAGCAAACATACAAGATCCGTTGATGTATTAACGCAAAATACATCTGTATGCTCTAGAAATGTTATGGAAAGAAAAATATTCTTTCTGGCTCTGCTTCCATTGTTTTTATTTTTATATTTCCAATGTTTTTTTGAGGGAGGGTTTAATTTCCTCTGTGTGATGAGGAGATATGTCTGTTTCAGTCTGGGAGGTGGTAGTTCAGATAACTTATTTGGAGTCCCTGAAGTCTGCATGTTGATCCACACTGAAAAATCTGTCCCTTCAGTTTCCTGATCATGTTTTCTCAAATGTTTTGCATGGGCAACCACATATACCAAGACTTGAAATTATTATATGAAAATAAATTATGAGATACGTTCTAAAAACATTCTAAATCACAAATGCATAGATGTGGGAGAAACCTCAGCATTATTTTTTCCTATCTTAAAGAGACCAAAATCCCACTAACAGCATAACCAGATAAATCAGTCTCATTTTTAAAGGTTAGTGGAATAGGTAACAGACTGGTATCTTGTTTCAGCTTCAAACAGTAAAGGAACAGAGTGCCAAAATTATTTACAAATATTTTAAGATATGAAAGAGTAATTTTAATTTTCTTCTAGAGACCTGTCTCAAAATACTCTTAGTAAAGATAACAACTAAGAAGCCCTCATTCTTTTTTTTTTTCTGTCCCATTACTACTCAAGAAAAAAAATCTAAACCATGTTCTTGCCCTGAGTCTTACTTTTTCATGATTTTGCCCCAAGCCTTAATTTTAAGACCAGATATACCAGTAAGTAAAAATCTCTTCATTTTTCTCTTCTTATACAAGTATTACTTAACTCTTATTCTCCCTTTCTTTCTCCACCCAGAACCTGGGGTGACTAACTAATCGCAAATAGTAAGAGCCCACTGTGTGTGTATACGTGGTAGTGTCCGATTCTTTGCGAGCCTATGGACTGCAGCCTTCCAGGCTCCTCTGTCCATGGGATTTTCCTGGCAAGAAAACTGGAGTGGCTTCCCATTTCCTCCTCCAGGGAGTAAGAGCTCAAATCATTGGAAAAAGCATCCACCAAATAATAGCTAACTCTGGAATTTAGATAGGTCTATACTTACATCACCCACAGCAGCTTCAAAGAAAATGCATATTTAAAATTATTTACGCAGGTAGATATTACACATAACTCTCTTAATAGGAATAAGATCCCTAACAAATCATTTCCTACATAGCACCTTAATACACTTATCACATTCAATCATGAGGTAGGTTTAATGTATGTGTATGTATACACACACATTTATTCTACAAATTCATTTTTCATGTTCTCAATAACATGTTTCTACCAATTATGTTTGCATAAAATAATGAACTTCCTCAATAGTACATGTTATTGATTTGCTTTTTCTTTACCACTTAAATCTTCAAAAGCATTATTTTATTATCCCAGAACATTCTGACATTCCCTCTGCTATTCCACTTTTCTCTCTGGATGAGCTCATTCTTCAGTAATGGCCACATCTCCATCTAGTGGTTTCCTAACCAAAGACTACCTGTACAGCAATGAAAAATGAACATAACAAATGCTGTCTAGTTACAACATTCAGGATTCCAAAACATCAAAAAAGAAAAGAAACTGTAATGGAACTCTGACTATAAACTCAGGCCCTAAAATACCTATTCAGTTGTACTGAGTATGTAATTCAGAAATTTGTCAGAGAATAACAAATGATGATAATCCTAGCCTGCTGCTGCTAAGTCACTTCAGTCATGTCCGACTCTGTGCGACCCCATAGACGGCAGCCCACCAGGCTCCCTCACCCCTGGGGTTCTCCAGGCAAGAACATTGCCTAGATAATGTAAATAATATTAAGTAAAATTAACTTAGAAACACTTAGTGATACTAAAATATTTCACTAAGAACATCAATATCTAAGAAATGCTGTTTCAACAATATCCATTTACATAGGAAGGGAAAAATTAGGATAATGAGCTTAGAAGGTACTGAATAATGCTTGATATTACTGAAATATTTCATTAATTTTATGTTAGCAACTTTTGAAACAAAACGTATGACCATCTCTAATAATTGTCCTTAGGGTATTTCTTTTAAGTAAAAATAAGACATCATGAAGAATGTATACTTTTTTTCCACATTGACTTAACCTTTAGTAAAACCTTAAGAAACACTTCCAGGCAAGAATACTGGAGTGGGGTGCCATTCCCTTCTCCAGGGGATCTTCCCGTAAGAGACATTACTAATTTTTAACTAAATATAGGAAACTTATATGCTCTATTCAGGATTAGAAACGTGTAATATTTGAACGTTGTTATTTACAAAACAACATTACTACTGGCATTTTAATAACCTGGTTTCAGGACATTTATTGTAGTGGATTTAGGGATATGGGTTACTTTTTAAAATTTCAAGCCAAACAGAAAAACAAAGAAAAATTAGAGAAAGTGACTGACCATCCACACCACATGAAAACTTGCAGTAAAATGAAGGTAGGAGCTGACATCATGGTACAGGCACGACTCGTTGTGCATATAAGTTGATCCTATTAATAACGGGCAAAGTAGCAAGTACAGGAAAAGGAAAGAAAACACAGAAAAGAAGACATACAAGATGAGATTTCATGCAATTTGCTGGCAGTTAGCAGTTTATGTGAGCCTCCATTCAGAGCAGATTCACAGTGACTGTTGCAAATAAGCATTACCAAAATATTCCACTGCTAAAAAAATACAAGACATTATTAGCACATTAAGCTACTGAGCAAGAGTTGTACTTTCACACACAATCCCTTTTACAGGAACAGTAATATTGGAAATGTCTGTCTTTGTAAAATCTTTTTGTTGTGACCAAAAAATAGTTTCCGATGGTGAAAATATTTTGGGTAATAGGTTTTTATATGATCTTGGAAGTGCACCTGAGTAAATTTAATCTGTCTTTGGTGACAAATAGTTGACTAGTGAAGTTTCCCTAATGAGTGACACTAGCCTTGGGCCCAAAAATAACATTCTTTGGGGAATAATTTGACCCGGCAAAACTCAAGGTAGAGTAGAGAGAACAAAAGAGGCCTCATATCTGGGTCTTACTTAAGCCTCACCATAAAAAAAGCAAAAAGTCAAGCAGCTCTAACTTTGAATCAGTTTTCCCCTTCAAAGAGGAACTGATCCACAGTCCTTATGGAGGTAAAAGGATTTAGTGGCTAAAACATTTTGCGTTTTCACCCTTATTCCCTATCACTAATTGTACTTTGCTCCCTTCTAATCTGTGTTTTCTACTTGCATAATATGTATCCATGGAAATTCTTATTCTTTTCTGAAACAAATGTGGTTATGTGTATTTGAGTAAATAAGCACAGAATAGATATATCAGTTCTAAATAAATAACTTCTAGAAATGCACATTACTGAATAAATGATCTGACATTTTTTAGAGTAAGCAATTCCTAAGATGATAATGCTTTGTTTGCAAACCTTCATGCAAAGAGACATGAAAACTGGAGAATTGAGAAATATTAAAGAAGTTTAGTTTTTATAAGTAGTGAGCACCTTTTATATGGCGTTTGATTCAGAATAAAGCTTATTAAAAAATGAAAATAATTCGAAAAGTATAAAGCTACTTATATGTACAGTAGTCTGAATAGTATTTATGAAAGGAAGACAGCTAACCTATAGGAAAAGGACTACTCATCTCAGATAACATACATTAAATGTGTGTAAAATTTTATCAACTTAATCCTGTGTTACTAACCTACTCTAATTTCAAACAATATAAAAAATAATTAAGAAAAATAATACAAAGCTAATAGGTGATAGAATTAGAAACCAAGTAAAAAAGAATTACAAAATAAGGGGACAACAGTGATATAACAAGTTTTTAAATATACTGAAGACTAAACAAATTAGTAAAATACTATAATAAAAACATATCTTCAAGATTGGAATATAAATGAAGGTAGGCAACTCATATACTATTAGTAATATTTACTGTCAGTTACTATTTATTAGAAAGCTTTTAAAATCATTTAGATTTACGATCTTAGAACATTAGTAAACTGGCATTGTGTTTGAAAGTACAATTTCTGTGGAAAGGACAGATAGATAGAAGAAGCAACTGTTAAGCTTATGCTAACCATGAAAAAATACTGAAATGAAAAATCTATATACCAGCAAGTATGTCATGTTAATGAGAAATACTATGGTTAAGACATTATGTTGGAATTAAAACTGTAATTTTTCCCCTGAAATTCTTTGGACACACTTACCAAGGCATTGTTATCAAAGCAGACATCAGGCCCTTTTCGATATCTGGGTTGCTTCACCATATCACAAGGATCTGGACCATCAGCTAAAAAAACTTGTTAAGGGATATGAAATTACCTTTTTCCCCCCACAGAACTGAAAAAATACAATGCCATATATTTATTTCTCAAAGCAAGCAGGAGGAACCTATGACATTATTCTAGTACCATACACCACTATAGGATTTAAGGAACTAAACTGCCACAAATTTTCTTTTGTTAGCCTGGGACTGTGTGAAGAGATCAACTTTTTATCTGTACTGTACACAGCATGGTTGCTGGCACAAGGAAGTACTCTAAATATTTGTAGAATATAAGTGGTTGAAATGTGCAAATGATGCACCTGTAAGACAGAGTCATTCTCGTAAGACCATAACGGAGGACCTTGGTGCCTCCTATTTAGCAAGATAGAAACTAATTCTAGTAATAAATGTCAGTTCCAAACATATGGGAGGACTGTCTTCCCAGAAACAGCAAAAACCAGAGGCAGTCTACCAAAATTAGGCCTGTAATGCTTGAATAGTCACTGCATTGTTATTTAGCATATTTACCCGCAGAAGTATTTTTAGCATTGCTGCCATTGCAGTTGTAGCAAATGACAGGACTTACCTTCTTTTAAAGGCTGAATAATATTCCATTGTAGGTATAGACCACATTCGACTCCATTAATGATGACTGGCTGTTGACAGCTTTCAAGGAACAGCAGACCCTTTTTCCTTCTGTCCTATACCTGGGCGAGCTGACAGGGAAGACAGAGGACTCCCTCATCTGGCACTGTGTGGAGGTTTGGGCCAACAAGCCCCATGGAGCACTAGCAGAAACCCAGCATCCTCCCAACCACCACCAATCCCCAACTGAGGTATTCCCTGATGCTCTCTAGCCATTTTCAGAGCTACTTGGGAATCTGCGTTGCTCTCTCCACAAAGACTCACTGTGCAAGAGAAGCCTCTCGCCTTCTCTGAGTGCACGCGTAGCATCAGCAGTCTTGGCATCCAAATGAAATTTTGTGTGAAGGGTCCATGCTGCCTCTGTGAGGTGATCTCAGCACTCTGTGGTATTTTTCTCTTTCTGGGCATGAACAATGTGATGCAGTTAAAAATGCATGGCTTTAAGATGGAATTTTTATTCCCAACCTCTCCAATGTGAAAGGATACAAGTCTGCTCTGCTTGTATGAGCAACCGCGTGTCACAGGGACAAGTTCCTTTGCTCTCAACCATGATGAATATTAAATTGGTGTTCATAAGTTTTTCTACATGGAAGATTCTGTAGAATGAGTATTATAAAAGATTAGAGAAAGTCATTTGAGAAAAAAAAATAGTTTTCAAAGACTGTTAGGTATTAAAAAGAAAGAAAATAAGACTTTTTGAAACAAAGCATCACATGCACAAACAGTAAAACTGAATGAGAATGATTTTTGAAGAGAAAGATTAACATGGACATATTATCTCTCAAACAAATACTAAAAAATTCCAACAGGAGATGTTTCTAAAGCGATAAACCTCAATGCAAAATAAGTACCACTCTGTTGTTTAGACTTGTAAGAAATGTTTTATTTTACATGTTTAAGGAAGTGTGGTATTTATCACTGAAAATGTCCCAGAGTTGCCTTATTTTACAGTGAAGGTCAGGAGTGTAAAATGGCTCAGCATTTGCCCAAGCTCATGACAGGCTGAAGTCTAGATTTGGCTATTAAACACACCTTCTGTGAAGACAGAAATGTCGTCCACTTTAACCAATATGGTAAACAAACACTTGCCCCAGGATGCTATATTGAGCACCCGAAATGGTGACTAGTGTTACTAAGGTACAAAATTGTAATATTAATTAGTTGCAATGACTAATGATTAGATGACTGAAATTGCCATCTGTGGCTGGTTACTAATAAATTAGGACAACACAGGTCTAGACAGAATTAAGGGCTTTGAATTCCATGTAGTGTTTTTTTCCCACATCTTAAGCTGTTTCTACCTTTCACAATAAAAATGTAGATCTGTTGTTAAAGAGTAATTGATTTTCAAAGAAGTGGGGTTTTCTTTCTTTCTTAACCTATTTAAGTTGGGACACAAGGATAAAGCAAATCAAAAGTAACCATGGTTCAACTTATTATACTGGTCTTTACATTACAGTTTAACTTAGTCATTTTTAAAGTATACATTGTTACTCTTGTACATCAATTAATGAAAGACTGAAGACTCTAAACTGATAAAACCATTTAACTTGCCACAGTTCTATTTTCTGAAAGTGATGTCCTGATATGCTAATCTCTAAATAAGACAGTCTGCTTTTTTCTGATTACATGCCTGACTCCACCCCTTTCCTCTCCTCTGCATACCCTCCACCTCCTCCTAGGACATGGAGGTTTAATAAAGTAAGTCATAAAATCATACTGACCACATTGATTAAAAATTTGTGCTCGTTGCAGTTAACCCCTTCCTGAAAATACTTAAAAAAAAAAACTGTTATAAACTTCTTTTCCAAATTCCCTAGCAACCAGCTGTTCCTGCCCTTGTCACCTGCTCAGATTACCTCACCTCCTCATATTTCCTCTTCTCTCTGTTAACATTTCTTCTAGAATAAGCTGTCCTCAGTTACTAAAAACAAAGTATTCCAACTCTGTGCCTTCCTGCTCTGTTCTCAGGGATCCTGTGACATAGATCATCCCCTTCCTCTCAAAACTTCAAAAATCTCCACCCTGCCATTTGTTCTTTCTCTCAATACAAATAAAATAAAATTTTCCATTTCTTCCAAAAATTTTTCAAAATATTTTATGGACAGTGATGACTAACACTGACCTTGACTTTAGGAAATATGTTCTTATCTTTGATTTGAAACTGAAAAAACTAAGTGAATACTACAACTAAAACAATTTCCTACCCAAGGATATGTCTGTTAATCTGTTTAGTAAGTATAATTTTAATCTTATCAAAATTAATATAATTTCTGAAACTATCTCTACATTAGAAAAATTTTAATATGGATTCTTTTAGACAAAATACAAATTCCTTTATATTCTGCCTAAAAGTGGGTATAATTTTCTTGATTACATAATTACTAAAATAAGTTGAAGGAATTACAACTTATCGAAGTCAGAATTAACGTTAAAAAACCTTCAGAGAAACTGAAGATCTGTGGTGTTTTCAACATAAAGTAGTTACTCCTATCTCTCATACTCAAATGACACTCTCTTATTTTCTGTAATGATTATACAAATGAGTACAATTTCTTAGGGAAACAAGACTAGTCCAGAACTGAAGAAATGAATTACCTGGAACAGTTTCCACAATCTAATACACCACTAAATGATTTACTATCATTATCGAAAAAATACTGGGTTTGTTCAGTAATGCAACTCTGCTTTGACAGAGAGGCCGTAAAGTCATCATCTTCCATCTCAACTGTGGGGAAAACAAAGATAATTATGAGGGATCTCCCAAGAGCCTCCATTTCTCAAAGAGCAAAACAAATCAATCAGTATAAGGGCAGGCACCGTAACTGGCTAGTTACTCCATGAGGTATAGTGGCAGCTCCTAAAGGTACCCAATAACTATCTTTAGAATAAGTGAATTTGAATACATAAACAGTTACAAAACAGAAATCAGTGTGACCTACGAATTTTTCTAAGGCATTAGGAAAGTTGTGACAAAAAGAATTTAACCTACAAAAGTGTCAAACAGACGATCTCTCTCTCTTTCTCTCTCTCACACACACACTCTGAATTTTGAACTCAGCACATCCAAAAAGAAAATTTTAAGTTATTATGATAGCATTTGAGCTATTATTACATACCTGCCTCAAGAAGTCGTGGAAAGGTCAAACTCAAGAGAAACTGCTGTAGAATAGACCTAAATTTTAAATACAAAAGCTATTGATAAAAAGCTAGGTGTTTTATTTTATAAATTATATCATAAAAACCAGAGTATTTTTGCATGTACACATAAACATATTTCTTTTTTCATCTTTATGGAAAACTGAGAATTTGCAAGCATTTTTATAGAAGTGTTTTTTAAATTATATAAGATATTGTAAATTACTTTCTGTAAAGGAAGTCATGAAGTCAGTTGTCTTCAGGACCCAGTGAAGGACACATAATGTGTGAAGACACCTAATATAAAATCTGAGTGAGAAGTGATAACTCTAGGGAGAGTGTCATCATTTTAGAGCATAGTTTTGACACTCAAGATTTTATCCTTATTTTAGATATTGAAGCTGTATGGTAGGGAAAAAACACCACAAAACAAACAAAAATGACTGTGTACCATGGGTTTATTAGCTATTTACTTCAGGTGGCATAAAATAAAATGCATCATGTGGCATTCATGAAATAAAATATACCTATTAAATATCGGACATATGGCACATTTCAGTTTTACAATAAATGACAATTGAGCCAAATACTGGTAAAAACTCATCTGGAACTGAGTTTAGCTAAAACAAAAGCAGGGAGAAGTTGAGGAGGAGGGATTTTCTGGCCAGAAAATAGCATAAAAACAATCAAATATTTCAGGATGACTATGAGATGTAGAAAACCTCTGTAAAGCCTATCTAAAATAGCATTTTTACAACCGAAAGTACTATTTTCCCATTTTTCATAATTTTTAAGAAAAAATTAGATTTTTAATCTAAAATCTTTGCTACTTTAATAAAATGGTATAATCATTTAATTTTAGCTGGGAAAGCCTCAAAATCAAGTGACTGTTATATATTAATCATCTACACGGAATAAAACTTAGACAATACACTAGGGTAATGATACAAAAGAGAAACAGAGGGGGAGGAGGGAATGGACCCAGACATAACAGGAAGATTAGTTACTTGACTGACCAGACCCAAACAATGACAAATTTGATCTTCCCGACTTTCCACAGTGCCTCAATAAGCAGTTTAAATGTCTTCTTTTCATTGGTGGCAGGATATAGGTAGAGGGGAAAGTGAGAGGAAGGGTAGAACCGGTGAAAAGAAAGAATTAGATCCATTTCAGGAATATGATGCCTCTAAAATGAGGCCAGCCTTTGTATGAAAAGTGAAGAAGTAGAAAGAGAAGTCATCATGTCATGAATCTGATGGATGAAGACATTTAACGTGGGTATTTAAAACAATAACTAGTAACTTTTTGTAGATCAATGTGGTGTCTAAAATTTAAGGACTGAGTACAATATAAACACAAAATACCACTGAAAAGAGTTTCAACAGATCCAGAGATAAAAGAAGCCGCTGAAGAGGCTGAAGTTTGCGTGAGCATAAAACTATTTTCATAGGAAAAGCTGAATAACTGTAATGGTTTTTCACTGATCGTTTAAGAAAAAAATACTTATGACTGTTAACAATATGTCCTGTAGGAAATAATGTAGTTCCCATAATAATTATCTACATGTCTATATTTTCATCAAATTCTTTCCTATTTCACAACACTTTTTTCTCATTACCAATCAAAGCTAAAATTTGGACTTACCAGGCAGCAGCAGTGGCCCACCAGCCAATGTGTAATATGTCTGCTATTGATGGCTATAAAACAGGATAAGAAAGTATTACACTCATGAACACTGAGTGTCCCTCTGACACAATGGGAAGGCGAGTGGATACTACTGACCACGTATGCTGAGCGATGCCCTGCTCCTTGTTTTGGTGCGGCTCCTGGCTCACATACTGACTGATAATCGTAAGACTTGTTATAAGCATAAACTGATATATTAACCAGATGTCTCATCAAACTTGGATCAATTTCTCCAAAAAATCTTCCAATCTGGTACAGAAAAAAAAAAAAGTCAATATTTGGCTTACATTTGAAACTTTGTTAACACTTGAATCAGTACAAAGAAAAGAAATGATACAAAGAAACTGAACTAAAACCACTGAGGAGCTTAAAAACAAAAGTAAGTAATAAATGAGTATATGACACTTTGAAAGAATTCCCATGAGATTAGGTGTTCTCATTACTGAATGGTTCCCAGTGCTATCTGTGTAAGAAATGGACAGTTTACTATGCACTAAATCACAATCAAATAAGACAAATGGTGAAATTAGAAAAACTTGTGGGGACTGTGATGAACTGGATTAAGTCCCATCTATAGGGACAACCTCGAACTTCATTGATTCCAACCCATAAATAATGTCATTCAGGAAAACAGTCCAGGACTGAGAGATTTTTTGTTTGTTTTTTAAAGAGAAGCCAGATATTTCAATTCAGAAGTGGAATTATTTGGCAATTAATTCTACTTTGTTTAAAATCCTCTATGAACCAAAGAGCCTACATTGACAATTGGCAAATTTGGCATTAGAATCATCTGCTTCAAACCAGTTTGTATTAAGACTTATATTACCAACATACTAATATGTGAAAATTTTCTAAATTCCTGAGAGAGCAAAATAAAAAAGTTCATATCATATTAAAATCTTTAGCAAATAAGTTTTAACAGAAACAGTACCAGAAAGTAAAACTGACTAACAAGTAAAAGGAAAACTATTTTTTGGATGTATTTTTTTATGGTTTATATTACATTAAACACTTTGGTTATCAATTTTTATAGTGGTATGGAGAAGTTTCATAATGTTGATCAGGGAAACACACTTTTGAAACTCTACCCCTTCCCACTTTAGGTACATACCTGGTTAGTATAATCATCATGATTTGCCATCAAAAGGAACCCACCATCATCTAGAATAACACAATCCATTACCTATCAAAATAAAAATAGCAGTTAATACATTTTTAAGGAAGGTTAGGTTACATTATGACTCCATTTTATGTAGATGATTGTAACAGTAAAAATAGGAAAAAAGCTTAAATAACTATATCTTATCTTGAAGGTATGTGCTCAGGAGATTCTGATGAAATAAGGGTATGCATAGATTGCTATCAAACCATCAGGGCTTTAAATTCCACCACCATATGGCCATTAAAATTGTCAGCTCAGTCTGAACAATACATAAGAACAAATCAGAAAAAATGCTTTTGTCACTCTGTGGTCATCTTAATGAACCAGGAAACTAGATAAATCAAATATTTAATACTGTATAATTATTTTATTATTATTATATTTAAACACATACTTAAGATTTTGTCAAGGAAGGCATTTAAAAAAATCTATTTGGGGCATTAACCATCACAGACTTAAAAACAAAAAGCAGCACCATGAGGTTATTTATAATTATTTTATATCAAAAATATTTGGGTAATTTGGGATGTAAAAGCAAGAATCAGAAAAAAATGCCTTTAAGGAAAAATAATCATATATCCTAAAATGTTCCCAGTTTAAATTATGCTTAAATACATGAATCAATTTAATAGTTTTACTGTAAGAAATTACAATTAAAAGCTTTGTTTTCAGAGTTCAGGACATAATGCATTCTGTTTTCCCAATATGGAAGAAGCTTGCTAAAACCTTTGCTCTAAAAACAGCTGATATATAGTCTATGTAAAATGAATGTTACAATAATAATTAAAATTACTGGCTTATGGCTTCTCAAGATTTAGGAGTGATAAAATGATACGAAACTCCTGCTTCCCTTGGAAACATATACACATACATACAAGGACTCAAAGAAAATAGGGGGATTCATCCTTCTTAATGAGTATAGGTGTAACTTATCTAGTATCATTCTTACAACATCTTAAACTGGAAACAAAAGGTTTGTATTAGCCTTTTCAATTTCTCAAACAAAAATGGAAATAATAGAATCCAATCCAGGCAAGTAAAACATTTTTATAATTCTAAGGTTCAGTTAAAAGGAACTTTCTCACCACTATAAATACAGCACAAATATATTCAGATAAAATGCAAAAGATGAGGGAAGACTGCATTGATAATAAGTATGCTTCAGTTAGAAACCATGGTCAGAAACAAAGCCAAAATAAATATGTGCAAAAGAATCTAACACAATTGGGTCCAAAGAGAATACAGTTCATATTGATATGGCTTTTAAATGAATATTTTTAAATGCTTCTAAAGTTTAAGTTTGGAATTAAAAGCATATAATTCAAATTCTTATCAGTGAATAAATTCACAATTCCATACAATATTATTTTGGTATCTGATGAAAACTTCTTGCATTTTTTTTTACCATTAGTCTTAGAAAGAGTAACACAAAAAGTTGTATTTAAAAATTCCATTTTAAAGAGTTTTCTTACATCACTATTTCTTTTACAGTCACAAACTGGACCAGCACACTGAAAGATAGAAAGTATAATTATCATCTCACATTTTCTTAATAACTAGATTTTAATTATATCACTTTAATTATTACCATATTATAATAATTTATCTAGTATAAATGACTAAATGATAGTCTAATCATTAGTTTTACCTTTATAAATTAGAGAATATTAAATTAAATATTTTAAATTCTTACATTGATAATACTTTTATTATTGGTTGACTAAACAAAAAAATCTCTGAAAAAAATAGGAATTCATAATTATGCTTCAATGTAGTAGCATTAAAAGTTGATTTTGCCACTGTATTTGATTTTTTGAGGCTAGTAAATGTAGCATAGGAATTAAAAAAAAATATCTTACCGGATCCCTGATTGATGTTTTGGTGAAATTCTCTATCCAGGAATTTACATCAATTTTAATTCCAACAACTGAAAAACCATGTAAAGAAAAATTAACACAAAAGTTTTAAGAAATGTAACCATAATTGTCACTTATCTTTCCTCTCACATTTGAAAAATTCCTAAGGAGGCAAATATAAATTTCTTCAAAAAAAAAAAAAAAGAATATCCATTTAATTGCAGATATACTGAGAAATGCTGATTCAAATTCATGTAAAAGTTTACACATTTAATTAGCTAGAATATAATTTTGCTATATGATAATTTAGGTAATTTATAAAATAGCATTAAATTGAATATAATGTCAAAATTAGAGATATATTTTTCTTGAGGTTTTCATTAAGAAATAATATTAATAGTTCTTAAACTATTACATAAACTTCTTTATATTCATAGTTTATTTTCTACAACTCTGCTAATTAGCTTAAAAAATTGATACTGTCAGGAATAGATTTATAAATATGAAATCATTTGAAGGGTGAGCTTGAAGGGGCTTCCCTAACCTGACCAGTGCATGCAGTAGTTGCTGAAGAAATGTTTGCTAAAGTGTGGATAAATGAGCGGATGAGTAGGTAGGTGGAGTGGGCAGGAAAGGGCACGTGAATGAGAGACTGAACGAGTCAGACTGGATGAGTAAATAAGCAACCGCGTGAAGGAGGAAGGAGCAAATGAGCTAGTCTCTGAATGAGTGACAGAGTGAATCTATGTAGTTGAACCACTGAGGCTAAAACTGCCCTCAGGAGCAGAAAGGGATTTATCTGCTTTCTCAATCTGGCCTCTCTAAACCCTTTATAGAATTCGAACAACACTGATTTACACAATACTTTTTTTTTTCCTTAACTTTTATTTATCTGTTTACTCTAGCCCACTTCTAACTCCCACTGATGCTGTTTTAAGAACTTTTTCATTTGCTTGACTTAGTTTACCAAAAATTTCATATTCTTTATTCTAAGCTTTTAAAAAAGGTCCCTACTTTTTAACAGATAAATAATATAGATATGACATAATTTATCTCTCTCAATGAAGGAAACCACTTTTTATGTTTAAAATATTATAGACATTCACATCCTTGGCGATAGCTACTCTGCTACATGGCATGTGAGATCTTAAGTTTCCCAACCAGGGATCAGACCCGTGCCCTGTGCAGTGGAAGCGTGGAGTCCTAACCAACGGACTGCCAGGGAATTCCCTCTACTTTTGTATATTTGAAATACTTTATAGGTTAGATTTCTAGAGTGAGATTGCTACATCAGTCAAACATTTAGAATTTTGATATATAGTATAAAATTGACTCCATAAATTTGTGTCAACAGTGTATAAACATATACACTTCTTTGAAAAATTTGTCAACTCTTTATAGTATCAATCTAATTTTATCCCCAATCTCATAGGTAACTGTGTCTCATTTTATTTTCAAACTCGCATGTCCTTGACTGTATTTTGGTTGAAGCTTACTGACAGCCTTCCTGATAAGCACTGCCAGTTGATATTAGAAACAGTAGGTCACATTTAATTTTAGTCCTGTGTATGTGGACAGTATATGTGCTTACCTGCAGGTTTAAGAAGTTTTCCTTGGATGTAAATTTCTACAGCTTTGCTTACCATAATGCCTGATTCATAAGCACCAGGTCCACTTTCTAAAAGAAAAAAAAAAGAAAACAAACCGCTCTAGATAAATCAAATAATATTACATTTCTTTTAATATATACAGGAAAACAGTATTTTGATTAAATATTCTAGCATAGATATGCTATCTAGGAGTGGGTGGTCTCCTGTTCCCTTTTCTTCCTTTTTATACCAGGCTAATTGGAGTGTCGATGAATTGGTTGCATTAACTGACTTTGGAATGGGACTTATTTAGCTTGGCTGCATCCCTCTCACAAGTTAAAGGATGCACACCAAATCTCTGGTTTATGATACCTGCTAAAATGTTGAGGAGGCTGCTGAAGTGAAGCACAGAGATTGATCTTAGATTCACAAAACTGCTGTAAAAGATACACGTCCCTGGAAAAAACTGAAATTCCCTTAACTTCAGTTTTCCCATTTGTAAAAATGATGGTAATAGTAAGGCAATCCATCAATCAGTTAAAAATAAATAAATATTTAAAAATTATGGTAATTAGCCCAACCTCTAGAAAGGCTGAAGGATTAAAATAGAAAGTTTTAGGGAAAGAACCCAATAGAATATTTTTAAAATACAGACTAGTAATAATTTATACAAATACTATGCAACTAATACTGATTCAAGTGGAGTAAACTGATTAATTACATTTTTAAAAATTCACTAAACATTCTTTGGTGTATTTGCAGTTTGTGAAATTAGGGATTATCTACATGTGTTTCACTGTACCGTGCATGCCTGTAGATATGCTGTATTCACATTACTGGTTGGCTGATTTCCTGTAGATGCATTTTACTTCCTCAACTAAATGGATACTTCAGTCTTTCCAGTGTCATGCATATTGTATATAATTAATAATGACTGTTCCGAGCAACTATCATAAAATATATTGTTTGGGGGGAAAGCAGGTAGTACCAATAATTTATTTTAAAACAGGGAATTGAGATGAATGAATTGTAAAGTAGTACTTACTGTTGAAGTAGGGAGCAGTGAAAACATAGTTATCGTTATCTAGACTTCTTTTATAGAAGCTGTCTTCATATGTTTCTGGGTTTTCTTGCCAATTTTCTCCAGCCCTAAGGAGGAAGTGGCTCATCATTTTTATTCTTTAATCTATTTGATAACTTACTTTTCCATTTGTGGACATCACTGAACTTTACAGATATGTCTGCATCTCTGGTACGTGTAAGGAAGTTAGTGGTAATTGATGGTGTAAAGGACATTCGTTACTAAGCAATAGATCAGCACAGAGTTAAATTAAGGAGCAGAAAAAGCTGACTCCAAGTTTTACTCTGATGTTTACTAGCCAGGTAATTATGGACAAGTCAGTTAGTAAATCAATTAATATTAAAAAGCCCACAGAGCCCACCTTATGGACTCTTCTGAAGATAAACACAGATAAAATCCATACATGAGTGAAAATAATGAAGTGCTATGCAAATATTGCCAATAGTCATATTCATAATAACATTATGTTCACTTGACCAGGTTAGTTATGTCTACAAAGAGAAAAATCTCTTTTAAAACTTCTTAAATTTTGTAATATAGGTGACATGGAAAAATACAATTGAAGAATCATAGCATGTTTTTCAAGAATGAAGTTTTTTAATAATTAAATACTTTAAATAAACTCTAATAGTGATCAGTTTCTCTGAAGAATAGCTTCCTAATACAGTAATGCACAGATCCTTGGAGTAGTCCTCTGTAATGCACTAACTTTTACAGATGTTATTTGAACTTACTCTTTCGGATAAACTCTGGTAATCCCACCATCAGTCACAACAAATCGTGCTTTCACTCCCTTGCTGAAACAGAAGACAGAAGAAGGAATGTTTCATTCAACTGAGTCTTTGTACGATATTTAGATGTTGGTGGTACAAAGAGAAATCAAATGGGTTCCTAAGACAAAGCAAGCCAAGGTAACTATATCAATATATGCACTCTATGGTTTAACAGTTAAAATATCTAAGAAATAGGATCTTTGAGGAAGACATTTCATAAGAAACAATGATATAGTTGCATTTTGAAGACAGAATGGGACTTAACAGAGATGACAGGAAGACACCACATGTAAAGCAATGAGTACATGTGAAGGGAAGCTAGTGGAGAGTGGTACCATTTGGTGCACAAAAGCGTAAGGCACGAGCTGAGAAACAATAGGAAGTAAAATTCCAAGTATAAGCTTCTCAAGAATGGTCAGCTCATGTATGATCCTGAAATCCATGCTGGAGAGCCTGCTTCACCTTTATCCTGAAATTAGGGCTCTGTTTTAAAAGTGAGACTCTGGCAAGTCAGCGTTACATGGAGAATAGACGGAGAGGGGCTGTGGAAAGAGAAATCACCTGCTGTGATTTCTTAGAAATGGAAAAACATTAGAACCTTGAGAATGAAGAAGAGAGGAAAACTTTTTTTAGAAAAAAATATTTATCATTTGGTGGTTGATTAGAAATGGAGTGGAGAAGAGACTGAAACAGAATGATTGTCAGATTTCTCAATTTCTTGACTGGGTGTAGGACAGTGCTATTAGAAAGCTAACTGAACATTGACTAGAGATCCTATTTTACCTCAAACACTGAGACACATGCAAGGACATCAATTTAATCTGCTTATTCACAGTGTGGTGTGTAAATGTGTAAATGTGTAAAGCTGAGTAATGGCTGATGTTAGTCCTGACACACACCCAGTACTAAAAATTCAACAATTGCAAAATGGTTTTCTTGAGAAATTGTTATTAAAGATAATAAATTTTAAATTTATGAGGCCAATTTCCCCCAAATTTCCCAGAGTTGCTAAACTGAAAAACAGAATATATATCTTTTTATTAATAAGAACAAATACTTACATGTTTTTCTGCTTACTCCAGTAATTTTGGACAAGTTCATTTGTAAAGCCTGCATCCAGCAAGACTCTATTAATCAAGTCTGTGTTGCCTAACACAGAAAAAGGAGAGGCTTAATTATAGCCACATAGTTTAATTAGGATAATAATCAAACAAATGTATTTTTTTAAATTTCCAAAGCTATTTAGAGTGGATAATATTTCTATGAATTTAAAAATGTACGCTATTTAATTATCTGCATTTTTATGTGTCAGGATATGGACATAATTAGAAGTGGAAAAGCCAATGCTAAATGAGGCAAGTTATTTTCTAAATGGTATCAAAAATAGGGATTTCAAAGCATCATAATTTCATAGACAATTTTATAGAGAATTATAAAACTGTATAATATAGTTTGTTTTCTGGCCAAGGAACAGAACACATCATAGGCCAGCAGTACACCAAGATTGGCTTTTGAAATCTACTGGTATTGATGAAAAAGCATATGCTTCCGGTTGTCATTTCTGACATTAACTGAAGAGCATATAAGCCCAAGTTCAAACAAAGGTAGTAGAGGGAAGAGATAATGAGGACCAAGGGTCAATTCATACACATTCTGAACAACATGTTGTCTTCCCTTTTCTTGGGTCCTCTGCTCTAAACCCATAAATAAAGCTCCGAAATAACCTATAAATACCTTCTGAAACTTCATGCCTATGATAAGATTTCATTTTATTCACATAAGGAATATATGGTCTTATTTAATATTGTATTACTACTAGAGCTGGGGGATGGATAGGCTAGAAAACATTTTAGTTCCTTTTAATTATTTTAACTCAATATATCTTACACTAAAGATTAAAGGATCAACTTAATCCACATGTTAGACTTCATTTCAATTCACTCTAGGAAGTTTTCTATTACATTATTTTAGAAATAATTACTATAAAAAATAATCCATTTGGAAAGTGAATATTTTAATTCTTGAATCCTTTTAATTATTAAATACTTTTTGGTAAAACAAAAACATTAATCTATAATATATATAAATCAATGTTGCAAGTAATTTCATAATTTCTTTCATATTTTCATTATATTCTAAGCCTAAAAATGGATCTTGAAATCTGTCTCCTGCAGCTGATTACACACAATAGAGATTAGTATTAAGCTTTACCATTTTATACATATACACTATCTTTCATTTTTAACTTAATTCAAAAATAAGGAAGAATATAAGAAAAACAACTGCTCTACACCATATACATCTAGGTAAATTAATGAATTAAAGTTGAGAATTGTAATTTTACTGATGTATTAAGTGTGTTTTAAAGCAAAATTAAACATGACTGTACCCCCTTAAAAAAACATTTAGGTCAGTTACATTTCAATCACTAATACCTACTTTTAGAGATGGTTTAACAGATTATTGAGAAACGAGGTAAAGTATGATTGAGAAAAACCTACAAAAATACTGTCAGAGGAAAATACAGATTGTTTCATTAGCTATTAGCTCTTTTCTTTGATAAAAAATCCAGTAAGTTCTCAATTCTTTATATTATTATATAATTATCTCAAACATTTCCCACAGAATTATAGGGGAGACAGGAAAAAACTGAAGAACCTAAATAACAGTATGCATATTAGTGCTATTTTACTAAAAGGATTTTGTATAAAATTTATACCTCTCTGGGATGACAGATACCTTATAAAGGGATTTCAATAATTTTATTATTTTAGTTCTCTCTTGGAAATGCCTATTAGTTCTGAATAGGAAAGAAATAACATCGGAAAGGCTCAGCTTAGTGAGCTCACACTGAGCAGAAAGTTTTGAAATCAGTTATGTTTGGCATGATCAATGCAGACTTCATCCATAGGTTTCCAGAGTGGCTCTTTAAGGCAACTGGCTAACTCATGTTACAGGTGCTCAGTAGTTATTTCTTCTTATGAGACAAATGTAAGTTTGAGAGACAGCTTTAAGAAGGGATATTGGATACTTTGTTTAAACCTTCCTGATAGATGGAGAAAAAATTTTAAAAAGGAAAAAGAGAAGGAAGAAAGGGAGAGAAAAGAGAAAGGGGAAAATTAAAGAAAAGGAGAGAACAAAAGTCTGTTATATGTACTTTTATTATCAAGTTATATTTACTATGGTAATTTTTGCAAGTTAGTTGGTTCTTCCTCTCATTTCCTATGCTCTCTGCATTTTCTGCTGATATTACCTTTTAATAACTAGGGTATTTTTAGGAAAAAAAGAATAGTTAAGATTTTGAAATGTTTTAAGAGCCAATAATCCCTAAATCTCTATGAGGTTTCATAGTAAAAGGATGCAAATTTATCTAAAAGACAAATAAAATGGTTAAAAACTAACTAGTAAAATTTATCTATTCCAACTTGATTTACTTCATAAAATGGAGAATTACAGATCCATACTTTTTAAGATTAAAGTTAACTGTGATAAAAATAGAGTATCAGGAAGAGAGAAAATTATTAGGTGTTATATCTTTGTTTAGTTTTGTGTTTATACTATCGATATTAAAACTCATTATATGCATTGGAGGATATAAATAACTTGATAAAATTGTGTTGTGTTTTCCTCTACATAGCAACAACAATGCAATGAAAAAACCTTCAAAAGATCATTCCAAATTAAATTTCTCAAATTTGAGAGGAGTAAAGGTAAGCCTATCTTATTTAAAGCTAACCATTTGCAAATATTTAATACCTGGCTTTGAAAATTAAAGTTTACTTAATAATCGAATGAAATTTCTTTAATATATGTAAAAAATTGAGTCAAATTATTTCATTTTACCATTAAAAATTCAAAAAGTAAATAAATAAACCAGCATAGCAACAAACTGAACTGAACCAAGATTTGACCACTTTGAATTTAAACACAGTGAAACAATGATTGCATATAAATGCATACTTACATGATGGGTTGTTTGGAGTTTTTCTATCAATAAACTCATTAAAATTTAAAAGAAATTCGGTGTTATTATCTGATATTTTAAGGTCATTGCAGTAATCTCTGAAAAACATATTTTAGGATGTTAGGTGTTAAAATCAAAACTTTAAAAAAATATTCATAGCAATCACAGGTAGTGGAAACAACTTTTTAATTTTTAGTGTTTTTTTTTAGTTAGTGCATGATTTTGTAAGCTATTGAATTATCTCCATCTCCTCATCTCTATAATAGAACAATAATTTTTCATTAAGTGCTAAAGATTATAGCCAATCTATATTAAGCTTTTGACCTCTGGACCAAAAGGTGCTCAATAAAAAGTAGATTCTGTTATTCCTGTGGGTTTGGTGGTTAAGTCACTAAGCTATGTCTGACTCTTGCAATGCCAGGGACTGTAGCCCTCCAGGCTCCTCTGTCCATGGGATTCTCCAGTCAAGAATACTGGAGTGGGTTGCCACTTCTTTCTCCAGGGGATCTCACCGACCCAAGAATCGAATCCAGGTCTCCTGCACTGCAGGCAGATTCTTTACTGATTGAGCTATTATTGAATGCTGTAGGTTAGTAATTTACATTTATAAATTAATATTGAGAAATTAAAAAAATAATATCATTAAATTAAAAAGCATTTATTTATTAAATATCTCAATAAACCCATCACATGATAGCACTTTTATGAGAAATTACTGAATTTTCAGAAAATAACCTAGTAAAAACAAGTGTCATTGATGTGCTTATTTGCAAATTTCTGTAACTCCTGACTTAATAGAAGACAAGCATGCCTCTGCATTCAATTGACTGCAAGATTGTTTTGGCACATGAATCAGTCCTCATACAGATAATCAGTTGGAAAAGAGAGAATTATTTTAATTGTCTTCTCAGATAACTGTCACTATGCTTTAAAATAACACTAAAACTTGATTATTTGTAATTTCTTGCTTTGTAATGTGTGATACAGAATCTGAAACAATACCAATGAACTTTTCTATCCTGTTATATTAAAATTCAATGCACCATCTTATATTCTGAGTGACTCTTTCACCCACCCATGATTTTCTCACATCATCAATTGGTTATTTGGAAAATGTGAATAATGTAGATCTTTCAAACAATGACACATTTCATTATACTATACTGAAAATTCACATTCATAAATTATATCACTGATCTCATTAGATAAGTCTATAATTACTGCAAAGCAGTCCTGCTTATAGTAATAAGTATAGCTTTCTTAAAATTCTAACTTCTGTTTTAAAGTTCAGATTTTGTCATTGGGAACAATTACTTTCGGTTGTATTCGTCAAAGTAAAAGGCTCGCTTAATGGATTTTTGAGCAAATACCTGCCATCCCAAGTCTGAATAACCATACTTCATCTGTCATTCCTTCTTTCTAATAAAACATTTCATGAAAAAAATCAAGATGCTCCTATTTTATCTCTCAATTCAAACAATCACACAAGTGCTTTTCTTTCTTTCTTTCTTTATTTTGGAGACAGCCAAGTTACTCTAGTATACAGTAAATTTCCATTTTCTTTATTCAGAGTATTAAAAGATACATGCTCAAGGATATTTTAAAGTGACACTGGCTTTTTCTGCAATGTGGGTGTCTTGCATTGAAGATTAAGTGACTACCAGTACACTTTAGTACAACTGCCTTGATTCCCAATGTGGTAACAGCTCACCATTGCTTTTGTACTATCACAGTACAAATATCAATATGATGAAAAAGACAAATGCCATTTAACACTGTTAGGAAAATAGCTTTGTCCTTGTGAATTCTTGGAAAGAGTGTTTGGAAACCATAGGGCTTCATGCTTTGAAAACTGCTGTCCTAAGTAAGTGCTTTGAAAATTCAGAATAAATGTAAGGTCCCATAAATATAAGACGACTGCAATCATAATAACTAGGTTAATACAACTAACAGGCTAAACAATCAAATATTCAAGACAAAAATGCAATTAAAAAGTAAAAATTTTCAGATGCAAGCCCATGATCTAAAACACAAAGCCTCAGGGAGCAGAGAGCAACAGAATGTCGTAACTTCTTGGTTCACCGAAAATTTTAGTTTGGAGGCAAGGCTTAAAAAGTTTTCATAATTAATACTCAGTCTTTGACAGAGCTAAAATCAACTTCTTCCCACAATGTTATGCCTTTTGGGAAATAACACTAGCCTGCAAGTCGAAAGGCCAATATATTGAAGTAGCATCTCTCAGAATTAGAGGCTGATAGCAAGATTTTAGAAGGATTAAGTAAAATGTAGAAAGACTAAATAAAATAATTATTAATAAAAATCATTTAAAATTCCATGTTATTATTTAAAAGGCATTTCTAAAATTATCTTTGCTCATTTAATTCTAAAAATAACTTTACCAGGAGATAATTTAATATTATAATGGTGAGGAAACTGAGATTCAAAGATGTAAAAAGATTTATCCAAAGGCACCTAACCGGCAAATGGTCATGCCCGGAGGTGAAGCCAGTTTTCAGATCCCAAATTAGTGTTTTAACACAATATACAATGTGTTTTAAACTTCTACTTCATGAGCTTTTATACCCACAAAGCTTCAAACCAAAAGCAGGTTCAACCTCTATCAACACAAGGCTGTTCTAAACAATTAATTTAGACAATGTCATAATGTTTTGCTTTTGTTTTTATCCTCACTGGCTGGGTTATACCCAATTTTGAACTAGTCTCAAGATATTATTGACTTGTTGATATATTCTAATGGCAAAGCAGTGAAAGTGTTGGAGCTGTCATTAAGGAGAGAAGCTGAATTAGGATAGGAGCAGAAGTAAAAAAATTAAACAACAGAAATGTGAGAAAACAAAGTGTTGACTGTGTCAGAAGAATGAGTTGTCCAGTAATAAAAATGATCCTGAATAACAGAAAGTCATCCACCAGGCAGTAGGCACTAAGCAGCAATAGCCTGACTTAAATATCTGAGGTGTGAATGTGTGGCTAAACAGACAGCATCACCATCAGTTGCCTATTAGCCTAATGATTGTTTAGCACATGGCTGGGAGCTTGACAATTGAAGATAATCACCACTTCATGTTCCAGAGGAACTACCCTAGGCAAGTCTGTGACAGGCAACATACTGTGGTTACCACAATTGCTGACTTCCCCTTAGGATGTGTTGGAAAACTTGCTGGTAAATGTTCTATGATGCTCTGTTTTTCTATAAGAGACCGGGTTTACATGCTTTGGATCATTATTTTTCTGAGGATTTTTTTTTCTTCTAAAAAAGATTCAGTAGCAAGATGGAGAAACCTCTGGATGGGTTTTGACCAATTTCCATTTCCTGAAAATACCTTCAGGATATGAAAGCTATATAATCTCATTTGCTCACTTTGTGTTTCTGACCAAATGAAATTTATAACTTAAATTACTTTGAAACTAAAAGATCTTTGGTATTAGAAATTTGCCAAATTATTTCTAAAATACTGTTTGTTCTCATTCTATTTCACTTGCATAGGTCATACAGCACAAATTAGTCTTTAACTACTGGGGTTCACATACTTCTTTTTCTTTCTCATTCCAACATATCTTTGAAGTGCTTTCTTATTTCTGATTATCCCACAAAGATAGAAAAATTAACTCATGTTTCATCCCTCTGATGGTAATTCTCATAAAGGGAGGAATAATGCTACATGCATCTGTATTCTCAATGCTTTCCTTTCCAGTAGTCTTAAGACTGAAGGAAATGTTAAAACTGAGTACTAATAAGGATCAAATAGTACAATTATTTAGGAATAAACAGAAATGGTTCTACTTCTAAAATTTGCAAGCTTTTGCCTTTAGATTATTTTAAAATAACTGCTTTTTAACATTCTTTGTTAAATAGTACTCCCTCCTCCTCCTACCTCTACTAGAACCATAAATAATAACTAATATTTATTTAGAGCTCGTCTCTTACCAAGAACTATATTAAGTATATATTACTTAAGTAATATACTTACAAGTATATATTACATGTGGTATTATCTCATTTAAAGCTTATAAAAACTCTATAAGACAGGTATAATTGTTAGCACTATTTTGCTAGTAAAGAAACTAAGATGCAGGAAATCTGAGTAACAGCCATGACAATGAATATCTGGGAAACAGACTCTGATAGTGTTGCTCTAATTTGCTTCACTGTTCCCCATTAATAACAGTGACAAAAACATATGCTTGATATCCTGGGTAACATAAATGTCTGTCTTTCCTCACCAATTTTTTTTCTTTTTCCTAATTTTTATCAGTTTATTTTCCACAAATCTTTGACTATACATTCAATGCCCACTTTCCCAGGAAATGTTGCCTACAAAAATATTTGCTCAGCTGTACTGGATGTTCTTTTGAAATTCCCTAAGTATTTACATATTCAGTGTCGATATTTATACCTTAGAGTAGCAAGGAAATGGATTCAAAATCCATATTATTTACCACCTCTAAAACTGTTTCTTAATCCGTGAAATAGAATAATAGTACTAATTTATTATATTCTTCTGAGGGGTAAATGTAATCATAGCATGTAAAAGGCTTAACATGTTAACTGAGGGAGACACTCATTGATTTATCCTACAAGATACAATGTGTCCTTCTTTCTCTGGTATTTACTCCTTCCCTAAATATACAGGCAAATTCCACTCTTCCAGCCATGATACTGAACATACCTAAGGCTGCAGTAATGGTCCATATGCTAATCTTTGCTGAACTAAACAAAATCCATTGCCTACAAATTGGGATTGAGAGATATATTCATCCTCTTTGGGAGAACCTGGATATTTACCATGCTTTCTACCTTGTTTAAGGGTGAAGTCAAAAAAGCCAATCTGCATGGTCTGCTATTTAATAATTAAGAAAAATAAGTCAAGAAGCTACCCAGACAAAATCACAGATCTGAGATGGAGGGAGAGTCTCATCAACAGAGCACATTCAGTATCTCAATGCCATTTCATCTCTGTGCTATATAGTAATATTCTGCTTTCCATCTCCAACTAGTTTCAGCAGTTTAGTTGTTCAAAGTTACTTGTAGCAAAAAATTGCTTATAAGATTGCAGGCGTTATTAACATGATTTTAAAAATACTTCTCATATATTTATAGATTCTCCAGTCACCAAATATTTATGAAGCCCCTACTGTGTGCCAGGCAGCAGATGTGATATTGAATATTGAATGGTAAGCCAAACAGATGCCATCATGTCTTGGTGGGGGAAAGGAAGTAAAAAGAAATGTGGCCAGTGCTCTAGTATGGGAAATATAGGACTCTGTGAAGCAGTCAGCAAGGATGTCTAGTCCAGTGAGGACAGGAAACAGATTCCCAGGTGGAGGAGCTGTGAAGTTGGAGTCTGGAAAGGACTGGTGGTGGGTGTGTTTGATCCAGAATAGAAGATTAACATAAGGAGGATAAAACGCATTTAGGAACTAAGAAAAGTTTAGTGTGGCTGGACTTTAAAGCAGAGGTTGGTAGACTGCTTCTTAAAGGGTAGGAGAGTGAGCTGAAAAGGTCCAGGTCACAACCAGAGACAATACCTCAACAAATGGCCATGGCTATGTTCCAGTAAAATTTCATGTGTAAAACAGGCAGTCTGCAGGCCAGTTTGTCAGCCCGATTTACAGCATAGGGTACCACACTGGGAAACTGGTATCTAGTAACAGAACATTTGAAAGCCATCCTGTGCAGAACAGAACATCATGAGGACAGTGCTAAGCACTGGCTAGTATTTAGCAGATGAGAACCAAAACTTTATTGAAAGTTTAGAAACTCTCTCTAGTTACAAAAACGAGACATAAATAGGAAGTAAGGGAGAGATACTGGAGGCAGGGAGATCAATTAGGAGGCAGCCTTACGAAGGCAATGGCACCCCACTCCAGTACTCTTGCCTGGAAAATCCCATGGATGGAGGAGCCTGGTGGGCTGCAGTCCATGGGGTTGCTAAGAGTCGGACACGACTGAGCGACTTCACTTTCACTTTTCCCTTTCATGCATTGGAGAAGGAAATGGCAACCCACTCCAGTGTTCTTGCCTGGAGAATCCCAGGGACGGCAGAGCCTGGTGAGCTGCCGTCTATGGGGTCGCACAGAGTCGGACACGACTGAAGCGACTTAGCAGCAGCAGCAGCAGCTTACTAGTTTAGGTGAGAGAAGACACTGGCCTGAACAAAAGCAGCAGAGTCTGACAGACATACTGGATACTCATAAGATAAATCCTGCTTGGCAAGACTTATTGATTGACCAAAAGTTAGACATCTTTGCTCTCTTTCTTTATCAGCTTTCAAGACTGGCATTTAGGGAGCACAGTATTTTTGTTACCGAGGCAACATGGAAAGAAGAGCTTCCCCAAACACAAATGTTCAGGAGATAATGAATTTGAAGCACCTTGAAGAGAGATTCCCATCAGGTTCCACAAACATGAATGTCTCATATTGAAATAGGTAGGGTATACATGAAGTCTAGAAATAGGTATACTGTTTGATCTTCTAACGTAAGGTCAATAAACCACATATTACGTCTATTGTGTTTCTGGATGATATGACCATCCTGGAGACTTGGGAGCTGTCAGCCCAAACCAAAGCATAGAATACTTGAGAGTCTGTGGTATATCTATTGATGCACAATAAGAAGATAAGAGGGACTAGGCCAGCAGCTCTTGTGAGTGATGTGCACAAGAAGGGAAGCTCATGGAAGAGACTGAGCATGCAGCTGAGGAGGGAGGGAGAAAACTGGAAAAGTGTATCAACAAGCAAGTGGAGGCAAGTGTCAGAAGCGGTGGGATTAGCAGTGTCCACACTGAAGGAAATCCAAGCAAGAAAGGTGCTCCAGGGCAGTCACTCACAAAGCAGGAATATGCTTTGTTAACACAGATTTCTGAAAAAGTTTTATATATATGTATGTGTGTGTATATATATATATATATATATATGTATATATTCCTTATTTTCAAAGAAGAGAAAATTCAGATATGCTTATGCAGAAATAAAATGAAAGAATAACTGAGACTAATTTTTAGGAACCTTCTAAGAGGAATTTCTTTAAGAAGGAAAAAATGAGAGAAGTGAATACTACAAGCTTCTGAATGTAGTTTTCAATAATTTAGCCTAGGGTAATAGAAATTATGTTGATGTGTACTATTACATGTGTCTGCTAGAGACTAGGAGTCAAAAACTAAGGAAAGAAATAGAAATAAAGGATAATCTTGGATTCATGAATGGAGTCCCAAATAATTAAATGAAAATAAAGGTAGAGATGAAGACGTACAGAGATAGGGAAGGGGGATTATATGAAAGAGAAGTAAAATTGTGTAGGAGGAAAAAGAATGCTCATCTTAAAAATTATGTCAGAAAATCTCACTATATTAAAATATATTTTCCCAAAATTTGTGTTAAATCAATAAAGCATGATGCTCTGAGGTATACACATTCTTTTGTGTATACACACACATACATGTATATATCTGTACATATCTATCTGTATGTGTAGATGTATACAGAGCTGTATGTGCATACATAGTCACAAATGCAAATACACAACTCTTCATTTTTGTTGAATACACTGTTGCCTCCAACAAAACAGAACCTCCATCTGTCTTAGTTACCACTGGATCCCCAAGTCGGCATACTGTTTAGCACAATGCAGCTGCTAAGTACCTGAATGGGTGAATGAATGAATGAACAGAATTCTCCTTCAGTTTTAAACTTATTGTTTCCTTTGGTTCCATAATTTGACATGGCATAACTCAGAGCAGTCTTGACCCCCAACTCTGACATATTCTTGAAGGCCTATACATCCACAGTGAGCCTTAAAAAAGAAAACAAAACCTACCTTGGTGCTATGAACGTATAGCCAGATTCTTCAAAATTATCTGGTTTCAGAGTTTCTGAATCTGCAAACATAATATTATAGGGTTAAATAACAATCAGAATATGCATCCTGAGATGTGATGTCAATAAGGCATTAGAAAGATAACCTAATAAGGAAAAACATAGACTTTAATCCTAAATTGAAACACATAAAGATTCCCCAATACTTCACAGTAATAGAATCAATTTTAATTTCATAACATGGATTACAATGGTTATATCAAAGACAATGCTTGGTCTATAATTTTCCCATTTACTAACTAACCCTACCGTAACCAAGATATCCTTTAAAAAGCAACTTAGGTCAGCATTACACCAGAGGTATTAATTTAAAATATCAACATAAATATTTTACCAATATTATAATAAAATGATTTCAATAAACCCATTAATGCCCTAGTGAATTAACGGCATTCTTCATATTAATATGAATTAGTAAGTGGAAGGATAAATACACAAGTATCTAAGTTCAGGAAAAAACCAGAAAGTAAAACAGGTTATATATGAAAACACAAGCGTATTCTTTCCCCCTTTTCTGCTACTAAGGTCTGAGTGATCATGGAGGAAAATCTAGCAAATGAGAAGCACAGAGGATAATATCCAATAGGAATGGAAATATCAGTGGAAATGTCAAGTGTACTAAACAAAAAGAAATTGAGCAACAAGAAAATACTTGCCCTTCATTCTGCCCTTTTTGGCTGTGAAAATCCATCAGAAAGAGAAAGCAGGGAAACAAAAAAAAAAAGAGGGTAAAGCAAAGGGGGTCACAAACAATATTTTATTCAATGACTTTCTTGAATAAAAATATTGTGCATAGATCAAAGGTTTATTTATGTACAGCTGTAGTTCTGGAAAAACAAGACACATATTTTTGAAGACTGGAAAGTATGTCCTGTCAATTACTACTAGAGCACCCTCTCTGTACTGTGGTTATTTCAAGGGTCTATTTTGCAAAGTGGCTAATCAAGTGCAATCCCAACGATGCTAGCCTATACACAGAAGCATTTACCAATCATCAAAGACCCACTAATCATCCCCTCATTTATCAAGTGAAGAACTAGCTCATGCAAAGTCAGTGGTTGTTAAAAGACCATCATATCTATCTATCAAGTGAAAGTAGAAATATAAATGTCTAAATTACCACAATTTACAATGAGAACTAGGACTACAGAGAGCAAAAAAAGAACTGACATAGAAACAAAAGAAATTGCAGTTTATGTAAGGTCAGATATAAAAAGTATATACATATATATATTTTACTTTATCATAACAGGAAAAATTTTGGTGGTCAGGAATAATTGAGTGATATGTAAAGGATATGATGGTCATTTTACCTTGCTAAATCTAGTCACCCAAAACAAAATAAAGATTAATAATGACTTGAAATATGCGCTAGTGTTAATAATTACTCCACATTCCAAATGATGTTTTTTAAAAAAAACTAATCCATTTAGGTTACTGAAGACATTAATTTGGATCATTAGAAGGGAGTTAATTGCTAAACCAAAGCCAAAGACCAGTGCAATTTATTCAAACAATGTCGCAGATGTGGAGCATATCACTTTTGCTGAATGCAAAAACAAGAAGAAAAGAAAGGAAAAAAAGAAGAAACTTTACTAGCAAAGTGCCATGAGTAGAGACTATGTGAAACATTTTGCGCCAGTTAGCAGACCCTTAAAACAACAGCAACAGAGGACACAGCACTGCAATGATTCTATGAGCACAAAGCAAGGCAGGGGAGAGTGGTGGGGACTGCCAGTGTGACTGGAGTACCTGCTCATATTCTATCCATGTAGAATATTTCTTGTTCCTTGCATGTTTGGAATGGGTTAGAATCATTGCTATTGATTTGGTAATAACACCTACTAAAAGGTATAAAAGCCTTGGGTATTCAAAAGTCTAGACGTATTTAAACCTCTGGTACTAGGAGATAACAAATAGACCCTGAAGTCACTTTCACAGTACTTACATCTGGCCTGAGTTATTGTCTCTTCTATTTTGGCTTTTATATAGTAAAAACTGTAGGTTGGTAATACCAAGGCCAAACTGCAATAGAAACAAGAGAAGCATAAACACAAACAAACAAAAATGAAACATAACTTAAAAAAAAAAAAGACACATCAAGTTCATGGGAAATCCAAAGATCTTCCTCATGGGAAGGAAAAGACATTACTTTGACAGGAAAATGCTTTCAGCAAATAAGGTACTTAATTTGTCTTGCCATCCAGAGTTATCCAGTACACTACATTGTAGGGAATCAGAATAGACACAGGGAAAATTAGGTACTAAGGGTGCCCATAAATTAGCTGAAGAAAATGTCATGGATACTATATTTCCAGAAAAGTATATTAAAATACTTTGTGAAAAAAAATCGAAGAGTAGGGATATGTTTAGGCAAAGTAATTACATCATGCACATTGGCTATACCCTCCCTAATGAATTATACATAACGTTACAGTGCTTGCTAGCAAATGTACACTATTAACAATAACAAATGTAAGAAGTATTATTAGTATTATACAATGCATAAAATCATTTGAAATATTTTCTTTTGAAGGATTAAATACCTACTATTATAGAACTCATCTCTTTGCAATTTCCCGCGTGTCTTTTGAAGGGGAAATTCGGATTCCTTTGCTCATCCCATTGGTTCTTACCCAACAGTGTAACTGTATTTATTTCAAGTTCATTAACTGCGGATATCCCATATCATTTCATAGATTGTTATTAGGTACAATAGGAGAAACATCGTGATTTTTATAGTTTACAAGAGCCATGGAGCTACTCTACTCTTATGGTAGATGTACACATTGAAGGAAATCTCCAGTGCAAATCTTAAGCAAGATTCAGAACATTTTAGACACAAAGACTGTCAAGCCTGTCATCCAACCTTGTCTTAATATGACTGTACAAATTAAATGAAGTAATCTCTTAAGATTCCCAATTAAACTGTTATTTTAAAATTTTTAAAAAGTGATGCTTGATTAAAGTGACCAATTGAGTTGTTCAGAGTCATTTTTACAATTTAACCCCAAATTTAGCAATGCACAGAAAAATGTGTCCATTTCTAGGCTTCTGAGTATTTCTAGGTAGTGTAGAAGATCATCTTTTACATCGCTCAAGCCTCATGTTTCCCAGGTTCTGAATACAGATACCCAAACTGTAACCCCATTATGCATTTTTAATGAACAATATTGAACAGGACAAAATATAAAATTCCAGGTTTTTCTTCTTATAAATATATGTTAAAAATTCATTCCATGAAGAGGAAAAAAGCAAGGGCTGATTTGCTACAATTTAATTATGCAGTCAAGATAGTAAAATAATTGGATGCTTGTTACCTCCAATTCCCAAATCTTTCTCCATCATTAAGTAATTCATAGACTTCCCTTATGGGTAAAGGTCAGAGAAACAAAATGTTATGTAGATCTAATGAAAATCTCTACATTCATTTTAAAGGTAACTTCTTTTAAAGTAGAAGAAGAGATTAAAATAAAAAAAAACAAAACAGTGCAATTAGTCTGAAAGTAAGATGACCTTTCATGATTCACTTGCCATTTATAAAATGTAGCACAGAATTAGTGAGCATTTGAAGATTGTCTCCCACAAATTCCTCTCAAGGGAAATTAGGACATTTTTATGCCCCATCAGCATTTATTACTAAGAGAAACTTCACATTAAAACTGACAACAATGTATCATGTGGCTGCTTCAGTGTCACACTGCAAGCTTGGGTTACATCTCACGTACCACAAAATCAGTGTGGAAACCCGTGAGGAACACAGTAGAAATTGTAAAATTGACATATCAAATGTATATTTTATTGGCCTGCAAGTCTCAGGTTGCTATTATGAATAATATCTATACTTTATTTGATAGAAACATAGTTACACATAATGATTTTTTGTCTTGAGGCAATAGTTATTTTTTCAACCTATAGCAAATAAGATCTTCAATCAACATTCCAAGTCAATGATGCTGCCGTATGCAGTCTTTGTTGTCTTTCTCCATATAAAACCAATAGACTAAGGCTGTTTTATTTTCTCCAAGGGATTAGAATCTAATACAGGCGGTGGCCACCAGATGGATGGTACAGCCCAAGCAATATTTTTGCAACTCCCATAAACATGGTTAACTTAGTTAAATGGAATATAACACACTTTTCTATTCCATCATTTATATCACCATAAAATCACTCTTCATTAAAAATATTCTACTAAAATGATTTCTATACTTCAAAATATGTTATATTAAGTTATATCAAAGCTTAAGGAGAGAGAAATCACTAAGTAAAATTTGATATCTCATACATTACACAAAAACACTTCCATTTTTTTCAATTTAGATGTAACGTTTTGTTCTACTTTGTTATTTGTGAATTTCTTTGTACAGAGATTCAAGGGAGTACTTAACAATGAAAATAAGTTTAATCTGTCCTAAAGCTATAGATTTGTGAAGGGACTGTGTGAAGAAAACATGCAAAGATGATGAAGTTGAGGCTTGTTCAGAGAATAGTGGTTACTGTGGGGAGGATAGTGGGGAAATGACAGGGCAGAAAGGTGAGGCTAGAGATGCGTGATGTGAATTTCAAGCTTGTAAGTCTGAACTTGAATGAAAATGGGAAGAGACTAAAGTTCTGTGAACAAGGAGAGAAATACTCAGAACTGAAGAAAAGAACATTAATCTGGTTACCTGAGTTATGACTGGGGGTGGGAGGGGAAGGGGAGGAATATCAGAGACATTTGTGAAATTATTAAAAACATTTAAGGATAATAATTTATAATTCCCCCAGAGTGTAATTATGACTGCATTAGGACCAACCATCAGAATGACTCACTGTCAGGGTCAAAAAGAAACCATTTTTCTAACTTGGAATTTATTTGTATAACCAACAGAGGCAAAGAGCACATTCCTATCATGAAGTCATCTCTAAAGAGACAGGACTCCCAGATTTCCTCTTGGCTATCACACCCTTTGTCAAGTTTATCCATAAAATCAAGCTGGCAATAACCATGGAAGAGGAAGGAAAAAAATGACCTATGTATATACTGATACATAAAGATGGTATATGTATAAAGAAATGCCTAATAGCAATGAGAGAAATCAAGAGATACATACAAGTAAAATAGTCATACCGGTATTTTTCAGTAGATTCCAAATTATGTGAAAAACTAAAACAATGGAGAAATATTGGCATGTAGTGGTGTATCATGACATTACTATCCATGAGCTCCTCTTCTAGATTTGAGTCTGCTTGCCAATCCTAGCAACATAAAAGGCAATGGTCCCCTGTGATAATATTACAGCTTTAACAGAATCCCAGCACTCTAGATTCTCCGGCAAAGTTAGGTGTGTGCTCTGTGGCAGAGGCAGGAGGAATATAGTTTGGTTTTATTAGGAAGTGAATGGTTGAGTCCACCACAGCATATTAATTAGGCTACATATTAATCATACATTAATATTTAGTCAAAGAATCCTTCATATTTGAATGTTTCAATGGAAGTTTGGACACTATTATTTGAATTTGACAGAAAGAAACAAGTTGAAAATCTAAATATTTAACTGTCTCAAGATATATAGAATGTCTACTGTGTGCCCCTGTCTTATAATTTGAGGATTCAAAAGTAAATGAAGCAGGCAACAATCTTAGAATCTCAGAATTTAACAGTCTTAGGATGTTGCTTTCTTAGAACTTAATAGTGAGGGGGAGACAAAAAATAAACAGTAGAAATAAATTTATTTATATATGCTTCATATATATGTGTGTATGTGTACATACATATATATAATGTGAAATGATGAGGCACTTTACATTCTAGGGAGAAATAAGTTCAGGTGCAAAAGTCCTGAGGCAGAGTGGTTCCAGATTTATGAGGGGCAGCAAGGAGGGTGGAGATGAAGGTGGTTCAGGGAAGAATCTGAGACGACAACTTCAGAGAACTGATGGTAAATGAAGTCATATGCTATAAGGCTTCTAATGGCTGTGGCAAACCTTAGATTTTATAGATATTAAGACAGCAAATTATTGGAGTATTGTGGATAGAGAAATGAAACAATACAACTCAAGTATTAATACAATGACTCTTGTGAAATATGACTCTTGTGTTGTGAAAAGAAATAGTGATAAGAGATGGAGAAATAGATGCAAGTAGTTATGTTCTAAGGTGGTAGAAGGTCTCTTTTGATTGCTTCCTATTTCACTGAGAAAAATAGAGGTTCAGATCAACAGAGAAAATGGATGGGAAAGAGATGGGTTTGAGGAGTGAAGCTATCAAAAGTCATCTAGAAGCCTCCTAAATTTATTGGACTATTGAGATCAGCAGGCACCCCTGAAACCTACTTGAGGTTTAGAGGTTTTAGACGTTATCAGTCAAGGAATATTTTATTTTTCCCGTCTGTAGCTGTGCAGATGTTGTGTGGTACTGGTAATAATTTAACTAGGATTGAAATTGGCCAAACTACTCTTTGCCATACTTGAGTACAAGTTGATGGCATTAATATAAGAGAGTGAACGTAATAAGATACAATGAATTTATGCTGAAATAACAGGTACATACACATGAGGAAGGCAAAGACAATGAAAGGTCTCAGGAGTTGATAGATTTCAGGTCTCAACTGAGTCAAAGGATTGCTGCAGTTGGGCTATCAGAAGGAGGAGATGGAAAGCTAAAATATAGTCATCTGACAGTTGGATTAAAAAAAAAATCTCAAATTAAGACTATGAAGGACTTTCAGTCTGAATGTTAGAGTTGCAGGACATGACTTTGAAGCAGGTAGCTAAGACTGGGGATTGACAAGATCATCAGAGAGGAGGAGACAGAAAAACTGCGAGTTCGGGCACCAGAAAAATCATCTATGCTAGTGGTATTTAAAGTATGTCCAGGGAACCTGGCCCATTTGCAAACTACCCATTACCAGGTCATGATTAGTTAGGTATAGAAAATGAGAGTAAGCATTTAGACAATTTTACAGTAATCTGACAGACTAATTTTATGTCTATGAAATCCAATAAAAATTGTTGTATACTTGACTTTTCATCTTTTAGTGTTTATTTTAGTAAATAATTTTTGTTTTATATAACTGTGGGTATGTCCCAAATAGTTTGAGAAACAGTGATCCACGTGAATGGAGGAGAGGGTGGCAACCAGCCCAGGAATCAAAATTCCTGAAATGAGAAGGGGATGATTATTTAAAGGGAGGAATGGTAGGGGGTATTGTCTGGTGACATGAGATCCAAAGGTGGGATGTGAAGGAGGAGGAAGAGAGAATGGATAAGAAGAAGGACATAATCCTATCAGCTTCAGTATTACGAGGCTGTAGGAAGCAGGACCACAAGGGAAAGAGGTGACTTTAAAGTTAGAGCAAGCACAGAAAATGCTCAGCAAGTGTTGAAGAATGAAGAATTTCCAAGAACTTTTAGGGTATTAGTCTGTCTAGTTTTTCAAAGTCCAGTCAACTGGAAGAATCAGTATATTACAGAATTTCTACTCATGGGGTTAAATTATATCAGTTGAGCATTTTATATCAGATTATATGATGATGTGATAAGTTTTAAATTAATTTGCAACCTAAATTTAAATACTGTAAACTACACAACAATTTAAATGAGGAAGTCAGTGGAGGTCAAGACTACAAAGTAAGGGGATTTTGTCAACTTTTACTAAAATATACAAAATATCAAATATATGTATATCATACAAATTTTCATTTCTAAATTTTATATTTCTAGCTTTTCCTCATCTTATCCATTTTGAAAATAATAATGTATAACTTTAATGCATTTTAATGTTGGAAAGGATAATATTTCTATTTTAATTACATTAAGAACAGCTTGAGAATATATAAAAACAATATTCATCCACTGGAAAAACAGATACTAAAAATAGGTGAAAGACACTGAACTGAATATTCTTTTATAAGCACACATATAAATATGGTTAATTACCTGTAATCTGTGCCATTGACAGGAGTCCATGTATATGTCCTGTTTCCTTTGTCAATATATCTCTAAAAAAGAGTTGGACTTGATTATGATCACTTTTTATCCTATGTTAATTTATAAGAACAGTAGAACATTAGGCTCTATTTATAAATTCAGTGGTGATTCAATACCCTTCTTCACAAATGTCTGATCTATTCCACTTTATAATTATTTATTTTGTTATGTGTGTGTGTAAAGCAAAATTTTAGGGAAAAAAAAGTACCCACATGATAAATTTTGAGGACATTTAAGTGGAAAATTTTAATTTAAAATTAGTAGTTTATGCCAAATTATTAACCTCAACACTTTAAAAACATTTCTTAAAAAATAAATTTTAGTAATGAAACATGATTGAAATATTACATAGCACTCAGGTATTTCCATAGTAGAGAATGTTTAAGATAAATTGGTAATATCAGGAATTTAATGCAGTGTCTAGATCCAAATGTATGATTAGCATATTACTCTTCTGATTAAGGGCTTCCCATGTGGCTCAGTGGTAAACATCTGCCTGCCACGCAGGAGACACAGGTACCATCCCTGGTTCAGGAAGATCCCCTAGAGAAGGAAATGACCACCCACTCCAGTATTCTTGCCTGGAGAATCCCATGGACAGAGGAGCCTGGCAGACTACAGTTCATAAGTTCGCAAAGAGTTAGACACAACTGAGCGACTAAACAGCAGGATTAGCAGTAGCAGTTCTTATTAAGCTATTACTATAGTATTTATCTTAGATACTAATTACTTAATATTATTGAAGGTTAGAAAAACAACTATATGCACCAGGGAAAGGAAGAAAGAGCTAAATGACTTCATAGATATTGAATCTTTCTTATGTAGCTATTGAAGGGTAGTAAAGAAATTATCATTCCTTCTTCCATTAGATTCAGTGATGATACATATGCATCTTTTAATATTTTCAGTTATCTCCAGTGTCATCATCCTCAGCAGAACAATAATATTCACTAAAGTTATTACTTGATATTAGGCAATATACAAAACATTTACAATCCTTGTCTCATTTAATCAACCCCATGGAGTAAACGAAATACTATTCTTTTCCACAATTTACTTATTTGGAAAATGAATCTTCAAGAGGACTTTAACTGGCGGGATGAAGGAAAATGCATGATTCCAAGTTCATTTTATAACAACTACACAATGTTGTTTTATACATCAAATATCCCCATGGCTTTATTTATGTGTGTGGAAGATGGAGAGAGGACAGGAAGTGCATGGGAAGTTTCTGGACTCATAAAATTCCTAAAAGAATTAAAAAAAAATAATGTTTACACATTTACTACTACTCCTAAAAAACCAGGGCAAACTAGTATTGTTCCACAAGTTATAAAAAAAAAGAATATCAAAAACAGTATCAGATTAGAGAAATAAAGACACAAGACACCACTTTCTTCGAGGTTATCAATATGAAAAGTCTATGGGGGGATATTGGTCAAAAAAAAGAATTTGCAGTAAATTGGAGGAGAAAAATAAAAAAGTGATTTAATAGAAACAAAACTGACTTATAAGTTGAAAAAAAGAAGGTACAGGTCAAAGAGTTTTTTTTTGGCGGATCAACAGAGAGAAGTTGGCAGAATTGCTGAATGGTTTACCTCTTTTCTCAGAAAAGTGAGGGTCTAAATAGTATGGCTAAAGTCTAAGTAAACAGAGCTGACATTTCAACAAAACATTTCAAATTCCAAGACTGACACTGATGTATACGCCCTTGTGTTCTGGTAATAGGGACTCTTGATTAAAGTGAGAAAGGGCAGGTGCTAATGAAGTACTATGTTTGGATCCTGGCTTCATCTTAGGGAAAAAATTCTGCTGATTCAGATTCAGATTTGTTACACTTAAAATGGATTTAGAAAACTCAGGAGAATTGTTACACTTACAATGGATGAAATTATGAGGAAACAAGACATAAATTATACATAAAAGCTTAAATTAAATTTCTAGACTCAAAAGCTTGTGGGTTCCATGTATTTTTCAAATACCCAAATATACAAACACATATCCCCATGTGACTGATAATGGATAGACACACTTTCAATACACAAGGAATTTTCCAATGTCATTATAAAATAATACAAGCATTACATAGTTGTACCAGTGACTTTATGGTGGTAGCTATGTTTTCTCAATTTCATTTCAGATTTAAATGCAGGGCAATCATACAGAAATAGTAAAAGAAAATAAATCAAGCCAGAAACAAGTAAACAAGAAACAAAAAAAATTAATATATAGAACTCAACAATTAAAACATCTGCATGCACAAGCCATACAAAACATACAGCTATTAAGTACTAACTTCAAATTGTATGACTGAAATGGCCTAATAGAACATGGCAGGACATTATATTGTGTGTTCTATTTCTTATTGTGATAGAAAAACTGGAGACATAAAATACAATTTTTGAAAACCAACAAGGACCTACTGTAGAGCACAGGGAATTATATTCAATATTATGTAATAACCTATAAAGGAAAAGTATCTAAAAAGAATATATATGTATGTATGTATATGTATGTATAGCTAAACACTATGCTATATACTTGAAACTTATATGATATTGTAAATCAACTATACTTCAATCAAATTTTACAAAATTAATTTTCAAGAATATATTATTAGTGATGTAAGAATACATTAAGAAACCTATAGCAAGATTATTTTATAAAAGTTTCAGATTTAAAAATCTTACTGAAAATATCCCTCCAGCAAACAGTGCTTTAAATAAATGTTTACTAGAAACATCTCTGTTTGATAAATAAATATTGCTTTACTAGATCAGACGGACCACTAATGTCAATTATTATTATTAATATATACATTTTATTCAAGAATAAATCTGGCTTAATTCTTACCTCATCTTGAGATTTAACAAGAGTCCTGAATGTTTTTTCTCCACTTTCTCCATCTATCATTTTATTTCGAATCTAAGGGAAATTGAAACAGTTACTTTATGCAGACACTCAACAAACCAACCAAGTTTGGAAATATTCTTTTAAAAGTTACTGCATTATTGTTATTTTAGGTTATCCTGTCAGAACACTTTACAACAGATATTCATTGTTTACCTAAAATATTCCAGCACTATGCCTCAGTCTAAGGTAATTATAATAAATAGATTTTATTGTTCTACACTGAGGGAGTAAATGTGTAAAATGTGGAAAGCAAGTACAAATGTGTGACAAACTGTAAAAGAAATACGAGAGTCTTTGAAGAGATAAGAGACAGAGTTAATCCACTTGAAAGAATCTTAGAAATGTCCGCTCTGGAGCATGAGAGTCGGGTTCAAAATCTGGTTCTGGTACTTACTATTAATAGCTGAGTAACTGGAGATAAGTTGTGTAACTTCTTGTACCTCAAATAGATCGTAAGTACAACAGATATAATAGTAATAGTAGTAATAACAACACAAACAATGTACCTATTTCAGAAGCTCTTGAAAAGCCATGACTGAAACATATCACATACTCAATAAGTGTTATTATTAATAATTATCTTTATTATTATGGAGGGCTTGCCTGGTAGCTCACATGGTAAAGAATCTGCCTGCAATGCAGGAGACCTGGGTTCAATACTTGGGTTGGGAAGATGCCATGGAGAAGGAAATGGCAACCCACTCCAGTATTCTTGCCTGGAGAATCCCACGGACAGAGCAGCCTGTGGGCTATAGTCCATAGGGTTGCAAAGAGTTGGACACGACTGAGTGACTAACACTTTCACTTTTCACTTTATTATTATGGAAGGTCCCCTCAGAGGAAGTGGCATGCAATGTTGGTTTTGAAATAAAATAGAAATTTTCTGACAATAGAGTACTAAGAAAAACATGGCAGCTTTCCTCATGTTGCTTATTGAGTGGTTAAATTCTCTGAAAATTTTCTTTCAATTCTATGGCAACATGCTCCTCCCTATGTTTTTTTAATTGAAATTTACAAGTTATATTTTTATTGAAATACATAACTCTACCTGTGGAAGGAGAAAGAAAGGAAAAACTAAGGTCACACCCAATTTTAAATATTTATTTCTTTTCATATGATCTTTCGGATGAGAGAGCCTAGGATCTGGAAATTTTTAAAGACGAAAAACAGTCATCTTTGTGTATACAGTTCAAAGAGAGAACCAACACAATGAAACTGCTCAACAAATTCTGTGGACTGGAAGAATCCCAGCATCTGATGGGAGGGTGTTGTTCACGCCGACTGCACTTACCTCCACTTTAATATCGTTCTCTAATTCTGCATCAAGGAAATCCAAAGTTACTGGCTCCTGAGATTTGGGGTTCTACACAGAGAACAATTAAGCATATATGACATTGTAAACTGCTGTATAGAGAATAATTCAAGGGATATTTAAATATAGAATTAATTCCATATAAGTTACTTACCTAAGATATATGAAAAAGCTGACTAAATAATTGTATAAATGTAGATTCTTTCATATATATTTTAAAGTAATAATAAGTAGGCTAGGAATTTGAGCCTTAATTGTGGCAAATTTTGATTAATCACCAACTGAAGATACTTATATTTTGAGTCCTGTGTTAGATGGGACATTTATAATCATAAATCCTGTGGGAATATGACTTCTGAAGATTCACTTACAGTGTTTTTTCTTTAATCAGGATGTGAAAGGAGCAAAATATAGCCATTTGGATAATATATTTGGCAATAAAACAAAAGCAACATGTAAGTAATATACATTATTTGTATTCCATAAAAAATAAGAAATTACACGAGGGAAAATATTTTTAAAATGTTTGAATTTGCTTAACAAAACAAACGCTTCTAAATTTATTTTTCCATCTTAAAATGCATAAGGCAAAGATGCAAGCTGATCATGTATTTGAATCTCAGAAATTTAAAATTTTAATAATGTAATTATTAACATTATAAATAATAATTGTTATCAATTTTAAAGATAAAATTTATGATCAAGTCATAAGGGTTCTAATAAAGATCAGCTGTAGAAGTCTAACTTGAAAAATAACCCACAGGTTCACTGTTTTCCTGCTTGACATGTCCTACTGCTACTTCTTGCTAGTGTGTAATAAGAAATAAATTCACTATGAAACAAGCAGATTATTTATTTTTATAAATATCTCAAACGAAAGTGTTAACCTGGTATACTGACCTCAGGTGACATTTAAAAATTTTCTTAATCATAAAGTAAGGAAATCAAAATATTTGATAAATAAACATATACTATTCTCTTGTAACACTAGTAATGCAACATGTCATAGTAGAATTTCAAAGTTCACTAGAATATAAAATCATAATACATGTCTATAATTTTACAACATTAAAAGTTTAGAAACTAGACTTTAATATTTACTAAATTAGGTACCATCAATATATTATAACTAATTAGATAGAAGTAATAAACACAAATTATGGCATATTAGTGCAAGGTCACTGGAATTTAAAAAATTACAGCCTCAAAGGCTCTTCCAAAATATATTTGAATCACTATTATTTTAGACACTGTTTTACAACTGCTGACTACCAAAGACAATGCCAAAAATGAAATGTATTAAAGTTAAATATTTATATCAAATGCTGAATAACACAATATACGTAGCATGTATTCATTTTATAATTATGACGGAAATGCCTTTAGGGAGTAATTTCATTTAAATAATGAAAAACATATCATTCCTATGGGTTTTGATGAATGGAAATTCTTAAAGAAAAAAAACTGTGCCTGGCACTTCAATTAAAAAAAAATTTCACTGCTTATGAAACTGATATCTAAATTCAGAAGGTTCTAGAATATTGAAAATAAGTGTTGGATTGTTCAACAGATTAAAATCCTGATTTTTGTTTAGGCAGCATTTTACTGGCTCAGAAGTAAATACTCTTTTGCAGAGTAACATGTTTCAGAAGAAGAAAATAAAAATCAGCCTTGAAAATAATTCTAGTCCTTTGCTTAAAATATGAAATTGAGCACATTTCTATCAAAAGGAGACTCTTAATTTGACAATGTTATTCTAAATTTCTTACTTAAAGTCATATGAAATAAATTATCTTTATACAAACACCCTATCAGCATGACAATTTTAACTCACTGCAAAACAAAGTCAAAATAAAATGATAAAATATAAACATAAATAAGAATATCATCTTACATGCAATGGATAATGCATAGCATGACCAGACCCAAACACCATGCATGGAGGAGGCATTATCAGGAGGAATTGGCAATATGAAGATCATGTCCCAATCCAACATATAAAGACACAGAGAGGAAAAGGAAATCACAAAAGAAAAATGTCAATGCATCACTTGTATTTTGTATATGGCAATCTGGCTGACCATTTTTTAAAAGACTCATCACAGGTACAGTGACAGAAAAATTCAAAAGCAGACTCATATCGAAAAGTACCAAGAGACGCATGAGAACTGAATCCAGTCCCTGCGTTCCCAAAACTTTCAATTGATGTTTTAAATATCCAACAATCCTCATTTGAAAAATTTAAATATCAACTAATATAATGATTAATATTGTTTGTGGAACTAAAATAAAAGGCAGAATGTAATGTTGTTATATTTTAAATTGAAATAATTAACAGCATTATTAAAAATACTACATAGTTCAAAAAATATTTTCTAAATTTTGAAGTCTTGTGTGGTTGCTAGTTTGCCATTTGAAGTTTCCTTAAAACAAAAATAAATTAAACCATTTTCCAGGTTGTTTTTTTAAAAAAATTATATCACAATATTTACATGCAATATTTGAAAGTATTGCAACACTAAAAATTCACTCAAATGCACATGACTGCAATGAGTATAATTTAAGGTAATACACAAAAAGAAACATGCAAGAGGAGTAACATAAAACAATTTAATAAATCAAGAAAAGACAAATTTTAACTGTAGAGGAACCATAAAAGATACGAAGACTGACGCAACAACATGAAGTTCAGATTGTCACAGAATTTTAGAGCTAGAAGGGAACTGAACTTTTTATTAATCCAAAGACTCTGTACTTTAGAATTCCCTGGGAATCTTTAAAACTATTCATAAGCCTAGGGCCCAACCCTGGCCAAATTAAGTCAGAATTTTCAGGAGATGGAGCTGGGGATCTATATCTATATTTAACTTCCTCAGAATATCCTGTGTAGGATAGGAAATAATTATTAATCTTCCTACTTTTCAGATGAAGAAAGTGAAGTACCATGGGGTTTTGTGAACTACTCAAGGAGACAGTGTTGGTTATAAGTAGAACAAACTGGAGTTCAGTTCTACAAATTCATAGTGTAATGACCCATTAATATCACACTACCTCTCAATTACAATATCACCAATTTTTTAAAAGAAATAGGCTTACAAATAAAACCTCAAGGCATACTGAACTTTCTTCAAAATCTTGAAATGCTCTTACTAAACTTTACTAAACTATAGGAAGAATCCTTTCATGATGATTATTTTTAGTGTTAATGCTTAAGTTATTTTCCCACCAGGGGAAAGATTTTGCAAATGACTTTTTCAGACAATATTAATTTTGCAATTTTGGACATTTTTAATTAAGTGATGTGAACTTTCTCTAACTGCTAACGCTAATATACTTTTAGAAATCCCCCCAAATTTTTGCTTAAATTGTGTGATTCACAGAAATTAGAAATCAGAATTGTATTTTTATTTCCACTTAGAAGTTAATTTTACAACCAGTTGTTAGGATTACATGGATTTGACACTGATTTCACAATAGTATTTAAAAACAAACCTACTTTTAATTTTATGACTACTTTGATCATTATCATTGTTATATAATTTGCTAGCAGTCTTTAGTCAGCAAATGCATACCCTCTGCCATCATTAATAACATTTTTGCTCCAATTTATTGAGAAATGATGCTCATCTCCATCTCATGCTCTGGAAGCTTGATATCAAGAAAGGCGGCATTAATCATATGCTTTTAGGAAAAGAAGCTTGATTGCAAATCTGATTTAGCAAATTTGAAGGCACTGCTAACTTCAGTTACCTGAACATTGGGTCTCCTTTTTCTTAAATTAATTGTTGGTATACCTATGCCAATAGGCTGAAGCAACAGAAAGATGGTAATTCATCATACTACGTATCAACATGGGTAAAGGTTCTACCTTATCATCAATTTTGGTCAGATATTTCCTCAATCAGAAACAGGTATCATCAAGTTCATGATGAGTTAATAAACGAAAGTTCAAAAATATTTTTAGTGAAAAAATATGTAAAGCTAGTAAAATTACTTAACATTGTTTAAAGCAAAATTACTAATAATTTCCTTTTATTCCTAAAAAAATGTAATAAAGCAGGAAAGGAGAAAGATGCTTTCTCTCAGACAGTTTTTATGCTGATTTATTTTATTTTCGCATGCTGCATGGCTTGCAGGATCTTAGTTCCCTGACCAAGGATTGAACCCAAGCCTATGGCAGTGAAAACATCAAGTCCTAACTATTGGATGGCCAGGGAATTCTCTATACTGTTTTAAAAAGAAACAAATAAAAGCACAAAAGAGGAATTTTTTAGAAATGTATATGATTCATATATGTTAAAATATAAATGTTATAGGATATTGAAAAGTTTTAATCTTAAATGCTTAATCTTTGTGGCCTTGGGGGACTTTCCTGGTGGTTCTGTGGTTAAGACTCCATGCTTCTACTTGCAGAGGCAATAGAAGTTCCCCCTAGTCGGGGAGCTAAGATCCTGCATGCTGCATGGAACAGCAAAAACAAACAAACAAAACCCCCCAAATCTGGGCCTTTGTTAGTGACATCAAATACTGTATCTATGGAACAAATGGTGAATTCAATCATAACACTGTAGGTTTATTTTAAATACTGACTTCTAAAATGTAAATTATTCACAATTTCCTATACAGTAAACATTTCTTAAGGCTGATAAAAAATGAGATATCTCGTAAGTATACCTAATCTGGTTATGTCAATGAAACAAAATGGAGGAATTCTAAACTCTATTTTGGAATAAAGGAGGATACATAATTCAGCATTTGTCAAAATATGGTCATGGTGGAGACTTTGAAGAGTCACTTTGAGAAGATAATTCCTTAGAAAATTAGATATGCAAAAGATTCACAGCTATTTTATTTTCCATTATTCTTGGCTTTAAGATACTTTTTCTGCCTTCTAAAAACTTTAGAATTGTACTCAAATAAGTGGAATTAAGATTACAGTTTCAGGAGGAAAACACAAAGCATTCAGCAAAGAATGCCTGCGTAAGATTAAATGTTGATCTTGCTAAATAATAATAGGTACTATGGAACATGGCACTATTTTTCTATATTTTCACTGGTGAATTTTGAGTGAAAAAAATTAAAATTAATTTTGCTAGCATGCTACTCTAACCATATTGGTCCTTTGTATTTATCAATTTCTAAACAAACAGCTGTATTACACTGTATTATCCTTTATCAGGTTCTTGTATCTATCTGTTTAACTAGCACCATCACCCACAAAAAGAAATTATAATATCTAACCTGTTAATAATGAGAATAAGCATATTTAATTCAAAAGCTTGAACTTCAGAAAAAATACACTGATAGTTCAAACATTTTAAATGGTTCTCTAAAACTATTCTTTTAATAATTTCCTCTATAAAAATATGAAAAAATAACATAATCCTGAAGAAAAATCAACCACTTGGGCTTTAATATGAATTTATAAATAATTTATATTTTGTTTGTAGCTTTCAACATTTTAGTAAATTGATTATTCCAAGTATGAGCCAGAAACATGTTTAAAGCATTCAAATAGTAATAAAATATTTTCTACATAAATACTGGTTATTAGTACAAGAATGTAGAAAAGGGGAAAAACTTTTCAAATAATTACCTCTAAATGATGGATTCATATATTTACATATATTCATTATTCTCATTATTCTTCTTTATTATTTTGTCTATGATATATTTTAGTTCATTAAAGGAGTTTAGACTCATAATCATAAAATGTCCAGCTACATAAAAGTAGGGGTCCTTCATACCCTTCAGCACATTATATTATTATCGCATTTAAATCATGTTACTTATGGGAATATAATTTAAATATATTGGCTATACAACATAATACAAAATAATACTATAAAGTTTTTACAAATCTTAAGATTCAGAAAGCTAAAAATTTTCAATTATAAAAAAAACATAATGTTAGCCAATCAGAAACAACTCTATTATAAGAAACTTGACATGTTTTTAAAGAGCTGTGACAGACTGATGATAATATGAGAAATACTTATCTCATATTTACATTAAAGTAACAACTTTAAAAATAATTCAGGGTAATCAGTAGCTACAAATAATTAGTAAATATGTAGATAATGATGCATTTTAGTATGGAAATAATTTCCAGAATTAGAAATAAAATGCAGATATTAGTTATAACAATTTGTTTTAATATTCAATATCAATGGTTCTTAATTATTACTTCTTTGAATAATTTTTAATGACTCTACTTGATATCCTAAAATATCTCTAACATTAAATATCTATGCCTGGGGAGAAGGAAATAGTATGTGTAAGTCTGCATAGATTTCCCTGAAGCATGGTTTAAGGTATCCTTAATATCTTCAAAGTTAAATAATAACTTGAAGCTGCTTATAAATTAAAAATAAATAAGGTTTTGCCAGCTTTACTTATAGATACATAAGTATTTTACCCATGATGCATTAATGAAAAGTGAAATGAATTGGATGAGATATTTAGGAAAGTATTTTATATCCTGGGAAAATAGGAATAAAGATTAGGATAAAATCTTTAATGTATGGAATTTTATAACTTTCATATAACTCACTGATTAATAAACCCTACCCAGTTATGAAGTCCATCTTACTGAGATTTACTTACTGCATTTCATACATATCTTTATAAGCCTGGGAGATGGAAAGGAGAGATAGTTACCAGAAACAAAGAGAGAGAGAAATGGCCTATGCAGAGAGGAACATGAATAATGCTATCAGGTTTACACCCATCTAGGCAACCTCCTTTATTACCTTATAGCCTAATTAAAACACCAAGGAGGATGTGTGAAGCTCAGGCCCAGGAGGTGATAATGACTGCCTTTGAGACAGGACTACTGGTTAGCTGGATACTGGATAGGAGTATTGGAGAGCTAAGCTGGTAAGCGAAAATGAAAACTGCTTTCACATCTTCACATATACTGGGGACTTGTCGTGTATTAACATTATATATAAAATGCTTTTTTATACTTAGTGCTATACAGTGAATTTAAAAATGATGAACCTAATAAGAACATTAATCAATAATTTTACAGAATACTATCACTGTAAACAAATTATAGACCTACCTTTGGCTGAAGATTTGGATGTAATAAAACATAACCATTAGGATCAATTGCAAAATAATAGCCATTGGGGCACAACTGAAAAATAATAATAATAAATTCTTAAATACATATTTTAAAGCATAAAGAAAGGTAAAATGATATTATAACATTCTTTTAAGAATTCTTTTAAATATTTAGTAGCTTTGCTAGGATAAACGCACAATTTTTGAGAATTTCTTAAGTGCTTTAAAGACAAGCTAAATTAGTACAGTTTTAAAATAAAAAGATATCAAAAGAGAAAATTGCATCTTACTGTAAAACGTGGTGTTAGTCTTTTAATATCTTCCAAAGACACATCAACTCCCATCACACCAAGAATCAGCTGATTCTATAATAAGATAGCAAAAAGGCAGTGTATTTTATACCAAAAATTTACACATTTCTATACAAAATTATACATTCATCCTTTTGCTTGACAATGCTTGTATTTCACATTAGGTTACATATATATATATTTATGTGTAAGGGTGAGGCAGTTAAGCTATCAGTTTGCAGTGATTCTCAGCTGTGATTTTTCTTTTCCTTCAACTGTATTGTAATTAGGTTAAAAGTGAAATCTTGATTATTACAGCTAAAATACAAAAAAATATGAAATTTTAAATTTGTTGCTTTTTGTACTTATTACTTCTATAATTTAATTGATACTGTACAGTCAACAGCTGTAAGTAGGGGTTGTGTGTGTATTTGTGAGTATAAACTGACTTTGTGCTATAATACAATTCAGGAATCACCACTTAAAGTTAATTAGACAATACCAAATAAAAAAAACATGTATTTTTGCTGCTGGTAATACTAGTGTATATGTGAAAAGTATGTGATCTTATGTGTAATAAAATGGAAATTCTCACAACACTATTTCTGGTTGCTGTTAACTTCTAAATACCAAACAATGGGCATCATAGTTTTAGTTGCAAATCAAAGAATCCATGTGGCAAATTGTTATCATAGACTTCTATGGGACATATGGATGGAAATGGTGTTAAAATTTGGAATCAGGAATCTGTTTTAAATATATTTAGATAGATTATAATCAAAATGTACACAGAAAGTCATTAAATCCAGTCAATAGTTATTATAAGCACATTGTAAATCCTGTGTAGGTACACAGGATGAGAAAGTTAGGTCAACAACTATGCTGTTTTCCCATGAACCAACCCAGAGCCAACTCAGAGCATGTTCCCCAAATTTAAGCAATCCCTTACACAGTCTATATGAGGAGTTAGAGAATTACTCCCTTCATGAGTTACGATAATTAGAACCAGCAGATACTTAAGAATGGTAATGGGCCCCCGAAGAGGAATAACCAATTTTTTCTATGGCCACAGTATTAAAATAAGGAGTTCAACTGAAATTTATAATAAGTGAACAAATAATGCCTAAGTGCAACATTCATTATATAATAAACTAGAAATAAATTTCCCTCAAATCAGAAATGTCAGCCAAAATATAAAATCAGTATTTAGTATTTAAAAATCTTAATTCTCCCAGATTTTTAAATTCTTTCTAATGCAAGCTAAAACATAGGAATGCAAACCTACTTTAAATCAAAAGTATTTTTTAAAATGAGATAATTTAACAAGCACAAGATATATATTTTTCAACATTTGTAGAACTTTAGATTGGTAGCATTGACAATGCCAGTGCTATAGAAATAAGTATTTTTATGAGACTCATTAAGCATTTTTCCCTCAATCTTAGAAAAGAGAAAAACACAAAGAGAACTATCCATTTAAATCATATCCTTAAGTTACATGATAATTAAAAAAAATTTCTTGAATGGGACTTGGAGGATGAGCGATCCTAAAAAGGTACCTATATATATCTGATGCAGACATTACCATGTTATTTTTTTTCCCTTTGGATTTTTTTTTCTTTTTCTGAACTCCATGGTTATCTTAGATGCATTTAAAAATGTGCACACAGTAGTACTGCCCATTTATCATGTATTCTGTAACATCTTACGGGAACCCCAAATGAACTTTCTGGTCCAAGCAATAATTACTCCCAGATCCTGAACTTGTGCTCTTGTCAAGTCACAGTTAAATAGAGTTAAGCTGAATCTTGTCCCTGGGGGAACTGAGAAATTGTCCTGCATTTCCTTTTTCCCAGGTGGTTATCACATAGACAGCTGCTGACTTTTACTTTCAGCCTCACGAGACAGTTACGTTGTATGTATTTCCTTATAGAAATATCTTATCCACACTGAGCTTCAACGTCATAGTTTATCATTTATTATTATTAATTTTATCAATTAACTTTTAACCTTTAAGTTTGTCTTATTTTCATTTTGGCCAGTAACGTTGAAGACCGGAAGAGTTCCAGTAATGACAAGTCCCAGTTCCTAAAAATAGATTCACAGAAAAAAGTCAAAATCAAATAACAGTTTAAACTTTGTCATTATGCATTAGTTTTTGAATATCTGACACTGTATTTTAGTTGCTTTATAAACAGCCATAAAATTAGAAATTGATTTTGAAAGCTTATTTAAAAGTCAATGAAATAAATGTCTTAGAAATTAAATTAGTAGGATCTATTAGTCAGTTCTTTAAGCATGCAACATCTAAAATAATACTCTTAAGAGAGCATTGCAATAATTTTAAAAGTCAAATTATACTAAACCTTGTAGTAACTCTGTCTATCCACTCCCTTTTTTTTCGTAGTGAGTTTACCTAATATCAGAGGCTACTATGAACAGAGTAATATTAAAATATTGTTTCAAATGATTTAACTTTCCTTTTTTTTCAGCTCCATTCTTAAAACTTTTCATGCCCTAAGCCAAAGGCTTCAGGCTAAATCACAGATGTGTAGCAGAATAATATTATAAACAGAAAAAACATGCTACTAATAATACATTTCTAGGATATTCTAGGTAAGCATTATGATGTTCAAAAGAAGCAACATTGCTTCTATACGCTCTCCAAAATGAACGTTTTGACAAAGTGAATGATGCAGACAGCTGCAATAATCAAATATGAAAGTCCAGTCATGAAGCAGTTTAGTAGAACAAAAATAATCACACAGTATTAATCAGCATGTAGATAATTTCATATGTTACATGAATCCACAGAGATTAGTTTGAAAAAAATGATTTTCAGGTCAGAGTTTGCATATTATGACTGTCATCAGCAACAATTATATTCCTGTTACAAATATTTCATGTCAGAACTACATTTTTAACAAAATTACTCTTTAAAATAATTTTAAAATTATTGTTGAAAATTCTAAATTTACTGAGAAATTATTAGTAATCTTTTTGTGAATAATAACCCCAAATCCAAATCTAATGACTCTTGCTCTAATTCTAGAAATAGCACAGTCTTATAAAGAAAATGGCTTAGGCTATGGTTTATTATTAATTATACACATGGGAAGCTCACAAACAGTAGAAACTGAATTAGTGGGAAAGGACAATCATACCCTTTCAGCAGAACAAGATATCAAATTATTTGGGACCAAGAAAATTAAGGAAATGACAACACATTGTTGGCTGCATGATAGGCATGTTGGCTTTGTATTTAGTATTAAGGAAGAACATTTGACCATGAAAACATCCTTAATTGAATATGGGAATTAATATTTGCAATGACAGCGTTCCACCTCAAATAGTGTCAGATTATAGATAATTTATAAACCTAGTATCCAAAAGACACCAAAATCCATAGATGTTCAAGTCCCTTATATAAACTGGGTACTATTGACATATAACTCATGCTCATCCTTCCAGACTTCAGATCATCTCTATATAACTTATAATACCTTTTACCATGCAAAAAGGTAAAGTAAAGTAAAGTGGAAGTCGCTTGGTCATGTCCAACTCTTTGCAACCCTATGGACTGTAGCCTGCTAGGCTCCTCAGTCCATGAAATTCTCCAGGCAAGAATATTGGAGTGGGCTGCCATTTCCTTCTCCAGGGGATTTTCCTGACCCAGGGATCGAACTGGGTCTCCTGTATTGCAGGCGGATTCTTCACCATCTGAGACATCAGAAAAGCCCCTTACAATGCAAATACCATGTAAACAGTTGTAAATACAATGTAAATGTTATGTAAACATTATGCCAGTGCCTGGCAAAATCAAGTTTTGCTTTTTAGAACTTTCTGAATTTTTTCCTAAATATTTTCAATCTGCAGTGGTTGTACCTATAGACACAGGACACAGATATGGAGGACCAACTGTGTATATATTGAGTATATGCACAGTTTTAGGAATGGTAGCATGGCATAAATAGAAGCAATCTTTTTCTTTGCATCACTTTCACATTTACACAGAATACCATGAAGTTTTTATAAATATGGTAATATGTGCTCCCAAATGAGATACAAGTCTTCTAACATATTAGCCAAACTTATAGATAGATATAAACTGCACTCAATTCCAAGGCACTATGCAAGTTTCTAGAGAACTAAGAAGAGAAATAAAACAAGATATCTGCTCTCTTGGAATTTATTTGATATTTAGTTTCCAGAGTGCAATTCTTTTCATATAACATAAAGAATCTTACTTTATCTCCCAAATAAAATGAACCCTCCACAATACTGTCCCAGTCTTGGTTCTAGTCTTATCTTCCATTTTCTGCAACAGTGACCAAAGTATCATCCTTTCAATATACATATCACTTGTCCAATTTTCATACTGCTACTCCTTTCTGTAATTTCTCTACACATCACCAATTTAAGAAGCCTTACCTAGACTCATATATTTAGCTAAAACAACACCATCTTTTTAACCTTATTCTATCACCAAATATGTGGCCTTTCTTCTGATTTTTAGAGTCCTTTTCATTTTTCTCATTATGTTTATTATATTTTGTCTTGCAATATTTTTACCTTTTAAAAAAAAAAAATAACTGTTAATCTGACCACTATTTTTTGAACGTGCTATGTGCACAGACTATAAACAAGTAATTGGAAATAAAAGATGGGTCATGTTTGAGTCTTAAGTTAGAAGAAAGAATGCACTATGTATCCACTGACCAGTCAATTAATGTGTCTCATTTTGTTCTTTTTTTTTTTACATTTAGTCTCAGCTAGCAGAACAGCAGATTCAGAACCAAAATCGCTTCCTAAAGTCATTTATGCTATCTGCAAGAACATTACCAACAATGCAGACACGCTGGTTAATGAACTTCTGGTCATAGGAAATACAAGAGGGAATAATTATTGACTCCTCCTATCATACTCTGTCCTGTGATGGATTTGAATGCGTGAAACATTTTGACCACAGCTTCAGATGACCATGTGACCTTAAATAAATATGTGATGTCAAGAAGGAACACTGGACAGTAATTTTAGCAAGGGCTTGAGGTAAGCAAGCTTCATTTTATCGTTCTTAGCGTGCAAGGCTGCTGCTAATAGTGCCTGTTTTTCTCCTAAACTTCCTGCATATGTTTATTTTACAAGAACCAAATGATAAGTAATTCTTTCTAAATAGATTGCATTTTGCCCTGTGGGTTCATCACTGTATTCAGGAAAGTAGTATCAGCATATAATTAAACTCCAAGTAGGAAAAGGGGTTACTGAATCAGCATCTATTTTTCAGGGCTTAGTATTTTAAGTCTCTCTGATGCTATACTAGCAAAATTGTTAATTAAGTCTTCTCTAATTAAGTTAAGCATATGAATAAATCTTATTACTATTTATAACTTTCATATTAGGAAAGGAAAAGTTATACTAAAATATGATTTCTCAATTTCAGTCCTATTGACATTTTGAGCTGAATACTTCTTTGTTTTGTGTGTGTGTGTGTGTGTGTGTGTGTGTGCACGTGTGAGTGTGTTGGGGATGTGTGTGATTCTCTTGTACATTGTGGGAAAGTCTAACAGCATCCCTGATACCTATTCATTGGATGCCAGTAGCAAACCCTCTCTATCCCAGTCATGACAATCAATAATACCTATAGATATATTTCCAAGTGATCTGAGCAGCAAAATTGCCCCCAGTTGAGAAAGAACCACTGCTCTGAAATATGATGGCATGCCTGTACTACAATTCCCACTGTGCAGTGGACAACTTAACATGTTTTTATTTGTTATTTCACATCAGATTGAATCACTTCAATTGGCTATTTCCATAAATATTTGGGGTTGACTCTAAAGAAAGAAATTATAATATGAAGAGGTGATTAGGTTTGTGATTGTTCCAGGGTGGGGTAAGATATTTGTTTATCTAATTGCAAGTGCTTCTGAGTTTTGTTGAGTCTGGTTTGAGATATGGAGGCTATCTCAAATATGGAGGAGACAGCAGACAGACTCCCGCTAGCTGAAAGTGTGAAAGTGTTAGTTGCTCAGTCATGTCTGAGTCTTTGCGACCCTGTGGAGATTCTCCAGGCGAGAATACTGGAGTGGGTTGCCATGCCCTCCTCCAGGGGAACTTCCCAACCCAGGGATCGAATCTGGGTCTCCCGCATTGTAGGCAGATTCTTTACCATCTGAGCTACAAGCTTCTGCTAGCTGAAATCTACTTTAAAAATACTTTCTTCACAATTCTTGTTCAAAATCTACTAATTCATGTGACTTTAGGATTTTTTTTTTGCATAAAACTTCACAAAGTTACTAGAATGATCTTAAATTCAAGATTCGAGGTTTGAAACACTGTATCTTCAATGACAACTAAAAACAACACTTTACATCTCTGGTTCTCTGTGGCACATAGGTCTAGATTTTTAAGTAAATTATGTAAATTCTAGCAAAGAACGTTGTGATGGAAGGAATTCTGAAAGGGTTTCATGAAGACAAAAAGAGAAATGGAAGCTAGAGAGAAACAGAAGTCAGCTGTGTGCTTCTGTTATAATAGTCCTTGGTTGAACAGCCTAGCTTACCAGCGCATCCAGGTATACGTTTGTCCACTGGACTTGTTTAGCTTTGTCTCCAGCTAAAACCATTGGTCTTCCCAGAACATCCAAATATTCCTATACACAAACACATGAAAAAATTTAAGTGTTGGATAACTAGGAATGAAGTGCTAAAAAAAAAAAAACAAACTCCACAGAAAAAAAAATTACCTAGAGGTAAAAATGAAGATGGAATTAAAATTATTAAGAGTGTTAAGCATATAATCATTCCATTTCTACTTTGGGTACTCCATAAATGGTATGTCTGCATACTCAGAATTAACAATATTTGACTTGTATTATTTATACAATGTATCTACCCCAGTTTTTTTTTTCTCCTAACAAAACATTCTCTTTCTGAGGTACAGCCAAGGATAAGTGAAATAAGTTCCCTGTGAATTGTTCTATGTTAATCTAAACTATTTAAGGCTCTATGATTTACTGGATGGAACTGAACAAATTTGAAATAATAAAGCAGCCACATACTTGTTTTCATATCACAGATTGTTTGGCTGAAATTCAAAACTACATTTAAACATATCAAAAATAAATGAAATACTGTGCCAAAACTAGACATCAGGCTTGAATGCAGCTGCTGTTTCATTTCAAAACTCAACATATTCAGTATTCATTTCCACAAAAGCCATGTTATTTGGGCTAAATTTTGACTTAGTCTATTTTGTAGACTTTCAGTTATGTTTAAAACTGAATAAATGATTTTAAACAGCAATTTATGAAAATTTAAAAATAATATATATTTAAATTAAGTTATTGGTTCAATCTACCTATTTAACAAGTATGTTTTCAACTGAATGGCTGTAGAAAAACCATCTCCTTATTGTAAGTTGCAAATAATTATTGTTTAGTTTTCTGTGTTGAACCTATAATTTGGGGAAACTCAGTTAAATGATTTGCCGTACAAACAAGTTGAAATTATATGATGAGACTGTTAGTAAATTGATTTTATTTATTTTCTATGATGTTTTTAAAACAGAAGACAAACATAATTATACATCTTTGTCTGAGTTTCAGATATTTAAAAACACTTGGAAATTTAATGAAATAAAAACCAATACATTACCATGATACTCATTATTTTATTACAAATGTAATTGTATGAATTATTTATTCATATAATACTATCAATTATTTATTCATTTTCACCTATTTTCTTCATATTCAACATATTTAAAGGAGAAGAGAAATATCTTAGTTTGAAAAAACACTTTAAACAAGTTTTAAATAACCGTACCTGAGTATTGATTCTTATTGCTCCAATGGAAGGAATTTCATAATAATAACCTGAAATATACACACATATACACAACAGATTTATATGTTTATATATTATGATATAATAAAAAACACAGAACTATTTTATGGCTTTCTAGGAGAAACTGAGTACTTCTAATTCAGCAAACACTAATATCAACACCACTGATCAGTTTAGAAAATGTGTGATTAACATAAACTCACAGTAAATACACAAGCTTTATCAGAAACTTGACTACATTTCTTATACTGTATAAAATAAATGTCCTTTTTCTAGAAAGCAGTAGAAAATCTATTATCATCAAAACTTGTTTTCATTGGAGAAATAATTAAAAGTATACAATTATGGGTATCTAACAATTTTATATTATATAAAATATCTGCCAAAATATAACTTTCAGAATAAATCTAGGCTCCTTCTATTGTCATGGGTCATTTTTCAAATAACATTTTTTTTCTGAGTATAAATGAAATATAGTTTCACTATACAAAGTCTGAATTATCTAGGAACGTATAAGACATTTAAAAAAATAATTTAGCCACTCAGAAAAAAAGTACATATAATGTTATACTTTCTGATATCTAAGTTTTACACAATTCAGATATTATTTGATTCTAATTCTTCATGCAAAGTTATATTTGATCAGAATCACTAGTATAATTCAATAAAATATAACACTGTAATATCAAAGTAACACTATAATGTAATGTAACACTGATGTCAAAGTTTGTGTGTTTGCTCTAGAGAAAACATCTTCTGCATCTTATTCTTGCCTCAATTTAAAAATCAGCTACAACTTTAGAGTATTTTAAATGATAATATGTGGAAGTAACAACTACTAAATTCATCATCTTATAATAAAATGTGGTCATGAAAAATGTGGTCAGACTTGTTACCTTTATTTTCACAGGCCATCCATTGAATAGGTCCTCTGTCATAATTATGTTGACCAACTGAAAATGTGAATACACGAACCTGATGAATTTAAAAATGGGTATCTGTTAGGCTGCATAAAATTTAATTGAAACACAAAACAAAAGAGCTAAAATAAAAGATAAATAAAAGCATGTTTTTCAGTTAATTAATGTGACAAGAAAATTGAGGCCACTAAATCACTTAGGAAGGCACCAGAGAGAAACCACATAATCTACTCTAAATATAGACTTTGGTTACTAAACTTAAGTTAGTACTTGGGTGCTCTGCATCATATCCCAATTCTGTGGCAAGAGCGTGACTAAGGTTTCATTAGCAGAAATGGCATCTTTCAGATTCAACCAAACATCAGCTGTCTCACCTCGTTAAAACATGTTATTCACATATCTAGTCACTGCAAAAAAAAATATCCTACTTAACAGGTACAAGGTTACAAAAATCTATATAGAAAGGAGGTCACTCTACGTTTAGTTGCTTAGAGCATTATACTTAATGATAGTTTCACTTCTTTTCACATCATGAAAATATTTAATATGCACATGTATGAGTATGATGTTAATTATATGACTTACTTTCTATAAAAGATGACTGGAACATATAAATAAATATTTTAAGCTCTGAGCATTTTTTAAAAGAATTAAAATATTGACTGCTTCGAATATGCAAATATTTTAAAATGTAATTACGATACTGTTTAACTATTATACTTTATATATTCATTGGAAGGTGCTGAATTTAAATAGTATTAAAGTATAGAAAATAAATTCAATGAGGTCAACAAATATTTAATAAAATGGTTACTTGACTTACACTGATTTTTACCAATTTAGTAATCAGAGTAAACCAATACTCTAAGTTCAACAGTTTAGCTTTTTCTAAAGATAAACATTCAGAAAAGCACTTTTCCATGAATTCATGGTCTGGTTTGAACTATGTTAAGAGCTTTTCCCTAATTCATGTCGATTGACTGTTTGAATTGACATTTTCTAATTGTTTCATCTGTTTCATCTTTCGCACATGACTGCAGAGCACAAATCTCAAGAGATGCCACATCTGGTCTCTGTTCTTTCGCTGGTCTTGGCCACACAGAGATCACATCATAACAACCCTTGCCCCAGAAAGTACACTGGGGAGGTTGTTGTTTCACTTGTAAAGTTTCACTCAAGCCACTCATCCAGGTTTGCCTTGGCTAGTTATGCAAGAAGCCATTTGGTGAACACATCAGAGTTTTAATCACCCCAAACTATAAAGACAGGAGACTGGTTCTAGCTTAACAGAAGTTGGTGACACCTACCCCTCTCTCCCTTAATCCTTCAAAATACAAAAATCTAGTTTTATTTCCTAAAATCTTCAATTGGTCGTTTTGGGTGATATGCATTTTAGTGGAGTGTTACTACTTAACAAAGTTAAAATTACTCCTAAATGGATTATTTTTATGAATGGGTTGGCCACCCTACTGATAATTCAATTTAGTTGCCATACCTTAAATAATTGTCATGTGAATTCAGGACATGGAAACAATCCAGATGTTCTAGAAAGCACCTGGGGATCTCTTTCATGATTAACATTTGAAAGCATGTCTCAAACTTTCAATTTAAAGCACTGCTTTGTCTGTTGTTTCCCTTACCACAACAGTATTCCAGTAAAATGGTTTCTATAAAGTACTTTTCAGTAAAAGGGCATAAATGAATAAGACTACATGAATTATTATTACATATCTACATCCCTAGAAATCAAGCATTTCTAATAACATAGAGGCTAGACATACATAGACATACACCATGTGATTATTTTGACTGATGTTATTCAAACAGTCCAAATAAACACAACACAGGCAAAAAACATACTAGTAAAAACAACAACAACAAAACATATTGCTTTATTTGATTTACTACAGAAGTTTTGCCTGACCCTAATTGTTGGCCTACATGGAAACCTCAGATATTGTTCAAATTGAAGAATTTAGAATCAGAGCTGGGTGTCAAAGTGAACATTGTCATAATTAATTATAATTTAATAAAAGCTTAATACATACTTTTTTAAAAAATTTTTTCTTCTCTATCTTTATTCATTTATCACATAGGTCCTTCCTTGGCTATTTGAATATAGGATGCATTAACTGATTTGAAAAGACCCTGATGCTGGGAAAGATTGAGGGCAGGTAGAGAAGGGGACAACAGACGATGAGATGGTCGGATGGCATCACTGATTCAATGGACATGAGTTTGGGTAAACTCCGGGAGTTGGTGATGGACAGGGAGGCCTGGCCTGCTGCGGTTCATGGGGTCGCAAAGAGTCGGACACAACTGAGTGAACTGAACTGAACTGATTGAATCATTCCCATATTACAAATGTATAATTTTTAACTCACTTTGCAAATTATATTTGCCTTATGATAGATGTTTTTAGAGACATTTTTCTGAAAACATCCTCCCAATGGTTACTAAAATCTTAAAAATTACAAATTCAACCTTTCTATAGTTTCAGCAACTGTCTTACAATTACAATAGTTATAAAATCTTTCTAGTATATCTAAAATACTTATTTTTTCTCTTAGTAGATATACATACACACAAAACATATGCATGTAAATAATTCATGATTTTATAGATTATCTTAGAATTTTCTAAAATGACTTGATAAATATACATATTTGATTGAGAAAAGTTTAATATAAATCATAGCAAATATAAAAAGTTTAATATAAATCAAATATAAATTTTTAATTCTTTCTATGACAAAGAAAAAATCCACATTAACATTACTTCAATCTCAAATCAAATATAAAAAGTTTAATATAAATTTTTAATTCTTTCTATGATAATGAAAAGATCCACATGAATATTATACTTCAATCCCAGGTGCTGTACCCACGCTGACTTTTGTCTTTGCTTTACATTTAAACTAATTATGAAATAAGATTTTAACTAGATTGATTTCATAATCAGGTGTGATATTCAACATTTCATAGTACATATATACAATGAATTGATGAAGTTTAAAAAATAAGTTTTGAGCCCTAACTTTCCACTTGGGAGTTTTACTTTCATTTCTCCTATTCCACACTATATGACTGCCACCCTGTGGAAGAGTTAATGAACTAACTCCAATGCCAAGTTTACAGAGATGTTTGCTGTCCCCTCAGTCTGATGTTTGTCACTTCTTTAAGCATACCATTCTTCTTTAGCTATAAATTTGGGGAAATAAAATAATAAAGTGATTCCTTGAAATAGGCACAATTTAGAGATTAAGGTAAATTACATTCTCAAAGATGTGTATTTTCAGGGGTCTTTTCTTTTTAGTGTATTTACGTGGTCTTACAGAAAAACAAATAAAATGACATTAAAAAAAACAACAACAAAACCTTGAAACACTTAATGTGCAGTCACACAAGCTAAATATTTCATCTAAAGTCTCCATTAAGTAAATTACTTTAAATCAGGCCTCCATTAAAGCAAAGTCAACTTTTGTGGAGAAAAAATTCCTTTACTTATGCCTAGTAGCACATTTATGATCACAACACTAGATCCATAGAACAAGTATATACTGAAGACTCACTGTTCTAAGTGTAATATTCCTAGAAAATTTGCTAAATGATCCTGAACTGGTTGATGTTAGATAGGCCATGTTTTAGAATGTTCACTTCTGTGAGAGTCATATATGAAACATACATAGCTATAGATGGCTTTGAAAAATATTTTTCACATTGCTGGAGCCCAGGTCTCTAACAGAAATAATATGGGAAGTTAGAAATTGAATAAACATTGGAGTGGGTTAAAACAGTTTCAGGATTGCACTATTGTATCTATTACAGTACTTTATATAGATATGAAAATAAATATTAAATGAAAAAAAATTGAATAGCTAAATGAGTGGTCTTAATGTTTTCCCAGAGGGATATAAGACACACTTTGATATCATCTGATATATAAATTAGTTCATTATAACAGAGTAGAGCCAAAACCAGAGTGATAGAAGCCTTGCATTCATAATTATGGGTTCTTTCATTACACCTATCATGGTAAATTTGTAATCTTTTCTTTGTTGTTGTTACATAGTCTTTTTAATGGAGATGAGCAAATTTCTTCAGGCAAGTTAAAGTATGTATAATACACATATCATTTATATGCTGTATTATTCCTAGAGAATAAAAAAAAATAATTATTGACTCATCTTTAGTTATATAAGAATATTCACAAAAGAAATTGCAATTTGAGAACATATTTAATAAATTTAAACTTAACTAAAAATCCATCTCTATTATTAGTTGCAAATTTATATAATTTGGCCTTCACTTGGTTCAAAAATCATTTTTTCTCTGAACAGAAAATTATAATTCCAAAATGTAAATTTGAATTATAATTTACATGTTAAGCCTGGCCTATTTGACCAGAGAAAACTTTTAATTACCAGCAAATTGGGTTACTGATTTGCTTCTTAGAATACACTACTGATGTATCCTTTAGTTCTAGACTTATGTTACTCTACTTTTTATTTTGTCTTGTTTGTTGAAGACAAAAATACTTGTCTTCAATTAAGATTTTTCCAAAACCACAGGGTCAACCTATTTTAAAAGCCATAGGAATTTCTTGTTTCCCAGCAGAACCCAGTTACTGGAAACTGTCACCTCAACAATTATCAGTTACCCAGAGTTCAAGTTTAATTTACAATAGGCAAATCTCCAAGGAATAATGGAAATGAGACTATGAAGAAAGAAAGCCAATAAAACTAAAATAAAAACTTCAGCTATCGAATCATGTTAGAAAAATGATGTCAGAAATGGGTTTTATTAATTTACTGTGTGTACTAAAATTTTTGGCAATAAGCCTATAAAAATACTAGATTGGACTGAATATTTGAGGAGAAAATTCTACAGTCATTTTCATAATTCACAAGTATACCAGGATCCACAGCGTTTAAAATAACCCATATCTCTAGGTTTACAGCATTATGAAATAAATAAGTGTCCAAATGTACCTTTCACACTTAATTTATTTTATAAAGCCCAGTGATCTGAAAGGTTCTTGCAAGCCTGCAAAGACTTGATGGCTTAGTTTAATCCATTTTAGCCTCTTAAAGCTGTGAGAAGCATGTTCCTTAGTGGTGAAGCCTTGCTATCCGACTAGAAGGAAGGATCCTGGGTGGGCAAATGATGACTGGTATGGCCCCAAGTCTGCCCTGGAGAGAGAGGTACACGGCTAGGCAGCACACTCTGCATGAGGTTATGAAATTTGGACTGCAGAACATTTAAATGATTGATTTTGCCACTTAGTAGCTGTAGAGCTTTCAGCAAGCTCGTTAACTTCTCAAATTTTGGTTTTCTTATTTCCAAAATGGGGATGATGTTGACAGTGATAAAAACCTTTTTATCATATGGCTATTACAACTGTGAATGAAGTGATACATGAAAAGCTTTTGTATTATATGGAAAATTATAAGCACAATAAATATTAGCTACAGGAATAAAGATGACATGATGATGATGATGATGACTACAATGTCTTCTATAGTCAAACTATCAGAATTCAGTGAGGTAACATTTTCCATTTTCATGCCTCAAAAAGAACTTAACTTGAAATAATACCTTCCCAGAGGGACAAATTTGGTTTGCTTTACTGCATTTAAGAATAAACTCCAAAGAAAAAGATACTGTCTAAATGCCACTGTATCCATATAAGATATACCTGTATGGAATTTCCCAGGGCCTGACAAAGGAACGAATTTAGGAAGTGACCAGTGAGTTTGTTTAAGTAAATCACACCAAAAAACTTTAAAAAGGAAAATGAAATGCAGTTGTTTTTGCTTACATGATCTTAAAGGACCTAGCTGATATCTCTCTTAACATGTCTTGCATGTGGGTACATAACATAGATACATGCCCTTGGGATTATGTTGATGTTTAAAAATGTTAACAATTACAATGAATCATCCTTGCATATTAAGAGTATAAGGGAGTAAGTTCAGGTTCCCCTTCTATCTACGTGCACTGACAGGATTTGATAACAGAGGAGGAAGCTATGGACACATTTCATTTCTAAGCAATTTAGCTCTGCAGAGACTATTGTCAGCGGAGAGGTCACAACATAAGTGTATACTTATTTCAGATGTTCCTCTTGGGTAATGCTAAATACTTCACTGACACAAATAATGAGAATACTCACGAAAAACTATGTGTTGGGCTGATTAGTATGAAAGGAGAGGTGGCATCAATACAATCATTTTTTAGATGAACTTAAGTCCCCCTAATTCTTACAATGACATATGCAAGGGTGGAACATTAATTTTACTCTACATTCCACTTTTGCCTTCTTATACTGTTTATGGGGTTCAAAGAATGTTCAAACTACCACACAACTGCACCCATTTCACATGCTAGCAAGGTAATGTTCAGTCTTCCAAAGCTAGGCTTTAACAGTAAGTGAACTGAGAACTTCCAGATGTACAAGATGGATTCAGAAAAGGCAGGGGAACAGAGATCAAATTGCAACTTTGTGGGATCATAGAAAAAGCTAGAGAATTCCAGAAAAACATCTACTTCTGCTTCATTGACTATGTTAATGCCTTTGACTGTATGGATCACAACGAACTGTAGAAAATTCTTAAAGAGATGGGAATACCAGACCACCTTACCTGCCTCCTGAGAAATGTGTATGCAGGTCAAGAAGAACTGGACATGGAACAATGGACTGGTTCAAAATCGGGAAAGAGTATGTCAAGGCTATATATTGTCACCCTGTTTATTTAAATTCTGTGCAGAGTACATCATGCGAAATGCTGGGCTGAATGAAGCACAAGCTGGAATCAAGATTGTCAGGAGAAATAGCAATAACCTCAGATAAAAAGATGACATCACCCTTATGGCAGAAAGCAAAGAAGAGCTAAAGAGCCCCTTGATGATAGTGAAAGAGGAGAGTAAAAAAGCTGGCTGGAAATTCAACTAAGATCATGGCATCTGGCCTCATCACTTCATGGCAAATAGGGAAACTATGGAAACAGTGACAAACTTTATTTTCTTGGGCTCCAAAATCACCACAGATGTTGACTGTAGCCATAAAATTAAAAGGCGCTTGCTCCTTGGAGGAAAAGCTATGACAAACCTAGCAGCATATACAAAAAGACATTACTTTCTCGACAAAGTTCCATCTAGTCAAAGCCTTGTTTTTTCAGCAGTCATGGATGGATGTGAGAGTTGGAGTACAAAGAAAGCTGAGCACTGAAGAATTAATGCTTTTGAACTGTGGTCGTGGAGAAGACTCTTGAGAGTCCCTTGGACTGCAAGGAGATCCAACCAGTCATTCCTAAAGGAAATCAGTCCTGAATATTCATTGGAACGACTGACGCTGAAGCTGAAACTCCAATACTGGCCACCTGTTGTGAAGAACTGATGCTTTCAAACTGTGGTTTTGAAGACTCTTGAGAGTCCGTTGGACTGCAAGGAGATCAAACCAGTAAATCCTAAGTACATAATTAAAATAATAAAAATGGTAATCTGGGAGAAAGAAAACAAAGAGTAAAGATGATACTGAAATAGAGAATAATGAAGTGTGTAGAAAAAGGGGACCACTCTAGAAAGTCTGAGCAGGGAAGATCTCTGTGTGGAGCTACATGGCAAGCAGAGCTTTCAATACAAGAAGACAGCCTCAGGAAAAGCAGAACAGAATGCCCTTCCTGGTATTGTGATTTCACATCAACAAAAGGCAATCCCAATTTTAGGTGGCACAATTCTACCTAGAAATTATTTCAAGTGTATTTGTGGCACTCTGTGGCCTATGTCATGTAATATACTTTGTGTTTAATGTAATACTTATTCTCACTTTTCAATGGATTTGTTCTAGCCATCAAATTAAGGACTCTGTAAAATGTATGGAAGTAGTAACACTCAGACCCAAAGAAAATGTTCCTTAGTTTAGGTAATGGATTATCAATACTAATTTCATTCTAAGAACACAAATGTAAACAAACCTGTCAGGGAAGGACACTACACACATGACATGAATTTTAAGTTGATCATCGATTGGCAGGGCTGATATTCCTTATAATTATTGTTTTTAGTTATACGTTCACTCCATCACAAGTAATATATTTGGTTTTTATGAACACAGAAATAGTTCCCATTCTAAAACTGAAAATCCTTTGGAAATGGTTGAAAGTGCCCAATTACATGAAAATTTTTAAAAGCAGTGCATTTCTAAACAGTATTAAATATTCTACAAGTCTGAATTTCCTCTATTATCAAAGGTTTGAACATTCCTTCCAAAGGCTTCATTCTTGCCTGATGGAGAAGCTAGGCAGAGACTACCAAGAAGGCAATAAATTATTTCCCATGAATTATTTTTCCTACCATGTGTTGAAAAAGTAGTTGATGATTTTCACTTTTACTGTATAAAACACATACAGGTTTAGCTGTTTGTAATTTGCTTTAGATTTTTGTAGGCTATAGACTATTTCTCTTCTGGATCTGACAAAAAATGGAAAAGACTGCCAATCATTTCTGAAAGAATCTAAAAAATAAAGCATCTATTGTCAGGCAATTATAACTTTTTAGCTATGCATTCTTTATTTTATAAATTATTCCACATCTATCATATGTGTTTTTTTTCATTTGTTCTTCTCATTCAGTTTACTAGCTATTTTGAAATTTTCATTTTATAGATTTTTGAATGTCTTTTTATTTTTGATTAATTCTGAGAATTAACCTAAGAATCCAGAACTATTTTATAGCTGGCTAGACAATCTTAAGTGTATACTGCTAACCAATTAGCAAAGAGATTTGCTAATCTACAGAGTATCAAATACCTTTACTTTTGCTAGACCTGGGAATTATCTTTCAACTCTGTGTCTGGTGTCAGTTTCCTTTGTTCATTTGTTTGGAATCTATGATAGAGTTCATTTTGGTTTTGGCACCATTTTTAAGGCAGTCTCATACACATGGCTGAGCCCTAAGGAATGGCAGAGTTGCAGGTAAAGATTAGACAGTGAATGCATTTTAATGTGGAACAGCTGTGTGAGGAGATTAACATGGACTCAGTTTTAAGCTGTACCTATCTATAATCAGGTAGATTAATTCCCAAGAGTAATACATTTCAAAAGAACCCTAACATTTTGTTCTAATTCTCAAACCTTTTGGCCTCATTAAATTGTGCTCTGTATCTGCAGGCTCATTCATCAGCTCTCTGGGTGGACCTCATCACAATTATCTGGGTTGCTCTGAATGACTTCTAATGTCATCTGGGTGACAAATGGGTTTAAATGAAGCATTTAGTCACATTCATGCCAAACAAGAGGTCTGGGGAGAAAGTAGGATTCAAAAAGAGGTTTTCAGATATTTTTTTTCTTTAAAAGCTCTCCAAATTTTGTGACTTGGCAATTTCGATATTTTTAAGCTTCAAGTGAATGTCCATCTTAAGGGGCATGTTTCAAAGTAAAAATTATAGTTGAATATAGAATTTTACAAGTATTGAAAGTTTTTATTTTACTAACTATCAAATTTCAGTTTTACACATTGGCCATTTGAAAGAAAATGTAGCTAGTTAAGTTCTGAGTTGATAAATTTATTGCATAATAAATACGAATTTTGCGGGTAAATAACTGGTCATACACATCCTTAGATACACAGACAGACAAGGATCTTCCATGCATCCACATGTCTGAGGGTGGCAAATCTCACACTGGGTGGATGAGTGGAAGGTAGAGAAGTCAGAATAAGCAGGGAAAGTGAGAAAGGGCTTGCCAGTTCATCCCAAACCATTTGAAGACATATTGAAGATGGTGGAAAAATCTCTCTTATACACACTAGTTGCATACATATACCTTTGGCATAAACAATTAACTATGTAATGTTGTCTTGACAAAATACAAACACACTCAAAAACATGTGACTTAAAAATCGTCTGCTATCATCACTGTTAGTGGATAAGAACATGAAAATATCTTTTCTAACAGTTTTCCACATTAGAAAATTCAAAAAGCCATTCAACTTAGAAGCAGAGTGCATGTGAAATGCGGCACAACAATGTTTTCAGAAATACAATTCCTAATTGTCTAATTCAGAAATCTGTGTTCTGTATCTCTCAATCCCTCCTCCTTCAAGGATCTCCATCAATTATCCTATCTCGGTTTTGTATCTATAAGCTTTCTCTGTCTGGATATCCCTTTACTAACCTTAAGTTAAAATGACTCAGCTCTTCCATTGTTAAAAAAAACATGTATGCATGCACATGTATGTGTGCAAAACTTCACTCAGAGTTGATTGTCTTAACTTTTCCTAATATTTCTTAGCAAATTTGCAAAGATTTTAGAAAAAAATTAGTTTATGTTCAGATTTCTATTTCCTCATTCCTTGATCACTTTTTAACCACTTGTCAGTGGTTAAAATTTACTCATAGCACTTTACATAAGAGAGCTAAGCCAAAGTGCCACACATGGTCCCTTGTTTCTAGAAATATCATTGACAGAATCAATGTCCATTTAAAACAGATATAAATGTGTGTTCATATACCTGTGTATGTAAATATGTATATATGTATAAGAGTGTGCATCATAGAACTTTGCTGCTGCTGCTGCTGCTGCTAAGTCGCTTCAGTCGTGTCCAACTCTGTGCGACCCCATAGACGGCAGCCCGCCAGGCTCCCCCGTCCCTGGGATTCTCCAGGCAAGAACACTGGAGTGGGTTGCCATTTCCTTCTCCAGTGCATGAAAGGGAAAAGTGAAAGTGAAGTCGCTCAGTCGTGTCCGACTCTTAGCGACCCCATGGACTGCAGCCTACCAGGCTCCTCTGTCCATGGGATTTTCCAGGCAAGAGTACTGGAGTGGGTTGCCATTGCCTTCTCTGATAGAACTTTGCTACAGCCCCTAAATTAGACTCCCATTAAAAAAAAATGTAGTTTCTAATTCCAAGGACATCTTAATTTTTCTTAGCTAACTATACACTTATTTTAAAAATCATAGAAAGCACTGACTACTTAATTTTCAAAGTTTCTTTGGAATTCACAAAAGTTCTATGTCCTTAGGAGAAGTGTGTGTCCTTACAGCAGAGAGATATCATTAACAGGCAAACAGCAAGATTGTTGAGTAAGATTAGATTAATCAGTTTAAAAACAGTGAATGTGATGTGAATCACTTCTTATGTGGTTTAGAATGTCACAAAATGACTTTGTTTAAAACGTGGAGTTCCTATAAAAGGTGAAGGAGATGAGAAGCAGTGTTTCAAGATAGTAATATTTAGATTGGACATTTTTTGGATATATACGTAGAAAAATGGCTTTCAACTAGTAAATTTTTCATTTATTCAATCAACCAGACAATTTGTGAAAATGGAGGGTAGGATACAGTTGTTTTCCTTATGACATAAAATTTCTTTTATGGAAAAAAGAAAATTGTGATATGCCTCCAAGACGTTATTGTGTTACTTCTTCATGCAAAAAGAGTTTTCGGAGAGGAAAAAAATAAATAACAAGTTTATTGTTTTTCTCTTTTTATACATTTAAATTCTTTCATTTAAATTTGTTAAACTTTTTTGTACTATGAAATTAAAATATATCTCTGGAACAAATTGCAATACAGAATGCAATATTCATTGCCATATTTAAGAAACTCTTCCTTTTTGAAGAAAAATATTCAGAGGTGAATGATATTCCTGCTTGTTAGTTTGGATGATATCAAAATCAAAGAAAAGTTGATTTAACTAAACTTATATTCATTAAAAACTGAAAAGCACTGAGACTTGTACTTATGCACCTCTATCATAAGATAATAAAATATACTTAAACTTATGACTAGAAGATACTAAAAAGCCCTTTCCAAATTATCAGTGTATGATTAATTAGAAAAATACTGAAATAAATGTATTATATTAATAGAAATGAATTTAGATTAAATTTATTTTATTACATTTGAATTCTTCAAAACATGGTAATTTTATATCACTGAGAATATTTAAATAAGTGAAATATTTCTTAACCTAGATTATTTTTTATGATTATGAATTTGTTCTATAACAGAAATCATGCTACCAACTTTTGTTAGATACTCTCAAGTTTTATTTATTGCCATGTATTGAGAACTAACTCTGAATCTGTGCTTCTTGTAGGATGCTGAGAGTTCATAGTTAAACAACACAAAGGCCTAGTCATGTGGGACCTTGTCATCCAGAGGGTGAGCAGAGAAAAGATCTTATGGGTAGCATAAGTGTGAAGAGCCTTGGAGGGCTCAGCTCTGTGCGATGGGATCAGAGCACAAGCACCCGAAAAACCATGAAGTGGGAGGAAAGGATGTCAGGGACATCCTCCAAGGGGTGGTGCCTGACCTGAGTTTTGAAAAATGAGTAGTAGTTACTAAATAAAGTAAGGAATGTACATTATATCTTAATGCATCTGTATTTTCCCATTACTTTTCATTCTAATGATATTTCTGAAACAGATATTCACAATAACAAGATACCACTTGAAATAGTTATAGGCTATTAACAGTTCAGTTCATTTATCAACTTTTTCAAAAGGAATGGCTCTTCTATATAATCAAAGTCACCAGATGTTTAAAAAAACCTAACCCTCACATTAAACTTATGTCATATGACATTATACTTTAATAACATATGCAGTAGAAAAGAGTTGAGTATTAAAACATTTTATAAACAATTCAAAGTTATACATACGTATGTTGTCAACTCTTTGAAAGTACTGGTATTTTTGAAGTGTTTCAAAAATTTTCATCAATACTCTACCCTATTATCCACAGTATTTTGCCTGCCAATATATATAACTTATGTATATTTACCTAAATGTATTAATTTACATTTTTCCTTCTTTTTAATCCTTCACACACACATAAAACAATTCATTAGCATTAATGATGAGTCAATGATGAAAGTTCTAATTAAAAGCAAAGTTGATAGGCATTTTACCCTGAAGGGTCCCTTGTGAAATATATAATTTCTGTTGAAGTTCTGACAGCATAAGACGTAAGCTATAATTTTTCATTACTTATTTATGGATCCTTGGCATTTCAGGAAATTAAGTTGAGAATGATTGTCCTCTTATAAAATATGGAGAGTATCAGAAAATTAAAATAAGCTGACAGTAGGAGTGATAAAAAAATAGTTTCATTTGATCTTCCACAGTATCAGTAGGTTCAGCTACACTGGTGAACTTTCAAAACAGGCCTTTGCACAATATTTTTCTCTGCAGTAAAACAATCAAAGAAAAAAATATATTCTATATAGGCCTCTATATAGGTTCAAATTATTTTATTAATGAATTAGTCGTAAAGTACTTGGTGAATTTCACAAAAGATATTTAACATTTAATTCAGTGATTGGCATACAATCCATGAGCTGTATGGTTTTATAGTTAGCACACTTATCTTTTAACCAAAAACATCTTCCCTCACCACTCTTGCCATACTCTTCCTTAAAACCACCTAAATTAATATTAAATTTAAAATATCAGAAAAATTACACTCACCTTTTTGTCTTTGTTGTATTTGGTAAATATCTCCTGAGCTCTCTCTTCTCCTCCATCCGTGAACAACATGATAATCTTATTGCAGTTGGCTCTAGACACATTATACTGTAAAATATATCAATAAAATTGTATATCATTCATAGTAAAGTGAGGGAGTATAAAAGCAAAATGGAAAGAATGTGCAGGTTGCAAGTGATGACTGAAGTATCTGCTCAATAGTCAATTCTAAGAACAGGTTCCTGGATCAAGCCAGGCCTGTGCCTCCCTACACAGGGCTCTGCCTCATTTTCAACACCCACCACTCTCCCTTTCTTTGGGTTTCTGATCAAAAGTCACCTAACCTTTGAGGACATTCCTGACAACTGCATTTTAAATTGCAATCTGCCCTCCCAAGCTATATTCTTCTTTACAGCATTTCACATTTGTATATATGCAGTATATAATTTGTCTTTTATTATTGACTTCCTCCAATAGAACATTAAGTGCCAAAAGGGTATAAAGTTTTGTCTTTTTTGTTCAATAGTTTCCTTGTCTGAACGAATGCCTAATACATAATAACCTCTCAGGGGTTAATGAATACATGGGTTTTAAAGTGATTAATGGACATGGTATCAATTCTATACCTCTATAACATATACCAGAAACAAAAAATAATATTAATAAAACACACATATCCTTTCATGTATATTTTCAATCCATTTACAAATATTTGTTCCTCTCTTTACTCCTCCTTCCTCCTACTTTATTCACTTTACATTTCTGAAATTGTACTGCTGATCCCAACACACAGTGCTCTTTCATATTTTGGTAAATGTCGACAGCTATTTCCAGAATATTGTCTTATCTGCTCTCAACTTGCCACATATATTCTAATTCTGAAAGGCTCAATTCCAATGTTAAATCCTCTCTTACATTCTTTTTAAGGTCCCTCAAAGAGCTGGACTTAGGAAAACAGTGGATTAGCATCAAAGGGCCACATGAAATATACAAAGTTGAACTTCTTTTGAGGCCTGAAATTATAATCTCAGCCTTCCTAATGTTGTAAAATGTGTTTGCAAAATTGCTGAGAATAAAAAAAAAAAATCACACTAATTTATGACTGCTCAGCTTCTTTGAAAATGTCAGCCCTCTAGTTTAGTGATATTTAAAGGTGATAAAATCTGAAGCTAATTTGTAATTTTATACCTCTAATGGGCACATTATAAAATGTAAGAAGAAATATATGAAATTCTAATAATATACTTTATTTAACTCAGTCATTCAAAAATAGTCAATTCAACATCAAAACAATATAAGAATTGAGATAATAAATATTTCTTTCTTTCATAGTAAATTCTAAAATCTTAGTGTATTGTTATAAAACATTTCAGTTCAGACTATGCACATATGTGATTATGGTTATCATACTGGACAACACAGTCTAAAAATCACTAATTCTCCAATAGTGTTTGAGTTTATTGAAGGTCCTTATTTCTATTTTTCAAAAAAGGTAAATCACATTTCCCATTGGAAAAGGTAATGAGGACAACATATTGTTTTAACTGATGAAAAAATCCTGTTTCATATATTCTCACTCCACTGACTAGGCCATTAGCCCAGTGGCAGTTAAAGCTTTTAACTAAGCATTGTGAAAACTCAAGTTTTGACTAATATTATTTATCACATTCAAAAACCATTCTTATCTTGGAAGGTAATTATCTGAAAATTTGACCATAAAATAGTTAACATATTTTACCATCAAAATACTTTTGTGAAAGGTGTTGAAATCCCTGAATCTAAAACTAAATTCTCTGATGACTTATCTTTTCTATTTGAATATGTAAAATGGGCAAAATAATATTTACTTGAAAGACCATCTCAAAAAAGTGACAGTTTTTAGCACAGGACTTGGTTTCATTTTTTAAAATAGTGGGGGTATTATTATTATTATGGAATATAAATATCAAAGTTAGCACACTGCATCTTGCTGATAATTTTTAGTACACTCACAAAAGGAGAAATGAAGAAATGTTTTGTTTTCAACATTTTTTCTCTAAGTAGACCTCTCAGGACTTGTGGTAGAAGAGTCTACCTCAGCAAATTCTCACTGGATTTGCAACTATCTAAAGAATCACACTGTCACAACAATTATACAAAATTGGCTTGGAAGAAATTAGGTAAGGAAAAACTTGATTATGTCAATAAAAATACAATGGCTACGGTTGGTAATTTACTTTAGTGTGGTATTTCATAGCACACTTTGCTGTATCTTTGTAGCTATGCAGCACAGCATCTATTATATATGCACTCAAAAAATTTTTTTGAAAAATCCATCTCATATATTTGTCAATATTTTATGAAATGCTAACTGAAGACTAATTCAAATCAATGTCTAATTCTATTGGACACTTGATTCAGGGATCTTAAGGGTAAACCATGCCAGGACAAACAGAATACAAGGAATGGTACTGTGTGTAAGAAAAAGACAAAACATGCTTCAGCTCAACAAGGCATGCTGTGCATTTGGGAAAATTATCTTTAAATGGAGAATTGTAATACCTAAGGGACATGTGGAAAGCAAAACATATGAGATTTACTACAGGAATAACTGAGGACATGTTAAAAATCATTTACAACTTACAAAGGCAGGAGGAGAGGCCAAGAGAAGTTAGACCATATTTTATAAGTAACTAATAATGAATGTGGGAGTTAACCTGGCCCCTCTATTGTAACTGCCTCTGAAGTAGTACATCAGGCTTAAGAATCCTCCTCATCGTTTCACAACAAAAACTTGAATATGAGGGAATGAGTGAGGCCAACTGACAACACTAAGAATAATTAAAATGCCAAGATCTAGAAAACTTGATTATTGACTCAAGAGAAAAAGAAGTTATGAAAAGCCCTCACATTCCTTTACTGCAGAAAGGATATATCTTGTTATAGTAATCACCTGTGCTTGAATTTCAAAAGTTTTGAGTTTTCATTTTTATTAATGCACATACATCATTTAATAATCACATGAATTTTACCAAAGATAACTTCCCCTGAAAACTGCAGTGCTGAATTTCTTTGCTTTTCTACTATTTACTTGCTTATCTAATTGTACCTAAGAAAAATATTACTTCAAACTCCAAATAATCAAAAATTCTACCCTCACATTTCTTTAATGTAGACTCCTGGGCCACCCTCCACCTTGTTTTCCAGTTCAGAGAACTTGGAGTCACCCCCACTCTCTTCTCAGCAACCCCTCCTACCACTCCAATAGTTACTAGATCACTTACCTTAACATCACTTCTAATCCAACACCAGGATTTCTATAATAGCTTCTTAACTTAGAACACTCATCAGACCATATCATTCTCCTACCACACACTTTCCATTTGCTCTTACATACCTCACTTAAGGATAGCTCATGGCATTTCCATTCCCATCATTTCTCCTCTACCTCTTATGGCCCAGCCATGCCAACAAACCTGCAATTCTTTCAATGTGCACAACCCCTCATGCTTCTGTGCTTTTTTAATCTCTGGTGTTCTTTTAATCTGAAATGATTTCCCGCCCCCCTCATCATCTACCTAGACTCTACTCATTCTTCAAAATCCCATTTTCAAGGAAAAGCAACAACTTTCTGACTTCTTCGGGTACGTTGAGCCACTTCCCCAAGATACTCTGAGCAAACACACTATGAATACCCTGTAACAGCACTACAAGTTATATGAGAAATGATGACTTAGCAAATTATGCTCGACTTTCTTGAGAGCAAAGGGTCTTTCTTGTTTATTTCTACAATTTCATCAATATCCTATGACAGGAAATTGTGAGGCACTGGGTAAATATTGGATGAATGAACAATGAATGAGTCATCATCCAATCAGAGACCTTGAAAACTGTTTAGAAGATACACATAGGAAATGACAAAATCAAATTTGCAGAAAAGACTAAATATAAGAGCTTATTCAATGACTTAGCAAATTTGATAGGAATTATAAGCTAATTCTGTACCAGCCTCATGCTATTTATGTATTAATTCTTCACCAACCCAGTAACTACACACTCATGTGGTTGGCTACATCTGCAGATTCTATGGACATTCCTTCTACAACCCCAGGGAGGGAACCAAGGCAGAGAGAGGTTAAATCCATATTCTCAACCACTGCAATAATATTGCTTTATGAGAGATATAAATCTGAATGATAGCTCCTGCTTTCAAATAGTTCAAAATGAAACAGACAACATGGCCACTTGAAAATATTAATCTGCAGTATAAGATTCATGTTATAATATTGTTGTGATACGGGGGTAGGGAGTAGGTGTGGAGAGTATAAAACACTAACTATAGACATCAGTGACTCATTCAAAGGAATTGTCACTTTGGAAGGAATCTCTGCTCTGAGATTTATCCTTCTGTCCATTTTTCATGTTTACCATTTGGACCTTTCTATACATTTAGGAACAACCTAAAGACTCAAAACCTGATGTTTAAAACTAAAACTAAAATATTTCATCAGAAACCATTTGATGAATGAAAGCACAAGTTTCCAAATAAATATAGTACTAACTGAGATAAAAAATAAATGATATTCTAAATGCGTCAACTAAGTTTCCAGTGCTTATTCAAAATTAAATTACCCAACAAATGTGTTTTTTAAATATAGTTTGGAAAATAAAAAAAGGAGGGAAGAAAAGATATAAAAGAAAAAAAAAACTACATTTGAATTTCGGATTTAAATTTTTTTAAAAAGGTCAAAAGACTTCTAAAGCCTGGACATACATGCTTTCTAAATGAATGAAAAATAGCACTATTACCTAATCCTACAGAGCTGTATACCAGGATATTGAAATTCAGATACTATAATATCTGAAATTCAGATACTATAATTTGTCAATTATAAAAGACAAAAGGGACAGCATTGATACTTACATTAAGCAGCTGTTCAAAAGCAAAACTAAATCCCTTCTTATAATCTGTGATTCCTTTTGCTGTGATATTATTCACTGCATCTTTCAGTACTTTCTTATTTCTCACATTTGCTTGGACGAGGTGCTGAAAACAGCTTACATCCTGGGCATTGCTGTTAAACTGCAAAAGATAAAAAGGTAAATATATAAATGAACATTAAAACCAATCGTGTAATTTTCACTGAATTCATGTTATACTTCTCAATCCTAATGCACTGCTTTCTCTTTCAGAAAGAAAAGTGAGTAGACTAGTAACAAAAGTGCACTAAAGATCAAACAGTAATTTCATCTACGCCCCAATTCCTATGGTAACAGTAATTAAGCCTCTCAGTTACATTCCTGAAGCTAGCTTGGTTTCCCTGATGATAAATTTGGGATTTGAGTTATGTGAGGTCCCTTCCAGCTCTCAAATTTTATGAGCATTTAGATTAAAAAAAAAAAACTCAACAAACAATGAAATATATTCAGAATTCAGAAATGATATCATGATGCCTGCACAGAATACAAGGAGAAACTGAGCATTTTACTTGCCTCGCATAAGGAAAAGCTTAATGGAAATACAGTGCACGGAATGATAGGAACAGAGGTTTAATATATTTGAAATCTGATGGTAGTCTCACCATGAGAGTTAAAACAGGAAAGTAATCTGAAAGAATCAAGAACAACAAGTGGCCTTTCAGCACTATCACTCTAGAGGTTATACAAGGAAGACAGTTGAATCATGGAGCAAGAGAAAGGGCAAGCAGGTCACTGCAGAGTTATTGCTGTGAGCGATAAGGGCCTGAAGTACAAAGAGGCTTCAGGAGGAGAAAACAAGCTCTAACAATACCTGTCTCAAACTGAAAATTTGAGAATGATCACCAAAGTAATTTCACCAACCATATACAAAGTATTCATTTAGTGCACAGGATATTTCCAAAATGATAGAAACAATAAGATTTCAGCAAGAAGACCAGGGAGCTGCTATGAGGGGGATCATCCTATCACTTATTACCTCTGCTGTGTGTATAAACCCCTTAGGCTCTTGGGGCTGGACTGTCATATCTGCAATAGAATAATAATAAAAACATTCTTGCTAAAAGGGGCTGGACAGATCAAATATTGAAGATATTCTCAGATCAAAAACATAGGTGTGGGAGGGGGGAAGGAAGGCTCAAGAGAGAGGGGATATATATATGTATGTATAATTATGGCTGATCTCTGTTGTACTGCAGAACCAACACAATACCGTAAAGCAGTTACCTTCCAATTAAAAAATCAATAACAAAAAGTGGATCATAAGCCAAAACGTAAATTTTACATAGTGATTATATATTCTTACAAATATCATTCTTTTTTCTCTGAAGGTCCTCCCTGAACACTAATATGATGAACTGTACAACTCATCACTCTATGAAGCAAACATTCACTGGCAGCCTGTTGTATGTCCCAGACTGTGTGTGCCAGGTGAGAGCCTTGTGCCTTCAGACATGAGGTAAATTATCCACACACATACACAAGGTTTGCTTGGTGCTGCATTGACTATTTTCTCTACAAATATTAAGCATTTCTGCTTTTAAAATGATCTACCATTAAGTTATTATTATTCACAAGAAACCCTAAGCATAGTTAAAAGGCTTTCCCATACTCACATAGGAAACACTTAATAGAGAGTCAGGATTCAAACCAGCACTGTGGCAGGAGTCTGGGATTCTAACTACCCATGCAGCACCTCTCAAAATATTACAATAAGTCATGATGTGTTCTGTAAAGCAACATAATACTAAGCTCTAAGAGATAATGGGTTCTAATTCAGACTGAGCAGTTGGAGGAAAGTTTCCCTAAGAAACTTGGCATTTCCCCAAAAACTTTGGCATTTCCTGTGATTCCAAAGAAATGCTTCCTTGAAGACAGTAGAGGAAGAACATTCTAGACAAACAGAACACATGTAAAAAGTTCCTTATGTGACAGAAAGAAAACAAACAAACAAAACCCTCTTAGGGAAACATGAAAATGAAGAGTTTAGCTCAGTCACATAAAAATGACCTCAGGCAGAAGGCAGGGATGGACTGTGCAGTGTCTAATGGAAATGCTGAACAACTGGGAATTAGGAACATATTTTCTGTTGAACAGCCAGTCACAAAAGGTTTTAAGCCAAATGTAAAATAATTTAACCTAGAACTTTAATAGCTCACTCTAGCTGCTATTTGGGAAGTAGTTTTAAGGTGAGCAGCATGTAAAGGATGAAAAATAAGCAGAAGGCTACTGCAGTAACCTAGCTTACTAGACTAAGGGATTTTATTCTTCATGGAGGTGGTCAAAGAGAGGGATTCAAGACTTACTCTGGAGACAGAATCACTAGGCAGTGGTGGTGGAGAGTAAGAAAAGAGTGGTGTCTTCAATGACTGCCAGGTTTCTGACACGGGTATCTGGGTGGCCGGAGAAGGGATGGGTTCAGGGACACTTGAGGATCAGAGAAGGGAGGCGGAGAGTTCAAGTGCAGGTGAGATTTCAACATGTGAGATACACAAATGAAACTGTCAAGAAATCATCACGTTAAAAGCAACAGGCTCAAAAGAAGTCTTGATTAAATATAAAAAAACGGAAAGCTTCAGCAGAAAAATTTGGTTTAAAACCACGTGAATAAAAGTGAAGCAGAGGAGGAGTCCTGGAGAAAACTGAGTAGGAGTAAGTTCCCATGGAGGCAGGAAGGAAATCAGGAGATGGGACTGTCTTAGACGACGAGGGGGAAAAAAAACCAACGGTCTCAAGTAGAACACATTGTGGTGCAGAGACAAAGAGATGAGGACTTATAAGAGCCCATTGAACTCATCCAGTTACACAGGCATCTGGAGGCGGGGTGGAACATAATTGGAACGATGGAATGCGCTGAACAACAGTGAGAAGGATTAGCCTGTGCAGAGGCAAGTGTTCAGAGCACCTCGGCTGAGAGGCAGAGAAGGAAAAGGGTGGTCCCTACGGGGACACACTAGGGTCAAGAAAAGTCTTCAAAGTGAAGGGTCATCAGAGCAAGAGAGGATTTATATTGAAGAGAAAAGGAAGAAAATGATGCAGGAAACAGAACAGAGGTGAAAAACAAAGCTCTTGCGAAGACGGGGAAGGATGGGAGACAGATGGCTTGTAGAGGAACAACCCTTTAAGAAACCATGTACAGTATCCACTTCATTGTTCTAGGAAAGAAGACTGAGGGCTGACTACAGACATTAGGTGTATGGAAATTTGATGTGGGAAGATGACACTATTGCGTGTGGCTTTTGTCTCGAATGGACAATGAGGCAAGGCCACCAGGATAAAGGTAGAGGTGGAAGGTTTGGAGGGAGTATAGATAAAACAGGAAGTAAAATGTCCTCATTAGAAAAGACCCTGATGCTGGGAAAGATTGAAGGCAGGAGGAGAAGGGGATGACAGAGGACAAGATGGTTGGATGGCATCACTGACTTAATGCACATGAGTTTGAGCAAACTCCAGGAGATGGTGAAGGACGGGAGGCCTGGCGTGCTGCAGTCTATGGGGTCCCAAAGAGTCGGCCACGACTGAGTGACTGAACAACAACAAAAATGTCCTACACAGATAAATACTCAGGTCTTGGTCAGTTTTACTTTGAACGCTACGTTCAGGTACATCATATATATGAGAACAAAGCTCTGATATACTTGTTTTCTGTTTTTAATAAATTCAAACATTGAAAATTCCTTATCTTTTATTATTATTATTTTGTCTGTGCCACAGAGCATGTGGAATCTTAGTTCCCTGACCAGGTATCAAACCTGTGCCCCCTGCAGGGAAGAGTGGAGCCTTAAACACTGGACCGACAGGGAAGTCCCTGAAAATGATCTTCAGATCTGAAATGCACTGCCTTTTTTCGCACATTATTTGATAATCTGACACAATCTTAATCTACATATTCTGTTCTGAAAGTAGAAGAATGTGAGAATTCCCATGTTAGAAAGTAAAAATGAAATAAAATCAAATAAAGCAAAAGTAAACAATAGATTGCCAATATAGTAATAGTAAAATATCTGACTTTAAAGAATAATTAGAAATTATTACAGGGAATGTTATTATGTGATTTAGTTAAATCATAAAACTGATAAAGTTACAAGTTATGTAAAAAATGAACATTGAATAATGTATTGCCCTGAGTCTTTCAGCTGACCTTGACCTGCTTTTAACAGAGGAAAGCAAAGTATCTCATTAAGTCTCTTCAACACAAACTGATTAAATGTAAATTTGATTCATTAAATACAAATTCAGTGATGTACAACAGAAATACCATAATTAAAAATGCATAAATAATGCAGAGAAAAGAATAACTTACAAAGTATAAGTCCCTATGGCAAATTTTATTCTCAAAGAAAGAGATGAGAAATGTGAAAAGTTCCAGCTTAGGTAAGTATATATTTCACGAATATCTTATGCTTACTCGCTTTTAGAATAGGAAAAGAAAAACAGATTTACTTTCATGAACTGAAACTGCACAACTTTCTTTCGACTGAACAACTTTACAACTGAACAACTATCACTCACTCACTCATAAAGCTTTGAAATACTACATGGTGATTGAAAATATACTTAAGGAGTCTTGCTTTTGCCATCTTTTAAGAAAATATTTCTTTTAAATATGTACACTTATCTAACCCTAAAAAGTGTGTTAGTTGCTCAGTCGTGTCTGACTCTTTGCGACCCCATGGACTGTAGCCTTGCCAGGCTCCTCTGTCCATGGAATTCTCCAGGCAAGAATACTGGAGTGGGTTCCCATTCCCTTCTCCAGGGGATCTTCCTGATCCAGGGATCAAACCCAGGTCTCTCTTCATTGCAGGTAAATTCTTTACCACCTCACTATCAGGAAAGCCCTAACTAACCCTACAGAGACTCAAATCCAAACTAACATCACACTCATTCCTTTCCTGATCCCAGAAAATTCAACCAAGTAGGTTCCTTCCTAGAAGTGCTGAGAAAATCTGCTAGCACACTGAGACAGGAAGTTGTGTGGGTTAACGTGAGCATCTGGGGTAGAAATTAGGAAGGATGTGTCTCTCTGCCTCAGAACTTAAACATTTCCTCTTTCATATACCCTGCTCATTCCGCTTATTACACTTTTCTTCACTTGCTTGTCCACTTACCTCAATATTCTCTCCTTATAAAAGGCTTTCATGATCTTCCTTGACTAGGTCAAATCATCCCATTAAAAGTTCTCATAGGCCTAAATCTATCGTTTATATGGACTACATCATGTTTATAATTCTATATTTCTTTGCATGATATTCTGTTTAAACTTTCAACTGGATTAAAAGCCATGGTCAAAGAAAACAGCCATCCTATCACTGTAATTGACATAGTAATAGGTATGCATATAGTTGGTATACAATAAACATAAAAACAATATTTACTGAATGAATATGTGGAGTTTAAGAAAATTAGAAAATAGGGCACAAACATCAATCAATTATCGAGCTAAAGGCTTCTAACTGTAGGAACTGTATTTTAGTTCTCCATATCTTATTGAATGTGTACATCTGTAAATATACTTTGTCCAAGCAGATATTACTAAAATATCCAAATGAAGATGTATGCATATCACGTAGCATGGAGCCCAACACAGTATATATTTTAAATCAACTGCAACTTTAAAAAGTGTTTTAGTAAAAACGTTAGTATGCTCCATGTGATGAAATAAGAATAGATTCCTGGATTCACGAGACAGATTCATATAAGCAATATCAGCTTTAGTGAGCTTTACATAAAGTTCATTAGTGTAATGATACAAGTGTCCCTCAAACATTAGTTTAGTGCTTGAAACAGTCTCTGAGCATAACCATGAACGGTAAATGTCAATGCTTCCAATGAACCTTCCTATTAAATATCACAGTCAAGTACACAAACAAAAGTAAAAGATACTTTAGGGCCCAAACAAATTGTTAATTTCTCAAATGAGATATTTTAAACCCTTGGTTTTGTAAAGGCAATGTCTGTTTTTTGTTTTGATATCCTATGCTGAATAACAAAAAAACCCACAAAATATCTCTGAGAGAGGAGGCTCTGTGGCTCATTGGATTAATTTAGGATACGAACACTGAAAGGCTGGCATTGCCTGATACACACAAATCAAAGAAGCATCAAATTCCTAGAAAGCAACCCTGTTGAGGAATGGCACCTATAATAACCTTCACGGAGCACAAAAGCACACCCTGAAGAGGGTGGTGGGCTCAAGAAGTTTTCCTCTGGAATGCTGAAGAAGCAAAGGGAAAATAAACCCAAAACTGATATTCTTCTGCTTGAAACTGCAGAAAAAAAGTGACCTATTTAATCAGTCGATCACTCAGTATGCCTTTAATTACTTCATCTATGTATTTCAAATTCTTTCTTCTTTTGCCATGAAAAAGTAATATAGTGTAAAATTGTGGGCTCACACTGTGTAGATAGTCAGCAAAAACAAATCAAATTCAGACTGGCCTACTTTGGACCATGGGTATTTTTTAAAACTAGAAAATGTGTGTAAAATACTCAACATAGTTAACTACTATACATAGTTTATATAACAAATTTATGTTATATAAAATAATTTAGATGGAGTATCTAAGTTAAATAAACTGCATAAAATTTTCCACATCTGGCAGTAGTTACAAATTATGGTATCAGAAGCTATCCACATTCTGGACACCAGATGGCGATGCAGGAAAAGCAAAGCAAAGTGAACAGGGGCTGTGATCTTCAAAATCTAGGTTGTTTTATTCCTACCAAAATTTTTCCCCTTTATTTTGACTTTTCCAGTAGGAAACTGGTAAATATTTAAAGAAACAAAAAGGTTATCCTAAAATCCGGGAAAATATCTCATAGCATTTATCCATATGCATATGTACCTACGCTAATAAAGTAATGCTCCATATTCTCCAAGCCAGGCTTCAGCAATACGTGAACCGTGAACTTCCAGATGTTCAAGCTGGCTTTAGAAAAGGCAGAGGAACCAGAGATCAAATTGCCAACATCTGTTGGATCAGTGAAAAAGCAAGAGAGTTCCAGAAAAACATCTATTTCTGCTTTATTGACTATGCCAAAGCCTTTGACTGTGTGGATCACAACAAACTATGGAAAATTCTGAAAGAGATGGGAATACCAGACCATCTGACCTGTCTCTTGAGAAACCTGTATGCAGGTCAGGAAGCAACAGTTAGAACTGGACATGGAACAACAGACTGGTTCCAAATAGGAAAAGGAGTATGTCCAGGCTGTATATTGTCACCCTGCTTATTTAACTTATATGCAGATTATATCATGAGAAACGCTGGGTTGGAAGCAGCACAAGCTGGAATCAAGATTGCTGGGAGAAATATCAGTAACCTCAGATATGCAGATGACACCACCCTTATGGCAGAAAGTGAAGAAGAACTAAAGAGCCTCTTGATGAAAGAGAAAGAGGAGAGTGAAAAAGTTGGCTTAAAGCTCAACATTCAGAAAAATAAGATCATGGCATCCGCTCCCATCCTTCATGGCAAACAGATGGGGAAACAGTGGAAACAGTGGCTGACTTAATTTTCTGGGGCTCCAAAATCACTGCAGATGGTGATTGCAGCCACGAAATTAAAAGACACTTACTCCTTGGAAGGAAAGTTATGACCAACACAGACAGCATATTAAGAAGCAGAGATATTACTTTGCCAACAAAGGTTCATCTAGTCAAGGCTATGGTTTTTCCAGTAGTCATGTATGGATGTGAGAGTTGGACTATAAAGAAAGCTGAGCACAGAAGAATTGATGCTTTTGAATTGTGGTGTTGGAGAAGACTCTTGAGAGTCCCTTGGACTGCAAGGAGATCCAATCAGTCCATTCTAAAAGAGATCAGTCCTGGGTGTTCATTGGAAGGACTGATGTTGAAGCTGAAACTCCAATACTTTGGCCACCTGATGCGAACAGCTGATTCATTTGAAAAGACCCTGATGCTGGGTAAGATTGAGGGCAGGAGGAGAAGGGGACAACAGAGGATGAGATGGTTGGATGGCATCACCAACTCAATGGACATGAGTTTGGGTGAACTCTGGGAGTTGGTGATGGACAGGGAGGCTGGGCGTGCTACGGTTCACTGGGTCTCAAAGAGTCGGACACAACTGAGTGACTGAACTGAACTGAGTAAGTACCTACTCCTAGTTAAGAATGATTTTAAGTTTTTTATACATTGCCAAATTACTTTTCAGATATATTGTGCTAATTTAAATATATGTGTAAGAGTCTGACTTCACTCACACAAGCACAATATTTTTACTTGCTAGAGTGTAATTCAAAACAATATTTCAATATTCAATAATTACTACAATTTGTTGATGGCTAATGAAGTTAAACTTTTTTTCATAAATTAGTTGACATAAATCTGTGAATTGTAAATTCTACTTTTTCCAGTTTGTTGTTTACCTTCTAATTTTAAATTTTGAACCTGTATTTTATGACTTATTAAAATATTTTTATGCTTAGAAAAGTATCTACTATTAAGGTAATACATGTCTGCAGTCTCCACTAATATTTGATGCTTTGTTTGCTTATTTTACATTTTGTTTTCAGTCATGGTGGAAATTATTACCCTCAATATTATTAAGTGACAATTAAAGTGCTTTTTCAAATAGTCAATTTCCCTTTTATTGAATAATTTTTCATTCCTGACCCACCCTGTTTAATAAAGATTATGGATGTATTTAGTTTAATAACTGTAAATGTATTCCTTTACTATTTTCATGATTTTACTGGCTTTTAACTTTTAATAGTAATAATTAAAATATTAGCTAACATGTACTGAGAAGCACAACTATGCCAATTGAAGACCGTCACATGTGTTAATTCACGTAACCTTTACCAAGTTTTAGGTCTTAGCTGTAACATGGTTTCCACTGTACAGTTGAGGAAATGAGGCTTAGAGTGTGAAAGAAAGCACTCAGAGTCACGGAGAAACCAAGGTCAGAACTCTACTTCAAACTCCAACACTTGAGACTTTCTCCGTGGTGCTTTATCACTTTCAGTTTATACCAGGAGTGTAAGCTGCCATACTCTATCATGCTACCTTTTTCACTGAAATTCAGAACTATCTTCTGACAAATTAAAACCACATTTAGCAATAATTTTGGAACAAATTGCTATCTTCACAAGAATCAACTTTTCAATTCAGGAAGAATTCTCCATCAACTTCAATATATGTATACATATATTTCACATACTCGTCCCTCTTTCTTAAAATGCAAGGCATCAGTCAAGAAGATCAATCAAGATCACAGAGTAAGAGGACATGGATTTCACCTTCCCTGACAAACACATCAAAAACATATCTATGTGTAGAACGGTTCTCACTGCAACTAACTGGAAAGTGGGTAGGAAGGGAAGACAAGTAATGGATAGGGACCTATGCCCCTCGGAAGGGACTCAAAGGAAAAGGGAGATTACACAGGCGGAGCGCCTCCTGGGGAGTGAACGGAGAGAGCCACAGACTGGGTGCCCTGATACCGGCTACCTACTCAGGGAAGATGAGACCCTTTTGCTGGTTGGAAGGCGTCTGGGATGAACAGGAGGGCTGTGAGTGGCTCAGACCCAACTTGTGAGGGGGGCACGCATGAGCTAGCCTGCCCCTAAATCAGGGTGGAGAAGGTGGAGAGGAGACTTCTCTAGTGGCTGCTGGTTTCCCACAAGCACCCGGCTGCTCACCTCAGGCCAAGCGGAGAGGGCGCTCTGGCCCCACTCACTCTATGTCACGCTGGGCACTGGATCGAGGGTGGTCACAGCCGAGCAGACTCAGCCCAGGGACACAAAGGTTACTCTGTCCCCGGGCGGAGCCTGGCTGGGCTGGCAGCAGCCACTGCCAGCACTTACTCAAGCAGTGCCTCAGAAGAAGCCTGGGTTTCTGATGGCAGCTGCTCCATCTCCATCACACCTCATGCCCCAGTACACTCTGAGAGTCCAGATGGGCCCTGCCTGCCCTGCGACGTGTCTCTAAACAGAGTAGGGGCAGCAAAGTCTAGGGATGGTGATCAGCTATGAGGGACAAAAGGGACTTGCAGCCAAGGCTGTGTCTGAGCAGAGCCAGCAAACAAGAGCGGGTGCCTGAAGGAGCAGCTCATCTGAGACAACTCAGATCTCTGTCTGCAGACAAGATAAGCCACGAGGTCCCTCGGGCCCTCCCTAGCTTCAGCACCCCTCCTTCTCTGAGGCAAGGATCCCATCCTGGGGAGACGGGAAAACACAAACTTAAAGAGAACAGAACCAACTCAGGCCTGACCATAAAGGCTTTTCCCCCACAAGGTGGGATCAGACCCCACATCCAATAGGGCTGTGATGTCCATTGAGCAAAGGGGACGCCTTGCCTCACATCCAGCTCCAGCTTTAGCCCCTCTGTGTGCAGCCCCTCCTCTACCAAGGTGACAGATGTCAGCACATCCTGAAAAATGATGTCACTTGCATTCACATCAAACCAGTTCTCCCACGAAAGGGCAAATGAGCACATGCAGTCTGTATAGGGACAGACTGCACTCACATAAGAACACACACTTAAGACTGCAATAGGTAACTGTTTCACCTAAATTCACAGAGACAGAGAAATTTAAGCAAATTATAAGGCAGAGGAACTGCTCTCAACTGGAAAAGCAAGAAAAAACCCCTGAAAAAAAAGAACTAATGAAACAATTTAGGAGATAAAGAATTCAAAGCATTGGTAATAAAAATGTTAATTTATTAAGGAAAACAATAGATGAATACAGTGAAAAATTTAAGAGAGATCTAGAAAATAATATAAAGACCCAAACAGAAATAAAGAATCCAATAACTCAGTTCAGTTGAGTCGCTCAGTCGTGTCCGACTCTCTGTGACCCCATGAATTGCAGCACGCCAGGCCTCCCTGTCCATCACCAACTCCCGGAGTCCACCCAAACCCATGTTCATCGAGTCAGTGATGCCATCCAACCATCTCATCCTCTGTCGTTCCCTTCTCCTCCCGCCCCCAATCCTACCCAGCATTAGGGTCTTTTCCAATGAGTCAACCCTTTGCATGAGGTGGCCAAAGTATTGGAGTTTCAGCTTCAACATCAGACCTTCCAATGAACACCCAGGATTGATCTCTTTTAGGATGGATTGATTGGATCTCCTTGCAGTTCAAGGAACTCTCAAGAGTCTTCTCCAACATCACAGTTCAAAAGCATCAACTCTGCGGCGCTCAGCTTTCTTCACCGTCCAACTCTCACATCCATACATGACCACTGGAAAAACCATAGCCTTGACTAGATGGACTTTTGTTGGCAAAGTAATGTCTCTGCTTTTAAATATGCTATCTAGGTTGGCCATAACCTTCCTTCCAAGGAGTAAGTGTCTTTTAATTTCATGGCTGCAGTCACCATCAGCAGTGATTCTGGAGCCCAGAAAAGTAAAGTCTGACACTGTTTCCACTGTTTCCCCATCTATTTCCCATCCAATAACTAGAAAAAGAAAAAAAGAAAACCAACACTGTAAGGAATGAGTAGGAGACTAAGTGATACAGAAGAATGCATAAGTGATCTGGAAGAATGAATAATGAAAATCATCCAATTAGAAGAGCAAAAGGAAGAATTTCAAAAATGAAAACAGTTTAACCGCTCTTTGGAACAACAATAAGTATACCAATATTCGCATTATAGGGGCCTCAAAGGAGAAGAGAGAGAAAAGGGCATCTAAAATGTATTTGAGGGATCTATGGCTGACAAGCATAGGTCCCTCAGGCTAAAGGAGAGGGCATGATACATTCAAAGTCCTTAAAGGAAAAAATCTGCAACCTAAGATATTCTACCCAAGATTATAATTTCAAATAGAAGCAGAGACAAAGAATTTCTCAGACAAGCAAAAAGTAAGAGACCATCAATACTAAACACAGCCTAAAAGAAATGTCAAAGGGTCTTTTCTAAATGAAAACGAAGTAAAAATCTATATGAAAGGAAAAATCTTACTAGGAAATGCAAATATATTGAAAGTACTAAGGATCGACCACTTACATATGCCAATATGAAGAGTAAAAGACAAAAAATTGTAAAAGCAAACATGCGTGCATGCTGAGCTGTTTCAGTCGTGTCCAACTCTTTACGACCCTATGGACTGTAGCCTGCCAGCCTTCTCTGTCCATGGGGATTCTCCAGGCAAGAATATTGGGGTGGACTCCCATGCCCTCCTCCTGGGGATTTGCCTGATCTAGGGATCAAATCCATGTCTCTTATGTCTCCTGCATTGGCAGGCAGGTTCTTTACCACTAGTGCCACCTAGGAAGCCCCTAAAAGAATCATAACTACAATAATTATGGGATAAAGAGGAAAATGCAAAATATGACATCAAAAACACAAAATGTAGGGGACAGGAATAAAATATAGATCTTTTAGAATGTGCTTGAACTTAAATCACAATCAGTTGAAAACAATTAGATACAGTTATAGGTAAACATATATGAACCCCATAATAATCACAAACCAAAAACCAACAGATGCAGAAAATTTTTTTAAAAAAAGGAACACAAGCATACTAAAACAGAAACTTAGCAATCCAAAGGGAAGAAACAAAAAAAGAAAAGGACGAAAAAGAACTACAAAAACAATCAGAAAACAATAAAACAGCAATAAGTATAAACCTACCAATAATTACTTTAAATGTACATTTAATCCAAGAATACATAGAAAGGATCAAGTTAGATTTATTCTAGGATACAAGGATGGCTCAAGATATGAAAAACAATTTGATATACCACATTAACAAAACAAAGACAAAAACCACATGACCATCTCAATAGATGCAGAAAAAGCATTTGACAAAATCCATCATCCATTCATGATAAAAACTCTCATCAAAGTGGGTACAGAAGGAACATACCTCAACATAATAAAGGCTATTTATGACAAACCCACAGTCAATGTAACAGTCAATGCTGGGGGTATAAATTGGTGTGGCCACTATGGAAAACAGTATGGAGATTCCTCAAAAAACTAAAAAAGGAACTACCATATGATTCAGTAATTCTACTCCTAGGTTTATATCCAGCAAAAACAGAAACACTAATTCTAACGGATACATGCACCTCAATGTTCACAGTAGCACTGCTTATCATAGCAAAGATTTGGAAGCAATCCAGTGTCCATCAATAGGCAAATATATAAAGGAGATGTGGTATACATGCAGTGGGATAATTTTCAGTCATTACAAATAATAAAAATCTGCCACTTACAACGATGAAGATGAATCTAGAGAATACTATGTGTAATGATATAAGTCAGAGAGACATTTAACATATCACTTTTATGTGGAATCTAAAAACTAAACAAATGTATATAGTAAAACAGAATTACAGATATAGAAAACAAACGAGTGGTTTCCTTGGGAAGATGGAGGGGGAGGGACAAGCTAGGGATATGGGATTAAGATACACATACTACAGTGTATAAAATCGACAAGCAACAGGGCTATATTGTAAAGCAAAGGGATTATCTTGTAATAACTTTTAATGAAGTATAATCTGTAAAAAATACTAAATCACTGTGCTATATACCGAAAATTGAGAAAAAATTTTAAATCAATGATACTTCAATAAAAGTAGAGTAAAATGCATACCTTAAATATATTATTAAAAGCAATGTTAGTTAATGCACAGATTTGGCTAATATTGTGAATGTGATTTTAATTTCTATTATTAATCTCAGCTTAGCAAAAATCAGAAAATGTGGTCACCCTCCCCTGGTTAGAGGTGTCACACAAATCTTTGCTAACAGCACTCTGGATTTGAACACTCCTGTTCTTAAACTGATGTTGCTGTCCCCAAATAATGGCTGTTTGTTTACAGTTTCTTTAACTTACAGAAAAATATATATTTTTTAATTTACCATTTTTAAATTCAGTTTAGGAAAATCAGGTTTAGTCCAGGCTCTGTCTGTTATTGGAGAAGGAAATAGCAACCCAGTCCAGTATTCTTGCTTGGAAAATTCCATGTACAGAGGAGCCTGGTGGGGTAAAGTCCATGCGTGGGTTCGGAAAGAGTGGGACACGACTGGGTGACTATCACTCACTCACTCTGCCTGTTATAAGCACCCAAGGTCAAGGTTTATTTAATTATCCCCTCTGAGTTTCAGGTTTTTCTTTTCTGAAGTAAAAGTCTTTGGCAGATCTCTTGGAAAGCTCCTGAAATTCTAAAATCATATCATTTAGATCTATTAATTTTATCAATTAGGGAAAAATTACATAAATGAATATGAATAATAAATTTTGTATAACCAAAAGAAAATGGCATCAATAACATATGAAAATATTGAGAACATTAAGACAAAATTTATGTTTACCTCTAATTATAAATCATTGGCCATCAAAATTTTTGATAAATGCTGTCATTTTCAAATATTCCCATCAACTTGAATCATGACATGCTCAAAATTCAGTCTGTTAAATTTTGTCAAAATGTTGAATGAATTTCTGAATAAGTTTCAAGTATCTTTTTTAATATAGTCAATTTACATTTTGGGACAGAAAACTTTTAAACCTCTCTAATTATAGGCATTTAGAAGAATTTCAAGCAAGCATATGCTACTCTTTTGCTCTAGAATTAATTTGTATTTAGCTTCCTTGCTCATCTCTCCTTGATATTTGTGTTTTCTCAAACAGCTTTATAATTAGCCAGTGTACAATTCTGATTCCAAAGCACACACCCAAATAGAAGTATGGACAGCTGTCTCCCCAACATTCTCGAGATACAATAATCATATCAGTATTATTCCTAACACAAGTATATTTTCATAGCCCTGTGAGTGCCAGCTCTCAGATGAAGCTTTACTGAAATGACCAAATGATCATGTATCAAGGATTCTCACTCAAATTATCACTTTCTCTTCACCAGCACATGATGCAGAGCTGATCAGTATGCTTAATATTTTAGTGGTCATGAAGCTGATTACCTGGAACATCTTACCTAGTTGAAAAAAGAACTTTTGTGATGATGGCTGGATTTGCCTAAAGAACACAATGAGAAAGAACACCTAATGTGTTTACAAAGCAGAGATATGTCATACTAACAATGAATCAGGATGACTCCGGTCACTTAAAAACATAAAACTATTGCATCACTGATTCAAATTTACTATAAAATTCTGACATCTATGCAGAAATTTTTCCTCTAGCAAACTTTATTCTTGTCTTATTTTAAGAAATTGCCAGCTACCCCAACTTTCAGCAATCACCACCCTGATCAGGCAACCAATGGTCAGCATCAGGGAAACACCCTTCATCAGCAAAAAGATTAAAACTCACTAAAGGCTCAGATGATGATTAACATATTTTAGCATTAAAGTATCTTTTAATTACAGTATGTATTTTGGTTTTGCTAGACATAATGCTATTGCCTTCTTGATAGACCACAGTATAGTGAAAACATAACTTTCATATGTATGGGTAACTAAAAACATTTGTGAAACTTGCTTTATTGCGGTACCTGGAACTGAACCTGCAATATCTCTGAGGTTCGGCTGAACTTTGAAAACTGTACTCGTAAATGCCGATCTGTTCTTACTGGATGTGAAGTCTTTTCGTAATTCTTCTAGCCTCAACAAACAAGTCAATAATTCTCATAGTTTTTAAAAAACTACAGTTCAATTCAAAATGACAGTATTTCCTCTACCTCACCTTAAGAATTACTTCACTATTTCAAACTGCAAATACAACTAATTTCTAATTACCTAAAACTATCTTTAGTTCATCATGTAATTAATGGAAAATATACTTATCATACTGTCAACACCTTCTTATAAACTTTCCTTATACTTGCAAAGCAATTAAATTATCCTCTGGTATTCCCTCTTTTTAAAAACTAAATAACCTTGATTACTTGCCCTGTTGTTATAATTCCTAAATTTATGCTTTCTATCAGAGTCTTTTGTGCACAGCCTATAATTTTTATGTCTTTTAAATGAAGAAAATTTTAAGAAGCACTCATTTTTTCCTTTTGTCTTAATAAGCAAACTTTTAATTTCCAAAGTATACAAGCAGCTCACACAACTCAATACCAGAAAAACAAACAACCCAATCAAAAAGTGGGCAAAAGACCTAAACACAACCTTCTCTAAAGAAGACATACAGATGGCTAATAAACACATGAAGAAATGATCAACATCACTCATTATTAGAGAAACGCAAATCAAAACTACAATGAGATATCACCTCACTCCAGAAAGAATGGCCATAATCAAAAAAATACACAAACAACAAATACTGGAGAGGGTGTGGAAAAAAGGGAACACTCCTACACTGCTGGTGGGAATGTAAATTGATATAGCCACTATGGAAGATGGAGATTCCTTAAAAAACTAGGAATAAAACCACCATATGACCCAGCAATTCCACTCCTAGGCATATACCCTTGAGAAACCAGAACTGAAAAAGACACGTATCCCAATGTTCATTGCAGCACTATTTGCAATAGCCGGGACATGAAAGCAACCTAGTTGCCTGTCGACAGATGAATGGATAAGGAAGCTGCAGTACATATATAAAATGGAATACTATGCAGCCACAAAAAGGAATCCATTTGAGTCAGATCTAATGAGGTTGATGAACCTAGAGCCTATTATACAGAATGAAGTGAGAAAAACAAATATTGTATATTAACGCATATATATGGAAGCTAGATGGAGAAGGGAATGGCAACCCACTAAAGCATTCTTGCCTAGAAAATCCCATGGACAGAGCAGCCTGGAGGGTTGCAGTCTATGGGGTCCTAAAGAGTTGGACTGGAGGAGGAAATGGCAATCCACTCCAGTATTCTTGCCTGGAGAATCCCATGGACAGAGGAGCGTGGCAGGCTACAGTCTATGGGGTCGCAAGAGTCAGACACGACTGAGCGACCAAGCACAGCACTACACATGGAATCTAGAACAATGGTACTGATGAACCTGCTTAAAGAGAAGCAATGGAGATGCAGGCATAGAGAACTGACTTACGGACAAGGGTAGAGGAGATGAGGGAGAGGGTGAGATGAAAGGAGAGTAGCATGGATGCATATACACTAACATATGTAAATAGACAGCCAATGGGAATTTGCTGTATGACTCATGGAACTCAAACTGAGGCTCTGTAATAACCTCGATGGGGGGAATGGGCAGGATGTGGGAGAAAGATTCAAGAGGGAGGGGACATATGTATACCTATGGTTAATTCATGGTGATGTACGACAGAAACCAAACCAACATTGCAGAGCAATCAATCAATAAAAATAAGTATCAAAAATTGATATATATTTGATTTACAATATTGTCTTAGTTACAAGTGTACAGCACAGTGATTCAGATTTTTTTTTTCCTTAAAAGTACAAGTGTATAAGAGAGAGAAAACTTTGGTTGTTTTAATGAACATAATTCTACTCCTTCTTTCTGCTCTTTTTTTAATACTTTCCTCCAAAAAGCAAATGGCTATAAAATAAAATATTCACAAATTTCCATAGTACTGCTGCTGCTGCTGCTAAGTCGCTTTAGTCGTGTCCGACTCTCTGCGACTCCATGGTACTACTAGTAATTCTAATTACAATGATGTCAAACTCTAAGACAATGATAAGCATGATTAGTCATAACACGGCCCAGACAGATGCCTCAATAGTGAAGTCCAATGACTTTGCTCACAGCACCTCCCTAAAGTACCCTGATTTCCTCATTGCTTAATAATCACCTGGGAGACTAGCTAAATGCAGATTCTGGCTCCTAAAGTCTGGGGTGGAGTTCAAGATTCTGCATTTCTTACAGGCTGCAGGCGCTGCTCAGGCTGCTTGGCCAGAGACCTCATTTTAAGTAGGAAGGGCATAAACTACAATATTCTTGTTCACTGACATAAATGAGATATGAATCAACATCAAGTTTTCCTAGATGGATGGCTATTTTATAAGACATGAAATGAAATCACTCTCCTAAAATTCATTTGTCATATAATTGTACTGGCATACTAATGTCTTTTATTGTACTTGAATCCTGGCAAAAAGGGCTTGTTTTGCAAGGGTGGAGAAATCACTTTTAAATTTAAGTTTTGTGCCATAACCAACAAATGTGCTCATTGTCATATGCAGAGAAGGAAAGTTCCTAAGAAAATCATGCCCTTGTCTAGGAACACTTAGGATATTTTAGAAAGAAAACTGAAATTTAAATCACATAGGAAAGTGAACAATCCAAATTATGTCTTTCTTGCATATACAGTGTGATTTGATATTTAAACAAACCCCCACTCTGACATTAGCTGGTGTTAAACTGTCGAGCCAAGAACTGGGAAGTTTCTGAGATTTTATCCTCACAAGTTAACGAGTAATCCTCCTATAGCTTCACAGATATTGGCAAAAAATGGAAGCTCTTTGGGTCAGAGAGCAAAGACTGCTGCTTATTACTCATAGCAATACCAATCGCAGTACCAATAGCCAGAGTGTCTTCTTAAATCCACACAGAGGAATGGGAAGAGGGCCAGGGGTCATGCATAAGCAGTAGGTGTGTTTCAGGCAAGGGATCGCAAGATGAGGAAGTCCTGATTTTATTTAGGGGCTGCTGACAGCTGACCCATGCCTCCTTCCCACAGATTGACAATATCTTAATTACTAGCATTGTAAATCTCTACTGAGGAGGGAGACATCTCTATCTGTACTTATCCAATAACGTATATAAATCTGAGAAAATGTATTAATGCTCAGACTTGAAGAAATGTGACATATTCACAAAGAACTTTCTGCTAATGGTTGGAAGAAAAGTGTTGGAAGATAACAAAAATAATAAGCAGAATAATGGTTACTATAAAAAAAGCACTTTACATGTTATTCCATTTGGTGCTCAACAAAAGGTGGCAAGTTAAATATGATTCTGTCCATTTCAAAGAGAAGGAAAAGAGCTAATCTCTTAAGCCTTAAGTTAATTGTATAAGCTCACATGGTGGTGGTGGTTTAGTCACTAAGTCATGTCCGACACTGTGACACCATGTACTATAGCCCACCAGGCTCCTCTGTCCATGGGATGTCTCAAGCAAGAGTACTGGAGTGCATTGCCATTTCTTTCTCCAGGGGATCTTCTGAGCCCAAGGATCAAAGCCGGGTCTCCTGCATTGTTGGCAGATTCTTCACCAGCTGAGCCACCAGGGAAGCCAACTGTATTATCTCTATGCAATTCTATGAGTCCATCTAAGAGGCAGGATAGTGAGAAGGTTGCGACAGAGGACACTTAACCAGAGATGAACCTGACTACTGTTACCAGATCCTTTCATCATGATCATCCCTTCCCAGCCTCCAATATGGCTATGGGGTCTCACATCTTATTTTGCCCTGGCATTTACAGATTGTCACCTCTAGAATTATTGCTTCATGACTACAATTGGGCAAAGAGTAGAGTTTATTCATTTATTTTTAAAAGGCTATCCTGTACAACTAATAGCAAATATAAGGAATTATATTTTGATTATTTTTTTGATGAGTAATCAAAGATAGCGTTTTATAATGACCATAAATTAGGAGGGCTTCCTATAAGAAACCTGACTCAAAGATTTACTAAATCATAAATAACATTTAGATAGCATTTTATAATGACCATAAATTAGGAGAGCTTCCTACAAGAAAACTGACTCAGAGATTTACTAAATCATAACACTTCAATCTAGTCCTTAAATAAAAAGTATGTATTTTTTTTTTTTGAAACACAAGACCATCTTCTTCAGTTGTTAATTTTTACATATTGCCCACAGTCAGCTTATGTTTTCCTTTCATCCTCCACTGGCTTGTAGTATTTCACTCCGAAAATGTCAAACTTGCTCACTTTCACAAACAGATTCCCCTCTTTGTGTCAACATTTGAAATTTTGCCTGTAAATCAGAACATGCTGTGATTGATTTGCTGCTCTTATCATCTACCACTTACTTCTATCAAAGCTTATAACTGGATTAGTGGGAAAACAGCTACATTATGCGTGCATTAAAGCTTTGCCTAACAGCAGGCTTCCTTTCTGTAACAAAGAATAGCCCTGGAGATAACAGAAACACTAGGAAATGATGCAATATTTGTTTTGACATCTTATGTGTGATTGAAGCACAAAAATTACCAGTCTCAAAAAAAGAAACTTAGACATATAAGCCTAAAGGTGAGAAGCTGCTTGATTTTTTCCTTCTGGTGGTTCTAGGGAACACTGGGAAAGCGTTCATACAGATTGCATCATTAACTCTGGATGGCAGACATGATCTTAGGTATGAGGAGGAAGAGAAATGCATGCAGGCTTTGTGGGCAGATTACTGTCAAAGTTACAGAATCACTACCATGTTTCCTCAGTGCCTTATTATTATGCCTCCCTGAAGTTACAAAAGCTAAAAGTTATAATATCTCTTTCTTAGACTTTCAAATAGTTTCAGAAAGAAAAACATATACAGGCACATCTGTGTGCCTACACACACACACAGTCCAGGAGATTATAACTGTGTTAGCAGGTTTATTTCCTGTTGAATCTCTACATCGTTAGATTGTTACATTTCTATTTAACAAGAAAGGCCTATCTGTTAAAGACAGAAATAGGATTTTACTTTCCTTTGACCAAAATGTTGCATAAGAATTAATTCTCTTTATATGTATTGCTTTCAGGTATTTTATTTTCATCTAACTAATAAAACTTAAGAATTTCTTTTAAATTATGAGGTTGATATTTATGACATTAAATATTATATAAATGCAAATAACAATCTAGGTAGTTTGACTGAAACAAAAGGACACATGATAAAGGAAGTAAATAAATTTACAAAAAGATACCAAAGCAAAATGTATACTCCAGATACAATGTCTAAGTATTTATTTGTAATTATAATAATCCAATTCATATATGCTTTTTCAACTCAAAATAAAGCAGATTTCTTAAAAGAATTCCTCTACCAAAACATAAATAATTTTCTTCTTCAAAAGTTAATAATAAATTTAGACTTAAAAGAAGCATTTCTCCTCATTTTTATAACCTAATCATACTCTACTTTTGAATTTCTAAGAATTCTAATAGTTTGGAATTTTACTTAAATACATTAGATATGCACTAAAATTAGTAAACTTATTTTACAATTTCCTTCAGGATCCAGTCACATAACTTTGTGGATAAATCTAAATGAATAAATGAAGATGGCTATGATCCAATCCTGCCTTCTTCCTTAGAAAAGCTGCTATAAACAAAACCTTGTGAGCACCAGGAGACCCCACAGAGACTGAGCCAGACTTGCCTTTGAGTGTTTTGAGTGTCTCCCGCAGAGGTACGCGTCAGCAGTGGCCTGCCACAGGGGCAGGGGTTCCGGGTGTAGCAGACCTGGTGTGGCATAGGCCCTCTTGGAGGAGGTTGCCATTCCCCACCATAGAGCCACCCGAATTTACACAGGACTGGGGAAACAGACTTTTGGAGAGCACAAACAAAACCTTGTGTGCACCAGGAACCAGGAGAAAGGAGCAGTGACCCCAAAGAGGCTGCCCCAGACTTGCCTGTGAATGTCCAGGAGTCTCAGCAGGGGCATGGGTTGGCAGTGGCCTGCTGCAGGGTCGGGGGCACTGAGTGTGTGCAGGGACCTTTTGAAGGTGGCAGCCATTATTTCCATTACCTCCACTATAGTTTGGCCTCAGGTCAAACAACAGGGAGAGAACACAGCCCCACCCATCAACAGAAAAGTGGATTAAAGATTTACCAAGCAAGACCCAGTTTCCCCCTCAGTCAGTCTCTCCCATCAGGAAGCTTCCATAAGCTTCTTATCCTCTTTCCTCAGTGGGCAGACAGAATGAAAACCACAATCACAGAAAACTAACCAATCTGATCACATGGACCAGAGCCTTGTCTAACTCAATAAAACTATGAGCCAGGGCGTGTAGGGCCACCCAAGATGGATGGGTCACGGTGGAGAGTTCTGACAAAACGTGGTCCACTGGAGAAGAGAATGGCAAACCACTTCATTATTCTTGCCTTGAGAACCCATGAACAGTATAAGAAGGCAAAAAGATAGGACACTGAAAGATGAACTCCCCAGGTCAGTAGGTGCCCAATATGCTCCTGGAGAACAGTGGAGAAATAACTCCAGAAAGAATGAAGAGACGGACCCAAAGCAAAAACAACGCCCAGTTGTGGATGTGACTGGTGATGCAAGTAAAGTCCAATGCTGTAAAGAACAATATTGCATAGGAACCTGGAATGTTAGGTCCATGATTCAAGGTAAGTTGGAAGTGGTCAAACAGAAGATGACGAGAGTGAACATCAACATTTTAGGAATCAGTGAATGGGTGAATTTAACTCATATGACCATTATATCTACTACTGTGGGCAAGAATCCCTTAGAAGAAATGGAGTAGCCTTCATAGTCAACAAAAGAGTCTGAAATACAGCACTTGGATGCAGTCTCAAAAAGACAGAATTGTTAGGTAGTTAGAATAGGAAAAAGGAGTCCAAAATGGTGGTGGCTAAAAGACAAAGAAGGAAAAAGCCTGCAAAAATAGTACAAAGTAAGGTCCGAGGACCGGAGTGAGGACCTCAGGTAAAACAAACAGCCCTCCTGGCTAGCCCAATTTACATAGGGCAGGCTCAGGGTAAAAGAAAAAAACATATAAAAAGAGGAGCCAAAATTGAGCCAGGGGACTGTCTTCTCTTTGCGTCTTTTGGGTCAGCATGTCCTCATGCCTCACGGATGTATTTTCCTTTACTTTCTAAATAAAACGGAGCTGTAACACGGAGCTGTAACACTGGTCCGTCTGAGGGCTGTAACACTGGTCTGTCCATTGCTTCAAATTTTTGTTGCGACAAGACAGAACCGAGGAAATTACAAACTCCCCAGACAGAATGATCTCTGTTCATTTCCACGGCAAACCATTCAATATCACAGTAATCCAAGTCTATGTCCCAACCAGTAATGTTGAAGAAGCTGAAGTTGAATGTTTCTATGAAGACCTACAAGACCTTCTAGAACTAACACCCAAAAAGGATGCCCTTTTCATTATAGGGGACTGGAATGCAAAAGTAGGAAGTCAAGAGGTACCTGGAGTAACAGGCAAATTTGGCCTTGGAGTACAAAATGAAGCAGGGCAAAGGCTAACAGAGTTTTGCCAAGAGAATGCACCGGTAATAGCAAACTACATTTTCTATTTCTTTATAAAGTTTAGGTCAGTAACATTATTTCCCTCACAAAGTTGTTGTAGAGAACAAATGAGTAACTATGAAAAACATTCCCTGCATCATGAGCAGTGTTAAGAAAAATTAACTCTAATAATTCACTATGATGTGATTAAATTGAAGATTAATATAAAAACTAGATAAACAATGAACAAATATCAACTTTAGATTGTTTATATTTATTTTCTTTTTTTTTAATTAGTTTATTTTCTATTTTTTAGCTTTACAATATTGTTGTATTTATTTTCTGAAGAACAAATCTATGTCTGGAATAATATGATAAGTTATTATCATTTAGTGACTTTTCAATTCTGAAAATGTACTAATCGTTTTCCTCAGATAACAAAAGCAAACAAAAATATATAGTTAATAAAAAATCAGAGTATAGTTGACAAAAGTATCTCCTTGTGGTAAATAACAGCCATAAACCACTAAAATAAAGTAAATTCTACTAATGAACCTCAACCAAACAAGCCATTATACTAGGAACTAAGATCACTAATAAATTTCTCTAGGAGTAGAGTGTGAAATCACTATGACTTCATCTTTCAAATATTTTTTGCAATATTCACCTTAGAACTTGCATGAATTGTACATCTTTTAACATCACTCTTCTTCCCTATTTTTGAATATGTAACTGAGATATTTCCATAATTTTAACCTGAGATATTGAGATACATTACATCCATATCAAATGCATGCAGAGTTCTTTTTAAAAGCAACATATTCACTTTACCTACATGCTTTCGGTCACGTATTCAAGCTACATCATGTGAGCATGCCCCAGCAAGGATTTACTGGGAGCTGTCAGAAAGCTGTCAATGAATCAGTAAAGTCTATATTAACCTGATTCATGGAGATCACAGGAAACATCTTGCAATTTTGTTTCAAAAGAACTTAGTTAACAACTCTCTTTAAAGAAACATACATTTGACAACTATAATATTTTCAGGAAAAGCAAAGGTCAATGACAATTCCATCCAAGTTCTTTATTTTAGTTAGGAAAGAATCATTAGTTGCTGGCTAAATGTTGAAAGCCTAAAATTCATTCAAATTCATTTCTATTGTTTAGTCAGGAAGTTTTTTAAAACATACTTTTAAAAGTATTGTTCAGTTTCAACTTAAGTAGATGCTACTGGTGCCCCACCCATATTTCCATACATGTCATCCCAAATTTAATTGCATAAGGTTTCTGGGAGCCTTCTGCTTGTGCCCAAGGTGGTCTGGGAACACTAGGAAATTAACATTCCTTGGGAGCTATCATTAACTTCAAATGCTCTAGCATATCGTCTGCTTGGAAAAAAAGAATAATTTCAATTCATGCAATCTACACTAGTTCTCAGAATTTCCAAGGATTAGCTCTATTCACTCTGAGTGGTAACTTATTTGGTAGTCCATTGTGTATTAGTTCTCTTCTTTTTTGGTTTTACTTCTTACATCTGTCTAAATCTTTCCCAGAATTACTTTCCATATAAGCCATCTCTACTTGAATCCTACCTCATGAACTGTGTCAAAGGAAAGTCAATATAAAGTGATACTAGCAGAGATCTTAGGAAACAGATCATCAGGATGGGATGATCCAAATTTTAATTCCAAAATTAAATCATTCACCAGCCATGGGGCAACAAATATTCCACTGGTAACTGTCTGTGCATCAGTGATAAATGGAGTAAAACCCCTCAGAGGTGTTAAGATTTTCATCTGCAGTGACTAGAACACAATATAGATCACAAGAGAGGCACCGAGCATTTGAAAAATATGGCGATGATAGTAATCATAGGGACTTGAGGTTGGTTAGTTGTTAAGGGCTTCCCAAGAGGCCCTTGTGGTAAAGAATCCACCAGCCAATGCAGGAGACATAAGAGACTTGGACTCAATCCGTAGGTCAGGAAAAACCCCTGGAGGAGGGCATGGCAACCCACTCCAGGATTACTGAAAAAAGTGATAACCTCAGATCAGCTAACTATCAACTAAGGGCAAAGTGTGAAAGCCAGAAGACATATAGCAGCCAATAAAGAGAATCTAATCCCCTGATGTCAGGTCAACATGTGCTAGAAAGAGGCACAGAATTTGCTTTTGAAAGTGACATAATTATAAAGGAGGCCACATTCACAGACATGGCAGTATTCTGTGCAAGAGTGAGGACACCAATAGGCACAGGATGGGACCCTAAGAGGAGAATGGGGACATCCAGTGAATGGGACTGAGAACACTGAACTTCCAGGTTCCCCTATACCCTCTGAATAGGCAGAAGTAACCTCTTCCCCTTAGAGGGTAATAGTTTTTCCATGCTAGAGACCATACATGATGAAGCCTGCTATCCTCAAGATATGAGCTCATCTTCCTCACGTTCTAGCCAACAAACAGACCAGGTCTCAACATGGCTTACATGGAAAAATAGTCTCTGTTCCAGAGTAACAGAAAAAGAGAATACGCAACAAAAGAGATGCAATATTTGTTTAATATGAATCAGCAGATAGTGGGAGAACATAACAGGGAATGGATTTTGATGGATTTTTGAGGCAAAAACCACCTGGGCATTAACTTGGTGTGAAGGAGTAAGCAGACTGAGATAAGAAAACACTGTGGACTCTTGCACAGTGGCAAATGGCTTGGCTGGTTGGCCAATGCCCTTGAAGAAGCAAGACTGGAAGACCTTCCCCAGACAAAGAGTTCTGGAGAAGAAGCATAAGGATGGATCCACAGGAGCAGGCATCAAATGTGTAGATGTCTGTTTGAAATCAATCACCACTGGACAACATTCATCACAGAGGAGGTACTAAATAATGGGGTGTATAGGAGGATTTGTACACTGGAATGTACAAATGTACAAATGTACACTGGAATGTATATGCCTTTGTATGTAGGAACTGCAAATAAATGCAATAACCAGGTAGCAGAGAGAGAGGGAATTTATGTGGACCTAAAAATATAGGCTCTTTCTCATCTAGCATGTATACCTATTGCCACTGGCGAATGGCCAACCCATTGGAAATTATCCAATGCTGAGAATTCCATACAGTATCACTCTTCAAAAAGACATTTAACAACTTGATATCAAATAGGTTATAACCAGTCTTTATTTATCCTTCTGGAATGGGGTAAAGTCAATTTTGTTTTACTTGTTATTGATAATATATTTCAGTTAAGTGTTCCTCTTTCTGTTTACATTGCCTCATCCACTAAGATAATCCTCTGAATTCACATACTGTCTGATTTATCATGAGGGGTTATCATTATAGAATGTTGCATAACATCGCTTCAAATCAAGCAATCTATTTTATGGTAAAAGAGGTCCAACAACAAACAAATGACCACAGAATCCACTGGGTCTATGATATAATGCATCACTTGGGAACTGCCAGTCTGAAAAAACACACTGGGGTAGTATCTTATACGTGAAAGCTCCAACTTGGAGATTACAGTCTTTGAATTAAAATGCTGTCCATCAAGATGCAGTATATACTTTGAACCATGGCATGAAGTCCACCGATGTCCTGGCACAAGACTGTATCCACTCATAAAAAAACAATAGTTACCTTGTCAGGAACTTTTAAATGGTAAAAGCATCAATTCAACAAGAGAATATTGCACTTGTAAATAACTATGCACACAATATAGGAACACCTAAATACATAAAGCAAATATCAACAGACACAAAATGAAAGATGACTGTAATACAGTATCAGTAGGGGACTTTAAGACTCTGCTTTCATTAATGGCTAGATCATCCATATAAAAAAATCAATGAGGAAACACTGGTCTTGAATGACATGTTAGATGCCATCTTTAAGGATTATTAACTGCAAACAGTGGATTCTGGACAGGTTTCTAGCTACCATCACCTGCAACTTTCTGTTTCAGTTCTCTCTCTTATGACCAGAGTCTATTATCTCCACACATGTGGAATGCTGGTACACACTTAAAACCCCAGTTCACTTGACCTCGAGGCAGAATAACAGTTCATATACTATACAACTTCTAGAATTCCTCAGTAGGATAGAGTTCCTTTAAATTAAATTTCTTTAATTGGTTTCCTTCCTTTCCTTGTCTCCTTTCCTTTAATTGGTTGTGTTTCTTGGGATCATGTCACAAATAAATCCATTTACACTGGAATCCATGAGTAAGAATCAGGAAGAAGCCATATTAAGACAATAATCATATTTAATGTCAGCTGATTTTGTATAAATTTCATTTGATATGCCAAATCTGTACTGAATTTAATGTTTTTACAGTTTCCTCTTTTGCTAAACCAAACATAACATCTTGTTAACAACCTTTCCAATGCAGTTGTAATAAATATGTTTATGTACAAATTAAACTAATTGATTACCTTCTCTAATCAATTTATTTCAGAGACCGACCATTACTTGTTTACATTTTGTTGAATATGTTATGAGCTAACACACGGAGTCAGGTTATAAAATCAGACTAACATTAATCAGAGCTCTTATGCAGTATCAAACTTTACTAATAATATCAAGGATATAAATAAGCTAGGGTTTCCCTAGTCACTCAGAAGGTAAAGAATCTGCCTACAATGCAGGAAACCTGGGTTCGAGTCCTAGGTTGGGAAGGTCCTCTGGAGAAGGGAACGGCTATGCAATCCAGTATTCTTGCCTGGAGAATTCTATGGACAGAGGACCCTAGCGGGCTACAGTCCATGGGGTCTCAAAGAGTTGGACATGACTGAATGAATGATACTTTCTTGGATAAGCTAAAGGACTCTAAATGTTCAGATAAAACATAGAAAGAACTGGGCATGGAGGGCAGTTCCTAGGTGTTACGAGCTGAACTGTATCCCTCTCAAATTCCTATGTTGAAGTCCTAATCCCTACTATCTCCAAATGTAATAGTAAACATAGGTAATTTTTTTAATGAGGTGACAGAAAACGACAAAATTCTGTAAAGCATTCAATCTTCAGTTAAAGAACAGATAAATTTTAAAAAAAGAGGGAGGGGACACATGGAAAAAAAAAAAATGAGACCATCAGAGTAAGAGCATATGACACCAATATCACTGGTGTCCTTATAAGGAGAAGAAGAGAAATCAGTCTGCACAGAGGGATGATCAAAGGAAGTGGCAGCAAGAGGGCAGCAGTTTGCAAGCCAACAAAGTGGTCTCAGGAGAAAATGTCCCTGCTGGCACCATGATCTTGGACTTCCACCCTCCAGAACTGTGAGAGAAAAATTTCTTCAGTTTAAGCCACCCAGACTGCATTATTCTGGTTAAGTAGCCTTAGAAAACTAGTAGACCAGATCCTCCCTTACTGTATTGAAGACACTCTTCTGGGGCCAGATGAAATAAGTCTCAAAAGACGTTTGCAGGGTTCCTTGTATAGTGGGAGTATTTAAACCATGAAATATTTCCAGTTTATTACCCAGAGTGTTATATTACCTACTAGGTATTTTTAAAGCCATCTTGCCACACTGATCTTGAATTCTATTTATGTTACCCTTGTGTGTGAAAGTCTCTCAGTTGTGTCTGACTCTTTGCGACCCCATGGACTATACAGTCCATGGAATTCTCCAGGCCAGAATACTGGAGTGGGTAGCCTTTCCCTTCTCCAGGGGATCTTCCCAACCCAGGGATTGAACCCAGGTCTCCCGCGTTGCAGGCGGATTCTTTACCAGCTTAGTCACAAGGGAAGCCCTATGTTACCCTTAGCTAGGGATATTCTGCTAAAAGCATTGTCAAAGTAATTTGTCTTCCCCTCAGTAAACAATTTATCTAGCTACTTGAGGCTCTGGTTGACGAGATTAACTTAGTTCCTCTGACTACGTTTTTCTTTCAGTGGGCGCCCTTGCAGTGAAGGGAGTAAACTGACTGAAAGCCACCTGCTTTCACTTCCTCCCATGTGGTTTCAGAGGCAGAGCCATTCTTTCATGTTCAACACAAAATGACCTCAACACAATTACTACTTCTTTCACTTTCATCTCTATGAATATGACCACTTCAAACATGAAATTAAACCAACCAGTGCACAGTCATGAAATTTTCTGCCAAAATACTATGAATTAAAATGAGATACAGTAACATTCATTCTGTCCTGCTTTATTTGCTTCAGAGTTCAAAGCTCTCTACTTAGGAGAGGAAGGTCTAAAATGGTTCCTGGAAATAAGACTTTTAAGAAAGCATACTCAAATATCTATTAGTTCTCATGTTAATAATAAATAAACTTTTAAAACATACCACATTATGGACATATGTCCAGTATGAAAGTTTAGAATTATAATGAACAGAAAAAGTCATACAATTATACTGCAAAGTCAATACTTATTGGGAGTTACAATGACATCAATGAGTACAGGGGTGTGTGTAAGCTTTTTAAGCTCCTCTGAGTCAAAGAGAATATATATATATATATATATAATGTTTTCCCTTCATATTTACTGCTTTAATCATTTCTCTCATGGGTACAAACACTGAGAAAGGACCTTGGTGTGGAAGTATAGGAGAATGAGTAACAAGAGAGAACAGCTTAGTAAGACAGTCTTGTACTAGGACCAGAAATATCTCAGCCGATCTATGACAAAACACAATCAGACACTTAAAATCAGAAAGAGATAAAAACTGCAGATTTAACTCAACAAAAATGCAATCATCATATACTTACTGAAGCTACATTCACAAAATCATCATCTGAGAGAGTTTCCAACATTTCGGAAACAGATGTTCGGATCAGTTTAAGTGTCAATCCACTAACACTCCCACTCCTATTTTAAAACAAAAAACAGATCCACACATGTTAATGACTATGTATTTAGTCAACATCAGACACCCTAAGGAAATGCAACTTATGCACTGACACTATATAATACTAACATAATTTTTTCTTTAAAGTATCAGTACTAGAAAAAGTCCTATTTTTGATAGCAAGTAGAAATAAATTACAAAAAATTTTGTCTTTCTTTGCTACAAGCATCAGAATGTATGTATTTCTAATTACAATGATGAAAATTACATTTCAAGTGATAATTTTAAGAAACTATGGATACTCATGGCATATTCACTTTTTCAAGAAATATATACTGAATATCAGCTCTATTAGCCAAGTTAGAAGTGAGGGCTACAGAGGTTAATATAATGCAGTCACTGCCCTAAAAGCCCACTATTTGACTTGATTAAACAACTATTATGTAGCAGCATAAGAATTTGATAATAGATTTGTAAACACAACGCCTTATTTTATTCCTAAAGTAGATATTCTCAGGGATTTAGTCATCATTTATCTTGTCTTTACATATTTTATGATCCTGGATGACTTCATCTATTTGTGTGGCTCATCTCCAGGCAATTTGTTGCTGTTGTTCATTTACTAAGTCATGTCCAACTCTTTGTTACCCCATTGAATACAGCATGCCAGGCTTCCCTATCTTTTACTATCTTCCTGGAGTTTGCTCAAATTCATGTCAATTGAATTGGTGATGCTATCTAAGCATCTCATCCTCAGCCACCCCCTTCTCCTTTTGCCTTCAATCTTTCCTAGCAACTGGACAATTAACTTTCACTTTTGTATCTTCTGTATTCACTTTTGTAGCTCCTAACTTTTCCCCAGTTTTATTTTTCTAGTTGTTTATTAAATGACTATGGGTTCAATGTCCAAAATGACACATTAGTCCCAAAACTTATTTTTCTTCCCTACATATGTCCTTGATACCAACCACACTAGATCTCAGTCATTCAATTTCATTTTCCCTCTCAACCTTCCTTCCCATTCAGACAACCTCTCTTATTCATTCTACTTTACAGTATTCTCTCCATCCTCTTTCCATTCTAGCTTATGGGTTTACCACCTCAAGATCCAGAGCCAGAGTAACAACCATTCATCTCTTAGTTCCTTCTCTACCCTGTGCTAAAAGGTGAAAATTCTGGCAGCATGTCTTCATCCACTTCTGTTACCTATAAAATGTTGCTGTTTAGTCACTAAGTCATATCTGACAACTCTGCAACCCCATGGACTGTAGCCCGTCAGGATCTCTGTACATGGGATTTCCCAGGCAAGAATGCTGGAGTGGGTTGCCATTTCCTTCTCCAGGGATTCTTCTCGACCCAGGAAGTGAACCTGTGTCTCCTGAATTAGCAGGCAGATTCTTTTCCACTGAGCCACCAGGGAAGCCCTACCTACAAAATAGTTACCTACAAAACATCCAAGAATTTTAAAAGCCTTGCATTCAGAAAGTTTCATTGTCTTTTCTCTCTCTCCTACCTCCACCTTCTATATAGTCCCTCTAGATGATCGCAACAATGCCACTTTGCTTCTATCAATTCTCCCATCTGAAATTCCACTCTTTTCTCTCCCTTCCATGCCTGCCTTGTTAAATCTCAGCTATAAGGATTCAATTCTAATTTTATCTCCTTAATGAAGTCTTTCCTGACACTTCAAATTGGAATGCGCTCTCTCACCTATGTATTCTTTCAGTGCTGTGTCATATTTTATATCTCACACTTTCTATAATTGTTTTAAGTTATTTGTGAATATGGTTTCATCTCACTAATACATTTGAATCATCATTGAGAGGAGGAACCGTGTCTTAATAATCTTTGTCTCTATATCATCACATTGTATATAAGATACTCTCAGTTTAGTTCTGTTGAAATAATTTTTTAAAATGCCATTACCACCTCATGTACATTTACTTTTAACTTTAGTAGACCTTATGCATTCTAAATATTTTAATATAAGAAATTATGTCTGGACCTTAGCATATATCCAATAGGATTACAACATATTGCATTCCCATTTAGAGTTATACTTCAGAAGACTAACAAGGATTAGCAAATGTACAAAATCTACCATAATTTAACTTAAAAAGATGAAGTTTAAACTCATTTTAACAAATGAAATGAGATTTAATATATAAGTTATATTTGTTGACTTCATTTATCTTCTCTTTGTCAGGCAAGATTATAAGATTTTAAACTTGTTACTTCAGGTTATAATGGAGAAATTTAAAAATGCTGACAATATCCTGTGAAATGAATTTAGTTGCCTATAAAACATGGAATTTTGTTACTTCCAGTGGCAAAGAACAGATGAAAGTGTCAGTTGCTCAGTCGTGTCCGAATCTTTGTGACTCCGTGGACTGTACCTGCCACGATACTCTGTCCATAGAATTCTCCAGGCAAGAATATTGGAGTGGGTTGCCATTCCCTTCTCCAGGGTGTCTTCTTGACACAGGGATTGAACTCAAGTCACCTGCACTGCAGGAAAATTTTTTTTGCACTACCAGGGAAGTAAAGAGAGATGAGGATATAATCTTTTTCTCTCAGGGAAAATAATAAAAGCTTTTCTACCTCTTGTTTTTAATTCTGTAGTATTGCTCTTAAAAACTGAATCTTCACAGCAGGATATAGTCTCCTCTATGTTCTACAGTTTCAAATTTCAATTTCTATCTTATTGGAAGATTATATACACATACCTAACTTGAAACAATGTGACAAATAAATATCCAATATAAAAACTAATGAATTTTTTTCTTCTATTTCAGCATTTCCCTTGAGAAAGTTCTAGTATGGACATGTAATATATCTAGTAGTAATCTATTTTGTGACCGATCCCTAAAAGGTATTTGGATCAATAGTGACTAAGTGCCATCTAAACAATTCTATATTTTTGGTAGCAGAAACGGATTGGTTTTAGCAACCATGTACTTTAATACTGTTTAACAAGCAAAAAACTGGAAGCAAATTAATAATTTTTCAAAAAGCTTAGACTTCAGAACCAAGTCATAATTTTTAATTCTGACAAAGATTCCTCTCATTTTCAAGAAGAGAATTTTTGTTTGTTTTGTTACTGTCTTAATTTGATTTCTTTGCCTGGATATAGACAAAGTCATAATAATTATTCTTTGGTTTTTTTCTTCCCCACCTATTTTCTAGTCTCAAACTATTACTGCTACCGAAAACCCTCCCTATATTCTCAGTATATAAAAAATAATGCAATGTTTAACTACTTACACATCAACCAGAATAAGCATGTCTTTAGGAGATGCAGCTCCTTGGATGTACCTGAAACAAAAACACTCATATGAGAATTTTTTTTTCTCCTGTAAAATCTCAAACACTGATATTTGTTGAATTGCTATTTACTGATCTCTGAGACATTTTCCAAGCATGGCTCTATGTGCTTCCTATCTGGGTAGACAATACTATTTAATTCACGATTCTGCAACATCAACTTAAAAACACAATATTTAACATAATAGAGATATCAGAGGTATAATATTTAAAGTATGTTTTACAGGTATTTATAACAAAGGAATAAGAGATGTGCTTTAATACTAGGAGTATAAGAAATTAACAGGGGGGAAAAGTTATCCTAAATTCCGTTTTGCTGACCACAGTTTTCAAAACTCACTCTAAGGAATAATAATAAAAATAAATAATAAGATTATGTCATTAATTTAAATACACACACACAAAATTCCCACAAAAATAAATTAGTAGTCTAGGAATGTGAAAAAGCAGTATCAATATAAGGGAAATACAAAGGGACAAGAAAGTAATTAGAAACAGAGCAATATATAATGTTATTTCCAAGAGTTTCAAGTAGTGGTTTTCAAACTTTACAGTATCTAAAAGTCACCTGGAGAGTCAGTTCAAAATGTTGATTGTCACACTAAACCCCAGTCCTATAGATTCAGAATCTCTGTGTATGAAATGAGATTCTAGGAGAACAGCTTAGTCACTGTAGACATAAAGTTAACTAAAGGTGAATAATCCCAAAAGCTCATGATGCCTGGCTGCAGACTGATGGGAACTAGGGGCCTGCCTTCCCTAACAAAAAGACCTGAGTCTGAACTCAATGTTCTACTTATTTTCCACCACTCTAAATCTAACTTCTCAGAAGCTTGCCAGATAACTTGCCAATTAGCTTTCACACAACATTCAGCACAGTTAGTAACTATTCAGGATTATATGGTCATGGAACAGAATTTTTAGCTTGCATTCAAGTTTGTTTCTCTATCAGAAGGTAAAATGGCAACGTTGCTGGGTTATGTCAATGAAAGGCAAATCTAGTTCATGTCTAGCATTTTGACAAATGGTCCTGGCATGCGTCTCCATGGGAAAATGAGAGGACAGAATTTCATCTGTCTCCCCTGGTTGGGACCTAGTTTCTAATTTTCTGCCAAAACAACTTGTTCCTGAACCTAAATCACATGATGGCAGAGGGTTTGCCTCCACTCAGCAACCTATCGCTCCATAGCCACTAAATTGGTGAAATATTAATAAGAATAATATGTGGATTAATAGCATCTGGTAATATTATACATGGTTTGTATTAATGTAAATTGCTACTAGGACATTTAACAGAGCATTTAAAAAGCTTTAAATATATTTCTTTGAATTGACCATTACGTGTCTTAGAATTTGTCTGAATCCTAACAAAAAGTGAGAAATAACCTATATGTCCATTAATAGAGGATTTTTAAAATAACTTATGATTTAGTCATTCTTTTAAAATGATGTTAAGTGTGTTTCTTATGAAAAGGCACTCAAAGGTATTGATATGAAATAGTAGCTTACAAAGCAGTATACTGTATAATAACATGCATATTCATTAAAAAATATATAGCCACACATCACATACATTAAAAAAATCAATTAAAATACATAAGTTTAAGAATTATTTCCAATGAGGGTAATTATGCCTTTTTTGGTATTCTTCTACTTATATATTAGGATAATGAGTTTCTTTAGAAGGAACAATTAAACTTTCTTTTTGGAAAAATGAAACCTAAGCAATATGTCTATAACTAGGGGTAGCTCTTTCCTTAGGGCTAGTTCTCATTAATTCACCGCCAGAGGCAAACTACCTTCTACTCTATCTGGACACTTTGTTAGAGCCCTACTACAAGGAAGTGGGAGTATTTCAATAGAAATCCCTAAAAGCTAAAAGAGATTTAGAGATGACATTAACTAAAAACTTAAAGGAAGTCCACTTCAAATGCATTTGATGAATCAGTTCAACAATATTCATTATCAGTGCCTACTGAACTCATCATTTTCATTTAAGTATTTTTAAAAGTAGAAATGTATAGAAAATGCAAATGTACAGAGGGAAAAAAAACACTAGAGCTCTATAATAATCAAGACAATATTAACACTAATAATAGAATGAGTCCCTCCAACTTTTACACCAAAAGAAAAAAAAGAAAGAAAAAGAAATAAAACCTATTTTGTTTTTTTTCATCTTGTCATTATTACCCAAACATTCTTACCATGGTCTCCTGCGTACATCATAAAGGTCAATCTTGTTTGGAGTTCTACTGTTATCAACCCATGGAGAAGCTTTAAAAAAGAGAGACAGAAAGAATTAGAAAGAAAGAAGTTAAATTTAAAATAGAGAATTAAAACCAAAATATTAGGTATTATCTAGGAAAGTAATATTTTTAAAAGTTACAAAGCACTAAGGACACATTCCATTTATCCACAGAAAAGTTAAAATGGGAGATACCAGAGTTTTATGCCTTTAATCTTTTTCTTTTTTAAATGGAAAACAACATAGCAATACAGAAGAAAGTGGCTTAAGTCAATTTTTTTTCATATTATTTCAGAAATAACCTGTAGGCATAGGGATGTTCAGAGTGCCCATGAGTATGTTTCACCAAGTGTCCAGAAAATATACATTTCCTTTCCTCTCTACTAACAGAAAAATTTAACATAAACTTTATTTGCCACTAATGAAAACTGTACTTTAAATTATTTGATCCTTTTATTTTCATTCAGTGTTATACTATCTTGGTCTATAAAAAGACTGTTTTTCTTGGATTGTTATCACATAATAGCATAATTTTTTAACCTTGTTGTGTTGTTCAGTCACTAAGTCATGTCCAACTCTTTGCAACCCTAAGAACTGCAGCATGCCAGGCTTCCCGGTCCTTCACTGTCTCCCAGAGTTTCTCAAACTCATTTCTATTGAGACAGTGATACTATCCAACCACCTCATTCTCTGTCACCCCCATTTCCTCCTGCCCTCAATCTTTCCCAGGATCAGGGTCTTCTATAATGAGTCAGCTCTTCCCATCAGGTAGCCAAAGTACTGGAACTTCCGATTCAGTACTTTTTGTTCAGTCACTCAGTTGTGTCCAACTCTTTGTGACCCCATGGACTGCAGCACACTAGACCTCCCTGTCCTTTACTATCTCCTTGAGTTTGCTCAAACTCATGTCCACTTAGTCGATGATGCCATCTCATCCTCTGTTGCCCCCTTCTCCTGCCCTCAGTCTTTCCCCGCATCAGGGTCTTTTCCAATGAGTCGTTCCTTCACATGTGATGGCCAAAGTATTGGAGCTTTGGGACCAGTCCTTCCAATCAATATTCAGGGATTATTTCTTTTAGGATTAACTGGTTTGATCTCCTTGCTGACCAACGGATTCTCAAGAATATTTTCCAGCACCACAGTTCCAAAGCATCAATTCTTCAGAGCTCATCTTTCATGGTCCAACTCTCTCATCCATACATAACTACTGGATAAACAATAGCTATGACTATATGGACTATACAGACTTTTGTTTTTCCAGCACCACAGTTCCAAAGCATCAATTCTTCAGAGCTCATCTTTCATGGTCCAACTCTCTCATCCATACATAACTACTGGATAAACAATAGCTATGACTATATGGACTATACGGACTTTTGTTGGCAAAGTGATGTCTCTGCTTTTTAATACGCTATGTAAGTCTGTCAGAGCTTTCCTTCCAAGGAGCAAGTGTCTTTTAATTTCATGCCTGAGGTCACTTTGCACAGTGATTTTTCAGCCCAAGAAAATAAAATCTGTCACTGCTTCCACTTTTTCCCCATTTGCCATGAAGTGATGGGACTGGATGCCATGATCTTTATTTTTTGAAAGTTGAGTTTTAAGCCATCTTTTCCACTCTTCTTTTTCACCATCATCAAGAAGCTCTTTGGTTCCTCTTCATTTTCTGCCATTAGAGTGGCATATTTGATAATGGCTTGTTCATTTAAAATTATAACTTAAACTATAATTAACATAACTGCACTGAAAAAAAAAAAACTTTTCCTGATATTTATTTGAATGATGTGAAGTAATTCAAGTACAGATTCAAGAATCTTCTATTAACTAACAGAAGGTGTTTCAGAGTCTTAATCATTGTGCAGTAAATAGAAAAAAGGATGTTTAACTGCTTTTAAAATGTTATTATTTTATACTATTCCAATTAACTCTAAAGTTACTTTAATTAAAATACTTTACAAAGCTTTACACATACACACACACCCCTTTGACCCAACGGAGAACAATAAGTGCTTATGAATTGGATGATAATTTTATGCCGAAGTCTTCCTCTCCTTGAACACACTTAGACATGTAACTCTTTGGAAAATTCCCAATAATAATTCATATGATGTACATCTCTCAATGTATTTTGCCCTTTATTGAGAAATGATGAAAATTATATAGAACTTTTCTGAGAATCATATTTATTAGCTGACTAAGATAATTTGGCCAATTAGGATTTGTCAAAAATATGTATTACTGAGCCTCTCCTTGACTGTGAAATTGCTTTCTTATTAGCACCTACATAAGAAAATGATTTATTCTTTTAAAATAACTAATCACATTTATAAGAAACAGTTAAGTTTAAATATAGCACTCTCCCAACAATATGTACTGATATAGTATGTAGCTGAAATGGCAAATTTACTTTAATTATTCCCATTTGCATCTGCAGAAACTTAGAGTCAGTGAGATAAACTACGACTTTTTTTTTTTCTTGTTGTGGTAGCACTAGAATTCAGCAACAAGCACACAGGCAGACATTTCAGTTCACATTCAACTATTACATAATTTCTCAAGTCTGGGTCTTTGTAATAACTTCAAATTTATTGCATTCTTCTTTCAGTACAATCCTGGGCTGGTTGTACATTTATTCCCTCTTAACTCCAAATTCACTCTTTTATCTTGTTTTATGAAAATGTCTCTTGGTCCCTTAGATATTTTTCTTTTACCTAACAAGGACAATTTAAGCTTTCTCAGCAGATGATGAAAAAAGACATTGTGAGAAAAGGGTTTCTGCATCCGGGTCTGGTTTGTTTGCTCAAAGGCTCTGGCAGTAAGTGCAGCTTTCCCGGTGTGGCTCTGGCAGTTACGTATTCTCCAGAGCTCACGTGCAGCTTCTCCAGACCAAGGCTTATGGAGCGCTGTCTGGTTCTCCAGCAGTACCCTCGGGTGTTTTTTTTGTGGAGAGTCTCTGAGGAGACACCTGCAACTCAGAGGGTGAACTTCCAACAAACTCTGTGACACTGCAGTACCTTCTCTGCCATTTGATGGGCCAGAACCATGTCCTCTGTAAAAGGATCTGCATCTCAATCCAGGGGCACTAGGGGACCAAAGTCTCTTCCTTCGGCTGCCTATTTCTGCCCTACGGGTGGTAGTTACACAATCTTGTATCTGGAATTCCTGTATTATTTAGACTTATCCCTGCTTCTAGCCAATTCCTCTTTAATCCCTGCCAAAGTTAATAATTCTTTATTAAAAAAATTAACTAGCCCTGTTTAAAATGTTGTATTATCTCTTTTCTGATTCAGACTGATACAAATATTTCGGTGAGAGGAGAACTGGGATTGGTTACCACTGACAATAAAAGTGATCACCATGAGTTGAAAGTGATCAACCAGTGTATCTGAAAATGGTTAAAAAAAACCCAGGAATTTGAAAGTCACATTTAAATTAGATTTCTGCCATAGGGGTACATATGTCCCCTATGGGTGATTCACGTTGATGTTTGACAGAAAACAACAAAATTCTGTAAAGCAATTATCCTTAAATTAAAAACTAAATTAATTTAAAAAATTGGATTTCTAAATACTTTACGGAGCACATGCACTTAGGATTTCTGGTTTTGGTATAATTGCTAATTGAAATGAACTGTAATATTTATTAATATGTTCCATAAAATTTATTTCTTTAAAGACAGAAAAAAAGGTCATAATTTACAATAGGAGTCAGACATTAAATTGTAACATGTAACATGTTTTATAACTTTAGATAGCTTCTATTTAAAAGTATTAATACTGTTCCCATAGAAGTCTGCAGAGATATTTACTAGAGGGAAATAACCATTGGTTATTTTAAGATGTCTACATTATGTTAAAATTAAATAATGTACTCTCTTCTGTGATACTAATTACTTGATTGCAAAATCCCATTGTGGTACTTATATGGTACATTATTTATATAGGCTCAGAAAGATGGAAGGTCAAATAGTAAAAAAAGATAATAACCATACATTGCAATTCCCTGGAATAATCAGCTTCATAATGAGGTTCAATGAACACTGTGTAAAAGAAAATCAGAGTTTCTACAAACCTTGCAAAAAGTGAAATGTTGCTCATTTTAAAAGTCCCTTTTGCTTTCCAATAAGATTTTGGAATGGCAGGATAAAGAAGTAGAAATGATAGCCTACAATGTGGGCATCTCATTTCTTAAGGCCATCATTAATGGTGATAATGATCACTTGTTTTTTTTATCCTGATAAAAAATCAACTGTGGGTGTATCTTTGACTAAATCTACCTGATAGCATTTCTACTTTACATAATATTTAGGGTGTGCTATGTCAGTGATCAAACCATTGATTTAAACTGTTTACCTATATGTTAACTCAGAATACTGAAATATTCTTGAGAAAGTATGCACACTGTTGAGCCATTTTCTAGTAAATATGCTTAAGAATAAGAGTATGAGTTTTTCATTTCCGCTAGGAAGTAATAAAGTACAAAATGATGAACTGAGGGCTGATTCTCTGGTAAAGACACCATTTTGAATGACATCTAATTGCATGTTCAATTAACAAGTTAAAATGCATTTTTAAAATTCAAAAAGACTTCATATTTTTAGTCTCATGGAAAGACAAAAAAAGTAAGCTTTCTCATACTAAAAAAATGCCTGTAAAAGCCAACTGTGATTCTATTGCCTGGATCTCTCTTTCTTTCTCTCTCTCTCTCTCTCTCTCACACACACACACACACACACACACACACACACAGACACAGAGTTTACCTGCAGTTACCTACATTGCCATGCTTTTTTTAAAAGGGCATATGCAAATAAATTCTGAAGATAGATAAAATTTGATAGCTGTTGTAATCTAGATTAAAAACCAAGTTCTCTGAGAGAACAAAACAAAGAAAGACTGCTCTGGGGAAAGCCAAATGTATTCTATTTGGAATTATGGATAAGTTGTATAAGACTAGAAATGGGGCTCTGGGATCAAAGCATATAGGGATAGGAAAAATGGGGCAGGTTGTAGAATGTAAAACCAAATAAATACTAAAGGGGGAAAAACAGTTTGGAGTACATGAGAAGCTTTAACTGTACAGTTAAGAGGTAAAACTCAAAATGTAGATTAGGTTAGATTCTTTGGATGGCCTGAAGCCGCATTAAGTGAGCCAGATGTCATTAGGTGAACAATCCCAGACAGCTTCATTTTACTAGAGAAGTGATAATCTAAGTTCACTCCAGATAACTTTTTAATAAATATACTAGATGTCTTGTTGCATTGCATGTTAATATGTTTAAGACATTTCCTGTCTCATCTACCTGTGAGCTTCTTCAGAGCAAAATTCTCTCCTATTGGTACCTGAATCCTTAGGAACCTCAGTTCCTTCAGAAACAGCAATTTTGCTAGTTCTTATGTTTTCCTCCTTTCAACTTACACTTGAGTATATCGACATCGGAGAAGGCAATGGCACCCCACTCCAGTACTCTTGCCTGGAAAATCCCATGGACGGAGGAGCCTGGTAGGCTGCAGTCCATGGGGTCGCTAAGAGTCGGACATGACTGAACGACTTCGCTTTCACTTTTCCCTTTCATGCACTGGAGAAGGAAATGGCAACCCACTCCAGTATTCTTGCCTGGAGAATCCCAGGGACGGCGGAGCCTGGTGGGCTGCCGTCTATGGAGTCGCACAGAGTTGGACACGACTGAAGCGACTTAGCAGCAGCATATCGACATATTTAATCAAATTCTTTTTAGATTTTAATATTGTTTCTAAGAAATGAGACTTGATGTTCAATGATAGTATTGTATTGGTTTGAGAGTGCCTTTGTGGTCATATGTCCACTACACTTTTCTAATTCATAGATAAGTAAACATTGGAAACTCATACACATATAAGGTATTACAGCCAAGGATAAATCATCATGTTTTAAAAATTAAAGTACTTGTTACAAAGCAATTTGCTGGTAATTCTGCATATATCAGAAAGCCCATGTAAAACATTTCCATTTAACAAGGATTATTTGTCAGCAGAAGTAGCAGATAACTAGGACAAGCTGTGAGATTAAACGAAATATTCAATAAAGTAAATTCTACGCGAAAACTTAATCATTTAGATGGTCCATATGTTATTATTAGCTGTAGTACAAAAATAAACTTGCACACAACAAGTTCTATTAAGTAAAACATGAAGAGAATTTTACTGGAAAATAATTTCAGATGTATGCTAGACAGAGAAACATTGAACTCTGACAGAGAAAAAAGTTTCTAGTTTTGTAAGCAAATAAATCCAGTTAGGTGATAATAGTGATACAGTTAAAAAAATAAATTGTGATTCTATAGGAACAAGATTCTTATTTTTATAACTCAATAATCTTTTTAGAAAATGGGGGTAAAGGAAGTATTTCTTCCAAATTTTATATTTGGTGTATCTGAGAGAAGGGCTTAAAAAGTCGGAATTTTGACAAAAGTGTTTTAAATTTTTCGTAATAAAATATACTGAACACAACAACAGCTGCACATCAAAGATGGTTCTATATATCTAAAAATGGATAGAAAATTTAGCAATGTATCAAAGAAAAAGGAATAAAATGAGTTACTTTAGAACTTAAAAAGAGTTAAAGATTTTTAACAATACTTACACACATATTTAGGGCTTGCCAGGTGGTGATAGTGGTAAAGAACCTGCCTGCCCATGCAGGAGACCTAAGAGAGGAAGTTTAATTTTTCCTGGGTCTGGAAGATCCCCTGGAGGAGGAAATGGCAACCCACTCCAGTACTCTTGCCTGGAGAATCCCGTGGACAGAGGAGCCTGGTGGGCTACAGTCCATAGGGTGGCACAGAGCCGGACACAACTAAAGCGACTTAGCACAGACACAGACAGATGCACACATTTTACATACAATTTTATCCTCCATCAAATTATGAGCACATCCCATTTTCATATCAGGATCTTACTTGACTGCTCTCACTTGTGAAATGACTGGACCCATAGTTGACTGCAAAGTTAACAACTCTTCAACACTTATATGTGAAAAATAAGACAGACTCAGGTAAAAGATGGGGTCATATAAAAGGAAACAAACATAAGGTTACAAAATTATCTCTATAAATTGGGATCATGTGAGAATTTCAATAATATATTACTTGGTGTGTGTATGTGTGTGCATTTATATATATATATATATGATGTTTTTGCAAGTAATACAACTGATCAATGGTATATAGAAAAGCAAACTGTATAATTTAGAATATAAATTGAAGGTAAACTATGACCATGAGACTCTGGCCAATGTTGCATAAGAGGAAAGGTTTTTTGTGATTTCCAGAAAGTGCCTTAAAAAGAGAGGGAATACTATTCTTTGTCCCTTAAGAAACAAACACAAGTAACAATGGTGGACACTGCAGAAGATATACTCAGAGAATGTCAGAGATATAAGACAGGCGTGTAAACCCTTGTATGTGAAGCTTCCTTATCAGCCTTGGTCTCTGTAACTGATATTCTTTGACTGAGTAAGAAACAAACCTCTATAGTGTTGAAATCACCGTTGCTTTGGATTTCCTGTAACTGGTAGCTAGTTTTATTCCTAACTGATGCATTGGACTCTAATCATTAGTATAAAAAAGCAATAAGGTAATCATTTCAACTTAAAGTGTATTCATACAGCATTCAACAAATATAATTAAACATATTTACAGTTAAACTTCATATCCATTCACAAATATCAAAGTAAAAAAAAATCAGGCTTTTTTTCTTTAAGATAACTGATCACTGAAAGCAGTTATTCTTTTATAAATACCTCAAAATGCTGAGGCTCCATTGCTATCATGTTTTCTTCAAATTAACCAGAAATCTAGCAAATGCTCCCTTTATAAATAACTAAAAAGGTATTCTTTGGACTGCTCTGTCATCTATTATTTGCTGTTTAAAACATTTTAAAGGTATTTTTCAAAAAGAGTTAAGCAGCTTAAGAATAACTGGCTATACACATGGCAAAAATATGTCCCTCTTTATACTCTGCACACATGTTCCTTCACATTTTATTTTAGCAAAATCCTAGCAGATCCAAGAACAAGGAAGTGGCCCCATAAGGAATATTTAACACTAATTTAGCATATACTAGGTTCCTGTTCTGTAAACCCATGTTTTTGAAATAAATAAATGAAAGAGGATGAAGAAAGAACAAATGTTCACTAAGACATTTAATTAAATGATTAACTAAAAATGTAACATGAAGTTTAAGAGATTTAAGTTTTTTCCTTTTTTATAAGTGGAACTAATTACCTAAAAAGAATAAGTGCTGTCTATGTTGGCATTCTGACAAGCCAGTAACTTCTAATTACAGTCCCAATTACTGCAGTAATTGGTACAATTTCAAGAGACACTAATAGATGAAATGTGTCGTCTATACCTATAGTTTTTATGATGTATAAAAATTCAAACAGTTGATAGCTCTTGAAAGCAGTTTTAATAACATTAAGGTTAATTTATGTATATCAATTAAGGGCTTCTAAAGGAAGTGAAGTGAAAGGTACTCAGTCATGTCTGCTTCTTTGCAACCCTATGGACTGTAGACCATGGAATTCTCTAGGCCATAATTCTGGAGTGGTAGCCTTTCCCTTCTCCAGGGGATCTTCCAAACCCAGGAACTGAGAGAACACTCACAAATTAAACTGATTGTCCAATCAGCACATATTCAACAAGATGTCATCAGATATGGGTTCCAGCTTCAACTCTGCCATGACATGCTGTATGACTAGAGCAACTCCCTCTACTTTATCCTATAAAACAAGGACTGTGATGTAGCCAATGAGGTCTAAATGCATAAGTAAATAAAGGTAATGCCTGCCTTGGAAACCACCTTCTCCAATCATGCCAAGTTACTGGTTAAGAAATAGGTTCAGAGATATGACTTATCCATGAAAGTTTCAATATGAATCAAGAACTCCTCTCAATACAATGTTCCTCCTCCTGTTATCAACAGCCTACCTATCTGCTAAGTTGGAGAGGAGAGAGGAGAAAAAGGAGAGGTGGAGAAGGAAGAGGAAAAGAAGGAGAAAAGGGGAAAAAAGAAAAAAAAAAGACATACAACAACCATTTTTTATATTGTATTTCCATATATATCAACCAAAATTAGAAAACAGACAAATTACTGATATTCAATCTAAGGACAGATGTTAGAGGTCAAATCCATCCCCACTCATATCAAACTGCTATCCAGAATTGGCTCTGCAGAGGTGCCCTTATATTATGTCAGCTCTGGAGCCCTCTGTGTATAGAGGCAGTAGTGCCTCCATGCAGTTTAAATAACCTGAAAAATGGAAATCAGCAGAGTGGCTAATCATCACTGGCTTTTTCCTAAATGTCTTAGCAAATAAGAAGCATTTAATTTTTTTCTCCTCTTAATTCTACTTTATCTTTTTTGTTTAACAGCTCAAGTTCCTGAATATTTCCCCAAGGCTACCATGATACCAAGATAAGGCAGTGAAACTTAAACACTGGCTATCAGGTTATATACCTGGTTAACCCACTCACACTATTAGCTCTGCTTTAAGCAGCATCTTAATATTTCACAAGAATACATTTTATTTTAGACCCTATATTGTGAGTTAGAGGATTTCGGTTTCTACAGAAAACAACTCATGTACAATAATATGGCAAAAAGGATTTAAAGGTGGCTTGTAGAATTATATAAAGAAAAAAAACACAAATTCTGCATTTATATTAATACATGAAATAGATTCTTGGATCCTCACAATGCCATGAGGTAATAGGAAAGTTTATTTCTCATATTTTCTCATAAACTCAGTGCTGGAGAGATAGGATTAACAAATTTAGGAAAAGGAAATTAAGGACATCCAATTAAATTTCTATTTTAATTAAAAAATAATTTTCAGAGTAAATACTAAATACTTTTCAAGAGTAAATATTTCCCAAACATCATATACTTACACTGAAAAATTCTTTGTTATCTGAAACTGAAATTTAACTGGACATTCTTGAGAAGTGACTTAACTAAGGTCATAGGTTAAAACCTACATCTTCTGACCAACTCCACCATGTGGAGTACCTACAAGTACTTGTCATTATATTATCTCATTGATCACAACTCTCAGGGGATAAATTGAAACATTTGTTGTTGTTGTTCTTTAGTCATCAATTCATGTCTGACTTTCATGACCCCATGAACTGTAACCCACCAGGTTCCTCTATCCATGGGATTTCCCAGGCAAAATTACTGGAGTGGGTTGCCATTTCCTTCTCCAGGAGATCTTCCCAACCCAGGGATTGAACCTGTGTCTCCTGCTTTAGAAGGCCGATTCTTTACCACTGAGCCACCTGGAAAGCCCCAAGATTTCAGTTCCCCAACCAGGGATCAAACCTGGGCTATCCAGTGGCTCAGTGTCCTAACCACTAGGCCATCAGGGAACTCTAAAATTGAAACGTTAGTGCTCATATTAGATGTGATGACTAAGGCTCAGAAAATTTAGAAGACCCATCTAGTTTCTCACAGTTAGTAGGGAGATCCTAGCCTGAGGTCCAAATCTTGCCATGCGAAAATCCAATTAGGTATTATCTATTCTATTTCAACTCACAAGTAAGATAATTAACAATAATTAAAGGCTATTTTGACCTTTGCTTTAACAGACAGTAATCAGGGATGAGCTGTTCCACATTATTTTGTACAGTATCAAAATGGAAAGACTAAAATCAGAGAGGAAAGTATGGCTTACTGAGAAATTTTTAAAAATCCTTCATTTTAAAAACTCTTTAAACCTGAAAGACATGTAAAATGTGTTGAAAGCATGCCTTAGCATACAGAGAACTACAGAGGTCCACTTTTAAATTATAATAATGTCTTAGTGTCTTTGCTAAAGACATTTGATTCTATTAGAGCATTATTATCATGAAGAGCAACTCATTCAGCCTTAAAAAAGACAAAAATCCTGCCATTTGTGACAACATGAATGAACCTGAGGGATATTATGCTAAACAAAATAAGCAGGCACAGAAGGACAAGTACTATATGGTTAGGTAGTTAGAATAGGAAAAATGAGTTCAAAAAGGTGGTGGCTAAAAGAAAAAGAAAAGAAAAGCCCGCAAAAATGGAACAAAAGAAAATCCCAGGACCAGACTGAGAACCTCAGGTGAAACAAACAGCCCTTCTGGCTAGCCCAGTTTACACAGGGCAGGCTCAGGGGGAGGAGAAAAACCATATAAAAAGAGGAGCCAAGATTGAGTCCTCTCTTCTTTTGGGTCAACCACCCTCATGCCTTGGGGATGTATTTCCCTTTGCTTGCCAAATAAAACTGAGCTGTAACAGAGAGGTAACACTGGTCCGTTGTTTCAAATTTTTGCTGCAGTGAGACAAAACTGAGGAAATTACACTTGCCCCGACAATATGATATCACTTACATGAGGAATCTAAAATAATCAAACTTATAGAAGGCAAGTAAAATGGTGGTTGCCAGGGGAAAGTACGAAGTGGGAAAGTATCAGTTAAAGAGTACAAAATTTCAGCTATACAAAACCAGTTAAGCCCTAGAGATCTTCTGTATAGCACAGAACCAGAAGGTAACAATACAGTATTGTACACTTAAAATTTTGCTAAGAAGGTAAAGTTGGGCTGTGTTCCACAGGCCTGCAGCTTTAAGGCTAAAGAGCCTGGAGATAGTCATAGAGACATCAATGGTTTAAAGGACTGGGGGATTTATGGGTCTGAAGCAAGGTCCTGAAGCAATACTCCACCATGTGTGGCTGCTGGTGGGCAGAAATATAGCCCAGTTTTAGCTGGAAGTGGAGAGTGGGGAGGGAATGAGGGAAGGAAGGAGGGGAAGTTTCCAGTTATAGGGAGAATTGACACTGATCTCAGCTTAGCTCATAGGTTACCAGTGAAAGCAGCAGAGAGCATGCCCCTCACTGCTCTTTGATGAGCTATCAGGTAGTGATGTTCTGATATAAAGCTTAGAATAATCACAAGCTGGGTCTGGGAGCAAGTATGTAGGCATTTATTGATTAGGTTCTACCTATTATTAAGAGTGAAAGTCAGTCAGGTGAATAGATTGTAGCTGAAGCAGGGACTAGTTGAGTGGGGATGGACAGAGAACAAGAGAACAGTCATCTTGGCTGCTCATTCCTCCCTCCATACAGGCTAGATCTTATGTTAAGTGTTTTTATAACACAAAATATAATAATAAATAAGAGAGTAGGAGGAAACTTTTCCAGATGATAAATAGGTTGATGACACTGATTGTGGTGATGGTATCACCAATGTATACTTATCTACAAATTAATTCAGTTACATATGTTAACTATGTACAGCTTTTCATATATCAAAAAAAATTTTTTTAAATAAAAGAGCACCTCAGCAACAGACTCACTAAATAAATTCAATGACATTTCATTGAGTGCATTCCATAGCAATCAAGAGAGCCATTATGAGACTCAGAGATGATTTGTTGAGTCAAATCTTAAAAAACACGGTATTATAGGAAAGCCCAGGGTTGCTTCCACAACTAACATTCTGGGAGGACCACATGGATTCAGCTAAACTAAATCTTTATGGAGTTTTTCCAAGGTAAAAGTGGAGAAATGTCAACATATTAGGAAGTGTATGATTAGGATTAAAAAAAAAAAATTAAAGCCATAATCCCTCAGTTAGCATTTAAAAGAAAATTTATTAGTGATTTATTGGTATGTTTAAAAGTTTACTTGTAGAAAGACTCATCTTGGAAAAATGTACATAATAGGATCCATCTTTCCTCCCAACTCTTGACCCCAATGTTCTCTCTCCCTTTCTTATACAATCTTTCCACTCTCCTCCCTATTTCTCTCTTATAATACTGTGTGTTCTTTCTTTTACATCATTATCAACTTCCCTGTAGCTCTGGGCTCTAGGTTTCTCATTATTATCATATTTTCTCTTACTTATCTTTTTCCTCCTATCCTCAGCTGCTCATATATGGAATTTTGTATTGAGTTAATACCTTTTAAAGCTACATAATGCTGTAAGTTATTGATAAATATAAATAATTATATTAATGTACTAGTGTTATTGTATACTAATTATAATTATAAATGTACTTTTATAAGACCTGCCATAATATTAAGGTTTATTTTATTAGGTTTACTATGTACATGAGTGATAAATGCCTTTTTCTTTACATTACATATGAAAGTTTTCAAATAACTGATATATAATATTGGACATATTAGTAACGTAAGAGTATTTTAGAAGTTTTACATTATATTGAACAGTATTTCCAAGTAGAAAATTCATCTATTATAGCAAGCTATGTGATATCTCCCTGGCATCCAATATTAATGTTTACATTTTAGTAATGCATGAATTATTTTCAACAATGAAATACCAGTATGCCTTTCCTAGCCCACTGGATTTCTGCAAAAACTAACTGTCAGTGTTCTTACTCTCTGGCACTTATTGCAAGAAGTTGTATATCTTTACCTAATTTGAGAGCTATTCAGTTTGATGATGCCCATATACTTTTATTCACAGAGACAGACATTATCTCATTTCTATTTCACCCTCTTTTCACTGTTGTGACTTTGTATTGTTAACAACTCTAATGTTAAATGTTTAAAAAAATTCACGCCTAAATAAACTCTCATATATGCTGTGTTGTTTAAAGCCTGATGACCTAGTATGTATCCCATAACTCAGTCACACTTTGAGAAAGAAAACGTATTTGTGCTTGTCAGCTTGCTCAGAAAGGTGGAAAAGTTAAAAATACCAACAGACATTTCACTTAAAGTCTTTTCAATAGATTCTCAGTATGTACTAGTGATTAATCTTTCATTTTCATTATAAATTTATCTACTCTTAAACTTTTGTATGAGAATAAAGGATATTACACAGGGATTTATTCATGTTAATTTGTAAGATATATTTATCTTCTCATTTTAACAAATCCACATTCACTGATTAAAGAAAAGCATCAATACTTTTCATATAAACAAACAGACTTAAAATCTGGAAAGAGATCTTTCCATTAGTTTCTAAAATTTCCACTCAGTTCTCTAACAGGATTCACAACTTGGTCCACACTATGCAGTTGGATTCTTAGAACTGTTTTAGGATTCGTGACAACTTCCTGTTCCAGGTCCACAGATACTTCCTGTTCCAGGTCCACAGATACCTGCTCACAGTCGAAATGGCAGCCCAGCCTAATTTCACATAACAATGGTTCCAGCTGCTTCTCAGGTATTTTGACTTAAAGTGATTTTGGTAGTTAAAGAGCCATGTAAGGAGAAATGTCTTTTCTTACAAAAGCCATGTGATAACCGTCTTTTACCAAATAGGAGAAGGTAACAGAGTGTTCCCAAGAAAAACTAAGTCTAGTACTTACAATTTTACTTGATACCTACTGAATCACTAAGTACTTACCTGGATAATATCGGGCCAGCCCTGTGGCACTGCCAAACACCTGCCACAATAATGAAGGATCTTCTTCTCGATTTTTCTTGAAAACTTCATCTAAGGCACTTGTCCAGTTGAGTTCATTTAATACAATTGTTGCTACCAAAAGTGAAAGAATGGAAAAATCAATCAATTCAAATTTGTAATTAGTAACTGAACCTGTTTTCATATATGTGCAAAGTAATTTTATACATTTTCATTGCTTTATCTATAAAAGCACTCTAATCTGGTGGTAATCAAAAAGTTTAAACATGGAATCATTTCCTCAAACAAATGTTTATATGATGGTGGCCCTATTGATATTTAGGGGCTGGGTGACTTTTTTGTAGAAGGAGTTGTTTTGTGCTTTGTACATGTTTACAAGCATCTCTGGCCTCTACACCCTAGATGTCGGTATCATGTTTCCAGTTGAGATACGCAAAACTGTCTTTAGACATCATCACATAAGCCCTGGGGAGCAAAATTACTTTCTGCTGAGAACCATTGTGACACATAAAACAGTAGTCACACTCTGCTGGCTGAGAGGTGGTGGGAAGCATTCCTCCAATTGAGGCAGTTCTGAAGAAACCTACAGGACACCTTAGGACGCAGTTTGATGACTACTTTCCTCAACTACTGATGATTCTCTGTGATATACTAACATGGTTTGATCTGTTACTTGAGTTAAAGAAAAATAGATGTCTGTCATTGAGCATAGCTTATTAACTGTATTTCTGTAACAACAAAAATGCATACAATGTTGATAAAGAAAAAACTCATTCAGAGGCTTGACAACATCAATAACAGAAGTAAGATGTAGCTGATACCATATCACTAGCTTTATGAACAATAATTTTCTTTTTTTCTGGTTAGTTCAACTAACAATTAGAGTGTGGTGCTAACAAGGGACAGGTCACTGATTTTGATACCTACTTATACCGACTGACTGACTGATCCTGGATAGGTATCGCAAACATATGCCAGTCATTATAATGAAATAGGAACGATTATAATGTAGGATATAACATGGGCTAAATATAGTTTATAATTATGGCTCCCCATGATCATAGCATCCTATGTCTAACATGATAAAAATTTAATTGGCTTAAAATATTATTTTCCCTTTACACAAAAAAGATGACATACGAGATAATCTCATCTTTCTTGGAGGGTCTTAATCTATGTAAAATATGCACCATGCCCCCAGATTAGCAGATTAGGAAAGCTTGCATTTGAGAATATATGTCCAAGCCTAAATAATGGACATTACCTTGGGATAATGACTAGAAATACTGCTTAACTTTTTTCCATCCATTTGTGTGACCACAGTAAGTAAAAGAAACAAATACAATCATGGTTAAAACGTTATGCAAGATGTTTTGAAGATAAAAGAACAAAGAGTTTCTTTCAAGAAAGATGTATAGCATATGTGTTTGTATTTTAAGGTTTATCATTCACCCAAAAATTGAAAACAAGCATACTGCAAATTGTTCTGGGACCAGCATCCTAATGCATTTCTCATTATTGGAAACTAACGAGTTTCCCATCTTTATGGATGTGATTACCTTCAGAAAGATCAGTTGTGTGTGTAAATATTCATGAGTTGGGTCATATCCATAGCACATCTGAGATACTAGTGAATTCAAATTCAAAAGCATGATCCAATGAACACTGAGTGACCAGTTATATGAAAATTTATATTCACATAGATAACCTAAACTGATACTCACTATCCATGAATATTTATGGTACCACACACAATAGCACAGAAAAAGAGGGACATCCTCTACTTTTTTTTTTTAAGCATTCATGAATTATACAGTTATATTCTACTCAACAAAATAATCATATTTATTTATGTTCCAGATACTTAGAATAGATTGGGGATTAATGAAGTCTGTCTCCTCAGTTTCCTTGGTTCTTTAATTCACATTAAGCAACAACTGAGATCTAATTATTTTTAATAAATTTTTCTTTGTTTTCAGTCTTCCTCAGTTTTATTACCTAACAACTACTAAGTATTAGGCTCTGATACACTGATAATGAATTATACTTTTATGTATTTGGGGAAAAAGTCAAACTATGAAATGTTATCATCATGGTGATCTGTTTTAAAATAGTAGTTTATATGTTTGAAAATTCTTTTTCAGATAAGACACTGCAAAATGATTTCCACAAAAGCTGTTCATATGCAAATGAGCAAAGTACATAAAGCTTTTTCAGAATAGACACCTGAAGTGATTTACTCAGAATGAAAGAAATGGCATTGTGCACTTATTAAATAAGCAAAGTTTATAAAACTTGATGAGGATGTGTAGCAAGAGAGCTGCATTTGTTGTTGTGTATTTATAAAGACTCTGGTAGCCAAAATTTTTATTTGAATGTCTATCACAAGAAAAAAATTCAAAGGATCTGCCATGGGAGTACAAAATTAGTGCAGAGGAGAGTTTGGCAAAAGTTGTCTATCAAAATGCAGTCATTAATCCAATAATTCTATTTGAAAGAATTTGTACTATGGCGAGACTATAGATATTCAGTCCTGAGGCAGAGAATTTTAGACCCAGAATCATTCTTCCAATTATACAGTTCAAATTCCTTCAAACACAAAAATAAATTGCTGCAGTAGGAAATATTTTTTCTCAAATTACACTGAAAACCAGTTAAAAATGTAAAAGGTGGCATGTAAAATATAGAAGCAAACAAATAAGTATGAATCCTCTTTTATATCCACCTTAGGTATTTTGCTATATTATTCTATCCACATTATGAATTACATTTTTGATCCCTAGGTTAGAAGATCCTCTGGAGAAGGAAATGGCAACCCACTCCAGTATTCTTGCCTGGGAAATCTCATGGACAGAGGAGCCTGGTGGGCTACAGTCCATGGGGTCACAGAGAGTTGAACAAAACTGAGCAAATGATACAATAAACATATATTACTTTGGCATTCTATAATAAGTAGATTTTTACCTTCTTAACCTTGTAAAAACTAAATACTTAATCCAGAAATTACTAAAGTGCCCAACATTTCCCCAATTCTATGTTATCAGCATAACTAAGGAAAAACAATACTGAAGTAACTGGGTCATTTGCAAATGATGGCATAATAAAACTAATGCAGAACACTGGCAATGCTGAAACTTTTCAAATGCAAGTATTTTTTCTATAAAGCATGATCTTTATATAAATATCCAGAGCAAGAAACCAAGATACAAAGGATTTTATTTAATTGCATAAATATTATATAAACTAGTAGCTTGCCAATATTTTATGTAATAACTCCAGAAAAAATGATCTTTCTAAAAGGCCTTGAAATACTTCTTGTCCACCAATAAAACGTAGCTTTCTATTTGGACAGATATACTCAAGAACATAGGGAATAGTTCTGATTGGTTTTCCATAAATCATTTGGCAGTCTTTAAAATTATATTGTATTTTATTTTCTCAATTACATACTGGATATGTATGGCCTTATTTAATATAGTGTATTCTATATGCACCCACACCTTTCTTATTTGCCTCCTAAAGTAGTAGTAATGTTTTACATTCAAATTTCTAATTTCTTGCTCAAATGGAATACATGGGTGTACAAAAAAGTACATGAGTGGTTTATGTATTTTTCACTGTGTAAGACATACTGGCCAATTGTGATCTAGCCTTGAACCTGCTGCCAATTTCTAATGAACTTAGCTAACTGTCTATGGCTTCTTTAGGAGTAACATGAGTACTGATTTTCTGTCAACTTTTAAGAAATGAAGATTTTTATCTTTGTTTGAAAATTAGAGTTTGTGAAAATAAGTCTTTCATAGATATTCAAGGCTAAGTTTATTAAAAGCAATGAATGCTGGGAAAGCAAACCTTGACTTTGGGGCCTCTAATCTGAATGGCATAAAAGGATTTTACTGCCAATTGATTCAGAAAGCCAAGCATATGTTTCTTTCTATTCTTATATTTAGTTTTCAAAAACATGGCCTTGGTGTTCAGCAATTCTCTCTTGTAGAGGATTCTTTTGTTCAGTTTGGCTTTTCAAAGGAAGAAAGACAAATCTAATTTGTAACAGCATAAAAAAAGGACCTTACATTTGCTGCTAATTCTTCTGAAATACATGACATATCTGTATCTTGTTTATGACATGAATGTGGAATCGTTAACAAGTTCAGAATCCAATTTTCAGAATCCAATTTTCTCCTGTGAACTTCAGCCAAGAAGTACTCCACTATTGCTCCCACTTAAGTTGAATACATTTTGTTGACTTATTCAGGGTTCTGGGCTTCACCATGTATTGAAGGCACTATATAACTATTTGAAAAACCTTAAGATTATTTATAATATCAACTATAGCTTTGAAATGAAGCAAAAATTTGCTAGAAAAAAAGATAAACAATTTTTATGATTTACTTATAAGATAAAATAACTTTGATAAGTATGCATCACAAATATACTTTATAAAACATAAAATACCTTGGCAGGTCTTTCCTAAGACTTGTAAATCTTAAAGTTATATAAGGGAATGGATAATAACAATTATTTTTAACAATACTAAATATGATACAATTAAATAATTTAAAAAAGAGAACTGTCCAAAATGTTTACTACACTATTGCCATTTAATCATACCATTATCATAGACATGCACTCAGATAAAATTAGCATGTATTATTTAAACTATTTCCACTGATAGTAACAAAGTCAGTAATATTGTATTAAGAGCAAGCAGATAAGTTAACTATTTTCTATCCACTATCACATTTTACTAAAAATGACACTTGAAACAAGATACTATTAGGTTGGTACAAAAGTAATTGTGGTTTCAGACCATGAATTTTAAATCATTATAACCAGGCTCGAACACATCTTCATTAATCAAAATAGGAACTGTTAACAATCAACACATTTTTGCCAATGAAAAATAAGTTTGTTTTTTCCTATAGCACAAAAATTTGTGCTTCAGGATTCGATGAACTCTTGGAAAGCATTGTCTGCCTCTTGCTGGTTATGGAAGCATTCTCTCTGCACAAAGTTTTGGAGATGCTTGAATAAGTTGGTGAGAGGTCAGGTGAATATGACAGATGCAGCAAAACTTTGTAGCCAGTTCATTCAGTTTTTGAAGCAACTGGTTGAGCAATGTGTCATCAAGTGTTGTCATGGAAAAGAACTAGGCCCTTTCTGCTGACCAACGCCAGATGCAGGAGTTGCCGTTTTTGGTGCATCACATCGATTTGCTGAGCATACTTCACAGATGTAATGGTTTCACCGGGATTCAGAAAGCTGTAGTGGATCAGACCAGTAGTAGACCACCAAACAGTGACCATGACCTTTTTTTTTGGTGCAAGTTTGGCTTTGGAAAGTGCTTTGGAGCTTCATCGCAGTCCACTAAGCTGGTCATTGCTGACTGTGTTATAAAACCCACTTTTCATCATGTGTCACAATCTGAGTGAGATATGGTTTGTTGTTGTTGCACAGAATAAGAGAAGAGGACATTTCAAAGCGGCAATTTTTTTGACTTTCAGTCAGCTCATGAGGCACCCACTTATTGAGCTTTTTCACCTTTCCAATTTACTTCGAATGCCAAACGACTGTAGAATGGTCGACGTTGAGTTCTTGGGCAAATCTCATGCAGTTGTAAGAGGATCAGCTTCAATGACTGCTCTTAATTGGTCATTGTTGACTTCCTATGCTGCTGCTAAGTCGCTTCAGTAGTGTCCGACTCTGTGCGACCCCATCGAGGGCAGCACACCAGGGTCCCCTGTCCCTGGGATTCTCCAGGCAAGAACAATGGAGTGGGTTGCCATTTCCTTCCCCAATGCAAATCACTCAGTCGTGTCCGACTCTTAGGGACCCCATGGACTGCAGCCCACCAGGCCCCTCTGTCCATGGGATTCTCCAGGCAAGAGTACTGGAGTGGGGTGCCATTGCCTTCTCCGGTTGACTTCCTATGGCTGGCCACAATACCCCTCACATTCAAAGCTCTCATTTCCTTTGCAAAACTTCTTGAGCCATCACTGCACTGTACATTCATTAGCAGTTCCTGGGTCAAATGTGTTGTTGATGTTGTGAGTTGTCTGAGCTGTTTTACAACCCATTTTAAACTCAAATAAAAAAATCGCTCAAATTTGCTTTTTGTCAAACATCATTTCTAAAGTATTAAATAAATATAAAATAAACAGCAAGTAATAAGTCATTAGCAAAAAAATAAAGTGAGAAATGTACATTAAAATGATGTATAACAATCATTTATATAAGAATATATTCCAATATCAAATGGCAAAATTCAAAAATGCAAAATCACAATTACTTTTGCAGCAACCTAAAAATATTACTCTTTTTTAGATGATAAAAATAAAATCTAGAAAGAGCAACTTACCAAAATTCATACAGAGGCAGTCATAGACACAGCACCCAAATAAGTCACATTTCAAGATCCTCACTGTTTATGAGCTATTTATTTCTAGCTTTCATTATTTATGTAGCTCTAATTTAGAATTTCAAATCTGAAAAAGTAAAAATCACCTATGCATTTGTAAATACTGTTTCTCAGTCAATTGAGATTGAGATTTCAGCAATATCTACAGACATTTTTGACAGTCAAGACAGGTAGTATAGTCTGAAGTCAGTATGGTTGATTCCTCTAGCTCCATTCTTCTTTCTTAAGATTGCTTTGTCTATTTGAGGTCTTTTGTGTTGCCATACAAATTGTGAAAATTTTTGTTCTATAACAGTTCTGTGAAAAATGCCATTGGTAATTTGATAGGGATTGCACTGAATCCATAGATTGCTTTAAGCAGTATAGTCATTTTCACAATATTGATTCTTTCAATATAATGCCATATTTCTCCATCTGTTTATGTCACGTTAGATTTCTTTCGTCAGTGTCTTATAGTTTTCTGTATACAGCTCTCTTTTGTCTTCTTAGGTAAGTTTATTCTTAGATATTTTATTCTTTTTGTTACAATAGTGAATGGGATTGCTTGCTTAATTTCTCTTTCTGATTTTTCATTGTTAAGTGTATAGGAATGCAAGAAATTTCTGTGTATTGATTTTGTATCCTGTGATTTTACTAAATTCACTGATTAGCTTCAACAGACGTTACTCCAAAGAAGACATACTGTTAGCTAATAAATTCATGACAAAATGCTCAACATTGCTTATTATGAGAAAAATGTAAATCAAAACTGCAATGAGATATAACTTCACACTGGTCAGAATGGCCATTGTCAAAAATCTACAAACAATAAATGCTGGAGAGGATGTGGAAAAAATTAACCCTCTTGCACCGTTGGTGGGAATGTAAATTGATACAGCCACTATGGAGAATAGTCTGGAGATTTCTTAAGAAAACAGGAGTAAATCTACCATATGACTTAGCAAACCCACTACTGGGCATATACCCTGAGAAAACCACAATTCTAAAAGATACATGTACCCCAATGTTCATTGCAGCAGTATTTACAATAGCCAGGACATGGAAATAATCTAGACATCCACTGACAGGTGAACGGATAAAGAAGTTTTGGTACATATATACAATGGAATATTACTCAGCCATAATAAAGGAACACATTTGAGTCAATTCTAGTGAGATGGATGAATCTAGACATCCACTGACAGGTGAACGGATAAAGAAGTTTTGGTACATATATACAATGGAATATTACTCAGCCATAATAAAGGAACACATTTGAGTCAATTCTAGTGAGATGGATGAACCTAGAGCCTGTTTTACAAATGAAGTAAGAAAGAGAAAAACAAATATATATTAACACATATATATGGAATCTAGAAAAATGGCACTGATGAACCTATTTGTAGAGCAGCAAGAGAGACAGAGAACAGACTTGCGTACACAACAGGGGAAGGAGAGACTGGGACAAATTGAGAGTAGCATTGAAGCATACATACTACCATGTGAAAAATATATAGCCAGTGAGCATTTGCTGTATGATGTCAGTAGGGCACAAATTTAGAAACTTTGCTCAAGTACAAATATAAACAAAAGATAATCAATTCACTTTGTAAAAAGCAATATTCCCAACAAATTCTGTCCACAAAAAGCCACAACAAAACTTCTTCAAATAAAAGCTGATACATTTAAAAATATTATTGTTTCACACTAAATTATGTCTATTCTTCAGGCTATATTTTGACACTCTTTGGGCTGAGAAATTTCTGTTTCAGTCCCAGAAATTCTAACTCACTATTCTCATAGTTGAAGAAATAAGTAAGGATTTCAAAGCTATGTTTTTAGTGCCATTAAATGAAATATTATACAGCCACAAAAAGGAATGAAAATCATAAAGTCAGAAAGACAAATATTGTATATTAATATACATATGGGGAATCCAGAAAAATAGTATAGGTAATCTTTTTTTTTTGGTATAGGTAATCTTATTTGCAAAGAATAAATAGACACAAGGACATACACAACAAATATATGAATATCAAGGGGAAAGATGGGGTGGGAGGAATTGGGAGATTGGGATTGACACATATACCCTACTGATACTACGTGTAAGAAGATAACTAATGAGAACATACTATATAGTAAAAGGAATCTACTTAATACACTGTGGTGACCTGAATGGGAAGGAAGTCAAAAGGGAGTGGATATATGACTGTGTATGGATGATCCATTTTGCTGTACAGTAGAAACTAATACAGTGTTGTAAAGCAACTATACTCCAATAAAAATTAATTAAAAATAAATATACCAACTAAATAATAAAATGAATAAATTAATAAGAGGCCATGTACTTAATGCTACGCTCTTCGCCCAAAAATGTTATCCCTCCCCCTTCCTGTTCTGGGATATTCATAAAATATTATGAGTTTTGCTTTTTTAAAAAAATGATTCAACACTGTATGATTCTAAACTAAATTTAATTTTATCTTTATGGCAAATGTTCATTTTATCCCACAGTATATAACACAGTCATTAAAGGAGTTGCATTTAGTCCAAGAGCTGAGCCAGATGTCACTAATTTAATTCATCAACCTTAATCTTGAAAAAGAAAAATGTTAATAAGAAGAAACCCACTGATCCAATTAAGCACACAAACAAAAAGAATCCACTTTAAGGAACAAGCAGTGTTCATAAATATTAAAATGAACGAATCTTTTAGGTGGATTTGGCTAAAGGAATCTAATCTAATGCCAGTGTAAATGAAACATTAATAAAGTACAGGGAGATGGGAAGACCAAATCTAATCTCTCTAATCATATCTCAGGCACCACCACACACCTCCCACTGTGGGCCCTGATGAGGAGGTAAGCCTTATTCCTACCGTTAATTTGGTACAATATTAAAAGGTTCTTGTCCTTGTCAATTCTCAAACCCCTGTATTGCTGAGATTTCTGGTCTCGCTCCCAATGTCTAATTTCCCATAGACTGAGCACCTGGCTAATACCCAGAACACAGCTGTTCTGCTTTAAAAAAATGTGCAAACTGTGGAGCACATAGAAGGAGCTCAGGAGAAACTACTTTTATGAAAGAAAATAAGAATAATGTAAGGGGAAGAGAAGACATTCAGACCTAATGGGTTTGTTAATTGAGGATTTTTAATGTCATTTTCAATAAAATGATAATTACTTGCAAAATTTTTCTTGAAGGGGTAGAAGTATTATGCACAAGAAATGTCATAAGATTAGGAGGCAAAATGTTTATCTTGCAAGCATTTTAAGTTTCTCTCTCATGGGCACAGCCTCAACTTCAAACTAGTCATTTAATGTCTTATACTTCTATTGTCTTTTCATCTAAAAAAAATAAAAATAAACACATTAAGGGTGCCAGACAGAGTTAACATGAATGTCAAATAAGCATATGAATAAAAGGATGACAGGATGCATAGTATTATATAGTCCTTTCCTTAGGTGGAATAAAAATTTGTAAGATGCACATCTCCTTTAGATGTCACATAGAGAACAGGTCCTTTTTACATCTTGACATAAAATGTTGTCAGTTATTTTCATTTACTTGAACAATAACTTCTTTCAGATATAGCAACTAAAATATAACTCTATTTTTCAATAAAACTACATTCCTTATGCCTACCCTCTAATTTATTTAAAACCTCTCATATCATGAGATACTCTTCACTGGAATCATATAGTGAAATACTATAATTTTACATTTTGGAAATACTGCATAATTTTTAAACATAAAGTTGGAACTTTACAGAAATTACCTGAGGAAGACAACACAATTTCCTCCATTGATACTATTTCACAAAGTCATTTTCATCACAAATGTGACTATTCATAACTAAAATTTTTGGAAAGATTGTTAAATATCTATTTTATACATTAGAGCAATATTTAGTAAATACAGCTTGCTACATTCTGAACCAACAAAAAACAGACAAAAATGTTCTAAACCTTTTTAAAACTTAAACTTTAAAAGGGGAAATAAAATATATGAGTTTAAAAAAGAAATCAGAAACTACGAGAACACAGAAGTGAAGTCAAAGCCATGTAACAATAAATGCACAATTAAGACCAAGTATAAAGGACTTCAAATTGAGGTGCTGTTTTTAGATGCCTACTTATCTTGCTGATATGCTTTTTCCTTTAAATAAATTGGCATTTTAGAATTCAGTATATGCATGGCTTCCCTGGTGGCTCAGACGGTGAAGAATCGGACTGCAATGCAGGAGACCAGGGTTTGATCCCTGGGTTGGGAGGACCCCTGGAGGAGGGAATGGCAACCCGCTATAGTATTCTTGCCTGAAGAATCTCCTTGGAAAGAGAAGCCTGGCGGGCTACAGTCCATGAGGTCACAAAGAGTTGGACACGACTGAGTGACTAAACACAGCACACCACATATGTATGTATGCAGTATGAGCAAAGAATAATGTTACTTACTGCCCTCCCACCGAAAGGCTGAGTCTCTGTGAAGTATCCATTTGACCTTGGGAAAGCATTTTCTCTTCTCTAAACCTCATTTTCCTTGCCTGCACAATGGGGATGCCAATAGTGTTTGCCTCACAGATCTGTGCCAAGGATTACATGTACTTAGAACACTTTTGTCATTTAGTAACTGCAAAATAAATGCTATCTGTCTGTATCATTATTTTCTTATTTACCTTTTAATACTCAGCATTTAAAATATTTTTTAAAAAATGTATTTATGGGGCCATTCTGGCCATGCTGCTAAAATGCTAGGATGAGTGATAAAAATCTAACATCCTCTCTTTTCCTCAAAGAATCTTTGTCCTTTCCTTGGCCCTAAATTAATGTCCAGAAACACTACTTAATTATTTTGTTATAAATCTCAAGAAGAAAACAGCTTGCTACCCTTCCCAAACCATTTACAATGTTACAAGAGAAGGCAAAAATGAAAAAGAAAAATCTCTGTAATGACAGTATGCAAGGTACTGTATAATTTCAGTGAAGATAATTTTTTCATATGGAATGTTCCCAGTGCACTTGAAAATAAACCACAGTGGTGATTGTGAATACAACTGGTGAATACATACTGGTGAATACAACATGAAAACTCTGCAAGGGGATATTAAATTATATACATACATACTAGACACAACACAGGCATACACACACATATGCACACACACACACACACACACACAGAATGATGTGTACACAGTTCTTTTAAGGCAGAGAGGAAACTCTGGCCAAGAATTGCAGACTAAATTAGATATGGGAAATCTCTTGCCTTTGCTCTGAGACTGCCTAACTGCATAGGGAATTTAGTGTCTACATACAAACTGGACTACTGAATTCACAAAGAAAGATCAAAAAGCATGGGAACTGACTAATGAGGTACGGTTGGAGAAGGATAACAAGGCTCCTGGGGGCAAGGGTGATACTGTCAATGAGGCACAGACTGCTTAGTACTTAAGGGTTTGTGTCAACTAGTTTCAAAACAAAGAGTTGCCTGGTGATTTTAAGACGGAAAGATTAGATGCACTGAAGTACAGCACACAGTAGAGTGCTATAATTAAGAAGAGCAATCACTTAGTTTAAATACCATGCACTGCTTCAGAGTGAAATTAAACAAAAAATAAATCTTCTGTACTACAGATCACTTCTTACCAAGTCATGTTCCATAAAGGTATGGATGAAATCTAATTCTGTATCTAAGACAACATGAGGTTATATCCTTGTATCTCTAGTTGCATACAAATAAAGATTTGCCATGTGCAAATAGGCATACATGCATACAGAGCACTCATAACTTATTTTATCATTTATAAAGATAGACATCTATATAGAGAAAAAATACATCATCTATATCAGTTTTCAGGATGCTTACAACATAGTGAGCGTTACTTGTTCAGATTTGCTATAGTTGTTGATGTTGAATTTATATTTATCAGTAGCTACTGCCAGTTCAACAAATACCTTAAGAAATATTTTTGTCTAATAAATCATGTATTTTTAATCTTCATTCATAACTTAATATCCCACAAAAGTTTACATGTATCAGTCAAATTGTTTGAAGAAATTCAAGTTATTCTGACATAGTTTTAAACTACTGTAAAGGATTCCTCATAAAATAATCATTTAGTGTAACTAGGAAAGTAGATTCGTATGTCTCCTCAATGGCATCAAATGAATTCTTAAGTTATCACCCTGTATTCATTTATTCGGTCTTTTACCTAAAGAAAAATGTTCAAAAGAACAAGTAAACCATTTTGTAAAGTAAGAAAAATATTATAAAGGATTCAATACCTGATCTAAACAAATAGTCTGCACACAAACTTTTACAAGTGGCTTAAAGGTTTTTGATCTGATGAAATATCATGAAATAGTAAATGACCAGGTCACACCGGTTCTAGATCTGTGTATCCCTCAATCTTCTCTCACTCCAAGGTCAAACTCACTTAAGTCTCTTACAACAACCTTTAGTCTCCCTGCCTCCAATTTCACCTCATTTTCAGCCATTTCTCCCACCGCCACTGCCTTGGTGTTCTACATGCCAAATGACTTCCTGAATGAAAAGTCTTCAGTTAAGTCTCCATAAAAGTTGGTCTTTTATGGCTCCTTCTACCCCATCTCCAGATGTCCTTTCCCAGTGTTCACTTTATTAACAGAAAGCTTTAGGATCTAGTGCAGTATTTCAAGGATAGAATCTCACACAATTTTGCTGCAACACCAACACCCAAACAAAAATACATGGCACAAAAGGAATCCTGTGACATTAAAAATGGTTTGGGTCTTCTTACTGTAATAGATTGAATTCTAGAGGTCTAATTTCAGCATTGTATTCAGTCCCTCAAAGCACATTAATAACCCTTGACTATGCTCTCAGAATTAAAGTAAATCGTGACCATTCTTCTCAGTTTGCTCTACATCTAATGGAGAAAGAGAGATAAAGTGTCTTACATCCAATTTTGCTTTTGTATCATACACCCTATCAACAACAGTACTGCCTCTCGGGAGGTGAGTAAATGTTTTGAGAGTCAAAAGGTTGGTGGTCAAAAAAGACTTCCAGGAGGAGGTGGTACAGTTTTAAAGAAGAGTAGTGAAGTGGTAGGAGAGCTGGGTTACTGATTCAGTGAAAGTCTTGTGCAGAAAACAGAGGCTGAAGAAAGAAAAAAAAAAAGCATAAGGCATTTCAGGAGCTCTACATGCTTCAAAATGGTTGAATAAAAGATGAATATGGGGGAAGCCTGGCATGCTGCGGTCCATGGGATAGCAAAGAGCTGGACATGACTGAGCAAGTGAACTGAACTGATGGGCCAAAGCAGCAAAGCTAAGAATACAGACATACTGTTATAATGATACAGAAGTACTAAACAAAAAATAATTGCATTCTGAGAATTACAGAGTCATAAAAGCTAAAATACAAAATAATCATATTTGTACTTGAGGCTTCAAGAAGCCAGCATGGAAGAAGATTGACAGTGGATTGAGGAAAAGCCACATATGAATGGGAAGGAGAAGACAGAAAGCTAGTACAGTCAGGCTGGAGAGGAATGACAATGGTTGGAACTAAGAAACCAGTGCTGGACATGGGGAGTGGAAGAAGATTAAATAATCCACAGAAGATAGTGACAGATGGTGGGCAGGGGGAAAGAAGAGCCCTGGTTTTCTGCTCGGACCTGGCTGATACTATTAACAAAGATATGAACATTGGAGGAGGGACATATTTGGAGACATTGATGTCATAATGTGAGGTGCCTGGGCCTTTTAATCCACTGAAAATGGTTAACCAAAAGGCAATCAGAGAAATGAATCTGCAGCTTAGCCATGGATCCATATGGAAGAATCAGATTTGGAAGTCATTGTTTCAGTGACAGTCAAAACTGTTTGAAGGATGTTCATGGTTACTGACATCAATAAGTGTTACAGATCGTTAAGTACTGAGGAGGCTTTACTTAGCTGAAAGAGATTGCCAAAAGAAAATAACATGGACCTAACACTCGTAAACAAGAACACCGTTTCCCGTGAAAAGTAACCAGGGCATAGTGTGCTATGATACATACCTATTGTTTTCATTTATCAAAAGCCACAAAATATGCCTTTTGAATATAATTTTTACATCTGCATTAAAACAACTGCACTGAATTCAACTGCACAAATTCAGTGTATCTGTGCCCAACTCAGTCCATCAAGAAGAAATAATATAAAAAGATACTGGAACCAATAAAAACCCATTATCTTCTAATGCACTGTTTTGAATTTTGCCATTTTGAAAGAGTTATTGACTTAAATGAAGTACCCAGGGATACAATGCCTGAAACTCTTGTATGTAGAGCACTTTACACTTGCTGTGTACTTGAAGAATAAGCAATTCCCCTTACGCTTGGTTAGAATGATAAGGCAATCTATTGTGCCTCTACACTTACACAGAGCCCCACGAGACTGAAACTTGATGATTACATGGTCTTATAAGACCATAAAGTTCTACCACAGGAGTCGTATACATATTATAAAGACACTTCAAATTGCCGACCATGCTCTTCTTACCATCATTGTGGGGCTCTCTTCTGCAAATTGCTTGTGCCTTTGACTTTCAGAAACGATTTAAACCTGCATCAGTAGCTCTAAATGAACAAGTGCCAACCACCCTCATTTATCTGATACACAAGAGTGACAAGATTTAATTACTTAACAGCATCTCAGATATTTATTTCTAAAAACAAAACTTCAATCGACCTTTCGGTAAAATTTAATATCAGAAGGTTACATACAGATGAAGACTTCAAATCTTCTATTTCATAAAACATCAAATTAGGTACATGTAAAGAGGTAATAAATTCCATTTAATTTTAAAAACGAAGCTACCATTTTCTAATATAAACATGAATAATTTATTAAAATGATTTTACCATTCTTACCAAAACTGCTGTTTCTTTGATATTAATCTTTTCCATTATTTTGAAACAAGCCTTTACTTACTTGTCACTTTGTGTTTCACGTCAGACTGATAGAAGCCAGGATATTTTACATTATTTGTCAGGTTCTCTGGCCTTTCAAATAAATTTGAAGCGAAGCTTTTTGATTTTGTTTTCTACTGTAATTTTTTCATATGTATTCTACTTAAGTATCAATTTCTCCCTGTCTTGTCCTTTTACCTGCTCTTCCTAAATGTGACATCTCCAACATTTTTTGTTTAAAAGCAAAAGTCTGTGCATTTTGTTGTTTACTTCCATATTTTTTTTAATTTTTAAAATTACATACCCTTAAACAAGGTAGCAATATCTTCTTAGACAAAAAGCTAGGGATGTGTGTGTGTGTGAATCACTACAGGCACCAGATCATATAATTTAGTTCTCTATTTAAAATGATACATGCTTATGATCGGCTTCACAGGTGGCATTAGTGGTAAAGAACCCAATTGCCAAAGCAGGAGACGTAAGAGACTGGGTTTGATCCCTGAGTGGGGACGATCCCCTGGAGGAGGGCATGGCAACTCACTCCAGTATTGTTGCCTGGAGAATCCCATGGACAGAGGAGCCTGGTGGGTTATGGTCTATGGGGTCATACAAAGTTAGACACGACGGAAGTAACCTAGCACGCATACAAGCTTATGATACACATAACCAATAACATAACTCATTTAGAAGCATTTATATAACAGCTCTACTAGACATTGCCAAAACTGAATATAAATATTTTTAGTGAGGATAAACAAATTTTTTATGGCTTTGAAAAGTGCAAATATACTGAGATTGAGACTGGATTTAACGTTTCTTTGTAATATTCTGAATTTTCCTTTGTAATATTCTGACTTTTCCTGAGCGCACATTTATTCCCTCACTTCCAAAGTTATGCCTAGTGTTGGAAACCATCTGACTATGTCATAGGAAATTTACTTTTAAAAAAATCATTAAAAAACCTCATCTTACTGTCTAGAATTTAGTATATTTTATTAAAGTTAACCTTTCACAGGAATTATCAGATTTTTATGGAGTATAAAGATGTGTTCATTAAAATGAAAACTTGCCTGAAACACATGAACACTGTTTGTTATTGTCATTTATAAACAATTTTCTTTTTTCCGTTAGCTCAGAATAATTTGAAACTTATGCTATCAACATCAAAATACAGACTGGAAGCATACCCTTTTTCCTAGCTTAAGGTATTATTACCTGAAATTTGATTCAATGAACAGCTTTGGGAAGAGTTCTTTGCTTGAATGATATACATGCATGAGATATATACATATGTGCATTTATGCCAAGTAACATGGGATTAAGTGGAGACTTGAAACAGTATCTTAAATATTTGAATTTTCAGAAAAATTTTCACACAAAGATATTTTTTTTCAAACTACTGTTTTTATTTTGGATCAAGACTGATTCTTTAACCTTTTTATACTTTTTCTGGCAAATGCTTTAATGTCATTTTCTAATAAGAGTTCACAATTATAGTTTTTGAAATGTAGCTTGTATTTTTGAAATATAGAGAACCTGTGATTGTGATTTTTGGTGTGTATAAATCATACTCAAGATCATGAGTTTGTAGATAAATTTTTGAATTGAAACAGATTACTTGGCACTATTTTATATTGAAATCTAGACCTCACTATTTATAACAAACACAAAAGTAGATGCAAACATGGTACATGTGTAAGTGTAATATTCCTATCTATTCCTTAACATGGAGGACTCATATATTATATAAACAGATTAAATTTCTAGTAACTGTACAACTAACAAAACATGAAAATAAAAGAAGAAAACAACTATGCACAAGTACCACTCAATGTTACCAAAAGATTCTAAAGTTGGAACTTAACAATGTCTCAGTCAGAACAGAATTCTTAACTTTCACTGTTAAGATCACCCAGTCCCTTATAACTATAAAAGGTCTGAACTAAGTTTGGCCAAAATCTAACAGAGATAGATCAGATGATGGGCCACAACTTCTACATCATTTGCACAGAAATTCAACCAATTAAAACCAGTAAATGTCAAATGAGACACTGAACTCCTAAGACAAACAAAAATCTAAAAGTTCCAAAATAAAATTTCTTTAAAAATTACCTTACTGTTAAACTGAAAATCAGCAAGGTATATAATATTGCTCTTTGATTGCAAACCTGCGATTTCATTAAAATTTTATGCTTCATAAGAATTAATGGAAAATATTTAAACTAAGGTGAGTATAGCAATGTCATACTTATGGTATTATAATATATGGACACCTGTATTGCAAAAATGTTATGTCTTTTAATTTATACATTTGTACAATATGCACATTATATATTTATGTATATATAAGTATATATCCTTTATATTATTTATTTATATATTTTATACAATATACATATTTATATCCATACAGTATACATATTTATGGATATACTTTATAGCCTACTAACCCAGGTTAAATTTAAGTCTCTTCATTCGAATACGTACTCTAGCCTAGTGATTACAGAGTACATGTTAAGTCAATTTTATTTTCTCATATATTATAAGCAGTATAATTCTTTCAGTGGGAATGCAGTTAACATGACATATTGTGGATAATAGTTTACTGTTGAGTTTTATAAAACAAACTAATAAGTTTGGAGACAGTATTTTTTCAATATGTACAATTTATGTATTTTTGTACTAGTTTGCTGACTTGGAAATGAGCACAAATGTAGATTTTAAATTGTCAGAGTCTGAAATCAATCTATCATCCAACCTCATAAGAGAATAAGCAATGAGTTTTTGTTTTCCCTAAGCTGTCATAGTTTTAAAATCTGATTCAGGAGAAAAAAAATGAAAAATTAAGAATAAGAGAATGGAACTGACATTTATTTCCTAGCTCAATATAAATCTGTTTGATGAGGGCTTTAACACTTAGCAAATAGTAACTCTTAACATTTATTTTGGAGACAAAGTTTTAGATTGAAATTTTCAGTTTTTATACATTTGGGGAAAAAATCCTGAGAAACTGAGAAAGTCAGATTCGTCATTTTGTAAACAAATTATGATGTAAAGATAATTCGATGAAGAATGATATTTTAGGAAAATTAATTAGATAAAACTATTAGAATATTATTTGCTGTGTGAGCATGTATATGTGCATTTACGTGTATATAATTTCAGTGGATTAAATATCCAAGTAGTTCATTTGTCTACCTTTTGTTTCATTTGTCTCATTCTACAAACCCAAGTTTACTGTTGGTGGAATCCAGGTATGTATGGAAGAGGGGGTAATCTCTCTAGTATGTGCTCATTCACCCTAGGGATGTAGACTGACAGAAGTTCCTTCCATGGGATTCTACCCATCTGATCTTGGGGCAGGAAGACAGTTCGAGAGTCTACTTCTGGCAATTTTAAATTCACCAACTTGAAAGTCACAGATATCACTTCCATCATAACCCACTGGCTAGCACTGGCCATGTACCTCCACCCTGCTGCAGGTGGGAAGAGGTGTAATTCTCCAAAAGAGAGATTCAGATGCAGTGAAGCAATGCAGTCTATACTAGGCCTTGTCATATAGCACAACACACTGAGGAAGGTGTATTTGTTGAATGAGGATTTTTAATTTCATCAAAAAAAACCCTATAAACTAGACTGTAATGGCTTTTCATTTAATAATGACTTTAGGTAGAAGAACACAAGAGGTGCAACCTAATAAAAGATCGGTTTTGGCCAAGCACTGAGAATAGGTTGGCCACTTATTGAAATTCTTGAAAGGTAAAATGAATATTACGATTATGCTACTATGTGACATATAGCCCTAATAACTAGTCTTTGTACCTAATTCTTAATGTGTAATATATATAATTATACTATATATAGTCTAATATGATATTATAATACACTAAAATACACATGAGCTTTAATCATCCAGTAGCCTTAACTTTTATATTTATATTCTTATTTTCTTGTTTGCTGTATAAATTAATACTAGTTACACAATTAGATCCCCATAAATTAGACCCTTGGATACATATTTTCAGACTTTTTTAGCACACAAAAATATAGAGATTGTTTCTAATCTCAGCACATTCTTTTTGAGAGACATGAGAACAATATATTTGATGCCCTATGAGTAAAACACACTTAATCCTCAGATATGTATAGTTAATTCTATTCATTCATAATAACTGGCTTTATGGAAACAAAATAATATTTTGTTTTTATTATTGTATGAGAAGTAAATTTAAAATTGAAACCTTAACAACTCTAAAATATATTACTTGATTACAAAAAAAGGAGACTATAAATTAGTAACTTAATGATCCTCAAAGTAAATATGCTTTCATATGCAAATATTCAGATTCAAAATCAATTCATTAAAATATTAAAACACATCTCAAAATTATCAAAAAAAACTCATGTTCACAAGCTACTTACCATGATACCATAACAAAGAACTGAATATAGAACTATACCTGAACAAAGAACATAGAACCATACAAAGAACAAAGAACCATATCTGAACAAAGAACTATGAAGAGAAACTAATCATTATCAAATATTTCTGAATTACTTAAACTGCATTTTGAAAATTCCATAATTCATCAATATTTATTAAAACATTCATCTTTCTTAACTCAATCAATGAAAAAATGTGTACATGTTCTCAGTTCTATGTTAAGAACTGTTAGTAGATGACAATATTCTCATTTGACTTAGATAAAGTGCTTTATATTAAAAGACTGCAAGGAGATCAAACCAGTCAGTCCTAAAGGAAATCAGTCCTGAATAGTCATTGGAAGGACTGAAACTGAAGCTGAAACTTTGGCCACCTGATGGGAAGAACTGACTCATTGGAAAAGACCCTGATGCTGGGAAAGATTGAAAACAGAAGGAGAAGGGGAAGACAGAGGATGAGATGGTTGGATGGCATCACTGACTCAATGGACATGAGTTTGAGTAAGCTCCAATGGACAGGGAGGCCTGGCGTGCTGCAGTCCATGGAGTTGCAAAGAGTCGGCCACGACTGAGCGACTGAACTGAACTGAATACAGTTTCTCAGGAAAATGAAACCTGCTGATATATGAGACAGATTTTAGTTCAACATTCATGAAGGAGTGTTCTAGTTATTTTACATGTTTTTAAAATTTTTGTAACAGTTCTTTGAGGTAAGTAAGATATATATTAGATTAGTTTGACAAACGGCAACTTTGTCACGTACTGCTAAAAAGCTGTTTATCTAAATATTCACTGACATATCAACGCTGATAACTGAAGAGGATCAAAGAATTACATTACTTTGGAATAAATATGTTCTTCTATGAGTCAAAGAAACCCTCTGGCTTAAAACAGATGAAGATTAAACAGAGAAGTCATTTTCAGTTTGAAAGAGACCATCCTTATACATTCATTTCTTTCAAAAATAAAGTCTTTCACCAATTCTCCTGGGGACTTGCACTCTGTACCTAATAATAATGCTGATGTATTTTTTATATAATGGGTAGTGACTACCAATAATCATATAAAAATGTACAGAAAGTACAGAAACAACAACTGGTCTTCACAGACCTGGAAGGATAGTAATGAGCCATTTCCTCAGTCATGTTCTAGTCTGGATGAATCTAAGACAAAAAAAGGCCCCACCATGAACTGCGTCACAGCTTCTAGTTGCTATCATTTGCAAGAAACAATTAAAAACAAAACGATTTTGATGTAAGACTGAAATAACCAGCAAGGACTGCAGTATTTTTTGTCATGTATTATTCATTATGGTAAAACTGTATATGACTTGATTTGCTCTAATTACAAAAACACTGACTAAATTCCATCTCAATGCAACCATAACTCATAGCTTCATAGTTTAAAAATCTGATCTTGTATCTTGTGACAAAATAGCTTTGAAATCTTTAAGCCCATTTAGAATCTTTCTCTTTGAATAACTGGGTTTTAGAAATATCTTTTAAATGCCTCTTTATCTCTAGGGAGAAATCTGAGTAAGATCTTATCCATGAAGCAAAATGCCAGATGATTAAAAAATTCTCATCTCAAATTCCAGACCTCTATTTTCTCTTCAGTTGTCAATCCCTTTTTAATTTGCTGCGAACAGTACTGTCAGTCTGTTTTGGAAGCTGTTCTAATTTAATATTTCATTATCTTTCTTCTTCAGCCTTTGAATGGCCTGTCACTTGTTATAGCCATCATAAAAAGCTAGCCAAGTAAACGTCTGATCTCCAGCTATCAATTTATAGAGATTCTGAATTGTGCACACGTCCTTTTTGATGTCTTCCATGTTCCCTTTTTAATATCTTTTTATAAACAATGAGACAATGGATTTTTATTTGTATTCTCCTCTAAACAATTTTATAAAGTACAACAATAATTTGACCTTTAACAAATCCCTGAGTATCCTTGTGCAGTAACAGATTTTAAAAAATTAACAGAAAAAAAATTTCAGAACTTCTGATAAAATATGAAAAATGAATAAAAATTAAGGAAGTTTAATAATCATATTATACAACATCTGAGGGCCCCCCTCCTTAGCAACAACACTGAGAAATATATTTCAGCTCCAAGAAGTTACAGAAAGATCTGCGATTTTTCTTTAGTGAGTTACGGAGGGCTGGGACCTAAGTGACCTACACATGGACATTAATATTATTAGATAAGAAACACTGATGCAATACCAAGAGTAACCATGTATGTTGACAGAGAGTCTTGAAAAACTTTTCTGGACTCACCAAACAATCTTCATGAGGCTCCTAGGAATAAAAGACTTTCCAGTGGCCCTTTCTTAAATATTTATCTAAATATGCAACAATATAGGAGAAACTTTGCAATGAAAAATAGTAAAAAACATACTGTAAAATATTAAGAATGATGCAACATTTTACGTCCAAATTTTGGCTGATTGGGTAGCATCTGCTAAGGCTGCCATGCAGCATGAAGAATGCACTCTTCTCTTATAGTACCTTAGGTAGATCTGAGGAGACAAATCCAAAATGACACCAAAAGCCACAGAAACCAGTAGCAGAACATCTTCACATGGTATAGAGATATGTGTCTGCTGGGTCAAAGGAACTATGGAGAAGATGCCCCCATAAGAAATTTCTAAATACAATCTCTCCGCAAGAGAAAAAGTTAGTTTAAATTATTGACCACGTAACTACATCTACCTAGCTTTAGCAAAGTCAGCCAGCCGAATACCAACCATTCTCTGTCCTCCCTTGCCCTTAGCTCTTCAACCTGGTGGAGGAAAAATACATACAGCTAGGAAGTACCCCATCCCTTCCTCCTCTTTTCCACTGTAGGCTTCCATCAGCCTTAATACAGGGTGTGGGGTGGTAGAGTGGTAGGTGCTAATACTAAATCAAACTTGAAATTGAGACTATGTTTTTGCTTTTTATATACTGTATTTATGTCTAAAAGTGTCTGAGGCCATCTTATTATCTGTTACCAGGAAAGTCATCTTTATCCAGTCATTCACTGAAAAAGTTTGAGTCTAACAAAATAAAGTTAGATCTATACAAGAAACTGCCTGGCACAGTTGGACAAGGTGACTCAAGGAGATAACAAAATGAGTTGTAAATTTTATCAAAAGTATTGTGGCACTTGCCAATAATACAAAATTTTTGGGGTAGTGTTATTATTTGAATTAAATGAAATATATGCTTATAGTATGTTAATGTTACACAGTAATAGAAATATGAAAAATTATCAGTAAAATGACTTAAATTTTATTTATTTCTAGCATAATTTCTCTGCACTTTTGAAGGTTAATAAGTACAAAGAATCTCCAAAGAGGAAGGTATACAACATTTCCCAAATTTGTTTGGCCAGCAAAATATTACCCCAATTAAGAATCCTGTTATAATTTCATTACCTATAACAGAATTGAGAAAACATGGCATGGCTGAATGAACAGTGTCAATACATGATATAGAAGATGGATACAATCACCATGATAGATGTTTATATACAAGAACTGAGTTGATCTTGCAGTAGAAGTTATCACAAGGGCTAACATACTACTTTATTTTCAATAAGATCTAGGATTTTTTTATAGACCTTAAATATAATTGTGGTTTAAAATATCCCTCAAATTTCAAATAAGAGACTAGAATGCTTCACAAATTCAAACAGGGGAGAGTATTCTAATCACTTTGTAACGTACACAGGACAATGTTTACTGCACAGACAAGAAAAAACTTGTCAAGAGTGATTCTGGCACCATTTAGGACCCAGGATACATGATCAAATGAATGGACAGTCAGTCAAGTTGTTACAATATTCTTTTGCCCTCTTTTAAAAAATAACAAACCAAAGTCACACTTCAGTAACTATAATTTTTAGGTTCTATATCTGCAGAACCTATGGACCTATAAATTTAGGGAACTATAACTTAGGGAATGTTCCAAGAAAACAATCTAATTATTACTGCTATATATACCTAGAATTACAAATTAGCTGTCACTCCAATAAATAGGAAATTCTATTCATCTATTGAGTTGGCAAGCATTAACTGCTTTACACAGCACAACTACTTCAAAGGGGAAGTACAGAAAATAAGATTCTAAATTAAAATGCCAAAAAAGGTCTTGCAAACCCAAATTTAAACAGTCAAATACTTTATACTCTAATATATGTTTAGAAGGATGACATAACCAACTTAACTTTTTCAGATCATTATATATCAGTTCAGTTTAGTCACTCAGTCATGTCCGACACTTTGAGACCCCATGGACTACAGCATGCCAGACTTCCCTGTCCAACACCAACTCTCAGAGACGACTCAAACTCATGTCCATCACATCAGTGATACCATCCAACCATCTCATCCTGTAATCCTCTTCTTCTCCTGCCTTCAATCTTTCTCAGCATCAGGGTCTTTTCCAATGAGTTGGTTCTTCACGTCAGGTGGCCAAAGTATTGGAGCTTCAGCTTCAGCATCAGTCCTTGCAATGAATATTTAGGACTGATTTCTTTAGGATTGGCTGGTTGGATCTCCTTGCAGTCCAAGGGACTCTCAAGAGACTTCTCCAATATCAATATCAATGTGTGTGTGTGTGTGTGTGTGTGTGTGTGTGTATAAACTGAGTTTAAGCCTATTTCAATTTTTCCCTTGAAACAAAACTGTGTCTTAGCCAGCTCAGGTTGCCATAATAAAATGCCACAGACTAGGTATTTTCTCTGAGTTCTAGAGGCTGACAAGTCCAAGATCAAGATGAGTGCCAATTTGGTTCCTGGTGAGAACTCTCTTTCAGGCCTGCAGACTGTTGCTTTTCCTGTGCAGGAATACCTCTTCTTATAAAACCACCAATCCTACCCGATTAGGGCCCCATCCTAATGACCTCACTTAACCTTGACTGCCCCCTAAAAACTCTGTCCAAATATAGTCAGTCACCACTGAGGGTTAGGACTCCAACATGTGAATCTGTGTGGGACACAATTCTGTCCATAGCAATTTACCAGATCCATAAAACTGTTCTGCTAATTGGTCTGTTATTCTATAATTCTGAATGAATTAAAGGGCTAATATCTGTAAGATCAGAAGAATACTGTTTTCTTTGCCATTTGGGTTTACTTTTCATCAACATTTTCCTACCAGAAAATGAATAATGTATTGCATTTATAAGATGAATGTATTATAGAAACATCATTAGAGAAAAACAATGAAAACAATGAAATGAAGTGCAAACTTTCCCTCAAAAGTGAATTTCTTCTCTTTGTCTCATACTTATTAAATATGATCAAATTATCCTATCCTAAAATTTTATTAGTACCTCATGTCTTCTCATGTTTCTACTATTTCATTGCTATGCTCTTAATGAGGAGTGATGCTAGTTAATTAAGCTAAAACTTAAACACACAATCACACACACACAGGATGATCATTTTGTTAGAGAATCAATGGTAATTCTTAAAAGTGTCCTTTTTTTTAGCCCTTACCAGATTTCTGGTTCCATGACTTATGATCATGGCTTTATAATTTAAATAACATTTTTAGAGAAAAAAGAAAAGCTACTTTGTTAATAAGATAACCATGATGATATTTTAAAGTCATTCACTTTTTTAGTCTTTAAACACACAACTCTGTAGCATGGAATGATGTATCATCCAGGATTTCAAAAACTTTGTTTTTGGTAATTATCTAGTGAAAAAAATAACACAAAACAATATACATTATTGTATATTAAATCAAGAATACACATAAGAACTGCACAAAAAAGATCTTCATGACCCAGATAATCATGATGGTGTGATCACTCACCTAGAGCCAGACATCCTGGAATGTGAAGTCAAGTGGGCCTTAGGAAGCATCACTACGAACAAAGTTAGTTGAGGTGATGGAATTCCAGTTCAGCTATTTCAAATCCTAAAAGATGATGCTGTGAAGTGCTGCACTCAATACGTCAGCAAATTTGTAAAACTCAGCAGTGGCCACAGGACCGGAAAAGGTCAGTTTTCACTCCAATTTCAAAGAAAAGCAATGCCAAAGAATGCTCAAACTACCACACAATTGCACTCATCTCACACGCTAGTAAAGTAATGCTCAAAATTCTCCAAGCCAGGCTTCAGCAATACATGAACCGTGAACTTCCAGATGTTCAAGCTGGTTTTAGAAAAGGCAGAGGAACCAGAGATCAAACTGCCAACATCTGCTGGATCATCAAAAAAGCAAGAGAGTTCAAGAAAAACATCTACTTCTGCTTTATTGACTATGCCAAAGCCTTTGACTGTGTGGATCACAATAAACTGTGGAAAATTCTGAAAGAGATGGGAATACCAGACCATCTAACCTGCCTCTTGAGAAACCTATATGCAGGTCAGGAAGCAACAGTTAGAACTGGACATGGAACAACAGACTGGTTCCAAATAGGAAAAGGAGTCCGTCAAGGCTGTATATTGTCACCCTGCTTATTTAACTTATATGCAGAGTACATCATGAGAAACGCTGGGCTGGAAGAAACACAAGCTGGAATCAAGATTGCTGGGAGAAATATCAATAATCTCGGATAGGCAGATGACACCACCCTTATGGCAGAAAGTGAAGAGGAACTAAAAAGCCTCTTGATGAAAGTGAAAGAGGAGAGTGAAAAAGTTGGCTTAATGCTCAACGTTCAGAAAACTAAGATCACGGCATCTGGTCCCATCACTTCATGGGAAATAGATGGGGAAACAGTGGAAACAGTGTCAGACTTTATTTATTTTTTTTTTTTTTATAAATTTATTTATTTTAGTTGGGGGCTAATTACTTTACAATATTGTAATAGTTTTTGCCATACATTGACATGAATCAGCCATGGGTTTACATGTGTTCCCCTTCCTGGACCCCCCACCCACCTCCCTCCCCATCCCATCCTTCTGGATCATCCCATTGCCCCGGCCCTGAGCCCTTGTCTCATGCATCGAACATGGAATGGTGTTCTGTTTCACATATGATAATATACATGTTTCAATGCTATTCTCCCAGAACGTCCCACCCTCACCTTCTCCCTCAGAGTCCATAAAATTGTTCCATGCATCTGTGTCTCTTATTCTGTCTCGCATATAGGGTTATCGTTACCATCTTTCAAATTCCATATATATGCATTAGTATACTGTATTGGTGTTTTTCTTTCTGGCTTACTTCACTCTGTATAATGGGCTCCAGTTTCATCCATCTCAGTAGAACCAATTCAAATGTATTTTTTTTAATGGCTGAGTAATATTCCATTGTGTATATGTACCACAGCTTCCTTATCCATTCGTCTGCTGATGGACATCTAGGTTGCTTCCATGTCCTGGCTACGTGTTCATGGATTGGAAGAATTAATATAGTGAAAATGAGTATACTAGCCAAAGCAATCTATAGATTCAATGCAATCCCTATCAAGCTACCAATGGTATTTTTCACAGAACTAGAACAAATCATCTCACAATTTGTATGGAAATATAAGAAACCTCGAATAGCCAAAGCAATCTTGAGGAAGAAGAATGGAACTGGAGGAATCAACCTGCCTGACTTCAGGCTCTACTACAAAGCCACAGTCATCAAGACAGTATGGTACTGGCACAAAGATAGAAATATAGATCAATGGAACAAAATAGAAAGCCCAGAGATAAACCCACGCACATATGGACACCTTATCTTCGACAAAGGAGGCAAGAATATACAATGGAGAAAAGACAATCTCTTTAACAAGTGGTGCTGGGAAAACTGGTCAACCACTTGTAAAAGAATGAAACTAGAACACTTCCTAACACCATACACAAAAATTAACTCAAAATGGATTAAAGATCTAAACGTAAGACCAGAAACTATAAAACTCCTAGAGGAAAACATAGGCAAAACACTCTCCGACATAAATCACAGCAGGATCCTCCATGACCCACCTCCCAGAATATTGGAAATAAAAGCAAAAATAAACAAATGGGACCTAATTAAAATTAAAAGCTTTTGCACAACAAAGGAAACTATAAGCAAGGTGAAAAGACAGCCTTCAGAATGGGAGAAAATAATAGCAAATGAAGCAACAGACAAACAATTAATCTCAAAAATATACAAGCAACTTCTGCAGCTGAATTCCCGAAAAATAAACGACCCAATCAAAAAATGGGCCAAAGAACTAAACAGACATTTCTCCAAAGAAGACATACAGATGGCTAACAAACACATGAAAAGATGCTCAACATCACTCATTATTAGAGAAATGCAAATCAAAACCACAATGAGGTATCATTTCACACCAGTCAGAATGGCTGCTATCCAAAAGTCTACAAGCAATAAATGCTGGAGAGGGTGTGGAGAAAAGGGAACCCTCTTACACTGTTGGTGGGAATGCAAACTAGTACAGCCACTATGGAGAACAGTGTGGAGATTCCTTAAAAAACTGGGAATAGAACTGCCATATGACCCAGCAATCCCACTGCTGGGCATATACACCGAGGAAACCAGAATTGAAAGAGACGCGTGTACCCCAGTGTTCATGTCAGACTTTATTTTTTTGGGCTCCAAAATCACTGCTGATGGTGATTGTAGCCATGAAATTAAAAGACGTTTACTCCTTGGAAGGAAAAGTTATGACCAACCTAGACATCATATTAAAAAGCAGAGAGACATTACTTTGTTGACAAAGGTCTGTCTAGTCAAGGCTATGGTTTTTCCAGTAGTCATGTATGGATGTGAGAGTTGGACTGTGAAGAAAGCTGAGCACCAAAGAATTGATGCTTTTGAACTGTGGTGTTGAAGAAGACTCTTGAGAGTCCCTTGGACTGCAAGGAAATCCAACCAGTCCATCCTAAAGGAGATCAGTCTTAGATGTTCATTGGAAGGTCTGATGTTGAAGTTGAAACTCCAATACTTTGACCACCTGATGCGAAGAACTAACTCATTGGAAAAGTTAATGCTGGGAAGGATTGGGGGCAGGAGGAGAAGGGGACGACAGAGGATGAGATGGTTGGATGGCATCACCGACTCAATGGACATGAGTTTGTGTGGGCTCCGCGAGTTGGTGTTGGACAGGGAAGCTTGGCATGCTGCAGCTCAAGGGGTCACAAAATGTCAGACACGACTGAGAGACTGAAGTGAACTAATATTAAACTCAAATCATATTTGTAATAAATAAAAGCAAGTACAACAAATACTCTAAGAATAAACAGATGTAGAAGTAGTGGGTATTTCTTAGCTCTCTTTAATCATCAGAGCAGTTTTTATCATTGGCAGGAGTATTTTGATAAGATTTTAATTAAAATGACTTCAATTAAAAATGAATGTAAATTTTTTCCATTTCTTTAATACTAAATTATATGAGATGTTCACTAAATATACTGTGCCAATCATATCATGATATATGTAAGTCAAATTATTATATTTCACACTTTAAAATTATATAGTTCTGTATGCCAATTATACTTCTATGTGAAAAAAAATAGGTAAATGCTTAATCTGCATCAATTGATATAGAATATAAAAGCATTATTAGACATCTAAAATACTCAGTTATAGAGTCAGTTGTTTTGTTACCAGTTGTTTTGTTATTCTTTCATTGCTACTTCGCTTGGCAATGTTTTCATTGAATTTTTCATTATTATGCATAAAGTAAAACTGGCTTACGATTTTTTTCTTTTTTGTGCTACATATTTTTTATAATGAAACGATATGAGTTGATTAAGTTTTCACATTTCTAGAAAAAAATTCAAAACTTGGAAGTATTTATTTAAAAATTTTATACAAATGACTCAACATGAAGTACTTTCTTTGGCCATAAATTTGAATGTGTTTCCAATTTATTTTATGATTCCTGACATATTATTGAGTTGATCTGATTTTATTTTATAATAAATCATCCATTCTTCTTACACATTGTAGCACTTTACTGTAAAGTTGCCAATAATGCCCTTTGATGGTTTTAATCTCCATTTTCCTGAGTTATACTTCTTCCTTTTAACATTTTTCTCTCATTTTCCAACAGCTTTGACAATCTCTTTTTAAAGCTTGTGATTTTATTGCTAAAGTCCACTTAAATACATTTTGCTACTTGAAATTTTAAATTTATGTATTTATCAAACAAAGTTCAGTTAAGCATAATCACTAAGTTCAGGCTAATCAGGTAAAAGTGAAAACTTTACAATATATGCTGTGAAAGATGTAGCATGTGGGAAAGTCAGGGTAATTTCTACACAAGTTTGTTACCATCCCTCAGACAAAGTGCTGCTACACTTGACAGAGCCCTGGTATTTGATTTCACACAGCAATGGAACCTCGTGTTGAACAAACAAACGTATGACATCAATGCTGGGAAAAAAAGGCAGTAAACTATTCCAATGTATTATCAATATTCTACATAATCTATAAAACATTAATTAAACGTAGTGTCACTGACAAATTGGAATTAGAAAGGAACTAATTCATTGAAGGTATAATCTAATGTGGTACTAACCTGTAATATCAAGAAAAGTTATCAATAGTTTTGTCCTTTTAATATCAGTTCTTATTTTATCTTAAGGTGATAATGAGAAATACAGAGATTTACTTATATCACATGATAAAATGGAAACAACCTAAACATAAATTAGTTATGGAACATATAACATTAAAATGTTATCCTCAAAAAGTATTATTAAGTATATAATAATACTTTCTGATAAGGTAAAAGGTCAGGTATAAACTTTGTAGGGTTTCCGTGTATTTGCTTAGTAGGCAATAGGTCAGGTATAAATTTTGCAGTGTTTCAGTATATTGGCCTAGTAATTATATATTTGCTACTAGTATATTTAATGAACACATACACAGACATACAGTATCTTTATCAGTGTAATTTTACATATTTTCCTTTATACTAGTTTGTATTTCGTAAAATCATCATATATTTATTTTATAGTGAGACAAATAAGCATTTTAATGTTATATTTGCCTCAAAAGCAATTGTAAAAATCATAAGATGTTTAACAGGAACACATATGTTATTCCAATCAAGATTCTAGAAGTAGAACAACCCTATTAACATTTTACTTCAAAGAAATAGACCATGCATTAATTCAAGATTATTTGTTTTGTACAGAAAACAACAGCTAAAACACTACCATGCACATACCTATACATCAACAGTTATGAAGTTAAAAACCTGCTAGTACTGAGATGTGAATCCAAAACCAGAAGCCTATCACAGGAAATATACCAGGCAAGCCTGAAAAAAGAGCTCAGCAGTTTGCACCAGTGTAAGGATGTGTAAGGATTTATGTAAACAAGTAAAATGAAATTTGTCTATATATTTTCCCTCTGTTTTTCTGTAGGATTACTATACCCTGTTTCTAACTTATAACACTGAATGATGAGGAGGAAACTAACTTGCATGGAATTTATTTATCTCAAAAAGAAAATTTAAAAGTTGTGAAGGAAGACGTAGAAAAAAGGTCTTTTGATATTCTACTGAACTTGAATTGATTCACTACTCTTTAAAAATCTCAGGAAATTTATCTTAGTTTATTAGTTCTCAACTAAAAGTTCTTTTATAATGTTTATTTATGGGGATAAAATTTGTTTGCCACACTATTTTGAGATAATTAAGTTAATTGAATAGAATGTCTCCATCATATAAAATCAGAAGGAAAAATGTATACCTCAAAAATATATTAGATTCACACAATTTTTTTCTTTTAAATTAATTCATTTTTTAATTAAAGGATAATTGCTTTACAGAATTTTGTTCTTTTCTGTCAAACCTCAACATGAATCAGCATATATCCCCTCCCTTTTGAACCTCCCTCCCAATCCCACCCCTTAGGTAATACACAACCCCTGTTTGAGTTTCCTAAGTCATACAGCAAATTCCTGTTGGCTATTTATTTTACATATGGTAATGTAAGTTTCCATATTACTATTTCCACACATCTCATCCTCTCCTCCCCTCTCCCCAAGTCCGTAAGTCTATTCTCTATGTCCGTTTCTCCTTTACTGCTCTGCAAATAAAAATCCACATATTTTAATAGGAATACTTTTTTGAGCTACAACCTTGGTCCAAGGTCCCATCATTCCTCCTCAATTCTTGCCTTTTAGGTCTGTTCTCAACCAAGTATCCAGCATCTACCTTTTTATGAAAGTGTAATTCCTCATCCAAAGTGTAATTCCTCATCCAAAAAACACCTCAGAGTTCCCTCTCTGTTATGGACTTAATCTCTGTGTTTTCTCAAAACCTGTATGTTGAACACCTAACCCGTAACGCAACAGTACTAGTGTTGGGGCCTCTGGGAGGTAATTAAGCATAGATGAGGTTATGAGGGTAGGGCATTTGTAGTGGAATTAGTGTCTCACCTTCATAATCACATTGCTGTCATATAAAAAGAAGAAAACATATCAGATCTCACTCTCTCTGCATGTGCACAAAAAAGTAGTCATGTGAGCACATGGCAAGATGGTGGCCATCTATAAAACAGGAAGCTCTATACCTCACCAGAAATCAAACCTGTCAGCAACTTAATCTTGGACTTTCAGTGCCCAAAACTATAAAAATAAATATCTATTATATAAGCCACTCTGTCTACAGCATTTTGTTAGAACAGTCCAAACAGACTAAAATAATCTCAAAATAAAAATCAAAATCTTTGCAATTATCCACAAGGCTGTATACAATGATGCCTCTGCTGCTACACCTGCTCCTTCCCACTTGCTACCTCAGCTATGCCCACACTGGTCTTCAGGCTCTTTATGCACCTACCAGGCTCAAGATCTTGGTGCTTTCTCTTCCCTCTGCCTGAAACAGTATCTAGAGAATTTCAACTCTCATGCTCACTAACTACAGACTATGTTATCTTATATACAAAGCCTTCCCTATCCCCATGTTTTAACCTCAACTCCCCAACTCCTAACCTAGGATCTGCCTATGCTGTGCTGTGCTTAGTCGCTTAGTCGTGTCTGACTCTTTTCACCGCCATGGACTGTAGCCCGCCAGGCTCCTCTGTCCATGGGGATTCTCCAGGCAAGAATACTGGAGTGGGTTGCCATGCCCTCCTCCTAGGGATCTTCCTAACCCAGGGATCAAATCCAGATCTCCCGCATTGCAGGCAGATTCTTAACTGTCTGAGCCCCTAGGGAAACCCAAGAATTCTGGAGTGGGTAGCCTATTCCTTCTCTGGGGGAACTTCCTGACTCAGGAATCAAAACGGGGTCTCCTATATTACAGGCAGATTCTTAATCAGCTGAGCTACCAGGGAATAGGGAAGCCCAGGAACTGCGTACAACCCTCCCCTATTTTACTTTTGTCTTAAGCTTTTATTATGTTACAATATATATCCCATTATTTAACTGTTTATTTATTTTATGCTCTATCTCCATCAGAATGTAAACTCTGTGAGTACAAGGATTTTTTTTATCTGTTTGTTCAGTGCTATATTCCCATTATAAACAGATTTTTAAAACAGTAAAAGTAAACTATTAGCACTCTCTAATTAAATAGTGCACATGTCCTGAAATAGATCAGTTGCTTATGAAAGACTATCACACAATCATCAGCAAAAGCCTAGCAGCTTTCTCTTCTGTAATTTTTACACTAACATCATTTTACGTACAGTAGTTACATTTTCTATGACAAAACAAATGCACATTAAGAGAGGCAAGATAGGTATAGGGGATTAAGAGATACAAACTAATATTTATAAAATAAATAAGCTACAAGGATATATTGCACAGCATAGGGAATATAGGCAATATTTTATAGTAACTATAAATGGAGTATAACCTTTAAAAAATTGTGAACCACTATGCTGTACATGTGAAATTTATGTAATACTATACACAAACTATATCTCAATGTAATAAAAGATAAATTAGAACACAATATTAGTGATTATAGATAATTTAATTTATAAAAAGTATTTTTGTTGAAGTATATGAGACCTCCAAGGATATTAATACAACTCCGGAAAATTCTCCTGTCTTCCTCAATCAAAGTCAATGTACCTCTGTGACAGAAGTATGTTCATTTTTAAATTTCTAAAATAGAAATTATAAATTTCCTTGTTTACCTCAAAAGGTAGTATAAGGACAAAAGTATCTAGTATCTGAATGTTACATAAGTTGGAGTTCCTTACTGTTTTCTCTTAGTACTGTATATTTTTTACAACTATAATAATTCTACAAATAAATATTAACATAAATTTCTAATGACAAATGACCAAAATATTCTATAAAAGCATTCCCTAGGCTCGAATCTAAAGTAATTAACACATTAATAAAGTTCTGTGATTAAAACAAATTGTCAGAATATTCAGCCCTTTCTATCGAGTTCACTTTTTATACTGAAACAGATAAATTAGATTAAAAAATTAAGTGTAGTTTGGGTGCTCTCTAAAATAAAAGTATTAACCAGTAAAATCCTCAAAACTAAAAGCTTTCAGAAAATATTTTAATTAAATACACTATTTGAAAACTTTAACTATATCAAGGAGCAAAAGCAATCATGTTGAATTCAAGGGACTTTCAAAAGTAATCATCTTTGAAAAATTAGAACACAAGATATCTTATGAGAATTCAGAGACACAAACTGTCTTTGAATGAAAGAAGAGGCTGTTCCCTTCAGTTAAGCCTTCAATTAAAGTATGCTTTTCCATTTATTAAATTCAGAATCTAGAATGTTTCTGTACATCTGATATGTTTTGATGAACTGCATGAAAAATGCCAGTAATTATTAAATTTTCAAGATCTTGTTGACATTTCTGATTTTACTCCTATGTCATTTATTCACATAGCTCATAACACCGGATATGAATTTTAAAGCAGTGCAGGCCAGGCAAGGTCAGAGTCTTACTGATGAGATTTCAGCAAAGAAGGAGAAGCCAGTATTAAGATAAACAGGACGAAATACACAATCCAAAGACAGAGCTTCTTTTTCTTTTTTAAAATTATGCCATATACAAAAATTTCTTACAATTTCTGAAAACATCTATTTCAATATTCTATCTTCTTGATTTTCAAAGTAATACTTTTTAGCCTGAGACTATTAAAATCATCCTTTGTAAATATCCACTAACACTTTATTCTAAATTAGAAAGAAAAACATTTACACAAAGTCAAAACTCTTCTGTAGGATTTTAAAAGAAGATATGTATACTATGTGACATCAGTCTGAAGAAAAGATACTTGGATTTACTTTATGTGCCAACTTTATGTTTGTTCCAGCATAAAATAGATGAAGACATTAATGAATGTGACTTCAAAGAAAAAAAAAAGAGCGAAAGAAATAAGAAAATGAAGATTCTCATGCAAAATCAGTATCTTACTAACTCCTGTGGAGTTAGATCTTGGCTCTCAAGTAATGTGAGTCAAAATAAAGTCAAAAGAAAACATTAGAAATTTTATCTATAACAGCAGTGTAAAGCATAACGTTTAGAATTAGAATTTATATGAAACTTGACTCCATTTTTTGCCAGCGATGTGGACTTTCATTAAAAACTCAGCTTGAGTTTCCTCTTCAAAAATTTTTAACAAAGTTACAGTAATTAAATGAGACACTATAATTTACTGTTGTATAATTTCCTAGACTGGTGAATTAGGTTCTAATGATTTTAGGTTCTAATTACCTAGGAAGAAATGTATTTTTCACTTATTTATTCAACATCACTTCGTTGAAAAGTTAAGCAAAGTTATTTTGCTTTACTATTCCCTGGGTAACCTACTCCTAAATAGATACCTTTCTCCTCTCTATTTTCAGCCTTTTATAGTTTAACAACAACAAATCTCTCTACTATAAGCAAGGCAAGCAGAACAAGTTGGGGGGAAGCAAGTTGAAAAACAATATGAAAAATTCCATTTGGATTTTTTCATTAGTTTGTGTTTGCATTTAAACACATATTTTATAAGATTATGACCCAAACTGTTAGTCATGATTAGCTTCAGGAGGTGTTATTGTTCGAGACCTTCATTTTCTATTTTAAACATGCATGTAATATTAAAATTTCTTCTACTGTGGTAACACAGCTTTTAGAAAAAGAAATTTGTTTTTAAAATGTGTGAGGTTGCTGTGGCCCAGAGTAGGCTGCTCCAAGATATGCCTCAATGGCATATTGATTATTCTGAATTAAGAGTTATGTGAGAAACAGCCAATGGAAAATAAATGATAAAAAAAAAATAAAACCATGCCCTCTTACCCTCTAAAAGTGGGAAATAAATCTTCCACATGAAAGTATGCACTCCTATCAGCAGAGGTAAGGAATTCAAAGCTAAACAAGCTATATAAACATATGTTGTTACTTTGTTAGTCAGCTACCCCAAGCACAAGCTGCCTTGTCTTATCTCTTCAAATATTGTTTCTTTGCCTAAAAATGATAGGTAATTGGCCTGCTTTGGACACTGTGAGGGTATCATTTTGATGACTTGGTTTGCTCTGATCTGTCATATCTGACTCTTTGCGGCCCCATGGACTATCTCCTGCCAGGCTCCTCTGCCCCTGGGCTTCTCCAGCAAGAATACTCGAGTGGCTTCCCATTTCCTACTCCAGGTAGTCTTCCCAACCCAGGATCAAACTCGTGTCCCTGTGTTTCCTGCATTGGCAGGCAGATTCTTTACCACTAGCACCACTCATATGTGCAAACTGATTTTAAATTAATCTATTAATCTGTCTTCTGTCAATTTGAGACCAGCCAAAAAAACTCAAGAAGAACTGGGGGAGAGGGAGATCTCTCTCTCCCTGGACAAAGTTCTGTTATCCTTCCTGGAGAATTTAATGAAAACTTTGAGGATATCTGGAGAATCACTGTTGGCAACAAAACAGAAACACGATCATGAAAGTCTGCTAACAAATTAAAAACACTCAAGCTGGCCTCATGTTTATTCAACATAGTAATATAGACCAGATAACAGTGACATGATGACCACAGAGTATCGACATAAAAATGCTTGACTCAGAAACTTTATATCCAACCAGTTTGTTCTTCCTAAAGTGATTTCAAAAGAAAGATATAATTTTAGAGTGATAAGGTTACTATCTTGCTGACATACCCAAAAAACAACAGGTGACAGCAATTTCTAAAAGAAATAAAGTGGATGAAACATTATTTTAAAAAATTGAGAAACACAACCATACAGCTCAATATTATCGGATAATTTTTGTCATAAGTTATAAAATTTAATTGCAAACATCAAAAATATTCTCGAAAAAAGAATGCAGCAAAGTAAAAACAAAAAAATACATAAAAATCAAACCTGGATCTTAGTAATTTCTAAAAGGACTTAGAATCAATAGGGTTAAGTTGTAAAGAAATGAAATTATGTAACTACTTACATACACCATATTTTTCCTATCATACAGCAAAATCATATGTTTACTATCTTTAAAGAAATGACATGATGAAAACATGGACTTTTTAAAATATTAAAAAGGTGAAACAAAAGAATGAATAAAAACAGAAGATGAAATTTATATTATGAAATTAATCAGACATGTACTTAAAAATTCCCTTTTAAGCAACAATCTCAGAGTGAATCCAAAAAACAAAAGCTAATTTCTTGTTATTAGTCCTGTCTAAACAAACTTTAGTCTTTCCTGTAGCTCAAACAGGAAAGAATCTGCCTGCAATGCAGGAGACCCGGGTTCGATCCCCAGTTCAGGAAAATCCTCTGGAGAAGGGAATGGCAATGCACTCCAGTATTCTTGCCTGGAGAATCCCATGGACAGAGGAGCCTGGTGGGATATAGTCTGTGGGATCACAAAGAGTTGTACACGACTGATTGACTAACACTACTACTAAATAAACTTCATTTGTAATTAGTCATAACAGTAAACATTTATACAATGCTTACTATGAGCCTGGCACTATTGTGCGAACTCAAATCCATTAATATACTTTATTCGCAAATGAACTTTTGGGCTAGTAATTTTATCCCCATTTTACAGCTGCAAAAAATGCTCGCTCAGAAAGTTAATAAATCTGCCCAAGGATTATTGCTAAAATTTAGATTTGAAATTTAACTTAACCTAGGCTGTCTGCATCCAGAATCCAGGCAATTATGTATACACTCTGGACACTCAATACACTTGACAGTGTTTTTAATTAAGGGGACTATTAGAAACACACTTTTAAAAATCTCAAGTGGTTCTTTCTCCTTACCATTTACTTATGTGAAAGGTAGGGTACAAGCAGGAAGGGTAGGAACCGGTTAGTAAAGGATAACACCTAAAACCAGAGCTGTGATTGGGCAAAGACTCTGCTTTCTGGGTCACAGCACATCTTCCTATGGGATTAGGTTGCCCTTAGGAGAATTCCTAGTTAGAACTGTCAGGCTCTGCCCTTATTAGCACATAGCGTGTCCAAGGAATTTCACTGCCATAGCTTGCTCTCCTGTATCTTCCTAAAAACTGACTCCCCTCCCTTCCTTGCAATGAAGCCGTCTCACTCAATTTGAAGTTTTTCTATTTCTTTAGGGATATCATTTATTCCTTTACCCAACCCTTTTTAGCTTGAGTTCACAATAAACCAAGAGAGAAGTATCTTTACTTTACATCATAGGGTAAGGCAGAGATCAGAGAGAGAGACAGACAGGTAAAATACAGTAAGTTGTGGTAAGAACTGGAGAGTCGACAATGTACATCTCTCTTCCTTTACCAGTTTGGTATCTTTGTGAAAATATTTGTGTGCACTAATGGTACATAGTTTTAATTTTTTATAAATGCATTTATTACTTTGGAAGTTATTGATATCAACTAGAAAGGCAGAATTATTTGTTAAACAAAAGAGTAGGACACCTCCATGGCTACAGGCTCTCCTGCAATTATTCACATAGTAAGGCCGGATGACAATATACTGCTCATGGAAATTAGGTTTCTTCTATTGCATAAATCAGAGTTTACCACAGACTCTTAAATAACACATAAATGAGTATCAAATTTGCTCCCTTTTTTTTTTTCAAAAATAAGATACATAAGATAGATTAAAAACATGGTATTCCAAGAGTTGTTCACATCTTTTTACTTACACCCCTCATAGATGTCAGTGGGAATATGAACGGCTGCATGCTGATAGGATATTTGTCGCCCAAAATTAGCATCATCGATAAAAACAGGTTTTATCCTCTGGCTGCCTGGTTCACTATCATTCTTTTCTGGCTATAAAGAAAAGACAGACAATAAAGAGAATATTACAATGTATCCTAACACATATTCTCACATTCACTTCTTCATTTGCCAAATGCATATTCTTGAAAAAATAGATCTATAAGAATATTTTAAAATATTCCCATGATAATATCAGACACCACAAATTTCCATTCAGGTACTAACATTCATACTGTATCTTCATGATATGATTCGCATTTTATAACTTCTCTCCTAATTTCCTCAACATTGGAGTCACCCAGGAACATCCTGAGAGGACCAGAGCTTTCCCATGTTCAGTACTTATTAAAATGTACACTTAAAGAATAGAATATAACCAAACTAAAAGTTCCCCCTTGAAATAAATTCACCACTTATGCTACAACTTTATATAATTCTTGGTTTGATAACTAATATTACACATGAACACAAAAAATAATAGCAATGAAGGATTATTTTGTCATATTCCCTTGATTTTTGCATGTTTTCCAGGTGTATCAATTTTTGCTTTAAAAAGGAAAGTATAAATGCTCAGAAAGAAGAGATCTATTGTAACTCTAAGTACAATTGAATCCTAACTTCAACCAAGTTGTCTCCTGAGGTAGGAGCAAAGATTCAATCAATATTGATTCAAGAAAATCCCGCAAGAGTTTAAAGTTGAAGATTAATTTTCTACCTATTTGAACTATGCTTCTGATTATTAAATTATCCTGGCAAGGTAATTCAGTTTCTCCTCTGGCAAGTAACTAAGAATCTCACTCATTTATCCAAAATGCATATCTCTAACTATATTCCACTTTCTTAAGGCAATTTCCACAAAAAAAAATAAAAAACCCTGAAAAAAGAACCACAACATTTGACTATTTTACAGCACACTGCAGTAATACAACTGATAAACAAGAGAACGAACTTAAGTGGACAATCTCATAAGGGTGGTAGGATGTGGCAAAACAAACTTTACAAAGAAGTGATAGTGTCCAACTTTCTAGATGGCTCTGAAAATTTGTACGAGATAACCCATCAGTATCCCAAGATATTTTAATACTCTCTCTCTCTCTCTCTCACACACACACTTCCTTTTTTCCCTAGGGAAGTTGCAACATGGGAAAGATTATTTAGACACAAATATTAGCAAAAGCGCTTAAAAAATCAATGATTTCTAAAGCTGCAAGTCCAGCTCATTATTATGTAATGAAATCAATTTAATAGGTCATGACCAAATTATTTTTCAAATGAAACAATGTTGAAAGAAAATATGAAAACACACTCTCTATAATAAGGAGGACTATATTTGGCAACTGTGGTTTAGTTAGATGTGACTCTGTGTGTATGTGTGCATATCTGGGTATATGTCATTCGGACTGTAAAATCTGTCATCGATAAGCAGAGTTAAAGAAGGATCACTATTTTTAATCCATGTGAAAGCAACAAAGATATAATTATCCCTCCATTAACAAACTGAATATACAAAATAATGAAACAGTTGTGCTGAAAGTCTAAAATCTGACAAAAAGCCTACATGCAGAAATTAATAATTCGTATTATTTTCTAAAACTAAGGTTAGGTGTGTGCAGTGTTAAGGATAAGAAAAGAAAGAAAAAGAAAGAATGATAAGGCAAAGAAACACCACAGAACAAAACATTTAACCTAACACATCTACCATGATTCCAACTGTTAATAAAGGAAAGAATAAAAATAATAACTGGGATTTTGTCCTGGATTCAGTCATGAATTTTCTTGTAATTTAAAATTCACCCTCTATTCTATGATTATCTATGGGCACAATTGACTTGAATAAGAGGATGGAACATTAAATAAACTACTTCCATTAATAATATGAATGTAAATAGGTTCTCACCAAATAAATGATGTCATTATGCTTCTCCACTGCAAACATTCTGAATTAGTAAAAAGCCTCAATATTTATTTTAAAGCAGAGGCTTCTAACAGTTTAGTCCTTGAAGAAGCAGTATCATCAACCACTGAAATATCTTAGAATGCAAATCAGAGGTTCCACCCTAGGCCCAGTCAATCAGAAATGTCAGGAAGGGGACCAGCAATTCAGTAATTCAACAAACCCTCCAGGTGATTGTGATACACATTAAAATTGAAAGTTCACTGCTCTAAAATATCAATAGTTTAAGTTAGACACACATTTTTTTTATTAAAAAATTAGAATTGACTAGTAATAAGCATATTAATGGATGTCTGAATTTTTCTACCCTCCACAGGGCAGAAACACTGTTTTATTATTACTGAATAACAGATGCATGCACATAGCAATATGGCCAGTAATATTTGTCAAAGGATATTTGAAAAGAAAGCAGTCCCTGCAGATTCTCTAAGGGTTGGCTGCAACCTAAAATAAGTTGAGGTAGTAATACTCTTCTACTCTTCCATTAAGGGAATCACAAAGCACATTGGCACATCAAAACTCTGAGATAAGCTCCACTAAAGAAAAGAATATTCACCCTCAGTGTTCTCAAGCTCATGTGACGCTGATTGTTTGTTTGTTTGTTTTCATATAAAACCTATTACAAAGCACATACTTACAAAAAACCACGGAAAGACTTGGTAGAAAGTAAAGATATCAGAAGAGTTGGTTTTCCTCAGTTGTATTTAATGTCTTAGACTGTTTCTTGGACTTTGGCTTTCTGACTTATGAATGATGTTGGGCTACAGGTGTGGTACCTATTCCCTGGGGCATATCAGAATCACCTGGGAAGCTTCTTCCCCAAACAATAAGCAGCAAATCACAGTGGGGAGGATGTTTTTGGAAAGAAACTCTCAGTTAATTCTAATATCCTCTTCTACCTAAATTAAGAACACTCAAACTAAAGAAACTATAAAGCTATTTTCAGTTACGGAAAAATTACAGTTCCATTTCTACAACTTTAGAAAATATTATGTTAGTTTTTGTAAGCACATTTTTCCCAGAAATCTCATTTATAGCTTTAGAAAAATTTAGATATATGAAAAGTAGAAAGATCAGGTGATAGATAAGAGATAGTGAAGTACATATCTGAATTAGGATTAGGAATATGTGGATAAATGCAAATATTTCATTCATTCACTCAAGAAATATTTATTGGTAGAATGGAGGAGAGAGGATTTAACAATAATTCTTATAGAAATGGCATTTAATATTTAAATCTTGAAACAAATGTTCAACAATAGTAAAATTATCACAATAATCTGACAAATACAATTTAATCTTGTTATTAAGTAATATAAAAGAGTAATTACATCAAGAATTACATATATGCTGTATTTGTTTTTAAATGGTTTAGGTTTAAAAGTAGATGTTAAGCACAGAGCAGGAAGAGACAAACAGCCTATATATTTAGAGGTATGAGAGGAAAAGAGAAATGAAAGGATGAGTACATAGATAACATTATCAGCACTATCATTAGTTTTATAGTTTTAATGGTATTCATCTTTGTGCTTTCTTGTTGTTGCCAATATAATACAATAAACATGTATCATACTTGTAATTAAATTTTAAGTTCTTTCTAGAGTAATATTAAGCATTATACAATTATCTTACTAATGTGAAAGCTGCTTCTATTTCCTCTGAATCCTCTCACACTTAAAAAGTTGTGCTTTAAATGCATTTTAATAAAACGTTTGCACTTTTAAACTGTCATGCAGGGAATTCCCAGGTGGTCCAGTGGTTAGACTTGGTGCTTCAACTACTGGTACTTGTTTCAACCTTGGTTGGGGAAATAAGATCCTGTGGGCTACATGACACAGCCAATAAAGAAATTCAATAAATCACCATATAAAGGACTTTGAAGAGTAACTGAAAATAATGTACCTCTCAACTTACAAATTCATATATCAAGTCTAGTTTTATTGTGCAGCTGCTAAATATATTAAGAAAAAAATATATTGCTGTTGTCCATGGCCCCCCCTTTATTACAGTTTCCATAAATGCAATAAGTTCATGAAAATATTAAACTCTAAAAACTCATTTGGTTAAACATATGAAATTACTATTTCTGATATCATCATCCATCTTTACTTTTCTTAGTATACTATATAATTATATAGTATAATTAATATACAGCAAATACTGGACACAAAGGAATTCAGTGAGAAAAGGAATGTGAAGAAAAGCTACTTAATACATATTGTTTAATGTATTAGTTAAAAATTTCAAATAAATTCTCCCCTAGAATTAATATTTCCTTGTTTACCAGATTATATATTAAAAAAATTAAGTTAGAGTGTCTCTTGCCAAATTTTTTTCCTAAAACACATCTTCTGGATTCTCCAGACTACTCTATATAAATGCATACAGAGACGCTAAGAAGGTAAATTCCAAAATGTACTAAATTTGCTAAAACATGTGAGTAAAACATGAGAAGCATGTTCCTTGGGCTAATCATCTAAATGTAACTTCAGTTATTAAATAACAGATTGGATCACTCAGAGACAGAGGTACCATCCAGTGCTGGGTGGGTCATTCAGTTTCACAAGCAGTACATACTACTAAAATTAATTTGGAAAGTCTTAACGATAACCCTATGTCACACACAAAATAGATTTGCATATTTAATATATTTTTCAAATGAAACACTAATAATTGATTTTTATAATAAAAGTTTGTTTTTTTAAATTTTGTTATCTTTTAATGCTAAAACTATTTCTAACAACAGATCACTCAGAAATTAAAAGTTTATATATTTCACATAAATTGCAGTAGAAACTAGCTTAATCACTATGCACAATACAAACTAAATACATACACTGAAAAACTTTCTTCACAATCACATTATGGCTAAGTTTACCTCCTCCTGCTCTCTGTCATTTTTTGTGTCCCCTAAAACCAAGAGAAAATGAAAGAAAGTGAAGGTGAAAGTGAAAGCCACTCAGTCCTATCTGCCTCTTTGAGACCCCATGGACTGTATAGTCCCTGGGGTTCTCCAGGCCAGAATACTGGAGTGGGTAGCCTTTCCCTTCTCCAGGGGATCTTCCCAACCCAGGGATCAAACCCAGTCTCCCGCATTGCAGATGGATTCTTTACCAGCTGAGCCACAAGGGAAGCCCAAGAATACTGGAGTGGGTAGCCTACCCCTTTTCCAGCGGATCTTTCTGATCCAGGAATCCAACCGGGGTTTCCTGCATTGCAGGCGGATTCTTTACCAACTGAGCAATGAGGGAAGCCAAGAGAAAATGCTGCTGCTGCTGCTAAGTCGCTTCAGTCGTGTCCGACTCTGTGCGACCCCATAGACGGCAGCCCACCAGGCTCCCTGGTCCCTGGGATTCTCCAGGCAAGAACACTGGAGTGGGTTGCCATTTCCTTCTCCAATGCATGGAAGTGAAAAGTGAAAGTGAAGTTGCTTAGTAGTGTCCGACTCTTAGCTACCCCATGGACTGCAGCCTATCAGGCTCCTCCATCCATGGGATTTTCCAGGCAAGAGTACTGGAGTAGGGTGCCATTGCCTTCTCCGAAGAGAAAATGAGTTAATACTAAATGAGAGCTGAGACTCTCCATAGAGGTATCACAATTATTATTTTTATCTCATTAGCGAAAGGGTTAAATGAATGGGTTCTTGTGTACCAAACCAAGTTCTTAAAAAACCAAAGATTATAGACTTGTATACAATTCTCCAAAGTCTATACGTGTATATTTTAAAACTTCCACCTCCAAATACATCCTTTTCTTTTTTACAGCTGCTTATTAGTTACTATTTACAACAGGCCCTTGCTACTTTCACAATACAGATATTTTTGATTCTTGAAATTTTTTGTCACAGTTGTATTCCCAATATTAAATAAAATTTTGGATACATAATGTGCCTCTAGGCATATTATCACCTAATGAAAATAATAATCATAAATGTATGATATTTACAATAGACTTTCATAAAGACACCAAGACTAAAAGGGTGCTCTATACTGACATGTTGCTATCAGCTCTATGGATTAAAAGATAAGACTGGCTCTGTAACCACTATCTATCACTGGAATCTAGGCATTAAGGCTGGTTACCAGTTCTGACTGACATATAGGAAAGCCACCTTTTTAGTAAATCACTTGCATCTATAAGCAGTGGAGATTCATCAGGGCATCATAGTGATTATCTGGATCGTTAAGATCTTTTTTGTACAGTTCTTCTGTGTATTCTTGCCACCTCTTCTTAATATTTTCTGCTTCTGTCAGATCCATACCATTTCTGTCCTTTATCGAGCCCTTCTTTGCATGAAATGTTCCATTGGTATCTCTAATTTTCTTGAAGAGATCTCTAGTCTTTCCCATTTCATTGTTTTCCTCTATTTCTTTGTATTGACCGCTGAGGAAGGTTTTCTTATCTTAACATGGACAGAATTTGGATAGATGGATAGATGGCAGGACAACCCTTTCAAGATAAAGAATATAAAATAATGGCTGTGTATAAAATACCAAAAGAAAGGATAAAGATTGGTTATATAACTGCTTTGGTGCAGTTGCCTCTTATTTCCATTCTGTCTTACATAAACTGTACCAAATTTGACCTTAGAAGCAATAATTTTACCACATTTTATTTTCAGATATCTTTTAAAAATAAATTTGTAAATGCAACAAAGCTCATTCAATGATCAGAATTCTCTGAATTAAAATCAGAAATTTGTCATCAACACACTGATATTCGAAATGTTGTTAAAGGACTTATGGATGTGTAAGAATGTTCAGTTCAGTTCAGTCGCTCAGTCATGTCCAACTCTTTGCAACCCCATAGACTGCAGCAGGCCAGGCTTCTCTGTCCATCACCAACTCCCGGAGCTTACTCAAACTCATGTCCATCGATTCAATGATGCCATCCAACCATCTCATCCTCTGTCGTCCCCTTCTCTTCCTGCCTTCAATCTTTTCCAGCATCAGGGTCTTTTCAAATGAATCAGTTCTTCGCATCAACTGGCCAGGTATTGGAGTTTCAGCTTCAGCATCAGTGCTTCCAATGAATATTCAGGATCGATTTCCTTTAGGATGGACTGGTTGGATCTCCTTGCAGTCCAAGGGACTCTCAAGAGTATTCTCCAACACCACAGTTCAAACACATCAATTCCTTGATGCTTACCTTTCTTTATAGTCCAACTCTCCATCCATACATGACTACTGGTAAAAACATAGCCTTGACTGAATGGACCTTTGTTGGCAAAGTAATATCTCTGTTTTTTAACATGCTATCTAGGTTGGTCACAGATTTTCTTTCAAGGAGCAAGCGTCTTTTAAGAATGTTACCAGCCATTTCATCTGTCCCACGTTTGCTGTCTCACTACACTAAAACATAATCACCACGAGGGCAAGAAAACTCATTGACACTGTTCAGTTGTGGCCCTAGCATCTAGCAAATTGTTTAGAACTGTATCTGCTTGCCCTATTTATACTATTTGTTGAGTGAATAAATCAACTTGAATCTATATTTCTTACTCCCCAAATTTATGCTTTTTCTACTTCAATCTGAAGAGGACAAACTCTGGAACAGGCCAGTAAATTGGCAGACAGCACCTAAGTCAGGAATTTAGCTTCTCATTCTCATTCCAATTCTTTGTGTTCTTGCTATGGCTCCTCAGGGTTTTTTGTTGGTGTTGGTTTTTTGTTTGTTTGTTTGTTTTTTTAAAGAAGCAGTGGAAAATAAGATTTGTAAGGTTCCTTCTGGCTCTGAAAATTATAATTCTGAAATCTATGAACTTTAACTTAAAGCGAATTGTTTCCAACCTTTTTTTTTCTAAATGCCATGTAACTACAAAAACATGTAAATGATGGAAGGTTGGTATAAAGAAGCATTTACTAAAGGAGTCTCTTGGTTTCCAAACTCTTTGGCCCTGAGAATTTACATTTTAAATTATGATAATGCATTCACAACATAGTTATAGATATCAATCAGTCAAACAGATATTGTGTAGGTGAACATAGCTTAGAACATTAGCTGGGCTTTTCACTTCAATTTCACAAGTAGAATTACTTCAGTTACTTTCCTCAAGTGACAACCAAGACTTTCTCTCTGTGAAGAACTTAAATAAAACTGAACACACCATGTGTCCATGGTCCCCAAAAGAATTCATCGGAAGGGAGTAAAAATATTTGAACTTACAGTTACACCCTTTTCTAGTAAAGGAGACAAAAAAAATTAAATTTTACTAATATTTACTAAATGGAGTGACATTTAGCACTCCACCTACTCTGGCCTTACTAACTGTATGCAAGTTGGTCTCAAGTCATCAGTCATCCTCCAGGTGCCACATGAGAAAGGAGAGCTTACTTCTTACACAGTCACTTTCAATGCACACTTTATATGTGAATCACATCACAACAAACTGTGGAAAATTCTTAAAGAGATGGGAATACCAGACTACCGGACCTGCCTCTTGAGAAATCTGTATGAAGGTCAGGAAGCAACAGTTAGAACTAGACATGGAGCAACAGACTGGTTCCAAACAAGGAACGGAGTATGGCAAGGCTGTATATTGCACCGTGCTCATTTAACTTCTATGCAGAGTACATCATGAGAAATGCTAGGCTGGATGAGCACCAGCTGGAATCAAGATGTGGGAGAAATATCAATAACCTCAGATATGCAGATGATATCACCCTTATGGCAGAAAATGAAGAAGAACTAAAGAGCCTCTTGATGAAAGTGAAAGAAGAGAGTGAAAAAGTTGGCCTAAAGCACAACATTCAGAAAACTAAGATCACAGCATCTGGTCCCATCACTTCATGGCAAATAGATGGGGAAACAGTGGAAACAGTGACAGACTTTATTTGGGGGGCTTCAAAATCACTGCAGATGGTGACTGTAGCCATGAAATTAAAAGATGATTTCCCTTTGGAAGAAAAGTTATGACCAACTTAGGCAGCATATTAAAATGCAGAGACATTATTTTGCCAACAAAGGTCCATCTAGTCAAAGCTATGGTTTTTAAAGTAGTCATTTATGGATGTGAGAATTGGACTATAAACAAAGTGGAGCACCGAAGAATTGATGCTTTTGAACCGTGGTGTTGGAGAAGACTCTTGAGAGTCCCTTGGACTGCAAGGAGATCCAATCAGTCCATCCTAAAGGAAATCGATCCTGAATATTCATTGGAAGCACTGAGGCTGAAGCTGATACTCCAATACTTTGGCCACCTAACGCGAAGAACTGGCTCAGTTGAAAAGACCCCGATGCTGGGAAAGATTGAAGGCAGGAGGAGAAGGGGACGATAGAGGATGAAATGGTTGGATAGACATGACATGAGTTTGAGTAAGCTCCAGGAGTTGGTGATGGACAGGGACATGAGTTTGAGTAAGCTCCAGGAGTTGGTGATGGACAGGGAGGCCTGGTGTGCTGCAGTCCATGGGGTCGGAAAGTGTCTGACATGATTGAGTGACTGTACTGAACTGATATGTAAATTTAATTACTATTTTCTTAGCTACTACCACTCCATATGTGCTACCAGCCTTAAAAGATGTCTGTAATTAATAATGATTGAAGTTGAAATCCTAGTAATGGAAGTTGCACTGAAGAAAAACGGAATGACAGAGATGATACTTCCATTGCCAGCATTAGCTCTTCTTATTGTACTTCATTACCAGATAGAAAAGTGATTCAATTAGTTCAACCAGCAAACTAGTCAAAAAAGCTAACATTATCAAGAAGATTATTATAAATATGGGTTTAGATTTCTTAGTACTATATTGGTAACAAATCCCTCTATTCATATGGCCTGCTGAGGTATTTCCAGTGGTAATACAAACTCATCATAATTAAAGGTATTTAGCAACTAAGTATCTAGATAAAACTTTTTGCTTTTTTCTGGCAATTTTTATTGTCAAATGCCACTTAAACCAACACTTCATAAAACTTCACTTATGTTAAAAATTTGGAAATCTCTTGGGAGGTTTCCCAGGGTATCAGTTCAGTTGTGTGTGTGTGTTTACATATAATTTATAAGTAAATGTTTGAGTTTTTTAATCTGATACACATATGCAAGCAAGAAGAGGTTGAAGATATCATTCAAAACAATCCAGTGCCCATGTTTGTTTACCCAATGTTGTACAAAGGCGAGTAGATAATGCCCACGTGGTACCACCAAATTTTCCAAACTTAATTCAGTGAGCTCTAAATAAATACACCATACACTACCCTCTGTAAAGGAAGAATTGCATGTGGAATCTAAAAGAGAATTGTGCATGCCACCATTCCAAAGCAGCTTAGGATCAATGTTTTAACTATCCTTGCAAAAGCAGCACATGCACAAGTGTACAAAGCATTACAAAAATATTAAAACAGACTCAATTTTTGGAAGAAGGCACCAAAAACACATCCACTATTCCCATAAGAACTAGAATCTGAAATAATCTTCCTTATTATCAGTTTTACCAGTCCCCCCCCCCATGAATTCTAATAAGGCTATATTTAACACAAAGGTACATGCATTAATTTTAAGGTGTTCATGGGAAATATCACTGGGAATGATGGATCAGATCAGTGAAGATTTCTGATTTAAAGTCTAACCAACTTTTTTAATCACAGAGATTTTATTTTACCTACTTGCAACTCACTATTAACAACAGTCAAGGATGAAGCTGGCTGGATAAATACAAGCCATATACATCAAAATTAAATATGGAAAGAATGATGGATGGGTATAATAAAATTTTAAATCAAAACCATCTTCAAAAATTTTAATTGAAGTCTTGATTTATGATAGCTCCATCACAGGGTCCTTCCTGTGCACCATGGATGCCCATGGCATATGCAGCGCAGCACAGCACAGTGACACATGGCTCCTGCTGTGGATCACTCTGACTGCGCTTCATTCAATCCTCCGCTCTTCCAAATACACATGTGTGACAGGGGACAAGTCACTTACGCTCACTAAATTTTACTTGACTTCTCTGAAAATTATTAAAATAACAATATGTGCCACAAAAGATGAGTGTGCACGATAATATTACCTACAAAGCATTTATTTCCTAGTTTAAAATAAGTATGTGCATGCATGTTAAGTCACTTCAGTCATGCCCACTTTTTGCAACCCTATGGACTGTAGACCGCCAGGCTCTTCTGTCCATGGGATTATCCAGGCAAGAATACTAGAGAGAGTTGCCATGCCCTCCCCCAAGGGATGTTCCCAACTCGGGGATGAAACTCATTTTCTTATGCTTCTTGCACTGGGCAGGTGGATTCTTTACCACTAGCACCACTTGGGAAGTCCATTAAGCTAACATAAGTTTGAGCGACTATTATTATATATATTATATAATTATAAATATTATTATAATCTTATCCAAACAAAGAACATTGAAAATATTCAAACCATTTATTTTAGATTCACACACAAGAAAGGCAACTCTGACTATATTATTTATTTTACTGAAGCAATTAATATTCTAGCTCTATACTATCTCCTATGAGGATTCAACAATAATCATTAGCAAAGCCTCAAATAAAGGCCACATACCATCAGATAATTAAAAAAAAGAGAGAGAGAGAAACCTAGACTTTGATTCCTTCTTTAATAATTAGAATATATTTCATCACTGTTTGATACATACCGCTTTTGGTTCATTCTAGAAGCAGACTGATTTATTTCTATAAAATAAAATGAATGATTGGCCTTTTAAAAAGACATTTAGAAAGGACATTATGTTGGGATTAATTTTAATGTAGACAAGGCCAGTAAGAAAATAAATAGCAACATAAATATGCAAGGGAATTCAGCAGACTAGCCAAATGTTCCAGACAGGTCACATTTTTAATGTAATCAATAAAATAAAATGTAGCAAATAAATCAACCTAATTTATCGACATGGGAATTCTGGGTTGAATTTATTTCATTTGGATTTCAGTCCAAAACATAGATCTTAGAATTAGGTTAATAAGGGTTTGCAATGATCTGCTTTCTCTTTGCTTGCTTTGGGATTTAAGCAAATTGCGCTGCATGCTAGCACAACTCAAGCCTTCTGCAGAAGCTACTTCATTAAACCTTTAGGAAAGTTAAGGATTTATTGGGACAGATGTCTCGAAAAACCTAAACAAGAACCTAAATAAATTTCAAAACTAAGGAGAGGGCAGTTCCTCATTAGTGTAGTGGTATCTATACCCATCAAAACTAAGGAGAACCTGAATGTGGAATTTCATAACTAATTGTTGCATTGTTAGCTATTTTCCATTTATTTAGACATTTAATTATCTTTTCTAATCTAGATATATACCACTCACAAAGATTTCACAACAAATTTCTGCATTGCAGTCACATGGATTTCTAAATGTGTTTTAGAAGATTCTATTTCAATTTTTATTTTGTTAAGTATTTTCTTAAGTTTTTCACACAAATATAAGGATATTCATTACAATAAAATAATTCAAATTAGTACTCTTTAGTTATTGTTAACACACCCACATGCATAAATGTGTCCCCACGTAGAACTAAAATCACCTCAAATCAATACTAAATGTATTGTAATAATATTAATAGTTATTAATTTAAACAATTACACTCACTAATATTTCTAGATCACCTACTGTAAGACAGGGAATGTTTTAAATGCTTTACATGCATTAACTAATTTAATTTTCACAGTAACTGTATGAGGTAGGTATCACTATTACCTTTATTTTTCAGGCCAAGAGGGAAAAACAGAGAGGTTAGGTGACTGCCAAATCACCACGCTAGAAAATGGCACATCTGGGATTCAAATTCTTGCAGTGGAACTCTGGAGTATAATCTCTTAAGTATCATACTCTATTTCCTCCATATAACAATATACTGATACATAGTAATTATACATGTATGTATTGCTATTAATTGGGGAAAATAGTTCATATGGAAGAATTTAGAAGTGAAATATCATATCTCTATATTATCTTAAAATATTTAAGCAAATAATAGATACAGCAACTATGGAGACTTGGTTTACTATTCTTTCTTTTCTATATTTAAAACATTTTTCCTGATAAAAAGTTAAAAGCTAATCTTACATAAAAACATTATATGCACATTAACGCTGTAGTCTCTCTGAAAATGAAATTCAGCAATTTACTCTTATTAAATGCAAAATTAGACCAAATTTAGTTCAATGGACTAATAGGCTTGATTTCACGTTTCACAAAGATTCATAAAAACTTAGCATATCAGATCTCTTCAGTCTTAGAACCAAAATTTCTGATCTTATATCATATTACTTGTAGTAACTGCCTATAAATATTGTAACTCTAATACTTATTCTCAACTTGAATCCGTTTTAGACATAGGGCAAAGCAGACTGTGTGTCTTTACTTAGTCCTCATGACTGAACCAGAGGCTAACAGGAAGAAGGAACACATGGCAGAAAAGGAAGGAACAAGGACCACTGCTCCCACCTTCAAATGTCTATATTAAAAAAATTAATTCAAAGACAGTCCATAGTCAAAGCCAGTCTTGCCAATCCTCTCTTAATCTTGTTTCCACCCAACCTTGAAGCAAAACAAACATTTTCTTTTCTACCATGCTTGCAAAGGGTTTCCTATTTACTTTGCAAATACAGCACCACCTAAAAAGTGAACAATCTTCACGAATGCTGTGTAAGCAACTGGGGAACTGAAGCACATAACCAACTATCCAATTTAATAGCATCATGTCAACAATTACTCTAAATCATTAAAGACAGAAAATGAGTAAGACCCTTATCTCAAGACACAAAAAATTAATAGAGAAGATTATCCCTATATAAAAATACTATAGTGTATGGTATTAAACCATTAAAACCAAAAATGTGTAACAAGTTATTTAGGGTACTCAGAAGAAGGAAATACCATTTGCTATACAGAAAAACCAAGACAAGCTTCAAGAGTAGGTAGTATTTGAATTAGTTTTTAAACAATACTTAGCACAAAAACTGTAGGATATTATAAACAGGTAATTAGAGGAGAGAATATACTATTATTAACTAGCACAAGGGACAGAAATGATCATCTTACATTTCTATCATGGCTATGTACCTTATGTCTACCAGGAGAACTGCAGCTAACCAAATAACCAAATAATTTAGCCCAGTAATACTTACATCTTGAAGTTCTAAAGAAAAAATCTGTGTGAATGAATATAGTCATAGTTTTTATGTAATATTACACAATCCTAAGGGACATTACTTTTACCCTTATTTCAGTCACCACTGAAGCTAAATCTGGCTGTCACTAGGTTTTTATTTTTATACCCAGAAGGTGAATATAAATAGCATTGATCTAGAGTAGCATGGAGATTATAAAATGCCCCTGAAGAACTGTCTTATATCAAAGTCTCTGAAAAGCTTCCAACGTGACAGCTCTCCACAAACTAATTCAGATGTAGCTAATAGAAAGTTACACTCCAAAAAAATAACTGATCACCTTTAAATGCTTGCTTTACCTTTAAGTGAGGCCATGTATCATCATTATAATGAACAAAATCAATAGATTGCACTTGAATATGTCATTCTTTATATTCAAATCTTAACTTGGTGATGGACAAATAAAACAAACATGGAAGGAAAATAGGAGCAATTAGTTTTAACTCAACATAACTAAAGTTATGGGCTTTTACATATGATTTACTTCTATTATCAAAGCTACTTTTTCCTCATTTCCATCTACTCTTACTCTATACACCGTACCCTGCCTTCAAGACCTTTTCTTAAATGTTGGTGTGCTGAGGATTCTATCCCTGTATTATGTTAAGGTAATTCTATATTATTTTTTAGGTGTGTAGATGTGTGATATAGACAGAGAATAAGACAACAAGGAGAGTGGAATCGGGGCAAGCTGGAGAACGTATGACATCCAAAGGCAATCAAACTGCTTGGCTTTTGTGTCAGCATATCAAAATATGTCTACAGTTAAATCTGGCCTACCTATTTTCTATAGTTTCACATTACTGGCAAGATTTCAGCCCCTTGGTTTCAAAGTCCACTCACAGGTTAAATATATAACTATTCTAGAAAACAGAAAATTTATTTAGATCTCAGATATTTATATCCCCATTCAAACGTATGAGGGCAAATTTATTAATTGATAACACTATTTCAATATTTAGCATTCCAGTTAGTTCCAATGTTCATTAGATATTAGATATTGATGTATGAGATTATAAGATCACATCATATAATCTCCAGTTGCCAATTTTTCATAATGAATATGGCTTTGTGGAATTTGAGCAATAAAAATATACAACTAAATTGGTATATGTTAGTCTCTCAGTCATGCTCGACTCTTTGCGACCCCATGGACTGCATGCAGCCTGACAGGCTCCTCTGTCCATGGGATTTTCCAGGCAAGGACCTAGAGTGAGTTGCCATTTCCTTCTCCAGGGGATCCTCCCGACCCAAAGATCGAACCAGGTCTCCTGCACTGCAGGCAGATTATTAACTGACTGAGCTACCAGGGAAGCCCCAAATTGGTATACAGAAAAGTAAAATAAATAACAGTGAGAGTAAGCCAATTCAAATTAAAACAAAATGGCATTATGATTGTATAAACATTTGATAAATAAAAATATCATTACACACATAAAGTTGGAGTATAAGAACCAACTAAATACAACCATATACTGCAAAATGTTTGGTGAGAGTGAATTAATTTCATCATCTATATAGGTCCAACTTCATCTGATAAGCAATAATCTTAAGAAAAAAAAGGTATAACCACTAAAAGTCCTAAAGTGAATATCAAAGTTCAGTATTTACTTACATTTCTCAACTGTCTTTCATTTTCTTAAAAAACTAGGAATAAAACCACTATATAAACCCAGCAATTCCACTCCTAGGCATATACCCTGAGGAAAGCAAAATTGAAAGAGACACATGTATCCTATTGTTCACTGTAGCACAATTTACAACAGCTAGAACATGGAAGCAACCCAGAATGTCCATCGACAGATGAATGGATAAAGAAGTTGTGGTACTTATACACAATGGAATATTACTCAGCTATAAAGAGGAATGCATTTGAGTCAGTTCTAATGAGGTGGATGAACTTAGAACCTATTTTACAGAGTGAAGTGAGTCAGAAAGAGAAAGATAAATACCATATTCTGATGCATATATATATAGAATCTAGAAAAATGGTACTGAAGAATTTATTTACAGGGCAACAATGGAGAAACAGCCATAGAGAATAGACTTATGGACATGGGGAGAGGGGAGGAGAGGGTGAGATGTATGGAAAGAGTAACACGGAAACTTACATTACCATGTATAAAATAGATAACCTATGAGAATTTGCTGTATGGCTCAGGAAACTCAAACAGGGGCTCTGTATCAACTTAGAGGGGTGAGATGGGGAGGGATATGGGAAGGAGGTTCAAAAGGGAGGGGATATATGTATACCTATGGCTGACTCATGCTGAGGTTTTACAGAAAACAGCAAAATTCTGTAAAGCAATTATCTTTCAATAAAAAATTAATTAATTAAAAAAAATAAAGACAATATATATTCTATTGCAGAAAACACTTTGGTCACAGTGATCAAAACATGTGCATTAAGAACTAAATAATACTAAATACAGCACAAAATGTTATAATCATTTTACTATGAGAATTTTTTGCTCCATTCCAAGTTGAAGAATTTGACTATATTAATATAAGTTTATAGAAGTCACTCAATTGAAGGGGTAGATGTGGGCACTAACTTCAATATGCCAGGAAGAGCAAATTAAAATTAAGTATAGAAACTACTAATTAACTCCCAACTAGTATTCTCTCTATTCTATCTTTGGTAATGGAACCTTATATTTTATTTGCCTATATGCTTATGGGGAGGTGGGAGGAGGATGGGGAATTACATTGCACATCTTCTGGCTACTAGGTAACACTAGTAATTAAGTAGTAGACAACAGGTGCAGACAGATGTGTCTTCTGTAATTTCCAGAATATGACCTTCAGTGCCATCTGACTCCTTTCTGATGTACAGAATGCAAATATCATTGTGGATATTGCAGCATCCTTTTTGGACCATAAAATGGAAAAGCTATTTTAAGGAGAGGAAAAAATCATGAGAGAAAGATTTGCAGGGCCTGGACTATATAGAGTTGCTCTATTAGGCCTTGCACACAAAAAGTGCCATTAGAGAGGAATAATCTTTTGTTCTGCTTTAGCATTTTCAGTTTAGCATATTTCAGTCTCTCTGTAATAGCTAAACCAATATACCAATCATAAAACACAGTTCATTTTTATTCACCATCGAAGGGTTTACAAGAGCAATACTATTAACATATTTAAAGCACTTTACCCCAAAAAAGTTATAGTGAATTGTAAAATATATTATCTTACAATTCTTTACAAATTCTTAAAAATTTTACATGAAATGGCCCAACTCCAGCAAACCTGATGAAGTTAGCAGGATTTCAAGAATATGTAGAACTAAAATGAAATTTTTGGATCACAGAATTAACTGTAGCACGTCTAAGATGAGAGAAAAACAGTTTGAATTTAAATAGGTGTTAATGCTTATAAGAAACTACAATTTTAAAGCTGGACGGGAACATGAATCCAACTAAATGTAATACATGGTCAGCTTGTTAAGAAAGCCATTCACCCTAGTCAAGTTTAGCCTGTAAAGTAATGTAAAACTTTTAATACTCACATCAAGATCATCCTTTGCATTGTAGTAGACAACTTCATTGCTCTATAAAAAAAGAAAAAAGGAATGCTTTATTTATTTGATTACAAACATAAAACCATATTGGATCAAACATTAAGTATATTTCATTCACATATGAAATAATAAGCCTCGCATAGTATTCCTTTTACGATATATTCCACAAAGATCCATAAATATTAGCCAATATTTTCTACAATATTTCTAGCCAATATTTTTCTACAAGAACATATTAAAACACTGTATCTGTGACATTAGAAAAGCACATCTTGCAATGGGCCAAAATATCTCAGTGCAAATCTGAGGGCAATTTGTCAAGAAAAAATTGAAAAATCCTTAACACAAATAATTTATACATACACACACACACACACACACTCACTATCTGTCACTTTCACCTAAATCATGAACTGATAGGATATTTCTAGACAAGTGAATAAATGGCTTGTTAAAATTTGACTAAAACCTTGACATTTAAAAAATACATATCAAATGTTGAAATTATTCTTTGAAGAAAAGTGTAACTGCATGATATTGGCAGGAATTTCCTCAGGAGACTCAGATAAGGAATCAAGATCGTCTGTAAATTTAGACAGCAAAAATATCAGATAATGCAACACTCTAATGGTCTCATATTCTACTAAAGTAGCAAATGAGTGTTTACTTTTCAAGAATGCGTGTGTGGACATTTCTACTAGCTATCAATGTTGCTGAATATGTTGTAAGTATAAAATATGGACATAAATTGTGTTACAGAGGAAAAATGGAAAGGAAAGTGGATAAAACAACTATCAAGGAATTTTAAATTCTTGTTCTTTCTATCTACAAGGCTAGTTCTATGCAATATAAAAATAATACATATATACTGATTTCTTTTTTATTTCTTTTCCATTTCTTTTCCTGAACTGATTGAAGATGCGTATTCTTCATCTTCTGTATGTCTTTTGTATTTGAGTATCACGCAATAGTGTACTTTTCTCTGTCTCTTAAACATTTACAAACAAGGACAATCCAAAAGTTTATTACCAAAAACACAATTGATAGAATTTTGTTTAATTACTTGGGGAAAATAGACTAAATTAGTGCTTCTTAAAGTATGTTCTAAAGAAAATTACTAGTTCTTAAAGATATAATAGATTTTTATGGGCAAAACTATTCTATGGTCATGATTTCAGAATAAATGATAAAGTTAAAATTGTCTCTTGTCAGCAAGAATTCACAAAGCTTCAGTGTATGAATGCAATTATAATCTCCAAAAGAAAAAGAGACTGAGATATTGTTTTGTTTTGATTTGAGGGGGGCACAGATTCTGCCTATTTTTTGATTTGAGAAACAAACTATAATAATGAAGATTTATAAAATACAGATCTCTCTGAAGACCAAATAACCAACCAAACACTACATACATAAATATATGATTTGTAATACTGAATGAAACTTGGGAGTTTTAATTTCATTTAGCATCATTAATATTTTTAAAACTACCATTTAATATTAGTTTTTTTTTAAAGAGTAAGTAGCTAGAGAATTTTCATACACATAAAACTTCTATGTCCTGGAACATTTCTCACTTATAGCACTAGGTTTGTAACAAAGGTAAAATACAAATCAGAACTCATCACATACATAAATCAAGAGAATCTTTGGAATTCTCCTGAGATTCAAATCCAATTACTAGTTTATTGATCCCTCATGGAACCCTGTAATTTATACTTAGGAGACAATTTTCAATTTAGATTGTGGATTCAATCAAAAGTTAAAACACTAAATAAGTTTACTTCATTTTAGATATTATGTTTGCCAACTGATTACTTATATTTACTGAATTGAAACATGTGGAAAACAAGGTAAAATAGCATTAAATTTCACGCGGTTCAGTAGCATCATTTCAACACTCATTCAACACTTATTTGTAAATACATCTGTGCCAAGAAAGATACAAAGTAAGTTAAAGATACCCACCTCTATTTTTAGGTAAAATAAAATGTTCAGATAGCTATATAAAATAATTCATTTATCTAGAATTATTCTTAGTCCATGGGACCATGGGACCAGAGCTAATGGACTACAATTATTACTTAAAGTCTTTTCTTATGTGTGACACATGGTCACAGTAACAAAGAGAATTTACTTATTATATCTAAGATAAAGAGTATCACACACAGTGTTAGAAGAGGGTAAGGTGTGATAACACTAGTTTTAACTCAAGCTAAGTATTTGATTCCATTAAGATAGACTGTGACTGAAGTTGAAATAAAAATTAAAATAGAGTAAAATCTTGTTGAAAATTTCAGTATTTTTCCTTTGTTATGGCATTATACTTTATATAAAACCTCACTACTTGCCCTTTCTTTTACAAGCTCTATATTGCTGCTAAAATTGTTATTGAAAATGTGTATTGCTAACGGTATGTAACTTTTACGTGTGGATCTAGAGACAATTTTCTGGAAATTAGAAGACATATAATGCCATTGCCAAATTCAGACTTAAATTGAAGAAAGTAGGGAAAATCACTAGAACATTCAGGTATGACCTAAATCAAATTCCTTATGATTATACAGTGGAAGTGACAAATAGATTTAAGGGACTAGATCTTATAGAGTGCTGATGAACTATGGAGAGAGGTTTGTGACATTGTACAGGAGACAGGGATCAAGACCACCCCCATGGAAAGAAAATGCAAAAAAGCAAAATGGCTGACTGAGGAGGCCTTACAGATAGCTGGGAAGAGAAGAGAAGCGAAAAGCAAAGGAGAAAAGGAAAGATATTCCCATCTAAATGCAGAGTTCCAAAGAAGAGCAAGGAGAGATAAGAAAGCCTTCCTCAGTGATCAATGCAAAGAAATAGAGGAAAACAATAGATTGGGAAAGGCTAGAGATTTCTTCAAGAAAATTAGAGATACCAAGGGAACATTTCATGCAAAGATGGGCTCAATAAAGGACAGAAATGGTAGCGACCTAACAGAAGCAGAAGATATTAAGAAGAGGTGGCAAGAATACACAGAAAAACTGTACAAAAAAGATCTTCACGACCCAGATAATCATGATGGTGTGATCACTCACCTAGAGCCAGACATCCTGGAATGTGAAGTCAAGTGGGCCTCAGAAAGCATCACTACGAAAAAGCTAGTGGAGGTGATGGAATTTCAGTTGGAAATCCTGAAAGATGATGTTGTGAAAGTGCTGCACTCAATATGCCAGCAAATCTGGAAAACTCAGCAGTGGCCACAGGACTGGAAAAAAGGTCAGTTTTCATTCCAATTTCAAAGAAAGGAAATGCCAAAGAATGCTCAAACTACCTCACAATTGCACTCATCTCACACGCTAGTAAAGTAATGCTCAAAATTCTCCAAGCCAGGCTTCAGCAATACGTGAACCGTGAACTTCCAGATGTTAAAGCTGGTTTTAGAAAAGGCAGAGGAACCAGAGATCAAACTGCCAACATCCGCTGGATCATCAAAAAAGCAAGAGAGTTCCAGAAAAACATCTATTTCTGCTTTATTGACTATGCCAAAGCCTTTGACTGTGTGGATCACAATAAACTGTGGAAAATTCTGAAAGAGATGGGAATACCAGACCATCTGACCTGTCTCTTGAGAAACCTGTATGCAGGTCAGGAAGCAACAGTTAGAACTGGACACAGAACAACAGACTGGTTCCAAATAGGAAAAGGAGTACGTCAAGGCTGTATATTGTCACCCTGCTTGTTTAACTTATATGCAGAGTACATCATGAGAAATGCTGGGCTGGAAGAAACACAAGCTGAAATCAAGATTGCCGGGAGAAATATCAATAACCTCAGATATGCAGATGACACCACCCTTATGGCACAAAGCGAAGAAGAACTAAAGAGCCTCTTGATGAAAGTGAAAGAGGAGAGTGAAAAAGTTGGCTTAAAGCTCAACGTTCAGAATACTAAGATCATGGCATCTGGTTCCATCACTTCATGGGAAATAGATGGGGAAACAGTGGAAACAGTGTCAGACTTTATTTTTTTGGGCTCCAAAATCACTGCTGATGGTGATTGTCGCCATGATATTAAAAGATGCTTACTCCTTGGAAGGAAAGTTTTGACCAACCTAGATAGCATATTTAAAAGCAGAGACATTACTTTGCCAAGAAAAGCCTGTCTAGTCAAGGTTATGGTTTTTCCAGTAGTCATGTATGGATGTGCGAGTCGGACGGTGAAGAAAGCTGAGTGCCGAAGAATTGATGCTTTTGAACTGTGGTGTTGGAGGAGACTCTTGAGAGTCCCTTGGACTGCAAGGAGATCCAAGCAGTCCATCCTAAAGGAGATCAGTCCTGGGTGTTCATTGGATGGACTGATGTTGAAGGGGAAACTCCAATACTTTGGTCACCTCATGCGAATGGTTGACTCATTGGAAAAGACCCTGATGCTAGGAAGGATTGGGGGCAGCAGGAGAAGGGGATGACAGAGGATGAGATGATTGGATGGCATCACCGACTCGATGAACATGGGTTTGGGTAAACTCCGGGGGTTGGTGATGGATGGGGAGGCCTGGCGTGCTGCGATTCATGGGGTCGCAAAGAGTCGGACACGACTGAGCGACTGAACTGAACTGAACTGATAATGCCAAACCTGACTTTTCTAAAAATTTTTTAAGCAAACTGAAAACAAAATATATTAGGCATAAAGTAATACTGCATGTCAAACATCAGTACTTCTTGTGTAGGTATTTTATATTTCTACATTTAAGGAGTTCTTTCTTTATACAAAGTCCAAGGCTAACATGGTCAAAATATCAGTTCAATTCAGTTCAGTAATTCAGTCGTGTCCAAATCTTTGAAACCTCATGGACTGCAGCATGCCAGGCCTCCCTGTCCATCACCAATGCCCGGAGTTTACTCAAACCCATGTCCATTGAGTCGGTGATGCCATCCAACTATCTCATCCTCTGTTGTCCCCTTCTCCTCCCACCTTCAATCTTTCCCAGCATCAGGGTCTTTTCAAAATAGGAAAAGGAGTACATCAAGGCTGTATATTGTCATCCTGCTTATTTAACTTATATGCAGAGTACATCATGAGAAATGCTGGAGTGGATGAAGCACAAGCTGGAATCAAGATTGCCAGTCAAAATATAAATGCAAAGAAAAACAAGTGTGTCTTTTTTATATGACGAAAACATATACTGGAAGTACTTAATCAAACACATATGCTTAGACAGGCTGTCACATTTCAATAAGAGAACACAGACCTGAGTGGAATGTGCAACTGATTATGTCCACTCTATTAAAACAAAATTTCTTCTCTTCAATAAACGTGACATTGCTTTTGGCTCAGAAGCTTTCCTTTAACCTTTATAAGTACACTTTCCTTTCTCAAACCTCAGACTCTGCATTGATAGCATGTACATTGCATTATTCCCTTATTTTATCTAACAGAAAAGCTTAATTGATCAACTTTAGTAAAGTAAAATCACCATAGGGCATCAGGATTTGGGAAAACTGTAACTCGGTATTTAATCTGTCAACCTAGTCCACCTACATGGCAGCATGATGCTAAAATAAATGGCAAATATCCACGCAACCTTTAAATTGTGTAACTATATGAAAACATTTTAGGTCACAATTCGTAATAATTTCTTGTGGAAAATTGCAGTGATTTGTTTACTGTTGCTTTTGTTTACATCAGAATTCTTTGATTCACAAATAATTTTGAATATAGACTTGAGAAAAATCATAATTTTAATAATAATGATGATATTCTTAATTCTCTTTCTTATCACATTCATTTAGAGCCATGTCTTCTGCCTCATAGAGGTACATATTAGCTCCGCTATTATACATATATATATATATTTATTTTTCAGATTGTGCAGCTACATTAAACTAAATCAGTCTGAACTCAAATCACATAAATCACTGAATCACCAGAATAAATCCAGAAACAATCTTTAGGTGATTGGGTTAAAGGACCATTTCCAGGAATAAAGGACAATTCACAGTGAATCAGGCCTACTTCTATGTCTTGATGTTTACATAGGGATAAATTTTGGTTAAAATGAACTCTGTGGTAAAAGAAAATTAGGGAAAGGTGTTTAAAAACAGCTAATAGTTAATGGTCTGTGAGAAGGAAATTGGAGGAGAGGCGAGAGTATCAATCAGCTGAGTTCCTTCTCCCTTTACCCTGCTTCTGCCTCCATCTCACCTAGACTTAGTACAGGAAGATACTGAGGTCTCATGACCAAGAGATGAAGCCACACACCCCACTCATTCAACAGTACTCTTCTGACGTCACTCTGTGCTAAATGCTGGGGAAACAAAGATGAAGACTGTTAAGCCTGACCTAAGAGTCAAGTTCTGGCTCTCCTGATTCACATGTGACAAGATGTGGAAGCAGTTGGGCCAGTTGCTTCAATCTGCTATAACTGAAGAATATCTTTATCATATATGGATGGTATGACCACATAACACAAAACCTTCCTAGATATTAGTATAGGTGACAGTTAAGAATTTCAGATATTTGAGACACTCCTCCTCTGTTGATCAACTCAAGCATGTGTGTTTGCACATGCATGTGTATGGTTCTTCCTAAATCGTTTACCTAGCCTATCACTCAAAATTCCTTCAGTCCTTTTTCCAGAAGGTACACAGTTATATCAGGATCATTTAAGACTGCAGAACTATAGCATATAAACTAATTATCGCTGGCACAGATTATAGAATTGAGTCATCTTCTTTCCCTGCCATCCTTCTGGCTAAACATTTTCATGCAAATTATTAAACAACATCATCTTAGAAGGTATTTGACACTCAAACACGGGGGATATCTGTGGATTTCAGTGCATTATGTGCAATCTAATAAGATAAAGCTAGCAAGAGCCTCAAACTAGATTCATAGATTAGTTTCACATTTAGAGAGTTATTTTTCCTAATTTAAGCACCACCAGATGACAAATTGTTTCTGATTTTTAACCAAGTAGTTTAGTTATTTAATATCTCCTTGAAACAAATTTACCCAAATGGTTCATGCTAATACAATACTGCTGTTTACTGAAATTTAAAACATCCCCTAGCAAGCTGACAGATAAATGACTTTAGTTTCCCAGTGTCTACTGGGAGTCAAAAATTCAATCTGGACAAGACAGACCATTCCATCATAAACACATACTGTGAAAGACAGTACCTTGCATGCCACTTGCCTATAAAATGCAGCCTCTGATGCATAGTTCATGTTAAAAACCTGAACCATAAGCACAAAGCTTCAATCTGGGAATAAGATGTTGCCAAGGGTAAGATTTAAGTGTTGGAACCCAAAATTAGGATTTTATAGCCAATATCTGAAATATATGACACATTTAAAATTCAAACAGATATTAACTTCCTGTCCAAGTCACTAATTTTATTTTCTGGGTTATACACTTGACTCTACATATGATCCACAGCATGAAAAATTTAGGGCAACTCTACTGCCTGCTAAATCACTTAAGAAAAACAAACTCATTTTCATTTTATCTTTGTTTAGTTCCAAATATGAAGTCAATAGGATGAACATTAAGGATGTGTGTGTGTGTGTGTGGGTGTGGGTGTGTGCATGCGTGCATGCTGTGCTCAGTTGTGTCTCTTTGTGACTCTATGGACTGTAGCCCACCAGGCTCCTCTGTCCATGGGATTCTTCAGGCAAGAATATTAGAATGGTTTGCCATTTCCTCCTCCAGGGGATCTTCCAGATCCAGGGACAGAACCCATTCCTCCTGTATCCCCTGCATTGCAGGCAGATTCTTTACCACTAAGCTACCAGGAAAGCCCAACATAAAGGATACTGTATGTTACAAAGGAGTTGTGTTAATGATTCCTACCAAACAAGATCCACACTGCTTAGTTCAAATCATTTAAATTTCAATTTTTTTTAATAAACATATCGTAGTAACAATTTGACCTGGTAACCAGAACCAGCCTGCCAATGAAGGAGACATAAAAGACATGGGTTTGATCCCTGGGTCAGGAAGAAACCCTGGAGGAGGGCTTAGCAACCCACTCCAATATTCTTGCCTGGAGAATCCCAGGGACAGAGGAGCCTGGTGGGCTACAGTCTATAGGGTCACAAAGAGTCCATCATGACTGAAGTGACTTTGCACCCATGCATACAACCAGACACACCACTACTATTGACTGTGCCCAAATCAACCATGGTACATGGTACATGGGATGGGATAACCAGTAGCACTGACTATAGCAACGTGTGAATAAAACAACTTAGGAAGATGTTTTGGTGGGGCGGGGGCGGGGGGAATGCGGCGCAGTATATATATGATTTTGTGTATCTTCGTGTGTGTTTGGGAGGTGGTGTGAATGTAAGTGAAGTTTCCAAAGATAGCTAAAAGTAGCTGAAGCACTAAAGACAGTGGTTCTTAAGAAAAGTATTTTTTTTTATGCCATTATATCTGTTTGGGGTTTGGAATGATGAAAATGTTGTTTATGAAGAGAAAAAAAGAAAAACACAGGCACAGGTCCATTTAGAGATCTGTTCCCAGATCACTAGATTGAAAGCATGTGATAAACCTACATTGAGTCACACTATGTATAAGAGACGATAAAGAATTGACGTCACGGGGGAGCCTGGTGGGCTGCCATCTGTGGAGTCGCACAGAGTCGGACACGATTGAAGCGACTTAGCAGCAGCAGCAGCAGCTGAGCACAGTGCCTGTATGGGCCCCCTACAAATTACCAGCTATTGTTTTACAAAGTGAAACACAAAAATCAGGAATATCCATAGAATTTATCTATTAGCTTTATCTGGTAATTACATATGAATTAAAGTAAATGTTTACAACTTTATGTTCTTAGATCACATACTATGCTATGAATCTATTTAACTCATGTAAAGTCCCTTCTTCAAAGATTCCATATAGCAAAATGGTATTACTAGCTGTTATTTTTATTTTTAATCTGATAAATGAGGGGATTTATAAGAAAGTGTGCAGTCCATGGGGTCAAAAGAGTCAGACACAACTGAGCGACTGAATAATAAAAAGTCTAGTACAAAGGGTGGTTGTTAGTTCTCACAATCCTGAATATTCATTGGAAGGACTGATGCTGAAGCTCCAATAATTTGACCACCTGATGCGAAGAGCTGACTCACTGAAAAAGACCGTGATGCTTAGAAAGAATGAAGGCAAAAGGAGAAGAGGACAACAGAGGATGAGATGGGTGGATGGCATCATCAACTCAATGTACATGAGTTTGAGCAAATTCCAGGAGACAGTGAAGGACAGGAAAGCCTGGCCGGCTGCAGTTCATGGTATGCAAAGAGTCAGACACAGCTTAGCAACTGAACAATAACAATATGCAATCTGTCCATTTATTGTGTTCCTATGATCCAACCTTCTCTGTGATTCTAAGCATACTCTTTCTAACCCCACATCTCCTTTAAACATCCATCCTCATCTACTCCTGTCTAGAAAAACTCCAACATTGTATTAAACCCAACATTTGTTTGTTCATCCTAACACCTAACCATGGAATCTTGCCAGCAAAAATTATACATGCTGTCCTCACATCAAGTAAGTTGGTGGTTCTTTGTTTGAAAAACTATAGTAGACATGTGGGTTTGCTTAGGTCTGTAATTATTTTTGTTCTTCCAGAAATTCTTCTACCTTTGGGAAACTGTTTCTTTCAATCACATGATTCCGATAGATGGCAAATCATACCACGCTATTTCTCTGACCACAGAAATCAACAGGTGCCTAAGTCTATCCAAAAATAGAATCTCATCTCCCTATTCCTTTTTCATAAAAATACCATTTGCTAAGAGTAGTTATGGCTGCAAATACTGTAATGCTTAAAGTCTCAGTCTTTATGTGCCAAAGGCTACATCTATCTGTTGGCTTCTTAATTATAGTCATTTTATTTTTTCCTTAAGCTTTTTAGAACGTGTTTTCTAACTCCTACAACTGATAGTACCAATACAAATACTAGTGGTTTTTCATTCAAATTTCCTGTTACTAACAGGCAATAGTATTTGCTTGAATTTCAGTTTCTGTTGGTGGCCTTATGAGAGTGTAACTGTTCTAGAACAAACTCCGCTTTCCATGTCCTGGATGTGAGCCCCTCCTGCATCCAGAAAGATACCATTCCTTCATCCCTTGTCTTTCCTGTGTGTCCATCTTCTCTTTAATTACATTCAGTGGTTTGCAAAGATTTGTGGGATAAAAATCCAGAAGTCTTATGGAATAAAACTTCTTTTTTGGTCTAGAATTTAAAATTCTAGCAGAAGATTAAAGCAAAAAATTGAAGCAGCGAGGAGATGAAAATTTTCTTAGCTTGTACATAAAGAAAAACCATTAATATTTTTCAAACATTTCTCTAATGAACTAAAGGTCAAAAATCTCTTAGTGTCAGGTTAATATTTTGTCAGAAGTAGATCAGTAAATAATTATCTTTCAAAAAATTTTTTGCCAATTCCTTTACATCAACTCACTAGCCATTAGAAACTACTTGCATGATATAACATGAAATGACTATATAAATTTTGATTATATGCTTGAATACCACAGTTTCTATCAGAGACAAAAGCAGCATACTATTGCTAAGATGCTGTTCAATGACTGTAATGAAGAAACAAATTATCTAGTCCTTCTCTGAACTCTCAACATTATATAGAAGAATAAATATATTTTGAGCTTTGTACACATTCCAAGTTCTATGCTAGAAGCCTAAGAACATGTGCTTTTTATTTTTTTATTTTTTTATATTTTTTGAATTTAAATTAGTTTATTTTCTATTTTTTAACTTTACAATATTGTATTTGTTTTTGCCATACATTGACATGAATCCACCATGGGTGTACATGTTTTCCCCTTCCAGAACATGTGCTTTTTAGAGAATGTAATTGTTAAGATTAAATAGTGAGTAAGATATTATCAATCTCAATTTTGTATATTCAAAACCCAAGACTAACAGTAGTAAAACCCAGTCTAACAGAAGTCTTCTTATCCCTAATCGAGTACTTATTCCTCCCATGTCCTGCTATATGGGAATGCAGAATGATCTACTTCTTAGGGACAGTGAGTCCTTTGTATATGCAACATCCACCTATTAATAGATTATTTAATAATCATTAAAGCACATTTAGCTGTCCTATTTGTTCTTATAACTTTGCTTTATCATTTGATTTAAAATGTGAACAAAATTTAATACTAATTTCATTAGCTTACTCAAAAAAACTAGAAAATAATTTTGGCATTTTTTTAAAGAAAGTTTGCTTTTGTTTCTTTTACTAAGCACCATTTTACATTTATTTGTCAGGTAACTGCCAATAGACTGCATATTTGCAGTATAGTTTTAACTTGCCACTATGATGCCTGTAACTTGAAGTATTACTTGAGACCTGCCCTACTACATGAACAAAACAACAAGCATCGTCATCTAAGAGCCACCTAAGAAAAAGAGAATAACTTCAGGGGTCTTACTATGTTTAATGTCCTAATAACAAGTATGTTCAACTACTCACGCCCCAAGCTACACTTATTATGAGGCTCATGACACAAATGGAACTATCATCTAGATGAAAAAAACACATAATGTTCACGAAAGGAAACGTTCATTCAGTTCAGTTCGTCGCTCAGTCGTGTCCAGCTCTTTGCAACTCCATAGACTGCAGCACGCCAGGCCTCCCTGTCCATCACCAATGCCCAGAGTTTACTCAAACTCATGTCCATTGAGTCAGTGATGCCATCCAACCATCTCATCCTCTATCATCCCCTTCTCCTTCTGCCTTCAATCTTTCCCAGCATCAGGATCTTTTCAAATGAGTCAGTTCTTTGCATCAGGTGGCCAAAGTATTGGAGTTTTGGCTTCAGCATCAGTCCCTCCAATGAACATTCAGGACTGATTTCCTTCAGGATAGATTGGTTGGATCTCCATGCAGTCCAAGGGACTCTCAAGAGTCTTCTCCAACACCACAGTTCAAAAGCATCAATTCTTCGGCTCTCAGCTTTCTTTATAGTCCAACTCTCACATCCATACATGACTAACGGAAAAACCATAGCTTTAACTAGACGGACATTTGTTGGCAAAGTAATGTCTCTGCTTTTTAATATGCTGTCTAGGTAGGTCATAACTTTTCTTCCAAGGAGTAAGTGTCTTTTAATTTCAGGGGTGCAATCAACATCTGCAGTGATTTTGGAGCACCGAAAATAAAATCTGTCACTGTTTCCATTGTTTCTCCATCTATTTGCCATGAAGTGATGGGACCAGATGCCATGATCTTAGTTTTCTGAATGTTGAGCTTTAGGCCAACTTTTCCACTCTCCTCTTTCACCTTCATCAAGAGGATCTTTAGTTCTTCTTCACTTTCTGCCAGTAGGGTGGTGTCATCTGCATATCTGAGGTTATTGATATTTCTCTCAGCAATCATGGTTCCAGATTGTGCGTCATCCAGCCCAGTGTTTCTCATGAGGTACTCTGCATATAAGTTCAATAAGCGGGATGACAATATACAGCCTTGATGTACTCCTTTTCCTATTTGGACCAGTTTGTTGTTCCATGTCCAGTTCTAACTGTTGCTTCCTGACCTGCATACAGGTTTCTCAAAAAGCAGGTCAGTGGTCTGGTATGCCCATCTCTTTCAGAATTTTCCACAGTTTATTGTGATCCACACAGTCAAAGGCTTCAGATTACTCAATAAAGCAGAAATACAACTCTCTTGCTTTTTTGATGATCCAGAGGATGCTGGCAATTTGATCTCTGGTTCCTCTCCCTTTTCTAAAGCCAGCTTGAACATCTGGAATTTGAGGGTTCATGTGCTGTTCAAGCCTATCTTGGAGAATTTGAGCATTACTTTGCTAGCGTGTGAGATGAGTGCAATTGTGAGGTAGTTTGAGCATTCTTTGGCATTTCCTTTCTTTGGGATTGGAATGAAAACTGACCTTTTCCAGTCTTGTGCCCACTGCTGAGTTTTCCAAATTTGTTGACATATTGAGTGCAGCACTTTCACAGCATCATCTTTTAGAATTTGAAACAGCTCAACTGGAATTCCATCACCTCTCCTAGCTTTGTTCGTAGTGATGCTTTCTAAGGCCCACTTGACTTCACATTCCAGGATGTTTGGCTCTAGGTGAGTGATCACATCATCGTGATTATCTGGGTCGTGAAGATATGTTTTGTACAGTTCTTCTATGTATTCTTGCCACCTCTTCTTAATATCTTCTGCTTCTGTTAGGTCCATAACATTTCTGTCCTTTATTATGCCCATCTTTACATGCAATGTTCCCTTGGTATCTCTAATTTTCTTGAAGAGATCTCTAGTCTTTCCCATTCTATTGTTTTCCTCTATTACTTTGTTTTGATCATTGGGGAAGGCTTCTTATCTCTCCTTGGTTTTCTTTGGAACTCTGCATTCAAATGGGTATATCTTTCCTTTTCTCCATTGCTTTTTGCTTCTGCTCTTTTCACAGATATTTGTAAGGCCTCCTCAGACAGCCATTTTGCTTTTTTGCATTTCTTTTTCTTCTTTTTCTGTATAAATGTTCATTTCATCTACATAAAAAATGCAGTTTTTTAAAGCAGGAAAGTTAAGTTGTTTTTATTTGAGATAATGTTCTATTATGTGTATATCCCATGCTACTGTCTGAAATGTATGAACTGCCACGGAACAGGCAGATTATGGATAAATGACTATCACAAACTTATAAAGAACTATTAGAAATTCTGGAGTAAAAATAACAACAAAATTCACATACCCATAAATGCTTGCATAAACATACATATGTACACTGCATCAGAGTAGAGAAAAAGTATATAACTTCTAAAAAGCCTCAAATGAGTTAAAATAGAGACTACTTTCACTCTTATAAGGAATCAGTTGGAATTCCAAGTGGACTGTGATTTCAGAGTTTCATGTTTTTGAACTTCTGAGGAAATCAATTCCTATAAAACATTAAGAAGTGCAGCAACTTTTTTCTTCATCTAGTAAATTTTAATAAGAATCTGCCTGTAAGCTTTTTTAGTGTTCCAAAAGACATCAATAAATAATTATTTAAACTATAGGATAAAAGCCAAAGTACAATATAATAAGATAAATATGTTATTTTCATCTACCAAATATCCCAGGAAATTCAGACCAGAATTGAACAAACACATCTAAGATGCTGATGACCTAGCTTTAATTTCCTTTAATCTATGATTCTAATGAAGCTTGGGATATCATCAACTAAAACATTAAAATTTAATCCACCCAAATATTCCAGTTTCTATACTTCTTCCTACTGATTTACACAACTCACGGATTTTCTTGACTCACGACCAAAGTTCACAGCACTTGATCTTAACAGCATATGATGTCCTAGCGATAGACATGTGTTAATTTTCCAGAGAGTATTGAAGGAGTAAACAGAACAGAACAGGCTCCATCTTGAAAGCAGGACTCCATCTTGGACTGGACTATGGACTTCGAGCTATATGCTCAATATCAATGGAAATGACATACCAACTGGAAAACCAAGTCCCCCGGATGGTAGAACCCCAGGGTTTGAACCTAGACTCTCTGACGCCTAAAAGAATATCCTAATTATCTGTGTAACCAAATAGAATCATAAATTCTATTATGCTTATTGCGGTATGACCACAGGCCTATTGGTAGTTGCCCACTGCTAACTACCTAGGCTTAAGGCATATGAATCACAGGTTAACTCTGATTGTATCTTTTCCTTTGTTCAGACTAGTTTCAGGGAATTTGGGGAGATGGGTTTGGGCACGTACACTTAGGGTATATAAGGTTTTCACAAAAACTGGTCGGGGTCCTTGCCTAAGAGCAGACTCTGCCTTTATGCCCACTGGCTAATAAACTGCACTCCACTATCTGCATTGTCCTTCTGAGTGAGTTTGTCTCCCAGAACACATGGCTACAACAGTATTAGCTCTGCCTTTCCACGTTAATAAACTTCAGAGTATCATCACGCTAAAGCAATATACAGGCTTATACTATAGCCAACATATTACTGAGTATAAAAAAATTTGGCCAAAATCAAATCTTCAAATAACATTAAACTGGTAATCACTACATCAATGTAACTCCTCTTTCACTGGGTTTGAGAGACTACGTAGGATGGGAAAGGAGGAGAAGAGATATTTATCATGATATGATCACAGATATGATCTTCTTTAAAACTGTAAACAGGCAAAACTTTATTTAACCTTGTAACACAGTATCACATTGCTTGTTCGATTTCCCTTTCCTCTTTCCCCTCCATCTCAACTCCTCACTATTTTCAGACAGAGATAATTTTAGCTAATACAAATACATCATTGTTTAGCCTGCATATTGTATTAGATCTAAGTCTTTATGAAGCAATATTCTTAAAACCCAAGTTGCTTGTTAAAGTCAAAAGGAGATTTACAAACTTAAAAGATGGATAATTTTATATAAAGTGAATGAAAGTTGCTCAGTCATGTCTGACTCTTTGCAATCCAATGGACTGTAGCCTGCCAGGCTCCTCTGTCTATGGAATTCTCTAGGCCATAATACTGGAGTAGCTGTTCCCTTCTCCAAGTGATCTTCCCAATCCAGGGATTGAACCCAGGTCTCCCACATTACAGGCGAATCCTTTACTGTCTAAGCCACCAGGGAAGCCCAAGAACACGGGAATGGCTAGCCTATCCTTTCTCCAGAGGATATTCCTGACCTGGAATTGAACCAGGGTCTCCTGCATTGCAGGTGGTTTCTTTACAAGCTGAGCTACTAGGGAAGCCCTAATTTTATATATTAGGATGAAAATAGGCAGTCTAAACAATGAGCCATAGTTAGAGAAAACTCAGGATATGGAATAAAGAGATGATCTTCCCATTAGGAAAAGAACTGCTGATAATTTCCTGAGTTGGTTTGGAGGAACAAAATACTCTAAAGGGGAGATTTAAAAGTGAAATGAAATATATATGACCTGATACCCCTTACAAGTAGAAAACAGTGGGAAAGGGAAGATGTGTTGGGGAGAAATTCTGGAGCAGACCAGAATGTGCCACCGTTCCTAACTGAGATTCTGGAATAAGTTCTTTTCATACCTAAATTATAGCCAGGAAGTTTTCTTTGTTGCGGACAACTTTCCCAGCTTTTCTAATTCAAATCAAAGTTAGGTATCCCTGTTAATGTTTCTCACAACACCATCTGATATTTTTATCCTCTATAAATCAGAGAGAACAACAGTAGCTACCATACTGGGTATTGCATGGAATTAATGAGTGAAAGTCTGATCCAAACATCAGCTACAGCCCTTTTTGCAGTCTGAGCCCTGTGAGGGGACAGTCTCCATCACTTTTGCACTCCACATGTGGCTGGAGGTCCATCTCAGTTAGGTGCCTATGACCCTTGAACAAGCCTGTCCTCCTCTGCTCAATGATCTTTATCCTCTACAGACGAGGTCTTTAACAACATGTTTCTAGCACTGTGTGAGGTCTGGGTGTTCACAAATAGACACTGCTACTGCTGCTAAGTCACTTCAGTCGTGTCCGACTCTGTGCGACCCCACAGACGGCAGCCCGCCAGGCTCCCCCATCCCTGGGATTCTCCAGGCAAGAACACTGGAGTGGGTTGCCATTTCCTTCTCCATTGCATGAAAGTGAAAAGTGAAAGTGAAGTCGCTCAGTTGTGTCCGACCCTTAGCGAACCCATGGACTGCAGCCTACCAGGCTCCTCTGTCCATAGGATTTTCCAGGCAAGAGTACTGTAGTGGGTTGCCATTTCCTTCTCCGAATAGACACTGAAACTCGGTTTAATTAGGGCGGTGATCCCAGAAAATACTGCTAGGAAAGTGGGGAAGTAAGACATGCTGGTGGAGAAGTAAGACATGGTGGCAAAGCAATTCAAAACAAGGTGTGCTAGAGAGCAGACAGCCAACGAAGTTCCTCCAAGAATGCTAGGAGGCTCTCGAACATGACTCGACATCGTTATATCCGAAGAGTGAGAAGATTGCTAGTATTCACCCATGCCAGTTATCACTGGTTGAAAGTGTTGAATTCTGTCAATTCCTGACTTCACAGAAAGCCCTCAAGCAAAGATCTATGGATGCTTAGAGTAGGAAGCTAGACAACTGTGTGTGTGCTCTGAAGAGCTGCAGGCAGGAAACCAACATCTACCACAGTCACATAGTGGGTATATCAGAAATATTTACTGAGCACGTGGCTAAATCAACAAATGATTTTAAACACTGACTAGCTGGCATTGTGACTTCCTGAGGCTTCTATTCTTCAATTTTAAATGAGTCACTAGACAGCCATGGTCTCGAGAATTCTTCCATCTATATATTTTGATGTGTCCACTAAGTAACTGTTTTTCTTTAGATGACAAAAGACCCAGTAGCGCTGTCTGTTATCTATTTTGCTCAGTGAGGCTTTGATAGGTTTGCTTCTCTTCTCATTTGAACATCCAACAAAACTCAATTGTCTTTCAATTCTTCAAAACAAAGACAAAGCTATTTCTCCCCCCCTGCCCCCAACCCAGCCCCCACCACACTGGAAATGTCTCTGACATATTTCTGTAGAAACATGCAAAAGCATAAGAAGAATTTCTATACTGTTATTTTTCTTTATGTCTTGAAACGTCAAGTCAAAGTATATTCATTTATCTCTGAAAATCAGTAACTGATGTCGGGAGCCATGAGGATGGATGTTTTGAGATAGAAGCATCCTCAAACCAGCTTAAATCAACTCCTTGCCTCCTACCACACCTATTCTGGCACTCTCTTCATTAAGGTAGAAATGAACTGCTCTAGATCAACTGCTGTTACCTTTCATTAATATAATGGAATGCCATTCAGTTTTATTTAACTGAAGTAGAAATCACAGTGTTTTTCTAGGGGATAAATTACAGCTTAAATAATTTGAGCTACCTCTCTGTGAAAATAATTTTGCTCACAGTACAAAAAAGAAAGGTTACTTCAGAAGAAATAAATGAAATAATTTCTAACATTTCAAAGCACTCCATTCCATCTGAATAATACATAACTGCTTTGGAAACAAACAAAAAAATTTCCTAGTAGCATATACTTCATTAGCCTAGTTTTAGTAATTGCATTTAATTAAGTCATAATTCAAAGAGCATTTTAAATTCAAACTGTTCACTGATAATCTCTAATTAAAACATGCATGATTGTTAAAATGTTAATTTATGAAAGTCACAATCCAAAAGATTCTCAAGTAATCCAAAAGACTCAACATAGTCCTAAGGAGTACAATGCATTTCATCTGTTGTTCAAAATTTTTAAAAGGAGGGGCAGGGAAAAGGAATTCTGTGGACCATGCTCAGTTCCTCAAATACGATGTTCTTTGAGATTGATTGGTTTGATCTCCTTGCTGTCCAAGGGACTCCCAAGAGTCTTCCCCAGCACCACAAATCGAAAGCATCTAAAAAGCACTTTTAGAATTCTATTCCTCTGTTCAATTCTTAGTCTCTGGCAGCAAACAAGTAAATTGATATAGCCAAAGTTGTTTTTTCTTCTCATTTATTAGCTAGGCAAAGAGCTCCGACTTCAAAGGGTTGCAATAATAATTTTAAGTTCTGATTTATTTGAAAGAACTTTGAAATTTTAAGATGTACATAGATAATATGTACTACTACTTTCTAGTATTCAAATTATTTTAGGACTATTTTATACAATTATAATCAGTGCCATTACTTAAGTATCCAAAAAATATTTGTTTTAGAGATGTGATTATATAAATAGAACAGACTAAGAGAAGGCTGAAACGGAAATAAATATTTCCTAAAAATAAAAAAGGCACTCAACTTGGTTAAACATAAATAATGACATTTGTTGCTGCTGTTGTTCAGTCACTAAGTCGTGTCCAAATTTTTCAGACGTGTGGAACTGCAGCATAACAGGCCTCCCTGTCCCTCACTATCTCCCAAAGTTTTCCCAAGGTCATGTCCATTGAATCGGTGATGCTATCCATCTCATCCTCTGCTGCCCTCTACTTTTGCCTTCAATCTTTCCTAGCATCAGGGTCTTTTCCAATGAGTCGGCTGTTTGCTCAGGTAGACAAAGTGTTGGAGCTTCAGAAATTCCAATGAATGTTCAGGGTTAATGTTCTTTGATATTGACTGGTTTGATCTTCTTGCAGTCCAAGGGATTCCCAAGAGTCTTCTCCAGCATCACATATCGAAAGCATCAATTCTTCAGCGCTCAGCTTCTTTATGGTCCAGCTCTCACATCCATACATGACTACTGGAAAACCCACAGCTTTGACTATATGGACCTCTGTTGACAAAGTGATGTCTTTGCTTCTTAATACACTGTCTAGGTTTGTCATAGCTTTCCTTTTCAATAATAACACTTAGACAGTTTTTAAACAAGCAACTGAGGGAAAAGAGAGATTGATCAACCTAAGTACTTGACTAATTGAAGTTATTTTAATCACAAGAGGCTGGTGTCTCTTCAGTGGAGAGCAGAAATCTTGCAAAAAAGCAAGCCAATTACAGAGTTGTCTACATTTTAAACTATGCTTCCAGGTGTGTCACTGAACAAAGGAACACATACTCATCTTTTGATCAGAATCACTTCTCTCCTAGCACATAAGAAACTCAGTATGAAAAATATTTTACATTTAAAGAAGAAAGAAATTTCAAAGTTAATATCCAGGTGAGAAGTAGGAATAGAATATATTAGCAGCCAATTAACCTTTACAGACACAATTTCCTCCCTAAAAAAATTAGAAGGCTGTGGTTTTTCCTCCAATCTGTTGCATATTTCGGCATCTTTCATAGATTATTTGTTTGTTAAAAATAGCTCTTCTAGAAACACCCAAGAGAAGCAAGTAAACTGAAAGCAGATCAAGTGAAATTATCCTCTATATTTCATATTTTAAAGGTAAATTTGTCAAACTATATATCAACAGAGTACAAGACAAAGCTAAAAATTATTAACCAAGCTGATAAATATTAATATACATAATGTCCTTCCCATTCACCAAATAAATTATATAAAAGTTAGTTATATGATTGAACTAGTATTATTTAGAAATAGTTCAGGGATTGTGCAAAAACAGACAAAAGCATAGAAAGCTGATGAAAGCTTGAGCTAAGAATTTTCATTTAAGAGCTTAATACAAGTATTTAAAATACAATTTTCCAGATAAAACAGAGGACAATCAATTAAATTTGAATTTCAGACAATATTTTTTAGTAAAAATATGTTCCACACTTACAATAAGAGATATATGTTATTTATCTGAAATTCAAATATAACTGGGCATGCTTGTTTTTTTTTTTAATGTGCTAAACCTGGCAACCCTAATTTGCAAGATAGTATTATATAATTTAAGTATATTTTATATTATTACCAACACTTTAAAAATTAAATGTTGTTGCAGCAATTTTTGGATGGGAGAAGGATGCTCTATCATTAAACATTAGCTTTGAAATGAAATTTGGAACAATGATCTCAAAAGAGTGATATCAAAATTACAAACTGCTCCAGTCTTAAGAAAACTTAACTACCCAAAAAGGCCAAGGGATATTTGCTTTGCAAAGTTGGAATAAACGGTTAATCAAAAGTACTGTATGTTTCAATGGTATTGTCAATTTTACACATATATTTACCTGATATTGTTCATTTAATTCTCATTTTGAAATACACTAAGGCATCATCAAAATGTTTGTATTGGTAACTTAGTAGCAGTATGTTAAATTTTGAAGGCTGTCATATCTATAATTGCACAGATCACCTAAACTGATATCCATGACCTGACAAGTCAGGTACATACACACTTACATTCAAACTATAGTTTATTTGATCTTTCCACACTAGGTCAAATGGTATAACTTTCCCAGACAGAGGACATTCTTGTTATCAAAGTACAAAATTCTGACATCTTGGTAGAACCTGCAAACTATTTTGGAGAAGGCAATGGCCCCACACTCCAGTACTTTTGCCTGGAAAATCCCATGGACAGAGGGGCCTAGTAGGCTGCAGTCCATGGGGTTGCTGAGAGTCGGACACGACTCAGTGACTTCACTTTCACTTTTCACTTTCATGCATTGAAGAAGGAAATGGCAACCCACTCCATTGTTTTTGCCTGGAGAATCCCAGGACTGGGGAGCCTGGTGGGCTGCCGTCTATGGGGTCGCACCGAGTCGGACACGACTGAAGCGACTTAGCAGCAGCAGCAAACTATTTTAATTGATGCCTAAGTACTGTCCATACAGCTCCCACCAATCCTTTTGGTTCTCCCTGTCACCAAAGCATGACAGACACTAAAAAATATAGTGGGCAGAGATCTTCAAAGGTGTTTTCTGATCAAACCCAAAAAAATTCTTTAAATAGTCACTCTCTTTCTCCCTCTCTGTTCCCATAACTCATCCATAGTAAGCATTAACATATTTGCATAGAAAGACAATAGACAATGATCTAACATCATTCTTTCAAGATTGTTTTTACATTTGTCAGCACAAAACTTTAAGTGAAATGTTTTCTTAAGAAATGTGTGAGTTTTGTATGTATACAAAGGAAAACCCGAGAATCTGAGAGTATCAGCACTCATTTCTAATTCCAGTAGAAGAATAACATAATACATAAAACATATATGCATGCTCACATAAACACTGAAAAGACTTTCACTGAATTTAAGGAGGTATAAAACATGATTCAAAGAATAAATCCCAGTTAATCTTCATAGAGCTGTCTTTTGTAAAACAGGTTATGAACAATAGTAATGATAACATTATGTCATTTTACTGATAATTTAGTATGTAAACACACTATCTCATGCAGTGCTCATCTCAAAATTAAAGATATGTATATTATTATAATTTACAGATGAGGAAATGGAGGTTTGGGAAGGTAAGCCAATTTCTCAAAGTTACTTTGTAAGTAGCAACACAGAGTTGGAATCCAGATATATGTTAACACCATCAAAGCTTCCATATTTTCCTCTGGAGCAAATGAACATTCTTCTTTTACTTACTAATTTCATATCCATATGCTATATATTTGAAAACTGTGAATATTGAATAAATACAATAAACCAAACAAGCATCTTTAATACAGAAATATCAAATGCTGCTGCTGCTGCTGCTGCTAAGTCGCTTCAGTCGTGTCCGACTCTGTGCGACCCCATAGACAGCAGCCCACCAGGCTCCCCGGTCCCTGGGATTTTCCAGGCAAGAACACTGGAGTGGGTTGCCATTTCCTTCTCCAATGCATGAAAGGGAAAAGTGAAAGTGAAGTTGCTCAGTCATGTCCGACTCTTCGAGACCCCATGGACTGCAGCCCGCCAGGCTCCTCCATCCATGGGATTTTCCAGGCAAGAGTACTGGAGCGGGGTGCCATTGCCTTCTCCGTATCAAATGCTAAATCTCTCAATTTCTGAATAACAATGTTCCCTTCCAATGAGCTTCTGAAATGGTATTTTCTCCCATTAGCAAAAGGAAATCAGCTTCACAAAGCTAGACTTTTCTTTAAATTGGTCTTTGTGCTTCTTCAACTCTCCCTCACTGATTACTGCTGGCAAGTCAAATTATTGATATAATGCAGACAGCATAAAGAGGAAAATGACAAAGGGGGAAACGGTACAGAAAATAAGGTTTCACCAGCTCAGAGACTGTCTTCATTACCATTTTCACTACTGGTTATTTCACTAGAGGGCAGCCTAAACAGACAGCTAAAAGTTAAGGAGAAACAGAAATACACAAGCAAGATACAATTATATTTGGATAGAAACATATCCAGTATGGTATATTTTCTTATATCCTATCAATATCATGTATTGTAATATTTTATTTGCTCCCTCATCTAATTCTTAAAACATTTCAATTCACTTTAAAAAAAAGGCAAGTCTAGAAACAAATGAATTTTGTATCATTAAAGACTTCGTGCTAAAACCTAAGATTTAAAATATTAAATGTATGACAAGATATCATTACAAAATACCTATTGCCAAGATGATAAAACATAATTTTACTCAAAATGTGTTGATACACTATGCAGACAAGTTAATTGCCCACACATTTGCTTTAATTCAATAAACCTTGCTTTTAAATTTAGTGACAATCAATGCCATTAATGCCTATTTAGTGACGTATTTTGTTGTCATCTCTTTACTTTTGGTTTCTGTTTACTTTTGGGATCAGGTGTCCCGGCATGGAATCTGTTTGTCACCAAACTGTCTGGTACAAATAAAGCTGCAGGGAAGCTTGAGAGCAGTTAAGCTCCTGCCATACCTCAGTTTTTAACAAGAGAGAAGCTCGGAAATCAATCTACAAGCAACTCAGGCAACAGTTTGCCCAATTTTTCGAGGTAATCAACTTGCCCTTTATAATCCCAAATAAATACACAGCCACGCTATTTTTTCTTAAGAAACTATTATATATATATATACACACATATATATAATGGATATATATGTAACATACATACATATATTTTTCTTAAGAAAAATTATATATATGTAATGAATATATATAATATACATTAACTGCACCTCTGAAAAAGTATAATTGAAAAAGATCCATGGTTCTTAGTAAAAGAGTAAATAAACCCATCTTTCTCAAAGGAAAAAAAAAAGATTCATGTATATAGTCTCAAGTAGCAGATAATAGCCAAACTATTCATCACTAAAGGGCTCCCCGGGTAGTACAGCAGTAAAGAATTTGTGTGCCAGTCCAGAAGATGCAGGAGACATGGGTTTGATCTGGTCAGGAGACTCCCTGGATGAGGAAATGGCAACCTACTCCAGTATTCTTGCCTGGAAAATTTCGGACAGAGGAGCCTGGCGGGGTACAGTCCATGGGCTCCCAAAGAGTCAAACACAACTGAGCACCCACACTTTAACTTTAGTCCTCACTACTAATCACTTAGAATATTTTTTTCTTTCTCCTTTTCTAATCGGATGAAGAGGGGGAGTGGAAGGGAAGCTAAGGAAATTTCACTTTTTGATGAAAATATGCTTGCACTTTATAATGAGTTGTGAAAGTTTCTTATATTGTATAGTTTCTGTATTAGCAAATTGACTAGTACCAACATGATTCAACAGACTTTCTCTCAAACCACACAACAGATGTTTATACCTTTGAAGTCGAAGTATTTGATGAATTTAATTTGCTCAACAGTAACCTTGAATTTTACATCTCCTGAAGAACTTGAAAGCTGTTGAAAGATATGATTTCTTGGCACTCAAGCAGAGCTATGAATTATAGTACAATTGCCCATCTTCATTCTGAATTCACAAAGCTTTCAACATGGCCAAGCAGTGCTTTTGTAGTGAGACCTTGGCTTTTCTTGTCATTGCTATATTTTTCTGAGTCACATGGCATGACTCAAGACAATTCATAATCATCAATGAAATACCCTTGACATTTCACTGAGAAAGGAAACAAGAGCAAGCAAGCCAGACAAAGCTTCAGATGCCACACAATCCAGCATTCTACAGTTCCACAACTCTTGGTGCTTATTCTGTGGCCGTTCAGATGAGAAAATAAGAGTTTGATGAAAATGGTGTATAACTCATTTACAGATTAAAATTATTTATGCTTCCCACCACTTGTCCTTGCCACCACAAGCTGGTAGCTCATTATGAATCAAAATTTAAAACTAAAAGCATGTAATATAGAAGACACCAGAGATTAAAATCTAGGTCATCAAATCAATGACTTTCTGAATTAGAATTGCAGAGAAAAACCTGTCAAAGTGACAGACACGTCCAGGAAGCCTTAAGATTGACGTCTATGATACTAAAATAACAGAAACACTGATCTTCTCTGCCAGGCAGTTTCATTTCCGTTCTAGCCACAGAAATGGACTGAAGTCAGCTTGAGTATATGATGGGGTCATTTTCACTCAGCACAAATATGATGAAAAAGAATTTAGCAGTCAAACATATATTTTAGATTTATTACAACTTAAATTCTGTAATCTATTCTCTCCTGAGTATACTGAATGCTCTTTATTTCACAACCAAAACCCCTCAAAACAAAGAAACATTTATCAACACGGATATGTTGATTCAGTACTATTCTCCTTATTTAATATCTCATGTTTTTTTTTTAATCCTTACAACCATGTTTATCGTGAAACAACATATTTTACAAGCATAACTGATCTCAATTAAATGGACCAATTATCTGTATGTGAAGGGTGTTTCATGATGGCAGGATGCTGTCCACTTGAAACCAAGAAGGAAGAATAAGGCATATTTTTAAAGAAAACTAATTGGATGGCTAAGCAAATTTCTGTTATCTCAAATGCTTAAATCTACTTGTCCTGCAAGAAGGCTTCAATGCATAATTTTCATTAAGTATCAAAACTCTGTGTTAACAGATCCAATATGGCCCCCTTTTTATTGTTAAAAACCTGTGGTTTAGACATTCATTTCAGTCACTCAATCGTGTCCGACTCCTTGCGACCCCATGAATCGCAGCACGCCAAGGCCTCCCTGTCCATCACCAATGCCCAGAGTTTATCCAAACTCATGTCCATCGAGTCGGAGATGCCATCCAGCCATCTCATCCTCTGTCGTCCCCTTCTCCTCCTGCCCCCAATCCTTCCCAGCATCAGGGTCTTTTCCAATGAGTCCGCTCTTCACATCAGGTGGCCAAAGTATTGGAGTTTCAGCTTCAACATCAGACCTTCCAATGAACACCCAGGACTGATCTCCTTTAGGATGGACTGGTTGGATCTTCTTGAAGTCCAAGGGACTCTCAAGAGTCTTCTCCAACACCACACTTCAAAAGCATCGATTCTTCAGTGCTCAGCTTTCTTCACAGTCAAACTCTCACATTCATACATGACTACTGGAAGAACCATAGCCTTGACTAGACGGACCTTTGTTGGCAAAGTAATGTCTCTGATTTTTAATATGCTGTCTAGACTGTCTCTGCTTTTAAATATGCTATCTAGGTTGGCCATAACCTTCCTTCCAAGGAGTAAGCGTCTTTTAATTTCATGGCTTCAATCACCATCAGCAGTGATTTTGGAGCACAAAAAAATAAAGTCTGACACTGTTTCCACTGTTTCCCCATCTATTTCCCATGAAGTGATGGGACCAGATGCCATGATCTTAGTTTTGTGAACGTTGAGTTTTAAGCCAACTTTTTCACTCTCCTCTTTCACCTTCATCAAGAGGCTCTTTAGTTCTTCTTCACTTTCTGCCATAAGAGTGGTGTCATCCGCATATCTAAGGTTATTGATATTTCTCCCAGCAATCTTGATCTAGCTTGTGTTTCTTCCAGCTCAGCGTTTCTCATGATGTACTCTGCATAGAAGTTAAATAAGCAGGGTGACAATATACAGCCTTGACGGACTCCTTTTCCTATTTGGAACCAGTCTGTTGTTCCATGCCCAGTTCTAACTGTTGCTTCCTGACCTGCATACAGGTTTCTCAAGAGACAGGTCAGATGGTCTGGTATTCCCATCTCTTTCAGAATTTTCCACAGTTTATTGTGATCCACACAGTCAAAGGCTTTGGCATAGTCAATAAAGCAGAAATAGATGTTTTTCTGGAATTCTCTTGCTTTTTCAATGATCCAGCGGATATTGGCAATTTGATCTCTGGTTCTTCTGCCTAGATAGCATATTTAAAAGCAGAGACATTACTTTGCCAACAAAAGTCCGTCTAGTCAAGGCTATGGTTTTTCCAGTGGTCATGTATGGATGTGAGAGTTGGACGGTGAAGAAAGCTGAGTGCTGAAGAATTGATGCTTTTGAACTGTGGTGTTGGAGAAGACTCTTGAGAGTCCCTTGGACTGCAAGGAGATCCAATCAGTCCATCCTAAAAGAGAACAATCCTGGGTGTTCATTGGAAGGTCTGATGTTGAAGCTGAAACTCCAATACTTTGGCCACCTCGTGCGAGGGGTTGACTCATTGGAAAAGACCCTAATGCTGTGTAGGATTGGGGACGGGAGGAGAAGGGGACGACAGAGGATGAGATGGTTGGATGGCATAACCGACTCGATGGACATGGGTTTGGGTAGACTCTGGGAGTTGGTGATGGACAGAGAGGCCTGGCGTGCTGCAATTCATGGGGTCGCAAAGAGTCGGACACAACTGAGCGACTGAACTGAACTGAACTAGACTGTCATAACTTTCCTTCCAAGGAGTAAGCGTCTTTTAATTTCATGGCTGCAATCACCATCTGAAGTGATTTTGGAGCCCAAAAATATGAAGTCTGACACTGTTTCCACTGTTTCCCGATCTATTTCCCATTAAGTGATGGGACCAGATGCCATGATCTTAGTTTTCTCCATGCTGAGCTTTAAGCCATCTTTTTCACTCTTCTCTTTCACTTTCATCAAGAGGCTTTTTAGTTACTCTTCACTTTCTGCCATATGGGTTTAGACATTAATTAGTTAGCTAAAAATTACATAATAGGAAACAACCAAACCAATCTTTCTGGGACCTTGGTCAGTATTCATTATTGTTTGCCATTTCTAATATCACAGGTTTTGAATTGTTTCATGGCTCAAAAAACAATTTTAGACTGAATGTTATGCAACAAAATAACCTATTGAATAAAACAAGAAGCACATTATAAGCTGAGAATCAATAATTCTAATGTACAAATGGTAACTTTAGGGTTTCTATTTAGAGTATGTTCTGATTTCTCTGTCTTCATAATGGTTCACATTATATTTTCTTTTCTTCATCATATTTTCTAATAATGTATTTAAAAGTGGAATTTATGATATCCAGCTGGTATCAAGTGGATAACTGCATATACATGTTAATATTTGCAGGAAAACATAAGTCAGACATTCCCTATTTTGACTTTGAAAATGTGATTAATACTACCAAGTTCTCACTGAAAAGCATAAAAGAAAATAAATCCTGGTAAGAAAGAGAAATGACAATCATCATATTGCTTCAAGAAAAGCCATGACTTAATTGTTTTTACCATACGTCTTACAGACTTCTTGAATGTTAACAACTGGCTGAAAATGTACAAAGGAACAGAGCTAAGACTATTCATCTTAGTGGAAAAGTCCTATTAGCAGAAGGCCTAAACTATCTCTAAACTAACTTGGGTTCTCTCTCTTTTTTTTAAAACTTTTACCAACTTCTATCAAATCATTACTTAATCCAAAGATTCTGGAACCTGCACATAGCCATTTTGGAAAAGGGAGGGAAGATAGGAAAACTAACTTAACACATCAGATTCTAAAATAAAAGAAAGAATTAAGATCCATGACTCTTCAAAGGGTCAGAGAAACTGTAGATCAATTCTTTAAATTAAAGGGTGGAGGGAGAAGGCAAGGGGGAAAATTAAAGAAAATAAAAGATAGAGGAGTTCAAAAGATTAGTTTATAAACCGATGTAAGTTGGCAAAGAAGCTGCCAGAACATAAAGAAAAGTGGGAGATACAAAAAAAAGATTATTTAGTGAAGAAAGCCACAAGAAAACAACAAAAGCACAGATGTAGGTGAAAAGACCATCATTCTAGACAGGCTTCAGAAAATCATATCAAATGAAATGTAATTGAATAAAAATGTATTTTTTAAAAGCTGTAATAGAGAAGATATCAGTTATGGAAAATAGAAATAGAGATCCAACTTATCCTAAATAACATTCTTGAAACTCTATGAAAAATTACACACAGAAATATTCAAAACTATGCTGAAAGTAAACATAAACATCTCTGAAATGAAATTACAGCTTTAATAAGAAGACATCAAACAATCAACAATAAGATGTATCATTCCTTGTTCAACCTCAAAAACAAAGAACATATCATTAGAGAATCAGTGAAAAGAATCAAGTCGATTCAGGATGGAAACCAGGGGCTACAATCAGAATAGCTTTAGGTAGGCAGGGTAGGTAGAGAGAGAGAGAAAGAGAGAGAGAGAGAGAGTGTGTGTGTGTGTGTGTGATTTAGTTGCTCAGTTGTGTCTGACTCTTTGTGACCACATGGACTGTAGCTTGACTGTCCATGGAATTCTTCAGGCAAAAATATTGGAGTGGGTTGCCATTTCCTTCTTCATGGGATCTTCCTGACCAAGGGATTGAATCCTGGTCTCCCACATTGCAGGCAGATTCTTTACTGTCAGAGTCACCAGGGAAGCCCCTTAAGAGTTCTTGATGGCCGCTAAAACTAACAGAAGACTGTAAAGCAATCTCTCAAAATTTTGAGTGGGAAAAAATGCATACTTAGTCAGGGTTTTCAAGCCCAAAATGAAATGCTCAGATATTCTTAATCACACAAGAACTCAGGAATTAAAGAATCTCACAGCTCGTCTTGATCCAACTACTTCACAACAAAATGCATTCAATCAAATTATGCATTTAAAGAGAAAAAAATAAGGGCAGTAATGGGAGAATTATCATAAAAGTTATACTGATAGCATTTAATCCACCAAATTATAGAAGCAGTATTAGACACTGTGGTTATAGAAGTAACATGAATCTTAAAAGTAATAGTTTAATAAATTTGGGGAATGTATGAAGAAAGTGAGAGAACACACGAACATGCTGATTTATTCAAAATAGAGCATACTCTCTGATTAGAAGTCTGTACACTCTGTTATATTGACTACATCAATGAATTTTGTATGTATATCAGGAAAAAATACATGAAAAAAGTATAAACAGATAAACTGAACATGATGAGACAATGTAAACAAGGAATAAACCTTGCTATGGAATTTAGGCAAGATTTTAAGTTTTCTTTTGTAATTATTTTAATTTTTAAGTAATGATACTAAAACTTTTACAAAAACAATGAAGGTATTATAACTTTAAGGAAAAAATGATTGCATAGCCCTGATTATTACTGTTATTGCTATTTTGTTATTAACTAAACCCAACTTTCCAGACTTCCCAGGTGGCGAGGTGGTAAAGAATGCAGGGGATGCAAGAGACATGGTTTCAAGGAGTAGGAAATGGCAACCTGCTCTAGCATGTTTGTCTGGAAAATTCCATGGACAGAGGAGCCTGGTGGGTTGCGATTCATGGCATCACAAGAGTTGGCCATGACTGAGTAATGGAGCAGCAGTTGCTACTCAGTTCTTTTGAGCCTCTACTTGTTTATTATAGTTTTTTTTTGTCTACCTCAAGTCTATTTACCATTCAGTCCCTTTTTTCCAACCTTTAGAACTGCATTTAGACTAATCATATTTATCTTCATAATTAGTAAGACTTCCAGTTAGTATCTGTCAAGCTTTCTTCAGTTTTAACACCCATGAGAGAGAAATCACATTCCAGTTATTTACACTGGCTCACTGCAGAAGGATTCTCAGTGTCTTGACTTTACCTCACAGGATGTCACTGAGAACCTTATGGTGAGAATGTAATAAAAGACTTTGGAAAACAAAAAAAGGATTCCACTTGATTCTTACACGATCCCTAGGAGAGCTGTACACACACTGGTGAAACATTATAACACAGTAGCTTTTGCTACTTTTATAATTTTGGAATCTATAATTTAACTAACATATAATATGTCCCATGGCACACAATACCACAATTCCCATGATAGCTAATTCTTACAACATCCAGCACTTACAAGCTCTCTTGATTACCTTCTCTCTCAGACCATAATGTTTTCTAACAAAGCAGAAGTAGGCACTTAGAAATTGCTATTTTACAACCAAATTCATACAAAACTTCATATTTTGTATCATTAATTTTGGCTAGAAGTAACGTTTGGCTTCTTTTTTCCTCTTTTTGTTACTTTTGCTGCCTGGATTTTACTGTTGTTACTGCTACATAGATACATTTTTCATGGGTAGTTTGAGAAAAGCAGCAGTTATTACTTTCTGTATTCAGCTTTGTGTTATTTAAACTACTCTGTTTTGATATTTGCCCGACTTATTAGTTTAAAATTTGTACAATTTGTTCATCTTCTTTGGCGTCTAAAATGTTTGTGTCAGAAGGATATACAAAGCTTTATTTCCCACTATCTTATAAAATTGTGTTAATTCTTTTAAAAAATCTCATTCTCTTCTATCAAACTGACAGTCTAAAATCTTATTTAATTATGTATATGCTGGGCCACTAAAATTCTGTAAAACAAACCTGTGGATTCCCCAAGACAGTAGACTTCTGATTCATAATTTGATTAAGTATTTCAAGATTATTCTACCTGTGGGATCCCAGTAATTCAAATAAACAAGGTGGTTGTAAAGAAGAAATGAATGGCTGCATGATATATATGGACTTGGGACAGAATTTACACACGAATTACAGTATGTGAGCGGTTATGGCAGAGGGAGAAACCAAGGACTGTGTGTGTGTGCATGTGCTCAGTTGCTCAGTCGTGTCTGACTCTTTGCAACCCCATGGACCGCAGCCCACCAGACTCCTTTGTCCATGGAAATTTCCAGACATAAATAATGGAGTGGGTTGCCATTTCCTATTCTAGGGGATCATTCTGATCCAGGGATCGAATCTGTTTCTCTTGTGTCTCCCGCATTGACAGGCACCACCTGGGACGTCCTGAAATAAAGGATCATGACTTAATTTTGGCTATATGAAATGGGAGAACGTGATCTCATTTGAGGTGGAGAAATTAACAGATGATCAGGATACTGGGTGGTGGTGGCCGGTTGGGGGAGAAGTAGGATGGAAACAACAGCTCTTCTGGGCATGTTAGTGCCATGCAGGTGAGACATTTAAATGGAATCAGCAAATGATCAGTTGCATAAATGAGCCTAGAGCTCAGAAAAGAGATTTGGATAGAATTCTACATAATTTCAACAAAATGGATGCAGTGTCCTGGGAGAAAATGTGGGCATTAAAAACAAGCAGGTTAAGACTGATCCTTAAACTTAGAACAGTTGTAAGACTATTCCCTAAATTTAAACCGTTCCCTAAAATTAGAGCAACAGTACAGAAAGAAGTACTAAAAAAGGAGACTAAGAAGGGATAAATGGTGAGAAAATAGGAAAACCAGAAAAATGGAGTTTCTTGAAAACTAACAGAAGAAACATGTGCTTGAATAAATAGGAAGTGGTACACTAAAATGATAGGAAAGGATCAAGTACAGAGATAAATAAAAAAGTCCATTAGATTTGGTGACCTGAGGTAAATGTGACCACTGAGAACATTTTCACCATGGATGAATTTTGTTGTTAGACTGGAGTTGGCTGGCCACTGGATGAAGATGAAAATGAAAAGATGGAGCAGGTCCATTTTCTTTTTCTTTTTTTTTGAGACTTGAAGAATAAGACAGCAAAGAAATGTGACAAAACTAAAAGAGGTGACTATTTTTAATGACAGAAGGGAACCAGTTTGTTATGTTGATGGGAAAGTAAAACAAACAAAAAATGTTGACAACTTAGAATAGCATGAGGAATAAAATCCATTGACAAACTGGCTTGTAAGGTTAAAAGACGACACAAGCATGAAGAAGAAAGCTGATTTGCATGAATGGAAATAATAATTTCTCTAAATTTTCATAGTATTTTTCCTATATATAATCAAATCCAGCACTGAAGTCCAGTTAATATTTTTTCAATCATGTGGATCAATATTCTATAGGTTTCCTTGTCTTTTCCCTTAATCTTATAAGTTTAATTGAAAGACTTTTTAAAAATGTCTTCTGTCTACTTAAGAGACTTACTTGATAGACTTCTCATTGCAATATCCATACTCTCAACATTATCCAGACCCATGTTTCAACAGTTTTCATGTATTCTGGACACATATAATCCCTCCATTGAAACTAGTGTACTAAGCCACAGTCCTCATGGTCAGTTTTCTAGGTCACTCCCAAAGTCAAAATGTATCTTACTAGTGACTAAACCCCATGACGTATATTAATTGCCTGCATCTTACCACTTTGCTTCTTTATAAAAAAGCTCCAAGTTTCATCACTATAGTGTCAGTCCTTCAGAAACAAAATCTCTCTACTCCAGTTCTTCAATTCCTGAAGCATTCTCTTTCCCATGGCAATATGAGCAAACATTAACATATCTATAATGCCATTAAAGTCAAACTATTCCAACATCTAATGCTGCTGCTGCTAAGTCACCTCAGTCGTGTCCGACTCTGTGCGACCCCATAGATGGCAGCCCACCAGACTCCTCTGTTACTGGGGTTCTCCAGGCAAGAATACCGGAGTGGCTTGCCATTTCCTTCTCCAATGCATGCATGCATGCTAAGTCACTTCAGTCGTGTCCGACTCTGTGCGACCCCATGGACAGCAGCCCACCAGGCTCCTCTGTCCATGGAATTCTCCAGGCAAGAATACTGGAGTGGGTTGCCACTTCCTTCTCCTACATCTAATGCTATTCTCAATATAAAGATTATCTCTGAGGATAGAGTTATTACCCTAGGCTTGGTCATAAAGGATCTACAGTAAATAGGAATATGTATTAACCTCTGTACTTCCTAAGGATATCTTTAGATACAACTGTTTTTTAATTCTACAAAGGTCTACCAGGGCTGTTTTAGGCACTGAATAAACCAGAACTTCATAAAGACAAATATCAGTAAGAACAAAAAAATATTTCTTAGTCTCATGCTGAGTACTTGTCACTTCCAAATGTACTCATTTTTCATACATGGAATACAAGTAAAATGGATTTAAGTCAATTTAATAAGCAATCATCTACTGCCTATTATGGGCAATACATACCTTCCTTCTTAAGCAGATATACCCAGCCACACTTAATCATTAAGAAGAAATGAGAACTTCTTGAAAGGAATAAGACTTGAAGAAGATAGTGCCTCCTCTACTAAAATTACCATTTTTGAGACCTTCCCAAGTGCTAAGCATAGTCTCATAAATTATCTCATTTAATTTCAAAGAGTTTTTTGGAAATATGAATGTATTTAAAAATAGAGGACATTCAGAATGAACAAGAACTATGATAATACAGGAAGAAAGCTGAAAAATTATCAGAAATCTATTTTCATGCATTCATTTGCTGGAGGAGAACTGTTTTCTACAAAAGGAGAAAAACATAAAGAAGAGTTCACAGGGATATTTATAAGATGAGGATAAGGTTAAATCTCCTCAAAGACTCCTAAGGAAAGGTGTTTCTGCCCTGTTTGAGAGAACTAAATAAATGGGCTTTCCTGGTGGCTCAGATGATAAAGAATTTGCCAGCAATGAGAGAGACCTGGGTTCGATCCCTGAGTTGGGAAGATGCCCTGGAGAAGGGAACAGCTACCCACTTTAGAATTTTGGCCTGGAGAACTCCATGGACAGAGGAGCCTGGCAGGCTACAGTCCATGGGATTGCAAAGAATCAGTCATGACTGAGCAACTTTCACTTGAAATAAACGGGAATATGGGAACTAGCTCCACAGTCTGATGATGAGAAAGGCCACAGGTTGTTATTTTTGTTAATGGGTTGTATGGGCTTCTTATATATTTTGGAGATAAACCTCTTATCAGATATATGGTTTGCAAAATTTTCTCCCATTCTTAGGCTGCTTTTCACTGTGTTGATTGTTCCCTTTGCTGTGCAGAAGCTTTTTAGTTTTGTGTAGTCTCATTTGTCTATTTTGGGCTTTGTTGCCTATGCTTTTGGTGTCACTCCATAAAATCACTGCCAAGAATAATGTCATGAAACTTTTCTGCTATGTTTAAATCTAAGTGTCTTACAGTTTTAGATTTTTATCGTTAAGTCTTTAATACATTAGACAACCAACAAGCATCGGTGAGGATGTAGAGAAATTGGAACCCTTGCAAACTACTGGTGAGAATCCAAAATGGTGTAATCATTACACAAAACAGTATAGTTTCTCAAAAAAATTAAAAACAAAAAACAAAACTGTCATTTAATCCAGCAATCCCACTTCCAGCTCTGTGTCCAAAACAATTAAAATCAAGATCTAGAAGAAATAATAACACTTCCATTTTCATTGTACCCTTATTTAAAATAGCTAAGAGGTGGAAATTTAGAAATCTGTTTGTAGTGATGCTTCGTAAGGGCCACTTAACTTTGCACTTCAAGATGTCTGGCACTGGGTGAGTGATCACACCATCACAGTTATCTGGTCATGAAGATCTTTTTTGTATAGTTCCTCTGTGTATCTTTGCAACCTCTTCTTAATATCTTCTGCTTCTGTTAGGTCCATACCATGTCTGTCCTTTATTGTGCCCATCTTTGCATGAAATGTTCCCTTGGTATCTTTAATTTTCTTGAATAGATCTCTAGTCTTTCCCACTCTATAGTTTTCCTCTATTTCTTTGCATTGTTCACTGAGAAAGGCTTTCTTATCTCTCCTTGCTACTCTTTGGAACTCTGCATTCAAATGGGTGTATCTTTCCTTTTCTCCTTTGCCTTTAGCTTCTTTTCTTTTCTCAGCTATTTGTAAGGCCTCCTCAGATAACCATTTTGCCTTTTTGCATTTCTTTTTTTGGGGGGGGATGGTCTTAATCACTGTCTCCTGAACAATGTCATGAACCTCCGTCCATCGTTCTTCAGGCACTCTGTCTATGACCAATCTAGACAGCATATTAAAAACCAGAGACATTACTTTGCCAACAAAGGTCTGTCTAGTCAAAGCTATGGTTTTTCCAGTAGTCATGTATGGATGTGAGACTTGGACTATAAAGAAAACTGAGAGCCAAAGAATTGATGCTTTTGAAATGTGGTGCTGGAGAAGACTCTTGAGAGTTCCTTGGTCTGCAAGGAGATCAAACCAGCCAATCCTAAAGGAAATCAATCCTGAATATTCATTGGAAGGACTGATGCTGAAGCTGAAACTCCAAAATTTTGGCCACTAGATATGAAGAACTGACTCATCAGGAAAGACCCTGATGCTGGGAAAGACTAAAGGCAGGGTGAAAAGGGACAACAGAGGATGAGACAGTTGGATGGCATCACCGACTCGATGGACATGAGTTTCAGTAAGCTCATGAGTTGGTGATGGACAGGGAAGCCCGGAGTGCTGCAGTCCATGGGATTACAAAGAGTTGGACACGGCTGAGTGACTGAGATGAACTGAAGATGTGGAAACTACCAAAACATCCATTGACAGATGAATGGATGAAAAAATATGGTATATAAATACAATATAATATTATTCAGCCTCTCTAAAAAGTAAAGGGCTTCACAGACAGCTCAGCTGGTAAACAACCTGCCTGCCAATGCAAGAGACACAAGAGACACGAATTTGATCCCTGGGTCAGGAAGATCTCTAGAGAAGGAAATGGCAACCCTACCCAGTATTCTTGCCTGGAGAATTCCATGGACATAGGAGCCTGGGGGGCTAAGGTCCATGAAGTTGCAAATAGTTGGACATGACTAAGTGCACACACACACAAAAAAATGTAAAGATTCTACAATACATACAACAACATGGAAGGATTTCGAGGACATTACACTGAGTGAAATAAAGAAGAAACAAAGACAAACACTATGTGATTCCATTTATATGAAATACCTAAAACAGTCAACTTAATAAAATCAAAGACTGGAATGATGGCTACCAGGGTTTGGGGAAGAGGAAGAAATGGGAGTCAGTAATCAATGGCATAAAATTTCAACCAAGCTATAGAAACAGCTATGGGGATCAACCACACAACACTATCCTTACACAACAATAACGTACTGTACCCTTACTTATACTTTCTTAAGAGGATAGATCTCAGGCTGCGTTCTCATGACAATCAATTTTCTATAAAGAAAAGTAAGTTTGATATTTTGCTCACAGTGGATGTTGTGTATGAACTTTGACTTTTTAAAATGGTACATTAAAATATTATTTATCTAGGTTTTAAAAACTCTCTATGGTTAGTAATAGGGTCATTTACCCTCTCTCTGCACAGAATACCCTAAGACTGCAGTTCAAAGGCTTTACAGTTAGGGATGTGCCAGTTGATAGCAGCCTGGGCAGAATGGTATTCTTTCATTAGAGCAATGATAGCAGATCGAGTACCAGAGTCAAGGCAGCTGGGAGATGCTCACTGGACTAGGCAAACAGCCATCAAAGGACTTGCACCAACCTGAATCTGAGCACCTGAGATGTATCTTAAGGTTTCTAGTAAATAGCTTCTTTGTTATGGAGCTAGGGAGGGCACAGAGCATCTCACAAAAAAATAATTATGCTAGTGGACAGTACAGAACCAAGAGTTTCTATATAAAGAAATTAATATCAATAGATTGCTATTTTTCTAAAATTGCATTGCAAGTTAGTGGGAAAGCCAATACTTAAAGGAGATTTGCATACCTCCAAGCCCAGTGTTCTGTAACTATACCACAGCTGTGGGCAAACATATTCAGACATTAAAAATGTGCAGTTTCAACAAATTTTAAAAATTATTTCTCCAGCAAAATTGACAATAAATGTCTAGAGTAAAAAATAGATATCTCAGTACAAGTAACTATTTTTAATTTAAAAATTACTTAACTTACAGACTACTGTCTTTTATGTGTAAGGAAGCATTTAACAGGAAGCTTCCTGTGTGCTGTTTTCGGTCTTGCATAAATCTTTTGTTCCTTAACAGCCCCTGAATGCAGGTGGAAAGCCAGCTCTCAGGAATAATAGGAATTTATGTATCCCGTTCGTATGGAAAGTAGCCTTCCCATCCGGTGAAAAGTAGCCATTTACAACTCTCTTCCCTTCTGATATGGAAAGTAACTTTTACAATCCCCTCTCTTGAAAATGATTCTAGCCTCAGGCTTCCTGAATAACTTGTAAGATTTTTTTTATCCCTATCTCTGCTGAAAAAGCTATCTTGTAAGACAGTATATATGTGCCCACAATATGTTGAATAGACGCCTTTGTTCCATCAAAACATCGGTCCCCATGTCTTTCTCCATTTCTCTCTCTCTCTTTCTGCCTTTCCGGCTGCTTCCACGGAGCACAGGTGACCTCTGTGTCTACTTACTCACCTGGGCTTCAAGACCTCTTCGAGAGAGCACCCTGTGCCCTACATAGGTAGATGGAGCTAACTCTTTGTCTAGAGTTATACTGACATACTGTGTAAACCAGGGAATACCAGCCTCTTTTCTTCATTCTTTCACTTTCTTATCGTCGACTCTGTACCCTCAAGTTCTGGTCCATTAAAGGACCACAACAATTATGTACTAGACTATAATTATTTTGCTTATGCTTTAGCCAAAGTTTTTTTATCTCCAAGAGGTTTACATTTCAGTGCTGAAAAAATGTGGTAAAAGGAAAATTCTATAGGGAGTATATACCCGAATATGAATACATACTCAGCATTAGAGGACCATATAAAACAAATAATGAATCCAAGATTGGTGGGTCAAAACCAAAAGGAAATTGGAGAGAGATGAAAGATTCTAGGCAGAAATTATCAAAAGGTGAGAAGAGGAAGGAAATACTGTCTAAGGAAAACATCAAGTAGTTTACTCTGCTTAGGACTCAGAATTTCAGGGAAAGGTTAATAACTACTGGGGAAATGTTGCAATGGAAAATTTACTAAAGATAAGATGGGACAAGATCATGAAAGGCCTGGTATACCATTTATGAAAAATGGAAAGCAACTGCAGATTTTTAAATAAGAAAATGAATTAGAGAAAAGTTTACAGAGCAAATCTTTGTAGACTCTACATTGATTTGTAACGCTGATAACATTTTCCTTGATCCTTTCATTTCTTTCACAGTTGAGAAATTAAGATAGTAAACCTCACCTTAATACAAATAAGAGGTATCCAAAAACTGTAATAAAATGGAGCTCAACTTATAGAGAAGTTAATGAAACCGGTACATTTAAAAGCTCTCTTGTGACAACTACAATTTAATATCTGCTTATGACAATAACTGACTCTAACTTAAATATCAATGAGGATGATTTTGTGTGTTCTTCATGGTTATAATTTTTAGAACATGGCAGTAATTCCAGGAATCTCCCCTTAATGTAGTAATGTAAAATCAGCTCAACCCTGGGATACACAGGTAGCAGATTAGCCTTGAAAAATATCAGACTCCATCCACCTCCCCATTTCCCAAGTCAGACACTTGTTCCAAGTTCTCTCTACCTTACTGAGAAGAGGGGAAAAAAAATTTACCAAGCTCTAATGAGATCTAAATTTGCATTATTCCAGCACATATTGTCATGATGCTTTACTTGTGGGAGTTCTACTGTATTATCTTATACTATAATGTGACTTTGGCTTCAAAAGAAATAATAGTGAGGACAGAATATCACTAGAACATGTTAAATATTATTTAAAAAAAAACAGTATTGGCTAGGTAAATAATGAGTAAATATGTTGCTTCTTTTTTTTGAATATAAGAAAAAAAAGGGGTGTTATCATGATAATGAACCATTTAAAGCCCCTGCTTATTATTTTCTACTCTGGTATCTTATAGTCATTTTACCATGGGCTTTTATGTGTATGCATAAACAAAAAGAGTCAGACAACACATACTTGTCTGGATCTTTTCTATTAAATTGGTTTCCCACAATTTGGGGGTAAATCAGTTTTGCATTTTGGCTCCTTTTCATCTGTCTTGATGGTGAGGAGAAAATTGATAAGACTGAAAAAAGCAGTAGTAAAAAATCGATTGCTTCCCTATGTTAGAAGTGTTGCAAAAATATACTGAAATATGAAAGCTCTTGATTCCAAAAGAATGACTCTACCAAAGGCAGAAACTAAGAAAGACTAAATCCAGCTACAGACTAAAGTATCTTGATAATCTATTAAATTCATTCATTAAGACAAAATGCCTCCTTGCCCCCCATTTTTTTCATTTTTTATTCTTAGAAAGTCAGCACTTTCACATCCAGTACCTGTACAAATTTAGAACAGTGTTTCTCTTATATATTGTAACCAAAATAAATAAAGTATGATTTCATAGTTTCCATATTCACAACTGTTTGTGCTGCAATCAATAGAGGTAAGGCTATTTCATGACATGATATGGCTAGATGAAATAATAAATATACAATGCCAGTGCCCATTAATTTAACTCATATAAACACAAAATTCTACACAGTACAACTTTTAAAGCAGCATTTGAAAATATTATTAGACTAAGGTAATTTTTAAAAATATATATATGTAAAATTAAAACTAAATTAGGAAAACTAAATTAGCCTGATTAACACTCAATAACATTCAACTTCTCTAGAAAAATTTCTGTTGTCTAATTTAGTTTCTCTGTGAAGCTAGAGCTAAAAAGAGGCTCGTCAAATGTTTTATTTACTGGCCAATTTCTAGCCTGTCTGTACTCAGCCTTCACAGTAGCAAGCTGATGCTAATAAGCCATACATAAAGATCCCACTTATTAAAATACAAATTAGGCACCCCTTATGTTTATACATGTGTAAGTACAATTAATATTGCAGGCTTAGTTGGAAACAAAATTGCTTTAGTTAACCAACCATTGCAATGCAATCAAATGAGATTTCAGAAGCAATTGGAAAAGATCTGTTCAGTAGAAATAAAAGCAATTATTTCATGCGGAACAATTAATTTTCCAAGCTCCTTTTTCCTTCTCCCACCTGCCCTTAATAAAATAATTTGCCCATCATATGTGACATAAAAAGTCCCCTTTAATGCCAGTAAGTTGTATGTAGACCTGAAAGGCAGCTGGTAGACACAGCTTATTTACAAATATTGGTTTGAACTTGTAAATGCATGACCGCATAAATCTTAATCCATTTAGAGTATACGCCTTTTGTTCCCTCAATTGTACATCCAACTGGGAATTGAGTGGAGCTGAGGGAGAGCGAGAATTACAGGAGCCCTTTCTTGTTGCCAGCATTTTAGTGCTTTGCCTTTTGTTCTTGTTGTTCTTGAGATTTCTCTACAGTACAGACTACAGAATGTTAATCAACATTTTGCCTAAGTAATGTTAATGAAACCACCCTACTTATACTAGAGGGAAGAACTGGCATACTATATTTCTTTTTGAAATGTTAATGTACCTTTTAGTAAATTATTTCTGCCTTCTAAATCATCCTAGTGTTAAATTATTAAAGGGTGGCATTAAAGAAGTATTGCACTGATGCAAATAGTTAAATTCCTTAAAAGATAAAAGGCTTATAAAGTTTAAAAGAAGGATCTTTTGGAGTATGGAAGCATTTAACTTCAAATTAAACATTTTTAAATGTTTGGTTAAGAAATTGATAAAATTTGCAGTTGTTTTGTCTGTGTTCACACAATAAAGGGAGATTTAATGGTGATTTCTAATTTCCAACCACTCATGAAAGTGAACTTGATTTTTTTCACAGTCTTGAAGGATTTGTTTAACTTTACTGTATGGAAATGAATTGTAGCATCATCTAGCTTATCAGAGAAGAAAAAAAACAAAAAGGAAGAAAAGGATCTCCTATTTTTGCAATATTTACTTATTTGAATCTGAAGGCAATCTTCATTCAGGTTCTATTCTTCAAATTTAAGATCACTATTTTCTCAACAGTCCCTCACCTGTGTTATTTCAAAGGGAAGGGCTACTGTAAAGACTTCATGGAAAATATCAATTCTCAACATGCAAATTGTGACAGATATGTGTACTGTGAACACCATTTATAGTTCATCAAGAAGGGTACTCAGGAAATGAGTTGACAGAGCTCTAAAGTGCCCTAATTTGTTTTCCCTTTAATGGTCTCTTTTAATGTCAATCACTATGTTCATAGATCTTGAATAAATTGTGAAGTAATCTAGGGGGAAATTTAGAACTGAATTTGTTCAAAATTCTCCCACACAGTGATGACTATTTGCTAAAAACTCCTAACATTTACTGGGTAAATCATTTATTTTCTATTTAACAATAGATCTAGCGATGGCATTATTGTCATTGTGGAACTGATTTGCTCTCTTGCATGACTTTTCCTAGCCATATTTCTGTATGGATACAGGCAATGAGAGAGTAGATTTTAAAAAGCTATATTTCAAGATAAATTTTTACACACTTTGATATCTGAAAAGTATAAATATTGCTTAAAATGTTGATGTATCATAATTTGATTGGCTTCTTTTTTTTTTCCTTCTTAGCCATACATAGGTGGTAAAGTGCAATCCAATAGATGATGGTTTAGATTAAATTAAAGAGTAATGGCTAGCACACATTTAAGAGTTTTCATGTCATCTACAATGATCACCCATTACTTCTATACGGAAAAATAAATCATTGTCATAATGTTAACTTAGTGTTGATGAGTCAACATATCTGGGAAAGGAAACTTTATATACTACATTCCTACTTGTCAAGTTATTTTTATACAGCATTTCTCCCTAGAAAATCTGAAAAGACATACCATTAATAAATGACTGAAATATTACCAAATTCCTTTAACGCAAGAGAAGCTTTTGAGAAGACCAGTCTAATCTATATACTGTGCAATCTGATTTGAATGAACTTACAATTTTTAGGTTCTCAGAATTACTCATGATTTAAACTAAAACAGCACCAATTTACTATATCAAGACTAGGCAGACTACAAGGTCTAACTTTACAACTATTATGCTTTTACTATGCCACTTCTAAGAGGGGAGGAAAATAAATTGCATTAATTATCAGTTCATCAAAAGGATATTTGGCTATTTTTGGTTTATTCAAGCCACACCAAACAAATGCAAGTTTACTTTCCTTTCATGTAACAGCAACAAACTGCATTGTAAAATCTTCACTGGATGAGTTTATAATTTGTCCTCTATATTGAAAAAGATTGTGTTTTAATCACTGATTTTTTTCTTTATATATATTTTATATATGCCAAATTGACCTATGCACCTATAATAAACAATTGTGGATTAAGCCAGTATCTACATGATACCAATAAATCAAGCAATATGATCAATCCAAATGAAAGAATTAAACTGACAGTAATCAGAGTCTCAACTGAGTACACTAGGAGTTTGCTTAAGAAATATAAATTAGTAGAAAAGACAGTAAAACTAAATAATATCAGAACTAATAAACATGAAAGACTATTTAACTATTACTGTATAAGTAAAAGGGAGGAAGGAAAGGGAGGGAGGGAAGGAAGGAAGGAAAGAGGGAAGGAGGAAAGGTGGGTGGGAGGGAGGCAAAAAAGGAAGGGGATTCATCACAAAAATTTCTGAGATCTGTATAAGTCACCCCAATGACTCTTGAAGCACAAAACTAGTTTATCAAAAAAACTCAGACAAAAGTTAGTATCATCTGATATTTGTAAAAGCAAGCCAGAGCAGACATACGATAATGTCTAGCTAATGTGGAACAAATTAAAGAAATCTTAATACATTTATTCCAACTTCAATTGCATTGCCCACCAAAGTGGTTACATTATGTATGTCACTTCTTAGAAAATGCCACTTGTTTTTCAACTACTATATTTTCATAATACAGAGAAAGATTATTCAAATACTACAGTTTAATGTTATTTTTCTGTTATTAATTTTATAAATACCTTGGAATATGGGAGAATATTTGAAGGTACTTGTTTAAATGAAGTATAGTGAACTGTTTTTTCGTCCCAAAGTCCATCACTAAAAATATATTTAAATGCAACCATTTAGTTATCCAAACACAAGACATTAATGCACTTATTAATTCAAGTAATTAAAAAGGGTGCTTACTGCGAAATCCTCTCTCCACTGGTGGGCTGCTTGAACTTTCTCTGCTTCCAAAGCTAGGCGCTGCAAACAAAACAAGATTCTTAGAATTCAAATGATCACACGATTATATAATTTTTATATAATGCTTGGGTTTTCAAATCGATTATTAAGACATAAAAAAGACGTTCCTTATTTGTGATTCATAAATTCTAAATGATTTAATAACCTAATTTACTAAAGTTGATATATATGTATTCACTCTTTAGTAATGTAAATAGCATAGTACTGTTGAATACCATTAAGTTTACTACCTCTGCCTCTGTAGTAGTGTGGTGCTATCTATCAATGCTATCTATCAATGACTAACAATTATTTAAGAGAAAAGTTTTGATCACTAGGGCATATTAATCTTGGTGAAATCTTGCTTTTAATGAACACCTTTATAACATATATTTCTAATATAAGAGGAAAGAAATGACATTAGGAAATCAATAAATATGGGCTAAATTTTGTACAGGCACCTTCTTAATAGCATTTTTGGCTTTTTTTTTTAACCAAAAAAGACAAACTTGTAATAATTTTCTCCTTGCTAAAATACATTCTTAAGAGTTTATTCAGATACCTGTGAGGAGCAAACTATCAATCCACACACTCGAAAATGGCTTTATTTCCCCTTCATTCTTATACTCCAAAGCATTAGAGAATTCTAGCCTGACTTATTTACCTTTAGCACTTTTAAAGGTTTATTTCATTAGGTTTAGCTGGAGATGAAATACCTATTGTCAGCCTGCTAATGATATTCTGCAGGTAAATTTTTTCCTTCTCTAATAGTTTTTATATTTTCTCTTTGTATTTCCCACCGGTGCTATCATGTTCTCCATTGGGCTAAGTTTTCACAAAAGACAGTAACACTTAGTGATTAAGAACAGATTCAAAACTAGACTGCTTGGTTTTAAATACTAACCCTGCTGCACACTAGCTGTGTAAACTTGGGAAAAATTAAGTTTTTCCTCCTATCTTCTAATGGGAATAATGTCAAAATCTACCTCATTGATTGCTGAAAGAATTAAATAATATACTATACTATACATAAACTGCTTAGAACAGTGCCCAGCAGACAGTAAGCAAATATATACATCAGCTATCTAACTATGAAGGATAATTATGATTACATTTGTACTCTATGTCACTTCATCTGTAACCCTAGACAGCTAGGAGACAGGCAAAATAGGACAAGTTTAACAGTAAATATATGTATTAAACTAATTTATTTAGAGATAGAAATGATTAGGTTAAGGTTTTAGAAAAGTGTAAATCTCATAGTGGTTTGCTGGTTCATGTTTTTGATCTTTCAGTACAAACTGTACACTTCAGTGTGTGCTCTTGTTGTGGAAGTCTAGCCCATACTAGGAATGGAAACATTCTTTTAGACAAATTTTATATTACTATATTGACTTGTGTGTGTGTGTGTGTGTGTGGGCTCAATTGTGTCTGATTCTTTGCAACCCCATGAACTGTAGCCCACCAGGCTCCTCTGTCCATGGAATATTCCAGGCAAGAATACTGGAGAGGGCTGCCATTTCCTACTCCAGGGGATCTTTCAGACCCAGGGATCAAATCCACATCTCTTACATCTCCTGCACTGGCAGGCAGATTCTTTACCAGTGTGCCGGTACAACTGTACTGGCTTTATTCCCTTTTATATAATACTGTGAGAGTGAAAGTGAAAGTCACTAAAAAATGTCTGACTCTTTGTGACCCCATGGACTATATCATCCAGGGAATTTTCCAGGCCCGAATACTGGAGCGTGTAGCTGTTCCCTTCTCCACGGGATCTTCCCAAACCAGGGATTGAACTCAGGTCCCCACATTGCAGGCTGATTCTTTACCATCTGAGCCACCAGGCAAGCCCAAGAATATGGGAGTGAGTAACCTATCCCTTCTCCAGCAGATCTTCCTGACCCAGGAATCAAACTGGTATCTCCTGCATTGCAGGAGGATTATTTACCAGCTGAGCTACCAGGGAAGCCCATTTAAACTGTAACCCATTCATTTTTCTAAACTATTATGTAGCTATTAGTAATGACTACAAAATATTGCCTAGTGGGAAATCTCAAGAATCTTGAAAAGAGAAAGTGAAAGTTGCTTAGTCATGTCCAACTCTTTGAGACCCCATGAACTATACCTATAGTCCATGGAATTCTCCAGGCCAGAATACTGGAGTGGATAGCCTTTCCCTCCTCCAGGGTATCTTCCCAACCCAGCAATCGAACCCATGTCTCCTGCATTGCAGGTAGATTCTTTACCAGCTGAGCCACAAGGGAAGCCCAAGAACACTGGAGTGGGTGGCCTATTCCTTCTCCAGAGGATCTTCCTGACCCAGGAATCCAATCAGGTTCTCCTGCATTGCAGGTGGATTTTTTACCAACTGAGCTATCAGGAAAACCCACTGAATCACTTTAAAGGAAAAATTCCCCAGTGTGCTCAAATAACAATGGTTCCAGTTTATCAACTACTAGGCAGCGATGTAACTTAAAAGAATCTAATAAATGTTAGAAATTGTACCAGGGATAGTAACCCAAAAAAGGTTCTTTTTACCTAACAAAGCTAAAATCCTGAACAGAGCAAAATCATGGGAAAAGTGCATTCATTTCAGTCACACTGGATCACAATACATTTAGAAACTCACATACAGTATAAAAATGTTGCTAAAAAAATGAATAAAATGATAAAAGAAATGGAATTGGAAGCAATTTCTTTATAAGAAAACTTTACTAGGAAAGATAGAAAAAAGACAGAATGAGGGAAAAAATGCATATACTTTAGAAAATTCAGAATGTATGTCTTCCTCCATTTTTAACAATCCATATAAGAACTAAATTACTCATACAAATGGGGCAAATAATAAATTTGAGTGTTTTGTGAATTTAAACAAACTACTGGATAGAATATAAATAAGTTACATAATTTTTAGGTTAAGAAATATTAGAACTCTAACTTTTCTTGAAGATGGATATTAAGATTTTTCATTTCAGGACACACAGAAGGAGGCTGCCAATCCAACAAAACACAGTGTGGGACATTCACCCACAGGGCCACACATGGTTTACAAGGCACCAGGTCTCATTGGTCTGTACTCTGATCTGACTCATAATCACATGGTTCATAATGTGAACTTAATCCACATTTAATAAGCCATTGTGATAGTAATCATCAGCTAATTATTTCTAGGAATAAACTAAACAGGGAGGAACAATGGTCACAAACTATAAGACGATTCTCTTAGAGGGCAGAGTCCAAATCATCTTTCTTATACATATATTTGTATATGAGAATTTTATATATATATATATATATACTAATTTTATGAAGTAAATGCCATTTATTGCAAGATTCTGAAATAGTTTTAGAAGCCTAAAGATCTGTATTTTTTGCAGAAGCAAAAGAGCATTTTAAAACATTAGTTGGGAGCTGAAAATATGCTGAATTTTATATCCTCAGCTTGGAAATCAAGAGATACACATTATGAAAATGCACTACTATTATCTTTTTCACAAAATTAGTAAAATAGTTTTTTTACCTAGCATTTTTCATGAGAAAGCAAAATACAGAACTTTAGCTACTTAGCCTATCTTGGGTATCGAAACAAATAGTTGCTGATGGTGCCCTTTCTTGTGGCAAAAAACCAGCTAGTCATGACTCACAGAAAACAGACATGTCTTCTGGACACTGCAAGTCCCTAGTTAACTTTTATTCTGGCAAAGTGACATTTTATATTTTAAAGCCAATGACCTACCATTAAATGCCATGGGGAAATTGTGTTAAGACTGATAAAATTCCTACCTAATAAAATGTAAATGTTTGCTCAGTAGGAGATCCCTTTTTCATAGTTGGCTATATAAATAGACCCTGTAGCAATAACTTGTTCAAAGATCAAATTGCCAACATCTGTTGGATCATCAAAAAAGCGAGAGAGTTCCAGAAATACATCTACTTCTACTTTACTGACTATGCCAAGGCCTTTGTGTGGATCACAATAAACAGTGGAATACTCTGCAAGAGATGGGAATATTAGACAACATGACCTGCCTCCTGAGAAATCAGGTCAAGAAGCAACAGTTAGAACTGGACATGGAACAACAGCCTGGGAAAGGAGTAATTCAAGGCTGTATATTGTAACCCTGCTTATTTAACTTGTATGCAGAGTACATCATGAGAAATGCTGGAATCAAGCTGGAATTAAACTGGAATCAAGATGGCCGGGAGAAAAATCAATAACCTCAGATATGCAGATGACACCACCCTTATGGCAGAAAGTGAAGAACTAAAGAGCTTCTTGATGAAAGTGAAAGAAGAGAGTGAAAACATTGGCTTAAAACTCAACATTCAGATAGCTAAGATCATGGCATCTGGTCCCATCACTTCATGGCAAATAGATGGGGAAACAATGGAAACAGTGACAGACTTGATTTTTGGGGGCTCCAAAATCACTGCAGATGGTAATTGCAGCCATGAAATTAAAAGCCGCTTGCTCCTTGGAAGAAAAGTCATGACCAACTTAGCATATTAAAAAGCAGAGCCATTATTTGCCAACAAAGGTCCATCTACTCAAAGCTTTGGTTTTTCCATGTATGGATGTGAGAGTTGGACGGTGAAGAAAGCTGAGTGCCAAAGAATTGATGCTTTTGAACCGTGGTGTTGGAGAAGACTCTTGAGAGTCCCTTGGACTGCAAGGAGATCCAAACAGTCCATCCTAAAGGAAATCAGTCCTAAATATTCATTGGAAGGACTGATGCTGAAGCTGAATCTCCAATACTTTGGCTACCTGAATGCAAAGAACTGACTCATTGGAAAAGTCTGATGCTGGGAATGATTGAAGGCGGGAGGAGAAGGGGACAATAGATGATGAGATGATTGGATGGCATCACTGACTCAATGGACATGAGTTTGAGTAAGCTCTGGGAGTTGGTGATGGACAGAGAAGCCTGGTGTACTGCAGTCCACTGGGTCCCAAGTGGGACATGACTGAGCAACTGAACTGAACTGAACAATAACTTACTTCAGAAAAAGAAAATGTATCTCTTCTCATTTAATTTACAATACAGTTTAGTAAAGTAGCAAACACTAAAACCAGATGAAGCATCAGGTAGAAACAAAAAACCCAGATCAGCATAAGTACCTACACGAAAAAAACTGAAGATTCTGTCATATTAAGATAAGCCAGAAAATTTCATTAAATGGCTTTATTATAAGTGAAATAGTACATATGGATTTAAAAGTCCTTTGGGTATGGAATGATAAGTATATATATATAATGTCATTAAAATAGTAATAATATATACATCTCTACCTACCTATCGGTTTGAGCATGTAAAATAAAAAATCATTTTAAAGATATATTTTAAGAACAAGTTTAACAAAATGGACTTGAACCTAAGCCTTCCAACACCAAAGCTTATTCTTGTTCCACAAGATCAATCTTTAGTTCCCACTAAACCTATCAAAGTGTTAATATCACTTGGCATTCATAGAATCTACGAAGACATAGTAGAAACAAAATTAAAAAAAAAAAAACAACAAAAAACAGGCAGAAAACTATTTAAGGTTAATGGAAATATCCCCAGTACTTTTTAGAATTTGCTCAAGACTACAAGAAAAACAGCACAAAATGTCATATGTCAGTTTGGATACTATCTTTTACTTTGGTCTTGCCCTCAAATCCAGAGAGAATGTTGCTAATCAGGGGAAAAGCTTTTGATATGCAGTGATCTGCAAGAAAAAAAAGAAAAGAAAGAAAGAAGCAGATAATGGGAGAGGTTTTCTCAGATCAGAGAAAGATCAGCTCCCTTGAAGGTCTATTCATTCTCAACCTTCACCTTTTTGTCATATCTTTATCTTTTCCACTAGCATTGCATTCTATCAAGTGATGTGCAAGTTTAATAAAAGCACTATAATTATACAGTGTAAGAAGAAATAATTCTATCATTCTCCTTAAAAATATCTAAAGATATTTTTTCTTGGGAATATTTTCCAAACCTGTAAAAAATTTACTTCCTAGACTGTATGCTAATTGCATATGAAAGATAAAGTTCTATGAAACATTTCATTACAAAGAATTTTCCTTTGATAACCTTGAAAGGAAATCTTCAGGGATCATACGGTATTTCTGTTAGAATCCAATAATTTTGATACTCAATGTTAATAATATCAAGAACTGAAATAGCTAAACAGTTATTTCAAAGAAATAACTAATTCAAAACAATTTCTTTGGTTAGTGTATGTCAAGATTTTTCTTTCTAATAAGGCAATACTAGTTCTCTACAATAGACACTTTGGTAAAAAATGCAAGTGTAATATAATCAATGTTCAAATAGTCAACAACCTATAAGAATGAGCAAATTATTGCATTATGCCTCTGTTGACAAGTTTTCCCTATTTTCATCAAATGTTCTTAAGATACCTAAAGAATCACGATAGTTATCTGAATGATCTAACAACATCTACTGAAAACAGCAAACAAGTAAAAGAAGCGACTTCTGTGTGCTGAAGAAAAGTGTACACGTGCCACTGATAACTCTGGATAGTGACAGTGTTACTTGCTCAGTCATGTTTGACTCTTTGCGACCCCATGGACTGTAGTCCACCAGGCTCCTCTACCCATGGAATTCTCCAGGCAAGAATACTGCAGAATGGCTACTGGGTAGCCATTTCCTTCTCCAGGGGACCTTCCTGACCCAAGGATCAAACCCAGGTCTCCTGCATTGCAGGCAGATTCTTTACGGTGTGAGCCACCAGGGAAGCCCTAGTGTTAAAATAAGTTAAATACTTAAACAATTAAAAAATTGTTAAAATAAGCATGCACTTTTGAATCAAACAGATCCAGTTTCCAATTCTGGTGCTGCTATTCACTAACTATGGAATCACAGGAAATGGACTTAACATTTTTTCAGCATTTCACAACAATATCTACTTTATATATTTTCTATTCATATTTCAATATCTACCATATTATAAACTCAATACAGTTTTACTTCCACTTGAATCTTACAAACACAACTACATAGGACAGAGTATGTTAGCACTGTAATCACTTATAACCACTTAAATGTGTACATATGAGTGAAATGAATGAAAACATCTTAATGGTCCCTAAGTTTTCACTGTATTTTGATCTGTAAAAAAGCTCTTATCTGTGGAACTACAGGGTGTACCAAAAGCAAACACAATTTAGGGAATATAACAGTTTAACAGAGTAGTCAGTAAAATGAGTTCTTCAGTTTTATTTCATTTTATCTTACAATAAATGAAATTAGAAACAAGAGCATATCAGTATATGAACTCTATTTTTTCTTTCTAGTGTAAGATTTAAGGGAGTATCATATATGCAAAACATAAATAAACGCTGCTGAAATCAAGCCAGTCATTATTTATTCTTTTATTTGTGGCCCAGTGAAAATTAAATCTTTTGGAACATGGCTTCTGGATCTTGTTGTATAGATTTCAGCCAGGATCTAACATATTCAGGAAATGCTTTTGAAATTAACTACAAAGCTTCAAGTCTAATAGTCCAAGATGCAATTAGCTCCAAATAAATTGGCAGACTCTTGGAATATATAAGCCAGGGTAAAGGAGGTGTCATCTGGTAAGAATAGCAAAACTTCTTTTAGCAATAGTGAAAGTAAATAATACACAACTGGCAATTATCACTTTTTTTTTTTGGCTCTGCAGCACAAACACTAAAATAAAAAGCTGTTGAACAGAAAGTAATTTCTACATCAACTCTTTGATACCTGAAAGAGCTGATACACACCTGATACATACCTCTTTGATACACTTTGATACCTGAAAAGAATCACCAGATGAACCTGTTCAAATCACCTAGACCACATACAAACCCACTCAACTCCACAACCATCTGAAGATTCTGATTTGGGTATCATTCCCAGAAAGCTACATTGTTTCATAGAGAACACCTTTTCCATAGACTAAACCTTGAAAAGGCTCCTCTAGAATAGAAGTCCCCAACCTTCTAGGCACCAGAGACCGGTTTCATGGAAGACAATTTTTCACAAACTGTGAGTGTGTGTGTGTGTGTGAGTGTGTGTGTGTGTGTGTGAGTGTGTGTGTGTGTGTGGCGGGGCGGGGGGAGCAGTTCAGGATGATTCAACCACATTACATTTATTGTGCAGTTTATTTCTATTATTATTACATTACCTCCAGCTTAAATCATCAGGCATTAGATCCTGGAGGTTGGGAACCCCTGCTATACTATATATTTTAGCTATACTATATATTTATACTATGTATACTATGTATAGCTATACTATATATTTTAGCTATACTAGACATATGAATTTAATCACTTTGAAAAACAGTGTTTGAAACAGTAGTACAAGTTGATAGACAAACAAAAATAACCCACTAGTTCCCTAGCCTTACACTATCCTGACTCCCATCACATACTTAACTCTCTCTGTATCTTTGTTGTCTCTCCCTCCTTTTCCCTAATTCCCTTTTTCCTTCTCCTCTCTCTTTCTCTCTCTCCCTCTCTCTCTCTCTCTCTCAGACTTTCAATAAACCACTAACTATAAGTTCATTAGGCACAGGACACATTTCTTTCATGTCTGTACACACCCAACATTTCATGCCATGTGTAGCAGAGAACAGATACTCAATTACTGTATGTGGAAAGGTATAAATAATCACTTTTAAGTACTGTCAAGATTTTATGTCAGTTGTATCAAGATTTATAACTAGGTTCACTACATTATTAGCATTCATTATCATGATACTTCAGGAGGTCACAAAACTCGTTCCCACAAGACAAGCATATTCCTAGATCAATATATCACTATCTAATTCTTAAAACTTGCTGGATCAATTTATCACCACATGATCCTTAAAACTTAGTAGAATTTGGCTATGAATGTGATATAGATCCAAACTAATCCATGTAATTCTAGTTCCACTCTGAGATTCTAAAATCAATTTACAATCAGTTGCCTTATTCTTCAAATGTTGAATACAAATGCTGATTCAGAACCCCAAGACATATATCCCTGATGGCCACTGGGTCTATTTTGGCTGCCTGAACCACAGCTACTTCATTTTGATTTTTAAACGATCTTAAATATGCCATCACTGTTCCCTATGAATTAATTCTATCTCCAATCACCATTTGGGAGACAAGTCTCTCATGTTTATGCGCATCCTGTGAACAGAGGGGGGTTAGATTCTGCTCTGAATTCTCTTCTCAAGAATGTTTGTGTAGCAAACAGCATTGGAAGACACAGTGTCTCCCTGCAGGGCAGAAGACAGATTTATCTGTTCCTCGGGTAAATAAAAATAATCCTATGGGGCAAAACTTGGGCAGACTCCCTTTAAAAGAGAGGCATTTTCCAAACTCAGGGCTCCTCAGCTGTGACACAAGCTCACAGCATAGGCACTGTCTACCTGGGCTACTCAGAAATGGCCTGCCCTAGACTTGATAGTAAGGAGTTACCTGTGGGACCTCCCATGCTGGGAATTACCAAGTCCATTGTGTCTGACTCAGGGAGTCTCCTGAACCTATGAAATGGTAGTTGGCTAGCTTGTTAGCATGCATGAAGAGTAAAATCTCAGACCCTTCCCACTTCTCAACACACCATATCTGATTGAGTATCACTTCTATAAAAATGTTCACTCGTCCATCTTCCTATCTTCAAACTTTCACCATCATATAACTGATGTCATCTTTATTTTTTCCTCAGTTATTTCCTGAGCATGCATTTTGCACCCCTTTCAAAGTATTCCTAGATCAACAGGGGCAAAGTCACCTGGGAATAGGTTAGATACCCATATTGTTAGATCCCATTGGAGCCCTGTTGAATCAGAAGTTCTATCATTCTGTCTTTGACCAAGACCTCCCTGTGATTCTTTTCTGTTTAATTAATTTATTTATTTTAATTGGCTAATTACTTCACAATATTGTAGTAACTTTCGCCATACATTGACACGAATCAGCCACGGGTGTACACAGGGTGGAATGATTTGAAAGAATAGCATACATCGACATGAATCAGTCATGGGTGTACATGTGTCCCTCATCCTGAACCCACCCCCACCTCCCTCCCCATCCCATCCCTCAGGGTCGTCCCACTGCACCGGCCCTGAGTGCCCTGTCTTATGCATTGAACCTGGACTGGCGATCTATTTCACATGTGATAATATACATGTTTCAATGCTTTCTTTCAAATCATTCCACCCTCACCTTCTCCCACAGAGTCCAAAAGTCTGTTCTTTATCTCTGTGTCTCTTTTGCTGATTCACATATAGGGTCTTCATTAGTATCTTTCTAAATTCCATATATATGTGTTAATATACCATATCAGTGTTTTTCTTTCTGACATTTCACTCTGTATAATAGGCTCCAGTTTCATCCATCTCATTAGAACGATTCAATTGCATTCTTTTAATAGCTGAGTAATATTCCATTATGTATATGTACCATAGCTTTCTTATCCATTCGTCTGCAGATGGACATCTAGGTTGCTTCCATGTCCTAGCTATTGTAAACAGTGCTGCGATTGGGGTACATGTGTCTCTTTCAATTCTGGTTTCCTCAGTGTCTAGCAACCCACTCCAGTACTCTTGCCTGGAAAATCCCATAGACAGAGGAGCCTGGTAGGCTGCAGTCCATGGGGTTGCGAAGAGTTGGACATGACTGAGAGACTTCACTTTCACTCTTCCCTTTCATGCACTGAAGGAAATGGCAACCCACTCCAGTGTTCTTGCCTGGAGAATCCCAGGGATGGTGGAGCCTGGTAGGCTGCCATCTATGGGGTCACACAGAGTTGAACACGACTGAAGCGACTTAGAAGCAGCAGCAGCAGTGTGTATGCCCAGCAGTGGGATTGCTGGGTCATATGGCAGTTCTATTTGCAGGTTTTTAAGGAATCTCCACACTATTCTCCACAGTGGCTGTCCTAGTTTGCATTCCCACTAACAGTTTAAGAGGGTTCCCTTTTCTCTGCACCCTCTCCAGCATTTACTGTTTGTAGACTTTTTGTTAGCAGCCATTCTGACCAGCGTGAGATGGTACCTCATTGTGGTTTTGATTCACATTTCTCTGATAATGAGTGACACTGAGCATCTTTACATGTGTTTGTTAGCCATCTATATGTCTTCTTTGGAAAAATGTCTGTTTAGTTCTTTGGCCCATATTTTGATTTGATCCCCTCTAAAAAAGGGATCAAATTTTGTAGGAAGCAGGTAATATAAAAGAACTGGTGAAGTACATAACCACTTAAAAAAAAAGGAAAAAGATGTGGAAATACCACTTTTCACACTCTGATGCTTTGTCTGAGGCTCCACCTTCCTACAAATCTAGGAATGCACCAAAGTCCACTTGAGTTTTACTAGTCTATGAAAATAACAAAAATACTATTTAATTGAACATGATGCGAATTGACATAATTTTTTAAAAGATGCAGTATAATAGGTAAGAAGTACCTTTGAAATTATTTCTTGACACTTTATTTTGACCTTTTTGTTTGTTGTTTGTTTTTAAGAAAAAACAGAATGTGAATCTAAAGGCTTCAACTCTCTTCAAAGACCATAACTTGAAGCAGGAATAGAAATAAATATACCTGGTCAAAGAATATATGTTTATAATTTATCTTTAGTTTTACATATGCATACCTATAAGTTTACATATTTAGCAATAAACTGATACTAAGTGGGGAAAAAAAAAAAGATTATCAAGAACTGAAAGTCGCTCAGTCATGTGTCCAACTCTTTGCAGCCCCATGGACTATACAGTCGGTGGGACTCGCCTGGCCAGAATACTGGAGTGGGTAGCCGCTCCCTTCTCCAGAGGATCTTCCCAACCCAAGGATCAAACCCAGGAGTCCTGCATTGCAGGTGGATTCTTTACCAGCTGAGCCACAAGGGAAGCCCAAGAATACTGCAGTGGATAGCCTATCCCTTCTCCAGGGGATCGTCCTGACCCAGGAATCGATCTGGGGTCTTCTGCATTGCAGGCGGATTCTTTACCAACTGAGCAATGAGGGAAGCCCTATCAAGAAGGGTGGACTGAAAAATCTACCAAATTTATTGTGATATCCTATACTGAAAACTTAAAAGGTTTATCCTATTAGTAAAGGGTCATTTCTTTTCAGATACAACATCTTTCAGCAATTATAACCACTAAAGTGTTTATAACTGTATTTCCCTTGTCATAATTAAAGAGTTTTAAAACAGCCTGAATTATTAACCCTCTAAATCAACTCACAGACAGACAGAAATCCATTACCTGCCATTGTCCTAAGCCGCTCTTTGAACAAATAACTAGAGAGGGTAGCTACAGCACACAAATTTAAAGTAACAGTAAATGCAGTAGCTTCATAATATTACATAGTTACCAAAGATATTACAGAAAGTATTCAGCTATTCTGAACTTAATTTTGAGGTTAGTTTAAAAACCACCACAATACTGTAAAGTAATTAGCCTCCAATTAAAATAAATAAATTAAAAATAAAATTAAATTAAAAAAATAAAATATGCCAAATGGTCAAAAACATTAAAAAATATTCTGTGCAGGGCTTGTTCAAGAAGAATTCAGGAAACCATTAAAAAAAGTATTGACTTTGAAAATATGGGCCAGGTTATTTAATTTCTCTGCACTTCTGTTTCTTTATGTGTAAAACAGATAATAGTACCCTTTCACAGAATTGTTTAGGCATTGGATAAGATTTTTGCTAAACAAACATAGCAATGAAAGATAGTCTTGTCAACAAAAGCTTTTCATGTCAATGTATGGCAAAAACTACTACAATATTGTAAAGTAATTAGCCCCCAACTAAAATAAGTAAATTCATTAAAAAAAAAAGAGAGAAATGAAAAAAAAAAGAAATTAAGAACAGGAACAAGGAGATTCTTCATTTTATTGAAGTATAATCAAACAGTTGTATATCACAATAGTCTAAATAAACTGCAGTACACCCAAGATCCTGTCAGATTACAGCTGCTTCAGCACCCTCTATCTTTTTAATTTTACAATAATGATTTGCCAACTTCAGCTCTCCTTCTCCAACCACTCTCCCTTTGATGATTCTTCTGTCAAAGGAGATTTGTTTCCTTTACCGCAGGCTACTCTCTAACTGCTGGTAAACTATTTATCATTCCTGCTATGTTATCTTAATTTTTTTTACTTTTAAATAATCTACCTTTGAGTTTAATTAACTCACAGGCTGCCAATTTGGTGGGTGGGTTGTTGGCTCAGAAGAGGAAAAAAAAAAAAAAATGATCTTAGCAGGAAAATTTTGTGTTTTGAGAATGTTGCTACGGAAATACTCCTTTTATTTTCTGCTTTTGCTAACACATTAGGGGGGAATGTATCACACTGCGTGGTAGACAAAATTGCATGTTGTGTGCTCCTCCTCCACGTGCACAATTTTTCCTCTAAAGATTTGGAAAATCACTATGATGTGTAAATCAGTCAATCAAATTGGCAAAATACCCAATTTACTAGTCTTTATTTTTTACCATATCAGAATCATTCACTACTAATCTGGAAAAAAAAAATGCCATTCCTCAACCTGGAAGAGAGGGGGTATGGGGGAGAATGGATGCAGGTATACATATGGCTGAGTCCCTTCACTGTTCACCTGCAACGGTCACAACATTGTTTTAATTGGCTATACCCCAGTAAAAAATAAAAAATTATAATAAAAATAAAGAAAAATTAAAAAAATTAAAATGCCATCCCTGTTCCTCCCTTTTCTATAGAATGTTTTTAAATGGCTGTAAGAAATTCAGATGTTATTTTTCTTTAGAATTTAAATTATTTTTAAGTTATGAATTAAAAATTTACAGTAAATAAATGGAATGATGGGAGCCATAAATTTTATCACAGATACCTTTCAAAGATAAGCAATTTAAAATGAATTTATTATTAGCTAAACCTGCCTTATCTTGAAAAAAAAATTCTGTTACAGAATATGAAATCAAGTAGTGTAGTGTCCAAGTACAGGAAATTGCCATTTTTGGACTATTTATTACATGACAAAGTAAGAGAAGCAAAATTTTATAACTTTAAAAGTAACAATCTTAGAAGCCAAAATAATATTCCTATTCATATTCACAGAATTAGCTCCACAGTAATATAGTACTGCTCTTGTTCTATGCATGGAGAATTCAGCTTATTGATTAGTTTTTCTTTATCCTGAATGTGAGTCAATGTTTAATTGCTTCATATCCATAATTGTATTAACTTTGAATAAATTGTTTTAAATAAAAAAATGTGTTCTATCACACAAAGGAGATTAATTACTAAAAGACAATACCAACCCTTTGCTATCAATCAAACAGGCAGAAAAGCATGGCCACCTAATGAGGATTTAGCTCCATTAACTTTCCTCAAATCTCATTTGTAATATAAAAGACCACCATATATTCAATTCCCAGAAAGCTAAATTTAATCAACCCAATAGTGTGTGGATCTGTTTACACCACTATTACTCATTATCTAACTGCAATCTCCTGCTCTCTTCAAATTGTAATATCATCTTATTAAATATTCTCTTCTAGTACCCTGGACTATTTTCAATGGAATAAGGGAATCTTCCAACATCCTAAACCCATCACCATGTCCTCTTGGCATTGTGATAAAAAATCAAGCCATAAAATCTTATGTTATTAAAGATTGGAAAGGATTTTACAGGCTATTCCTCTCACAAGGGAATGACAAAACAAATTAGATAAAGACCCTTCTGTCTGGGCACTGAATAAGGCAACCCAAAAGGATTTTTGTTAGAAAGGAAGGTATGCTATTGAATGATACCACAAAATTACAAAATCTGTTCCACTATATTTACAGGTAAATGATTCACATTTAGTAAGTATACTGCTAATGAGGGCAATAATAAACATATGCTTATAAAGAAGATCAAGGTTTTATGTACAACTCAAATAAATCTAGTATCTATTGAGATTTGCTTTTCTTTCTTCACTCTGATCTCCATATGACCCCTTTCATTACTAAAGATTTGGAAACAAATATCAGAGAGCTAAGGGGTCAAAAAGTTACCTTTTAAGTTAATTCACCTTAACTACTACTAGGAAATATATACTTACACTTTTACTAACTGTATATTTCATACTTTTTAAGACATATTTTTGTACCTAGTCAATGTAAGGATACCCTAGCAAGCATATTTATTTAAATATCTTTATAATCTATTTCCAGCCTGGGAAATAATTTTTCAAAAGCTATTAATTTAGAAGACTTTTGCAGTATTAGTTTTCTGATAAAAGCTTTGAGAGCTTCCCAAAGCAATCTGAATTTATTGAGCTGCTTTTCAGCAAAAAGGTGTTTAATTAGGTTGTCTCACACTTCTAAATCTGAAAACCTAATCACCACCTTCAAACTCAAAGAACATAGGCAAGCTGCTTTGAATATTATCCTGTACAAAACTTTTGGTTTTTCTTTTCACTCATTTCCAACTTCTATCCAGGAAACTTTTGACTTTAAAAGTATTCCATATTTTTAAAATCAAAGAAAAAAATGTAAAACATCAAAGCATGAATACACCCAACTAATTTCCTTTTCTCTTGTTAATAGAGCGCACATATGTGTGAGTATGTGTGAATGTGTGCCTGTGTAATAATCTTCAAACATAAATGGGCATTTGAAAGCAGCTAATCAAAAGACAAGGACAAAGAAAAGTAAAGAAAATGAAAGAGCTGAATCACAGTATTAATGAATATATTTCAAAGGACAGGCTGCAATAAACAACTTTAGTCAGATATGATTTTTTCTCAATTTGGACTCACATTCATCTTAGAAACCCACAAAAATTATTACTACTTCTTGAGAGTTTAAGCCCCACAGCTCTCCAAAACAATCTCACCACATACTGAAGGGAACTTCTTAAAGTCATATTTTCAGAAATCCATGTAGTTAAAAAAGCATTTCTCTCTTCTTAACCCAAATCCACTTTGTTCCATGAGACATATGTACATATCTTTAAGCACCAAGACACAGTTCTTGCCCTCAAGAATTTCACAACTTAATGTAGAGAAAGAGAAAAGGAAAGAAAGTTTAGTGGCATGATTAATGGAGTATCCGAAAGTCACTTAATCAACACTGGGGTTCCAAAGAAAACATGACAATGTGACTTTTAATCACTTAGTGCTGAGTGCCAGGTATGGTGCTAGATAATCTCACAATAAACTCATCAACAGTATTATTATCACTGTGTTCAAAGTGTAAAAACCTTTTCCTAGTACCCGAGGTCTGTTATGGAACAGGAAATAGAAATATATATATAGTTTCATTTACTATCAAATACAGTCTTTAAAAACGGAGACGATTTTTTTAAGAAGTGACAGTCCAGATAGTGTTTGCTTCGTAGGAAAGAAGACTGACACAAAGTTAACTTCCATTTCTAAAGCAGAAGGAAGACGGGAACTGCACAGGGAGGAAGCAGAGTAAGTGTGGCTGGCACCACGAAAAATTATTCCGAGAAAAAATGAATTTTTCCCAAGGAGAGTAAATCCTATGAAAAAGAAATGCATTTTGTTCTGCCGTGCATCTAGTTGGCTTTACATACACACGTTCGGGAATCAAGCTAAGAAAATCAGAATTCTTCGCCATAGGTAAAATGAAATTACAGTTCTGAGGAAGGTAGGTGAGGAAGGAAATTCTGGAAGGTATTAGGAAGGAAAGACGACACTTCACGGTTGTGTGTATATGTAGAGCAGACAGAATGAGAGAGCAGGGACGATTTCTCATTTGGGGACAGTTAAAAAATTTTTAAATAATTGAGAAGCTTAATTTTCACTTTAGCATGGCTTTTGTGGCAGAGTTAATCCCTTACTATAACTTTCCCCTGATCTCTCCAGTAGGACACACATGATCACTTTGGGAAATTGAAGAAACATATTTAGCTTCTTGGGGGCCAATAAGGTATGTAAGAAAAAGGCTACAACTGTGGAAGCGGAATTTCAATGCAAAAATAACACTGTTGCTTTTAAAGGCACAAAACCTTGAGGAAGGACTTTCTGAGGGAAACATTAACTATTTGGTTTGGGAGTTTGGGATTTTGAGATATGTGGAATCAGGAAATCTGAGTAAGATTTTAATGTTTTGGAATGAGGAACAATAGCTTAGAAATGCAGAAGTATTGACTTGACAGCCCTCTTCTTCTGTGAAAATATTAAATGTGATCCTAGAAGGAGGCTATAAAGAGAATGGCAAATTGAGTCGAGAGTTAGTCTTTGAGAAATACCTATTTCTTAAGTACAAGGATCAATAGAACCAGTAAAGAAAACAGAATGTCAGTATCCAAGATGATTCAAAACTGATTCCAAAATGTATAGGTCACAAGCTGAAATAATGGCGGTCTAAGTATCAAATCAACTCCCTTTGGCAGAGGCCAAATCCCTGATAGGTTTTCTTATTTCTTTCATTCAGTATGCTCTATCGTCTCTGCATTTTCTACATAGATTTTTGAATGCTAGTAACTTGAGCAGTCATTCCTTTTTTAAAAATTTTATTTCAACATCTGAATGAAATACTGTGTGTGCACATGCATGTGCACACACACACACACACACATACATGCACACAACCATACAATGGCATCTAAAATCCTGACCTATATAAAAAAATACTAGTTGATAATGATATTTTGGTCATAATTTTCTTATTACATAAAAGTTATCAAGTTTTCCTCTGAATCAATAGATAAACTGGAACTACATTCCTAATCTAATTCCTAATCCCTTTTGTGTGATGCTTCTTCTGCCCAACTATATTGGTGAGTGATACGCTAATCTCAAGGGTGTACAAATTTTATCCTGAAGCTTTACAGCTAGATTTGGATAGAGAACGGCATTAAGTAGAACAGCCTCTCAGTTCAGTTGCTCAGTCGTGTCCAACTCTTTGCGACCCCATGAATCGCAGCACGCCAGGCCTCCCTGTCCATCACCAACTCCCAGAGTCCACCCAAACCCATGTCCATCGAGTCAGTGATGCCATCCAACCATCTCATCCTCTGTCGTCCCTTCTTCTCCTGCCCTCCACGGCCTCTAACTCCTTATAATTCAAAATATCAAACAAGGCCAAACAGGTAAAAGAAGTGTTTGAATAGTATTAATGGTAGACACAGCTGGAAATTTTTCTGAAGTGACTTCAAACAATACACATTTATACATTATCGAGTTTTTTTGATGACTAATGGCCATATGACAATAGAAAATTAATCTCTTCTAACATGTGTGTCCAAAATAGACCCGGGCAAACTGACAAATATCTGGGAAATTTTAGCAGTGTTTGGAATTAACAAAAATTGCTTTCATTGTAGTTTGCCAAGTTTTTTGAGATGTGTGGGTTTGTAGGAGTATTTTTAAGTCTAATAAAGATTCAGCATGGACAAAATGAAAAGTCTGATTTCTACAGTACATTAAAACAATGAATCTTCACAAAACATGTACTATACCTAACACATCATAATATACAGAAATGCATACTACATTGAAATGAGTATTAAAATTAATGCACTGCATTTCATAGTTAAGAGTTTTTAAAATCATTTTAGCAATGTTTTGGAAACTTTGGAGAATGCCTGAGTTTTTATCCTTTCATCTTCACCTAAAATTCAGCATGGGAACAGTACATATTATTAATGTTAAAAACAAATTTAGCATGCTAGCTAATTATGATATCTATTATGCTTAACTTTATCTTTGATTAGTTGCTTTAAAACCAAAAAATTCATTTGATGTTCCTAAATACAATCTAAGAACATATATATATACACTAATATGTATAAATGCTTTGCAAGTATTCCTTGTATTTATGCATGTTTTATCACTTTTATTTTATGATTTTTTTTTAAAAAGTCACATTTGTACAACTAACTGCTTTCACATTGGGCTGGACTATCACTATAATAAATTTAGCATCAAAATGAGGAGACTACATTGCTGCTCTGGTAGCAAATCCCCTTAAATAACAAATTTTGTGTTGAATTAAATCTCTAAAACTAACCAACCAGCAGGATTTCAAAGCAGTTGCTAAAAGCCCTATGTGTATCCACAGAGGTTGGTACCAGTCATTAGCAGAGTCTCTGGTGTTCTTCCATGAGCTGCTCAGAGGACCTGGGTATTTGTTACCACAAGCAACTTCCAGTTGGGTCTGCCTCCCCAAGTGCTTCTAGGAGTCACGTCAGGGCACAAGGACTCCTGTGACTGCCACAACTCTGTCCTTCAAGATGACAAACTTAATTATGCTTTGTGCAAAAATACCAAATAACAAGTAAATAAATTCTCTCAGGTTCACGTACAATTAAGCAAACATGTCTCTACTTCCTATACTGGAACAGCTAAAAAAAAAAAAAACCATCCTAAAATGATTTGCATGCATAGGTGTTTCTGCATGTGGAAAAAACATTCAACAGTTGAGGTATTTACATGGTGGATCTCATACTCATGTTTCCTTAAGTCTTTTTTTTTTTGTTTTTTAATTAATTGAAGCTAGTAAGCTAAAGTTAAAGCAGAAGCATCAGAAATCTTAATGAGAAGATGAGGCAAATAAAACTACGTGATATTTTTATTTGATATATATTATGGCGTTTTAATAAAAAGTTAATTTCAAAAACATGTTCAGATCAGATTTGGGGAAAAGGCATAGTAACAATGTTGGCAAAGGTCATATCGAGGCAAAGAAATAGAGTAAAGAGAATAATAGTCTCTGTAAGAAAGGGCTGCAAAGCTACAATGAAAAGCAACTCTCTAGTGTATCTAGTGTATAACGAGATAAGATATGGTGAAAGTGCTTGATAGATGGAAGGTGAGCAGTACTGTAGTTTTGTATCTGCTTAGCACAAGGAGCAAGCGAGACAGAATGAGGCTGAGGGGTAGGGAGAGCAGCAACACAAGAAGTAATACAAAGGTAACTTTTTGAATTTTACTCTTATCTTATACAGAGAATGTTTTTGCTCTGCAATTTTTAAATGTTTCAATTAGTGAACTAGATTCCATGTATTTCCACATTATTTCCTCACATTTATAATATATCTCAATTCAAAAATGCCATTAAAAATTAATTTTCATTTACCAAAAAAAAAAAAAAAAGACACCACAATTAGTGTCAGGGATATAAAAACAAAAGAGTCCATGCATTAAAGAAGTACATAGTCTCATAAGGGAGAAAGACAAATCCACCATTATCCAGGTTGATGAGTGATTGGATGGAAGTGAGTAAGGTGCCAGAAAAATATAAATGGGAACATCTAATGTAAAACGAGGTGAGGTGTGACATGAGGGGAAGTGCCCTTGAGAAGGTGATTTCTGAATTGTCTTAACATCAAATGGGAGTTAATTAAGTAAGGAAGATGATGATGAAGGATGTTCAAAGTGTTTTGATAAGATATAGAGTTTGGCTTTGAAGGATTGGTGATAAAAGATGAGGCTAGATAAATAGGGAACAAGTATTTAAAGATTTTGCCTGCTACCAGAACTGGATTGTTTTTAAAGGTCTCTAGGACACTATGGTGCAAGTAACTGCCTTTCTTCCTTGCAATGTCAAATCTCCTTTCCCTAAGTCAGAATATTATCCCCTCTGATTCTGTAATTTCAGATCTTAAGAAGCATAAAACCTCTTGCCTAGTGAAATCTTTATCAGATTGAACATTGTACCCTCTTGTCCTGATTCAGGTTGAAAAATCTACAGAATAACTAACACTATTTACACACCAGACTCTAAGATTACCTCCCACACGTGATGCAACCCTTAATAGTTTGGCTCAGGGGAGGAAAGAGAAATGATGGTAGAAAGGGTCCCCTTTGGCTGAAGAGTTATAATTTGTTGTGGGTGGGTTTGAAGGAATTCCAGTGCTAAGTCTGTTTCCCAGGAAACACTAACCATTCTACAGAAATTCCCTCCCTAGAGATCTCTCAATGTGGTCACATAGAAATGGTGATTCCCACCCCTGGAATGGCGTGGAAGTTTCTCCGTCCAATGTAGACTCTGGTAATTCAAGTCAGGCCCTTTTAGCTGGGGACTTGTTGACTCACACCAGGTATACTCTTCACTTTTTATTATCTAGCCTCAAAGGAGGAGATTAGCAAAAGCTAGATATAGATTTCAGAACCACTGTTTCCAAATGCTACATACACAGTCTAATAACTCTCTTTAGAACAGGGATACTTTACACTCATAATCCTCAGCTTGGAGGCTAGGGAAAATTTCCAGATAAGAAGACTCTCATGTCAACAATCAGTTTTATATGATATGAGGTTTAGAATGTATCATAAAGGCAATGCCACTAAAGAATTCTATGATGGATGTTTGGAAAGATAGATAGGAGAGACATATCTGAGGTAGAGATTTCTGTTAGGTACTTATCACACTAATTAGGGAGACAACAATGGGAAACAAGATTAAACCCAATGGTATGAGGAATGGTGATGTAATAAAGATTTAGTGGAAGTAACAAGTAGATTCAAGGGATCAGAACTGACAAACAGAGTGCCTGAAGAACTATGGATGGGGGTTTGTGACACTGTACAGGAGGCAGGGATCAAGACCATCCCCAAGAAAAAGAAATGCAAAAAGGCAAAATGTCTGTCTGAGGAGGCCTTACAAACAGCTGTGAAAAGAAGCGAAGCCAAAGACAAAAGAGAAAAGGAAAGATATACCCAGTTGAATGCAGAGTTTCAAAGAATAACAAGGAGAGATAAGAAAGCCTTCCTCAGTAAACAATGGCAATAGAGGAAAACAATAGAATGGGAAAGACTAGAGATCTCTTCAAGAAAATTAGAGACACCAAGGGAACATTTCATGCAAAGAAGGGCACAATAAAGACAGAAATGGTATGGACCTAACAAAAGCAGAAGATATTAAGAAGAGGTAGCAAGAATATACAGAAGAACTATACAAAAAAAAAGATCTTCATGACCCAAATAATCACGATGTGTGATCACTCACTTAGAGCCAGAAATCCTGGAAAGCCAAGTTAAGTGGGGCCTTAGGAAGCATCACTACAAACAAAGCCAGTGGAGGTGATGAAATTCCAGTTGAGCTATTTCAATCCTAAAAGATGATGCTGTGAAAGCGCTGCCAGCAAATTTGGAAAACTCACCAGTGGCCACAGGAATGGAAAAGCTCAGTTTTCATTCCAATTCCAAAGAAAGGAAATGGCGAAGAATGATCAAACTACTGCACAATTGCACTCATTTCACACGACAGCATGGTAATGCTCAAAATTCTCCAAGCCAGGCTTCAACAGTATGTGAACTGTGAAATTCCAGATGTTCAAGCTGAATTTAGAAAAGGCAGAGGAACCAGAGATCAAATTACCAACATCCGTTGGATCATCCAAAAAGCAAGAGAGTTCCAGAAAATCATCTACTTCTGCTTTACTGACTATGCAAAAGCCTTTGACCATATAGATAACAGCAAACTGTGGAAAATTCTTAAAGAAATGGGAATACCAGACCACCTGATCTGCCTCCTGAGAAATCTGTATGCAGGTTAGAACTGGACATGGAACAACAAACTGGTTCAAAATTGGGAAAGGAGTAAGTCAAGGTTGTATATTGTCACACTGCTTATTTAACTTATATGCAGAGTACATCATGAGAAACACTGGGCAGGATGAAGCACAAACTGGAATCAAGATTGTTGGGAAAATAACAATAAGCTCAGATATGCAGATGACACCACCCTTATGGCAGAAAGTGAGGAAGAACTAAAGAGCTTCTTGATGAAAGTGAAAGAAGAGAGTGAAAAAGTTGGCTTCAAACTAAACATTCAGAAAATTGAGATCATGGCATCTGGTCCCATCACTTCATGGCAAATAGATGCGGGAACAGTGGAAACAGTGACAGACTTTATTTTGGGGGCTCCAAAATCACTGCAGATGGTGACTGCAGCCATGAAATTAAAAGACGCTTACTCCTTGGAAGAAAAGTTTTGACCAACCTAGACAGCATATTAAAAAGCAGAGACACTAATTTGCCAACAAAGGTCCATCTAGTCAAAGCTATGGTTTTTCAGTAGTCATGTATGGATGTTAGAGTTGGACTATAAACAAAGCTGAGCACCAAATAATTGATGCTTTTGAACTGTGGTGTTGGAGAAGACTCTTGAGAGTCCCTTGGACAGCAAGTAGATCCAACCAGTCCATCCTAAAGGAAATCACTCCTGAATATTCATTGGAAGGACTGATGCTGAAGCTGAAACTCCAATACTTTAGCCACCTAATGGGAAGAAGGGACCCATCTGAAAAGACCTTGAGCTGGTAGATTGAAGGCGGGATGAGAAGGGAATGACAGAGGATGAGCTGGTTGGATGGCATCACCGACTCAAGGGACATAAGTTTGAGTACGGTCCGGGAGTTGGTGATGGACAGGGAGGCCTGGCGTGCTGCAGTCCATGGTGTCACAAAGAGTCGGACATGACTGAGAGACTGAACTGAACTGAAGGAGATTGAATTGAGAGGATTGGGATATAGAGAGCCTAGAGCTACTGCTGCCGTTGGTTTTTTGTTTTTTATGGCCTTAGTTGGTCTGTATTTTCTTTTTTTCCTTGAAAGAAAGAACAAGAGAAAACAGCAATAGTTGATGGACGGGAGTAAAGTCCTTAAAGAAAGGAGAAAGAGATCCAAATAATAAAAGATTGTTAGACTTGGGCAAAGTAGAGTATGGTTTCACTGAGTTAGAAATAAAGGAGGTGGCTGACTATGGCTGCAGGTGAGAAAAGGTTGGGCAAAGAAATTGAGGAAGTTCCCACCTGACATCCTCTATTCCATATCTGAATGAAAGATGTCAGGAGTTTGAAAATCAAGGAAAATATGGTAGAATGGAAGGAAAGGAGTATAGAGATGAAATAGTGTGTTTCTTTTGGTGATTTGACTAACATCATTACATGGGAATAAATAAATTTACTGTATAATCCTCAATAATTTTTTTAAGGAAAGATATCCTTGTCTTTATGAATTGAAAAACCTCAGTACTAGATGAAAACAGTCAAGGAAAAATTGTGGCTAATTAGTTAAGCATTTAACTATCACATAAATAACTTTATTATAACACAAAAGACAATAGATTATTTCATTAGAGGTTAAAAATTGTATGCCAATAAATCTTTACTAAACATCATTTAATTTAAAACACTGTCCTGTGGCAGGATATAAAAACTAGGAATGCTCAAAGAGAAAATCTAAAATTTAAGAGTAATTTATGAGGTGACTCGAAATAGGATATTTTTCATTTTACCTTGTCTGTGGTTCTCTGAATAATATCTGATGTCTTAGGTGCTTCAGAATACATTGCTAAAATAAACTGAGTTTTATAATTGAAAAACATTAGAAATATTTAGAATCATGTATGTGTTACAACTTTGTAAACCATAAATCAGAATATATATGTAAGGCACTCTACTGCAAAAACGAGAACTGACAGGCATATCATTTTCTAATATACTGGACAGAAAACTGTAAGCTGGATCCCACGGCAAACACTGTAGTATGAAACACACCATGAAACTGGTCTCCCATTAGGGATGGGGTTGACCTTTTGTCTTGCTATGCACAATAATCATTGGTTGAAGAATGCATGAAGGAGGAAAGGGAAGCAAAACCTCTAGGGAGAATCTGGTCACTTGAGGGAATTCAAGTATATTTTTTGCATTTTGTGTCTCATAGTTCTAATCACATTTGTTTTAATCACTAGAGATTATGTTATTACTCCCCCAAAATACTTCAAACAATATATTATGTGTCTGAATAATCTGACCAGTATACAAACTCACAGATTCTCCCCAGAGGTCTATGTGTGTACATGTGTGTGTGTGTGTACACACTCAGTCATGTCTGACTCTTTGCAACCCCATAGACTGTAGCCTGCCAGGTTCGTCTGTCCATAGAATGCTCCAGGAAAGAACACTGGAGCCATTTACTCCTCCAGGGGGTCTTTCCGACCCAGGTATAAAACACATGTCTCTTGCATCCATTGCGTTGGAAGGTGGATTCTTTACCACTGTCCCACATGCGAAGCCATTCTCTCTATATATATACATACATGCATATATATATTTATATATATAAATTTAGTAAAAATTTAGTCAATATTCGTCTCCACTCTAGTAGAGATGGTCTGTAATTTTAAATTGAAGTTTAATTTACAATGTTGTTAGTTTCCAGTGTACAGCAAAGTGGTTCAGTTATATGTGTGTGTATAATTATTAAACTATATTTATGCATATTTGTAGTGTGGATATATATAAATATGTACAGTAAATGCTTACTTGTAAGACTTGATAGAACTGTTAGCTCATCAAGACTGCTTCCACTGGACTCAGACATAGAATAAACTTACAGTTATCAAAAGGGATACAAGGGACAAGGGAGAGATAAATTAGGAGTTTGAGATTAATATACACAACTATATAGAAACTAGGTAGACAACAAAGACCTACTGTATAGCCCAGGGAACTATACTCATTATCATGTAATAATAATGGAAAGAAATCTGAAAAAGTATATACATATAAGCACACACACATACACACATATAACTAAACCACTTTGTTGCACACTGGAAACTAATACAATATTACAAATTAATTACACACACACACACAAAGACCACTTCTACTAGAGTGGAAAAGAATACATACCAAATTTTCACTTCCTTCCAGCTAACTATTGTTCCAAACTAAGTGATCTCTCATTCCCTGTAAGTGGGAAAATACTATTGCAATGAATATCTTAAAAATTTACGATAACAAGCAGCCACCAACAATTTATCAAAACAGACTTATACAGGTTAACAAATTTATTCCACAGTATTCCATTTTCTAACCTCTTGGTATTGTACATTGTTTATTTTGTCACTCATAATTTAATATAATACACTAATCTCTGCTATTTTAAGCTTCCCCCTCAAGTAATTTATCCTTTAAGTCTGTTCACTGTAATACCCCTCAGGGAAATTCTGATATTAATTTCTGGGCAGTTTGTTCTCTATAAGCAGTTGCAGTAATAACTAGGATAGCATGACTATGTCTTTCCACAAGTGGAAGAAGACAGAAGTGAAATAAGAAAATAGTCATACTATATATCCATCTTAAGAAATACCAACTAATTTTCAAGTCAGAAATGATTAAAAACCAAATATTCTATGTTACTAGAAGAATGCAGGTAGTCACAATTATTTGTATATTATATGTCCTTTCAAATAACAAGTTTTCCTAAAAAATCTGATTTTTAGAAACAGATCTACACAAATATAAATTCAACTCATATAACATGTAATTATTGATGCCTTGAAGTATTAAGAGGTTTAACCACAAAAACCATAGAGCTATGCCGAACCCTGAAACAGTCCCCATAAAAAAGACTAAATCAAATTCAACCAATTCGCTACAGTAATTTCAATATTATACATGCCTTTTCTAATCTTCATTTTGATAGATGATATTAAACATTTTTATTTTAATAATCAGCTAATTAAAAGTAAAAGAAAGATACAGGCACCAAGAACATGCTTCAAAATGGAAGTTTCCCATTAATGTCCAAAGAAAACTTTGTTTCTGAGGTATTTTGTAATTCTATTAATCATGACCTTAAAATATGTATTTAATAAAATATGAATGTGAATTTTATGGGTTCTTTTTAACTTTATTAACTAAATCCTAATCTGTTGCTTCTAAAAGCATATTTTAAAACAAGAGTCAATTAATTCCACATAAGCCATATATATTGTTATTTATTGGCAGATGACTATATCATATATATTTTTTTATTCAAAAACTATGTTACTGTATAGTAAAATGTCAAAAATGTTTATCTCTTTGATGAATGAGGAAGATAGAGGATGTAAGATTACAATAACCATAAAATTAAACATTTATCTTGATTGTGATAACTTTTTATAAGTAACAACCCTGTATATTTTATTTCCTAATTTGTCAAATGGTAATAATACTACCACTATTAACATTCCATAAACCAAATTAGATACTTAAAAAAAAATAATTAGCACCCTTCAAATCAAATGTTAAATGCATGCCAAAAAAAGTGCAAATGTAATTGCTAACAGGACAGTTTCTGTTGTTTCTTCAGGCAAAGCCTGAGGCTTATCACCTTTCCTCCCAGCCTCAGAACAGCAGGAGCTAACCACAGCATTTAGTAATATAGTATAATAACGGGATACCAAATTTAAAAGAGGGTAAAAATTACTGTCCTAATAATATTTCAAATTTGGAAGAATAACAAATGGAGTATATAAAATGTATGGAAAGATATAGATATGTTTTTATGTGTATGTGTTATGGCTAAATGTCAAAAGAGGAATGAGGAATTATAATTATTCATTTCTTATTTTACTAGTTCTATTTATAATATTCTTTAGAGAATAAAATTTTTTAACCATACAATCTTAGACTTATTTATTAAACACATGAAAACAGGAATTTAAAAATACATATAAAATTATAAGAACCACTTTCCCAGCATGTACATGACTGTAAATGTTTCTCAAGAGAGGCATTACAGAAATTCTAGGTAGAAAAAGTCCTGGTTGTGTGGAATTATCCTTAGGCCCTGCCTGCTACACACCAGCAGCTGTTATATTATGATAATCAAAACAGTCCCACACAAAAACTCTCTTGCTGGGAAAGCGGAGGGAGAAAGTGTGATAGGAGGGGTATTACATCAACCCCTGGTTGAAAACATGATCAAAGGGCTAGAAATGAAACAGACGGAGTTCAGTAAACCTGATCCTAGCAGCTCTGTGATTTTAGGCAAATTACCGCTTTCTGTCCCTTGGTTTATTCTTCTGTGATGTGGGTTCAACAAGAGTCGCCCTCAAGCCTTACAAAATCATTGTATGGACATAAGGTGACAGTGACCTCAAAAAGCTCTGCGTAACGTCATTGCTACACCAAATTAAAACATTTGGCATCATTTAACAATTATCCTGTGTCATGCTTTTCAGGGTTCATTAAGAAAGATTTGAAGAAGAAAAAAAAAAAGTATGTATTTCCGGTATTACTGTGTAATTTGAACACAAACACACTAATTTGAAGGCTCTGATTTTTTTCAGTTCTCCAAGCCAGAAGCAGTTTCGCTCCTGACCTCGTGTTACAGCCTTAATGAGGCTGCAGTCACCTGCAGGTAGCTCTGTTGGCAAAGGAAAAGAAGCTGGTACTTAGTAGGAATTCAAGAACCTCTTTGGGATTTGTTCTGAAAAACTCCAGCTTTTTTTTTAAACAACAATATGCCCATATTAACTTCTATGGATTTAGTAAATTATAGACTTTTCCAGTCCATAGTTCTTGTTTATATTTTTTTGCCCCCAATATTTTTACAAATATATACAAAAAAAGGAAAAGAAAAAAACCACACAGTGCACTATCAGAGACGGGAATGTGTGTGTGTGCACACGCGCACAAAACCCTCTCTTTTCTTCATTACAGAAGAAAACTCTCAGCCTCCTAAGGAGCTTATAAAGCCGTCTAAGTTTTAATGGGAAAAAGCAATATGTCACATTCTAACTTGCTGTGAACTTGTGCCATATGCCTTAAGGGTGAGAAAAGGTGGCTGTCACTTTATAGAAAGCATGGTGCTTCTGTAATAGAGTGAAAAAATTCACAGTCTAACTGTGATAATGCAAGAAATACTAAAAAAAATGACTAATTTTCAGATTTGTTCCCTAAAATTGCTTCTCACTGTTTAAATGTTCAATAAATAAAACATATTATATGTATTATATACCACACATGAAACAGTACTTAGAGTCTATTCTATGACATAAGCTTATTCCATAGCATTAATGGATTGATATTTTTAATAATTTATCATAAATAATAGAATCTACATTAAAATATTACAAGTTAAGTATTTAATCTACCCAACAATTTTTTCTTTGCTATTTCTGTATCACACGGCATAAATCCAAATAGCTCAGATTCAAATAATCGGATTAATTCATCTACAGGTAACTTCATGTGTTTTTCAATAAAAACCACTTTCTTTGAAGAAAATTTAATCACCTAAAATGAGTGACCTATTCTTATCATTCAGATTCTATTAGTTATATATTCATCCAAGAAAATCCAAAATTATAAATAAAAATGATTTCCAGTGATTGCTTTATAAATAATTTCCCATATTCTTATCAATGAAGCAGCTGCACATTCAGACACACAGGGGCATACACATGCACGCATCACACACACACAGAGCTTTAAAGAAAATCCTGCAGGACACATTTCAACCAAATATATCTGGGGAAAAATTAAACTGGGAAATAGAAACCATTCATGGATTTTGAGTATGCTAAGCATATGCTCCCTGCCACTACTTTTCATTTGTGAAAGCTGTCATAAATCTATGTCCGCTGATCCACTTGTATTTGGCAGAAGGGGTTGGTAGATTATTTATCGAAGGGATTTCTGTCAGGCTGGGATTAAGATGTCCTAAACATTCCCAAATGGGCAATTCATCACAACACAATTTTAGAAAGCCACAATAGACCTTGGTAGCTAAGTGGAAGTGAGTGATAGGTGAACCAAAACCCTCAGACTGATCTAAAGAAAGCAGAAAACATATACCAGCGGTGTCAATCAAACTGCCTCTGAGTAGCTTCATGAATATGAAATAAGGAACAGATTGGTTTTTCTTTTCTTGTTCCCAACAGTTATAAGAAGATATTCCAACGCTAATGAGCTCATTTCTGTACATATGCCAGGAGAGTTCTAATTCTTTCTTATAATCAAGGAAATAAAATAGGCATTATTTCTGAAATAATGGATGTTGTGAAATGGTTTACTGTTGCAAAATTGCTCCCTATATAGCCAGTGCCACATTTTTGCACAGCATGAATGAAATAAACCTTGCCTCTTAATAAACAAATTAAGGTATATTTTTGGTACTTTCAGACCAACATTTACAACACAATCTAAATATATCCTCGAGGTAAGTGTAAGTCTTAAGTCATGTTAATTGTGAACTTAAAATTTTTTTTTAAAAGAGAATTGCCATCTATAAAGTAAATGACCTTATGCACCAGAATTCTATGATACCAGCAGTCATTTAGTTAATATTTATCAAACATGAAATCAATTTTTTCACAGAAGCTAATGTAAATAAAATGATGATCCCCAAGGACCGTGCCTACTGAATGGCAAGAACTGTACAAGGCTTTGTGTATTGATGCATTGAGAAGGTAATTAATAATGGATTCATTTTTTGTGTATTAAGTTCAGAATGGGTCTCTTCAAGATTATGTTAAATTTTCAATGGTTTGAAGTTTTAATAAGCATTCCACATCTACTTATTGCCTTGAAAAAATACATTTTTGCCCATTTTGATTGATATCCATAAAATCTGGATTGGTTTTACAATGAATGATGACTCACAGTTTGCAGATTTTTTAAAAGTGCAATATTATCCTGTGTCCTACAATGGAGGGGACGTCTTAGAGAATTTTTGAACTTAATATTTCTCTGACATCACTCTGAACATTGGCCATGTTAACTGACTCTAACATCCACCATTGGACTAACAGTTTATTTCCTTGTATTACAGCTTTGCCTGTATGTATTGTCTTCTAGATGGGATTGTGGGATTCTTAGAGCAGAGACTATTCTATAATGGTGTGAGGCACACACGATTGTTCTACATCTAATGATTAACATGAAAAATAATTAGTTAACGTTCAGTTTGGAACCTTCTTTTGCCTTTCTGTCCTAACTTGCATAAAACTTCATATTCTTGGATCAGCACAATCTGCTATCTTTTCTGCATCTACAACACTTAGAAATTGGTACATGTTATAGCACATGTTCATGTCCCCCCAAAATTCATATTGAAATCCTTACCTCCAATGTAAGGTGTTTAGAGTTGAGAGTTTTGGGGAGGTAATCAGGCCACGAAGGTGGAATCCTCAAGAATGGCATTGTTGGTCTTATAAAAGAGAGAGACCCCTAGGGAGCTGCCTCTCCCCCTGTCCCATTTTCACTATGTGAGGAAAAAAGAAGGTGGCACTTAGCAACCCAGAAGAGAGATCTCACCAGAACTCAGCAGGCTGGTACCATGGTCTCAAACTTCCAGGCTCCAGAATCATGAAAAATTAATTTCTGTTTTTTATTAGTCACCCAGTCTATCGTATTTTGTTAGAGTTGCCAACACCAAAGACAGTACATAATCACAGTCAACCAAACTTGAATTAATTTTAGTTTGCCTTTCAATTTATTAATATTTGCTACAACCCTCTCCTCTTCTTCTACCTCAGAGGAAAATATTCCTTTATTTTGAAGGAATTAAGGAATTCAAAAGAGATTAAGAGATGAAGGAATTAATCTCTCCTGGCCTATGTTTAGCAGCCTCTCTTTGATTCTTTTCTCTGTCAGTTTATCTACAGGCCTTTTCTCCCAACATATCCTCAAGGCTTCCCTAACCAAAATAAAATTCTGTGTGCTTTTCCATGAATATGTGAGTAGCAAGGGTTCTTTCACAGCCTGTTGAGAATTAACTAATGTTTGTCACATGCTGAGCAGTGAATAAATGGACATTATCATTGGCATTAGGTCCTAATAATATTAACAGGATTAAGTGAGACACTTGGTCAAACAATGCATAACAATTCCTTCACAGAATTATAATTAAAGAAATGAAATACAGCCAAAGTAAAGACAATGTTCCACATAGGTTTCTTCTATGACATAAATACAGTTATATTACCAAAACATTAGATAAGCAAAGCACAAATACCAGAGTATGATGAAATTCACTTTCTAAATTCCATGCTTCTTGCAAGGTATTATTTCCAAACACTGGAAAGAACACTGATGAACTAATATCTTTTTATATGTTGCCCTGTATGTTTATGAAAGTATTCTCTAAATTACGTTGTGTAAGTGGCACCTAGTTGTGTCATGATTATTCTATTTATCAATTTAAAAACCCAATCAGAAATTTTCATTATTATTTGCTATCAGTTCAGTTCAGTTCTCTTCAGTCACTCAGTCGTGTCCAACTCTTTGCAACCCCATGGACCACAGCACGCCAGGCCTCCCTATCCATCACCAGCTCCTGGAATTTACCCAAATGCATGTCCATTGAGTCGGTGATGCCATCCAACCATCTCATCCTCTGTCGTCCCCTTCTCCTCCTGCCCCCAATCTTTTCCAGTATCAGGATATTTGCAAACGAGTCAGCTCTTTCCACAGTTTATTGTGATCCACACAGTCAAAGGCTTTGGTATAATCAATTAAGCAGAAATAGATGTTCTTCTGGAACTCTCTTGGTTTTTCGAAGATCCAGCAGATGTTGGCAATTTGATCTCTGGTTCCTCTGCCTTTTCTAAAACCAGCTTGAACATTTGGAAGTTCATGGTTCACGTATTGCTGAAGCCTGGCTTGGAGAATTTTGAGCATAACTTTATTAGCCTGTGAGATGAGTGCAATTGTGCGGTAGTTTGAACATTCTTTGGCATTGCCTTTCTTTGGGACTGGAATGAAAACTGACATTTTTCCAGTCCTGTGGCCACTGCTGAGTTTTCCAAATTTCTTGGCATATTGAGTGCAGCACTTTCATGGCATCATCTTTTAGGATTTGAAACAGCTTAACTGGAATTCCATCACCTCCACTAGCTTTGTTCATAGTGATGCTTCCTAAGGCCCACTTGACTTCACACCAGGATGTCTGGCTCTAGGTGAGTGATCACACCATTGTGATTATTTGCTATGCAGAACATAATTTCAGCATTATGAGCTTAATTTTCTTTGTGGCTCTTTGAGCTATGTTTTATATGATTTCATAGTATTTTTGTGATAAATTAAATGTTGAACTAGCAGCCATCTGAAGTGTTATGCAAACCAATGAATTTCTTATCTTCAAAGAGTAGAACAGCTTCTGTGTGACACAGTCAGTGGTGTGGAGGCAAGTGATACCCAGTCAGTCAAATGAAATGTATGGTTAAACCATGAGTGTTGGGGATGTATTTGGATATATGGCAAAACATTACTAAAATCTAGGTCCACAAGATTGCAACAGAATCAGTCTTAGACACAAAAAGAGACAGTATTTTACATTAGCAGAAAGTATGAATTGATAGATTGATTGTTGACTTTCAAAGAAGTTGAGTGATTACCATTTCCGAAAATATTTAACTACAGGGATAAAGTAGTCTTTGGTGGGATTGGGAAGTTTTGGCATCAACAGAATATTAGGTTAAGAGAATGTTGTTGTCTAAACATTAGATATTTCCCAATTGACTTATAAGAGATAAATTTCAATCTCCTTTAGAGAGATGTGTGAAACAATTTAGGACACCCTTTTGGCTGCCTTCCTACATGTGGTGGTTTAGTTGCTAAGTCGTTTCCAACTCTTGCAACCCCATGGACTGCAGCCCACCAGTCTCCTCTGTCCAGGGGATTTTCCAGGCAAGAATACTGGAGTGGGTTGCCATTTCCTTCTCTAGGGGATCTTCCCAACCCAGGAATCGAACCTGGGTCTCCTCCTGCATTGCAGACTGATTCTTTACTGACTGAGCTATGAAGGACACCGATTTCCTACATGTACACACAGTTAAAGTGTGAATGAAACTCCCTAATGTGAGTCCATTCAGATCCCTGTTATGGAAAATTTTAGTGGACCTTTTTTCTTTAACAGACAAAGCTAAACATCAATACGACTAACCTTCTTTGAAGTTCATATTTTATTTTAAAAACTGCAATCCTCATTAATTTCTCTTCAGTCTTCTAAACAAAAGAACTAGAACGAACTGAAAGTGCGGAGAATAATTCTGTGAACCTCTGGATTAAGGAAAGCAGATCAATGTGGTCAACTGGGATGGCTGGAGATTATATTTCCACTTCAAAACAGTCATTTGCGCAACTCTAAGTCTCTGGTTTTTCTCTAATTTTAGGTTTATTCTGATAAGGCTTTCCTAAGTAAATTTTCTATCTACTGTTTATTTTACCTGCTGTATGAAGGACATATTGGCCTCAGAAGGTTAAAGATATACTGGAAGAAGTCATCAGAGAAGAGTAAGTAGCTCTTGAAAAAGAGTAACAACACTGAAGTTTCAAGTCCCATGAATTGTCTCTAAACTGGGACTTTTGTGTTGGGTAGAAGTTGAGAATGACTCTCTCAGGGCAGAGAACTATAGAAACTAATTTTTAACCTTAATCTGTGACTTCACTAGTAAGGGGTCATATGAGCTGTGAACTAGATTGAGAGTTTAGATATCTGGATGGTCTGGTTATTGGAAATAGGGCTGAATCTGTGGGTAGCGTGAGACAAACAGCCTCTGACTTTGGAACATGGAAACTGTAGAGCTATAACTGAGAGTTCAACACAAGTAACTGAAGATTTCAAAACATTCATTCCCCTCAGCTAGTAATTAATTCCTCTCTGTTCCTAGGAAAATTTTCATTTGGGAGAGGAGGGAGGGGAAGGCAAAGGAACAAAGATATTCAACAGAATTATCTCATCATTCTCCTATTATGTCTTTTATTCCTATTCAGGTAAAGCATGAAAACTGAAACAATAGTGATGTGCTCAATACATATTTGCTGAATGAATAGAGTCAATACTTAGGTATTAGAATTACTGGAACAGTAATAGTATGTACAGTGGAAAGCACTTACTGAGATTTTCTATGTGCCAGGCACTGTGCTAACAGCTTTAAAAGGATTATTTATGATGGAACCTCCTTGGGAATCCTATTAGATATCATTTTCCTAAAACAATTTTATTTGTGTATATTTTTTGGCTTTCTATATGCACAGCATAAAACTAGCACTTCAATTTTTGTTATAAAATCACCTTTCTCCCTTTCTCGATCCATTTGCTTTAAGGTGGGAGAGTTTAGTTAAGAAGGTACATACCCAGGCCTAATAACACTCTATCACCCTGAACAGAGTTATAGGTTCAGAAATTGATAGGTTTCTAAGAAGGGTTATCATATCTAGCAAATAAAAATACAGGATACCCAATTCCAGTTGAATTTCATATATACAGAGAAATTGTTTCTTAATATAAGTGCATTCCTTGCGATCTTTAACCTAAGATTTTAAAAAATGATTCATCATTTATTTGAAATTCAAATATGTTTGAATTGTATCTGGAAAGCTTACAAGGAGAGATAGTAAGAGCCAGTCCAAGACTTATACTGAACCATCTGACAAGAAGCACTTCGTATTTTCCTGGTAAGGCTAAATTTGTAGCACATAAGACTATCATTGGGTGGGTGCATCCTTGGCTAAACATGGAGAAAGTCAGCCTAGGAATGAAACCTTTACAGGGTAGAGTGGAGCCAAAGTTCTGATGGTATCACTTGAACCCCTGGATTCAACACTGCCTCTGCACTTTCTCTCAATAGGTACAATTCAACATTATTATGCCAATACTTTTTTATCATTGAAACATGAATTTGTTTTCTGTCACATGGCAATGAAATATTCTGACCTGTCATTATCATTCTCATAAATAAAGAAATCAATTATTATTTTGATAGATTTTAGGTCTCAGAGTAAGTATGTGGTAGATTTGGAATTGAAAACAAAATAGAATATCCTAGTTCTTAATATTCTAGACTGTCTTTCTAAAAAATAAATATATAACATGATAAACTGCAAAGAGTTCTTTAAAAACAAAAGAAAACAAAAAAACATTTACATACACTCAAAGAGAGACACCCTCTAGAAAAGGGCCAGTCCCATTGAGGCTGGCAGGTTAGAGGACTCATCCCTGGCTGTATACACATGGCTCATATAACCTGAGGCAAATGTATATCTCCAAACTGTACTCAAGAAACTCAATTCTCCCTCCTAAATGGCTATATGTCTCTCACTCCAGAACACTTCATAGATTCAAAATCCAAGCTCACTGATAGCCAAAAAAATCTAAAACAAAACCTAACTATAATTCAAATTAGAGAGGAATACACGCCTAAAACACAAACTTGATCATGGCAGTACCCTGCTTACTGGCAAAGCATACTTCCCCTTTACTGACATGCAAGAACTGTCATTGTCTGACCTTTGTCCATTTCCATGTCCCAATAACATTCTTACTTTTATCTGTTGATCGGTCACAATGAACTTCTGGGGGTTCCATACAGGACCCATGCTTTTCAGTTTAACCTCCAAATACTTATGCTATTCTGTACCCCTAGAATGCCCTGCTATCAGTTGAAAGGCAAACTAGTTTCTCATGATGTACTCTATATAGAAGTTAAATAAGCAGGGTGACAACATACAACCTTGATGTACTCCTTTTCCTATTTGAAACCAGACTGTTGTTCCATGTCCAGTTCTAACTGATGCGTCTTGACCTGCATACAGATTTCTCAGGAGTCAGGTCAGGTGGTCTGGTATTCCCATCTCTTGAAGAATTTTCCACAGTTTGTTATGATCCACATAGTCAAAGGCTTTGTTATAGTCAATAAAGCAGAAATAGACGTTTTTCTGGAATTCTCTTGCTTTTTCGATGATCCAACAGATGTTGGCAATTTGATCTCTGGTTCCTCTGCCTTTTCTAGATCCGGTTTGAACATGTGGAAGTTCATGGTTCATGTACTGTTGAAGCCTGGCTTGGAGCATTTTGAGCACTACTTTGCTAGCGCGTGAGATGAGTGGAATTGTGCAGCAGCTTGAACATTCTTTTTGAATATTCTTTGGCATTCCCTTCCTTTGGGATTGGAATGAAAACTGACCTTTTCCAGTCCTGTGGTCACTGCTGAGTGTTCCAAATTTGCTGGCATTGAGTGCAGCACTTTCACAGCATCATCTTTTAGGATTTGAAATAGCTCAACTGGAATTCCATCACTTCACTAGCTTTGTTCATAGTGTTGCTTCCTAAGGCCCACTTTTCTTCGCATTCCAGGATGTTTATCTCTATGATTTGTTACTACCCCTTATTGATGATTTAATGCTCTTAACCTTATAACAGAAATCAGTTTGTACGGTGCCTCTTTCACGCTGTATTTAACCTCTGATTAACAAGTCATTCACTGTAGGTCTCCTCTGAGGAGGGGGCACGACTTGAGTGGTTTTCTCTGGCTGACAACCTCAACTACCAGAGCTCTCAGTAGCTGAGAAAATAAGGAAAATATCCTGGTACCCTAAGAAGCATTTATAAATTTCCAAAGGGTTTAACCATTAATTCTTAACAGAATATGTCATTCCAGATTTATCAATAGTCTCTTCCTTTCCGGAAGTATCAGAAAGAAATCACTGAAGTTAACATTCCCAAGAACAATTAAAAGAAACTTTATAGAAAGCAGTTAGCCATATACTTGTACCATAGTAGCAAGTAAGAGAGGTTAAAACTTTGCTCCAAAAACATCCAGAATCTGAACCTCACACTTCTATTTCACATTCCATAAAAAGAAATACTAGTTTCTCAGAATGGTTTAGCAATAAATGACACTATATAACACATAACGTCTAAGTCAATTTATATATGGTCTCTTTTATAACTGTTTTTTAAAAATTTCTCCTGTCAAACCATTTCATTTATTCAGTATGTTCTGATATATAAGGCATGTAAAATAATTTTATCCAATTAATACTCTTTTAAACTCCTATGTCATAGTCTTTTAATTATATTTCTTCTTCATCATGAGTTAGACTTTTATGCCACAATTTCCTCGACAGTAATCATTTTCTTAAAGCACTAAAATGCAAAATTTGCTTCAGCTAAAAATAATGTTTTTCTGATTAGTCCTACTAACATCAAATAACTGGCCTTCAAATTACTGGACCTCTTTATCCTCAAGAGTTATATATGGAGTCAAAAAAGCTTTCTAAAGCATCTCAAATGAATGCTGTGGGTGAGGGAGCATTTCATAAACAATATTATCAGTCTAGAACCAATTCATTCCCAAGTTTGGAATAATCCACTGAAAGGTCATAAGAAAACCAGAAGTGAGGGCCCATCAGAACAGAGATTCACAAACTATTTTCTGATCTTGATTGAACATAGGCCTGTCCTTGCAAATCACTGCTGTACTGAATTTGTTCTACCCGATTTTAAAAGTAATGGGTAGATTCTTTTTCTTTCTTTCCTTCTCCTAATATTCATACCACTTTTTTTTGTTTCCAAATACATTTGTTTCCAGTATATTTCTTATATTGTTTTAATTTCTCACCACACAAAGTAAAATTTTCTAGACAGAAATAACAGTAGAATATGAAGAAGTTTATCAATATCAATTTGATTTGCTACATATTCATGAGATATTTCATAATAAATATTCTAAACTTTCCTTTCCAAAAATTAAACTGCTGATATATTCTTACTTCTATGGAATATTCTGGAACTTAAAGCATCATCATAATGAGACACTTTACTCTTAACAATGGTTTTATTTTATCAAGTATTTCAGTTACCCAAAGATCAGATTTCTAGCGAAATTAAGTAACTAGAGTTCAAAGGATCCAAAAGTACAAAAAGAAATGATGTCCCAAATGTCAAAGAAAACTTCATAAATAAGCAACCAAAAAACCAGTAAATACACTAATGAACAATCAAAAAATAATTGTAAATTTAAAACCTCTTGATCTTCACACTAGCTATAAGCCTAAATGAAAATCATGAAAAGTCTGATGGCTGAAATACTTGAAAAAGAAAAACATAAAAACAGGAAAGAAAGAAGAAAAGGAGGGAGGGAAGAAAAAGAGATTAAAGGAATACACATCTTTTTCTAAAAGATGAGGTTGAAGACACTTTAAATCACAATATATGATATCCTTTTTATGTCACACCAGTGGAGAATTATTTGCAGTCACCTACTTTAAAAGTGCTATTTTCTTTTTCTTCATAATGTCTTTGACCATCTCTATTAAGGACAGAAGCTATCACCTGTCTGACTGGCCTAGCATGTGAGAAATTTCTGTGAGTCAATTTGTCCTCTCAACAATCTTTTTTTCTGAACTCTTTAAACAATATACTTTGAATTAATTGCAAGTCACACACACAACAAGACAGTATCCTGAAGTTATAAGATATAACACACGAAGATAATCAGAACAACTAGAAATCTAGATTTGTACCTTATGTTATGCTGATGTCTGTTACATCCTGTGTTTGTTTGTTTTTGTTTTAATATCAGGAAAAAACATGTCTTTGGCATAAAGAAATTTCAAAGCCAGGTTCAAATAAATCTGACGCATTTCCAAAGTAAACTAAAAATTTAAACAAAATTAAAAAGAGACAGGAAATTTCATTCCAGGTATAGATAAAATTGCAATCATTTTATGGCAGCTATTATATTACTGTCACAAGCAGGATGTACTATCAGTCATGGTGAAGTTTCACACACATACAAAATAATATTTTTATCGTGGAAATATTTATCAGGCTGGTACATAACCATATGTCTATCTCATTAATTTCAAATGAAAGGAAAGGAAAAATAAATTTAAGAATAGTTTCAGGAGCAAAATATCACTAATATTTTATTTTGAACATTTGTCCAGTTCTTTCTTCATCATTATTGACACCATCATCATAATCAACGTCAATCGAGCTAACACACATTAAGTTTCTTCTTCTAATGTGGGAGATATTATGCTACAGCTTTACCGAGACTATTATTTAATTCTCAGATAAACTCTTACAGAAGGTACTACGTTTATCCCCACTTAAGAGATAAGAAAACTGATGCTTAAGGAGGCTCACTTACTGAAGTTCAGACAATTAGTAAATACTGATCTTAAAACAGAGAAAATTTTCTCTAGACCTAGATATAGAGTTGGACACAACTGAGCAAGTAACACAGTTCAGACCTAGAATTATTAAGCCTGCAATATGCTGCTTCTCCAGGAAATGGCAAGGTTATCTGCAAATATTTTTTCCCAAAAACCTTAAACTGTACTTTGCATCAGGTTATATTCAACTATGGAGAAGGCACTGGCACCCCACTCCAGTACTCTTGCCTGGAAAATCCCATGGATGGAGGAGCCTGGTAGGCTGCAGTCCATGGGGTCACTAAGAGTCGGACACGACTGAGAGATTTCACTTTCACTTTTCACTTTCATGCATTGGAGAAGGAAATGGCAACCCACTCCAGGGTTCTTGCCTGGAGAATCCCAGGGATGGGGGAGCCTGATGGGCTGCCATCTATGGGGTCACACAGAGTCAGACACGACTGAAGCGACTTAGCAGCAGCAGCAGCAGCAGCAGCAGCAGCAGCAGCATATCCAATTAACAATATTGTGGTAGTTTCAGGTGAGCAGCGAAGGAAATCAGCCATACATATACATGTATCCATTCTCCCCCAAATCCCCTCCCATCCAGGCTGGCACATAATATTGAGCAGAGTTCCATGTGCTATACTATAGGTCCTTACTAGTTATCCATTTTAAATATAGTAATGTGTACATGACCTTCCCAAAGTCCCTAACTATACCTTCCTCCCACCAACCATAAGTTCATTTTTTAAGTCTCTGAGCCTCTTTCTGTTTCACAAGTAAGTTTACTTGTATTTCTTTTTAGATTCCACGTATAAGGGATATCATAGAATATTTTTCCTTCTCTGTATGACTTACTTCACTCAGTATGACACTCTCTAGTTCTAGCCATGTTGCTGCAAATGGCATTATTTCATTATTTTTAATGGCTGAGTGATATTTCATTGTATATATGTATCACATTTTCTTTATCCATTGCTCTGTCGATGGGCATTTATCTGCAAGTCTTTACTCCAAATTATTTTCTACTTGATAATATTTCCAAAGATGCCCTATTATACAAAGGAGTGTAGGATTTTTCTGCATTGCAAATGTATAGATTTTTTTTTTTTTAGTTACAGATTTATTAATCACCAAGAAAGAACTGATCAGAGAAGGAAGGTCCAACTTCTGATACTGATGCAAAGCTGCATTTTCTCTATAGCAGCTGAGAAGCAGACACAATACAGGTCCATCTGAGTTTCATATTTTACTACCTTCTGTTAGAATTTTGTTCTGTTAGAATATTCTGTTAAAATATTGTTAGAATATTTTTCTCAAGAACTCTCAAGCAAGTGGCTTATGATATGAGCCAATTAAAATTTTGAACACTTAGATATTTTGGATTGCATGTTTTTAAATTTATTTTTAGTTGAAGGATAATTGCTTTAGAGAATTTTGTTGTTTTCTGTCAAAGTTCAACATGAATCAGCCATAGGTATACATATGTCCCCTCCCTCTTGAACTTCCTTCCCGTCTCCCTCCGTATCCCATCCCTCTAGGAGGATATAGAGCCCCTGTTTGCATTTTCTGAGACATACAGCTGTTGTTTTTTTTTTTAAACATTTTAAAATAATCAGAATAAAGAAGTTAGCCTATAGTTGTGAGAAAGGAACCAGGGTAGGCAACCTTTCCCTAAATGGCCTTCATGGGCTCCTCCATTTCAGGACAGCTTTGTTTCTCTTCTGTGATGCAAATATTAATTTTAAATTGAAAATATTGATCAAAAAAGATGTTTCAAAAACTTATTCACTTGTAAAATGACAGTGTAAAATCCCTTAAGGAATTTACAACTGTGTAAATTATTTACCTAATATATACTTATATAGATATATACTTATCTAAAAAATATAAACGGTTTTTGGACAACAAAGACTTATAAGAGACCTATACAACCTATAACCATATGGATACAAGTAGTATAGGTAAAACATTTATTGATTTAGTAAGAATCTCATTGTTTTATTACTGACAGCCATACAGTGCATACTTCATAAAAATTATTTTATATAGCTTTTCTTAAAACCTAGAGAGTGACATAATTGATTTAACATGTAATTATTTTTTTAAGTTTCTTTCTCACTTATATAACGGCATCATGATTCTACCTCGATAATTTTATGCTTCCAATAGTAACAGAAAATCATAAGCTTTTCATTATTATTTTTTGTTTATATGTAATACATACTAATAATTAAAAGACTAATATCTGTTGCATTTATTTTTAAATAAAGAATTATAACAGAAGTATAAGTGACCTTACATTTTAACATTTTAGGAATATCTTCAAAGGAAAGTTATTTTCTTTGAATAAAAAAGATGTATTTTCATAGTTCCCCTGCTGTAAATTTTTATAAATATGAAAACTGTTAGAAAAATTCACAAAGTAACTTTAAATCTAGTCATACTTAAATAAAATGTACAAACTTGATCCTAAAATTAAAACTACATTTTAGTTACAAAAATACCTGAACAACATTCTCATCTATGTTTTATGATTAATTTTACCTTATTTCGATGAGAACACTGAAATATCAATATAAAGGTACTTACCAAAAATAGAATACCCATGCAAAATATTTTAGACATAGGAAAAGTCTACAATGTTGACAACTGATTTTCATATGTAGAACCTTTGTGAAAGGATAACTTCTCTTTTAATGATATAAATATTACTGCAGATTTGTTTATTGGTTTGTTCTTCAAAAGTAGTAAGCATGGCTTCTGAGAATGGCAGAAGTGACAACCATTAATAAAAAACTTTTATAAGCATCTCACTTTGGGTTGCTATAAAAATTACTGTGCAATAGATGGCTTAAGCAACAGAAGTTAAATCTGGAAGACTGGAAGTCACAATAAACATTCAATCTCATGATGTGTTTATACTCAAAAATTACTGAGGACTCCAAAAGGTTTTGGGTATGTGGGTTATATCTGTTAGCACTTATTCTATTAGCAATTAAACTGAGAATCTTTAAATTATAACCTGATTCTTTTAGTAAAAATAATAATCCTCATATTATATGATTAAATGACATAGTTTCATGAAAATAAACAGATTTTTTTTAGAAAACAATGAGAAGAGTGGCAAAGATACATAGTGTGAAAATAAAGGAATATTTTAGTGTGCTTTATAGTGAACTGTGAATAAACTTTTGTGATACCACATCATAACTCAACATATAGAAATTTCTAAAATTTCTTAAAGGTTAGTGCAATGAAAAATCTGAAACCCTATCAATGAACATTTCCTTCTGTATTACACTGAAATGGATTATTGGTATATTTTACATGTGAAGTATATTTTTTACTCATGAATAATGTGTAACTTGCACTCCCTCTCAAAGGGTTCTGTAGAGTCCCAGATGAGCTTCAACCACACTTTAAGAGTCAATGATTCTGAATGTTTAAATACAGACAACTTCTGAAACACTTTCACATTATACACATGCCAAATAAATATTACACTTCGAGTTTGCATTTTACACGTAAGACTCACTCCTAATGCTTTGACTACAACAGATTCTTGGAATTCCTACCAGAGCTAGGACATGGCCTTAGATTTCCAAGCTCAGGGTGAAACAACTATTTGTTGTTAAATCAGCTCACTGTTAGAATATTAAACTATTTACAAATACTAATAGCACATCAAAATGACTGCCAGACAAGTTACAGAATAATTTCTATAATGGTGCTTTTAAAGTCAATACCATGATTTTGATACAAAGAAAAATCCTTACAGTCAAAAGAGCTGAACAATTTTGAGTAATAAAAGGCTTGCTGGCTATAATAAAAATAAGGGTTTCCTTTCAATCTCTCTATAATACCAAATGTTTTTACCACTATATGAGGAATCACAGCCCATCTTCAAAATCAGGATCCATTTCTTTAGGTGCTAGTAGAATATCATCCTAATATGAGCAAAATAATTAATAAAGGAGAAAAGAAAAAATGAAAGTTGCTCAGTCATATCCAACTCTTTGCGACCCCATGGACTGTACAGTCCATGGAATTCTCTGGGCAGAATACTGGAGTGGGTATCTGTTCCCTTCACCAGGGGATATTTCCAAACCAGGCACTGAACCCAGATCTCATGCACTGTAGGTGGATTCTTTACCAGCTAGGCCACCAGGGGAGCCCAAGAATACTGGAGTAGGTAGCCTATCCCTTCTCCAGCGGATCTTCCTGACCCAGGAATTGAACTGGGGTCTCCTACATTGCAGGCAGATTCTTTACCAGCTGAGTTACCAGGGAAGCCCCAATAAAGGAGTGGTGAATGGAAAAAATAGAGTCGCTGCTGGCCCCAGAATAGAAAGAGGCAGTCCAAAGATGAAATTCAAATTGAAAACAATAACTTATAAGAGTCATTATCAGAAGCTAATCTTTCATGGTCAGTTGAGACCTGAGTGGCCAGAAAAAGCTATTCTAGGCTACAGATATATTAACTATAATGATAGGGACCTATGGCTAAAGTTGTATGACTTTCTATACTGAAAAACAAAGGTTTTTATTCCATGAATCAAGTGAACTTTTCCATTGGGTCCAATCTAACAGAAGAGATTATATATCAAAACTACTTTCTCCCCTGTGACAACTTCCCTGCCATCCTCAAGACACACGCCTGCTTACTGATTTCTGGAAAGTGAAACTGTTAGTTGCTCAGTTGTGTTGGACACTTTGTGATCTCATGGACTGTAGCCTGCCAGGCTCCTTTGTCTATGGAAGTCTCCAGGCAAGAATATTGGAGCAGGTTGCCATTCCCTTCTCCAAGGAATCTTCTGACCCAGGGATCAAACCCAGGTCTCTTGCATTGCCAGCAGATTCTTTAGTATCTGAGACACCAAGGAAGCCCTTCTACTTTCTAGAGAACACTTTATGGTTTCTTTTTAGCTATTATCATTTAGCATACAGCTAAGCTCTTGAGGGCAGATATCATGTCTTACTCTTTTTTTTAAATGTCAAGTTTCTAATTGCCACAGACTAGATACTAAACAAGTGTAATGATTATTTACTTATTAAATAAATATCCCATTAAAATTTAAAAGTTTTTTCAGGATTTTTTATTGTTCCTAGCTTCATTTTTGTATTCTGCTTCTAGTGCTTTATCTACACGCTGAATTGTCACTCAGCTTATTCTGAAAATTGGACTTTACTTTCAGTGCACTGGATCTCTAAACATTAAAACTCCAAAACCCACTGTACAACATTTTCCATTCTCTTCAATCTGTCAGCCTTACAATCTTTCCTCAAAGTATCCACTACTGAAAACCTCTGTGGTACACAGGAAAAGTTTACTTAGCCAGGCAACGTGATCAATGTACAGTACTTGTTATTTTTCTTTTCTCCTTTATGTCTAGATGTAGAAATAAGGGAACACAGTGAGCATCATGCTATACTTGTACTTCAGTTGAAGGACCTTGTGGGCAAATCATACCTCTGAATGGTACTGATATTTCCCTTTTAGGGGTGTTGTGTGGATTAGACAATATACATGGAAAGCATCCCATGCACAGTAGATATTTAACACATTACTGAGCCTTAAAAAAAAAAAAAACAAAAAAAACCTTCACTGCTATCAGGCTTGTCCAAAACACCATCATTTCTACCTAAACAACTGCAACTGCTCCTATTTGATTTTTCTGATTCCATGTGTGTCCCCCATTCCCAACACATGCAGTGATCCTTCTTACAATATAAATCTGATGTTACTCTCTTGCTCAAAATCATCCAGTGGCTTCCCTTTCTTGCACCTGTTATGAAACGTCTGAAGCAATGTGCATTCCACTCCCACTACCAGCCTCATCTCCCATGGGGATATTCCTAACACTACTGGCTGCCTTCTGGTTCCTTAAACAGACTAGGCACACGCTGGCCTTGGAGACTTATTACATCTAAAGATCCACTGCCTGGAATGCTCTTCCTTTCACTTCCCTTACTTCACTTCAGTGGTCTACTCAAATATTCCCTTAACATCACCCCTTCCTAGCAACCTCCTTCAACTCCACCCCTGTCACTCTGTTTCATCCAGTCCTACCTGCTGAAAATCAAGAACAGTGTCTGCTATTTGGAGGCCCCTCAAAAGTTTCTGCTAAATGAATGAATATATAATTAATAATAATTCTTAAAAATTCCAGATACATGCAGAATTGTAAAATTATGGAAAAACATTTTTCATGAACTTAACTTTTTATTTAGCTATTATTACAGCTTTTTTTTTTAATTTTTTAAGTTGGAGGATAATTGCTTTATAATGTTGTGTTGGTTTCTGTCATACTGAAATGTGAATCTGTCTTAAGTATATACATGTCCCCACCCTCTTGAATTTTCCTCCCACCCCTCCTCATCCCATCCCACCCCTTTAGGTCGCATGACCTTTAATTTAAAAATAACAATAGCTAGTATTCATTGAAAGCTTATTTACCATACATCAGGCATTAACTAATTTGTTTCTCACACAAAACCGATACTGTAGGAATAATCATTATCCCTGTCTGACAGATGAAAAAACTGAGGTTCAACAAGCTGTATAATTAGCTCAAGGTTACACAGCGAAGGAAGGAATCTGATTTTTAACTCAGATATTCTGGGTCCAGAGTCTATCTGATTCAACACACTAATTTCCAAGAAGAACTTCACAACAGAAATATTTTAAGTCTTACAACATTCATTTTCTTGTAGGGTTCATAAAATCATTTTGATCTACTGTTACTAGGTGTCAAATGATTTGTTGCGATTCAAGGAGCATTTTTTCCTGTCATGTTGGGAAAGGTAGGAAATAAGACAGGACCTATTTCTCAGTCAGCCCACACTTGATAGTTCACAGAGGTCTGAGGAGATGTAGCTCCCTGTCTCAACAGAAACTGTATGAACTGCTCCTGCTCATCAATCATGCAGTGGCTGTTTACTCATCCCCAGGCCACATTTCTCTCCACAAGGCATCTGGGTCTTCCTCTCAGCAAAGCTACAATGTGCAATGACAGATGAAATTCTGTTCCTATTTGGATGTGAAATTCAAAACTAAGTTGGAATGTCTCACTGTTGGAAAACAAACTTAGATCACTAATGAGACACAAAATTCATGCTTGATAAGACTGTCCAATGTAAAAATATATTCACTATTTCAAATTCATGATGAAAAGTTAATACATAGAACTATACAAAAATCGTTCTCAACTTTTTCTGTATTTTAACTTACAGATTAATTTTTGTCTAAGTGACCCTGCTACTTTGCTGAGAGAATCGTTCAAATGTAGAAAAATAAATTGACAGAAATTAATGCAGGGAGCAGTAAGAATTCTGACCAGAAGTAGTTATATAGTAAAGAACCTATTCTACAGGCTCTGCTGATTATGGAATTAAATCACTATGGATATAGCTAGGAAATAGGGGAACAGGATACTTAAGAATTAAGAACTAGGATTTTTGTTCTTTACAAAAGGTAGCTGACTGGCTTACCTACTCTTACTTCAATAAGCTCACTATAAAATTAATGTAATCACTTAGATTTTCTGCCTGACTCAAAGTTCAATGAAGAATGGTGCTGACTTTGAGATTCATGAACCGCCTACCAGAATTAGATTCATCAGTCTCTAGAAACTGTCCACAGTATTTTGTGTCGCATTTATACATCAATTTGTCTGTAAAAACTTCCACATCTTACATCAATTTTTCAAGGGAATCCATGACTTAACAGAGTTTAAGAAAAAATAGCCTACTCAATATAATCATGAAAAATAGATGCTCTTTGATATTTGTGTATTTTATATGCATACACACATGCATATACAAATACATGGAAGAGAAGTTTTATAAGACTTGCAACCAAGATTTCCCTTTGGGTTTAAGTCAACCTACATAAAGGAATGTCAGCTCATCCTCTACCAGAGCACAGTTTTTAAATTGCTAGTTTATTAACGTGATGAATAGACAGAGGTAGTTCTTCTGATCCTATTTTCTATCAACATAAGTGTATTTCTAAAATGGCTGACAATGACTCATTTAATTGAGCACCCATGAATATTTATCATGGCTCTCCATGCAAATGCAGCTTGAAATAGGTCTAAGGTTTGTAGAGAAATTAAGTGCTATAAAGATAATAGTTTATTCATCATTCAAAATGAAACCAATTCCCAAATGCAAAACACATGTTAAAAGACCCATCATAATTCTACTTTAATGTTGTTTTAATACAAAATATATAATTATATTTAAAAAATCATGTCCTAGGTAGTTGTTTAGTTGGTTTATTAGGTAGTCAGTCCTTCTTAGACATCTTTTGAAAAGTACAGGTGAATAAGAGTCCATTTAGGGCCAACTGACTTTCTTACACCAAAGACTCACTGATTCTCATTGATTCAAGAAGTATGAACAGCTCAAAATGCCGGCACCAACATGCCAACAATGGCCTCCACAACTCACCAGCCACCATTTATTGAGGGCTGACTCACACTCTGCTGGGCATTTTACACATATTTTCTCATTTACTCTCACAAGAGATTGAAAGGTAGGCAACTGAAGTGCATTTTAAATGAGGTAAAGTATTATTACCTAGACCTCCTTTCTGGGTCAAAGGCTTTTCCTATTACACATTCTTTTCGGAGAAAGGGAAGAACTAATTTAACTTCTCAGACAAGTGTGCAGACTCTGAGACATTTTGTCATTCTGCTAGCATATCATCTTTTCAGAGGGATCGATTGAAAACCTGCTGAGTTACAGGGACAATGGAGCAGGCTTTCTGAGTACACATAAGGAAAGGATCCCTTCAATTATCCATCATATTAGAAATTAGAACAGATTCATCAGACACAACTGAAAAAACTAAGCAGTAGCAATAGATCAAAAAAAAAAAAAAAGAAAATATCCTGGAGGAAGAAGAAATATGAGATTCAGGGGCTTACTCCTATAATATTAGCCCGAGAAACTATCTTAACTGTTATTCTGCACCTCTCATTTAACTCCCAAATTATATGTGTTTATATACTTCATTATATACTAGATCTTTTAGTCCTTCATTTAGTCCTTCTAAATGAAGAATCACTTGAACCAGACGCAGTGCTCAGTTTAACTTGTAGATTAAAAACTATTTTAGGAGGTTTTCACTTTGCATTATATAAAACACATAAAATATTACAATGCTTATCTGCACAAGGACAATGAAAATTTTTAAACTACCTTGGAACGATCTGCTCCTGAAATTTCATGCTAAAAATTAAAACTAACTTTAAAAAAAAAACTTGAATACAGATTAATAAAATTGAAAGATGTTGCTGTAGAGCTAAATACAGTCTCTAGGATATAAAGAGTTGAAAAAAATAATAAAATAGTGTCCATCCCCCACCTTCGTGGCAGCAAACTTACTTATACTAAAAGAGCTCAGGACCTTTGGTCTGAAAGGTTGGAAGAAGTTAAAAATGACCCAGCCAAAAATACGTCATCGTCTTACATGGCTCACAAAGAACAGGAAAAGGTCTTTAAACGCCGAGATACACAAGTGCAACTGATCTTCCAAAACGACGAGAAAATAAATTGTATAAACTACAAAGTTGAGAGTTTGCTATCGATTCTGGCAAAGGCTCTAGGATAGGTTTTGAGTCTTGAGAAGATTGAATTGCATCAAGTATCTGACTGGTTATTGGTTTAGAAAGCTATTAAGATCTTTTCTGAACCAGAAATTACAGGCCTATCAGTAATAGGGACTGGGTTGGGTTCTCTGGATAAACATGTTCCTAGAATGATGAAGAAAATGTATTAGATTAACACAACTTAATAAAAACCTCACATAATAGTAATATATGGCCTAGTGATTAAGAGGGATTCCTCTAGATCTGATTAGATCTGCTTCTGTTCTTATTCCTGTATCATAATCCTTTATCTGAAAATTTCAGGGCCAGAGTTTGGAATTTAATACTTTTAAAAATTTTAGAGAAACTTTATAGATGAATATATACAGATGAATATGCTATTACATTAATCTTCCCAACACCCAATATTAAACACAAGTGAAATGTCAACTGCACTGTGTTTAATATTGGGTTATGGGAATTCTGTAAATAAGAGCTCTCTGTAAATAAGGGCTCATGTACCTATTGTTTTGTGACTTCACATTAATTATTTAATTGCTACAGGCAAGTTATTTAGTTACTATGAATTTCAGTTCCCACCTCTTGAAAAACAAGGTAACAACAACTATCTTAATGGATGCTGGTGACAATTTAATAAAGAGAGTGTATGTAAAACACTGGATAGAAAACCAGGAATACCATGACTCACCTAGAACCAAACACTCTGGAATGCAAAGTCAAGCGGGCCTTAGGAAACATTTACTATGAACAAAGCTAGTGGAGGTGATGACATCCCAGCTGAACTATTTCAAATCCTAAAAGATGATGCTGTGAAAGTGCTGCACTCAATATGCCAACAAATTTGGAAAACTCAGCAGTGGCAGCAGGATTAGAAAAGGTCAGTTTTCATTCTACTCCTAAAGAAAGGCAATGCCAAAGAATGCTTAAACTACTGCACAATTGCACTCATCTCACACCAGCAAAGTAATGTCAACATTTTCTAAATGAGGCTCCAACAGTATGTGAATCAAGAACTTCCAGATGTTCAAGCTGGATTTAGAAAAGGCAGAGGAGCCAGAGATCAAATTGTCAACATCCGTTGGATCATAGAGAAGGCAAGGGATTTGCAGAAAAAACATCTACTTCTGCTTCACTGACTACTCTAAAGCCTTAGACTGTGTGGATTACAACAAATGGTGGAAAATTCTTAAAGAGACGGGAATACCAGACCGCTTTACTTGCCTCCTGAAAAACCTGTGTATGCAAGTCAAGAAGCAACAGTTAGAACTGGAGATGAAACAGACTGGTTCCAACTCGGGAAAGGAGTACGACAAGGTTGTATAATATCACCCTGCTTATTTAACTCATATGTAGAGTGTGTTAGTTGCTCAGTTATGTCCAACTCTGTGACCTCATGGACTTCATAGCCCGCCAGGCTCCTCTGTCCATGGAATTCTCCAGGCAAGACTATTAGAGTGGGTACCCTCTCCCTTCTCTAGGGGATCTTCCCGATCCAGGGATAAGACCTGGGTCTCTCGCCCTACAGGCAGATTCTTCTATCATCTGAGCCACCAGGGAAGCCCCCAGTACATCATGTGAAATGCTGGGCTGGATGAACCACAGGCTGAAATAAAGACTGCTGGAAGATATATCAATAACCTCAGATATGCAGATGATACCACCTTAATGGCAGAAAGCAAAGAGGAACTAAAAAGTCTCTGAATGAGGATGAAAGAGGAGCATGAAAAAGCTGGCCTAAAACTTAACATTCAAAATACAAAGATCATGGTATCCAGTCCTGTCACTTCATGGCAAACAGATGAGGAAAAAAAAATTGGAACAGTGACAGATTTCACTTCCTTGGGCTCTAAAATTACTGTGGACTGTGAGTGTAGCCCTGAAATCAAAAGACGTTTGCTCCTTGGAAGAAAATCTATGACAAACTTAGACAGCATATTAAAAAGCAGAGACATCACTTTCAACAAAGGTCCATACAGTCAGAGTTAAGTTTTTTCCAATTGTCAGGTACAAATGTGAGAGTTGGACCATAAAGAAGGCTGTGCACCGAAGAACTGATGCTTTCAAACTGTGGTGTTGGAGAAGACTCTTGAGTGTTCCCTGAACAGCAAGGAGATCAAACCAGTCAATCCTAAAAGAAATAAACCCTGAATAATCATTGGAAGGACTGATGATAAAGCTCTAATACTTTGGTCATCTGATGCAAAGAGTTGACTCACTGGAAAAGACCCTGATACTGGGAAAGATTGAGGGCAGGAGGAGAAGGGGACAACAGAGGATAAGATGGTTGGATGGCGATCCATTGACCACCGACTCAATGGACATGAGTTTGAGCAAACTCTAGGAGACAGTGAAGGACAGGGAAGCATAGTGTGCTGCAGTCCATGGGGTTGCAAAGAGTCAGACATGACTTAAGAACTGAACAACAATAACAAATTATTAATTTTTCAACCTTTGCTCTAAACTAGTGGTTTAGTGGTCAATACTAGCCACACTAAAAACAAAAAGGATCTTTAAAAGAAAAATAGTAATACCTGGGTCCCCCACACTATCAATTGCACTGGTATCTCTCTCTGCTGGTATGACCAGGAACATGACAGTTTTCAAAGCTCCCTCTTGATTCTGATATCAGAGAGATTAAAAACCACTCTTCCAAATATATCATCACTGGGAATCCTGGATGCTGCTGCTGCTTTTTTTTTCTTTTTGTAGCATCTAATGACTCTCTGAACAAATTCATCATCAAAAAAGGGAAACCAATTGTTTAAGAAGATATGTCTGCCAGTTTACATAAATAGTCTTTCCATTAGAAATTTCTTAAATTAGTTCAGTGTGTATGGACTTAGATTACTAGGTGGTTGGTTTCTCACAGTCTAACTACTTTGAGGAAAACGTCTAGCCCCACAAATACAAGAGACTAAGGCTTAGATCCAAAGCGCACCAACTGTGAGGCTCTGGAAGAGCACATCACTTTCCTTGCACCCTGTGTGTAATGATTGCACTTACACGTGGCTCCTTCTATGATGAGACCCTCTCAGACCCTGTATGACAACAGAGCTCTGACTCACAACTTCTGAAGCAACCAACCTGGGAAACCACACGACAATTCTGCAGCAACTTGCTCAGCACTGTCAGAACTTGGTCAAAGTTCTGCCAGCATCTATATACTCTTGCCCTGTATTGCAACTCAGGATCGACCAAAGAAAGAAGCCACCTATGCGCCCAACCAATCACATAAGATGCCCCACTTCTGGACAGTCCTCTGTAGCTTCCCCTTGCCAACACCTTCCTATCAAAGAACACTCTAAGCCCTTCCTCTTTTTTTTGTAATGCTGTCCCACTCCCCTCCTTGCCCCTGTGTCTAGGCCAAGTACAACTGATGGTGGCTGCCATATAAAGCTCAGAATAGACAGCCTCTGTCTTTTCTAACAGGCAAGGTCTTCATTTACTTCCAGAGTTCGGTGGATGAGTAGCATAAAGGCCAGGAACACAGCTCCATTTCCTGTTACATTTTTCCATCCATTCATTTAAACTTTGTGTGGAAGGACAACATACATGCAGAAAGTCATATCTCCCAAGCATAAAACTCAATGAATTTTCATAAACCAAAGCTATGGTTTTTCTAGTAGTCATGTATGGATGTGAAAGTTGGACCATAAAGACAGCTGAACACTGAAGAATTGATGCCTTTGACTTGTGGTACTGGAAAAGACTCTTGAGAGTTCCTTAGACTGAAAGGAGATCAAATCAGTCAATCCTAAAAGAAATAAACCATGAATATTCATTGGAAGGACTGATGCTGAAGCTCCAATACTTTGGCCACCTGATGCGAAGAGCAAACTCATTAGAAACGACCCTGATACTGGAAAGCACTGAGGGAGGAGGAGAAGGGTGTGACAGGGGATGAGATGGTTGGATAGCATCACTGACTCAATAGACAAGGGTGTGAGCAAACTCCAGGAGTTGGTGAAGGACAGGGAAGTCTGGCATGCTACAGTTCATGGGGTTCCAGAGTCAGAAACTACTTAGCAACTGAACAACAATAACAAACACATCTGTGTAATGAGCTTTGAGGTGAAAAAATTCCATGTTCTCCGCAGCCCCCAAATAGCCTCCTTTGCACTCCCTTCCAGGCACTACAGTTTCCCCCAAAGAGTAACTTCCATGCTAACTGCTAATGCCAGTGAAGCTTGGCTTCCTTGATATTTTATTGATACAGAATTAGGGAAAAGTATCCACTTGTGGTGTCCAGCTTTCTTCACTCAAGGCTATGTTTCAGTGTTGTCCTTATTATAGCACATTTTCACTGCCATATCATATTCCCATGTCATAACTGTACCACAGTTTATGCTTCTATTTTTACTGTTGATGGACATTTGGGTAGCTTCCAGTTTGGTGCTATTAAAAATAGTGCTGATCACTATTTACAATAGCCAAGACATGGAAACAACCCAAATGTCCACTGACAGATAAATGGATAAGGAAGATGTGGTACATGTATACAATGAAATATTACTCAGCCATTGAAAAGAATGAAATAACACCATTTGCAGCAACATGGATAGACCTAGAGATTACTTTAACAGTAAGTAAAGTAAATCAGACAGGGGAAGACAAATACCAAATAGTATCACTTATATGTGGAATCTAAGATACAACACGAATGAACATATCTATGAAAGGAAAAAAAAAAAGACTCATAGATATAGAAAACAGACTTTTGGTTGCCAAGGAGGAGAAGTGTGAGGAAGGGAACTATTAGATAGTTAGATAGGATGATGAACAACAAAGTCCTACTGTAGAGCACCAGAAACTATATTCACTACCCTGTGATAAACCATAATGGAAAAGAATATGAAAAAGAATCTATGTATACTTGTATAACTAAGTCACTTTGCTCTACAGCAGAAATTAAAAACCACATTGTAAATCAACTATACTTCAATAAAATTTTTTAAAAATAGCACTGCTATGAACATTCTTGCACTCTTACATTCTTATATTCATGTAAGTGAAAGACAGGGAAGCCTGGTGTGCTGCAGTTCATGGGGTCGCAAACAGACATGACTTAGTGACTGAACAACAATAAACATTGCAGTGTATGTCTTTTGGCAACCTACATATTTCTATCAAGAATACAGAGTGAAGTAAGCCAGAAAGAAAAACACCAACACACTGCATTAACACATATATATGGTTATTTAGTTAATTGGTAAAGATAACCCTGTATGCAAGACATCAAAAGAGACACAGATAAATAGAACAGTATTATGGACTCTATGGGAGAGGGCAAGGGCGGGAGTATATGGGAGAATGGCATTGAAGCATGTAAATTATCATATGTGAAATGAATCGCCAGTCCAGGTTCGATGCATGATACAGGGTGCTCAGGGCTGGTGCACCGGGATGACCCAGAGGGATGGGATGGGGAGGGAGGTGGGAGGGGGGTTCTGGAAGGGGAAGTCATGTACACCCATGGTGGATTCATGTCAATGTATGGCAAAACAAATACAATATTGTAAAGTTAAAAAATAGATAAATAAACTAATTTAAAATAAAAAAACAGAAGCCATATTGTAATAAATTCAATAAAGACTTTAAAAATGGTCCACATTGAAAAAATCTTTAAAAATAATAAAAAACACTTAATATGAGCAAAAAAAAAAAAGAAATGTATCTAAGAAGTGCAAGATCATAGTGTATACATATGTTTCACTTTGATAGATACAAAAGTTGGTCTCTAATTTAAAAAATAAATCATGGAAAATGGCTCTCAATTAAAACTAAAGGAAGCAATTCAGTGTCTGAACTGATAACAACCTCAACCTTGTATTCTCTATCATGCTATTGTTATTTGAAAAGACTGCTTTAAACTTTTACTTCCAAAAAAAGAGAAAGAAAAACACTGCAGATATTATGCCAGTTTTACTTCTAGAAATATACAGACTAGCTTTTGTGAAATAAAATAATTTACACCTACTGGAAATACATCTATACAAGAATACCAGTATAATAAAAGCATCCTTGGCTTTCTTTTTATATAGTATAAAAAGAAAAGAAGCTGCTTGCATTTTAGAGAATCTTAAAATTAAGCAGGACAAACTTCTCCCTTATATAAGCTACTTGAGGTAGGGACCAGGTCAAATTCATCTTTATATTCCTACATTTATACCTCCAGTACATAGAAGGCTCTGGTTCAATGCTTACAAAATAAACGAATCCTCAAAAAGAAACATCAGGAGCAAATGTTCCCCTTGAAATATTCTTTTAATGAAGAGGTAGGACACTTGATAAAATTAATTAAATCTGCCTCCCTAGCTTGCCTTTTGCTGCTTGTGCTTCAGGCCCCAGTGCAAAGTGCAGAGACCCTGCCAACAGGGCATGCCACACAACGGAAGGCTGGAAAGGACTTGAACCAAAAGAAGGAGAAAAGTAATTGTCTGCATTTTACCCACTCCGGTTACACAGACTGCTCACCTACGATTTGTGTAAGAGCCCTCCATCCCCAAGGCTGGATGGAGGGAGATTCTGCTTAACATCAGTGTAGCTAGAACCAGGCACAAGAAGAAGTCAGAAATGCAAGTGAGCCACCAAACCTGGAAGCTTTGATTCACATTTGTTGCCACATTAACTGTGTTTATTAAATAACTGGCATTGATCTTTTACATTTACTAAGAGATGGTAGCTCAGAGCGTAAGGAGTCTGCCTGCAATATGGCAGACCAGAGTTCGATCCCTGGGTTGGGAAGATTCCCTGGAGAAGGAAATGGCAACCCACTCCAGTATTCTTGCCTGAAAAATCCCATGGATGGAGGAGCTTGGCAGGCTACAGTACATGGGATCACAAAGAGTCGGACATGACTAAATGACTTCACTTCACTTCAAGAGATGATTAGGTCAGATTGTCAATGACATGTTTTGGGGAGAACCAGAGAAAGAACCCTGTAGCAAAACACTTCAATTTTGTAAGATTTCAATATACTACCACCAAAAACCAAAACTACATTGTAAGATAAATAGATACCAGTGTGACAAGAAAAATGTCATCGGTCTAATTGAAAAGCAAGTGCTCTGAAGTTCATTATGTACTCTCGCTCTCCACCTGATCCTGCCCAAGTGGAAACAATGAAAATAACAATGATAAAGGAACATTATCACCCCTAATTCCACGACTTTAGCCCAAGAGATGTTTGTACTTTTCCTAATGCTTACAGTCTTTGTTAAGTTGTATAATTCTAATAAATCATGGTGTGCATCTGCATACACTTTTAAACTTTTACTTTACCCCATGACACACTGTCTGTATTAAAACACACATCTTATAGTATTTTTTTGTAAAATAAAAAATACTCTACTCACTAAAAAAATTAAAATTATAAATATTCTATTATTGTGTGATATTTAAATTTCGAACAAATTTCTACTATTCTGTGTTTGTGGCTTTCTAGCCCTTTTCCTATTTTATAAACCATTTTTTGAGGACATATACCCAGCAACAGGAATATGAGGCCAAAGAAAATGCATATATTTTTTATTTCTAAAATACTTTTGCCAGTATTACAAATTTAAATTGTCCTAATGTTAAAATTTAAAACAAACTAGCACCTCAAATTAGGATACCACACTCATTTGGCCCCAATTCACATCACATTGATAAATATCTACAACATAAAGATTTTTCATCTGGCCAATGCTTTCATAAAGTGATATATGTTTTAAAGTAACAAATGTTCCCTTCTTTGTGTTGCCAGGAAATCAGATAATCCACACATTTCTAACTGTCGATTTAGATAAGATATCCATGGGGAAAAAAGAACATACAAACTTTTATTGAAAACATATCATGTACCAAGACCTTATGTTATAGACTTTCTCATGTGTTATCAAAGGCTGCAAAGCATATTGTAACTGCTCTCATTTGTACAAAATTCAGGGAAATGCACAGTACGTTTGATTTCTATTATAACATCACAAACACACATGGAAGAGACTAAAACTAATATATATGCTTCAGGATTGCTTTCAAGCAGAAATCCTGAAATATTTAAAATCAGGTAGGTAATTTCTTACAACACGGAAGCAGTTAATTTAGACGACATTTAGACGACAACTTTTTCTTTCCTGACTTTGAGCTACTTATAGAAAAGAAACCCTTCATAAAATTTATGAGATTAAAGAACTAATTTTAAAGCATCTTAAACTAAATTCATCAGAAAAGTATGTTCCAGAAAACATTTTATCTCTGACATATCAATATTTTAGAACACAAACATTTCCAGAATTTTCTTCAGGTGTTCACAAATTTTTTTTCCCTTTTTAAGTTAGTTTACTGTTGAAAAATAGTGTCCATACAGAAAAGTGTATCAAGTATAATGATTTGAACAAGAAAGAAGTACTCATGATGCATTCACATCAAAACCAAATCATCAGCATCTCAGAAATGTCCCTTGTGCTCTAATTTCTAACACCAGAGATTAGTTTTGCCTTCACAGATATTTTTCAATCTAGCAAAGCTCTGATAAATTCTTTGTGACCTTTATTGAAGTATTCATTTAATTCTGCTAGCTCTTTCATTTCTTCACTGAAGACAGAAATTTATCCCCTGAGATCAAGTAAAGCAGACCTGATGAAAATAGTAATATCAAATCGGCACTGATCGGGACAGCCTTTGAAAGTCTATCATTGGCGCATACTATATACATTCGCAGGTTCTATTTTTCCCTTCCACTCTTACAATCACATCAAAACCAAAAAGATTATGTTTCACTAAAACAACTCAGAGAGAGTAGTTATATTTGCATAACATGATTTATTCGTGCTTAGTTCACTACCATCTGCTTTCATATTTTAAGTAGAAAGATTTATACATGTAACAATCTTACATAACCTTTCACATCTATTTTAGAGAGCATTTGGCCCAAATCTAGATTATTTTTTTCTATACATATTTTTTCTATGTATAGTCATTTCCAAAAGGTAGGACACAAACTCTTCATGTCAGTAATTTTTCTCAGTATAAATAATTTAAAGCCTCATTACACTGTGATAAGAACAACTGCTTGTTCCATTTATAATTAGTTATTAATTGAAATATGCATTAAGAAATATTAAAATAATGTATATATTAAGATGATATGTTAAGAAAAATAATGAATATATTAAGATGCCTCCTCATATTAACTTCTTGAATCCTTATGTAAAACATAAAACATACACTGAACACAGGAGAAAAAACTTCAAAAATTTACTTTTCTTAATGTTTATTTTCTTAGAAATGGTTCAAAATGCTTCTCCTAATCAATGATAAAATAGGATTATATGAGAAACTAGATAATTCTTTTAATTAAAATGTTAAGACTTAATTACCAAAAGCATATACATATGCTGTTTCACATCCTACTATTTTATAAAGTTTTTAAGTCTTAAATAATATATAGCTAAAGATTTATCATCATGTGAGAAATACTTTTTAAACTACCTTATTAATATATCTAAACTAAAATATCACAGAAGGTGGGGTAAGGAATGTACCCCAAGATACTACATTCAGATAAGCATCAACAATTAACACTTACATATAAACATATGTAATATTTTTGTACTATTAATATATAAAATTAAATATCCAGCCATATGTTAATTAAATATATGTTCAATAAATTTGTGTCTTTATTATCCATCAAAAGTTTTTCAAGAATAATTTTTTTTTTTTAGAAAAAGATAGCTATGCTTCAATCTTGAAGAATTTTACATTATTTCACCACAAGGGGGCCATAATAATCTTCTTTGAATTTTTCAGACAACCCACAGAACTCTGAAAGGGAAGTCAATCAATCAATGAAAATTAAGTAGTTACCATAAAGAAATGTTTATTAATGCAAAGTATGATTTCTGAAAGTGAAAACGAATACAAATTACCTTGCTTTTTCCCATATATACTATGCATTTGAAGAGAGAAACTTTTTCTTACTTCTCTCTCCTAAACAGGCATATCCCCTTGCCTCTGGGCTCATAATACAGTTTTAGTTTAAATAGAATTAGTATTAAATATGATGGCCTTTGAGAATTACTAATAAAACTGTTACTATTTAACTGCTGCAACATATCACATGGCAAATATTAAACTACCCAATATCCAATGCAGTGAGCAGAGTAGAAACTTGGGAATGAGTAAAATTACTAAAACATGTTCACCAGGCTAAACAAGCAAACTAAAAGATGAAAGTAATGTCTAACAACGGTATGCTTTCATTCTGTCCCTCTTCCTTTTAATTAAAATTACTTACAAAACAGATGAACTGGTAAGCTATATAAAGCAACTAAACATTTTGCTCAAATATTCGCTGTGGTACAATCAGCAAAAATCAACTTCTCTCTGCAGATAAAAATGATATAATGCTTGTCTCCTGAAAGAACAGTTGAACCAGTGCTAAACGTAAAGTGGAACTAAACCAATTATATCTCAGCCCTTTAGCTGGTGCCTTGGGCCAAGTTATCCAGCATAACCACCAAAGGCAAATGGACTAGAATAGAAAGACAGGGATGCTTCCTTCCATGCACCGGCAACATTATGAATTCGCTATAGCCAATGATCCTTTTAATTGCCAGAAACTCCATCCACTCTCACACATCACTTTAAGTTCTGTTAAACCAGAGAATTGAAAAGTGATGATAATGATGATGATAGAAATAGCTGAATAACCAAAGATTAATCAGAAGAATACTGATAAAAGATCTACTGATGATTCTTCTAATTTTATCTTTTTTATTCACTCTCACAGATTTTGCCTAAGATGCCAGGAAACACTGACTGTCCAATGACTCTGGTGGTTGGACTTTCAGCTTTGGAGCGATAGAGGCATAAGCAGTGGGCGACAGTGAAAGAAACAAGAATGACCTAGGTGTATTCCTAAAACCCCACTGTATATGAGGCCCAGTGATGTCTCTAGACTGAGATGGTATTTCTGTCTCATTCCCCTCATCTAATGGAAATATATTCCCCACCAGCCCTACTGATGACTGACTTGTGCTAGGAACTAAGTAAGAGCTTTTCATGAATGAACCCTACTAACACTCCAAAAACCTATATGAAAGGCTAAGAAGAGAACAGAAACAAGCAGACTAACAACTGTTGACAACATTCTCAGTTGTGTAGCACTGTACTAACAAAAAGACACCTGCTTCCTCAGGAAAACCAAGATTTGAGGAGAAAAATGTAGCATAGAGAGAAAAGGCCTCTCTAGAAACTATTACTAGGTAAACCCCAAACTTACGGAAAGTGAACACTGACTTCCTAGGCAAGAATGTTGTTTCTAAGTAAATTTTCTGGGGCTTTGGATCCATTCCAAAGCCACAGGCTCATTTGCCTGGAATGGAAAATAGAGACAGCATCATTCCAAGAGCCAACCTGCATTAAAAACAGTGCAGATCAATAGTGTACTTGGCATCTGTATGCCAAACTGGTAGGTGCTCCGGGCATGCATAACTAATGCACAAAGTCTTACTTGTTTTTCAAAAGACCTTCAACAAGTTGCACTTGACATTCACAAAAGAGCACATTCTCGGTGATAATGCTATTTCTCTCTTTAGTTTTAAATTAAATGTGACACTCATAATTTAATCACTACACTAACCAATTGTATATCAGAAAAATTGACTCCGTGGAAGCCATTTTCTTCATTGATTTAAGTTACAAAGAGGAATTCAAATAAAGTTATCAGAAGCCTTCTTCTCCTCCCTTTCAGGAGTGTTGCCTACATTTCAGCTTTTTCTAGAAGTATCCAACTTGACAATATAACAAAAGCAGAAGAAAAATGCTATTATTTTTAAGTTCTATTTGACTTAAGTTCTTAACAATGTTAAGAACAATGTTAAATGTTTCCTCACTAATGGCAGAGTTCCATGGCATAAAACTAATTTACCATCTACTGCAGGCGATTTTTATCCTGAATTCTAAAATTTTATATTGAAGAGCGAAACAAAATTACAAATAACCCAGTTGGCTAGAACTTGTAAAAGGAAATCTGTTTCTGCAGCAATGGTGGAATCCACTTACATTTCTAACTAGGTATTTTAAATATAATTATAAATTTAAACAGTCTTTATTTTAATGGGTTCACCTAAATCATATACTAGCACCTGTAGAATTGAAATTTATCACACTAATTCTATAATACTGTGCTTATCATGAATATATTTTAAAGTGTCTAATAGATGAAAACTTATTGAACACTTTTTTAAATTACAAAAAACTCAGAATCAGAGTATCCTAAATCCTAAAACTAAAGTTCTTCAAGTATTTTCCTACTCTTAATAAATCTCAAAATAATAATAATAGTCCCTTCCCTTTATAGTCTTTTAAAATTTGGGGTAATGTTAGGAACTAAACAGAAAATTTAATAACTAGAACCTCTAAAACTAGCTCAGTGAATAATTACTCAACACAACATATCAGTGTGTTTTTGGCAAAACATCAGACATATACACACAAACATATCTTTTTGCCTGACTTTTTAGAGTTTTCTCCCCCCATGTCTCCTGATATTTTTTCTACTGTGACTCTCAGGTATGAATAGGTTGTGTCAAACCCTATGCAATTAAGTACTTTTAATTTTACAACCAAATCATGAGCAGGTATTAACCTCACTTAAATATTCTGATCTCTAATGGAATTTCTTTCCAAAGTCAAAGCAATTGGTCCAACCGGTGGCTTACATGGAAACCAATTTAAAATTGCCAGGAGATGTCAAAATTGGCTGGAGATGACAATTTAAAAAATAAGGAAATATGAACCGGACTTGAGATGATGTAAGCATTACCCACCATCACTGTTATTCTCAGCTATTTACTGCTATAAAGGAACAGTAATTTTTTTAACACACTATGTCCTAAATAATCCGCCATCATCTTCTCCACCATCCTACATTTTAGATAGTATGGATTCTATCTTCTTTTGGGGGGTAAGGAAAGTGAAATCACACAACAAATTCATACTGGAAACAACAACATTAACAAGGATTCAGGATTATCTGTCTAAAAGTCCAGCATTCAACCACTAATGTGTGTTTTACAGAACCAATATTTCTTGTGTTCCTCACTAGCAAGCAAGCTTATCTTTTGAGTAAGTTCTTATTGCCACCAAAACTCACTTAAATCTAGTGTAATAGGAGAGAAGAAAAATTACATCACACCAGTGAGCATTCCCAAATTCATGCTGGAACTATTAATCAGTCACAGCAGCCATGATCAGAGCAGATTCACTCTTCTTTTTCTTCTTCCAGTTTTACTGAGATATAACTGACATAGAGCACTGTGTACATTTAGGGTGTACAGCATAATGACCTGACTTAAATACATCAAGATATGATTACCACAATGAGTTCAGTGAACAGCCATGATTTCTTATCAGTTCAGTTCAGTTCAGTAACTCAGTCATGTCTGACTCTTTGCGACCCCATGGACTGCAGCACGCCAGGCTTCCTTGTTCATCACCAACACCCAGAGCCTACTCAAACTTATGCCCAACGCATCGGTGATGCCATCCAACAATCACATCCTCTGTTATCCCCTTCACCTCCCTCCTTCAATCTTTCCCAGCATCAGGGTCTTTTCAAATGAGTCGGTTCTTCGCATCAGGTGGCCAAAGTATTGGAGTTTCAGCTTCAGCAACAGTCCTTCCAATGAATATTCAGGACTAATTTCCTTTAGGATGGACTGGTTGGATCTTCTCGCAGTCCAAGGGACTCTCACGAGTCTTCTCCAACACTACAGTTCAAAAGCGTCAATTCTTTGGCTCTCAGCTTTCTTTATAGTCCAACTCTCACATCCATACATGACTACTGGAAAAATCATAGCCTTGACTAGACAGACCTTTGTTGGCAAAGTAATGTCTCTGCTTTTTAATATGCTGTCTAGGTTGGTCATAGCTTTTCTTCCAAGGAGCAAGCATCTTCTAATTTCATGGCTGCAGTCACCATCTGCAGTGATTTTGGAGCCCCCCCAAAAAAGTCTGTCACTGTTTCCATTGTTCCCCCATCTATTCACCATGAAGTGATGGGACCGAATGCCATGATCTTAGTTTTCTGAATGTTGAGTTTTCAGCCAACATTTTCATTCTCCTCTTTCACTTTCATCAAGAGTCAATAAGCTCTTTAGTTCTTCTTTGTTTTCTGCCATAAGGGTGGTATCATCTGCATATCTTAGGTTATTGATATTTCTCCCAGCAATCTTGTTTCCAGGTTGTTCTTCATCCAGCCCAGTGTTTCGCATGATGTACTCTGCACATAAGTTAAATAAGCAAGTTGACAATATACAGCCTTGACATATTCCTTTCCCGATTTGGAACCAGTCTGTTGTTCCATGTCCAGTTCTAACTGTTGCTTCTTGACTGGCATACAGATTTCTCAGGAGGCAGGTCAGGTGGTCTGGTATTCCCATCTCTTAAAGAATGTTCCACAGTTTGTTGTGAACCACACAGTCAAAGGCGTTGGTGTGTCAATAAAGGAGAAGTAGATGTTTTTCTGGAACTCTTTTGGTTGTTTGATGATCGAGCAGATGTTGGCAATTTGATCTCTGGTTCCTCTGTCTTTCTTATTGATACAAAATTTCTTGCTGTTTAGTTGCTAAGTCATGTCCGACTCTTTTGTGACCATGTGGACTGTAGCTCGTCAGGCTCTCTGTCCATGGGATTACCCAGGCAAGAATACTAGAGTGAGTTACCATTTCCTTCTCCAGGGTATCTTCCCAACCCAGGGATCAAACCTGCATCTCCTGCATTGGCAGGCCAGTTCTTTACCACTGAGCCACCATGAAAGCCCCAGATACAAAGTAAAGGAAACAGAAAAAATAATATTTTCTTTGTGATGAGACTCCTTAGGACTTACCCTTTAACAAAAGTGTTAACTATATCAATTGTGTTGTACATTACATCCTTAGTACTTATTTTAACTGGAAGTTTGTACCTTTTGACTGCCTCTTTCCAATTGCCTCTCCCTCCCTCTCCTGCCTCTAGTATCTACAAACCTGATATCTTTTTCTATGAGTTTTTTGTTTTAAGGTACAACTGCCCTATAACACTATGTTAGCTCTTGCTGTACAGTATAGTGATTTGATATTTCTATACATTTTAAAATGATCACCATAGTAAGTCCAGTTATCACCTGTTACCATACAAAGATATTACATAGTTACTGACTGTATTTCCCACACTAGACATATCATATATGTCACTTGTTTATTTTGCAATTAGGAGTACCTTTTAACCTCCTTTATCTATTTATTTCCTCCCTTCTAGCAACTACCTCTTTGCTCTCTGTATCTATAACTGTTTCTATTTTGTTTGTTGATTTGTTATTTTTTTTGATGCCACATGTAAGTGAAATCATACAGTATTTGTCTTTCTTCTTCTGACTTATTTCACTTAGCTTAATACCCTCTAGGTCCATTCATGCTGTTCCTAATGCCAAGATTTCATTCTTTTGTAATGGCTGAGAAATATCCCATTGCATATAGATACCACATCATTTTCCATTTGTCTTAGGCTGCTTCCATATCTTGGCTACTGTGAATAATGCTGCAATGAACACAGTAGTACATGTATCTTTTCTAATTAGTGCATTTGTTCTTCAGATAAATACTCACTAGCAGAATTACTGGATCATATGGTATTAAAAGCTCCATTTTTAACTTGTTGAGCAAGCTCCATACTATTTCTTACAGTGGTTACACCACTTTCCCACCAACCGTGCAAGAGGTTTCCTTTTCTCCACATCCTCACCAACATTTTCTATTTTGTGTCTTTTTAATAATACACATTATGACAGATGTCAGTTGGTGTCTAACTGTTGTTTTAATTTTCATCCCACTAATTTTGATTAGTGATGTTGAGCAAGCAGATCAGGTCTTAAGAGAAAACTTCAAAGACCAAAGTCACTGGAGTTGAAAATGCTTAAGGATCCTAAGACTTTGAAACTAACATGGACTATAGGTCAAGAGCTAAAACCATCAGTTTATGAACATATAACTAGAGGCCATGTATGGATATATTAGTCCTGCCTCTAAGGGTGATTTCCGAAGTCTTTGCAAACTATTCTTCCCATCAAAATGTCTCTCCCACAACACAGCTCTTCAGTTCAGTCGCTCAGTCGTGTCTGATTCTTTGCGACCCCATGAGTTGCAGCACGCCAGTCCTCTCTGTCCATCACCAACTCCCGGAGTCTACCCAAACCCATGTCCTTCGAGTCGGTGATGCCATTCAACCATCTCATCCTCTGTTGTCCCCTTCTCCTCCCGCCCCCAATCCTACCAAGCATTAGGGTCTTTTTCAATGAGTCAACTCTTCGCATGAGGTGGCCAAAGTATTGGAGTTTCAGCTTCAACATCAGTCCTTCCAATGAACACCCAGGATTGATCTCTTTTAGGATGGATTGATTGGATCTCCTTGCAGTCCAAGGGACTCTCAAGAGTCTTCTCCAACACCACAGTTCAAAAGCATCAATTCTTCTGCTCTCAGCTTTCTTTATAGTCAGCTCTCAGATCCATACATGACCACTGGAAAAAACATAGCCTTGACTAGATGGACCTTTGTTGACCAAGTAATGTCTCTGCTTTTTAATATGCTGTCTAGGTTGGTCATAACTTTCCTTCCAAAGAGTAAGTGTCTTTTAATTTCATGGCTGCAGTCACCACCTGCAGTGATTTTGGAGCCCAGAAAAATAAAGTCAGCCACTGTTTCCACTGTTTCCCCATCTATCTGCCATGAAGTGATGGGACCGGAGGCCATGATCTTAGTTTTCTGAATGTTGAGCTTTAAGCCAACATTTTTACTCTCCTCTTTCACTTTCATCAAGAGGTTCTTTAGTTCTTCTTCACTTTCTGCCATAAGGGTGGTGTCATCTGCATATCTGAGGTTATTGCTATTTCTCATGGCAATCTTGATTCCAGCCTGTGCTTCCTCCAGCCCAGCATTTCTCATGATGTACTCTGCATATAAGTTAAATAAGCAGGACGACAATATACTGCCTTGACGTACTCCTTTTCCTATTTGGAACCAGTCTGTTGTTCCATGTCCAGTTCTAACTGTTGCTTCCTGACCTGCATACAGGTTTCTCAAGAGGCAGGTCAGGTGGTCTTGTATTCCCATCTCTTTCAGAATTTTCTACAATTTATTGTGATCCACACAGTCAAAGGCTTTGGCATAGTCAATAAAGCAGAAATAGATGTTTTTCTGGAACTCTCTTGCTTTTTCGATGATCCAGCAGATCCAGCTCTTAGTATTTATGAATTAGGAAAATAAAAACAAAACCTGCTAGGAAATCAAAAATTCATTGAAATGATTTTCTTTTTTATTTATCATTATGTATCTATGGTAAACATGAGGTTCTTCTGAGGAACCAAATTCATAGACACACAACACTTTGATATATATTTCACTTTTTCTATATTCTGTCTTTTATAATCTGTTCATCTTTAGAAATAAGATATGCAATTTTTAGACATCCATTAGATATGAACCTAGGGAACTCTCTATTAAGCTTAATTTAATTGAAAAAGTGTATGGAAGAAAAATTAAGGAAAGGTCTTTAGTAAGTCCAACATAGCTAAAGATCATCTCTAACAACCTCGGGGCAGGGGTACACTCCTCTCCCAAAAAATGCCTGTGAGAAGGACCATGTCATGATCTCCTTATATTCACTGAGCCCAGGAAATTAAAGGTACTTGAAGAAATTCAGTTGAACAAATAGCCTGCTTACTGTGAACACACAGCCAGTCAGCCATGGGTCCTTAGCAGTGAAATATCTTGTTAATGAGAAATCATCTGGCCTCTGGCCTTAGTCCTTTCTTGTTTGCACTCCTGGAGTGTTTTGTTGTTGTTGTTGTTTTAAGAAAACAATGTAGTCCATTTAAAGTCTCTTTATAGCTGCATGTCATTTTCAAGAAAAATCCCAAATTCTTTAACAGACAGTCTGTGTTGCTACCGAAAGAACAGAAGAAAAATTTTTCTCTCTACCATGGTTCTTCTCTAGTCCCATCAAATTACTATTTTGTAGGTACTGGCAAGCATGTTTTTGCTTCAGCAATCCCTAAATCAGGTAGTAGCAATACCTTTCTTACTCCTAGCCCAACACAAGTAACCACTCCTTTCTCTGTGCTTCCCAAAACTATGGAGGTAATTCTAACAGCCATGGTCAAAACAAACCATATACTTACACCTCCACTTACCAGAAGTCTCTGAGCTTTTTTAAATGCACAGTCTAGACTTAGACACATTTGTATCTTCAAGGCTATCACTATGCTAGTCACATGACAGACACTCATTAAATGTTCACTGAATAGAAAACTGTCATTGCTTAATAACACACATGTAGTTGACTCTGATGGATCTGTCTTTATGGACAGACTAGATGTTGCTTGAGGACAATCACGACAAACTCATTCATCTCATTATTTCCAGAACTCATTATAATATACAACACAAAACAGATGAGAAACAAACCTTTATAGAGTTAATAGAAATTACTCAGTAGATGATGTATTAGGATAAGCAAATTATGAAAAAGTAAAATATTACTAAGTAATAATCCTTAGGAAGCTCCTTATAATATGTTAGGAACCAATACATTAAACTGATAAAAAGATATCAATAATAGCAACCCGACAGAAGCTCTGGTAACCTTTGTTTATTTTTACAGCAGTATTTTTAGTTAAATCCATCTCTTTACCCCCTTTTGTCTCATTTCTTTAAGAGCAACAGAATATTAATTTAGAAATACTATCATGTCAGGAAAATAAAATACACTAAAGAGTATGCTACAGGAGAAAGCTAAATCTTATTGCCTCTAATGCCAATAAGTTGGTCAAATAAACCTATATGTGGGCCATATGTGATAAATATAGAGTATGCTCCAAAAAAAGATCAGGCCTATATAAAAACATCATAAGGGAACTAAAATTTAAGCTCCACTCAATCATGATTCAATGAACTAATAATTTTAAACTATTCACTAGGCCCCATCCCCTCCAAAAATCAAAACAAACAAATGCTACGATAGTGATGCCTCCCTCATTTTCTCCAAGTTTCTCTTCATTAGTAATTACAGCAGCAGTGGCTAAAAATAATTGTGTCATCTGGTAGTTTTTTCTAGTAAATTAATTTTTTTTTCTTTAAGGCACATTTATGTAGCTACAAAGCTTTTCACAAAAACAAAAAAAGATGCATGGAACAATTTTATGGACTCTGAGGGAGAAGGTGAGGGTGGGACATTCTGGGAGAATAGCATTGAAACATGTATATCATCATATGTGAAACAGAACACCATTCCATGTTCGATGCATGTGACAAGGGCTCAGGGCCGGGGCAACGGGAAGATCCAGAAGGATGGGATGGGGAGGGAGGTGGGTGGGGGGTCCAGGAAGGGGAACACATGTAAACCCATGGCTGATTCATGTCAATGTATGACAAAAACTATTACAATATTGTAAAGTAATTAGCCCCCAAAAATAAAAAAAAATTTAAAAAAAGGGAAAAAAAAAAAAAAAGACAAAAGAGTAATATTCCCAATATCCATGATAAAAATATCATAATTTATACTGTTGAAGCCAGTGCTAAAGCTTTTCCATAGAAGTCTAAATCATTTGCTTCATTTTAAATTATATTAGAAGCTTAATAAATGCTAAAAAAAATGGCATTTTCCTGCCTAGCAAATGACTTTGTCCAAGGCAGGAAGCCCTGTTGAAGTATTTAGCCTGTCCACAAGGTCTACTTGAACTTGTCTATGTGCTTATGATGTGTAAACATGCACACGTTCACACACACACACACACACACACACACACACACACACACACACAGACCCATCACCATGAACAGTTTCCAATGTCTTCACCTATGTACAAGATTTCAGCCACACTGCTCAAACTCTTTTCATAGTCTGTAGTAAAAAAGATAAAGACATTAAGTGTAAAAAAGTAAGAATAAATGTAGATGTTATGTGTTTAACTAAGAATAGGAATATCAAAAATGAAGCTAGGACTGAACAATGTACATAAACTACAGTTTCAGACTCTCTGTGGAGCATATGGAATAGAAAAAAGATCCTCATCTTTGGAGTCATACAGATTCAAATTTAAATCACACCCCTCACCCTCACCCACCTACCAGTTGTATCACTCAGACAAATTTGTTAATAACCCTCTGTTTCCTCCTCTAGAAAACTATAACAACATTGCTGACATCATAAGTTTACTGTGGTTATCAAATCAAATGGAATCTCTAAAACAACACGCTCTCAATATATGTTATACTCCTTCTGCATCTCCTAATTGACAATAAACTTCAAGAGAATTTGAATTTCATTCCTGAGCTAATAATTTCATATAAAACTGAGTTTAGAAAAAATATTACCCTTTCATGACAATGCAAAACATATTAATACAGTGATCTTTAAAATCTCAAAGTTGAGCAGCAAGTATAACTATATATCTGGCAGTGTCAATGCATCAAGAATTCTCACAAATTGTGTATCTTTAATTTTCTGTTGCCTTATATGCTAATTAATTCAATTATTTTAATAATTTTTCTATTTAATAAAGTACTTTTCCTAAATTTTACATAAAAGACACCTTTAAGGTTTTGCATAAAAGGTGTTTTAGATTATTGTTATAGAATCATTTAAAAACTGCAGTTGAATTAATAGTATGCAAACCAAAGGATCTAAAGCAGTCCTAAAAACATCTTTAATTTGGTTATTGGATCAGTATTCCAATGCTATCAGTTGCATAGTAGGACTGATGTAACTCAAATATATACTGAAAATAATTTTTTAGATTTTCTCAATAGTTATAGCTCAATTATGAATCAGACATCTTTATAAGCTTTATTAATTAGATGAATGCTTACTTATTAAAGATAAAGTATGTTTCTATATTTCAAGATTTGACCTAAATACTTTTTATTCTATATTTTGCTCTCAACATTAGGAAGTAGCTTCAGAAAGAATCATGCTAATCTAGACTATATTTTGAATTAATTCGGGTACTTCTTAAGCTCCAGGGAAATTACTTTTCAACCTGCTTAAGGTCATACAGCTGAAGACAAACCAATACCCCACAAGGAAGCTTTAGCAACCCTGAGAATACTCACTTTATCTCTGTGGGATCAATTTGGGAACTCACGGGAAAAGTATTCCCAAGAGTTCTACTTATACCAACACAATCTCACCTTTTAGATGTTAATATCCTAATCATTCTAGAATTGAGAGACTGAGAGATCTTTGGGGAGAGAGAGAGAGTGTGTGAGAGAGAGAGAGAGAGAGAGAGAGAGAGAGAGAGTGTGTGTGTGTGTGTGTGTGTGTGTGTAAGGAGAGGTGGGGAGACCAGGTCAGAAGAGATAATGCTGGACCTAAGTACACATAAGTGGAAATAATTCCTATGTTTCATGCTAACATTGCTGTATCAACAGTATGAACTTATATACAGTGGCAAGTTTCTGGAAGGAAAAAAAAATGAAATTAAATAAATAAAGTGGCATGCTAATAGGAGAAATACATGCTACTATTTTTAATTTCTCTAGGAGTAAAACTGACTAACTATGCATAATATTGGTCTGCTAAAAATCTTAATACAGGAAAAAATATAACATCCTGAGCTGTAAGGGCAGAATTATGCTGGTACCTCCTCAAGAACATTTAATCATTCAAATATAAGCTTCTAAGATTATTCTTAAAAGTCTTCCTCACTCTCTTCACCTTCATAAAGAGGATGGATCTGTCATCCAAAGTCTGCTATGAGGCTTGAATAAGACAAACTTATTCAGTATGTGACCTAGGGATTAATTATGGGTTAATTAATATTATGGGCATCTAAATATTCTTGAAGTAACAATTGAATTCTATTGCCAAAAATAATATCACAAAGTAGCATATAATACACTAAAATAATCAGAATTATCTAATCTATCTTAAATATTATTATCTTCAAAAGTGAACATTCTAAGATGTAAAACTCTAGAAATTTAAAGTACAGTACAGTTAACAATGGACATAGTTACCATAGGCAATTCTCATAATGTTAAAATAAATGTTATTTATTCATATTCAAATTCACTACAACTATTTCACTTTTCTGTTAGACAAATAATTTTATTTGTGGATCTTAAGTACTTTATATTCATTTCTCCTGGTAAGATTTTCTAGGTTGCATGTTTTTAAATAAAGTCTACTTTTTCACCCTCATACCCTAACCGACATTAAGTTTTTTGTAGTAGTAGTCACTGAAAGAACATGGCTTTCTTAAACGCAAAAGATCTTACTCAGTAAATCAAGTAACAAGGAAGAGATTTTCATTATATAAAATATAAATTTTTTCTCAGGTAAATGAACTCACTGCATTCATTTTTTTCTTGATTTGTTTTGTATTTACACATCCATACATTATAAATCATTTTTTTTAGTTGGCTTATTATGAATTTATTGAAAAAAATACTTTGCAAAAGCAAGCAAAATATATTCTGTTCATACTTTATTAAGACTGTGCCTTAAAACCACAATTAGTGTCACAGTTAGGAAATAGTTCATCATGTTATGAAAGTCAGTCTTCTTTTAAAATCACAAATCAAATGTTCAAGAGAATCTTTAAAGCATCAAAAATTTGTATATTAAACTCTGGATTGTTAAGATACCAAAACATTTTGTTATATGTTAAATAGATATTTAACTAAATATCTATTTAAAGTTTTGCAGAAAAACATTTTAAACTGTGCTGTTCTGATCTTTTGTTTTATAATGAAAGCAAACCTTTAAATATGGTATATGGAACTAAACCATTGACTTCTTTTTTATTTCAAGTCTGCCCCATCTTTCACCCCATCATCCCCTCCATCATCCCATCTTCCACAAGCACCATTAAAGAACACATTTTATTCATATTCTCCCAAAGAGAAGAGTCCTGGCTGATTTTAGTTATAGATCATTTAAAAATTCAATTCTACAGTGAACTTCATGCTTTGTAAACATTTTTTAAAAAACAGCTTGATATATGATTGCTTCATCTTTTCCTGAAATAGGGAAGTAAAATTCCCAATTAGAACAGATTAGCTATACAAATATTTACTTGTTATTGTCAGTTATTACTATCAAAGTATTATTAAAATAGCCAATTCTTAATGAGTACTGGCTATCTGCCAAGCAGATATGGTGTATTTCATACAGTATCTCATCCAATCCTCGCAACAAATCCAGGAACAAGGTGCCATGATTCCCCTGCAGAAGTGAGAAAGCTGAGGTACCAGAAGGTCATGTTTCTTACCCACTCTCACCCCCATATACTGCATGGGTGCAGCCAGAAGAAAACTCACAAAAGAGGACTCTGGATCCCCAAACCTTAATCTTTATTCTATATAGCCTTCAACAGTGAAATTACAGAATTATTTACATTCTCACTAAGGCTTTTGAGTTTTTAAAAGCATGGTTTGTGGTTCTTGCATTTAAATATCAAAATTCCCATTTTCAAAGCTGACCAGAAATTTCATGCTGGTTTCAAGAAGGGGATAAAGACAAAAGACTTTTAAAAATTTTCAGGACTGAGCTCACTGTTCTTTTGACAGACTAATTTAGAGGTGTAAAGCCTTTCATATTTCACCTTGATTTGTATCTGTAAATGAGAGGGAAAAGTGTTTTCCTTCATTAATTAATGTGCACATCAGTGAGATAATTGGTGGGTTTTGTTATTTTTTCAAAGGCATTGAGCCTCTCGAGGGAAAACATTTCACAGAAACAAAGTACACTATTGTTATTGGAACTGCCATTTTATCTCAATGGATAAATATTTCATATGTATATTCACTTATTAGGATTTTAATCAGCTTTAAGTTCAAATCCTTCATGACACTAAGGGATGAGGTATCCAAAGCTACACACAAATCCTTTTATTTATCAAAGAGGTTTCTACAATCCCATAAGACAAAAGAGTGAGCTTGAGGAAGAAAGAAATCTAAAATAACTAGTGCTCATAATTTCTTTCGAAAAATGTTCTTCACAGACATTTTCTGAGGTACAAATTGCAATTTACCTTTAATCTTAGTTGTCTACAGTAGACCACCATCGCTAACCTATGCTAAACTGAATCAAGCAATAACTACTAGGAGATGAGCTTAAAGCCCATGTAGAAATAACACAACAGGCCAAATGCCTGCAAATCAGTTGAAATAAAAGGAAAATGAAATTAAATGAAGAAGAAATAAATAAAAATATTTTCCTAATACTATCAACTTTCCAACTTTAACACATATAAACACAGTTACTAGTATTATCTTAAAGGTATAATTTTAACTATATTCCACTACTATAGTCAAAGGCAATGTACTTTCCATCAACATCATATGAATTATACTTGGGAAAAAAAATTATGATCATTACTGCCTCTCACGCTTGGGAAAAGTATAACAAAATTGAAAACGTAGCAACAGCTTAAAGCTGATTTTCTAACAAAGCTGAAAGCATCCTCTAGCACATACACTTAAACCCAGGGAATAGCAACGATTCTAACAAGAACTATAATATGTAACCTTGGCAGCATGTCCATGGCAAACCTTAGGCCAGCCATGGAACATCAATGTTTCATACTATCAACAATAACTGTTTTACTCTATTCACCTTCACTACAGGTGAAACAAAATTCTCTGAATCCTCTTGAGCTTACAGACTGCTCAGCTCTGCACTGATACATAATTTGTTTTTGTCTTGAATAAACCCCTGGATAATTATCTATTCATGCAAAAGTCTCTCATGCAAAAGAGACTCTTTTTAGAATACTGAATTCTTCATTTTGGTATTCCTCAAGGTGGAAGAAAATTCTTATAATGAAATAACTAAACATTATATACAGTAAGCTTGGTGAGGATATCTGTTCTACAAATAGAAGGGAACATCAAATGCTGTAAAAAAGTCAAGCATTCTTAAACGTTCAGTTACTCAAAATGTTGCAAATTCTTTATCCAGCCACACGCACACACACACACATGTCAAAAAACCCTTCATTTGTAAAGTTCACTTCAAAGAAAATGTTGTCACAAGGAGAATACAGAATTTTATTAAAGACTGTTATTAAAGAATAAAATATATATTGATGGCTAGTTATAAAAGCCCTGATAACTTTACCTTCTGGCACAGCATAAGTGAAGTCGCTCAGCTGTGTCCGACTCTTTGTGACCCCATGGACTGTAGCCTATCAGACTCCTCCGTACATGGGATTCTCCAGGCAAGAATACTGGAGTGGGTTGCCATTTCATAGCATAAGCTATGTTTATATTTAAACATCCCTCTATGATAGTTTATCAGTATGTTACTTACTGCTATATGCTCATTCTATGTGTGTATATATCAATAAGTCTGTGGCCTCATCTCATTAAAGGTCAGATGTTATCTGTGCAAAGTCTCTGCTTGAAGCCTGGTCTGATCTGTAGGGTATGTGTATTTGTGCGTGTTAACAGGGCAAGGAGAATGCCAGTGTAGGGAGCAGGGCTGCAAGAAACGGCTTTATTCTTTGATCGGCTGACACAGTAGTTGACATATGTGTACAAGCTCCTCCAATTACCAGTTGTTTCATAAAAGTATCTAAACATATTTGGGGGGAATATTTAGATAGTTTCGATCTTTATGAAGAGGGCAAACCATCTCTGGCTGGTGATACAGACACAGAGGGCTGGGAGAGAGGGAGGTGGGGTTCTGGGGCCCTTTTGACTTTATTGTGATAGTTTTATATATCAAGATACTCTACATTCTCACCCCCTACGCCTGGCTACCTCACAAATATACACACATACACAGAGACACAGTCACACCAAGGGCACACGAGGTACAGAGATGGTCCCCACTTCTAGTATCTTGTTCCAAATAACTCAGACCATCGCTTACCTACCAAAGCAACAAGCTTTGAAAAGAAGGGAAGCCACAATGTGCTGGACTGAACAAGAATACAAGTTTAGGACTGCCAATCCTATTAGCTTGCTTTCTCCTCTTTTATGTCTCTTGGGGTTTTAAAATAAGGATCTGAAGTGGAAAAATAACATTTCAGTAACTAATTTGGAATTAAATCATACTGATCTTTTCCAAGCCTATCTGAATGTGTAATTTAACCTGAAAGTGGCACTAATCCCATCATGAAGCCTCCACCCCCATGAACTCATCATCTCCCCATTTTCACCACCTAAACCATCACAGTGGGTATTAAGTTTCAGCTCATGAATCTGGGGGGGCATACAAGCATTCAGACCATAGCTGGCAGTTTCCCTAGAGCTGAGTCTTAAAAAATAAATGTAATTGGGGATTGAAGAAACATCATTAAACGAAGGATTTTAGGTAAAGGGACTTGAAGAAAAAAAGGAATTTGATGGAAACAAGAGTATGGGACAATTTGGAAATTCTCCACAGAACACGCGACTAGGTTAAAGAGTATAGCAGGGAAGAGCCTGGAAATGAGGCTGAAAAAGTGTGCGAAGAATCAGATAATGAAAGACAACTTCTGCCACATTAAAGGAAGAAAAGACACACCCTTAGCTTTGACCTTCTCCCTGTATTAGGGTTAGCTTCAGCACAGCTTTGCCAACCTCAATGCTGCAAAATGACCAGAAACTGCTGAAATCACACTTATTTTAATCCAGTGGGAGAACAGGGGTCATATTCTCAAAACAATTAAACAATATTCTGAATCCTAACTATTAGAACACTATATAATCAAGCACAGATCTTGTACTGACTGATATGGGAAGATTTTATCTCCAATCCTGAACTGAGGTAGTTTAAACAATCAAAATCCATTCATAAGTGATGGGTTCTGGGTCTCGATCAGTCCTACCTAAATCTTTTGACTGGGTACTATAGGAAAACCTTGAGAAGGGAAAAGGTAGGAAATGAATTGTGAGCAGGCAACTAGCAAATCAGTCTCTAAACCTCCCCTGCAATTCCTATGCATTAAAAAAAAAAAAAAAAAAACTCCTTAATAAAATCACCAGGGAAATAAAAACCAAAACCACAATGAGACATCACCTGTCAGAATGGCTATCATCAAAAATAATACAAAGAAATGTTGGCAACGATGTGGAGAAAACAGAATCCTCATACACTATTGGTTCCTCAAAAAACTAAAAACAAAACTACAGAACTACCATATGACCCAGAAACCCCACTCCTGGGTATATAATTGAAAAAGCAAAACACAAATTCAGAAAGATACATGAATTATTTATAGTTGCCAAGATATTGAAGCAACCTAGGTATCCATCAACAGATGAATGGATAAAGAAGATGAGTGAAAGAGAGCGTGCGTGTGTGCGTGTGTGTGTGTGTGTGGTGTCTGTCATATCCAACTTTGTGACCCCATGGAAGCCAGCCTGCCAGGCTCATCTGTCCATGGCTTTATCCAGGCAAGAATACTGGGGTGGGTTGCCAGTTTCTTCTCCGGGTGTGTGTGTGTATGTGTGTGTGTGTGTGTGTGTGTGTGTATTCTTCAGCCACAGAAAAGAATGAGATTTTGTCATACATTAGATTCATTAAAATAACTCCTAAGTGAATTAGGAAAAGTCAAGTAGTCAATCATCATGGAGAGAGTAGGAGATGGAATGCAAATCTAGATCTGCCTGACGCCAAATGCTTGACTCGCTAAGGACCTTTAATCATTTTTGCTAATGTTTTGTCAACATTTTTTATCAGTCATGGGACTACAAAGGACATATGTGATAAAAAGTCTAGCAAATCATTACTTTATTTCTATGATTCATTTACTTTTCATTATTTGAATTTATGTCCTTAAAATATAAATATATCACATTTTTATCTACTACAGTTCATTTATTAGACATTACAATAATGACTATTTTCCAAATAGACTGTACCCTATTCTTATTTGTACTCTAAAATGAAATTGTGAGCAAGCTTCGGGATAGTAAAATAAAGATACTGCATATTGTAATTCTGATAAAATTCCCTCCTTTGCAATAACAGTTAACATTCATTTGAGCTCTGATGATACATTAAGCATTTTGCTAACTGCCTTATGCCCTTGCATCTACGCTCTGAGCTAGAAATCCGTGTAACATTCATTTTCCAATCAGAAAAGTAAAGCAGAGAGTTTAAGTAACTTACTTGTTCACAATCGCTAGTAATAGTGGAGCAAGGACTTGAAAAGTGGCAGGGCTACCTGACCTTATCACAACTACATCAGTTCTACTCTCTGTCTTAATTCAACATGTATTAACACTCATTAAATAAATATTGACTGAATGCCCTCTGTATTCATCAATGAAGACACAGAGTTCCTAAACTCAAGGATTTTCAAAATAGGAAGCATCACAGCACTAGAAAACGTCACTACAGTATTAATAAGAGCTAAGTTGTTTAAGCAAAAGAAGAAACACTCAACCCAGAGACAAACTGTGGAAGGTAGAGAGAATGAGTTGGGAGCGGCGCATATCAGAGAGACTAAAATCTAGAAAGGTTTTGTGGGGAAACACTTGTATAAGGATAAGTAGCTCACCTGTTGAAGAATAAAATAAAAGGTGTTCAAAAGTTAGGACACAGCCTGTAGGCATTCAGGGAAGGTAAGTGTGAGAAGCTCCAGAGAAGTGAGAGGGAAAGCAGAGGCTGTGCTGGAACACAGACTCAGTCTGACTCTGAAAATAATGAGAATTACATTCCAAAGGGGAAGAGAAATGAGTATGGAATTTGGTGCTGCTATTGTTTAGTTGCTGAGTCATGTCCAACTCTTCTGCGACCCCATGGACTATAGTCTGCCAGATTCCTCTGTCCGTGAGATTTCCCAGGCAAGAATACTGGAGTGGGTTGCCATTTCCTCCTCTAGATGATCTTCCTGATCCAGGGATTAAACCAGCATCTCGGGCATTGGCAGGTGGGTTCTTTACCACCGAGTCACCAAGGAAGCCTTATGGAATTTGGGACAGGAAAATTAAATTTTTTTAATCTGAAAAGGATGACTGGCAGTAGTGTGGAAAATGAAGTGAATCAAAGGGCAGTGGGAATCTAAAGCAAGAGGACACTTAGAAACACAAGTCAGAAATGATAGAGGCATGAACTGAGGTAGTGATGAGAACCAGGGCAAGACTTCTTAAATGTGCTTTAAAAAGGGAGATCTGCAATGAGAGAAAGGAACTCTCTAAGTATGGCATCATCTATTCTTTGAATAATACAATGTACAAAAACATTAGTCAAGGACATAATGATAAAAAGTACTGGCTCTGAAAAACGACATCACTTTATAAGAAAATCTGAAATATATCAATAAATATTTTAATACACAAAACAAAGACTACCAAAAAGAATCCGTTAAGACATATAATACTGGTATACAAAAGAAGTGTGCATTAATGCTCTGAACGTATTTCATATTAAATCTTTCTCCAGTGTTTTTCCCTTAACAAATCCTATGGTCCCACATAATGTATTTTTATCACATGATTTTTATACTTGAAATAAAATATACTTACTGTTTATTCTCCAGACACTTGCAAGGTTTTAGAGCAGATTCCCTGAAGCTACTGAACCTTGAATTTAGTATATTCCCATATGGCTAAGTAACATGAGGTCAAATATTGTTTTAAGTGGCAGGTTTTTTGAACAGGAATGCTCTTCTTCCCTGACAACTCAAATTGATGAGGAGCTTCACCCTCCTCGTGATCTGTGCTTGGGGACTATTTCTGTTCTGGCTTAAAAACAAAACAACATCAAAACTTGACTACATGAACAGATTATTCATTTAACCTTTAGTTTAATCGACCAATAAGGAAATACAAATTATATTTTTGCTTTGCTACTTACTAAATGTGTGTGTTAGTCACTCAGTGGTGTCTGACTCTTTGTGACCCCATGGACTAGGGTCCGCCAGGCTCCTCTGCCCATGGAATTCTCCAGGCAAAAATACTGGAGTGGGTTGCCATGCCCTCCTTCCAGGGGATCTTCCTGACCCAGGGATTGAACCCTGGTCTCCTAAACTGCAGGCAGATTCTTTACTGTCTAAGCCACCAGGGATGCCCACTTACTAAATGGGGGCTATTAAAAAGTAAATTATATGTCACTATGGACTTAAAATTCCAATCCGTAAGAAAGGCAATGCCAAAGAATGCTCAAACTACCACACAATTGCACTCATCTCACACGCTAGTAAAGTAATGCTCAAAATGCTCCAAGCCAGGCTTCAGCAATACGTGAACCATGAACTTCCAGATGTTCAAGCTGGTTTTAGAAAAGGCAGAGGAACTAGAGATCAAATTGCCAACATCTGCTGGACCATCGAAAAAGCAAGAGAGTTCCAGAAAAACATCTATTTCTGCTTTATTGACTATGCCAAAGCCTTTGACTGTGTGGATCACAATAAACTGTGGAAAATTCTGAAAGAGATGGGAATACTGGATCACCTGACCTGCCTCTTGAGAAATCTGTATGCAGGTCAGGAAGCAACAGTTAGAACTGGACATGGAACAACAGACTGGTTCCAAATAGGAAAAGGAGTATGTCAAGGCTGTATATTGTCACCCTGCTTACTTAACTTATATGCAGAGTACATCATGAGAAATGCTGGGCTGGAGGAAGCACACACTGGAATCAAGATTTCCAGGAGAAATATCAATAACCTCAGATATGCAGATGACACCACCCTTACGGCAGAAAGTGAAGAAGAACTAAAGAGCCTCTTGATGAAAGTGAAAGAGGAGAGTGAAAAAGTTGGCTTAAAGCTCAACATTCAGAAAACTAAGATCATGGCATCCAGTCCCATCACTTCGTGGCAAATAGATGGGGAAACAGTGGAAACAGTGGCTGACTTTATTTTGGGGGGCTCCAAAATCACTGCTGATGGTGATTGCAGCCATGAAATTAAAAGACGCTTACTCCTTGGAAGGTAGGTTATGACCAATCTAGATAGCATATTAAAAAGCAGAGACATTACTTTGCCAACAAAGGTCCATCTAGTCAAGGCTACGGTTTTTCCAGTGGTCATGTATGGATGTGAGAGTTGCACCATAAAGAAAGCTGAGTGCGAAGAATTGATGCTTTTTAACTGTGGTGTTGGAGAAGACTCTTGAGAGTCCCTTGGACTGCAAGGAGATCCAACCAGTCCATCCTAAAGGAGATCAGTCCTGGGTGTTCACTGGAAGGACTGATGTTGAAGCTGAAATGCCAATCCTTTGGCCACCTGATGCAAAGAGCTGACTCATTTGAAAAGATTCTGATACTGGGAAAGATTGAGGGCAGGAGGAGAAGGGGACGACAGAGGATGAGATGGTTGGATGGCATCACTGACTCAATGGACATGAGTTTGGGTGAACTCCAGGAGTTGGTGATAGACAGGGTGGCCTGGCTTGCTGCAGTTCATGGGGTTGCAACGAGCCAGACATTACTGAGCAACTGAAATGAACTGATGGACTTAAAAAGATCATATTCTCATTTCTCTCACCTTTTTCCAATTCTAGAATTCAACTTGGCTAGTTCTTATTCCGTCCATTCAAAACTGAATATAAAACAAACAAATTAGTAGTATTCAGCATAAATTCCATGGATATCCTGTGTTTTCCTGAAATATGCTTAGTTGGGAGGGAGTGGGAGCACAGGTAGTATAATTTGTAGGCAACTGTGAGATAAAGGAGCTATAAATGATTGCTTGTTTATGTATATATTTTTTTATTGGCTCAATTTTCTTTTGTTGGCACTCTGGTTATAATTCTTTGTGTGCCTTTTATTAAAAAAATTGACATGTACACACTACTATCTGTATTTATTGATTATATTTATGTATTATCTCTTTTTCTCAGCACTGGGTCTTTGTTGCTACATGCAGCCTTTCTCTAGTTCCAGAGAGCAGGGGCTACTCTCTAGTTGCCATGTACCGGCTTCTCATTGCAGCAGCTTCTCTGGTAGAGCACAGGCTCTAAGCACACAGGCTTCAGTGGTTGCATCTTGCAAGTCTAGAACATGGGCTCAGTAGCTGTGGTACACAGGCTTCGTTGCTCCACAGAATATGAAATCTTCTAGGACCAGGGATCGAGTCCATGTCCCCTGCACTGGCAGGCAGATTCTTATCTATTGCGCCACCAGGCACGTCCTTTCATGGGTCTAGTAGCGGAAGGCAGGAGGTATTTAAGATCTAGCTGTAAAGCAGCATTTATGTCTCTTTAGGTTGCATGGTCTCTCTTTGCCTAAATAAGTATATCATTCTGTGAGTTAGCAATATATCAGTCCTATGATTTACAACAATAATGGTCAGAAGTATGACATTTTACATAGCATTGTTGATATGTGTAATGTTATGCTTATCATTCATGGTGTTGCTAGCATATACAGGAAAAGTATACAGGCTCAGGTTGTGAGAAAAACTGGCCTCAAAAGACTTCACAGGCTCTAGTTATTTATTATATTTAAATTGACGATATTCCAGATTCAGGCTTTCAGCTTCAGAGATTTAAAATCTTGGTTTCATCAGTGTACTTGAAGTAGATCTGAAAAAAAGATCCAAACTCCCTGATCTATAAGATTCTACTTAGTATTATGTACTCCTACCTTTACCAGCTTTCTTTATATACTAAAACTCTAGTTTGCTCAGAACTTTTGGTTTTCTCTGCTTGGGAAACTGTTCTCTCACTTGCTAAATAAATTCTTTGAGCCTTTAGTTCCTTTTAAAAGTCATCTACAGATTCCACTTCCCCCTCCCTCTCTCCAAAAAACTCCTTCTCTCTCTCCCAGTTATTCTGTATTATATCATTATGTTCGCTTCCTTTATTGTGTTTTTCTCACTGAGAATGTATCTTGTTTACCTCACCATTCCAGAGTATGTTTTCCAAGGACAAGCAACTTGACTGTTTATTTACTGATTTATCTTGAGTATGAAATACAGCTGACCCATTAACAGAATCCTGATAAACACTTCACAAGGGGAAGAACTAACTTGGTTCACAAACCTGTGAGTGTGTGCTCAGTCACTTCAATCGTGTCCAACTCCTTGTGACCCTATGGACTGTAGCCCACCAGGCTTCTCTGTCCAAGGGATTCTGCAGGTAAGATTACTGGAGTGGGTTGCTATGCCTTCCTGGGGCTTTGAATCTGCTGTGTCTCATATCTCCTGCACTGGCAGGCAGGTTCTTTATCACTAGCGCCACCTGGGAAGCCCCACAAAACTGTGGTATAATACAAAACCATCAATTACTTCTAAGAAATATCACCTTCTGGAGCACCATTGTTGGCATAACCTATACAGTAATTTCACTGCAGGCAAAACTTCTTAAAAAGCCAAATGATAAAAAGCTTTTGATCATGTAAGAAGAATAAGGGGCTTTAGATGAATTAAAAAATTAAGGGGAATGGTGAGAATACATTATGCATATAGGAATAATCTTGAGAATGTTACCTAAATGTCAATAGCGATGGTGTTTCATGCTAAGCCCTGTTCAACTCTCTGTGACTCCATGGACTGTAGCCTACCAGGCTCCTCTGTTCCATAACCAATGGCTAAGTGTCTCCCTCAAAAGGTAATGTGTAGACATGGAAAGGTTTTCTTTATAAACTTCCTTCTTTCTTTACTTGAGCTACTACTGATCAACTAACTGGCTGACTTAATTAGTAAGTCAGTTAACTAACTTGTTACTTTTACTTTTGAAGTAAGTGAATACATTCAGTCAAGTTATGGAAGCATTCTGGTTTCAGGATTCCTAAGACTCATGCTTCAGCCATCCACTGAGTATATGTGTCTGTGTATATCAATTAAAATTTGACTATCGAATTTTGATCTTCTTTCCAAGTTGTGAGTTGCTTCAATTCCAGCTTCCAAATTCTGATAAGATAACACCGTACACAAAAATAAACTCAAAATGGATTAAAGATCTAAATGTAAGACCAGAAACTATAAAACTCCTAGAGGAAAACATAGGCAAAACACTCTCTGACATAAATCACAGCAGGATCCTCCATGACCCACCTCCCAGAATATTGGAAATAAAAGCAAAAATAAACAAATGGGACCTAATTAAAATTAAAAGCTTTTGCACAACAAAGGAAACTATAAGCAAGGTGAAAAGACAGCCTTCAGAATGGGAGAAAATAATAGCAAACGAAGCAACAGACAAACAATTAATCTCAAAAATATACAAGCAACTTCTGCAGCTGAATTCCAGAAAAATAAACGACCCAATCAAAAAATGGGCCAAAGAACTAAACAGACATTTCTCCAAAGAAGACATACAGATGGCTAACAAACACATGAAAAGATGCTCAACATCACTCATTAGAGAAATGCAAGTCAAAACCACAATGAGGTATTATTTCACACCAGTCAGAATGGCTGCTATCCAAAAGTCTACAAGCAATAAATGCTGGAGAGGGTGTGGAGAAAAGGGAACCCTCTTACACTGTTGGTGGGAATGCAAACTAGTACAGCCACTATGGAGAACAGTGTGGAGATTCCTTAAAAAACTGGGAATAGAACTGCCATATGACCCAGCAATCCCACTGCTGGGCATACACACCGAGGAAACCAGAATTGAAAGAGACGTGTGTACCCCAATGTTCATCGTAGCACTGTTTACAATAGCCAGGACATGGAAGCAACCTAGATGTCCATCAGCAGACGAATGGATAAGGAAGCTGTGGTACATATACACAATGGAATATTACTCAGCCATTAAAAAAAATACATTTGAATCGGTTCTACTGAGATGGATGAAACTGGAGCCCATTATACAGAGTGAAGTAAGCCAGAAAGAAAAACAACAATACAGTATACTAATGCATATATATGGAATTTGAAAGATGGTAATGATAACCCTATATGCGAGACAGAATAAGAGACACAGATGCATAGAACAGTCTTATGGACTCTGAGGGAGAAGGTGAGGGTGGGACGTTCTGGGAGAATAGCATTGAAACATGTATATTATCATATGTGAAACAGAACACCATTCCATGTTCGATGCATGAGACAAGGGCTCAGGGCTGGGGCAATGGGATGACCCAGAGGGATGGGATGGGGAGGGAGGTGGATGGGGGGTCCAGGAAGGGGAACACATGTAAACCCATGGCTGATTCATGTCAATGTATGGCAAAAACTATTACAATATTGTAAAGTAATTAGCCCCCAACTAAAATAAATAAATTTATAAAAAAAAAAAAAAGAATATATAAAAATATAAATTTATTATATATCTTCCATAATTCACTGTGTGTGCTTTCTAATATACTTTGCTAACAATCACATTAAATTTAGTCACAGAGTAATACTGATTATGGTGAGCATGTAATCATTATATGCACTTATAGATGCAGGGATATAACAACATATACATCAAAAAGAGAATAAAGATTAGTGGTATAGAATTATGAGAACTGCTTTAAAAGTACATTTGAATCTTTCAGAGTGACTTTACTGTCCTACTTAGAAAACTTTAATTAGTTATAACCTACCATGAAGACCCTTAATCAAGCCACCCATCAAAAGATGTTATAATAATACTGTGACAAAAGAAAAGCACCAAGAACTGAAGTAATCTGAATCTGTAAGTCACTTAAAATTTGAAGCAGAAAAACTTAAATAAGATATATTTCATAAAAAAATACCTGACTTAGTACATGATCTGATTACCATCATTGGTAATAATATATATTAATAAATTGGAAGTTTCAAAAATGTAAAACTCTTACCCATAGTAAGTTCAGATAATTGATTAGGGATGATGCCAACAATGAAGTAGGAGCAACAAATCTAACTTGAATTATTACCGTTTGGAAGTATTTTGTCAGTATTTCCCCATACTAACCAGAGAGATTATAGTAGATTGTTATTTGTATTTGTGTTAATACTTTTAACACAAATAATTAATACTTTTAATACTTTTCATTACAAAGAAAAATAAAAATTCAGTGAGTTTCAGTCCAAAAAATAGTTCGTTCTTCCCTCCTTTAATGAAACTCAGTATGGTATCTTACATATGGCATTTTAGTTGAGCAGATCAGCTCCAGTTAGCTCTGCTCCTCGAAGGGACTGGCAGAGAATACGAGACAGGATTCTGGCCCCAAGCCCATAGCAGTCTATATTTTACCACCAATCATATATATTACCCCTATCTTGACACCGAAAACACATACTCTGTGCCAGTCATCTATTTTCAGGGAAAATGCATATGCATCTTGGGATAATTCCCATTTACAACTGGCAACGCAATCCAAAGAATTAAATACATTCCTTGTTTAATTCAAAGCCAATGTAGTGATGCCTAAAATCTAAATACAGGCACTGCATTGCAACAATATCACAATAAAGAAATGAAGGAATTAATGAGAGCATAAATTCTATACTCCAGGACTATGTAAACCCTAAAATAAGTAGTAAGAATAGAATAACCTAAATATGTCCTTCTTCCTTTATGGTGTTATTAATATAAGATGCTCTCTTCGATGAAACTTAACTCTGAGATACGGTAATTGTTAGTAGTTTAGATGAATTCTTACATTTAAAAGAATATACTGGTCTGTGAAATATAAAAATCTGGAAAGCTCTGGTAAAATCTGGCTATAAAGTAAAGAAGAAATATTTTAATTAAAAGGAACATAAACTTTAATATAAATCTGTTTTGTTTGTAGGTTTATCTTAAATAGATAGGAGAGATTAGAACAGGTATAAACTTGTAAGCTTTGAGCCAAGAGACAGCAAAATGGAAGAGACTGAAAATAAAATAGGAACACAGATTGTGGAGGGAAACCCGTTTTGGGAGAGATGGGAAGAAAATGGTTTTAAAAACAGGCCATGACATTAACTTCTGACAGAGGAAAGGACATGTTTCTGGGTTGGAGGGAAACAGCTACAGGTGGAGACAGTCTGAAGATACTAGAGCTGAAAGAAGAAGGAAGTCTGACCCCCACTCTCACAACTAAAGTAAATCAAATATTCTCCATTCTGAAGAGTATGTACTCACAATGACTTTTCCCCCTCTCCAATTCCTTTAGAGATTACAGTCCTGTAATCAGACTGACTTACTCCTTTCTCCTTATGAAGAAAGAGGAAAAACAGTGCTTCTGTAAGTTTCATCCAAGATTTCCTGGTCAATCTGAAAACGTATAAGTCTAGTACAGTTTACACCAGCCTTATGCAAACTTTACTGAGTCAGCAGGGCTTATAGAACTAAGGGTCCCAAATCATATCCTCTAGTACTCAGACAAACAATGAATTTCTAGCTTAAAATCTGGAGTGTCACTCGAAACAGTTTCAGATGACTAGATAAAATCTAACACCGAGAAAGCTCCATTGCAGGTATTTAAATATTAATCACATCCCTCTCTTCCAAACACACTGTTCTCTTTTCACTATATATTGAATCATTCATCTGAACCAACAGAGGAACACACAAGCCAATACTTTTGAAAGGGCTTCCTGCTTATTAGAAGAAAACTATAACTACTCAAATTATAAAATCCTATATCTTATTCCTGAATAAACACTGGGATAGATACAGACAGAAAGGTAGATGATTATGCAGTTATTAGTATCTGGTATTTCAGGCTCTCTGAGGATTGTGTCATCTTCCATCCAAGAAAGGACCATTATGTCTGGCCTCAACACAAAAGTTTAGGTGGCGATAAGGTTAAAATACAAAATGTACTTTTAATTTTATTTTAAATTATAGATATATCAGTGTACTTTTATAAACACGTTTGTAACATTCATGTAAGCAATCTAAAGCTTTAATGTGAACCTCTTTGCAATTTTCTGTGATACACATTTGAGTTATTTAGGCCATCAACTTAAATTTGAATGCAAATTATTCAGTCATTGACCTTAACTAAAGGCCTCCTTTGCCACTTACTATCACAGCCTCCCAATCTTGTTGGGGCAGTTATCAGTGCCCTCCTTTATAAATGAGAACAATTAGGAATTGAAATGGCAGAATACTCTATAGATTTTGAGATTCCAAAGATTCTCTGGAATATATATTATTATATATATTATATATAATATATATTATTACATAATATACATGAAAGCGAAGTCGCTCAGTCGTGTCCAACTCTTTACAACCCCATGGACTGTAGCCTACCAGGCTTCTCCATCCATGGGATTTTCCAGGCAAAAGTACCAGAGTGGGTTGCCATTTCCTTCTCCAGGGATCTTCCCGATCCAGGGATTGAACCTGGGTCTCCCATATTGCAAGCAGATGCTTTACCCTTCAAAGCCACTAGGGACTCTTATAATATAATTAATAGTAATAATATTAATACATTATATATTATTATTATTATTATTATTATATTCTCTGGAATATATATATATATATATATATAGTCAAATGGCTAGTGAATATCATTTGAATAACTATCTAGAGAATTTTAGGAACTTTTTACAACATGAGAAATACAAGTCCTTTCCTATAAATGTCTACTGGAAGATAACATATTGGTAGCAGAACATCTCTGAGAATCATTCAGCTGAAAACTTTAGCTCCAAGAAAGCAAGTCTAGAGGTGTGTTGTTTGGTTTGATCAGCAGTTAAGGGACAAAAGATAATGAGAACTCTTTGATTAAATACTTATTAAGTACACATTAATTCAGTCCTAAATGCTAAAGGGGTTAAAAAGTAAATAGAGAAACACAATCGTAACTATCCAGCAACACAGATATTGGAACGATAAAGAAGTGAAAAACTAGAATTGCCTTGGGTCACAAGCTCATGCAGGTGGGAAGTGAGGACCAGGGATCTGCACAAAGCCCTTTCTCTCCACATACTGCAGTGGTTATGAGCCTAGACTCTGGAGGGACTTCCCTGGGGGCCCAGTGGTTGAGTCTGCCTTTTTACTGCAGAGTCCATGGGTTCAGTTCCTAGTCATGGAATTAAGATTCTGCATGTCATGGAGTGTGGCCAAAAAAAGAGCCTAGACTCTGAAGTCCTATTCATTGATTTGACTGCTAACTCAACCACTTATTAGCTTTGTGACCTTGAGCTACTTTCTTAACCTCTCCCTACTTTGCTTTTTGGCCCGTAAAAATACATATATAGATACATTCACCCCTTTAATAGCCAAATAATATCATGATACTATATTACATATATACATATGATATCATTTGAATATATATGAAACACTAGATTAAACAAATTTAAATAGGTCTCCTAAATTTAAGACCTTTGCTGTTGTTGTTTAGTCACTCAGTTCAGTTCAGTCATGTCCGACTCTTTGCGACCCCATGAATCGCAGCATGCCAGGCCTCCCTGTCCATCACCAACTCCCGGAGTCTACCCAAACCCATGTCCATCAAGTCGGTGGTGCCATCCAGCCATCTCATCCTCTGTCGTCCCCTTCTCCTCCTGCCCCCAATCCTACCCAGCATCAGGGTCTTTTTCAATGAGTCAATTCTTCGCATGAGGTGGCCAAACTATCGGAGTTTCAGATTCAACATCAGTCCTTCCAATGAATATTCAAGACTGATCTCCTTTAAGATGGACTGGTTGGATCTCCTTGCAGTCCAAAGGACTCTCAAGAGTCTTCTTCAACACCACAGTTCAAAAGCATCAATTCTTCTGTGCTCAGCTTTCTTCACAGTCCAACTCTCACATCCATACATGACTACTGGAAAAACCATAGCCTTGACTAGACGGACCTTTGTTGACAAAGTAATGTCTTTGCTTTTTAATATGCTATCTAGGTTGGTCATAATGTTCCTTCCAAGGAGTAAGCGTCTTTTAATTTCATGGCTGCAATCACCATCTGCGGTGATTTTGGAGCCCAAAAAATAAAGTCTGACACTGTTTCCCCATCTATCTGCCATGAAGTGATGGGACTGGATGCCATGATCTTAGTTTTCTGAATGTTGAGCTTTAAGCCAACTTTTTCACTCTCCTCTTTCACTTTCATCAAGAGGCTCTTTAGTTCTTCTTCACTTTCTGCCATAAGGGTGGTGTCATCTGCATATCTGAGATTATTGATATTTCTCCCAGCAATCTTGATTCCAGCTTGTGCTTCCTCCAGCCCAGAGTTTCTCATGATGTACTCTGCATATAAGTTAAATAAGCAGGGTGACAATATACAGCCTTGATGTACTCCTTTTCCTATTTGGAACCAGTCTGTTGTTCCATGTCCAGTTCTAACTGTTGCTTCCTGACCTGCATACAGGTTTCTCAAGAGGCAGGTCAGGTGGTCTAGTATTCCCATCTCTTTCAGAATTTTTCCACAGTTTATTGTGATCCACACACTATTTAGTCACTCAGTTGTGTCCAATTCTTTTGTGACCCTATGGACTATAGCCTACTAGGCTCCTCTGTCCATGGGATTTCCCAGGCAAGATTACTGGAGTGTGTGGCCATTTCTTTCTCCAGGGGATCTTCCCGTCCAGGGATCAAACCTGCGTTTCCTCCGTTGGCAGGAGGATTCTTTACCCATTGAACCACCAGGGAAGCCCATATATATACATGATATCATTTGAATATATATGAAACGTTGGACTAAACAAACTTATACAAATCTCTGAAATATAGGACCTTAATCCCAGGGTTTAGTGAGTCTATGAAGATATATAAATTATGTCCAAAATTTGCTAGATCATGGCCCCATTTTTCCAGAATCTCTCTATACCTGAGTGCTAAGGAACACGTTTTGGCAAACGCTGCATTGTGTAATTACTGTTCCTCTCCTTAGCAGCAAGTATGGCTCTAAGAACTTCATTATCTGTAAACTTCTCAGACTAATCTCTTTTTCTTTTTTCCCACATGACCGGTGTGACTGAGGCCAGTGGATCAATTTCCTTTTACAAGTGCTGCACTACTGGTTCTTAATTTTTTATCTCCAGATTCTAATTTATGCTTTAGGCAAAAAATAAAGTATGGCCAGGATTTTTTTAAAAAAGGAATTTCCATTCTAATAACTCTCCCTTAGGGTAATGAAGTCTCCTTTCTGGCACAAATCAATTATGGGATAAGGACTGGTGAAAGGAACATTCTTCTAAGCATTTCTGAAACAACATCATAAAGGTAGCCTTTCTACGTGTATGTAAGGATAGTATTCTACATAATCATTTCTAATAAAAAAATCATCTTATCACAGAGATGATAAACATCTGAATAAGGAAGAAAGGACATTAGAAAGAGAAACAATAGTTCATTGTAAGTGGAAAAACTGAGACAAATGATATTTCGGTGTTGGTAAAGCTCAGGGTCTTACTGGTACTTTTCTTACAATGACCTTGGCACTCAAAGAGTTCAAGTAGATTAAACTTTATTTGTTAAATACTTATCTGGAGGTGTTAATTCCACGTGCTAGTGAGGAAGGCGACCAACCTATCCTTTCCATGCAACGTTTCTATGCTAACAAAAAGTAATAAGCTTTTCATTATTATTATCGTTGCTGTGCCACTATTATTTTATCATGTAATTCACTGAACTACAAGTAAAAATCTGCTGAAGATGATTCAAAACCTTACATAAAAGAAAGAACACAAGAAGAGAGAGAGGGATTTGTTACTCTTACATACATATACCAACATGCTGCAGAAAGCATCATGCTTTGGTCATCTGGCTCCAGACAAACAGCCTAAGTTTAAATGATTAAACCTGGATGCTATTATTTTTAAAACACTGCCACCAAGTTTTTTTTAAAAAGCCTAGTATTTTTCCTTTAAAAAAGAAACAACAACAACAACAAAAAGGAGATTGAGCTTATCCACAGAATTAACTCTGAAATTACAAATGAACATGACTGAAAAATATCAGATAAGAGTGATTATCTTAATAGAGCATTAATACATTCTGCTTCAAGATTCTTACAAGAAACATTAAAAATGAAATTAAACATATGAATATATTTAATGTTCTTTCAGTTTTAATGGTATTAGAAGTAAATTGTTGTGGGCCATTTCTCATGAACAAGAATAAAGCCAGAAAAGCAAAGGTAGGTTTAATTTTCCTCTTAATGGTATGAATAAATCTACATGGGTGTGGTAAACAAAATAGAGAGGCTTGCTTCAATCTCTGCAAATGAAACATATCACAATATGCTGCTTCTCCCTCATGACTAGGATAAAGCTATAAAGAAGCACATCATATGGGAAATTTTTTCTGTTAATTTGGAGAATATTCTAGTTTGATGTTATTATGTAGGCTCTCACTGTTTTCAAAAATTGCATTAGGCCCATAAACTCATTCTAATTGGCAGATTTTTTAAAATGATGTTTATGTTTACATATCCTAATGCTTTTGAGAAAACAGACACCCATTTCCATTTCTTTGCTTCTCAACATGTCGCACTGGTGACAGATGTTTCTGAACTGTTTCAATGTCCCTATCCAAATATAAAATGCGCACTTAATGATACCCATGTGTGTGCATTTATACTTCCAGTCATATCTTTATCTACAAAAAACCTCTTCCCCTTGGTATTTGTATTTCTACTCAATATTAATGAGTGACTGGTCAAGAAATGTCTTGTATTTATATATATGCACACACAAAAGATGTTTTTGCACATCAAGATGATTATACATACACACTTAGGTTTGCTTCAGTGTAAACAGCCACAGTGTTTTTTTTTTCCTTATCTTAAAAGCTTCAACCTCAAATGCTGATTTTCAAGGCATACGGTATCATTTACTGTGAGAGAGTAAAAGAAATACAGCTTAGTGTCAGCTCTGCTGTCTTTGACTAATCTGCAAGCCACCCACTTTAATGGCTCTTCATAAATAATTCAAATTTTAATTATGCTGCCAGCCTCTGACCTGAAGAGAAATGAAGAAAGTAAAGGAAAAGAATGGACACGGGAAAGCATATCAGTTGAATCAAATTTTGTATCCAGTTTATGACTTGGTGTCTCAAAGCTCCACTTTATTACTCAAGATGCACCTGCTTACTCACCTAAAATGTTTTAAAATAAAATTAGTGTGATGCAAGATACAACATTAGTGATGGAGTAACTCACTCTAAAAAGAGGCATTTTTGCTCTTATTTTAAGGAGCTTTCTCTCTATCACATGTGTGTACATATGTGTGTGTATAGACACACACACACGAGATCCAAATACATACCTACATTACAGCAGCCTCTCCCAATTAGTCTCTCCTCTGGGTCTAATTTCAATCTCTCTCTTCTGTCCTGAAAATCCAGTGAGGTTCACTGTGTTATCAGGCATGTTCCTATCACTGTAGTGACACATCTGATCTCTGTTATATTAAAAAAGGGACATATAAGTCTTCTCCCAAACCCAGGTCTTACAAGTTATTGTTAGAGGGACTGCTGCCAAATTAATGGCTGGCTGAACATACTTAGGAAAATCTAACTGCATCTGTCGTGTGGAAAGTTGGCCAAGGAAGATCTGACAGGCAATACAAGGCTGAATGATCTCCTCCCACCTAAAAACATCTTTTAATTGCATCAGGTCTCTCAATACACAGTTGAGCATCTGCTCATTAGAAGCAAAGCACTATTTCTCGAATTGAAATGCTACATTTCACTGCATTATTTTTTTCTAAATATTGCCTTACATTTTTCCTAAAGCAATGCAGACCCAGTTGTATTTAATCTAAGATCTCTGGGGCCAAACCTAACCCATACATATTAATGATTAATTTTTTTTCATCTTTTGATGCCTAGAGTTTTCATCCCTTTATTTAACAATGAATACATTTGGATTTCATTCAACAATATCCCCAAATCCCATTTGCAATAAGTCCTTTTAGCTTATTTTATCAATGTACAGATATATATCTAGAAATTTAATCTGTCTTGAGTTCCTTTTCTTTTCTGAATATCTGCCTGTTACTGTAAGCCCTTATGAAAGATTTGGAAAAGTCTTTTGGGCTCCATGTAAGAGTATAATATAGCTAGTCTCAAGATTAAATTTATCTTAAAACTGCATCTCATACTTCAACAACATGCCATTATTTGCAGCCCATTTTCCATTTTTTATATATTAAATTTTTGATTTTTCAATCATTCTCTTTATTTTCCTTCTCCATTATCCAGGATTTGATTCTGAGAAGTGAGAGACAATACAGAATCTTATATTTTTAGTTAGCTATTTTTTAATAGTTCTAGCTCTATCTATATGATGTTAAAAGAATCAGATGGAAATATATTCTACCTCATTAAACTATCTATTAGATCTACATGGTAGTATATTTATTTGTGTATGTGCATCTAATGCACTGGTTTTTCTATGAAATTATACAGAGACAGTCTTACTGTAGCCATTCAATTACCTTTAAAAAGCCACAAAAGCATTTCCATTCAATAAGCCAATTTCGAAAATGAAAGAGAAATCGCCTGGCCTTTAGACAATAATGAGGTACATCTCCTTTGCCTATGTGAAATCCAAGGTTTGATTTAAGATTTATAAGTGCAATGTGCTACTAGTTATCAGCAGACAGACTCCTTCACTGGTCACTGGTGTTAAAAATACACATGTACTTCCACTGATTTAAGTAAATGTGGTGGTGGTGGTGATTTAGTTGCTAAGTCGTGTTCAACTCTTGTGACCCCTTGGACTGTAGCCCATCAGGTTCCTCTGTCCATGGGGTTTCCCAGGCAAAAAAACTGGAGTGGATTGCCATTAATTATGTGCTTCTCCAAATACTCTTAAGTTAGTTTAAAAGAACATACAGTGATAATGGAACTGAGTTTATTCGCATCTGCATCTAAAATATAATAAATCATAACAGTTGTAGAAATCAACTCATAAATACTATCTTATAAAATCCCAAATATAGCAGGTCAGTGCTTGAAGCTTTCCATCACTGTCTATTGGTAGAAAAGGTCTTTGACTAATTCTTAACAGAAATATGTTTGACCTTCTTCCTTGTCCAGATAAACTATAAGGAGAACTATATTATTCTAAAGAAGAACCCATCCAGGATATATTCGATTTGTTCTATATCTACATTTCAATCACAGGACAAACTATTTCTGAAATATATTTTCATCTACCAGTTTCATCAACTAGATGCTTCCAATGAATGTATACAGAATCTGGCTACCTTTAAAATTAATAAATTAATTTAGACTCAAAGAGATTCAAGGTAAATATCAAAATCCCATAAGGTCCCTATTAAAAATATTTAAAATACACATGGAGAAAAAGGATATATCAATAGTTTGACTTGCATTTCTCTTGGAGAGAACAAGCACTTTCATATGTTACTGGTGTGGGAATGTATGGGAGAGGTGGTGTGTAATGACTTTTCTTTTACATTGCTTTTCTGTGGATTGTTAATTTTTTGCTTATTGATACATAGAAAGTATAACTTTTTGATATGCTCATGATACAGTCCCTAAGTATCACATTTATTTATGGCTCAGCACCAATTGGTATTATGTATCGAAATTAAGAAAATATCTCAGAATAATTTGTTTGCTAACAATTCATCTTAAGATATTCAATTATAGCACTTAATCATGTACTGTGGTCTTACTGTAATATTATTGGCACTCTTCTGTTTCTCCCAATAGTCTGTAAGTTTCTTGACTAAAGGTACTAAATAACGTTCTTGGTATAACCATCAGCTACGCTTTTCCTGAAAAGCAACACAACGTGATTTTCCTACGGATTTGACAAAAGTAAAGATTTTAAAGCTAACAAGAGGTGGGATAGATTGGGAGTTTACAAATGACTTGTTCACACTGCTATATTTAAAATAGATAACTAACAAGGACCTATTGTATAGCACAGGAAACTCTGCTCAATGCTCTATAACCTAAGTGAGAAAAGATTCTGAAAAAGAATAGATCCATGTACTTACGGAATAACGTTTTTATACACCTGATATTAACAAAACATTGTTAATAAGATATTCTCCAGTATAAAACAAAAATTAAAAAAACAATAAAGCTAACCTCTTTATACATATAGAATCTACAAGCTACCTATCTGGAAAACAGAAAAATTAATAAATTATTAAGTAAAAACACTTTTACTACTTGTGGAAAATTAAGTCACCTCAATATATATTTTATATAAGCAGAGGGAAAAATCTAGTTTTGGCATAAAGTTATGTTTCTAGTGTTTTTTTTTTTTTTTAATTTTAGTGAGTGAGTTAGTGAAAGTCATTCAGTCGTGTCCGACTCTTTGCGACCCCATGGATCATACAGTCCATGGAATTCTCTAGGCCAGAATACTGGAGTGGGCTGGCTTTCCCTTCTTCAGGAGATCTTCCCAAACCAGGGATTGAACCCAGGTCTCCCGCATTGAAGGCAGATTCTTTACCAGCTGAGCCACTAGGGAAGCTTTTTTAATTTTAGTAAAACATAAATGGAGAAAGATTGAAATTGATCAAAAGAAATAAATTGCTATAATTACACCAAAGTTAAAATTGTCTTGTAAAAAAATTTCATCATAGATGGCTAAGATTTAATGGTTCAGATATAATTTCTATAAATGCTCAATAAGTAGTTGAAAGCATTCATAAAATATAATAAATATGAAATTAACTTCTAATGGTTCTTTCACAAAAACAGATGAAACAACCAATGACCTACTGATAATACAGAGAGAACCTGAGGCATACCGTTGGGGGTTTATTTAATCACAACCATGTATGGGCTTCACCCAGTTATTCACTTTCCCTCCAAACAAACATGGTTCACCCTGATTTTTCTACACTCCACTCTATTTTTTAACCAAAACCAGAAATACCCAAAAATAAGAGTTACTGGCTAGAGTCATGTGGACCATGTTTGGACAAAAAGTTGAAAAACCAGTTTTGCCACAAGGAGCAAGGTGTCTTGCACAGTGGCTTAAAGGATGAAAAGCAAAGAGAGCTTTAGAGAAAGTGGGAATGAAAAGAGGACTGGAGAGACCCCGGAGCCAAAAAGTAAGAGGATAAAATAAGGAGAGTGAACAGAACACTGTGACAAGGAACCTTTCCAAGATGGTAAATCTAAAGAGTCTGCTAAACACCTTAGAACAGGAAAAGGACAAGAGGGTGTCAGGGAGCTTCAATCCAGAGTTCCTGATGTGTAAGAGAAAGTGAAGGGAGGAACTTGAAAAGACGATGGTTCCTCAGGCCAGAATTACAGCACAAGGTGAACCGGCATGAAAAACTGCCACAAAGTTTAATCAGTCTGCGACAGAAAGTGGATGGACCCTGTACACTCTCCCAACTGAAAAAGACCAGCATCTACCTGATTATCAGAAACATAAATATCTTTTTCTCAAAGGTCACATTCAGAGACTCATCATCAAGTACATATTCTCCTCGTTTATCTCTCACCACCAAGTGTAGTCATTCAGTCCTGTTCAACTCTTTGTGACCCCATGGACTGTAACACACCAGGCTCCTCTGTCCATGGGATTCTGCAGGCAAGAATACTGGAATGGATTGCCATTTCCTACTCTAAGGGATCTTCCCAACCCAGGGATCAAACCTGGGTCTCCAGCATTGCAGGCAGATTCTAACATCTGAGCCACAAGGGAGGCCTTCTACATTTGCATTAGAACAGTTTTCTTTCAAGATGTCTTCACTTTCTAGGATTTCTAAAGCACTGGTCTTTCCCAATCTGATTTTGAAATCCTCCAGCCCATACAGTGCTAAAGCTGCCAACATGAATTTAAAATGATACCAATACTTATTTTCTTTCTTTATTAGTCATGAGAGGACTACCTTCACTAAAACAACAGCAAGCATGGCTTTAAGCCTATAATTCTCACAATGCTTTAAAATGGACAACATTTTCTCCATCTTACTGGTTAAGTCATAAAATTCAAGTCCAAACGTGTCCACTTTCAAGTGTAGAGGCTTCCCAGGGTACAAGCCATACAAGCCCCATTGATTATCTGGCTTCTATGGGCTTTCCTCATAGCTCATTTGGTAAAGAATCTGCCTGTAATGCAGAGACCCTGGTTTGATTCCCACATCAGGAAGATCCACTGGAGAAGGGATAGGCTACCCACTCCACTATTCTAGGGCTTCCTTTGTGGCTCAGCTGGTAAAGAATCTGCCTGCAATGCAGAAGACCTGGGTTCGATCCCTGGGTTGGAAAGATCCCCTGGAGGATGGAAAGGCTACCCACTCCAGTATTCTGGCCTGGAGAAACCCAATAGTCCATGGGTCACACAGAGTCGGACACGACCGAGCAACTTTCACTTCACTTCACGGACTTCTCTGGTCTCGCATCTCATCATTTCCTCTATGCAAAATAACCTTATTGTGTACCATCTGAAATTCACTTAAGCTTTCGCTTCACCTCAGGAGTCTGAAAATTGTTCTACCTGCTTCAATGGTATTTGCACATCTATTAAAATTGTTTATCTAATGGATAAACAACAAGGTCCTACTGTACTATATTCAATAATTCTGGTAATAAAACATAGTGAAAAAGAATACAAAAAAAAGAATATATATATATGTGTGTGTGTATATATAAATGTGTGTATGTGTACATATGTATGTGTTTAACGGAACCACTTCAATGTATAGCAGAAATTAATAAAACAGTGTAAATCAACTATAATTTTAAAAAATTTCTTTTTTTCTACTTGACAGTCTTCCTCTAACAGACTATAAGTTCCATAAGGCAAAGATATCATCTTTAAATTGTATATCCTTAGTACCCAGCTCAGCTCAATGTCTAGAACATAAGAGGTACTTACTAAAAATTTTCTGAGCAAATAAATGACTGAGGCCTAAAAGATATCAGGAAGAAAGTGGCAGGAAAGAACTAATCTCTTCATTCACATTCTCCATTCTTCCCAGCTCACAGCCTTAAACTGGGACTTCTAAGAGACATAAAAAGTAGACAAGCGAGACTCTATTGCTTTATGTTGTTATACAATTATTACTGTTGTTCTGTCTCTCTGGTTTTGATATCTTGAATTAAAGATCCATCACTGGGCTTCTGCTAATTAAGTTCTTAACCAGTTCTCTTCAGCTATTTCTAACTTTCCCAATTATTTCTTTTTCAAGCTTTAGTCACATATATTTATGCTCATTTGAGTCAAGAGCTACCCTCCACTGCCCCCATGCCTGAGGCAACCACCATTCTAACATCTGTTACTACAGATTAGTTTTGCTTGTTCTTGAACTTCACATATAGCAAATTATGTAGTATGTAGTCTTTTTTTGTCTGGTTTTCTGGGCTCTTATCTATACCTGTGAGATTTGTAACTGCTGTTGTGTGTAACAGTCCTTCTTTCTTTTTATTTCTGTGCAACATTCCAAAGAATGAATTCACTAAAGTTTATCCAAAAATGTCTTTTGTTGAAGGACATTTGAGTTTTCAGATGAAAACTATCACAAATAATTTTACATGACTATTGGTAGACACACACACACACTTCTCCTGGGTATGTTCTAAGACTTGCCTGGGTCATAGGGTTCAGTTCAGTCACTCAGTCGTGTCCAACTCTTTGCAACCCCACGGACCGCAGCACACCAGGTTTCCCTATCCATCACCAATTCCCAGAGCTTGCTCAAACTCATGTCCATTGAGTCGGTGATGCCATCCAGTCATCTCATCCTCTGTCATCCCCTTCTCCTGCCTTCAATCTTTCCCAACATCAGGGTCCTTACCAATGAGTCGGCTCTTTGCATCAGGTCGCCAAAGTATTGGATCTTCAGCTTTAGCATCAATCCTTCCAATGAATATTCAGGACTGATTTACTAGGGTGAGATACTCTCAAAAATTTTTCCACAAAGTTTGCTACAAAAATGGGTATCCTTACATCTAACATATTTACATTCCAGAAATTGGCTTGGTGTGTCTTTTAAAAAAATTGGCATAATGAAACCTTTAAAAAAATTTGGCCATTGTGGTGAACTAGAAAAAACAGACTCCCTTACTGTCTCCATTACTCAACTCCTTCTAACTACTTCTTTAGGTCTCACTCATGCTTTTACTTGTTTCCTTATGTGCTCCGCCTAATTACTCTAATATCTACAATTTGTAGCTCAATTGTATTTTTTTTCATAATCACCTACTTAAACTGAATTTCTTACTTAACTGCAAACACTTCCCCTTGCTGTACTGGACATGTTAATTTCTTCATTCCTATGCAACTCTGGCTCTATTCCCTACTTCCACTTTATAAATATCGTATTTTCACTACAGATTCAAACTTCTGCTCTTGCTTTTCATGTCAACTGTCACCATATAAAACTACATCTCTATTATCATCCTTTCTCTCAGAAGTGTCAATCCTCTAACTTCACTGGCTGTTAACCAGCTACAGCAAGAAAGACTACAATCACCTCAAATTCACTCTGTAGGAAAGTAAAGCCACTGCTCTCTCTAGAACCTAGCTTCCCATAGAGAGTTTCCTCTTACTACTCAAAAAAATACCATTATTCACACAATCATTCAATCTCATAATACCGAGTCATTTATTTTTGCTCTTGTTTCTCCCCTATAATGCAATCTATGAATTATTTTGATCCTCTCTCAAATTTTACTTCCATTCTTTATCCCATAAAATATACTCATTCCATTAAAATGGAGATTTTAACTCTAAGTTTATGTATCTTCTTCCATCCATAAATTAATACACTCCAATTGGCCAGATTTCACATAAGCTTGCTAGTTTTCAATCTGTTGATTTTGGTCCTCAGGCAATCACCACTATCACCACCACTAAGAAAGCAATAGCTAACTAATATTATAAGCATGCTGTGGATATAAAGTTCATTTATTATCCATATTTGGAAGCTGAGGAATATTGAAGTTTAGAGAGAGAGTTATTAATTAGAGCCAAGGAGATAAAAAGGTTTCAGAATAAAGTAAATGGCTAGAGTCAGGAACGCAGTTAATTACAGTATAAAACTCTAAATCATTTTCTGCTTTCCTGACTATCTTAACCTATTTGAAATGAATAGAATTTATAATCCTAGATAGTAGATATAGACTAACAATTCAAACAGTACACACAGACACAAATTATACATTTATACAAGTCAAAACTCATTTAAGCAGAAATCCAAATAATGAATTTATGAATCAAAATGTACAATAGAATTTTCCCCCTAATACAATCTCTAAATGACAGATATTCTAAACAACATGAATATAACCTAACTTGTAGCATTCCAAACACTTAAAAATAAACAATTTTGACAGCACGGGAATTGGAATATATGATAAGCCTGTAAAATAGCCCTTAATTAGTAAAATTTGTACTACAGACAGGGAGATGGTAGCACTGGTTGTCCAGTATTAACTGTAGTAATACTGTCAATGTCCTATAATATGCCAGTGAGAAAATGGTAAAATCTACTGAGCAACTTTAAAAAATGTCTACAAATTCTTTGATAGTCCCTTCTTCAAGTGCTGAGGTATGACTTAGTGACAACATCTAATACATAGAGAAAGTAATTCATCTAGTGAAGAAAAGAATAAGGCAATGTCACATTGTGAGCATTCTTCTAGAATACCATATGTCATCCAACCCTTGACTGCCTCTCTGAATTCTTCTTTGAAACTCTCACACTTGTTCTTTAAACTCCAGTCATCCTGGCCCTTCTATCCTGGGACCACGCAAAGCTTCATGGACCTCAGGGCTTTTGCACTTACCACCCCTGCCCTCTTCCTGGAGTGGCACCTTCATTCCTGTGCATGGCTCCTTCTTCCAATGCATTTTCCTCTCACATCAACACAGAGGAGCTTTACTGACTATCACATTCAAAGCATTCTGCCCAGGCAACAAATTAAGAATTATGTCCCTCTGGTTACCAATCTTCAGAACATTTTTTCCCCCCCAGAGTACTTTTTACTATTAAAAAAAAAAATTCTTCTTTACTTTCTTGTTTATGGTCTATCTCCTTTAATTTATAAAATATAAGATTACAGCAGGAAATTTGTCCATCTTGGTAACTGCCATACTCCTAGTCCCTAAAAATATGCCTACCCAATAGCAGCAATTCAAGCAATCTTTTCTAATGAATGAGGGCTAGAGTGAACACCTAGTCTTCATACTGTCTCCCCTCTTGGCTTTTATGGAGGGACTCTACTCTTTTTCCTTCTTCGTTTCTACTGTTTCCTCATTCACTGAAGTCTGTTACTGCTTGTTTATCCTTACTAAACCACAACAAAGGGTGAAGCAAAGTGGAGACAGCCAGACCTACATCATCAACAATATGTGGGCAGTCCTCTCAATGCAACTACATTCCCACATTCAAAGACTACTAGAATATAAGCTCCATGAGGGAGGTGATTAGTTTCTGTTTGCTGTTTCTAGCCCATAAATCAACACCTGATATAAATTAGGCACTCCAGAATAAATGAAATTGTTGAATACATACATTTATGTATTACTGAATGAGGGATCACCAATAAATTTTGTCCCCTGCACTAGAGGAAACATTGACTGAAACTGCCCACCCTGGCCAGGCACCATAGTAACCATTTGCATGAGTTGTTTTACTACAGGAGGTCCTGGTAAGGAACACGGAACTAATAAGAGTTCAGGAAAGGTCAAAATGAGACATCACGTGTCCTACCACCTACCAAAATCCTTCTCACTGGAATCCATCTTGGCAGAGCAATGCCTGCTTCATCAGGAAGGACCTTGAATCAGAATGATTGGCCAGAGACAATCTGGAAACTAATCCCATCAGCATGAAACCCGGGACTGTGAGTCACATGGCTGAGCAATTCTCCTGGGTTCCCTCACCCTACTGGTCTCTGCCTAGGTGTCCCTTCCCAAGAAAGTCTCTTGCTATGTCAGCATATGTGTCTCCTTGGATAATTCATTTCCAAGTGTTAGACAAGAGCCCATTCTCGAGCCCTGGAAGGGGTCCCTCTTCTTGCAACACCTGCATCCATAAAAAAATGACATTAACTTCAGGGAATAGGAAAAACAAGCCAAATGTCATTCTGTGCAAGGACATACACACTGTGGCTTCTAGCGTGTAGCAGTAAACGTATAGAAGTATACAGAATGAAAATCACCTGTTCATGAACCAATCTCACATGCAAATATTAAGTAAGTTTTATATGAAATACATACACTGTTGTACAATGCAAGCTTTTTTCATTAAGCAGCCAGTTGTCTGGTGCTACAAATCAAGTCACAGTTTAAATTTATTACTTCATTAAACATTAAAATTTATGCAAGACCTACAAGATCTTTAGCTCTGGCACCTAGTTCCCTGAAAAGACCTGGAAATAATACCACATTTGAACTGCTTTCCCAAGTAATCAAAATTTCAATAGTATCCCTACCCCCACTTATAATACTTCTTTAAATTCTGTCCAGCTCAGAGCCACGTATCAAGCAGCATGTGCTCATTATTTAACACTTTCTTTAAACTTCCTTGATCTTCCTAAATAGACGGCACAGCTGTGCCCCCAAGGTGAGGGAGGCACCCCCTGTCAGGTTGCTCTCTGATTTGATCAGTTACCAAAGCAACTCTATCATTATCTCTGGAAGGGGTCTTTCTGCAGAGAGCCCACAGTTTGTATATGCTTCCCATACACTCTCCAGTGCGACAAATATCATCTAGCTGGTTTTACACTGTCATTTCCATTGAAAGCCTGTAATTACTTCCCACAAGCAATACTTCATCCTGCCAGGCTGATTAAAGACAATACACACTGGAAGGCAAAGATCAACAGTGCTCAAGTGATGTATCTTGTGAGCGTGTATCTTGTAAAGCAACAGTGCAGTGGCATGCACACACTAAGCACTAAATAATTGTTTGAGAAGATATACCATTTGCCCTTTGACAGACAGTCTAATTACTGATTTTCTGCTGAAACATAATAGATTTCTAAAGAGCAAATTGAGCAGATCATAATGGGCTTTTGAACTGTCACTTATTATATATATTCCACCATAAAGGATATGCTCTTCCAAGGTCTCCACTCACATTATCTCATTTACATCTATACCAATTAAGTAATTGTTTAACTGTTCTAATTTCCTGACAGGCAAACCAATCAAATAAGCAGTTTTACTTTATCATATTACTTTATTCTTGAAATTAGTTGAGTCTATTTTGCCCAGGCTGATTAAAGTAATCACGGAAACCTGAATGTCAAATTATTTCGACAGAGGCATGTTTAGAGATACTTAATTGCAGTAAGCTAAACTTTACAATAACCTAAACTGTCTCAGTTTACTTATTCGTTTTTGACTCTCTCTGTTTAGAGAATGTCTCAAGATACAAATTATGCTGGGAGGCAGTGCCCACATCAAGTGTGGAAATCAAAAACCTATTTTGTCTATTTTCTTTGCCCCTGAGTTTTGACAACCGCTTTGATTCAGCCAATCTGGTGGACCTGCCCTGGATTTTTGAATGAGGTTTGTCACCCAGAGAAGCAGGGACACTGACACATTCAACCTAGCTGTAGCAGCAACATCCAGTTTCAGAGGCAGCAACAACAGCCCCAGGTGACCCACGCTGATAGCGGTAGTGTAAGCCACAGTACCTGTGTTTAGGGTGGTGGCAAATGTGTCCTTCTCAGCCTGGATTTGTATGCAATGTCCTTCTGTGGATTAACCAATATACCCATGCAATAAATACGTCTGCTATTTAAATCGGCTTGCCATTCTCTGTTACTTGAAACTTAAAAATGTCATGAGGACAACTTTCAAGGAATGGACACTTTGATAGGTTATAGACAGACACCATCTTTTTTTTTTTTTTCAAGTCAACTCATTTGACCATTTAGAGCTGATTCAAAGTGCTACAATCTAAGAGCCAATGGTTTTATTGAACAGCATTTTCACATTTGTCTGCATAGTAGTGTCAGTAGGACTTTATATTTGAACTCTTAACTGCAGTCCCCTTTCTATTTTATGCAATGATTGCAGACCAGAAAAGTAATGTTGGGGATATTGGGCAAAGAATCATTAATATGATTACATTAATAGAGTTTGGACAATGACAGGAATTTGACCTAACAAAACTGACGTCAACTGACCCTAACATCAACTGGAGATATGGAACTATTAGTTCACTTCAGTGGCTCAGTCGTGTCCGACTCTTTGCGACCCCATGAATTGCAGCACGCCAGGCCTCTCTGTCCATCACCAACTCCTGGAAACTACCCAAACGCATGTCCATCGAGTCGGTGATGCCATCCAACCATCTCATCCTCTGTCGTCCCCTTCTTCTCCCGCCCCCAATCCTACCCAGCATTAGGGTCTTTTCCAATGAGTCAACTCTTCGCATGAGGTGGCCAAAGTATTGGAGTTTCAGCTTCAACATCAGTCCTTCTAATGAACACCAGGATGGATCTCTTTTAGGATGGATTGATTGGATCTCCTTGCAGTCCAAGGGACTCTCAAGAGTCTTCTCCAACACCACAGTTCAAAAGCATCAATTCTATGGCGCTCCGCTTTCTTCACCGTTCAACTCTCACATCCATACATGACCACTGGAAAAACCATAGCCTTGACTAGATGGACTTTTGTTGGCAAAGTAATGTCTCTGCTTTTAAATATGCTATCTAGGTTGGCCATAACCTTCCTTCCAAGGAGTAAGCGTCTTTTAATTTCATGGCTGCAGTCACCATCAGCAGTGATTCTGGAGCCCCAAAAAATAAAGTCTGACATTGTTTCCACTGTTTCCCCATCTATTTCCCATGGAGTGATGGGACCAGATGCCATGATCTTAGTTTTCTGAACGTTGAGCTTTAAGCCAACTTTTTCACTCTCCTCCTTCACCTTCATCAAGAGGCTCTTTAGTTCTTCTTCACTCTCTGCCATAAGGGTGGTGTCATCCGCATATCTGAGGTTATTGATATTTCTCCCGGCAATCTTGATTCCAGCTTGTGTTTCTTCCAGCCCAGCATTTCTCATGATGTACTCTGCATAGAAGTTAAATAAGCAGGGTGACAATATACAGCCTTGACGGACTCCTTTTCCTATTTGGAACCAGTCTGTTGTTCCATGTCCAGTTCTAACTGTTGCTTCCTGACCTGCATACAGGTTTCTGAAGAGACAGGTCAGATGGTCTGGTATTCCATCTCTTTCAGAATTTTCCACAGTTTATTGTGATCCACACAGTCAAAGGCTTTGGCATAGTCAATAAAGCAGAAATAGATGTTTTTCTGGAACTCTCTTGCTTTTTCGATGATCCAGCAGATATTGGCAATTTGATCTCTGGTTCCTCTGCCTTTTCCAAAACCAGCTTGAACATCTGGAAGTTCACGGTTCACGTATTGCTGAAGCCTGGCTTGCAGAATTTTGAGCATTACTTTACTAGCATGTGAGATGAGTGCAATTGTGCGGTAGTTTGAGCATTCTTTGGCATTGCCTTTCTTTGGGCAATGGAACTATTAGTGTGTGTATATACACATGCATACATACAAACAAAATGTTTAGAATTATCCTTGAAGCTTACTTCATAAAAAGGGCCTACCAAGGGTTTTCCTGGTGGTCCAGTAGTTAAGAATCCAACATGCATCACAAGGGACACTGGTTTGATTCCTGGTACAGGAAGATCTCACGTGCCACAGAGCAACTAAGCCCATGTGCCACAACTACTCAGGCCACGTGCTCCAGGGCCTGTGCTCCTCAACAAGACACCACAATGAGAAGCCCATGCACAGCAACTAGAGAGTAGCCCCTGCTCGCTGCAACTAGAGAAAGCCCTTGTGCAGCAACGGAGACCCACCACAACCAAAAAACAAAATAAATAAATCTTTTTTTTTTTTTTTTAAAGAACGTAACAGAAATTTCTATACATTTTTAGTTCTTTGATAGCAGGGCTTTTATCTCTCAACATGTATGACTTTCATACATTCTACTTTTAGTAATGTATCACTTACAAACATAGGAGATTGCTGTCAACCTCTTATTATGTTAATACAATTTATACCACAAATGGAACACAATTTACTAATTTTTGAAACATCACTGATAGACCTAATACACTGGTATCAGTGAACAAAAACGTACATCTTCCCCACATGAAGAAATTCCCATCTTTGGGTGAAACCAAGTTCCAAAAATAAAACTTCAGTAAAATTTGTTATAAAATGCATGAATTATCATCTCTCCTTTTTTTCAAGTAAATAATGTAACAATTCAAATAAATATTAACGATAAAGTACAAAATTATAGTTTAATCTCCATGTTTAAAGTTTTCTTAGTTTCATTTGAATAAGCATCCAAAATTTAAATTAACAAAGGCACTAAAGGGAATATAGGGCATAAGACTTGAAAGGCAAGCATATATAAGTGTCCTATGTGTCAACAGAACACATGAGTGGGTTCTCAGTAATTTTCAAAGGTTTCTGGAAATCCAAGCAAAACCCAGCTGACTTCCTTTCCAGCTCTTGACACACTTTAAAGCCTCCAACCTACCCTTAGCTACCTGTCACAGTATTTCCATTTACAGAAACTTTGCAGAAAAGTAAGCTCCAAAGTTTTCTTCCCTTTTCATGAAAACTTTGTTGTATTTCGTGGGTAATTACCTGATCTTCATATTTGAAGAGAAAAAAAAAAAAGAATCTTGCTATTAAGGTAATTCCCTTATGACTCATTTACCTATTCCAGAAAGGATCTGCATGTTCAAAAAGGAGCAATAAACTGAATTGTGTATGTTTTGGAAAAAATATATCATTACAAGGCCCTTTGCGCTCCACTTTTCTATTCCAGGCTGTAATCTGCCCATTTCTAGCAATAAAACAGATTGCCAATGAACAACTATTTCGGAAAAGGGGCAAAAACAAACTATATATTTTGCAGTTCATATACAGGACCTGATTTTCAACCAAAGAGTCATTATTTCTTAGAAACTAAAATACCTGGCCAATAATGTTCCCTCTGTTTCCTCAGAAACAACACAGAGATTAATACCTCTTCTCCAAGTTTACTTTCATCTGAATGTAGACAAATCTACATGAGGTTGAAACTAAACAAATTGCTTAAATAATACCCAATCTCCTCTTCTGAGAGTTGCTATCATCTTAGGCTTCAGGTTTCCATAACCTACTGCTCCTTTAATAGCTCTTTTAAAAACCAATGTATGGCAAAACAAATACAATATTGTAAAGTTAAAAAATAGATAAATAAACTAATTTAAAAAAAAAAATTTGTTCATAGGACTTGGGAAAAGTCAGGTTTCCCTGAACAAATAATTATTATCTAAAATGCTTATTATCTGTACCTTGAAGCTTCGTATTTAATTTTTTTAAAAAACATTAAAATGTTATTAGATTATATCTTACGACAAGAATAAATTTAGTCCAAATAAGTTTAATGGGATGTAGTCTCTGTTCACAGCCGATAATATCAAAAGTAAATTGTACTTGGATAACTGTAAAACCACAAACAAAATTTCCTGTAATAGTCACACATTTTTTCACATCTTTACTTTAAGCACTATGAACAAAGTCACAGTGATTAAAAAAGTAAAACATGACACCTGGCATCCACTTACTAAAATGAAAGTAAAACCTTGAATTAGAAAAAGGTCATGAATTAAAGATAAATTAATTTTAAAATAAAATAATGTAACTTCTCTTGAATCACAAGTGAAAATAAATGTTACCTGAAATTATATTTTTAATTACTACGTTTTGGCTAATTTCTAACTTAAGACATTACTCAATATGCAAAATATGAACTAGGAGTTCAGGATTAACAGATGTAAACTATCATATAGATATAATAGATAAACAATGAGGTCCAATGTATAGCACAGGGAAATATATTTAATATCTTGTAATAAGCAATAATGGAAAAAATATTAAAATTATATATATGTATGTATAACTGAATTAATTTTCTATTCAACAGAAATTAATCAGTTCAGTTCAGTCGCTCAGTCATGTCTGACTCTTTGAGACCCCATGACCTGCAGCACACCAGGCCTCCCTGTCCATCACCAACGCCTGGAGTTTACTCAGACTCACGTACATTGAGTTGCAGATGCCATCCAACAATCTCATCCTTCATCTTCCCCTTCTCCTCCCGCCTTCAATCTTTCCCAGCGTCAGGGTCTTTTCCAATGAGTCAGTTCTTCCCATCAGGTGGCCAAAGTATTGGAGTTTCAGCTTCACCATCAGTCCTTCCAATGAATATTCAGGACTGATTTCCTTTAGGATGGACTGGTTGGATCTCCTTGCAGTCCAAGGGACTCTCAAGAGTCTTCTCCAACACCATACTTCAAAAGCATCAATTCTTCAGAGCTCAGCTTTCTTTATGGTCCAACTCTCACATCCATACATGACTACTGGAAAAACCATAGCCTTGACTAGACAGATCTTTGTTGGCAAAGTAATGTCTCTGCTTTTTAATATGCTATCTAGGTTGGTCACAACTTTTCTTCCAAGGAGTAAGCGTCTTTTAATTTCATGGCCGCAGTCACCATCTACAGTGATTTTGGAGCCCCCCAAAAATAGTCTGTCACTGTTTCTACTGTTTCCCCATCTATTCACCATGAAGTGATGTTACCATATACCATGATCTAGTTTTCTGAACGTTGAGCTTTAAGCCAACTTTTTCACTCTCCTCTTTCACTTTCATCAAGAGGCTCTTAGTTCTTCACTTTCTGCCATAAATGTGGTATCGTCTGCATATCTGAGGTTATTGATATTTCTCCCAGCAATCCTGATTCCAGCTTGTGCTTCATCCAGTCCAGCATTTCTTATGATGTACTCTGCATTTAAGTTAAATAAGCAGGGTGACAATATATAGCCTTGATGTACTGCTTTCCCCATTTGGAACCAGTCTGTTGTTCCATGTCCAGTTCTAACTGTTGCTTCTTGACCTGCATACAAATTTCTCAGGAGGCAGGTCAGAAATTAACATAACATTGTAAATTAACTATACTTCAAAAAAATAAAGAATAAAATTTGTAAAAACTGTTTGCATTTGTGTGTGTGTGTGCATACACTTGCACACATATCCACACATTCGTATATAGGGGAAAGAAACATTTGAGTGACAAAAGCACTGAGACATCACAATTTTCAAAATCCCAGAGACAAAGGATTCCAAAGAATTAAAACTCAAAGCTCATGTAATCAATAAGGCAATTATATGACATTTGTTGTTCATGTTAATATCTTGCCAGATCAATTTTGTATCATCTTAATATACCCCAAAGAGTACACAGGCCTACCATCCTAACCTCAAGGTCTGTAGTTTTCTCACAAGAGCTTAGTGGTTAATGATCTTCATCATAACTTACTTGAATGAGGTCAAACCACAAGTAAATGGAAGAGCTAAGGAAAGAATTTAGGCTCCTGATTTGGAATCCAGTTCAGTGCTAATTCCAAGACAAATACATCAACCCAGAAAACGGGTTTTCTTTCATCAGCAAATAACTGAAAACTTAAATTGGCCTCATCAGAAAGGGATTTATTAGATTGTGGCACAGGGAAATCCAGATGTAAAATGAGAGTCAGTGTTCATCAAGGATTCAAGGTCTTATCATCCAATGGGTCCTCATATGTTCTTAGAAGAACCAGATTCCAGATCAGAAACAGAGATGTTCTCTTCCTTACATAACTACTGAAGAAGAGATTTGAGCTTTGCACTGATGAGATCATGTGTTAATTAACTGAGCCCTGGGTTTGTACAAGAACCAGTCACTGTTTCAAGAGAGACAGTGCCATGTGAATGACTGGCCAGTGTCATCCAAACTAATTGGATGTTACATAAAGAAGCGGAGTAGACTGGTTGCTAAAGAAACAGTTTCAATGCCTACTACACAAGACAATGGGGAACTTAACTTTTCCCATCAATAGTTACTGCTAATTATTATACTTTAAACTATGAACATTCTCAATTATATTGAGCTGAGATTTATATAGATTACTAAGTAACATTCTCCTGAAAAGCTTTCTAGCCTTAGAACTGATCCCTTGCAGAAACTGAAGGACCACTGGATAAGGGAAGAAAGCTAACTGCAAAATAGTGTGTGTGTGTGTATGTGTGCATGTGTGTGTATGGTATGCCATAAAATTCAAGCCCATATATGTATGTAAATCTCTTTCCATCTCTCTTTCTCCCTCCCCACTCCTCATACCTAGCTATAGCGCTACCTCTGACTCTTATCTTCATCTCAACCCCATTCAATCTTTAATCTCCCACATGGATATCCTCTCTCTTACCCCTCTTCCAGAAAGATACATGCTTAGATGAAACATACAAACATATTAACAGCAGCTATCTCTAGGTGGAAAAGAAGATTTTTTTCCCTTTATATTGGAAGTTTCCAAATTTTTTATTAAAAAAAAGCAAAAAAAGATTTTTTAAATGAGTTAAGTAAAGATGATGATATCTGGAAGTCAAAGAAAAAAGTGGCACAGTAATTTGCATGACTTAAGAGTTGAAGCAAAGTGCCTATGTCTGAGTATACTAGAAGATTATAAGAAGGATTAATGAAAAGGAAGAGATACATGTAAGGACATTACCAGGAAGTATCATTACAATTACTACAGAAATGTAAAACATTAAACATATGCAAAAGGTTATTATTACTAAAGTTACCAGTGCTCTAGTAGCCTGGGCCAGCCCTAAGCACCCAGAGACTATAAAATCTCTATTCCTCTATTACAGAAAAGACAGAAGGTATTTAACTAAGTAAACACTTGGGCAAACTCTAAATAAACCTAAATTTATAAAACAACCAAAGTTTTGCTGGTCTTAAGTTATAGCAGGTGTTGTACCAGGAAAAACACAAGACTAGTGACCAAGACGGCAATGAGTCTGAGAGGGAGCAGTGGTGGCATCAGTGCTATGTATTTGGAAAGAAGTGTTTTAGAGGTATAACTGATACATAAGAAGTCACTGGAGTTGTCCAAGTATTTTCTATTTTCTCTCTCACTGTGGGGGTTAATAAAGATCTCTAATCTATGTCTAAAGATCTAATGTATGTCTCAACATACATTAGGCCAGAATGGTCCAGTCCTTCATTCAGTTGACTCTGGGAAAACGCACGGATCAGTTACATAAATGAGCCAAAGACCACCTCTGTATGTTGATCCCTAGGTTGCTTATATCTTCCCAGCAGTTTGAGTTCTGTGAGCTCAAAAGCCCACTAGCACCAAACTCAAAACTTATACAACCATTTAAAAAAAACCCAAACAGATGATAAGCCTTTTAGTACCTGCATTCTTTGCAAACCCCCTCAAAAATCCTACCACACATGTGCTAGTAACAACTAATTGTTAGACCCTAAGGTCTACGTGACGGAGAAGGCAATGGCACCCCACTCCAGTACTCTTGCCTGGAAAATCCCATGGACGGAGGAGCCTGGTAGGCTACAGTCCATGGGGTCGCTAAGAGTCGGACACGACTGAGCGACTTCACTTTCACTTTTCCCTTTCATGCACTGGAGAAAGAAATGGCAACCCACTCCAGTATTCTTGCCTGGAGAATCCTAGGGACGGCGGAGCCTGGTGAGCTGCCGTCTATGGGGTCGCACAGAGTTGGACACGACTGAAGCGACTTAGCATAGCATAGCATAGCATAAGGTCTACGTGAAGACCCTAATGGAAGACCCTAAGGTCTTCACGGCTCAGAGCCTAAGACACCAACACTACTGCCATTCAGAGCTCTCTAACATGGAGGCTCCCTGCAGTACTGCCAAGCAACACCACCCAGATATGGAAATCCTTCTCTGATGCCCCTCTTCTCCAGGAGTTCCTTTGTCCCGCCCCATTTGGAAGGTGCTCCTTGTCCCATAAGCTTATGGACAGTCACACGCTATGGATCCCTCTTTTCATGCAACCTTGTCCAAGTGCCACCCAATAAAGCTTGCTGTATTTTACTACTTCCCACGGTCATGACTTTTTCCTTGATCAGGTCCCAAATCCTTCAAAACCCCTACACAACGCAGCTCTGGATAATCTTGCAGTCCAAGGACCAATTGTAGATGGCAAAGTGTCATAGTATGTAATAGCTACTCTTGAAATAGTTATTTCTTTATGTGCTCTTAACATATAAAGAACTTTAAATATCTGTTAACTTCAGTCTTTTAAGAGTCATATAACTTTTATAAGAAATCTTAGGCCCAATAAGGGGGTGATGAGAAAGTCTCAGAGACAGGCCTGTAGACATATAATGACAGTTTTGTCTTGGAGTTCATTGAAGTAGACCATATAACATATCATTTAAATGGAACCCTTTCAAAGAGAGTAAAATTGAGTGCTATATATAAATGCACTGGATTACAGACAGAATCAGGACTTCCTTGTGCAACCTAGAACACAAGGGTGCCCTCATTAGTTTGGCAATAACATATTAATGAATATGGGATGGAGCGCACAGGAACCTCTATGGAGAACATGCTTTATGAAGAATCTCTCCCACTTCATGATGAGTTAAATAGGTTAAAGAGGTTCAACAAACATAGTTGATAAAATACAACAGTATTTGAATAATTAGTTCCATTATTTGCAGATCAAAGATGAAAAAAGCCAGAGTCTACTAAATTACTCCTTAGACAATGAGAGCATTTTCAAAGGTAACCCAACAGCAGTATTTTGCCGTTCTCCTTTTGTCTTGTCTTTTTATCCCTCTTCCTTCACTGCTCTCCATGGTTCTTATACCACACCACCATTTCCTACTTTTCCTCCTGTTTTTCCTTCTCTCCCATGTCTTATGGGGAATGTCCTACAGCACTCTTATGTCTATTAATAGTGTTCATGGATACTATGTGCCAAGAGTAGGCCTAGTCATCCAGAGAGCAACAGGAAACACTTTGGGGAAAACGGATCCTGGCTACCGAGAAACCTCACTGTGACGGCCAGAGAGAATGGCACTTCCAGGAGTCTCTGCCCTTCCTGCCTCTTCTCTGCCCCATCTAGGCTGTTCCTCTCCTTCCTGACTCTGCCAGTCCCCACACTACTTATCTTCTTCTTATACTTCAGAGGAAGAAGTGGATTTATAACCACTCACAGGAAATTTTGATCAAGTTTTACTTACACACACAGATACTCCACTCAAAAAACAACCAAAAAAACTCACTGAAACAGACACAAGGTTCACTAAAAAAAAAAAAAGGCAAATATGCTACAACTTTTTGCAATCTAAGATAACAAAATCCAATATTATAGAAACATATCAATTTTTTTTTCCTCAAAGTCTTAAATTTTCTAGTTTGACTCCTTTCCCTACGTTTCCCTACTTTCATATTCTGACAACTGACACTGGTTATTGATGTAGCACAGCCTGGTCATAGAAGGGCAGATTAGATCATGTCTCAATACTTCATCTGGCCTTAAAAAGCTCTAGTTTGTTCTGATAAGAAAGGAAGAAGGAAGCAAAAAGAAAAATGCCTTATTAAAAAAAAAAATTCCGAATAGATTTTTAACTATCTTAACCAAGTTACTTTATCTTGTTGCCTTACGTGTGTGTGTGTGTGTGTGTGTGTGTGTGTGTGTGTGTGTGTGTCCACTTATGAAGATAAAATGGACTCCACGGGCTGCTCGGAACATATTTGACTTGTCTAGAGGTTTCAAAAGCACAGCATGTCCAGGGCATAGAAAAGGCAAGCAGGCGCTCTCTGCCTCCTGCACCATTTAACAAGCACATACAGATTAAAAGAGTAATTTCCTGGTGTTTTAATAATCAGCTGGTCTAATTTACAGTTCATTTACAATTTATTACCACTGTCTTTTGAACATTCTTTTTTTAATAACCCATGTCTTCAACCTAGGGCAGTGACAATTAGCACCAATGTATTTTCTTTTTTATGGATTTCCAGAAAGTAGACCAACTGTCTACCTCAAGACCAACTGTCTGGTTACTAACATACAAATCAATTAACACATGGGAAGTCCAGCCTGGACTCTTTACTTGTCTTTTTGCACACTAGAGAGTCTCTCATTTATTTCTAAAAAACAATTTCTTATTAATTTAAATTTTATTTAGACAGACCAGGTAAGTTGTAAGGTCAGAGGCCTCAAGAATGGATGCTACACCTAGCTGGAATGTTCTGGAGAAATAACCATATTGGATTCCATTACATCTCTTCCCAACCACATTTCATTGAACAGTTGTTTGTTTTTCACTTTTCTTTTTCATACACAACATCTGTCCTATACGCTTCAATGCAGTGTCTTCTCAGTGAAAAAAAAATAGTTGAGAAAGAAAATGAATATCAAATTCAGAACTCCCAGGAGTACTGACCCAAATTCTCAAATGAGAGCATTAAAATGCACTTTCTACTTTCATATCTAGGATATCACAATACAATTCTTTAATGATTCAAATGTCATGTATTTTGGCAAGATATCTTTGAAAAGCCTTTTTAAAAACGGTGCAGACAATTAAAATAATGAGAAAACAAACTATAAACTATCTAATGGCATTACTGTAAAGGAGTATAGCTCCTAGAGACACAAAGACTAAGAATAGAACTTGTTTATATTCTTACTTTTACCCTGGTTACAGACTTTCACAGTGTGACGCTTTTCTCAGCTCATATGTGGAGCAGGGCACTGGATGCTGGGTGCCTGCTAAAGTTGTCTGCTGTATGAAATATTATGAATGCTTCAGGTACAATATTCCCAAGTATTTTATATAGGTCATCGAGTGTCAGAGTAAACATTTCTGCATTGTCATCTGTACATCCATTCCAATATTAGAAGTTGTTTTTGATATTCAGTATTTCTTTTAAAAAAATGTTTTTTCCTGGCTCCCTTTGGTCTCATTCCTGTCCTCCAAAAGTTATTCTATGAATTATTTTAAAGAAATTGAGGGGAGGGAGGATTGCTTTGAAGGTTAAGATAGAAGAAGGAACATTTGCATCAAAACCTTAGGCTCCCTACCTAATAAATACATGCACACAAGAGCACACACACACACACACCAGAATGCTTAGTTTCTTTACCAAGCCACTGAATTGATAAACTTTGTTGAATAGTCTAGGCAGATTAAAAATTAGTCCTACTTAAATATTTGCATCTCATAAATACACATCTGTCTCTTCCAGACACTAGTTTAATATTCCATATCTGTAAGGAATCTGATGCTAACTGAGCAGGCTTTCTTCTGGTATTAATTTTAATTATTTAGAGCAGCATGAAGCTCTTTGTAATTTCCCACCTGACAACTGGGACCCAAAACAGCTGCCTATGGTTTTATGCTACTATGAACACACTGGTTATCAGAGAGTCAATAAGCTCAGGCCTGCATTCTCTGTGTGTTCTACTGAGGTTATGAAAATGAACCCTCTTGGAGGGAGGGTTCTGAGAGATCTGCAACTACGAACAATGTCCACGCCACTGTGCAAAGTATGATGACAGTGAGAGATCTCAAAGGAGCTGCAGGAAGAGAGGCTCCCTGCTGCAATGAACACAGCCCGTGGTTAAATAATAAATCACAGCCATGTAGCCAGCCTGCAACAGCCACTACCATCAGAAGGGCACCATGATCACACAGCACAAATATTTAGTTCCACACAGCTGTACATCTTGATAGGATCCAACTAAAATAGTTATCTATTTGTCTTTTCTAAAGGAAAGATGAATGCTATTTGTTTATGGTGATGTAAGAACTGAAATGATATTACTTAAATGTATTCAATGCAGAAAAGGACAATGAAATCTAGTTATATATCTCCACATTTAAATATACCCCCTAGCATGACTGTAAGAATCAAATGCTCAACATGTAAATAATTTAACACAAACATCTTTTGACACTTCACATTTTTTTCTCCTTTTGCAAAAGAACAAAAGGCTTCCTGTACGAACACACAGGATTATATTTGCTTTAAGATATGCCGATTCAGGATACAATGAATCAGATGAATTATTCATTTTGAAATTGCAATTGTTTGTGGATGGAAGTGTGCAGAGGCCCAGAATAAAAAGGTAAGTGAAAGTGAGAATAGAAATGAACACAGAGAAAGAGGGCACACCATTCCAAGAATGTAACCGACTACATAATTTATGTTTAACTTTGACTTATGATAATTGAAAACCTTTGATTAAAAAAATAAACATTATTTTCAGTGAGTAAAAGCATAAGAGGGAAAAAGAACCACCATTTAATCTACCACAGCTGAATGTACTTCAATGATTTTGAATCTCTCTTGGCAAATACTTAGCCAACTATTGGCTCTGAAACCCCAGCCATTTCTGTGAAAATGCTAGTATTAAGTGCCTTTCTACCAATGTGGTTGAAAAGAGAGGGGACTGTCTTTCTAATCTTTATAACCCTAGTAGCTAGTAGAGTGTCTGATCAATAATCAATAAATATTGTTCAGTGAATAACCTTATCACTGGCACCAGGAACAGTTAGGTAAAATGCCTATCCTGCGATAATTAATTTCCAATGAAAATATTTTGCATCATTTTCCTCTTAATTCTTTTTTGTTTACTGAAAGAACTTGCATCCCTGTAGTGATTACTGCAATTTAACCTGTAAGCACTGTAGAACAAATTAAAGCATGAAAAGAGTAGGTGAGTAGAAAATCATTTCACAAGTTGTTGCTACATAACAGGTATGAAGTAGTAAAAATCCAGGCTAAGATAGCATCTATAAATAGAGGACTCAAGAACAGAGGCAAGCATAATACAGAAAGATGCAAATGCTATGCTATGCTATGACAAGTTGCTTCAGCCATGTCCAACTCTTAGTGATCCATGGACTGCAGCCTGCCAGGCTCCTCTGTCAAGGGCATTCTCCAGGCAAGAAAACTGGAGTAGGTTGCCATGCCTTCCTCCAGGGGATCTTCCTGACCCAGGGACTGAACCCAGGTCTCTCACATCTCCTGTGTTGGCAAGTGGGTTCTTTACCACTAGCATCACCTAGGAAGCCCCAAAGAATGCCTCATATATCTATGTGCTAAGGAACAGAAAGAAGAGTGATAAATTCTTGCTATTTCATTCTTACTAAATGCAAAAATACAGGATTTCAAGAAGAAAACAGATATATCTTTCAGCAGTTTTATAGTGCCTAAAACTATACACACGTGTTGCAAAACTGTAAGTGTCCAAGCTAAACGTGTGGGGCAATACATAAATTTATAGAAGCAATACAAATGCAGTATATTTATTCCAAATTGGAAAATGCACAGAATATTTTATTGTTAATTAAATTTTATTTTCCCCGAATAATACAGATGTTTCATTTAAAAGTCAATCAGGGGCTTTCTTGGTGGCTCAGTGGTAAAGAATCCACCTGCCAATGCAGGAGACACAGGTTTAATCCTTGGGTTCCAGAAGATCCCTCATGCCATGCAGCAACAAAGCCTGCGCACCATAACTACTGAGCCTGAACTCTAGAGTCTGGGAGCCACAATTACTGAGCCCACATGCCAGAACTACTTTAGTCCCCATCCCCTACAGTCCATGCGCAACAACAAGAGAAGCCACTGCAATGAGAAGCCCATGAACTGCAACTTAAGAGTAGCTCCACTTGCCATAACTAGAGAAGACTCAGCACAGTTAAAATAACAAACATAAAAATTTAAATGTCAATAAGCATTATAAGTTTTAAAAGGAAAGAAAAAGATTTTTTAAAATCCTGTTACACCTTTTTCAACTCACAGGTGATCCCAAGTCAAGCATTTTCAATCATATTATCTTTCTTTTGTTATGTACCTCCATTTAAAAATGACATGCTAATATCCATAAAATTCCTCCTATGAAAAATAACATCGTCAGTGACTTATGTCACTGCCCTTTCCCTATCATACACACACACACACACATTTTCTTCCTCCAACAGTTTTACCTGTACAGTCAGATTTTTAGATAATTCAATGCTCAGTGTTGATACAATTATAACATAGACATTACTCAAAGCTAAGCCATGTAGTGTACTAGGAAAATATTTTCTTTCTCTTACAACCTTGTAATATCCCTGGAGTTGCATATTGCCAGGCTGTCTGAAGGAAAAGTCAGTCCTTCCAACAGGATCAACACACTGAGCAATCTAAAACTCATGTTTTCTTTGGAGACCTCACTGTGGACTTCGCCACCACCCTGCGCATGTTTGAACTGAAAACTCTTGGCCTGCCATTCTGTTGACATGTAGTTCATTACCTTTTCTATTCTCATTTCCTTGATTTTTCAAAACATCCATGCATTCCTTCTGTTACCTGCTTCCTCATTTTGTTGGGAGTATTTACAGCAGTAGCTTCCTGAGAAAGAATGCATGGAAGAACAACTTTATAAGAATTTACTTACCTATCTCACACTTGATTGATAGTTTGACTAGATATGGAATCTTGCTTAGAAATTATCATTTCTCAGAATTTTGAAAGCATTTCCCATTGTCTTTAGCTCCCAATGTTGTTCTTCAAAACACAGATGCATAGAACAATTTTATGGACTCTGAGGGAGAAGGTGAGGGTGGGACGTTCTGGGAGAATAGCGTTGAAACATGTATATTATCATATGTGAAAGAGAACACCATTCCATGTTCGATGCATGAGACAAGGGCTCAGGGCCGGGGCAATGGGATGACCCAGAGGGATGGGATGGGGAGGGAGGTGGGTGGGAGGTCCAGGAAGGGGAACACATGTAAACCCATGGCTGATTCATGTCAATGTATGGCAAAAACTATTACAATATTGTAAAGTAATTAGCCCCCAACTAAAATAAATAAATTTATAAAAAAAAAAAAAGTCTATTGTCTTTTGACTATTAGTCCAATGTAATATCCCTGATTTTTCTCTCTGGGCCAGAACTATCATCTCTTATGTTCTCAAATCTCTTGCCGATGTCTTTTCTTTCTTATACTTCATACCTAGTGAGTCTCATCAAACCAGGTTTCTTGATCTTCAGTTACAGGGAATTAGGGCTTTCCTGGTGGCTCAGACGGTAAAGAATCAGCCTGCAATTCAGAGAGGAGAAGGCAATGGCACCCCACTCCAGTACTCTTGCCTGGAAGATCCCATGGACAGAGGAGCCTGGTAGGCTGCAGTCCATGGGGTCACTAAGAATCGGACATGACAGAGCGTCTTCACTTTCACTTTTCACTTTCATGCATTGGAGAAGGAAATGGCAACCCACTCCAGTATTCTTGCCTGGAGAATCCCAGAGCCTCATGGGTTGCCGTCTATGGGGTCGCACAGAGTCGGACATGACTGAAGCGACTTAGCAGCAGCAGCAGTAATTCAGAGAAAGTGTTAGTCGCTCAGCTGTGTCCAACTCTTCAAGATCCCATGGACTGTAGCTCACCAGGCCCTTCTGCCATGGAATTCTACAGGCAAAAGTCCTGGAGTGGGTTGTCATTCCCTTCTCTGGGAGATCTTCCTGCCCCAGGGATTGAACCTAGATCTCCTAACATTGCAGGCAGATTCTTTACCATCTGAGTCACCAGGGAAGCTCAATGCAGGAGACCTGGGTTCAATCTCTGGGTCGGGAAGAAACCCTGGAGAAGGGAATGGCTACCCACTCCACTATTCTTGCCTGGAGAATCCCGTGGACAAAGGAGCCTGGTGAGCTTTAGTCCATTTCACCATCACACATAATGTAAATACATAAATATTTATGAATATATGAATATATATGCAAAATGTATATAAAGCTCATAAGAAAAATCATACACATATACACATATGTACATATCATTTCTTCCTATCCATTTTATTTTCTCTTTTTTGGAACTCTTATTTCACTACAGACCTCCTAGACTAATTCTCTAAGATTCTGTCTCATTTCTTTTGGCCTTTTTTCCTAAGAAAGTGTCCTGAACTTTATGTTCCTTACCTTCTACATAATGTTTTTGTTTCTGTTACAAATTTTTACATGTTCTCTGAACATAACACTCCAGTCTTAATTCAGAAATGAAAATCTCTTATCTAAGGATATTTATTATCGCTTAATTGACGTTTTCTTTTGTTTCCTGCACTATCTTTGTTGTCTCTGTTTTGCTTTTGTCTTCTTTTTCTTTTTTATCCTGTTTGTCATTTTGATGTTCTCATTATATTCAAAGCTTTCCTCAAATATATGTGCTCTGTCTATTCCATGGACAGAGAAGCCTGGTGGGCTACAGTCCATGGGGTTGCAAAGCGTCCGACATGACTGAACACACACATTCAATAAATGAGATTCTAAGATGTTAAAAGGATTTCTACATGTAATTGAGACTATATATCTGCAGAAATTCTTTTATATTTCAGGGTCTAGAATACTATGTTTCTTCACTTAAAAAAATAACACTAAATGCATTATCTACCCCATTTAATAGTTTAAGAACAATCTTGATAATAGATAATGTGACATAAATGTTTCCTGACAGTTAATACTGAATAAAGATACTTTCTTTAGAGAGGTGAAGGTTGAAGACAATCTACTACTGGTTTTCCATATGCAACTGTGTCTAATTAGACGTGCATTTCTTCTAATCTTACTATAAAAGCAGTAATAGAAGAAATGTACAGAATTTGCGTGTGTATTCTTAGTTACTCAGTTATGTCCACTCTTTGCGACCCCATGGACTGCAGCCAGCCAGTCTCCTCTCCAGCAAGAATACTGAAGTGCTAGAAAACCTTAAGTAAGGTCAATTTTCATTCTCAAAGGAAATTAAAATGAAAAGAAGGTTCATTATGATTACAGAAAAAGTAGGATTCTCATTAAAAATAACAACAGATTTCTAAAATGTTGTGGCTACATTTATTCCTGCAATTACATTCAGGTTTTTAATCTAGCTTTGAGGGCATGCTCATCACCTCAGTCATGTTTGACTCTGTACAGCCCCATGGACCATAGCTCACCAAGCTCCTCTGTCCATGGGATTTTCCCAGGCAAGAAGCCACCATGGAATCTCTAATCTAGCTATGGTCTTCACCAATATCTGTGTCTTTTAGCATCATTCAGTTCATTCTATGTAACACAAATTCTAAGGATTGTGTTATTTAAGGTGCTGAAAGCAAATAATAAAGACTTTTACTATCTAACAGAAGAAGTAATAAGCAATCTTATAAATAATTATGTCTTCATTCACCTTCGTAACAACCTTGTTACCAAATGAGACCCAAACATAATTTTCACACGCGCTCTTGTAGTATGGATATTTCAGAGGCACAATTTATTGCCAAGGGGCAGTTTTAATTAGAACCAAGTAGAGTACAATTGGAGCTTTAATAATAAGAAAAAGATTTTCTCATTAAATACATTAAAATAAAATGATAGCATGCATGACTAATTAGAAAATATTATTCAAATTTTCAATTCAATACAAAGAAACATGTACTGTCACTGCAGTACTATAAACATTACTTATAATTACTAAATAATATTTATTGTGAATTTTTAAAGTGTTCTAGTATTAAATAATGGCAGTAAATATCTGTATCACATAAATATTTTCTATAAACTGGAAATCTAACAGAAACGTAGACATTCCCACAGACTACTCATCTTTTTATTTCTGATTTTACTAATAAATAATATTAGAGAAAAGGACTATAATTTTAATTTTCACTAAAAGATACACTATATCAGAGTCATATTATGAAATCCTCAGATTCCATTATCTTCCTTTCTCATATGCTTACATATTTCAACAGTTGTAAAACTCCAGGTTTTTCCATTCCTTTCTATAATACTGTTAACATCTAAATGACAGTATCTTCTATCTTTAAAACTACAGACTACAACTCATGAACTAGTAGTCTCTCTTCATTTTAAAGTTCATATTTATAGCTCAATCACACTATGGAATTTATTTAAACTGAAGGATCCTACAAATGTCTTTCACAATGATGCAAGTTAAAGTAGGCACATATTAATAAGGGAAAATAATGGTAACTGGGAAACTATCTTATCCTGACCTGTGAATTGTAAAATATCTACTTGTTATATAGACATATGATTAACATTAAAGAAATGCTACAGATGAAATGAAAGATCATCTTACAATTAACTACACTCAGCAGTTTTTTGTTTTGTTTTATTTTTAGAGGGGCTAGGTTAACATAGGAACTTTTATTGGTCTTTTTAGTTTCCTTTTGTTTTTTTTCAATCATGATGTTCAAAGAAACAAGAGCAAAGATCATTTAATGTAAACAGTAAGAATACACTTATATAAAATCAAAGTCTCCTCACTGTTATTTCATTCAAACGTCCAGTTTTATTAGTATTTGAGCAGAAATAAAACATGATTGAAAATCATTTCTATAGCTCTAAAGGATTATGACTATAGCAAACCAGAAAATATTAGAGAGATCATTAAGGAAACAAAGCTATAATCATGAAGGAACTTAAACATTCAGAAAATACTGACTGAATATTCATCATACATCAGGTACTACAAAAGGCACTGTAGATACAAAGGTTAATAAAAACTAAAATGAACCCAGTGAACAATGTTGCTTAAAAACACAATTAAAAAAATAAACAAAAACTTCAATAACTACCAATTTCTGATCACTATTTTAAAGGTAATATCAGTTCAGCTAAGTTGCTCAGCCAGGTTCGACTCTTTGTGACCCCATGAACCACAGCATGCAAGGCATCCCTGTCCATCACCAACTCTCGGAGTCCACCCAAACACATGTCCATCGAGTTGGTGATACCATCCAGCCATCCAATCCTCTGTCGTCCCCTTCTCCTCCTGCCCTCAGTCTTTCCCAGCATCAGGGTCTTTTCCAATGAGTCAGCTCTTCACATGAGGTGGCCAAAGTATTGGAGTTTCAGCTTCAGCATCAGTCCTTCAATTGAACACCCAGGACTGATCTCCTTTAGGATGGACTGCTTGGATCTCCTTGCGGTCCAAGGGACTCTCAAGAGTCTTCTCCAACACCACAGTTCAAAAGCATCAATTCTTCTGTGCTCAGCTTTCTCTATAGTCCAACTTTCACATCCACATATGACCACGGGAAAAACCATAGTCTTTACTAGACGGACCTTTGTTGGCAAAGTAATGTCTCTGTCTTGTAGTATGCTTTCTAGGTTGGTCATAACTTTCCTTTCAAGGAGTAAGCGTCTTTTAATTTCATGGCTGCAATCACCATCTGCAGTGATTTTGGAGCCCAGAAAAATAAAGTCAGCTACTGTTTCCGCTGTTTCCCCATCTATCTTCCATGAAGTGATGGGACCGGAGGCCATGATCTTAGTTTTCTGAATGTTGAGCTTTAAGCCAACATTTTTACTCTCCTCTTTCACTTTCATCAAGAGGTTCTTTAGTTCTTCTTCATTTCTGCCATAAGGGTGGTGTCATCTGCATATCTGAGGTTATTGATATTTCTCGTGGCAATCTTGATTCTAGCTTGTGCTTCCCGTAGCCAAGCGTTTCTCATGATTTACTCTGCATATAAGTTAAATAAGCAGGATGACAATATACTGCCTTGATGTACTCCTTTTCCTATTTGGAACCAGTCTGTTGTTCCATGTCCAGTTCTAACTGTTGCTTCCTGACCTGCATACAGGTTTCTCAAGAGGCAGGTCAGGTGGTCTGGTATTCCCATCTCTTTCAGAATTTTCCACAGTTTATTGTGATCCACACAGTCAAAGGTTCTGGCATAGTCAATAAAGCAGAAATAGATGTTTCTCTGGAACTCTCTTGCTTTTTCAATGATCCAGCAGATGTTGGCAATTTGATCTCTGTTTCCTCTGCCTTTTCTAAAACCAGTTTGAACATCGGGAAGTTCACGGTCCACATAATGCTGAAGCCTGGCTTGAAGAATTTTGAGCATTACTTTACTAGCGTGTGAGATGAGTGCAATTGTGTGGGTAGTCTGAGCATTCTTTGTCATTGCCTTTCTTTGGGGTTGGAATGAAAACTGACCTTTTCCAGTCCTGTGGCCACTGTTGAGTTTTCCAGATTTGCTGGCATATTGAGTGCAGCACTTCTACAGTGTCATGTTTCAGGATTTGAAATAGCTCAACTGGAATTCCATCACCTCCACTAGCTTTGTTCATAGTGATGCTCCCTAAGGCCCTCTTGACTTCACATTCCAGGATGTCTGGCTCTAGGTGAGTGATCACGCCATTGTGAAAATTCTGGGTCATGAAGATCGTTTTTGTACAGTTCTTCTGTGTATTCTTGCCACCTCTTCTTATTATCTTCTGCTTCTGTTAGGTCCCTACAATTTCTGTTTTTTACTGAGCCCATCTTTGCATGAAATGTTCCCATGGTATCTCTAATTTTCTTGACAAGATCTCTAGTCTTTCCCATTCTATTGTTTCCCTCTATTTCTTTGCATTGATCGCTGAGGAAGGCTTTCTTATCCCTCCTTGCTATTCTTTGGAACTCTAGTCTCTAATTCAGAATGATTTAAAAAATAGTCAAACATGGATATTTTGAACAACTGATCTTCCAGATAACATCTAAGGAATAAAACACTAAGCTGAGGGAGGAAACATAATATGGAAATACTCTTAGATGGGAATGAAGATAAAGACGCATGAACTGAAGCAGTGTGAAAGGACAATAATGAATGAAGAAAACCAAAGAGAATGAAACAAGTCAGATGTATAAAGGCTCAAAGGCAATGACGGGAATACAAACTTTATCTAAACAAATAATATTTGGTAATATTTAATATGCAAGTGGATGAGAATTTGAAAGCTCTTGTATGACTTATGGTCATAGCAAACGCCTTCTTCCAACAACACAAGAGAAGACTCTACACATGGACATCACCAGATGGTCAACACCGAAATCAGATTAATTATATTCTTTGCAGCCAAAGATGGATTAAATCTATACAGTCAGCAAAAACAAGACCAGGAGTTGACTGTGGCTCAGATCATGAACTCCTTATTGCCAAATTCAGACTGAAATTGAAGAAAGTGGAGAAAACCACTAGACCATTCAGGTATGACCTAAATCAAATCCCTTATGACTAGACAGTGGAAGTGAGAAATAGATTTAAGGGACTAGATCTGATAGACAGAGTGCCTGATGAACTATGGATGGAGGTTCGTGACACTGTACAGGAGACAGGAATCAAGACCTTCCCCAAGAAAAAGAAACGCAAAAAAGCAAAATGGCTGTCTGAGGAGGCCTTACAAATAGCTGCAAAAAGAAGGGAAGCGAAAAGCAAAAGAGAAAAGGAAAGATATACCCATTTGAATGCAGAATTCCAAAGAATAGCAAGGAGAAATAAGAAAGCCTTCCTCAGCAATCAATGCAAAGAAATAGAGGGAAAAAACAAAATGGGAAAGACTAGAGATCTCTTCAAGCAAATTAGAGATACCAAGGGAAAATTTCATGCAAAGATGGGCTCAATAAAGGACAGAAATGATATGCACCTAACAGAAGCAGAAGATATTAAGAAGAGGTGGTAAGAATACACAGAAGACCTGTACAAAAAAGATCTTCATGACCCAGATAATCACGATAGTGTGATCACTCACCTAGAGCCAGACATCCTGGAATGTGAAGTCAAGAGGGCCTTAGGGAGCATCACTATGAACAAAGCTAGTGGAGGTGATGGAATTCCAGTTGAGCTATTTCAAATCCTGAAACATGACACTATGAAAGTGCTGCTCTCAATACGCCAGCAAATCCGGAAAACTCAGCAGTGGCCACAGGACTGGAAAAGGTCAGTTTTCATTCCAACCCCAAAGAAAGGCAATGCCAAAGAATGCTCAAACTACCGCACAATTGCACTCATCTCACACGCTAGTAAAGTAATGCTCAAAATTCTCCAAGCCAGGCTTCAGCAATACGTGAACCGTGAACTTCCCAATGTTCAAGCTGGTTTTAGAAAAGGTAGAGGAAACAGAGATCAAATTGCCAACATCCGCTGGATCATCAAAAAAGCGAGCGAGTTCCAGAAAAACATCTATTTCTGCTTTATTGACTATGCCAAAGCCTTTGACTTGTGGATCACAATAAATTGTGGAAAATTCTGAAAGAGATGGGAATACCAGACCACCTGACCTGCCTCTTGAGTAACCTGTATGCAGGTCAGGAAGCAACAGTTAGAACTGGACATGGAACAACAGACTGGTTCCAAATAGGAAAAGGAGTACATCAAGGCAGTATATTGTCATCCTGCTTATTTAACTTATATGCAGAGTACATCATGAGAAATGCTGGGCTGGAGGAAGCACAGGCTGGAATCAAGATTGCCATGAGAAATAGCAATAACCTCAGATATGCAGATGACACCACCCTTATGGCAGAAAGTGAAGAAGAACTAAAGAACCTCTTGATGAAAGTGAAAGAGGAGAGTAAAAATGTTGGCTTAAAGCTCAACATTCAGAAAACTAAGATCATGGCCTCCGGTCCCATCACTTCATGACAGATATATGGGGAAACAGTGGAAACAGTGGCTGACTTTATTTTTCTGGGCTCCAAAATCACTGCAGGTGGTGACTGCAGCCATGAAATTAAAAGACACTTACTCTTTGGAAGGAAAGTTATGACCAACCTAGACAGCATATTAAAAAGCAGAGACATTACTTTGTCAACAAAGGTCCATCTAGTCAAGGCTATGCTTTTTCCAGTGGTCATGTATGGATCTGAGAGCTGACTATAAAGAAAGCTGAGAGCAGAAGAATTGATGCTTTTGAACTGTGGTGTTGGAGAAGACTCTTGAGAGTCCCTTGGACTGCAAGGTGATCCAAGCAGTCCATCCTAAAGGAGATCAGTCCTGGGTGTTCATTGGAAGGACTGATGCTGAAGCTGAAACTCCAATACTTTGGCCACCTGATGCAAAGAGCTGACTCATGGGAAAAGACCCTGATGCTGGGAAAGATTGAGGGCAGGAGAAGGGGGCGGCAGGGGATGAGATGGTTGGATGGCATCACTGACTTGATGGACATGGGTTTGGGTGGACTCCAGGAGTTGGTGATGGACAGGGAGGCCTGGCGTGCTGTGTTTCATGGGGTTGCAAAGAGTCAGACATGACTCAGCGCTTGAACTGAACTGAAGTGAACTGTATGACTTAACATACAGATCATACTGTCTTCCTTAAACAAAACTGAAAACACTGAGTTATTCATAAAATTCGAGTTTTACACACAATATATATTTAAAGCCCCAGTGTTTTACTATATTTTCTATAAGTATGCAGGAAATACCATTTTTTGGCAGTAATTATTCCTATCTTATTACGTATGAATACAAGCAACCACAGTTTTCAACAGAGGACCATATGTAAGTAAGAGTCAACCAAAAGAAGGCTTTTGAAGTTAGAATATTTAGCATACTGAGATTAAGGCATTCAGAATATTGATAATTTACATCCAGTCCAAGTATCTGTCATTTTAATTGGATAAAAATAAAACAGAAAATGACCTTAAATATCATAAGTATATATAACATAGTTTCTAAAATTAAAAATCTATTCCTATTATCTCATTCTTGAAAAGAGATCCGAATTAATTCAATCTAGTGATAAGGAAGTAGGATCTGGATGATTGGCATTAGGAATTATAAAGAATAGATAACAACTTCCAAATTTAAATGTTATAGAAGAAAAAAATCACCTGACAAACAACATCCAATATGAACAGTGACTGCAACCATGAAATTAAAAGATGCTTGCTCTCTGAAAGAAAACCTATGAGAAACCTAGACAGTATATAAAAAACAGAGACATCACTTTGCCAACAAAGGTCCTTATAGTCAAAGTGATGGTTTTTCCAGTAATGTATGGATGTGAGAGGAGGACCATAAAGAAGGCTGATTGCCAAAGAACTGATGCTTTTGAAATGTGCTGGAGAAGACTCTTGAGAGTCCAGTGGGCAGCAAGGAGATCAAACCAGTCAGTCCTAAAGGAAATCAACCCTGAATTCATTGGAAGGATTGATGCAGAAGCTAAAGCTCTAATACTTTGGCCACCTGATGCGAAGAACTGACTCACTGGAAAAGACCCTGATGCTGGGAAAGATTGAAGGCAGGAGAAGGGGATGACAGAAAATGAGATGGTTTTTTTGGCATCATCGAATCAATGGACATGCGTTTGAATGTCCATCGGGAGCTAGGAGATGATGAGGGACAAAGAAGCCTGGTATGCTGCAGTCCATGGGGTTGCAAAGAGTTGGACATGACTGATCAACTGAACAACAACAAAACAACATTCAAATTTAATCACTACAATTTAATTTATATATTAACGTTTTCTTATACTTGCATAAACACTGACATGGTATGAAGGTGAAAGGTTAAAGGAAGTTTTGCTAACCTAATAAACTGACCTTGTATAATTATGTGGCAGAAACTTTCAGAGCTTAAGGAAATGTAATCAAAAGCCTTGAAATGTGTACAGACTCAGCTCCATGATATCAAATTCTTACAATTCACTTAAGGAAGTAATTCAGTATTTGGGAAATGTATACCTACAAGGATATGCATGCTAGCATTATTTATATACAGACAAATAAAGTCAAACCTAATTGTCCAAAAACAGGACTGTTAAGTAAATGGCATTATATGTTCAAGATAGTTTAGACAGTAATAAAAGCCTCGTTATAAAGACACAGTCAATAATAATGGAAAATGTAGGAGGCATGGTGATATGCTAGGGGAACAATACAATATAACTTGTGAGATAATCAGTTGTTATCAGTTTCAAATGATCTTGACTCTACTACTAATTATTCTTGTGATTTTGGAAAATATATTTATCTGAGTTTCAGGTAATTCCTCTCTAAAATGATAATTGTGAAGATTAAATGAGATAATACATTTGAAATATTTTGCGAGTCTGGTGAATGCATGTAGAGGCATATAAAATATATTGGCATCAACAGTCCAGAGAACATTGTATTTTACTTTTAACTTTTAAATATGAATACAGAAATAATTGAAAAATAAACACCAAAAATGTAAATCATGGTTGTCTCTGGATAACAGAATTTAATGTATTTCCATTTCTCATATTTCTTATAGTGAACATGTTTATTTGTGAGACCAAAAAAAAAAAGTTACCTTAGTAAGTACTAAATAAAAAATAAAACTATATTACACCAATGATTTCTACCAACAGTTTAAATATTTTTAAGGAAAAGTAGGGTACATTATTTTTATTTTATTATTATAATTTTTATTTATATCCAATACTGCTTTGAAAAAAACACAGGCTTTCTAAAAGAATCAGATGAATAACATTTATGACATCATATTTTCGATATTAATAATGTTTGCTTTCTTTTATATCTGAATCTCAAGGGATCAAAGGATGCCAAGGCACACAGTAAATACTTTGGTTTGCTTGATTTTACTTTTTTCTATCTGTTATATTTTCCATTTTAGGTTTGTTAAAAAATGAAGGAAAAAAGCTTTATTTGTAACTTCACTGTTTTTTTTACAGACACTAAAGGAACTGTAGCAGTTTTCAAAATGGTAAAACCATCTATTCTCCTAGTCAGTTATATGTGCTGTTCATTAAAGAATGTGAGAAAATCAGATAATACTGTTTTTGTCCAATTTTTCAAAAAACCAGGATAATGAGACTTTTGGCAAAATTTGTATTCTAAGTTATTCCTGTAGTCAGCATATCAAATAAACATAGTAATATCAACAATACGTAGGAAGAACTGTAAGAAAATGCAGCATGGGCTATCTTAAAGCTCCTGAGAGAAATTATGCTGCTTGAACCTCTACATGCCACCTTTGCCTTTAAAAAATACAAAAATCTTAGTTAATTTATATGGTTCAAATTTGGTTAAGGAATAAATATTCACATTATTTTAATTAGAGATTTTCAACAGCAGGCATTCTTTCCCAACTTGAAAAATGTCCAGTCACCCTAGCAGCAGTAAGAATGACATTTTAATGTGGTACAGAAATGCATGAGATAACCTTGTTCATCAATATACTCATAATAATGAGATGATTCAAAGCAGATATGACTACAGTTATCAAAGGCTTCAGCACCCTCTGTTTCACCATTCCACCTCATATTACATTGTAAGGGGAAAAAAAGGAATAATAGCTTTGTTTCTCTTGTTCTAGATTTTTAAGCACACTATCTTCTTATATAATATAGTCAGTGAGATACAATGAGATATCACCTCACAGGGGTCAAAATGGCCATAATTAAAAATGCTACAAATAACAAATGCTGTAAAGGATGTAGAGAAAAGGGAACCCTCCTACACCATTGGTGGGAATGTAAATTGGTGCAGCCACTATGGAGAAAAGTATGCAAATTCCTTAAAAAACTAAATATAGAATTACCATACGATTCAGCAATCCCACTTTTGGGCATAAACCCAGAAAAAAAAACAAAACTACAATTGAAAAAGATAAATGCATCCCTATGTCCACAGCACCACTATTCACAATAGCCAAGACACAGAAACAACCTAAATGTCCATCCACAGATGAACGGATAAAGAAGACAAGGTAGATATATACAAAGAAATATTACTCAGTCACAAAAAGAAAAATGAAATAATGCCATCTGCAACAATATGGATGGACCTAGAGATTATCATGCTAAGTAAAGTAAGTCAGAAAGAGAAAGACAAATATGATATCATTTATATGTGGCATCTAAAAGATGACACAAATGAAACTATGAAACAGAAACAGACTCACAAGGACATAGCGAACAGATCTGTGGTTGCCAAGGGGTAGAGAGTTGAGTAAGGGATGGATTTAGGGGGTTGGGGTTAGCAGATGTAAGCTATTTTATATAGAATGGATGAATGACAAGGTCTTACTGTAAAGCATAGAGAACTACAGTCAATATCCTATGATAAACCATAATGTAAAAGGATTTTTTAAAAAAAGAATGCATTATACATATAACTGAATCACTTTGCTGTACAGCAGAAATTAACACAACATTGTAAATCGACTATTGTTGTTGTTTAGTTGCTAAGCCGTGTCAGACTCATGTAACCCCATGTACTGTAGCCCACCAGACCAACTATACTTCAATAATAAAATAAAAAAAAAATCCTCAGCCTTGTTGGTTCTAACTTCAATTCTTTTTCCCCACTCCCAACTTCTTATAAAGAGAAAAATCCAGTTCCTTAAAAGGAAAAAAAAAGAGAGAAAAGAAAGTTGCTCATTCGTGTCCAACTCTTTGCGACCCCTTGGGCTATACAGTCCATGGAATTCTCCAAGCCAGAATACTAGAGTGGGTAGACTTTACCTTGTCCAGAGGATCTTCCCAGCCCAGGGACTGAACCCAGGCCTCCCGCATTACAGGCAGATTCTTTACCAGCTGAGCCACAAGGGAAACATGCCCTTAAATTATACTTACTGAGAACTTCTTTGATAATGAGAACTAAATATAATGGAATGATTTCCTATGACCAGAAAACTAAAGCAAGTGAATCAGGATCTAATATATAAAATCAAAAATATCTAATTCAGTAATACTCGAACAGGCAATACCACAAAGGGAACCAGAATAGGGTATACCAACATCATCAAGGGAACGTTAGCAGACCCCAGTCTTTCACTGGTCAATGTCAGTTGAACATTATCCAACTTTTAAATATCAGTTGTGAACAGTCTTTTGGACTCTGTGGGAGAAGGCGAGGGTGGGATGATCTCAGAGAATAGCACTGAAACATGTATATTATCATATGTGAAACAGATCGCCAGTCCAGGTTCAATGCATGAGACAGCATGCTCAGGGCTGGTGCACTGGGAAGACCCAGAGGGATGGGATGGGGAGGGAGGTGGGAAGGGGGTTCAGGATGGGGAACACATGTAAATACATGGCTGATTCATGTCAATGTATGGCAAAAACCACTACAATACTGTAAAGTAATTCGCCTCCAATTAAAATAAATAAAATTAAATAAATAATTAAACATCAGCTGTACCACACATACCACTAGTGTTTCTATAAGCTCCCAAGAGTCTTTTGGAGCTCACTGTTTCTTAAAATGCAAACGTTATTTTCCTTTTTAAACACTGTCACTAAATGGAGAGGCTGGAAATTACTATTGTCACACAAACACAACAAAAATGTTTTCTGCCAGCTACTTCTATAATGGACGCCTACTTAACTCGGCAATAAAATACTGGCAGATCACAGGACTGATTCTCTTGTGTGTGTGCAGCTGAAAGCAAAAATATGGCCTGCCTTGACAGGAACTGCCTTTAAGTCTTTAAACTGTCCTCCTTCCAATATTTATTCAGTGTGCCTTCTACCAAGCTGAGAAAAGCTGTTTCAAATCAGAGTCTGAGACTCTTCAGGGAGAGCAGCTGAGGAACTTCAAGGTGACTCAAACCTGGGGACTTTTCTCAAGACAGGCACTAGGTGCCACTTGCTGCTTCTTGATATACTGATTTAGCTTCCGTCAGCAATGGAGCAACTGGTGTGAAGTGTCAGCTGAGGACCAGACACTACCATTTAGTGAAGGGAAATTTGATCACAGAACTGCAGTAACAGTAAGCAGCCCTGATTTTCCTGGCCAGATGACAGGCAGACATTTGGCATCACTGAAATTAAAGAAAGAGGTATTCTCCTCAAATTCCCAACTGATAATATCACTTCTGAATTATAAAGCACCGGTTCAGTTCAGTCGCTCAGTTGTATCTGACTCTTTGTGACCCCATGGACTGCAGCTCGCCAGGCTTCCCTGTCCATCACCAAGTCCCACAGTTTACTCAAACTCATGTCCATTGAGTCAGTGATGACATCCAACCATCTCATCCTCTGTCGTCCCCTTCTCTTCCTGCCCTCAATCTTTCCCAGCATAAGGGTCTTTTCAAAAGAGTCAGTGCTTCTCATCAGGTGGCCAAAGTATTCGAGTTTCAGCTTCAGCATTGGTCAGGACTGATCTCCTTTAGGATGGACTGGTTGGATCTCCTTGCAGTCCAAGGAACTCTCAAGAGTCTTCTCCAACACCACAGTTCAAAAGCATTAATTCTTTGGCACTCAGTTTTCTTTAAAACCCAACTCTCACATCCATACTTGACTATTGGAAAAGCCATAACTTTGACTAGATGGACCTTTGTTGGCAAAGTAATGTCTCTGATTTTTAATATGCTGGCTAGGTTGGTCGTAACTTTTCTTCCAAGGAGCAAGCCTCCTTTAATTTCATGGCCACAGTCACCATTTGGGGACAAAAGAATGACAGACAGTGAATATATTAAACATCCATACATCTGAAGAAGAATGAAAAGTCTAGGAGTTGATCCAGGTTCTTTGTATTTTACTAACTCAGCTGGCCTCCAAGTTCTACCTTTCCTTTTCCCAAGACGCCTCTTTCTCCCCTCTAATGGAGTGATTTTGCCTTTTCAATATATACCATAGCCCTACCTTTCTCACAACTTTAAGAAACACTGACTGCCACATGCAGCGCCTCATTTGGGTGGGTCTAGAGTTCTGGAAGCTTGACTACCTGTTCTACAAATACCCCATTAGAGCACTTTGGTGGTTCTAGCAGGTGAGTGCAGCTACTCTTGAAACCTTCACCAAAGAAATGTCTGCCTCTTTCAGAGCAGGTCATCCTCTTCTATCAGTGCACAGCTTCAGGGGAGATGCGCTTGGAGCAATGAGGGAGGAGGGGATGCCACTCAGTCCACCAGATCAGCAGAAGCAACCCTGGTGATCAATGGGCTGACGGGTGTCCACAGCCAGAGGGATCTCATATCCAGTTTCTCACTATTCATTATAACTGAAAGCTGGTTAATTTAAGAATACCTTAGGTTGGGACATGCAAATAGTCCACATGGCTCTGCATCTCTGCCTTTAACCTTAAAATGTTTAGAAGATATTAAAATTTACTCCTTGAAATACCAAGTGAGGAGCACAGCAATAAAAAAATGTTGGTTTCATTGGTTACAATAAGAGAGTGCATATCCACGTAGTATTGAAGCTCGGGTTTAGAAATAAGAACCTTTCTAATTCTTACCTTTAGACCACAACTGTATATGCTGCACTAAATAGACCACCAGAGTTTCCCGAAAACACTCTCAAAATACATCCGCTTATTGGAGTAAAAGCCCCAGCAGCGTGTGGCATGTAGATACTCTAAAGTGGCAGGTTTTCAGATATAAGCCCAAGTAATTACACTGAGCTTAACAACACTTTTGGATCTTATTAGCTCTATCTCCATCAGCAAACAATCATATATTTTTAGGTAAATACTTAAGGCAAGACAAATAACATTAAGGCTAGGGATTCCTAGATGGCACAGTAGTAAAGAATCTGCCTGCCAATGCAGGAGCCACAAGAGACATGGGTTTGATCCCTGGATCAGGAAGATCCCCTGGAGAAGGAAATGGTAACCCTCTCCAGTATTCTTGCCTAGAGAATCCCATAGACAGAGGAGCCTGGCAGACTGCAGTCCATAGGCTCACAAAGAATTAGAGATGACTGAGCAACTCTTTCACTTTCACTACTTCTTTTATATAGCACATCTTATATAAAATCAAATACATTAATATATAATCTTATTTTGGAACAAAAATACCAACCTAGTGCAACATGACCTTGGATAATATACTTAAAATTTTTCTAATTCTATACTTCCTTACCTGATCATATTATATGCTCATTACAAGAAGCTGAAGGTCAAAGGAGGAGGAGGAAAAGTGGAAGAGAAAGAGGAGGAACAGGGGAAGACAAAGAGAGAAGTTATGAAACACAAAATACATGTAAAATACTCAGCAGAGTGCCTGACACGTCATAAGTGCAAAACCACTATTATAAAACTTGGCAATGAAATGCATCTGGTTTCAAATCCTCAGGGAAAATATATCTATTAAATAGTAACAATAATACATGAAGTGGAAGCATGTTGTAAAAATTAAATAAGTAAATGCAAATAAAGTCCTTAGCACAGGGCCTAGTGTATGATAAGCACTTCATAAAATATTATTACTATCCATCGATATAAGATGTCATATAATGCTATTTACAAAAACAATTTAATACTTAAACTAAAGATGCCATCACTCTCTAATGAGAATATGTGAGAATCAATTTCATTTCAAATAATAGAATTAGTCCAAACATAGTTATTAATAAAGGCATCATAAACTATACACTTGATTAATCCATTTGATCTCTCAAGTTAAAAAAATACCCATTTTAGAGAGGAGAGTTCATGTAGACAATATTACTTAATGAAAGTGAACAAATACTCTGCAAGAGTCAAACTCATTACTGTGAACTAACTGCAAGCAAAAAACGACTACTGAACATCCACACTTAAAGAAACATCCAAAGCACACAAATACCATACTGGATGATTTATTTAATTATTTTGCTTTTTAAGAGGTCATATTATGTTGTTATACTAGGGAAAAAATGGTACAGGCAGTGATATATAGGGCAATAACTTCTCTGTAAACCCTCTTGGAGAAAATGAGTCATTATTATTTATTACAGGACTTTCAAGTCGGCTGACCTAGAATTTTTTATAAAAGGCAGTGTAAATAATCAGGGGTAATTGGTTTGTCAGGCAATAATAGACCAACATTTCTAGGAGTAGCTGTAATTGGGGAGTAATGAGTCCTGGAACTAAATGAATAAATTTAAGAGAAAGGTTAGACAGAATCCTATAACGAATACCTTGGCTGTCAAGACATAACTCGGATTTTGCTCTTAACTGGGCCTTGACAGTGTCAGTTGCCCTAGAATAGAAGGTTTGTGGGCAACAGGATCACATATCCACAATGCAGCATTTGGCACTCTGCCTGTGGCTGAGATAATGCATGCAAGTTAGAGCATATGAGCTGGTATGTGTAATCAGCAACTGCAACTCTTAGGCAGAATTTCTTTTTTTAATAAATCTGGAAGACAGATGTTTGCCCCAGCCAGCCTGTTAATTCTGAACTGATTATGTTGCCAACAACAAAGGCACTAATCTGTAGAGAACAGTATGAGTTTCTGACATTCTTATAATAATTAAAAACATATATATCATTTAAAATTAAGTTCTGTGTACATATTTAACTGACTATACTGGGCTAAAGGCAACCTAGTCATTCCTAGCTAAGTCTATCAGAAGTTCTGCTATTTAAAAACAAAGAAAAAGGAAGGAAGAAATCAATGGAAAGATTAAAGACTTCTATTTCCTTAAAAGAAAAATATAAATAATATCCCATAAGCTTTTTTACTCAACCATTCCATTTTTATGTCTTAATTCAAATAATCAGTTTTCCCATATACAAAAGTATGACATAAAGAATATTAAATATTGTCTATATAAAAAATATAGAAACTATCAACAGGAGACTGGTTAAATAAATAATATACTCATATAAACAAAGCCATAAGAAGCAATTATATATTCATATCCACAGACATAAAAATCTTCTTGAAATACTCATAAGTAACACACACACACTCAAAGAGTCCTAAAGGGTAGTCACCACACTATAGAAGGTACTGTTTTTAACTCATAGGGAATTTTTTTTTCATTTTATATGGTTTAAATTATTTATAAGAATATATTATAAATTTAGCAACTAAGTATAACATATATCAGAATCATCTAACATTCATAGTGGTATCATCTAACACACAACCCACAGAGAATAAAGCAGTTCTCACTGTACCTGGATCACATGACAAAAAAAAAAAAAGGCGAACTTGTTATACTAGGCTTTATCAGATTACTCCTTAATAAAAGCACCACCTTCAATTGCATCCTCCATGCTTTAAAAAAGTTGGAGAATATTTGATAATTTCCAGAATACAGAAATGAAAAAAACCCAAAAATATGTCTATATAGGGGAGTTAAATTAGAGTTCATTAGATTATAGAGTACAGCATACTGTCAAAAAAAAACCAGAGGCTTTAGCAATCAGGGATACCTAAGTTGAAGATCTCTTCTACCTGCTACCTGAGATGGCTCAATTTTGTTAGGTAATACTCTGTCTTTAGACACAACCTCAACACAACACACCTACCTCTTAGAGTTGTTCTGAAGATTAAGAGTTGTTCTTAAGAGTTGTTCTGAGAATGTGTATAAAGCATTTAATGCGATGGCTGGCAACAAAGACTGCTCAGCAACTGAGAATCATCAATATGGATCTGCCAGGAACATTCAGCTATGAGGAGCTGATGATGGGTCCTCCCACCCAAAACACTCCCCCCCACCACACACAGAGATACTCTTGTAAGGAGAAAGTCAGACAAATTTTAACATATATAGGGAACAGAAAACAAAATAGATTTAAGTTAGACAAGGACATCCATGTTAGAAATAATTTCCTGAATACTAAGCTAAGCAATAATAATGGGATATTATAATTGTGGAAGCTTCATCACCAAAAATATCTGAGAAAAGAAAGAGCTATCTTCTCAAACTTGGTGGTTTAGACATTCACTTACTTATGAGAAGAGGACCAGAAAACTGAATTGCCCAATTCTTTCAACTTTCATGTTTCTATGCTACTTTATTTAAATTAAAAGGACATTCCATCATTCTCCCAGTAAATTGTGTCAGAGGGGTTTAAGCAAAGCACAGACAGCTCATCTTTGCAAATGTAGTTCGTGATCTTACAAGCTCTAAAAAAAATTATTGGAATAGATTTAAAAGAATTCCTGTATATACCAAAAAAAAAAAAAAAACCTCTGGATGGCATTGGGTATCTCACAAAAGGCTTCTGCTGCCTTCTGTTCTCCATTAAAGATAGAAAAGTAATTCAGAGGAAGGTTGAGAGTTTATGTATTTCTGTAGGAGGATGATACAGGGTTAATGGGGGCAAGGGGAAAACTAAACATCAAAAGACTAAAAAAACAGTTAGTAAGGACTCAGATACAGTTAATCAGAACACCATGGAAGGCTGAACTCTATAAATAGCTAAAACAGTGTTTACCTTCCTTCAGCAAAGACTACTTGATCAGACTGTCTCCAAATGTACAGCATGTTATGAAGTTTTATTTAAAGATTCCATTATGTGAATCAAAGATGGTAACCTTGGATTAGCACTGCTTCTCTATATATATTTTTCCCTTGTCAACATCATTCACTAGCACATTTAGATCAGAGCATGGCTATTGTTCTGCTGGGTTGAGTTTGCAATTTTCTAGAATAGAAATGGAATGAAATACGGATCTTACTTTGACATTCTTGTACAATATCATAGGTTTTGGAGACTCCTAAGTCTCCAGGTAAAGTTCAACGATTATCACTGTAGAAACAGCAGAGCACACATGATTAAGAATCCCAAGTCCAATTCCAGTTCTGACTCTGACCACCTGGGTGTGAGGGCTAGCCAGCTCCATGGGTGTGGGACCTGTGCAACCACCCAGCTGGATCCCACAATTGGTCTAAAGCTCTGTGGCTGCCATCTTTAAATTCTGAATAACTTTTAAGAGGCGCCCCACATTTTCATTTTGGACAAGATCCCACTAATTACATAGTTGTTACTGCCTGTGTGAGATTTCCAATTCAATCCATCTATCTAATTCTCATTATCTTTCATGTGATCAACAACCCAACACTCCCTCTTCCCCTAATTTTTGGAAATACAGTGCTATCGGAGCACACATTATGTTTGTTAAATTGTCAACACAATAATACTGCCGTGTTAACATTACTTTCTGATCCTAAATAATTAAGCCAACTCAAGTCTATGAAAATCATATTTCCAAGAGAGATTTTTTTTTAGTAGAAAGAGACTATTAGTGTTGCCCACAACCTTTCCTTTTCTGAACACCTTCCATGAGAAAACTTTTCACTTTCACTTTACCATTAATTCTACTCTCTGTCTTAAAGGTGTATTTGGCAGCTATCTTTTTTCCGAAAGTGCCTTTGCTCAGACAATTCAGTATAAACACTATTTCATGGAATGGACGAGGAAGAAAGTACTGTATAGCAGAGAGCAATTAACAGCAGGAAATGTTTAAAAAAACACCTTGCTGCTAACCTTTAAATAATATATTAATCAGAACACAATGTTATAAAAATTAAAGTGCTCAGTGTGGTAGCGAGTAGCAGCACCGTTACGAGTATATGCATCTGTTTACTTCTTAGGGTACTTTAATGGGTTCCAAACACAGCACTTAGTGTTTCCCCATTCCTTCTGACCCCAAATTTCAATCATTATCATTACTTGAGATGATTGCTGCTAAAGTATATAACTTGAGAGAGGAAATCTGCTGGTGTATCTGGACATTTTCATTTAACACATTAGCAAATGGTATCAAGAAAGACAGGCATTTCCCATTTAACCCTGTCATCTACTTCAGAAAAATCATATGTTCTGAGTGAGAACTATGACATCATGTATTATGTTTATTTTGTTACAAGGAAAAAAATACCTCATGCCTGTATCCAACCACATTCCCATATACATATACAGAATTGAATTCTTTGTTGTGTAAAGTTGAACTAATTTTTCAAAATTCCTTGAGTTTTTACTTTTCAACTGTAAAATGAGAACAGTTATACCTATTTTGCATAATGGAAATGTGTTAGAAATATATAGAAAGAATCTAGCAAACTGCTTGGAATATAACTGATATTTAATAAATGTTAACTACGTATTTGTTCCTATTAGAGCTCCAGTGACTTTCACTCTTCTCCATCAAAGGAAACCACTCATTCACTCATGCCTCAACCTTATCACCCAGAACTCTTAATTTCTTTCATTTCTATTATTTATCAAAAATTCTTTTTATCCATTATTCACTATAAATTATCATAACTATGTTTACTCTTTTGAACTCACAATTTCTGACCATTACCAGATCTACCCATGGTTCATAATTTCAAATATTTCAACTCATGATATTTAAAAAATTTCCTCTTACGAGTCTTAAAACATGGATTCAACAGTCCTTGCATTCGACTGCTGTTCACACTGTGCCAAGCCTTGTTAGAAAAAGCTGATTTGACTACACATGCGATCATTATATTTTCAATAAAACATTCTTACAAAATGGGACTTTATACAAAAAGCCAAAGAAAGCAACATTTTCCTTCCCCTCCTCAGCTTCTTCAAAATGAGTTTTCTCCAAACTTTCTTCCCTAAAAGTCACATTCAATCTTGAAAAGATTTGATGCAGACACTGGCTGGCTGGATCCTCATTTTAATTAAGACTACCACAATTCTGTACAGAGAGGTGGTGTCCCAGCAAAAAAATTCCATCTCTTATTTTCCCTTGCAGCCAAGGGTAACTCAGTGGGATGAACACAGAAGTAACAGAATGAGACTTTGGAATCTCTTGAGCTACCTACATTCAAGTTTCTTGCTTTGAGAGAAAATAAACTTAGAATCTTTTTATATCACTCTAGCTGGCTAATGAAATATTGCTCTTTACAGCATCGGAATTTGCTTCTATCACCAGTCACATCCACAACTGGGTGTTGTTTTTGCTTTGTCTCCATCTCTTCATTCTTTATGGAGTTATTTCTCCACTGATCTCAAGTAGCATTTTGGGCACCTACTGACCTGGGGAATTCATCTTTCAGTGTCCTATCTTTCTGCCTTTTCACACTGTTCATGGGGTTCTCAAGGTAAGAATAGGAAAAGGAGTATGTCAAGGTTGTATATTGTCACCCTGCTTATTTAACTTATATGCAGAGTACATCATGAGAAACGCTGGGCTGCAAGAAGCACAAGCTGGAATCAAGATTGCTGGGAGAAATATCAATAACCTCAGATATGCAGATGACACCACCCTTATGGCAGAAAGCAAAGACGAACTAAAGAGCCTCTTGATGAAAGTGAAAGAGGAGAATGAAAAAGTTGGCTTAAAACTCAACATTCAGAAAATGAAGATCATGGCATTAGATCCCATCACTTCACGGCAAACAGATGGGGAACCAATGGAAACAGTGACAGATTTTATTTTTGGGGCTCTTAAATCCCTGCAGATGGTGACTGCAGCCATGAAATTAAAAGACACTTGCTCCTTGGAAGAAAAGTTATGACCAACATAGATAGCACATTAAAAAGCAGAGATATTACTTTGCCAACAAAGGTCCGTCTAGTCAAAGCTGTGGTTTTTCCAGTAGTCATGTATGAATGTGAGAGTTGGACTGTGAAGAAAGCTGAGCACTGAAGAATCGATGCTTTTGAAGTGTGGTGTTGGAGAAGACTCTTGAGAGTCCCTTGGACTTCAAGAAGATCCAACCAGTCCATCCTAAAGGAGATCAGTCCTGAATATTTGTTGGAAGGACTGATGCTGAAGCTGAAACTCCAATACTCTGGGCACCTGATGGGAAGAACTGACTCACTGGAAAAGACCTTGATGCTGGGAAAGATTGAGGGCGGGAGGAGAAGGGGACAACAGAGGATGAGATGGTTGGATGGCATCACCGACTCAATGGACATGAGTTTGAGTAAACTCTAGGAGTTTGTGTTGGACAGGGAGGCCTGCTTGCTACAGTTGATGGGGTCGCAAAGAGTCGGACACAACTGAGCGACTGAACTCTACTGAAGTACACTTATCTGTTGGGAAAATAGAAATGGCACAATATTCCACAATTTTCCCTAAGTAGTTTTTTCTTGTTCTCTTCAACAAGAATGTTTATATCCTCCAGATACATTCTGGACTAATGGTCAACACACACACAGAATACACATGCACACACACACACACACACACACAATACACATGTACACACAATTTTCAGACAGTACTTTCAAACTCACTTTAAGAACAATAGGATATTTTATATAATATGGTTTTTCTCAATGTTAAGAAGGAAGACTTGATTTTATTCATGAGTCATTTCATTTATCCACAGTAGAGTCTCTTCACTTTTTCTTACTATGCTCCTCAAATCTTCGCCATTGTCCTCAAGATCCCCACAGCCTCCTCATTCTTCACGCAAGTATCTACTTGTACTATACCAAGAGAAAAGTGGTCATCCAGTGTGATTCCCAAACGTCCTCTATCTGCAAACTCATTTATTTTTATTCATATTAAATACCCCTTCTGTCTCAAGTGAAAGACACTACCCTCTTTTCAAAGTTAAATTGTATGATGGATCTTCTCTGTAATTTGGTTTTCCTAAAAATCAACCTTCAATATTCACATTTTTGTTATTTTCAAATTTCACAGATTCCCTCCCTTCTGTCTATATGCATACAAGTATATCCTTCATTCTCAAAAATAAAAAAGAAAAACTAAGCCTTTAGTAGCATTCCATATTTCTCTTTAGCTGTTCTACCCAACTTCATAAAAATGCGGACATTTCTGCCGTTTTTCTTTTCCCAAACATTCTTTAATGCTTCAGTCTTTCCTCAGTTCCAAAACATTCTACTGAATCTGTTCCCACAAAAGTAAACCTATTGCTACTAATCTACAAATATAAGACAGTTTGAATTATTTGAGTGTCTGAATTATTTCTCCTTTTTTCCTGGATCTCTTCATCACTTCTTCGGACCTAGTTCTCTGAGATTTCTTTCTGTATTTCTGAATTAAACTCTAGAGGTGAAGGAACCTACATTTTTAGCAAGTTCTATAGGCACTGCTGACAAACATAAAAGACAGAGAACTACTGGAAATAAGGACTAAGGAAATACAAGAACAAAATTCAATTAAACAATAATCTAGTTCTGGCGGGGGTTGGGAGGGAACCTCTACTTTAATAGTTATTTGAAAAACTTTGTCATCTTCTCCTTTTCAATAACTAATGATAAGTTAAATATCAAAGTTGAAATAAGAGATGGAGCATATTACAGTATTTTAAGCTCCATAATAGATTGGAGCAAGCAGTTCTAATTAAAGTTACCAGGACAATCAGAGGAAGGCAGGCTATACCGTAATTGAAAAAGTGTACTAGAAAAATCAGTTTATGATAAATTTGACACTATTTCCTTTGAGGAAAATGTATAGAGACCTTCATTTACTCAGCAGTTCCCCTTGGCAGAGATGGTTGGTAAACAATGAGACTACAGGTTTCATTTACCTCCATCATTCAGGAAGTACCACTAGAGGCTGGATTATTTTATTAAAAAGCTTTCTCCTATACATTGTTCATTAACACTTGCAGATTTTTCAGCTTCATTAAAGCTAAAATAAACATTAACAACCATGTTAAATAATTTTTCTTTCTGTTTTGCTTCTAAATGTTGATTTGAGATCACTTAAGAATAATTCAACAATATTAGCAGGATAATCATCACATTGAACCAGTTTCTAACACACAGAAAAAATCAAGGGTTGGAGAAATAGTCATTTACAAAACTAACTTTGAAATAAATGGCTGAAATTACCAGTGTGGGTCTAGAGGGAAAAAATAACTTTGGAAACACAAATTCTAAAAATGGATGGCACCACTACCTCATATTATCTATACAGTCTTAGCAAGAATCTTGGTCCTCCTTGAGCATCCTCAGTTACACAAAGAGTACATAGATTTTCTAATGTGCCTACTTCACAGACTTTTAGAAGAGCCTAACGTATATGAATCATCAGAATCATAATGTTTTTCTGTATCTCAAGTACAAAATTAAAACAAACTATTTGAATGCAAAGTCTATTTTGCCATCAAAGGGATGGTTTTAGTGCAGAAGCAACTAAAATTTTTTTTAATCAATTTCGCTTTCAGCTCTTCGTAAGTCTGGTTGATGGAGCTGATCAAAGATATGGCACAAAATGAATATGAATAATAAGTCAAAATAATGCTGAAATTGAAAATACTGGTCAAAATAGTTTAAACTTACAACAAACACAACATAAGCATACAGCAATAAAATAAGTTACATTCTAGTTTTTACATCAACAGCCTAGAAAGAATTAAAACTTTACACACAAAAAAAAAACCTCTAGTTCATCTCCCTTTTTAAAAAGGCTGAATTATTAAACAAACTGTTATGTAATTTCTTTAGTAGATATGTAAGAAAAAACGTTTCTATTTACTTCTTTTTCACAGATTTGGATGGCATCATCGACTCAATAGACATGAATTTAGGCAAGCTCTGAGAGACGGTGAATGACAAGGAAGCCTGCATGCTGCAGTCTATAGGGTCACAGAATCCAAAATGACTCAGCTGCTGAACAACAAAGTATTTTTTCAAAAGTATCTTAGGCTGATGACTTTGATGATGAAGAAAGTAACAGTTTAAAGTTTTTCACATGCAAGTAAAAGTGAACTTTTTCAAGGCTGTATATTTTATATCACGGAATCATTTTATGAAGGTGGTAAATCAACACAGGATTCATTGACCAATTCACAGCATTCTGGAATATTCTATTAACTGCTGCACACAATTCTCAATCAGTCTGAATGAACAGTAGTTTACAGCATACTGCCTAGCCTTTGTTTCTTCCTAGTTCTGACAAAACATTTCTTTAGGCCAAACAATATATACATGTAATAGGTAAGAATGAGAGCTTAAAGTCAAGGCACACGTGAACTTGAATCCTTTTACAAACTTACTATTCAAAGTAATATCCACTGGATCCTAGAAAAAGTAAGAGAGTTCCCGAAAAATATCTATTGCTGCTTTACTGACTAAACCAAAGCCTTTGACTGTGTGGATCACAATAAACTGTGGAAAATTCTGAAAGAGATGGGAATACAACATCACCTTACTTGCCTCCTGAGAAATCTGTATGCAGGTCAAGTTAGAACCAGACATGGAATGACAAACTGGTATCAAATTGGGAAAGGAATACATCAAGGCTGTATATTATCACCCTGCTTATTTAACTATTATGCAGAGTACATCATGTGAAATGCTGGGCTGGATGAAGCACAAGCTGGAATCAAGATTGCTGGGAGAAATATCAATAACCTCAGACACACAAGATGACACCACTCATGGCAGAAAGTGAAGAGGAACTAAAGAGCCTCTTGATGAAAGTGAAAGAGGAGAGTGAAAAAGTTGGCTTAAAACTCAACATTCAGAAAATGAAGATCATGGCATCTGGTCCCATCACTTCACGGCAAATAGATGGGAAAAAATTGAAACAGACATTTTTGGGCTTCAAAATACTGCAGATGGTGACTGCAGCCATGAAATTAAAAGACACTTGCTCCTTAGAAGAAAAGCTATTACCAACCTAGACCAACCTATATTAAAAAGCAGAGTCATTACTTTGCCAACAAAGGTCCACCTAGTCAAAGGTATGGTTTTTCCCAGTAGTCATGTATGGACATGAAAGTTGGACTATAAAGAAAGCTGAGTGCCAAAGAATTGATGCTTTTGAACTGTGGTGTTAGAGAAGACTCATGCGAGTCCCTTGGACTGCAAGGAGATCCAACCAGTCCATCCTAAATAAATCAGTCCTGAATATTCATTGGAAGGACCGATGCTGAAGCTGAAACTCCAATACTCTGGGCACCTGATGGGAAGAACTGAGTCATTGGAAAAGATCCTGATGTTGGGAAAGATTGAAGGCAGGATGAGAAGGGGATGACAGAGGAGGAGATAGTTAGATGGCAACACCAACTCAATGAACATGAGTTTGAGCAATCTCCAGGATTTGGTGATGGACAGGGAGGCCTGGCATGACACAGTCCACGGGGTCGCAAAGAGTCGGACACGACTGAGCAACTGAACCGACCTGATTCAAAGTACAGTCTTTGTACCAGGATCATTGCCTGTTTGCTTATTAGAAATTCAGTATCTTTGGCCAGATCTACTGAATAAAAAGGGGCTTCCCAGGTAGCACAGTGGTAAAGAATCCACCTGCAATGCAGGAGATGCAAAAGATGCAAGTTTGATCCAAAGGTTGGGAAGATCCTCTGGAGTAGGAAATATCAACCCGCTCCAGTATTTTTGCCTGGGAAATCCTATGGATAGAGGAACCTGGAAGGTACAGTCCAGGGGCCGCAAAGAGTCAGACATGACTGAGTGCACGCACACACACACACATACACACAATGAATAAAAATTTGCATTTTAACAAGAGCCAGAGGTGAACTACATGCACATTAAAGTTTGAGAACACTGGCATACACTGCTTGTTAAACACATTTTTGGAAGAAAGTTAAAGAAATATTCTAAGACTCCATTTCCTTACTGAAAAATGAAACTACTAGTGGTATATAATGCACAGCATTATTGTGAGAAATAATCAGGTAACACTACTTGATAAATACTCAATAAGGTGTAACTGGCGTTAAATTTGATCATCTACCTCAAAGCTGTATATTCAAGATATTTTTCCAAAGTATTTATTTATACAATTACATTGGTACCCCACGCAGATAAATTAAAGCTCCTTTAATACATAAGTCTCCCTGAGTATAAGCCTATAACAAAAGTAGAAGTAAATTAATAATATACATTATTAATAATATTATATTAGTATATAATATTAATATATTCATTCATATTCATCTTATATGAATGAGTTTATTGAATATGAATAAATTTATGAATTTATTAATGAATTCATATTCATCTTATATTCATTTACAACACAATGCAGCACCTGTTTTTTATTTATCCTCAAAATATTTCTCTTTCTAATAATGTCTTTATTTCCATATATTCAAAAAAGTTAAATAAAAAATTTAGTTTGAAAACAAACATGAATCTTTCTCCCTCACATGCTGCTGCTGCTGCTGCTAAGTCGCTTCAGTCGTGTCCGACTCTGTGCAACCCCATAGACAGCAGCCCACCAGGCTCCGCCGTCCCTGGGATTCTCCAGGCAAGAACACTGGAGTGGGTTGCCATTTCCTTCTCCAGTGCATGAAAGGGAAAAGTGAAAGTGAAGTCGCTCAGTCGTGTCCGACTCTTAGCGACACCATGGACTGTAGCCTACCAGGCTCCTCCATCCATGGGATTTTCCAGGCAAGAGTACTGGAGTGGGGTGCCATTGCCTTCTCCGTCTCCCTCACATAAAATCTAACAAATTCTACATTTCATTAGTCATTATGCTTTCTGTACTCTCCCATCATGTGCTTAAGATAGCCAGTGATCCCACAGGACTCAAATAATATACCAGGTTTCTAGACCTTCAATTCCAAATGATATAAAACAAAGTCTCATTAAGCTCCCATTTTAATCCAGTTAAGGCAAGATACATCCTACTTCATTCTACGACCTTCTTCTAAGGACTGTGATGACCAGATTATCTGCTGCCTACATCCAGGGCACAAAAAAAATGTAAGCTGATAAAAATCAATACAAATGGAATCATTTTCAGTAGTCATTAGTGAATATTAATCACTTAAGAAGGAAGTAATTTTTATTAGATAAACTTAATGAAAATATATTTACATCTATAAAGGATGCTTTAAAGAGGTATTCATATAAAAAAAACTGAAGATAATGTTATGAATCTTCTAATCATGAAAGTTTGCCTTACCATTTATACATTTCTTAAAAATTGTGCTTCACAGAGGACTTTGTAGACATTTCTCCAAAGAAGACATACAGATGGCCATTAGGCTCATGGAAAAATGCTCAAAATCGCTAATTATTAGAGAAAAGCAAAGGAAAACTACAATGAGGTACCACCTCACACTGATCTAAATGGCCATCATTAAAAAGTCTACAAATAAACACTGCAGAAAGCATGGCAAAAAGGGAATTCTCGTATCTTTTGGTGGGAATATATGTTACTGTAGCCAATATAGAGAACAGGATGGATATTCCTCAGAAAACTAAAATCAGAGTTACCAGCAATCCCACATCTAGGCATTTACTCAGACAAAAAATAATTCAAAAAGATACATGCATCCCTATGTTCATAGCACCACCGTTTACAATAGCCAAGACATGGAAGCAACCTAAATATCTGTTGACAGAAGAATGGATGAAAATGATGTGGTACCATATATGTAATGGAATACTGCTCAGCCATAAAAGCAACAGAATAATGCCATATGCAGCAACATTGATGCAACTAGAAATTATTATACTAGGAGAAGTCAGAAAGAGAAAGATAAAAGCCACATGTTATCACTTATATGTGGAATCTACAACATGGCACAAATGAACCTATCTACAAAACAGAAACACACTCACAGATATAAGAGAACAGACTCGTGGTTCAGCCAAGGGAAGGGAGTAGGGAGAAGGATGGACTGGGAGTTTGGGGTTAGTAGATGCAAACTACTACATTCAGAATGGATAAAAAAACAAGTCCAGCTGTATAGCAAAGCAAAATATATCTAATCTCTTGAAATAAACAGAAAAGAATATTTTAAAAGAGGGTATATATATGTATAAATGAGTTACTTTGCTATACAGCAGAAATTAGCACACTACTGTAAATCAACTATACTTCAATAAAAAAAAAGTGTTTCAACTTTCAGCAATGTGGCATACCAAATATTCCAAAGGATCCTCTTATTATGTTCCAACAAGATCCTGGCTGTGTTAAGATACATAGAAATGTATAAGGGTCAAAAACAAAACAGACAACTTCTGAATGCCAAAAGATATATATGTGTGTGTGTATATAATATATTAAGTTAAAAATCTGAACTGTAAGTGATCAGTAAACAAAGAATTCAGAGTTATCCTAGAACAAACACCTGTAACAGTGCTGAGATTTGTAGAATAAGGAGTTAAACTTAAACTCTAGCATTACATCTAACAAAAAATATATAAGAACTTTATAAACAAATTTTAAAATGCTATAAAGTGGCATAAAAAACAGCTAACTGAAAAAAAAAAATCATGTTTATAAAGACCAAAATCATAAGGATATCAATTCTTCCAAATTTTGTCTTTACTTGGAATTCAATGGAATGCCATTTAAAATCCCAGTAAAGATTGTTTCAGATAATACCATGCTGAATCTATATTTTAAATAATGTGTGAAAGTTTAAGACTAGTCAAGATCCTTTTGAAGAAGAATATGGTGAGAAGCTGAGCATATTAGCTTCATAAATAGGGCTTCAACAAGGGAAGGTAAAATATTTACTATATGGTCTCAGGAGAACTGATTAGAAAAAAATATCATTTGTATTGTGACCTAAAACTGTATATTGATATTAGCTACAGGTGGCTTAAATAGATCTGAAAGAAATGGAATCTTTTAGAATAAAATACACAAAAATATTTAGAACATCAGGGTAGAAAATGATTTTTTAAACAACACATACACCCCAAAATATTAATTTTTTTAAAGTTGACTCTAACAGCATTAAAATTAAGAACTTATTTGATCAAAATATACCATAATGACAATAAAAAGACAAGTCACAAACTGGAAAAAGATATTTATATCACATGTAACAGAAATGAAGTACCATGAAGAATATACAATCTACGAATCAATTTAAACGATTAAAATGTGTAAAAGATATGAAGAGATATGTCACTAAAGAGGAAGCAAGAATATTCAGAATACAAAACAGATAACCGTTTTATTAGTGATAAGCAGAGATGCCATTTGGCACCCACTCAGCTGCCTATAGTTAAGAATTCTGACTTTGCCACTTATTGGCCAGAATATGGATGAATGGGGACTCAAATACTGGTAGTGGAGGTCTAAACTGATTCAACTATTTTGGAAACTCTGTGACATACTTATGTAATCTGATTTGGTGAATACCCTACAGTCTAGTATTCTACTATCATGTACTGACCCGTATTCTTGCACATATGTACCAAGAAACTCTTTCAAGAAAATGAAGCCACCCTATTCATAGTCCAATCCAAATAATAATTTACCAGCAGAGAATAAATAACTTAAGATATATCTTCAAAAAATAATATTTTACCATGAATAAAAATGAATTAAAGCTAAGCACAAACATCTAAAAAAATCATGCAAACATAATGTTGATGGAAGAAAGGAAGTGGCTGAAGACCGCATACAACATTATGTGATTTTAATAAACAAAGGAGACCAACGCATGTTTAGCAAAACATTTATGTGAGGTACAGCTACTCTTAAAGAGCAAAGAAACAAGTAATCAAATATCTGGTGTATTGGCTATCTCTAGTAGAGACACGGGGTGATGAGATAAGAAATACTACAAAGGCAGGTTTAAGGATGCTTGCAATATTCAAGGATTTTACACTGTATGATCAGTTTAAACATGATTATTACACATGATTACTTACATATGTATAAATAGATGTATGTTCTAATTAAATATACTATTCTCTGTATTAAAATCACCTAATATATAAAAATAAAATAATGATTAGAAACAAGCTAATTCATTATTTCAAGCCCACAATGAAGCCATGACCTCATCTTTTATGAACATATATTAGATGAACACAGTTTCTCAGGTAAAACAAGCATACTAAAGAAAACCTCCAAATAAAGCATGAAAGATAAATAGTAATATATAAATGAGTAATATAGAATAATAAAATGAGTAGATACAATTTAAACTCACCACCAGGGCTTTGGATCTGTTGCTCAGAAGTTTTTCAATATCCCTGGCTGCAATTTCCACCAGCTGGCGTGCATTATTTGGCTCCACAGTATACAAATCTTGGTATTTCTCATAAATCTGTAAGAAGAGGAAATAAAATTAGCAAGAACAATAATTGCTTATTTGGTTCCTGTCCTCACATTAGAATGTACTTAAAACCATAAACAATTGATTAGAAAGACAAATCTGTTACTTGCTTCATCTTGATCTTTTTGGAGTTCCAGTGTGTTCAAAATATACATACATATATATATATATATATATATATATACACACATATATATATATGTTGATATACATATAAATATCAAACTGTAAGACCACAAGCTCACCAAAACAGTATATCATGTTAAAAGGTTGTAAAACATCTTGTAACACAACAATTTGTCTGTGTAATTTTGCAACTTCAAGTTGTACCTCCATCAAAGTGAAAAAGTGAAAGTGAAAGTCACTTAGTCATGCCCAGCTCTTTGCCACCCCATGGACTATACAGTCATGGAATTCTCCAGGCCAGAATACTGGAGTGGGTAGCTGTTCCCTTCTCCAGGGTATCTTTCCAACCCATGAATTGAACTGGGGCCTCCTGCATTGCAGGCAGATTCTTTACCAGCTAAGCTACAGGGAAGCCCAAAACCTGGTATTTACTGCCTTCAGCATTTTAAAGAAGCAGGGAGGCTATTCTAGAAAATAGAAGAATTTAAGCACGGGACATCAAAACTGGAGGATGTGTGCACTGAACAAAAGTTGGGGCAAGGGAGTAAGATACTGCACTTAGGGAGACTCGCACCTTTTCCAATACTGAAGCTAAGATGTATGCTGCTAAATAGGCTTATAACCAAAAGGAAAAACACAGAGAATGAGGACCTTCCCCTCCTCAGGTTCATCCTGGTGGCACAGGGAGCTTCACATTTCACAGTGAACAACAAGGTCACCGAGGTCTACATAAAAGTTTGGTTGAAGCTGTAATAGCATAAGCATTTGTATTATGAAATTGAATGTTTTTTTAAAAACTCACTGAGTACGACTATATTGGAAGTAACCTAGACAGCAAGAGAAAACAATTACATTTCTGGCTCACATCTGCATTTATGGAAGGATTTCCCTAGAGTAGCATAAGATGCACCGGGTTTATCAAGCGTGTATACTTCTGGCAGCAAATAAAGATTAAAAGAAAAGGGGGGGGGCGGGGAGAAGCACAAGGACAGTGCCCATGTCTGTGGCTGAAGGGCTGGGCTGAAAAGGAAATCCCTTATTCACCCAACAGATGGGTTGCACATGCATGACTAAACCATCTTCAAAGACAGGGACTGGCAGGTTTTTACTGTCTTATGAGAAGTGAATCCAGGCACAAGCAGGAACCAGTTTAACCCTGCTTTTTATGGCATAATGCCAGCATTCTGGCTACTACCAACAGGTTCTACAGCTTGGTCCCAGCTGACCATGGATGCTGCTGGTGAACACTGGTTTCAAAAGGAGCAATATACATAGACTAACATTTATTTTTTGAAGTGTTGGTTTCACATGAAGTTACACAGTTTTAAGTGATTTAAAATATATCAACATTTTAATTAATAAGTTAAAATAATTAACTATAATAAAATTATCTAATTAATATTTTTAAAGATTTAAGCCAAACTTCTACTGCTAAAATTGTTTATCATTTTCAACCATGAGGCTTTTCCTCACACTTTGAATTTTGACCTTGTAGGTTCTTATTCCAATTATTCAAGGCACAGTAATTTAAGTCCTATAAAATCCCAAGGGTTCATGTCATTCAGGATTCCTGCATATTACTGTATTTTTTCGACTTTTTACTGATGGACAGATTATTGTGTCCTATTTTTAAACTCAGGTTGTCCATGAAGGACTCCCTCCAGTCCAAAGCTATCTCTTTTGTTTCAGCCTAAGACCTCATCCAGGAACGTGAACTCCTGAACAGATTGATTTGAGGTTCAAACATATAAACCTCAACATCACTTTAATTGATCAAGGATATTTAGTTCTTTGCAGAAAAACCAATATAACTAATTGCTGTGAAAGGCAGGTATGCTTTGTATCATGAATATCTTGCTCATTTCTGTATAAAGTCTAACCTCCTTCCTGTGGTATAGGTACTCTAATAGAATTGAGAGTTGGTAAAGATTAGTTCAGGATGCACAGTCTCTACTTCATATTATGTACTATAGCTAATGGCAATTATTAGTCACTATCTATGTATGCCAGACATATTAGATGCTATAAAGGATGAATGAATTATAAATAAGAAAAAACTAGTTCAAGTATATATTTTTTTCTCTCAAACAGAGAATATTCTCTCAAGTTCCACTTATACGGTAATTTTTAAAAGCTTAGGAAATAAAAAATAAGATCCAGAATGCAAATAAACTTTAATAAATAAAGTCAAGGAAGCTTAAGTCTAGAGCCCCAATGTAAATGCCCTGCCATACATTTTTAGGTACAATATCACATTTGAAATGTTTTCATTGTAATAAAACATGAATTAGAATCATGTAACAGCCACCACCAAAAGAAGTGGACTTTGCTTCTGGTTTCAAAGAATGCAATCTTCTTTTTTTTGTTGCATGAGATATTGCAAGGGCTCTCAAAGAGAGAGAGCCTGGTGCATGTTTAGTGAACAGTTTTCAGAGTAGAAGGTTTCACATGGATTTTTAAGATATTATATTTCCATAACTTGGTATTTACAATTCATTCCACCACTAAAATAAACCACATTTCTATAATATTTAACATGCTAACATGAATATTTTAGAGTCTTAAATATCTTTTACTTCTTCCTAGTTTTTCTTTTCCTTTATAAAAAATTAATTATCCGCTTTACCACTTTATCTAATGTCTTTCCTGACAGAAAAACAGCATGATGGGAATATCATGAGTTTCTGGCACCAGACAGAGCTACATTCAAATCACATGTCAGCTCCTCACATGCTATGTGACACTGGCTTCCATTTCTTCCACTAGAAAGAATGGAGCACATAAAGAGAATTCAAGACAGGATCTTTTTCCTCCTGACTGATAACACTAACATGCTTTTAATTTTTTCTGTAGTTCAAATCGTCACACTGCCACCCTTGACACTAGTCTTGACAAAAAGAATATTTGTCACCTTGTACATTCTTTCCTTCTCATCATCTTAACTAGCTGGTTTTAACATTCTTTCACTACAAAACTCACAGGCCAAGATTTGCTGTGATAACAGAAACCATGGTTTCCCTACCTTTTTCACTGAAAACGTCCATTAAATCTCTTTGCTCTATAGTTAAGCCCATGGTTCAGCGATAATTTTCAGAACAATACATTTAAAAATAACTCACCTGTAATTATCTAAAAAGCAACATCACTCACTGGCACAATCGCTAAATAAACATACCTAATGAAATGTTTCATAAATCATAATATTATTATCACACCATGGAATTATACTATGAAATACAGTAATTCCCCTACATATGAATGAACTCCCTTCTGAGAGAATGTTCATAAGTCCAATTTGCTCATAAGTCCAACAAAGTTAGCGAAGGTACCCAACTAACACAATCGGCTACATACTGCTGCTTTTACATTTGCTTCCAGATAGCCTGGGCTTGAAATAAAGATACGGTACTACAGTACTATACTATGAAGTACACAAAAGCACAAACACCTAGAGAGGATGCATGCATGTAATGATGAATTTCACACGTGTAAATTAATTTATGTGATTGAACATGAAAATGCACTTTTGCATCTTTGAAAATTTGCATCTTGCAGGTTCATATATAGGCTGTCCTGTGCTTAGTCACTCAGTCATGTCCAACTCTTTGCGACCCCATGGACTGTAGCCCACCAGGCTCCTCCGTCCATGGAATTTCCCAGGCAAGAGTACTGGAGTGGGTTGCTGTTTCCTTCTCCAGGGGATCTTCCCAACCCAAGGATCGAACCTGGATCTCCCACATTGCTGGCAGACACTTTACCATCTGAGCCACCCAGGAAGCCAAAACCGTTCACCGCTTTCAATTAATCATTTTATTAGTGGGATCAGTGGGTGTCAGGATTTGGAATGTAAGTGTGGAGAGCCTTTAAGTCCCATTTCACACCGCTCAGGAGCAAACCACTGCCCAGAGCAGAAGGAAATGAAATCCTAATGTATCATAGTTACGCAAAGGAACCAGAGTGCCACTCTCTATCTGAGACCTCCCTTTGCTTCAGCAGGATGTGCAGAAATACTCATAGCAAAGCCCCTTGGGATGAACAAGTAAGGAAGCTGGAAATTAAGGATAATTATCTATTCTGGGAGATGACCTTGGTATGAGTTCAAGGGGATTCCCAAAGCAGACTGAATGGCCAATGGGAAGCAGAGGTCCAGCTGAAGAATAATGGTGAAAACCATCTGGAAAGATTGACCAAGTTCTTAGTAGCAATCACATTAATATCCATGTCAACAGAACAGAAGACAGTAAATACATCAGATATCTTGTCATGTCAGTTTCCCTTTTACCCAGAGGCCCCGGAGAAAAGTCAAGAAAATCAGAGAATACTGAAAGGGAGCTGGAACTCTGAATTAACTGAATACAAAACTGATCACAAGACAAGAGACTGCTTTAAACTGAAAGAGACTAACCTTGAAATTGTGAGAATAATTTTTCTGGGAGAGAGAATGGCAGCTCACAGTAAGTTAAGTTCCCTAAAGATAAACACAGTCAAATCTCTGCATAGTAAATCAAAATATGTACATTTTGATAGCCCCTTCAATAGTTGTACATTTACTTCCCTCCATTGGAACTTGTCCTGGACAAGCCATCAAGACCTCTGCCATCTTTCTGAGGGAAGTTTTCCCTTGGATGTCCCCGATGAAACAGTAGTCAGAGGAGTTTCCTTACAAATGGGTAGCAATATTTTAATGTAAGACCTTGCCCTTGGCCCCTGCCTAATAGCATCAGGACATATCAGACCTATGCTAAAAGCAAAGGAGAAAAGGAAAGATATATCCATTTAAATTCAGAGTTCCAAATAATAGCAAGCAGAGATAAGAAAGCCTTCCTTAGTGATCAATGAAAAGAAATAGAGGAAAACAACAGAATGGGAAAGACCAGAGATCTCTTCAAGAAAATTAGAGATACAAAGGGAACATTTCATGCAAAGATGGGCACAATAAAGGACAGAAATGGTAAGTACCTAACAGAAGCAGAAGATATTAAGAAGAGGTGAAAACAATACACAGAACAATACAAAAAAGATCTTCATGACCCAGATAATCACAATGTTGTGATCACTAATCTAGAGCAAGACATTCTGGAATGTGAAGTCAAGTGGGCATTAGGAAGCATAACTATGAACAAAGTGAGTGGAAATGATGGTATCCCAGTTGAGCTATTACAAATCCTAAAAGATGATGCTATTAAAGTGCTGTACTCAATATGCCCAGAAATTTGAAAAACTCAGCAGTGGCCACAGAACTGGAAGAGATCAGTTTCCATTCCAATCCCAAAGAAAGGCAATGCCAAAGAATGTTCAACTACCACACAACTGCACTCATCTCACATGCTAGCAAAGTAATGCTCAAAATTCTCCAAGCCAGGCTTCAACAGTACATGAACCATGAACTTGTAGATGTTCAAGCAGGATTTAGAAAAGGCAGAGGAACTAGAGATCAAATTGCCAACATCCGCTGGGTCATCTGAAAAACAAGAGAGTTCCTAAAAAACATCTACTTCTGCTTTATTGACTAAACCAAAGCTTTTGACCATGTAGATCACAACAAACTATGGAAAATTCTTCAAGAGATAGGAATACCAGACTACCTGACCTGCCTCTTGAGAAACCTGTATGCAGGTCAAGAAGCAACAATTAGAACTGGACATGGAACAACAGACTGGTTCCAAATAGGAAAAGGAGTCCGTCAAGGCTGTATATTGTCACCCTGCTTATTTAACTTCTATGCAGAGTACATCATGAGAAACGCTGGGCTGGAAGAAACACAGGCTGGAATCAAGATTGCCGGGAGAAATATCAGTAACCTCAGATACATTGTGACACCACCCTTATGGCAGAAAGTGAGGAGGAACTAAAGAACCTCTTGATGAAAATGAAAGAGAAGAGTGAAAAAGTTGGCTTAAAACTCAACATTCAAAAAATGAAGATCATGGTATCTGGTCCCATCACTTCATGGCAAATAGATGGGGAAACAGTGACAGACTTTATTTTCTTGGGCTCCAAAATCACTGCAGATGGTGATTGCAGCCATGAAATTAAAAGATGCTTGCTGCTTGGAAGAAAAGCTATGATCTACCTCAGTTCAGTTCAGTTCAGTTCAGTCACTCAGTCGTGTCCGACTCTTTGCGACCCCATGAATCGCAGCACACCAGGCCTCCCTGTCCATCACCAACAGCATATTAAAAACCATAGACATTACTTTGCCAACAAAGGTCCATCTAGTCAAGGCTATGGTTTTTCACTAGTCATGTATGGATGTTGGAGTTGGACTACAAAGAAAGTTGAGCACAGAAGAACTGATGCTTTTGAACTGTGGTGCTGGAGAAGACTCTTGAGAGTCCCTTGGACTGCAAGGAGATCCAACCAGTCCATCCTAAAGGAGATCAGTCCTCAGTGTTCATTGGAAGGACTGATGCTGAAGCTGAAACTCCAATACTTTGGCCACTGATGCGAAGAGCTGACTCTTTTGAAAAGACCCTGATGCTGGGAAAGATTGAAGGCAGGAGAAGAAGGGATGACAGAGGATGAGATGGTTGGATGGCATCACTGACTCACTGGACATGAGTTTGAGCAAGCTCCAGGAGTTGTTGATGGACAGGGAGGCCTGGCGTGCTGAAGTCCATGGGGTTGCAAAGAGTCAGACACAACTGAGCAACTGAACTGAACTGATGATATCAGACCTGGAAGCAGCTAATTCCTGAATTAATAATCTGTGAAGAATCAGACAGAAAAGATCTACATGAACAAGGATAATATAGTGAACCAATCAAATTTTCTCCACATAGGAGGACAGATGGATCAAAGTTAAAAGCAGTAGCAGAAGTGAAAAGACTAGCCGGAGAAAAACAGTCTTCAAATACTAACTAGTGCCATAAATGATGGCTGTGGTAGGTAGAGTAATGACTTCCCAAAGATAAACACATCCTTATCTCTAGAACCTATGAATATTTTGTTACATGGCAAAGAGGAATTAATTTTGTAGATGAAGTTTTGCTAATCAGTTTCATTTAAAGAGATTATCCTGGATTGTCCTGGAGAGTCCAATGTACTCACAAAGATCCTTAAAAAACGGAAGAGGAAAAGGCAATCATGCAAAAGAAAACCAAATGGATGATAATGTGAGAAGAAATTATCCTGTGTTGCTAGCTTTAAAGAGTGAGGAAAATGGGCCATGAGGCAAGGAAAGGGCTCCTGATTCACAGCATTGTAAGATAATAAATGTGTTATGTCAACAAATTTAGAGTAATTTGTCACACTCACAATAGAAAACTAACACAATAAGTTAGCAGTGGAGACAATGCTAATACTCAGCCTCAGGGGCTGTCTTGGCTCTGGACCTTCCCTCCCACTGCCCAAACTATCTTCCAAACACCTTAAATTCTTGCTGAAACCCAGGCTTTTCCTGAGTTCGCTTAAATGTGGTACCATTATATTTCTTTTACAGGCAGTGCTATAGTAAATTCCCCAAGTGATTCACTCTTCAAAAACTAAAAATGCTAAGAAGTATCTTTCTAAGTCACGATTAACATTGTTTATTAAATACACTTTGAATGTCCATTTCATTAGTCATCCGACTCTCTTCACTGAAATGAAAAAATGAGCTCTATTGTGAGAAACGTACTATTTCCCATCAGACTTTATGAAATAATGAAGCTATCTCAGGACTCCCATTATAGCCTTCATAATTGTTTAGGAGCCTGAAAAGACATATGAGAAAGAGGAGCTAAAAATATAAAGAATAGATGGCACACACTGTACAAAAACATATATGAATTAGCTGAATAAATATGATTCTACCTCATAATAATGAAAGGTGGGGGTAAGAGAAAAAGTTAGAATATACACCTCACCATCATTCCAATTTCACTATCTTTACTGACTAAATTCATATATCTTCAATACTGATACAGGCAGGAAAAGAGGTTCACTACCCCCTCAATGGCTTTAGATAATCATAAAATCAATTTCATTTACTTTAAGTTGAATTTGGCTGTTTGGGATTTTTTTTTCCTTTGTAATAGTGTTCTGTGGGCTTCTGAATTACTTGTTTCCTAACAACTTAAGAATGTCTTGTTTCTTAAAAGATGCAGTAACACAAAAGTATGACATAATTTTTTTTCTTGGTCACTTTCAAGGATGAAAGTTCCCTTGAGAAATTTTTACAATTCAAAGGTACAGTCTTCCTTTAAATTTATTATAAATCTCATCATCATCTAAGCTGGCCAGCAGAGAGAGACATTAAGATATGTGAAGAGTCCTTCATCTAAGGTAACTACTGACATCAAATCTGAATTGATGTTGGAATATATTTTATCAAAAAAAAAAAAAACTATTCTTCCTCCGTTGAAAACTAGCTGAATTTTAAAAGGTGAACTTTGCCATAAAAAATATGAAGTATTTCCTAATTAACCCCCTAAACTATTCAAACTCTTCCCTCTTGATTTAAAAAGCAAATAATGCAATCTAAACAAAAGTCAAGCTTTTAAAATGTGTTGTATCATCTAACACAATTGGGTAAAAAAATGGATGCCAACATTAACTGTATATTAATCCAATAGAATTTGTGTAAATTTATGAAGATATAAGCATTCATAAGATGAAAGAATATGTTAATATCATTAAAAGAATCAGATTTGATTGTCTACAACTTCATTTTAAGTAAATTACAGTTCCTTTTTCTTTCAATAACTTAGGTTTTGAGATAGGATACTGCCTTTGAAATTTTTATAGCTTCAGTTCTCTGTATTTTGCTACCTTTGAGCATATGCAAACATCATTACATGTATCATGTTTATTATGTATTTCCTACTTCTCTTAATCACGATGTTAGTATCAAGAGGACAGATTTTTGTCCATTTTGTTCACTGATTCAGCCCAGCACATAGTATAGTGCCTGGCATGTAGCAGGCACTCAATAAATACTGATGACATGAATCAGTGCATGGACACTGATACTGCCACTACGTTAGGCTTTTCTAGCAACGTGAATGCCTATTTAACAAAGTCTTCCTTATATTTTAAAATCCATGTCTATTTTGAACCCCCCAAAAAGGCTGTATAAGGTCTTTTATTTCATATAATGAAATAAAAACAACACCTAAATGATAATTAGATTCTAATAATAAATACACAAATAAGGTACTGATCAATATGAGGAAGAGTATTATTAGAGTTCCAGTGACGAGGTACCGAAAATTTGGCTATCAGAATTCAAAGAAAAGTAAGATTACATGGGTTGTGACAGTCAAAAGATGGTGTTACAGCCATGTTTTAGAGGATATATGCATTAATAGCAGAGAAAGATATCCAAATGAATGTGATGTAAGGAATTATTAGACAATACTGAAAGGCAAACTGGAACGCTATGATGAAAAGCTTTAAAATTCAGGATATTGGTTTGTATTTTACTATGTAGTCAAATCCAAGCTATTTTAAACTGACTCCTAGAACGTCTAGTGCCTATTATAACAATTCATACATAGGAAGAATTCAAAATATAACATAGACTTGTTTATTATAAACATGATCCAGATATATACACATACATGTATATATAAACATTCACACATGTTAATCATGTACATATACACACATATGCATGAATACACATATACAATATGTCATGTTCTCACTTCTACAGTGCATGTTTTTCCTGTCATAATTACATCAAACAGGCATTCTAAAATCATACACCAGAGTTTGATAATATTTTCCCTACTTCCCCTATTTGCTCCATTTGATATGACACCGTGTCTTAGCTGGGACAGGATCACATTTCAACTGGAACATTTTTTGAGGAAGAATATTAAGAAAGAAGTCAAAATTAGTGACTCTTCCACAGCATACACTCCTTCTTGCCCTAATTCCTAGTAACAAGAATTTTATGGTGACACTTTTGAGCAACATATTTAAAAATATAAGAAAGAATTGAACAAGTGACAACCATAAATATGTCTGTTCACTCTCTCCATACTACACATAGGAATCAGTGATTATTTTTAACAAAAAATACAAGTGAAATACTAGGGGTCATTTCTGGAATAAGGAAAACAACTCTAACAAAGACTAAGATGAGCAAGAAAAAGATCCAGATCAAGAATTCTTCAGTTTTTAGGTTGGAGATATTGCCCACATATGGTAAGTTTTAAGTTTCTCTTAGAATACTTAAAATTAAAACAAGAAAAAATATTAAGATATGTAGAAAACCTACCTACTTAGTTTTCTGTTTGTTTTTAATTCCAGAAATAAGTTATTAAACCATTCTGTTTCCCTTTGAATGTCTGGAGCTATATATGAATTGTGTATGTGTTTTGACGAGAAAATTCATATGTAATTAAAAGAGATATTAGATTTTATAAAAACTAAATTAAAAAAATAATGAACGATATAGGCTGAGTGAGAGGCTCTTTTAATGTCCCTAACCTCAAATGACCTAAATTCATTTCACTGCCACCAAAAGAATTTTGAAGAGGAGCAGAGTTTAATTTGCCCTTAACCATCAGACCTTATTAACAAACAGCTTTTGGAAAGTACAACTGCTAGGCAGCGATGCTGAGATCCAATTTTTACAACTTTATATTCATTTAAAGAATTCTGGAGATTTATCCTTGCCTTAAATTCTTCAGTTCTTCTAGGGCGGTTTTGCAAACTCAGCACTGCACTATGGACATTTTGACTGGGTAAGTCTGTTGTGGGGTGGCGTCCTGTGCATTATGGGATGTTTGGCAGCATCCTCAGTCTCCACACTAGATGCCTATAGCACTCACCCCTTCCCTGCCCCCAGCTGTGACAATCACAAATGTTTCCAAGCATTGACAAATGTCTCCTGGGGGACAAAACTGCCCCTGGCTGAGAACCACTGCTCTAGATATAAAGACATTAATGACAGACGTCTTTAGGGGGAAAAAAGTAGCAGCAGTAGCTCTGTGTTGCATATTGAGAGTGTGCAGTAGCAAATCATCGTCGTTTATACCATTCATCTTCATTCTGGAGAAGAAGCCAACACTTGGCTACAACACTTATATGAGCTTTTAGTTTCCCTCTCTTTGTGCAGCTCATAGACAAGCAAAGAGCACAACTACTATACATTACTCTCTCTGTAATTATTATAACCAAACCATTTGATTGCTATTTGGAGAAACAATAACAAATCATTCATCCTTCAAGTAGTATAATAATTTAAAGCGTTAATTACTGATTGACAATGGAACAGATTTGTAAGGTAGAAAACATCTGTAATAATCTTTCACTGTTCATGTGTGTGAAACAACAGTACTTAAAAATCTGTTAATAAAATCCTGAAAGTCACCTTAAGATTAGAAATTCCCTTAGTGTATTCTGTATCTTTGAAAATGAATGCAATTAACTACAGTCTTAAAAAAGAAAATAGCGTCTTATTTTAAAATCTCCAGCAGTTGGGTAAAGGGGGTCCACAGTCTCTAGTGATAATACAGTCTATAGTCAAATAGAGTTCTTTCTCCTGAGAGAAAAAAAGTGTTTCACCCCCAAAATCATAATAATCTCAGGTTGCTGACATGAATGGTAACTGATTTAATTACAACACTTCATCATTGAGGGAATAAGGCAACTCTAAACAAAACCAGGACATATGAAACAAAAATAAATAGCTTTGTTTGAAAAGTAATTATATTACCTTTATAATCATTGTACTGCCTTTATGAAGTAATTATAAATATATAAAGTATATTGCTTTTACAAAGTAATACAAAGCTACATTTTTAAAAGTAATAAGAATTTAACTTCTTCACAGCATCTACTATTGTTTTTATATTTTATGTTATTTTCCTTTTACCCCTGTAACATTTCTATAAGCAAGGGAGAATATTACTATCTGCCTCACTGGACAAGCAGGTAAAGAGAAATCCTACTACTTAACAGAACCACCTAGAGTAGAAAAGAAGATTCCCCAATCCTGTTGTTGCCTCTGCATCTTGCTGATTTCCTAGTCACAATCACCAATGATTAATTACATTCCGATTGAGAGTATCTTCTTTTGTAAACAGATTAATAGATTAAACTCTCCATCACCTAGAAAATATTTTATTTACATAAAGATGGCATGACCACAGCATCAGAGCATCAGTCTGTTAATCCCATAAGTAACTAATGAAAAGAAATTTTTCACTTAAAACATTTATGTAAATACTAACTTAATTAAGAGTTCTGAATGTTCAATATTTAGACACATTTCATATTTACATTTTTGAGAGCATATTAAAATATAAAGATATTAATTTCAACATAACTTTAACTTACAAAATCATAACAGTGAATCAAAAGCCAGGAAATTCTATGATAATGCCTTTGCAGCCTGAGTCTACTTCAAGAATAAACTTCCAGGAAAAATTAATCAGTAAGTTTCTTAAATGTGTTTGCACATTCTAGCCTAACATATTAGAAATCCAGACGGAATTTACTTTTAAGAAATATGTCTTATAATAACAATGTGACAAGCATCATTTCAACTTTCGTAGATAACAAGAGGAATACAATAGTCTCTGTCAACAAAAAAGTTGGATTTCCCTAACATCCTTCATTATAAGAAGACACAACACATTAGAATTAAAATAGAGGGGAAGTAGAGAGGAGTGTCCGATAATGGGGTAAAAATTTCAAAATGCATATTGTTAACGCTAGAGGAACAGCCACTGTACCTTACATGGACATAAGAAGAGTCTGGGAGGCTTATAAAGCATCAAGTAAAGCTGCCAGAAAGACCTAACATTATATGTTGGGGAGAAATGCACAGGGAAGGAAAGGTAGCCTGGAATTCCTGTGATGTTCAAAGGCTTAAATGCCTCTTCGCTGAGCCATGGGGAGCAGAAGACACAGAGCAGGTCAGGCCTTTACTGTTCCTGGGCCCCAGAGCTAGGACCAGGGTGAGGCAACAAAACTTCAGGAACCGCTCACTCTGAAGATCGTAGAAGCTTGAGACTCTCAGGATGAGTGAGCCTCCCTAAACTCCCCACCCGCACTCAGTGCATCATGTGCCTCACCTTGCTCCAGATTCTGCAAATCCCCCGTCCCCACCCAGACCTTGCCAGAAAAGACAGACCTTCTTGGAATCAGGAGAAACTCTACCTCCTCCAAAATGCAGCCTTCACACCTGCTTTCTAATGCCAAATATGTTCTGCTCAGGGATTAAAGTGAGTAAACAGACTTAAACAAGCAAGTGTAAGTGATAAATATCAATCCCTTCCTTTTGTAATAAAGAGGGGGGGAATAAGAAAGTCTTCGACTCCTAAAGGCAAAAGAACAGGTGTGAAGAAAACAGTACACAAAGGAGACAACAAAACTCCTGGATGACTGTAATTTACTTCCACTGTTGGGATTTGCTTTCCCCAGGGTAGGGGCAGTCAAGTGCACAACTGAGCATTTCTGACAGACAGCAGATTTCTCTTTCCTTTTAATATAACTTTTTGTGGATTCAGAACGGAATTTTATAAAATAAACAATGGTTTCTCATCAATTTATTTTTAGAAATCTTTTAAATAAACCAAAATTTATTGCTATAGAACCAATTCATTTAGAATATCTAATCATTTAGATATTGGTTGAAATTTAGCTACAGTTTTATCATTAAATGTTTTCTCAAGTGAAATTCAGTATTAACTTTATTACATATTAAGTATTACTAAATTATATTAAATATTTTAATTTTAATAAATAATTCTAATAATATATATCATTAACTATAGTATTAAATTATATATTACACAATGTTGAATGTTATTAAAGTATTAAATGATAAAACGGTTGTTAGAGAATGTTTTATAAACTTTGTTTCCAAAAATATTAAAACAAAGAATATTCAAAGAATATTAAGGCCACTTTAATTTTTAAAATGTCATCTATTTATTAATATATGATCATTAGCTTCATTTGCCAGCATGATAGTAAAAAGTTTGTGTTTGTGTGTCTATATATGAGTTTAAAAGTTATAAAATGTCTTTACTGAAAGAAATTGGAAAAGACATAAACAAATGGAAAGATATCCTGTGTACATATAAGAATTAATATTGTTAAAATGGCCATAGCACTGTGAAATGGAGTATTTCCTGCCATATCAATAAACAAGGATATCACAGACATCAGGGATTCCAGTCCTCCAAATGTGAGTTTCTGAGCCCAGGAAGAACAATGCCATTGAGCTGCCACCACTCCTGACAAGAAGCAAGGACTAAGGATAGGAATAATAAAATCAAAGGATGCTGACCATACATAGATGAGATACATATGAAAGGAATGATTTCAGTAAGCCCAGCCTTTGTATCTTCCCATACACAGAAAAGCACTAAATTCCTTAACTTGAGTTATCTGGTTTTCCTTAATTAACAATAATCTTTTGATGGTCAAACTACCTGCTTTGTTACAAGTTTCCATAACCTAAAATCTCCCTGCACCTGCTCAGAACAGTTCTCTCAAGGTCACCTGAGATGCTGTCTCCAGGTCTTGAATTTCTAAAAAATCCCATTAAATAAAACATAACTCTCAACTTTTAGGTTGTGACTATTTTTTAAATTGACACTGCCCAAAGTTATCTTTAGATTCAACACAATCACTATCAAAATACCAAAGGCATTCTTTACAGTAGTAAAAGAAACAATCATAAAATGTGTGTGGAATCACAGAAGACCTCAAATGATCCAATCCATTCTGAGAACAAAGAACAAAACTGGAAGTATCACACTTTCTGCTTTCAAACTACACTACAAAGCCACAGTAGTAAAATAATAAAAAAAAAATTGTACAGTACTGGCATAAAATACGTACACAGACCAGTGAAAGAGAAGAAAGAGCCCAGAACTGAATTCCATTATTAGTGTTAGTCATTCAGTTGTGTTACTCTTTGTGACCCTATAGACTGTAACCCACCAGGCTCCTCTGTTCAAGGAATTCTCCAGGCAAGAGTACTGGAGTGGGTTGCCATTCCCCTCTCCAGGTGATCTTCCCAACCCAGGGATCGAATATAGGTCTCCAGCACGGCAGGCAGATTCTTTACCATCTGAGCCAACAGGGAAGCACTTAAATTCCAATACATACAATCAACTAATATTCAACAAGAGAGCCAAGAATGCCCAAGGGAGAAAGAATCGTCTCCTTGATGAATAATGCTGGTAAAACTGGAAAAACACAAGCCCAATATATAAACTGGACACCTATCTCACACCACTTGCAAAAACTGACTTATAATGGTTCAAAGACTCAAACGTAAGACTTCATACCATAAAAATCCTAGAAGAAAACATAGGTAAGAAGCTCACTGATACTCTTTTGGCAATGATTTTTTGGACAATGCCAAAAGCACAAACAAGTAAAGCAAAATCAAAAAATGGTACTGTATCAAACTAAAAAGCTTCTGCAAAGCAACAGCAAAACAATTAACAAAATGAAAAGGTAGTTTACAGAATGGGAGAAAATTGGCAAACAGTCTCAAAATAAGTTAATTAGCAAAATATATTTAAAAACACAACATAATAATAATTTAAAAACGACCCAATGAAGATAATTGGCATCAGAAATAGAAACTTTTCCAAAGAGGTCATCAAAATGAGCACAGGCACATGAGAAGATGCTCAACATCATTAATCATCATGGAATGCAAATAAAAATCACAAGGTATCACTTCATTTCTGTTACAATGGCTATCATCAAGTAGATGTTGGGAGAAATACCAATAATCTCAGATATGCAGATGACACAAACCTTATGGCAGAAAGCAAAGAAGAACTAAAGAGCCTCTTGATGAAAGTAAAAGAGGAGAGTGAAAAAGTTGACTTATAACTCAACATTCAGAACGCTAAGATCATGGCATCTGGTCCCATCACTTCATGGCAAATAGATGGGGAAACAGTGGAAACAGTGACAGACTTTCTTTTGGGGGGGCTTCAAAATCACTGCAGATGGTGACTGCAGCCATGAAATTAAAAGATGTTTACTCCTTGGAAGGAAAGTTATGACCAACCTAGAGAGCATATTAAAATGCACAGACATTACTTTGCCAACAAAGGTCCGTCTAGTCAAAGCTATGGTTTTTCCAGTAGTCATGTATGGATGTGAGAGTTGGACTATAAAGAAAGCTGAGCGCAGAAGAATTGATGCTTTTGAACTATGGTGTTGGAGAAGACTCTTGAGAGTCCCTTGGATTTCAAGGTGATCCAACCAGGCCATCCTAAAGGAAATTAGTCCTGAACATTCATTGGAAAGACTGATGCTGAAGCTGAAACTCCAATACTTTGGCCACCTGATATGAAGAACTCATTTTAAAAGACCCTGATGCCGTGAAAGGTTGAAGGCGGGAGGAGAAGGGGACGACAGAGGGCTGGATGGCATCACCAACTCAGTGGACATGAGTTTGTGTAAACTCTGGGAGCTGGTGACGGACAAGGAGGCCTGGCATGCTCCAGTCCATGCAGTTGCAAAGAGTTGGACACGACTGAGTGACTGAACTCAACTGAAGTCCTGACACGCATTGGTGAAAAGGTAATCTTCATATCCGTGGGGTGGTATATTAGTTCAAATACTATGGAAAACAATATGGATGGAGGTGTCTCAAAAAGTTAAACATAGATCTACTATATGCTCCAGCAATTCTACTTCTGGGGATAAACCCAAAATAAAGAAAACAAAAGTTGGATGAGACATATGTACCTCCATGTTTACTCCAGCACTATACGCCACAGCCAAGAAATAAAAACAACCCAAATGCCTATCAATAGATGAATGAATACAAAAGATGTGGTATATATACAATAAAATATTGTATTTCAAGCCATGAAGAAGGAAGATAGTCTGCCATTTTCAACAACATGGAGGGACCTTGAGCACATTATGTTAAGTGATACAAGCCAGAGAAAGACAAGTACTGCACACTATCACTTATAGGTGCATTCTATGAAAAAATCAAACATTGAGAAGAACCAACAACAGAGTGTAAACTAGGGGTTACTGGGGATAGGGGGCAATGGGATAAGATTAACAGTCTCTAAGGGTACAAACTTGTAACAAGTGCTAAAATAATGACACAGATTTAATGTATGGTTTACTGACCACAGATAATAAGTGTCCTATAAGTACATAATATGACAAATACCATTACAATGTTAAGCATACTAAAAAATATAAATGAGTCAAAGTAAGATAATGAATACCTTAAATTTACATAATGTCAAATTTATCGAGTAGAAAATAAATAAAAGTATTACAATGTATTCAAAACTTCTATAATTCAAAGTGTTTAAAAATACACATCTGGAAGCTGGCGGAGGAGGAATAGGACAGGGAGACCACTTTCTCCCCCACAAATTCATCGAAAGATCATTTGAACGCTGAGCAAATACCACAAAACAATTTCAGAACACTAGCAGGGGACAGCAGGCACCCAGAAAGGCACCCACTGTCTTTGAAAGGAGGTAGGACAAAATATAAAAGATAAAAAAAAAGACAGACAAAAGAGTTAGGGACAGAGACCCATTCCGGGGAGGGAGTCGTAAAAGAGGAGAAGTTTGCAAACACCAGGAAACCCTCTCACCAGCGGGTCTGTGGGGTGTTTTGGAATCTCAGAGAGCAACATAACCAGGAGGAAAAATAAATATATAAAACCCACAGATTACGGCGTCTAACCACAACTCCCAGCGGAGAAGTAGCCCAGACACTCGCATCTGCCACCAGCAAGCAGGGGCTGAACAGGGTGGCGCAGGCTGCATTGCTTATGGTAAGGACCAGGCCTGAATGTCCTGAGAACAATCTGAGGGAGCTAACATGAGATAGCAATTCAACTGTGGGATAGCCAGAGAGAGAAAAAAAAAAGAGGAGAGAGAGAACTTTCCCGCGGAAAGCCCTAACCTAAGGCACTGCCAGGCCGCTCACAGAACAAAGGACTGAGCGAATACCAGAGGAGAGCTAGCCTGTTGTGGACCGGCCCATCCCCCAATGGAGGCAGGGAGGCAGGTGGGCGACAGCCAGAGCCAGAAGGCAAGGGGCAAACCGGCCCCAGAACAGCATCCTCTACCAAACTGCAAGCAGGCTCCCAGTTGCTAAATAAGTCTTCCTGGGATCCTGGACAGTTGACATCCGCCAGGAGGGTCGCAGCCAGAGATCAGCTCCCCAGAGGAGACACACGCCCGCACTGCACACCCGGGAAACCAAGCAGCCCAGACGAGGGAGGTGATAAGATGCACTGCCCTACCTGGGGACATCCTGCCCATTTAGTGAGTTCAGTTCAGTTCAGTTCAGTTCAGTCACTCAGTCATGTCCGACTCTTTGCAACCCCATGAATCGCAGCATGCCAGGCCTCCCTGTTCATCACCAACTGCCAGAGTCTACCCAAACCCATGTCCATTGAGTAGGTGATGCCATCCAACCATCTCATCCTCTGTCGTCCCCTTCTCCTCCTGCCCTCAATCTTTCCCAGCTGCTGCTGCTGCTAAGTCAGTTCTGTCATGGCCAACTCTGTGCAACCCCATAGATGGAAGCCCACCAGGCTCCTCCATCCCTGGGATTCTCCAGGCAAGAACACTGGAGTGGGTTGCCATTTCCTTCTCCAATGCGTGAAAGTGAAGTCTCTCAGTCCTGTCCGACTCTCAGCGAACCCATGGACTGCAGCCTACCAGGCTCCTCCGTCCGTGGGATTTTCCAGGCAAGAGTACTGGAGTGGGTGCCATTGCCTTCTCCGTCTTTCCCAGCATCAAGGTCTTTTTGAATGAGTTAGCTCTTCGCATCAGGTGGCCAAAGTATTGGAGTTTTGGCTTCAACATCAGTCCTTCCAATGAACAACCAGGACTGATCTTTAGGATGGACTGGTTGGATCTCCTTGCAGTCCAAGGGACTCTCAAGAGTCTTCTCCAACACCACAGTTAGGAGTGTGATTACTGGCTTGATTGCTCTCTCCCCTTTTGACTCTCCATTTTCTCTCCCAGGTCACCTCTATCTCCTCCCTCGCTCTTCTCTTCGCTACTTAACCCTGTGAATCTCTTTGGGTGTTCCAGGCTGTGGAAAACACTTAGGGAACGGATCACTGGCTAGATTGGTCACAGCAGGATCCTCTATGACCCACCTCCAAGAGTGATGGAAATAAAAGCAAAAATAAACAAATGGGACCTAATTAAACTTAAAAGCTTTTGCACAATGAAGGAAACTATAAGCAAGGTGAAAAGATAGCCTTAAGAAAGGGAGAAAATAATAGCAAATGAAGCAACTGACAAAAAATTAATCTCAAAAATATACAAGCAACACCTGCAGCTCAATTCCAGAAAAATAAATGACCCAATCAAGAAATGGGCCAAAGAACTAAACAGACATTTCTCCAAAGACATACAGATGGCTAACAAACACATGAAAAGATGCTCAACATCACTCATTATCAGAGAAATGCAAATCAAAACCACAATGAGGTACCATTTCATGCCAGTCAGAATGGCTGCTATCAAAAAGTCTACAAACAATAAATGCAGCAGAGGGTGCAGAGAAAAATGAACCCTCTTTCACTAATAAGAAGTGTACTAGTACTAGTGTACTAGGAAAACTAGTACAGCCACTATGGAGAACAGTGTGGAGGTTCCTTAAAAAACTGGAAATAGAACTGCCATATGACCCAACAATCCCACTGCTGGCTATGCACACCAAGGAAACTAGAATTGACAGAGACATGTGTACCCCAATGTTCATCCCAGCACTGTTTACAATAGCCAGGACATGGAAGCAACCTAGATGTCCATCGGCAGACAAATGGATAAGAAAGCTGTGGTACATATACACAATGGAATATTACTCAGCTATTAAAAAGAATGCATTTGAATCAGTTCTAATGTGGTGGATGAAACTGGAGCCTATTATACAGAGTGAAGTAAGTCAGAAAGAAAAACACCAATACGGTATATTAACGCATATATATGGAATTTAGAAAGATGATAACGATGACCCTATATGCAAGACAGCAAGAGACACAGACTTTTGGAATCTGTGGGAGAAGGCGAGGGTGGGATGATATGAGAGAATAGCATCGAAACATGTATATTATCATATGTAAAAATAGATTGCCAGTCCAGGTCCGATACATGAGCCAGGGTGCTCAGGGCTGGTGCACTGGGTTGACCCTGAAGGATGGGATGGGGAGGGAGGTGGGAGGGAGGTTCAGGATGGGGAATACATGTACACCCATGGCTGATTCATGTGAATGTATGACAGAAACAACTACAATACTGTAAAGTAATTAGCCTCCAATTAAAATAAATTAAAAAAAAAATGAGGACAGAATAGTATGCTAAATCTTTCTTCATAAATTTATAGTCAGTAATAAATAATTTTGTAAATGCATCAAGTTCCCATGTAATGTTGTATGCAGGATAAAATTTGAGACTGTATTATATTTTACATAAAATGATCTTACAGAAAAAATAAATACACATCTGTTTCATAATCTAGGAGTCTTTATTTTTCCTTCATCTACAATTTTATTCTTAATTATGTTTAAATATACATATATATTTCATTTTGTATTAGTAGGTGTTTAATACACTTTTAGATATAGTTCTTCAAATAATGATACATTATCAGTGAAAGGCTACTAGTTATCCTCCACTCTTCATTCTCGTCTTCCACTGTTATAGTAGGTATATGACTACCCAGCTAAAGATTTCATTTTCCCAACTTCTTTTCAGTAAGATATGGCCCTGAGAGTAAGTTCTGACCACTGGAATGGAAGCAAATATGACTGTGTACCCGCTTTCCTAGTCTCTCTCCCTTTGCATGAAGGCTGGGTAATAAGGGCAACTAGAAGGATCACCCTGGACCCAGGAAGGAAGCCATATACTGAGGATGGCAGGGCCACTCTGTTGACCCTACACTGCCCACCTCCAGACTGTTATGTGAGAGGAAAATATATGGTTAACTTATCTCTTTGCTACATTAGTTCCATCTGTACCTCCAACTAATACAAAATTATATCCTTAATTAATAAAACAAATGAATGACATTTGTTGAGTTCTGGTTACAAGTCAACGAATGTTTTATATGGATTATGTCAACTATCTCAACAATTTCATGAGGTTAAACATCTTGGGTAGATCACAAGGCTATCAACTGAAAGAACCACATGGTATAACAGTCTTAAAATGATATTTTAAGAGAATATGTTATAACATTATATAAAAACATAATTAACTGTATTTCTTTCAGTTGAATGACCATGAAGACAAGAAAAACTTTCTGTACCATTCTTAGCAATTCTTTCAATGGATATACACATAAAGCCACTTCCATGTACACCACAATAATGGAAGCTTTTAAAATTATACATGTAAGTTTTGGTCTTAGAATTTCCTTCTACATTTTTCTTTTTTAAATAATCTCAAATGTAAATGTCCACAAGTGGATATTTGGTGGCAAAGCTTTGACTTCTCCTTTGTATTTTTTATAAAAAGAGCAGTGGAATAAGGAGACATATTAACCTTGTACCTAAATGGGGATCTGCTCACTTTCTCAACATACATGTGGCTATATAAAAACATAAAATATTAACATATATTCTAAAGCATAACAAGACTCTCTTCACTGTTGGAATTATATGCCATTTAGTAGTTGTATAACCTAGAAAAAAACTTTAACCTTGCAAACAATTTCTTCGTGCATATTAAAGATGATGGTATTCATTTCACAAGGTTGTCCTAAAGATTAATAAAATAATGGGTGAAAAGAGCTTAGGATAGTACTTGAACTAATTTAGAAATTAAAAAAAAAAGGAGCCTTTCAGTTATATTTAAAAGGTTCTAATATTATATTAAGAAAAAGTATAATACATTTATCTCTTTATCCTAATTTTTTTCCTCAATTATTTAATCTACTTTTGTGGATAATCACATGCAATTGAAGGACATATGTATTCTTCTAATACATTATTAGAAACAGAAAAATCCAATAAAAGATATCTTAGAAGTTGAAAGCATCCGGGATAACACATTTATGTAGGCCTATTCACTGTGATCTTCAACAGAAGTTAGGTAGGTATCAGTGCTTCCCAGGTGGCACTAGTGGTAAAGAACCCACCTGCCAATGCACGAGAGTCAAGAAACATGGGTTCAACCCCTGGGTTGGGAAGACCCCCTGGACAAGGGTATGGCAACCCACTCCATTATTCTGGCGTGGAGAATCCAATGAACAGAGAAGCCTGGCAGGGTACAGCTCATGGGCTCACAAAGAGTTAAACATGACTGAAGCTACTTAGCATGCATGCATGCAGGCAGGCAGGCACCTGGCAAAATCTCTAACTTTTAAAAGTTAAAGTACTGCATTTATTCAGTACTATTTATCAATCTTCTCTGAGGTAATATTTCACAATGCCATAAAGTAATCTTTATAAAATTGCAAAAAAAATCCTGTTTAGCTATGTTCACTCATTGTGGTTGAACTTGCAGGTAAAAAACAAGCTGTGTCCTGTGAAGTCAGTAAAAACTAAATTTGATAATTTTGGAAGATCCATCATTTTAAAATATTGAATTTCAACCCAGAAACCTGCTGAATTCCTCTATTTACTCAACTTTTGTCCTCAGCATGCATCTAACACCCCCAGTCTCAGCACAAAGCTCACTCTCAAATCTGGTGTCCTTCAGCTAGTCTGTGCTTTGAGTTCCTGTGGCCAAAAAAAAAAATCTGCCTCTTCTGTCCCCGTCATGTACCTTCTCTCTAGATAAAAGGGAAGAGGCACATAGACTCACTTATTTATCTTCTTGTCTCCTAATACTTAAATTCCAATAGTAAAGTTTGCTCTTTCCCTCCCTGTTACATACATATGATTCTTTTATCTGTATTTTTCCTGTGACTGTAATAAGGTACATGTCTTATAAAAGCAACATTGTAAGGATTTTTCTTCCATCCTGTCAATTCGCTTTCGTTATCCTAACTCAGACAAGGCCATTTCCTCATTCATCAGTATTCACACTCTTCTTAGTAACCCACACCTCATAAAGCATAATGGAAATGAGATGACACTTATTATTTCCCTTAAGGATTCACTGAAAACTGAAGATTTGGTGAGAGAGGGTCCACATATTAACACCAGAAGTAAAAAGGAGGTCAGCCAAGAAGGTGGTTTTTGAGGCTGAAGAAACACTGCAGGAGTGAAGGAGACCTCCAAGAGCAGCTTATTTTTAATTTCAGTTTGTCATGCAATTTTTAACCAGAATCTGTCAATTCTCATTTATTTTTTCTTATTCCACTAACACCATGACTTTCATAGAGGCTTACTTATTACCCTCCACACTTTCATATTTCAATTTATTCTCCCACAGAGAATCACTGCAGTTCCCAAACATCAGCTTACAAAAGCTTTCAGGCATCTTTGCACCTTCAAAAATGGAGATTTTTGATTACTGGGTTGTCAGTTCTCTGAGGAGAGGAACTGTGTCTCCAGAAACCCTTGGTAGCCTGCACAGTGCCTGGGACATAGTATGTGTTCAATAAGTATTCATTAGAATTAAGTGTGATAATTGTTATTAACAAAGAAAGCATATTCCTATGTCATCTCACAGATATTTAAGTTTACTCAACATATTCAGTTTGAAAACTACAATTGTTTTATAACGAGATTCTGGAATAATATATTGAATATATGCTTAGTACGGTTTCCTTATGAATTCCTAGTAATTCACAAGGTAACCAACCATTCATTCTAGTTTCCCCCAGAAAAGAATATTCACATATAAGAAAAATACTCATATATCATACATGAAACCACTTTTACACCATTTCACCTCATTGATTCCACAACTTTTTTGGAAAACAAAAGACCTCACTGCATCACTAGGAACACAGATGAGATACTTTCAAATTGTTAGATTACTTACATTAAAATGGAAACAGTGAGACTCCAAAGAAATGACATTTAATTTTTAATAAATCTTACAGAAGCTCTATATGCATATACTCTTACCCAAGTAACATGATCTATTTAAGATGCCACACAAGTATTTATATGTTGCTATCATTTTCAAAAATCATTTTAGAGTGACATTCATAGCCATTTCATAATCATAAGAAAAACTATCTTTTATAAAAGTGTCTCCTTCTCTTGCACAAAAGTCTGTACTACCCATCTCAGTGATTCACTCATGTCTTCAGGCATGGCTGTAAACACTGGAAACCACTTGTGAAAATAAAATCTACCCTCAAAGAATGAAGATATGTTCCCGTTGAGGATATTCAAAAGAATCCATCACAAGCCTTAAAGTAACCACTACATGTGAGTTTCCAATATGCTCTGAAGGATGGAGGAAACAGGACATTCTGATTTGAATTGCAGGAATGAATACATATCACATGAACTCATGTAAGTGAGGGTTGTATATAAACACCTCGCTAATTATTAGGGATGGTAATAACTGGCAATACCAAGAGTTTCTCCCTGAATTTCACTATCATATTCCCATGAAAAATTATGTCCTAATTAAAACATAGAAATAAAGTTTCTTAGAAAAATTGCACTCAAATTAAAGAAATGACTTGTAAGTTTGGAGGAACTTTACTCACATCAACAAGTTGATTGACTCCACTTGCTGTTTTTGCCAGGGTGACAAGGTCTTCTTGCATCTTATCCACCCATGACTTGATACTGCAGAAATCAGAGGAAAGAATGTTCTATCAGATCTCTGGCAAAGTAAGGTCACAGACTGACATTTGATATGTACAGATTATCCACAGATAATTCTTAAATTACTTTTAAATATTTCTCCTCCCTGCTAGCTCCTACTACGCCTACACCTCCCCAGCCCACTTTTAAGTTATGAGACCAATGAACCTTTAAGGGCCAACCTCTTAGGATGCTAAAATATCAACAACTCAAATAGAGAAAAATTATAAATATATGCTTAATTTTTATGAAAATTCTATTAAAAACAAGTTAACAAATGGAATATTCTAAACTAAACTTTATCTCCTGGCTTACGAGTCTTCTTAAAGTGAAGCAAAAGTCAGTCATGTCTGACTCTTGCAACCCCATGGACTGTATTTCAGGAAAGAATACTGGAGTGGGTAGCTGTTCCCTTCTCCAGGGGATCTTCCCAATCCAGGGATCAAACCCAGGTCTCCCACATTGCAGGCGGATTCTTTACCATCTGAGCCACCAGGGAAGCTCAAGAATACTGGAGTAGGTAGCCTATCCCTTCTCCATGGGATCTTTCTGACCTAGGAATTGAACTGGGGTCTCCTGAATTACAGGTGGATCCTTTACCAGCTGAGCTACCAAGGAAGCCCAAGTCTTCTTAATATAATACTAAGAGTGTGATAAATGAGTATTTGAAAAATTCAAGAAAATAAGAAATATTTTAAAATTTCTTATAATTCCAATGCCCAAGGATAGCCACTCTTAATATTTTGATGCACTCCCCTCCTAGTCTTTTAAAAGCATTTTGTATAGTTGAGCACATATTACATAAAATTCATGTCTTATTTTTAAACATCAGTCACTTGATACTCTTCCATGTCATTACAAGTATTTTATAAATACTGCATTTTAATGGCCACCTAATATTCCATTATCTCTAAATCACTTAATACACTTGACCATACTCCTTCTTAGGAAAAAAAATAAATATATAGCTAGAATGTCATCAGCTTTAACCACTAAAAATTTCACTACAACAAATATCTTAGTACATAAGGCTTAAAAGCTTAGTCCTTAGCTAGACTCAGATTTGGAATTACTGGATCAAGGCTTAAGTTCTAAAGAAATGGTTTTGAGCATTAAAAGTATGGCTGAAGGGTCCAATTCAAATCCTTTCCATGTACAGTTGAGCCTTGAACAATACTGAGAGTTAAAAGTACAAAGCCCCCAGCAGTTGAAAATCCACAAATGATCTACAGTCATCCCTCCATATACATGGGTTGACATCCACAAATTTAGCTAATGATGGATCATGTAGTACTGTGCATTTACTAAAAATCAGCCTACTATAAGTAGACCCACAAAGTTTAAACCAATGTTGTTTGAGGGACAATTGTACATACTTTAGATTAATGTAATGGAGATCTTAAAATAGAAGGTATGGATGTCTAGAGATCTTAGAAAAATTATAAACTGATGGGCCTATTTTTCCCACTACTAGAGATTACCAAATACCACACAATTTTCCCCATTCTAATAAATTAATTTGCATTCTCTTCATATATTTTACTTATTCATCCTTATGTTGCAAAAAGTATGTATTCTTTTCTGTCCACTCAAATAGCAAACACTAATAAAAACAATAGGAAATAATGATTTATCAGTATTTTAATTTTAATTTTTCTCTCTCTATATATATGGCATGTGTAGCTATATGTTGCTTATCTCTTCTATTCTTTGGATTTCATTGGCACTAAATGTATTCCCTCCATTTTTTTTTTTTGATTGACAGTGTTTTCTTTCCTTTTTCTTTTGACACTGTGATCTAGTTTCATTATACTGCAATAGCAGATAATTCATACATTTAAAATGTAACTCTTAGATATGTTCATCTTAGAGGGAACATAAACTCTCAAATGAATTTATATATGAATAGAAACAGACTCACAGACATAGAGAATAGACTTGTGGCTGCGAAGGAGAAAGGGGAGTGGGAGAGGGAAGTATTGGGCATTTGGGATTGGCAGATGCAAACTAGGATATATAGAACAGATAAGCAACAAGGTCCTGCTGTAAAGCACAAGGAACTATATTTAATATCCTGTGATAAATCAAAATGAAAGAATATAAAAAAGAACACATATATGTGTATATATATATATATGTGTGTGTGTATGTGCGTGTGTATATATAATATATATATGCTTCCCCAGTGGCTTAGCTGGTAAAGAATCCGCCTGCAATGTGGGAGACCAGGGTTTGATCCCAGGGTTGGGAAGATCCCCTGGAGAAGGGAATAGCTACCCACTCTAGTATTCTTGTATTCTGGCCTGGAGGATTCCATGGACTGTGTAGTCCATGGAGTCGCAAACAGCTGGACACTACTGAGCAACTTTCATTTTTCATATATTTTTATATACACACACACACATATGTATAACTGAGTCACTTTGCTACACACCAGAAATTAACACAACACTTTAAATCAACTATACTTCAATTAAAAAAAATTTTTTTTTTAAAGGTAACGCTTTTATCAGTAAACTAATTCAAGGACTGAAGCCGGTCTGCCCACAATAGCACTGACTCTGGCCAGTCAGCATTCACACCAAACTGAGCCCACCCCCTCCTGACTACTAGCCTTCTCAAAGGAATGACAAGGGGCATGGCTTTGAAAATGTTTAAGAGCAGATATCATCTCTGCTGATTCCACCAGGAAACTCTAAACGTATGGATTCTTTAAAATGCTAGAGAATGAGCTCATCAGTGGATTGACTCTGTGGAAGAACAATAATCCTGGTCCCTCTCCCTATTCTCCAGAAGTTTGTGAGTGGCTCTCAAACATTTCAAAAAAAATTTCCCCTGAGGAAAATCACATTATTCATGATTAGTATCTAAAAGGCACTCATGCACATTTTCACTTAGGAAATAGAGCGATGAAGAGTAACACGGAACCACTGTCTTACTCTGACTGACCAACAATCTGAATCTAAAATGGTAGGCGGCTACACCACCTCTATCAAGGGAGCTGGTTCTCATTTCAAAGCCCAGACATGTTCACCAGTTTCACTGCACTAGTTTCCACTCCTCCTAGAATGGAGTAGAAAAGTGCTGTTTTGAAAATAAACTTTGTATTTCACAAGTGGGAATCACAGGAATTTAACTTAGCATCCATGTCTTCCCCTTAGACAAAAATTTTGACAGAACTACAAGGTCATCAACTTTTTTCAGCTAATTTTGAATGGAACAGTATTAAAACTTAAATGTAGAAGTCTAACTTCTACATGGAAAAGAGATTTAAATTAGGTATATACAGGAGAACATATAAAAGAATAATGAGCTGATTAACTAAAGAGGAACAAGGAAAACTGAAAATCAATCATGAAAAAGGAAGGAATGCCTTAGAGGAAAACACAGAGGCTTCATTTACATGTGAAACAAAATAGGTGGTAAATGAATTATGTAAAAACAAGGGGTACTTTTCACACAAATGAAAATAAGAAAGAATATTTATTTAATTATGCTGTATGAGGATGATTTTAAAAATGATTATCAAGAAACAAGAAATAAATAAATGGAAAAGGGTGTAAAATTAAGAAAAATATATAGTACCATTAAAATAAATGATGCACGCCACATTATTAGAATAATATTATACTATGCACTACTTACAAGCTGGTGTATATATTTGAAAAATATTATAAATGCTAATAATTCTTACTACTCTATTAAGTAAATATAAATGTAATCCACTTTTACATCAAGAACAAAAAATTACAGTAGGGGATGGGTAGGAGAAAAAACATAGATATCATCTTCTAAATTCAGAGAAACTATTTCATTTCTCTAAGCAATTACTGAACAAGTCCTAAAACCCAGAGAAAATGAATCACCTCTTCTCAAATATAATTCCCAACTTTGACAAATAGTGTTCCCAGCAAAAAAAAGAAAAAAAATAGTAAGAAGTGTTATACAAGTCTTCGGCTGGGAAACTGAGAGACAAAGACTATATATGTAAAAAAACTTAACTCTAGAATTCTGATTCATGCTAAACTGATCTAAAATGTGCTTTCTATCTTGACACCTGAGTCTACTGTCACTGCCAGTGTTCACTGGGGTGAACTTGTTTTGGCTGAAAAGTAATTCAGGGCCCGTCCAGTCTTGTCTGTCCCACTGACAAGCTGTCAAGAACATTTTATAGGAGCAAAGATTATTTTTTATAGACATCAGGTGTTACCTGGCTTTTCTGAAATGTATAGGCACTTTGCTTTTCAAACCTGGAATTAGAAAATAATAATGGCTACGATATAAGCGAAGATTTCATTGATGACAAGGGACAATATTCACATGGGCAAATTCTCCATCAGTCTTTCTCTTTCTAGGTAAATTGTCAAGCACATATGTATAATCACCAGGTCTCCCGCATTTCAGGTGGATTCTTTACCAGCTGAGCCAAAAAGGAAGCCCAAGAATACTGGAGTGGGTAGACTATCCCTTCTCCGGTGGATCTTCCCAACCCAGAAACGAACTGGGGTCTCCTGCACTGCAGGCAGATTCTTTACCAACTGAGCTATCAGGGAAGCCTTGTATAATCACTAAGCACTATTAAATGTCTCCATAGAGAAAGTTACAGAGGACACAGCCTTTCAAGATGATAAGAAACTAACATAGCACTCCGGGAGGAAGAATTTGTTGTTTCTTCTCTGTCTGCCCATATAACACAGCACTGTTGGAAAAGATACTAAAACCTGGAGGGGTAGAAATGAAAGATAAATGTCTTACTATCTGGTTGAGCTTTAAACTGAGTCTGACAGGAAAGAGGCAGAAGAGAAAAAGAAGAGGCAGAAGAGAAAAAGAATAAGGTGATGTAAGGGAGGAAAAAGTATCTTTTTCTTCTACCTTTCTAAATTCTTGGTTGAGAACCTTGTAACAAAAGACAGATTAATAAGTGAAATGCAAACAAATTTATCTAATTTAAGTTTTATATGACACAAGAGCCTTTATAAGGAAATGAAGATCCCCTCAAAAAACAGTTAAGCTTAATCAAGAAAAGGTTAAGCATAATATCTGTATGCCAGATTTGATGAAAAGCAGATAGATATGATGGGGATTTCCCGGTCTAATAGTTAAGATTCTGTGCTTTCACTGCCTAGGGCCCGGGTTCAATGATATGCCATGTGGGAAAATACGACTCTACATAGCAGTGTGGCCAAAAAATTAGTTTAAAAAAAAGATACGCTGGGACAAAGAATATCAGCTAAGTATAGTAAACTGGGGAAAACAACACATTTCTATTTCTGCCCCATGTCTTAAAAGATAAGGATGCCCTTTTCTTCCAAGTACAGGGAAGACAACATTCACCAGAGAGGAAGGTCAGGAGGTCTTTCCCAAACACCTTCAACTTAAAATACTCAATAGGCCATGTAACCATATTTTGGGGTAGCATATTCTCAGTTCCATCAGTACAATATGAGAGTCCCTTAAAGTTTATCAGACAGTTGTGTGGGAGAGTGGATAGAGGAGGCTTTCTGCACTAACTACTTAAATTAATATATGAAATACAAGTGGAATTTGACAAAATCGAGAAGGGAAGGAAGTAACAACAAAGGCAGAGGGAATGTAAAACATGGCCTAGTCAGCAACCACAAGTAGCCCGTATAATCAGAGTTCAAGGCTGGCTCAACAAATTATGGAAAGGAGGCAGGAATGGTCGGGAAGAAATTCAAGCAAATAGTTGCCAGACCCAGGGTCTTAAATTATTAAATAATTCCTGTGGCAGCCGAGTGGATGGTAGCTTAAAGGGAAAACAAAAAGTGAGGAGGGGAGGTCAAGACAAGACACAAGAAATGAATAGTATTCAAAACAGCTCAGTATTAGCAAGAGTAGAGAGAGAAACACTTTCCTGGTCCAGTAGTTAGGGACACTGCACTTCTACTGCAGGGGGCACAGGCTCAACCCCTGGGCAGGGAACTAAGATCCTACATGCCAAGCCACGCCATGCCATAGCAGTGTCCAAAAATAGAGAGAGAGAGAAAGTAGAAGAAACCAGCTCAACAAGATTCTGAAGGATGGCCAACAGGATTTCAAGTCTTACTTGATTTAAATAGCGAATGCAGATGACTCATGGAATTTCTCAGTTAGACAATGATAGTACAAGAGGAAGAACAAGTTAGGGGAATATTGATGAGTTTGTTGCTATAGGTTGAGGTAGAGATATTTTTGAGATTGATGTATAGAAACTCGGTAGCAACTGAATATACATAGATTTGAAGCTCTCAGAGGTTTCCGTAGAATTGAAGGATCTGGTTATTACAAAGGACAAAGGTAAACTACTGCATGATTCGCATAGGAGAGGTTTAGAGGGGGGAAGAAAACACACAGTAGCTAGAAGTCTGTAAATAACACTAAAAGAGGAGACACAGCAATCTAAGTAGTGGCAAGAGAGAAGGGAATCCAAGAACAACGGTATCGAAAAAGTCAGGGAAGGGGAGACTTTCCAAAGAGAGTTACCAAATAAGATGAGAGAAATTTATCAATCTTATATGTGAGGAGAGGGAGAGAACAGTGTGGAACCTAGGAATAAATGGAGAACAAATAGTTTAGTGCTCCTTTTTGTTTGTTTTTCAGCCATGCCACACTGCATGTGGGATCTCAGTTCACTGACCAAGGATTGAACCAATGTCCCCCTGCATTGGGACACAGAGTCTTAATCACTAGATTACCACAAAAGCCCTTTCTTTCTGTTTTTTAATCAGAGAGACAAAGACATAGTTAGTTAGTTAATTCAGTCGCTCAGTCATGTCCGACTCTTTGCGACCCCATGAATCGCAGCACGCCAGGCCTCCCTGTCCATCATCAACTCCTGGAGTTTACCCAAACCCATGTCCATCGAGTTAGTGATGCCATCCAACCATCTCATCCTCTGTTGTCCCCTTCTCCTCCTGCCCCCAATCCTTCCCAGCATTAGGGTCTTTTCCAATGAGTCAACTCTTCGCATCAGGTGGCCAAAGGATTGGAGTTTCAGCTTCAACATCAGTCCTTCCAATGAACACCCAGGACTGATCTCCTTTAGGATGGACTGGTTGGATCTCCTTGCAGTCCAAGACAAAGACATGGTTTCATGCAAAAGGGGAAGGCAAGGAGAAAAGGAGACATCAGAGAGAGATTTCAGGAGAGAACATGTAACTTACTGACAGGGCAAGGTTGCAAAAGACTCCAAATTCATTCAGCTTTTTCTTGCTCACCCCCTATATTCCAAATATGATGAGATGGCGGATGAGTGAAGAGATAAGCAGAACACAGGAGAAACCTAATCCATGGCTAGAAGACGGGTTACTTCTTCCATGGAGACTGAAGGGAAAATGCAAAAGGTTTTAAGTAAATGGAAATAACTGTAATAACTAGAAAAAAAAAAAAACTGGAGACAAGTTCTATTTTTTTCTTTTTAATAAAAGAAACAGAGATACAGTCCTCTGTTCAGAGAGAGGCAGGAGGTTTTAAGGTAGGGTTGTTTAAAAGTTGCAGGTTTAAAAAGAACAATAGCTGGAGAGTAAGGACCAGTCCTATACTGGAGGTCATCAGTTAATCAGCTTAACTGTGAATTTTTCTACCAGTACTAAGCTAAAGAGGGCAAGATGGGAGAGAAAAAGGCATTCAGATGACTATGCAGCAGATACCAGCAGATGGGGGATTAAAGGACTAGGAAAAGTAAATTGAAGGACCTGAAAATGTTAAGATCTCTACTAATTCTAAGCAACAAAGACCACAAAAAATAGTCATTAAAACATTACAGTATTATATTCATATACAATGCTTATTTTCTTAAACACTTTTCTTATGGAACCAAAAATACTATTACAAAATTTCTGGGAAAATGTGAAAATACTACATTACCAAATTTCAAATTTCTCATCATTTGGGACATTTTTAGACTAATAATCTCATAAAATAATATGTTGGAAGACTAAATGAAGAGAGTGGCCTGAACACATATCTCACTTTAAGTCACTTGGAACAACATATAATTTCTAAAAGAAAAAATTCTTAAAATTACTGAAATAAAATGGATTGCTCTCAGAAAGCTTAATAGTTTGCTTGAAAATCTTTCTCTTAGAAATAAATACATATTACAATATCTGAGTTCAAAAAAAGTTGAATCAATGTATATCTGGTTATATAGATACAACAGAACTTGACTAATAGGTATAGTGTTTCCATGAGAAAATGCATGGCATTTTTCAAATTGTGATGTCAGGAACACACTTACTCTGCTTATTAGAAATGTAACCGTGGCTTCAAGTGTTAAGTGGTAACAGAAGCTTCAAGGTTACAAGGATAGGACTAGAGCATGATCCAATCGGAGAGTGAGAATGCATGATATTTATAGAGGAAAACGGTGAGAAGTTTCAGAGACTGGGTATGTAGTCAACCATAGACTGTAACACAACCACTTTCTATCTCTCTGCTACCCCTGTCTCCCAATTTTCCAATGCTTTTGAAACCCTGTGTTTTTTATGCTTCTACAACCCTAAAAAGTCAAAATCTCATGACTTCAGTTACCACCTTTACATATGTAATTTGAGCTCCAGTTCTGTCTTAACTATTTGCCAGATTTACACCCTTTTGATTTGCCACCATTTTTTCCCAAAAATCTATAAAACTGAACTCAAAATATTTCCTCCCAATAGCACTAATCTTCCCATGTTCCTTCTACTTGTTGACCAACCATATCCTCAGTCATCCATGTCCTTGCCATCAATTTCATCATCGTATCCCTTCTTCAATCAATCCTTTGTATCTCAGTGCTTTTCCAACACACACTTGATAGCTAAATGCACTGAGATTTTATTTTCTGCCAAAATTCTTGCCTAAGTATTTAACATTCTCTCTCAGTCATCAGAAAAACAGTGCTCATGTTTCATTGATGAGAAAACAAAGTTTAGAGAAATTTGCAATTTAACTGTCCAGCCTTCTAGCTTCTGCTTTTCTAAGCCATTTTACTTCCACCAACCTCCCACATTTCCTTGTGCATAGACTGTCCTTTTTCATATTCTGCTTTTGCTCTATAACTTCTCCCTGAAATTAAGCCTCTACCTTCATCGTGAATTAATTTCACAAATACTTTAATATCACCTTTCACAAACTTCCAAACTAAAAATATGCTTTGTGCTTCTTTTTCTATAGACTTTCATGATTAGATATACTTTTATTCTCATTTGTCACTCAATCAATATTATATTGCCTTGCATACAGCAGGCACACATATATTTATTGAATAAATAGAAAAGTGTATTGAAATGAAATATAATCGTAGTGTTTTTTAAAATGTACAATTATCTTTACTTAATGCATACATAGTAAGTGATTTATTTACTAAATTCCCTCTTCTCTCCAAAATTCACATGAGAAAAACATACTCTGCTGAATCCATGTTTCTATAAATAGCACCCACTTTTCAAGAAGTAGAAGAATTTTAAAATATGACTTAACAGTTTAAATAAATTTTTTTAAATCTCTAGCATGCATATACCTTATAATTCTAAATCTTTCAACTGGATATTAAATTTCATTGGAAAAAAATTAAGTCTTGTAATCCTTCTCTAACTCTACAATAACTCATTACAAAATCAAATACCAGTATATGCTTCCAATTGTTCTATGATGTCTGCAGATAGAGTGTAATTTGGAGAGATTGCTAAAAATTGAGGCAAATATTTTATTGAACAGTTGAGATAATCTTTTATATCATATCCTCTACTTCCCTTTATTGTACACAAACAGCCCAAATTCTGAAGGCAAATAATATAATCAAGTTTTCACTAAATTTGAGAAAAAAATACTAGCCATGCAATTAATACTGTTCCTTTTGAGATGACATTTGCCTGTCAGATGGCTTTCAAAAGAGTATTGCATAGTTCAGAAAACTTTATTTAAAAAAAAAGAGAGATGGTAATTCATTTCATTTTGCATGCACTTGAGGAACATCAAATTCAGAACAGCACAAATTACACCCTGCTCCATCTATTGTAAAGTGTAGCAGCTGAGTACAAAGTGTCAAGTTTGTATAGTTATCTATTTAATTGTTTTAAATGCTACAGAGAGAATTTGCCTTTTTACTGGCTGGAATAATAGAGTCAAACTGATAGCTAAGAAATGTTGTAACAGGTCCTACAGAGACTGACTGTCTTCCTTCCTACACTCACATAGTAAGTCCTCAGTTAAAAAAGAATGTGTGAACCTCCTGGTGTTAGTAATAGAGTATTGAAACAGACATCTTTTTCCTACATCCATCTTGAATTATCCCACTAGTGATTATAGAGACGAGAGCAAAAAAGGAAGATATTGGTGAATTTCAATCTCCCACTTTATCCCCCCTCCCCACTCCCACTTCCCCCTTGGTAACCAGAAGTTTGCTTTCTACAAAAAAACCTACTGAATAGCACAGGAACTCTGCTCAATACTCTGCATGATCTATATAGGAAAAGAATCATTAGAGAAGTGGATACATGTATATGTATAGCTGATTCATTTGCTGTACGGCAAAAACTAAAACATTGTAAATCAACTATACTCCAATAAAAATTAATCTTTAAAAATCTTTTTAAGTTATTGGAGATACACAGAAAATAAATGCAAACAGAAGAGGGCTGGTACAGTATGAGATTGAGAGGAAGAAGAGGAACAGGAGAGTGAGAGGCCCATGCCCTCTGGGGTCCTTGTCCTAAGGCAATTCTCAGCCCATGCTAGTATTTTTAAGAAATAATTTTATTTTTAAACCAAGGAAATCAGAGACAATTCGGCCCTGTGGGCCTGGGAAAACATAAAAATATCACAAGGTCTAATAAACTGACCGTTTCAATTGTGTTGATATATAGCCTATTCATAAATTTGAAGTAATAAGACCATATATTTCAAAACTGTTCCACTTGCTATAAATATCCCACCAATGCCAAACTTCTCCCAGTTTTGTTATATAATAAACCACCCACAGTGTTCTCATAGTTGGATAAAAAATAACATAAGTAAGCCAAAGATTTAAATAGCCTACACATACTCTTTTATTAAATATGCATTTCTTATAACATGGATAACTGTATTATGAAATACTATGTGTGTATGTGTGTGTGAAAGGAACACTTGGTATCTACATTAAACATAGAATTGCTTGTGAGATGCATGTCATGACAGGAACCTTAGTTCCTGAAATTATCCTCTATTTAAACCATTTTCAATAACACTGCTGCTCTGTTTTTAGAAAGCTGTTTAGACTTGTGAAATGTCTTACTATTTCATTTTTGTCTAGAGTCAATCCTGAAAGAAATGCAGAGAAGGATGTGATCGTGCTAATCAGAGTGGAAAACTAAAGTACTTGAGAGTAGAAGCAAAAAGGTTTTACCACTAAAAATGGATTCTTATGCTATTGTGTTCCTCTGCCTTCATTTTCTGTTTGCTTTTCGCTGTCGTGTGTGTGTGTTTAATCTGCTTTACAAATATATATACTCATATATACTCTTAATACAAATATATACAAATATATATACTATACATATTACTATGTATAATATATATACTATACATATATAATAGAAATATATATACTCATATATACTCATAATTCTCAAAGACCAAAGATTCTTCATGAGATCTACCTTTCCCACCATCTTGGATTGATTCTTGTTTTATCCCAGCATTTTCATTGTTTCTTTATTTAGTTAATATTTTTGCCTCAGCTGCAGCAATGTGCTGCCAGCTTCCAAGACAATAAATAAGCAATACACTTCAGGGTTGATGTTAGTGTAGTTCTCTGGATTAGCTAAAGGGGCGAGGGTTCTCATACAAGGGATTTGCTCCCTGGAGGCCGGGAGAGCTTTGTTTTTTATGCTTCCACATCACCCTTAGTTACAACCTGCAGCATTGTCCCTCCAGCCTGGTGTCAAGGGAGGTGTCCCAAATGGCCACACAATCTGCTGCTGGTGTTTCTATGAATCAAATGAACTGAATTTCTAATTGCACATTATAAAACCTCCATTCACTTTCTTGAGGATCTTCTCTTTCATTGTTTATCTATATTTTTTCTTAGGGATTGTAGATAATTCAAACATTTTATTTTAGCCTAATTCAAGCATGTAAAGATTATTTACTGTCATAATCAAATTATCCTCACTTCCTTTCTTCTCTGAATTATTTACTGCACATCCACAATATTTCCAATACTGCAAAATCCTTAAATATTTATTATGTTTGGATTCTGACTTAAACAGCCTATCTTCTTCCCTTCATAGATCAGTATTTGAAGTGAGGCCAGTTTAAGAGTTTCACAAACATGTCAGTTTTGTCACGTTAATCACATTTCCCACTAGTCTCAAATGACCTCTCTTAAGTTTCTTCAGTGCCTGAAAATCATTTTTCAAGTTGATACTTCAGTTCTTTCTTCTGGGCAAGTCCTCAAGCCCTCAGAAATCTTCTTTTTTCTAAGTTCCTAAAAACAGACATAGCCTGTCCTACAAAACATCATACACATTGATATATTGTCTTACGTTAGTATTATTTTTCCCCAACAGTGCTTGATTTCCCTGAGTGGATGGGCCACAGCTTCTAGTTCTGTATTCAGAGAATATCTAGCACATTTCTGAACAGACAGTAAATGCTCAGTAGACGACAGACAGCATCTATCACACACCTATGTGCCAACAGCTGTTATAAACACATTATGTGAACAAACTCTTTAATTCTCACAAAAATTCTATGAGGCAGATACTATTACAAATCACACTTTACAGATAAGGAAACCGAAGCATAGAGAGGTTATATTACTTCTCCATGGTCACAGAATTAGTAAGTGACAGAGCTGAGCAATTTACCCTTAGAAGCCCATAGTCTACCATCTTAATAAATGCTAATTGATGTCATTTGAGACATGGCTTGTTCTCGTCTCTTATCTTACCAGATAGCAGTCTCTAATTCTCCTCTCATCCTAACTTACAAAAGTTTTATGTTTTCACTTTTACAGACTTTCATAGGCCTAGGTTCTAAGTGTGTTTCATTGATATAAATAGAGGAAATAACAATTACCAAAGTTTTATTTTTACACAGTAAGAAAAGAATTAGTTATAGTTAGAAAATAACAATTTAAAAACTATAACTGAGCAAACCCAGGTATCTTCTTCCTAAAAAGAAATGCGTGACTATTTATGTAACAATTTTTCCTCAAATTAAGTTTTATTCAGATTATCGAATAAACAAGCATTAGTTGTGTATTTACAAAACCATGAATTTTGCTGCTTTCATTAACATAATATCTTGGCTCCTCAGCATTAGGTACATAGCCAGAATCTCGTATTATACACAACACGCACAAAGATTTGACATGTAGTAGAAGGTCAGATGTAGAGTCAGCCCTGATGTGTTTTTAAATATAAAATATTCTAGAAGCAATATTACATCCTTCAACTATGAATGGAAAATAAGACTCTCTCAGCTGGCCTTCATTGTGTTCATACTGCAAGTTCAGATAGCAAACAAATGCAAGAATACAAAAGTCTGGGCCCAGACCAACTTGTAGGATGCTCCTTTTAAAGACAGCTCATAGTGTAATTTGTCTGACAGCTATTCTGGGATAGAGTTAATTTATCAATCAAAAAGATTGTTATGAAAATTTATTAATGCACAAATTAGAAAAACAATAACTTTCTTTCTGAAGACCATCAGAAGGAACATTTTAAAAGAAGCCCATTGGTAACATTTTTATTCCTGAATGTTTAAGCACAGGATTCTGGGAAAATAAAATTGTTTTTCATCTGAAATAGTACATATCTTCCCAGCTCAAAATATACACTACAATTTAATTGCTTTCAACCTTTTTGTCCTCACAGACAAGTGGTTCTCTTTGACCCTCTTTGCCTGAGCAGTCTGTTCACTGCCCTGGCACTTCTCTCTGATGTATTCCAAGTAGAAAACTGCTTCTTGGGTAGAGATTACAACCAGTTGCCCTTCCTGATCTGAGCTCAATATAAACACAAAGCTGAACTATTTTTTTTAACCAAATAGGTTTTCTTCCATTAACGTAGTGAAATTAACAATGCGAACTGCATTTAACAATGAATTTATGCTTATTGAACAGTGAAAGAATTACAACTTTTGGCACTATCAAATAACTCCTTGCAAAGACTGTCAACCATTGGTGAAAATTTTATATACATGTCAAAGAACATAGGAAAAGAAATCATTTTCAGTCCCTTGGTCACAATTTTGAACATGTATTATTCAAATAATTAATTTTCCAAATTATGTCATAATTGCTATTATTTAATCAATGACATTGTAAGATTATGACCTTTGATGCAGTATATGTGGAAAGATGGGTCAAAATCTAGGCAATTAAATAGAAAAAATATCAAAGAGGAAAAAGTTTGCACTTTATATAATGAAATCCAATTGAAGCTTCTTTGTCATGCATTAATAAGTTTTAAAAACATTGTATGAATTCCCTGGTAATGCAGTGGTTAGGATTTGGCACTGCCACTGCCGTGGCCCCAGTGTGATCCGCTGTAGCAAGGAACTGAGATCCTGTAAGCTGCACAGTGAGGCCAAAATACATTTTAAAATGAATGAAAGCCAAGAAAAGAAAAAAAAAAAAAACACTGTAAAGCATGATTTATGTATGAATAGTTACTTAGAAGTCCAATTTAAATACAAACTAAAAATTTTTCTAGTTAAAATCAACCTTTATTATCAGATAATTCACAATTATAAACAAAAAGTTTAAAAAATCAAAGTCTTAGGTATATTTTCCTTTATCAGTGAACAAGATAAGATGGTTACTTGAATTTAAATTATTTCTATACATATAAACACTTTAAAATACAATGGTTAATCTCTTCAAAGTCTCATTTGTGCTGGTGTTTATATCCTTCAGGGCTTTCCTGGTGGTTCAGTCAGTCAAGAATCTGCCTACAATTTGGGAGACCTGGGTTCAATCCCTGGATGGGGATGATCCCCTGGAGAAGGGACTGGCTACCTATTCCAGTATTCTTGCCTGGAGAATTCCATGCACAGAGGAGCCTGGTGGGCTACACTTTGGGGTTGCAAAGAGTAAGACACAACTGAGCAACGAACACTCACTTTCACTTTGCATCTTCCACATTTGAAATACTTATTCTGCAATCAGAAGGGAAGATGAGAAACTGATCTCATTCAGTCATTTTAGAAACAGGGAGGAAGCATTTCATAAGCCCTCATGCAAAGAGGTGATTTTGGCTCCAGAGGTCTACAGTAAGATGGCACGTCCATGGAACTCATAATTTTCATGAAACAGGAAGGAATGACAAAGCAGCCAGCAGCATGAATTAAAAATCAACATTCCAAAAGAGCTGTTGCAGGCTTCTAATTTTTTTTTTTTAATAGTTACTCTGTTAGTGTTCCTCATGCTCCACTTAGACACTTCAATGTGGATTTCAACAAGCAGTTTTGAAACAGACCACCCTGTACTGTAATACAAAAATCTAAAGATTTCTGAAGCCAGATCTGTGAATCATATGTGACTCAGCAGCCTCCCACAGGCCTGACATCCCGTATATTTTCCCAGAAAATGTTCCTTCTGTAAAAGAGAGGCTGAATGGACTCCCTTATTACTATTCAGAAAACACAAAGGAATTTGAGCTCAGGCACTCCATTAGAATTCACAATACCACTTTTAGGTCACTGTAATATAGAGGGAAAAAAAGGAAAAAAGAAAAAGCCCATTGCCACATCTCTTGCTATCTAGAGAACTGTCTTTTCAACTATTCATATTATATTGCCCTCAAATTCCAGATCATGCTCTCTTATCTCTTGATCATATCAGGGAAAGAGTAACTTCATAGACATTTATATCACCTTTGAACATCTTGCAACTAAATCTTTAACTCAAGTTATTTTTCCAGTTAATGCAGGTAGTAAACATTATTTCGGTTCTAAAAACATCAGAAGAATACACCTCAGGCTTGTAGTCCAGTTTCCTACTTAATGGATGATTTTCATATCATTACCAATAAAAAATGATCATGTCAATTCACCCAAATACTTCCTGGAGTAGGTGTTCCTCATTGTAAGTCCCCTACATACTACGGACAAGTCCTCTTCTTCCAAGAGCCTGTTCAAAAGTCCAATTTGTTCCTATGTCTAACAAACTTAGCCTAAGGAACCCAACTAACACAATCGGTGATACAGTACTGTACTGTAAAAGGTTTATAGTACTTTTGACACAAATAATACATAAAACAAAACAAAAAATTAAACATCTTTAATCTTACAGTATAGTACCTTGAAAACTACAGTAGTTCAGTGCAGCTGGCATACAGAGGCTGGCACTGAGTGAATAGACAAGAAGAATCACTGAATGGAGGAGAGAGAGATGGGAGATGGCAGAGCTTAAGAATCATCAGCAACAGGAGACAAAGGGCAAGGTGCAACTTCACTATGGCTGATATTGATGGCACAGGTTCCCTGCGATTCAATTCTATCTACCATCTTGAAAAATATGATCCAGTGATGCATGAGTAGTAGCTCTTTTTTTCTCATCATACATAACACAGTAGCACTGGACTGCATTCTGAATGACTGCTGCAACCTTCATACCATTCTAAATTCAGGGTGACTCAAAAACTAACAGTGACTCAAAAACTAACAGTGCCTCCTCAACTAAAGAAAATCCCTTTACCATTTCCTGTGTCGTGACTCTCTTCAGTTACTTCTTCTTCTTGCCTCTCTTCATCCTTTCTCTGGGCCCCCAATCCCATCAGGTTAGTAAGCTCCTCGTGGTGCAGAACAAGGAGTTCCACAAAGTCATCCACTTGCAGATCTAGCTCCAGCATCTCACTGAGGGTCACTAAGTTGCTGAAGACCTCTCTGAACTACTCATCTAACTTCTCAAATTCATAAAAATCATGAGCAAAGTGCAGGCAAAGGTTCTTCCAAATCCCATTCTTGGTGACAGCCAAAACCGCATGCCAAGCAAAGTCAATATGTTTTATGGCTTTGTAAATGTAATAATCCTTCCAAAATTGTCACAAAGTTGTTCCTGATTCATCACTTGCCTTTACCACCTAACAAAAACTTTAATGTAAATGGTATTTCTTGAAAGTCACTATAACTCCTTGGTCCATTGGTTGAATAAGCATGGTAGTGTTCAGTGGTGGATGCACTACTTTGATGTTGGGATGAAAGTTGTCCATGAATGGGGGGTGGCTCAGGGCACTGTTGAGTAGCAAAAGAATGTTGAATGGGACACCCTTCTCCAAGCAGTATTTCTCTACCTCTGGGATAAAGCAATGGGAAAACCACTCCTGGAAAATGGTCTGTGTAACCCATGTTTGGGGGCTTACTCTTCCACAAAACAGGAGGAGAGCCCTTGGCTATGTTTTTAAGGGCTCTTGAGTTCTCTGAATGATAAACTAAGAGAGGCTTCAGCTTCATATCACCAGAAGCACTGCCACCAAACAACAGAGTTAGCCTATCCTTTGCTGCTTTACAAGATGGCATCAATTTTTCTTCCTTACTGATGTAACTTTGGCCTAGCATCCTCTTCCAGTACAGTCCTATCTCATCCATATTAAAAACTTGATCAGAATAAACTCAAAATGGATTAAAGATTTAAATGTAAGACAAGAAACTATAAAACTCTTAGAGGAAAACACAGGCAGAACACTCTCTGACGACAAAAATCACAACAAGATCCTCTATGAACCACCTCCCAGAGTAATGGAAATAAAAACAAAAATAAACAAATAGGACCTTATTAAACTTAAAAGCTTTTGCATAACAAAGGAAACTATAAGCAAGATGAAAAGGCAGCCTTGAGAATGTGAGAAAATAATAGCAAATGAAACAACTGACAAAGAATTAATCTCCAAAATATACAAGCAGCTCATGCAGCTCAATACCAGGAAAACGAATAATCCAATCAAAAAGTAGACGAAAGAACTAAACAAACATTTCTCCAAAGAAGACATAGAGATAGTTAATAAATACATGAAAAGATTCTCAACATCACTCATTATTAGAGAAATGCAAATCAAAATCACAATGAAGTATCATCTCACACTGATCAGAATGGCTGCCACCAAAACATCTACAAACAATAAATGCTGGAGAGGGTGTGGAGAAAAGGCAACCTTCTTACACTGTCGGTGGGAACGCAAATTGGTACAACACTGTTCTATGGAGAACAGTGTGGAGGTTCCTTAAAAAACTGCAAATAGAACTGCCAAATGACCCAGAAATCCCACTGCTGGGCATACACACCAAGGAAAGCAGAACAGAAAGAGACACGTGCTCCCCAGTGTTCACTGAAGCACTGTTTACAATAGCTAGGATATGGAAGCAACCTATGTTTCCATTGGCAGACGAATGGATAAGGAAGTTATAGTGCATATACACAATGGAATATTACTCAGCTATAAAAAGGAATGCATTGAGTCAGTTGTAATGAGGTGGATGAAGCTGGAGCCATTTATACAGAGTGAAGTAAGTCAAAAAGAGAAACACCAATACTGTATATTAATGCATATATATGTAATTCAGAAAGATGATAACAATGATCCTATATGCAAGGCCGCAAAAGAGACACAGATGTAAAGAACAGACTTTTGGACTATGTGGGAGGAGAGGGTGGGATGATTTGAGAGAATAGCATGGAAACATGTATATTACCATATGTAAAATAGATGACCAGGACAAGTTTGATGCAAGAAGCAGAGCACTCAAAGCCGGTGCTCTGGGACAACCCAGAGGGACAGGGTGGGGAGGAAGGTGGGAGGGGATTTCAGGATGGGGGGACACATGTACAACCATGGCTGATTCATGTTGATGTATGGCAAAAACCACATTATCCTCCAGTTAAAATAAATTAACTAGTTAAAAAAAAAAAGTCTTGCTTGGGTAAATACTGTACATGCCTCATCAATAATTTCTCAAATTGGTTCAGGAAATTCCCGGGCAACTAACATATCTGCACTCACTGCCTCGTCACTTACTTTTATGTTATGAAAGTTAGCTCTAGCCATGAACTGCTGAAGCCAGTCCTCAGTTCAATTCAGTTCAGTCGCTCAGTCGTGTCCGACTCTTTGCGACCCCATTGACTGCAACAAGCCAGGCCTCCCTGTCCATCACCAACTCTCGGAGCTTACTCAAACTCACGTCCATCAAGTAGGTGATGTCATCCAACCATCTCATCCTCTGTCAATCCCCTTCTCCTCCTGTCTTGTATATTTCCCAGCATTAGGGTCTTTTGAAATGAGTTGGTTCTCCGCATCAGGTGGCCAAGGTATTGGAGTTTCAGCTTCAGCATCAGCCCTTCTAATGAATATTCAGGACTGATTTCCTTTAGGATGGACTGGTTGGATCTCCCTGCAGTCCAAGGGACTCTCAAGAGTCTTTTTCAACACGACAGTTCAAAAGCATCAATTCTTCAGCACGCAGCTTTCTTTATAGTCCAACTCTCACACCCATACGTGACCACTGGAAAAACCATAGCTTTGTCTAGATGGACCTTGTGGGCAAAGTAATGTCTCTGCTTTTTAATATGCTGTCTAGGTTGGTCATAGCTTTTCTTCCAAGGAGCTTTTCTTCCAAGGAGCAAGCATCTTTTAATCTCATGGCTGCAATCACCATCTGCACTGATTTTGGAGCCCAAAAGAATAAAGTTTTTCACTGTTTTCATTGTTTCCCTATCTATTTGCCATGAAGTGATGGGACCAGATGGTATAAAGTTAGTTTTCTTAATGTTGAGTTTTAAGCCAGCTTTTTCACTCTCCTCTTTCACTTTCATCAAGAGGCTCTTTAGTTCTTCTTTGATTTCTGCCATAAGGTTGGTATCATCTGAGGTTATGGATATTTCTCCCAGCAATCTTGATTCCAGCTTGTGCTTCATCCAGCCCAGCATTTCCCATGATGTACTCTGCATAAAAATTAAATAAGCAGGGTGACAATATACAGCCTTGACGTACTCCTTTCCCGAGTTGGAACCAGTCTGTTGTTCCATGTCCAGTTCTAACTGTTGCTTCTTGACCTTCATATAGGTTTTTCAGGAGCCAGTCATGGGAGGCATTAAAAGGTATACCCTCTGATTCTTCGCTGTGTTTCTTCAAGTCTTCAGAAATGCTTTTAGCTTTCTCTTGAATCAGCATTAAGCTGTGTTGGACTTGACACTGATGCTAATCCTACATCCACACACTGAGAATTTTCTCCATCTCCTCCATCACTTTTCCATGCTTCTTCAAAACTACAGTTGACACCATTGGCACAGCAGACTTCACATGTTCCATGATTTTGTCCTTTAAAACTATGCTGATGGTTGAACAATTCATGTTAGAAGAACGAATAATGTCTACCATCCTTTCACCTCACTCCCCTCTCTCAATAATGTTCACTTTTGTTCCCAATGTTATCACTTGGCACTTCTTAGCAGTATGAGCTACATCATCACTAATTTTATGCTTGCTTCCGGACATCCTATGCTTGAAACAAAGATACTATAGTACTGTACTCTATACAGAACTGTACAGTAAAGACACAAAAGCACAACCACTGGGAGAGGATGCACGCACATGAGAATGTACACCACACATGTGAACTAACATAACTAGACATGCAAACGCACACTCGCATCTTTGACCGTTTGCAGCTTGAAGGTTCGTATGAAGGGGGCTTATTGTATCATACTGCCAATCTTTTTGTTTTAAGGGCAGAACTATTAGAAAGTTCTTCTGGTGAAAAAAAAATCATGGTATATTTATCTTATAAAATATTAGGCAACCATCCAAAATACCTTTTATATACATTTCTATATGGTTTGATTTTTAATCATCATCACTTTGAAATTTACAAATAAAATTATAAAATTTTCAGAAAAACAACTGTCTTCAGACATGCAGTTCCTAATGCCTAGCAAAAGAACAATGAATGCCGTTAATATAGTTGTGGCCATCTGACTGTCCTACTTGTATTTGTCTTTATACTAAAATTTAAACAAAATAAAAAAGGAAAACAAAATACATGTATGTGAAGGGAAAAATGAGAATTTCTATCTTCTCCTTTCTATTAAAAAAAGAAAAAGCAATCAGCAACTAAAGGCAAACAGGTAACAATGATTAATGAACATCCCATGTAAGTGTAATAGAAATATTTTTCTGGTCAAATGGTAAGTTCTAGAACCTGGGTTTGGGTTTTGGTGTAGACTGGGCCTGGCTTCAGTCAGATTCTTTGGATTACGGATGTTAAAGAAGAGCCAGCAGCCAGTGTCCAAAAGGAAAGTTGGAGCCAAGAACCAAAGACGTTGCCCATAGAAATAAAGGTTCAAGTCAGCTGGGTAAAGAGAGAACAGGGGCTCTAGGAAGAGAAGAGCAACTGGAGACACAGCAACACAGCAAAAGACAAAAATAGAGCACGACTGGGAATCAAAGGAGTAGTCCAACAATTTCACAATGTGGTTAAGGACCTACCTATGGAATTCCTGTGTTCCTGTCCATCTGTGGATTCAAAGGAAGTTGCTAAAAGCCCTGACTGGGCCATTGTCATGAAGGTTTGTTTAAAGACCTCTACTATCTTTATAAGGGCTTCCCTGGTAACTCAGCTGGTAAAGAATCTGCCTGCAACAAAGAAGAGCCTCGTTTGATTCCTGTGTCAGGAAGATCTCCTGGGGAAGCGATAGGCTATCCACACCAATACTGGGGTTCCCTGGTGGCTCAGACGGTAAAGAATCAGCCTGTAATGTGGAAGACCTGGGTTCAACCCCTGGCTCAAGAAGATCCCCTGGAGGAGGGCATGGCAACCCACTCCAGTATTCTTGCTTGGAAAATCTCCATGGACAGAGGAGCCTGGTGGGCTGTGGTCCATGGGGGTCTCAAAGAGTCAGACACGAGTAAGCAACTAAGCACATCTATTTAAATTCTTACTCTGAAATCCCAAAGTGCATCATGCAAAATGTCACTACAATGGGAAGTTCATTTGGTCTTACTATTTCTTTTAGACAACTGAAATTTAAGAAGTAAATATACTCATCTTTATATTAATGCCAGAGCTCAAATTAGAATCTTATTCTTGACTCTCTCAATTCTTCCTGCGGGATTTTTCAAAAAGGCCAAGGGACTATCTTTGGATAAATTCAAGAATAGTATATATACTTTCCATCTAAAGGAAACACCTCTCTCAGGACTATGGTAAAGGCGTTCTCATTTCCATCCAAGCTGGTCTTATTCTCTACGTTCACTCTTCCAATTTGACAGGAGGAGAAGTGTGTGCAATGAACGGGCAGGCAACAGAATTAATGGAAGAGACTCCATTACACCCATCACAGTATTTCTCCTCTTCATTAGAAAAATCCAGGAGTGCACAGAACTGGGAAGCCCAGGGGAAATAACATGCTCCTGATTAACCAACTCTCCCTGAATTTATAACATAGTCGCCTGGTAGTAGAAATGATTAAATGAAGGAAAATGAAACGGAAGAAATTGAAAGAGATTTAATGGATTCAAAGGAAAAGAAAGAAATCATGAGAAGAAATGAGGAAGAGGGACACACAGAATTTGGGAAGAGTGAAGAGTATCCAAAAAGAAAGGATATTAAAAATACCTGCAATATTTCTAAAAAGCAATTGAATTTCTCCTAAAAAGATGAAAATTTACTTCTGCACCTCTGAAAAATTTTGGTTTATCATCAAAAACTTTAAACTAAGCATTATTTATATTATTTACATAATCACTTCAATTTTTGAGATATACAACTACTAGTTCTATAAACTGATATAGCCTTTAATCTGGTTATAATGGGCTAGATGATTGCTTTGCTCTATTTCTCATGGAATTATGAAATCAAATCACTTTAAGACTATGTTCATTTATATGAATTCTTGTTTACATTCAATTTATTGTTAGGAAAAACAGTGTTCATTCATCTTTACTATTCAAGTATACATCTTTTCAGTGTGGACAAAGATTTGAAAAACATTGATTTTTGCTTTGTAGATCAATGACATACCAATAAATGAATGATAATTTGTTTACAGCAATCATGAAATTGGTTCCCTGCAGAGAAGTGGAGCTCATATTTGTGCATCTTCACATCTTAGCTACACTCATATCTGAACATATCTGTGAAAGACATAAGTTTATTTTATTGCACTAAATACTGAAGTGGCATAGCATATGATATTTCTACACCTTAGGCCACCATCTTTCACCTTCTCTTTAGGAGTTCTATGTGGTTAATAAGGGAGATTTAAAGGAGGGCTAAGGTCATATTGTTTGACTTGCATAACAATACATGTTATTTTCTATTGAACACAGTGGATGACACAGGATCTGGGAAGTCAAGCTACTGTGGGGAGGTAGTCTTGATAGTGCTTTATAACCTGGCTGGGGGTTTTACTCCCTAACTTTTCAGCTAATGAATTGGAGATTCTTTAGCACTTGGACCTTCGAAATGGAAAATGAACTCAAATGCCAAGTAACTCCTGAGCCAACTCTTCTCCTAGATAGTTCAATGCTATAGCAGAGATATAAGAGACTTAGATCTCAAACTTGCCACTCTAGAATTGGACATCGTCACTGAACAGCATGTTCTTATCTACTCTTTCTTCTGTCTACCAAATTTCCTTTCCATGGCTTCTCATTTCTCCTCATTCCTTTAAAACCCAGGGCAAGGACACATTCCCAACCACACTAGCTAAACCACCTCTTTGTCCCGCCTCCTGTCCATATCAGGATCTGATTGTTTCTTAAGGATACTCACAATTAATAGAATGGAGAAGATTAGGTAAACATAATGTTGGCTGACACAGAGACCATAAAGTTTCTATTAAAGTCATGTGGAAAAAATTTACATTTCAAATGTCTGAATTTTCATACAAAATGTCCATAAAATTATGTCAGGTCAGTTTGGAATGAGAAAAATAAAAGGATCATTGTTTTCCTAGAGCAAAAAGTAGACAGTCCAACTGGGATGATGCCATTGTATCAGAAATGGAAATGCAATCAGAGTAACAATTTCTGGACACTGTCCATCTCCACCAGGTGGGATCCAGCACTGCATGACACTGTCAATCTGCCCAGCTACCTAAACTTCAACTGCTTTGATGGTGAGAATGTTTCTCATCATTTGCAGAAACTTCAACACAAGGGACTAAGGAGGGTTTCCCTGGTGGCTCAGACGGGCAAAAGTCTGCCTGCAACATGGATACCTGGGTTCGAGCCCTGGGTCAGGGAGATCCCCTGGAGAAGGAAATGGAAGCCCACTCCAGTATTCTTGCCTGGAAAAGTCCATGGATGGAGGATCCTGGCAGACTACAGTCCATGGGGTCGCAGAGTCGGACATAACTGAGTGACTTTCATATACATACATACTTTCCCTATGAAGTTGAAAGTACTGGCATACTAGGGTAACTTTTAGATTCTTTGGAGAAAAGAACCTACACAAATTGTGTAGAAATACAATGAGGTTACTATTTAATATTGTCTGGCTTTGTCAATGGTTAAAATTACTTTTAAAAGCTCATTAAGTTCTATACATCAGGAAAGTAATGATACCATAGCTGATATCTTATTCACAGTCAAAAGCAGAATCTAAAATTAAAGTGGAAACAAAACATCTCTATTTCTGCATTTTTAGACTTGAAACAAATCAGTGTACCATTTTTATTTTAAATTTCTAGAGACTATTAATTACAAGGAAAGTATTATTTTACATATTTTACAAATGCTTTAATCCAGTCTCATTTTCCTAGGTAGTTGCTTTGGGATTGGCATTGTTATTGAATAATAGCAACAACAACAAATTAAAGCCTTACAAATTTGTTACTCAGAATAATCAGAACTTATCATTTCACTCCCTGTCCAGAAATTTCCAGGTACATCCCATTTGTTTACATTTTAATGTTTTATGAGGAGCTTCCACAAACTGACACCTCCTATATTTCCAATCCTTTTTCTATCAATATTTTCTCTTTTGCTGTACATAATAAATAATGATTCTTATATCATTCTCATTCCAGAATAACATGAATTCAACAAAACATCATTTTGTATAAAAATTCAGAAAGTTGAAATAATTTAGGTATAGCACAATACCAACAACATCACATACTCTTTTTTCCTAATGCACAAACTCCCTGCATTCTCTTTTCTCTACTGGAAACATCTCTTCCTTGAAATCTTTCTCCTGGAAAATTCCTTGTAAGGCCAAATTCAAATACTAATTTCTCAGCAAATCTCTCCTGGATATCATACACTTTATTTATAATATTACAATGGTATTAAACAAATACAATATTGTAAAGTTAAAAAATAGAAAATAAACTAATTTTAAAAAAATTAAAATTAAAAAAATAAATAAATAAATAAATTTCACAGTAATTATTTGTCAACAAGCTCACCATTAAACTCTTAGCTTCATGGCAACAATCAAAGTGACTAGTGCCTGACAGCTAGTATGAATTCATTAAATGTTTAATGAATTAATGTTAATTCTATTAAATGATTATCTCTTTGCCATCCCTTCCTGCTTTCCATTCTCACTGCCATTCTTTTTAAGGACTTTTCCATCTAGTGCATGGACTATTGCAGTAGTCCCCTACCTGGTCAAACTGACTCTATCTTCCTCTGTCTTCCAGTAATTGCAACTTCAAGTTACCACATAGGGATTACTCTGCCCTTTATACATAGGCCCTCTGAAAAACCACTTGTTCTATATAAGATTAAAAAAAATAACTTTCATTATAATGAAATTCTAGGAGATGCTTAATCTGTAATTTCACTACAAGGCTACAGGCCTGGAATGTTATACAACTGTTTGTCATTTTCATCCTTTTATTAAAATCCCCCTCAGTACTTTTTCCATGTTTAATAAACATTCTATTATTAGAAAAAGAAAATGAAATAAACTGGTCTCCAATTTTATATATTAAACAAATTAATAAGAAGCTTAAAAACTGTAGTTATTTGATTTGTATTATTATCATTAGAATATATTTTTGTATATTACAAAAAGTATGCTCTGTTACAGCATTAACTTACATTTAACTTCTAAGACAATATTCTCAAAAATATATACAACATAAATATTAATACAAAATAAACTATAAAGATTAAGATATTATGAGCCAAATCATATCTCAAAAAATTTGTTCAGTCTTCTGGAAATAAGTGTGAGATTCCTCACTGTATTTAAGATGTGCACAAATTAGTTCTCTAAGCAATAACTTACAGAATTGATACAAGAAAAAAGAAATAAATTCAGTAAGGGAAAATCTCATTCAGTATAAAATTATGGCAATATATGATGCAAAGTAGAAATCTTACCTAAATCATAAAAGAAAATAACCTTATCCAAATTTAGAATATAGTTTACAAATAATATTCCTGAGCACTATCAAAACTTGAAATATTGATGAAATTTGTGAAAGGGAGGACTTGTAAAGAACCTACAATGGATGATTAAATTTTACTGTGTCCAGAATCAAGAGATGGCTTACAGTTTCCTTTATATTTTACTACCTTAAGATATAGTTAAGAAAAAAATTTTACTAATAAGAACAATACCAGAGAATTGACCAAACCTGAGAATTGCTGGATTATAACTAGACTGCCTTAAACCACATGACTCTTGGCAAGAGGCTTCTAACCAAAGTTACTACAATCAACAACTCTTTATTCATTTCCTGAATATCATGTTAACCTCCTTCTCCTTTGTTATGGAAAACCACAGTTCACAAAAAATCACTCCAAACACTTTAAACAAGATCAGTCTTCTAGTCAAGCAAGCCTTGACTATCATGATTCATTTTTAAGGACTTAATTTCTGTGCTGTCAATTCTCCCTTTTTAATTGTTACAGGATCTCATACATAATATATAATTTTATCAGAACACATCATATTGCCTTGTGACATAGCATGAGCTATCAAGTAAAGCGTAATAATCTTTGGCCTCAACACACCCACTGACATCAATAAAAAATGAAAATTACACCTACAAGCTGGCTAAAAAGGCTTTTATACTGTGGTACTCTCGTAACTCCCCAGATAATGTAACAAATACTATTCAGCTCCTTAGACATTCTCCATTCTACTACAAATCTTTTCCTCTTTTGTTCTCAAGAGTTAGATTTATAAATACTCACTATTATTCACTGAATAAATCTACACATTAGTCCATCTATATTCTAGAAATAGGTTCAGTGTGATCTTGTCATTTAAAAAAAAAAATGCAATTAGTCTTTCATTTGCTTATATCTAAATACACCTGGAAAAAAAGCCAAGTTATACTTTTAAATAATACAGCATCAACTTTATTTGGGGCATTATTTTCTAATGAAAACCTCCTAGAGAAAAGAAGCGTATTTAACAAAAACTGTATTACCCATGGGAAGCTCCCCTCTGTTGCCAGCTAAAGGTTGATAAGGGTCACTCCACATGAAACGGGACATAAGTGACACTCACGGCAAACCAGCTCCAATACTTACAGCTCACTTTCTAGGGAACATTACACTTCTCCAAGACAGTGTAAATGTTTTAAGGTCAAAAGAACATAATGCCTGTCAAAGTGTTCTGTGTATGTTAAAAAGACAGGTAATTTAGGAAGCGTCTCTGACATTTAAAAGGGAATCATGCTTTCACCTCTCCAACTTGACACCTAATTAAGCATCAATACAAAACAATATAATTGAACAGATGTACTAGTCATTAACAGGAATTACCCATTCTCCTATCAAATCAGAATGTACGGAGAGGGCTCTATTTGTAATAGGTTGACTTAATTGCCTAAGAATTCCCCAGAGAAATATACAACTGGATCAAGACATCTCACATGCACACACACAAACGCCGCCCACAGACAAACACAGACACTCCTTCTAAGCTTTGTTCCATGTTTTAGTCATTGCTACATCCATCTCTGCAAATGAGAATTTATGGTGGCTGCAGTCAGTACTTGAAGATCAGATAAATAGATGGAAAAATAAATAAAGCTAGATGAAAGCTAACATAATTCAGATTCAGCAATACCTTACTACAAATTTCTTATACAGCAATGCTTTTCACAAAATAGCTGTTTTTTAAAAATTACTAAAAACAGAGCACAATAAACAAAAACATCCAACAAAGCAAAACAAAAAACATACACACAATACAAAGAAGAAGAGAATCTCCTGGCAATTAACCGTGAAACATTTGTTTCATCACAAGAACCTGATTCACAATTACTGCAGTTGCAGGGGTTTTTGAAGCTCAGAAGTTCTGAAATATGTCAAGCAATTCTCACATCTTCATGCAAAGCAGGGAATCCAGGAGGTTAACACAATTATGTTTTCTTGTCCTTCTGATTAAGAGCCCTCTTGGAGATGAATACAGTATCTGCTGACCAAAATAACTCACTTTACCGTAAGGAAAGTCTCTCTTAACCAAGGAGGAAAATAAGGCATTTTCATAATGGCTTAAAGATGTAGCTGGATTTTAGAATTTACAAAACAGATTCCAGTTTTCTAATCCTCAACAAGCTAAGGGCATTAAATTGACAGACTATAAGAGATTTATCCCTAAGAGTATCATATTGGATCTAAATTTTGTGGGATAACTCAAATGAAAGATTGGGGTCAGAGATACATAAAATAAAAACAAGGAGCAGAAAAGAGGTAGAAAAACAACGCCAAACTGAATGCTCCTAACACACACACACACACACACACACACACACAGGCACACATTCAGAGCAGTTAGATTTGCCACTATTCTGCCATATCCCATCATCCATAATGGGGTCTGCAGAATACAGAAAAGCCTCACCGACACCCCATCAGCCTACGTCATATTTCAGGCCACTAGAGAATATAAAGGCACTTATTTCAAAGACAACTTGCATTTCAGATTCTAGTGATGCCATGTCAGAATTGTTTCTAGCATTTTTCAGTGACAGAGAGATACCCTGGTCACGTCATAAAATCTCTCCTATTGGAACTGCAGGCGCCCGATTAAATTCCCAGCCATACTGATCACAGGAGTGTGGAGGTGTGGAGACATGGGAGTGTGTGCTCTGCTCAAGCCTTTTCTCCTACAAATAATTCCCAGTTGTTACAGCTCCACGGCACCACCCTCCTCTCTTTCCAATTTCTTCTTATAGAGTTAACAAGCTGCCTGTGTGTACTTTCTCATCCACAAAGATGCAGAAACAAACACATGTGGTACAACACTTATAAATATACTTAATGCCCCCCCAAATATCATTGATTTCATTTCAGACTGTCTTAATTGCCTACAGCCCCAAATGCTGTGTCTGTGAGGTCTCTGGGGTGAAAAATCAAGTTACGGGTGATTGCCTCGGGCTCTCTTGGCTTCAGGAGCAAGCTTAATGACTAAAAACACACTGGCTGCCCATCAGTGGAACAAGGCCACATGTCACTGAATTTGTGTGTCAGCTAGAGCTGGGGGTACAGAAAATAGACATCACAAAGGAGATCTGCAGGGAATTGAGCGCCCTACCATCTAGTAAAATATAGGAAATCTGTGTTTCTTTCCTCAAAACAAAACAAAAAAGTACAGCTGATTTTGCCCAATTCACCAGCGTGGGAAGTTGGTAAGAAATGTAGTTGGATCCCACACACTGCCAAATTTAGTTTTGAATTCTTTTAAAATATTTTTCAAGGGGCTAGGAGCTTTTAATGAATATTTTTCCATCTTGCTATTGTCTTAAGCAACTCAATAAATACCTGTCATTCACAAGCTAGAAATGAAACAAGCTTTAATGCACATAGCACTACTCTTACAGTTTGTCCTATTGCTATAAAACACATGAAACAGCTGGAAACTTGAAAATGCCAGCATAACACTCATGATTTCCAGTACACGTTGTCCTTGCTTGACTTCCTTATTCAAGGCTAATATCCCCTCCAAAGAGAAATGACCATGAGGTAAAATATAATCTTTGATTATGAACCATATATTCTTGTCACAGTTATTAATAGTAAACAATATATATTACAAAACAGCAAGTATCTTAGTTCAGTAATCTCAGCAAAGGTTAAAATCTTCTCACCTGAAATGAGCAGTTCCATACTTCTTTTCCAAATATATACTTCTGTATCTAATTTAAAAGAATTCATGTGGGTTAGACTCTTAAATCTATATATGCACAGAATTTCCATATACTAGCTAGGCTGATCAATTTTTTCCCTTGTAACTAGCCTTCCTAGACACTGATAAGTAAAATATTTCACTTTCAACAGCATTGAGCTCACCGTTGAGGGAAAGTAAGCTGTAATGAGCAATGTCAGGCTTATACTTTTAAGACAGTCTCAAGCAACGAGGGTAAACAGAAATGAAACCAACACAACTTAGAGGAAAACGCTGAACAATGAAATAGAAGGTTATTAATTTTCTGCCACTTGAAGATTGTTTTCCACCCGTTCGCATGCTGAGATAATTATATACACATGACAGTATTATATGCACTGCTTGCCTACTTAAAAACTGTTCTCCAATGCAAGTATTATTGATTGAAGCTTCTTGTGCATCATGTTTAAGTCACACACACACACAAAAAATTGCCCAGTTTCCACTGGAGCTAATCCATTACTCAAATTTTGTCAAGGAAATTCCGGATTACTATGCAAAACTGCCAGGCTCCATTCCTAATAAAAATTGATCCTTTTTTATTTGGGTCATGAGTCAGCTTCAAAATTCTAACATCTCTTCTTTTGCCAAAACCTAACATTCCAGTTATTGATTAAAGCTTCAGAGTTGCTTTGGAAGGTATCAGATTCTCTTTTTCATTTAGATCAGGATTGCTATACTAGACCAAGGTTGTGGCCATCTGTCAGATTCAGCTATTCACATTGGCTTGTCTCAGTCCGTAGTTTAGCTACAGTTACTACAACCAGTATGACTCTTAGGGAGTTTGGCAAAATTGTCAAGAATGTAGGCAAAAAAAGCCAAGTAAGGGAATATTTTTGCTTTCTTTCCACTGCTTGAAATATTTTTCTCCATCCTCCTGAATGGGATCTCACCCTCTCAGTCTGTCCTACCTAAAAGAAAGATTTCATAATCGTACTGCTTCACACTTGAAATAGTGATTATCCAGTGACGACTACTAGTAATAATCAGCAATCACTATGGTTTAAAGGGCAAGGACTCTTTAAAAAGAGAAAAGATCTCTCTCTCTGTTGCACTTTTTGCTCTTTGCCACATGATTATCTGACCTCAGACTTACATCATTCTCCTCTTCCTGGTTCTAAGAATTTGGATAGAAAAGAAAGCAGAAGTCCCCTCTGTGGATCAAGCTTTCTTTTTCTGTTGTGCTTCAACTATCACTGTTTCCACAAGTACTCAAGCATAGCGAGCTCGAATTTTAGATACACAGAGGTTATTTACAGCTAAGTCATTAGCTCCAAACATTGCATGAGGCTATCAATCACTTTGTGAGCACCCATGATAGTACTTTTGCCCACGAATTATGTGCCTTTATAAAAAACTTCTCTGAAAAAACAAACAATGTTTGGCAGGAATTCATGCATTTGTAGATGTTTCTTTGTACAACCACTGAGTAAGACCAAAATACTTTTTTCTAACCCCCAAAATGATAACATCCAAACTCCACTAGGTGGCAAACAGGACTGACCTTCCTACCCTCTATCATTAAATAAGGCAACTGTAACTATTAACAGGTCATATCAATCTGGTTCCAACCTAAGATTGAAGAAAATCATTAAACATGTACTTAACATTAAAAAAAGAAAAGAAAACCACTAATGTTATCTAACTCAGATCCTCTTCCAAACATAGGTAACCTGAGTATATTAAACTATGATTTCATCTTCTTATTTGGGAGTTCAAAGTTCAGAAGAGCTGAGATTCGATTCCCTGCCATGTATAGCCTGTGAGATCATAAGCAGGACAATCAATCTTGAATGTTTATTTTTCTCACCTGTAAGATGGGATTATTTACCCATACTTTTCTTTCAGGGATGTTGTAAGGATTAGAAAGAATGACAGATTAAAGGGATTTAAAAGTTTAGTATACAAGTTCTCAATAAAGAGCAATTATAATTACATTAAACATGATTAATGACAAGTTCACTTTCTTGAGAGTTTTGAAACCATATTCTGCCACCCTGTAACTTTCACTCAGTAGCCTAAATTTCTGATGCTTTCATTATATCTACTTCCATCATGAACTCTTTCGGTTTGTTTAAAAAACACCAAATTATTAGAATATGATTCCCTGCTACTTGAGCACCCTAGTCTCCTTGAAAATAATCTAATTTGTCAATCAGCTTATTAAATAAAATTTCAACTTTGAGACCTGAAGCCAACATACAAACTGTCATCTGACCAGGTTAGTTGTAGGTCTCAGTAGGGATGATATGTTTTGCTTATCGTCAGCTGGTTACTGGTGCTGCTGGAGTGTGTGTGTGTCATGTATGCTAAACTTAGGTGCGGCACCTAAGCCAGTTCTTCTCCACTCTGTACTACAGACAGTAAACGTACATTAAGAATTTGTATATTACTTGTGAAACTATTTTTTTTTAATGAGAGTGAGAGAGAAGACCAGGGAAAGTGGTACTATTTTTTAGTCATCTGTACCAGTTACTTTTTATTCACAGTTTCTCAAAGTGGTTTCTCCAATCATTTGCATTATAATAAATTAGATGCCATTAAAAATTACATATTTGCTATACATATACAAGGGAATATTATTGAGCCATTAAAAAGAATGATATAATGCCATTTGCAGCAACATGGATGGATCTGGGGATGATCATAATACGTGAAGTAAGTCAGAGAAAGACAAGTAGCACATGATATCACATATATGTGGAGCCGAACAACCAAATACAAATGAAGTTATTTACAAAACAGAAATAGGCCCACAGACATAGAAAACAAACTTATGATTACCAGGGGAGAAGAGTTGTGGCAGGGAGGGGGGATAAACTGGGAGTTTGCCATTGACATGTACACACCACTATATTTAAGACAGATAACCAACAAGGACCTACCACATAGCACAGGCATCTCTGCCCAATATTCTTTAACAACCTAAATGAGAAAAGAATTTGAAAAAGAATAGATAGATACACGTATATGTATAACTGAATCACATTGCTGTACACCTGAAACTAATACAACATTGTTTTAATTGGAAAAAAAAATGTCACATGCTTCCATTGTTTATCAAGATAGTTTTTGAAATTTTTTTCTAGGGAGAAGTAAATATATAATAACTTTATGAGAAAAATGGCTTTTGAATTATATTTCCATGGATTCCTTTGGCCCCTGCTCTGAAATTCATTATTTAGCAGGCATGGGGCTGGACCAGCAAATGTGTAATTATTTTTTTAATTTTATTTTACATTGGAGTGTAGTTAGTTGATTAATATAAAATAAAACTTTAAAAAATTAAACCTTTGCTGGTCCAGCCCCATGCCTGCTGAATAACGAATTTCAGAGCATGAGTTAAAAGAATCCATGGAAGCATAATTTACAAACTATTTTTTCTCATGAAGTTATTAAATATTTACCTCTCCCTAGAAACACATTTCAAAGACAATCTTGATAAATAATAGAAGCATATAACTTTCTTACCATTTAAAATTCACAGACTACTTTATCATACTCTTAATTACCTTTATAACAACTGTATGAACTGATTTTACAAAAAAAATTATGCTTTTGTAATTTATTTACACTTATCTGAATTTCTCCCAAAATCACATTTAGAAAAATGTGTGTGCTAAGTATCTGTATTGTCTTCAGACACATTAAAATATTATTGACTACTCAGAAAATGGTCCATAGTTTCGCACATAATATATCCAGTGAATTGCTCATCACCTCTTTGAAAATATAAAAGTAATGCATAAGTATGGAAAGTTATAAAATTAAAAGCAAATGTTTCCTCTCATTCCCTACCCAGTTTTATTCCATGGAAGTACAATTATTTTCTCCAGTTTCTCTTTATATGCCTCGTTTTGGTCATGTTCAGAACTTGAAATAATCTGTTTTCACTTCCATTTCTTGATTTTTCAGCTGTAGGGAGTACCACTCACTCTTTCGATGAGCTATATAGACATCAGCTCCCATGTAGGCCTTTCCTCTCCTCCACCATAAACCCATCTATCTTTTTCTCTCTCTTCTTCCAACTTTTGCTATAATTTGAGTTTTAACTTTTCCATATTTTCATTTTAACAATTAAATAATACTCTAATTAGTATTATTATTATTGGCACTGGAGAGATGGATTGGGATTTAAGGATTAACACATGCATTGATAGAAAGATAGATAGATGTGGTTAAAGAACAAGATCCTACTGTATATTCAATATTCTGTGATAAACCACAATAGAAAAAATATGAAAAAGAATGTGTGTGTGTGTATGAATAACTGATCACTTTGCTACACAGAATTTAACACAATATCAGAAATCAACTATACCTCAAAAAAATAAGTGTTAAAAAAAATAATAATTCTATTGGACGATCCATAGGCTTTCGGCAATATTACTCAGACCCTAAGTATCAGAAGTGAAAAACTTAGTACGATGCCACATCCTTCCACCACCTAACCCCTACTCATAACCTAGATTCTCTCCATTACAGAATTACTTTTAAGTTGTCAGCATTTACTACATTTGCATTCTGTTCTCTAACTGTAATTGCCTCCCATTACATTACCCAAGAAAGAGAATGCTTCCATTTGACATTACAGCATGGTTCACCTTAAATCTCAAATATAAATAAAATATTTAAATAGAAAAAATCAAATAAAAAAATAAAATTTAAATAGAAAAATTAGTTTTGTGAGTAATTAGAAAGGTATAAGTCACCTCACATCTCAGAGCCACTTGCACCTTCAAAGAGGTACTGCATTCTGCCTGTGGAATGTGTATCTTTATAAATAAACTCACTTTCACTTTAAAAAAAAAAAAGGTATCAGTCAAATAGGTCTACAAGTCTAGCTTGTGCTTTCTGATAACTCATAATATCAACTTTGTGTCAATAGTTACTATGCATCAGAAATCATAAAAAAAAAATACTCCATGGTTATTGGTTATTTCAAGAATTGTTGTCATTCAGTCACTAAACTGTGTCTGACTTTACAACCCCATGGACTGCAGCACACTAGGCTTCCCGGTCCTTCACTACCTTCCAGAGCTTGCTCAAACTCACATCCTTTTGTGTCAGTGATGTCATCCAACCATCTCATCCTCTGTCACTCCCTTCTCTTGCTTTCCATCTTTCCCAGCACCAGGGTATTTCCAATGAGTTAGCTCATCCATCATGTAGCCAAAGTACTGGAGTTTCAACTCCAGCATCAGTTCTTCAATTAATATTCAGGATTCATTTCCTTTAGGATTGACAGGTTTCATCTGCTTACTGTTCAAGTGATGCTCAAGAGCCTTCTCCAGCACCACAGTTTGAAAGCATCAATTCTGCGGTACTCAGCTTTCTTTATGGTCCATCTCTCACATCTGTACATGACTACTGGAAAAAGTGAGCAATAGGTGAACAGTGAACTTCCAGATGTTCAAGCTGGATTTAGAAAAGGCAGAGGAACCAGAGATCAAATTGCCACATCCGATGGAACATCAAAAAAGCAAGCGAGTTCCAGAAAAACATCTATTTCTGCTTCATTGACTATGCCAAAGCCTTTGACTGTGTGGATCACAATAAACCGTGGAACATTCTGAAAGAGATGGGAATACCAGACCACTTGACCTGTCTTTTGACAAACATATATGCAGGTCAGGAAGCAACAGTTAGAACTGGACAGGGAACAACAGACTAGTTCCAAATAGGAAAAGGAGTACGTCAAGGTTGTATATTGTCACCCTGCTTATTTAACTTATATGCAGAGTACATCATGAGAAACACTGGGCTGTAGGAAGCACAAGCTGGAATCAAGATTGCCGGGAGAAATATCAATAATCTCAGATATGCAGATGACACCACTCTTATGGCAGAAAGCGAAGAAGAACTAAAAAGCCTCTTGATGAAGGTGAAAGAGGAGAGTGAAAGAGTTGGCTGAAAGCTCAACATTCAGAAAACTAAGATCATGGCATCTGGTCCCATCACTTCATGGCAGATAGATGGGGAAACAGTGGAAACAGTGGCTGACTTTATTTGGGGCGGGGGGGAGGGCTCCAAAATCACTGCAGATGGTGACTGCAGCCATGAAATTGAAAGATGCTTACTCCTTGGAAGGAAAGTTATGCCAACCTAGACAGCATACTAAAAAGCAGAGACATTACTTTGCCAACAAAGGTCCATCTAGTCAAGGCTATGGTTTTTCTAGTGATCATGTATGGATGTGAGAGTTGGACTATAAAGAAAGCTGAGTGCAGAAGAATGGATGCTTTTGCACTCTGGTGTTGGAGAAGACTTTTGAGAGCCCCTTGGACTGCAAGGAGATCCAACCAGTCCATCCTAAAGGAGATCAGTCCTGGGTGTTCATTGGAAGGACTGATGTTGAAGCTGAGACTCCAATGCTTTGGCCACCTGATGCGAAGAGCTGACTCACTGGAAAAGCCCCTGATGCTGGGAAAGATTGAGGGCAGGAGGAGAAGGGGATGACAGAGGATGAGATGGCTGGATGGTATCACCTACTCAATGGACATGGGTTTGGGTGGACTCAGGGAGTTAGTGATGGAGAGGGAGGCCTGGCGTGCTGCGGTTCAGGGGGTCGCAAAGAGTCGGACATGACTGAGCGACTGAACTGAACTGGAAAAACCATAGCTTTGACTATATGGACCCTTGTCAGCAAAGCAATATCTCTGCTTTTTAATACACTGTATAGGTTTGTCATAGCTTTTCTTCCAAGCAGCAAGCATCTTTTAATTTCCTGGCTGCAGTCACCATCTGCAGCGATTTTGGAGCCCAAGAAATAAAACCAGTCACACTTTCCACTTTTTCTCCATCTATTGGCCATGAAGTCATGGGACCGGATGCCATGATCTTAGTTTTCTGAATGTTGAGTTTTAAGCCAGGTTTTTCACCCTCTTCTTTCACTTCATCAAGAGGCTCTTTAGGTCCTCTTAGCTTTCTGCCATTAGAGTGGCATCATCTACATATCTGAGGTTGTTGATATTTCTCCCTGCAATCATGATACCAGCTTGTGCTTCCTCCAGCCCAGCGTTTCTCATGATGTACTCTGCATATAAGTTAAATAAGCAGGGTGACAATATACCGCCTTGACGTACTCCTTTCCCAATTTGGAACCAGTCCGTTGTTCCTGTCTGGTTCTAACTGTCACTTCTTGACCTGTATACAGATTTCTTCGGAGACAGGTAAGGTGGTTTGGTATTCCCATCTCTTTAAGAATTTTCTACAGTTTGTTGTGATCCACAACAGTGATCACAGTCAAAGGTTTTAGCCTAGTCAATGAATCAGAAGTAGATGTTTTTTTGGAATTCCCTTGCTTTTTCTATGATCCAAGGATGTTGGCAATTTGATCTCTGCTTCCTCTGCCTTTTCTAAATCCAGCTTCTGAAAGTACATTTGGAAGTTCTTGGTTCACGTACCATTGAGGCCTATCTTAAAGGATTTTGAGCATTACCTTACTAGCATGTGGGGCTTCCCTGATGGCTTGTGAATTTTTAGAGACTACATAATACGCTGTGGTTTACATATTGCACTCAAACTATCCTCGCCTCTTATTTATATTTACTCTTTTCCTGTCTTTAACTTTGTATTATTTTCATATTTTACCATATTGTTTTATATTCTTATATTTCTATAAATACAAAATATTAATAGATATAATTTTTTCTAAATAGATTTATTTTGCCCATATCATAAAAAAGGAATATTTAGTCAAACCATACATTGGGGAGAGACTTGAAGAATGCATCCTCTCAATAAAGATACTTTGAAGGCCACGGTAACAGCAATAGTCTAAATTGAAGCTGAGTTGTATAAGTACAGAGTTCTGGAAAGAAGGAAGATATATATGATGCATAGCCCCATATAGGATTCATTTCAATGTGAGGAAAGTTTCTGACTTTCAGATGACCAGAGTTTTGTCTTTCATCTCTAAAATGCACTAGAAGTTGAGTGAAAGGAAAACAGAAGCAACTAGTCCTTACAGGCATTGTCATCCCGGAGCCCTCCTCTGTCAAGTGGGTGACTTAGACCCTAAAGTGTTCCTTTGTTTTCTTTGTCTGAAGTCATTCCCAGATTAGTTTGAGACTTGCGTGCACATGTTTCCCAGCAGTGATCCTGGGCTATCCCATTCACTTCTGACCTGCACCTGCTCTTTTCAAGTGTTGCACCAAGAGTGCCTGAGGCCTAAACAGAGGCGTGCTGGCCCATTCACTGAGACTATTCAGAGAAATGTTAGGGGAGGGGCAGTGGGCGGGATGGTGGCCCTCCACAGAAGAAAGGAAAGTGACCCCTTAAATCAGAAAATGACCTTCTATTTGTCATTGGTTGTCTAAGTAATGTAAGGGAACCACCTCCTCTATAATACGCTTTGTGATACCGTAAATGTTACATGGCCTAAAATGGGGCTTCTGAAAAGATTAGATGAATTATTGGTATTTAAAACTAATCAAGTGACATGCTTAGATATACAGAAAAAATGCAAAATCTATTATATGACTGGCATTCATAAATATTTACTATGTTTGTTCCAAAAATAAAGGAGTAAGTATATCTAAGACTTTTCTGCCTGAAAACATATAATGGTATTAAGGGATATGAAGAAGACTTAGGTCTCCCACTATTTAACTGCATTTATTTAAAATGGTACTCGGATTTCTTCCAAATCATCATTTCCAAAGTGGGAGAAGAAAGATTCACACTGATAGCTTACCTAGTAATGTAAAAGTCAGTAGAGATTGAGAAATGAACCATTAGGGATATTTACACATTTGTCATTTAGAATAAAGTTTTGATCAGAAAATAGATGATAATTGATACCGGGGATTTTTCCTCCACTAGAGCTTACAGAAGTTGTGCTGAAGCTTCTTTTATTGAGATTTTTGGGCCATTGATCTATTCCAAAACAGAAGAATTAGCCCTGAGGCTAAACTATTCCATCCCAAGGATGCTTGTAAGCAAGACAGCCAGCTAGAACTAAACTAGCCTCTCTGAACTAAAAACTACTTGCCATTCAATTATTCATATTCAGCCCTTGTTGGGAAGAGAAAACAATAAGGAGAAATAGAGCAGCAAATACAAGAAGGGATGAAGAGGATTTATAATAGTTATGAGGGGAAGAATCATCACAGAAGAAAGCTGATACTGAAACAAGGGATATACACAATGTCCTCAGGAATTCCAATAAAAATAGCATCCTTGGTCTTCATACATTCAAACTAAATTAGTAGCAAATATGTATGAAAAATTCAAAGAAATGCTGAATGAGCCGAGGCTTCCAGAGTAGGAACAAGCACAGTATTTATATTGCTTTCTGTTTTTCACCTGAGCTCGACTCTTCCTGCACACGTCATTTTTACATATTTGAAAAACGAAATGATTTATTTAAAACTAAACAAGCCAAAGCAGCTTCTGGAAAAATTTGCAAGTCTATATGAAATATAGACTTACCATGCATAGCCAAGTGAGTGCTGAAAATATGAAATATACAGAAAAAGTATATAGCTCCTTTTCAGTTAGAGTATACACTTGAACCTCTCATTTTTCAAGTTTCACTTGACAAAAGCATTAGAGAATTAATGCAGCAATTAAAGAAAAATCAGGGTTGTTGCTGTTGTTTTCAATTTCAATGGTGTGGACTAAATTGTGAAGCCCTACTCCTTAATGTGACTGACTGAATTTGGAGACGGGATCTTTGGAAAATAATTCAGTTTAGATGAGATCATGCAGGTAGGGCTTTTATGATGGAATTAAAGGCTTTACAAGAAGAGGAAGAGAGGATGTTCCCTCCTTGCCATGTGAAGACACAGCAAAAAGGTTGCAAAGCTGGAAGAGGGTTCTCACTGAGAACCAAATCTGCCATCACCTTGATCTTGAACTTCTCGGTCTCTACAACCATGAGGAAAAAATGTCTGTTGTTTAACTCACCCAATCTATGGTATTTTGTTATAGCAGCCCAAGCACACTAACACAATTAGCTGTAAAATATTTTGAAAAAGAAACTAGATCACTGACAGTCAAACTGAAAAAAGAAAGAGAGAAAAAATACTTTTACCCTAGAAAGAATTATATTTTATGGTATGAAATAAACACTGCATTCAAATACTCAAGATAAAATAAATGTAAAGTTATTTGTTAGCCTTATATATAAATGATAAAAATGCCTGGCTTGTTGAGGAAGAGATTTTTCACATAATCTGAAATCAGTAGAAGTTAGCATAGAAATCAACAGAAAGTAAGTATATTTCACTACTGAAAAAAAAGCAAATATGGACTTGTTTTCAACTTAATGTTGATGCAAGACACAAGGGAAAATGGGGCATGATGTAAGAATCAATTAATACATGTAGATGGAACATAAATCACATTAATGTACTGAAATGGTCCTGCATCCTTATCCCCTACTGAAACACTGGGCTTTGCAAATCTTTCTCTTCTGCCTGCATTACTAGCTTCCTCCTCCTCTTTTTAACATCTACAAAACTTCACTATTTCAGAAGACAACAAATCAAAGAACTGTCTGCCTGCCCTCTGGATCACAAGCTCCCCGAGGCACAGAATCACATTTTGTTCAATTTGTCCTTTGCTGTGTTTCCCTTTCCACTCCTGCTACTGTTGCCCAAAGAGCTGGAGAGTGTCTTCTCTCCCACTGCTGGAAAAGTGAAGATAGTTTAGAATGTCAAACTGGAATGGGCAACAATCTACCATGAGAGGATTATTAAATCTTTGAAGAAAGGCAGAGAAAGACACCACAAACAAAAAAGAAAATTGCATGCCAATTCTCACTGATCATCACTCAATGAACATCAATGCAAAATCCTCAACAAAATACTAGCAAACTGAACCCAGCAATACATTAAAAGGATTACACACCATGATCACATGAGATTTATCCCAGAGATGCAAGGATTTTTCAATATCCATAAAACAATCAGTGGGGTACACCACATCAACAAATTGAAGACTAAAAAACTATATGATCATTTCAATAGATGCTTGAAAAGCTTTTGACGAAATTCAAATCATAAACACCCATTTATAATAAAAACTCTACAGAAAATGGGCAGAGTACCCAGTGTGCTGTGCTCAGTTGCTCAGTTGTATCCAGTCTCTGCAGCCCCATGGACTGTAGCCCTCCAGGCTCCTCTGTCCATGCAAGAATACTGGAGTGGGTAGCCAGTTCTTTTTCCACCAGATATTCCTGACGCAGGGATTGAATGCATGTCTCCTGCATTGGCAGGTGGATCCTTTACCACTGAGCTATCTGGGAAACCCAGAGGGAACATACCTCAACATAATAAAGGCCATGTATAACAAACCCACAGCTAACATCACACTCAACAGTGAAAAGCTGAAAGTATCTCCTCTAAGATCAGGAATAAGACAAGGATGTCCACTCTTACCTCTTTTATTCAACATAGTCTGGAAGTCCTAGCCACAGCAATTAGAGAAATCTTTAGAGAAAAGGACTTTTCCAAATATCTTTCTTTTGCCCTCCACAAATTCATCATTCATCCAAAGTGCCTATGTGTCCCCCATTGATGTTCATAGTGAGTAAATGAGCAAAAAACCTGATGGTGAAATAATTTTTGTTTGTAGGATATCTGGTTCAAATGGGCTTTACAAACTGAGATGGGAAACTACTGTTTTTATGATAAAATATATGCTCATTTTCCAAAGAATATACTTACAAATTCTGGAACACTACAGAAAGATACCACCTATACTGGATATACTTTCTGACTTTTCATTTAAGTTTGTTTTTTATTATATAACATTAACTACATGCTGGCATTTATATTTAGGTTTAGAATTACAAACACATTTAGAAATAAGTGAGCTAAGATTTTTTCAGGCAATTTCAAAATATTTTTGGTTCATGGAATGACTATGTATCCTTGAAATCTTTTGCAAAGTCCCCTAGAGACCACTTGCTACTATTAAGTAAGCAGCAGCTTCTGCTTGTTTAAATGGCAATGACCGTGGCAATAAACATATTCAGCAAGGCTGAAAAAACTTCTATAGTATTGAATATCTCTCTGTTTTAATCAACCAGATTCCCATTTCTTATGTTGTGCTTTATTCTCCAGTAGAAACTTTTACGTCAAATGCAACTGTACATCATGAGAAAGAGAAAAATACATAAGACAATACGTTAGAGATACATTTCCACGTGACACTAGGGGAAGAAATTAGTTCTTGTTTCAAACTACATTTTAACATAATAAAATCCTATTGAAGCCAAGGGAGTATCCATTGAGAACCAGTATTTAGCAGAAATACACATGCAGGTATGAAGAATGAAATAAAATACACTACTATACCCATTCAAAGCCTTTAAATCCACTATTCAGTGTAAAAACATACTATGTTAACTGGGCTTTTAACAATGAATTTAAAATTATTATAAAGCAATTAGATTAGTACCCTCTACACACACACACACACACATATACACAGTGTATAAAGTGGCAGCAATTTAAAGTATTTATCAGGTGGTTAAAGAATAATGTGGCAATTAATTATTGTACTTAAGATATTTCTTTGAAAAAATATATCATTTGCAATGGCCATATGTCCTTTATAAATCATTAAATGCCCCTACTATGAGGGCTGGTATAGGAATCCACAGTTAGCCCTTTCCCAGACTTTTTTTTTATAATAAACAACCATAAGAAGTAATACTTCTTCTAATGAAGAAAGAAATTTTTTGTGAAATAACTCTTGGATATAAGCAAATAAGCACTCTCTTCTTTCAAATTTTAAACCATTCTTTGCTCCAATCTGTTAGCATCAGTTCATGTGCCCGGCATGCAGTGAGGCCAAATACACCAAAACCTTGGAGTTTGGAGCAGAGAAAGACTTACTACAGGGCAATTCAAGGAGACTAGAAAGCAACCTCTCCCTCCAACCCCAAATAAAAAATCTAAAGAAGTTCTTAAAAATTAAAAAAGAAGCACTAAACAGTCCTGAGCCCCCCCAAAGGGTTTTGGTAAAGTGTTTTTAAAGCCAAATGAGGGAAACAGGTCTCAGAGTTAAGCAATCAGTTCACGTACAACTCTCTGATTGGCTGATGATGCAGTAATAGAATGGAGCCACAGGAGTTAACATTATCCGTCCTTAGGCTCTGGAAAGCTGGAAGTATGGCCATCAAGTAGTTAACATCTTTTATTTGGTGGGAGGGGTTTCATGTCTGTAAAACAACTCATGAAATGTGCCTCAAATACTGCTATCTAGGTACTTCACAGAGGAGATAAAGCAGAGGATACAGCGGAAGCCTCATAGGGTCCTGCTTAGTAACATATCTCATCTTAAACAGCATTTTCTTGAATATTATCCTCTTTGTGAAACTGAAGATCAATGCTAGATCAATGAAGACCAGATCTGAGTAAAAAAACACACATTTTAAGTAATATTGTTAGTTTGTTCTGCACTGCCAAATTTCATAATGTTTCTAACAAATTCACAAATGTTTTCTCATGCTTGGAAGTGCAGCGGATGGCAAATCTTATTTACGAAGTTACAGTGTATTGATACGATGATCCAACAATGAAAATTACCATGAAAATATTAGTTTTCACTTTGCAAATGAAATTTTCTGAGCTATTAATTAAATTTTCTGAGCTATTCAGATAATCAAGAGGAAAAATTTTAATCAAAACCTGGCTTTCCCACAATATATCACATATTTTTCATTTCAAAATACCTGAGAACACAGTATGAATGGTTCTGCTCTTGTCTTAGCTAGATGCAAATAAGTAGCAAATAAAATGAAAATACATTAGAATATCATAAAGCATTTCAGGTGAAGATTCCTCAAATTCAAATGAGAGCTAATCTCTAGATCTGACTTTCCACCAGCAGGGTTATCTTTACAGGAAAACAGAGAAGTATTGATTTTCTGCATATAAATTCATGTTCAGTCTATGAATTAGCAAATATTCTAGAAGTTTCATTATACCTTGTTAGGTAGTTAGAATAGGAAAAAGGAGTCCCAAATGGCAGTGGCTAAAAGACAAAGTAAGGAAAGAGCCCACAAAAATAGAACAAAGGAAGGTCCGAGGACCTGAGTGAGAACCTCAGGTAAAACAAACAGCCCTCCTGGCTAGCCCAATTTACACAGGGCAGGCTCAGGGGGAGGAGAAAAAAAACATGTAAAAAGAGAAGCCAAAATTGAGCCTGGGGGCTCTCTTCTCTTCATTTCTTTTGGGTTGGCTCACACTCACGCCTCAAGGATTTCTTTTCCTTTGCTTGCCAAATAAAACTGAGGTGTAATACTCTTCTGTCTGTTGCCTCAAATTTTTGCTGCAGTGAGAACCAAGGAAATTACAAACTCCCCTGACATATACGGTGCCGTTTCTCGGATTTAACCTGGCTGAAACAACCTCAGCTTGGCCACCGCGAGGCAGACACCAAGCACAACAGAAGCCCAACTCGGCGAAAGCTCCCACAGTGGAAGCTGAACGTGAAGAAAACCCAGCGCAGAGGACCCAGTGCATAGGAAGTGACAAGAAGAAGCCCAGCATGCTAGAACCCAGGACAGCAAAAACAAACTCAGCAGAAAGCTCATGCGGCTCAGTCTCAGATTCCAGAAGACCTCCGGTTGGGGTAGGAAATCCTCCCTCCTATGGCTGGAAGGACACATGGCTAACAAAATCTTAATTCCTTTACTATCTCTTGTTTCTTGTTCCTTGAACCCCCTGGGAACAGGTGAGTGGCAGTGGGTGCCCCAGAGTGTCCTGAAGCCTCTACTATTTGCTGTGCCTTAGTAGCTGCTGCCCAAGTATGTGGGAATTCTTCTGTCCTTAATCTTCTTTGTGCCAAGGATCAGGCCAATGAAAACTTTGAGCACAGGTCAGGTATTTAGCAGATTTTCCAGCAGCTTACGAAGGGGATTCCTCAGCACATTTTTCCCACTGCTTTTTCCTCCCATCCTTCAGCTCCTCTCTCCATCTATGCCACTGTTTGATTGGGCAGGTCATCATCTTTCCACTTCTGAAAGTTGTGTTTGAAACCGTTTACCTAAGATTGGGACTCAAACCCACGTGGCAGGGACTCTGTGCTATGCTTAGTCACTCATTCGTGTCCAACTGGGATTTGAGCCCTTCCAAAACCCACGGTGCCTGGTTTCAGGACCTAATGAATCTCAGGTTCTTGATGTCTCACTGAAAAAAGTTCAGTGAGAGAGCAATAGGTTAAGAGGTGGATTTGTTCAGATTTAGGGAGAAGCACACTCCACAGGGTGTGGGCCATCACAGAGGGCAAGTGCAGAGGCCTAGGAATGTGGTGTTGTAGTTTTCCTGAACAGGGTGATTTCATATGCTAATGAGTTAAAGGATCACTCCAACAATTGGAGAACCACCCACCCCTCAGACTTTTGACAGTGCCTTGGAACTATCCTGACACCTCTGGGTGTGTCATTTAGCTTGCAGATTGAGGATCAAGGTTTAGTTGAATTTGCCTTGTCATCTTAGACCCATTTGATTTTAATCAGTTTATGTTATACCCTTGGGCTATGGCATTCTTTCAAAAGTTGTGCCCTGCCCTCTTCCTTCCTTTTTCATGCTCTTTTCCTGGGCCCCATCCAGGCCCACAATGTTGCCTCTACAATCTTCTGGAGGGGCAACCAGAAAATAGCTGGCCCTTGGCAGGGAAATACTGTATAATATTCAACCCCTCTAGATATTCAGGCCTTCATTTTCCATGTTTCCTATAACATGTGCAACAACAGCATCTCTCAGTGAACCTGCTAGGTATGGTAACAGGCACACAATGTCTGCTAGAACTCCGTCTGTTGGTGGCATCCCTTCAAGGGCAATTGGGCTTCCAGGGGTAATGTTTGCCACTTTGGGAGTTAGCCCTGCAGGCCGTTTGGGCCCAAACCCTTACCACCCTTCTCCTAAAGTTAAAAACATACCCCTGGATCAAATCTCCACTCCACTTTGCGGAACATCCGGTCTGTTGCCACTTATCAATTTGTTCTTAAGCCACTTACTAACTCCTACAACCAGGACCCTGCTCCCTTGTAGGCAACACTGCTCCACCCTGCTTATTATTATACCATTTACTAACTCCTACAACCAGGACCCTGCTCCCTTGTAGGCAATACTGCTCCACCCTGCTTATTATTATAATACCCCTAACACTCCTAACAGGACCTGACAACCCACTTCTTTGTCATTACTTCTGTTATTACCTAAAGTGGGTCTATGACAATGAAATGTTTACCACTGAAAACACCCTAAGCTGTTCTTATGGAGGACTAGGGGAGGAATCGGTGACTTACATTCCCTCAGAGCAATAAGAGGATAAGGCTTATGGCTGTTTCACCAGGTTCCAAGTCTCGGGGCACAGATATGGAGTACTTTACGTCAAGTTATCTATTCACATCAACAGTGGACAAACCAGCAATGAGTGAAGATTACAGCTTCTTAATCCTACCCAGCACTGGTCACACTGGAGACCTTGGGGATGCCCAACTCCAGTCTGGGGGTCCCAGGAGGCTGACCTGCCTCAACCTGCCCAGAGAGTCAATCTCCAGGAGGCTGTCACACCTCAGTCTGCCTGTGGATCTGCACCCTGATCCGGGAACGCCTGGCTCTCAGGTTGCAACAGTATTGGGTAGGATAAGCTTCAGAAAGACTCACCCCTTAGAAGTCCACCCATAAAAATAGAAGAAGGACTGTTACTTTTTTTCTTGTTTCTTTTCCTTTCTGTCATCACTGTCTTTCACATGGTAAATAACCAATCCACTTCCCAACAGACACCCTTGAGATGCATCCTTGATAACTGGAAGCTGTTTGATACTCTAAGAAGTCGCTTAAAATTCTTTTGTACCACTGCTTGGCCACAGTACCCTCTGGTGAACAAGGAACACTGGCCTGAGGATGGGAGTTTAAATTATAATACCATCCTGCAGCTAGACTTATTCTGCAAAAGACAAGGGAAATGGACAGAGACCCCTATGTCCAAATTTTCTTCTGACTAAGAGATATGAGGGAACTCTGTCTTAACTATGGGATTGTTATATGCCTTAAAAGTGAGCCTACTAGGCAAATGGTGTTAGGCACAGACAACCAAGAGAAGGAAGCCCCCTGTGAAGATTCATCTCCCATGGCTCCTGAATTGCCTGGTGCTCCTTCCTTGTATCCAAAAGTGCTTCCATATCTGGGACCAACCCCTCCACAAAATCCAACTCAAATTTGTCCCTTAGTTGAAAAGCGGGGAGAATTCGGACCAACCTGGGTCCCTAAGCCCTTCTCCTTCTTAGAACTAAAGACCTGGGAAGCTATACAGATGCTGCTAAGTCACTTCAGTCATGTCCGACTCTGTGCGACCCCATAGATGGCAGCCCACCAGGCTCACCCATCCCTGGGATTCTCCAGGCAAGAACACTGGAGTGGGTTGCCATTTCCTTCTCCAATGCATGAAAGGGAAAAGGGAAAGTGAGGTCGCTCAGTTGTGTTCGACTCTTAGCAACCCCATAGACTGCAGCCTACCAGGCTCCTCCATCCATGGGATTTTCCAGGCAACAGTACTGGAGTAGGATAAGGATGACCCAGGCAAATATATAGATACATTCCAACACATTACCTGGTCTTTGACTTGACGTGGAAGGACATCATGGTCATATTTAGTCAAACTTTATGTGACCCTGAGCATGCTAGGGTCTTAAAGGAAGCCAGAAGGTATGCTACAGGGCTTCACATGTCAAGTGATAAGCACCCAGTAGGGGAAACTGCGGTCCCCTCCTCAGATCCTAATTGGAATTATAATGACTCTGAGCACATCTGGCAAAGGGATCATTTTCTGATCTGTGTAAAGGACTATAAGCAGCCTAGCAAAAAGTAATAAGCTATGTCCAGGTCTCAGCAATAACTCAGGAGCCCAATGAGAACCCCATTACCTTTCTGGAAAGCTTAAAAGAGGCCCTCCAAAAGTTTACCAATCTGGAATTAGACACTTACAAGGGACAGGTGATTTTAAAGGACAAATTCCTGTCCCAATGTGCATCAGACATCAGGATAAAATTACAATTGCTATAGCAGCAGGACCCTGCTGCCTCTTTAGATGATGGTCCAGACAGCGACCAATATCTTTTATAAAAGAGAACAGGAGAGGGAGGCCAAGGCCCAGGAAAGGGAGAGAAGGAAAGAGACAAGCCATGCCCAGATGCTGGTCGCCCTCCAGGGAAGCCCTGTGGTAAACTCTGGGTCCTTGAACGACAAGGCAGGAGGCAAACGCCTAATTGTAGATAGACAGGACATTGGGCCAAAGAGTATCCAAACCGTGACAGGTCTCCTAAAACGGCTTGCTATAAGGGCCATCAATTGGGACACTGGGTGGCACTCTGCCCTGGGGACCCAAGAGTCTCAAGGTCAAGCTCTAAGCCTTTCCTCATGATGGTTCAACAGGACTGAAGCGGCCCGCTCCAGCTAGCCCACCTGTCACCGATAACCATCATGGGGCTGGAGCCAAGGGTGCAACTGGATGTGGCAGGTAGGTCTGAGAATTTCTTGGTTGACACAGGGGCTACCTACTCTGTCCTGACCTCCTACTCCGGAGCCTTCTCCTCCCAAACCTGTACCATTTTGGGTGCTACAGGAAAAACAATTACAAAAAGATTCACCCAAGCACTTCTTTGTTGCTAGGATAGACAAATCTTTTCCCACCAGTTTCTGGTGGCCCCTGAGAGTCCTATTCCCTTACTGGGAAGAGATGTTTCCCTGCCTTGAAAATCGTGCAGCTATTGTGGTTCTGATAGAAGATGTGTTAAAATTCTCTTTGGGGGGCAAACTAACTATTTTTACCAACCACCAAGTGAAACTACTCCTGAATGGGAGAGGCCATTTATGGATGTCTGATCTAAGAATCCTCAGATATCAAATAGTGCTGATGGAAAATCCAGGCCTACAAAAAAAACGAAAACTACAGGCCAATATCACTGATGAACATAAATGCAAAAATCCTTAACAAAATTCTAGCAAACAGAATCCAACAACATATTAAAAAGATCAAACATCATGACCAAGTGGGCTTTATTCCAGGGATGCAAGGATTCTTCAATATTCACAAATCAATCAATGTGATACACCACATTAACAAATTGAAAGATAAAAACCATATGATTATCTCAATAGATGCAGAGAAAGCCTTTGACAAAATTCAACATCCATTTATGATAAAAACCCTCCAGAAAGCAGGCATAGAAGGAACATACCTCAACATAATAAAAGCCATATATGACAAATCCACAGTAGACATTATCCTCAATGGGAAAAATTGAAAGCATTTCCCCTAAAGTCAGGAACAAGACAAGGGTGCCCACTCTCACCACTACTATTCAACAGTTTTGGAAGTTTTAGCCACAGCAGTCAGAGAAGAAAAGAAATAAAGGAATCCAGATTGGAAAAGAAGAGGTAGGTAAAACTCGCACTGTTTGCAGATGACATGGTCCTCTACTTAGAAAATCCTCAAGACACCACCAGAAAATTACTAGAGCTAATCAGTGAACATAGTAAAGATGCAGTATATAAAAGTAACACACAGAAATCCCTTGCATTCCTATACACTAACAATGAGAAAACAGAAAAAGAAATTAACAAAACAATCCCATTCACCATTGCGATGAAAAGAATAAAATATCTAGGAATAAATCTACCTACAGAAACAAAAGACCTATATATAGAAAACTATAAAACCCAAATGAAAGAAATCAAAGATGACACAAATAGACGGAGAAACATTTCATGTTCATGGATCAGAAGAATCAATATAGTGAAAATGAGTATACTACCCAAAATCTATAGATTCAAAGCAACCCCTATCAAGCTACCAACGGTATTTTTCACAGAACTAGAACAAATAATTTCACAATTTGTATGGAAATACAAAAAAAACCTCGAATAGCCAAAGCAATCTTGAGAAAGAAGAATGGAACTGGAGGAATCAACCTGCCTGACTTCAGGCTCTACTACAAAGCTACAGTCATTAAGACAGCATGGTACAAGCACAAAGACAGAAATGTAGATCAATGGAACAAAATAGAAAGCCCAGAGATAAATCCATGCACCTATGGACACCTTATCTTTGACAAAGGAGGCAAGAATATACAATGGAGAAAAGACAATCTCTTTACCAAGTGGTGCTGGGAAAACTGGTCAACCACTTGTAAAAGAATGACACCATACATAAAAATAAACTCAAAATGGACTAAAGATCTAAATGTAAGATCAGAAACTATAAAACTCCTAGAGGAAAACATAGGCAAAACTCTCTCTGACCTAAATTATAGCAGGATCCTCTATGACCCCCCTCCCAGAGAAATGGAAATAAAAGCAAAAATAAACAAATGGGACCTAATTAAACTTAAAAGCTTTTGCACAATGAAGGAAACTATGAGGTGAAAAGATAGCCTTCAGAATGGGAGAAAATAATAGCAAACGAAGCAACTGACAAAGAATTAATCTCAAAAATATACAAGTGGCTCATGCAGCTCAATTTCGGAAAAATAAACGATCCAATCAAAAAAATGGGCCAAAGAACTAAACAGACATTTCTCCAAAGAAGGCATACAGATGGCTAACAAACACATGAAAAGATGCTCAACATCATTTATTATCAGAGAAATGTAAATCGAAACCACAATGAGGTACCATCTCACGCTGGTCAGAATGGCTGCTATCAAAAATTCTACAAACAATAAATGCTGGAGAGGGAGCTGAGAAAAGGGAACCCTCTTACACTGTTGGTGGGAATGCAAGCTAGTCCAGCCACTGTGGAGAAGAGTGTGGACATTCCTTTAAAAACTGGAAATAGAACTGCCATACGACCTAGCAATCCCACTGCTGGGCATACACACCAAGGAAAACAGAATTGAAAGAGACACGTGTACCCCAATATTCATCGCAGCAGTGTTTACAATAGCTAGGACATGGAAGCAACCTAGATGTCCATTGGCAGACGAATGAATAAGAAAGCTGTGGTACATATACACAATGGAATATTACTCAGCTATTAAAAAGAATGCATTTGAATCAGTTCTAATGATGTGGGTGAAACTGGATCCTATTATACAGAGCGAAGTAAGAATAAGTCAGAAAGAAAAACATCAATACAATATATTAATGCGTATATATGGAATTTAGAAAGATGCTAACGATGACCCTATACATGAGACAGCGAAAGAGACACAGATGTAAAGAACAGACTTTTGGACTCTGTGGGAGAAGGCGAGGGTGGGATTATTTGAGAAAATAGCACTGAAACATGTATGTTGCCATATGTGAAATAGACTGCTAGTCTAGGTTCAATGCATGAGACAGGGCGCTCAGGGCCAGTGCACTGGGATGACCCTGAGGGATGGGATGGGGAGGAAGGTGGGAGGGGTGTTCAGGATGGGGGTCACATGTACACCCATGGCTGATTCATGTCAATGGATGGCAAAAACCACTACAATATTGTAAAGTAATTAGCCTCCAGTTAAAATTAATTAATTAATTAAAAAAAAAAAGAAAATCTAGGCCTGACTATATCCCCTTGTGAGGTTCTTAACTCAGCTCCCCTCCTGCCTACCCGAGGTCTCTCTCCCCTTTCACGCTTGCCTAGAAACTTTGGACCACTGGACAAAACCCCAAGAGGGTTTATCAGAAGATCCTATGACCAATCCTGAGGAAATCTGGTACACTGATGGAAGCAGCTTTGTCTTGGATGGAAAAAGAAGGGCCAGATATGCAGTAGTCTCCAATTTTGAGACCACAGAGGCTAAGTCTCTGCCACCAGGTACTTCAGCCCAATTAGCTGAGCTCATAGCCCTGACTCAAGCTTTAGAGCTGGGAAAAGGAAAAAGAGTAGCCATTTACACTGACTCCAAGCCTGCCTTTCTGGTGCTACACGCACATGCTATTTGGAAAGAAAGAGGCCACTAGACCACATCCTTAGGGTCTTGGAGGCAGTCCATCTGCCCACCGAGGTTTCAGTCTCCCATTGTAAAGGACACCAAAAAGGGAGCAGGGAAGTGGCACGAGTGAACTAAACTGCCGATTAGGCAGCTAAGAGAGCAGCATTACAGAACAATGACCTAATAGGGGTTGCCACCTTAGTTCCACAGACTAATTTGCCAGAAACTCCATCATATACTGAAGGTAAGACTCTTAAATCTAAGAGTGAGGACTTTCAAGAAGATCATATGGGGTGATTCCAAAAGGACGGATTCCTTTTTCTGCCTGGGAACCTCCAATGGAAGTTGGTTAACTCCTTACATGCCACCACTCATTTAGGGGAAAAGGCCCTCCAAAGATTACTAAACAGGTTCTTCAGAGGAACAGGCCTCCAAAACAACTATAAGGTAGGCAGTCTCCCCCTGTCTCACTTGCCAGTTAAACAAGCCCCAAAGAGCTCAAAGACCCCAGATGGCCCATCCCATCCAATGATGTGAGACGTACCCAGGAGAGGACGGGCAGATGGACGTCACCAGATGCCAGTTTCTCAAGGGTATAAATACCTATTAGTCATGACAGATACATTCAAAGGATGGATTGAAGGCTTTCCCAGACTGAGAAGGCTGCGGAGGTGGTTAAAAAAACTGCTCCATGAAATCTTTCTGAGATTTGGTCTGCACAAGTCATTACAAAGTGACAATGGGACATCATTTACTTCTAAGATCACCCAAGGGGTCTCTGAAGCATTGGGCATTATTTATTACCTCCATTGTACCTGGAGGCCTCAGTCTTCAGAAAAAGAAGAAAGAGCCAACCAATTCTTAAAATCAGTGATAAAAAAGATAACCCAGGAGACCTCTCTCAGATAGAAAAAGGCTTTACCAATAGCTCTCCTCCACATCAAACTGCCCCCAAGGAACAGGTTGGTCTTAGTCTTTATGAGATGCTATATTGGAGGCCTTTTGTTTATGTCAATGACCTCTTCCTAGATCCAGAGGCTCAGACCCTGCGGTCTTATGCCATGGCCACTGGGCAATTCCAACAGAATATATGCTTCTTGGGTGTCAACCAGCACCCAAAAGATTCTAAAGAGTCACCACTATATGCTCCAGGAACTCAAGTCCTAATTAATTAAAGTCTGGAAAGATGGGCCCCCAAAGGCTCAACTCCAGGCCACATGGAAAGGCACCTACCCTGTAATACTTTCTATCCCCACAACAGTCAAGGTACCAGGACACGACTCCTGGATTCACTACTCATGAGTCAAGCTTTGGAAGAAAACAGAAGAGACACTCAATACACCTGTGAGCCCCTGGGAGCTATCAGATACCTATTCTGGACTACAAATGAGTGTCATCCTAATGAACACACCCAAAATTAAGTTTCTTTGGATAAGATTTCTCAGGACAGCTCTAAAGAGCCAACACAGTTTGGCAGGGGAGGGGTTGTACTCAAAAATAGACAGGAAATAGATCTCTCGATCCCTGAACAAGGAGGGACTTGAGCCATCTTGAATGAGACATGTTGTTTCTGGGTAAATACCTCCAGCTAAGTTAAAGAAAGTCTCACAGTCCTCAAGAAAAACATTCCAGAGCCTACAGGACCTCAAAGAACAAGCTGAAGAGTTCTCGGGGTGGCTACAATCTCTCTTTGGGGGGATCCTTCTCCTGGCAAGGGGGAATTTGGAGTTGGCTAATGCCCCTACTAATCCTGGTTATCACCATATTGATGCTGCTTATGATTGCTCCATGTATTATCAATTGTCTAACCCATTTTGTCTCTGTGCAGGTCAACAAACTACAACATGCAGTGCCAGTTCAACAAGGATATATAAAACTACAGCCAACCACAGAAAATATCACTCACCCTTAGATGGACACCACTATGAGGACTCTGAGGCTTGAGATTAGCAAAGGGGGAGGCCCAATGGCCCTCACCATCCCAGTTCAGCAGGAAGTAGCCAGAGAGACCTCGACACCCCTATTCCCAAAGAATTGGGCCTCCCATCTCCTGAGGGAGTCCAAAATGGTGGTGGCTAAAAGACAAAGAAAGGGAAAAGCCTGTGAAAATTGAACAAAGGAAGGTCCGAGGACCTGAGTAAGAACCTCAGGTGAAACAAATAGCCCCCCTTCCCCCGGGCTAGCCCAGTTTACACAGGGCAGGCTCAGGAGGAGGAGGAAAAAAAAACATGTAAAAATAGGAGCCAAACTGAGCCTGGGGCCTCTCCTCTCTTCATTTCTTTTGGGTCTGCCCACCCTCGTGCCTCAAGGTTGTATTTTCCTTTGCTTGCCAAATAAAACTGAGCTGTAACACCTGTCCGTCCGTTGCTTCAAATTTTTGCTGTGGTGAGACAGAACCAAGGAAATTACAAACTCCCCTGACAACATGATGTTCAAAAAAGCAGGTTATGTTTTGGCTTTGAGTTGGCTTACTTTACTAGTGGCTAAGTGGAGGTGTGATGAGCTCTTAAAGGACAGATTAGAATTCTAGATGCTCCAGCCACCACAGTACTCTGTTCTGAGAGCAAAATTCACAGAACTGTGAAAATCAATTCAGGTGGGTTGCTCATTTTGCACAGCATTTTCTATTTCACATACAGTCCACAAAGTCAGAGGCCCTGTGCCCTACGCTTTGTGAGGGAGTAAGCCACAGGATGTTGTCTAAGAGGCCAGAGAGCAGCCAAGCAACAATCAAGGCCATCAAAGTTCACCAAACTTGAGGCTCACTGGCTTCTCTAGAGCAGTATTTTCTTAGGGAAAAAGGACTTGTTTGAAATAAGTGTGAGCCCCTGTATAGTGTGCACCTTTTGAAGACAAGGTGAAAGCACATAAATTTACTCCAAAAGGCAGGATATTCAGGGTCTCACCTCAAGATTTGATACTCTAAATTACTGTTTTCTAGAAAAGGGAGAAAATAAACTGTGCAATTGGAAAAAAAAAAGGGGGGGGTAAATTAGACAACAATGATGGGAGATAGGGGTGTCGAGGTCTCTCTGGCTACTTCCTGCTGAACTGGGATGGTGAGGGCCATTGGGCCTCCCCCTTTGCTAATCTCAAGCCTCAGAGTCCTCATAGTGGTGTCCATCTAAGGGTGAGTGATATTTTCTGTGGTTGGCTGTAGTTTTATATATCCTTGTTGAACTGGCACTGCATGTTGTAGTTTGTTGACCTGCACAGAGACAAAATGGGTTAGACAATTGATAATACATGGAGCAATCATAAGCAGCATCAATATGGTGATAACCAGGATTAGTAGGGGCATTAGCCAACTCCTAGACTATGTTCTTTAATGGAAAGTTATCATTATGGCTGTCATTTCTACTCCAAACATTTTAATGCACACTAGAGGTTAATAGAGTTTGAATACTCACTTTGGTGGTACTTCATAAACTGAATTTCAAATTTCATTTATATATGACATACGATCTGATTTTTTTTAAGATTTCCTGGGTTTTTTGCTTCATCTCCATTCTTAAATATGCATGCTAATAAAAACCACACACAGGTGCACAATAGTATATATGGTGTTACTTCTCATCTCCCTGATGCAAAGAACTGAGTCATTGGAAAAGACCCTGATGCTGGGAAAGATTGAAGGCAGCAGGAGAAGGGGATGACAGAGGATGAAATGGCTGGATGGCATCACCATCTCTATGAACACACGTTTGAGCAAGCCCCGGGAGTTGGTAAAGGACAGGGAATCCTGGCATGCTGCCGTCTTTGGGATCACAAAGAGTCAGACACAACTGAGCAACTGAACTGAACTGAACTGAACTAGCCTCCCTACCCCAGAAGCCTTATAATAATGCTGTCCCACTTAGCTAATACTGAACATGATGCCTCATTCTTACTTAATGTGTGACCATAAAAACTCTCAGCCTCAGTTTCCTCATCTTTAAAATGTTGGTAGCAATTCCTAATTTACTGGGTTGTTAGGAGACTTATACTAACCAGTATATATAGAAATAAGTATGTAGGTATGTTAAATATATCTCACATATATTCTGTGTTAAGTTTAAAAATATGTACATGCAACAGCAAAGAAGACAATTAAGAGCTGTCAAGATTTTCTTAGGGATCTTCGAGGATTATAATTTAACCAGCAAAATGAGGATGAAACAGCATTACAGAAATCTACAAAGGTTTACAGAAAGGGCAATGTGAGTGTTGCTCATCTGAATGAAAATACGTAGAACACTTTCATATACTCAGTAACAGTATCTGTAGGAAGAAGACTGGAGACAGCCAATTCCTCTTTTGGGGTCTTCACCTGCCTGTATCAGAAAGCAGAGTCACCAGTCTTTATCCCTGTTTTCTTGAGTAAAAGAAAAGTCTGCTGGGAAAATTGAGTCTTCTCCCAGGGCTCAGGTAACTGTGTGAACCTGGAGGTAAATTAGAGTTGAAGCTTCATAGACTCTTTAGGGATTCCTGAAAGTAGGTCTTAAGGACTACATCATCAACAAGAAATAGCCAATTAACAATAAAATAACGGCAGAGGTACAAAATACCACTTCTAGAAAAGGGATTTATTAACTGAGAATGTGTACAGTTTCAGAGAACTGAGGAAGCCTGGTCCCCATCTTTTTTTCCCCTTGAGATGTTTACAGTCTTGGGACAGCACCTCGCACACACACTTAAACATAATACATACAAAACTATGTCTCTAATGTAGAAAATGCTAGTTACTGAATGGATTAACAGAGTTCTAAAAGTGAAACAAATTTAATGCTTATCACAGAAATTATTTTGAATGTAGTATTATTTTCACTTTTAAAGAACTTCATTGAGATAAAATTACATACAATTTCTCACTAAAATGTAAAGTTTAGTGCTCTTTTTTAGCCAAGTCATAGGACTGTGCAACCATCGCTGCTGCTGCTGCTGCTGCTGTTGCTGCTAAGTCGCTTCAGTCGTGTCCGACTCTGTGCGACCCCACAGACGGCAGCCCACCAGGCTCCCCCGTCCCTGGGATTCTCCAGGCAAGAATACTGGAGTGGGTTGCCATTTCCTTCTCCCATGTAACCATTACTACTATGTAATTTTAGAATACTTTTGTACCTCCTGAAAGAACCTATGCATCCATTAGTAAGCAGTTTCCATGTCTTCTACCTGTCCTCCCCCATGACTAAGTCCAGAGTTGTTGCTAATCTACTTTCTGTCTCTGTCACTTGTCTATCTTTTAAACTTTATACACATGAAATCATACACTATGTAGTCTTGTCTACTTTATTTCACTTAACATAAGGTTTACAAAGTTCATCTTTTCTCTTATTTTTCATTTTTAAATATTTTTCATAAGCCTAAATGTAGGACTTTACATTCAACCCTATATAATTTCATCTTTTTAGTTATGGCTCATGTTCTGACCTGTCAAAAACAATTTTAACTTATTAATTTTAACTTACAACAATCCTTCAAATAGTTATTATTTTACTGACAAAAAATAGTGACAGCATGGTCACTGGTGGGGAATAAAAAAAAGTGAGAGAGAGAAAGAGATAGTAATTACCACTTACGGGTGCTCAGTCACTCAATCATGTCTGACTCATTGTGAACCTACGGACCGTAGCCCACCAGTCTCCTCTGTCCATGGGATTTTACCGGCAAGAATACTGGAGTGGGTTGCCATTTCCTCTCCCAGGGGATCTTCCCCAGCAGGGTATCAAACCTCAGTCTACCTCGTTGGCAGATGGGTTCTTTACCACTGAGCCACCTAGGAAGCTTTATAAATCAATTAATTCATGCTAACTCTAGAATAATCTGCATATAAGTAGCACTATCCATATAACAACAATACTCCATTTTACAAACAAACTAATGCTTAAACCAAGAAAGCAATTTGTTTATGCTCACACAGCAAGGAAGCTGTAAGTCTGGAGTTCAAATCCATATCTTTCTGATTTTCTGAAGCCCATACTGTAAGCCAGTAGAATCCATGCTCTCCCATGACATTCTTTAGTTCCCAGTTATGCAATAATATCCAGGAGCATTACTATGTACATTTTCTATACATATATTACTTCATCCTAGTAAATGGAAAACATAATAAAATAGATATTGTGATCTTCAACGCACATTAAAAGAATCTTAAATTCAGAAGGGTTAGGAAATCTGTCCAAGTTTACCAACTAGTGTGTGACAGAGCTGGTGTTTATATATATCCTTTTTCATAATGTAGCAACTCCATTTACTAACAGTGGTTTCACCTAAGGTTGATCCAATCCTGATACTCACATTTTCTACCCATGAAGAAACACAAAAGAATCTTTGGATTCTTTCTTCCTTCCTAGGTACTCAGTATACAAAAGCAGTGGGGGGCGGGGAGCCAAAAACTCTCCCCAAAATCTGTACTTCTAAGGAAGACTACTGGCCCATTAATAAATGTCTCCATCAGTATCTTACCATCTGCTGTTTGTACTGTACTTGTCAATATTGAGCATCACTCACAGTTCATATGATCATACAAAATCTCAGAAACCACAGAGTACCAACATGAAAAAAAAAAGCTAATTCAAAGATGGTTTTAGAATCAGATAACACATTCACTGCACAAGTATAAAACTAGATGGAAACAAGTTATGTCCTCTGCATGTTTTCTATGTCCATGAAAAACTACTCAATTTCTAGCACTAGATTGAACAGGACTGGCAAATTACACAGTGTAATCTCCACTTCTGCTGACCCACTTGATGTTTTTCCCACTCATCTAATTCTGAAATCTCAAATTATCCAAACTAATCTGTTTAAATTCAAACTACAATGAAATTTAATTATCCATGTCATAAAGAGTACTGATATTATGGCAGACTAAGGTAGACTACAGCACAAAAATATTATATTTGGCCTTTAAATACCTTAAATATTTTCACACAATAGATTTTTCTTTTCTTAAGACTTGTTTTGTTCCCTTATACAGATTCAAACCAAACAGAAGGTATAAAGTTGGTAGTCCCATATGGCAGCATTTAAAGGGAGCTAGAAAAGATTAACTACCTTCCCACCTGTAATTAGTCATTCCTGTTTTATATAAACTTTTCTCTCTTTCCTGAAATGTTCTTTTATTTTAGAATGCCCCTGTGAGGAGTGACATATTAAAGAACTATTAGCTGAGAATGAATGAATTTATTATGATTAAGAAAACAGATAAAACAATATTTTTGAACACTAAGTACCTCAGAGAAAAAGAAGATCTTCACTGGATTCTATCCCATGTCAGTGCAAAAATTCTGATTATAAATATTGCCCCTTAGATATAAAGGTTCAAGTATCTCTGTAAGTCATTAGGAAACAGCAAAGATAAGAAATAAATTTATTATCTTTCATTTTGAAACAGAGTGTTCCCCCTTTCCAAGTAATAAATATTCTAGGAGTGATAACAATTTGATTGTATTATAAATAATTTCCATGAATTTTGTAAATATAAAGTTATAAGTAAGCAGTCTTCCAGCTCAGTGTTGAAAGATTCAAATACAATAAAATGACTACAAAAAAAGCAAAGGGCAGTAATTCTTGAATTGCCTTGAAACAGCATCTGCACGCAGAATTTTTACCTATATACAGAGATGTACTATTTTTATGTAATAGGGAAATGCTATTTCTTACAGAAAGAATAATGCTGCATTTGTTCTTACATGGAAAGTATATGTATAATCCAAGCTAAATGCTATACAATGTGTCAAATAATAGTACTGTATCTGTATTAACAAAAATACAGACAAATAAAAAGAGAGAATAATAAGATATATATTTACACTAGAAATGGAATTAAAAATAAAACTTATGATTCCTTCATGGGCCAGTGGTTAAGAATCCACCCTGCAATGCAAGGACAGTTTCAATCACGGATCCTAGAAGATTCCACATGCCTTGGAGCACCTAAGCCCGAGTGCCACAACTACTGAGCCTCCTCTTTGAAGCCCACGAACCACAACTACTGAGCCCACGTGCTTCAACTACTGAAGTCTGCGTGCCTAGAGCCTGTGCTTCACAAGAGAAGCCACCACAGTGAAAAGCCCGAGCACCACAATGAAAAGTAGCCCCTACTATCGGCAACTACAGAAAACCTGCATGGCAGCAACAAAGACCCACCACAGCCAAAAGTATATATATGAAAAATAAGTAAATAAAGAAATCTTTAAAAAAAAAATAAAAACTTAATCATTTGAGTATTTTATTTCAATGTAAAAAGCAACCAAAAAAGATGTACTTTCTGTCCATTCTTAAATTATTTTAATATAAAAAAAAAAACTTGAAAAAACTTTTCCAACACATAAAATCCATTTATCAGAATACCTGATAATGAATGATCTATCTTAGGCATAGCTACCCAATGTTGCAATGTGTGGTGCTAGTGGTAAAGAACCCACCTCGTTTGCCAAAGCATGAGATATGAGAGACAGCAGGTTCGATCTCTGGGTCAGGAAGATCCCCTGGAAGAGGGCATGGCAACCCACTCTAGTATTCTTACCTGGAGAATCCCAGGGACAGAAGAGCCTGGCAGGCTATGGTCCATATGGTCTCAGAGTCGGAAATGACTGAAGCAATTTAGCACACATGCACATTTACACTAAAACTTTCACTTGTGTCTGACATAAAGACTAAGAAAAATAATTGTAAACAAATATTTATTCTTGATATTCTAAAATGTAAAATCATCATATAAACATAAAATAACTAGATACCTGACTTGCTGATATATGTACATATGTGTGTACATATCACTTGCATATTTATAGATAATCTTATACATCCCTAATGCAATACCAGTGGGAAAATAGCAGAAACAACAGAAACTTAGAATGAGAAGTGAAAAAAATTCTGCTAAAGGTCAGAAGTAAAACATAAACATCTACTGAGCCTTTGGTATGTGCCAAGTATACAATATGAGGAATGGCAATAAAAAAGATTCAATTCTTACTCAGATAATAGAGAAAATAATATATTAAAATAAATTAAGTATAGTAAGTACATCAATAAAGGCAAGGGCAAGAGCAACATGACCTAGAGGAGGGTTTGATTAACTCTGAGGTGAAATGGATGATGAAAGGATTTGAAGTGGGCTCCAGAGCAGGGGTCCCCAACCTCCAGGATCTAATGCCAGATGATCTGAAGTGGAGCTAATGTAATAATAGTAATAGAAATAAAGTGTACAATAAATGTAATGCATTTAAATCATCCCAAAACCACCCCTCCCTAACTCCATCCATGGAAAAATTGTCTTCCAAGAAACTGGTCCCTGGTGTCAAAAAAGTTGTGGACTGTTGCTCTAGAGAATACATCTACCTGAATTTAAGTCAGAACTTAGTGATTTTATCATTAATACCTTCAATCCTCTTTATAAAGAGTTTAGAAGAATAGAAAGAAGGAAGGGAAGGAGGGAGGGAGGACGAAGAAAACTAGAAGGGAGATAGGAAGCAAAAGAGGAAAGAAAGGAAGGAAAAAAATAAAACTAAACTTTCCATGCTGAAATCTATCATGATAGATAAGAGCGCTTGAGTGTTGGGTTATCAGTAATCAATCACTTGTCAGCTAGTCTGCTTCAGACCCTGTTTTGAAAGCAGTGTATACTGCATAGAGAACATGGACTAAGAGACCACTCTCAGAAAAGCAACATGTATAACATCTATCTGGGGGGATTTTAGGGGCTTGTTTGGTTTTGCTTGTTGGTTGTTGGCTTATTTGTGCTTGTTTTCCTAGAATATTTTCTATTTAAAAAACGGAGATTTCTCAAAAAAATGACAAATATCTCAAGCTATTAACGTTTAGTATATTACAAAAAGTTCCTAAGCCCTTATAATATTGGACTAGACCCGTGACCTTCCAAATTAGTTTTACATTTGAGAGAGGAAAATTATATACTAGTCATTAATTTAATTAGTACAGCTACTGCATATGAAAGCATGAAGAGAAGAAGAAGTGATAGGGAAGAGAAAAATGGGGCCACGACACCAACGGTTTAAGTTCCAAGTCTCAAATACTTGATAAAACCGAACCATCAGAAATAAAAGAATCAAAGACTGATTATCTGTGAAAGGAGATGAAAAGGGATAACTAGAACAGAAGAAGCCAAGAGGGTCAAGCCCACTTCAAACCTTTGTTAGTCGGGACTTACATAAAGCCATCCTCCTCCTCTCTGTTTAACTAAATAGAATCAATCACCAGATACTTTACCAGAATAGAGCCCTTCCGCAAAACACTGGCTGTCTTACTTATAACAGTCTACAATGTCTTGTCTTTTAAACCTCCTTCACCCTCAGCCACAATAATAGACACTAATAATGATAATGATGATAATAAGCATAGCAGCAAGAAGAGAAGGCATCTCCTATTTGCTAAAAGCTATGGTAAACGGTAAACGGCCTACTTTCAAAGCAACCTATGGGTAGATAATATAGTCAGTCCTTTGCAAATGTATCTTAAAAAATAGTTATTGAATGTTTATTACACGTAGGACACTACTCTAGACATTCAGAATATAATATTGAACAAAAAACATAGAACACAGCTCTGATAGATTACACAATCTGGCTGAGTAAACTGAGCTACAGAGAACTTAAATGATATTTGCCCAGCATTGACCACCAGGTGGAGAAGGCAATGGCAACCCACTCCAGTGTTCTTGCCTGGAGAATCCCAGGGACAGGGGAGCCTGGTGGGCTGCCGTCTATGGGGTCGCACAGAATCGGACACAACTGAAGCGACTTAGCCGCAGCAGCAGAACACCAGGTAAGTGACAAGGGCAATGTCAAGCAATCTGATTCCAGGACCCATTTCCTCATACCATGGGCTTTACTGCTTTGGATGTAACAGCACACTTGCCAGGGCTCAGGTATGGCACTCTGCTTTTCAGATTTTATATTTTTCTACTTAATACTGTATAAGGAGTAATTCAATTGTAATAGTTACACTTTTTTAAAAAAGAAACTTCTAAGCACAAAACTCAAAAAGCAGGCAAGGTGAAAATACTAAATCTAAAAGTGTTTGAGGAACTCAACTGAGTATTATAATGGTCATTGATATAAATAGTTGATTACAATTAATAATTTATATGGGTTCAATTATATTCTAAAGGAAGTTAGAATAGCATGCATATCTATCTATACTTAAAATACAACATTTCACATTTTGGTCAATGTTTCATAGTAAGAGCATATTTTCTCAGCCTAAAGAAATATTCTATAACAAAAAGAAAGTTGCAATTAGTCAAGAAGATACTCTAACTACTCTGAGTCTCTATTGATGTATCTAAAAATAAATAAATAAATAATGGGCATAAGATACATTCCTGGCATTTGTTTGATAGGCTTAAGTAAGATAAATGTAAAAATACTATGCAAACTAAAGAATGAAGTGTTCTTTATCATTCTCTCTTCACAGAATTACTTGAGCTTCCTAATATATCCTATTACTTTGGTAATTATTAAACTTTGCCTATGTACAATTCAAAATAAAATACTCTGCCCTTAACTCCTTAACCCACACTCAAGTTTTAGTAACCATTATTTCTGAGTTGATACTACCTTCTGAACTGCCATACTGCTCCCTTACTCTCCAAGTTTCTTCTTTCCCACTTTCAAGTTCTGTACAATTTTTAAGCAATGCCGAGTGCCAGGTATAACTATATAAGTCCCATAATCTAGGTCTTTAAAGATGAAGATATTTGGATAATCTTAAATCAGCTAATATTTCTTTTATATTAGCACTTCTCATGGCTGATTCACCACTTAGTGGCTACACAATTTATTTCCTCCCCGGGGATCCCTTGTACTTGCTACCTCTTTACTTCTGAATAATTATTCCTCAGTTTGTAGTATCTGCACGTGTTCTTAGTCCCTCGGTCGTGTCCGACTCTCCGCGACCCCGTGGACTGCAGCCAGCCAGGCTCCTCTGTCCATGGGGATCCTCCAGGCAAGAATTACCCTCCTCAGTTTGTAATACTGCCCTTCAATTTTGTTCACTGTGTAGAACCTTTTATGTAAAACTCACTATTGTTCTGAAGTTTGGTTTGCCTGGCCGCTATCTTGCTACTTTACATATCCAAAAATAAAGGAATGCTATCACTTGCACATGGAATCTAAAAAAATGATATAAATTTTTTGCAAAGTATAAATAGGCCCCCAAACAAATAAGGCAAACTTATGATTACCAAAGGAGAAAGGCACGAGGGAGGTATACTGAATATATTTATAGACTTTATATATTTGTGTTTATGGGACTATTTTAGACTGTAAGTGATCATTCTTAATAACAATATTCATTTTGCATAGAATTGAGCATTTGAAAATGTAAACATCTATGCTGATGGAGCCCACAAACTAGTGCAAGAAACACAGGGCAAAGGAGTGATAACAATATAATGCGGTTATGAGTTTTAATGAGGTATCTGACGATGAAAGGGCAATATTAGTATTGAAGGCAGCAACAAATTTTACTCTTATTGCCAAATTTACTGAACATATATTGCCATATTATAGAATGTACTAAGCCCATATGACTTCATTTAATCATCATTGCTGCGTTCTGTGACAGGTGCTTATATGGATAAGACACACAGAGGTTAAACAACTTACCAAAGTAATGCAGTAGTGGAGTCAAGATTCACAGTGCTTATTAGAGGAGACAAAACAGGGTCTTGAAAGATGAAATGTTGTTCATGAGGTGATAAAAGTGGGAAAGAGCAGGCCAGTGATAGGAATAAAATGTCTTAACAGCCAATAGTCATGAGTATGTGAAACGGCTGGTGAGAGACATCAGAAGGACAAGATTGCACAGGTGATGAGAGCAGCCAAAGGCCAGGCCTCATACACAGGCTGCCTCCAGCTGCTTTTCTACCTAAATATCTATAGTGATGTCATTCTTTGAACATTACGTCTACAGGAAACTCACGTTAAACCACAACTATCAACATACAAGAAAGAATGATTCAGCAGCCTTAGAGCCCCAGACCTAATAAATACTTAGGAGAGAGACTCACAGACAGTGAAGAAGAAAGAATACTGAGCTGGGAGAAAAGGATCAAGATCTCTTCTTGATTTTTAGTCCAGCAAATCAGCTGATTTTCCACTCCTACAGTTGAACTGTCTTTGCCACAGTACAAACATTATTCCATTTACAGACACTTATTTTAACAATGGAGTTTTCAAGTCAGAGAGTCTGTATGTTTTAATTCTTTAACTATGTACTATGCATTGAATTATTACATAAATATATGCATGTGTACATATGTGTATGTACTTATCTATTCACACTACATTACTATACTCAGAGATGCAATATGCTATTAGACACAATGAATAAAATAAATAACATTTTAGAATTGCTCTACTTATTTCTGAGTGAGGTTTCACTGAAATATCACAGTAGACTGTCTCTTTCCTTCTTTACTTCTATCCTCCCTCCCTTTCATCTGTTTTTGCTTCTTTTTTTTCTTCCTTGTCTTGTTCATCCTTCTGTTCTTTCATTAGTTCTTTGAATTATCAACTAGGAGTTATTTTGATATTGGAACAGACAATCTTCTACAATTAAGTCACCCATTCAAATCAGACCAATACGGTCAGTCACCAAAATCTTACTGGGCTGTGACTATTATGAAATTGAGTCAAGTTTTCCATCTCATAAAAGTCATAATCAACATGAAAAGGCACTCTTGCTTCCACTCAATTCCATTTGTCTCCATTTTGATTCAACAAAGCTTTATGTTTTAAATAGCTATGTAGGAACTGAACTTTTCCACCAGATAATAAAATAATTTAGAAAAAAAATGCTGTTAACAATTGAACAAGTTTAGGCTTACAATTCCCTTTTATAAACTAGTAAAACTTATTTATATAACAGTTTTATTTGTAAATGGGTAAAAACTAAAAGCTCTATCTCCCACTCACCTTTTCTTTCCATTTTACACCCTCCATCTCAAAACGAACAAACAAACAAACAAAAAAAAGCCCAAAATAAGGCACTGAAGAGTTACCATTACAATTCACAACTACTTTCTCTAAAGCTAAATGCACGTAAACTATGATAGAAAACCCTTCTGTATTTAAGTCACATTCTTCCAATTTTCAGGTTTACAGCATCACTCATTCATTTATTCAGGCAACTGTTTTTTGGTACCTGAGATATGCCAGCTTTTGTGATAGGCATTAAAATAAAAGATAAATAAAACATTCATTCATTCATTCATTCACTATGCTGACCAAAAAATCAGCATAGAAGAGAAATATTTTCTTCCCTACTTACTGAAAATAGTCTTAGACATCATTCTAACCAGCTCTATCATCCCCACCACTGTCACAAGGGATGGGATTACACTGACTAGCACAGAAAGAGAGCTGACCTAAATTATGCAGATGCCACACAGTGGGGGAAAACTGGAATGAATGATGAGGAAGTAATTCCAGTGTCCTGCTCAATTGCCTTCCAAAGCTAACAGTGGTTATTATTTCCTTTCCTTAAGGGAGAATCTCACATCCCTATGGATGTGAGACCTGGACTATAAAGAAAGCTGAGCGCTGAAGAATTGATGCTTTTGAACTGTGGTGTTGGAGAAAACTCTTGAGAGTCCCTTGGACTGCAAGGAGATCCAACTAGTCCATCCTAAAGGAAATCAGTCCTGAATATTCATTGGAAGGACTGATGCTGAAGCTGAAGCTCCAATACTTTGGCCACCTGATGCAAAGAACTGATTCATTTGAAAAGACGCCGATACTGGGAAAGATTGAAGAAGGGGACAACAGAAGATGAGATGGTTGGATGGCATCACCGACTCTATGGACATGAGTTTGAGTAAGCTCCGGAAGTTGGTGATGGACAGGGAAGCCTGGCATGCTGCAGTCCATGGGGTCGCAAAGAACTGGACATGACTGAGTGACTGAACTGAACTGAAGGGAGAATATTTTTCAAACATCATATTGAAGAAAAAGTTATTTATCTATGATTTACAGGCTTTTTAAGGATTGATTACGCTTCCAGCATCACCCAAATTCAACTATACTTCCTTGCCAAATGTAATGACAATAGAAATATTTCAAATCTATGAGAAAAATATATTAATACTGTAAATACAGAATAGTTTTTAATATGTGTAAAGGGATAAAAAAAAAAAAAGGGATTTCCCTCATAGCCTAGTTGGTAAAGAATCTGCCTGCAATGCAGGAGACTTGGGTTCGATTTCTGGGTCTGGAAGACATGCTGGTGAAGGAAACGGCAACCCACTTCAGTATTCTTCCTGGAGAATCCCATGGACAGAGGAGCCTGGCAGGCTACAGTCCATGGGGTTGCAAGAGTCTTACATGACTTAGTGACTAAACACTAAAGGGATAAAACCTACTGCAGTGAACTGAATTCACTTTCTTCCCCCTTTCTCTACCCTCCACTCCCAACCCCTACACTGAGTCAGTAGCCAAAGGAGGACACCAAAGTACAAAGATGAAAGAAGAGTCAAATTATTGGATGAGAGTTCTAAGCTCTTGAAACCCTGGCCAAGACAGATGTGAAAGTGGCTGAGGCCAGTGACCTGAAGGAACCTCAGGGTTGCAACAAGGAGGACACCGAGTGACATGTGGAGGAACATGCATATCTAAGTATCTGCAGCAGGGACAGAGGCCAAACTCATGTCACTTCAAAGAATGTTAGACAAAACCTTCCTTTCCAAAGCCAGAGAAACTACTTAAGCCATCCTCAGATCTTAAACTGCCAGCCCTGGTTCAAATGGGTTCAAATTGATTGAGGTTAGTTATAAGTAACTAGCTTAAGTTCTCTATCATTATTCTTAAGGCTCCAATTTTAAATAAAGTTCAATCATAGGGGGATAAATTTTATTATATTTCCTGTATGCTTGCTTTTGTATGCATTATAGAACTTTCGATTAAAGCCAAACTTTAATTCTACATTTGCACCACAAGATAACTTTTAATTAAGACTACTTCACTATTTCTCACCCTCAGTCAATACTACTAATTTTACACTCAGAAAAGAAAACCAGGAGCCTGTGTGCCCTATGTCTCACATAGTTTCTCCCTCTGGTGTCAACAGAAAAGCTATTTGCTAGATCAGAGTGCAGTGATTTGCCAAATACGGCCCACTGGAGCACTGAGAATTTAGGGTTAGGTTTCAGCATTTGTCGCTGTCACTCAGATACTAAATCTATATTTACTTGGGGCAGTGAGTGGAGATTTAAATAGAAAAATCCAAAGCATCCAAGGTACTTTCCTTTCCTGACTTAGCTGTTTTTGAGAGCTACTCTCATGGAGCTACAGTCTTTCAAAACTGGTTAAATAAAATTCCATTGGTATTATCATAAATTTTGTAGAGGATTAGCAAAAGAAAAAAAAAAACTTTCTCTTTACCATTTTATGATTATCTGACTGGTCATCTCATGTCACTGTTCATGGAGATTCCGAACATAAAATAAGACCAATGCCAAAATACAATAAGTGCTCGCAATTTAAAAATGAACATGTATGTCGAATTATGATAATAGTAAAATGATATTATGTAATGAAAATAATAGGCCATTAATACACATTACTTTTTAATATATTAAAATTTAAATACAAAATTGTATATTAAATTTTAGCAGAATGGTCTGAAGACATAGAATTAAGGTTTAAAATCATCATATAAATTCAGATGTACAGATTAGGTGAACAGAATCATATTTCTAAAATTGGAGAAATTATTTACCAGTAAAGGCAATACAACATTCCTGCCCACCCCCTAAAAAAGCCAAAAAACAAAACCTGGATAAAATATAGAAGCCAGTCAGTAGGAAAATAATGGATGAAGTCTAGGAATTCACACTGTGGCTGGTGGGCCAGTAGCAATGTTGTAGGTGGAATGTAGAAGGGGATTCCAAAGAACATGGCTCAGCATGTATTATACAGCGCAAATTATCAAGTCTGTACAATTGGAACCATTTTTCAAGTGTGGGGACTGGAGTTTGAATGGTGTTGGTTGGAAGACACCCCCCAAACTAACATCACAGAGCGTCACATCCTCAAGCCTTCCTATCTTTGAGGAATACTTTGGATTCTTGTGCTATATGTAAAAGGAAAAGGATGCTGACACTGAAGCTGTGCACATTTGGGGGCAGGAGGGATATGGGAAATCAATGTACTACACTCTTCTCAATTTTGCTGTGAAAATAAAGCTACTCTAAAATATAGTGTAGTTGCTCAGTCGTGTTTGACTCTCCATGACCCCATGGACTGCAGCCCCCCAAGCTCCTCTGTCCATGGGATTCTCCAGACAAGATCACTGGAATAGGCTGCCATTTCCTTCTCCAGGACTCTAAAACATAAAATCTTTTTTAAAAAATCTCATTTTTGAGAAAACCTGACTCAGAAATCATAGCTTTAGTGTTCAACACATTCCTTTTCTTTTCTGTAAATCCTTACCTATTTTAATCTTGGAAGCTTTTTTCCCCCTCTCTACTTTGTTAATTTTAGACTTTCCACTTTCTTTACAACCTCACCAGCTAATCAGTTTTAATTTTTTTTTAGTAATTATAATGAGTTAACAGTTATGTTTAAGCAATTTCAAATGATAGGTCCACATATATAAAAACTAATGTCAACAATCACACATTCTATTTACTATTGCAAGGAAAAATGTCAATACCCTCAGATATGCGGATGACACCACCCTTATGGCAGAAAGTGAAGAAGAACCAAAGAGCTTCTTGATGAAAGAGAAAGAGAAGAGTGAAAAAGTTGGCTTAAAGCTCAATATTCAGAAAACTAAGATCATGGCATCTGGTCCCATCACTTCATGGCAAACAGATGGGGAAACAGTGGAAACAGTGGCTGACTTTACTTTTGGAGGCTCCAAAATCACTGCAGATGGTGATTGCGGCCATGAAATTAAAAGACGCTTGCTCCTTGAAGGAAAGTTATGCCAACCTAGACAGCATATTAAAAAGCAGAGACATTATTTTGCCAACAAAGATCCGTCTAGTCAAGGCTATGGTTTTTCCAGTAGTCATGTACGGATGTGAGAGTTGGACTATAAAGAAAGCTGAGCACCGAAGAATTGATGCTTTTGAACTGTGGTGTTGGAGAAGACCCTTGAGAGTCCCTTGGACTGCAAGGAGATCCAACCAGCCCATCCTAAAGGAGATCAGTCCTGGGTGTTCATTGGAAGGACTGATGTTGAAGCTGAAACTCCAATACTTTGGCTACCTGATGGAAAGAGCTGACTCATTGGAAAAGACCCTGATGCTGGGAAAGATTGAGGGCAGGAGGGGAAGGGGATGACAGAGGATGAGATGGTTGGATGGCATAACCGACTCAATGGACATGGGTTTGGGTAGACTCCAGCAGTTGGTGATGGACAGGGAGGCCTGGCGTGCTGCGGTTCATGGGGTCGCAAAGAGTCGGACACGACTGAGTGACTAAACTGAACTGAACCCCTCTAAAAATATTATAAGGAGTCCAATAAGGCAGATATGTTAATGGTACAAGTATTCTGCCGAATTGAAGAATGTGATTGGCACAGACAGAAAACTCTAGCACAGCTTAATTTAATAGCTGCCTGATAGTTGTCTCCAATTCTTTGTTCAAGTATTTTCTGAGAGATCTGCCTACTACCCTAAGTGTGAACACAAAGAGCACACACACTAGGTGTGTGAGCTTACTTTGCTAGAGCTATGAAAATGTATTTGCAATTTGAAGAGGCAATGGGAAATGAATTTGACATCCCTATTAATGTAGTTTTACTTCGGTGAGAGTTTTTCATATCACTAGATAAATAAAACATGCATACAGAAAATGTCTCATATTTCTGTACCTCTATAAAATATACATTCCTGTATCCCCCAAATATTGGAAAAGTACTGCTATTTTAATATATTTATTAACTAAGTTTTTCTTGATAATCTGCATACTGGCCAAAAAAAAAAAAAAAAGACTAAGAGCTTGCTGCTAGAATTTTGAATCAGGGTTCCTTTTAACAAAAAGGAATGGCACATGTCCAAATATCTATTGAGAACACCAACATTGACATACAGTTGAGAAATAACAATAATTATTATGAACATGATAGTTTTTATGTCTATGCTGTAGATAATGTGTGGTGTCCATAGGGTTTTGAGGAGTTTCTTGCCTCTGCTTACTTAAAACACATAGACTAGGTCAGAGCTTGTACTAAGGAAGACCAGGAAGAGGGTTTAATGCTACAATGAAGTAATTTTACTCTGTACTCTAGACATAATATTGACACCTAATGGTATTTACAGTTTTTCTTGAAAGAGTATCTGCCATCAAGAAAGTTCAAAAAACATGTTGGTCAAATTTAGTGAATTATTAGATCTTTGTAGGAAGAATATTATATAATTTAATACATGATTTTTCTCTTGCTTAATATAATCTTTCTTAACACAACATGTCAAACTGTGAATTCTCTTTTACTGTAAAGAAACAGGCAAGGAGTGGTATCTCTCAGTCTTACATGTCACATATTTCAAAAAGAGAAAGTTATACAACATAAGAAGAATTTATTTCCACGCTGAAAGTTAAAAATTGATAATATTTGGAACACTAGGTCTTCCCTGGTGGCACAGTGGTAAAGAATCTGCCAGCAAAGTAGGAGACCTGGGTTCAGTTCCTGGGTCAAGAAGATCCCCTAGAGTAGGAAATGGCAACCCACTCCAGTATTCTTGCCTGGGAAATCCCATGGACAGAGGAGCCTGGCGGGCTACAGTCCATGAGGTCACAAAGAGTCGGACATGACTGCTGCTAAGTCACTTCAGTCGTGTCCGACTCTGTGTGACCCCCCAGACAGCAGCCCACCAGGCTCCTCCATCCATGGGATTTTCCAGGCAAGAGTACTGAAATGGGTTGCTATTGCCTTCTCTGCGGACATGACTGAGCAAGCACAAATACACGATGTCACAGCATGCTACATATTAATTCATGGTGACAGAACTTTTAAGAAGTTTGTTTGAAATAAAACATAAAGGTTCAAAGAAACAAAGTAGACAGAAGAGAAACATTTTAAATGCTCACTCCTCTATTTTGGCAGCTTTATGTCAGTAGATGGGAAATTTTAAAATGTTACCCAGACCAATCCTACTGACACTGTCTCTGATTGCCCCTACTTTTCCCATATGTATCATGTAGCTAAATTCTGCCTACTCTTACAGTTATCTCTTCTTTCCATACTTCCATTTCTTTAACCGCTTGAGTTGAAACCATCCAGACCACTACAAAAGCCTTGGTGATCCCTGTTTTACCTTCCTCTCCTGGAAGCCATCATTGTTGCAACTGGGCACACAAAATCACCAGCAAGCACCCAATTATCCAATAGGCTAGTTCAACCGTAAGACACGTAAAGGGTAGATGCTGTGTCATATTTCTCTTTCTCTCCAAAGTGTGTAGCACAGTATATTATATAAAGAGTTCTAGATTAAAAGCACTCATTAATGCAACTCCATTCCCAGAGACTACATACAATGTAGAACACAATATGTATTCAATAGAACAGGTTTTGAATGAATAAGCATTTTTATTGAACTAATATAACCTATACATTCTTGCCAGATAAGCCTTCTAAAACACCTAAAATATATTCTCACTTCAAAAATTTTCAGTGGCTACCCACTTCCATCTGGATGAAATCCATCGAAGGCATTCCACAACCCAGTCTCTCCCTGGTACTTTCCTTCTGTCTCTGCTCATTAATCCTTTATAGAAGGCAACATGGCAGAGTAGAAAGGGCACTGCTTTTAGATATCAGAATGGTTACTGAGTTATGTTTGAGTCTTGACTTGATGGCTTACTGATGTATGGCATTATAAACTTTTTGAACCTCACATTTTACTAAATAAAAGTAATTACTACCTAGCAGAAGTTGTAAACAAAAGATAATAATCAAAATGCACTTAGCAGATAGGGCACAGGAAGGAAGAACTGTATGAACTCTGCTTCTATTGCAGTAATGTTTCTTTCTCAATCAGACTATATACTCTTAACCTTTGTTTAGTATGTTCCTCCTGATAGCTGAAACAGAGAATTCAACCTACTATTACTAGCACCTAAACTCTGTTCCTTCTGTAAGGCCAGCTCAAAAGCTATTCTTGTCTTACATAAGCATCATATTCAAGCACCAAGCAGATGTCAACACAATTGGTGTTTACCTTAATCAGCTAATTAAGGGTGGGCCCAAGATAATGTTGTTATTCAGTAAGAAAATAATTATCTATAAGGGAAGAACAGATAGGTCTAAATTAGTGATCTGATCTCAGAACTTTAAGCCACCAACAAAAAGTTCCCTCTCAGTCTCTGAGGCTTTAAAAGAAAAGCTATAATGGGGAGGGCTGCAAAACAGCAACTTGGTAAATGTTGCAAGTGTCATACCTTCTATGAACTCTCTCCCTTTCCATGACAGCATAAGCCCAGGGTTGTTTCTCTTTCTGCATTCACTGTAGCACTACTGTACACTGCTGTAAAGCACACATAGCTTTGCAATGTTTATTACTTCTTAAGTTATATCTGTGAGTTCACCAGATCACAAATTCCTTCAGAACAAAACAATACCAGATTCTTTAGGCGTTCCACCAGTGTTTTCTACATAGTAGGTATTCAACAAATATTTGAATGACCATCATATGTAGATGGTCAGGTAATGAAAGCACTGTGCTATTTATTTTTTAATTAATGCTAGTTACTTTCTACAAATCATGCAAGCCAAATATAAATGGTTGCATATAATTCTGAATGCACCTTACACAGCTCTCCAGTTTTAAAATACGCTATTTCTTCTAACAGTCCTTAATACAGGACACTGACATATTGAAGTATGGTACCCAAGATGATGTAGATGTTGGCAAAAGCAGAACTAACTGCTAAGTTCTCTAAGTCAGTAGCCCTCAACCCTGACTATACAATAAAATCATCTGGGGAAAAAATTTTTTAATACCAATACCAAGCCAATTATTATAGTCTCTAGGATAGGAACTAAATAATGGTTTTTTGAAAACTTCCCAGGTAATTCAAATATGCATCTGTGCTTAAAACCACTGAATCACACTTAATTTCAATGAACAACATGAATTGCTGACAGTTTCTGAGAAAGTCACTAAGATCTCTTCTGCTCACTATTGTTTTCTGGGTTTTAAATATTTAAGTATTTGAAACACATAGTCTTTATTAAGTATTTTTCCACCACTCTTGCACCACTATCTATCCAACACCCTTTTATTCTGATTACCTCAGCCTTAATAAAAAAGTAATGCATGTTAACAGTCAGATAAAAATTACCTCTCTTATGAGCTCAGTGAATGAAGAAGCAAGCTACCTCAGGGTGGCTGACGACAGGTGACTGGTCTGCAACACTTAGGAAGTCCCTTACACCTGTCGAGGGAGGCAAAGACTGCAAGAGAGAGGCTGAGTCTGACTGAGCAGGCGCAGAAGGGCAAACAATGCTCCAACTACTGTTGGCAGAGCTCTAAAAATAAAACTACAAAAGCACTGGGAAGGCAGAATGAATTCCTAACACTTGTTCTCTTCTATTTTAGTCTGTTATGAAGCAGGTGACCTCAGCACCAAGCAATGAGTCTTTTAACTTTCTGTATCCCTCACTTTCAGAAATGATCCTCAGTTATGTTGCCATGACTGAATTCATTCCAACTGTTTCATATTCATAATCATAAAGAGAATCTTTTTTTAATCTTTCAAGACTGCTCTCTCGTAGGATTACACTCTAAAATAAGCTTCTTTGATATTCATTTGCCTATCTTACTTTGAAGATTTCTTTCACGTGTATTATTCTGGGGAAAAACTGTTTATCTGTTAATATTTTATGTATTCTTTCTGGGACTCTTGGTCTAAGAAGCAAGAGTTAAAAGAGTTATTAACACATCCAGAGAAATAGCAATTTAAATGTCTTCCACTGAAAAATCACTGGCCCAGAGAAAGGAAAATTACAGACTTCCTAATAACATATTTCACGAGCCGAATAAGGTCATCCTTATTTTAAATGCTATTTTAAATGTTTGGTCCAGAATAGTTCTGTATGAGAAGGTAATAAAATGTTGAGGAGGAGAGCAAGTCTGGAATCAGCTCAGAGCTGCATCCCCTGCCCACTGTTGCTCGTCTGAAGCACAGAATTCAACTGCTCAAGACCTCAGCTTCTTCTTCATTTATGAAAGATGAAAATGTCTATCCCTGTTTTATAAAGTTGAGGTCAGAATTAAATAAGACAGTCTCAGCAGGACACTAGCTTACTGTCTGGCCCCTAGCACTCAATAAATACTACAGATGATGGTTACTGGTGACAATAAGCTATTGATATCAGTCAATGAGCAGCAAATGATCGAACCATCAAGAAGCAATACTATTTTAACTGCTGCTGATGTTTTTAAGTAGGCACATACTATTTACATCTAAGAATCCAAAATCTCAAAGCCTTTTTTCTAAACAGGTTTGCCTCTTCCTGTTTTTCTGGCAGAAAGAGCATAATAGCAGTGAAGAATATCTTGGGGAATATTTTTTTTCTGGGTGGTAAACTTTGCTAGAGGAAATTTTGCATTTTGGTACATTTCTCATAACATGAATATACCAGAGATGCTATATTTGATGAAAAGTTGAAATTATTTCATAGAAATTGATAGTATCTCAAAACATTCAACTCCTAAGCTCAAGCCAAAACAAAAACTACACACATACACACAATCTATTAATACAGATCCTAGAAAAATCCTGATTCATGATTAATCATTATCACTGTACCTAAATCTCAAACAATGTAATTGAGTTGCCTCCCACCAAGGTGTCATGGAATACATCAGAAGTCATTTTAAAAAGTAAACTTTGATCAAAATTCTGGGTTCATCTCACAGGCATCACCCCTGGACTCTTGATCTGTCTTCCCAGAGACTGTTCACATGTTACACTTTTGTATTTGTATCTGAAGCTGTTTCCTGTTTCAGCCATTTTCTCTGGTTTGGTTCTCAAAGAAAATAGAAACCAGTTGCAAATCTGGTGAAAACTAGTTTTATTTTTTAAATAATATATATACTAAGTTGCTACTCACCTTATTCTTTAGACCAGAAGTCATTAATTATTGGTATAAAAGAGGAAAATTATGCAGAAATCTATATTAAAAATACTTGAAATTCAGAAGGTCCATTTAGAGTAAACATCATATAACTCCCTTGAGATTAAAAAGACATTGTATTAAACTCAGAAGTAACTGAAATATTTCCCAAGTTCTTTCAGATGTAAAATGATGAGAGAAAAAAGTTCCAAAATGCTCATAAACTACTAGCAAGTATAGAAGTATAAACTAGAAGTAAGTTTATACTTACTTCTAAGTAAGTATAACTAAGTAAGTTTGCTAAAAGTAAGGTATTTAGTTTGCTAAAGTATTTTAACTATACTCAATGTATCTAAAATAGAAATAATACTATTTGAATTAGTTCACATATCTATTTGTTATACAAACTAAACAGATTTACACAGCCTACATGAGTATTTCTTGGATAACTTGAGCATTTCTTAAGTGGATATTTCTCAATCACTTTTTTTGACTGCAGAACCATTCTTATATCTGTACAAGAGGAACATTGTATTGACTTATTAATTTTCCTTCTATAATATCTAACATTTGCCCAAAGGAAAATGGGTCATCAGCAAGTTTATTTCTACTCATGCTCTGATTTCTCAGCCAAGTAAGTGATGGGTCTGCACTTTCAGGCCTAGGCCAAGACCATTTCTTCAAACGTCTTCCCATCCTTGAGGGCATCCAGAACAATGTCTGACACTGATTTTGGCTAGAGTCTCATTATTCCTTAGAAAAATAAATGGAGCTTATTCTATTGTATGGGTGGTTTACAAAAAAACTGAGTTGTTTTTTTTTTAATTCTCGATTACAACCAAAACACTTGTTAACCCAAAATAATCTAGAAAAAAATAATAAAAGTAAAATAAGTATTAATAATAAGTAAAAATAAGTATTAGGTATTCTTATAACTGTCCTATGAATTATCTAAGCTATGATCTTGCTCAATGCCTTTGTTTCTTCAAGAACTAATATACTGCCTAGCCCATGATTGACAATGTTTAATTATTTTGTTGTTGTTCAGTCGCTCAGCCGTGTCCTACTCTTTGTGACCCTATGGACAAAAAAATATATATATATATATATATATATATATAATCTTACTAATCTCATTAGTTAGCATATGTTACATATACACACATATTTACATCAGTTCAGTTGCTCAGTCGTGTCCAACTCTGTGACTCCGTGGATCACAGCACACCAGGCTTCCCTATCAACACCAACTCCCAGAGCTTGCCCAAACTCAAGTCCATCAAGTTGGTGATGCCATCCAACCATCTTGTCCTCTGTACCTATATATTATATAGATGCAATACATATGTGATACATGAGATACATGATATGTGCATCTATAGATACAATGCATATTTATAGAAACATTACACTGAATATTTTACTAATGAGGTTATATTATCATGAATGATATTTATAACAACGTATATGCCAGAAATACTAGAATACCAATGAAATACTAAAATAATAAACCAAGACACAATTGTAACACAGTCATTATTTTAAAATTATAGAACAAAAATGCTAGTGTTTAAACAAGACGGTGGGTGTCTACGTGCGTGCCAAGTCACTTCAGTCACGTCCGACTCTATGCGACACTATGGACTATACAGCCTGCCAGGCTCTTCTGTCCATGGGATTCTCCAGGCAAGAATACTAGAGTGGGTTGCTGTGCTCTCTCCTCCAAGAGTTCTTTCTACTCTAGGGATAGAACCCTTGTCTTTTACACCTACTTTCATTGGCGGCGGGTTCTTTACCACTAGCACCATCTGGGAAGCCAACACTGCTTTTCAAACATAAGATGAGCACAGAAAAAGCAAGGAACAGAACCACCAGTCTTAATGATGGGTTTAATATTATACAAATCCAACACACTGGCTTAGATGAGGAAAATGAATAGCCTAACGTCACATATCAATATTGTGCTCTACAGCTTGTTCAAAGTATTCCATAATATCACCACATTTGAATGTCACAACCACCCAGTGAGCTCAGTAAGAGAGATCATTTGAAAGCATTTTAGTGATGAGGAAACGGAGACTGAAGTGCCAAACACTGTAAACTTGGGCCCGTGGCTAGCAAGAAAGCCTAGGTCACAACTGACCCTACACATATACTACAGAGCTGGTTACTGGAACCATCAAACAAGCTTCAAGAAAAATGACAAGTGCAAAGAACTACTAAGCATAATAACAATGAAATATAGAGTGTTAATCTATGGTAAGTAAGAGTAGCAATGAGTGTTAGAAGCACATATCAAGCACCTATCCAGGGAGACCAGGGTGCAAAGAGCATCAGATCTTGCAACAAGACACGTGCAGTATTGATTCCGCAGACAAGTGGTTGTGACCCATTCTAGGGAGGTCTATGTGTCCAAAAGGTTTGTTATAACAATGTTTTCTTCAAGAAGGTGGACACAGTACCAGCACTGATAGTTCACAGTGAGCCCCACCTCCGATTCTGTGAGACTGTACACCCTGGGAGTGTACACCTCAGTGAAACTGTGTGTTTACCACCCTGGCGCTCGTTATCCATTTATACTTATGATCATATCATCAGCATTCTAAAAATGTATACAGTAACAAATTCATACTCTTCTAACATAAAATGTCCCAAACTAGAAGGTACTATTATCATATTATTTTATGAGAAGAAATAAAAGCTTTCCAATTTGGCCTTCTTTTTTTAATTAAACTAATCTTTAAAGGCCTAAGGGTTCTGTTTATTTCTTGGGAAGTCTGTCTGGCAAGAATCATCCTATTCATCCATCACATATTTTGCTAAATCTGGAGCAGACCCATTGGTGTTGTGCCAGGGAGAAGTACAAGCATAATAATATCAGATAAAAGTCTCTCTTTGTAAGAGAAGGCCAGAAAAATGCCTTCGGTATGAAGTCTAGGAGCTGCACGAAACTCCCTAGAATATCTACCTCTGAGATCTCAAAGACAAGCTCCGTTGCTGCACACATCTTGATTCTAGTCTAGTCAGGTAGGTTTTGCACGACTCTTACTCACTACACAGGCTGTGTAGGAAAATGCAACAGTAGCCTTTGAATATTTTTCCTTAGCTTAAATGTATTGCACTTTATCTTTCATTAGTTTGATCTTAATTTCTAAAAGAAAAAACATCTCAAAAACAAGCCTGTTAGCAGGCAACCATATATGTGTATGGCTAGTACATGATGCTGAAGCTGAAGCTGTAACACTTTGGCCACCTGATGGGAAGAATCGACTCACTGGAAAAGACCCTGATGCTGGGAAAGATTGAAGGCAGGAGGAGGAGGAGACGAAAGAGGATGAGATGGTTGGATGGCATCACTGACTCAATGGACAGAGTTTGATCAAGCTCCAGGAGATGGTGAAGGAGAGGGAAGCCTGGCGTGCTGCAGTCCACGGAGTCACAAAGAGTCAGACATGACTGAGTGACTGTACAACAAGTACATATATACACACCCAGTAAAAGAATATTTTGAGTATAAATACATGAAGCATTCACAGTTAAATGTTCTACAGGAATTATTTTTAATGATGTCTTATTTAAAATGAAACCACTGAAATAATTATGGTATCTGATGACAATCTGAGCCACCAGATACTGGATGACTCAGTGTGATATGCTGACCTCTCCAGCAGAGCAGCTCAGACCTGGTGTCTGTACTACTGTACCGGGGCTGCCATAAAGCAAAGCGCCACAAAACGGGTGGCGCAGAACAGAAATCTATCCCCTTACAGTTCTGAGGGTTAGAAGTTTAAGATCAAGATGTGAGCAGGGCCATGCTCCCTCTGGAGGCACTAGGGAGGAACTGTTCCATGCCCCTTGCCTAGTTTCTGGTGGGTCCTTGGCTTCTGGCACATGGCACTGTCCCTATGTTTGTGTCAGGGTCCAAATTTTCTCTTTCTATACGGATACCTGTCATAGACTACAGCCCACCCACCTGCTGCTGCTGCTAGGTCGCTTCAGTCGTGTCCGACTCTGTGTGACCCCATAGACGGCAGCCCACCAGGCTCCGCTGTCCCTGGGATTCTCCAGGCAAGATCACTGGAGTGGGTTGCCATTTCCTTCTCCAGTGCACGAAAGGGAAAAGTGAAAGTGAAGTCGCTCAGTCGTGTCCAACTCTTAGCGACCCCATGGACTGCAGCCTACCAGGCTCCTCTGTCCATGGGATTTCCCAGGCAAAAGTACTGGAGTGGGATGCCATTGCCTTCTCCCACCCACCTGCAGCTTGAACTAATTTAAATTAATTACATCTGCAAAGACCCCATTATAAACTAAAGACACATTCTGAGGCAAAGGTGGTTAGAACTTCAACACAGGGATTCTGGGAGAACACAAGTCAACCTATGATAGTCTCCCATGCAGGGACTCAAAAGCAGTCTCACACATAACACATAAGTTAGGAATGTTCTTCATATTAACCGTTTGCATAGCTTGATAATTCACAGCTGTTTAGAAAGTTTAATATTGTATGTGTATATATACAAAAGCTTTTCTACTATGTTTGATAATGGCTTGAGAAAGAACATAAAAAGAAAAAAAAAAAAGATGAGATGGAGAAATTGGAAAACATAAACTAAATGAAATGGGAGCACTGCAAATGAAATAGAGAAAGTGAAAGATCATCATAATGATGATAGTACATATACTTTAGAAGACTTGTGAATTTTTGCCTAACTAAAAACTTTATGACATTTTGATTCTACTTGTTTGACTCAGTATGAATAGAATGTTAGATTATTAAAAAAAAAGATATGCAACAAGCAACAGGTTTACTGTTAGCATACGGAACTATAGTCAATATCTTGTAATAACATAAAAAGGAAAATAATTTCAAAAATAATACAATGTATATGTATAACTGATCATCTTGTTGTGTACCTGAAACTATACTTCAATAAAATATGTATCTTAAGAAAAAAAATGGATAACCAACAAGAACCTACTGTATAGCACAGTGAACTCTGCTCAATGTTATATGACAGCCTGGACACTAGGGGAGTTTGAGGGAGAATGGATACATGTGTACATGGCTGAGTCTCTTCACTGTTCACCTGAAACTATCACAACACTGTTAACTGGCTACACCCCAACACAAAATAAAAATATTTTTTAAAAAGATTAATATTGTTTGTATATAATAAATATCCCACTTCTCGATGCATTTAAAGGAAAGCATATATTCAGGATAAGAAGAAGCTAGAACAAGTATGTCTCAACTGCTTTTTTTTTAGAGTTGATATAACTACAATCCAGACATACATATATATCAGTTTATAAATACTCAATATTTTCCTATATGTTACATATACGTTAATAATATACAATCTAAATTTCCTACTAATGACACCATATACTGTAATGCATGGTAAGGCATACTGGTATAAAACCTGAGCATAGCATGACTATATAATTTGGTGTCTGAATCTGGACACTTTGAAAGTGACAGTGTAGTATTAAGAAGCAGGCTGGGTAACAAGCAGAAACCAAAAGGGTCCCGGTCAAGCCCAACATGACTTCCTGGGTTGCTCACACAGTAAAGCATCTGCTTACAAAGCGGGAGACCCGGGTTCGATCCCTGGATCGGAAAGACCCTCTGGAGAACGAAATGGCAACCTACTCCAGTACTCTTGCCTGGAAAATCCCATGGAAGGAGGAGCCTGGTAGGCTACAATCCATGGCAAAGAGTCGGATACGACTGAGCGACTTCACTTTCACTTTCAAGCCAAACATGAGGATAAGTAAGAGAAAGAACTGGGCTGAAATAAAATGCTGGAAGGTAGATATCTTTTCCGTTATTAGTCTTTAGTAGAGAATGGGAAAGGTAGTGATTATTCTGCTCACACAGGAATACTGAACACCTATAAGAAGACAGAAAATGTGAGGAAATGCACCAGATTTTCCATAGTATGAGAGGATAATATATATTTGTTTTGTGAATGAATGATAAGCCTCAGAAAACTATGAGAGCAGACAATATGAAGAGGAAATACTGTTAATCACATAAAAGGGGATCTTTCTAGCCTCTCCTACATTGATCAAAGTAGAAAACAGATTTAAATTATCTCAGTTCAGTTCAGTCGCTCAGTCATGTCCAACTCTTTGCAACCCCATGAACCACAGCACGCCAGGCCTTCCTGTCCATCACCAACTCCCGGAGTTCACTCAAATTCATGCCCATTGAGTCAGTGATGCCATCCAACCATCTCATCCTCTGTCCTCCCCTTCTCCTCCCGCCTTCAATCTTTCCCAGCATCAGGGTCTTTTCAAATGAGTCAGCTCTTCCCATCCTGTGGCCAAAGGATTGGAGTTTCAGCTTCAACATCAGTCCTTCCAATGAACACTGAGGACTGATCTTGTTTAGGATGGACTGGTTGGATCTCCTTGCAGTCCAAGGGACTCTCAAGAGTCTTCTCCAACACCACAGTTCAAAAGCACCAATTCTTCGGCGCTCAGCTTTCTTTATAGTCCAACTCTCACATCCATACATGACTACTGGAAAAACCACAGCTTTGACTAGACAGACCTTTGCTGTCAAAGTAATGTCTGCTTTTTAATATGCTGTCTAGGTTGGTTATAACTTTTCTTCCAAGGAGCAAGTGTCCTTTAATTTCATGGCTGGAGTCACCATCTGCAGTGATTTTGGATCCCAAAAAACAAAGTCTGTCAGTGTTTCCACTGTTTCCCCCTTCTATCTGCCATGAAGTGATAGGACTGGATGCCATGATCTTAGTTTTCTGAATGTTGAGTTTTAAGACAACTTTTTCACTCTCCTCTTTCACTTTCATCAAGAGGCTCTTTAGTTCTTCTTCACTTTCTGCCATAAGGGTGGTGTCATCTGCATATCTGAGGTTATTGATATTTCTCCTGGCAATCTTGATTCCAGCTTGTGCTTCATCCAGCCCAGCATTTCACATGATGTAGTCTGCATATAAGTTAAATAAGCAGGGTGACAATATACAGCCTTGACGTACTCCTTTCCCAATTTGGAAACAGTCTATTGTTCCATGTCCAGTTCTAACTGTTGCTTCTTGACCTGCATAGATTTCTCAGGAGGCAGGTCAGGTGGTCTGGTATTCCCATCCCTTTCAGAATTTTCCACAATTTGCTGTGATCCACACAGTCAAAGGCTTTGGCATAGTCAATAAAGCAGAAGTAGATGTTCTTCTGGAACTCTCTTGCTTTTTCTATGATCCAGCGGATGTTAGCAATTTGACCTCTGGATCCTCTGCCTTTTCTAAATCCAGCTTGAACATCTGGAAGTTCACAGTTCATGTATTGCTGAAGCTTGGCTTGGAGAATTTTGTGCATTACTTTACAAGCATGTGAGATAAGTGCAATTGTGCAGCAGTAGTTTGAGCATTCTTTGGCATTACCTTTCTTTGGAATTGGAATGAAAACTGACCTTTTCCAGTCCTGTGGCCACTGCTGAGTTTTCCAACTTTGCTAGCTTATTGAGTGCAGCACTTTCACAGCATCATCTTTCAGGATTTGAAATAGCTCAACTGGAATTCCATCACCTTCCCTAGCTTTGTTCGTAGTGATGCTTCCTAAGGCCCACTGGTCTTTCCATTCCAGGATATGTGGTTCTAGGTGAGTGATCACACTATCGTGATTATCTGGGTCATGAAGATCCCTTTGGTATAGATCTTCTGTGTATTGTTGCCACCTCCTCTTAATATCTTCTGCTCCTGTTAGGTCTATACCATTTCTGTCCTTCATTGTGCCTATCTTTGCATGAAATATTCATTTGGTATCTCTAATTTTCTTGAAGAGATGTCTAGTCTTTCCCATTTTATTGTATTCCTCTATTTCTTTGCCTTGATCTCTGAGGAAGGCTTTCTTATCTCTCCTTGCTATTCTTTGGAACTCTGCATTCAAATGGGTGTATCTTTCCTTTTCTCCTTTGCCTTCCACTTCTCTTCTTTTCATAGCTATTTGTAAGGGCTCCTCTGGCAACCATTTTGCCTTTTTGCATTTCTTTTTCTTGGTTACGGTCTTGCTCCCTCTCTGCTGTACAATGTCACGAACCTCTATCCGTAGTTCATCAGGCACTCTGTCTATCAGATCTAATCCCCTGAATCTATTTCTCACTTCCACTGTATAATGGTAAGGGATTTGATTTAGGTCATACCTGAATGGTCTAGTGGTTTTTCCCTACTTTCTTCAATTTAAGTCTGAATTCAGCAATACGGGGTTCATGATCTGAGCCACAGTCAGCTCCCAGTCTTGTTTTTGCTGACTGTACAGAACTTCTCCATCTTTGGCTGAAAAGAATATAATCAATTGACCATGTGGTGAAGACCATGCGTCGAGTCTTCCCTTGTGTTGTTGGAAGAGGGTGTTTGCTGGGACCAATGCGTTCTCTTGGCAAAACTCTGTTAACCTTTGCCCTGCTTCATTCTGTACTTCAAGGCCAAATTTGCCTGTTACTCCAGGTATCTCTTGACTTCCTGCTTTTGCATTCCAGTCCCCTATAATGAAAAGGACATCCTTTTGGGGTGTTAGTTCTAGAAGGTCTTGTAGGTCTTCATAGAACTGTTTAATTTCAACTTCTTCAGAATTACTGGTCGGGGCATAGACTTGGATTACTGTGATATTGAATGGTTTGCCTTGGAAATGAATGGAGATCATTCTGTCATTTTTGAGATTGCATCCAAGTACTGCATTTTGGACTCTTTTGGGGTCTTGAATTATTTCAAGACACCCATTTAAGCCAATCAACTAAAAAGGTAAACTATTTGCAATTTTTTGGCAGAAAAAAAAGAAGCAAAGAAATTTCTTTTGACTGAACAACAGAAAAAAAAAAAGAGTATCTTGGACCTGGGTTTCCATTTTCACTCATGTAATAGCATTCCCTCGTAACCAATGTAGACAGTGATCATTGGGATTACTGTTTCTATACTACATCACTTTGTGTTACCATTCTTGTTAAGTATACTGTCCTAAAAGAGAACAAACAGCATGTAGCTATTCTCCATTTACAGAAAAAAGTAGATGAGCAGAAACACCTGGTATTCATTTCGTACTCATCAAGATATTTTTGGTGTGTAATCAGTTCAGACCAGCACTATACAATTTAAAGCTCCGTATAAGACAGAACACTATACAGTATACCTACAAATAGAACTGAGTAGTGAAATGACTTTGTCCCAATAGTGCTTGTACTGTTTCAGGGACTCTGTCAGTTGTTCTCCCCTGAAAAAAAATAGAGTACTTTCAACAAGAAGAATCTTCATTAGTTTACTACGCCGCTTTCCCAGCTGAAACAAATACCTGTAAGGAAAGTGTATGTCCATGTTAATTACAGTTTGCCCACAGGCCACCTTGGCAACTGTCCAGCAATTCTGGTACCTACAAAGCATTTTATTCAGTGTGCACAAGGACAGGAGAGATTGTCTCATTTCCGCTCCAGACTCAGCAGGAAAGAGCAGACACCAATATGCTTCTGTTAAAGACAAGTTTCACTACAAAATTTTCCTTCAGGAAATTCAGAGATCTCCAGGAACAGGAGAATTTTACCCTTGCACATGTAACTGTATGTTAAATAATTATACTTCCTGCTTCACCAAGCACTAAATTTAACAGCTTCATTTAGAAAATATTTTGAACTAGCTAATTTACCCTTTTAATGGCATACTTATTATCAGGAATTAATGAATAAAACTTACTGATTTGACAAAATGTTAGCAAAATGCAAACACCACCTAAGCATTGTGGGAGTGAGCCAAAAATAGACATCATTGGCAAGAGGAATACATATCAGGGGCCAATTTATTGTGCAGATTCGATCTAGATCAGTGGTTCTCAACCAGGAGTGATTGTGCACCCAAGAAGACATCTGACAATGTCTAGAGATGTTTTTTTATTACTATGACTTGGAGAATTGCCACTAGCCTCTAACAGGTAGACCGAGGATGCTGCTAAGTACAAAGCACACGAAAGACCACTGTCACAAAGAACTATATAGTCCAAAATATCAATAGTGCCAAGCCTGAGAAACCCAGCCTTACAATGTATGGGAAATTAGTGGTTTTTTAAAATAAATTCCATGTGGTAGTACTATTTTTCCTAGGTACATTTTAATAGACTTTAATAGTTATTTTCAGTGAAGCTTCTTTGATTTGATTTTTCTAACTTGTCAAAATTATAATTCTGAATTGTTCCCAAATACTATAAAATTATTATGAAATGCTAAGAAACATACTATAAAATTAAAACAAAATAGTCTAGCCTTTATCATATTGTCTGAATTTAGGAGAAATGAAGATTGGTAAGAAATATAAATGAATCAAAACTGAACTGCATGTAATATCAAATGACAACTTCAAAAACCTCTTAATTTCCAGTTTTCACCTCATAACCAACTCATGGTTTTGTTTTGTTTTGTTTTTATAGAACACCACTTTTAACCCACCACATCTTTACAGCCAGAAACAGAACCACGCTCGTTGAAAGATAAAAGAATGAGATACGCTTTCAGAAATGTACCTAAATGAACATAAAGAGGAAATCTAGTGCTATATCTTGAAAAATGCTAGAATATCTTCTCTGTGATATACTTTACAGAATAACTGCTTTAAGCAGTTTGAGGTTCTTGTTTCTATATTTTAAACAACAATTTTGGAGAATACATGCCTGTGATAAATTTGTATTATGTTTTACGTGGGGCAGATTTTCAATCTTCAATTAAGAATGTAAAGTATTCCGAAAAATCAGAGTAGGAAGAAAGTTATCAGGACACAGCTTCCTCTAACACTGACTGTATCACTTATTTCTTTATGATTCAGTTATCCTTTGTACTTCTGCAAGTGCAAGTCCTTCAAAGTATCTTTTTATTCCAGTGGCCTTCCCCTCTTAATCTACCACACTGGTATTCCACTAACCATAATTATATAAAATAGCACTCTTGCTTTATCATTATAAAATACCACATACATTCAGAGTAGTTCGATACTAGCTATGTCCAACTTCTTATCAGCACTTTATCACGTGCCACTGATCAATTCAGCTCAGTTCACTCACTCAGTGGTGTCCGACGCTTTGAGACCCCATGAACTGCAGCACGCCAGGCCTCCCTGTCCATCACCAACTCCCAGAGTTTACTCTAACTCATGCCCATAGAGTCGGTGATGCCATCCAACCATCTCATCCTCTGTCATCCCCTTCTCCTCCCGCCTTCAATCTTTCCCAGCATCAGGGTCTTTTCAAATGAGTCAGTTCTTCACATCAGGTGGCCAAAGGATTAGAATTTCAGCTTCAACATCAGTCCTTCCAATGAATATTCAGGACTGATTTCCTTTAGGATAGACTGGTTGGATCTCCTTGCAGTCCAAGGGACTCTCAAGAGTCTTCTCCAACACCACAGTTCAAAAGCATCAATTCTTCAGCACTCGGCTTTCTTCATAGTGCCACTGATAATTATCTACAAAGATTTTAGAATAGTATCAGGAGTTCTAAGGGGTAGTATCTGAAGTTACACAGAAAACCTCAAGAAATCATGCTCTCACAGCTCTTTCCAGGACTCTGTGGCAAAACATTGGTGAGAAAACTTACAGAAATGGAAAGCCCCGATGATCTTTACCTGACTGTGTTTGACAGCTGCAATCACAAAGTCAAAACAGAACCAGAGAAAACTCCTCCCTTAAACTACAATTTGCATTTATATGGTCTACATAATGAGGATATACCACTGGTAATAGACTCCCTTTAAAATCACCTCTCTGGGAAGATTCTGTTTATCCCACATTTCAGAGAGAAAAGGTCCTTTGAATGTTTTTAAAAGGGGGGGGGGGGTCTCAAATGATGGATGGAGCATAAACCCAAGGAAAAGCTTGTGTACAACTGTTCCATCAGGAAAGGAGTAAATATAGTGGTAGACGGATAGGGAAAGAAGCAGATAAGACACAAAGTCACATTTCAGCACAGTTGGTTACTGCCTCCATACTATTAAATATCAGCCCATGTCAGTTCCTTTGGATAGCCCGCCTACGGGTTAAAGTGGACTTAGTTTACTGTGCTTCTAAAGACTTTCACTTATGGTACATCTTCTGCGCCTTTTACACTCTTATTTCTCCCTACCTACCCTACATCCCAAATTACTTTTAGAAAGACAGGGATTTCACAAAAAGGCTTACATAAGGAATTGAAGCACAGGAAAAGACAGAGCCAACAGAATGAAAAATAATCATCTATTTTTCATTGTTTTATATCACAACACATCTGCCTTTTCCTTTTTGCTTAATAAGCATTCTTGGTAACCTTCAGACTCCTTTCATATCCCTAAGTTTTGTAAAGCTTGTATACATATATAATATAGCAGTTTGGCTCAAAAAAAAAAAAGCACAGCAGTCTTACTTTAACTCAATCTTAGAACATCAACTTAAATAAATGGCCTCTGGTAAATAAACCTAAAAAAGCATAATTATTATTAAAACAGATTCAATGTTAGGGTTGCTGCTGCTTCTAAGTCGCTTCAGTCGTGTCCGACTCTGTACGACCCCATAGAGAGCAGCCCACACAGGCTCCCCCGTCCCTGGGATTCTCCAGGCAAGAATACAGGAGTAGATTGCCATTTCCTTCTCCAATGCATGCATGCATGCTAAGTCACTTCAGCCGTGTCCGACTCTGTGTGACCCCATGGACAGCAGCCCACCAGGCTCTTCTGTCCACGGGATTCTCCAAACAAGAATACTGGAGTGGGTTGCCATTTCCTTCTCTGCTGCTGCTGCTGCTAAGTCGCTTCAGTCGTGTCCGACTCTGTGTGACCCCATAGACGGCAGCCACCGGGCTCCGACGTCCCTGGGATTCTCCAGGCAAGAATACTGGAGTGGGTTGCCATTTCCTTCTCCAGTGCATGAAAGGGAAAAGTGAAAGTGAAGTCGCTCAGTCGTGTCTGACTCTTAGCGACCCCATGGACTGCGGCCTACCAGGCTCCTCCATCCATGGGATTTTCCAGGCAAGAGTACTGGAGTGGGGTGCCATTGCCTTCTCCATTTCCTTCTCTAACGTTAGGGTATTTCTAAATGATAAAGAGAGATGATTACCAGAAGGATACAAGGTGTTTTCTTGGGTGTTACAGAAGGAAAGAATACTGATTTGACACACTGTAAGTTTCTTAAGTGCAAAAAAACCTTGTTGCTATTTAGTCAAATGGACCTGAATATTGGGGGTCTCAATATTCACTCACATAACAAATCACCAGTCACGGGCATAAGTTTCTGCAAAAATTTCCTGATAATATGTTAAGTCAGGCAAGTTCCAATTTCATTCAGAAAATAAACTTACAGTGAAAAAAATTGTGCTCATAAATTACTATATAGTGGACTTCCTGTCACATTCTTTTCCTACTAATATTTTTTAATAGCTATCAATAAATAGTTTGCTATGCCAAAAACATAGAACACTCTATGATTAATATGTATATGTGAACATCTTCTAACCCAGAAACCATCATAACATAAACAAACTTGGGCTCTCATACGCAAACATTTTAGGAAAAAAATTACCCATGCATGTAGCATTATCAAAATATTTTTAAGGGTAAGAATCACAAAACTATCAAAATGAAAACTGCTGAACTTGAATGCTGGAAACTCTGGTTCACTATAGTCTTCCCTGGAATTAAGCACCTTTCTAACCAGTTTCTGGTACTTCATTTGCCCTTAAGGTGTTGTTTTTAAAATATGTTCTGAGGTGTTTCTACCTACACTGGATCTGCCACATCTAAGTCAAACTTCTCAAAGTAAGCTGCCAGCTAGTTACTCTTAAAAGTTGTCCATAACGACAGGATTTTAAACATGAAAATTTATAAGCATCACCTGGCAGGGCTGTTAAAAAGCAGGTTCCTGGGCCCACCTTAGATTCTGAGTAAATTCATGACTAATGCAGATGGTCTGTGGAACACACTGACAGATGCTATCTTCTTCAGGACAGGCTAGAATAACGTGGAATCACACAACAGAAAATTCTACAAGAATCAGACTTTCTCTAATTTCCATACAAGAGTAACTTTTTATTTTGTTTTATTTCGGGGCTTTTTTTGTTTGTTTTTAAGTTTTATTGCAGTATAGTTGCTTTACAATGCTGTGTTAGTTTCTACTATACAGCAAAATGAATCAGCTGCATGTATCAATATATCCTCTCTTTTCTGAAAGGCATAAGCTTATAAAAACAAAGACTGGAATAAAATTTTAAAGGACATTTTTCAAAGGACTCCAACTTCATCATATCTTCTCCTAACTTTTATTTTCATTGAGAAATTGTGCAAGGTTAAGTTTACATTTTTCTAGTGCTGTGGTTCTGGCTTAAGACAAGAACTAGGTAATTTCATCTTCGTTTCTGATTCTACCTCTAGAACTTCATGATCACTAAACAGATGTTGAAACACACCACTTTAAATACAAGTTTTAAAACCAGTTTACCTATAAATAAAACTTTGCTTCTGACTGTCATATGAAAAATCACGGATGGAGCATAAAACTAAGAAAGAGCTTGTATACACCTGTTCCATCAAGAAAGGAAGAAATATAGTGGCAGAGGAATAGCAAAAAAAAGGCAGATGGACACAAAAGCACATTTCAACACAGTTGGTGACTGCCTTCCATACCACTAAATATGATGCTTGTCAGTTCTAAGAAGCTCACCTGGAGGAAGGGCTGGCTCAGATTTAATCAGGTCACACGTGCATAGGTGTGCCTTAAATGAAATCAAATTTAAAAATTGAGGATGGTCAGGGAAAAGAAAGAACACTGCAGAGACTTTCATTTCTGGGCCATCTAAGGTCAACAGAATAACCTCTCAGATTAAAATAAAAACTGTATTTAATTTTAAGCAGCAAATGTTCTATTTTTCTTGTTCATATAGTCTTTAACCATATTTTCCCTATCTACTGTCTCATGCAGCTCTAAGAAACAGCCCTAACTAACCCCTAACCAAAGCTACTCACTACGAAGATAATACTTTATTTTCAGATGTGACATTTATAAGGCAATGACATCTGGTTCTAAATTTCCACCCATATTTTTGGCCAAATTGCAAATATATTAAATTACATTAAAATATTCATGTATGAAGGTCATCTTGGCAAGATATTTTAAATAATATGCACATAAAATGTAATAACTGATATTTTATTGCAATAATTAGCTATAATGGTTACCAAGGTCTTGGACAATTTCATTGGTAAGATTTCAGCTGATTTCTTAAAATCAGTGGCCTCTGTAATGTGCTGAATTGAACATCCTTTTAAAGAAATCTTTCTTCAAGCTACATAGAAACAGCTACAATTTTTACTATGTAAAATTCATGAAGTTTTAAGAGATTTTGTCAACAAGGTATTTTTTGTGAGCTTATCCTGAAAGTCATTTAAAAGAGATTACTGTTCTGGGAAGTTTAGCAAGAGTTTGTCCAGCACTGTTAAGACTGGTATTGTTCTTGACCTGACATCCCAACTATTAGCTGAAAGATTCAACATCTTTATAAAAAGATCTAGTGTAATTCAATTTGTTTTAAGTAATCCACTAAAGAACAGAGTAAGAATCCTTTAAGACATTCTTAAAACATATAGTTCTGACTTTTTAGAAAACTAGTTTCTCAGCAGTCTGGAAAAATCATATAAAAATCCTTGAGACAACTGTTCAGGAATAAGTGTATAGAGAAAGATATTATTCAGAAGGACTGCAAGAAAAGACAGAAAGTAAAGAGCAGCTAATTATTGTGCCAGTCTACAGATATAATTTAATATGCCTCAGTTTTGTTAGGTAAAATCATATATGTAATTTAAGGACATCTTTGGTAACAAACTGTCAGAAAAATCTCTAATTGAACAGAAAGCAAAAACATTCTTGTTCAATAAAGCTTTTTGATATACATGTCAACTTTAAAGTGCACAGATGCATACGGAGTAAGTGAATTCTACAAAATGAAAAAGTTCTTGAATTCTCATTACCTACTAAGTGAACATTTGAACCAAAGATAAATGGCACACTGCATTCTTTGAAAAAAAAAAAATTTAATTGCCTTTTGCAAGAATCGTTTTGAGTCTGGATGTTATTTAACACTGTGAAACGTTTACACTTTTATATACTTCAGCAGACACTCTGAAATCTAAGAAATAGGTAGACATTTTTATACAGCCTCAAAGACCACCTACACCTTATACATGTAATTTTTTAGAGACAAGGTGGGGTGGGGGGAAAGGAAAAAAACCTCAACCTACCTCAGGAATGTTTACGATGTTTTCATCTTGATTCCGGGACATAAAATCTTTATGGAGTAACAATTTTGTGTCCCCCGGTTTTTGAATATATCCAAATAATTCCATAAACCATCAAAAGGGAATACTAGTTATCTTCACATGAGTCCTGACACTGAAATGGTCCTAAAAAGGGTATGCAGCCCATTTAACTTCATTATAGTACCAAAATATTTGCTTTACTGATAGCAAATGTTTAGACCTATTGCAAACAATAAATGTGCTAAAGAAAATACATTAAAAGTCAAATAAATTTGCTTGTGAAGAACAAAAAATTCAAGTACGGAACTACAGCATGTAACAATGTGAAACTGGCAGCTCCTTCCAAGCCAAAGTATTGTGATGACTTCGAGAAAAAATGCTATTTCTATCTAATAGCCAAAATAAAAGATAAGCATTAAAGTAGGACATATCACTTTAAAAAAATCTTTTAATATGAAAACCTTCAATTTGGGGAGTTTTGTTTCTTTTTATGCCACTTTAAACTGAAAACATTTAGTTGCCTTAAATAGCCAAATCATTTTAACTAGAGTTACTCAGATTACGCTCTGCAAATCCAGCTCAGGTGAAGTACAGAAATGGAGGGTGTTTAGACACTTTGATAACAGTCTGAAAAAGTAATGTTATGACTACCGAATATAATTATTTAAAAACAAAGATTCATACCTTTTTAAATCTTATTTTTCTACTAATTTTCACTGTATGCTACAAAAATACACATCTGCAATGAATATGAAATTTATAAAAAATAAACAAACTCTGTTCCTTTAGCACAGTTAGTGTGAAAAGCACTGAATCAGATAGACAATTACTTTGGCCAGAATCCCGTCATGTTAGCAAATTAATTAGTGCTAGAGGTATAACAAGACAAATTCTGAATAAATCAGACAATCAGCAGTACTTCTAAAACAAACTCAGTAGGCATGCATGGTACAGAGCAAAGGCACACCAACATGCAAGGTAAGAGGGGCCTTTTTCTTTCCAGGTAAACTTATCGAGTACCCAGTACTTAGGTACTGTGACGAAGTATCTTATAATACTTTCATTGAAAAGCAGAAGCCACAGCTATTCACCTGAACCTAGTCAGTGAAGAGGAGAAATCACATATGGATGCTTTCAGTTACATATGAACATTCCTGCATTAATACTCTGTAACTGGGGCATTAGTTAGAAAACATGACCACACCATAAATACGTATAAGCAAAACTAGATGCTGATTAAGTTTACAGAATCACCTAGTTTATACAGGCAGGGAAAGGCACACAATTTAAGGAGAGATCTAAGATTTCATGAAGTGTAACCTTAATTTAGAAGTAACTTGATCCTTTACATTACAAAAGAACTGTCTTACAGTTTTTCCAGACATTTATTAACAATAATCGTGTAAACTGGCTTAAACCACAGTACAGAGAACTCTTTTCTTTGTAGAGGGTGAAAAGTTCAGCTAACTAATTATGACTACACTAGTAATGAGCAGTTAACAAGCTTTTGGGATTTGCTTTCCTGACTCCTGATGGGATGGATCAGCACCAGTGTGGCAAAGCATAGATCACCTGAGGCAAAAGTGATGATAGTTATCTGATTGCTTCTTCAAAGTTTGTGAACATCTTAAGTGAAAAGGAGTAAGTTTTCCCATTTTCTAGTTTTTAGTGTTTATATGATGGTTGTCTAATAATAAAACTCAAGGGAGGAAGAATTCTGAGACAGCTCGCATGCGTCATCCACTCTCCTGGTGTAGGGGTGGGACCTGGGATCAAGAAGGGCTGTCACTTCCATGATTGTTACATGGCTAAAGTGAAGGGATTCTATAGATATAATCAAGACTGCAAATGGTCTAATTTAACTAACTGAAGGTCCTTAAAAAGGGATTGGGACCCCTTTCTGAACAGAGATCTTACTGCTGGCCTTGAAAGAGTAAACTGCCATGTTGTAAGAAGACCTTTGAGAGGTCCCTGTGGAAACAAAGTGAGTGGCCTCCAAGAGCTGAAAACAAACAGGAAGTGGGGAGGTCGTCCCACAACCACAAGTAAGTATCCACAACCACAAAAGCCTGAAAAAGGAGCAGAGAGTAGCCCTGGAAAGGAATGCAAGCCAGTCAACACCTTATTGCAACCATGTAAGACTTGGAGGAAAGGAACAAGCAAAGCCATGGCTGGACTCATCACCATGGAAACTGTGAAAAAAGAAATGCCCATTGCTTGAAACCACTCAATCTGTGGTACTCACAGCATAGAAGACATCAAACTAAAATAAGCAAATGAGTCTGCTGCTAAGTCACTTCAGTCGTGTCCGAAAAACAAAGGATTAATTTTCTCTCTCAATCTTCACATAAAATGCCTTTACAAAGATTCTGTACAGTTTGTTTCATTCACTATACTTTAAACCAGTGGTCATGGTCAGTGTTCAATCTCCTTTATATAGTCTGATTCACATCTTTCTTGAATAAATCATGAGGATTTAACTGTTTCTCTAACTTCTCTCTTTTAGGAATTTCCTTACTATGCTGCTGCTGCTGCTGCTAAGTCACTTCAGTCGTGTCCGACTCTGTGCGACCCCATAGACAGCAGCCCACCAGGCTCCCCCGTCCTCGGATTCTCCAGGCAAGAACACTGGAGTGGGTTGCCATTTCCTTCTCCAAGGCATGAAAGTGAAAAGTGAAAGTGAAGTCGCTCAGTCGTGTCCGACTCTTCTCAACCCCATGGACTGCAGCCCACCAGGCTCCTCCGTCCATGGGATTTTCCAGGCAAGAGTACCGAAGTGGGGTGCCATCGCCTTCTCCATTCCTTACTATGAGGAAAGCTAATCAACTGGGCACAAGGAAAGGCCATACTTCAAGTGATTCTACATACATACCTCTTTCCAACTTTAAGATGTATAATGAGCCCTAGTATTAACTCTCCTTGAAAAATTATATATTTTAAACAGTACAATATAATTGAGTTCTACTCTTCTATAAACACTCATAACATTCATTTATTCCATGGGTAATATATGATAAAGTGGTTTTTGCTCATCTTAAAGAAAAAGAAAGCACTATTCTATGTTACACACAATTATTACCGATACTTTAAAATTAACATTTTCAGACAGTTTGCAACCATTACTAGAAATATATTATCAAATGAGAACATCTACGGCCTCTTTCACAAAACCAAAACCTCATATGACAATAGGCCACTAACATTATTTCTCTGCACACAGGAATGTAAGGTCACTGACCTCCTTATATATATCTTTGTGGGCCCTTCAATCAAATAAAGAAAGGAGCCTGAGACCATATCACACTTAAGTACAAGTGAGGATGGCACAGAGTTTTAAAAAAAAAAAGAGGAAAAAACCAAATTTTACCACTTTTGCTATCAGGAAGATTATTAGGGAGAAAACTAAAATGTGGGGGCTGGCAATGAGAACTCTTCAGAAGCATCGTTACCGGCAGTGGAATACTTGGGTACCAAGAAACATCTCATTTATGATCAACAGACACGTGAATGCAAATGCATGACAACTAAGACCAACTTGTTCAGAAATGATTGGGCAGTGAGTAATTATAGAAAGTGCTAAAACCATGAACTCTTCCTTACAAGATATTGGTGGAGGCAAAAAGGAACTCAAGTCACCTGACTCCACTAAATTCTCTTGCTTCTAATCAAATTATATTTTCCAGTGCTTTTTTTGTGCCATGCTTCAAATGAATTAGCATTCTTAATTCTCATAACAACCTTATGAAGTTTTAGCAATGAAAGAGTTAACTTGTTCAAATGGTAGAGCTGATCTCTGAACACACACTATTGGCCAACCAGGCTAATTCCAGGAGGAATTAAGCCCTAATGTTCAAAAGCATCCATTATTAACTTCACCCTATACCTCTAGAATGGTACTAATCATGAAACATTTAGAAAGAACTGAAAAAAATTGTCACTAAAATCATTATCTGTTCTGTGGTTCAGATGAGGAAACCCGGTTAGGAAGGCTACAACCACACCACAAATGATCACTTTCTAGAATTTAGAAGGACTTAATTGTCACCTCAAAGAACACAGCTTTGATGGCACTCAGCATAGAACCAACATCTAATATTTATAAACTATGTATGTTTATACACATTTATAGATTTATAGTTGTTTACATATATAGTTGATGCATTTCTTTGTAATTAAGAAAGATTAAAATGCAATACAGAAAAATTCAGAAGAAACATAAAAATGAAACTGAAAAACAGACTGAGCAACCTACTGAACTCAGGTTTTCCTTGTGTTTATTATAAAAGCAGAAAATCCCCAGGAGCCAATCTACATCCCTTATAGAAAAAAACCAACAGAAATGTAGGACCAAATCCAAAGTTTGCAACCTTCAAATCACCCCTCTGTCATGATCATTTACACCCAGGGTCTCAGCTGGCTTTTACACACCACACAGACAGGTTGCGTCACCTCTGATAATTTAAGGAGATAAATGACCTCATCTAATTATCATGCATGGTTTGCTCTGTGATGAGTTACCATTCCCCTATGTTTATTTATTACCATCAAGTATTACTATAAATTTTAAACAATTACTCACTAGCAGATCTTAACATCATGGATCAACCCCCTGGGAACTGAGCTACACAGGCACAATAAAATTTCACCTCATGAAAATTAATTCTGGTTTCTACATTTACATCAACAGGAAAATCAGGTGTTTTGAGAGACAACCAAGCATTCTACATGTTTAATTTAGAGCAATCTGCACACCCCTCATTGTGCCCATCCTCCTGAGGCTTCACATGGCCCATTTGTTTATCTCTCCTAACATTTCCACAGATGCAAATTTAAGTCAATTCTAATGTACTGTAATGGCAAAGAAGGGTTGGTATTTTTAAAGCGACAGACATCATAAGAATTTTACACATTCCTTTCTGTAGCAAATGTCAAAATGACTGCCATAAGAAGGCAGGTTCCTGGCACTGGACCACTTACTGCTTCAATGGTTATCCTCAAGTTGCGCTCATTAGTCGTTGGTATTAAAACACAGTTTCATCTAAAACATCTCTTCCCTCCACAAATCTATCAAAACCGTGCAGCAGAAATTTAAGTGTTTTATTTCTACCAAAATGAGAAAAGTATTTGTGAAAGGCTAGCCTCCATTTATATTGTAAAGTGAAGGGGTGGGGTTCAATGAGTTTAACTAATCATCAGCTGGATGAGTCAGATGAAAAAAACTGGCCTTTTTCAGTATGCTCTTGGCAGATTTTTTTTTTCTGACTTCTGTGTTGGTTGCTAAAAATGCAACTGGTCTCAATTTTACTATTCTGTGCTCGTTCAGTTTTCAGGGTTGTCTGGAATCATTTCTATAAACATCATAGATAGACTGCTTTATTCACTTTCAAATATTCTGTCTTGAAGCTGATAACTCCCATCTTTGACAATGAGAGGTTATCAGTGGCAAAATTATGACTTTTAAAAATAGACTCAACCTCCTGTGGCACAGAACTCATACAACAGGTGCTGGCTGAAATGCCAAGATGAACCACATCAAATCCCTTGAGGTCCTGCTTTCTTTTGGTCCCTTTTAAGATATAGGTTGTGTCCTGAACCTAGAGACAAAACACTTCCCTCAATGGAGTCCACTGCCTCTCTTCTCATTTCCTCTTTATCATTTAAGGCTACACAACTTGTAAGAAGAGACATTTTTAAGGCCAGCTAAGCATCCCTTTTCTCATTCATTTCAGTTTTTTCTGTTGGCCCAAATGATGTATTAGTACAATAATCTAACTCACTAACCCTTCGGCATCGATTCATGACCTCTTGAAGGCAGAAAAAGTAACATGTGGTACAAATAATAAAGCCTGGCTCTAAAATGGTCCTTCAAGGCTCCCAATGCCTCCTCTCATGTGATCCCAATAATGGAATACCATGATTCAAGATTAGCTTAATATTACCCTTGATCTGCAGATAGAGGAAATGGACTTACTGTTAATTCTGCTCTACTTTACACTGACTCCTTTTCCCCCTTGGCCTCCTTGCTAGAATATGCAGCCAGCCACAAACTGAACAGGTAAGATAATGGATGCAAAGACATCCAGGGTACTGCCAGGGAAAGGCAGCAAAGTATAGCAGGTATAAGTGTAGGACTCTAAAATCAAGCTGCTTGGGGTCAAACTTCGTTCCTAAAAAGACTCAGAAAACTCCTTCATATTCAAAACTTAACATTCCTCACCTATAAAATAGGGATAATACTTATCTTAAGGGAGTAACTTAAAGGTTAGATGGATTAAAAAAATAAGCAGAGTATTAATTCACAGTGCCTGGCATTCAAGAGCTCAAAAATTACAGAAAACAATATCACAATAACTGAAAGATAGTTGTGAATAATTACTAGTGTCTAGACATTCTGCAGGTAGGGACATCAAAATTAGTTTCCGCAAACTGTGACTATCTATGGAAGAGAAAAAAGAGTAAAGTCACAAAATGGAAATAAATATGCACCCTGATTCTCCTCTTCTCTTGTTACAGACCACAAGCGTAGTTTTTTCACACTGCAGAGGGGCCAATGAGATCAAGACTGATTCTTAGATCTGCCAGCATTTGCGATCCTAACCATTCATTCAGTCATCTCGGAAACTCAAAGAACTGCTGAGATAGCAGCTGCCAGTGATTTTCAGACCTTCAAGAGACCTGAGATGCCTCTGTATGGGTTGACCAGGGACATGCTCTGCTGGAATACTCTGTCAGTGGTTTCCTGTGTTATCAAATGCACTTTTTTTTTTTTTTAACAATCTTGTTTCAGTTCAAGTTTCTGCCCTCTGCTAAAGAATGGACATGGGGTTGGCAGGTGGAGGGAAGCACAGGCAGAGCAGGGCTGTAAACCAGCTGTAAACTATTCCTATCTGCCAAAAAATCTGTAAGTGAATAATGGTAAATTGCCCCAAACAAGAACTATTTGTTTTTTGTTTGTTTGTTTGTTTCCTCTTCCTTGGTATTTCTGAAACATCTTTCTATCATAAGCATATACACTTATTAAAACCAATGACATTTTGCAAAACTACATGGATCTTCAAGATGATCATCTCTACTTTAAAAAGAAAGAAAAGAAAAATAAACACAAAAAAGAAAGAAACATTGATGTGTCCAAAGGAAACACAGTGACATACTAGAGTCTTGTTACTACCAAGAAAAGAAAAACTCTGGTCTGTATATCTCAAAATGTGAACATTACTAATGTGCATATATTACATCTCTGAATGTCATGCCTTCTTGAGAATGGAATATATAATTTGGAACTATCCTCCAAAAACACCTCCAGTTTATTAAAAGTGCATCTATCCTATATTCCAACCATCTGTTTTAATTCTCAGGGCTGTTTCATATTTCAAAAGTTACTTTGTAAGACATTGTTTTTAGTCTTGATCCCTTTCTCACCTGCCTTGGTCAGAACATTCACCCATCAATCATGGCCTCTCTCATCCCTTTCATCTCTCTGCCATTTGGTCTCCTCTGATATGCTCAAATTTCCCTCTGGTAACACTTATTTAGTTGTCACTACAACCTCTCCCACCCAGCAGATGCCTTTTTATAAGAACTGCCTCTTCCTCTATCCATGGTACTAGCAATTGGCCTGTTGCAATGCAATACCTCCTAACGAGATTTGACCAGGGTGTGAAAAGTGACCCAAGCTCAGGCAACCAAAATCCTTTTTAAATCCCATCTCCTGATCTCAAATGAATGGGCTATAGATGACTATCTGACCCATATTTAGATTACCAACACATCTTCTTTAGCAGGCTATGTTTTGGACTAGGATTCTAGTCTCAAGCTGGTTCAAAGTTTCAATGGGGAAAAAAATGTAAACCCTCACAGCCATTCAACAAAATGAGCTCCAGGAAGCAGAGAAAGCCTTAGCAGGGAAAGGGAAGAGTAAGGAGTCAAACAAAGAAAACCAGAGGCTAGAACAAGAGATGATCCTGATAACAGCTCCACCCCTTTCTGCAACTAGGGGCATATTCCTCCTGCTGATTCACATGACTGACCATCCAGTTTTACTACCGTTGAAAAATATTTCTCTTTTTGGTTCAAGATACTCCTGTAGTTTTCTACTACCTGCAATCCCAAGTAAGCTATTATAACTCCTACTCTTTAAGCAAAACAAAAGAATGCCAAATCCCTTCCATCTTCCTCTGAAGTTGCTATCTCTCTCCCTTTCCTCACATTGCCAAGTTCCTTGAAAGAATCTGCACTTGCTGCCTTCATATTCTCACTCTTTAGGGCTTCCCTGGTGGTTCAGATGGTAAAGAATCTGCCTGCAATGTGGGAGACCCAGGTTCAATCCCTGGGTCAGGAAGATCCCCTGGAGAAGGAGCAGGCAACCCACTCCAGTATTCTTGCCTGGGAAATCCAATGGACAGAGGAGCCTAGAGGGCTAGCGTCCATGGGGTCACAGAGTCAGACATGACTGAGCAACTACCATACACACACCAACTCTTGAAGGCACGGAAGCCATGCTTGCACCCAAAACATGCTACTGAAATTGCTGTCATGTCAGCAAAGGTCTGGTGACTTCCTTAAAGGGCCCACTGTCGACCTCTCTACAAAATGAAACTGTAGATCAAGATTCATCTTTTGAAACTCACAGTGCCTATCATAAAAGATACTAAATGGGTATTTTCTAAGTGAATGGATGGATCCATTTTCAAAGATACTCATTTTGCCTCCAAATCCCCTTCAGATAGGTATTTCTAACAGCTTAATAGTCATCCATAGAGATGCTTCAATCTCAAAATGCCCAACAGTGAGCATGTTACCTCACTCACCATCAACCTGCTATTCTTTCTGCATTACCTCTTAAAGAGCTTGGAGGACTTCCCTGCTGGTCCAGTGGTTAAGAATCCCAGGGACATGAGTTCAATCCCTGGTCCAGGAAGATTCCCACATGCCATGGGGCAAGTAAGCCCAAGCACCACAACTCCTGAGCCCACCACGCTCTAGAACCCATGCACCACAACTACTGAAGCCTGTGTACCCTAGAGCCCATGCTCTAAGACCAAAGCCCATGCACTGCAACAAAGAGTAGCCCCTACTCACCACACCTAGAGAAAGCCCATGGACAGCAATGAAGACTCAGCACAGGCAAAAATAAATAAAATTTAAAAAATAAAGACCTTAGAGCCATCTCTAACACTTTTCTCTTCCTGATTCCCCCAACTCTATAAGCAATAGAACCTGAATATGTACCTCTACATTACGTTTCATCCCTGCTTTGCTTTCCCACGGCGACTATTCTCTTTGTCTTTCAGCATCTCTCGCTCTAGGATGCTGCAAGAGTCTACTAACTGCTCCCACTGTCCCTTCGAATAATGGTCCTCTTTAATCCATCTTCCACATGATATGATTTAAAACCTATAACTTTTATTTTTAATTACAAAGTCTTAGGATGAAAACCAAATTTTTAAGAAAACAGAGCTGGGCTACCACACTGCCCAACTCCCCTTCGGGTCATTGGTAAGATAACTGATGCAAAAATTGTATAACCTAGCCTCAGACTGATCGTTCAGTCTCAACCTCTCTTCACACCCAGGAGTCCCATGCCTGACGTGAAACAACCCATGGGTACTTCTTCACTACGCTATGTTTTTCCCTGGTCATGCTCTGTTAGGTTCGACTGCTTCACAGTCAGCCTGAAGTTGGGAATGTCTTCCTTGGGAATGCTCTTCCCCAATTTGGATTCCCAGCATATAACTAAGTGAAGTACATAATTTGCCCTGGATAACAGTAACTGCATTAATTGTTGAATTAAACTACATTTGATGTTAAAAATCTGTGAAGAAGTTGTTAAAAGAGACAGCATAAATCAAAATTATTCTTAAAAAATAAGATGTACTATGTACTCAGGTCTAAATATTCTTCAGTATACCACCTAGAAGCCTATAACCTTCAAGATATTTCATTTCTTATAATCTAATGGAAGAAATTTACTAAGATAATTTTCTTGATTATTAGTATTTAAGCTTTTGATAAAGTATTACACCAATATGTCTTATCTGATGAACCCCATTTTCCCAAGGTGTTATTTAAAAAAAAATGTTGAATTGCTTCTATTTTTTTAAATCTAGATACTTTTACTGTCTTTGGTTTCTCAGGTGAATTTCTAATATGTGAACATTTAGGTCAGTAAAATCAAATATGTGAAGTAAAAAGCATTTCCAGGATAACCAAGCTCACATGGAAAATGGGGGGAAAAAGAAGAAAATAAAAGCAAAATAAAATAATCAACTGCCACCTTTAGCATCTTTAATGTAATTTCACACCTCACATATCTGAGGGCTCCTTTGTCTGCCTCCACTTAAATACATACCATTCCTCACAGCATATTCACCACAACACCTTTTGATTACTTTTTTTAAAACAGATTTTTTTCCAGTACCTAAGTGCATTTATTTTTCTGAGCCATTCCTCCTTTGACCCTCAAAATAAAACATTATTAATGCCTGACCATCCTTCTATATAGCCTGACAGTATGTACCTTAGTCAGAGAACAATCTCATCAGCTTTTCTCACTTTACTCAAATATTCCCAGAGTATATGGGCAAACGTCAAAAGCAACAATAGTCCAAACCATCTGACAATTCTGATGAAAGTACTTATAATGTATCACAGATTTGCCTATGCATCAAAATCTTTAAACAATATCCCTACAGAGAGAAAAATCTAGTAAAAGGAAGTCCTCTGCAACAGAGAGTGAAAATTCAAGTCTGAAGGACCCAAAATTGAGGTCTGGTTAGAGGTAACCTGATGGAAAACAAGTCAAAAACTTTTTTCTCCAATTGATTTGACATGATGTACAAATAAAAACCAAGTATGACTAATACTAATTGTGTCTGGGGAGGGTAAGGAAGAGAGAAAGAAGAATTAGCAACTAATTATCGGAATAAAAGAATACAGGAATTGTTTTTCATAATTTGCCAGGAGACTACTGCAATAAAATTTTAAGTACTCAGGGAAAAGAACTTCAGATAAACAGATTATTCCCAAATCTGAACCATTTAAAATGGGCAGCACCATTATTTCCCACTGCCATCATTTCTAGCTTAAGTTGTTCTTCCATTTATGATATAGAATTTAAAATGTATCCTAATTTTTTTAATCCAACAGAAGCATATGGTTAAAAAAAATCAGCAGAAGCAAATGTTAAAATAACATTGAGCCAGAAATATCCCACATTCATATTCAAAGAGACCTTTAAATATTGCTTCATATATAACAGCCTGATTCTGTATTACTGAAATTAACGATAAAAGTGTGCCAGTTTGTTGAGGCCACAATGTCAATCTTTTCCTTAAGATCTTGTTAGAATCTATGTAAATGGCAAATTTTAAAGGAGCAATGGAATTCAATTACCACAAATTATATAAAGCCCATAAGAAAGAAAAGTTTAGGTTTTACGAAAAAATTTTAAAACCTGTGCACATTTATCCTTCAACCCTAAAACATGGTGCGCCAAATGTTTAATTCTTAGAAATTTCAAGTATCCTATATCTAAATGGTAGAAATAAAATTGCTTAGCATGCAAAGACCTTTTAATTAGCACTCAACAGTTCAAGTGCAATAGTCTCTTCCCCCTTTTGTTTTGTCTAAAAGACAGTAAGCCTATCTTTAGAACCACATTTCTTTTGTCATTCATCAATTGTGTTAATAATTTGTCTAACAGGACCTGAACATTTTGAATACTTCATCTGATTCTCTTCATGAAATATTTTTAAATGCTGCTGTTATAAAAATATTCTGAATGAGATTTACTCCCTATGAACAGTTGTGGACTGGCAAGGAGCTTTCAGTGTGCACCTTTGTTAATAAACTTATCTTACTGAGGTTCTTCTACCCTAACAAGCCACTTGAAGAATTAAGAACAAAAAGCAGGTGTGTACACACACATATAGAGATAAATAGATACATAAAGATATAGACAGACATAAAATACTATGTATTAAATACAATATTATAATAAGATAAACTATACAAATTATATAATGATGCAATGCTAATATATTTTAAACCCTCAAAAAAAAAAAGGTGGTAAATACAGTATTTTTCACAAAGTGCTACCATTTTCATCTCAATTGACACTGAAGTCAATCATTTTTTTCCCTTAAACTCTGTAAACAATAACGACATAGTCATTTCCAAGTTTTGTGCACACAGAAGAAAACGAACCATGTGTAAGCTACATGGTTGACTATCTCGGTTTCAAGTTTATTGGAAAGCCATCATATGAAAGCCTAGGGAACAGTTGTAGTACAATGCATAAATAGTCAAGGAAAAGAAAGACTGGCTGACACAGTGTGACACAGTGCCTGATACATACCATATGACTTAGGTAAACGTGCAATAGATGTCATAGAACGGAGATCAGTTACACATTACCAGCAGCTTACATGCTTTTTGAAATACTAGGACAGACAGTTCTTTTATTACAAATGATGGAAGCTGTCACCTGAATAGCAATGAAATGTTACTTTTTAGAAATACTGAAACAAATTCTGATTTTTTTCCCAAACTTTCATCCAAATATGCTCATGTGAGGGTTGATTATGTCCACACATGGAATACACTGAATGAAATCAATAAGCTGGACAATTGCCTAAAATATTTCAATTTAACTCCACTTTAAGGTTCTAAATAGCTTGATGATACACATTAGGTACAAGATATGAATTCAGAAGAAGAGATTACTTTCTTGGATATTTGCATCAGTACTGAAAACTAACAAGAAATTTCTGTGTATGTGTTGTATATAGTCATACTTCAGAGAACACATTAATTAAATAATACAGGTTGTTATGGGCATAATTTCTGTATTAATTTTAAAATTTCTAAATGCATTGTTATTTCTTATGAATATATACTTCTAAATATAAACAGTAAATCTGAATACATAATTTGAATGTGTTATTTATGTTTCTGCAAAATCTTACAACGTATCAATGTAAGAGAAACATTGGAAAGTTGTCTACAAAGCAAGATTTCTTTGAAGGAAGAGAATGGTAAAATTTTACCTATTTTCACAATGAACAATTTGCCATAGACTCTGTCTGATTATATATATATATTTTTTTAAATTAAAATTGGTGAAAGCCAAAGAAAAATAATAAAGGCACATTTTATTTCCTTTTATAAACCATAATAAGCTTAGATTCTTGTACCTTTCCAAAATGTTTAGACTATATTCATTTCAACCTGTCTAATGTTTATTCCATGCCAATCCAAACAGCTACACATATACCCACTAAAATTTAATATGTTACAACTCATCTGGAAAAATGTATCTATTGTTGCATACTTTAAAGATACACCTGTGGAAAAATATCTTGTGATGAAGCTGATGAGAACAAATCAAAGATGTGAGAAAGGGATCTATTAATGTTCATTGTTTTTAGGTTTTATTTTACAATCTAATATATTAGCTCATATTTTATCATAAAGTACATTTTGTTCTATATATAGTATGCAAATTAAAATTGCTAAGCCCAAATAAGAATAATTATATCACTTCTAATACATAAAAAAGGTATCTATTCCAATGAAAATATTTATTTTTAATAGCCTTTAAATATAAATTTGTCTCATAATAGATAAAAAATTTATAAACCAAGTACTTAAACCCCAAGGTACTATTCTTTTATGAGATGCTATATTTCCTATAGATCCTGTAACTCTTACCAATATATTTATCCCATTATATAGTTTAAATATATTAAAAATCCCCATATGCCAATGGGCTCTCAGCCAATTATTATGGATATATTGGCATTTTGATATGACGAGATAAAAGTTGAAAACGAATAGTAGTTATAACTATGCTCCTTTTTTAAAAATTGGATTTGTAAATAGTATCTAAAATTAGAACTGACAAATTCAAATTAACATTACAATACTGGCTACCATACATAATACTCTGAGTTTTAAAATAGAAGTGTTTTCACATATGAGCCAAATTATTTCTAGAACAAGGGAGAACTCCCTTGTAGAAAACTACATTTTAAACTATCAATATAACGTGTGCATACTGTAACATGAAAATTATGTATTTTCCATTTATATACAAACCAATATGCACGAGGTGGCTGCAACCATATGGCGTATTTATGGTTCACACCTTACTAAAACAATCATTTCCAAAAGAAAAACCTAAACTAGCAAAAGAACTGTATCAAAATTCCTCCCTTAGTCTGAAAAAAAAAAAGTTATTTTAGTGTTAACTCTTAGAACAATTTAATCTCTATTTCAATTCAGAATATGCTATATGAGAATGTATGTTAAACCAGAGAAAATTAAAGAAAATATTTAGAATGATATTTATGGTTTTATAATATTTAAGCTCTTATTGTAAAAATTCTAAAAAACAAAACAAAAAACTTTGTATTACTAATTCTAATTCAGATCCCACTCCAATGAGTGCATAATGAATTTTATACTGTGTTAGTGGCATATTCTTCCTCTTCTGGTGACAAAAAATTTTTTATATTACTTCTTTCTGGAAAAACTAGAATGATCAAGAAAACCAAAAGAATTTACTAATGAAAAATGTATATAGACAAGCACAATAATTTGGTTTTAGTGATGCTATAATCTTTGTACTGAGTTTTTAATGAACTTGGAATTTTTCCCAAAGATTTGAGATTTATCCTGATAAATATGCCATATGAACTCTTTTTGCAAGAAAAGCAAATGGCACTGCATAATGATATAATTAATGCTACATTTTTTAAAATTTCATAAAGTTTATTCAGAAATCTAACATGAAGTACATCTTCCTCAGAAGATGAGGAGAAATGACTGACTTTTCAAATTAATAATTAAAGATGCAGAAGCCTTATAAAAGTAGTTAGTATTTCCTACAAGAAACTGATATATACAAAATCTTTAAGTCGTTTTTTACAAAATAATTAATGTTTCAAATTATTCGAAAATATATCAAATTTTCATTGTTAGAAAATAAATTTAAAATCCTTTGAAAGAAAAGAAATTGTGGTTTTCTAATTCCTATTTTTGCCAACTATTCACTTTCTTTCTTATCTTTAGTGAATTTCTGACCATGAAAATTTAGCTATTTTAATTTTGGGAAAACACTTATTGCAGATGTCCTTCTTACAACAAGGATTTTTTACATTAATGTTTTACCATGGTCTGTTCAGGAATAAAAGATTACATTTTGTTGTATTTTTAAAAGTCATAGTTTTCCCCTATGGTGTGATGATTCCCTCCAAATGATAGAAATATTGATAAACTGCCAGTTAAAAATAACACTTTAAAAATCTGTAAACTGAACACACTGACTCCTTTTTAAAGCGCCACTTCTTTGACACAAAACGCAAGCGACTCGTTTTCAATGTATAGGCCAAACTACAAAAAGACTAAAAAAATAAAAGTGTAATTTCTTAATAAGTGAATAATATGGAAGCATCTTTAGTGTAATTCTCACTCTTTTCAGGTTTCAAAATATACGTTTGGAATATGCTGCCAATTAAAGGAAGATCTACAGATGGCATTTACCCTTTTGCTTCATAACAAAAAGGATCAGCTATTATTTTTATGGAAGATTATCTAAAAAAGAACATGACTGTAAATCATGACAAAAATATTAGACACTCCCCTTCTCCAGGTTAGAATGTGCATCCTTCGGGTTCTTGTACTGACACCTAACTCAATAAATACTTTAAGCTGAATCTCAAATAATAACTACAGGGTTTCAACTAGTGAAGATTTAAGGTCAGTATCCACCAAAAACCCCAGTTTTCAGCACTCTGCCAACAAAGGACAGCAAATAATTCCAAACAGCAAAAATACCAGGAAGGCTACCTTGGGCTTTGTTTTTGTTATGTAAAATGCATTAAAGTGACTCATCCACTTACCATTACCTACTCTTACAAGCTTTAAAGTAGCTTCAACAACCAAAATAAATGCTTTCCCAGAATGCCTAATAGGCTCTTCAGCACATTTAAAAATATGTATATATTTTCATGTGCCACTGGCTTTGATTCTTTTCTCCAACACGAGAGAATTATTATTTTTCACTCCCTTCCTGCCGTGTGACTACACAGCTACCTTCAAACACTCTATTTCCAGAACAGCAGCGAGGTTTTCTTAAGCTATTTTAGAAATGTTAAAAATAAGAGAAAAATTGCAGGAGACTCTGGAAAGCGCTCAGTCCCTCCCCCCTCCACCCCCAAGGAATAGAGGGTTCTATTCATTCTAACAGGAACCGCGTGTCTGCCGGCACAGTTTCAAATAGAGGGTGAGGGAGGTTGGATGGCAGGGTCCCAATTCCTGCGAGCCCCTGGGGTGGACAGCACCTCTGCCGCGAGGGCCAAGCACTCCTCATATCAGAAAGGCTGTCAAGTGCGTCCAGTAATTTGGGATCTAAACGAGTTTGGATACCACAGCAATTAGCATCTCAGAGGCCAAGTACGGGAGAAGTCCATGCTACCCAGACCAGCCTGCAGTTACTTATTTGCAAAACGCCCTACCCAAATACAACTTTTTACTGGAGTCGGTTTGATGAGAGCGGGTATGTGGCTGGAAACTTTTTCCCACAGTGCAGCTAAACTCTTTAAGTCCAAGGAATCCTTTTAGAGATGGGCTGAAGTGCCCGAAGTCGTCAGCAGACCTTTCCTGGGACAGCCCGGCCCCGCCGAGGCTCCCGAGACGCCGGTTCGGTGCGCATTCCGGCGAAGAGCCGCGCGTACCTCCCGCTCGGCCTCTCCAGATCCGAGCCCGGCTCGCTCCCCACCCCCACGCGCAGAAAAGCCCCTCAACTCGGGAACGGAGCCCCCGTCCTACTTCCACGGCACCCCGTGGCCCGCACTCTCCGCCCTGCTGGCCCGGCCCGAGCACTTACGTGACGGCCGAAGGGAACGGCTCCTCCGACGAGGGGCAGATCAACAAAGATTGGAAAAGTGTCAGAGTCAAGGCCAGCAGGCAGCCAGCAGCCATCTTCGCGATCGAAGATCAATCTCGCTTCCCTCCCCAGCCGGGGGAAGGACCGGTGCTGGAAACCGCGGGAGGAGAAGGAGCAAGGTCCGCCCGGACTACAGGCGTCTGCGGGCTGGCGCGGCCGAGGCTGTGGCTGGGGCGCGGGCTGGCGTGGGGGTGCCGCAGGGGCTAAGCCCGGCGCGGGGGAAGGGGCGGCGGGCGGACCCTCTAGCGCGCGTCGGCAGCTCCGCGCCGCAGCTGCCTCGCCTCAGCCGCCATCAAGGGCGACTTTGGAAACAGACCTGGGCGAGCCCGCCGGCGCTGGCGCGCTCTCGCTCCTTCTCGGTTTCCTCCCTGATTTATTCCCCCGATTGCCGTTGAGAAGGCGGGGGGCGGAGGCGGGGGCGGAGAAGGGGTGACGGCACTGGGGAGGGTGGGGGTGGCTGCAGGAATGGGGGAATGGCAGGCGGAGAGACTTGTGGCAGAGACAGAGGCTTCGTCTGGCTTCTCCGGGCAAGTCAGAGGGAGGTGGCTGGGGGTGGACAGCGGGAGGGCCGGGCGTCCGAGCGCTCGGGCGGAGACGGGCAGGAGCGGCCCTCCATACAAGGCAGAAAGGAACTCCCAAAGTCGGCGCCGGCTTGCTCCCGCCACCCGGCTTGCGGAGCGAGAGCGGGGCGGGCCCCGCGGAGCTCCCAGGGGACCGCTAGCCGCCGGTGGGTATCCACAGGCAGCCGGGGCTCCGGCCCAGCACTTGGCTCGCGTCTTCGGGGGTTATTTTCCCAGGCAGGCAGTGTTCCCCCGGCCCTTCTCCCAGGCACAGAATCCACTGCCTGCCTGAGAATCGTGGGGCAGTGATTTGACAATGAGTGTAGGAGGGGTTTATATTTGCATTTTAAAGCACCACTTTTGACTCCCTACCAGGTGGCACTATTTATTTGCCCTGAAGTGCCAGAGGCTAGAGCCTCCGGCGTGGCTGAGTGCCAACTGTGGCAGCGCGGCCCGACGCCCAGGTACCTCTCACCTGGCAAGACAGACCTGGCAAGGTCCGGGCTGAGGACAATCAGAGAAGGACCCGATGCTGTAAAATCTTCCTAGTCTGGCCATGTGTTAGGTAGGACCGAAGCGTGGAAGGACGAATTCTGTACCCTAGGAGCACTGTGCCGCGAGAAAAGCATTGTACTACTTCCAAAAGTCCCCCAAATGCCCTGGTCTGGCCTGTGGTCTGCCCTGCCCTGACAAGGTTGCTGCAAAACAAGTTCACTTGGTCCGGATGAAGGCATGAAAAGGGTAAGCAGAAACAGGTGGCAATTTGCGAAACGCGCCTAAAATATGGAGGAGGAATTGAGGGAGAGAGCTAGGGAATAGCCCTGCAGTACCGACTAGTTTCACCTGCATCCGCAGGCAGGCGTGCCCAGGCCCTTCTAGTAGAAAAAACAGGTGGGTCTTGTGTAGGCCTCTCGGACCACACAGGCTTCCGTCAGGAAGGAGCTGGTGCGCCAGATGAAAAGGTTTCCCTGAACACCTGAAATTATTAAGCCCCCTCTAGTAGTGTATTAGAGCACTTCGACACCATTTCTGATTGGGGAAGAAAAAATATCGCCATCCTGCATATGCCTAAAACTTGTCATTATGGGGAGGCCTGGGACTTTTAACTAGCCCTTCTCTAGTTTCTTGAGATTATGAAGACAAAGACCCTTATTAATTCGGAATTGACTTGCCATCTCTCTAAAGGCAATCTGCTCAAACAGAAGACTATTAATACTTAATAGCAACATTTCAAAATGTGATATGATTTTATGATTCTTGTCCCAGTGATGTTTCCTTCCTCTTAACCTCTCGTGTGTGTGTGTGTGTGTATGTGTGCGCGCGCACCTTATTTTCTTTAATTCTGTACATATCTATCTGCTCTCTGTTTCTTTCCTCTTATTCTGAGTGACCTCACAAAAGGCACCCCACCATGACTTGACTTAGTTTGTTTTATGCTAAACCAAGAGAATGTGGCAGCAGGAGCGAGCAAATGAGCAATGAAGTGGGATGGGGTGGAATAGGACTGAGAACTCAGCGCACAAAGATACTTTATATAACCATAGATAGCTTTCCACTCCAAAATTAGATAACTAAATAGTAAAGTCCATCTTTTTTTTTTCCAATTTTTAATGATTAAAAAGCAAATTTTCTTCCCCAGCATGGGAATTAAGAATGGCAGAATCAGATGCCCATTACTGTCTACATGATATGTTGCTATCATAATAGCCACACTGCAGAAAAATATTTTAATAAATTCTGAAATAATTATTTCAATAATGACTTCAGACTTCCTACTAAGGTACACCATTTCCAATTTTATAACTTTAAGAGAAAGAGCTTAAGGAATAAAAGAATGTAATAAACTTCTTGAGAAGGTAGTCAGCCTTCATTATTAACTTCGTTGGCCTTTGAGCCAAATCTCAATTTCTTTGGATCACTCTGATGAAACACTGTGCTCTCTCCTTTCTGAAGCTTTTGAAGAAAGATATTACATCTACAATTCTTTCTGACGGGGTTGATTGTCGACTGTAAGCCTAAATCATTGCTTAATCCTCTGTTGTGTTAATTGCTTTTTATCAATCTAAACCTTTTTAATGATGATATTCAAAATGTGGCTTTTGTTTCTTTTGTATGAAAACTAAACCAAGACGATTTTCACAATACAGCATTATGTGTCAACTGATTAACCATAGCATTCTATAATGTACAGTTTCTGTCCAGTTTTGTTATTTTGGAAAATTTCGTGAAGATTAGATCATAGCCTGTCAATTTTAATAGAATTTTGCTAAGTCACCAAAATTTGCCATTCAAGATAAAATGTTTATATACCATAAGGATTGATGATAAAACTTGAATTATGGGCTTTAAGTGAGCAAGATGTAAGAAACCAGTATCGACTATTCATTTAGGAAGAAATATTCTAAAAAGAAAGTAAAGATTAATGAAAAGTTAGATGTCTGTATTTAATCATTCCTTTAATAAAGTTTAAAGATTTCATGCAGAGCACTTTTACTCATAACATATTTATGATCTGTCACTTTTAGCTAATTGCTATAATATGTAAATGCTTAATTTGTTCATATACACTTCATTTTTATTAAGAATGAACAAAGGACAATATGAATAGAACAGTCATAAAATGTTCCCACTTTCTGCCTTTTTGTTTTAGGTTATATTATGTGTATTGCTAGCATAAAATTCTATTTCTGTTGGATGTTCCTATATTTTTCTATGTATGTATGAGCATGCTTTCTATTATTTTTCAGTAAGTCAAATCTAATTTCTTCAACATTTGAGATTAAGAAAAGGACAAAGAAATTCTAAAAATGGCCTCTTCTCCCCTCACTTCCCCCCCCTCTCATGTACAAACACTAGAAAGGAAAATAATCCTCCTTAGTTAGAAAAGTTTTAAAGGAAATGATGAATTTTTAGTTTTTTGTCATATCTTTAGAAAACTAAGGGAAAAATTGTGACAAAAGACCTTTTTTACATGCAAATAGAGTAAATGACCTGGTTCTGAGATCAATATATATGGAAGAATCACATCAGAAATACTTCTGATTCGAGGTCCTGTCATGCTGCCTTGCACAGATGTGTGCTGAGGAAAGCAAAGTTAAAGACAAATGGAAAGAAAGCTTCCGCTATTTGTGTCCTTGGGGAATGTTTTCAGGAGATGGGAATAGGAAAGAAAGCAACTCAGAAGCATCAATTCCCAGGAGAATGGTTGAGTGTGTAGTGGTTTTTAAGTCAGCGTTCACATTCAGTACTTTTAAACTGAAGCAGCACATAGAGGCCATGATACAAAGCAACATGCAGCAGACACTGTCTTAGATGAACAAATACGGTCAAATATTTCCTAAAATCAAGACAAATATTTAGAAGACATTTTTCCTTGGCCTAAATAATACACCTGTTGACAGACAACCACATTAAGCTTTGAGGAAATACCTTTTCTAAAATGGACACAAAGTAACAGTTAAAAGTATTTATTGGAAGTTTATCATTTGCCTATCAGAGTCTCTTGCTAGCAAATTTATGCTAACTTAAGTATATAGAAAAATAAGTTGTTGTATTTAAAATACCATTGTATCTTCAACAAGCAATAGCTTTAGGCCATTCTAGTTTTCAGTCTCTGCTAATCATAGAATTTTTCATTCATTTTTGTTTTATTTTTGCTCTTCCTCTCCCTCCACCATTAAACTCAAACACATCTCAGAAAAAGTCAGCATCTACAGTATGACTTTCCATTAAAAAAAACAAAACTCAAATTATAGCACAGTGTGGTAACACACAAGCAAGTAACCATTAGGGTAACATGACTTTGCCCAGTAAATGCCTCGGTTCCACTTGTACACTTACCAATGATTTAAAGGGTTTATTATACATCTAGTTTTATTATACTTTGTACTAGAATTATCTCAAACATACAATATAATGTATTTCAGCAAAAAAAAAAAAATTGAAATTACAGATTATTTAAAACAGTATCAGTTTTCTATTCCTTCTTGTATCCCGACATTCTTAACTGCTGTCCAGGTTGATGCAGAAAAGCTGCATGTCATGTGTTAGTAAGTGATGCCAGGTACAAGTGGCTTGGTCTGTAGAGTTAACAATGGGGCTGCACTGTGGCTGCAGCGAGATCATAACACACAATCTGTTTAATCCAGGTTAGACCCATCTCTTTGATACATAGTGTGCATTTCTCTGTCACTGTAACGATTATAATGACAAATTTTCATCTTACTGCACAATCAAAATGGCATTGATAGGAATGAACTCCAGAGGCTGGGCCTAACAGGGAGGTTGGTCACTCAGGCCCGGTGCTCAGTTGTTTGACTTGTATCTCTCAACTCTTGCCCTATCTGTTAAATATATGCGACATCATTAAATGCTTTTAAATCTAAAAAAAAACAAACAAAACAAAACTCAGACTCCAAAATCTAGATTTCATAGTAAGATTCTTCTCCATAAATAGAGGTGGAGTTTGTTGTTTGAACTATAATTTATAGCACAAAGTATATAGAATCCATTTACTTAGGCCTACAGAGACAAAGGAATGTAGACAATTCAGTTATTTATCTAAGGATTCACTAACAACAAAAACACAATGGGAAGTGGTTAATAAGAAGTAGATAGTAACATTTGAAATAATCAAAGCTAATAACTCTTGGTGCTCTTTTTTTGTTTTGTTTTTTAATTTCCTGGATGTAGCCTTCCATGAGAAAGAATGGAAAAATCATTTTATATATTATTTTTCTGACACTAGGTTTTTTAATATACTTTATATAATAAAACACCATTATAACCCAGCATATTTCTATAAACATTTGGATATGTTAGGGATCAAATTCACTTTCTGTGCACATAACATAATTAATTAGATGAGTGTCCACAGAAGCACACAAAAGGGTGTTGCTAGGAATTTCTCCTGCTGAAATAATGAGCATGGGACAGAAAATAAAAGATCAATCATTTGACTTTGGAGCCACATATTTTAGATTTAGGTGATTTAAAATGCCAACTGTTAGTACAAAGAAGATAAACTTAAGAGTTAAAATCCCATATTCCATTGACAACAACAATGATTTGATGTCCTTTTTACTCCCTTATTACAAATGGGAGATATAAACTTCTAATTTGGGTATCAGGAAACAATGGAAAATCAATACAGCCAATATTTTTATGTGATAACAGTATTTTCTTCAAGATATATAAGGTGGTGGGATATAATAGGGTTTGTGGTAATTTGGGGAAGAAATACTGTAATTCCTAATGCTGCTGCTGCTGCTGCTACTGCTGCTAAGTCGCTTCAGTCGTGTCCGACTCTGTGCGACCCCATAGACGGCAAGCCCACCAGGCTCCGCCATCCCTGGGATTCTCCAGGCAAGAATACTGGAGTGGGTTGCCGTTTCCTTCTCCAGTGCATTAAAGGGAAAAGTGAAAGTGAAGTCGCTCAGTCGTCCGACTCTTAGAGACCCCGTGGACTGTAGCCTACCAGGCTCCTCCGTCCATGGGATTTTCCAGGCAAGAGTACTGGAATGGGGTGCCATTGCCTTCTCCGGTAATGCCTAATAGACTGAAGGATATTGTCATATGCTATCAAATATTCTAGTGTTTTTTCATAATTAAATCAGTAATATTTCAACATTTTATACCTCTAAGAACAGAACAATACTAAAGATAGCTTGCACTGTGTACAACTGGAATTTATATAAATTGATTTTTCTTTCTTATTCAAATTCCTTAAATTTTATTCTAAGGTAACTTATTCTTAAAGAATATGGTACTCTGAGAATGTCCATAACCAGCTAGAAGAAGAGAATTGATTTCATAAATTTGCCAACCTGGGTGATGATAGTCCAAAGTAAACTAAATTCTGAGTTTCAAGCTGAGCCTGTTTATTACCTGGACATTACTTCCAGTCTTTCTGTTACACAGAGATCAATCTATCTTTTGCCAGGATCTCATTCATTTTATGGATAGAATTTATGCTGTCAAAATACATGCAGATTAATTTTTTGTAAGTTAAATCCATATCTTTAAAATATCAAATGAATAACTTCAAAATAAAGATCTTTGTTTTTATAGTATTTTAATAACATTTCATAATCTAGCTGCCATTGATAGTGAAATACTATAATTATGTCATTCATGTGAGTAGTAGTCATTTGTATTAAAAACAAGCATGTTTTGGTTGAGAGAACTATGTAGATTCACTCATCTCTGTATCTTTCTCTGTTAGTACCTGAAAATTCTTAATATTCAAGGCCTGAAAGTTTTCAAAAGATTATGAGAGTACTTTTGGATTTCCTACTTATTGGACTGATTATACATTTCCTTTAAATTTCCTTTTTTTTCCTCAAAATGTGTACAATGTTTCCCTTTCAACTACAACAAAATACTTATCAAAGATGAACTGTCATCATAAACTTAGTTACAACTTGGTGACAAAACTTCAATTCAAGCCTTAACAAACATCCATGATTCACCCCTGTTCAGGAACAGAACCAAGTTCTGCTATTTTTTCCCCTTTTCTTCCCCAAGTCAACCGACCAGCCCCACTCCGCCCCTTCTCCACCCCTTCTTTTGATCTTTTATTCTTCCCCCACATACAATAGTTGACTGTCTTTAACACAATACCACAAGAGGGATTCTTTTTTTTTAAGTAACAAGGAGAAAATTGGAAAAAAATCAAGGGATGCAAAGAGAAATTATCCAGAGAAGAGAAAAATGGACGCATGAAGAAGAGCAATGGGAAAGGAAGAGTGGGTTTATTCCTGTAACACAGATGAACACAATGCAAAGAAGAAAGAAGTAGAGCAGAGACAGAATAATGAAGTCCAAAACTGGAAATGAAACTTCTAACATTCATGACACGAAAGAGTAGGGCAAATCACTGGTTTCAATATTTAATCATCTAAAATTGTTATTGCTAAACAAATATGATACATCATCTTCAATATCTCCCTATGAATGTACAAAAACATGAAAAAAATTTTTAACTATTTTTCTATTTTTATTTTTTTTTCTTTTTCTACTTTAAAAGTAGCCAGGTTATGGACTTCCCTGGTAGATCAGTGGTTAAGAATCACGTACCAATAGAACCTGTGCTCTGAAACTACTGCAGTGAGCAGACCAACTGGAGAGTAAGCCCCACTCACCACAACCAGAGAAAACCTGGGGAAGGTAATGAAGACCCAGCACAGCCCAAAATTAATTAATTAGTTAAGTTAAAAATTATTTCAATAAATCAGTGATTTTCAAGGGTAAATTTAGGTAGACAAATTTGACTGGAAAAAAATAGATACTGGAAATATATGATAAGGTCTTTATTTCTCCTAATTTTTGTTCTTTTTAACAGCTTTACTGATAATTAACAAATCATATAATTCACCATTTAAAGGATATGTTCCCACAAAAAAAAAAAAAAAAAAAACAAATACAGATCAATGGAACAAAATAGAAAACCGAGAGATAAACCCACATACCTATGGTCACCTAACCTATGACAAAGGAGGCAAGAATATACAATGGAGAAAAGATAGTCTCTTCAATAAGTGGTGCAGGGATAACTGGACAGCTACATGTAAAAGAATAAAATCAGAACACTCCCTAACACCGTACACAAAATAAACTCAAAATGGATTAAAGACCTAAGTGTAAAACTGGATACTATAAAACTCCTAGAGGAAAACATAGGAAGAACACTCTGACAGACATCACAGCAAGATCTTTTTTGACACACCTCCTAGAGTAATGTAAATAAACAAATGGGCCTAGTTAAAAGCTTTTGCACAGCCAAGAAAACTATAAATGAGACAAAAAGACAACCTTCAGAATGGGAGACAATATTTGCAAATGAAGCAACTGACAAGGGATCAATCTCCAAAATATACAAACAGATCATAAAACTCAGTATTGAAAAAATAAATAAATCAATCAAAAAATGGGCAGAAGACTTAAATAGGCATTTCCCCAAAGAAGACATACAGATGGCCAAGAGGCACGTGAAAAGATGCTCAAGATCTCTAATTATTAGAGAAATGCAGATCAAAACTATAATGAGGTATCACCTCACTCCAGTCAGAATGGCCATCATCAAAAAAATCTACAAACAATAAATGCTGAAGAGGGTGTGGAGAAAAGGATACTCTCCTACACTGTTGGTGGAAATGTGAATTAGTACAGTCACAATGGAGAATAGTATGAAGATTCCTTAAAAAAACTAAAAATAAAGATAGCAAATCACCAAGCAATCCCACTCCTGGGCATATATACCCTAAGAAAACTATAATTCAAAAAAAAATGCATGCATCCCTTTGTTAGCACTATTTACAATAGCCAGGACATGGAAGTAACCTAAATGTCTATCAAGGATGGATAAAGATGTGGGATATATATATACACACACACAGTGGAATATTAGCAATAAAAAGGAACAATATTGGGTCATTTGTAGAGATGTGCATGGACATAGTGTCTGTAATATAGAATGAAGTAAATCAGAAAGATGAAAACAAATATTGAATATTAATGAATATATGTGGAATCTAGAAAAATGGTACAGATGAACCTATTTGTAGGGCAGGAATAGAGATGCAGATGTAAATAACAAACTGTGGACATGGTGAGGGAAGAGGGGAGTGGAATGAATTGGGAGAATGGGACTGACATCTGTGCACTGCCATTTGTAAAACAGATAGCAGTGGAAAACTGCTATGTAGTGCAGGGCGCTCAGCTCGGTGCTCTGTGGTGACCTTAGATGGCTGGAATGGGGGTGTGGGGTGGGAAGGAGGTCCAAGACGGAGGAGATATATGTATACACACAGCTGATTTACTTTGTTGTACAGCAGAAACTAACACAACATTGTAAAGCAACTACACCCCAATTTAAAAAATAAATTAAAAATAAAGAGTATGGTCCAATGGCTTTTAGTTTTATAGAAAGGTTTTCACTATCATTCCTATTTTTTAAAATATCAATCATTACATATTTAAACTAGGAGAGTATTTTATAAGATCTGCAAGTATTAGCTATGCAGACATGTAGCAAATGTTAATCAAAGTACATTAATGTTGAACAAATTTTAACAACCCTGATACTTAAGTTATACAAATTACTGATGACTAGAGTATTTCCAAATATAAAACCTTAGCCTATATCCTTCACATAGTCCACCTCAAGCAACTAATCACTATAAAAGTTTCTATTTAAATGATAAAAATAATCACTTTGAGCTCACTCTGATAGATTCATATAAAAACAATAAAATTATAATTCAGATTGGCATATGCATCTACTTCTTCATTTCTATCATTTAAGTATATACTATACAGTTCATTTTGTATTACCATCTTTACATTGAGAATAGTATTTATGATACTGAAGGATATGAGGCTGTAAATGGCATTTGCATTCATCAGATATATCAGCTCTGCTTCTACACTGAATCTCAGGCTAGAGCTATTTATTGCTTTATGTACTGTTTTTCCATAAACAGCAATACCTCAGTAGGACACCTTCATAGTGCTGATTTCTGAGCCTTTCAATGGAGATGAGAAAGGCAGAAACATTTTATAGAAATGAAACAATTTCACCCTGATCAAGTAAATAAGAAGCTTTAAAAACTGAATATGGAAATACCAGAAAAATTAGATCAATAAAATTCATAACTAAATGCATTTTATTTTGATAACTTCTATTAGATCCTCAAATCTACCATATGTGGAGGATTTGTCATTTTATTGCTCAATAAAATAATGACACTGAATTGAGTGCTTTCTCTTAGAAGTTTTGTTAAAAACTTAAATAGCAAAAATCACTACAATATTGTAAAGTAATTAACCTCCAATTAAAATAAATAAATTACTTAATTTTTTAAAAACTTTAGTAAAAATACTTTCTAAACACCATTATAGTAATAGTGTGGGAAATTCTGAAAGAGATGGGAATACCAGACCATCTGACCTGTCTCTTGAGAAACCTGTATGCAGGTCAGGAAGCAACAGTTAAAACAGGACATGGAAAAACAGACTGGTTCCAAATAGGAAAAGGAGTACGTTAAGGCTGTATATTGTCACCCTGCTTATTTAACTTATATGCAGAGTACATCATGAGAAATGCTGGGCTGGAAGAAGCACAAGCTGGAATCAAGATTGCCGGGAGAAATATCAATAACCTCAGATATGCAGATGACACCACCCTTATGGCAGAGAGTGAAGAAGAACTAAAGAGCCTCTTGATGAAGGTGAAGGAGGAGAGTGAAAAAGTTGGCTTAAAGCTCAACGTTCAGAAAACTAAGATCATGGCATCTGGTCCCATCACTTCATGGGAAATAGACGAGGAACGGTGGAAACAGTGTCAGACTTTATTTTTTGGGCTCCAAAGTCACTGCTGATGGTGATTGCAGCCATGAAATTAAAAGACACTTACTCCTTGGAAGGAAGGTTATGGCCAACCTAGATAGCATATTTAAAAGCAGAGACATTACTTTGCCAACAAATGTCTGTCTAGTCAAGGCTATGGTTTTTCCAGTGGTCATGTATGGATGTGAGAGTTGGACGGTGAAGAAAGCTGAGCACCGCGGAATTGATGCTTTTGAACTGTGGTGTTGGAGAAGACTCTTGAGAGTCCCTTGGACTGCAAGGAGATCCAATCAATCCATCCTAAAGGAGATCAATGCTGGGTGTCCATTGGAAGGACTGATGTTGAAGCTGAAACTCCAATACTTTGGCCACCTCATGCGAAGAGTTGACTCATTGGAAAAGACCCTGATGCTGGGTATGATTGGGGACAGGAGGAGAAGGGGACGACAGAGGATGAGATGGTTGGATGGCATCACTGACTCGATGGACATGGGTTTGGGTGGACTCCGGGAGTTTGTGATGGACAGAGAGGCCTGGCGTGCTGCAATTCATGGGGTCGCAAAGAGTCGGACACGACTGAGCGACTGAACTGAACTGAACTAAACTGAATCTAAAAATACAATCTCCAACTTATAAATATGTTTCAAATAATTACTTTTACATCAGTGTTTTGAAACCCAGGGTGCATTTTCTCATAGAGAGATGTGAATTTTAGTTAGCAACCTGAGCATATATTTAAATTCCCACTTAGCTTCAAATGCTGTGTATAGAGTTACCATCTCTAGTTATAAAGTCTAATAGACCTCAAATACAGTTAAATTAATAACCTTGGAAGTACCAATTGATTAATGTGGATTTATTTTCATCACTGAATGTCATTAATAGCATTAAGAGTAATTTACCCCCACTCACACAACTAGAGAAAACCTATGTGCAGCAACAAAGACCCATTGTAGCCAAAAATAAAATAAAGAGTAATTTATTATACCCCATTAAGAAAAAAAGCTATGTCTTCCCTTTCACACTGTAGCATATATACATGAGTACATAAAGAACATGGTATATTGTTTGATGTAAACTAGAAACTTAGATGTGCCTTTATTAATTTGTTCATATTTTATTCTTTCAGTCAGTCATCTATTCATCATTAACAACTTGCTAAGAGCTATATATTCTGATAGCAATCATAAGCTTCATAAATTTATATATGTTTCTACTCACCATCAAGAAATTGAGTGAAATGTGTGTGTTTGTAGGTGATACATACATATTAGATGAGATATCCACTTATTTTCTAGCTTTAAAGCAAGGTACAGCATGCCCTTTGGTACTAAAAACAAAGTTTTAGAACTTGAAACTTATATACAGAATACCAGGTCAAAAACCATTGTAAATTACATTATGGATGGGCAACAGCTTTGGGAAAGATTAATCTTAGAGTTACCATATGCCCAGCAACTCAACTTTCAGGTATTTATCCAAAAGAGATGAAAACTTACATCTGCACAAAAACATGTACCTTAAGTGTTCAGAACAGCAATATTTATAATAGCCAAAAAGCAGAAACAAGCCAAATGTCAATCAACTGAAAAACAGATACATAAAATGTGGTATATCCATTCAATGAAATATTATTTGGCAATAAAAACTATTGAAGTACTGATCATACTAAACATGGGTAAACCCTGAAAATATGTTAAGTGAGAGAAGCCAGTCACTAAATAATGTAATTCTATGTATTAATGCATGACATGTCTAAAATAAGCAAATCCATAGCGGAAGTACATTACTGTCACTTCAGACTACAGGGGTTGTTAGGTGGAACGGGGAGTGACTGCTAATTGGTATGGGGTTTCTTTTGGAGTGATGAAATGTTCTAGAACATTTGATTGTGTAGAACATTTGATTGTGGTTATGGCAGCCAACTTTGTAAATATACTAAAAACCACTGAATAGTACATTTTACATGAGTGAATGGCATATCAGCTTTACCTAAATTACAGCTCATATATACTATATAATCTATGTGTGTGTGTATGTGTATTTACTACATTGCAAATTTTATACACAATACTGCCTTTAGTTAAGTACCTGGGCTATGAAAGACACTCTATGCCTATATTATGAAAGAAGCAAAATAAGGTAAATGAACCAAAAGTATTACATGCAAGAAAAACTAATCAAAATTTGGTATTCTGTATATTTAAAGTAAATCTGGCATAACTGAAACCTCTTCTAACTATCCTCCTAAGAGCCAAGATCAATTCCTGGGAGGTGTGAATTCATAGAGAAGAGGATTTATCCCTCCTAAGCAATTTCAAAGGACATATTCAGTCCATAATCAGTTTACTGAGATAGAGGCTGGACTTAGATATTACAGAGGAAAAAAAATCCTAATGACAGGAGAAAGCTATAGTGGTAACACTGAAGGTACTGTACCATTCACACAAATCAGTGGTTCTCAAATTTGATTAGCATCATAAACACCTGGAAGACCCGTTAAAACATAAATGGTTCCGAGCCCTGAATTTTTGATTCCATAGACCAGAATGGGGCCTGAGAATCTCCATGTCTAACAAATTCACAAGAGATACTGATCTCGCTGGTCAAGGAAATTCTGCTGCTTACTCATAAATTGAATGTTTGTAAGTGGAAAGTGATGTGAGGTGAGTCAGGGAAAAGTAGAGAAAGGGGATGACATACTGAATACAAATTCTGTTAGTTGATAAACCAACTCAGAGAAAAGTTGCCAACACTGGTGGATTATCTTGGTACCTGGTGAGAGGGATGATTCAGTAAGTGAGTTTAACTACCAGATGACACCCTTAATACCATATCCTGAGCTAAATTGCCATCAGATCTCCTGCTTCCTTTCATGTTTCAAATTAACTGATATTGGCATGCCCCTATAATAGCTCTAGCAATGTGTGAGGCCAAGTTGGAAGGTCATCCTTCAGTATGAGAGTTGGAATATGTCAAAGACCTCACTCTTCCCCAAACATGTACCCTTAAAACTATCTCCCTCCCTGACTTAGCTTAAAACACTGTTATCAAATTTATTACATTAGGTTAATTAAGAAGTATATTCAAATGCACAAGCTATTAGAGTGGAAATACCACTCCCATTGCTGCTGCTGCTGCTGCTGCTACTAAGTCATTTCAGTCATGTCCAACTCTGTGCAACCCCATAGACAGCAACCCACCAGGCTCCCCCGTCCCTGGGATTCTCCAGGCAAGAACACTGGAGTGGGTTGCCATTTCCTTCTCCAAAGCATTAAAGTGAAAAATGAAAGTAAAGTCATTCAGTTGTGTCCAACTCAGCAACCCCATGGACTGCAGCCCACCAGGCTCCTCTGTCCATAGGATTTTCCAGGCAAGAGTATTGGAGTGGGGTGCCATTGCCTTCTCCCATTGAGAGGTAACAAATAGTCGTTTGTCCTTATCAAAAATTGTTTTATCAGCTGAACTAGTTATCACCTTGAAAGGAGATTTCCAGGCTCTATGAGAAATTATTTTGATTTTGGTAAGGAAAGTCAGTACATATTTAAATCTGTACCAACTGCAACCATTTCATTTTGAAATGAAATGATTAAGATATTTTATTTAATTTACCATGAAAATAAATTTGTAAGAATAATAATCAACAAGAAACATTATTAACAAAGAGTACTTTAAACATAGTCTTATTATTAGCTGTTTCTCAAATCTACTTTATGTGACCCTAAAGAACAATTTCACTCTTTTTACTAAGACCTAGAGCCTCATATAGGTCACAGAATCCTTTCAGAGAGCAAAAACTAAAAACAAAAGCCTTATTAGATAAAAAAAAATAGGAACTGTCCTTAATGCCTTGGGCAGAAAAGTAATCTGGATGCTCCAAAGAAAATATGGTTATGAAATAAAAAGGATTCGATAGAGAAAGTACAGAACTGTAATGCAGTCTTCCTCTTCCTTCAGTTCCCTGGGTTTTCCAAAGAAATGTGTATCATCTGGAGATAGATGTTTGTTCCCTACTTGTATTATGTCAATATGAATAAACAGATAGGCACACTAATATAGAGACTGGCACTGGTAAATGCATGGATTGGGTTACTATAAGATTTGGAAGTTTAAATTGTATTTTGTGACTTTTGAAAACCATTTGCAAAACCAAAATATATATATGTTTTAATTTATAAGAAATACAGCACTGTAATTGTAACTATTTGACTATTCACTATTACATTTAATATGCCTTATGTGACTCAGCAAGGTAATTCTTGGGTTTAAATTAAACTATAAGTAACATTATTAAAGCATCTTGATATCATAAAAAAAAAAACTGAGCCCCTGAAATGTTAGGGCTACTTTAGCTGTAGTTTATAAAACTGAATAGATTAATTCTTACTATGATATACTCAACATTTCCAAGTGTTATCACCTGTGAAATTTGGTTCTGCTTACTTCTTCTATATAAAACAATAATACTGTTGTTAATAATAATACACACACACACATATATACGTGTTTTCCTTTAATACAAAATTTTTCACAGATGTTGGAGTTGATATGATAGGATCATATTCACATATATCTTAATATAACTAAGACCCTTAAAAATATAAATTGGGGATCATGCTAGATGCTATCAATGTATTTTATCTTATTCTTACTCTAAAGGAATATTCAACAGGATATTTTTGTACCTAAATAATCACATATTTAGCATTCATTAAAATAGTCACAGAACTAATTATCTACAAAATCATGCTCTGTAAAATTTTGGTGTTTCAATGGGGGGAGAAATGAACATCCTCTTAAGTTAATGTTTTGGTTTATAAGATTAAGGTGTATTTTCATTTTGTTTTTTTGTTTGTTTGTTTTTCTAACTAATTATATAGGTAATTCTATATTAGGTTAACATTGATTTATGTGAGAAATATAACTTTACATCTAAGGACTTCAAGGTGTTTTGTTTTGTTTTTGCTCATTTAGTAATCGATTGCAGGCTTGCCTGTCACCAAGCAGATGGTGCTTAGTGGTAACTAAAGGAAACAGGTTCTTTCCTGCTCATAGCTCTTGTTACCCAGAGCGCTGGAGTCCTTTGCATCCAAACAAAAGAAGAAAGGCAGACTGGATAAGAAATCTCCACTTCTTAACAGCTTCTTCTCTCATTCCTTTGTTGTAACTAGTCCAATGGCCCTGCCTAGATGAAAGCTGAGGTTGACAGATGAAGGTGTCTGTTGGAGCAGTAACTTCCCATAAATGCAACAGAAGATGGAACACAAATTTTGGTGCCATGTTTACTTGTCTCTCCCGCAAGAAAGCCAATGTCAAAATAATGCAGAATGAGAAAGATTTGACCCTCCACCGGTAGCTTTTAAAATGTAAGAATATGTGCTAAGGAATGCAAGGGTCTCTAAATGCTGAAAGGGGGGTGGGAGTGGGGGTGGAAACAGACTGTCTCCCAGAAGGAGTTTAGGCTTCCCAGTATTTTTATTTTAGTCTAATGAGAGTCATTTTGGATTTCTGGCCTCCAAATCTCTAACATAATAAATTTGTGTTGTTTTAAGTCTCTATATTTGTGGTAATCTATAATCAGTTCAGTTCAGTCACTCAGTCATGTCCATCTCTTTGGGACCCCATGAATCACAGCACGCCAGGCCTCCCTATCCATCACCAACGGTCAGAGTCTACCCAAACCCATGTCCATCGAGTTGGTGATGCCATCCAACCATCTCATCCTCTGTCATCCCCTTCTCCTCCTGCCCTCAATCTTTCCCAGCATCAGGGTCTTTTCAAATGAGTCAGCTCTTCGCATCAGGTGGCCAAAGTATTGGAGTTTCAGCTTGAACATCAGTCCTTCCAATGAACACCCAGGACTGATCTCCTTTAGGATGGACTGGTTGGATCTCCTTGCAGTCCAAGATACTCTCAAGAGTCTTCTCCAACACTACAGTTCAAAAGCATCAATTCTTCGGTGCTCAGCTTTCTTTATAGTCCAACTCTCACATCCATACATGACTCCTGGAAAAACCATAGCCTTGACCAGATGGACCTTTGTTGGCAAAGTAATGTCTCTGCTTTTTAATATGCTGTCTAGCTTGGTCATAACTTTCCTTCCAAGGAGCAAGTGTCTTGTAATTTCATGGCTGAAATCACCATCAGCAGTGATTGTGGAGCCCCAAAAAATAAAGTCTGACACTGTTTCCCCATCTATTTCCCATGAAGTGATGGGACCAGATGCCATGATCTTAGTTTTCTGAATGTTGAGCTTTAACCCAACTTTTTCACTCTCCTCTTTCACTTTCATCAAGAGACTCTTTAGTTCTTCTTCACTTTCTGCCATAAGGGTGGTATCATCTGCATATCTGAGGTTATTGATATTTCTCCCGGCAATCTTGATTCCAGCTTGTGCTTCATTCAGCTCAGCATTTCCCATGATGTACTCTACATTTAAGTTAAATAAGCAGGGTGACAATATACAGCCTTGACGTACTCCTTTTCCTATTTGGAACCAGTGTGTTGTCGCATGTCCAGTTCTAACTGTTGCTTCCTGACCTGCATACAGGTCTCTCAAGAGGCAGGTCAGGTGGTCTGGTATAGTAGCAATAGATTTTGGATCTCAATTCCTATTACAACAAATTAGCGGGTCACAGAAACTTTAAAAAACAATTTTTTTAGGACAGGCTCGTGTTTTTTCTTAACAATAAATTCTCTAAAAATTTAGAGACTTCAGATCTAATTAGTTCCATCAGTACCCAAGTTACCATTACCATACTCAAAAGTTCTTAGACATCAGACTCAAATCAGCTTTAGTCCTTTTCTTTTCTTCCTTCTCTTTTTATTTCTCTCTCTCTTCTCTTAATATAAGTTGCATTAGGGCCTCATGACCACATGAGATTATAAACATCTTTGGACTGAAATACTCTTAATCTCTGCCATAGGGCTGAACTTTTCATTCTGTTCTTTCATGAGCCCTTCTTATAAAATTCCTTTAAGTCACACAAGAACCATCCATTATCTTTATTATGGGTTTTTTTCCCCTCTCTTTACTAGAAAGAACTATAGATCTGGTAGCTATGCAGTTTACTTCTTACATTTTGCTAGTGATACCCTGATGAAATCTGCATAATGTGCGTCTCTTTTCCTAGTCTATTAGATCTGTTTCTTTGCTGACCACCTCCTGACCAATGAACCAATGCTGAATATTTTAGGCTTTGGTTCTGGTACCACCCCGACTTAAAGAATCCATAATTGCATTAGTTTGAGAATGTTCACTGTCTTACCAATAACCCATATGTTTCAGTGGTTCACCAAAAACAAAAAAAGGGTGGGGGGCATTTTTTTTCTCACTCTGCTAACAGTACAATATGGGGATTCACCTAGATGTTTTCAAGTTGTGGTCCCTACCTCCCTGAAACTCACAGTCACCAGCAGGAGATGGAAAGGAGATGGCAGGCCTTTTTTTTTCTAAAAAGATTTAGTATAAGAGCACATCACAGAATTTCTGTTTACTTTTCAGTGGAGAGACATGATCCTCTCTAGATACAAACAGGCTAGGAAGTCTAGTCTCTTTTCATAGCATGGCCTCTCTAAAGTCAGTTTTATACTATGGAAGGAGAGCTACACATTTTGTTAGACAGTGAACTGTTTTTGCTACTAATACATATTCATCATATTCGAAAAAGAGTATTTTAAATTTTTTCTTATTTATAAAAGCTTTGCTAACTAGGACGATGTCCTTAGCCAGGATGGAAAACCACTGGTTTTGAGGTATTATGCTACATCTCAGAGGAGAAGGAGCAAGAAAAATGTTGATTCTTTGGAGAATGGAGTACTTGAATATGTACTGATAGAAAGGTCAGGAAACCACAAGGACTGTAATAGGTTCTGGGGGAAAAAAACATTAACAACATTAAAAAATATATTAAAAAAATTTTAAAAAACATTAAAAAAACAACATTAAAAAAGCACAAGGATCCCTACCCTTTTGGACCTTACAATTTTGTCAAGGAAAGGCATTAAATAAGTCACACATACAATTACAAGAGCTGAGAAGTGCTACAGATGAAAAATCTAAAGTACAATAAGAGAATCCAACAATAAGACTTAATACTGGTAAGTCATTTCTCAGAGAAAGACATACAGAAGAATGATCATTAGACACGTAAAGAGTGGGTCAGAGACATCCCAAGGAAAGGATAATTGTGTGATGGCGTGGAGGCACGTTTCCCATTCTGATAGAATGAGGCATCTTGTAGCATCTTGTACCAGTCTCTTTTAAGAACAACATAAAAAGTCACATAAAAAGTTCAGAAAGCACCAAAGATCTTCAAAATCACCCATGGTAAAGAGGCCAGAAGTTTGGAGAAATGGGAACTGCAGAGGGGTGAGCTAATATTCCTCAGCAAATGTCCAAGAATATGGACTTTTCTTGGGCAAAAGATGACTGCTGAAGGATAGGGGAATGACAAGAGATCTCAGCAGTCCTGTAAGGCTGGGGGGAAAAAGGAGACCTCTGTGGCTAAGATCAAAGATCCTGATAAGAAGAGAGGTTTGGAGAATTGTGCTTGACACACGATCAGTTTAATAAACTAAGACGAATGCTTCTGAAAATCCTAAGAGAGGTTTCAATAGTTTCACTGTGCCTAGAGGACAAGAATCAGAGTTCTAGACTGCCAGAAATAGATCTCAAACATTCATTTTAAAGCCCTAGGGGAATATGCTCCAGAAAAATCCAGAAGTCAACAAAATACCATCAAAACTTCAACCCATAAGTCTGTTATTATATTGAGGAGATCCGTCTCAATATATTTTCTTAGAAGAGAAAAGAAGATAACATAATTTAAAATCTCTATTTTTTTCAATGCCTAATGCCCAGTATTTAGTCAGACATTCTAGAGATGCTGTAAGATCAAATCACATAATTAAACATTTAGAAAATTTAAGAAAATACAAATAGATTTACAGTGCTCTAAATAGTGGATATATCAGACAATAGCATTCAAATATTATTAATGTATTCAAGAAAACAGAGAAGAACATGCATAAAAAAATAAGATTCTGAAAATTTTTTCTAGAAAATCAAAAACTAAAACAAAGGATCAAATGAAAATTTTATAAGTGAAAAAGAGCTGCATTTAACAGCATATTGAACATGCAAATGACAAAACTAAGGAATTGGAATACAGACTTATGGAAACTATACAGATTAAAAAGAAAAGTACGTATAGACATGCAAGACAGAGTGTAAAAGGTCTAACACACATGTAATTGGAGTCCGAAATGGAAAGGACAGAGAATGGTTGAGAATTTCTAAAATTGTGGAAAGATGCCAGCTCAGCTATCTAGGAAGCACTGTGAAACTCTAACAGTATATTTAAAAGGAAAATCACATTTAGGCACATAACAAATTGCTGAAAATCAAAAACAATGAGACATTTTTGAAAGCAGTTCAATGAAACAGGCAGAAAGAGTTTGTCACATTCAAGGAAAAAAAATTTTAAAGCTAAACTTGTTGGTCTTCAGTTAATAAATAAAGGAGTGATTCAATATGAGGCTGCAAAAGGAAGAAATAGAAAAGTTAGAGAGAATCTTGAAGGGTTTTAGATTCTATCTTAGTATAATAAAAAGTCACTGAAGGACTTAATTGGGAAATTGAATGATCAGATATGCACAATTAAAAGCTTTACCTTTGCAGTTCTGAAGAGAATGGATTGGGAGCAAGTATAAATAGGGGAGATCAGGAATCGGGTTACCAGAATTAAGAACAAAAAGTATTAAAGTAAGATGGAGGCACATTGGGAACAACTAGGCACAATTTCAAAGAACTACAAGCAAAGTCTCTATGTATTGAGTGAGATTTTGTAAAAATGCCTCTAACCAGTGGTTGTTAGGATACTGGCAAGGCTGAGATTACCTAACAGGGTCCAGTGATCCCTGATGAAACCAGTGGGAAATTAAAGGCTGCCAAGGTGAGGATCTAGCAATGTAATACTGCTCACAGATCCTTGGAAGATATTTTGTTCATTATTTTGTTTTTATCTATATAATTTTAGAGATGTTGAGGTTAATATAGTTAATATGGGGGGAAAATCTAAATGAATTAATGGAAGTTAAGGAAACTAATCTATTTGCCTTTTCAGTTTTCATTCCAATCCCAAAGAAGGACAATGCCAAAGAATGTTCAAACTACCGCACAATTGCACTCATTTCACATGTTAGCAAAGTAATGATCAAAAGTCTCCAAGCCAGTCTTCAACAGTATGTGAACCAAGAACTTCCAGATGTTCAAGTTAAATTTAGAAAAGGCAGAGGAATCAGAGATCAAATTGCCAACATCCACTGGGTCATAGAAAAAGCAAGAGAATTCCAGAAAAACATCTTCTGCTTCATTGACAAGGCTAAATCCTTTAACTGTGTGGATAATAACAAACTGCGGAAAATTCTTCAAGAGATGGGAATAGCAGACCACCTGACCTGCCTCCTGAGAAACCTGTATGCAAATCAATAAGCAATAGTTAGAACTGGACACGGAACAACGGACTGGTTCCAAATTGGGAAAGGAATATGTCAAGGCTGTATATTGTCACCCTGCTTATTTAACTTATATGCAGAGTACATCATGCGAAATGTCAGGCTGGATGAAGCACAAGCTAGAATCAAGATTGCCAGAATATCAATAACCTCAAATATGCAGATGACACTACCCTTATGACAGAAAGTGAAGAGGAACTAAAGAGCCTCTTGATAAAGGTGAAAGAGGAGAGTGAAAACGCTGGCTTAAAACTCAACATTCAAAAAACAAAGATCACAGCATCCAGTCCCATCACTTCATGGCAAATAGATGGGGAAACAATGGAAACAGTGACAGACTATTTTCTTGGGCTCCAAAATCACTGTAGATGGTGACTGCAGCCATGAAATTAAAAGACTCTTGCTCCTTTGAAGAAAAACTATGACAAACCTAGACAGTGTATTAAAAAGCAGAGACATTACTTTGCCAACAAAGGTCTGTATTGTCACAGCTGTGGTTTTCCCAGTAGTCATGTATGAATGTGAGTGTTGGACCATAAAGAAGGCTGAACAACAAAGTACTGATGCTTTTGAACTGTGCTGTTGGAGAAGAATCTTGAAAGTCCCTTGGACTGCAAGGAGATCCAGCTGCTCCTGCTACTGCTGCTAAGTCACCTCAGTCGTATCCTACTCTGTGCAACCCCATAGATGGCAGCCCACCAGGCTCTGCCGTCCCTGGGATTCTCCAACTAGTCCATCCTAAAGGAAATCAGTCCTGAATATTCACTGGAAGGATTGATGCTGAGCCTGAAACTCCAATACTTTGGCCACCTGATGTGAAGAGCTGACTCACTGGAAAAGACCCTGATGCTGGGAAAGATTGAGGGCAATAGGAGAAGGGAGCAACAGATGATTGGATAGCATCACTGAGTCAATGGACATGAGTCTGAGAAAACCCTGGGAGATAGTGAAGAACAGGGAAGCCTGGAGAGCTGCAGTTCATGAGGTTGCAAAATTGGACATGACTGAGCGACTGAACAACAACAAAGGAAACTAACAAGTATTCAAGTCATACACCGTGTTATATGTATGTATATGTACCTATGTCAATTTATCTATACATCTACATATGTATATATATATATATGTCATCTCACTGAATTTTCACAACCACCATTATGAAAGAAGGTCTTTATTTTCCTTACACAGGTGAGAAAAGTGAAACTAAGTTTAAACGATTTGTTGAGGGAAACAGGGATTATGAAACTTGTTTAGTAAGGCACACTGTCAAATAGCAGCACTAAAAATAAACAGAGGTCACTGACTTAAAGCCTGTGTGGTGCTTTTACTTTATCTTGCTCTTTAGATCTTCACATTCTTGTTCACACTTTTCAGGAAATAGTAAAGAGGGAATTTAGGTTCTAGAGGAAGTTAGACTGGTAAAGGCATAATCATTGCCTTTAATCCCATTGTAGATGGGTTGTAGAACCACAGGATAGAATAATAAAGAGAAAGTGACTTAGTTTCAGTGATTATTATGATTATCTTTCCCAAACTTGGTGAGTCACATATAATTTTATGATGACTTCTGCTAACAAGACTGCTAAAATATTGATAAGCATACATAATTCCACAGAATAAGGTCATCACAGTGATAGAAGAAATAAGAGACAGTTACAACACATAGTGACATTTTGGAAAAATATATAGAACCTTGTCTTTCTTCTTTGTAACAATTTGTCATTGTTTCTGTGTATAAATCTCTAAGCTTGGCATCATCCTGAGTAAGCTTTTAGTTAAGACTGAGATAAAATTATGGGAAACAGTTTTATCCAATTTTAATCTTTAATGAAAGATTATGTGACACACAGAAAATCCTATACATCACATAAGACTTACGTTTTGTTTTGGATGAAGGAATTGAAGTAGAGAGAAATACAGTAATGCACAAGAATGCCTTTATTATAAGTGATCTAATACCTTTGCTGCAGATTCCAAACTCAGTATCTCATGAAGATGACTAGTCTTGAGAATGGGCAGGAAACTGTAGAATTTCTTAAAATGTTAAAATAGAAGCCTGCACAGACTTTTAATCTTATAGCCTTTCACACAGTCTGTCTAAAATCTATTAGACCAAACAAAATTCCCATAAATGACCTAGTAGAGTCTAGGACAGAGTGAGGGAGGTTCATGGAAGCGTTTCCAGATAGACTATGAAAAATCACTCACTCATCTGGAGACCATGATTCTAGAAGACTTTATGATGTTAAGAAATTTACAACTATGTCTGGTAAATGGATGGTTAACTAGATTTATTGTGATGATCATTTTATAATATATACAAATATTGAATCATTATGTTATATACCTGAAATGGACAGGTTAAATGTCAACTAGATCTCAATTAAAACAATTAAAAAAGAAGGAACCAGCCCATCTGGGATGGGATTAAAATCCGCCTTCTGCCACTTATCAACGTGAAACCTTTTCAAGTTTATTCAGATTTTATTTGCTTAGTTTAGCAATGTGAAAAATGGAAACAGTAGACCTATCCCATGAAGTTTTGGAAATGATTAAATGAATTAATGTACATAAACTGAGAACACTGTCTGGAAAATGACTACTACTCCATAAACATTAGCAACTATATCATCATCGTCAGCATCATTTTAATGTTATTGTTAATATGTCATGATCAACATTTTCCTGTTATTTTCAACTTTCCCTTTGGGATTTCTGTTTGCTCAGACTGCTCAACTAATTTACTCCTCTTTTGGTCATGATTTTTCATCTTTATTTGTCCATGCTTTTTCTTTTCTCTCTCACTTCTTTCTTTTCCTTTATAACTCCATGTTTTAAATTATTTTAAATTTAATATGCACAAAACAGTAAAACATTTATTATGGATTGTAAGCTAAAATCAGTAATAAAAAATTGAACACTTCCATACCTGCCACTCAGGTTAGGAAACAAAGCATTACCAGAATATCTTGAAAGCCCCTGCTTGTCCCACCCTGGTTCCACCAACCCTTCTCACTTACCACGAATTCACAATTATCTAACTTTTAGTTTGCCATAATTTTTTCTCTAAGCTTTTGTTTGTGTTTTTTCTTAATTTGGCCATGCCACACAGTTTGCAGAATCTTAGTTCCTCAGCCAGGGATGGAACCTGGGCCCTGGCAGTGATAGAGCTGAGTCCTAACTACTAGACCACCAGGGAACTCCCAATCTCTATGTAATTTTATCTATGTCTTTATTTAAAATCAATGTATTGTTTTATGGTACATGTTTAAATTTTATATAAATGGAATTTTACTGTATTTAGTCTTCCATATCTTATTTCCCTATTTAATCTCATGACTCCAAGGTAGATTCATGCTAAGTTTAGCTAAAGAGCATTCATTTTATTGCTAGTTAACATTCCATTGCATAAATTTATCACAATTTTTTGAATTATTTTATTGTTGATAGATCCTTACATAGTTCCTAATTCTTTATTCTCACAGTGTTTCTGTGAACATTTTTGCACCTGTTCCTTGCCTCATGTATTTGAGCATTTCTTCAAGATACAATCCTAAAATGAATTGTTAAGTAGCTGGGAATGCACAATTTTACTAGACAATGTCAAATTATTTTCACAGTAGCTATCATGCTTTGTGATCCAACTAACAACGTGTAAGAATGTGGGATATTCCAGAGCCTCACTTACACTTGATAGTATCTTTTTATTCTGCTACAGCAAGAGCTTAAAATGAAATTTACCTAGAATTCAAAACCTAATGGTCTACAGTATTTTGCTAAGTTTAAAGACATGTATTGTTTTATCACAGCCAGTTAAGTTTCATCTTTGAAACTTCTCATATTTTTACATAGATGAGAACATTAAAAATAATAGTTTGCAAAAACTTAAATTTTTTAAAGTTTTTGTGCCATACCATAATTGGCCCTCCCATGATGAAGCACATAAAGGAAAAAAAAAAAGATTTAACACAGTGGGTTATATGGTTAGACAGTTGGAAACATATCATTGCTATATGAAGATGTTGTCAAGCTGGAGGACATTCTCTATTAAGAGATTAGGGATCAAGAATATAGAGATGAAATTCTTTTGCCATGACTTTTTGGAAACAGTATTGAGTCATGCCACAAAGCTTGGTGTGAAGGCTGACTTCTCTCAAACCTTTTGCATTCTATGGCTCTTCAATTCCAATGACAATGGCTAAAAAAATCAGATGAAATAAATTGCACTTTCTATTGAAACTATCTGCATATATGATCTTAATAATGCTTGAGAAAGAATGAAATCTACTTATCTATATTTAATATTCTTTATAATAGAAATTCCTGTAGTGTCCAATGTTAGAGAAGTATAAAATCTCATCTCATTAGCAAAAAAATATACATATATACACACACACGTACATATATATTTATTTTATATATATATACGTGTATATATATATATGCTGGGGGGTAAGGGTAGGCAAAGACTGTTTGGGAAGCAAGAGTCTTACAAAAATGATCAGGCCCACAAAAATTCCATTTGGGCTGCCAAATTTGCATTAGTCCCGCCCACAGTTTGAAATGTCACCCCGCCCTCTCTTTGCCATCTGCACCACCACCTACTGATTCCTATGTCTCTAGTCTTAGAGAACAGAAGCATCTGCCTATGACAGGCACATTTAGATTTGCCCCCCAAACACAGATTCAAATGAAAAATTTAAAAAATATACTAAAGAAAAGTCAGGATGTATATTTATTTTAGAGTCAGAACTGTACCATCATAAGGGTTTCAAGGTAGTTTCTTTTTCCCTGATTTCTTTCATTTTATAAGCATATAAAAAAAGAATATTATCATGATGGATTTAAAATTACTTTGCTGGATTTGTAACATACAACCTGTGCAAATTTCTTTACTTATTGCTAATTAAACAATGCAGGTGTTTTCTACTGATTACTTGCCATTTATTAGCTGACTCCTTCAATACATGTTTTGGCCGTATGATAACATGTTTATGATCAATAAAATCTTTTCTCTAGTCCTGAAGACCATGATCTACAGTAGTAGCAGTCCAAAAGAGATATAATGAGTGGCATATATGAACATTTAAATAATATATTTTATCTCAATATATTTGAGATGTTAAAATTTTAATGGGTAATCAATATAAAAATTTTACTGTGATATTTTATATTCTTTTTGGTACTATGTTCTAAATGCAGTACATATTTTACATTTACATCATAATTCAACCTGGAGTAGCTATATTTCAATTGTTCATTACTCACGTGTCATTAGAGCTGCTGAACTAGGCAATTTAGTTAGCAAATAGATGCTATTCATTCATTATTCCAGCCTGAGGAAAATAGCAAATAAAAACATTGCAATCAAGGTATGATGCAAGTGATCAAGGGTATTTACAAAGAGACCAGCTAATTTTAAGAGACTGGGCAAGTTTTCCAAGAAATTTTTAAGCCAAACAGAGAAGCACAGAGAGAAAGAGAGAATTTCCAGATCAAGTGAATAATGTGTGATACATTGAGGCTCTTAAGTAAGTCCAGGGAAGGGAACGACATGGACTAGATATGGCAATTGATTATATATAGAGGATGAATGTTTAAGATGCAATGAAGAAAGGTACGATTATATGGTTAGGAATGAGGGCAAAATTTTAGCCAGAACATGAAGAACGAATAGTTTTAAAAATGGATTAGGATTGGGAAGAAGAGGAGGTTTCTCAGGCAAGGTGTAAAGCTTAAAGCTGTGAAAACAGCATGGCAACATGGGAAATATGAGGTAGCTCCTTTAGGCTGATAATTAGGGTGTTTCTGGAAATGGCAGGAAATGAATCCCAAGCGCTATTGGGGCCAGATCACAAAGGACATTGTTTGCCAGGATCAGTATTAACTTTGTGCCACAAACATGCTGTTATTGAAGAAGCAAGCCAATGTCATGATTAGGTTGGCGCAGTAGAGCCATCACTCTGCATTGGACAGGTCCTATCAGTGGGCAGGAAGACTGCGGGGAAATGCCATTTAGGAGGCCCATGATCTCTCAGAACTGCCTTACTTCTGTTATCTGAAGAATTTATGTAGTAATATTGGAATTCTTATTTGACTCTTGTGGGCTTCCCTGCTGGCTCAGATGATAAAGAATCTGCCTCCAAGGCAGGAGACCTGGGTTTGATCCCTGGGTTGGGAAGATCTCCTGGTGAAAGAAATGGCAGCCCAACCCAGTATTCTTGCCTGGAGAATTTCACAGACATAGGAGCCTGGCGGGCCACAGTCCCTGGGGTCTCAGAGAGTCAGACACAACTGAGTGACTTTCACTTTCTCTTATTTGACTTGTCTGGTCATTTTGGCATGTGGATCATCACGAAATTGCAGACTTTTGATTGCTGCCATGTGTTAGTTAGGTTGGGCAGCCATAACAAAATACTATAGATTGGGTGGCTTCAAAAACATAAATTTACTTTCTTGTAGTTCTGGAGGCTGGCAGTCCAAGATCAGGATGCCAGCATGGTTGGGTTCTGGTAAAAGCTCTCTTCCTGACTTGCAGTTGGCTCCCTTCTTGCTATGTCTTCTCATGGAAGAGAAAGAGATCTGATGTCTCTTCCTCTTTGTACCAGGACACCACTCCTACTGGATAAGGGCTCTACCCTTATGAACTTGTTTAACCCTAGTTACTTCCTTAAAGACCATCTCCAGCACAGTCACATGGGGAGTTAAGGCTTCAGCATATGAATCTTGGGCTATAGCACAGCCCAAGTAGACCGTAACACTTAGCCTTGGATCCTAGATACCGCCCTGTTTCCTGGCAGGGTAACAGGAAAAGTCCAAAATCTGAGCATGTCAGCCTCAAACCAATCTCAAATCTCTAATGTTTTTCCTTCATAAACCTATAAAGTGGACTGTTACATTTTCTTATATACCAAGCTATCATATTTTAGTTTCCAGAGTCTTGTAAAACAAAGAAAATTCTTGCTTCTTCATCCCTATATTGTTGCCTTGGTAACCTGGTACTTTATGACTTTAGCCTTTGTCACTTTTGCCTTTTCTCATCTTAAAATTCCAATGAAAACCAATATTTTGATAATAGAACCTAGTATCCTAGAAGCTGCACACACATGAAAACTTCTAAGTATGTTTGCAATTCATTACTTGGACCTGATTGATATTTAGGTTCTGACTAGATCTTGATAAACTGTATGAATTCTTCAAGGTCTGTTTTATTTGCCATCTACTAAATATTTTTCACATTTCATTCATTGGAAATGATTTCTCTTTCATTTGAACTCTACATAACTTACCGGTATATTTTAAATAATAAAAGCTTTCATTGTCTAAGTTTGTCTTATATTTTCTACAACAGGATTTCAAATTGCAATTGATACACTATAGTCTGGTTGGCAGTGAAAAGAATTGTAAAGGGAAGGCTTTGGCATTATGGTAGTAAAAATATATATGTTTGCCCTCCTTTGATAGTGGTCATAAAGGAGCTTGCTGATCAAAGGACATTTGATCAAAAAACTGAATGAAGTAATTGAGCAAGCTAAGGGACCACTAAAAGTCAAATCCATAGAATGGGTTCTTAGGCCCTAATGCAGGCATATCTTGTCTTGACAAAGGAATAATCATGAGGTCAGTGAGGCTGCAGCAGAGTGAGCAGTAGTTGGTGAGTGCATCAGAAAGGTACTAAGGACCCGATGAAGAGTAACTTCCTAGACCACAGTGAGAGATTTGGATATTATATTGTGAGCACATTGTGAAATTATTGTAGGGCTTAAGCCAAGAGACATAATATGACATATCTTGAAAATATCATATTGACAGATGTGTGTGTGTGTGCAGAATAGACTTAAAGTAGGCAAAACTAGCATCAGGAAAAACAGTTAAGACATAATCAGGCAAAAGATGATAGTGGCTTAGATTTAAGTGGGAGCAGAAGACATGGGTAGGAAGCAATCAGATTTTGAGTGTGCTTTAAATTCAGAGATGGTCAAACCTGGTGATGGACTTGAAATTAAGTATTAGTTAAAGGGTGGAGTCAAGAATGAGGTTGAAGACTTTGAACTGAACAAGTGAGTAAGGTGAACATTTATTGAGACAGAAAAAGCAGGAAGAAAAATAAATGCAAGGGTAAGGAATATGATTTCCATTTTAGGTATGCTAGTTTTGAGGGGGCGTGTTAGTTTCAAGATTTCAATTTGTCACGCAAATGGAAATGATGAGTAGACAATTTGGTATGCATGTTAGAGTTCAAAAGTGAGGTCTGGACTGCAGATAGACATTTTTGAGATTTGGACTATAGATAGACATTTGTGGCAAAGAGATAGCCACAGATTTATACACTGTTCGGAGGATCCTTACCGGCTTCCACTGTGGGTCGGTTTGTCTCACCTTGATTCTCATGAGATGGGCTCTGATCCTTTGTTGCATCCTGCTGACACTCCCTAAAGCTTTGTGTTTCAAGCATTTGTACTTGCTTGTGGAAAACCTCTGTGTCTACCTTTCACACCAACCTTCCATTCCCCTGGGGTACCTCCATCTAGCACCTCCCTTCCTTCTATCCTTGGGATGGGTCACATAGGAGAATTCTCCAATTATCTTTCAACCTTTTCCATGACTGCCCAGAAAAGTGAGCTATTGACTTCAAATATTTTCCATTTCCTCTGATACTTGTCTTGATATATCTACAGTGTTTTTCAAACTCACACAATCTCATGGAGAATAGGAAAATATTTTTCTTTTTTCTCTCTTGTAATTTCTCCTTGCTGCCTACCTTCAAAACCGCTTTAAGACATTTTCTTCCGCAAATGGCACTTCACTTTCTTGATGTTTCTCTATCTCACAAGAGATCTAACACTCCAGTTGAGAGGGCTGAAATCTTAGTATGCTTACAGACATTTAAAGAATATAGAAAATCAGGACTTCCCTGGTGGTCCAGAGGCTAAGACTCTGTGCTCCCAATCCAGGGGGCCTGGGTTTGATCCCTGGTCAGCTAACTAGATCCCACATGCTGCAACCTGACATAAATAAATAAAATCAATATTTTTAAGAAAAGAACATATAAAATCCCTTTCTTTGTCAAAACACTTGGAAAAAAGAACATATCAAATCCCTTTCTTTGTCAAAACACTTGGAGATTAGACAGTTTTTTGCAAGACAAATACCCCACAAACTACTTATTGTTCTTAAAAGCTGAGCAGTTATGTCTTTCTCTTTCCTTAACAACCCTAATTCCTCACCCCCTCTGCCCCAACCAACACACACAAAAATAGCTGATGAGGAAATTACAGAGGACAGAAAGGTAAAAGAAAAAAGCACTGTAACATATTTTAAAGGATTTTACATCTATCACATGTGTGTATCAAATTTTTTCAAATTCCTTTTAATATAAGCTCCACTGAACATTGATTTTGTTTTACTCTTTTTCTTTAATTTAAAAATATTTACTGAGTACCAACTATGTCAAGGCACTATCCCGGGTGCTATATAAATAAGGATTAACAAGATAAAGAGTTCCCTAGCCGCACTGAGAAAAGTGCTAGGAAGAAGACACAGAACAATGGGATATCTAATATAGTAGTCAGGATGTTTCTTGTCTCAAGTTTCCAGAAAAAAATTTTTTTGGTCAGTAAGGACATTTATCATCTCACATAATATGAAGTCAGGGGCTAGAAAAGTTCCAGGATGATTAATTCAAAAGCTCAGTTGCCTCATTATTTATAGAAATGCTTTCTTCTTTGCCATTTTCAACATGTTTGCCAGTCATTTTTGCCTAGATATTCTCAGGATTTCAAAATAGCTGAGAGTGTCTCAGATGTTAGATATCTGGGGTAGTAAAGGGAGCATTCTTTTTTTTTTTCTAAAGAGATACAATTTTCTAGAAGCACAATTCCTTGTCCCCATCCAGAGCTTCCGGTGAATTGTTTGATAGGTTTATGTTTTAAAATAACTGAGTCATGCCTTGGCATTGGGAAGGGTCCAGTCTCCTTTGAAGACTTTGTTCTAAAAATTTTAGTGAATGTGAAGGTTCTGTTACCAAAGAAGAAAAACTTTGTAATAAGCAAATAAGAGTGTCTGCTACAGTGAATGGCTAGTTTGGAAGGAGTGGGAGCTCCAAGAAATTTCTCTGAGATAAAATTGAACCAAGATGTGACTGATGAGAAGGACACAGCCACATAGAAATCTGGGGGAAGAGTATTCTAGGCAAAGTGAAGACCAAGAGAAATGTACCCAAGATGGGAAAGTTTGATGTGCTTGACAAACATATGAAAGACAATGTGACTGAAGTTCAGAGAGTATCAGGGAGAATGCATAAGAGGACCAAGAAATAAGCACTAACTAAAGCTATAAGATCTTGGAGGCTACTAGGAGTTGGTGTTATTTCTATTGATAACTGGAAGTCATAGTAAGATTTTTAAGCCTGAGAAAATTTTAAGCCATTTTAAAATGGCCAGGATCACACTGTTACAGCATTTACTTAGTGCAAATATTGATACACAATATTGTGGAAGGTTCCCCTACCACAAAAATATTGTAAACTTTATGTTTATTTTATTGTCGTGACTAACATCTTATCAAATGTAACATTTAGCTTTTAAGGAAAAAGGTGAAAAGTCAAAGTGTTAGTCATGTCTGACTCTTTGTGACCCTCTGCACTGTAGGCTGCCAGACTTCTCTGACTATGGAATTCTCCAGACAAGAATACTGGAGTGGGTTGACATTCCCTACTCCAGGGGATCTTCCTGACCCAGGGATCAAACCCAGGTCTCCTGCATTGCTGGCAGTGTCAGAAACAGAATCTACATCTTTCATACTTAATCCAGTGCCATATAGGGATGAATTACAGTGAGCAAAGAGTAAAAGCATTTTAAGAAGCTAATGAACAGGCAAGAAATGATAATAGCTAGGATAATAGTAGTGTGTGAAAGATGGTTAGAAGCAGATGACAGGTTTATGTTGGTATGATGCTGATGTGATTTACTAATGGATCATTTGTCAAGGATATGGAAAAGAGAATCCAAACATAACTTCTGAGTGTGGTTGGAGCTTGAGCAAACGAGCTGATATTTGTAGGGAATTATTAAGAATAAATTGATTCTGTTGAGCTGGGGTTAATTAAAAGCTCTTTTTTGGACATGCTGAGTTTGACATACCAGTTGTATCCCAGTAGAAATATAAATAGAGAGTCAGATATACGAGCCTAGATATCCAGATAGGGTTCTCAACTGGCAATTTTAATTTGGGGGACTGAGTGAGATCACCTAGGACAAAATTAGATGGAGAAGAGGGCTAACAACTTTATCCAAAGTCATGTAAATGAAAAATATTGCCAGCCATATCAGTAAACAAAGGACATTTCAGCCATCAAGCCATCACTACAGCTGCCCTGATGGTGAACCCTGACGGAACCCAGGATGGAGACAAATGGGCTATCCACTGCCAAGTCCATCTAGCAGTCAGCCACTGCAACCACCCTCGATGTTGCACCCTGATGAAACTCAGGATGAGAAAACACTGGATACTTGCCCCAGGTAGCTTAAGTGCATATCAAAGGAATAATTTCAGTGAGCCAAGAATCTTGTATCCTCCCATACATAGAAGAGCACTAGATTCCTTAACCTGAGATATCCAGTTTGCTTTAATTAACAGTAATCTTTTGATGTTCTTGCTACCTGGTCTTTTTTTTTTTTTGCAAAAAAATTCTATATATCCTGACTCCCTCTACCTTGCCTCTTTGGAGCAATCCCTCAGAATAATCTGAAAGTTTTATCTCCCAGGACTAAAGTCCTCAGAATGTCCACCAAATAAAACATAACTCTCAACTTTTAGGTTGTCTTTTTTTATATCAGCAGACAGGCACACTAAAATGTAGAGTTTTGTCAAATGAATAAAGTTTAGTAAAGTAACCTAGACAGTAGCTACCAATAAAGTAAGAGGTATTGTAACATCTCAGATATCTTTGAAGGAAGTGCTTCAGGACTGAGAGGTAGTCAACTTTGTCAGTGCTGTCGAGTGGTGGAGTAAGAGAAGGAATTTGGATTGACCGATGATTCAGCAAAATGAAGGTTGTTGATGACGTTGACAATATAGTCAACTCTTATTTAAAGAGTTGAGTTAAAACAGTATTTTGGGTTTGCTTTATTTTCTACCTCACTATTATCCCAAATTCCAATTGTGACTGACATCTGAAAGGTAAACAGTTTTAATATAACACAATATATATTTTTACTGTATGCAGCTTTAATGATTAGTCACTCATACACAGTTTGATTTAACATATAGCTGGGAATAATTCTCCACACTTCTCTTTGGTTTCTGTACATCCCGACAGCCTTTGTTCCAACCTACCTTCCCAAGGATGTTTGAACATACAGGGAATAATCTTTGAAACTGAAGAGTCTCCCTCTGGAGCAAAAATCTGGTTTATTTACTGTTGCATGCTGCTGCTGCTAAGTCGCTTCAGTCGTGTCCGACTCTGTGCGACCCCATAGACAGCCGCCCACTAGGCTCCCCCGTCCTTGGGATTCTCCAGTCAAGAACACTGGAGTGGGTTGCCATTTCCTTCTCCAATGCATAAAAGTGAAAAGTGAAAGTGAAATCGCTCAGTCGTGGCTGACTCGTAGCGACCCATGGACTGCAGCCTACCAGGCTCCTCAGTCCATGGGATTCTCCAGGCAAGAGTACCGGAGTGGGGTGCCATTGCCTTCTCCAACTGTTGCATGCAAATACATATAATGTCTCCTACCAGGGCAAAGGTCAGTCAGACTTAATGTTCATTTTAAAGGAATTGTTCCCTAAGCTCAGGATTCCTCTCAATAACATAACCCACAATGTATATGAATAACATTTGTGCTCAGTTGCTCAGCTGTGTCTGACTCTTTGCAACCCTATGGACTGTAGCCCGCCAGGTTCCTCTGTCCATGGGATTTCCCAGGCAAGAATCCTGGAGTGGGTGTCCATTTCCTACTCCAGGGGATCTTCCCAACCCAGGGATCGTGCATTGGCAGGTGGATTCTTTACCACTGTACCATCTGGGAAGCCCATGAATAACATCTACCCTGCTTCTGCTGGAATTGGGACACAGACATAAACGTCAATACTCTAATATTAGCTCATATAACAAGGAATAAAGTCCTCTGTCTTTGACACAGAAGTCTCATGCCTTTTGTCAGCAACCATGAAACTGTGGCAGGCCAACTTGTACACTTGAAAGTATGATAAAATTTCCAGTCTATTTGACACATATATGTACCACAGTAATCTAAGCTAAAGGTCATGACGACAATGATTTCTTTATAGCTTTTAATATTTAGTCCCCAATAATTCTCCATTTAAGTTTTTGCTCTATGAAAACTTACAAAAACTCAGCACTATCAAGCCTTAACTAAATGATTTTGACTGTTATTTCCTCTAGAAAAAGAGCTGTTAGTTGCAAACATTTGGTAAAATAAGGTATCTTGAAAAGACACAGGGTGTATATTATAATAGGATTTCTAAAACTCTCTAGAGATTATACCAATTTGGGGGATTTGTATTCTACTTTTTTTAAAATTAGAAATACAAATGAAATTATTATGCTTTGAAGTTGACACATTTGTTTCTGTGAAGGGAAAAAAGTACTGCCATTCTGTTGTAACAAATATTGCTTCAATAATATATGATGATTTATTTTATCTGTTCTCACAAACTCAGAATAATAAATTACAGAGCTAGAAGAACCTCAGTTCAGTTCAGTTCAGTCGCTCAGTCGTGTCCGACTCTTTGCAACCCCATGAATTGCAGCACGCCAGGCCTCTCTGTCCATCACCAAGTCCCGGAGTCTACCCAAACCCATGTCCATCGAGTCGGTGATGCCATCCAACCGTCTCATCCTCTGTCGTCCCCTTCTCCTCCCGCCCCCAATCCTACCCAGCATTAGGGTCTTTTCCAATGAGTCAACCCTTCGCATGAGGTGGCCAAAGTATTGGAGTTTCAGCTTCAACATCAGACCTTCCAATGAACACCCAGGATTGATCTCTTTTAGGATGGATTGATTGGATCTCCTTGCAGTCCAAGGGACTCTCAAGAGTCTTCTCCAACACCACAGCTCAAAAGCATCAATTCTGAGGCGCTCAGCTTTCTTCACCGTCCAACTCTCACATCCATACATGACCACTGGAAAAACCATAGCCTTGACTAGATGGACTTTTGTTGGCAAAGTAATGTCTCTGCTTTTAAATATGCTATCTAGGTTGGCCATAACCTTCCTTCCAAGGAGTAAGCTTCTCCTAATTTCATGGCTGCAGTCACCATCAGCAGTGATTCTGGAGCCCAAAAAAATAAAGTCTGACACTGTTTTCACTGTTTCTCCATCTATTTCCCATGGAGCGATGGGACCAGATGCCATGATCTTAGTTTTCTCAACGTTGAGCTTTAAGCCAACTTTTTCACTCTCCTCCTTCACCTTCATCAAGAGGCTCTTTAGTTCTTCTTCACTCTCTGCCATAAGGGTGGTGTCATCTGCATATCTGAGGTTATTGATATTTCTCCCAGCAATCTTGATTCCAGCTTGTGTTTCTTCCAGCCCAGCGTTTCTCATGATGTACTCTGCATAGAAGTTAAATAAGCAGGGTGACAATATACAGCCTTGATGTACTCCTTTTCCTATTTGGAACCAGTCTGTTGTTCCATGTCCAGTTCTAACTGTTGCTTCCTGACCTGCATACAGGTTTCTCAAGAGACAGGTCAGATGGTCTGGTATTCCCATCTCTTTCAGAATTTTCCACAGTTTATTGTGATCCACACAGTCAAAGGCTTTGGCATAGTCAATAAAGCAGAAATAGATGTTTTTCTGGTACTCTCTTGCTTTTTTGATGATCCAGCGGATATTGGCAATTTGATCTCTGGTTCCTCTGCCTTTTCTAAAACCAGCTTGAACATCTGGAAGTTCACGGTTCACGTATTGCTGAAGCCTGGTTTGGAGAATTTTGAGCTGCGACGGCTCGGCGCAGAAGCGAGGCGGCTGCGAAGCGAGGCGGCTGCGACGGCTCGGCGCAGAAGCGTGGCCGAGAGGAGCTAGTCCGGGCAGCGGGCCGGGAGCCGGGGGCGGCGGCCGAGAAGAACCTCAGAGAGCATAATTTCTAACTCCTACTTTCGCATATGAAGAAACGAAAACTCAGATATGCTAAGCGACTTGCTTTTGTTGGTTATAATACAGGAATGAATTGACACTTCTGATTGTCAGGTAATTTCCCCTTCCACAGGTTGTTCCCTCTTTTCTCTCTTAATCCCTTAGTGCCAAGAAAAAGGAACATTTTGCAAAACAATGTATTTTGAAGAGAGAAATAATACAGCAGAAAAGTGAGAGGAAAAGGTTAAGACTCCTCAGCCTCCACTGGCCTGCTATTTCCAGCAAATCTTATTTAAAACAAAACAAAACAAAAAACCACTCAATCTGGAATTTCACAATTTTGCTTACTTAAAAAAAAATCCTAATGGCTAGGAATTCGGAGAAATCATGAGTAAATCATCAACAAATAAGGGATGTTGGACATGTTACTGGCATTGCAACAATCATTTATTCCTTTGATTAGTTCCCTGGACTGGTCAGTTGAGAGAATAAGCCAAATTTGTGATTACCTAGGATAAAAACTTAGGTGCTTGATATACGCACAATTTTTTCCTTTACAACGTGTTTTTAGGCTTACGTAGACATAGAGTAAGAATTATTTTCCAAGTGGAGACACTACAAGATGTTTTAACAGACTGAATCAATTTAGATTGGGTCTAGTTTGTCTACATTTAATTTTTTTTGCAGAGAAGATACTAATTTAAAATTTATATTTTTCTCTTAAGCACAATAACTATCTTTTATTTCATGTTCCAAAGTTGATTGCAATTCCTCTTGAATCCACTGAAAAGTGTATCAAGAAACTTCCACATCATTTTTTCCTTTTATGTGTACTCTTGCTTACATCTCTGCTTGTGGAGCAGCATGACTTTAAGAATGATTGATTTCTATCTCTAACCAACCTTAAGAATTTTATTTTAAACCAACTTCAAAGAGCTTCTAATTTTACTCATACTTCAGAGCTGTAAAGCTACACCATCTAACCAGCAACAGAAAAAATATTATCTCGCAAGTTCTCGATATTTGGCTGGTAACTAGCAGGTTTATCCACTGCCAGCTAAACAGTGAAAACTATTTTTTACAGACATCAGTCATTTCCATCTTTAAATGAGAAGCAACAACGTGGAGAGTCTGAGCACAGCAGTGAACAGCTGTTATGACAGAGACAGTTTTTCTTTAAATTAGCACCACCAATATATCCTATTGCTAGTTAAGACCACTTCTGGTGTTTCCTAGTTTCATAAGACTTTTAAAGGTATTTGAATTTGTATAGTTAAGGAACCATGAGTAATCAAAGATTTCCTTATCTAAACCAACATATATTTGAATCATCCTGATTTCTTTTTATTTTTTATTTTTAAATTAGTTTATCTATTTTTTAACTTTACAATATTGTATTGGTTTTGCCATACATTGACATGAATCCACCATGGGTGTACATGATTTCCCCTTCCAGAACCCCCCTCCCACCTCCCTCCCCATCCAATCCCTCCGGGTCATCCCGGTGCACCAGCCCCGAGTGCCCTGTATCATGCATCGAACCTGGAGTGGCGATTTGTTTCACATATGATAATTTACATGCTTCAGTGCCATTCTCCCATATCCTCCCACCCTCGCCCTCTCCCATAGAGTCCATAATACTGTTCTATTTATCTGTGTTTCTTTTGATGTCTCGCATGCAGGGTTATCTTTACTGATTAACTAAATACCATATATATGTGTTATTATACTGTATTGGTGTTTTTCTTTCTGGCTTACTTCACTCTGTATAATAGGCTCCAGTTTCATCCACCTCATTAGAACTGATTCGAATGTATTCTCTTTAATGGCTGAGTAATATTCCATTGTGTATATGTACCACAGCTTCCTTATCCATTCGTCTGCTGATGGACATCTAGGTTGCTTCCATGTCCTGGCTATTGTAAACAGTGCTGCGATGAACATTGGGGTACACGTGTCTCTTTCAAGTCTGGTTTCCTTGGTGTGTATGCCCAGCAGTGGGATTGCTGGGTCATATGGTATTTCTATTTCCAGTTTTTTGAGGAATCTCCACACTGTTCTCCATAGTGGCTGTACTAGTTTGCATTCCCACCAACAGTGTAAGAGGGTTCCCTTTTCTCCACACCCTCTCCAGCATTTATTGCTTGTAGTCTTTTGGATAGCAGCCATTCTGACAGGCGTGAAATGGTACCTCATTGTGGTTTTGATTTGCATTTCTCTGATAATGAGTGATGTTGAGCATCTTTTCATGTGTTTGTTAGCCATCTGTATGTCTTCTTTGGAGAAGTGTCTCTTTAGTTCTTCAGCCCACTTTTTGATTGGGTTGTTTATTTTTCTGGAATTGAGACAGGAGTTGCTTGTATACTTTTGAGATTAATTGTTTGTCTGTTGCTTCGTTTGCTATTATTTTCTCCCATTCTGAAGGCTGTCTTTTCACCTTGCTTATAGTTTCCTTTGTTGTGCAAAAGCTTTTAATTTTAATTAGGTCCCATTTGTTTACTTTTGCTTTTATTTCCAATATTCTGGGAGGTGGGTCATAGAGGATCCTGCTGTGGTTTACGTCAGAAAGTGTTTTGCCTATGTTTTCTTCTATCATCTTGATTTCTTCAGTCAGCTGATCTTTCAAATATGCAGAATAAGTAGTCACACTACATCTAACAGAGTTTGAGTATATCAATTGTGTTTATTCCGAGATTGAGTATACCAACATGTTTATTCCTTAACTTGCCAATAGATATCACTTATTATTTAATAAGTGAGATTCAGTTTCACAGCACAGCCAAACTTAGATGTGGTTTTGTTAGGGGAAGCAAACTGACTGAAACTGCCGATCCTGGCCAGGCACCATAGTAACCATTTGCATGAGTTGTTTTAGGACAGAAGGTCCTGGTAAGGAATACGGAACTAATAAGCCACCACCAACCAGAAGAGTTCGGGAAAGATCTAAAGGAGACACCACATGTCTGACCACCTCCCAGAATCCTCACTGGCATCCATCTTGGCTGAACAAGGCATGCACCAGCAGGAAGGACTCTGAGTCAGAATGATTGGCTAAAGACAACCTAGAAACTAATCCCATCGCCATAAAACCTGAGACTGCAAGCCACAGAGCAGTTCTCCTGAGTTCCCTTGCCCTACTCCTCTCCGCCTGGGTGCCCTTTCCAATAAAATCTCTTGCTTTGTCAGCACATGTGTCTCCTTGGACAATTCATTTCTGAGTGTTAGACAAGAGCCCACTTTCAGGCCTGGAAAGGGTCCCCTTTTCTGCAACAGTTTCATTATTCATGAAGAGACAAACCAAAATGGATTTCTCAGCCAGTCAAAGTGAGTCTCTTTAACTTCATCATACATCATCCTTCCTTCTTAAAAGCCATGACAGAAAGTTCAGTGTTCTGTCTTGTGGCCACTATATACTTAATTCAAAGGTTTGCTTATTCTGTCTTGTAAAGTCTCCTGCTTTCTTGATTGTATTTTTATGTCTCACTCCCAAGATAATCTTGCCAGCCTGTCATTTCTTTATGATCAAATATAAGTGAAAATACCTTAATAATGTTTTTCTGGCTTACTTTAGGAAAATCTTTACCCAGAACTGCTGTTTTTATACTCTCACTCCCTTCTTAGTTGCTGTGATTCACTCATGTTGGTTTGATGCCATTATACTATTCAGAAAATAAAAAAATCCACAGCATTACTACTAAATGACTGCATATATATGTGTACTCATATTTGTCTTTTAATATTTTGTATATTACGGACCATTTTTATATTGAAGTAAATAAGGGTTAATCTCTTATTAAATTATGCTTAGTCAAATTTCTAAAATATTGATAGATGATAAATATATAGCACTTAATCAAACACTGTTACTCACCTGTGGAAATAAAAGGGCTTTTTCAAAATTAAATGATAAAGGGAATTCCCTAAGATGAGAATTAGGAAATTACCTTAGCAAAACTATTTACAGTTTGCCAGGATCTTAATAGACAATTATCTGCTCTAGACAACTTGCTTTTAAATTAAGCCTAAATTATCTGCAATAAACTCAAAGATAGTTCAAATTTGCCTATTTTATTTAAACTTACCTACTTACTAGCCTTAGAGGAGGGCATGGTCACAAAGAGTTGGAGCAACTAAGCATAGCACAGCACTAATCTTAATTTTCAAGTTTGAAGCAAATTATTCAAAGTCAAACTGTCTTTGCAAAAGCATGCAGGCATTCTTTATCTCCTACCTGTGCTGTGCTGTTTTTAGTCAAAGAGTCATGTCTGACTCTTTGCGACCTCATAGAATGCAGCCCGCCAGGCTCCTCTGTCCATGGGGATTCTCCAGGCAAGAATACTGGAGTGGGTTGCCCTGCCCTCCTCCAGCGGATCTTCCCAGCCCAGGAGTCGAACCGAGGTCTCCTGCATTGCAAACAGATTCTTTACCAGCTGAGCTACCAAGGAAGCCCTACCTACTCTTTTATAATTGGCCTTCTCCTTTTCAACTCCTAGTAATGTCAGTCTGTCCTAAACATTTCTGTAAAATCAATCTTAAACTACAGGTATTGTACATTATTCTGTGGGAAAGCATTCAGTGAGTCAGATTTTCTCTTAGATGGAGGACAAATGGCTTAGACATTCAAAACCCTTCATAATCTGAATCCAACCTTCTTCAAAACGTATTCCCTTCTGTACTCTTTCATGGATTTTAATAGCTTACAGAACTAAACCGCAAGTTATTTGCTACAAATAGTTATTATAAGCTGTCACATGCTCCTTTTTAATCTTTTGATATATGTTTTTTTGAGGTAACAGTAACTGAAGCAGTGATAATGAACACACCACTGCATTTTTTCCAATTTGCAAAAATGTTGTCTAATATATAGTTATGCTTTATTTCTTAAAAACTCTGTGATGGGGCTACCATAGTTTGAATTATCTTCTGTTTTTACATCAAGAAACTGAAGCTCAAAAAGTTACATCTGCTTGGTATTACTTAAGTGGCCGAGTCAGAAACAGAATCCACATCTTTCATACTTAATCCAGTGTTTGTTTTTTTTCACACTAGGAAACTGCTTCAGTATCATGTTATCATATAAACACCTTTTAGCATCATCAACCTTACTATTAAATAAAAAAGACAGGTGATGAATCAAAATTTAAATGTAAATCAATATCACTAAGTAACTTATATAATTAAATATTTACTAATATAGCTTTAACAGAATAGCTAAAGCAATTATGATTAAAAATAAGTCAGTCAGTTCTTCTGACCATGGAGTAATATATACTGTGTAGATGTGGCATGAAATTAAAAATCTATATGGTTTGATAATTCAGAAAACAGAATATTTAGATTACGATCATATGAACTTAATAAATAGAAATGAATAATGAATAACCAAAAATGGGCATAAACTTTAACACTATATGGTAAGATATGAGAATTTGATGACTTTTAACAGTGTGTTGTTTCCACGTAGCAGAACTTAACTGCTTCTAAGTAACTGAAGCCAGTGGGCTTCCCTGGTGGCTCAGCGGTGAAGAATTACCTGCCAGTGCAGGTGTGGTATAATTACTGGTTTATCTTGTTAAATTGACTCTATCGGATTTATCTAAGTAATAAATGATCAACATAACTAAGACATAGCTTTTGGTTTGTTTTCAAATAAATCCTTTTCAAAATAAGGAACAAAATGTTTGTCACACTAACAACAAAGGAGAGCTATATTTCCAATTATGTGGCTCAAATCAAAACATTAAATCATCTGTGTTTATAAATTATTTCAAAATATTACTATTTTCCTATGATAAAATTCTGTGAAGGTAAATAATACTTTAAGATGTAATAAATGGTCATATATTGATTAAATAAAGTGTTTTGCAGAAATGTTTTCATATGGAATTGTGACTGTTTTTCATTTCACCCTCTAGTGGCCTTATGCTAACACTGCGTTATCTCTTTTGGTCAATTCACAGTAATCTCTTCTGTCTTTGGTAAACAATTGTTCAATGCTAAATAACATCTCTAAATTCATGCATAACAGCTTTTTAGCATATGCTAAAATACTCTTATAGCCATAGAAAGGAAATGAATTTATTTTATTGTCTTAGTGATGTTCATCCACTCACACTTTTCTAATTAAGTATTTTTGTTGAGTATGCCATACCTCCAAAATCTGCTCTGAAGATCCTCATGGAGGGAAAAAGTAATTGGCTTTCTCCTGAATATTCCCCATCTTTAACTCAATTTAAAAATCATAAGGTGCTAAAAAAGATCATTAACTTGACAAAAGAAGGATAAATGCACACCTTTTACCAACCTAATTTATAAGTTTGAAATATATTTCAGTTTCTACAAAATGGCTAGCCAATGAAAAAATGTGCTATTTTGGTTTCTGTCTTTAGCTTAACCATTTATGTTGATATGATAGTGTTTTTATCAAAATGTCAACAAAGCAAATGTGAAATAGTCTTATTTGAATTATGGATTCCCTCAGTGACACTGAATGTATGAAAAAATGTTTGTAAACAAACCATGCAAGTAACTTTTCATTAAGACCCAGTAAAGAGAAAATTATGGTCTATGGGAGATTTTTAAAATTTGTAAAGTAGCACTCTTTTTTCTCCCAATAATTTTATGGGAGGATTCAGAATTCAAGTATTTTATTTTATGATAGCAACACTGACATTATCAGGTCACAATATATTTTTCATGGTTTTTTGGATTTAAAAAAATTTTTTGTGTGTGGACCATATTTTTTTTTACAATATTGTTTCTGTTTTATGTTTTGGTCATCAGGCATATGAGATCTTAGCTTCCTGACCAGGGATCAAAATCACATCCCCTGTATTGGAAGACAAAGTCTTAACTGCTGGACTGCCAGTGAGTCCCTATTCCTCATGTTTTTAATTATCCCCAAAACACTAAAGTTTGCCCACCTTTAGTTATTACATAATAAAGAATAAGTTTGAATTTTAATGATTTTTCTCATCATTTGTTTGCTGTTCTGACTGAAAGGAAATTAAATATTGCCTCCAAAATTTATGGTTGATAATACTTGATAACTACGTACATATTTTTTGGAGCAAATTTAATCATACAGAAGACTGTACATTACTGAATCTTTGCTTATTTGCTCTTGGCACAGAATCAAGACATAACAAGAGAAAAATAAGCAGTTTTAGAAATTAGCTTGAGTTTCATTAATTTTGATGAACATCTAATAAGAGTCAAAGCAGGTAAGACCTTTGCTTTCAGGTATATTCTATTCTTCTAATGTATAGAATAATAATATAAATAAGGATATGACTACAAATTCTGCAGTGAAAGAAAATTAAGGATATGTTGAAGATCAGAAGTATGTGATTTAGATTTGGACAGGTAGGTAAGACTTTGCTGAGGAAATAATATTTAAACTGAAACCTGAAAGGTAAGAATCAGAAGAAAAGTGAGAAACAAGTTTTTCAGGCAGCAGAACTTAAAAGTCCTAAGGTAGGGAATACTTAGGTTGGTAGGAGTATAGGATACTGGTGGTAGGAATATAAGTTAGCGTGGCCACTATGGAAAACAGTCTGAAGGTTTCTCAGAAAACTAAAAATAGAATTACCATATTATCCTGCAATCTAACTCCTAGGCATATATCCAGACAAAACTATAATTCGAAAAGACATATGCACTCCTATGTTCATAGAAGCACTGTTCACAACAGCCAAGACATGGAAACAATCTAAGTGTCCATCAACAGAGGAATGGATAAAGAGGATGTGGCACATATATACGATGGAATATCACTCAGTCATAAAAAACAAAAACAAAAACAAGATAATGCCTTTTGCAGCAACAAGAATGCAACTATCGAGCATACTAGTTGAAATAAGTCAGAAAGAGAAAGACAAATACCATATGGTATGGTATAACTTATATGTGGAATCTAAAATATCACACAAATGGACCTATCCATGAAACAAACAGACTCATGGACACAGAGAAGAGACTGTGTTGTCAAGGAGGAGGGGACTGGGGCAGGGATGGACTGGGAGGTTGGGGTTAGCAGATATAAGCTATTATATACGGAATGGATAAACAACAAGGTCCTACTGCATAGCGCAAAGAACTATATTCAGTATCCTATGGTAAACCATAATGGAAAAAATATGGAACCGAGTGTGTGTGTGTATATCTACATGTATATATATGCATATATCCATAAATGTTTATAAAACTGAACCACTTTGCTGTACAGCAGAAATCAACACAACATTGTAAACCAACTGTATTTCCCTCATTAAAAAAAAGTCTTTCCTAGGTTAAAAAAAAGCCCTAAAGGTGGAAAATAGCTAAAAAGTGAATTACCAAGTCATATTTACAATTAATCCTTACACTACAAAACTGTGCTTTTATTCTCTTCATGGTTTTTTTGTGGAATTTTTTTGGTATATGAACATTCCTACATTATCACATAATTTATTCACAATATCTGTGTAAACTGGGTAACTCAGTAGGTGAAAATTATGATCAATATTTATGTATATGTATACACATATGTATGTGTATATATTTGTATATTTGTATGTACATATATGGTAGGCATGGTTAAAAGAATTTTACTATTAAAAGGACTTTTTCAACTTTTCTGTTCCTTGAAAAACAAAGAATACTACTGACCTATATAGAATGCAACATATTCAAAAGAATGTGGGCTGAGTGTGGGCTATCTCATACAGCCAACATGTTTTGGAGAGCATCAGCCAGACCTTTCTGTCTTTGTTGGTGGTTTTGTTTGTTGCTCCTCTATTACTTCATACAGTAACAACCTTAGCAATAATGTTTTAATCCAGAAGACTTGAACTATAAGGTAAGATAAATTCCCAAGATAGCAAACCACCACTCTGGAATCAGGAGTGGCACACTCAAAATTTTGTAGAAAGACATGATTGTTCAATGACGGGCCCATTCTTTCTTTCTTCTTAAAACAAAGGAGACTAAATACAAACCAGAGCTTGTTATCTAAAGTTTTTTGGGTTTTTTTTTTACACAAGATATATTAAAAGTAAGAGTAAGACCTATGTTTTGGTCTTTACTGTGGTTATAGCTAATTTTTAGTGATGCCCTCTCTGACTCCCAGAAGTGTCCCAGATTAAGATCATGAGTTACATTGTTACCTTACCTACAAGACATTAATGGGTCCAAAGCATAACCCATCAATGATAGCATGTCACACTGAAATACCCTAACTATTATGAGAAATTGCCTACTACCAGTCAATGTCATGAGTTGCAAGCCACAAAAACTCTGTGGGAAAACTTAGGCAAAAAATGAATTTCTTGGAAGCATATTATGAGAAAACTGAAAAGCCAGTGTCCTAGTGCTCAGGAAGTAGAACAGCTCCTGGAGGCTAGGTAACAGAAACTAATGAACTATCTTTTTAGGGTGCTACAAATTGGGGTATTTTGCCTCCGAGTTCCAGAGTTGGTAGCACTGTGCCAAGATTTCAGTTCCAAGGACAGGGAATCTGATTCATTTGGGTCATGTGTCTCTCTCAACGTTAAGAGAAGGTCAGGGTGCTTTCACTGGCAAATCCCCTACAATGGAGAATGAAAAGCTGGAATCAAGTCAAAGGAAAGGGTGCTAGGCAGGAAAACCACAAAAGTCTGTTTATATATACTGTTGGGTAGCACTGAAGAATCATCGCAGGGGATGTTTTAAGAGTGAGAAATCCTCTTACAGAGACATGAATTCATTCTTAAGATTGACAAATGTTCATATCATTTTAGCCAACTGTTTAAATTTTTTACGTATTTGCTTTTGCAAAAATCTCTTCTCAGGTCAAAGAAAAGAGGCATGTAATGAACAACTGCTGATTTCAGCTAAACAAGTTCATCACTTTTTAACTGATCCAGATCTTAAATTTATGTTTTGATTTATGGATGTAGTGACTCAGAATCCAAATTAAAATATTAATATACTGTTTGAGATCCATACTTCTCAATCTGGCATTTAATATCTTCCACAAGAAAACCCAATCTTACTTTTAGTGCTTTTTCACATATATTCAAATATCCTGGGAAATATATCAACTTGCCAATTCCAAATACACATAGCCCTTGCTTGATCCTTTGCCAATACCTATATATCCTTATATGTCAACATGCATTTACTGTGAACAACTTTATTTACCTATCTTAGGTTAGAGATATTTATCTCATGCCCTAACGGCCTGGTAATTGCACTGTCTTACATAAATTATATTTCATGTGAACATGTCTTATACTTTCCATAGTATCGTAAATTTCTTAAATGCAGAAATTATTTATCACATATATATATTTATCCACACTAATGGACCTTGACATTTGCAGATTAAATACTAGTCTAGTTTTCAAGTAGCCATAATCAATGTCCAGATAAACCTAAATAACTGCTTTACTCCCTGAGATTGAAATATACATGTTCAGTCCAGGAAGGGGAACACATGTAAACCCATGGCTGATTCATGTCAATGTATGGCAAAAACTATTACAATATTGTAAAGTAATTAGCCCCCAACTAAAATAAATAAATTTATAAAAAAAAAAAAAAAGAAATATACATGTTCAAAATATAACATTATCCTACCTTCTTTAGTAAGTTTATTTTAGAAAGTCTCCATACCTTTTGAATAACACTGGGATCTAAGCCAGTTAGGCCAATTAGCTCATATCTGCTTACAGATTCAGACTGAGTACACACCTCTTGCATGATTCTAGTTGATGTAATTCAATATACTTTTATGACCTAAAAAGAGAGTGCTGGTAATTTTAAAAATGACTAGTCTTGTAAATCCAGGCATTTGAATCATTCAGTTAATTTCATTATTTGTTTTAAACATAATACAGAAGAACACATTCCTCCAGATAGCTTTGTATACTGCTGCTAAATTTCTTATGATATAGAGTTGTTGACAAACATCAAGCTTTGGGCTGGTTTTATATAAATCTTTGAAAGAGCTTGGGAAAAATTCAAAAGCAACATGCAATTCTTTCATTAAAAACATCTATTACTGCCCCAAATTTATTCCTGTAACTATAGTCATGGTATCTTTGTGTTCTAGAATTTTTTTTGCTAAAATACAGTATTATATTTGATGAAGACTCCTTTCTGCCACCTATAATGGAGTTTTCTGGTGCCTCAAAACCTCTTTTATTCTACATACACAAATATAGCTCAAAGATTTAATTTAGCTTAATTAGCTTTAATATATATTTAACATATAAAAATATATATGTATATATATGTATAAAATTGTATATGTCATAACTTTGTCCTCTGCTCTGAATTGGTGATTCTAACTTTTACAGTAGTAACTTTAATATGACATTGAAAATCTATAATTTTTATCACAAATTTCTAGTATTTCTTTATCAAAAGCTATTCCCATGCCTTTAAGAATTTTTCAGTTAAAGTTTTAAAGTCTAAATGAAGTCTAAGTTTCTGTCTAAATTAAGAGCTACAGATCCTTTGAAGCTATATGCACTTATTTGAACATCCCTCTAACCAGTCACTTCATATAAGTATAGTTCTTTGTGATTTGACACATACACATGGAACTGTTTAGAGCTGCGGCATTGTCAGGTCAAGAGTGTCCCCAGTTCTATAAATGTAAGTGACAGTGTAGGTATTGGAAAGTAAAGTACTCATTTAATCTTCTATCAAAGCAAATACATATGCTTTAAGTCCAAGGTACCGTAACATGCAGAAATGTAGCCAAGATCACACCATAACCGCTCCAGTATTTACTAAGTGCAAATATTGATACACAATATTGTGGAATGTTTCTCTATTGACAAAAATATTGTAAACTCTATGTTTATTTTCATGACTAACAACTTGTCAAATATAACATCTTGCTTTTAAGGAAGAAGGTGAAAAGAGTCAAAGTGTTAGTCACTTAGACATGTCTGACTCTTTGCGACCCCCTGGACCATAGGCTGCCAGACTCCTCTGTCCACGGAATTCTCCAGGCAAGAATACTGGAGCGGATTGCCATTCCCTTCTCCAGGGGATCTTCCTGACCCAGAGATCAAACCCAGGTTTCCTGCACTGCAGGCAGATTCTTCACTGTCTGAGCCAATATGACTCTCCAAACATCACAGCATCTTACTGACCTGCCCAAAGGGTGCCCAAGTGGCATTTGTTTTCTTTTCATAAAATCTCTCTGTACACATCACTGTTTCCATGCTTTGGTGTCCAGCTCTTGTGTGTGTCTGTGTGGGGGTGGGGTGGGGTCACTATAGGTATGATTGATTGAATCACTCGCCACATGACTGGACTGATTCTCCAGAGCCTTCTCCTCCCTAGAGGTCAGGCTAATGATACCTGGCTCAAAGCCTCAATCCTCCAATCACACAATTTGGTCTCTATGGCCCGAATTGCCACCATTCTGAGTCATCTTGCCGTCTTAAATATGCTCTAGCCTACTATAAGTCACCTGATTGGCATAATTATCAGGGCCCAACATGAAAACAAAGACATTCCTATCACCCAGGAAATTCCAAGAATTGAAAGTCTACCTCCCAGGAACCAGGAATGAAGACCAATCAAAATTTTATCATACACCCCCTTAGCTCATATCACCAATATCTCTTGCCTGGACTATGCAATGGCTCCCCAAATGGTATTCCTCTTATTCTTCTACTTTCTTTCAGCCCATTCTCCAAACATTAGTTAAAGTACCCTTTCAAAACTTCAGTGGAATCATGTGATTTCTTTGCCCCAAACCATCCAATGGCTCCTTAGTTCACTCATTGTAGAAGTTAAGGTTTTATATGGTAAAGGAGTCTGACATGACCTGCCCCCGGTCACATATCTAAACTCATCTTCTATCAGTCTCCTCCTCCTTCACTCTTTCCCAGCCATGAAAATTTTGTAACTACTCCTCAGATTTTGAATACAGTTTCAGAAAAAGTTTTGCACTTATTCCCATGGCTCTCTTCCTTTATTTTACCTTCACATATGTCTCATGTGTGGTATAGTTACACTCATTTGCATGTTGCTCAGAAAAGCTCCACTGGGTACTACAGAGTCTGAACACAATATTACAGTGCTCCAACTGAGATTAAAAAGTATCAGCAATTCAACAAATTTAAAATTTTAGATTCAGCATGTTTTAATAAAGGGGCTTATAAAAATTTTGACTTTCCAATTAATACATCTATTATTTTCTTTAACTCACAATACTGAATGTACCACACTAACGAAAATTAATCTAAAAATATTTTACACCAATAAATGATTGTTTAAATGGCTAAAGACTCCTCTTTATTAACCAAATAATGAATTATTGAGGATAGCTGGCAATTCCTCTTTGCAATAAAAATATTTCACACTTCTCATTTCAGTTTCTGGGTTGGATTAACATGCTAGTATCATGAGAAGGTAAAGTGAAACTTGTAAAGCAGGGGTTGGCACGCTTCTTCCTCTAAAGGTACAGAGAGAAAAAACTTTCAGTGTTGTGTGCCATAATGTTTCTGTCACGACTATTCAACTCTGACATTGTACTGCAAATGTAGCCACACACATGTTAAAAAATCGGTGTGACTTTGAGCCAATCTAACTTTGCTTACCAAAGCAGGCAATGGGTGAGATGTGCCCTATGAGTCACAGGAGAAATAAAAAAGGATATTATGGTAACTCCTTATCTGTGTCAGGCAGAATTTTCTCACTACAAGGCTAAAAAAATCTATGAAAATAAATTGGATGCCGAAGGTCATCTGAGACTTCCATCAAATAATTTCACTGTCCTCATTGATAAAATTTATAATAAAGAAAAGTTATACATTTAGATATATAAAATAAATTTATTTTTGAATTTCCACTTATGGGAAGATGGAGTAGATTCTTTTTCACATGTCTCCCACTAATTACAACTAAAAACCATGGACATTATATATAAAACAAAAATAGCAATTCTCAAAGGTAGAGAGAAGCGGCAGATCAGCTAGATATCTTGGGACCAGAAAAAAAAAGCATGATATTAAAAGCATGGGTTTTCTTTCAGCCTCATATATTCCAGACTGCATGCTGGAAAAGTGGCAACCTGGAAATACAAATAGGGGCAGACAAAAATAACTCCAACAAAAGCTGTGCTCTCCAGCCCAAAGATCAGGAAATGGACAGCTTAGCCACAGAGAAATATTTTAAACAATAAATAACTACTCCAGCCAGACATCAGAGAAAAAAACTATGGCTCCAACTTGGCCTCTGACCCCAGCAAAGGTTGAAGAAAGTTGTCTCTAGACTGTAACAGATTTCAGCAACCCACTTCTGGAATGGTGCCAGAGAAGACCAAGTTGGAAGCTAAGACTTCATCCCCACTGAGCAGTATAGAACTCCTTTTCCACCATATCCACGGAGACCATGAGGAGCAGGGTCTCCCACCACTACCTGCCTTGGCTAAGCATCCCTTCTCCTCCCTACCAAGGTGAATGGCAGGTGAGGACTGGTGAAGAATTAGGACTTTGCCCAGAACCCAGTGATAATGAGGTCACTCCTTCTGCCCTGATATCACTGGAGGCCAGGATGCCCACTCACACTCTGTAGACAGGAAGCATTCCTACGCAGGGTTGTGCACAGAGACCTACAGGGGAACTGGAATTCCACCCCCACCCAGCAGGAAAAGACACTCCCCAGTCTCCCTGGAAACTGAGTAGGAAATTGGACATCTATCTGGCAGTTACAAGAGAGCATCTCTTTCTTCCCCTGCTCCAGCAGTGCCAAAGAAAGCTAACTTCTTGGCAGAGATTTGTGTGAAATCCAGAGTCTCATAAACTTAATACCTTAGATATACAGGTTTTAAGTTTTTAAAAATCACATCTCATATTGAGAAATAGGAAAATCACAATTTGAATTTAAAAAGAAAATAAATACAAACATTGAAATGACACATTAGAAATATCTAAGATTTTAAAGAAGGAATTTTAAAATGCTTCAACAAGCATTATAAAAATACTGGAAACAAATGAAAAAATGGACAGTTTCAGAAAAGAAAGTCTCGGCAAAGAAATAAAAGGAAAAAAAGAACCAAATGGAAATTTTTATGGCATGCAGTAACTGCCATAAAGAAAACTCAACAGCAGAAGAGAGGACTGAGGAAAGAATCAATGATGTCTAAGATGGAATGATATATATTACCTGTTGGAAAAACAGAAAGAAAATAGACCCCGTATGATCCAGCAATCCCAATCCTGGGCATATATCCAGAGAAAACCATAAATTGAAAGGATATAGGCACCCAATACTCATTGTACCACTACTTACAATAGCCAGGACATGGAACCAACCAAAATGTTCATCAACAGAGGAATGGATAAAGAACATGTGGTACAAATGAGCCTACTTACAAAACAGAAGTTGAGTCACAGATGTAGAAAACAAACGTGGTTACCAGGGGGAAAAGGTGGGGGGAGTGGGAGGGATAAATTGTGAGATTGAGTCTGACATATACATATTGCTATATATAGAATAGGTATAAGAAGCTAGTGAATAGCCCAGGGAACCCTATTCAATGCTATGTAATGACCTTCATGGGAATAGAATCTAAAAAGAGTGGATGTATGTGTATGTATAACTGACTCACTCTATTCGACAGCAGAAACACAACACTGTAAATCAACTGTACTTCAATTTGTTGTTCAATTGCTAAGTTGTGTTTAACTGTTTCATGATCCCATGAACTGTAGCCCACTAGGCTCCTCTGTCCAAGGGATTTCCCAGGGAAGAATTCTGGAATGGGTTGCCATTTCTTTCTCCAGTGGATCATCCCAACTCAGGGACTTAACCTGTGTCTCCTGCATTAGCAGGTGGATTCTTTACTACTGATCCACAAGGGAAGTCCATACTTCAGTATAAAATTTTTTAAAAATACACCCCCCCCCCAAATCAACATCACCTTGGGAACTTGTGGGATAATAACAAAAGATCTAACATTTCTATCATTCCAGGAGTCTTGGAAGGCAAGAAGAGGGAGGGCAGGGCTGAAAAAGTACTAAGACATAATGACTGAAAAATAGGATCTAGAATAACAAGGAACTTTCAAAACTCCATAGCAGAAAACTAAATAACTCAAAAAGAAAATGAACAAAAGAACATGAGAGCTAAATTAAGGTAAGTCTCAAATAGTTTATTGGAGAAGGAAATGGCAACCCACTCCAGTGTTCTTGCCTGGAGAATCCCAGGGACGGGGGAGCCTGGTGGGCTGCCGTCTATGGGGTCGCACAAAGTCCGACATGACTGAAGCAATTTAGCAGCAGCAAATAGTTTAATTTCCTCCCAATCTAGCTGGAAATCTGAGAGTCCGTAAAACAAAAAGAGGAACTGCTTCATTCATTTCGGATAATGTAGAGTTTTTAAGCTCATAGAAACTGTACCCAGTCAAATATACCCCCACAGGGTAGATACATGACTTAAAGAGCTCTCTTTCCGCATGTCAATTACTTTTGGTAACAACACCTTTAAAGTGGGCTGCTTTCCCCTGTGTTTCCTTTTAGAGGATTGCATTTATTGACTATGAAAGGCTGACGACAATACCAAAAAGAACAGTGGTTCCTACCATCACATTTTGCTGTGACTTAATGGAAAAGAAATTACTAAGAAATCTTTATTTTATACAGGAATACCCAAGACTACGTGACACAGCTCTGGTTTTAGATCATACATCTATCATATCAGTGTGAATGCAGAGCACTGATAGAGATTACACGCGGGGTAATTCTTGGGAGCAGCTATTTGTTATATATTATTTAACACTGATTTCTTTGGTTAAATTCAGTCATGTATTTGCTTCTACTGACAACCTCAGTGTATAGCAGCCTTGATAAACTCTGTGGGAGGTAAATATTTGAGTTTCACAAACATAGCAGGTTAAATAATTCCATAAGGATTCTCTGCCAATATTCTTAAAGTTACTACATATAATTATTTAGAATCCAGCTCTAAACAAGAATTTAGTTAACAAATACACAGTTTTTCCTTATTTATAATAAATGGTCTAAGTTAGAAGAAATATTTTTAATATCTGTGACCAAAATGTACATTTTTTAAAGAGATAATTACTGTCTCATATGCAACTACATATTCATTCCCCTTTGGGCTACTGAGAGTTCTTTCCAACTACTCAATACTCAATATATTCATCAAATGAATGAATTTGTATGAGTAATATTCCCTTTCCTTGAAATATTTACCCTACATTTAGTTACTACTTTTAAGGACTATATTCTGCATATTTACCATTGGAATGAAAAGTAACTCATTTCTTGCTATGCTTTGAGCCTTGATTAAAAAAAAAAAAAATGAGGAAGAGAAAAGCAGCCCTAGGCAGCCTAAAACTGGTCTGACATTGACAGCTGGGACTTACTGTTGTCAGAAACTGGCCTGGTGCTACAGCTAGACCATGCTGTCCTGTTGAATATTAAACATCCTTATAGAATATCAGCATCAGACAAGGCCACAGTGAAGCAAAACAAGGTCACTTTGTAATTTTATTTAAACAGACCCAACAAGGTCTCTACGTCACCTACAAACTACTGAACACCTCCCTTTTCCAAGAAATATGAGTAACATTTTTTTAACCAATTTCTGGTTTATTATTCTAATTGGCTCTCACTACAGATTTTTATTGAGATATTCCATTTTAAAATTGTCCCCACTTTCCTTTTTCTAAAATCATCTCTAAATCAGATGTGTCCTGGATTGTCAGGAGACTTGAAGGTGTTCGATAGCACCTCTCTTTTACCTTTTGAAAACCTACCAAGTAGTTGAAAGAACAGAACAAAAACAACCATAAACCCTCCGTCTAGATTCAGCTGTTGTTAACATTTTGCTACATTTGGTTACCTGTGTGTTTATGGTTGTTCATATATATTTTTAATATTTACATACATATATAAATATTTAAATTGCAGATTTATTCCTAGTTAACTATGTTTCCTATGTTAACTATGTTTCTCTAAGAATAAAAAGAATTTCCTAAATAACTACAATATCATTGAGTTAGGCAAAATCATGCTTCCCTCCTACCCTGCCATTCCAAAGTTCTTCTCTTAGAATTTATAAATGATTACCTAACAGTGAAAAAGAGACTTTGCAGATGTGATTAAATTAAAGACCTTGGGATGGGGAGTTATTCTGGTTAATCTGAGCGGGCTCAGTCTAATTACATGGATTCTTAAAGGTATAAAGCCTTTCCTGCTGTGGTCCGAGGCAGGTGTGACTACAAAAAGAACAGTTAGAACGATGCAGTATTTGCTAACTGAGAAGATGGAAAAAGACAGCTCCCCAACCAATGAATGCTGGTGACCTCTAAAGGCTCAAAGAGTTCTGTCAACACGTCAATTTTAGCTCAGCTAGACCCATGAGGGACTTCTAACCTACAACTCTTTAAGATAAAGAACATGTATTATTTTTAACCAATTTTGGGCAATCTGGTACAGTAGCAATTAAAAAAAATTCCACCATTTTCATCTGTAAAAAATTAACAATAATTCTCTGTAATCAATACATAGTTTACATGAAAATTTTCTCTAATTGTCTCCAAAATGTCTTTCAGAACTTCCCCCCATGTAGATCCAGGATCCCATGAAAGTTTACATGTTAGCAATATCATTTTGTCTCTCTAGTCTCTATCGTCTAGGAACAATAGCCTTGTCTTTGTTTCTCATAACACTGACTGCTTTACTGAAGATTCCAGGTCAATTGTCCTGCAGAAGGTACCTCATTCTGGATTTGTCTGGATCCTTCTCACATGATTTTCCAGTTAGATAACTTTTGGCAAGGATTCTTCATAGGAAATGACGTGTACCTTCTATTGCTTCAAGTCCTTGCAGGGATTAAGTCATTTAATCTTCATAATTGTCCCATGAGATAAGGACCACTATTTTCCCTATTTTAAAGAAAAGGAAACTGAAGCACAGAATTAGTAAAGGCAACTTCTCAAGGCCACAAAGAACTTATAAAAGTCTTAGGATTCAAACACAAGATTTTTGAATCTAGAGCTCTTATTTTTAGCCATCACTCTCCAACAATCCATAAACTCTTAAGACAGCTAGGGTGATACAACAGTTCCCCTCCAGAAGCTGGAGGAGGCAAGGAATATTCTACCAAGAGCTGGTACAAAGGAATTCAACCCTGTCCATACCTTGGGCTTTAGTCGATGATATCCATTAGACTTCTAAACTATAGAACCATTGATGATAAATTTCTATTGCTTATAAGACAGGAAATGTGTGGCAATTCGTTATAGCAGATAAAAAGTTCATATAGAGATTAAGGGAGATGTGCACTGATCACAGTGCTTATCTGAAGTACAGGCCTATTCCCTAAATATTATATATTATTATCATTATAGCTTTTATTATTTATCATTAATGATGTCATTCTGAATGTCTGAGAAAACTTCAAAGAGCAGTTGTAGCCTGAATTGGTCTTGAAATATTGATAAGCTATAAATATCAGGAATTTCTAGGTAGAAGGAAAAATGTTGGCAAAAATATGACAACGGAATAAATAACACAGGGTTTACTAAGCGCTAGGTTTTGTTGGTCCTTCAATAACAAACTTCATCCTGTTAGAAACTTTTACAGTTGTTGTTATGGTGGAAAATTTGTTTTTAAGAGTTTAATCTGCTATGTAATGAATTGACAGAGGAAGTTTAAGAAAAAGACACTAACGCTAGTACTAAGATAACAGCATGAACTAAGGGAGCAAGTGGAATGAGGAAGAATAGGATGAAGAATACAAGTTCCTGAAGGCCAGCACTGTGCTTTCCTTTCTCGGGCATATCTAAGAGAGGACGTAGCCATACTGATCGCTGAATATATGCTAGTTTAACAAGTGGAAAAAAGGTAGGAAAAAAGCTTACAAAGATATGGCACATCTACAACTTAATTGTAAATCTTCCAAGTTCTGGGTTAACATCTAACATCTTTCTTTAAGTCTCAGGGTCTAGATCAGTGTTTCTACCAAAGCTCAAAAGAAGATGTATTTTTGAAGAGGTGATAATCAAATCTTTAAGTGTGGGCAAACAAAATATTAGCATATAGTATCAGTTCAATTCAGTCACTGAGTCGTGTCCAACTCTTTGCGACCCCACGGACTGCAGCACACCAGGCTTCCCTGTCCATCACCAACTCCCGGAGCTTACTCAAACTCATGTCCATCTAGTTGGTGATGCCATCTAACCATCTCATCCTCTGTCATCCCCTTCTCCTCCTGCCTTCAATCTTTTCCAGCATCAGGGTCTTTTCCAATGAGTCAGTTCTTTATCAGGTGGCCAAAGGATTGGAGTTTCAGCTTCAGCATCGGTCCTTCCAATGAATATTCAGGACTGACTTCCTTTAGGATGGACTGGTTGGGTCTCCTTGCAGTCCAAGGGACTCTCAAGAGTCTTCTCCAACACCACAGTTCAAAAGCATCAGTTCTTCGGTGCTCAGCTTTCTTTATAGTCCAACTCTCACATCCATACATGTGAGAAACCATAGCTTTGACTAGACGGACTTTTGTTGGCAAAGTAATATCTCTGCTTTTTAATATGCCGTCTAGGTTGGTCATAGCTTTTCTTCCAAGGAGCAAGTGTCTTTTAATTTCATGGCTTTAGTCACTATATGTAATGAATTTGGGGCCCAAGAAAATTGTCTCTGTTTCCATTGTTTCCCCATATAGCATACATTGTATACTATACGTATACTATATACAATGTATAGTATACATTGTTTCCCCATATAGCATATAGTATACAGGTTGAAAAGCTGTGAATGTTTGATCCAGTGATTTCTATGGCTTTCCAGAACCTGAATCTTGACCTTCTCACTTCTTGACCAGTGTATTTATGCTGTACCACAGTTGTCTAACTAGAAATATTAAGCAACAAATATTTATTAACATTTTTTAACCAGAAAATACATCTATCTCCAACATTACTGTGCTTATTTACCAAATGTTTCTTATAATGTAAATCTTAGAAGGCAGACACTGAAGATATGAAAGTATTTGAAATAATTCAGAAAAAAATTACAACTTCTATATCAGCAAGGATTCACATCCTTTTATTTGCTCCTAACAAAAGAATCATGAGCTCTTTCCACCCATTAAATCATTTGATTTTATACTCAGTCCTGTAAAAGTTTCCAAATGTCATGCAGCTTTAATACGGCATTTGTTTTTGTGCATGTGCATATTTTGGGAAAGGTGTATTTGCTAATAAATTTAAGACAGCATGGCTGCATTTTATATGGCATATAACCTGAAAACTGTGAAACATTGTCATGGTTACCTGCAAAGCAGCAGGATGTATGTGGGTGAAAGACAAGGTTCAAACAGAGTAAGAATAGGATCTTTAACAGAAACCAAAAATTATGGACAAAGAGAAGAAAGTGGAGATAGGTAGCAGCAAGTGTGAGCAGACCAGGATTCAGCTGATTTAAAATAAGGCATTGATTAAATAATTATTTTCTATAGTTATGATCTGATAATTTTGTGTATATGTGTGTGTGTGCTCAGTCATCCAGTCATGTCCAACTCTTTGCAACTCCCTGGACTGTAGCCAGCCAGGCTCCTCTGTCTTTGGGATTTTCCCAGGCAAGAATATTTAAATGGGTTACCAATTCCTTCTCCAGGGGATCTTTCCAACCCAGGGATTAAACCTGCGTCTCCTGCATTAGTAGGCGGATTCCTTACCACTGAGCCACCTGGAAAGCCTGATCTGATAATTATTTGCTTCAAATAACCATATCTCAGAAATTGCTTTCTTCACAGAAGTGAAGAACATGAGAGTAAAAATAAAAGATACTAAAGTTAGAAAAAATCTTTTAAGAAAATGATGAATGTTTTCATTAGGGCAAGATGAATGTTTTCATTATGGTCCTCTTACTTCAGGTATTTTGAGATTATTAATAATCCATCTTACAAACAATACCTTCACCAAGAATATTGCCATTTTTGCATTTAAAGTGCTTTGCAATGATAACTTGTTCTTTATGAATCTTCTCCTGAAAAGTAAAATTTCTTTCAATACAGTTGAACTTTGTTGACCTTTGAATAATGCACAGATTAATATGCCTTCAATTTATACTTAGTCCTGGTATCTACATTTCCTTGGCATCTACAGAGTCAACCAACTTTGAATGGTGTGGGACTGTAGTATTTACTATTGAAATACATCCATGTATAAGTGCACTCTTGCAGTTCAAACCCATATTGTAAGGGTCAACTTGTAGTTATTAAATGTTATTTGCTTAGATCCCTCAAAATCTACTCTGATGTGTCACTTGCAAAAAATTTGTTTCATTTTGTTCCTTACTTTTTGATGCTTTCAAATTGCGGTGCTGGAAAAGGCCCTTGAGAGTCCCTTGGACAGTAAGGAGATCAAACCAGTCACTCCTAAAGGAAATCAACCCTGAATACTCACTGGAAGGACTGATGATGAAGCTAAAGCTCCAATACTTTGGCCACCTGTGATGCAAAGAGCTGACCCACTGGAAAAGACCCTGATACTGGGAAAGACTGAAGGCCAGAAGACTGAAGGCTGGGTGACAGAGGATGAGACGGTTGGATGGCATCACTGACTAAATGGACGTGAGTTTCAGCAAACTCTGGGAGATGGTGGAGGACAGGGAAGGCTGGTGTGCTGCATGCTGTTCATGGAGTCGCAAAGAGCTGGACATGACTTAGCAAGTGAACAATTACAACAACTTTTCAGCAGGTTGGTCAAAGTGAAATATTCTCTTATTATTTTTACAGTCCTCTATGAATTTACAGGAAAGAGAAAATGATTATAAAGACCTAGTTTTCAAAATCTAGATAACCCAATATTAAATTCAACAAATATCTATCTAGCCCTTAGCAAGCACTAATCTAAGTAGTGGAACAACACAACTAATAAAATATGATCTCTGACATCTGGAATCTCACAAGACTGAGAAAAATGTCACATACAGAAAAAACACAAGCAGACAAATAAAATAAGGCCCGAACTAGGCTGAGGAATAAAGGGACCTGGGGCTAGAATAAAAAGAGCAATTAGAAAGAGACTAAGTTTGTTAACAAAGAGTATTCAAAACATAACTAGGACATACGATTTCTTTATTATTCCTATAACAAATGTGAGAATTGGTATTTAAAACAATTTTCTAAATATCCTACTTTAGTAATAACAGACAACTAGAAACATCATGTAACCCAAAGAAAGCAGTAAATCTTTTATGAAAGACGTCAGTCCCTTCAATCCTGTTGTTCTATTTTAACTTGTCTAGTTCTGCAAATAATCTTACTTTATATAATTTTAATGACTGGAAATTATTTTGTTTCTCTTCCCATAGATTTACAATTTTTTAAAAAATATACATAATATAAACATAGGTTACTCAATACAATGAAAACAAGTTTTCTGTCAAATGTACAACTTCATGACAGAGGATCAGATTTATGAAGCTGTTATTTTCATGAAGTTTAGTTAAATCTTTCCTTCTAATAAATATTTTAGTATCATCATCTCTGTGGTTTAAATTGATGCTAAAATGTATAAGAATAAAACTGATAATAAAGGAGCCATGGTTTTCTTATTCCCAGAAGAAAACTCTCAAGCTGAAGAAGCACAAATTTTCCCCAAGATCCAATTAAAACACAGCCAATTATGTTTTGTGATGTATCCATGCCTCCTTCCAATTTTTCTACATGCCCATGGAGTAAAAGTTTCCACTTATCTGTGTCAGAATTTACTAATGTGGATTCCATATAGTGCTTCACCAGTCAACAGCACTTGAGCTCCAAGGGTGAAATGAGAACTAAAATGCGTTTCACTGGCTTTTCAAATAATATCACTTTTATGACATGTTAAAGAGCAGGCACTAACTCAGATTAAGTTAGGGAGCTCAAAGTAAGAACCAATAAAAGTAAACAGCCTCAAACGATGGTATAATTTAGCTCATAAAAATATTACAACTGCCTTTCTCTGTCCATTTCCCTAGAATTAAAAAATAAATCTTTTAAGAATATGAATCTAAAATCTCAGTCTACTGACCCCAAATCTGTAAAAGTGTTGTGAACATGCTGTGAACAAAAGCAAATCTATCACTGCACAGGAGGTGCTCTCTAATTTTCATAATTGGAAAAAGATTCAGAGAGCAATATGAACATTTGCAAAGGAGAGAATCTTTTCTTATAAGCTGTTGGTGTGGCATCTCTTTAAAGTGAATTGAGCTGTCATTCTTTTATTCTATAAATAAAACCTTACTGTTTTAAAGCCAGCTGGTTTACCCCCTCAGAATACAATTTATAATGGAAAAAAGATTCTGTTCTTGAAGAATGAGATTTTCTTATTTAATAACACTGTCTTCTAATTCTTGCTTTGTCTTTCCAGAATATGCAATAAGAAAGCATTCTATGATAACCAGAAGAATTTTTTCAACTAATAAATATTTTACAGTACACTTGGTATTAAAATTTTAGAGGTGAAAGAAATTTAGAACTCTCTTGATCTACATGCTCAATTTTATAGGTATTAAGTTGAGGTCTGCAGAAGTTCACTGGCCAAGATCTCCTGTAAGAGTCAGAAATGACATTAGGACTGAGACCTTCTGTTAAATTTTTATTGTTTTTAGAGGTGGAAAACACTGGAATCAAATATTTGATTACTTTTTAAAAATAACAGAGCAACAATATCATAATGATTTTGGGTCAACAGGGTAGACTAAAAACTTGTGCTTAACTCCTCTCTCTCCCCATATAACAGAACAATGATAATAATAGAATTCTTAAAAGTGTATTCTACTATATGAAAGTAGAGCAGACAAGAGGTTTAATCAAATATCTGGAAGATAGTAAATGGATTAAAGCATGCCAACAGACGGAGAAATCCACTGTACAATTCTGACAGGGGAAGTGAAGAGGAGGGAGTTCAGATTTGAACATGGAAATGTCATGAATTACTGAGCACGAGGCATTTGACACCCCTTTCCCAAACTTCCTCATGAAGAACAGCCTGCTGTTAGCTAGTACCCAATACAACTTCTAACAGAGGAGAGTTCTCTAAATAACTTAATAGAATTCTACTGAGAAGTAAAGTATGATTATTGGCATCCCAGCACAAATTTCTTCTAATCCTGGAATTCAAGGCACACATAGCATAAATGCCAGGTCCCTGACACTACCTTTAATAGGATCAATCAATATATGAATATATAAAATGTGCCCCTTTCTCTTTCTTATAACTAGGAATTGATACCAAGATATTATCCACAATATCATTATGAACTGATAATCAAGGTGCTTGAAAGCAAAAGATCAAAATGAAAAATAAAGACTAACTTGAAGGAAACTAATTTGCACAACTGAAGATAACATTTTAAAAAATCGTTTCTTGTCTTTAAAAACATTCACTAAGATGTTGCATCCATGAAAAATAATCAGTGTTATGGGGAAGTAGCAAATAAAAAACCTTCTGGAAATAAAATGTACAATTGATGAACATAAATCTATATTAAATTTGGAAAATAAAGTAAGTTCTCCCTGATTGTAGATTAAAAGAATGTAGAGCAAAAAAAAAAAAAAAGAAGATGAAAACTCTAAGACATAAATGATTAATCTAAATGTCTCAATATCTGATGAAACAATTCAGATTGAGTCTAAATTAGAGAAAACAGAACTGTTGGGAATAGAGGGAAAGAAAAAACATACGCCGGGGACAAACAAATGTTCAGATCAAATACTCCCTCAGAGGGTTGATGCAGAAGAATGAAAAAGATCTAAGAATAAAGATAAGATATTTGATGCCTGTGGGTGTGTATGTGAGAGAGAGAGAGCAAGAGAGACTGCATTAGCATAAGAATGAGAGAGATCAATTAAAGGATATACTTTGGCAAAATAATGGATTCACTAAACTGGTTCCAAATTGGGAAAGGAGTATGTCAAGGCTGTATATTGTCACCCTGCTTATTTAACTTACATGCAGAGTACATCATATGAAATGCCAGGCTGGATGAAGCACAAGCTGGAATCAAGATTGCCAGGAAAAATATTAATAACCTCCCATACACAGATGACACCACCCTTATGGCAGAAAGCAAAGAAGAACTAAAGAGTCTCTTGAAGAAAGTGAAAGAGGAGAGTGAAAATGTTGGCTTAAAACTCAACATTCAGAAATCTAAAATCATGGCATCTGGTCCCATCACTTCATGGCATATAGTTAGGGAAACAATGGAAACAGTGAGAGAGACTTTATTTTCTTGAGCTCCAAAATCACTGCTCATGGTGATTGCAGTCAAGAAATTAAAAGACACTTGCTCCTTGGAATAAAAGTTATGACCAACCTAGACAGCATATTAAAAAGCAGAGACATTACTCTGTGGACAATGATCTGCCTAGTCGAAGCTATTGTTTTTCCAGTAGTCACGTATGAAGGCGGAGCACTGGAAACTTGATGCTTTTGAACTGTGGTGTTGAAGAAGACTCTTGAGAGTCCCTTGAACTGCAAGGAGATCCAACCAGTCAATCCTAAAGGAAATCAGTCCTGAATATTCATTAGGATTGATGCTGAAGCTGAAGTTCCAATACTTTGGCCACCTAATGCAAAGAACTTACTCATTAGAAAATACCCTGATGCTGGGAAAGATTGAAGGTAGGAGGAGAAGGGGACAACAGAGGATGAGATGGTTGGAGGGCATCACCGACTTAATGGACATGAGTTTGAGCAAGCTCCAGGAGATGGTGAAGGATGGGAAAGCCTAGCGTGCTGCAGTCCATTGGATTCAAGAGTCCAACACAAGTGAGCGACTGAATGAGAACAAGAATGGTTAAGAAACCGGCTCTAAAAAAGTGTGACTAGGAGTTAAGGCAGGTCCTAAGGTGACAGTTACACAGCAGGCCTAAAAGGTATAAAAAATGAATAAAGAGAAATCTTGAATTAAAAGAGTAAGGGGACTAGAACTGTGAGCTCTCACACCCAGCTACAATAGCAGAGCCCAGTAGGAAGAAGAAAAACTCCTTCCCTGGCAACGACTCAGCCAATGAAAAGCCATGGACTTTTTGTTTATGGGGTCTTCTCAACTTCCTTTTCCATCTATAGAACTGTCCTCCATTTTTCTGGTAACTTGTACATTCATCACAGTGGTGGTTTAATCCCTAAGTTATGTCTGACTCTTATGACCCAATGGGTGTAGCCCACTAGGCTCTTTTGTCCATGGGATTTCCCAGGCAAGAATACTGGAGCAAGTTATCCTTTCCTTTCTCAGGGGATCTTCCTAACCCAAGGATTAAAACCATGTCTCATGCTTGGCAGGAGGATTCTTTACCACTGAGCCACCTGAAAAGCCCATAAATATAGGTCTGTAAATGTACATCTTACATACCCATTCTTGTTAAAGTGTCTATGAAGCACTTATAAAAACTGACTATAAATGGTTTTCATAGCTTGAAATCTTCAGAAGCAGAACATGAGACAGAAATTTGGATGCCTGTCATCTGTTCAGGCAGTGCTTCTCAGAAGCAAGCTCTGCCTGGTCACCCCTTCTTGGACTGCACCTTGGTGCTTCTCTCCAGGCAGTAAGCTAGAGCTATTGCAGAGCTCATCTTGTTTGTTTTCCTTGTTGCTAATCCTCCATGGCATTTCTACATGCTCTGTGACAGTTTTTGTCCTGGACTATATTTTCAAAGATGTTTGTATAACAATGAGATAGTTTTCCCTCTGGGGCAGAGGAGAGATATCTGACCAAGATAATAAATACGTCTTCCTCTAGGGCATGGGTTGGCCAGGCTGGCTTGGAGTTTCCTGATATGATTGGGAGTCTCCTAAGTTCAAGATACTTCTTCCCACTGTAATGCACCACCAGTGGGTATACAGGTAACACTTGTAGGAACTAAATTCTGGAAAATCAGTTCTAACTTGTTACTATTGCTGTAAGAATCACACTGTCCAGATCCATTTTGGCTCACTGTCTTCCTTTCTGCGGCAAATCAACCTAGCAGCTGCCACCATGCCCCTGCTTTAGGAACCGCTGGACTATGTGACATCTCCTCTCTCTAGTGTCACCTTCATGTGCTGTCTGATGTCAAAAGTCCGAAGATCATTGTTTAAAATATTTTACATTGATTTTTAATTGTTTCAGATGTGAGAGTAAATCCAGTTCCTATTACTTCACGGTAGTCAAAAGCAAAAGTCCCCTAAGATAAGTTTTTCAAATAAAACTAATAATAATAAAAAGAGATACTTGGCAAACCTATTGAAGATAAGTCAGAGAAAACACAAATTCAAAGAACTAGAAATGAGAAAATTCTGTAACGTGTTCAAAAAAGACTAAGCATTATAGAATAATACTCATGGATACTGTTTCTTGGCTGACCTAAGATATATTCTCAAACTTTTTCTCTTAGGCCCTAGGGCAGTCTCTGTGATAATAAGTGGTAAGTGGAAGTTGGCTTGGCTAGTGCTCGCAGGGGAAAAAAAAATTTTTTTCTGGCAAAATTAATGGTCCCATCCATTGTTTTTTCCCTTCTCTTATTTTCCTATCTGGTAAATAGATGATGCCTATACTCTGAGAATAAACCATGCTTGAAAAGGTGACAAAGTAGAGAAATAGAAAGAATCCAAATCATGATGATTCTTTAGCAACTGAATTATTTTACTGCACCATTCATCTCAAGATTTTTATTTACATATTTATTTATTTTAGAAAAACAAATTTTTATTTTAGCCAGTAATATTTAGATTTTCTGTTATTTGCAGTAAAATGCATTTCTTATAGTAACTATAAAATATCTGGTATGTTACCCTTTTTGCAAGCTCAAAGTAATGCTGACAGTTCCATAGAAGCTGGCAGAAGACACAAGACTGCTAAGACAAAGGATAGCTGATTACCCCCAGCAGCATCAGAAGCTAGAGCATCATCATTTTCCTGTGCCAATTTCTCAAGTTTCCATCTTCCACAAGTGTTAGGATAAGGGTTCTCACCACACAGTGGGTTGTGTTACAAGAGAGAAAACCTCAGTCTTCTATTATAAGCTGCAAGCAAACCTGCTCAACATTTGCCCTAGAGGGAGATATCTTTATTACACTGGGTAGCAAAAAGAAAACAAAACTGTCCTCTGCTCTGAAAGAATCTCTATCATCTAAAGCTGTTTGCTAAGTCTAAGAAAAAAAAGATAGTCTAAGGAAAAAAAACAACTCATAATTCATGTAGAAACATTATGAATAATTGCCAACGAATGCCTTTTCTCACAGATGTGCACAACTGTGATATCAGACAATTGTTTTCAAAATTTGTAACTGATGTGGCTTAGAATTTTGTCCTCATTATTCTGTGCTCTGAAAATTTTGAAATGACTAGATCTCTTCGAAAAAATTTATACATTAAATAAGTTTAAACTTGAAATTATTGGAAAAAAGACTATTGGTAAATGAAAGTGAAATCAGTTATTGAAAATTTATCCACTTTTTTTTTTTTCCCTTCCCTTCCCAAACAACTTGGTCCCAAGTCTATTAGGTGTGGCAGAGAAAAGTAGGTGTCTGTAGTGGAGTGGGAAGGGGAGAGGCCCAAAGTGGGGTGTTAATCCAAGCAGTTACAGGAGTTGCTCACCGTGGGAAGTCAGAACCCAAGCAGGGGAAGGAGGATATCACTTCACTGGACTGTGGCCTGGAATGAAGTGTCAGAACTGAGCGAAATAAAGATGGCATCTGTATAGGAGTGTCACCTAACAAGGTAGGGGGTCACAGCCCAAGCTGGGTGTGGAGGGTAATCATACACTAGGCTCAGACAAGTTGAGTTGACATTCACTCCAGGGAAATGGGGAGACTGCTGTGAAGAGTTAGATGTAAAAGGAAGAGGGATGCTTCTGTGTGTGGGAAGGGTGGCAGGGAAATTCTGAAATAGGTCGCGAACTGGGGGTCAAATAAGTAAATATAGTAAGTACCGTGAGAACCACATTCCTCAATATCATAGAAGGGAGTTAGGGGTATGGACAGGGAGCAAACGAAAATGTGGTGTTGACCTGGAATTGCATGTGTTAGTGTGAACCAAGAGTTTCCAATATAGAGACATAGACAGACAAAGCAATAAACAGAGTGTATGTTGTGTGTGTGTCTGTGTGTGCGTGCATGTGTATACACACATATGCATATACTCTGTAGCTCTGTTCTCTGTCTGGAACTAACGACACTTCAACAACATAAGCAAACTTAGAGCTCAGATTTGGCTTCTCAAAACCATTTATACTAAAAGCAACCAGGGCTCCTGGAAGAAATGGTAATATCATGTCTTGATCAAGGAAATTATAAGATGAATCTAGACTATCTTGTGCCAGAGACTAGGCATTGCTCAAAGAATGATGGGAACATGTGAAGAGGACACAAGAGCTGGCTTGAGATGGCTCTCATTGGTCTCATATATTCAGAAAGAATATAAACAATCCAATAGTGATAGTTATGAATTATACCATGAAAGAGAAATTGAAGTCGCTCAGTTGTGTCCGACTCTTTGTGACCCCATGGACTGTAGTCCACCAGGCTCCTCCATCCATGGGATTTTCCAGGCAAGAGTACTGGAGTGGGTTGCCATTTCCTTCTCCAGGGGATCTTCCCAAACCAGGGATCAAACCTGGGTCTTCCGGATTGTAGGTAGACGCTTTACTGACCATGAATCCATACTCAAAATAAATTAAATTAATAAATACACAGAGAACATATTTACATGGTCTTAAATTATCTTCACACAAAATATCTACTAATTTAAACAGAAAGGGTATCGTGACAATGGACAATTCTGGTAGACATCAACTTATCAAGGGGTCAAAGTGAACCAGCAACAGTAATGGGAAAAATTGAAATTATGTGTCACCTGAAAGGGTGCTAAGAGGAGGATGCAGCCACTTCTGTTACAGTCCTGTCAAAGATCCATACATGAAATCAATCATAAGAAAACATCAGATAAATCCAAACGTTTTTTTTTCCATTAAGTTGTAAGAATTTATTTTAAATAACCTACAGTTGATTAAAAGGGAAGTCATGATAAAAATAGAAGATAATTGAGAAAAGATGTGGGAAATGGACTCTGCACATACGCTAAACCAACAATGTCTCTAAAACTAATGATTATAGCAAAAAAGTCTTCACACTAAAATTCTGCTTTTTATGTGTTTTTTTTTTTTCCATTTTTTACACAATTACAAAAGAAAAAACAAAATCCCTAAAATCTTGATTATTTTTCCTTTTTTTTTTTTGGACCAAATACTCATTTTCCTCTAAATTTTTATCTGTGGAACTTTTATACAACAAAATCTTTCAAGTGAAAGACTGGGGTTTTAAATGAAAAATACGGGTATCTGAAAGAGCATAGAGAATGCTCAGAACAAAGGATGATGGGAAAATTGTTTCAGTCATTGATTATTTATTATTCTTAGACTCGCTCACCCCTCATCCCTCCCAAGCCCCAATCTACACGATCTTTAAGATCAAGAAAAAGGTTTAAATATTTTAAAATAATTAAAAAGAAATAAAAATTCACATTTAAAAAGGAACACTCAAGTCGGAAATATTGTAAACTACCCTGATGGCTCAGACGGTAAAGAACCTGCCTGTAACACAGAAGACCCAGGTTTGATGTCTGGTTAGGGAAGATTCCCTAGGGAAGGAAATGGCTACCACTTCAGTATTCCTGCCTAGAGAATTTCATGGACAGATAAGCCTGGTGTGCTATAGTCCATGGGGTCGCAAAGAGTTGGACTTGACTGAGTGACTAACACTTTCACAGTAATACCAAGGACACCAAAATCAAGTAAACATTGAAAAATTCTTCCAGAGTGAAGAAGACTAAAGAGATATGAAAGCTAAGTGTAGCCAGTAGTTACAAACTGAACCATTTTGTAGGAAAGATATTTTTGGAACAATTAGTGAAACTTGAATGGTATCCAAGGATTAGATGGAAAAACTTATGTGTTAGCTTGGATAGGGGGGATGTTTGTGTTTATAGGAATTACACAATATGGTATTTGAGGGTGATATGCTATCAGTTTGACAAACTAACTTTTAAAACATTCATTATAAAGTCTCACTCCTCTAGTCTGAGAAAGTTAACTATCATGTGCTATCACTTAAATGTGGAATCAAAATTCTGATACAAATGAACTTATTTACAAAACAGAGAAAGACTCACAGACATAGAAAACTAACTTATGGTTGCTAAAGGGGATGGAGGAGAGGAGTAAATTAGGAGTTTGTGATGAATAGATACATACTAATACATATATATAAAAACAGATAAACTACAAGGTCCAACTGCATAACACACGGAAATATATTCAGCAATTTGTAACAACTTAAAGTTGAAAAGAATAAGAAATATATATATATATACCTGAATCACTTTGCTGTATAACAGAAACTAACACATTGTAAATCAACTATACCGCAACAGTAACAAAATCTTACTCTTTTATAAATTTTGTGATTATCTCACAATAACAATATTAAAAACATAAAAAATACATTGATTCAGAAATACTCTTAAAATGATTCTGAAGCCATGAAGTTTGATTCCACACTTTCAAAATAAATTATTTCATATTTTAATGGAATATGTGATCTTCACACTGTAACTGGTACAGAATCTAGGTATAATAGTTCAATTTGGTTTATGAAGCTAACATTCTGATGCTCAAATGTCAAAATATAATATATATGACAGAGAGAAAACATTTCTGTGAATGTAATACAAAATCCTAAATGAATACCACCATTCCAAACTTCAGAGTACATTCTGAGTAATTAGGGTCAAGAGTAAGAACATAAGGTTTACAGAAGATGTAATGATGAAAAGCATGGGCTAAAATATGAAGTAAACTATCATGGCCTTGAATCCTTGAGCTGGCACTTGCTAGCTGGGTGAATTTGGCTGGGTTCCCAAACCTCTTTAAGCCTCAGTTTCTTCCTTAAAACCTAGTTCATAATGTTGTGGGAAATCATTCAAATAAGCTTACACACACACACACACACACACACACACACACACACACAACACACACACGTGCACTAATTATTATTAAAAGTAGAAGATACATCAGTAATTATCTAATCAGAAAAAATGAACAGTAGCTGCCTTTGCTTCTAAAAGAACATTTAATGAAGTATAATACCTAATATGCCTAATCTGGGACAGAATTCTCTTTCTCACACACACTCGCAGCAATAAAACATTTTTTCTTTAATAAAATAGAGAATATAAGACTATATTAGCCACCTGTTGCTACGTAGTAAATTACCTCAAAATTTAGTAGCTTAAGGCAATAATAAACTTTTATATCACTCTCAGTTTCTGTGGATACAAAATTCAGAAGAGATAAGATAGAGCAGTTCTGCCTCGGAGCCTCTTGTGACACAGTAACAAGATGCTGTTTGAGGTTGTAGTCATCCAAAAGCTTAAACAGGGTTCAAAATTCTGTTCCCCATGTTGCCAAAACATTATGGCTATTCAGATGAGACTAGCTGTTGGGAAAGCCATAGTTTTGTCTACGTGAGCCTCTCTTTAGGGCTGTTTGAGAGTTCTCATGACATGGTACATGGCTTCCATTCGAGTGAGCAATCCAAGAAAGCAAGGCCAAAGTTACAACACCTTTTATTAATTAGCCTTAGATATCATTCTATCACATTCACAGTATTCACATAGAGCAAACCATTCATGGTGGAAGAGAATTACACAAGGATGAGAATATCAAGAATGAAGGATTGGAAGCCATCTTGGAGCTTGGCTATCACAGGATCTTAAACCAATAACCAATACCCTATTTAGGATGACACCTGGAGTGGACAACTTTTGGCTGACTACACAGTCCTCCCATGAACCTCCTTTTTAAAATGACATCCATGATCCACAAATAAAGAAAGATGCATCAGATACCTTCTGCTTACTGGAACTAACTCAAGGCCATGACCACATTTATTTGGTCTCATGACTCAGAGTAGGCCAGGCAGTATTTGCTGCCTATAAATTTGCCTTGGGAGAAGAACTTTCTAATGTAAGCCTGGCTATCTTCTTGAAGGAAGTATTCTAAATTGAGCTTTGGCAGCCAGCAGTCACTTAACAGCGTAAGAGAGAGAGAGAGAGAAAAAAAAAAAGAAACTCTGAACAAAGAGAAAATGATGCGAATAGGAGAAAAATTATATGATGCAGTAGTTACTGGTTGGCTGCCCATGGAACATCTGTTTTCTCTTTCTGAATTATTAGCACATCTATGTCTCCTTTAGGTGGCAAGAGAGATGCTCCTATCACTCCTGTCTTATCAAGCAAACCACATAATCAAGGCAGGGCTGATCATCACATTTATCTTCTGGAAATAAAAATGGCCTGGTGCCTTATGAGCATAGTAAGCATTTGGACTTAGTGAATCTCAGATTTTTAAAGACACTTGCTCTTTCTTGAATGAATAAGGATGCAGGTAGCCTTGGGATGCACTGCCATATTGGAATCAGGCTTAGCATCAAGCTGGCACTGAGAAAGGCAGAAGGTAGTGACAGGAAAAACTTGACCCTTATTAAAGTATTTGAGAAATTATGGTCAGCTTTATATGAATCCTTACCCATCTCCAGACTTCTCAGTTATATGAGCTAATAAAGTATCTTTATTTTATTTTTTGAATGCTAGAGGCATTTCTATTTTGCAGTTATTGGAATGTAATAACACATTTTTTCCCCAGAGATTTGCTGGGATGCAACAACAATAATTCCCAGATCTCTGAAAGTAAACTAATGTGAGAATATTTTTAGATCTGGCAGTGTTTTTAAACATTTCTTTTATTTACAGAGCTTCTTTCTCTTTTATGGTTTAGCAGCAAAGTTAGGACTCTAATTATGTAGGCTTCACCCAGAGTGGGGATGCTTTTCTATTTATATGATCATCAACCTAACAAAAAGTCTTCATTCTTCCTTCTGGCTTTCTTAATACAATTTTAATTCATGTCTACATTTCACATAAGATGGTTTTCTGGTATTTCTATGTGTTTTTTTCCTTCTCAAACAATTATTTAAAAAAAAAATTTCAAATCCACAGAAATGTTCAAAGAAATTACAAAGAATACCCCTAAACTCTTTACCTAGATTACTGACAAACTGTTACTGTTTTGCCACATTTGTTCCCTTCTCCCCGTGTGTGTGTGTGTGTGTGTGTGTGTAGATACACATATATCCAGTGTGTGTGTGTGTGTGTGTGTATAGATACACATATATCCATAGATACACACAGATTCTGTTTTGGTTATCTACTGCTGGAATTTGCATACCCCAAAACTTAGGGGCTTAAAACACAATTGATTATTACCTTTCATGGTTCTCTGGGTTGCTGGGATCAGCTGGGTGGTTTTTGTTCAGTTGAGTTCAGTTCAGTCGCTCAGTCGTGTCCGACTCTTTGCGACCCCATGAATTGCAGCACGCCAGGCCTCCCTGTCCATCACCAACTCCCGGAGTCTAAACAAACCCATGTCCATACAGTCGGTGATGACATCCAACCAACTCATCCTCTGTCGTCCCCTTCTCCTCCTGCCCCCAATCCCATCCAGCATTAGGGTCTTTTCCAATGAATCAACCCTTCGCATGAGGTGACCAAAGTAATGGAGTTTCAGCATCAACATCAGTCCTTCCAATGAACACCCAGGATTGATCTCTTTTAGGGTGGATTGACTGGATCTCCTTGCAGTTCAAGGGACTCTCAAGAGTCTTCTCCAACACCACAGCCCAAAAGCATCAATTCTGTGGCGCACAGCTTTCTTCACCATCCAACTCTCACATCCATACATGACCACTGGAAAAACCATAGCCTTGACTAGATGGACTTTTGTTGGCAAAGTAATGTCTCTGCTTTTAAATATGCTATCTAGGTTGGTCATAATGTTCCTTCCAAGGAGTAAGTGTCTTTTAATTTCATGGCTGCAATCACCATCAGTAGTGATTTTGGAGCCCAAAAAAATAAAGTCTGACACCGTTTCCACTGTTTCCCCATCTATTTCCCATGAAGTGATGGGACCAGATGCCATGATCTTAGTTTTCTGAACGTTGAGCTTTAAGACAACTTTTTCACTCTCCTCTTTCACTTTCATCAAGAGGCTCTTTAGTTCTTCTTCACTTTCTGCCATAAGGGTGGTGTCATCCACATATCTGAGGTTATTGATATTTCTCCCGGCAATCTTGATTCCAGCTTGTGTTTCTTCCAGCCCAGCTTTTCTCATGATGTACTCTGCATAGAAGTTAAATAAGCAGGGTGACAATATACAGCCTTGACGTACTCCTTTTCCTATTTGGAACCAGTCTGTTGTTCCATGTCCACTTCTAACTGTTGCTTCCTGACCTGTATACAGGTTTCTCAAGAGACAGGTCAGATGGTCTGGTATTCCAATCTCTTTCAGAATTTTCCACAGTTTATTGTGATCCACACAGTCAAAGGCTTTGGCATAGTAAATAAAGCAGAAATAGATGTTTTTCTGGAACTCTCTTGATTTTTCGATGATCCAGCAGATATTGGCAGTTTGATCTCTGGTTCCTCTGCCTTTCCTAAAACCAGCTTGAACATCTGGAAGTTCACGGCTCACATATTGCTGAAGCCTGGCTTGGAGAATTTTGAGCGTTACTTTAGTAGCACGTGAGATGAGTACAACTGTGTGGTAGTTTGAGCATTTTTGGAATTGCCTTTCTTTGGGATTGGAACGAAAACTGACATTTTCCAGTCCTGTGGCCACTGCTGAGTTTTCCAAATTTGCTGGCATATCGAGTGCAGCACTTTCACAGCATCACCTTTGAGGATTTGAAATAGCTCAACTGGAATTCCATCACCTCCACTAGCTTTGTTCGTAGTGATGCTACGGCCCACTTGACTTCACATTCCAGGATGTCTGGCTCTAGGTGAGTGATCACACCATCGTGATTATCTGGGTCATGAAGATCTTTTTTGTACAGTTCTTCTGTGTATTCTTGCCACCTCTTCTTAATATCTTCTGCTTCTGTTAGGTCCATACCATTTCTGTCCTTTATCAAGCCTATCTTTGCATGAAATATTCCTTTGGTATCTCTAATTTTCTTGAAGAGATCTCTCGTTTTTCCCAATCTGTTGTTTTCCTCTATTTCTTTGCACTGATCTCTGAGGAAGGCTTTCTTGTCTCTCCTTGCTATTCTTTGGAACTCTGCATTCAAATGAGTATATCTTTCCTTTTCTCCTTTGCTTTTCCCTTCTCTTCTCTTCCCAGCTATCTGTAAGGCCTCCTCAGACAGCCATTTTGCTTTTTTGCATTTCTTTTCCATGGGGATGGTCTTGATCCCTGTCTGCTGTACAATGTCATGAACCTCTGTCCATAGTTCATCAGGCACTCTGTCTATCAGATCTAGTCCCTTAAATCTATTTGTCACTTCTACTGTATACTCATAAGGGATATGATCTAGGTCATACCTGAATGGACTAGTGTTTTTCCCTACTTTCTTCAATTTCAGTCTGAATTTGGCAATAAGCAGTTCATGATCTGAGCCACAGTCTGCTCCTGGTCTTGTTTTTGCTGACTATATAGAGCTTCTCCATCTTTGGCTGCAAAGAATATAATCAGTCTGATTTCAGTGTTGACCATCTGGTGATGTCCATGTGTAGAGTCTTCTCTTGTGTTGTTGGAATAGGGTGTTTGCTATTACCAGTGCATTCTCATGGCAAAACTCTATTAGCCTTTGCCCTGCTTCATTCTGTACTCCAAGGCCAAATTTGCCTGTTATACCAGGTGTTTCTTGACTTCCTACTTTTGCATTCCAGTCCCCTATAATGAAAAGGACATCTTTTTCGGGTGTTAGTTCTAGAAGGTCTTGTAGGTCTTCATAGAACCGTTCAACTTCAGCTTCTTCGGCGTTACTGGTCGGGGCATAGACTTGGATTACTGTGATATTGAATGGTTTGCCTGGGAAACGAAGAGAGATCATTCTATCGTTTTTGAGATTGCATCCAAGTACTGCATTTAGGACTCTTTTGTTGACCATGATGGCCACTCCATTTCTTCTAAGGGATTCTTGCCCACAGTAGTAGATATAATGGTCATCTGAGTTAAATTCACCCATTCCAGTTCAGGGCCTTTCATATGGCTGAAGTCAGTTGAAGTTTTCAGTTAATTGAACCCTCGAGATGGTCCACTAACATGGCTATCATTTATTGGCTAAAGTAGCCTCCTATACTAACTATATTTTCTTATTTTATGTTTTCTCCATCTCCCACAGTATTATTAATCATTTATTTATCAAGAGAAACTATTCCTTAGCCCACATACTCATAGTTCCTAATTTCAAGGTTCAGGAACACAGATCAGTGGCAAACTTCCATGGAAGCAACCCAAAGAAATTCTTACATTCAGAATCACTTTGAACTCTGAAGGATACCAGCCTTCCTCATCTCCTCATAATCTCTATGGAGTCATAATTTCTGTAGAAATCTGCATATGCCTTCTTTCTTGGCTCAGCCACAGCAATCTTATAGAAAGCTGCAATCTACTGGGAGACAACAAATGCTCCTGCCATGACTCTGAGGCTTCATCAAAGAACCAGAAGCCATGGTAGTTATTCTCCTCAACAACAAGGCTTTTCCAGACTGATGGAGAAATAGAACACTTTCTGTATTATTGATATACTTGCCTCTGAGGCATTGTTGACTGGAGGGAGACTATCACTCCCAGGGCTGGCCAATTCTGGGAGACAGCTTATGACTCACAAGGAAGCATGCCCTTTGTATGCAAATAACTGATCTAGAGCCCATATTCTTTACTGCCTTTTCTATACTGGCTCTTACACTCCAGGAGGCAATCTTCCCTCCAGTCTAATCATCCCAGCACCAGTACCAGATTAGTAAAGACAGTCCCTAGATAACAAAACCTGCTGAAATTATTCAAACTAGCCAATCCTAAAACTTCTTATCCTGTTTGCCTTGCCTTTTCTCTGGAGATCATAATAAACATTATGATATATAATAAACTTAATAAATATAAAATAAAACATAATAAACATAATAAACATCATACTTTTCCATCACTCCTTCTGCCTCCTGACCCACCCCGGTGAATCCCTGTGTGGCCCTGAATTGTACAGTGTATCCTTTCCTCTTGAGAATTGTGAGCAACAAACTATCTTTTTTTCCAAAGGTAGTTGTTTCTTGAACTCTTCAGTTCAGTTCAGTCGCTCAGTCATGTCCAACTCTTTGTGACCCCATGAATCGCAGCACGCCAGGCCTCCCTGTCCATCACCAATTCCTGGAGTCCACCCAAACCCATGTCCATCGAGTCGGTGATGCCATCCAGCCATCTCATGCTCTGTCGTCCCCTTCTCCTCCTGCCCTCAATCTTTCCCAGTATCAGGGTCTTTTCCAATGAGTCAGCTCTTTGCATCAGGTGGCCAAAGTATTGGAGTTTCAGCTTCAATATCAGTCCTTTCAATGAACACCCAGGACTTATCTCCTTTAGGATGGACTGGTTGGATCTCCTTGCAGTCCAAGGGACTCTCAAGAGTCTTCTCCAACACCACAGTTCAAAAGCATCAATTCTTCAGTGCTCAGCTTTCTTTATAGTCCAACTCTCACATCCATACATGACCACTGGAAAAACCATAGCCTTGACTAGACAGACTTTTGTTGGCAAAGTAATGTCTCTGCTTTTTAATATGCTGTCTAGGTCGGTCATAACTTTCCTTCCAAGGAGTAAGCGTCTTTTAATTTCATGGCTGCAATCACCATCTGCAGTTATCTTGGAGCCCTGAAAAATAAAGTCAGCCACTGTTTCCACTGTTTCCCCATCTATCTGCCATGAAGTGATGGGACCAGATGCCATGATCTTAGTTTTCTGAATGTTGAGCTTTAAGCCAACTTTTTCACTCTCCTCTTTCACTTTCATCAAGAGGCTCTTTAGTTCTTATTCACTTTCTGCCATGGCTGAATAATAACCAAATCTACACTTAAAAACACCTTTTGGGTTTCTCAAAGCATGGTGACTGTCCATAGGATGTAGAGTCTTCCAGTGTCTTGATGCTTGGGCCCAGAAACTAGCACTGTACCACTTCTGCCATGTTCTATTGGCCAGAGCAAAGACAGAGTCTTCCTGCATTCAAGGAGATGGTACACAAACTTCACCTCTTACTGGAATGAACAAAGAGTGTGTGGCCACAATTAGTCTGCCATAGTCCATCTTAGGTCTATAAATTATTTACATTTCTTTCATATGAAAATGCACTTAGCACCTTTACCATCCCAAGAAACCAAAGTCTCATGAGTACAGCATTAGCCTAAGGTCCTGTCATCTAATTCAGGTCCAGGTGCCTGTGAAGCTACATGGATGATATATATTAAGCGTGACTGCTTTAAATCTGAAGGCCTATCAACCAAAAAGAGAATTTACCTGATGTCCACAAACCCAACATAAAATGGTGAAGCTGAGATACAATAATCACAGCAGACATCCCCAATGAAAGGGAGGGGAGCGTGGGAAACTACTAGGTTACTCATCCTCTGCAATCCTCAATGCCAGCTGAGCATTTGTCTCCATTGATTAGAATCTAGTCCTATTCCCTGGGAATAATTCTACAAAACTCCTGGATCCATCACCTGGGCTCTTGTCTGGTTCTACTGGCTGAGTCATCTGGTCATCTTGATGAGAAATAACCTGTACTTGCAACTGAATAGATTTCTGGGTTTTCTACTTGCCCTTGGAAGATTCAGGAGCCAAAAGGATGTTTTCACTTTGTGGTATCTCTGCTCCTACTTTTCTATGAATCACAATGGGATTCAACCTATTATTTAAAAGTCATACCTGCAGATCTCTTCAGACTAGCCTCTCTTTATTTTGTATCCAAAGTGAAGCTCCTGGGGGACAGTGCTCTTAAGGTTCCCAGAAATCTATTGTTTAATTAAGAGGGACTACAAGGAAATGTCTTCAGAACCTCAGAAAGTTTGTTTCACTGAAACAGACAACTTGTTCTTTATCTTAAGGAAACAGAAGGTCCTCCAGGAGTATCCTGGATTGATCTTTGCCCCAAAGTCCTGTTTTATGTTGTGATTTTTTTTTTCTGGGAAAGGTTGGGGATATGAAACAGTTTTATTTTTAAATCCAGAATGTCCTAGCTCCTTTATGTTATTTTATAGATTCCCTAAAACCAAACAGACTCTTTGTTAGTTCATCCCTTTATTCATTTGTTTTATCATAGACAGTATATTAGTTTCCTTGAACTGCATAAAATAAATTGCCACCAACTGGGTGGCAACAGAAATTTATTCTTTCACAGTTCTGATGGCTACAAGTACAAAACCAAGTTTTGGTAGGGGATCATCCTCTCTCAAAAGTTTCTACAGGACAATCTGTTCCATATCTTTCTCTTTGCTACTGGTGTTGCCAGCAGTTCATGGTGTTCCCTGGCCTATAAATCCATCACTCCAATATTTGCCTCTGTTGTAACATGAGATTTTCCTTGTGTATCTATGTGTTTATGGTTCTTCTCCTCTTCTTCTGAGGACACCAGTCACACTGGACTAGGGCTCACCCTAATAACCTCATTTAACTTAATTACATTTGAAAAGACTTTATTTCCAGATAAGGTCAAATTCACTAATTTGAAGTTAGTACTTTAAATATCTTTTGGGTATGGGGATGCCATTCAACCTATAGAAGGCAGCCACAAACAGCCAGTTGCTGCTTTCTCAATTCTTCTTGGAAATCTTTGCAGTCAGATTGACAAACTAACTGGGTATATGCTCTATTTATTTTTTTAATTGCAAGTGCCAGTATTATCAAACTTTCCTTTACACTACAGCAAGGATTCCCTTCTATCTCACATTAATATTTTCAAGCCCTTACTAACCATCTCCTTAAGGCTTTTCCAACTTTAATGACTCATTCCCAAAGTCTGTGCCACATGTTTGGTGCTTTTTAGTACAGCAGACTGTCTCTCTCTCTCTCTCCTCCACCATATACTCACAGGTACATAGCACACACACTTACCCAGTAAGAATAATTTTCAGATATCATGACTCTACACATCCTCTCTCAGTACTTTGGCAAATTTTTCCTAAGAAATGGGCTGTTCTTTTTTATTACCACAACTACTTAATTCAAGAAATTTAACTTTGATACAATCTGTTTACTTAATATATGCTTTTGTAAACTAAAATTATGAAGAGAAGAAAGGTATCTTATATCAGTATGCAAAGTCTTATCTAGCAATGTTTTGAATGAACTGATTTGGCTTCTGATACTTTATGATTCTTCTAACTCCAAGTGTCTTAGTGACTACCTATTGTTGATTATACTACTTCAATAAAAATGCTAAATAAAATGTCATTTATAAGCTTCAGTTTTTAAATATTTGGCATGTCACAACTCCAATTTCTTCATGTAGTAACTTTGAAATGAGACAATTAATCTATATGTGAGTTTATTCACTGCAGATTTCTCCTATAGGGAGACTGTGTGCATGTGTACCAGGTTGCTTCTGTTGTGTCTGACTCTTTGCAACCCTAAGAACTGTAGCCTGCCAGGCTCTTCTGTCCAGGAAATTCTTCAGGCAAGAATACCAGAGTGGGTTGCCATGTACTCCTCCAAGGGATCTTCCCCACCCAAGGATCGCACCTGAATCACTCATGTCTTCTGCATTGGCAGGTGGGTTTTTACCACTAGCATCACCTGATTAGCAAATATTGTATCTAGTTTTGTTTCACACTATTTTCTTGCAATGAATGGATGGTAAAAAGAATATTAAATTATATATGCACATTGAATTTAAGAAATATGACATATAGCATTTTGTAAAATTTTTACCATATAATTAAAAAACTAAGTTGCATCTCATATCAAGACAACCTCAAAGAAGGTAAAATGTGTCCAGATGAGGAAGGGACCTCAAGTCTTAATATTTATTCTTTATTCCTTCATATTTTTATTGAATCCTTATAAAGGAAAGAATCAATAAGTAAATGTAAGTCACTGTAAAATTAAAAGACTCAAATAGCACTCATTTTTAATAGAAACTTTAAATCATCAACACTCATGATAATGCGTTACATTTTTGATAAAGTATTTATAAGTTTGGTTTTTCCTTAAGATTACTCTTCATATCAAGTCACTATGGAAGAATTACAGGTAGAAACAAATAAATATATATATATTCCTGCATTAATTGAGCCCCAATTTAGGAGAGCATTTCAGGCATGCTGAATTCGTTAGAAACCCATTTCCACACAGCTAGTCCATTTTAGGTTAAAGTTTCAAAGCTTACTTTCTTCCGAGCCTAAGACCTAAGACCTTTTATATTAATCTTCAGAAGGGACAGAAGCAAATCTGGAGGAATATATGTCTCAGAGAAAGCAGAGAATTAAAATGGAATTCACAATATCCATAAAGAAAGGTATTGTTGCATGATGTCTGATCATTAGTCTACTGTGTCTTAAATGAAGCAGGAATAATACTGAAGGTTATTAATCATTCAATTTTCACAGCAGTGCACCAGCATGAATTTATTTAGCACAGCCACTTACACTGTTTTGATATATTAGGATAAAAACTTGTTTTGTCTAACTGGCCTTCGGACCCCCACTTCCACCAGGATGTTAGGTTAATCTATTATTATTTCATATGATATGTGCTATGTGGCGCAGAGTGAACACAGCCTGGTTTCAGATATACTAACGAAGTTCCATTGTGTCATCCATGTATTCCCTTTAATCACTCTCCTCTCCTTCTACAGCTACTTTAAAAGGATACATCTTCAAAGAAGGTAAAGAAAGACATTGCATCTACAGTAGCATTTTCTACATAAAGCCACTGTGGAATCTCACTGTCTGAACAGCTGATAGTTTTGAAGGTTGAGGTGAGAGGCACAGCGCCCTGTGGCAGGAGTGTCAAAAATACCTTTTTTTCTTCATTTGATTATCTCCAAGTAAGCAGATCCATTAGCGTCTATGACTGAGAATTGTTCACTGCCCAGATTCCCTCAAGACAAGATAAAGTCAAGATAAAGTAATTTCACAGGAAAATAATCTAACAAACATGGTATCATTCCCTTTAGAACCACATCACATCCTTCATTAATAAATAAACATGAACCTAGAGCTTGTTATATACAGAGTGAAGTCAGAAAAACAAGTATCATAAATTAAAGCATATATGGGGAATGCAGAAAAATGGTACTAATGAACCTATCTGCAGGACAGGAATAGAGACACAGGTGTAAAGAATGGACTTGTGGACACACTGGGGGAAGGAGAGGGTGGGACAAACTGAGAGATTAGCGCGGACATATATACACCACCATGGGTAAAATAGATAGCTAGTAGGAAGCTGCTGTGTAATACAAGGAGCCCAGCTTGGCATTCCCTGACAACCTAGAGGTGTGCAATGTGAGGGTGGGGTAGGATAAGGGGATGGGGTGAAAGAGAGGTTCAAGAGGGTGGGGATATACAGACACTCAAGGCTGATTAGCATTGTATGGCAGAAGCCAACACAACTTTGTAAAGAAATTATCCTCCAATTAAGAAAATATAGAGACAGATGCTTTTCCTTAGAAGAAAAATCCAACCAAAAAGCACTTTCTGGGTTTCTAGGACAATTTCATATTTCTCTTTTCAAACTTCTTCCAGTTCCTCACTGCTTATTTAATCTTACTTACTCTCTCACCTTTTATGTGGCTTGTGAAATGAGAAGCCTTCACTGAGGAACTCTGAATTCCTCCTACAAGTAACCTACCTACATTTGTACACAGACACAACACCTTCACTGTTGCTGTGGATGAAACTTCCTTGCTTTTATCAAAGATGAACTTTAACTTCTCTGCTTGAGTTCTGGACGCCATCACCTCTCAGCTCAGCAACTTTGTGCCCGTCATTACTCTTCTCCTTATATCAGTGGTTTCTTCCTATCTACTGGATAGTTCCACCAGCAGGCAAACATGCTTGTGTACCACTTAAAATCTTAAAATAAGTAATCTCCTTTGTCCCACATCCTTGCCAGCTGCCTCACAGTTTCAGTTTTCACAACAAAACATCTTGAAATAGATGCCCAGGATCACTGTCTTCACATAGTTATCAACATGTATTATTGGCATTTTTGCCCTTCTTGCTTCTTCTAATTCTCACCCCCCCAATTTTTTTTTCACTGATAAATTTCAAAACAAATCTCAAACATCATTCCCTATTGCTCATACTTTCCCATACCTCTCAGATAGTCAACTCTAAATAAACATGCTATTAATTCTACACCTAACAAAATAACAGTCATCCTAAATGACCTAATACCCCATTAATGCTCATTTTTTTTCAGTTGTATTTTAAAAAAATGTGTTCCTTTATCCTTTTAAACTGCTGTTTTTTGATGAAGCCTTTAGATCACATATACCATGGGCTTTAACTAATTACATTTTCCCGGTTTCATTGAATACATCCCTATATCTCTCATAGTTCCCCTGAAATGATGGAGAAATTTAATTAGATTAAGCTTTGAGAGAGATATATATATTCTTTTTTTTTTTTTTTTTTCTGGTTGAGGTGTTAATATTGGCTAGGCTGGTAACACAAATAAAGTTTGTTGTTTTTTTTCCCCAGTTCTCCACTTTAATAAAATTTATTTTTTGAGCTCTTAACCATGCTACTTCCCCCATCTTCTACATTATGTTCAACAGGTATCTTCTCTGCTACCTCAGATAGAAAGTTGTTAGAAAGAAAACCCCTCAATATTCCGCCAGTGGCTTAGTAAATGTTCCCAAATAAACACTTGGACATTTTGTTTCTGTTAAAGTCCAAAGTGGTGTCATTTTTCCTACCTGAGACTCTTCTATCCCTTCTCAGGGAAATTGCTACACTGACCTCTCTATTCTAGTTCAACTTTTTTTTTTTTCTGCCTTTATTCTATCAGTATTTTAAAAAGGTTCCATTTAGAAAATAATGAAAGAACACTCTTTTTAGTTCCCTAACCCTCTCCCGCTATCTTCTTCATCATGATTCATAACAAAACAAGTTGAAAGAATTTTCTACACTTGTAATGAATTCTTTCTTACCTCCCACCAACTTCTCAACCCATTGCAATCTGGCTTCTTCCTATCAATAATCTCATTGAAATTGCAGTTGCCACGGAAATCAATGATTTCCCCAACACTAATCAGAGGAACACTTCTTAGTTCTTATGTTGATTTAGTGCCTAGAAGTACTTGACAGTCTTGATGGCTCCCTTCTTGAAAACTTTCTCTATTTTGTTAAAAGACAAGGTGACCTTGGCATTCCTAGAGAAACAACAAATAAAATCAAGCACTCTCAGCTACTCAGGAGCCACCCTAAAATAAATGATTTTACTAATTGCCACTTCCCTTGGTGGAACACAATAACCACAGGGGATATAATTGCTACTTCTGGAATATAATGGGAGCAGAGGTCCTAATGCCCACTTTCTTTGTAGAGAGAGTTTTAATCAGATAGTTAACCATCTAGGGCTTCCCACATGGTGCTAGTGGTAAAGAACCTGCCTGCCAATGCAAGAGATGTGGGTTCAATCCCTGGGTCAGGAAGATCTCCTGGAGAAGGAAATGGCAACCCATGCCAGTGTTCTTCCCTGGAGAATCTTATGAACAGAGGAGCCTGGCGGGCTACAGTTCAAAGGATTTTAAAGAGTGGGACATGACTGAAGCAACTTAGCACCCAACTACCTAGGAGAAGAATCAGTTTTAAAAGAAGTATATATACCCTTTTTGACTCACGGACTTAAAAAACAAATTTATGGTTGCCGGGGGAGAGGGAGAGTTAGGGAATTTGGAAAGGTCATGTATACACTGCTATGTTCAAAATAGATAACCAACAAGGACCTGCTGTATAGCATGTGGAATTCTACTCAATGTTATGAGCCAGCCTAGATGGGAGGGGGATTTGGAGGAGAATGGATACATGTATATCTAAGGCTGAGTCCCTTTGCTGTTCACTTGAAACCACATCATTGTTAATTGGCTATACCCCAATACAAAATCAAAAGTTTAAAATTTGAAAAAAAAATTTTTAAATTAAAAAAAAAAAAGTATACTCTTTTTATTTTGTTCAGGGCAAATAATACCTCACATTTTCTGTCTATAAACCAAGCTAACTAGAACAGTGAATGGGATCTGGAAATAGAATTCCTGACCACCATATTTAAGGAATGGTTCTGCAGTTGATATGACAGCTTAAAAAAGAAATCTTGAGCCCCAAGGAATTAATTAACAGTGGATTATAATAAAGAATACCAGGGCTAGATAGGTCTTGTTGGGCAAATTATTTTTTTTTATGCTGCTGCTGCTGCTAAGTCACTTCAGTCGTGTCCGACTCTGTGCAACCCCATAGACGGCAGCCCACCAGGCTCCGCCGTCCCTGGGATTCTCCAGGCAAGAATACTGGAGTGGGTTGCCATTTCCTTCTCCAGTGCAGGAAAGGGAAAAGTTAAAGTGAAGTCGCTCAGTCGTGTCCGACTCTTAGCGACCCCATGGACTGCAGCCTACCAGGCTCCTCCGTCCATGGGATTTTCCAGGCAAGAGTACTGGAGTGGGGTGCCATTTTTTTTTATAACAATTAGCTAAACTCCAATAATTCTACTATACACTGGCATCCTTATTCTCATTGCTCATTTGTAAGTAGAACATTTTCTAGTCAAATTCATTAATTTATTAAAAAATATTACTGAACAAAATTTCTCAATAAAGACACCTTGTGATATCTTTTTTAATAAACAAACTCTAAAGAAGTGGCACTGATACCAAAAAATAACTAACGCAATTGCAATTAGAGTTTAGATAATGATTTGCCATCCTTGTTAAGTTTGTTGAATGATCACTTTGGTTTTAGCTCCACAGCATTACAGAGAATTTTACCAACACAATCAACATAGATGTTACTGTCTAGACTTTATGTCATGTATGACCTGATAGCACACATGATAATACATTGATACTAGAGAAAAGTCTAATTTTTTAATATTACCTGCTAGCTATCATAGAAAACTTGGCTAAAAGTCAAGGTAAGTATTATTTATAATATATGGTAAGACCAGTTCTGTTTTTTTGTGCATAAATTAACAAAATGTTTGATTATTATCTGGCAGCACTTTCTACTGAGTTTTTATTAAATGGGTTCAAAATTAAAAGAAATCTTTTGGATCAGTTCTTTCATAACTGGGCAAATTATTATTATAACACAGTAAATGGTACAGCTAACAATACTATTAAATTCTATACCTTGAAATAGATATATCTTTATTATTATGTATACTTAAGAAAGATACAGTGGTTATATAAGGTGTACATAATATATAACCCATAAAGTCAGACCAAGGACTCTGAAAGCCCAAGGATCTGAGGGCTTTAAAATGTAAAACTGAGGACTTTCCTGGAGGCCCAGTGGATAAGAATCAGCCTGCTAATGCAGGAGATGCAAGAGACATATGTTTGATTCCTGGGTCAGGATGATCCTCTGGAATAGGAAATGGCAATCCATTCCAGTATTCTTGCCTGGAAACTTTCATGAGGAGAGGAGCCTGGTGGACTACAAAGAGTCAGAGGCAGCTGAGTACACACAGTGGGATAGATTTCAGAGTACAACTATTTAAGTGACCTCTCCTATAGGTGTAGTAACTGAAACCCATATAACCTAAACAGCGGCTCCATTTCATTTAATGGGCAAAGTAGGAGTAAAACACATTTTTTTTCCTATTTTAGTACACTTCCATAATCTCTGAACAGGCAACAATTCTCATACATATTTCTGGTTAAAAATTTTTTCTTCTGTTAAATTTATACATGTTGAGGTGGAGGGTAGTAATAGATTCAATACAAATAAAACAAAAGCAGCAGGAAATGAAAGGAAAGGGAAGCCCTTGCACAAGTGTAGCTAATGATCCAGTGTTTGAAATTCTAAAGTGAACTACATGTCACATGAGTGAGAGGGTCACGTCCTCAAACGACAGAGGCCAGTGTACTTCCTGTCCCTGTGGTAATACAAACGACATCTAAGTAAGTAAAACTCTGGGTCATGTTTTGCTTTGAATTTTAAGAATGGCATCAAGAGCAAATCACATGAAGGCTAAAAAACTGCATGTGTTCTCTGTTTATTGATTTTTATGTTAGGCACACAATGACATATGGTGAAGAGGGGCTATATTACCACTTTCTTGTGTACTTACCTTGGGGTCTAACAGTACAGATTTTTTTTACAAATACATCTTTATGAGTCATTTGCATAAATATACTTTACAACATTATAAAAAAGACATCTGTTTTAGGGTACTTTTTTTGAGGCTTGTTTTCTTTGAGGTATTTGTTGCTTTTAAATATCAGGGGAAATACTCAAAATCAATTATATTTCATTGCAAGACATAAAAGGACAAAAATCTTTTGTATGGTTTGAGAGTGCAGTGATTTCTATAGCAATGCTGTATGGCCACTTTTGATCTGGTCATGTATAAATTAAGGCTGAAATTCCATTACTCGTTTCTGTGTATTTCCTAGTCCAACCATACTGAACCACTAAGTTGTTATTTAAGTTGTACTTTGCTAAGCACTGCTATGTACTGTGCTAAGCACTTTACATACATAATATGAAACTTAAAAAACTCTAATATCTAATACCTAATACTCTAATATCTCTATGACAGAGGTATTATTATATGACCATTTCACTGCAGAAGAAACAGAAATCTAAACAAAGTCAGGCAAGGCTGCAGTATCACTGTTAGTAGCAGATGCAAGAATTCCAATCTCCATGTGATCCCAAACCTTATATTCTAAGCTGATATATAGCCTCCTACTCACTTCTCATAAACCAGCATGCTATTTAACACACTCATGTCTTTACATCCTCAACTTCCCTAACTAGAAATATCCTTATTCTTGTTCATCAGAAAAATTCCTGTACATCCTTCCATTGAAGTCACAGATCAAGCTTTTCTGGTCCCGTCAGTCTCCACCATGATACTTAACATAGGGAACTGTAATTGCTTGTTTCCTAATAGGATTTTCCTTGGGCTCTGAGTTCCTTGAGAGTAGAGATCACATATTATACATCTTTGATAATACAGTCTATCACAGAGCTTAGCTCTGGAAAAGCAACATAGAATAAACACCCACAAGAACACAGCATCATTATGTATCTCTGACACTAAACTCTACTGTATAAAGAATGGCTGCTATACTCCATAAATGAAATGTTTTCTTGTTAGCTCACTAAGCACATAATTAAATCCCGTAAATGTTAAATCTGTTCTTTACACTTCCTCTTTTCTTCCCTTTTTCTTTTTCTTTTTAATTTTAGATGCAAACAATGTAATTTAACCTTATTGAATCTACACGGTGGGAGAATTGAGAGCAGTTTTTCTAAGATATCAAACTGGTCCCTGTTGGGAAGTGGGCCTGCAAAGGGCAGAGAACTCCATGCACTAACCGCTTTCTCTCATTTTTGCTTTTCATCAACTTCTGACCCTATAAGTCTCCTAAGGCCCTGCCTTCAGCTTAGGTTGGCAATAAATAACTACTTGATCCTGTTCTACTCTGGGGAAGAGTGACAAGGGAGCAGTGCTCACGGGGCGTAAGCGCTTGATAATGAGGCCTGGAGGAACGGGAGCCTCCATGGGGATCCCAGCAGCAGAGGGCGTATCAAAAATTATACTTCTCACGCTGGAACAATTACTCTCCTGTTAACATATGTTTTGTAAATTATGTTAAAAGGATGCCCATATCTAGCCAAGATCTTATACAAGCTTGCCCTTTGTATTAGTGTTTGGGCTCCAGAATATGGGAGTAGGAGATACGATATCAAATCCCTACACACTCAAAATATTAATCCTTACTCTACTAGGTCTCCTCTAACAATTGCTGAAACTGGCTGGTCATTAGAATCACCTGAGAAGCCATCTTAATTCTAATTCAGAACATACATATTGATGCTATGGAAACTTTATTTTTTAAATAAAGCTTTCCAATATTCTGGTAATATTATAGGTTTGAAGGTATTGTCTTATATCCTGAGAGCAACCAAATTATTCTTATCAGCGTTTACTACTTCTATCCCCTATATTAAAACATACTTCTTCCATCATTTATTCTGAGACACTATGTCTCTTTAATTACGTTAGTAATAAGGATATAATTTGAGGTGAGAATACTGAAGTGGTTTGCCATTCCCTTCTCCAACAGACCACCTTTTATCAGAACTCTCCACCATGACCAATCCATTCTGAGTGTCCCTGCATGGCATGGCTCATAGTTTCATTGAGTTAGACAAGGCTGTGATCCAAGTGATCAGTTTGGTTAGTTTTATGTACGCACGGTTTCCTTTTTGTCTCCCCTCTGATGGATAAGGATAAGAGGCTTATGCACAAATGCTAGGTGGTTCTTGGAGGTCAGAAAGGGAGTTCAAGGAGATGGGTTAGATGTGGCACCAGGCACATCCTCGGGGTCGTGGCTACCACCATCCTGCTGAGGATAGTGAAGCTGCCCACTCTGGAGGATCTGTGAGTGTCTAGGGGTCTCTGATAGAGGCATGGAGCCTTCTATGAACCCCATGAACAGTATGAAAAAGCAAAAAGATATGACACTAAAAGATGAACTCCCCAAATTGGTAGGTGCCAAATATCATATTGGAGAAGAGTGGAGAAATAACTCCAGAAAGAATGAAGAAGCTGACACAAAGTGAAAACAATGCTCAGTTGTAGATGTGACTGGTGATGGAAGTCAAGTCTGACACTGTAAAGAACAGTATTGCATGTTACTGTTGAAACACAGCATGGAATGTTAGGTCCATGAATCAAAGTAAATTGGAAGAGGTCAAACAGGAGATGGCAGGAGTGAACATCAACATTTTAGGAATCAGTGAACTAAAATGGACTGGAATGGGCGAATTTAACTCAGATGACCATTATATCTACTACTGTGGGGAAGAATGCCTTAGAAGAAATGCAGTAGCCCTCATAGTCAACAAAAGAGTACAACAAATACAGTACTTGGGCGCAATCTCAAAAATGACAGAATCATCTCTGTTCATTTCCAAGGCAAACCATTCAATATTACAGTAGTCCAAGTCTATGCCCCGACTAGTAATGCTGAAGAAGCTGAAGTTGAACTGTTCTATAAGACCTACAAGACCTTTTAGAACTAACACCCCCAAAAGATCTCCTTTTCATTATAGGGGACTGAAATGAAAAAGTAGGAAGTCAAGAGATACCTAGAGTAACAGGCAAATTTGGCCTTGGAGTACAAAATGAAGCAGGGCAAAGGCTAATAGAGTTTTGCCAAGAGAACGCATTGGTCACAGCAAACACCCTCTTCCAACAACACAAGAGAAGACTCTACACATGGACATCACCAGATGGTCAACACCAAAATTAGATTGATTATATTCTTTGCAGCCAAAGATGGAGAAGCTCTATATAGTCAGCAAAAACAAGACCAGGAGCAGACTGTGGCTCAGATCATGAACTCCTTATTGCCAAATTCAGACTTAAACTGAAGAAAGTAGGGAAAACCACTAGGCCATTCAGGTATGACCTAGATCAAATCCCTTATGATTATACTTACCTGATGTAAGAGGAAATCACGACACACTAGAGAAGACATGTCCTCACAAAAAGATGGTACTTAGCTAGGCTTTGAAGAATAGGTAGATTCTGAATGAGTATACTGAAGCAGAAGAAAACAGTAAAGTTTGGGAACATGATCTGAGAGTCATATTTACATGTATTTATTATCTTAAACTCAGTGATGGTCCAATTAATAGTCTTCAGATTGAAAAAAAAAAGAAACACCTGATTAAATACTGCTTCTTTGTGTGGTTAAAAGTAATCAATCTGGACTAAAAACACTGTTAACTGTTTTAGATTCAAAATGACTTTCAGACCCTTAAATTATATCCAATAGAAGATTTAATGTATGTGTTATTTCATTAGAAGGAAAAGGAATGAGAGAAAAAAGAAAAAATACTGTAAAATAGACATACACAGAACTGTGTGTGGCTGGCAGATTCTAGTGTTTATAAAAGTAGACATTTAATTGGTGAAACTCTTTGCAGAGATAAAAAGAAAAATTGAATCAGGTATGTTCATAGGAGATTCTCCTTTGACATTTGCTTAGAAATAGGTATTGTAAAATTTCAGTACCTTATGAGTATAACATAATTAGTAAGATTAACCATTTTCTATACAGTCAATAGATATAACTTCTATGTCAACAATGAAAATATAAATATGGCACAGATAAGAAACAGATAGTTGAAACAGAAGCCTATGAGCTACATATCTGAGTAAAAATAGAAAATGCATTAAACAAGGGAGACTACTGATATGTTTGTTGGCAGAATCGTCTTATACTTTTACCCCAATTTTAACTGTAAAACACTCTCATTTTAAAATAAGACATACAGATGCAAATAAGACATAAACATACAATATTAAAAAATACTTGCTTATATTCTTTAAATTGAGCTCCGGTTAATATCAAATTATCATTACTTATATTTAGTACCTTTTCTGAGAACAAGCTTCCTTTGCACATGTAATTTATACATCACTCAAAGAGAATTCTAGGCTTTTTAATAATAATTTACGCTGCACTTGGTGATATAACAAACACTGAATTCTTAATAAAGACCTTTCTTGACTTTAATAGTTGCCATAAAAATTAGGAATACTTTAGTTACTTGTGTCCCACTTTTAAGTTTTTCCTTCACAGGTATTAAAAATAAATCTATAAAGCAATCACAGTCAAAACTATTATGTTTTTCTCTTGAAATCCTTATTAGATCTAGTTGTTCCTAAGAGGGAAAGGGAGCTGGAATGAACTTCAAAGGATGCAGCATGTCTGACATATATATAAGTACTACCAAGACTCCCTGTGGTTTTAAAAGAAATTTTAATGGCTAGTATTAATTCTTGACAGTTTTATTTCTAATGTCATCTGGTGGAAATAAAAGAGCCACTGTCAATTTAGAAAATGAGGAGAGTAAAATGAGAAAAGCAGTGTAATCTAGGAATGAAATCTAATGCACTTAAAGGTGTTTTTTTTTAATTGAAAGGAAAAAAATTACTTGGTCTCTGAAAACACTGACTTTCCAAATTTCAAATTAATAGTAAATACGTATTTTACATCTTTTTTCCCCTATTTTACATAAAAATGCAGTAATGCCTCTTTAGAAGCTCTCTTGTTGATGAAACATATTGTTTTTGGCACCTTTGATTACATGAGGTGATGTGCCTGACAAATAGGTTTCAGTTTCTCTGAAGTGCAAACAGAATCCATTTCTACTTTGCTCTTACACACTTTTTGCAAAATCATTAACAGTAAGTGAGGGTGGTCCGAGACACCTTAGGTTGACAGTGAATAGTCAATGAAACAATATGGGTAGGTCATTTAATACAGTTGTAATCGATTGCTGCTGTTGCCTTTCTGGCCAAGCTGTTGTGCAGGAACAGATTTTTAATTAAATAAATAGCTGGGTCGACAGGCAGGTGCGCCTGGGCAAGCAACCTGCCCCGGGATTTGGTTTGCAGCAGTTGCTTGGCAACACAACACAGGCAGCCTCCGAACAACAGCTGCACCCTCTGTTAACAGCGAGCAGATGCTCACACCTCAGAGAATGGCTTCAGAAATAATGATTTGTGAAGAATAGTATGTGGAGCTCTCTAATAAATAGGAAAAAAATACCCGAATGATAAAGGTCAAAGATATTCTGGTCTGTTATAATGAACATGAATTTATATCTGGTGAAATTATCAGAAAGCAATAAAGATAAAATATTATCATAGCTAAAAAATAAGCTTCTATTCTGTATGAGGTAAAGTGAGAGGTTTTTCATATACATTATCTCATTGAATTCTCAAAGAAAGGGAGTGTGGCTGCATTTCAGCAGATGAGACATGAAAATCCTGAGAATTTAAATCACTTAAAAATGTAGTTTTCACTATTATTTTAGTGTGCTAATTTAAAGTTGTGCTGAAAGTAGGAACCAAAGATGGAATGTTTAACATATCACATGAGAAAATACACGAAATATAGTAACTGTTACTACTAGCAACTGGTGGCCCTGTCTGTTTATAACGACATTTCTCAAGCTGTGTCTATAGGCTCATGCTTGAATTTAATATAACCAAAAGTTTCAGTAATTTGATTTGCTATGGCCAAATTGAAAATAGTATAAAAAGAAGGTCTGGAAATTCTTAATTTCTGTACTCATAAGGTTGTATAATTAGGTTGTGACAAACCAGAACCTCCTACTATTTTATTCTTATCTGATTATTCTGTGTCATGAACACATGGCTCCAATTTTAATGTTTCTCTTGGTACAAATTCAATAGAAGGGAATCATTAGAGGGTTGTCTATTTGCATTTTGATAGAATTTTAAAATCGTTTCAACGTTTATTTTAAAATTTATAAGATCTGTATTTTACAAGAGGCTTCATTTTTTTCAGGCAGTTTATGAATAATATATTTCCAGTCCAGCATCCTATGCACATATGGGATATGAGGACAAAAGTACAGATATAAGTTACATAATCACACAGAAAAACCTGTCTTCTTTCACAACGGCACCCATATGTACAATGTGCTCCTCTTTTCCCTTACCTTACGAGTACTGAAAGTTGAGTAATGAGGGAACTCTGCTATAAACATACTTAAAGTCAAAATTTTCATTTTGAATGGTTTTCTTCAGTAAATAAAGTATATTTTCCTTCAAAGATATGTTTAAATATAAAAACACATCTTCACAAATATTCTTTGATCATCCTAATATTTCTCTATGAATATTTGGATGAAAGATATTGACTCATTTTCCCTTTCAAAGCTTTAAAAATGTAAGTTATCAAAACAACCTTTTCTGCTTTATCACATTTTTGAATAGGTACAGTTCTTATAGAAGAAAATAAAAACAACAAAATCTCACCCCAACAATTAAATATATAATTTTGTGCTACAGCAATAAGACTAATTTAATATAGAATAAGTATACTAAATTAATCCTTATTGGATCAATAAGTAAGTTTTGGGTAATCTAGATAGTGTTTATTTCCTGTTCTATTCCAAGATACAAACAAACATAATGAATGAGACAATATACATATGAAAAGTTGGATGCCCTTAAAATTAAATTCCTGAGAGAATAGTACTGTTTTTATTTTTTTAAAGAGAGCAATGTTTACTGATTAGACATGTTGTTGAATTCCAGAAAGAAAACCTCCACTCTCATTTATCCTTAAGACAGACCTACAGAATGACTGTCATCCAAAAATTTTCAAATAATAAATGCTGGAGAAAAGGGAACCCTCCTTACACTGTTGGTGGGAATGTAAATTGGTACTATGTAGTCACTATGTAGAACAGTATGGAGGCTCCTCAGAACTAAAAATAGAACAACTCTGTATGATCCAGCAATCCCACTCCTGGGTGTATACCCCAAGGAAACCGTAATTCAAAAAGATACATGCACCCAATATTCATTGAAGCACTATTTGTAATAGATATAAAACAACCTAAATGTCTATCAAAAGGTGAATGGATAAAGAAGATGTGGTATATATATATACATACAATGGAATATTAGCCATAAGAATGATTGAAATAGTGCCATTTGCAGAGATGTGAATAGACCTAGAGGCTGTCATACAGAGTGAAGAAAAAAAATATCAGGTAATTTGTTTATATGCGGAATCTAGAAAAACGATACAGATGAACTTATTTGCAAAAGCAGAAATAGAGACACAGATGTAGAGAATTTATGGTTACAAAGATGGGAAAGAGGGGTGGGGTGGGGTGAATTGGGAGATTGGGATTGACATATATACACTACTATACATGTGTGTGTTAGTCGCTTAGTTGTGTCCAACACTTTGCGACTCCATGAACTGTATAGCCCTCTAGTCTCCTCTGTTCATGGAGTTCTCCAGGCAAGAATACAGGAGTGGCCCTCAGAATGGGAGAAAATAATAGCAAACAAAGCAACGGACAAAGAATTAATATCCAAAATATATAAGCAACTCATGCAACTCAATACCAGAAAAACACAACCCAATCAAAAAGTGGGCAAAAGACCTAAACAGACATTTCTCCAAAGAAGACATACAGATGGCTAATAAACACAAGAAAAGATGCTCAACATCACTCATTATTAGAGAAATGCAAATTAAAACCACAATGAGGTATCATCTCATGCTGGTCAGAATGGCCGCCATCAGAAAGTCTACGAACAATAAATGTTGGAGAGGGTGTGGAGAAAAGTCAACCCTCTTAACACCGTTCATGGGAATGAGAACTGGTACAGCCACTATAGAGAACAATGTAGAGATTCCTTATAAAACTGCAGATAGAACTGCCATATGACCCAGCAATCCCACTGCTGGGCAAACACAACAAGGAAACCAGAACTGAAAGAGATACATGTACCCCAGTGTTCACTGCAGCACTATTTATAATAGCTAGGACATGGAAGAAACCTAGATGTTCATCAGTAGATGAATGGATAAGGATGTTGTGGTACATATACACAATGGAATATTACTCAGCTATAAAAAGAATGCATTTGAGTCAGTTCTAATGAGGTTGGATGAACCTGGAGCCTATTATACAGAGTGAAGTAAGTCAGGGAGAGAAAGACAAATACTGTATATTAACACATATATATGGAATTTAGAAAGACAGTACCAATGATCCTCCATGCAGGGCAGCAAAGGAGACACAGATGTAAAGAACAGACTTCTGGACTCAGTGGGAGAAAGCAAGGATGAGATGATTTGAGAGAATAGCATTAAATCATGTATATTATCATATGTAAAACAGATGACCATTACAGGGCAGGGCACCCAAAGCCGGTGCTCTGGGACAACCCTGAGGGACAGGGTGGGAAAGGAGGTGGGAGGGGGATCAAGATGGAGGGGGGGGCACACATATGTGTGTGGCTGATTCATGTTGATGTATGGCAAAAACCATCACAATATTGTAAAGTAATTATCCTCCAATCAATAAAATTAATTAATTTAAAAAAAAAGAATACTGGAATAAGTTTCCAGTATTTCCTCCTTTAGGGGATCTTCCCAACCCAGGGATCAATCCCAGGTCTCCTGCAGTGCAGACAGACTCTTTACCACTGAGCCACCTGGGGAAAGAGGTAACTAATAAGAACCTACTGTGTAGCACAGGGAACTCAGTATTCTGTGGTGACCTAAATGGGAAGGAAATCTAAAAGAGGACATATATATATCTATAGCTGATGCACTAACACAACATTGTAAAGCAACTATACTTCAATAAAAATTAATTTTAAAAAATCTTCTAAGGAAGTATGTCTATATTTCAGCAGATGAGACATGAAACTTCAGAGAATTTAATTCACTTATAAATGTAAAGTTTTCACTATTATTTTAGTGTGCTAACTTAAAATTGTGTTGAAAATAGGAAGCAAAGACAGAATGCTTAATATATTACAAGAGAAAATAATATAGTAACTGTTACTACCAGCAACTGGTGGCCATGTCTGTTTATAATGACATTTCTCATCCTGCATCTATAGGCTCATGCTTAAATTGAATACAACCAAAAGTTTCAGTACTTTGATTTGTTATAGCTAAATAAAAAATAGTATAAAAAGGTCTAGAAATTCTTAATTTCTGTACTCATAAGGATGTATAATTAGGTTGTGACAAACCAGAACCTCCTACTATTTTATTCTTATCTGATTATTCCATGCCATGAACGCATGGCCCCAATTTTAATGTCTCTTTTGGTATAAATTAAATAGAATGGAATCATTAGAGGTCTGTCTATTTGCATTTCGGGAGAACTAAAAATTGCTTCATTATTTATTTTAAAATTTACAAGATTTGTATTTTACAACTAATACTCAAACAACTCAAATTATTCACTCATCAGTGTCACGTGAATTGAGGACAAGGTATAAGAAATGCCCTCTCCAATTGCTTGTTCAGGCATTTTTAGATTAAGTGGATCATGTAGAGTTTTTTCAGCATCAGAACCAGGTCTTCTAGGTAATGCAGGTAAATTTATTAATAATTTGTAAGGGGATTAACTGTCCTCATGGTTAACCTTCTTCAAGGAGATCAGTATGAATCTTTGACTTATAAAACCAACAGAAAAAAATATAATATAATAAAGGACTTTATTACATAAGGTTTAAAATGTCTAATGTGAATAAGACTATCACTACGAAAGAGAAAAGTGAAAATCTGCCTTTGTATTGTAATTTAAGGAGTTCTGTGAGTATATCCTAATGCGAGGTAATGAGCATACTCTGGTATTACTGCTAAAAAGACAGTTCATTTTAACCATAAAAAACATAAGATAAAGTGAAATTGAGGGGTATTTCCAACATAATCTACCAGTATCTTTCAAAAAAGGTCTTGAAATAAAAGAAAGACCAACGAGTTATTCCAGACTTAAAGAAGATTATGGGGAAATTATAATTAAATTCAATGTGTGATCCTTGATTAGATCCTGGACTAGAAAAAAGACATCAGTGGGGGAGTTGAATAAGGTCTATGATTAGAAAATATGAATAGTATTGTATCAATATTAATTTCCTAATTTATTTCATTTTACTGTGGTTTTATAAAATGTGAACATTTAAGAAATCTAGTGGAAGGGTAAACAGGAATTTTTTAGGCTATTTTTGCCTAATTGTATATATGATTAATTTCAAAGGAAAAAATTAAAAAACTAGTTTCTAGCATCAAGTCATTGTTGGATACAAGTCAATATCTATTAAGAAAGAGTCCTATGTTAAGCTCTTTTTAGCATCAAGATCACTTTCTTGGTAATGATGACAGATGTCACTAAGGATAAAAGGAAATATATACATATACATGTGGATTAAACCAGATTTTCTGAAAGTAAAATAGGCAGTTATAAGTATTGGTACAACAGGAGTAAACAAGGAGTGTTCAGAGCAAGCTGGAGTGTATGGTTATCCTATATGGAGAAGAACATTCTGGATTTACTGAGAAACACACTATAATAAAAACAACTCATCCATCTTACCCATTTTTGTATTCCAACCATTTAGCATAGTGCCTTGCATATACTAAAAAGTCAATACATGTTTATTGAATCACACAGAGGCTTGTCAAAGAAGTCAGCTTCCTATGGGGGGAAAATGGCATATTTTATCTGTTTCACAGTTTAATGTGGGACTGGCTGACTTTATTTACTGAGTTAGTAAATGAAGTTTAGGAAAATGTTTTTCTCACTCGATCGTATTTTTAGAATTACTCACACCCTTGGTATTTATTACCACATATATGATAAAAATCCAAGACCCAGATGACCCTGTCAACTTAGCAGGAGCCTCAGAAAGAGAGGAATGAGTAGTAGGACATTCAGTAGAAATGCTGGAAATTTCTGTGTGTGTGTGCATTTTTTTAAGGGTGTTTTTTTTGTTATTTTTTTTTAAGAGAAAGCATAAGCAATGAGTCACTATTGAATAGAGAAACTACTTTGTAGAGGGCAATCTAATTGTTGAATGTGCCTGCTGGTGGTGCAAATGAGAAAATCTTTGAACACTACTAGTTCCCAAATTCTCTCTCATGACACATAAACAAAGCCTCAACATTCAATCGAGCAATTCATTCAGAATCCAGTGCTGTGTCAAAATGGTGGCCAAATGCTACTTATTAAACTGTTACTATCTTTGGGTAATTAAGAATATAGTTTTCCTATGTTTCCTTTTAGTAAAAAACATATTTTCATATATTTCTTTCTTTAATTAAATATAATTAAATTTATTTTTAAATTAAAAATTAAATAGATAAAATATTTATTTACTATATTTCTGTCTTTCACAAATAATACCAGCAAATCTTTGGGATGCTTTAGACTGCATGAAGACAACACAGTTCATTCCCCCGGACAGGTTAGCATTCTCAGGCATGAATTGCATGTATAATTATTACTAATTTAAAGGAGTGGGTGTCACTTTACACTCCCTGACTAACAGACTCAGATTAAGGAATAATTAATGAAGCTTACATATTTGTGATAACGTTAAATAATGAGAATGGGCAAAGATTTTGTTTTCTATGTTCACCACTTGGATCAATAATGTTATATTCCTCTAAGTGTGAATATTTATTTATTTAAAATACAAAATGATTTATGAAAAGTCTGGGTGAGGATGGCAGGGTGTCATTAGACCATAGGAGCATAGTAAAACCTTTACAAGAATTTAAAAATTTCATTTAGGAAAAGTCTCTTACTTAAAAACACGATAAAAGAAATGTAAGTATTTATACACTACTTGCTCAGATACTCAGTCATGTCCAACTCTTTGTGACCCTATGTACTGTAGCCCCCCAGGTTCCTCTGTCTATGGGATTCTTCAGGCAAGAATGCTAGAGTGGACTGTCATTTCCTCTTCCAGGGGATCCTCCTAACCAATGGATCAAACCCATGTCTCTTGAGTCTCCTGCATTGGCAGGTGGATTCTTTACCACTAGTAACACCTGGGAAACCTGTTTAGACGCTAGGATTATATTTATCTGAACTATAAAGATAGATGGCTGACCACAGACTCTAACTAAAAAAAAAAATCTTCAATGATATTTTTACATTTCAGAAAAATGGCTTCTCATTTCCCCAAGGAAAAAGAAATCAGAAAACAAGCTTAAATATTTATTCTCTACCTTGAATAAGCAGATCTCTAACTGACATTGAATAGGAAAGGTAATATTTAAAGATCTTCTTAAACAGATAGGAATACCAGACCACCTGACCTGCTTCCTGAGAAATCTGTATGTAGGTCAATAAGCAACAGTTAGAACTGGACATGGAACAACAGACTGGTTCAAAATCGGGAAAGGAGTATGTCAAGGTTGTGTACTGACACCCTGTTTATTTAACTTATATGCAGAGTACATCATGCGAAATGTCAGGCTGGATGAAGCACGAGCTGGAAACAAGATTGCCAGGAGAAACATCAATGACTTCATATGCAGATAACACACCCCAATGGCAAAAAGTGAATAAGAACTAAAGAGCCTCTTGATAAAAGTGAAAGAGGAGGTGAAAAAGTTGGTTTAAAACTCAACATTCAAAAAACTAAGATCATGGCATCTGGTCCCATCACTTCATGACAAATATATGGGGAAACAATGGAAACAGTGAGAGACTTTATTTTCTTGGGGCCAAAATCACCGCAGATGCTGACTGCAGCCATGAAATTAAAAGACGCTTGCTCCTTGGAAGAAAAACTATGACTGATCTAGACAGCATATTAAAAAGCAGAGACATTACTTTGCCAACAAAGGTCCATCTAGTCAAAGCTATGGTTTTTCCAGTAGTCATCTATGGATGTGAAAGTTGGACTATAAAGAAGGCTGAGTGCCGAAGAATTGATGCTTTTGAACTGTGGTGTTGGAGAAGACTCTTGAGAGTCCCTTGGACTGCAAGGAGGTCCAACCAGTCCATCCTAAGGGAAATCAGTCCTGAATACTCATTGGAAGGACTGATGCTGAAGCTGAAACTCCAATACTTTGACCACCTGATGGGAAGAACTGACTCATTAGAAAAGACCCTGATGCTGGGAAAGATTGAAGGCGGGAGGAGAAGGCAACGACAGAGGATGAGATGGCTGGATGGCATCACCGACTCGATGGACACGAGTCTGAGTAAGGTCGGGGAGATGGTGATGGACAGGGGAGCCTGGTGTGCTGCAGTCCACGGGATCAAAAATAGTCAGACACAACTGAGTGACTGAACTGAACTGAACTGGACGTTGGAATGGAGGGATGGCCAGAGACTGTAAATTATGTTACACAAATTTTCCAAGACATGAGGAATGTTCACTTATCAGAAGCAATGCAACTGAAGATTTTGTAAAGCAAAATATTTTCTTCATTAAAGATGTCTTCAAAACCTTACTTCTTTCATCCGTATATTTCTCAGAAAGCATAGCATATCTGTGATCCTAAGCACTAGACAGTAGTTGAGGGATTGAGCATGGTAAGAAAGGAATAGAAAATGGAAAGGAGAGTTAGATATTATTTCTTCCTTCTTTTTAAAGCTCAGACAAAAAGGAGAGTAGCGAGTTTGAAAGAGTCTATATTCCTAGAAATAGATGATATGCAAATAAACAGTATTTTATTGCTATTAAATTTTTCTGGGCCAGGTACAAGTCATGTATGGAAAAATTTTCCATTTTACTCACAGTTTAAACATGAAGAAACAGTTAAAACTGGGTCATTTATTATTTAAACTTGAGTACCTTCACTTTTGCTGCCATCCATTTCCCACATTAGGTATAGTCATAGTCTCATGAGACATAGCCCTATCCCTAGTCTCAAATATCAACTACAACTTAAATGTATAATATATCACAATGGGTTGTCTTTATAAGCCTTTAAAAGCATTATTTCCTAGTGATCATAATACAGAAGCACATAAACAGAGGATTTGAAATGAGTTCCCTCTTGGATACTCAAGGCCTTTAGGTAGACAGGTGCTTGTTTGTTTACATAAACCACAGAAATCACCTATAAAACTTTCAAAAATACTGATATCCAGTATTTTTTACTGGACAGACCAATTAAATCAAAGTCTCTGGGCTGGAACCTGTGAAACAGTATTCTTTAGATTTTTCAAAATTCCTGAGATGCTCCTTTGAGCACAGGTTGAGAAACAGTGATATAAATGCTTTATTAAGGATTAGGCTCTCTTAGTAATCGGTTCTTGGCTCCCCACTTGCCCCCACACCCTAGGTGTGTGATCTTTGCCTAGTGTCCTTTTATAAAATAAGGATAGAGAAAGAGTGACTATGTTATGGGACTGCTGAACAAATTAAATAAGTTGAGATTTGTAAAGTAATTAGGACAGTAGCCATGACTATGCAAATTTCTATTAAAGAAATTAAATTTCTATTAATTAAATAGAAATTAAATAAGAAGTTAAATTTCTATTAAATAAATGTGAAAAATAAATCAGGCTTTGGGGGTTAACAGGAAGAAATTCTAGGACAGCAAGGGAGTCAGAGTAGCAGGCTGAAGTCCTCAGAGCTTTCACAGCAGTTGGAACATCATTAAAAGTTTAGATTGGGCTTGTTCGAGCAATCTAATCAAACAGAAATGGGAATATTTTGATGCTTTATTTAGTTGTAAATGACTAAAACTGACTAAAGAGTATTGACACACATAACTGAAAAGACTAGTGGGCTCCAATGAAATGATCAAGATTTGGAAACACTTTCTCCTCTTTCTTGACCTCACTTTCCTCTCCAGGTTTTATTCTGAGTCACGCTGCTTCTCTTAATGGCATTCCACTTGGTGGCTCAGAAAACAGAGATATTTCTTCCCCCGTAAGTCCAGGCAAAGTCCCAAGATTGAGTTTCACTGTCTCTAGTTTGTCCCACTCAGAATGCTGTTAATGTGTCTTTTTTCCCTTACATCAGAGCCTCTTGGTTTGAGGCTAATGATAAAAATCACCAAGCTTGGGGGAATTTGATGCTCTGATTAATTAAATTTAAATCATAGGCTCATTTTGGGAGCCAGAGTTAGAATTAACCCTACACAAATCAGAAGAGTAAGGGATTGAGAATCCCTTACAGAAAAATAGGATGCTATTCCCAAGAAAGGTTAAATGGATTTGGGGCAAATTATCAAGAATAGGTGTCACCACGCGTGCATGCTAAGTTGCTTCAGTTGTACTCGACTCTGTGCAACCCTATGGACTGTATCTGCCAGGCTCCTCTGTCCATGGGATTCTCCAGGCAGGAGTACTGGAGTGGGTTGCCATTTCCTCCTCCAGGGGATCTTTTCCACCCAGGGATTGAACCCGCATCTCTTGCATCTCCTGCATTGGCAGGCGGGTGTCTTTACCGCTAGTGCCACTTGGGAAGCCAGGTGTCACCATGGTTCAGTTCAGTTCATTTCAGTTGCTCAGTCGTGTCCAACTCTTTGCGACCCCATGGACTGCAGGACACCAGGCTTCCCTGTGCATCACCAACTCTCACAGCTTACTCAAACTCATGTCCATCGAGTCGGTGATGCCATCCAACCATCTCATCCTCTGTCATCCCCTTCTCCTCCGCCTTCAATCTTTCCCAGCATCAGGGTCTTTTCTAATGAGTCAGTTCTTCGCATCAGGTGGCCAAAGTGTTGGAGTTTCAGCTTCAGCATCAGTCCTTCCAATGAATATTCAGGACTGATCTCCTGTAGGATGGACTGGTTGGATCTCCTTCCTGTCCAAGGGACTCTCAAGCATCTTCTCCAACACCACAGTTCAAAAGCATCAATTCTTTGGCACTCAGCCTTCTTTATAGTCCAACTCTCACATCCATACATGACTACTGGAAAAACCATAGCTTTGACTAGATGGACCATAATTAAGGTATAATATTTCTCTGTCCCCAGAGACTTCTTTATTAGGTTTCTATATTTAGCTAGATTTGAAATCTATGGATTGGCATATTTAGAGACCTGGGAAGGATCGTCTCCCACTGTCAAATCTTCCTGCTTTCCAATTCCTGAAATTCTTTAGAGAGAATGAAGAATTTATGCTAACACTTAACATGCAAAATAACCCTGGGGTAGAGAACACATGTATCTAAGCTCAAATTAAAATATAACTGACTGATATGAGATACTCTCTGAAGTCCTTTTTTTTTTTTAATGGTTTTAATGGGAAGAGAGGAGAGAGAAGCCAAGAAACAATAAATAGGCCCAGAAAGGTGAAGCCTTGGACATTCTGGGCAAACAGCCTACTTCCTGTGGCTGCCAAAGCTGGCCATGTCCCTTGTCAGAACTTTAAAAAACCAGATTTTCAGCACATTACATTCTGACATCTTGGAGTGCTAAATGCAGTCCAAAATTTCACAATCTGCCTAAAGAACCTTTGATTCAAAATCAATTCTTTGGGTGGTTATAGATGGGATGGATTTTGGCTGCCAAAATAATCCCTCAATTCAGTGAAGGACTTGATTGTTCAACTTAGGTAGATTAAATAGTGTGGTTATTGACTAATTTCTTTCACATTTAAAGACGCTGGGACATCATGCAGACAAGCGAGTTTTATTTTCAGTTCAAGCAACTGCCAGAAATGGTACTGTAACTTTAAGATTTAAACACTTTTATCTCATCTCGGAGACCTGGCCATTGAAGACTATGCCAGATTCCCTTTCCACACACCCTCTCTGGAGCGCTGTGCTTGCCTGCCCCCCTTGTGACCTCCATCTGTATTTACTCTTGGTTAACAAGTGTCTACTAAGTGATAACTATACATCTGCCCAGTTCTCCAGGCAGACTAATAAAGTGATTTTTTTAAAAATCAGCATGTTTGTGACCTCTAAGGTGAATGTGTTCAAATCTCTGTCTTTAAATTTGGTTTCCTTTTTTTTTTTTCTGTGTATCTGGACTGCTGATTTTATCCTCCCATTTCTCTAACTTCTGCTTCTGTTTCTTCATGTTGCTGTCTAGAAATATAGGAAGGTACCTTTGCTTCTATGACATCAGAGTCCTTGGGTTTCCCCTAACTCCTTTCTGTTGGCTCCTTTTCCATGTTCCTGATCTAACATGTAAGTGTTCTTTTAATCAAATTTATGTATCCTTCTAAGCTGGGTTAACTTTCCCTTCTATGTGTTCCCATAATATGAGAACTAATTACACTACACCGAAGTAAGTTGTTTACATATTAGTACCCTTATTGAACCTAAACTTGAGAAAAGAAACTAGATACTAATCACTGTTGGAAGTCTACCACCCAGCCCTACAAATACAACTGCAAATAACCTCTTCATCCATGCTATAATATATCCAAGACACTTTGCATGAAGGAATTGCATAACAGGGAACTTCAGGCCACTCCAGGCATGCATTATGGTAAAGTTAGATCTGATGCTGTGTGGTAGCTGTTCCTCAAACTAGAAAATGATGATGCTCTTCTTCTCTAGGCCTATGGAATCAGAATCTGTCAATCGCCAGATATTTGTGATGATGTGCAAACCAAGTCAGGTCCTTATACCTAACACGTTTAAAAGGAAGTTAAATCTCAACACAGATGGATTCTGATGCTAAGAAAATAACTATAGATCAGGGGTTATATGAATGTGCATGGATAGTGATAATTATTAAACCATCTCATTAAAAAAAGATTCTGTGCATCCTTTAAGAAGTACATATTCACCTGACCAACAAACTTACTTCCAGAAAGATGAATGCTGATGAGAATAATAAAATATGCAGAAAACAATCACACTGGAAGGGAATATTGCTGAGACAATATTCATGGATAGTCAAGAGCGGACTGGGTCTTGCACAGGTAGATGGGATGGCCACTGTTAAGTGCACAGAGAGTCTTTTGTGTAACAAGAGACAGGTACACTCTGGGCAGAGACATAGTTGAGACTGCATAAATCCTTCTCTGTTTGCTTCTGTTTTTTCACTGGAATAAGCAGAAGGTCATTGGTTGGGGTGAGGAGGTACTTGAAATTTGAAGACAATTCTAAAATATGATAAAGGATTTTCTAACAGAATGGGACAACAGTGAATGACTTCCACCTTGCTAAATCCACTGTTGCACAATTTGAATGACAGACAGCAATTTATATAGTGTATCATTCCTTTCCTCTTAAGATATGGCCTTCACATACTTTCCTGATTTTCTCCCAACTTCCTGACCACTCATCTCAGCCTCCTTTGCTGGCCCTACAAACTCTATGAAGTGCCCCACAGCTCAGATCCTTAAACTCTTCTATTTAACACTCCCTAGATGATCTTATCCATTCTTCTGATTTAAAAACTATTTAGGTGCAGATGGCTTTCCAATTCATATCTCCAGCCCAGAATTCTCCACTGAACTCCAGGTTAATATAAGCAATTGCCTGCTTCATGTCTTCACTTGGAATTTTGCTCTTCCTCTCAAGCTTAACATGTTCAAGATGGAATCCCTGACATATCTCCACTTGCTACTAAACTTCTCCTCCTATGTTCTTTCCAATCTTAGTAGCTGGCAGCTCCAGTCTTCTGATTATTCATACACAAAACTTGGAGTTGCGCTTGACTGGTCTCTTTCAGCTCACCTCATTTACAATTCACCAAAAAAATTTTTTGTCCATAATTTCAAAATATATCCAGATATCCAAATACATCACATTTTCCCCAGACCAATTGCCACCACTCTGATCTAAGCTACTGTCAACTTTTTAATTAGCTAATTTTTTAGTTTACTCTTTCTCTTCATCCATCTATTTTAGTTACATTACTCACCTCAATGCTACTAGAATATACTAGGCATGTTCCCAATTTAGAGCTTTTGTACTTACTATTTTCTCTGCCTTTAAAACTGCTTCACTGTTTTCTTTGTTAGCCATATGGCCTACTCCCTCACTCTCTTCAAGTCTTTATAGATGTATAGGAAAAGTATGCAAGATTATATATTGAAGTGTTATCTTTACATTTTATAGAATACACACATATTAAACTAGTTCTCTCCACATGGTGGAATTTAAGGTGATTTTTAAATTTATATTTGAATACCTAAATATTTTCTTAGTTTTCTCCAATGATAATAATGAAATGAACACATTTCAAAAAAATGTTTTTTTTTTTCCAAATGGAGTTAAACAGTCTCATGAATTATAAAGCTGCTATTCATTTCCACCCCCACTGATGTAACTATTTGTGATAAATATTATCTGCTTTCTTCCCATCCCTCTAAACTTCTCTCAGCTGTTACTTGGAACTTTGTGCATACATCAGTGAGGATTTAGAGATGTAACACTTGAGGTCTATAATTGCCTTTTAAATCCTGTATTCACCTTCTACTGATTTTATAAACTAGTATAAACACATCTGGAATCACTTACACTGCAATGACTACTGCAGGGATGCCTGGGACAGCAACAATGACAGCAACAACAACTGACACTTCTGAAGGCTTCCTCAGACTCCATCATAAGCAGTATCTAATTCAACCTCAGACTAGCTCCATAAAACAGGTAGTTGGCAATCCCCTTTTAAAGATAGGGACATTGAGATGCAGAGAGATTAGATAAAAGATTAATTAATTTGCCCAAGATGACATAACAAGTAGGACTTCCCTGGTGGCTCAGATGGTAAAGAATCCACCTGCAATGCCGGAGACCTGGGTTCAATCCCTGGGTTAGGAAGATTCCCTGTAAAAGGGAACAGCTACCCACTCCAGTATTCTAGCCTGGAAGAATTCCATGGACTGTACAGCTCATGGGGTCATAAAGAGTCAGACATGACTGAGCAACTTCTGCATCTAACAAGTAAACCATTTTGAATTCAAAATGAGGACTGACTTCAATGACATTGGTTTGAACGCTACCGTGCTTCGTTTTAAGTTGCTTCAGTCGTGTCTGACTCTGTGAAACCCTATGGACTGCAGCCTGCCAGGCTCCTCTGTCCATGGGATTCACCAGGCAAGAATACTGGAATGGGTTGCCATGCCCTTCTCCAGGGGATCTTTCCGACCCAGGGGTTGAACCCACGTCTGTTATGTCTAACCTGCATTGGCAGGCAGGTTCTTTACCACTAGCGCCACTTCTACAACAAAAAGGTAATCTCTGTGATAATAGCTTCCAAAAGAGAAGGAGATTAATTAAATCCAAAATCAGGCAGCAGAGAAACTTATCAGAGGGATTTTTTCACTAGGCACCAGAAGACTCCTAAATCTCCTAAGGTTTCCTGTTAAAATGAGCTGTAAAATGATTGGTTAAAGACACAGAATATAAGGCCATATGAACAAACATTAACTTCTGACCCTTTTTATTTTACCTAATTGTGTATAATTTTTCAACAAGTCCTTTGTATATCACAGCTTTTCCATTGTAAAACTAGTGGGTTTTGATTCATTGTTCTCTAATAACACTTTCAATTCAGCATTTAAAAAATATTTTATAAATGTTTGCCTCGACTGTGGAAACACACACATGACAACTCTGTATTCTAGTTGGAGTCTCAACTAATTTTATAGTAAATTATTAAAAATATGAGATTTGATCAATTTCAGATTCCTGTAATGTCCATAAGAGTGGTGGTAAAGGCTATCATGTAAATTGAAGTTCCAAGGGATGACCTTACATATTTTCAACAGATAATGCTTAAACAAAAGCAGGCCAGCAGGACTCTGATAATTACTACTCTTTCCTTTAAAATGAGGTTAGAAGAATAGAGTGGTTGTCTTTAGAAATATTTGTCTTATGTAGTCAAAATCTCAAGAAGCAGATTCTTAAGAGTTATAAAGGGAATGTTGACTGTTTCAAGCTTTTTGTTATGTTAGAGTATACTATCCAATGGAGAACTTTGACCATACTAAACACGGTGAACATGGCACTGCTTGGCTAACATCAAGCTGAATGTAGACAGATTGGCACAGCTATAGTAATACATTGTGAGCTGATGTACTGGGGGAATCAAACTAAACTTTCCTTAAATTTTGAAAATTACTATCATTATTAAAAAATTTAGAAAAGTAAATAGAATTCAAAATAAACTTTAGCTAGTCTAATGGCCGATAAAAGTTATCTGAACATGTAGGTTGAAGAAGAATTGAGCATTTAGAAGAATTCGGCATTAACTGAAAAGTTAGGAAGTTTTATCAGCCCTAATAAGGAAATAACATCTTCAGAAGCAGTGAGGAAGAAGCAATCATTCTAACTAGAGCAAAATTGCCATAACCAAGAAGTCTGCCTCAAAAATAGAACTGAATAAAATATAGGTTGCTTTTTTTTTTTTTCAAGTGCCCAGGCCTGACTACCGAAGCTAGCCGGTTTCCAAACTTTTGCTGCAGAAGCTAAAGCCGTCCATTCCCATCCCTGCTATGGTTTGGCGCCACCTGGTGGAATTAAAGCTCTCTGTTTTAAGTGGTCAATAGAGGATCGCTGCAAGCATCATTTTCCATCAGAGAACTGGTGAAAGTCAGAGAAGCCTTTTCAAATACTGAAAAAAAATATTTAAATAAAAATTAAAGAAGCAAAGCATACAGACCTATGGCTTCAGTTCAGTTCAGTCGCTCAGTCGTGTCCGACTCTTTGCAACCCCATGAATCGCAGCACGCCAGGCCTCCCTGTCCATCACCAACTCCCGGAGTTTACCCAAACCCATGTCCATCAAGTCGGTGATGCCATCCAGCCATCTCATCCTCTGTCGCCCCCTTCTCCTCCTGCCCTCAATCTTTCCCAGCATTAGGGTCTTTTTCAATGAGTCAACTCTTCGCATGAGGTGGCCAAAGTATTGGAGTTTCAGCTTCAACATCAGTCCTTCCAATGAACACCCAGGACTGATTTCCTTTAGGATGGACTGGTTGGATCTCCTTGCAGTCCAAGGGACTCTCAAGAGTCTTCTCCAACACCACAGTTCAAAAGCATCAATTCTTTGGTGCTCAGCTTTCTTTATAGTCCAACTCTCACATCCATACATGACTACTGGAAAAACCATAGCCTTGACTAGACGGACCTTGGTTGGCAAAGTAATGTCTCTGCTTTTAAACATGCTATCTAGGTTGGTCATAACCTTCCTTCCAAGCAGTAAGTGTCTTTTAATTTCATGGCTGCAATCACCAAATCACCTATGGCTTAGGCCAACACTTTAGAAATCTGAGAAAGAAAAGTGTGTATTAGTCAGTTTGGGCTACTATAACAAAATAACACAGAATGAGAGCTTCCCTGAATGCTTCCCTGGTAGCTCAGCTGGTAAAAAATCCACCTGCAAAGCAGGAGACCCTGATTTAATTCTGGAGTCGGGAAGATCCCCTGGAGAAGGGTTACGCTACCCACTCCAGTATTCTTGGGCTTCCCTGGTGGCTCAGATGGTAAAGAATCTGCTTGCAATGTGAGAGACTTGGGTTTGAACTCTGGGTTGGGAAGATCCTCTGGAGGAGGGCATGGCAACCCACTCCAGTATTCTTGCCTGGAGAATCCCCATGGACAGAGGATCCTGCTGGGCTACAGTCCATGGGGTCATAAAACGCTGGACATGACTGAGTGACTAAGCACACACAGAATGAGAGGTTTAAACAGTAGACGTTTACCTCTCATGGTTCTGGAGGATAGGAAGTCCAAGATCGAGGTACCAGCACAGTGGAGTTCTCTTCTTATGTGTACACAGCTGTCTTCACACTCTTCCGGGCAGGGGGAGGCTCAGACCACATCATGAGGGCCCCAACCTCAGGACCACATCTAAACCTAACTACCTCCCAAAGGCCCCATCTCCAAATACCATCACTGGAGGCTGGAGCTCCAAATTAGGAATTTTTCAGGGACACGATCATCTGGTCCCTAACAGAGTGAGAAATACCTTACAAATTGGACTTCTCTGGACAAAATAGCAGTTGTGGTAATGATTTTTTTTTTCTATTCAATTTTTAAGAAAATTTCAGACTAGCTAAATATAGAAAGCAATGATTGCCATTTAAAATCTTGTACATGTGGTTAGACAATGTACTGGAATACATAGATTCTGGGCAATATTGGTTTGTGTCTATTTTCAAGTTTCTTTTTATTCCACCTTTATTGGGAAGTTTTGCCTCACTTCACTCCTCTAGGTCTCAGTTTTCTTGTGTGTAAAATTACAATGTTAGATTAGATACTCTGTGTTCTGTCCTGGGGTAATACCATAATAACTATACTGTTATCACAAATAACATGTTTGTACAACACTTTATGCTTTAGAAAATGCTTCCATATGTTGTCAGTTAAACTCCCAATAGCCTCAAAAGCCAAAGTTTGTAATACGTCATTTTACAAATAAGAGGGATCAGGCTGTAAGCAATTTTTCTACATGAGAATAATTGGTAGGTGAGGGAACTAAGATTCAAACCTGAAATTTCTGATTCCAAATTTCATGTTTTCATTACCAGGCCAAGTATTTCCTCATCTGGGAGGTGAGTGATGTATCTAATTTTCTACTCTCAAAAAGATCCTCAGTACACATGTGGGATATTCCATACTGCTCTGCTCCCACAGTCCCTCTCCTTTGAAAGCGGGAAGTTTCTGAGCTATGGAAAAGGTGCCAAGGATCCTACTCAAAAGAGATGATAGCAGGGATTCTAAGCAAGTAAAACCAGGTTTGCACAACAGCCTAATTGCTAAATTAGCCTCCTAGCTCCAGAAAGGAGGTGCTGGAGAAGACTCTTGAGAGTCCCTTGGACTGCAAGGAGATCAAACCAGTTAATCCTCAAGGAAATCAACACTGAATCATTGGAAGGACTGATGCTGAAGCTGAAGCTCCAGTACTTTGTCCACCTCATGTGAAAAGCGACTCATTGGAAGAGATCCTGACGCTGGAAAGATTGAAGGCAAAAGGAGAAGGGGGCAGCAGAGGATGAGAGAGTTCAATAGGATCATGACCCTGTGGACATGAATCCGAGAAAAATCCAGAAGATAGTGGAGGATAGAGGAGCATGGTGTACTGCAGTCCATGGGGTAACAAAGAGTCGGACATGACTTAGCAACTGAACACCACCACCTCCAGAAAGGTCCAAACAACTTGAGAGATGGAGGAGAGATACCAGGTGAGGTAGTCAGAGGACTATTCCAGCAGGACTGCAGGCTTTGATACCAGATGAAACTGGGTTCATGTCTTGCCTTCCCCTAACAAGGTATGTTAATCTTGCTTAAGTCTGCTGACTAATTAGAGTTTAGATCTGCAAAATACCTATAAGATGTGGCACTGGGGAGGTTAAAATGCCACAAATGTATAAAACAGCACCTAATTTAGTGTCAAGAGCATTGATGACATCTGACAATATTAAATCTATTTATAGATACCAGATAGTTCAACTGAAATTAGTTAATTAAATCTCCACATGCATTTTTACAACTCTGTCACCTAAAAACATTCTGGACTATCATTTTTTTAAAAAAGTTTTAATGTAACCAATACAGTAACGTAAGTAATCATAAATAATGTTAAACTGTATGCTTTGACCTTAGGAATCCAAATACGCAGTGAAGAAATCTGTCCATTCAGCAAATATTTATAGAGCATCTACTAATGCTCAGTGCTGGGGAACAAAATAGATTTTTTTGGTATCATGTAGTTTATATTTTATTTACACTTTTACTTAATTATCTACATATAGTAGAATGTACTTTTTAGAAAAATCTTGCCATTGATAAGTCCAAATTTACTTTTAACTTTGGTATAAACTTTCCTTGACAACTTTAACTCCCATGAGTATAACAAGGCAATAGATATGTTTGGCAGAGCAACTATTTATGTCCTGTCTTCTGTGTTGCCAGGGTGATGGTAGCAATATCGAAAACATTGGAGGTGGTTGTTATTGGCAAGGATCCTAACTTTCATTTCCAAATGGAAGAACTGTAAAAAGCAAAATGTAGGCTGGGATGTGGGCTGTAGACTGGTCATGGCTATACATAAACTTGATGAATGGATTATTGGTGATTAACTAAGTGTGGATGCTATTCTTGAAAAAGTAATACTGAGAGGTAATATTTCCTTAATATTTAAAATATTAATGAAATTTTGTGATTACATCAAATACTTTTATTAAAAGGTAATACCATATCATTGCACATTTTCAAATATTACATTTTTTGTCCACTTTTCTGTCTTTTCATGGAAAACAATTCAAAAGGTTTACGAACTTTTGGTTCCTCAATATAAATTGCAATGTTCCTATGGTTCAAATTCAGTTTCTAAAGGATTTTTTAAACATATTGATTATATACTTTAAAGGGAATAAATGATTATATACTAACCCTGAAAGAAAAAGTTATCTATTACATTGGCTGAAGTTTTTGTCATATTTGAAAGCACCACATATTTGAAAGCACCAGGGAGTAAGGGATCGGCGACTTCTCTCCCTCACCACCTATTTCAATCTTTTAACTCCAAGCCACCTAGTACAATGGCAGTGAATTAACTAAAAAAGAAACTTTTCGTAATGGATGCTGTGCATTGACCCAAACTCTGGGTGGCAATAGAAAGTATGGTGTGGAGAGAAAGCAGAGAAGGTAAAGATTGAAGAGACAGAGACCAAGACTACATTTCTTTGGTTTCTTTGCTGCTTGGTTTTTTGTTTGCTTTCTTTTTTAGGTTTCAAATGTATTACCTTTCTTCAATTATACTATAATGAGCAGCAGAGTGCTGAGATGACAAATTGACTTAGAAACAATTCTGTATTCGAGCAGTTGTAATGGTCACTTATCTCTCTACCCCTTTAGGATGTCTCTACCAGGTTCCATTCTATTCCATCCTGTGATAGCAAGCACTTATATGACAACACAGAAAATGGTTCTGCTAGCTACCACAGCATTACCAAATGTGTCATGGAAATCCAGTGAGCATTTTAAGTGGTTCTTTCTTGCCATAACTTTCTGAATGCTTAGATTTTTGAGACTACAGTTGACCCTTGAGCAATGAGGGGATTTGGGGTGCCCATCCTCTGTGCAGTCAGAAATCTAGGAACAACTTATAGTTGGCCCTTCGTGTATATTGTGTCCCCATCCAAAGATTCAACCAATCACAGATCTTGAGTACCATAGTATTTAGTACTGAAAAAGAAATCCACATATAAGTAGCCTCATACAGTTCAAACCGGGGTTGTTCAATGTTAATTGTACTTACTGCATTTCTGGCCAAGGAAAACATCATCAAGGTGTGATAGAATTGCAATTGATTGCATCTGTAAGGAGACCTGGTAGGAACTGTGAAACTCCAATGCTTTCCTTATAAAGTTCAAGATTCTGCTTCTATTAAAAAAAAAAAATACATTTCAGGAAAAGCCAAATGGAACACAGGCATAAAACAAAGTACAGGTGGGTGGGGGGCTTTCAGGCCCCCTGTGGGTACACCAGCACATCCCTGTGTTCACCAACCTAGAAGCTCCACTGCTGGTTTTCTTGATGCAAATTACATTTTGCCTATTACATGCAATGTTGTAATATTTGAAAGGCAGGACTAATATAGAGACATTTTGTATGTTTGATCTGGTTGGTTTGTTTCTGCCACTAATCAAAGTCAAATGGATACAAAATTTGGCAGCAGCTTTAAAACTTTTCTGGCAGAGTCTTAGTGTCTACTTACTAGCTTCTTGGGTTTTGAGAAGCATTGTGCAGCCAACTCTGAAGATTTAGGCTGGTGTTCACTTCTTAAACTGTTTCAACAATTTTTTAATTACCAAATCCTCTGTTAAGTCACTTTCTGCGCAAAATACCTAAAGTAATTTTGGTTTTCTATATCAACCTTGTCAAATATACTCTCATGTTCTTCTCCGCTTAAACGCTTTAATAGCTAACACTCTTTATGGGAATCTAAATACTTAACATGACATGAAAGGGGCTGTGTAATGACAAATTTCTCACAATTATATATGTATCCTTTTTTTTATATATAAAGTCCCTTTTTTTTTATTCCCAGATTCATTTATTCACAATCCTGGTTAGATGATCATAGGAGGTTTGTCATATAAAGGAAGACAGATAAATCTACCTTCCTTCAAATTCTCATTCTAATCCACCATTATATGATAAACCTCCTATGATCACCCGATGAGAACTGATCTCACTCTTCCCTAGCTGAACTCATCAGCATTTGTGTTTCTTTAGGATCTTGTTAACCCAATATTCAACACCATTCAATTTCAACTGAACATTGAGAAGTCTCTCCCCCAATTTACTTCATTTACTTATTTAACCCCAAATTATCATGTGTTTAATCATAAGCCAGTCATCAAGCTAGACACTAGAGTGAGGTATGAATACATAGTCACTGCCGCATTAAATTTTTTACCTTAATAAGGTAGAGAAGTATTAAGTAGACCTAAATGAATTATTAAAGTGTCGACTCTGATAAGTTCTATAAAAAGAAGTGCTATGTGCCTATATAGGAGATATTATATGGTTTGAGGGATAGGAAAAACTACCTATGGAAGTGACCCTGGAGGTAATACCTAAAGGATGGTTAGACATTAAGTGGAATAGGAAGGAATACTGGCGACATGGCATGTCAGTAAGTCTTGCTAAACGGGCACTTAAGAAGGAAATGGAGTCCCTGCTCCTTCAACAGGGAGCCCTCATCTCTGCGTGATTCATATGAAGCCTCCTTAATTTCCTTTGGATGTGGAGGAAACACCTTTCCTCGTACAGAAAGCATGCCATCAAAGAAAACACTTTCCATTCCACAGGGCTTGCTACCCCCATGCCTTCTACATGTGTCTTCTCCAGGTTTTACACACACACACACACACACACACACACACACACGCAGCCGCCCACATGTACATGCACCTGGGAGAATGGTTGTATGAACCATTAAATGTATATAATACACATTTATTACTTATCTAGGCCCAGTTAATTTTCCTGTTATCTACGCCTGTGCTGGCGTTTAATCTTCACAATAATCCTATGAAGTAGGAATTTGCAAAGGAGGACACTGCAGCACAGAAATTATCCAGTAGTATTACTATCTGCTAGGTATAAGCGCATTGAGCATTTACTACGTGCTAAGTGTAAGTGTTGTGAGCACTATTTTCTAGCTATTATTATTCCCATTTTATTGGGGAGGCTGCAGGGAAGGGAGATTAAGTAACTTGCTCATGAATACAGCATGGCCAGGTCTGGATTTGAAGCAAGCCAACTCAATATAGCACCTGTGCTATTAATACTAACCACTCTGTAGCTTTCTAGGGCTGGTTCTTATCCTGCCTGGTAAACCCTACAGAGAGGATTTTGAACTCCATTTTTGGAGTATCTCTTCAGAAAGTGAGTAACTCTTCAAATGCAAGCTTTAGGTTTTAGTCACCAATTCTGGAACAAGTGGCAAATGCCCAATCAGTCATCCTATTATATATGAGAAATTTCCTCTGTCATTTAATAAACTTCTGAATTTCTGTCTCTTCTAGGGTAATATATACTGAGAAATGCATACAATTTTATATTAATAGTAATTAAAATACAATTGGGGTCTTAAATTGTTTTAAATAAGTGTATGTAAACAACTGAACCTTGTGAATAATGTATTACTTTAGATGACTCACAACATCACTTACTTTCATTAGTTTGTACTAGTGAGAATCAATTATAGTAGAAAGATAGAGTTAGTACATTTGTATCAAGGATGAACAAGAAAATATCACCAAGGTGACTTTGCTAGCAAGAAGACCAGCATAATGAAAAAAAGAAATCTGTTGTAGAAGTGACTTATAGAAAAATGATCTTACCACTCTTTTATTGATTCCTTTGCCATTACATGAAAATGTAAAGCAGGGTTTTAAACAGGTCCTGAATTGAATCCTAGAGATGCCTCTGGAAGAGTACTAAGGTGTCAGGAAACACCTGTAAACTTTATGTGAAATTTGTGTATTTGTGTGCATGTGTTTTTTTCCTGGAGAAGAGTCCATAGCTTTTTACCAAGTTTCCAAGTGGTCCCCCCAAAAGGTTAAGCAAAACTGATGCAACATAGTGATATAATTATGTAATTATCAATGTTAAACAGATTCAAGATAATATATTCTATTTATAATTACCAAAAGAAATTACTCATCACTCTCTATTAAATAAGAAATTTGTGGTTTTAAAGATGGACTATATAAACCACTAAAATAAGCACTGATATATACACCTCTGCCCTGGATGAAGATAAGATGGGCCTCAGGCAGATGGATCACATGGAACTGATTTCCCAGCAGCAATTTTTCCTTCTATCAGTAGCCTATTTTACCTTCAATCTTATATCCTTTAAAAAAAAAATCTGAGGTGATTACAAGTGATATAAAGTTCTCAGATCTAATAACTTTTCAAGTTTAAAATGTTCTTATAAATAAATAGTTAATAAAGGTGAATTCTCCTTTCTCATCTGACTACCAAAGGGCATAATTATTGGGGTCTCATTGGTTATAGCAGAGATATTCCAACAGAATAATCTGATGGATAGTTACCTTCACTGCTCAAAACTGGTCCTTCTTCCTTAGGCAGCATTAGAAGGTCAGCTTATAATCATATTGTTGTTTTACAAGGTTATTTTGTTATTGACTAATTTGTGTGAGTCTAAAAAACTAAATTTGTGTGATTTAGAATTTTAAAAATTAAAGGCAATATGTGCATGTACCTACACATACATAGGCTACTGATACATATATAAGAAATTTTTAACAATTTAATACATTTATATAGTTAATATCGTACCTGTCTGATAATACACTTATTTTAAGAACTATTTTATTTAATGAAATTTTAGAAAAATAGATCAACTTGGATCATACACTTGATCATGTATAATATACTTGCATTTTCTTATCTCTGAATAATCTGCCCAGTATTTGGATTATGTTGCTAAAAATGTCTTCATATATTTAACACACCTTGAAGTAGAACATCCTTTGAAAATCCTAATATTAGAAGATTTTCTAAAAGACTGAGGGACTACCCAAAAGGAACATATATAAGAAAATTAACTGACTTTAAACAAAATAAAACAAACACCAAAAGGGAAGGAGAAGGAAATGGGGAGATGAAGAGCGCAGCCTTTGTGGCAATCTGCTGGTGGTCCTCTAATTCTGTACTTTCATCTTGATGTATGACTGGTCTGTATTTCCCCAGGTCTCTAGAGGCTGATTTATCTCAAATGGAATGGGCTGGAAGAATTTTATGCCAACTTCTAGACCTGAGTTTTCAGACCCCCACATTCTCCTGCCAATTCCACTCAGACTGGACCATGACCATAATATCAACATCATAGAAAAAGAGGCTTTCAACCTGTAACCTGAGGGCTAACACTAGATAGAATTCAATGTGCTCGTGATATCTGGATAGTGAAAATTTTTATCCTCATTTTTATTAATTTAAGATTTTCTTCTGTTGAAAACAGAGACAATACACTGTAGTACATGCAGTTTTGGCAAAAATAGAAATTACAGGTATCTTCAAATCATTACAGTCATTGCAGATATTTTAAAATATTGCTTATGTCCACAATTGCTTCAAAATTATGGTATTTATGCCCATAATACAAACTTCTTACATTATAACTTAAACTTTTAAGGAAGTATACATTTATATATTTTGATTATGGTGTTTTAATGTAATTTGTTCCCTTTTAATCTGATGCATTTTATTTTATGCATTTATGATAAGAAAGTCCATATACTTTAGTAGATTACCAAAGAAGTCCATGGCACAAAGATGTTTGAGAACCCTGACTGCCCTGGAGAATGGGAGAAGCAAGAACCTGGAAGGAACTCAAGCCCCTGAATGGCCACAAGGGAAAAATAACTCCCTGACAGAGCTTCCTGGCAACATAAAAAATGCAATTCAAATTTTTCTATGAGGGAAAGAAACATCTTTGCCGTATAAGCCAATCTACTTTTCAGTCCTTTTTGTGGCAGCACTCTGCACATAACTAACATAACCTTCATTATCAACTTCTGTTTAATTATTACAGTAAAGAGACACTTTATAACTTTTTACTAAGAATTAAAAGAATAAGGAAAAATGTTTTTAAGAAGTGAAATAGCAATTATTTTTTATGTAGAATTAAAGAGTGTTCAGGGCTTCCCTGGCGGCTCAGAAGGTAAAGTGTCTGCCTGCAATGTGGGAAACTTGGGTTTGATTCCTGGGTCGGGAAGATCCCCTGGAGAAGGAAATGGCAACCCACTCCAGTACCCTTGCCTGGAAAACCCCATGGACAGAGAAGCCTGGTAGGGTCCATGGGGTTGCAAAGAGTTGGATATGACTGAGCGACTTCACTTCACTAAAGAGTGTTCAATGTTTTAATACAATAAAATACCTATGCAAACATTAAAATTTAGCTATAAAAACTAAGCAAAATCTTTAATCCATTTTATTTTGGTATATGGTGTTAGGAAATGTTCTAATTTCATTTTTTAAAATGTAGCTTTCCAGTTTTCCCAGCACCACTTAAAAGATACTGTCTTTTCTCTAATGTACATTCTGGCATGGCTTGTCATAGATTAATTGACCGTAAGTGAATAGGTTTGTTTCTGGGCTCTCTATTCTGTTCTACTGATCTATAAATCGTGTGTGTGTGTGTGTGTGTGTGTGTGTGTGTGTGTGTGTGTGTTTGGGCCAGTGCCATACTGTTTTGATTACTATAGCTTTGTAGTACAGTCTGAAGTCAGGAAGAATGTGACTTTCAGTTCTTCTTTCTCAAAAAAAAAAATGTTTAAAGTTTTTTAAGGTCTTTTGTTTTTCCATACAAAATTTTAAATTAGTTGTTCTACTTCTGTGAAATTAATCTACAACAAAGTAGGCATGAATATATAATGATGACAAAAGTTTGCGCAATAAGTGGTCCTGAGAAAACTGGGCAATTACATGTAAAAAATGCAATTAGAACATTTTCTCACAACATATACAAAAATAAAATCAAAGTGGATTAAAGACTTAAATTTAAGGCCAGAAACCATAAAACTCCTAGAAGAAAACATAGGCAGAATTCTTTTTGACATAAAGCACGATAACGTTTCTGGATCTTCTTTCTAAAGCAAAACAAAATAAAACAAAACAAAACAAAAACAAATGGGATCTAATTAACTTTTGAACTTTTGCATAGCAAAGGAAACCAATGACAAATGGAAAAGGCAACCTTCTGAATGGGAGAAATCATCTGTAAATGATATGACCCATAAGAGATTAATATCCAAAATATATCAATGGTTCATACAACTCAACATAAAAAAAAAGGCAAACCCAAAAATGGGCAGAAGGCATGAACAGACATTCTTCCAAAGAAGACATACAGATGGTCAATAGGCACATAAAAAATCAACACTGTTAATCAGAAAAATGCAAATTAAAAACCACAATGAGATATTACTTTATACCAGTCAGATTGGCTATCATTGAAAAGAATACTAATAACAAATGTTGGTGAGGATGTGGAAAAAGGGAACCTCTGTATACTGTTGGTGGGAATGTAAATTAGTGCAGCCACTGTGGAAAACAGTGTGGAGTTTTCTCAAAACACTAAAACCAGAATGATCACATGACCCAGCAATTTCACTCCTACCCAAAACAAAAACACTAATTCACAATGAAACATGCATCCCAATATTCATAGCAGCATTGTTTAAAATAGCCGAGTTACAGAAGCAATCTGTGTCTAAGAACTGATAAATGAATAAAGAAGATATATATATATATATACACGTGCACAGTGGAATATTATTCAACTAAAAAAAGAGTGAAAATCTTCCATTTTCAACAACACAGATAGACTTGGAGGGCACTATGCTAAAGTGAAACATGTCAAAAAAGACAAATACTGTGTGGTATCATATAGTTCAGTTCAGTTCAGTCTAGTCACTCAGTCGTGTCTGACTTTTTGAGTCCCCATGGACTGCAGCAAGCCAGGCCTCCCTGTCCATCACCAACTCCTGGAGTTTACTCAAACTAATGTCCATTGAGTCAGTGATGCCATCCAGCCATCTCATCCTCTGTCATCCCCTTCTCCTCCCACCTTCAATCTTTCCCAGCATCAGGGTCTTTTCAAATGAGTCAGTTCTTCGCATCAGGTGGCCAAAGTGTTGGAGTTTCAGCTTCAACACCAGTCCTTCCAATGAATATTCAGGACTGATCTCCTTTAGGATGGACTGGTTGGATCTCCTTGCTGTCCAAGGGACTCTCAAGAGTCTTCTCCAACACCACAGTTCAAAAGCATCAATTCTTTGGCACTCAGCCTTCTTTATAGTCCAACTCTCACATCCATGCATGACTACTGGAAAAACCATGGCTTTGACTAGACAGACATTTGTTGGCAAAGTAATGTCTCTGTTTTTTAATATGCTGTCTAGGTTGGTCATAACTTTCCTTCCAAGGAGCAAGCGTCTTATGAGGCATCATGAGTTTCTTTACAAAGAAGTCATACCACTCTGTACTCCTGGAAGTAAGATATGGTATCCATTGTTTCACATCCTTGCTGTTATTTGAAACTGTTAGTCTCCACTTTTTGTCAACCTGATGAATGTGAAATGATGCTGTGAATTTAACTCAAAGTTCTGATTACTAATACAGTAGGTATTCCTATTGAAATTAAAAAGTTCTTAAATATAGTGTAGTTTCCTATTTAAATCTTAATTAAAAAGTTTGCAATTTTTGCCATTTTAAATTCTGCTTAAGAACATCTCTCTTACCACAATTTCATGAGGGTATTCTCTTATACTGCCATCTTAAATATTTTCTCCTGTAAGTCTTTTCATTTGAAATTATTTCTGAGACATGTGAAGTAGATATCTATTCCAGGATTGTTTATTAAATAATCCATCTTTTCCTTCCTTATATGGTTTCCATATCTCTTTGGGTCTATTTATAAATTCTCTATTCTCTTCCTTTGTCTAACAGTCACCAATACGATACTACCACATTAGTATAGCTTTAATATAGTCTTAGAATCTCTTAGAGAATCTCTCTCTAGTATGTATGTATTCTTCAGTAATGAGTTAGATTTTTTGGCTCACTTGTTCTTCCACATACATATTTTAGATTAAAATTGATTTTAAAGAAAACTTCACTTAAAAATGCTGTAACCCTCTATCCACCATTTTTAATCATTTTCTTGCCTCTACTTTCTGTTCATAGTAAAGTATTATCTTCTAAGATACTATATGGTTTATTTATTCATATGCCTATTGTTATTTTTTCTTCCACTCACCTAGCCATCTCCCACCAGCTAGACTATAAAGACAAAATTGGCAGGGTATTTTTGGATTTCATCATTGGTACATCTCAAGTACCTAAAATAGATCTTCCCTGAGTAAAGATAAGTACTCAGTAAATATTTGCTGAGTGAATGAATTTATCTCGAATTTATGACTTTTCTGAAGAAAGCTGATATCTTTATAACATTCAGTTTTTTGATCCGTGAATATGATGGCTCTCCCCATCTATAAAGATTTTCTCTAAATTATTTTAATAAGGCTTTATAAGTTTCCTACATGATGTTTTCACACAATTTATTAGATTTATTCCTCTAAACCTTATACATTTGCTATCGTTGATACTGTTGCTATGTATGTAATGTTATTGATACATATTTTTGTCTCAGTTCAGTTCAGTTCAGTCGCTCAGTCGTGTCCGACTCTTTGTGACCCCATGAATCGCAGCACGCCAGGCCTCCCTGTCCATCACCAACTCCTGGAGTTTACCCAAATCCATGTCCATCGAGTCAGTGATGCCATCCAACCATCTTATCCTCTGTCATCCCTTCTCCTCCTGTCCCCAATCCTTCCCAGCATTATGGTCTTTTCCAATGAGTCAACTCTTCACATGAGATGGCCAAAGTATTGGAGTTTCAGCTTGAACATCAGTCCTTCCAATGAACACCCAGGACTGATCTCCTTTAGGATGGACTGGTTGGATCTCCTTGCAATCCAAGGGACTCTCAAGAGTCTTTTTCAACACCACAATTCAAAAGCATCAATTCTGCGGTGCTCAGCTTTCTTCACCGTCCAACTCTCACATCCATACATGACTACTGGAAAAACCATAGCCTTGACCAGACGGACCTTTGTTGGCAAAGTAATGTCTCTGCTTTTAAATATGCTAACTAGGTTGGTCATAACCTTCCTTCCAAGGAGTAAGCGTCTTTTAATTTCATGGCTGCAATCACCATCTGCAGTGATTTTGGAGCCCCCCAAAATAAAGTCTGACACTGTTTCTACTGTTTCCCCATCTATTTCCCATGAAGTGATGGGACCAGATGCCATGATCTTAGTTTTCTGAATGTTGAGCTTTAAGCCAACTTTTTCACTCTCCTTTTTCACTTTCATCAAGAGGCTCTTTAGTTCCTCTTCACTTTCTGCCATAAGGGTGGTGTCATCTGCATATCTGAGGTTATTGATACTTCTCCCAGCAATCTTGATTCCAGCTTGTGTTTATTCCAGCCCAGAATTTCTCATGATGTTTTCTGCATATAAGTTAAATAAGCAGGGTGACAATATACAGCCTTAATGTACTCCTTTTCCTATTTGGAACCAGTCTGTTGTTCCATGTCCAGTTCTAACTGTTGCTTCCTGACCTGTATACAGGTTTCTCAAGAGACAGTTCAGATGGTCTGGTATTCCCATCTCTTTTAGAATTTTCCACAGTTTATTGTGATCCACACAGTCATAGGCTTTGGCATAGTCAATAAAGCAGAAATAGATGTTTTTCTGGTACTCTCTTGCTTTTTTGATGATCCAGCGGATGTTGGCAATTTGATCTCTGGTTCCTCTGCCTTTTCTAAAACCAGCTTCAACACCTGGAAGTTCATGGTTCACGTATCGCTGAGGCCTGGCTTGGAGAATTTTGAGCATTACTTTACTAGCGTGTGAGATGAGTGCAATTGTGTGGTAGTTTGAGCATTCTTTGGCATTGCCTTTCTTTGGGATTGGAATGAAACCTGACCTTTTCCAGGCCTGTGGCCATTGTTGAGTTTTCCAGATTTGCTGGCACATCGAGCACAGCACTTTCACAGCGTCATCTTATTTTTGTCTAGTCTCTATTAAATGTAAATATAAATATTTTTAATATTTATAATAATATAAAGGTCAATATCTGTGTAAATATTTTCTGCCAGGTTTAATGAGGTATACTTTTCATACTGCAAAATTCACCATAAGTACATAATTCAATGAGCTTTGATAAATGTACATAGTTATCACCACCACAATCAAGATACTGAAAACTTTCAATGACTCCAAAAAGTTCTTTTCAGCCTCACTGCAGGCAATTCCATTCCCTTATAACTAGCCTCTGGCAAACTTTGATCCATTTTCTATTACTACTATTATGCCTTTTCTAGAATGCCATATAAACAGAATCATACAGTATACAGTCTTTTGTGTCTGGCTGCTTCAGTGCAATGCATTTGAAATCCATCCATATTGTACCTTTTAGCAGTTCTTTCCTTTTTAATGCTGCTCACATTTTATGGATTTAATCCACTTGCCTTTTGATAGACTTATAAATTGTTTCTAGATTTTGGTTATTATGAATAAAGCTGCTATGAACATTCACCTAATGGATTTTGTTTTGATTTCTCTTGGGTTAATTTCTAGAGTGGAACTGCTGGGACACGTAAGAAATTCTTTAGTTTTGTAAGAAATTAAAAACCTGTTTTCCAGAATATTTGTACCGTTGTTTTTCATTCCCACCAGTACAGTGAAAGAACTTCAGTTGTTCTACATCTTTACCAGGAGTTGGTATTGAGTCTTTTCCATTCTAGCGGGTATGTCATGTTATCTCATAAAGATTTTAATTTACATTTCCCTACTAGCTAATGACATTGAGCATCTTTTTAAGTTCTAATTTGTCATTCATATTTTCTGCTGTTGTAAAGTATCTCTTTAGTCTCTTGCCAATTTTTAAATCGAGTTTTTGGTTTCTTATTATTGAATTGTGAGGGTTATTTATGTATTCTGGATATAAGCCCTCTTCTTCACAGCTCCACAGTACCCTTGAAAATTATAAGCCTCAAAACCACACAGCTATGAGAACTAGAAGCCTTGCAGTCATTGGACTGGGGAAGACTGGGTTTGAGGCTTGGCAAGAAGTGCTATGGCCAAAGAACTGTCATTAGGCAACCTTACAGCTCCCTGGAAAATACCTATCTATGGAGTGTTGTCATTATTTGACCTGAAATGGAACTCACTTGAAGGATATATCTGGTAATGGGACTTGTATCTAGAACATATAAAAATAACCTACAACTCAATAGTAAAAAGACAATCTAATTAAATTTGGGTAAAGAATTTGAATAGATATCTGTTCAAAGATGATATACAAATGGTGAATAAGCAAATGAAATAAGTATCTACATGAACCATTAGGAAAATACAAAGAAAAACCATGATGAGAGACCACTTCACGTCTAGTAGAATGACCATAACCAAAAATACAGAAAATAAGTGTTGATGAAGTTGTAGAGAAATCAGAGTCTTCAACCACTGTGGGTGGGAAGGCAAAATAGTGAAGCTACTTTGGAAAACAATTTGGTAGTTCCTCAAAATGTTAAATAAACAGAGTTACCATGCTATGCTATGCTATGCTATGCTATGCTATGCTAAGTCGCTTCAGTCGTGTCTGACTCTGTGTGACCCCATAGACGGCAGCTCACCAGGCTCTGCCATCCCTAGGATTCTCCAGGCAAGAACACTGGAGTGGGTTGCCAGTTCCTTCTCCAATGCATGCGAGTGAAAAGTGAAAGTGAAGTCGCTCAGTCGTGTCCGACTCTCAGCAACCCCATGGACTGTAGCCCACCAGGCTCCTCCGTCCATGGGATTTTCCAGGCAAGAGTACTGGAGTGGGGTGCCATTGCCTTCTCCAAGAGTTACCATATAATCCAGCAATTCCACTCCTAAGTATATACCTAGAGAAATGAAAATGTGTGTCCATCCCTGGGTGGGGAAAATCTGGTGGAGGACATGGCAACCCATTCCAGTATTCTTGCCTGGAGAATCCCGCAGATAGAGAAGCCTGGCAGGCACATAGGGTTGCAGAGTTGGACACAGCTGAAGCGACTGAGCATGAATGCACATCCATAAAAAGGCTGGTATACAAATGTTCATAGCAAACATCATTCATAAGAATCAAAACATGGAAAAAATTCAAATGTCCATTAACTGAGGAATGGATAAACAAAGTGAAATATATCCATACAATAAACTATTATTCAGTAATATAAAGAAATCAAATACTGATACATGTGAACACTGACAATCCTTGAAAACATTATGCTAAGAGAAGCCAGTCGTAAAAGATCACAAATTGTATGCTCTTGTTCATATGAAATATTCAGATTAGACAAATCTATATTGACAAAAAGTACTGCCTATGACTGAGCTGAAGGTTTTGGGGAGTGACTCCTAATGTGGTCTTTCTGGAGTGATAAAAATGTTCCAAACTTCAGTTGTGTTGATGGTGACATAATTGTGAATATGTTAAAATTCACTGAATTTCATTCTTAAACTTATAAACAATGAAATACCATTTTAACTAGACTGGCAAATTTTAAAAGTCTTCTGATGCTACCAAGATCAGGGGATATCCAAAGCCTAATGAGCACTCCCATTCACTGATGGTGGGAGTATACATTAGTGCAGTCACTTAAAAAACAGTTTTGCATTTAGCCATATTTTGCCTAGATATACACTGCAGTGAAACTTTTGCACATATCCACTAGAAGAATCACACTACTCATAAGAGCCTTGTTTTTAAGAAATTAACATGGAAAACAGAATATCCACAAGAGAATGAATACAATGCACCATATGCCTACAATGACATACTATGTGCCTGTGTAATTGACTGAAATACATCTCACATGTTAACATAGCTGATTACCTAAAATATATTTCAATGAAAAATTAAGTCACAAAGTACAGACTGAACAGTCATGTAAAGCAAATAGAAAAACAAAACATTTTTGTGGAAAAATATGGTGAAAATGGTCATCTGAGTTATATTCACCCATTCCAGTCCATTTTAGTTTGCTGATTTCTAAAATGTCAACATTCACTCTTGCCATCTCTTTGACCACTTCCAATTTGCCTTGATTCATGGACCTAACATTCCAGGTTCCTATGCAATATTGCTCTTTACAGCATTGGACTTTGCTTCTGTCACCAGTCACATCCACAACTGGGTGCTGTTTTTGCTTTGGCTCTGTCTCTTCATTCTTTCTGGGGCTATTTCTCCACTGATCTCCAGAAGCACATTAGGCACCTACTGACCTGGGGAGTTCATCTTTCAGTGTCCTATCTGTTTGTCTTTTCATACTATTCATGGGGTTCTCAAGGCAAGAATACTGAAGTGCTTTGCCATTCCCTTCTCCAGTGGACCACATTTTGTCAGAGCTCTCCACCATGACCCATCCGTCTTGGGTGGCCCTACACGGCATGGCTCATATGTTCACTGAGTTAGACAAGGCTGTGGTCCATGTGATCAGATTGGTTAGTTTTCTGTGACTGTGGTTTTTAGTTAGTCTGCCCTCTGATGGATAAGGATAAGAGGCTTATGGAAGCTTCCTGATGGGAGAGACTGACTGAGGCAGAAACTGGGTCTTGTTGTGATGGGCGGGGCCATGCTCAGTAAATTTTAATCCAATTTTCTGTTGATGGAAGGAGCTGTGTTCCTTCCCTGTTATCTACCTGGGCCCCAGCACCCCACTCCAGTACTCTTGCCTGGAAAATCCCATGGATGGAGGAGCCTGGTAGGCTGCAGTCCATGGGGTCGCTAAGAGTCGGACATGACTGAGCGACTTCACTTTCACTTTTCACTTTCATGCACTGGAGAAGGAAATGGCAACCCACTCCAGTGTTCTTGCCTGGAGAATCCCAGGGACGGCGGAGCCTGCTGGGCTGCCACCTATGGGGTCGCACAGGTCGGACATGACTGAGGTGACTTAGCAGTAGCAGTAGCAGTAAACTGTGGTGGAATTTCAAAGCTGTTTGTTTAAAAGTACACTACTGAGCGGGCGGTTGTGATGGGCGCACAAGCATAGCCAAGAGGAGCTACCCCACGTCCAAGGACAGTACTTGGATGCAATCTCAAAACTGACAGAATGATCTCTGTTTGTTTCCAAGGCAAACCATTCAATATCATGGTAATCCAGGTCTATGTCCCGACCAGTAACGCCGAAGAAGCTGAAGTTGAACGGTTCTATGAAGACTTACAAGACCTTTGAGAACTAACACCCAAAAAAGATGTCCTTTTCATTACAGGGGACTGGAATGCAAAAGTATGAAGTCAAGAAACACCTGCAGTAACAGGCAAATTTGGCTTTGGAGTACAGAATGAAGCAGGGTAAAGGCTAATAGAGTTTTGCCAAGAGAATGCTCCAGCCATAGCAAATACCCTATTCCAACAACACAGGAGAAGTCTCTACGCATGGACATCACCAGATGGTCAGCATTGAAATCAGATTGATTATATTCTTTGCAGCCAAAGATGGAGAAGCTCTATACAGTCAACAAAAACAAGACCAGGAGCTGACTGTGGATCAGATCATGAACTCCTTATTGCCAAATTCAGATTTAAATTGAAGAAAGTAGGGTAAACCACTTATACCATTCAGGTATAACCTAAATCAAATCCCTTACAATTATACAGTAGAAGTGAGAAATAGAGTCAAGGGATTAGATCTGATAGACAGAGTGCCTGATGAACTATGGATGGAGGTGTGTGACATTGTACATCAGACAGGGAGAAAGATCATCCCCAAGAAAAAGAAATGCAGAAAAGCAAAATGGCTGTCTGAGGAGGCCTTAAAGATAGCTGTGAAAAGAAGAGAAGTGAAAGGCAAAGGAGAAAAGGAAAGATATACTCATTTGAATGCAGAGTTCCAAAGAAGAGCAAGGAGAGATAAGAAAGCCTTCCTTAGTGATCAGTGAGTGCAAATAGAGGAAAACAATAGAATGGGAAAGACTTGAGATCTCTTCAAAAAACTTAGAGATACCAAGGCAATATTCCATGCACAAATGGGCTCAGTAAAGGACAGAAATGGTAGGGACCTAACAGAAGCAGAAGATATTAAGAGGTGGCAAGAATACACAGAAGACCTATACAAAAAAGATCTTCACAACCTAGATAATCACGATGGTGTGATCACTCACCTAGAGCCAGATATCCTGGAATGGGAAATCAAGTGGGTGTTAGGAAGCATCACGATGAACAAAGCTAGTGGAGGTGATGGACTTCCAGTTGAGCTATTTCAAATCCTAAAAGATAATGCTATTAAAGTGCTGCACTCAGTATGACAGCAAATTTGGAAAACTCAGCAGTGGCCACAGGACTGGAAAAGGTCAGTTTTCATTCCAATCTCAAAGAAAGGCAATGCCAAAGAATGCTCAAATTACCGCATAATTGCACTCATCTCACGTGCTAGTAAAGTAATGCTCAAAATTCTCCAAGCCATGCTTCAGCAATATGTGAACTGTGAACTTCCAAGTGTTCAAGCTGGTTTTAGAAAAGGCAGAGGTACCAGAGATCAAATTCCCAACATCCATTAGATTATCAGAAATCAAGAGAGTTCCAGAAAAACATATATTTCTGCTTTATTGACTATGCCAAAGCCTTTGACTGTGTGGATCACAATAAACTGTGGAAAGTTCTGAAAGAGATGGGAATACCAGACCACCTGACCTGCCTCCTGAGAAACATGTATGCAGGTCAGGAAGCAACAGCTAGAACTGGACATGGAACAACAGACTGGTTCCAAATAGGAAAAGGAGTACGTCAAGTCTGAGTATTGTCGTCCTGCTTATTTAATTTATATGCAGAGTACATCATGAGAAATGCTGGGCTGGAGGAAGCACAAGCTGGAATCACGACAGGTGATCCCATCACCAGTTGGTGATGGATGGGGAGGCCTGGCATGCTGCAGTCCATGGAGTAGCAAAGAGTTGGACACGACTGAGCAACTGAACTGAACTGAACTGATTCTAGATGTATTTCAACAGCACATTTATACATATGTGTTTGAAATAGATATATACATGTAACATATATTTGAAAAGATATTTCAGATGTATTTTTTAATGTGCTTGTGTTAAGAGCAGTGTAAATATTTTGCTGAGAGAAACAAAACATTTCAAATTTAAATGCTGAAAGAAATGAGACTATTTTTTATGTCATTTCCTATTACAACTTCAAAGTATTTCTTCCTTCTCTTGAAAGAAGTTAAATATTTCCTTGATCATTACTGATTTTTATTTCCTATTTTTCATCAAGGAATGACTGTTGTTACATATGGATTTTTGTGTTTTCAGGTTAAAACTGCACTCACTGAAATATTACTTCTCTCCAGAGTTAAGTCAAAAGGGGAAAGATCAATCTCTAATAGAATGATGTAGAGAAACCCTGGCTGGAAAATATCTGGCAGCAGAAGTAGAAGTGCCTCTCTGAGGGCTAAAGGTTATCTTTTCTCACCATCTATCTATTCTCCACCACTAATGAAATTGAAAAAGAACCTTTTAAAACTACTTTCCATCTTTCTGATATCAAATTATTTATATTGATGTTAGTAAACATGGACATTTAATATATATGTAAATATTATTATTTAATAATTTTGCTATTGAAATAATGACTCCATGCATAAATTAAAGTGTGCAATAAGATCTTAAACAATTTTGTCTCTTCTTTCACAGACCTATTCTCTCATTGTGTAATTAGAATAATGGAATTTTGAGGACATCTTCATTTCCATTTGTCCATCCATCTAAAAATTAATAATGTATTTTTAGTATTTTTCATTTATTTACTCAACCATCTATTTAAAAAATATATTACTTATCTCTTCCCTGGCACTATACTTATTTCTGGGGATACAGTAAGAATAAATGGTTAAAAGATCGCTGCCTCCTCAAAACCTAGGATCTGTCTACAGAGACAGATAATTGTGATCACCACTTATACATTGTATTAATAACCAGTGCTACATTGTGGTGAGCGATACAAACAGAGGTATTTGGTGGTTTGATTGAAGAACTTTCGGTAGAACTCAGATGAGTGGGCGTTAATAAAGGTGAGAAACATGTAAAAAGTCATACAGTAGAAGCACTGTAGATGTAAGAACAGAGAGGCTTCAAGAAGAGAGAGTAAGAAGGAATGTGATACAGTGAGCATAGAAAGGCTAGGAGATTTCAAGTCAGGCAGGACTTGATTAAACTATGGACAAAACACTGGAAAAACACTGAGGCATTAGGCAATAAAGACATTACCTGACTTTCGTTTTGAGATCACTTAGCTGCATTTTTCAGCACATGTTCTGCAGTTATTCAGTCTTCAACACTTTTAGTGAGTTGCCATTTATCATCATAACTGCTGCAGTGTTCCAAAAATCCACCTCCATTATCTGCCTGCCCTCTTGTATGCATCTGTGTTTCAGAACTCGGAATAGAATTTAAGTTCTTCTAAGATGCATTAGACTTTAAATTCTTCTAAGCTCTAATGGGCAATAAATACCTATAAACATACACTTACCATACAACATGGTAAGAGCTCAAGTAGAGACATAAAGTGCAAAAGGAAACAGCAGAGTGAGTCAATTAATCCACCTGGAGCGAGATGGAAAGCATACAGAGAAGAGAGAGAATTTATTCCATCTAAGATGTCTAAGAGGTTGCCTTGTTTTGTTTTTTAAATAAAAAAAAATGGGAACAGCATTCTGAGAAAAGAGAATTTTGTAAAATCACAGAAATTTACTGGGAGATGATGAGAAATTTGATATATGGGAAAGGACAGAGGGAATTTGGGAAAGAAGCTCAAGATGGATTCTGAGAGATATTTTATGACAGGATAAAACAGAGATTCCATCCCAAAGGCACTAGGGAGCCAAAGGCAAGGTTTAAACTGGGAGTGACTATGAAGGTTAATCTTAGCACTGTGATATCTGCTTACAGGATTAGAATTCATCTTTCTGAATGTCCAATTACTTTATGTAGCTGCCAAACCTACTTTGTGGGCAGCTCCCAGCTTAACCCTCACCCCTCACAAAGAAGGCTGAGTACCAAAGAATTGATGCTTTCTAACTGTGGTATGGGAGAAGACTCTTGAGAGTCCCTTGGATTGCAAGGAGATCAAAGCAATCAATCTTGAAGAAAATCAACCCTGAATACTCATTGGAAAGACTGATGCTGAAACTGAAGCTCCAATACTTTGGCCAACTGATGCAAAGAGCTGACTCATTGGAAAAGACTCGGATGTTGGGACAGATTGAAGGCAGGAGGAGAAGGGGACAACAGAGGATGAGATGGTTGGATGGCATCACCAACCCAATGGACATGAGTCTGAGCAAACGCTGGGAGATGGTGGTGAAGGACAGGGAAACCTGGTGAGTTGAAGTCCATGGAGTCACAAACAGTTGGATATGACTGAGCTACTGAACAACAACAACAACAACAACAACCTACTTTATATTGTGTGTACAGACCACCACACTTACATGCTCCAGTTCAGATACCATCAGTTTTGCTCCTTGCATTTCATCCTCATTCCTATTAGCAGACTAGGGATATGGAACATCATTGATGCTGATCTAGAAACCATGCTTTCTTCTCTAGTTTGACTTCCAAGTTCAAAAAATTTTGGCCTTCTCTAAAACCCAAAACTTTTCTACTTACCCAAACATCTAACCCTAACAACTCAAACATACCTGTATTTCTGTGAAATCGTATTTCTCTCATACTTAATTAATTGTAATTTAAAAGACACTTGGCTCATAAACATATATCATTACCTTTTTATTAAGATAAAATAAGTATAACATAAAAAAAATAAGATGTAAACATTGATAGAATGGGACAAATCAATGTTCTAGAACAAGGGCAAGTGCCAGTTTTTGAATTATATATAGTGATGATTCATGGGCATAACCATCAATCTCAAAGAACAGAGCACATCTGTCTTGGGGGACTGTCAGGAGCATATGGAACCTTCAGGGGCTGCAGTGACTAATGAGTATACGTAGGTTGGAGTGAAATTCAGCTTAATGCCTATGTATACATAAGTACATGACAAAAACTCCCATTATTATGGCACTTTTTCCCCCACTAATTTGTTGTGAGTTCCAAAAGATAAAATTATTGCTAAGTAAATCAGAGATGATTAGACAGCCTCATCAACTTAATGGACATGAGTCTGAGCAAACTCCAGGAGATAGTAAAGGACAGGAAATCCTGGTATGCTGCAGGTCCATGGGGTCGCAAAGAGACTTAATGACTGAACAGCAAATCCGATATCAAGTGATTTATTTAAATATTCAGTTCAATTCAGTTCAGTTCAGTTGCTCAGTCGTGTCCGACTCTTTGCAACCCCATGGACTGCAGCACACCAGGATTCCCTGTCCATCACCAACTCCCGGAGCTTACTCAAACTCATGTCCATCGAGTCAGTGATGCCATCCAACCATCTCATCCTCTGTCATCCCCTTCTCCTCCTGCCCTCAATCTTCCCCAGTATCAGGGTCTTTTCAAATGAGTCAGTTCTTCGCATCAGGTGGCCAAAGTATTGGAGTTTCAGCTTCAGCATCAGTCCTTCCAAAAAATATTCAGGACTGATTTCCTTTAGGATTGACTGGTTGGATCTCCTTTCAGTCCAAGGGACTCTAGAGTCTCTCCAACACCACAGTTCAAAAGCATCAATTCTTCGGCGCTCATCTTTCTTTACAATCCAATTCTCACATCCATGCATGACTACTGGAAAAACCATAGCCTTGACTAGATGGCCCTTTGTTGGCAAAGTAACGTCTCTGCTCTTTAATATGCTGTCTAGGTTGGTCATAACTTTTCTCCCAAGGAGTAAGCGTCTTTTAATTTCATGGCTGCAGTCACCATCTGCAGTGATTTTGGAGCCCAGAAAAATTAAGTCTGTCACTGTTTCTATTGTTTCCCCATCTATTTGCCATGAAGTGATAGGACAATATGCCATGATCGAAGTTTTCTGAATGTTGAGTTTTAAGCCAACTTTTTCACTCTCCTCTTTCACTTTCATCAAGAGGCTCTTAAGTTCTCCTTCACTTTCTGCCATAAGGGTGGTATCATCCGTGTGTTGGAGGTTATTGATATTTCTCCCAGAAATCTTGTTTCCAGCTTGTGCTTCATCCAGCTCGGCATTTCTCATGATGTACTCTGCATATAAGTTAAATAAACAGGGTGACAATGTACAGCCTTGACGTACTCCTTTTCCAATTTGGAGCCAGTCTATTGTTCCATGTCCAGTTCTAACTGTTGCTTCTTGACCTGCATATGGATTTCTTAGGAGGCAGGTAAGGTGGTGTGGTATTCCCATCTCTTCAAGAATTTTCCAGTTTGTTGTGATCCCCACAGTCAAAGGCTCTGGCATAGTGAGTAAAGCAGATGTAGATGTTTCTCTGGAACTCTCTTGCTTTTTTCAAAAAATAGAATGATCATAAAAATTATAGCCTGTGTGCACATGTGTGTCTACACCTGTGTGAGTTTAATGTAAACAATAGAAACCTAGTGAATCTCCTGTGCCTTTGTGAACATTTGAACCAGTCTTTTTTTTTTTTTTTTTTGGAATTGATTTATAAAACACAGAGATGATTTTTTTAAAGTAATGCTTAATAAAGAGGAGGCTGGACAAAAAGAGAGAAAAAGATTTTTTGATATGGGAAGATGTTATCTGACCCAATATCTCCAGTTTTGATCTGGATAGCTACCCATGAGCTTGGTTAAACATAAAAGATTCAGCCTAGTACAGAGGCTGGTAAGGAATAGTGAGGATGAGAACTGATTTAAATCCTTTCATGTCTCTAACACTCTTACAAGGCTAAGACAGAAAGCCCATATTTAAAAGCTGATGTAATACTTTCCCCGTCTTTGGGAAGCAACAGCACTCTAATCAAAGTGAAAAGAAAAAGAAAAGTTCCTCCTTGCATCTAAGGAAGAGGACAGACCATGGGCAACAGACTCTGCGCTCTGTTTTCAGTAAAACTGAGCTGAGAGAAAACTGCCTTGGTTTTTGTTACATCAGCTCCACCGGATCCCACTTGCACAAAGCTTTTAATATCTAGCCAGCCTTGGGGGACTCCATTTCTCACAGCTACTTCAGGATCATTCTTTGTACTAAACCAAACAGGTTACTTTTAGGTCTTGCGAGCCATGGTATCAGGTGGGGAGCAAAAAAAGAGTGAAGGATCAGACTCCGGGAGTTTTCAGATTCAGTCACTAAAAGCCCACTAAGCAGAATTAAATACATCCACCTCCTACATTTTAAAACATGATTTAAAATACTTTGCTTTAAAAAAGACCTTTTGGAGTTATTTTGTATGCAGAGAAATTCAGAAAACAATGACCAAAAAAAAAAAAATTTAAGCTCTCATGGTGGATTTGAAAGCTCACATCTATCATGTTTAATTCTGTCTACTAGGAAGAAGGCAGACCATTCTGACAGGCACAGCACAGATTTTATTTGGTCTCTTCTCATTTTTTTCTATGTGTTTACAATTTGATTTTTGCTTATTTCTCCCGGGGATTTTTTTTTTCCAATGAATAATTAATTATAGTCTATATCAATTGTCCATGACTATTGAATTCTGTAGAAATCTTCCTACAGCAAAGCTTTCGATCTGTAAAAAGTGATTTGGTACATATTCTGCGTTTCTTGCAATTTTAAGGTTGTCCAAATCCCTATGAGATTTGTCGTTAAAAACTCAATTAGGTATCACAATTAATCCCTGATACACTTTCCTTGTTACACTGTCCTTTTTCTCATTTCAACCAATACTTCAAGAAACTGTTATTATAGCTTGAATAGTTAATATTTTATTAATTTGACTATGATTCAGCAGCCACTTAGCCCCCATGATATACTAGGTTATAAAAAATATGTACCTGTGGTCTGTTCTTAGGAAATTTTTAACCTTTATTTTATGGAAACATTCTAATAATTTCTGTACTTAAAAAAAGCACATAAATAAATGACTGTGTAAGTAATAAAATCAAAGATTTAAAAACAAAATTGAGAGAAGAAAACACAAAATCCGTTTATGGTTAATCCTCGCTCTAATATATTGTGGATGATTCTGCAACTTTCCTCAACCATCTTAAATACTTATCATTTGTACATGAAGAATAGTTTCATTCACAACTAGTATATTCCATATATTAAAAACAAATTCTCCTTCCTCAAATAAAGTTTTTTTGTTTGTTTAAGTATATCCTTTTGGGTTCACTTTTAAAAAATTTCTCCTTGATTTTGACCTCTGTAAACCATTTAAAGCTTCGATTCTGTCCTTAGATGGGAAATTGAAACTGAGTCCAGTATAGGTTCAGTTGATTCTAAGGAGAAGATGCTCTGATTCATTTCATCACTGTCTCACTGACTTTTCCATACAGTTGAATATACAGTTGTACTGACTTGGATTCAGTTAAGCTCATTAAAATATGCAGACTCTCATCGTTTTTATTATCATTATGTTTCTTTTTTCCTGATTATTTCTCAAATTTATTAATAATGATAACAATCCTGATATTGTTAAACCATTGTTATATTTACTTGGAATTCACAATCTTGCACTCTTTCATTTTCCTTATATTAACATACATAGAGATAGAGTTATTATTCCTGTGACCTCAGTTTTCCTCTCCCTCACTACTACTTTCTCCCTCCTCCTCTTATTCTTCTTTTAATTTTTTACCAAAATAACTCTTGGTTTTTTCCCTAACTTCCATAAAGTTTTTCTTTTAGTGACCATTCTGAAGTAAAAGCTCAAATCGCTAACATTTCACAGCAATCATTTGTTGTGCAAATTAATTTCACTACGCTCTCATTCAACAAAAGCACCTATTATTTGTCAGGCAACACTGAATAAAACAGAAACAAATCTATGTCTTAAGGAGGCTTATATTCTAGTGAGACAGACCATAAACAACAACAACAAAAAACACATACAGCATATTGAGAGGTAAAAAGATAAGGAAAGCAAGGGAAGATGACAGAGACTGAGCTTATGGGGATGCGGGTTTTGATTCTATTTTATTTTTTTCTCTTGGTTTCCTTTCAAGGGCCACCTTCTCAAACACAAGATCATTTTGAACTGAATGTCAGATTACATATGAAAAATCATAGAATAATTTGAGGCTCTAATTATAATCTCTGTGAGGGCTGATCTGTTTTCATGCTACTCTTATTAAAGGGCAAGATGGCCTTTTAGATTGTGAACAAAGCCTCAGCAAGTCTTGGAGTCCTGTTTTAACTCCTCTGCCCTGTGAATCAGTCAGGATTTCTGCTCGGCTTCTAAGCATTCCAGCTGCTGCTTGCAGACCCCACGTAGAGTACCGTGGTTGGAAGTGAAATGGGCAGCAGGTGGGAGTTGCTGACAATTTTAAATAGTTGTCAGAGGCCCCTGCACTGACACTGCTATAAAATGCAGCTTCTTAGATTTTTAAGCAGCAACAATAATCTGTGAAACCCTGAAAAAAATAGCTGGGGCTTCCTTGAAGGATTCATGCTTTTTCAGCCAGATCTTAGACTCTGAGAGGATGGTCACCTCCTACCTGCAGCTGTTACTCTGCAGCCTGTTCAGGCCTTGTGGACAGAGGTCAGATGCAGGAACTCCTCAGTGAGGCAGTGCCAACCTCATCGAAGTCATTTAAAACTGTTGCTTCTCATAACCTTTAGTTCTCTGCTCCACACCACTTCAAGTAAAATTAGTATCTAAAACTAACTTCTAGACATTCAAGAAGGTAGGAAAATCCCCTTGCCCACTGTGATTCTCTTACCTTATCTAGTGATCCAGTCCCAGTTGGAAGAGTAAAACCTATCTACCATTTCCTCTTCTACTCTGTTAACTGTTTTTTTTTTTTTAGAGAGCAGGTGAAATTTTATTTTATTCTATTTTTTTTTTTACAAAAATGTATATTTATTTTGTTGAAGTATATTGCATTTACAATATTGTGTTCATATCAGGTATACACCAGTGATTCACATCTATATATAACATGTATACAAATATACATACTTTTTTAGGTTCTTTTCCCTTATAGGTTATTACAAAATATTGAGCCTAGTTCCCTGTATTGTACAGTAGGTCCTTGTTGGTTATCTATTTTATATATAGTAGTGTGTATTTGTTAATCCCAATATCACTCCACCACCCTTCTCCCTTGATAACCATAAGTTTGTTTTCTATGTCTGTGGGTGTTTTATAAAAATGTTAGTTCACTTGTATCTTTTATATTTTTTTTAGATTCTATATGTAAATTGTTACAGCCACTATGGAGAACAGTATGGAAGTTCCTTAAAAAGCTAGAGTTACCATATAATCCTGCAAACCCACTCCTGAGCGTATATTCGAAGAAAACTAATTCAAAAAGATGCATGCCGTTTCAGCACTAATTACAATAGCCAAGGCACGGAAGCAACCTAAATGCCCATCAACAGAGAAATGGATAAAGATGTGGCACATACATACAGTGGAATATTAATCAGGCATAAAAAGGAACAAAATAGGGCCATTTGCAAAGACGTGGATAGACCTAGAGATGATCATACTTTGTGAAGTAAGAGAAAGACAAATATCATATGATATCACCTACTCTGGAAATCTTTTATCCTTTCCTCCTTCCACAATTTTGCAGGACCAGAAAAAACAAACTTTCCTTTTCCTTGCAAGTATCTCTATCACTTCTCTATGGGGCTTCCCCAATACCTCAGTTAGTCAAGAATCCACCTGCAATGCAGGAGACCCTGGTTCAATTCCTGGGTTGGGAAGATTCGCTGGAGAAGGGATAGGCTACCCACTTCAGTATTCTTGGGCTTCCTTTGTGGCTCAACTGATAAAAAATCCACATGCAATTCGGGAGACCTGGGTTTGATCCCTGGGTTGGGAAGGTCCCCTGGAGAAGGGAAAGGCTTACCACTCCAGTATTCTGGCCTAGAGAATTCCATGGACTGTATAGTCCATGGGGTCACAAAGAGTTGGCCAACTGAGTGACTTTCACTTTCACTTTCATCTCTATCACAGGCATTATGTCCAAAGAGTTGGGTGTGCTCTGTGGAAGAAACCAGGTCTTCCTATTTAGCAAAATACCTCACCATAAAACCAAGTCTTGAAAATATTATCCTGTAAAAGGCAACACATTTTTACTGCCATACTCCACCCTCTTGTTATCTTGAATGATAATCCTCAAGATCGGCTTTACAGATGGATCCTTATCTAATGGAGATCCTTATCTAATGGATCCTTATTTAAGGAGGGAAATTAAAACATCAGCTTAATCTTTGCAAAGATAGGGTAGGAAAGCTCTCTTACTAAACAATGCCCTCATAAGTATGGCTGTGTGTGTGTGTGTTAGTCACTCAGTTGTGTCTCACTCTTTGCAACCCCATGGACTATAGCCTGCCAGGCTCCTCTATCCATGGGATTTTTCAAGCAAGAATACTGGAGTGGGTTGCCATTCCCTTCTCCAGGGGATCTTCCTGACCTGGGGATTGAACCCTGCATTGCAGGCTGATTCTTTACTGACAGGTTTCTTAGGCTTATTCTGATTTTGCTATTTGCACTCAAGGGACTATTTCACCAATTAAATGCCAATACCCTGTGGGAGAATTTAGCACCAGTGCAGATTTTTTTTTTTTTTAAATCACCAAAGGTCAGTCAGAAAGTAGTAGTTTAAAATAAAGCATCAAGTGTTAAGTATTCTAAAAAGAAATGCTTATTCTAACAACTTTTTTTTCCCATCTGATTCAAAAGATTTCATAAACCCCCACTGAATATAACTTGGTACAAAGGAATTAGGTGCCTTATACTGATTGATTTGTCTTCCACAACCCCTAGGACTATGATGACTGGTCAGTGGCAGGACGCTGGTGTTAAGGGTAGATTCACCACATCTTTTCTACAAATTTTAATCACATTTTTCCTATGGACAGCGGAGCCTGGTGGGCTACAGTCCATGGAGCTGCAAAGAGTCACATGACTGAGCACACACACACCACTCTAGTGTAATATTAATCCCTATCTACATCAAGAGCTTATTGTCTAAACTTGTTATGGGGGTAATAAGGCATACATAGACTTTGACATGAAATAGACTACAATTAAAGTGACATTTGGGAAACTGGGCAGTGAGACTTGGGGAGTAATAACTCTGGGGCAAATGTATCATGGAATCTAGTGATTTCTGTTAAGAGAGGTACTCTTTCCATCTTACTTTAAGAACATGGACTGAAATAGACTGCCTGGGTTCAAATGCCATCTCTGTCATTTTCTAGCTAAACAAAATATTCACTGTGGTACAGCACTAGAGATAGTCTCTTAGTGAATAATATCCTTGTAACTGTGGCTCCTTAAGATGGTTCCAATCATGCCATTTCCATTTAGGAAATGATTTCACCAATCATATTCTAATAAGTTCTGGGAGGATCTAGATTTAGTGCAGACTTCTATTTTTATATTTCTCTGTTCCCCAGTTGCCTCTCTTATAAATTGGAGATAATGATAATGACTGTCTTATTGGGTTGTTTGAAAGACTAAATGAATGTTTAATGTTTGTAAAAGCACTTAGAAGAGCCTGGAACATATTACATATTGAATAAATTAAAAAAATCAACATATGCCCAGAAGCTACTTTTCTATTAAAAACTCAGTATTATATAAAACACTTTCTATTTCTACAGTGGATAAGACAGAATTAAACAGAACAGAGCTAAAAACAGAAGACAAAGCTAAAAAATATATGAAGAATATATACAATTTCTTTGATAATAAACTGGAGAAAGAAAGTCTCAGGGGTCCATGTTAACACTCTCTTAAATTCTAGGAGTGCACAGATTTTCACATAGCTAGAGATAAAAATAGACAAAAATTCTGTACACAAAGTCTAAACTGTAATCAGTTCTCTCTGCAATTGTTAGTAAACACCACGGCATCAAGCAGCAACTACAGCAATGCAGACAGAGCAGGATATGAACCTCCTGGGACTTTGAAAAGGCCAGGAGGTGCTGCAGAGTTGAAAAATGAAAGAAGATAGAAATTTGAGTAGGAATAGCTTGAACAGCTTTGTGTTTTCACCAGATCCCTGTGAGAAGCTTGCAGAAGTTAAAACCACATGTGTAAGTACTTCTGGTTTGAGATATATGTATGTATTTATATGGACACAACTTGGCAACTAAACCATCACCACCATATGAATATATACATACATCAGCATACACACACACACAAACACATATATGATTAAATGATTTTCATCTCATAGAGCCCTTTAGTCACTTTTAGTAAATTCTCTTGAATAACCAACATTAAAAAGTAAATTCTTGTACCTAATTGCATAGATAGGGGTCTGAATTAGGAAAACTCTAAAAATAGTCAGACACATGCATTCTTAGTCACTAAAACATGTCCAACTTTTTGGGACCCCCATGGATTGTGGCCCTCGGGGCTCCTCTTTTCATGGGATTTTCCAGGCAATAATACTGGAGTAGTTTGATATTTCCTCCTCTAGGGATCTTCCCAGCCCAGGGATCAAACCCATGTCTCTTTTACTCCTGCATTGGCAGGTGGATTATTTACCACAAAGCTACCTAGGAAGCTCAGACAGTCCAAAGCCCAGACTTTACAAAATGATGCCTTTCTTAATAATATTAATATCACATGTAATTATAACATTGTACATGTTCATAGGGACTTTAAAGATTCATGGAGAGATGCACTCTGAAATCAAAAGTGAAAAAAATATTTTTTTCTTGAGCATTAAACTATTTGTCAATTTGATGTCAGTTTTTAAACAATTATGTGTGGCTATGGTTAACTCTTCAAACCCCTTAAGTGGAAGACATGCAAAGAAAACCTCAAAACTCATTAAGTTTATGTATATGCACCTTCATCAACAGTCAGCACCACAGACTAAATATCTTTGTTGTGTTTTTCTGGTTTTGCATATTCCTTATATTATTGTCCAGTTAGAATTGGACATGGAACAACAGACTGGTTCCAAATTGGAAAAGGAGTATGTCAAGGCTGTATATTGTCACCCTGCTTCTTTAACTTCTATGCAGAGTACATCACGAGAAACGCTGGGCTGGAGGAAGCACAAGCTGGAATCAAGATTGCTGGGAGAAATATCAATAACCTCAGATATGCAGATGACACCACCCTTATGGCAGAAAGCAAAAAAGAACTTAAGAGTCTCTTGATGAAGGTGAAAGAGTGAAAAAGTTGGCTTAAAACTCAATATTCAGAAAACTTAGATCATGGCATCCAGTCCCATCACTTCATGGGAAATACATGGAGAAACAGCGGAAACAGTGGCAGACTTTATTTTGGGGGGCTCCAAAATCACTGCAGATGGTGATTGCAGCCATGAAATTAAAAGATGCTTACTCCTTGGGAGAAAAGTTATGACCAACCTAGACAGCATATTAAAAAGCAGAGATGTTACTTTGCCAACAAATGTCCGTCTAGTTAAGGCTATGGTTTTTCCAGTAGTCATGTATGGATGTGAGAGTTGGACTATAAAGAAAGCTGAGCGCCGAAGAATTGATGTTTTTGAACTGTGGTGTTGGAGAAGACTCTTGAGAGTCCCTTGGATTGCAAGGAGATCCAACCAGTCAATCCTAAAAGAAATCAGTACTGAATAGTCATTGGAAGGACTGATTCTGAAGCTGAAACTCCAATACTTTGGCCGCCTGATGCAAAGAGCTGACTCATTTGATAAAACCCTGATGCTGGGAAAGATTGAAGGCGGGAGAAGAAGGGGACGACAGAGGATGAGATGGTTGGATGGCATCACCGACTCAATGGACATGAGTTTGGGTAAACTCTGGGAGTTGGTGATGCACAGGGAGGCCTGGCATGATGTGGTTCATGGGGTCACAAAGAGTCGGACACAACTGAGCGACTGAGCCGAACTGAACTATATCATTGTCATTTGTATTTTGAAAACCTTTTAGAGATTCAGTGATATCATTTTGATTCTTTCTGAAGAGTTCAGTAATACTTGAAGAGCCCCATGTATGCTATGAATTGTGTGATCTTCAGCACAATATAGAATCTGTGTTTCAGTTTCCATTTGTAAGACAAGAATGTTAATAACACCTAACTGACAGGACTACTGGGATTCCCAGGTGGTGCTAGTGGTAAAGAACCCTCTGGCAATGCAGGAGACTTGAGTTTGATCCCTGGATTGGGAAGATCCCCTGGAGTAGGAAACAGCAACCTCACTCCAGAAAATCCTATGTACAGAGGAGCCTGGTGGGCAACAGTCCATGGGGTTCCAAAGAGTTGGACACAACTGAGTGACTGAAGAGGTGGCAAGAATACACAGAAGAACTGTACAAAAAAGATCTTCACAACCCAGATAATCACGATGGTGTGATCACTCACCTAGAGCCAGACATCCTGGAATGAGAAGTCAAGCGGGCCTTAGAAAGCATCACTATGAACAAAGCTAGTGGAGGTGATGGAATTCCAGATGAGCTATTTCAAATCCTCAAAGGTGATGCTGTGAAAGTGATGCACTCGATATGCCAGCAAATTTGGAAAACTCAGCAGTGGCCACAGGACTGGAAAAGGTCAGTTTTCATTCCAATCCCAAAGAAAGGCAATGCCAAAGAATGCTCAAACTACCACACAATTGCACTCATCTCACATGCTAGTCAAGTAATGCTCAAAATTCTCGAAGCCAGGCTTCAGCAATACGTGAACCGTGAACTTCCAGATGTTCAAGCTGGTTTTAGAAAAGGCAGAGGAACCAGAGATCAAATTGCCAATATCTGCTGGATGATCGAAAAAGCAAAAGAGTTCCAGAAAAACATCTATTTCTGCTTTATTGACTATGCCAAAGCCTTTGACTGTGTGGATCACAATAAACTGTGGAAAATTCTGAAAGAGATGGGAATACCAGACCATCTGACCTGTCTCTTGAGAAACCTGTATGCAGGTCAGGAAGCAACAGTTAGAAGTGGACATGGAACAACAGACTGGTTCCAAATAGGAAAAGGAGTACGTCAAGGCTGTATACTGTCACCCTGCTTATTTAACTTCTATGCAGAGTACATCATGAGAAACGCTGGGCTGGAAGAAACACAAGCTGGAATCAAGATGGCTGGGAGAAATATCAATAACCTCAGATATGTGGATGACACCACCCTTATGGCAGAAAGTGAAGAAGAACTAAAGAGCCTGTTGATGAAACTGAAAGAGGAGAGTGGAAAACTTGGCTTAAAGCTCAACGTTCAGAAAACTAAGATCATGGCATCTGGTCCCATCACTTCATGGGAAATAGATGGGGAAACAGTGGAAACAGTGTCAGACTTTACTTTTTTGGGCTCCAGAATCACTGCTGATGGTGACTGCAGCCATGAAATTAAAAGATGCTTACTCCTTGGAAGGAAGGTTATGGCCAACCTAGATAGCATATTTAAAAGCAGAGACATTACTTTGCCAACAAAAGTCCATCTAGTCAAGGCTATGGTTTTTCCAGTGGTCATGTATGGATGTGAGAGTTGGACGGTGAAGAAAGCTGAGCGCCGCAGAATTGATGCTTTTGAACTGTGGTGTTGGAGAAGACTCTTGAGAGTCCCTTGGACTGCAAGGAGATCCAATCAATCCATCCTAAAAGAGGTCAATCCTGGGTGTTCATTGGAAGGACTGATGCTGAAGCTGAAACTCCAATACTTTGGCCACCTCATGCGAAGGGTTGACTCATTGGAAAAGACCCTAATGCTGGGTAGGATTGGGGGCGGGAGGAGAAGGGGATGACAGAGAATGAGATGGTTGGATGGCATCACCGACTTGATGGACATGGGTTTGGGTAGACTCCGGGAGTTGGTGATGGACAGAGAGGCCTGGTGTGCTGCAATTCATGGGGTCGCAAAGAGTCGGACACGACTGAGCGACTGAACTGAAATGGGTGACTGAGCTCACACACGCAGGCACAGGGGTGTTAGAGTGATCGAATGAGTTAGTATATTGTAAGCACTGCAATATTTTAAGGGCTATTTTTACTATGAAATATTATTTGTTAATACACAATGCCTATCTGTCAATCCCTTTCTTCATTCTCTTTATATGTGATTATTTTTTGTGACAACTAATATTGATTACACCTTCCTATTTTTCTTGTAGTATCTACTTTCTCTGCAGTATTTGATTTATTCATTGTTCTTTGTGTTTATTCTTCCATTAAACAGATACAAACATTTTTATACTTCTAAAATAGATATGGAATGTAAAAATAATATTATCTATAAAAACAAATACTCTATTTTACTACATATTAAAGTGAATGAAAGAACTAATTTCCTATTCTATTCACCCTAATTTTCCTGGATCATTATCTTCCCACACACTTGGAAATAACTTTTCTCTTGACTATTGTATGTTCAGGCCCTTTTATAGATTCACTATGTTCCATCTGTCATTTTCGTCACCACTGTAATCAACATTTTCATTTTTACTATTATTTTATTGTAAAAATTATCAAAATTGACCATTAAGAGCTGGTTTAAGTTAGACATTGATTCTTTTTAGCACTGCCCCTGAAAACTTTGAAGGGTCTTTCAGAGAATGATCAGCACTATCCTGATAGTTTCTGCTCTGGCACAGGTAACCAATCATCCTCCAAAAAGCACTGAATCATTAGAGGGGTGAAAATAGGATAGAGCCAAAAAGTGGACACTAGAAATGCACTGGAGGAATTGGAGTCAGAAGAAAGATGTACAGAAAAAAAGATACAGCTCTTGGCCTACTAGTTATAGCACAACTGGAATAAAATTTCCATAAGGCCAAAACTTCTCTCTACGGTTATGAGTTTATACTGCTCATTCCATTTTTTCCCAATATGTTACACTGCCATCCTGTTCTTCTAGTATGTAAGTATCTCCTAGTAGATACTACTACCAAAACTTTCTTCTGCTCTGTTAACAAAGTAAAAATTTTCATTATATTTTAAAAATCCATGCCCTTAGAATATTTATTGCCCTAAAGGCATATATTGCATTTTTGGCCATCAGTCTACCGGTGATAAAAAATTTTCTTTGACGTAGTTTCAGTTTTAAATTAAAGAAACAAAGTGCAGAGAATCTCCTTTCTAATTAATTAATGTAAAAACCTTTTGATCTTATTTAATATTAACATATAAAATGGTCAAACTATATGTTACATTAAACATTTTTTGCTTCTCCTGCTTTCATCACAAGCTCAAAATTTTCCATGTTCTAAATTTATATATCTATATTTGCCTTATTAAAGAACCAAGGTATTGTTGATGAATAGATAACAAACTATTATATACTAAAGTGTACATACACTAATACACCAGTCTCACTTATATATGAAATGATCCAGACATGTGAGAAACCCTTGGAAAAGAGGGTCCCAGTTTGTCTGAAACTCCAATTCTTAGTAAAATTCTCAACATTTTAAGGCTCTGGAGACAAACTTAGCATATAAATTCACAGATTTTGAAAGTAAGTTGTAAAGTAAATCTGTAAGTCAGTTCCTATGAAGAATACTGCCCCTCAAACCTGTATCTAACCATTTTCTTTTTAAAATTTAATTAATTAATTTATTTTTGGCTGTGCTGAGTCTTCACTGCCATGCAGGCTTTTCTCTAGCTGTGGTGAGCAGGGGCTACTCTCAAGTTGCAGTGTCTGGGCTATCTTCTAATCCACATTAATTAAGTCTCCTTTATGTACGGTTGCGTAAGTTCCCTGGAGGAGGAAATAGCAGCCTGCTGCAGTATTTTTGCCTAGAGAATCCCATGGACAGAGGAGCCTGGTGAGCTATATAGTCCATGGGGTCGCAAAAAGTCGAACACAACTGAGCGACTAATACTACTAAGACACAGTTGTTGTGGGGCACGGGCTTAGTTGCTCTGCAACATGTAGGATCTCCCCAGATCAGGGATGGAACCGTTCTCCTGCATTGGCATGTGGATTCTTAAATACCACTGAGCCACCAGGGAAGCCCCAATCATTTTCATTTTAAATAAATCACATGAATTCAGAGTAAACCTACTTACAAGATTAGGTATGAAAACTATAGCATCTTGTTACATTTCCTTTAGGGAAATGTACTTTTGCAACATCTCTGAAGGAAAATTTGGTAAGATTATTACTATAATAAATACAGAAAAAATTTTTTTCAGTATAACAGTTTGGCAGCAATTAAAGTGCTAATTACATATCAGAAATAAGAGCCTTGAAATCAGATTTTAATTAAAATCCTGGCTGTAGCATCCATATCCAGTAAAACACAGGGCAAGTTTACCTAACTGCTACAAGCTTTGTTTTCCTACATTTGAAACAGGAATAATGTTTGCCTCTTAGATTTACTGTGAGAATTACATGAGATAACATTTACAGCAACAGTGAACATACCTAACTAAAGAAGTTATTACTAAATGAGTTTTCTTTATAGATTTATTGTATGATTCTGAAAGGCCTTTCTTCCTCGGAGTAACAGTATTATTACATGTAGATCTTTTCTTGAACTGTGATGTTCTTCAAAACCTGGCATTTTTGGAAGCAACTAATGCTCCTGGAAAGAGCAGAAAATAGTATTGTAAACCAACTATCATATGATAAAGAATAACAACAACAAAAAAGAGTCTGTAGGTGGCAGAGGAGGAGAAGGAGGATTTTGAGAGCTCCACCTATATCTCACTATATGGCTAGCTATAGCTAGTTCTCTCTAAAAAAAAAAAATTCCCCGATGTTATTTTGAACCTGACTTTTCCTATTGAGCAGAGTGGAAAGACACATGGGACTATTCGATCTTCAAACAAGATAAAGCCTTGAATAGATAATTGTTCATTATTCTCATCTAGGGCTTTTCAAAATTTAGACAAAGAATTTCTTGTTTACTGAGATTTAGTAAGATGTTGCTACTTGAATTTATGGAAAAGCTCTTTAATGATGTTATTATTAAGGGAGATTAAATGACATCAATTTCTTCAGTGTAGTTAAGTTCAAATTTCAAGGACCACCATGAACCTTTGTTTGGGGGAAATATTTATTAAACAATGATGGCCCCCATTAGTATCACAATGAAAGGGGCTTATATTGGGAAATAATACCTCAGGTTTGATCATTAAATTCTTAATTCTAATCTAGAAATGTCATGTTAAACACATGGCCCTGGCGCCCCTTAGCGTACAAACGGATTATTACAGTTACACTGATCCTCTCCCTCGTCCCAAAGTGTCATAAATCATTCAGATCTTTGAGAAAAAAATGCTAATGTATAAATTACAATATATACATGTTAAGAACATCTGCATCACCACTCACTTTGTGATGTATTTAACAATCTTTACTGCTTCTGTATTGACAGACTTCTCCTATTCAATGAACTTGATAAATTTAGAACCTGATAAATGCTGCAGTCTAGAACAGCCTTGATGCCATATATTAGCGTTATTGCTGTGTCATGTGAGTAAACCAGGATAAAATAGATTTCCTCACTGTGTGAATGTGGTCTAGACTGTTCATGCTATACAGAGCCATAATTTTAAGGGTTTTTTTCCCCCTTATTTGAAATATGTGGTCCTAATTTAGGTTGAAAATGTTCTACTGAGCTTTTCTAATTAAAAAATCAGATTGAGAGTCTCTATGATCAGTAACAAGTAAACTGGATTAAGAAGAAAATATAAAATCTTGGCAACTCTGTTTAAATATTTTTCAATTCCAACACCTTGTTGGAAATTTAGCCAAGGAAATTTTTATCAGTTTTTAATTTACCTCAAATCAACAATAAGTTCTTATTGCTCTGATTTTTTCAATTGATTTACATTGTTCTTTGTAGTTCTTATTAATGCTCTTCATCAAGTATCTCCAGTGCTCTGAACGTGCAGAATTGCAGTTCTCTGACTCAGTGAATTTAGGCAGTGGCCATATATCTTGCCTTGGCCATCGATGTGTGGGTAGAATTACGCATTTAACTTTGGGAGGTAAAATTCAGGAATAAATTACTTAATTCCTCTCCCTCTTTTTCTTTCTCCCCTCACAACCATGGAGATAGTACTCCAGATGGAGGCTGCCTAGTGTCCCAGGAAGAAAATGATGCAGGGTAGAGACCTCAGTTGGCCTGTTTGGAAATGGAGCATGAAGAATTTAAACCTTTGTAACTTTAGACCATAAAGATTTGGAGGTTGTTCCAGACTGCAGCATCATGTAGCCTATTATAACAGACATCCTTCTCTTTTTAGATGCACTTACTTTTTAAATTGACTCTTTCTTTAAAGTTACTATGAGTTACTGATAACTTCTGTAAAGTATGCTTTAAAATAGAATCTACAAGAGAGAAAAAAAAGTGCAGAAAAATAATAACCCCACCTCTTGTGAAAGATATATATTTATAGAGCCAACAAAACTCAAGCTTCAAGCAAAATTTGTAGGCAAGAAGTAAATGGTCCTATATGGAAGCTTCTGGAAACAAGAAGAAATAAAAAAAAAAATACAGAAAATACACAGGTGATTTAAGCAAACCTTGACTGCATGCAATAAAAAATAATGCCCTAATGTATTAAAACACAGAATGAAATGATATGATGACAATAAAATATAAGTTTAGAAGGAGTCAAGTACTCTATGGGAAGAGGGAATAAGTATATTTTCAAATGCTAAGTTTCATATGCAGGTAAATACTGAAATAATATATACACAGAGTATAATCTTCGTAATAGGAGGGGAGATGAAAAAGATGACAGGAAATAATCAACTTAGAATTCTATAACCAGAAAATGTATCATACTTACGTAAATTTCATATACAAGTATTTTCAGATAAGTCAAAATATCATCCCCACTCCTAATCATTCCCTTTTTTTTTAATTTCAAAAAAAATCTAGAAAATATACTCTGCCTAAAAAATAGTGGGGTGGGGAGGCAAGAAAGCAAGAACACTATATGGAGTTGTATTAGTTTACTGGGGCTTCCCTGGTAGCTCAACGGTAAAACATCCTCCTGCCGATGCAGGAGACACAGGTTTGGTCCTGGGTCAGGAAGATCCCCTGGAGAAGGAAATGGCAACCCACTCCAGTACTCTTGCCTGGGAAATACCATGGACAGAGCATCCTGGCAGCTACAGTCCACAGGGTCACAAAGAGTCCAACATGACTTAGCAACAGAAACAACAGCAAACAATTAGTTTACTGGGACTGCCCTAAAAAGATGGATTAGCTTAAACAAAAGAAATGCATTTTCTCACAGTTCTTGGAAGCTGGAAGTCCAAGATGGAGAGAGAGAGTTGATTTCCTCTGAGGTCTCTCTCCTGTTGCTGGCCCTTCACATAGCTGTCCCTGTGTGCACATGTGTCCCTGGTTTGTCTCTGTATCTTTATCTCCTCTTCTGATGAGGACACCAGTCAGATTAATGCGAGTTCACTTTAACAAACTTATTTTCACTTGACTACTTCTCTGAAGGCCTTATCTCTAAATACAGCTATATTTTGAGAAATCAGAGGTCAGGGCTTCAAGATAGGAGTTTTGGAGGAACACAATTTAAACCACAGCAGGGGTCTATGAAACAAGAATAGTTAAAAAAAAACACCCTTCTTCTCAGGCATGGTACTTTAATGAACTTCCCAGTATGAGAGCTTCAGCAGGCCAGAGAGTATCCAGTTCACCTTGAAACAGGAAGATACAAGATGCCCACAGTGATTTTCACAGTAGAAACAGTAAACTCAGATTTAGCTGAAGTGCTTAACAACATTGAGAGGATGTTACTCTTCTGCTGATATCTCAGGGTGAAGTGGTAATATGTACACAGAAAACTAAGCAAATAAAGAATGTGGCAGTTATAAAATCCCTGGAGAATAAAATAGTTGCACAAGAAAGGAAACACTAGCATAGCATATTACATGCCTAATTATGCATAAGATTTCCATAGTTATAGTGATAAAAACACTGGTTATTTTTTTTTTAATGAAAACTGACATAACTATCAAAAGGATGAACAGGGAAAATGTAAAAGGAAAATTCTCAGCTTTTGTAACAGAAAGTCAATATACAATACCTAAAACTGAAAAAACAATTTAACAAATGGTTGTATAGCATGTTATTAGATATATAAAAGAACTACAGAGTTTGAAAAGTTTACTTCTGGGAGTGAAATAAAGGGGATAACTAGAGATAAGTAGAAGTGAGCTTCCCTCATAGCTCAGTTGGTAAAGAATCTGCCTGCAATGCTGGAGACCCTGGTTCAATTCCTGAGTCAGGAAAATCTTCTGGAGAAGGGATAGGCTACCCACTCCAGTATTCTTTAGCTTCCCTTGTGGCTCAGCTGGTAAAGGGATTAATCCGCCTGCAATGTGGGAGACCTGGGTTCATTCCATGGGTTGGGAAGATCCCCTGGAGAAGGGAAAGGCTACCCACTCCAGTATTCTGGCCTGGAGAATTCCTAGACTGTATAGTCCACGGGGTCACAACAAGCAGAACGTGACTAAGCGACTTCCACTTTCACTTCGGTTCAAGTGAAAGGTGAGGCAGGACACTACCTTTGCATTAAACCTTTGTATTAATAGAAATTTTGATTTATTAAACTATTGAGGTTGTTGATTTAGTTGCTGAGTAGTGCCCAACTCTTTTACAACCCCATGGACTGTAGTCTTGTCAGGCTCCTCTGTTCATAGGATTTTCTAGGCAAGAATACTAGAGTGGGTTGCCACTTCCTTCTCCAGGGGATCTTCCTGACCCAGATGTCGAACCCAAGTCTCCTGCACTGCAGGTAGATTCTTTACCACTGAGCCACCTGGGGAAGTCCCTGTTATACTATAGATGTATCACAGATTTTTACATAATTAAATAAGATTCAAAACAATGTCCATTTAAGAACTCTATGCCAATAATTGCCAAACTGAATTCTAGTTCAAGTATCTCTCTGGACCTGTCTTACTGCTTTTTGACATTCGCAATGCCTGGTTCATAACTGCCTTCTTATTCCTCAGCCTGCTGCTGCTTGCTCAACCCCCACTCCTCTCATCCTCACCTCTTCTTACATTATTTCCAAGCAGGAAGTAGCAGTTATTCAGCCAATCACCCAACTCAGGAAGCCAAACATCATGATTCTCTGATTTACTCCCAACATATAACCACTGCATTTTATCAATCCTACTCTTTATAGTATCAATCAATCACTACTCTTTATAGTATTTGGAATCTGTTTTCTTTTCTCCGACTCTGTTGAATCTTACTTAGCCCTGGTATTATTAAACTCACAGTTAGATATGAATGTGTCGAGTACTCTCTTGTCTTTGGTTCTAGTCACATACTGATCCTTCTGCTTGGGTGAATTTTCTGTCTTTCTCTTTTAGAAATCAGCAAAAGCACTGGCTCTTCCAGAAAGCTCTTCCTAATATATTCATCCCATTACTTGTTTTTACCTAGGTATTTTATTTGTGCCCATCCTAACTACTGACACAAAGGAGATACTTAACTTTGTTTCAAGAATGGATAAATATACCATATGATCCAGCAATCCTACCCTGGGCATATATCCAGACAAAACTGTAATTCAAAAAGACACATGAATCCTTACATTCACAGCAGCACAAAAATGGGAATGAGCTGTATGTCCATTGACAATGAATGCATTATGATGTGGTACATATATACAATGGAATGCTACTTGGCCATATAAAAAAAATGAAATAATGTCCTTTGCAGCAACATGGATGCAACTAGAGATTATCATACTAAATGAAGTCATAAAGAGAAAGACAAATACCAAATTCTATCACTTATACAGTATGTGGAATCTAAAATATAACACAAATAACCCTATCTATGAAACAGAGGCAGAATCACAGACATAGAGAGTAGACTGGTGGTTGCCAAGGGGGAGAGGTGTTGGAGAGGCATGGAGTGGGAGCTTGGGATTAACAGATGCAAACTGGTATATATAGAACACAGAAACAACAAGGTACTACTATATAGCACAGGGAACTGTATTCAATATCCTGTGATAAAGCATGCTAAGTCACTTCAGTTGTGTGCAACTCCATGGACTGCATCCCGCCAGGCTCCTCTGTCTAGGCAAGAATACTAGAGTGGGTTGCCATGCCCTCTTCCAGGGGATCTTCCCAACACAGGGATCAAATCCACATTTCTTACATCTAACCTGCATTGGCCGCTGGGTTCTATACCACTAGCACCACATGGAAAGCCCATGATAAAGTTCAATGGAAAATAATATGAAAAGGAAAGTACACATGTGTATAACTGAGTCATTTTGCTGTACAGCAGTAGTTAGCAAAACATTGTAAATTAACTATACTTAAATTAAAAATTTCAAAGAAAGAATGAATAAATAAATGGATCAAATAAATTGGAATTGATAAATTTTAAGAGAACAGGTCTTATTCTTGGATCACTGGGGATCAGGCATTTCTAGGTTACTGAGGTACAACTTTTCCACCTAAGTTCTATACTGCCCAGGAAAATTTTAAACTATTTTAACGAGAACTCCAAATGTTCTATCAGCTGCAAATTCAAATATGGCTTTTATGTGAAGTTGGAAACTGCCTTTCAGTGTAGGTGTGTTCTTCTAACAATAGATATTGTGAAAGAAACGTCTTTCTGCTTGGGAGGTTAAACTTAATGGAAGCACGCTGTATGCTTAGCAGACAACCATCAGATTCAGCTATGCCTTTTCCCCCTTTCTTCGCTTAGTGGAACAACTGTCAGTTTGCCTGGAAAGACCTCAACCCTTGCTCTTCTAGGATATCAGGGAAATGCATATTCATCTAAGATGACTAGGGACAGGGTCAACTTGAGTGGCTGCATTTATTTGTAGAGGAAATTTATTTTAAGATAAAAAAAATTCTCCCTTACATTATGATATAATTTTGACAGCTCAGCGGGTAAACAGTCACAAGAGGCTGTTGAGTGGAAAAATTCTACTAGAGCCAAACTTAGGGAGAATTTTGAAAGAAACAATTGTTATAAAAGCAACATAATTACCTTTGTCATCCCCTTCAGCTTCTCAGAACTGGAACTTTCTAGCAGCTGAGCGGGTAACTGGAATGAATCTAATTTCCTCATACACATTTATAAGTAGGAAGTGGCAAAATACAATTATGCTGTTGTGTATTTACCCCATTTTGTTTTTCTGTGAATGTGATGTGGAAAAAAACAACTGCACTGGGAAACAGAAGTTGTCTGTCTGTTCTGCCTGGGTTCATTCCTTACTTTGTGACCATGAAACAAATTATTTCAGCAATTCAAAGCTCAACTTCAATTTCTACAAAATGAGGATAAGACATCTTAGCAAATACCAAATTTTAAAAAATATATCAAATTTATATGGAAGGGTATTACAACTATAAAAGGTACTTTACAAATGTAAAATATTATTTCTTGGATAATACATAGTTTACTATTTTGAGAACATTTTAATAACAAGCACTATAATTATATATCATAATCAATTTATAATATTTTATCAATAAATGAATATATTTATTATATATAGTTTGATATGTTACATTTATATTGTATACATTATAATTACACATTAAATTATATGTAATTATATATTTATTATTAAAATTTTCAAGTAGAAGAATAAGCTAGTTAGAGAAATACTGTATTCAATAGAGATTTATTGTTTACATGGTTTGTAAATTGTATAATAATACTGAACACAGAGTAGAATAACTCTCTAGAGCAGGTAGGGTTGTGCTATGAAAGCACTTAATACTATGGTTAGAGTTATGACATTATTTGCTGTCAATAAGAAAGTATCATTTTTATTCATGCATTTATTTATTGAAATCTATTAGTTCTCTAATATATTTAAGCTACACATGCATGTTATAAAATCATAAATTCAATATCCTGTGATAAACCATCATGGGAAATAACATGGAAAAGAATGTATACATATGTATAACTGAGTCACTTTGCTTACAGCAGTAACTAACACAACACTGTAAATCAACTATATAAGTAATAACTTTGAATAGAGCAAAGACAGGTCCAGAAATGAATGCTACAGAAGAGAAAGGCCTAAAATGTGAAGGATAAATAAAGGGGAAAGGTGAAATAAAAAGACATTTAAAGTGATGAAAGCAGAGTAGCACAAGTGACATAACTAAATCGGTCTAAGAAGCTAGCTGGTGCCCAAAGATTAGGGAACATGCCAAGGAAAAACTGAAGATTTGTGAAGAAAAAGAAGCAGATCATGAAAAGCCTATAATGCTAAGAAACTTAAACTTTATTCTGCAGACACTGGACTATCCCAAAGAGTTTCAAACACAGATGTGTTAAAATCAGATTGTGTGTTTCTGTGTGTGTATAATGTGGAGAATTAATATAAAATCTGAAAGTAGTGTGGAGAATTAATTCCAGTATGAAGAGGATACATTATTGTAACAGATTTTTGAAACATTGAAGCTGTGAAATAAAATGATTTTCATGGGGAAGAAGACTTGGAGGTGATTTGGGTGAATATTTTAGGATTACAGTAATAAAATACTAATGAAATGTGAGGGGAAAGTCAACATCCAAGATGGGTTTGAGGTATGGCTATTACTGGTGAACAAACTTACATTTAAGATATGTTGAGTTTTACCTTTAGATCATTTAAAAGGAAGTTTTCACTAAGTTATGTAAGTGTAGTAAGTCTAGCCTCTGTAGAGAATTAACAGGCATGAGAGAGGGATAAATATTAAAATTATTTTATAAAGTTGATATTCAATTGTTTGAGTGATGGTTAAAGAGCTTAAAAAGGCTGCTAAGCCTGGTTCTTTTTGATGACCTAGAGGGGTGGGATGCAGGCAGGGGAGACAGGCTCAAGAGGGAGGGGACGTAAGTATAATTATGGCTGATTCATGCTGTTGTGCGGCTGAAACCAACACAACACTGCAAAGCAATTTTCCTCCAATTAAAAAAAAATATGTAAGTAAGAATAAATATAACTATGGGCTTTCCAAGTGGCGTTAGTGGGAAAGAATCTGCCTGCTAATGCAGGACTCACAGGAGACTCAGGTCAGGAAGATCCCCTGGAGTAGGAAATGGCAACCCACTCCAATATTCTCGCCTGGAAAATTCCATGGATGGAGGAGCCTGGCAAGAGAGAGTCAGACACGTGTATATATATATATATATACACACACACACATATATGAGGTAGCAGCGAGTCAGACACGACTATTATATATATATATTATATATATTATATATATATATATATACGAAGGCTGTTGAACGTTAAGAAAAGAGCTTATAGGAAGAATTCTGTTTCCTCACAATTGTCATCAGGTCAAGGAACAATACTGAAATATTTCATGACTTTAAAATGTTATTCTTTATTGAAATGGAATTAATGGTATTCACTTGTTAGTCATAAATGCATAGCAATATTATGTCAGGATACACAATAGAATAAAAGTTTTACATAAAAATTCCTGGGTATAAGTTATACAGAACTTTCTAAATCTCAGGATTCTATTGATGAGAACACAGCCTGTATAATACAGGCAATCTGAGATAATTTACTGCTTCTTATGTCTTACGTTCTTCAACTTGAAAATGAGGACTTTAGGAGAATATGACAGTGATGAATAGTTCCTTCCTGTTCTACACACTCAGGCTGGTTTGGATTAGCATCCAGGCTGTGCCGCTTATTGGAGTGACCCTGCATCACTAGCTTTAACCATCTTGTTACATTTAACCATTTTATGATATTGGTGGTTCTGGGGACCAGATAAAGAGACTTGAGGTATCATCAAAACACTAATAGCTAAGCAAAATAATAAAAGATGAGTGAAACTTGAGTATCTAGACATGTTTGTTTAAATGTTAATAAGGACATCAAATCTTATCTATCCATTTCCACTTAAAAAATTTATTTATGTGAAATGGGGACACAATCCTTTTTTTTTTAAAAGAGAAATAAGAGGGAACAGTCTTATCACTTGATCTCTGATTTTTAAAATTCAAGCTTAAAGACAGGTTTGTTGTCATGATTCAGTCTTGATTTTTGGAGAAAAATGGGTAATGTTTGCATATATTCTATTACTAAAGTTACTTTAGTTGATCGGTTTCCAAGAATGTAATTACCTTCATGGCACAAAATATATCTTTCTTCATGTCACTTTTTAGAAATGAAATATACAGTATTCAATACGCATGCACATTATTTAAGAACAGAAGGCAAGAAGCAATAATTTTTCCATCTTTAATTACTGGCAAGATACCTCCTTTATCATTTTGGCCTATCGGCCATGCCATATCATTCTATGACTTTATTGCATCATTGATTTAATATTTCTGTAAATGTGCCTATTAGTGGGTAATTATAAACTTAAGAATTATGCGTCTACAAAAAATTTATCTTTCTATACAACTCACTGCTGTTTTTGTTTTTTTTTTAACTTTTGCAAACATATAAGGTTTTTCTCTAATTTTTTTTGGCCCCACTCCACAGCATGTGGGATCCTAGTTCTCTGGCCAGAGAGCGAATCTGTTCCCTCTGCATCGGAAGTGCAGAGTTCCAACCACTAGATCACTAGAGAAGTTCCCTTAAGGCTTGCTTTTTGTTTTGGGGGGCTTTGTTTGATGTGGAACATTTTAAAAGTCTTTACTGAATTTGTTACAACACTGCTTCTATTATATGTTTTGGTTTTTTGCTGCAAGGCATATAGGATCTTAGCTCCCCAGCCAGGGATAGAACCCACAACCCCTGGAATGGAAGGCAAAGTCTTAACCTCTGGACTGCCAGGGAAGTTTCAATATTTAAGCTTTTGAAAAATATGATTTTAAAATCATATAATTCACTTCTATTTTTTAAAAAATATGATTTACTTCCATTATATTGACATCAAACATATAATCTCATTCTCTTTATAATTTTTCCATTAATGTCCTTTTTTTAAAAGTAATTTGATATTAAATACCTATAGATATATCTAGTATTATTCTCAGAATTTTGATAAAATATTTTTATATTAAGGTTTTTCAATCTCAGTTTTTATTTATTTTAATTAGCTATTAATTTTTTTTAGCCTGTGGGCTCTAGTTTGCCAACCAGCCCCTGAGTTAAAAGATGCTTCAGCAAAATTTGAACATTTTTAAAATAGTTAAGAAAATGTTACAACAATTTTCACTGTAGCTATATGATTTAATGAATAACAAAAATGAAACCCAATATTATTATCTATAGATGTGTATGGATAATTATGATCTATCTATTGTAAACTTTCATAAACTTGATGCTTAATTATCCCAACTACAAGTCAAAGAGTCATTGTTGGCAAATGCAAGGAGACTTGTATACAAATGAATTTCCATACTGTTAATATTATTATATAGTTTTCACCCTAGAATGGGAATCATGCTACTGACTTCTTTTCAGGTCTTACAAAGATAGGTATTTTGTTTTACTGTCCCATCAATGGAAAAATTATATATGAACATTTTATAAAGTTTTCCAGGGACATAGTGACTACAGAGAGGCTTCCCATGAAGTCCAACCCTGACTCCGTGAAAAGTCCTGAATCCACAACCTTCTCACCTGGATACATGAGGTAATGACTACTACATAAAAATTCAACTCCAGCATTAGCAACAGAAACTGGGTCTTTCATCCTCAGAAATTTAAGGACTATTACTAATTCAGAAACTGAGGAGATTCTGTGTTAAGCTTCTCTTTTGTTTCTGCTTTCATGCCAGAAGTACGAATTCAGCTACATGGTTATTATACTGGACTTTTACCCTTGCCCCAGAGGTTTGGTCTCAATGTGGTGCCCTTCGAATTTGAGTGTGACCTCAAGTAACCTGGCCAGCTCCTGTTTCCTCTAGTGCTTCACTCAGGATTGGAGTTGGCCTGTGAACCACAGCTTTGACACCAAGTCACCGCTGTCTGTCTTGGACCTCTGGATACTGCATTCTGGTCTTGGGTCTCCAAAGTTTGGCTAACAACAGAATCTTTATTGCAGGGCCTTGCTAGTGCTTAGAAATCATGTTTCCCAAATGTCTGTTCATCATCTGGGGCAAAAAATGAGTTTCTGTACTGAAAAAAATTAAGAAAACTACATTGAAAAATTATTGTTTAATATATTTTATTTTTAGTTTCATCCTTCCCAATCTTGATGTTAAAATAACCCTTTAATTTGTGGATTAATACTGGCATTAAGTGTTTAATATTTAAGTCTCCAGTTGAAAAAGCAAGCTGATAATGTTTGCCTAAAGTTTTGAAATTTTACAACTTCATAAAAATCCCAAATGTCAGAACAGAGGACAGACTGAACAATAAATAGCAATTACTTGTCTCTAGTCTGCCCAGATGCTCACAGCCTGTCCACTACCCCGGGTTGCCAATTATTCTGCTAATTGGCAAGATTTCACCTTGTTCGATAGCCTGAAGAATTCTCTGTCCCCAAGGATGGCTGTTTGGTGAGGTGTTATTTTCTGTATTTTATCAATCTAGATACTGATGACTACGGGGCTCTAGTGACAGGGCTACCTGCTCGATCAATGTCAAAATGGTGGCTAAAATGAATGCTAGCAGTTCAGCAAGTGACTACAAATCAGAGTGACTGAATCTATTCATCACATCCAATTCTGTTATAGGAAATAGGCTTGATGAAAGGCAGTAACTTAATCCACCAAAAACAATACGCTGTATCCATCAAGCAAGACATCACCTTCATATTTTTCCTTTGGAAACAACTCAACTTCCATATAGAAACTTTCTAGATTTGTCTGAACATCTCTTTGTGCTTTGCCTCCCTGTAGACTTGTGTTGACCTCATTTAGGCATTTAAGAGAGTACCATATTAGATTTTCATCCACCAAGTGTTAACAAGGTATGGAGTTTAACATGCATTTACATGCACATTTGCATTGTGATCATTAGGCATGGTTTATTAACTATTATCATGACAACTGTACTATCTAAGCTTACAGAGGTGTTTCACTGTTATGTAGGCAACTGCAAACAGTTTTAACAGGCTCTATTTTGGAACCATCTCTCTGTTACATTTTCCCACTTATGTAAAGACATTATATAACAGGCATCAACTTAGATGTATATTATGCAACCAGGTCACTACTCAAGAACTGAAAATACCAAAGAGATGAAAATAAATTTCAGAGTAAAAAATGCGGTAAGATGTGCCAACACTTCCAATTCCCCAAGTGCCTGTGCTTAATCACAATCAGCTCTGTAGTAGAAGACCGAAGGACAATTGCAGAAGTGTTGTTTATCTACTTGGAGAGGATTCATTACCTCCAACATTATTTGACATGAAAACAGATGTACCTCTGTCACTGCTTTGACCTCTCTAATAAGATGAAAAACTAGGCTGATACAGTTATTGATCAGAATGAAACCCATTCCACCGGAAATAGATGTACATGCACAGCAGTATAGATGAGGATTTAACATCTGCTCCCAGTAGATTGGCTATTAATCTGGAATCTAAAATGGCACAACTAGCTGTTTGGCAGTACTACCTCTTATTGTAGGTATACAGATAAAATCACTTCTTGTATTGCTCAGGAGGCAATGTTTTATGAATATGGGTAACTGTATAAGAAACTTGTAAATCAAATATCCCAAACTTTGTCAGAGTTCTAAGGGTGTTGAATATTGAAAGTGTTTATCATTTTGCAATTAACTTGTCTTCTTTTCTAAAGGTACCAAGAAGCATTTGTGAATATTAGTGGGTACTAATAAGTATTTTGTACTGATTCAGATGATCTTTCCCTATTGTTAATATTTATATAATATAATCTTACTAAAAGTGTTACATTAATAAAATGTCAAAATAAAGCCTGCATGTAATGAGGTACAAACAGTATTTTGAATAAGTGTTTTAAACAAACACAATTGTTTAAGTTAGCTAGAGGCAATTTTATAAACTCTGACAGTTTTAAATCTTTTCCTAGTTCTTGTATGGGTTTATTTTTTCAAGACTGTTAAGTACTAAAAAAATTCAAAAGCAACTAATGAATATTTAATACAAATTATATATACAGGTGAATAGGTAAGGACCACGGATCATTCAGTAACAAGTCTAATTCAATTCAATTAAGGTGTGTACATGTCTTGGGGAAAGGACAGTGGGAAAGCAGGATAGAATGATGGGGTCTGAATATATTTCCATTTCTCCTGAGTTACTCTTTCCTGTCATAAAATAGAAATAAATTCATGTTTTAAACTTAAGTTGAATGAATACACACACACATATACCTTAGACTGTACTTTCTGTTCATTTAGTCAAACTTATAAAAGAGAAGAACAAAGTGTTTTCTGGGGCAAATAATTTGTACCAGGAATGCATGAATCAATAGATTTTTAAAAATGATCTCAATAGAACTTCTGTGCCAACTCATAAGATATAAATATTAGATGTGCCATACTGAAATTGCTTTTTTCCCATAGAAATTTACTGACAAATTCAAACCCTTAGACATTTTAAATGTAGAGTTTATGCAGTGATAAATGTCATTAACCATTCCTCTGTTATTTGGTTCATCCGTTTGTCTATGGATCTATGCCCTTTTATTAGATGTCAAAAAGAAAAGAAAGTTCAATTTGTTCCTCTTAGCTCAATTCTTTTTCATACAATAGAAATGAAAATTGAATTAAAAAATAATTTTTAAAAAATGGTAAAAAAGAATTAAAAAATAGAAATGAAAATTGACTGAAATTTCATATGATGAAATTGTTTATGAAGTTTTAAATTAAAAAATGAATAAATTATAACGACAATGCTCTCAGACTCAAAAGGTCAGTGAAATCTGGACACAGTTGAACATTTAAAAACAACTTTTGGATGATTTCCTCATCAGTATCAATTATCCTACCTTTGAAAAATAGTCCATTAATTTGAAAGTATAACACCTATTATATATTGAGGACTACAACAATACAAATGGACTAAAGAGATGTTACCCTTATGCAAGTCGAACATACTTATAGCACAGCCAATTTATTATCAATCTTCTTAACTATTGAAATTCTTCTTACAGTTGCTTAACTATAGTGTTTGCTAAAAATTTTAGGAGCTTCCCAGGTGGCTCACTGGGTAAAGAATCCACCTACAATGCAGGAGACACAGGTAGACGCAAGTTCAATCCCTGGGTCAGAAAGATACCCTGGAAAAGGAAATGGCAACCCACTCCAGTATTCTTGCCTGGGAAATCCCATGGACAGAGGAGACTGGTGGGCTATATGTCCATACGGTCCCAAAGAGTCGGACACGACCGAAGCAAGTTAGAGGTGATAAAAAAGAATTGAATAGAAAGAATGCTACAATATCCTTGGGTCCTTTTCTTTCAGATAAAGGCATATGGGTCATAAACAAGATATAGTCTTGATGTTATGAGGATTACTACCTACCACTAATAATGATTAATATACCTATACCACATTAGTGGAGAAAAAAGTTTTCATTTACATTTCTCATTTGATCTTTAAACTGATCTTAATAGGTAGATAGGTAAATAAAGCTATTTCTCATCATCAATTAACAAAAAGGAAAATCATTTTAAGAGACTTGTCCAAGATCTTATGTTGAGCAGCAGGAGAGCAGAAACTCAACCACCAGGCTTCTGATTCCAACTACAGTGTCTTTCCCCATCACGCTAAGCTGCTAATACAGTCAATTCCCAAATTCAGATTATCTGCCTTACAGTTTATTAAATGACATTCAGGCACTGCTCTCACTTCTGCCAGACCTTCATTTCAATAACATTCTACCACTTTTAAATTCAGAGAGTCATGTGAGAGAACGCATGACATTTGTGACTATTAAGCAGAGAAAAGTCAGGTGCAAAGAAAAATTTCAGAATACTATTGTATTAATATTTCAAGTCTAGATTTTGAGCCAGGATATGACTAGAAAGCTGAAGTAGTTGGAATTTATACATTTTCATAATTTTACAGAAACACCTAATTATTATTTAAAAAATTTTTCTCATCCCTTCCCCATCACCAGTTTTTTGGAAAAGCTATCTGTTGATGAAATCCTCTTTTGACTTTTCCTTCACCTCCACAGAAACTTTTTAAGCTCTCTTACTGCAATATCTCCCTCACAGAAGCTTTGTTAGTGACCAAATGCACTAACTGGACAGGCTAGGAGGATTGCTGATAATAGGCTGAAATTCAGGGAAAACATCCCCTGTAGATGGCATTTTATTGATCACGAGCATCATAAATACATTATATTCAATTTTATGATCTTGGTGCCTAGCAGACTGCCAAGCACATAGTGAAATAATAGTGAGTGCTTACTATTAATGAGTGAATACATAATAAGCCATGGAAATTTCATTGGCAAGAGTCAGTAAGTAACTGCCATAAAAATTACAAGATATTATAACAGAATCCACAGTAATATCATAAGCAAAATTTGAATTGACCATTTTCTTTCACTTTTTTCTCCTGTGTATATCAGATGCACACGAGTCAATAAATTATAGATTTTTATCACAATAATTCTGACATTTTGAGAAGTTGTTTCTATGACTATACCTCTAAACATAATTTTTTATGTCTGCCTAATGGTCCACTAAAAGGGTACAAGAATTTACCTCAACATTTCTCCACTAGATACCATTTAGGCTGTTTCAATTATTTTGTAATTTTTAAAATGCCTATCTGTTTACAAATATATCTGTTTAAAAAGCTTAGATTATTTCTTTAGGATAGTTTCCTAAAAGAAGAATTTAGAGTAGAAGGATATAAATAACTTTAAAGGAGAAAAATTTTTTCAAAATCTAGCTCAATTTAACTTTCATAAGTGGTGTTTGAATACACCAATTTCTCTGTTCACTAGCTATTATCATCTTTATTATGTTAATGTGATGAAAAAATGTTAGCTTATTCAGTTAATTGACCTGTATTTTATTCTTTTGACTTTGAACATTTCTGTTGACTAATCAATGATCAATATTTTCTTTTATAATACAATGTCGTTCATTAATTTATTCAATAATATTTACTGAATGCTTATTCTCTATCAAACACTAGTTAACACTAAGAATTTAAAGTAGAAAGGAAAGTCCTTACTTTCATACTGTTTGCAGTCTATTGCATACATAGAAGCCAAAGGGAGGCAAAAATTAATTGCTGGTGTTCATCTTTTTCCTTTTCTAATTTGTTATTAAGTAGTTTCCATTATCTGACAAAATATAATCCAGGAACTTTCTTTTTGAGGTATAGATAAAAAAGTAGATAAAGCACACATTTTAAATATGAACTGCAATTATAAAATGAGCACAAAGGTGATGAGATACAAAGCACAGGAATTTGATAATGTCAAATGAGCAACTTAGTAAAACAACATTGCCTATATACAACTTAAAAATGCAGATGATTAATAATCTCTTCTCCTTTATAAAACTTCCAAGTCTTCTTTTGTGACGTTTGATTAAAATAAATTATTTTTTCTGCACAATATTCTTTCTTTCCAAAATTCTTGACTATTATCACATCTGTTTAAAATAATTGCCATCAGCATTCTATTCGTTTTATTCAATGGTCACTTTTAGGATATTGTCATTTGAAAAGTTAGGATAATTATGTAACAATTTAAGTCCATGGATCAATCTTGGAACCCATTGGAGCTAATACTTAACATTTGTGTCACTGTCTGTAATTTACAAAACACACTCAGAATAATAACATCTTGGAATCTGCAGCAAGACTTGGGAGGAGAGATGATGCATCACAGTACTCTTCCAGCAATACTGCTACGGAAAGAGCTGGAAGCCTCTAGCAAGACATATAATGCCCAAACAACAGTTATCATAAACTTTCTTTCCACCTATCCTCAGTCTTTTCTCTCTAAATATCTTTGGGCCTCACAATCACTCTTTCCTCTTCAATTAACATGTTTACTACAACTAATTGGAAAATTTCTACCAATATCTAATGTCCCTAATGTCTCCTCATATTTTTCCTCATCTCTACCTTCCTTCATGCTCTGGGCAAACTCATTTCTGTTTGTTCCCACAGCATTTTGTAACTTCCGTTACACCATCCACAAATGGTAATACTGTTTTATAGTTGTTGTTTCTTCCTCTCCCTCCCTCCATCCCCACTCCCCCCTCAACCCCGCCTGGCCAAGAATTCAGCACCTAGGACTACTCCTGATACGTGCTGGGTGCTTAAATGACAGTTGTCAGCAAGTATGAATAACTGAACTGATTATACAAGTTTGGAGGACTGTAGGTTAGGGCAGAGACAGTTCATGTGGACCTGTCTGTAGTACTGTGTGTGCTTAGTCGCTCAGTCCTGTCTGACTCTTTGCGACTCCATGGACTGTAGCCTGCCAGGCTCCTCTGTCCATGGAGATTCTCCAGGACAACCCACTGGAGTGGGTTGCCATGCCCTCCTCCAGGGGATCTTCCCAACCCAGGGATCAAACCCAGGTCTCCCACATTGCAGGCAGATTCTTTACTGACTGAGCCACCAGGGAAGCCCTAAGTGTACAGATTCTGGGGAATATAGAAAAGAAATTGGAGTAGGCTCACCAATAAACTTAATCAGGATTCCATCTTTAGGAGTTTGTTTGAAAAGTCCTAAGAACTTAATTATCATTAAGTCCTTTTCATTTTATCTGAAATTCCATTGTTTTAACTTGTTCTACAGGGCATTTAAACATACCTCAAAATTTGAAACATTTTGTATGAATATAATAAACATAAAATATTTTATTCCCCTGAAAGTGAAAGTGAAGTTGCTCAGTTGTGTCCGACTCTTTGCGACCCCATGGACTGTAGCCTACCAGGCTCCTCCATCTATGGGATTTTCCAGGCAGGAATACTGGAGTGGGTTGCCATTTCCTTCTCCAGGAGATCTTCCCAACCCAGGGATTGAAGCTGGGTCTCCTGCATTGTAGGCAGACGCTTTACCGCCTGAGCCACCAGGGAAGTCCTTTATTTCCCTATAAAAGGAAGTTTAGTTTTTATCACTACTTTTAATTTTTGATGAAGAAATAGTTGTTTACACTGCACTTACTTTTGTACAACAGAACATTTAAAAAGTGGAGGAATATTTTATAAAACTCTGGAAAATTTATCTTACCTTAGACTATTAGTGTTAAATGTAACAAAATAAATCTATCTCATGTATTTGTTCTATGGAGAAAAATTCTAACAAAAAGGTCCACAATACCTTTTCAGAAATTCCAAGAGTCTAATATATTTTGGAACTTAGCATGGCTTGGATTTCTGAAAGGTAAAATATTGATAATACTCAGTATCACTTAAGTCCTCAGTGGGGTTTGAAGCAGCACTCCATAATCAAGTGTATTAATATTTGTGCAATGAATCATATATTCAAAATAAATAATATAAATAAAAACTAAACAGACTTTATATTCTTTATTTTTTTCCTGACAAAGTTTACAGCTGCATGATCTATGGAAAAAATTTCAACTTTCAGAACTGTTTTAAATTTTATGACCATGGATAAGAAATTATAAAATTGAACTGTTTAAGCTTATATTATAGACTGTTTATGTGAAAGTTGAAACAAACAGCAGTGAAACATAATTCCTAAGTTTATATACATCAAGCTTAATATCTTAAAATCTCTAACTAGGTACCATATTGAATTGTCATAGTTTCTAAATTTAAACTTGAATGAATAAGCTTGCGTGCATAAAAAGTTTCTGTTTGCCAATGCTCATAGAACATTCACATATATTGATCCTACATTGACCTGGAGATGGTAGCCAGATATTCATCAATGTATTACAAGGCCTACAAGCTGTAGAGAATGTTTACTGATCATGTTTGACATTAAACTAGAAACTACAAAAAGAAACCCTAAAAAAAAAAAAAAATTCCTATCCTCTTAATCAGTTCAGTTTAGTTCAGTTGCTCAGTTGTGTCTGACTCTTTGCGATCCCATGGACTGCAGCATGCCAGGCTTCCCTGTCCATCAGCAACTCCCAGAGCTTACTCAAACTCAGGTCCATTGAGTCAGTGATGCCCTCCAACCATCTCATCCTCTGTCATCCTCTTCTCCTCCCATCTTCAATCTTTCCCAGCATCAGAGTCTTTTCCAAGGAGTCAGTTCTTTGCATCAGGTGGACAAAGTATTGGAGTTTCAGCGTCAGTATCAGTCTTTCCAATGAATATTCAGGACTGATTTCCTTTAGGATGGACTGGTTGGATCTCCTTGCAGTCCAAGGGACTCTCAAGAATCTTCTCCAAAACCACAGTTCAAAAGCATCAATTCTTCGGTGCTCAGCTTTCTTTATAGTCCAACTCTCACATCCATACATGACCACTGGAAAAACCATAGCTTTGACTAGACGAAACTTTGTTGGCAAAGTAATGTCTCTGCTTTTTAATATGCTGTCTAGGTTGGTCATAACTTTTCTTCCAAGGAGCAAGTGTCTTTTAATTTCATGGCTGCAGTCACCATCTGCAGTGATTTTGGAACCCCTTAAAATAAAGTCTGTCACTGTTTCCATTATTTCCCCATCTATTTGGCATGAAATGATGGGACCAGATGCCATGATCTTAATCTTATTATTATAAAAATATTTCCCTAATAATTCTATGCCAAAAAGGAAATAACACCAAAAAATTATAAATTTCCTATAAAAATGATATGAGTCTCTGAATATAGGAAACTACCAGGTATAGTAATACAGTAAAAGTAGAGCTTGACAGAAAAGATATAGACTAAAAGTCACTGAACCAATGAAGAAAATGTTAAATAAATGAATTAAAACATTATACCTAAAAAGAAAAATTAATAAAAACAAAAGTTAAAATAAGCTGAGGGTATAATCAGTAAATATAAGAAATTAGATAATCTATAGCAAATAATCTGGGAAATATCTTTATTCATGAACAGTAAAATTATTTACAAATCTAGCTAAGAATAAAAGGAAGCAAATATACAAAATAAGGAAGAAAATGGGATATTAATGTACAGTGGAACTAACTATGAGTTATTACTTTTCCAAGCCCTCTAAAAACATATTAGTAAATGAAAGGATAATTTTCTAGAAAAATATTAATAAAACTGACTACAGAAGAGATAGAAATTCAGACCAATTTTTACAAAAGAAACTGAGAACATAATCAAATAATTCCAGTTCTCTCAAAATGTCAAACATTGAATTCTACAAAATACTTAAGGAAAAAACTTTGTAGACTGTTTAAATCATTTCAAAGCATAAACAAAGGAAAACTTCCCAATTCTTATAAAGGCACAGACATAGCTTTAATACATGAAACATTACAAAAGAGAATAAAGCTAGAGAATAATTTTAATTTTATCTATTAATGAAAAACTGAAAACCTAAGTAAAATACTAGGAAAAATAATACAACCAACTGAGCTAATGTTACAAAAGTGAATTTGCTTCACCACAAGAGAAAAATCATAGAATCTTCTCCATTGATATGCAAAGGCATCTGAACATTTAATGTGCATCCTTAATAACAAATAAACAGGTAATTTCTTAATATACCACAACAAATATTTAATGATCAACATTGGAAAAAGTTTCCCTAAAATGAGCTACAGGAGAAGAATGTCTATCATAACCTCATTTAAAATTGTGAGGGCTATACTGGCAGGCTTTACTAGAAAAGATGAAATAAAATTAGAAGATTTCCACTTCCAACCAAGAAATATAATGAAAAATTGACCCTTGCTCTCTTGTGGAAGACATACTCTAGGATTATCCCCAATGAGTCATATCTTTGTATACTTTCCTTCACTCGAGTGCAGGCTTGAGATGTAATCTGCTTCTAGTCAAGAGAATATGACAAAGGTGAAGAGATTCTGTAGACAGAACAAAAGTCCCAAGTCAGCTGATTCAAAGCTAATCCAAAAGGATACTGTCCTGACTGGGCTTGACTCTAAAAAGCTGCCCTAGACACAGTTACCATGTTCTAAGGGGCCCAAGGAAATACAGGTGGCTTCTGACAACTGTGATAGGCCCCTGGGTAAGAGTTGACAACAAAACGGAGACCTCAGACCTAGAGCCACAAGGAGCTTGAGTTCTTTTAACAGTCACAAGAGCTTAGAAGAGGACTCTAAGGTCCAGGAAAAAGTTTAGTTCCACCAACACTCTGATTTCAGGCTTATGAGACCTGACGTGAGGACCCAGTTATGCCATGCCTGGACTTCTGACGTATGGAAACTGTAAGATAAGTGTGTGTGTGTTGTTTTAAGCCACTTAGTTTGTGGCAATTTAATACACATGTAAGAAACGAATAAACAGAAACTTCCATTAAATAGAGTTTGAAGACCAGAAAGGGGAGCTCTCAAGCTCTGCGACAATAGCAGAGCCCAACAGGAAGAAGACTGCTCTTCTTTCCTGGTAAGGACTCAGCAAAGGAAAAGTCCTAGGCTCTTTGTTTACTTAGCCCTCCCAAACTTCTTTTCTGCTCACTGAAAGAGTTCTCCTTCCCTTGCCAAGGAGGGACTTGCACATGGCTCACCCACGGTTGCAGACCCCAAATTGCAATTCTCTGCTGATCCCAAATAAATCCATCTTTGCTAGAGAAGTATCTAACATTCTATTTATTTCAGGTCAATGCACAGCCGTGGGAACTAATAGACATGGAACAATAGTTTTCAGACACTAGATAACAGGCAACACAAAGGAATCTGGTATCTATAATAAGGAATAAAGTGAGCTATCTGATTTGACCAGCTTTCTGCCTAGAGTCAGTGTCTCAGCTGCATTGCAGGGAGGAAAACTCTACACATATGTCTGTGGTTTCACTGGGTTATGGAGGTAGAGATCAGAGTTCAGGAAGGCCCATACAGCTAGATTTTATGAATGACAGTACTACAAGAACATTATTGCATGGATTAAGAGGGTACTCTGGAGATTTGCAGAGGGGTCTTTTTTGAATTTTTGCCCAAGTATGAATCTGTTCATATATACCTAGTCTGTGTCCCACAGTGGAAAGACTTTGTAATACACAGGCCTCAGGAAGAGCCCTCCACAGGGTATCACCCCAGTAGAGAGGCCAAATTATCCCTGGAACAATGGTTATTCTGAACCTTCCCTGACAAAGCCTTAAAACGAGCCTCAAAAAGGTTTTTACTGGTTTTTATTAATGTAACTGCTTCCCAAAACAAAACGCAAAATGATTTTAAGGAACACAACCAAAGTCAGCAATCAACAACAACAATAACAACAAAACCTACAACATCAACAACACAATATCTGGTATCCAGTAAAAGAAAATTACCAGGTAGGTAAAAGAAGAAAACGTAAAATATATTCCATAATTAGGAGAAAAAAACATCAGTAATAGAAACCAACTATGAAATAACAGAGATGGTAGATCTGGCACACAGACAGGCAGGCACCGAAACAGTTGTTGTACATATGCTGTGTTCGTTCAAGAAAGCAGAGGAAAACATGAGCACAATGAGTGAAATGAAAGATACTTTAAGACACAATGCAATTTCTATAAATAAAAAATATGGTCATTGAAATGAAAAATATACTGAATTAGGCAGTGAAGGAAAACATATCAGTGAAATTGAAGAAACAGCAACTGTTTAACACTAAGCACATGAGGAACTTGGTTCCTTGTAAAAAAAATCCATGTAATTTTCAGGTCTGACCACAGGCCATTATGGAGACAAGCCATACTGGGAAAACTGTCCTTCCCACACCTGACTTGGGCATATTCGTTTCTGAACAGAGTTGAGGTCAAGGACTCAATTGGCTGGCCATGCTGTTTGCATATTTCCATTCCTAGCCCAGGTACTTTCATTCTTCGATATCTTTACGTGGGGCCTTGAGCAGAGGTCTTCAAGTATTTCTGCTCAGTCCTCCTATCAGGTCAGGGGAGAGATTGGGCCTTAAGGACAGAAGAAAACATTGAAGACATTTCACCCTCTACTCCAGTACACCGTCCTTCTTCACCTCTAGCCCTTCCGCCTTGCCTTCTTTTCTACCCCAGTGAACACAAAATCACCTAGGCCTTTTGTTGTGTGTGTTGCATGGGGAGGCGGGGGTGTAGGTCAACAGTGAGAAGACACCACAAGTCTGCACTGATCCAATCTACTTTAACCTCCAAGAGGTGTATTCTATGGGAGATAATGAACAGAAGTGGAAGCTTTCTCTGGTTTATCCTCTTGCTTACACCATCACAGTAAGTGTTGAAGGCTTAACTCTTATTTTGGGCCAGTTGCTTTCATGAGCTACTCCAACACTTATAGCTAAGATCAGCTCTCTTCCAGTTCAGCAGAGTTCCTAACAGCATAGAAATAAAAAAGACTGAAAAATAATGAAAAATATCTGTGCTCTATGAAAAAATATCATACAGTTTAACATCATATAATTGGCAACCCAGAAAAATGAGTAGAGGGTGGTATGCAGGAAAAAAAAAAACAAAACTAAAAATAATAGCCCAGATTTTCTAAATTTTGAAGAAATTTATAAATCCACAGATCCAAAAAGTTTGAGTCCCCAAAAATTTTGTAAAGGAAGATATAAATTATCATTTGTAAATAATATGATTTTATACTTAAACATTTGATGAAAATGTATTTTAACAGCATAACCCAGTAACATGTTACACAATTAAAAATGAATAGCCATATATTTGGAACAAAAAGTCTTTTTCAGTAGTAAAAAATATAACCAAAGTATCTAGAAATAATACTTGTAAGATTTTGCAAAACCTAACTTCTGAAAGTGAGGAAATAAATATTGATTTATTCTAAATATATACCTTACTATTCTACAGAATATTCTTGTATAGAAAATCTCAATTATAAAGTAATGCTAATTTTCTCTAAATGAATTCCAATGAAATACCAAAATAATTTTTAGTTGATAAGAGAAGAATACTAAATTTCATAAAAGTTATGGAACACATGGGAAAAAAGTAAGACTAGTTCTATAATTGCATAAATCCATATGAATTAAAAAACAATTTCATATTGAGGCATAAACATACAGTCAGAAATGGAGATTTAAAAAATAGACATAAATAATTAGTATGTGGCAAATAAGGCATTTCCAATCAGTGGAGTAAATATTGATCAATAAATGGTCTCAAGGCAGTGTAAAAACTCTTAAAGGTTGAGGGGAATGGCTATAAAACAAGCTGGATCTTTTCCATGTTCCTTTTGCCTGTGAGAATTCCAGAAGAATCAAAGATTTAACTGGGAAAAAATATCTTCTAAAATTTTTTTAAAGATTAAAAAAACAGTCATGAGCATGAAGTTCTTTCTAAGCATGACTCCAAATTTTAGACTATTAAAGAATTAATTTGACCATCTTAATGTATGTACAAAATGAATATTATAAACATAAAACATGCCTCTATGTGTTTTGTAAAAACCATGTATTTCACAAAAAGAATGAGAGTTTTATAATATATTAAAAAGTTCAAACATCAACAAAACTACTAGTAAACAATGGGAAATAAAGTACATAAATAGGCACCATATTCCTTAAATTTATACATATATATGCATATATGTATATACATCACCATATGCCTTAAATTTTTAAAAATATCTTTAAAAACTCTTTGTAAATTAGTAAATTTCAGATTAACAAAATTATTCAACATTAACCACCACAATGGCTGAGAGTCATTCTTATAAAGTAATTTATTTTCTAAGAACAATAGAATTTTGTTTTTTGACAACTGAGTAATTATAGGTTTGCACGCATGCTATGCTAAGTCGCTTCAGTTGTGTCCGACTCTGTACAACCCTATGGACAGCAGTCCACCAGGCTCCTCTGTCCACGGGATTCTCCAAGCAAGAATACTGGAGTGGGTTGCCATTTCCTTCTCCAGTTTATCTTGCAAGAGCCTACAGAAGTGAGAGAAAATTATAGGTTTAAATATGAGTTATTTGGAAAGCCCACTACACGTGTGATTTATAATCTGAAATTTTATTTTGAATCAATTAACTTATTCATACTGAGCCTAGCTATCCACACAGGATTTACAACTTTTATTTTGCTTCATTGATTCCTAATTTATTTAGCTTACCTAGTAACTTAAGAGTGGGATAAAACTTCATGTAATGTGTGTGTGTGTTTGTATAAGCTATTGCCAGTGATACAGAAGAAATCTAAGAAGCTACAACTGGGCAATTTGATTTTTAAAAATCAAGAAGAGGAATTTCTTTAGTTTTACTCCCTAAACAAACAGTATGTGAAAGGACAGAACTACCTGACCATTTTCCCCTGACTCCATATAAGGCCTTGGCTAAGAACTTTTCCATGTCCTTACGCTACACATAGCACTGTCTACTCAAATTTGGGGGATTCACGAACGTTTTGAATTCATCTTTAACAGTTTATTTTTTGTCCTTCATGTATCAGGCACTGTTTCACTTCTTGGTTCTCTGAAGTTAACAAAACAAAACCTGTTTTGTTTTGTTCAGTGCTTTGTTCAGCTGCCTATAGAGTGAATGCTTATGAGGAAAGCACCAGGCTTTTCCTTACATACTTTGAGAATCTGATGGAAGCAAAAGAGTATCTCCCTGGAATCAACTGTCTATAAGTTTAGATGTTTGATGAAAATACCAGTGAAGAAAGATCACCAAACGTATAAGTAAAATGCTTGCTATCTTAAGGCACTCTTTTATACATAACAATTTAGCAAGAACAAATTCGGAATGACCCAGTGCTGCTGTAGCTACAGCACAGTGAGCTGTACATACCAACCACTACTACGGCACTGCGATGACTTCAGCTCTAGCAATGTGAAGAATGTAGCTGTGCAAAGTAAAATTATTTGATGCATGACAATAACATTACTGAGCATTTATGTACTGAGTAAAAATAAAAACAAGTTTACGAATAAAGGTACTCACGGTAGCATTACTTATGCTATTTTTTTAAAAGCTGGAAATAATCTAAGGAGATGAGTCCATAATCATAGAACCTCAATACAATGTAACACTGTATAAGCCTCTTAACATGGAAATATTTATTTTGAAATATTAAAAAAGCAAAAGCATACATAATGGTATTGACCACAGCTCATTAAAAAACTGAGGCATCTCCAGGATCAAAACATGTGCTTAGCTTTACTCTCAGAGTATATCTTCAATATATATGGCACCTCAATATATAAGAGTTGGTGTATTAAGCAATACTTATTATGAAGAAAAATATCTTATAAATTGGATACAGATTAGACAGAAAGATATAGTCAACCTATTCTGTCTCCATTTTATTGCTATGATTTAGTGCTTTGGAGAGGTACTACTGGTGAAGGTCTACCTTGGGGATGAAATATACTTCACTTACTTTTCAAATGTGAACAGCTGTAAGACTAGATAGCTTCACAGACTGCTGATGACGTAATTCCATCTTCACCTTCATACCAGTTTAAGTGGGCCAAGTAGCAAAAACAGTCTATACATATCACCTGAAGTAACATTGTTACTGAACATGAAAACTGAAATCTGTATTCAGATAAATTTGGATCCAAATATATGTTTTACCAAATAAATGATTTTTCACAAGGAATCCTCAGGTCTTCCTTAAAAGGCAAACAGCTAATGCATTTATCATTAATTCACTGGGAAAAATTGGTTTAAACAAATTTTAAACTGAACTTTTACTCCATATGTTACAATATACCTGTGCCAGGAAGTAGTTTGAATTATTCCAAATCATGCAACTGATCATTTACCTGTTCAAGCTCAACAAGTTTATTAATAATTTCTTCTTAATAGTGTGTTTGCTCTTAGGGAACAAATAATGAGAAGAATTCTGCGTTACTCCTTCAACAGGTATCCTGGGGGATGAATCTGTGATTTACATTTTAGTCTTTATTCTCTGACCTCTGAAGTATAATTTGCTCCTCAGAAGAAAAATTATTCCTGTTGCTCATGGGCCAGTGTCTCATAAAACCCCACATCAGAGGAAATCTGTGACCCACCATGGTCTGGCCTTAGATCAACCTCAATGCACCTAACAGCTACTCTTTCACCTTCATCCTCACCAGAGCAGGGCTGCCAGGGCTGCCACAGAGTCTCCCATGAGTGAGGCAGCAGAATTCAGATCCGACTTTTCAGTTGAAAAATATGTGCCTCAGCCTCTTAGCTGCTTAGTTACAGAGGCACAGATGCCACCCTGAAAGCTTAACAGAAGGTGGGAAACTTTATTTTAAAGCTTCATCTGTGCAGGAAAACAAAGAAAGAAGACACAACTCTTAGTTTATTAAGTTTGTTTATTAAACTAAGCAGAGTGGCGAAGGGCTGAGTTAAAAATCCTCATAGAAGTTTGCATTGTATTCTATTTACCAATTATTTATAGGTTGTTCATTAAATGGACATGCTGTTCAGGTGCAAAGTCGTGTCTGACTCTTCTGCAACCCCACAGACTGCAGCCCACCAGGTACCTCCTTCATGGGATTCCCCAGGCAACAATACTGGAGTGGTTGCCTTTCCCTCTCCAAAAGGAGCACGGACTCACAGATTTAGGAAATATGGTCTCCATGTAACTTATTAGGTCTGAATTACCAATTTAATAATATTTTATTACCTATATTCTAGCAGAATAAATTCAATTTTTATATGACTGTACCTCCACTATACATATATATATGTGTGTGTGTGTGTGTATATATATATATATATATATCAGCTATTGAATTATAGTCATAAGGCTTGTACAAACATTTTTTGACTGCTATTTTGAAAATTATTAAATGTGTAAGTAAACTATACAGTAAATATTTGTTTTTGATGAAAAACGGTATGATGCTTATGCCTAATGATTATGAATTTTAATTTTTAGTGTAAACTTCACAATATTCTGCCTATATCAACATTTTTGTGTTTGACTTTTTAGCAATGATGTGTATGGAATGAGTAATTGGGGGAGAAGGGCATCTGCCTGGCCAGATGCATCAGATAAACTCATTCTGGTCATAAATAAATAGAAAAAAATTTCACAACTGGATCATCTCCCCTTTTAACCAGCTATGAGATCTCTAGAGTAATGATGTACAGGCTAGCATATTTATTCCATGTATTTTATTGAGCATCTGCTCTATGGTAGACACTGAATAAGATATCAAGATTTTGAAAGACCACATTCCTTTCCCAATGAAGCCAAGAGAGTCTAATGGGTGGGCCTAAGAAAATCTGCCAAATAATCAGGAAAATACAGTACCATTGGCAATGTGATAGAACTAGGTACAGTTTCCCAGAGGATTATAGTGAACAGTCATTCATTGCTTCAGATAAGTTAGGAACTTACCATCTCCCCATATCTATGATATTTGTTTCTGGATAATAAATAGAGATGCTTCCATGTGAACTGAGGAGGAGATAGGTATTTCACAGAGGACACAATTTATGCAAAAGCAAAGAGACAAGAAGAGCCACGAAGAGCCACATGTGGTCTGAATGTTCACAGTGGCCTGAATGCAGAGTCCCTCCGTGGGTATGATGAGAGGTGAGGTTCTTTCACAAAAGGTTAATACTTATACAGTCTTACACATCATATCAAAGAAATTAAATTCATCTTGCAGAGAATCTACAGGTTTGAAGAATGAATGAACAGATCCCTTTTTGAAATGTGTTCAGAAGACTGGAGAAAGAGTATGAGAGTGGTGCTAACTCAGGAAATGAACTAAGAGTTAATACCTGTCAGGATTCCAACAAATGGCACACTCAACCTAGGATAAACCAGGAAGTGTGTGCACATGGAATAATTTCAAAGGCATGGGCAGAGCATAGGGGTATCAGGAAAGATGATGCATGAAACAAGCACTTTGAGCAGAAGGATGAGGAGAATGAAAGGTTATAGGAACCTGGACAAAGAGCTATGCAAAGTGGCTGGTTTGAAAAGGAGCAGTGACCTGTTATCACAACAAAGGCATCCTTAAAGACATGGAAGGAACCAGGAGATTCAATACTCCCAATCTCACTCTTCCCCAACTCTAATCTCCTACTAAGGCTTCTATAGCCAAACCCAACTGAAACTAGGGGGCATAGCCTCCTTGGGCACAAGGCCACTAGAGAAGGCAAGGAAGCGGATCTTTGGAGGATAAACAAACAATATCCAATATTGTAGTGATACTAATTTAATAACATAAGCAAAAGTCTTGGGCATAAAGAAGATGGTAGCATTTGAAAAATATATAAAAAGGATAGTAACCAGGATGTGACCTAATGGTACCAGACGAAAACAAATAATAGTCAAATATGACTCTAAGACTTCTAGTTTGGGTACCTGAGGAGATGTAAGTGATGGAGTTAGTGATGCATTTCCACACACCTCGTTACCCCTGCTGATTTGGACTATTTCACTCCTAATTCTAGACTATTACTCTCCCATCTTCTTTAGGCTCATCCTCTTTTAAAGTTCACACTAGTAATCCAACTATAACTCTTCTTGCTCTATAATCTAGTAATGCTAATGACGTCCCAGTCACTCCTGTGGGTCACTGAACTCTGAGTTCTAGCCTGCACTTAAATCTGAATGGATTAGACTCATCAACAACTAAATCTAATATCAGCTATTCCATCTCTGGATGATACCTGGATCATGGCATCATCCTGTACTTTTGTAGTTTAGAAAAACTCTTAATTATATCCTCTTAATTACATCTAAGAAATACTGTACAGAGCTAACTGACAAGCTCTTCCAGTCCTTTCCTTGTATATGTCTTATGTATTTGTCTAAATACATTAATTAAACTATGTACAAGATACATTGGTATCTCAGAGGAAAGAGAATTTTTTTTTTTTTTTGCGTATCAAGGTTAGGTTTCACAAAGAATGTCAATGTAATACATAACTCAAACACTGAAAGATTGCAAGTCTGTTAGTTTCACAAAAAGCAAAAGGGTCTTCTATGAAGAGAACACTACGATCAATCATATAAAGGTATAAATACTATGTATAGTAGGAATTGGAAATAGTTCATTGCTAGATAGGATGATAAAGTGAGAGATGACAGAATCTTAAGGTAGAAACAAGGAGGAAATTTTATATTAGGTAAATACTACTTTATAAGGGCTACTAGAATATTATATCAGGAAAAATAATTTACATTATCAATTGAATGAACTCAATAATAGATTTTTAATAAGATCTGTAATTGCCATTAATATATAGAGAAGTGTATATAACAGTAGCATATAGGAACATGATCTTACCTACTGTATTTTTTCAGCTCATAGGCTGGGTGGTTTAAAAACTGCAATTTATTTTCTCAAAGTTCTGGAGACTGGAAAGTCCAAGAAAAAGGTTTTGGCAGGATTTGGCTCCCAGTGAGAGTCCTCTTCCTGGCTTGTAAAGAGATAAACTTTAGGTGGCTTTTCCTCTGAGCATGAACAAAGACAGCAAGAGTCAACTCTCTAGTGTCTCTTCTCATAAGGACACTAGATAATCACGATGGTGTGATCACTCACCTAGAGCCAGACATCCTGGAATGTGAAGTCAAGTGGGCCTTAGAAAGCATCACTACAAACAAAGCTAGTGGAGGTGATGGAATTCCAGTTGAGCTATTTCAGATCCTCAAAGATGATGCTGTGGAAGTGATACACTCAATATGCCAGCAAATCTGGAAAACTCAGCAGTGGCCATAGGACCGGAAAAGGTCAGTTTTCATTCCAATCCCAAAGAAAGGCAATGCCAAAGAATGCTCGAACTACTGCACAATTTCACTCATCTCGCATGCTAGTAAAGTAATGCTCAAAATTCTCCAAGCCAGGCTTCAGCAATACGTGAGCTGTGAACTTCCAGATGTTCAAGCTGGTTTTAGAAAAGGCAGAGGAACCAGAGACCAAATTGCCAACATCTGATGGGTCATCGAAAATGCTAGAGAGTTTCAGAAAAACATCTATTTTTGCTTTATTGACTAGGCGAAAGCCTTTGACTGCGTGGATCACAATAAACTGTGGAAAATTCTGAAAGAGATGGGAATACCAGACCATCTGACCTGTCTCTTGAGAAACCTGTATTCAGGTCAGGAAGCAACAGTTAGAACTGGACATGGAACAACAGACTGGTTCCAAATAGGAAAAGGAGTACGTCAAGGCTGTATATTGTCACCCTGCTTATTTAACTTATATGTAGAGTACATCATGAGAAACACTAGGCTGGAAGAAACACAAGCTGGAATTAAGATTGCCGGGAGAAATATCAATAACCTCAGATATGTAGATGACACCACCCTTATGGCAGAAAGAAAAGAAGAACTAAAGAGCCTCTTGATGAAAGTGAAAGAGGAGAGTGAAACAGTTGGCTTAAAGCTCAACATTCAGAAAACTAAGATCATGGCATCTGGTCCCATCACTTCATGGGAAATAGATGGGGAAACAGTGGAAACAGTGGCAGACTTTATTTTTCTGGGCTCCAAAATCACTGCAGATGGTGATTGCAGCCATGAAATTAAAAGACGCTTACTCCTTGGAAGGAAGGTTATGACCAACCTAGATAGCATATTAAAAAGCAGAGACATTACTTTACCAACAAAGATCCGTCTAGTCAAGGCTATGGTTTTTCCAGTAGTCATGTATGGATGTGAGAGTTGGACAGTGAAGAAAGCTGAGTGCCAAAGAATTGATGCTTTTAAACTGTGGTGTTGGAGAAGACTCTTGAGAGTCCCTTGGACTGAAAGGAGATCCAACCAGTCCATCCTAAAGGAGCTCAATCCTGGGTGTTCATTGTAAGGACTGATGTTGAAGCTGAAACTCCAATACTTTGGCCACCTGATGCGAAGAGTTGACTCACTGGAAAAGACCCTGATGCTGTGAAGGATTGGGGCTAGGAGGAGAAGGGGACAACAGAGGATGAGATGGCTGGATGGACATCCAGCCCCATGAGATGGCTGGATCACCGACTTGATGGACATGAGTTGGGGTAAACTCCGGGAGTTGGTGATGGACAGAGAGGCCTGGCATGCTGCGATTCATGGGGTCGCAAAGAGTTGGACACGACTGAGTGACTGAACTGAATTGAATCCACTGGGATCAGGGTCCCAGCTTTATTATCCTATTCAACCTTAACTATTTACTTGAAGCCACATTGGAGGTTATGGCTTCAGCGTTTGGATTTAGGAGGAACACAAACATTCAGTCCATGACATTTCACTCCAATCCCCAAATTCATGTTTTTCTCTCAAGCAAAAAAAAAATTCATTCCATCCCAATAGCCTTAAAAGTCTTATTCCTGCATCAACTCTAAAATCTAAGGTCCAAAGTGTCATCTAAATATCATCTATATCCAGTAGGGTGAGAGTCCCAATATGATTTAACTTGAGGTGAACTGCCTTTCAGCTGTGAACCTGTAAAGACCAGGCAAGTTCTATGATTCCAAGATACAATGACAGGACAGATGGGCACCCGGTGGACACTCTCATTCCAAAAAGGAAAACGTAGGGAAAAAATGGGGTGATAGATCCCAATCAAGTTGAAAACCTAGCTAAGGTGAATTCCATTAGATCTTAAGGCACCAGAATATTCCTCTGGCTTGATGTTCTGCTCTCCAGACCCACTGCGGGGGCCACATCACTCTTTGGCTGTGGAGCAGCTCTACCCTGGTAACAACTGGGCCAAGTCCTTGCCCTGAGGCACTCAATATAGCTCCACTACTTGAAATGAAGGACCCATCCTTGTCCCCAAGACCTGGAGGAAGTGGTGGGGGCGATAGCCCTAAGATCTCTCAGTCCCCTTTGTATCATTCTTTTTCTTGAAGAATAAAGCATGTTTAAAGCTGAAGATCTCTATGGTCTCATCCAGAAGACTCAGTCTACAGCCTTTCCTTTGCGTATGCACAGACAATGTGAGCTCTGATGTCTGTTTTTCAAAGGACACTGATCCTATCAGTTCAGGCCCTACCTTTATGACCTCATATCTTCATTTCCTCACTCTAAATACACCCTGACTGCAGGCGGGGGCTTCAACATTTGAATTTGGGGGATACACAACCAGTCCATATGTCTTTCTATATCTAACCTATTGAAATAGTGAAGACAATTATTCTACAAAAATAATCAGCCACTTAATCAGATCAGCCAATTCTGTCAAATACTAAACCTGACTGTCAGGTTTACTAAATAGAAAGTTTACTTTTTATTGTTTATGATCAAAGCATATAGAGTTGATTTTCAAATTTCTTGCATTCTTTTTTGCACAGTCAGTTGAATTCTAAATGCCTTTGTTATTTTAGTCAAAAAATTTCCTTAGCAGATGTCCACAACAGATTGTGTAAAATGAGACCACTGATAGGTGCATGCTATTGAGCAGAGGAGTGCTGCTCTTCCTAAAGAATTTGCCAGACCAGACAGCCACTGAATGAGTCCATTATGAAGCATTTAAACCTCTAAAGTGCTGAGCAATGCTAACAGCCCTAAAACTTATAGCATATAGTCTTACAAATAACTAGAGTTTTATAAAATGCAAGACTAGTTTTCATTTCTTTGTTCCAGAATCACTGAATTTCAAATCAGACACATAGCATCACTACTACATTACCCTCATCTCATAGATTTAACTATGGAGTGCTGTGGGTTATTCATCTTGTGTTTCTCACTATAAATTCACAAAACTTACTTGAATGAAAAATGTGTTGTCTACTATAGTCTAGTCATTCTGTCTTGCAAGCCAAGCACAGCATTTAATGCCAAATGCGGAGCTCTGATTGGAGCTCAGTGTAGCTTCAACATCAGCTTCTAGTTTATCCAGATGGAGCTAGTTTCACCCAATATGTCATTTTTATATTAAATGAACCATTTCACCATTAAGTGCCAAAGGAAAATGAACTTGCTTTTTTTTATTCCTTTGTGAATGAATTTATGTTCTCCATGATGCATTAAAAAAGTGTGTAGAAAAATTGAGGGGGTTCAGGATCAAGATACTCACTTTCAGAGAATATTCTAATGTGTCATTGTAGAGAATAATTTCCTACATTTTAGTTTTTTTCCCCTATTTTTGTTTATCTAGTACAGTAACTTCCTGAAATTGACCATAAAACATCAAGGTGGCTTTTTTGTTTTTAAGTCAAATTAGAATAACTGAGCACAATTTCTCCTTTCAGGAGATAAATGTTGTGTTCACACAGTTTCTCCCCTGGTGGAGATTCTGGAGTTCAGAAGTGTGGGTTAGTGATTAATGATCATCCAGGAAGTACTTCTAATCACTGCTAATGAGGCCTCCATGCCTCTTTCAGAGCACCTTAATCATGGCACTGTCAACTTTACACTTGTCTCCACCATTAAATAAAGCTCTTCAGCGCAGGAATATGTCTTATACATCTTTACATTCCTAGGTAGGGCCTAGGGTATTTATCAGTACATAGTGAAGAGCAAACATATTTAATTTTAAGAACCAACATTTAAAACTGTTCAACAACACTTTCTTCCAAGTTAAACAGACTTAGATTTGAGGAACAACTACACTGGATAGCTGTGTGATCCTAGGCAAATGTAGGCCACATCTTTGTTTTCATTTCTACCATGATTCCCCTTCTTTGTGTTGCAGAACCCTAAATTTTTCCCTCCTATGGGAGAAAGAGGATATTCATCAGGTGGTCTGACACCACCCCTAGTTGGAAAGATGTTCACATGACCCAGGCTAACTAACCTGTACTTGTCTCCAAAACAGATGCATCATCCAGACTTTTCCAGTTAAGCCTGGGGCTTCTTAAAGCTATGGTGGAAGAGAGAGCCTCTTGTCAAAAGACAAAACTAAAACAATTCAGTAACAAGATTGCTGTCCTTTATTCCAGGGAAAATGATCCATAGATTGGGAGTACAATGCCTCACAAGCCAGAGAATTTTGTTCCCAAGGGATTTGGGGCAAGAGTGAGTGTTACAGAGAGTTAAAAGGGCAAGATCGAAACAGGGCATGGCTTGGCCAGGAGTTTGGGGATCTTCTTCTAAGGCTACCAGGTCCTATTTTCTATAGCAAGGGAAGCTAAGATAAATTGGAAGATTGTGTTTGGTGTATGTTAGGATTCCTTGACCATTGTTTCCCGTTAGTACAGGCCGACATTTGTTTAGAGTTATGATATGGACCAGGCCACTGGGGCACCCTCCATTTTGTGGGTCACAAGAACCAACTTGATCATTCTTTTCAGCTAGGAGTTAGCAGAAAGGGTGAGGCAGAGACAGGGTATACAGCTGTCCTCCCAAAGTAATGATACAGAAATAACACAGGTCTTGACACCATTATTTGAACTCCATGAACACAGACCTTGTCTGGATCTATCTCTAGAACTTTCAGCTATGCAAGTCAGTAAAATCCATTTTTTAAAAAAGCACTAGATCTGACATTCATAATTGAAAGGATCCTAATTCATCAAGTTTTTTAAACTCTTGAAGATACAGTGTCCACATGTATAAAAGGTGGGTAATACAAAATTTACAGTTGGAGTAAGAAATCTTAATAATACAATATAAAATTATACATTATATATTCATAAACATAATAGTCAATACTTTTAGAGCTCTATTTTCCAGATGTGTCTGAAATGCTTTACACATTTAACATATTAATCCATTTGACAATTCTTTGAGTTAAGTATTTTGCAGATGAAGAAATTAAGGCACAGAATTTAAAGAACTTATTTACAGCCCTAGAGCTCTTAAATGGTAAGGGTGGGGATTCAAGCCTTAAAGTCTGGTTCCAGAGTCTATGCTGTTAATCACTGTGCTACATTGTCCCTAGAAAACATTTATAAAGCCCAGTGCTTTTCACAAAGTAAGGATTTCATAGGCTTATTACTGTTGCTCTATTTTGTAGGTGTCCAGTGAATACTTCATTTCTACAGCCACTGTTGCACCTTCCCACAGCTGATGTTACTTTAAAACAATGCTTCTTAGTTGGAGCTTGGCATCCAAATCACCTGCAAGGCTTGTTGAAGCTCTGACTGCAGGGCCTACCCGGAGAGCTTCTGATTCCAAGTAATTAGCAGTTTTAATCAATGTTATGTGTTGCTGTGGCAGCTGATCTACCCACCACCACCTATATCCTCTGAGAACCACTGTTGCAAAGTTGCCTTGCAGACTTTTATGTTGATGTTCCAAGGAAGAGGAGGGATTTGGGGAGATAGTTCATTTCATAACTAAGGGGAACACATTTTAGTACTTCTATGACTTGAAGGATTTAAGCAGGTTCCTAAAGTCTCCTAAATACCTGAATTCCAAAAATTTCACAGGGAGCTGCAGCAAGCATGTGTGTATAAAATACCAAACATGAGGTCAGAGTTCATGCAATAAGAGAAGCAATATTATTCAATAGCAATTAAGGGTTTTAGGGGCATTTTTGTTTGCAGAACAGGACTCCAGTTCTTTAAAAAAAAAAAAAAATTTACTATTTTTTTTCCCACTAGGATATTCCTCTGGAAACAGTATAACTCACATGACTCATATAATCTAGATAAGGATGTCTTAAAAACACATGCCATATCCTAGGAAATTCTCATTCCAAATTTCAATAAATTTATCAGAACTTACATCTATATTTTATTTCATGTCTGTGCTTTCTGAATCCCTCAATTCCACTTTATATTCTCCAGTTTCGTTTTGGCTTTAACCCAAATGTGAGACTCAGTCTGTTTTCCTTAGATTGACCAAAACCAAACAGAAACAGTCACACAAACATATATATGGATCTAAGCAAAGACTAAAAGAGAAAACTTTGCATTTTAACCAAAGAATTTGTTTACCAATTTCTCACTGACTATCAGACTCTCTTCAACATGACAAAATCAAAATGTCCACTCTCATTACTTGTGTGTGTTAGTCTCTCAGTCATGTTCGATTCTTCGGGACCCCAAGGACAGTAGCCCTCAGCCAGACTCCTCTGTCCATGGAATTCTCCAGGCAAGAATACTGAAGTGGGTTGCCATTTCCTTATCCAGGGGATCTTCCTGGACCACGGATCGAACCCAGATCTCCTGCATTGCAGGCAGATTCTTTACCATCTGAGCACCAGAAAAGCCTGCTCTCATTAGTTAAACAATTTCTATTTTCTTTTCTCCTGTTCTGAGACAAGCAGGCAAATTAAGAGAATCAAAAAGGGTGAAGCAGGTAAGATAATGGCAAATTCTCATTGTCTTATGCAGCTTTTTGGTACGACACTAAAACTTCTTTAATGGGAACTTCAACTTGAATTCCCAAATAATGGGTATTACTAACAGCACATCAGCTTAAATTCATGCAAAGATACAAATGACTACACCTGTATGCCCAGACTTTAGAGCACTATAAACAGAAAAAACCCTAGCCACATAAATAGCCCCAAATTCCTCTTTTGACACCAAGCTGCACAGTAGGACCTCCCATTCTATGAACTGCACAGTTTTGCAATGATTCACAAGACTTCCCCAAAGTGAAAATAATGTACATGTCGAGAAAGAGCACCTTCTGAGAACTCTCACTTCTTTCCAACATTGCTGTCCCACACATCTCTCAAATATTCAGTTCTCCTGTTCTCAGAACATAAGGGAAGCAAAGGGAGTTCACGTAGAACAAGGTAGGTTTGCCTCTCATTAAAACTAAGCCAACTGTTATCACCTGAGCACCAAAGTAACAACGCTGTTCTCAGAAAGCCTCAGGAAAACAACTACCATATATTCTGCCCTAATACTTCTTTTTTGTTTAAATTTATTTATTTTTAATTGGAGGATAACTGCTTTACAGTATTGTATTGGTTTCTGCCATTGATAGGGTGGGAGGTGGAAAGGAAGTTCAAAAGGGAGGGGAAATACCTGTACCTACAACTGATTCATGCTGATATATGCTCAATACTTGATCTTACAGAGCGATTCCCAATGGGAACAGAGAAGAAATAAGACACATTACTCTAGGAAACTGCAAGCTGTACCCACCCATCTCCTCACTCTGAGTGACAGAGAAGCTTCTGTGGGCAGTGTTACATTCCTCAGGAGTCCACGAGTGGGAAAAAACCAACAACACTAGACTCCTTGCAGGACAGGGTTTCTCATACGTGGCTATAGAGTAAATTTACCTGAAAAGCTTTTAAAAAATATTAATGCCCTGAGAACAAGACCAATTAAATTAGAGTATCTGGAAGTGGGAGTGGGCCTGAGATTTTGTTGTTTGGCTTTTAAAATTTCTCTTAGCATCTGCATTCATTATCTCAGGATGCTATAACAAAACACCACAGTCAAAGTAGCTTAAACAACAAAGCTTTCTTACCATTCAGGAGGTTGAGAAGTACAAGATAAACCCGCTAGCAAGGCAAGTTTCCTTCAGAGGCCTCACTTCTCAGCTCATGAGTCGTTGCCATCTTGCTTTGTGCACACCTGACCTCTCTGCGCATGGCAGGTAGGGAGAAAGCGCTCAGGTATTTCTTTTCATGAGGGTGTGCCTGCGTGTGCGCTCAGTTGCTAAGTCATGTCTGACTCTTTTGCGACCCGATGGACTTTAGCCCACCAGGCTCCTCTGTCTATGGAATTTTTCCCGCAAGAGTACTGGAGAATAATGGAGTCTGCTGCACTGGCAGGTGGACTCTTCACCGCTGAGCCTGCAGGGAAGCCCTTTCATGAACTGCTGCTGCTAAGTCGCTTCAGTCGTGTCCGACTCTGTGCGACCCCATAGACAGCAGCCCACCAGGCTCCGCCATCCCTGGGATTCTCCAGGCAAGAATACTGGAGTGGGTTGCCATTTCCTTCTCCAGTGCATGAAAGGGAAAAGTGAAAGTGAATTCGCTCAGTCGTGTCCGACTCTTAGCGACCCCATGGACGGTAGCCTACCAGGCTCCTCCATCCATGGGATTTTCCAGGCAACAGTACTGGAGTGGGGTGCCATTGCCTTCTCCCTTTCATGAGCACAGCTATCCAATTATGAGGGGCCTGCCATGTGACTTCATCTAACCCTAATTACCTAGCAAAGACTCAGCCCTGAATACCATCACATTTGGGAGATAAAGCTTCAACATATGAATTTGGAAGGAAAACACACATTCAGGTTATCACAGCTTCCCAGGTGATTCCAGTATACTGCTAGAATAAAATGACTCTTGTAGGGATGTCAAACCAACTATTGAATTGTTACGTGTTTTTATCTCTTCTTTGGCCCCTCAAAACATGCAGTGCAAAGATTCACCTGAGGAAGGTACTTCATACATATTTGCTAAATAAATAAATTGTGCCAAATAAAGCAGAGGCCTTATAATATTCTTGCCATGGCTTTACTACTTAATGAAAATCACTAGCATAGAATTTTGACTCTTACTATGGGTTTCTCTACTTTCACTACCTAATTTCCAAAAATATAATTTTACATTACTACGACCATAAATAGAAACATCAAACAAAATTGCCAGCCTTGTAAAAGGCAAATTTAGTGTTTGGAGAAATCATGACAGTTACACACATGTGGACAGTTACATGATTCACAGATAAGTGAAAAACAAATTTCAAAATCATGCTCTCATTCTTGAGTGGTCCAAGAAATATCACATAAACATCACATAGACCACAATTGCTACATCAAGAGAGAGGAAAAGTATCCATACCATTATTTCTCAAATGAGAATTTTTTTGGTATATATAAAACTAGATCTGGCTTTTAGTGTATCAGAGGTTTCTTGAATTGTTTCTAAACACTATGATTGAGTGATGCTATATTTAAAACTTGTCCACTAAGTAACTAGGGATGGCTTAGTGTGTCTCTCAGTCATATATGGGAGGCTCATAAGATGTTTGATACTCTTTCCTGAGCCTAGCAATGCTGTGATGAAGTGACAGCAAAAGTCAGGTACTTTATGAACCCAGTATTTTGGTTTCTGGTTTAAATAATTTCTGCTGCAAAATATTACCTTCCTCCAATTAAAAAAAAAGAGAGAAAACTACTAAAAACTTTGGATATGAATTTAAGCATTATTTTTAGCTTCCTAAAAATTAATATATTGCTTTAATAAACTCTTCCTACTACTGAATGCCACTATAAAGAATTATCTGCCATTGTTCACTCGTTCCAAAGAATGTATTAACATTTATTACCACAAATGTCCTCATTAATATTTTATAGAATGGCTGGCACAGAAAGTGGCATTAAATCTCTGAGATGCTGCTGTCTTGTTTATTCTATGCCTTTACTTGAATTTTGAAGCCACAGTACAGGATCAAAGTTTGTAGGTAATTCCATTGAATTTTTAACAAATTCAGACGACATTCACTTTTTCATTTATTCATTGTTACCTTCCCCCTCCTAAATATGAAATATGTTAATTAGTGAGCAGATAACAATATTTGAGCTTCAACAAAAATAGATAAGTAATTATTAATCTTTTAAAAGAACCTTTGCACACGGATCCTCCCTATGTTAAACACTGTTGGCACTGTGGAAGTTTAGCAAAACTTCTTCCCCACTGCGTGTCTATACTATAGAGCAGCACTTTCCAGCAGAAAGTTCTGTGATGATGAAATGTCCTGGGTCTGCTGCACAGAGGATTATGGGAGCCACTAGGCACATATAGCTTTGAGCACTCGAAATCTGCCTACTGAGACTTTGGAACTAAATTTTGAATTGTGTTTTTTAACTATTTGCAGCAATGAGACTGGTCCTAGAGATTATCATACTAAGTGAAGTAAGTCAAAAAGATAAAGACAAATAGCATATCATACCCACTTATATGCAGAATCTTAAGAAAATACTTCAAATAAACTTACTTACAAAAGAGAAATGGACTCACAGACTTAGACAACAAATTTGTGGTTACCTAAGGGGAAAGGTGGGGGGAGAGATAAATCTGAAGAGTTTGGGGTTAACATATACACACTACTATGTATAAAATAGATAACCAAAAAGGACTTACTGTAAAACATAGGAAACTCTACTTAATATTCTGTAATAACACAAAAGGGAAAAGGATTTGAAAAAGAATATATATATATATGATTCAATTATATATAACTGAATCATTTTACTTTATACCTGAAACACAACATTGTAAATCAACTATAGTCCAATAAAAAATAATTAATTTAAATTTACCTTTAAATAATCACATGTGGCTTAGGGCTATAAAATTGGACAGGCTGGCTATAGAAGTTAAAAAACTAAGAATTCATTTTCTCTGTATCCCTTTACAGTTGACTGTGGCCATGTGTCACAGTTATGATTAATGAGACTGTATCTCAGAGTGTAGTCATGAGAGCAGAACCACTTGATATATAATAACAGTGATGATAATGATATGATGATAATAATAAAATGATTATGATGATAATGGTGATACACAATTGTTGGAAGGGCTGAGTATCCTAATTTATCAGTTAGGAATTTATTCTACAGCAAGAAACAGCTTTCAGGAAATCTAAAAAGGAGGGCATTATTATCAATGGAATAGATCCGTCATTGAAAAAATGACAATGATTCCTTCTGAATCTCAAATAGGAAGACTTCAAATAATGAAGAGATGAATCTTCTGTTTCCAAATTCCTTTTCAATGACAACTTTCCGTTTCTATTTTGGACCTGCTTATGTTAGGTTTGTTGTTGTTGTTGTTGTTATTATTATTTCTCTTGCTGCTATTATCTTTCTCCCTGAAATACTACCTTAGTGCACCGTCACTGGCTACACTGTAACAAGAAGGAAATAACTAGCTAATGATATTCAATAAGTGAATTCTCTGGATTACTCTACTTTTAGGATCATAACTAATCTCTCAAAGTAATAAATTCAATTAGAAAAGTTGAATGTTGGCTTATTAGAAGAACATAATATTCTTTGAGTTTGTTCTGAGAAATAAGACATTCAGACACAGCTGAACATCTTTAAATATTGTTTCAAGGGCATTGGGCTTCTAAAGAGGCAACAGGTATGGACAGTCAATGACCAAGTGGATAATTTAGGACATTGTCATTTTCCTGATTAGAAATGTTTGATGGTTTCCCTTTGACTAAAAAGAGAAATCCTGAATTTCAAAATATGTGTGTCAATATGTCCTTAAATTGTCCATAGTATCTCCTTTTCCTGTCTCTTCACCATTAAAAGAAAATATCCCATGCTCCCATGTTTCCCTGCCCTACACTTCCTTTAGTTTGATTCTTTTTCTGCCCTTCTGTGCAGGGTTTTAACTCTAAGAGGCTCCTTGCTGTCCCCTATCTATGACCACTTCTATCTCAATGTCTTATGTTTAATCCCATTTTCCCCTTCTCCAACACTGAAATCTATGTTCTAAGACAGCATGGAAAGTTAAGCTAATTTCTTCTATAACATAATGTTTGGCATGTGATGTATGTTCAAGAAATGTTCGATAAATACGTTATCAATTACTTTACACCAGAATAGGCTCCAGTTAAAAACTGAAACAAAAAAACTTAGAGGACTCATTCCTTCTAGACAACCAAAGCTTTATTCCTAGGTCAAGTTATATGTTTATCACAGGTCATGGTTCTGTTCCACGTCATCTTCATTCTGAGGGAACAGGTCCTAGGCTTAAGGAACAGCTTATCTGAGACATTGCTGACTTCAGGAGAGAGCCAGTGTAAAGGCACTAGACCCTCACAATGGTTCTTAAAGCTTCTTCTAGAAAGTGGTTCTTTCACTCACAGTTCATTAGCTAAAGCAAATCATACAGGAAATCTATAAGATGAAAATATAAGATCTTTTTATAGGAAAGGAAAAAAACATTTTTAATCATAATACAGTTTAATACAATTACGTATAATAACCCCAAGTTGTTAATCACTTAACATATATCAAGCATAGTGCTAAATATTGTACTTTATTATTGTACTATTATTCCTCAGAAGAAACTTGACGCCCCCTAGAAGTCAAACATGACTTAGCAACTAAACAACAGCAACAACAAAAAGAGGTCAAGTAATTTGTCAGGTCACATAGCTACAAATGGCAGAGCCTAGTGGAAAAGATAGTTTAATCTGAAGACTAAACATCTGAGGCTTTGTATTGCTTCCCAGGTGGCTCAATGGCAAAGAATCCACTTGCCAACGCAAGAGCCACAGGAGACCCGGATTCGATCCCTGGGTCATGAAAGATCCCCTGGAAGAGGAAATGGCAAACCACTCCAATATTCTTGCCTGGAGAATCCCCTAGACAGAGGAGCCTGGTGGGCTATAGTCCATGGAGTCGCAAAAAGTGGGACATGTCTGAGAATGCATGCATTGCTTCCCCATAAAAACGAATAAATAAATATAATTCTCAAGAAAAAGAGCAGAACTAAGAGCAGCAGTCTGCCTATTTAAATCACGGTTTTTATGGCTAACTAGATGATAAATTAGGACTTCCCCGGTGACTCAGATGGTAAAGAATCTGCCTGTGAGGTAGGTGACCCTGGTTCAATCCCTGGGTTGGGAAGATCCCCTAGAGAAGGAAATGGCAACCTACTCCAGTATTCTTGCCTGAAGAATTCCATGGATAGAGGAAAATGGTGTGCTACAGTCCATGGGGTCACAAAGAGTTGGACACAACTAACTGACTAACACTTACTTACTTAGATGATAAAGTACAGGTTCTGATACAGCTTTTCACACATTTTTATCTAGGTCAGTGGATCTCAGCCAGGGCTAATTTTGTCACTACTGGCAAGGGGCAGGCTGTTGCTACTGCCATCCAGTGGGTAGAGGCTGGGGAATCTGGAAAACATTCTGCAATACACAGAACAACCGCACAACCAAAACACCATTTGGCTCAAAATGCCAAGAGTGCCAAGGCTCAGAAACCTTAGTCTAGGGTACGGATAAAAATATAGGTCACCTTGGGATATGAAAAACTTTATTATTCAGGTAAATAATTATAGAAAGTCATTTTCTGCCTTGATTAGAAGCTTATTAATTTGTCCTTCATATCAATGTAAACAACCCCAAAATTTTTGTGTTCACATTTTTCCATAAATTATCCGCGATTGATTTAGAAGCAATGCAAGCTCAGTACAAGTTCAAAAGGAAGAGATCATTCAGCAGGAATGTGACATTGGGAGGAAAGGCTTAGAGTACCACAGAATGGGGTGGCCAGTCAAGGAGCAGAAGAGGCACAGCTGCTGAGAGGTCAGTTGGCTCTTGGAATTTAATCACTTTGGATATAGTCTAGCGACATTTTCCCTCTCCTGGTCTCACAAATTGCACTTTATGTTAATTGGCTAATGGCTCGAGTGTTTTAGTAACAAAAATTCAAATAAATAATCAGTTCCATCAATGTCCACTTGTCCTCCTCTTTTGAACAAGAGTAACTTAAATTTGCATAGTATTGACAGTATTATTTCCTTATTACATTAGACTCATTTATTTATTCATGATATACCCCTTGGATATTTCTAAAATTTTTCATATTACTGCAAAGTTTAAAAGAGTGTTTTCTAAGGTATTTTATGACACATCTAGGCCTTATAAATATCTTCACCAATTTTGCAATTTATATTCTGATCTTTCTCTTATCTGTTTTTATTTACTCATCAAATGAGTCAAGGGGTATCATCAGATAATGAGAAAATTAAGTACAAGTTTTAATAATGCTGCAAGTGTTTTTACATGGTGACAGGAGTTGAAGAATCAAGAGGTCAATATTGAATCAATGTCCAAAATCCTTAGCTGGCATGTTGTTCATACAAACAAAATTGATCTGTTTATGCAGGGCAGCTAGAGTGAGGTTTTGAGAAAATACACTAGTACAAGGGTTGTCAAGTTTTTTCTATAGAGGACAGATTTTTTTCAGACTTTTGAGGTTTTATGCAGCTACTTAGCTCAGCCATTGTAGCACAGTAGTCACAGACACAATGCAAACAAATGAGGCTGGCTGTGTTCCCATCAGTTCAGTTCAGTTGCTCAGTCCTGTCCGACTCTTTGCAAGCCCATGGACTGCAGCACACCAGGCTTCCTTGTCCATCATCAACTCCCAGAGTTTACTCAAACTCATGTCCATCAAGTTGGTGATGCCCTCCAACCATCTCATTCTCTGTCATCCCCTTCTCATCTGGCCTTCAATCTTTCCCAGCATCAGGGTCTTTTCCAAGGAGTCAGTTCTTCACATCAGGTGGCCAAAGTACTGAAATTTCAGCTTCAGTATCAGTCATTCCAATGAATATTCAGGACTGATCTCCTTTAGGATGGACTGGTTGGATATCCTTGCAGTCCAAGGAACTCTATAGTCTCTCCAACACCACAGTTCAAAAGCATCAATTCTTCGGCGCTCAGCTTTCTTTATAGTCCAACTCTCACATCCATACATGACTACTAGAAAAATCATAGCTTTGACTAGACAGACCTTTGTTGGCAAAGTAATGTCTCTGCTTTTTAATATGGCATCTTGATTGGTCATAACTTTTCTTCCTAGGAGCAGGTGTCTTTTAGTTTCATGACGGCAGTCACCGTCTGCAGTGATTTTGGAGCCCAGAAAAATGAAGTCTGTCACTGTTTCCATTGTTTCTCCGTTTATTTGTCATGAAATGATGGGACCGGATGCCATGATCTTAGTTTTCTGAATGTTGAGTTTTAATCCAACTTTTTTACTCTCCTCTTTAAATTTCATCAAGAGGCTCCTTAGTTCTTCTTCAGTTTCTGCCATGAGGGTGATGTCATCTGCATATCTGAGGTTATTGATATTTCTCTCGGCAATCTTGATTCCAGCTTGTGCTTCTTCCAGCTCAGCATTTCACATGATGTACTCTGCATATAAGTTAAATAAGCAGGGTGACAATATACAGCCTTGATGTACTCCTTTCCCAATTTGGAACCAATCTGTTGTTCCATGTCCAGTTCTAACTGTTGCTTCTTGACCTGCATACAGATTCCTCAGGAGGCAGGTCAGGTGGTCTGGTATTCGCATTTCTGCAAGAATTTTCCACAGTGTGTTGTGATCCACACTGTCAAAGGCTTTGACATAGTCAATAAAGCAGAAATAGATGTTTTTCTGGAACTCTCTTGCTTTTTCAGTGATCCAACAGATGTTAGCAATTTGGTCTCTGGATCCTCTGCCTTTTCTAAATCCAGCTTGAACATCTGGAAGTTCATGGTTCATGTATTGCTGAAGCCTGGCTTGGAGAATTTTGAGCATTACTTTGCTATTGTGTGAGATGAGTACAATTGTACAGTAGTTTGAACAATTTTTGGCATCGTCTTTCCTTAGGGTTGGAATGAAAACTGACCTTTTCTAGTCCTGTGGCCACTGCTGAGTTTTCCAAATTTGCTGGCCTATTGAGTGCAGCACTTTCACAGCATCATCTTTTAGGATTTGAAGTAGCTCAACTGGAATTCCATCACTTCCACTACCTTTGTTTGTAGTGATGCTTCCTACCGCCCACTTGACTTCCCATTCCAGGATGTATGGCTCTAGGTGAGTGATCACACCATCATGGTTATCTGGGTCATGAAGATCTTTTTTGTACAGTTCTGTGTATTGTTGCCACCTCTTCTTAATATCTTCTGCTTCTGTTAGGTCCATACCATTTCTGTCCTCTATTGTGCTCATCTTTGCATGAAGTGTTCCCTTGGTATTAGTCGTTTTCTTGAAGATATCTCTAATCTTTCCGATTCTATTGTTATCCTCTATTTCTTTGAGGTGATCAGTGAGGAAGGTTTTCTTATCTCTCCTTGCTAATCTTTGGAACTCTGCATTCAAATGGGTATATGTTTCCTTTTCTCCTTGCCTTTAGCTTCTCTTCTTTTCATAGCTATTTGTAAGGCCTCCTCAGACAACCATTTTGCTTTCTGCATTTCTTTTTCTTAAAACAAGAACCAAAAAAAAACCACTGGTTGGTAGAAATTGCTCTGTGAGAAATACTGAAAAACATTCCTCTGATAAAATCACACATATAACACAAACCCTCTAGGCAGGTAGTCAAAGCTCTCTACTGTCTGACCCAAACTCTATTTTCAGTTTTTTCTTTCTCCTATGTCTCTTTGCATACCTCATGTGCTAAGTCGCTTCAGTTGTGTCTGACTCTGCAACCCCGCAGACTGTATGTAGCCCACCAGGCTCCTCTGTCCATGGGGTTTTCCAGACAAGAATACTGGAGCGGGTTGCCATTTCCTTCTCCAGACGATCTTCCCAGCCCAGGGATGGAACCCTCATCTCTTATGTCTCCTGCATTGGCAGGAGGATTCTTTACCACCAGCACCACCTGGGAAGCATACCTCATTAGCAACCTCAATAAACCATTCTCTGATCCCTATGACATTTATTAATTCCATACCTGTTTTTCCTACCTCCCTTAATATTTATCAGTATTCTACTGTAAAATCTTGCTGTCTAAGTGATGCTTAATACTGGAGGATGATCCTGTCATTGTTTGTCATTAACTCTATCAAGTAGTTTTATGCATCTAACACTGGACAGTCATGGAAAAAGAATGGAATTTGGGGTTGGACATATATAGGTTAGAATCTCAGCTTTGCCACTTATAAGTTTTATGACTTTCTGCCAAATAACTTTTCCTTTTTGAAGTTTATTTTTTTCCATCTGTGACACTGAATAATTAACACCTGCATAGAAGTATGGTAGTTAGGAATAAATTAAATAATTCAATGTGGCAAATTGGACAATTCAATGAGATAGTGAATACAGGTGTTTAGGGAAAGTCAAGTGTACCCCACCTCCTTCCACTTCTAGGGTGTCATAATTTAAAAAATTAAATAAACAAACAAAATATTTCTTAATAAACATTTACTTATGTTTATAGGCGAGTCACTCAATAAAATGTACCTATTTTTATCGAACATACTTAAGGTAGTAAGGCAGAGAAAATAAAAGGCCAGGGCAATGAGACAGAAAAGAGATTTTTATTTTGATTTTTAACACACAGACCTAAACACTTAGGGGAATTAGATAATTAGATTAATGATAATTGTGGCATATCAGAATTTTAAGTGCAGGGCTTCCTTGGTGACTCAGTGTTAAGAATCCACCTGCCAAAGCAGGAGACACAGGTTTAATCCCTGGTCGGGGAAGATCACAAAGGCTGCAGAGTAACTAAGCCCATGAACCCCAGCTACCGAAGGCCACATGCCCTAGAGCCCGTGTTCCACACAAGAGAAGCCCACGTACTGCAACTATAGGCCCCACTAGTGGCAACTAGAGAAAAGCCCACATAGCAACAAAGACCCAGTATAGCCATGAATAAATAAATGTTTAAAAAATGTATCATTCAATAAGTGGTATGAACTACTACAGATTGGAACAAACAATCAAAAAAGATGTTTCCAATAGCACAAAGGAGTAAATATTTTAAAAAATGAAGTTATAGGGATGAAAGATAAGGATAAGGGATAGTTAAGGAGTTTGGAATGGACATGTACGTGTTGCTGTATTTAAAATGAATAACCAAAAAGGACTTACTGTGGAACTCAGCTTAATGTTACATGGCAACCTGGATGGAAGGGGAGTTTGGGAGTGAACATATATATATTGTTGAGTCCCTTCACTGTTCACCTGAAACTATCACAACATTCTTAATCAACTATATCCCAATACATAAAATGTTTAAAAGATTTTTAAAAAGTAATTGACGAATGAAAGCTAGATTACTAGATACATAAGGCTGTGCTTTACTCAAAATTATTATGAATATGTATTTCTGCTTATTACTCATAATAAAAATAGAAATAAAATTGGAAATTATAGGGGGAAATGAGGCTATTAAAACAAATGAAGAAAGTGTGAGTGAATCTAGTCACAATACTGGCACACAGAAAGGTTTTCTGAATAGCTTTAACTAAGGATTGAAAAATTTGATCTTAAAAAGTTAATAACAAAACTTTTGGAAGATAATAGATTTCACAACCAAAATTGAAAAATTAATATTTAATAACAATGTAAAAATCATTTTATATATATAACCAAATAGAATTTTCTTAATTTATAAAGAACTTATGCAAATCAATAAGAAAAGATGAACAAACCAAGTTCTTAAAAGAGCAAGGCATTTTTTCAAAAAATACAAATAACAATAAATTGCATGTAAAAGATGCTCAATTTCAGTATCAATGGAAAAATGCAAATTATGAAAAAGTATTTGTTTGTTGGTGAAGTCACTCAGTCATTCCCAATTCTTTTTGACCCCATGGACTATACAGTCCATGGAATTCTCCAGGCCAGAATACTGGAGTGGATAGCCTTTCCCTTCTCCAGCCTTTCCCAACTCAGGGATTGAACCCAGGTTTCCTACATTGCAGGTGGATTCTTTACCAGCTGAGCCACAAGGGAAGGCCTGGTGAAAAAGTATATTATTCTGCTATTACACTGTCAAAATTTAAAATACTTTGATTTTTCCAATGGTGGCCTGGGTGTGGATAAATGGTCTGTTGCATACTTTGTTGTAGGGATATAAATTGCTCCATTCTTTCTGGAGGATAATTTCAAAACATCTATCAAAATTTAAAATACAAATACCTTTAGCCCATTGCTTGAAATTTAATCTATTAATATCCTTACAAAAGCCTGTCAAAATTTATGTACAAGGATATTCAGTACAGAAATTTTCATAAGAGCAAAATGCTAAAAACAAACAAAATGCTGTTTATCAGAAGAGGACAGATTCATGTATTACAATGTATGTATATGATGGTACACTCTACCATATGATAAATAATAAAATATTGATAAATGTTCCAGTGTGAGCAGATCTCTAAGATGCATGTTAGTGGAAAAAAGAAAGATACAGAATTATATATTAAGATCCTTTTTGTGAAAGTAAATTCAAAACGAATTATGTGTATGTGAATAAATATATATTTTGGTGAAGTAAAGGAATCATGTTGTTTTTGTTTAGTCCGAAGTTGTAAATGACTCTTTTTGTGACCCCATAGACTGTAGGCCACCAGGCTCCTTCATCCATGGGATTTCTCAGGCGAGGATACTGGAGTGGGTTGCCATTTCCTTCTCCAGGGGATCTTCCCTACCCAGGGATTGAACTATCATCTCCTGCATTGCAGGTGATTCTTTACTGATGAGCCACCAGGGAAGCCCAAGGGAATCATAAGAAACTGTTAATAATAGGTGTTTTGAGGGGAGGAACCTGTGGTAAGCGTTTTGCAGTTTCCTGGAAAACATAATTTTCTAACTTTATGTAATACTTTACATTACCTGTCATTGGAGTCAAGAGGATAAGGATATGGTACTTGAAAGTTACTGAGAGTAGATCTTAAGCATTCTCACCATCAAAAAAAAAAAAGTTAACTTTGCAAGGTGTAGAATATGTTCATTATATTAACCTTGGTAATCATTGCATAATATATATGTGTATTAACTTATCACATTTTATACTTTAAATGTACACACATTTATTTGTCATTTATACCCAATTATTACCCAGTAATAAAAAATAAAATGCTAAGAATTTGGGGTCCTTTATATATTCTTCTGTAGTTTGAAAAAAAGACACACACATGTTTTTAAAGGTTAAGCTAGTCTCAAGAAAATTGTTTCCAAGGAGAGTATGTGGTTTGTATCAGAGTGTGTTAAATACAAGGTAGACAAAGAGAGAACAAGAAGCCAAACTCCAAGAAAATGATCATTTAACAGCTCACTTGATATTTTAGTTTTTTGGTCAATTTTTCTCCTCTCAACAACTATTTCTTAAAATATTTATGAACTCCCAAATGTATTTTGTTGAGGAATTACTAGTTCTACATTCTCTATTTTTTTTTTCATTTTTGTTCAATTTCGTAGGACTCCTTGAGGAAATGTGGTCTTTTATTCTTTACATTTTTCTTATTCATATTTATTCCATGTTTTCTTCCAGAAACATTTAAGGCAAGATTCAAGTGTATACATGGTCAACACCATAATGGAAAGGGTAGAAATAACCTGTTCATTGATGTGTACAGTATATTTTAACCAATAAATGGCTTGGGTAGTTTAAACCATCAGGTTGGTAGTATGACTAGAGACAGAATCCCAAAATTGCATATTGCAAATCTAACTACATTTCATACATGTAATCAACACTGCTTTCAAAATGTTTTTAAAAGGCCAGTTGTATAGCTTGTTGTAATGTTGCAAGATGCTGGTGAAAATTATAGGGCAGATTCAGCCCTACTTATACTTTTCCTTGGTGCTGGTCCAAACTATTGTACCTGTCTTGTCAATTTTTTTCCCCCACTTCCTACATCAGCTTTCCTAAAAGCCATTGTATTTCTTAAAATCTTTATGTTAACATCGGTTACATTTTTCTCAGACAATGGAGTCTTCTATTAAGGGAACTTAAAGTGGGGTAGAATGCAGAGAGGATAGATGAAGTCTATGTGAAGTTTAAATTATTAGTTAAAAATGTAACTTTGACTCAGTATGCTAAAAATTATTTTTTGTAATAGAAATTATTTTCCAGGACTTCAAATTTTTTCTCTAACAGTTGTATCTCATTTCCAAATTTCCTTTGATCAAGAAAACTCCTTTCACTGTTGTTCTAAAAGTTTCATTCATGATTTCATTTTCTTTGCTGCACTTGAAAATTGAAAGTTATAAAGCTATAACCTTAAGATACATTGATGCTGTCAAACAGAAGGCCATGTAATTTATTCTTTGCATTCTTCCATGGTTCTTAGCATGTCAAGGATGACTAGTCACTTTCATTAAGCACCATGACTCGGGTATGAAAATCCAAAGATATTGCAGGGCTTGTCAAAATAGCTTAGCTCATTTAGCATCTTCTGTGCCATTTATTTTAAAGTTTAAGAAGCAGAAGTTCAGTTCACTTCAATTGCTCAGTCATGTCCAACTCTTTGCGACACCATAGACTGCAGCATGCCAGGCTTCCCTGTCCATCACCAACTCCTGGAGCTTACTCAAACTCATGTTCTTTGAGCAGGAGATGCCATCCACCATCTCATTCTCTGTCATCCCCTTCTCCTCCCATCTTCAATCTTTCCCAGCATCAGGGTCTTTTCCAAGGAGTCAGTTCTTCGCATCAGGTGGCCAAAGTATTGGAGTTTCAGCGTCAGTATCAGTCCTTGCAATGAATATTCAGGACTGATTTTCTTTAGGATGGACTGGTTGGATCTCCTTGCAGTCCAAGGGACTCTCACGTGTCTTTCTAACACGACAGTTCAAAAGCATCAATTCTTCAGTGCTCAGCTTTCTTTATAGTCCAACTCTCACATCCATACATGACTACTGGAAAAACCATAGCTTTGACTAGACGGATTTTGTTGGCAAAGTAATGTCTCTGCTTTTTAACATGCTGTCTAGGTTGGTCACAACTTTTCTTTCAAGGAGCAAGCGTCTTTTAATTTCAAGGCAGCAGTCAACATCTGCAGCGATTTTAGAGCTCAAAAAATAAAGTCAGCCATTGTTTCCACTGTTTCCCCGTCTATATGCCATGAAGTGATGGGACTGGATGCCATGATCTTAGTTTTCTGAATGTTGAGTTTTAAGCCAACTTTTTCACTCTCCTCTTTAAATTTCATCAAGAGGCTCCTTAGTTGCTTCGCTTTCTGCCATGAGGGTGGTGTCATCTGCATATCTGAGGTTATTGATATTTCTCTCAGCAATCTTGATTCCAGCTTGTACTTCATCCAGCTCAGCATTTCACATGATGTATTCTGCATATAAGTTAAATAAGCAGGGTGACAATATACAGCCTTGACGTACTCCTTTCCCAATTTGGAACCAGTCTGTTGTTCCATGTCCAGCTCTAACTGTTGCTTCCTGACCTGCATACAGATTTCTCAGGAGGCAGGTCAGGTGGTCTGGTATTCCAATCTCTGCAAGAATCTTCCACAATTTGTTGTGATCCACACTGTCAAAGGCTTTGGCATAGTCAATAAAGCAGAAGTAGATGTTTTTCTGGAACTCTCTTGCTTTTTCGATGATCCAACAGACGTTAGCAATTTGATCTCTGGATCCTCTCTCTTTTCTAAAACCAGCCTGAACATCTGGAAGTTCACGGTTCACGCATTGCTGAAGCCTGGCTTGGAGAATTTTGAGCATTACTTTGCTATTGTGTGAGATGAGTACAATTGTGCAGTAGTTTGAACATTTTTTGGCATTGCCTTTCCTTGGGGTTGGAATGAAAACTGACCTTTTCTAGTCCTGTGGCCACTGCTGAGTCTTCCAAATTTGCTGGCCTATTGAGCGCAGCACTTTCACAGCATCATCTTTTAGGATTTGAAATAGCTCAACTGGAATTCCATCACCTCCACTACCTTTGTTCATAGTGATGCTTCCTAGGGCCCATTTGACTTCCCATTCCAGGATGTATGGCTCTAGGTGAGTGGTTACACCATCATGGTTATCTGGGTGTGAAGATCTTTTTTGTATAGTTCTGTGTATTGTTTCCACCTCTTCTTAATATCTTCTGCTTCTGTTAAGTCCATATCATTTCTGTCCTTTATCAAGCCCATCTTTGCATGAAATGTTCCCTTGGTATCTCTAATTTTCTTGAAGAGATCTCTAGTCTTTCCCATTCTATTGTTTTCCTGTTTCTTTGCTTTGATCACTGAGCAAGGCTTTCTTACCTTTCCTTGCTATTCTTTGGAACTCTGCATTCAAACGGGTATATCTTTCCTTTTCTCCTTGCCTTTAGCTTCTCTTCTTTTCACAGCTATTTGTAAGGCCTCCTCAGACAACCATTTTGCCTTTTTGCATTTCTTTTTCTTGGGGATGATCTTGATCACTGCCTCCTGTACAATGTCATGAACTTCCATCCATAGTCCTTCAGGCACTCTGTCTATTAGATCTAATCCCTTGAATCTATTTTTCACTTCCACTGTATAACCATAAAGGATTTGATTTAGGTCATACCTGAATGGCCTCGTGGGTGAATTTAGCTCAGATGACCACTATATGTACTACTGTGGGTAGGAATCCCTTAGAAGAAATGGAGTAGCCATCATGGTCAACAAAAGAGTCTGAAAGGCAGTACTTGGATGAAATCTCAAAAACGACAGGATGATCTCCGTTTGTTTCCAAGACAAACCATTCAATGTCACAGTAATCCAAGTCTATGCACCGATCAGTGATGCTGAAGAACTTGAAGTTGATTGGTTCTGTGAAGACCTACAAGATCTTCTAGAACTAACACCCAAAAGAGATTTCCTTTTCATTATAGGGGACTGGAATGCAAAAGTAGGAAGTCAAGAAATGCCTGCAGTAACGGGCAAATTTGGCCTTGGAGTACAAAATGAAGCAGGGCAAAGGCTAATAGAGTTTTGCCAAGAAAACGCACTGGTCATAGCAAACACCTTCTTCCAACAACACAAGAGAAGACTCTACACATGGACAACACCAAATGGTCAATACTGAAATCAGATTGATTATATTATTTGCAGCCAAAGATGGAGAAACTCTACAGTCAGCAAAAACAAGACCAGGAGCTGACTGTGGCTCAGATCATGAACTACTTATTGCCAAATTCAGACTTAAATTGAAGAAAGAAAGTAGAAACCAGGGAGTTATTGAATAATAGCACAATTATAGTTAATAACTGTAAACAATAATAAATTGTCCTTGGTGTTTAATAGTGTTTACATGAAAGTCAGCTTGGAATACGGGCCACAAAATTAAATGTCAAAGTTAACTTGACAGGGTATGTAGCCAAGTGAAGCTGAACCAGGTTGAACTTAGTAACTGGGAGGACTGAGGGAAATAAGATCATATTCATGGTCTAAAGGGGTTGTCACTGCTCAGGAGGAGTGAACTGTTGCCTTGAAAAATGGTGGGCTCAGTGTGGCCAGATTTGATTTTTAAAAGGGAAAGCAGAAAACAGAGTTTGTTTGAATTCTCCTGAAATTTACATGTTGCCAAATATATCAAATTTACTTAAAAACAAATTTACCTAAAGACGATACTTTCAGGGATTATTTCTACAGTTCATTCCTAGAGAAGTTTCTCTGAACATGTAGAGTTCTTTTTGGGGCTTCCCTGGTGGCTCTTCCCTGGTGGTGGTAAAGAATCTGCTTGCAATGAGGAAGACCTGGGTTCGATCCCTGGGTTGGGAAGATCCCCTGGAGAAGGAAATGGCAACCCACTCCAGTATTTTTGCCTGGAGAATCCCATGGACAGAGGAGCCTGGTGGGTTACAGTCCATGGAGTCACAAAGAGTCAGACACGACTGAGCGACTAACACTTTTACTTTCACCTAAAAACAAAACTAAACAAAAATGTGTGAGTCAGTGTCAGCTCACTCACTGGTCACTGGGTGCCAACTGGTTAAAATCTATTAAGAAGAGAAGAGTTCATTCCCATGATATGGTTTCCATACAATATATTTACATCAAGTTTCGAGGACTAAACATTTATTTTCAGCCACATATGTAGTTAACTGCATATTTTTATGAAAACAAATGGACTTTGACCAATGATTACTGTTTTCTTCACATTTAGATTACTAGTTAAAAACCTAATTAATATTTCAGTCAGTCTTGTTCAGTAAGTTAAAAAATGATTGAGAGAATGCATAGCATGTGGGGTAAGAAAGTGCAGGTGGAGGAAGGCCTTATTATTTTTAAAATCAGGGATATTGATGTCAGGGACATTACAAAAGCACTGGAAAAAGTAAAAATTCAAACACAAAAGTTAATTTAATATACTAAGCAATCCATCACTGCAAATTAATAAAATGTAATTAACTGTTAGGTGAGGCAGGTTTTCATTAGTGTATCAAAGCAAATTCATTTTTAAGGAATGCAATGCTAGTGATAAATATAACATACAAAGAGGAAATACAAAAGAGGAAATCTTTCACAATGTCCTGGATATAAATATACACTTGTGATTTTAGATGGATGTGTGTTATATATCGATGAATGACTTTCATATTCATCACCAATATAATAAAAAATGACAAGAGGTTAATCACTTAGGCTACAGTTATACTTCCTGGCCTCACAGGTCAGCTTTACTATTTGTGGCTTGTGGACTTGAGCTTGTTACTTCACCTACCCCTCCGTTTCCCCATATCATAAGGTTGTTACTGGTAAGATATAATAAGCACTTGCAGCTGGGAAGGTCACATTGTAATCACTCAATAAATATCAGTAAAGCATTTCTCAAAACAGTGTATCATGATTGACTGATGGACTGCTTCAATTCTTGATTCTCCAAATTTTTTATCTACTGAAGTAGGTAAGTATTAGCTGAAGAACTTCAGGTGATTCAGTGAAGTAGACTAAGTATTGGGTTTTAAAGCAAGAATGAGAGAAAGATGTCAGTTCTATGCTGCTGCTGCTGTTGCTGCTAAGTCGCTTCAGTCGTGTCCGACTCTGTGCGACCCCACAGACGGCAGCCCACCAGGCTTCCCCGCCCCTGGGATTCTCCAGGCAAGAACACTGGAGTGGGTTGCCATTTCCTTCTCCAATGCATGAAAGTGAAAAGTGAAAGTGAAGTCGCTCAGTCGTGTCCAACTCTTAGCAACCCCATGGACTGTGGCCTACAGACTCCTCCGTCCATGGGATTTTCCAGGCAAGAGTACTGGAGTGGGGTGCCATTGCCTTCTCCGCCGTTCTATGCTGGATGTGCTCAATTGTTAGCAGAGGAAGTGGAAACATAAGTGTGCCAAAACTTTCCAAACAATGTGACTTACGTTATTAAGGAATATTAAGGAATATACAAGAGCCTGCAAGAGTTAAAGAAAACTTAATACAGAGTTGATATTTTAAGCTGAGTGAGTCTTACAGGGAAAGCAGAAGTTTTCAATGGAGGAAAGAAAGGAATCCAGAGTGAAGGAAGAAGCAGCATGTGTATATTGTTTTCAAGGACATGTTGACACTAGTTTTCAAGGACATGTTGACACTAGTAGGAAGTGGAAAGCAGCTTTGACTCAGTGGGCAGTTGAGACACCTGGGTCATCTTGAGAGTCATCATGGTACTCTTGTGGATCAAATTAATTTGCACACAAAGCTCCAAACTTTTATATGGAATTTCTTATGCGCCAATCTCTAAGCATTTTGCTTTCAATCCCCACAGCTCTATGAGGTTAGTACTGTTGTTGTCATTCCATTTTTACAAATAAGAACAACAAACATAACTATGTTCAATTACTGTTCTGACAACACACAAATAATAAACAGTAGAGTTGGGTCCTGAGCTGGGTCACCTAACAACATGCTCATGCCTACAGTAATATGATGCCCATATAGTCGTATTTTCTGAACATAAGCTCGGTGGGATATTTAAAAAACTTTATATCTTTGAAGATATTCATTTTTTACATGTAAGGATATAGGAAAGAAAGTAATGGTTAGGTCATTTTAAAAAAAACTCAATTTTATGACTTTCATTTCAAAAAAACTAGTTATTTTCTAGAATTATTTATAATTCTGCATAATGAGTTATATTTATATGATTGACTTGCTTACTTTTTATGCTGTTCTCATGAATATCTTGATATTTCACAAAAGAAGATATGAGATTTCAGAAATTGTACCCCAAATTGATTATATTGATGAACTTATTATTAAGACTACCAATAATATATTTCATCACAAAATATTTAATAAAATGGGATTTATAGTCAGCAAAATACCAACACCACTATGAAATATAATAAAATATTAGCAAGTGACATGGATATCTGTCGTTTTCCTTTCTTAATATGAAGGACTTCACACAAGCAAAAGCAAATACCAAAAACAATGAAGTTAACTAAGCTTCACATGCTAGGCTCCACTTTTTTATCTTTCCAAAATAAACACTAAGGTAGACTGACCACCTTAGTCTGTCTCTTCTATATCAACTTCCTAAAATTTTTTCAGTCTTGGTAATAATTTAATTTCCCTGCTGTTCTGCCCCTATTCCAGATTGCTGGGCTTTAATAGAAAATATTAGAAAAGTCTGTAGGTAGGAATTCCCTGGTGGCTGAATGGTAAAGAATCTGCCTGCCAATGCAGGAGACATGGGTTTGATCCCTCATCTGGGATAATCCCACATGCTCCAGAGCAACTCAGCCTGAGCACCACAACTGAACCACAACTACTGATCCCTTGTGCCACAAGTACTGAAGTTGCCCTAGGGCCCGTCCTCTGCACCATGAGAAGGCTCTGCAACGAAAAGCCCACTCATGGCAACTAAAGAGCAGCCCCTGCTCATGCAACTACAGGAAGGCCCAAGTAAGAACAAAGACCCAGCAGAGCCAAAATTCAAATAAATAAATAAATAGAATTTATAAAGGAAAAAAAGAAGTATTCAGGTAGGAATCACTACAAATGGTGTGGGCTACAGCCTTTCCCGGAGCCTCTATGCAACACTGCCTGGTGAGTTTAGATTTTCCATCTTTTTTAAAGCTGTTTCTCACTGAGGTTATTTTCTCCCCTTATTTCATAAGTCCCATCATCTTTCCTCTCACCATCAGAATTCCTAACCAAGAAAATAAGAAGCAAGAGGCTTCGCAACTTCCAATCACTTACCTACAAATTCTCATTCATCCACAGCCATCCTTGCGTCCGCGGGTGCAGCGCTGGTCTCTGCCCAGGGCTCCACGGTCCGTTTTCTCTGGCATGAGCAAGTTTCCTGCCCGGTTCTCCAGGCTCTGTGGTTCACCATCACTCTGCCTTCTGTGTTCACTTGTAATACCTGGGCACTATCCCCACGATGGTCTGCTTCTCTTCATCATCAAAGAGGTGTTTGTGAATCAGATTTCTTTCCTCTTTTCTGCCCTGTGCATTTAGAATCTTTATCATCACCATATAAACGTGAATACGAGGATCAGCTATTCTGTAAGGAAAGATCAGAGTAATCAGAAGAAACTATAAGAGAGACAATTATGTCACATGTGACATACCCCCCGCCATAATTTAAAAGGAAAGCATTTAAGAAATACAGTTTTCTAAAAAAGATGCTAATTCAAATAGAAGCAATACAATTCTCACAGAAATCTAATATTTGGAATTGTGATGTATGCGGGCATTGGAACAGAGCCATTTAAATGTCATCTCTGTAAGAAAAGGATATAGTTATATATTTATACTAAAGGATACCTACTCCTATTATTTTTCACACAAGGCTTGATTGTAAAACTTTTCTTAATTTCTCTGGTACTTTGTGAGTACATTTTTAGTAAAAACCATCCAGTGAGTTTCATTTACTTACCTTTGAAAGAGGCCTAACTACTAGCATGTGACATGGACACAGAAGAAAAATTAGGGGCAAAAGAAAAGACAAACAATAAGTACAAGAAAAGCTGCTCAGTATCATTAGTCATTCAGTTCAGTTCAATTCAGTCGCTCAGTCGTTTCTGACTCTGCGATCCCATGAGTCAAAGCACGCCAGGCCTCCCTGTCCATCACCAACTCCTGGAGTTTACCCAAACTCATGTCCATCAAGTCGATGATGCCATCCAGCCATCTCATCCTCTGTCGCCCTTTCTCCTCCTGCCCCCAATCCTTCCCAGCATCAGGGTCTTTTCCAATGAGTCAACTCTTCACATGAGGTGGCCAAAGTATTGGAGTTTCAGCTTCAACATCAGTCCTTCCAATGAACACCCAGGACTGATCTCCTTTAGGATGGACTGGTTGGATCTCCTTGCAGTCCAAGGGACTCTCAAGCGTCTTCTCCAACACCACAGTTCAAAAGCATCAATTCTTCGGCTCTCAGCTTTCTTCACCGTCCAACTCTCACATCCGTACATGACCACTGCAAAAACCATAGCCTTGACTAGACAGACCTTTGCTGGCAAAGTAATGTCTCTGCTTTTTATAACGCTATCTCGGTTGGTCATAACTTTCCTTCCAAGGAGTAAGCGTCTTTTAAATTCATGGCTGCAATCACCATCTGCAGTGATTTTGGAGCCCAGAAAAATAAAGTCTGACACTGTTTCCCTATGTATTTGCCATGAAGTGATGGGACCAGATGCCATTATCTTAGTTTTCTGAATGTTGAGCTTTCAGCCAACTGTTTCACTCTCCTCTTTCACTTTCATCAAGAGGCTCTTTAGTTCTTCCTCACTTTCTGCCATAAGGGTGGTGTCATCTGTGTATGTGAGGTTATTGATATTTCTCCCACAATCTTGATTCCTGCTTGTGCTTCTTCCAGCTCAGCGAGAAGCGCAAAGCAAAGGAGAAAAGGAAAGATATTCCCATCTGAATGCAGAGTTCCAAAGAATAGCAAGGAGAGATAAGAAAGACTTCCTCAGCATTCAATGCAAAGAAATAGAGGAAAACAACAGAATGGGAAAGACTAGAGGTCTCTTCAAGAAAATTAGAGATACCAAGGGAACATTTCATGCAAAGATGGGCTTGATAAAGGACAGAAATGGTATGGACCTAACAGAAGCAGAAAATATTAAGAAGAGGTGGCAAAAATACATGGAAGAACTGTACAAAAAAGCTCTTCATGACCCAGATAATCACGATGGTGTGAACACTTACCTAGAGCCAGACATCCTGGAATGTGAAGTCAAGTGGGCCTTAGAAAGCATCACTACAAACAAAGCTAGTGGAGGTGATGGAATTCCAGTTGAGCTATTTCAAATCCTCAAAGATGATGCTGTGGAAGTGATGCACTCAATATGCCAGCACATCTGGAAAACTCAGCAGTGGCTACAGGACTGGAAAAGGTCAGATTTCATTCCAATCCCAAAGAAAGGCAATGCCAAAGAATGCTCGAACTACTGCACAATTGCACTCATCTCACACACTAGTAAAGTAGTGCTCAAAATTCTCCAAGCCAGGCTTCAGCAATACGTGAACCGTGAACTTCCAGATGTTCAAGCTGTTTTTAGAAAAGGCAGAGGAACCAGAGATCAAATTGCCAATATCTGCTGGATCATCAAAAAAGCTAGAGAGTTCCAGAAAAACATCTATTTCTGCTTTATTGACTATGCCAAAGCATTTGACTGCATGGATCACAATAAACTGGGGAAAATTCTGAAAGAGATGGGATTGTCAGACCATCTGACTTGTCTCTTGAGAAAACTGTATGCAAGTTACGAAGCAACAGTAGGAACAGGACATGGAACAACAGACTGGTTCAAAATAGGAAAAGGAGTACATCAAGGCTGTATATTGTCACTCTGCTTATTTAACTTATATGCAGAATACATCATGAGAAACGCTGGGCTGGAAGAAGTACAAGCTGGAATCAAGATTGCCGGGAGAAATATCAATAACCTCAGATATGCAGATGACACCACCTTTATTGCCGGGAGCCAGCTCACAAGATCCTACCCATGACAGAGTCATGAGTAGAAGACCTGACGAGCAGAGCAACTCAGGCCCCAGGGATTCTCGGAAGGCTGCCTCAGCGCTCACCTTAAAGATGATATCTATCTTTCTAATAAGCCTCTTCTTATTTTCTGTGACTTAGGTAGAAGGCCTTTCCTGATCTCCTCCTAAATAGATCAATCTGAAACCCTGATTTATAGGGCCCCCGAACGGTGGCACCCTATTAGATTATCTAGGATATAGAGTATTTTAATCTAAACTCCTCTTGCTAGCATATTAGTTTGTTTAATAAATAAGCTTGTGCCTTTGGAGCTAATGTGCATGACTGCTCCTTAATAATAAAACAGCATTGAAAGCCTCCGCACAAAAAGCCCCAGTGGGCACAGAACCCTTCGTAGGAAAAAAGGCTTGTTGGAAATATAAGAAATATTGCTTTATGAAACTGGTACTTAGTCTATATTTACTCACTATGTTTTTACTCTTAACATTTTTAGCCTATATAATAAAAGCATAATAGTTAGAAATTTATATAAATAAAAGTTTAGCTTTAATACAAATAATAAGACAATTGATGATTCTTACTTAGAGCTGACCTTCAGCTTGCTGTACTATGACTTTATGGAACCACATTCTTTTCTGTTAGGCTCAAGGCGTAGGATAGATTACCGAAGACAGGTTTTACTTTGTACTTTGAAACTTGATGTTAATGAATTCTTTCTTTGTCATAATCTACTGTGCCTGATACAAAAGTGTTCTGGCTGATCAATCCTTGTCAATAAAGAGTCACAAGATGTCAGCAGGCCTCCAGGCTGGAAGATGATGTAGATAACTTGAAACTTTGGTAATTAAGATATGCAAATAGTATTCTGGTTTCGATAAAGGTCAAAATTTCTGACCCATTAAACTGATTTGGTATCACTCTACACTTTACATTTGTTTCTATGTACCACTAAAAATATAAAAGCTGTCTTAAAAACAATAAAGTCGGGAGACACTATGAGACGCTGAGACTTGCTGTGTCTTCTCATTCGCATTGCCGATGTCGTCCTTCCTGAGGGAACCCCTGGACCAGCTGGAGCTGGACTCTGGCACTTTATGGCAGAAAGTGAAGAAGAACTAAAGAGCCTCTTGATGAAAGTGAAAGAGGAGAGTGAAACAGTTGGCTGAAAGCTCAACATTCAGAAAACTAAGATCATGGCATCTGGTCCCATCACTTCATGGGAAATAGATGGGGAAACAGTGGCAGATTTTATTTTGGGGGGCTCCAAAATCACTGCAGATGGTGATTGCAGCCATGAAATTAAAAAACGCTTACTCCTTGGAAGGAAGGTTATGACCAACCTAGATAGCATATTTAAAAGCAGAGACATTACTTTGCCAACAAAGGTCCATCTAGTCAAGGCTATGGTTTTTCCAGTAGTCATGTATGGATGTGTGAGTTGGACGGTGAAGAAAGCTGAGCGCCGAAGAATTGATGCTTTTGAACTGTGGTGTTGGAGAAGATGCATGAGAGTCCCTTGGACTGCAAGGAGATTCAACCAGTCCATCCTAAAGGAGATCAGTCCTGGGTGTTCACTGGAAGGACTGATGTTGAAGCTGAAACTCCAATACTTTAGCCAACTCATGCGAAGAGTTGACTCATTGGAAAAGACCCTGATGCTGGGAAGGATTGGGGGCAGGAGGAGAAAGGGCGACAGAGGATGAGATGGCTGGATGGCATCACCGACTCGATGGACATGGGTTTGGATAGACTCCGGGAGTTGGTGATGGGCGGGGAGGCCTGGCGTGCTTTGATTCATGGGGTTGCAAAGAGTTGGACACAACTGAGCGAGTGAACTGAACTGAACTGAACTCTGCATATAAGTTAAATAAGCAGGGTGACAATATACAGCCTGGACATACTCCTTTTCCTATTTGGAACCAGTCTGTTGTTCCATGTCCAGTTCTAACTGTTGCTTCCTGACCTGCATACAGGTTTCTCAAGAGACAGGTCAGGTGGTCTGCTATTCCCATCTCTTTCAGAATTTTCCAGTTTATTGTGATCCACACAGTCAAAGGCTTTGGCATAGTCAGTAAAGCAGAAATAGATGTTTTTTCTGGAACTCTCTTGCTTTTTCAATGATCCAGCAGATGTTGGCAATTTGGTCTCTGGTTCCTCTGCCTTTTCTAAAACTAGCTTGAACATCTGGAAGTTCACAGTTCACATATTGCTGAAGCCTGGCTTGGAGAATTTTGAGCATTACTTTACTAGCGTGTGAGATGAGTGCAATTGTGCAGTAGTTTGAGTATTTTTTGGCATTGCCTTTCTTTGGGATTGGAATGAAATCTGACCTTTTCCAGTCCTGTGGCCACTGCTGAGTTTTCCAAATTGCTGGCATACTGAGTGCAGTACTTTCACAGCATCATCTTTCCAGATTTAAAATAGCTCAACTGGAATTCCATCACCACCACTAGCTTTGTTTGTAGTGATGCTTTCTAAGGCCCACTTGACTTCACATTCCAGGATGTCTGGCTCTAGGTGAGTGTTCACACCATCGTGATTATCTGGGTCATGAAGAGCTTTTTTGTACAGTTCTTCCATGTATTTTTGCCACCTCTTCTTAATATTTTCTGCTTCTGTTAGGTCCATACCATTTCTGTCCTTTATCAAGCCCATCTTTGCATGAAATGTTCCCTTGGTATCTCTAATTTTCTTGAAGAGATCTCTAGTCTTTCCCATTCTGTTGTTTTCCTCTATTTCTTTGCATTGAATGCTGAGGAAGTCTTTCTTATTTCTCCTTGCTATTCTTTGGAACTCTGCATTCAAATGAGAATATCTTACCTTTTCTCCTTTGCTTTTCGCTTCTCTTCTTTTCACAGCTATTTGTAAGGCCTCTGCAGACAGGCATTTGAAACTAAGCCATGTCATGTGGGGCCACCCAGTACGGAAGGGTCATGCCGGAGAGGTCTGACAGGATGTGGTCCACTGGAGAAGGGAATGACAAACCACTTCAGCATTCTTGCCTTGAGAACCCCATGAACAGTATGAAAAGGCAAAATGATAGGACACTGAAAGGTGAACTCCCCAGGTCAGTAGGCACCCATTATGTTACTGCAGATCAGTGGAGAAATAACTCCAGAAAGAATGAAGGGATGGATCCAAAGCAAAAACAATACACAGTTGTGGATGTGACTGGTGATAGAACGGTTTTTTGAAGAACTACAAGACCTTCTAGAACTAACACCCCAAAGAAATGTCCTTTTCATTATAGGGGACTGGAATGCAAAAGTAGGCAGTCAAGAAACACCTGTAGTAACAGGCAAATTTGGCCTTGGAATACAGAATGAAGTAGGGCAAAGGCTACTAGAATTTGGCCAAGAGAACGCACTGGTCATAGCAAACACCCTGTTCCAGCAATACAAGAGAAGACTATACACATGGACATCACCAGATGGTCAACACCAAAATCAGATTGATTATATTCTTTGCAGCCAAAGATGGAGAAGCTCTATACAGTCAGCAAAAACAAGACCGGGAGCGGACTGTGGCTCAGATCATGAACTCGTTATTGCTAAATTCAGACTTAAATTGAAGAAAGTAGGGAAAACCACTAAACCATTCAGGTATGACCTAAATCAAATTCCTTATGACTATACAGTGGAATTGAGAAATAGATTTAAGGGACTAGATCTGATAGGCAGAATGCCTGTGAACTATGGATGGAGGTTCGTGACATTGTACAGGAGACAGGGATCAAGACCATCATTAGTCATTAGGGAAATGCAAATTAAAACCAAAAAGAAATGTTACTATACACGCACTAGAATATGACAAGTTTAAAAATTGGAAAATACTAAGTATTGGTAAGAATATGAAGTAATCGGAAATTTCATATATTGCTTGTGGGAGTAGAAAATTGCACAGCCACTCTAGAAGATGGTTCTGCAGTTTCTTGTAAAGTTAAACCTATCCTTAGTAAGTAACTGAGCAATTTAATTCCTAACTACTTATCCAGGAGAAATGAAAGCACATGCACAACCAAAGGCTGCACACTTGTATTCATAATAACTCCAAACTACAGACAACTAAATGCCCATCAGTAGGTGAATACAATGAGCTCCTGATATATGTAAAGAATAATAGTGTAATATTATCATGCTAGGCGAGAGAAGCCATATACAAAAGTATACATGCTGTATCATTTCACTTATTTGAAAGTTTAGAAAAGGCAAATTACCTCAGAAAGCAAGTGACCATTTGCACTAGAAAACAATGGATTAACTTCTAAAGATAAAAAGTAACTTTCTATGGCAATGGAAATGTCCTATATCTTGATTGTGATGGTAATAACATGACAATACATATTTGTCCAAAACTCACCAATCTGTGTACTTAGCTAGATTTTATTGCATGTGACTTCTTCCTCATAAAGGAAAAAATAGGAAAAGAAAAATAGGAGCACAATTAAGTTATGTCTTTGGATTAATTGCCTAAAATGTACTTGCTAGCTTTGCATCATTCCAGCATGAAAATACGGAGAAGGCAATGGCACCCCACTCCAGTACTCTTGCCTGGAAAATCCCGTGGACAGAGGAGCCTGGTGGGCTACAGTCCATGGGGTCGCTGGGAGTCGGACACGACTGAGTGACTTCACTTTCACGCATTGGAGAAGGAAATGGCAGCCCACTCCAGTGTTCTTGCCTGGAGAATCTCAGGGATGGGGGAGCCTGGTGGGCTGCCATCTATGGGGTCGCACAGAGTCGGACACGACTGAAGCAACTTAGCAACAGCAGCAGCAGCATGAAAATAATTAAAAGATTCTCTTGGAGATGTCCGTGGTTATGTCTTAGTACTTCCAACAACACTTAGTAAAGTCACATTAAACATTGTGATTATTAAAAAAATACCCACAAATTAGACTAAGATAAATTTTTTCCTTTCAGCTAGTACAGATAGGTATCCTACCTCATGTTACATTGATAAAACTGTTTATCAAGCTATTTGTTAACCAGAGTTTTTGCTTTTTTTGATAATATTCTAAATACTACTAGCTCATACACTCTAAAAGGAATTCTAAAGGGAATAACAAATCTACCTTTTGGTCTGCATCTGGGAAGGGTCATTTCACAGTTAAGTAGGGAATCCTGCAAAGTTGTATGATTTTCACTGATCTCTACCCACTATGTTTGTTTTTTTTTTTTTTATTAATGAGAATTCTCATTATCAAACGTAAAGAGAAACAAGTCTAGGTTTTTCAGTGAACACCCAAATATTACCACCAGAATAAGATGACCACATAATTCTCTCAAAGGCAGTTTAAATGAGATTAGAAGTTAATGTTTTTATGAATTGCATATTTGCCAAGATAAATAATTTCAAAACTTTCCTGTGATTTCTATGCATTTTCCTTTAGAGAACGTTCTTGGATGAAAATCTAGTTTTTCTGTAACTGAAATTGCTGAGTACAACCTGTAATATAAGACTTTATAAATATTCTATACTGATTCCTCAAAAGATTTAGTTGAAATTTTACCTATGATGACAGATGGGATAAAGAAGACAGGGCAACAGTCTTTACTCTGCACATATTCTGAGCAGAATGGATTTATGTTCCTATTTTCTACCAAGGACAGAAGATGCTAGGCTTCTATCATAAATCTATTTACATTTGCTGCTGAATGTCTGAGTAGATTTGAAAGTTATTCTGTTTCAAAATAGGAAAAACAGGGGATGCTGAAAGAATATCAGTAGTGTGCTAGCAGATGCTTAAAATCCAACTCTCTGAAAAAAAGAAAGTAGAAACACAAAACCCAACCCTAATTTGTGGCATTTGCTGATATTTTTGACGTAAATACTCCTAACATTTGCAATTTCAAGTCACCAATGTCATGTCAAATGGTTTATAAATTCCTAAAACACCAATGCTTGCGACAGCCATTACATGCTGACCTCAGGATATAAGTGAATTAAACATTGAAATTTATTTTTAGCAATGAGTTTTAAGCTCATCAACGACCTGATCAAAGAAGAATGACAGTTTCCGTTTAAAGTGAAAGTAGAAAATGAGCTTTAGCCCTCACCATACCAAAGAGATGTTACTTTATTACTGCTTTAACATAGAAGAAAAAATACAAATAATCTTTGGGAAAATGGTGCAGTTTATCTCCTTTTTATATGGTAGATTGTTTTGGGTGTCGTCTTTCTGCAAGTACCTATTTACTTTGAGATCTACATTTAGAAAAATAAATCATGGAATTTAGGAAGTGAATGGAAACAGTCTTTAAGGTGATTGCAGTAGTACATAATTTCTCAGATTAGTATCATAAGAGTGTGTCAAGTGATCAGAATAATTCTTATCTATAGACAATGCCAGAAGTAAAAGGAAGTTAGTATTCAACTATATCTCTCAAAATGTACTCAATGCATATACAATTACTATTTATAATACATTATTAAAATTCCTATAAATCAAAAGGAAAACACAAGATACCCATTGGAGAGAAAAAATTCCAATCATATAATTAGAAAGTTTTCATAAGGCAAATCCTTATTATCATTATTTTACACATAGAAACTGAAATACAGAGAGGTTAAATGATCTAAGGTCACACAGTTGGTCAGTGGAGGAACCAGGACTCAATCCAAAGTCCATGCTTTTTGCCAATAATGCTCATTTGACACAGCATCTGAACAAATGACGCTTTTGAATTGTGGTGTTGGAGAAGACTCTTAAGAGTCCCTTGGACAGCAAGGAGATCAAACCAGTCAATCCTAAAGGAAATCAACCCTGAATATTCATTGGAAGGACTAATGCTGAAGCTGAAGCTCTGATACTCTAGCTACCTGATGTGAAAAGCTTACTCATTAGAAAAGAACCTGATACTGGGGAAGATTGAAGGCCAAAGGAGAAGGGGGCAGCAGAGGGTGAGATATTTGGATAATATCACTGACTTAAAGGACACAAATTTGAGCAAACTCTAGGAGACAGTGGACAGAGGAGCCTGGCATGTTGCAATCCATGGGGTTGTAAATGGTCAAAACAACTTAGCAACTGAACAACAACAACTGAACAATATCCCTTTAACATTTATGATTTAGGATCATCTATGCATCAGTTGTTAGCAGAAGAGACTTGTTCACATTTCCTCAAGTAATATGGGAATATTAAAAACAGGAATAGTATATTGAAGCTAAATATCACTGGGGACCTAGAAAAAGCTACATACCCAATTTTCAGGGAAGAGACAAGAAGTGCTACAGCCACACCTCATCGGAAGCAACACCATTCTGAATTCAGTGCAACTGTGACTTTCACATGATCTTCTTGCCCCCTCTAGAGAAAGAGTTCATTGATTTCTAAAACTGCATTCTAGAACCAATTTGACCCCACTTCCACAAAATGTAGAAAAAGAAACTCTGTTGAAGCCAGTCAGTTAACATTGTCCCTATACAAGCAGAGCTGTGTGCCAAGTTATCTTCATAAAAGACACTGATTATTAAGGAGAGGGAGGGAGTGGGAGAAATTAGGGCTTCAAGCTTTGGTAACTAGAGGGATGTGAGTATCATTCATCGCAATAAAAAGTACAGGAGAATGATAGAATGATGATTTCAATGTTGGGAGACCTGAGTTTTAGTGCCCACAAAATACACAGGAGGGGCTACTCATTAGCAAGACAAATTTAATGGTCCACAAGTTAGTGAGTCCCTGAGATAGAGACCCGTCAGTGTACTTGTCATGGTTAAATTAGGATGTCTCCTACTCATATGATAACTTAGTATCAAATCCCTTTCTTATTTTCTTTTTAAAGCTGTGTTTTAATTAAATATTTAAATTCAATCCCAATGCATTTGGGGGGTGAAGTTTTAATTAAAAGTCAGTACACTGTGGTTTTCTCATGTAAATTTGTAGCTTGAAGGCTACCTGGCAAATAAAGAAAAGATAAAATAGAAAATGTCTTTGAGGTAAACTCAGCAGAATCATAGATGCAGTTCCTCTGAGTACTGCTGCATTGAAAATCCCTCCAGAGATAGGAAAAAAAAACATTTCTGTCTGCAATGCTGCACATTCCCTAAACTATAGTCTTTTGAAGCAGTCATTAACATCTGCATCCTCAGTGTATAGTGTTTTATGGCCTCACTGTATGTGACAACATTAAACATCGTTAAAAAGGGTAATTAGAATAAAAATGGAAAGTTCTATATATCTTTTGAAATACATCAGATGTAGTTTGTCCTTGAAACAGAAAAAGGGCACAGTAATAAAGTTAGCTTTTCTCCCTTCTAAAATATGTACATGGATAGAACAAAGAAGTCTCTGCATTGCTAAAAGACACAATTAATAACTCATTTAAAAATGCTAAAAATATGAAAATTCAGTGCTTTATAAAATCCTTAATTGAAAGAGTTTTTTAAAAATACTTTTATTTACTTATTAATTTATGTTTGGCTGCCCTGGGTCTTTGTTTCTGCGTGTGCCTTTCTCTAGTTGCAGAGAGCGAGGGCTACTCTCTAGTTGCGTTCCTGGACTTCTCATTGTGGTGGCTTCTCTTGTTGTGGAGCATGGGCTCTAGGCTGTGTGGGCTTCAGCAGCTGCAGCATATGGGATCAATGGTTGTGGCTTCTGGGCTCTAGAGCACAGGTCACTAGTTGTGGAGCTCGGGCTTAGCTGCTCTGTGGCATGTTCGATCTTCTCAGATCAGGGATCAAACCCGTGTCTCCTGCATTGGCAGATGGATTCTTTACCACTGAGCTACCAGAGAAGCCCAAAAGAATGTTTTTAAGATAACAACTATCTTAGCAAAAGAAAAGATACCCAATTCCATAGAGAGAATGATTGAAAATTATAAAGTCAAATATTTAGTAACAATTGTTTCACTATACATTCTCCTCCAGAACCATTAATTGGGAAGCAAATTATATTTTTTTAATTGTTTAAAATAATAAATTCATTTTCTACATGGTCTCTAGTAAATTTTCCTATCAAGTAACTAACTATATACTAAATAGTGTAAGAGTTTCAGAGGAATATTAATATGAAATATAAATTTTGGGGAAAAGATTATCAACTGTGACTCAACTGAATATAAAGTGATCCCTCTGCTCCAGCAATGGGAGATGGAGGTTTAATTAAAAAGATCATTCTTATTTTGATCAGGATAAATGTATGCTTTAGCTTTGAGTTTAGGGAGAGCTTAACTGGTACATGTTGATTACGCTCAGGGCTTGATTTCAACTGCATGCTCTAAACAACCTTCACTAAAAAACTACTACACAGTTAAATGCATGCACTATTTATAAATAGCTTTTTATATAATGCTTTCAAATGTATTATAAAAATTAAATTTTAATTACTTTTAATTAAACTTTAATGCTTGTAAACATTAAAAATCCCATGAAAAAAATTAAATATATTTCTGATAAATAGGCTGGTTATTGTGAGAAATACTTCCAAAATGGTTCAAATATTCACGTTAGAGACAATTTAGGGGCTTCCCTGGTGGCTCAGTGGTAAAGAATCTGCCTGCAATGCAGGAGATTCGAGTTTGATTCCTGGGTCAGGAAGATCCCCTGGAAAAGGAAATAGCAACCCATTCCAGTATCCTTGCCTGGGAAATCTCATGGACAGAGGAGCTTGCCAGGCTACAGTCCATGGGGTTGCAAAAGAGTCAGACACAATTTAGCACCTAAGCAACAACAGAGACGACTAATTCTCTAAAGTACCTGGAGATTCAAAGCCGTGATTTCCATTAAGAATTAATTTACATTCTGCTTCAGAAACAAGATATCTTTCACTTCTCCATCATTCAGTGTTAAGTACTTACTCACAATTTTAGCCTCAAGCCTCTATGGGGATTAAGGAGCAGGCACCGGAAAAGATTGACAAGGCTAAATTGAAAGATGGACAAAGTCCTGCCTTAGAAACTATTTTTTAGCACTGAATTTAAATTGGTAACCAGCATCGTATTTTTATATCAGTGAAATAAAATTTATATTATGGCAAGACAATAAAAATTTAAACAAACTTTTCTCTGCCCCTTTGGGTCTTGTCCCTCCTCTGTAGTGTGTATTGTGTATTTGCATTAACCAGACCTCCTTAGGAGATAACATTCCTTCTTAGTCTTGTAAAGATGACCCACTACGGGCTTTGTGCAGATCTGGATTGTGTAAATTATCACTATGTCATTTGACAGCAACCCTATGTCTCAGAAATTATATATATAACTGTGCTTTGACCTCAGAGCTTTCTTTAAAAAAAATTGTATTAAGGTACAGATTTAGGTGTATAGCAAAGTAATTCACTTATATATACACATATGTTATATATGTTAGGTTTGTATAGTATATTAGATTCTTTTCCATTAGATTATTACAAGATACTGAATATAGTCCCTTGTGCCATACAGTAGGTCCTTGTCTATTTATTTTATATATAATAGTGTATATCTGTTAATCCCAAATTCTGAATTTATCCCTCCCACCTTTTTCCCTTTAGTAACTTTAGGTTTTTCTATGTCTGTGAGTCTATTTCTGCCTTGTAAATAAGTTCATTTGTTTTTGTTTTTTTTTTAGATTCCACATATAAGTGATACCATATATTTGTCTTTCTCTGTCTGACCTACCGCAGTCAGTATGATAATCTCTCGGTCTATCCATATTGCTGCAAATGGCATTATTTCATTCTTCTCTATGGCTGAGTAATAGTCCACTTCATGTAAGTACCACTCTTTATCCATTCCTCTGTCAATGGACATTTATGTTGCTTCCATGTCTTGGCTAAGTATTTGTAAATAGTGCTTCTATATACATTGAGATGCATGTGTCTCTTCAAATTATAGTTTTCTCCAGATATATACCCAGAAGTGGGATCTCTGGATCATATGGTAATTTCAGTTCTTTTTTTTTTTTTAAGGAAACTCTATGAAAAAAAGTGAAAGTATTAGTCACTTGGTCATGTCTGACTCTTTGTGATCTCATGGACTGTAATCTGCTAGGCTCCTCTGTCCATGGAATTCTTCAGGCAAGAATACTGGAGTGGATAGCCATTCTCTTCTCCAGGGGATCTTCCTGACTCAGGGATCGAACCCAGGTCTCCTGCATTGCAAGTGGATTCTTTACTGTCTGAGCCACCAGGGAGCCCAGGGAACCTCTATACTATTCACCATAGTGGCTGGAACTATTTGCATTCTCACGAACAGTGTAGAAGGGTGCCCTTTTTTCCACATCCTCTCCAGCATTTACTACTTGTAGACTTTTTGCTGACAGCCATTCTAAATGGTTTGAAGAGGTATCTCATTGTAGCTTTCACTTGCATTTCTCTAGTAATTAGTATGTTGAGGATCTTGCATGTGCCTATAGCCCATCTGTACGTCTCCTTTGGGAAAATGTCTACTTAGGTCGTCTATTCACTTTTTGATTGGATTATTTGGGTTTTTTTGATATTGAACTGTGTAAGTTGTTCATATATTTTGGAAATTAAGCCCCTGTTGGCTGTATCATTGGCAAGTATTTTCTCCCATTCTGTAAGTTGTCTTTTTGTTTTGTCCATTGTTTCTTTTGCTGTGCAAAGCTCTTATTTCTATACACTAAAAATGAAATATCAGAAAGAAAACTTAAGGAAACAATCCCATTTACTATTGCATGAAAAAGAATAAAATACCTAGAAATAAACCTACCTAAGGAGGCAAAAGACCTGTACTCCAAAAACTAGAAGATGCCGATGATAGAAATTGAAGCCCACACTCAGATGGAAAGATGAACCATGTTCTTGAATAGGAAGAATCAATACTGTTAAAATGACCATATGATCCAAGGCAGTCTATAGATTCAGTGCAATCCCTATCAAATTACCAACACCATTTTTCAGAGAACTAGAACAAATAACTTAAAAATTTGTATGGAAACATGAAAGACCCTGAATGATCTTGAGACAGAAAAACAGAGCTGGAGGAATTGGGCTCCCTGACTTCAGACTATACAACAAGTTTACAGTCATGAAAATCATATGAAACTGGCACAAAAGCAAACATATAGATCAATGGAACAGAGCAGAAAGCCCAGAAGTAAAACTACACACTTATGGTCAATTAATCTATGACTAAAGAGGCAAGAATATGCAATGGAGAAAACTTATTGACGTTTCTTCAATAAGTAGTGCTGGGAAAACTGGACAGCTACATGTAAAAAAATGAAATTAGAACATTCTCTAACAGCATATACAAAAATACACTAAAAACATATTAAAGACCTAAATGTGCCATGCCAAGTAGCTTCAGTCATTTCCAACTCTTTGCAAACCCATGGACTGTAGCTCATCAGGCTCCTCTGTCCGTGGGATTCTCCAGACAAGAATACTGGAGTGGGTTCCCATTTCCTTCTCCAGGGTACTTCCCAATGCAGGGATCGAACACAAGTCTCCTGCATTGCAAGCAGATTCTCTACCATCTGAGCCACCAGAGAAGCTCCAAATGTTAGAAGACCTAAATGTAAGATGGGATACTATAGAAGTCCTAGAGGAAAACATAGAACACTACTCTTTGACATAAATCTCAACATTTTTTTATCTGTCTCCTATAGCAATGGAAACAAAAGCAAAAATAAATAAATGGGGCTCAATTAAACTTAAAAGCTTCTGCACAACAAAGGAAACCATAAACATAATGAATGACAACTTCAGAATTTTCTGAAGACTCTCTTTCAGGTTATAATCCTCAAATTGGCTTGAATAAAATTTTCCATTCCTTTCTTCAAACTATTGATTAAACTTTTTCATTAACAATATAAAAATCACCTTGAAGGTTAAAGAATAAAAAAGAAATTTAAATTTTAATATTCATTCAGAAGAAGCCCTTAAACACACCTGCTTGATGCATGTTGGTACTACAGAAATCTTGGTTTCAGTGAAGAAAATTTGCAAAGATCCTTACAAAGGCTTCCTTTTAGAAATCCAGATAGAGCTTAGCCATTCAGTTGAGGATCAGGGGCTGTACCTCCTGGTATGATTTCCTTGTTACTACTGAATATCTCTGTCTTTGGTGTGCCTTTCAGACATTCCAGGGAGACTTGTTTATTCAAAGTGTGGACCAAAGTCCAATAGTTTTGAGAATCACTTGAAAATTTGTTAGAAATGCAAAATCTAAGGCCCCACTCAAGGCCTACTAGATAAGAATCTGCATATTTAACAAGATCTCTTGGTGATTTATTTGCACTGAGAAGCCCTGTTTTAAGCTCTTGAGGAGCTCACCAGCCACCTCCTTCTCATTGCCCTTTCTCTTTGAAATCAACTATTTCTGAAACTATCACTTCGCTCCTCTACTAAAATACTGAGTTCCAGTTCCCCCTTTGTGGGTGTGGTTTTTTTAAATTTTTTTTTTGTTTTTTTGTTGTTCAATGGTTTTCTCTAGTTGAGGCAAGCATGGGCTACTCCTCACTGTGGTGTGTGTGCTTCTCACCGAGGTGGCTTCTCCTATTGCGGAGCACAAGCTCTAGAGAGTGGACTAAGTAGTTGTGTTGCACGGGCTTAGTTGCCTCTTGGCATGTGGGAACTTCCTAGCCCAGGAAGTGGACTGGAAGGCAGATTCTTAACCACTGGACCACCATGGAAGCCCTCCTTCTGTGTTTTAAAATCCTCCTTCTAAGTTGCTGTGTTTAAGTTGCTTCCCCTGGGGAGTAGGAAGGATATCAAGGTACCTTGGAAGGGGGCGAAATGACCTTGGGTTCCCTGGACTCTCAAGTTCCAATTAATGGTTTTTCTCAAGTATCTATAATAGTAAACATATCTTGGACTTTGAGAATCATTTTCCTTCTGAAACCCCCAGTTTGTCTATATTAGACATGATATTCCCATCTTGCACATAACTTAGACTCTATTTTACTAAAAGAGAATTTCCGCCTGACCCTACCCCTGAAAGATGTAAGAGACATGGGTTTGAATCCTGGGTCAGGAATATCCCTTGGAGGAGGGCATGGCAATCCACTCCAAAGAGGAGTCTTTGGAAGGAGTGGTTACTTACATGATGAGTTTCTTCAAATGCTTCCTTTTCTGGCACGTTTCTTGCAGTTTCATCATATGAAACTGTAGGAAAGCCCTCTTGAATACTGTAACCTGTAATTATGAAAACAAATTGAGTTTTAATGACTTACTGCCTAAGACAACACCTTACACTGAAAATTAAAAATGGTAGCTCATTAGGAGAATAAGAGCAAGTTTGTATTGCTTATTGCATTGACCTCTGAAGTTCTTAGGGCAGGATATCAGAAGCAGAGTGTGCCTTTGGATTGGCTAATTTCTTAGAAGGAGAATGGATGGAAGTGAGGTGAGATTCTAAGGGAAGAAAAACTGTCATGAGAGTCATTAGACCCTGCGCAGCTGTAATCTCAAAATTGATGAGAGAGGTAATTCTCTTTCTTAGGAAGATGGAGAAGAAAGGCAATTAAACTAAAATGTTACACTTTTCACAAATTAAAATTTCTTTTGCAATTATGCTTTATATGAATTATACTTCAACAAAACTTCAAAAGCACAAGACAAAATACCAAATGAAAAGGCAGCTTGCCCTCAACCACTAAAAGCTTTGTTAAATCAGTTCTATCCCTATACTATGTGTTAAAATATTTCAGAATAGGAAGAGAGCTATATAAATCCTTCATTTAATGGATGTGAAAAAGAGAAATAAAGTATCTATTGACTATTGTGAATCCATGTGTTTATTCTTTTCTTTGTATACTAATGACTAGAAGTTAGCACTCACAATGCCCAGCTCTGAGTTGACCATGGTGTGCAGAAAAAACAGACTCAGCCTGTGTTTTCCTGTAGCATCATTTCATCGGTGAGACACAAAAGTCAGATAGTCATACAATTGGATGTATAATTACAAACTGTGACAAAAATTTTACTGGATCCCTGTGATACTGGAAAACAGCATTGGTTAAGGAAATCCCTGACTCCTTCGTCTAGGAAACTGCTTACTGCAGAAAACCATACTTCCTCAGATGATTCTGATAAGATTCATGGATGTACTCCAGCGTTTACCCACATCAAAGCCAGATATAGATGCTCCAAATTCCTATTCTTTGCCTCAGAAATGATTAGCTGAACTGCTTGTCCTCACTGATGAATGGGAACAAAATGATTGTTAAACCTTGTTTCAGCTTCTCTTCTTCCTTCATGCACCTAAACTTTGACCCATCATCAGCCTCATGCAGCATATAGCATGTCTTAAGTATACATTGGCCTCAAGGCAAACATTCTTTGATGTGCTATCCAACCAAGTCACCTTTCCACTCTGCTTCCCCACACTGCTTCTTTCCAGCCTTGTCTCTTGCAAGCGTGCTAAGTTGCTCCAATCATGTCCTACTTTTTACTGTGGACTGCCAGGCTCCTCTGTCCATGGGATTCTCCAGGCAAGAATACTGAAGTGGGTTACTGTGCCCTCCTCCAAGGGATCTTCCCAACCCAGGGATCAAATCCACATCTCTTATGTCTCCTGCACTGGCAGGTGGGTTCTTTACCACTAGCCCCACCTGGGAAGCCCTGTTTCCTCTTCATTGTAAAACAAAGACCCTTTTTGCCTAACCCTAGAGAAGCTAGGCTTCAACAGTATATGAACTGAGAACTTCCAGAGGTAGAAACTGGATTTAGAAAAGGCAGAGGAACCAGAGATCAAATTACCAACATCCACTGGATCACAGAAAAAGGAAAGGAATTTCAGCAAAACATCTACTCTGCTTCACTGACTATGCTAAAGCCTTTGACTGCATGAAAGTAAAAGTGTTAGTCATTCAGTCAGGTCTGACTGTGACCCCACGGACTGTAGCCCACCAGGCTCCTCTGTCCATGGAATCTTCCAGGCAAGGATACTGGAGTGGATTGCCATTCCCTTCTCCAAGGGATCTTCCTGACCCAGGGATCGAAACCGGGTCTCCTGCATTGCAGGTGAATTCTTTACCCTCTGAGCCACCAGTGACTGTGTGGATCAAAACAAACTGTAGAAAATTTTTAAAAACATGGGAATAACAGATCATGCTACCTGCCTGCTGTGAAACCTGTATGCAGGTCAAGAAGCAACAGTTAGAATTGGACATGTAACAACAGACAGGTTCAAAATTGAAAAAGGAGTACGATAAGGCTGTATACTGTCACCCTGTTTATTTAACTTCTATGTAGAGTACATAATGCGAAATGCCGGGCTGAATGAAGCACAAACTAGAATCAAGATTGCCAGGAGAAATATCAATAACCTCAGATACGCAGATGACACCACCCTTATGGCAGAAAGTGAAGAAGAACTAAAGAGCCTCTTGATGAGGGTGAAAGAGGAGAGCAAAAAAGCCAGCTTAAAACTCAATATTAAAAAAACTAAGATCATGGCATCCAGTCCCATCACTTCATGGCAAATAGATGGAGAAAAACTAGAAAAAGTGGAAACAGTGACAGATTTTATTTTCTAGGGCTTCAGAATCACTGCGAACAGTGACTGCAGCCACTAAATTAAAAGATGCTTACTCTTTGGAAGAAAAGCAAGGACAAACCTAGACAGTGTATTAAAAAGCAAAAACATCACTTTGCCGACAAAGGTACACATAGTCAAAGCTATTTCCAGTAGTACAGCAAGACTCTTGAGAGTCCCTTGGACTGCAAGGAGATCTAGCCAGTCAATCCTAAAGGAAATCTACCTTGAATATTCATTGGAAGGACTGATGCTGAAGCTGAAGCTCTGATACTTTGGCCACCTGATGTGAAGAACTGACTCATTTGAAAAGTCCCTGATGCTGGGAATGATTGAGGGCAGTAGGAGAACAGGACGACAGAGGATGAGATGGTTGGATGGCATCACCGACTCAATGGACATGAGTTTGAGCAAACTCAGGAGATAGCGAAGGACAGGAAGGCCTGGTGTGCTGCAGTCCATGGGGTTACAAAGAGTCAGACAGGACTTAGTGACTGAACAACAACATGTTGTATATTAGCCATTCGTTGTTGAGTAAATTCCATTGTATGATTTTGGCAGAGTCCAACTGAAAAGTATCCAGTTTTTTGTTATGAATAAAGATGCTATGAACATTTTTTTCTTGGCCATGCTGCACAGCTTGCACAGTCTTAGTTCCCGACTAGCGACTGAATTAAACCTGGATCACTGCAATAAAAGCACAGAGTCTTAACCGCCGGACTGCCAGAGAATTCCTTGAACGGTTTTGCACAAGACTTTTTGTGAATATGTTTTTGCTTATGGGTTATACGTTAAATCTAGGTTAATTACTATTACTATGTAAGAATTAGCCAGAGCATTTTTAAAGTAGCTATGACATGGATTATCACAATGGTGTGGTCACTCACCCAGAGCCAGACATTCTGGAGCGTGAAGTCAAGTAGGCTTTAGGAAGCACTGCTGCCAATTAAGTTAGTGGAGGTGATGGAGTTTCAGCAGAGCTATTTAAAAATCCTAAAAAATTATGTTGTTAAAGTGCTGCACTCAATATGTCAGCAAATTTGGGAAACCCAGCAGTCGCCACAGGACTGGAAAAGGTCAATCCTCATCCCAGTTCCCAAGAAGGGCAGTATTAAACCATTGGATGGTTGCTTCTTGGCAGGAAAGCTATGACAAACCTAGACAGTGTGTTAAAAAGCAAAGACATCACTTTGCCAACAAAGGTCCATATAGTCAAGGCTGTGGTCTTCCTGGTGGCTGTGTACAGATGTGAGAGCTGGACCATAAAGAAAGCAAAGCACTGAAGAATTAATGCTTTCAAACTGTGGTACTGGAGAAAACTCTTGAAAGTCCCTTGGATAGCAAGGAGATCAAACCAGTCAATCTTAAAGGAAATCAACCATGAAGATTCATTGGAAGGCCTGATGCTGAAGCTGAAGCTCCAATACTTTGGCCACTTGATGTGAAGAGCTGACTCACTGGAAAAGACCCTGATGCTGGGAAGGATTGAAGGCAGAGGGAGAAGAGGGTGACAGAGGATGAGATGGTTGGATGGCATCACCAATTCAATGGACATGAACTTGGGAAAACTCTGAGAGATGGTGAAGGACAGGGAAGCCTGGCATGCTATAGTTGATGGGGTCTTGAAGAGTTGGACACAACTTGGTAACTGAATGACAGCAACAATAATGCCATTTTAATACCCCCACCAACAATGTACGGGTTTGGGTTGTTCCACACCCTGTCAGCATTTGTTAAGTCACTTTTAAAAATTTTAGCCTCTCAGGTAGGTCCACCCATATTTAATTTAAACAAAAATTATACAAATTTACTTTTTCATTTCCTATTTAATTTTTCCATTACTTATGTGTGCCTCTTATATTTCTATTTCTAAAATCTTCCTTAAGTAGGCTTGGAAATAATACCACCATGTATTAATATATATAGGCAAAATGTACCTTATTTGTATAAAAATGAGACTTTGTAAATTAGGGAAAACAATACTTCTGTATAGACACAACGGAATCTTCAATTTATTGCTTTGGAAAGGAAATTAGGATTCTTGCTCTCAACCAGAATCCTTTCCAAAGCAGCACTGATAAGCAGACATGTATATTTCACTTCACCACCACCAAAACAAAATTACCTACTTTACGTGGCAACCCATTCCATGCTTTGATGTTCATGTTTAGTTGTTGAACAACTCCAATGTGATTTTAAGTTTTTATGACCGAAGGTTGATGGACTAAGACTTTATATGTAAAGCAGTAATTTTTAAAATTTGTTGTTGTTCAGTTGCTCAATCATGTCCGACTCTTTGTGACCCCATGGACTGCAGCATGCCAGGCTTCCCTGTCCTTCACTATCTCCTGAGTTTGCTCAAACTCATGTCCATGGAGTGGATGATGCCATCCAACCATCTCATCCTCTGTAACCCCCTTCTCTTTCTGCCCTCAATCTTCCCCAGCATCAGGGTCTTTTCCAATGAGTCAGCTCTTTGCATCAGGTGGACAAATTATTGGCGCTTAAGCTTCAGCATCTGTCCTTCCAATGAGTATTCATGGTTGATTTCCTTTAGGATTGACTGGTTTGATCTCCTTGTTGTCCAGTGAACTCTCAAGAGTCCAGCACCACAGTTCAACAGTATCAATTCGTCAGCATTCATCTTTCTTTATGGTCCAGCTCTCACACCTGTACATGACTGCTGGGAAAAACTATAGCTTTGACTGTATGGATCTTTGTTGGCAAAGTTTTAAAAACTTAACAATTTTTAAAATATTTGCTATCATATAATAACAATGCCCATTAAATAAGAAGAATATAATTTAGTTTTCTCAGACAAGAGTGTTATTTCCTAACATCCTTTTCCATTTACCATGCCTAGCATGTTAAATATTTTTAAATTAAAAATTCCCTGAAATGGGAGGGCCCTTCTAGTTGTTAGGTGAGCTGCTGCCCAATTCTTGAATCTTTGAAAAAAACCAATTTGTTTTTCTGAAAAAAGAAAAAAATCCTGAAATGCCATTGCTTTGCTTGTTAATGTTGTACTCTTCGCAGATAAAAATATATTAAAGTGCATTTTCTATGACTTGTCCTGTGTTCTGTCAACATATTTATAACAGTTGAGTTAAAAGTCTTTGTCTGGGAAGTCCAACATCTGAGCTTCCTAAGATATGGCTTCTTTTGGCTGCTGTTTTTTGTGTGTCTTTTTTTTTTCTTCTGATGTATGGACCACACTTTTCTGATTCTTTACATATCTAAAGTTTTGTTAAAAGTAGATACTGAAATAAAATAATGCACCACATCTGGAAATAAGATCCTCCTGTCCCTACTCAGGTTTGTCATTTTGCTATTTCTTCTTGTTGTCATTGTTTTTACTTTTCCTTAGAAAATTTCCAGTATTAATTCTTTAAAGTCTATATCCTTTGTCATGTACGGCCACTGAAATTTCTGTTATTAGCTTAGTGTTCAAGGAATGACTGAACAAGAGTCCCTTAAATGATTTGAATGAGTAAATCCCTCCAACATTTGTCAAAGGGTTGTGTGTGTGTGTGTGTGTGTGTGTGTGTGTGTGTGTGTGTGTAGGTATGCTTCTAAAGCTCCAGCAAACAATTTACAACTGCTCCTTAGTCTTCACTTCCAGTCATGTGGAGCCCTCAAGGTCAGCCAGAGGGGAAAGATTAGACCCTTCTTGGGTCTTTTTTGATCATACACACAGCCCCAGCTGTGCATGTGGACATAGAAATTTCCAGGAATAAATCAGTCTTTCACAGCCCCTAAGGACTTGCAAGTTCTCAGTTTTTACTTTCAAGATTCTTTGGTCAGTGTCTCATTAGCCCCAACCTGCAATGCTACTTCAGGTAGTTCCAATGTTTAACAATTGCCACTGGTTGTTTTCTGCCATTGTCCTGGGGTTAGTGCTATTCAGCAGAGGGATCTCAGAGTTGGGTCAAATAAAAACAAGCCCTGAAAACGGAGCTGTTTAGCAAGCCACCAGAGATGTCAACAGTGACAATTTTGAGGGAATTGGGACTTTGAGACATTCTAAACCTTATGGGTTTGCTTCATCTAAGGCTTGTGAAGCTACTGATTTTCACAATTACTGTAGCTTTTCATTTTCAAGCTTACCACAGAGGCAGGGAGAAATGATGGGATTGGGCCACACTGAATGTCATAAAACTCACTGTTCTTAATAAGTTTCAACTCTTTTTCTTGAATAAACAGTCCTCAGCTTGTTGCATAAATTTAATTAATTTTCAGAATTCTGAAAATGTTTACTTTTGACAGTTTTGGCCAGTGTTCTCACTGTTCCGATGGAAGAGTAGATTTTCTGGAGCTCTTAATTTGCCATTCCAGAAGACAGCCCTCTCACTTGCAAATATCATTATTACAAGTTGGAAAATACTACCATCTCATGACATTAACAAATCAATTTACATTTTTCTGAATGATCTTCTAGTCCTCACTCATATGAATGCATTTACTTAAGTGTAATAATATCAAACTTTGGTCTTGAGAAAAAAAAAAAGTAGCAGTCGTGAACATTCTGTGTTCTAAACTTGCATCCTGTATTACAGACATCTTATAATTTCAACACTCCTTTACTTCTCAGATTGTCTCCAATTGCTTGATACTGGAAAAAAAAATCTGAGGTATTTCTGTGTATATAACATATTTCTTACTCTGGATATTTCTGCTATGAAAAATTCCCAGGAAGCTGAATCAGCAGATCAAGGGATTCTTCTGTAACTTTTTAAAAGTACAACATACTATACAAGTCAGGACTGTGTCAATAGTTATTTATTATTATATCTTTCCTATTTTAGTTTTTGCCTGTGTGTTTGTCTTGTAAATATCTCTCATATCTTTTAAGTTTATGAAGTTAAAAGACACATCAATTATAATTTCTTTGTTGTACACGTCATATGCATTCATACATCTTATCTATTTTTACTTTTTGTAACATTTAATAATATGACCACTAGGATTAAGCTAACTGAAATGTTTTACACTATTTAGACTAAAATAATATTTATTAATACACTATCTATATTAAAAGCTTCACTCAGTAATTGTAAATGTCCTTAAGACAATGTTTCTAAAACTTAATTTTGGTTATTGATCAATTGAGAAATCTTGTTCAGTTGCATATTATGAATCAGCAGATCTGGAGTAGAGCCAAGAGTCTGCTACTCTTAATAAGTTCTGCAGGCTGTGGGCCATGCTTTGAATAATAAGATGTTAGGATACTCGTCTGCATTTGTATTACAGACCAGACCTTTAAAAGGATGAATTTAGTCACATCACTTGCTTTGGTCCTGGTCTAATCTTGTCTTGGAAATCTTCACCTTTGTTGTGGAAATACACTGGAATTAGGACCCAAACAGGGAATAGACATGAACAATTATTCCTGCTGTGTCCTTGTGGATTAGATGTCCTCACTAGTCAGCTTCTTATACTTCTAAAGACAGCATTCTTTGCTTTTTCCCATCTCTCTGCTCTCCAGTAGCCTATTTTAGAAACCATCACAGTTGAAAACTAGAAAAAAAACCTTATTGTTCACTGGTAGTTAAATTGTGTCAAGAATATAAACTGTTTCAAAGAACAATATATTTTAGTATTAGCACTTACTTTTCTGATTTTTAAACTTATAATTGAAACTGGGATCATAGCATACTCCCAGGAGGTACTTGCCTCAGAACAGAAGACAGTGTTTACATTTCCAAAGCCTTTATATATGCTCATCACCTTCTATTCTTTTCTAAAAAAAAAAAATGCAGACAGCTGGCTATTTATGTTTAATAAATGGATTAAAAACATAAAGTACATTTGTCAGGATGTTAATTATCAATAGGATTTAGAATAATAGTTTATTCACTGTTTAATTTCTGAACCATTACATTAGAATTCTTTTTAATGGAACTAAATATTATTTGAATTAGATTAAATAATTTCATTTTTAGTTAAAAAATAATTAACTGCTTTGTATGGCTGAGTAATATAAAGTAAACATTGCAGTATTAAGTAGGTCACATGAATCCATTTCTAAGCAAACCACAAGAACCTCACAACAACCACATTGGATACTGAAGGTCTAAAAAGAGAACATCCAGAAATAGGGTATTCTAAAGGTTAGACTGAACTAAGTATGGAACAGATAAGAGAAAATTAGTCTCCTAAAATTTCCTAGGATGTCTCGAAATTTTGTGACCTTTATCTTAAAGTAGTCCTAAACTGATGACCTTCTACACATGGCAGAAGCAAATGAGGGAAGTTATCTTATTTACTATATTATAGGCTTCAAATGATTTCTATAAATAAATGTTTAGGTACAATGGGGCTTTCCTTGTAGTTCAGCTAGTAACGAATCTGCCTGCAATGCAGGAGACCCCGGTTCAATTCCTGGGTCAGGAAGAACTGCTGGAGTACAGAATGGCTAACCACTCCAGGATTCTGGCCTGGAGAATTCCATGGATTATGTAGTCCATGGGGTCACAAAGAGTTGGATACGACTGAACGGATTTCACTTTAATTTTTCACTTTAGGTACAATACCAAAACAGGAAAAAAAAAATTCAGAGATAAATAGGCAGAAAAAATAAGTAGATCTCAAGAATGAAAAACAGCAAAAAATAAAAATAGCAGCAGTACCACAAACAGCCCTTCAAATGCTCAAGATACTGGGATCATCATATTCAAATTAAACAATCATGTCAAGTATATTTAAAGAAGCAATAGACAGGCTTGAAGATATCTGCTCGAAACAAGAAAGTAATCAAAGTGACACAGAATTATTTAAAATGAACCAAAAACTTATGGGAATAAAAATAAACAAATATTTTAAAAAAATGTTTTTAACATGTTTTTTTTTAATTTGAGGGAGGAGATCAAGACGGTAGAATAGGAGGACATGGAACTCTCCTCCCACCACAAATACATTAAAAATACATCTACATGTAGAATAATTCTCACTGAAAACTAACTGGCAACTAGCAGAAAGACTCTTGAACAAACAAGGCTGTAAGAAAGACCCACAGAGAATCAAGTAGGAAGGGAAGAGAAGAGATGAAGTTGGGTCCTGAGTCCCTGGCCCGTAGTTTCCCACAGCTTTCCTGGTATATGTTGCAAACTGAGTCGTGTGCCCACCTTAGCCCTGCTTGCTTCACAACACCACTCCACACTGAGGCGAGGGCTCCCATGGCCCGGGGAGAGCTCACGGCTCTCTTAATGGATCAGTCTCTTAAGGTAAAAACAAAACAAACAAAAAAACTAGAAAACAAAGCAGGGCTTCCCTAAGGATTCAGTGGTTAAGATTCCACCAGCCAATGCAGGAAACACGGGTTCAATTCCTGGTCCAGGAAGATCCTACTTGCTTCTGAGCAACTAAGCTTGTGTGCCACAATTACTGAGAATGCCCACTGGAACTACTGAAGCCTGGGTGCTCTAGAGTCCATGTTCTGCAACATAAGAAACCGCCTCAGTGAGAAGCCTCCACTGGGCCACAACTAGAGAAAGCACAGCCACAGCGACAAAGACACAGCATAGCTAAAAAAAAAAAAAAAAAAAAATTTTAATTGAAAAAAAGAAACAAAAGCAAAAATAAACAATTAAACTGAAAAGCTTTTACACAGCAATGAAACCATCAATTAGAAACAAAAGACAACCTATTGAATAGGAGAAAATATTTGCAAATGATATGACTAATTAGGGGTTAATATCCAAAATAGAAGGGAAGCTCATACATCTCTATGTTTAAAAAAGCCTAATTATAAATTAGCTGAAGACATGAATAGACGTTTTTCCAAAGGAGATACAGAGATTGCCTACAGGCACATGAAAGAATGTTCAACATCATTAGCCACCTAAGAAATGCAAAAGAAAACCAGAAGAAAATGTCATCTCACACCTGTCAAGATGGCTATCATCAAAAGTCTACAAATAAAAAATGTTCCAAAACTGTGGAGAAAGGGAACTCTAGTGCACTCTTGTTGAGAATGTAAATTGGTGCAGCCACTATGAAAAGCAGTATAGAGTTTCCTCCGAATACTAAGACAAAAAAAAAAAACAAACCCAAACTACGACACGATTAAACAATTCCATTTTTGATTATATCCTGAAGAAAATAAAAACAAGAATTTGAAAAAAACACAGGCCCAACAAAGATCATAGCAGCATTATATACAACAGCCAATATATGGAAACAAATTAACAGTTCATCAAAAGCTGAACGGATGCGGAAGATGCTAGATACACACACATATACACACACAGAGGTATATTACGAAGCTATAAAAATGGATGAAATTTTGCTACTAAAAGAAACATAAATGACCTAGAAATAAACAGTAAGTGAAGTAAGTCAACTACAGAAAGACAAATACTATATAACTGACACGTGAAAAATAAAAATTGATACAAATTACCTATATTTACAAAACAAAAAGAGACCCACAGATTTAGAAAACAGGCTTAGGGTGACCAACGGAGAAAGGTGGACAGGATATTAAGTAAGGAGGTTGCAACTAACAAATACACATGAATATACATAACCTAGGTAATAAACAAGGACCTACTGTAAGCCACTGGAAAAATCTATTCAATATAGGAATAAGCTACATGGAAAAAGAAAATGAAAAATAGTAGATGTATGTCTCCATATAAATAAATCAAGCTGCTATACACCTAAAAAACCCCCACAAAATCCTGAAACAAGTATAATCCCCCCCAAAAGTATACTCCAATATAATATAAAATTGAAGTTAACAACAAAATTAAAACAAAAAACAACAACAAAAAGAATGCCTACAATAATTCTTCCTGCATAAGAATCCCAGGCTCGTTCATATTCTGGAGACTCATCAGACTTGCTTCCCAAGGCAGGACTGCCATGGAGCTGAGGGGCTGGGCAGGATGTGCCAGTTTATAGGCTCCTCTTGCACCTACAGGGTCTGGTCCCCACTGAAAGGGCAACAATCACTCCAGGATGATTCAGGACCTACAGCAGTTAAACCAAGCATAAAGCACCCAAAGAATGGTGGATGCTCTGGGCCCAAAGAGCATTGAAAAGTCACCTGGTCCCAAGGACTCCTGATGTTGGGGGTCCCACCTCCAGGGCTCTTTCCTAAAACTCACTGAACCTGTGGCGGAAAGAAACCTCAGGACATCATTGGCAGGTTTTGGACTTGATAGGAGGGTGTACTTTAAGGGGGAAGAAGAAACGAGCCGAAAGATCTCGAGTGTCTGTTCTCTCACCCTCCACTCTCATTTAAAACCCTGGAAAAGAACTGTCACCAAGGTTCAGGTTACCCAACACCCTGAGTGGGTGAAGAAATTCTCCCACCTAGTGGACATATTTGAGAACTACAACTTAAAAACCAAAGCTTAGGGGCGTTTACTGGAAAATTCTGAAAGGTGGGAATACCAGACCATCTGACCTGTCTCTTGAGAAACCTGTATGCAGGTCAGGAAGCAACAGTTAGAAGTGGACATGGAACAACAGACTGGTTCCAGATAGGAAAAGGAGTACGTCAAGGCTGTATATTGTCACCCTGCTTATTTAACTTAAATGCAGAGTACATCATGAGAAACGCTGGGCTGGAAGAAACACAAGCTGGAATCAAGATGGCCGGGAGAAATATCAATAACCTCAGATATGCAGATGACACCACCGTTATGGCAGAAAGTGAAGAAGAACTAAAGAGCCTCTTGATGAATGTGAAAGAGGAGAGTGAAAAAGTTGGCTTAAAGCTCAACATTCAGAAAACTAAGATCATGGCATCTGGTCCCATCACTTCATGGGAAATAGATGGGGAAACAGTGGAAACAGTGTCAGATTTTATTTTTGGGGGGCTCCAAAATCACTGCTGATGGTGATTGCAACCATGAAATTAAAAGACGCATACTCCTTTGAAGGAAGGTTATAGCCAACCTAGATAACATATTTAAAAGCAGAGACATTACTTTGCCAAAAAAAGTCCGTCTAGTCAAGGCTATGGTTTTTCCAGTAGTCATGTATGGATGTGAGAGTTGGACGGTGAAGAAAGCTGAGCACCGCAGAATTGATGCTTTTGAACTGTGGTGTTGGGAGAAGACTCTTGAGAGTCCCTTGGACTGCAAGGAGATCCAATCAATCCATCCTAAAGGAGATCAATCCTGGGTGTTCATTGGAAGGACTGATGTTGAAGCTGAAACTCCAATACTTTGGCCACCTCATGGGAAGAGCTGACTCATTGGAAAACACCCTAATGCTGCGAAGGATTGGGGGCAGGAGGAGAAGGGGATGACAGAGGATGAGATGGTTGGATGGCATCACTGACTCAATGGACATGGGTTTGGGTAAACTCCGGGAGTTGGCGATGGACAGAGAGGCCTAGCGTGCTGCTATTCATGGGGTCGCAAAGAGTTGGACACAACTGAGCGACTGGACTGAACTGAACTGAGGAGCGTTTACTATTCCCAAGCTCAGTTCAGGACTCTTTGCGACCCCATGGACTGCAGCGCACCAGGCCTCCCTGTCTATCACCAACTCCCCGAGTTTACTCAAACTCATGTCCATTGAGTCGGTGATGACATCCAATCATCTCATCCTCTGTTGTCCCCTTCTCCTCCCGCCTTCCATCTTTCCCAGCATCAGGGTCTTTTCAAATGAGTCAGTTCTTCACTTCAGGTGGCCAAAGTATTGGAGCTTCAGCTTCAGCATCAATCCTTCCAATGAATATTCAGGACTGATCTCCTTTAGGATTGACTGGTTGGATCTCCTTGCAGTCCAAGGGACTCTCAAGAGTCTTCTCCAACAGCACAGTTCAAAAGCATCAATTCTTTCAAGCTCAGCAGAGGGGATGCAAATGATACATGCCCCGAAGGAATGTTCTGTGGGTAGGTAACCCAAGCAACATTGAGTAAATGGCACACATTAGGGAAGCCACCAGAAAAGGTAAACTTGACAAAAGAAAAGTATAAAACATAAAATAAGAAAAAACACACAGAAAGTAGTATCTCCTTCAAACAAAAACAGACTAATTGATTTCTAAAACAAATTTTGGTGAACAGAAAAGAAATCCGCTTGACTGACAAGAAAAATTACAAAGTTAGTGTTCCAATAAACTCAAATTGCTACAGCTGACAACAGGAAGGACCTCCTGTAAACCACAGGAAACTCTAGTCACTATGCTACTATTTAATATGGAGTAAACTCTGAAAGACATTCAGGTTGAATAAATATACCTGAATTTAGCTATCTTATACCTAAAAGTATTGCAACGCTTTTAATCACTGGAGAACAATATAATGTAAACATTAGGTGAAAACAGAGAAAAAAAGAGAGATTCCACCCCAAAAAGTCGGCCAAGAAAAAAGATCATTTTCTGATTCCTGCAGAACCAGAAGTCTATTTTTCCTACACAAGACTGGCATGGGGCTGAGGAACCTGGCCAAGATATGCCCACATAAGGCCCCATCGCGTCGACAGTGCCTGGTCCCCTCTGCTTGTGGGACAACACGCCCAGGAGCAGTGGGGCACTAGCAACTCGAGACATACAAACATAAACAAAAACCAGGTTTTAATCGGCACTGATCAGAAAGGCCAAGTGAAATATGGGTAAGATGAAGAATTCCCAGAGGAGGTGTGGGAAAATGGGAACCCTGGTTGGAGTTCAGAGCACTGGACTTGGTCCCGGGTTGCAGGAGACCACTGCAGGTGGTCTCAACACCCAGGCATCAACAGGGAGTGGTTCATAGGATCACTGCATACCGAGTTTGAGGAAATATTCAGAGAAAACCATAGTCAAATGACAGACTCCAGCCTTCTGTGCAGAAGTAATTGCAATCGTTGAAAACACACAACCATCAGCATGTCCATGGTGGCATGAATTGAGGGAAAAAACGTGTAATACATAGAGTGAAGAATCCTCTGATCCATGGAAAGGAATGGACTATCGACACCAGCAGCCACTTGATTTCACTCACACCAGATCATACGAAAGGACATCGATCAGGCAGAGAAAGAAATCAATACATAAAGTCATCACTGAGAGGCGGAACCTAACATTTGGTGCACATAAAATACACCTTTCAAACAGAAACAGACTCACTGATGGAGAATCAAATTCACGGTGACCATGGAGGACATCTGGCTGGGAATGGGGATAAATGAGGAGGCTGGGTGGACATGCACACTCCTGTACCTGAAGGACCAAATCCACAAACCTCTGTCAACCATGGGAACCTCTACTCAGCACAGTAAATGTCTGCAAGGGGAAAGAATCTGAAAGACACCAAATATTCATCCATTTTATTGAAACAGGCTGCTATACAGCTAAACAAACCAAAAAAGGTGAAACAGCTGATGATCAATATTATTCCAATAGTGGGTTAAAGGACAAAAACAACACTAACAAACAAGAAAAATGGAGGCCACCTGGATAAACCCGGGCCAAGATATCTGAGACGATTGCCGTCCCCGTCAAAGGAGCAGCCTGGTTTCTCTAGACAGAACTGGTCTGGGCTTGAGGATGTGCCACCTAAGAAGGTCCCAGGAGATGTGGAGGGCCGGCTGGACGCAGACCTCTCCCCACCATTTGGGAGGAACTCCGGCAACTACTAAAGAAAGGGATCGTGGATGCTCTACGCCCTAAGACCTTGGAAAAGTCACCTGGTCTCGAGGAATTCTTCTCTTAAGGGTCCTACCTTGAGGCCTGCTTAAGCTTCAGTGAACTTAAGACCCAAAGAAACCCCTGGTACTGCCAGGTTAATCGATAGTGTGCTTTTTGACCCAAAACACATTAAAGTGCGGAGCACTTCAAGGGGCTGTTCTCCCATCATCCGCTCTGATTTCCAACGCAGGAAGAGGATGGTCTCCAAGTCTCTGCATTTCCCAGCAATGAGAGTGAGGTGGAAGAAATGCTGCTGTCTTGTGGACACTCTTAGGAACTACAACTTAGAAATGCTCCAATGCTTAGGGGCATTCCCCATTCACAAAGCCTATGAACACTTCTATAATATATGCCCTGCAGGAATGTCCTGCTGGGAGGTAATCCAAACAGCATTGAGAAAATGGCACCCTTTCAGGAAGCCACCCTGAAAAGGGAAACTTCACACACTTGCTTAAAATGAAAAAAAGAAAAAGGACACTCTGAAAGGTGTATCTCTTTTTAACAAAATTAGACTTCCTGATGTATACAGCAATTTCAAGGTGACCAGAAAAGAAATTTGTTCGTGTCAAGACCGCTTAGTGGTGATATTCCCATACATACTCAAACAGCTACCACAGGCTGTCAGGAAGGACCACCTGTAAATCACAGGAAAGTTGAATCTCTATGGTACTATTCTATGTGGAATAAAATCTAAAAGATACTCCAGGTTGACCACATATAACTGAATGCCGCTATGTTACACCTACAAGAAATAAAACAATTTAATCACTGGAGGACCATATAATTGAAAAACGAGGTGAAAGCTTCGGGGGGAAAAAAAGAGAGCCATTCTCGCCTAAAAATTGGGCAAGGAAATCTAAGCTTTTAGGATCCCTGTAGGCTTAGAAGCCTATTTTTCCTAGACAGGACTGGCATGGGGTTGAGAATGCTGGTCAGGATATGCCCACTGAAAGCCCCATGGCATTGACAATAGCTGGTCCCCTTTGCATGGGGGACAAATGCCCAGCGTCAGTGGGTCACTAACAAGTAGAGACATGCAAATCTAAACAAAAACCAGGGTTTAATTGGCACTGATCAGAGAGGCCAGGTGAAATATGTCTACACTGAAGAATTCCTAGAGTGGGAGTGGGAAAACGGGACATCTGACTGGAGTTCAGGGCAGTGGACTTGGTCCTGGCTTGTATGAGACCACTACAGTTATTCCGTAGGAATCGAAACCGACCGGTACATAGGATCGCTGCATACTGAGTTTGAAGAAAAATTCGGAATAAACCATAGTCAAAAGAGACACACAGACTCCAGCCTTCTGTGCGGAAGTTATTCCAATTGTCGAAACCGAAAACCACCGGAATATCCACAGAGGTGATGAAATTCGGGAAAAATCGTGCTATACATAAAGATTCTTCTGATCCATGGAAAGGAATGGAATATTGACACCAGCAGCCACTTGACTTCCCTTGCACCAGATCATACGAAAGGACGTCGATCAGGCGGAGAAAGAAAGGATACATGAAGTCATCACTGAGAGGCGGAACCTAACATTTGGTGCACATAAAATACACCTTTCAAAGAGAAACAGACTCACTGATGGAGAATCAAATTCACGGTGACCATGGAGGACATATGGCTGGGAATGGGGATAAACGAGGAGGCTGGGTGGACATGCACACTCCTGTACCCGAAGGACCAAATCCACAAACCGCTGTCAACGATGGGAACCTCTACTCAGCACAGTAAATGTCTGCATGGGGAAAGAATCTGGAAGACATCAAAGATTCATCCATTTTATTGAAACAGGCTGCGGTACAGCTAAACAAGCCAAAAATCATGAAATAACTGGTGATCAATAGAATCCCAATGGTGGGTTAAAGGACAAAAAGAGAAAGAAAAAAAGAAGAAAGGAGACCGCCTGGATAAACCTGGCCCCAGGATATCCGAGATGATACCCATTCGCGGGAAAGGAGCAGCCTTGTTTCCCTAGACAGAACTGGTCTGGGCCAGAGGATGTGCCACCTAAGAGGGTCCCAGGGGATGTGGAGAGTCGGCTGGACGGGGACCTCTCCCCAGCATTGGGGCGGAACTCAGGCAGCCACTAACGCTGATGGCACCCAGGGATCGCGGATGCTTACACCCTAAGACCTGGGAAAGTCACCTGGTCTCGAGGACTTTTTCTCTTAGGGGTCCCATCTCGAGCCGCCTACTTGAGCCTCAGTGAACTTAAGACCGAAAGAAACCCTCTGGGCACTTTTGCCACGACCAGGATTGATCGGCAGTGTGCTTTTTGACCCAAAACCCGCAGCAGCGCAGAGCACTTCAGGGAGTTGTTCTCCCACCATCCGCTCTGATTTTCACTGCAGGAAGAGGACTGGCTCCAAGAGTCTGCATCTTCCAGGATTGGCAGTGTGGTTAAAGAACTGCTGCCTTCTTGTGGACACTATTGGGAACAACTTGGAAAGCACTGTTGGGGCCATTCCCTAGTCACAAAGCCTGTGAAGAATTAAATAATTTTTGTGTCCTGAAGTTTTGAGCTGCTGATATGAAGTCTAAACAACATTCAGTAATCCAATCTGTTTGAGGAAGGCACCCTAAAATGGTAAACTTTATACACAGTCCTTTTCAAAAAAGAAAAAATTAAGACAGAATTATGTATCTCTTTCAAACTAAAACAGACTGATAGATTTACAAAGAAAATTCATGCTGACTAGAAAAGTCATCTACTTGAGTGCCAAGGCAGGTAGGAGATTGGATTTCCACACACACTCAAATAGCTACAATAGACAATCAAGAAGGACCTACTATACACCACAGGAAACTCTAGCCACTATAGTACTATTGTATATGGGTTAAGAATCTGAAAAATACTCCAGATTTACTACTTATAACTCAACTTATAACTTATAAACTTATAACTAAATCCAGCTATTTTTATGCCTAAAAGAAATACAACAAGTTGAAGTCATCATGGACAATATCATTGAAAAATTAGATGAAAGAGGAGAAAAAAAGAAATAAAGCAATTCCACTATAATAAACCCTGGCTAAGGAAATCCATGCTTTTCTGATGGAGACTCGGAAGCCTGAATGAGTCCTGCGGACTTAGAAGCCTATTTTTCTTAGGCAAGAATGGCTTGGGCTTGGGGAAGCTGGGCACGATTATGCCTGCAAATATATTCTCATGGGATGGACAGTGCATGGGGATAACATCCCCAGGATCAGTGCATCACTAACGAGTAGAGACATGCAAATCTAAACAAAATCCAGGTATTAATTGTCACTGATCAGAGAGGCCACAGGAAATCTGTCTATGATGAAGAATTCCAAGAGTGAGTGTGGGAAAATGTGAATTCTGACTCCGTGTTCAAGGCACTGGAAATTGGTCACAGTGTGTATGAGACCACTACGGGTATCCCGCAGAACATGAAATGGACAGGTACATATAGTCTGCGCATCCCAAGTTTGAGGATATATTTAGAGAAAACTACTGTTGGAAAAGGCACGAACTCCAACCTTTGCTGCAGCCTTAATTACACTCACTAACACACACCAGAATGTCCATGGTGGGAAGTAATGAGCAAATGTTGTAAAGATAAAGAATCTTCTGAGCCATGGAAACGAACGAAACAGTGACACTTGCAGCAGCATGACTGCACATGCAGATGGTCAAACAAAAGGACTTCCATCAGGTAGGGAAAAACAAATACCCAAGATGATCACTGGTAAGTAGAAACTAAATATGGTACCAATGAAGTACAACTTTCAGACAAGAGACTCACTGAATTAGAAATTAAATTCATGGTGAGACAAAATAAATCCGGTTGGGTTCCGCACAAATTGGGAGGTTGCTGTTGACGTGCACACTCATATACCTGGAATACTTAACAAGAAGGACCTCCTGTAAACCACAGGAAACTCAAAACACAGTACCATTCTAATTGGGAAAAAAAAATCTAAAAAATACTACCCATTGTCTCCATATAAGTGAATGAAGCTGCTATATACCAAAAAAAAAAAATATCCAAATTGGTGAAATAACTATAGTCCAGTATATTAAAAAAATGTTGCCATTCCTGGCAACTGAGCCACCTTGTTTCCTTAGTCAGGACTCTCATTGGGGTTGAGGGAGCTTGGCAAGATATTCTACCAAAGAGATCCCACGGGACCCGCTGGGCTTGGAACCCTCTGGACAGGTGACAATCTCCGAGGGATCAGTGGGAAAGTCTGGGAGCTAATAAAGCCTAGTGCACCCGAGGATTCTGCTTCCTCTATGCTCTAAGATCTCTGAAAAGTCTTCTCGTCTTTAGGGATTTTGGTGCTAAGTGACCCACCTCGGGCCTCCTCATTTGACTCACTGAACCCATGACCCAAAGAAACCACTGGACATCTTTTGCACGCCTTGGCCTTACCAGTAGTATATTTTTAAAGGGAAAACACGTAAAGGGCCGAAAGACTTCGGCTGTTCTCCCATGGTCCACTCTTGTTTACAACACAGAAAGGGGATTGCCTGCCGGCAGGGCCTTGTGCCTCCCTGCAATAGGAGAGGAGGTTTTAGAGATGCTTCCCCCTTGTGGAAATATGTGGGAACTACAACTTGGAAACCAGGGTCTAGGTGCATTTCCCATTCAGAAAGGCTGTGAAAATGTCGTTTATACCTGAGCTTTAAGAACGTCCTGTGGTAGAAAATCGAAACAAAAGTCGCTAAAGGGCACAGTTTTGAGAAGCCACCTACAAATCACAAGATTCACATAGCCTTGTTTTTAAAAAAATGGACGCAGAAATGTGCTTAAGGTTGCTTGGCAGCAAAAGGGAAAATGTCTGCTGCTCAGTTGTCCGACTCTTTGCGACCCCATGGACTGCAGCCCGCCCGGCTCCTCTGTCCATGGAATTCTCCAGGTAAGAATACTGGAATGGGTAGCCTTTCCCTTCTCCAAAGGATCTTCCCGACCCAGGGTTCGAACTCAGGTCTTCTACATTGCATGCGGATTGTTCACTGTCTGAACTACCAGAGAAATGCAAATCTAAACAAGAACCATGTATTCCTTGGCACTGATCAGAGAGGCCATGATAAAAATGTCTAGAAAGAAAATTACAGGAGAGGATGTGGACAAAAAAGGAATCCTGGCAAGCTATTTGGGGCACTGGAAATTGGTAACATGCAGTATGGGAATACTATGGAGTTTCCTTAAAAAACTGAAAATAGAGCTACATATGATCCAGACATCCCGCTTTTGGGCATATATCCAAATAAAACCATAGTTGGAAAAGTCACATGGGTGCCAACCTTCACTGTGGCCCTATATATAATAGCCATAATAGGCAAGCAGCACAATATCCATGGCCAGATTCATTTTGGAGAAATATTATATATAGAGAGGGCATATTACTCAGCCACAAAAATAATGAAATAATGACACTTGCAGCCCTAGGAATTCACTTGCTGATGATCATACTAACTGAAGTAGATCAAGTATAGAAAGATATAACGTAAGACATCAATGATAGGTGGAAACTAAAATTTGGTACAAATGAGCTCCATTTTTCAAACAGATTTCAAAAAATGAATTTATGTTGATCAGAAAAGAAAGATAGGTGGGTGTCTGGAGAAATTAGGAGTTTTGGATCAACATACATAGGCTATTATGTACAATACATAATCAAGAATGCCCTGTTGCAAACTACAGAAAACACAACTCAACACTGTAATAACCTGTAGGGGGAAAGAATCTGAAAAAAACAGTAGAAACACGTCTCCATATACCTGAATCAATCTTCTTTAATCCTAGAACAAACACAACACTGTAATACAACTCTAGTCGAATATAGTTTTAAAATGAAGTTAAATTGCATGAAAAAAAAATTAGCAATGCCTTCTCTATTCTTCTTGGGCCATAGAAAATCATGCTTGTTCACATCCTTGGAGCCTGAGCAGCTTTGTTTTCCAAGGCAGGACTGGTATGGTGCTGAGGGAGCAGGGCAGGATATGCTAGTAAATGAGCTCCTATTGGACCTGTAGTGCCTATTCCCCTCTGGATGGGTGACAGTCTCTAGGATCATTTGGGATCTCTGGCAGCAAAATCAAGGACAGTACACCCAAAGGATGGTGGACCCTCTGGCCCAAAGAGCTCTGAAGAGTCACCTGGTGCCTATGACTCCTGGTGTTGGGGGTCGCACCTCCACCTTTTTTAGACTCATTGCACCTATGGCCAAAAGCACCCGCGGGACATTGGCAGTCCTTGGACTTGTAGAGAGGGTATCCTTTTATGGGGAAGAAGTAAAGAGACACAAGATCTGGGGTATATATTCTACCACAGTCCCTTCACCTTTACAATCCAGGAAGAGGATTTTCACAAAGGCTCTGGTTACCCCAGGAATGGGAAGTGAGGTTGAAAAACTTCTTCCACTTTGTGGACATTTTCTGGAACTACAACTTGAAAACTAGCTCCTCGGGCTATTTTCCATTCACAAGGCCTGTAGGGATGTAAAAGACACCTTAAATATCCTGTGAGTAGGTAACTGAAACAGAATTCGTTAAAGGGCACACTTTCAAGGAGCAACCCACAGAAGGTGAAATTCACACACACTGTTTTAAAAAAATAAAGGACACTGAAAGATGCTTGAGGTCACTTAGCAGTAGAGAAATGCAAATTGAAACAACAATGACGTGTTACTTGTCGCTGGCTGAAAGGCCACCATAAGAAAGCCTACAAAGAAAAATTGCAGGAGAGTATGTGGATAAAAGGGAAACTTCACTTGATTTTTGTGGGACTGTTTATTGGTAACAGGTACTGAAAACAGTATGGAGGTTTCTTAAGAAAGTGAAAACAGAGGTATTATCTGATCTGGCAATCCCACTCTTGGGTTCATCCAGAGAAAACCATAGTTGGTTATGACAAAGGGCCCCAAGTTTCACTTTAACACTGTTTACAATAGCCAAAACAGGGAAACACCAAACTGTCCATGAAAAGTGAAAGTGAAGTCGCTCAGTTGTGTCCAACTCTTTGCGAACCCGTGGACTGCAGCCTACCAGGCTCCTCCATCCGTGGGGTTCTCCAGGCAAGAATACTGGAGTGGGTTGCCATTTCCTTCTCCAGGGGATCTCAGATGCATAAATGGTACGTATATAGAAGGGAATATTACTCTGCGATAAAAACAAATGAAATAATGCCATCTGCAACCACATAAGTTCACTTGCAGATGAACATACCCCGTAAAGTAGGTCAGGTAGAGAAAGACAGTGTCATAACAAATCACTGATAGAAGGAAACTAAAAATTACTACAAATGAACTACATTTTTCAAACAGAAACAGACTAATAGATTTAGAAAATAACCTTATCATGACTATAGAGTAAATGTTGGTGAGTGTTGGAATAATTTAGGAGGTTTGGATTAACATATACACATTCAGGTGTACAAAATAGATAATAAACAAGGACTTTTATAAAGTACAGAAAACCCTACTCAACAAAGTAATAACGCATATGGGAAAATAATCTGAAAAGTATTAGATATATATCTACATATAACTAAATAAATGTACTGTTTGTGTAAAACGCACACAGTGTTTTGCCATAAATGAAGTATATTGTAATATAAACTAAAGATTAAATTTAAAAAATGCCTATCTATTTTCCTCCTGTCTTGGCTCTCATCCCTGGAGCATGAGTGTCCTCAGTTCCCAAGGCAGGACTGTTACGGGGCTGAAAGAGCTCAGAAGGAAATGCCAGTAAATGAGCTGCCCATGGACTGTTAGTGCCTACTCCCCTCTGAAAGGTGGGTACCAGTTGCTTTAGTCATGTCTGACTCTTTGTGACCCTGTGGACTGTAGCCCGTCAGGTTTGCAATCTCCATATCCACGCAAACCTCCAATAGCTAATCCAATCCTATGCACCCAAAGGATGGTGGACTTTCTGGTCCTGAAGGGCTTTGGAAAGTAACCTGGTCTCCATATTTCTTGGTGCTTGGATTCCTTCCTCTAGCCCCCTACTTTGAGTTGCCCTACACAGGGACAACATTACCTTCAGAGAACAGCAGAGAACAGAGACAACAGCAGAGAAGACCTGTAGGAACTGTGATTTGTTCAGGATTAGGGGGTGAAGTGTAAGGGAGAAGAAGTAATGAGATAGAAGCCCTTGAGTATTTGTTGTGGTGCACTGTAGTCTCATTCACAACTCAGGAATATGCCTTTCCCTGAAAAGGTCAGTTTTCATTCCAATCCCAAAGAAAGGCAATGCCAAAGAATGCTCAAAGTACCGCACAATTGCACTCATCTCACACGCTAGTAAAGAAATGCTCAAAATTCTCAAAACCAGGCTTCAGCAATACGTGAACCATGAACTTCCAGATGTTCAAGCTGGTTTTAGAAAAGGCAGTGGAACCAGAGATCAAATTGCCAACATCCTTTGGATCATTGAAAAAGAAAGTTCCAGAAAAACATCTATTTCTGCTTTATTGACTATGCCAAAGCCTTTGATGGTGTGGATCACAATAAACTGTGGAAAATTCTGAAAGAGATGGGAATACCCGACCACCTGACCTGCCTCTTGAGAAAGCTGTATGCAGGTCAGGAAGCAACAGTTAGAACTGGACATGGAACAACAGACTGGTTCCAAACAGGAAAAGGAGTACATCAAGGCTGTATATTGTCACCCTGCTTATTTAACTTATATGCAGAGTACATCACGAGAAACACTGGGCTGGATGAAGCACAAGCTGGAATCAAGATTGCCAGGAGAAATATCAATAACCTCAGATATGCAGATGACACCACTCTTATGGCAGAAAGTGAAGAGGAACTAAAAAGCCTGTTGATGAAAGTGAAAGAGGAAAGTGAAAAAGTTGGCTTAAAGCTCAATGTTCAGAAAACTAAGATCATGGCATCTGGTCCCATCACTTCATGGCAAATAGATGGGGAAACAGTGGAAACAGTGTCAGACTTTATTTTTGGGGGCTCCAAAATCACTGTTGATGGTGATTGCAGCCATGAAATTAAAAGACGCTTACTCCTTGGAAGGAAAGTTACAACCAACCTAGATAGCATATTAAAAAGCAGAGACACTACTTTGCCAACAAAGGTCCGTCTAGTCAAGGCTATGGTTTTTCCAGTGGTCATGTATGGATGTGAGAGTTAGACTGTGAAGAAAGCTGAGTGCCAAAGAATTGATGCTTTTGAACTGTGGTGTTGGAGAAGACTCTTGAGAGTCCCTTGGACTGCAAGGAGATCCAACCAGTGCATCCTAAAGGAGATCAATCCTGAGTGTTCATTGGAAGGACTGATGTTGAAGCTGAAACTCCAACACTTTGGCCACCTCATGTGAAGAGTTGACTCATTGAAAAAGACCTTAATGCTGGGAAGGATTGGGGGCAGGAGGAGAAGGGGACGACAGAGGATGAGATGGTTGGATGGCATCACTGACTCGATGGACATGGGTTTGGGTAAACTCCGGAAGTTGGTGATGGACAGGGAGGCCTGGCGTGCTGCGATTCATGGGGTTGCAAAGAGTCGGACACAACTGAGCCACTGAACTGACTGACTGAACTGAAGGCTCTGTTTATCACAGTAACCAGAGTGGGGTTGAAGAAATGCTGCTTCCTTGTGGCTGTTTCCCATAACTACAACTTTAAAACCCGGACCTATGAGTGTGTTCAGTTGCTTTAGTCCTATCCACCTCTTTGCGACCCTATAGACTGTAGCCTGCCGGGCTCCTCTGTCCATGGGATCCTCCAGGCAAGAACACTAGAGTGGGTTGCCATGCCTTCCTCCAGGGTATCTTCCTAACACCGAGATCAAACCTCAGTCTTCTGCATTACAGGCAGATTCTGTACCACTGAGCCACCCTGGAAGCCCCTTAAAACCATCGCTAACAGGTAAATGACACCTGTTCTCAAGAAATGGCCTGGGGTAGGCAGTCAAATAAGAATTCAAAACCAGTCAGGTTTTCAAGAAGCCAATTTTAACAGGCAAATTTTACTTACACTTTTTTTTTTAAAGCACATGAAATGAGACTCTGTATCATTCATTACTGTTGTTTTTGTTTAGTCACTAAGTTGTGTCCAACTCTTTGTGACCCCATGAACTGCAGCACGCCAGGCTTCCCTGTCCTTCACTATCTCCTAGTATTTGCTCAAACTCATGTCCATTGAGTCGGTGATGCCATCCAACCATTGCATCCTCTGTCGCCCCCTTCTCCTCCTGCCCTCAATCTTTCCCAGCATCAGGGTCTTTTCCAAAGAGTCAGCTCTTCACATTAGGTGGCCAAAGTATTAGAGCTTCAGCATGAGTCTTTCCAATGAATATTCAGGGTTGATTACCTTTCGAATTGACTGGTTTGATCTTCTTGCAGTCCAAGGGACTCTTAAGAGTCTTTTCCAGCACCATAATTCAAAAGTACCAATTCCTCAGTGCTCAGCCTTCTTTATGATCCAACTCTCACATCCATACATGTTTACTCATTATTAGAGAAATGCAAATCAACACTACAATAAGGTACCACCTCTTAGTCATCAGAATGACCATCAAAAGTCCACACACAAAAATGATGGAAAGGGTGTGGAGAAAAGGGAAACCTCATACATGACTGGTGGGATTGTAAATCAGTAAGAGTCACTGTGGAGAACAGCATAGAGGTTCTTTAAAAACCTAAAGGAAGAGGTTCCATATGATCTGGCAGTCCCACTCCTGGGCATATATGTGGAGAAAACTATAACTGGAAAACACACATGAACCCCAGCATTGATTGCAGCACTGCTGACAAAATCCAAGTAATGGAAACAACAATATCTGCCAACAGATGAATGGATATAGATGATGTGGTACATATATACAATGGAGTATTACTTAGGTATAAAACAGATGAAATTGTGCCACCTTCAGCAAAGTGGGTGATTCTAGAAGATATTATGCTGAGTCAAAGAAGTTAGGCAGAGAGACAACACTCTATGTTATCACTGATATATGGAATCTAAAAGTAAAAGAAATGAATGTATTTAACAAAACAAACAGACTCACAGCTATAGAAAAGAAACTAGTGGTTACCAGTGGAAATACACAGATGAAACCACCCTTATGTCTGAAAGCAAAGAAGAACTAAAGAGCCATTTGATGAAAGTGATAGAGGAGAGTGAAAAAGTTGGCTTAAAGCTCAACATTCAGAAAACTAAGATCATGGCATCTGGTCCCATCACTTCCCATACATGGGAAAACAATGGAAACTGTGATAGACTTTATTTTTTGGGGTGGGTGCTCCAAAATCACTGCAGATAGGGACTGAAGCCATGAAATTAAAAGACGCTTGCTCCTTGGAAGAAAAGCTATGATCAACCTAGACAGCATATTAAATAACAGAGACATTACTTTACCAACAAAGGTCTGTCTAGTCAAAGCTATGGTTTTTCCAGTAGTCATGTATGGATGTGTCACATCCATATCATCGTTGGACGATAAAGAAAGCTGAGCCCTAAAGAATTGATACTTTTGAATTGTGGTGTTGGAGAAGACTCTTGAGAGTCCCTTGGACTGCAAGGAGATCCAACCAGTCCATCCTAAGGGAAATCAGTCCTGAATATTCATTGGAAGGACTGATGCTGAAACTGAAGCTCCAATACTTTGGCCACCTGATGTGAAGAACTGACTCATTTGAAAAGACCCTGATGCTGGGAAAGACTGAAGGTGGAAGGAGAAGGGGACGAGAGAGGATGAGATCGTTGGATGGCATCACCTACTTGATGGATATGAGTTTGAGTAAGCTCTGGGAGGTGGTGATGCACAGGGAGGCCTAGTGTGCTACGGTCCATGGGGATTGCATAGAGTTGGACATGACTGAGCGACTGAACTGAACTGAAACCTAAAATATTGAGTCTCTATGTTATGCACCTGAAAATAATACAATGTTGTAAACCAGTTAAATAAACAAATAAGCAAAATTTAATACTTTTGTTTAATAACAGATCACACATAGCTAAAGAGAAAATCAGTGAAATAAAATTTATATCAGAGTTAAATATTCAGAGTGTAGTACAGACACATGAGGGCTTCCCTTGTGGCTCAGCTGGTAAAGAATCTTCCTGCAATGAGGGAGACCTGGGTTTGATTCCTGGGTTGAAAATATCCTGTGGAGAAGGGAGAGACTACCCACTCCGATATTCTGGCCTGGAGAATTCCATGGACTGTGTAGTCCACTGGGTCACAAAGAGTCGGACACAACTGAGTGACATTCACTTCACAGACACAAGAAAGAAAATACAAAAAATCAGGGAAGTGATATAGAGGATATAAGGAGAAAATATGAGTTTAATTAGAATCTCAGAAGGAAAAAAGAAAGAATAGAATTAGTCAATATTTAAATTATAACAGCCGAGAGTTTTCCAGTACTGATGATAGATGAACTCACAATATCAAGTAGCAAAAAAAATCCAAATCCAGGTAATGAAAGGAATTCTATATCTAGACACATCATGAAAAAATTGGGAAAAAAATAGAAAAACCTTAAAGCTGCTAGACTAGAAATGACAGATGACTTTCAAAGGAGCATCTGTTAGTTTAAGAGAAAGCGAAGTTATTTATGGGAAAAGAAATGAGATCTTGAACATATACAGAGCAACCAGTCTTTGAATGAAAGAACATGTACTCTGCTGTCACAAGAAAGAATAACATGGTCGTAGTTGAAGGCATGCTTATATATTCATGGGGGTGGTAAGAAAGTTCCCATCAATGAAGTATCAGTTAGAAAGTAGAAGACTAGAAAATACATAATAGGATTGTAAGCAGTAATGGGAAATTGTGGGAAAGTGATGTATTAGATTACAACTATCACTTGAGTGAAGCAGATCCCTGGATTACAGAAGATTTGAGATATTCTTGCAGTGGAGTGGAGCAAATGACAGGAGGCAGGAAGCTGCTTGAATTGGTAAATGCCAATCTCGATGCATTTTGGAATATGTTCATTTTTTTCAGCAACTTCCACAAATCCTTAGGGAGGGGAACCTGGTAAAATATCATGCTACTCGCAGTCAGAATTTCTGGAGCTCTGTTTCCAGAAAAACATTTAATTCATTTGTGATTTCACAGATTGGTTGAATACAAGATCTCTAGTTTACATGTGTAAGTAAATATATACACAGGAATGCAGGCTATATTCTCTGTTCCTCTCACTCATTAATTTCAGACTCCTGTCTATATGGACATAGATCTGCTCTATAACATTGTCTTTCCCATGCCTGAACAAAGTCAGAAAGTTTTATCACATTTCTTTTCAGATTCATCTTTAATGTAAAGTTGTGGAGAAGCTCAAAGGCTATGTGTCTGCATGCTAAGTTGCTTCAGTCATGTCCAACTCCTTGCAACCTTATGGACTGTAGCGTGCCAGGCTAATCTGTCCATGGGATTCTCCAAGCAAGAATACAGGTGTGAGTTGCCATGCCTTCCTCCAGGGGCTCTTTCCCACCCAGGGATCAAACCCCTGTGTCTTTTGTCTCCTGCCTCGGCAGGCAGGTACTTTACCACTAGTGCTGCGAAGCCTTTAAAGGCTATAAAAAAAGGCTCAAAGGCCATTTCTTAGGCATCATTTTACTTACTTTCTTTTAAAAGGCAATAGTCAAACACATTAGAATATCTGAATTAATCAATTGATATTATCACTAGTTTGAAAAAATAAGACTTTTATGAGCCTATATTCTAGTTACAGCTTGTATGTGAACAGCTGGGCAAACAGCTCTTAGCAGAATAAAAAAAAGAGATAAAGGGTAATTAATCACTGAAAAAATGGTATATAAATAAGTCCAGTGAAAGCAATGGTGGGTTTTTACATCCTAATAGAGGATGTAAAGGAAATGCAATGTTACCGTAATTAGCCTTCAGTTGCCAAGGAAGAGAACCTTTTGATATATGATGTAGTTCCAATCGGGGACTAGACTGAATTGTTACAAATCCAACAACCCTCAAGGTAAAATGGGGCTTTCCTGATGACAGTAAAGAAGCTAGCTGCATATGGCAGTTCTATTCCCAGTTTTTTAAGGAATCTCCACATTGTTCTCCATAGTGGCTGTACTAGTTTGCATTCCCACCAACAGTGTAAGAGGGTTCCCTTTTCTCCACACCCTCTCCAGCATTTATTGCTTGTAGACTTTTGGATAGCAGCCATTCTGACTGGTGTGAAATGGTACCTCATTGTGGTTTTGATTTGCATTTCTCTAATAATGAGTGATGTTGAGCATCTTTTCATGTGTTTGTTAGCCATCTCTATGTCTTCTTTGGAGAAATGTCTGTTTAGTTCTTTGGCCCATTTTTTGATTGGGTTGTTTATTTTTCTGGAATTCAGCTGCAGGAGTTGCTTGTATATTTTTGAGATTAATTGTTTGTCTGTTGCTTCGTTTGCTATTATTTTCTCCCATTCTGAAGGCTGTCTTTTCACCTTGCTTATAGTTTCCTTTGTTGTGCAAAAGCTTTTAATTTTAATTAGGTCCCATTAGTTTATTTTTGCTTTTATTTCCAATATTCTGGGAGGTGGGTCATGGAGGATCCTGCTGTGATTTATGTCGGAGAGTGTTTTGCCTATGTTTTCCTCTAGGAGTTTTATAGTTTCTGGTCTTACGTTTAGATCTTTAATCCATTTTGAGTTAATTTTTGTGTATGGTGTTAGGAAGTGTTCTAGTTTCATTCTTTTACAAGTGGTTGACCAGTTTTCCCAGCACCACTTGTTAAAGATATTGTCTTTTCTCCATTGTATATTCTTGCCTCCTTTGTCGAAGATAAGGTGTCCATAGGTGCGTGGGTTTATCTCTGGGCTTTCTATTTTGTTCCATTGATCTATATTTCTATCTTTGTGCCAGTACCATACTGTCTTGATGACTGTGGCTTTGTAGTAGGGCAAGCAATCCCACTGCTGGGCATACACACCGAGGAAACCAGAATTGAAAGAGACGTGTGTACCCCAATGTTCATCGCAGCACTGTTTACAATAGCCAGGACATGGAAGCAACCTAGATGTCCATCAGCAGACGAATGGATAAGGAAGCTGTGGTACATATACACAATGGAATATTACTCAGCCATTAAAAAAATACATTTGAATCGGTTCTATTGAGATGGATTAAACTGGAGCCCATTATACACAGTGTAGTAAGCCAGAAAGAAAAAACACCAATACAGTATACTAATGCATATATATGGAATTTGAAAGATGGTAATGATAACCCTATATGCGAGACAGCAAAAGAGACACAGATGCATAGAACAGTCTTATGGACTCTGAGAGAGAAGGTGAGGGTGGGACATTCTGGGAGAATAGCATTGAAACATGTATATTATCATATGTGAAAGAGAACACCATTCCATGTTCGATGCATGAGACAAATGCTCAGGGCTGGGGCAATGGGATGACCCAGAGGGATGGGATGGGGAGGGAGGTGGGAGGGGGGTCCAGGAAGGGGAACACATGTAAACCCATGGCTGATTCATGTCGATGTATGACAAAAACTACTACAATATTGTAAATTAATTAGCCCCCAACTAAAATAAATAAATTTATTAAAAAAAAAAAAAAAAGAAGCTAGCTGCAATGCAGGAGACCTGGGTTCAATCCCTGGGTCAGGAAGATCCCCTGGAGAAGGGAATGACAACCCATTCCAGTATTCTTGCCTGGAGGATCCCATGGACTCAGGAGCCTGGCAGGCTACAGTCCGTGTGGTTGCAGAGTTGGATGCAACTAACACTTCCAAGGTAAAATATCATTTAAAATATCAGTAACCAAGTTTTCCCCAAGTTATTTTTTTTATTATTGTGATATTTAGATTTTTGCTGAACATTCAGCTCATACACACACTTAGAGTTGTTCAGAACTCCCTGGTGTGTTCCTATGGGTTGTAAAACAATATGTTTGTTACTCTGCACAGAGTTGCTCATCAATAATTAATACCAGTTTCAGGGCTGAATGGAGTTATTATTTCAGTGTTTTATTCATTGTTGCATTTCTAGCATTTAGATCAGTGTCAGACCATTTAGACATGTAATAAATATTACTTGAATTAAATTATGATATGTAGTTTAGTCATATAAAGACCCTTAGAGACAAAGTTTGGAGCATACAGATTTTAAAAGATCTTTACCTAAAATTGGAGTAAAAAATGACTGCTGTGCTCTGTATTATTATTTGTATCCATGTAATAGTATTCTCTCTACATAATCCCTATATTATACAATTTAGTATGGCTCTTAGGAAGCCTTATTTGTCACTATGTCCAAGACTTATCCTCAGTTTTTAAAGACTTCTAAAATTAAGTTTTGCCAAGTAATTAGATTTGGAGGTTGACCCATTGTAGCCAAATTCTCACAGAAGTGTGTGTCTGTAGTATGTGTCTGTGTGTGCACTGTATTTGATGTATCATTTACAAGAAATATAACTGTTAAAGGGAGCTTCACAATTTTTGAAAGGGGAGTAAAGGTATTTTCATATTGATTTCTGCTTGGTGAGTATTGGATTTAAATTAAGGTATCACTTTTGCTATGTTAATAGATAATTGTATTCAACCAAAGTATCTTGAGTCATCATTTCCTTTTAAAGGGAAAATAAGGCATAATTGTCTGAGCAACAGAAGCAAAAATAAGTCTAGAACAATTATCTAATCTCTTATGTTTCTAATTCATGTTGATCAGCAAATGATACTGAAGCTGAAGCTCCAATACTTTGGCCACCTGATGCGAAGAACTGACTCACTGGAAAAGACCATGATGCAGGGAAAGACTGAGGGCAGGAGGAGAAGGGGACGTCAGAGGATGAGATGGTTGGATGGCATCACCGACTCAATTGACATGACTTTGACCAAGCTCCGAAAGTTGGTGATGGACAAGGAAGCCTGGTGTGCTACAATTCATGGGGTCACAAAGAGTTAGACACAACGGAGCAACTGAACTGAACTGATAGTGAGTTCAGTGAAATGAGGTCAGAAATAATACCTTATATTCACAAAACATGTTATATTTTACAAAGTGTGTATACAAACATTACCTTGATTTAGCTATTAGTCAAAAATCTTCTTGACTGGGATTAACCTTTATACTTGTGTCATTGAGGCTGAGAGATTAGGTCACAGTTAGTAAAAAGAAAATGTGAAGAAGTCCCAGGGCTGTTGTTGATCATTTTCTGCATGTTAAGATGAATGCCATGGACAGTAAAGTTGAAAGACAGTGTCTGTCACATAGAATTAGAATGCATTTATAATAAAGTAGGAGTTTTGAGAATTGCCCGATGTTAGTGGCTCAGATAGTAAGTGAGAATGGTATAAAGCAAAATTGCAATCGGAATGTAACGGAGATAAAAACTGAATAAATCACTTTTCTAAAGATCGCTATTTTTGAAGCTACACAAAATGAACTTTAAAGTATCAAAGTAAGCTTAAGGGTAACAGTTCTTAAAAGTCATGTCATATATGTATATATATATATATTTGTTCTTTGACCCTTAAAATATCCTTTATCTATTTCAACTTAACTTAAATATTCTTTGACGCTGTAGCTGAATTAATGGACATTCAAATTTTGCCACCTCCTTTTGTGATTTTTCTTACTCATATTCTAAACATAACTTTCTTTTGACCTTTTGTTTATGAAATAAATATCCAGCATGAACTTTGGAAAATGAGTTTGAGTTCAATTCATATTCATCAACTAGATCATGCTTTTATTGGTGCTGGGGTTTTTTGTTTTTCTCACAATTTGTGAGTGAATGCTATCATAGAATATTATTCAAGACATTGACAAGAAGATGAAAATACTATGAAACTATTCAAGAGCATTTCAGAGCTAAGTATCATTGTTATAATTCAAATCTAAATTGTCCCAAATTTTCCCTCAGAAAAGCAATCTTTCCCTAATGTTCTAAATGTAATAATTCCCCCAAAGACATTAATTTATATGATAATTTTATAAATCTTTCATGAGGCAAGTCTTCCCTCTCAAAAAATAATTCTCGAATATGTTTCCAATTTGAGTAAAAGTTTCAAGTCTCTGTAAAAACACTTGAGTTGAAATCTAATAAAAGAATATTCATGCATCAGAGAGTTTCTGAATATTTTTTATTTCCCTTGATTCCAACTTATGCTGATAGTGTAAATACTATGAATAATTTGAAGGGTTAGAATTTTTAATAGTATTTTATATCTCAGAATATAATTATCTATTATTAATAATTTGTTGCTTACCAAAGTCTACCTAGCCCAGTATTGTTTTATTTTAATATCTTGCCATAAATTGACATAAGAATAACTATTACAGAATAAATAATTTTACAGGCAACAACTGAAAGTAGACTTGGCCAAGGACTCTTGAGGACTGAACACCAGTTCCACTATATCATTACTTATTAGTGAATAAAACCTTGGGAATAATTCAGTTCCCCACTAAAAAAAAATTATGTCTATATCTATATATAGATACAGATTTAGATATAAAGAGATATGGATATATGAATATGTATATCTCAAAAAGCTTATATCTCATAGATTTGTTGTAAAGACATCTGAGATAATACATCTGAAGCACCCAGAATATTCTAGGTGATTAATAAATGCTTGTTTTAAAATAGCAAATATAATAGCTAATCTTTATTAGATATTTAAAATGTGCCTGGCCCTAGAGACAGAGTGATGAAACAAACAGTCAAGATAGTTCACCTCTAGGAGAAGGCACTGGCACCCCACTCCAGTACTCTTGCTTGGAAAATCCCATGGACGGAGGAGCCTGGTAGGCTGCAGTCCATGGGGTCTAAGAGTTGGACACGACTGAGCGACTTCACTTTCACTTTTTACTTTCATGCATTGGAGAAGGAAATAGCAGCCCACTCCAGTGTTCTTGTCTGGAGAACCCCAGGGACGAGGGAGCCTGGTGGCTGCTGTCTATGGGGTCGCACAGAGTCGGACATGACTGAAGCGACTTAGCAGCAGCAGCAACAGCAGGAGTTTATGTCTAGTAGGGAGTAGAGAGATAATAACCAGGTAAAACAACAAAGAGGATTTAAATAGATGATCTGAGTGATTCTTCTATAACATATAGAAATGATGGAAGAAATGCTGATGGAAGAAATGCTGAAGATGGGCAAGAACTGAAAGCTTTTCTAAGGAGATGCCATCTGTCTAGAAGCTGAAAAAGTAAAAAGTAGACTACATAAAGAGCTTGTATGAAGACCAAAATGTATTTAGCTAGCTTGAGTAACCAAAAGCCAGTTGTTTAGTTGCTCAGTCATGTCTGACTCTTTGTGACCCCAGGGACTGTAGCCCTCAAGGCTCCTTTGTCCATGGGATTTCCCAGACAAGAATACTGGAGTGGCTTGTCATTTTCTCCTTCAGTGGATCTTCCTGATCCAGGGATCAAACCTGCATCTCCTGCATTGCAGACGAATTCTTTACCACTGAGCCACCAGGGAAGCCCCCCAAAGCCAGTTTGACTCAAGTGTTGTGAATGAGGGATTGTTTTACAAGATGAGATCTGAGGGAAAGGCAGGAACCAAGTCACACATATTGTGGTAAATTACAATAAGGAAGTTGGGTTTTATTAATATTCTAGACTGTTTGGAAGCCACCGAGGGTTTCTAAGTAGGGGAGATATTGTGATCAGAATTTGAGATTACTCTGAGTGGTGTGTGAAAAATGAAATGTAAGGAGGTAAGAGGGGAAGCAGGAGATCGGCCTTGAATTGTTTTAAATTGTCCTGGTAAAATATGATGGTTGTTTGAATTAGAACACTGTCAGTAAACACAGAAAAACCAAATGGATTCCTGGTACATTTTGTTTTGATTTTGTTTATTTGTTGTTTTTTCAATGTTTATTTATTTATTTTTAATTAATTAACTTATCTGGCTGTGTCATGTCTTAGCTGAACATGTGAGGTCTAGTTCCCCCTCCAGAGAATCAACTGCAGCCTCCTGAACACAAGCATGGGGTTTTAGCCACTGGACCACCAGGCAAGTCCCTCCAGGTACATTTTGGCTGTAGAGCAACATGAACTGCTGATAAATTAGCTGTCGAGGAGGGAGGTTGAGAAAAGGAGAGAAAACAAGAATGGCTTACATATTTGTGGCTTGCACCATTGGATGATTGATGGCTCCATTCCTTAAGACAGAGGGTCACTGGAGAAGAGATGGGAAAATTTAAGAGCTTTTAGCATCAACAATGTCTGAGATGTCCACAAAGGATTCAAATAGAGATGTCAAGTAAGACATACAGAATAGAGGGCCAGAGTTTGGGTTAAAAATTTAAATGTGCAATTCATTAACATGTAGATGTTATTTAAAGCAGCAGGACTAGATACATTTATCTAGAGAGAGACTGAAAAAATTTCGTTACTGATATAATACAGTGTATTGTGATTTCATACAATACTGTAGAAATATAAACTCAACTACTTCCAGAGCTTAACTGGGAGGATGGGAGGTACTGGACAGAAAACAAAACATGACATTATGAGAGGAAGCAGTTGCTGGTTGAACGAACAGAAAGGAATTGGTTTGCCAAATAAGATTCACTAAAATTAAGCATCTTACTATTAAGCTTCATATAAATAATGAAGAAGAATGGGGAAAGCAGAAATTGTGCTGGTATCCAGAGTATAGGTCCTCGGCTTCTTCCTTTATGTCAGATCTGCCTTTCAGCCCAGAGTAATAGGTGAACAGTCTGAGCAAGTTGTGCTGGTGACCTCACACAACAGGAAGCAGTTTAGGCTATGAAATGTACCCATTTGTGTAACTGCATGGTTACCTAGTTTATATAACATTCTCTAGGAAGCTGTGCCTTATAAAGTCATAGACTGAAGCTTATTCTGCCAAAAGTCTTCAGTAGACAAGAATTTTATGTCTAGAATACAACAGTAATTTGATCATTAGTCAAGTATTAGCATATTTACATTGATTTTAGACAAAACCATCTGAGATCTTACTTTTCTGATAACATCTCCCACACACCCCCAATAAAGAAAGAGAAACTGACCATAGGCTAGTGGCTCAACTCTTTCCTTTCCACTGGTATCTTCAGGAAACAAGGTATGACCATGGGAATGGATGATACAGGTGAGACAGAGGGACATGTTTTTGGGGAGCAGGCAAACATGTAAAGGAATGAGGAGGAGAGAGTGCTGGCTTTGTCATTCATGTGACTGAGGTCATGGAAAATTATGAGAGAAGCAGGATTAAAGCGAAAGAGTACAGTAAGGGTCTTTTATTAATGAGGTAGAATGGCGGGTTGAAAAATGGTAAAATTAAGAAGGTTAAGGAAAATTTGGGAACGTAGATGATAGGGACAGATTATGAAGCAGAAGCATGGGTTGGAATATCTGGCTAGTTCATCCTTGTCAGGAGGGTATTTAATACTCTTACATTTTGATAGGATTAGTCTTGAGATTCTCTTAAAAGACCAGTGATCCATTTTGGTTTTGTCCCTAGATGGGGAAACAATGGAAACAGTGACAGAGTTTATTTTCTTGGGCTCCAAAATCACTGCAGATGGTGACTGCAGTCATGAAATTAAAAGATGCTTGCTTCTTGGAAGAAAAGCTCTGACAAACCTAGACAGTGTATTAAAAAGCAGAGATGTTATTTTTCCAACAAAGGTCTGTATAGTCAAAATTATGGTTTTTCCAGTAGTCACGTATGGTTGTGAGAATTGGACCATAAAGAAGGCTGAGTGCCAAAGAATTGACACTTTTGAACTGTGGTGTTGGAGAAGACTCTTGAGAGGCCCTTGAACTGCAAGGAGATCAAATCAGTCAATCCTGAAGGGAATCAACCCTGAATATTCATTGGAAAGACTGATGCTGAAGCTGAAGCTCCAATACTTTGGCCACCTGATGCAAAGTGTCACCTCATTAGAAAAGACTTTGATGCTGGGAAAGATTGAAGGTGGGAGGAGAAGGGGATGGCAGAAGATGAGATGGTTGGATGGCATCACTGACTCAATGGACATGAGTTTGAGCAAGGTCCGGGAGTTGGTGATGGACAGAGAAGCCTGGCGTGCTGCAGTCCATGGGGTTGCAAAGAGTCACACATGACTGAGCAACTGAACAACAACAGCAACAGCAAGGGCCTTGAGACAACTTAATTCTACTTCTATTACATTGAATTTAAGCAAGGAGATTAAGATAAAAGAAAATTGCTATTTAACATCTCATGTGGGTTTGGTTTTTTTTTTTTCCTTTGTTTCTTTTCATGACATTTGTGTTTACTCTAAAATCTCACTTAAAGGTGATGAATTTTTAGTTGTTTTCTAAAAAAATATTTGTGAACTTTCATTTACTAATTCAATTAACACAGTGGGTCAAAAATTATAAAACACTCTTATAATACTTTGTTTAGAAATTAGAGTTTGAAATGCATTCTTTTTAATTAGAAAAAACTCACTTATGAAAATTTCAGAAGCTGAAAGCCATTCAAAAATAAATCTTGTTAATAAAATATAAAATCAAAGTGAATGATATTGTTTATAAGAGAAATAAAATGTGACTATAACAGGGACACTTTCAAAAGAGATGTTGAAGATAATTCAAAAAGAGATACTCCAAAAATATTTTTGGAAATTATAATATTAAAATAAATGTTTGGCAAATTAAGGAGGAAAAAAGTTAAAGTGTTAGTCGCTTAGTTGTGTCCTACTCTTTGTGACCCCACGGTATGTAGTGCACCAGGTTTCTCTGTACGCAGACTTTTCCAGGCAAGTCTACTGGAGTGGGTTGCCATTCTTTTCTCCAGGAGATCTTCCTGACCCAGGGATGCAACCTGGGTCTCCTGAATTGCAGGTGGATTCTTTACCAGCTGAGCCAATATGTATTTAAATAGAAAACTTCTAGAGTTTGTTAAAACAAACATGGACATTAATTTAATACATATGGCATGAATGATGTCCCCAAATCTGTATTTTTTTTACAATCTCAAATTTTAATCTGGTAAACACTCAAGTGGTTCTTTAGGAGCAGTGGGCTGGTCAGCTTACCGCACTTCCATATATTTGTTTGGTAAGGATAAAACAAGCCCACATGGCTTCACACATCCATTTTTAAGGACACAACAGGCAGCATAAACTTCTGCTCCCCTTGATTTCCTTCCCGGTTCTTATCGTCCCTTCCAGGCAATGTGGAGGTAGGCAGAGGTAGACTCTATACTCATGGTAGAATGTGTGACAGAGAATAACCTTGAGGCTAAGGAGATCCTGATCTTGTGTAGGGGCTACTGGCCTACACAACTACTGGCCGACAGATGCTACTGCATCTGTCTCCTACCGTCTAAAAGGGGACATTGTCTTCAATACCTTGGATGGTCTCTAGGGAGGGAGACTTTTAGGTTTGTTACCCAGAGATGTAAGCCAGCCTGGTGCCTGCTTTGGAGCAGTTTTCCAAACATCCCTGAAAGAAGCTGCCCATGCTTTTTGCTCAGCAGAGCTGCACAGAGACCAGAATCAGCTCCCACACAACTATGAGGAAAATTTTAAAAGAAGCTATAGCTGGTGCTTAAAATAGTCCAGGGTAGAGTATCTCAAACTACTTCAACTTTAAAATTTCTTACACATCTAGTGCTTTTTAAAAACCATGTTCCAGTCCCAAATGAAAACAAAAAATGTGGCAAAAACACTAGAATTAATAAAAGGAATGCTATTGCTTTAAATTATTGCTGGATATACAATAACTTAATCTTTCTAACATTGTCAGAAAATGACTCATTTCTCTTCAGTGAGTTTTCCAAAAATTAAAAATGAATGCTTCAAGAATAAAATATTTCTAGACATTTCTCAAAATTTAGATTATTTTAGTTTCCTGTTCTCTTTTTAATATTTAGTAAAACTGGGACTTGAAGTTCCCCATAGTTTTAGGCTCATAAACTTCTAAGTGTATGAAAATGAATGAATAAGTTTCAGAGATTTTATAAGGCCTTTGTACCATCTCCTTGGATGTTTAGAGATTTTTTCCATATATTCCTGGATTTGATAGTGGTTTACAGAGGGCTGAGTTTGCCTCTTTACCTGAATAGCTCTTGCCAGATGTCATATTCCCTTACTGTTTTTAAGCACTAAGACTCATCAATATTTACTTAAAAGATACAAGAAGCTGTTTAATTCATGGAGAACATCTAGCAGCCACACTGAATGCCGACAGAGAGCACCCAGAAGCTTAGAGATTAACGTAGAGTTACTTACCCAGGAAGTTAAGTCTGCTGCAGACTAATCTAAGCAGTACCACACCCTCTCAGAGGTCTTTTAAACTGAACTCTACTATCACAGGCAATAGAAGACTTAAGATTACTTTTTATTTAATTTATTTTTAATTTTTAAAAATGCTTAAAAATTTTTTAAGTGGAGTATAATTACTCTACAATGCTGTGTTAGTTTCTGCTGTACAACAACATGAATCAACTATAAGTTCATACATTCTCTCTCTTGAGCCTTCCTCCCACCCCCTCACCCCACCTCTCTAGGTTAGCACAGAGCACAGAGCTGAGATCCCTGTGCTCTACAGCAGCTTCCCACTAGTTATCTATTTTACACGGAGTAGTGTATATATGTTGCTACTCTCTCAGTTCATCCCGCTCTCCTACCCTCTCTGTGTCCACAAGACCATTCTCTTCACCTGCATGTCTTTTCATGCCCTGCAAATAGGTTCACCAGTACTGTTTTTTCTAGAATCCATATCCATACAAGCCTACATGCCTGCTAAGTCTCTTTAGTCATGTCCGACTCTGTGAGACACTATGGACTGTAACCCACCAGGCTCCTCTGTCCATGGGATTCTCCAGGTAAAAATACTGGAGTTGGTTGCCATGCCCTCCTCCAGGGGATCTTTCCAACCCAGGCTTCAAATCCACATCTCCTGTATCGCAGGCAGATTTTTACTGCTGAGCCACCGAGGAAGCATACATATGCATTATTACACAATATTTGTTTTTCTCTTTCTGACTCACTTCACTCTGTATGACAGACTCGAGGTTCATCCACATTGCTATAAAGGACCCAATTTCATTTCATTCTATGGCTAAGTAATATTCCATTGTATATATGTACCACAACTTCTTATTCCATTCATCTCTCAATGGACATCTAGGTTGCTTCCACATCCTACCTATTGTAGATAGTATTGCAATGAACATTGGGGTATATGTGTCTTTTTGAATTATGGTTTTCTCAGGTATATACCCAGTAGTGGATGGCTGGGTCAAATGGTAGTTTTATTCCTAGTTTCTTAAGGAACCTTCATACTGTTCTCCATAGTAGTTGTATCAATTTACATTTCCACCAACAGTGCAAGAGGGTTCCCTTTTCTCCACATTCTCTTTAGAATTTATTTACATATTTTTTCCTTTCATTTAATTTATAGATTTTTTTGATGATAGCCATTCTGATTGATGTGCAGTTATGATTCCTTTTAAAAATAACATCTATGAAAAATACCATTGGTAGCTTGATAGGGATTGCATTGAATCTATAGATTGCTTTGGGTAGTATACTCATTTTCACTATATTAATTCTTCCAATCCATGAACACAGTATATTTCTCCATCTGTTTGTGTCCTCTTTGATTTCTTTCATCAGTGTTTTATAGTTTTCTATATATAAGTCTTTTGTTTCTTTAGGTAGATATATTCCTAAGTATTTTATTCTTTTTGTTGCAATGGTGAATGGTATTGTTTCCTTAATTTCTCTTTCTGTTTTCTCATTATTGGAGTATAGGAATGCAAGGGATTTCTGTGTGTTAATTTTATATCCTGCAACTTTACTATATTCAGAACAAATCATCTCACAATTTGTATGGAAATATAAGAAACCTCGAATAGCCAAAGCAATCTTGAGGAAGAAGAATGGAACTGGAGGAATCAACCTGCCTGACTTCAGGCTCTACTACAAAGCCACAGTCATCAAGACAGTATGGTACTGGCACAAAGATAGAAATATAGATCAATGGAACAAAATAGAAAGCCCAGAGATAAACCCACGCACCTATGGACACCTTATCTTCAACAAAGGAGGCAAGAATATACAATGGAGAAAAGACAATCTCTTTAACAAGTGGTGCTGGGAAAACTGGTCAACCACTTGTAAAAGAACGAAACTAGAACACTTCCTAACACCATACACAAAAATTAACTCAAAATGGATTAAAGATCTAAACGTAAGACCAGAAACTATAAAACTCCTAGAGGAAAACATAGGCAAAACACTCTCCGACAGAAATCACAGCAGGATCCTCCATGACCCACCTCCCAGAATATTGGAAATAAAAGCAAAAATAAACTAATGGGACCTAATTAAAATGAAAAGCTTTTGCACAACAAAGGAAACTATAAGCAAGGTGAAAAGACAGCCTTCAGAATGGGAGAAAATAATAGCAAATGAAGCAACAGACAAACAATTAATCTCAAAAATATACAAGCAACTCCTGCCGCTGAATTCCAGAAAAATAAACGACCCAATCAAAAAATGGGCCAAAGAACTAAACAGACATTTCTCCAAAGAAGACATACAGATGGCTAACAAACACATGAAAAGATGCTCAACATCACTCATTATTAGAGAAATGCAAATCAAAACCACAATGAGGTATCATTTCACACCAGTCAGAATGGCTGCTATCCAAAAGTCTACAAGCAATAAATGCTGGAGAGGGTGTGGAGAAAAGGGAACCCTCTTACACTGTTGGTGGGAATGCAAACTAGTACAGCCACTATGGAGAACAGTGTGGAGATTCCTTAAAAAACTGGGAATAGAACTGCCATATGACCCAGCAATCCCACTGCTGGGCATATACACCAAGGAAACCAGAAATGAAAGAGACGCGTGTACCCCAATGTTCATCGCAGCACTGTTTACAATAGCCAGGACATGGAAGCAACCTAGATGTCCATCAGCAGACGAATGGATAAGGAAGCTGTGGTACATATACACAATGGAATATTACTCAGCCATTAAAAAAAATACATTTGAATCGGTTCTATTGAGATGGATGAAACTGGAGCCCATTATACAGAGGGAAGTAAGCCAGAAAGAAAAACAACAATACAGTATACTAATGCATATATATGGAATTTGAAAGATGGTAACGATAACCCTTTATGCGAGACAGAATAAGAGACACAGATGCATAGAACAATTTTATGGACTCTGAGGGAGAAGGTGAGGGTGGGACGTTCTGGGAGAATAGCATTGAAACATGTATATTATCATATGTGAAACAGAACACCATTCCATGTTCGATGCATGAGACAAGGGCTCAGGGCCAGGGCAATGGGATGACCCAGAGGGATGGGATGGGGAGGGAGGTGGGGGGTCCAGGAAGGGGAACTTATATAAACCCATGGCTGATTCATGTCAATGTATGGCAAAAACTATTACAATATTGTAAAGTAATTAGCCCCCAACTAAAAAAAAATAATAATAAAATAAAAAAATAAAATTAAAAAAAAAAAAGAAATGCAAAAAAAAAAAAAAAGCCCCCAGACTGGGGAGACTGATGTGACCCTTGCTCCTTGGGGAGAACCTCTGACATTCTGTTTTCGTCCTGTTTGTGGGTTGCCCATCTCAGGATATGGGTGTAACCATCTATCCCTCTAGCCATCTTGATATGGTTCTTTATTTATATTTTTAGTTTTAGAGCTTTTATACTAGTTCCCTGTCCTTTTTCATCAACAGTTGCTCTGTGAATAGTTTTAACTTTGGTGTACCCATGAGTGGAGGTAAGCTCAAAAGCTTCCTGCTCTAGCATCTTGGCCACTCCTCCTCTGATGAAAGTAGTGACAGTTTCCATGCTCTTAAGAGATTGGCAACCTCTACTTCCCATGTCTTAGAAAACTAACTCCCAAAATAAACTAACTAAAAAAAACAAAAAACAAAAAAACTCAACATTCAGGAAAAAAAAAAATAACATCTATTATCTTTTTTTTCTGTAAAGATGCATTGTAACAGATTTGAAAATTAAAAGGATAAGCAAAGATATGAAATATCCACCCATAATCCTATTACCCATATAGCACCACTGTTCACATTTTGGCTTAGTTTCCATGATGGAGTTTTCTCTTTTTCTCTTTGTAAGTACCTGTGGATCTAACATTGTTGACTTAAAGCTCATGTTTTGCATCCCGTCTATCTCTTTTTTTCATTTATGATATCATGACCATTCTCCCGTGTCAACATGTTTTAGTCATTTTCAATCCCCGGGATTTCTCTTCATTTCTGTTTTTACATCCTTTTCTTTCCTGGTCATCCTTCTAACCCAGGTTGAACTGACCGCCTCCTGTGTTCCCCGGTCTCCTGCCCACAGGAGAGTGTTTGGGCAGAACGCTCAGGACACTTCAGTTTGCTATTTCTGATCTCTGCTGTTAGATGGTGTACCTCCTGAAGTCAAGATCAAGGTCCTTCACTGCTGTATCACACACTTTTTACTTGAAGGGAGTAGAAGATCACTAAAAGTTTGTTGAATGAACGTAGAATTGATAACCATTGTTTCAAAATCAGTTCAAATATCATCTTTTCACAATAATTGCCTCCATGGCAAAATACTGTCTCTTTTTTGGGGTCTTCTGTATCATTTTTCTTTTCATGGTAACTGCTACCTATTTATGCATTTTTTTCTTATGAAAATAAAAGCTTCTTGGGGGCAGAGGTAATGCTGTCTTTAATGTCACAGCTCTCTTCTCAGAGCAAGGTAGAAAATCTACATACAGGGAATTACCAAGTATTTGAATTGAATCAGGAGGATATGACCTATCAAATTAAATCCTGCCTATAAAAATCAGTAATTAAAACATATTAATTTTATTATGAATAATTATTTTCTCAAATGAGGATATCTAGAGGGAAAAAAGCCATAAAATAAACAGCACTATTTAAAATTTCTGTATGAGAAGATTTTCATAAAGATTTCTGGTATAACACTTATGTAATGTATTCAAAACTTATATATTTAGAGAAAATATCATTCCTTGCATGCATGCATGCTAAGTCGCTTCAGTCGTGTCCGATTCTGTGCGACCCCATAGATGGCAGCCCACCAGGCTCCTCCATCCACAGGAATCTCCTTAGTATCTTATTTTGTCATCGCCAAACATGTCCACAACACATTTTTTGTGAGTGATTGTGATGGCATGTGTGTTTATGTATTTTAAGAAACTCCAGATCTTTCTTCAAAAGTCACTTTTCCAAGACTCTTTCATGACCACTTAGGTTTCCTTTCTTTCTCCTTCTCTCTTTTTTTAAAAAAATTATTTTTAGTATTTATTTACTTATTTGGGTCTTCATTGCAGCATGTGGGATCTATAGTTGCAACATGTGGAATCTAGTTCCCTGACCAGGGATCGAACCCAGGCCCCCTGTATGGGGAGTGTGGATCCTTAGCCACTGGACCACCAGGGAAGTCCTCTCTTTCTCCCTTTTTATAAAGTCAAAAAAAAGGTATTATTTTGGTCAGATTTTAAGAATTTATCCTCTGAAAGATAAGTGTAAGTTCATGTCAGATTGTGTGATTTTCTCTCTTGTTCTACAAATGCACATTTTTGAACCTGTAATATAAATATTATGATTCATAAAAACTGAAAAAATATGGCACTCTTTTGACCTGTTCTGCTTCTTTCTCTAAAAATAACTCATATTTATTACCTTTTCTTATTTAAATTTTAATATCTGGGTATTACAGTAGTAAAACTGTTCACTACATATGCAATGGGTGATATTGTTTTGTTAACTGCCTACTTTATATTACAGTTATACATAATTTTGACATCCATAAAGGTGATTGAATATCATAATAATGTTTAAAGCAGTTATACCATTTTTCAGTTTTACTTCAGGTAACAGAATATTTTGTTCCAGGCATGTGATAACCATAGTATTTGAATATCTAGTCCTATATATGGTATTCAGGCTGTCCTGTGCCAATAAAAATGTCCTTGAACTAGAAACTGAGGTTTTTCAACCCAGTTTCACTATTATATCAGAAGCCATTTGAATGTAAACCAGTTTTTATTCTAAATCCAGTTGCTTTTTCTGTAATACTCCCCTCAAATACTCGAAAACTATTTCCTGAACATCTGCTATATTCACAATGCTGTGAATAAAGGGTTTAAAGTACAGACTCTAACAGAATAGTGGTGTCAAAGTATAATTTTCAAGAAGTTAAATATATAACTTTCACATGAACATAAAGTGAGCACATATCAAATATTTAATTCACTAATGAATGATAGAACTTGCAGGATGGTAAGTATGGTTCAAAAAAATTGGAAAGAAGGAAGTATTCAGAGTAGCTAAAGAAAATTAATGGTTAAATAAAATTACTTGTTTGAATATAAACCTGGTTAATGTCCTACAGGGCAATAAAACTGCATTGGTATAGGACAAGCATCATATAAATCTACCAGTTACGACTATCCTTACAGAGTTGTAAATTATCTAAACCAATAGTAAAATAGCAAGTTCAACAAAGGCACGTACTCGAAGAAATCAGATAATCCTTGGCTTGGCCTGGTAATGCTCAGCAAAAACACCAAAAGAAAACACAGCAATTTCTTTACTTTATTTATAAGTTTTGGGTAGTTTTTTTTAGTGAGAGGAAAGAGAGATCAGTAACTCAGATTAAAATATGATCAGTACTTAGTGCAGGCAGGAGTAAGTTACTATCAAATCACAGTAAAACAGTACCAACAAGGGACAGTAGGACAAGAGGAAAGGTATTTTCAAGGAAGAAGCTGAAATGTTAAGAACAATTTTCTTGAGATCTGAAAAACAGGTAACAAGGCAGTAAAGGATCCTTCAGGAACAGAAACAGATTCACTGATAGTCTGCCTTTGATTCTTGAATGGCTGATGTGTGTTGCATATGAGACAAAAAAAAAAAAAAAACAGGTAAAAAAGAAACTATTCTGAGTAATGAGCATAAGCAGGGGTGGGAAGCAGACTTTTTGTTTTTTTAATAGAAAGATTAACCAACTCAGAAAGTCTGGAGAAAATAGAAAATAAAGAAAAAAGCCTTCATATCAGGAGGAATGCTCCTAGTATCTTGGGAAAGACAACTGACTGGGGAACAATTTTGGACCTCACGACCACATATTACCTTGCCATTTTCATAAGGTAATAGTGTTGGTACTACTTATGATTAACTTCTCTTGTCATGGTTTCCCCACGGGAACAGCTATTACAGTTTGATGGCTTGATTGTAGATTCCACAGGGGCATTTTATCATATATACAAGTATGCTAGGTAACAGACCAACAAAAATTCATCATCTGACTCTATTGTAAGAGAGGAGAATGTTTAACCCTATTTTACACTTTCCTCTTCAATCATAAACCCTGGAATAACCATTGACATTATTAAATTTTTATTTGTTTATATTTAAATCCCTATAAATTCTGTTATTTTCAAATTCATATTTTTTTGTCTTTTTTCTAACATAAGAAAAAACTTTGTTGAAATTCTTTTTTTTCTTTTTTAATAAATTCATTTATTTTAGTTGTGGGCTAATTACTTTACAATACTGTAGTGGTTTTTGCCATACATTGACATGAATCAGCCATGGGTTTACATGTGTTCCCCATCCTGAACCCCCTTCCCATCTCCCTCCCCATCCCATGCCCCCAGCCCTGAGCATTTGTCTCATGAATTGAACCTGGAATGGTGTTCTGATTCACATATGATAATATACATGTTTCAATGCTATTCTCCCAGAACGTCCCACCCTCACCTTCTCCCTCAGAGTCCATAAGACTGTTCTATGCATCTGTGTCTCTTATTCTGTCTCGCATATAGGGTTATCATTACCATCTTTCAAATTCCATATACATGCATTAGTATACTGTATTGGTGTTTTTCTTTCTGGCTTACTTCACTCTGTATAATGGGCTCCAGTTTCATCCATCTCAATAGAACTGATTCAAATGTATTCTTTTTAATGGCTGAGTAATATTCTTACTATGCCAATTTTTGGCAAAGAAACCGATAATTAATAATGTAAAGTTCTTTTGTTTCAAATATCTCTCATTATCTTTTAGCCTAGGACTTTAGAAAACCAAGCAAAAAAAATGTTATAAGGTATATAGTCACATGATTGGATAAAACTATATTCATTTATAATGGTAGCTTATGTAAAATTATGCATAATCATCTATACATTTTATATAACAGAGTCCTTAGAGATCATTTGCAAATCCATTTTGATTAAAGATTTAGGTTTTAACATTTAGTCTTGCCATAAATGAACATATCTACAAAACAGAAACAGACACACAGACATAAAGAACGAATTTGTGGTTGCCAAGAAATGGAGGAGGTAGGGGAGGAAAGGAGCGGGAATTTGGGGTTAGAAGATGCAAACTAATATATATAGGATGGATAAACAACAAAGTCCTACTATATAGCATAAGGAACTGTATTCAGTATACCGTGATTCACCATAGTGGAAAAGAATTTGTAAAAAGAGTAGATGCATGTATAACTGAATCACTTTGTTGTTCAGCAGAAATTAACACAACAGTTTAAATCAACTACACTTCAGTAAAATATAAAAATAAAAAATTAAAAAATAATTAGTCTTGCTTATTTAGAAAATCATCTATGATCTTATTTGTGTGTATTTTTCCTTCTCATTTGTTTTACAAGCTTTGCTATCTCTCTAGTATGTGTTCTAACTTATTTCTTATGAGAAAGAGAAACGTGGCCTCTGACAGCTAGAAGCTGCTCTTGAACCATTAGTTAGACCTGGGTCTTGTTAGCTGCTGATCTCGTGTCTTGGTATGCTCCTGCCGATTATAAACAATTTTATAGGACACCAATCAGACAATGACAAAGATGTCAGTAACATATGTTACTATAAGGGATGAAGACAAAATGAGACCATTCCATACATATGTCTAAACACAGATAAAAACATGAACATAATCAAAAGGACAAAAATGAGCAAACATCCTCCTTTTCTGGGTAACATGAATAAGTGCTGCTTCTATACTAATCAGAATTTTAGCCACATTCTACTCTTCCGTCATTCCAGATAAGATTCATTAAAATACCTAGAGCAGACCCACTCCAAAATGGCCCAGGTATCCTGCCTTCTAGTTCTCACCCTTATGCATTTCTTCTCTTGAATGTAGGCAGAATCCCTAACTTTCATGTACCCAGTGTAATATGGTAAAGATAATGAGATTTTATTTCCATGATTACATTTTATAAGATGGCAAAAATCCCCATCTTGCCAGCAGACTATTTACTACCTGTCCCTGCTGACTTTGATGAAGTAAGTCGCCATACAGAGAAACCTGCATTGCAAGCAGCTAAGATGGCCTCCAGTTGACAATCAGTAAGGAACTGAGGCTCTCAAGCATCAGTCAATTCAGTCACTTAGTCATGTCTGACTGTTTGCGACCCCATGGACTGCAGCACACCACGTTTCCTGTTCATCACCAACTCCTGGAGCTTGGGCAAGCTCATGTCCATTGAGTCAGTGATGTCATCCAACCATTTCATCCTCTGTCATCCCCTTCTCCTCCCGCCTTCAATCTTTCCCAGCATCAGGGTCTTTTCAAATGAGTCAGTTTTCACATCAGGTGGCCAAAGTATTGTAGTTTCAGCTTCAGCATCAGTCCCTCCAATGAATATTCAGGACTGATTTCCTTTAGAATGGACTGCTTGGATCTCCTTGTTGTCCAAGGGACTCTCAAGAATCTTCTCCAACAACACAGTTCAAAAGCATCAATTCTTCAGCACTCAGCTTTCTTTCTAGTACAACTCTCACATCCATACATGACTACTGGAAAAACCATAGCTTTGACTAGACAGACATTTGTTGGCAAAGTAATGTCTCGGCTTTTTAATATACTGTCTAGGTTGGTCATAACTTTTCTTCCAAGAAGCAAGTGTCTTTTAATTTCATGGCTTCAGTTACCATCTGCAGTGATTTTGGAGCCCCAAGAAATAAAGTCTGACACTGTTTCCGTTGTTTCCCCATCTATTTGCCGTGAAGTGATGGAACCAGATGCCATGATCTTCATTTTTTGAATGTTGAGTTTTAAGCCAGCTTTTTAACTCACCTCTTTCACCTTCATCAAGAGGCTCTTAGTTCTTCTTCGCTTTCTTCCATAAGGATGGGGTCATCTGTGTATCTGAGGTTATTGATATTTCTCTCCGCAGTCTTGATTCCAGCTTGTGCTTCATCCAGCCCAGCATTTCACATGATGTACTCTGCATATAAGTTAAATAAGCAGGGTGACAATACACAGCCTTGACATACTCCTTTCCTGATTTGGAAACAGTCTGTTGTTCCATGTCCGATTCTAACTGTTGCTTCTTGACCTGCATACAGATTTCTCAGGGGGCAGGTCAGGTGGTCTGGTATTCCCATCTCTTTCAGAATTTTCCACAGTTTATTGTGATCCACACAGTCAAAGGCTTTGGCATAGTCAGTAAAGCAGAAGCAGATGTTTTTCTGGAATTCTCTTGCTTTCTCTATGATCCAAAGGATGTTGGCAATTTGATCTCTGGTTCCTCTGCCTTTTCTAAATCCAGCTTGAACATATGGAAGTTCATGGTTCAAGTACTGTTGAAGACTGACTTGGATAATTTTGAACATTACTTTGCTAGTGTGTGAGATGAGTGCAATTGTGTGGTAGTTTAAACATTCTTTGGCATTGCCTTTCTTTCAGATTGGAATGAAAACTGACCTTTTCCAGTCCTGTGGCCACTGCTGAGTTTTCCAAGTTTGCTGGCATACTGAGTGCAGCACTTTCACAGTATCATCTTTTAGGATTTGAAATAGCTCAGCTGGAATTCCATCACCTCCACTAGCTTTGTTCGTCATGACGCTTCCAATGGCCCTTGATTTCGCATTCCAGGATGTCTGGCTCTAGGTGAGTGTATGACAACCCACAAAAAGCTGAATCCCACCAACAACCATAGGAGGAGCATGGAAATGGACCCTTTCCCTATCAGGCCTTGAGATGAGATCACATTCCCAGCTAGCACCTGGATTATAGTCCTGTGAAAAATTCTAAAACAGAGAATCCATCCAGTCTGTGGCTAGAGTCCTGACTCACAGAATAATGAAACAAATGTGTGTTGTTTTCAGCTATTAAGTTTGTAGCTATTTGTTATTCAGCATTAGCTAGCTAATACAATAGCCAGATGTAGAACTGCCTCAAATTCACGACAACATTCAATCCACAGCAAAGATCCACTTCCTCCAAGCTTTCCTGAATCACCTAATATAAGCCCCAATTTTGCAATGCATTCCAAACTCATTCTCATTGAAACATACCCACAATTCTCCCTAGTGTGCATTTTTCGCTGCTGCAAAGATTACCACCCTCCCCAAATTTGTTCAACCACAGATGTATTTGTGGTGGTCTTGGGCTATTAAGCACTGACACTTGTCCTCTGTTTTTCAGTATTGAGCTGTTTTTATCAGTAGACCATTGACCTGCCAAAGACCAACAGAGGCCCTTACCGATTAAAATGAAACCAAGTTTATTAGTCCTACTGCAGAACCCCTGCTTGATAGAATCTTAGTACTACCTTAAAGAGAAAAAATTAGGGGAAGAAATTTATAAGGTTTTAGGGCCTTGGCTATGTGATTTTAATGCGGCTCTTGCAAGGTGAAGAATTTGTTGGGACATGGCTGACTTTATGGCATAGTAATTTCGGATTGATACATCCAAAAAGACGCAACTCTTAAAATGAGCCTTGAACAAAGCTTTTTGTTTTGATAATTATGCCATTTTAATTCATTCTTTGTTATCTTTTAGGGGCAAATATTTCCAGGATCTAATATCTAAATTGCATTTACTTGTCCTCAGTGTTATTCAGCACAGGGACAAGGAATTAAATAGGTCTCAAACTTTCAAATCGTTCTATCATGATCCTTACTGCTAGTTGTAGGTAATGATGCACTTAACAGGACCGTCAAATTTCACTTTTAACATAGATTCAATCTGTTCTCTTGCTAAAGAGGATTGACCTAACCCTAGTCACCCTGTATTTAACTTGTATTTACATCTCTTTCCACTTCTCTCATTTCCTACTTTTATCATAGGGTCCTATAAAAATGTAGCAGGTGAAAACACAAAGGGAAAGTTCTTAATTTGTTCTTTTTTGGGCAGGATCTTGGTCTCAAGATCTGAGTTGTGAGTACACTTCTCCCATCTGAGTTGTGAGTACATTTCTCCCTGGGCAGAGCACGCATGTCCTGTTTCTTTTGAGGAATACTATTAAAAATCCTTCCAAGGGGCAGCATTTTAAAGAATTACCATTTAACAGCCTCACATCCTCTATCCTATGGTTACAATTAAAATTTTCTCATATTGAAATAACAGCCTATTTGACAATGTGGGACATCTCCTACCAACTAAAATCTCCTTTTTAAAAAAATTCTAAACAAGACTAAAAACCTTTCAATATGCATTGTCTTATGATAACATGTCAAAGTTATATCCTCTTAATAGCAAACCAGTGTGGCCTTCATTCAAGGCAGGAGCTCTTCTTTCTGTTCTACAGCTTTCAGTTTTACCAAATCCCCATCTGCCTCTCCTTTGGAACTTTTCTTTTCCACTTGCTTTTTTTTTTTTTTCATGTCTAAATTTTCTATTTTTCTATTTCCACTTGCTGACCAAACATAGAAAGGCAGTTTCTTCCCTTCCTAATCTAATCAGGAAAGTAAGTGCAAGCACATGAAGTGTAATCTATATATCTTGATTATGGGGACAGTGCAAAATATCAAAGTAACTTGAGATTTATATTGACCATTGGTTTAAGGCACAGTAAATGCCAAGAACAGACACATGTAGCATAATTCACAAATTTGAAGCAATCAACTGTTTTAACTCAATGCCAACCCAGGAATTGAACCTGCATCTCCTGCATTGCAGGTATATTCTTTCCCTCTGAACCACTGGAGAATCATCATAGGTATACAATAAATAGTTGACTCATTTCAAGTCAACAAATCAAATAAATTCAAAAGATATGATTACATGCCTATTACATGCCAGTCACTTTTATAGGTGCTTGTGATATATCAGCAGCAGGGGGAAGAGATCCCTGCCTCATGGAGATTACATTTCTAACAGGTGGAGCTCGACAAAAAAACAATACATATAATAATAAAACATGTAGCTTGATAGAAGGTGATAAAAACTATTGTCAGAGAAAACAAGAGCTTGACAGTAGTTAAAGCAGTAAAAACAGATTTTATTCAGAAACTATTATAATTGAAGAAAAGAAAATCCCTCACTATAAAGCTGGCTACAATTCTGAGTACTTCAAGGAAAGTGGGAATTTATAGCCAAGTAGTGGGGTGGAAGGGCCAGTGGATGGCAAATTACGAAGAGGAAATATCAGGGATAAAGGGGGATTTCTGGCTAAACCAACTTGACAGGATTCTTGCTGAAGGCAGGCCATGGATGTCAGATATAATCTGGGGGATGGCAGAAGATGAGGAATTTGATCAGATATTGAGGATGATCAGTTATTGATGGTGGAGTATTCTTGCTAAACTGTCTTAGCAGGATTCTTGATAAGATTGGGCTCTTAAGGAAATAGGGCCTAGTCAAAAAAGGGCTCACAGGAGTCTGCTTTTATTTCTTTTAGTTTTTGGCTGCACCACATGGCTTATAGGATCTTAGATCCCTGACTAGGGATTGAACCTGTGCTCCTTGCAGTGGAAGTATGAAGTTTCAACCACTGGACTACCAGGGAATTCCCTGGAAGAGCCTGTTTCAAGTTTCATCAAGGAGGGAGTCTTTGTCAGTATGTAAAATGAAGACAGTAGAGAAAAGTAAGAGGAATGAGGTGGTGGGAGGGAATAGGAGGGACGATGTTACTGTATTAAAATGGTCAGCCATCTATAAGAAGATAGGATTTGCCAAACTGTATCTTCTGCTTTAGCTCCTCTCTGAAGCACTATTATCTAAATAGTATCTGCTGCACATTCCCTGAGTTATTTTATAGGTATGAAACCCTGCCTCTCCCCCACCCCTCATCAGATGGAAGATGTGAACTATGTGATGACCATCAGCACACAGCCGCTAGACCTTCTGGTACCCAAGAATTGATAGTGTTAACCCCTGAGACACTGCCTTGTTACTTCGCCATCCACCAATCAGAGACTTGTGAATGAACTGATCACAAGTCCCATGACACCTTTCTTTCACTTGGCTTCTTAAAATGCTTTACTGAAACCCTTCAGGGAGTTTGGGGGTCTTGGGGCAGGAGCCACCCATCTCCTTGCATAGTTCTGCAATAAATTTTTCTCTGCTCCCAACTCCAACCTTTCAGTTTGTTTGATTTCACTGTGAGTTGGACACATGAACTTGTGTTTGGTGACAAAGTCATATCTCATAAGAGAGTTTTTTGTCAGAAGAAACAGCCAGAAAAATGTTTAAGGATAATTCCCAGCATGTTAGAAAACTTGCAAGAAAGCCAGTGTGGCTTGAGCAGAGTGAGCAAAGGAGAGAGGAGTGGAAGCAGTAATAGAAGTGATTTCTTCACTTGTTTGCTTCTAGAGTTAATAACTTATCTGATCAATTTTTTCTATTTAAAAATCCACTTCCATGAACAACAATAGCCACATGAATATAGGAATTATTTTGATATTTCTTATTCTTCATAGTAACGCTAATGATAAATGGCATTTATATTATTAAACATGTTATTCCATGATAAATGGATCTTATTAGGAGTTATAAAAGATAAATGGACAAGATCCAATTATATTGTACTTATGAGAGACTCACTTCACTTTGAAGGACACACACAGACTGAAAGTGAAGGGATGAAAAAAGGTACTCCACCCAAATGGAAACCAAACAAAAGCTGAGGGTGTATACTTATAAAAGACAAGATAGACTTTAAGACAAAGACTAATAAGAGACAATGAAGGTCATTATATATTTAAAATGACAAAAGGGTCAATCCAACAAGAGGATGTAACATGTGTAAATATTTATGCACCCTAAAAGGAGCAACTAAATATATAATATTAATGAACCAAAGGGGAAAAGGACAGCAATACATTAATAGTAGGGGACTTCAATACCGCACTTTCATTAACAGATAGATACATAATATCCAAACAGAAAATCAACAAGGAAACATTAGACTTAAATAACATGTTAGACCAAATGCACTTAACATACATTTACACACTATCCCATCCAAAAGCAATAGAATACTTATACTTCTAATTTACACATGGAATAGTCTCTAGTATAGATTATGTATTAGGCCACAAAACACATTTTAATGAATTTAAGAAGGTTGAAATCGTATCAGGCATCTTTCCCAATAGTAATGATGTGAAACTAGAAATCAACTACAAGAAGAGAACTAGAAAATTCACAAATATGTGGAGACTAAATAGAATGGTACTGAACAACCAGTGGGTCAAAAAGAAACAAAAAAATATTTTGAGACAAGTGAAAGTGGAACTACAATATACCAAAAACTTACTGGAAGCAGCAGTAGCAGTTTAAGAGGGAAATTTATAAGGATAAACACTTACATGAAGAAAAAAGACAATCTCAAGCAAATAACATAACTTTGCATTTCAAGGAACTTGAAAAAAGAGAAACAAAGACAAAAGTTAGGATAAGGAAGAAAATAACAAAGATCAGATAGAAATAAATGAAACTGAGACTAAAATGACAACAGAAAAGATCAGTGAACCTAAGAGTTGGTTCTTTGAAAAGATAAACAAAATAGACCTTTAGCCAGACTCATAAGGAAGAAAGAGTATTCAAATAAAAGCAGAAATGAAAGAGAAGATGTTACAACTGATACTAAAGAGATATAAAGTCTTATAGGAGACTACTACAAAAATTACATGCCGACAAATTGGATTGTCTAGAAGAAATGGATAAATTCCTAGAAACATACAACCTACTAAGAGTGACTGATGAATTAAAAGAAAATCTGAGCAGACCAATTATTAATAAAGAGATTGAATCAATAGTCAAACACCACTCCCAAAACAGAAGTCCACACCCAGATGGTTTCCCTAGTGAATTCTACAAAATAATTAAAGAAAAATTAATACCACTCTTTCTCTTACCAAAAAGAGGAGAGAAGACAACACTTCCAAACTCATTCTATGATACCAGGATTACTCTGATACTAAAGCCAGATAAGGACTCTAAAAGGAAAGAAATGTACAGGCCAATATCCCTGATGAATATGGATATATATAAATGTTTCATATGGGGCCCTTATTTACTTAAAAATATTTTCTTTCTTTCTTTATTCATTCATTCATTTATTTGGCTGCATGGGGTCTTAGCTGCAGCACATGGGATCTTGCAGCACGTGGGATCTAGTTCCCTGACCAGGGATGGAACCCTGGCTCCTTGCATTGGGAGTGTGAAGTCTTGGCCACTGGACCACCAGAGAAGTCCTGGGACACTGATGATTAAAGCTGCTACCAGTATTAAAGAAGAGAAGAAATTAATTTTGAAAAATCCAATTTCAGAGTTAAACGTTAAATGGATAAATTACCAAGTTCTAAAAGGAAAGTTCAAGGCAATGAGAAACATCCTGAGACCCCATCCTACTGCTCGCATTATGAAATCTCCGTTGATTTTGACTAGTTCCAGATTTAGGTTAAGTTTTTCTGGGGATTAGTGCCATCTAGTGGCATCTCTTGGCGTAGCACACAAAAGCTTTAAAACTGTAGATGTATCACCTTAAGAAAATATCATTTGTCAAACTGGTATAAAAGGAACAGAAATCATAGGTGCAATGGCAACACATAATAATTAATTAAACCACTTAAAATTTGTTAAAATATTCCAAAGGTAATAGGATATTTTTCCTCTAAGCAATTTTAACCCAGTTAGGTTTGGGGAGTGTCAAGGAATCTAAGATAGAAGGTTATATCACCACCTTGAGGCAAAACAACTACAGCAAACAAAGAGTGTTTTGAAAAAAATGCAAAAATGAAAATTCTGATATCTGATATCTAGGATGAGAGAGATCTGAATACACAGAGCACTATAAACATTTTAGCCATAAAGGAAAATATTCTGGTAGCTGTTGTCCCTAGACTTTAGTACTTTGTTCATGTTTAAATTTCAGGGGGGTAAAGTTGGTGAGGTGAAATATCACATGCTTTTTAAAGAGTTGGGATCAGTTATTTTGTTAGTGATTTTACTATTGCCATATAATATTTGAATTGTTAATAATTTATATGCATCACTAACATATACATTAGAATTTTTAATACTTTAAAATTGATAAAGCATTTTATATCCATTTTACTATATTGTGTGGTATAAATTTCACTTGGATATTTCTGTAACAGAGTACAAAATAAATTCTCCACATATTTGTGTTTTTTTTACAATAAAATAAAAAAGCATTCACCTCTTTATCATCTGCCCAAATGTTCAGAATCATGGTGAAAGCAGTACTAAAGAACTTGAATGAACATTTTATTTTAATTTTAGAATTTTGACTTTAAGATCCTGAGGTAAAAGAGGCAGTGCTGAAAATAGGTGATTACAAGCATCTTTATAAGCAGAGCAGTTAAACTATCAAACAGTAGTTTTTAAACTTGTTTAACAGTAAAAAATCAAAAGGGGCAGTTTACTCAGTCCTCATTTTAGACTCATGAAATTAGAATTTTCAGGTTAGGACTCTGAAAAATTATTTTTTATAAAAATGTACCCCCTATAGATTAAAATCCTGCTACCCCATGAAACATAGCTGTAATTCAAGTATAAAACCTAATTAATATAAGATACAGCATTAAAAAGATCAGATAAGTAAAAATCCCTGTTGATCTAAAGTGTTGATTCTTGTACCTGCAGAGGGTAGCAGTAATTGTATTTAAGTAATGACTATGCCAAAGCCTTTGACTGTGTCACAACAGACTATGGAAAATTCTTAAAGAGATGGGAATACCAGACCACCTCACCTGCCTCCTGAGAAATCTGTATGCAGGTCAAGAAGCAACAGTTAGAACTGGACATGGAACAACAGTCTGGTTCCAAATCGGGAAAGGAGTACGTCAAGGCTGTATATTGTCACCCTGCTTATTTAACTTATATGCAGAGTACATCATGAGAAACGCTGGGCTGGATGAAACACAAGCTGGAAGTAAGATTGCAGGGAGAAATATCAATAACCTCAGATATGCAGATGACACCATCCTTATGGCAGACAGTGAAGAAGAACTAAAAAGCCTCTTGATGAACATGAAAGAGGAGAGTGAAAAAGTTGGCTTAAAGCTCAACATTCAGAAAACTAAGATCATGGCATCTGGCCCCATCACTTCATGGCAAATTGATGGGGAAACAATGGAAACAGTGACCGACTTTATTTTTTGGGCTCCAAAATCACTGCAGATGGTGATTGCAGCCATGAAATTAAAAGATGCTTGCTTCTTGGAAGAAAAGTTATGACCAATCTTGACAGCATATTAAAAAGCAGAGACATTACTTTGCCAACAAAGTTTTGTCTAGTCAAAGCTATGGTTTTTCCAGTGGTCATGTATGGATGTGAGAGTTGGACTATAAAGAAAGCTGAGGGCCGCAGAATTGATGCTTTTGAACTGTGGTGTTGGAGAAGACTCTTGGGAGTCCCTGGGACTGCAAGGAGATCCAACCAGTCCATTCTAAGGGAAATCAGTCCTGAATACTCATTGGAAGGACTGATGCTGAAGCTGAAAATCCAAGACTTTGGCCACCTGATGTGAAGAACTGACTTATTTGAAAAGACTGGGAAAGATTGAAGGCGGGAGGAGAAGGGGACGACAGAGGATGAAATGGTTAGATGTCACCAACTCAATAGACGTGAGTTTGAGTAAGCTCTGGGAGTTGGTGATGGACAAGGAAGCCCGGCGTGCTGCAGTGCATGGGGTCTCAAAGAGTCAGACATGACTGAGTGACTGAACTGAACTGAATGATGGGACAGTGAGCACTGAGTCACTGTATGTAAAACACCTCACATGGTGCCTGGCACAAAATAAGGCCTTAGATAATGTTAGCTGTTATAACTGCATTTTAGCATCATCATCACAGAGTGATTTCTATTCTTATAATTTATATATCATTTAAGAAAATTCAAATAATAGTAAAAAAATAGAAATTCATTCACAATAGATATCTAATTTCTACAGTTATTAAAGCTGTACAGAAATTAAACTGTGCAACAAAAATAAGCTGCAATCATACTTTTTATAAATCTTGAACAATTTTGAATTTTTTTTTTTTTTTTACTCCAAAGAGTTAGACTGCCACCTTGTGGCAAGACGACTGTAGAGCAAACAACCATTTACCAGCTTGTACCTTAGTCATCATGGAGTAAAAAATTATTCATAAAAGTGAGGAAACAAGTGTAATTCTGCAAGTATTAATCTATAATGTAAATATGTGAATGGATAAATGAACAAACAAGCAAACTCATCCTTAAACATAAAAGTAAAATTGAGAAACACAATTCTCATTTGAAAATTGCAAATCTTTTAGAGATAGGAAGCTGCCAACTTACTGTCTTGTCAGGTGTTCAAGTTCTGCTGGACCCACAGAGCGAAGTGAAGAGCCAAAAATCAAGCTTTGAAGAGTCAGCGATGTCACGTCACTGGGTGTCTGGTCCAGGTTAGAGGCAGCTCCCTCCACATCACAGATAACTCACTGGAGGTAGGACAGTGGGTAAGTGTGTCAGCCAATTGATGCTCACCATAGCACATCTGCAGATAGGTATGTTATACACAGAAGGGACATTCCTGAAACCCTAAGAATGTTTTTAAGATCCTCTTACAAAAATATTTCAGAGTAATTTGACATGGAATCCCATCTTTCTGGGGCTTCCCAGGTGGCATTAGTGGTAAAGAACCCACCTGCAAATACAGGTGACGTGGGTTCGATTCCTGGGTCAAGAAGATCCCCTGGAGAAGGGCATGGAACCCCACTCTAGTATTCTTGCCTGCAGAATCCCATGGACAGAGGAGCCTGGCAGGCTACAGTCTATAGGGTCACATAGAGTCAGACATGACTGAAGCGACTTAGCACGCATGCACGCCCATCTTTCTACCTCCCCTTCCCATCTTGACCATTTTCAAAATGATGGGATAATTGATTTAGAATGTCAGCACAACTTTCATAAGATTTTATTTATTTAGATTATTTCACTCTTGCTGTTTGATATGAATGTTTGAAAAATCAAACATTTATCTAATCGTCCACAAATGTGAAATATATCACAATTTATTTCTCCTCTGACAATTTTTACCAGCTCAAGTGTAGCTTCTACTGCTTACAGGCTTTTTCTGACTTGATGAAATTAATTTTAAAAAGCCATTTTGTGTAAAATAAGCAATTGCTTATAAGATCAGCATTTTCCTATTTTTTTCTTTAGTGAAAATTCTCTCAACTCACCTTGACGTTTCCTACTTAATTTTCACCCACTGTTATCCAATTATCACTCTGTTAACATATACACCCAAATAATGGCTTCCTTAATTTACTTTAGCATGCTAATAATTAACTGAACGTTACTCATGAATGTAGGGATGAGGAAGGGAACATTTACTAATATAAATTTCTGAATTTAGAGAACTATGATAGTTCATAGAGTAACATAATTAGAAAAAAATTTTTCATTAAAAAATGTATCTTAAAAAGTAAAATACAGGAAGATTAAACCTAGTAAGAACATGAAAAAGGAAATACTGTATAGCATAGGGTACTATATTCAATATCTTATAATAACCTATAATGGAAAAGAATCTGAAAAAGAATATATGTATTATGTTATTTTGTAAATATATATAAAACAATATTAATATATGTATATATAAAACTAAACCATTCTGCTATACACCTGAAACTAATACAACATTGTAAATTAACTATACTTCTATAAAAAATAAAAGTATATTACAGACATTAAAAATAACAGGAAAGACTCCTAGCTCTTATATTTGGTTATGTGATGATACAAGACTTCAGGGCTTCCCTGGTGGCTCAGTGGTACATAATTCACTTGCCAATGCAGGAGACGTGGGTTCAATTCCTGGGTTGAGAAGATCCCCTGAAAGAGGAAATGGCAACCCACTGCAGTACTCTTGCCTGGGAAATCCCATGGACAGAAGAACCTGGTGGGCTACAGTCCATGGGGTCGCAAAAGAGTCGGACAGGACTTAGCAACTACATGACAACAACAACAAGGCTTCAACAAAGCTTATTACTCAATAATAATGCACTAAGCCATCCACGTACACTGCTCAAGTTGTACCTTAAAAATGTGGTCTTTAATGAGCTTCTCAGATAAGAAGAAGAAAAAAATGTTATGGGAACAATTCAGTGCATAAGTAGCAATTGTGAGGAGATTTAGAGATGGGAGAGGTTACTTCTGAGAGTAGTATCACCCCCTGCTACTAACTCATCTCTTCTTGATAATCACTACTCAACACAGTGTGACCCCTCTCATTGTCTAGAAATTCCCTCATTCTTGCCTATATTGACAGCCTCTTACATGGTTACTGTTAGTCACTCAGTCGTGTTTGATTCTTTGCGAGCCCATGGTCTGTAGCCCACCAAGCTCCTCTGTCCATAGGGTTCTCCAGGCAAGAATACTGGAGTGTGTAACCATTCTCTTCTCCAGGGGATCTTCCTGACCCAGGGACCGAACTCAGGTCTCCTGCATTGTAGGCAGATTCTTTACCATTTGAGTCACAAAGGAAGCCTCTGGTTACTGAAATAGGGATGAAAAACTGTTGTTTCCTCTACCCTTCTAAGTTCTTGACTGAGACTCCTCTGACAAGAGACAGGTTGACAAGAGAAAAGCATACAAATTGGGACTTCTCTAGTGGTCCAGTGGTTAAGAATCCACCTACCAATGCAGGGGATGTGGGTTCAATTCCTGGTTGGGGAACTGTGATCTTCCATGCAGCAGGGCAGCTAGGCCAGCACACCACAACTACTGAGCCCACATGCCCCAACTAGAGGGAAGCCTGCACACTGCAAGTAAGATCTCACATGCCACAACTGAGACCTGACACAGCCAAATTTTTTTTTTTTAAAGCAATTCTTAAAAAAAAAAAAAAAGTATGCAAATTTGCCTATTGTAAGTTTCATGTGACACTGGAAACTTCACAAGGAAATGAAAACCTGAAGTAGTAGTTAAACCTGAAAGTGTTTAGGTTAAAACCTGAAAGTGTTTGGTTAGAAGTAGAGAGGAAAATCTTGTAAAAATATGATAGGACAAAAAGGAGTATGAGTTGAACATGGTAAATTAGGGGAAAAAGCAAAGCCTGCTCAGTTTAATTTCTCTTGACATCCTGGAGACTAGAATGGGCCTCTCCTCTAGGTACAGAAAGGGCACCCCCTCACATAAGGGTGTTATCATCTCCTTCAGAGGAAGGTCAGAGAGTCCTTTCTATACCTGCTATTTCTCTGATTTCTTCAGCTTAAAATATTCAGTATGCCCTGGTGTCATATTTGGGGTTACCTTGTCCTGAATCCCATCAGTAGTTTCACACAGTTTCATAACAAAATGGCATTTAATTGGCAGCTCTAATTTCCAAAAGTAAATTGTTCTGTACACTTCTTCAAAGACACTGAGGATGTGATTTGAGATGAAATCTATAGGGTGACTATTAGGTGGGCAAAGGGAAAAGCCTTGGCAAATGCTGTGGGGGTAACATGGAAACAAGGGTGATTTGAGATATTGCAAAGTCAGTGTGGCTGCAGCAGAGAAAAGGAGGGGAGAGTGATGAGAGAAGAGGTGAGGCAGGGACCCAGCTGCATCAGCCTTTGTAGGGTCCTTCCTAAAAGCAATGGAAGCTCTATTTTTATTATTTTTTCTAAGATTTTTTTTTAGATTAACTGGTTTTTATTGAAGGATAATTGCTTTACAGAATTTTGCTGTTTTCTGTCAAACCTCAACATGAATCAGCCATAGGTAAACATATATATCCCCACCCTTTTGAAACTCCCTCCTATCTCCCTCCCATCCCACCCCTCTAGGTTGATACACAGCCCCTGTTTGAGTTTCCTGAGCTATACAGAAAATTCCCCTTGGTTATCTATTTTACATATGGTAATGTAAGTTTCCATGTTACTCTTCCCATACATCTCACCCTCTTCTCCTCCCTCCCCATATCCATAAGTCTATTCTCTATGTCTGTTTCTCCACTTTTGCCCTGTAAATAAATTCTTCAGCACCATATTTCTAGATTTCGTATATACGTGTTAGAATATGGTATTTATCTTTCTCTTTCTGACTCACTTCACTTTGTATAATAGGTTCTAAGTTCATCCACCTCATTAGAACTGGGCCAAATGTGTTCCTTTTAATAGCTGAGTAATATTCTATTGTGTATGTATACCACAACTTCTTTATCCATTCATCTGCCGATGGATATCTAGGTTGCTTCCGTGTTCTAGCTATTGTAAATAGTGCTTCAATGAACAATGGGATACATGTATCTCTTTCAATTTTGGTTTCCTCAGGGTATATGCCTAGGAATGGAATTTCTGGGTCATATGGTGGTTTTATTCCTAGTTTTTTAAAGAATCTCCATACCATCTTCCATAGTGGCTGTATCAATTTACATTCCCACCAAAACTGCAAGAGCGTTCCCTTTTCTCCAGCATTTATTGTTTGTAGACTTTTCAATGAGGGCCATTCTGACCAGTGTGAGGTGATATCTTATTGTAGTTTTGATTTGCATTTCTCTAACAATGAGCAATGTTGAGTATCTTTTCATGTGTTTGTTGGCCATCTGTATGTCTTCTTTGGAGAAATGTCTGTTTAGGTCTTTTTCCCACTTTTTGATTAGGTTGTTTGTTTTTCTGGTATTGAGTTGTATGAGCTGCTTGTATATTTTGGAAATTAATCTATTGTCAGTTGTTTCATTTGCTATTATTTTCAGAAGGCAATGGCAACCCACTCCAGTACTCTTGCCTGGAAAATCTCATGGATGGAGGAGCCTGGTAGGCTGCAGCCCATGGGGTCGCTAAGAGTCGGACACGACTGATCGACTTCACTTTCACTTTTCACTTTCATGCATTGGAGAAGGAAATGGCAACCCACTCCAGTGTTCTTGCCTGGAGAATCCAAGGGACAGGGGAGCTTGGTGGGCTGCCGTCTATGGGGTCGCACAGAGTCGGACGTCACTGAAGTGACTTAGCGGCAGCAGCAGCAGCATTCTGAGGGTTGTCTTTTCACCTTGCTTACAGTTTCCTTTGCTGTGCAAAAGCTTTTAAGTTTAATCAGGTCCCAATTGTTTACTTTTGTTTTTATTTCCATTACTTTAGGAGGTGGGTCATAGAGGATCTTGCTTTGATTTATGTCATCAAGTGTTCTGCCTATGTTTTCCTCTAAGAGTTTTATAGTTTCTGGTCTTACATTTAGGCCTTTAATCTATTTTGAGTTTATCTTTGTGTATGGTGTACTTCTGGAGAAGGCAATGGCACCCCACTCCAGTACTCTTGCTTGGAAAATCCCAAGGACGGAGGAGCCTGATAGGCTACAGTCCATGGGGTCGCTAAGAGTCGGACACGACTGAGCGACTTCACTTTCACTTTTCCCTTTCATGCACTGGAGAAGGAAATGGCAACCCACTCCAGTATTCTTGTCTGGAGAATCCTAGGGACGGCGGAGCCTGGTGGGCTGCCGTCTATGGGGTCGCACAGAGTCGAACACAACTGAAGCGACTTAGCAGCAGCAGCAGCAGCAGCAGCAGCAGCATGGTGTACTTCTCTGGTGGCTCAGACAGTAAAGCATCTGCCTACAATGCGGGAGACCCAGGTTTGATCCCTGGGTTGGGATGATCTCCTGGAGAAGGAAATGGCAACCCACTCCAGTATTCTTGACTGGAAAACCCCATGGACAGAGGAGCCTGGTAGGCTACAATCCATGGCGTTGCAAAGAGTCGGACATGACTGAGCGACTTCACTTTCACTTTTGTGTATGGTTTTAGGAAGTGTTCTAATTTAATTCTTTTACATGTAGCTGTCCAGTTTTCCCAGAACCATTTATTGAAGATGCTGTCTTTGCCCCATTGTATATTCTTGCCCCCTTTGTCAACAATAAGGTACCCATAGGGTCATGGGTTTATTTCTGGGCTTTCTATCTTGTTCCATTGGTCTATATTTCTATTTTTGTGCCAGTACCATATTGTCTTGATGACTGTAGCTTTGTAGTATAACCTGAAGTCAGGAAGGTTGATTCCTCCAGCTCCATTCTTCTTTCTCAAGACTGCTTTGGCTATTCGGGGTCTTTTGTGTTTCCATATGAATTGTGAAATTTTTTTGTTCTAGTTCTGTGAAAAATGCCATTGGTCATTTGATAGGGATTGCACTGAATCTGTAGGTTGCATTTGGTAGTATACTCAGTTTCACAATATTGATTCTTCCTACCCAGGAACATGGAATATCTCTCCATCTGTTTATGTCATCTTTGATTTCTTTCATTAGTGTCTTATAATTTTCTGTGTATAGTTATTTTGTCACCTTATGTAAGTTTATTCCTAGATATTTAATTCTTTTTGTTGCGATGGTGAATGGGATTGATTCCTTAATTTCTCTTTCTGATTTTTCATTGTTAGTTTATAGAAATGCAAATGATTTCTGTGTATTGATTTTGTATCCTGTAGTTTTGCTAAATTCACCGATTAGCTCTAGTCATTTTCTGATACTATCTTTAGGGTTTTCTATGTACAGTATCATGTCATCTGCAAACAGTGAGAGTTTTACTTCTTTTCTGATCTGGATTCCTTTGATTTCTTTTTCTCCTCTGACTGCTGTAGCTAGGACTTCCAGAACTATGTTGAATAACAGTGGTGAAAGTGGACACCATTGTCTTGTTTATGACCTTAGGGGGAATGCTTTCAGTTTTTCACCATTGAGAATAATGTTCGCTGTAGGCTTATCATATATGGCCTTTACTATGTTGAGGAAGGTTCCTTCTATGCCCATTTTTTGAAGAGTCTTAATCATAAATAGGTGCTGAATTTTGTCAAATGCTTTTTCTGCATCTATTTAGATGATCATATGGTTTCTATCTTTCAATTTGTTAATATGGTGTATAACATTGATTGATTTCCATATATTGAAGAATCCCTGCATCCCTGGAATAAACCCAACTTGATCATGGTGTATGAGATTTTTGATGTGTTGCTGAATTCTGTTTGCTAACATTTCGTTGAGGATTTTTGCATCTATGTTCACCAGTGATATTGGCCTGTAGTTTTCTTTTTTTGTGTTGTCTTTGTCTGGTTTTGGTATCAGGATAATGGTGGGCTCATAGAATGAATTTGGAAGTGTTCCTTCCTCGGCAATTTTTTGAAAGTTTTAGAAGGATAGGCATTAGCTCTTATCTAAATGTTTGATAGAATTCTCCCGTGAAGCCATCTTGTCAGGGGCTTTTGTTTTTTGGGAGATTTTTGATCACAGCTTCAATTTCAGTGCTTGTAATTGAGTTGTTCATAATTTCTATTTCTTCCTGGTTCAGTCTTGGAAGATTGAACTTTTCTAAGAATTTGTCCATTTCTCTCAGGTTATCTATCTTATTGCAATATAGTTGTTCATAATAGTCTCTTATAATCCTTTGTATTTCTGCATTGTCTGCTGTAACCTCTCCTTTTTCATTTGTAATTTTGTTGATTTGATTCTTCTCTCTTTCTTTCTTGATGAGTCTGGCTAAAGGCTTGTCAGTTTTGTTTATCTTCTCAAGGAACCAGCTTTTAGTTTTAGTAATCTTTACTATTATTTCTTTCATTTCTTTTTATTTCTGCTTGGATCTTTATGGTTTCTTTCCTTCTACTAATTTTGGGGTTTTTTTATTCTTCTTTTTCCTGTTGCTTTAGGTGTAAAGTTAGGTTGTCTATTCAATGTTTTTCTTGTTTCTTGAGGTAGGATTTTACTGCAATAAGCTTCTCTCTCAGGATGGCTTTTACTGCAACCCATAGGTTTTGAGTTGGCGTGTTTTCATTGCCATTTGTTTCTAGAAATTTTTTGATTTCCATTTTGATTTCTTCAGTAACCTGTTGGTTATTTAGAAATGTGTTGTTTAATCTCCATGTGTTTGTGTTTCTTACAGTTTTTTTCTTGTGATTGATATCTAGTCTCATAATGTTGTGGTCAGAGATGCTTAATATGATTTCAATTTTCTTAAATTTACTGAGGTTTGATTTGCGACCCAAGATGTGGTCTATCCTGGAGAGTGTTCCACATGCACTTGAATAAAAGGTGTGTTCTTCTGCATTTGGATGGAATGTCCTGAAGATATCAGTGAGATCCATCTCATCTAATGTATCATTTAAGACTTGTGTTCCCTTATTAATTTTCTGTTTTGGTGATCTGTCCATTGGTGTGAGTGGGGTGTTAAAGTCTCCTACTATTATTGTGTTACTGTCAATTCTAAGATTATTTTTTAATGTGGACTATTTTTAAAGTCTTTATTGAATTTTGTTACAATATTGCTCCTGTTTTATGTTTTGGTTTCTCTTTTTTTTTTGGCCAAGAGGCATATGGGATCTTAGCTCCCCAACCAGGGATTGAAATCGTACCCCTGCTTCCCTTGTAGCTCAGTCAGTAAAGAATCTGCCTGCAGTGCAGGAAACCTGGGTTCGATCCCTGGGTCGGGAAGATCCTCTGGAGAAGGAAATGGCAACCCAATCCATATTATTGCCTGGAAAATCTCATGGACAGAAGAGCCTGGTGGGCTGCAGTCCATGGGGTCGCAAAGAGTTGGGCACAACTGGGCGACTAACACTTTCTTACTTAAATTAGTAGGCAAAGTTTTTTGTTTGTTTTGGGGAACCTCCATACTGTTCACAGTGCCTATACAGATATACATTCCTATCAACCCTCTAATAGGGTTCCCTTGTAGAACTATGACAAACCTAGGCAGCATATTAAAAAGCAGAGACATTACTTTGCCAACAAAGGTCTATCTAGTCAAAGCTATGTTTTTTTCCAGTAGTCATATAGGGATGTGAGAGTTGGACTATAAAGAAAGCTGAGCACTGAGGAATTGATGCTTTTGAACTGCAGTGTTGGAGAAGACGCTTGAGAGTCCCTTGGACTGCAAGGATGTCCAACCAGTCCATCCTAAAGGAGATCAGTCCTGGATATTCATCCAAAGGACTGATGCTGAAACTGAAGTTTAAATACTTCACCCACCTGATGTGAAGAACTGACTCATTTGAAAAGACCCTGATGCTGGGAAAGATTGAAGGCAGGAGGAGAAGGGGATGACAGAGGATGAGATGGTTGGATGGCGTCACTGACTCGATGGACGTGAGTTTGACCAAGCTCTCGGAGTTGGTGATGGACATGGAAGCCTGGCATGCTGCAGTCCATGGGATCACAAAGAGTAGGACATGACTGAGCAACTGAATTGAACTGAACTGAACTGAGAGCTACCATATGATCCAGCAATCCCACTCCTGGACATATACCCAGAGAAAACTGTAATTCAAAAAGACACAGGTATGCCAGCCTTCAGTGCAGCACTATTTACAGTAGCCACGACAGGGAAGAAACCTAAATGTCTACTGACAGAGAAGATATGGCACATATAGTCAATGGAATATTACTCACCATAAAAAGAAGAAAATAATGCTATTTGTAGCACCATGAATGGACCTAGATATTATTATACCAAGTGACATAACTCAGATAAAAACAAATATCATGTGATATCACATATGTTGAATCTAAAAAAAATGGTACATATGAGCTTATTTACAAAACAGAGAGTCACAGATGTAGAAAACAATCTTATGGTTACCAGGTAGCAAAGAGAGGGAGGGATACATTTGGAGATTGGGATTTACATATAAACAATACTATGTATAAAATAGATAACTAATAAGGACCTACTGTATAGCACAGGGAACTCTACTCACTACTCTGTAATGACCTAAATGGGAAAAGGATCTAAAAAAGAGTGGATATAGGTATAAGCATAATTGATTCACTTTACAGCAGAAACTAATAGAACATTGCAAATCAACTATACTTCAATAAAAATTAAAAAACAAACAATGGAAAATGATTGGATCTTAACTTTAGGGAGGAGTTGATGAGAGTTCCCTTCCAGGTAAAAGTTTTTCTTCAGGTTGTTCCTTCAACTGCAGCCCATTCCCAGTTGTTTTTCCTCCAAAATTCATTGCTCAGAGGGCAGGTGACCAATGAACTGGGTGAACAGGCTTATCAGGATTAGCTAGACCAAACTGATTCACTTTCCTAAGAATTTAAACTAATTAAAAATCATATTCCAACTATTGGAATGGAATATGAGAAGCTATCATGATGGTTGAGGATCTATCCCGAGAAACCATTAATTAGTTATGAGATCCATAAAATTATTATAGATTTTGACTTGGAAATAAAATTAGGTAGTCATACTTTTTAAGTCATCTATAGGGTGGCCTCTTAAATTAACCGGCAGACATGCTACCTTTTTATTCAATATCTGAAGCCACAGGTTTTTGTCTATTCTAAAATAGCAAAAATATTCAACATGAGTAAATATTTCTAAGCAGTGAGGTTTGTACTCTTTTTTTTCCTTCCCCCTATACACTGACAATTTGCCTTGATTCATGGACCTAAAATTCCAGGTTCCTATGCAATATTGTTCTTTACAGCATCGGACCTTGTTTCTATCACATCCACAACTGGGTATTGATTTTGCTTTGGCTCCATCCCTTCATTCTTTCTGGAGTTATTTCTCCACTGATCTCCAATAGCATATTGGGCACCTACTGACCTGGGAAGTTCCTCTTTTAGTATCCTATCATCATTTTGTCTTTTCATACTGTTCATGGGGTTCTCAAGGCAAGAATACTGAAGTGGTTTACCATTCCCTTCTCCAGTGGACCACATTCTGTCAGATCTCTCCAACATGATCCGTCTGTCCTTTGTGGTGGACTAAGAAAACTAAGTTTCAGAAAACTAAGATCATGGCATCTGGTCCCATCACAATGGAAATAGTGTCAGACTTTATTTTGGGGGGCTCCAAAATCACTGCAGATGGTGACTGCAGCCATGAAATTAAAAGACGCTTACTCCTTGGAAGGAAAGTTACGACCAACCTAGACAGCATATTAAAAAGCAGAGACATTACTTTGCCAACAAAGGTCTGTCTAGTCAAGGCTATGGTTTTTCCAGTGGTCATGTATGGATGTGAGAGTTGGACAGTGAAGAAAGCTGAGCGCTGAAGAATTGATGCTTTTGAACTATGGTGTTGGAGAAGACTCTTTAGAGACCCTTGGACTGCAAGGAGATCCAACCAGTCCATCCTAAAGGTGATCAGCCCTGGGTGTTCACTGGAGGGACTGATGTTGAAGCTGAAACTCCAATACTTTGGCCACCTGATGAGAAGAGCAGACTCATTGGAAAAGACCCTGATGCTGGGTAGGATTGGGGGCAGGAGGAGAAGGGGACAACAGAGGATGAGATGGTTGGATGGCATCACCAACTCGATGGACATGGGTTTGGGTGGACTCCAGGAGTTCTTGATGGACAGGGAGGCCTGGCGTGCTGCGATTCATGGGGTCACAAAGAGTTGGACACGAGTGAGCGACTGAACTGAACATACACTGACAAACTTCCTGCTCTATTAAATAAACATGAATTTCAGGAACAGAGTGAAGGATTTGGGTGTGTCAGATCTGTATTTCTGGAAACTCATTATTTGGTGTTCTGAATACTCCAGTTCTAATGAGTGGAGAGAGGATGTTTCCCACCACCAAGCAATTTTCTGAATGTCAACTGGGTGTCCTACACCTCAACTCAGTTCTGATACTACATACCTGGAAGTAGCACCAGATTCCACAGGCTATGGAGTCAATTCTACCACACTGCATGGCCACCAACAGGCCCCACCTCCTCTCTCTCTCTCACATACACACACACACACACTTCAGACATGAATCACAAGCCCAGGTTATCATCTGTACTTCTCACTGATTGGCCATAGATCAACAAGCAATTTCAATGACCTCTCCTTGGTTTGAGGTTAATTTGTTTTGGTGGTTCACAGAGCTCAGAGAAACTTTTTACTTATCACAACTTATAGTTGTAAGTTGACTATAAAAGAATATGATTCAGAAATAGTCAGATAAAAGAGATTCCCAGGACAAGGTATGGGAAAGGGTATGTAGCTTCCCTGCCCTCTTTGGGTGAGACACTGTCCCCAAATCTCTACGTGTTCACCAACCTGAAAGCTCTTGGAACCTGCCCTTTTGAGTTTTTATGGAAGCTTTGTGACATTGATTGATTAAAGCACTAACCACTGATGGCTGAACTAAATCTCCAGTCCTATCCTCTCTCCTGACGTTGGAGGTTGAGGGGTGGAGGGAGGAAAGTGCGAGTTCCAGCCTTCTAATCAGTCTTCATAAACACATAAACATAGAGTATTAAGGACATCATTAGAAAGACAAATTCCATCGAGATAAATTTTAACTGTTCGCCATCTCTGCCTCCTGGTAATCTTAGTGTCTTTTACATAAATCGTGTTCAAGTGAGAGAAAGTAATTTTAATAATAAATCACAGAATTGGATGTGTGTTAGTAACCTGGGGAAAAAAACAAGTTTCCCAAGTAGCAGCCAGAAGGGTTCCCTCCAAACAGGACAGAGGAATCTTTGCTGGGGAATTTGAGCAGCCCCAGAGGAAAGCTCTAAATATGCCAACACCAGGATTTCCACTAAGAAATGTTCCAGCCAAATGTACAGGCCAGAGTTGAAGAGCCTCATCAGCTCTCAGAGCTTCCATTTGGGTTCTTAATGTACCATTCTTAAATATGAGCAAAAACATAAGCAAAAAAACCGGTAGGAAAAAAAGAAAGAAAATATGAGTTAAGCAGAGAGAAGAAAAAAAAATCATTAAAATAGCATAAATATCATTGGAGCAAAATGAAGTTATTGCATTCATACACTAAAATGAATGCTTTGAAAAAGTAATATTCAAAGACTAAAAGAGATATTTTTACAATTGAAAATATAAGAGCAGAAATGAGAAATTCAAAATAAGACTTGGGATATAGTTAGCAATTCTGCCTTGTATGTGTGTGCTGTCACTCAGTGTTGTCTGACTCTTTGTGACCCCATGATCTTCCCGACCCAGGAATTGAACTGGGGTCTCTAGCATTGTAGGCATATTCTTTACCAGTAGAGCTACCAGGGAAGCCCAGCAGCTTCCCCATAAATTAGGGCTCAAAAGGCAATAAATTGGTAATGGGGGGGGGGAGCAGTTAAAGAGAGCTGAAAAAATTTTCCAAAAAGAAAAGTGCATAGAGAGGATAAAATCATGAATAAAATAATTTTCAAAAGATTAGCAAATCTAGAGAATATGAGATCCCATTCAAAAGGGATTCACACTCAGGGTGCCTAACATAATGGATGGAAACAGTCAATCCAAGTACATTCCTGTGAAATGAGAGGAGCATTGACAAGGGGGAAGGCAGGTTTCAAAGACATGATCAAGAATTTGAATGGTTTTGGTAATTTCTGAGCCTAGAAGACAGTGGAGAAATATCTTAAAAATTTTGAAAGGCCCTGATTTCCAAGCTAGTATTCTATACGTTGCCAAACTATTAAGTGCAAAGATGATAGAATAAGAGAATATTCACAATGCAAATTCTCAAAAAAAGTTCCACATGCAAAGCTTTATAGGAATATGACAGAAGATATACTCCCACCCAAGCAGGAGGCAAAGAAATAAATACTTCCTTCACCCCAAACAGAAGATGGGATCCTGGAGAAGGAGAAAGGAGATCCTACAAAAGAGAGGTAAAGGGAATGAATATGATAGTGAAGAGTGTCCAGGACCAGAGGTGGCCATGGAGAGGAATCAGTTCAGATTGTAGCAAGTTGGAAGATCCCAGGAAAGTTATTTTTTAGTAAGAAGAGAAAAGAAGTTTATTATATAACAGAGGAGCAATTGGGGTTAAATTAGTGAAGAGTATATAAATGAATAAATAGAACTCAAAAGAGATACAATATTAGCTCAAAGTTAAAATGTTGTACAAAAATAAAAAGTGATCAAAAGTCTACAGTGCAGGAGACCTGGGTTTGATCCCTGGGTTGCGAAGATTCCCTAGAAAAGGGAAAGGCTACCCACTCCAATATTCTTGCCTGGAGAATTCCGTGGACAAAGGAGCCTGGCAGGCTACAGTCCATGGGGTCATGAAGAGTTGGACACAACTGAGCAACTTTCATAGTATGCTGGATTCAGTCCAAAAAAACAAAAGAAAATTTCACTTTTGCTAAATTGAAAGGATGTGTGTTTTTGTGTGTGTTAAGTATAGAGAAAAGTTTGAGAAAAGATATGTCCTCATCTTTCCAAAAAGGGACTCAACAGATAATTTCAATGACAAAATGTAGAAAGTAGAAACATGAATAAAATATGTTACATGGAGATGCAGAGGCAAATTCCAAAATATCAAATTGAGAAATTAAAAGTGGTTGTCACTTGGAAGCAGAAAGTGAGATGGTAGAAGCTTATTATGCCAATCTTTTTGTAAATAGCAATCTCAAATAAAGGTAGGAAAGGAAAAGGAAGTGAAAATAGAAGAATTTGGGAGACTATAACAAAACAAAATGCTGTGCCTTTTTCTACGGCTTGAATATGTAGCAACAAGGTTATATCATATTTATAAATAGAAGACTTTAAAAATTAAATATATACATAAAGAAATAATGCAAGCCCCACTGGCCTAGCCAACCTAGGTGAAGCTTCACCTAGGTGAAGGTGCTGATAAGTATCCCCACCCAGCTTTAGTGAAGATACTAACGTCAGCTTTTGGACAAGTCTTAGGAGGGAAACAAACCTTACTGTTGCTTTAGCTTTATCATTATAGAATCATACTTCTTTTCCTTTTAAAATATGTTACAGATACAGAAATTTTCTCCTACTACTGTAAATACTACTCTCCTCTCTTTGCCTTTCCTATGACAGTGACATATTTTCCAATGATCACAGTGATTTGTGTACTTGAATAAGTACTTTTACTTAATTGCCTGATTCTGTTCATGATGCTTCTTTTTACAATTAGACTAGTTTTCTCATTTGGGGGGAATTTTCATATTCTCTACATTTCACTCTTTCGGGAATATCGAATATCAGAAAATTATGGTCTTCCTATTTTATTGTAGACACAGGCTTTGGAACATGACTAGAAAGATTTAAATATTAGCTCTGCCACTCAGTAACTGTGCAGCTCTGCTTGGATTATGTTCTTTCTGAGCTTCAGTTTCCTCATTCTAAAATGGCAATTATAATGCCCACACTGTAGGAGTTTTGCAAAGATAATAATTTGTGTAGCATGCTAAGTGCTCAATAAATGATTACTATTGCTTTAGGTTAGCTGGGAAAGGAAAACCAATATATCTTATTATATCCAAATTTTCTAAAAGATATTTCAAATTGATAGAGGTTGTGTTCTTTTTTTGACATAAAATACACTGGAATAGCATTTGGGGTGTCCTTATTGAACTGCAAACAGCCTATTTCCTGTTTTCCACGGAACTCCTTTGGGGATGTTTTAGGACTGCCTGAGTGGCATATTGGTGGTGTTAAAGGGTATAAAGTATTGATTTTGAATTACATTAAATGCAATTTTCTTTAAACAGGGGACCTCCTCCCCTCATGCCCTCTAGGTACACTCCTTAAATAAAGACAAAAGTCTCCACAAATATTGAGAAGTAGAAGTGGGGAAAGGTCCATTTGTATGGGATGATCACATCTTTTACCTGCGTAACTACATGTAAATGAAGAGAAAACTAAAGCTCCTTAAATCTAGATTTTGCTATTAAGGATAAATGATGCAAGCAGAAAGCTGAAGACCCTAAGCTGTCAGAAAAATCCAAGTCTCATTAGTCATTTGAGAAATAAATCACAAACAGATCACAATAAAAAGCTTCTCGCCTCTGAGAGACTGCTGAGCATACACTTTGAGCATATTCTCCATTAGCGAGAGCAAGTTCTTGGTGCACTCAATATAATCATGTAGTATTGATCATGCATCCTTAAACTGAAGCTGTGGGGCTCCAGCAGAGGGCGTGATTCACAAAGCCTGCAGCAGGGGAAGTTCTCTCTGTTATATCTATTTATTCATTTGTCTATCTGTCTATTTGTCTACCTTTCTATATACTTGTCTATCTAACGATCTATTGTCTATCTATCTAGAGATGGATTTGAAATTTCTAGTTTGTTTCAGCCTCAGCTCCCCTCCCTTTTGCAGTGAGCTCAGTCTGTTAGGTGGCAACGCAAGCAAATATAACATACTTCATGCTTTTTACCCTAGAAAATGGCAGTGAGAAACAGGAAAGCTGGCTTTCCACGGCGAGATTAATTATTGAATGAAGTATTTTAAAACAGTTACTGAAAAATGATTCTTCTGTTAAATTGTTTTTCTTTAAAATACTTGGATATGTTTCTTCCTTTATGGATATGAGCTGCCTTATTGAGTCATATGTGGATGGGGGGAAAATCGTATTTTTTAATGCCAAGTTAGCAACCTACCTTAGGAAGGAAAAGTGGCGGCAGCGAGAAAGCACCCAGAGCTTGATAAGAGTTCTTAATAATGAATTCTAAACACCACACACACACACACACACACACACACAAATCCAATCACTGAATAATAATTAGCTTTGCTTCTCAGGCAAGTATCTTAAAATATATATGTTGTGCTTTAAAAATATTGCTGATGTCAAAACATTCAAGGAATGTGAGGAAACCGGACCAATGTCCATCAGCAGGATTTATCTCCTCAAAACCTCCTGACCTCAGAGCAATTTCCATACAAATGCCCCTCTGTGGGTGAGGTCAGCCTGCCCCTCCCCCCCACCCCCATCCAGGTTCAAGTGAGGTTAACTTTCATGATGACTGGAAGAAAAATGTCCCCGTTAGCTCTCTCTCACTTTCTGGCTCAAGATACCACCTTTTGGTTTTGATGTTTCTGAAAAATATGGGTTTGAGTTTTTGGCTTTCCCTTGTATTTTTAGCCCTGAATCAGTCCTGTTGTATTAATACATAGGAGGCTGCAGATACTAGCTCAGGTTGGAGAACATATAACATATTGAAGGCAAATGATACTTTTACTAGTGACTTTTGGTAATGCTATTAATGATAGTGATGAAAAACAATACTGTGCAAATAGAAAAAGGAACAAAAATGTAGGAAAAATATGAATAGAAAGGTCAATAGGCTAGATACGTTTCATCTGAGGACCTAGATCTTAATTAAAAAAAAATCCACCTCAACTAATTTTGGGTTGCACCTCGCAGGCCTGTAACTCTTGCATTTACCCAGCTTTAAGACTGAAGAAAGAGCTCAGAGTTTGTAACAGAGATGCCTGTTACATCTACCTTTAAGGCAGCAGTCCCAAACCTTTTTGGCACTGCTGCTGCTAAGTCGCTTCAGTCGTGTCCGACTCTGTGCGACCCCATAGACGGCAGCCCACCAGGCTCCGCCATCCCTGGGATTCTCCAGGCAAGAATACTGGAGCGCTCTAGGGACTGGTTTTGTAGAAGACAATTTTTCCATGGAAGCGGGTGGGGGGATGGTTTCGAGATGATTCAAGCACACTATATTTAGTGTATACTTTGTTTCTCTTTTTATTACATCAGCTCTACCTCAGATCATCAGGCATTAGATCCTAGAGGTTGGGGACCTCTGGTTTAAGGGATGGGGGAGCTCATAAGTCTGAAACAGGGTCCTAGAGCTACATCCCACCATGTGTAACGCAGGACTTGGTGGAAGTGTTCTTTCCTGCAGGGGCGGGGGGAAGAGGAGAATGTCCGTTAAAGGGGAGCTTAAGTCCGGAGGGCCCATTAGGGAAAGCAGCAGTTTGATAAGAAACTGCTGATTTGATAATCCTTACCACCTGCTTGACAAGGACAGTTGCTAGCTGGAGCCTGAGGCAAGCATGTGGAAGGTCAGTCTCGAGAGTAAGGTGTAGGGGAGGCAGGCACTGGTCAAACAGGGGATACAGAGAGCAAGAGAACAGCTGTCTTGTGTGACCTGACCACAGTTATGTATCTGAATGAATCTAGGTCCTGGGATTTTACTTTTACCTTGGGAGCTGATACGCCTTCACTTTCCATTTTATGAGAGTACCAAACAATTGCAAAGGCAGTGGCTTGGCATTCCTTTGAAGAGTGTACTAAGGAGAAATTTTAAACTCTGCTAAAAGTCTGCTGCACCATCATTAAAAGCCAGCATTAAAATTCAGGGACCAACAGCGTGTTTACATCAGGCTCAAACATTTTTTTTTCATTTCTTTAAAAGAACATCAAGGACTTCCCTGGTGGTACAGTGGAAAAGAATCTGCCTGACAATGCAGGGGACATGGTCTCTGCTTGTTTACTTAGTCTACCCTCAGCTGGTCCAAGATTTTCTCAGAGCTGTCCTGTGGTCTTAGGCTCTCTTCCTTCCCCAGCCTTCTTTTTCTTCTTTGTCTTCATAGTTGTCACACTTCCATCTCAATCTAAAGGCTTTCGTTGCCTGCTTCTCCTCTCTATTGCCTTATCCTTCACAGGAAACATTGCAAATCCCTGGCACAGCTGGTCTTGCCCGGGGGTCTACACCAGATATCTTCTTCTTGGAAGACCCAAAGTGACACAAATTGTACACAGTGTGCTGTGAGGGCACAGGTGGAGAGATGTGGTTTGGGGTTGGCAAGTGAGACTTCATCCTGAGCGAAGTGCAAGGCAAAGAAGATGTGAAAGTGAAAGTGTTAGTTGCTCAGTTGTGTCCAGGTCTTTGCGACCCCATGAAATGTAGCACCCACCAGACTCCTCTGTCCATGGGATTTTCTAGGCAATAACACTGGAGTGGGTTGCCATTTCTTTCTCCAAGGGATCTTCCCCACCCAGGGATCGAACTTGGATCTCCTGCATTGCAGGCAGATTCTCTACCATGCAAGCCACCACAGTCCTTGCAGTCAAGTGGCAGCCCAACTGCTGATGATTTCATGAGTGGCAACCCAGGAAAATGTCCCCATGGAGAGGACTGTCCTTGCTGGCATGATGATTAAGGCATCTTAAATGACTGTTAGTATTAAATGAAACTGAGGCCTTATAGAAAGACAATGCTAAATTGAGGGCAGTTAACAAATAATTAAAGTGTGACAGTTGGAGGACTGCTAGGGTAGTCTACGTAGAGGCCTTTGTTTCTTGCTTTGGAAGGGCGGATGCAGTAGGAGAATTGACCCAGATTTCATATTTAGAACTGCAGAGCTCCAGAGATGTTTAAAAGTGCAGCAGAGACAGTACTGATACCTTAAGGTCAGAGCAGTTGTTGGGAAAAGGTGAACCCTGGAAATGCAGACCAAGATGGCCTTAATGCTCCTCTCACCTTAATTAAACTTTATATAGACTTTTTCCTGTCTCTAAGCTCATGAACTCTCTTTGGAACATTCACTTTAGAAAATATGTAATTATACATTTTCTTCAAGAGATGGGAACACCAGACCACCTGACCTGCCTCTTGAGAAACCTGTATGCAGGTCAGGAAGCAACAGTTAGAGCTGGACATGGAACAACAGACTGCTTCCAAATAGGAAAAGGAGTACGTCAAGGCTGTATATTGTCACCCTGCTTATTTAACTTATATGCAGAGTACATCATGAGAAACGCTGGGCTGGAGGAAGCACAAGCTGGAATCAAGATTGCTGGGAGAAATACCAAAACCCTGAGATATGCAGATGACACCACGCTTATGGCAGAAAGTGAAGAAAAACTAAAGAGCCTCTTGATGAAGGTGAAAGAGGAGAGTGAAAAAGTTGGCTTAAAGCTCAACTTTCAGAAAACTAAGGTCATGGCATCCGGTCCCATCACTTCATGGCAGATAGATGGGGAAACAGTGGAAATAGTGGCTGACTTTATTTTTTGGGGCTCCAAAATCACTGCAGATGGTGACTGCAGCCATGAAATTAAAAGACGCTTAGTCCTTGGAAGGAAAGTTATGACCAACCTAGATAGCATATTGAAAAGCAGAGACATTACTTTGCCAACAAAGGTCCGTCTAGTCAAGGCTATGGTTTTTCCAGTGGTCATGTATGGATGTGAGAGTTGGACTATAAAGAAAGCTGAGCACCGAAGAATTGATGCTTTTGTGCTGTGGTGTTGGAGAAGACTCTTGAGAGTCCCTTAGACTGCAAGATCTAACCAGTCCATCCTAAAGGAGATCAGTCCTGGGTGTTCATTGGAAGGACTGATGTTGAAGCTGAAACTCCAATACTTTGGCCACCTGATGTGAAGAGCTGACTCATTGGAAAAGACCCTGATGGTGGGAAAGATTGAGGGCAGGAGAAGAAGGGGACGACAGAGGATGAGATGGCTGGATGGCATCACCGACTTGATGGACATGGGTTTGGGTGGATTTAGGGAGTTAGTGATGGACAGGGAGGCCTCGCGTGCTGTGGTTCATGGGGTCGCAAAGAGTCGGACACGACTGAGTGACTGAACTGAACTGATATATTTTTTGCCCTTTTCAGATGTAAATCCTTTTAAAACCCTGTTGACTGCTTTACAATTCAGGAAGGTCTTTCTGGGATGATCTGGGAGCCATCCTTTTCAAATCTAATCATCAGGGAAGCTAGTACATCATTCCCCCTCTGGGAGCGTAGGAACCTAAGCTCCATAAGCTCCATAGGCACCAATTATACAGATGGCCTAATAACAGAGAAAAACGGATGTGAACTCAGGAATAACTCAATGTGCTAAACACATCTCACTGGTCAACCTGTGCCCCTGACATCCTCCAGAACACTTCCATAGCTCACCCTAGAGCTTGAAAAGCCTCCTATCATTTGTTTCCATAGAGTTGATGTTAGACTGAGTTCTGACCCCTCTCCTCTATTTTAATAGCCCTGAACAACATCTTCTTGTGCAACTTTTTGTTTTAACAACATCCCCAAGAAGAGTAGCTCTTCAGGTCCCTCTGACCCTGGGGAGTGGCCAAGGAGAGGAGGCTGCCCCCCTCATTAAGGAGCTAACACTTCTCCTGTAGGAAAAGGCTGCAAGACAACAGGTGCCCTTCTCCAGAGTTGTCTTCTCCCAATCCTGGCTACAAGGGTGCTGACTATGATTAAATTCTAGCACCATCTAATGAGAGACATGGTGAACTTGATAAGGAAGGAATAAGATTATACACTGAAGAAGCTTTCAGTGGTAGCCAAGGGAATACCCATAGGGTGAGGTTTTGAGAGTGCTTGATCAAGGGGGCCAGAATTAAGAACTGAACAAAAGCAATATATTGACTTGGCAGCATTTTCCTGGAACATTTGATTTTACACCTGGGTAAGGACCTCAGAAAAAAGGAACACTCACTGCTAAGAGTAACTCTTAGAAGCTAAGAATAAGATGATTCACGCTGAACAAAGTGCAAATGCGTCTGTTGCCTGACAGGTTGTAGAGGAAGAAGATGACAACTCAGGAATGGGGGCCTGATCTAATTGTTATGAGGTTAGAAGACCCAATAGAGAATCCCAGCATTTAGGGGAATGCAGTGTTCAGCAGGGCAGTCAGGAATGCATTGGTAGGGGTACAAGCGTCCATAAGAAGTTCAGTGACAGCTCATTCCAGAGCGACAGGGCAGAAACCAGGAGGAGCGCTCACAGAGCTGGTCTGATCAGTATCCATGAGGATGACAAGCCCTGAAGTAACTGAGTCTAGGTGGCGATGCTTAACTGCCAAAAACAAGGGGTCCATAGAACTGGAGTCACAGACAAAGAGGGCTGGACCTTCAGGGAGTTATGGAGATTGCTAGTAAAAGATGACACCAACACATGCAAAATAGATAGCCAAGAAGTGTGCTATTTGACATCTATGATCAGAAGCAGGCTAGAATGGAGGAACAGGAAGCTGAGGGCTATTGTCTCAATAAAAACTCACAATTCTCTGCTCAGTTCTCAAACCTAAAACAATCCTGAGATCCAGAGCGTTCTGACCGAAGAGATGACCGTATGCATAGGAGGAACAAGTCTGTACCACCACAGCAGGTGTACACTGTTCTGAGTCCCCTAATCCTTCCCCAAAGAGACTTATAGTCATTTACTCATGTGATTTAATGTACTGGGGAGAGGGAAATAACCAGAGGACTATAAGACACAGAGTCTGAGTTGACACTGATTCTAGGAGACTCAGTGTATCATCATGGTCCTCCAGTAACAGTGGGAACCACAGGAGTCATGGAATAAATGGGATCCTGCTAAAGTCTGGCTCAGAGTGGATCCATTGTGACCACAGACATAACTGGCTGTCATTTCTCTGTCTCCAAATATATAATTGAGTTGCCAGTTGGAGGTTGAAGGGTTCTTCATTTTGAATCCTTGAATTGATTGGAAAGACCAAGTGGAAGACTCCAAAATTATTTCCTTCTCCCTCCTCCCAGCCAAGATAGTAAATCAAAGCATCCCTGGAGAATAGGAAGAGATGGTGGAAATTAGCATCACATTTGAGAGCTAAAGGATGCCTGGCTCTAATTTCTTTTTTCTGGCCTTCAGAGAAAATGAATGGATTGTGGAGACTGATTGTAGCCTACTGTAAGCTGAGGCAAGTAACAGCTCTGGTCATGGTTGCTCTGCTATATGTGGTATTGTTGATAATGCTGACCAATAAGGGTTCAGGCGCATGGTACACAGACATGTGTTTTGCAAATGTACTTTAAAAAACATTTTTTCGTTTTGATCAGAAAAGATCAGGGAAAATCTGCATTTGTGTGGAATAGACAAAAATATTGACTTATAGTTTTCCCCCAGGATTACATTAACTCTCCCACTTCTCTGTCATAATATATTCAAAAGGAATTTAAATCACATGGACATGTCACAGATTATCACATTATTGGATTGATGCCATTACATTGATGAAAAACTGGTAGCCAGTACATTGGAAGCCTTGTTAAGACACATTTTAAAGAACAGCTGTTTCTGTCAAGCACTTAGTGGTCTAGAGGCCAGGGATATTTGTAATATCCCCTGAAGGGTAAAAGACAAAATTACTAATTCCTATAGTAGAGAAGAAACCACAACACATGGTAGGACTCTGGGGGGTTTGGCTAGAAAACATTGTGCACATAGAAATACTGTTACAGCCTTTAAGTCCAATGATATATATGGAAGGCTTCCAGTTTTGAATTAAGTCCCAGAGTAGAAAAGGGTAATGCAGCTGCTGCAGGCTATGGTACCAGTGGTCCTACTACTTGGGCCATATCATCTAACAAGTTCTATATTGTTAGAAGTGTCAGTGGTGAGGAAAGATGGAATCCAAGTTTACAGAAAACCCTACTGAGGGAATCCTAATGCTGACTACTGGGCTTCTGGAACAAGACCATGTCATCTGCAGTGGAGAATTCCACTTCACTAGAGAGTCATCTTCTGGCATGATACTTGGCCAAGGGGCACCAAGTGGGAATTGCCCATAATGAGTTGAGTTATTTTAGACCCACAACATCATAAAGCAGAAGGCTCAGCAGTGTCCATCTTAAGTCAGAAAAGATGCATTTGAGATTGAAATTAAGAGCATGGGCAAGCTGCATGAGCAGGTGGCCCAGACTCTATGTCATTCACTAGTGCCCCTTTGTAGATGAATTTTCTATGAGCAATTCAAAAAAAGAGGAAAAGGCCTAGGTTTGATTTGTGAATGGGTAGGCTCAGTATAGGTGTGTAAACTGAATCTGGATAAACGTGGGGATGGCAGTGTTTCTTGATAATAGTGGAGACAGAAAAATCTTCCCAGTGAGTGGAGGGGCAAATGGAGAATATGATCTCCTGCTCTTTGTAGAAGGAGAACTGACCTTAAGGGGAATACATGTTTATTTCTGTACATTTGCTAATGGCCTAGTAGAATGGTCAGGGCTATGAAAGAAGACCAGAAGACCAGAGATGAAATGGTCTGGGATTGCTGTGGATGGATACGTGGGAGTTGGCTGCTGCAAGTGTAATGTTTGAATATGTTAATGCCTAACATAAACATCCACCAAAGAGGCACTGAACAATGAAGTAGACAAAATGATTTGGCCAACTGACATTGGTCCCTTTGTCAGTGACCAGTCCAGAACTGGCTTTTAGGGCACATGAATGGAAGAGCCACAGTGCCCACACTGGTACTTCTTGATCATGAGCAGAGAGTAAATAATGTTTATGCCCACTGCTTTGTCTTTTAATTGTCCCATTTTAATTTAATGTATTTTAATTTGTCTTTCTATTGTGCTTAAAATCCAGAAACCAAGAATTATAATAATTATACAAACAAGTCATGAGGTTTACAAAAAAATTATCAATACCAAAATTATGTAGCAAGATAGGATTTGACCAGAAACACAGTAAATTCCACAGAGAGGGAGTTCTTACTTTATTAATTACACCTATTTAGATTCAGATATTGACTCAGACTTTGCATAAAAATCTTTTAAAATGTGGCTAATAATAGTGATTTTGGGACGGGGGTTTACAAAAAATGGGAGCGAGTGAATCAGCAGAAAGGTTTTGTTTAAAATGCAATTGTATTCTCAATTTTGTTACATCTGAGGGGAAACTTGTGGATTATGTACCATTCAACCCTTTAGTCAGGGAAAATAAGGCTTTGAGAAAGGATACAGTATCATGGTACCAATTAGTGATTATGGTTAGAGTCCAGCTATTCTGAAAGTCCAGTGTTTTTCCACTAAGTCATATAGTCTCCTGTATTTAAAATAATGTTATTTGAAAATATTGTGGTTATGTACATGAAATTCATATTCCTTCAAATAACTGCTCTCTTAATCTGTCTTAATGAAGGCCCTGAATAAGTCCTGCATTTGTTTCATTCAAAAGAAGAATTAAAAATGTAGCTTCAGAAAACGGTGATAATACTTGGTATAAAAAGTGCTAACAGTTTGAAAATTCTCCAAATTATGAACCTATCCCAGCTATTTTCTTATATATTTAATGCTAAATATTTTTTGCAAAATGTAAACCTATTCTACCCCTGAACACTCTTTTTTGATGATCATGCACCATCTTGAGATTATAGATTTTTCTATCCTAAACGTAATATTTCATTTAAAATTTTAATTTGCTTTTGGTCAGTTTAATGACAATAGCTCACTTTCAGGGTTATTTCCATTTCAGATTCTCAACTTCAGTTTATTTCTGGAGCACTAGCTAATCAGCATTTCACACTGATTTTTTTAAAACTTTTTTTTTCTTTCTCAGATTCCTCATCAATGCAAGTATTTTCATCACTGAGGTGATAATTTGGAGATCATAGGGTGACAAAAGTTTATCTGAGAATAATTTTCTCCTTCTCTATTACAAATTCAATAGTTTTCTAAAACAGATTTTTTTATTATGCAAAACATATTTCGTGTAAGAGTGAGCATTTGTAAGAAAAAAAGTCTACTTGTTTAAGATTTGACTGAATGCTAGAACCAGAAAGTAAGTCTAACATAAAGCCAAGAAGATTTAAATGATTTTCTCCCTCTTCTATTCTTTAAAATACTGACATTCATGAAAGTCTTTTACTGTTATATCAACACCATCCTGGCCTCAAAGTCATTTCTCCTCTTCTTGCTTTCCGTAATACAAGTTCTGCCAAGCCATCCCCTCACTCCTAACCCTCCTCATTTTAAAGTCTGAGAGGGACGTATTTCTCTATCAGTGTTTCTCCTTTCGGTCCACCTGGTATTTATCTGTTCTCTTTCCAGAGAAAAGGAAAGTGTGTCTGTGTGTATGTCTAGGTGTGTTTCTGTGAATGTATGTGTGCCTGTGTGTGCATGTGTGTATGTGGCTGTGTGTGTGTGTGCATGTATCTGTGTGTGTGTGTCTATGTGTTTCTCTATGTGTGTTTCTGTGTGTCTCTATGTGCCTGTGTCTGTCTGTATGTCTGTTTGCATGTGTGTCTCTGTGGATATCTGTGTCTCTCTGTATATGCATTTGTATGTATATCTGTGTGCAAGTGTGTGACTGTATATCTTTGTGTGTTTATGTATATATATGTGCATGTGTGTGTCTCTGCATATGTTTCTGTGTGTGTGTGTGTATGTAGGTAGGAATTGGGGGCTGAGTGAGAAGTAAGTAGGTAATCAAAACGGCCTTAACATTTCATCCATCTCCACCAAGCTTTAGACAGGCTTCTTTTGTCTCCAACTTCCCTTGTGGCTCAGAAGGTAAAGCATCTGCCTGCAGTGCGGGAGACCTGGGTTTGATCCCTGGGTCAGGAAGATCCCCTGGAGAAGGAAATGGCAACTCACTCCAGTACTCTTGCCTGGAAAATTCCATGGACAGAGGAGCCTGGTAGGTTACAGTCCATGGGGTCGCCAAGAGTCAAACACGACTGAGTGACTTCACTTTCACTTTTCTGACTCTAGGCCTCTGACTTCCCTTTCCTTAGAGCTTACTTTAATCTTAATTTCTTAACATAATCTTGATATGCAAAACTACATATTTAATGGATAAGATTCAAAGAGTTTGGACATATACAAATATGGAAACCATCACCAAAATCAAGGTAATAAACATAATTCATTGCCTCCAAAATTTCCTCATGTCTCCCTTTTTAGGAGATAAGACCACCTAACACGAGCTTTACCCACTCATATTTTCAAGTGCACAATTCAGTATCATTAACCGTAGGTGCTACACTGTACAGCAGATTTCTAGAATTTACTCATCTTGCACAACTGAAACTTTATACCAATAGAAAAACAGTTCCCTGTTGGGGAACCAGACAAAAAGTATTTCCCATAGTTCAAGTGTGAGAGAGAATCAGAAAAACAACAGGATGAGTTTTTTTCAACCACCTGATTTTGAGGGAAAGATAATAAGAAAAGATGCTGTCAAGGATGTTGTCCATTTGCTTGGTATGATTTGGCAATAGGAACCAGTGCGAAGTTTCAGAAGGGACATGTTACAGTCAGATACAGATTTTAGATAGGTCCCAGGTGATTGTGCAGGGACCCATTTGAAGGAGAGGAGGTGGAAAACCATAAAGAGGCTACGATGGGAATCCAAATAAGAGGTGATAGAGTGTAACAAGGCATAACTGAATTAAATACTCTAGGCAGCAATAATTCATTTAGTCTGCAAGTCAACTATTATGTATGACTTTCCTTTAAATATCTACAGCAGATGTGAGTAGTCCCTTTATGGGAATGTTGGAACCACTCAAAAGCTCTAGTCAATTGACAATAATAACTTTTTGAATTTCAGAGGTAGAACAGAAAATTAAATTCTCTATTTCAAGAGAATAAAGCTGGCCCCCACATAGGAAACTTTTCTTCATTGAAAGCAGAAATGTCATCTGAACCTCGTGAGGTCAGTTTGAGCTTGATAAAGTGTTACACAGGGAATGAAGGAAAATTGGTCTATTTTGAAAATAATCAGTTATTATCTCTGGTTCAGCTACATTTTTTTTTTAAACTTTTATGTATGTGCAATTCTGTACTTTTTGAATAAAATGGTAATTTCTTATTTTTGAAACATTCTTTGAAGTATAGAGACTAAAATACGTTTAGAAATATATTATTTGCAAATTTTTCAGTTGATAAATAAAAGGCAGAATCAGATATTGCCCTGCTGGAATAATAATACTTATTTTAGAAGCATCATTATTACCAAATCAGAATTTATGGCAGCTCACGCAGTCTGATTCTGAGATATCATATAAATCTCTTTCCAGCTCTTCTTTACAGGTGTAAGCTATGCTTGGGAAATACAGTTTCTCAGTATTTTTGAAATAAGCAATGTGTTTTCACAATACATGTTTACAATATTCCCTTAGCCTTAACACTTAGTCTCTCAGTTTAACTAGCAAATTCTATTCTCCTTCTAAGACTTTGCTCATAGGCCCCTAAAATTTCTCTTATTTTCCTGGAAGAATTATTCTATCTTAGCTAATTTTTTACATGTTTCTTTTCTCCAATCCAAACGTCTTTCATTTTTACTTCCCTCCTTAACAATTATACCTTCTAAGGTCTGGCATTTCAAGTCAACTTGCCTGAGACCTGCATTCCCTTGTACGTCTGTCTTTTGTCTAATTCATCTAATTAAAATATACAGTGTCTGTTCTCTTACCAATAAGCCAAGTCAAGGCTAAGGAAAGCTGTATGGCAAGGAAGTTTGGTGTCTCTATGGGTTGTCACTAAGCTCAAAAGGGCCCTCAATATAATACTGCTTCCTTCCCTCCCTGCCTACTCCCTCTGTCATTCATTTCCAGGACTATATTAAACCTTGCTTAATCTTCAAACATTTAACCTCTATTCATTTCCTCTTCACTCTTAAGCAGATAACCTCATATCTCACTGAGAAAAGCACAGCCATCAGGAGGAAACACTACCACTTCCTATCAAACTTATCATCTGTCTACTTCTGTACTAATGATCTCTTTTTCTTTAGTTTCATTAGGGTAGTAGTTTTAAACTTTGGCTCCACACTGATAATAGCATCTGGGGGGTTTTCAAAAAATACTTCCGCCTAGGCTCAAACAACAGAGATGGTGGTTTAAATAGTCTGGGTTGGAGCTTGGCTATGTTTTTGAAATCTCTTCAGATGATTCTAATGTAGTTAGGGTTGGGAACCAATCTTTAAAAATTTTTAGATTCTATCTTCTTGAATCATATACTCAAATTCATTCATTCCTTCTTTTCTATATGTAGAGGGAGTGTAGAGAATCACTCCCTTTCCTCTTAAAAATGAAACCAAATCGACCAGCTAACCAACCAAGCAACAAAAAAACTTAAGAAAATTTCTCCGTCGTACCTGTGGTGAGGAGTTTTCTGTATCAGCTTAGCTAGGCTGTGGCACGGAGAAGTCAATGGCACCCCACTCCAGTACTCTTGCCTGGAAAATCCCATGGATGGAGGAGCCTGGTGGGTTACAATCCATGGGGTCGCGAAGAGTCGGACATGACTGAGCGACTTCACTTTCACTTTTCACTTTCATGCATTGGAGAAGGAAATGGCAACTCACTCCAGTGTTCTTGCCTGGAGAATCCCAGGGATGGGGGAGCCTGGTTGGCTGCCGTCTGTGGGGCACAACTGAAACGACTTAGCAGCAGCAGCAGGCTGTGGCAGCCAGTTACGCATCCAAACATGACTGGGCACATTTCTGTGATGGCATTCTGTAGAGACAGTTAACATCTCTACACAGCTGACTCTAAGTAATGTGATTATCCTCAATTACCTGGGTAAGTGTGGTTGATTTCATCAGCTGAAAGTCTGAAAGACTTTTCAAAAGCTTAGGCTCCAAAATGGAGAAATTCTACCTGTGGTCTGCAGTGTTCATTTTCATCCACGAGTTTCCAGCCTACACTTGATACAATCCAGAGGTCTAAAAAGAATTAAATATTTAAAAAAACCCACACACACACACAAACACACACACAAAAGCCACACCTGGTTCAGGACTTCTCTGGTGGTCCAGGGTTTAAGAATTCGCTTGCCAATGCAGGGGACACAGGTTCAATCCCTGGTTTGGGAAGATTCCACGAGTTACGGAGCAACTAAGCACAGCTGCCAAAACCTGTGCCACAACTAGTGAGCATGTGCTCTAGAGTCTGTCCGTGAGAGCTGCAGCTACTGAAGCCTGCACTCCTAGAGCCTGCATTCTGCAAAGGGAGAAGCCACTGCAATGAGAAGCCTGCAAACCACAACAAAAAGTACCTCCTGCTCGCCTCAGCTAGAGAAAGCGCATGCACAGCCATAAAGATCCAGGACAGCCATAAATAAATAAACAAGCAAGCAAGCAAACAAACAGGTTCTGTCCCATCATTCCACTCAAACAGCCTACACATGTTGTAATTAACCTTGTTTTGCAAACACATTTTCCAAGTGGCTATTCAATTGACACATGCTTGGGAAGTTCAGGCTTTGTTTTTTATAGCTCTGCTTTACCTACTCTGTTAGATATGAAGTGTCCATTCCTGCATGAGTCGATTTGTCTCATTATTATGTTCAGTTGTTCAATTTATAAATACATGTTGGATTTTATCAAATGTTTTCCACCATCTTACGATTTTTACATTAATGTAACTCATTTTCCAGTATGAAATAATCTTGCATAACTGGGATAATTGAACAAGGTCATAAGTCTATCACTTTTATACATTGTTAGACTGAGTTTGTTAAGTTTTGACTTTTGATATTGAAAGAGCCTCTTAAAGAAAGTGAGATGAGAGGGAAAAAGTTGGCTTAAAACTCACATTCAGAAAATGAAGATCATGGCATCTGGTCCCATCACTTCATGGCAAATAGATAGGGAAACAATGGAAACAGTGACAGATTTTATTTTGGGGGGCTCAAAAATCACTGCAGATGGTGATTGAAGCCATGAAATTAAAAGACGCTTCCTCCTTGGAAGAAAAGCTATGACTGTCCTAGACAGCCTATTAAAAAGCAGAGACATTACTTTGCCAACAAAGGTCTGTCTAGTCAAAGCTATGGTTTTTCCAGTAGTCATGTATGGATGTGAGAGTTGGACGATAAAGAAAGCTGAGTGCCGAAGAACTGATGCTTTTGAACTGTGGTATTAGAGGAGACTCTTGAGAGTCCCTTGGACTGCAAGGAGATCCAACCAGTCAATCCTAAAGGAAATCAGTCCTGAATATTCATTGGAAGGACTGATGTTGAAGCTGAAGCTCTAATACTTTGGCCACCTGATATGAAGAACTGACTCATTAGAAAAGACCCTGATGCTGGGAAAGATTGAAGGCAGGAGGAGAAGGAGACGACAGAGGATGAGATGGTTAGATGGCATCACTAACTCGATGGATGAGTTTGAGTAAGTTTCAGGAGTTGGTGATGGACAGGGAGGGCTGGCATGCTGCAGTTCATGGGGTCGCAAAGAGTTGGACACGACTGAGCAACTGAACTGAACTGATTGGCACTTATGCTCATTTCTTCTACCTGAAAACGGCAATTTGGACTTACTTCTCTTTTAATTGCCATAGGCTTGTTAATTTTATTGATCTTTTCAAAGGATCAAATTGTTGGGAAGTCATTTTTTTACTGCATAATTAATGCAAATATTCCTTAATTTTTACAAATAAGATATAATATTAAATAAAATTAAAATAAAAGTTTATTTGGAGTTAGTTGAACAGAAATAAAAATTTCAACATTTTCCAGTTATAGTTCTATTGTTACTTTTCAGTTCAGTTCAGTTCAGTTGCTCAGTCGTGTCCGACTCTTTGCGACCCCATGAATTGCAGCACGCCAGGCCTCCCTGTCCATCACCAACTCCCGGAGTCTACCCAAACCCATGTCCATCGAGTCAGTGATGCCATCCAACCATCTCATCCTCTGTCGTCCCCTTCTCCTCCTGCCCCCAATCCTACCCAGCATTAGGGTCTTTTCCAATGAGTCAACTCTTCGCATGAGGTGGCCAAAGTATTGGAGTTTCAGTTTCAACATCAGTCCTTCCAATGAACACCCAGGATTGATCTCCTTTAGGATGGATTGATAGAGAACTATTTTGGCTGAATTTTCTACAAAATTTGTAGACTATAGATTTTCAGCTCTTAAAAGCCTAGATAATGAATAGTCAAAAGGCAAAATCATGTATCTAATTATAATCTTTTAGATTTGGAATTATTTTCAAAAAATGTTCCAAGATATATTTCATCCAAGAATACTCAAGTTTACCATGAACATATTATATACTACCTTTGATGTTAGTGAAAGTTTGAGAAGGATAGCACATTAGATAAAAGTTGATCAATCAACTCGATGCATTCCTAAATTTAATTATTTTTATAGAGATAAATAGGAAGAAAAAAGTAAAAATTCAAGTTCAGTAGATTTCCTATAATGTTTTAAGGTTAAAGAAATGATATAAAATGTCCTTGCCGTAGAAAGAAAGTTATCAAATATGTAAGTCCACTCAAAGAGGGATCCATTGGCTCAAAAGGGTAAATTTAAGGCTTAATAAGAGTAACAAGTTCAATGAATTAAAATGTATCAAATATGTTAAAAGTTCAATTTATTGATCTGGGTGGTTGTTTTAAGAGTGTTTGATATAGTCATTTATTAAGTTATACATTTAATTCTGTTTTCTGTATTTGTGCTGTTTAAAAATTACTTTATAAACTGAGTGAATGTACTCATCATGTAATTTTCAGAAAATATATTCCAGAAAGTTCTATTTCTATGTTAAGTATCAATTTATCAAGTTGATAAACACAGGCAGCCAAAGTTGATATTTTCAATATTTATTAGTAAGGCTGAGGCCACAGCCTTTATACAGCACAATTTGCATAAGTTACCAAGATACATCTTGTATACAATCACAAAACCAAGACATATTTTTACATAGAGTAAAACTCAAGACAGATTTACAAGCATTTCTATACAATTCTCATGTATTTCAGTTCAATTTATATAACCTTTAGCCCAAGAATTTTTGTTGGTTTGTTAGATTTTTGAGAGATTTGGGTAGAACAGAAAAAAGAACACATTAGCAAATCACCAACACGGCATGCAACATGTAGTTAGAAACAAGACATATTTCCAAGTACTCTATTTTTTATTTTGCAACCAATTTTATTAGGTTTTTATCTTTTCAGACAAGAAACTTGTTTCCTTTAACATCAGATGTATTTTTGTTAGGATATCAGCACACACATTAATTGGTAGTGGGAGCACCTGAGCACATCACCAACAAATATACATACACAATCAAATGAGAATCATATTCACATGCTGAATGCCACAGGGAATTAATATTTCAACCTCGTCTAGTATACCAAATGGATAGTTATGTACAGGGTAATGAATTAAGAAAATGCTCTCAATCTACCTATCAGAGAAGGAATCATTTGATTAAATGATTTTTATTTAGAGGGAGTCTTTAATAATAACAACAACATGGAACATACAGAAAACATCAATGTGTCATATTCAATGAGAATATCTGTTTCACTCATTCATTCTTGTGTCACATCAAAGGCAAGTTATTATTAAAGAGACAGCTCATAATTATTCATTGAGTTTTCTTTTACTTCCAGCTCAAGCTCAAAAAGAGGGAAAATCACTCTGTCACACATAGAGTTATAAACACATACATAGCTGTAGTTGGCTGCTTTTGGAATATTAGACATTGTAGCAATGAAAATAAGTTTTTAAAAATATTGTTAGTTATGATTTAAATAATAAAGTAAAAAAATACTATAAACATCTTTATGATATCTTAATGAAATGAAACACTGATCAAATCATTTCTAATAAATTGGGCACAATATAGTATATAATTTCATTTTACTTCACATCACCACCAACCTAGTTCACTACCTCTATCACCATGATCATCACAACCGTTCCTATAATAAGAATTTGTATCAGCTGGTTACCAGCTATAATATTCCCACAGTATGACTATTTTAATGTGTGTGATCCACAAAATTAAATGCACTGATATGCTGAAAATATGCATTTATTAATGTGATTAATTACAATATAGGCAACATTAAAAAGCAAAGACAATCACTTCCCCTTAGTCTTGGATACTCTTCTTTTAAACTGAAATGATAAAGAGTTCAGAGTCACCAAAAGTCTCCTTAACATTAAGTAAAACAGGGAAACACAAACTTCTCAGTATTATCTATGTCTGTAATGACCATTCTAGACATCCCTGTCTTGTGTAAAAATTCACTCTGTGCTTTTGATTCACTACTAAAGGTTTCTTGGGGACCTTTAAACCAAGGTTTAAACCAAATTTTAAACCAAGAAGCAACTTGTGTCTGATGACTCAATGAAATTGTGGGAAAAATTAAGATGCTCTTCAAGGTATAAGTGCTGTAATTGGACTGATCACATGTTATTTAGAGATTACAAACTTTGTCTCTATTAGGATAAAAAAAGCTAATCCCAATAAAATAAATGAAATAAAAAGTGGAAAATCATGTGCTGTGATATATACAAAAAAGTAAAAAACACCGAGCCCTATTTGCAATTAAAAAAGAAACAGTTTTGTTGTAAGAAGGGTAATCAATATCAGAAGAAATGCATTTGTATAAGGTTCAGTGTTGCATAGAATAATTCCAGTACAACGTAGGTGTTTGGTCAGCTGCAAACTTGGCACACTGGGCAGGATCTTACACTCTCTGAAGAGGGATGCTGGTGCACAAAAAGAAGCCCTGTCCTGAACTCTCTTGATTGGCCTGGCCACATCACCAGTTCTTGGAATAGAGGGGCACCTGTCATGGTAAGACTCCTACTCTCTCATGTCAAATAGCTACCAAGGTATGATCTTTGTTTTGATGGCACCTCCTTTTGTGTATTTTTAAAAGAAATGGCAACTGTGATGAAGTAAGCTAACTGGTCATGAACCTCTCATGCACACTTCTGGGTGTAAGTGGCTGCAGAAGAGGACCCATGGGAGCGAGAGTCTCCTTTTAAGGACAGACAATAGAGCCTTTTCATGTCAGAAGATCTTCCTGAACCCTTTCCTTCCCCAATTATGTGATGATTATAAGCTCCCTAAAGTGCTAAATTCTGCTGGAAATATCCATGGCAACCATCAGCAGATCCAGTTGTCTCTAAAAATAAAATTCTAGCAATATCAAATCCTTAGTGATCCTCTCACCGCATGCTCATTTTACAGCAATAATCAATGATAAAATTGCATTGTCAGGGGAGGGAGGTTACAAAGTAGAGGGAAGAAAAGTGACTGTTACCTTTTCTAGACTGGAAAGGGGTGAATTTATATATCTCTATGAATATAATAAAAATATGTAACATGGGGTTTATTATAAATTCTTTAATTTTTAATGTCTTAAATTTAATCAATTTCTCTCAGATTTCAAGTATGTTTTCCTTTAAAAATGAGAAAATTCAATATGTGACCAATATGTTGGTACAAAATTTCCCTAATTCCACTAAAACCTCACCCTTGAATAAAGAAGCAGCTTTTAAACTCAGAATTCACAGAGAAGCAATTTACTTTATTTTTGTGGGTTTGGGAATAGGATAAGATCAGTATAATTTATTTAACTTATGATAACCCAATTTGTAAATCAAGTTTTTAACCTTTAAAATTTTTTTAACCTTTTTTGGTCAAATGAAAGTTTATATAAGTTCATATTTTAAGAAAAAATTGGTTTTGGAGTTAATATACTGCTTTTATCCATGTCTTTGCTTGCCATTGGTTTCAAAGATGCTTTTTCACATACAAAATTGGGAAAAAAAACTCCATAATACCTATTCCTCACTTATGTGTATAAAACTATATTTGGAAATGTGCTTTCATCTTTTCTCATAGATCACTTAGTTTGATCATCCCAACATCCCATTAGGAAGGTTAGGAATACGTAATTGTATTTTCCCAGAAATAAGAAAACTGAGGAAAATTGAGTTTAAGTGACATGTGCACGGTGACAGTTAGTGGCGGAACCAAGACCAGAAGCCAGGCTGTGAATCCCAGCTGAGTTCATCTCCTCTAAGTCCATGTAACTTCCTTGTTTATGTTGTTGGTTGATGGGGAAGAGGATGTTTCATTTTAATGACTTAGATGTTGGTCCTTTTATTCTATATTATTAAAGTAGCTCAAAGAACACTTTCACCTTAATGTAACATTGATTTTTCACATATTTTCCCAACACTGACGAACTTGATCACTGCGATAGTGTCACTAAAGTAGGAAAACAGAGCACTAGGGAGAACTTGAATTTGGTGTCAGAGTTTTCATTTTACAATCAGTTAACAGATTAAGGAAAAAATAAACTGTGAAAGAGTAGGAAATGACACCAAATTAATTAATCAATGTCACAGATTAGTATGATTTGTTTGCCAGAGGAAGAAGTTTCTCTCTGTGCATTTATTACTCTGGAGAAAGAAAATATGTGGGATAGTACATTGATTTGCAACTTCACAAACCACAAGTTATCATGCTTCCTAGAATATATCAATTTAATCTAGGTCCTTTGGTATGTAGATTGAAAATGTCTTGGATTAAGAGTTATTTATGGAGATTTTTATGCTTTCAACCAAGGTTCCAACAGTTTATGGGACAATATTCTTTTCCATTAGCCAGTCATGGCTTTACTTCTAAATACATGTAATTCCATTTCTACTTAGTATTATTTTCAGTGTACATTATTTCAAATTATACAAATGTGCTTTTACAACATGAATTCCAAAATTGGTGTTGTTCACCCTTGTAACAGTTAGACACAGAGAAAACTCGTACAACATGATCTAAAAGCTATAATTTCTAAGTCTCTGGTTCCCCTTTCCTTAAAAACACAACCTCCTTACTTCTAGTCTGGACACACACTGTAGGTGTATCCTATGTCAGAATCTCAAAACAGTTATCTGTGAAGATAAAGAAGAAAGACTTTCGAAAACTGAGATTTGTTACATCAGTTCCTTCCTTTCAACCAAGCTCTTCTGCATAAAGGATTACTTTTGCCTGTGTTATAAATCATATTAATCTTTAAGTCTCAGCCTTTAGTTAGCCACAGCTCAACTCTACTCAAAAATGTTTTGCATTAAGTAATCAAAATTTCTCTCACTGTTTTTTGTGACAGCCACAAGAAATCCAAGGTTTCAGAACTCCTTTTTTTTTTCTTGTCTTCAATATATGGACTTTTTCTTTCAAGTTTTTTTTTCTGTGTTCCACAACCATACATTTGCAAAGGTTTGAGTATGCTTTTGCTTTTTGTTCCTCTTCTCACAATTACCCCTGAAAACATAGCTTAGAACCAATAGTATTCAACTATAGTCACGATTAAGATTATTTAAAGCACTTTCTATACCCTGAGCAGACACATTTCTTCAGTGGGTTTGAGTAGGACTGACCAAAAGTTTGTGCCAGTTGACTATTCTTTTTCTGAGATCCACTTTGTCAAGCCAGATACAGGCTTCGCCAATCAAGGTCTTTTTCATAAACTTCCCTCCATTGGAAAAAAGTAAAATCTAGAAAAAATAGTCAAAATTATATATATATTTGTGTGTATATTTTCAACTTCTTTTATGGACATTTACACATCAAAGAAGTAACACAGAGAAGAAAGAGTGAGGGTGAGAGGAAGTAGCAGACATCCTTGTAGGAGAACTAATAACTAAGATATCCTCAAAAGATCTGCATATTAATTAATTCACATCAACATTTCCCAAAGGCAGAGACCTATCCTGAAGGATAGAATTCTAGATAGGATATGTATTTTCAGCTAATTCTAACTCAGCTTATGCTTAAATTGATAGAAAGTTTCAGAAAAGAACTTTACTAGTTATGAAAGACCAACTCAAATACAAAACTATTTGAGTGGTAAGTAAAGAAGAAAGAGTTTACAAGGCAGATAGAACATAACATTGATTTTAAATACCATTTAATTTTACTGGGGATTTTACTATAGTAAGCTCTCCTAAAGTGGTTTCTTGTCATATGTAGAATTTACATTAGTTGAAATTCCATGGGATCTCAAACTCAAGATTTTTTTTTTTTAGGGATCAGTTGAAAGAAAGGTAGAGACAAGGTAGAGACAACCATTAATCCTCAGCAATTCTCTTACGCTCTCTCTCTCTTTTTGGAATCTCCTTCAGATAATTCATCTTTATTCCTGGCCAAAATTTACTTTTATGTTTCTGACTTCAAAATCTACTCTTCTATCTTTTCAAGGCTTTGATTTTGTGATTTCAAATTGCCTAAATATTTCATGTGGACCTGCCCTCATCAAATTTATCACATTTCAGACAAACTCATGATTTTTTTCTCCCTCTATCCCTTCTCTAACTACTCAGCCTCTGTGACAGACACATCTGTTCACACAGACTTCAGAGTGTCTTTTAATCTTATTATTCCCTTTAACTCTAATGTCAGTTAATCCTCTCAATGCAGTTTTTGCTTTGTAATATGTCTCCAGCACAGGCCTTTATTTAAGTACCAGAACCATGGTCTTTTCTTTCCACATTTTTCATCATTACCCTCCCTCCTCTTTCTACTTTCTCATTCCTTGTCTCTACATCAACCAAAGGCATACTATGTATAAGCATTGTGCTAGGCTGCAGAACAGAGAGCAATGAAAATCAAGCCTTGCACTAGAGAAGTTGTTAGTACAGAAACAGTGGCAGGTAAGTACATAAATGGTTGTACAAAACTGGGAGTGATGGCCTAATAAGATAAGCAAAACATGTGAATAAGGTGTGATGAATTACACCACGGTCATCAGTAAAGAGATGATTTTACATTGAAAGATGTGCAATATTGTAGGAGATGGAGAGAAATGAAGAAGGGAGTACTGACGGGGAGGAAAAATATGAGCAAACAGTCCAAGACTTTGAAGATTCGGGTGCGACTGAAGTAAAGAGTGAGTGGAAAAGTATACACAGAGATGAAATTAAATGGAATACAATTAAATTAAATAAATTTAACTCACTTTAGAGGATTCTGAATGGGTCAGGATAACAGTGAATCATTGGAGGGTAATCTAGTCAGTGTTTTTATAAGATACCTCTGCCAGGAGTGTGATAAAATGAATTAAAAGGGTAAGATAGTGATGGCAAGTAGGCCAGATATACTGCTGAAATGATTTGCATAATAAAGATGAAGACCCAAAGAGGACTAATGGCAGTGAGTGTGGAAAAAAAAATCAGTATAAAGGAAACAGTAGGTAGGATAGAGGCTAACTGGATGGGATGAGTGGGTTGTGGAATTTTCAAGGGCCCCTGGAAAGTTACCTCTAAAAATTAACTTGTAAAATGTCACATAGTATATGATTTGCATATAAATATTGAATAATTAAATAGGAAATAAGTACAGCATAGGTGAAAATTAAAAAATAGAAACGGTATGATTTACCTGAAGAGAATGTCCAGCAGGACTTAGGCTGAATCTAAAAGTTTCATTGAATGAAGGCTCTCGATCATGTCTACATACTCTTGTTTTTTTCTTGATCACCTTTTTTTGGGTAGATATGTTCATCACATATAGTTTCACATATAAATCTGAAAATAAGAATTCAGCTTGTTACGTGTCCATTAACAATACAATTTTCAATACAATTAGCATTATAATTCTATACTAGAGCTTCCCTACATTTTACATAAAGCCAGTAGACTGTGAACAACTTGTTCAGACAACATAGAACAATTAAAATATACCTAATTAAAACACTGGAGAAGGAAATGGCAACCCACTCCAGTACTCTTGCCTAGAAAATTCCATGGATGGAGGAGCCTGGTGGGCTACAGTCCATGGGGTCACAAAGAGTTGGACATGACTGAGTGACTTCACTCACTCACTCAATTAAAACACACCAATTTTCTTAGCAGTTTAAATGTTTACTTGTTATATAATAAATATATCAATCTAAGTTTGTGTTGGAAAAAAATCTAATTTTTAACCAGTAAAATATCAATTTGCTCTATATAAGATAAATTAATTCTTATTTCATATTTTTTTTCAGATATATTTGATACACAGCCCAAATTTTAATTAGCATTTTCTAGGGCATTTAGTTCATTCTCCTAAGGAGTTCTTAGCTACATTATATTGCTTATTATCATAAAATTAGATACCTGGTAAGTGATCAGGAGATTTAAATTTGTAGGTAATATTTCTACACTGTAGGATTTCAACTATTAGTTGTTCCCCATCTGTCTTCATTTCTTTCTTCAATGCAATCTTGATTTCTCCCATTACCTGAGTTTTAACTGGAATGATTTAATTAAAAAGTTAAGGAATATGTCATGTCATTTATTAACTGGTTCATTCAATAATATTTTTGTACATTCATTTATGGAGTGTTTATCAAGAGCTAAACACCTTATCATATCCTATGGATACATAAATGAACAGAATACAGTCCAAGCCCTAAAGGAGAAGAAAGTATCACAGGAAAACTAATAAATTATAAACTTAAAATGAGGTATGTTAAGTATAATGATAAACTAGTAACATGAGAGGTAGGGAGGAAACGCAAGTAGTTGTCACTCAACTGTAGATTTTTAGGCTAAAAGAGGTAATAGATGAGACAATAGGAGACTGTAGGAAGACAGTCATACATGCTAGGTCAAATTCTATGTTGATTTCAATGGATTTTCTCTCCTCTATTGATTCACACATTTATTCACTTACTCATTCACCAACAAGTATTTTATTTCCCACTCTACGTTGTGATAAGCACTCTGTTAGGAAGAATGGATACAATGGTAAGTCAACATACACACGCTTACTGGTTTTATGGTTTTTCAGTCTATTGGGAAGAAATACTTCAGTGAAATAATTTCATCACTAAACATACAATTAGAAAGAGAGAAAATGTTCTGATGTATAAAAGCATGGTTACAAGAAAGTCTGGGAAAGGACTTCATGAGCTGAAACCAGAAGAATAAGAAAGAATTAACTAGGTGATATGGATGGAGAAGAACATCCTAAAGAGAAGGAACAGTGTGTCCACAAAAGGCAACATCACTGGACTGAGGGACTAAATAAATATTCATGGGATTATAATATACTGTTAAGTGGTACTATGTTTAGAGTTTGCATTTTATCTTTAGAACAGTTGAAATCTAGTGAAGGTCTTTAACATGGATGTAGATCATTTGTTCTCATATGCTTCAATCTCAGGATTTCTTTATACTACAAAAAGAAAACATTGGCCCTCAAAGAACATTAAAGTTTCTAATTAAAAAGTAAAAGTATATATTTACAAATATTTATTCACTGGTTCCATTAAAATGACAAGAATATACATGTAAGTAGAGATTTTAATGAAAAATAACCATATTTAAAAAAAAGTGAGGCATGCCATTTTATTTTATTTTTTTTTAATTTCATCAGTACTTGGCTTAATAGAGGATGGCTGAATTCTCATACTTATTTCTACATTAAATCCAGTTCAATATGTTGTGTTAGTTGAAATATATGATGGTCTTACATATATACATAGTTGGAAAAGGAAGGAGTATTTTAGTATCCTTTTCAGATAACTATGGACAATCTTTGATACTACCAAAACATGAAGAGTCGTGTTTCTTTTTTTTTAAAGATTAATGGAAATGTAGAATCTGAAACCATATCAACGAACTTCTTTTGTACGTTTACTTTAAAATACTATAGTCTATCTTGCACCTTGAATGGATCATTTAACTTTACCTGAATTGGTAACATCATGTACTATTTATTTTGGAAAATAACGGTCTACTGAGTTATGCAGGTCTTCAAAACTTTGACACAATTCATACAATATTAAAAACACTTTTGTTAATATCACCACCCATATCATGAAAAAAGTCTGAATTATAAAAAGCCGTCAAGCTCAGGGAGGCAGATAAAAGTTTTTGAAAATTTCATTTGTACTTAAAAGTTCATTTTTGTCATTGACAACAACTACTGTCATTGTTTTCTTAAAGTGACAAACTCACTTTGTTAATTTTTTAGAAAATGGCTGCTGAATGTACCATGGACATTAAGTGAATGCTTAATTAAGTGCATGCTGCCAAAAAAAATATTTTTTCATTCAAATCTCAAGACAGAGAGCAAAACCTCATCAATTAAGGCAGCAACTTTATCTATAAAACAGTTATATTTCTTTCCTCCAAACCCATAAGAAATCAGACAGAACTCATACTGCTCCATTCCTCAAACTGTAACTGAGATGGAGGGGAAAAAAGAGTATTCGAAGTGATAGAGAGGGAGTCAAGGAAAACACCCCAACTATTTGAAGCTAATAGGAGTTGAAGTCAGAATTGATTACATCAATTAGCATGATGAAAGGAAAAAAACAAAACAAAACTAATTTTTCTGGAAAAAATTCACAGTTATAGGTGGTATTCCTCTTTTGTAGGTTCAGAAACTCCAACTTGCCAGGCATATAAAATTTGTTGTTGTTGTTTTCACTTGCTCACTTCTGAAGAAAGGTGGAATTAAAAACTTGTTAACTAAAGTTCTCAAAACATCACATTGCCTATTTTTTTCTTGGAAGGTTAAATTCACATGCTTCACAATGTGATACTTTTGAAGCTCTTGTGAAGTTTTTCCTACTCAAAACTTGTTCCAGCTTGTTCTTCACTGTTTCTACTAAAAGTAAAAAGAGACCTGTCTACTGAGATGGTCTCAAAGGATGCATGCATTAATTATGAGTTATCACTATCACTCATGCTTATCCTTTTATAGTTACAAAATGCCTTTGTCATTGAAATCAAATGCATGGATGGTGACAAAAACCTCTGTGTCCACTCTCTCCACAGGTTGGGGGAGGTTGGTGGATGGGAGGGACAGTAACGCCAGATCATCTTGAGCCTTTGAACCAAAGAAGACAACACACACAGAGGACTCGTGAGGGTGTTTTGTAATTTTGTTTGGAATAGACAGCAAAGTAGCAGTAAAAATTGCTTTGACCAGCTTCCAGATCTCTTAGTTTCCCCAAACTTACATTTTAGCTGTATTAATAGGATAAAAATTAATCCTACTCTAGAGAAGATATTTATCCTACAATCATGGCACATAGCTCTGATTAAGAGTAGAAAGAACATTGTCTTTTCTCCACTGTCTATTCTCGGCTCCATTGTTGAAGATTAACTGACCGTAGGTGTGTGGGTTTATTTTTGGGCTCTCTATTTGTTCCATTTATCTGAATATCTGTTTTGGTACCAATACTATGCAGTTTTGATTACTATAGCTTTGTAGTATTGTGTGAAGTCTAGGAGGGTTATGCCTCTAGCTTTGTTCTTTCTCCTCAGGATTGTTTTGGCAATTCTGAGTGTTTTATGGTTCCATATAAATTTGGGATTATTTGCTCTAGCTCTGTGGAAAATGTCATGGGTAATTTGATAGAGATCACATCAAATCAGTAGATTGCTTTGGGCAGCATTACCATTTTAACAATATTAATTCATCCAATACAAGAGCATGGAATATTTCTCTATTTCTTTGAATTATCTTCAATTTCATTTATTACTGACATAAATAACACTAATGTTTACTTAGGACAGTGTCCCAAGGCAGTAGAAATAAAAGTAAAACTAAGCAAATGAGACCTAATCACATTTACAATCTTTTGCACAGCAAATGAGACCTAATAACATTTACAATCTTTTGCACAGCAAATTAAACCTTAAACAAAATTAAAAGACAATCTATGGACTAGGAGAAAATATTTGCAAATGATGCAACTGACAAGGGCTTAATTGCCAAAATGTACAAATAGCTCATACAACTGAATAACAACAACAAAAGCACAAAACAGCCCAATAAAAAAGTGAGTAGAAGCCATAAGTAGACATGTCTCCAAAGAAGACATACAGATGGCCAACAGACTCATTTGCCAAAGTAAAAACAACCTCCAGTTGTGGATGTGACTGGTAATGGAAGTAAGTCCAATACTATAAAGAACAATATTGCACAGGAACCTGAAATATTAGGTCCATGAATCAAGGCAAATTGCAAGTGGTCTAACAGGAGATGGCAAGAGTGAACATAGACATTTTAGGAATCAGTGAACTAAAATGGACTGGAATGGGTGAATTTAACTCAGATGACCATTGTATCTACTACTATGGGTAAGAATCCCTTAGAACAAGTGGAGTAGCCATCATAGTCAACAAAAGAGTCTGAAATGCAGTACTTGGATGCAATCTCAAAAACAACAGAATGACCTCTGCTTGTTTTCAAGGCAAACAATTCAATATCACAGTAATCAAAGTCTATACCCTGACCAGTAATGCTTAAGAAGCTGAAGGTGAACAATTTTATGAGGACCTACAAGACCTTATAGAACTAACAACCAAAAAAGATGTCCTTTTCATTATAGGGGACTGGAATGCAAAAGTAGGAAGCCAAGGGATACCCAGAGTAATGGGCAAATTTGGCCTTGGAGCACAAAATGAAGCAGGGCAAAGGCTAACAGAGATTTACCAAGAGAATGCACAGGTCATAGCAAACATCCTCTTCCAAAAACACAAGAGAAGACTCTACACATGGACGTCACCAGATGGTCAATACCGAAATCAGATTGATTATATTCTTGGCAGCCAAAGATGGAGAAGCTCTATACAGTCAGCAAAAACAATATCGGGAGCTGACTGTGGCTCAGATCATGAACTCCTTATTGCCAAATTCAGACTTAAATTGAAGAAACTAGGGTAAACTACTAGACCATTCAGGAATGACCTAAATCAAATCCCTTACGATTATATAGTGGAAGTGAGAAATAAATTTAAGGAGTTAGATCTGATAGAGTGCCTGAAGAACATGAATGGAAGTTCGTGACATTGTACAGGAGGAAGTGATCAAGACCATACCCAAGAAAAAGCAAGGCAAAATGGTTGACTGAGGAGGCCTTACAAATAGCTGAGAAAAGAGGAGAAGTGAAAGGCAAAGGAGAAAAGGAAAGATATACCCATTTGAATGCAGAGTTCCAAAGAATAGCAAGGAGAGATAAGCAATCCTTCCTCAGTGATCAGTGCAAAGAAATAGAGGAAAACAATAGGATGGGAAAGACTAGAGATCACTTCAAGAAAATTAGAGACACCAAGGGAACATTTCATGCAAAGATGGGCACAATAAAGGACAGAAATGGTATGGACCTAACAGAAGCAGAAGATATTAAGAAGTGGCAACAATACATAGAAGAACTATACAAAAAAGATCTTCATGATCCAGATAACCATGATGCTGTGATCACTCACCTAGAGCCAGACATCCTGGAATGTGAAGTCAAGTGGGTCTTACGAACTATCACTACCAACAAAGCTAGTGGTGGTGATGGAATTCCAGTTGAGCTATTTCAATCCTAAAAGATGATGCTGTGAAAGTACTGCACTCAATATGCCAGCAAATTTGGAAAAGTCAACAGTGACCACAGGACTGGGTAAGGTCAGTTTTCATTCTGATCACAAAGAAAGGCAATGCCAAAAAATGTTCAAACTACCACCACATGTTTGCCATCATCTCACATGCTAGCAAAGTAATGCTCAAAATTCTCCAAGCCAGGCTTCAACAGTATGTGAACCGTGAACTTCCAGATGTTCAAGCTGGATTTAGAAAAGCCAGAGGAACCAGAGATCAAATTGCCAACATCTGTTGGATCATTGAAAAAGCAAGAGAAAAAAAACATCAACTTCTGCTTTATTGACTACGTCAAAGCCTTTGACTGTGTGGATCACAACAAATTGTGGATAATTCTTCAAGAGATGGGAATATCAGATCATCTTACCTACCTCCTGAGAAACGTGTATGCAGGTCAAGAAGCAACAATTAGAACTGGACATGGAACAACAGACTGTTTCCAAACTGGGAAAGGAGTACGTCAAGGTTGTTTATTGTCACCTTGCTTATTTAACTTCTATGCAGAGTACATCATGCAAAATGCCAGGATGGATGAAGCACAAGCTGGAATCAAGATTACTGGGAGAAATATCAATACCCTCAGATATACAGATGACACCACTTTTATGGCAAAAAGGGAAAAAGAGCTAAAGAGCCACTTGATGAAAGTGAAAGAGGAGAGTGAAAAAGTTGTCTTAAAACTCAACATTCAGAAAACTAAGAACATGGCATCCGGTCCCATCACTTCACGGCAGATAGATAGGGAAACAATGGAAACAGTGACAGACTTTATTTCTGGGGGGCTCCAAAATCACTGCAGATTGTGACTTAAGCCATGAAATTAAAAGATGCTTGCTCCTTGGGAGAAAAGCTATGGCCAACCTAGACAGCATATTAAAAAGCAGGACATTACTCTGCTAACAAAGGTTCATCTAGTCAAAGCTATGGTTTTTCCAGTAGTCATGTATGGATGTGAGAGTTGGACAATAAAGAAAGCTGAGCCCCGAAGAACTGATGCTTTTGAACTGTGGTGTTCGAGAAGACTCGTGGGAGTCCCTTGGACCGCAAGGAGATCAAACCAGTCAATCTTAAAGGAAATCAGTTCTGAATACTCACTGGAAGGACTGATGCTGAAGCTGAAACTCCAATACTTTGGCCACCTGATGCGAAGAACTGACTCACTGGAAAAGACCGTGATGTTGGGAAAGATTGAAGGCAGGAAGAGAAGGGGACAACAGAGAATGAGATGGTTGGATGGCATCACTGACTTGATGGACATGTGCTTGAGTAAGCTCTGGGAGTTGGTGATAGACAGGGAAGCCTGGCATGCTGCAGTCCATGGAGTCGCAAAGAGTAGGACATGACTGAGCGACTGTACTTAACTGAATAGACACAGGAAAAGATGCTCAACACTGCTTGCTAATTATTTAAGAAATGCAAATCAAAGGTACACTGAACAGAAAGGCCACTATTAAAATGTCAACAAATAACAAACACTGGAGAAAGTGCAAAGAAAAGAAAACTCTTCTACATTGTTGGTAGGAACGTAAACTGGTACAGCTGCTGTGAAAACAGTACAGAGGTTCCTCAAAAAACTAAACATGGAGTTACTGTATGATATAGCAATCCCATTCCTAGGCATATTTATGGACAAAACTCCAATTCAAAAAGATACATACACCCCAATGTTCATATCAGCTGTATTTACAATAGTCAAAAGACATGGAAACAACTTAAATGTCCATGGACAGATGAATAGATAAAGAAGATGTGATCAATATATATACAATGGACTATTACTCAGTCATAAAAAAGAATGAAATAATGCCCTTTGCAGCAACTCAATGGACTTAGAGATTATTATATGAAATAAAGTCAGAATGAGACAGGCAATTACCATATGATATCACTTATTTGCAGAATTTAAAATATGACAAAAATGAGCTTATTTATGAAACAGAAACAGACTCATAGATACAGAGAAATGACTTGTGGTCGCCAAAGGGGAGGGGAATAGGAGGGGGATGGATTGGGATTAGCAGATGCACCCTATCATATATGAAAGAATAAAAAAGGTCCTACCATATAGCTTAAGGAACTATACTCAATAATCTATAATAAAACAAGGGCTTCCCAGGTGGCTCAGTGGTAAAGAATCTGCCTGCCAAGCAGCAGATGCAGGTTCAATCCCTGGGTTGAGAAGAACCTCTGGAGAAAAAAATGGCAACCCACTCTAGAATTCTTGCCTGGGAAGTCCATGGGGTCACAAAAAACTTGGAGACGAATTAGAGACTAAACAACCACAATAAACTGTAATGGAAAACAATATGAAAAAGAAATATGTATATACAACTATAAATATACATGTATATCACTTTTGCTGTATACCAGAAACTAACACAACATGCAAATCAACTATATTTCAACTAAAAAAAAGGAATAGAAAGAAGAGGGATATAGGGGGCATAGTTAAAAAATGAGATGACAAAATGATAGGTGGGGTGAAAATGGGGATAACAGAGGTAAAATGCAAATAATCCCATTTGAAAGCCATTAATACATTAGTCACATCCTGGGAATGAAATGAAATAAGGTAGAAATCAATCCTATTGACATAGAGTGAAGAAAGGCTTAGGATGATACAGAGAAAAATAAAGAGTAAAGAAGTTTCAGAATAATGATAGATATGTTAGAACCAAAAAATATGATCTGTTATAATTGATTGCTCCAGAAAAAAGTAAAAACCAAATTCAAGAGAACAGAAAATAAGATCTATTTAAAATATAAATGTATTTACCTGAAACAACAGAAGAGTGAACAGCTGGGTCAAAAGACTATTGTGTATTCCTGGAGATCATAAGTTCATATACTGATATATCCAACTTAAGCTACTTCAAGTATACAGAAAGCATTCTTTAAAATTCCAGGGGAAACACTAAGTTACCCACAAAAGAAACAGACTGCTTTCCTAAAATATTTCAAAGACTGTGTAAAGGATATAGAACCTATAATAATGAGTGAAAGAAAAAGAGATGAAAGAGAGAGGAAGAAAGGGAATGAATGGAAAATTTGAAGATGAAATCCAGGAGGCCAAAAAAATAATGGAAAAGAAAAGTGGAAGAAAGAATAAGAGTATTGATTTCCTTTATGTAGATAGTTAATACAATTACAATTTGAAATGTAGTATTAAAATACACAATTATTTACTCTCTTAATATTTTCAACTTTGTTTATTAAACTTAGTGAGATTTTTTATAGACTATGGCTAAAATATTTGTTGAAATATTTTACATGACTAAAATACTTATTGAAATTAAGCTAGTCTTGTCTTTACTATTTTACTTTTGTTAGATTAAAAAACAATATAATCATTTTTGACAAAGAATAGGAATAATTTAATTCCATTTTAACAAAATTATGTGTGTGTCCCTTTATCTCTTTAGGTAATTGAAGTGCTCCAAGTAAGTGTAACTGTAAAATTGGTTTATTTTTATCTTCCACAGCTATCTTTTTTTTCATACTCTCTTGTGCTTTATTCTCCTTTAAGATATGCAGTGTTCTTTCAACTTTTCTGTTTTCTTAAAAAAGAGTTTACATATATTTTATCTTTGAAAAGCTGTGTTTTTTGCATTTGTATGGAACATTTATATACATACTTATATCTAGACCTCCAACTAATTTGTATTTTTAGTAAAGTATATTTTAAGAAAACATTGCAATTAACAAAATACAGTCATCATTTCACAACAAGAAATAAGGTTGATGTAATCCCCATTTTACAGATGAGAAAACAGTGGCTTGAGTGTTTTAAGTAACTTGCCAAATTGTTAAGTGTGTTAGGCAGAACTTTAAACTTCTGGTTTTAAGCATAGGTCTCTATTCTCTCATGAACACCTTATGTTTTCTTATGAATAATACTTTTAAAAACATTGGCTCATTTATGGAAATATTCATTTAAAATATTAAAAAAAATATTATCAGAATGAAAGAATTTTCAGGAGTTCTTTTGCTATTTTATCTTACTTGGACATAGGGCTTTAGAAAGAAAAGAGGCATAGCAAACAATTATTTCAGTTGGTTAAGCAATAGCTGGAAGCTATAGTCTACCTTTACACACTAGATCAGTTATGCAGATTATTGATATGAAAGGAAAAAGCAGCAGTAAATACTTCCAGGAATATTCATTAATTATATGAGATTCTGTATGTAACTGGCTTAAATATACAAAGTAATTTAAAATAAGAAAATTCATTAAGAAAATATTTTTTTAGCTATGTTATTCATATTTTTAACACTTAACTGGATAGAGTGCACTCTGAAGTTTACTCTCTCCCAGAATTGTAAGCATTATATTGCAATCTGAGCACCTTTTGCCAACACAAGACCATTTTAGGCAACAATCTCTTTAGACGCAATGTTTGCATTTGCAAATTTTCATTAGTAAATACCACATAACAATGCTTCAGGTTACTGGCATCAGCTAATGCAGTATGAATTGGTGTTAGGCAAGATTCATATTTAGCTCTGACTGTCTAACACCTCATAATTTGTTTCTTAGCTCCTATCACTCATTCCAAACCTAAGAAAAGTTTAATGTGGAATTAAGATGGATTTTAAATTCTAGGCATTCTGGCTTCTAACCCCATGAGATGGCAGGCCAGTCATCAAATATCTCTGCTTTGTATTTCTTCATATTGAAAAGTAGAAATATGTAATAAGCTTATTTACAGACTATTTATAATATCACTTTGCACTTTATAGAATAATATATTTTTAGACATTTTCTGATGTCATCTAAAGATTATTTAGTCCTAGCCCTCTTCTAAACATCTTCTATCTTAGATAAGTCTGTCTGTTTACTCGGAGATTCTAAACCTACTCATTACAGAAAGTCTTGATAATGTGCTAATACCTGTCAATAACCAAAGTAGTGGTGCATATTACCTCATGTATAATTATATTGTTTTTCATTTCACTTATTTTTACCCTATCAGTTTCAAGTCTAAATGATGATCTAAAAAAAAAAGCTGCCACAACAAAAGTAAATTAGCATAATGCCTAAAATAGTAATTATTCAATAAGCATTAATTCTTATTTCTCAACATTTAATGCAAAGGAAGACCAGTTTAGAAGTAATTGACAGTTTATACCTAGCATATGTTATCTATACCACTAGGTCAATTGCTCAATCTATTCAAAGCAAACAAACAAAACAAAACAAAAAATGTGTCTTGACATATTCATATAAATCAATACTTTGTAAAGGAAAATTTCTTTAAAAAAAGGTCTTCTATTTCACTGAGCCTGTTAGAGAGAGGAAGTAAGCTAACTATAATTTGTTCTATTCAACAGTCCTCTATAATTTCCAACCATGTATATCAACCCTACCCTAGAGTCTATAATAAATTTTACCTTCGATGCTGAAATTATACCTCTCTCTTCCAAAAGTTCAAATGGTACTCACTAATTTAACGGTGGTACTCAATAATTATCTAAAATTGGCACTTCCTTTTTCTTTACATCTTGTCCTTGAGTAGCAGGGAAAAGCTACAGATCTTTTAACAAGTCTGGTAATCTTATCTGTAATGAATTTTATCTCCTAGTAAATCACTATTTTCTAGACGCTGTATTCAAGCCATTCATATGTTTTAAACTTAGTTCACAGAAACATGTTTTCTGGACAAAGGCATAGAATATTTTATATGTAGGACTGAATAGAAGCAGTGAAGAATTATAGTTTTAAAGGCTTATCCTAGTAATTTAATGTTTGAAAGGGGAAAGAAGCAAAATGGAACTAGTTTCTTCCTTCTGTAGTACATTAAATTCCATTTCAAGTACCCTCATGAAGCTGACTCTCCATAAATGAGCTTGCTCATACAATGAAAATGACACCACATAGCAACTCCATTATCTGACTCCTTTTCTACCTCTGTATATAATGCTGCTGCTGCTGCTAAGTCGCTTCAATTGTGTCCGACTCTGTGCGACCCCATAGACGGCAGCCCACCAGGCTCCGCCGTCCCTGGGATTCTCCAGGCAAGAATACTGGAGTGGGTTGCCATTTCCTTCTCCAGTCTGTATATAATAGATGACCCTAAATTCTTGGATCTGGTACTTTTTACAAAAACATAAAGTTAATAAAGTGTTAGAGAATTTCCAAGACAGATTTTGTAAATGCTTCATGAAAAGATATAAATAATTTCTTTATAAAGAAATTCAATATATTTGGTTTTCCAAACAAAATGAATCCTTATCCTAAATATATTTTAAGAAATATAATTTTCTACTCTGTCACAGTTTAAGTATATACTCACTTATAACCAAGTGAATAAATATTACTGTGATATTTTAGATGACAATACAAAGTGAGTAAATTTTAAAGTAACATATGTAAAATTTAGTCATATTATCTCATTTGTCCTAAACCATTTGAAGTAGACAGAGGCATCACTAACTTCACTTTAAAGAAGGGAGACTGTAAAGTTTAGGTTGACTAATTTGCAAAAATGACATAGCTAAAAAAGATGTTTCCAACAAGACACCCCAAGGTTACTGCCAAAATCCTGATTATCTATTGTGTGAGTGATGATGTGCCAAATTCATGTGTATACTTGTGACTATGTGTATGTTGAGGGGAGGAAAGTTTGGATTTTTTTTGGGCCGGGGGTGGCTCATGATTTGTGGGGAAATTGTACTGGAAAGAACAGGTACAAACAGGGTGAGCATCTGCTCACCCATTTCCTTTCCAAAGTATTAATTTGTGATTCATATACTTCTCAAATTGTTACATGTAGGGAGTTAATTTACTTGAATGGTATCAACAATGTATTCAATTTATTAAACAACTCTCCTATTTCAGGCATATTAATTCTGTAGACTACTGCCACCTTTAAAGTGTGTAGACTGTGCCTTATTTACCCTTGTCTTTTTAGCCTAGAAAAGACACTTAGAATGTATTAGATGTTTAATGGGTGAATCTGTAAAAAATTTTCAAATCTTTACAGCAAACCTACAAAACACGCATTGTTTCCATTTAGCTCTTTAGAAAGTGACTTATCAGGCTTGAGGTAAAAGCCCGTGCTATTCCCATTAAAGTAAGCTGAGGCCATAGATTTGCAATTCTTTTGGGATTTTTTTCACTTATGGTTTCTCCCAAAATAAATGCTTTTTGTCAATGTATTAATTGCACTCTCTGTTTATATGCATATACAAGCCTCTGTTACTCAAAGTCATGGAGAGACATCCTAGTACATGGTCATGTCTCAAGGCTGAGTGCAGCTGAAAGAGGCATTTTGTTATGTTTTCATTAAATGTTTTTTCAGAGCAGAAGAGTTCTGCAAGCTTTCATTAAGGGCTTTATTTGAAATAACCCAGATTCAAGGAGATATCTTATACAACAAGGAAGGCATTTGGGCCTAATGTGATTTAATAGTTTTGTGAAAGTAGGACAGGACTGCACATTCTTTCTGTCTTCTTACATAAAGAAAGCCTTTCTTTCTGAGACAAAGCCAGAAAGAACATCATTTTAGAAAGAAAAACATAGATTCTTCTGATTGATCTCCAGTGTTTTGGCTTTTTTTTTTTTTTTGGTCTTTATGGTACATGCTCCTTAGCATTCATTTTACTGTGACTGAAAATAACCAGAGTTCTTAAAAACAACAACAACAACAAAAACACTTTTGATTAAAACCTCCCATCCATTATCTTGTATGAGACCAAAAAACAAACAAACCAAACTAAAACAATAACAAAAAACATTAGCTGTTAGAGAATAGAAATTGAAAACCTAAAAGGACATTATGTTTTATATATTTGCAGCTATGAAACACCTCTCAAATGCATCAGGAAAACAAATCCTAAAAGGAATGAAATAGGAGAGCTGGTATGATTAGTGTTATTTGCTCAGTCGTGTCCGACTCTTTGCAATCCCATGAACCATAGCCCACCAGGCTCCTTTGTCCATGGGATTCTCCAGGCAAAAATACTGGACTGGGTTCCCATTTCCTTCTCCAATGTTCTTTACTCACTGGAAAAGACCCTGATGCTGGGAAAGATTCAAGGCAGGAGGAGAAGGGGATGACAGGATAAGACGGCTGGATGGCATCCCAGACTTGATGGACATGAGTTTGAGCAAGCTCCAGGAGTTGGTGATGGACATGGAAGCCTGGTGTACTGCAGTCCATGGGGTCACAAAGAGTTGGATACAACTGAGCAACTGTACTGAACTGAATGTTCTTTTCTAGAGATGCATCAAGTTTAAGAAGACAGGCATTGTTCAGACCTCCCATCTAAACTTCTCTTGACCTTTGGTCTAAAACCAGGAAGATTACCCACTTAGAAGAAGTGGGTATATACTCTATTTACAGAAAAATCTTAACATCATCATGTAATGATTTTAGAAAATAAAATCAGATAATAGCATAATGTTAGGGAAACTAGAAACTCCTATGAGAAAAACAATTTGTCTTGGTAAGAGTGAAGCTGCCATCCCATTGTAGAATAATCTCCAGTTTCTCACAGGAGTGGATGGTGATCAGGCAGGCAGGTAACCTCTGCAAAAACCTGAGAAAACCACCTAAACGACAGCTGATTATGAGAGTCATATGCTTACATTGGCCCACTAGGTTATTTATATCATTTTGCTTTCTTTGTGCTGAGATTAATTCTGCCACTATTAACACACAGTAATTTTTAATCTCCTGTCAGTTTCAACTGATGCCCCACTTTACTTTATTTAGCTAATGTTCCATTCTATAAAACCACTTCTCATTCTGTTTTTGCAATAAGCACTTTGTCTCCCTTGTCCTTAACTGGGATGCTAAGCAAAAGAATATACAATAATTCTACCTCAACTTTGTTTTATCAACCTACTTGTACTGTATGTGTATATATTTGCTGCTCCAATTCCCCTTTTCATCAGTCTTACCTTGCTTTGCCCCAAGAACACTTGCTTGAACTTCATCACCTAATTCACAATATTGTGTAAAATTCACAATCAATATTGTGATTCAGTTACACATACATGCATAGTTTTCAGGTTATTTTCCATTATAGGTTATTACAAGATATTGGATATAGTTCCCTATGTTATACAGTAAATCCCTTTTGCTTATCTATTTTATATAATAGTGTGTATATGTTAATCCCAACCTCTTAATTTTTGCCTCTCCAACTTGCCTTTCCCCTTTGGTAACCATAAAGTGTTTTCTATGTTTGATTTTATTTCTGTTCTGTATATAGATTCATTTGTATTATTTTTTAGATTACACATTTAAGTGATATCATATGATATTTGTCTTTGAATTACTTCACTTAGTATAATAATTTCTAGGTCCTCACTTAAGCAAAAAAGAGAAAGGGAAAGAAAAGCCCTTGTCATAAGGGCCTGGGGTAGTTCACAGAGTCAGTGGAAAAAGCTTTTAGGGGTGCTGATGGTACAAAAAGAAGACTTCCCTAACAGAGTCAGGTGGAGTTTGCTCCATGGATAGCTTCTTAGAAAAGTCAAGGTGAAGAGTGAGCCTCAAAGGATGAATATATGTTTTGCAAGATAAAGCCATTTGAGAAGGGGTGATCATATTAAGTAAACAGCATGAGCAAATGTAAGCAAATTTGGTATTACAGGATATAAATATGGTATGTGTGCATGCTAAGTCACTTCAGTCATGTCTGACTCTTTGCAACGCCATGGACTGTAGCCCACCAGTCTCCTCTGTCCATGGAATTCTCCAGGCAAGGATATTGGAGTGGACTGCTGTGCACTCCTCCAAGGGATCTTCCTGACCAAGGGATTGAACCTGCCTCTCTTATGTTTCCTGCGTTGGCAGGCAGGTTCTTTACCATTCATGCTACATGGGAAGCCCAAATACAGTGTAACAGGATGTAAATATAAAGGATGTAACATATCCAATCAAACACTAGAACATGCCAGGAGATAAACTGGAGAAGTCGAAGGAGGAGCTCGTTGTATTATTATTTTGTTGTATTATTAATAGACTCTTTCTAGAGTCAGGTGGCTCTGTGGTAAAGAATTCATCGGCCAATGTAGGAAACACAGGTTTGATCCTTCCTTGGTTTGGGAAGATCCCCTGGTGGGGTACCGATCATAGAGTTGAAAAGAGTTCAACACAGCTGAGCACACATGAGCAATGAGAGTCAGGTAGCCAATAGGGCTCCACAGAAACGTTTTACACTGGAGAGTGAAAAAGCCATATTAGTGCTATCAAAGATGGTTTTGAAGATGATGATACTGTAGGTGAAGAGAACAGTGAGGAGACTAGAAGGTTCTCTGGGTGAGATGTGATGAAAACCTAAAATTGGGCAGACACTGGAATGGAAAAGGCGGAAGACATTTTAAAAATACTTAAGAGGTAAAATCTTCAAGAATTTGGCAATTGCCCAAATGAGGAAATGAGACAGCAACTGGAAGAATAAAGTGACCAAATTTAAAATATAAAATATAGGAAGCACAATAAAGGACAGAAATGGTATGGACCTAACAGAAGCAGAAGATATTAATAAGAGGTGGCAACAATACACAGAAGAACTATACAAAATATATCTTCATGACCCAGATAACCATGATGGTGTGATCACTCACCTAGAGGCAGACATCGTGGAATATGAAGTCAAGTGGGCCTTAGGAAGCATCACTACGAACAAAGCTAGTGGAGGTAATGGAATTCCAGTTGAGCTACTTCAGATCCTGAAAGATGATGCTGTGAAAGTGCTATACTCAATATGCCAGCAAATCTGGAAAACTCAGCAGTGGCCACAGGACTGGAAAAGGTCCATTTTCATTCCAATCCCAAAGAAAGGCAATGCCAAAGAATGCTCGAACTACCACACAATTACACTCATCTCACACACTAGTAAAGTAATGCTCAAAATTCTCCAAGCCAGGCTTCAGCAATACGTGAACTGTGAACTTCCAGATGTTCAAGCTGGTTTCAGAAAAGGCAGAGGAACCAGAAATCAAATTGCTAACATCTGCTGGATCATCAAAAAAGCAAGAGAGTTCCAGAAAAACATCTATTTCTGCTTTATTGACTACGCCAAAGCCTTTGACTGTGTGGATCACAACAAACTGTAGAAAAGTCTTCAAGAGATGGGAATATCAGATCACCTTACCTACCTCCTGAGAAATCTGTATGCAAGTCAAGAAGCAACAGTTAGAACTGGACATGGAACCTCAGACTGTTTCTAAATCGGGAAAGGAGTACGTCAAGGCTGTATATTGTCACCCTGCTTATTTAAATTATATGCAGAGTACATCATGCAAAATGCCAGGCTGGATGAAGCATAAGCTGGAATCAAGATTGCCAGGAGAAATATCACTAACTTCAGATATGCTGATGATACTACCCTTATGGCAGAAAGCGAAGAAGAACTAAAGTGCCACTTGATAAAACTGAAAGAAGAGAGTGAAAAAGCTGATTTAAAACTGAACATTCAGAAAACTAACATCATGGCATCCAGTCCCATCACTTCATGGCAGATAGAGAAACAATGGAAACAGTGACAGACTTTATTTTTAGGGGGTTCTAAAATCACTGCAGATGGTGACTGATGCCATTGCTCCTTGGAAGAAAAAATATGACCAACCTAGACAGCATATTAAAAGCAGAGACAATACTTTGCTGACTAATGTCCATATAGTCAAGCTATGGTTTTTCCAGTGGTCATATATATATGTTAGAGTTGGACTATAAAGAAACCTGAGTGCTAAAGAATTGATGTTTTTGAACTGTGGTGTTGGAGAAGACTCTTGAGAGTCCCTTGGACTGCAAGGAGATCCAATCAGTCAATCCTAAAGGAAATCAGTCCTGAATATTCATTGAAAGGACTGATGCTGAAGCTGAAACTCCAATACTTTGGCCACCTCATGCAAAGAACTGACTCATTTTAAAAGACCCTGATCCTGGGAAAGATTGAAGGCGGGAGGAGAAGGGGATGACAGAGGATGAGATGTTTGGATGGCATCACCGACTCAATGGACATGAGTTTAAGTAAACTCAGGGAGTTGGTGATGCACAGGGAGGCCTGGCATGCTGCAGTCCATGGGGTTGCAGATTCGGACACAACTGAGTGACTGAACTGAACTAATAATTACTTTCCTCCTTAGTGTACGCCCTGCACACACACTCACATACTCATCAGGATGCAGAAGGATCTGATTCATCAAGCTTTCCACATTTGGAACAAGAGACCAATGTCACTATATATAGAAAGTTAAGTGAGTAAAATTTGTGTTCTCCCTCATTCAAACTGCATTTTACTCTTTAATTCATCTTTAAAATGTACTCTGAAGTGCTTACCAGATGGCCCTTTAAAGCATAGCCAAATTCTTTCTTTAAAATTCTGTGGAACGTAGGTTTGCATTTTATTATTTCCCTTCATCACTTTTTACACTGACTTCTGTTAACACTTTTTCAGCTTCTTCATTTTAAATCATAATTACGTTTAACTACTGATCACTTACAGTGATCATCACTATATCATTTTAGCTGTAAGATGCTAGTGACCAAAGATGTTTTATTTGCATTTTTATTTTGAATCATTTTTTGTACAAAGCCATCCATTCCTATTCGTCTTTTTAGAGAGATCTCAGAGTTGTCTATCCCCTTTTTTTCCTACTGCTGACTTTGTCTGTATTCTAGTCCTTAGCCTTTCTTACTTGGATCACTGAATTCCCTGTCTCCTGACTGCAGACATGATCCCTTGTAATCCATCCTTCAGAGCAGCAAATCTGATCATGGAATTTTCCTTTGCTTCTGATTGCCTGTCTACAGCATATAGTCTAAATCCCTCCTGACAGTGTCTGATACTTGTCAAATTATGTGAGCTGTGATTACCTTTCAAGCTTTGCCTCTCCAACACAGAGATCTGCTATAGTCACACAGAAGTGCCCACAGGTTCACCAAGAATTCACATTCTCTCACGTTACAGAGGTTTGAACAGCAAGTTCCCTCTTATTAAAAACCTCACTAGCCCTCCTCCCATTAGATTACTCATTACTTTTATTTCAAGAAGATTCTAAAAAAAAGTATTCCCTGCCAGGAAGGCTTTCCTTATCCAATCTAAAGCAGAGTGACAATATTGACATACATCTACCTCTGTCATAACTCATCCCAGTTGTACATGAATATATCTGTCTGCTGTAGGGCATTGGTTCTTTCTAGCAGAGACTCAGCACTAATCATCTTCTGTAGAGTCAATGAGGCTTTGTGAAAAGAGCACAATCAATAAAAATGAGGAGTTACTGTACTTTCAAGTAGATAATCTAGTTTTTAATTGAAGCAATATCATTTCATTGGTTCCAGGGTAGTAAACTCCTTAAAAACTTGTCCATCAACATACAGGGCTAACATTACTTTTTAAGACATTTGGGTATAGTGGGTATATTAAAAGAATCTTAAGTTTTAAGACTCTCTTAAGTTTTAAGGTATTTTGTATAAATATCAACTTCAATTTCACAAGTGTATTACTAGGTTTGATTTACCCTTCAGTCTGTCAGAGTTTTAATGTCTTGACTCAAAAATATTTATTTTGTAGGTATTTTGTATAAGTTTCTATGCTAGACCTTGGGAATATCATAAATATTATAATATTTATTTTAGAGAGTTATTATGAAAATACGGCCACCAGATTTTTCAAGATCCCAGCAAAACCTTTAGCAAATAAATATCAGTTGTAATGTTGCTGTGGTTATTGCTGTTAAGGAGTATGTGTTGGGGTTTTTGAGGATAAGTCATCAAGTAGAATGGATATATATATATAATTCAATAGCAAGGATGTCATAATAAAATGTGTAAGGTAAAGCCATGTTACTTTGTTATTGCCACTTAGTATTTCATACACCAATGACAGTTGTCTGGGCTTTAGAGAGCAATGCAAATTACAGAAATCACAATGGTGTATTATTTAGTGGATAAGAAAGCATCTGCTTCTGATGATAAGTCTAAAATTTCATTTGCTTGATGCAGGAAAATACTCAAATGCAGAAGATGACTTGGGTAGATAGCAAAGCATTTTTTTTAAATAAAAGATTTAAACAGGCAAATGCTTCTTTCCTACAGTTGTACTGTTGCAAAGCAAATAATAGAATATATTGATGCTTTTAGAGACTAACAGTCAAACAGTAAAGAAGCAGTGTGCACTTTCCTCAGAATATGTTATCTCATGCCTGTGTTGGAGAAGGAAATGGCAACCCACTCCAGTATTCTCGCCTGGAGAATCCCAGGGACGAGAGAGCCTGGTGGGCTGCCGTCTATGGGGTAGTACAGAGTTGGACACGAATGAAGCGACTTAGCAGCAGCAGCAGCATGTCTGTGTTATTTTTTTATCTTTAAAATTGGTTTATTTAGGGAAAGTGCCACTTAGTTGAGCAAGGGCTACTTATGTGATGTGTCGGTCTTTTTTTTTTGGTCAGTTCTACTATTTTTTTTTACTCAAATATAGGTGTGTTTTTTTTTCTATAAAAAGTTACATAAATTTCCAAATGACTCTCTGGATCAAATAAATCAGAATGTTTCAATTAGAGAAACTAATAATCTAAATGGTGGAAAAATGAATTATCATCATTGAATTTTGCATTTTCCAAAACTCTGAAATTTTCTTTTTGCAGGCTAAATGAATAAAATGCTAAAACTACTTATAGTTTGAATTCTGCAGTATTTTTTTCTACAGAGATTTTGTATTTTATTGGTATCAGTTAAAGTTAGGTGCCTTAAAAGTGAAAAAGCTTGCTCTATGTAGCATTGGTGCTATGAGAATATATTTAATGAGTATGTAAAATAGAGTACTTAGTTGTAGTAACTATTACTAAAAGCTTTCAAGAGAATGGATATTCATTACTATTTGGGCTAATAGTAGGAAGCTACTATTACTCATAACTTTTAAGAGAATGGATATTCATGACTATTTAGGCTAATAGTAGGAAGTTACTATTGCTCATTACTTTTAAGAGAATGGATATTCATTACTATTTAGGCTAATAGTAGGAAGTTACTATTGCTCATTACTTTTAAGAGAATGGATATTCATTACTATTTAGGGTAGTTTGTGCTAGGTTGCTTCAGTCATGTCCAATTCTTTGCGATCCCAGACTGTAGCCCACTCCATGGACTCTAGCCCACCCCATGGACTGTAGCCCACCAGGCTCATCTGTCGATGGGATTTTGCAGTCAAGAATACTTGAGTGGGCTGCCATTTCCTTCTCCAGGTGATTTTCCCAACCCAGCGATTGAACCCTTCTCTTATATCTCCTGTACTGGCATTCGGGTTCTTTACCACTCGTGCCTGGGAAGCCCTAATAGAAGGAAGTTATCTGGGGATTCCCTGGTGGTACAGACGGTAAAAAATCTGTCTGCAATGCAGAAGACTTGGGTTGGATCTCTGGGGTCACAAAGAGTCAGACATGACTGAGCAACTCACACCTCAAATCAGTTCAGGAAGTTATTTATTGTAAACAATGCCATTTTTTCCTCATACTTACAAATACTGTTGGATCACTAGCCCTAATTTTTATTTCCTCATATATCAAAAGATTGAATCATTTTACATAATTTTATGACTTCTTCATAAAAAATCAGTTCTCCCATGGCCCGACTCTTTTTTTTTTTTGATCCAATTTTTCATTTCCCCTAACCTTTAATAACCCTGGAGAAGGAAATGGCAAACCACTCCAGTATTCTTACCTGGAGAATTCCATGGACAGAGAAAGCCTGGCAGGCTACAGTCCATGGGATCACAAAGAGTCAGACACGACTGAGCAACTGACACAACCCTTAATAAAGTTACAGAGAAGAATCTACTATCAACTCTTTATATCTGTTTCTTTGGTTCTTTTACATTCTTATTTCTCAAAGTAATTTTGTGTTTCCTTTATAATTTATTTATATTTAAATTTTGGTATGTCAAGATTTAGTCTTCTTCATCCTTGCAATATAGTTATGTCACAATCATGATTAAACTAATATTTGGCATGCACATTAATGTGACTGATATTGCTCACTTCTGAAACCAGTGAGTATTTCATGGAGTTCTTAAAGAATTTTTCCCCCCTAGTTATTAATTACTTGGTTTTACAATTTGCTTAGCTTTCTATGTACCTATTCCTAAGTGTTCCCAAAATTTCCACGTGTATTAACCCTTCTGAAGGCCATTTTTCACTTAGCTAGATACTAACTCCTGTCAATTCCTTTCTTCCCCTTCCACACTACAGCTCACTCATCATCACCTGTAGTTAGAACTCTCAGTATTTGACCAGCTTTTTCCACGTATTCTCTCTGCCCACTGCATAACTGCTGCCTTCAGAGTCTCCTCATTTCATCACTGGTGTCCCCACCACTCTTTTCTCTACCCTTCTTGTCTCTTGGTTCCCAAGCCGTGCGTGTGTGTGCATGTGGGGTGGTCAGCGTATGCGTGAGTGTGGTTTATTCTCTATGTTGGTGGAACATATCTTCAAGTAACTTCCAAGATAGGTAGCATGGAGACCTAAATTTTTTTGAGAACTAGACATCCCAAGCTGATTTTATTCAACCCTTATACTTAATGGGTAGTTTGTGGATAGAATTTTAGTTTACATTCTCTTCCACTTGAAATTTCTTTTAAGTGCCTATTATTGCTGTTGAGACACTGTATGAATTCTTATCCTTCCTCCTTTGTATGTAATATATTTTAACTATGTAAAACACATAGTTATGTATTTTATTGTATTATGTAATGTATTTTAAACAACTATAAACTAGTTGTTTATAGAAACATTTGGAATCTTCTTTATATCTCTTGCTGTTTTGAGTACAGTAACTTTGTCGAAATTCTTAAAATCAGACAGAACAAGATTTAAAGTTGTTTTATAAGCTGCATAATGCCTATAATGTAATTGATATTAATCTTAGTTAACAGGCCATAATCAGCAACAATGTTGATTATTTTCCTTTCCAATAATTGCAGACAGTTTTATAAATTTAAAATATTTTTCATGCAAAAGTGCTCTAACCATTAATATTAAAAAAGGATGGAAAGTACAATGGGCAAAAGTCAGGAGATACTAGATTATATATCAGTAGATTTTAACTTTTGCCATTTAATTAGTTGACTCTGGGTGAATGGTTTCATTGTTCTGGGTCTCTGTTTCTACAACTTTAAAGTGGAAATCATTATTCTATATTTACATCCCCTACTGTTTCATGAAAATGAATCAGAAAATGCATTCATGTGTTAAAGGCATTTAGAACAAAGTATAACTATGTATCTGTAGTATTTATATGTCTTTTTTTGTTAATTTTCCACATCTATGCTAAGAGAATGTTCTTGGTTTATATTCATTCACTACCCTTTACTATGCTTTAAAGTCCTTATTTTGATTCAAATGCCCCTCTCTCATAAATAAATCAGAGCACTAACTCCCAATGCAAGTATTTCAGGGACTTCTAGGCAATGAAGACATTTCCAGAAAATATTAAAAACTGCCATTACAGTATTAATTTCAGAAAGTCTAAAATGTTCTGGGCTTACATTTAGCAATTGCCAATTCTTTGATTTGTGCTTATGGCTAAGAAATGGTCAAGATATATTTAAGAAATTTAATTCATTTCTAGTGCCCAGTTAATAACCTCCAGTGATGAATCTGTCTCAGGTAAAGACCCTGAATTATTTTTTATTTCAATAATAGACTGTTTTTAGAATATGCTTTCTATGTTAAATTCCCAGTGAGTAACCGAGGACTAGAAATCATTACCACTGAATTTTAAACTCAGGCAATTTAGGAAAGCATAATAAGGTCTAGGAAAGCCATCCTTCATGGAGAGGCAGCATTACTATACAAGGGATCGCATGAGAATTATTCTGGAAAGAAAAGTGGTTTGAAACACTGTAATAAATATATATATAATCTTTTCAAAACAAACTGGAAAATGTAAGACCCTGAAAATATCTTTTCTGTTGGAATGCCAAAGGGAAAAAAAGAGAAGCCATTTTAGAAAACATGAGTTTAAAAGTCTTGGGGAAAAGCAGGCCAGGAGTAATCACTTACATGATACAGGCGATGATATGGAGCACTGTAGGAGACTCTTTACCAGCTGAGCTACCAGAGAAGCCCCAGGGACAATGACAGCTAGCATACATTGAGTATGAGCCAGTCACAGTACCAAGTACCTTACACTATTTCCATCAATCCTTGCAACACACACTCATGGTAGATACTATTGTTATTCTTACTTTTGTAGACTAGGAACCAGAGACTTGGAAATTTTGAGTAATTTGTCTAATATCATACATATAAAAATAGTTGCATTCACATTGACATTTAAAAATATATATCATGTCCATGAGTGAGAAAATATTATATGTAAAGATGTCAGTTTCCTCAAAACAGTCTTAGAATTGTAGTATAATTGCAACAAATATTCATGTGGAACTTCCTTTGCTTCTCAACAGAGTTTTTCAAAAAAATTGAAAAATGGCTAAAAGCAGTCTAATTTAGAAAAGCCAAAAATAAAACAAGAATAACAATGAGACAGGCACTGACAGATACAAATAGAATGAAAGGTCAACAAAATGTTCAATTAAGTCCATTACTAGACATGAATATTCTTGAAAACTCTGAATATGATTGATACGGTATTTCATACTAGGTAGGAAAGAAAAGCTTATTACCTTATCACCTTATCACATGGAATAAAAAAATTTACTTAATTCAATATTACCTTTCACAAAAGAGCTAGGAGAAAATAGAAATAATTATGTATCTAGTATCCTCCATGTGGAAAAAGAATATTCAAGCAAATGATTAAAGAAGCAATAAATAAAATTATGAATTTGACCTCACATATTTTTGAATATGAGTTTAGGAATAAAAGTCAGGGATTTAAATTGCCACTTTAAAAGGCTTGGACACCCTTTGTTCACATTTATGTCACTCATAGCCATGGACCGAACAACCAGGGATTGTGCTGCAATCTAAGCTTCATCCCCAGTGCTTAGTGCCATTAACAACAGTATTTGCTGAGGGACTCCTTGGATGTCCTAGGAACATCTGCTACTCTATTCTAGTTGGGGGTCTTTCAGAATGATTTTGTATTTTTGTCTCTGCAAGCTAATTTTTAAGCAACCCAGTTGGACAAGGAGATGAAATTAAATGAAAATTTTATATAGAGCACTTGTATAGTCTAACCTACAAACCCCCAGAGAGATAACTATCATTTACTCCATTTTCTTTTTCCTATTAGAGAAAATATTTGGAGAAAATAATTAAACAAAACAAAACACTTTTTTGTGTGTGTTTATGAAAACAAGACAAGACAGAGGACTCCAGTTCTGAGACCTAGATTTTTTCTTGGTCAGGAAGTCATTTCTGTTCTACACTTGCTTCATGGACTTTGCAAAATATGTTCATATACTTAAGAAGGACTCATATTAATCACTATCACAGTTACATGTGAAAAAGATACCTATATAAAATAGATGAGATACCAGTTAAAATGAGATTTGCATTATTTCTATATAAACCCTTATGCTTAATAAAACTTCCAATATTAAATAAAATCTTGTTCTCTCCTAAACCCCTGCCCTCCCCACCCCACCACATCCTTAGGGTGACATCCTTAGGTGATGTGCTTTCACATACTCAATTATCTGAAAATACTTGTGAGTAGAGTTTAGCATATTACTAAGATAGTAGAGGTTTATTTGTTCTGGCCCACTGAAAATGAAAATTGAGTGATCAAATTCAGGCTTCCAAAGATACTTAAGAGAATAAGTGATTTATTAGGGTTATTTGTTCTTTAAATGCATGCAGCCAGGCAAATGAAGCCTCACACAGAGTTGAGATCCTAACGCCTCCTGCTAAAGCTTGTGAACATCTGGTTTAGGAGAATAAATGGGTTATGTCAGTCACTATATGTAATGTACATGGATACCCAACAGCAAAGAATAACACAATTAGAAATTCAAGAAATGTGGCAAAGTCCAAATTGTCTATTTTGAGTGTATTAGAAGTTTTCAAGGTAAACTGTGGAAATACCAGTACAACTGGAAAGTCTAATTGATTTGATTTAAATCTTTCAGGTGATCTTGCATAAGCTCTCCCAAGAAGTGCATATTTTTGGACTGGATTTGGATTGGCTCTTATATCCACTTCTAATTTAATAATAGCTACAATTTAAAGAATATTAATCATGTGCAATACATGGTGCTTATTTGCTCTTTACATTGTGCACTGATTTAAACTACGGGTCTTCAATCATTCATTAGCAGAAATAGTTCACAAAAATTACTATTTTCCACTACAACTTAGATCAGAATTTCAGAACCTTTGATTGATCTTATGTTCTGACACACTGAATTAATCTCATGCTAGGATTAAAATTTATGAGTCAGTGCTATACAGAAGATGAAACATTATTGGAAAAAATGACTAAGAGTAAAACAGATTTTTAAAAAATCAGAACTCATAATAAGTTGACTTGTTCAATATGTAGTACTTAGAAGTCAACATTAATATTAAAACAAAAACATACAAACAAACAAATCTGTATAGCATACAGATTCAACCAAAACCCAGGATAGTAAATTTTAACTTACCTTCAGTGTCTGCTAGTCCTATGCCTACTCCTGTCTGTTTTATAGGCTCTTGCCCATTCTGTCCCATCTTTCCTCTGTTTAGAAAGGAAATAAAAGTTTATAAACTCCAATTATGATCTTAAATGCAAGCGTGAAGTCTAAGTTTGAAAAAATAGAATGTGACATTATATATTCAGACCTGCAACAAATTACTTGAATGGAAAATATAAACATAATAAATTGATTTCTATCATGTTAATTTTAAAGTGGATATTTGCTCATTATTCCTATTTAGGCTAAACATTGTACCTCAAAATTCAGTGTTCAATTCATAGACTCATTTATCAAAGACCAGACCATCATGAAATCTTCTAATTTTTTTTAGAATGGGGATTTTTTTTTTTTTTTTTTTTTTACCATTTTTAACTCAAGAAGGAGGAGGGTTTTTTTAAATCTACACTTTGTTATGATGAGTTGTATAGATCTTTTGGTGAGAAGGGAAATTTTGAAGTGAATAACTTAAAATAATATTGAAATAATATGGATGTTTATTTCTTTCAGATCCTTCCTATGCGTAGCTTATGGGCTTTTGAAGTCATCCTGCTTGATCTCTGCTTCTGGCTGTACTACTTTATGCTGCCATTTAAGGTAAATCTACTTCATCTGGTAAAGACCATTTCTTCTTTGTAATTTAAGGATAGTAACATGAGTTACCCTTTGGTTATGAGAAAATCACATGGAAAATGTATATAAGTGCTTAGCACAGTGACTGATACAGCATAATATTCAATATATATAAAGTACTGATAGGTAGTTGCGTACATAATGGCTTTAGAATTCAGCCAATGGCTACAAACCGTTTTTAGTTTTGGCCTTAAACTTCTTGGAAGTCCAAACAGATGAAGAACTCAGTACACTCCGAGCCCGGTGAGTTCAGAATATTGATAGTGTAACAGCCAAAAGACTATAGGCACTTCTTATTTCTTCAGAGAAAAAGTTACATGGCATACAAAAGATTCTGAGGTTGCCCTTATATGTAGTTATATAAGATATTCTAAAAAGATGGACTAAAAATGTTTACGTGTTTTAAAAAAAGGTGCTTGATCAAAGAAATGTCTTGATATTATACTTTCCAGACAATAATTCTAACATGGCAGTATTTACTAACAATTCATTTTTATTCTCACAAAAATATTTAATTTGCCCAACTGGCGAAAATGTAACCATACTTATTTCTTAAGAATCCAATTACATCTTACTTGAAAACTACTCTAAAGATCCTCTTATCATTTTACTGAAATGGTTCTGCACATAATGAAAGAGGAACTGATGTAAATTCAAAAATTATTTTACCTTTAAAGTCATTACATTTTTCCAATATAACAATCCTAGGTCAAAGTTTTAAGTACACATTTTTATTAATTGATATTGTGAAGGATAAAGTTAGAAATGTTAGAAATTATATATATATACATATATATAGTCTGCATCTGAATATGTATAAAAAAGTCTTGATTAAGCAATGCACAAAACTTCATCTTGTGCAGTTACTTCAGTGAGATTCAAGACAAAGAGTTGATAAGTTAAAAAAATTAACTTTGCTGTGTCTGCTACTATTACACAGTGAGAAAGCCTAATAGTAGCAATCTTACCTTTAGCAGTACCCTATATTAGTAGAGCTAGCCAACACACAACCTGTTATTGAGCCATACTCAGTTGAAAGTGACAAACATTTTAGCAGTGCTAATCTGGTAGATCAGAGTGCTAAAAACTTACTCTTCTATTCTATGCCAGACTTTCACAAAATAAGTATAATTTTTAGTAATTGTAACAAGAATTTTTTGGATAATTTTTTATTTGATCTTGAGGTTTAGATTTAATATTTTAATGATGCCATTCAGCTGCAGTACTTGCTTCTATTGAAAACGGATTTTAACATTTGGTATTTAGCCAAAATGTATATTAGGTGCATTTCTAAGATTATACAGAAAACTTGCAGCACTGTGAAGTTAAATGAAGTACAAAGGAAATATAACTGTGGGTCATATAAAGGATGCAATTTTTTTGAATTCCCAATAAATAACCTTCAGCTCAGAACATTCTGACTGCACAAATGATAATGTTTATTTGTTAAACAATCACCAAGTAGTTATTGAACATTTACGCTAGCCCAAGCAATAATTGTGTTAGATACAAAGGGAGATAAAAGAACCACCAAATACTGCTTCTTACATATCTCCTGTAATGCTTTAGAAAAGAAAACTTTCTTTGTGCTCATATGGCAAAACAATAGCTTCCTAGGCAGTTTTAAAAGCTTTTGATTTACAAAAGAAACAGGAAAATGGGAAACAACAAAACTGAAATGTGGTCTGTAGGTAAAAAAAAAAATCCACTTTAGACATTCAGATATTGAGGAAATGATGTACTTTATGCTCTGGAAGTTATAATTTTGTCATCAGTGTTAAATTATATATCTTGAAATGTACAGATAAATTGGAAGGTACAGATAAATTGGAAGTGATGTGTGGTGCAAAACCTTTACAGACATACGATATTCATAGCTTGGAGAGAGGAATGCAATGACTTTGTGGGAATTCTTTTCTGTTAAACTGGATCATCAATGTGTGGACCACCGAGATCATATTCCTTTTAGAAACCATTGCCAATAAAAATGAACTGATTAAATACAAATAAGTCCATTAAATCCACAACCTAGGTCTTAAAAAAAGTAGATGGACAGATAATCCAATACTGAGTCAAGTAGGAAAAACATATCCTGAAAATCACAAAATAAACATATTTTTCACTGCACAAATCTATTTTACCCTATTATTTTGCTTTTATAAACTTGAGCCATCATCTAAATATTACAGCTCTTCTGGGGATCAAAAGGAAAGATTTGAAAAAAACCTTGACATTAAAACAAAGAGAAGTAAAAGTTCCACTCCCAGAGAAGATTTCATTCAACAGAGAAAATTAAAAAGACCTTTTAACAAGGGCCCAGGACAGTGGTTCACAAACTCACTCTGTAAAGGGCCAGAATATGAAGGATTTGAATGGTCTCTGCGGCAATCACACAATTCTGTCCCTAGAGCACAGACAATATTAGGTAACACATAAGCAAGCTGGTGGGGCCACATTCCAATAAAACTTAACATATGGACACAAATTTCAAATTCACGCTTATCATGTATCACAAAATGCTATTCTTCTGGGCTTTTGGGAAACATTTAAAAATGCAAAAGCTGTTTCTAGTTCTTCCCAGACCTTACAAAACCAGGCAGTGGGCTGGATTCACCCTAGCCTAGATCCTGGAGCTGTGGCCCAATGGCATTTTTGAAAACTTAACAACTAGTTATTGGAGAAAGTCAGGAAGTTTAGATTTTGATATTGGAATAGAGATAACATTTATCTTGGATTTATCTTGGATGCTACTAAATTTTGCCACCAATATGACAAACCATTCTAACACATTCTAAACACAATCTGCTTTAGTTTTGCATTTTATTTGCAATATGATTTTCTTGAGGCTTAACATATTATAAATGAACTTTATTCCAAGAATATCTATTTGGGGACCTATATACAGCTTATTACTTGTTCTAGAAAATATGGTTCCACTTCAAAATATTCCATTTTAATGGTAGAAGAATTTATAGTTGAAAAGTTATTAATAGTCCAATGTGTTTTCTATTTCAAATATGATATATGAGCTCTTTATATATCTATTTAAATGTCTTCTGATTCAAAATAAATTAATCTATACATTATATGATTAAAGCATCCACATACTACTGCTGCTGAACTTCCTTCAGCATCAGTTCAGCCCAGTTCAGTCGCACAGTAGTGTCTGACTCTCTGTGACCCCATGGACATCTAAGTTATTATTTTAGCAGTTTTTTCTATTAAATATTGAATGTACTGATTAAGTAGTCCTGGTAGTGATCAGCATTCATCCTTAGAATTCACTAAATTAATCCAATATTTCCTGAAGAGTATTTTTCTGTTTGCGCAAAGAGTGGGAGTGCTTCAGAGACACTGACTCAAACTTGGATAATTATCTAGTTATTTCCTTTTCATTGGTAAGAAAAGCTTACTCACGATGCTGTTAACTTTGTAGTGGAAAAAAAAAGAGAGCCACTTACATCCTTGGAATAGGAAATAGATTAGTCTCCCCTGCAGTGCTGCTGCTTCCTTCACTGTCCACGCTATACCCACTGCCAAAGCTGCTGCCCGAGGAGCCAGTGGACACGGAGCTTTCTGCAGGCCGGTGATTGGTGGGCTTGGCTGCATGGTGTGGGAAGAGTCAACGCCACAGTCAATCAATGAAACTCCAACTGATCTCCAAATGCAACTTAAACGTTTTCTTCATTTACATTATAAAGAAACAGCTCTGGCAAAAACTCTGCATTTCTTAACCTGCCTTTCATTTTCTTTTCCTTAACCAATAAATTTCAGTGGCAACACTAAAGCCCTTGATTGTTTTTGTTGGACAAAAAAGAAAAACAAAATCACTTCTAGGGATAAACCATCAGATTTTTAGACTGAGTTAAATATTATTACTATTTGTTGTGATTTATTTGTACTGTATTACAATAATAATATGGCAAGCAAATAAGAATTGTGGCTATTTCATGGAGAAAAGACTTCAGGAAGACTTGGGTAGATAGAGTGACAGAATATGTGAAAATTGCTTCAATATTTTCCATATTAATAACCAATAATTTAAGAAGTCAAGGTGCAAAATAGAATAGATCATTTCAGGAAATGATTAAAAATTCTGGACTTGTTTGTATGTAGCTCTACCAACTGCCTCCAGCAGGTTTTAAAATTTGAAGATATTTATTTCCCTTTAGTCGTGTCCTAGTTTATGAGTGGGAGTTGTTTTAAATAACCCATGAGTTTGATTTTTGAACATAAGAATGCATATTCCCATAGAAGAATTATGAATTTGTATTATAAATTATGCAATAATAGTAATGTTAGCAGAGTTCTAGATTAGAGATTTGGGAGGAAATTTTGATGCCAAAGAAATGAAGAGAAACAAAGAGTTTCCTCTTTTTTGTGGGGGTTGGGGAGATGCTCTAGGTAGATTTTTGAAACTATCGTTTGTCTTCTGCTGGGTGGTCAGAGTTTTAAGAGTGTGAGCTTTGATCTCACAGAATATGGTTTTGAATCCCCAATCCTGCTGAAGTAACTCTAGGAAGTCTCTTTCCTCATTTGAAAATAATGGAGTCAATAAAGCCTCCCTCATAAGATGATGATAATGAGGAGGGAGATAAAGCTGGAATACAGTAACCCACACTTCTTTGTATTGTGATTTTCTTTGCTATACCCGTCAGACCTCTTCTTCAGGGCTTTATCATCAATGGCTGTTTCCCAGTCTTTGAGAGTATCTGGTCCCTGACAATGAATTCACCTTGATTCTCTTCTAATTTTAGATGTACTCTAAGCTGCAAAACTACTTAGATTCTCTCTCCTCCATAAATACTCTTCTACTGTTTAGTCAGGAGTTTCTTAAGCAGTTGGATGGATCCACACCACTTGGTAAAGAGTTGATAATCTTTTAATGATCTTATATTATCAACATTTTTCTTAAGGAAATGTATAAAAGCACAATGGCAATCTGGCGGTGCTTTAAGCAGTATACCCAAATAAAATAGAAAACATAGATACTGTGAAGGAAATCATTTGAGGGTAGGAAACTATCAGATTAGCTAGGATCAAGTCTTTCAAAGGTTTTAAGACTTTTCTCACTTCTTCCCTTCCATTTCTGAACAAGCAGCTTCTCTAAAGCCACCAGAAATTTTCATACCATCTATTTCAGTGATAGTAGGATTCTTTTTCCAGAAGAGAGAAGGAAGAAATATTTGATAATTAGTCAGTTATATGTCAGGTGTGTATTAAATTGGGAATAGCTAGTTAGAAAAGTGCCTGAATCCTGCTAAGTAACCAGTCACCAGTGAATTAAGAGTAATACATAGGACTAGATTTCCAGGAAATAATCATAACGCTTGTTTAATATTCTCTTTTGACTTATGTAGAAGAAACCTGACTGATGTGTTAAAGACTTTTTAAAAAGATAAAGTTATAAAATGCAAGGGTAATATGACATATAAAATTATGAACACAATAAAGTAGATTAAACTGTATAATCAACTGCATAGTGAATCAGACAAGTCAATGGATTGTAAACAAGGAAAAGCTATCACACTTTTTGATTGTCAATAGATAATTCAACTAACTAGATTGTTAATATTTTTAGTATGATACTGAATGTAAGAAAGTGATTTCATCAACTGGAAAATCTCAATATATTATTTTCAAACACAAACCTTAGTTAATAGACATTATTTTTAAAATCAATTTACTAATTTAAAGCCTTTTTTTTAATCCCTGAGCAATCTCACAAATCTCACAACACATTAAAATATCCAATGATGTCTTATTATTTACATTTCAAAATATCTAATCTTTTCTTTGGCAAACTTTGATTTTTACCTGATGCAGTTTCTAGCTCTAGTCCTCTTCTGGGATATTTGAGAAATGTGAACAGAATGTAAAACAATATAATCATAGCAAAGGAAAAAGGCTAGAAATAAATTTAAGGAAATAGTTTTTTCATATTGTCTAGGTGAATGGAAATTTCATGTGGAAAACCTATTAAAGTGTTGCCAATATTTTAAATGCAAACCACTAATATCTAAACAAAGAAAACTAAATATAGGGAACATATACAAATTTCAGAATAAGTCTAAGTCCACCTTTGTAAAATGAAATTACATGTAAAGTTAAATCTAAAGAAATTTTGGGTATTTAGATGAATAACTCAAATGAATCTATATGTTGGGCATTATTTTAATAAGATGTCTGTGCATGTCTGCATTTTTTTTCTTAACCTGATATGTAAATATAGAGATAGCTTGACATTTAGTTAGTTCCTTAAAATGAATTCAATTATAATGCAGAATATATCTTCCCTGTACAGGGCTATATCTATGTTGCATAAAATGAGGTTAATTAAAAATATAGAAATGCAGTTTTGATGAGCTGGTGCTGAGAGTCCAAATATTTTAATAGTTCCTTTTCAGTTACTTAAAACAACACATCTATTTACTAATTTTCTTTAATTGAATCAGCTCCCACATAAGAAACCATCAATTATATTAAACTGAACTAAATCTGTATTTCTGCAAACCTCCAACAGTAAGTCCTAAAAGCAATGAATAAAGTTCTTTAAGGACTTTCTATTAGAGGCCAGATTGTAATTTCAAGACATCTCATGATTTCAGTCAAATTCTTTAGTTTGCTTTATCAAATCTGTTTGGTTTACTTTATTGTCTGTTGTTTTCCACATGTACCTCCCATAATTTTCCTTTGTATACTCTTCACTGAAGCCCATTCAGACCACTCACTTTGAATCTCTATGATTTGGTTTTTCTTCTCCTGAGTTCTAGTCAAGTCTCTTTCCAATTTTGTTATACCTTCCTCTGACCCTTTTATTTTCTCTATCTAAATGGTACTCATCTGGAAAGGCTCAGTTCAGATAGAATCTGCTTCATACATTTCCCTCATCTTCACAATCAGAAGTGAACTCTCCTATATCTAGACTCCCATAGCACATAATTTGTATACATTTTACCGCAATAATCACTTTCTATATTTAATTGTAGTTGTTAGATTCATGTGGTTATTGGAAGCAGAACCTACCTATGTTTGTTCCATGGTAGCCTTCTTAAAAGCTTAATCCTGGAACTATGCTGAAGCAATATTTAATAAATTGATAGTAAAAATTATAATAATGATAATTATATTAATAATTCTTTCCTTTGACCAAACAACTTAAAGTATCTGAGTGATATAGAAGAATTCTCACTTTTTAAAAATCCAGTTCTGTGTTGATACAAATCAAAAATATCTCATCAGAAACACCAGAGTATATAGTTTAGTTTTTTTTTTTTTACCCCATGTTCTTTATCAATGAAACTTTGGGTAATCTAGTTTTTTTGGTTAACTTTTAAAGTCAGAGATTCAACTTTAATCTGTCATACTACGTAAAAAAATGTGATCACTTAACCAGATGTTTTGTCATCCCAAATACCCCCAGACTGGTTTGACTGAAAGAAATATTTAATGACAACACATGATACACAGAAGAGCATAGCCTTGTGAATTCATAACAGACCATGAATATTATATATACACACACACATATATATATACACACACACATATGTATACATACATATCTATATTTCTAAACTGGAGTGACAGAACAATACATATGCTAACATTCCATGGGAAGTACTAGAGGGTGCTAACACAGACATTAGCACTTAAGCTGACTGCAACTCTTGGTGTACGGACAGGAGGTAAGCTCTGGTTTATATTTCAGTATTATGTCTCTCTACATTTCTTGTAGAAAATAATACTTTAGAACAGTAAAACTAAATATGACTTTTCATAATTTTATGATTTCAAAATTAACAATTTAAAAAATCTTTTCATTCTTCCAACTCTTTAACAGAATTTCAGAAATCATGTATTATGCACCTGTGTATTATATATGAAAATATTTATTTTACATTAGATTTAAGGCTTTTTTAATAATGAAAAACATTTTTGGAGCCATTTTCTTAATGAATTACATTTTGGGAGGCCTGTTTTCTTTTTTTGCATTTTTACTTGTATTTTCAAGAACCAACTAGAAAAAAGAATGTATCAAATAAATATGTGATGGTCTAAGTCTACTTCTAGAGATAGGGTTCCTATATACACTAGAAGAATAAATACTAGCATGTTGAATCATTTTGGGACTCATTTATTGAGGGGGCATTTCAGGTAAATTAATTTTATCTTCTGTGAAGCAATTCAATCTGTTTTGAGTTATTCTCTGACCTCTTCATTTTCTGTGGCTGCTAGGTGGTTAGACATCATTTTGTTTGATTACTCCTCTGTGGCTAACCTTTATTAAATAGGGTAGTGTCTCTTTGACTGCCCATCTGTCTTCAATTAGCTTGCTCTGTTGATTTTCCCCTCTACTACATATACATCTTTAAAAATTGCAGAACTATCACTGTACCTACCACACGATGGCAGCACCATGTTCAAAGTGTCAGATCAAAATTGTGTATGACTTTATAACTGCACAATCATGGACTCTAAAGTTAACTAGTTCCAGAACCATTATCTTGTTTATAGAAAAACTAAGCCCCTCTCTTTTGTTTTTTAAAAAAAAGTTTAAAGTTTAAGTGACTTTTTCCAGGTCACACATTCATTAATGAAAGAGAATCAAGACTAATCAAAATTAATGAAAGTGCTCATCCAGTTTTCTATAATATTGAATTGTCTCAAATTAAGGGTTGTCTATTATAGAATTCAGTGCTTGGAATGTATGAAACCTGTGCTATTCTTTCACTGGTTTTATATCCCTGGTCTAGCTCAAAGGTGTTTCCAAATATTTCAGGAGTAATTTATTATGTAGTTAAGCCTATAATTTCCTATTATATATATTATTATAATATTCCTATATGCAGTATTAATATTATCTTCATAGATACAGTGTATAGGAGTTTAGAATCAATTGTTTGGAATTAAGATAAATCAATCAATAATTCTTGTATTTCAATAGTATAATGATGGAACTGAAATAACTGCCTATTGCTGAAATTATATACTTATAGCATGCATTTTCTTTGTTGTTCTTTAGCTAGTATTATATTTACATTAGTGACCTTTTCTACTTTATCTCCTTTACCTTTCACTCTATTTATCTATCTATTATTATTGTTGCTTCTGTGTTATTTTTACCAAAGAGATCTTGCAGCTTTATCTCATTTGCTGATTGGTTTGGATGGAGATCAAATATCAAATTTTAATTTCCACTGTTACCAGCATTATTGGTAAGTTTTCCCTTGAATTATGTCCAGTAACATTTTTAGGTTTTCTACTACCACCCAGGAGTATTGATTTAAGAAGAGATATTGCATCTTATAAGGACTTTGGAAATTTAATATACTTTTTTCTGATTTACTTCAATATATTCATTATCCAATTAGGAAAAATTTAAAAGAAGACACTAGAAAAATGGCGTAGGTGGCTTCAATACAATTATCTGTATTTGTAACCTCCAAATTGTAATTATTTACATTTGTTACTTCCAAATTATAAGTTTTCACAAATAAAAGTATTTAAAATAGACACCTCTAATTTCTATATTGGTCATTTGTAAACTCTTGGATGAGGGCAGTGGAAGGATGTCACTGCAATAGTTTCTAAATGAAAAATTATTGGTGATTTTATTACTTCTCTCCCAGGGTTGCTGAAGATGAAATTAACACTAACACTGGGCTTGATCCTTCAGAAATATATATGTATGCATATATCAGAAAGTTACAACAAACTTATAAAAATCAAAATACATCCCTTAAAATATTCCATATTATTCACATAGTGGCTTCCTTCAGACAGGGAGAGGATGTGATGTCTCTATGTTCTGTCTTCAGAAAGATACTAAAGCTTTTAACCCTGCTTGCACTCTTCCCTCTCCATAGGGTTCAGTGTACTTTGTTGGTGTATTTATGCTATAATGTTGCCTTTTAGTGTGTCTTATTTTCTAAAGGTGTTTTTGTTTAAGAACATGTTTTGGAAGAAACTACTTAAAATAAAGTTTAAATGTGGATCAAAATTTCAGATTAAATAATGGATAAATGTTTAATTAAAACATCATTAAAATTAATTCATCTTATCTTAAATAAATTTAGTTTATAATTCCAGCTATGTCCAAACAAATAAAATGAACAAAGAATTTATCAAGGACCAAGTTTTTGTGCTAAAAAATGCTAACACAATTAAGATTTTTACCCTTAAATAACACAATAAAAATCTTTAAAAGATTCATAGTAAGGAGAATCATATTTGAAAGAAAAAATATTCAAGAGCATCAATTTTTCAAGGGCAACTCTATTTTACAATATTTTCTTTTGAAACTTAAATATCCTCTCTCTTGCAGTTTGCTTGCAAAAGTAATTATATAGTCACTTTGAAAAATGTTCTTCATAATCCTGAAACTGATGACTAAGACCATGAGTATTTGGATAACAAGGATGTTATTTTTAAATGGAATCCAAATATTTTGATTTATATAAAAATCCTGTCCAAAGGAGACATTTCCAGTACAAACAATTAGAAATTAATAATAGCATACTGATTTATATGGCTAATGCTACAACAAACACTCAGCATTATTTTTCATTATCATTCAAATCTAGTCAGTGGCCATAAAGAGAAATCTGGACAATTATCTGATAAATACATGTCCAGTCCCATGGAATCTAAAATCTTTAATTAATTTCATTAATATTCCTACCTTCTCCAAATAGATTGTTTTCTCTCCCACTACAGTTGGTTGCGTTTAAGTTGCTTCAGTCATGCGTGACTTTTTGTGACCCTATGGACTATAGCCTGCCAGGCTCCTCTGTTCATGGGATCCTCCAGGCAAGAATACTGGAGTGGGTTGCCATTTCCTCCTCCAGGGGATCTTCCTGACCCAGGGATTGAACCTGTGTCTCTTACGTCTCCTGCATTGGCAGGTGGGTTCTTTACCACTAGTGCCACCTGGGAAGCCAGTAAACTGTAAAGATCATGAGAGAGAACCAGACCAGAACAAAACAATATTCTATTTTCAGATATTTATTTCTACACATACTGTTGTCTGGTTACATATAAACTTAAATCGACTAACTGCATTGTTCTTCAATTTCAGTTTAAGAGAGAGAAAACTCATGCTTTTGTCATTCTTAAAATTCTTCCACATATCTTTAATTGGTTATTCAATAAATATTACTCCAATGGGAAATTCCTGGGACAGTGATTTTTGTCTATTGTGTTCACTGCAAAATCACTAACTCTTTGAAGAGTTTCTAAAACATGCTATTCATTAAAAAGATATGTGTATGAATGTGAATAAATGATGAGCAACTAATCTGAGTAATCCAGATAATATTTTCTATAAATGATAAATACATATTTTCAGAATTCCCTTTTTAGATTTAATGATTTCAAAAAATACTGAATTATATCCTTAAGGATTAAGGATTAGGTAAGTGTTGAGAAACCCAAGTTTTACTTAAACTTGAATCAAAGTGATGATCTTCAATGTTTCTATTGTTATTTAATGCTAAAAATTAATTTTCAATGTGTAGAACTACTAATATAGATGATATAATAGAAGATAAAAGAAACAACTTATAAATGATTTTTTTCCAATAAGTTTATCAAAATAAGGACACAAAATAAAATGTATTTACCTTTACAATACTCTCATTCTACCTTAGGCTAGAAACAACTTGATTAAAGTTGATAGACAACTTATCAGTCAAACTTCAAAATTATATGGGGATATAATCATAATTTAATCTAAATCATGCCCAGTAAATTAATTAAGATAAAATAAAAAACAGTCAATCTTAAATTATAAATTAACATTAATGAGCAAGGAAAGTAAGGGTTCTGAAAATACACTACAAGAGATATAAGGTATAGAAAACTTAGAGACAAATACGATAATTATATCTTGTGAGAAACTTCTAATTATCCAACTTCCTTGACCATTGGAAAAATTATGATTATGCCCATGTATAGAACAGTGGCTCTTAAACATTTTGGAACAAGATCACTTTTACATTCTTAAATATTACTGAATTCCTTAAAGAACTCTGTTTTATGTGAATTATATCTATCAATATTTACCATATTCAAAATTAAGAAAAATTTAACATAAACAGTTGAGAAATACATTTTCCATTATCCATCAAAGCAATGATATTGTGCCATGTCATGGAAATGTAGGAAAAGTTCATGCATATTACGAAAAGAATGAGAGTGAAAAAGGCAAATAACATCTTAATAGTCTAAAGAATTTTTTGATCTTGTAGAGTCCTGAAAAGATCTCTGGAATATCTAGTGATCAATGGACACACTTTGAGAATTACTGGTCTAGATCTACAGTGATGCAAATGAAGTATGAACTGTGAAAATGAAAGAAACAAAGCAGTTAGCACAAGCCTTTTTCAACAATCATCTTAAACCAGTATACACATGACAATCATTCTACGGTGACTTTTAATTTCTATTTTCTATACTAAAAAAGGTCAGGTTGTTTCACCTTATTTGAAAAGATTTATTATTATTGATATTATCATCCTTTTAATTTCTCTAAACTTTTGCAGAATTTGTTCACCCAGAACTTCACAGCTTTAGAGGAATAAGGTCTGAGTTAAATATTATGTGTGTCATAAAAATTTGCTTGTCTCTTCTAGTTTTGCTTTTTAAAAAAAAAACACCTACTTTATGTTACATAGAAACCCAGAGTAAATAATGAAATCTGGCAGGCATAAAGTAATGCAAATTCTTCCCCAGATGGATTTTCTCTACAGAAAGTCTATTCAGTTTTCTTGTACATTAATAGTCGAATGGAGCCAAAGTAGCTATTTAAGAAATGTCAGTAGCAATGACAATGCTTCACAACAAATGAAAAGTATAGAAAGAATATATATATTGCCATACAGAAAGAAATTTGACTTGTTCAGTATTAAAAGATACACTTTCTCTCTCTCTTTAGATTCCAAGCTCATTTCACATAGTCAGATATGACCTGTGTGTGTAACTGAATAACTTTGCTGTACGCCAGAAACTAACATAACATTGTAAATTAATTATATTTCAAAAATTTTTAAATAAAAATAAAAGCTATAAGAACTCTGAAAAAAAAATTATGTGACCTGCAAGAACTTAAAAAAAATGCAGTTTTTAGTTTGAAATGTCTCAATGAGAAAAAGTTGATTTTGCTTCTGTGTTGAGAATAAAGCAGAATTTATTCTATTGTCTTTCTCATGTTTAAAAAAAAACCTACCTCCTAACTTTCATCAAGCATCTTCTTCTTAAAATTTTATCTGTTCTTGCTTGATTTGCAATATTATTTTGATTTGTTTCTGTTCAAATTATCAATTAACTTATTTTTCAGTACTTTAAAACACATTGAGGTATAAAGCTGTGGTTATATCTACATTATTCCTAATTACGCATGTAAAAACCTCAATACCCCAATCAAATATTGCTGATGTGTTTTCATTTAATATCCAAAAGTGTTTATTTGGTACTTCAATAACTGAAATATATATTTACACATTCAACAAAGTAATAAAATAAAAAAGGCTACTTTTCACAGTCTGACTCATTATATGTAAAGATTTCTTCACCCTATCCCATCCTCATGTCCCCCTCTTCCCCAAAGATTATCTTGCACAACAAGAATGGGTGAAATATCATGTTTTATATAATATTACATACTCAGATGAAAAGTGGAAAAAAATCAAGTAATTCATGGATAGATATCTGGAATTAGGCAATATTGGTAAATAGCTACCTAGTGCCTTTGGCATTCCTCTGCCTCTCCCCTGGTTCCACGACCCCTCCTACCTACCCGGGGGATAACATTGCCAGCCCCAAGCTCAGATTGTACCCTCTGTTCAGGATCTCGTACTGTGTTCCCATCAGCCTTCTCCTGCTCCATGCTTCTCATTTCTTTCCTCCATCAGCATTTACTTGCCTGTCTCATTTCCTCAGGGTCCTGCTCTCTGCTGGTAATTTGATAAATTACCTTTTTGAAAATAAATTTGCTCAAACCTAAAGTAAAATAATTTGCATTTTAAAAACTTAGGTTAACTTTGTTAAAAGACATGTCATAAATAGCATTTAAGGGACTTTGGCATGTTAAAATTTAGGCCTTTCTCTTCTTGGATCAGATGTTAATAGTCCTGCTCAATCAAACAGGCCCATAGTTAGATCATGTGACAAAGGCACAGCAACGCTGAAGCCAAGTTTGATGCTTAGATAGGCCATTTGGTCTTACTATTCATGTCAGATGAAATGAACATGTAAGTTCTCAGTATGAACCAGTAATTCTTTACATGATGGCTTGATGAACTCATGGCTGGTCCCAGAAAAAAGCAAAAGTATCCGATGATGACAGGTCAGTGAATTCACCTTTGGGAAGGAAGGTCCATCCACAAGAGGCAGCGTCATATGATCAGAGCTATATATTTACTGTCTGTGACTCTGCATGTACAGCAGAGATACTTCTGGCAATAAATGTTAAATGATTACAGAGTTCTGAAAATGCATAATCAATCATTCTAAGAAAATATGGAAAACTCTTAAAAAACACAAAGCTTTAGAAGAACATTTTGATTTTCACAAACAACAACAAAAGAAAACCCTTGCCCCAAGAGAAATAGGCCAAAAAATTTGAAAGCTGAAATCCAATTTGATTTTCTTAGATTTCTATTGGCTACTTACTTGCTGTGTTCATATCAGTACAGTTTGTTTTTTTTCATTTTAAACTATCTCAAGTTTTATTTTTAAAGATCTTCTCTTCTGCCTTTCTTATTTTTGCACAAACACAGTAAACTGAAGAATATAAAGTCAGTTTTTATTAACCTCTTGTATACATTCCAGATGATTTCACCTCCAAATGATCTCATTCTGATTTGTTTTCTGATCTTCACTTTCCTTTTGGACCCTTTCCTTTCCAGAAACAGAGAATGCCAAATTCCTTCTGACCAAAAGTGACCATCTACTTTTGGCCAGAACAGAACAGACCACTGATCGGCGGCTGCCCTTGTAACCAACACTTCCCTCCACTCCCAGCGCCCACCCTGTTTCCCAACCCAGCCACCCACTACCACTCGCCCAAGACAGCAGGTCTCAAAAAGAGATGGCTTAGTCAGAGTTCACCGTGGCAACAAGGATAGGAAGCTCTTCTTGACAGGTACTGCAAAGGAGCCTTATGGAAAGTGGAGTTTCTAGCAGCGGTCTGTGGAAGTAGCTCCAGGCTTTTCTCCTGAATTCAGCCACAGCAAGGGACCCTCAATCATAGTTCCCTCACACAACTCAGTCAATGATTTCTTTTCTCAGCTAGCCTCTCCAAGCTGTCCCAACAGTTCTTACTGCCCAGGGTGGAGGGCTATTTCTACCCATCCTTTATCAGTGTTTCTAAACTTCAGGCTCACTTAAAAATCTCAGCATCAAACAAAAATAGCTCAAGAATTTAAAAATGTCCCTAAAATGTAATATATTCAATAGCAACTAAAGTTAATTTTCAAGGTTTTAAGAATTTTTGTTTTAGTTTTGGTATGGTTTTAAAAAACAACCTATTTTTAAAACTCTCTTCCCAGGTTGGTGTTACCTTCTAAAATGGCCACGCTTGTATTCAACCAAACCAACTGGCTAAGAAAAAAAAACATCTCCAGGGATTTCTAAATACAAACAGAGAGTTGTTTAGGTATCAGGATGAGCTGGCACAATCTGTCTAGTCCTTCCTTTCAGGTTTCCTAGCATGCAACTAAACCCCGGAGGGAGAGAAAAAGTTCCTTCTGGCTCACTTTGTAGTTCATACTTGACCCATATTTTATGCTACTTCAAGCAGAAATCTGCTGAGAAGCTCACAAAAAATATATGAAAAGCTCTTTAGGGACAATTTCGCCACCCTTGATAGAAATGACTACAGATGTGCACACAGCCTCCTCTGCAGAGACTGCTTACTGCTGCACTTGGCTTGTGCAGTGAGAAGGTTTTATTTCCCTGGTTGGTGGCAGCTTAATTATCAGCCTTCAGAAAAGAGGATCAAGTAGGTAAGCAAGTCTAAATTGTATTCCGCCATCATTTCTAGCAACCTCTAATCACTGGTAAGGACTTGAGTGTAAATAGCAAATAAACAAATGACCATGGTTTTTTAGTGAAATGAGAAGAGTTGGATTTCAAAGGAGCCAATGTATTTAAAAAGCAAAAGCTTAGGCACAGTTATAAGACCAGGGTTAGATTGCCGATTCTGACAATTTCCAGCCAAGTGTTCTTTATCAGTTATGCCACCCCCTGATTCTCCAACGGCTCACTCAGAAATGAGAATATCTGCAATGAATCCCTCATCCACTAGGAGTGATAAAATGAGAAAATGGGTGATGAGCACTTTTTACATGAAGAACTATTGCAAATGTATGAGAATATTCATTTGAGCATTATTCAGAGAAAGAGAGTTAAATACGTTGTGCTAAAGATTTTAAAACCCATATCTAAAAAAAACTCAGACAAAATATCATATAGAAATACTTACATCAAGATAATTAAAAACAGAGTGAAATAAGGGAAGCATTTGACTACTGTGACATTTGTAATTATGGAATATTTGCAGTAAGAAAATGAAGTACGAAATCAGTTGAACTTATTTATTTGATGAAGAAAAGGCAAGAGGTGGAATTATAAGTACTCTTGGAAAGTACTAGTAAGGCTAACTACAAAAGGGAAATTGTCCTTTGGTGATAATCTATAAACTGGGTTGAATAAATGTATATTCAGAATTATCTTTTAATATTTAAGCTGTTTCCTTAATCCCCTGCTAATTCAAGAAATATCACAGTTCATGCCCTTTGTACTGCCACACAAATCTTCCACTGCTCCTAAATATCTGATTAGTTGGGACAAAGGCAAATACAATTTTTAAGTTTTCTGAGAATAAAAAGAAATGCAAAAGGAAAAGGACGAGGCCTAATTTTAGTTTTGTGGAAAATACAGAATAATAAAATCAAGTGATTTAGGTCTGGAAGGGACTTAAGGACAGCTAACTTATTTTTTTTTAATCTTTCTTTGATATATGTTTTTGAATTACAATTAAATTTAAATTTGAATTACAGTGAAGATCATTTAATAATCACCCTGCTTTGATCCCTGTCACTGTCAGTGAGTGGCATTCTTTCTTGGGGAAAATCTTACAAATGTTGAGGTCAAGTTAGGAACTGATATTAACTTGCTTTCCTTCCTAACAGAGCCATGGAATCAAGTCCAGGTGCCTGCCCAGAACAAGGCTTATCAGATTTGTCTTCCTCTATCCAGAAAGCTGAGCAGATTGTGAAGTTAATCAGATGTGGGAGAAAGGAAGAGTGGAAGCATTGACTAGAATAGCCCAACCCCATCATTTATTTACATGTTTATGTAAGCTCTGGTATGTTTATTTGGTAACAATTTCCCATATATCTTATAATGTTTCTGACATGAAACTTTGTCCTGCAACCCAATATACTATCATTATAGCTCTCACTACAACAAAGCAGAAACTCTGAATTCTCTATTGCAAGGAATCAAATGAGAAAGCAAAAACTGACACACTCATTTTAAACTGTATCATATAACAATCGCTCAGAACCCAGCAGGTTATGAATGAAATAAATATACTTTATTTATTACACAGGCACTTGTATATTCACATGCCCAACACAACTGATACACTTGACAACTACGGAAATATGAGTGGAAAATGTGTTTGTAGGATCAAGAGAGAAGTTTTACCACGTAAAGGTGAATGAGTGCATTAACATTTTTCCTTTACTTTCCTCTAGGAATTTCCAAAATTCACTGAATTTTTTTAAAAAGTTACACTTAAAATAATATTCAACAAAAACTTATCTACATTCCAACTGGTATGCTAATTTAAATTGTGAGTGGTTTAAATTTTTATCACAATGCAACATATTTATAGTCATGCTTGAACAGATTAGGTTAGTAGCATGCATTCCATTCTGCAATATGAATATTGTTAATCTATTTCCCAACAAAAGTCAAAAGATGCTCAGTGCATAGAAAAATACAAATCACTATAATCAATATATTATGAAACTGATCTTGGGACTTACACGGTGATGATGAAGTTCTGAAATGCCATGCCCACAAAAGCACATTAAAAAGTGGATAAACATACTTTATCAGACAATTTCTAAAAATTAAAAGATGAGGGCCTTAAATTTGGGGGATGTTCTCGCTGTGTACTTTGAATAGCGCCTTTCTGCTCACCTCCTTCTGGCTTGACTGGTCCATCAGACATCACCTTCCTGAGGGCTAGCTGGCTTTGGTCTTGGTTGCCATTGGCTGGTGGAGGCAGATTATCAGACTGAGTTCTTTGAATGGGGAAGACTCCTGCTATGCTGTGTCTGTGCTGCTTCCTGGCATGATTAGACTGACCGCTTTTATGTGCTGCTGTGGCAGTGTGGGTGAAATGGAAACCCAGAGTATGTATCCTCAGATGGAACCAGCTTGAATGTCATTCATGCAAACATAAGTGATGTTTTGCTCTACTGAAATTAAGTTGTGTTTTCAAATGCCAAAATGACATCACATGCACAGCACTAAAGGGGGTTAAAACTGGCTGTTTCTTTGGAAATGATGATTTTGGGAGATGGAGAGAACATTCATTTATCTCCATTGTTTGGCTGATGCCTCTTGGAAGTAACTCTGCCCCAGCATTTTCAAAGTCTCTGTACTTACTAAGTTCTTGTATCATTGTTATCAACTGAAATTACAGCAGTTAAGATGGGTGATTTGTTATGCTTTAGTTGATATCTTGACTTCAAAGGATTTCCAATGGTTAAAGAAAGAATAACCCTATAAATTTTCTGGAAGCATAAACAAAGTGTGATCCAACTGAATGGGCCCAACTGTGCTCCTTAATGAGGCGACGACATAGTCTCATCACATATGCTTGTATATATATTAATACTATTTACTTTTGAGAATATAAGAAACATGACTTTCTTCACAGATTTTTTTTCAAAAGTCTAGACAGTTTCTCACACAGAAATCTTCATCATTTCGCGTGCACAATTTATTAAACTTTTTAAGATTGATATGTCTTTTCCATTTCTCCTAGGTTCTAGAAGTTGACTGTTGGTCACATTACTCTTCTGTCTAAAATTGTTTAGTGTGTTTCAGAGGCGAGAATCTCATTGCTAGTCTGCTCCAAACAGTTGTGTGTGCGTCCTTTTTTTTTTTTTTTTTTGGTGTAATGCCTGGAAAATTGGCAGCCACTTGTGCTTATAATTTCTGTATTCTAAAGGCTATTTACGCACACACATAAAGGACACACAACATGGCTTTGCCTGCAAACATCACAGACACAGCTCCCAAATACAATGAGCCAAGTTGGATGGATGGTAGAGACAAAGGAGAAACAGCCAGTTTTATTTTGGTCTATGTAAACTAAAAAAAAAAACTAAATAAGAAAGAGCATATTTATGTATTGATACTGTTCCTAAACAGACAAAGGGACACAGAACAGAGGGAGCAGGGAAACCCGAAAACAAAGCAAACAGGGGAAGACAGCAGGAAAGAAAGGCAACAGATGAACATTAAGCTGCCATGCTGAGGAATTTATTTGCGTCTTTTACTTGGTTGAAGGCGGAGTTGTTGCACAGCGGCTTCGGCAGCGGCTATAGCAGCCCCTGCATCTTCCAGGTGGGTCTGAGTGACGCTGGTTTTGCTTTGACTGCGAGATGGTCCATGAGAGCGGAGATGGCCTTCAGATGAGGATTTCGAGCTACCGGGACTACTATGGGATTTCTCAATGGTGGGAACCTGCATGTCTGGTTACAAAAAGGTAAAACATGAGTTAAAGTTGCTCCAGCGTTTCTCTTGTCAAGCTTGGCTCACACAATTTGAAACCGTCTAAGATTGATGTTAATTCTGTTTGTTTTTTGGCTCATTTGTGCAACTGCTCACCATACAGCAATGTGATTCAACATTTGGGAGACAGTTTTTGGGAAGAAAGACAAGAGGACGATAATCTTGAGAAGAGAGGTTTGAGAAGAGGAATACATTCTAAGTAGTCTCATGTAAATGAATATATTGACTTATAACTTTACCAAGGAATCCTGCTGATTCTAGCGGAGACCAGGGAAGCAACAATAGGCTGACACTGCTGCACGAGGAATTTTAAGTAAAAAAGATTGTTAATTCCTGGAGGAAGGGGTGTGAGTCACTGGGATACTTGGAAGTGGAGGTGGTATTATCATCATCTCAGGTGATTTTAAAGAATGTACATATAAGATCACACATTTACTATGGCAGCTATACGGAGAGAGAGGTCTTTATACTGATCACATTTCAGAATGGCAATCAGGGCAGAGTTAATCTGGCTACATGGAATCCAGAAATGATATATAAAACTCGTAAGTAATCTATAGCACATATTGTAATCAGTGGTTTATCATATTAACTCAGTGACCTTTGGACATAATCTCAGTTTTCCATCTCAGAGAACATTTGTATTTCTGACCCAAACTGCAAAAAAACACTTTTCCATTATGCTGTACTTCCTGAGAAGAGGCAAAAAAGGAAGGAATACTCAGATCCAATATAAAAATTTTTATTTAATATTTATAAATAGCTCAGCATATCCTGGAAAGATACTCCATGGTTATCTCATACAGGCAGTAAATCAGTTTATGATGAAGATTAATGCTGTGTTGCAGGATAACTGGTTACTGAACCTCCCAATGGAAAAGTTCATTCAAATGAGAAACCTGTGCATACTGCCAAACCCAGTGTATGATGCTTCAATTTAAAAAATAAATGTTAAAAAAATCATAGAATTCGTTTGAATCTACTATTTAGGAAAGATTTAAGTAATTTTCAGCATCCCAATTGTTTTGATGACCTAAGGAAAACATTTTTGACATAATTAAAAAACAAAATGCAAAGTTGTATGTGTCTATATATTACATTTACAATGAATAAGAATGTATGTATGAAAAATAGGGATATAAGCAATTAGAAGAAATATGCAAAAATGATAATGATGATTATGTCTAGTTAATGTACTGTTGAGGATTTTCATGTTTTCTTTATGAAATATCCCAATACATTTTATAAAATCATATTATCCTGGATCTTGAGAGCTGGAAAAGACCCAATAGCTCATTTAATGCAACCTTCTCCATTTTACAGATTCAAAAACAGAGAACCAGAGTGGTGAAGATCACAAAGGCATCAACTTAATTATGGGCTGATCTGAGACTAAAGTCCATTTCTCCAGATTCCATATCCATCACTCTTTGCATGATATTGTATTAAATCTTTCCCAGTAGAACCCAACCTTTCAAAAAATATTAAATATACAGACACTTATATTCAGAAAGATACTGAGTGAACAAATAGACAAAAGTTTTGCTACTTGAAATATTTCCTACCCTTGGATGGGTCAGGGAAGATACCATGGCTTCTGCTTTTGATGACAGATGGCTTTGGGGACTGCTGGCTGCTCTGACTGGAATGGGACTTGCCGTGATCAATGCTTTCAGTCTGTTCTTTGAGTGGATACCACCTAGGTGTGTTATCAAGGTGAGATGTGCTAGATAAATCAATCAGTACCTGAAAAAAAATGCAGTAAGTGAATGAAATTTATGGATTAATCTATAATTCATTTGTTAATTTTTTCTGTGGTCTGAAATTTACTCAAGGACATAAGTCAAGGATATAGTATATCTTTTAGGATGATGAGGCTGTCTTCCTCATTTTTCTTCATCCATGATATTGGGAACAATGTCTTGTCCATATTAAATTCTTTATAAATATTTGGTTAAATTAAACTGTATTACATCTCTGACTATTATTTAAATTATTTGGAGATGATGCAAAAAGAGAGATTACAAGTCAATTTCTTTAGGAAATAAAGTTTTCTTTTGTTAAATGGACACATTCTAGTCCTAAACTTGGCTAGCAGTTTTTTGAAGACTGTTTAATTTTAGTTACCAGAGGGACAAAATGAAAAGAATGGCTAATTTTCAATTATTAACTTATTCCATCTATTTTAAAATATATCAGTTCACATTTGGAACAGAGATATGACCAACAATTTATGAAAAGAAAGTATTGCATCATCGTTTAATTGGCAACGTTTTCTTTTTCTTAGTGGTACATAAACAATGGTGCATTTACAGTAGTTGGCATCTTAAATTTGATCAATATAAAAAAATGAAAACCAGCACAATGGATATATGCCTTAGGTTTATGTGAACAATAAATTATCAAGACTTCAGTAAATCAGCTTTTTGAAATAGGATTATAAATCATATAACAGTACACTCTAGAGTAGTCCTATCTAAAACCAAGATTAGTCCAAGTGGCTATTCCACGTGGAGCCTGCAGGTGAAGTTCAAATGGGAAGGAGGTACAAATGTAGGAACCAAACAAGACCTCGTGTCACTTAAGACTATGCAACTGTTTTCTATTGTTTCTATCAAAATGATATCATATTTTCTAGGTATTATATATTTTTGGAGAGAATTTATTTTTTAACAATAATTCATAACTTCTACTTTAAGTAAAGATCACTAAACAAAAATATGTATCTTTATTTTTAAAACATTATAGATGAAAAAAAATCACAAGATCTGACCATCTAGCCAGATTTCAAAATTAGGTTACATTCCTTGTGATTTACAAAAATTTGCTTTTATTGTTTTCTTCTATTTCTATTTTTGCTTCTTAAAATATTTTGAGATTTTTCTGAGACACTTAAAAAAAATGAGAATATAAATCAGGTCATTCATACATGGAATGAGGAACAGCAATTAAATAACCTGAAAATGCATTTGAAAAAATTCAGCTCATTTTATAATAAATTTATCCAAAATCTTTAACATAGTCATTTGGATTCACAACATGATTATATAATTTTCTATCAAACAATTAATATTTCACCTTGAAATCTAATTATAAAGTACATTAAGTGGTAAAGTGAAAATTGTCTCCAAATATTCATCTATTCAAAGAGTCAGTTTGAATATATATTCACCAAAGAATTTTTCCAGAAATAGTTATTTTACACATTTAAGAAATTTCCTTTCCGTCAAGATTTAAATAAAGGCTTACAATGAAGCAAATGAAAAATAAAAGAAACCGTAGGCTCACCTCACCAAGAAAGTCATTGGAAGAAAATCTGTCATAATCCCAGACTGTCACCTCCAGTGTTTTCTTCTTGAGCTACAGTTAAAATCAAAATGTCATTAACCTCATTCTCATCGTAAATTTTCATTGTACTCACATAACAGAGCCTTTTATTTTTATTCCTTGTACTCTGTCCATTTATGTAAAAATAGTTTTAATTTTATCTAAAACTGTATACTTACATTAAATATTATGTAAACTGTCAATCATTTTGCAGTCCAACTGAGTGTTTGATCATAAGGTACCTCACTGTTTTGCAAACAAAAGGGTGATTTTTACTTATTTCCTGTTATTCTACCCCCTCCCATTATTAAAAGTACAAACCAGAATCTATATATACTCTTTAACACATGAAATTCATAGGTCATAAAAATGTCTAGGTTATTGAGATAAAGTATTTGGATTTTAGTGTTTTGTCTCAGTAAATTGTCAAAACACATTAGTAGCATTATCTTATTTTTGCAGATGAATTTAAATTATTTTCAACTCAAGAACCCAGATTATAATTTATATCTGGCTTCAATTTCACAGTCAAATTAGAAATCTTCCAGAGGATAAATTAGAAATCTCACTTTGAAAGACAACTCATTTGTAAATTGTTTCCATGGATGTCTTCCTTCTATTTTATTTGTATTCTCTTCTCTCTTAATTCGTCCTTATAAACCATCAGTCATTTTCTGTAAATCATGCATTGTTATGAAGATTTTCACAAACACATCGATGCAGTTTTGCCTAGAGTCATTCTATTTCTGGTGATAACCCTTTACATTAGTTTTCTTCATGCTTTCTTCAGTACAATTCAGTTCCACAATGCCAGATCCTTATTAAGTCTCAATTTAGAGAAAAGATGATCCCTAAAATGTTGCCTGATGGGATAATTCATTTCAGTGTATCCAATTCTTTTTTATCTCTATACTGTTTATAAATGTCATGATATCCTAGCTGGAAGAAATTTTCCCTCAAAATATAATAGAGCCTAGTCTACTTAAATATTTCATTTTGAAATAATCAATGGAAAATGTTCTACCAATCTTATTTATTGTGCACATTTTCTTTCACCGTGTCTTTGAACTGCACCCAGTTCCTTTTATGGCTACATTTCTTATATGTAGTTTATCTAATTTTTTTTGCTTATATAGCAAAATTGATATAAATCACAATCTTTCAATAATTTTATCATCACTGTTTTTATATTAGCCTAAATCTATCATAGAGAAAATAATAGCTGTATACCTGTTCCATGGAGATACTTTTATAAATCACTGTTTGATTCCACTCAGGATTAAGACTTTTCTGAACGTATTTAGTCCTTCTCTTGTACTCAGCACTGAATTGAAAGAAAAGAAAAAGTTATCTTGATTATTCACCTTGACTGATGACTTCATAGTCAACCTGAAGGGCATGCAGACTTTTAAAGGTACTTTGTTTTGAATCACTATGTAATCATCCCATCATACTGATGTGTTAAACCATATCTTAAGTTGAATGCACAATAACAATTTATAAATATCTTAGAATAGTTTTATTTTCCCTAAGGTAATTTTTTTTAAAGAAAAGCTTTTTGGTGTTCTAACTGTAATACAATTTTAGAAATCTTCATCTCTCCTGAATGTGTGAGATAACTACATGAACTATACAGTAATGCCAATATAGTCTTACCCCATAAATAATAATTTGGTATTTAACTTTCCAACAGTTTTGCAACTGATCATGTCAGCAAGGCCAAATGGTTTTCCAATTTTTTTCCATTAAAAAACTGTAATAACTGTATTGACTGAGGAAAGGATGAAAAATGGCTGTTGCTATAGCTGAGATTCCATGAACATTTGTTATATTTGTAGTATATTCTGACACTTTTAGTAAAACAGTAATATAGTTATTAAACAATCCTAATTAAATATAAATTATTGGTTTCTGTCAACATCTTGTTATAAATGATAAACCAAATCAAAACTTTCCTCTATTCATTATAACTTGGGCCATTTGAGTTTGTCCTTGGCTCTTCCATGCCCTCTGATCAACAGTTAGAAGCTTATGTTTTACATGTTTAAGCATGAGTATTTTTAAAACTTACTTTAATTAAGTTTGACAAAACATCTATACTGAGCATCAATCAATGGAGTTGGAATCACTGCTATTTGCTATAAGCCAATGGCACCCACACAGACCAAACCTTTCTCTAACACTCACTGGCTTTTCCCTAACTTTTTGCCTGAAAACAAACCTATTAGGTTGGTGCAAACATAATTATGGCTTTGGACTATGAATTCTAAATAATTATCAGTAGCCTCAAACACATCTTTATTAATCAAAATAGGAACCATTACAATCAACACACTTTTGCCACCGAGAAGTTTGTTTATTTCTGTAGCATAAAAATCCATGCTTTGTGATTTGACGAACTCGTGGAAAACATTTTCTGCCTCCTGCTGGTTGTGGAAGCGTTTCCCCTGCAAAAACTTGTCAAGATACTGGAGAAGTGGTAGTCAGTTGGTGAGAGGTCAGGTGAATACAGAGTATGAGGCAAAACTTCGTAGTTTAATTTGTTCAATTTTTGAAATGTTAGTTGTGCAACATGCTGTTGGGCACTGTTGCAGAGAATTGGGCCCTTTCTGTTGACCAATGTCAGCTGCAGGCATTGCAGCTTTTGGTGCATCTCATCGATTTGCTGAGCATACTTCTCAGATGTAATGGTTCTACTGGGGTTCAGAAAGGGGCAGTCAATCAGCAGCAGACCACCAAACAGTGACCATGACCTTTGTTTGGTACAAATTTGGCTTTGGGACGTGTTTTGGAGCTTCTTCTTGGTCCAGTCACCAAGCTAGTCATTGATGATTGTCATATACAATCCACTTTTTGTTGCACATCACAATCCAATCAAGAAATCGTTTGCTGTGCAGAATAAGAGAAGATGACATTTCTATTTATAATATACATGCTCTTGTAATGAGCACAAGAGAAGACGACACTTCAAAATGGTGATTTTTTGATTTCTGGCCAGCTCATGAGGGACCCACTTATCAAGCCTTTTCACCTTTCCAATTTGCTTCAAATGCTGAATAACCATAGAATGGTGACCCTGAATTCTTTGGCAACTTCCTGTGTATAGTAAGAAGATCAACTTTGCTGATGCTCTCATTTGGTCGACGTCAACTTCTTCTTTTTTTTTTAAATAAATTTATTTATTTTAGTTGGGGTCTAATTACTTTACAATATTGTAGTAGTTTTTGCCATACATTGACATGAATCAGCCATGGGTTTACATGTGTTCCCCTTCCTGGACCCCCCTCCCACCTCCCTCCCCATCCCATCCCTCTGGGTCATTCCATTGCCCCAGCCCTGAGCATTTGACACTATGCTCATCTTCAAGGCTCTCGTCTCCTTGCAAAATTCTTGAACCACCACTGTACAGTATATTCACTAGCAGTTCCTGGGCCAAATGCATTGTTGATTTTGTGAGTTGTCTTTGCTACTTTATGACCCATTTTGAACTCAAATAAGAAAATTGCTTGAATTTGCTTTTTGTCTAACATCATTTCCATTGTCTAAAATGAATATAGACAGCAAGTAATAAATCATTAGCAAAAAACATTAAGCGAGAAATGTGCATTAAAATGATGTATAACAACCACATTTATTTAGAATGTATTCCAATATCAGATGGCAAATTTCAACAATGCAAAAACTGTAATTATTTTGCACCAACCTAATACTTGTCTGGGGTCCTTCCCTGTGCCTGGAATTCATAAATTGCCTTTCCCTGAAAGTAGTTGATCTTCACCCTAGACCTGCAGTTCTATTTCCAACAATGGACAACAGACTAACTCTTGTTATATTAATGGCCTCACACCTTGCTAAATTCTGGAATACCTACTATTGTTCCCCAGACACTAGTTTATTCATTCTAGATAAAAATATTGAGAGTCAAGCTCCATTTCACCACTCACTTTTAGAGATACGTCTACAGCCAAGAATCTTTTTTTCCCTGTGGCTTTATTCTCTTTCTTATCGCATATACAAGGGCAATAATTTCCAACACTGATTGCCTGTTAGAATCACTCTGGGATCTGTGTTCCAACTGTGGGGGGTGGTGCAAACAGTATGCATCCACATCTCCCTTCCCTTTACCCCTTACGAGAGTCTTATTTAGTAGTCCTGGGGTGAGGCTTGAGCCATCAGAATTTTAAAAATGACATGAGTAAATCTAATGTGTTGTCAAGATTAAGAATCGAGTAGTTTATGTCTCCAAAGACTTCACATTTCAGCCACGTTGAACTGAATTCAATTTAAGAAATGAAGCAGCACTGTTTTCATTTTTAACCAACCTATTTGAATGTACCAAAATAAGAACACGATGTGACAATTTTGTCATTCAGCATAAAGTGCAAAGAATTCTGGGGAAGTGAATAGGCAATGATTCAAAGACACAACAACTTTCATAGACTGTGGACAGAAAGTATATATTTTTATGTATATGTTTTAGATAAATCTGTATAGTGAGGTTTATATACCCAAGTACTCGGAAAGTTCCATTTTTACTTATTCCAGTTTTACTCTAGAGAATTCTGCCATATGTACCTAAAGATTTGTTCAAGAACATTCATTGCAATATTATTTCTAATAGTATGTGAATAAGATAAATACAGGCATTATGATCTATTCATTCAATGAAATTTAAGAAGTAGTTAAATTGAATGAAAATACCTTATATATCAAGGTGGATAAATATTAAAAAAAATCTTTAGCAAATAATTTTCAGAGGAAAACCTAGAGTAGGTTACCAAGATATAAACTGAAATCACATGAAATAAAACTGTAAATTATTTACATCTACTTGTATATATGTATGACAAATATGTTAATATCATAAGACAGCTTGGGATTTATAGATGTTATACTCTATTTAGTGGTTATCTCAGATAAACAGGGGAATGGTTTCAGAGGGCTTCAGGGGTAGCTATAATATACTTTTTATTAAAAAAAAACTGAAGCCAATATAGCAAAATATTAACATTTGATAAAATTGGATATCAAGAACATATACTTGTGACAGTATTTTCTATACTATTCAGTAAGTTTAAAATATTTTATAACAAATATCAAAAATTATTTTAGCAAATTACACCCTTTTATGATTTTGCTTTTTAAATTGATGATATAAGAAGAATGAGTATGATCACTTTTAAGTTAATAGTCAACTTTGGTTGCTACTTTAGGATTCATGGCTATTTCTCTAGTAGAATTTAAAAAAAGCACATTGTAGTTTGAGTTTTAAAGTTTCTGTTTTGGACTTAATTATCAAAGTGTGAGATCATGGGAAAAAACATATGAGGGATAAGATTCATAATACAGTGAACAGTGGTAAAAATGTTATTTTTTTTCAAATCCTGAAAAACTGAAAGCATATAATTTTAAAATAAGATTGAAGATGGAAATTAATGTCAAATGCAAACTCATGTATTTTTACTAAAATTCTAGATATGCCAATATATATTTAAACAGCCAAAACTATTGAAATGTCTTCAAAAGATGTATTAGTCACCATTTCCCCTTTATTTATAAATATTAACAATTGTAATAACATTTCACATGTATATTTTAGTCATTCTTTCACCTATATCTAGCAAAATTATTGAATGCCAACTTTGTATCAGGAACTATGCACTATAAAAATGTACAACTGCAAAACTCTTAATTGTATTGACACACTATTATGTCGTGAGAAGCACTTTGTAAAATCAGCACATTAAAATAATAACAGCTAACATTAATGAAAGGTTTTTCACAGGCAGAGTCTAAGTGCTTTTCATGTGTTAAATTATTTAATCTTCAAAGCAACTCTATGGGTCAGATATTATTTATTATCTTATTTTATAGCTGATAAGAACTGAAGCTCAGAGGAATTAAGGCAAGCAGGTAAGGCTGCAGTTATTAATTCATAGGACAAGGTTTCAAACACAAGGAAACTGATTTCTTGCTCTTGAACATGGGCTATATGAACTCAGTTAATTAGGCCCATCATAAAATGTGACTAATTCATCAATTTTCTTAATTTTTCATTAGCTGAAGTATCTAGTTTGTCTTATTTTAAAATCTAAAATTATACAGCTCAAATTAAATATATATTTATACATGTACAACATAAATTATTTACAGCATGTATATATATATATATATACACATACTGAAAATCAGGACAGTTTTAGAGTTTCCTAGGGAAATACTGAATGGCATGTTGTAAGACAGTGTTGTGGAACTAAGGATAATTAGTATAAATATTAACTTCTGTCCAGGTACAATCAGATATAACCCCAATTAGTTGGGAAAAATTTAGATGTTTAATTTACTAGATAATATAAGTTCGACTCTCTAGTTTGTATCCTTTGCATTTAGGGTTAACGAAGGTAAACACACCTTACTCCTGATCTTGCCTCTACCAATCCAGGTTGACTTGTGTAAATACAAATGAAATCCTTTGCAATCTTTTCACACTTGAATTTCCTGATGTGCAGAGAAGGCCACAAAGGCCACACAAAGCTTTGCCTTCATTTACCCTTGTCTTGTAGCCACCATGTACTGACTATATTGGGCAAGATGCCAATGGACTATGTTCTGACTTTACACAATTGGAAACTCCACATTTCTCAGCACCATATCAAAATCTGTGGATTTACAAATTAAAGGTGGCCAGGTAAACAGACAGAGAAGGCGATGGCACCCCACTCCAGTACTCTTGCCTGGAAAATCCCATGGACGGAGGAGCCTAGTTGGCTACAGTCCATGGGGTCGCTAAGAGTCGGACACGACAGAGCGACTTCACTTTCACTTTTCCCTTTCATGCATTGGAGAAGGAAATGGCAACCCACTCCAGTGTTCTTGCCTGGAGAATCCCAGGGACGGTGGAGCCTGGTGGGCTGCCGTCTATGGGGTCGCACAGAGTCGGACACGACTGAAGCGACTTAGCAGCAGGTAAGCAGAATTCTTTAATGTGAACAGAAATCCAGGTGGGGAAAAAAGTGGAGCTCATTTTTCTTTCCTACCTTGTCTAATAAACACACTATGGTTTCTCATGGGAAGGCTGAAATAATGATATTATTTTAGGATAAGTATATCATATCTAATAATCAGAGACTTTTTTTAAAAAGTGAAAATAAAAAGCCAATTAATCAAGATGGGACATGGTGCTTATCAAAAAAGCTAAACCTTTATTTCCTTGAAGTTTTGACTAATTTCTTTTTTCTTTGATTTTTATTGTTATGGTCACTTTTTCATAAGCAGATATGATTTTAAGGCTGACAGGAAAGATACTTAAAATTCAATTATTTTCTCCTAAACCAGCAGAATAAAACAGTTCTCTGAGTTTCTCTTTAATTAAAAAAAATTGAGAAAGAAGAATGGAATATAATGGCTTATTTATATTTAACCCTCATAGAATTATCTAAAATATTGAAGGTCTTCATTTATTTGCTTTCTCTTGATTGGAAAAATACATACATATTTCTTTATTGAAAAATATATAATGAGTCATATATATATATATACACATACATAAATATATACATATACATACATAAATACACACACACACACACACACTCATATAGTGAAGTGAAAGTCGTTCAGTCGTGTCCAACTCTTTACCCCATGGACTATACAGTCCATGAAATTCTCCAGGCCAGAATACTGGAGTGGGTAGCCTTTCCCTTCTCCAGGGTATCTTCTCAACCCAGGGATCGAACCCAGGTCTCCTGCATTGCAGGCAGATTCTTTACCAGCTGAGCCACAAGGGAAGCCCAAGAATACTGGAGTAGATAGCTTATCCCTTCTCCAGCAGATCTTTCCGACCCAGGAATTGAACTGAGGTCTCCTGCATTGCAGGCAGATTCTTTACCAGCCAAGTTTTCTTCAAAATTATTCCTCTGAGGATATTGCCTTTCATTTAGAAAGAAGCACAGAGCATATCCCATTTTATAAGCCCTGTTTCTCTGTGTGAAAGAATGAATGTGTGGCTTGTCACTTGATTGTGCTCCCTGAGGTCTGAGACTATGGCTGTGTTCTCAATTCCAACCCCAGCAAAGAGTTTGGAGTAGTTTCTGCTAAATAAATGTTTATTGAAGTAAAGTCACTCAGTCGTGTCCAACTCCTTAAAACAGGCTTGTATTTCTTTTTTTTTTTCTTTAAAATCTATTGAAATAAAATAAGTTTTGGCTTTCAAATTGTAAATATATACAACATGTATATCTGTTTTACATTCTCTTCAGAGGAAATAGTTTGAGATCTAACAAGGGTGTTTAGAGAAAGTCCAGCCAGGAACTGGGTACCAGAATAGTGAAAATAAGCTTCAATTATAGCCAAATCTCATTAGTGGGAAAAAAAATTCTGCACTTTGTCTAGCAGTGTAATGAAAGAAAAGCAGAATGAAATCCTTCAGATATGCTCATTTTCATTCCTTAATTATCTAGGGACAAGTATTGAGTTAATGGACTCTAGGCTATTGTCTTTCTTTCACCTCATCTTGGCTGATATCTGGGCTATCAGAGCTTATGAACATCTTGATCAAAGGATGGGAAAAGGAAATGAAAGGAGACTAGAAAACCGGACCAGTGAAATTCTTTTAGTTAACAGGACATTAAAATTGTTTTTTTAAGAGTTAAGGATGTAGTATACTTATTACTGAAGAAAAGTTGCTTGATTTTCTATATAGTGTTGTTAAATAATTTAGTATAATTCAGTAGCCAAAGCATTCTATATCTCTTTTCTGTTGCAGAGTTAAGTGACCACTGGCAACATGAAATTTATTATACATATCTCTATAAATAATAGAAACTGCCATTTATTGAGAGCTTATTATGTGCCTGACTTATGCTTATCATTTTTGGTGGATTCTTCATGTGTTTCACAAAAATCCTGGGAGGGGGGTATTAAGATTCCTAGGTAGAAGAGGACATAGTTTTAGAGAAATCTCACAACTTCTACGTGGTAGGGCTGAAATTCAAACTCAAGCTCTTAAGGACTTTACTCATTGGCCTCTTCAGTCGAACTTAAAATGTCAATACTTTATCAGTATAATTCCTTTTCACATTGACAGTTCTAGAAGACATGATGAAAATAACTTCAATATGAAAGATATGACTAAGCGACTTCTAGATCTTCTAAATTGTAGTCCAGCACATCTCAGGTTATTTTGACTATTATTTACATTAAGAAAAAAGATGTTCTCTTGTAAATTAAATATAGATAAGCACTGTCATTCTGACAATTTCCCCCTAGTTTCTCCTGATAAAAAGAGAAGGCTTCTGAATAAAGGCTGATAATGTCTGTTCTGAAGTGACATGATCCCTTTGAAACAAAACTCATTTTGTTTATCAGTCTGAGAGGTCTGGATGATGCCTGAGAAAGCCAGTCATAACAAGTGACCTTTCTCAGTTTAAAATTTTCTGGTAGCCATAATTATGTGGCTGCAAGGAAACAGTTTCTGGGCACCAGAAAGGTTGTAGTGGCTAATACTATTCTTTGAAATATTTAAATATTTAAGCCCTTACAAATCAGAAACTGCCTGTTTTGCTCAACAGTTTGTCAAGTTTAGTAAAGATGTTGAATTTTATTATCAAAGACAAAAATCCTGTACCATTAATACTCTGGGTGGGAATAAAATTCCCATCACGGTGTTGCTACAGATGGTACAAGATTCACCTCCCCAACTAAATAACACATGCAATTTATATGCAATGAGGTGTGCAAAAAGTGCTTTTGGCTATATATTAAGAAAAACCCTTAACTGACAATATACTGATTTAACACTCTCTAGCAGAAAATAGACAAAGAAGGTTGTTCTCATGCTGGAACAGGCCGATTATGGCATCCTAAATTGCACAGCAATAATTTTGTGGTACATAAGGTTTAAAGGCATGGAAGTGTTTCAACATTAGGTCTAAGTGAGGGTAAAAGATGAGACAGCTCTCATGTTTAAGACGGATATATATGTAGTACTGGTCATCCAGAAGGCCAATTAATTCCTTCTGAAAAATGACTCCATATTTTTTTATTTGTCATAGAAGACTCAGAGGGACCTAAGCCATGATTACTGCATGAGAAGCTAAATGAATTTTAGCAGACAAATTATAAACAAAAACTTTAGTTATATCTAATTTCAGAGTGATATTTCTTTATCATACTTTTCTATGTTTTTACTATTTTCTACTTTTCTATCCTCTTCTGCACGTATCTGCTAAACATATTTAGTAATGTTGTGATCAGAACAGTCTGCTATTAGCCTAATTCAATTGACACCAACATGCAGAAAAATAAAAATTATAGTCCACGTTGTACTGCAGGTAAATGTACACGAAAGGCCAAAAAAAAAGAACTCTAGACATTTCAGCAAAGTATGACACTGAAAGAGAACCAACTCTACCTTGCATTCTGGACAACCATGACTTGACTGCATTGATTCCAAGATCGAGAATGAAGAATACAGCAGGAAAGTAGGAAAGACAGGAAGAAAAAAGTTAGGAACAGAAGTAAGGAAGAAAATGTGAGAATAAAAACCAAAGGAGCTGTACCATACATAATACACAAACAACATGAGGTAGAAAATAATCTTTGAACTAAAGTGAAAATAATGCTTCACAAGTGTAATACATTCCAAGGTCTTGGTCACTATAGTAATTAGGAGTAATTTAAAGAAAGGGCTAGGAATTGAATAAGAAAGGCATACTAGCATGCTTTTTGGTCAAATCCCATCTAGAAGGCATGTTTGTTTGACAAATTGCTTGGGGTTAGCTTTAGGTGGGAACCTCACTCTTCATTTCACTATAGTTCCCACCCTTCTTTCTGTTACCCACTCTGGAATGGACTGCCATATTCACGCCATCTGTCTGATCTTTCCGGTTATTTAAGTTTGCAATAGGATTGCAATAGGAGTAAAACATATCCTGTAACAAATAAAAGATAACGACTCTCTTACAGTATAAAAAGTGACACTCTAGGTTATTAAAGAAGATAGAAAATTAAAGGGAGTGTTTATTTTCGCTCATTAGAAAATGCTGATTAGAGATATATCCTTGTTAGTGATTTCCTCTTATACTGTCATTAAATAACACTAACGGTCAAATGACTCAAATAAAAGGCAGGATGCAGTTATCAGTTTGTTGTTATATTCATGCTAAAAAAACAAAGTGCTCGAGGAGGAGGGAAAAATTAGGAGTTTGAGATTAGCAGTTATAGACTACTACATATAAAATAGATAAACAGCAAATTCTGTATAGCACAGAAACTATATTCAGTATCTTGCGAATTGAATCAGTTTGCTGTGTACCAGAAACGAATGCAACATTGTAAATCAACTATACTTCAAAAGAGTAGAAACATTACAGTTATACTACTGCATAAAGATATACACTAACATAGACACTTCCCTTTCTTGTTCTATAGGGCTAGTTGGAAATGTCTACGAATTAAAACTAGAGTAACAATACCAACAATTCTAAGTTTCTAAATAAAATTGTTGGGTAGGATGAAATTAAAGGCTGTACACTGAATCAGATATGCAACTTGGCAATTTTCAAATTATTTTCTGAGTATTATCTAATTTGATTTTCCTGAGCAACTGAAAATTATGGCTCTCTCTACCATGGCTCTTTCAATATCAACAAGGAAAGTGAATCTCTAAGAATTGATGATTTGACTGTGGTGACAACTGGTAAGCAGCATTCAAATGTAGTGTATAACTCTAATTTGGATACTGTTCAAACAAACCAACTATAGTTATAGAACATACTTTGCATGATTTTAGTGTTTATAAATTTGTTGAGCTTTGTTTTATGGCCCATGACATAGTTTATGTTGGTTAATGTTCCATGTGCACTTGAAAAGTATATATATATATATATATATATATACATATTCTGCTGTTGATGGGCAGAATATTTTATATATATCAACTAGGTTATCAAACTGACTTGGAAAATATTAGGAGGCAATTGGGGAAAATAAGAGATTTAAAAATTAAAAATTATCATGGCTATGTGTGCTATTATAATTATTTTTAAAGATTTTTTTTAGAAATATATGCTATTTGCAGAAAAAAGTTACAATAGTTGAGATCTATTTTAAAATAATCTGCACAGAGGGAGTGAGTGTACAAGGGTAAAAATTAAATATGATTGGCTGCTGCTGCTGCTAAGTCGCTTCAGTCATGTCCGACTCTGTGCAACCCCAGAGACGGCCGCCCACCAGGCTCCCCCGTCCCTGGGATTCTCCAGGCAAGAGTACTGGAGTGGGTTGCCATTTCCTTCTCCAAGGCATGAAAGTGAAAAGTGAAAGTGAAGTCGCTGATTGGCTAGAAAGTGGTAATTGTTGAAGCTGAGTAATGGGTGAATGATGGATCATTACACTCTTCTTTCTACTTATACTTCTAATGACTGAAAATTTCCCAGTAAAAAGTTATATTAAAATGTTGCTCTTCAAATTAAATGAAACACAGCAAAAATGAAACCAGAGTCTTCAATAACCATTCCCTAATTTTGTTTAATACCTCCAATTGTTGATTACTTATGGTTCCACCATACTAATTTGGCTAGTATAAATTCTTCATAAAAGGTAATGATCTCTTGGGTCTAAATTACTGGTTTGAAGCCATCCTTGAATTATGATTTATATATAAGACTACAGCAATTTGCATTTATTATGTGCAAATTTAACATCTCTAAAGAGTATTTGCTTTATATAAACAGTTTATATATTATACAAGAGATTCAGAGATCTTTTTCATTTATCTATCAAAGTTGACATTTCAAATATTATTATTTTTCTTATTTTATAATTTTATAACAGTAATTTGAAAATATGCATGTAAATAATGATGCATCAAGTCATTTAATGAGCATTTAATGTATTGAATAATACACATGTCCTACAAGATAAAAGAGTAACTGATGAGTCCTTGAACATTGGTTTCACAAATACATTTTGAAAGGTAAACTAATTCTTTAAATCTGCCACAAACAATTCCTGGAATGATTTCATAGTCTACCTGATTGGTCATAGCACAAGAGGTTTCTAGAACTGAAATACTAATACGTTCTTATCCAAGCAGCTTTTGTTATGATCATGAATCTCCAAAAACCCATTAAGGCTTAATTATAAATTTTTAATTCCACCTTGCTTACCAATTGGAAATAAATAAGTATGACATGTATTATAGATAAAACTAAGAAAAAGATATTAAACTCTTTAGACATCAGAAGACATTATCATTATTTAAAAAAAAAATCATACGGCAATACTTACGATACTTCGAAGACATCGCTTCTTTACTTACCCTCGCCCTGGAAGAAGGTACACTTTAACAAAGGGGTCTGAATAACCATTGTTGTCTCGAGGGACTAGGTTTCTTGCTTGGAGAATATGTATTATGAGATTTCCAAGATCATAGTTGATTTGAAGCTTAAAGGGACAGCAAATATTCCATGAACATTATTTTGTTTTTAAAAAAACATATAATACATTATCGTTCAATATTTTGCCAGTATTTAAAAAAATTTCTCATAAGAAGCATTTACTGTCACTCTCATTTTATTTGAAACTGAACAGACCAGTTAATGTCTAATTTAATTGGGAGCTCCCAGGCACACATTAATTACTAGCAAATGTGCTGTTCATTCTTTCCACTGTGAAAGTTCTGGTCTGTCTAAAATTCATTTAGATGGAAAATAACAGAGTGAATGCTAGTTACATTTTTAAACAAAATTTCCACTGTGAGGAAAATCAGAAATGTTAATGTTCATAAATACAATTGCCAGAATTTTGAAAATAAATTAACTAATTGATAAATTTATTAGAAAATCTCTTTTGCATTTCATCAAATAGTTAACAGTGGGTGGAATCATTATTTAAACACAAATACATTGGTACTGAATTGTCAGGATATTTAAGAATGTGCAATTTGATCTCTTTCTATATTATACTAGCTGTAGCTTTTCTTTTTGTGCCTGCTTTCTTAACAGAGTGAGGTTAAGATAATAAAATACAACTGTTCTTTAATCTCAGAAACTGAAGAGAAAAGAGGCATTGTCTCATAGATGTCTAACGGCTGTTGTAAAGTTGTCATTGAATAGTAAAAGACTTACCATTCAAACTAAATTTTAAGAAGCCAGCATGATTCAAAATAATTGAATTAACCAATTTTTCTCTTTCAAAAATGAAAAATTCCTTTGGCATCATTTAGAATAGGACAATTCTATTTGATGCTGTTTCAATTTACCAAATAACAGAAAGGAAAGTGAAAGTGTTCGTTGCTCAGTTGTATCTGACTCTTTGTGACTCCATGGATTGTGCAGACCCTATGAACTGTAGCCCGCCAGGCTCCTCTGTCCATGGGATTTCCCAGGAAAGAATACTGGAGAGGGTAGCCATTCCCTTCTCCAGGGGATCTAGCCAACCCAGGGCTCGAACCCAGGCCTCCTGCATTGTAGGTCGATTCTTTACCACCTGAGCCACCAAGGAGCCCTAACAGAAAGGAAGAAATCTATACTTTGAAAAGAAAAAACCATAAATAAAAAATGAATGTATTTTTTATAATCATGCAAAACAGATATGCTATATTTATGTTGAAAATGGAATAACTTAGATGAGTCAGCCTTCATTTAAAATTTAATAATATTAAAATGATTTACTGATTTCAGCATAATTTTGATCTGGTTATGTTTTGTGGCAGAAAAGGAATCTTTGATTAGTTTTCTCAGTACAGAAAGCTCCAGAGTCTCACTCACCACCATGAAAGCAACATGAAACATGAAACAAAGAGCCATGAAGGAAGAGGAGAAACAAGAAGTCTGGGACTGCAGTAACTGTGTTTTAATGGAGTACTAAAATACAGGAATTATTCTGCAGTTAATTTCACTGAGGTTTAGAACAGCCTCTAAATTTTTAAGGAGAAAATTTCCCCCATTTTTTTCCTTTCTCTGCTAGCCTAGAAGTCCACTTTTACCTGGTGAGGCAGCAAAATCATTTCTTATTGAAATAGAAATTTACAGGATACCCTAAGGGAATGCTTTCCAAAGTGTACTCTGTAAATTTGGTGCCTTAGGGAATACTTAGAGTTGCTCAGATGTTGCATGTGAGAGAAAATGAGATGCCCCCAGTAACCCTTAACCAGACCTATTCCATTCTGGCAATTCACTGTTTGGGTGTTTACACAAGGTTTCTTCTGGAATAAGGCTTTGCTAAAAGACAGAAGATAAAATATAAAAAAAATGAAATCACTGTCACCCACCCCCCCCCCCCAAAAAAAAGAAAAAGGAAAGGAAAGCAAAACAAATATCCTGGGAGTTGAAAATATTAGAGCAAATTTCTACTATAAAATTAAATATTACCACTGAAGTGAAAAGAAAATAAGAACAAAACAAATGAATTTACTTACAAAACAGAAACAGACTCACAGACAATGAACTTATAGCTATTGGTGGGGGTGCAGGGGGAAAGGATGAAGGAGAAGGGATAGTTAGGGAATTTGTGATGGACATGTACACACACTATATTTAAAATGGATAACCAACAAGGACATGCTGTACAGCACATGGAACTCTGCTCAATGTCATGTGGCAGCCTGGATGGGAGGGGAGTTAGGGGGAGAATGGATATATATGTATGTATGTATATGTATACATATATATATATATGGCTGAGTGCCTTTGCTGTTCACCTGAAACTATCACAATATTGTTTGTTAATCAGCTATACCCCAATTCAAAATAAAAAGGTTTTAGAAAAGAAACCTTTCAGTAAAAAACAAATTATAACCAGCCAAAAGGAAACACAGCACATGTTGGCCCTTGAGCAAGAAGTTAAAAAAATGAGACAAAGAAAGAGATATTATGAATCAGAGTATCTAGCATTTTGTTTGCTGCATGTGAAATGAAAAGAGATCACCTTTGGCTTTCTAGAAGTGAGAAATAGCAGTGAGACAGCAAGATCGAGAACACATAGGTGATTTCAGTTCCATCCTGCTGGGTCCTTCTTATTAAGGTGCCCATGTTCTGTGCTTTTTCTTCATTTCCACTCTCACTCTCCCCTCTGCTTCAGTCAGGGCATGCCCAGATGACAATTGATTTCTTTGTCTTTGTGTCCTCCTCTTTTTAATACTTCCTAGAGGCTGTGGCTCTATGAATTTCTATGACATATTTGTTTCAGTTAGCCTCTCCCTCACTCTAAAATATTTCCTGATCACTCTATTATGTCGTAGCTAACATTCTTCGGCTTCCGTTCAAGGTTCTGTTAATTTAGTCTTAACTTATCTCTACAGGAACATTTTCCTGCAGCAGAGCAGATGTCCTCTTTTCATTACCCTCTGGCAGCAGAATAGTTCCTTGTACCATTTCTTCTTCCAGGAAAACACTTCTCCTTTTTCTATGCTTATCCTCAAATTACTTCAAATCTCTGTTACCCTTTGTGAAAATGTAGTAGATGCAACTAAGACTCACTGTTCTTTCCCCTTATCGAAAATGTCCTATCTTCAAATAGCTATTATTTTCTATTTTGTTAATTCTTTTCACATGACATTTCTTACCTACCCTAAATTACTTTTTGGTATCCTCTAAAGTATCATTTTTCTAACTTTTCTGAATCTGCCAATTTATGATACAATATATAAACACAGAAACATGCACACAGAACTAAAAAAAAAAACCATAATGATTTAAACTAATTTCTTCTATCTTCCTGTTCAAAATCCTCTCAATTAATTTGATAAATTACAGATTGGTTATGACCTCCAGTATGAAAAACACTGCTCTAGAAGGACTGTTCAACAATTATTTAGCAATTGTTGACCAGAGGAAGAAAAGAGGACAGCGTTAGACTCATGAAACTCGCAGTGAGAAACCTTCAAATTTCCAGGAGAATCTGTCATGTTTGAAACACATTCAACAACTATAAAGTAAATGAGACTTAATACATTGATACTCTCAAGGTATTAGGTAGATTTCAAAGTACAGAATTCCAGAGGTATAATTAGATTTAATAAAACATATGTTGTATTAAAATACTTAAACCTATATATGTCATAAAACAGGAAAGGTTCTCATAGTGCTTACAATCTCAATAGACCAATGGGAAAAAGAACCACAAAAGATGGTATAATAATGATCTTTTAAAAGGATTCATACCTGAATTTCCCCCGTAATTGGATGAGAGACAACCTTTGCTGCATCAGTAGGCTGCAATGTTAAGACATATATTAGATTAATGGATAAACCCTTCACAGGATTTACCATTTAAACTTCCCTCTGAGTTAATTTCTGTCTGGTCAGAGCACATTGCCTGGAAAGCACATTTTGCCTATTTGGTTGCTTCAGATTATGGTGTCTACTTACACTTCTCAATACATGTTTAATTTTATAGATACCTAAATCTCTTTTTCATTGTGTGAAGCCTGTTTTGAAGCTATAATTTTATACCTGAAGTAATGTATGTTCAATTACTTAAGAAATGGAACACTTTTGGTTGAAAGTATTCAATTTAAGTATTAATGGATTTTAAATGTCTATAAGAAAATGAAAAAGATATTGTTTTTACTTGACTGCCTAGGAGGCCAAAAGTTATAAAAGTCCACCTTATATTCCTTTGCTGGGTTTTCAGTCCAGTCCTACTCTCTTTTAGAGTAGGGCACCCAGGTGACCACTTTTTAGCATTTCATACCCCTTTAATTAAAAGTCCATAACATTCAATCTAAGTTCACATTTCCTTAATAATTTTCTTATGTCAGTAAAGCCTTAAAAAACATTCAGAATGTGATCTGATAAAGTGATTCATTCTGCTGATTAGATGACTGATTACTGATCTGTTACATTTCAGTAGAATGTACAAATTTGTACAAAAAAAGGAATGATGTACCTGACTCTAGATCTATAACACAATTTCAGGCAATGTGGCATCACTGTAGGGAAACATTTACTAAAATGGAGGCAAGTTTACTACCCGACAAAAAAGGCCCTGTCTCCCTATGTACACATCATATTGGCCTTATAGTAATAATTAACTGGAAAAGGAAAATTCATAATATTTAGGTGTGTTTCTGCTACTTTTTCTTATTAATTAATGTTAGAAATGAGAGCAATCAAAGAAGACAGCTATATTCCAGGTCTTGTTCTGTGTAATATTAAAAATAATGTGTAATCATTGGTAAAGTTATGGAGAAGGGGTTAAATTTTCTAAGCCATATATCCTTTGTCAGTAAAGCTCATTTACATGAATGGCCATTTAGTAACACTGAAACTATGCTCTGGCTGCAAAGGATAAACTGCTAGTTATGTTTACTTAATTCTTTTACTGTTTAACTTTTAAGGAAAGCAAAGGAGTCGAGAAAAAGAAGGACTACACAAGTTTCTGAAACTCTATCTCAATTAAAGATGGGAAGTTTCCTAAAACTAGATATCCATGAATCTCAGTGAGCAAGGCTGAGGGACAACTAGAGATAAAATGTCAAAAATGAGATTAAAAAAACCCCAAGTAATGATTGATAATGTATTTTGTTTTGATTTCATTTTGATGGTTGTAACTCATTTGAAATATGATCATGCAAACATAACTAGATTCAATGCAGAGAACAAACTTCTGGACAGATTTCAAATGTTCCAGGGTGTGGCAATGAACTCATAAAGGCACACAAGGATACAATAATATCTGTGTGCAGTGGGCAACCTACCAGCTCCAGGTAGTTATGCTTTAAGATTAGAGACAAGTATTTTTTTTCAGTGATGTTATTATACCTTTGTGAAGCTGGTTTTTGATGGCTGTGGTGATAAAAAAAAATGTACTGCAAGGAAATTAGTGTGATCAGCGTGGAAGAGGAAATGAGAGTGTCAGTGTCCAAACCAATTCCACCAGCTGAATAGCTGTGCAGTGTCTGTCAGGCACACATATCCCACTGATAAATAATTTTAGTTTATAACAATGAAATGGATACATTATTGTATTTCATTTTATATATTATTTTTCCAATGGTTACTAAGACGTTAGGACATAAATACTAGTTAAATTGTTGGGACCTAACTACACAATAAGTATTTCTAGTACACAATTTAGGTATTTCTTTTGGTATAAGGGCAGTATGAAAAAATTACTGAGCTGTTGTGTCCTGTGATAGAAAAGTCTGGGAGAGCAAGGACCTATTTCATTAGAACACTTAAAAATAGTAAGCATTTTAGTTGACATTTATTTATACCATGACTTGGGAGAAATTATTTAGATTTTAAAGATAATCTGAAGAAAATCTGATTATATTCCAGAAATAAAACAGCTTGAGGCAGTAAAATAAAAATTTTAGAGGCAAAAATTCATATTGAATTAGTAAACAAAATAATTTAAAATGGTCCTATGTATGTATATAACATAATTTAAACCTATATCTAAAGAATTTAGATTCACATTTTACCTATATTTACTCAGAAGCAATCACTTAAACTGGAACATTATTAATACATTAATAATTACTTATGAATAATCACTCAAAATATTTAATAGGTGGTATTCTAAATATACATAATTAATGTATAATTATGCTATGGTTTAAATATTTTTGTTTTAATGTACTCCATTATATTAATGTTTTATAATTTAATATATAGTTAGCCTCATAACTAATAAAAACAAAAGGATGTAAAAATTATAATTTTCTAAATTAACTGAAGAACATATGCTATATTTGAACATATTACCTGACTCATAAACATGTAAGCTTCAGACCACTGCTCCGTATTTCTCTAATCTCTCAATGTCAATATTTTAACGTTGTAGTATTTTGAGAACAAATAAAAATAAGTGTTGCCTTTTATGCATTCTATACAGTGATGGGTCGAGAAATATCATTAAGTTTATTCATTTTAAGAAACTCAGTACCAGCTAAATGTTGATGATAAATTCTCCAAAAGATGAATAGGTAATAGTCCCTTTCTTCAAGAGTGTTAACATCTATTCACTATGTATTTCTATAAGTATATATAAAATCTCACTAATAACCAGATTTGATTATTGTTATTACTACTAATAAGAATTAAAAAGCAATCTATATACCATCACTGTCAAGTAGACTATAATGTGAGCCACATAGGTTATTTCAAATACTCTAGTAGTCACTTTAAAAATGTAAAAATAAATGATAAAATTAATTTTTAAAAACATATTTTGTTTATTTGGCTGCACCAGGTCTTAGCTACACCTCATCGGTAGCATGCGGATGTTTTAGTTGGGTATGCTGGATCTTTACTTGTGACATGTGGGATCTAGTTCCCTGGCCAGGAGTCAAACCTGGGCCCCCTGCCTTGGGAGTACGAAGTTTTAGCCACTGGACCATCAGGAAAGTCTTGTGCAATTAATTTCTACTGACATATTTTATTTGATGCAATTTATTAAAAATACTATCATTTCATCATGAAATCAATATAAAAAATGTAATGAGCTATTTTACATGTTTTTTTTTATACTGTCTTAAAATCTGTTGTATAATTCACATATACAGCATATCTCAATTAGGACTAGCACACTTGAAGTGTTCAATTGCCACAGGTAGCTAGCAGCCACTGTCACGGACAGTGAAGCTCGATAGCTGTTTCAGCAAAACCTCTGTAAAACTACACAGGTCACATTGTTGGCATAGAAAAGAATTACCACATATTTTAAAATGTGTCAGTATCATTTCCTTGATGTTTGTCCTATAATACCTGTGTTCATCCTGCAATCATCACCAAAAAAGTTCACATAACAAAAAAACTGTATTTTTTACTCCCATAATATTATACAGACTCACAGGTGCCACTGATATTTTAATTTAATTTTAATTTATTTTGTTACGGTCTATGCAAGCTACTCTACTACGTGTTTAGGGAGCTATAAAGAAAATAAGAAATGGTTTTTGGTTCTTAATGAGTGTGCAGCCCATTTAGGAAGATAAAATAAGCAAACAAGTAACTATAATCAAGATACAAATTGTTTTAATATATACATAAAGCATCTGGCACTTTGGAGGAAGGGAAGGTGGAGAGAAGGATAACTCTGACTTTAAGGAAGGATTAGAATATGGAAAGGCTTAGTAGAGGAAGGGTTTCTGTTATTTTTGTTTATCATTGGCTCTTCATTTTCTGCTGATTGCAGAGTAAAAGCAAGGCATGGCAAATAATGTGTTTCAATTTATAATTTTCTAGGCTTCTCCTCTACTTATTATCCCTATATCTTTTGTATACCATGACTTAAGCATGCAATTTTCTGTTTCTCGTATTTTTTTTTTTTTTGTAGTGCATTCTCTTCTTCAATGTTGGTTCCTTTTTCCCCTTTACCAAACTGGTTCATTAGCTAAATGCCAGCTTTCCTAACCCACTGTCCTAGTGCCCTCTGCAGTTTTTAATGATCACCAACATTATAGCTTTACTGAATTTGTTTATATATCATTCTTCATCTATACTTAGATCAGCACTTCTTAAACTTCAAGCGGTATCACACTCACTCGGAGAACTTATTAAAACTCAGGTTGCTTGGTCTTATCCCTGGAGCTTCTGATTCAGAAGGCATAAGGGTAGGATCAAGAATTTGCATTTTTAATAAGTTCTTGCCTGATGCTGGTGCTACTAGACTGAACAGGCTTTAAGAACCACTGGTCTACACGGTATACAGGGATGGATTTTATCAATCTTTGTATCTTGCATACAAATTATGACTCATGGTACTGAAGGTGGCATCTAAAAATGTCTTTGGAAAGTAGAATGAGTTGATAACCCTAATAAATAGAGTACTTAGTAGTGAGGCTATTGTAAAGATCTGACAATGTTAAGTTTACTGTGATAATCTTCCAAAGAACATCCCTCTTCCCCAGGTAGAGGCAGGGAAGCTGACATTCCAGGTAGCAGGGATTAATTTTAAACAGCATACGGACCTAATCCTATCACTGTGTCACAGATCCATAGTTGGAGGGTAGATTGAGAGGAAGGAAGAGAGACTGGTGAGTGGAGTGACTAGTAGTAAGTGCAATACTGCAGGTAAAAAAGAATAATGCTTTACTAAACTAAATTGGCAAGTTCAGAAAAGATGGAAAATTATTAGAGCCTTATCAAAAGACTAGAATTCACAGCACTAGGATTCAATGAGTCGAAAGAAAAGATGAGACAACGGTGCTTTTATATTTTGACTTAATTTTCTGGGAGGATGGTGACGTCAAATGCTGAAATAAAAAAAAATATCTGGATGACAGGGTTATAAAATTTATTGTGTTTGGTGTGAAAACTTTGTTAGCAGAGTTTGTCATGTCTTTAGGTTTTCCGTGTGGAGATACTGAGAAATCTGAAATGGTATCAGCCTGTAACTTTGGAGACAGGGCACCTCCATGAGGTAATTCTTCAAAATTAATACATAATTGCATGTGGTAAAATATAGTTGTGTTAAAATTTATTTTGAAATTGAGTCTATCTTTGAACTTATTCCTCATGAAACCGTAAAAACTTTGTTTTCTGAAGTCCAGTCAACTTAACTAACCATAGCCTGCCCTTCCTATATATATTTCACCACATAAAGAAAAACCTTTATGTTTAAACAAACACACAAAAAACCCTTTTAAATGTATTTATCAGTTATGAAGAGAGTTTCTCTATTAATAATCCAATCTATGGGGGAAAATTACAAATTGTCTATATTATCATCTGATTCTATTAAGTTAAAATTAATTTATGTTTTCTTCTAATTCCCCAGTAACTCTAAAATAATACTGTTATAAACATTTATTCTAACTGAAGAACTGCATGAGAGAAAATTTATTAGTATGGAATTAGGGATACATTTTAAAATAGCAATAGTGAATTACTGGCTTTCTTTGTTTCTTCTTGTCCTAAATTACCCTCATTTCATGGTCTTTTTTTACTATTTATTTCAATTACAAAATATAATGTAATGTATATCTTGTGTTTCCCAAAAGATACAATGACTATATCTGATACACAAAGAGGTTCAGATTTATGTAACAACCACAAAGAAAAAGAACAGGAAGCATCAGATACATTTTTTTTCAAGTCCCTCATAATAACTGCCACAATATTTTAATTCAGAAACACATCATTTTGATACACCTTGATCAGTTTTATACTGAGATATGGAAAACCTTTTTTGTTTGTTTCAGCAGATCAACAGGAAAGGAGAAATTACATGAGAAACACCTTTAGGACATGATACTATATTTCCTATCTCCTAATTTGAATAAGGAGCTAGAAAAATGAGTAATTTAGAGGTTGCATTGGGCATGTCTCACCTTGCTGCTGCTGTGTTTCTTTTTGCTCACTGAGGGTGATCCTGGCTGCCCAGGACTGGGAACGGAACTGGATCCTGCTGATGTAGGACCTGAATGAACGTGAGATCCTTTTTCAACAACAGATGACAGAACCAGTGGTGACTGCTGTAGTGAGACCTTCTGGAGCTCTGCTGCCAACTGCTTGGGATCAATCCCTGGGGATTTCGCTTTATCCACTGCAACAAAACCAAATGGCTTCACATATTCTCAGTTTCATAGGTACTTAATACCATGTAACTTATCTGAGTTCTAGATGACAAAGTCAAAATGTTATATAAAACAATTTAAATTAAAAAGAAAATACATGCAAGTATACCTTTATAAATCTATCTCTAAGGAAGTCTAGAAGGTTCAGAGAAAAATTAGAGTACTGAATTACAGAGGAAATTTGAAGTTCCTATTATATCATCAGAAAAACGTTTGTAAATGTTTTATACAGAGAACTGCATGCGTGACAAAATACTCTATTTTATTCACTGGAATTTAATTTGTATGATCGGTTGTTTTTATTTCTTGAAATCTTATATATCTATTTTTCTAAGGGGAAATTTCAAAGAATATATTTACATTTACAGACGTATGAAAATTTCTACAGGTTTTGGTCTGCTTTGTTTAGTGCCATAACCCAGACTCTTAGAGATATTGGCTATAGCAGAGGAAGCACTTAGTAAATATTTATTGAACACAGGAACAACAATATATTTAATTTTATAAATGAGCTAAATTTATAGACTATATCTGCTATCTAAGAAAGAGTTACATCTACTTCATGGTGTACTTATATATTATATTGATTTTTATTTATTATAAAAGGCAATCGAAAGTTTCAGTAATGTTCCAAAACTCAGCTATGCTAAAAAGAATCTGCTGCTGCTGCTGCTGCTAAGTCACTTCAGTCGTGTCCGACTCTGTGCGGCCCCATAGGCGGCAGCCCACCAGGCTCCTCTGTCCCTGGGATTCTCCAGGCAAGAATACTGGAGTGGGTTGCCATTTCCTTCTCCAATGCATGCATCTAGTATTATCCAAAAGTTATATAGGACCCAAAATAAATGACTCCATGGATTACTTTCATATAATGAATTTAATTTTAAAGAATTCAAAATGTGAATTCAGACAGTAAGAATTTCATGTGAATTTTCTTTAATGGCTCTAACATATATATATATATGTGTTTTCCTAGAATACTAAAATGAAACTACAATGCTTCCGATTTTCTTACTATTACATAAATATATAAACATCCATATGTCTATACATTTATTTTTGCCTTTATCTATGTTTGTGTCTATATCTTCATCTACAGCTTCATCTGCCTCTACAACTGCTTCTCCATCTCCATCTTCACCACACTTGGAAGCAGACTGCTTTCACCTACCAGCTTTTGGTGGTTCATGGAGTTCTAGGTGCTGGGAATTTTCAGAATCTGAGAGCATATTGAGGTCCCTAAAAATTAAAACAAAAAAAATTTAGAAAGCAATTGAGGAAGTCTGAACAAAAGGTCCCTTTTCCCAACTACGCTGAATATTTTTTCCAGTAGGTAAATGAGAAGTGGTTAATGACATAAAGCAATTTCAAAGCATGCTCACCCTTCTAACCAAATATATATTTGCAATGCTGTTAAAAGTCAGCTGATAAAAATGATTATTTAAGGTGAAATCTTTATGGATTAAATATAAGTTCATTTTGAAATACTATACAAATCCATGAAATCTAAATGGGTTTAGGTTTTCATTTAAATGATGCATGTTTCAAGAAAATCATGAAAGGGGACATAATCACAAACAAAATTAGCTGAATTCTTTCTGTGCTTTAGACTTTGATTCTGAACACAAGACATCTATAAACTTGCATTCACTTTATTTTCTAATTACAAGAAATCTTGCTGACTGGCAAAGGTTCCACCTTAACAATTTTAAATTAAAAGAGGCATGAATAGCCAAAAAAATGGAAACAAAAAGATGGGGAAAAACTCACAGTCTTACACATATTTCTGCTTCCCCATTTTGCTGACTAATGATACTCTGCACTTCTTCATATGTTTTAGAAGTTAAAGGAATTCCATTCCACTCCAATACTTGCATGCCTAAAAAGAAAAATTCAAGTATAAAATAAATAAAAAGTGTGCTATGTCTCATCTGGGTCCATAGGGCACAGAAGGCATTGCTTTGCATTTAAAAACCACTTCAGCAGCCATTCAACTGAGCACACCATTTCAGAGAACATCAGTTCAGAGTTCTCTGGAACATAAATACCAAAACCATATGTAGTTTGATTTCATCAACTTACCTGAACATATAAAATGTAGCTAATACAACATGCAAAATGTTGCTCTTGAAAAACTATTACATAGTATCAAACCCATGCATTTTGTTCACACTGTTATGAAGAAAACATTCTTGACTACAATTAAACCAATTTTGTATGGGGAAGAAATAATTGTAAACACCAATATATTGTTTTCTATGTGCAGCAAGCAACTAGAAAAGTATAAACTCCCATTATATTATGGAATAGGAGTGGTAGAAAAAATTGTTAGGATTTTGTTGTGAAGCTTCCTTTAAGGAATTGTTATAGCCTCAACTCTCCTCAGATAAAAAAGATTTCCATTAAGTGTCTTTTTCTTCACTTACATGCAAGACAGTCCTAAGTAGAAGAAACAGATGTTATATAGAGGGCAGCATCATGGGTGTGTGTATGCTCTATGCTCAGAAGGGCCCCATACTGGGTTTAATCTTTGCTGCTGCCATCTTGAAATTCTTAACACTGCTTGAACAAAGAGCCCTACATTTTTATTTTGCTCTGGGTCCCGTAAATTATATTGCTGGACTGGTTACAGAGCATTTTGTGTTTCCTCTTTTTCTAGAAAGATAATTTTCACAGAAAAAAGTAGCAACATAATTAGCATTTCAATATTTTACATTTAGGTTTTTTGGTCTCTTTTATATGAGCTGTCAAATAATTTAGGGTGAGTATTTGGCAAAAATCACATGGTCATATTATGTAGCTATGTGAGCTAGATATAAATTCGATGAAACCACCCAAGTTATAGTGCCAGATATTTGTGAATGCTACCAGCTTTACCTGAGGAAAAATACCTGCCATGGCTAGAACATCATTTAAAAAGAAATACTTGTTGAACAATTAGGTTTTCAATGAGCTTCATAGATGCCAATGCGAAATTCCCTATTGTTCACTATTGGCTTCCACAGGAAATTGTAAACATGGCATGTTTGAGTCTTTAAAAGTTTTAATGATTTTGATATACATTGGTAACACGGAAGAGAAGTTCTTTTACCATTGAGAAATGGCAAAAGAAGTCCATAAAAATGCCTACAATAAAACAAACAAGAATGATGACTTTTCTATAACTTACTCCAAGGAAACTTTGTCTTCAGGTGGGCCTTAGGTTTATTTCAACAATCCCAGGCTGTTGTACACATAAAATGAGAAAAATTACATAAAAGAGTGTGGTAATACCTCTAAAGAAAAATTTAGCACTGAAAGAGGTAAAGCACACTGAAAAACACTTCTTTTAGTCACAAGGAAGAGTACATTTATAACCAGATGATTCTGAATTGAAACAAAGTAATGGTGTCGTAATCCGGAAATTGCATTGCCACTTTTCTGCAGGAACAAATTCTATTAAAGGAAATAGCTGCATAACCTTCTTGCTTACTGTTTTGAATTTACCTGTTAGTTTTTCACATTTTAAAGGGGCAAATTTATATAATGCAATTATTCAGAGAAATGAAAAACGCTTCTAGTTGTAAAAAAGAAAATCTGTTTAGACTCATTAATAAAACTGATGAAAAAATACAAAGATAACTAGCATGTTTCCTAGATATATACCCGAGATCATGAACTACATGATTTTCTCAGTTGAACCTTCTTTCCCCCAATAGTTTCCCACTAGCACTGGTGCAGTACTGCAGTTCAAAAGATCTTGACAATTCTTTTATTTTTGGTTTTATGGTGAGTATGAAATCTATAGGGAATGTGACTACTTGAACAAAGTTACTTAATAACAACTTCCCTTTCCTCTGTCTCTCCAACTTCCTACAAATTCTACAAGAATCAGAGTAAAATAAATGAGCATACAAATCACTCCTTTTAAATTCATAAGATGATTTTAGTAGTTGTAAGAATTAAGTATAATTAAGTATGTGTCTTCAAATATATAATAGTTTTGAACATTATTTTTTTTTTGCTGTGCAACCCAGCGTGCAGGATCCTAGTTCTCTGACCAGGGATGGAACGTGCATCCCCTACAAGGGAAGTGTGAAGTCTTAACCACTGGACACTTGCGAAGTCTCTTGAAAATATTTTAATTGTAAGGTCTTAGAAACTATTTTAAAATGCATGCAAAAATTATTTGATCATACTACAAAGAAGTTCACTAAAATAGTATTTTATCACTTAATTGATTTGAATGTAGGCATATTCAATGTTAAGGAAACTTTTTACTCTGACTTTGGTTTAGAAATAATTCCTAGAAGATAGTGAACACATGATTGGTTTTATCTACTGTTTAGCATTGTGAGCAAACACATTTTCTTTAAATTATATCAACATGTGTGCAAACAAGTTATTCAAGTTTGAGATTGTGCAGATGGTACTTCAATTACATCCATAGAAAGCGCCTATTCTAATAACTTCCAATAGGAATGCTAGGATAATCTGATGTTTGATTTGTATGAATAATGAGAAAATTAACTTCTTAAAATCTTACACTTTGGCAATTAAAACCCCCAAAATATAATAAGAAGAAATTTTTGAATTGAAAAAATCAGTCACCATAAAACACTCACTAGTTTTAGTGATATTTATCACTATTTATATCTGTTATTTATATCAATATTTATCACTACTTCAAAAACATATTCTGGATTAAAATTATTACATTACCTATCAAAATTTTATAGATTAAGGTATATCAAAATGTATATCACATAAAAGCTCATGATTTTTATTTATCTATTCCACAAATATTTAAGTGACAGGCACTACACAATTTATCATCTTTGTATCTACTGTTTTATGCTGTTATAAAAATTAACATATATGATAGTCTAGTAGAAAAAAACAGAAATACCTTGGCAATTAGCAAGATGAAGATGAGTCACAGAGAAGGAAATTCAAAAGTATTTTAAGTATATGAAGAAAAACCTTGACTCATGAGAGATTAGAAAGTATAAATGAAAGCAATAGTGATGTATTACTTAACTCTCACTATACTGAAAAATGTTTGAAAGCCAGAGAATACAGTGTGTTGACCAGGATATGGGATTAGGGGATCATGAGATAGAACGTGGTTGTTTAGCTTTATCACCACTGTATGATGTAAGAATACTGTGTCTATTTCTGGATGAAAAATACAACTGCTTGTTTACAATTTACAAGTATGTAATTATTTTATTGGGAATGTAGATAAATGCAACCACTCTAGAGTACAATGTGGCAGAATGTTGTTAAATAAAGCACATGTACACCCCAGGACCCAAAAAACTTCTTGAGTTTCTGTTTATGGGGAGGTGGTGGCATCAGGGAAAATGGACAATGAGAATGCACTAAATATTTACGATGGAAACACTTAGCAGTCTTAACAAAGAAATCATACCAGTTGTTAACACCAAAAGATGGATCCATCTTAAAAGCATCTGACGAGTAAAATCATGTGAGAAACAGGATCTGATCTAAGGGCAATGACATTTACATTCATTAAAATGATATCCCACACAAATTAACATTATACATTATAGAAATAAAAAATAGACATTACATAAATTATAATGGTTGCTCATGGAGGTAAGAACAGATAGGTAAAGAAATGAGATTAAACAAATGAATTAATAAATGAATAAACAAACAAACACCCCCCTACACACACACATGGTAGGTGGGGACCTAATGAGAACCAGTGGGGTTGGGGATGGTATGCTATGAAATAAGAATCTGATATAGCTGAGTAAAACAAAAAAACAGAAAAAAAACACCAAACTTAATTAATTCAAAATTTGTACATATTATTCCCCTTTTCCACTGATATTATTAACTATGACTCTAGATTAGTTTCCTAAATTTGGACATCTGTGCTCATGAATTCTCGATAAACTAGCAGTGGCAGGAGAAACTCAGCTGAAATGGTTATTTGTCTTGGCTTTCTAAATAGCAAAGAAACCAAGCAAGTGAGTTTCAGAAGTCCAGTAAGTTATCCCCATCAGTTACACTAGTTACTTATGCATTTTCAAGTTAGGCCATGTTAATATAAGTGAATGCATAGACAGATGGATTTTATTACTTTCAAAACTACATTTAACATTTTTAGCCTATTTATATATTAACACTGGCTAAAGTCCATTGGGCTGCAAAAGAGTTGGACACGACTTAACAACAAAACATATTTTAACATAAATGTTAACATAAAGAATGAAAGAAAGGTGGAAAAAGGGAAGAGCAAAGGGAAGAAAGAATGAAGGGAGGTAAAGGTAAAAAAAAAAATTGCATATAGTTTCCTGAATATACAGGTCAAAGGAGATGCCCTAATCTATGACAAGATGTTCAATACTATACACCTGAACACTTAAAAAATCAGCAAAGTATGGCTTTCATACAAAAGTTCTAAATGAAATTAACTTATACATTACAAAATTGTCACATTTTGAATGTGAAAAGTTATTTAAGAAATATCAAAGACTACTGTTAAACTGAGTTTACTCCCATTATTTTTTTTTCCTATTTCTGAGTCTACTGAAAGTATAGTGAATTAATGACTTCTACACTTATATGTGTAAAACAGATTTAGCCCCATTCATACAAAATTTTTAAAGAAAACAGATTATCACCTCCTTTGCAGTATTACTGGCCAATTTATTATTGACCAGGGTCACTGAAAGAGGATTGCATGAATAAAATGTCTTGTAAAAACATGTCACAACTATTTCATAGACTCATTATAAAGCAAGCAAGATCCTGTTAGATATAGTAGTTTTAGTTTTTTGTACAATAGAGAAGTAAAACATGAAGTGACATGACTTACACCACACATTTAGTTAATGGTAATGCAGAAATAGGAACTCTGTTTAACTGTCTCTCAGGCCAATGCTAGTATCAGTAAATAAGAAAACTCATTCAAATTATGCTAACTAAAACTATGTCATAGCCCATCTGAATAGAAACAATGTTCAGATATGTAAAACTGGGCACAGAGAACACATATATTATCTATGATGTTATTTTTAATCACAATAAAGACCGATAATGTATTGACAGAAATTGTTTATCTATATGACAGTATTATTGGAAGGTCTGGACATGCAAAAATTGAAGATCTTATTGAACAAACCAACTGTGGGATATATCATTTTATTGTGGGTAAACGATGACCGTTAGGAGGGAAAAAAAGCTGACTGGCTTTATCAGCTTTTTTCTCCACTCCACTCCCAGAAAAGGAACCAATATTACATTTCTACAAGGCACAATGATGGGAAACTATGCGAAGCCCTGCTGAAAGGGAAAATAATGTAGGCAGGTCTGGTCAATATCACTAATTATCAGGGAAATGCAAATCAAAACCACAATGAAATATCATCTTACATTGCTAGGTTGGCTATTATAAAACAAAACAAGACAAAAAAACGCACAAAAGACGGTAAGTGTTGGTAAGGAAGTGAAGGAATTGGAACTAGTATACTCTGGTGGTTATTTGGCAAAATGGTGTAGCCACTATGGAAAACTATGAAGTTTCCTAAAAGTTAAAAATAGAATTACTACATGATTTAGCAATCCTACTGCTGGGGATTTATTCAAAAGAGTTGAAATGATGATCTTAAAGAGATATTAGCATTCCCACATTCTCTGCAGTGCCATACACAATAGCTCAAATATGGAAATAACCTAAATATCCATTAACAGATAAATCAATAAAGAAAAACACAGTTTATAAATACTAAAGAATATTATTCAGCCTTTATTGGTCCTGAATTCAGGAAATTTGTAATATGAGGCAAGGATAAACCTTGACAATATTATGCTAAGTGAATTAAACTCAGTCACAGGAGGACAAATACTGCATGATTCCATCTGGATGATCTAAAACAGTCAAACTCCTAGGAGCAAAGAACAGAATGGAAACGGGGAATTTCTAATTAACTTGTATGAAAGCTCAGTTTTGCAAAACAAATAAGCTTTAGATACTTGCAAATAACATTGTGCCTTTAGAAATCAATATTGTATTGTTATCTAAATGTTATGTTAAAATCCATGAAGAAGTTAAACCTCTGTTAAAAGTAGTAAGTGCAATTTTAAAAAGGGGAAAAAAAGAATGTAGGATGAATAAAAAAAATTGGAGGTAAAGAGTTCTAGGGAGAAGATCTCCCCTAACAATGGTGGTTGGAGGTTGCAAAGGCAGTAGGGAGCAGCATCCTATTTGCTTATATTATCCAGGGAAGATGGCATTACTTCAAAGAGAAATTTCTATGTGGTGCCTTAAGAAAAGCTGATCTTAGATTTGGTGGCTCAGATTAGACAAAATTACTCTCATGAAAATTTGGTCATAGTATAAGGGCACCACCCACTCAAGGAAGTGGGCTGGCTAGATCACCAATCTCTCTGTGGTGCGGGTCAATGTACAGGGACCCAACCTTCATTGTTCTAGAATGTTTAAGACCCTCACTGGGAATTTCTCCAGCACTCATGGGGAGAGAAACATCAAATAATAAATGTGATTCAATTTTCCAACAGTAGATGAAAGAAAGATTAGAATTGATTACATTTGATTTACAGAAAATGTAAAGTGCTTCTTGTACACCAGAATGGCGTTGCAAACTCATGCTTTTTAGACAGAGTTAAGGTAAAAAGGGAAATGCATTTAGCCATGATTTGTGGGTTCAACTTGAAGAAGGTTATCATTATAGGATTCTGTTTCTAATCACTATGACTACTAACATAATCTATTATTACAGCTCAGTATTTCCTAGAAGGATTGGTATAGATGCCAAAGTTACTCTGTGGCTACAGTTTAAGGTGTTTAGAATTAGATATGTTACTTCAAACAGACTTAAATAGGACGTGGCTGAATAATGCAGGAAACACTTTATGGGTACTGAAATTTGATATATCCCCTCCAAAATAATATAACATATGGAGATAGCCAATGATAGGTATATGATGCTAACATCTCATTTAAATCAGGTTGCAGTTCATAAATTTAAAAAACTTTTCTCCGTTTAATTTCCCAATTTATTTTGTCAAAATACTCAGAGAAGATGTTTTCTATCTACTTTCTAATTAAATAGCATGAACATTTAATGCCATTTGTCAAATGGCATTAAATACCATGACTAGCTAACAGTAACAGATTAGTCCAAAATGCATGCATGATTATATAGAGACACAGAGTTGGGTTAAATGGATATAGGAAGCTAGGTTAAATCACACAATTGTGCATGAGAGATGCTTGTCTTAACTGGTGCCTCCTCTGCTTTAAGTATCCCTAGTGAAATATCAAGGATTTTAACTTTATGTTCTTAATCTTTTTTGGTATTCATGTATATTGCAATATTCCATTTATAAAGTTATTTAAATATATCCCACTAAGCAAGAGAGTTCCAGAAAAACATCTATTTCTGCTTTATTGACTATTTCAAAGCCTTTGACTATGTGGATCACAATAAACTGTGGAAAATTCTGAAGGAGATGGGAATATCAGACCACCTGACCTGCCTCTTGAGAAACCTGTATGCAGGTCAGGAAGCAACAGTTAGAACTGGACATGGAACAGTAGACTGGTTCCAAATCGGAAAAGGAGTACGTCAAGGCTGTATATTGTCACCTTGCTTATTTAACTTATATGCAGAGTACATCAAGAGAAACGCTGGTCTGGATGAAGCACAAGCTGGAATCAAGATTGCCGGGAGAAATATCAATAACCTCAGATATGCAGATGACACCACCCTTATGGCAGAAAGTGAAGAAGAACTAAAGAGCCTCTTGAAGAAAGTGAGAGAGGAGAGTGAAAAAGTTGGCTTAAAGCTCAACATTCAGAAAACTAAGATCATGGCATCTGGTCCCATCACTTCATGGCAAATAGATGGGGAAACAGTTTCAGATTTTATTTTTGGGGGCTCCAAAATCACTGCTGATGGTGACTGCAGCCATGAAATTAAAAGATGCTTACTCCTTGGAGGGAAATTTATGACCAACCTAGACAGCATATTAAAGAGCAGAGACATTACTTTGTCAGCAAAGGTCTGTCTATTCAAGGTTATGGTTTTTCCAGTAGTCACGTATGGATGTGAGAGTTGGACTATAAAGCTGAGCATTGAAGAATTGATGCTTTTGAACTGTGGTGTTGGAGAAGACTCTTGAAAGTTCCTTGGACTGTAAGGAGATCCAACCAGTTCATCTTAATGGAAATCAGTCCTGGGTGTTCATTGGAAGGACTGATGTTAAAACTGAACCTCCAATATTTTGGCCACCTGATGTGAAGAATTGACTCATTTGAAAAGACCCTGATGTTAGGAAAGATTGAAGGCAGGAGGAGAAGGGGACAACAGAGGGTGAGATGGTTGGATGGCATCACTGACTCAATGGACATGAGTCTGGGTAAACTCTGGGAGTTGGTGATGGACAGGGAGGCCTGGCGTGCTGTGGTTCATGGGGTCGCAAAGAGTCGGACATGACTGAGCGACTGAACTGAATTGTACTAAACTCAGAGAATGGGGTTTAACCCAAAATATCATCAATTTACATTTGGAAAAGTGTTTCCTAATAAACGCAAGAAATATTTAAACCAGTGGCAAAAAAATCATCATCTCCACCAAGAATACATATATATATTAGATACAAATCCTATTTCATAACATTATTTGATAGATAAAATAAGCAGAACTTTGATTTCTAATTTGTAACTTTAAATCATGTGCAAAATCAGACAGAAAGGAAATTATATTTTGAAAACTAAAGTTAGAAAATGAAATCCCCTAATTAAAATTTTTTTTTTTACAAATTTATTTATTTTAGTTGGGGGCTAATTACTTTACAATATTGTAATAGTTTTTGCCATACATTGACATGAATCAGCCATGGGTTTACATGTGTTCCCCTTCCTGGACCCCCCACCCACCTCCCTCCCCATCCCATCCCTCTGGGTCATCCCATTGCCCCGGCCCTGAGCCCTTGTCTCATGCAATTGACATTGTCCCTAATTAAAATTTAAGAGCAAAAGAGATTCCAATATACTTATTATACAGTATAAAAAAATACTTTTTTTTTCACAGAAGGTATTTTAGAAAATTATAACCTATGTACTCATCACTAGAAATATTATCATATGATCAATTTTTGTGCACACAAATGTTGATTTCATACTTTGCTTATTTTGAGCCAAAGATACTACAAAATTATTATGAATGGGATAATCAAAACCTAAAAGGTGAACTTTAAATTACATAAGTTCTTTCATCATTTAAAGAGTTAAAGGATAGAAATAAAATGGGGGAGTCATTTCAAACAATAATAACCATTTTATCACCCTGAGAGAAACTTTAAAAAGAGAAAATGAATTATGTGTTACTTCATAAGAAATGCCAATATTTTATTATTTATATCATGAAGAATTAGCAAATAACTCACTTTGGCTTGATGGATGTTCAATACATAACACTGAATGGTAGAATTCTATTCAAAAACTTCTCAATCACTTTTAGTAAGTAGAATGTAATTTTAATATATATAATTAGTATATAAAACATATTACAATAATTGATTTTTCCACTAATGAACCAAGTTGTCTAAGAGGACAACACTTTAACAGCAATATCTGCCAAATGATAGAGAACAAAACTCAATTATTTCCCTCCAGCTCTTTAAAATTTACATAGAGAAATTACTTCCCCTAAGTCGAAGCAAACATGATAACGTAATATATTTTAGATAAATATAATGGCAATATATTCTAGACAAATTAAATAAAACTTTTTTGTTTAAAAGGAATAAACAAGTCTTTTTTGATTAAAAGGAATAAAATTAGACCTATTTCACTTAAGTTAATCACACCAACACAGGATTATTTTTTTTAAAGTTATTTTGACCACCTATCCTCATTTAATCTTTATAGCTATTGAGTAAAGTATATAAGATAAATGTAACTATCCCTATTTTTACAGATCTAAGATCTGTTTCAGAAATTACACTGAGTGGTAGTTCAAAAATGCAAGACTCCTGATTCTTCCTCTAAGCCCAAGAATATTAGTAGCATTTTTGTTTAAAACATGCAGAATATCTACTTATAACATTTTGGCTATTTTTTAAGCTAATAACCATAGATTTACATGCATAATCAATATGCATAAATGTACTTATTTATGATAAAACTACTGTATGTGTCAAAGACAGGCCTAGATAGATGCTGGGTCATATCATTAGTCATGATTTCTAACATGATTTCTCCTACTTAGAAGTAGGGGCATCATGAACACATGCTCACAAAAGTAAGCAAGATTACAGCTCTAGTCTTAAGCTGAGAAATGAGAGAGGTGATGCATAAAAATAAATTATAATGGATTGGCATAAGTTATGAAAGGCCTGGTAGGTTACATTAAACTCAGGCTTAACTCACTGGATAATAGAAGACATAAGAAAAATTTGCCATAATCAAATTCTCATTTCAATAACTGCAGTTTGGATGTTAATGTCAGTCTCTTCATGTTTTCTCTTGTACATATTTCTATTGTTACACTCAAAACACTTTGTTTTACATTATCCATTTGTGTAATTGTCTCCGCTGCTGTTCTGTGAATTTCTACATCTGTACATATGTTTACGGAATGAATGAATGCAGGTAGAGACAGACTGGAAATTGGGAGACTAATGAAGAAGATAAGAATTCAAAACTGCAGCAGAAGATAGGATTATACATTTTTACCTTTAACATAATCATCAGAAAATACTTTCATGAGGAAAACATGGAATTGCTGAGAATCAGTTATTCAAATATAGTATTTAAATCCATTTTTCACAATTCATTAATATAAACTATTTAAGTTCAATAAAAGTTTGAGAGATTTTATTCATTTTTGTTCTTCTCCAACACCTAAGTAGATATTGACAGACAAATAGTTTTCATATATAAAAACGCATTACAGAATGATTTTTCATCATAAACATTAAAAACTGTGGCTCTTAGTGAGATACAATTTGAAAGTGATAGGAATAAAAAACATTTGAAATGCCACCTGTAGAACTACACAAATACACATTTTAAGTTGTATGATGTCTATTAAAGAATGTATAATTATTGTATTAATTAAAATAAGATTAAGACTTGAATGTTAAATGCTCTGTAGGTTTCTTACATTATATAGGGATTTAAGTTTTTTTAAAAAATTTAACTTTTCAAAAAACTTTGGCTTATCGTACCTTTTGGCTTGTGAAATTTGAATACTATGTATGGGAACAAATGAATAAACATATTGAGGTCATTTTCACTGAGCTGAAATTTAATATACACGTTGTATTAGTATTTATAGATACATGATATAGCATCATTTATTCCCAAGTCCTCTGTTCCCACCTTGGTCTGAACACCCACATTTCATGCCTGGATTATTTCTGTAGTTTCCTAACTGCTCTCTTTCCTAGTCTTTACTCCTTCAAACTATTATCCTTATAGCAGTCAGAATGACTTTATTTAAACGTCATTCAGCTTGTGTTGGCCCAGTGCCTTCTCATTTGACATTAATAGAAGCTGAAGTCCTTACACTGACCTACAAGATTCTACCTCTGCTACCTCTGTTACTCTGTTACCGCCATTACTTTTCTGTCCACAACTCCTGCTCTCTTCTCTCACATCCTCACCCAGTGCCAGCCATGCTGACCTCAATGTGGTCTTATTGTTCCCGGCACATAGCAGGTAGGCTCTTGCTCTGAGCCTTTGCCCTTTCCTTTCCTCTGCCTATAAGACCACTGACTGTAAGCTGACTCCTTCCTCTCCTCGAGGGCTTTCCTCAGTTGTTGACTTCTTGGTGAACCCTTCCCTGACCATTTCATCTGAAATTGCAACCCCACCCTATGGTGTATGCACCCACCTGGTTATCTTTTTCTCCTCAGCACTTATTACCACTTATTATGTGATACTTATGAATAGGTTTGTTGCTTTCAGTCTCACCTACTAAAATGTATGGTCTATATTTTCTTCATTTACATCTCACAGGACCAAGAGAGGTTGCTCTACAGAGCATATATTTAAGCACATACAAAATTATATATTAAATTTATACACACATATACATATATGCTAGAACTTAGAAAACTCAAGCACCATATCTGACAGTAATGGGATCTAGCAAAAACTAGAGAGGAAAAGCAAACAAAAGTAGCCTAAGAGAAAATAGAAGCAATTCAATTTTATTCCACCACTCTCAGTGTAACTCAGTATATATATATATATGTGTAAAACTTGTAGTCTGATATGAAAATCTGCATTCCCACAGAATATTCTTTCTGCTCCAGCTCATCACTATATTTGGAACATGGCAGTACTCCATCACAGCAAACAGATAAAATATGAACTACTTAAAAAATTAAACAATAAAAGAGATAAAAGCTTAAAAAGATCTATTTCAGTTCCTGGACAGTTCGTTGCCTTCAAGAGCTTACAGTCTGTTCTTAGACATTCCCTGAAAGTTACTTGGAATTCTTTGGGATGGGAGGAGGCATATCTGTAAGTTACACTTAGTTATGGTACTTGTTCTGATAGAAGTGTGCAGAATCAACCAATGTATTCTGCATTTCTATATTTCTCTCATTGAAACTAGAAGACAAGAAAATACAAATTGTCAAAACAGTAAGTAATGGGTTTTCTTTCCATAAAGGTATCTTTCTCTTTGTTCTTCAGAGTTATTTCATATCTGTTGCTCATTCAGACCCTGACCAAACTTTTCCTCCCTAATGAATATACTCTATCCACTGCCTTTCTAGGCTGTAAGCATCTTGAAAGCAAGGTGGAATTCTATCATTCTACATCATTCTAGGATATACCTGTAGAGTACAGAATAAATGTTTTGATCCATTTTGTTAAGTATTTCCTATATTATTACTATTCTCACCTCTACTCTTTCATAACAACTTTCTTTCTGAACTCCTTTTTATCACCTCCATCTTCCTTGTCAGTATATATTACTGCATACAAGTAGGTTCTTACAATTCTGCAGTAAGTACCTCAGTGTTCTTCACCAATAAGAAATAACATCTCATGCAGGGATGAATTCACCTTATTATCAGGCCTGAAGCTTATGCAATTTAAAGAAAAAAAGAAAACTATGAATACAAAGTTGAAACAAGTGAACATTTGTTAAAAGAACAAAAGAAATCACAACAAATTACAAGTGTTAAAAAGCTGAAAACTGCCACAAACATCACACATGTTTTTTAACTTCCTGGAGACTTGTAAAGGGCCTGTACAAGTGAGGAATAGCCCTGAGACTTAAGTGTCATGATTTGTCAATTCTGATCTCACTTTCCTTCTTTTATCCTATGTAACTAGTCTCACATTCTTAACCCTAGTGCTCACATTTCCATTTTATGTAACATACACAACTCGCCATGGCACACATACTATTGCTTTGCTTCCTCTTTCCGTAGCTTGGACCAAATGATTCTTCTCAAGCTTCAATATCTTCCCCATATCTCTTCAACAGAAAAGTGTCTCAAAAGTATGCACTAGAGAAGGGTCTTGTGGAGGATCTCTTTACACTTAATGCTATAGACCCAGTGAGTTTCTGTGACTTATCAACAGTCATACACAAAAGGAGCTGATGAGAAAGATTGGTCCACACACTGGGAGCCAGACACCTGACATCTAACACACCATGATTCTATTCACTAACAAGACATGTTTTTTGTGACTAACAGACCATGAGCAATGAATAAACAGATATTCGCTGTAGGTATGTCCATTGACTTTAATCAGACATGAGATTAATGCATTATTGATAAGAAGAAAAACTTAGAAGCTTTTTTAAAAGACTAGCCAAAACTACTGTTTTATAGTTAGGAGGTAATATTAATATATTTACATGAGACATGACTTAAATCACTTCAGGCATTAAATTTTTTAAAAATTATTCAGACTGGATATCTAAAATGTTTTTCCATTATAGCAGATACCTCTAGCAGATCAACGCTCCCTCTTACAGGAAGCCTGAACTTTGTATGATTAACTGTCATCTATGAAAAGAATTTTGTCTACCTTCAACAAAATAGCTTCTTCAGCTAGTCTAGTTATTTATAGTTAACAAAGCACTCGCTTAAGCACAAAAAACATATCAGCTCCTTTTATACTTTCAGTTAACCTGGTGAGAGAGGTCGTGAAACCTCCTAGTTGAAACATCAACCCATACAGATGAGATAAAAGGAGATTCAAAGAACATAAGCAACTTGCCTAGCAACATGAGGATGGTGTTAATTCAGTCTTCTGACTTCAAGTCTGTGCTTTGTCTATTAGGAGTATTCTAAATCCTTGCAGTTCAGAGCTCAGACCTGAACAAGGTCAATTATGCACATACAGATAGAGGGGATATAGTTCAAGTTTAATAGCACAGACTCCTCTTACCATCAAAGATTTTCAAAGTAAGTACCACTACTTCTGTGAGACACTGTGATAAACACTATATTAAATGTTTCTGATATATTATTTTTGCTGATAACAATTTGGCAGACACTATTATTATGATGCCAATTTCCCAACTGAGAATACCTAGCTACTAAAAGTTAAACAAATTTTCCAGGCAGTAAGTACTAGAGCTCAATCTAAATCCTGATGTCTCTGACTCTAAAAACATTCTCTTTATGTAACGAAGATGCTAAAGCACAGGCTGTCTGAAGGTGTGGTATAGGTATTAAGCAGAGTTCAGCACCCTTACTTCCAAAATAACCACTCCAAGTTCAAACACACAGAAAATGTAACCACTTATGATATACTAATTAGACAAATCCAGAAATTTAAGAACAGAGACAATTGTTCATAGTTAAACAGTGTCACTTGAATGTACATATGTATTTCAAGGCATATCACTCTTATTGACAAACCAATCAAATTAGGATATGGAGTATTGTACATACCAAAAAATGTGAAAAGGGGCAATTATTTCATTTTCTTGGTGTCCGTATCAGAAATATGGACTCAAACACAATTCCTTCTGATTAATTTCCAAATAAATGGCTAAAGAAGAGAAACGCCTTTCTTTACCTAGTCAATACAGCTAATCATTATTATGTAAGTATGATATTACTGCATCTTAAAAATAGTATATGACAATCTACCCATCCAGGTATCCACAATTTATGTTTTTTCTTCCCAGAAGACAGTTTTCTAAATTTTAACTTTTTTTAGAAAAACCTTTGAATCAACAGAAATGTGCTCTTGTACCGTGTGTACCTGACACACTATCTTGTAGGAGTTCTGAGAAGTCTCATGCTAACGACCAGTCCGTACCTGGTAATCCCCCTGGAACAAGTACAAGGAAGCTCACTCATCTGTGTGCTGTGTTTCTTGTCCTCCAACCTTGATCACTGCCATGCCAATCTGTAACATATGCCAAAAAAGCATAAGCAGAAATAGAGACTTTCTTGCCTCGGAACATTCTCCTTTAAGTCACAAAGGAGTGTGTCCTCTACTGAAATTAGTTCTTCTACCATAGACTTCTTCAGTACGGGGAATTCCAGAGGCCAACTTCTAAAATCAAAATCACATGCCAAAAACAGCTAACATCATCTCTACTCCAATTACTAATTCTCAAACATATACCCAACAACATTTTTTTTTTTTTGCCAGAAACCATGCCGATTCACCTTTAAAAGGAGCTAGCTAGATGAATCAAATCCCCTTCACTGAGACAACAAGAAACTGAGAATTTGGAAATATCCATGAATTAGAATTTATGCTACAGGTACATTTCCTCACAGAATAGCATATGAACAAACTGAGATAAACTCATTTCTTTACAGGCATAGCAGTCTGCAGAAGCTAATTTTCCATATATCTCTGGCTAAATCCATAGCAAACATTGAATATTATTGGTTTTAAACTTTTGCTCTCCTAGTCTATATCTCTACTGATTCATTAAGAAGTTTCTGGAAGCTACATTTAGAACTTAACACTATCTTCCTACTTAACATATATTCCTATCTTAGCTTCAAACAGCATTCTCCAAACAAATATGATTTTATTATCAATAATAAAGATATAATTTATCTTCAAAATACTTCAATTAATTTTTAGTTGGACAATCTATCAATATAAACAAATAACTGCTTTTGGTTCAATGGCTAAAAGATGTTTAGTTCTTATAGATTTACTGTTCTCTTATGAAAACTGTTCAAGTAGTACACAGGTAATGTATTTCACAATTATGATGTTATGATACACAATACTATGGGAAAAATCATTTGGAGAATAAGATCAGAAGTCCAGCGATTAAATAAAACTTAGAGCCAACAACATGCATATAAAGGATTAGGTGTGTTCCATTATCGGAGAAGGCAATGGCATCCCACTCCAGTACTCTTGCCTGGAAAATCCCATGGACGGAGGAGCCTAGTAGGCTACAGTCCATGGGGTCGCTAAGAGTCGGACACGACAGAGCGACTTCACTTTCACTTTTCCCTTTCATGCATTGGAGAAGGAAATGGCAACCCACTCCAGTGTTCTTGCCTGGAGAATCCCAGGGACGGTGGAGCCTGGTGGGCTGCCGTCTATGGGGTCGCACAGAGTCGGACACGAATGAAGCGACTTAGCAGCAGCAGTGTTCCATTATACTTCCTAAATAAATTTTTATTTGTATTTTTTACTCTTTTTCTGCAGACACAATATTGTAATAGGTTAATATAAAATGATACAACTTTTTAATAAGTTTAACAATTGCTATGTATTAATTTCTTTAAATGTCCTAACTTAATTTATTGTATTGATTCAAAACACAGTGATTAAATCTCTAAGAAGAGCAAAGGTCTCGCATTGAGAACCCATGGAAAACTCAAATACATAAGACTCAATATAAAATTTTTTTCTACATTAATTTATACCTTCCATATAATTACTGTCCAATTTCAACAGAGATCTTCTTGGAAACTAACAAGCCAGTTCTAGAATGTATATGCAAGATCAAAGTTCAAGAACTGTCCCAAGTCGATTTTGAAAAGCAATATGGTAGATTATCTACCATATGTCAGGACTTAAAATAAAGGCATCATAATTAAAACAGTGAGACACTGATGTAGGGATAGACAAAGAGACCAATATCTCATAGAACAAAGATCTGATAAAAGACCCACACATGTATAAAAAAATCAATATATGACAGATGGGGTATTGAAGATCAGTGGAACAATGCTACATTACTCAATAAATTGTGCACAGGCGACTGATTATCCATACTGATGGGGTAGAATGCTAAAATTTCTCAGACCACAGATAGAACCAAAACAACTGGATTCTACATCTATAAGGGCATTATATAAAAAGTGAGATTTTAAAAGTTTTAGAAAAAAATACAGGCTAATATTTGAGGACTTCGGAGCAAGGAGAATTTCCCAAATAATAGAGAACATTTATACTACTAAAGAGAAACAAAATGATAAGCCAACTACATTTCAGTTTCAACTTAAAAAAAAGACAGACACTACAGAAACAAAAGAAACAAGCCACGTACTCGGCTACCTACTTGACAGATGCTGATAACCAGGATATATAAAGGTTCTCTGAAATTCAATTAAAAATACACAAACAATTCAATAAGGAATAAGCCAAAGAAACAAGCAAATCACAGATGAGGAGAACCCAAATGCTAACAAGATTAATAAAATACTATCCCATTCAATATTACTGAAGGCAAGCAAATGAAGAACACAATGGGCTATCATTTTACATTATATTTGAAAAAGCAAATTCAGAGTAAGAAGAACAAGAGTATAAGGGAATAAGAACACTTATTTGCTACAGATGAATGTGAAAAATGGTACAACACTTGGGAGAACAATTTGGAAAAATCAACTACAGTTGAAGAAACCACATAATATTCTTTTACATTATTTATATATTATTTTACATTCTTTTACATTCTTGTCACCCAGAAAATGAAACTGTAGAAGAAACTTCTGCATGTGTGCAAAAGGAAAAGGAAAGTATTTCAGAAAATCAATTACAGCATTGTTTGAAATACATACAAAAAACCAAAAACCTCATATGTAATATAAATAAAAAGAGAATATTTCAACCTTGTTGAGCCATATAGTAATAGAATTGTGCCCTGTACTACAAATGAACTTATCAACAAAACAGAAATTGAGTTACTGATGTAGATAATAAACTTATGACTATCAGAGGGTGGAGGGTGAATAAACTGGAAGGTTGGGACTGACACATACATACTACTATATTCATAAAATATGTAACTAATAAGGACCTACTGCGTAGCACAGGGAACTCTACTCAGTACTCCGTAATGGCCTTTATATGAAAAGAATCTAAAAAAGAGTAGATAATGTATAAGAGATTCACTTTGTTGTACACCTGAAATGAATACAACATTGTAAATTAACGACACCCAATAAAATTTTTTAAAAATGATAAAAATGAATTTTTCTTTCCTTAAAAAAATTCTGCCCTGCAGTTAAAATAAACAACTACAGTTACATGTACCACTTAAATGTTGGGACTAAAAAACGTGGCAAAAATGCATGTACAGTAAACTATCATTTCTATAAAATTTCATAAACAAGCAAAATGAATCCTTATAAACTTTATGAATGCATACATAAAAATAAATTAGAGCAAGTGAAGGGTATTGTCATACTGTCTGGTGATATATTTTGGGTTAGTAAGAGGTTTGGAAGAGGAGAGGTGACTACAGGAGGCTTTCATTGATTTATAGATACTTATTTCTCCTAAAAATATGAGGCAAATAGGCAAAAAATTGAGACTTAAAACAGTCTGATGAATACATGGGTGTTTACCATACTACTCTCTATAGCTTTTTTTGTATGCTCAAACATTTGCAACAAAAATTGCAGGCTGGTACCCAATTAAGTGTTATGTTGCATACATCAAACCAGAATGTGAAGAAGCTTCCCTACCCCATTCCCATGAGGGAAGGCAGAACAGAAGATGTGGGATGTTGAGCTGTGTACCCCGCTACATGAGGAATCTTAAAAAGCAAATCTTTTAAAGCAATTTTCCTGATTGTGGAGGAGGCTCAGACTAAGGAAAATCACATCCATTTTCAATGAATTAGTAAACATCAAACTCTGACTTTCTGTTTTCACCATGTAACAGAAATGCAACCATTGAGTTGCTTCAGTAAAATTTTCCAGGATTGAAAGCTCACCATTTAAGTGCACTCACCATTTAACTGCACTCACCATTTAAGTGCAAATAAATCAGAGAGAGATGTGTCAGGCAGCAAACACTTCCATGTAGGACTTGTTATTTTGAGTTAAGATTTTAACTTTGAATTTAAAACTTGTCTGTTTTGTGCCCTTCACCCTCTCTCCATCAGAGGGCCAACATAACTGGGAGATTCTGGATGGGAGAAGAACCCACCAGAGGGGAAGGGTGCTGCATTTTCCAGATTGGGAGAGGTTTTTCTCTATCAGGAACCATCCAATTACCCACTCCCACTGCAGAGACCTAAATTTAAATTCAGGGCAAAGAAAAACTAAGAGAAAAATAAGAGAGCAAACATATATAAATTTATGAGCACTTAAGTCCACGGTTATAAGACAATGTGCCCAGAGGAAACATTTTGAACTTCCTTTCTCAAAACATAATCAAAAGTTGTCTTAACAAATATAGATGCTGTTCTAAATGTACATGATTATTTACCAGTGAGTGTGAGTACATGTACTGAGTTGGTCAAAATGTTCATTTTCTGTAACATCTTATGGAAACACCTGGATGAACATTTTGGCCAGCTCAATATCAATTTTTTTTTTTTGCTTCACATAACCTTGTATGGAGTGATATATTAGTGAGTACCAAATTTTGTAATTAAAAAGGAATTCTTCATTACTCATTTCTATATATATTGCTTGAAATATTTTATGAGGCACCTATGTTGAGCACTGGGTATGGAGAAAAAAAGAACTCCATGTCAAAGGACAAAAGAGATAAGAGGCACAAATGGTATTGAACAAAAGAACTGAACTTGGTCTTTAACAGATAAAAAATGAACAAAGTCTGTGCTTGTTCATAAAATACTGACAATTGTATTATAGACTCCTCAAATTTGGAGATGGTTGGAAATTTGATCTGTGAAGAATACATAAAGTTGTTCTATTCTTCAGTTGCTAATTCACGTCCGACTCTTTGTGACCCTATGACCAGCAGCACATCAGGTTTCCCTGTCCTTCACCATCTCCTGGAGTTTGCTGCAACTCACGTCCATTGAGTTGGTGATGTCATCCAACCATCTCATCCTCTGTCGCCCCTTCTCCTTTTGCCCTCAATCTTTCCCAGCATCAGGTTCTTTTCCAATGAGTTGGCATTTTGCATCAGGAGGCCAAAGTATTAGGGCTTCAGCTTCATCATCATTCCACCCAATGAATATTCATGGTTGATTTCCTTTATGATTGACTGTTTTGATTTCCTTGCTTCCAAGGGACTAATCAATAGTCTTCTCCAGCACCACACTTAGAAAGCACTAATTCTTTGCTGTTCCGCCTTCTTTACGTCCAACTCTCACATCCATACACGACTACTGGAAAAACCATAGCTTTGACTATATGGACCTTTGTCAGCAAAGTGATGTCTCTGCTTTTTTAATAAGCTATGTTTGTCATAGCTTTTTCGTCCAAGGAACAAGCGTCTTTTAATTTAGTGCCTGTAGTTACAATCTGTAGTGATTCTGGAGCCCAAGAAAATTAAATCTGTTACTGTTTCCACTGTTTCCCCATCTATTTGCCATGATGTTATGGGAACCATGATCTGAGTTTTTTAAACGCTGAGTTTTAAGCCAGCTTTTTCACTCCCCTGTTTCACCCTCATCAAGAGGCTCTTTAGTTCCTCTTTGCTTTCTGTCATTAGAGTAGTATCATCAGAGGTTGATGGTATTTCTCCCAAGCTTGATTCCAGCTTGTGAGTCTTGCATTCTGCACAGAAGTCAAACAAGCAGTGTGACAATATACAGCCTTGATGTACTCCTTTCCCAATCTAGAACCAGTCCATTGTTCCATGTCTGGTTCTAACTGTTGCTTGACCTGCATATAGGTTTCTTAAGAGGCAGGTAAGGCAGTCTGTTATTCCCATCTCTTTTAGAATTTTCCACAGTTTGTTGTTATCTACCCAGTCAAAGGCTTTAGCATAGTTAATATAGCAGAAGTAGACATTTTTTGGAATTTTCTTGCTTTTTCTATGATCCAGTAGATGACTGCAATTTGATCTCTGGTTCCTCTGCCTTTTCTAAATCCAGCTTGTACATCTGGAAGTTCTTAGTTCATGTACCATTGAAGCAAAGCCTAGCTTGAAAGAGTTTGAGCATTGCTTTGCTAGCATATGAAATAAGTCCAATTGCATGGTAGTTTGAACATTCTTTGACATTGTCTTTCCTTGGGATTGGAATGAAAACTGAACTTTTAAAGTCCTGTGGCTATTGCTGAGTTTTCCAAATTTACTGGCATATTGAGTGTAGCACATTAACAGCACCATCTTTTAGGATATGAAGTAGCTCAGTTGGAATTCCATCACTTCTGCTAGCTTTATTCGTAGTGATGCTTCCTAAGGCCCACTTGACTTCACACTCCAGATGTCTGGCTCTAGGTGAGTGACCACACCATCAGTTATCTGGGTCATTAAGAACTTTTTGGTATAGTTCTGTGTATTCTTGCTACCTCTCTTAATCTCGTTTATTTCTGTCAGGTCCTTGCCATGTCTTTCCTTTATTGTGCTCATCTTTGCATGAAATGTTCCCTTGGTATCTCCAATTTTCTTGAAGAGATCTCATCTTTCCCATTTTGTCTTTTCCTTCTACTTTTTTTGCATTGTTCACTTAAGAAGGCTTTCTTATATCTCCTTGCTATTCTCTAAGAGTTATTTTTATAGAAAATGTTATTTTTAAATCATGCCATGAGTTCAAAACTTTCTTAAATTGCAATATGTAGGTTTCAATAGGTAAAATAGCTGCAGAAAAGAAAGTTTATTACTGAAGAAGCCTCTAATTCTTTGAGGCTGTTAATCATAGTGTTGATTATATGGAATTTTGTATTGTTATTTAATATACATAAGGTTTATAATCATTTGCCTAAGGATAGAGATTTAAAATGGAAGTGGCAAGTTATAAATATACTTTCAAAGTCCATATATTTAGTATATTTTTAAGTGCTAAAATTAATTAAAACAGAAACAATATCATGAACCTATATGCAGGGAAGGAATGGAGATGCGGATGAAGAGAATGAACTTGTGGACACAGCAGGTAGCCATTCCCTTCTCCAGGGGATCTTCCCAACCCAGGGATTGAACCCAGGTCTCCTGCATTGCAGGTGGATTCTTTACCAGCTGAGCCAAAAGGGAAGCCCAGAGAAAGGAGAGGGTAGGACAAACAGAGAAAGTGGCATTGACATATATACTCTATTGTATGTAAAACAGATAACTAGTGGGAAGCTGCTATATAACATGTGGAGCCCAGCCTAGTGTCTTGTGATGATCTGGAGGGGTGGGAAAGGAGGGGGGAGCGGTAGGAAGGACCAGGGAGGGCAGCTCAATAGGGAGGGGATATGTGTGTGTGTGTGTGTGTGTGTGCGCCTATGTATGCCTGAATTATGACTCATTCTCATTGTTTTACTGCAGAAACCAGCATATTGTAAGGCATTTATCCTCCAATTAAAAAAAAAAGACTAAAATCAGAAAACATTACACACTATCTAAAACCCCAATACTGGTGAGCATTTCATGGCTCCAACATTGTTGATTTAAAACTGTTAACATTTTAATCTTAAAGCAAATAGCAAAAACTGGCACTCTAGAAACTTAGATTTGTAACTTAATCTGCTACATCTTTTGTCTTCATTTTCTCAACTGAACAAAGACTGAACTTATGTGTGAAAAAACAGGATAATAGGCAGCAAAAGATCATTCTTTGTCTAGTAGTTGTTTAAGAAGGTTTACAAAATGTTTCCGGGAGATAAATTTTAAGATTTTGAATGATTAGGCTCCCTCAAGTACCTGACTGCCTGAGTTCTTTCAGAAAACCACTGTAGACTAAAATATTGGTTCAGGAAATTTTCTATTGCATTTCTTTTTTTAAATTTTAAGGCACACAAGGTAATATTAGGAGTGTTTTAAAACTAATTTCTTGAATATAGCCTAAGTATTTTGCAATAAAATTATCGCTAATTCTCAGGATTCTGAACCATAAAATTCTCTTACATTATTTAACATGATAGACAACCTTGTTCAGAAAGATTTTTTAAAAGAGGTTGAATCAAAATCTTTTTTTCAAAGAAATAAACAGAGTAGTGATTCAGAAAATATACTAGGGTTGTTTTTTTCTCTTCCATTTAATAATTTAGTTGCATAAGTGGGTACTTTCAGAATATGAACATCAAGAAATCTACATCACTGATCAGTATGCTTTAAATGCGTAAGTTCAGGGAGTAGAGGAGATTTGAAAAATCAACAGAGTGGCACTCCATGCCACTGAGTTTTGTTAACATGTCAAACCATGAAAAGTCTGAAAAACTTATGATAGGAAAAATGACCAAATTTAGAAAAAACAGTAGACAGTTAAACTGTGAACAGTAGCTTTGTATTTTGGAGTGGTAAAAAGCATAGTCTAATAATTCTATAGTCAATCAATTGTCATTCACATTTTAAATCAACTGGAAGACAATTTTGAGTCATAAAGACTGTCTATATACATCTGTATACAGAATGCAGAAAGAAAGACATATCAGGAAGAGATCAAATCAATTCCTGTTTCCACCTGGAATTCATTATAAAAATGGAGAAACTAAATTACATAAACACAAAAACACATTTCATCCATCTATTTATGCACACACACTCACACACACATATACACATATAATATTCCTTAGGAAAGAATTAACTTCAAATTGTGGCAAATTAACCAAATTCAATCCCTTCAATAAATAAATTTTTAAAAATTAACATTCATGAACACAATTTTAAAAATTAAAAAAAATCCAAAACTCCAGTGATAGAGAATTGGTATTATTATAATATTTCACATCAGGCATAAAAATCAGAATACAGTTTCAATGAATCTACTGCTCTGAAATTTTTTGATCATCTACTCCAGCTTGAGGCTCAGTTCACTAAGGATATCACGTATGAATGAAACACATAATTATAGACAAAACAAAATATAGGGGTATCCCAGGTGGCGCTGGTGGTAAAGAATTTGCCTGCCAATGCAGAAGATGCAAGAGATGCAGGTTTAATCTCTGGATTGGAAAGATTTCCTGGAGAGGGAAATGCCAACCCACTCTAGTATTCTTGCCTGGAAAGTCTCATGAACAGAGGAGGCTGGTGGGTTGCAGTCCATGGGGTCATAAAGAATCAGAAGGGACTGAGCACCTGCACACATAATAAAGTCAGAAAACATACTGGTCTCAACAAAGTAAGTTTGTAGATACTAACTTGGACTGATAGCCTTCTAGTCAGTTGTGGACTAAAAAAAAAAAAACAAAAAACCAACAATGAATCTTTATCATTTTAGCCTGGTGGCATAGAACACAGTATAGCTTTATGGATAGGAGAAAGTAAATGACTTATCCTATGTCAGAAATGAAAGTGTCATTCAGTCATATCAGACTCTTTGCGACCCCACAGACTATAGCCCAGTGGGCTCCTCTGTCCATGGAATTTTCCAGGTAAGAATACTGGAGTGGGTAGCCATTACCTTCTCCAGGGGATCTTCCTAACCCAGGGACTGAAGCCAGCTCTCCTGCACTGCAGGCAGATTTTTTACCATCTGAGCCACAGGGAAGCCCTTCATATGTCAAAATCACTCCTCAAAATATTTAATGTTTCAAATACAGGATCTATTTTGACACTTAAGATATTAGGTTGGCCAGAAAGTTCATTTGTTTTCTCATGACATCTAATGGAAAGACACAAACTTTTTGGTCAATCCAATATCATCATGAATCTAATAGAAATACTACCAAGAACTGTATTAAAGATTTATGTTTTATGAGAAAATAAAGTAAATCTGGAAGTCATAAGTAGCAAATTATGGCTATGAGTTATGCAAAAACTGAACTCTAATCAGAGGATTTATACTCAGAAAGGCCTGACTTGGCACCTTGGCAAAACTTTGGGAGAATTAGTAAATAATACAATTAATAAAAGTAAAATCTTAAGTCACAGGGGATCTTCCTGACCCAGGGATCAAACCAGGGTCTTTTGCCTTGCGGGCAGATTCTTTTTTGAGCCACTAGGGAATCCCAAGTCATATGCACATAGCTTTTTATGAGTTGCCATTTAAACCAATGAAATGAACTGCAAAAATCTCAATTTCAAAAAAAAGATGAGGACCTTAATGGCAGTCTCTGAGTTTATAAAATCACAAATGTAATTTTAGGTTCATTTCAGTTTTCCTTCTTAAATGAGTTTGCATTACATCTATTTTTAATTTAGGTGCATGAATTTAAAAATAGCCACATAAACTACCAAATACAAAGAGAATCAATTCATCACAGAGTGCTTCATTGAAACTGTACTTAAAAATCATCCTGATTTGTAGCATCTGGTGATTTTCATGTTATAAAGACAAAGAAGGTTATGAAATTTTCCTTTAAATTATTCAAGTATCTTTGTCAAACTGTATTAGGTACAGTTACTAAGTCGAAAATTTTATTCTAAAAGAAAAACAGCATATTCATTTCTTTCTGAAGTATGCTATCTGAAAGTAAACATATCATACCCATACTTACAAATGGGCCTCAATCTTTGTATCTTACCTAAACTATAATACCAAGAGAGTAGTATTAGGCATGATGGGATTATAGTCATTGAAAATTCATACAGATCCAGTGTTTGTTCATAATGGCTATGTTTTGATTCATACAGTATTCTCTTTCATTTAGCTAGCCCTCCCAATTTTTCCTGTTGTATGAATATAATTAAAATATTTTTAATAATATGCTTTCAGTTATATATTTGGCAATACCCTGGTAAACTGGCTTTCTGAAAATCAACAAGCAACTAAATGAACAAAAAATTCTGATTTATAGCATTTGTCTATTTTCATGTTTAAATACTCTGACCATGGCCAATTCAAGCTATCAACATGATGACACTCAAAGTGAAGCTGGGAAGAGATGTGCAAAGCTTCGCGCAGTGAGTTGGTCAAGCTGGTTTCAGCAGAACACTGTGATAAATAAATACTGGCTCAAGTCTGTGTTTATTCTAATAGTCTGTCAAAATATTCAGGGACTTTTTGGTAGGTTCCAATATATTTAAGACCATGGCAGTGAATAATTTTAACATGATTAAGTTTTAAACAATAACAGGCAACATTAAACTATGAAGTGACAGCAAAACACTATCTAATTTAGGATAAAAACAACAGAAAAAAGATTTACGATAAAACTATTGCTTTATGATAAAAAATATTCATGACAAATCAGTTCAGTTCAGTCGCTCAGTCGTGTCTGACTCTTTGCGACCCCATGAATCGCAGCACACCAGGCCTCCGTGTCCATCACCAACTCCCGGAGTTTACCCAAACCCACGTCCATCGAGTCAGTGATGCCATCCAACCATCTCATCTTCTGTCATCCCCCTCTCCTCCTGCCCCCAATCCTTCCCAGCATTAGGGTCTTTTCCAATGACAAATAGTATCACTGAATCTTGTAAGCTATCTCTATGTTGGATTTTTGAAAATGTAAATGACCACATCATCTTGGGAATCAAGGTAACATTTGACTGAAATTGAAAGTAAGATCATTTTATGGCGCACTATATACACTTGTAAAGTTCATTATTTTAATACTTATGATGTAATAAGTTGAACAGAATAGTACTTAACATAGGATTTGACAATTTTTTTTTTTTCTCTAAAGGGTCAGAAAGAATATATTTAGGCTTTGCAAATCATATAGTTTGTTGTGAATGCAGTACTGTTTGTGCAGTGGGAAATACTCATGTTCAACATGTAAACTAAAAATCCTGGCTGTGTTCCAATAAAACGATGCTTACAGAAACAAGCAGCAGATGGATTTGGCTGTGGGTCATCCACAATTTGTTGACCTGACTTTAGCAGGTACCAAATCATCTGATGTTTTTATGGCACTGATTTCAATATGATTTTTCTTGGTATTTACGAACTACTAGTCCCTTTAATCAAAGTACTTTTTAAAAGTATAATATTGCCCCAGTCAGTAAAAAAAATCTCGACTAATTACTGTTTCTTAAACGAGATACTCCCTGAGCAATGCAAATGCCAAAAGGACAATGCAATTGAAAATAAAATGAATACAGTGGTGGACATATCTTCCATTACTGTACCACAATGTTACCTTTAACCACAAGGAGAGGTTTTCCTAGACAGTAAAAGAAGAGAAAACTTTCAGATCAAATTAAGATATGTTTAATATGAGCACATTCATTTTAATTTACTCTGAAATCCTTATTCTTACCTTCCACAAGTTTCCCTGTCTGTTCGGCACTTCCCCCAGGAAGAATCTTGGCGATATAGGCTCCAATTTCTCCGCTATGTCCAGGGATTTCTTTACCACCCACAATTCTAATTCCTAATCCATTACCTGTATTAAAAAGTTAGCAAATTATTAGCAGTAAGTTAAGAAAGGACAACAGTTATCACAAGTGATAAGGTGCACAAAAAAATGGGTTCTGATATATAGAAGTTAACCCCAAATGAATATTGGAACTGGACACTGATAACAAAAGAACAATATTACAATTTCATAGTATTTGACAGAAAAGAGAATTATCTGAGATCTTGGTAGGATCTATAATGATTAATCTGACATTAACAAATAATTTTTATTTTTTATTTCAGCCGTATTCAATAATATAATAAAGTTTTATCCATTTTGATCATAATGTTGCAAGAATTTTATATGAAGATATTCCCAGTATAAATACTTTCAGAGTGAAAAATTCATTTATGAAATTGATGAGCATTCAACTTACAAAAAGGAAGTAATGGCTATCATAAATTGAGAAGACATAAGTTAAACATAGAAATGACTGAAACTGATAAAGTGAAAACATGATCATAACTTATGAATTATTATTCACATTTCAGCCTTAATTCATAAACTAATATTGTTTGTGCATTAATATGGCACTTAATACAGGGATAATAAAAGCATTCTTTACTGATGAGCAACTTGGTAAACTGTTCCTTATTCCACAGAACAGGTTTTTCTATAATTAACCATGCAGAAGAAAGATGGAGAATGATTATTATGAGAAATCTACACACTATACTTGATCTTTGGAGAAGGCGATGGCACCCCACTCCAGTACTCTTGCCTGGAAAATCCCATGGACGGAGGAGCCTGGTAGGCTGCAGCCCATGAGATCGCTAAGAGTCAGACGCGACTGAGCAACTTCACTTTCACTTTTCACTTTCATGCATTGGAGAAGGAAATGGCAACCCACTCCAGTGTTCTTGCCTGGAGAATCCCAGGGATGGCGGAGCCTGGTGGGCTGCCATCTATGGGGTCGCACAGAGTCAGACACGACTGAAGTGATTTAGCAGCATACTTGATCTTAGCCAAAAGGCCGAGAAGCGATGATTATTATGAGAGATCTAATTGAATCAAATAAACTGTTGACATTTTATCTTTTTAAAAGAATAAGCTAAAAAACAGCTAGTGTATACAGCTCCATATATATTTTTGTTACAAATGTCAAGAAAGCACTAAAACAAAGCAGAATTCTCCTTTACTGAAGACACAATTAATTAAACATTTCATTCAGTGATTGAAGTACCATTTCCAACTCTTTCAAAATCCCTAAAATTAAAAGCCAGGTCTCTTCCAAATCCTGTTCCTTTCCTACTTAACTCCTCAGAAAGAATCCCTCTAGTCAGCATCAACACAATTCCAACATTCAACAAGCAGTAGCTGAATGATGCACTGCTTCTTCATTTATCTAGTAGGGGGTATTTTGGTACCACACCGTTTGTTTCCAGGTGACATGATACTCCCAAACGAATTTCCTCTTCCCTTTTCTTCCCCCTCCTCCCTCCCTTTCATCTTTCCTTCCCTGATACACCCCTGGACTCCCCCTCTTTTCCCCTAGCACCCCAAGTCCCCACTCTCATCCCGAGACCTGCTTTTACACCAGAGCAAGTGTCCTGAAGATTTCGTCTCAGAACAAAAACAAAACAAATTAACTGCATGTTTCTACAAAGGGTTGCCAACGGTCGGAGTTAAATAAGATACTAGCTCTCTGTGGCCCCACTTGTGGAGCTTTCCTGTCACGAGTTTCTTAGCTCAGTGTTCCCGTTCTTAGAGATTAATTGACGATCCGAACTGAACATAACTGGATCAGTGAAGACTAGCATTTGCTATATGACATAGAACATGTATTATATATGACTTTTAGTCTCAACTAAAGTTGATTTCTTAGACATTGGCATTTAAAGATTCACCAGGACTGATTCTACAATAAGATATTAGACAGATACTAATAAAGAGTAGAAGATGAATAAAAGTTATTAGTCACTATTTATTCAATTATTTTGTATATATGTGTGTATACATATGTAGTGTTAAGCCATTTTAGAAATTACAAAATGAGAATTTAAAAATAGCTGGTCATATTTAAAGGATTTTCCCATGGAATTTGTCCAGAAAAAATAAAAATAGATTCTTAATCTAAGATTTGGCTTTATTTTTCATGGTTGAATTGCTCACAAGTTGCAATTCATCACTTATTAAATATTTCATAAAACAGATACATATACTGAATCTCTAATGTGGTCAATATATTCATATCTATTTTAAGACATGGTCAATCTGGGATCCCGAAAGATGATTGATGAGATTTCCTGAGTGTAAAGGCATATTTTCAAGACCAAGTGCTGTATCAATATTTATGCTAGATGATAGCAGAATATAGTAGGCTATAGTAAAGTGTTCATGGCACTGCTCTTATTTCTTTTTAAGCTTAAAAACTGTTGTATGGCAGAAACCAACACAACACTGCAAAATTTTTTAAAATATATTTAAATTAAAAAATGGAAAAAATTACCATATAAATATAGTTCATAAAAATAATTCTGTACTATATAGAATATGGTGTAGCCATACACTTAGAAACTACAAATAGCATTGTTATAATTTGTAAAGTTATAGCTAAAAAGTAGAATTTCAGTATCTATTAATTAACATGTGACTACTTAAAAAAATTGTGTTTCCATTTTGCAAAATGACATTGTCTTGAAGATAAGTAGTTGGGTTCTTAGTGCCATTTGATTTTTATTGACTGAGTATATTCTAAAATTTTGTAGTAAAGGATCTGTACTAGGAACTTACAACTATATCCACAATAATTATTTAATTTTGTAAAATACAGCTTCATGCTAATGAATTCAACACTTTCTAAATATACTTACAAATCAGTGTCTTTGGTAAAATGGGAGTAATACATAGCCATGAAAATACTGTGAAAAATGAGCTTTGATAGACAGTTTTCCACAACCTGGAGGTTGAGGTGCTGACCCTCTATGCAGTTGAAAATCCTCATATAACTTATACTCAACTCTTTGTATACAAGGTTCCTCTGTGTATGCAGTTCCATACCCCTGGATTCAACCAACTGTGGATTGTATAGCATTATATATTTACTATTGAAAAAAATCTCCATTTAAATCTCCATGCAGTTCAAACGCATATTGTTCAAGGGTCAATGTATATAGAACCACTTCTAATACACAGTAAATTTTTGAAAGTTACTTTTTTTCTTGTTGATCCTGCTGTGTTGACTGCTATTGATTTTCATGTATACACTAAAGTAACATAGAAATATTAAAAGTTTGTGAAAGAAAAGCAAGTTAGAAAATAAAAAGACCTAGGAAGGAAAACATTTGTTTATTTTACAGTAGTTCCTTGTATCCTAATTTTGATGCCATAAGTATGAATTTACTTTATATAATTTCCAAGAATTTAAATCTAGATATTTTTATTTAACATTTCTCTAGTTAAACTTTGATATTTTATGTATTGACTATAGACAGAACAAACAAAAACACTTCTATTTAAATAAAACACATCAGCTCAAATCTAAAAAGCAGAATGTCAATAAAAAATTTGATAAACCTAAGAGGCAAAATTAGTTTTTAACAGACATGCTTAAATCTAAGTGGTCCTTGATAAGTGATACTATTGGTTTTAACTTTTACAAATTTTTAACAACATAGACTTATTTCCCTCTCTGTTTCTATTCCATCTAGAAACATTGCTAAAATGCTTCCTCAGAAGCCATGAAGGTACACTGGTTTTGCTCTTTAGCTCACAGTATGGCAGAGAAGAGAGGCCAACAATTACTGTAAAGAACATAGGAGCTTTAGTAAAAGAGATCATCAAAAGTTACAGTAGTTTTATAACATATAAGCATAAATGTGGTTAAGGCAGTCTTTAAGGGAAATCTATAAGCAGCTACAATACAATGTATTCATAAGTCACCATGATGTTCATCTTAAATATCTTATAATTTTATAAGTCCATTATACCTCAATAAATTGAAATGAAAAAATAAAAAATTAAGCTGTTCATAAACATGAGCATACTAAGGAAACATCCTCATATTTGAATCTAAATTTGGAGTTTAAATCTACTTTACTTTTATATGTTTATCAATATGTTACATTAAATGCTCTGATATTTAAGGTATTACAAAAATGTTTTTATTTCCATTATTAAATAAGATGAAAATATCATGATGATATAATTAGAGCACTGAATGTGGGCAAAATTACAATACTTGTTTCATGCTTGAGATTCTTGAACTACAAAAACATTGAGATACTAAATGTGTGTTGTTTTAAGGTATTAAATTTGTAGTAACTTGTTACTCATCAACAAAAAATTAACACCAAGATAAAAGCTGCATTCTGAGTTTTCTGTGCACATAATATATAGGGATATTATCTTGGTAGCAAAACCAGTGGAATAGTTGTGTTTATAGTACTTAAGCACAGTGATTGAGCAGCGATAAAGGGTAGGAGATAAAGAGAAAATAGTCTATGAACAGAAAACCTGATGCCCTTCATAAATGAAGAGGAAGAGCTCTGTGTATCAGTTCTGCATCACTGGGGTTCTAGTATAATGTGTGTAGCAAGTACATGGCATCTGCTGCTGCTGCTAAGTCACTTCAGTCGTGTCCAACTCTGTGCGACCCCATAGACGGCAGCCCACCAGGCTCTGCCATCCCTGGGATTCTCCAGGCAAGAATACTGGAGTGGGTTGCCATTTCCTTCTCCAGTGCATGAAAGGGAAAAGTGAAAGGGAAGTCGCTCAGTCGTGTCCGACTCTCAGCGACCCCATGGTCTGTAGCCTACCAGGCTCCTCCGTCCACGGGATTTTCCAGGCAAGAGTACTGGAGTGGGGTGCCATTGCCTTCTCCGACATGGCATCTAGGCTACACTAAATTTGTAAATGAATGAATCATGAATGGATGAAAACTGAAGTGTCTAATTTTCAGTTTTGAAACTTTGAAGTGTCTAATTTTCTCTACATAGGGCTAATGCCTGGCGTGCTGCAGTCCATGGTGTCACAAAAAGTCAGACACGACTGAGCGCCTGAACTAAATGCATCAGTTACAGTGATGTTAAAAATAATAGGTTGTATTGTATTCTGTTCTTGGAAAATGTCTGTAAAGTTATATTAACACAATGAATTTTAAAATTAAAAATACAAAAAGGAAACCCTCTATTCTACATGAATAAAATAAGGTTTTGTGAGGTTAACTGCTCAAGACAACACCTAATATACAGTAATGCTAGAGTGGAGCCCACACTCCAAATGAATAGGTTAGAGATGAGTCTCCTGTTAGGCTAGGGGCAGGGAACCTGGTGTGGGATGAGAAAGGATGGGTTGGGGAGCTGCATACATAGCCCTTCCCTTTCTCATTCAGTTGCAGAGGGGAGAGTGATGAGAGACATTACAATTAGGCCATTAAAAGGAGAAACTACCAGGATGTAAAAAATGTTGGGGAGTCAGTATCTCTCAGTCAATACTGAGGAGAGGAAACATTTTGGGTTTAGGCAGCTTGTGGATTAAATGGCAGCATTTAATCTGTTTTTAAATTTATTTTTAATTTGAGGATAATTGCTTTACAATGTTGTGTTGGTTTCTACCATACAACACTGTGAATTAGCTATAAGTATACATATATCCCTTCCCTCTTGAACCTTCCCACCACCCCCCATTCCATCCCTACAGGTTGTCACCGAATATGGGACTGAGCTCCTTGTGTTATATAGCAAGTTCCTACTAGATCATCTACATGGTAATGCATACATTTTAAATAGCATTTAACCTGAAGCTATAAGTGATTGCTTGGGAAAGACTCTGCTTGTTTTGTCACTATAGTTTCCATTTTTCTATTGATGCATAAATGTCTATGACTTATTTATACCTTTATCAGCCATTACAAAGATGAAATTGTTACCTTTTCAGCATTACAGATTTTACCATTTTTGTATTTTAGCATTTGTGTTACTATGTCATATGTATCTGTTAAATGAATACGTAATATTAATACTTATATATCTTAGTATGCAAATCTATAAAGAATGAAGTATATACAGGCCTGATAACATAATATTATAATCACTACTATTTGGGGGAGTAGTTGAAAAACTGATTTGGAGAGAAAAGTTCTGAATTTGCTGAGTCACTTTAGGAATACTATAAGTAAAATCCAGGTGTCCAGATTATTTTTGTGCTACAGGGTAAACCTGGTCTCATCAAAATCAATTTGCTCTAGAAAAGAGGTATTCAACACAGTTCAAAAGATTCTACCATCCAGTATATGTTAGGGGATATTTTTCACTAGAGAGTTGTTCAATATAATTACTTTGGTTATATTCATTACTCTTATTTTTAAAAACTGTTACTATAATACTATCTGAAATTAAGAATAAATATTATATGTTATTAGGTGGCCAGGCTAAGAATAAACATTCCTCTGAAATTGTGCTTTAAACAAAAAGTGAGCTGCTTTTATTTATTGTCATCTAGTTTTCTACTGCATAAGATTTATGGAACTTTTGGTTGTATGTTTCAAAATAGATGACTTTGAACTAATGAATTCTATTTGGCGTTTCTACATTGTACCAAAATTATATGTATTATATTACTTGCTTTCAATCTCTTCAGTAACATCTTCAGGGGTAGAAGGGAAAAAAAGTAACTAACATTTCTAGAGTTTCTCCTACTTTGCATTTTTAAATCATCTCTATAACTTTTCATGTTAGGCATCGTCCATACCATTTTAGGACAAAGCAGCTGAGACTGCGGGAGGTTAGAAATTTGGTTAGGTTGGCTAGCAAGTAAAACAACGAAGATTAGAGCCCAGTTTTCTTCCTGAGTCCCACATTCTTGTTCTTTCTATATACTTTTGCTCATCACTCTAATTGTCAAAAAAATATTCTAGAAGATAATTTTAGAAAATATTCTAGAAGTCTTTTCTCTTTTAATTGAATCTCATTTCTTACCCATTTTCCAAGATGAAATCATATACTCTCTCTATATATATATCCATATATTTAATATTAATATCACCAAATTACCCTCCTTAACCTATAAGTTAAACATCTTGAATGTCTTTACCCTCTCCTTACAGAATCAATCATTAATTCCATTAATTTTAATTTATTAAGAAAAACAGAAAAATGTGTTCATCCATCCCCAGTTAAAAGCATAGCCAATAATGTCACTTAATGGCAGGATCACATTTCTACAAGCAATATTTATCTTGACAGATGTCAGGGAAAGTGATGATGTGCATGAGGAGCTAGTCCCAACAGTAAATATTTCCTTTGTCACTGAGGAAGTGAATGCAAGTTTTCACTGAAATATATGAGGAAGAAATGATTTTAGAAGAGATTCAACTCAAATATGATTTTTTCTATAGTTGTATACTCTGTTTATTTCTAAGATACTTTGAGGGGCTTACAATGAGAAATTCTATCATATATTTACAACATATTTGGACAGTTAATAAGAGTGAAAGAGAAAAAGCCATTCAGAATGGGAAGGGAGAAATATGGGGTCAAGACCCGCTACTAGAATCTGTTCAGTTTCCCAGAACTTGCAGCATTTAGGATGGAAAACACATGTTCTCAAAGTGACAACAGACACTTTCTCTTGGTGTTCCATAAGAAAGAGAACCAATGACATAAGTGTCTTAACTTTCAAACACCTGACCTTAAAAAAAAGTTTTCTCATGAAGTGTTCCTAAACAATGCTGGAGACATGTTGTGTGTGTTACATATAATTTATCTAACTGCATGAAGTAGAATTCACCACATTTTTGCCTCGGTTCAGTTCAGTTGCTCAGTTGTGTCCGACTCTTTGCGACCCCATGTGCCACAGCACGCCAGGCCTCCTCGTCCATCACCAACTCCCGGAGTTTACCCAAACTCATGTCCATTGAGTCGGTGATGCCATCCAACCATCTCATCTTCTGTCATCCCCTTCTCCTCCTGTCTTCAATCTGTCCCAACATCAGGGTTTTTTCCAATGAGTCAGCTCTTTGCATCAGGTGGGCAACATATTGGAGTTTCAGCTTCAACATCAGTCCTTCCAATGAACACCCAGGACTGATCTCCTTTAGGATGGACTGGTTGGATCTCCTTGCAGTCCAAGGGACTCTCAAGAGTCTTCTCCAGCACCACAGTTCAAAAGCCTCAATTCTTCAGCGCTCAGCTTTCTTTATAGTCCAACTCTCACATCCATACATGACTACTGGAAAAACCATAGCCTTGACTGGACCTTTGTTGGCAAAGTAATGCCTCTGTTTTTAAATATGCTACCTAGGTTGGCCATAACCTTCCTTCCAAGGAGTAAGTGTCTTTTAATTTCACGGCTGCAGTCACCATCAGCAGTGATTTTGGAGCCCCAAAAAATAAAGTCTGACACTGTTTCCACTGTTTCCTCATATATTTGCCATGATGTGATAGGACCAGATACTTTTGATCTTAGTTTTCTGAATGTTGAGCTTTAAGCCAACTTTTTCACTCTCCTCTTTCACTTTCATCAAGAGGCTCTTTAGTTCTGCTTCGCTTTCTGCCATAAGGGTGGTGTCATCTGCATATCTGAGGTTATTGATATTTCTCCCGGCAATCTTGATTCCAGCTTGTGCTTCATCCAGCCCAGAGTTTCTCATGATGTACTCTGCATATAAGTTAAAGAACACAGTGACAATATACAGCCTTGACATACTCCTTTTTCTATTTGGAACCAGTCTGTTGTTCCATGTCCAGTTCTAACTGTTGCTTCCTGACCTGCATACAGGTTTCTCAAGAGACAGGTCAGATGGTCTAGTATTTCCATCTCTTTCAGAATTTTCCACAGTTTATTGTGATCCATACAGTCAAAGGCTTTGGCATAGTCAATAGAGCAGAAATAGATGTTTTTCTGGAACTCTCTTGCTTTTTCGATGATCCAGCGGATGTTAGCAATTTGATCTCTGGTTCCTCTGCCTTTTCTAAAACCAGCTTGAACATCTGGAAGTTCACGGTTCACATATTGCTGAAGCCTGGCTTGGAGAATTTTGAGCATTACTTTGCTGGCGTGTGAGATGAGTGCAATTGTGTCTTAGTTTGAATATTCTTTGTCATTGCCTTTCTTTGGTATTGTAATGAAAACTGAAATTTTCCAGTCCTGTGGCCATTGCTGCATTTTCCAAATTTGCTGGCATATTGAATGCAGCACTTTCACAGTATCATCTTTCAGGATTTGAAATAGCTCAACTGGAATTCCATCACCTCCACTAGCTTTGTTCGTAGTGATGCTGTCTAAGGCCCGCTTGACTTCACATTCCAGGATGTCTGGCTCTTGGTGAGTGATCACACCATCGTGATCATCTGGGTCATGAAGATCTCTTTTGTACAGTTCTGTGCATTCTAGTCACATCTTCTTAATATCTTCTGCTTCTGATAGGTCCATACCATTTCTGTTGTTTATTGAGACCATCTTTGCATGAAATATTCCCTTGGTATCTCTAATTTTCTTGAAGAGATCTCTAATTTTCCCATTCTATTGTTTTCCTCTATTTCTTAGCACTGATCACTGAGGAAGGTTTTCTTATCTCTCCTTGCTATTCTTTGGAACTCTACATTCAAATGGGTATATCTTTCCTTTTCTCCTTTGCTTTTTGTAGTTCCCCTTTATTTGATATACCACATGTGAGCACAGCAGTGCGGTCTCAAATAAAGATGATAGAATGTGTGTTGTTTTTTTTTTTAATTAGTGTACCTTATTTCATAATGGTTAAACTTTTTTCAGAATTCAGCTTTGAATCAGGCAAACAATTAAAAAAAAATCTCAAAAAGGAAGCTTCAATGATTTCAATGGTGCTCATATCACCTGTCAAATTAAATTCAGGATTATTTAATATGATCTGGCTCTAACTTTGATTCCTTTTATGACCTGGTCCTAAGTTTGATCCCTTTTTGTACTCTGTTGTAGCAAAACAAAATTTAAAAAAATAACATAAGCCAAATAAAATTAGAACAAAAAAACTCCAAAACTACTTATCAAGTGATCTGGGCTTCCCTGGTGGCTTAGATGGTAAAGAATCTGCCAGAGACTCCGTTTCAGTCCCTAGGTTGAGAAAATCCTCTGGAGAAGGAAATGGTAACCCTCCCCTTGGACAGAGGAGCCTGGGTGGGCTAAAGTTCATGGGTTGCAAACAGCCAGATATGACTGAGCGATTCACACTTCTACTTTTCATCAAGGGGATCCAGTCCAATTTCTGCTTATCCCTGAGCAGGTGGGACTCAGTTTCCTCCAAGTCTATACAATTATTCAACCAAGCTAATAATCACATCATCCTGAAAAAACCAGGGGCAGTCCAACTTTTTGACACTAAAATGCTGGCCTTGCAGAGCTGTTTATTCTATTCCTGAGTACAACCCCCATATGGCCTGTATATTTTAGGGAAATAAAAAACATCATGGCAGCATTTTTTCACTGTGGTATTGTAGTATTGTTTATAATATTGAAAAGGGGAAGTCAGCACAAATGTTTAGCAACTGGGGAATGGTGGATATAGATGATTAAATATCTATAAAAATAATTAAACTTATGCTTATGAAGAACTTTTGATATAACAGGAAAATGTCTTTGTTAGGTAAACTCAAAATTTGGATAAGGCTTGTAGATATTTTAATACCATCATATTCATGTTGATTTTTGGTTTTGATCACTTTTTGTGGTTAGATGTTAACATTAGTGAAACTGGGCAGAGTGGGCAAAAGAACTGATCATTCTATTTTCTGAGAGTCCAAATTTTCTCAAAATAGAAAGTTTAAATTGTCTGTCATATGGTTAATTTAAAGAAGAGCACAAACAAATAAACAAAAACAGCAAAACTGATAATGTTCAAATTTACAAGGTATAGGGGAATTTATTCCTTAGTAAAATTTAAGTTAGTTTCTGTGTAAGAATGTTTTATGGTCCTATGACCACATTACTCAACAGTGCAATAATTATGGAGCATTTACTATTATGCACATCAAAAATGAAGATACAGAATGATCTAAATATAAACCATTTATTAATGTATCATATTAATAATTATGGCATTATTTTTTATATTTAAATACATAGCCTGATCATTTTTTGAAATTTTCCAATAGACAGTTTTTGACAGAACAATGCATTTTCTTAAATTTAATGTCACCTAAACAAATTCAAATACATATCTCAATCTGATATTAAAGTAAAAAGAACTAGATTATTTGATCTCTTTTACCTGAAACCGTGTGATCCTTAGAGTCCCTTGTTATTTTTATCCTTGCATGAGGAAAGATGTAGTGCACAGTTTTCCCATCCATCTGTATAATCTAAGACACACATAAGATACGGTGAAAAAGCAATGTTAAAGACACTTAAAGGGCAATATACATAATTATCTTTTTTCAAACTACAGTGATTCAACCAATGAAAACAGAAGATTCTCAAATGATGACAATTTTAAGCATTTAATACTATATAATGATACTATTGTTTTCTGAGTTTATTATAGTCTTCACATTTACAACCAGTTTCTCTTGCAAACTGATTTGTTGGGTTTAGAAAATCAATAAGCATATGTTAACACATAAGGATATCTATTACTATGGTAATGCATAGAGAATGTATATGGAAAATTGACCTCTCCTGATTTTGTTTTTGGACAGCCTAGAAATAGGGAGGCATTTTTAATTTTCAGCCATCAAGCTTAAAGGGAGAAAAGACAAAGATCCTCCTACTCTGCATCTCTATCACTTTACCAGGAATGCATATTTATGTTATGTTGACATCACTGTGGAATTTTGCTTCTGCTGAGCACATTTGCCAGAAGTTTTAGGATACACCTGAGGCTGAGACTAATTCTGCATAAATAAATAAAATCTTTGCTCATTTTAATTTTTTCTGAAGCCTTCTTTGTATGCAAAGGCATTATTTCTCATTTAATTCAGACACTCCTTCAATTAGAAGAAACGACATTCAATGCCTTTGTTACAAGTCTGTGATTTCAATTCTAATTACTGAGACTGAACATGAGAATACTATAGACTGTGTTATCGCTGTTTCCATCTGACAAAATGAGATTTCTGAAATAAAGGAAATTAGCAAATGCAAACTTCTGCTGTATATTTTATAGAATTTGGCTTTCAAAAGAGATTTGTGAAATAATGAAAGGCAGAAATAGGAAAAGCTTTATAAAACTATATTAACAGGATTTTAATAGTATGACATCTTGTATCCATCACTTCAGGAGAATTTTTGAATAGAATTAGATAAAACAAGGTTTAGTAAAGAGACATTTAATACTACCCATTTCAGAATGTGTTTAGGTAGTGTTTGGGGTTACTAAGATAAAACATTAACTAGAATTTACAATTAAAAGGATGTACCTTTCGTGAAGAAAAATTCCCTGGAATATTCATGTTATTTTAATATGCCTCTGAAAATTCATCTTTAAAATTGCTATAATTCTGGATTTTAAAAGAAAAATGCACTGAAAAATGCAAACAATGCCAGTCTTTAGGTTTTATTCTCTTTAGGAAAGAATAAGCTTAATCAGGCCTCTGATGAACAAAATTCTCCCCAGACAAAAGCAGAATCCTTTCAAGTCCAAAAATCTTATATGAATTCTGCAAAGTAAAACTAAAATATCATTTGCATGATTATAAAAATATCATGGTCCATATAATCAATCTAGATAATTCATCCTATTAATAACAACAGCTTTGTAAACCATTGTGAATCTTGCATATGTTCATGACAAGAGAGTGTGCATTTTCCTTTTTCCTTCCTTAATCTCCCCTCTTCTGTCTCACTCTCTTTTACTTTCTCTCCTGGACTCTTTACTTTCCCTGGCTTCATCTTTTCTCCTTCTTCTACTTTCTTTCATCCTCTCTTTCCTTCCTCTTCTATCTGCATTAAAGATCTTCATTTTAAACTACATGCACTGAAAATCTTAAAACTATCAGATATAACTCAAATTTGCTTTGTTACTATAGATAATTCATTAACATTACATATATTATGGTGCAATCTCAAAATCAATAGAATGATCTTGGTTTGTTTCCAAGGCAAACCATTCAGCATTTCAGTAATCCAAGTCTATGCCCCAACCACTAATGCTGAAGAAGCTGAAATCAAATGGTTCTATGAAGACCGATTAGAACTTCTAGAACTAACACCCAAAAAAGATGTCCTTTTCATCATAGGGGATTGGAATGCAAAAGCAGGAAGTTGAGAGATACCTGGAGTAACAGGCAAGTTTGGCCTTGGAGTACAAAAATGAAGCAGGGCAAAGGCTAACAGAGTTTTGCCAAGAGAATACACTGGTCATAGCAAACACCCTCTTTCAACAACACAAGAGACGACTCTACACATGGGCATCACCAGATGGTCAATACCGAAATCAGACTGATTATATTCTTTGCAGCCAAAGATGGAGAAGTTCTATACAGTCAGCAAAAATAAGACCTGGAGCTGACTGTGGCTCAGATCATGAGCTGCTTATTGAAAAATTCAGGCTAAAATTGAGGAAACTAGGGAAAGCCATTTGACCATTCAGGTATGACCTAAATTAAACCCCTTATGATCATACAGTGGAGGTGACAAAGAGATTCAAAGGATTAGATCTGACAGACAGAGTGCCTGAAGAACTACGGACGGAGGTTCATAACATAGTACAGGAGGTGGTGACCAAATCCATCCCCCAAAAAAGGAATGCAAGAAGGCAAAGAGGTTGTCTGAAGAGGCCTTATAGCTGAGAAATGAGAAGCGAAAGGCAAAGGAGAAAGGTAAAGATGCACCAACTTACAAGTATTTCAAAAGAAATTATGTACATGAACTGGCCCTTTATATTTATGAAATAGCAACTCCTATGTTAACATATCTTTTATTTATACAGACATTCACCTTTTCCCTTATTTAAATACTTTGTATGCTAGATGTACCAGACAGAGTATCAAGCCCTGTGTTAGGCACAGAATAGACACCATGGTGGATGGAACAGGGAGCGCTTGCTCTCTAAAAGTTCACAGACCAAGACACAATGCATGGAGTGCTGCTGTAGCACAAAGTAGGAACATTTGTGGGAAGATGGTGGTGGTAATGTTACAGAAGGCTTTTTGCAAGATGAGCCATGCACATGAGCCCTGAGTGATGAATCACATTAAGTCAAGAGAAAAGAGGAGGAAGAATGTTCAGGAAGAGAAAACAAGACATTCAAAAGCCCAGAATAAAGACACAGTGAGTCTTTCAAAGTAGCCCAGTGTACCTCAGTATAGCGGTCACATGGGAAGTGCACAAGGCTCGGGCATTAGTGCAGAATGAATGCATTTTGTGCTAGTAGAGAAATTTTGACCTTTGCAACGATGCTGTGAATGGCATTAGTTCTATTTATTGATGAAGTGACTGAGGAAAAAAAGAAAGAGGTCAGGTGATCTCTTCAATTCACAAAGCAGAGTTGAATTTCTACTGAATAGTGCGGAGGTTAAACATACAAAAGGAAATACAGAGATTTGTAGATTTGGCTTTATAATTCATATGATTTTGAGTCTAAAGTCATATATATTCTGCTCTCTCTAACGTATGTTTTATGTTAAATAATTTTTAAAGCAGATACATTAGTGTTTATATGTTTTATCTAACATATAAGCAAAAAAAAACTATGCAATATTCAAAACTGAAAAATATATAGAATTATAAACTAATAAACGGTCATATAACCACCACACAAAGAAAGAAAGGGAGCATTCATAATTTCTCTTGAAATATTTGTAAACAGAGAAGAACCCTTTTTCTGGGCAGCATACAAGTGATAGTTCTGTCAATGGAGAATTATCCAAAGACTATGATGTCAGAAACTTTGCTCTTGGGGAGAGGAACAAGGCGATTAATTGACATCAGTCCTACCCTCTGGCCTTGTCCCTATTTTTATCTGGCAGAAGCAACACTTGTCCTAAATAAATGACTAAACAAGAATGATACGTTGCTATTCTTTCTATACCAAAATATAATTTTGATGAAAAGTGAAGTCACTCAGTCGTGTCCGACTCTTTGCAATCCCATGGACTGTAGTCTATCAGACTTCTCTGTCCATGGGATTTTCCAGGCAAGAGTACTGGAGTGGGTTGCCATTTCCTTTGGAAGAGAGTATTTGAAGATAAATATTAACACAAAAAAGCATGAACTTCATTTAAATGTAATCAAAACATATCATCTCCTATGTAGCTTTCACATAGAGAAATTTATAAAGAAAAATAAATTACTGACACAAAAGTCAGTATATTCACTACTTGTTTGAGAGAGGTTGAAAATTACAATTTGGAAAGGGTACTTGTAGATTTCAAGAGGAAGAAAACACTCCCTTTCTTTGTGTGGTGGTTATATGGCTGTTTGTTTTATAATTAATTTATAATTCTATACGTTTTTAAGTTTTGAGTATTGCATAGGTTTTTGTTTATATGTTAAAAGGGCTTCCCTGATAGCTCAGTTGGTAAAGAATCCACCTGCAATGAAGGAGACCATGGTTCAATTCCTGGGTTGGGAAGATCCCCTGTAGAAGGGATAGGCTACCCATTCCAGTATTCTGGGACTTCCCTTGTGGCTTTCTGGTAAAGAATCTGCCTGCAATGTGGGACACCTGGGTTTGATTCCTGAGCTGGAAAGATCCCCTGGAGAAGGGGAAGGTTACCTACTCTAGTATTCTGGCCTGGAGAATTCCATGAAATGTATAGTCCACTGGGTTGCAAAGAGTTGGACACGACTGAGCAACTTTCACTTCACAGCTTAGATAACAAAATATAAATGTGAAAATAACTTTTAGCAATGAGATACACATTATTAAATTTACAAGGAGTCTTACATTTTCTATGTTATTAAACAAAAAAATTCATTAAATCATTCTCAAATATAGCCTCTCTGCTTAATTTTGGTATTATATTGCTCTATACTTATAAATTCAAATATAATGTGTTATGTCTTCAGTGAATCAAATCTTAAATTCTGTAGATGTTAGTAATGGATAATTATGAACAAAAAACTCATTAGGAATATTTATGTTTCATTTACACACAATAAGACAGAATTCTAGAATATAATTTTGGGGGATGGACACTGATTATTTCAAAATACAGCCTGTAAAATGTTAGTTGGATAAATTAGGTGGACAAGACTACTCTGATTGGATACTCAGAAGTTTTGGGAAATAACTGTATGAAAGTTATTATGTTTTTAGCTCTTCAGTTTTTATATTTCATCTTATCAGGATTCCTTGAAAGGATCTGTATTTTCATTATCTTGATCTTGGTTTGTGGCAAATACTAAACTTCAGAGAAACAAACAAGATGAGTAAGGCACAACAAGTAAGTCATTACAGAGAGATTCCTATAATAAAAAATAATTCAAGGAAGTTATTTTCAGTTGAGAAATTGACTATTTTTGTAATTGTAAATAAGAGAAAAGCTAAAATTTTTAAACACAGAATGATTCTAATTTTTAAATTTTCCCATTTCCTAGCTATATCTATTCTAGATCTAGAATATTTACAATAAACAGAGGATAACAGATTTCAATAAAGTATGAGAATGTCTAGAAGAGCAAAATAAAATTGAGAAAATATTTTATCAGTTAGAAATTTGTCTATGAAAACTGAAATTGCTTAGGAAAAAAAATCAAATCTAAGACCATAGATCCTATCTTTTAGACAGCACTTTTACATGCAAAAGTCTTGTTTTCTTTTATACCTTAACATGACAGATACTGAATTATATTATAGTAAATTCATATGGTTCTTTTTTGTTGTTTGAAATATATTTGTCAGCTTATCAATGAATCATTAATCAGACAGGATGATAAAGGAGTTAATGTACATGATATAAGTAACTATCTCTTTTGTGAGTATCTTAATGATCATAATGAATACAAATACCTGCAAATACCTGATCTGTTAAGGCAACTGGTTTAAGGCCATGTGACCTACCAGAGGAATCTCCCTGAGGTTATCCAACTGTTAATCTCCCACGTATCTATCGAAGTTCAATTTAAACATCATCTCTTTTGTTCTAAAGTGAATAAGATCATGAGTTATGGTATTATATTTATGTAATAGTTAATAGTATCCCTACATTTTTTTTTAACCTATAGATATTAACTAATAAAATTTACTTTATGAAAGTTGTTCTGAATATAAAATCCAATAATGAACGTAAAAGAATTCCATATAACACTTCCATATAACATCAGTTCCCTTACTCTCAGGTGAAGCCTTCTCTGTTCCCAGCTGCTTGGTTTGGTCATCTTCTTATTTGCTATTTCTTGACAGCTGGGCATATTCCAATGGAAAGCCCTGAAATTACCCAAGTCTACTTTACCCTCTATTCTGTCAGCTCTTTAGGAGTTTCATGTATTTGCTTTGCATGGCAGTGTTGGGTATGCTGTACGGCTTAATTGTCTGTTAGAGGCAAACAATCACTTAAATTTCCTGGTAAGAAGCATCACAGCTATGCTTCAATGTCAGTCAGTCATGGCTGATGAAGTAAGGCAATTACCATCTTAACATACTGAAAAAAAAATCATTTGTGACCTTGATTGATCAAAATCCTGTGTATTTTGGGATAACTGAGACCATTCTAGGGTGAAATGAGTTTCTGTTTTTTTTTTTTTGAGAAATCTAAAAGACATTGCTCAGTATAGCACTTACTTGCTCTTGGTGTTGACTGAGTGGTCTAGAGTGGACCAATCTTTCTGGCAGTTTTCGATCTAGACCATGTCCATTGTCCAAACGAGACTCCCTGGGTTTGTCAAACCAATCTGTTTCTTCACGACGGAGGTGATAGGCTTTGGAGACCAAGGAAATATCAAACATTGCAACTCCAACTAATAGAGATGACAGAGGGCAGTAGATGATCTGCAGTACCAACATGCTTTGGGGCTTATTAACCATTCATGCATTTCAAACATTTCCCAGTGGGATCAGAAATATCATTTCCTGCATTATGTTAAAAATTCTATATGAGAGAATAACCTAGGGGAAAAAAACTTTGTGCCACCTGTCAACTTTTCAGAGCAAAGTAAGACAAATTAACATTTAAATCAGGTGAAAAAATAAATTTAGATAGTGATTGAATAAATAAATGAACAAACGAATATTTCTCAAAAGTCATTCTATTCAACCTCAGTCCATCAGTTCTACCTCCTCACTTCTCCCCACTATATAGCACCAAAATCTAAGGAAAACACATTTCTTGAACACAGAAGATTCAATTATTTTTCCATTATCATATTAACCCAGTACCAATATGTGGCTGCTAGATTTGGACCTCAATTGAGCATCTTTTGAAAACATGACACATCTATGACGTTCATAAATAACTAAATGTAAACATTTATTTTTAGGAGGATCCTAGGTTTCAGTGCTAGGAACATGTGCGCCATAATCATCTGGTAGCCTAATTTTAAAAATATATCTACTAGAATTTTTCATTAAAAATTAAACAGTTATTTTCTGTGGGATCACAGATCTAGGAATTAAAAGAGTTGGTAGGCTGCTTTCTGTACTAACAATGTGACAAAGCTTAACATCTTAAAATACTTTTTTGAAAATATAACTATATTTGAGTATATAACTATTATTTAAAATTTTTCATCCCATTAAATTCTTAGTACTTTCGAAGACATTTTAAAGTTCTTATTTAGTGATCCCAAATCATTATTTACCTGTTATATAGAATTTGACTTCATAGAAAGTTTTACGCCATTGTAAAAGGATCCCTAATTAATAGTCTCTGGAAGTACACTGTTACTTCCTAAATGGCAGCTGGAGCACCTCTTCTCAGGTATTAAGCTGAAAGATCTATTGATGATGCTATCAATCTACGCCTTCTTGAAACTCTGGTTTCAACGCCATACTATTGAGTATTCCTCTCTATCTCATTGCAGGTCTCCTTCTGTCTGCATCACTGACTTCTCTTCCACTACTTTCTCTGAAGACTTTTTTCCAAGCAATTTCCATTAGTTCTTTACTGGCAGGGCTGGCAAAACCACAGCATATACAGCATTACTCACCTCTACACCTCCTGTGATCTTGGTCAATGCCACTGATTAACCACAGAACTTTCTCTCAATAAACACAGAATGATAGACAATGTGTCATAATTTAGTCAGTCTTAGATTTGAGGCAATACAATGGTACATACCTGGTTTGTGGTTGTATATGTACTTGTCTGATTTCCCCTATTAAGACTCTAAGCTGCTTGAAGGTAAGCCTCATGTCTTCTGTTTTTTTGTTCTCCCTCAATACTAAAAACAATGCCTTGCAAATGCCACAATATTCATAAAGTATTTGGGGAATGAATGAGACATAGGAAAATTAGTTATCAACTAAAGAAAGTTAAATATCCTAATTACGATAAGCATATTTTAAAATAAATACTTGTCGAATGAACCTCATTAACAGTTACACAGTCTTTTCTCACAATCTATTCAGTATTTACTATGGTTTTTCATAGTTTTCACTTGACACCAAGTGACTAACTTTATGAAAGAAATATTTAATATAAATTTGGTAAGTAAACAAAACAAATCCATTATTTAATCATTAATCTCTAAAACTTATTAGATTATCACCACACTAATATTTTATATTACTTTTTATAAATTTCAATAACATATTTCTCATAAAAATAGTCCACTGATTTTAATAAATAACTACCTTGGATACTGTACCTGATATCACTTGAAAATATACTTTGCTAATTGCACTTAAAATAGAATCTTTTAAAATGTTTCCTTGGCTGTGTCTATACAAATAAAGCAGAATTTCAACTTGATATACATTTTGTCAATTTATTTCAAATTCTGATGACATACTTCATCTGTTATGTTTATAATAACTCTATATATAACTAAGTTAGGACAGCTACCATGCTTTTCATAGGAATTTGTCAATCAAGAAAAACTAGATTAAATAAGTCTTCTCTTAAATCAAATTCTATATTCACCGTTTATAGCAATTGGTGCGTGTTAGGTTGCTTCAGTTGTGTCGGAATCTTTGCAACCCTATGAATTGTAGCCTGCCAGGCTCCTCTGTCCACGGGATTCTCGAGGCAAGAATACTGGAGTGGGGTTCCATGCCCCTCTCCAGGGGATTTTCCCATCCCAGGGATTGAACCCAAGTCTCTTCCATCTCCTGCATTGACAGATGAGTTCTTAACCACTAGGGTCTCCTGGGAAGCCCAAGAGCAAGTTGGACATAAACACTAAATGTTTGTAATTGCAATTGTCTGATCTGCCACGTTAGATCCAAACTTTAAAAACTAAATTTTACAATAATAACAACATTTTCCAAATTAAATAATTCACTGAAGATTAGCATCCCTTTATTTTAGGCTATTGATATTTTCTTCTCTTAAATGTAAAATGCAAGTAAGCTCTTTTGGGGTCCAATTCTATTCTGTATAAAATATTCATTGGAATTTTTTTAAGACTGTATGTACTGATGCATTTTTTTTAAACATGAGTATATTAAAAGAATGTTTTCAACAAATTATTTGTGGTTGCAGAAATATAACTTGATTGTTTCAAGTTTAGTTTTTCTCCAATCTACTCTAGTCTTCCTGTTCTGTTCTTAACCAGGAATGAATATTAAGTTGTAGATTTTAGGCTGATGGTCATAACTATTAAGCAACATAAATTATGCCTACCTCAAGTCACATTCTGCTTTAAAAGCTGTAACAAATACAGGTGAATTAAAAAGAAAAAAAATTATATCTACCTAGATTTTACCTCAAATGAGGTATTTCAAAATTACCTGGAGTCATATAGAATACATCTGAAATACATCTTGCTGTCTATAACCAAGAGTTTAATTGAATTCAAAGAAAGCACACAATAAATCTGAATAAATCTGAAATCAGTTAAATTTGCTTTGTTTACATGATACTAAGTGGCCTGTTGGAATGTTATATATTTCATAGATATAGCATATATGTGGCAAAATTTTATTTAAAAAATCTCTAATACTTTGTGAGTTTATAATGTCATAAGTTATGTGGTTGGGAAAAATATTTTTTACTTTTTTTTCTTATTTACTCATGGAATCCAAGATTAAAAAAAAAAACAGATCACTGTTCACCAGAAGAAAAAGTAATACATTTATGAGATACAAACACAAAGAAAATACACAACATTTAAAAACACATCACTACAATTCACACAGATAATATTACATATATAATTCAATTTGTTATAGTTTTTCTTTGTATAATTATGTACCGTGATTTTTTATGACTACATTTCTTATCTGCTTAATTTAAAAGTAACATTTTAACTCAATTTAACTTCATGTAAATTTCATTTTGTTTCCTTCTCTGGTGTCATCTTTACACATTTCTTAATTTTGGGTGCTTCATGATGTCTCATTCAAATTAGTTTAAATAATTTGCTGGAGATTAACATGCTTTTTTAATCTGATCTTTCCAAATACTTAACAAATTATTTTTGATAAGTATTTTTTGATGTGTTTTGATATTTTATCAAAACAATGTTTTCATGGTCTTTGATGACTATGAGTACTTATCATCCAAACATATAGATGAGAAAAATTTGGTTATTTTTACATGGTTATATGTAAATAACTGCCATATTTCAGAATATCTAGAAATATCTGTATGTCTGGCACCATGGTGGCAAAATCTATGATGAATGAATGAATTTGTCAAATTCTCTCCAGATAAATGTACATCATGCACACAAAGCCTTTGGTGTTTAGTTATATGATTGACCTGTTAATTTTTGTTTTATTTTGCTATTTTACAGATATTACTATTGATGAGTCTTTCTATTCTGTAGAAGTCATTACATATATATATATATTTATATACATATATAATGTGTGTTAAATGTGGACTGTGAAAAAAAGAAAAAAAGAAGAGTTTCCATATAACTCTTATTTAACTATGATGGTTGATTCAAACAACTGGCTAAAGTAAAAAAAATAGTGTTTTATTTAACTGGCTAATTATCAATAAAAAATGGTCAATCCAACAGCTCATAGAGAATAAAACAAATCAGAAAGTAACTGGTCTATTGGAATTTCGCTAGGAAAAGCAGTCTCTTCTCCTTCAGATCCTGTGATTACTTTTGTCCTGATCTAACCTACACTTAAACTTCTAATATCATCTTGCTATTGAGAAACAGAAGAAAGAAAATCCTTTTTGTGAAAATATATTTTCCTGCAAGCCCCCAGGGAAAATGTTAGATTTAAAAGAAGAGATGTTCATGTTAGTTTAGAGCTTTTCCATCTCCAAAGTCATGAAGTAATACATTTTTATTGGATGAGAAATATTTTATTTTTAGGACTCAAGCCACACTTATATTCAAATGTAAACCACAGAGGGAGAAGAAAAAAAAAGAACCAAGAGTAACAAGTCCTTTTGGCATGGGCAAAATGTCACATTTCTGTACCTCTTCAACCTTGTCCTCTAATTTAAACTTGGCCAGGTCATTTTCTAAAATCCTTATGGTTCTATATGATTTAATAAAAAATCACCATAAAGTTTTTAGTTAAGTATGTACTTGCCATAAATCACTTGTTCTATATGAAAAACTAGTAAAACAATTTAGTGCAGAAAAAATGAAATAATGCAAAAAGGAAACCCATGGAAAAAGCTAACTGAACACACAAGGAAAGCTTCAGCTCAAAGACCTAAATTCACAAAAGCAGTGTACAAATTTCGAGTTTTAAGATCTAAACAGTGCTTCATACATATTGACCAGCATATGGATAATACTGTAGTTTACTGTCAACATTATATTAGGTATTAAGTTTTTAGTATGTAATACAAAATGTACAATGTACAATGCTCGTCAACTACGGCATTCACAATGAGAGAGAAATTAAAATACAAGCCTTTTATTTAAGTAGAATTATAAAACTGTACATTATGCTAACATTAGGGACTCACCTGAATGTTCTCAAGAAGAGAACATTCTCTGAATTAACAAACACTGATCTCACAAATGATAAATAATTTTCTACTACAAAGTCTAGCGGAATAGTCAATGGCTCAAAACCTTAATCATTTCACAAACTGAAAGAAACTAATAACTTTAAAAATGACTTTTGAAAACAAAAGAAACATACAACAAAAAACTTTCCAACTATAGATTTAAAGGATGACCATATTTTATTGACACAATTATTTGCTAATGGTTTTGGAAAAGCAGACACCACACAAATCAAATAATCAAGAAACAACGATAAAAGGATAAACTAAAAAGAAATAAAGAGCATGCTATGAAGTCTATACACAAGATAGAATTTCCATTTACAAGAAATAAAACTGAAGTAAACATGCAAAAGACGCACCAAGAAAAATAGAATACATCCTTGGAGAAGGAAAATTAAACATGCAGAAAAATAAGAGTTTGAGTTTTCAGAGTAGCAAGGTACTTTGAGGCCCAATTTACCTTCACTGTCTGACATGGCATGTTGGAAGTCATCCATGATGAATGCTATGTCACGATCGTAGCCTCGAGTCCGTGATTCTTCTCTCATGTGTTGCTGAACTTCAGGCAAAGAGTGACTGGATCCAAACTGGTCCCTGGTGTCTGCAGATATTGGTGGCAAGGGTCCAGCAGCAGCCCTGGCCATTCCCATTGGCTGTCCAACAGGACTGAGTGGACTTTCCTCTTCAGAATTCTGGGCCACAATTGGTATTCTTCCTCTACTCTGGCTAATAGGCAAACTGGTAGGCTTAGTTCTCCCAGAAGCTGATGCATGACTAAAGGAAACATCTAGAGCTTCAGCCTCTTGAGCTTTCAGTCTTAGAGAAGAGCTGGAAGAATCTCTTTTAATTGATAAATCTAGCCCATAGACAGAGGAAGGTCTGGAAGAAGGTCTGGACCTGCTGCCACTGCTGTATGGCTTATCTGCTTCATCCTGCAGAGCTGACCGTATGGTATTTCCTAAGGTGCCCAGTCCTGAGCCAAGAGATGATCCCATAAATTTTTGTTGGTCTGTAATATTTTTTCTGAGGCCAAAAGTAATATCATCTTGAAGAAGCCTTGCCCTGGAAGAAATGCCACCAATAGATGAAGTGCTTGAAGTCATATAGCTGGAATAATCAGGTTCAAGGTCTCTACTTTCTTGAATAGGTGAGAATTTTGACATTTTAGGGTCAATTAGTGATTTCTTATGCTTTGACTGCTTTTGATAAAGTATGGCAGCTGGCAGTTGTTTTGCTGCTTGTTTTTCAAGTGTGAGTCTACTAATGCTGTACTTCTCAGATTTTGGAAAATGTCTGTAACTAGTATCGGCATGGTAATAATGGGAAAGACCAGCAAGATGATCTAAGCTCTCCGCTCCTCTGCGGAATTCTTGTTTAATCTGTTGTTTCAGAAGCTTTAACTCATAAGGATCCTCCATCGGGTCCTCCTCTGCTTTCACGTAACTATGCAATCTGGACGAAGTCTGCAGAGGTGCTAGGAAATCTGTCACTTCTTGAGACCTACGTGTCTCAGTGGTTCGGAGGAGACGGTCTGTTTTTGACAGATCTTTTTCATGAAGGCTAAACGCAGTGCTTAAAGCTGCTGTGCCTTTGGTAATCTCACCAATGTCATCAATTAAGACATAATTTCGTGAAGTATGATGGTCAATATCTGCATAGAAAGAATCTGCTGATATGCTTGATATTGGACTGCTTGCCATGCTACTTCTTTCCTCCAATCCTATTCTCAAATCTAAGCTGTTGTACTTACTACCAAGATGGGAAACAGCATATGTATTATCAGTAGAAACAGGTGCTATCATCAGGGGTTGGTTGCGAATCACTTCATAGTTTGAAGTTATCTTGGGCTCCAGATATAATGCAGTTTGCCGTGGCTTTTGTTGTATCACCATCATCTGTGATGGTAACTGATAAGAAGGTTGAGGCGTTGGTGTAGGTTGAGCTTGAGGTGTGAAGGACATTGTTGCCACAGCTTGGAAGGTTGGCTGAGTCTGATAAGGTGAAACTTCCTGATGGTACAGAGTCTGTTGCTGAAAGTGGGATTGTTGGGTGTATGGTGTGGGTGCTTGAGTAGGAAGAGCAGGGGAAGAGTATTGGTACTGGGTATAAGGACTCGTAGGAGGGACTAGTTGAGATTCTGTTTGGGTTTGTGGTGGAATAAACTGGTTGAATTCAGTTTGGGGAGCAGTTCTTGGTCGCTCGATGCCATGCTGACTTTCAATTCGGGTTGGTCTGGTGCTGCTGACCTCACTGTCGGACATGTAATCACGATCCTCAGCTACTCCCTGGAGATAGGCTCGCTCTCTCTTTTCTCTCTCCTTTAATAAGGCCTCTTTCCTCCTGTTAATCCCCATTTCTAGGTACCGTAACTTAGCATCAATCTCCTTTTCTTCCTCATCAAGTTCTGCTTGTTTCTTCCTAAGCTTGGCAGATTCCCTCTCCACAAGATCAAGCTCTCTGTCTATATCCTGGAGAATCTTGGCTCGGGCCATTGTATTGGTTCTGCAGATCCTTCTTCTGGAGACTGTGCCCATTGTGCTGTAGGCTGACTGAGTTCCTGTGGAGGTCTCTTCAGGTGGTGGGTTTGGCAGAGTTCTCTTCACTTTTTTCTGAGTGCCAGAGGTTGTTGCAGTTTGAGAACCTTTTGCCTAAAATTAAGTAAATAAAATACAATACTTTACTATCAAGGAAAAAAAGTTAAAGGTCAAAAAACCCATAATTTACATTTAAATAAAGATGATTTCATATATGTTTTAGCTATCAGCACATAATAAAACTGTACCTATAATTGCAAGAATCAGTCACAAACAGTTAACTGAGAAATAATTTTCCCCTTAGTAAATTGTTACATATTATTACAACATATGTAACATTAGAAATGAGTTTTGAAATCAGTCACAAAGTGCATTGCTGCTGCTGCTGCTGCTAAGTCGCTTCAGTCGTGTCCGACTCTGTGCGACCCCATAGACGGCAGCCCACCAGGCTCCGCCATCCCTGGGATTCTCCAGGCAAGAACACTGGAGTGGGTTGCCATTTCCTTCTCCAATGCATGGAAGTGAAAAGTGAATGTGAAGTCACTCAGTTGTGTCCGACTCTTAGCGACCCCATGGACTGCAGCCTACCAGGCTCCTCCATCCATGCGATTTTCCAGGCAAGAGTACTGGAGTGGGGTGCCATTGCCTTCTCCGAGTGCATTGCTAGGTAGGCTTATATTTTAGTTAGACTCTTGGAAGAACTCTAAAAAGTAATTTTTCATCCTATTTAAAATACATATTATTACTTACTGAAGGTATGCCCAGAGTATTTGTGTTATCTAAAATTTAAGTCATATTAGTTGAAGATACTCATTGTCAAGAGAATTGTTTGCTTCTGTCTCACTGTTCCTCTTTCACCCCCTGAAGTGTCTGTCAGTCCTAAACCAATCATGAAATGTTTTGAAATGAAATCCTCTCATTCTCTACTATCTTTTTTTCCCCCCAGAAGTTACCTGAACGAATTTCCTATTTACTCTTTCAATATTTTTGTAACAATGTGAATCTCCTATTTTTTTTCAATGTTGCTATTCTTTGGTGATTTTAGCTTCTTATAAATATGCTTTAGTAACTACCACAGGAAACAAAAGGGAGTGACCACAAATGGTTCAAAAATTCACTGAGGGTTTTCCAGGTGGCTCAATGGTAAAGAATGTGCCTGCCAACACAGGAGACACGGGTTCAATCCCTGGTCTGGGAAGACCCCACATGCCACAGAGCAACTAAGCCCATGCACTACAACTACTGAGCCTGTGTTCTGAACCCGGGACTGCAACTACTGAGCCCTTGTGCCCTAGAGCCCATGCTCTATAATAAGAGAAACTGTCTAAATGAGAAGACTGCGCACTGCAACTAGAGAAAAGCCTGAGCAGCAACAAAGACCCAGCATAGTCAGTAAATAAATAAAATAAAATTATAAAAAAAGAAACACGCTGAAATCTTTAAAAAATATCAGAAAAAGCATATAGGTAAACAATCAGATATTTTCAATTTTATTTGGTTAATTTGTCATAATTTGCATTCTAAGAATCACTGGTCTTGAGAATCATTTAATTTCAGAATATCAGAAGACATGAGATCATTTTGACTATCATTAAAACAAACTGATACACTCAAAGCTACCCAAGCATTTAGTAGCATATTCCCCCACCTAGATCTCAGGTTTTCTGCCTTCTAGTTGCATATTCTTTACAAAATTTTTCTTTTTTTTTCCTTTTTCTTATTAATAATCCAAAGACCTTAGTTCTTCCCTTTCACCCAATCACCAAGTATTAAAAACCAAAAAATACATATTCATTCAAGACTTGTCTTCCATTGCCTTTTTACTATTTCCAAATTTATTTCCTTAAGTGTTTTAAAATCTCTTCTCTGTTGTCATTTGTTTCTTCTGCACTTATCTACCCTCATTGTTTAATAGAAATAATATTCAGAAGCAGTATCATAAAGGTCAATTAAGGTTTAACTGTATTTCTGAAATTTAAAATATTTGAATGAAATTCACGATTAATAAACATTATAAGTCTTTCAAGTATGGATTTTGAAACTGTAGCTTATTTCTCACAGAGATCTTGAGGAATATGGGACACTGGAACCTCAAAAGCAGCTGTTGGGTATGCTATTTATTCTCTCTCATCCTTATTTCTTTTAATTTTACTTATTACAATCAAGTCATAGAGCTGTTATGAACAGTAAATGAGACCTCTGTGCAAAATGTTTGGTACATACTGTAGTTGTTCTTTAGTTGCTAAGTGTTGACCAACACTTTTGCAACCCCCATGGACTGTAGCCCACTAGGCTCCTCTGACCATGGAATTTTTTCTGCAAAAAAAGTGGAGTGGATTGCCATTTCCTACTCCAGGGGGTCATCCCAACCTAGGGATCGAATACATTGGCAGGCAGATTCCTTACCACTGAGCCACTTGCAATTCTGGACATACTATAGGCATCCACTACATATCATTTCCTTGCAAAATCCTCTCATTTCTACAGAAAACTGTGGATTTTTGATAAATTCACATTCTAAATATTTAAAAAACTGTTTCTTTGCAAAAAAAAATGAGTGTGCTGACCATAATAGTAAGTAAATTAAGAATTATTTAATAATTTCCCCAAATACTACCATATATATGTTTTTTATTTTTAAAAAAAGTTTTTTTTACAATAACCTTTCTGGTTCTTTGAATATCATAGAGTACAATAGGAGCATGAAATTAATGACCATTTCTTTTCCTTCAGCTGCATTCAGTAGATTTGGTATATGGATAAGAATTTTCAAGTTTAAAATGTTCATCTGTACTACATTGATTGTGGTTGTGAAATGGTTTGAAAAAGAATGTTTCACTGTGTTACTCTGAAACTGTAATAGCATAGCATAAGATAAAGACATTTCAAAGGAAGGATTTCCCACCCAAGGAGGTTAAAAATATCCACCAATTAATGTAACATGAAAAGCTGATCCTGGCAGAGAGAAAGCACACAGAACAGAGAAGGTAGCAATGCAATGGAATAAACAGAGAGAATGAAAGAAATTTCTGAGGTGAACACACACACTTTGAAAATTAATTTTTAAAAATACTAAAGGCACCCATTTAATGGGGGCATATATATATATATATATATATATATATATATATATACACATACACACATATATATATATATATATACAAACATTAAATGAGAGAATAAATAAATGAAAAGACAAAACAAGAACCTGTTCAATTACTTTTAAAACTCTGAATCAAGAAATTAATTTCTCAGAATTCACTGTGTGGGATGAGAGTATATATAAAATCACCAGAAAGATAAAAGTATGAGGAACTGCAAAAAAGACAACTGTGTTAAGAGTAATGGTTATAATGAACTAGAAACTGATATTAGTTCTTACTGTTGATTGCTCATACATGTATATAATTTATCTTAATTTATGTTTAACAGTTTCTAGTTCTCACTTGACAGAGTGAGCTTAGTCAAGCTCAGTCTTTGGTTATTTTCAAAATAAAATCCTAGGTTAAAGAAACATTCCAGGTATTAGGGACTTCTAATTTTCCTTCAGGGTTGCAAATATTTAATGATCCATGACTTGCGTTTATCAACATTTTGTGTGCCAGGGACGTGAGTCATAGAAACAAGTGACAAAGTTGGCTGGTAGTAGCTAGACATTGGGTTGGCCAAAAAGTTTGTTTGAATTTTTCACACCACCTTATGGAAAAACCCAAACAAGCTTTTTGGCCAATCCAATACTTAATGAGCTAGCTTAGCTAAGCACTCAGTCTCCACAAGACAAAATAGCTTTGCTGTTCTCTACTACTTGATAACAAAGTTGGAGACTTGTCAAGCTTTTAGCTATATTCCTCCCAAATGACAGGAAATGTAATGTGAGTGTAAGCTTAGTCTCTCAGGCTAGACTCAGTTTCAATCCTGGCTCTGCCTTTACCAGCTGTGAGAACTTTAGCAAGTTGCTTAAACTCCCTGGGACTCAGTTTTCTTATATGTTGAGGAGATTATTGTTACATTATCAGTTTGTCTAAGGAGTAAATTGGGCTTCCCTGGTAGCTCAGATGGTAAAGAATCCATCTGCAATGTGGGAGACCTGGGTTCGATCCCTGGGTTGGGAAGATCCCCGGGAGAAGAGAACAGCTACCCACTCCAGTATTCTGTCTTGGAGAATTCCATGGACAGAGGAGCCTGGCAGGGTACAGTGCATGGGGTCACAAAGAGTCGGACACGACTTAGTGACTTTCACTAAATCAGTTAAAACAAGTAAAGAGCCTAGTTATTATTCCAGAGAACAGAGAGAAATAAAACAGAGAATTTAAAGTGATGTCTTGCCAACTTATAATTTAAAAAGAACAGCCTTTCTTGATAATAACTTCTAAAATGACTAATTCTAATCAATATAATGTAAAATAAGAGTGCATGTTCAGTGTGTCCAACTCTTTGTGACCCCATGGATTGTAGCCCACCATGCTCCTCTGTCCATGGAATTTTTCAGGCAGGAATACTGGAGCGGGTTGCCATTTCCTATTCCAGGGGATCTTCCTAACCCAGGGATCAAACCTATGTCTCTTGCTTCTCCTGCATTGGCAGGTGGATTCTTTACCACTAGTGCCACCTGGGAAGCCTAAAATAAGAGTAGAGAGCTCTAAAGGAGAGACCTGAAATAATGTAATTGCTTAGAAAAGATCAAGAGATATATCAAAGGATGATTATGATTAATGATGATGCAGTTGGAGGTCATGATTAGAGACGATAATAACAATCTAGAAAAGTCTTGGTGTTTAATAAGATTTTCTTTCCTTGATGACTAGCCTGGTCAAGGTTTTCAAACAGATCTGGTGACCTTAATCTGAAAAATAATTGTACTAAAAACAAATATTAAAAAATACTTGCACAAATAATAGACCAAGAAAGGAAAGGAAGTCCTAAGAATAGAATGGAGGTTGAAAAAGACTTGAAGAAAAGTTAATTTCAATCGCAATAGTGATAGGAAGCAAACAAACTCCAGCATAACTTTTGCTGTCTGAAGATATTTTAAACAACACTTCTTGGAAGAGCTCATTGATACCATGCATCTTATATGATAGATTCAGCCTGGTGATGCATTAGTTTCTGTGAGATGGAAATACATATGGAGAGTGGTTGAATGCAAACAGAAAGAGGAAAAATGGAGAAGCAAGTAATATATACATATATATATATATATATATATATATATATATATAAATTAAAGTGGAAGTCGCTCAGTTGTGTCTGGCTCTTTGTGACCCCATGGACTGTAGCCTGCCAGGCTCTACTGTCCATGGAATTCTCCAAGCAAGAATACTGGAGTGGGTAGCCATCCCTTTCTCCAGGGGATCTTCCCAACCCAGGGATCAATCCCAGGTCTTCTGCATTGCAGGCAGATTCTTTACCATCTGAGCCACCAGGGAAGCCCATATATACATATATACATATATGTATATATGTGTGTGTGTGTGTATATATACATATATATATATAAAGAGAGAAAATATAATTCATAGGTAATATATAATATAAATGCTATATATAATATGTATTTTATATGTGTGTGTATATATATATAAAACCCTTGAAAATTTATCTATATTAAAGTCTCCACTCATCCATTTCCTTTTTTCTTACAGGTGGAAAAAGGCAACCCTGTTTATTACATACTGGTCAAATTAACTCTAATATGTTAACTACCAGGACAAACCTTCAAACTCTAAATGTGCAGTCATTGTTGATGACTTGCAATGCAGTGTACTGGGCGGCAAGCACCACAGCTCTGCTAAAGAGAAAATTGTAACAGCCCAATTTAATTTCCTCCAATGATAATGCAGCAGTCCACATAGATAACATAGAAACAGGTGATACGATCTCACAGGACTTCAGCAAAGCATTTTACATTCTTCTTTGACATAGTTGCCAACTTTTGGATGTAACAATAAAAAGTGGTCATGCAATTTGTTAGGAATCTGCATGCAGACTATGACTACTCATGGTGCAACATCAATGTAAGTAATTAATCTTTCTTAACCTTGGCACTACTGACATTTCTTTCTAGATGATTCTATGTTGGGAGTGGGAGGACTGTTTTGTGAACTGTAGAATGTTTAGGGGAAACTCTGGCCTCTACCCACTCAGCACATCCTATTCCAGTCCTGTCAATCAAAAATGCCACTATACAATGTCAAATATATCTAGGGGAAGACAGAGGCAAAACAGTCACTGGTTGAAAAATCATAGATGTCACAGGACATACAAGATGGTATCTTCAGAAAGAGATCCCTAATCTATTGTTATTTAGCTTATAGAGAATGCTGGTATTTGTACATTTTAGTGTCTTTGAACGGAAAAAGCAGAAACTTGGATGACACTGTGCAAAAGAGAGCTTCAGGGATAAAGGGTGAAAGAAAAAGACATATTCTAGGCTGTGATAAAAATCTAAGCAAATTAATAAGGAGAGGAACATATTAGATTTTGCCTTGTTATCAATTATGATTCTAAAATAAATCCCTTTATTAGATAGGATGATTCGCACCTTTTGGTTTAACATGAACAAATACTCAAAAGATACTCAATCAAGATTTAAAAAACACAGTTTTATTAGAGAACAGGGAGAAAAAAATAGATGCTTACAACTATTAATGAGAATGTCTCTTTTGGTGCAGACGATTAATTTTTCTAGCTTAACCCCATAAAAATCTTGAGAAATTTCCACAGGTGCAATAACTAAGGAAAAATCAGAGGATAAGGAATTCCTAGTCCGAATGAAAAATTATGTAAGTGCTAGATCTTTGTTAAAAGTTGCTTGCTATTCTGAGTTCAAAGGAAGATCAATGGTGTAATTAAGAAGGGATTACAAACTTTAGAGGAAACAACAGTTATCTAGTTTGAGAAATTAATTACCAGAATCACTAAGGGAAATCAACTGGATAAGTAACCTCAACTTTGAAATTGAGAAATCCTTTCCATCTTAAAAATAATTTAAGAAAACAAGAATCAAAACAGTAACAACAAAAACCAGAAACACGTATCTGATAGCTGAGTGCAAAAAACTAAGTGCATGTTTATTGCTTACTGTGCTGATGAGATTATGAGTAAGGCTGCCCTTCAACTGTGCAGCATAATATACAGAACTGGAGGATAGAAATTGCTCTCAGAGTCATCTGTCTTGCCTTATTGGAATTCTCATTCAGGGCCTGTATTTACTTGATTACAAGAGAAGTCTTTGTCTTTGGAAGAAGAATACTACTTATACATATTATAAGTTCTCTGATATTTTTACTTCTGCTCTGTACCTGGTCATTCCTTCTCATTAGGGTATAAATATCTTTCTATAAAAGTCTATGCCTCTTAAGAATTAGGAAGATAGATGAAATGTCTAGGATATTTGTCCCTTCAAACAAGATAGCTCTTTAAAATATATGAATATCCATGTAAATGGACTAGAAGGAGAGTTTCACTCTCTGAAATGTCAATGAAAGCATTAATTCACCTTTAAGGGGTCTCTCTACTCCATTATCTAGAGTTTTCAGTTTGGAGACAAAATAGCAGTTGAATATAAAATATTCAGCATTGTATCATTAATAATGTATTCCCAAAATAGACTCATTTTTAACATTCCACCCCCACCCCTACATAGAGCTAAAATAGATTCTAGATGTTGAATGCAAGGGCTCAGTTATTTCTACTGCTTTAAGATATACAAGAAAAATAAAAAATAACAGAGGAGTGACTTGTGAAAAATGAAATTCTAAATGATACCATTCTGGAAAAATACTTTAAACATTGATAAAACATCTAAAATCCACTAGTCATTGCAATATGGCACAATGCCTGGCACATACAAACAAAGCCATCAAATTTCTTCAATTAGAGTAGTGTGGAACAATTTAATAACTATTTCTATGAATCAAACTCTAAATGAGAAGTATCATCATTGCTATGAAAATATCACTGAATGATTGAAAAAATATGGACACCTTTAACAATAAACAGGCTTGACTCTCTGTGGCCATGGGAGAGTATTCACCATTTGCAAATATACTTGAAATTGTTTTTTAAAAGTACTTCTTCCTTAATTGTTGTAATATTCTAGTAGCATCAAAAAAGCAAGAAACTAAATCACAAGAACTTAACAGTCAGAAAATAAAAACAAAATAAATGAATATATTTAAAAGTCACACACAAGTTATTTCTTAAAGTCTAGTAGTAGAGACAAAAATGTTCTCCAATTAATACTGTGAAAGTGGCACTCAATATAAATGAGACATCTTCTGCTTTGCCTTAATGCACCTCTTGTCCCAGTTTGTCTTGTTTTTTTGCTGAAATTCATTGCTCCTGGGCTGGGCAACCAAGCAGAAAACTAGTTTCTACCTCACTGGACAGAAGCATTAGAGATGTCAGTCTGTGCAACATGTATTGTTTCAATTTTCTGGAATGTTCCAAACAGATTAATTTCTTTTCTCCTAAAATCTCTATAAGGTATTCTAAAGCTCTCTTAGAAGTTTTTAAGGTGATCACTTTTTAGACATATGTATGTGCAAGTATTTCTCTCTCCTCACTTCTACCCTCCATCCCTCCAATTTATCTTTGTCATTTCTAGATTTTACATTTTCATTGGAAAAACACACTGCTATGTGCTACAGATATATTTCTATATTTCTAAGCTAGCTTTTTGCTTCATTCAAAACTGTATTTTCTTGATCACTTTCCTAGGAGAAAAGAAAATGCTTAAAGGTACTGATGACCTCCTTTTTTTTTTTTTCTCTCCATCTCCCAACATCCAGTTTTTACTATGCTTAAAATCTCTCTTCTTGTAGTTATACTTGAAAAATTTATTGGGGCAGCAAAAAATATTTTGCCTATATGCTCTTAGCTAAGCAGAAAGAAGGTGTGGTAACCAGTGAGCATAAAGAGAAACAAAGAAGTAATTTAACAGTATTTGTTTAACCTATAGGTTATGAGAACACAATAGCTTAAGAATTAAAATCTGATCAAATCACTGGAAAATAAACACAGATACCTCCTATTTTCTCATTTCTATATCATTTAACTTCTGTATGTGCTGCTGGACTAGGATATGGAATGCTGTGAATAACTATCTAACATTGATTCCTTCTTCAAGGGCAAAATAATTTACAGTTCTAATATGCTATCAAGAGATAATGACTACATCCCTTTACCAGAAAATGTGTTAATAGTTTATGCGAGCAATCTGAAGTAGAATAATCTAGTTAATACAAATTTCCAAGAGTTAACATGGAAACTTATCCTAAAACATATTAATATATATTAAAAAGTAAGACACATCTCTTCCTCCCTTCATTCAGCATGCTAAATATTATAATATTGTCTGCCCATGACTTATTTCATTTTGAGAACAAATTGTTGATCCACAAAGAGGGACTGGAGTGATTCCAACACTTCTATAAAATACCTCATTTGAATCTCTCATTGGCAACCTCTCATCATAACAAAATTAACTGTATTTCAAATGCTGTAAAATGTAAATCACTAATTATACTACATTCTGTACATGGAGTATTAAAATGAAGATTGATTACTAGTACATGTTTTCCAGAGCTTCAGATCACTAGCAATTTGAGGAATGATTCAATAACTACTTATCTAAAGCCATGATATATATAATGATCCTTTTAATAGTGGCACAGTCTTTACTAAATTATATTGAGATAATAAAGATATTTTATGTTTAGATTCTTGAAATACCTAACCACAAAAACACAGAAATCACGATTATTGTTTTTTATTCCTCTTTCATTGATTGATTATCCTTGGCCTAGAAAACCATGGAACATGATATTAAAACAGTTCAGAGTTGCTTTTATCTAAACATACTTGCAGTAAATAAAAACAGATCTTCTTCATAAAGCCATGTCACATAAATAGTTTCCTTCAAATTAAATTAAATTAACAAAATTTCCTTGGAAAGTAGGACCATGGTCCTTCTCTATAAACTGGAGAAGTCTTTGGTTCTTTAGAAAATGCTATTAAGAACTAACTGAGAAAGGATGGCAATTGAATTAAGTAAGTGTCAAGAAACCTACAGTCGTCTAAGATGATAAATCTCATGGATGGACTTTCATAAATACAATATTTTTACTAAATGTTATAATTTTAAGAGGTTAACTTTTCAATTCTATAAATTAAGTTCTATGAGAATAGAGGCATACTTTGATGGTAATTAGATGATTTTCCAAACGGATTATTAAGAAAACCTGACCTTACTGATGTGCATTTGAGTGAGCATTTACAGGCATCAACTCATGCCATAAATGGGAGAACTGGTTGAAAGCAAAGCAAAGAAACTTTTTCTAAACACAATATTATTTTATTAGAAACATTTCTATCATTTTAATTCCTGTTTCACACTGAACAAATTAATGCTTATTTATTTATGTCAAAAGGAATATTAATGTTGTGATGTGTGTCTTTTATGAATTATCATGAAACTCTCTACAATTAGCACTAATAAGTACTTTAAATCTTGATTTTAGTTCAACCTTCTAAAAAGTAGATTACTGACTAACCCTTTAAAAGTAGCCTCTATGCCTGGAGACTGAGCTATGTGATTAGCGCTGAGTTTTATAAGAAAAAACAGTGGGGACTTGCCTTGTCCCTGTCATGTCAAAATACACCACTTACTAGATTAGAAATTAAAATTCAGTCCAACTTATTAAGAGTGACTTATTTTAGTCTATACTTTTTTTCTTTCACCTGAGGAAAGAGGAGAATGAGGAGTATAACCCCTTTTAGCTTCAACTCTTCTCCCGTGACTGTTTACTCCCTCATAAGGGTTATTTACTGTTCTTTATGAAGTTAAGCTTTTATTACCATCTCATAAAATTTTTTCAACCAAAAAAATAGAGACAGCAGTTCTATAAGTGAGCTCTAGGGTTTCTTACATTGTCTTCAACTATCACTTTTCTTGACTGTTTTAATTTGAATCTCCAGCAAACTGTTCTTAAGGAGAAAATAAAATACATAAAAATTTCTTTTATTGTTTATACCTTTAGACTAAGCTACCTCAGTTAACTAAACAGTTTATTTAAGTCTCAATTTACCTCACTCTGCTTGTTCTGGTGCTTTCTTAATTCAAACTCTATGCACCATTCAAGATAGAGGGTCAAAAAGAAAACCCTGTTAAATAGAAGAAAATTCATTTTCTACAAATGAAATTAATGTTGGGTGGATATGGGAAGGTTAAAAGAATATTGACCTAACTTCAGATTTATCATTTTTAAAATATGGAATAAAATAAACATAAAATCTACAGAAAAAATGGTTTGGATCTGTTCCAGGCAACTGCATGTGAAAATATTTTATCAGTTATACAAGGGTACAAAAGTATTAACTAGTTTATGCACATATGTATATGTATGTAGGCATATATTTCTACTATGAACATGTATTTTATGTTAAATATAATGCTAAGAAAAAGGCAAGCAACTATTACATTTTGATGTCACTATGTACATTATACCTCAAAACTTTTCCAAATTTTTAGTTGGAAGTTATTTTATTTCAGTAACAGCACATGTGGCAGATTAAAGAATCCTAAATAAGTAGTAATTTTAAAAACCATAAACAAATATACAAAAGTGCATACCTGTTCACTGGGAGGGGATATATTTTTGAGAATATGTATGTAGTTTTATGTAGTCAGTTATAAACTTCACAACTATTCAAAATAAGTAGTCTACTGAATTAAGAATATTATGATAAAATACTTAGGAAGCTACTAACTGTTAAATGATGCTCTGTGTTCTTAAATTGGGTCAGTAATAATCAATGCTCTATTAATTCAGAACTTCCCTGTATTAAACCAATATATCCTACATTTAGGGCTAATTTTCAGCCAAGGTCTTTTACTGAACATTAAGAACATACATATGTATCTTATAATTATGCTTATTTACATATTTTGAAATGTAGATGTAAAGAAACTATAATATAAATAATATGATTTTTTTTCACCCTTCAGTCTGAAAAGATTTGTTGTGAAGTTAATCTTAATATATTAATCACAGTGAAATAGCGAAGGTTAACTACTAAACACCAAATTGATGAGATCAATTAAAAAAATTTCTGGTTTCATAGACATTTGTCTACATGTATAAAGTCATTTTGATATTTACCAAACCCTAATAGTTAATTACTGTAAAGTATTATCTTACTGTTACTTTTTTGAAAAATACTTTAATATTATTTCCTATTTTATAAAAATATAACATAACATATAATAATAATTCAAGATTTTAATCATAGAGAAGAACTATGACAAGAAAAGTGTACTAGCAATGAAGCAGTAAGAGCTGTAGGAAAAAATGAGGCCTGTACTATTTAGAATTTAACTCAGATGACCATTATATCTAGTACTGTGGGCAAGAATCCCTTAGAAGAAATGCAGTAGCCATCACAGTTAACAAAAGAGTCTGAAATGCAGTACTTGGACACAATCTCAAAAATGACAGAATGATCTCTGCTTGTTTCCAAGGCAAGCCATTCAATATCACAGTAATCCAAGTCTATGTCAGACCAGTAATGCTGAAGAAGCTGAAGTTGAATGGTTCTATGAAGACCTACAAGACCTTTTAGAACTAACACCCCAAACAGATGTCCTTTTCATTATAGGGGACTGGAATGCAAAAGTAGGAAGTCAAGAAGTACCTGGAGTAACAGGCAAATTTGGCCTTGGAGTACAGAATGAAGCAGGGCAAAGGCTATTCAGTTTTGCCAAGAGAATGCAATGGTAAGACCAAACACCCACTTCTAACAACACAAGAGATGATGCTACACATGGACATCACCAGAAGGTCAATACCAAAATCAGACTGATTATAGTCTTTGCAGCCAAAGATGGAGAAGCTCTACACAGTCAGCAAAAACAAGACCAGGAGTTGACTGTGTCTCAGATCATGAACTCCTTATTGTCAAATTCAGACTTAAATTGAAGAAAGTAAGGAAAACCACTAGACCATTCAGGTATGACCTAAATCAAATCCCTTACGGTTATATAGTGGAAGTGAAAAATAGATTCAAGGGGTTAGATCTGATAGACAGAGTGCCTGAAGAACTATGGACGGAGGTTCATGACATTGACAGGAGGCAGTGATCAAGACCTTCCCCAAGAAAAAGCAATGCAAAAAGGCAAAATGGCTGTCTGAAGAGGCCTTACAAATAGCTGTGAAAAGAAGAGAAATGAAAGGCAAAGGAGAAAAGGAAAGATATACCCATTTGAATGCAGAGTTCCAAAGAATAGCAAGGAGAGATAAGCAGTTCTTCCTGAGTGATTAATGTAAAGAAATAGAGGAAAATGATAGAATGGGAAAGATTAGAGATCTCTTCAAAAAATGACAGATACCAAGGGAACATTTCATGGAAACATACGCAGAAATGGTATGGACCTAAAAGAAGCAGAAGATATTACGAAGAGGTGTCAAGAACACAGAACAACTACAAAAAAGACCTTCATGACCCAGATAATCACGATGGTGTGATCACTCACCTATAGCCAGACTTCCTGGAATGTGAAGTCAAGTGGGCCTTAGGAAGCATCACTACAAACAAAGCTAGTGGAGGTGATGGAATTCCAGTTGAGCTAGTCCAAATCCTAAAAGATGATGCTGTAAAAGTGCTGCACTCAATATATCAGCAAATTTGGAAAACTCAGCAGTGGCTACAGGACTGGAAAAGTTCAGTGTTCATTCCAATTCCAAAGACAGGAAATGCCAAAGAATGCTCAAACTACCACACAATTGCGCGAATCTCACACACTGGCAAAGTAATTCTCAAAATTCTCCAAGACAGGCTTCAACAGTATGTGAACCATGAACTTCCAGATGTTCAAGCTGGCTTTAGAAAGGCAGAGGAACCAGAGATCAAATTACCAACATCTGCTGGATCACTGAAAAAGTGAGACAGTTCCAGAAAAACATCTGCTTCTGCTTTATTGACTATGCCAAAGCCTTGACTGTGTGGATCACAACAAACTGTGGAAAATTCTGAAAGATATGGGAATACCAGACCACCTTACCTCCCTCCTGAGAAATCTGTATGCAGGTCAAAAAGCAACACTTAGAACTGGACATGGAACAACAGACTGGTTCCAAATAGGGAAAGCAGTACATCAAGACTGTATATTGTCACCCTGTTTATTTAATTTATATGCAGATTATATCATGAGAAATGCTGGACTGGATGAAGCACAAACTGGAATCAAGATTGCCGGGAGAAATATCAATAACTCAGATATGCAGATGACACCACACTTATGGCAGAAAGCGAAGAAGAACTAAAGAGCCTCTTTTGAAAGTGAAAAAGGAGAGTGGAAAAGCTGGCTTGAAATGGAACATTCAGAAAACTAAGATCATGGCTTCTATTCCCATCACTTCATTGCAAATTGATGGGGAAACATTGGAAACAGTGACAGACTTTATTTTCTTGGGCTCCAAAATCACTGCAGATGGTGACTGTAGCCATGAAATTAAAAGATGCTTGCTCCTTGGAAGAAAAGCTATGACCAACCTAGACAACATATTAAAAAGCAGAGACAAAAAAAAAAAAAAAAAAAGCAGAGACATTACTTTGCCAACAAAGGTCTGTCTAGTCAAAGCCATGGTTTTTCCAGTAGTCATGTATGGATGTGAGAGTTTGACTATAAAGAAAGCTGAGTGCCAAAGAATTGATGCTTTTGAACTATGGTGTTGGAGAAGACTCTTGAGAGTGCCTTGGACTGCAAGGAGATCCAACCATTCTATCCTGAAGGAAGTCAGTCCTGAATATTCATTGGAAGGACTGATGCTGAAGCTGAAGCTCCAAAGTTTGGCTTCCTGATGTGAAGAACTGACTCACTTGAAAAGACTCTGATGCTGGAAAAGATTGAAGGTGGGAGGAGAAGGGGACGAGAGAGGATGAGATGGTTGGATGGCATCACAGACTCAATGGACATGAGTTTGCGTAAGCTCCGTCCAGTAGTTGGTGATGGACATGGAATCCTGGAAGGAAGCCTGGTGTGCTGCAGTCCATGGGGTTGCAAAGAATCGGACACAACTGAGTGACTGAACTGAACTGAACTACTATTTAGAAAGCCTGTCTTTAATAAATGAGTACTTTTTCTCTCATGTATGTAAATAGTACCATTATAAAATAGCTTATTTCATCAAACTCACTTCTATTAGACTGATTTCTTATGTTGCTTTCCAAAGAGAATAATTGAAAACAACCCCTAAAAAATATTATTCTTCCAAATCACATTTGGCCATCACAGTCGTTATTTCTTAAATCTGTACATTCTGACAGAAATAAAATTGACAGAAATAAAATTTCTCAATTTAGGTTATGGAAATTACTCTCAGAAATAGACATTAAAAAAATTTTAGACATTCCAAAAATCTTAAAAATAGCCATCAAAACAGCAATCAGTGAAGCAAAACATATTCTTGTAAAAATCAGCTCATGAATACCATCTGCTTTGCAATAGGATCCTGGCTTAAACTCTGGAACAAAAATATTTTAATAAGGAATTTGTCTATCACCAAAAAACTTCCAAAATTGTTCAACAAGTCTAAGGGTAGGAAAAATCAGCTGTAACACTTGGCAGTTTATGTATTTTTAAGACCAGATAGAGGTGATAAGATTTTAAATGTAGCTTATTTTAGTGTAAAAAGTTGCATGTATCACTATTGATAAAACATGTGCTATTTCTGAATGTATTTCTTTTTTGGTAGCAAAATCTTTTTTTAAGACAGATAAATCATAAAGGATATGTCTAGCTCTGAAAAAATTATTTGAATGTACACTGCTAGTTCTTTCATTGGCTGTTACTTTCTCTCCTAATTTTGTAGAGAACATTCTACATTTTTTTTGATGTTCTTGATCATTTGGGGTCATGATGTAAAAAGTCTCACTGTGTGAAAGAACTACGCCAAAGCCATTGACTGTGTAGATCACAACAAACTGTAGAAAATTCTTAAAGAGATGGGAATACCAGACTACCTTACCTGCCTCCTGAGAAATCTGTATGCAGGTCAAGAAGCAACAGTTAGAACTGAACAAGGAACAACAGACTAGTTCCAAATAGGGAAAGGAGTAGTCAAGGTTGTATACTGTCATCCTGCTTGAAAGTGAAAGTCGCTCAGTCATGTCCTATTCTTCGTGAACCCATGGACTATACAGTCCATAGAATTCTCCAGGCCAGAATATTGGAGTGGGTAGCCTTTCCCATTTCCAGGGAATCTTCCCAACCCAGGGCTTGAACCAAGGTCTCTTGCATTGCAGGTGGATTACTTACCAGCTGAGCCACAATGGAAGCAGAGTACATTATGCAAAATGCCAGGGTGGATGAAGCACAAGCTGGAATCAAGAGTGCCGGGAGAAATATCAGTAACCTCATACTCAATGACACCACCCTTATGGCAGAAGAAGAACTAAGGAGCCTCTTGATAAAAGTGAAAGAGGAGAATGGAAAAGCTGGTTTGAAACTTAACATTCAGAAAACTAAGATCATGGCTTCTGGTCCCGTTACTTTATGGCAAATTGATGGGGAAACATTGGAAACAGTGACAGACTATTTTCTTGGGCTCCAAAATCACTGCAGATGGTGACTGCAGCCATGAAATTAAAAAACGCTTGCTGCTTGGAAGAAAAGCTATGACCAACTTAGACAGCATATTAAAAAGCAGAGACATTACTTTGTCAACAAAGGTCCATCTAGTCAAAGCCATAGTTTTTCCAATAGTCATGTATGGATGTGAGAGTTGGACTGTAAAGAAAGCTGAGCACAAAGAATTGATGCTTTTGAACTGTGGGGTTGAAAAAGACTCTTGAGAGTCGCTTGGACTGCAGGGAGATCCAACCAGTCCATCCTTAAGGAAATCAGTCCTGAATATTCATTGGAAGGACTGATGCTGAAGCTGAAACGGCAATAATTTGGCTACCTGATGTGAAGAACAGACTCATTTGAAAAGACCTTGATGCTGGGAAAGATTGAAAGCAGGAGGAGAAGGGGACGACAGAGGATGAGATGGTCGGATGGCATCACTGACTAGAAGGATATGTGTCTGACCAAGCTTCAGGAGTTAGTGATGAACAGGGAAGCCTGGCATGCTGCAGTCCATGGGGTCATAAAGTGCCGGACATGACTGAGTGACTGAACTGAGCTGTGTAAAAGAAAAAGGGCATGAGGAAAACATTTTGGTGCTCTGGTTTATGAAAATTTCATAGATGTGATGCTAGAGATAATCCACACACACACACACAAATGTTGAATTGAAATATATTTTAGAAAGTATACTGTCATCCTTTAATCAAAATAAGAAAAACATAGAGGAGAAAGCAGAAGGAAAAACTGTAACTCTCAACTCCACAAAAAGTATAGTGAAAGAATGAATGAAATTTCATTTATTTGTTTGGCTTTGTTTCTTTTTTTTGGTGTTGTTTTGTTTTAAGTGGGAGTGAGGAATTGGTGAATTCACCTAAATTAAAAGCAGTTTGATGGTAACAGTGGCCTGTTCATTCATTGATTCATCATATTAGTTTATTGTTATAGAGAACCTACTGTGAGCCAGGCATTTTTCTGGGTAGATAATAAACATAAAAATGTTATCATGTAAAACAAAAATCCCCACCCATAAGTTCTGGTTGGGGAAGAAAAGACAACAAATAAAATGATAAAGGAAAAGACACTATACTTTTGACAAACTGTGATATGGAGAAAAATCACAAAGGGCATGAGGATCAGAGTGTTAGAAAGGTAGGTGGTTTTCAACTAGTCAGTCAGAATGGTCTCAGTACCCAAAAGGAATAAATTTGAAATGGTTATAAAGAACAGGAATCTAAAATTCCTAAAGTAGCATCATTATATATTCCATAGGCTAGGAAAGACAAACAGTTACTATGAGAGTTGAGAATTTTTTTTCTACTATCCCATAAGTAAAGGTCTTTAACGACAGTAAGTTTTTGCTGAGGAAATAGAGAAATTGCCGAATGTACCTCCGTGAGGAAAGGGAATCAAGGTTACTGGATATCTGCAATTGCCAGACTTGGGATGGGAATGTTGTATTACTTTCAATCATTAGAGATGATTTGATCACTCTATACTAGTGTCCAATCATTTTTAATTATTTGACTCCCATAAAACATTTTAATTGAAGAATTCTACTGATAAAAATTAGAAATAAATGTTTGTGTGCATACTGTCTTTCATCAAAAAGCTTATTTCTTTTTGTGCTTTTTCTAAATCATAATGAAAATACATTATTTTCAAGTATTATCTAAATAGCGAGCTCAACCTCATGAGAAGGAGTACATTTCTGAATATTTTAGTTGTATCTTTTGGGAATTTTTCTGGGGAGCAAACAGAAAAACTCAAGGTAAAAGGTGGCAATTTTTTTTTTCATCTTTACTCAGAGTTAAAATTTTATATTTGTAAAAGGAAGAAGACTACATGATAAAAGTGTTTGGTTATATAAAGTTGCCAAAAATAGAATTTAGCTTGGGGGCTGTGACTTTGATATCAAAATGACAAAGTCTGGAAAAGAGATATAGTTCACCTCTTGCAGACATCGGGGAATATTACGTAACTCAATAAAACGATGTCAGATAACTCCCTGCACCAGTTAGGCCCCCTGTGTACTAGTCTATGATTTTATGTTAATTATTGCTAATTTAAACAATTAAATGTATAAGATATCTTAGGGTTAAGCTTGAACTCAAAGTGCCAGTGAAACACTAACCAGATGATACAGGCTCCTGGCTTGGAATTTCTGCGTCAAAAGTGTTAACTACAATTCCAGGATGGAAAAACACTATCAGTTAAAGGATCTCAGATGGTTGGATTCCTACAGAGTGGGAAAGGAATAAATTTAAATCTCTGATATTCCAAATTTCAGAATTAAGACAAATGTTTGGAAACTCCAGGAAAAGATATTTTATTCATATGGAAGAATTTTGTAATAATGAAAGCTCTCCTATAAGCTTGTGAGATAGCTGCTAGGAAAAAAATAACTGCATATGGAAAGAGGACCAAAAGCAAACAAACCACAAAACAATCCACATTTGCCTATGAAACAAACTAAAGGGGCAATATAGTGCTTTGATGTGTCTTATGGGTTAAAAAAACAAAACAAAACAAAAAAAACAAGCTTTGTTGGAGTGCTGATCCTTAGTACCTCAGAATGTGAAACCACTCAGACACAAGATATTTACAGGTAATCAAGTTAAAACAGATCTTTAGCACTGACCTAATCAATAAGACGAGTGTCTGATAAAGAGGGGAAATTTGGACGTGGAGACAGCCACACAGAGAGGGAAGGCAATGTAAAGAGACACAGGGAGACCACCTTTTGAAAGACAAGGAATGCTGGAGGCTAGTAGAAGCTGGGAGAGAGGCCTGCAACAGAAAGAACGAACCCTGCTCACACCAGGATTTTGGACTTTTAGTCTCTAGAACTGTGACAGTACATTTTTGTGGCTTAACTTACCCAGTTAGTGTACTTTGTTACGAGAGCCCTAGCAAATGAATACAATAGTGGGGCAAGAAGAACAAAATGGTCACACTGCTGGGAGGTCAAGCATGAAATCTGCCTTACCTTGTACGTTTAGAGTTTAGCACAGTGTTTAGAAAAGACCAATGAATGGATGAATGTGATAATGAGAGAATGCAAGCAAGTTAAAAAATGAATAAACCTCATTGACAGGGGTTTAAATTAGAATTTAGGGGAGAACAGAGGAAATGACAAGATAAAAAGACAGACACAAAGCATGGTACTGAATTAGCAAAACAAACAAACAAACAAACAGCAAAATCAGAAAATGTTCCGTAAGCCTCAGAAGAGACAAATAGAGAATAACTGTAAAGCGCCAAGTTTAGCATTCTAACTGGTCAGGTTACAGGTTCATTAAAGAATCATGATAAGGGCACTAGCCTACTCTGGGCTTTGTTCCTCATCTGTAAGGCATCTGGACTGTCTAATAGCTAAATACTGTTTAACTTGTGCTCAGTGGTGCAAATATCTATATAAAAACAAAGTGGAATTGACACTTTAAGTATAGGAAGTATCAGTACAGATTATCAAAAGGACTTGCTAGAATGGGTCTAGACTGTGGCGATGAAAAGGTAACCAGCTGGAGTCTTTTAATGCATGTCTTACCCCACTGCTTCCATGCAATCCTTCCTTTAATACACTCATTCAATAAATATTGAAGGCCTGCTTTGTGTCAGTTGCTGTTATAGGCTCTTGGACTATGGCAGTAAACAAAACAAAGTTCCTGCTTTTGTAGAGGTTATGTTCTACAGGATAAAGTAGATGATATTTGATTAAATATGTACTAACACATTAATAATATACATGTTTGGAAGGTGCAGGAATTCAAGGTGATAGGTTTATTTAGAGACTGAAGTAAGGAGAGCTTCTCTGTGGAAGTGAAATTTAACCAGAAATCTGTACACAGGAGTGAGTCAGACAACCATCTGGGGAGAGAGAGCTCCGAACAGGGTCGCTGGGTGGGGATGAGGCACACCCCAAGACCAGCAAGGTCAGTGGTTGGAGCAGAGTGAGAAGGAGGGGTGAATGTGGAGAGTGACCGATGAGGCTGTGAGACAGGCAGAGACCAGATCACAAGGGTCCTTGCTAAGAAATCTCTAGTATACCCTGATGAATTTCTGAGAATCTACTGGAGAGTGTGTGACATAATCTGACGTACTCTTTAGAAAATCAGTTTAGAGGTGCAGTTTAGAGAATAGACTGTAAGGAAGGCAAGAGTGGAGGAGTCCAGGGCCTAGGGCATAGTGTAAATACAAAATGATGGTGGCTTGGGTTAGGCTCCCCACAGGCAAGGGAAGTAAAGCCAAACCTGAACTCAGCAAATTAGATCCCCTGGGACCTATCCCTTCCTTATCTTTCATTTATAGTAAATCCTTTTCTCTTCCTCTTTGTTTTCTGTCTGTTCATCAGTCTGAACCCTTGTATATCTGTTTCCTCTAGAATGACTTCCATTTTGCTCTTCATGGTCCAACAGAGATCTCACCTTCCTGTTTGAGGACTTCCTCCCTTGAAACATTTCCTGGTACTTCCAGAAAGAGAACTTACTACAGAATTTCATGCAGTATGAAACTCATCTTTCACGCTGAATTATATGTGTTACTATGTTGTCTTAATGTTGATTGGATGGTGTAATTTTTTTTTTCAATTTTATTGGTTTGAGAAAATTAACAATATGGAAATTACTGAGCTAAACAAACTTGCATCACCATGAATATCACTTAGATTATTCTTTTCAGTACAACTAATATTTAGTAATTCATGTTTATAATTGAGAGACTGGTTTTACTTTAAAATGAACACAAGGAATGTTTAGAAATTTTCCAAGAAATAAATTATAAAATTCCCATCTTAAATCAGAGTATCTAAAGTGCTAAGAACATTGCCTGTATATAAAAAGGTCTACCGTACGCATGCAATAAAACAGTATTTTTGAGTTTGCATACAATTATTCCATATTAAAGCCTGCACTGAGTGTGACCACTTAGAAAAAGGAACTGCTGGATTGTGTTCTAAAGCTCAATACACTTAGGATTTTTCAGGCTCAGAGTATTATTTGGTAATTCTATCCAACTTCTTCTAGGATTAGATAGTTAAACAATATCATCATTACAATCAATAATGCAATACATACAACCCATTGTATCTTTCATTTCATACTTCTAAAATCCAAGAGAATACTGTGAGGAAAAATACTGACACCTTGAATCACTTCTATACCTGAGTTCATTTGAATTAAGAGAACAGGGTGACATGTGAAATTAATGGTCAATACACCACGTGGAGAAGGCTGTTCTTTCTGTGACAGAAGTCTTGAGTATAACTTTAAAATACTGCTAAAAAATGTATTTTCAAAGATTTCTAGAAAACTCTTTAGGTGAATTCATAGGTCACTGCTGTAAAAATAAATACCTATACATTACAACTAAGTTAAAAATATTTCTCACAATATATTTAATTCTACAAACAAAAGCCATACACAAAAACTGAATGAAATCTCAATGTAGCAGGGTTCCCTGACTTATAAGTTATGATAAATAAATTAATTAAAAAAAAAACCAAGTTATGACCTCTATCCCCCACATGAAGACAGCTTATAAACTCTTTTTGAGAAAGTACATAATAACCAAATGCCCCTACGAAACAGGAACACTTAGATAAGAATTTTAATTTATTAGTATGACTATTAATATGCCTATATACCTAAAAATTGGCTTTCAGTTACATATAATGGCACATTTTTCAGCCCACAGCCAGTGTTTAATACATTTGGGTCAGTCGCAATAGAGTAATTTCTCAGAAAAACCTATTTAAAAGCTTCAGGGTTTTAAGATCTAGAGTTCAGATATCAGTGTAATTAGGGGAACTTTTAATATAAACATAAATCTTGTTTTAAATAGAACTATTAATTTATTAATAACTGTCTAATGATATATATTAGGTTTTCTTGAGGTAGATAACCTGCTTTTTTACCTGATTATTAACATTCCTTATTCCCAGGTATAGAGATCTTCACAAATATGTCCAACATTCCTATTATTTTAAATAAACTAAAAAAAGTATATTTAAAAGTATATTTTAAATAAACTCAGATTATTAAACTTAAATAATTAACAATTAAACCTATTTGAAGAAACATAAAAATTAATTTTCCTTCTGTAAGCACTAAGATTAAGGCTTACCTGACATTAGATTCAGAAAATTGCCAGAAACAAAATAAGCATGGATGAACTATGAAGATTAAATTACACTTTATGCCCTAGAAATGCTTTATTTTGTGCAGCAAAGATTAACATTCTGGCAGAAGGAAGAAAAGATTGATTAAATGATCTTCAAGGATCCTCCAACTAAGAATTCCAGGATCCGTGGGTTTAAATTTTTGGTCATCCTTTGCCTTATCTATTTATGTTCAATACTTACTCTACCATATGTGAATATTAGTTATATTCACTGAAATCAGCCTACAACGGACAGGTGGGAGATTTCAAGATTAGAACAAAACGTTCAATCTCATTAACCATCAATAATACACACTTTTCTCATTTTGTCTTTTTTTTTCCTTTGTGTTTCTACATGGATGTATACTTTTCTGCTTTCCCCTCCAAATTTTCTAATGAAATAGTCCTTATTGAAATTTAGAATTAGACACCAGGAGCGTCACGGCCTCCTAAAGTCTGCAAACACACAGTTAACATCAACTCAGCCATTGTCTTCTAACTGAAAAGAAGCACTCTTACCGTGTAGCCCTCGGTATACTGAAAAGGAGCCCTGGAACTTTCGTCTGCTGTTGGACTCAGAGGCTTGGGGTCAGACATGGAGCGCTGCATCATCTTGGCTGTCTTAGGACTTGCTGGGGGAACTTTAGCCATATCTGGATGCAGTACTTTCTGTGGACTTATATCATCAGGGAGGGGTTTCTCATAAGGTACAAAGGCTGATTCTAAGGCTTTGCCTGGTGAAAGTGGTGAGATGGGAGAATAAAGGACTTTTGGAGATTTGGGTGGGGAAGGAGCCAGCTGTAGTGTGGAATCTGCCCGGAGGTGAGATGAATAACCAATTTCTAAAGGTGTTGGGCGTTTCTTGTCTTTGGGTGGAGAGGTGGCACTCAGATATTGAGGACTTTGTGTGTCTGAATCTGCTTCTGTTTGACATCCTAAACTGCCCCCTTTGTAAGTCTTTTCAGGTGCTGAAATGTGTTTAATTATTTCTACCTTGGCATCCACGCGTGCCCGTATCGAAGGTGTTCTTATGGTTCCAACTGGTTCAGTTTGCACAGATATCTCTGCTACTGTTTGAACGGCTATGCTGGAGACTTTGGAAGGGGGTTTGGCCTTGTCCGCCTCTGCAGGGCTGTCACCATATTTCCCTACGCGAGCTTTCCTCCTAGATCTAGCAGGCATGTCCCATTCATCCTGATCTTCGTCATCTGTTTGGACACTTGTATCGACACTCTTTTTAGTTCTCCTTCTCCTACTCACGTAACTCCGATCTGCTGAATCTTCATCGTCAGTCTGTACCCCACTGTCCACTATCTTTTTAAAGCAGCGGGGGTCATCTGCCAGATTTTCCCCCATCTCGTCATACTGGCCACGGACTTTAGCTCCAGAACTTCTCTTCTTGGGTTGTTTCTCCTCTTTGACAATTACATCTGTCAGAGGTATTTCTGAAACAGTACTCAGAATGCCAGGTGGGGCAATGTACTGAGTCACCCCATCAGACTGAACCGTGTACCATCCCTGGCTCTGTGGTATTTCAATCGCCACCACAGCTGAGGCTGTGGTGGTTGCATCTTCAGTTGCCCAGAACTGACCACCTTCTGGGGCAACATACTGACCTTCCAGGATGGCCTGCTCTGCAGTGGTCTGTGGAGAGGCAGTTCCGGAAGGGTCATAGTTATACTGGTAGACCTGGCGGATCTTCTGCTCCTCCAGCTGCTGGTGAAGCTGTTGCTGCAGCTGCTGGATCTGTTCCAGCTGCAACTGTTGTTGCGCTAATGTCTCCTGCCTCATCATGAACTGGGCTTGCCGCTCCTCTTCTTGTTGATAGAGGAGGTGCTGCTTCATTGACTGCAGCTCCTCCAGCTTCTTTTGAACCATGATCTTTTCCTGTTCTCGGAACCTTTGAATCTCCTGCCGTTCCCACTCCAACTCCTCAGCAAAACGCTGTTGCTTGATCTTTTCCAGTTCCAACAGCTCACGCTCCAAGTCTAGCTGCTGTTGTTGCTTATCTTCCTCGGGGATGATTAAAAGCGCACTTTCCTCTCCCACCACTTCAGAAAATACTTCAGATGCTGTGGTCAGGGTGGGAACTGAGTCCATTGTCTCAGCCGTGAGAGTCTCCATAGTGATAGTCTGCAAACTGGCACTGATATCAATACCAGTGACTTCAATGTCTGTTTCGGATGCACCAGTTGTTAGGAAATAGGATCTAGGCACGGGTTGGCTTTGGTGCAGGGCGGATAAGGAAGTCACAGAGTCATTTGTGTGCACACCAGACAAATCCCTCATGGTGGTGCTGAAAATGGAGCCAGGCTGTGTGGTGATAGCAAACGTGGAAGGAATTGGAGTTGCTACTGAAGAATAGACAACCCCATTAGATGACCTCAAAACACTCCCCACACCATACTGGGGTCCTGGAGGTGGAGTCATTCTTGCTGTGGAATACTGCGGGGTACTAATCCCAACTCCTGAAATGACTTGTCGAGTTTCTGGATATGGACCTGTAGTCTTGCTTGAATAATCCATTACCTCACCTGAAATACAGGGGAGAGTTATAGTCCAGTTCCTAGAATGAATGATGTTTTGGGGGTTGGAAAGCCCTCTCAGTCTTGAAGAACATAGTGAACAGGACTGCATGCAAATCCACAGGTTATTAACCTACTCAGGTGCAGAATAAAAGCAATGTTGAACATGCAGGCACATGCAGGCGACTTTGGGTGGAACAAATTTAAAAAAAAAATGGAGAAACAAAAGTGCACATGTACTCCAAAATATATTGCCAAAACATCCAAAGAAAGATAAAAAAATAACAAAATTGGAAATAAGACCACATTGTCATCCTGAAATGAGATGAGGAACACCATGATATTTCAAGGAAAGGTCTGTTGCTACATCATACTGACCTGTAGTAATTCTCCCTGAAGTAAGATCTACTGCTGCATCAGTTCCTCCAGAATAATCAAAAGCGTTCTTACTTTTATAGAAAAAATGTCCAGCTTCTGCTAAATTAGTGTCAGACATGGAAGGTTTCATTCCCCCAATCCCTCTATAACCATATGACCCAGATCGATCATATTGATAGTGATCATCCCTATAACCAAAACGATCCTCAGGAAGAGTGGTTGCGGGCTGCTGTGCTCTGCAGCTTCTTCCAAAGGGTAACTTATAAACCACATCACAGCACACGGCTCTTCTTCCTGCAGTCAGATCAACAGGTTTTTCATCATCTTCTATTATTTTAGTCACCACATTTGAAGACGCTTCATCCATTGTTACAACAGTTCTATGAGCTTTGGAGGTACTGAGATCCACTACTTCCCCATCAGTGATGCTCTGGGATGTGGAGCTATCAGTCCATCCATTTGTGACACCAACAGGAGCTACAGTAACAGGTTTTGTAGGAGCTGATGTCACTGGGTGTGCAGAAGTACTTAAAGATAAGTTTATTGGTGCTTCCTCCCTAATTGCAGGAAAGGTCTGGCCACTTAGTACTCTGTATGGTGGTTCCACATGCTTTGATGTAGTAAGCTGGAGTGGTGCTGCTGTTGCAAGTTCTAGACCCACTAGGCTTTCTGTGCCTGTGGTGTAACTTGCAGTAGCTGTGCATGTGACAACAGTCACTGTCTCGGTGACCAGGGATATAGGAGTCACTTCTGATGAAGTTGCACTGAGATTTATAATTGAGGGTTGGACAGCACTAATTTGTCTCCCATACATTTCACCTGTTGTGGTCTGCCTCTTCACATCCACTGCAGAGGCAGAAAGATCCATACATCTTTCAGTTACTTTAACATCTACTTTGGGTACTGTACGCAGATCAATGGCATCACCAACAAGTTGCAACTGGACATCTTCTTTATGCTGCTGCTTCTCTAAACGGAGGTGATCTAGAGCAAGAGGTTCTGGAGGAAAGGATATAGAGACACTGCTGAGACCAACATTAGGGACTGCACTTCTTGTTGTTGGAACCTCAGCCTTGGAAACTTCAGTTGGGTGAAACTGTATAACTGAAGCTGAAGTTGCTTGAAATGAAGACAGTGTTGTGACTGGGATAGCAGCAAATTTCTCCAAAGCTCTGGAGATGTACAGGCTCTGTTGTGAAGAAGTTGATATTTCTGCAGCTGTCATAGGAGGAACTACAGAAAATACTGGTTCGATGGAAATCAAATCTTTGGGGGGAGATCCCAATGGCCAGCTGGTAACAGCTTGACTAGCTGAAGAATCTGTTGGAGTGCCAGGTTCAGATGGCAATGTGATAACCACATAAGTTTCCATAAGAGACTTGGAAAATCTTGGCGAGGACTTGTTAGAGTGAGGGGAAAGTGGAGAGGTAGGGGAAGGCAATTTATAGTCTGCTGATGTCACTAAATTTAATGTCATACTTGTAGTTAAAGGTAGACCTGTTGGTTTGGGGTATGTATCTGTTGGTTTTGGGGTAGTGACTGGAGGTTGAGGAATTGCTGGTTTAGGAGCAAGTGGAGGTTTGCTTGGCTCGGCTCTATGTGTAAATACAAGTCCAGATGGAATTAAAGATGGCTTAGGAGGAACAGGAGGAGGTGCAGTGGTATATATTTTTGTCATAGGTAACCCATTACTTCTGGGAGCAGATGTGGTCTCCACTGCAGTAACAGAATCTGCTAGAGATGTAGCTGCAGTAGTTGCAGTCACTGGAGCTGTAACTGCTAATTTTTTTTTAGGATGAATAGTTGGTTTAGGTGAGGTTGGTGGAGGAAGAGGTGGGGGAGGGGGAGGAGGGGGAGGAGGAGGAGGTGGGGGAGGGGGAGGAGGAGGGGGAGGGGGTTGGGCTGATGTGTCCAAAGAAGAACTTCGAAGGAATGGACGAGTTTTAGTTGGAAGAGAGAAAATGGGAGGAGTGCCAGATGGTAGCTGAGATGCAGGTTTTTCTTGACCCAACACCTCTTCAGGTAAAAAGCATGTCGTTGAAACCTGCTCCTTCATTGGAAGGGTTTTTACAGAAGAAGATGTCTGATCAAACACAGTGTCAGGTAAGCTAATTTCTGTCAGTTCAGCCTCAGACTCCTTCCTAGTATCTCTATAAGCTTCCAAAACTTCCAGAATAAGTCCATCCCCTGTTTCCTTTCTGGCCTTCTTTGCTGCATCTTTTTCAGATATAGATAAGTCAGTAGAAACAGTGTCAGCAATTAGCCCCTCGAGTTTAGTTCCTACAGGTTCTATGAGAGAAGGTTCTATATCAGATAAGGAAATCACAATGTGATCTGTACTAGTTCTACCATCCTGTATGGCTGTCTGATCTAAAGGTATACTTATGTCTTCTGGATAGTCTATAATGCTGCCTGGGAAATATGTTGATGAAGAAATTTCCTCAGCATCTTCAAATTTAGCTACAAGGTCCACTGGCTCAATATAAACGGTGGTCATGCTATCCAGGGTGGTAATGGGTGAGGAGCTATCTGTGGTACAAACTGAAGAAACAGATGATGTGAGAGAGGGTGTGTCAGAGGGTGGGACTGATGTAGCACTTTCTGAAGGTTCAGAATAGGTCAAAATCAGTGATTCATGAGCAATTATCTCTTGAATTTCTCTTGTATAATCAGTCACATATTCATCCTCAATTTCTTCTGTTGAAAAATGTTGGGTTATTTTGACATCTGGGATGGAGAGTGTTGTGCTGCTGGTTGAATCTGTAAGAGATGCTCCTGAGAGAACACTTGATGTCAAAGATGCATCAGGCACCCTATCAAAGTCCACAGTGGACTCTGTCATATCGTCTCTGATGAGGGGCTGGGTTGGACTAGATCCAGGTGTTAACTGCATCTGTTGCCTTTTCATGAGTTCTTCATAGGCAGCATCAGCATCTAATAATTTTTTTTCCTCAATGGTAGAAGTTACCATACTACCCAGATCGACAATCTCATGGCTTTCCGGGATGATAAAAGAACTTGAAACGATGTCTTCTTGAGGCAAAACAGCATGTAAATTTTCTAACTCATAAAACTCTTTCTGGAGGTCTGTAATTTTCTGCATGGGATCTTCATAAATCTGTTCTGGATGTCTCATTTTTTGCTCTCTCCCTCTCTGCTGCAAAAATCCATTTTCTTCTTCTTGCCTCGTGAGCAGACTGCTGTCGACTGAACCATTGTATGTGTCTTCCACTAAAGATTCATAAATGTAATCTTCTATTAGCATCCCACCATACAAAGGCTCTTTTTCAAACATTTCGTCTCGTTCATTTAAAGCTGGAAAAGCTTTATATTTCTGGCTTTTATGCATCATTTCTTCATACATCTCCTCAGCACTTTTTAATGCCTTTTGGCCACCTTCTTTCTGCATAATAGATTGCTCATCTGTCGGTGAGTATAAAGACACAGCTGTGGGCAATTTATAAACTTTTTGTACTTCGATTATTTTTTCTGGGCTTATTTCAAAGCCTTCTGGGTCCGACTCTATGCTAGGTGAATATTCAGAACACGAAGATCGATGGAGCTCCTCCATTTCTGCAGCCTGACGTAATTCTTCTGTTGGAGATGCGTCTTCGATGGGAGAGAGATTACTGGGTGGTGTCTTTGGTCTTTCCCTCCTTCTCTGAGCTCGAAGTTCATCTTTGTCTTTCTTTGATTTCTTACTAGAACTCTTTCTTTGCTGCTGTTCTAATTCCCGTTGCTTTTCTTGCTCTTTCAATAATTCTTCTTCTTCTCTCAATTCTTCTTCCTCTGAAGAATCTTCAATGGTAGGTAAAAGAGGTCCATGTGATCTGTGTCGAGCTTTGCGTTGTTGTTTGCTCTCTCCTTTTTTGTGACTTGGACTACTATCACTGTCTTCATCAAGAGAAGAAACCGATGTAGGAGATGTGCCAGGAGTGAAGCTGGAAGCATGAAGACTAGAAGATCCTTCCCCCCTTGATCGATCTTCAGGAGAGTCTGTCAGGCTTTCCATTTCTAATTCTGGCTCGTCATCAAAATACAAAGGTGTTTTTTTCTGTGATGACTCTGCAGAATATTTATCTGCTATCGTGCTGTTGAGTTCAATTGTTTTAAATCGACGGAGTCCTCCTCCTCCGGCAACTACAAGTTCTTCACTCTCCTGACTTTTAGTTTCTCTGTATTTAAGCTCAGGACTTTCATCAAAGGTCTCATCATCTTCATCATGCCAGGAATGGCGTCTTCCTGCATCGTCATCAAAGCTTGCACTACTTTTTCGCGTCAGTCGCCTGTGTTTCCCTCCTGTTCCTTTCCCCTTCCCTCTGGTTTCTTCCTTCTTCTGGCTTTCTGTACTACTGCTAATCTCCTTGAGCTGGTTCCTAATGAACTCTTCATCTTCAGAATCTGAAGCATCTTCATCAGCACTCATTTCTATGATTTGCTTTCGAATGAAGTCCTCCTCCTCACCTGATCCTTGGCTGTCTTCCTGTTTATACTCATCACTGCTTGATGAACCAACACTAGTCCTCCCTTTTCTTTGTGGAACAGGTGAGTTTTCACTTTCACTACTGTCTTCAGTTGAATCATAAGGCTGTCTCCTTGTAGCCAACTCATCAACAAATTCAGGCTTTTCTTGGTCCTTTCTGGAAGGAATGTCTTGTTGGCTCTCTTTTTTAAAAGTATCTCCTTCTTCTTGACTCTCTTTGATCTCCTCCTCTGAAACTGTAGATTCCAGTTTTTCCACTAAACTCTGAGTTTTCTGCTGGTCCTTAGGCTGCTCAGGAGAAACCTCATGGGGCTGTGTTTTCTTTTCTGACTTTTCTTCAACAAGTGTACTTGCCTGAGCTTCTAAAATAGATAGGACTGTACTTTCTAACTTAGCCAAATCTGAGGGGCTGGAAGGGCTGCTTTCTTGTGAAAAGGAGTCCTTTTTGAGTCCCTTGAGCAAATCCTTTTCATCACTGGGAATAAGACTTGGAATTTCACCAAGTGAACTTGATATTCCATCAGAAGAATATCCTGTGTCACTAAGACCTTGTGGGCTTTTCGGCTGCTGAGAACTTGAAGTGTCTGATTTGTCATCTTCCTTTTCCTAGCAGGGAGGAAAAGATACAGGAAAACTTAACATGGGTAAACTAGTAACACAGCCTCCTCATTACTCTCAAATAACTATTACTGAGGAGAAATTATAGGAACTTTTCAACTATATAACAGTATTTTAAAAAATCTATGAGCACAAAAAATAAAAATAGTTGGTACATATTAAGGTTAGTTTTCATTTAACTAAAGTGTAATCAAATGTCAGTTCTTAAGCACAACTGATTTTATTTCATTGATGTATCATTTTATATCTCAAAAGCATTTTCCTTCAAAAACATGGTTATCTTTCTCAGTATATTTACTTTGGGTAAAAAGTCAAATGGCCAAAGAAAATCTTTAGTAAGTTTCTCTTAACATAATTAATACTTTTGGATTATTAGGATAGGCAAACGAAGAATCAGAGAATGGGCTTTGTACTTGGCTGACTGTATGGGATATATTTACTTAACAGAAATAAGCAGGTAACATGACCATAATAATATTCATCTCACCTACTGCAAAGGATTCTTTTTTTTTTTGAGAGAGAGAGGTCAAACAAGGCATTGCCTTTTAAAGACACTCTGAAAGATGTAAAATGCTATATTTCACTTGGTATGATTGTTAATCTCTACATCACTATTGCTAATCTCTATATCACTATTGCTAATCTCTATATCACAATTGTTAAATTCTGTATCCCTTGAAATGAATATTTAGAAATTATAAAATTCAAAAAAGCTATGTGATCATTGGTCTGACTGAAAGCTTTAGCTAAAGAGAAATACCTAGCTGTTATTTTTCTAGAGTTATTAGATCACATCTTCAGCATCCCATCTCAAAGAAATTTAATAAATATCATTTATAAATGTCTACAGACTTGAAAATACTTGAAATTTTACCTTCGCCTTACCCTACTCATTTTACCTTCATTTCCATTTCAGTATCTGTCTTTATGGATAAAAATGTATCTTGAGTACATTATAGGGTAAAATGCTTTTGCAGAATTTAAAACATAACAATTAAAAAAGACAGTCTGATACATTCTTCACAACTTTAAAGCAAAAAACAATGCCTGCCCTTTGGATTACTACAAATTAACTTCCCTGGAACATTTTTGATGTCTTTCTAGAAAAGGAATACTTATCAGCCATCGTGAGATCATAGTAGTTGGGCTGACAAGCACCCAACTAACTGGTTCATTTAAGAGCTACAAATTGAGCAGGTAATCACAGGTGAAGCAGTGTTCTCATAAACTTTCTAGATGGTCATGGTGGAGGGATCTCCACTGTGACTGCTCATATCTCACACAATACCAGAGTACAACATTTTGAGTCCAGTATGCTTTCTACATCTTTGCTTTTCTATATTTCCACCCTTCACTAAATACCATAACCACAGGGGTGGGGACCTAAGCTCCTTGTGAAAAAAAAGTCAAGAAAATGATCCTTCACAATAAAATTTTGATGGTGTAATTTGTGTTCTTTATTGTGAGTCTGTACATACTATAATACAACAGTGTAATAAAAGTATACATATAAGGAGGAAATGCAACTATGGTTATATATAACAATTTATTGAGTATAATAAAGAATAAACTTTAATTTTATACAATGAATTCTAAAGGCTCTATTGGCATTTTACAAAAATAAGATTAGGATCAGACATACACAACATAACAAAGGAAATTAAGATACACTAGACAGAAGACTCAGATGCACAAATATCAAAATCCCTACCCTAAAATCCCCCTTATATGCCCTTCTGGATGTGTTCATGCTTTTCCTCTCTTCTCAGTGTTATGTTCTATCTACTTCTCCTTCCTGGTTTCTTTCCTCTTTACTCCTCATGAGATTCAATCATCATTTACCTATGATGATGCTATGATGATTTTTCACCTAAATGACTTCCTCTCCATATTATAAGGTGGAATAGGTCTGCAAAGATGTTGTTCTACAGGTCTGTGGGTCTAAGATAAAGTGTCTGGAGTGGTTAATAAGGAAATCAAGTTAGGTGATCAAAGGGCATTTGGCTGAATTGTTTAGTAGGAACAATTGGTCGTGTATTTATACCACGATCACTGAAAAAACTCATAATGTCAATTTTTCTGATACTGACTAGCATAAGTGTAAACTCCCTGGCAGAGGTGAGTGACCTTCTGCTCCATTACTATTAGTGTAAATATCAGATCACACACCAACTAACCCCTTTGCCTCTTTAAGAAACCTGTACATTCCTCTTTTCATCTGCTGCTACTAAAACAATAAAAAAGTTGTTCTTCACATATAGAGATCAGCATAATGAGGTGCTTATCTCTCCATCCGCTTATCCTTTCTGTGGCCATTCACTCTTGTTTGTGAGATATCTGGGTTAAAGTTCTAGTGCAATTTGTACACATGCAGGTTAACTGGTCAATTACAGATTTAACAACACAAACTCTTGCTTTATGAGTACACTTCTTAAGGAGGGAATAATTTGATCAAAAAAGAAAGAGTATCCAGTACTAAGAGAAGAATATACAGCATAGTGTGTAAGTTGGGTCTGATTTTCTCTAATTATTCAAACTTCAATTAATATTTGAAGTACTGTAACTCCAGAAGACTGTGATGAAAGGGAGGGAAGATTATTTTCTTTCCAATTTCTAATTCCCTAGGACTAAAAAATTGGGAGTTTTCCTTTAGTTGCTTCAAAAATATGTGGCTGTATCCTCCTTACTGAGAAGAACATTAAGCTATATAGCAACATATTAAGATTTAATATAATGAATAGATTTAAATGATTCTGAAGTATATGCATAGATTATATATATAACACATATATACATAGGTGTTTAAATATCACTGAGTTTTCTTATTTACTCAGTATTTTTGTCATTTGAATTGATAGGAGTTGGAATTATGCATTTAATTTATTACATGCAACACAAATACAATCCAGAATGACCTCTAAAATTATTACATAAGAATAAAATTCCAGGTATAGTCCCTTTGTATGAGGAATCTTAGATTGAGTAAGTGAGTGGGAAGTTAAGTGTTCATAATTTAAGCACATTTTTTAAAAGAAAATTGCAATGTTATTTTTCAGTTCCCCGAGGAACACATTTTCACTGTATTTTTCTAAGTACATTTAGCATTAGACTCTATTCCACTGACTTTTATTTTTTTGTATATGTTGTACTTTTTCTCCATGTATATAATTCTGGACTTGAGTCTTTGTAGTCTTTGTATATGAAACAATTATTCAAAATTTTAAGACATGAAGATTCATATTTTTTTACTAACCCAAAGCAGAAAGTGCAGAATACTTTTCCTTTCAATATTCCACTGCCCTTTATTGACTTGAAGACTGGTCAGAGAGAGGCAGTGATGAATTAAGAATCACTTGAAACCTTCCATGGCATCCTATCTTGAGGCCTTGTCTACTATCAAGACATTTTTGTACTGCCAAACTTAGTTCTGCCCTTTCAGAGATGTTAAAACTCTTAGGCTTCCATGTTGAAGGCAAATGGAAGGTTTTTTTTTTAAAAAAAAAAACCTTTTATTAGGGTTATAAACTGAATTCTTGGTTAAATATAAGACTGTACAAAGAAAGGAGGTAACATTAAGTTTTTGCTTAATGTCCTCCAAGTTATTTAAGTTTAACAGGCCAAAGGAAAACAACAGATGAATAATCTTTAATCAGTTATACAATGTTTGGTCAAAATGGATTGCTAGTCTGAATATTGTGAACAGTGTAAACAAGATTCAATCCACAAATTCATTGGACTTGGAGAGAAAATTGGATAGTCCCACATATATGGGGATCCTTTTCACTGCAGAAAACCTCATCATTTTCCATCCTATACAATTATGCTTTCTTTATATACCATGGGTATATATAACTTAAATGCTAACTCCTGGGTCATTTTAACTAGAAATAAAAGTTTATGCTAAAGCATGTTCAAATTTTGTCTTTTTTTAAATCAAGAGAGATGTAAGTTTTCAATGTAATATATCAAATGTAGACTAGCAGTATTCTGTTTCAGTGTAACATACAATTTTTAAATATTAAACTAAAAAAACAAAGAAGAATATACCTTTCAAAGTATTTATTATATTTCAGGATACATTTTAATTCCATTTGACTAACATTTTGAAAGGCAGGAATAAGTGGAGAGACAAATGATGTGGCAATAAAGAAATGCAAACAACATACTGTAACAATATGAATGACACACATGACGAATAAATAAAATAATGTCAACATATAAACAAAGTAAAAAAAAAATATACAAAGTGTCTGGGATTGGAGTGGGAATTGCTAAGGGAGTTTAATAATTATAACAATGAAAAGGCAGTGTGCTAGAAGTGTCATGGGGAGGCAGCATTATGTATAGTATCTAGGAGCCCAGCCTTTATAAGCAGAACTGGACTATAATCTTAGCTTTGCTGCTTCTCAGCCTTGTGATCTTGGGCATAACAAATTTAGTTTCCTCTTTTTTAAAACAGATAAAATATTTAACTCATCTAAAGTTATGTGGACTAAGTGATAAGGCACCTAACACAGCGCTCAGAACATAGAGATAAATGGACTATTATTATGATTTAAAATAAAAAGCAATTTAAAAGTAATCATTATAGGGTGTTTGAACAGTAGGAGAAGTGACTGCCACAGGGGAGAGGTCCGGGTGGGATTTTTCTGATAGGAAAACAGCACCAGTGCACAGAGAAGAACTGAATTCAGGTTCAGAAGGAAGATGGCACAAGCCACCTTTGGGACTCACACAAAGGCATTCTTGGCTGGTTTTCTACCTCTCATTGGTGGGGGAATACTAGGTTGCTTGAAAGTTATAGCGGAGCCATAGTCCAGAGGGCTGGGAAAGCCAACTTAAGTATTCAGGCAGAAGTTCTCAGTCAAGGCCAGGTATGCAAAATGTAAATACTTTTAGGAAGTAAATACTTAGGATTTTTAGTGTCTTTTTAAACCCCAGATAGAAAGCATATTTTACAAATGTTTAATAAATAGATTGACACCAGTATTCTTTGGTTTCTTATGTCAGTTGGTCATATGTTCTCTGAAGAATCCTGGGAGAAAACTGGGAGTTACTCTGTAAAAATTCACAGCAAGGCAGTTACTTTGTTTGCTCACCTTTAAATTGAAGCTTATTGTTCAGTGGTGGTTTTTATTACCTAATTTCAAGCAAACCAACGTTCCTGTAATAGGTAAGTGGTAGACAAGATATTCTCACAAAAAATCATGTGTTAAAGATAATGTTAATAATGTTAGAAACACACAAGCATGTTAATAAAGAAGCTGACACTCTTCATATTGTTATCAGTTTCTCATCAGCAACATGTCAAGGTAAAAGCTGTGATGATCAAGTTAAATCAGATCTGACACACAGTTAGTCAAAAATGCGCCATAACTAGGAAAACTATTTGATATCTATATTGCCTATGCTATTGCTATTAACAAACCTTGCTTCAACACATCATGTGCTGGCTAATTACAGCAAGTGATCCTATTACACTATCACAGACTTCTAATATTTTTGGCAAATAAACATTCTAGTACTTAACAAATATTCAACAAGTTGAAATAAACACTTAAAATCTTCTCTTGAGCTGCTGTCTTATTGAATAGGAAAAGACAAAAAAATCATGTAACACTTGGGGAAACTTGATTTTTCTGTCATGGAAATATGGCTGAAGTAATATATAGAAAATAATATGGTGACAAATCAAACTGCATTTCTTTGTTAACCAGTACCATTGCAAAGAAGAAAGAAACAACTGTGGAAGGTTTGGGGAAAATCATTAGGACAAAGTAAATAGCAAAAGGTTTGGCAATAAAATCAAAGTGCAGATGTTTCTAACTTGCTCAGTTTATAATATTCATTATTTCTGTTTCAATAGTAAAATATTACTACTGTGAGCTACTAAGTGGTTCAATATTGAGTGATTTGTTTTAAAAGGTGTATCTATATTAATGAAAAAAACTGTATGTTAAATTCTGAGGAGTGGTTCTTTTGATTGGAATTATTATTATTATTAATTTATTTACTTTAATTGGAGGATAACTACTTAACAACGTTGTGTTGGTTTCTGCCATACATCAACATGAGTCAGCCATAGGTATACATATGTCCTCTCCATCTTGAACTCCCCTCCCACCTCCCATTCCATCCCAGCCCTCTAGGTTGTCACAGAGAACTGGGTTGAGCGCCCTGTGTCACACAGCAAATTTCCACCGGTTATCTATTTTACATATAGTAATGTATATGTTTCAATGCTACTCTGGAATTATTTTTTAAGTTCAGGATAGGGGACACATGTACACCCATGGCTGACTCATGTGAATGGATGGCAAAAACCACTACAATATTGTAAAGTAATTAGCCTCCAATTAAAATAAATTAATTAATTTACCAAAAAAAAGGATAAGGTTACAGAGATAGCAGTGCATGCGAAATTCATTTACTGCATCTTTTACAAGTAAGCCAGCATTGCAGAGTACCTCAGGATTTTACAGATGTGGTACATATTGTCATGAGACCTTTATATTTTGAATAATATCTTTAATATTTTGTACTGAGATAAAGAATAACTAAGAATTTATTTTATCCATAAAGGTTTGATGATTATCTCATGAGAAATTAATTTAAAAAGTTGTAGATTGTGAAGATTTAATTTTTTTTTTTTTTTGATAAAAGTAGAAGAACCCCAAAGTGGTTGAATGTTTTGGTGATGACAAATGGTGATTAGTAACATGCTACATATTATATACTTAGGAAGAAAGTAAACTCTGATTATCATCAGTATGCTAACTAGAAAGTATATGGGAAAAAAAATAGACACAAGCTGTCTCTTCAAGAGAATTATGATGTGTACACAATCCTTTGAAGACAGATAACTGGAAAGCATCATGTGATTATGCTAGATAAAATGACATATCATTTTAAAAAGTTGTCATGTTTGCCTTTTCAAACAAACTTTAAACAGAATATTTTAATCTATTTATAAACTTTGTAGACAAAGAACTCCAGTGGGTTTTCAACCCATTTGCTAAAAAAAAAAAAATTCAAAACACATTTTGTGATAACAGGAATAAATAACTGGTATCAAATTAGATTAACATTTATTTATGGAAATTTCACAACTTAAAAAAACAGCTTTTAATTCCAAACTTAGAAAACAGGTAGCAAGATTTGGAAAGTACTATCTTTAATACATTTCTTTCATTTCTGATATACTCTGTGGATTATCTTTTTTATTTTAGAGAGTCATTAAGACTAAATGTTGAAATATCAAAATAAACAACTTAGAAGCTGAATTTCAAAGAACTCTTACTAAAAAATTTTACAAGATTTTCAAACATCAAAGCACAGTCAACACTCTCTCTAAAATATTAATTATACTTCACTATGATCAAATGTATCTATATTTAAATAAACATAATAAAAATGGTGATTTGTCTTATTTCACTGATTTTTTATATTTTTGTGAATATCTATATTGTAAACATAGTGCACAGGTTTAATTTAGAAATAAGTATACACATAATGAGTTTGTTAAAGAAAATTAGAGATGATTAAAAGTGATAAATTTGTAAAATAAAAAGTAGCATCAACAAAATATTTAGATAATTCTTATTTAAATTAAAACCAAATAGAGAGTCATTAGAAATATCTGAGTGACAGAGTTATATTCTCTGAGCTCTGGAAAATAATTATTTGATAATTATATTCTAGAGAAAGGAAAAATAGAAGGCCTATTGATTAGTAATTATATTCCTCAAATCACTGATATAAGATTATGAAGGCCATAAGTAGGATATTGTAATTAGGAATAGGAGTGAAGAGCAGAAGCGTGACATGGAGAGCCCAGTGTGTAAGAAGAAACCTCAGACTACCCTGAAGGTTAGTGACCGGGAGACTAAAGACATGATGAATGATGAAGCCATTAATCAGAAACAGAAACTGCTTCTACAGAGAGTTGGATATGATTTGAACACACCGAGTTCCACTTTACAAGGTGTTTCTGAAGTGAAATGATCTACTCAGTACTTGAAAATGCAGGTCCAACACTCAAGGAGACAGATGGTACACAACAAGATTTAGGAAATAGGAAATAAATGTTCATGTGGCTCCCCTGGGAGGAAAGAAGACAGAATTCAAAGAAAAGCTTCATCACATAGAGAGGGGAAAAGAGAAAGTCAGAGAGAGAGTCAAAGTAGAACTCATAAAGCCTGATCAGAAAGATAAAAAGAGAACAAAAAGGGAAGAGTCATGAAAGCCAAGGACACAAAAAAAGAAATAGTAAAAAGAATCTATTTCTGCAAAGTAGTTAGCTAGGAGAAGCAGTGGGTGTGGGTGAGGGGGAGTTCGATCTAGCCATTAGAATGAGAATACACAGGCATCTGCTTTCTCTAGCTCTGATAAATGTATGAATTAATAACAAAGGAAGACCAGGATTTATTTTATGAGTGATGTACCATATACCAGAGATGAATTAGTAACCATGTGTTAAAACTGTAAACAAAACAACAACTAAACTGGGTTAGGATGGACTATTAACCCTTAAAAGTTTCCATTAAAGAAAACGAAAAAGAAGAATATATAAAGAATAATATATATTCCAGATTATGCTTGGATTATAAATAAGCCTTCAATATTAAACAAACTGAATAAAATTCTGAACGAAACACATTATATTGCATTCACACAATACTAAAATAACTTCAAAAAATGTTTCTTCTGAATTTTGGCTGTACTTTTAAAAAAAAATCACAATTATTTGATCATTTTATGGTTGAACACATCTTAAATTTTTTCAACTGAGAATAAATTTGTTGAGTCTTGCTTAACCAAGTGGTTAAGTTAATAAAAATTTCAAGACAAACATTATTTCATGTGAAAGAAGGATACTGATTTCATGTTAGTATTTTTTTCTGAATGCTACTCTTTTTGAAAATGCTACTAATTGAAAGCTTTTACTTAAAAAATTACCATTAAGCACTTGCTGTACATTTAGGTAGACATTAGTAAATTCCAGGTGTAAAACTGCAAAGTGAGGTAAGAAACATAACTTACTGCTTTTTCCTTTCCAGGTTCCATCTGATCAGGCTTTGCCATGCATGGAGCCTGTGGCTGTACTTTTATTTTGTGAGTCATCCCATCATCTTCTTTAGGCAAAGGCCGAGGTGTGCTGGCTGGTAAATCTTCCATCTCCATCAGTGGTTGTTTCTTTTCTTGCACTGCCTTTGGAGGCACTCTGCCTTCAGGTTTTACTTCAGCAAATTGTACTTGAGTTTTAAGTAAGTCATGTTTCTGTTCCTCTAGAACCGATGCTTTTGTTCCTGGGGCTAACTTTTTGTCTGCAAGAGCTGGCTTTTTGTCTTTAAGGGTTGGTTTTTTTTCTTCAAGAAGTGGCTTTTTTTCTTCTGGGAGTGGCTTTTTGTCTTCAGAAGGTGGCTTTTTGTCTTCAGGGGGTGACTTTTTTTCTTGAGGGGCTGAAGTTTTGTCTTTTTCTCCTTTATTCTCCTCTCGGATTTGATCTATGGTTTCCTTAGGGGGAATTTTTTCACCTGAAGTTGTTTCTTTTACCTTTTCTGAAATGGTTTTTTCAGCTTCAGGTTTTTCTTCTTGTTCCTTCTTTTTCACTTTTACTGGGGCAGGCATTGCTGTTTCCTGAAATGGTTGTTCTGTAGGGACAGGCATAGGAGAGGCTTTTGGTCCTTCCTGTGTAGGTGGCATTTTGCCCATGTCTCCCAGCTGTCCTGATATTGCTCTCTGGGTTTGGCAATTTAAACAAAGCCATTCTTGAATCTGTAAATAAAGTAAAATTAAAAGATTAACTATATTATAATATCTGTTTTGGTACATTTACCAAGATGAGCACTTGACAATTTCTGGCTGCTTTTTTATATATGGAGAAGGTAGGTCATTGTTTTCTCGATCAATAGCACTGACTTTTAAAAGAAAGACTGCAAAAAGACTGCCTGAAATCTATACAACAGGAGGAATCCTTAGCGATTAGCATCTAATTGGCCTCATCATAAAAAGAAAAGAAAAAATATATCAAAGATGTTTAGTTGCTAAGTCCTAACTGACTCTTTTGCAAGCCCACGGACTGTAGCCTTCTAGGCTCCATGGGATTTCCCAGGCAAGAATACTGGAGTGGAGTGCCGTTTCCTTCTCCAGGGGATCTTCTCAACCCAGGGATAAAATACCCCAGGGATCGAACCCAGGTCTCTTTCATTGCAGGCAGATTCTTTACCATTGAGTCACTAGGGAAGCCCACATCAAAGACAGACTAAGGAAATATCAATTTTTTGGTTAAAAAAAAAAATCTACATACATTTTAAAGCCTTATGCCTTCAAAATTAGTGTTCCCATCATAAATTTATTCAAAAACTGTTAAATTACACTAGCTTTTTTTTCACAGCCAATTAATAGTAAGTTTTTAGAGACTTAGCCTATAATCTCCTATCTTTTGTTTTGGATCAAATGTAATTCCATCTACCAGAGCAGAAGACAACAAGGCACATGTAGAAGTTTCAAAAATCACTTGTATATAATTCTCCATCTGATTTAAGATTAAAAAATAATGTTATTTTTTTAATAATAATCACATTTGTTGTGCAACTGTGTCAAGGATCATTCACAAATTAGAATTGTTTGATATCTTTTCCCCCAGTTTTCTCAATTGCTGACTAACATAGTTCTTTATGCTACTTCTGTTCCTAAGTGGAATCCATGGGCCACCTGAGCCAAATCTCCTGAAGTAGTCCTTACTCATACAAATTTTAGTAACTATACCAATATAATTTTAGGAGAAACCTGGGATAGGAGAAGGAGAATCTGCCTTTTAAATAAACTCTTGGTGAATTCTTTTGCAAACTAAGGACTGAGAACTATCCTCTCATAACACACATAAATGATCACATGGGAGAGAGATTGTTAGACCAATAATGTTACAGAAGTTCCTCCTTATTGATGTATGGTGTGCTTTTTCTTACATTATACCTTTTAAAAAGTAAGAAATTAAAGTTATACATATAGCTTCTAACTGTTACCATTTAATGAATGCCTATCCTTTAAAGTACACAGTCGGAGAGTCACAGAAACAATATTGTGATCGTATGTTGTACTGTTTTCTGAGAGGCAATTTCAAATTGCACTTCATATTGGATCATTCTTTCCACTAGCGTAACTTCAATTATTTAGAGACAAAAATCACTTATTGTCCTAGAATATTATTAGACAACTAAGATTCATTTCGTCAGTTTTCAATTTCTTTAAAGAAACAAAAATGTTGCTTAATAATAATGACTGCTTTGCAACTTGTAAGCTGTTATAATTCTTACTTGATTATCTAAAACAGTATGGACCCGAGTCAGTTATTTAATTTTAGATAAAATGCTGTCTATAAAACATTAGTATGTATTATGGGTCACTTTACTTTGTGTGTTATGATCATCTAGTATCAATTCCTTTCTTAATTTCAAGTCTAAGCAGCAATAAAGTGAGTTGTGGCTTCTCTATATAGTAACTTTATACAAAGTCTTAGGAAAGAAACTGATTTGATTGTTATGTCCAATTCTAAAAGTTCCGGCTGTTGTGTCCCTAGAGGAGGTACTTCCATAATGTCAACAGAAAATCAATCTTAATCAGTGTTGTAGTTTTAAAAACCACTCCTTGGTGGGGTCATATCTTACAATATTTTCATCCAGAAACTGACATTTTAAAAAACAAAAACAGACACATATAGCTGTGCCATTGTGCTGTTTTGTCATATGGATTCTAAAAGCCAAATGCAGGTATGTGCTATGCACTCCTGTCAGGGCAGGTCCAAATGTAAATAAGTTAGGAAGTTTTTAACATACCAGAAATAAATGTTTGGAAATTCTTTTATCAATTATAAAAGCATGATAACTTTATCTGAGTTTTAGGTACAAATTATTCTTACAAAGTTGTTATCTCTTGCCAGTTATATTAACAGCATGTGATACCAAAACGGTACACAGCTCTTACTAAAAGGAAAATCTGTTGAGAAAATAGAGTGATTATTTCAAGGTAGTATACTCATTATTTTCATACATTTGAAAATTTAGGTAAGAGGATAAAGGGTTTCATCTACTTAATCTACTATGTCACATAAAACACTTTATTTTCATGATTTAAAATGTTTGATGAACTACTAGCAGTGATAACCCACCCCTACTAAAATCAAAGGCAAAGAGAAGGCAATAGCGTTAGTCTAAGAGAAAAATGACCTATGTTGAGTGCCTCATTGGCTGTTTCAAATCTCTGTTTTGCTCAAATTCCCATCCCGATTCAGTTAAACCTAGTATCTTTTTTGTTTTTTTGGCCTGTTTATGCAGCTTGTGAGGTCTTGTTCCCTGACCAAGGCTTGAAATTGGGCCTTCTGCTGGACTGTAAGTAAAAGTGAAAGTAAAGTTGCTCAGTCGTGTCCAACTCTTTGCGACCCCATGGACAGTAGCCTACCAGGCTCCACTGTCCATGGGATTTTCCAGGCAAGAATACCGTAGTGGGCTGCCATTTCCTTCTCCAGGAGATCTTCCCAACCCAGGGATCGAACCCAGGTCTCCCGCATTGTTAGCAAGACGCTTTACCGTCTGAGCCACCAGGGAAGCCACTGGACTGTAAGGGAATTCCCTAAACCCAGTATCTTTAATCGTTACTGTCTGTAATTAATTTTAACATGATGTTGCCACACTTGGTCTCTTGGTTACATGATTGATTTGCACTTTGAAGAATATCATAAGGCCAAGCCCGCTTTTATATTTTTTAACTTACACTTTGTCACCAAAATTAATTCGGAAACTGATGCTAGTATTATGTCAAATAATTATGACAACAGCATTCACTTACGTATCTATTCTGTAGATATCCAGTCTATTTTTATCTATGGAGTACACATATGTGCAAGGCTTATTCAATCATGAACTCACACACTCAAGTAGAAGAAAGAAGATATAGGTTAAATACAAGTATAATATGCAGGGGAAAAAAACTAAGGAAGATGGAAAGGATACTATGGTTTAAAAGGATTATCTGATGAATTCATTTACAACATAAGGAATTTGATAAATTATAAATCACACAGAGTAATTTTTCACCAATTAGAAATGTTGAACTGGTGGTCTCACATGTGTGTCTCTTCTTTCTGCAGCCCTAGAACTCAGATTGTTGTTTAGTTGCTAAGTTGTGTCACTCTTTGTGACCCCATGGACTATAGCCCACCAGGCTTCTCTATGCATGGGATTTCCCAGGCAAGAATACTGGAGTGAGTTGTGATTTCCTTTTCCAGGGGATCTTCCCAACCTGGGGATTGAACCCGTGTCTTCTGCAGTGGCAGGCGGATTCTTTACCTCTGAGCCACCAGGGCAGCCTTTAGAACCCAAATTATAATATCAACAAATTCAGCAAGCAGAGGAAGTTATAAATTCAATAAAGGATTGAAAAGAAAAAAAAAACCACTATTAGTTGTATCAAAAATTATATATTACTTTGAACATGTAAATTTAAATTTTGTTTTATTAAGAGAAAAGATAGAGAAAGGCAGAGATTAGGGTAAAATCCAAACTAGAAATGAGAAAAGCAAAAGTGATCAAATTCTGACAAAGAAGAAAATTAGTAAAAACTAATTTTCACAAGAAAATTCATTTTGGACAATACAGGTCATCATTATTCACATCATCACTAAACATAAATACAATTACTAGAAAAATTTTCTTTTAAAAAAAAATTTGGAAAAGTATTCTACAACCACATAAGAAAATGTAAAAATCTGTGATTCACAATTTTTTTTTTTTTTTTTGCCTTTTTTATCACAAATAATCCCAAAGACTTTTTCTAAATCACTGTATTCAGGAACCTAATTAAGAAGTATTAATTTTCTGGGTTCAAAAATACATACCTACAATCTTAGTTTCTCAATAGCCACACATTATTAGATACAACATTATTTAATACTCATAATGTTTCTAGTTCAGTAGCAATCTGAATCATTAAGCAAGATTTCTAAAATTATATTAAAATTCATAATATATCACTGCCATATATGACTTTTAATAGCTGAAAAGATTTCCAGACATAGAATTAACTCTTTCTACAACAGTTACAGTTGTGACACACATGACTAATCATACTTTGCCTTAAGGTTAAATATCAAATGTTATGGTTTTATCTCTGAGCTATTTCCTTATAAAGACAGTGAGACAATCAGAAAATGTATATTATATATAATATGATGTATTGTATACTATATATGTGTATAAACTGAAGGCATTTCTCTTATATTACTGAGTTTATTACATAGAGAAATAGAACAAATAGATCCTATGGAGGCTTTTTAAAAACATACTAGTCGTTGTTATGGATGCTCTCAGACCATTTCCATTTGGATTCCTGTGTTTTAAAAATATATTTTATTTTCAGTATACTGTAAGTATCTTCTAACGGTATAAATATAATGAAAGTTTATATTTCATATATGTTATTATTAAATGTACTAAATTCAGAAGAACATACTTATATATATTATTTATATATATTTATACTATGAAACCAATCACATTTTTTTAGTGCCTTAATGTTAACATCCAGGATATCAAAATTCACATCCAAATAGGAACAATTCTGATAAAGTATGTAAAAAATAACTCCATGTTGATCACAATGTATTAAAATATGTCTACTTGCCAACTAATACACGTTAATAAAATACATTTATTTTAACATCAAATCATCAGGGCTTCAAAACAACATTCTAAAAACCCATTTAATCCTAAGAGGAGAGTAGGAAATGAAGGCAGTTTTACCCAAAAAAGGGATGCCGCTGTGCTACTCAGCATTTTTCTATCAATAAGCAATTTGCTTTATATAACATTTCAGCTGTAACTATAGCAACAATACCATGAAGAAAAATCTCAGAACTTCAGGCTTGCCTATTTATTTTTCTACGTATTTTTTCCAAAGCATGATAATAAGACCTGCAGCAGGTTGGAAGTCTGATGTTAGACTTTAAATGGTAGAGAAGTGACAGTCCGCAAATCTACATGAGCAATCATATTTGTGTCAGAGAAATCTTAATATTATCTTAACATGAATTTTTCATTAAAGAAACAAATAGATTGATTCAGAAACTCATAAACTTTTTGTCAATAGAAGTGTTTAAGCAGATCCTGGGTGACCCCACTTAAAATTCTGTAAAGGAAAACCAAGTAATCAAGGGGATTGCTACTATAATGCCATTGAGTTTCCTGGCTACCATGAAGCTTCTGAGTCAACAACAAAAAATTTACACATATTTTTGCTGGTCTGCTTATCTGCTTGTCATCCAGAATGTTATTTTTTTTAAAAGCTGAGAAATAATTACATTGATAATTTGCTTAGAAGTCACTATTTTACTTGGAGAAGGAAATGGCAACCCACTCCAGTGTTCTTGCCTGGAGAATCCCAGGGACGGGGGAGCCTGGTGGGCTGCCGTCTATGGGGTTGCACAGAGTCGGACACAACTGAAACGACTTAGCAGCAGCAGCAGCAGCACTATTTTACTTACTGACAGATCCACAAATTGGTGAACAACGTCACCTGCAACTTGTCACTTTTATCTATGCCCCCTACAGTCTTGTCATTAGGGTGTTTTATTTATCCAAGGCCCACTCACTCTTCAACTTGACATTCTAAAAACTAGATTTTTTGCTTATTAAATCTCTAATTTAGTTACTTTGTTACTTTTAAAAGGGAAAATGATTGAGTTCATGGTGGCTTCACTTTTTTTCCTTCAGCTTACACAATAAATTGTTCAGACTACAAAGTCAGGATATTAAAATCTTGTAATCATTTATAAGACTACATTGGCAAGTGTGTGCAATAATGTGTTTGTGATATTTCTATTACTTTGTCCCTCCAAAAAATGAATGGGATTACTTTTGTTCCTTTTATAATCACTGAAATAAGAGTAACTCATAGCCAATATATATAACTGATTGGCTGAGTCTCTTCCTCATTTACTTCATATGTAGATATAAAATTTTCTCACAATATATTAGAATATTAATATTGACATAAAAACTAAGAAAAAAGCCAAGTAGGTGATTTAAATATCAATTTTCAATGGAATTACTGATACATAGGGTAGAAAATCAATAATGAAACCTAGTAGAATATTTGTACTATTAGGAACCTATATAGGGGTTATCATTCTTTGGTCTAAATTGATCAGTGGTCATGTCCTTATCCATCTCTCCTTTTATGTTTACATCTGTAAGACCTGCCCCCCAATCCCATATCTAAACACATGAAGTCTATTTTACTCTTTTGATGTAAATTTCTATATAATGTACATTTTTGTATAATGTAAAACTATATTAACAAACATTTCCATAAATAGCAAAATGCCAACTAAAATCATGTATACTATACCAGGGTTTAAAATTATAAAATAAAATTATTGGGATTATAATTGCTCACTTTGATTGACATTTTTCTGCGTCCATTTTTCTCTGAATAAAGCAGGATCATTTTTCTAGTCACCTTCTCACTACAGTCCACGGGGTCACAAAGAGTCAGACACGACTGAGCGACTTCCCTTTCCCTTTCCCTTTCTCACTACAATTAATCAGTATTTTCCTAAACTAAGAAAGTAATCTCTGAGTGTTCAATGTTTTAAATACCATTACATAAATAATATACAAATACACATGCATTAATTAAAATACTTCTGAATGATTAGAGTAACACAATTTTGACAGAACTTGTTGAGGGGAATTCAGAGGCTTAGTTTCCTTTCAGAAATACATGAAAATAAACATGTATTTTATACTAAATATAAAAGAACTAAACAGGGTTAATTTCCTTACAATGTCTTCCTTCCTTTCTTCTTTTTCTTTTCTATCCTTTTCTACCTCCCTCCCTTTCTTCCTCTTTTTTTTTTTCTAATGAGAGAGAGAGACAGAGAGAGAGGGAATGACCTCACTAAAACTGTTTTTGACTAAGTAAGTTACCTGATTTGGGTTCAATCAGAAACATTAGTATACCTGATCACCTTCCAGTGTTATCAAGTATCCTAATAAAAGTGTATAAAAGACAACTATAAGGACACAGCTGATTTCTCACTGGTAACCAATAATAAACTGAAGTTAAGAGTAATCATACATATTTACGTTGACTTTTGCTAATTCAGTTTTAGAAAAAATGGAAGTCTCAAAGGTAAGTCTTACCTGTAGATTCATGGCATTTCTATTTGTGATTAATCATTCTAGTGAACTACACTTTAGGTTGATATTTGTATGCTTAACATAGAAAATAAGCAATAGTTTAAATATTTATCATTTATATGGATATCAAATTTAGGTTTTTCATCAGTTTTTATCCTTCTGCTTTTATAGAGTTTATTTTATTATTTCCTATTACAAGAGATGTTTATTTACTTTGCATGTGTGAATAATTACATCAAAGAAAAAATTCCTTTTTAGTCTAACTTAGTCACTAGTCAGCCCTTCAGGAAATGTGTGACTGAATTTTAAAATAAGATTTACTTTGAAGATTTTTAATACACCTCAATACAGTCATTTTATGTATGTTAAAATTACAAAGTTACACACATTTGGAAGACAGGTTATTTAAAGCATACGATAGCTGAATAAAGGGAGGAGCATGGTGGGCTGCAGTCTGGGGTCACAGGGAGTCGGACATGACAGTGACTTAGCATAGCCGAATAAAACATTTTATCAAACATTTTACAGGATAAATAAAAAATCAATCCCAATTTTAAACATAAGCATCATTGTGAATATAATATTCAAAGACAGAATAATCTCACAGACTAGGGAGCCTGAAATGTACAGGAATCAGACTTGTACCACTGGATAACAGAGAATAAATACAAGGTGATGGGTGTTAAACCCTCCTATCAATACAATGCAGTAGAACATGTTGCAGCACTGGAAGTTCTTTGTGCAGGGAAGAATCAGTGTGTTGATTCTGCAAGATGTAAACTTTTCTAAGCTGAACTGTGTTTCCCAGGATTCTCTTCCCTTAAGTACATTATAATATAAACTCAAATATAACTCCTCATTCAGTCAAGTGATGTAATTAAGGTAAGATGACAAAATGAAGATTAGAAAGGTAGCAACCTAAATGGAGTAGAATTTACTGTGGCCTATGACAGGCCAGATAGATATGGAAAACAGGAAAATGGACCAAATCTTTAAGGACAATACAAACACAATTCACACCTGGATGATAATTATTTGTTACAGTGTAGGCTGAAATTAGGGTCATAAATAAAAAACATCAAAATCAAGCAAACATTTAAGAAGGAGTTAGTTCCTCAGTATGGCAGTGACCAGAAGCATCTGTTTTATTTTTATTTATTTTTTTTAGCATCTGTTTTAAAACAAGTCATTTAAATTGTTCTTTTTCCCATAGCCACTCATAGACTTTAAGACTGAAGTTTAATATGTTAAACCTGAAATCCATTTATAATAAAAAAATAAACACACATAAATATATACATATACATCTCTTTGTTTTTTATAGGAATGCCTGCCTGTCCATGGGAAATTTTTGAACAGTTTGAAACAATCATTGATTATTAAATATTCTGATTTTATTAAATATTTTTAATTTATTTTTTATTGAAGGATAATTGCATTATAGAATTTTGTTGTTTTTTGTCAAACCTCAACATGAATCAGCCATAGGTATACATATATCCCCTCCCTTTTGAACCTCCCTCCCATCTCCCTCCCCATCCCATCCCTCTAGGTTGATACAGAGCCCATGTGTGAATTTCCTGAGCCATACAGCAAATTCCTGTTGGCTACCTATTTTACATATGGTAATGTAAGTTTCCATGTTACTCTTTCCATACATCTCACCCTCTCCTCCCCTCTCCACATGTCCATAAGTCTATTCCCTATGTCTGACCTGTAAATAAGTTCTTCAGTACCTTTCTTCTAGATTTCGTATATATGTGTTAGAATACAGTATTTATCTTTCTCTTTGTGACTCACTTCACTCCGTATACTAGGTTCTTGGTTCATCCACCTCATCAGAACTGACTCAAATGCATTCCTTTTTATGGCCGATTAATATTCCATTGTGTATATGTGCCACAACTTCCTTATCCATTCATCTGTTGATGGACATCTAGGTTGCTTCCATGTTCTAGCTATTGCAAATAGTGTTGCAATGAACAATGGGATACATGTGTCTTTTTCAATTTTGGTTTCCTCAGGGTAAATGCCTAGGAGTGGAATTGCTGGGTCATATGGTGGTTTTATTCCTAGTTTTTTAAGGAAACTCCATACTGCCTTCCATAGTGGCTGTATCAATTTATATTCCCATCAACAGTGCAAGAGCATTCTCCTTTCTCCACACCCTCTCCAGCATTTATTGTTTGTAGACTTTTTGATGATGGCCATTCTGACCAGTGTGAGGTGATATCTCACTGTAGTTTTAATTTGCATTTCTCTAATAATGAGCAATGTTGAGCATTTGTTCATGTGTTTGTTGGCCATTTGTACGTCTTCTTTGGAGAAATGTTTGTTTAGGTCTTTTTCCCACTTTTCCGTTGGGTTGTTTGTTTTTCTGGCATTGAATTGTATGAGCTGCTTATATATTTTGGAAATTAATCCTTTGTCAGTTGTTTCATTTGCTATTATTTTCTCCCATTCTGAGAGTTGTCTTTTCACTTTGCTTACAGTTTCCTTTGTTGTGCAAAACTTTTAAGCATAATCAGATCCCACTTGTTTACTTTTTTTATTTCCATTACTCTAGGAGGTGGGTCATAGAGGATTTTGCTTGGATTTATGTCATCAAGTGTTCTGTCTATGTTTTCCTCTAACAGTTTTATAGTTTCTGGTCTTATATTTAGGTCTTTGATCCATTTTGAGTTTATCTTTGTGAATGGTGTTAGGAAGTGTTCTAATTTCATTCTTGTACATGTAGCTGTCCAGTTTTTCCAGCACCATTTATTGAAGATGCTTTCTTTGCCCCATTGTATATTCTTGCCTCCTTTGTCAAAAATAAGTTACCCATAGGGTCATGGGTTTATTTCTGGGCTTTCTATCTTGTTCCATTGGTCTATATTTCTGTTTTTGTGCCAGTACCATACTGTCTTGATGACTGTAGCTTTGTAGTATACTCTGAAGTCAGGAAGGTTGATTCCTCAGGTCCACTCTTCTTTCTCAAGAATGCTTTGGCTACTTAGGGTCTTTGTGTTTCCATATGAATTGTGAATTTTCTTGTTCCAGTTCTGTGAAATATGTCATTGGTAATTTGATAGGGATTGCGTTGGATCTGTAGATTGCATTTGTATATAGTCGTTTTCACAATATTGATTCTTCCTACCAGGAACATGGAATATCCTTCCATCTGTTTATGTCATCTTTGATTTATTTCATTAGTGTCTTATAATTTTCAGTGTACAGTTCTTTCATCTCCTTAGGAAAGTTTGTTCCTAGATATTTAATTCTTTTTGTTGCAATGGTGAATAGGATTGATTCCTTAATTTCTCTTTCTGATTTTTCATTGTTAGTTTATAGAAATGCAAATGATTTCTGTGTATTGATTTTGTATCCTACAACTTTGCTAAATTCACTGATTAGCTCTAGTAATTTTCTGATACTATCCTTAGTGCTTTCGATGTACCGTATTGTGTCATCTGCAAACAGTAAGAGCTTTACTTCTTCTTTTCTGATCTGATTCTTTTTACTTCTTTTTCTTCTCTGATTGCTGTAGCTAGGACTTCCAAAACTATGTTGAATAACAGTGGTGAAAGTGAACACCTTTGTCTTGTTCCTGCTCTTAGGGGGAATGCTTTCAGTTTTTCACCATTGAGAATAACATTTGCTGTAGGTTTATCATATATGGCCTTTACTATGTTGAGGAAGGTTCCTCTATACTCATTTTTTAAGAGTTTTAATCATAAATGGGTGCTGAATTTTGTCAAAGGCTTTTTCTGCATATATTGAGATTATCATATGATTTTTATCTTTCAACTTGGTAACATGGTGTATCACATTGATTGATTTGTGTATATTGAAGAATCCTTGCATCCATGCAATAAACCCAACTTGATCATGGTGTATGAGCTTTTTGATGTGTTGCTGAAATCTGTTTGCTAAAATTTTGTTGAGGATTTTTGCATCTATGTTCATCAGTGATATTGGCCTGTAGTTTTCTTCTTTTGTATTATCTTTGTCTGGTTTTGGTATCAGGGTGATGGTGGCCTCATGGAATGAGTTTGGAAGTGCTCCTTCCTCTTAAATTTTTTGAAAGAGTTTTAGAAGGATAGGCATTAGCTCTTCTCTAAATGTTTGATAGAATTCTGTGAAGTCATCTGGTCCTGGGCTTTTGTTTTTTGGGAGATTTTTGATCACAGCTTCAATTTCAGTGCGTGTAATTGGGTTGTTCATAATTTCTATTTCTTCCTGGTTCAGTCTTGGAAGATTGAACTTTTCTAAGAATCTGTCCATTTCTGCCAGATTATTTATTTTATTGCCATATAGTTGTTCATCATAGTCTCTTATAATCCTTTGTATTTCTGCATTGTCTGTTGTAACCTCTCCTTTTTCATTTGTAATTTTGTTGATTTGATTCTTCTCTTTTTTTTTTTTTCTTGATGAGCCTGGCTAAAGGTTTGTCAATTTTGTTTATCTTCTCAAAGAACCAGCTTTTAGTTTTAGTAATCTTTACTACTGTTTCTTTCATTTCTTTTTCATTTATTTCTGCTTGAATCTTTATGATTTCTTTCCTTCTACTAATTTTGGGGTTTTTTTTTGTTCTTCTTTTTGAAGTTGTTTTAGATGTAAAGTTAGGTTGTCTATTTGATGTTTTTCTTGTTTCTTGAGGTAGGATTGTATTGCCATAAACTTCCCTCTTAGAACTGCTGTTTCTGCATTGCATAGGTTTTGAGTTGTCATGTTTTCATTGTCATTTGTTTCTAGAAATTTTTTGATTTCCTTTTTGATTTCTTCAGTAACCTGTTGGTTATTTAGAAACGTGTTGTTTAATCTCCATGTGTGTGTGCTTCTTACAGTTTTTTTCTTGTAATTGATGACTAATCTCATAGCGTTGTGGTTGGAGAAGATGCTTTATATTATTTCAATTTTCTTAAATTTACCGAGGTTTGATTTGTGATCCAAGATGTGGTCTAACCTGGAGAATGTTCCATGTGCTGTTGAGAAGAAGGTGTATTCTTCTGCATTTGGATAGAATGTCCTGAAGATATCAATGAGATCCAGCTCATCTAATGTATTATTTAAGACTTGTGTTTCTTTATTAATTTTCTACTTTGATGATCTGTCCATTGGTGCGAGTGGGGTGTTAAAGTCTCCTACTATTATTGTGTTACTGTCAATTTCTCCTTTTATGTCTGTTAGTGTTTGTCTTATATATTGAGGTGCTCCTATGTTGGGTGCATAGACATTTACAATTGTTATGTCTTCCTCTTGCTTTGATCCCTTGATCATTACGTAATGTCCTTCCTTATCTCTTGTAATCTTTATTTTAAAGTCTGTTTTGTCTGATATGAGGATTGCTACTCCAGCTTTCTTTTGCTTCCCATTTGCATGTAATATATTTTTCCATCCTCTCACTTTCAGTCTATATATGCCTTTAGGCCTGAAGTGGGTTTCTTGTAGACAGCATATATATATGGGTCTTGTTTTTGTATGCATTCACCCACTCTGTGTCTTTTGGTTGGAGCACTTAGTCCACTTACATTTAAAGTAATTATTGATACAAATGTTCCTATTGACATTTTCTTAATTGTTTGGGTTGATTTTGTAGATTTTTTTTCTTTTCTTTTATTTCTTGACTATATAAGTCCCTTTAACATTTGTTGTAAAGCTGGTTTGGTGGTACTGAATTCTCCTAACTTTTGCTTGTCTGAAAAGCTTTTGATTTCTCCATCATTTTTGAAAGAGATCCTTTCCAGGTATAGAAATGTTGTTTGTGATTTTTCCTTTTCAGTACTTTAAATATATCCTGCCATTCCCTCTGGCCTGCAGAGTTTCTGCTGAAAGATCAGCTGTTAAGCATATGGGGTTTCTGTTGTATGTTACTTGTTGCTCCTCCATTGCTGCTTTTAATATTCTTTCTTTGTGTTTAGTCTTTGTTAGTTTGATTAGCATGTGTCTTGGCATGTTTTTCCTTGAGTTTATCCTGTATGGGGCCTTTTGTTCCTCTTGGACTTGATTGACTATTTCCTTTTCCATGTTGGGGAAATTTTCAATTATAATCTCTTCAAAAATTTTCTCATACCCTTTCTTTTTCTTCTTCCAGGACCCTTATAATTCAAATGCTGGTGCCTTTGATCTTGTCCCAGAGGTCTCTGAGACTATTCTCAGTTCTTTTCATTCTTTTTTACTTTATTCTGCTCTTCAGAAGTTATTTCCAACATTTTATCTTCCAGCTCACTGATTCATTTTCTGCTTCAAATAGTCTGCTATTGATTCCTTCTAGAGTAATTTTAACTTCAGTAATTGTGTTGTCTTTGTATGCTTATTCTTTAATTCTTCTAGGTCTTTGTTAATTGATTATTGCATTTTCTCCTTTTTGTTTTCAAGGTTTTTGATCATCTTTACTATCATAATTGTGAATTCTTTTTCAGGTAGTTTGTTTATTTCCTCTTCGTTTACTTGGACTTCTGTGTTTTCAGTGTGTCCCTTCATTTGTGTAGTATTTCTCTGCCTTTTCATTATGTTTTTTAACTTATTGTGTTTGAGATCTCCTTTTCCCAGGCTTCAAGGTTGACTTCTTTCTTCCTTTTGGTTTCTGCCCTCTTAAGTTTGGTCCAGTGGTTTGTGTAGGGTGAGATTTGTGCTGAGTTTTGGTTTGTTTGTTTTTGGGTTTTTTTGTTTGTTTGTTTTTGGTGTGTTTGTTTGTTTGTTTTTCCTCTGATGGGCAAGGCTGAGTGAGGTTGTAATCCTGTCTGCTAATGATTTGGTGTGTATTTTTGTTTTGTTTGTTGTTTAGATGAAGTGTCCTGCACAGGGTGCTACTGGTGGTTGGGCAGCTAGAGCAGCAGGAAATAGAGTGCTCTAGAAGGGTATTTAGTTCAGTTTAGTCGCTCAGTTGTGTCCGACTCTTTGCAACCCCATGGACTGCAGCACACCAGGATTCCCTGTCCATCACCAACTCCTGAAGTTTACTCAAACTCATGTCCATCGAGTTGGTGATGCCATCCAACCATCTCATCTTCTGTCATCCCCTTTTCCTCCTGCCTTCAATCTTTCCCAGCATCAGGGTTTTTTTCAAATGAGTCAGTTCTTCATATCAGGTGGTTAAAGTATTGGAGTTTCAGCTTCAGCATCAGTCCTTCCAATGAATATTCAGGACTGATTTCCTTTAGGATGGACTGGTTGGACCTACTTGCAGTCCAAGGGACTCTCAAAAGTCTTCTCCAACACCACAGTGCAAAAGTATCAATTCTTTGGTGCTCAGCCTTCTTTATAGTACAACTCTCACATCCATACATGACCACTGGAAAAACCATAGCTTTGACTAGACAGACTTGCGTTGGCAAAGTAATGTCTCTGTTTTCTAATATGCTGTCTAATTATGCATGCCCATTTCTAGGTTGGTCAGAGCATCTCTTCCAAGGAGCAAGTGTCTTTTAATTTCATGGCTGCAGTCACCATCTGCAGTGATTTGGGAGCCCCCCCAAAATAAAATCTGTCACTGTTTCCATTGTTTCCCCATCTATTTGCAATGAAGTGATGGGACCGGATGCCATGATCTTAGTTTTCTGAATGTTGAGTTTTAAGCCAACTTTTCCACTCTCCTCTTTCACTTTCATCAAGAGGTTCTTTAGTTCTTCACTTTCTGCCATAAATGTGGTGTCATCTGTATATCTGAGGTTATTGATATTTCTCCCAGCAATCTTGATTCCAGTTTGTGTTTCATCCAGTCCAGCATTTCTCATGATATACCCTGTGTATAAGTTAAATAAGCAGGGTGACAATACATAGCCTTGAAGTACTCCTTTCCCGATTTGGAACCAGTCTGTTGCTCCATGTCCAATTCTAACTTTTGCTTCCTGACCCACATACAGATTTCTCAGGAGGCAGGTCAGGTGGTGTAGAATGTTATGGCATCCAGTATTGGCCCATACACTCCAGTATTCTTGCCTGGAAAACCCCCGTCCCTGACAGAGAAGCCTGGCAGGCCACAGTCTACAGGGTCGCAAAGAGTCGGACACTACCGAAGCGACCCTGTGTGCATAGCCATAAGACTTTTTTTGTCTGTGGCATTTTTTTTTGCCCCAATGAGAGTTAAGAGTGAAGGTGGCTCAGCTGCTTGGCTTGCGGGGACATGGACCGCCTCCGCCGCAGGAGTTATGGACCTATCCGAGTATTTTCTCGAGCCTTTTGTAGCTGGGGATCAGAAGGCCTCTTTGGCCTATCTTTTTCCATAGCTCTGCCTGTTCAGGCACTTAGAGGGCTCCCTTGCCTGGGGCCCTTCTCTGTTGTTCGGTGCATCAGGCACATAGAGGGGACCCCCTGGCTGGGGTCCTACTCTGTAGTTCAGTGCGTCAGGTGTTTGATGGGCCAGCAGCTTTATTGCTCAGCTGCTGATGCTGGCATGTGGGGAAAGAGAGGCTATGGTGATGGCTCCACCCCCTAGGCGTGACTCAGCAGTATCACCTTGCTTCCATGGCTGCCTGACTTTCCTCCACAGGCATTTCCCATCACAATCTCCTCCCTCACATCCCCTCCATCCATTTCTCTGCAGTCAACAGCAGTCCTTGCCCTGGGATTGCTCCACAATCCCTAAACTCCAGCTCCCAGCTGCTGCACCTTCCAGGGTGCTTACATCCCTGTCTGGGGTATGTATGGCTGCAGCAAGGACTATCTGATTCTCATTCCATTTAGGCTGCCACAGATCAGCTGTTTCACTCTCAGCCTTAAATGTTTCTCCTCTGACTCAGACAATTGCCCCGATGTGGGGATTAGACCCCTGCTTCAGTTTCCCTTCCGGCCAAGGGCAGGTCCAGTCCTACTAACACTCCTGTTTTTCCCTCTAGTTCCTTTGCCCTACCGAGTTTTGTATGGTTCTATATATTCTTTTCCACTGGTCAGGTACTCCTGGTCGCTCTCAGTTGTGTTCTGCATGCACTTTTGTGTCTGAAGGTGTATTCCTGATGTATCCATGGAGAGAGATGTATTCCACGTCCACCTACTCCTCTGCCATCTTGTACTCCTCCTGATTTTATTAAATATTTTTAAGGATGTATTTTATTTAACGATCCCTCTACTAGAAAAATATTTTAAATACAGCAATGCAAATATAAATCAGAATGTCAATGGAAGGAAGCAGAGAGTGGTTTAATTTCTCTAATTCCTTATGTAAAATATTACTCATCTGCTTCACTATCTGGTACTCAACAATATGCCAATAATGTGTATTATACTTTCAAGACATTCATAGTTCAGTCTTTTGCTCAGTGTTATCTTGCTGCCAGCAAACAGACAGATGTAGCCCATCTACATCTGAAGACTCATTATAGTGACTCATGGGACCTAGGGAAGAAAAGATGTTTCAAGTATGTTTAGCACTTGCATGTGCTCGTCTTCGGTGCTAGAGCTAGTAAGGATGATATGTGGTGATGAGGGATTGAGATTGGGATACTAGATAGTATGGAAAGTCAGATTGGCAAAGATATCACTATTACTAAATATTAGGCTCAAAAACATTACCATTATCCTGTTCATTCATGCCATGCAAACACCAGTAATTGTAGAACTACGCTAGAATTTAATGGATACATAATAACAGAAAGTGAATACCAGCTTTTAAATAAAGATTATAAATACAATTGTTCTTTTTTTATATACTGCTAAAGAACAAGAGAATTTACTAATGGACCCTACAAGATTCCAGGTTGCAGCCTCACAACCAGCATTGACTAGAAAGACCACTGATCCACCTGGGGACCTACCCCAGTCTATATACCTTAGCCACCTTGAGAAGCCCATGACACCTCAGTCAATCCCTGTTGCCTAGAATTTCATTTTCATCTCATTAAGTCTGCTCAGTGTTTTTCAGACGGTAAGAATGTGACACCAGGGGTTAGCCGAGGTGAAGGGAGGAACAGAGAAAGAAAGAAGGAAAAGGTCTGGCCAAATACACTTGCGATGTTTAGTTTTCACACCTGCTCACATTGCTGCCAGGATCAATGTTGCAGTGGTGATGCCAGTATCACAAGGTGTTCTAAGGCCTTTTGAACACAGCAGAGGCAGAGCTGCTATACAGGGAAGTTAGCCGTGAGCCTCACTGCCTAAAACACTCAGCTGAATCAAATGAAAAGTGAGTCAAAAGTGGCATGATTGAATATGTCATCTTGCAAAGAATCTAATAAATCTATCCTGAAAAAAAAAAAAACCAAACACCTGCTTTTAAGTGTGCACAGTGCACTTTGGCTAAAAAACAGAACTATAATACAGAATTCCCATTTTTAACAGATAACTGATTTCCATTTAGCATGTAACTTCCTCCCTAGGCTACTTGTATTTATTTGAAGAGGACAAGTTGCCCTGAAGGAATTACAGTGCAATGTAGAGGCTACAAGACTGCACAGGTGACTAGGGTGGCAACAGAAGAAACCAAGTGAGAGAACTGATGTAGTTAAGAAAAACTAATCTACAAGTATACTAATGTTTTAAAAGTGTAGGGAAAACAGGTTCTGGGAGAAAGTGAATACACATATTTCATTTAATCCTTGTACCTCTTGAGAACTATTAGTTGATCAGTCACGTCTGACTCTTTGCAACCCCATTGTCTGCCCATGGGATTCTCAAGGCAAGAATATTGGGGTGGGTTGCCATTCCCTTCTCCAGGGTATCTTCCCTACCCAGGTCTCCTGTATTGTAGGCAAAATTCTTTACCATCTGAGCTATCTATAATTATGTTCATTATACAGATGAAAAAAATAAAACATAGAAACTAAGAAGTAACATGGTGCTCAGTATCTAAAGTTAGAAGTGACAGATCTCAGATCTAAATCTCAGCTGTAGATTTAGATCTTAAAGAATATAAAGAATACTGAAACAATAGTTATAGGGCTTCCCTGGTGGCTCAGATGGTAGAAAATCTCCCGGCAATGTGGGAGACCTGGGTTCAATCCCTGGGTAGGGAAGATCCCTTGGAGAAGGAAATGGCAACCAGTATTGCCACTTGTGTCACTGCCAAATGGCACTCCAGTAGTCTTGCCTGGGAAATCCCACAGACAGAAGAGCCTGGTGGGCTGTCATCCAAGGGGTCATAAGAGTCGGATACAACTTAGTGACTAAACCACCACCAAACCAGAGCTAGAGGTGCTATTTCCTAGGAATGTTATGGAAAAGAAAAAAACGGAGGGCAGATTCTTGGAGAAGAGCTTCATTGAGACTGGAAGGAAAACCAGCAAAGCACACTAAAAAGCATCATATATGAAAGTTGCAGTTTTATTAAACTCAAGGGAAGAAAGGTAAGAACTTCAAGGAAGTGATAGGTAACACTGGCAAATATTGCACTGATTGCAAAAAGGTTGCAAAAAGATTGCAAAAAGGTTGACATGTTTTTTATCTTTTTCTTTTCTTTATAATTGAACCAAGTACTCTCTATATATCCTTCTTGTTTGCTTTGTTTCTCTCATTTTTGCAATAATTGTTTTGATTTTTCTAAAGTGGTCTGCATAACTGACTGTGAACAACTATTTCACTAGTGATTAAATATATACTTCTACTGAAAACAAAAGTTATGATATATAATACGTTGTTTCATGTTATGTGATAAGCACAAGACTTTAAAAACACAAATGAACAAACCCCTAGAATTAAATTCATATTCTGTGTTTGACTATTTCTTTGAACATTAGATTGTGAAGTATAAATTTATTTGTGGGTATCATTTTTTCCTTATAGAGTATTAAGTAATTAGACTTGATGTGAACTACTTCCTGTAGAATAAAATTAAATACTTCATCCTTTCTTCTCTCCCAGTTTTTAAAATGGAAAAATAGTTAATATGTAAATATGAGACTATTCTATATGCTTTGAATATTAATGCATATATTAAACAATACTATAATAAGCTTTATTTCTAGCAAAGCTACTGAGATACCATACTGTATAACTTTTTTCTCGTACTTTATAATTCACTCATTCATTCAATTAATTTCTCATTCCACATATTTTTGCCATATACTGTTAGACTTGGTTAAGACAGAGATTAAACACACAGTTCTTATTTTGACAAGCCCAAGGTCTAGGGAAAAAAAGAAAAACATAGTCTTATTATCCTTATGATAAAAGTTAGTAGAAAGTGCTCTAGAAGCACATAAAATGCAACTAATGTAAAGAGAAGACAACGAGAGTCAGGGAAAGTTTCTCTGACTTTCAGAAGTGACAACTGGGAGGAACCGTGAAGAACTAGTGCTAGCCAGACAAAGGAGAGTATGCTAGGCAAGGGGCAAGTTGGACAGGGAGTCACGACCAAAGGGATATGGCATGAAAAACAGAGTGACTAAAATATAGAAGATAATCAATAAGTGGAAATTTTGCCCTCCTGCATTTCCATAAGTTGTCTTATACCCATATTATACGTGTCCTAAAATAGTCCCTTTACTCTGAAAATCAAGCTAAAAAAGCATTTCAAACATCAGATATTAAAGCATCATTGATTTTAAAAAGAAAAGCAAAACATAAATTTGATATTTAGCTTAAAATATATATTATATATTATAAAAGTAGACTGGTTATTTAGCATTGAGATGCATATTTATAGAATTAATATTAACCAACATATAGCTGCTCATAAATTAAGGCATGCAACATTTTGGTTGTATTTTACCACTACTAATTTCTGACACAATCCATGCATTTAAAACAGAATTTCAAAATATAATTGACTGAACTGCTACAAGTTCAGAATCCACAACTGACCTCTAGCCTCCACACTGCCATCTATAGTGATACATAGGAGATCTAAATAAGAATTTTAACAAAATAATAAAATTTAAAATGTACTTTTATGATATATGAGATTTTTAAAACCTAATCTTTATATATTTTCATTTTCCTTCTGCAAAACAATCATACTCATACCTATGCTATTTACTAATAATTTCCTGATTTACTCTTGAAAATAGTGAGGTAAAAGTTACTTGGTAATGTGTCTGAGGGTAGTGGGCAGGTTTCCTTGCAATAGAAAATTCCCAGTGGAACAAGAAATATATACCCAAGTGGGAAAAAAAAGTTACTTGGTAATCTGTAAGCTGTCTATAAACTTTTAATTGTTCTAAAATTACTTTTGTGGTAGTTAAAAAATATGCTCTTAATGGAATTATATATATTCTTTATTCACATCAGTCTCAGAGATTCTCTTGACTTTAATAAGAAAATATTATAATATTTGTTAATCATAATGTAATGCTATACTCATTTTATACTGTGAAGTTTTAAGGAAATCCTAAAACTACTCTTTGATTTTTTTGGCTTGACACACACACAGACACACATACACATCTAAATACACACACACATATATATATTATTAGGAGTTGATCTAGGTTTTAAAAATATCTTTGTATAACAATCAACAAAAGTATAGGATTTAAAAAAGATATCTCTATATATTCTCTCTGGCTTTACTGAGTTAAATACACTTCATATCAGTAATATTCTACTTCATATTTAGCTTATAAAAATGCTTACTTCACATTCTATTGATTCCCTATTTGACTTCTTAGAAATTAGGAAAAATAAATACTATATATTAATATTTTTTTGAAATAATATATCAATATAGCATGCCATAAACACTACAGATCTAACTGAAAGCTAAATTTCAGTACACAGTGACAAACTTTTAAATATATGTTTATATTAGCATACATATATATTATATAATTATTTAAAACAATTACAGTTAATAAAATGTATCATCACATTGCAGGTATGAATGAAGTCTTGGGCAAAAGAGTGAAATGAAGGAAACAGTACTGCTAAAGATGCAATCAATTCTTATTTCAGAAGAATCATTTTTCCAAATGTACTTGGGTGATAAGTTCTGTTGTTTCTGCATAAAAGTCAAGGTAATTTTATCACATCAGTTATAAAAACAGCTAATGATTTTATCCTCCTAGACTGAATGAAAAGGTGTTAGTTGTTCAGTTTTGTCTGACATTTTGTAACCCCATGGACTGTAGACTGCCAGGCTCATCTGTCCATGGAATTCTCCAGGTAAGAATACTGTGGTAGGTAGCCATTCCCTTCTCCAGGGGATCTTCCTGACCCTGGGATCCAACTCAGGTTTCCTGGATTGTAGGCAGATTCTTTACCATCTGAACTACCAGGGAAGACCCTAGACTGAATAGTAAGGCCTCTCCTATGAACTTAAACATGATTGTTTACTGTGTTTTCCCAACCAGCTACCAAAGTTCCTGCTCACTTAGCTACATTTAGCCCTATATATTTTTTCTCTTTGTGAGCAGAACATATTTTTGGACCCTTCATCCCTGAAAGAAAACTATAAAGTCTGTGCATGCCTCTTGCTACCTTTGAAGCTGTTCTAGAATTCTAATTTTCATAACAGGTGTTATTTTAAATGACAAATTTAATTATATTTTAATTTGAAAAATATGCTTGAGCACACAACATGTATTAAATTGACATAATCTTAGCATGTTGTATAAAATCAAGTATGAAGCTGAAAATACTTTTTACTGAAAAAGTTGCAAGAATATCACAATGATTTACTGTTACTACCTCTCCTTTCCTAAACTTGGAGCTTCTCCCTATGATAACTGACTGAAACCATTAAGTCCAGCTAATGTTGCAGGAGACCAGAAATGGATCCTCACAATGAGCATGCACTGACCCACTACATAACCATATGTCCAAAAATGTCCTCAATACATGCTGATGGTATAGTGACAAAAGTTCAGTTTAGGAAAAGCAATTATAATTGTTATGATAACAACTGCCTGGAGGTAGAAAAGGCAAGATTATAGTGTCCAGGCAGATGGCTTTCTGATGTTCTGTTTCAGTTCTAGAGTCTATTTAAGAGGAGCAGGAAGAGTCATTCGATTGACATTTCTCTATTTCAATGCTATTTATTTTGAAAAAGTTTTAGAAAAATCTGACCTGAGGCTAACACAGGATTATACTGTGTTAAGCCACTGCAGTGTAGTTATTTAATATGCTCAGTTGTTGGGGAGAAGTGTGTTTTAGTATTTGGCCAAACTGGGGTTCTGTATGATGTACCAATATTATCTTGTGACTGCTAATTAGCTGAATAAGGGCATATGTTCAGCAGACAGGACTGTCTATCTCTTTGGACTTGCTTTCTGTAGTGTTCACTATCACAGATTCATACAACATCTTAAGCAAATATTTGATAAAAATTGTCAATGTATGTGGCAATAAACCAACATGAACCCAAAAGTGCACATATTATCAAGAACTATAATAAAAATATTATAAACAAAATACAGGAGAAATAAAAATATCCTTCATTTTAAGAATGGATAATAGAAGAAAGTTGATGTTTTTTACTTATTAAATATAGAATATGCCCAGTACAGTTACTTAAACAATTATTCTGCATTTTAAGCAGATGCTTAAAAACTAGAGATAATAATACTGTTGTCTATCTCTTTTCAAGTGTACTTTTTATATTTTTGTATATCTGAATAAAGTCTATTAAGGTTAGAAAAGAGTATTCACTTTGTGTTATCTTTGAAAGAAACAGTATCAAATACTTAACTAATGTCTTCTTATTTCTCACTTACTTTTTTCATATCCTGACTACCAATACACCATAAATTCAGGGCAAGTCATTTTGATGAGATTACATTTTTCTTACAGTTACTTAATAAAGTCACACATTATGTTATGACTATATTTGAGAAGGATGAAGGAGAAAAAAACATAAGAACTCTACAACTGAGAGGATTACTGGAATCAGAAAAATAGATTATAGGTTGTTTTTGCTTTTAAATCTGTCATCAAATTTCATAATAACTTACAAAGATTTTTGTATGCACTCTCTACAAATGGATTCATTCATATGTGATTTGTAATAGCGTTCTTCTCAAACATGTGTTTAAATATACATGAAAATAATTAGGAATATGCTTTGTCATAATTGACAAGATATGGCACTATTTGATATGTCCAAATATAATTGCTCTAAAATAACAAGCAACTTTTTTTCCCTTATATATTGCACAATATTTGAGTGAACAGAGCTTCACTGGCACACAGGAGAATGATTCTTTTAACTCTACTGTATTTCAATTACTAATATAAGATAATCCCTATTCTAATTTATCTGATTTTCCATTTTACTATTTAGTATTAAAATGTAGATCTAAACCACGTGTTGTTCTTTAAACAAATGTATAGCACAAGATGCTGGATAAAATCCATTCAAATGAGTTAAATTATTTTAGAACCAAAATTTAAAGTACATTTAACTTAAAGTTCAATTTTCTTACATGTAAAATGGGACTGGGTTGGTAAAAAACTATGTGTTACTTTTCAAATTAAAATTTGAATAAACCTCTATTAACATATGATTTTGGCCTTTTATACAGTTCATGAGTATAAATGAACATGAACTTGGGCAGACTCCAGGAGATGGTGAGGGACAGGGAGGCCTGGCGTGCTGTAGTCCATGGGGGTTACAAAGAGTCAGACACGACTGGGTGACTGAACAATAACGTATGATTTAAAGAAACTAATATGGGGCATATTCCATCAAATTATTGGAATATCATTTTTTATCACTTGAGAATTTCATTAGCTCTAGAAATTTATTCCCTTAAATAAACCTGTGATGTTTCATAGAGGCAAATGGAAATTTGCAAGGGCAGAGCAAGAGGCCAACAGTAAAAATATTCTTACTTTTATATAATATATATGAGCTATCTATATGCATATATATTATACCAAAAGTGGTAAGCATACAAAAAAACCAAGAAAAGTAGATTCCATTTCATTTAAATTAAACATATCCTATATTGATGATTCATACTACATAGTAATTTGTGGCCCAGTTTAAAATATCAATCAACTTTAGTAGATGAAAATTTTGAGGAATTTTGACTGGGATTTACAGATAGAATTACAAAGTGGCCAATAATCTAGGAGAGATATTATACAAAGTAAATTTTTTTTTTTTACAATACTACTGACTTGATTTTTGGAGAAACAGTCAACCATCTCAGTTTCTTCATTTTTGAAGTAAAAATAACAGTACCTATCACACAAGTCTTTGTGGTTAAAAGAGGTAATACATACATAGTCTTTTCCAAAACGATGGGCAATAACATGCCAGACATATTGGTGTGTGTAGAAAAAAAAGGAAAAACTTTGGGTTGAAATATTGGCCTTATATTATTAAGACTATTATTAAACGTCAAGTATTGAACAGAACTCTGCCTAGTCAGGTAATACTTTATCAGGTAGTAGCAAATGAAGTACAATTTTAAATAATGCTGATGAATGATAGAATATGCTAGAATTTCATAGGGAAAAAATCCTAATAAAAAGAAGGTTGCAGAAATGTGTTTCACATCCAGTATATTGAAATCTTATTAGTTTCAACCAATAATCAGCACTGTTTTATACATTTATATGTTTTTAATGTTCAAAGATGAAATTTAAAAAGAGAATATTAACCAGCCTATTCCTCCCCATGGCTTTTCTTCCAACTCACAGTTGTTATTCTTAGATATGAAAAGTGGGTGTTAAAAGGAGAAAAATAAAATGAGAGTAAACTCATTGACATGTTATGTGCTAATGGTAGATGACATGTAACCCTTTTAAAAAAACTTGGAGATAGTACATTATCAATTACTTAAAATTAAATTTAGTAGATAACATATCTACGCAAAATGAATGGTTACACACACACATACACACACACACACGCACAGTCACACACACACACTATACAGTTCTTTCTTTTTATTACTAAATAATTTATACAACACTTAGGTTATCCTGGTCTCTTATCTTACTACACCTTTGTTTCTGAGAAGTTTGATCGTTTATCTTAATTATTAACAATTCTGTCAGAAGACTAAAGAAATAGCACAACAAATGTCTGTTGATATTTTAAAGGCAGTAAACAAGGCTTATTGAAAATTTAGAAGAAGGAAGATTGAAAAAAATCAAATGAACTTGTAATTTGTTACATTTCATTCCAGTATATTTTTCTATTTTTATTTCAATCATTTTTTTCTGTTTTATTCCAATCTTTTCTTCTTTAATACAGTTGACCTCATACATTATCATTTACTTTATCTGTATCTATCAATCAGCTACGTAGAAGGAGTTATACACTTACTTGCTGCATATAGTTTTTCCTACTACTTCCATTTAACCTCATAATATAAACGCACACAAGGCCATTTATTAATATCTTTGCTTACATCATTAAATATAGCAATATATTATTTTACTATGAAAATAAACATCATTTAACCATTTTTAATAATTACATACTGAAAATATTTCCAGGTTTCACTAAGGAAGCTCTTAAATTGTGTTTTTAGGGTCATCACAAATCCATGTGTAATACTGAGTGGGATGAGTTAGGGTTTTCTTATTAGAGAATGTACTTCTCAAGGGGCTGAATTTCTAAATTACATATAGATCCTCTTAAATGAAAAAATAAAAAAACAGGATTACTGTTAGATGCTATCTGGTGAAGGAGTAGTTTTTTCTTCTTTGTAGAAAGGCAAAAACTTTTAGGGCAAAAAGCAAACCAGTGAGGTACAGAAACTCAAAAGAAAATGCTTGGATTTCCTGATCAATTACCTCTATTCAAAGCTTCGACCATTTTCTTCAATGGCAGACAAATAATATACTGAAATCAAATTTATTTCAAAATACGTTAGAGAACTTAAAATTATTTGCATACACTCCTAGGTCCTTAAGAGGATATCATTTATTCAAATCACAATATAGCATTCTTAATAAAAGAAAAAACGAATGCAATTAGTTTTTTGTATGATCTACACATTTTACATATAATTTTAAACAAAATTTAAACATATTTAGTTTCTTAAGCCAATCTTAAATCCACTAATGCCAACAAGTTAAGGTAAAACATTTATAAAAATGATCAGATATATATTCTCTGTAGATAAAATGCTGTTATTTTTGAAATACCTTTTTCTCATGGAATTTCCCCTTTTCTTTTATTTCCATAAGATGGTTTAATCATGTGCTGAGTGCCATGGGGAAGAGGTAGGACATGTTTAAGAAAAGTAATTTCCTAGTAGTCTCTGGATTGGTGTTTCCCTAAACTTCAACCTATAAAGGAGAATATGTTTGGTGTGTGCCACATCGTATAGGGAGTACATCAGATAGGAAAACATTAAAACTTAAGAATAAAGAATTTCTTTGTGACTATGAAAAGATTTCTTAGCTTCAGGTGATACAGTTTAAAAGAAGTTTATGAAGAATAGTGATAGGAGATGGGGAGAGAAGGGCCCTAAGTTATGCTTTCTAGGAAAATGCCTAAATAGGTAGTCATGAAGAAATCCTTCCTCAGAGAAGCTGTGGGAGTTGAGGTCAAGATCCAGAGTTGATGGATTCTTTGTGAAGGAATACAGGACCACTGAGAATCTGTCAGAACTTAACATGATTCAGAATAACACCGAAGCACAATATGAAAAAAACTGTATAATCAACACAGGACAAAAAAAAAAAGATGAAACAGTGAAATGTGAGGGGAGAGGAAAGGAAAACAGTAAACTCAAGTTGAGTGGAGTCACAGGGGTTAAGCTTAAATCATTTGCCTGAGATTTCCAAAAGTCAAGGCAGAGAAAATGGCTTGTTAAAGTACTAGGAATAAAACAAACAAACAAAAAAATTAGCTGATATGTATGAAATACTGTAATCACATTTAGTGTAAATAATTCACATGTATTAAGTAATTCAATAATCATAAATAATTCTTCTTTGCATATGAGGAAATTAAGGTTTAAAGAATTTGAGTGATTGGCTCAAAAGACCATACTCTCAGTCACTCAGAGGTCTTCAAGAAAACAACCAATGAGAACAAACATAATATGACTCTGTGTGTGTGTGTGTGTGTGTGTGTGTGTGTGTGTGTGTGTGTGTGTGTATTAGATATTAGAGAGTAAGAGGGAGAGAAAGGGAAAGGAGGAATCAGGAGAGGGAGGAGAAGGGGAGGGAGAGGTGGGGAGAGAGAGAGAGAGAAGGGTTGATTTACCTTAAAGAATTGGTTCACACTATTAAAGAAGATGGCAGGCCTGAAATCTGCCGGGCAAGCCAGCAGACTGGAGTCCCAGGGAAGAGGTGATGTTGCTCGAGTTCCAAAGTAGCCTAAAGGCAGAATATGCTCTTCCTTAGGAGACTTTAGTCTTCTCTGATTGGATGAGGACTACCAACATGATACATACTAAGCTGATTTCCTCAGAGTCTACTGCTATTAATGCTGTTGTTGCTGTTCACTTGCTAAGTCTTGTCTGACTCTTTGAGACCTCATGGGCTTGTAATCTGTCAAGTTCCTCTGTCCATGGGATTTCCCAGGCAAGGATACTGGCTTGCCATTTTCTCTCCAGGGGAATTTTCCTGACCCAAGGATCGAACCTCTGTTTCCTGCACTAGCAGGTATATTCTTTACTGCTGGGCCACCAGGGAAGTCTGCTATTAATGTTAATCTCATATAAAAACACTTTCATATTAACATCCAGCATGGTGAAAGATGAAATATCTTGCTACTATGGCCTAGTCAAGCTAACGTATAAAATTAACCATCATATATGGTTAATATGATTATAAAGCACAAGCGAGGGAGGCTGTGATGGCACGTAAGCGAGGCCAACAGGAGCTACCCCACATCGGAGGACGGGGAGGTGGGGGGCAAACGAGAGGAGCAACCCCAAGTCTGAGGTCAGGGGTGGTGGCTGTGAGGAGCTACCTCACATCCAACGTAAGGAGCAGCCCCTGCGCTTTGCTGGAGCAGCCATGAAAAGATACTCCACAAACAAGGTAAGAGAAAACCTAGTAAGACTGTAGGCACTGAGAGAGGAGATCAGAGGGCAGACAGACTGAAACCACAATCACAGACAACTAGCCAATCTGATTTCATGGACCACAGCCTTGTCTAACTCAATGAAACTAAGCCATGCCATGTGGGGCCACCCAAGATGAACGGGTCATGGTGGAGAGGTCTGACAGAATGTGGTCCACTGGAGAAGGGAATGGCAAACCACTTCAGTATTCTTGCCTTGAGAACCCCATGAACAGTATGAAAAGGCAAAAAGATAGGACACTGAAAGATGAACTCCCCAGGTCGGTAGGTGCCCAATATGCTACAGGAGATCAGTGGAGAAATAACTCCAGAAAGAATGAAGAGATGGAGCCAAAACAAAAACAACACCCAGTTATGGATGGGACAGATGATAGAAGCAAGGTTTGATGCTGGAAAGAGCAATATTGCATAGGAACCTGGAATATTAGGCCCATAAATCAAGGCAAATTGGAAGTGGTCAAACAGGAGATGACAAGAGTGAACATCAACATTCTAGGAATCAGCGAACTAAGATGGACTGAATGGGTGAATTTAACTCAGATGACCATTACATCGAGTACTATGGGCAGGAATCCCTTAGAAGAAATGGAGCAGCCATCATGGTCAACAAAAGAGTCCGAAATGCAGTACTTGGATGCAATCTCAAAAACAACAGAATGATCTCTGTTCGTTTCCAAGGCAAACCATTCAATATCACGGTAATCCAAGTCTATGCCTCGACCAGTAACGCAGAAGAAGGTGAGGTTGAATGTTTCTATGAAGACCTACAAGACCTTCTAGAACTAACACCCAAAAAAGATGTCCTTTTCATTATAGGGGACTGGAATGCAAAATTAGAAAGTCAAGAAACACCTGGAGTAACAGGCAAATTTGGCTTTGGAGTACAGAATGAAGCAGGGCAAAGGCTAATAGAGTTCTGCCAAGAGAACGCACTGGTGATAGCAAACACCCTCTTCCAACAACACAAAGGAAGACTCTACTCATGGACATCAACAGATGTCCAGAAATCAGATTGATTATATTCTTTACAGCCAAAGATGGAGAAGCTCTATACAGTCAGCAAAAATAAGACCGGGAGCGGACTGCGGCTCAGATCATGAACTCCTTTTTGCCAAATTTATACTTAAATTGAAGAAAGTAGGGAAAACCACTAGACCATTCAGGTATGACCTAAATCGAATCCCTTACAATTATACACTGGAAGTGAGAAATAGATTTAAGGGAATAGATCTGACAGAGTGCGTGATGAACTATGGATGGAGGTTCGTGACATTGTACAGGAGACAGGGATCAAGACCATCCCCATGGAAAAGAAATGCAAAAAAGCAAAATGGCTGTCTGAGAAGGCCTGTGAAAATAGCTGTGAAAAGAAGAGAAGCGAAAAGCAAAGGAGAAAAGGAATGATATTCCCATTTGAATGCAGAGTTCCAAAGAACAGCAAGGAGAGATAAGAAAGCCTTCCTCAGTGATCAATGCAAAGAAACAGAGGAAAACTAGAGATCGCATCAAGAAAATTAGAGATACCAGGGGAACATTTCATGCAAATATGGGCTCAATAAAGGACAGAAATGGTATGGACCTAACAGAAGCAGAAGATATTAAGAAGAGGTGGCAAGAATACACAGAAGAACTGTACAAAAAAGATAGCCACGACCCAGATAATCACAATGGTGTGATCACTCACCCAGAGCCAGATATCCTGGAATGTGAAGTCAAGTGGGCCTTAGAAAGCATCACGACAAACAAAGCTAGTGGAGGTGATGGAATTCCAGTTGAGCTATTTCAAATCCTGAAAGATGATGCTGTGAAAGTGCTGCACTCGATATGTCAGGAAATTTGGAAAACTCAGCAGTGGCCACAGGAATGGAAAAGGTCAGTATTCATTCCAATCCGAAAGAAAGGCAATGCCAAAGAATGCTCAACCTACCACACAATTGTACTCATCTCACTCGCTAGTAAAGTAATGCTCAAAATTCTCCAAGCCAGGCTTCAGCAATATGTGAACTGTGAACTTCCAGATGTTCAAGCTGGTTTTAGAAAAGGCAGAGGAACCAGAGATGAAATTGCCATCATCCGCTGGATCATCGAAAAAGCAAGAGTTCCAGAAACACGTCTATTTCTGCTTTATTGACTATGCCAAAGCCTTTGACTGTGTGGACCACAACAAACTCTGGAAAATTCTGAAAGAGATGGGAATACCAGATCACCTGACCTGTCTCCTGAGAAACCTGTATGCAAGTCAGGAAGCAACAGTTAGAACTGGACATGGGACAACTGACTGGTTCCAAATAGGAAAAGGAGTACGTAAAGGCTGTATATTGTCACCCTCCTTATTTAACTTAAATGCAGAGTACATCAGGAGAAACACTGGGCTGGAAGAAACACAAGCTGGAATCAAGATTGCTGGGAGAAATATCAATAACCTCAGATATGCAGATGACACTACCCTTATGGAAGAAAGTCAAGAAGAACTAAAAAGCCTCTTGATGAAAGTGAAAGAGGAGAGTGAAAAAGTTGGCTTAAAGCTCAACATTCAGAAAACTAAGATCATGGCATCTGGTTCCATCACTTCATGGCAAATAGATGGGTAATAGTGGAAACAGTGTCAGACTTTATTTTTTTGGGCTCCAAAATCACTGCAGATGATGATTGCAGCCATGAAATTAAAAGACGCTTACTCCTTGGAAGGAAAGTTATGATCAACCTAGATAGCATATTAAAAAGCAGAGATATTACATTGCCAACAAAGTTCCATCTAGTCAAGGCTATGGTTTTTCCAGTGGTCATGTATGGATATGAGAGTTAGACGGTGAAGAAAGCTGAGCGCAGAAGAATTGATGCTTTTGAACTGTGGTGTCGGAGAAGACTCTTGAGAGTCCCTTGGACTGCAAGGAGATCCAACCGGTACATCCTAAAGGGTATCAGTCCTGGGTGTTCATTGGAAGAACTGATGTTGAAGCTGAAACTCCAATACTTTGGCCACCTCATGAGAAGAGTTGACTCATTGGAAAAGACCCTGATGCTGGGAAGGATTGGGGGCAGGAGGAGAAGGGGACGACAGAGGATGAGATGGCTGGATGGCATCACCAACACAATGGACATGAGTTTGTGTAAACTCCAGTAATTGGTGATGGACAGGGAGGCCTGGAGTGTTGCGGTTCATGGGGTCACAAAGAGTCGGCCACGACTGAGTGACTGAACTGAACTGAAAGCCCATGGAACTTCTAGTGTCCCACGCTATAAAATATCATTTTACTATCTTTCCAAAAGTATATGTTTCAAGCCATTCACCAATATAATGAGTCAGGATTAAATAGGTTAATTTCTCAGATGAATGATTCACACACACATACATGTATTCAGTGGAATGTATTTGTATTCAGTAGAAGAGCCAGAGCAAATTTGGTAAGGACATAGTTACTGGATTCAGATAGCTCTTGATTTCAAATTCCAGGCTCTACCACATTCTAAGTGAGTGTAACCAACTTGTTAAATTCCCTAAACCTCAGTTTCTTCATCTGTAAAATGGAACATAATACCTAATTTATGGAACTGTTGTAGGAGTAAGTATAGTGATCATCATCAAGCTCTTAATATAGAGCTATAACAATAAATACTAGTTGTTTTCCTTAACAATAGCAATTCTGATTTGATAATGATGATGATGACAGCAGAATAACAGGAAGGTTTTACCTCTGAAGCAGTTGGGCAAACACATAACTTTTCTTGACTTTCTATTAGTTATAAGAGAAAAACAGCCAAGTAATGATGCTTTTAATAAGCAGGAGAAAAATAAGGAAAAGCAAAGGAAACAGAAGGATCAAACCAACAAAACAGTGTTGAAGAGCTATCAATTCACTGGTCCATGGCTTACTGTCAACTCATTACCCATTTTTAACCTGTTTCTGGCATAATGAAAACAAAATTTTAAAGTTGTTAATTTTTCATAAACCAAACTTTTCAACTAGAGGATACTATTTTGAGATTATGTCCTTGCTACATTTTTGATGTTAACAATATACATAACTTTTAAAATAATGACAGCATTTAGTAAGCATTTTTTCTTTTCCTTTTTTCTATGACCGTAGGTGACAAAATAAAAAAACTGACAGATTTACTTCAGACACACTATTTTCTCTTTAATTTTAATATTTTGTGATTTTATAAGCCTGGAAACCATGGTCCTAATGGACATTAGTGGAGTTTTAGGTAAGAATATTCTGAGATGTGTGATTGCACAAAGTGAAATAATCAGAACCCTAGATATTCCTGCCATGGTAAAGAATACCAATTATCGGAAGGAATACCTATGCATATTATAATGAAAAAATAATCACTAGCATACATATAAAACTCATCATGACTAATACATTCTCTGTGTTATATAACTAAATGCAGATAGGTGTGTCTGGTTTAAAAACAAATAAAATCAAGCCTGTATATCTCTCAATAAGATGCACACTCGAAATAAAATGCATGGAAAGAATGGGATGGAAAAAATCTGTATCAAGCATCAAATGAACAAATGCCTGTGAAGCTATAACAATAGAGACCTTAACAATAATCTCATTATATACCAGTGCCAAGAGAAAGCTTTTCATAAAGAAATAACAATTTTGAATTTACATGCAACAAATAACAGAGACTCAAAATACACACAGCAAAACCTTAAAATATTAAGGCATGTGAAAAGATGCTTAAGATTGTTAATTACCAGAGAAATGAAAATCAAAACAATGATTTACCAATCATTTACCAATGAGATACCATCTCACTTCTGTCAGAATATCCGTCATCAAAAAGTTTACAACTGCTGGCGAGGATATGGAGAAAAAGGAATCCTTAAATGCTGTTGGTGGGAATGTAAACTGGTGCAGACACTATGGAAAAAGTATGGTGGTTCTTCAAAAAACTAAAAATAGAATCACCATACAATTCAGCAATTCCATTCCTGGGTATATATCTGAAGAAAAACGAAAAAAAATTCAAAAAAGTATATGTACCACAATGTTCATAGCAGCTCTGTTTACAATGGCCAAGGTACAGAAGCAAGCCAAGTATCCATCAACAGACAAATGGATAAAGATGTGGTGTTTATGTACAATGGAATATTACTCAACCATAAAAAGATGAAATTCTACCATTTGCAGCAACATCAATGGACCTAGAGAATATTATGCTGAGCTAATAAGTTAGTTAGAGAGAGACAAATACTGCATTATATCACTTTTATGTGGAATCAAAAAATAAAACATGTATATAGCAAAACAGAAGTAGACTCACAGATATAGCAAACAAACTAGCGGTTACAGGGTGGGGAGAGGAGGGAAGAGCAAGATACGGCAATGGGATTAAGAGATACAAATCACCATGTATAAAAATAGATAAGCAACAAGGATATATTGTACAGCACAGACAATTATCATATTAACAGCTATTATTTTGTAATAACTTTCAATGGAGAATATATAAAAATATTGAAATCACTGCTATACATGCCTGAACTAATATAATGTTGTAAGCCAATGGTATATTGGCTTACAATATAAAAAGGAGAAAAGATGGGAAAATTCACAATCATGGGGTAGAAATTTTAACTATCTTAGTTGCTGATAGCTCAAGCTGACCAAAAAATTAGTAAAACTGAACAAGTGTGATCTGATGATGATGATGTGTATGATCCATAACCAAAAATAAGAAAATTATTTTTTAAAAGCAGAATTGGTTGTTTATAAAAAGTGACAAGATGTCAAGATACAAGGCAAATATCAGCAAACAGTAAGCAACCAACATCATACAAATGATGTCATTTGACCACAATACAATAAAATCCAACATTAATAAAGCTCATGAGTCCATATGTAAGTAATTTATAACACACATACACACACACATACACATATACACAGGATTTACCTCAATAGATATGTAACATTTTATTCTATGTGTGACTCATATTTGAAGGTATAGCAAAATGCTAATATCTGCCTAATTTTAGTAGTGTTTCTTACATTATATAAATTTTAAACTTTTACTACAGGATACTATCATTTTATATATTAAGAAGGAGAGGGGAAGGAATGAAATGAAAAAGGATCGAATTCTTTAAAAGGAGGTAAGAAAAATGGCCCCCTAAAAGTATATATGCAATGATTAATATAAATGTAGAACGTGACCTTAAAAAATAGCTTGTCACTTGGAACTATTCAATCAGAACCTAGATGGCTACTCATCTGTTATATAAAACAGGTTCCTACATTTAGTAAGTAAAACCATTAGGTAGCACTTTAAATTCTGAAGATTTTTATATTCCAAAAACTGATTTTGGGGGAGTCCAGACTACAATTTTCTGAGATATTTATACACAGGCTAAGATAAAAAATCACGTCTATAATAATTTCTATATCAGGAAATATCCCATACAGAAAAAAAAATCACCTTTATACAATCATTTTAACTTATCTTAAAATAGCATTTTCAGTGGGTACTATAAAAGATATTTTAAAATTTCTAAATATAATGTCTACTGGTTCCTTCTTGCCTCCATTCTTAGCTCCTTGACTAGCAACTAATGGATCAACCACAGACTTAGAATGTTATGTATTATCTGAACATTTTCAGAGATAAATAATTTCATTAGCAGCAAATAAACTCAATGGCACAATGTTTAATATAAAGATAGAAAATAATAATTTGAACAAGTCATTTGAGTACTGTGAAATTAACACTAGAGAAGGGCAACAGCTCAAAGTCAGCATGTTTTCTCTGTAATTTGTGGGCAGGTTATTTATCCCATCTGTGACAAAGATTTCCAATTTCTATTTAATTATTTATGATTTCCACTTTCTATTTAATTATGAATTCTATAAACTTTAGATTAATGGTTTAAGTGTAAGAGAAAAGAGGTAATAGTTTTCTTTTCAAAGATATTTTTCATTCTCTGACTTGAAAGCACATAATAAAATCCTTTTCCAACTTTATACTATTTTGAGAGATTACTACAACATTTGATAATGTACAAAGAATATAAAGCTTCCATCAAATCAAATGGCTTCTCAGTATAAGCAACTAAATCAAGCTGAAATAATATAGACTGAAAACAAATGTTAATTTCTAAAGTAAAAATTCAGATCACATTAAAAATTTATGTAAGAGCTGATTGACATGCAATTATAGAAAAATGGAAAATATAATTTATTATGTACCAATACTATTTGGGAGAAGGAAATGGCAACCGACTCCAATATTCTTGCTTGGGAAAATTCCATGGACAGAGCAGCCCGGCAGGCTATAATCCACGGGGTCGTAGAATCAGACATGATTTAGTGGCTAAACAAACATTAATATTTTGTCCATCTAACATGATAATTCTGCTTCCTAAATGTTGATTCACTTGTACCCCCACCACCATTCTTCCTTACTTCTTTACCTGTCTCCCTACATCCAGTTTATCACTCATCTGCAGCTCAAACCACCTACACTTCTTACAGTACCTCAGTGACATTTTCAAAGCAAGAATATTATCATGTTATTCTCCTCCCACAATGCATGAACATGCTTCTACCATGTAAAGAATAAATCCCTAAATATTTGGCCCAAGAAATCCTTCAATCATTTGCCCTACATCTTATCCAACCTTATCTCTTAACCACGCTTTCTCACTTCACACTCCACTTTAGACACACACAAATACTCGCCATACTTCAAACATATCATATTCTCTCTTTACGGTTTCAGCTCTACACACTCTTCTTTCTGGCTTAATACCCTCAGCCTATGCATTCGGAAGCCTCAGCATAAACGTGATCTTCTTTGAAACTATCCCTGATGCTCACCTTACCTCCACATAGTGAATTGTGATCCCTTTTGATCATAAATATCTTGAGCATAATTGTAACACTTGTCTTATAAAACTGCTGGTATGGTATATTCTATTTGCTTTTTCAGGGATGAAGAATTTTATCCTTGAAGAATTTATCCAATGAAGAATTTACCATTAGGTCTTATTTCTCAGCTCCTAGGACAGGACCTAGCATACTCTGGCTTCAGAATATAAAAATACAAGAATAAAAATATAAAGATTAGTATGTCCATATATTTAAATACTTTAAATAAGAAAAGTAAACCATATTTTCTCTTTAAATCTACAACAAAGTTTAAATCTTTAAGTTTTTCCTGCTATATCTCAATTTATATTTTTGACTACATTGTTGTTTTTTTATCTTAATTTTCTGTCATTAATATCTTCCTTCTAATAGCTTAATTTGCTTTATCACTTTTATGTTTATCTTTTATTTATCTTATCTTCCCCATATCACCATGTAAAATGTATCCAATTTAAAAAGAAACATCTTTGACTTATAAAAATTAACTTGATATGTTTTATATGCAGATGTGTATTAGCTAAATTTTATATTATTTTCCTAAATATCTATAGCTATTATATTCCTGTTTCTATATGATTTTTTGTATAACATTTTTGTCATTATTTTAATTTATTTGTTTAATCTGGCATTTGTTAGACATTTGGATAAATTCTATACTGGGAATAGATAAGAGAGTATTTTTATTCTCTACCAATCTTATTTTATGTTTTTATTTTGAGGAACTTACTAAATAACAAAGAACAAGACAAAAAAATTCACTGAACAATGTAAAAGTATGACACAATATTAAAGCTAAAAATACAAACTTCAAGAGAATTTAAGGTACATCTTTCAAATTTAGTTTTAAACTATTGATTTACCTCTTCTAAACTAGACTTCTTAAAACCCAAACATGACTAAATTTTAGTCTCACTTTAAGCCAGATTAAAAAACCAAACAACCACAAATCAATAGTGGTTGATATGTGCTTTAAAGATCCTTAGATTAGTTTCTCTATCCCTAGATTAGAGATAGCATTGAAAATTACAATAGGAGTTCATTAATGCATTCATTCAACAAACATTGAGAATCTCTTGAGTTATAGACTCTGTCGGGCATTGAGAATCAGAGAAAAGTATGTCAGTCACAATATTAAAAAACTCACATTTAACAACTTCTGGTTTGCAAATTCAAAGAATCAAAATGTCCAGGCAGGAAACGTTACAGAGTAAAGCAAATCAGACACAGAAAAAAAAAAAAAGTCAGCATAATGAAGTTTTATGGATATGTTTAGGGATATAACAGGAAGTGGTATGGGCTCTTGTGAACTAGAAAATATGGGTTCTTAATAAGGAGGGAAATAACTGCTGAGAGCTTACCAGCTGTTACCTTAACAGATTAGCCCAGAGCTGCCTGAAACACAATTTGTAAACAGAATCCAGAAATCCTGATTTCTATATGAAACTCCTTGCAGTTCAAATATTCATAATTACAACTACTCAAAAAACAAACAAACACTGTGGGGACCAATATAGTACAATTCAATAAAAACAAAGCTAAACACCACCCTGTTGACTGGTTCTGGTCGACTGGCCACTAGATCCCACATCGAGGTTAAACTCTAGTTTTATATAAAATCTATTCATTTATGGATATTTCCTTTCAACATCCCATCAAAATGAGTTTTATGATTACAAGATCATACTGGAGTTGAGCCAAGGCAGAGAAGGAAAGTCATCTTTTCCACGCTGTCCCACTAGCAGAGAAAGGCTGAAGGGTTTCAAATTAGCTATGAGTTCAATGCTCATCCTTCATCCCATGCTTCCTCCTCTCAGTACTGTAGGTTGCTGGTCAGTCTTCTTATACCTCCATCTTCAGTTTGTATATATTTTCCAGATAGCAAGTACAAATAAACATGAATATGCCATTTATGAGAATAAAAAATTAGTCACATGTGAAATATTCTATGATGATAAGAGAGTACATTTTCCGAAGGGGTCTGATATAAGTTGAAAACTCAATACACACAAGTGATCTGTTTTATCTCCCCACTCGACAATATGTATATAAATGAAGTATTTCAGGATTTAACAATACATTCTCCTTGCTAAACTATAATATATTGTGGTATGATGCCTCATGAAATCAATATGCCTTCTAATATATTATGGTTTGAGGCAAATTTTAGAAACTGTTTTCTCTTCCTCCTTGATAATGTTCACTCAGTGTCTTGTCTCTTTATAATAAACCAGCCTGGGAGAAAAACTCTCATACCATTTAAAATATCATTTCTCAAGTACAAATATTATATGTGTGTGTGTGTGTGTGTGTGTGTGTGTGTGCGCGCGCACATGTATATGTATCTTATACTAGTGTAAGAGTGAAAGTGTTAGCCGCTCAGTTGTGTCCGACTCTTTGTGACCCCATGGACTGTAGCCCGCCACGTGCCTCTGTCCGTGGAATTTTCCAGGCAAGAATACTGGAGCGGGTTGCCATTCCCTTCTCCAGGTGATCTTCCTGACCCAGGGAGAGAAACCAGGTCTCCTGCATTGCAGACATATTCTTTACTGTCTGAGCCACCAGGGAATCCCCATCTTATATTAAAATATGAATATAGTAGAGCTAAGGAATTTTGGTAACATAGAAGTCCTCATCGCTTGAAGAGCTCCTCATATTCCTGGATTTTTATTTCTGCTTACTAGCCTCTTAGCAGTTATAAATCATGAAAAGATGTGAAATTCAGTACAGTGTTGGGAGACATAACTGGGTTGATAAGAGGTAGTGCAGTGGTAAAGGATCCGCCTGCCAATGCAGCAGACACAAGAGAAAAGGGTTTGATCTCTAGGTTGGGAAGATCACCTGGTGTAGGAAATGGCCACCCACCCCAGTATTCCTGCCCGGAAAATTCAATGGACAGAGGAGCCCAGTGGGCAACAGTCAATGGGGTTGCAAAGAGTAGGACAAAACTGAGTATGCATATGCACGCTTACACACACACACACACACACACACACACACACACACACACACACACACACACACACACACACTTCATTAGACACTTAAAGGTGAACCAGAGGCAGAAACAAAATGCAGTAGAAAAAGATAGTTTTAAAATTTTCAAAATAAAAGCTGCTAAAATCATTCTCATAAAGATGTAAAGTGAACACTTATCAAAGATTTTAATTAGCTTGTTAATGAATGACTTAATTAACAGATGTTAAAACTGGTTCAAAAGAGAACTCAGAGTACCATACATTTATAGTCAGAAAGAATATGCTGAAATGAGTTTACTAATGGATACAAAACTGCTGATCATTATCTACACTGAGATAAACAACTGAGAGGAAGCAATTTTTTTCTATAGACAGGAATTAGGAGTTATTTATATTTCTATCAGGTTTCAACAACTTAACTTATAGCTCTGTGAAGATATAAAATAGCCTAATCAAAGGCAAGCAAAGGTGAAGATAACGCAGAGGATGAACTAGTTGGATTCTACTAAAATACAGTCTTTGCAACTTTTCCTTATAATATTAAGGAAATTTGCTTATTTCAGAATTAGCCCAAACACTAGACCTAACCAAATACTAACCCTGAAAAACCAATGTCTAACATTACCTCAAGCACATTCTCAACTCGATAGAGTGACCAGCTCGAGAATAAAATTTTAGTTATACAACTTCAAATTCTAGATTCAGTGAAAACTCATGATCTCAGAAATAATTTAAAAGAAATGGAATTTCTAACAAGAGACAGAATCAGTCTTCACTAATTAACGTAGATATTTTATGCTTTTAAATAGATGAAGTAGAAGTGAATAAATCAGATATCTAAAAATTTGATTCCAGTAGACAAGAAAAATGGCAAAGATAAACTTAAGCACTGAAGTTTAAAACAATGATAAAAATCAGGTTAGAATATATGCTCTGGAATGTATTCTCTACGTGATCAGTTCAGTTCAGTTCAGTCACTCAGTCGTGTCCAACTCTTTGTGACCCCATGGACTGCAGCACTCCAGGCCTCCCTGTCCATCACCAACTCCCAGAGTTTACTCAAACTCATGTCCATTGAGTCAGTGATGCCATCCAAACATTTCATTCTCTGTTGACCCCTTCCTCTCCTGCCTTCAATCTTTCCGAGCATCAGGGTCTTTTCCGATGAGTCAGTTCTTCCCATCAGGTGGCCAAAGTATTGGAGTTTCAGCTTAAACATCAGTCCTTCCAATGAATATTCAGGACTGATTTCCTTCAGGATGGACTGGTTGGATCTCCTTGAAGTCCGAGAGGCTCTCAAGAGCCTTCTCTAACACTACAGTTCAAAAGCATCAATTCTTTGGTGCTCAGCTTTCTTTATAGCCCAACTCTCACATCCATACATGACTACTGGAAAAACCATAGCTTTGACTAGACGGACCTTTGTTGGCAAAGTAATGTTTCTGTCTAGGTTGGTCATAGCTTTTCTTCCAAGGAGCAAGTGCCTTTTAATTTCATGGCTGCAGTCACCATCTGCAGTGATTTTGGAGGCCCCCAAAATAAAGTCTATCACTTTTTTCATTGTTTCCCCATCTATTTGCCATGAAGTGATGGGACCAGATGCCATGATCCAATGCTGTAAAGAGCAATATGGCATAGGAACCTGGAATGTTAGGTCCATGAATCAAGGTAAATTGGAAGTGGTCAAACAGGAGATGGCAAGAGTTAACATTGACATTTTAGGAATCAGCGAACTAAAATGGACTGGAATGGGTGAATTTAACTTAGATGACCATTGTATCTACTACTGTGGGAAAAATCCCTTAGAAGAAATGCAGTAGCCATCATAGAGCCAACAAAAGATTCCGAAATGCAGTACTTGGATGCAATCTCAAAAACGACAGAATGATCTCTGCTTGTTTCCAAGGCAAACCATCCAGTATTACAGTAATCCAAGTGTATGCCCCGACAAGTAATGCTGAAGAAGCTGAACAGTTCTATGAAGACCTATAAGACCTTCTAGAACTAACACCTCAAAGAGATGTCCTTTTCATTACAGGGAACTGGAATGCAAAAGTAGGAAGTCAAGAAATACCTGGAGTAAAAGGCAAATTTGGCCTTGGTGTACAGAATGAAACAGGGCAAAAGCTAATCGAGTTTAGCCAAGAGAACGTACTGGTCATAGCAAACACCCTCTATGTGATCACAAGCAGTTTAATATTTTAACTGTCATATGCCCAAGGCTCTTCAAAGTGGTGAGACTAAGGCTGTCTTGTGATTGTCATGAGGATAAAACTAAAAGCACGAGCGCAGAAGCTTAGCACAGCGTACACCACAAGGTGTATCTGTTGTTGGTCAGTTGCCCAGTCATGTCCAAGTCTTTGCAACCCCAATGGACTGCAGCATGCCAGGCCTCTCTATTCCTCACCATCTCCTGAAGTTTGCTCAAAATCATGTCCATTTCATCATTGATGCCAACCAGCCATCTCATCAGGCCCTCTTTCCCTTCTGCCCTCAATTTTTCTCAGCATCAGGGTCTTGTCCAGTGAGTCGGTTCTTCGTATCAGGAGGCCAAAGTACTGGCTCAGCATCAGGCCTTCCAATGAGTATTTAGGGTTAATTTCCATTTAAGACTGACTGGTTTGATCTCCTTGTAGTCCATGGGACTCTCAGGAGTCTTTTCCAGCACCACAGTTTGAAGGCATCAATTCTTCAGTGTTCCGCCTTCATTATGATCCAGCTCTTACAACTGTACGTGATGTGGGGTGTATCTGTTTACTACTAGGTAAATGACCTTTTTGGATGCTTTTCAAATCAGAAGCTAGAACCCTGATGCCAGAGACGTCAACCTCAGTGTTGGGCTGAACCCCATAGACCTACAATGCCTGTACTTGTCCAGCTTTAAGACAGTAGAAAGAACCCAGGGTCAGCAACAGACACATCAATAGTTTAATGGATGTGGGGGCTTACATCTGAAGCTTACTTGTCTGAAGCAAGTTTCCTGAGTGACATCCCGCTGCGTGCAATGGACACATGAGGGACATGATGGCAGTCTTTGCTCCTGGAGGTCAGGGGTGCAGTGGGGGAGAGATCACCAGTTATAGGGGAACTGATACCAGGTGAGCTCATTAGTCACCAGAGAAACTGATAAAGGGGCACGCCCCTCACTGCCCGCTTTGGTTGGAACAATCATGAGCTGGGGCCTGGGGCAAGTATGTAGGAAGATCAGTCAAGTGCCTAAGATACACAGGTGAAGCAGGCACTGTGGGTCAGGGGATGTACAGATAATAAGAGAATAGCCATCTTGAGTGGCCTGACCGTATACTCAGTAAGGTACATCCTTGCTTCAGAAGATTTTACAGTGAGGACCCTGATATTTTTTCTGGGACTGCAAGGAGATCCAACCAGTCCATCCTAAAGGAAATCAGTCCTGAATATTCATTGGAAGGACTGATGTTGAAGCTGAAACTCCAATACTTTGGCCACCTGATGCGAAGAGCTGACTCATTTGAAAAGACCCTGATGCTGGGAAAGATTGAGGGCAGGAGGAGAAGGGGACGACAGAGGATGAGATGGTTGGATGGCATCATCAACTCAATAGACATGGGTTTGGGTGGATTCTGGGAGCTGGTGATGGACAGGGAGGCCTGGCATGCTGCGGTTCATGGGGTTGCAAAGAGACTGAGAGACTGAGCTGAACCAATCCAAATTGGAAAAAAAAGTTTTCAAACTTTCTGCATGAAGAACAATAGATGGAAATGAAACTTCTGAGACTATATTTCTAGAGTCTTATAATGGATTTAAAATGGAACATTGGTAACAATAAACAAATTCTCAATTCACTTAATGTTTTTGGAAAACATCAGGGTAATAATTACTATAAAAGAATTCTTTTGAAATATATATTAGATATTCATAGTATGTTATTAAACATAACATGTTGTAAGTTTTGTTGCTGTTGTTCTTGTATCCTTTGTAGTATAGCAATTCTTATGTCAGTTTTGACATACCATACCACTAGTACTTGCAACCAGGAGGAAACAATCCATGGTTTCATGGAGAACAATCAAATACTTATTAAACATTAATTCTGTGTCTAGCATTATGCCTGGTACTATGAAGAAAGGCATTAGTATTAAACAGTATCTTAAGAAATTTACCATCTTGCTAGAAAGGAAGAGATACATATGAGATAAAAAACAAAACAAACTAGCAATAAAAAAAAGAAACAATGCCAGAATGAGTTATATAAATGAGAAGTCAAGTAATGCCTGGAAAGGTCTTCAATTAAAAGTCTAACCTGATTTACTATAAAATTCAACAGAAGTACTTATGAGTTGCCAGGAATTTATAAAAATGATTAACTATGCACTTATACTGGACTGAATAGAGAATATGGGATGATAAAAATAAACTCTCCTCAAGAACTTGGGAGTTGATATGGAAGCAATCTAAGCGTCAACTAACAGACAAATGGATAAAGAAGATGTGGAATCTATATATACAATGGAATACTACTCAGCCGCAAAGAGAAGAAAATTTTCCTGTATGCAACAACACAGATGGACTTGGAGGGCATTAAGCTAAGTGAAATAAGTCAGAGAAAGACTTATCACTTATATGTGGAATCTTAAAAATACAACGAACTAGTGAATATAACAAGAAATATACTCACAGATGTAGAGAGAACAAACTAGTGGTTACCAGTTGGGAGAGAGAAGGGAGGAGGGGCAACAGAGGGGCAGGAGATTAAGAGATAGAAACTATCATGTATAAAACAAACAACATCGATATATTGTACACACAGGGAATATAGCCAATATTCTATAATAACTATAAATGGACTGTAATCTTCAAAAATACTGTGAATCACTGTGTTGTACACCTGTAACTTATATAATACTGCACATCAACTATACTTCAATTAAAAAAAATAACTCGGAAATAAGTACAGTTCCCGCCTGCTAAGGTTTAACTGTAAAATCAGTACATAATGAATTAAGGAATACAATTCTTTTTTTGTGAAGTGCTTAGAGCAAAATTTCCTGAAAGTATCATAAATATAAAAAGAATGTGTGAGTCATATGGGAGGGGAGGGAATGGCTGTTTTATAATGGAAACAGAAAAAGGAGAATAGCAAAGGCTCAAAATCAACAGCACTCATCTCAGCACCAACTGGGAAGAATCTTGACCCCATAGGCTGACCAACCCTTTCGTTCCCTGAGGCAAAACTGCACCCTTTGTGAAGGTGAATATATCAGCCTTATTGTTGTTTAGTCGATAAGCTGTGTCTGACTCTTCCTGACCCCATGCACTGTAGCCCACCAGGCTCCTCTCTCCATGGGATTTCCCAGGCAGGAATACTGCAGTGGGTTGCCATTTCCTTCTCTAGGGGATATACCAGGTTACCTCTTCCTACTAAATGCATTAGTTGGTCAAATTCTGCAACTAACATCTTAATCCTAATCTCTTGCTTAAAACAGCTAAAGTTGGATTGCCTTTCAGCTTCCCTGGCAGCTTCCCACATGAAACTAAGGGAAAAATGCCAGAAAAAGGATGCAACTGTACTTTTTAGTTGCATTTCTCACAGTAAATGATTATAGTAGGGAACATATTTTAAGTAATTACTATGTGTCAGACACTATCCTAAATGTTTTACCTGAATTAACTCTTTAAACCATCACAACAATCCTATGAACTATGCCCAGATACTATCCTCGTTTTGCAGAAGAGGAAACTGAGGCACAGAGGGGTAATGATTATTGCTTGAGATTACACAGCCAGTAAGCCACAGAGACAAGACTCAGAGTCAGGCAATCTGACTCATTCAGTCTTTGATCTTTCTTAAGTACTATACTACACTGCTTCTCATAGGATCTTATTAATTGACATCATAATTTCTATGAGTTTGGTGGGCACACATCAGTATCTCTAAATCCCCTACCAGTTCTAAACCCCATGACAATTACATTTCTGGACTCCCAATCTAAATTAAAAAATCACACTCTTGGGTGGGCAGTTAACCTCTTCCTCATGAAAACTGACCTCAACAGGAGTTTCTTTCTCATCTTCATCTGCACAAAGACTCTCCAAAGAGCCACACACTGTCATCTATTTCTATATAAAATATACATAAAACATAACACTTTGTATCTCTGAAATAAGACTATATTTTAGAAATAAACAGGTTTAGTATTAACAATAGTGAGATTTGTAAATAAGGTACTGCTTCCTGATATAAACAGATGGTAAAGGCAATGGTCTAAAACAAATTATCATTTTAATTTTTTATTGTGAAAATCAGGAAAGATAAAAATAGTGTTAGCCATAAATGCACCATTTTGAAGTAATTAAATGATGCATAGTTATTACCTTTCCATTTCCTTAGCACTGAAATATCTTATAATTTTCTGCCACATTGTGAACTAGCTCCTTTTTTTAAAGTTTGTCTTCATCTCACAACAGTGCAGGTTTTTAGAAATGATTCGAGAATACAACTCTTCATTTTACCCTAAAGAACATATGCTTCTTTGCATGGCCAAAAGCCAAGGTTAAGAAATCTTTCCTTCACACAATTGTTCATCACAGACTCACTCTTCTCAATTTTTTAATTGTCACACATTCTTATGTCTATTTCCTTAAAAAGATGCAGCAAATTGGCAGTACCCAAGCACCAGCTCCTGCTTTGTTTTCATGAAAGTGCACAGCCTGGGTGGAAAATCAAACATGGGGAGGAGGGGGGGGTGCTCTTCCCACCAGCTCACTGGGTTCCTCCTGTAGAAAGGACATGACACAAGGTGGGGCACCCACTAACAGAGGCCCAACAACAGATGGACTGACTAAGAATTAGCACTGCTGCCAAAATCTGGAAATGTCACAATAAAATAAAATAAAACACATAGGTTGAGGAAAAAGAGAAAAAAATATGTGTGAAAATAGGAACCTGAAATTAGAATCAGTGTTGAAGGAAGCAAGATTAAAAACGTGATTTCAATTGCTCTAAGAACTCAGTTCATGTGTAGATGTTTTAAAAGAAGGACTCAAGGAGGCTGCTTATTTTTTGATAGTTTTAAATGATGGTTTAATTTTTATTTCTGTTTATCTAGGAACCTTATGCTAAGAAGCAAATACAGAAGTCTGAGCTGTTACAGAATGGGTCTTCTGATGCTGGCTTCAAAGAAAAGTTATTTTTTGGACAATCCATGGAATTGAGACAGTAGTAATGTTGAATTAAGTTGATGTTGGAGAATTAGGTGTGCTATGGAGGGTCCTGCATGCCAGGTGCATGAAGTCATCCATAAACAAGACAGGAATCACTGCAGGATTCTGAGCAGAAAAAATGGAAAGCATGACATAAAGAAAATGCATCTAAGTGTTATACAGGGTAGACAGAATGAGAAGAATCCAGGTGGGCAGTAGCTTAGCTGAAAAGTACTTTAGATACTGGAAGGCTGAGAGAAATCAGATCAACTTTCCTTTCAGGCTGCAGGAAGGATTTAACCAGCAATCCCAGGGTAGAGAGCAGAGGCCAGAGCAATTCAAGTGCTTTACTTGTTGGCTTACGCCATGATAGGAATAAATAGTACTCTTTGGAGGTGGGCTTAAAGTAAAAATAAAGTGTGACACATACTCTATTCCCTTTAGGAAGAACCTTTGACTCTGTGAAGAGGAGAATAAGAAAGGTGAAAATCTGTCTGATGACTTGGAAGAAAAATAGGTCTCTAAAAATAATTCACAAAGACTCAGAAAAAATAATTAGAAAACAATTAGCCATTTTAATATAATGTCAAAATGCCTTTTATGAGTAGGAGGGGGGATTTAGAAATGAAAATGTATCTTCTATAAGGTTGTGGGAATGGGTAAGCAAAGGAATAACTAAAGATAAATAATATACTCATAAAATTAAATTCTATTTTGATATTAGAAAAGAAGACTACAAACATCAAGAAAAATGTGGAGAACTTTACTTGAATGTAATGGAATAGGACAAAGAAAGAAAAATGAAAGCAGACAATGAAAAGACATGAAAGAATTGGAAGTTCTCCAGAGAATAAAACCAAAATAACAATTGGACACATTTGCCAATATGTTTCCAGAGCAGAAAAAGGACTATATTATGAAGATGGGTTCATTGAATTCCAATAAAAATCAGTGCAAAGAGGTATAAGTAGATTTCTTATTTTTTAATTATTACTATAGTATAATTTTCTTGAGGCATTGATAAAGCACATATTACATTTACAGCACAAAATCAGATTGCTGTTTTGCATCACTAAATTTAAAAAAACTTACACATTTTCAAAGAAAAGAGACATTACAAAAGCAAACTATAAACGACTCAGTTATAATTCCTACATGATGACATAGAAATACACTATGCAATATATAAAGAATTATGATATAGTGTTAACTATTAGATTTTCATGTGAAAAAATACTTAACAACATACTTCAGAAGGCTAAGAAATAAATCCAAAGTAGCACTCTTAAATGGGGATGCTGTATTAGAAATGAATTTACTCTCCATTTATAAGAATCTTTCCTAATGAAACGCCTCAAAATGCATAAAATTTATAGCAGTATTATTTATAAAAATGCTAAGTTGGAAGCAAGCCGAGGTCTCCATGAACTGTCACATACTGACATAAAATTTATGCATCAAAATGTTTACAAAGTATTTTTGGTACCATAGAAAATGTTGACCATACAACTCTGTTAAGTGAAAAAGATAAAATGTAAAAGTTGTAAATGTGTAGAGAGTAAATCTGTACAGAATGTCAGAATAAATGTGAGGAATAAAGAAAGTAAGTAACGTTAAGACTAATTTCATCATCGGGTAAACTGTTTTGATATACTGTTTGATTTTTTTCCATTAGATAATTTTATGTATTTTCTAAATTTTCTAAAATTTTCTATCTTAACCAGAAAAAATAGTAAGTATGAAAAATGTTAAACTGTGATAATATGTTGAAAGAGTTTGTGCATTTTGGCATTTGAGCTGTAATACATGTGACAGAATTACCTAGTTTAGAATATGCCTAATATGGTACATATTCGAAGAAGGCAATGGCACCCCACTCCAGTACTCTTGCCTGGAAAATCCCATGGATGGAGGAGCCTGGTGGGCTGCAGTCCATGGGGTCGTGAAGAGTTGGACACGACTGAGCGACTTCACTTTCACTTTTCACTTTCATGTATTGGAGAAGGAAATGGCAACCCACTCCAGTGTTCTTGCCTGGAGAATCCCAGGGATGGCGGAGCCTGGTGGGCTGCCGTCTATGGGGTCGCACAGAGTCGGACACGACTGAAGCGACTTAGCAGCAGCAGCAGCAACATGGTACATATTAAGAATATTATAAACCTTATTTTAAGTAGGGGTCTAAAAATCATCCTGCACGTATATACACATTAGATATTAATGGGTATTTTAAGAACAGCACTAATTTCCCTTTCATTTTAGAAATTCAGGTTGGAAGTCTATATACCAGGGGATAACTGGAGTGTACTTAGTGAAGTATTCTACAACTTCAAATAACTGATGGCAACATTGAAAGTATTCTGCATTTTAAACGTTACTTTCTTTAGAATCCTATTAGAATGCATATTAGAGGGAAACTCCTTTTTGAAAGTTTGAGTTAGGAAGAAAATACAACTTTGGAAGGTGAAATAAAGGAGATGGAATGAATGAAAAGGGCTGGCACACAGTGAGGAGGTGAAAGCTCCTGCTTACTCTTGTTTGACAACACCTACAATGGAACATGGGATTTCCCTGGTGGCTCAGCGGTAAAGAGTCTGTCTGCCTGCCAACGCAGGAGACTTGAGTTTGAACACTGGCCAGTAAGAACCCCTGGAGAAGGAAATGGCAACCCACTCCAGTATTCTTGCCTGGAATATGATTCCAATAAATGTTCTGGGAATCAATTATTTATACATGAATGAATACGCAAATAAATAAATGAATCAAAGTATCTATGTAATTTGTTAAAAAAAAATCTTAGGGTTTTTACTTACCTCAACATATGTGTGTACTGCTTTGCTTATAAACAGTATAGCTATTTTAGCTTAAGTAGACCACATGAATTTTAAATCTTTTAGAGTAGAGTGAGGCAGGAAGTGGAGCAGAAATAAAGAACTAAGTTCTTTTGTTTTGATTTTAAACCTATTAGGAAAAACTGTATAAATTCTATATTTTATAATCTATTACATTTAATCTTTTGTAATCAGCTGTCTTTAAATCATGAATGTTTAATATCATGATTTAATTGTAAGAGAAATACAAATTAATGTAAAGCTATATATGGAATATCAGGCTTCGCAGGTGGCTCAGTGGTAAGATTTTGCCTGCTAATGCAAGAGACACAAGAGATGCAGGTTGGATTCCTGGGTTGGGAAGATGCCCTGGAATAGAAAATGACAACCTGCTCCAGTATACTTGCCTGAAAAACCCCATGGACAGAGAAGCCTGGTGGGCTACAGTCTACGGTTTGCAAAAAGTCAGACATGACTGAGCATGTGTGCATACATGGAATATCACTGGTTGGCACATTCTTGGTAGGCAGATTTATTTTGCCAGAAGAGCTCAAAGAACAAGTGTTCCTCATTAATTACTCTTTGAAGTGAACAGAAAGAACCATATAAAAACCTGATGAACTACAGACATATAGAAAGCTATCATGTGGAAGAACCAATGTCACATTTTTGCTGTATAAAAATAATTTCTAAACACTAGGCACTGTGCACGCTAAATCACTTCAGTTGGACTAGAACCCCATGGACTATAGCCTGCCAGGCTCCTCTGTTTATGAGATTCTCCAGCAGAATACTGGAGTGGGTTGCCATGCCTTTCTCCCGGGGATCTTCCTGACCCAGGGATTGAACCCAGGTCTCCTGCATTGTAGGCTGATTCTTTACCATCTGAGCCACTAAGGAAGCCCTTAGGTGGCCCTTATTACTCTCTACATCTAAGAAGCCAGGTGTTTTTTTCCTTACATATATCCCAAGTCACTATTTCAATACAATATATCATAGCTAGAAAATCATTCAGATTGAGAAGACTGATGCATCAATAAAAACATTTAAATACCAGAAAGATGTAATATCTTATTTTAAAAGAGGCAGAGAAAGGAAGTACTTTAGAATGACTCTTAGAGTGTTTCAAAGTCATCATCCGTTAAAAACACTTAGGAGATGAGTAGCTCTCAGAAGTAAATGAGAAAGAACCTAAAAGAGGAAGGGTAATATGATAATCTCGGTTTCAAATCTTAGTAGATGAATTAGAACTTTTAAATTAGATCACTTAAACTAACCTAGGTAATGCATCTTATTTAATTATTCACAACCTGGAAAGCATTAGCACAGCCCTTCACAGAAAAATTATTAAATAAATGGCACACATCCAAAGAAGACCTTTAATCACTCAGATCCAGTTTGATCTCTAAGTGCTTATGTGATTGAAAGAAGTAAGCATTTAAAAAGAAATTCATGTTTCCTGTACTATTGCATTCTGTTACATTTCATATTTCATAGAGGTGCAGAATTTGCTGACAGTGTATAACAGTTACTAAGGAATGTTATGTTGACTGTGACAATGAGAAGACTTGAGAGCGAGAAACCACTCATCAGAGAGTCTTAGATCTAAACCGAAATCCAAAATCACTGCTGATGGTGATTGTAGCCATGAAATTAAAAGACGCTTACTCCTTGGAAGGAAGGTTATGGCCAACCTAGATAGCATATTTAAAAGCAGAGACATTACTTTGCCAACAAAAGTCCGTCTAGTCAAGGCTATGGTTTTTCCAGTGGTCATGTATGGATGTGAGAGTTGGACGGTGAAGAAAGCTGAGCACCGCAGAATTGATGCTTTTGAACTGTGGTGTTGGAGAAGACTCTTGAGAGTCCCTTGGACTGCAAGGAGATCCAATCAATCCATCCTAAAGGAGATCAATCCTGGGTGTTCATTGGAAGGACTGATGTTGAAGCTGAAACTCCAATACTTTGGCCACCTGATGCGAAGAGCTGACTCATTGGAAAAGACCCTAATGCTGGGTAGGAATGGGGGCAGGAGGAGAAGGGGACAACAGAGGATGAGATGGTTGGATGGCATCACCGACTCGATGGACATGGGTTTGGATAGACTCCGGGAGTTGGTGACGGACAGAGGCCTGGCGTGCTGCAATTCATGGGGTTGCAAAGAGTCAGACACGACTGAGCAACTGAACTGAACTGAACTGAGGCAGTCTAGCAAAATAAAATTATATAAACTAAAATTTAAAAATTTTGTATATAACATAATTGCCAATCATATATGCAATGATTTACTTCAAAAAGCAAAGTGGCTTCTGAAAAGGTAGCTGAAAAAAAAATGGCAATGTTACAAAAGATCTAAATGTACCACAATCTTATTCTTCAGGATCAGTCAAGAGTCTTCACTGGAAGCCCATAGGATTAAGAACCATCATCAATATTGTTGGAAAATCCTATGTTCCATAAATATGTAAAAGATATATAGTGGGTAAACAATAAATATTTGTTGTATGAATCAAAACAAATCACCCATGTTTTATATACTTCTTATTGTAAGATTCCACATTTTCTTTCAAAATAGAAATACCCATCTTTTAGACTTGACTTTAGCTGCAGGTCTTTTTTAAGCCTGTACAGAACAGATTCTTTCAGCTGGAAAAGGTTATAGCACATTTATTTACCTTATGTAAGAAACACACACTAGCTCCTAAGTGCCACTGGCATGAATGAACTGAAAAACTTGAATATATGGCTATATATTTTGTATCTTATTTGTAAGATAAAGGTATTTTTAAGAAAAGCATTTCTTATTTGTTTCCTCAAACTTTTATGAACAAATGTTGAAAACTAGAAAGCTAATTTGACACATGGCCCTATTTTTATTATTTAGTTTGGAGTAAATATCACATGTATATACCAAGTCACAAAATCACTTTCAAAAACTGTGCTGCTGCTGCTAAGTCGCTTCAGTCATGTCCGACTCTGTGCAACCCCATAGATGGTAGCCCACCAGGCTCCTCTGTCCCTGGGGTTCTCCAGGCAAGAACACTGGAGTGGGGTGCCATTTCCTTCTCCAATGCATGAAAGTGAAAAGTGAAAGTGAAGTTGCTCAGTTGTGTCTGACCTTCGGGACCCCATGGACTGCAGCCTACCAGGCTGCTCCGTCCATGGGATTTTCCAGGAGAGAGCACTGGAGTGGGTTGCCATTGCCTTCTCTGAAACTGTAACTGTTAGCTATTTTGACATATAAAATTTACTATCATAAGCCATGTCAATTTTTAAACATGAATCATTGATGGCATATAAAAAGCTGATCTTAGTAAACAGCCAAGTTAACTTATAATTTCCAAATCTATTCATGTATTGGTTTTGCAGATTATAATGTAAAAATTAATGTAAGAGCAAAATTAAAAAGCTATTATTCTTAAAAGTAAAATATTATAGAGCTATTTATGGCATTATGACTGACACCATGACAATCCAGAAGCAATTTGAAATGAACAAGAAGGCAAGGTGGTTAAAACATATTTAGAATTCTATTACATATTCTATTGGTTTGCTCGATACACCTTCCCACCTGAAACCCTATTCACACAGCATATTCAGAAGCCAGATTCTGACTGGAATTTCAAGTTATAGGGCATATCTTTGAATCTGAAAGTGATCACTACATAAAAGTAGTAAGTATTAGTTCCTAAGTGCTTTAGCACAAAAGATTGTGCCCCTGAGTAACAAGATAAATGATTAAAGTTTCAGCAGCAATGCTTTCACTTGGAAAAAAGAAAAAGAGATGTATCTTGGTTTCTGGATTAAGGAAAGCTTAATACTATTTGTGACCAAGCTTTTAACAAATTAGCATAACTTGTGCCAGAGTGGGACAGGTAGGGAGTGCAATGAATAACTCTCTAACTTTACACCACTGATAAAGAATCAATGGTGCCTAAGAATATTATGGTTTACCAGTCTTAACATTTCAATAAGCATTCCTGGAAACTTTATTTTCTGGAATGCATATCAAACTAAAGGGACAGAAAAGCTGCCTGTGGAGTAATCCCTGAAAGTTGACTCACCGTAACCATTGTGCCACTCCATGATCATTATTGCTCACTAGCTGTGGGCCAGTTACCATGCGGAGTGTTAATGATAACAGACTCAGATAAGAAAAGGCTCAGCTCAGCTTTAAGAGCCTCAAAATTGGTGGCGTGAGGCCGACATTTAAAACTCTACTACCATTTGATAAGCTCAACAGTTGGGATCTGTACAGGGATCTGGGTATATAGCAGAGAGTTACAAATAATTAATCTTGCCTGATTATGAAAAAAGCTCTACAGAGGATGTACCTTTGATCTGAGACTTGAAAAAAGTGCTAGGATTTCATCAAAGCGAGAGGAAAAAGCTATGGCAGCTATATAAAATGTCACTAGCAAAGGCATTGATGCTTTCAAACTGTGGTACTGAAGAAGACTCTCAAGTCCCTTGGACTGCAAGGTGATCAAACCAGTCAATCCTAAAGGAAATCAACCCTGAGTATTCACTAGAAGGACTGATTCTGAAGCTGAAGCTCCCAATATTTTGCCACCTGATGGGAAAAGCTGACTCACTGGAAAAGACCCTGATGCTGGGAAAGATAGAAGGCAGGAGAAGAGGGGATGGCAGAGGATGAGATGGTTGGATGGCACCACCCACTCAATGGACATGAGTTTGAGCAAGCTCCAGGAGCTGGTGATGGACAGGGAAGCCTTGTGTGCTGCAGTCCATGGGGTTACAAAGCATCAGACATGACTGAGCGACTAAACAACAGCAACACAGGCATGGACAAGTGAGACCACATGGAACAGTCTTTGAAATGTTAGCTATCTCCTAAAACAACTGTGCATCAGTCTTTTGCCCTTCATTTATTCTGCCTCTGTTTCTTTGGACCTTTTGCTTTCATACAACTTACGCTGCAAAGAAGCTGAATAGAAAGAACATTGTTGCAGGGCTACGATTAGAGTGAGGTAAGTGCAGAATATACTGGAGGTTAAAGGGGCCTGAAAAGCCCAGAACTCATGTAATACTTTTAAAAATCAAGAGTAGTGCAAAAAACTCTATGATGAATAAAATATAAAAACATTAAAGACAGGTGGTTGTTGTTTATGACCTTGCATAAACAACAATGGGAGTGGGGGTGGTTCCAATCAGTCCAAGGGATCCAGGTCTGCAACAGGCCACTCAGGTCTACTTCTGACCTTACAAAGGATGGGTTTATGAAAACATAATGGTATGCAAACCCAATGGGCAGTGCCAGGCTTTACATATACACTCACTTTTTGGGGGGTATAATTTTTATTTTTTTATGTTTTGTTCAAAAAACTAGAAGACATTTAAATAAGTTTATGTGAAGTGAAAGTGTTAGTCTCTCAGTCATGTCCAACTTTTTGCAATCCCATGGAATGTATAGGTGCACAATTTTTTTCCCTCCTTCAGGCTTCCATATGGCTCCAGAAGACACTACCCTGCAGGAGTCTATTCCCAGCCCTGCTCTGACTGGCTGTGGTATCTTTGTTCCTCCAGTTGCAATGTTCATACTGACTCAGACAGGGACAAGAACAACTGCTCTAATGACAGAGCTGCAGTGAGGAAAGTACTTTGAAAGGGCTTTGTAAATCAAATATACAGCTCATACTGTATCAATTTAGCAACATCCTGTCAACTGAAATTCAGACACATATCACATGCATGTTCCAAACATCTATTTCATATCATACTTTTAGAAACAGGCAACTATAATCTTCCCTCAGCAGTCTGGGGCTCTGAGCATGACAAGGGTGTTTTACCACCAGACTGAAAGGATCTAAGTGCCTTTTACTTAAGAGTCTCTAGGCAGTTAGATCAAAGATCTTAGAAACTTTTAAACTTCAAGGCAAAAGCTACTATTTTAAATTTTGTTCCAGGTATCCTCCTTTGCTAGTGTCTAACATCCCAGATGCCATGTGGGCACCATGTCACAGCCTCACTAACACCATACCAAATTACAAGGAGAAGGGAAATGGTAAATTTAAGATGGAATCTTTGAACAAATGCAAAGGCATTCTGAACAGTCACCCGAATCACATCCTAAACACACCTGTAGTCTTTTTTTTTTTTTTAAGAATCATCTAACAGCTATATAAGGGATAAAAAACTACCCCAAGGAATGAGACTTCGAGACAACCTCTTTGTCACAGGCACAGGCACACACATAAATGCTGGCTCCTATGTCAGATCCACTAGAAAAAGTAAGTCCCCTGAAAGACAATCACCAACATTAAGTAGGATTTGTATCACATTTATACAAACTCTCAATCATTCTTCCTTTACTTATACCATTTACAGGGCTATGCCTGATATGTCACTCTTCTTTGCTGTACTACCAGATGTTTTCTTATTCAGTTAGCTTCATTTCAGTGGCAGGGTTTATTATGTGGTTGTTTAAAAAGTATGAGGCCTTTACCTTGATTTTTCTTCCCTACTAAAATCAAGGCATAACTTAAGACATGCAGTAGAACTGTTTTCTTGCATCCACTTGTCCACCCGCCATTCACTCCTATTCCTCTTTCAATCCGCTTTTATTTTTGTCGCACGGCTCTAACTAGTGTCTTGAGTCTTTGTCAGTATCTCAATCAACAAATTCATTTATCCTCCAAGTACTGGACATTTCCCATTACTCCTTCTTAAAACTCTCTTTTCCTACTCTTTCTATTGAAAAAAGAACACAAGGCTCCCCAGGCCCTCTTATCTTCACTCTCTATTGGCTTCTCTTCTATTTTTAACATTAATGTTCTCCAAGATTTTGTTCTCTTGTTACTTTCCCCCTCTCTATCTTGAGCTCAGATCTCTTCTTAACACCAGAGACAAATCCTTTTCTAATTTGATATAACTTCTTACAGGTGTACTAGTAACTTTTGACCTTGTCCACATGAAAAATCTTTTCATTAACAGTGCTACCATTTTCCAAATCACCCAGGCAGGAACAATGGCATCTATTTAGACTACATATTTTTTTTGTTTGTTTTAGGCCCTATATCCAATAATGTAGAGTCAAATCATGAAATTTTAACATCCGTAACACTACAAATGCCTGAGATGAAGCTGAGTGAGGATGAAGCACAGGGTTAAAGCCAATCAGAATGACTTTAAGAATACCAGTCTAACTCCTCACAAGCTATTTGATTTTGGCTCCACTGCTTACTTATCCAAAGATGACAGTTAAGATTTTACCTAATAGGTGAAGATTAAACAAAATAGCATTTGGAAAGTTGGATACAATATGACACCACTTAACAAATAGTATCATTATTATCATTATGCCTTTTCTGTATATGTAACCTATTCTTCAAGCATTATCTAAATGTTCCTATTTATGTACAGAGGCACTGGTTTCTTCTTACACCTTGAATTTCCTCTATCACCTACCACTTAAGAGTCTATGTATCACTCAATGCCCAACTTAAACAGTCCTTCCTTCATGAAGCCTTTGCTGATGAACTACCATTCCACACTAGTACAATCTTTCTTGTTTTGAAAACACTTGACACTTTGCACTTCACTTTAGCCACGTTTTACCCTTTATTTTTCAATTTTTGTTTCCTCTGTTCATAGACATATCTCTCTCCACTATATTTTCAAATTCTTCAAAACATTCCTGCTGTAATGCCATTGCTCACCTGGACTATTTTTTATTTTATCACATTCTTTTCCCCTTTATTTAAAGTCAGATTTAGTTCACTCTCAGATAAAATGATAAATTTCTTGAAAAAACAGTACCATATTTATATTTTTCTTATTTACAGTGCATAGCACATAGCCTTATTCAAGTGGTTCAATAAACATTTGTTAAATAAGTTTAATCTGAACACTCGTAAATTGAAACTGAGTCCAAGAGAGCTAAGAAAAAAAAGTCAAAAGTATATCTTAGTTTCACTTGTCGTTTCATTCCATGACAGAAAATCAGAAAACATTGAAAATAAAATACATTTTCTTATATTTTTTCCCCAAGAGCCAAGACTTTTGTCTCCAAAACACTTTTGAGAAAAGAGAACAATCAGATATAACTTTCCCATAACGATGCAGAACATTTATACAGGCAAACTGCCACTCATCTCCTAATTTAAGTAGTGCTTCTCCTTAGCCAAGTCTCTCATATACCATATTTACCAGTCTAATCTTTGTGTATATGCTGTATTAAAATCACTGTTCAAAGTAAACTATATATACTGGTGACTTGATTATATAAATGGACTACTGTACTTAAGCAGCATCCACAAGTATTTCTAGGTAATACGGGATAAGAATTTAAAGCCTCTTGCTGAGGTTTTTGTCTCAAATTGCTCATTCTATTTGTAGAAAAATGTACTGAATGCTATACCACCATAATATCCTTATTTATCTTATATCTTTGGTTACAGTTTTACTTGGAATAAGTAAATGTTTCATACACCTGAGGATAATGTTCCAGCTGATTTCTTGATTAGTTGTAATGAAAATATTTTTCAAATTAGGGGTTTATTTCTCTTCATAATGTATATATTTTTAGAGGCTGTAATGTTCACTCAGACTCTCTGGCCACAAGACTCTGTAACATTCAGAGTTGTTTTGTTATTGTTGTTTTATCACTATCTGTGGGCCCAGGATTTAGAAGTACTGCCATATCACTTTTGCTTCTGGTTCTGCCTTGCTCTTGTAAATCAATTCCAATAGCTTGGCTTTTGCACTCTTTCTTGTGAGACATCCATCAATAAAAATTATTTCAGAATTGGAAAACAGGTAAATTCAATTACTGTATGTTCTTTCCGAGTAGTGTAGGGGTACATCTTTGTATATCAAAGACTCTCTATTGATAGGCTCTTTTATAATTTTGTAGGTCTAGGCTACAGTCCATGGGGTCGCTAAGAGTCGGACACGACTGAGCGACTTCACTTTCACTTTTCCCTTTCATGCGCTGGAGAAGGAAATGGCAACCCACTCCAGTATTCTTGCCTGGAGAATCCCAGGGACGGCGGAGCCTGGTGGGCTGCCGTCTATGGGGTCGCACAGAGTCGGACACGACTGAAGCGACTTAGCAGCAGTAGCAGAGGTTATCTTGTATAAAATTGGTATCAATTCAAATGATCCTTCTGTGAGAGTAATGCAAATGATTCAGGTCTATAATAATGTAAATAAATATTGTCCAGGAGAGATGCAATTGGCTTTAGTCTGCCAAAAATGATAACTCCAAACATTACAATATATTGCTCTGTAGGATATCATCCAGTTTTACATCTATTAGAAACATTTCAGCATTCTTGACAGATTATATAAACTGTATCCTTCAAAACCTCTTTTGAACTCAATTTTGACATTTTACTTGTTACTTCATTAATGAATTAAAAAAAAAATCTTTGACACATGTTTATTTTATATTACACAAGAGCCATGTTTTTAGCCTTTAGAAAATTATAATTTAGGAATCCCAAACCCCTGGGTTGGGAAAATCCCCTGAAAAAGGAACGGCTACCCACTCCAGTATTCTGGCCTGCAGAATTCCACAGACAGAGGAATCTGGCAGGCTACCGTCTATGAGGTCGCAAAGAGTTGATACAACTAAGCAACTTCAATTTCAATTCTTACATCACAGTTTTAATAATATAAAAATCATGATGTGAGTTAACATCGATTCTACTCTTACTATGTGACAGACATTCTGGGTTTGGTCTCTAACTCAGTTAATATTCATAGCAACTCTACAAGGCTATCACTATTAGTATTAAACTGATTTTGAGATGACAAAAGTGAGGCATAAGGAGTCTAGCTTGTTAAAGGTTATATCTCTCTATTTGAAGTCTGAACATTTTAATTTCACTCTCTATACTGCGTTTATAACTATGTATTTTTTGAAATGCATGCCTTCCTACCCAATATGCTGTTTTTTGGAGGGGGGGGTACTGAGGTTCAGTCCTAACTCCTTTCCTTCTGAGACTCACTGCCAACTGCTGTCATATCCCACTGCTTCCAAAATTATGTTTAATATCCAATCTGTGAGGTGACCCTCAAATCTTACAAAACATCTTAGTACAGTGATTCACCAACTTTACTATTCATCAGAACGGCCTGGAAGACTTGATAAAGTACAAATTACTGAGTCCTATCCCACAAATTTCTGATTCAGTATGTCTCCAGAGGAGGGGATTTGCAATTCTAAAAACTTCCCAAGAAGTGCTGACAAGGCCTGTCTGGAGGCCACACTCTGAAAACCGCTGTCTTTGCATATGTTGCTAAATCCCCTGAAGGATGACTGCCAGTAAGTAATCTGGGTTAGACAATCATCTATTTCTTGACCATGATACTTGTATTGTTCACCTGCTCTTCCTGGATGGGTTTCACCTCCCCTCTACCTCCTTTTGTTACCACATAAGCACTAGTTCTCACATGAAATATTGTTACAACAATATATAATAATCTGAAAGCTATTGTGGGGATGACTTGAAACAGTGACTGATTCTCCTAAAGGCTCCAGTGCACAGCCCTATTTGTCATGGCTGCCTTAATATGAATATAGGACAGTTAACATTTTGGTGGGGGGTGAGGGTGTATGAAGTTCTCTGAGATACCAACTCTCCACTGTCATATGCCTGCAAATTACTACCCTTGAAACAGCTGCTAATTACATTGTTCCTACTGTCATTACTACTGTAATTGCTTCCAACCTGTCCCCTACTGCTTCCTAGCTCCCAGGCTGCTTTTTCATGGCCAGATAACTTTATGGGCACGGTGTCCTTTTTCCAAAGTTACCTCCTGGTCTGGCATTGATGATTCATGGGGTCAGTGCAATATTGGTTAAACAGTAATAAGAAATAAAGAGTAACAGATTTGACATTCAACTCTGGTGCTATTCCATCAGGGTTGAAGAAAATTAAATGGAAAAAAAAATATTTTGTTTTAAAAAAAGGGAACACAAAAATGAAAAAATATTGACAAATCAAATCTCTCTTTTGACAGTTCAGCAAGCCTGTGATCAAACTACAACAGGTTGCCAGGCCACATGAGGCCTATGTCAATAATGCATGTTATTGACAGCAGCCTGACTTGCAAATATCCTTTTAAAACAGCTTTCTTCCTGCAGCTGAATTCCAGAAAAATAAACGACCCAATCAAAAAATGGGCCAAAGAACTAAACAGACATTTCTCCAAAGAAGACATACAGATGGCTAACAAACACATGAAAAGATGCTCAACATCACTCATTATCAGAGAAATGCAAATCAAAACCACAATGAGGAACCATTTCACACCAGTCAGAATGGCTGCTATCCAAAAGTCTACAAGCAATAAATGCTGGAGAGGGTGTGGAGAAAAGGGCATCCTCTTACACTGTTGGTGGGAATGCAAACTAGTACAGCCACTATGGAGAACAGTGTGGAGATTCCTTAAAAAACTGGGAACAGAACTGCTATATGACCCAGCAATCCCACTGCTGGGCATACACACCGAGGAAACCAGAATTGAAAGAGACGCGTGTACCCCAATGTTTATTGCAGCACTGTTTACAATAGCCAGGACATGGAAGCAACCTAGATGTCCATCAGCAGACGAATGGATAAGGAAGCTGTGGTACATATACACAATGGAATATTACTCAGCCATTAAAAAAATACATTTGAATCGGTTCTATTGAGATGGATGAAACTAGAGCCCATTATACAGAGTGAAGTAAGCCCGAAAGAAAAACACCAATACAGTATACTAATGCATATATATGGAATTTGAAAGATGGTAACGATAACCCTATATGCGAGACAGAATAAGAGACACAGATGCATGGAACAGTCTTATGGACTCTGAGGGAGAAGGTGAGGGTGGGACGTTCTGGGACAATAGCATTGAAACATGTATATTATCATATGTGAAACAGAACACCATTCCATGTTCGATGCATGAGACAAATGCTCAGCACTGGGGCAATGGGATGACCCAGAAGGATGGGATAGGGAGAGAGGAGGGAGGGGGGTCCAGGAAGGGGAACACATGTAAACCCATGGCTGATTCATGTCAATGTATGGCAAAAACTACTACAATATTGTAAAGTAATAAGCCCCCAACTAAAATAAATAAATTTATTTAAAAAAAATAAAAAATAAAATAAAATAAAACAGCTTTCTTCCATATCATTTTCTTATTAGAAGATTTTCCAATATCTACCCAGCCTATTACCACATCATAAGATCAAAGTATGTGATACTGTAAGTGTTGATACATTTAGATAGAAGCTGGTTTGAAAGGTTGGACAGATTCTTACTGAAATATAATTTTCTTTTAGATTTTGTGAGCTAGAGAACCAAGCTTAATGGTCATCAGAAGTAGCTCTCTACTTGTTTCTGATGGCTAGCAAGAAGGATTAGCAAGAGACTTTGGTCAGGAATAGATCAAAGGGAAAGAAGCAGTTACTTTTAAAATCATACTTCTAATTCATAAATAGGATGTTTTAACTTTTATAAATAGGATGTCAATTCTGACTTGTGTCATGGTAAAGAAAAAAGAAAAAGCATATCCTGGGGCCCCAGTTTCCTCTGACTTCTTTCATGATATTCCCTCAAAATGAATCATCCAGAAAAATCTAAAGTGAGTCACACCTATCAAAATGATGTCACACTCTTTATTTCTATTTAAAAACTACCTTAGAACCACCATATGAACCAGTACTTCCACTCTTGTGTATACACCCAGAAAAAACCATAATTTGAAAAGATGCATGTACCCCAGTGTTTACTGCAGTACTATTTACAATAGCCAAGACATGGAAGCAACGTAAATGTCCATCAACAGAGGAATGGATAAAGAAGATGTGGTACATATATATGATGGAATATTATACAGACACAGAAAAGAATGAAATAATGCCATTTGCAGCAACATGGGCGGACATGGAGATTATCCTACTGAGTGAAATAAGTCAGACAGAGAAAGTCAAATATCATACAGTATCACTGATATATGGAATCTAATTTAAAAAATGATATAATGAACTTATTTAGGAAAAAGTAATAAACTTAATGAGTTAAAACAAACTTATGGTTACCAAAAGGGAAATGTGGATGGCAGGGACAAGTTAGGAGAATGGGATTAACACACATAAACTACTATATATAAAATAGATAGCTAAGAAAGAAGTAATGTATAGCACAGGAAATACTCAATATTCTGTAATAACCAATATGGGAAAAGAATCTGAAAGAAAATATCTATACTATGTATAACTGAATTTGTACACCAGAAACTAACATAACATTGTAAACCAACTATACACTCCAATATTTTTTAAAATCGCCCAAAATAAATAAAAGCTACCTAACTTATAATTCACTATCTATATTAAAATATAGATAAATATTTTTTAATCCATAAACTGTCTTATGTTAATTACTGGTTTTATTGGCACCATGGACCAGCATCATTCTTTATGCTAACGATTGCTTTAGCTATTTGGGGTCTTTGGTGGTTTCATGCAAATTTCAGGATTTCTTTATTCTATTTCTGTAAAAAATGTCCTTGGAATTTTGATAGGGACTGCATTTGAATCTGTAGATTTTTTTTGGGTAGAATGAACATTTTAACAATACTAATTCTTCTAATCTGTGAAAACAGGATATAAGATATTTATTTGTGTCTTCTTTGATTACATTCGTAAATGTTTTGTAGTTTTCAGTTTATATATCTTTCACCTCCTTGATTTCATTTATTCTATGCATTTTATCCTTTTTGTTGCTATTGGAAATGAGGTTATTTTCTTCCCGTCTTTTTTCAAATAGTTCACTGCTAGTGTATGGAAATGTGACTGATGTGAATCACATTGGTATCTGTGCATTGATGAATATATATTAGGCACAACTATAACTTTAAAATGATTATAAATTGAATCACTTAAATGAGCTTTTAAAATAACCCCCATGTCTTTTCGTCTCAAAATATGAGAAAAGTAGAGATGAATTTTGCAGACTTAGGGCTCTTGATATATAATAAAAATATTCACTTCATCAATAGGGGAACTTGACAAGAGTAGGGAAATGACTTGTTTAAGATGACTGAGCACTCAAAGCAGAACAGATGACAGAACTGGAAATAATTGTCTATGTCATACTCTGTCCTTTCAAGTTACTTATTTCCTTAAAACAGGTAAACTCAATCCTATTGAGATTTTGGGCTGCACGACTATTGTAGAGGTGCTGTCCTCTGCACTGTAGGATGTTGAGTGCTATCTCTGGCCTCTACTCACTAGGTTCAGTAGCATCCCTCACCCAGTTGTGACAATCAAAAATGTCTCCAGACAGTGGCAGATAGCCCCTGGGGATGGTGGAGCAAATTCTGCCCCAACTTACAACAACTTTCTTAAAATTAATGAAGCTGAAGTTCTGGAGAAAACCTTAAGAGAGTCACAGAAGTCAAGGAAGTTAAAATATACATATATGGAATCTGATTTCCAGTCCTTTCCATTTTCTTTGACCTTCAGTATATATATGCTCCTTGAATGCAGAATTATACTTGATTGAGTTTTGTTCCTTTATAGCTCTTGCATACTGAAGAGACACACAATAAATAAGCTGGTATGAAATGACATTATTTCAAAATTGTCAGCAAGAAAAATGTATTGGATATTTGATTCTGTGTGCCCTACTGCATTCCAAAAAGGCATAAAAATTGCCAAAAGATTACATTTAAAAGTCATATGGCAACTTCTTATATAAGTTTTAGAAATGAGAAATTAACAGAGAACTGAAGTGGGACTTGTTTTTCTCTCATCCACCATTTGAAATGCCCTCAATTTTCGTTTGCATCCCACACATCAGACTACCTGCCTCTATGGAGCTCTCAAAGCTTCTAACAGCAACTTAATGATTCAGACTGTGACTGGTGTGAACAGAAGCCTGGCACAGCAAAAACAGCTGCAGATCCTCACTGCATACAAATCCATTTTTAGCTAAAGGTTTTATTTCCAATTCCAGCAGAGAAACTGAAACCTTGATTTTCCTCACATGAAGCAGAAAAGATAGCCTTAAGTCAACTTTATGTCATCTTTTAAACTTATATCTTTATATCATGAATATACCTAAAGTGTGCAAGTATAAGTATTTTGAGTAAATAACATAGTTATTTCAAATTGCAGAGTTTTGATTACTATAAAATAGAAAACTAAGTAGTTAAATACCTAGTACTTTTTATACAGCAGACGATCAGTAAAGTATTAATTGATTGTTTGAATGCTTAATAATTTAACAAGAATTATTAAGCCAAAGTAAATTATAAATATATATCTTACCACCAAAATTAAAATAACCCCTAAACATTGTTTTTGTATATGTATGACATTAACCTGCTGCATGATTATATAATAAAGAAAAACAAATAAAGACCAGTATCTATAAATGGGAGAAGTATAAAAACTATTTTACTGATTGATAATTTGGAACATAAAATCGCACAGGTTACATGTATGAAAAGAATAAGAAGTGGTCAAATATTGATATTGCTTCAGTGTCTAAAAAATAAGAAGCTTCACAACATTGTATGGACTCTGATTTCTTGCCTAAAATGGTGGGGTTTAGTTGGAGAGGATGATTGAAACTCAAAGTTTTGGCAAATGTTTCTTTTGTCACTTAACATGGCTCCAGCTAAAAGCAGCAATGATGGAACAAAAACAATCTTCCTAACCATAGTGCACAACAAAAATATTTGTAAAACCACATATACTCCTAGGATTCACTGTTTCTTATAACTGATGGTAGCTTTCAAATCTAATAGCAAAGCAGTTATTTAACATGAGCAGGGCCTGATGATTCTGAAGCAAAGCTATGCGTGATGCAATTCAACTGTAATTGCATCATTTAGCCTCCTGTTGAGCTAATATACTAGTCCAATAGTTCTTAGATGGCTAAACCATCTACTTTCTTCTCAAGTCCAACCTACATCCTTTTGTAGAGAAAAGTCAGTACGTAAGAAAAGGAAAATAACAGTAAAAGGGTTATGCTGTTACATTAGGGATGGAGAGAAAAGTGAGACTGGTTTTTCCATGAATTAATTTCAATGCATAAGTGAGTTGCTTATGCAACACTAATGCATAAAATGTGATTTACTCTTAAAAACTCTCTGTCAAAAATTCTACTCCTCCTCTACAATTCAGCTAAAATGCCCATGGCTCCAAGGAGGAGACTTCCTTAATCCGCCCTCTGGAACAGATAGTACAAATGACTAAGGGTTTTCTTTTCCTCAGAACTTTCTATATCTGCATGGACCTTTCTTAGAGAATGGAGTACAGGTTTATTATATTGTAGCTATTTGTCTTTACAGCTTATCACCACCACTAGCTTGTATGTTCTTTAGGTACATCAATGACTATCATTATATCCTCCAGACTTTCGAACACAAAAATAATTCAGTAAATTACAGTTTAATATATTTTTTTCTTCCACCTAGCCCATAGGCAATGAATCTCCTAGAAGTCTAGAGAGATGATGACCTCAAGAAATATGTTCTTTGACTCATTCATGGAAATGATGGTTTATTACAACTGTCTAATATTCCAATAGAGGCAGACCTTTCTCAGGAGGAATACTACCAAGTGGGGATTCTAAGAACCAAAATACTAAGACTATGATACATAGACATCTATGTGTATTAGTTTCGTAGGTCTGCTGTAACAAAATAACCTAGACTTGGCTTAAACAACAGAAGCTTACTTGGTCACAGTTATGGAGGCTAGAAGTTCAAGACCAAGGGAATGACAGGCTTGGTTTCTTCTGAGGTCTCTCTCTTTGATCTGCTGATGGCCACCTTCTTGCTGTGTCCTCACTTAGCCCCTCCTAAGTTTGTGTTTTCCCAACGTCTTCTTATAAGGACACCAGTCATTTGACCCCATTTTAACCTAACTACCTTTTTTAAAGTCTTATCTCTTAACACAGTCACCCTCTAGGGTACTAGAGGCTTGGATTTCAACATATGAATTTGAGGGTAGCAGGGGGCACGATTCAGTCAGTCAAGATAATGCCTATCTGAATTTCTAAACTTCTAAGTATACCATCATTACCTTCTTAATATTTTCCATGTTAAACTCCATAAATTAATACAGACGCATACCTTGTATGTTCTCTGTATACTTACTATGCTGCTTTACATTGTATAAATAGGTAAAGGAATGCTAATTTTTAAGTAAGAAATAGCATCTTTCAAGGAATGATAATAATTCTAGTTCTCAAAAACTTTTCCAAACAGGAGAGTTTAAAAGCATTTCATAAACATTATTATCTAAGTAACTTTTAAAATTCTTGAATTCGTTTTTTTTGTTTTTATATATTAATATAGAATATGTTCAGATTTGAAATATAAATCACAGACTATGAATGCACACCCATATTTCCTGATTTCTTATTTCATTCTTATTAAATCTGTCTAAAAATACTCCTTTTCAGAAAGGAATATACACGGCCCCAGACATAAGTGTATGTTTATAACTTAGGTTTTTCATTCTGTGGCTGAGACATCAATTTTTAAGCATGAGTGTGTTGGCTACCTTTGGCATTTGTTATACTCTATGCTTTAACATAGAGTAAAATCATAGAGTTGAATCTCTATGCAAGGAGATCCAACCAGTCCATCCTAAAGGCAATCAGTCCTGAATGTTCATTGGAATGACTGATGTTGAAGCTGAAACTCCAATACTTTGGCCACCTGATGCAAAGAGATGACTCCTTTGAAAAGACCCTGATGCTGGGAAAGATTGAAGGCAGGAGGAGAAGGGGATAACAGAGGATGAGATGGTGAGATGGCATCACTGACTCAATGGGCATGGGTTTGAGTAAACTCCGGGAGTTGGTGATGGACAGGGAGGCCTTGTGTGCTGCAATCTATGGGGTCACAAAGAGTTGGACACGACTGAGTAACTGAACTGAACTGATGCTTTAACATGTTGACAAATATGGAACAGCAAGAAGATGGCTATATTTTTCTCAGGAGTAATTATTTTAAAAATAATAAGAAAAATCAATGTGAGACAACAAACTTGTCCAAGTAGCACTAAAGCAATAAAAATAACTAGTTATTTATTTAAAAGCTGCTCCAGCTAGGTACATGCTTTCTCATCTTGAAAGTGAAAGTCGCTCAGTTGTGTCCGACTCTTTGCGAACCGGTGGACTATCCAGTCCATGGAATTCTCCAAGCCAGAATGCTGGAGTGGCCAGCCTTTCCCTTCTCCAGGGATTGAACCCTGGTCTCTTGCATTGCGGGTGAATTCTTTACCAGCTGAGCCAGAAGGGAAGCCCAAGGATACCGGAGTGGGTAGCCTATGCCTTCTCCAGGAGATCTTCTAGACCCAGGAATCAAACCCAGGTCTCCTTCATTGCAGGCAGATTCTTAACCAACTGAACTATCAGGGAAGCCCAAGCTGTCACCTTGGGAGCTACCAAAACTTCACTCTGAGTACTAAGCAAAAGCAAAAATAGGAAATGACTCAAACTCTAAATATAGGGTTTATATATAAAATATATAAATCAAATCAGAAAATCAGGACAAAGAAACTTCCTATTACATAAATCACATTTGTTTACTTTTTTTGTCAGATAACATGATTATAATCTTCAGAAAAAATGATAATAAGCAATGTGCCTTTATATGACTGTATTTTCAACATGAAAGAGATTATGAAAGAATTGCTTCTTATCTACAAAAAAAGAATGTTTATGTATAGAAATGACATTTGTTCGGGAAGGGGAACACATGTAAACCCATGGCTGATTCTTGTCAATGTATGGCAAAAACTATTACAATATTGTAAAGTAATTAGCCCCCAAGTAAAATAAATAAATTTATAAAAAAAAAAAAAAAAAAAAAAGAAATGACATTTGTTAACATCAGAAAATATGTATGATTAAATTTCCAAAGGAGCACTATATACAGTTCCCACCTTAAGTTAAATATAACACATTATTAGAAATTAAGATATTAATGAGCTGCTTTATCTTTTATAAGGTCCAGTGGAGGAGGAAATGGCAACCCACTCCAGTATTCTTGCCTGGAGAATCCCAGGGATGGAGGAGCCTGGTGGGCTGCCGTCTATGGGGTTGCACAGAGTTGGACATGACTGACGTGACTTAGCAGCAGCAGCAGCAGTGAATATTTGCTGATTTTGAAGATGCCAAAAATATTTTACATTATCAGAGTCGACTTGCAAATTGAATTCAAAATCCATTTGCCTTGGTATTTATATTAATTATGATAGAGAGATCACTAATAAAGAATCCACAACACATATAAACAATCGCTATCTTGAACTTTTTTAGCACAAATACTAGCAATTCCCATTTATTAGAGATTTACTATTTTCTAGGTACTATGTTAAATACTTAAACATCACCATACCTAAGAAAAAAATCCTTTGAAGAAATCTTTCACTCCTTATAAGAGAAAATGAGAGTTAGAGAACTTAATTTTCTCAATTCACATGTGAAAAACTAGCTGCTTCATGATATTAACCCAAGTTTGCCTGACTTCCATTCATCTCCCCAAAACACAAACACACACACACACACACACACACACATACATCCCTCAGTGAACACACACACAAAAGAATTGTGGCAAGAATTAAATTGAATTCTTTTAGATAATCACAAGAATTGAAGCAACATGTTTTATGAGAGGACCAAGCCACCCAACCAAATATCATTAAAGAGTCAGGGTTCACATCATGTTCCACGGGATGTCTTCCTCTTCTGAACTTTGATAGTTTTTTTATGATCTAAATCACAAATTTTAGCACTGAATCACATAATGCCTTATTATTTTGATGTTTTAGATGTATCTATATTGTGTTTCTACCTTTATTTCAAATCTAAATTTTAGATTGCTTTAGGATTATAAACAACGTGGTATTTAGCATTGTTATAACACTATATCCATGCCGTCTGTCCATACGATTCATAAAAGCAAACTGTATATAACTTGTTCCTTAACATGTTGCTGGTTTGCTTGAGTTGTTGATCCATAGTGCAGATAGTACCTACAAAGAAAGATCAGCTTTGATTCCCCAGAATAAGTTATCTTGCTACCTGGAACAGAAAGAGGAATCTACTGTTGAATCAGATCCTTTCTTTAAAGGATCTTATGCTCCAAAACAATATCAGGTACTTCCAAGTTTAGTTGGGGTTTTCATCCGCCCCCCAGGTCACCCAGAAAGCAAGCCATTCCTAGAACTATGAGATAGTTAAAATATTTTCTCCTTCCCTCCTCCCCCATTTCACACTATAACTGCAGGCAGTTTGGCAAATTTATTTAATAGCAAAGCAGTATTTCCCAAAGAAGACAGTTAAGTAGTTGAATAGCAGAGTATTCTTAGATGTACAATTATGAGCTTCTGCAACATTCTGAGATTATTACAATCTTCTTTATTTATGAGAGCTTTCACATTCTCTATACCCTTCATTCTCACCCTACTTATGGCTTAAAGAATACAGTATTGCAGAACTTGACATATTTCTGTCTGCTTTTTCCAATGACAGCTGAGAAAACCATTCTGAAATGACTGTAATTCACTTAGTTGACTATCTAACATGTACTTCACTTACATTTTAATCATAACACATTTCTTACCTTAAACTTTAACACAGTTGAGGAACTTAAGTATTTTGCATATGGAAGCTCTTAGAACAGGTGGCACAGTCATGGTTGATTGTCCTCCCAAATGGCAATAAAGTACCCTTCGGTATTTTGATGAAGCTGACTTAGCTACCTGCTGCTGACTTCTCACTATCTTAATTTCACTTGGAGTCATCAAGTTCACATCTTTAGGAATAGGAAGAAAATGAGAAACTTCCAGTTTTCTGTCACTCTCTAATATTTGATGGAATCTGGCAGTGACAACATCAATGATGAAATGTATAAAAGAAGAATTCTGACCTCACAGAATGCAATACAAAGGCATTTTAGGGTCTGATAATATGATGCAAGAAGTGTTATATTAATTCAATAGAGAAAGAATAGTCTTTTCAATAACTTGTGCTAAAGCAGGTGAATATCTGCATGTAAGAAATGAACCTAGATTCTGACATTACAGCCTTCACAAAAATTAACTTAAAGTAGTTCATTGGAAGGACTGATGCTGAAGCAGAACCTCCAATACTTTGGCCACTTGATGCGAAGAATTGACTCATTAGAAAAGACCCTGATGCTGGAAGAGATTGAGGGCAGGAGGAGAAGGGAATGAAGAGGATGAGATGGGTGGATGGCATCACTGACTTGGTGGACGTGAGCTCGAGCAAGCTCTGGGAGTTGGTGATGGATAGAGAAGCCTGGCCTGCTGCAGTCCATGAGGGTCACAGAGTCGGACACAACTGAGTGACGGAACTGACTGAGATCAAAGGCTTAAATGTAAAATCCAAAATGATAAAACTCCTAGATAATAACACAGGAGATAATAAGATAATCTTCAATTTGGAGATGACTTTTTAGATATAACACCCAGATTAAGATTCATGAAAGAAAAACAATGTACCAGCATTGATATATCAATTGTAACAAATATACCACAATAATGTAAGACATTGATAGGGGAAATGGGGAAGGTAGGGAAACTGAGATAGGGAATATGGGAACTCTATGTACTTTCAGATAATTTTTTAAAATCTGAAACTGCTCTAAAAATAAAGTCTATTTATTTAAAAAACAACAAAATTCAAAACACTGAGAAGACCAAATGCTGATGAGGATGTAAAGCAACAGGAACTTTGTTAGTGGGAATGCAGAATGGTACAGCCACTTTGGAAGACAGTTTGGTGTTTTCTTACAAAACTAAATATACTCTTACTATATAATCCAGCAATTGTACTCCTTGGTATTTACCCAAAGGAGCTGAAAACTTATGTCCACCCCAAAAACCTGCACACAGACAATTATAGCAGCTTTATTCATAACTGCTCAAACTTGGAAACAACCAAGATGTCATTCAGTAGATAAATGGATAGATAAACAGTGGCACAGCCACACATGGAATATATATTACCCAGTGCCAAAGAGAAGTAGGCCAACAAATCATGAAAAGACATGGAGAAACCTTAAATCTATATTACTAAGTGAAAGAAGTCAATTCGAAAAGGCTATAATTATATGATTACAACTTAATTTCAACTATACAATTCCAACTGGAAAATACAAAACTATGGACACAGTAATTCTTGGGCTCCAAAATCACTGTCGATGGTGACAGCAGCCATGAAATTAAAAGACACTTGCTCCTTGGAATAAAAGCTATGACCAACCTAGATAGCATATTAAAAAGCAGAGACATTACTTTGCCAACAAAGGTCCATCTAGTCAAAGCTATGGTTTTTCCAGTTGTCATGTACGGATGTAAGAGTTGGACTATAAAGAAAGCTGAGCGCTGAAGAACTGATGCTTTTGAACTGTGGTGTTGGAGAAGACTCTTGAGAGCCCCTTGGACTGTGAGGAGATCAAATCAGTCCATCCTAAAGGAAATCAGTCCTGAATATATATTGGAAGGACTGATGCTGAAGCTGAACCTCCAATACTTTGGACACCTGATGTGAAGAAGTGATTCACTGGAAAAGACCCTGATGCTGAAAAAGAGTGAAGGCAGGAAGAGAAGGGGACAACAGAGAATGAGATGGTTGGATGGCATCACCGACTCGATGGACATGAGTTTGAGCAAGCTCCAGGAGTTGGTGATGGACAGGGAGGCCTGGTATGCTGCAATCCATGGGGTTGCAAAGAGTCAGACACAACTGAGTGGCTGAACTGAACTGAACTGAACCAAACTGATAGAGACAGTAAAATGGTAAGTGGCTGCCTGGAGGTGGTGGTGTGAAGGATAAATGAGTAGAGCTCAGAAGAGTTTTACAGTAATGTAAATTCTCTTTCTGACACCATAGTAACTGATACATGTCATTATGGAAGTGCTGATTGCTCAGTCTTTTCAGACTCTATGAGACCCCATGGACTGTAGCCCCACCAGGCTCCTCTGTCCATGGAATTCTCCAGGCAAGAATATTGGAGTGGGTTGCCATTCCCTTCTCCAGGGTATCTTTCCAACCCAGGGATCGAACCAACATTTCCTGCATTGCAGGCAGATTCTTTACCATCTGAGCCACCAGGGAAGCCCATTTTTCAAACCCACAGAAAGTACAATCCCAAGAGTAAACTGTAATGCAAACTAAGGGCTTTAAGTAACTATAATATTTTCTGTCAAGTTAGATTTGATTGTAACAAATGTACCTCTCTGGTGGGGAATACTCAAAATGGGGGAGGCTGTGCATGGATTAGGGCAGAGAATATAAGGAAAGTCTCAGTACCTTCTCAAATTTTCTGTGGCCCTTAAAATCTTCTATAAAAAGAAAATCTTAAAAAACAAAACAAAGAATAATCAAAAAACACACAGGCTCTGGAGTTAGAAACTCTGAAATTCAACACTATCTCCACTACTTTCTAGAAAATTGAACTCAGGTATTATTTAACCTCTCCAAGACTACCAGTGTGTCTGTAAAATAAGGGAACACTGACAGTCTGACTTATAATAATATGATATTTAAATGATACTATGCATGCTACATGTTTGGTACATTGTCTCTAACTCATATTTGCAAAATACTTATTGGATGTCCCAGAGGGATTAAAAAATTACCATGACTCCAAACGAACGTAAAATCATTTCACTTTCAATCACTCTGCCTCTTATGCCTCTATCTTGTTGAATGTTAGACAGCCTTGAGTCCAACTGTACCAGCTACAAACAGGAATGGTCTTGATACCTTCCTCTCAGCTGGACTCCACATAGATCAGTGGTCATCAGAGCTTTTCAACTGTATCATGTAATTAGCTTTACAGTTAACCCTCCTCTTCTCTATTTACTTTTCTGTATTAATCATCTGTCGTCTAATCTATTATATCATCCTCCAGATTGGCATCTCAGACTTCAGTTTAACCCTTATACTTCTTATTATTCCTCCCTGCTGCTGCCTGAGTCAGTTTTTCAAAGGCAAATAATGCCCTAGAAATAATTCTCAAATTGGATGCACACTGCTATACAGAAAAAGCTCTGGATGGCATTTTTCCCTAGGAAAATGTATGGGGCCCTTCATGATCTGGTCTTATTACCTCTTTGGCCTCTGCTGCCACCATTACTAATTTACATTCAATATTCAGTCCTCTTACTCTGCTTAGTTTTCTGCACATTCCCTATTCTTCGATGCCATTTCCTCTTCCTATGGCACACTGCATCTTTTTTTTTCTCTAAGTTTTTTTCTTATCCTTTCAGATCCTGATTAATCATCATCATCAAATCATTTCCCTTCTCACCCTACTCTGACAAATAATATACCTTCCTCTATATAACACTCCTGTAAAATATTACATGTCTTGCAAAATCAATATAAGCATCTTGACATCAAGGATTATACTGAGCTCAAAATTGTATCTTAACCAGTAGCAAGTCATTAGAATGTAAAATATTTGTGAATATTGACAGAAAAGAATGGAGAAATGAATGAGTGGAGAGAAGGATGGAAGGTAAGAGGGTAGTAAGAAGTGATGGAAGGAAGAAGAAATAGAAGATGAGTTATGGCTGATATTATTATGGTAAGGTCATTTACACAAAGAAAAAATAAAAGATTAGTGTTTCATAAGAAAATAAGAAATTGAGCTAAGTTTTAGAGTTTTCTGAATATGTATTTGAGTTTGGGAATTCCTTTTAAACCTACCGAGTCATTTTGAGTTTTCAGTAACTCTGTCCTTTTCAATCTAATAAGCATTCCCTAAACCACAGTACCACTGTAATGTTTTATTTCACTGAATCTAAGACAGCATCTATATTAAAACTATACTACTTCATATATAGGGCTTCCCTGATGGCTCAGTGGTAAAGAATCTGCCTGCCAATGCAGGAAATGTGTGTTTGATCCCTAGTCTGGGAAGATCTCCTGGAGAACGAAATGGCAAGTCACTCTAGTATTCTTGTCTGAAAAATTCCATGGACAGAAGAGCCTAGCGGGCTGCAGTCCATAGAGTTGCAAAGAGTCAGACATGACTTAGCAACTAAACAACAATGACAACTTTATATATCCCAGAGAAAGAAAAGGAAGTGTCAAATAAATTATACCAAATTATAAGATACATCTCCATTTCAGAAATGTTAAAATGTGAAAAACATGCAGTGTAGAATCTATAGGTAGATATAAAATGAACACAATCTTCATGGACCCATTCTCTACACATCCTAAAAGGAAGAGAAACATTAAGTTTGTAACCCAGTAGGTCTGCGAATATCATTAGAGAATAACAGGATAATATTAATTTTGGCTCTAGAATTTTCAGCTGTTACTGCCAAGAGGGAAACATGACATTTTACATGATTCAGAATGTCTATAAAAATATTTGCAAGTTCAGGTATAACAAATTATTCTAAGCTACTGAGACAAGAGAAGACCTTCCCTGGTGGCTCAGATGGTAGAGAATCTGCCTGCAATGCAGGAGACCTGGGTTCAGTTCCTGGGTTGGGAAGATCCCCTGGAGAAGGGAATGGTAACCCACTCCAGTATTTTTGTCTGGAGAATTTCATGGAGAGAGGAGCCCGGAAGGCTACAGTCCATGCGGGAACAAAGCGTCAGACATGACTGCGTGACTAACTCTTCAGTTTAAGAAAACTTCCTACCATAGGTAAAATAAATTTTTAGGAGATCTATGCAAAAAAGGAAAGCTGCAAAGCCAAGTCCTGGATGTGTGTCTATACAATAAAGTTCATACTAATATTGCAAATCCAACCAAGCTCCTAAAGGTAAAAGTTTCCTTCCCACCCCTCATGTTTTCCTTTTCAAGGAATGACATAAGACATATTGGCCCCCCAAATTATCAAATCTTTCACAAGTATTTTTCTTCAATACTACAGCATTCTTTGAAATGCTTAATAAATTTGACAGACATTATTTTAAAACAAATTAAAATAAAAATGATATTAGTTCTAAGGTAGGACTCAAGGAATCAACTCAAGCATTAAACCAGATACAAAAGAACCAAATGGCTGAGCAAAAAATTCTCCCTTGTGGCCAGGAAGCAACATCAAGGTTAAAATTTACATAATAGCTCATCCACATAAAATCAAAGGTCCCTTGGCTCAAAACTGAGTACAATTCTCATACAAATAATTGGCAGGCAAGTGTGCACTAACATAGAAGAACTGCCAACGAGGAGGGATTTCATGCTTGTTGAATCAGTCGATCAGCTTCACAAGTACGTACATTATCTCAAAGGAAATTTAATTGTTGCAGCCAAAGCACAGTAATGAAAGTGCAAATTGACAAATCTGAACATTTTTAATTGTTTCCAACTGCACTTCCACATTTGATTTTTTTAAACACAGTATCCTATTTTTATTTGCTGAAAAAGCCAACTATAACTATCATAGTTGTAAATGCAATACCCCCAAACCTAAAAATCTCCTGAAGACTTTAGCATTTATTGCATGATCATCATAATTTCATAAATAAAGTAAAGAGTGTTTTTTTTCTAATAAAAATATTGACCTTTTTTTGAACACTATTTCCCCCCATTAACACAAATAATCCTCAAATACATTCAAACCCTAAAAAGGGCCACAAAAATTTGGAATAAATGGGATGCCTTCCTACCCATTGGGTAGTCAGGGAATGTGGAGAAGAAAGGGCCTAGAGAAGAATTTTAGAATGAGATCCTTAATGGTCTGTTACATTCTGTCACAATTACTTATTGATTTTTGTTGAGGAGACTCACTATAGCCTTTATGAAAAAAAAAATGATAAGTCTTTTATTTAGGGGAACTAAGGGAGCCTCTGAAAAATCTATTGGAATCTTAATTCATGAGCATAAAATTATCTAGTTGACATATTTCTCCCAACATTGTATTTCCATTGTGTATCTGGACTTTTTATGATTATATCCATCAGTTAGACACTGTTGGGTTTGTTTTTGAAAGGCAGGCATTTGCAAAGCTGTCAAAGTCAATTATTTGAAGGCATGAAGGGTGAAAAAGGCTGTCAGCAGATATAAATGCTTTAATAAATTTGTGAATTTTCTGGAAAACAATAACAGGATTGTTGAATATTTAAAAGAAACATGGGGTTTAGAAGTACTCTGTAACATATTTTGTTTTACTTAGTTTTGATTCTACACAACAAGGAAAAATTAATGGTAACACATAAAGATAATTCAAAGTAATTAAAATATTTCTTTCAAGTTTATATTCAGGCTTCCTTAGTGGCTCAGATGGTAAAGAAACTGTCTGCAAGGTAGGAGATCTGGGTTTGATTCTTGGGTTGGGAAAATCTCCTGGAGAAGGGAATGGGTACCCACTCCAGTATTCATTCCTGCCTTGAGAATTCCATCGACAGAGGAGCCTGGTGGGACACAGCCCATTGGGTTGCAAAAAGTTGGACACAACTGAGTGACTAACACACACACATACAAATGCTATTATATGTTTGTAGAAGTCGAGTCACTGAAATGCTTCAAGTCATGTGTGAGAAAACTGTAGTTTCTTTTGGGTAGGTGTTGCAATTGACATATATATATATTAATATAATATTTTATAGGCAGTGAATCTGAAACCAGGGAACAATCTAAATTTGTATTCTTCATCTAGGGCAGTTTAACAGTATTTTTTCAGAGTATGGGGCTTCTAAATCAGAATCACTTAAGAGTGTTAATTAAAAATGCAACTTTCAATCAATAAATGGGCAGAAGACCTAAATAGACATTTCTCCAAAGAAGAGAAACACATGACCAAAAGGCACATGAAAGGACATTCATTATCACCAATTATTAGAGAAATGCAAATCAAAACTACAATGAGGTATCACTTTACACTGGTCATCATCAAAAAATCTACAAATAATAAGTGCTGGATAGAGTATGGAGAAGAGAGACAGCTTCTACATTGTTGGTGGAAATGTAAAGTGGTAAAACCACTATGCAAAATAATATGGACATTCCTTAAAAACCAAAAATAGAGCTACCATATGATCCTGGAAATATATCTGAAGAAAATTCTAATAAAAAAAAATAAAAATTGCACCCAATGTTCATAGCATCACTATTTACAATAGCTAAGACACAGAAGCAACCTAAGTGTACATCAACAGATGACTGGATAAAGAAGATGTACATATACACACACATACACAGGAATATTACTTGGCCATAAATAGGAATGAAATTCTGCCATTTGCAGGCACATGGATGGATCTATAAATTACCATAATGAGTGAAGCCAGATAGAGAAGTACAAATATTATATGATATCACTTACATGTAGAATCTATGAAATATTATAAATGAACTTTTTTCCAAAACAGCAACAGACTCACAGACATAAAAAACAAACTTATGGTTCCCAAAGGGAAAAAGAAATGAAGTATGGAACCAACAGACACATATAACATAAAGTAGATAAACTACAAGGATTTAATGCATAAAACAAGGAACTATATTCAATAATCTCATAATACTCTATAATGGAAAAGAATCAGAAGTATATGTACATATACAAATAACTAAATCACTTTTCTGTATGCCTGAAATTAACAAAATATTGCAAATCAATTATATTTTAATTTAAAAAGAAAGAATACAAAAATGTAGTTTTCTGAGCCTTACACCCCAGATTGAATCTCAGAATCATTCTGAAGTGAGGACTAGATATTCATAATTTTATTACTCTTGCATTTCACAATCTAACACTGAGATCTTTATTAAAAAGAAAATCTGAGAGTGACTGCATTAAAACAGTGTGTGCTCCATGAAAGGCTTCCTCCACATTTCACAAGGGAAAAAGGATCTGCTATTTTTATACTGAAGGACAGAAAATGAAATCAGAATTCTCAAATCTTGGGTTTAAGTTGTAGTCAAATGTTTTTAGAAAAAATATATATATTTTCATTGAGATAGACAAGGCTGTGCTCCGTGTGATCAGATTAGCTAGTTTTCTGTAATTTTAGTTTCAGTGTGTTTGCCATCTGATGCCCTCTCGCAACACCTACCGTCTTACTTGGGTTTCTCTTACCTTGGACGTGGAGTATTTCTTCACAGCTGCTCCAGCAAAGTGCAGCCGTTGCTCCTTACCTTGCACAAGGGGTATCTACTCACGACGGCCCCTCCTGACCTTGAATGTGGAGTAATTCCTCTCGGCCCTCCTGTGCCCACGCAGCCGCTGCTCCTTGGGCCTGGGGTAACTCCTCTCGCCGCCGCCCCCGGCCCCTGGTTCTGTCTAGCTCCTCTTGGCCGCCACCCCCAGGCCCCGGCCCGGCCTAGTTCCTCTCGGTCGCACTTCTGCATGGAGCCGTCGCAGCCGCCTCGCTTCACAGCCTTGTCTATCTCAAAGAAACTAAGCCATGCCGTGTGGGGCCACCCAAGACGGATGGGTCATGGTGGAGAGGTCTGACAGAATGTGGTCCACTGGAGAAGGGCATGGCAAACCACTTCAGTATTCTTGCCTTGAGAACCCCATGAACAGTATGAAAAGGCAAAAAGATAGGACACTGAAAGATAAACTCCCCAGGTCAATAAGTGCCCAATGTGCTACTGGAGATCAGTGGAGAAATAACTCCAGAAAGAATGATGGGATGGAGCCAAAGCAAAAACAATACCCAGCTGTGGATGTGACGGGTGACAGAGGCAAAGTCCGATGCTGTCAAGAGCAATATTGCATAGGAACCTGGAATGTTAGGTCCGTGAATCAAGGCAAATTGGAAGTGGTCAAACAGGAGATGGCAACAGTGAACGTCGACATTCTAGGCATCAGCGAACTAAGATGGACTGGAATGGGTGAATTTAACTCAGATGACCATTATATCTACTACTGTGGGCAAGAATCCCTTAGAAGAAATGGAGTAGCCATCATGGTCAACAAAAGAGTCCAAAATGCAGTACTTGGATGCAATCTCAAAAACGATAGAATGATCTCTGTTTGTTTCCAAGGCAAACCATTCAATATCACAGTGATCCAAGTCTATGCCCCGACCAGTAACGCCGAAGAAGCTGAAGTTGAATGGTTCTATGAAGACCTACAAGACCTTCTAGAACTAACACCCAAAAAAGATGTCTTTTTCATTATAGGGGACTGGAAAGCAAAAGTAGGTAGTCAACAAACACCTGGCGTAACAGGCAAGTTTGGCCTTGGAGTACAGAATGAAGCAGGGTAAAGGCTAATAGAGTTTTGCCAAGAGAACGCACTGGTGATAGCAAACACACTCTTCCAACAACACAAGAGAAGACTCTACACGTGGACATCACCAGATGGTCAACACTGAAATCAGATTGATTATATTCTTTGCAGCCAAAGATGGAGAAGCTCTATACAGTCAGCAAAAACAAGACCGGGAGCAGACTGTGGCTCAGATCATAAACTGCTTATTGCCAAATGCAGACTTAAATTGAAGAAAGTATGGAAAACCACTAGGCCATTCAGGTATGACCTAGATCAAATCCCTTATGAGTATACAGTACAAGTGACAAATAGATTTAAGGGACTAGATCTGATAGACAGAATGCCTGATGAACTATGGACAGAGGTTCGTGACACTGTACAGGAGACAGGGATCAAGACAATCCCCATGGAAAAGAAATGCAAAAAAGCAAAATGGCTGTCTGAGGAGGCCTTAAAGATAGCTGTGAAAAGAAGAGAAGTGAAAAGCAAAGGAGATAACCCTATATGCGAGACAGAATAAGAGACACAGATGCATGGAACAATTTTATGGACTTTGAGGGAGAAGGTGAGGGTGGGACGTTCTGGGAGAATAGCATTGAAACATGTATATTATCATATGTGAAACAGAACACCATTCCATGTTCGATGCATGTGACAAGGGCTCAGGGCCGGGGCAATGGGATGACCCAGAAGGATGAGATGGGGAGGGAGGTGGGTGGGGGGTCCAGGAAGGGGAACACATGTAAACCCATGGCTGATTCATGTCAATGTATGGCAAAAACTGTTACAATATTGTAAAGTAATTAGCCCCCAACTAAAATAAATAAATTTATAAAAAAAAAAAAAAAAAAGCAAAGGAGAAAAGGAAAGATATTCTCATCTGAATGCAGAGTTCCAAAGAAAAGCAAGGAGAGATAAGAAAGCCTTCCTCAGTGATCAGTGCAAAGAAATAGAGGAAAACAACAGATTGGGAAAGACTAGAGATCTCTTCAAGAAAATCAGAGATACCAAAGGAACACTACATGCAAAGATAGGCTCGATAAAGGACAGAAATGGTATGGACCTAACAGAAGCAGAAGATATTAAGAAGAGGTGGCAAGAATACACAGAAGAACTGTACAAAAAAGATCGTCATGACCCAGATAATCATGATGGTGTGATCACTCACCTAGAGCCAGACATCCTGGAATGTGAAGTCAAGTGGGCCTTAGAAAGCATCACTACGAACAAAACTAGTGGAGGTGATGGAATTCCAGTTGAGCTATTTCAAATCCTCAAAGATGATGCTGTGAAAGTGCTGCACTCGATATGCCAGCAAATTTGGAAACCTCAGCAGTGGCCACAGGACTGGAAAAGGTCAGTTTTCATTCCAATCCCAAAGAAAGGCAATGCCAAAGAATGCTCAAACTACTGCACGGTTGCACTCATCTCACATGCTAGTAAAGTAATGCTCAAAATTCTCCAAGCCAGGCTTCAGCAATACGTGAACTGTGAACTTCCACATGTTCAAGCTGGTTTTAGAAAAGGCAGAGGAACCAGAGATCAAATTGCCAACATCCGCTGCATCATCGAAAAAGCAAGCGAGTTCCAGAAAAACATCTATTTCTGCTTTATTGACTATGCCAAAGCCTTTGACTGTGTGGATCACAATAAACTGTGGAAAATTCTGAAAGAGATGGGAATACCAGACCATCTGACCTGTCTCTTGAGAAACCTGTCTGCAGGTCAGGATGCAACAGTTAGAAGTAGACATGGAACAACAGACTGGTTTCAAATAGGAAAAGGAGTCCGTCAAGGCTGTATATTGTCACCCTGCTTATTTAACTTATATGCAGAGTACATCATGAGAAACGCCTGGCTGGAAGAAACACAAGCTGGAATCAAGATTGCCAGGAGAAATATCAATAACCTCAGACATGCAGATGACACCACCCTTATGGCAGAAAGTGAAGAACTAAAGAGCCTCTTGATGAAAGTGAAAGAGCAGAATGAAAAAGTTGGCTTAAAGCTCAACATTCAGAAAACTAAGATCATGGCATCTGGTCCCATCACTTCATGGGAAATAGATGGGGAAACAGTGCAAACAGTGTCAGACTTTATTTTTTGGGGCTCCAAAATCACTGCTGATGGTGATTGCAGCCATGAAATTAAAAGACGCTTGCTCCTTGGAAGGAAGGTTATGGCCAACCTAGATAGCATATTTAAAAGCAGAGACATTACTTTGCCAACAAAAGTCCGTCTAGTCAAGGCTATGGTTTTTCCAGTGGTCATGTATGGATGTGAGAGTTGGACAGTGAAGAAAGCTGAGCGCCACAGAATTGATGCTTTTGAACTGTGGTGTTGGAGAAGACTCTTGCGAGTCCCTTGGACTGCAAGGAGATCTAATCAATCCATCCTAAAGGAGATCAATCCTGGGTGTTCATTGGAAGGACTGATGTTGAAGCTGAAACTCCAATACTTTGGCCACCTCATGAGAAGAGTTGACTCATTGGAAAAGACCCTAATGCTGGGTAGGATTGGGGGCAGGAGGAGAAGGGGACGACAGAGGATGAGATGGTTGGATGGCATCACTTACTCGATGGACATGTGTTTGGGTAAACTCCGGGAGTTGGTGATGGACAGGGAGGCCTGGCGTGCTGTGATTCATGGGGTCGCAAAGAGTCAGACACGACTGAGCGACTGAACTGAACATATTTTTATATAGAATTGTGCTATCAAGTATTAAGCAATTCAGTTTAGTCAATAATTATCTACATAAAATGAGAATGAAAAAAGCACCTATCCTTATATAGCTGTTCAGTTCTAAGTGGTTAGAGATAACTATAACCCCACTATTACCTTGGGACTTAACCAGAGAAAATACCTCCTACCTACATTTTAATGCATATTCTGAGGTTGTTCTTAGCCTTAAAACATCATTATAATCCCCAAACTATAAAAACGCAAGCTAAATGGAGGTGAAGCCTTCAGAACTACAGAGATTAAGACTGAAAGAAAGCTCAGGAGTCACTAGCCCAGTCACCTCATTTTACAAAGTTCAGCAAAAATGTTAACGTAAGGGTGAGTAAAAAGCCAGAAATTTTGATATTAAGTCCATTGCTTTTTACTGCTGTTCAGATCATACAGCTTTCTTACAGTGCTGTCATACAATCTTCTTAAATAATAAAAGTTCTCTTTCAACACCTTTTAACTGCTTCTTTGGGCTACTATGAATATTCTTCTAGCATGAGTTCTAAATTGTTTATCCCATAAACTGACGATAGATACAGAGATGTTATGTGCATCAACACCTCACCAATGTTTATATCATTAAGCCATACAACCTTAATCATTAAGGTTATAAAATTTTTTTCTTGGGATCCCACACCTATACAACTTCAATCAACATATTCTACTTGAAAGACATAATTAGATCTGGAACTTACTAAGGATTGTAATAGAAAGTTACAACTTGCATGTTTTATGATTTCACATAATTAAACTCAAAGTATGAGGTACAAACTGCTGAAACAGGAAAGACTTGAAAATTATCTTACACTGAAAAGAATACAGATAGGGTTATTCTAATTTTTTTGAATAAAATATTATTAGCTAATTTGATTTTATAATAATATGAGAAACCAAAAATCTGGATCCTGAATCTATTGCCATTTTCAAATAGAATGGATTACTGTCTTGAGGAAACAGAAGGCAAGCAGTTTGGGGCTTTGGAGGCTTAACGAGAGAAGTTCACTTTAATGAAATGAATAGTGGAGCTTGGTAAAAGTCTTCTCATATATTTAAGGTTCGGGTCTATTTCACACAGCTCTAGTATTTAGAACTCTGAATGGAAGCACCAAGAATATAGACTTGCATTCATTATTTGGAAGAACTTTCTCACAATCAAAGTTGTTTGAAATCAGAACAGTCTGCCTCTTATGCTCTACTGAGGATTTAGGCATCTTCTGTTGGTTGTTTTTCTGTGATTTTGCCTAAGGTAACCTCCAAGGAAACGGCAGTCTTTGCAATGCAAACTCAAAGTGCTGTATATTCTGAACCACGATCATGTGACTTAGATTTGACAATTTTTCAGAAAGTATTAATCTTTTTGGAAGATAAAAACCGTAACAGAATCTGAGGCACTTCCCTTACAGAGAGTCTATCATCAGCATAGCATTCAACTACAGATAAAACTAAAACCCTATTATTTGTTTTGTGGTTTACATTCTCTAGGGGAAGTGTGAAATTCATAAAGTATATGAATATGTGTCAATTATATATATATGATAAAATTATCAAACACTTAATATGTGTCAGGAGCTATTCTAAGAACATTACATGAATTAATTTATTTAAGCCTCATGAGTGCTTTATTATCATTTCCTACTTACAAGTAAAGAAACTGAGAGATGGGGAGAGTTATGTTATATGTCCCAATTTGTATTATCAGCAAGGGATGCAGTCAAAACTTGACGTCAAAATGAGCCTGCCCTCTTAACAACTCTCCAAATGTCACATTTGTGTAGGCAGTGAGGGGCTTACCTGGATATTATATGGTAGGAATAATGAAATGTTAGCATTTATAAAACAAACATTATCAAACATGAACAATGACAGTACTCATATAAGCAAAATTACCATTCCTACCTTAAGAAATAGCAGCCTTCTTCCTGTCTCTAAAAGGATGTAAACTATAAACAACCCCTGGTTGTTTAAAAATTACTTCCATTCTGTTATAAGCATAATTATCAATAGTTTTATAAGTTAGAGTTTCTTTAAAATTATGAAAATATGAGTATGTATATATGTGGACAGATGTGTATATATACACATCTATAGTAGTAAGTAACTATGTAGTAAAGGACATATAATTTAAATAATTATATGTTTAATTAACATTTTAAATATAACATTATAATTTTTAAATAAGAAGGGATCAATCAATAAAGGAATGGTTTGGTTAACATACATTGATCTGTATGGAATTCCAGCTTTAAAAGGCAAAAATGAATAGATCACAAAAATAAAAAAAACATGAGAAACTTTCATGCTAGCATTAACAAGAGGAACTATCGATTGACATTTTTAAATTTAAAAAAAAATGGGAAAAGGCCTAAAATACATTCTTGACAGAAATACATCTAATCAATCTATTATGCATGTTTGATAAGCATTTGGGCTTCCCAGGGGCTTCCCTGATTCAGTCGGTAAAGAGTCTACCTGCAAAGTGGGAGACCCGGGTTCAATTCCTGAGTCAGGAAGATTCCCTGGAGAAGGAAATGACAACCTACTCCAGTATTCTTGCCTGGACAATTCCATGGACAGAGGAGCCTGGTGGGCTACAGTACATGGGGTCACAAGGGTCAGACGTGACTGAGTGACTAACACACACTGGGTTTCCCAGGTGACACTAGTAGTACAGAACTCGCCTGCCAACGCAGGAGACCTAAGACGGCTGGGTTCAATACCTGGATCAGGAAGATACCCTGCAGGAGGTCATGGCAATCCACTCCAGTTTTCTTGCCTGGAAAATACCATGAGCAGAGGAGCCAGGAGGGCTATGGTCCATAGCATCGCAAAGAGTCGGACTTGACTGAAGCAACTTAGCATGCATGCATGCACTGGGAAAAAGAGATGGATCTGAGATAAGCACTGAATCATGAGACTGATTCAAATCAATAGTTAGTAAGTGAAGAACAATTCCATCTGAAAGGAGTATCAAGATGGAAATCTTGAAAAGAAGTCAGAGAAGTCAATAAAGGAAACAGCAATCAAGTTTCCCCCATTAAATGGAAAGTAGAAATGGAAGCAGAATACTAAGAGATACAAAAATCTATGTAATAACATAAAATAAATAAAGGAACGTTTAGACCTTTAGAAATATTCTGAGTCTAAAGCAGTATGAGAGGGGAGGTTCAGAAGATGATAGTAGCATTTTTCTCTTGGCTTTGGGGTAATATGAATAGAAATAAAAGTGATCCAGTGATTTCTACAGCTTCTAGAAAGTTGAAATTAAAATTTGTTTTCTGTGGCTTAAACCATCTGAACTACTAATTAAAACCTCTTCACTATGGCAAGAAAAGAAATGCATGGAAACAAAACACATCTGAATAAAGTGTCCGATTAAATTACCTTGTAACTAGTAAAATCCAGTGCCTCTATACTGCAAAGATAGCCGGTTTACAAACACCACCTTAAAAATCCAAACCCAAACTTGATAGTCAGATAGCCTTCATTGGTGAAACAGTTGGACCTCAATCCCCTTTTATGCTACTCTCTCCATAACCCCACACACAACCTGTGACCCTACCCATGAAAAAGTGTCCCACATGCGCCTAGAAATAAAATCAGGATGCTGCTCCTGTTGGCTCTGGCTGGTGCTGAAGCTGCTGTTTGTGACTGTGCTCAAAGTAATTGCCAGTTGCTCTGCCAGAAATGCCACCTGACCTGCTGCTCATTACTGCATGCTCGCTCCTACAGCTTCCAGCAGTTAAGGGCTGGAAACATGCCCCAGACTGCTGCTCACAGCCTTTCCCTCTGCTGCCAGCCACTCCTCAGCCCTTCCCTCATTCTGATGACATGATCATTCTACCCTCCAACACAACATTCTCTCTTTTCTGATCTCAACAAGCAACTCACCCAATCCTCTAAGTTTGACTTTTTTGGAGGGCCCGTCTGGGGAATCAGGTGGACAGAGTCACACAATTCTTCCAATTTTACTAAGGTCAGTGTTTCTCCTAGGTGCATAAAAATCATCTATGGCAAGATGGTGGGTACAGGGTGGACTGAACCACTAATTTTTTGTTCCTTTGGTCAAGGTTGCTGAGTCCAGCTCCACAATGATGCTATCACCATAAAGATTTTTTTTTATGAATGTGAAAGTGTTAGTTGCTCAGTTGTGTCTGACTCTTTGCGACCCCACGGACCTCACCAGACTCCTCTCTTCATGGAATTCTCCACCCAAGAACACTGGAGTGGGTTCTCATTCCCTTCTCCAGGGGATCTTCCCAACTCAGGGATCAAACCTGGGTTTCCTGCATTGTAGGCAGATTCTTTACCATCTGAGCCACCAGGGAAGACTTTTTTTTTTTATGAGCAATACAGTTATTGCTTCCAACCACAAACTGCTGGTCCACAGTTTATTATATCTGAATATGTGTAAAATTAAACTTTGCAAAGTTTTCATTTATTTCCCCAAAGTTTTTTCTGATTTACTAATTTTAGGTTAAGTGAGAATATAAATTATTGATAAAATGAGAATAATATGTGCCATATAGCATAATACGATCAAGGGAGAGGGAACCCATCTTACTCACAAGTCCAGCTTGCACTCAAGGGAACAAGATTATACAAGGCATGTGCACCAGGGGTAGAGATTTTAGGGACCATCTGAAAACTCTTCCTACCACAGGTGAATTGGCATTCTGACTATACATGCTAAACAAACACACAACGTTAGTTGTGTGTACATTTTTATTTCCCTACTGAAAATAAGACCCCTTTTGCCTCCACAGCTAAGCTGTGAATTGTATTACCCCACATGCCCCGTCAACTGAACACAGTCATAAGCCATTAGCTTTAAATGTAAGGATAATCTTGAGTCAACTCAGGATTCACTCTCTAATCATTTGTGTCGACTCTAGGTTTTAGGGTACTTTGAATACCTACAAAGTGACTTAATTTAATCCTACTCTTGAGAACTTGAGGCTATTCTGGCATCAAGGTCATATATTTTAAACATTTGGAATTTTTAATTTGACAGTGAAGAGAAGGCAGAGGACTTTTCCATGACTTTACTCAAGTTATCAGAATATACATGACACTTGGTGACTAAGTGCCAAATGGCATAAGGTCTATGGTTAGCAAAGAAATGTGCACAAGCTTTAAGAAGGATGTATTTGACTATGTCAAATATAGCTTTGATATCACGTGCAGTTCATCACAGGCTATCTTGAAGACTGTCTTAATGCTGCTGCTACTGCTGTTAAGTCGCTTCAGTCGTGTCCGACTCTGTGCAACCCCATAGATGGCAGCCCACCAGGCTCCCCCGTCCCTGGGCTTCTCCAGCCAAGAACACTGGATGGGTTGCCATTACCTTCTCCAATGCATGAAAGTGAAAAGTGAAAGTGAAGTCGCTCAGTCGTGTCCGACTCTTAGCGACCCCATGGACTGCAGCCCACCAGGCTCCTCCATCCATGGGATTTTCCAGGCAAGAGTACTGCAGTGGGGTGCCATTGCCTTCTCCGGTCCCACAGTGTGGTGGCTGGTTAACAAAGAAGACACCTACTTAATCTTTGTGTCATTTCGTTTCATCCAAAGAGTAAGTCAAAAAGGTCAAGGTTACAAAGGACTCACGACCAAGGTACAACTTCTACAAATATCTTTGAATGGCCAGGGAAAGCTTTACTCCTTCAGTCATGCTCCAAATGAGTTCTTAATGAACCAAGAATCCCTTCCCACCCATTACGGACCTCTAAGCACAGATGCTTCAAAGATTAGTTCAACATAAAACACAGATGCTTCAGGAGAGTGGACTAAAAAATAGGAGGATGTGGAATATAAGAAAGTGTGAACAAAGAAACCCTCCCAAAAATATACAGTTCACTAGGATTAAGAATATCATCGATATAAATCCCATACCAGTCCACCTTCTGAGAAATTCCTTTTTCTATTGAGAAATCAAGATGTTTTGACACCCTTATAAAACACAAACAATTGGTCTACCTGCAACTGGATCTGATTCTAAAGTTCTCAGAGAACTGGGGCCATTTTAGAATTATGGAGAACTAATGTTCCTGATAAAAAATATAATTTGTCTTTACCAATATGCTACATCATGGGCGAAATAAAAATACTGTGAAATGTAACACTCAGTGTCTCTCTGGGTACAAGTCAAATTGTATTTAAGCACACATTAAAGGGACAGTCATTAGAAACTGAACAAATAGTCTGGGTTGAAGGGAAGTATTGATGTGAGAAAATAATCAGTTTATTTACATTTCTTTCATTTTATTTCATGATAGGATCTCTAAATTTGGTACAAAAAACAACTGTGTGTGATCAGCATCATCCTTATTTAAATAAAAGCAAAAACAGTTCCACCAATACCCAAGGGAAGGTGGAACACCCCACTATTCCTGCCCATCAACAGCAGACATTCATTGAGAAACTTGTGAGTGTGAGGCTAAATCAGATTTAATACCATACTACATGGCATCAACTATCTTAAATCCAACTTCCATTTTTCTCTGTTTCAACCAGTGCTACGATCCCAGGTTTTCTTGTTCAAGCTCAAAACTTCATATTTTCCTTGACACCTCAGGTCACCCCTGTTCACCATACCAACCTTGTTGATAGTTTTACTATAATACTCACCATACAAATCTCTTCACTTTCATTCTCCTTTAATGGTGGTATTTGTTTACCTTTAGCTTTTATACACAATCTTGTATGATTACATTAGTTTTCTCACACTGAACTAGATTCCCTGCCTAATATCACTACTCTTTCCAAATTGTAACATATAAAACTGCTAGGCTAATACTCCCAAATATCTAATGGAAGTTAATGTTCTCTTCATATTGGAGTGCTATTTGTCAGATTTTCTTCTAATAACTTTATATGCATTTTATAACTTCAACCTTGCAACAATATACTTGAACTCTTTTTATCTCCATTTTGCAGAAAAAGACCCTTGATAAAAGAAATACCAAGGAAGTCTCCTAAGGCAGAGTTAAGTATCTGATTCCAAAGCTACTTATAATCATGCCCTATTGCCTTCCTATGTAAATTAATAACCTGGACCTATGCCCAGTACTCAAGAAGCTACTTATGAAGCTGTGTGAAGACTTTAATCTAGAACTCAAATCTGCTCTCTTTAATCCCTGAATATAAATGGATCACTCCCAACACTGACTTTCACTGTCATTTGGAACACCATCTTCCCCCATCTATTCAGATGTGATTTACTTTTTTGAACTGATCTCAAGTTCAGCCCTTTCAAGTGAGGTCATTTCAGACCGCCCAAGGTATTGTGATATATCCTCTCCTTTGAATTTCTTGAACATCTATTTCATTTTTGCACTTACAAAATGTCTTTTGGAGATATTCAACTTATTTGGTTGTACTTTATGACATCTGACTTACTGAGAGAACATAATGTATTTAGGGATACGGATTCTGCCTTATACTCTCTCTTGCCTTCATAGTGTATAGAATAATACCTTACATTAGGAAAGTGCTTTGCAGATAGCAGGTACCCCATTCAGTGAAAACAGTAAGAGGTTTTCATGAGCAAGCACCTAAAATGGGAATGGTAAGGTACACAAAAGTAAATAACATGTTCCGTGAAAGAATGTCCTTGCTATGAAGCAATTTCTAGTCAAATTTATGGAATAAACAATTATTATTTGTTGTATATTTGCATACATAATAACCACAGAAAGAGAGATACTGGCAGATATCATAAGAGAGACTCAGGAAAGGCTTAGTCAAATCATTGTATTTTGGGTGATATGCCATATCATGGGAACAGATAGAACAAATATGAGTAGGGAAGTACAGTTTATACACTTTGTTGTTAGTGTTAGCCGCTCAGTCATGCCCAACTTCTTTGTGATCCTATGGACTGCAGCCGACCAGGCTCCTCTGTCCATGGGATTTTCCAGGCAAGGATACTGGAGTGGTTTGCCATTTCCTACTCCAGGGGATCTTCCTGACCAAGAGATTGAACCCAGGTCTCCTGAACTACAAGAAGATTCTTTTCTGACTGAGCTACCAGGGATGAGGAAATAGACTTATCTGACAAAAATACAATAGGAAATGAAAAAGTGGAAATTAATAAAACAATAAATTGAACAAAACAGGAAGCACCCTGAATGACATGCTATGGATTATGGATTTTCTTTGAACTGCTGCCTGGTTTTCAGCACCAGCTCATAATGAGCATAGCACACTGTCACACAGAGTTGCTGTTAATGATTAAAGAAGATAGTGTTTGTAAAACACCTAGTGTGGGGCCTGCAAAATCACAGATGTTCACCAAAGGATGCCTTGTCATTGTTTACTGTCAGAGTTTTGCTTGATACAGAAAAATCTGCCAAAATTCCATTGGATGGGGACAAAAGGAGTCAATGAGAGCAAACTGTCAATTGATGTGTCCCTGAAAGGAGAGAGAAACTCTGAGGCGAGAAGCATTCAATAAACATTTGCAGGAGCAGTTAGAAAAGCATAAGTTAATTTGTCTTTCCTTGAATGCCATGGATATTCATGATCTCTCAGAGAGATGTTAAAAGGAAAAAGAATCAAAATGATTAAAAGAATTTCCTTTTAAACTCACTCTCTTTCCCCCAACCCCAAAGTGAAGGAGAAACTTCAGAAGGTGGGAAACGGATCCTTTTGGCAACACAGAATACAACTGCCTTGCCCTTTCCAGAATCTTTGGCATTTCATTTCCTTCACTGGAATCATTTTACATCAATTACTTCCAGCCAATCATGCTTACAATTGCCTGGCTCCTAGAAAGAAACTACGTGGAAATCAACCATCGTGAGCCATTTGGTCTCCCATTTCCTAGAGGCCAATACTTCAGCACTTGAAGACTTGTTGACTGCTTTCTCCTTCCTGGCCAAAAAAGCTTCCTGTAGCAACAATCATCTCACTACTCACTCTCTTCTGTATTGTACTTAATTTTTGTACTTAACTGTACTTAAATTATTTTCTACATAATTCTCTTGCTATAGTTATTCTCCTATTAATATATTCCTATGGTTTGTTCTCTAAATAATGAACAAAATCAAAACTTTCTTAAAATGTCCCAATATTCTAAGAGTTTCAAATATACAATTTGTGGAGTTCTTTTAAACTTTATTTTACTCAAAAGAGACCAAAGAAGTAAGGCTATTAATCCCTAAGTTATTTTGCTGTTGAAGATGTTTGTTTCCACTTAGGTCAAGGGTTCTTAAGAAAAGATTTTTCTGAAATGTAGCTAAAAATAAGCAAAAATGGTGACTATTCCCCAGAATTCAACTGTACATTGGGGAGTCAAAAAAGATAACTCCTGTCCCATGAAATATCATTTTATTATCAACTATATTTTATTGTGAAAGTATATTATTTTTAGATAAATATGAAGATAAAATGAAGACAGATAAATTTAGCTAGAAGTAAATAATAATTGTTATCTATGATTGTAATTATTATACAACAGTTGTAATTATTTCTATTATACAACAGAGAGAAAAATAAAAGTAGGAACACTATCATTTGCTTTTCCTGTGTTCCAGATAAACGAACAAATACACGAAAATCAGAGCATTAATAGTTATAGGTGAATTACATTGAAAATGGATCATAGTTACATGAAATTTGGTCATGAGAAGCTATCTCTAACAATGGTGAAAAGGGTGAGTTAATAATCTCCTTGTGTCTGTTCTTCCATCATACCTTCAGCAGACTATGATGGAGGTTCTATTTCCTTAAATGTAACCAGCCCGCCTTACTCATGTTTCTGAGACAGAACTAATCAAGAGAATGTTGCTTTTGCACTTATATTTTCTTCTGAAGATTTCTGTCTCCTGCATTAGTTTCACTTCTTGGGAATAAATACAATATTCTGGTTGGTACAACTTCTCTTCTATGAAAAGTTGTGCTAACCCAATGACTTCTAGTTCTATAGATGAAAGAATAAATTGTTGAAACTTTCAAAACTCTTCACGAGTCACTACCAAACTTTATTAATACTAGTACGATTTGTCAAACTTTATGATTCCTATATTGATTATATTGCATTCTAGCCCTCACATTTTATCTGCTATGTCTACCATACAATTTCTCCATTTTTAAGGTCATTTCATTTTTCCAACTTCCAACAGAATTTAAACACTTGCTCATTGAAGAAATGATTATAGTCTCATATGGACATGTATGGACACACACAAATTTGAAACACCAGTTGAATAAAAAGTCTCAATACCAAAGACACTAGGCCCTTGTTCATTTGTATTTTCACATTCCATTTTAATTTATTTATATTTCCAAACAGTTAAATTTAAGATTATCTTTATACTCTTTTAACATATCAATACCTGAATTTTAGAATCTTAGGTTTCTAGTGGATTTATATGATTGAAATATCTATTGAACTTCTTGAACTTGGATTATGCTTGATAAATAAGCAAATATACCTCCCTACATTTTCAGTTGTACAACATGTGTTCTCTCAAATGCCACACTAAACTCAGCTCTGAGGCATGTTTGATGAGGGAGCAGGGAAAATGGAGATATTCTGGACCTGAACTATGAAATTTGGTTTGAACCACTGCTCTTCATATACGAGATAAACAAGTGTTCTGTACTTCAGCTTTCCAATATGTAAAATAACAATGCTACTAAACACTTGTTTGAGTTGGTGTAAGATTAATGAGATTACCTGTGAAAAGATAACCCTAGGTTTTCCTGGTTGGAGCTTCTTTCCCTTGGTTTCTCACTCTTAATTTTATTCAGATTTTAGAAACTTTTTCTGAAGTAACTGGTTGCTTGAGACATTCCTCAAAATAAATTTTAAAGCAGGGTGTTATTTATTTTTTTCCTTTTAGCAGGAGTTTTTGTTTTGTTTTCATTTTTCTCGTGTCCATAGGCACACATTGTGAAGTAGCTATTGAGATACAGAGAAATAGGAGAGGGCCAAGAGGATTTGTTTTAACCCGAGTCCCCTAGCAGAAGCCAGAGAGAATGCTCTCACAGCAGCGAGGCTCCCTCCAGGTCAGCTGAGCACTGACAGACAGAGAGGCCTGACTCCACAGCGCCCCTCTGCTGAGCCACCAACTTCCTTTGTGTTGGTTACTGAAGATCTGTACCTTTCCTTGTTTGACATGTTTTGTTATATTGTGTTTTCTTCTCCAAGTAAGATGTGCCATCTTTGTATCTTTCCTTCTGCTCTAAGACTATTCAGTAGGAAGTTGGTCTATCACATTGAGATTAAAGATTCATACAACAAATCCCTCCTGTGCAAGGAAAGGTCAAAGGAACCCATATGCAAGATTTATAAGGAACCCTTCCAGGGTACATCTTACAGACTCTGTGTGCATATCTGAAACTAAGGAGCATTTCCCCTCTATGTTTTAACGAAATTAATTTGTGTTTACTTTTGCAAAGTTTAACAAGTAATATAGTAAAAGATAATATTTTAAAGAGAGATTTATATAAAAGCTACTAAGAATTCTCCTTGCAGCAGTGTTAGAGAATATATGACTGCAGATTTTTTTCAGTTAAAACTAAAATTCAGCTAATTTTCCAAATACTATCCACATTTAACCAAGTAAGAATTTCTTCCTAAAACCAGGCCCTCTGAGATGAAGAAAATGGCCTGACATCCAACAGCTGTAGATAACAAGTTAGCAAGAAAGGAAAGATACTAAAGAGAGCCTGCCGTATCTCAAACTATCACAGTTTGATCACAGTTAAAGAGTAAGTGAAGAAAATCGGCTTTTTTAAAAATGAAATATGTATTACTTAAGAATTACAAGGTTAAAATCAGTATTAACTTTGTAAAATCAGTATTAACTCTGTAAAATACGTATATTTACCTACATACATATATATTTTTAAATCACATAGAATAAGTTTGGATTCTAAAACTGCCACTTACAATTTATTCAACTTAAAACAAGTCACAACTTCTGGGCGTCAGTGTATCTAAAATAAAAGTACTAATATCTATTTTATAGGATTGTTGGGCAATTAAGAAAATGCTTAGTTCTTAAGTGCTAGTTCAGTGACTATGATAGAAAGCTTTTAATGAATATATAAATATTCATGGTCACCATCACCACTGTCACCATTACTTATATCCTTAGTTACTCACCCAGTACTGTAAAGATTTTAATACACACACACACGCATACACATACAGATAGAAGATATGAAACAACCATTGAAAGAAAAAGATACCTAAAGAAGAGGGAGTGGAGAAGTATATTCTTAAGTGCTGTGGTGGTTTTAAAGTCTGTCTACTGATTTGTTGATATACCCTGCTTACTGACCCAAGAGGTGAACTTAACTCCCATCCCCTTGAGTGTGGGCTGCATTTAGTGATTCATCTCTAAAAACAGGATATAGCAGGAATAAAGGGAAGTCACTTCTAAGATTAGATCATGAAAACAGTATGGCTTCCATCTCGGGTGTTCTCTCTGTTGCTCTCTCTTTGATCCCTCTTTTTAGGGAAAGCCATATTGGGAGAAGCCCCAGGGAGGATCCTACAGAGTAAGGAACTAAAGTCTCCTGGTGGTGGTAACATAAGTGAGCCTGGAACTTCAAGCCCTGGTCAATAGCTTGAAAGCATCTCATTGGAGGTCTTGAGCAAGAACCACCTCATTCCTACATTCTTGACTCTCAACAACTATGTGAAATATATACTTGTTGTTCTAAGCTGTAAATTTAAAAGTTATTAGGGAGAAATAGATAATACACATCTTAAATAATGAAAGAAACTGATTCAAGGAAATGACAGAATCAGACCAGAAAACAGGTATTCAGTTCTGTTCGACTCAGCCATTTCATCATCGAGCATAGCTTCCTGGCTCCTTGCTCATGAATTACTCAATCCCAGCTTCCTATTAAATTCTAATAATGTCGTCATCATCCTACCCATCTCTTGGATTATTCAACTGTACAAAGGCAAGTATCACTATTGGTAATATTGATATTTTAACTGGAGTTTACATAAAACTTCTTTAATCACTTTAAAATATTTCTAAAATGTGACAATAGTTACATCTTTTTGTGCTTGGTATTATTTTCTTTCCATGTAAGGATAGTTAAATCTAGAGACTTTTTGAAAATTTAAGAAAGAAGTATTTCTTGCACCTGAAACCATATATCAACTTCAGGAAAGGAAGATTTGGCAACTGTTTCTAAGTTGATTACTCTTCCAGTATTAAAACAAATGGCACATTTCTCAGGCTGAAATAGTTATTTTAATCTCAATCAATTACTCTTTCCTTCTCTCATTCCCCTCTGTCTCTCCCTCTCTTTGGAGGGTTATATGGGACAAAAAGTTCTTAATTGAATAACAATCAAGAGATATCACTAATTAATACATCGGGAATCTATTGCTTCCCACAGGTGAGAGTGAGAAAGAACAAAAGTTACAGCTATATATATTTTGTCCACTTTAATTTCCAAAGAAATACATGAAGGCTATAACAGTTGTTTGCTTTGTTACTGGAAAAGGACTGAGTAAAGAAAACACTTTAAAAGAATATTCACAATAACTGCATGTACCTGCATTTAGAATACAATCCTGAAATTGGTTGCTAAGATCTACTGGAACATAAGAGGAAACCTATTAAATACTGTACATTTTTTACATGGAGAATTATCCATTTGTGATTTAAAAAAAAAAAAAAAAGTAATCCTTTAATTTTGTCAATTTTTGTGAATTAAAATAACAGCTTAATATGCAAGTTGAGGACAACCTTTCTCAAAAAGAAAACAATCAATAATTTATCATGGCTCTCTAGATTCACATAAGTCCATTATACAGGTTATGTTGTGATTTTTTTTGTTATGGTTTTCATCAAAATGTCTTATTATGAGAAACGTATGAGAAAATTCAAATCCATTAGAGAATTTCAATTATGTAAAGCACTTCAACACTTTATGAAGAACACATATTTCACAGTCTAAGCTTAACTGCTTGAAAGTCGATTTCATAAAACTGCCAGAGTCTAATTAGTTAGGATAAAGTCCCCTTCTTTCCTAATTTTTAAAACAATAGCATCCCACATTTCTAGTAGTCCCTTTTCTCTTTTTCACATCTCAAATAGCCTTCTGGACTCTCTTTTTACTGTACTTCTCACCAAAAATGGGGTATTTGTTCCTACATGTATTTTCAACTTACAGGTAAGAAAGGGGGAAAATGTATTGAGAAAAGAGATGAGGATTACAGTCTTCACTTTGACAGTATCTCTGGGACCTTGGCCATATTACTTCATTCTCCTTAGACTCATTTTCTTCAGCTACCAAATTAAGCTTTGTTCCAGTTCTTGTTCAGCTACAACATTTTATAGCTGTCAAATCTGATATCCAAATCTCACCACATCTCCTTAGTTGCAAATTGTCTGGTATTGCTCCCGTTCTGTACATTTTTCCACTTGCTGTTGCTTCAAAATCAAATTCCCTTACACTAATGAAAAAGGCCTGCCTACATGGCCATTCCTTGTTCCCCCTGGTAAGGGTGCCAATATTTCCACCACACAGACTTGGATCCATAATTCTTGTCTTAGCCTTCCCGTCTTCAACATCAAATGAGCTGCGAAGTTCACTTGAGATTTTTATCTCTATCTCTTTTCAGTCTAGTATCTTTCCATTTGCATCACACTATTTCTGATTTTTATTGTTCTCACCTAGACAACTACTAAGGTTCCAACTTAACTTCCCTGCCTACAGAGTCCCCACCACCCAGTGACAGACTGGAAATATCCCTGGGAAGCAGGGGAACTGTCATTCTAACTTCTGAGCCCCATGGTATATGGGGCAATATTTTAGAATTAAAGATGGTATCAATTAGCCCAAACTTTTGAGTATCTCACAAACTGATTTAAATTATATTAAAAGTATCACAGAAGTATATCAAGAGTCATCACAAAATGACACAAAGCAAATATTTTCCCAGCCCTGAGTCATGGCTCACTCCAATAAGAATTTGTTGAGTATATTTCATGTAGGAGACATTATGATAGATATTAAGTAAATAGAGATTACTATTTTCTGCATTGGAGAATTCACTACTTGGTACGGAGCAGACAGAACTGTAAACAAAAATAAACCACAATATAAACAGAACAAAAGCCCATATTGGAGAAGAAATAAACTTTATGCCTTGCATTTAGCTTTTCTCCCATTCAACTACCAAGGAAGAACATTTTTAATGCAAACAAAGTAGCTACCCTGTATTTATCCTGTTACTTTGCTGCAAGAATTTAATGAAACATATTAATTCTAAAATATTCAAGAATCACATAGTAACACTGGAATGCAACTACAGATACTGTGATATTGTAACTTTGAAAGCTGAAATTGAGTTTTATTTTTCAATATAGTCTTTAAAAATAATTCAAAAATAATAAATATTTCTTGAAATTATGATCATGAAATCAAACTATATGCGGAGATGACAGATAAAAAGAACTTGATTAGTAATTAAAACAAATCCCATTTAGATAAACTTTCCACTATTAAATCTCAATACAATCCTGGAAGCACTAGATATAGAGAATTAAATCTAGAATATTATTAAATACAAATGAAACACATAATTCTGCATAAATGACCTATGTATCCTCAACATGTCTAGTTTTCTTGCAATTATAAAGAGATAACTGCCTAGGTTAGCTCTTTAAAATTGCAAGAAAACTAGAACGGAATTTCAAGATAATTCATTAGTTTTATAATGTTCCTATTATATTCACATTACATTTCTATGAATATATGAATGTATTCTATGAATACATCTAACACACTCATTACTTTTATTTTAGAGTTCATTCAGAGGAGGGGAGAGGGAGGGAAAGTGAGAGGTATCTCTAGTAGGTATTTTAACACCTAGAATTGTCAACATTCCTAGAGAACTTCACAAGTACAACTAACCTTCTGTACACACAAAATTTAGTTCATCCTAGAATCATATGTGGAAAGAAGTTTTGTGAACCAAAAAGTGATCAGATAGACACCTACTGGATGCATTATTATTGAACTAACTTTCATGAGATGAAATGATCTCTGATAGAAATCTTGTAAGAATAGGGATGAATTACATGCAATGACTATGCCAAAGCCTTTGACTGTGTGGATCACAATAGGAAAATTCTGAAAGAGATGGGAAAACCAGACCATCTGACCTGTCTCTTGAGAAACTTGTATGCAGGTCAGGAAGCAATAGTTAGAACTGGACATGGAACAACAGACTGATTCCGCATAGGAAAAGGAGTATGTCAAGGCTGTATATTGTCACCCTGCTTATTTAACTTATATGCAGAGTACATCACAAGAAATGCTGGGCTGGAAGAAGCATAAGCTGGAATCAAGATTGCCAGGAGAAATATCAATAACCGCAGATATGCAGATGACACCACCCTTATGGCAGAAAGTGAAGAGGAACTAAAGAGCCTCTTGATGAAAGTGAAAGAGGAGAGTGAAAAGGTTGGCTTAAAGCTCAACATTAAGAAAACTAAGATCATGGCATCCGGTCCCATCACTTCATGGGAAATGGATGGGGAAACAGTGGAAGCAGTGTCAGACTTTGCTTTTCTGGGCTCCGGAATCACTGCAGATGGTAATTGCAGCCATGAAATTAGAAGACGCTTACACCTTGGAAGGAAAGTTATGACCAACCTAGACAGCATATTAAAAAGCAGAGACATTACTTTGTCAACAAAGGTCTGTCTAGTCAAGGCTATGGTTTTTCCAGTGGTCATGTATGGATGTGAGAGTTGGACTATAAAGAAAGCTGAGCGCCGCAGAATTGATGCTTTTGAACTGTGGTGTTGGAGAAGACTCTTGAGAGTCCTTTGGACAGCAAGGAGATCCAACCAGTCCATCCTAAAGGAGATCAGTACTGGGTGTTCATTTGAAGGACTGATGTTGAAGATGAAACTCCAATACTTTGGCCACCTCATGTAAAGAGTTGACTCATTGGAAAAGACCCTGATGCTGGGAAGGCTTGGGGGCGGGAGGAGAAGGGGTCGACAGAGGATGAGATGATTGGATGGCATCACCGACTCGATGGACATGAGTTTGGGTAAACTCTGGGAGCTGGTGATGGAGAGGGAGACCTGGTGTGCTGCGATTCATGGGGTCACAAAAAGTCAGACACGACTGAACTGAACTGAACTGAACAGAGGCCCACAAAAGATGCTAGGATAAGCTGTGTGAACACCTCCAAGACCTAGAATGATGGTCAAAGAACACAACACAGTGACCACTGATCTGAATCACAGCAAATAAAAAATTCTGTAAGAGCCTTTACCATGGGGAAACCTGATGGTGCAATAATTTACTAATTTCTTGTTGTTTAACTGCTTAATGGTATAGGCCAATGTGGGAAAATTAGATGAACTGTCACTAGGTATCTGAAAATCATGGAAGTAACAAAAGATGATGCTTCTGAAAGAAGATGCACCACCTAAGGAAAAATAAAAAACAAACTTCTTGACTAGTCTACTGCCTGAAACATACACTTCCTCTCATTTTGACATCTGCTACTTGTGTATTCATAGGAAAAAGACAAGGAACATGCACATGTAATGAAAGAGTAATACTTTAATATCTTACAGCCTTAAATATAACCAGATATCTAGTGAGCTGCTTTAATAAGGTGGTGATCACAGAATATTCCCTAAAGAAATGAAAGACAAAAATCTAAGTGCTCCCAAGTAGAAAGATAGAATCAATCCAATAAACAGCTGAACAGGCTGTATCTGAAACGGCTCACTGATCATGTCACCAAGTTGGTATTTTGAACCCATCAGAGATCCTTATCAAAATTACAGGTATTTAACAGAACATACTTACTTAGAAAAGAGATTATTAAAAAATCAATATACCATTTATTTTTCCATTAAAACTAAAAAATACTTTAAAAAGACAAGTAAAATTTGAGAGATATCCCCAAGAGTGAGTGTGAAATAGTACCGAGGGCTTTTCTGGACTAAGAGCCAGACTTTTAATGGCTACACTCCTTGCTCTCTGTCACTTATTAACTTGATTGATTTGGAAGAGAAGCCAGTCAGCTTCCTAGGCTGTTGGTCCATTTGTGAGCCTTGATACCAGTTCTCCCTTCAATTATAACAGGTTCCACCTAGTTGACCTCACCTTTTGTTCCACCAAAAAAGCCTCAGCTCTAAAGTACATTCCACACATTTTTAATATAAAATGACTGCAGAAAATATAATAAACAGCAAAATAAAAAACAAGATTCTAAAACATAACAAATGCTGTTTCCATCAAGAGTAAATTAAATGATTTAAGAATTGATAGAATCCAAGTGGTATATTACCTTAAAATAATCATTAGATTTTAACACATTTTTAAACCCTGCATGTCAAAATAGTAAGTCACCATGATTTTCTCTCTGAAAGTTAAAATCTGGTGTATCAAGAGAGTATTGGGAAATCATTCTAATGCATACGTATGTATGTATATATGCATATATAAACTTCTATTAAATTAGAAAACTATAATGATTATAAATGTTAACACAAAAGCCTAATTTATGCCCTGTAAATAAACCCATATGATATATCCAAGGGATTTTTTTTTGACGTTCACACGGAGATAAGAGTTAGAAGTGAAAAACAGATAGGAAAAGTTGGTTGAAATTTTTTGAATAGAAAACTATTTTTAAATCTCAGATATAATTTTGAATGTATTGTAACCATAGTTTTGCTATAAACATTAAAATATTTATAGAACCTGAATTTTAAAAATTAATACGTAGCGAAAGCTATCACTAAGCTTGCATTACTTCAGTGTGACTCTCCAAACACTTCTAAACTAGATTTTTTCAGACTTTTATAAAACTCATAATTTTCATGAGTCTCTTATACAAGTTCATACTGAAATATCTACAGATCCTTATATCCTTCCAATTTACCCCTGCCATGCAATTGGTTTATCCAAGGAATAATCCTTCAAAAGTAAATGGTTGAGAAATTAATTTTATAGAAACTTTATGTAAAATATTTGTGTCCTATTCAATGTTATTTTCATCTGGCCAAAGAATAAAACAAAGCCAAATACGCAAAAAAGTAAAAACAAAACAAAACAAAACAAAACTCTCTAATATTTCTACTCCTCTGTTCATCAATGAATAAAAACTGGGGAATCTGTCAATTTCTTATTGCTAATGAGCTATTTAATAATCAGCTCTTGAATCTGTGTCTAGTCTAGATAAAATATAGTAAAGAGCAGTTACTCTCAAGGTATTTTTATGTACTGTTTCTATATCTAGAACATGATACATACTTTAAACATCTTAAATGTATAATAATTTTAAAATTAAAAGTATACCAATTGGTGTGCATTCATGTATGTGTATGTCATATGACTAACAGTTTAAAATATCTAATATTCCTCCCTTTGGACTAAAATATGATTATATTCTGCACACAGGAGCCCACTTTACAGAATCTCATATATAGAATATAACAAGGAAGTGGCATTTATTTTTACATTATAGAGTCCTGCCACCTTTTAATAACAGATGTAACCTCTCCCCAATTCTGCTACTCTATTGTTATAATTTCTCTTGTCTAGCTTGTATGACTGCAAAGGATCAGTGACAGAATAGGAAAAGGCTACCTTTTAGTCATTTACAACAGCATTCAGTTTCAAAGGGGCTGGCATAAATTCATAAACCTTCCCTAATTCTTCCTCTTGGAATCAGCGATCTCTTTCCCTGATCTTATTTTTGACTCCTAGCTGTTATTGTTGGGCTTTTTGAGTGTCTGCACCATCAAAAAAATAGAAATGTGGATGCTGGAACCAGGTCCTATCAGACTCAATGCCAAGTTATAAAACACAAAAACAACTGACAACTCTAATTACAGATAAAAATGCATAAAGATTAGGTTTGGGGGAAAGTACTGGGAGTTTGGGATTAGCAGATGAAAACTATTATATAGAGAATGGATAAACAACAAGATCCTACTGTATTGCACAGGGAACTCTATTCGACATGCTGTGATAAACCACAATGAAAAAGAATATGAAGAAGAATCACTTTGTTATATAGTAGAAACAGAATCACTTTATTATACAGCAGAAAATCCACAAATGCTGTAAATCAATTATACTTCAATAAAATTTAAAAAAGAGACAAATATTCATCAGCACTGCCCATGAAAAAATGCATAAGGAATAGGTGGCATTTTTTATCAAAAAACACAACCAAGCCTAGACAAAGTTTCAACCAGATAAAAACACTTATTTGTTAGCACCAGGAGAAATTTTTCATTTTTGTTCTGATTATAGTAGGTTCCAGTTCACAAGGAATTAAACTGCACCTTGATCAATCTGTCTCCCAAATGGATTACTATTTTTCATATGTAGCCAACATTGATAAAAAGATTTATCTGAAGGAAATGATAGCACAACTCATGAGATCCATCAGGTGGAAATGTTTGAGGTAGAGTAGGTAAACCAAAAAGCACGACAGCTTTCAAAACTTAGTGGAAGAGATCCCAATTACCTCAGCAGTTGACAGAAAAGGAGGCAGGGCAGTCAGAGGTCAAGATGGGTAATGGATTTTACAGGAGTCCGAGCCCAGCCATTCTGAGCACTCAGGCACAGGAAAAGCTCTGCCCTGCCCTCTGAGCTCTTGAATCTCACATGCCTCCTAATAATGGCTACAAAGAGAAATAAATCTTTAATTTCTCAAATATAATCAGATAAGTGGACACTGAATCTATCATTGTTATCCTATAAACAGCAAACATACATTATTAAAACATCAAAATGATGACATTTAGCTAAGAGATTTGCAAGATACAAAAAGCACTCTAGCTTTTACTTTCAAGGAGTTATCTTCTAATAGAATTTTAGGTTGGTACCTCTGAGCCAACTCTTATTTATTCCCAAAATAGCCTAAGTTAACCTTTACTGCCCTATTTTTTTAAATAGAAATTGTGAAGATGCACCCCCCCCAAAAGAGAACTTCATTCAATGACACAAGAAAGTAGACTTCATCTTGCAGTTTGTGTGAAACCATCCTGTCTGTCCAAATAATTGTCAAACAATACTCCATATGTTGTTAGCATTAATTGTTAACGCAAACCTACTTAGTACAAGTTGGCATTTATAAATTAGTGCCAGCAAAGTAAAAGATAAAATCTTACTAATAAGGCTGACTTAAAACCATGACTGCTGTTAAACAATACATAGGAGATGATCAGAAAAAGCAAATTTTTGAAAGATTTTCATCAGAATTCTCTAAATTCAAGCCAAATAGCAGAGGCAAAGTTAATATACAGATATAAACCAAATTAAATGCCAAATATTATTATTTTGCATTGCCAAATGCAAATACAGCTGCTGCTAATATAGCCATATATACAGGAAAATAGTACAATAATTAGGGAAACAATAAAAATGTATTTCTGAATTTCAATGAAGCAACATCATAATAATACCGACAAAAGCTGCAGCAATATATTCATCAAAATTGTTAACCAGTGCTAACGTAAACCTAACGTGAAAACTGCAGAATGTCTCATAAGAATAAGCCAGAAATTATTTTTATTCTTATCTCTAAACCAGGTCAGCTGAAATAAAAATAGGACTGGTGATGAATAATCAGCTCCCATCTTACCATGCTGCTATTCAGAAGGCAGAAATAACTCTGATAGAACCATTGATGAAGATGAAGAAGAACAAAAACAAACTTCTCTTTCAGCACTTCTCCTCAGTTGTCAAGTTTTTCTAAACATGGTTGAGTTTGAAAGTAAAATAACTAGCTGGTCTCTGGAGGTCTTACACGTGCTTACACACATTTTTTTGTTAGTGGCTGCAGCTGTTTTCTCACTGTACATAATATTCTCTTTAGTACATACTCAGGCTAAATAAAACTATATGACTGAGAGAGGATTTAACAACTTTTTTATATGTAATGACTAATGCAGCACTTAATTTTTCTTCAAAATATAGTAATATACCTACAGATGAACTCAAAACTATTACTCATAAAAGCTAATTTAAAAATCTATTTTGCTAAGTAATTTGAATGATCTCCCTGATATCACGCTGCTGCTGCTAAGTCGCTTCAGTCATGTCCGACTCTGTGCGACCCCATAGACGGCAGCCCACCAGGCTCCCCCGTCCCTGGGATTCTCCAGGCAAGAACACTGGAGTCCTAGCTTAGTTCATCCTTATATCTTATATTCATTCTTACCTCTGTACCAGTTATATTTTTAATAAGGATAACAATAAGTATTAGTTAATATATTTTTAAATGCTTTTCTGGATATCCTTAGAAATATATGCAGGCTTAAAATATTACATTATATTGATTTTTGCTTTGAGGATTTAAAGGGCGAATTTGACAAAAGAGAAAACTGATAAATTTCCACATTTTGCAATGTTGTATTCTTTCCTTTCAACGAAAACCATACATAAACACACAAATAAGCTTTGGACTACAAACCCAGGACCCATAATAAATCAATGTTTTCAAACTACTTTGATGGACAAATATGGATTTTATAATTAGTGAGAGGTAAACTATTTTGTATATGTATTCCATACAGGAATTTAACAATGTATTTGGCAATGTAAAGATGAATTTAATGACTGAGTGAGCTTAGACAATATACACAGTAGATCCTAAAAAGCCTGAGAATCATATCACCGTAGTGTCAGATCATTTGGATGAAAATGGAAAATAGCAAGACCTATATTCAAACATTTGAAAATAAGGAATATAAAAATATTTACAAATTTAAATCGATAACTTTAAATTTACATACTATGCAAAAATTTGTTAAATAAATCCAACAGTATTCTATAGACAGTATATATATTCTATACTTTACATACTATGTTGTTGTTGTTCAGTCGCTAAGTCACCTCCGACACTTTGCAACTCTATGGACTATAGCATACCAGGCTTCCCTATCCTTCACTATCTCACTATCTTCTGGAGATTGCTTAGATTCCATGTCCATTAAGTTGGTGATGCTATCTAACTATCTCATTCTCTGCCACATTCTTCTCCTTTTGCCTCAATCTTTCCCAGCATCAAGGTCTTATCTGATGAGTTGGCCCTTCACATCAGGTAGCCAAAGTATTGGAGTTTCAGCTTCAGTATCAGTCCTTCCAATGAATAATCAGGACTGATTTCCTTCAGGATTGACAGGTTGGATCTCCTTGCAGTCCAAGGGACTCTCAGGAGTCTTCTCCAACACCACAGTTCAACAGCATCAAATCTTCGGCACTCAGCCTTCTTCATGGTCCAACTCTCACATCCATACATGACTACTGGAAAAACAATAGCTTTGATTATATGGACCTTTGTCAGCAAAGTGATGTCTTGCTTTTTAATATGATGTCTAGCTTTGTCACAGCTTCCCTTCCAAGGAGCAAACGTCTTTTAATTTCATGGCTTCAGACACCATCCACAGTGATTTTGGAGCCCAAGAAAATAAAATCTGTCACTGCTTCCACTTTTTCCTATCTATTGCTGTGAAGCGACAGGGAAAATACATTAAGTTAGATTTACAATTTTTCCTGTGATATTGTGATGGGCTTACAATTACCAATCATTTAGAGCTACTAAAGGGTTCAGTTCAGTTCAATCACTCAGTCGTGTCCAACTTTTTGCAATCCCATAGACTACAGCATGCCAGGATTCCCTGTCCATCACCAACTCCCGGAGCTTGCTCAAACCCATGTCCATAGAGTCAATGATGCCACCCAACCATCTCATCCTCTGTCATCCCCTTCTCCCGCCTTCAGTCTTTCCCAGCATCAGGGTCTTCTCCAATGAGTCAGTTCTTCGCATCAGGTGGCCAAAGTGTTGGAGTTTTCAGCTTCAGCATCAGTCCTTCCAATGAATATTTAGGACTGATTTCCTTTAGGATGGACCAGTTTGATCTCCTTGCTGTCCAGGGGACTCTCAAGAGTCTTCTCCAACACCACAGTTCAATTCTTTGGCACTCAGCTTTCTTTATAGTCCAACTCTCACATCCATACATGACTACTGGAAAAACCACAGCTTTTACAAGATGGATCTTAGTGAGTATCTAGATATTTGAATGAGCCATAGTTTAGTTAATATATTAATTTTTAATTTAATTTATTGTTTCTTAAAACCTATACTAAAGATGAATAAGGGTCAAATGTATCAAAAAGAACAAAATAGAATATCAAGAAGAAAATCAAAAAGTCTGACGTACTTTCATGTATGATAAAGGATTTTCATAAATCATTTGGGTAAAAAAATGCTACTTTAAAATGAATACAGATGCAAACAACTATTTGAAAAAGCCACTATAATTTCATTTGATATTCTATACACAAATAAATCAGATAATTTTGTGGTCAATGTTAAAAATCTTAGAAACAACAATTTTTTATTGAGAAATATGTTTTTCTTATATTAGAAGCAGTTTAAATAATTAACAATTATATATTTATTATAATGTGAAGTATGTTACAACTAAATAATATGATAAATAACTATCATGCCTAAAAACTTTATTAACATAGAAATACCTGAATAGTTTAAAAGCAACACACAAAATCAAATATAATCTCAATTTCATTAAATGATATGTAAAGAAAGTGAGCAAAGTTCAACAACAATGTTAATCATCTATGGATATGAAATGTTAGCCTTTTTGTGTTTTGAGGGTTTCTCTTCACATTGAGCAAAAAGAATTAAATATTATGAGGTCTTCTATATCACAGAGCATACACAAAATTAATCTGGACAATCTGTTTTCCCTAGCTCTTTGTTAACCTGTGCTTCTGTATGTTCTCTGATTATTCCCAGGTTGAAGAGAAATTTGCATGGATAAATTATAATCACCTTTGTGACAGCTGGATCCCACCATTTTAAGCAGATGGAAAATCACTCCATCTGTTTCTTACTTATGAATAGGTTAAAGTAAATGATAAAAAGAAAAACTATGTGCTCTAAGTCTACATGTAGAGAAGGCAGAAATTCAGTTCTATGTCACGATTTCACACAGTGCTAGTGATGATCCTACCTCCTCAAAAGTATTTCCAGTAACTGGAACAGATTCTTTAAATTCCACCAATAGAGATGTGTTTCTTTGATTACAATCTCTTCTCTTTAAAAAAGAAAAGATCTTTAGAAGTAAGGAGCACATTTAAGTTTCATCAGTCACTTGTAAGAATATGAATGCTGCTGCTGCTGCTGAATCGCTTTAGTCGTGTCCGACTCTGTGCGACCCCATAGACAGCAGCCCACCAGGCTCCTCTGTCCTAGTGAATATAATTTTCAAATTCTTCCTGAGAACAAGTCGTAAAGAGGTGTAGGGCAGGGTTAACATGAGAACCTCCTCTATGGGAGGAACACAAGTTATAGCAGTCTGGTTAAGGGGAAAGATGAAGGCTGGAGGAAGAGATTAGAATAATTAAGTACTCTCTTCCAAATAGTCAACTTTGTGAATTACAGATCCTGAAAAGGCATGGCACCAAACTTTCAACGACAGGAATTCATGCATAATGATATTCTTGCTACTAGGGTGAATTTGGGGCTTCTGTGGTAGCTCAGCTGGTAAATACTCCACCTGTAATGTAGGAGACCTCGGTTCAATTACTGGGTTAGGACACTCTCCTGGAGTGGAGAAGAGATAGGCTACCTACTCCAACATTCATGGGCTTCCCTGGTAGCTCAGACAGTAAAGAACCCACTTGCAATGCAGGAGACGTGGGTTCAATTTCTGGGGTGGGAAGATCCGCTAGAGGAGGGCATGGCAACCCACTCCAATATTTTTGCCTGGAGAATCCCCATGGACAGAGGAGCCTGGCAGGCTACAGTTCATGGGGTCACAAAGAGTTGGACGCAACTAAGCATAGCACAATGTGAATTTTATAAGTTTGGTATCAAATATACTTATGAATTTGGGAGCCTGAATTGGAGGTAGTGTGAAAGCACCCTAGAAGAACAGAAGAATAGGTATAATATTATATTATGTACATTATATATATTAACTATATATAATTAATATTATGAAATATCTGTTTTAAAACACCATGGTTCAGACAGTCTTTGAGGCCCTGTCGCAGAAGAATGGGAGAATCTTTCCAAATACATACTAATGAAATAATTCATTAAAACTCACAACTGCCTTACATTATATTACTTTTAATTGGCATCCCAACTTAAAAGTACCATGTCTCATTTTGCGTATTTTATGGTTAAGGTATGTTGGTACCAAATTAATATTAAATAATAATTAAAGGCTACATTCTATAGCATCCCAGAATTAAACTATATTTTTTCAAAGACCAGAAGCCCCATAAATGCTGTTATGTTGTTAACTATGACAAGAAAAGACTCTCAATTTCAACGTAACCCCTGGAGTTATAGTTACATTTGTGTTTATTCTTATTTTCCAGAATATTATCTCTCTCACACACATACACTTTAAAGATAACTGAGGAGATTTTAAGGTATTTACTCATGTGTTCCTCTTAACCAATTTTGCACATACTGGCACATCTCCAATTAACACCAGGAATAAGGTTTGGGCTGGCTATTACCTGTGAGTATAATTTCACTTGGGTTGACAACACATGGAGATATACCTATTTACCTCTCAAAACCACAGCAACAAAGCATACTAAAATGGGATTTGACAGACCAAAGCAGACATTCTGCCTTGAAATTGATTCATTATAACTTTTTTATAACATACTGGGGAAATCGTCTATAATAACTTGGCCCAAGAAGAGGAAAGAAAACTCATTTGTCTCCCTTGCATGCTTACCACAGTTGGCTTAAAGATCCTAAAACTATACACTAATAATGATGTACAGTTCATGCATTCCCCAGTTTAACAATTTACACAAACCAATCTGCTACATGACTCTCCTTACAAGAGTACTCTCCTGAGGTCACTGAGGTTGAACCTGGTGTGCCAGGGTCCCACAGCACATCAGTCATCTACGCTGACTTGCTTCAATGCCCCCTAGCCTTCTAAATCACCTACCCTCATTTTATCAGGATCAGAGTATAGGGACTTTACTCTGACTTCAGGAGTTCTTTCAGCTCATGAATATTCAGTAGTTTGTATTCATGTAAACCACGCAACTAACTTACCCAAATTAACAGAGAAAGTAAAACCATAGACATTAGCTATACAAACTAATGTAGATTTATTTGTTGGTATGTGCTGAAGACATAAAGATTTTTAAATCCATATAGTTAGAAAATCCAGGAAGCAGAAAAAGTTAAAAGGTGTCATTTATTTTGCTTTTGAACTGTGGTGTTGAAGAAGACTTTTGAGAATCCCTTGGACTGCAAGGAGATCCAACCAGTCCATCCTAATGGAAATCAGTCCTGAATATTCATTGGAAGGACTGATGCTGAAGCTGAAACTCCAATACCTGATGCAAAGAACTGACTCATTGGAAAAGACCCTGATGCTGGGAAAGACTGAAGGTGGGAGGAGAAGGGGATGGCAGAGGATGAGATGGTTGGATGGCATCACTGACTCCATAGACATGAGTTTGAGTAAGCTCTGGGAGTTGGTGATGGACAGGGAAGCCTCGCGTGCTGTAGTCCATGGGGTTGCAAAGAGTTGGACATGACTGAGCAACTGAACTAAACTGAACTGATTTGTTGCCCCCCAAAACAATATAAATTTAATCCTGCTCAAACAGTTCATCAATTAGGAAGCCACTAGCATGACTACATTCCAAAAAGTCTTCCACCAACAATAAACATTCTGCATTCACATAAAATATCATCAGCCTCAAATCAGGAGTTCTGAATAATCTGTGTGAACCAGGCATGCTATTTAAACTCTTGTGAGTCTTGGCTTCCTCAATATTAAAGGAACTTGCTTTTCATTAAGGTTATTTCCCAGATATAAAATCTCATAATTTAATAACACAGAGAGCCCTGTGATGGGTACAAAGGAAAGACATGCATTTCTGGAGGAACCAAGACAGCCTACAAGCAGACAATTATTTTCATTTTAAGACTAAATTATCTTGAAAGCTATTTTAAAAACTTGCACATTTTCTGATAACTTGGAACTGGAACATTTAGTTATGCTTTCAGGAAAATAGCTTTTTTATCCAAGTAAATAAATAATAGTTGTATTAACCCTATACTACATGCAAAATATTTTACCCTCCTATCATTGTCACCTGTCTTTCACAGGAGTGGGGTCACAGACAGTTAGATTTTAGTTTCTGAAAAATAAATTTATGTACACAGCATTTTTTTAACCAATTAGAGACACAATCTGTATATAATGTAAGTCACTTGCATAAATGATGTTTAATGAGCAATGAAATAGGCTGATTCAAGTAACTCAGTTTTAGTTCCCCAGAAAAATTTTTTTTTAAATATAGAATCTTGACTCTGGAAAGAGTTCAAATATACATGTATATACATGTAGTCCTCACCACCAAACAGTGAAGAATGAAGAGACTTTAAAAAGAAAAAAAGTTCATCTTTTTAATGCCAATTCATGTCTGAAAGCTAGAAAATAACTTGCCAACTGAATATCTGAATGGAAAACAACACTCATTTCAAAGTATCAAAAGAATGATGAGACAAAAATAGTAATGGAAAATAGAATCATTCTCTCTAGCCAATTGAAGAAAATGGACTTTTCCCCCTAGTACTTTGCCACTATTATGAGGGCTTAGGAGGAATAAAACTCTGATTTTGAGAATTATGGAATAAGAATGGTATAATCTCACAAGTAAGTACTGAAGTGATTACAAGACCTAAAACCTCTAATCAGCTGCCAATTTGTGTGAGTTTTGCTTGGGAAGAAATTGCTCCAAAATTTCTTCTCTTCATTTTTGCTCCTCAGCTACTAATATAGATCTTGGATTTGCTTGTAACAAATATTCAACTGATTTTGCATTTTGAAAAAACAAGGCCAGAGCTTGAAGAAAAAATGTGTTTCATAATAAAAGAAGTAAAGCCATTCAATTGTACCACCAAGTCTTGTAGAAACATCTGGAAGATTTTAACCATGTGCCATATTAAAACAAACGCTTTTGGTTCAATGAAGAAAACAACTTCAGAAAATGTACTTAAATTGACAGAAGTTTCTACATGCTATAATAAAAAATCACTCTGAAGTTACCACTTGAATTGTAGCAATATGTAAGTCATCACTTTCAATTTTCTTTTCTTACTTGCTTGTTAAAAATGTTTCTGCTCCCCACCTGAATTTAATATGATTATTGAAGATTACCTTTGAATGTGGGAATAAAGCAGTGCATTCATTAAAAAAAAAATTAACTTAGAAAACTTGGATGCAACATGTGAAAGGTACTAGGTCAGGAATAATTTAGGATGCCCCAGAGCTGGCAGCTGCACCTCTAACATGATTTGAGTCACCATAGAGGCATCCTGAACAAAATGCCCTCTTCATTATCTGCCATTAGAATCCTAAAGCTTTTCAGGCTTGAGTTCTCAACTAAACTTGAACACACTGGAAGATAAAACACCGTAAGCCATTATCTCTAATTCACATACATCTCAGAGTTGGCAATCACTTGAGAGCCAAGATTCACAGGGTTGGGGGAAAAAGAGACAATAGGAACCAGGACAAGGAGAAGCTCAGGAAAAGAGAGGTAGAGTGGCATCAAACATAAAATTTATCTATTTTACCACTTAGCCTGGGGTCAGCCTCCAAATTTAATTCCCAAATCTACTGACAGCATTCAAACAGAGCCCAGGGCACATTCTCAGGCTTTGTTCAGGATATTCAAATCCTAGCAAAAGAGGATCTGTTATCCATTTCTGTAATCTGGCCTTTCAAGAATGTTATATGAATGGAATCATATAGTATGGAACATTTTGAGTTGTTTTGCATAATTCTCTGGAGATGTATTCAGGTTGTTTGTACCAAGTTTGGGATTTTGGTATTCATGTTTTCTGAATATTCAACGGTATGAATGTATCATGGTTTGTTGAGCCATTTATCCACTGAAGGACATCTGGGTTGTTTCCCATTCGGGGTTATTATGAAAAAATTGCTATAAATATTTGTGTACAGATAGTTGTATGAGCATAAGTTTTCATTTTTATGTACTAAGGGCCCAAGAGTGCAACTATTGGGTTATACAGTAATTACATGTTTACTTATTTTAAGAAATTGTCAAACTTTTTCCAGATGGTATAATTTCTATTTATGTGTTGCTGAATTATTTTTGCTAATACATTTTTAAGGATTTCAGGGTCTACACTGGGGACACTGATGAGGTATATTGGTCTGTCATTTTATTTTCTTGTATTTTATTTTGATGTAGGGTACTACTAACTTCACAAAATGAATTGGCAAGCACTCCCTTATTTAATATTTTCTGGAAAAGACTGTGTAGAATTGGTGTTAATTCTTGTTCAAGTTCTCAGAGAAACCATCTGGACTTGGAAATTTCCTTTCTGGAAGTTTCAAAATTGCAAAATTCATTTTCCTTAATAGTTATACAGCTATTCAAATTATCTATTTTATATTGAATGAGTTATGGTAGGTTGCACTTTTCAATGAATTAATCTATTCTGTCAGTGTTATCAAATTTATACGTGTGAAGTTGTATCAATCCTTTATTGTCTTTTTTGATATCTGCATGATTTGTATTCATATTCTCTGTTTCATTACTTTTATCAGTAATTTGTGTCTTCTCTCTTTTGTCAATCTTGCTAAAGGTTTGTCAATCTTGACAGAGTTACTTTAAAAGTAACAAGTCTTGGTTTCATTTTCTCTATTTTCAGTCTCATGGATTTCTGTTCTTTTTTTTTTCCTTCTTGTTTTGGGTTTATTTTGCTCTATTATTCTTGATTCTTGAGGTGCAAGCTTAGGTTATTGATCTGATCTGAGATCTACTCTGACATTTTCCCCTAATGTATGCATTAGGTTACAAATGCATAGTGTTACAAAAGTTCCACAAACACTGATATGCTATATTTTCATACTCATTCAGTACTATGTGTTTTTAAAAATTTCCCTTGAGGCTTCCACTTTGACACATGAATTACTTATATGCGTATTATTTAATTTCAAAATGTTTGGAGATTTTTGTTATCATTTTGGTACTAATTGTTAGTTTGTTTTCACATGGTTGGAGAACATACTCTATATTATTTCTTTTTCCTGAATTTGTTGACATTTGTTTATGACCCATGATATACCATACTTCAGAATATGTTTTATCATCACTTGAAAAGAAAGTAGATTCTGGTGTTGCTGAACAGAATTGATCAGATTCTTGTTTTAAAATCCCCAAATAAATCTGCTCTCCATCAACAATGCACACCCTTAAATGGCAGGGGCTCTACATCACTTCTCTTCCAGAAACATTTGTTTAAAAAAAATTAATGGTGTTGAATATATCTTAAACTTTTAACTCTATTTTCTCCAACTTTATATATTATTAACTTGTGAAAAGACTGACACACTTTACAAGTTTTAGAGTGCTTTCCTGTATAGTAATTAACATGATCCTCACACCGTCTCTCTGGTATGTTTGCTGGATATGATTAACATCTTTTTTTTGCTGATGATTAAGCTGATGCAACTAATGCAAAACCAATATAGGCAATCGCAGGTTCACATTCTGCACTGCAGAAATTTAGTTGCTGCCTGAGTTACTATAGGAGAGTGGTTGGATTTGAACTCTGACTCTGACAAGTTCTAGTTGAGTGACTCGGACTAGTCAGCTAATCCTTTAAATCAATTTCTTTATCTTTAAAATGGGAATTATGGCACTATGTACCTCAAAGGGTTCTGTACGTGTTGAAAGAGTTAATACTAGTAGCGAGCTTATATATCAGGGCCTGGGACAGAATATATGTGCTACATGTGCTGGCTATGATTGCATATTGCCTATGATGGGAAAAAAAGGGAAAACAGTCAATGAAATTCAGCAGGTCAATATCCTCGAATTTGACTTCCATTGTCACTATTTAAAAGATAATAGAAGTAAAACACCAAGATAAATAAACTTAAAAATGTAAATTCAAAGGCCTGGTTAGCTTTGGTATTTAACAAGTATTTTTTTCATAGTCTAAAGTGCTTATCCCTCTGTTTTTTTCACCATCATGCTTTATAAACTGTGAGCCAGAATAACACGGCTAAATGGATTTGGGTCTAAATAACATATATTATATTCCAACACGGCAAACTCCTTAAACTACTTTAGAAAACTGTGAAACAGAGATGTTTGTTCTTATTAAAACACATATGCTTCAGTTCATTTCAGTTCAATTGCGCAGATGTGTCCGACTCTTTTTGACCCCATGGACTGCAGCATGCCAGGCCTCCCTATCCATCACCAACTCCCAAAGCTTACTCAAACTCACGTCCATAGAGTCAGTGATGCCATCCAACCATCTCATCCACTGTCACCCATTTCTCCTCCTGCCTTCAATCTTTTCCGGCATCAGGGTCTTTTGAAATGAGTCAGTTCTTCGCATTAGGTGGCCAAACTATTGGAGTTTCAGCTTCAGCATCAGTCCTTCCAATGAATATTCAGGACTGATTTCCTTTAGGATGGACTGGTTGGATCTCCTTGCAGTCCAAGGGACTCTCAAGAGTCTTCTCCAACACTACAGTTCAAAAGCATCAATTTTTTGGCGCTCAGCTTTCTTGATAGTCCAACTCTCACATCCATATACGACTACTGGAAAAACCACAGCTTTGACTAGATGGCACTTTGTTGGTAAAGTAATGACTCTGTTTTTTAATACACTGTCTAGGTTGGTCATAACTTTTCTTCCAAGGAGTATGTGTCTTTTAATTTCATGGCTGCAGTCACCATCTGCAGTGATTTTGGAGCCTCCCCAAAAATAAAGTCTCTCACTGTTCCCATTGTTTCCCCATCTATTTGCTATGAAGTGATGGGACTGGATGCCATGATCTTTGTTCTTTGAACATTGAGTTTTAGGCCAACTTTTCACTCTCCTCTTTCACTTTCATCAAGAAGTTCTTTAGTTCTTCTTCACTTTCTGCCATAAGGGTGGTGTCATCTGCATATCTGAGGTTATTGATATTTCTCCCAGAAATCTTGATTCCAGCTTGTGTTTCTTCCAGCCCAGCGTTTCTCATGATGTACTCTGCATATAAATTAAATAAGCCGGGTGACAATATACAGCCTCAACGTACTCCTTTCCCTATTTGTTTTTTCTATTTTTTATTTTTCACAGTTTTATTAAGATATAACTGAAAAAATTGAATGCATTTATTGTGTAAAACGATTTGATAAGCATATACATTCTAAACTGAATACTAAAATCAAACTAATTAACATATCTACCACTTCACATGGTTATCATTTTTTGTGTGTAGTAAGAACATTTAAGATCTATTCTCCTAGCAAATTTCAAGTACACAATGTAGTATTATTAAATAGTCACCATGCTGGACTTTAAATCTCCAGAATTTATTCATCCTGCGTAACTGAAGCTTTGTTTCTTTCACCATCTCCTATTTCTTCCAATCCACAACCCTTATAAACCTTCTACTCTATTCTCCAGTGAGACAGAGTTTTTTAGATTCCACATATGAGTAAGATTATTCAGGATATTTTTCCTGATCCTTTCCCTATTTGGAACCAGTCTGTTGTTCCATGTCCAGTTCTAACTGTTGCTTCCTGACCTGCATACAGGTTTCTCAAGAGGCAGGTCAGATGGTCTAGTATGCCCATCTCTTTCAGAATTTTCCACAGTTTATTGTGATCCACACAGTCAAAGGCTTTGGCATAGTCAATAAAGCAGAAGTAGATGTTTTTCTGGAACTCTCTTGCTTTTTCGATGATCCAGCAGATGTTAGCAATTTGGTCTCTGGTTCCTCTGCCTTTTCTAAAACCAGCTTGAACATCTGGAAGTTCACGGTTCACGTATTGCTGAAGCCTGGCTTGGAGAATTTTGAGCATTACTTTGCTAGCGTGTGAGATGAGTGCAATTGTGCGGTAGTTTGAGCATTCTTTGGCATTACCTTTCTTTGGGATTGGAATGAAAACTGACCTTTTGCAGTCCTGTGGCCACAAATGAGTTTTCCAAATTTGCTGGCATATTGAATGCAGCACTTTCACAGCATCATCTTTTAGGATTTGAACTAGCTCAACTGAATTCCATCACCTCCACTAGCTTTGTTCGTAATGATGCTTCCTAAGGCCCACTTGACTTCGCATTCCAGGATGTCTGGTTCTAGGTGGTTATCTGAATCATGAAGATCTTTTTTGTATAGTCCTTCTGTGTATTCTTGCCACCTCTTCTTAACTTCTTATGCTTCTGTTAGGTTCATACCATTTCTGTTTCTTATTGTGCCATCTTTGCATGAACTGTTTCCTTGGTATCTGTCATTTTCTTGAAGAGATCTCAAATCTTTCCCATTCTATCATTTTCCTCTATTTCTTTGCATTGATCACTGAGGAAGGCTGTCTTATCTCTCCTTGCTATTCTTTGGAACTCTGCATTCAAACAGGTATATCTTTCCTTTTCTCCTTTGCCTTTCATTTCTGTTCTTTTCACAGCTATTTGTAAGGCTTCCTCAGACAACCATTTCACTTTTTTCCATTTCTTTTGCTTGGGGAGGGTCTTGATCACTGCCTCCTGTACAATGGCATGAACAGGCTGTTCATCCATTCAACTATGGATGAATGACCATCCATAGTTCTTCAGGCACTCTTTCTATCAGATCAAATCCCTTGCATCTATTTTTAACTTCCACTGTATAATTGTAAAGGATTTGATTTAGGTTATATCTGAACAGTCTAGTGGTTTTCCCTACTTTCTTCAATTTAAGTCTGAATTTGGTAATAAGGAGTTCATGACTTCAACAAACAACAGAAGTTCAAGAGCATGATCATCTTTTGAAAACTAGTCTGGTATACTGGATAATCCATGGACGGAGGAGCCTGATAGGCTACAATCCATGGGGTCACAAAGAGTCGGACACAACTGAGCAACTTCATTTTCTTCCTTTCTTTCTGGTATAACATGAAAAATTCAACATCTTTACTATACATACTATGCTCCATGAGATGTAGAAAAGTTCTTCTTTGTTTAACAAACAAAAATTTCTCCAAGGCTCTGACTATTTGATAAATATGTTTCCCCCCACTCTCAGTATTTGTAATAAATGACACAGATTAATAGTTTGCTGATAATATAATACAAAAAAAACAAATAAATATTAAAATAGCTTTTTTAGATTGCCTCATATTTCCACACTGTTATTAAAGAAATGAATGAAAGTATTTGTAAAAGTAAAGGCAAGCCAGACAGATTAGGTTTATTGAGCTAAGGGAAATGTTTCTCCACGTATTGCATATGAATGTAAATACAATCCTTCTAATTTCAAGGGGGTTAGGGACACGTCATGACCTAATTGTTTGGAGAATCAAAGCTTCTCTGGATGTGTACTAATTTAATAATTAAAATAATCAGAATAAAGATCATTCATATCCACCCTTGAAAGTAAATTATTTACAAGTAGATTTCTAATTTGGGGAAGAACTATCATCCTTTTTGATAAATGTTGCAGAATGAGCATAAAAGGTACCCTCTTCCAAGTGCATCACAGACAGCCATATAAATTAAGTGTGGTGTTCATAATCAAATCACTAAAATAGAAATTAGTTAAGCATGTGCTACACACAAAGCCTTTTGCTGGACAGCAAGTGAAAGCTAAATTCTTGCCCTCCAAGTTTATAGCCTAACAAAAGTGACAACCACAGGTCATAACCATAAATCCTAAACTTCATGAATCAGCCGAACATCTTTGAATATTAGAACTTTGGATGGCATAAAGGAAATAAAAAACAGTCCAGGCAATTGTTCCTATTGTTTGCCTTATCATTTGTCCACAGAAGCATCAGTATGTCCTATGCTCTTCCCATGATCATCTTTCCACATTTTCATAGTGAGATAGTTATCCTGACAAACTTGCCTTTCATTCTCTGGAGAAAACATTCTCCCATGTTCTAGTAAACATGTCACCTTACTTTGTTGCTGACTTGATATAATGCTATGTCTCTTAGGTGACATGGATTTTAGGAGACCAGCACAGGAAAAGGCAATAAGCTGTACTAGTCAGCAATTATTGCACAGAAGAGAAGGGATTCAAGTTGGGTCTTGAAAGATATCGAGAAGAATTTAAGACATCAAGAGGAGTGTGAACAAAGGTCTGCAGGTGGGAAAGCACAAGACACATCTGAAGGCCAATGAAGTATACCTGGAAGGTTGGAGTGGTAAATTAGATCCGTTGAATAGCTTACAAAAAATACTAAGCATATAAATTAAATAGAAATTTAATAGACAACCTATCAGGCTAATCAGTTCAGTTCAGTCGCTCAGTCGTGTCCGATTCTTTGCGACCCCATGAATTGCAGCACGCTCAGGATAATAAATTTCAAATATCTTCTACAGACAAAGGAAAGCCACCTATGTTTACTAGCAATGGTTTGTTCTGATGGTGGCATGTAGATGGAAGGGTAGGAGGGACAGTAGTGCTGACCAGCACAAACAAGGTATTAAAGACAAAGGGAGTATACGAGAAATCTGGCTGGAGGTGGGAAGGCTCCAAACAACAATTTTGAAAGGAAAAAAAAAAACTTGGAAAAAGAAACAATATAAAAGAAGAAGCATACAGTATGTTGTGACTTAAAGTTAATAGAAATTTTGTAAACTTTTTTTATTAGTACTTATTAATTTTTCTAGCTTTACTGAGATAGAATTCACAAATAAAATCATGTATATTTAAGGTATACGATGTGAAAATTAAAATCAGAATCTAAAATAATTGAACAGAAGCAGAGAGTAGAATGGTGGTTACTCTAGGTATAATATACTTGTAAATCTGCTAGGATTACAAATATTTTAGGTATATATTAATTAAATACAGGTCTAAAAATTTATATAATCTCCATAAAATCCTCCCAACCATTCTTCCTACTTCTTCTACTATAGTCACTAATTCCATAAATTGGTTGAGACAAGGCTAGAAGTGTGAACATACTAAAGCCATTGTGAGGAAGTTTATTAGAAAGCATACTATCTTTTTGAAGGTACTCATACAACAGATCATTCCCTGGTAGCTCAGACGGTAAAGAATCTGCTTGCAATGTGGGAGACTTGGGTTTGATCCCTGGGTTGGGAAGATCCCCTGGAGAAGGAAATAGCAACCTCACTCCAGTATTCTTGCCTGGAGAATTCCATGGACAGAGGAGCCTGGCAGGCTACAGTCCATGGGGTCGCAAAAAGTCAGACATGACTGAGCGACTTTAATATTCACATTCACATACAACACATAGTAGACTAAAATCTACTACGCTTACTATATTAAATACTACTGTTTATTTTATGGTTTTACATACGTATATATACACACATATATATAGGCTTCCCTGGTGACACAGCAATAAGGATCCACCTGCAATGCAGCAGCTGCAGGAGACGCGGGTTTGATCCTGGGTTGGGAAGATCCCCTGGAGGAGGATATGGCAACCTACTCCAGGATTCTTGCCCAGAGAACCCCATGGACAGAGGAGCCTGATGGGCTATAGTCCATAGGTACGCAAAGAATCGGACATGACTGAAGTGACTGCATGCACACACACATGCATGTATACACACACACACATACATACATATATGTAAATACATGGTATTTAGAAACTATGAATTTCTCATATATAATATAACCTTTATATCAACTGACTATATGCTTTAGTTGCATCATACATTTTAAATATTAAAACTAGTCTAAAACAACAAGACAACACATATACATAAAAATATATAAATTTTACTCACCACATTTTATGACAGTTTTGAATTCTTTTAACTAAAAGTAAAATGTTTGGGTAACTTTTTGAAGATAATATTTTGTCATTTGTAGGGGCATCAATAAGCAGGCATTTTAGCGTTGCTCAACAGCTATTTTTTTTTTTACTTTATTAAACAATAAAAATGGATTTTTCCAGTTATTAAAATTAATTTATGTAATACCTCTTTTTATTTCTTGGTTATTCCTTTCATTGTCAGTGATTTACCTAGTTGGTAATTCTACTTAGTTGGATACTCACTGTTAATGGAAAAAGAAAGAACAAAACTAGACAGAATATGATTAATAGAATAAAAATTATTTTCACAAAACTGGCTCTATTTTGCTAAAATTACTTTTCTTGGACTTCATTTTTTTTGGCATAGCTTTAAAATTACTATTATCTGTTTTTATACCTCAAGGAAGGACTGAGGCGAAGACTCTCTTCAGTTATTGAGACAAAGGCTGGAAAATTCTGGTATTTTTTTCCCTGATATAACAGGAAGTGGTATAAAATAGAACAGCCATGGAAGAATGTGACAACTGGATCCTGAATATAAAGCGAGCATGTATTCTTTCTACTAGTATGTCTCCTAAGACCACAGACATTATGCTATGAGTTTTTCCTCTGCACTATATTTAACACTGACTTGGACATGACCCATGCCTTTGTAACCCTAGCTTTGAGGTTTAGCTCATCATTTATCAGAACAAACCCTTCTACAAGGATCGAGGGCAGGATTAATTCTACAAAAGTCTTACCATAACCATCAGAAATAGTTTCCAGCATTCTATAGGATTCAAAGAGAACCCAAAAAGGATGTCCCTCTCACTTGGATGTCTAGAGAAGAGGGTCATATGGGATCAGTATAGGTAATCAAAAAAACACAGGCAGATCATTAAATAGGTATCACAGTTTGAGCTCAGTTAAGATAATAGAGATAAAGGTAGGGCCTTCTTCATTTCTGACCCTCTACACTCTTCAGATTTCCACTCTGAAGAAGCAAGGAGCACAATAACAGAAGGAAATATTAAACGGATGGATCAGTTGATCTATGTCCCTTCTATTTCTCAATATTAGGATTTTTATGACCAAGATCACTCAATAACAACTATGTTGACATTTCACTATCCAACAATGAATAACTAACTTAACTCTGAACTGTTGATAAGAAATAGTAAATAGTTGGAAGTTTTTTAACAGTGACTAGATTATTCTGAGACATTCTTCTTTGACTGTATAACTAAAATTAACACAATTACATCAGTTAAGAAGTTCTTTTGCCAAAAATGAGGGAAAAATTCCAGTTTTTAGTCTAATTTATCCCTCCATCTCTTCCTTTTTTTCTACTTGACTGTCTTATACATCACACACACATATTTTCTGTGGCATGGAGGCTAAAGAACATTTGACTAGTGTTTACAGTCCTGGCCATCCAAAGCAGGTCCCTGAAGTTCAATGCAACTGAGGGCAGAAGGTGAGGGATGAGGATAGAGGAGTTGTGTTCGTACATTCTGACACCACAGTGCCAAACACAATGGCTGTGGCTCAACAAAGCCCTAGGGTTGTTTTCCAAACTTTGGTGACACACAGATTTCACTTTGGTTTATTTCAACAACAGGAACAGTGTCTATTCTTCAAAAAAAAGAGGTCTACTCTTGTTCTGTCCAGGATTAAAAAAAAAGGAAAGGATATTAAGGCTCTTCTCCCTACTGAATTTATATTCTGTTAGGGGAGAGGCTATTGTATGGCAGCATGTAAGAATGTCACTGAAGCAGTATTTAGAAGACAAAAATGTCTGTCAGGTGTGGTTACAGACACACAGTAAGGTGATGATGAAGTTATATTTAGACTTTAATGCTAGATCCAGAAGTGATTTGAAAAATCCTCCTCTCTTCTACTCCACAAGAAAGGCACACACAGTATCATGTTTAACATTCTATTACCATTTATTTTAAGTAATAAAATACCTTTCTTAGAGTACTGTGATTTTTGCTTGGTTGTGCAGCCAAGAAAACTAGAAAAGCAGGAGGACGATGTGTTTTTCCCACACTGTCAGTGTCTGAGGGAATTAACAGCCTCTTGAACATTGGTAAAAAATCATAAAGTTCCATGGAAAGCGTCAGACTCTTTTCAAAAATCAGTGATAAGCAAAATTCCCATCTGGACCAAAAAATTTGTTTTTACTCAGAACCATCATTGTTCCATTTCTGAGCTGAATGGAATCCCTTTTCTAGACTTGAGCAGAATTCTACAATGGAGGGAACATATAAGGTGTGAGGGTACCTCAGAGATTAAATTTGTGTATGTTGTCAAGGAAGGATTGAGACCTTCAAGTGATAGATTTAGATATGCTTCTGAAGTAAATACCAAAGAACCAATCTTCAAAATGTAACCAAGTCTTTGATGTAGCAAAGACAGCACTTTCTGAGAGCTCAGAAGAGAGAAAAGCTCATATCTGGGCTGGACCAGATGTCACTTTCAAAAAGGAACCTGCAAGTCATCTGTCTCATCTCTGGCATTAGCCTCACGGTAAACTCTGTTACCACACAAGAACATTAGCATTATTTTTTTCTTAATACAAGGTTATAAATTTATGCTCCTATTGACAATGATATATATACGATGAGTCCACATTTGGGGCATCATAATGTTCAAGAATTTGCTCTAGAGTTAAGAATGAATTTTCTTTTAAAAAATTTGTCAGATAAATACATACCAAAGTCACATTCTACTTTGCTTAGCACTCAAGAAATAAAGGCTAGTTTTATGTAGCAATATGTACATATCTATTACTGATGTCTTGACTTTTATGTGAAATAGTCTATCTAAAGTCTATACATGAAATTCACACAGGACTGAAATATAATCTTATAAAGTACAGTCGAATGTGAACTTAGTAGCTCCTTTTTAAGGTCTCATAAAAAATAAAAAACTATAATCACCTTGCTAGTATATCAAGTCTGTACAACAACAAATGACACTTTTCGTTCTTACTTCTTTGAACTATGAAATATAAATCAAACAGTAAAAGAACATATTTTAGGTATGCTAAAGCTCAATTGGTTTCAGCATGAACTGAAGCAGAAAAACATACAATAGCAATAAATAAATGTAACAAATAAGTAAATAAACCTATTTAGCAGATATTACCTATGAAACAGATATAGCTATTAGCTATGATGACTACAGATTCCCAAATGCTTTTAGGATCAGACTTGTCAACCACTGGAATTATTTACGTATTTTACTTTTAACTAAAAGGAGGTATATATTTATCAATATCTAGGACTTCCATCGGAGTAGGCAATGGCAACTCACTCCAGTACTCTTGCCTGGAAAATCCCATGGAGGAGGGAGCCTGGTGGGCTGCAGTCCACAGGGTCGCTAAGAGTTGGACACAACTGAGCGACTCACTTGCACTTTTCACTTTCATGCATTGGAGAAGGAAATGGCACCCCACTCCAGTACTCTTGCTTGGAAAATCCCATGGACGGAGGAGCGTGGTAGGCTCCAGTCCATGGGGTCGCAAAGAGTTGGACACGACTGAGCGACTTCACTAAAAGGAAGCATATATTTATCAATATCTACATAACTGAAAAAATCATAATTGTACGAAAGAGCCGTCCACCCACTCAATGTAAATTACACGCGTGATTTGGCTCCAGTCAAGTACTGCATTTTATTGGAATAGTCAGTTTGCTATCTTTTATGTAACTTCCCCCACACCTTAGCCCCAAACACACAAACTGAAACACACGCTGCAAACACACAAACTGAGCACTCAAAGGAAACAATATGAGATTCTTGAGTTAGAAATATTTGGGTTTGAATTCTACTTCTACCACTTTGTGATATCAAGCAAGTTATTCAAAAATCTCTGACATTCAACAATTGAAACAGCAATACTCATAATGATATTTTAAACTATGCCTAAGGTAATTGTTCTAAAGGAAGCACATAATCAATATACATTAAATACATCTCTTACTGAAACCTATATAGATTTATTACTTATAAAATTAAGGAAATATTTAATCTCTAGCTAAAATATTACTTTTGCTTTCAGAAATTTAAATAATTTCATACTTTTTCAGCTCTCTTTTGTTGAACAGATTTGGTTTAGTTTAAATTACATCCACTGACAAATCTTTCCTAAACTTAATAGTTTATTTCCTTGATGATGATTCTTATCTTGCTGCACATAAAATGGTAAATCGTTCATGAGTGTTACGTAATGTTAAGCTACATACCCTACTTAAATTTCCTTTAGAACTCTGAATCACAAGACAGAATATATGTATGCAAATATAACTTTAAATTGAAAACATAATTATCAACACAGACAAAGACTACTAATTGGCACACTGTTGACGGATGTTAGTTATCTAATACATGTGGAAGTAAAGGATAATTTGAATGATACATGTTTTACTTTTGGCACAAGAAACTGTGACATTTCAATGCAGCAATGGCTGAAATCTGTTGCTTCTAAGAATAAATCTTCTAAAATTAACTTTGCTAATCACGAGGCAATCCTACCTCACATTCAAAAAATTTCAAGTTTATTTATTTAGGGATCATCTTTCCCAGAATTATCATGAAATCTTACATTTCTTAGCAGACATTTAAGTGCTTCACTGATAAAAGATAAAACTCAAATGAACCCACACTTTATTTCTGAGAAGATAATGTCACCAGTTTTTGTGACTCAGAACTAAAAGAACAATGATTTTAATCAAGCAAATGAGTAGACCCGAAACTGTTCTAAGAAGTGCATTTGGTACTTTATGAACTGGAGGGGGAAGGTTTTGTTAGAAATGAATTATGTTATGTATCTTGTAAATTCAGCCTCACATAGTTTATTATGAATTTTCTAATCACATAGAATAATTATTTACTTCTGATTGCACACTGTATAGCAGCTTCTTAATCCATCTAAGTGATGAGTGTGGTGTATCTTGTAGAAGAAAAGATACAAACTACTATTTCAATAAAACTCATATATTTAATTAATTCACATATCAAAAAGGCATTTTTCATTTTATTAAGCAACTAAATGCCTTATAAATATAATAATATAGTATTCATAAATTGAATACACCTATTAAAATATAGCATGTGAAATCTTTATTATATTGAAAATTTTTAAAGGTGATAATTAGGAATACTGATTGGCTATCCTCAGAAAAACACACCACCACTGTCTTTATAAAGATTAGAGGTTTATAAAACATAGTTATTCTTTTCTTCAGTTCGGTCGCTCAGTGGTGTCTGACTCTTTGTGACCCCATGGACTGCAGCACGCCAGGACTCCCTGTCCATCACCAACTCCCGGAGCTTATTCAAACTCATGTCCATTGAGTCGGTGATGCAATCCAACCATCTCATCCTCTGTCACTCCCTTCTCCTCCCACCTTAAATCTTTCTCAGCATCAGGGTCTTTTCAAATGATTCAGTTCTTCGTATCAGGTGGCCAAAGTATTGGAGTTTCAGTTTCAACGTCAGTCCTTCCAGTGAATATTCAGGACTGATTTCCTCTAAGATGGACTGGTTGGATCTCCTTGCAGTCCAAGGGACTCTCAAGAGTCTTCTCCAACACCACAGTTCAAAAGCATCAGTTCTTCAGTGCTCAGCTTTCTTTATACTCCATCTCTCACTTCCATACATGACTACTGGAAAAACCATAGCTTTGACTAGATGGACCTTTGTTGGCAAAGTAATGTCTCTGATTTTTAATATGCTATCCTGGTTGGTCATAACTTTTCTTCCAAGGAGCAAGCGTCTTTTAATTTCATGGCTGCGATCACCATCTGCAGTGATTTTGGAGCCCCAAAAAACAAAGTCTGTCACTCTCTCCACTGTTTCCCCATCTATTTGCATTAACGGATGGGACAAGATGCCATGATCATAGTTTTCTAAATGTTGAGCTTTAAGCCAACTTTTTCACTCTCCTATTTCACTTTCATCAAGAGGCTCTTTAGTTTTTATTCACTTACTGGCATAAGTGTGGTGTCACCTGCATATCTGAATTATTGATATTTCTCCTGGCAATCTTGATTCCAGCTTGTACTTCACCCAGTTCAGCATTTTTCATGATTTACTCTGCATATAAGTTAAATAAGCAGGGTGACATTATACAGCCCTGACGTTCTCCATTCCCTGTTTGGAACCAGTCTGTTGTTCCATATCCAGTTCTAACGGTTGCTTCCTGACCTGCATACATATTTCTCAGGAGGCAGGTAAGGTGGTCTTACATTCCCATATCTTTCAGAATTTTCCACAGTTTGTGGTGACCCACAGAGTCAAAGGCTTTGGCATAGTCAGTAAAGCAGACGTAGACGTTTTCCTGGAACTCTCTTGCTTTTTTGATGATCAAACAGATGTTGACAATTTGATCTCTGATTCCTCTGCCTTTTCTATAACCAGCTTGAACATCTGGAAGTTCATGGTTAACGTATTGCTGAAGCCTGGCTTGGAGAATTTTGAGCATAACTTTGCTAGCATGTGAGATGAGTAGCATATTTAAAAGCAGAGACATTACTTTGCCAACAAAGGTCCATCTAGTCAAGGCTATGGTTTTTCCAGTAGTCATGTATGGATGTGTGAGTTGGACTGTGAAGAAAGCTGAGCGCCGAAGAATTGATGCTTTTGAACTGTGGTGTTGGAGAAGACGCTTGAGAGTCCCTTCGACTGCAAGGAGATTCAACCAGTCCATACTAAAGGAGATCAGTCCTGGGTGTTCACTGGAAGGACTGATGTTGAAGCTGAAACTCCAATACTTTAGCCAACTCATGCGAAGAGTTGACTCATTGGAAAAGACCCTGATGCTGGGAAGGATTGGGAGCAGGAGGAGAAAGGGCGACAGAGGATGAGATGGCTGGATGGCATCACCGACTTGATGGACATGGGTTTGGATAGACTCCGGGAGTTGGTGATGGACAGGGAGGCCTGGCGTGCTTTGATTCATGGGGTTGCAAAGAGTTGGACACAACTGAGCGAGTGAACTGAACTGAACTGAAATCTGCATATAAGTTAAATAAGCAGGGTGACAATATACAGCCTTGATGTACTCCTTTTCCTATTTGGAACCAGTTTGTTGTTCCATGTCCAGTTCTAACTGTTGCTTCCTGACCTGCATACAGGTTTCTCAAGAGACAGGTCAGGTGGTCTGCTATTCCCATCTCTTTCAGAATTTTCCACAGTTTATTGTGATCCACACAGTCAAAGGCTTTGGCATAGTCAGTAAAGCAGAAATAGATGTTTTTTCTGGAACTCTCTTGCTTTTTCAATGATCCAGCAGATGTTGGCAATTTGGTCTCTGGTTCCTCTGCCTTTTCTAAAACCAGCTTGAACATCTGGAAGTTCACAGTTCACATATTGCTGAAGCCTGGCTTGGAGAATTTTGAGCATTCCTTTACTAGCGTGTGAGATGAGTGCAATTGTGCAGTAGTTTGAGCATTTTTTGGCATTGCCTTTCTTTGGGATTGGAACGAAATCTGACCTTTTCCAGTCCTGTAGCCACTGCTGAGTTTTCCAAATTGCTGGCATACTGAGTGCAGTACTTTCACAGCATCATCTTTCCAGATTTAAAATAGCTCAACTGGAATTCCATCACCACCACTAGCTTTGTTTGTAGTGATGCTTTCTAAGGCCCACTTGACTTCACATTCCAGGATGTCTGGCTCTAGGTGAGTGTTCACACCATCGTGATTATCTGGGTCATGAAGAGCTTTTTTGTACAGTTCTTCCATGCATTTTTGCCACCTCTTCTTAATATTTTCTGCTTCTGCTAGGTCCATACCATTTCTGTCCTTTATTAAGCCCATCTTTGCATGAAATGTTCCCTTGGTATCTCTAATTTTCTTGAAGAGATCTCTAGTCTTTCCCAATCTGTTGTTTTCCTCTATTTCTTTGCATTGAATGCTGAAGAAGTCTTTCTTATCTCTCCTTGCTATTCTTTGGAACTCTGAATTCAAATGGGAATATCTTTCCTTTTCTCCTTTGCTTTTCGCTTCTCTTCTTTTCACAGCTATTTGTAAGGCCTCTGCAGACAGCCATTTGAAACTAAGCCATGTCATGTGGGGCCACCCAGTATGGAAGGGTCATGGCAGAGAGGTCTGACAGTATGTGGTCCACTGGAGGAGGGAATGACAAACCACTTTAGTATTCTTGCCTACCATTCTGTGGTAGTTTGAGCATTCTTTGGCATCACCTTTCTTTGGGATTGGAATGAAAACTGATCTTTCCCATTCCTGTGGCCCCTGCTGCGTTTTCCAAATTTGCTAGCATATTGAGTGCAGCACTTTCACAGCATCATGTTTTAGGATTTGAACTAGCTCAACTGGAATTCCATCACCTCCACTAGCTTTGTTCATAATGATGATTCCTAAGGCCTGCTTGACTTTGCATTCCAGGATGTCTGGCTCTAGGTGAGTGATCATACCATGGTGATTATCCAGATGGTGAAGATATTTTTTGTATAGTTCTTATGTGTATTCTTTCCACCTCTTCTTAATATCTTCTGCTTCTGTTAGAGTTTTGCCAAGAGTACGCACTGGTCATAGCAAATACCTTCTTTCAACAGCACAAAAGAAGACTTTACATATGGACAACACCAGATGGTCAACACTGAAATCAGATTGATTATATTCTTTGCAGCCAAAGATGGAGAAGCTCTATACAGTCAGCAAAAAGAAGACTGGGAGTTGGCTGTGGCTCAAATCATGAACTCCTTATTGCCAAATTCAGACTTAAATTGAAGAAAGTAAGGAAAATCACTAGACCATTCAGGTATTCTTTTTCTTACCATTGTTATAAAAAGAATTATTGATTTTGAGAAGATATACTAAGTATAATCTAGTCTAGTCAACTTTAATAATAAAATAAAAATGAATTCAAAATAAAATTAAGAGATATTTTTATGTTGGCCTACGAGGTTATCATCACAAAAATTTTTTTTTAAAAAGAAGAGGCTTTAAAATCTTGGAAAGAAGAAATAATGACGTAAGAGGAAAATAAACCAATGGACAAAGATAGAGGTTAAGAGAAAATTCAACTTGGAAACAAGCTAAATGTTTTCATCATGACGAGAATATATAAATTGTATGAAATATTTAAAAAACATCCATACAATATAAGTCAGCCAACAGTTAAGACAAAAGAGATGCATGTATCCTCATGGATTAAAGTGCAAAACGATACTTTATATTGCTTATGATCACATACATATACAATGAAAACATAAAATCCTATTTGAGGTAAAAAAAAAAATGGCAAACACAGGATCGTAGTTTTCTCTGAGAAGTGAGGGTTGATAATGGAATCAAAGAGGAGTACACGGGGTGCTTTGTGTATAGCAAATAAGGCTGCATATTAAGATTAGACAAGATTGGATGGGGTGTTCATTAGGTATTTCTCTTTGTATCTGAAATATTACCTAATTTGAAAATTGTTTTAAAATCATTCATTTCAAGGACTATGATAGATTTAGCACAAGCAAGCACTGCAATGTGAAGGAGTATCTAATTTGGAGAAGGAAATGGCAACCCACTCCAGTACCCTTGCCTGGAAAATCCCATGGACAGAGGAGCCTGGTATGCTACAGTCCATGGGGTCGCAAAAAGTCGGACACGACTGAGCTACTTCACTTCACTTCACTTCATCTAATTTGTACTGAGATGTCTGAGGAGCTCAAGATAGGAGATTTAAGAATCACAATCCCATCAAAAAATAAGTTCTCAATATATTTCTACCTGAAAACATGTGAGAAGTGATAATCATATTCATGCTTCCAAGGACACTATAGAAACTGCTGCTGCTGCTAAGTCGCTTCAGTCGTGTCCGACTCTGTGCGGCCCCACAGACGGCAGCCCGCCAGGCTCCCCCGTCCCTGGGATTCTCCAGCCAAGAACACTGGAGTGGGTTGCCATTGCCTTCTCCAATGCATGCAAGTGAAAAGTGAAAGTGAAGTCACTCAGTCGTGTCCAACTCTTAGCGACCCCATGGACTGCAGCCTACCAGGCTCCTCTGTCCATGGGATTTTCCACGCAAGAGTACTGGAGTGGGGTGCCATTGCTAGAAACTACTTGTGGTTAAAAAAAAAAAAAGCATTACAGTAATTCACAATTGCCACAAACATGAAAGGGAAAGAAATTGCCTTTTGCTCACTAGAATGAGAGGGAGCAAATTTAGTGCTACTTCTGCTATTCTAGTTAATAACCCTATCTCTATTTTTACTCACAAAAGAAGTATATCAGAAAACATATAAGTATAAGGAGGTTAACCTAGGGTAAACTTTAATTTGCATTAATTTACTTATTTATGAAACTTATCTACAAATATTAGTCCTCTATGATCTGCAGAGTGCCATCTCATGACACTTCCCTCTGGTTCTGTCTGTTCGACATCACTATCTAGCACTTCTAACATCCGGGCCTTTACAGGGGCCATCTCCTCTGCTTGAATTGCCCTGCATGCCCCTACCCCATTCTCTTGACAAGTCTCACTTTACTGGTCTCAGCTGAAACAAGCCAACCTCAAAAAAGCCTTCAGGGAACCATTCTGTTTTAGTAGTGTTCATTTATTCACTTGTATTCGTATTTCTCATAGACTGGAACTGCCATGGCAAGAAGGTGTTTGCCTGCTTTACTTGCTAGAGTTAGAAGCTGATGGCTGATTACATTTGAAACTCCTATTTTCAAATGTATTAATTTTGTATTGCCTCACAAGTAATTACAAAACCTAGAGTGGGAACTCCTATTGTAAAACACTAGTAATTTAATTTTGTTATTACAAATCTTTTTTTTAAGACTTACAGTCAGTAATACCTTAATTAGTGGATAGTGCTTAGAACAATGCCCATAATATAAGAAACACAATATAAAATTTTCACTAGAAAGACCTTCAAAGATCATCTCCTTGTTCCCTCTAGTAGCCACCTCTATTTTTTTTTAAGGAAAAAATAAAGCTATTTATGCACAAATCATTAGGTATTCCAGTGTTTATGAGATCTGTCTTAATACCATAGAACAGAAAGCCTGGAGATTGTTTTTCAACATTGGAATCCCAACTGAATGCAAGTCAGTTTCTGACTCTGCCAAACCATAATAAATATTTCATTTTTATGTTCTTTCGTGTTTATAATAGAAAAAAATGATGATCCTAAAGTTTCAAAATAGTATTCATTATGCTGTCATACAAAAGTCAAGAAAGACTAAACCACAAGATATTAAGCAACACCAAATGCAGGAAATTCTTCCTCATCATCATTATTTATCATAAAGTCACAAAACAGTTCATTGTATTAAGCTAATTCTTCATGGGTCTTCCCAAAGAGAATCTCATTTTCTCCAAATCAGGAGGTTTGCCTATATTTAGTAAAAATAAAATTACAGCCTCAAGATTATCAATATATTTAAGTACTGATGGATGCCAGAAACTCATCTAAGTGATTGTGCCCTTTAAGCCAAGAATTTTTTTTTTTTGAAGTTAGTTATCATTTACTTCACTGAGTGGCACATTTAGAGTCTCAATTTCAAAGCCTTTTGTTCACTCAAACACACATTCTAAGAAAATACGGTAACAGCACAGGAAATTTGAAAAAGAAATCACACATTTTAGTTTCCAGTTATCTGGAAATGTCTTGTTAAGTGTTAGTTATAGGAAGATAAAAGAAGACAAGAAAGAATAAGAATTAGTTTTAATCATATTATATATATGCTATAGAAATGTGTGTGTGTACACTTGAATACATAAGTAACTTCAAAAGGTTTATTTGGCCTTATACCTAATTGTGTTTTAAAGGAAAATATCTTCAGGAGGAATAAGCAAAATGAAAAAATTATTTTGGCAATGTTGACAATATACACATATATTTCACTTGCTGTTTGTTTTCTCTTACATGAATCCATGAACCAGATTCTTCACTAAGATATAAATATCACATAAGCTCCACCTAGTTTTACCTAAGATAGCTTTCATTTATAGTCATAACACTATTAGTGAAGCACCCAAACAAAATCATACCATGGCTGAAAAATTTCTTCACCTGGCTACAGAAGTTACATAACCCTAATTATTAATATTTTCATAAGCAATCAAAAGATGCTGACTTTATCCTTAAAATACATTCACTTCTTTTCTGAATTTAGAGTTGCATATCCTAAAGTTCATAGCAAAACAGTAAAAATTCTTATGAATTACAGATTATTTATCAACTTGTTAGTATTTTATTAAACTATACATTTTTATTGTTTTAATATCAAGAAAAGAATGACATAACCAATAGCACAGGTCAAAACACAGACCTAGACAAAGGCTTCTAAGTCTTGGGCATCGCATACAAACTTCTCAGTAATATGAAAAATTTTGAAAGGTACTCAATAAATACCTGTCAGCTGAATAACTAAATGAGCAAATGAACTGTCAAGAATCAAAATTCACGACCAGTCTTCAGTAGCTCCTGTTATAGCACAAATCTTATCAGTGTAAACCATCACCTTTCTATATCAATTTTCAACTCAAACAGAAGTTTAAAGTAAGCAAACATAACATCAAGTACAGGATAGGTTCTGTGGTATGAAGTACGATGAAGATAAGAATGTAGTCCTTACATTTATGGAATCCATGGTCTAGAACTATTTGAAAGCAAAAGATCAATTACGAAAAACGTATTGATACTTATGGAATGCACAAACTCCTTATCCTGACAATTACATCTCTGAACAATTTTTATCAGAAGACCTTCTATTTTCATAGTCTTGGTTATAAAAGTACACCCTTCCTAGTCTAGGTGCTATGGTGAATATAGCTTAAGGACATAAGGATTTGGGTTCAGTTCCCATCAGGGAATTGATTTATACATCCTTAGTCAAATTAGTTAAAGGGCTTCCCTGATAGCTCAGTTGGTAAAGAATCTGCCTGCAATGCAGGAGACCCCAGTTCAATTCCTGGGTTGGGAAGATCCACTGGAGAAGGGGTAGGCTACCCACTCCAGTATTCTTGGGCTTCCCTGTTGGCTCAGCTGGTAAAGAATCTGCCTGCAATGTGGGAGACCTGGGTTCGATCCCTGGGTTGGGAAGATCCCCTGGAGAAGGGAAAGGTATCCACTCCAGTATTCTGGCCTGGAGAATTCCCACCATCTACCTGCCCCCCTGGTTCCACAAAGACCAATGTACATACAGTATTTGTGTCTTTGTCTTTGCAGAACTTGTACCACAGAAGCCAATATAAAACCTTTCTTGCAAATTCAACTTTTAAAGTTGAATTAGTAGCGTTTTGCAAGTAACAAACATCTAATTGTGACAAACAGGCAAAAAAAAAAAACCCCCAAAAGACTTTATGTGGAATAATATGTTTCAGTTTACAAAATCAGCAGGACACTAGAGAGACAGTCTAAAATCACAAAATGAGGAGATGAGGCAACAGAAGCCAGAATCAAAGTCAAGATGCAGAAGCAGCCAGGTAAGAATGCCACACTGGCATTGCCACCAACCATAACTCTACCACTGTAATGGCTGACCTCCACCCCCAAAGCCAAGTGTGAATTCTACATTGCCACATCTTAGTATCCCTCCAGGTGCCAAGTCACTAGAGAGAGTCACAACAGATAAGCCTTAGCTTGCATGGAGTAGGAAGAAGGATAATCTGGCCTTCCTCATCTATAGTTTGAGCCAAGGCAATGTTTCCCACCAAATTCAACAAAAAGCATGATCTTGAACTGAAAGGAAGTTCAGATTATGGAGAACCAAAATAACACAGCAAATATCATCACAAAAAAACTGCTCAGTTTCAAAGACAGCTCAAATTCCACTCTGGCAAAGACAATGCTTTGATCTACTCATCAAAACCACCATTGCTCTACATTTTTTACAACCTCTCTTTTTTTCTTCATACTTCTACTATAGCTATTTCAAGCTTTTCTGTAGGTTTTCCAATTTCACTGAATTATTTGTGAGGCTAGATTCTATGTCCTAATTTTTTTTTTCTAAAATCTTCCAAAGCATTTAAAATTTCAACTTCATTTTATATGAAATAGCAAAATATGCAAGTAGAAAAGGAAAACATAGATGTTTAATTTGCATTGTTATTCAATTTTAATAGACTATGATAAACTTAACTAGGTCAATATTTTTCCAAAAGTATGTCTCAAATAACATGCAGAAATCCCCAGTCATAGTCAGGAAAGTATAAGAAAAGCATTAACATCCCTTTATTGTATTACTCTATCACATTAAAAATTCTGAGTATTCTCTATTGTAAGGAAAATATTTAACTTTGTTTTAACCAACATGATCTAATATATTACATATATGTGCTTATTAGTATGATTTATCACTTTACCTAACTTTTTAGAATCACTTAAAAATCATCTGCTAGCCTGAGGATTTTTACCAGCCTCTCTCACACTTGATGAACTAAACAAATGTTAGTAAATATACCTAAATACTCTGACAGTATGCATCAAACAGAGGCACATTGCATTTTAAAAGACAAAAGGAGTGGTCAGTATGTATATACACTGATTTAAGTGCTCAAAGTGATTTTTTTCTTTCTGGTAACCCTTACAGATCATATTAATGTATATAGTCATTTGCCACAGTATTGTGGAATTCTACCTATAACTAGGTGAAGAAACAACAATCTAATATCAACTGGGGCCTAGTTTTATTCTTTCAATCTAAGTCAATATTTCAAATTCTTCTTTGGGGATTTATATTCCATCCTGAGTGAATATTTCCTGCTGTACTTATATTAGCCAGTAATTAAAACAAACAGAATTTACCGAGGACTAAAAGTTACCAAGGAACTAAAAGTTCACAGATCAAATTCTTAGTCATTACTCTCTTTAGAAGTCCATACTTTTTCAAAAAATTTCACTAACATATTTTATCATCAATTGTATATATTCATGACACTGAATACCATTCCACCGTACCTGCCTCCTGAGAAATCTGTATGCAGGTCAAGAAGCAACTGTTAGAACTGGACACAGAACAACAGACTGGTTCCAGATTGCAAAAGGAGTATGTCAAGGATATATATTGTCACCCTGCTTATTTTCTTATATGCAGAGTACACCATGAGAAATGCCAGGCTGGATGAAGCACAAGCTGGAATCAAGGTTACTGGGAGAAATATAAACAACCTCAGATATGCAGATGACATCATCCTTATGGCAGAAAGTGAAGAACAACTAAAGAGCCTCTTGATGAAAGTGAAAGAGGAGAGTGGAACAAGTTGGCTTAAAACTCAACATTTGGAAACTAAGATCATGGCATCGGATCCCATCACTTCATGGCAAATAGATGGGGAAACAATGGGAACAGTGAGAGACTTTATTTGGGGGGACTCCAAAATCACTGCAAATGGTGACTACCGCCATGAAATTAAAAGACGCTTGCTCCTTGGAAGAAAAGCTATGACCAATCTAGACAGCATGTTAAAACGCAGAGACATTACTTTGCCAACAAAGATCCATCTAGTCAAAGCTATGGTTTTTCCAGTAGTCATGTTTGGATGTGAGAGTTGAAGTATAAAGAAAGCTGAGTGCTGAAGAATTGATGCTTTGAACTGTAGTGTTAGAGAAGACTCTTGAGAGTCCCTTGGACTGCAAGGAGATCCAACCAGTCAATCTTAAAGGAAATCAGTTCTGAATAGTCATTGGAAGGACTAATGCAGAAGCTGAACCTCCAATAGTTTGGCCATCTAATGCGAAGAACTGACTCCTTGGAAAAGACCCTGATGCTGGGAAAGATTGAAGGCGGGAGGAGAAGGTGGAGACAGAGGATGAGATGGTTGGATGGCATCGGTGGACATGAGTTTGATTAAGCTCCGGGAGTTGGTGATGGACAGGGAAGCCTGGCCTGCTGCAGTCCATGGGGTCGCAAAGAGTTGGACATGACTGAGTAAATGAACTGAACTGATCACACTGAAATTCAGTTAAATATATTTCTTACCAAAAGCCATCCCACTTTGAAGAAAAGAAATAAAACAAGCAATATTTAAAAGAAAGAAATTTACTATCTATCAATTGCAAGTGTATGTCGATGTTTGCTGGAATTACTAAAGAAGCTGTACTATCATCAGCCAGGCAACTGTGCACCTATGACTTATGTCAGTGACCAAGGAAACAGGAAGAAAACACAGCTAGACATGAGTAGTTTCACATTGCCACAGTCATGCCTGGATGAATTTCATTTAGCACCTGCTGGAGGTTAGTGTTGCGAATAACAAAATTTAATATTCAGTCAAGACTAACATGAATCCATTTCACCCAAGTCTACTATTCTGTCATTTGTCAAATACACAAAATACAATAATGCTTCCTTTATTTATGCCTTAAGTGAGATTTAATTAACTCAAATTAAAATTAACACTAACTAAATTATATATTTAAAAGTCAATCCTTAATCACCTTTAAAATTAATAACTTTTAGTTTTTATTTAAGTTTTTCAAGTATATGGATATACCCAGTTGAATTCATTAGAAATGTTATTCTTTGAAAGACAAAAATAACTTGCAAATTAATGATCCATAAATTATATATATTATGTGTACTCTATACACATAATATATACACAGAAATAACTAAAGTTTCAAATTATAATAGATTTCAGATATTCTTTGGTAAATTAAAATATAATTTATGTAAAATAGTTTATGTGTGCATGTAGGTATGTATAGTGAGAGTGAGAGAAAAAACTCATTTCTAAAAAAACAGTCACTAATTCTAAAGAAAAGGAAGCAAAAATCACTATTAGTAGAGAAAGTTGTGAATTTTATTTTCCTTTGCTCTTCTTTGTACATTAGAACCTAAGTCCATAACTATTTGATCATTTTTCACATCACATATATCAACCTTTATCCTAGCCTATATACTATCTTTCTACCTTCTTATCTATCTATCATTCTATACATCATAAGACATTTACCAGAGAAATAGAAATACCTTCATAGGAAAGTTTAACATGAAACTATCATTTTAAAAGTTCCATTTACCACTATACGTGCAGTAAAAAATCAAATACAATTTCATACCCGAATTTTATCTTTTAAAAATTCTACCCAAATTAGATGTAAAATATTTTATGAATACTTACTCAAGTACATAATTCTGAAACAGATTATACTCATCCATAGTCCTTTAATAAATAAAGGCAGAAAGGGATAAATGTTCAATACTTTAGGTAGAGTTATGTTGTTTTTATTTTGCAAAATATATTCTTCCTCTTCAGCTTTTTACATGCGGAGAATTGATTATTATATATGACCACTGTTATTAACCAACCTCCTTCATTAATTCTTACCTGAATCAGGGTTGTATCGGCTAAATGTATTGGACCTAGAACAACTATGGTTACTTGAAATGGCTCTACTATAATTATTGTAACTACTGTGAAAGTTTGTTCTTAGTGCTCTACTCTGAAATTCTTTTCTTTCCCTCATGTCTTTGTGCCCGTAAATAATAATCATAGATCTCACTACCTGCCACAACTCTCAAACTCACATATTCATATCTATACAAAGACCTTAACCTTATACCTCACCCAATTGACTAGACAGGTGTCTGCAGTTCTCACAGACTTTAATTATGCCCCCAAGCAAACCATGTTTTAATCCTATAACTTTTCCCTCTATTTTTCTTCTTAATTGCCAGCGTTTCTATAATTACACATTTTTCTTAGACAGACCCCAAAAATATCCCCATGGGAGTGTGATGGAGTCAGGGGTGTGTGTGTGTGTGTGCGTGTGTTAGTTGCTAAGTCGTGTCTGACTCTGTGCGACCCCATGGATTGTAGCCCGTCAGGCTCCTCTGTCCACGGAATTCTTCAGGCAAGAATGCTGGAGTGGATTGCCATTTCCTTCTCCAGGGGGTTTTCTCAACCCAGGAATCAAATCCAGGTCTCCTGCATTGCAGGCAGATTCTTTGCTATCTAAGCTATAGGGAAGTCCCAAGTTGTATATTTTGTACTCTCCGTTGCTACTTTTGAACCACTATTCACTCCCTAACAAACTACTCTCATCTTTTGAAACTTTTTATTATTCAGTAGTCATGTATGGATGTGAGAGTTGGACTATAAAGAAAGCTGAGCGCCGAAGAATTGATGCTTTTGAACTGCGGTGTTGGAGAAGACTCTTGAGAGTCCCTTGGACTGCAAGGAGATCCAACCAGTCCATCCTAAAAGGAAATCAGTCCTGAATATTCATTCGGAAGGACTGATGCTGAAGCTGAAACTCCAATACTTTAGATACCTGATGTGAAGAAATGACTCATCGGAAAAGACCCTGATGCTGGGAAAGATTGAAGGCGGGAGAAGGGGGTGATAGAGGATAAGATGGTTGGATGGCATCACTGATTTAACAGATATGAATTTGAGTAAACTCCGGGAGTCAGTGATGGACAGGAAAGCCTGGCATGCTGCAGTCCATGGGGTCGCAAAAAGTCACACACAACTCAGTGATTGAACTGAACTGATTATTCAGTTATCTTGCCAATGGATGAATCTAATTTCCATAGGCTTTCAACACCTTCTCAATAGCTCTAACCCTAACTTACAGCTCCTTTTCATCTCTATTTTCTGTGGTCTTGATATTAATGTAATTTATCTTTCTAGCTGTCTGGATTCATAATGAATAAATTTTATCAGCTTGAATGTCTGTTTCAGCTGGTGATTTTGTCACATGATGCTATACAGACTCTCTTTCCATATACTTTTAAAAGATTAAAGACAAAATATTTAAAGAAAAAATGAAGATAAATCTACCATTCTTTTTTAAAATTAAAAAAAAAAAAACTAACTGGAGCTTAATTGCTTTACAACGTTGTGTTGCTTTCTGCCATACCTGAACATGAATCAGTCATAGGTACACATAAGTCCGGGCTTCCCAGGTGGCACAAGTGGTAAAGAACTCGCCTATCAATGCAGGAGTCATAAGCAATGAGAGTTTGATTCCTGGATTGAGAAGAGCCCCTGGCAGAGGGCATGACAATTCACTCCAGAATTCTTGCCTAGAGAATTTCCAGGGACAGAAGAGCCTGGTGAGCTACAGCCCATAGGGTTGCAGAGTTGGACATGACTGAAGGAACTTAGCAAGCACACACACATACGTATGTCCCCTCAATCTTGAACCTCTCTCCCACTTACCACCCCTCCAGGTTGTCACAAAGCTCTGCGTTGAGCTCCCTGCATCATACAGCAAATTCCCACTATTTTACATACGGTAATATATTTGCTTCCATACTACTCTCTTAATTCATCCCACCCTCTCCTTCCCCTACTGTGTCCACAACTGTTGTCTATGTCTGCATCTTTGTTGCTGCCCTACAAATAGGTCCATCAAAAGCATTTTTCTAGATTCCATATATATGTGTTAATATATGATATTTGTTTTTCTCTTTCTGACTTACTTCACTCTGTACAACAGGCTCTAGTTTCATCCACCTCACTAGAACTGACTCAGATTTGTTCCTTTTTATGGCTGAATAATATTCTATTGTATATATGTACCACAACTTCTTTATCCATTCATCTGTCAATGGACATTTAGGTTGTTTCCATGTCCTGGCTATTATAAATAGTGCTGCAATGAACATTGGGGTGCCTGTGTCTTTTATAATTGTGGTATTTTCAGGGTACAGGCCCAGTAGTGGGATTGCTAGGTCATATGGTACTTTTATTTCTGGTAAATCTACCATTCTAATTCACCTATTTTCATGTAAGAATGGTCTTTACAGTCTTATAAATGATTACAATAAAAAAGCAAAAGCATATTTTAATTAATATCATAAATACATGATTTCTCCAAATAGCATTCAGTTATTATGTCAATGGTTTCACAGCATTCCATTAATTTTGAAAGACAGTCTTGCAGGTGAATTCAGATTTCCTAATTTGGAACCAAATTCTACAACTTACACTACATTTGGAACTTACTGGCACACAAGTTGGTATTTAATAAGTATTATGTAAATTATAACATGCCATGTTTTCTCTATGTAACCATATCTATTGCTGGAAATGTAGATGTTTATTGTTTGGGGGGGTTGTTTGCTTTTACTACTAAAGAAAATAGTGCAATAAAGCACAGGGCCTTTCTTCTCATAAATCTGTTAATTCACTTGTCTGGTAAAACGATAAGGAAGATTAACTAGATCTCAGAACACAGATGCTGTTTGACTCTGAATGAAGTGAGTGAAGTCACTCAGTCGTGTCCGACTTTTTGCGACCCCATGGACTGTAGCCTACCAGGCTCCTCCGTCCATGGGAATTTACAGGCAAGAATACTGGAGTGGGTTGCCATTTCCTTCTCCAGGAGATCTTCCTGACCTAGGGATTGAACCCAGGTCTCCTACATTGTAGGCAGACGCTTTACCGTCTGAGCCACCAGGGAAGTCCTTGGTTCTGAATACGACTTTTTACAAAAAGATATGTTAACAATCTATAACACAGGAGGTCAGTTTTATTACTACATTGCTTGTACCTAGTCACTTGTTTTGCTTCAAAATCTCTTACCTTGTCTTCAGAAATGCCCTCTTTTTCCTTTCTCCTGAATCACTCAAGATGCTATGTTTTGCCTCCTTTCCTCCTTCGTCAAAAAATTTGGCCTTTGCTAGCGCTCAGTCCTCTTATATCGGCTATTCTGTGTTCTTTTCTTCAACATTATAAAACAATTTCATGATTTTGACATCATATCTCTTCTGATGATATCCAGTACAAGGTAACTACCTCTTAAATGTCTTCTGAGATCTAAAATTGACTAATCTAACTACCTTCTGAAATCAGCATTCTGGTAATTGAACATTATATATTTACTTGATTTTACAATCGCTGCCTCAACATCCCAGAATGAAAACCATAGAGTCATGTTTACCTTCTACTTCCATACAGCCAGCTAGGTGCTAAGCCCTGTAATCCATCTCCTTCCCTAAAAGGAATTCTATAGTCTTATTTTCCATGTAATCTGGTTCACTTAATAAATTAATGATAAGATTACAAAATAAGGTCAAGCATTAAACTGTAAATTAATAAAAAACCTCTCATTACTATCCCAAATAGAATAATGCATTTGTACTTTTTTTTTTTCGGCCACACCACGTAGCATGCACCATGTAGCACTTAGCTCCTGACCAGTGATAAGACCTGTGCTTCCTGCAGTGAAAGTGCAGAGTCTGAACCACTGGACTGCCAAGAAAAAGTCTGATGCATTACTATTTTCATGCATGCATGTTTAGTCACTCAGTCGTGTCCAACTCTTTGCAACCCCATGGACTATAGCCTGCTAGGCTCCTCTGTCCATGGGGATTCTCCAGGCAAGAATACTGGAATGGGTTGCCATGTTCTCCTCCAGGGGATCTTTCCAACTGAGGGATCGAACCCAGGTCTCCTGCATTGCGGATGAATTCTTTACCACCTGAGTCACCAGGGAAGCCCCACTATTTTCATGGGGGAAGGCTTTAAATGAGAGCTGACACCATAAAAATTACTTCTGAAGCTGCTCTAACTCACTCTCTTTCCTGCAATGTGATTTGAGATAAATTAATTCTGCTTTAGGGCTTCCCTGGTGATTCAGAGGTAAATAATCCACCTGCCAATGCAAGAGACATGGGTTTAATCCCTTGTCTGGAAAGATTCTCTGGAGAAGGAAATGGCAACCCACTCCAGCACTCTTGACTGGAGAATCCCGTGGACAGAGGAGCCTGGTGAGCTACAGTCCATGGGGTCACAGTGAGTTGGACATGACCTGGTGACTGAACAACAACAACAATAAACACAATTCTGCTTTACATTCAGGTGTTACTTAAGTACCCATGTACAATTAAGTATCCATGCTCCATGACAAAAATCAAATAAATAGGTGTGTTTCTTTACAAAACATTCTATCTTTAATAAGTCCAATAACTCAGTTGCTTTGCTACACAGAATTCTAAGATGGATCTCTTAAAGTTTCTGGTTTACACATTATTTAATCCCCTCCCCTTTAGTATAGGTGGAAATGGTACATAAAATGGAGCATCTCTCAATGATTAGGTTACTAATCAGTTGACTTTTGGGTAAATCTAATGAGATGATACCCAGTCAGGCTCAATTCAACCAGGTGATCTTTTGGGAAAACCTGGGTCCTTCTTCAAGCTAAAAACAGTGTGAGATGAATTCCACACGAGTGAAATTCTTTGTTACTGGCTTTGAAGGTGGAGAAGCTCTGAGACAAGAAAGGCCATCAACCTGCAAGAACTAACTGCGGCTCCAGGGGATAGCCAAAAAGGAAACAGAGACATCGTCCTGCAACCACAAAGAACTGAATTCTGCAACCAATCTGAATAAACTTCAAAGCAGGTTCTCTGTCAGAGCCCCACATAAGAACACAGGCTTTCCAACATCTTCATTTAGTCTTTTAAGATCTGCTCTGAGAAGCCAACTATGCCATACCAAACTTCTGAGCTACAAAACTGTGAGCTAATCCATGAGTATTGTTTTAAGCTGCAAAGTTTATGGCAACTTGTTACAAGGCAATAGAAAACTAATACCCATGCAGGAGGGAAAAAAAAAAAAAGTCTTCACTGCTTGACTTTAGACTAATGTCACCTTTAAATCGACTCTATATTTAGACTTCCTTTCAATGTTACATAATTTTTTTAAAAATAGAGTACATAACATCATTTTATAACTACAAATGATATGATTGCTTATTTCTGTGTAACTTAAGTAACATTCTATCTGTCATAAAGTATATTTATAATTTTCCTGAGGGTGACAGAGTGTTTTAATCAGGAAATACACAGTTGTTTTTTATGAACTAAGATAAATCATTATAACAATTCTGGATACCAGGCTTACTTTAGTAAAAAATCATCTGACATAAAGCCATCATTTAATTCAAATTCTTTATAAATACAAAACTGTGAACTCATTTAAATATCAGGAAAGAAAATAAATCTCAGCCACAGTTGACATTAATTAAGCCATTTAGCCATAATTTTCAGTAAGTATATCTCATGTTAAGATATTCTTGTTGGTAATATACTTATCAGCAATTTTCTAAGGCTTTACAAATATACTCATCTTAAGAAAATTCATGCTACACCTTCTCCCAGTGAAAATCTTTTCAAAAACCTTAGAGATACTTTGCTTCTTTTCATATGTAAAGAATAAATTCCATATTATTATGCCACAATCACAGAAATTCTCACTAAATAAGTAAAAAAGTAAAAATAAAAGCACTGTTGACAACAAATAAAAGAACACAGCAATGCATGTGTTTCATTTTAGTTAGGGCCCATTATTTTTTACCAAGTAATATAAATAACTTGAAATAATCTTTCAAGCTTGCAGTAAAGGCCCACAAAACTATTTAGCATAAAAACACATTTCATTAAACAGCTTAACTCTTCTTAGAAGTGAAGTTTCATTCAGAAAGGAATCATTTTTAACTTGTCTATTCAGCAAAAAGGATATCTTGATATAACAGTCCTTCTAGATTGGCCAACTGTGGGAAGAAAACTATTATTTATTGAGCTTTACCAAGCACAGCCTCATGAACTGCCTAGAGCTTAACAGACATCCACTCTTCTAATCTTCACAACAACCCCATGAGGTAGGTCCTGTCATCATCACTGCCATTTTAGAGATGAGGAAACCAAGTCACTAGGAAGGGGCATAAGTGCCATCCTGGCAACCCTGCTATGCTGCCTCTTTATGGATCACCAAATTCATTCTCTTTTCCGTGAAGCTCAGTTTTATTCACTTATCTTCAGCCATAACAGAAGATACTATCCCTTATGAACTTAATTTTATAATGAGACTTTACATACAGGAAGTTTTCCAAATATGTGGTATATGTGTCTTCTTTCCACCTTTTGAAATGAGGCATAGTGGGAAAATGTGAGGTAAGAAAGTCATTGAAAATATTTGCAGCTAACAAGATATGAGGTTGACTAGATCTCAGCATTGTGAACCAATATCCAAGTATTGGACATTGTATCAGATACTGCGTCTGTAGTAACCATATATATAGGACTAACACATTCATTGTATAAAGATTTAATGAGAGTCTACCATACACCAAGCACCTGGATTTATGAGTCTACTGTATGTCAAAGATCTGGCACTCACAGAACTTGTACTTAGTAAGGCAAAGAGATAATTCTTAAAAAACCTAATAAATTAGTAAATGAACTATTATGTAACAAGGTAGGAAGTGCTATGGACAGAAGAAAAAGAGAATAGAGCAAGGAATTTTTGCATTATGGGAGGTGGAGGCAGGTTACAGTACTAAATAGAGTGGTCTAGGTTAACTTCACTGAGGTACTATTTAAATAAATAATTTTAAGATAGAAATTTCTTATTTTTTCATGCAGAAAAAGCTCACCTTCTTTCTAATACTTCTGTACTTTAAGAACAAATGCAAAGATATATATATATATATGTATGTATATTAGTATGTAAGGCTTTTTAAGAGATCTTTAAAAATACTTGCAGACCATATATAACTAAATAACAAAGTTTCACACTATTTTTAACTATAATTATGATGCTATTAACACAAAGTATGCCTTTTACTCTGTGTGCCCTTTCCGTAAATTCTGTGTTTCCTTCACTGAACAAACATGTATTGATTACCTACCACTTCATGGTATTTTGATCGCACTGATGGTGCTCCAGGGGTCACAATCCTGTAGGGTGATAGGAACAGATGGCTGCAAAATATTTAAGAGGGCTGAGTGGAGTATTATAACAGGAAGCAGGAATCAAGAGGAAAAGGTATTTGAGATGAATCTCAAAGAACAGATAGGTGATAAAGATGTGGGAAAGTGGAGAATACTGGGGCACATGCAAAGGGCATATGCATAGTACTGAGGCACAAAGAGGATTCCAAGTATACACTTTGTTTGTGGCATTTAGTCCTACATGAGAGAAGTCTAAGGGATTCAGCAGAACATGGTAAAAGAGGAAACTGCACAAACACAGAAAATTGTAGGAGAATGAAATTCAAAAAACTGAGTTTCCCCAAATAAAATATTCAGGGCCTATTGCATTAGCAGAGATGACAAACAAGAGCTCAAACAAGCCTCTCATGGTGAGGCTAAGAAGAAGATAAGAGAACAGTGATCCTTTTAGCAAGTATTAATAAAACTGACAATAGTTGAAAGCTACCATTCTGGGCGAGTGATAGACAAAGAAAAGTCTGAAATGACTCTCTGGATTTGTGATGCCTTCCAGTCTGACACATGAAGAACACGGGGTAAAAAATGATGACTCCAACATGGGGCATGTCGAATGTGAAGGCAGTGTCACACACCTTGTTGGAAAATTTCCCTGCTGCTGCTGCTGCTGCTAAGTCGCGTCAGTTGTGTCCGGCTCTGTGCGACCCCATAGACGGCAGCCCACCGGGCTCCTCCATCCCTGGGATTCTCCAGGCAAGAACACTGGAGTGGGTTGCCATTTCCTTCTCTAATGCATGAAAGTGAAAAATGAAAGTGAAGTCGCTCAGTTGTGTACGACTCTTAGCGACCCCATGGACTGCAGCCCACCAGGCTCCTCCATCCATGGGATTGTCCAGGCAAGAGTACTGGAGTGGGTCGCCAGTGCCTTCTCTGGGAAAATTTCCCTAGACAGTGTCATTTATGTCTCTGGAAGCAAAATAAAGAATTCTAGGAATATGAAAATGAAGGTATTCATTAAAATCTATTTAAAATACTATTTCTTGAGCAATGTGTGTCATTTAGGATACTAGTTCTGCCCAATAAGTAAAAAGACTATGTAGTAATATTTTCTTAATACTTGGTTAAACAAGGTTCTTTATTAAAAAAGTCTTGTCATATAAGTAATATATGAAATTCATATCTTTAAAAGAGATTAAATATGAAGCATTTGCAAATTTTATTGAGGGATATGTTTTTAGTGTAGCATCTTATGGGACTCACATAAAATGCATTTTTGAAAACGAAAAAAAACTCATTGAAGATTATTCAAAAAGATTATTTGAAATGTGTCAGGTGCGTCATTTAGTTCACATCTTTACATTATATTACAGTGCCTTGAGAACACTGACACTAGGTCATCTAGAACTTCATAAATGAGCGAGGCTTTTAAATAGAGGATGATTCTTTCTATGAAAGTCACAAAACACTCAATCTTTTGTTTTTAAGGTGCAGCTGACACTTCTCTTCTATTTAAGATTTTGTCTATTATTAAGATTTTCATATACTTAGATAATACTTACGTAATACTTCTGTGTGAATATGAGTTTTTTAAGTGGAGAGTAGTTACTTTTCCACTAGTTACTCATGTATTGCAGTATGTTGATGAATTAAGCAAGAATGTAAGAATAAATACATGACATTTAATAGATGCCAGAAATCCACAGTTTTAAGAAAGCTGAGTAAATAGCAAAAGAAATTGATAGACATTCCTGCATACCATTTATTCACTGAAAAGGTATATTGTTTACTGAGTGCTTTAATTAGCTTTGCTTCAGAACTGTGGCTCAGGTAGGGGTTCTATTTTTAGCAGATGCAAAATAAAACTGTCTGTGATGGTATTCTGAGCTGATAAAAGCAGTGACAACGTGTGGTATGTTGAAAAAAAATTATTCTATTTAATAAGTTACGGAATAGTGAGATAAACTGGGTGAAATACATTAATTTAATTATTGTGACATGCTTAAATGGTAATCTAAGTAAATACAAATCTAATTTAAATATTTAAAAACAATTAAGATAAACTCAAAACCATCTTTCTTGTGATCTTTAATAGCTGTTATAAAACCCTTCTCATGGTCATATAAAAAAAAAAACTAAAAATGCTTTAAATGAGGATCCCTTCTTTCTGTGGTTTACCAAATTGATAAGTTAAAATGACATATTTTCCAACATTTGATTGTTCATTTTTTTCTCATGGAATTTTAAAAAATACAAAAGAGAAGCAAAAAGTATTTAAATCCAAGTTTAGGCATTCCACACACAGATATATGAGGTTATTTTTATTCCAATGGTTAATTCTATGTGCAAGGCATATTTTTTATTTCTTCTGATTATACTTCTACCTGACATTATACATTTTTAAACTTGGTAGATGTAATTCGAAGTTCTACATGTTAATACATAACACTTCATGTATGTTATCTCCCAAAATTAAACCCCATGGTATTTTAAGTCCTAATTTCTCCCCAGGGAAATTTCTAATTTTAGATCTAAAATATGTACACAAGCATATGTATACAGGCTTCGTTGGTGCCTCGGTGGTAAGGAAATCCACCTGAAATGCAGGAGACGTGGATTTGATCACTGAGGAGTTCAACCACTGGATCTGGAAGATCCCCTGGAGAAGGAAATGGCAATCTACTCCAACATTCTTGCCTGGAAAATCCCACAGCAAAGGAGCCTGGTGGCCTACAGTCTATGGGGTCACAGAAGAGTCGGACATGACTTAGCAACTAAAAACAACATATGTGTATATATATATACTGTGTATATACACAGTGTGTGTATATATATACACACATACATATATTATCTTCCAATATTAACATTAAAACAAAACAGTTTCAATTATTTGTATGAATCAGTTCAGTTCAGTTCAGTTGCTCAGTCGTGTTCGACCCTTTGCGACCCCATGAATCGCAGCAGGCCAGGCCTCCCTGTCCATCACCAGCTCCCGGAGTCTACCCAAACCCATGTCCATCAAGTCAGTGATGCCATCCAGCCATCTCATTCTGTGTCGTCCCCTTCTCCTCCTGCCCCGTTCCCAGCATTATGGTCTTTTCCAATGAGTCAGCTCTTCGCATGAGGTGGCCAAAGTATTGGAGTTTCAGCTTCAACATCAGTCCTTCCAGTGAACACCCAGGACTGATCTCCTTTAGGATGAACTGGTTGGATCTTCTTGCAGTCCAAGGGATTCTCAAGAGTCTTCTCCAACACCACAGTTCAAAAGCACCAAGTTTTCGGCGCTCAGCTTTTTTCACCATCCAGCTCCATCCAGCTCTCACATTCACACATGACTACTGGAAAAAACACAGTCTTGACTAGACGGACCTTTGTTGGCAGAGTAATGTCTCTGCTTTTTAATATGCTATCTAGGTTGGTCATAACCCTCCTTCCAAGGAGTAAGCGTCTTTTAATTTCATGGCTGCAATCACCATCAGAAGTGATTTTGGAGCCCAAAAATATAAAGTCAGCCATTATTTCCACTGTTTGCCCATCTATCTTCCATGAAGTGATAGAACAGGATGCCATGATCTTAGTTTTCTGAATGTTGAGCTTTAAGCCAACTTTTTCACTCTCCTCTTTCACTTTCATCAAGAGGCTCTTTAGTTCTGCTTCGCTTTCTGCCATAAGGGTGGTGTCATCTGCATATCTGAGGTTATTGATATTTCTCCCGGCAATCTTGATTCCAGCTTGTGTTTCTTCCAGCCCAGCGTTTCTCATGATGTACTCTGCATATAAGTTAAATAAGCAGGGTGACAATATACAGCCTTGACGTACTCCTTTTCCTATTTGGAACCAGTCTGTTGTTCCATGTCCACTTCTAACTGTTGCATCCTGACCTGCATACAGGTTTCTTAAGAGACAGTTCAGATGGTCTGGTATTCCCTTCTCTTTAAGAATTTTCCACAGTTTATCGTGGTCCACACAGTCAAAGGCTTTGGCATAGTCAATAAAGCAGAAGTAGATGTTCTTCTGGAACTCTCCTGCTTTTTCGATGATGCAGCAGATGTTGGCAATTTGATCTCTGGTTCCTCTGCCTTTTCTAAAACCAGCTTGAACATATGGAAGTTCATGGTTCACATACTGTTGAAGCCTGGCTTGGAGAATTTTGAGCATTATTTTACTAGCATGTGAGATGAGTGCAATTGTGTGGTAGTTTGAACATTCTTTGGCATTGCCTTTCTTTGGGATTGGAATGAAAACTGACCTTTTCCAGTCCTGTGGCCACTGCTGAGTTTTCCAGATTTGCTGGCATATTGAGTGCAGCACTTTCACAGAATATCTATAATTAATTTTTCTCATCGGGTAAGGTGGACCTACAATAAGTTGTATAATATGACCACATAAATTATATTATTAGTACAGACTGTCATAATTAGAATTATTTTGAATCTGACTAGGTTGATTTTTATAATTTAATCAAAGAGTAATCTCAAAGTCAGGTCCACAACTCTGTTTAGTAGAAATGCCATTGAATTTATTTTTAAGTTATATTAACACTAGTATTAATATGGGGGTTATGTAACCTACATATAATATGGCAAGCAAATGTTAATATAGATTAAATAATGGAGTGTGTATTTTCTTCTAGAGCAATTCTTGTTTGAATATAAAATTGAGTTGTTTGTTTTAGTAAGTTTTCCCATTTCTTTTGGTCACAAAGTTTAAGTAAAGGAAAGAAGTTTTAAAAGGAGATGCAGAAGACAAACAATGAAAAGGGTATATAAGGGGCTGGAAAGCAAAAGTAGGAAGTCAAGAAACAGCTGGAGTAACAGGCAAATTTTGCCTTGGAGTACAGAATGAAGTAGGGCAAAGGCTAATAGAGTTCTGCCAAAGGAACGTACTGGTCATAGCAAACACCCTCTTCCAACAAAACAAGAGAAGACTCTACACATGGGCATCACCAGATGGTAGACAGTGAAATCAGACTGATTATATTCTTTGCAGCCAAAGATGGAGAAGCTCTATACAGTCAGCAAAAACAAGACTGGGAGCTGACTGTGTCTCAGATCATAAACTCCTTATTGCCAAATTTAGAGTGAAATTGAAGAAAGTGGAGAAAATCACTAGACCATTCAGGTATGACCTAACTCAAATCCCTTATGACTATACAGTGGAAGTGAGAAATAGATTTAAAGGACTAGATCTGATGGACAGAATGCCTGATGAACTATGGACAGAGGTTCATGACATTGTACAGGAGACGGGAATCAAGACCATCCCCAAGAAAAAGAAATGCAAAAAAGCAAAATGGCTGTCTGAGGAGGACAGACAAATAGCTGTGAAAAGACGGTAACCAAAAAGCAAAGGAGAAAAGGAAAGATATACCCATCTGAATGCAGAGTTCCAAAGAATAGCAAGGAGATATAAGAAAGCCTTCCTCAGCTATCAGTGCAAAGAAATAGAGGAAAACAATAGAATGGGAAAGACTAGAGATCTCTTCAAGAAAATTAGAGATACCAAGGGAACATTTCATGCAAAGATGGGCTCAATAAAGGACAGAAATGGTAGGGACTTAACAGAAGCAGAAGATATTAAGAAGAGGTGGCAAGAATACACAGAAGAACTCTACAAAAAACATCTTAATGACCCAGATAGTCACAATGCTATGATCACTCACCTACAGGCAGACATCCTGGAATGCGAAGTCAAGTGGGCATTAGGAAGCATCACTATGAACAAAGCTAGTGGAGGTGATGGAATCCCAGTTGAGTTATTTCAAATACTAAAAGATGACGCTGTGAAAGTGCTGTACTCAATATGCCAGCAAATACGGAAAACTCAGCAGTGGCCACAGGACTGGAAAAGGTCAGTATTCATTCCAATCCCAAAGAAAGGTAATGCCAAAGAATGCTCAAACTACCGCACAATTGCACTCATCTCACACGCTAGTAAAATAATGCTAAAAATTCTCCAAGCCAGGCTTCAGCAATACCTGAACCGTGAACTTCCAGATGTTCAAGATCGATTTAGAAAAGGCAGAGGAACCAGAGATCAAATTGCCAATATCTGCTGGATCACCGAAAAAGCAAGAGAGTTCCAGAAAAACATCTATTTTTGCTTTATTGACTATGCCAAAGCCTTTGACTGTGTGGATCACGATAAACTACGGAAAATTCCGAAAGAGATAGGAATACCAGACCACCTGACTTGCCTCTTGAGAAATCTGTATGCAGGTCAGGAAGCAACCGTTAGAGCTGGACATGGAACAACAGACTGGTTCCAAATAGGAAAAGGAGTACGTCAAGGCTGTATATTGTCACCCTGCTTATTTAACTTATATGCAGAGTACATCATGAGAAACGCTGGGATGGAGGAAGCACAAGCTTGAATCAAGATTGCCAGGAGAAATATCAATAACCTCAGATATGCAGATGACACCACCCTTATGGCAGAAAGTGAAGAAGAACTAAAGAGCCTCTTGATGAAAGTGAAAGAGGAGAGTGAAAAAGTTGGCTTAAAGCTCAACATTCAGAAAACTAAGATCATGGCATCCTATTCTATCACTTCATGGAAGACAGATGGGCAAACAGTGGAAATAATGGCTGACTTTATATTTTTGGGCTCCAAAATCACTGCTGATGGTGATTGCACCAATGAAATTTTTAAAAGATGCTTGCTCCTTGGAAGGAAGATTATGATCAACCTAGACAGCATATTAAAAAGCAGAGACATTACTTTGTCAACAAAGGTCTGTCTAGTCAAGGTTATTGTTTTTCCAGTGGTCATGTATGGATGTGAGATTTGGAGTATAAAGAAAGCTGAGCACTGAAGAATTGATGCTTTTGAACTGTGGTGTTGGAGAAGACTCTTGAGAGTCCCTTGGACTGCAAGGAGATCCAACCAGTCCATCCTAAAGGAGATCAGTCCTGGGTGTTCATTGGAGGGACTGATGTTGAAGCTGAAACTCCAATACTTTGGCAACCTGATGCGAAGAGCTGACTCACTGGAAAAGACCCTGATGCTGGGAAGGATTGAGGGCAGAAGGAGAAGGGGACGACAGCGGGTGAGATGGCTGGATGGCATCATCGACTTGATGGACATGGTTTTGGGTGGACTGCGGGAGTTGGTGATGGACATAGAGGCCTGGCGTGATGCGGTTCATGGGGTTGCAAAGAGTCGGACAGAACTGAACAACTGAACTGACCAACTTACAAGCACTACTGTCTGATCCCAACTGTAATCATAATACTTCAGTTACCTGACTCTAATTTGCTTCATTTTTAAAGTATGAGGTTTGAGAAGCAGCTTTTTTTCATGAGAGTCATGGAGCTGGAACAGAGGCAGGTCCAAGAATAAGAGCAGCAGCCAAATGAGCAGCTTCCAGCCCCCAGTTAAGCAGATGAAGCTGGCCTCAACCAGCATACTTTCACTTTTATCTACACTTCCACTTTTTTTCTACACATGGTCTCTACATGTGTGTGTGTGTGTGTGTGTATGTGTTAGTTGCTCAGTCACATTAGACTCTTTGGGACCCCATGGACTGTAGCCTGGCAGGCTTCTCTGTCCATGAAATTCTCCAGGCAAGAATACTGAAGTGGGTTGCCATTTCCTTCTACAAAGGATTTTCCTGACTCATGGATCGAACCTGGGTCTCCTGCATTGCATGGTTTCTATATTTAATGTTATTTGAAGGAGGAGTTCACAATATTTTAAGGTTTAAAACCATTGGTTTATTAATCCCACATGTTCATTTCAATGGGACTCATTTGCACCTTCATCTGTTAAAGGCTTTGCCAACAATACAAGACTCCGGCTGCTCTTCACCTTGGCCATTCTTCAACTTCTGTGTGCAACAGGCAACCTTAGGGATGAGGTAATAACTCCACAGAACAAAGAGCAAACTGGCCTACTCATTGTTATAAAAGAGGTGGATTCCACAAGCTCAGTGCCCCTACTTGTGGTTCACACCTGCATGTATAATGTCAATCTAGGTCCATATCTCATGTGATCCCCCAAGAGTGGGGGGCAAGCGGAATTGATGCAAATATGCTGACATTCATGCTGCCTCCTGTGGTATGAGTATTAACGTTCTTTGTCTCTGACCTAGGAGTGTCATGTCTACTACTGGCACCTATGAAACTGTAACAAGTTAATTTATTAGCTTATAAGTAGAATAGTAGTAGTTTGTAAGTAGTAAAGTCAAATCCTGGCCAGGACAATGCCATATTACTAGGCTCTTGCTAAGGTTTTCGTGCATATTTAATATTTTTAAATATTAAAACTACACTAATAAAAATAATAAAGTACTAGTATTCTAAATTAGATATATAACTAATAGTACAAATGAAAGAATTTAGAAAAACAAACTGTGTCTTAATGAAAATTTATTACGTGAAACATGACACTAAAAACCAGAGTGAAAATGATGAATTGCTGCTTAATAAAAACATGTAGGCAAGTGGCTATACATTTTGAACATATAAAGTTAGGCACTTCACCTCATACGGTACCAAAAAAAATGAATTACAGATAAATATGTGATTAGAAGTAAAAAATAAAACTACAGATGTTTAGGAATAAATGTAGAAGTCTATTTTTATAATAAAAATGCAAAAAGGCCTTCTTTAGCAAAATAAGCAATCAAGGGAAAATTAAAAGATTTGATTGCATAAAAGTTTTTTTTTTAATTTCATGTACAGAAGAAAATTTCATAAAGTTTTTTTGCATAAAAAAACCAAGTGATCAACATGGAAAATCATTTCAAGATAAGATGGAAAAGAATTCAATAATTTAAAATATTTTAAGAAATACACAGACATAGACACATGAAGATATGACCAATGGGTATAAATGGGCAACTTCAAAAAGGAAAAATACAAGTAGTTGATAAGCTCATGATTTTCACATATATAATGTTTACTCTCAAAATAGGCATGGAAATTTAATACTGCTTAGTTTCTGACTCTTGAAACCAATAATTATGGACTACTATTCAGTGTGGAAACTAGAGGCACTAATAGTTTGTTGGCAGGACTAATCTACTCTTTTAAACAAGGTAATATGGAAACTCTGTTAAACATCACTTGTCTTAACTTTGCCCACCCATTTCAAGGAATTTATCTAATATATCAAGATATAACGGGAAAATGTATGTATAGATGTTTTACTGTAGCCTTTTTTGCACATTAATAGAAACTCAAAACATCTTCAATTTCTCAGTTTTCATTAGGGGAATGCCCATCACTATTGAGATTCTGCAGAGTTATTTCCCTCATAAGTAGAATTAGGCAAGTCAATGAGAGTTCACTTGAAAGAATGTCAAATGTACAAAGTTTTGTGAAAAAGAAACTCAATGAAAATAAGTATAGTAAGAACACATGTTCATTTCAAAATAAGTACATTATTTCTGAAAACACAAGCTCATAAAACTTTTTTCAAAGATCTGAAATCTGTCTACATTTCACTGTTTGTATAACCATTATATAAATAAACAAAAAGCAAAAAAAAAAAAAAAAGGCTAAAGGGATACTAAAGCATTAACATGAAGTACAAGGGGAAGAGGAAGCTTTTCATGCTTCTTCAGATACTTTAGTTCTCTGTGGATTATTGTAAGGAATAAGGCTTTTATAATACAAATTATTGGAATAGAGTTTTAAAAGAAAACGAATGGCCATAAAGAAAAGGAAGGAAGAAAAAACAGACAATACATTCAAATTCTAGCATAATGTATTGCTGAGTCTTCTAGAAGCAATTGACCTCAAAATGTATGATTTTTCACCCAAAGCCACAGGAAGAATATAAACAGGTCCAAGAGTTCTGAAAAAAAAAAAATAAATAATAGAGGAAATATTTGGAAAAATAGAATAGAGGAAACCAGAAGAGTCAGTAGAAAAGATATCTTGACCTAAAGGTTGGTAGGACCACAGTACACTTATCAATAGTACAGATATCTCATTCTGATGATTAGCAGGGCCTAGAACAGTGATCATCAGGCTGGGCTGGGCCAGGCTAAGTATCACTAGTTTATCTCCTGATGATGAGAGCCCCAAGAATTATTTGCTCAGTAGAGCACAGAAAGAAAACCAGATATGTTGTATAATATGAGGGAATTAAGCTCTGGAAGAGAAAATAAGCTCTGGAAGCAATAAATATAGTAATAGTGTTTTCCTTGTATAAAGAAAAAAACATACATCCTACACAGAAGTATACTGTAGTACATGCATATGCAACTGCAAAGTGACATGTGAAAAGGCAGTAATAATAGCAATATTTAAGGATAAGTTTTACACCATAGTAACCAAATTAAAATTATCAGTGAGATATTTTACAGTTTCATACTAAGGTTTCAAAATCTAATGTGGTTTTTGCACTTTCAATAATCTTAATTTGACCCATGGTGCTCATTAGCCATGTTTGTCCAGTGACTATCTTATCAGGCAACACATCTTTAGAACAACAGTAGCATGTATGCAAAGTTAATAAAACTAAAAATGGATAAAACTATGGTGGAGAACCAGTTTAAGATATATATACATGGCAATGGCAATCCACTCTAGTAGTCTTGCCTAGAGAATTCCATGGACAGAGGAGCCCGGAGGGCTATAGTCCATGGGGTCACAAAGAGTCGGACACGATTAAGTGACTAACACACGCATTTATATATAAAACTCATGCTCCAGCAATCCCACTCCTGGGAATGTAACAAAGGATGCCTAGAGAATTCCATGGACAGAGGAGCCCGGAGGGCTATAGTCCATGGGGTCACAAAGAGTCGGACACGATTAAGTGACTAACACACGCATTTATATATAAAACTCATGCTCCAGCAATCCCACTCCTGGGAATGTAACAAAGGAGGCTATACAAAAATGTTGGTAGAAGTAAAGATTAACCACCACCACTATCACCAATGGAACACTTACATTATTTTCATGGAGTAAAGTCTCTGCATGCATTGACAGGAATATAATATTGACAGTATTTCTTACAGTTGGAGCAACTATGTTTTCTGCCCTCACATGTGCTATACATGAAAGCAGGGACATCAATTCATGATTCAGTCATATGCTTTCATCTAAATAAAAGCTGACCAGTTGAAAGGCTTATCCAGAAAGAAAAGGATGATGCTAGCCTCTATGCTTCTGAAGCTCTTAATCTGCATATGCTTCTAAATTCAGCCATATAACACAACCACCATTATTCTGTGGCCCCCAAATGTTACCTGGTTTGATGCACATCTTAGCAAATTTGTTGATATCAAAGTCTTAGTAATTACCAACTGACACAACACAAGCACAGAAGAAATGACATTTGTTATGCAGTTCCCCAGGGACAGAGGAGCCTGGCAGGCTACAGTCCATGAGATCATAAGAGTCGGACATGACTTAGCAACTAAACCACCATCATCTCCCTCTCCATGTTACTTAAACATGGTCTAGGGAATCGAGCATTGGTTCAGCCTCTGAATGATCCCTCTGTGGCTTGGTAACTACCTCTCTGATTCTCATTCTCCTGATCTCTAAAGCAGCTCTAAAATCTACTCTACAGGGTTGTTGTGAAAAAATGCCTGATACAATATGTTTCACATATTGTTGTTGTTTAGTCACTAAGTCATATCTGACTCTGTGATCCATGGACTGTAGCCCGCCAGGCTCCTCTGTCCATGGGATTTTCTAGGCAAGAATACAAGAGTGGGTTGCCATTTCCTTCCCCAGGGGATCTTCCCAACCAAGGGATTGAACCTGCATCTCCTGCATTGGCAGGAGGATTCTTTACCACTGTGCCACCTGGAAAGGGTGTCACATAGACTTAGTCAAATACCAGTTTACTTTTTCCTACAAAGTCTGCACAATGTTATATCTGAACTGTAGTTAGAACCATCTATATACATTTAATATCTAAATAAAAGTTCTGGTTATCCAAGAAATACAAATCAAAGGAATCATATGATAGTACTTTTAAACTTCCAAATTAACCAATTTTATTATAAATGATAGTATTCAAATTTGGAGAGGCTGCATTAAGAAAAGCATCACAGATGCTAGTGGTAATGTCAACTGCTATCATATCTCCAAAAAAAATTTGATAACTTCAGGGTTCTTATTCTTTGATTTAGTAACCTTAGTACCACTAAGCTTTTTCTGAAAAAGTTAAAAATGCAAATATTTATACCCCAAAACATTCATTTTATTTATAATAAAAAATGTAAACAACCTAAGTCCTTAATACCAGGAGAATGTGTATGGAAAAAAACATACAACCAAAGAACCATAGAACTGAATAATATGTAATCATTTTATGTAATATTTAAGAAGTGTTTAATCACATTAAAAATGGAATATCTTAATATCAGGATATAGAACTACCACATAGAGCAGAATGAGAAATAGTTAAAAATGCATAGATAAAGAGACCAATTAAAAATCTACCCTTGTTTCAAATTCTTTAGACAAAATATCTCTATTTTAAACCCATTTTTGGATTTTTCTTCAACTAGATATCACTTAATAAAAAGGTAATATCAAATTTCTTCTAAAGATTATTAAGTAAAAATTTTATTTCTACAAACTTATCTGTTCTCTTATGTTAGTCAAAAAGTGCAAACAGATGTCCCTCTTTTCTTGGGATGCCAGAAATTCTTACACAGAGTGTGTATTTATCTCTGTCATGAAATTCTTTAAAAACTGATTATTGGTAGAAATATTTTCTCCTTATTGAGTTCTGATCATTCTTTTAATTTTTAATTGCTCATATATGTATGTATGTGTATGTGTGTATATATCTATTTTAGTAATAAATATTACTATAAAATAGTAATATTTTAGTAATAGATATATTTTTTAAACTTTTAGCAATGGTCTTTAAAGTTAAACCAGATATTACCTGTTTACTAAACTAAGAAATGAAGTACACCCCCACCAGACCTTCTGAGGGAGAAGGGTCGAAGAGAGGGTCTGAGAGAGAATGCAGAAGTCACCTTGGCTACAGAGTAAAGATCTGAAGGGAACTCAGTTACACTGCTGGACCTTAATCGGCTCAAAAGGCCCATTTGTTGCCTGGTGACAAATATATGCTGGCTATTTCAGCATCATTCAAGCCATGCATAATTATCTTACTAAGGAAGCAGAAATACGACTCTAGGACTTCTTGAAGCATGCGGAAACAAATTTAAGTTGTATTTTCATAGCAAGAATTTCCTTTCCACAAGAGCAATACAAACAATAAAATACCCACTATGAGTAACTTCGACTTCTTTCTGCACTTAAATTGACCCAGAATAATTAAAATTCACTAGGTAAACTTATTGCCAATTTACGCTGTTTTTCTCAACATGCTTCCAAATTCTATAAGACTAGCTCTTTCACAAAGCCTTGCTGCCTCATAAAACTCCTTCAAAGACAAAATATTTCCTGATTTGGCAGAAATTAAAGCCTAAAAAACCATTCCTTACTATCAGAGGTTAATGGATGATAGCACTATGTATACATACTGGGCACAAAACAGTTAAACCATAAGGCTTAGGCTGAAGCCTGGCGACACCCCAGGGCCCTGCAGGCAGCCTTGGCACTCTTCAGGTGCTGTGGAAGATGCTGAGTAGGACATACAGGAAACAACCTTAGGGACAGGTGTGTTTGATGAATGGATGGGGGAGGGGAGAGATACTGTTCATAGTTTCCAACCCATGAAAAACGAGGACCAGCTCTTCTCACCACTAGAACAGAACAGAAAAAGCGGAGGGCAGAGAGGCATCAGGAGCACAAGACATCCTGTCTCATAGAGAAGAGAGGAGGAAAAGCAGAGGCTTCATACAGCTTTATATGTGCTTTACTAGAAAAATAAATGGAAATATGTAGCTGAATTCTTTCTTGAGGAATACCATTTCTCTGCATCATAGGCTCAAAGTCTGAGTATTTTCAGGATGTGCTCTCTCAAACTAGAATCAAAGTACAGTGCCAGCCCAGCAGAAAATATTGGATCACAAGAAAATCATCACAAGCAGAACAAAGAAGTCATAGAAACAAAGCAAGGAAACAAGGATCAAGGATGAGATATTTTCTAATCACTCAAAATGAGGAGAGATTAGTAAGTAATATAAACATTGGGACAGCACAACAAATAAAGCATATACATCGAATTTACTATTTCCCGAATATATACATACATGTACACACACACCCACATACACATGCAAACACAGGGTGTCTTTTTCAACCAGTCTCTTCTGCCAGTCCTCTAAAGTCTTCTAGGTAAAAGAGCAGGAGCTACAGCAACACGGATTAACTCCAGTAACCTTCATTCACTCCCTTGATGTCAGGGTAGCTAATGGACTTTACCTAAAGATCAGACGGCATTAAGGTCTTAGACCAGCTAAAAACTTCCCTCAGATTAACATGGTCAAGTGGAGCCAAGAACAAGAGTCAACTGCTTTTGTTACATCATATTTGTCTCTCCTCTGAAATATGATCTTCCACATTCAAAGAAATGGCCAAAGAAACAAACAATCTGAACAATGACAGATTATCTAAATTCCACAGATGTATTTAAAATAGGAGTTCTCATGCACCATTTGAAAATTTAAAACCACCTATATTTTCAAACTATTGAAATTCCACACACATCCTAGATAATAATTCTCTGCTTGATTCAAGAAATCTCCTTTCAAAATTACCACTTCTGAAATATAATTTGCCAACACAGAAAATCAAAGATTTTTCTGAGAGATTTATTGTCCCTCTTCTCAAGAACTCTCACTTTACACTTCCAAACACTTACAGAATTCTAATAATCACTATGACCCAAATGCATACATACATATAGGTGTTCACACATTTACACATGTTATAGCCCTTTCTTCAGTGTATACAAAATACACTTTTTCAGGGTATTTTAGTTTTTAGTGTTGCAGTTTGTTTTATGACTATTTAAATACTATATCATAAAGCTCTTCATTAAAAGGTACAATTTCTCAAATGTATGAAATTAATACAATTGTCCTGGAAAAATTGAAATTCCCCTCTTCATAAATACACAATGAAAAACAATTCTTCTAAAAATATGGAAGAAATTTAGTTGCTTTGCTCTTGTACTGAATTCCAAATACTGTAAGTAATAATAACACTTGTGACCACTCAAGAAGTGCTGAGAGAAACCATATTTTTTTTTTTTACCTTTAAAACAGGTCCTGATTAACATTATTCATCACAGTTAAAGTGGATAAAAATCAGCTTAAGTCTATAGGGACAATACTTCCATATGGTGATAAACATCTCAAAGCAACCAAATACTTTTAAAAGTAAAAAAAAAAAATTATAACTTATTCTCTTAAAAAATTCAACTCAAAAACAAGAATCTCTAAAGCTTCTTTTGTATAGTTGTTAAATCCAACTATACAATTTTTTTTTTGCATTTCAATGAATTACAAAATCAAGGAGGGGGAATAAAATAATCCTTAAGTATTACTGATTTGCATAAAAATAATGAACAATGATTTAAGTTCAATCCCAAAATGTTTACTAAAATATCACTGTTACTTACCTAAGTAGCAATCATTCAACCCCTCAGTCTCCTAAGATCCAAATACTCTAACAGCCTTAGCACAGTCTTAATGCTTATTGATTCATTCTTCTATAACTGTATTAGGTAGAAAATTGTTATCTGCTTTTTACACTGTGGAAGAAGTGTTTTGGTCTTCCCATTAAAAAAAAAAAATCCTTGACGTTAGTCACTGAAATCCATATAACTCCTTTTTCTTTCCACAGTTCCTAATAAAGTGCTCTATTATATTTATGCCAGATAACAGCTTAAACAGGATTATAAAAAGTCAAAGTATTATATACTTGAACCAATATTTTCTAGCAGACAATATTATTAATTTACGCTAAGCTCTTAACTTTTGTAAAATAACAGATCTCATGTAGTTTATGGATTTGCAATCAAACTTCTCTTTTTAATGTATGAAAGAGACTGGAAGGATGAGAGACAGTGGAAACAGTAAATTACAATTCTTATTTTGTGTTTTCAGGTGAAAACCATAGGATGTTAATTCATAAAAGAATGGGATAATCATTATTTTAAGTTATCAGCTGATTTCATCTTCTTACTTTTTGGTACATTAAGCCAGAAAAGTATAAATTACATGAATGTTTAATAAGAAAGCACAGGCCTAATAAGTAATAAAGCGCCTTCAAAGATAACAGTATCAGTTTTTATTTACTCAGAAATGTATTTTTTGCTAGGAAAACTGACTACCAAAACATTTCTGAGTTAACACCATATACTCACATTCATATGTGATACCACTATTGCTTACCTCAGTCAAGTGCGGTGTAGGGTTAAATCCACAGAGATTACACACTTGTTTCTTGCATTCAGTACAAGTGTTGAAGTTGGCAGGATCCTTAGAACTTATGTTGAGTTCAGTTTTGCAGAGAGGACAGGCTGATTCTGGTTTGGGGGTTTCTTCCTGTTTGGGGGGAAGAGCAACCTTTTGAGGTTCAGCCGTGGAAGGTTTGCTGTCCTTAATAGGCAGAGGCTTCTTTTCTGTTTCTGTTCTTTTTACTGTTGAAACTTGTTCAGCTTTGGGTTCTAGTTTTTCAACTACTGGAGCTTTGGTTTCCTTTTTCACAGGTAGAACCTTTGTAGGTGCTGGCGGTGCTGTGGATTTGGGGGGCCCTTGAGAAGTAGGTGGTTGTGGAGGAGGAGGGACTTGTTTTGTTGGGGCCGCTGGCCCACCCTGTGAATGAGACCCAGGCTGGCCCGCTGTGGAGATCAGATTTGATGCCTGGCTAAAGATGGATGCTCCAAACCCAAAGAGTTTCCCAGTCACTGTTTCTTGAGGAGTTGTGGGCTGTGATTTAGGGGCATCAGTAATACTTCCCAGATTTAGGCTAAAACGTCTCGACTGCTCCTGAGGCTTTGGGGGCTGTGGAGAGAGAGGGGCAGTTTGTCCAGTGGGGGGTCGTGGACCTTGGGGTGTCAGTGCCCCTTTTGGCATCGGCTTGGTGTCTGGCTTAGGACTCATTTTGGTTTGTGCTTTCTTGGGTTCATCCTTTTTCTGAATTGGATCAACTTGTTTTTGATCTTTGCTCTCTGGAGTAGGTCCAGGATGTGAAATAATTTTTGTATCTGATGCAGGTCGAGGTATGACTTTAGAAGCTACTGGGGTAACTTTTTCTCCTGTTGGTGGAAAACTTTGAGAAGGTTTGGCAGAGTCTGGTTTTAGAGGAGGAGTTGTTTTCTCTTGATCCTGTGATGGTATTTTGGATCCTGGCATATCCGGTCTTGTTGCTGTTGATGATGAAGACACAATGTCTATGGCTGGCTTTCCTGTCTTGGGCTGCTCTGGTTTATCATCAGCCATGGAGACCTTGGCCGGTTCAGATGGGACAGAAGGCTCTTTGGGAGGGGCTGGCTTGGATGACGACTCTGCCTCAGGAGGCTGCTGGGATGTGACTGGGTAGGGACTGTGAAGGGTTGGTTGTTTCACTAGTGGTGGGGGCTTTTTAGACTCAGCTACCTTTGAGACATCCTGTTTGGGTGTAGTATCTTTCTTTGGAGAAACCTGCTGTGACGGCGTGGGTGGCTTGCTCACTGCTGATGCAGGAACAGGGGTAGTCTTCGGTTTGGGCTGGGGTGATGATGGAATTGGAGCCAGGTTACCTCCTAGAGCTCTCTGCATCTGACAGTTTAAACAGAGCCACTCTTTCATCTGGAAGTAACATAAAATAACGGTCAGCGAGGCAATAACAAGGTAAAAACAACAGCATTTTTAAAACTCCATTGGTAGCTTTTAAAATTACGTCTCTCATCATGCAAAACATAAAATCAAGATCAAATAATTTTAGTTAATTTATATATTTATATATTATATATTTATATATAGTTAAGTATACTAAAACATAACTAATGAACCTCAGAGATGTAAGTACTATATTTTAAGCAATATAAAATTATAAATCAACACAGAAAATTTTCTTCTAACATTAGCTTTATTCTTCGCCTTTGATTTACTCAAAGTTTGATTACTCCCAGAAATAGAAAACCATGTATGATAAAAGAAAATGATTATTAATGTTACTTATTAGATTCCAAAATCAGTTATGTTGGATATTTTCTCTGTTGATGGCTCATAAACAGGTTTCAGTTATATAACCCAGAGTATGCTTGTCAAAATTATTAACACATTGCTAATTTCTTAAATTAGCAAGAGAATCACTTCTCCCCTCCAAGGCAACACAATAAAATGTGAGAAAATCATAACTATTAACCACTGTGGGTTAGAAAGAAAACATTCTCTTTTAAAAAAGTAAAGAGAAAATAATGGCACCCCCTGAAATCATTATAGATATAGCATGACCAAAAAGAGAAAAGTTACTTTCTTATAATTTTTATAAATGGAAAGAGCAATATATGTATACAATATACTTATCTGACTGGTGAGATATGTATATATGCAAGACACATATTGTGTGTATATACATATGTATATATTTATGTGTGTGCATATATATATCATGTATAGGTATAAATGCATTTCTTTTCCATCATATTTACTGTTAAAAGAAGGTGAAATTGGTGCTAATATATTTTAGAAGATAATTTTTAAAAATGTATATTCAACATTTACTTTTTATTCTAAAATAATATATTCTCATTATACAAAATTTTAAATATTACCAAAGTAATTTATAAGGGTAAATTCTATACAACCTAATCTTTAACGCCCAAAGAAACCAATGTTACGAGTTTAGCACTGAAGTTCTTTGTTCAAAATTCTACACGATGGAAAACTAAATATATGGTGCATAAGTATGAAAAAAGTTCTCTAGAATACAAAATTGTAAAGTATTAGGTGGGCAAACAACATACTCTTACTTGAAACAATCCATTTTTGTAAAAAAACTGAACTAAGCATTCCTAACTTTTAAAAACTATTTTTTCCACTTGACAGTTTACACTGTTAACATTTAATTAAAATAAAAAAAAAAACCTCCTGTATCTTTTTCTTAATCATTAAAATGAATTTAAATTTAAAGAAAGGATATTGAAATTATTTAAACTCAGGTACAAGTATGCATGTGTGCTAAGATGCTTCAGTCGTGTCCGACTCTTTGCGACCCTATGGACCATAGCCTGCCAGGCTCCCGTGTCCATGGGATTCTCCAGGCAAGAATACTGTAGTGGATTGCTATGCCCTCCTCTAGGGGATCTTCCTGACCCAGGGGTTGAATCCGCATCTCTTATGTCTCCTGCATTGGCAGGTGAGTTCTTCACCACCAGCACCACGTGGGAAGCCCAAGGTGCCAGTATAACAAGGCTTATTTTATAATCTCATGGAAAGCAAATTTTTGTTTGGAGAAGGTTGAAGGAGATTTTCAACTCTAACTGACAAGTTATATTTGTTTAAAAATCAGAATCAAAAAGCAAAATTAAAACATTTGTTACCTACAGGTAAGAGGCACTTGGGTTTTTATTACATTCATTTTCAATATGAGTATTAAGTACTTATGTTTACCTTTTTCTATGTTTGAGGCATTTCACAAAATAAATAATTTTTTAAACATACAGATATTTGAATCCCAAAACATAATCAATCCACCGTTACTAGTGTAAGTTGTATGACTAAAGGGTTAGCTTGAATGTAAGGATATCCACTCCATTATGTCCCTTTCTTGATGGAAGGAAATTTCTCCATAAACATGCATGTATCCACTCAACCACCTCCCCTAATGCCAATGTCAATTCTGCTGTTCTACTATTTACTTTTTCTCATTTGTTTTCAGTCTTAAATGATACCATGTCACCTTATAATCATGCAGTCAGACAAGATGAAAGAAGACAATATAATTAAAATGATAATTCTTTACTTATAAAATAAGTATCTGATGATGATGCTGTCATAAGTCCTCTTTTCCTTTCCTCTGCAAGTTCTCTCTCAACCCTCATCCTTCCAATTTCTTTGGATGCATTTGGTTTTATCAGTAAAATTTTAAGTCTGTTTGCCATGTGAACATTGGAACTTCATGCATAGCTGGCCAGTCTCTGAACCACTGCAAAATTAGAAAACTACTATGGCATATCTAATATATGATTTATATCAACACTGGGACACAAATTCTGTACTGTCCTCATTCCAAAAGCAAATGTTTCCTTGCAGTTTATAAATGTGTATGACCAAGTCTCTAAATATGTAGACAAGGGGGCTTAGGAAAAGAGGGGTGGAAAACACAGGTCACTGCTTTTTCATAGGGACATAATTCTGTTTTTCTCTGAACATACTGTGTTTTTGAACAGGCTCCACTGGTCCAACTTTTGTTCTTTTCATGACCCCATTTTCTTCACTTTGATACACAATACATAAAAGACATCTGATCCCTCAATGTTCCTCCTCACTGTGAAAATACAGGTTAAAATCATTGTCTATAGCTTTCACAATGTGAAAAGCTTTTTATCCTCTTAGGGTTTTTCAGAAAGAGCCTCTTTTTAATTCTACTGGCCAAATCTGTTGAAACTAGAAATGAGTTTTATCTCAGAACCTAATCTACTACTGAACACAGCAGTGTTTCCAATTGCCTGATACAGTTGAAGGCAACAACAAAAAAATCTTTCTTATTACACTGAGAAAATGACAAAGTCCACAACCCACCCCAACATTAACATCACGAATCACCATCTAATATTTCACAACGCACCGAGGGAGAGTTACAAGTAGTAATAGCACCTTTGCCCTCTCAGTCATGAGTTAAAAATCCTGTAATATCTTTATTGCATATTCAGTTACTCTTCAAGAAGGTCTGTGTTGCTTGTGAAAGTTAATTTCCCACTTGCTCATATTTCCAAAGCCACTGTCCCTCATTTGGCCCTTGTCATTTCCAAAATATTTTGTACCTCCACCAAATTTAACCTGTTTAAAACAAAACACCACAGAAGAGGTTGACTCTGTCTCCCATCAAAACTCAATACTCTTCAATAGCTGTGAATAGTTAGTTTTTTGCAAGAAAATAAAATCTATAGTTTTGTTACTGTCCTTATGTTAGCACTTACCTAGTTCTGATACCTCCAGCTCTATATCTCCCCAAAGACTGTCAGCAACAATTATAAATACTACGTGTATGGTCTGACCTTTAATCATCATAGATGTCCACAAATATTTTTTGAGGTCATCGGAATTAAATAAGTTAAGATGTTCATGCTCTTCAAGCTACAATATTTCTGTGTTTACTCTGTTAATACCGACTGTTAATCTAGCCTGAATGACAAGCTTCTGCCTTCATTTTCTGGTGGCATGCCATTCTCCCTATGCTATACCTTTGCCATGGACCATATATTCCCATTTTGATTCAAACTGAAGGAACCCCCCATAACTAACTCACCTGCTAACCATACATATTTTCAGGACTTGGAGAGAATTACTGTCTTGTTTAACTTCTAAAATTACATTTTTATCTGTAACTATGTGCAGAGACGAACCTGAATTTACTACCATCATTGCCTCAAACCTCTGATGCCCATTCCACTTGGCACCCATATCTATAATACAGCTAGTTCCCCTAGTTCTGCATCATTGGGTCTTCATCCCACTGCAGCCATGAATGTGGATCTTACAAGACTTTAGTCCTTGTCCCTCTTCCCTATGCTAAAGAAGTCAGACAATTTTCAAGGACAAGCCTAACTGAGAAGAAGCCTTTCACCAACATTTCACAAATGACTTCCCAGGTTCCCTGACAGGCGTGGTACTTACTTTCTCTAATCACCCACATCCATTCAACAAATGGGAGAAAGGCAATAAATAATACCAGGGGAGCCTTCTACTGTAGCAGTATTTCCAAAGACACTGTCTCTGATCTGGCCTTTCATGAATCCTTTTTTTCCTTTTCTTCCTGCAAGTTCCCCCTCAACCTGCTCTCAACCAATTTCTTCGGATTCATTGGCTTTATCAGTAAATTTTTAAGTCTCTTTGCAACGTGAACATTAAAGCTTACCTTCAATATACAGGCACTAAAATGAAAGTATTTAAGTTAGATAAGTATGCCATGCTTTAACTATTCCTAAATTCTAGATTTTATATGACAAATGATAAAAAAAACATGTCATTTCTTCCTTTCCTCACATTGCTCACAGCAAGTAAGTAAGTGGAATTCAAGAACTGGAGACACAACTGTTTAATGAACTACTCTGATTCAATTAGCTCTATGCAAAGGAACAAAAAAGGCATAAAATTGTTCATTCAGTCTTCTGACTTAATATGCTACATAAATAGGGGTAAGAAAGGACTCAACCAGGATTTCTGCTGAGGTCACTGTGTATTCTAATGTGAATGCTGATAATTATTAACACACCTCCCTGTTACATCCAATCTCCCAGGGTTCCCTTCTTCTGAGCCTTTTGGTGAGTTATGTATCAGAGCTGAGTCATGTGAAATATAGTAATACAACTTCACTGACTAAGGCTTTTGCTGAATAATCATAAAAATATCATTTAATGTTTCAAGAGGTACCACTTAAAAGCTTAATTGTGAATTTCACATAAACCTTCAATTATTGGTGCCACTATCAAAAAAGTACTGAAAAATAGACTCTGATTTTTAAGGGTTTGTCTTTAATAGTAATTCAAAATAGTTAACACAATACATCTAACAAATAAGGTGAGTTGGCAAATGTTGGGGTTCCAGAATTAAAGCATATTCCTACTTGGAAATATTATTAATCTATTTAGCTTCAAAAGGGAACGAAAGTTTTCCAAAAGAAAAAAAAAAAGTGTCCAGAAGGCATAGTGACTAATATCCACCTTTCAATGTGCCCCAAACTGGAAATTTTAAACACAAAATCTACATAAAGTTTATAATGAAATCTCTGCTCAACAACATAGCATGCAGAATCTGAAAACTGTGGTATAGATGATCTTATTTACAAAGCAGAAATAGACACAGATGTAGAAAACTAAAGTATGGATACCAAGGGGGGAAGGGGGGGTGGCATGAATTGGGAGATTGGGATATATACACTATAGTTTTTATATACACTATTGATAGTATGTATAAAATAGATAACTAATGAGAATCTGCTGTATAGCACAGCAAACTTTACTCAATGCTCTGTGGTGACCTAAGTGGGAAGGAGATCCAAAAAAGAGGGAATATATGTACATGTACAGCTGATTCACTTTGATGTACAGCAGAAACTAACACTACATTGTAAAACAACTAGAATCCAATAAATATTTTTTAAAAATAAGTAAAACTTTGGAGTTTTTCTAAAGTCAGCTAAAAAACAAAGTGATGAACACAATATTAGGCATTTATATTTGCTAGTGTTCAGTACTATTCACATTATGAATATATTTTCTTCAATCACACATTCATCCTGCCCGTCTACTAAACTCTGTTAGGTCCTTACTTCTTGACACATCACAACTAAACTTCTCTGCAAACCGTAACATCTAAATGTACCCTTCACTACATCAAGGCAGCGTTCTCATTCTCTCTTACCTGAGTTATGATTCAAAATTTGTACTCCTCCTCCATTTACCTAAATGCTTCCTAAACTTTATGGTCCACGATGACTTCTCTGCCTTATAACTTAGTATTCCATTCTCCATTATAAGGTCTGCCGCTTCTCAGCTATCCCAACTATAGTTTGAATCACAGCATTTAGACTCATATATTGCTTTTCTTTTCCAATTAATTCCTCTTTTCTCCTATCCTCACGCACTCTTAAAAAAAGTAACCACTTCTTATGATGACTCTTACCTCTGTATTAGATACCAAGTAAAGTGTAGATACTATTTAATAATGAATTATTATAAATGTTTCTTACCTCTCAAATTCTTTAAAATACCTGTTATTCAGATTACTTTGAATGCCATAGAATATATAATTAAATAATATAATTATTAGATAATAATGTATAATATTATAAAGAGAAACTCAAGCTGAGGTTTAATAACAGATGATGTTTCTGCTATTCAAGCAATGCCTAACCCACATGATCTCCTCCATGGAGGCAGCTACCTACTGACAGCAGTTTGACTATAGATAGCTCACTGCGGTTGACTCCTTTAGCTGTGCATATTCATAAACAATATACTTTGGTTAAAAACTAGATACTAGCATTCCTTGATAACATGCTCAGCAACTTGGAGAAACAGTTTTATTTAAGACAATCCATCCAGAATTTGAATGGATACCTTCTGAAACTGTGTAGATAACAATTTCTGCAGCATAAAGCAGAAACCATTATCACACCTTGTAAAATATAACCTAACATGCCCTGTTTTCTTCAAAAGGGCCAATAATGTTCACCAAAAGCTAGCAATGATACTGCATTTCTTCACAAAACTGGATAAAATGATAAAATGATATTTGAATATATATGTCAGTGCACTCCAAAACAAACAAAGATAATTGTCACTTTAACCAAAGTACAATTTACAAAATAATTACAGAGCACAGACATGAAAATACTTTTGTACTATACTCAGTGATGCAAAGAGAAGAGGATCCTGAATCGGCAAACTGAACTGCGTATATTATATATTAACACTTCTGACTGCTTCTCACATGGTGAACTCAAACTTTTATATCTCAAATAACTTGAGCTATCACAAAATTTTGTAGCCTGTGATCAAAGAATTCCAAGTAGGCAAAATTTGTGCAATTATTTAAATAGCTTACTGACTGCCCCATTATTTCATTTAAAAATGAAAAAATGTTACATTAGTGAAAAGAATCAAAGGTCTTGTAAACTTTGTGAACTCATATGTATGCTGAAAGTTACGTATCTTTAATTCAAACAGATGGTAATTGGAATTAAGAAAATCACTCATATGTTAACTTGGAAAGGAAAGAAGTATTTTTAAAAACACATATATGAAATATAAAAAATATATTAAAATGTGTAAAAACACAAAGTTTCATAAGGGATTTTAGTCTCTTTCAGCTTTCTGTGAATGGGAGTCCCTTTTAATTTATTTAAATTTTATATAATTGTATGTATATGTGCATTTTCAAGAATGCATTTAAGGAAAACATGACTATAAAATTACACTTCATCAGCTTTACCTTCATTTCACCTTTTTTTCATAGATCCTTTATTTCTCATTACATTTATTTCTTTCTGACCATCTTCAATCCTTTCTCTTTCAAGTTAAAAAACACGTAAACCTATGTATTAAAATTTTTCTCAACACAACTATAGAATTTCTAGCTATATGTTCACATGATGAAGCCTGTCACTGACTTCCTCAGATAGTTTTATTAAGTATCTAAGGATTATTTTATGAATTCAACTGACGTCTTACTTCCTGAACAAATGACAGGAATGTCATTTGTTTTGCAAATGATTTAAAAATCTTTGATTAGAGAGGAAGAATGAAAAGGTGATGTTATTGTTTTATATTGAAGTGAGAAGAGACCTCATCTATATGATCTTTATCACATTCTATTTTATGAACAAGATTCAATCTGAATTTTCTAAATTATTGACTCTCCTTATAAACTGAGTTCGATTCTTAACAGTGAGCAAAGCTATCAACTTTCAAACCTAACAGAGTGGCTGGCTCAGAAGAACAAAACAAACTCAGCAATATAAAGCTCTGGTTTGAATGAGACTGAGCAAAAAGGTATAAAATAAGGACTTCAATTTTTTTACACTAAATTTCAAAAATAACTGCTGCCAAAAAGATTAATGTCTTTTATTTACTGAAGTATAGTTGATTTACAATGTTGTGTTAGTTTCAGATGTACAGCAAAGTGATTCATATATATAGATATACACACATATATATTCTTTTCAAAGATTCTTTTTCATTATAGATTATTATAGATATTGAATATAGTTCCCTGTATACAGTGCTATACAGTAGGTCTTTGTTGTTTTTCTATTTTATATATAGTACTATATATCTGTTAATCTCAAATCCCCAATTTATACCTCTACCCTACTTTCCCCTCTGGTAACCATAAGTTTGTTCTCTGTGTCTGTCAGTCTCAAGAAGGTTGATTTTTTTTATCTTTAAGAATATGTAGAATTCTCCTCCTCTCTCTCTTTCACTTCTGCACTCCATTCATGTGTGTGCGTGCACACACATATGCACACACTCCTTCTGTAACCTAGAAATCTATTTAAAAAGAATGTGCTTTCCTATTTAAAATGACACTAAATTCAGATCTAGCTTCTTGTATGAGATCATTGCCAAGTAACTCTATGACCCTGCAAGTCACTTAAATTCTTTACCTCAGTTTCTCAGTGAGAAGTAAAGTAACAATGATGGCACTATCCATACTTATTAGAATAAACAATAATAACAATAGTAATAATAATAAATACAAATAATTTATTCACTTCAATTTCAAAGCACTTCCACTTATATGGCCAAATGTGATTTTTTAGTATATGACAAGCCCTATAAATAAGGAAACCAAACACTCAGAAAAATTACAGTGACCTGACTGAATAACAGTAACAGTAAAGTAAGAAAAAGGCTTCTTTACCAAAGGTAACTAAGACTACTTTTAACTCAACTCATAGTAATATCAGCAAGAGTACAGATGTGTGAACGGCAGAGCTAGGACTACTATCCAGATCTATTGATGCTTTAGTGATGTTTCTGATATTGGCATTACTATAAATCTCTAATAGATTATTTACATCTTTGCCTTTAATACAGAACTTTTGAAATGTGTGTAAGGGTCTGTTTTTATCTAAGCTAATTAAGATATGGTAACAGGAGAGGGAGAGTGTTAAGTATGTGTGATTTCTCAAGGGATGTGAACAATGAGCAGGTTAACCCTATATTAAGTTTACTGATCCAATAAATGATTCTGTTAGTTGTGGGTATCTGATTTCATGGCAGAACATCTGTTCTTACAGATCATCATACTAGTTGTGATATGTAGCAATTGGCTTAGTAGATATAAAAGCTGGACATGCAGAAAGACACCTGAAACACTTCGTAATTTAAAAGCTCCAAGTGAAAAAAAGGCTTTGGTGCTAAAGTAGAGCATGAGGAATACATATTTATTTTACATGAGGAACACCCAAGTCATGAGGAAAATGCTGTACACTGGACCTCACAGAAAGTGAGAGCTAAACAAACATGGCATTTGTGAACATATTTAAGTAATACAGATTTTTAAATTATTATTTCTATTCCTCTAAATTCATGAGAAAATTACTTTAGATAGAAAATTAAGTTTGTTATAGTCAGGGTATTTTTGTATTAAATACTATGAAAAATACCATAAGCATTATTAGAGAGGAGCAAAGGAGAAGACTCTTGAGTCCCTTGGACAGCAAGGAGATCCAATCAATCCATCCTAAAGGAGATCAATCCTGGGTGTTCATTTGAAGGACTGATGTTGAAGCTGAAACTCCAATAGTTTGGCCACCTCATGCGAAGAGTTGACTCATTGGAAAAGATCCTAATGCTGGGTAGGATTGGGGGCAAGAGGAGAAGGGGACGACAGAGGATGAGATGGTTGCATGGCATCACCAACTCAATGGACATGGGTTTGGGTAGACTCCGGGAGTTGGTGATGGACAGAGAGGCCTGGCGTGCTGCAATTCATGGGGTCGCAAACAGTCGGACACGACTGAGCAACTGAACTGAACTGAACTGAAAAAAACCAAAACATTCTTTATCTTCTATTAAATAAAAATTTTATGCTTAGAATCAAGGGACTTGTATTTATCTTTATTGGGTTCATATGAAAATGGTGCCAGTTTTTGCTTGTCATGGCTGCGACAAGCAAAGAACAAATGAAAAAAACTGACCAAATTTGGCATGACAGGCATAAGGCATTTCAAATCATCAGGCATTTCAAATCATCACAGTTATTTAGAACAAAAAAATTCTTGTCATTTCACCAAGTAGATGCCAAGGCTAAAGATGTGAAAATTGAGAATCTAATTTATCCTTTCCTTCACCTCATATAAATTGTTTAACCAATCATGTGATAAACAAGAAAATTTTAAATTACTGAAGTGTTAATTAAAAGATGGATTTATAAGGCTAAAAAATTGCACAAAAAGATATGATATTAAAAGTAAAAGCCTGTCTCTTGGTCACCAAGTCTTATTCTTCAGAATTAATCAGTGTCAACTTTTGCTTTGATGTTTTCTTGTGGCTGCCATTATAATATCAAATAATAAGTTGTGGTTTATAAATTTAAGATGTATATTTTCTCCTTTAAAAGCTACATTTTTTTCAAAAAACAACCTTATTTATATTATCACCTGTTTTAGGACTGTCTTTAGCAATGACAGGGCTTCCCTGATAGCTCAGTTGGTAAAGAACCTGCCTGCAAAGCAGGAGACACTGGTTTGATTCCTGGGTCAGAAAGATCCACTGGAGAAGGGAAGGCTACCCACTCCAGTATTCCTGTGCTTCCCTGTTGGCTCAGCTGGTAAAGAATTTGCCTGCAATGTGGGAGACCTGGGTTCAATCCCTGGGTTAGGAAGATCCCCTGGAGAAGGGAAAGGCTACCCACTCCAGTATTCTGGCCTGAAGAATTCCATTGACTGAATAGTCCTTGGGGTCGCAGAGTCAGACACAGCTAAGTGACTTTCACTTCACTAAGCAACATCCAAAAAAATATAATTGATATATTAATATTTTAACACACAGTTAAATAATGCATAACTTTTTACTTTGATTTGAGTACCATCTAATATCATCTCACATTTCACTACTATTACACAATTACATTTTGGAAAAAATGATAATGTCTTTCTAGTTTTCTTCATTTCTGGAGTCAGCTACTCCATCCCACTCTCTTCATTTTCCATTTTAATAGAAGAACTCCAGTGATTGTGATATACACATATGTGCACCTATGTACACATGTATGGTGGTTTAGTCATTAAGTCGTGTCTGACTCTTGTGATCCAATGGACTGCAAGGCTCCTCTGTCTTTGGGAGTCTCCAGGCAAGAACACTGGAGTGAGTTGCCATTTCCTTCTCCAAGGGATCTTTCCGACCCAGGAATCGAACCCAGGTCTCCTGTATTGCAGGCAGATGATTTACCAACTGAGCTATGAGGGAAGTATACATATACTTATATAGACTGCTAATGATTTTTATGGACTCTTAAATATGAAAAAATTCTTAAGCTGCTCTCACACTCCCTCTCGATTGCTTACTTAGAGAATTCATCATATCACAATCTCTAGAAATGTAAAGAAATTGTTCCCTCTCTGCTGTCTTCTGTGTTGATGACTATTATACAGATGCCTGATTTTTCATCTCTTTGTAGATGATATTTTTTTCTCTGTAGAATTCTTTCAAATGTTCTCCTTATCCTTGGAAATCACATCATTTCACCAGGATATATTTATCAGGCATTTTGTTAATCATGCTTGACTACTGGTGGATCAAAATCTGAAGACTTCCTTTTGACTCTGTAGCCTTGATTCTTTCTTTCTGAAACTCTTAGATATAATTTCTTAGAAATAATAAGCTGGAACTCTTAGAAACAATAAGCTCTTAGATATAATTTCTATAATTTTTAAATTTTTCTCTTAGAGCCCCAGAGCTCCCAGAGTCCCAAGGGAACCTCAGTATTTCAGATAACCACCTCCTCAAGATGTCTACAATTCCACGGGCAGGCACTTAGAAAGAGCTCCCTACACTGGAGATAAAATGCTTACTCCCAGCCTCTACAACACCACAGGAAAGAGTAAAGAGGGGGATCACAGAACTCTAAACATTCCTGGGTACATTCCCACCCTTTCCTTTATTTAGCCCCCTTCAAACCCTCAGCCTCAGTTAGAACTATACACATAAATTAGACCTTTAGTCACCACTAAAAATTCCAGATTCCTGAGTCATCCATCAACTCCCACATGCTAATCCCCAAATGACAGGGAATGAAGGGACTTCACCACTACATCACCAGCCTTCCCTTGGTTTGTGCTATAACCTTCTCCTACTCCATTTTTCTCCATAACGCTTATCACCATCCATCCCACTGTACGTTTTATTTGCCACGCTGACCAATACATACTTTTTGGCTATTTTGTTCACTCTTATATCTAGGACAGTCCAGAAAGTGCCTGAAACATAGTAGGTCCTCAATTAAGTAGCTAGATAATTTGATGGGAAAATTCTGGGTCTCTCTTTTCCAAAACATCAACTGGACCCATTTTTATCTTCAAGTCAGCACACTGAAATTGGAGTATACTAATTATTGATGATGTAATACGAATCATACGAATTTTACAAGTTCTTTTTATTTTCTGAGTAGATGCTCTCTTTTGAGGTCATGTGTTTGGTTTTGTTTTTCACTAGTTCCTCTAGATCTCTCATGAGGTGGTATTGCTAAAATGTCAAGTGAGTCTCTCCAAACCACTCATTTACAATGAACGTCTCCATCATTCAGAATGGGTAATCAGCAGAATTTTTTCTGTATTTATTTCTGTTCTGCTTCTCCACTGAATGAGAGAAAATAGGATGGCAGAGGGTCAGTGTCCAAATTAAGGACAGCTTTACTAGGAGGGTAATAGATTTAGTCATTTGACTCCTGGTTGAGAAATGTTTTATTTGTTTTCTCCCTTATATCACTCTGTGGTAGGAGAGAGTGCTACTTCTTTTCATTTCCTTTTGAAAATTAAAGTTAAAATGAAATGTTATAACACTGTAGATCAAATGGCTCTTGATTGCTATCACAGAATCCAACAATTTATGATATTGTATCTGTATAAAACAATTTGAGGGTAAACTTTCAAAGTCAACTCTGTTTAAAATATCAGATTATCCATGGCAGATAATATTACAACTTCAAAAGAACTTCATATATTGAAAAATACCTTCTCATACAAATGTTCAGTTAATCCTAACAATTCACTGTGGTCAGCAGAGAACATATTGTTTCCATTGTTCATATGGTGTTACTGATAGAGAAAGTGTAAATGATTTGCCTACACTCATCTCATTAATAATGCAGATGCTTTCTTTTTTTAAGTCAATGAGATCTTCTACCTGCCCCCACATTCCAAGCTCCTGTCAAGTATGTTCAAGTTATCATTCTTCACATTTCCAGGTCAAATACTTGTATTTCCATGAAGAGAGCTGTGATACTGTTACAGACAGTCATGGTTACTTCATTTGATCTCATAGCCCTTTCTTTCTTCTTACCATGAGTAAGTGGATTTGGAATCAGAAGATTTAGTTTGGATTCTAGTTATTTACTATCAGGTTGATCTAACATGTAAAGTAACCATAATAACCACTTGAAAACCAATTTTCTCTATAATCAAGAAAATATAACAGAGAAAACAGAATATATAACCACAAAATTATTTGGAAATTTAATTTTGATAAAACAAATAGGAAAGAACTATGTGAACTGTAAAGCCCTACATTAAGTTAGTTTCCTTATATATTTGTTTTTCCCCTTTCTTATCTACAACTTTTATTTCTTCTATTTTCTGGTTGAAGGAAGACAACATAACTAGCAAATACTTGATTCTATCAAAGAACTTGTCAGTGTTTCACAGCTAGGCATTTGATACACACTTGTAAAATTAATGAAGGATTGGAAATATGACTACATCAATCAAGGTAAGTTTAAAAAAGCAGAATGCTCACTGCTACTGATGTGGAATGCCAAAATCTGAATTCAGCTTCCTCCAATCTCCTTGCTCATTTCTTCCCCATCACTTCAGCCAACCTAGAGTTATGTCAATTTCCTAAATACATTTTGCATCATTCTGGCTCTAGGTCTTAGACCAAATCATTACTCCCTTTCACATCCTTTACCTGTTGAAATAATATCCATCCTTACATACCTAGAACAAATGCCATTTTCTTCACAAATCTCTCCTTAATCTCATCCCCTGGAAATGACACTTTCTACCCTACAGTCCATAATGTTTGCTCATGTGTTTCACAGCTTTTATTATGTGACCACATGTTATCTTTCCTTGTGCATGTATTATCTAACCTAGTACACCTGAATCATGTAGAAATCAATATTATGTTTTACTTATCTTTATATCCTACCACACATATAGTAAAATACCTTCCACTTTGTAGGTACTCAACTAATATATTTAACTTGAAGGTCCAAGTACATGATTCTGTCTTACAAACTGCCACAAAATCATGACTAACATTTTATAAAATGACCATCTAATGTTTGAAGTCATTATTACTACACATTCCTAAGAAGATGGTATACTATGGGCAGAAACACATCTTTATCAAAATTTATAAATACATACACACACACATATTTACAATGGAATACTACTGAGCTAGAAGAAAGAATGAAATTTTGCCATTTGCAGCAATCTGGATGGACTTGGAGAACATTAAGTGAAATCAGTCTGATAGAAAAAGACTGTCTGATGTCACTTATACACAGAATCTAAGAAATACAACTAGTGATTATAACAAAAAAGAAGCAGACACACAGATATAGAGAACAAACTAGTGGTTACTAGTGGGAAGAAGAAAAGGGGGAGGGGCAGCTTGGGAGCAAAGGATTAAGAGGTATAAAACTATTACATATGAAACCAGCCATATGAATATATTGTACAACATGGAGAATACAGCAAATATTTTATAATTATAAATGGAATATAACCTTTAAACTTGTAAATCAATATGCTGTTCACTTGTAACAATTTTATACATCAACTATACTTTAATAAAATTTTTTTAAAAAATAGAAAAGAATGCAGAAAAGTCTAAGGTATGAAAAAAAGCCACAAATATGTAAATAAACTATTTATAATCTGATCTCCTCCACAACATAAATGTTCTTGTTAATTCCAATTTTACCATTAAAGATTCCCTTATCTAAAATGTTAAAGTACTCAATATGACTTCTGGTAAAAAGAGCAAAGATACTTTGGCAAAAAAATCACAGGTTGACATACTTTAAATGGACATCATTATCATCTTTCATCACAGTAAGTAACCAAATGAACTTAACAGCTGCCAATAATCATCACTGTTGTTTTTAGCAGAAAAAGGATTTCAGTTAGAATGAGGGTACATGAGTCTCCACTCTTGGAGGTATTTAAATCACACAATCCTTCAATGACTGCTGCCTCCATTCCTTCTTGGGCTGTTCGCAGACATCATGCACACACAGCCCACTAACAGCTGTCCTCCAGATGGACTAAATGGTTTCTATGCCTTCTCATCAGGTAGGGACTATTGCATTTCTTTTAAAAACAACTTCTGTTGGATCCTAACCCCTCTTATTCTCACTTAGTTTATATTATTATATCATCTTCACTGTATTATTTCTTCACTCCAGAGAATTTCTAAGTTCTTCTGCAGTTTTATGTTTTTTGTCCCTTCCCCGAAAAAGGTCCCCAAATCTCTACCTATTAATATGCTACTTTATCCAGGGCCTTTAAGTGCTAAGTTAACATTAACTGGCTTGCTGAGAATAACTTTTCTAACCTGAATCAGATTAAACAATCTTAAACTCATTTGTGTCACAACTGGCCCAGTCATGACTCAGTCTGTCAGGAACGCTTACCCAAAGACCTGGAATTACAAACTGTGATCTTTCTATGTAAACACACATCAGTGTTGAACCTGCTCTAATGACTTCATTTTATGAAGTGATTTATACTTTTATGAATGACTCTAACTAAGGAGGGAAGCATGCTCTCATTGATTATGGCAAAATCACTGGCAGGAAAAGAGATGTGTAGTTCGAAAAAATGTATTGCTTTATATTAAAATTGTATTTAGAATCTGAAGACCTTGTCTGCTTTTTTCCCCAGCATAAACAGGATCCCGTATAAAATATCATATCAAGAGTACTATATGATAGGTAGGTAGGAGCATGAATTTAAAAGTTAATGTAGTATGTTAATGTAATGTAATAATGTGGACTTTACACCCAGAATGCAATGAGTAAATGCTCTGCATTTTTAAATCCATTCATACTTCCTTTATGTGTCAAATTTATCAGAAATTATAGTAATGTTTTAGAGAAATATTATTACTGGAGGAAACGTTGAAAAAACTTTAATTTACATTTGGCAGAGAGGAAAAAGAGGAAAGCAGGAAATGAGGAGGAAAAGAAGAAAAGACACAGAAAAACAATGCCATCCTATCATATCAGTGATAAACTAACCACTGTTTGTGGAAGACGGTGATGTTTTAAGAGCATGAACATCATGAAAAAACTGAACTTACCTCAGTTAAATGAGGATTGGGATTAAAACCACAGAGGCTACAAACAGTGGTCTGACACTCCGTGCACATGTTAAAATTGGCCTTTTCTGGAACATGCAACAGAAGTTCAGTGGTATTGCAAAGAGGGCAGATGGTTTTAGGGAGGCCGTGTGCTGGAGTCTGTGCTGCAGATGGAAACGTTGGTGGCTGCAGAGGTTTCCCAGCTCCTGTTTGGCTTACTGGTTTTGTAGGTTGCTGAGCTGAGGGCTTTGCAGGTCCTGGCTGTTGAGGAGGGGGCTTCATTGGGCCTGGCTGTTGAGGAGGGGGCTTCGCTGGACCAGGCTGTTGAGGAAGGTGCTTTGTTGGGCCTGGCTGTTGAGAAGGGGGCTTCGTTGGGCCTGGCTGTTGAGGAGGGGGCTTCGCTGGACCAGGCTGTTGAGGAGGGGGTTTTGCTGGACCAGGCTGTTGAGCTGAGGGCTTCACTGGGCCTGGCTGTTGAGGAGGGGGCTTCGCTGGACCAGGCTGTTGAGCAGAGGGCTTCACTGGGCCTGGCTGTTGAGGAGGGGGCTTCGCTGGACCAGGCTGTTGAGCAGAGGGCTTCACTGGGCCTGGCTGTTGAGGAGGGGGCTTCGCTGGACCAGGCTGTTGAGCAGAGGGCTTCACTGGGCCCGGCTGTTGAGGAGGGGGCTTCACTGGGCCCGGCTGTTGAGGAGGGCGCTTCGTTGGGCCAGGCTGTTGAGGTGGAGTCTTGCCTGGCCCGGACAACTGGACCTGAGGCTTTGTTGTCCCAACCTGCTGAGCTGGAGCCTTTGCTGGCCCAGGCGGCTGAGCTAGAGACTGTGGCCCGGGTTGGTGAGCCAGGGATTTTGAAGTCCCAGGCTGCTGGGCTAGGGGCTTTGCTGGCCCAGGAGGCTGAGCTCCAGGCTTTGAGGCCCCTGGTGCTTGGGCCAGGGGCTTTGCTGTTCCGAGTTGTTGAGCTAGGGGCTTTGCAGGCCCAGGCTGTGGTATGGTAGGTTTTTCAGGTCCGGGCTGCTGGGCTGGAGGTTTTCCAGGACTTCCTTGCTGAATAGGTGGCTTGGAGGGGCTCTGCACTGAGGGTTTAGCCGACTCACCCCTTCCCGGGTCTGTCTGTTTAGTCTGAGGCCTGGATACATCTCTCTGAAGTGGCAATTTTTCCTGGTCTGTCTGAGGAGCCTGGGGGAAGCCCTGAGCTGGCTTTCCTGTTTCTGGAGGTTGTGATTTACTTTTTTCTGGCGGCTGAGAGGATCCGGATTTTGGAGAACCTTCCTGCTGAAGCGGAGCCCTCACAGGTCCTGGCTGCTTAGGAACTGGCTTGGGAGACTGTTGTTGTGATGGAGGCTTTGTGACTTCCTCGGGTTTTCCTTGTTCCTTCTGAGATATTTTTTGTTTCTTGGAGGCTTCTTCCTGGGAGGCATCAGGGTCTGATATCAAATCAAAAGGATTGAATTTATTTACAACAGAGGAGACAGCACTTAAAGGGTTAACCTCTGAGAGGAAGCCAGGCATCATACTAGACTTGTGCTCATCCTTAAAATCAGTTCTGGATTTCGATTCTTTCAAGCTAATAGTGGAAGGACTCCTTCCAGGCAATTTCTGCTCTGATCTCAGAGTGTCTGTAGTTCTACTCTTACTGAGACCAGGCTGAATTGGACGCCCAGGGTCTGGTGGTTTTCCTGGTTGCTTTGGAGGTTGACTACTATCCAACTCTTGTTTCCTAGAAGAATGAAACAAACAGAAGTAAAAATAATGGAAATTATACCAACTCAAAATTATATGAAAAAGCTGTTACTTTCTTACAACTTCAAAATTTTGATCGTATAAATATAACTAAAATCCATTTTTACATCATCCTGTAAGTAACATAAGATTTTAAATGGCTGTTATTTTCTTTACATGGGTTCAGATTTTCAACATGGAGGTGAAGAGAAGGGGAAAAAATCCAATACTTGCTACTATAAGTGATGAACTATTAAAATATCTAGTTAGAAACTACTTATAACAAAAAACAATTTACATTTACACTTAATAGTTAAGAATAGAATCTGGCCATATTTAAAGTCTATTTAAATATATTAACTCAACAAAACAATGCAAAGACATGTTCCAGTACATTCACACATTCACGTTCACAGGATATATCCTTTTTAAGCAAAGGTTATGGTCAAAAAATGTTAGTCTCCCAAACACTAGCATACCAAGAAGTGAAAATATTAATTTTTAAAAACAACTGTTTTCTTTAATATTAGAATTTACATTAGCTACATAAGACACACAATATGACATCAAAGGATCTGGTAAAGGAGGTTTTTAGGTACTCTTGGAAACTTGAACATCTACTCAATTTTACCCTATTTTGTCAAAAATGTAATATCCATCAAATATTATCCATATTAAACTGGTAGAATAAGAATTCCCACTTTAATTAGAAAATTTTGAGAAACGATTTTTTTTTTTTGTGGAAAAATAGTGTTACATCACTCAATTATTTTTCCAATAGCATTCTTAATCTGAGATCCCTTAATGTAACAATAAGATGTTTAAAGCATCTTGAGACACAGCTTGATATACAAAGAGCAACAAGCTGGTTGTCATTCCACTTCTGAAAAGTACTGTTACTTTACTCAGAGGAAGAAAAGAACTGAAGATGTCTTTACTTAATGTCTTCTATAACATTTACTGTTACCACTATTAGGTATTATTATTGACAATGACTTAAAAACTAACAAGTAATTTGCAAAAATGCTTTTAACTCATAGACAAATATACAAGATGGATTTTTTTTTTTAAATTTGGAAACATCAATTCTAAATGACTGGTAAAATAATTAAAATACTTGTTTCTCATATACACTTTTATCAGATATATTAGTCTCTAAATAAGCTATTTACTGATAAAGTTGCAAGTAATAAGAACATGCTGCATCAGAATTATGGGATAAATCAAGCTGTATTTTGATATATGTAAACTGCTAATTTTCAAAAAGATTTCTTTTTAATTAAAAGAAAATAAGATAAACAGAGTGATTCTGTAGTACTTAAAATATGAGATGATCACAACATTGTACAGGTTTTAACCTGTTTTGTCAAAAATTTACCTGCCAATAGACCAGACTATAACTTTTTCATTTCAGGTCATCTGGTACTTAATATGAATTACATTTTTTAATTTCCCCTAATGGCACAGAAATCTGAGGATAGATCAAGATGTAAGACATACAAATGAGATCTGCCTCCTGTTGGCTACGACCAGGATGACAGAGAATAACATTCATTTGGTAGTGATTTGTAGGACGATCGTTGACTGATCATGACTTTACTTCAAGAACAAAGCATCTAACACCAAGAAGTCTGCAGCAACTAACCACGTCCCTCCCTCACCTTTCTTATAAAAGGGCTTTGTGGAAAGCTTTTAGTAACTTTGGGGTCCTTAAGGCATGAGCCACCCATCTCCTTGCATGACCCTGCAATAAAAATTTCTCTGTTCAAACAAAAAAATGTAAGGCACAGTAGGAAGCAACACAGATGTATTACTTCTAGATAGCAATGAGTCAAAAGAAAATAAAACTATAAATGGCAATGTATGCCACAAAGTTATTTTCTAATAAAAGATTAATAAACAGAACTCTTAGTTCTGGAAATTTCCTCCAGGAAAAAAGTTATAAAAACTTGTCTCTGAAGCCTGTACTTAAAAAAGGAACTAAAATTATCCATTTGCTCCATATGAAGGCAGAGTGTTAACTGCTCAGTCGTGTCCAACTCTTTGTGACCCCATGGACTGTAGCCTGCCAGGCTCCTCTGTCCATGGAACACTCCAGGCAAGAAAGTGGAGTGGGTTTGGCCGAAGAGCCATGGTAAACAATCCAAGATACATTATATTTTAAAAGTTCCACTGTTTATATTTTCACATTATTCTAGAAATGTTACTTATTCAATTAATAAAGTCTACCACTCCCTTGTAGGGCACAAACTTAAGAGATTATCCTACAAAGAATTATTTAAGCATTTTATTGAAGAAATCCATAGTTAAACAGAGTTCTTAAAAATCTGTTCTTAACTATACTGTGCAGAGTGGGTTGCCATTTCCTACTCCAGGGGATCTTCCCAACCCAGGGATCAAACCTGGGTCTCCCGCATTGTAGGCAGATGTTTTATCATCTGAGCCACCAGGGAAGCCCTGAAAATACTATTAAATATAATCATTATTTCTGTGACATTGCTTCACTTCATTCATTTATACAAAACAAAATATAAATGTTGTCGAGTACCAAATATCTGTGATAACAATAAATATCAAAAGTTAAAGCAAGCTGCCTGCATTAGAAATTATAACTGCATGTGTGTGTGTCCTATAAATATTAAGTTGTATTATGTTATAGAAGCCCCCTGTAAGAGAATGTCTATACAGGTAGACAAACTAAATTTAGTTTTAGTTGCTATAATAATATAAATAAATATAAGACATGGATGTCTGGAAGTGAGAAAGAGATAATCATTAAGAGAAGATATAGGCTTAATACTGAGCAAAATAAAAAAGAGGCCTTAGCTAACTATGGTCTTTTGATGAATTTTTGTTGGGTATAACAGTTGTGTTAAAAACAAGAATGATTAAAATGCAATCTGTTTCTTGAGTACTAGATCATGAGCTCCAAGGGAGAGAAAGTGTTATACTCATCTTTGCATCACTAGAAACAAAGTTTATAACTAGTCGATGAGAATTAATGTTTGATGAATCAGTGAATGAATAACAGTGAAAGAACAAATGAATGAACATATCAGGTTTTTGTTTCCTTGTTAATTACTGTTTCTTGAGTCCTTTTCACTTTAAATTTTTCTACTGGTCTTCTGAGATATAAATGGAAGCATTCCATTTTCATTCTAGTTTGCTGCTCTAGGAAAACAAACAGTTATGGAGGTGTCTACCCAGTAGGGGAGGCCTCAAGGAATGCTAAGGAAAATAATCAATTCAGTCAGAATTGTCAGTATTCTACTAATCGGAAGTATTTTTCAGGAAAGTTCGTCTATATGACACATCTGTAGGTATAAATAGAATGAGTAGAAGAAGTAATAAAACTGCATTTCCCTGGATCAACAATGAATAAAAAATCCAGGACTATTTCATTTGTAAGCTCTAACTTCTAGCTTTTAACTTTTCAAGTTTTATACAACCTCTCTTTTTCATTTTACTATTGTCCTCCTCATGTTAGAATTTTTCTTTCACATGTTAACAGAAAAACATGTTCCGGCTACAAATGAGAAAAAAAATGCATTCAAGAGTCAGACTATAAAAGCAGTCGGAATACTAAAAGATTTTTAAATATAACACAAAAAGCAATGACACTTGACAGTGTTGAGTCATAAAATTTTATAACAGAAATATAAGCAACTTTAGAAATCTCTATTCATTTTTACATGTAGAGGATCATAGGATTTAAGAGGCAAAGATATTAATTCAAGGTTATAAAACTAGTTAGTCACGGAAATCTGGAGTCCTAAGTCCCGGCGGGGAGGATGGGGGATGGGATTTCCAGTATGCTGCACTGACTTCTCTGTATGTAAAAGAATATAGATATATGATAGATATATCAAAATAACTCATAACAATGAATAATTTAACCAAACTTGTCTGCAGCCATCACTGCCAGTGCCATTCCCTGCTTATAGCAATATTACTACTTTATATTATATGTATAGGGTTACTTCAAATTAAAATCCAAGCAGAAATGGTCCTGTCAATTTTTAATTGATCCTTACAATGGCTCTACAAAATAGATAAGTATTATCAACTTATTTAGAGGCAAGGAAACTTAGGCATATATGACTGTGAAGGATATATAATTTGCTATGATCAGTTAAAAATAATAAGATAAGGTCTTTGGGCTGTCAACCCTTATTTCTTAAAAAAAAAAAAAAGTAAAACCCTACCATGTCTAACCCACATCATGTAACCTTCTAAAATGTGAAATGATTTGGATATAATTTAGGGTTACTTCAAATTAAAATCCAAGCAGAAATGGTCCTGTCAATTTTTAATTGATCCTTACAATGGCTCTACAAAATAGATAAGTATTATCAACTTATTTAGAGGCAAGGAAACTTAGGCATATATGACTGTGAAGGATATATAATTTGCTATGATCAGTTAAAAATAATAAGATAAGGTCTTTGGGCTGTCAACCCTTATTTCTTAAAAAAAAAAAAAAAGTAAAACCCTACCATGTCTAACCCACATCATGTAACCTTCTAAAATGTGAAATGATTTGGATATAATTTCTTATATATACTTGAATTAATATGTTTCTAAAAATCTAAATCATAAGCCAAGAATTTATTTGGTTATCACACATGGGAATAATAACTTTCCAAAATTATAGATTTTTATAGAAATCTTTCAGTAAAATGTAAACAGTTTGCCAAAATTATGCACATATTGTTTATATATTTGAATGAAGCTTTTGTCAATAACTCTTTAGACTATAGAAAATCTATTGCTAAGAATTCTACGGTAACAAAACTATCAGTAGAGAGCTTTAAAATTATGCTACCTGATACAAATAATGCATAAAACACTATACTTTCATGGGCTGAAATATTATTTTTTAGCCACCCTCTAAATAGAAGTAAGGAATTTAGAAATCCAAGTTCTCACTTTTCCTGGTATCTGTAACCAGCATGCTAAACCTGTTGCTTGTGGCTCTGAGGAAAACTGCAGTAGAGCTGGCATACATTTTTTAAAAGGTTAGTAAAAGTACTGTACCTCATTATTATCCTAAAAAAAAATAACTATATGAACATTCCAATTTTTTTCTAAGTCAGGTTTTAATTAGTAAAGAAAAACAGTACGTATCATAAACTGTATTCTTAAGGGAATGTATAAGAAAGACTTTATGCCAAAGGGATAGCCCAATACATCACTAATTTAAAAAACACAGAAAAACATGTTCAATATGAAAAAGCCAGTTTTTACCAGTAGTGTTGGGTTTCCCTTCAAGAAAATAGGGTTTTACCTGATATAGTTTATGCATTTAAGATTTTATGTGAAAAATATTGTCATCATCCATAAAACATTTTACAGTTATCCTATATTAAATAAAGTTACTTGACAAAATTGTATGTATATACTTATAGCTCCTAAGTAAAGTGCATTTATTTTATCAAGTAGAGGATAAAAGCCTACACCTACATCAAGATTTTTCACATTTCCAGTATCTTTAATGAAAATTGTTAGGTTACCATAAAGCAGGAGTGGCTTCAGGACCATGGTCAGAGAACTGTTCTGTAGGGAAGGGTGTGAAGTTAAACGGTTTGTTTACAGGATAAAGGCAGGGCAGGCACAATGATTATACCCTCTAAGTACTCTAATTAGAAAACAACCCGTTTATTGGGATGTAGGAAAATAGAGAGCTAGAGGGGGAAATGCATACATTAATACTACAAATCAGCTCTTAATTTCCTATGCAAGATGTTATTTGCTCTGTGTTTAGAAGTATGTACTGGAAACTAATTTTAAGATAACACAGATTCACACATTCTTCCATAAACTGTAAGATGCTTTTGCACATAAAATAGCAGTGGTTTAGAAAATATCATATGCTAATTCATAAATTCATGTACAGCACCTGCACTGTTGCGACCAAACCATCTGTTTAACGCCACAACAGAATTTAGGGTTTCTCATTGAATATAAAAGGTGTATTCATTCTATGCTTTCTACCTAAACAGCTCCTGTTCTCCTCTGGGGGTGGGGTGTGAAGGAAAGACAAATCACCTCTGAGAGAATTAAAGGTATTGTTACAGAAATATTTAGATATTATTCAAAGAGAAAAAGACCCCAAAATGACTGAGGAGGTTTAAACAGAGACAGGTAAACACCCAGCTCTATCCATTTCCTAACACGTCCGTTCTGTATTAATGGAAGACTTCCAGATTAGTAAAAGACTGGAGGGCGTCTCTCCACGCCACCCTAGAGGGAAAAGGTTCCAAAAGGCCAGCAACCACAACCTAAAATCACAGTTCCAAGAATGCAACCCTTGACTATCCCACTAGAAACTCTGTAATGCATCATTTTTATTCTACCCAACAGAAGGCTTATGTTCTCTTTATAGCCACCCCATTAGGAAGAATAAAATGAACGGAAGCGACATATATGTACTGCCGTGCTGGCACATACGGGCTGGCACATATGTGCACGAGAAGCTGTACATATACCCCCGAACATATACATCATGCTGTGCGTGCCTGTGCATGGAAGGCGGCTCCGCAGCGGACGGGGTAACGCTTCCTTTGGGCAGCCCCTGCGCCCTTGACATGACAGCAGCGATCTGTCTCCTCTCCTCTTCGCTCAGTTGGCTCAGATCCGCTTCCACGCCTGCCGGGATCACGGTGTGCAAGGGGCTCCCCGCCCCGCCAGCCCCTCCTCCGGCTGCTGCTGCCGCTGCCGCCGCCGCCAGCCCTTCGGGGAGCCCTTCCCCTTCCAAGCTCGCCTCGTTGCCCATGGCTTAAGGAAACCCGGAGCCGCCGCGCTCCCTCCTTGCGCCGCGTCCCCGCCGGGAAACCCGCCGCCGGAGGAGCCACCAGAGCAGGGGTATGGCTCAGGGCGTGCAGGCGGAGTCCCTGGGCTCGGGAACTCCGGCACCGCTGCCCTGAACGCCAGGCGGAGATTAGTCCCTCTTGCAGGTGATGCCCGAGGCCAGCGCCTCCTCCATGTTGGACAACGCCAGGCAACCTTTGCAGAAGGCAACTCCCGACACCGCCTCAGCGCCCCAAGCCGGGCAGAAGCAGATCTGAGTGGTGCCAGCCAGGCGCCGTCGACCCCTCCCACCGCGCCCCGCCTCCTCGTCCGCGCCCTCACAGTGCGCATGCCCCTTTCAGAACAGGTGATGCCCATACCCGCGCCCATCCCGCTCTGCGTAGCTCGCTTTCCTTCCTCATTCTCAGAACCGATTTAAAGGAGCCAAGCTAGAGCACAGATTAAAAACCGGGATGAAACATCAGGCGTTTCTTTCAGGCATATTTCAGGATGCCTCAACCGGAGTTTTAGCTGACTACATTGTAGGGAACCGGGAAGGGTTTGGAGGGGAGGTGTCCGTTTCTAGTCCATCTTTGACTCATGGGATTTGTAGTTTTTTGGGTTTTTTTTAAAGCAAGGTTTTAAAAGACTCTAGAAATGTTTTCAGGTAGCTGGAGATTAACTCGAGAAATGTTTTCAGGTAGCTGGAGATTAACTAGAGAAACCTCTGATACCTTTGGGGCAAATTTCCCCAATGGAGCTAAAACTGGCCCTTTTCATTTAGAACTTTGCCAGAACAATTATTTTAGAATTTTAGATACAGTATCAGTAAGAAGGTAATCTTTTTGAACACTGTGTTCTTTCCTAAAGGGACTGCTGCTGCTGCTGAGTCGCTTCAGTCGTGTCCGACTCTGTGCGACCCCATAGACGGCAGCCCACCAGGCTCCCCCGTCCCTGGGATTCTCCAGACAAGAACACTGGAGTGGGTTGCCATTTCCTTCTCCAATGCATGAAAGTGAAAAGTGAAAGTGAAGTCGCTCAGTCATGTCCGACTCTTCACGACCCCATGGACTGCAGCCTACCAGGCCCCTCCATCCATGGGATTTTCCAGGCAAGAGGACTGGAGTGGGGTGCCATTGCCTTCTCCCCTAAAGGGACTACACAAAAGTAAAGATTTGGGGAAATTGTGGTTAGGATACTGTAGTTAAGAACCAGATTGTCGAATATTAAAATGTTACAATAGTGTGAATTTGGAGGACATGAGTTCAGTCCCTTTTTTTCTATAACTGTAGGCCCAGATAGAAAAAAATAATTTGTATAAAGTCACACAGCTGGTTAGCAGCAGAGGTATAACTAACACTCTTTCAGACCTAACCCCAACACACTCTTTTTTTCTTGCTATTATTATTACATTCTTTAGATAGGACTGTTTGAGTTCAGCCCTGGATCTGTAGCCCCAATTTTGCTACCCACCTTTCCTAAAAAGTAGACTTAATGTCCCAGTTGTTGAGAATAAATTCAAAAGCTAACAACTGGGAATAAATATACAAACAAATGAATAAGCTGCTCAGAAAGTAAGTTTACAAGGTTTTGTAATAATCATAATAGTTTGTTATTGTGCATTCCACTTATATCAAAATTAAGTAATGGCACCGTTGTAACTGCTTGTACTAAATTTACTGCTTTGAAAGATGACTAGTCATCAGATTAGGTATTATTGGTTGAGTTCCTACCAAAACTTAACATACTAAGAAGTGACTTCTAAAGTCAAAACTGCAGAGAGAATAATTCATTTAAATAAAGAAGAGAATGCTGACACTTAATACAAACAAATCAAGCTGAGGCAACCTGACATTCTAGTGGCTACATTTGGGGGCAAATACACCCAGTCATACCTCCTGGGAAGGAGTTTGCTTCAATAAAGGAGATAATTAGGTATACAATTCTGAATCATAATGCCTGCTCTGACAAAATGAGTAACTGCTTCACAGCCCAGGCTGCCCTAGGAATCAGTAACACTAGATGGAGGTGAGGAAGGAGATGATTCACATGCTGACTGTTTTCTGATAATATGCTCAAGTTTTGTGAGAATAAAATATGTTCAGACTCACAAACCACAGGCTAAACTGGTAAGATAAATACCCCTTCAAACTCTGTATGCTCAGTAGTGATCAACTCTCTGTGACCCCATGGACTACAGGCATCAAGGCTCCTCTGTCCATGGGATTTCGTAGACAAGAATACTAGAGTGGGTTCTCATTCTCTACCCCAGGGGATCTTCCTGACCCAGGGGTGTAACCTGCATCTTCTGTGTCTTATGCATTGGCAGGTAGATTCTTTACCACTGAGCCACCTGGGAAGCCTCAGAATAGTATCTAAACTAAGGAAGTGTATTGTTAACTTCATGTTATCTGCCAATTTAGATGAAATGGACTTTATAAAGTAATAAAAATTGATAAATCAATATGCAAAGTAATGTTGATAGGCAGAAATTTGTAAGATGGGAATGTTATAACCCATTGAGCAAATATATGCATTGACTTTCTCTTTCCCTTCTGTCTCCCAGGAGCAAATATCATCAGAAAATGTGAAAATGGAACATATGGTAAGACCAGTAAACGGATTATGAAAATAAGAGATGTGATGGTGACACTGGGAAACTTTTTGGTTGTTGACTTTTTCAAAGGATTTTGCATTTGGGAACTTTATAACTGTTGCGTGTCAAATAACATTTCTTTTTTCAGTCTTTTATTTGGACTTAGTTGCTTGTATCCATACTTGGGAGGTGTTTCTGATTTAAAGAGAAATGCTAGAGCAGAATCCAGGTGCATTCCTGTTGTGTGAACCCTCAGAATTCTAAGGGGATGAGGATGACAAGTAAAAGGCTGTTGGGTAACTTTATGGAGTTTCTCTTTGTTTACTCAGAAAACTATCATAATTACTTTCATTCTGCAAATGAACTAATGGTGGTTGGCAGTGTAGTTGCTAAGTTGTGTCCAACTCTTGTGATTCCATGAACTCTAGCCCCCCAGGCTCCTCTGTCCACAGAGGAGCTTCCTGTTGATTGTTGCCTCCTGTTGATTATATAGTTATTCTAATGCTTATTGCTTCCTATTGATTATATAGTTACTCTAATGATCATTTATCCAAATCTCAATTTAACTTAACAAGTGATAGTTCAGTACCCATTCACTCAGCCTGATAGGTAGGTCATGAAATGAATCAGTTTCTGAAAACTTCCATTGTTATATACCACCATAATATCTTTCTAAAATGATTTCTCAGTTCCAGAAAGTGAGATATTTTTGAAATTTTTGTCTCAATTTCCCAGGTAGTTTCTATTTCAATAGATTAAAATCAATCTAAATGTGGGAGTTAACAACTGAATATAAGTAGGTCATGATTCCTTGAAATGGCTCAGTCTACCCAAGTCCTTACAGATATCATTCAACAGGGATAAAATAAAATAGATCTACCTTGTATCTATATGTGCAATACTCCAATACGTTAAGCGCCTCAAGAAATGAAGTTAGAATAATCTTCATCAAATATTGTAGAACATGTCGTCTCACTAGTTTATAAGAACTTATTATACTTATTATACAATTAAGAGTCATATAATTTTAATGAAAACTATTTAAAAAGTGTATGTTTATTAAATTCTAGCAAGCATAATCTGAGTATTGGATTATTTATTACATGCCCATGACTTCCCTATTAAGTCCTTTATAATAATGCCAGTGAGTGTTTTGTAAGCTAAATTTGAGTGTAAAAATAGATTCAACCTTTCTGGAAAATAACTTGGCAGTACTTATCAAGAACCTTAAAATGATTCTTAATCTGTGATACACTTTTGGAAACCAGTCCTAAAGGGATCATTTGAGTTATAAAAATGATTTTGTGAAAAAAAGTTCACTGTAGTATTATTTACACTAGCAATAAAGTAAAAAGCAGAGACATCTCTTTGCCAGCAAAGGTCCGTATAGTCAAAGCTGTGTTTTTTCCAGTAGTCACGTATGGATGTGAGAGTTGGAATAAAAAAAAGGCTGAGTATCAAAGAACTGATGCCTTCGAACTGTGGTGCTGGAGAAGACTCTTGAAGAGTCCCTTGGACAGCAAGGAGATTAAGCCCATCAGTCCTAAAGGAAATCAACCCTGAATATCCATTGGAAGGACGGATGCTGAAGCTGAAGCTCCAATACTCTGGCCACATGATACGAAGAGCCGACTCACTGGAAAAGACCCTGATGCTGGGAAAGACTGGAGGGGAGAAGGAGGTAGCAGAGGATGAGATGGTTGAATGGCATCATCGATTCAATGGACATGAGTTTGAGTAAATTCTGGGAAATAGTGACGGACAGGGAAGCCTGGCATGCTGCAGTCAATAGGGTTGCAGAGTCAGACACGACTGAGCAACTGAACAACAACAACAAAGAGTAAACCAGTCATTGCTCCCTGATATAGAAAAACAGAGAAGTAAAATCTAGTACAGCTAGATGATCGTATTTTATGAAGATATTTACTTAAAATAATGCTTTTCAATAGCTCGGTATAACATGGAAAATTTCTCAAAGTATACATGGGTTAAGTTTTCATAAAGTTACATACTCAAATGTGCAAAAAGTGAAACCATTAAAATGCATAGAAATAGTAGGAAACAAGCCAGTGAACACAACCCATATGTATTTAATGGCAAGACCATTGGGAATCTTACTTTTTCTTTAGAATTTTCTATATTTTCCAAATTTTCCAAAGTGAATGTATAGGGTTTTTATGGTGTAAGAGCACTAGTAATTATTACTAATCACTGTTTTTAACAAAAATAACACAACCTGTTAAGCTAGGGAATCAAAATATGAATGTCTTTTGTAACAAATGCCTCAAAGAAGCTGAAAAAAAGATGATGTGGTATATATCCTAACAGTGATTTCATGTGACATGATGAGTGCTAAAACTCAATTCTGTTACTTTCTGTATTTAAAAGTCTATGCATTCCTAGTGTATGTGTGGATGTCTGTATTTATTTTTGTGTAAGTATAGAAAATATGACATTTTTATATAGACACACACACATATATACATGTATGTATATATGTATATATATTAATGTTCCCTCTATAATAGAAGGCAAGAGAGGATTGTGTTAATATAGTGGAGGAGGAACATACACTGGCTTAAGGTACAACCTTATTTTTTGTTATGGTTGAGTTCTTTCTCAATTGCTGGGCTCAGTCATTTTTGTGAGCTTTGCTTTAAAATGAGATTTGTAGCTAGAGTGATAGAAATTCAAGTGAGATTACAGTTGATTATGAATTGGTTTCCCAATTTTTAGAAAAAAAAAAAAACGTGAGAAGTCTTTTAGAGAAAAGTTTGACAAATAAATATATTTTTGAATTCTGACATCTGGAATACCAGGCAGTTTCCTTCCCTTTGTACTTTTTTCCAAAGTAAATCCATAATTTAGATGAGAAAGTTGCTTGTATTTAATATATGTTCCTGTAGGTTTGGAGAAAAGGGAATCCTCTTATACTGTTAGTGGGAATGTAAATTGTAGTAACCACTATGGAGACCAGTATGGAGAATCCTTAAAAACTGAAAACAGAACTAACATATGATCCAGCAATCCCATTCCTGGGCATATATCCAGAGAAAACCATAATCTGAAAGGATATATGCACCCATGTTCACTGCAGCACTGCTTACAAAAGCCAAGGCATGGAAGTAACCTAAATGTCCATCAACAGAGGAATGGATGAACAAGATGTGGTACATATATACAAATGGAATATTACTCAGCCATAAAAAAGAACAAAATAATGTCATGTGTAGCAACATGGATGGAACAAGAGATTATCATTCTGAGTGAAATAAGTCAGACAGAGAAAGACAAATATATGATATTGTTTACATGTGGAATCTGAAAAAGGGCTACAAATGAACTTATCTATGAAACTGAAATAGACCTCGGATGTAGAAAACAAACTTATGGTTACAGAGTGGTATACAGGAGAGGAGGAATAAATTGGAAATGTATTGACAAATGCAATTTGGAAATATATACATTTCCAAATAAATACAATTTGGAAGTATATACAATTTGTATATACAATGGAAATGTATATACAAATACACACTGCTAAGACTATATATAAAATAGATAACTAATAAGGACTGAATGTATAGTTCAGGGAACTCTATTCAATACTCTGACTTATATGGGAAAAGAATCTTTAAAAAAGTGAATATATGTATTTGTATAACAGATTCACTTTGCTGTATACCCTAAACTAACGTAAATCATCTATATTCCAATAAAAATTTTTTAAAATCAATCTTCCTGAAAAAAATGTTCTTATAGACATAGAATGTATAAAATATTAAGAATAAAATTAGTTTCTATGTCACTTTACAGTATTACTTTGTAAACTGAAAATTAATAATAAGTCATGAGGTTATAACAGATTATTCAGTATTACTTATTCACCCATTTTATAAATAGGCTTTAAAATTCAGAACCTACTCTTTGAAAGATCCAGATGAGTGTACATGTCTTTACTTTATGATTTTTGGATTGGCCATATCTGACTTTAAATCTTTGTTCTGCTATCTTACATTTACTTTGGGGTTAGTAACTCATTGACTTTTTCCAGAATTTGAGGTTTGTCAACTGTAAAAATAGAGAAGATAATATTCTACCTCTCAGGGTCTTTGTGAAAATGAGATACGAGAAAAGACGTGAATGCACTTGTAAATGAAGAAGCACATTAGCACAGCTGTTGTAGATTGTTACAACACTGGTCCTCAATAAATCACATCTCCATGTGTCCACGGACCTTTACAGTGGGATTGCCATACGTCCCATCAAAGGTAGGGTCTGTTTCCTCACCCCTTGAGTAGAAATGAACGCCTGCCTTATTTTTACCAAAAGAATGCAGTAGGAGTGGCATGTAACTTCCCAGACTAGCCTTGCAATCTGGCCCTTACCATACCAGGAGACCTCCATGCTTGGAATAAGCCCAGAAGGTATAGACTCCATAAAAGAGAGAAGCTCAGCTGCCCAAGCCTCCAGCCATCTGAGCTAAGGCTTTTGGAGTCCTGTGGAGCACTTTGCCAGCAAGAGTCACCCCATTGAACCAAGTGAAACTGGAAGAACTGCCCAATCAACCTAAGCATCATGAGACAAAATGATAGTTATTATAATCATTATTATCTTAAGTCATTAAGTTTTGGGGATTGTACTTAAACTACTTAATTGATCATCTAGTTTTTATACATTAACATTGTGTATAATGTCTCAATCTCCTTTATACTCTTTAAATGCTACTGACTGTTACCCCATTTACTGTCCAACTGAACTTGAGCTGTTTGTTAAAATTTTCCAAATTCCACCCTTCTAAACTATAAAACAGCCCTGCTGTATGCTACGCTTAGTCGCTCAGTCTTGTCCGACTCTTTGCAACCCCATGGATTGTAGCCCACCAGGCTCCTCTGTTCCATGGGGATTCTCCAGGCAAGAATACTGGAGTAGGTTGTCGTGCCCTCCTCCAAGTGAGCTTCCCAACCCAGAGATCGAATCCAGGTCTCCCACATTGCAGGCAGATTCTTACTGTCTGAGCCACCTGAGAAACCCTAAAACAGCCCTACATGCTTGCAATGTGAAACGCTCAAACAAGAAAATATGTGGGAAGATGATTTTTTAACTAGGTAATGCTACCCTAATGTAAAGTTATATGAAAAGATGGAAAACCTATTCATGAGAACATCTGGAGGAAGATCAATGTATTTATTTGAGAAATTGCCAGGAATGGAGGACACTCAAGGTCCCATTCAAGATGGTGGCTAGATTACAGAAGTGCAGATTCCGGAATTAAACACTTGGGATCAGAGGTTCAAAGTTATTTTTAGGATTTTATAGAGTTAATATAATACATAAACTACCTATTATATAATCATGCCTTTAATATATATCCAGGAAGACCTGTTAACATTCACATTAACTTCTAAAAGAGTCGGGATCACATCAACTAGAGGATACTTATTTTTATCCAGCCTACTGGAGTTCAGACATTTTGGAAGACAAGCTAGGGCTTATGTGAATTACTCTACAGAATAAAGAGAGAGCAATTTGAATTGGTTGAGGAGCATGAATTAGAAGACAAAAGAAGAGAAACACATAAGGGAAGGAGGGGACTTGATGCCACTTATTTTATGGAAAGGAGAAATGGAAATGTTCTCACTGTACTAGCTTTGTTTCTCACGTGCAAATTCCAGAAAAGTCCATGTTTCTAAGACATTTGTACATGGATTCTTTGAGAGGTGAGAGATGGCACAGAAAAAGATGCAAAGCTTTATATCTAAGCTGATAAACACTAAAAATATAGGCACTATACAACAGCTATTGTATAATGTTTTTCAAATCCATGTAGAGTGGCAAAGAATTTGGTAATTTCCTTTGACTTGACATTTTTATTTAGAAATGCCTTTCAATTAGTGGAATATGATACATAAATAAGTGAATCAATTTAGTATACATGCTAAGGTTCATTATTTTTCCAGGAATAACTCCTAGATTAAATATAACAAAAATAAGGAAGTTGAATATTCTTTATTACATGCTTAAGGACATTATTCATTACTGATTTGGATACATTTGTAAAACTTGAGTAATGCATCTCTGGTGAAGCCTTGCTAAACTGTCTAAAACTTCTAAATAACACATTACTATCTCTAAATATGTACATATATACACACACACACACATATATCTGCAATAAGGTATCATTTGCATACACAGGAGCTGAAGGACAAAGGACATCTGATATCTGTGTTTCAGTCAGTATTATCATACATGCTGAAATGCAAGGTTTATGATGATTTGTAGAGTCCCATAATTTTCCCATGTGATCATTCCAAACTAATGGAAGAAAACTGGAAAGTTTTGCCCTTGTCAGAATACAAGCAGAAGAAGAGGGAAATTTCAATAGCAATATGTAAAGTCTAACTGGAAAAATTACTCTTACAACAATGGTTCACAGCCCTGAAAGGATCTTACATAGACATTTTGAGAAAGATCAATAGCTAGACCTCATCTTAAACAAGTTAAAGCAGAATGTTGGGGAAGGGGGTGGCATTCATACTTTTTAAAGCTCCCCAGATGATTGTAGTATACAGCCTGAGTTGAGAACTACTGCTTTGAGAGGATAGTGGGTTTTAGTATCAGAATTACAAGACTGAAGATAAGAAAGAGGCACTTGGGGATCAATGTAGACTTTTCTTTGAAGCTGCAGCCAAAGGCATCCACAGCATAGTTGCCATCATCAGAAATAAATTTGGAAGAAAAAGGTAAAAGACACAGCTTTACTCTGTTCAAAATGGTAGTGTATCTGCATCTGGAATGTAGATGTGATATACAGTTCTGGCCACTGCATTTTTTAAAATGTGTAATAGAGTTAGAAAGGTACAGCAAATTAAAGGAAAAGCAATAATAATCACTTCAATCTAGAAGTCTGAATGGAGGAATCTAGTGAGATTGAAGCCTCTTACTGAAGAATATGAATTCGAAATATTTACCAAAATCTTGTAAACTAAAACTAAGAGGCTTTTTGTATACACAGAAAAGTCATGCTTAAGGGAAACAAAAAAAACAGGATATAATTTATTTATGGGTTTTATTTACATCTCAAATTAGGATGACAGATGCCAACTCTACACCAATATCTGTTTTTTCCCCTTTGGGGCAAGTAGCTAAACCACAGTTGCCAATGTCTCTTGCAGCTGCACCTAGTGAAAATGTGCTCCTTCCAGGACTAGCCCAAAGCAATTCTGGTGTTCTCCCTTCTGTGGTTGGTAGGGATGGAGACAACAGGTCTACTCTAGCAGGTTCATAGATTGAAGATGACCGAGCCATCAGGTAGGCTCCAGGAGGGTTTCCTGATGACCACGTGTGGAATTTTGCCTTCCACTACTAACTACACTTTTCTTGGACAGTTTTGTAAATGAAGGGACAATATATATATTATATTTGAACCACAGTACATTTTTTGTTTTGGGTCTTAAAGTGGTCAGCATTATCTTAACTAAACCACGATAGCAAGAGGTAATTCTATACAGGAGAAACTAACATCAATAAAATACACCCCCCTCTTATCCATTCCACATCAGTGATCATGGTTCCATTTTTCTTTTGAAACAGCAGGATGGGTAAATCTGGGTGCCTCACTGACCCCTGAAAATGCTCTGCTCACCTGTTCTCCAGTTTTTGTTCTTTTTTAATCTGGAAAAATTGTCCTCCCACCTCTGTACATCAATGCATTTCTCAAGGCCAAGCTCAAGGTCCATTTATCATGATAAGATCTTTTCCTGTTGTGAAGCTGCTATTGTTCTCAATTATTATTTGAAAATCTTATTATCTATTTGACATTTATTTACATAAGTTCTTCCTTTATTTGGTTAACTGTTTCAGAGCTGAGGTCTTCAAATGATGCAACAATGTTTTTGTTTCTTTTGCAATCCTATCAGTAAAGTGCACACAGTGAATGCTCAAACCAACAGACATTAAATACATTACTTAGCAAGGAGTCTTCAGGTTAAAAATGTGAATAATCCAAAAAATGCATTAGGTTATTTTGCAGAGGATATCTACAAGGCAGGGGGTAAGAAAATGCTTTCATTGAGATAAAGGAATCCTCATCAGTGATGGTACAGTTTTTAACCCATAAATAATGTATTTAGTATATTACCAAGATACTCTCTTAGGTATTTTATCTATTTTTATCTCAGTTAATTCGTTTCATAGTCTTGTCATTTAACTACAGTTTTGTCCATTTTATAAGTGAAAAATAGAAATTCAAGAAAGTTATTTAAATTTCTTAAGGTCAATTAACCAATAAATAACAAGAGAAAATTCAAACCTAACTCAATCTGAATCTTGTAACTACTGCTTTCTTCACTTAAATTAAAATATCATCCATTTCTATGAGGAAAAGCCAGTCACTGCTAAAGAGTCTATATGACATGGTGTATCTTGCGGCCACTTTTGGAACTTGGCTAATGCATTAAGTATATTAGAAATATACATATACTTTAACAAAAAGTATAATAATTAAAAATTACATATAGAATTTTAATTGTAAAAGAAATATCCCATATAGCCAAGGATAGGGAAAAATATATTTAAAAGAAGAAATAAAACTTTCTCATTATGATTTTCTAGGAAAATTTAATTTTAAAAGTTGTCTTTATCATTATCGATTTATCATGTTTTATTTGGCATTTAATGCTAGATGTCTTTGCCACAAATAACAGTGAGAATTTTATTGTTCACCAGTTCAGGAGCCATTTAGGGAACATTTAATTTTATTCCAGCCGAGCTCTAGATTGGCCAGGTTAATTATTGATGAGCAAGCAGAGGGTGGAAAGGATTTTATACAGTTCTGCCTGAGGCTTCCCATGTCTTCCTCCATTCGACTTCATACTAACACATATTTTTTAAAAAATCAGTGTCTACTTTTGGCAGATGGTCCATAATCTGTCAGTAATAGTAGTAAGCTCTTGTTTCCTAATGGCCTTCACTGCAGGGATCTCCAACTTTCGAAATCTGACAGCCATACATACTGCAATAAGCATCACAGGTCTGTTTTAAAAGTGGTTAAACTGCAGAAGTGAATCAATGAACCAGTTTCCAGCTTAACTCTTGAGTTATTTACACTTGCCACTAGAGAAGTTTAATTTTTCACACATTTTATTCTCAGCATCCATCTCATAAGACCAAAGACACACCAATCACAAATTCAAAATCTGATCTCTTCAAAGAAAAAAACTAATTGTATCAATCTAATAAATGACACTCCAAGATAGATAATCATGGTCTTTTATTGATTTCTTTGCCATTCTTGGCAGGAAATGGTGTCTATTTTTAATCATAGATAGTAGACTCAGATAGAAGCTGCTAGAGAGATTTTCCACAAAGAAAGGCTCCTTCTGAAGAGAACAGTATAGTTTCTTTATAGTCATTTTGTAGGTATCATTTCATTCTTAAATGTATCCTGAAAAAAGATGGCACCAGAAACAAGGTCGTGCCTCACAACCCACCAATTTGCTTTACATGGCCAAGAAGCTCAGCTTGGAATCATTTCTTTCCTGCTTGCCTGCCTTACTGGCTAGTGATGACCTCCTGGCTTTGCTCAGTGGGGCAGACTTCCTTTATTCAGCAACCAGTCTGATAAGCTACTATGTGTTGATGCTAGAAATACAGTGTGATACAAAGGATTCAAGCAGGTTTCCTGGTTCCTGTGCCTAAAGAGTGTATCCTGTAGTGGGGAGAGACAGATATTTTTCAAAGTGATTATAGAGTGCTTATTTTATTTTCAAAAACGGCAAACTAGATTATCTAGACAAGCCCTCTTGTTGAAAACACTAAGTTGGTCAAAAATATATTTAGAAGAATATTAAAATGCACTACAGATCTGAAAATATTGTGAAGTATTTTTATTATTATCTTTTTTTTGGCCATGCCACACAGCAAGCGGGATCTTAGTTCTTGGACCAGGGATCGAACTCATGCCCCCTTTATTGGAAGCACAGAGTTTTAACCATTGGACCACCAAGTAAGTTCTATGGTGAAGTATTACCAGGCCCGAACTGAAGGGGCAGGGGAACCTGCAAGCTGCTTTAGGGCTGAGAGCATTTGCTAATTCAGAAAAATTTCAACTTTCCTTTCAGCATCCTTGTACAGTGAGGAGGACTGAAATAAAAGCCTAGAGTCTACATACGGTGAAGGGTCTGACATAAGAGCCTCCCAATCATAAGCTGGAACACCAAAGGGCTTTAGGGCAAGGGTGAGCTAGAAGGGGATCATTTCTCTCTTTCAATTCCCTAAGCTACATGGGAAAATTTAAGCCTCAAATTTTATGTTTTCAATGTTAAAGTGGCCTGTAAGGATCATTATGTGGAAGGCAAAAGCATATAAAGGTCTTATCTGGAGGAAGGGATTTTCACCCTAGACCTCTAAAGGTTTCTGCTCTTCCTGGGAGAGAGGAAGTCCGATTCTGAGATTTAAGATTGTTTCAGGGTAGCTGCTGAAATCTAACTCAAGACTGGAGTAGCTTATGAGAAGAATGGGAACGGAAACTAAAAAGGGTATAACTAAACAAAACAAAACACTGAGTAGTAAAAGATGCCCAACTGATCCTTGAGCCAGCGATTGTAACAGCTGTCTGTGATATTTCTGGTCAACATGTTGTCCTTGGACCTTCCACCACAGTACCATCTAAGAGCCTGTGGAAAGACAGACTCTCAAGCCTGACTCCAGAACTACTGAATCAGGATCTGTACTTGAACAAAATCCCTAGGTGATTCGTATGCACATTAAAAATAAAGAAGTGGCAACTCTATCAGAGAAAGAAGAAAATTGATGGGAATGTGGATGCTACATATTTTGATTTTAGAGCCCATGTAGTTTTTAACGTAAGCACTTGGAAAGATGGTGTTTCAACATGTTTTCAAATCCTGTGGCATAAAGTTAATCAGGGAAAGGAAGTTGTATTACAAAAGTTCGTTTTTACCCCGCACTTAATGCTTTGGCTTAGAGAATGTGAGCATTTAGACAGAACATCTATTTGATTATAGTAGGGGTGTAACTGGAATTCAGTATCTTGAGCCCAGAAGCAGTAATCATTCTACTGAGCATAATGTTGGACAGAATCTTCAAGGCATGACAAGCAAAGCTAAATATGAAAAAGATTCCCAAGAGACTGTTGTGGTCAGCCAGCCCCTGTTCAACGGCAACCATGTAAGATTGAAAACCATAATCAAAAGGGCAGATATGTCAGATTTCTCTACTCAGCTGTTGGGGAAACACAGCAGAGAGGACGTTGTGACCCGCAGAGAGTTTGACAAGTAGTACAACCCTACTTAGCACTGTAGCTGAGGAGGAACTTTGGTAGTTATGAAATCAAACACTTTACTTCTACCTGGGCCAGGTGGCCATTCACCTGTTCAAATCTGGTTAAAAACATGGACTGTGCCATGCACACCATAATTCATCCAAAAACCAGGACTTCAGCCTCAATTCCAGATACCAGAGCCTGAAATCCTCAGCCTTGCTACGGGAGTACCTTGATCTTTGGACCTATTTTCTGTTGCTTTGTACAGAAAATGGTTTGCAGTAGTTGATTGTGGTCATAAAATAATTGACAAAACAACAACAAAAAAATTTAACTATGTTTTTAAGATTAGAAACTTTTATACTACCTTGATAAACTCTAATGTTAAGCTTAAAGTATGTGTTAGTCACTCCGTCATGTTCCAGCTCTTTGTGATGACATGGGCTGTAGCCCGCCAGCCTCCTCTGCCCATGGAATTCTCCAGGCAAGAATACTGGAGTGGGTTGCCATTCCCTTCTCCAGGGGATCGTCCCAGTCCAGGGATCAAACCCGGGTCCCCTGCACTGCAGGCAGATTCTTTAATGTCTGAGCCACCAAGGAAGCCCCTGTGCATGAAGATGTGCTATTAAAATCTTTCACAATTTTTTAAACCGTCTATTCTTTCTTTGGCAACACTATTATAATTTGCTCATAAAACATTTATTATCATGGTAGAGCCAGTATGAAAACAAATTAAGTGAAAGCAAACAAAAAATGGGAAGTGAACAAATCCTTACATTCATCTTGAGAATTGCGTTGCGCAAGAACCTTTGAGAAGCTTAAGGAACCCTTATCCAGACATAGGTCAGGATAAAATGGTGACCACATACCATTTCCTCTACCAACAGTGGCTATGATGACAAGCCAGTTACTAGAGGACTGAGTGTAGCCCACAGATGTTTTATCTTCCTCACACATAGATTTTTTGATACATTTTTTTTTTTAACTGTGAGATTTCCCATTTAAAAGTTCAGATTTCTTGCTTCCAGGTAAAAAGGAAACTGACAGCAGTGAACCCAATCTCATTTGGCAACAATCAACTGTGATGGGCTGGCAGTTTCTCCTTCAGACTTGCTCCCATCTGACTTGTTGATTGATATTCCATGCCTGCCTCTTATAGAAATTTTGTATTTGACCATTCCACAGTTTCTACTTCTTACCAGGAGAGGACATAATCTTTCTACCAATTAGAGTTAACTAGCTAGGGCTTATGAAATTCCTAATTGATTTTAAACCTGTCAAGTGAACTACAATTTTAAAAGACAAGGAACAAGACCTGCATTACATTATAGACCTCAACCACATTTTCTCCTTTGCATACCCACTGATTCCGCCACTGATTTTTCTTTGACCACATTTGCTTGTGTGCTTGAATTATAAGTAGTGACAGACTGAACTTCCCATGTACCTGCATGTGTCAGATTTGCAATTAACGATCGTTTAGGTAGAAAAGCAGTGATGGCAATATAAGAGAGAAATATCAGCCTCCTAACTTAGTGTCTGGAGGTATTTTTTTTTGTAATGAATCTCTTCCTTTTGCCACACAGAACATTTCCCTCCAAAAATAATAAATGTCAGACATGAACTTGCTTTCCGTGTAAATCTTCTTATTTCTAAAACTCTGTTTGAGGTCAAAAATTAACACTGGCTGTCTTCTTTTATGAACCTTAGTCTCTGGAGTTCATAATTCTGCAGGACTTACTAACTTTGGGGAGAAGTTAGCAATATTTTAAATCTCTTATAGATAATTTGAAAAATTAACATGTCATATATCTGGCCATAAATCGATATTAAAATAAAATTCTAGTTAACTTTTAAAGCCCATAACACATTTTTAACTTATTTCAGAAAAAAATCTGACCCAAGTAAGAAATATGTGAGTCACTTGAGACACCTTCCTTTCCTGAAGGTTGTCAAATTATATACTGCAAAATCTCTAGAACAAATATACTCTTTCTTACTCTTTTTCTCCTTGTCTCCTACATGAACACTTTCCCTTCTAAGATGTCTCATATTACCTCTTTTCTTCACTGATGCTCAGGCATGCCCTGATCTTGTGTTCTTATTCCCATCCAATTCTATCCAAATCCTACCCAAATTTCACAGATCTTCTCAATCTCAAATGCACAGCCTTCATGAAAGCAACCCTGCTTACTGTATTACTTTCTGAAACAATCATCTGGTACATATCATGTTCCATATTGAAATATTATTCACTTTATGAGGTTCAGTTCACTCAGTCGTGTCCGGCTCTTTACAACCCCATGCATGGACTGTGGCATGCCAGGCTTCCCTGTCCATCATCAACTCCTGGAGCTTACTCAAACTCATATCTATCGCGTCGGTGATGCCATCCAACTATCTCATCCTCTGTCATCCTCTTCTCCTCCTGCCTCCAATACCAGTTAACTTCTTACCAGTTAGCAATCAGGGAATGACAGTGCTTTCAAGCCTGAAGAGAAACCAGGGTTAGCCATGGGCATTAGACTGCTGTCACAATCTACTGTGAAAGAATCTGACAGTATCTGATGGACATCAGGCAGTATAGATGTATAATTGGGAGATTTCCACTTTAGTGGTAATGAGACATCAGTCAGTTCACTTCAATTGCTCTGTTGTGTCTGACTCTTTGAGATCCCATGGACTGCAGCACAGCTTCCCTGTCCATCATCAACTCCCAGAGCTTGTGCAAACTCATGTTCATTGAGTCAGTGATGCCATCCAACCATCTCATCCTGTCATCCCCTTTCCTTCTGCCTTTAATCTTTCCCAGCATCAGGGTCTTTTCCAAGGAGTGGGCTCTTCACATCAAGTGGCCAAAGTATTGGAGTTTCAGCTTCAGCATCAGTCCTTCTGATGAATATTCAGGACTGATTTCCTTTAGGATGGACTGGTTGGATCTCCTTGCAGTCCAAGGGACTCTCAAGAGTCTTCTCCAACACCACAGTTCAAATGCATCAGCTCTTCAGTGCTCAGCTTTCTTTCTGGTCCAACTCTCACATCCACATATGACTACTGGAAAAACCATAGCTTTGACTAGATGGACCTTTGTTGGCAAACTAATGTCTCTGCTTTTTAATATGCTGTCTAGGTTGGTCATTCTTAAGCAAGGTACAAATTGTCAAAGTTCCTTTTTATATTAAATAAACCATGTTTCAGATTTCACTTCTTTCTCGAAACTGGTTTTACTAGTTTCAATTTGTAAATAGAGTTGCATGCTTATTAATGGCATTAAGATTGTTTTTATTGGAAACTCAAAGGCAGACATACCTCTCATTATTAGGTTTCCTGATTACATTGACTTTGTGTGATCATGAACAAATATCAAACCTTCAGGAGGTAGGGCTGCAAAAATGGCTTTCTGTGTCTTTTCAAGAGTGCTGGTCAGTTATTTTGCAGACTCTCCTCAATTTTAGTTTGATATTTTCTCATGAGTACATTTGGGCTATACATTTTTGGTAAAAACACCATAGAAATGATGTGACTCTTTTAATGTCCTTTGTTCTGAGATCCAGACTGCATATAAAATTCCCAACAAATATCTTCTCATTTTAGTGGCTAAAAGACTTTTCTTGTTTTTCTTGCTTAATGAGTTTTTTTTTTTTTTGCTCCATAATAGCTGGATATCAACTATGCTTTCCGTATATAGTTACTGTGATGATTAAGCAGGTGATATTTATAAAATATATAGGACAGTACACAGAGTAAGCTATCAATAAATAGTATCTGATATCAATATTAGTTGATAAAATACATATAGTTAACATTATTATGAACCTACTATGCTTTTATTATTTAACCTATTTAAACCACTGAACAACTCTATCATTTATAAATTTACCACTCAGGTACTACAGCAATGATGCAGGCAAGATCTATCAATGGATGCTAAATTTGGTGGATAAAAGTTTGAGAAGAAACAAGATATTTTCTTAGTGTCAATATATTTCCCTCCCAATATTTATTAACCACAAGGAGGAACAACAGCGACTTTACAATGGATATACCCAGCAGACACTACATGATCGAAGTTAACATACCATAACCTATCAACATCATGTACTGCCTAACATATTACAGTGATGAGAACAATCACTTGTGGCACTCTTACCCAAAAGGGATAGCCTCAAACCACTTATGAGAAAACACCAGATATCAATCCATATTGACTGACATTCTGCAAAGTATCTGGCCAATGATCTTCAAAAGCATCAAGGTCAAAAAAGATAATGAAAGACTGAAAAGCTGTTACTGACAGGAAGAAATTCAGGAAAGGTGAAAACCAAATGCAGCATGGCATCCTAGTTGGATACTGAACCAGAAAATGAACAACGGTGGAAAAACTGGAAAAATCTGTATAAAATCTACAGTCTACTTAATAGTATTATACCAATGTTAATTTCTTAGTTTCAATACATACTGCGGTTTTGTTAGACAAACATCTGAAGCTCAGTGAAGAATATATAAGAATTCTCTATTTTTTACTTATCTGTAAGTCTAAAATTATTTCAAAATAAAAAAATTGAAAAGAAAAAATCCAGTAGATACCACCACAATGAGGGACGAAATATGAGGATGAAGGTATGAAGGTAAGGTAATGAAATAAAGTATGTTGAGTTCACATGGCTAGCAAGTTTAAGAGATGACATGGCAGTTCAGTCATCTAGACTATAAAGTGTGTACCTTTAAACTATTATATACCACCTCTCAGTAACATAGATATACACTGATACATAATGATAACCTGGGAAGATTTTAACCTCCCACCCCAGGATCTAACTCAATGGTTAAAAAAAATGTTTACCTTTATAATTCATTATTTTTATTATGTTAATAATGCATATTGGCATAAGAGGTCTAGCTCAAAGACATCTAACTATGTAAAACTTCACCCTTTACCTCCACTCTTTGCTCTCCACTTTTCTTCCTCTTAAAATTCATCTGAAATACACTCAATACACTCAATGCACACACACATACATATTCATTAATTTCATTTTGCTTCATCTCCATGCTTTAGAATATTAGCTCTATGAATGCAGGAAATTTTGTCTACTTTATCCCTAGTTTCTTGCATATAGTAAGCAATCAGTTTCCTAAATAAATGAATGAATGAAAGAAGAATCCTCACTTTCACAGGAAAGGAAGGATTCCAACAGGGATAGCCAGGGAGAACTTCACCGAGAAGAAGGTATTTTAACAAATATCTGAAGGACGTCAGGGAGCAAGCCATGCATGTAACTAGAGAAAGAGAACCTGAATCAGGAAAAGCAAATGAAAAAATCCTATGTCATCAGGTTGCCTTGCTTGTTCCAGAGCAGCACGGAGGACAGAGCAGTTAGGGCAGACAGAGCAGGCAGGAGAGGCGGTGAGAAATGCAGTGAGAAAAACAATGGGAGCTGCAGACACACAGGAGCAGCTGGACTGCAAAGACTACTATGGATGAGATGGAAATCCAGTGGAGGATTGTGAGCAAAGGAGTGACATTATCTGACTTAAATTTGAACAAAATCACTTTGCCCGCTGTGTATAAATTCCAGTGAGCAAAATGGAAGCAGGGAGACCAATTAGAAGCTTGTTCAAAAAAACTGGATAAAACACTGTGGTGCATGGACCAGTTTGGAAACAGCAGTGGTAAGAAGTGGTGTAGATATGTATGTATCTACACACAGTTTTCATGAATAGTTAGTGTTCAGTAATCTGCAACAATTTTCTACCATGTCCCATAGAAAAACTCTGAATTTCAATGAAGTCTGGAATCTCTTTTTACTGACTCTATCCTAAAATATGTGCTTCCTTGGTGGCTCAGACAGTAAAGAATTTGCCTGCAATGCAGGAGACCGGGGTTTGATCCCTGGGTCGGGAAGATCCCCTGGAGAAGGCAGTGGCTACTCACTTCAGTATTCTTACCTGGAGAATTCCATGACAGAGGAGCCTGGCAGGCTACAGTCTGTGGGGTCGCTAAGAGTCGGACATGACTGAGTGACGAACACTTTCACTTTTTCATCTTAGAATATGCCTTCTGCAGATTTCTTCTTTAAGCAGTAGTGAAATTCTCACCTTTTCAAGCGGATTATGCAACAACAGTCTGGGTTTGTGTGTACCTAATAGTGTTACTCAAACATCATTTAAAATACAAGCCACAGGATGGCATCATTCTCACCTTTCTCAGCTTTTAGCTTCCGTAACAAAACTATGGGGCTCAGATTTTAAAAACAGAAGAAAACCAAATTTCTCCTGTATGAGAGTGAAACTGGGAAGGAAAGAAGGATGCAGGGCATCAGTTGTCTTAATTCTTAATATAAATCAATCAATAATTTAGTGACTTTTGGCCGGGAAGTACAGTTTGCCTTTTACAAAGGCCATATAGGAATGATTGCATCAAAATATCCTGCTTCACTGAGCTTTACCTGGGACAACTGTTTTGTTTTGAATTAGCTTTTGGAAGTTTGCTAAATTTCAAACATTTTTTAGGAAGCATATTTTCAAACTAATGGTTGTGAGACTTGTACTCTTTACCCTGAGAAATTAGAGAGTCATCTTCTTTGAAAAATTATAGTCAAGGGACCAAAGAATACCTTCCTAGGAGAGTTTAGAAGCTTCCCTGTTGGGAGATTTATAACTTTTTGACTTCTTTTACTTGAAAATTCTTTCAGAGTTTAAACGTTAAAGAAAATCTGATGAAATGTTATAGCTGAACCCTGCCTCCATCTTTTTTTCTTATATTATAGGAAAGCATTATAACTATTTTTTGATATAAGACACAGCCAGTCCTACTAGTCAACAGGAAAGAAGGGGGCTGTTTGTATGGAGACAATTTGAGGGACATTTTTTAAGGTCCCCTTCAACCTAAACTTTATTCCCCAACAGTTCTCATTTCAGTTGCATTTTAATACAACTCATTTGTGTGTGTATGTGTGAACTGCTACCAATAAAATGACTCAGCTGGAGAAGCATGCTTATGTTAGGTTAGCCAAAGATCTTATCGAAAAACCCAAATGAATTCATTGGCCAGCCCAATATATTAGCAGTTATAAACAGTTTTATTAATCATTTATAAGTATAAAGTTGAGGTCTATGTAAGGGAAGAAAGATACCAGGAGTAGACGAAAATGTAAGAGAAAATTGGACGAGGAGGAGTGGATGTCCAGGACTCATGAAGAACATGGGGATCCAGGGAGCAGTAGAATGAATTAGAATTACGGAGAGAAAAATGAGTGAAATCATCAAGAGAGATTTGGTAACACTCTAGGCTAGTCCTCTACCACTTCCTTTAGAGCAGAGGAATCATCGTACTCTTCAGAGTCCTAGGAAATGGGAACCTATCTGCTCATCCTTTTCACATGTCATTGAAACAGTTTTTTACCCTCTTTATGCCCAGCTACTGTGCAACATTCATAGAGTACCCTAGAAAAGACCTTGAGGAAAAAAGGACAGTATTTGAAGCTTGATTTAAAAATATACGCCAATGGCTCAGTCGCTCATGTTAGAATTATTGCTAAAAGTAAGGGACACGTCAAGGGTTATGCTAAGAGTAAAAAATAAAATATAATATTATTTATCTCTGAAGTCGAATATTAACAAATAAAATACACAAATAAGTTAAACAACTCTTAACGTCTATAATAAAAATTTTCTGACCGGTTAATAACTAAATTAGTGATTCGATGAAAACTTTGAGCTTATTGTGATTTTCAATGTAACTTTTTCATTACTGGCTAACAATTATGAAAGCTTTATAATTATCTGAATACATATTAGTAGAAGTTTCACATCAGGAATACATTGCTCTTCAGTTCAGTTCAGTCGCTCAATTGTGTCCAACTTTTTGCAACCCCATGGACTTCAGCACGCCATGCCTCCTTGTCCATCACCAATTCCTGGAGTTTACCCAAACTAATGTCCATTGAGTCGGTGATGCCATCCAACCATCTCATCCTATGTCGTCCCCTTCTCTTCCCGCCTTCAATCTTTTCCAGCATCAGGGTCTTTTCCTGAGTCAGCTCTTTGCATCAGGTGGCCAAAGTATTGGAATCTTGACTTCAATATCAGTCCTTCCAATGAACACTCAGGACTGATCTCCTTTAGGACGGATTGGTTGGAACTCCTTGCAGTCCAAGGGACTCTCAAGAGTCTTCTCCAACACCACAGTTCAAAAGCATCAATTCTTCAGCACTCAGCTTTCTTTATACTCCAACTCTGACATCCATACATGACTACTGGAAAAACCATAGCCTTGACTAGATGGACCTTTGTTGGCAAAGTAATGTCTCTGCTTTTTAATATGCTGTCTAGGTTGGTCATAAATTTCCTTCCAAGGAGTTAAGAGTCTTTTTATTTCATGGCTGCAATCACCATCTGAAGTGATTTTGGAGCCCCAAAAAGTAAAGTCTGCCACTGTTTCTTCTGTTTCCCTGCTATTTGCCATGAATCGATGAGACTGGATGTCATGATCTTAGTTTTCTGAATGTTGAGCTTTAAGCCAAATTTTTCACTCTTCTCTTTCACTTTCATCAAGTGGCTCTTAGTTCTTCTTCGCTTTCTGCCATAAGGGTGGTGTCATCTGCGTATCTGAGGTTATTGATATTTCTCCCAGCAATCTTGATTCCAGCTTGTGCTTCATCCAGCCCAACATTTCTCATGAAGTACTCTGCATATAAGTTAAATAAATAGGGTGACAATATACAGCCTTGAAGTACTCCTTTTACTATTTGGAACTAGTCTGTTGTTTCATGCCCAGTTCTAACTGTTGCATCCTGAGCTGCATACAGATTTCTCAAGAGGCAGGTCAGGTGGTCTGGTATTCCCATCTCTTTCAAAATTTTCCACAGTTTATTGTGATCGACACAGTCAAAGGCTTTGTCATAGTCAATAAAGCAGAAATAGATGTTTTTCTGGAACTCTCTTGCTTTGTCGATGATCCACCGGATGATGGCAATTTGATCTCTGGTTCCTCTGCCTTTTCTAAAACTAGCTTGAACATCTGGAAGTTCACAGTTCACATATTGCTGAAGCATGGCTTGGAGAATTTTGACCATTACTTTGCTAGCATGTGAGATGAGTGCAATTGTGTGGTAGTTTGAGCATTCTTTGGCATTGCCTTTCTTTGGGATTGGAATGAATACTGACCTTTTCTAGTCCTATGGCCACTGCTGAGGTTTCCAAATTTGCTGTCATATTGAGTGCAGCACTTTCACAGCATCATCTTTTAGGATTTGAAATAGCTCAACTGGAATTCCATCACCTCCACTAGCTTTGTTCATAGTGATGCTTTCTAAGGTCCACTTGACTTCACATTCCAGGATGTCTGGCTCTAGATGAGTGATCACACCATCATGATTATCTGGGTTGTGAAGATCTTTTTTGTACAGTTCTTCTATGTATTTTTGCCACCTCTTCTTAATATCTTCTGCTTCTGTTGGTCCATACCATTTCTGTCCTTTATTGAGCCCATCTTTGCATGAAATGTTCCCTTGGTATCTCTAATTTTCTTGAAGAGATCGCTAGTCTTTCCCATTCTATTATTTTCCTCTATTTCTTTGCACTGATAGCTTAGGAAGGCTTTCTTATCTCTCCTTGCTATTCTTTGGAACTCTGCATTCAAATGGGTATATCTTTCCTTTTCTCGTTTGCTTTCACTTCTCTTCTTTTCACAGCTATTTGTCAGGCCTCCTCAGACAATCATTTTGCTTTTTTGCATTTCTTTTTCTTGGGAATGGTCCTGTTCCCTGTCTCCTGTACAGTGTCATGAACCTCCATCCATAGTTCATCAGGCACTCTATCAGATCTTGCCCCTTAAATCTATTTGTCACTTCCACTGTATAATCATAAGGGATTTGATTTAGGTCATACCTGAATGCTCTAGTGGTTTCCCCCACTTTCTTCAATTTAAGTCTGAATTTGGCAATAAGGAGTTCATGATCTGAGCCACAGTCAGCTCCCAGTCATGTTTTTACAGTAAGTAACTGTACTTCCTACTAATTCCTCCTACATTTAGAGCATGAAAAATCATTAGCACAATTAAAAAAGGCTTTTGTGATGTCAGCAGCATTTTTCTATACTTAAGATTTAGTTACTAAGTCTTTTAATACTAGGTATATGGGATTCCTAATCTTGCCTTTTAAAAGTCTTTCTATTTAGATGGGATATTTTAACAAGCAGAAAGAATGTCATATGATTAATTCCTGTGGTTTCACACATTCAAAACTGTTTTATTTTCCTTAGTAAAACTTTTTAGAGGAATGGATGGATAATTATTCTTCTCATGGCATGCACTCAGTACAAGTAGGTAAAAAAGACATTGGTCTAGCAAGCCTCCCTACATTCTTCCTGGAACAAATCAATACATTCTCTCTCTTAATACTGTATATGGATTGTGAAATAAGTAATCCTTAAGTAAAATACATGTTTGTTTTATTCAAATAAAATTTCTCTACAACAATTTATAAAATGAACTTAGAATACATGATTACTCTTCCAGTTATTATTTGTAAGGAAATCTGCTCAATGAATAATCATATAATTAATTAAAGTTCATGTATATTTGATCATATCACATTCAGTCAGTATCCAATACAGTATAATTAACCTGTTAAATGTATTTTTTTCTAAAAACATATAGTTACTTAAACATAGCTAGGTCAGAAATATTCATTATCCTTTTACTTAAGTATATAATAGAAATGTAGCTATAGTAGACTGAAAAATGAACAAGGATGTCATCAAATCACATGCTTTTTTTTAATAGATTGTACGAAGATAGCAGACATACATTTTAGAACTGTATTTTGCAATATCAAAGTTAGAAGCCTGATTTTCTGATTGTTCACAGTCATATTTCAAACCAGTTTGAATATAGCTCTAGATTAAATGACTGTACTTTATTTTGTGGACTTTGGTAACTGCTGTGCTATTTGCATCTTGTTTCCCTTGCCCAGAATTTAGGGGAATTTTCAATATTTTTATGTCATATATTTATTTACAAGCAGATAAAACAATTAAAAGAAGAAAAGTGAACCTACATACAAAACAAATACACCCACAGACATAGAAAACAAACCAGTGGCTACCAAAAGGGAAAGGAGTCTTGGATTAATATATGCACACTCAGTTCAGTTCAGTTCAGTCACTCAGTTGTGTCCAGCTCTTTGTGAACCCATGAATCTCAGCATGCCAGGCCTCCCTGTCCATCACCTACTCCTGGAGTCTACCCAAACTCTTGTCCATCGAGTCGGTGATGCCATCCAGCCATCTCATTCTCTGTCATCCCCTTCTCCTCCTGCCCCCAATCCTTCCCAGCATCAGGGTCTTTTCCAATGAGTCAACTCTTTGCGTGAGGTGGCCAAAGTATTGGAGTTTCAGCTTCAGCATCAGTCCTTCCAATGAACACCCAGGACTGATCTCCTTCAGGATGGACTGGTTGGATCTCCTTGCAGTCCAAGGGACTCCCAAGAGTCTTCTCTAACACCACGGTTCAAAAGCATCAATTCTACACATGCACACTACTTACATATAAAATAAATAACAAGAACATACTGTATAGCACAGGAACTCTACTTAATATTTCATAATAACCTATAAGGAAAAAGAATCTGAAAAAGAATATGTATATACATGGATAACAGAATGTATACCTGAAACTAACAGACATTTTAAATTAACCATACTTTAATAAAAGTTGGTTAATAAATATATTTCAAGAAAAAATGGTTAATATATAAAAGAAAAAATAAAAATAGAAGGGTCACGGTTTTATATCACCATAAGATCCTGTGCCCTTCTAATGAGGAAACTGGGATTCATTCTGTACTCAAAAGAGTGAAAGCGAAAGTGAAGTCGCTCAGTCGTATCCGACTCTTTGCGACCCCATGGACTGTAGCTTACCAGGCTTCTCTGTCCATGGGATTTTATAGGCAAGAATACTGGACTGCCATTTCCTTCTCCACTGTACTCAGAATCCCACTCCTCAAATGTCTGGGGATACATAATTCTGTTGGGAATCTTGGGACAAGGGGGACGGAAATAGCAGTAACAGAGAAGCCCAATCAATCTCGGGCTTCAACACAAAGGTTCAAAACCTAGCTCTGCTCTGTAACCTGTGCAAATCACTGAGGAGGAGAAACAGCCAAGCGACCTAGGGCATTAGTGTAGGATTCCCGCATTTGAACCACTATGTCATTTAAACTTCAGTAGAGACTTATTGTATGGATTAGGAAATTGAGGTTAAATTGAGGTTACTTTGCTTCTCCATGTCCACTCAAGTAGTGGAGTTGAGACTAATCTCAGGTCATCCACATCCAGAGCCTACACTCTTAACCACAAATCTATACCTTTAACACCTCAGTTTGTTGTTTAGTCGCTAAGTCATGTCCAGTTGTTTTGTGACCCCATGGACTGTAGCCCTCCCTGCAGCTCTGTCCATGGGATTTCCCAGGCAAGAATATGAGAGTGGATCGCTATTTCTTCTCCTCAGTTTACAGTTGCACAAAATGATGTTATGACTGAGTATACTATACACTCTGCCTACTGTCATAATATAAATTCCAGTATGGTTCAAAGGATGTCAAAAACCTTTCACATAATAAATTTAGGTAAGCGCTGACATTTGCTAAGCTGGTGACAGAGTAGATACTGTATAGTGTCTGGGATCATAAAATGAAATTTTAGAGATTATCTTATTTTTGATTAAATTCAGATTTCTGAATCAAATCTGACATGATCTTGAAAGGGAAGATACTTCCTAGGACCTTGACTATGTTAAATTAAGTGAACTAATTTTGAAATATCAACCTCATTTGGTAATACAAAGAATTTTGACTTTTGAAAAAAACTTAAGGAATACTTAGCATGCAATGAAGTCTTCAAAAAAATATTCATCCAAATTAGAATAAAAAAAAAATCAGTTTGAGATTCCAATCCACACTGACAACAATGTTCTAGAGCAGAATTTATATGGTTGATAAGCCTGGTAGTCCCCTAGTGCTGCTGAGCTCCTATCTTTTCAACTCATATATAATATTGGTAACTGTTTAACTGTCAAGATTCCCACGCCAGAGGACAGCTTGGTGAGACACAGGGCAGTGGCCCCAGATTTATTTGTTAGACATAGTTTGCACACCTTTGGATAAGTCCCTAACCCTTGCTGAACCTCTACATTAATAGCTATAAAATGTTTTCTTTAAAGAAATAGGCTGTTAGCACCTTGATATTCAGGAACTATGCAAGGCAGCCTTGGTTTGGGTCCTAAATGCATTGCTAATGAGCTCACACGTATATATGTGGTGAGGGGAAGCTGGGGAAGGAAGGAGTAGCAATGAACCAGGTGTCAATGAACTGATTCTATGTATAAAAACAATGATTGTACATGACGTTATGCTTTTAAGTCAACAAATGATGTTTTGTTGTCCAAAATCTAGAACTGAATGATACCTGAATTGAATGATCTTCAGATATTTGATTAAAATATTTACACCAATGTTTCCATGTTGTGCAGCTTAGTGAATTCTCTATTTTCTCATTACTTTCCCAAACCATTCTTTCTTTGTAAAACTGTTGCTACTTATACTAAATTTTCTTTGCTTATGAATAATCTCCATAGAAAGCAGCCACATCTAGAAAACACTGTAGTAACCAAAGAGAAAATATAGCTTTTCAAAGTTGTATTAATTTGCTTGCCTCTCAAGAGCTGCTTTGAAAAATGACATAAGACTGCCATAACTTAAATTGCATATAGGATTCAGATATACTACATATAATTTCCTTAAACTGGATTAAAAGTATAACTTGTTAAGCAAGTAGTATTTCATTTATTGATTTCGAGTACCTTGTTACTTTTCAGTGAGAATTCTGGAAGTAATTCATGAGAAAGAAAACAGAGAGGCAAAGATTTTCTGAAGAAAACTCAAATAAAATAATTTGGTTATTAAAAATAAAATTAGTTATTTAAAAAATTCAATGCTTTAAAAAAAGTCACACATAAACCTCCAAATCTGGATAATTAATTATTCACCCACTAGAAATCATTTTTTCAGTCAGTTTCCAGATGTTGCCCTTCATTTAATAGATCCCCACTATGTCAGTGCTACTGCTCTGTTGAGTGTGGGGAGCCAGATGTTGGTTGAGTTTTGGCACCACAACAGTCTTTAATAAACAGAAGCAAGTCCTAGATTAACATAAACATTTGCTTTTAATTTATAGCTATATAAGCCTTCAAAGCAAAATAAACAGCTCTGATTGTCAACAAAAACAAATAGGCTGAATTTTAGAGACACAATAGCTAACGTAACTAGATTATTGAACTAGTTTTCTCAGGTGTATTTATCTACTAACAATAGAACATACATGCCCTGAATAATTTACTATTAAATATTTCATCGGCTAAACCAATCATAAAATTGACTCCTATTCTTACTATCAAATGGCAACATTGATTTATAATGACATATGAATTCAACTGGGGAGATAATTACTCTTAGGAATAAATATACTTTGACCTGCATGAGCAAAATAAAACTTTAAATTTAAAATGAAAAATATTTTTATTTTACCATACTAACTTTCCATTGTGAAGCCTTATTTAGCTAGAAAAAGTGTCCTATGTATAATGGTTTCAAGCTTGTGTAGAAAAATAATTTTCGAAGAGGACAGATAAATGCATACTAACTACTTATTGTTCTTTACTTTTCAATTTTTAGTAAGATTTATAAAAATATCTTATGTAATTCCGGCAGACAGTTCGGATCCAGGGCTAGTTTCATGAGCATGTATCTGTACTGTCAGAGAGGACTCTGTGTTTAGAAACTGGCTTAGTCAATGCTTCCTTGTCATCCATCTTGAAATTCTTTTAACCTATCAACAAGATGCCTCACGTTTTCTGCTTGCACTGGGCCATGCAAATTATGTAGCCAGTATTGATCTGATGTTCATTGCATCTGTGATTATAATATTGCCTGGATTAGTAAAAGAATTGCAATTAATTTAAATACTGTGAAAAATCACCTATTAGGTGTTTTGTGAGTCCCTTTTCTGGGAGAACTGCCCATTGAAGACTGGATGCTATAAATCACACTGCTGCTTTGCAATCCTGACCAAAGCTAGTAGCTCTCTCCTCTCATTTTCCTAGATTTGACTCTTTCAGCTCTTCCTGGGATTAGATGTGATATCTCAGGAACAGTCTAATTAATTCTCTTTTACCTTAACACCCCCATGCAGATGTCAGTTACATTCAACCAAATGAAATTTCAACAATATCTCATTAAATAGGAATTTGATTAAAATAAATCATGAAGACTCATAAAACACAATATCATGCAAAACTAAGAATGAGAGTGAGTTATGAATAATGTCAGAAAAGACACAATGTATCAGGATTTTTTTTTTTAACCATTTGCAAAACAATATGTTGTGCAACATCTCCTTTCTATTGTTGGATTTTTTTAAAAAAACTTTAAATGTGAATAGATTTTAGAAGATATACTTTCAAGCTGTTAACAGAAATGGTTACAGGAGGTGGATATATACATATATACATACATATACATACATATATATATATATATATATACACATACATATAAAATAGAGACTGGCTATAGAAGAATTCCTAAATCTACTGGACAAATATTTGTTTACCCCAATTATTTAAATAGTCTTACCAAAATCTTTCTTTTTTAATTAGAGAAAATTTAAGAATGATATTCCTAACAAAATAAATGCTTACATTAATAGGACTTCTCTTGTTGAGGGAATTAATCCATGTTATGAAAAATATTTGGTCATTTTCCAAATAGATATTTTAAATTGTGATTTAGTAGAGTTAGTGAACTACTGTAATCATCTAAACAAATGTTTCTCTAGACCATTTTAATTACCTAGTTATTTCATATTTATAAATATTAATTCATATATTTGAGCTTATTAAAATACAGACTCTTTAAGGTTATACATCAGTCAAGAAAATCCGTTAAGTAACATCATTCAGTGATTAAATACAAAACTTAGTCCTTTTCTTCAAACAACTTACAGTTCAGTGAACCAGACAGACAGCAAGAAGGACATCATATTTTAACTCACATTATAAAATAGATGAAAAACCTACTGGAAACTGTTATAAGTTAGATGGCAGAGTCAATTCCCTGTTTTTATCTCTTCATGCCCCTAAATGAGACTTACTTCTAAGAGTTTCATGTAAATGATTGACTGACAAGGTAGCAAAATAAAGAAAGAAGTCTGTAGTAGGGATGTATTTATAGAATTTTTTTGTTAATCTCAAAGTTAATTTGTTTATCTCAAAATACAATGATGGTCTAACAAATAAGATTCATGAATTCTGCTATTCGAAATGATCTTGTAGTAATAAGTTAACTATTTACCTAAGAAAAAGGTACTGCCCATATCAGCATGCATATTTTATTACGAAAGTTGAAGTGTTAGTCATTTAGTTGTGTCTGACTCTTTGTGAGTCCATGAACTGTAGCCCACCAGGCTCCTCTGTCCATGGAATTCTCTAAGTAAGAATACTGCAGTGGGTAGAGCATTTTGTTATACTGTTAACATTTTGACTAATTTGTCCATAAAATGGCAGCTGCCCAAAATTTTAGAGTATTATCATCATCATTTGGAAAAAGACCCTGATGCTGGGAAAGATTGAAGGCAGGAGGAAAAGGGGGCAACAGAGACAGAATTATGGGCTACAGCTTGTTGGATATTGTATTGATAAAGATTTAAGACCTAAATACTAGATGAGTGAACATATTTTTCTCAAAAAATTCACACCATTTGCCAGGAAAGCAAAGAGATATCCTCTGTGATGATATCCTTCTCACATGTCCATAGCACAAGGTTTTGAATCATCTGTCCAGAAATGATTGTATCTCTATTCTTATCCATTTTTATGTCTAACAATTAAAATACTCCAAGTACATGCAAAAATTTTTGTGTGTTTCAATATTTTTATGTAGTTTTTCTCAGATCTCAGAGCTAACCTCTTATTGGACCAAAAAACAGTTCTTGATTCTTTCTCCATGATTAAAAATCAAATCATCCCAAGTTATTTAAATGGGTATCTTAACCTTCATAGGCTTTTCTGTTAAGGTCCATCAAGATTTTTCATTGTGCTTAGTTGAGAGCTCTCGTGTAATAAATCCTTTTATAAGGCATAGTTTCTTCTACATAAAATTAAAGCCCCTACAACAACCTGCAGCAATTCTACCAAAGAGATATTCCTTAACAGTCCTTCATAAAGTTTGTCAATTATAAACCCCAGTATAATCACTTATCAAATTATATCATGTGTTATTAAGCTAAAGAATTTAAGACTTAATCAAGGTAAAAGAATTATTTCAACTTCATGGCTGAGGTTGTTTTCAACAGCTTTTCTGTAATTATGTGGGCTAATGGAACTCAACCACAGTCAGTCCCCATTTACTTCCTACACGTGTGTGGTAATAAATTCCCATGTTAAGAAGAAGCATTTCTGTCCAGGCATGGGAAACAAAGGTTTGAAAATTGTCAACCAATCACATTTTTCACATTAAAATAGCCACCAAATTGCCAAAGTTAAGTGAGCCAGAAATCTGAAACATCACTTCCATTAAATCCCCTTTTTGGCTGGGTGCTACAGTATATTATGTTGTCAGCAATGAACCAAAAGAGGGATGAGGTTATAAATATTCGGCCAGATAAATACAAAGAGAAAATATTCCCTATTGACTGGTACTTATACAAAATAAGTATAAGAGAGAAAAAAGACACGATAAGAGCAGGTGAGAAAAAAAGATGGGTAGTTATGGAGTCACATGACTCAGAACTCTTCAAAAGAATGTGCTGCAAGGTGGCTACCTGCTGACAGGACAGCCTCCAGCATCCATATTCTCACTTTCATCAGCTCAAACTGCCAAGGCCACAGGCACACTGGATGGTTCCTGGCCACCTACTGGGAACAACACCGATATAGAGCAGGCCCATTTCTGCCTGTACCCAGGACTTCTCTAATGGGCACCCAGTGCTCAAAGACAGGCCCGACCAAGACTTTCTTAGGCTCCACCACAGTAGAAAGCTCCTCCTTCCCAATTCTTCCTCCTCTTCCTCCTGTCATGTGTGTCCAGTGTCAGGCATCAGTGACACATCCATCTGAGGGGTCTCCCATCGCTCCCTCCCCTCTTCATCTTTTACATGCATTTCTCCCATAAATCATTTGCATATCTAGATCCAAATTGGTATCTGCTTTCCAGAGGTCCCAAGGTGACAAAGAAAGTAAGGTCAATGAAAGAAAATATCCAGTTTTTTCCTTGAAGAAAAATAAGTATCTACTTTAACTATTTTTATTCCCTGACACTTAAGGATAACGAGCAAGATCTATAATTTGAAGAAATGTTTTACTTTAATGAATAAATTTAAGAACAATTTTTTTGGTGTTTCTTCCCTGCACCCTCCTTCCTTTCAGTTTTTAGACAAAAACTGAAAAGGAAAACTTGGCAAGGAAATTTTATACAAAAATTTTATTCTCTTTATTGTAGATTTTAAAACTTGCAAATACTTTTCTGTAGTGTTCTTTGTAATGTCACTCATAGTGATTTTTTTTAACTAATTAATTAATTTATTTTAATTGAAGGCTAAGTACTTAACAATATCGTGGTGGATTTTGCCATCCGCTGACAGGAACCAGCTACGGTGTACATGTGTCCCCCATTCCAAACCCCCCTCCCACACCCCTCCCCATCCCATTCCACTGGGTTGTCCCAGTGCACCGGCTTTGAGTGCCCTGTCTGGTGCATCGAACTTGGACTGGTCACCTATTTCACATATGGTAATACACATGTTTCAATGATATTCTCTCAAATCATCCCACCCTCACCTTCTCCCACAGAGTCCAAAAGTCTGTTCTTTATATCTGTGTCTCTTTTGCTGTCTCGTGTATAGGGTCATCATTACTCTTTCTAAATTCCATATATATATGCATTAATATATTGTATTGGCATTTTTCTTTCTGACTTTCTTCACTCTGTATCATAGGCTCCAGTTTCATCCACCTTATTAGAATTGATTCATATGCATTCTTTTTAATAGCTGAGTAATATTACATCGTTCGATCCCTGGGTTGGGAAGATCCCCTGGAGAAGGAAATGGCAACCCACTCTAGTATTCTTGCCTAGGAAATTCCATGGACAGAGGAGCCTGGCAGGTGATAGTATGTGGGGCTGCAAAGAGTTGGACATGACTAAGTGACTAAAGTTTCTCCCTCACCCGTTTTTAGGATTTTGAAAACAGACTTCATTTTTCTCCTTGTATCCACTATTAAAGATGAAAAGTCCAAAGTCCACTTATTCTTTTATCCTTATAAAAAAAGAAAAATTGTAGATGACTTTCTATATTCTTGGGGTTGTAACACTTTCCAAAGGCCCATGAAAGTCTTTTCTCAGTTATGTTGCTCATTTCACAGAGATCCTTTCAATATGAAAACATATGTATGCTTTTCTTCAAGAAAAGAAAAGTTTTCTTATTTCTTTGATTTTTCCCTACTTCTATCTTTTGTTCTGTTTCCATCTGTAACTCTCTTTAGGAAGGTGTGGAAAGGTTTCATTCTCTTGAGAAAGGTAGGCAGCATTTTTTGATTCTACCTACCAGATTATTCATTTGGTCTATAGTCATTTAACTTCTAATAGCTAGACCTTTAATGAATTTTGTTAAACTTTTTGATCTATTTTTAATATTCCCAAAACTTTTGCTTCTTCTCTGGTTGTTCCTTTTCTCAGAAGCCTGGTCTTGTTTTCAGAATCAGCATCCTCTATAATTCCTCTGAGAATACTAATCAAAATTTCTTTCCTTTGTTCCCTAAATTATCTGTTCTCTTCCATGTCATTTGTTCTGATTGTCTATATTTGGTCTTTCTATTTCACGCTGTTAATTTCCCAAATTGTGCTGATCCTTGGTTTTCTATACATACTATTAGATAGCCAGCAAAGGTTCCCCTGCAATTGTGTCGTCTTCCTGTCTCACACAAAATCATCTTTCTCAGTGGGAGGACTAATGAAACTCAAATATGTTACTTTCAGACTTTGCTCTTTCTCTGCAGCACAAACTCTCCCAAATTCTTCCCGGACATTTCCCAGGATAGGCCTAACCAGTTCCTGTGTGACTCTATCTGTAAGTACAGTGAAGATTAATTCATTTGTACATGTTTTCTCTTTCTAATGCTATACACAAAGCTCTTGTAACTACTTGATTAAATCCCCACTATGTTCTTCTCTGTCTTCATTTTATAGTCATCGGAATATAAACACTTACTTTTCCTCTTATTTTCTTGATTTTTCCCCAATGCTTTGCTCACCAATCTGTACCCACTCTCCCAAACTCATTGCCTACCTACATTCTGTGTCTCTGAACTGATTTTCCCACCCTTAAAATGTTAGATTTCACCCAGCACTATTAATCAACTCTGATCACTCACCAACCTTCACTATCTGCTCCCTGTGTTTTTCTGTTGTTTACTGTGATAATGGATTAAGTATCTATCATTGATCAAAGGTGGAGGAAGAGACCTTATCTGTTAAGTGTGTGAACAGATCTCTGGTCTAGATGGAGGATCTATTCCCCTGGATCATCTACCTACAACCTGGGGCCTGCTACTTGAGCAGCCATTTCTTATACACCTCATATCCCTCCAACAAACTTTTCTCCATGTCTTCATTCACCACTTTCCTTAGCTTCTCTATCAGCTTCTTTTGCATCTTGAATATCTTTTTGAATTCCAATCTATAGTGGGAGCCAAGCACCATTTTCTGCTGCTGTGTGTTGTAGGCAGCAGATTTGTGGAGGAGAGCAGAAGGGAAACAAGAGAAAGTGGGAGGACTTTTTTGATTCTGGGTAACAGAGGCAATAACTTGCAAGTATTAAAACACTGATTATGTTTTGCCCTGAAAGCATGTTCCCTTTCAACCTTCCAAAGGCAAGTTCCAATCAGATAGTGTATTATTTAAAAAAGGAACAGATAGGGACCACCTAGAACAAAAAGGTCATTGGTCAGCTTTGAGTTGTGAGGCTGAATTTTTCTACAGCTTTAGTTTGGTAGTGGTTAGCAATGCCAAAAAATACTTATAGACAAGTCTCTAAATTACTTTAATATTAAAAATGTTATATTCAAGCCTGGAGAATTCAGATTATGGGTTTTATTCCATAGTGCTGCAAGATAGCTACGACTCATGTGATGGCTGATCCAGGAGGTCTAGCTTCTAGGACACTAGCAGGATATCACACAAAGGAAAAAAAAAAAAAAAAACCAAAAACCACCTCCTTCCCTCTTGAGGGGCTCATGAAGAAGAAGAGTTGAGTAGAAAAAATACGGAATTATAGATTGGGATTTCCAAGTTGAGATCATATTAACCACAAGAAAACCTAGACACATCTATAATAATTAATGGTGTGTTTCCTTGAGAGAAGAGTCAGAGGTCTGCAGACAACCCCCACTGCAGCCCCTGACTTCCTGCATATTCTCAGCTTTAGTAATCATGCCCTGTGCAAAAAGGCATTGGAGAAACAGCCAAAAGAAAGTCTTTAAAAGCCAAATATAATCACATTGAGGCAGTGCTCTTGGACTTTTGTGATGTGTACAAGGAAACTAGGAGTTCCAACATGGAACTTTATGAAGAAATTTGTGAGGACCAATCAATGGGTAAGCATGGGCCTGAATGGACTGTGAATGAAGAAGCCAATTTATTTAAGGACATTATGGAAGGAGGCAAACAGTTAGGACTACAGCTCTCAACATCTGATGCTAGGACACTGAAACTTGAGATCGCTTCTACTTTAACTGCAGCAGACACCTCAGTAGATTTAAAAGACCCCAACATTAATTCACTAACCTCTTTCACTCCCCTTCATCAGATGGTTACATAAACTCCTACCATATATTCATTGGCATCATCTAGAAAGGAGCACAGGGGAGTTTAAATACTGAGCACACACCTGGGACATTCAAGTAGAGGGTGAATTATCTGAAAGTTCATTTAAATTATTAAATATATATTATCATGCATTTATTTAATACATGTATTGGGAACCTACTGTGTATTTAGTAAGTATATTAGACCCAGCGATGGAACCCGGGTCTCCTGCACTGCAGGCAGACCTTTTACTGTCTGAGCTACCACGGAAGCCCATATAAGAAATAGATTGAGCCGGGGGGTGGGTGGGAATTCTCCATTCTTACAAAGCTTTCATCCTATTGAAATTATTTGTTCACACTAAGTTTGCCAGGATTAAACCAAACATATTTTCCCTGAGAACTGTAGTATTTTTTTCCATCGTAAGGTCTTTAGTAGTTTCCTGACCCCCTTGGCATTTCTTTGTGCACTTTGTAGGTCTCAAGGACAATTTGTGTGTGTGCACGCTCACTCACTGAATTGTATCTGACTCTTTGTAACTCCGTGGACTGTAGCCTGCCAGGCTCCTTTGTCCTTGGGATTTCCCAGGTAAGAATACTAGAGTGGGTAGCTATTTCATTCTCCAGGGGATCTTCTTGATCCAGGGATCAAACCCATGTCTCCTGCATTGCAGGGAGATTCTTTACCACTGAGCCACCTGGGAAGCCCCCCAAAGGCAATGTAGGGCCCTGTATATGTGAGCTAACACAAAGATCAGGCTGTCAAATCCAGCTGACACAAGAGTCAGATATTTTATCCCCTGTCAAGTTTTACTAATAATGTCAAGAATGCAAGTAATCAGGACCTGATGAAGAAGGGAGAAGTCTGGACACACTAGGTCACAGGTCCCTTCTTTATACATCAGTCACACAACTGGGCTCTGTGGCCCAGAATAACACATGAGGTCTTTAATAAGATGCATATGTCTACCTCTCATATGATAGCCCTTATATGCATCATAGGTTACCAAACAGCTCCATTTTAAATCCAGATATTTTCACAGCCTACAGGACACTGTTTGAAGTCATATTTCAAAAATCCATAGATTCTATATTTGTTTACCATAAGCAATCTTAAACAAAGGAACACCTGCTAATAGAATTCAATAGATACAATTCTACTCCTGGTAAATACTGGTTTATTTTCTAGCAGGTGTACTATTAGCATGTTTACAAGAAGATTAGACCAGGTACCTGCTTGTTTTCTTTGCTAGGAGCATCCCCAGCCTCTACTACTAAAGCCTAGAAAGAGATCCCAGGCCAGGGATTTAACTCTTCTTTTCAATATGCCAAATAAGCTTTGAGGAACCATTGCCACAGCCTCAGGCTCATCCAGTTACCCACTTTCTTCTGCCACTGTCATGTCCGTACTGATGGGGCATTTTGACATGGTTGAAGTGAAAAGTAGATATTTCCTAAGCACTGATGACTCCCTCTTACTGTGCTCCCTCAGTTAAATTTGGGCACCTCTACACCACCCAACTGGAAGTGTATAGGAGGCAGAGGATGAGGAAGGATGGCACCTTTGACTTCTGATAAACTTGCTCTTCCTCACTCTCTTTTAATTCCCAATATCCCACCAAAACTTAAGACTGACTTTCCTCTCTTTATCCTTTATGTAAAAATTGATGCTTTAATGTATTCTTAATACATTAAAACAGAGCTAAAGGGATTTATTGATTTTTAAAATTTCATGACAAAACATGTTTTTCTTATATTCCTTAGGAGTCAAGAAATTCATCCTATGATTAAAATTTAATTCAAGGCCTGGTTTAGCAACTCAATGATGTAAGGATCACTATACCGGACTCTCTAACTTTGCCCTCTTTTCCTTCTCCTCATAGCCAAAAGATGAATGCTTGAGCACCAGATAGCACATTGGGGCTCTAGGCGTAAACAATGATAAAAAGAGACACACCAATCCCATTTTCCCATTTCACAAGAAAGGGAGCAGGAGATGCTGCTTCTATCTCATAAACCTGAAATATGTTATACAGTAAAGACAAGCAAGAAAAATAAGTATTTTGCCTGGAATAAGAAATAGTGTTTCTGTGAGCAAAATGATACTTTAAGTAAACAAGACGGAGGAAACAATATTTCTTAAAATTTACTTTGCCACAGACCTAAAATATTCATTTCTACTACATCACACATGCACACATATGCATATATACTAACACAATTTCTCATAAGTGAGCTACAGTCTTTGCATTTATATAATTTAAATTTATTTAAATATCATTATACTGTTCTATATAAGTCATGTAGGTTATTCCTCTGACTTTTTCTCTCATAAATTATATAATCATACATCTCACAACTTTTTAAATTTTTTTTGCAAGTTGAGTTCACCAGAAAACAAATTCTGAGAAAGAACTGAGCATGTTGGATGTTTATTACGGGTGGCTCAGACAGTAAATAATTCATTGCAATGCAGGAGACGCAGGTTTGATCTCTGGGTTAGGAAGATACCCTGGAGAAGAGAATGGCTACCCACTCCAGTATTCTTGCCTGAGAAATCCCATGAACAGAGGAGCCTGGTGGCTACAGTCCATGGAGTTGCAAAGAGTTGTATACACCTGAGCGAGTAAGCACACTGGGATCAACATCTGTTGAAGAAAGGGGAGAGAAGCAGGATTCAGCGGCAACAGCCGTAGTGGATCCCTCAGGGAAGGAGATTTGGTGCTGGAATGGTCCTCCAAAGTTGTATTGAGTTCAGGGAAGATGACTGGCCCTTTTGAACCGTCATATTCACAGTTCACTGAATGTGAATGATGTGGTATTCAGCTGACAGAATCCCAGAAGGGCTGACAATTGAAGGGTGCCTATTGACACTCACAGCAGGAAAGACAAGTCTTTCTCAGCTGCACGAAAGGGAAATCTGAGTGGTGCATTTTCTCTCTGGGATTTTAGTCAGACATGCTTTTCTAGAATACAGATACCAAAGAGGTATATATATGTATGCTTAGTTGCTCAGTTGTGTCTGCCATGGGGATTCTCCAGGCAAGAATATTGGAGTGGTTTGCCATGCCCTCCTCCAGGGGATCTTCCCAACCCAGGAATCAAACCCAGGTCTCCCACATTGCAGGCAGATTTTTTACCATCTGAGCCACCAAGGAAGCCCACCAAAGAGGTAGAAGTGTATATTTAGTAATATTTTAACTACTCGAATAGTTAAATTTGATTAGTTAAATAGATTCAAGTAGTTAAATTATTACTAAATACACACATTTAAAATGATCCCTGAAATAATCATTGTACTATTGAAATCTGTGAAGGACTTAATTCACTACAATAGGCTACTTTTTAAACTCTGAAGCTTTAACTGTGCCTGTACATCCAAAAGCTGAACATGATGCCTTTAAATAAGTGGTCTATTTATCTATCTTAATACACATGGTCATAAAATGCTGTCAGCCATTCAAAGAAAAATTCTGTGTTTTTACACTTAATAATGAACAAGAAATGTGTTTAGGATAATTTATATTTACATTCATGGCATCTTCTATATAGAGTGGCTTGCTAAGTTGTGACTCATTGGCACTGTCAAAAAATGGTAAATGGAAAGAAAAGCTTTTCTTTAAGTAACAGATATGCTTCTGGGTTGATACTATTATCATATCACTTATTTCTCTATGGAATTTCAGGTAATGTACTAATATTCTTTTACTGTGCTTTTGAAGGATTCCATACTAATCTGTATAGTTTTCATGCCAACTTCATTTAGACAGCTCCACATGCATGTAAAGGTAAAGTCATGTTACATTACCTAAGATAAGCACTAGAAAAACTTTGTTGTTTTCTAATGAAAACTTTATCTATTCAATTTGATATTTTGATTAAGAACAAAGGTCAAGATGGTCATTATTCTCCCTAGGAAAGAAGAGTCATTGAAATACTTGGAAAAATATACAAAATGTTTCACTTATTATTAAAAAATTACAGGTAAGAACAAAAAAAGACAATCAAATATTTGAATGTCCAAGTTGGATACTGGTGTTACCAAAAAAAATAATCTAAAATATTAGCTGTTTCTTTTGGGGATGGCAGAATGGATCAAGGAAGAACCAGAGTAGGGTGATTTCCTAACCCTTGTGAGTTGTGGTTCCTCTACAGGCTGCTATTAAGAAGCCCCCTTCTACACTACAGGCTGACATCCAGATAAGCAGCAGTGGAAACCGCTAAAGGAACTCTCACATATTACACTGAATGACTCATAAAAAAAAAAAAAGTCCTTCTTATTTCTTCTCAAAAGGCATAATATTAACTTGTAAACTAAGGAAAGGCACTAAATTATCTATCTTTTAATTTAAGGGAGCTTAAAATATTGAACTATTATTTGATGCTATATTACAAACATCTTAAGAAGAAATGAATTGTGGTAGAAATAATAAACATAGATTATATGACTGGGAAGCTTCATTTCAAAAATCATCTCTGAGAAAGAAATTGCTTTATATTTAAGTCCTTATACAGCCTCTCACTGTAGAAGAATTTTTCATATCTATCTATCTATCTATCTATCTATTACTTTACTGCTTGAGAGTGATACATTAGCCTGCAATGACTTTTTGGTGTTTTTAGCTACTAAGTCATGTCCAATTCTTCTGTGCCCCCATGGACTGTAGCCCGCTAGGCTCCTCGGTCTATGGGATTTCCCAGGCAAGAATATCAGAGTGGGTTGCTGTCTCCTTCCTCAGGGGATCTTTGGGAACCAGGGATCGAACCCGCGTCTCCGGCTTTGAGGTTGAATTCTTTACTGCTGAGCCACCAGGAAAGCTGCAAAGACCTTAGTTGATGTATTTTGAATGCTTATTGAGGACATCTGGTGGATTAAAGAGAAAGACAGTGAAATAGAGGTTTTATAACAGATCAAGTAATTTTAAGAATCATGACTTCACATTGCAAGTGATGGATATTAAAAAGTCCTTTTAAAGATCCTTTCTAAAGCCTTGTATTAAGTAATATGTTCTAGAAGTATCAATACATACTCACAGGAAACAATGTTAAAATCAAAACCCAAGCTACCCTCAAGTTATATGAATAAGTAATTGGGTTGGTATAAAATTTCCAATAATTATCATTCTATGCTGATTCAAAGTGTGCTCAATTTAAACAATTTAGGCAGCCAGAAGTACAGGCAGTAGGTTTTTAGAAATTGTTAGATGAGTTCAAAAGTGATTCTAGTTATTACAAAGGTATTAGTGTCAAAGCTGTGTGTGAAGACTTTAGTTTCATAAAGAACGGAAATAGAAATACTGTTATTTGAAAAGTGTTCCATGTATAAGTAAGATTTTAAATGTATTTGTAAAAATGAAAAATAATTTTAGCTAGATCCACAATAATTTATAACAACATTTTTTGGGATTGTTCAATTAGAAAAATGTGGCATTAACTTATATCTGGTATCATCTTATAAATGAACACAACTAATATTCAAAATTAGTTGAGGACATCCCTGATGGTGCAATCATTAAGAATCTACCTGCCAATGCAGGGGACATGGGTTTGATCCCTGCCCCAGGAAAATAGCACATGCTTCAGGGCAACTAAGGCTGTGTGCCACAACTACTGAAGCTCAAGCCCTAAAGCCCAGGCTCTGCAACAAGAGAGGCCACCACAATATAAAGCCTGCTCACCACACTAAAGACTAGCCCCTGCTTGCCACAACTAGAAAAAGGCCGTGAAGCAACAAAGATACAGTGAAACCTAAAATAAATAGACTGAATAATTTAATTTAAAATAAAATAAAGTTAGTTGAACAAAATTCATAGGCAAGTCCTTTTTAAAGATTTTTAACTTTGAATTTCAACTACACTTTCCCTTGAGGTAAAACAGCACATATACATAGCCATATTTCTCTATGAAAAAAACTTACTCTGTATCAATGACAAATTGCCTTTAAAGTTTGTATTTAATTTAAGCAAATTATTCCATTCTTGAGTACAAAAATAAATTTGTATTATAAAACTGATTAAGAGGTTTTTGTTAAAAAATAAATAGTTTACTTTTAAAAAATAGTTTTTTTTAAAGTAAAAGAAGAGATACATTTTATGATCATAACATGACCCGCATCTTTAAGCTAAGACATTCAAATATCCAGATACAAGCCCTTTTTTGATTCTTTTGAGTGATAACTTCTTGATGGACTTCTAAAAATGATATGAGCATTTTTTTTTTCAGGTAGTAATTACAAATGAGCTATCATATAACTCCACGCTATTGTTAACTTTGAAAAATCAGATAATTCAGAACATGGAGCACAACCTGCTGAATCATACTTTATCTCTTTTAAATCAGTCCTTAGAAAATAGACTCTCAGCATGGAGTATTTCTGGGAATGAGATCAGAGAGCACTTAGCTGGCAGAAATTCTGAATTTTTTCCACAGATAATTTTGAGCCTAAAGAATAATTTTTATATGTCCCTCTCTTAAATCAGGGGCTGGTTTCGATGCATGAAGATATTTCAGAGGCTATAGGGTGTATAAGGTGTTATGATTATTGCCAAGAAGACACTGGCTTAGAGAATCTCATCATATAGTATATAAGAAATGTCAAGAAACACTGCTTTTTATTCAAACTGTTTCAGAATACTTGCTTCTTAAAAAGGTGGATTGCTGCTGCTGCTGCTGCTGCTAAGTCGCTTCAGTCGTGTCCGACTCTGTGCGACCCCATAGACGGCAGCCCACCGGGCTCCCCTGTCCCTGGGATTCTCTAGGCAAGAACACTGGAGTGGGTTGCCATTTCCTTCTCCAGTGCATGAAAGTGAAAAGAGAAAGTGAAGTCGCTCAGTCGTGTCTGACTCTTAGTGACCCCATGGACTGCAGCCTACCAGGCTCCTCCATCCATGGGATTTTCCAGGCAAGAGTACTGGAGTGGGGTGCCATTGCCTTCTCCGAAAAAGGTGGATTACTGGGTACCATTTCAGACAAAAAACTAGAGGCAGATATGTAACTTTAAAAGCTGCCGGAGTAATCCTTATGTATTTTGATGTAGGAACACCATCAGTCCAAAGAATGACATAGTGACCTAATTTATATAGGAGTCCTGAATAATAGATAAACCTATGCTGATCCCTGTGGAGAGGAGTACAAAATGGGTCAATGTGAAATAAGACATATAGATAGATATGCTATGTGTCACTTTATTTTGGAGTGAGCTATTTAAAAATGAAAGGTATACTTTAGCATTCTGATTAGGCAAAAGAAAGGAAAGTATAGCAGATGACTGCAGCAGTGGAACACATAATATCAGTTAGGCTTTATTGCTGCTAAGTCGCTTCAGTCGTGTCCGACTCTGTGCGACCCCACAGACGGCAGCCCACCAGGCTCCCCCGTCCCTGGGATTCTCCAGGTAAGAATACTGGAGTGGGTTGCCATTTCCTTCTCCAGTGCATGAAAGGGAAAAATGAAAGTGGAGTCGCTCAGTCGTGTCCGACCCTTAGCGACCCCATGGGCTGCAGCCTACCAGGCTCCTCCATCCATGGGATTTTTCCAGGCAAGAGTACTGGAGTGGGGTGCCATTGCCTTCTCCGTAGGCTTTATTACCAGAAGGAAAAGACTATGAGAAAAAATACTGAAATCATTTACAAGACCTGGTAGATGATACCTTGGATACCAAGGACCTAAGGGAAGTGTCTTGGAAAGTACACAAGATCTGATGTGACTGTCCAGGAAGACAGTCCCAGACACTTCTGGGAGAGAAAGCATCTTGGAAGACACCATATTTCTTGGAAATGTATTGGTGAAGGGGCAAAAAGAGGTTGAATGTAAAGAAAGTTCTCAAACAAATAATACAAAAAAATCAGAAGAGAAAAAAAAACATAAAATGCACCATTTTAAAGCAAATGTCCTATTCTATATAAATAGAAGAAAATGAATCCAGAAACTACATAAGTTGCAAAGTTTGTCACAACCCCTTGCCCATAGGATGACCAAATGTTACTGTACAGAAAAATAGAACACAATTCAAACAAACAGGAAGCTACTTCAATAGCATTCATTCCAAGTAGCTATTAAAAATATAAATATATATAGAATATGTACTATTACATAATTTTATATTTTATGATGCTGTTTATAAATTATATTTATGTATAATGTTATATAATTATATATATATGATCCAAATTTTTCAGCAGATGAAAACACACAAATACACACACACAAACAAACTTATATGACAATACATAGTATCTAGAATAAATATCGAAGGCCATCAGTAAGAACAAAGTCAAGGAATTTTACTACCTGAGATCAAGGTATACACATAATGCAGTTTCTCTAAGGAGAAATAGATCAATGAAACAGAATAGAATTCAGAAACATATGTATACATATGTTATCTTCTGATCTATAACAACATTACCATTGCAAACACTGGGTGAAAAGATGGTCTTTTCAATAAAAGGAACTGATATCTGAATGGAAAAAAAAAAATCAATCTTGACTCCAACCTTACACAGTAACAAAATAAATAAATAAATAAATCACATAGCTTACATGTGGAGGGAAAAGTCATTAATCATTTCAAGAAAAAACAGAGAATATGTGCATGACTTTAGGGAAAAGCAAGATGTCCCAAACAGGAGACAGAAAGCACAAACCATAAAAAGATTGATAAACTGAACCTCATAAACATTAAGAAATTTTGTTATCAGAAACATTATCAAGAGAGTGAAAACCTTCCAAATACCTCTATCTGACAAGGGTTCATATTCAGATTTAAAGAATTCCTACAAATGAATGAGAAAATCAGTAACCCACCACCACCACCAGTAATAAACAGTTAAAAGACATGAATAGTCACTTCACAAAAGATAATTATCTGAATGATCAATAAGCACATAGAGTACTACTCATTCTTGTTGTTGGGTTGCTGCTAAGTTGTGCCTGACTCTTTAGGAACCCATGGACTGTATCCCACCAGGCTCCTCTGTCCCTGGAATTCTTCAGGTAAGAATACTGGAGTGGGTAGCCATTTCATTCTCCTGGGATCTTCCTGATCCAGGGATTGATCCCACATATCCTGCTTGGCAGGTGGATTTTTCACCACTGAGGCACCTGGGAAGCCCTCTAAGCCACAGTGTGATGCCACCAAGCATTGAATAGGGTGGCTGAATTAGAATAAAAACATTTATATGAATGTTCATAGAAGTACTGTTTTTGTTTTTGTTTTATTATTATTATTATTTATTTGGCTGTGCCAGGTCTAAGTTGTAGCACATGGGATCTTTGATCTTTGTTATGTCATGTAGATAGATCTTTTTAAACTGTGGCAGGCGAACTCTTAGTTGCGGCATGTGGGGTCTATTTTCCTGATCATGGATCGAACCTGGGACCACTGCAGTGGGAACAAAAAGTCCCAACCACTGGACCACCAGGGAAGTCCAGAAGCACTGTTTCTAATTGTAAAAAGTACTTTAAAAAATGAACTGTTCTCCAGTAGAACAGGAAAATCTGTACTTTATTCAATCAATAGAAATAACTGAACTAGTTCTACATGTATCAACATGTACACATTATATCTGGTGGTAATGGTGTAAACCCAGTTGCAAAATTTTGTATACTACTTGAAATCCTATATCTGTTGCATGATTACACTCATGTGGTAGTATACAAAAATATATATTAGAGTTATAGAAAACACTTTGGGGAAAGCAAAAAGGGAAAATGATGGGAGAAGAGACTTTAGCTACATCTATAGTATCTTACTTCAGAGAGGGTAACAGGCTGGAAGGCCTGGAGTCTCCAAACGGAGGAAATAGGCTGCAAGTGTCAGACATTTTTTTTTTTTTAATCTCTCTCTTAAGTGTCAGGAGGAAACAAACTAGTGATATATTTTTTCCCCTTCTCTACACAAATGTAAAAAGAGGTTTCTCTTAAAATACTCTGTTGCCATAATGATACCTGGTTCCACCTGAACTTAACTTTTTCTCAAATCTTGAGTTAACCAATGTATTTTTCTTATGGAAATGTTTGTCTTAAGCTATGTTAATGTACTACTATGCATTTACCCCAGACTCTGTCTTCAACTCGGTTCTGCCTAATGGCTCAGAACCCACTTGACAAACCAGTATGTTATACTCAGATATCATTGCCCTAATCTGTGTAAACGAAACTATTTGTATGGTAATCTGCCTTTCTACAAGATTCAAGCCAACGATTTTATGGCCGAGGATGACTCATCTGGTGCCAAGGTTATCCCAAAATACATCCATGGATGAGGGGCCTGGTGCCATTCTCTGAGTTTTAAGACATTCGTTTCTTTCATTAACAGACTGCTAGTAACTACATAACATCCAGCTAAAAACTAGCAGGCGGGTATTCTTTCTACCCCCTTCTGATGTCTATGTCAGAAGCTTTCTCTATCTCCTTTATACTTTAATAAAACTTTATTACACAAAAGCTCTGAGCAATCAAGCCTCGTCTCTGGCCCTGGATTGAATTCTTCTCCTCTGGAGGCCAAGAATCCCAGCGTCTTTTCGTGGTTCAGCAACAACCTTTACCTTCCATAAAAGAAATTAAACAAGAAAATAATAAAGAAAACATTGAAAAAAGGTAATAGCTTAATTTTAGAGGTTGGTGCATCAATGCATTGTTTACATTGTTTTATGTACTCATTTGCATTATTTTATGTATTTGATTTTTTCAAAACGGTTAACTGTCAAACCAAGAAATAATCATTGACAGAAAAACAGTTAAAAAATAGGACTGTCAACTTTATGTTAAGAAATATCTGAAATTCAGCTGACAAATAAGATTTAACAAAAATTAAGTAAATTACAGTGAAAAATATGGTGAATTATGGTGAAGAGCCACACACTCAGTAAGTGCCCACGATAAGAACACATTTTAAAAGCCAGTGTTCTGCAGAAAATGAAATACCAGTTGGAAGGGAACTCTATGTTCTGGATAAAACAGTGAGACATCACAAAGAGACAAACCCCCAAATATTACATCAACATTCATCATATGAACAGGATGATTGAAAATGGCCAGATTCCTGAAGCTAGTCCAGAGATGTTCATATTAAGCCAAAATCTGGTGTGATCATTTTGAAATTTCACTATTTTAAGTTTTAAAAACCAGCAGCATTTTAAGAGAAAATTGAATTTCTAGTCCTAAGTACTCCTGCCTGACAACTGTAAGGGACATTATTTCCACTATATCATATGAAAATATTGCATGTATTATATGCACATGTGGTGAGCTTGGAGTTCTGCTGTAATCCATTTTATGAGGTAGTCAATTTTCTTTAAGAAAACCTCCCACTATGAGATGATCTTTTAACACAGCTGACATCTTTGGTTCTTAATATTGGCTGCACAATTGAATTTCCTGGGGAAACATGAATATATATAAACACATACATTTCATTTTCATAATATTTACAATTTTTACAATTTATATAATTTTCATAATGCCCCACACCCATCACACACCTGCATGCACTACATATATTTAGTACTCACATACTCACTGCAAATATGCAACCGACACACACATCCTCCTAACAGAATTGTAGGATAATTTTGGCTAAATGTATATCTAGCATTTTTATTATTATGAAAATAAATGTTTTTATTTGACAAGTTATTGCTTCTAAATTATTTTTTTTATTTGGGTCTATATTCAAGTAGGTAAGTTTCTAAAATGTTTATGACTTTCGGCTGTCTACTTATAATTAAGAGTTGCACTTTAGAATATGGAGTAGAAGCTTTGTATGCATGGACAGATTTGTCAGACATGGTTTCACTGTAGAAAATAACTGGATTATATTGGAGAATACCACAATAACAGTATCTTTAAATGTCTTCTGTTACACTTCTTTGAGAAGAATTCTCACATTTCCTGTTGAGAGGGTTTAAACCTAGTTTCCGAGGCTCTGGGATCCAATAAATGGACAGAGTTGGTAAACTGATCGGCAGGAAAAAGCTGTTCAATCTCATTACTCATTAGGGAAAAGAAAATTAAAATTATGATGTGATATGACCATATGTATCAGATAATAGCATATGTTGGTGAAGATGAGAAACAATTGAAATTCTTATGAATGATGATGGGAGTATGAATTTACACAGTCACAGTAGAGAAAGGTTTAGCAACATATACTAAAGTGGAATATATGCATACCCTATGATTCGACAATCTCACTCAAAAGCATCTATACTTTCATATATATTTCAGTTAAGATTAAATGTACATGAATCTTACAAACCTAATGATCTGGAAAAAACAAAAAACAGGACCAGACAAACCTAATGTTCTGCCAAAAAAAAAGACCAGAAAAAATATATACTAATTCCATTTATGTAAAGTACAAAAATGGACAAAGCTAATCTGTGTTGTTAGAATAATAGCTTTTCTCAAGAGAGAAAGAGGAACTGGGTGAGAGCACTTAGGTGGAATTTCTGAGGAGCTAGTAATGCTCTCAATTTTTTGTTTTATTTTGTATTTCAGTGCTATCTACTTAACTGTATCCAATGACAAATAGAAGTTCTCACTCTCCCAGGTAACAATTGATTGTCCAATAGCAGTGGGATCACGTAGCCACCAAAAATGGTTTGAAACTTGTTGATTATAAATTCCACACTTCCCCCCAAACTTTGCATGTAAGATCACCATCTGCTCTGATCAGAGACACTGCATCTGACTAGTATATTTGTCTTTCATACAAACAGTCAATAAATTCAACAATCTTTTTATTTTAGATATTGAGTGGTGGTCTTGTTTGTTTAGATACTGAGTGGTGGTCTTCAATTCTGTAACAACAGAGGTTACAACACAATATTTTTTAAAACTCAAGAGGTCATCTACTTCTGACCAAGATGAAGGGATAGGGACCAGGTTTAGGCTACTGTCTTAAATAACCAAAAAGCAGACAAAATACACAAATCACAGGTGTCAAGATGTTAGACATTAGTCAGTGAAAGACAGAGAGCTTTTAGAAGAGGAAAACAAGCAGATCCCTAGAATGGACTGCCCTAGCTACTGCCTGGAGAGACTTTCCAGGTCATGGGAAAGAAAAGAAAAACCCAGGGAGACAGTGATTTGAGGAGACGGAGCAAATGATCTCCATGTTTTAGAAGCACCCAACTGTCCTCTAAAAATTGTTAAGGACAGGTCAGGATGTTTAAGAATAAATGAATTAATAGGTATAAAACATACAAAATGCAGCCTGATTAATAAAATTTTTCAGCAGAAGCTCTTACTATGAGTACTTCTTCAGTTCAGTTCAGTCGCTCGGTCGTGTTTGACTCTTTGTGACCCCATGGACCACAGCACTCCATGCTTCCCTGTCCATCACCAATTCCCGGAGCTTACTCAAACTCATGTCTGTTGTGTCGGTGATGCCATCCATCCATGTCATCCTCTGTCGTTCCCTTCTCCTCCTGCCTTCAATACCAGTTAACTTCTTACCAGTTAGCAATCGGGAATGACAGTGCTCCCAAACATGAAGAGAAACCAGGATTAGCCATGGGCATTAGACTGCTGTCACAATCTACTGTGAAAGAATCTGACAGTATCTGATGGACATCAGGCAGTATAGATGCATAATCAAGAGATTTCCACTTTAGTGGTAATGTGACATCAGTTCACTTCAGTCGCTCTGTTGTGCCCAACTCTTTGAGATCACATGGACTGCTTCCTTGTCCATCACCAACTCCCAGAGCTTGCTCAAACTCATGTTCATTGAGTCAGTGATGCCATCCAACCATCTCATCCTCTGTCATCCCCTTCTCCTCCTGCCTTCAATCTTTCCCATCATCAGGATCTTTCCCAATGAGTCAGTTCTTTGCATCAGGTGGCCAAAGTATGGGAGCTTCAGCTTCAGCATCCATCCTTCCAATGAATGCTCATGACTGATTTGCTTTAGGATTGACTGGTTGGATCTCCTTGAAGTCCAAGGGACCCTCAAGGGAGCTCAACACCACAGTTCAAAAGAATCAATTCTTCAACGCTCAGCTTTCTTTATAGTCCAACTCTCACATCCAAACATGACTACTGGAAAAACCACAGCTTTGACTAGGTGGACCTTTGTTGGCAAAGTAATCTCTGCTTTTTAATACAGCTGTCTAGGCTTTCACAGCTTTTCTTCCAAGGAGCAAGCATCTTTTAAATTCATGGCTGCAATCACCATCTGCAGTGATTTTGGACCCCAAGAAAATAAAGTCTGTCACTGTTTCCATTGTTTCCCCATCTGTTTGCCATGATCTTCATTTTTTGAATGTTGAGTTTTAAGCCAGCTTTTTCACTCTCCTCACTTTCATCAAGAAGCTCTTTAGTTCCTCTTCACTTTCTGACATATGGGTGGTGTCATCTTCATTTCTGAGGTTATTGATATTTCTCCCGGCAATCTTGATTCCAGCTTGTCCTTCATCCAGTCTGGCATTTTGCATGATGTAATCTGCATAAAAGTTAAATAAGCAGGGTGACAATATACAGCCTTGGCATACTCCTTTCCCAATTTGGAACCAGTCTGTTGTTCCATGTCTGGTTCTAACTGTTGCTTCTTGACCTGCATACAGATTTCTCAGGAGGCAGGTAAGGTGGTTTGGTATTCCTATCTCTTTAAGAATTGTCCACAGTTTGTTGTGATCCACACAGTCAAAGGATCTAGCGTAGTCAATGATGCAGAAGTAGATGTTTTTAGGGAATTTTCTTGCTTATTCTATGATCCAACAGATGTTGGCAATTTGATCTTTGGTTCCTCTGCCTTTTCTAAATCCAGCTTGAACATCTGGAAGTTCTTGGTTCACATAGTGTTGAAGTCTCACTTTGAGAATTTTGAGCATTACTTTGCTAGTGTGTGAGATGAGTTCAATTGTACAGTAGTTTGGACATTCTTTGGCATTGCCTTTCTTTGGGATTGGAATGAAAACTGACCTTTTCCAGTCCTGTGGCCACTGATGAGTTTTCCAAATTTGCTGGCATATTGAGTGCAGCACTTTCACAGCATCATCTTTTAGGATTTGAAATAGCTTAGCTGGAATTCCATCACCTCTACTAGCTTTGTTGGTCATGATACTTCCTAAGGCCCACTTGACTTTGCAATCCAGGATATCAGGCTCTAGTTGAGTGATCACACCACTGTGGTTATCTGGGTCATTAAGATCTTTTTTGTATAGTTCTTTTGTGTATTCTTGCCACCTCTTCTTAATATCTTCTGCTCTTGTTAGGTCCATGCCATTTCTGTCCTTTATTGTGCCCATGTTTGCATAAAATGTTCCCTTGGTATCTCTAATTTTCTTGAAGAGATCTCTAGTCTTTTCCATTCTATTGTTTTCCTCTATTTCTTTGCATTGATCACTGAGGAAATTTTCTTATGTCTCCTTTCTATTCTTTGGAACTCTGCTTTCAGATAGATATGTCTTTCCTTTTCTCTTTTGTCTTTCACTAAGTCATGACATAGTGACTTGCTAAATGTGTTCTATACAAACTCAGATTATCTATGATTTACTCTCAAAATTCTTCATGGAAAGAATATTAGTGACATACTATGTGTAAATCTTTTCTAGTGTGATGTCTAAAATAACATTTGTTTGGAGTTTTTCTCTTAAACTGTAACATATCTTCAATAGTCTGACACTATTTAGAAGACAAAATACGTGCCATTGTTCAGAAGAAAACATTTCTTTTTTTAATGATAATGGATGCCAGTTCCTTTTCTGCTTTCTTTTGTCTTGACAAAAGAACTGGGCAAAATTGTGTGGAAATCACTTAGCTGCATTATATAGCCATATAGAAACATTCTTCTATCTAGAAACATCGGAACCTTTTGAACTTCCTCCTGAAAACTTGTTGGACAGAATGCGTTATTTGGCAGAGAAAACCCAAATATTATACTTATTTTGGCATCTAAGTGAATTACAAAGGTTTTGCTGATTATTTTAATACAATTTCAAACTGTAAGCAGAGTTGAATGCTTTTGACAAGATATCTTTATCATTAAATTTCTCAGGAATCAAGATAGAGTACTTATTAATGTAAAGAACAGAACCAAGCATGGAGCCAAGACAGACTTTAATGTTCATCTCTCCCCAGGAGATGACCAGATGGCTGTTTAATACTTTAGCCTGGCACTGCTACCACTTATCAACTGTTTAGATTTTTAATTTCAGGCTGAATATTAATTCCCTGCTTCAACATAAGGGGTTATTTTTTATAATTACACTTATATATAATCTTCAGTTTTCCTATGTCTAAAAGTTACCAGAAGATTCTCATGAAATGATTTTTGTGAAAGTCAAGAAATTTTAAAGATAATAATGCAACAATCACAGGAAAAGTATAAAAAGTGTGTACCTTCATATTCATATTTTTGCAGGTAAAATTTTATTTAAAACTAATTCATGTTAAATGCATATTTTTTGTTTGCTGGAGCTATTACCATGTCCTGGAGTGTGGCTCATTGTAACTGTTTTAATAAATGCAGTTAATAAAAAATAACCCTAAAGACTACATACAATCTCAGAAGTGCTCATCCTAAAACACAGTAAGTCTATTTAAAGAAAATGCTGGTCTTTTGATTCAATACAGACGTTTGCTAAATGCACTTGTATTTTGGGGTCTCAGAGGGAAACAGAGTAAAGTTATTGAGAAAAAGGGAGAAGCAGAATCACTGAAAGAAAAGTGAAAATCTCTCAGTCCTTTATGACTCTTTGCGACCCCATGGACTATACAGTCCATGGAATTCTCCAGGCCAGAATACTGCAGTGAGTAGCCTTTCTCTTGAGAGAAAGGGAGAAGCAAAGCCAAAAATGTCAGAACCATGAGGAATTATTTCATTTACACTAATTGGAGAGAGGTCCCTGCTTAATGAAATTATGAGCATTTATCTTTTCATTTCTTTTCTACTCACCTCTTCCTCTAATCATGTAACTGGCTTCAGACTCAGTCACTCTAATTAAATTTTTGTCACACAGTTGCTGACAGCCTCCCTATTGCTAAGCTAAACAGCTTTTATTTATAATTTGTCTCAGCATTATTTGTGCCATGTGCAATCTGCTCTCAGGATGGCCTATTCTTTGGAACACATGATCTTATATTGTTTCAGCAAATTTCATTTTATTATTCCTTCTATTTCATTGACAAGTCTTTGCCTTCTAGATCCTTTTCTCCACCTACGTACACCATACTCTTCCACCTCAGAAGTTCCTTAACTTTAACAGTGCTTAAAAGAGTGAAATCTGATTTGCTGCTCCAATTCTATTCCCAACATTTCAAACATCTTATATTCAAATCCATTCCTAATTCTCTCTATTGAAAAAAGTTTTCTATTAATTTTCCTACCATCCATCTGAAAGTACATACTAATTTTAACTCATCATTTGCATTTTCCTTAATATTTATTCAACCAAGTCTTGCAAGTTTTCTGTAAAATATGCTTCTAATATCTACTTCACCCTCTTCATCCCCACTGGAGTGATCTGTATCTAAATAATATTGTAGCAACGCAAATGTTAAGCACATTCCTAACTAGATACCTATTGGTCGACTTCCTTGCAACCAGTCTTTGTTAGGAAAACTGGTCCCTGGTGCCTAAAACGTTGGGGGATGCTGCTTTATAGAGAGAAGTCTCTCTTACCTTGTCTACTCTCTCTCTCTTCCCCTCCTCCTTTCCTGTTTCCTTCTCTCTTTCTCTCTGTCTCCCTTACTCCCTCACTCTGGCTCTCTCTCAGTCTCCTTACAAAAGGGCCAAGTCTCAGAAATTTGAGGTGATGCAAATCCCACTGCAGGCACACATGCCATCAGACTTACATTGCACTGTGCATAGGGAACTGGGGGTGTGACACCGCTATGATGCTCTGTGAGTACATGTTATGCTTTCTGATCAATAGAGCTCATGTTTCCTGTTAGGATGGGTTCATTAATTAAACAACAACAAACTTACTTAACATCTTGAACAAGCTTACAAAATGGATATCGCTTAAACCAATTATTTCTGTGCACAAAATATTCGGGGGATAAACTCTGTTTTGTGTTTTTGGGTTTTTTTGCTACTGGGCTTTCAAAATCCTCATTCCTCAGTATGATCATACACTCTGTACTCTATGTCTTTCACAAACAAATCACATTTATTGCTGCTTCTTCAGAGTACAGAACTTTTCCTTTAATAAAAGTGGTATTCTAGTAATAAAATGGCTTTATAGGAAAAAAGAGATGGATCCAAAACTCATGTGATACACCAAGACAAAGAGATGAGAGAATTTGAAGTTTGCCTGCTAAGTCAAACATCTGTGCCATCTTGGATTCGGTTTTTATTGACTGGTTCTTGTTTTCTTTATATGTCTACTGATAACTGAAAAATTTGGATACTGTGGATAACACACTGTAAAGACTCTGATGCAACATTAGTAGGAATTTCACTTACAGTGGATCACCTTGAACATGAAAAGGCTTGGTTTTATGACTTTTTGAAACTGAATCTGTGAAAAGTCGAAGTCCCTCTGATTTGATGGGTCTCAACTTTCAAACTCTCCCTTGTGAATTTTATGAAGGACTTTTTCTAAGGCTTTATTGTAGTGGGTCTAACATAGGCACAGGCCTTGTTTTCAGGCCTGTGTTTCATGAACAACTCCATTAAAATCCATTATCTTGGCCTCCAAGAATAGTCACATTCTCTCAAAGAAGACAACGTGTATTCTTCACTTTCTCAATTTTCTGGCTTAACACTTTGTTATTGCTCACTTTTCATTATATGCTTTACTTTTCTTCTCTCTCAGTCATGCTTTTAAAATTATCCTTTTGATATTTATCCAGAATATTTAGATGTTCTATACCAGGAGTTTATCTCCAGGTATCTAGTCTATTTTCAGAGAAAGAAGTCTTGCTGTATTTTTGCTTTCTGAAAATGGTGGTTCCTACCAGTTAGTAGTTAAGGACTTCATGCAGATACAGAGCTTTCAAAGCATAATGTGTGCTCAAAAACGATAGAATTGGAAGACGTGAAGTGAACTTGGAGTGAAACATCCTTGAGATAAGTAAAGCAGCAGACAGAAATGATGCAAGAGCATAGAAGAGCTGGAGTTAGGCTGACACATTATCTCTAGGTGAGGAATTGCATAAAGAACTGAGCATAGTAAAAGACCAAAGGGAGAGCCAAGAACCTGGGAATTATTGTGGCTAATCTCTCTGGAAGCATTTGCAATATACTGTAAAACAAGTTAATAAACAGAAACCACAATTAAATGGAATTGAGAGACCAAAGAGGGGAGCTCTCATACCTACTTTTCCTGGCAAGGACTCAGCCAATGAAAAGCCATAGACTCTTTCTTTATTCACTATAGCCCTTCCAATTTCCTTTTCCCTTTTATAGAAGTATCCTTCCCATGCTGTGCAGTGACTTGCATGTGGTTTGCCTAAGTGGCAGACCATGATTGCTAGTCTCTGCTGATCCTGAATATGTCCATCTTTGCTGGAGCAATATCTGCCAGTCTATTTACTTCAAGTCAACACTTTGGTGGCCCATAATGGAACCAGAAGAGACTCCCTACAGCTCCAAGGCTGGTGAGTGAACATGTGCAGAACTCACAAATTCAGTCTATTGTCACTCACTGCTTTCCTTGCTGACCCTAGAGACTGAATGTAAGTCTTTCCCCTGGATCTGAGTTTACACCCTGTTTGTGTTGGAAGCTCTCCAGGTTTTATCTTCCCTTGTGGCTAAGTTGGTAAAGAATCCACCTGCAATGTAGGAGACCTGGGTTCGATCCCTGGGTTGGGAAGATCCCCTGGAGAAGGGAAAGGCTACCTACTCCAGTATTCTGGCCTAGAGAATTCCATGGACTGTATAGTCCATGGCGTCACAAAAAGTCGGACACGACTGAGCAACTTTTCATTTCACTTCACTTCAGATTTTATTTGAGATCTATTTAAAGGTTGCATCTTCTAGTTAAGTTCTGTAGATGAACACGTATTTGGTACTTCAGTCTGATCTTGAGATCAGATTATTTCAACAGAAGCTGGCTGAAAATGCCCTCAACCCAGTTTCTTTGGGGAAGGGCTGCTTCAAATGAAAGTGTGCTGATTTAGCCATTGGCCTACCCGTTTGGAAAGGGCTGAGCTCCAGAAACTGGCTACAAAACCCTTTGACCCAGCTCTTCGGGGATGAAGCTGTTTCCTTTCAACTGGCTGGTATACAGGCTTGCAAGCTGTTTGAATCGAGCCATTTGTGCTGTAGGTTAAGCTGTTTGAAAATTGTTCTTTAGAGGAAAAATTGTTCGTTAGGAAATGGAATCCTAGCTATCGTAATGGTGATCCTAGTTGACCATTGCTAACAGTTGAGTTTTAGTCCAGGGAGTATAAGAAATTAAACCTATAGGTTCTCAGAAGACTTAATTAAAAAGATGTAGGTTCTGACAAGCTCAAAATGATTTGTTAAATCATTTCTTTAACAAATGATTAAAGAAACATAAAATGCCCCCAAAGCCTCAGGTTCTTCTTCCTTGGCTTCTTTATCTCAGGCTCTGTCTCAAGTGCCATCCTGTCTCTCCCTCAGCTCCTTGTGGCCCAATGCCACCTCCTGCACCATCTTCCTCCTTCCCTTCTATGCTACCCATGCCTCCTCCTCTATATCCACAAGTCACCTATACTCTCATCAAACTTTTCCTTTTCTCTGAAATTCTCCCCACTCCCTTTTGTTTTGAGCTTGTCAGAACCTTCTAGAAGTCCATCTGTTGGTGGCATCCCTTCAAGGGTAATTGGGCTTCCAGAGATAATAATGCCATTTTTGGAGTTAGCCCTGCAGGCCGTTTGGGTCCAAACCCTTACCACCCCTCTCCTAAAGTTACAAACATACCCATGGATCAAACCTCCACTCCACTTTTATGGAACATCTGGTCTGTTGCCTCTTATCTATTTGTTCTTAAGCCACTTACTAACTCCTACAACCAGGACCCTGCCCCCATGTAGGCAACATCACTCCACCCCACTTATTATTAAAATACCCTTAATGCCCCTAACAGGACCAGATAACCCACTACTTTGTCATTACTTCTATTATTACCTAAAGTGGGTCTATGACAATGTAATGTTCACCATTGGAAATACCCTAAACCGCTCCTATGGAGGACTAGGGGAGGAAATCAGTGACTGACATTCCCTCAGAGCAACAGAAGATAAGGCTTATGGCTATTTCACCAGGTTCCCAGTCTCAGGGCACAGGCTTGGATTGCTTTACGTCATGGTATCTATTCCCATCCACAGTGGACAAACCAGCAATGAGTTAAGACTACAACCCCTTAATCCTCCCCAGCACTGGTCAGACCTTGGGGATGCCCAACTCCATCCTGGGGGTCCCAGGAGGCTGACATGCCTCAACCTGCCTGGGGATTCTATCTCCAGGAGGTTGTCACACCTCAACCTGCCTGGGAATCTGCAACCTGACCCAGAAATGCCCGGCTCTCAGGTTGCAACAGTACTGGGTAGGATAAGCTTCAGAAAGACTCACCCCTAGGGAAGTCCATCCATGGAAACAGAAGGAAGTCTATTAGTTGTGGGAATGTGCCTGGTCTCAGCAATAACTCAGGAGTCCAATGAGAACCCCATTATCTTTCTGGAAAGTCTAAAAGAGTCCCTCCAAAAGTTTAACAATCTGGACTTAGACTCTTACAAGGGACAGGTGACTTTAAAGGACAAATTCCTGTCCCAATGTGCATCAGACATCAGGATAAAGTTACAACAGCTACAGCAATAGGACCCTGCTGCCTCTTTAAATGAGATGGTCCAGACAGCCACCAATACCTTTTATAACAGAGAACAAGAGAGGGAGGCCAAGGCTCAGGAAAGGGAGAGAAGGAAAGAGACAAGGCGGTGGCCCTCCAGTGAAACTCTATGGCAAACCCTGAGTCCTTGAAGGACAAGGCACAAGGTAAACACTTAATCTGTAGACAGGTGGGACATTGGGCCAAAGAGTGTCCAAACCATGACAAGTGTCCTAAAATGGCTTGCTACAAATGCCATCAACTAGGACAATGGGCATCACTCTGCCCTGGGGACCCAAGAGCCTCAAGGTCAAGTGCCAAGCCTTCCCTCACGATGGTTCAACAGGACTGAAGTGGCCTGTTCCACCCAGCCTGCCTGTCACAGATAACCATCATGGGGCTGGAGCCAAGGGTGCAAGAGGATGTGGCAAGTAGGTCCGAGAATTTCTTGGTTGACACAGGGGCTACCTACTCTGTCCTGACCTCCTACTCCAGAGCCTTCTCCTCCCAAACATGTACCATGTTGGGTGCTACAGGAAAAACAATTACAGAAAGATTCACCCGAGCGCTTTTTTGTTGATGGGATGGATGAATATTTTCCCACCAGTTTCTGGTGGTCCCTGAGTGTCCTACTCCTTTGTTGGGAAGAGCTCTCTCCCTGCCTTTGAAATCTTGCAGCTATTTCAGCCCAGACAGAAGATGCTTTAAAATTCTCTCTTGGGGGTAAACTATTTTTACTAGCCACCAAGTGAAATAACTCCTAAATGGGAGAGGCCATTTATATGGATGTCTGATCAAAGGATACTCAGATATCAAGTAGTGCTGATGGAAAATCCAGGCCTGACTATATCCCCTTGTGAGGTTCTTCACACAGCCACCCTCCTGCCTACCCCCAAGGGTTCTCTCCCCTTTCACTCTTGCCTAAAAACTTTGGACCATTGGAAAAAACACTGAAAGGGATTGTCAAAAGATCCTCTGACCAGTCCTGAGAAAATCTGGTACACTGATGGAAGCAGCTTTGTCTTAGATGGAAAAGGAAGAGCCAGATATGCAGTAGTCTCCAATTTCAAGACTATAGAGGCTAAGCCTTTGCCTCCAGGTACTTCAGCCCAATTGGCTGAGCTCATAGCTCTGACTTGAGCTTTAGAGCTGGGAATAGGAAAAAGAGTAGCCATTTATACTGACTCTAAGTATGCCTTTCTGGTGCTACATACATATGCTGCTATTTGGAAAGAAAGAGGCCACTGGATCACCCGAGGGTCCCCAATCAAGTATGGTGATTAAATCCTTAGGCTCTTGGAGGCATTCCATCTGCCCGCTGAGATTTCAGTCTCCCATTGTAAAGGACACGAAAAAGGGAGCAGGGAAGTGGCATGAGGGAACCAAGCAGATGATCAGACAGCTAAGAGAGCAGCATTACAGAACAACGACCTAATAGGGGTTGCCACTTTAGATCCACAGACTAATTTGCCAGAAACTCCTTCATATACTGAAGGTGAGACTCTTAAAGCTAAGAGTGAGGACTTTCAAGAAGATCATACTGGGTGGTTGCAGAAGGAGGGACTCCTTTTTCTGCCTGGGAACCTCCAGTGGAAGTAGGTTAACTCTTTACATTTGACCACATATTTAGGGGGGAAGGCCCTCCAAAGATGACTTGAAAGATCCTTCAGAGGAAGAGGCCTCCAAATGACTATAAGGTAAGTGGTCTCCTCTTGTCCCACTTGCCAGTTAAACAACTCCCAAGGAGCTCGAAGACCCCAGCTGACCCAGCCCATCCAACGGCATGGGACCTACTCAGGAGAGGACTGGCAGATGGACTTCACCCAGATGCCAGTTTCTCAAGGGTATAAATACCTATTAGTCATGATAGATACATTCACAGGATGGATTGAAGGCTTTCCCACCCAGATTGAGAAGGCTGAGAAGGTAGTAAATAAACTGCTCCATGAAATTATTCCGAGATTTGGTTTGCCCAGGTCATTACAAAGTAACAATGGGACATCACTTACTTCAAAGGTCACCCAAGGGGTCTCTAAAGCATTGAGCATTACTTATTACCTTCGTTGTGCCTGGGGCCTCAGTCTTCAGGAAAAGTAGAAAGAGCCAACCAATTCTTAAAATCAGTGATAAAAAATGATAACCCAGGAGACCTCTCTCAGAAGGAAGGAGGCTTTACAAATAGCTCTCCTCTGCACTCACATTGCCCCTAAGGAGTAGGTTGGTCTTAGTGCTTATGAGATGCTATATGAGAGACCTTTCGTTTATGTCAATGACTTCTTCCTAGATCCAAAGGCTCAGACCCTCTGGTCTTACACCATGATCATTGGGCAATTACAACAAGATATACACTTATGGGGTGTCAACCAAGACCCAAAATATTCTAAAGAACCACCACTATATGCTCCAGGGACTCAAGTCCTAATTAAAGTTTGGAAAGATGAGTCCCCAAAGGCTCAGCTCCAGCCCACATGGAAGGGCCCCTACCCTGTAATACTCTCTACCCTCACAGCAGTCAAGGTACCAGAAAACAACTCCTAGAGTCACTACTCACAAGTCAAGTCATGGAAGAAAACAGAAGAGGAAATTCAATACACCTGTGAGCCCCTGGGAGCTCTCAGATACCTATTCAGGACTACAAATGAGTGCCATTCTAATCAACACCCCCAAAATTAAGTTTTTGGGTATAAGCTTTCTCAGGAGAGCTCTAAAGAGCCAACACAGCTTGGCAGAGGTTGTAATCCAAAATAGACAAGAGATAGATCTCCTGATCCCTGAACAAGGAAGGGCTTGAGACATCTTGAATGAGACGTGTCATTTCTGGGTAAATACCTCCAGCCAAGTTAAAGAAAATCTCACAGCCCTCAAGAAAAATATTCAGATCCTACAGGATCTCAAAGAATGAGCTGGAGAGTCCTCAGGGTGGCTACTATCTCTCTTTGGGGGATCCTTCTCCTGGTGAAGGGGAGTTTGTAGTTGGCTAACACCCCTACTAATCCCTGATATTAATATATTGATGCTGTTTATGATTGCTCCATGTATTATCAATTGTCTAATCCATTTTTTCTGCCCAGGTCAACAAGCTACAACATGCAGTGCCAGTTCAACAAGGATATATAAAACTACTCCTGACCATGGAAAATATCACTCACCCTTAGAGAGACACTGCTATAAGGACTCTGAATCTTTAGACTAGCAAGAGGGGGAGGCCCAATGCTCCTTGCTGTCTCAGCTCAGCAGGAAGTAGCCAGAGAGACCTCGACACCCCTATTACCAAATAACTGGGCCTCCCATCTCTTGAGAGGGGTGGGGGATGTTAGGTAGTTAGAATAGCAAAAAGGGGTCCAAAATGGTGGTGGCTAAAAGACAAAGAAAGGAAAAAGCCTGTGAAAATGGCACAAAAGAAAATCCGAGAACCAGAGTGAGAACCTCAGGTGAAACAAACAGCTCTCCTGGTTAGCCCAATTTACACAGGGCAGGCTCAGGGGGAGGAGACAAACATATAAAAAGAGGAGCCAAGATTGGGCCTCTCCTTTTGGGTCAGCCTGCCCTCATGCCTTGAGAGTGTACCATCTTTTGCTTTCCAAATAAAACTGAGCTATAAGGGAGCTGTAACACTGATCCCATTTCAAATCTTTGCTGTGAGACAGAAGTGAGGAAATTACACACTCCCAGGACAGGTTGGTTTAATCACATCAGTGTGACTGATTAAACCTTTGGTGACTAAACTCAATCTCCTGCTCCTTTCCTTTCCCTGGAGGTTGCAGCGAGGGTGAGTGGGACTGAAAGTCCTAACCATTCAGTTATATGCTGTTCCTGGCAACCAGCACCCATCCTTAGACATTCCCAAAGTCACCTTGTTAACATAGCAAAAGACACAATGCTTGCTCTCATCCCTTAGGGAATTCCAAGGGTTTTAGAAGCTCTATGCTAGGAATCACATCTTGTCAGAACTCTCCACCCTAATCCATATGTCTTGGGTGGCCCTGCAAGGCATGGCTTATAGCTTCACTGAGTTACACAAGACTGAGATCATGTTGGTTAGCTTTCTGTGATTGTGGTTTTCATCTGGAGACCTTGGGAGTGTAATTCTTGCTTCTTCTCTCTGTCCTCTGATGGATGAGGAGAAGAGGCTTGTGCAAGCTTCCTGATAGGAGAGACTGGCTGTGGGGAAAACTGGGTCTTGCTCTGGCGGGCAGGGCCATGCTCAGTACATTTTCAATCCAACTGTATGCTGATGGGTGGGGCTGTGCTCCCTCCCTGTGAGTTGTGTGGTCTGAGGCCACCCAGTCCTGGAGTCTGAAGGCTGTATGGTAAGGCTTTTGGCAACTTCTGAGAGGACTCATACCAACATGTGCCTCCACCTCCCAGGACTGCTGCCGCCAGTGCCCCTGTCCCTGTGGCAAGCCACTGTCGATCCACGCCTCCACAGGAGACCCTCAACCACTCACAGGCAGTTCTGGGTTCATCAGAGAGTTGCTTCTAAAAGTCTAGGAGGTGATTTATTGCTTCACTCTAGTGCTCCTCTTGTTCATGACTTTTTCCCCCTTTTGTTATCAACTTTCCTCACTTTAACTGCCATTTTAGTTATAATTAGTCTCACAGGCATAGTTAATTTACAAAATGCAGCTTATCAAGATTTTTTGGTTGGAGCTCCACCTGCCTGAAAGGACAAATCTCAAGTGAAAGATTTAAGCTTACCTCTGGTTTGAATTGTGCTGAAAGAAATAACCATAAACTGGAATCAGATTTTTTAGCCAATTTGCTATCAGTTTGAAGTTTTTGTTACTCCATTTCGATAGTTCCTGTTGTTCATGTTTACCATGTCCAGGTTCTAATGGAAAGTTTTATTATAAGTAATTGATTCTAAAACCTTTAGTATCAATAGTTCATTTCAGTCCCTTTACATACTCATTTTTATTTCTAAATAATTATGGTTTAATCATGTTTTTAGTTAACAGTGAATCAGTAGTCTTATGAACCCCACTTTTGAAATTAGCCATGCTAACAAGACTATATTCAACCACTAAAGATGATCTGCTGTAATGTTTACAAGTCTACAGTTTATCACAAGAAAATGATATAATTCAGTAACATCATTAAAATAAAGATATGCATTGTAATTAATGGCTGTCTCACAGCAATGAATCTAGAGAGGCCAAGCTCCAATTTAGAAGCGAAAGCTCCAACTGTCTTCCTTCATAAAAATCACTCTGGATACACTTTCACTCATACATCAGGAATCACCGGCATGTGTACCAAACACCTCAAAATGAGGAAGCTCAAATGGAGTCTCAGTTAGGTTTTCCTATATCCCATAGGCATATTCCTATTATACAACCAGTCTTGAGGGCTCAGAAAGAGCCCCCTTTCTGAGAAAAGTTGCAAATCACCATTCTCACTGATATCAGTAAGAATACTCACAAGCTGATACTGAAATGGAGCAGGACCCAATGGTCCTTGCCCCCCTGCCATGTCCTCTGCCTGCCTTTTGCCCTTGGAAAAGTTTAGTCAAAGCATTAAGTTTAATCAGAGAAGTGAGAAATGCTGAAACAAAAATATTCAAATGAGACTAAATAATTAGTCATTAAGCATAGTCAAGGACCTTTAATTCTTTCTCAAAGGCTATAGATAATATTCTGAGCCATATCCTGTGAGCTGTCTTACAGATACCAAAACATCAGGTGGAGAAGTTAACTACATGATGACCAGACTGTACCCAGGACATGAGCTGCCACAATTTCGAGAAATGCCTACAAAGAAATGTGAACAAATGGTCTCCGGAACTGAAGATTAACTGTACCTAAAATAGTCAAGATGATGCTGATCAGACAACTGATGATCGATTTGAAGATGACTGTTAGAGATGACTATGCTGTTTCTGCATGGACACCACCTCCCCCACCCCCAACCCCACTCTGTGTATAAAAGCTCTCACCCCTTGCTTGTCGAGGTTAAGGATGGGGACTCGGCCTTTGGACAGATGTCCACCACCCACACACCCACACCTGCCGGCATCTGAACTAAAGCAAATTTTCCTTTCCACAAACCTGGCCTGTTTACTGGCTTTTGATGATATAGAGTAAAACTATTAACAAGTATGATTTATGTTTTGACCATACATCAGTGCCTGATGCATTCTTACTCAGTAGAAGGTCTCAGGCTAACTTCAATTCTGCTAGAATTAACCATCACAGTCCAACTGTCATTAATAGCTTCTTCTAATAGCTCAATCTAATGGTCCTTAACTGTATTATATCATCTTGCAAAAATTCCTGACATGCGAGATAAAGTGAGAAGCTCAATTAACAAAAAGCTATATTTAACAGTAATAATTTAGGTGCTGGTATGTATATATAGAATTTTAAAAATGCTCTCTTCACCCTTGATGCCCATTTCTAATTGCATGGGTTTTATCAGCTCACTCACTATGAAGATACAGAGTCTTTCTATTAGTACTTTATCATCAATAGAACACAGTCTATTCTGCCTCAAACTTGTTGGTTGCTCTATTACTAGGAGGTCTATCTTCTATCCTTGTCATCTGTGGTTATTAGGCATCTGCTGTCTATCTTCAACTTCAAAATATTTACTGTAAAACCCTATAACACATTCCATGGGGTCACAAGGACTTAGACACAACTGAGCATGAGCACGAGGCACGAGGGCCTACAGCATACACAACACTTAGGATATTTTCCAAGGTATCTATTTCCTTCATGTCTCCCTTTCGGATGCTTCCCCTCAACCCCCAACATGGGATTTATTTATTTCTACCCTTCAACCAATATGCAGTCCATAAGAACCAATTCACCTGTGAAGTATGCCTGTTTATTACTGGTTACAAAGGTAAATTTAAAAAAACACTTTAAAAACTGAACAATACAGTCTTCATCCCGTAGTCTCATTTTTAATGTTTAAATAGTCCATTTTAGTACTCAATTTCAGTTTACTCTTCTATGTATTTTTTCTGATCTGTATTATTTACCAATCTCTGAACTATTAACTGTGACAATCAAAATCAGGCATTCTAATTGGCTGGGCGCCTGCCCCTCTACTGTGATGCTCAAATTACAGGAAATGATTATCCACTATTTCCAAAATATATTTTGTTATCAAAAAATAGGAAAAGAAGACCATGCTGGGCAGCAATTGTTGCATAGTTGCCATGGCTCCGTATATATAGTGAAACTGTAGTAGAAAAGATGTAGCAGTAGGAAATAAGACATGTTCACAGCAGGAAGCTGCTCAAATAAGTGTTTGTTTTTTTATTTAATCCTCTAAGTACTAGCCTGAAATAGTAATTTTGATTTAAGTAAGGTTTGATTTAATCTTCCTCTGAATTCCTTTCCAAAGGAATAATGTTTTTGAAGCTTATTACCCAAGAAGTCAAAAATCCTAAAATAAAAATTTAATTTTCTTTTAAACTGGAAGAATGAGGCAAGTCCAAGTCATGCCCTGAATCATAGGTATCACCTCCTGCTCAGCCATCATGAACTCCTTACCAAGTAAAGGCAATAGCATGCAAGCTTAATGGAAAGAGATTCTAGGGTGAGATGAGGGTATGGAGGTGACGCCAGGAAGAAAATGGAATGCTTTATTTCATTATCCAAAATGCATTTTCTTTTACCAGTTTTTCTTGTGAATAACTGAAACATCTGACATGAACTGAAACATGTTAAATCTATTATAATATGGTCTCTAATGAATCTTATTGTTTAAAAGACGAATACTTGAATACAGCCACTAGGGCTTACAATAAGGAGAGGATGCAAGAAAAAAAAAAGCATACATTTTAAAGTAAGGTTTATAATTCATTGATAGCATGTATACAAAACCCGTGAACAGCACAGGTTTGAACAGAGTGGGTCCACTTATACACTTTTTTTTTTTTTAGTCAATGTACATATGCTACAGTACTACATGATCTGTGGTTGATTGTCTCCGTGGATTGAAAGGACTGATTGTAAATTATACATGGGTTTTCGATTATGCAGAGGGTCAACACTCCTAAATCCTGTATTGTTCAAGGGTCAACTGTGTATATTTTATGGTAGTTCTGCTAATATGAGTGCTCTACTAATATTTTTACAATACTGACTTTACCAATACAGGATGATAAATCTAATTTGCTTCCAAATTAATATTTCCAGAGTCCCTGGCTAGTCATGAGACTAACAGGTGCTTGAACCTAATAGCTGTTTAGTAGACTTTAGAGTGGCTTGACTAGGTGCTTAAGTATATTTGTACCATAATTAGCAAAACGTATCTATAAAATATTATTAATTCAATAAGTTGCTTTTTCATTTCTTACATCAAGTTAAAGGAATATGGGAAAGATATTGTGGTTTGTACTACTTCAAATCCTTTATCTTAAGGAGAACACATATTTTATAGTAAATTTTAAAGCAACTATAATACAAATCTATTCATTATTATTTAATAAATCTAAATATTAAAGTTAATATTCATTTAAAATAGTCAACCAAGTATGTAAGTTCATGTATGATTCTGAGGTGTGTTATACTTATATATATGTACATATAAACATATGACATATGAACATATGAGAATTTGTATGTATAATCTCATAAAATTCCTAACTAAATGAATATTTATCACATCTTTTTCTTAAAATGTTAAATATTATATTTTAAATTAATAAGTTTTAAAAATATTAATATTAAATTTTAATGAAAGATGACATGGTTAGTATTATGATTAATATATAGTCTGTACTCTTGACAGGAAACTGAATTACAATCAAATATTATATTTCATTGTATCTTTGCCTCTTAATTGCTTATGATGCATTCATCATAAACATCTTCTGAAGGAGACTGAAGAGATGGAAACTCAAAACAGGGCAAGAAAAACTAAATAAAAAACCCAATAAAAATATTTAAGTATTTTTAACTTATATGTTAATTTTGCCAATATGAATAAGATCATGTTAAAATATATTTATCATAATAATTTTAACACGATTTAACATTTTATTGACACTGACAACCCTTCCAGCTCATTCATATTCATACATATCATTATCAATATTAGAAAATACTTACTAGAATGCACATGTCACAAAGCAATACAAAAATTTTTTTAAATATATAAATGAGGAATATATCCAATCCTTGTTGATTTTTTCCATTTTCTTTCCTTGTAACTTTTTACTTTGCCCCTTCTACCTGGAATGCCCTAACCTTCCTATTATAGGTTACATTTTGTCCCCTCAAAATCCATGTTGAAGTATTTACTGTGCTAACTCAGAATGTAACTATATTACAAGATAAGTTTTGTAAAGAGGTAATTTAGTCAAAATAAGGCCAGTAAGGTGGTGACCTAATCAAGTATGAATGCTACCCTTATAAAAAAAGAAGAAACACCAGGAATGTGCTCACACAGAGGAAAGACCACATGACAACACAACAAGAAGTCAATCGTCTGGAAGCCAAGGACAGAGGCCTCAGAAGAAACCAAACTAGTTTTTGACACCTTGATCTTGTACTTTTAGTCTCCAGAACAATGAGAAAATAAATTCACTGTTTCAGCTACCCAGTCTGTACTATTTTATTATGAACGCCCTAGCAAAATAATATACTTGCTTTCCCCCATCTCAATATTTCCAAGTTCTATCAATCCAGCACAAGCCTGTAAAAGGCTACCTATTCCACAGTATCTTCTTTCTTTCCTCCCTTATCCAATGGCGATAATCACTACATCTTTTTAATTCACAGGATACCTTATCACTTTGATTTCTACAAATAAACATATGCCTTTGAAAACATGTCCCTCTAGGAATCCTTCAAAGTGTTTAAAATGTTTTCTTGATCCATCAAATCATGTTGAATGAACAAATGGACAGACATATGATGGTAGCATAAACAGATGGCAGTATCAAAGGAAGACTTTCTTGAGATAAAAGACATGGTAGAGATTGATGGTACAGAATGATTTCAAGATGTATAAAAACATAGTTGTTGCTCCATTTAATGGCTTTGACTTTAGTGGATATACTTTCACCTTGTTGGGTGAAGGTAAGGCTAGGAATCTGAAGGGTGTTTTGAAGAAACACTCAAGAGAATGTTAAAGAAAATGAACAGCAGACAACTGAAAGGATTGTTAAGCAGTAATGAAGATAATGTTTTTTGGTAGTAATGTTAAAAAGTACACGATGCTGAGAGAAATGGTCAAGTAACATTATTCAATGAACTTCTGTAAACTAATCTATTAAAGTAGCAATTGTTTTATAGAAAGTATTGGCATGTCACTTCTAGGTGGTAATAATAGAACTCTATATAGTTGATTTAAGGGGTTATGGGAAACTAGACACTCAGAACGTGGAATCCTGGCTTTAAACAAAGCCAGGCCCATGTACGATACTTTGCTGCAGTTATGGGCTTGCGTAGCTTAAAGGGGCTTAGGTACTTACTGACTGGAGGAAGGAAAAAGGTACACAGTTCATGGGAGGAATGGAGGGTAGAAAAACTTATTTCTGAATAAGAAATTCTGAATGAAGAATCCTCTCCATTGTAGATTATATACAAGGATTAATCTTAACCTGGAATTTCACTTTATCCCAGTAACATATGATTATGAGGAATAAATCATTTAAGTAACAAGAGAATCTGAAAGTGAGAAAGAATCATATTTAAATATTAGCACTGAGCCTTAATTCTATATTATCTCTTGCCTGTTCTGGCAGGGTAGGAGTGACTGGCTTTAAAGAAATAAATAAGCAAAAGACAAATGAGGCCTGCAGAACTCCACTTACAACAAAGATTTAAACAGAGTCCCACTTTAACAGCCAAGGTCAGTATAAGTATTTTGACAAGCCAGTGACATGTGATGTGAAGGGTGTCAGAGGTTAGATGTCATGGAATACTGTAAAGTTTGCACTTTAAGAAATTAAAATTCCTATTTTAAAACTACTGCCTTCATTTTCTTACATTTCCACATGCTTCTCTGAGTGGGAGAAAGAGGTAGAGTTGGAATAGTGGTTTTCAAAATATGATTAAAAAACCCTCGTGGCCCCCCAGCACTCCTAGGGCCTCAGGATTCTCCTTTTCTAAATTTGTATCTGTTTGAGGCTGAATTTTATTTATTACTCTACAAATACACAACACTTCACAACATACTGAATGCAGAAGCAGATATTAGTACTCAACTATCTTCTATGAAGTTGGCTTCAAAGAGGTTTACACACAGGTGAATGATCATTCTTAAACATTTTTTTCACCTAAATATTTTATTTTACTAAACATATAATGAGTTTATTATTGTGATTTCAAAATAAATTCACAAACATGCTTTTAAATTACATACAGGTTGTAATTTCTAATATGGTAAATATCAAAGGTACAGCATACACAAGGAAAAAGTTCTTCAAGTTGTTAAATAATTTTTAGAGTGTAATGGTGTCCAAGATCAAAAAGTTTGAGAACTGCCAATCTACTCCTCCTTGAATCACATGTATCTTGTAGTCTAGTTTATCTATGAGAAAATACGAATCATGGTTTGTCTAGGGTGGCACGTCATCTACCACGAGCATCCAGGGGGAAATGAGGTTTCTTTTCTATGCTGGTGGGCTCTAATGAGGAAACTACCAAAAGCCTGCTCCTACCAACCCCATGAAGAAAACAATTTCATTTTAGTTCCTATCTTTGTTGTTATCTGTGCATGTTTGTCTTCCAAGAAGGAAATAAATTCTTCCAGGGAAAGATAAAATGACTTACTTTAATCATCATATTTCTTCCCTCATCTCCTTTTCCCACTGAGAACAGCACTTGGTGTAGAACAAACCACTAAGAATTATTTGTTGATTAAAACTAAGTCAACACCACATAGGGAAAGTATCTATAGACGCTATCTAGAGAATATAAACCTGTAGCTGGAGAGAAAGAACTGAACCTCAAAAATTTATGTAAATAAAAATAGGGTTAGAGGGGATATCTATGTCTGTATCTTTATCTATCCACTCATCCTGATAGTGAAAAAGACATATGTAATGGGTAAATTGACCACTGAAAATATTTAAAGTGTTGAGACACAGAAATTTTGTTAACCCACATCTTTCTGCTTTTATCAATGAAAAGCATTACACAATCTATTTGAACATACAGAAACCATCAAAATAATATTCATTAAAGGCAGCATCAGGTTAATTTTTTTTTCTTAAGTAGTGAGATAAACATTAGCAAATCTGTTACCTTTTAATATTTTATTAGTAGACTTTTTTTTTTTAAACCAAATACTATGTCTATGGACATGAACTTGGGCAAACTCCAGAGATAGTGGGGGAACAGGGAGGGCTGGCATGCTGCAGTCCATGGAATCACAAAGAGTCAGACACAACTTAGTGACTGAACAACATGCCCATTTATGTCACAGGAGAAAAACAGAGATAAAAAACACTGTCAAAAAGTCTAATTCTGTTTTGCTAATATGTTATATATATATAATAATATAATATATATATATATGTATATATATATATACACATTACCCCCAGGAAAATATAGCAGTTATCTTGACCCCTACTTCATGATTAATGAATCATTCATTGTTAATCCTCAAACATAAAAATCCAGTCCCATGCTTTTTTTAAAACTTCCAAATGGTTTCTCAAAAGAACTTAGAAAGCCTTTAATAAATCAAAACAATGAGACTACAGACATGAAAGTACACTATTAGCAGCTTTTCAGAAAATGTCCTAGAGGAAAGCAGACTAGGAATACCTCAAGAAGTCGCAATTCCCTGTTGTATTTAGGGAGTATATGCTATGGCAAAATTAATATGCAGCCTTCTTATGAGAAAGAAAATGATCAGGAAAGAATCCCCAAAGGAGTAATTATCTTCTATTATCTCTGGGTCAAATTGACCCTTTGACAAAAGTCTTAGAAGGATATTTTCTCTATTATTTACTTCTTTTTATTCTAATATCAGAATCAAAATTGGGTCACAATTTATTAGGGAATTCTGCCTAATTAAAAATCTACAAGTTGTTTTTATCTATATCTAAGTATTCCTTCCCAGATATGCGTAAGCCATCTTGTAGCCTTTGACACAAGTTTCCTCTTTGCCTATAATAATCACCATCTGTGTGACCATATACTTCTCAAATACCAAAGTAAACAACAGTATCATACAGCAAAGCTGCCTGTGTATATCAGTTGTTAAAATAAGAATCAAAGCAACATCCTTATTTTTCCTAAAGATTTAATGGCAACAATAGTTCATATATTTAAAACACTGTTAAACTAAAAATATTCTCTTTATCAGATTTGGTTCATAATTCATAAGTAATTCAATGATTTCAAATTTTGCAATGAAGCAATATCTAAAGAGGCAAAATGCTTCTCATCTAGTATCAGTCTATGAATTGAAAACAGATACTTGTGTTTTCTTTCACTGCCAGAGATTTTATCAGGAGAGGAAGTTTAATGCACGATATTGTGACACTAAATTGTATTCTATGTTCACTGCCTTAAACATTTAAGAAATGTTAATTATTTATGTTTCATTTTATTTTTGTCTTTCTCTATTCCATGAAGGTAGTCAGAAAACAGAATCTTATGAAGACAACTTTTTATAAGAGCTTTAACTCACTATCTGCATAAAAAGCTTCCATCTCTCAAAAAAGCTTCAAAGACTGACTCACTGGTACCTAATATGTGTCTGGGGATCTCTGGGGTCCCTGAGGTTCTTGAAAGGTTCTGCAGATTTTAGCAATTTTTCTTATTACTACTTACATGGCAGGTGATATTGTGTTAACAGCTACTAGAATGTGTGCTTGCATATTGTTATGCTCTAAAATTTTCTCAGTTCGCTGGTAGCTCTGATGGTAAAGAATCTGCCAGAGATTCTTTAATGCAGATTCTCTTCAATGCAGGAGAGCCAGGTTCAGTTCCTGGGTCGGGAAGATCCCTTGGAGAAGGAAATGGCAACCATTTCCAGTATTCCTTCCTGGAAAATTCCATGAGCAGAGGAGCTTGGCAGGCCACAGTCCATGGGGTCACAAAGAGTTGGACACAACTGACCTACTAACACACACACACAGGGTAAGTATCAATAGGATAGAACCCACACAAGGTTTTTTTTGACATCCTCAATGACTTTTAGCAGAGTCAAGGGAAAAAAGCTTGAGAATTACAGCATTAGTTAATCTAAAAGGGAAGGGATGAAACTGAAGTGCCTTTTTTTGGGTTAAGGTGGGTGTCATGGTGAGAGAGAGGAAGTGCATTTCCCACACTTGGGAAGTAGCAGAGATTAGTTTGACCCAGTTCTCCTGCAAGGTCTCTGGGTGGTGACAGGATCTCAGAAGGCTCAACATTAAGCCCTAAGCACGCTACTTAGGCCAAGTTTTAGGCACTGGGAAGAATGTACTGTAATTGCCTGCCTTCATGGAAGCAGATGACCGCCAGAAACTAGAGTACTAGGGACAACTGTGATGTACTAAAATATAACAGATTTTCTCTTTTTTCTAGGCAGCTTGTGCAGTCATTTGTTTGTCCAGTGACCCCGTATGTCTTTGGGAAAATTTTTCCGGTTTGTCTATTCTTGACATGAGGAAGATTCCATGTACTTGGTCCTCATTATAGAAGTCAGATCCCCCTTCTTCTCATACACTGATTTAAACAGGAGGTAGGCCCAAGACTAAGGTCTGACAACCACATGTTCTCTCCTGAGACTCTAAATGTTGAGCTGGTGACACAGAAATGGAATGAATGCTTGAGACTATTCATTATAGTGAGGCTGGTGGCAGCAGCAATAAGAATGTCCTGCCTCTTTCCTTCTAGGATTCCTTGAATTCCTGGCCATCTTGAGTCTGTTCCCTTAGAGCTCTTCCAATAAATTTCTCTGTGCTTAAGTCAGCCAGAAATCTCCCCTAACATGACATTCCTAAGGACATAAAAGACCATCCCCATTAGAATAAACACAATTTCCAAACCACTGTGACTAAGAATCTTTCATGTGCGTAGAGATGAGGACATAGAGCTAGACTGAACAATTTTTAAAATATCTTGATCTGTTAAATTAAAAAGACAGGAAACATCCACCAATTTTTGGTAATTTGGTATTTACTGTCAACAATCAGCTGCCTATATAAAGTTACTGCTTCTGGCTTGCTGCTGCTGCTAAGTCGATTCAGTCGTGTCCGACTCTCTGAGACCCCATAGACGGCAGCCCACCAGGCTCCCCCGTCCCTGGGATTCTCCAGGCAAGAACACTGGAGCGGGTTGCCATTGCCTTCTCTGCTTCTGGCTGAAGTTTCATCTATTCAACAATCTCTTTCTGTCATGAATGCACAGATGATGAAATCCAGAATCAGAGACATATAACACGGTGCCTGGAAAAGTAATTTTTTAACAAAAAAGTGTGTCATTTAAAATTTGGCAGCCTTTTTATTTGCTGCTGACTAGAATAAGCAAAGTACCTGAAAAGAGATTTTCTATGTCTGTAATAAAATCAGATTTAAGTGCTCATTATATAAATGCAATAACAAAGGAAATAACTTTTTTGTTTACCTATTGACAGAGCATATGTTGCCAATATTCTTTGATATGCTTAGTGGATTTTAGATAGCACATGGACAAGTGTGAAGTAGGAGCATTATACAGTTAGCAAGAGAACAAGCTTTGGAGTCAGATTGCTCCTGAATTTGGATGCCACCAAATATCAGCTACATGTACTACTCAAGGCAGTTTTCTTAATTCTTCAATCCTCAGTTTACATATTTATAATATAGGGATATAATAGTACCTACATCATAGGAGTATTGTGAAGATTAAAAGGAAATACACACAGCTGGATAAATTATAGCTATTTCTATCAGGGGTTAAGGAAGATGTTTAAAGAACATTTGTAAGATCCTTAATCATTCCCTTTGCAGTTCATAGTTATTAGGGCCTTTCGATATTTTGTGATGGGCCTGACTGAGGTTCATTGATAGAAGAAGGGGACCAATATCTTCAAATATGAACTTACAGAAAGTAAAGAAAGAGTCTATCAGGCGGCACAGATGGAGGAATCATCAATTTAGTCAAAGAGAAAATTCAACAGCCATAAAATTTTAAAACAGATTTTTCCCTCCTATCCCAGGTTTGAATTATATTAGCTGAAAAGGATCTGACTGAATGCTTAACAGAACTAAGAAAATTGTTCAGCAAGGAAGCTGACTGAGCAGGAAATGGTTTGAATTGAGGTTGGTAAAATTTTCTTGAAATTTAGTAAGGACTAAATACACATTTTGTTGGTAAGGTTGAGCCATTCTGTTCAAAACAAATTTTCTGCTGTTTTCATGTAGAGAATGAATTTGAATGATTCATGAAGAAGCAATTTAAAAAAAACAAAAGGGAGGAAAAAAAAAAAGAAATGTCTTTGCTAAGCTAGATAAATAGTAAATTTTGAAAGTAAAAGCAGGAAAAGAAAATGGCCTCTAAAATAAATGCGTAGATTGCAGAATGCTGGAGTTACATAATTCTCAAATTCAGTGACTTCTTAAACTAAAACAAAAGTAGCATAAGCTTATTATTATGTAAGTTTTATATTAAATAATAAAAATAACTTTAGTGATCTAAAGGTTAGTATATGGTAATATCATGTTCACAATGTTTTATCTTTGCTAGGGTCCTAGTAATTTTCTCTTTCAAAAACAGAAATGAAGAGTTAAAATGCCACTAGAGAGTCTTATTATTTTTAATGTCTGTGTACTTCAACAGAATTTTATAAAATGAAGATGATATCCTGAGACTTTTGGCAGTTTTCAATTTATTTCCAACAATGAATTAATGCAGTAATAAATCAAGCATTCTATAGGCAATCTTTGGAAAGCTCTCCTTCCAAATGAGATGACATAGTCTAAACAAAATATCTTTCAGCCAGAACAACCAAAAATATACACGTAAACAAACAAAAAATCATGTAGTTATTAAAAGCACCAAAGAGCAATAAGCACAAAAAGTGGAAGTGTCAGTCACTCAGTCATATCTGACTCTTTGCAACCCCATGGACTGTAGCCTGCCAGGCTCCTCTGCTCATGGGCACAAAGAAACTAAATCTTCGTGATAGGTAAGTCCTATTTGGACTAGTAAAGATCTGTGATTACTGTGTCACTGGGTCCAAGTGAGTAGAGGATTGGACCTGCTGAGGCAGAGGAAATCTGCTTGATTAAAGAGCATCCAGAGGAACTTTTAACAGCCACATGGCCACTGTAAAGGATTTGCCTGAGTAAGAGTCCTAGCTGAAGAGCTAGATCTCTTCACACTTATTTTAATTCTCTTGGATGGGACTCTTGCAGAGTTTGAAGTAATTTGGGTACAACAGAGTGTAAGGTCTTGGTTAAGAAGAAGAGACAGACCTCAGGTTTGTCCAACTCTTCAGTTTCCTACTGGAGAAAGGGTTCTCTAACATACACAGGATACATAGCTTTTAATGGCTTTTGAAACAGGAGGTAAAATTAAATTAACTATAGCAGTAATACAGCTCCAGCTCAGTTTAACTACTGACTGGATTGCATCAAAGTGCACATGGAATAGGATAGACCAGATGCCAGGTCACAAAAAAGTCTCAATACAGTTTTTAAAAATTTCAAACATCTTCTTTAACTACATGATATGAAAAATCAATAACAGAAGGAAATCTGGAAAATTCAAACATAAAAAAATCAAATAGATCAGTCAACTAATGTATCAAAGAAGTAATTACAAGGAATTAGAAAACACAGCATGCCAAAACTTATGAGATGCAGCAAAGCAGTGGTCAGAGGGAAACTGATAGCAGTAATGTCTATTTTAGAAAAGAAAGATCTCAAATCACTCTGCCTTATGGAAGTAGAAAAAAAAGGAGAAAACCAAAGTCAAAGAAAACAGGGAGAAGGAAATAGGAAAGATTAAAGTGGAGATAAAAACAGTTTTGTCTCTCTAAAAGTGGCCCAGCAGCAATGCATCAGAGGCACTTTTCTCATGTCTAAGTCTGAAGTATATGCCTAGCCTTCAGCTCTTGCTCTACAATACTAAATACAATATAATGTAATATCAACTTTACATAATATCTATATGTAATTATATGTCATGAAACATGATACTAAGAATAACATAATACTGAAAAGGAAGCAGGACTCCTCAAATACAGTTGATTCTCAAAATTAGAAAAACAGCAATTTAGGTTAGCAGTTTTTGTTGCCAAAAGCAAAAATGTCTTTGAGGTTATCCTGAGCCAATGATGGAGGACAAAGGGGCCGACTTCAAATTGATCACCAGACAAACTGGGAATACATCATGTTAAGAAAAGTTGGAATTTTTCTGAATGGGCAACAAAAACTAATACTTTTCCCTTTTAAGTTAAAAAAGAAAGAAAGAAAAGAAAAAAGTAAGTATAAAGGCCATTCCACTGGAACTTCAATGAATATTTTCATTTTTAACAATGAATCCAATCAGAAAATGTGGGATTGGATATGCAGCTCAATACATTGGTTACTTCTCTTCCTAAATTAGAGTGTGCACCCTGCCCCAGATGGTTCCGTAGGGAGCCTGCCCTGTACACTAAAACAAGGCATCTTGCCTTCTGACTTCCTTTGAAACAAAGAGAAGCTGTAACACTAAAAATCCACCCCATCACTTAAAGAACATCCTGTAAAAAAGCTAATAACTAAGACTTTTTAAATATCAACTCATTTTCCATGACTCAAAAAGGATGCTAGGCTTATGTGTGCTATGGAATAGGTAATAAACTTCACAAAACACTGATTTTATACTTTTAAACAATATAAATTGCTTATTAAGAAAATATGCTATGCACACCTGGCTTAAACTTTTAACAGCATGAAAAAATAAAATGAAAAAATTCTCCTTTGTATCACAGTGCTTCAGTGCATTCCCTTGAGAAAACCACTGTGTTAATATTCTTATATATTCTTTCAGAAACATTTGATAGTTATTTAAGAGTGTCTGTGTATGTGTGTGCATGCCAAGTCACTGCAGTCGTGTCCAACTCATTGTGACGCTATGGACTATAGCCCACCAGGCTCCTCTGTCCAGAGGTTACTGTATTTATAATTCTTCACTTTGAATTTTTCATTTTATGATAAACATTGAGGATATTTTCATATCATCACATGTAAATCTATCTTACTCTTCTTAGTAGCTGCGAAGTATTCCAGTGGTTGAATGTATTATACATTTAGTGTCCTACTGATGATTGTTTTAATTATTAATAGTCTCTTATTATTACAATAAAAGCTGCAATAAAAGCTTTTGCCCTATAGAATCTTTGTATACAGTGGATAAATATTACTCTCCCCAGCATCTTTAGCATTATTTTGTACCATTGAATATTTCATCTTTTGCCAGTTCACTGCTCAAAAATTGCTCGTAGATAATTTTATTTGCTTTTCTTTATGCTGCTGCTGCTAAGACGCTTCAGTCGTGTCTGACTCTGTGCGACCCCATTTCTTTATGAGTGATGGTGAATAGCTTTTCATATGGTTAGAGTATTTTTTGTTAACTCTACATTCAGCCCCTCTATTTTCCTGTTAGCTTTTTGAAAGTCCATGGTTTGAAATATTTAAATAGGCCTCTTATTGCAGCTTTGAAGCTTACTATAACATACAAGATAGTATACAACTTGTGATATATTCAGGCTCTCAGAGAAAGTAGTTAAAGAAGTGGTTAGTGGCTCAGATTTTTTTCCAAGTCATTAATAAAATTAATATGGTTAACAATTTAGGTGAGATCAAATGAATTTCTTCCTGCATAATTTATAGATGTAAGAGGGGTCTTGAGATATACCAATGAAAAAATATTGCTAAATTTAAATGGGTTGTCAAAGACATTTGCCATAAATAAATGTCACATTTTCTATTCAATGTAGCATGGTATCATGATTCGTGTCTATTTTGTCAGCATCAATCCATGTGGCTTGAGATTGAGCAGATGCTACAAATTGCCAATTGCAGAAATGCATGGTTTGTAAGTTTTCCATCCAAAATCAAGAAAATTTTCTTCTGCATAGCAATTACTAAAGATGTTCATGACTAATTATGACCCTTTAGGGAGTCTATAAAACAAGACTTGGAATATCATTGTAAGATCCTGAAGAGATAAATAGATAACCACTAATAGAAGAATATTATTACAAGACAGTCTTTGTTTACAAGAGAAAATTAGATTCATTAGTTAGCTCAATGCATTTTCAAACAATCTAAAGCATGTGGACAGAGCAGAAATTTTAGGTATTTTCCATATTTAGAGTTATCAAAATATTGGATAAGCTTATGTTTCCAAGCAGGTATATTTTTATAGTCCCTTTTCCATCAGTGACGTTCTTAAACCATGTTCTATAATCCATAACAACTCAGTTACTGTCTTGATAATAAGTGCTTATTTTTGGGAGAATAATCTATAGCTTACTCAGTAAATCACACTATCAATATGAAGACTTCCCAAATTCTAGTTTGTGTCTTTCTGGATTTGATTTCTTAACTGTTTCTTCAATAAAGGCTACAATAGTTATTCTTAAATGTAATAAATAAACTTTTGCTTACAAAAAGTTATTAAATATAAAATGAACTAATAAGGAACCTTTTTAAAATGGCACAAAAGAAACTTTTCTGAAATTATGAGTGACTGATTACCTTCATAGAATCAGATTTATATTAAAAATATTCTTACTTATTTAAGGAATATTTATGATTTGATTACTACATATTAATAACAACCACTGTTTTATATGCAGGGATATGGTAGTGAATGAAACGGACAAACACCCCTAACTCATGCAATTTCCATTCAGTAAAGCAACGAGAAAAATAAAGCAAATCTGAATATAAAGAAATCTTCAGTAGGGTGACTGTGAAAAAGAATAATAGTTTCCTCCAACATCTTGTTCTAGAGATTCGTAAGATAAGAATTGATATTCAGAAATAGAAAGCAATTCAAGATTTTGAAACATCTAAAAAATCAGGCCACATTATATTAAATATGCTATAGTTGGCAAAATCAGGCTACTATTTTGAGTCTGACTTCTTTCCCAAGTTTATTACATCTTTGCATTGTCATGGCATAAAGACTTAAATGATTCTTTGTAAATTGACATTAAAATTAAAAATTGGATTTCATAAAATTGAATAGTTCCTCTGACACTCAATATGGGGAACCCTTGTTCCTGGTTTCTTATGTATCCTTCCCTAGGCTGCCGTATATATATATATACACATGCACTCAAGTAAAAAAATTATCTTTCTCATTTTTATACAAAAAAGAAAACACACATAAGATACTTGTTATTCTGTGAATTTTTAAGTTTATTTAAAACTTTGTGGACATCTTTCTGTATCAGTATAAAGAGTTCCTTCATTTTTATAACTGCACAAGATTTCTTTTTATGGATGCACCATATTTTTGTCTGTTTATCTTTCACTGCTGATATCTGACTACTGACATCACTCTAAGTAAAGATGCTGGGGTACTTTAGTGGTATTTTTTTGTAATTACCTAAAATATTCTGTTTTTACCTCCATCATTTTTTAATCTGGTTGGAATAAAACATGACTATAAATTTTAAACCTACTAATGTTACTTTAGAAAATATGTTTGGATTTGTTGCTTGCACTTTATTTTTTTTAAATAACTATATTTCACTCCTCTTTAAGTAGAGTATGGAAAAGAATGGGATTCAATCCACTTGCAGAATAAATGGGAAAAAAATCAATTGGCAAGAGACAAAACAGTACAATGCTAAAATAGGCCAGATTGAATGTTAGGAGCTCAATAGAAAAAGATCTCTAATCTCTATGATATAAAGAAAGCAAATATAATGGGAGACTGGCCTACTGTATAAATCCCCTCTTGAAAGATGTATATTCACACACCACTGAAGTAAAATTTTTATGATAACAAACTCTCTTGAGGCAAAAAGAACACAAGAACATAGAAGTCCATAGGGAAAAGACAGATGACAAGGTATGAAAAAGGAGCATCTGGTGGAAATAAGTATGTATTTATTGCATGCCTGTCTGTTCCTCCCTTCGCCCCTCCTCATTAGTAGCCAGGTTCCCTTTGGGGAAGTGACATTGACACTCATTTGTCATTTACACCACATTTGCCTAATGGTGTGACAGCCATGCAGTTGGAGGTAAGACTGAATTCACCCTTGACTCTAGGAAAATTTCACTTACCAAAAAAAAATGTTTTGGTTACCGAAGCTCATGTAATCAGTAAGAAACTTGAGACTCTGGTCAGGAAAACCATATAATGAATGTTTACCTTCATCTAAACATCAGCCATGTTACTGCCATGAAAAATACCCGCTGTGGTTGAAGATGGCACATGGAGGTGCACATCTCAAGAGAATCACAGCAAGCTGACCCTGTAGCCCTATTTGAACCATGCCTGCTCATCACACTTCCTTTGGAACTTTTAGGTATATAACAACAAAAAAAATCCCCCTTAATGTATCAGTAAGTTTGGTTCGTGTTTTTTATTTCTATCAGTTGGAAGTATCCTCACTGATATAAATGAGGGGCGGGGGAGAAGAAAGGGGTGGTAGACAGAAAAGCTGAAAATTAAACTTGGTCTATGGTTTGTATTCATTTATTTAGAATTCTCTTGAATTTCTCCATATAAAAATTTTCCTGGAAAAGGACAGGTAAGCAAAGCTGATTATATATCAGGTTTCTTAGTCCATATCAATATTTATATCTATATATCTATATCTATATATGTAGTCTTCTTCCCTAGTTTTCTCTCAATGCTGGTGTTCCAATGCCTTCAGTTTTTTATCTTATTTCAAGTATATGTCTATATTATAATGAAGATACCTCTATAATATTTCTTAATTTATGCCCTGTCAGATTATGTTACCTTCCTATTAAGCCTGATCACTTTCTAGTCTCAAAGTGCTATTTGAAATTCATTTGAAACGGAGTTATGAAACTCATTCTATAATTACCAAACAGTTCGGGGATACTGTAGATAGAATCAGAAAAAAAAATCACCAAATAGTAACATTTATGCTATATTTCTATCTTCTGCTAGTCAGTGAGAATATAAAACATGAGTCACAAAGACAGCCATGTAATAACATAGCTCTAGTACTGCTGAGCAGAGAGAAAGTTGAATATTTGAAATAAACACCCAGGACCATGCTTAAAGTTTTCTAGACTTGGGATGTAGAACCAAAAAGTGATATCGGTTCGGGATTGGCCAAGGCCGTTGAGGAAGAGAGCCCCACAATCTCAAACTAGTAACCACTGCCAAAGGTTATAGAGATTTATTAAAGGAAATTTGCTTTCTAACTAGCTCGTCCCTCAGATTTTATAAATAAATAACATCATGCATTTTACCAAGAGGTAACGGAGAAAGACTCTTTGAAAATGCAGGCAAAAAAGTATCATTTGTACTCTATGGTATTCATTACCAGGCAATTATATTCTACATTTGTCAGCAAGTATATAGGTGCTGGGCTTTGAATGACGATGCCCTTACATGACAAGGAGTAGGGCAAACATATATCACAGTTTGCCTGGTACTATTCCTGTATATACTTCCATCCATGTTATTAATTATTAATACTGTCCTTTCACTTTTAAACATTTTCTGGCTTGGAAGACAAGTTATATGGTCACCTTACTGACAGGCATGAGTAATCATGTATAAATATAAGGATGGCTAATAAGAGGAAAGATGAGTACTCTGTTAATACATATAGCAAAAGTAATCTTTCTCTTGTCTGCAAATAGATTATGGAACTAGGGAGTATATTGACAATTGAAAAACTTCATTTTCCAATTTTTTCTCCAAAAAAGTATTATTTCCTAATATATGTTAAAGTACAAATTTTCTGAGTTAAAATAGTCAGCTATTTCTTCACCATGTCACTAGTGCAGTTCAGTTCAGTTGCTCAGTCATGTCTGACTCTTTGCAACCCCAGGGACCGCAGTATGCCAAGCCTCCCTGTCCATCACCAACTCCTGGAGTTTACTCAAACTCATGTCCATCGAGTTGGTGATGCCATCCAACCATCTCATCCTCTGTTGTCCCATTCTGCCTTCAATCTTTCTCAGCATCAGGATCTTTTCAAATGAGTCAGTTCTTCACATCAGGTGGCCAAAGTATTGGAGTTTCAGCATCAGTACTTCCAATGAATATTCAGGACTGACTGCCTTTAGGATGGACTGGCTGGATCTCCTTGCAGTCCAAGGGACTCTCAAGAGTCTTCTCCAACACCATAGTTCAAAAACATTAATTCTTCAACACTCAGCTTTCTTTACAGTCCAAATCTCACATCCATGCTGGAAAAACCATAGCTTTGACTAGACGAACCTTTGTTGGCAAAGTAATGTCTCAGCTTTTTAATATGCTGTCTAGGTTGGTCACAGATTTTCTTCCAAGGAGCAAGCATCTTTTAATTTCATGGCTTCAGTCACCATCTGCAATGATTTTGGAGCCCCCCCAAAAGTAAAGTCTGTCACTGTTTCCACTGTATCCTTATCTATTTGCCATGAAGTGATGGGACCTGATGCCATGATCTTAGTTTTCTGAATGTTGAGTTTTAAGCCAGCTTTTTCATTCTCCTCTTTCACTTTCATCAAGAGGCTCTTTAGTTCTTCTTCGCTTTCTGCCGTAAGGGTGATGTCATCTTCATATCTGAGGTTATTGAAATTTCTCCCAGCAATCTTGATTCCAGCTTGTGCTTCATCCAGCCCAGCGTTTCACATGATGTACTCTGCATATAAGTTAAATGAGCTGAGTGACAATAGACAGCCTTGATGTACTCCTTTCCCTATTTGGAACCCGTACAATAGTACAAATAGTCAATAGTACAAATAATGCAATTGCAGTGATCAGGACTTCAGAAAGGAGGACAGGAGAAGAGAGTGAAGGAAGAGTGGATGAGGGAAGGAGGGAGAGAATGATGAATAACAGCTTATAACCCAATGGATTGTATTATTATGTTAAGCCTTTTATCTATTGTGATTAATAATAAATAATAAATACTACTCAGTCATAAAAAAGAACACATTTAAATCTTCTAATGAGGTGGCCGAAACTAGAGCTCCATTATATAGAGTGAAATAAGTCAGTAAGAGAAATATAAATATGGTATACTGACACATATATATGGAGTCTGAAGAGATGGCACTGATGAATTTATTTTCAGGGCAGCAATGGAGAAGCAGACATAGAGAACAGACCTATGGACAAGGTGGGAGGAGAGGAGGGAGAAGAGGAGATGTATGGAGAGAGTAACACAGAAATTTACAATACCATGTGCATAACAGATAGCCAATGGGAATTCGCCGTATGACTCAGGGAACTCAAACAGGGGCTCTGCGACAGGCTGAAAGGTAGAGTGAGGAGGGAGATGGGAGGAGTTTTAGGAGGGAGGGACATGGGTGTACCTATGGCTGATTATTGTTGGTGTATGACAGAAAACCACAAAATTCTGTAAAGCCATTATCCTTAAATTAAAAAAAATATTTTAAAACAATGAATATGCAAGAGTTAAGTCAAAAGTGAGAAGACATCCTCCAGAAAAGTTTATTCATTAACAAACATTTATATTCACTTGTAAAGCACCTAGCAATCTTATCCAATTTTGTTTAAACTTTATTCTGCTTTACCACACTTAATAAGCAGCAAGTAGATTTTCCTTTTAGCATCATGACTCAGATCTGTCTTTAGCATCCTCAAATGCACATCCTGAAGACCTCAACCAAAACTTTCACAGGCCACATGTGAAAGTGAAGTGAAGATGGATGTCGTGCAAGTAGTCTCCTACAGAAACGGTACTGCAGCTTTGTGCTTTTATGTGTGACCAAGAACAACACACACTTACAAATTGAAATTTTATGAGTAGCACATGGTACTCCATGCTTGGATTTTATGTGATTTACAGCTTTGGGTTTTAAGCCAAAGGTTTTACAATCTGTTTTATCTGTTAAACAAATTTCTCCTGTTGATCTACACTACGAAGAACATTCTCATAACTAGAGCTGCTACTATATCCTTCTCATTTTATTTCCCCTCATTTGCTTTATATAAACAAAAGTAGGATAGAGAACAATGAACCGGCAGTGCTGCTTGGATGCCTGAGGGACTGGGAGATGCTAGGCGCTAAGGACGTTGCTAGGAAGCTACTCTCTCTATAAAATAGCCACTCCTTATGGCCAATCAGATCAACAGCCCTGCAGGGGATGACTCAGGGGATTTGGAGCTCTTCATTCCACATTATTGCCGACAATCACTCTCCTAGCTGCATTTCCTCCAGTTGATTAAAATGAATATATTTCCCCTACCATCTTTTCCTGTCATATGGCTTTACAGTGTGTGGCTGAGAAATTCTCACATAGAATCACAGAAGGGATGATTTCAGTAAGGGTGAAAATTTATCTCACATTTTCCTTATTTCATTTGGCTTTCTCTTAGAATGGAGGTTTCTCAGAATCTATGACCAAGAAGTTTTATGGTTTTTTTGTTTGTTTGTTTCTTTTTTAATCTCTCACCCAGGAAACAAGTCCATAGTTGAGTCAAAATTCATTTTAAGCCTTGGTGCTGCTACCAATGTGAAGTTGGTGAGTCTTATAGGTTGCTCTCTCCCTATTCCTTCGTTCCAGCGATTATGATTCATGTACACCCTACCTCAACAGCTCATTATCAGAGTCAAGCAAGGCTTCCTAGAACAAAGGATTCTGAAAAACATATAGTACTGGAAAATGGAAGCTAGCATGATCAAGTTTTATATTTGTGTTTTAACTATTGCCCTTTAGGCTTTAACACTGTTCAAAAGAACCTTTGGCAGTGATCAAAGGAGCGCCTGAAATGTGGTATAAGTGAGGAATTGTTCTATTTAGTTTTAATTAATTTTCATTTAAATGGGCACAACTTGCTAGGGGTTATTACATCAGACTGCATAGCTCTAGGACATTTAATAGTTTTATTATTTATTACCTTCTAAGACTGTTTTTGGAGAAGGAAATGGCAACCCACTCCAGTATTCTTGCCTGGAGAATCCCAGGAACCGGGGAGCCTGGTGGGCTGCTGTCTATGGGGTCGCACGGAATCGGATACGACTGAAGCGACTTAGCAGCAGCAGCAGCAGCGAGGCTGTTTTTAAACACTTGCAAATAATCAAGCACTAACTTAATAATGCAGGTTAGTCTAGACTACATGAGAATTAATGAGATCTAGCTTTCTAGCATTCTCTAGGGTAAGTTATCTTAAAAATAAAGATCATTTTTAAAATGTCTCAGATTTAAAAAGAAACTTGTTAATGACTATCTTAATAACTATATTTTACAACTATATTATTAACAGAATATATCTTTAAGCTTGACTCTCTCTATGAGAATGTGTATACTGATACATACACACACAGTCTATTTATCTCTCTATAGCATATTCTGTCAAGCTCATGGATTTTCCTGTGGAATGGTTCATTAGGGAGTCAGAAAACTAATACAAAGTCTCAACTGTAACACTTCACTTGGACAATTTACTCTTTTCCTCAAACACCTTCAATGACTTCCTATAAGCAATAGAATAAAATTTCAGTGCTTCAGCATAAATTTAAAATCTTCTTTTTCCCCATTTTTGTTATCTCTTATCACTTCCTAAAACTCGTAGTAAGAAATTTACCTACTTCTGTTTTTCACATGTTCTACCAAGTGTCTCTTGCATCTACTGCATTGACAAGTGAATTCTTCACCACCGCACCACATGGGAAGCTAAAAGGTACACCAGTGAAAATATAGTGTTTTCCTCTGGGAATGATTACATTTTAGGAAGGAATGTCCATCAGTTTAGATCAGTTCAGTCACTCAGTTATGTCTGACTCTTTGCGACCCCATGAAGCACAGCACGCCAGGCCTCCCTGACTGTCACCAACTCCCAGAGTTTACACAAACTCAAGTCCATCGAGTCGGTGATGCCATCCAAACATCTCATCCTCTGTCATCCCCTTCTCCTCCGGCCCTCAATCTTTCCCAGCATCAGGGTCTTTTCCAATGAGTCAACACTTCGCATGAGGTGGTCAAAGTATTGGAGTTTCAGCTTCAACATCAGTCCTTCCAATGAACACCCAGGACTGATCTCCTTCAGGATGGACTGGTTGGATCTCCTTGCAGTCCAAGGGACTCTCAAGAGCCTTCTCCAACACCACAGTTCAAAAGTATCAATTCTTCAGCTCTCAGCTTTCTTTATAGTCCAACTCTCACACTCATACATGTCTACTGGAAAAACCATAGCCTTGACTAGACGGACTTTTGTTGACAAAGTAATTTAAAAAGAAACTTGTTAATGACTATCTTGTTAATGACTATCTCTGTTTTTTAATATGTTGTCTAGGTTGGTCATAACTTTCCTTCCAAGGAGTAAGCACTTTTTTAATTTCATGGCTGCAATCACCATCAGCAGTGAGTTTGGAGCCCAGAAAAATAAAGTCTGACACTGTTTCTACTGTTTCCCCATCTATTCGTCATGAAGTGATGGTACCGGATGCCATGATCTTAGTTTTCTGAACGTTGAGCTTTAAGCCAACTTTTTCACTCTCCTCTTTCACCTTCATCAAGAGGCTCTTTAGTTCTTCTTCGCTTTCTGCCATAAGGGTGGTGTCATCTGCACATCTGAGGTTACTGATATTTCTCCCAGCAATCTTGATTTCAGCTTGTGCTTCATCCAGCCCAGAGTTTCTCATGATGTATTCTGCATATAAGTTAAATAAGCAGGGTGACAATATACAGCCTTGACGTACTCCTTTCCCAATCTGGAACCAGTCTGTTGTTCCATGTCCAGTTCTAACTGTTGCTTCCTGATCTGCATACACATTTCTCAAGAGGCAAGTCATGTGGTCTGGTATTCCCATCTCTTTCAGAATTTTCCACAGTTTATCGTGATCCACACAGTCAAAGGCTTTGGCATAGTCAATAAAGCAGAAATATATCCATTAAAGGAGAAGGCAATGGCACCCCACTCCAGTACTCTTTCCTGGAAAATCCCATGGACAGAGGAGACTGGTAGGCTACGGTCCATGGGGTCGCTAAGAGTCAGATACAACTGAGTGACTTCACTTTCACTTTTCCCTTTCATGCACTGGAGAAGGAAATGGCAACCCACTCCAGTATTCTTGCCTGGAGAATCCCAGGAACGGCGGAGCCTGGTGGGCTGCTGTCTATGGTGTCGGACACGACTGAAGCGACTTAGACTATATCCATTAAAATTATTATATTATTTCATGCCTAATATTAAGTTGGTATTTATGAAAGAAAAGTAAACTATGGGATTGCAGATCTCATTTTGAGCACTGGTTTGGTTTGTAAGCGTCCCAGAAAGCCTTTCCTGTGGAACTGAGAGCTAATCCTAAAGGCTGGCAGCATTTATCCAGGGTAAAGCATTCTAGGTGGAGAAACAGCCAACTGTGCTATCGTGTTGTCTCTGTCTTTGTTCTCTTCCTCCACATGCTGAAACACTGTTCCATCTAACTTACATATGATCACTTTTGGAAAGTGATTCCAGAAACCCCCATCACAATTAACTTTGCTCTGACACAGAAGACATCACAGCCTGACACACTATAATTGCTTGTATTTATGTCAGTCTCCCCTTTAGACCTCAAACATCCGTAGAAATTGTTTTCATATTTATATTCTCTAGTATTTATTTCTTGGGGGGCCCTGAATAAATTTGAAATATAAGAATGACTAACATCAGTGCTCTTCCCTTAAAGAGGTCAAATTAGAAAGGGGGTAGAGAAATGTAAATAAAATTTTATTATTCTGTTTGACCCCTGCTATAATGGAGACCTGTCAAATATGCAATACAATAATGAATAACAGGTTTTTGTAGGTAGGTTTGGAGAGAAAAGTAAGATGCCTGTATCCAAATAAGTATTTTGTATATTCTGCTAAAATTTAGTCTGGGAGAGTTACTGGAAAAAAGATTGGTAAAAATAGCCCAGATATAGTAAGACAGAGGTAACAATGATAAGAGTGGATCAATCACTCTGTGGAAATAAATCCACTGGCAATATGATTGTGTCTATCAAAAACAGCCCTGAACTGTTACTAACTAAATTTATAGCATGGGCAATCACCAACATGAACATGCTTCCTCTTCCATGAAATGCAGAGCTTGGATGATTTGAATAGTGTTTTCTAACAGGTTTTTCATATAGCTTCCTGGACTATTAATACTAAAAATTGTTTTGAGGAATTTCTGAATTAAATAAAACTCTGTAAGTTTCTTCAAATAGGACTTCCCATCGTCGATGGCAGCCTAACATGCAATGCGGCTCACTAAAGAGGTCCATTAAATGCCTTTCTCAAATCTATTTGAAACATAAAGCCTATACATCATGTATTATATAGTTACAATTTATAATAAGAGACAGAAAAAGAACAGAACACGAGGCTGTGAAATAGGCTAACTTACTAAAGACTAACTGGCCTGGGAATACCCCTGTGAGATGAGAATTGTGACATGAAGGATGAAAAAAAGTCATGTAGAGGAAGCAGTTCAGCAATACAGGCAGTGTGTACAGAGGCCCTACTGGTGAAATATTACTTGACTCATTCATTTTCGGTGCTGAAATGGATTGAGCACATAAAGCAAGGGAGAGGATCAGAAAAAGCAAAGAGGAAGAAGTGGCTGAGAGGGGCCGAAAAATGGTCCTTTTGGGCTGATAGTTAATCAATACACTCCTTCCTTCGTTGAGAAAGTCTTGATAAGGTCAGCTTATCCATAAGCAGTGTTTAATAACATGATTGATTTTTTCCATCTGTTTTAAGTACATTATGTCATAGCAAAACAACAACAAAAAAGTTCATAATCTGGTACTATGAGTAACTCCAGGAGCCTGAACTTAATTTTGAGCAAAATGGAAAGCCACTGAAGATCTTTAAGCAAAAAAGTGATAGTCATTTTGCAAAAATTCAGACTGTGATGAAAACCAGAGATGGGTGTTTCTGTCCATTGCTTACCTTTGCATATCTATAATGTAATGATACTTGATTCTCTTGCCAGGTCTGAGCCTATACTTAGTTTCAGTGAGGAAGGAAAGGGGAGGAAGGGATTCTCCTTTTGGCCATTTTAATACCCCCATACATTGTTTAAAAGTAGGTACACAGTACTCAAAATCGCCACTTTAATACACCTATTTTTTTTTTTCATCTTTTCCTTTCAGTTTTGTCCTGATTCTTGCTGTCCTATCCAAAAGTGGAGTGAATAAAAGATCTATTTGGGCAGAATCTATTATAGTTATTACATATTTTCTCTTGTTTATTCTACATTAAAATTATTCTCAATAATGAATTTTAATTCTATTCCTTTTAACACAAATTTTGAGTTTGGAAAAATGGTTTTGCCTTCTGTCTGGCCATTGTATCTTACTTTTCAGAACCACAGAAGCAAAGTATGAGTTTTCAAGGGCTATGCTGCTTTCTCTTGAATGCTGTAAAACTTCTTTCCAGGGGATGAATAGCCCATTTAGAACTGTAAGCAGCGCCATCTCGTGACAAAGAAAGTAATTTCTTTTAGTGAATAGAGCATCTGCATATTGCAATCTAATGCTCTACATAATTCACACAAAATGACTGACGTTTTATAAAGTCAGCAGCCAGTGAGAACAGATATGGGTATCTTGGTGTTACCACGCTATGCTAATTTTTCTAGGAAAATGTCATGCTAAAAACAAAACAATAAATTCTTGGATTAGTCAATTTTAAGAAACTTCTTTGAAATGGTTATCCTGTTTGTACTCAAAATTACGTTAGGTCAATGCAAAGGAAAGCCTGAGATTCCATGATGACCCTACATACTTAGCATTTTCCCAGGTTAAAAGTTTCTAGATACTCAATGAAAATTACCTTATGCTGGAAAGGGTAGAATTGATGATACTTTTCCAATAGCCCTCCTCTATTAGCAAGCTAAGATATTAATTACCTTCCAGATTTTCAATACATGATTAATAACACACAATTATTCTCAACTAAATATATATATTACTTTATGGAGTAAAGGGAATTCCTACATATATGCTTTTGAACACTAAGTTTCAATTTCATTATTATCATGCACCTTGCCTCACTTAACATTTTTATGTGGAAAACATTCTACAAGTACAGAAAATATTTGAATTCTATAGAAGAGAAACAGCTTCTTTTAAAATGATGAAAAACTTTTTTTGGCTAAATATTGTTTAATATATTCATTATGTAAAACAATGTTTTAGATTTTGCTCTCTTGGTTACAAATTTCTCAAATGCTGATATAAGAATTCAGCTTGCTGTGGCCTCCTGCAAAGAACTAGAAGGAATAAAATCTACTCTCAGCTTAGTAAATAGACTCAAGGAGGAAGAGAGACTTCAGCTTATTCAAAATGTAGACCAAAAAGGCTGGGAATAACCAGATAATTTTTCCTTGCCTCCCCCATTTTCTAATGAAGTAGAATAAATACGTGACTGAGTAAATTAAACTGCTGGCATTCTAATAAACAATCAAATGTTACAATTTTAGAAATATATTTTTGCTAAAGAATGCTTAAGTAGGCTAAAACTCTGAAAGAGATACCAGAGAAAACTTCAGGTATAATATAGATTTTTTGAAGAGAATCTAGGTTTTTAAAAGAGAATTTAATATTGAATAACCTTAATATCATGGAGAAGGAAATGACAATCTACTCCAGTATTCTTGCCTTGAAAATCCCATGGACAAAGGAGCCAGGTGGGCTGCAGTCCATGGGGTCGCAAAGAGTTGGACACAACTTAGTGGCTAAACCAACTTTAACATCAAGAAAGAAATATAAATTAATGTAGGTCTACCCCAGTCATTTCCATAAGTCACTTGGACTCTGCTTACTTTTTCTAGACTCAGAAAAAAAGTGAACCATGTATTAAAATGTTCCTTAATTTCTACTCCTACTCTATTTGTGGAATGGAATTTTCCTATACAAATAAATGTGGACTCTGCTACAGGAATTGAACAAAAGAGCTCATTTTTATAAAGAACTGCTTACTTATGAAGTCTTTTGATAACTCAGACATCTGGACAGCTGTGTTTAATCTGTACTTAGTTTCACTACTTGCATTCAAATTTTCTATAAAAATTCAAAATGTTAAGCACAGATACTCAATTTCTTCTTTAAACAACTTATATTTTAATGCATCAGCTAATGTAGACACAAGAATGAGACCTAGGTATAATTCCCAGGATTACTGAAGGCACTGTCCTAGCTCCTGGGGAGAAGAAACACGAAGATTGTATCTGGAATTGCAACTAGGTCACTGAATGCTACTGCCAAAGCCACTGCTTCTAAGAACAAGTATCAAACCAACACAAAAAACTACACAGGCTTGCAACAGAAAAATCCTTTCTGTACTAATATTTCTACATCATGTAATTTTTAAAGAACAGCAAAGCATGGACCCCAAAACACCCACTGAAATGCCACTACCAGGAGAGAACTTGCTTCCCTGGTATGCTCTCCACCATAAAAGAGCACAAGAATTGGTAGAATGCAACTTCCTTCCAGGAGGGTACTCACCAGAACCTGACAGTGCTGGCACCCTGATCCCAGACTTGCGGACTCCAGCTCTGTCAGAAATAAATTTATATTGTTTATAAGCCACTTATTCTATGGTATTTTGTTATAGCAATCTGAACAATCTAAGACAATACCCAATTGTTTTCACTAAAAACAACACAACAACAACAAAAACACTCTAACCTAAATTACACTGAATGTGGTAAGCATGCTAAATGAAATGTATCTATTCAGAACACATAGTGTGAGGCTTAAAGACCAAGACAAAGTCTTAGTTTCCCTTAAACTTAGCACACTGTCTCTTACCTCCAAGGCTTTCTTCAAGATTTTTCCTCCAGAACACCTCTCAGTGTCTCTTTATTCTCTTCAGCTGTGAAATGTAAAATCAAGTTCTGCATTGAGATATCAGCATAAAAAAGAAATGACTTTCTTGCCACCTTCAATCAACCAATCAATGGTTTGACCACACTTTTAACGTACATCCTTAAGAAGAGTACACTCACTCTAGGAAAACACACATCACCTGTGTTTCTCATTACACTTGAAAAATACAAGGGCTCTACTTTTACTCTTCAATACCAGCACCTATCAGAGTAATGAATGAGTAAATACTAAAGTAGCCAACCTCGCCCAATCTAATGCCATCTCTGAAAGATGCCATAAGTAATAATAGGTTGAAGTTGCTACATCACTGATGAGAAACTAAAACTTTATCTATGCGATGATGATTAAATATCAATTCGATTCAACTATTATGCCAGACTAAGGCAGATGTGATTGGCAAGCTTATGCAACAGTATGTTATGCTGTGCTTAGTAACTTAGTCATGTCTGACTCTGTGATTCCATGAACTGCAGCCCGCCCAGGCTCCTCTGTCCATGGGGATTCTCCAGGCAAGAATACTGGAGTGGGTTGCCATGCTAGAATTGAACCGGGGTCTCCTGCTTTGTAGACAGATTCTTTACCAGCTGAGCTACCTGGGAAACCCATGCAATAGTATACTTTCATTTATTCTTAACTTCACAGGTATTTATTGCGTATGTATATGACAGGTACTATGCTAACTGCAGCGTATACAATATTAAACAAAACAAAGACTTCTGTTCTTAGAATAAGTGCTTGAGTCATTTTGCTATTGTGAATTCACCTGACCTGAGTTTGAAAAAGTCCAGATAAAAAATAGGGAAGGGTAACAGAACCAGGGAAGTCCAGAAAGCAAGCTGTCATATTTTCAACACTATGCGAACACTTGAAAAGAAGGAGTACTGTGAAGTTAGAAAAGCTATTTTGAATCAAATTTCCTTTTAAAAGTTTAAGAAAAATAACAAGAATAAAGTATAAATACCTAATCCTAAACACAGTTATAATAGGAAAAATAGAATTAAAAACCAGGATAATATTTTTACAGTTAATGCAAACACATCAGAAGACATGCCCACAAACAGAACATATGAACTAGAAGATATCAGGAAAATTATTTAAAAATATGAGTAAAAATATTTAAAATAATTTAAAAACTCAGAAATGATAGAATGCAGGGAAGACAGAAATTTTAAAAATTCAAATATTAAAACTAAAAATATAAGGAAAATAATAATGATCAAACACAAGAAATAATGCTTCCAGAGGAATGGAAAAGTTTATTTTAAAAAAGAAAGAAAACATTAAAAGAGATAAAAGTAATATATATGTATGTATTTTCTGCAGGTATATATATATATAATATATGTGTAGGTATTTATATATATACACACACATATAGATGTATATATATTACACATATATACATATGTATTTTGTGTAGGTATATACATATATATGTATATTTTGTATATATATATATATTCTAACTTAGGAAACATAGAAGTCCTTGAAGGTAAAAAATAAAAGCAAAATCAAGCTAATATTAAAAAATGTAATTCAAGGAAGCATTTCTGAATTCAAAAGTTTTTTTAAAATTATTTAATGAAAGAACACATTGCATACTTAAGAATATTAATTTAACTGATCAACACCAAGGCATAGTCAATAAAATTACTGGATATAAAAAAATTATTTTAGGTGTCAAAAGAGCCTTTTGGTCTTGCAAAAAGAGCAAGTGACTCATAAAGGAAATAAAATTAGTTTGTCATCAGACTTTTCAATTGCAACTCCTTATGCCAGAAGATACTAAAGGGAAGAGAAGGACTAAAGGAAAGAGAAAGAGTGGACAAAGGACTTAATATTTAGCAAAACTGACTTGATTATAAAGGGCACAAGTAAACTTTTATCATTATGCAAGAACTCAAGGAATATTTTTTTCACGAATCCTCCTGAGAAATCTACTAGAGAAAAATCTTCAGTAAAAAGAAATAGAGAGTCATCTACATAAAAATTGGTGGTGAGTATTGAACATACAGTTTCTGGTAACTTCAAGATGAAACAAGTACTAAAAGAGAAGGAATGTAGCAATTGATGTATGATTTGAAAATATATACATAATATGACGTTTTGATGGTCTGAAAATATATAAGATATTTTATTAAATTTTTAAAAATTAACATTTCAATAAGCTTATTGGTGGTTGTGTATTGCTGCTGCCATAGTTGTACTATGCTGTGTGCATAGTTGTATGTACACTGCCACTTACATGCTGACATAGTTGTGTGTGTAAAATTTATAAAGCAGTGAGTGATTATAGAAAACTCTTAATTCTTCTCATCATGTGTCTTTCAAAACCAGAATTCTCATTAAAAGAATGGAGATACAAACGTAAGTAAGATGAAATTAAGTAAAAATCCTAGAGTCCCTCATTTGAATTAGAAATATCAGTATAATACTATATATCTATATATACTATAGATACTATATATCACATATGTGTACATGCTCAGTCACTTTAGTAGTGTCTGACTTTTTTCTATCCTGTAGACTGTAGCCTGCCAGGCTCCTCTGTCCCTGGGATTCTCCAGGCAAGAATACTGGAGTGGGCTGCCATTTCCTTCTCCAGGGGATCTTTCTGATCCAGGGATCAAACCCACATACGTGTGTATATTTATCTCCAGATTCCTTATCTTGGCTATTCAACCATATACTAATCTAGATATTCCTGTGAAGGGATCTGCAGGTGTAATTAAAGTCCAAGAGTTATGGAAAGCATCTTGGTTAGTTGACCTAATCACATGAGTACTTTAAAGCACGGAGTTTTCTGTTGCTTGCATAAGAGATCAGAGAATCAAAATACAAGGGATATGTATACCAAGTCATCACACTGTACAATTTAAATATCTTTCATTTTTCGATAATACCTCAATAAAGCTGGAAAAAAGCAAGCAAGCAAAGAAACCAAAACCCCACAAAACACAAGGCAGATTTGTCATGCCATTCCTAGCTTGAAGCTGGAGAGAGGATTATGTGAAAAGGATCTGAAGGAGGCTTCTAGAAGCAAAGAGTAACCACCAGTCAAAGGCCAGCAAGAAAATGGGAGTTCAGTCCTACAGCCTGAAGGAACCAGATCTTTGGAAAAGCTGAATAAGCCTGAAGTCAGATTCTTTCCTGGAGTCTCCCGATAATGCAGCTCCTCCAACATTTTAATTTCAGCCTTGTGAGATTCTGAGCAGAGAACCACACAGTGATGGACTTTGGAACTACACAAGTATTTGATAATAAACACAGATGTTTTAAGACTTGAAATATGTGGTAATTTGTTACTCAGCAGTAGAAAACATTCAATCTCAGGACATGCTGGTACACTCAAGAGCAAGGGAGCCATCAGACCCCAAGGGTCATATCAAAAAAACTTAGGAGTCAATTTCAAGAAACCTCACTGAACAAAGACAACACAACTTGATCTTTAAAAATATAATAATAATTGAAGTGGATGCAGCATAAAAGTTTAAACCCATGTGGTCACCATAACATAAAATAACTGGTTGCATATGGAAAAAGATTTTTATCTTACAAAACGGTAAAGAAAAGAGAAACTTAGCATTTATGTCATCTCTATATTTGAACTCTGAGAAGAGAAGAGGGAAGGAGTCCTTTAAAGAGGTTTCCCAGCTAATAAATTATAAGGAAATGATTACATTAGAATGTCATCAAGTTGTTAACTCTTAACACATCTTTGCTTTGAGTAGAAACATCTGCTATCATGAAAAGAGAGAGTCAGACATTGTGTTCTTGATTAAATAATATAACACCACTTGTAGCATTGTCAAAGCAACAAAATTTCAGTCTAATCATGTCTCTGGGTCCAGCTGCCAGTCATGAGGAAATACAAAGGACTCATCAATATGTTAAACTGGATGATGAGTTTCACTCTGTAAAATCTGCTGCTGCTGCTGCTAAGTCGCTTCAGTCGTGTCCGACTCTGTGCGACCCCATAGACGGCAGCCCACCAGGCTCCACCGTCCCTGGGATTCTCCAGGCAAGAATACTGGAGTGGGTTGCCATTGCCTTCTCCAGTGCATGAAAGGGAAAAGTGAAAGTGAAGTCGCTCAGTCGTGTCCGACTCTTAGCGACCCCATGGACTGCAGCCCGCCAGGCTCCTCCGTCCATGGGATTTTCTAGGCAAGAGTACTGGAGTGGGGTGCCATTGCCTTCTCCGCTGTAAAATCTAGTCTGTGGGAAATTCTAAGATTAATTGGCTCAGTTTCATCAGCAGATAAATTGTAAGAAAATGAAAGGAATGGAGAGGAAAACTGAAATTGAAAAAAATAAAGAGGCATATCAAATTTTCAACACAGATAACACTAAACTGTAATGTCCAGGGAAGCACACTAAAGTGATAAAACTGTAAAAGAAGGCAAAGAAGTGGTTGTTATAAAATGAGACTAATAGTTTCTTTTGTGGGGATGAATTTCTTGTGATTGTGTTGAACCACAAGTCAGGCTTGCTGGAAAAATTTTATTTCTTGACCTGGTTGGTAGTTACAAGGATGTTTGCTTTATAATAATTTATTAATCTTTGTATTTAATTGGCAGTGCTTTATATATATATATATATATATATATACATGTTTTTATAACAAAATGATTTTAAAAGATCCTGCCTGGCATCTGTTTCATTTTTACCTAAATAAATGTGTTGTTATTATCACCATGGATATTGCTTGATTTGGGCTGTTCATGTCACATCCCTTTGGATTATAATTAAGAAAATACATGGTATACTGCATGCACCCAAGTTGTGCAATATTATTAATTACTTCTGTTTTAGATCTCTTGCTGATGCTGATAAAATTTTACTTATATATCTTTTCCATGTTAAGTCATATATGTGAAACATGGGTACTTTGATGACTATTGAGTTTCCTTCAACAAGATGACATCTCATATCACCTGCCCCTCACCTCCAGATTTCTCTGAGAAAAATAATCAAAATAACCTGGAACTCCTCCAACCTCACTGCTTTCCTCTGTGATGGAGTCAGTTGTGTCCAATCTATGAACCAAATCCCCAGGCCTGGCTGAAAACTTTAGCTTAGATGTTAGGGCATTCCCAAGTTCCTCTGAGACACATCCACCCATTCTGACCAGTCTACTCATAGCTTCCGTGAAGAAGGATCAGTACAAGGAGCCTCATCCTTTGCTGCTCGTTAAAATCAAATGGAGAAATTTAGAGAATATACCTACCAGTCCTGCCTCGGGCTAATTAAATCTGAATCTCTGTGGGTGTAAATTATTTTTTCAAAGCTCCTCAGGTTTTAATATGCAGTTAGGTATGTGAACTACAAGACTCATATTTGTAAGAAAGTTTAATACACCCAATTCTTTTTTGAATCATAAATTAGTTTTAAAAATAAACTCTTCTATAATTCATCTGTGCATATTAATATTTGCCTATTAGTTTCCCTTAAAGACATTTTTAATATGCCAGTGTATGTTAAGATGACAGGGAAAATGATAAATGGAGATGGAAGTGTTCATTGTATTGGGTCAGAATTAAGTTTGAATTACTGTCAAGTCAGAAGAGTCTCTGGAATACTTATATCTTTTATTACAAAACAGTTCAATCTATACATTTTCTGCTACTATGCAGGTTTTAAAAACAATTCTATTTTCAATTGCATTACACATCTATGGTCATGGTAACTGATTAGCACTGTGAAATAGGAATAATGTATTCAAGTAATACATTTTTTTTTTTTGGAGTGTGTTATTTGTTATTTGAAACAGTGGCATGAGAGAAGAGAAAAAGTTTAACACAGAATGAGACCAGGAAAATTACATCTCTCCATGGTGATCTGAGATAAACTGAGTAAAGGTTGGATCACTGAAGATGATTTCAGTTGCAAATACCACATTTCTGATTAAAAATAGCCATTAAAAGTTTAATATATGACATAACAAGAAATCTAGAGTAGATATTTCTAGATATGATTCAGTCATGTAAGGCCCCTGGCTTCTCTCAACATTCATCTGCTGTCCATAAGATGTGGACCAAAGCACCAAGCCCCATAACTTACACAAAATATTCAAAGGAGGAAGGAAAAGGAGTTTTACTTTGTATTATAGAAGAAACTCTCTAGAACTCTCAGTTCCCCCTTATCCAGGTCAGTCTGAAAGTAGAGAATGAATCTTTGGCATTTTCAGCTTTTAATAAGGGTGTGGGGTGACCTCTGCCAATGACCAATTAACGTGGTTAGAAATAGCGTTCAGTAGGCAACTGGTAGAATCTGGAGCAATAAGCCTTTGTCCAAAACACAAATCTTCAGCAGTCAAACTGTATGTTTGAGTAAACAATTTTCTGCATGATGTAAAAATAAGGAGCAAAATTTAAACAAATGAAAACATGCAGTGATGTGAGTCTCTATCCATATACTTCTCTAACTTCACATACATAACAAATACATGGAGCCTTTGTTAAACGCTCTAGCCTGAAAGATACTACGATCAGGCTTAGTACAGAGTTGAGCTCAGTTAAGGATGAGAACCAGATGGTTATTTGTCCTGAGCCCATACTTCGGGAAATATTCTACACTGACAACTATCAATAATCTCAAAACATTTAATCCTGACTTTTTTTTTGCCAGTGTCTCAAGTGGCTGAAAATCTCCAGAACCATGTTTATTCCAACCCAGTAGCATTTATGAAATAGCCTCTAAAGCAGATTTCACTTGCTGCTTGACCTTACACAAACTAGTTAACCTGCCTTATCACAGAGACTCAGTCATCCTTATTCAGCTAAATCTCCGAAGTTGGCCACAGGCCCCTGGGAGCTTCTGACATAATGCCCTCCTGTTGTCAACAGAAAATGTCCACTGCTTCACTTTCTCACTAGTTTTAATTAATTGAAAACTCCCAGTCATCAGGAAGTCACGTGCTCAGCATGCCCTCATGACAGCACAGCTTATCAAATTACCCTGTTCCCTGGGCAAGTTAATTCACCATATTGCTAAATTATTTCCTGTTTTTGTTTCCAATGCCAAGTTTTTTTGTTCCCCCGTCTCCACTCTGCCTGATGTAGGATGCCTTAATATCTCAAATCTTTTTTATTTAATAGCATAATCCATGAAGCATAGCCAACAGTTTTTTATATTAAAAGAAATACAATTTTCTCACAACAGCCAAATAAAATTGTATCACTGGCTTACCAAGCAATTTTGTAAAGATGCCATAAATAAGTTCACTCTCTTTCCAGTATCACGTCTTACCCATGACACTATCTCCATTATTTTTATCTCAGTGTCAGCTGCTTTACCCTTTACATCTGTCACTCCAAATTCTGATCATAGGTTGCATATGCTATTCACCTATTATTCAGCTGGTTGTAAATGGAAAGAAAAACAAATAACACCCCACACTCCTACCAAAGAGAAAAATGATCACAAAGAAAATCTGATTTCATTTCATAATATAATCCCATAAAGACGAGCTTATGTGCATTCTAATAAAGGCATAACTGGCATAGTTCCCTATGCCTGTAGCTACAGGAGCACTTTGAACGCTAGGCTCCTTCTAGATCTCATCTCCTATGACCGCTGCTAGTGAACAACAATTATCATCCTTCCCCTCGGCACCTCCATGTATAACACACTGCCTGTCACCCAGATAGGCACTCAATAAGCCACTCCCTCCAACCTTTTCTTCCAAAGTGCAAAAAATTCATAGATGAGAGGACATCATATTATGAATATTACTGCCTCACCTCTTTCTAACTCTACTCTGACTCATACCAAGAAGTAGATATCATTTTACATAAATAATCCAATATTAAGAAGACAAAAAGTTGAATTTCATCTGATTGATTTTATTGCTGAATTATACAATTTGATCAACTGTCTACAAATCAAGTCCCTAAGGCTAACTTAGTAATAACTCCCTAACTGTCACGTTCAAGTGAACTTTTAGTTTTGGAGAGTCTTGCATTTATCATCAGAGGATTTTGTAAATATCATATTCATATTTAAATTTAATATTCCCTCTTGGCTGATGACCAAGAAATTGAAGTATTGCTCAGCTATGAGCATGCTATTATTCTCTGTCAGAGTTTTTCAAATATCTGCCAGTGTGTTTTACAGGCCACTAACAGAATGTTCAACACTGGAAAAAAAAAAAAGTTAATCTGTCAAACACGTGAAATACATTTTGGTTAGGCAAAAACTAAAGATTTTTAAAAAACCTCAGGACTTTGCTGAAAACATGTGGATGTGCATTTTGAAACTCTAATGTAGGTGTGTAATCATAATATTCTAATAGGGTATTTAACCAGAGTATTTGATCAGGAACCATATTTTCTTCTCTTTTACTTCAAAAAAATCATTTTCAGCTGTTATATTAAAATAATTGAAAAATTTTCTTTGCTACTAAACTGTGGTCTGAGAAGAGACAATGGTCCCCAGGCCAGGGTGTAGGCAGTTTCTACTCAGCTGTGAGCGTGTGAGTACATGGCACAAAGAGCAGATGCTTGATGTTAAAAATCTGGGGGTGTCCAGATGGTGAATAAGGTGGGAGCTGTTCATACTAGGAAAGGTAGGCTTTTTCCATAGAGACAACCTCAGGAAGCTTAAAGTAAGGAGAAATTTGGAGGCTGCCAGGATGCACACAGCATTGTTCAGGAGAGGAGAGGCTAAGAAAGAGAAAGTCTATGCACTGAATACTGGGAATTCCAATGACATGGGACTTTTGTGACTTTGAAGAAAACAGTTGCAACTTTGAGCCATGTCGTCCATAAGAGACTGGGATTTTTTTTTCTTCCCCAGAGTGATCGCAAGGAAATACATCTCTTTTGGCCTTGTAGATAACCACTGAGGACAAAAGAAACAGGAAAGCTATTGCCAACTCAAACATTTGAAACTGTTACTTTTAATATAAACTACTATCTAACTTATATTGCTCATTATACTGCTTCATCAATCACCCATAAATATGACACATCTCAGAGTCACCAGTGCTTGTTCATATACCTTGTTCATCAAACTTAGAAGATTTTTAAAATGGGCTAAAAACCCATAGGTTTTAAATACAGCTACACAAGCAGCAAGTACTCATTTATCAGTATGTGTTATTTCCATATCCTCCCTCCTTTCCTCTGCCCCCTCGCCTCCCTTCCTTTCTCTTTTTCAGGTCCTTTTTTCCTTTCCAAAATTTTATATTCTAGTATTACTTCTGAATGGGTCAATAATAAAATGGTATAAAATGGAAGAGGGAAAATGTTCCTCTCACTCTCTGTTACTCAATTTCCCTTCCTAGAGGAAACAACTTATGCATTTCAAAAATATTTCCAGAGATACGGTTATATGTTTCTATTACTTATATACATAAACATAAATACAACATACATACTATATGTATTTTCCTCTTTATTGCACAAAAGATTATATATGCTGTTCTGAATCTTAAATGTCATTTTAAAATCAACACATTCTTCTGCCAAATATAAGCAATACTTAAATGAATTTAAAAAACGTAATTCAATTCTAAAAGCACACATTATGAGGTTGATAAGTAAAAGACAACATGTAGAAAAATATTATGTCATAAAATTAATTTTATTGATATCCCATATTTCTTAGATTGTGACAATCCCTCTTCCTGACTTATTTTGATTCACTGACAATTTTTAATAGGTGTACTCAAATTTATGAAAATTCTTCTGTGAATTTAAAAATGAGATTCTGAATAATGTACTTATTCTATTTCCATATCAAAATTATCACAGAGGGAGGGACTTATATAGCACATTACAGCTGCGAAATAAATCCTATTATGGTGACAGTTTTCAAAAACTATTATTAGAAATAAACTAGATAGGCTGAAGCATATAAAAATATATTCAAATTTGACCAATCAAATGATAATAAAATAATAATAATAGTGGTATTTTTAGAAGTGAGGTGTCTTTTTATATCCCAAACATATCAGTACTCATTATTTTGGAAAATTGTTATCACCACCCATCATAACAGAGGCAGGGACAAATAATTTTGATATGGAAATAGAATAAGTACATCATTCAGAATTTCATCTTTAAACTCACATACAGAAAAATGTTCATAAATTTGAGCATTATCTTTTCCCTGCCTCCTAGTGGTCAGCGTTCTCTTAAAGTTAATAATTTAAGAACAGGTCCATAGACAGCAGTTACTCAATTTTTCTTCTTTCCCTTAGACCATAACTTGGTGCTTGACCTTCTTGTCTGAATCTGGTTTCACTCTTTGCCCAGGAAAAACTTCTCCAGCACACTTGCTTTTTTTCTGTTCTCGAGACCACCAAAACTTTCTTCTAGAGCACTCTGCCCTCTCCTTAAAATGTTTATTCTTCAGCTGTTTCCAAAGTCTTATCTTTAGGATCTTTTCTCTGAGATCTGAGTATCTTATGTGAATAAGGTGTATTTTCTACATCAACTATCTGCCAAGATATATTCTTCCCCTGTCATAACCTCCAACTCTTAAATGTATGTGTTTTCTCATTCACTTACGCTCTGATAAATACTTGATAAATCAGCAGATTGCTAATCTAGGTCTCAGATGCTGTGAGTGTAGATAAAGCCATAGTCTTCCTTCCCAAATAACTCCTTGTATAAACTAACACATAGACCAAATGCATATATGATATCTGGGGCTACGTGAAGGAAAGTCACTTACAATCAAATGGAGTAAATTATAGCTCTGGTTTCTATTCTGTTGGGTCCCATGAACTGAACTTGAGGATCTGTGGCTAGTAAAGAAAAGTCCAGAAATAAGCAGAACCAGAAAAAGGGGGTTTTTGGGTTTTTTTGTTCTCTTGTTTTCTTGAGTCTTAGAAAGCATACAGGTAAGAAGTAGCCATGATTTAGCAGGAAAAATGTGAACTAATCTAGAACTAAAAATAATTGGTTCAGTTCCTAGAGACAAAAGTGTAGTTTTGAGTGGAGGAAAAACAACAACAAACCTTTACCTTGAGGTCTGGATAGCATCTGAAATCTGTCATGGAAAGCCAGTAGTAACTGGGCATCATCCAGTGACTTTGCAGGAAGATTAAAGGACCAGTGAGACCCAGAATGGGGAAAACAAAATAAAACTGGTGTGGATATTAGAGTGAACACAGTTGACAGACTGATTCTGAATATATATGAGGAGCCCTTTACACAGCTCTTAGCAACAATGGGCTGGTGCTTTGAGAATAACTAATTTCTAGCAGTCAGACTAGTAAGGGTTAAAAGCGAAGCGACAGTCACTCAGTCATGTCCGACTCTTTGCAACTCCATGGACTACAGCCTGCCAAATTCCTCTGTCCATGGAATTTTCCAGGCAAGAATACTTGAGTGGGTTGCCATTTCCTTCTCCAAGGAATCTTCCCAGCTCAGGGATTGAACTCAGGTCCTGTGCATTGAAGGCAGATTCTTTATCATCTTAGCCACCAAAAGTTGACATAATTTATTCATTAATATTAAATATGTATGTATATGTTTATATACATATTTATAATGTGACCTAAAAGTCTCAGAATGAAAAGTCTAGGCCATCTGGGGTACCATGGTGGGGCTTACATCTGGGGATTGATTTTCATCTTGGAGCATCTTGACCATTTTCTTTGCCATTTTTTTCTTGTGTGTTGTGCCATCAATTTCTTTGATCAATATGCCACTGTTTTAGCATCGCTTTTCTAGGAAGGATTGTATTTTAAGTTTATCAGCAGGCCAAAGATCAGTTGAAAGCATTATTGCTTAAACTGCAGAATTTTTTACATATGCCTATGCCTCACTGAAAACTGTCAGGAGGCTTGCCCTTGTACCTATAGATCACTGCCTTTCTGCTGTGCCTGACGCACATCTCCATACAGCATCTTCCCATATTAAATTTTCTGAATATCCAGCAGACAATAACAGGTTAAAGCTCATTAGAATCTCTCTCTATATAGCCTCCTAAAACTAATTTTGTGGTATTTCTGATTATTTCAAGAGTGATTTGAATCCTTATTAATACTTTAATATTAAATTAAATTTCATGCTCTAAATAAATAGCATGATGGCAGTTTTTTTTGAGGAATAACTGAGAACCTGAGAGTGATACCAAGGTTAGAAGAAAAGAGGTGGCTGTTTAGGTGCTAAGCTGTGTCCAACTCTTTTGAGACCCCATGGACTGTAGCCTAGCAAGCTCCTCTGTCCATGGAAATCTCCAGGCAAGAATACCAGAATTGGTTGCCATTTCCTTCTCCATGGGGATATTCCTGATCCAGGGATCAAACCAGCATCTCCTGCATTGTCAGGAGGGTTCTTAACCACTGAGCCACCAGGGCTTCCCCAGAAGAAAAGATAGATATGCATAAATCTCAATTTCAAAGTTCCCTAGAATTGGAATAACTGTAGTTTGAAATACATAGCTTTTGTGATATTGACTAAAAGATAAAGTACATGGAACTAAGCAAACATTATGTACTCACAATGCATAATTATGATCAAAAGATTAGCTTTCTGGTGCAGTACATGGAATAAAACTAATTCATATTGAGAAAATCCATATTCACAATTCAAGAGCATTATCTCAATAATAATGTAGAAAAAAAACTGAATAGCTACTCTACAACAAATTCTGAAAAATACTCACAGATATAGTTTTAATTTTTCCTGGTTTTATAAAGATCTACTATAGTCTAGGATTAACGGGCCCTTTACTTAGAAGAAATTCAAATGATAGAAACTTCACAGGAACAAAGTTTTGATGATTTTTTTTGGAAAATTTATTGGGAGGAAGTAAAGTAGACCTATTACTAGACACTGTGAGTTACAAAGAAAATCAAAGGGCCTCTTACCTCTCCTCATTTAAAGTTTTGCTTAAAAATATGGTATTTGTTTTCAACAGTATGTTTGACAAGAGGTCCTAAAACACACCTTAAAAAAAAAAAAGAGAGAGAATACAAAGAGATTCTAAGGGAGTATTAGTGGTAATAGTGCATACTATATCTTACACTGGGTAGTGGGTTTGAGAGAAGCCTTATTTCTTTCCCTATTATGTTTCATTTCACATAAACATATGTTTTATATATGTATATATACATGTGCATGTTTTCCTACATTTTATTTGTAACAATTACTTTATAGTAGTAAAGAAAAAATCAGGATATAAAATTTCACTTATGTATTATAATCAAAACGATGTAAATAGCAATCAAAATCTTGTGTCTAGAAGAAAACTAGAAAGAAAAATACAAAATCATACTAGTGACTGACTTTCATTTGCAGAAATGTCGGTGATTGCTTTTCCTCCCTTTAAAAATGTTTTGTAGTTTTAAGTTTTCTATAGTGAGTATCCTCGCATACAAAGTTTACTTACTTCATGAATAGAAATAAAAATAATATGAGATAAAAAGGAAAACTTATGTTCATATAAAAATGGAAATGAAAATTATGTTTATTATAATAGCCTATACATACTTGTTCATATTAGCTTTATTTGTAAAAGTTAAAAGCTGGAAACATCTAGATGTTCTTCCATGGGTGAATAATATAACAAACCATGTTATTATACCTCTACAGTGGATACTACACAGCAATAAAGAAAAAAATAATCTAATGATGTATCAGCTATCTGGATGCATCTCTAGGCCATTATAATGAGTGAAAGAGCCAACCTTGAAATTTCTATATATTAGATTATTCCATTTGTACAATATCAAAATTACATAGGGACAGAAAACACAGCAGTGGTTAGGAATGGTAGTAGGGAGGAGGGTGAATGTGACTACTATTAACAGGTGACGTGAATGAGATCTCTGTCGTGACAGAATGGTTCTGTATTTTCGTTGTGGTATTTTTGTCTAAATGCAACTAACACACACACCGTGGAGGAAGCAGAGAACCGACATATTAAATACCAGTGAAGTTCTAATTCATAAAGGTTGGTAAGGCAGAGAAGGCCTCTCGGGGGAGCTATTTAAGCTGAGACTTGAAGTAGTTGGTGACACATTAATTAATAAGAAGCACTCTAGAACATTAAAAAGAATTCTGACTTTGCAGAATGTGGTTTTGCCACAATCAAGAGCACATATATATTTGGAACATATTTCTACTGGATACTATTCTAGCCCCTTCCTGGCACACAGAAGATACTTAATGTGTGTTGCAAAAATTCCTGAGTATTAATTCCATGGCACATCACAACTAAGTTTTTTGCAAATAAGGAAAGATAATGAATAAACAAGAGAATTTAAAATATGACCTCTATTTCAGCTGAAAAATTGAAATCTAAAATTTAAAACTATTTAAAATAATGTTCTCATAGAATTGTTTTAATTTATGTTTTCATGTTGACTCTTAGCCCCATCTCCACTTTATTATTATTCTTTCAAAAGAATTCTATTCCTCTATGTTTTAACCCTGGACTTCAAATATTCCCTGGTAAAGAAAAGGCATAATAGTTTCTAATGTATCTTTTTTAATGAATTAGTCTGCCTGATTAAAAAAAAAATGTGTAATGCTTACAGGGGACATTATTTAAAACTTAAAATATCATCCAATAATAGTAAAATTAGTATTACAATTTCTGTAACTGTGTACACTGTGAGAAAGTTATATGGCAGGTTGGCTGGGTTCCTCTCTCAGGCCCCTGCTCCCAGGCATCCTTTGTGATTGCTTCTGAGTCATCTGGTCCTAGTTCTAGAATCTAGACTGATAATAAATCACTGAGGTTCAATAATGTTGCTCACTCAGCTTCTGACTTATTAAAGTGATGAGGATTTTTCAGGTTCAGCTTTAATGCCAACACTTAAAAATAATGGGTCCTTGTTCTTCCTGTTGCCAGTGGATATTTTTCTCAGTTTTACAGCCATTCTCAGAGAGAAATACAGGCCTCCTGTGCAGCTTTGTTTAACAGCTGGAAGGGCAAAAGCAGATTAAAATTCAATAAAGCTCAAGTAAGTTGTGCATCTAGCTAAGTAATAACCTGATCAGTATTCATAATAGAATTACAAGCCTTGTTACCTCAGAGGGCTTATCTAATGGAGGGATTAGTATGTTCTGGAGTTTCATTTCACAGTATGGTGAGCCTGCCACCCTGATACCACTCCTCAATCATCAAATACAGCAAAAATGCAAATAAAAGTGTTACATGGGGGAAATGGAGAGAGTTTAGAACAAGTGGTGGTGGGTTAGAGGTATTCATATCAATTTTGAATTCTTCAATCTGTTGTGGCCAAAATTACTTCTTTATTCTTGAAATTTTATAGACCTATGTGATTTTCACTAGGTAGTAAGAGTGTGGATGAGCTCAGCCTATGGATTACTCTAAAAGTGTAAGCACTTTAGAGGAAATTCCTAATAAAACATAAAAGAAAAAAGAAACCAGAAGCTCAAGAGAAAAATAGAAAATAGAGCAAAAGAATCATTAAATGGTACTCTTAATCAGATATACTATTTAAACTATACAGCAATGGCTGTTTGTATACATTTTTTTTTTCATGAACCAAAGTTTTCCTTGACCATTGTGCACGCTTGTGTCAAGAAGAACCACAAAGGAAAAAGAAGGAAGGTAGGAGTACTGGCAGCATCCTTCCTAGTGTGACAGACTATCAATTCTAAAATTAATTATTTTCATAAAATATGAATCTGTGCATTCCTAAATAATACCATGCATGCTCATAGCCTGCTTAAACAATAATTGAGTATATACAACTTTTAAAATCTTGGTTTATCATTTTTCCACAGTTGCTGTTCCAGCAGTAATTTTTAAAGCAAAAATAAATCTGGAAACAAAGAAAAGTTGTTTCTTATTTAATCTCTTAGATGATTTATAGGCTGCTGAGCAGTGCAATCAGAGTAAAATCTCTCTCTTTCTCTAAGGCATTTAACAGAGTACACTTTTAAAGAAAACTATGATCTATTGAAGTCACATTAGTACAGACAAAATACTGTCTTTTTTAACTTTCCTGCTTCATAGCCAGTTAATGACTGGTTACAGTCAATTATAGAACATAGTATAGTTAGTAGAAAGATACTGAGAGATTAAAAGTGTGTGTGTGTGTGTGCGCACAATTCTCTGCTACAGTTTTTTATATTCTTTGAGAGAAAGTACAATTTAAGGCCCACAGACTACAGATCACAGGGAACACGTCTATAGCTTTAAAAAAAAAGAAAAAAAACAAGGTTTATTAACTTATTGCCAGAATGAGACACAGATCTTAAGAATGAGGCATTAGAGTGACGCTGATAAGGTTTAGACTTGTGCTACATGATTCTAAGAAGGGATAAGGGCTGATATGGATGGGATGCTATCAAGAGCTGGGGGCAATTTAGCACTTCAGTGTCTTATTTATGTTTATAATGTGGGAGTGTGAAGAGAGAATGGAGATATCATTGGTAAAGGACAGAAACTACTCAGAAGAAAAGATGATTAGTCATTTTGTGCCTGGGAGGTAGCCTTGGGTATATTCTTTTAAAAAACATTATGTTCTGTTGTCCTTGCCCTATCTTTTTGGAATAAGAGTTGGTATTTTCTTAGGAATATCATCATCTCAACAATTACCATGTTACAAAACAATTCACTTGATTTTATTGCAGTACTTGTCCATCTCCATGAGTCACAAGACTATAACAAGATAAATACTAACAATTACAGGTTATATAAATGGTTTTGCAAAAGAGGAACTAAGTAAGATGCTTCGAAATATTAAAGCAAACCCTCCAAAGGCACTGGGTGTGACAAATGACTGGAAAGAGTGAAAACATTTTTTCTAACTCCGTTTCACCAACCTGAAGAAAATCATTTACTTTTCTAAGATTCAGTGTTCTATTTCAGGAAATTAGGATGATTAATCCACTTAGGCATATTTCACAGGGTTAAAATAAAGAATTGACGATATAAAGAATCAACACATTAGTGATTTTACTTGTTGAAATAATAAAAATAGTAAGCATTTATATGTTGTTACAAGTACTTTACATATATTAAAATGCTCTAAGTACTTTATATAGGGCTTCCCTGGTGGCTCAGACGGTAAAGTGTCTGCCTGCAATGCGGGAGACGGGGGTTCGATCTCTGGGTTGGGAAGATCCCCTGGAGAAGGAAATGGCAACTCACTCCAGTACTCTTGCCTGGAAAATCCCATGGACGGAGGAGCCTGATAGGGTACAATCCATGGGGTCACAAAGAGTCAGACACGACTGAGCGATTTCACAAGTATGTTATATATATTAATCCACTTAATATGGATAATATTTTTTTCCTCCAATGAGAGGCCAAGTAACTTGCAAGATCACACTGTTAAGTGGCAGAAATGCTATTCAGATGAAAATTGCTGTCTCCCGAGTCCTTGCATGTAGGGGATACAGATAAATGGAGTTCACCTTACAAGCAGTGTTAAAGGTAATTGTATCTGGGGCTTCTGTCCACATGATTCATTTCCAGTGATGGATATGGTGCTGCAGTCATAAAGTTGGCCTTAGTTTTTAGAGTACAGAGAAATCTCCAACTATTTGTTCGACTCAGCAACAACAAAACTTAAACTTAAGTGTGTGAATCCAATAACAGTTTCTTTAATATATGAATAGTCACAGATTTGGGAAATTTGTTATAGCTCCTCAGTTTACAGAGTAAAACAGTAATTTTTTTTCCTAATGCTTTTTATTTACAATCTTTTCTACTCAGCCAACTCTATTCTTTGAACAAAATATTATAGATTTTTCTTTTTAGTACATGTGCTGCCAAAGCAAACACAGATTTTTCTTATAATTACATTTTAAGTAAATTTGAATCCCAAATAATATTATAACCCATAACAAGCATTACAGGAATTTAATTGTTGTTTCATCCTCATAAAATAATCCAATATATTTTTTAATCAAGAAAATTAGAATAATATAGTGCTACTCTATAATAAATGATCACTGAGCACCCAAGATATGCTGCAGAATTATTCTAGATCCAGTAGAGTCACGAAAGTAGACACAAAGCCTCACATACTGGGTTCGGGGAAGCAGGAGAAAGAGATGGATAAACAAAATGGTATTCCTAGCGTATTTAACACTGGGTGGGGGGTGGGAGGGCTGGGGGTGAGCAGATCAGTTTTTAGAACCCTCATTTTATGATAAAGGTATTTTCAGTAACAATCATGACACAGTAATAAAATAATGGCTTGAAAAAAAGACAGGCAGTAAAAATCTTCTGTTGAAATACGTATGTGTATATAAAGCAATGCCATAATAAGACAAACAACAATATCACAGCACAAAAAGGGAAAGCAAAGTATTAGATTAATACTTCTTAAATACACTAATGAGTTTTTTTTCATAAAATGAGAAAAACTTACATCTATATTGTGGTCTGTTATAGCGATGAATAATAACAGTATGGTTTAATAATTAAAAAGAGCAGCAATTTTTAAAAAGTAGTTTTAATTTTAAAAGATATTATTCAAATTTAACAAAACATTTTATTACTGAAATATTTAAAAAATTTTAAAACTGATATTTACCAAATAAAAATATTACATCTTGCATCTTGTGCTCTCTTTCATTGTTTTAATTATATATATATGAAATAACCAAGTGGTCACAATAAAATGGCTTAACTGAAGTGACTGAAATTTTTTTTTCATTTTTACAGTAATTCCCATTGTTTATTTTGAATTTAGTGTTTGCATTTAGGAATACACACTATCAACTGGGCTTGTAGACAGGAATTACAACCAAATCTAATTTGAATGGTTCTAAACCTTTGTATTAGCTATTTCAAATCCTCAACGGTGATGCTGTGAAAGTGCTGCACTCAATATGCCAGCAAATTTGGAAAACTCAGCAGTGGCAAACAGGACTGGAAAAGGTCAGTTTTCGTTCCAATCCCAAAGAAAAGCAATGCCAAAGAATGCTCAAACTACCGCACAATTGCACTCATCTCACATGCTAGTAAAGTAATGCTCAAAATTCTAAAAGCCAGGCTTCAGCAATACGTGAACCGTGAACTTCCAGATGTTCAAGCTAGTTTTAGAAAAGGCTGAGGAACCAGAGATCAAATTGCCAACATTTGCTAGATCATCGAAAAAGCAAGAGAGTTCCAGAAAAACATCTATTTCTGCTTTATTGACTATGCCAAAGCCTTTGTGTGGATCACAATAAACTGTGGAAAATTCTGAAAGAGATGGGAACACCAGACCATCTGATCTGTCTCTTGAGAAACCTGTATGCAGGTCAGGAAGCAACAGTTAGAACTGGACGTGGAACAACAGACTGGTTCCAAATAGGAAAAGGAGTACGTCAAGGCTGTATATTGTCACCCTGCTTATTTAACTTATATGCAGAGTACATCATGAGAAACGCTGGGCTGGAAGAAACACAAGCTGGAATCAAGATTGCTGGGAGAAATATCAATAACCTCAGATATGCAGATGACACCACCCTTATAGCAGAAAGTGAAGAAGAACTAAAGAGCTTCTTGATGAAGGTGAAAGAGGAGAGTGAAAAAGTTGGCTTAAAGCTCAACATTCAGAAAACTAAGATCATGGCATCTGGTCCCATCACTTCATGGGAAATAGATGGGGAAACAGTGAAAACAGTGACAGACTTTATTTTTCGGGGCTCCAAAATCACTGCTGATGGTGATTGCAGCCATGAAATTAAAAGACGCTTACTCCTTGGAAGGAAGGTTATGGCCAACCTAGATAGCATATTTAAAAGCAGAGACATTACTTTGCCAACAAAGGTCCGTCTAGTCAAGGCTATGGTTTTTCCAGTGGTCATGTATGGATGTGAGAGTTGGATGGTGAAGAAAGCTGAGCGGCGCAGAATTGATGGTTTTGAACTGCGGTGTTGGAGAAGACTCTTGAGAGTCCCTTGGACTGCAAGGAGGTCCAATCAATCCATCCTAAAAGAGATCAATCCTGGGTGTTCATTGGAAGGACTGATGTTGAAGCTGAAACTCCAATACTTTGACCACCTCATGCGAAGTGTTGACTCATTGGAAAAGACCCTGATGCTGGGTAGGATTGGGGGCGGGAGGAGAAGGGGACGACAGAGGATGAGATGGTTGGATGGCATCACTGACTCGATGGACATGTGTTTGGGTAGACTCTGGGAGTTGGTGATGGACAGAGAGGCCTGGCGTGCTGCAATTCATGGGGTCGCAAATAGTCGGACACGACTGAGCGACTGAACTGAAACCATTGTAAGCTTAGACTCTAGATGAGTATGTTTGTTGAGTCCAAATATAACTGGCATTTCTCCAAATGAGCTGATATATAAAAGTTTTTGAAAAGATGAATAATAAAATATGCTAATCTCAGGTTTTTCTATTTATCTTATTAAAATGAAAACCAATACCATTGTTTAGAGCTTTTATCAGAGAAGAATAACATCACTTTTTAAGAACCTATCAATTTTTTTAAGAATTTCTGGTGCACTGTGACATTAAAAGTAAGACTGACGTTTAGTTTATTATTGATTTTGGATTACAACACATACCCTCCTTATTGGACCTAGGCAAACTACTTTCCTGTGTTAGCATCTGGTAAGCCATGAGAGGGTGAGAAAGAAAGATATAATAAAAAATAGTAATTTTAATTAGTTTACTCTTTGAGTTGAAATCACAGATCAAAATAAATGTTTTTTATTCAGACTGACTTTGAAAGACATCTGAATTTTAAAATTAATTTAATTTCATTTGTGATAAATCAAAATTCTGAATTGAAATTGAAAACCATCTAAGTAAGGAATTTAAAATTAAATTTAAAACCTAACAGCCGATTTGATTTAAATTATTTTAATTTACATTAAATTAAAATTCAGAAGTATCTGAAATGAATCAGAATTAGTCATAATATTCACCTCATATATGAAATGCTGAAATTTCGATTTCCAACAAGTTGTAATCAGGCTCTGCTGACTTGATAGCAGTCTGCAGAACTGTTTGATACAAAAGATTAAAAAGGCCTAAAATAAGATAACAAAAGTAAATGTGGTGGGAAGAAATTATAATAACGGGTCAAATGATTAATGCCTCCAATGAGATTTACATTATCTTCAAATATGAAACTGTGGATTGTAGAGAGCATAAGAAAATAGTAAACTGAATATATTTCTATTGAAATGATAAAAATCTGATCATTTATGATGGAACATATTTTTCTAAATACATCTCCAGCAGGGTAGCTGTCCCTCTGCTAGCTGAACTTTGTTCACCACTAGAGTGGTATGAGGGTCCATGAACCTCTAAATGCTCCTTGCACAACTCCCTTGGTCCATATTATCTGCTTCATCACTAGAAATTTCTTGAGAGCCAAGTTGCGATTTAACAGGGAAGTTCTAATTAGAACCTATCCTTCATACTCTTTAAAGAGACCATCAGGAAAATTCCACTGAGTCCACCTCTGTTTATGTCATTCACTACCTGCCAGTCAAGGCTCCAGCTTTTATCCCTTGTGCTCTAGGTACCCTCTAATCTGATTCAAGACCCATATATCTCCAGTTTTTCAAACCTTTTACTATTCTCTCTGAATTTATGGTCTGTTATAAACAAAACTCCCAAATGGTCAACCTCCTTTCAAATCCAGAGCACCTTCTTGCTCCAGAAGACTCCCAGCCCATGGGCTAGACAAGTGGAGGAATATCTGCCCAGTCACTGGAGATTCTCCTGACATTAGTGGATATACATAGTAAATTAATTTTTTTAAAAAGTAATCATAATAGACTTTTTGAACTTTATACTGCCCCCCTCAATATATACACACACACATATATATATTATATACTTACACATACACATACACATGCAAAGATGGGCAAAAAAAAAGAACAGAAATGGTATGGACCTAACAAGAGCAGAAGATATTAAGAAGAGGTGGCAAGAATACACAGAAGAACTATACAAAAAAGATCTTAATGACCCAGATAACCACAATGGTGTGATCACACACATAGAGCCAGACATTTGGAGTGCGAATCAAGAGGGCCTTAGGAAGCATCATGACCAACAAAGCAAGTGGAGGTGATGGAAGTCCAGCTAAACTATTTCAAATCCTAAAAGATGATGCTGTAAAAGTGCTGCACTCAAACACCCGCACATTTGGAAAACTCAGCAGTGGCCACAGGACTGGAAAAGATCAGCTTTCATTCCAATCTCAAAGAAAGGCAATGCCAAAGAATGCTCAAACTACTGTACAACTGAATTCATTTCACATGCTAGCAAAATAACGCTCAAAATTCTCCAACCCAGTCTTCAACAGTATGTGAACTGTGAGCTTTCAGATGTTCAAGCTGGATTTAGAAAAGGCAGAGGAACCAGAGATTAAATTGCCAATGTCTGTTGGATCATAGAAAAAGCAAGAGAATTACAGAAAAACATCTACTTCTGCATTATTGACTATGCTAAATCCTTCGACTGTGTGGATCACAACAAACTGTGTACAATTCTTCAAGAGATGGGAATAACAGATCATCTTGCCTGCCTCCTGAGAAATCTGTATGCATTCCAGAAACAACAGTTAGACATGGACATGGAACAATGGATTGGTTCCAAACTGGAAAAGGAGTACATCATGGCTGTATATTGTCACCCTGCTTATTTAACTTATATGCAGAGTACATCATGCAAAATGCTGGACAGGAAGAAGCATAAGCGGGAATCAAGATTTCTGGGAAAAATATCAACAGCCTCAGATATGCAGATGACATCACCCTTATGGAAGAAAGTGAAGAGGAACTAAAGAGCCTCTTGATGAAAATGAAAGAGAGTGAAAATGCTGGCTTAAAACTCAACATTCAAGAAACTAAGATCATGACATCCAATCCCATCACTTCATGGCAAATAGACGGGGAAACAGTGGAAACAGTGACAGGCTTTATTTTCTTGGGCTCCAAAATCACTGCAGATGGTGACTGCAGAATGAAATTAAAAGACACTTGTACCCAGGAATTAAAGCTACAACAAACCTAGACAGCATATTAAAAAGCAGATACATTACTTTGCTGACAAAAGTCCATATAGTCAGTTATGGTTTTTCGAGTAGTCATGTATGGATGTGAGAGTTGGGCCATAAAGAAAACTGAGTGCTGAATAATTGATGATTTGAACTGTGTTGCTGGAGAAGACTCTTGAGAGTCTCTTGGACTGCAAGGAGATCAAACTAGTCAATCCTGAAGGAAATTATCCTGAATATTCATTAGAAGGACTGATGCTGCAACTGAAGCTCTAATTCTTTGGCCACCTGATGCAGAGTCGACTCATTAGAAAAGACCCTGATGCTGGGAAAGACTGAAGACAGGAGGAGAAGGGGATGACAGAAGACGAGATAGTTGGATGGCATAACTGACTCAATGGACATGAGTTTGAGCAAGCTCCAGAGGATGGTGAAAGACAGAAAAGCCTGGTATGCTGCAGTCCATGGGGTCACAGAGTCAGACTGAGTGACTGAACAACAATGACACATATACAATATATACAGTTGGCCAAAAAGTTTGTAATATATTAGGGAAAAACCCAAAAAACTTTTCAGTCAATCCAATATTCTATATTGTTTTAAAGTCTTTATCCTGATAACATAACCTTCTTTGTGCATTTTTATGAAAAGAAAAACTATGAGATCATTTAAATTAAAAACAGTAAGTGACAGAGATTAAGATTTAAGAGGAAATTTTCCCACAAATAGTGCCTCAAATGTATCTAAAACACATACACACACAGATAGATACTTACATTATATCAATAAAGAAGGTTTCAGTTTACAGTTGGTGCACCAAAGACCTAGAGCAGCTCATTAACACAAATTATTTTATTATCTACTTACACAACTATTTAAAGGCATCTCCAAGTTTTATAGCACTTACTACCAGTTTGATTACAAGTTTATGTTAAAAACAGTTCGCTATTTATCAGAACTCTTGCAAAATTTTTTCAGTTCCTAACCTATACGTTTTGATTCATTTAATACAGAATTAGTGTTGCTAAATCAATTTTAATAAGATTTAAATACAGACTCTCTAGGGCATTAATTCTCAAATATGATTTGGGGGAATCCTAGGGTCTCACATCCCTTTCCCTGGAAGAGGGCATGGGAACCCACTCCAGTATTCTTGCCTGGAAAATCCCAAGGACAGAGGAGCTTGGTGGGCTACAGTCTAAGTGTCACAAAGAGTTGGACGTGACTAAAGTGACACTCACAAGCCCTTTTAGGGTTCTTATAAAGTTCTTTCTTCTCTAACTATATACCTATGTGAGGCCACATTTTTTTCATATATTTTGTTTAAAGTAACATATTGCAAAAGATTGAATGCTGAAGCAGATATAAGAATTTAATTGTATCCCATAAGGCAGGCTTTAAAAAGATTGCAAACATACAAAGGCATCCCATTCTTCTATTATTTGTTTCGGAAAATAGCTATTTCTATAAACATAATCTGTTAATCTTTGATGAGTTTATTATTATTATTTTAAAATAAATATATTAAAAAAGAAATGAGTGCTAAATTTGATTAATTCAGTCATCTTTAAGGTGGTACATTTTCTCTTTTAAGCTATTAATGTGATAAATTACATTAATAGAATTCTTATTGCCTAATATTTATTCAATGAGACATTATTTTTATTTTGGGGTAAAATCTAATTTACCATTTAAAATTATTTTTTATAGCCTGTCGGGTTTGATTTACTAGTATCTTAGAATGTGGGCAGCTTAATTTCTGTTGGCGATTTCTCCTCACTTAGGTGGCAAAAAGTTGAAGGTAGAAGAAATGTGCTGACAAATGTGAGGAATCCACTCACCTTCTTTGGCCACATCTAACCTGTGCTACATCTAAACCTTTGCCTTTTGAAGGCAAAAGAAGAGGGCAGCAGAGATGAGATGGGTAGATAGCCTCACCGACACAAAGGACGTCAATTTGAGCAAACTCTGGGAGATAGGGGCTTCCAGGTGGCACTAGTGGTGGAGAATCTGCCTGTCAATGCAGGAGACCCAAGAGAGACACAGGTTCAATCCCTGGGTTGGGAATGTCCCCTGCAGGAGTAAATGGCAACCCACTGTAGGATCCTTGCCTGGGAAATCCCATGGACAGAGGAGCCTGGCGGGCTACAGTCCATGGGATCATGAAGAGTCAGACATGACTTAGTGACTGAAGGACAACAACAAACCTATGCTATTAACCTCTGAGCAGAAGAGAGCTGCCCAGTTCCTGTTACACGAGCTCGGCCAGATATTTTCTTTGACTTAGAATTCCTTTTCTTAAATTATTGTCCTGAAGTATTTGAACAGGAGAGCTGAGGTGTGACCTCAGAGATAAGGAAGAAATCTGTTCTAATGTCAGGCTCCCCTCTGTTCTCACTGTACTGAGCACAGGCCATGCCCACGGGCTTGCACATTCACCACCTAAGGAAGATCCCACCCCTTAGTTAAAAGCCTAGTGTCCTTAGGCTCCTATTAAATATGTTGTCCTCCCCTCCCTTGTGTCATTGGGGAAAGAATTTGTGTTCTTGAGGCTATCCAGTGACTTGACAATTTTTACCAAGGAAGGAAAATAACCGAGTTGATAGGAGTTGGGGAATGGAGAGTTACTTTAAAAGATGGCTGCTGTTTGCAAGGTTACCTAAGAGGCAATAAACAATCCTCTTAGGGAGAGAACTGTGTTGTTCTTATTTATGCAAGGTCAGTCCTCCTTGGGAAGAGCCAACAGGAAGAAACATATTAGACAAGAGTAGTTAAATTGCTCTGTATAATAACATATTTAGAAATTTAAACTGGCAGCCTGAGAGACAAAGGATTTGATGGCAAAGGGAGGGTCTCTTGAAAAGAGGGAATTCTGAATGAGTTAGCAAAGCAGAACCCCAAGGGAAGGTACAGATATCAAGGAGAAAGACAGAAATGCCATTGACATATTTCTTCTTTAGGAATGGCAAAATGACTTGAATGGTTAGGTCAAACGTGAGTTCTAGGTTGTTTTCAAGGCTGGGCTCTGACCAGTGTCTTATTATCCAAAAGACAGGCTAAGGATGTGCTTAAAGCAATCTTTAAAGAAATGCTTATTCAAAGAACATAATCTTAAAGAAATAAGTATGCCATTTTTCAAAATCTTCAAGTAATATTACTTCTGGAAAAATATACAAGAAAAAGATAATGGGGATTGCATCTGGCAACAGGATTGTAATCTGGGAAACAGAGTGGGAAGAATTATTCTTCATATTATATCTTTTTCCATCTTTAAATTATGTACCTACACTTGGTTTATCTATTCAAAACCAAAATGAATTAAATTTGAAATCATTTATACATTTTATTTCCCTCCTTATGTTAAAATGACTAGAGAGCACAGCATACAGTTTTGAATGCTGAAATAATCCTCAATCCCTCAGAAAGAGAAGTTGTTCTACACAACCGCCTTGTGTTAATGGTACTTTAGAAAATTAAAGGGAAGGCATGGCGGCCAATTATGGATAAAGTATTATAGAAACAGGGTAAGAGTCTCATAAAACAGAATCAGAAATGGGAACTTATAATTCAGGAAAAAACGCAAGTTGGAGTAAGAGATAATCAGGGAAACAAAAAATCCCTCAGGAAGACTCAAAATCTCTGAGAGTTTGGTGGATTTACTTCACTCTCCAGAATCAAAACTTGAACCAGTTTATTATTAATATGTTGCCAAAGGATTATCCTCAAGGCTGAGTGACTGTAACACATTTAAGACTTTTTTGTTTTTCAGTCACTTTAAAATTTGCTTTACTCTCTCTGCCTGTACACCATTTTGTTCATGATTCTAATTTCTGGCTTTCCTGTTCTATGCTATATCTAAGATCCCATAACACATGTAATACAGCTCTTTTACTTTGGTTTCACAAGGAACTCATACTATAAGCTCAGGTTAAATATTTGATTTATTACCGGGACCATGTCTTTTTTTAATCTGAATTTCTGGTAGTAAGATTGCTTCGACCTGATACTAGCGTAGAACTCCATTTCCACATACACGGGAACGTGTTTATTTAAGCTACTTTCTGATTCTCTTGTTTATTATTAGTCTGCAGAAGTCAAATTTTGGATCTTGTTAAAAGTTGTTACATAGATTAAATGAAATAAATGTAAAGAATTCAAATCAATGCATGACATATATCAAAAGCTAAATAAAAGTTAACTGTTATTATTATTCTTGTCTTCATTTTCTGAGGGTAAAAAATTTAAGGCAGACTACAAATTTACGAGATGACATTTTCAGTAGTAGAACACTTCTAGCTCATGCCAGTGTGCTTGAAATCTAGTATGACTATAGCCTGCTCCTGTTACAGTCACAGGTAATCGGCATTGAATCTAGTTATCCCATAGACTATCACATTGGCAGCATCTAGGAAATTGTTAGATATGCAGAATCTCAGATCCCATCCCAGAACTGCTGAGTCAGAAGCTCATCTTAAAACATCCCCAGGTGATTCACAGGAACACTGAAGTTTGAGAAGTGATGCTCTAGAGATTTGATTCACCACATGTTGCAAAGTGGAGGGTTTTTTTTTTTTTTAATCTTTTACCATTTAACCTTGAAAGTGAAGTTGTTTGGCTCATTTTCCTTTAAGTACAGGAGACATCTTTTGTTTGTGGCTTCATCTACTGACTCACACATATTCCTCTGGATTTGTTTACTTCCTTCAGAAGCTGTAATATGCATGCAGTCTGTAAAAGTTCATTGCCTTTTTGCTTCTTGCCTTCATGCATGGAATTAGATGTTATTCTACAGTTTTACTTTTCAACTGTTACAAGGCTTTTCCATTATTTGTAAAACTTGAGGATTTAAAAAATATTTGATGCATTACTTATCGCCCGAGAATAACTTTAAATCAGCATAATTCTGATACTTAGGATGGAGCTCCTAGATAATTAAGAAAAATATTATGAATGTATAATGTCTGGTGTGGACATGAGAATATTTTCTCCTTTTGCTTTCCCATTATTCTGTGTTTCATGTTGAAAACTTGTCTGGATTGCCAGATAAAAATGCTGTGGTCAAGGGGACACACAACCATTAGCTGAATACTTGAAATTTGTATGAGACAGACACATAAGATGGTTCAGACACCCTTACTCTCCTGTCAGCATTGAGACCTGTGATCTAGGCTCAGGAGGTCTTTGTTTTTACTGCCCTGCCCTTGCCTTTGTGGTCCTCTCATTTTCTGAGCACTAAATGAGACTGAAGTAGAGGTATCAGCACTTCCCACTTCTCCCCTAGGTCCTACAAACATATACAGTTCATCTGTGAGTGCTAAGTCATTTCAATCATGTCCGATTCTTTGTGACCCTATGGGCTGTAGCCTGCCCATGCACCTCTGTCCATGGGATTCTCCAGGCAAGAATACTGGAGTGGATTGGCCATTCCTTCCTCCAATAATTCTTAGGTTACTGTAATTTGCTCAATGAGCCTCTTAACACAATTATAGCACTTACTGAGTATCTGAAAGATGAAGATGTAAATGGCCCACACAGACAAATAGAAGCCCTGGAAGCATCACAATCCATTCCCCGAATAAAGGATATGTGACCCTTAGATAGCCTTGTCTATCTCAATGAAACTAAGCCATGCCGTGTGGGGCCACCCAAGAAGGATGGGTCATGGTGGAGAGGTCTGACAGAATGTGGTCCACTGGAGAAGGGCATGGCAAACCACTTCAGTATTCTTGCCTTGAAAACCCCATGAACAGTATGAAAAGGCAAAAAGATAGGACACTGAAAGATGAACTCCCCAGGTCAGTAGGTGCCCAATATGCTAATGGAGATCAGTGGAGAAATAACTCCAGAAAGAATGATGGGATGGAGCCAAAGCAAAAACGATACCCAACTGTGGATGTGACTGGTGATAGACACAAAGTTCGATGCTGGAAAGAGCAATATTGCATAGGAACCTGGAATGTTAGTTCCATGAATCAAGGCAAATTGGAAGTGGTCAAACAGGAGATGGCAAGAGTGAACGTCGACATCCTAGGAATCAGTGAACTAAGATGGACTGGAATGGGTGAATTTAACTCAGATGACCATTATATCTACTACTGTGGGCAAGAATCCCTTAGAAGAAATGGAGTAGCCATCATGGTCAACAAAAGAGTCCAAAAGGCAGTACTTGGATGCAATCTCAAAAATGATAGAATGATCTCTGTTCGTTTCCAAGGCAAACCATTCAATATCACAGTAATCCAAGTCTACGCTCCGACCAGTAACGCCGAAGAAGCTGAAGTTGAATGGTTCTATGAAGACCTACAAGAACTTCTAGAACTAACACCCAAAAAAGATGTCCTTTTCATTATAGGGGACTGCAATGCAATAGTAAGAAGTCAAGAAACACCTGGCGAAACAGGCAAGTTTGGCCTTGGAGTAAAGAATGAAGCAGGGCAAAGTCTAATAGAGTTTTGCCATGAGAACGCACTGGTAATAGCAAACACCCTATTCCAACAACACAAGAGAAGACTCTACACGTGGACATCACCAGATGGTCAACACCGAAATCAGATTGATTATATTCTTTGCAGCCAAAGATGGAGAAGCTCTATACAGTCAGCAAAAACAAGACCGGGAGCAGACTGTGGCTCAGATCATGAACTGCTTATTGTAAATTCAGACTTAAATTGAGAAAGTAGTGAAAACCACTAGTCCATTCAGGTATGACCTAGATCAAATCCCTTATGAGTATACAGTGGAAGTGACAAATAGATTTAAGGGACTAGACCTGATAGACAGAGTTCCTGATGAACTATGGACCGAGGATCATGACATTGTACAGGAGACAGGGATCAAGACAATCCCCATGGAAAAGAAATGCAAAAAAGCAAAATGGCTGTCTAAGGAGGCCTTGCAGATAGCTGAGAAGAGGAGAGAAGTGAAAAGCAAAGGAGAAAAGGAAAGATATTCCCACCTGAATGCAGAGTTCCAAAGAATAGCAAGGAGAGATAAGAAAGCCTTCCTCAGCGATCAATGCAAAGAAATAGAGGAAAACAACAGATTGGGAAAGACTAGAGATCTCTTCAAGAAAATTAGAGATACCAAAGGAACATTTCATGCAAAGATAGGCTCGATAAAGGACAGAAATGGCATGGACCTAACAGAAGCAGAAGATATTAAGAAGAGGTGGCAAGAATACACAGAAGAACTATACAAAAAAGATCTTCACGACCGAGATAATCACGATGGTGTGTTCACTCACCTAGAGCCAGACATCCTGGAATGTGAAGTCAAGTGCGTCTTAGAAAGCATCACTACAAACAAAGCTAGTGGAGGTAATGGAATTCCAGTTGAGCTATTTCAAATCCTGAAAGATGATGCTGTGAAAGTGCTGCACTCGATATGCCAGCAAATTTGGAAAACTCAGCAGTGGCCACAGGACTGGAAAAGGTCAGTTTTCACTCCAATCCCAAAGAAAGGCAATGCCAAAGAATGCTCAAACTACTGCACAATTGCACTCATCTCACATGCTAGTAAAGTAATGCTCAAAATTCTCCAAGCCAGGCTTGAGCAATACGTGAACCGTGAATTTCCAGATGTTCAAGCTAGTTTTAGAAAAGGCAAAGGAACCAGAGATCAAATTGCCAATATCCGCTGGATCATCGAAAAAGCAAGAGAGTTTCAGAAAAACATCTATTTCTGCTTTATTGACTATGCCAAAGCCTTTGACTGTGTGGATCACAATAAACTGTGGAAAATTCTGAAAGAGATGGGAATACCAGACCACATGACCTGTCTCTTGGAAGCAACAGTTAGAACTGGACATGGAACAACAGACTGGTTCCAAATAGGAAAAGGAGTACGTCAAGGCTGTATATTGTCACCCTGTTTATTTAACTTATATGCAGAGTACATCATGAGAAACGCTGGGCTGGAAGAAACACAAGCTGGAATCAATTTTGCTGGGAGAAATATCAATAACCTCAGATATGCAGATGACACCACCCTTATGGCAGAAAGTGAAGAAGAACTAAAGAGCCTCTTGATGAAGGTGAAAGAGGAGAGTGAAAATGTTGGTTTACAGCTCAGTGTTCAGAAAACTAAGATCATGGCATCTGGTCCCATCACTTCATGGGAAATAGATGGGGAAACAGTGAAAACAGTGTCAGACTTTATTTTTTGGGGCTCCAAAATCACTGCTGATGGTGATTGCAGCCATGAAATTAAAAGACGCTTACTCCTTGGAAGGAAGGTTATGGCCAACCTAGATAGCATATTTAAAAGCAGAGACATTTCTTTGCCAACAAAAGTCTATCTAGTCAAGGCTATGGTTTTTCCAGTGGTCATGTATGGATGTGAGAGTTGGATGGTGAAGAAAGCTGAGTGCCGCAGAATTGATGGTTTTGAACTGTGGTGTGGAGAAGACTCTTGCGAGTCCCTTGGACTGCAAGGAGATCCAATCAATCCATCCTAAAAGAGATCAATACTGGGTGTTCACTGGAAGGACTGATGTTGAAGCTGAAACTCCAATACTTTGGCCACCTCATGTGAAGGGTTGACTCATTTGAAAAGACCCTAATGCTGGGTAGGATTGGGGGTGGGAGGAGAAGGGGACGACGGAGGATGAGATGGTTGGATGGCATCACCGACTCGATGGACATGGGTTTGGGTAGACTCCGGGTGTTGGTGATGGACAGAGAGGCCTGGCGTGCTGCAATTCATGGGGTCGCAAAGAGTCAGACATGACTGAGCGACTGAACTGAACTGAACTGAACTGACCCTTAGGAGCAAAAAGACCTGGCTATCTTTTGAGAGTAAGCAGTTAGGAGAAACACTTTGTATTACCACCTAAGGAGTTCACAAACTCACCAAGGAGTTCAAGGCAATTTCTTCATTATCTCTCTTGTTAAATTTTCAAAAAATCACCCAGCAACAATAATATAGCATTTGGTTGTTATGGGCAACATGATTCTCTATTTTATCCTTTTCTTCCTTATTTAGGAAAAAATCATCTTCATGTATTACATGATAATTCTCTATTTCACATCATGATGCCTTGAGCTACAAAGGAAGAGAACTTAAATATCTTTCACAGTATATCATAAAAAAAAGGATTACAAAATAATCCATGAAAATATTTTCTCATTTTTTATATGAATGGATAAACTAACATTATTTCCATTGTCCTCAGCACTTTTGTCAGTAAAAACACATGACTTGAAATGATGCTGTTTGAGGAGATACGGACTAACATGCTTTGCAAATGGATGAAAGAAAGTTGTACATATTTTTCCTAACAGTGCCTCACAAAATGAACTCCAAAGGATAATTATCATTCTCCTTTTCTGAAATTAAAATAAAAATGAAAGAAAATCATATATCATTCTTTCCATTATCTTGGAAAAGTCATTTTTCCTTAACATAATATATGTTAAATCCATGCTATCTAAATTCCAATATATTCCATACTAATCTTTTATCTCCCAATTGTGGTCTAGACAACTCAACTATGCTTTGAATCACACTAGCTCTTCTCCAAGCATTTGCTCACACAGGTGCTCCATCTGGATGATTCCTCACCCCTACACCTACTCACCACAAGTGTAAATTAGAACAGTATTTCTATGTCCTATTCAAATGTCTGAAGTCTCCTGTTGTTCTAAAATGTGTAAATACTTTCTGCCACATCTAAATACTTGTATCTGTTAGAGTCACTTTTCAGTATTTTATTATAGCTTTATGTATAAGCCATGCTTTATTTCTTCTGCTACATTTAATTTCATTCAAGATGGGTTATGTATGTGATTCCAAATTGTAAACATTGTGTACCTAACATCATACCTTATTCTATTAATTAGAGCCAGGGGAGGAAAAAGATGGAGCACTGGAAAGTTCTAAGTAAAGATTCATTTCAGGAATTAGCTACAGAGGTGTAGGCAGAGTTCTGAGATAAACTAACAAAGGTTAAGTATCAAGGACTACTTGCAGGCAGGAATTGGGGGAGCTGTTGCCATTATTGGAAAATGGAAAGAAACAGCATGGAGTTGCCAGAGCCCGGTGAGAACTGGAACTATAAAGCAGGAGCCACCTGACTTAATTTCATGGTGGCTCAGACAGTTACAAATCTGTCTGCAATGTGGGAGATCTAGGTTCAACTGCTGGGTCTGGAAGATCAGCACTTGGCAACCCACTCCAGTCTCCTCGCTGGGAAATCCCATTGACAGAGGAGCCTGGCAGACTACAGTCCATGGGGTCGCGAAAGAGTTGGACATGACTTAGCAACTAAACAACACATATAGGAACAACAGCCAATGCCAAAATCCTCATGAGGCAGTGAGAGAAAGAAGAGAAATAATGGGCCAAAGTCATTCTCTCTAACCTCTGTTATTTTGCTGTTGTCTTCATTGTCTCCTTAAGAGAGGAAAATTCAAGCAATACGATATCAAGGGTAATATTTATCAGTTTCCAGACCCAATAATTCATTTTAATGGGGAACCATGATAAATTGTTGTCAGTTTAACTACATCCTACAATCAATAATTCACAGGATGATATTCCATGGCTAGGGCCATTACTGAGACTCCAGTAGGGAATTTTATGGTTCTATGGTTCAGATGGGCTTCCCAGGTGATGACAGTGATAAAGAATACACCTGCCAATGCAGGAGATGTAAGAGATGTGGGTTTGATCACTGGGTTGGGAAAGATGCCCTGGAGGGCGTAACAACCCACTCAAATATACTTGCCTGGAGAATCCCATGGATAGAGGAGCCTGGCAGGCTACAGTCAACAGGGTCACAAAGAGTTGGACACGACTGCAGCAACTAAGCACAAGCACATGGCTTAGATGTCTTAAGGTAATGGAGCACATAGTAAAAGTAAAGATTTCATAGTCTGATATTCCTACTAAATTTAAAGTAATTTAAATAAATATAAGTTGAGGTCCATGGGGTCACAAAGAGTGGGATACAATTGAGTGACCAAACAACAAAAAAATTTCTGTAACACTAAATTTGATGAAAATGGTCTGTGTAATCAATCTGACAATGAGTAGCTGTGGGCCACCTGGGAAATGTGCTTTATCAGGGACCAAGAGTTTTACTCAAATGAAATTGGATAATCAGTAGTGGTGGCCAGAAGAGCCTTGGGGAGGGAGCATGTCCTTGGCCAACCAGCTAAAGCACGGTCTTCAGTCCTACTTCCATGGCCATTATTCTCTTTGATGCCAGGGAGACCAACCGTGTGGTGACAATTCGTCCTTCATCTCCAGTTACAAAGGTCAGATAACACTGAGAGCTTTTCTGGATGCTGATGTTCCTTTCGTTATATGAATTCTCAAATGCCTTGGTAAAGGGAGGGTTCTGAGTCCTCTCATTGGAAATAGGGTTTGGCTGAACAAGCTATAGAAATGTATCCACTCCATCAGTCCTATCACCCTGAGGGTTACACTACTTCTTCTACTGTATCTAGGCTGTTTCATCCTAATTTTACTGTAGCCAAGACTATGTTCAAGTTTAAAGTACAAAGACATTTAAGGTCACTATTAGGTGGCCTTTAGTTCAACCTTGAATTCTGGATTGACATATTCATATTAATTAATTTAGCCTGATCCACCTAATACTTCATTCTCCTTACTGTTACATCCTCAGGATACCTTCCTGTCCATGCTCCCCATTCCTCTATACTAATGCATGTTGGTGAGATGCTGCATCTTTAGTGTATCCACTGTCTCTTCCTGAAAGAAACCTCATTCTTACCTTTCTGAACTATGCTGAAATACAACACTTGCAATAAGTCTCAAGAGAATAAGAAGTATCTGAATATGTGTGTATCAGGCAAGGGGGAGGCTGTTGCTGAGAAGAGTCATTCTCTGCAGACAATTTCTTTTTTTGTTTATCTTAAAAATTTCTAATTATATTTTATTGAAGTATATTTGGCTTGATAGTATTGTTTCAGATATACAACATGGTAATTTGTTATTTTTATGGAATACACTCCAAAGTTGTTATAAAACATTGACTATATTTTCTGTGTTATACATTATATCCTTGTAAATTATTTATTTTGTACCTAGTAGTTTGTATCTCTTAAACCCCTTCACCTATTTTGCCCATCCCCTTACCCTTCTCCCCTCTGTTAAACCTTAGCTTGTACTCTCTCTCTGTGAGTCTATTTCTGTTCTGTTTTATTTTTCAGATTCCACATATAAGTGAAAACACACAGTATTTGTCTTTGACTTATGCAGGTAACTTCTTAGAATAGTAATGAAAAGGTATTTTTGCATTGGAAGTTTAGTTTCCTCAGATAGTGGGGGTAGGGCAGCTTTCACTGGCAAAGAAGCTTCAAGCAAATTTGAACCTTTTAATTACCAGCAGCATCAAAATCTATCTAAATGTTCTCATCACATGCCTCAGGAACTCAGTCCTTAACACAAGGGAAACAAATGCCCATATGTTAGTGCCAATGGTTCTCAAACTTTTTGTCTCAAGGTCCCTTTACCTTTAGACAAGTTATTGGTATATCCAACGACAGTTTAGTACATAGAATACATTTTTTGATATTTAACATTTCAAATTCAAACAAAATTGTTCTTTAAGGTAGCGTAGTGGTAAAGAAAACGCCTGCCAATGCAGGAGACATAAGAGACGTGAGTTCAATCTCTGGGTTGGGAAGATTCTCTGGAGAAGGAAATAGCAACCCACTCTAATATTCTTGCCTAGAGAATCCCATGGATAGAGGAGCCTGATGGGCTACAGTCCACGGAATTGCAAACAGTCAAACATGACTGAAGCAACTTAGTACAATATATCAAAACATTTTCCATTAACTTCAAGAGTGGTGATTTTATCTCACTTATGTAACTTTTACCAGATTCCACTGAAAATTTAGAGACTTGGAATTATACGGCAAATACCATCTTTGTTTTATTATGAAAATAGTTTAGACTTCAAAGTCCTCCTGTATATCTTAAGGATCTCCAGTGGTTCCGAGACCAAATTTTGAGAAGTGCTGTTTTTGCACAAGAGACATGGTAAAATTGCATATTTAACTGGTATTACAACTCTGCAATCCATACAATCAGGTTTGGGGACAGGATCTTCAAACTTGTTTGTCCTGGAGTCATACAGATTACACAATTCTTAGTCACCATAGAGTTCTTCTGATTTTCTACCTGTGCTTTGAATTGGAAGGCCAAGTTTCTAATCATGTCTTTTTCTTTTCATATCATTCCCAGTATAATAAAAGTTATCCAACTTCCTTAATTTTGCCATCACCTTTGACATGGCAACTAAGTGCTGAAAACTCTTGATCTTACAGCACCTTGCTGTTCAGCACTCTGTTCCTTAATAAATTGTGATGCTCATGGCATACTGTAGATAATGGGTATTTCTTCTGTGAGTTCACTAAATATATGATCCAACCAATACCATATTCTCAAGTATGATGCTTGTTTCCTGGGGCCACTCTAGATACTATATTAAGCAGTACCATGGCTAGAAAGTGAAAGACCCAAAAGTGTTTAACTGGACTGAATTCAATTAAGGGACTATTTTCACAAGTGTATGAATGATTAAAGACCTATTGGGAGGCAAGAACCTATTATCATTTCTAGGCCTGATGTGCCATGAGAGCAAGAAGAGCTGAGCTCTGGAAGAAGGACCAAAGGACAGGACAGCATACTACAGCAAGACGGGCACAAGGAAGCAAAGTAAGTGCTCTCAATCTCTTAACCCTCATCCTCTGACTGTTTTTGTTGCTCACCATTGCCTGAACCCAACTGGAAGCCAGACAGGAGAAAGGATCCTCCGTGTCAGTGTGCAGAGAGTAAGAAAGGTAGGTACAACTTAACTCTTCTCCCGATCAAAGAGAAATTTAAAGTACAACAGCTTTGAAGTCTTACATGGCCCAATTGTATTTTTTTAAACTAAAGATCCATGGTGAACAGAAAAAAGTCATCATAATGGCAAACAAGAGAACAAGCAAGATCCTTCAAATATGATTTTCATTTTTTAGCAGTATTTTTATATATGGTAATCTATACAAATAGCCTAGTAGTGACAACAGAAAAAAACCTTGAGAACTCAAGTCTCTTTTAAATTAAAAATTAGTATCATATAGCAAACGTAGCAGAGATAATGTATCAAGTGACTGTGCTATAAATGGTGACCCCCTTGCTTATGGTAGAAGACAACAAATGGTTCGGCATGATCTGTTTGTCAGTGGGATTGATAAAGCTTTCATGATTAAAATACTAAATACATTTTTACATCTTTAATTGTTTCTATGTGTTTAAGTCTACCAAGTAACAGATTTGTAAGTCACATATTTTATAAATTAATTTTCTTGTTCAAAAACTTGGAATAATTTTCCACATTTCATTCACTATAACTTATCTACTGACAGAACACAATGACTCTAATTCCTTTCTCCCCTTTCAGTCTGTAAATACAAGCTTTTTGAGTGTAACAAGGCAGGAGAGGTACAAATCCACAAAAGGGATCTAAGTGTTATAGAATACTTGGAGAGGGCTGGTTACCCAGGGAGCAAAAAGCTGTCCTAGCTATTATGATACTAGATTTTCAATACCAAAGTTGCTGTCTGTGCTAAAAACAGCTCTCCCAAGAGGGATCCACCTCACTCTCTTGTTTTTCTTATGTCCTGAGTACAGATTAAATCAATACGTCAATAGAGAGAGAGAGAAACATTTTACTTTCTCAGGATGAACAATTTTGTCAGCATGACTGTGACTTTGACTGAAATGTAAATTTATTTTTAAATACTTCAGAAATAGGTATCTGCTTTAAATATGAGATGCTATCATAATCTGTCAAGGCAAATGCCTTGGGTCTTTGGGGAAGAGAGTGTGCCTATTGACTTTCCATGTGCACAATGGCATGAATAACAATTAACAAACAAACAGTTTGCAAGACTAGTAAGTCAAGTGAAGTTCCTGAGCAGGTGGGCAGGGGAGGGGAGATGTTGAGAAAATTCTGGAAAGCCACTGCTGAGAGATAAGGAGACCTTAAAAGGGTTCCAAGAGGTACCATCTAATGTATACTTCATAAAGAGTCTAAATTCACTACAGGTGAGAAACCACTGAGCCATTTAAACATTCTTTAAATGAAATGCAAAACAGACTTTTAAAAAATTAGAACTTATTATAAATATCCCCACCTGCTCCTCTCCCTCTAATGCAGTGGAGCTTTATATAGGATACCTCTTTCCCTGTAGTCATATTTGACTACCCACCTCTGGAAAGCCAAAATACACTTCACTCCAAGTGGAGTGTCTTCCCTATCACCTCACTTCCAATGGGCTGCTCTCAGCCAATGACTAAGAAACACCCAGTCCTCTAATATGTAACATGGTTTTGATGTAATTTTGGCTCAAAGATTCTCCAGTCAACATGGATGAAACTTTCTGACAACTATTTGCAGTCTGAGACACTGCTGACCCAATCCTCCTTCCTTACCTTTTCTCTTCACAGGTCAGCACTTCCTCATCTAGTCTGTCTCTCTTGCCATTTCCTTCATAGGTGTTTTCCTAATAAAACTCTTGCACTTAATTCTCTCCCAACTTCCTTTTCTCAGAGGACCTCAACTAATGCATTAGTGACTTTATCCCTGCCTCACTGAGATCTTGTGTATTAACTACATTTCTTCCAGTAAAGAACATACACATTCTCTAGTCTTTGGGCTTAAAACTGAATACACATAAACAGTGTTCCTTTTTAGACACATGTATGATGGTTTCCATGGTGGTCCCCCCAAAAAGGTATGTTTACACCCTAATCACCAGAACCTGTGATTGTGGCCTTCTGTTGCAGAACGTTTTTTTTTTTTTTTCTTCCAGATATAATTACATTAAGGATCTTGAAATAAGATCACAACTGTCAGGGTGGGCCCTAAATTTAATCCCTTTTAAGAGATAGAAGACAGGACATAGACACAGATGCAAAGGCATGTGAAGACAGAGGCAGAAACTGGAGTTACATAGCCAGAAGTTTGAGAATATTTGGATCTACCAGAAGCCAGAAGAGGCAAGGAAAGATTCTCCCCTAGAGACTTTGGAGGAAGTGCAACCCCACTGTTGCCTTATTTAGACGTGTGACCTAGAGAACTGTGACAGAATAAATACTTGCTATTTTACGCCATCAAATTCAAGTTTGTAGTAATTTTTTTTACATTAGCCTAGGAATTAATATACCCTGGCAAGACAGAAACAGGAGATAATCAGCTTTTTATCTCCTTTGAGTACTGATGAGGTAGCTGGAGAGTAAAGTAAAACAGAGAATAGATCTCATAGTAAAAGCTGTAAATAACATCAAAAAGAAAGGAAAATTACAAATTCCACTCATGAATATACTGAAAAATCTGCAATAAAATATTTTAAAAAGTCCATCCAAAATAAACCAAATGATAATATGTCATGAGAAAGTAGGATTTATCTCAAGAATGCAGGTTTTTTATGGTGATCATCTTGTATATATACAAATATTGAATCATTATGTCATACACCTGAAACTAATATGTCCATTACACTTTAATAAAAATGAAAAAAATACAAGTTAGGCTCAACATTTTAAAAAGAATTATTATAATTTACCACACTAACAAATTAAACAGGAAATTCTGTAAGACAAACCCAATAGTGGAAGAAGAATATTTGACCCAAATTATTGGAGAAATAGGCCTTGTTCATGGATTTAAAGAGTCAGTATTACTGAGATGTCAGTTCTCCCCAATTTGGCTTATGGGTTCAACAAAATAACACCTTATTAGGAGAATTTGTCTAATTCTAAAATCTATGTGGAAATATCAAAGATTTAGCCAAAATAATCTTGAAAAGATTACTATATTTACATTGGCTAATATTATTTATTCTCTTTGACTTTAATCCTCCTTACACAGCTACAGTTATTGAGTTGTTGTGTAATTGTCATAAAATAAAGAAATAAATCAATTGGACAGGAAATAGGTCATGACTAGACCTAAACATATATATTTAATAGTGTTCAATGAAAACGCCAAGGTAACTTAATAAGAAAGAGGTCATCTTTTCAGCAATGGTGTTTAAATATGTGGATATCTGTAGAACTCAAAATAAAACATCACACCTATGAAAAAATTGTCTTGAGATAGATTATAAACTTAAATGTAAAAATCACAAACATAAAGCTTCTGTAAAAAATATAAGGAAATATATTTTTAGACATGAAATACACCAAAAATTTCTTTGGACACAAAAACACTAATAAAATTTAGAAAAATATAAAATGGGCTTCATTAAAATTAGTTACATCTGCTCTTCAAATGACATTGAAAAATCAAAAGTCAAGTCATAGGCTGGAAGAAATACTTTACAAGGCATATTTGAAGAAAGACTTGTATCCAGAATATATTAAAGGAAAAAACTTATTTAATTTAATAAAATAAAAATGAGCTAATAAAGATTGCAGCCATGAAATTAAAAGATGCTTACTCCTTGGAAGGAAAGTATGACCAACCTAGATAGCATATTAAAAAGCAGAGACACTACTTTGCCAACAAAGGTCCATCTAGTCAAGGCTATGGTTTTTCCAGTAGTCATGTATGGATGTGAGAGTTGGACTGTGAAGAAAACTGAGCGCTGAAGAATTGAGGCTTTTGAACTGTGGTGTTGGGGAAGACTCTTGAGAGTCCCTTGGACTGCAAGGAGATCCAACCAGTCCATCCTAAAGGAGATTAGCCCTGAGTGTTCATTGGAAGGACTGATGTTGAAGCTGAAACTCCAATACTTAGGCCGCCTCATGCGAAGAGTTGACTCATTGGAAAAGACCCTGATGCTGGGAAGGATTGGGGGTAGGAGGACAGAGGATGAGATGGCTAGATAGCATCACCAACTCGATGGACATGAATTTGGGTAAACTCTAGGAGTTGGTGATGGGCAGGGAGGCCTGGCATGCTGCGGTTCATGGGGTTGCAAAGAGTTGGACACGACTGAGTGACTGAACTGAATTGAATAAAGATTGACAAAAATTTGAAAAGACATTTTACTGAGGAGGACATAAAATGACCAAGTGCATGAAAATGTTCTCAGCATCTTTAAAACGTGAGGGAAATGAAAATTCAAACCACAATGAAATATTATTGTATCTCCTAATTTGTAAAAGACTAACAAATTTCAATCGTTGGCAAGGCCATTGAGCAGGTGGAATTTTCGTATTTTGCAGGTGAGAGTGTAAAATGATACTACCACTTTGGAAAAGCAGTTTTTAAAATGTTAGAGAGCTACTCTGTGACCAAACAATTCTTCTCCTAGGATATTACCTAAGAAAAATCAAAATACTGATCGGAGAAGACTTCTACAAGACCATTCCTTCAAAATACACAAACTGGAAAGAACTCCTATGTCCATCAACAGATAAATGAATAAGAAACTTTTGGTATATTTTTGAAAATAGATTACTATTTGGCTGTAAAAAAGGAGTGAACTACAGTCATCCCTCAGTATCCACAGGAAACTGGTTCCAGGACCTGCTGTCAATATCAAAATCTCAGGGTGCTCAAGTTCCAGAGTGGGTATGTGCAGTTCCTCATCCATGAATTCAACCAACTACCAATTCTATAGTACCATTTTTACTTAAAAAAGAAAATCTATGTACAAATGGACCACACAATTCAAACCCATGCTCACCACGGTCAACTGTATTTACCAACATCCCAAGTTGGTTGAGAGTGTCCCAGGTGGCACAGAAGTAAAGAATTCATCTGTCAATGCAGGAGAGGCAAGAGACATGGGTTTGATCCCTGGGTCAGGAAGATCCCTGGAGAAGGAAATGGCAACCCACTCCAGTACTCTTGCCTGGAAAATCCCATGAACAGAGGAGCCTGGTGGGCTATAGTCCATGGGGCACAAAGAGTCAGAGATGACTGAGCACTAATGTACCACACATGCACACAGACTGGTTGAATCCCAGGATGCAGAACTGGGGATGGGGGTGCTGGTAGTAAAGTTATACTCTGATCTTCCACTATATCTGGGTTGGCAGATAGAAAATGACATAGAATATGAAGTAGAAAATAATGCTAAAATTAAGGCAAGGAGAAATCAAAGTAGGATACATTTTAAATAAGCAAATTATAAAAAACACCTGCTTAACATGAAATCACATGGACTTATTAAGTGTAGATTACAACTTGACCTCAAGTTTTCTAACTGGCAATGAGAAATGGAAAACTTGATTATTTACTTCAATGATTTTCAACATCTGATCACAAACTGTCACCTGGAGAGCTTCACTAAAACCACAAATTCTTAAGACCTGTAGTCTCCATATTGTGATTCAGCAGATCTGTGGAAAGGCCTGAGATTGTGCACTTTGAAAATTTTCCTTGGTCATTGTCATCTTAATTTGGAGTTTGCTCAGTTACATAGTTCATGGAAACTTTAAGATAAATCAACTAGTCAGGAAATGCTCAGCAACCTCAGAAACTAAAAATAAAACCTAACTTCTTCTGTCAGTTCTCACAGGAGGATCCTGTTGAACAACATATGTCCTAAATAATATCCTCAGAGTAAAATGAGAAATTTTATAAAGGTGTTTCCTAACACAAATCCTCATATGGGACCTCAGCATAAGTCAAAGCCATGATGCCACAGATAATCCAGTTATTACAGTTCAACATGATGGTTAATGGATAAACCTCAAAAGTTAAGTTATGCTGCTTTAGATTAACATAGGAGCATATGATAGACCATCTAGACAGACACTGAAGGTTCTTTAGGCAGTTATTCATGAAGATTTTTTTTTCTCATCACCTTTTACATTCTTTAACAAGTACCTGAATCATATCTAATCTGTATTGCCATTTAAGTACCAGTCCATGAAATTTAAGCAGTCTATTAATATTAGTTGATATAATCTAGTGATGCTTAAAGAACTTAATCTAAACTTAGTATTTTCAATGAAGTTCTACCATAAAAAAATCAAACTTAATGGATATAACTTTCGCCAGATATTTTTGTTAATTATACCCTCCAAGAATATGAATGTATCTATTAGGTTTGTTTAATGTCCATGAAAAGGCAGAAGAAATGAAAATCTTGAGTATCAACAGCAAAAACAGAAAGGATTTTGTGACACATATATCAAGGCCTAAACTATATATATCTCAAACAAAAATATAAATTCAAACATGAAAATATTTACCCATTGTTCAGATAGACACAAAAATGCAATTATATTATGTCTTTCAAAATGAAATGCTATCAAATACCTTATTTTCCCCAAATTTAAAGTATCTTTGTGTTTACAGATACTCAATCTTTAAAGAATATAAAATAGGCAAAAGTATAAAATCGGCAAAAGTATAGAACTGACAGAAGAATGATAGTCACCAGATGATGGGGGGTAGGAGGTGAGGGGAGACATTGTCCAGTGATATGAAGTTACAGTTTGGGGAAGAAAATGACAACCCAGTCCAGTATTCTTGCCTGGAAAATTTCATGGACAAAGGAGCCTGGTAGGCTATAGTTCATGGGGTCGGCAAGGAGTCAGCCATGACTGAGTGACTAAGCTCATGAAGTTACAGTTACACAAAAGGTTGTTGTTGTTTAGTGTCATTTCCTTCTCCAGGAGATCTTGCCCACCCAGGAATTGAACCTGCGTCTCTTGCGTCTCCTGCATCGGCAGGTGGATTCTTTCCTGCTGAGCCATCAGGGAAGCCCTTACACAAGAGAAGTTCCAAAGACCTGCTGTACAACACATGCCTATAGTTAACAATAAGGAATTGTGTACTTATAAGTTTGTTAAGACAGTAAGTCTCATGAAGTGTCCTTATATTACAAAGGAAAAACAGAAACAAAAAACAAAAGGACACAAGGAAACTTTTGGAGGTGATAGATGTTAATTACCTGGATTGTGGTGATAGTAATACAAATTTACACTTATGTCCAAATTCACTCAATTGCATATGTTAATTATATGCAATATTTTTGTATATTAATTATATTTTAAAACACAGACTCATCTTGGATCTCATGACTCTAGATTGTTAATCCTACTTTGTTCATTTTAATAGTAACACTAATTGAAAGTTACTAATTGTTGAGTAAAGAATAACATAAGTAATCATTATGCCATACTTTTCAGATAGGCACTGTTACTATTCCTTTTTGAGGATAAGGAAATTAAGGTACAGAAAAGTTAGACAATTTGCTAAAGTCTAATGGTTACCAGGCTAATGAGCTGGTCTTTTAGTCCATTCAGTTTGGCTATAGAATCTGTGTTCCAAACCACCAAGAAATAATGCCTTTCATCTGACCTGGAGATGACCCCATAGGGTTTTACCAACTGGATCTTAATGCATTTCAGGTGGGTTACTTTCTGTCAACTGAGTGTTTAGAAAACACATGTGATAAATTTTTGTCTTTTAAGCCATCCAGCATCCATTTCTACTTCCCACTAGCACCCCGAGATTTTCCTGAGAAATTATGTCTTTCACAACATGTGCAGCCTCAGAAGGAAAGTGAGTTAAGGTTAGGATGCTCTGTCCTTCAGAAGCTTAAGGGGACCTGGAATCTATTTTATTATCATCTATTTTCCTTTATTTGTATAAACGGGTGTGCCTAGCTGACCTATGTTCCCCCAACCAGGTTCTCTCTCAGGACTTTGAAATTTAAGTAAAATATCACAAAATGGAAGAGAAAACCAACCCCCCCCACCCCCCCAACAAACTCTGTTCATTTATTTACTCATTTAAGGAATAGTGTTTGAATCAGACTATCCAGTGGTTCTTGCTTTGAAGACTTTCTCGAGGTGAAAAGTGCCTTTCCTTTCAAGCTTGTTTTCCCGCCCTCCCTTCAGTCCTAAGTGCTTTCATATCCTTCTAATCAATCCTCTTCCAACTTAAATTACACAGAGTTGGGTTTTGTTGCTTTCCAACTATTTTATTTTTATGTGGTAGGGAGAGAATAATTAGTAATTCTAGGACTGCCATTTTTCAGGAAGAAGTGTTATCCATTTGCTAATAACTTTTGTCCTCTCTTACTTGGATTCTTGGCATCAGCTGCCACAAAATACATGGCTGTTTTGAAAGATGAATAATCTATGTCAAAATATGATATGATGCCAGAAGAGAGGGAAAAAAGAGTAATGTGGAAAAAATGTAAAATATTTATTAAGTGATATTTCAGACACTAACCCTAGAAGAAAGACGGAGGGAGGGAGAGAGACAGAGGGAAAGTGCACCTCCATGATTATTTGGAAAAAGAAATAATTCTGTTTCAGTGTTTCCCAGGAGCTGCAGTGGTAAAGAATCAGCCTGCCAATGCAGGAGATGCAGGAGACACAGGTTCAATCCCTGAGTCAGGAAGATCCTCTGGAGTAGGAAATAGTAACCCATTTCAGTATTCTTGCCTGGAAAATTCCATGGACAGAGGAGCCTGGCGGGCTACAGTCCATGGGGTCACAAAGAGTCAGACATGACTGAGTGTGTGCGTGTGTGCACGCATGCACACACACACACACACACACAAAGACATGACTGAGCACACACACACACACCCCATCTTGTCTCAGGCAGCCCCAAACAGAAAATTCAGCAGAATTCAACTAAGATAGCATGTCAGACTTAGATCTATATATGTGTTGAAAAGTGAGTGTTAAAACGGCTTTCATTTCTGGAATGTGAGCTCCAAATCCAATACTTGAAAGGCAAGTTAGAAATCTAATTTGATTAGAAAATCTCTCTGTACAGAATGCATGAGGGTAAAAGCCTCGGTGCTCAAGACAGACCTGCGGCTCTCATAACCTCTGTCAAAACTTCTGTGAGCATTTATTCAAGTTAAACACTGAGTAGTCACAACCATCAAATGGGACTCTTACACTCCAAGTATGTAAGAGGAAAATTAGACCATACAGGGAGGAGCCAACTCCCTTGTACCAGGTACTGCACTGGATGATCTGTGTACATGTTCTCATTTCTATGACCCTAGGGTGTGAGTAGTATAGTCTACCTAATTACACATACAGTAAGAGAGCTTAGGGGAGTAAAATAATTTCCCAAAATCCCCCTACCTTGTGAGAGTCACCAAGATGTGTTATGTATCTGTATGTTATGTTTATAATTTGATTAGTCTTTGAATATCTTAAAAAGTTAACTATAATTGCCATTTAGTTGATCACGTCCATACATACTGTGTGATGCCACAATAAAATGGATTTCCCACTGATTAACCTCATCTCTGGAGTTTTTCTGATTCAATTGCTCTAAAGCCTTTATTTACTTTTATTTTCCTCACTTTTCCCCCTTCACTCATAAAAACTTGGTTGAGAGAAAAAAAAAAGATGCCTATGGTCATGAGTCTAATCTGCCCTCCTTTGACTCAGCCATCCTAATTTTCTTTCTCTTTCCTATTTCTCTCTACCATCTCACTTCATAGCTAAAACCTTTACTTTTACAACCCTAGGAAACAGGAATTTGTTCCAGTTGTCTCTGACTTTGTAATAAATCACCCTGAAATATAGTAATTTTAAATAACCCGTATTTGTGAACTCACGGTTTGGGTGAGGGATCCAGGGCAGCTTGGCTGGTTCCTCTGACTCAGGGTCTATCACAGGTCACAGTCATCTCAAGGCTGAACTGGAACAGGATCTACTCCCAAGCTCATACACATGGTTCCCTGTGGAATGGTGCACTGACTAGTCTTCAGGCTGTCCTCAGGTCCTTAACTACTTGCTCATCTCTAAAGGGCAGCTCACTGCAGCCGCTGGATTCAGCAGAGGATGCGGATGAGAGATTGAGAGGGAGCACTGCAGTGTTTCCTAACCTGCTCTTGGAAGTGACGTCCCTTTTGCTGTATTCTCTTCTTTAGAAGCAAGTCACTAAAGGAGGAGATTGCACAAGGGTGTCAATTCCAGGAGGCAGGGATCATGGGGAGCCATGTAGAAGCAGCCTACCACACCACCAGCAGTTGTAATGAACTCCCTTCTGTCTGCTAACAGGCTCACCCGCCAGCCATGCAAATACCTCAGGCCTGTTGTAGTGAGCCCTCCACCTCTATAACTTTCAAATGGGGATGTTCACAGCTTTATTTCATAGCTCTTTAATAGCTTTGATGAGGAAGCAGTAAGAGTGTGTTAGCATTAATTAGTTTTTCTCTGTGAACTAGTCCCTTATAGTTAAAAGCAGCATTTGGTTCCTGATGAATTTCCCTTATTTAGCCTAGTCTTAGAAGTAAAAAATTGGGACCTAATGATGCAACCTCAGTCTTAGAGTAATGTACACACAGTTTATGTCACGATTACTTACAGAGTAATTTATGATAAAAATGAAAGGATGCTCTTTTACCCAACAAATTGGAGCTTAAATCATTAAAGAATGATTCATGACATAACTTAAGAAATAAGGGGGACTTTCCTGGTGGTCCAGTGGTTAAGGATCCATCTTCCAATGCAGGGGACGCCAGTTCTCTGGTCGAGGAACTAAGATCCCACATGCCTCAGGGCAACTAAGCCCTCAATGCAACTACTGAGCCTGCGCACTCTAGAGCCTGTGCTTCACAACTAGAGAGAAGCCTGAGTGTCGCAAAGAGCCCGCACTGCAAGGAAAGCTCTCGCATGCTACGACTAACAACCCACACAGCCAAATAAATAAATATTATAAAAACAGAAAACAAGGGACAAAGGTATATGAACAGTGAATGTTGTTCATCTTTTTATAAATTCCTTGACAGGATACAGAGCATCTCATTCTGTCTGTAGCCTCACAAAATCCAATAATGCAAAGTGTTCTCTTCTCTCTGCCCCCACACCTCCACCATGTTGGACATTTAGGCAACGCTTGTTAAGTGCATGGGTAAATATTTTACATTTTATAATGCAACAGAGTTATGATTTTAATATTTATATAATCTACTAACCAAAAGTAAAATAAGCCTTACCATCATAACTTGAAATAAAGCTAGATATGTTTTATAAATTTCACAGAATAACACAAAAATAAGTCTAGGTGGCAACCAGTGGAACTGGTTGGAATATAAAGTGTGGAACATAAATAAGAAAAAAGAAAGATTTCTTACAGAAAAAGAGAGCTTATGTGTTTAGACTCCAAAATACTGAGAAATTACATCTAGGGCCCTATGTTCTGAAGCTCAAATTACAGAAATTCAAATATGCAATTTTAAATGTAATATATAGTTCACATGACACCAAGTTTATTAATATAACTTTCATTTAATCATTTAAGACTATTCTGAATTGTGGAAAATTTAAGTTGAACAATATATCTATCGTTGCTTTTATAGGTCACAAACTACTAAATACGATTTCATTAATTTCATTAAGCAGTCTGTGACTAAGAAGCAAAAAAAATAACACTGGACAACTAAAGGGAAAATTCTTTAGAATAACTGAAAGAAAGAGAAGAATCATTCCCCTTCATTATTCAATAAGTATATTTGCATCTATGTGCACAACACTAATCTCAGGGAAATACAAGTATGACAGAGAAAACTCTGAGAAAATGGATTCAATGTAGAACATGAAAATTATTTTGAGGTATACATGTGTGCTCAGTCATGTCTGACTCTGTGCGACCCCTTGGACTTGTAGCCCTCCAGACTCCTCTGTCCACACAATTTTCTAGGCAAGAATATTAAAGTGGGTTGCCATTTCTTCTCCAGGGGATCTTCCTGACCCCTCAGGATGGAACCCTTGTCTCTTGTGTCTCCTGCGTTCTTAACCATTGTGCCACCTGGGGAGCCCTATTTTGAGGCATATTATTGTATAATATGGTTAGTCTCATCAAGAAAGCACAACCAGTTCCTACAGCTCAGAGGAGAAAGATCACATACGCTAGAAGCCACATGTGAAGCCAGAGAAGCTTTTTTTCCCATAGGTCTACAGGACCATAAATTGTGTTAATCTCTCAGAGCACTTCAGGCCATTCTTATCTAGATCAGCAGTCAGCATCTCTTTAGTAAAAGAGAAAGTTCAGCTCTCAGAATCCTTCTTCTCTACTATGAGACTTAAACAGATTTCTCATGTTGCCACTTAAGTCTTTATCTGGGAGAAGGATGTTGGTGAATTTCACAGAGCTGAGTCAGAGGCAAGTTCTGCAAAGCAACTCCTCCTCTAATCTGACAGTCATGAGGCACTCCTCTGGAACCAGTTTCTGGTTCATGCCCTTACTATTATGATAACTGGGAAAATAAGCAGCTCATTACAGAGCCTACTCACTAGAAAAATTCACAGCCAGACCCACTGATTAAATCACATTGAAATGCAGGCTGCTCTTCTTCCTGTGCTCAGGTCATTCCAGGTTTTCTTTCTATTTCCAATTTATGATCTCTAAATGGGAAAAAAGTGGTATAATATATTTAGAAGTGATGTATGAAACTTTCTATTTGAAAACTTTAGAAGAGTAAATTTTCAAAGGAAAGGAAAATGATCCTTAAACTAGATTTGGCATGATTTTTATTAAGAAACACTACCCTGGTTTAAAACTAATGAAATGATAGGTTAGGCTCAGGGATTTTTAGAAGGTATAAGATTTTTTCTTAAAGGGTGAACCCTGATAGATTATAAGGGCCAAAGGGTAAAGGGTCTAACACTGGGATAAAATGGACCTCAGAAGCCTACACCAGGTTAGAAAGTTCCAGTAACTAGCTGAAGCATGAGGCATGATAAATGAGCAGAAATTAGGCTATGGAAAGTAGAGCAGCAGTCCAGGGATATGGACACACAGGGAATTGGAGAAAGACATAAACTTCAAGGTGTAAGGGACCAGAAGAAGTCAGAATTTTCTGAGTCCCTTTTATGGACTCCAGAGCTGGTCCTCTAACCTTCTCTTGCCTATGACCTTATTCCCTAGATCTTTCTCTCCATTTCAGTGACTACTAACTCCCAAAAGGAATCACTTTTCCCTTTTCAGAGGACAACCATTTTTGAGAAACAGTTTTTGTCTGATTATTCTTAAGAGTAGTTGATTCAGGATGACTCCACTTGCTAAAGGCTACAAATCGCCACCCTTCTGTCCCCGAGATAGAACGTTCCTTTTTAACTTTCTTACATTCAGTATTTTCAAATATAAATTTATGCGATAGTGTCCTGAATGATATTTCTACACTGGCTATACAGAAAACTATCACTTTACCGTAAGTAAAAGAATTTTTGGTATGACTGAAAGTAAAAAAGATTCAGAGGGGGAAATGGTGAGAGACAGTAGCGGGGAGAGAGGAAGGGAGGGAGTGAGAGAGAGAAACAACGTGTTATATACAAGGGAAATCCCATAAGATTATTAGATTTTTCAGCACAAACTTTGTAGGCCAGAAAAGAATGATACAACATATTCAGAATGCTAAAAAAATTCCATCTAATAATACTCCACCTGGTAAACTTATCATTCAGAATCGAAGAGACAGTTTTCCAGAAAAGTAAATCTAAAGGAGCTGATCACCACTAAGTCTGCCTTACAAGAAATGTAAAAGGACTTCTTTAATGAAAAGGCACTAATTGCTAACTAGGAAACATATGAAAGAATAAATCTCACTAGTAAAAGTAGTAGATGAAGTATGCATAAAGCTAGTATAAGGATTAAAAGGCAGAAGTAGTAAAACTATGATTACAATAAAGTTAAGAGAGACACATGTAAAACAAAACATCAAAGATGTTAAGATATAAAATGGGATCACATTAAATTTGCTATTAACTTAAAACAGACTATCGGAGAAGGCAATGGCACGCCACTCCAGTACTCTTGCCTGGAAAATCCCACGGACGGAGGAGCCTGGTAGGCTGCAGTCCATGGGGTCTCGAAGAGTCAGACACGACTGAAGCGACTTAGCAGCAGCAGCAGCAAAATAGCCTATTATAGATATAAGGTATTATATGTAAGCCTCATGGTAACTACAAACCAAAAACCCACAGTAAATACACAAAAGATTACAAGAAAGAAGTATACCACTAAAGAAAGCCAGCAGGGTTTCCCTGATGGCTCAGTGGTAAAGAATCTGCCTGTTAATGAAGGAGACATGGGTTTGATCTCTGGTCCAGTTAGAACCCAGATGCTGCAGAACAACCAAGTCCATGCACCATAACTATTAAGCCTGTGCTGAAGAGCCGGGGAACCACAACTGAGCCCATGTGCCACAACTACTAAAACCCGCACACGCTAGAGCCTGTGCTCTGCAATGAGAAGCCACTGCAATGAGGAGCTCATGCACTGCAACTAAAGAGTAGCCTCTGTACCCTGCAACTAGAGAAAAGCCTACACAGTAATGAAGATATGGCACAGCCAAAAATAAAAATAAATTAATAAAATTATTAAAAATTAAGAAACTCAACAAACCACAAAGGAAGAGAGCAAAAGAGAGGAACTACAAAAATAGCCAGTAAACAATTAACAAAATGGTAATAAGCACATAGTTATCAGTGATTACTTTAAATCTCAATAAACTAAATTCTATAATCAAAACACACAGAATGGCTAGAGACTGAAAAAAACAAGACCCATGTCTATGCTGCCTACAAGAGACTCACTTTAGAAATAAGGAGACACAGACTGAAAGTGAAGGATTCCATTCAAATAGAAACCAAAAGAAAGCTAGAGTAGCTAGAATTATATCAGACAAAATAGACTTTAAAACAAGACTGTAATAAAAGACAAATATGGGTGTTACAGAGATATAAAGGGGTCATTTCAACAAGAGGATATAACATTTGTAAATATTTAGGTATCCATCATAGGAGCACCTAAATATATAAACCAAATATTAATAGACCTAAAGGGAAAAATAGATGGCAATGTAATAATAGTAGGGGATTTTATTATCCCACTTATATCAATGGATATATTATCTAGACAGAAAATCAGTATGCAAAATCATTGACCTTAAATGACATGTTAGACAAATGTACATAACATGTACACACTATTCCACCCCAAAGCAACAGAAAACAAATTCTTCTCAATTGCACATGGAACATTTTCCAGGATAAGTTATTTAAGGCCACAAAGCAAGTCAAAAAATTTAAGAGAACTGAAATCATAGCAAGTGTCTTTTCTGATCACAATGGCATGAAACTAGAAATTAATTATATGAAGAAAACTGGAAAATTCACAAATGTAAGGAGATTAACCAAAATGTTACTGAACAACCAATGGGTCAAAGAAGAAACCAAAGAGAAATAAAAAATACTTTGAGACAAACAAAAATGGAAATACACCAAAGTTTGTGGGATACAGCAAGAGCAGTTTTACAACAAAAGTTCATGGCAATCAATGCCTACCCCAAGAAACAGGTCTCAAACAAACTTCACATCTCAATGAACTAGAAAAATAACAATGCACAAAGTAGAAGGAAGGGAATAACAATTGGAGCAGAAATAAATGAAACAGAAACTAAAAAGACTATAGAAAAGATCAATAAAGTTAAGAGCCAGTTCTGTGAAAAAATTACAGAAAATTGACAAATCAGACTCACCAAGAAAAAGAGATGATTCAAATAAATAAAATCAGAAATTAAACACATGATATTACAACTGATACAAAGGATCATAAGACACTATTAGGAATAAATATACACCAACAAATAGAAAAAATGGAAAAATTTCTAGAAACATATAACCTACAAAGACTGAATCATGATGAAATAGAAAATGTGAACAGGCTGATTACTAGTAGGAGTCTCAATCAGTAATCAAAAAGTGGATTGATAAATAAGATGTGATATGTGTACACACACACACACACACACACACAATGGGATATTGTGTGTGTGTGCACGCTCAGTCATGTTTGACTCTTCAATTTGATGGACTGTAGTCTGCAAAGCTCCTTTGTCCATGGAATCTTCCAGACAAGAATACTAGAGTGGCTTGGCATTTCTTGTTCCAGGGGATATTTCCAAACCAGGGATCAAACCCATGTCTCTTGCATCTCCTGCAGTGCAGATGGATTCTTTACCACTGGGCCACCAGGAAAGCTCATGATGGAATATTACTCAGTCATATAAAAGAATGAAATAATGCCATTTACAGTAACATGGATGGATCTAGAGATTATACTAAGTGAAGTCAGACACAGAAAGATAAAAATTATATGATATCATTTATATTTGGAATTCAAAAAAATAGTAAAATGAACATATTAACAAAACAGAAACAGAGTCACAGACATAGAAAACAAGAGGGAAGGAAGGAGGGGTATTTTAGGAATATGAGATTAAGAGATACACACTACCACATCTACAGCATAAACAACAAGGATTTACTGAATAGCACAGGGAAATACTGACATATTCAATATCTTGAAATAACCTATAATGGAAGAGAATCAAAAGGAAGAATATATATGTATATATACATACACACATATGTATATATCTCCAAATCACTCTGCTGTATACCTGAAATCAACACAAGACTGTAAATCAATGATACTTTAAAAAAAAATTCCGAGAGAATTCAAGACCAGAAGACTTCACTACTGAATTCTACCAAACAGAATTAATAGCAATCTTTCTCAAATTACTCCAAAAATCAGTAGGAGCTCTTTCAAACTCAATTTATGAGGCCTGTATTACTGTGATAACAAGATTAGACGAGAACACCACGAGAAAAGAAAATCACAGGCCAAAAAATTTCTGATAAACATAGATTCAAGAATCTTCCAACAAAATACGAGACAACTGAATTCAATCATCATGTTAAAAGGATCATACATCATGATCAAATGGAATTTATTTTGGGAATACAAGGAAGGTCTAACATTTGCAAACCAGCCAATGCAATACACCACAGTAACAAAATGAAGAATAAAAGTCCTATGATCAGTTCAATAGATGCAGAAAAAGCATCTGACAATATTCAACATTTATTTATGATAAAATCTCTCAGCAACATGTATATACAGACAGAAGTTTCGAATCAGATTAAAATTTTGACTTTGTGTATTACATGCATATATATGTTTATATATATGCTTAGAAAGCTATTCTGCTTTGGTTCCTTTAAGAAAAACACACATGAGTTTTTGGTGCAGTATTCCCACTGTTCTGTTAAGAATAAAATGCGTATGTATGTAAGAGCTATGAAATATGAATTTTGTAATTTTGATGGACTCTACATATGAATTAAATGAATATATATATATACCCATATATATTTACACACACACACACACACACACACACACACACAACATGGGGTATAGGCTGCATCTGGGCCACAGATCCCGTTTGGGGGAACTGACCTGATTTTAAGAAACTGGGACAGAGAGTGCTAACAAAATTCCTACTTCTGTGAGAAACTGTTCATAAACTGAGGCAGATCTGAACCTGCAGGATGTTGATTTCATTAGAGTTTCCTTCATGAAGGTAGGGAAGTCCTCAACATGAAATAATAAATGAGTGGGCTGTAGGCATGTCATTAAGCATTTATTTTGATTATTCATACCCTGAATGTTAATGTACACTTACTATTTAGACTAATTCTGAGAGAGTTTTATGGAGAATACATGTCTTGAAAACAGCTTTGAAAAAGGCAAGTTTCAACATCTTAAGACATAAAAGAATAGCTGCAATCGGAATTTTTTAATTAAAAGATATGTTTTACTTTCCGCTATTTCAATCTTCCATCTCCCAGTATAAGCCAATTATGGCTCCAAGGCAGACAAGGAGGGTGTTTGTGCTCTTTAGCTTGATGACAGGCTTTAAAATAAGCCATTATAAAGAAATAAGATGGGTAATTCCTTTGGTCCCTGTGGCAGCCAAGAAAGTACACTGCTCAGAATCCTCTATGAGCGAGCACCAGATGCAAAGGGTACAGTCAATTGACAGCCTCTAGCTAATGTCCTGGAGAAGGAAATGGCAACCCACTCCAGTGTTCTTGCCTGGAGAATCCCAGGGACAGGGGAGCCTGGTGGGCTGCCGTCTATGGGGTTGCACAGAGTCAGACACGACTGAAGTGACTTAGCAGCAGCTAATGTCTGGTCCTAGGGCAACTTGTTAACTCAGTGTAGCAGGGAAACTCAAAACTGGTCATCCCTTCCCGAAAGAGAACTCCCCATTGGGTTGCCTACAACTTCCTCATAGGTACATCACATTCAGAGATTCTTCATTCCAAATACTCCTTCCTTCCCCCATCTCTTCCATAATTGCCAGACCTGTGTCATAGTCTCAAAGTATTTACCTGGCTCCTTCTCTTTTCTTTCACCTTTATTTTTCAAAAGCATTGCCTTCAAAGATTCCTTTGTAATTCTAATTCCATCCTGCCTGGTGTCTGTTTCCCAGAGGACCTTAACTGACTCAGCTCCTACTGTAGTGCTAGATGGGAAGGGACATCTGTAGGACATCCTACACTTCTTCCATAGCGGAGGAGAGCTACTTCCATGCACTACAATCGTCTAGCATCAGGGACTGGTGAAAAAGAAAGAGGATGTTATGTAGGGTCAAAAACAAAACTCATCCATCCTGGTCTGGAGGAGCATAGACAGGAGTGAGAGGTTGGAAAGGCTAGATGTGAAGAACATGTATGAACCTGTTGGGAAAGGCACTCTGCCAGGGGACATAAGACCTCCTGAATGTTCCTTCTGAGTGTGGCAAGAATTCAAAGCCTTGACTTTTCTTACCTAGATCATTTCTCAGGGTTGGATTGGCAGCAAGCAACCATAAGGGAGGATGCAACGTATCCTGCAGAACAAAGACAAAACTTAATATAAAAAGCAACAGATTTCCCCAAATCAGTCATTTCAGCAGTGAATCAAACCCAGAGTGGATTCAGTATTTACCTGAGGGCCACTGTTTCACCTCCATGGAACTTGGGGGACAGGAGAAAACAGTGCTGACACCATACTCATGCTAATCTGTTTATGAGTAGTAAGTCCTTTGTCCCTTATCTAGGGATCTTGTGTCTTATGACAGCATCTATGAAACAATAACAGAGTACCTCAAAAACTTGTAAGTGAGGTAAAATGCCAGGCCTTGACACCTTTTCCCTTTCAGTTCCTTTAAAATGTCAGCGCATACAAAAGTGGATAATAAGAAGAGGTCACTGTAGGTAAAATAACCCACATCCTACCTGGAAGAGTTAGGGGATGCTACAATATAAATGGTCCATATACTAACCTGGGACTAAATCTCACCAAGAAACCTGGTGACACAGTGAGAAATTAGCTAAACAAAGCCTAGACATCAGTTCACAAAGTACACAGGAGTCTCCACTGAACACATGGAGTTGAATAAAATTACCAAAACTTCTTGTGCTGCTTGAGGAAAGAAGTGAAAGAGAGTCAAGAGTGTCATCCAGCTAACTTCCTAGAAAAGGTGAAGTGGTACTAGAGGTGGACGATGTGGGCTAAGCATTTGATAAGGGGCAGAACCAGATTCCAGCATAACTGAGCTCCAGGGATTTGGGAGGTGAGGTTGAATTATCGAGGTTTTGAAAGAAAATGAGTTATTCTAATAGCATCATAATTCTACTGAAGACTCTAGGAGCCCAAGGACATTCCTAGGCATCGCTTGGATATGAAGACATGTACATTCACAGTGACACAAGCTCACATGTCTTCCTTCCCACATAGCCCTGTACCACTTCTGCCTGAGAGACCTTGAGTGGGAGAGAGCCACCTGAGAGACTGAGGATTAGTGTCCGAGAAGGACTGTGGCCTACCTATAGGTCTGTCACAGTCATTTCATCAGACCAAATGGTAATAAAAAGTGCTCAAGTGTGTCTTTATTTATTTATTTATTTTTCTGATACCTGGGTTCTCAGAGCTTGTGAAAAGCACATGAGTTTGATAAAGACAATAAAGAAACCAGTGTTTTCTGCATATCCAAGTTGTAACTGGAGTACAGCTCTATTTTATAAAGTACCAGGAGTTGAGTGTAGCAAGGTAAAAATATTTTAAAAGGCTCCATATATTTGGTAAGTTTTCTAAATTGTTATACAGCATAAAACTCACAAGACAATGCAGTTGCCTTGGATGTCAGGCTAAGGAGTTCTGGCTTCATTCTGTACAAAGAAGAGAGTCCTTGGAGGGATTTTTAAGAGGGTAATAAGCTTCTCTGGTAGCTCAGCTGGTAAAGAATCCGTTCTCAACACAGGCAACCTCAGTTCAATTCCTGGGTTGGGAATATCCCCTGGAGAATGGATAGGCTACCCACTCCAGTATTCTTGGGCTTCCCTGGTGGCTCAGAATACCTGGTAAAGAATCTGCCTGCAATGCGGGAAACCTCGGTTCGATCCCTGGGTTGGGAAGATCCCCTGGAGAAGGGAATGAATGGCTACCTATTCCAGTATTCTGGCCTGGAGAATGCCTGGGCAGGGGAGCCTGGCAGGCTACAGTCCATGGGGTCGCAAAGAGTTGGACATGACTGAGTGACTTTCACTTCACTTCACTTCAATAAAAGATTTAGTGAGGCTGTTTGGAAAGGTTCCTTCAATTATAAAATGTATCTATAAACCTATCTATCTAGGACTGAAAAGAGAATGACAAGGGAAGGAGATTGATAATAACACCTGAATTGGGGGCAGTCCCTTGGTGCAGAGATAATTTTTAACATAATGCAGAGTCAGCTTTGCACTGTACCAAATACGATATCAACCACATGCCTCAAACAAAGTAGATGATGGACAGATTAACGTGGCACATAAAATAGTGCTCTCCTCAGGAAAGTGCCTCAGACTTTCATTTATGAATCCTCTGAAAACATTCTGTAGTATTTTTTTTCTGTATCATACAATGAATACAGTTTTATAATCTCCTGTTTAGAAATGCTCTGACTGCTAGGTTACATATAGATATGACAAACCAGAATAAATAAATTCACAGTGTTTTAATGTGTGTACTCACTAAACAGAATTAATTAGTTTCAGAAATGAGACATTCTCACATTTAAAAATAAATTCGAAGCTAATTTTCAGTTTGTTACCAAGAATATATCTGCAATATCACTCCTGATAGAGTAAAAGTGTTACAGTAAATGCTCATTTGTGCACAAATTTCAGGAACTAGTTTATATTTGACATATTATTCTACATATTATAATGATCTGATTAATAACAAACATGACAACCAAATATCCATTGAAAATTTTAGAAGATGACGTTAAAATAAAATATACTAGTATTAAGATTATTTTGCATACAATTACATCTTTGAGGAATTAAATGACTTTTTATGATGATGTAACATAGAAAGCTCTGCCCAAAGGTATAAGTTGCATTTTTTGGCATACTAGTTTGGTTACTCAAAAAATGTACCATCCCTAAGGAAATACTGTTGAAAACAATTATTGAATTACTTTGAAAGTCACAAGAATCTTTTAAATCAATCAATATGTCCCTGAAAGACTTCACCTGAGTTACTAACTAGCCGGAACTCTGCTTTCTGAGATTTAAGGCCACATAAAGCAGAAAAGAGGAGGAAGAACCACTGGTTTTTGAAAGCTCAGGAACTGGGCACGACCGTGGACAATAAACTTGAAGGGGATTATAGAAAGCATTAAAGTTTATACCTTTTCCTGAAGAAGGAACAAAACAAATATAGGGAGAATTATATAAAAAGTCATTTTATCTCCTTTTTTCATCTTTCTTACTCCTTAGGGTGCACATTTCTCCTCTGTTACTCTAATTTTTCAATCAAGGCCTGAACTTTTCCTTAGAGCGCTACATTTTAAAAAGCCAAATAGCTTGTTCCTTTTCTCCCTTCACTTCCTGCTCCCACCCCCACTCCATCAAAAAGGTTATTTTAATATTTTGGATGACTCTAGATGGCTGACTGATCTACCTGATATCGCTGATGTTACTTCTACTTAGTCTACTCAGTTCTACAAGAGTTATTGGCATTTGTAATGAAAGTGGCTTGATAAATCATTCTTTATTTGAGAGCATTTTTAAGACTTAGAGTAAAGGACTTTCGTATACATAGAATGTTATACATTTGGGGACAGGAATATACCGTTAAGTCTGGTCGGTTAGCCTGATTCAGTCAAACTAAAGATTTTATAGCTGACTGACTTCATCAAAAGGTGCAAAGACCATGAAAAGATGCTCAACATCACTAATTTATTAGAGAAATGCAAATCAAAACCACAGTGAAGCATCACCTCATACAAGTCAGAATGGTTTATCAACAAAAAGCCTGCAAATAACAAATGTCAGAAAAGTTGTGGAGAAAAGGGAAACTGCATATGCTGTTGGGAATGTGAACTGGTGCAGTCACTATGGAAAACAGTATGGAGGTACCTTTAAAAACTAGAAATAGAGCTACCATAGTATCCAGCAATTCCACTCCTGGACATATGTATGGAAAAAATGAAAACACTAATTTGAAAAGATACATGCACCCCAATGTTCAGAGCAGTACTATTTATAATAGCCAAGACACGGAAGCAACTCAAGAGCCCATCAACAGACGATTGGATTAAGATTTGGCATTTATACAATAGAATGTTATTCAGTCATAAATAAATGAAATACTGCTATTTGCAGCAATGTGGTTGGGCCTACAGAACATTACACTTTAGTGAAATAAATCAGACAGAGAACGACCATACTGTTATATCACATATGTGGATTCTAAATAAATGTACATGCAAAGCAGAAACAGTCTCACAGACATAGAAAACAATCTTGCAGTTACCAAAGGGAGAGGAAGAGGGGGGAGGAACAAATTAGAGGTATGTGTTTAACAGGTACAAACTACTAGATACAAAATAGAGGGACTTCCCTGGTGGTCCAGTGGTTAAGAATTTGCCTTCCAGTGTATGGGACGTGTGTTCCATCCCTAGTCAAGGAGCTAAGATCCTACATGAAGTGGGGCAACTAAGCCCAATCGACACAACTGCTGACCCACACGTGCCGCAAGGAGAGAGTCAGCAAGACACAAGGAAGATCTTGCATAATGCAAGTGAGATGCCGCTTGATGCAAGGAAGATCCCATATGACGCAAGGCAGATCTCGCGTGGCGCAAGGCAGATCTCGCGTGATGCAAGGAAGATCTCGCATGAGGCAAGGAAGATCTCGTGGGTGGCAACAAAGAGCCCATGTGCTGTAAGGAAGATCCCACGAGGTGCAACTGAGACTTAACATGGCCAAATAAATAAATACTTAAAAAAGTCCCCTAAAACAAAGTACAAATGCAATAAGGTTTTACTGTGAAACACAGGGAATTATGCCCATTACCTTGTAGCAACCTATAATGGAATATAATTTGTAAAAATATTTAATTACTACTCTGTACACCTGCAACTAACACAATATTGTAAATCAACTACATGTCAATTTTTTTAAAAAGGTACAGAGACAGTTCAATTGGGGAGCCATTCTTTCAACAAATGGTACTGGAAGAGCTGCCACACAGAAAGAAAGAAATCTTGACATATATTCTATAGCACACACAAACTAACTTCAAACGGATCACAAATCCTAAATGTAAGTGCTAAAGCTATAAAATTTCTGAATGAAAATATTCGAAAAAATCTTAGTGACCTTATGTTTGGCAAAAATTTCCTATATTTAATACAAAAACCTTGGAATGTCAATAAACTGAACTTAATAAAAACCATCTGCTGCTCATAGGACAATGAATGAAAATGCCCCCAAACTGAGAGAAATATATACAAAATTTATACCTAACAAAGATCTTATATCCAAAAAATATAAAGAACTCTTACAACTTAAAAATGAGAAGTCAAATTACTCAATAAAAATGGGCAAATTATTTGAATAGTCATCTCCTCAAAGACGATATAGGAATAAAATATAAGCACATTAAAAGGTGCTTCAACATCGTTAGTCACTGAGGAAACACAATAAAAACCACAGTGAGATACAATTGCATACCTGATAGAATGACTACAATTCAGAAGACTAAACATTTCAAGTGATGCTTTCCTAAATAATTGTAACTCTCATATACTTCTTATATTGTGAATAAAAAATTGTAAAATTATTTTGGAAAGCAATGTGGTAGTTTTTTAAAAGATAAACATATGCTAACTACATTATATAGAATTTCCACACCTAGGTACCAAGAGAAATAAAAGCTTATGTCCATACAAAGGGTTGTACATGAATGTTCAAAAGACTTTTATTTGTAAGAGACAAAAACTGAAACAACTAAAATGTCCATCAAATTTTTGTATAACCATTATAGTGGAATATCACTCAGTAATAAAGAAAAACAAATCACTGATACACTTACCAACCTGGAAGAATCTAAAAATTTGCTAAGTAAAAGAAGCAAGATAAATAGAGGACATACTATATGTTTCCATTTATATACAGTTCTAGAAAATGCAAATTCTTCTACCGCATTAGAAAACAGATGAGTGGTTGCCTTGACAGGGGTCAAGAAAGGGAGAGAATTAAATTAAAAAGGAGCATCAGGAAACATTGGGGTAGAATGGATATATTCCTTATTTTGATGGTGGTGGTTTCAGGGATGTATACATGTATAGAAAGTAACCAAACTATACACTTTAAATATGTACAGCTTATTTTACAAAACTATATATCAATAAAGCTCAGAAAATAAAAAGTTTAGAGAAAGGAGTTTGGCCTCCATACTAAAGAGTTCGAGTTTTCTACAGAAGACAGACTACAGAGAACTATGCAGTTACATAGTTGTCTTGCCTAAGCTATGTTGCCTGTGGGGATTAGGAAAGTGAGTGTGCAGAAAGCATTACAGGAAATTCTAGCGGAGGTAAGATCCCAGGTAATAGTTAGGTGAACTAGGGTAAATAGAAATAAATACAGCAAGTAGATAAAGACTTAGGAGGGCATGAAGACTGGACAAAGTTAACTCAAGAAGCATGAAAGTCAAGTTAAGGGATTGGGGATTTATATCAGCAACACAGAAACCACCGAAGTAGAAGTGGGACAGGATCCAGTTCGTGTTTGAGAAAGATGACTTTGGCTGCTGGGTAAAGAATGCATGAGAAGGTGGCAACAAGCAGGGAGACCAGAAGGTAGGACGATGATAAAAATTCAGAAGAAAAAAAAAATGGAGGCTTGAACTAAAAGCTATTAAAAAGGTGAAGAGATATTTATATAATCATTGTAGAAAGAAGCCCTCACACACCATCAGGTGGTCCCAGAGTTCCACTTCTTTGGCTTTCATGTGAATATTGTTTAATTTATTTTCTTGTTTGTGAAGATCTATAGATTACTTCTGCTTCCTCATCTGTAATTAAAGATACCTGGTTCAAAGAGGTTTTATTTTATTTTTCACTGTTAAATGAGATTATGATTGGAAAATATTTATTACTTAACATAACAGTTTATGAATATAAAATATTTGTTACTATTATTTTCCCTAAAATTCTATCTTCACTTGACTTTTCCATAAGCCTTTTAGGAAATATAATTGTCAGTTTAGCATTCTCACTAAACTGGTAGAATATTATATACAGCCTTAACTCATTCGATATTATCTATCAATTATACATCATCTTGGTACTAATATAAAAAAAAATTTTTTCTAAAATTCAAGGTTGAGGTTATTATCTGTGTACTTCATATTAGTGTTTTCTAGGAAAAGCTATGTCTTTGATTTTGGTATTTTGAAAAAAAGAGTCCAGAGAATGGGGTAGAGAGCATACAGGGTAAGATGGAGATTCAGAGGGCAAAGCCAAGAGCCACAGAAGATTATTCCCAGGCCTTGAAACCTAATGGAGGTTGCCTAACTGAATATTCAAACTGCTTTGGACTGGTGACTCCATTTTCATCTGCCATTTTCTCCTTGTTTAATCCAGAATATCTGTAGAGTATTACCCCATGCCTGACCCATCATTATATGTTGGAAGCATAAAATTTGTTCCTTTAGTTTCACAGGACCACAGATGGATAGGAATTGTGTCTCAAAGGGTAAATGATGATACACCAAGAGCCTTACTCATACCTGATTTAGAAGCAGATGAGAAGACTGAAGACTTCTGAGCTGAAGCTATAACAGAATAAGGCATTAGAAGACCTTGAGATGGGATAAATGTATATTGCATTTGAGAAGAATATGAATCTTTGGGGGCAAGAGGGCTTACATGGTCCTTGAAATAAACTCACACCCTAATCCTCAGAATCTGAAAATATGTTGTCACATGGTAAAAAGAACATTAGCAATGTAACTAAAATTACAAACTTTACCTGGGTGGGCCCAATCTAATCGCATAAACCCTTAAAACAGAGGTATTCCTCTAAATGGAGGCAGAAAAATGCAGCATAAGAGAAAGGCAGAGAGGGTCTGAGTCTGACAAGAACTCAATAAGCCCACTGCTATTAACATGGGGCAGGGCAGGGCAGTCCTGGAACCACAAGGAACAGAATTCTCCTATTTGCCTGAATGAACTTGAAAGTGGATTCTTCACCACAGCTCAGGCAGTTGATGCACCGATTTTGAACTTTTTAGATCCTAAGCAGAGAATCCAGCTGAAATACTTTGTGCCGGGACTTCTGATTTACGGAAATCACATGATAAATTTGAATTATTTTAAGCTGCTTTAAAAAAAACATGTAAAATTAAGGAACTCTTTAACCATTCTTTCAAAATAGGTTAAATTTATCGAATACTCTCTAAGGGATCATCCTGTTTGTCGCTAGCTATTTTGCTTTTTTACTTGAATATTGAACTTAAAATTTTGTCTTCCCCTTTCCCCCAAACCTATTTTAGGGCACAAAGAATGCCGTAACCAGATTGCTCTAAGCCAACAGTTCCAGTTGAGAGGCCACTTCTCATCACTTTTTCCAGATGTCACTTTTCACTTAGCTTCAGATATTTTGAAATGTCTTGGAATATTGGTTCATAGGCTCCTTTTGCATGTTTCTATTTCATTCTTTTTTTGTTAAATTACTATTTTCTTTCTTTTTATGTACCAGCTATCATTGTTGCATCATTGTAGCTCCTCTGAATCAAAGTGTGGCTTTTTTAATGTCATCCTGACCAAAAGTCCCAAGATTCATATTTAGAAGTACTTTTCACAACATTCCAAACACTCGAAAAAAAAAATTTAAGCTACACCCTTGTTGAGGGTCTTAGTATACAGAGTAAAATGAAGATTTGGACTATTTCCCGTGAAACATACTCTTAGAACAAATGCAATGCAATTTTATTCATTTACATAACTTAATGGCATTATTAAGCAACTATCCACTGCCTGGCATACAGTTTTTGAATAAAAAGATGGGTGCATACTTCTGTTCCCTTTGAATAACAAGTACGAGATTTCTAATCCTCACAATTGTTTCCCTGCTTTCCCTCAACTAATGACTGAACATGTATCTAAAAATCCATTTCAATGGGTTCATCAAATACTACATTAAAAGTAGGTCCTGTATTATACATACATGCAAGTGTGAAACATGTATAAACAGTTATCATTAATGGCACTCTCATCACAAAGCTGCCAGAAACAGTGTTCTAGATTGCTTCCAAATTCTTCCTTTAATACATTGGAAATAATTACCTACTGATACAATAAATTTGGCCTTGAAAACAAAAATCCCAAAAGGAGGAGTCACTTAACATTAAATCTCATTAAATGACCTCCCCAAGTTCTTATTAAAAACAGCAGTTCAGACTGCAGCACGCCAGGCTTCCCTGTCCATCACCAACTCCCAGAGCTAGGGAAGACAGCAGTTTAGATACAAGTTGAGGCTTGCAAAAATCATAAACATCTGACCAGTTATCATCTTAAAAGCATTCATTTTCCAAATCTCTTACCTGGATGATGCAGCTTTGAAAGGAATTTCTGGCTACTGGTCCTAGAAACACGGTGTGGAATGCACAAATCCAACTGCTGCAAGGCAATGAGAGGAACACTCTTCTTCTTAGAAAGTTGACTTATACATTTGAAATGAAAGTGAACTAAATTCTATTCTAAATTCTTAAAAATTAATGCTCATCCAGTATTGTATATTTACATTCAGGCTTGACATCATTATGAAACTTGGGTTCAACGGACAAAAACTTAGAAGACACTCCTCAGACAACACTTAAGGGTTTCACAAATATTTATTTCTTTATCCTCTAAGTTGAACTAAATAGAAATTATACATAATGGTACAAATTATGCAGTGTACATTGGCAGATCCATGTGACAGTCAAAGAGACCCATTGTCAATGGTCTTTGCAGCTTGCCACCATGTGGTATAAGTCTCATAGCTTATCATCAGTGAGAAGAAACAATATGGGACATGCTGTTATGGATACAGGCAAACAAATAAAAGGAAGTCATACAGGCAAAAATATCCCAGTACAGTCCTCCAGCTTATAACTAAGCCATTTAAACACAAACAGAACACACTCAGTTTATAATGAAAGCCAAAAGATAATGCTATCTTCCCAAGAAAAATAAACATACCAGCTTAAATAACATACTACAATCAAAACTGTTCATTGGAAATTGATTATTTATATCTGATTCAAATGCAACAGTTGTTGGCCTGAAAAATGAGCACTGTTTTTGAAGAAGTAATTCAATGTGATTCTCTGCGGTAAGAAAAAGAATATCAACTCCTTATTGTCATTATGACTGTGACACTTTTTCCTGGGATCTCAAATACCTATTCAAGGTTAGGTAATATTTTTAATATTTTAATGTATCTGTCAAGCTGAAGACAATGCATTTTAAGGACAACAGCTGCTGTGTTTGATTCATGCTTAACACAAGCACTCAAAATGATTTACTGTATTTTACAAATTTTACAAATGTTCGTAATCACTATGAGGATTTACAAAACCCTATACCCTATAGTAAATATTAAACACTCGATAAAAATCTGCTAAGTATTTAACTAATTTTAGGAAGGAAAAAAAAAACCTCTAATATATATATATATATATATAGAATTGCCACTTACTTAGCAGGCAAAGACTTTCTGTTCCCTTTTTTTTCTAGAGCTCGTGTTAGTGTTTACTTCTATTTTTAATCTCTGTTTCTCCAAGTTGATAACTTTGCACTGAAATATTCAGTAATAAACACAAAAGAAAACATTAACAATATAAAAGGCTAGATGTGTAAGAGACCTCACAAATCATAAATTCCATTCAAGTTATAGTCCTTCTAGCTAACAAATCTCCATCTTTAGCTTAACAGGTGACACAGGACTGAAAACTGAGGTGCACATGATTTTATGCCAAAGCTCATTCTATTCACAGGTCCTCCCTCTTCCCAGAGACTATCACAAAGGACATCTGAAGAAGCAGGAGACTGACTTACATGGAGATGTCCCTTAGGATGAGTGGCTATGATTCTTTCTCACCTGTGTGTTCCCAGAGGGCATGATGTCTGGGGAAAATGTGCTGGGGTCAAGGTAGGTGACTAAGCATGTGTTCTTCCTGAGTTCAAGAAAAGGGGCATAAAAAGGATCAATTCACTTGTGATTTTCCAAGTTTGCACATTTCTCAAAGGAGATTCTACATTTTATTTCTAATGCCAAACAGAACAAAAGGCTGAATATGTTTTGTGGTATGTTTCAGATTCTCAAGAAGGACAGGACAGCATAGGCTGTTGGTTTGTCTTTTGAGAAGGCAGTATCTTAAAAGTGTGTGTGTGTGTGTGTGTGTGTGTGTGTGTGTGTGTGTGTGTGTGACAGTATGCTGCACTCATGTATGGGGGAGAATACAGGAGGGAAAAAAGAGTGGGAGAGAGACAGAAAGTAAGAAGATGGAAAAATAAGTATATTTGAAATTTAGTCCTCTCCCTAAATTGTGAACTTGTGTCCTCAATATTTTCTTATCAGGCTTCTATCAGTTAGCATTTTAAAAAGTTTTTTTTTTGTCTTATTAAAATAATCATCTCATTTTAGTTGAAACAGCTCGTAGAATCATTTAATTCTTAAGATTTACATAACAGAAAAGTTATTTTCCTCAGTTTTATTTCTTCAGCTACAAAATATTTTAGTTTACAATTAACATCACTGCTCTCATTAACTGCTTTTGGGTGTGTTATTGAGACGAAAGTGATAGCCACTTATACTGTACCTGCCTTACTTGAAAAAAAAAAAAAATGAATACAGGAGAAAATCCTACTTTCCCTTCTCTTGTGTTAACAGAACATTATTTTCAATGGTGCTTTGCCTTATCTGTTCACTTTGAGTACTGCAGACACAAACTTTTCTAAGGACCCTCTTATCTGGGGTTATGGTTCTCTTTCTCCGCACTGGGTAGGCCTTTATTGAAATACGTATAGCTTTCTGTTAGTACTGAAATGGACAGTAATGACCTCCAGTGGATTTTTAGATAAATAACAACTGTGCATTTCAGAGAATGCTTATTTCTAAACTATTTGTTTCCTTTAGGACTTTTGGAGCTTGGCAACTTATTTAATGAACCATCCAAACTTTCTTTAATTTGTTAATTCTTGAATGAAATTGCAAACCATCACATTATCAACTATAACCTATAAGCTAATTTTAAAAACTGAGAATAATGTCATTCAAACATAAATTTAAATAAATATTCATAATTATTTACGTGTAATTCACTTGCATTTAGTTTCAGTTAAATGAAAACTCTCAGAATTTCATACTTTAGAAAATTAACAGCAAAATAAAATAAAGAGAAAAAACTTCAGGAAATAATCATTCTCAAATATAAAAACCTCTGATAATATTTATAAGAAACAAGTAAAGATGCTCTAAACATCTTGGTAGTTAATTGAACCTCATGAAACAATTTTCCTATTTAATATAAAATTAAAAGGAAATATTGATATCTGAGTGCAGAATATTTTACTTTCTAAAACATAAAACATGTTTCTGGAATAGCTTTTAGATTTCTGGGAAGATTATTTAAAACACATACAATTTAAGTTTTAATAGGGCTTCAGTGCTTTAGTACCTTCATTTTTGGTTTGTGAGGTAATAAATTATTCATGAACATTATCTTTTAAGAATCACATTTTCACTTAAGTTAGTTTTTTTTTTTTTCTTTCTGAAAATGACCTAGATGTGTTTATTGAAAAACTGGTTCTAAATCTTTACTGGACAATCTATAGAATTAGAAAAAAGATATGAGAATATACCTTTTCTACCACAAGAGGGCAGCAAAAATGTTTTCTGTCACTCCATCTGTCTTGACATTCTTTGCTGTCTTTGATATGTTACCTTAACTTTCTTCTTTCTGCCCTGGAGTGAAATTCAAAGAATGTGTTTTCATTCTGAAACAGAACTATTGTGAGTGTGGTTTATTATTGAACGTTTTAGGAAGGACACAAGCCTCAAAGTTACCACAATTTTTCTTTCATAGTTTACAATAATTACAACAGACCTGCTTCATAAAGCTCATGGCTTAGACAACACTACTACATTAATTCTTAAGAGTACAGATGGTTCACATGAGAATTTTAAAGTATGTGATAATCTATATATTTTACATTGTGGTGGAAAGGCAAAGTTCATAAAGATTAAAACACTTATTTATTTTTGCCATGATTATGAAAATATCTAATTTTTCAGCAATATTGCATTAATCTTAAGAGTAAAATAACAACTGCCATGAAAATCAGCCAACTACTCAAAGCTACAGCTATGGTCATCTTTTGATAAACAGAATGTGAAATCATTGAGCAATCCATGGTTTTCAAAAAAAGTTAGTTAATTTTATGTGAGGTTAACCAGTCAAATGAGTATATAGAACAATTTATGATATCACCTCTATAGTCCTTTCTATATACAGAAAACTCTAAGTAATGCAAAGAAAGTATATGGTTTCTCTCTCTTTTTTTTAGTTTCTAAATATAAATTTTTCAGAAGCCAGTAGGTGGTTTCACCCCATCAGGAGTCCAGCGCGTGCCTCGGCAGGCGATAGTGCTCAGTTTTGGGACGGAGCTTCTTTTCCTGCTGGTTGGCATACTTCCACTTGGACGGGGACATTTTAAGCTTTTTTCTCTTCTTATCTGTGCACCATACCTTTTCACAGTATTCTTCCACTCTCTGGAAGTTGCTATAACCAATCAGCTGCAAGAATTCCTTGTACCATGGTTTTGTCCCACGTGGGATGATGCTCTGAGCAGGACAAGGCATCTTATGAAGCCGATCCTCTTCAAAGTCTTTGTTAAACATCTCCTCCACTCTCTCCTCTTCCACTACCTCCAGGGTGATTTTACGGACTGTATGAACAAAACTATGCTCTACTGTCTGGCAAAAATAGGTCCCAGCATCCATTCTGCGTAGTCTTAGGAAGAGTAAACCAAGGTCCATCTTAACCACTCTATCATCTGTCTTCACCTGTACAAGAACAAGAAAATCAAAAGCACTGAAGTATTATTCAGGAGAAAAGAATACCAGCTTACACCTTTCCACTATCTAGAATTTTTTTTTTTAATTTTTGCAATCATATGATGAAATCTTATAAGTCATATATACATAATTATATATTATACATATATTATATAATGAATATATTAACTATATAAAGATGATATATTATATGCACTCTGGGTCACTTCAATCAGGTCCGACCTCTTTGAGACCCTATGCAATGTAGCTCACCAGACTCCTCTGTCCATGGGATTCTCCAGGCAAGAATACTGGAGTGGGTTGCCATACTCCTCCAGGGGATCTTCCTGACCCAGGGATCAAATCTGCCTCTCTTTTGTCTCTTGCATTGGCAGGTGGGTTCTTTACCACTAGCACCACCTGGGAAGCCCATAATATACTATATAAATGTATATAACATGTTAATATTTTATTTAAATATTCATATTATAATACATACATGTTTATTTTATATTTATATTGTTATGCTATATATATTATAAATATCTAGGAGAAAGAGGCTAAGTAATTAGATCAGGTGTGTGTGCATGTGTGAACATGTGTATCTGTGCACACATGTGTTTGTCCTAAACTTATTTATATTGAGATCACTTCATGTCAAAGACTTAGAGGTCATTTTACATCAGGATTCTTAAGAACAAACTGAGAGGGCTTTCTCCCTAATGATTTCCCTTACCCATTAGAAAAAACACCCAGTTCAGTATAGTAGTCAAGCTTTGAGTGATATGAAGATCTGTCAAATATAATTTTTTAATGGCAGAATAAATGCAATTTCTCACATTATTAGCTCAGAGGTTCTTATGTTTCCCAGATCACACTGATCAATCTATGAGGCCCTGTGTTGGGAGAGCTGTGATACCTACACTCTCTCTCCTTACCAAAAAGAATCCATCCATTCATTAACTCAGTGAGCACTTCCTACAATTCTGTCCATTTAACAGACTAAAAAATAAACAACAAAAGTCCAGACTCTGCTCTGAAGAACCTCACAGGTCTAGTAAATTTAAGTCTGCATAAACCTTCAGTACTCAACTATTTTATTTTCATGTTTGTGATGTAATAAATTACACACATTATTTCTATTGGTAAATAATTATAATTCAGGGTAAGAAGAGCACAGTAAGGCTTTCAGTAAATAGCTAATATTTTACCAGTAATAGTTGTACTAGTGAGTGAATGATTTGACTTTAGACAAAGCTAGATTCAAATACTGTCACCACCATCTACTAACTGTGTGGTCTAGGGTCACTGATGTATATTTCCTGCGTTCGTGTTCTCTATAAAAATGGAAGTAATAATTCTAATGTAACTTGAAGGATTGCTGTGAAGTTTAAATAACACAAGTGAGAATACTGTGTACAGAGCTATGAATACTTACCTTTACCTTTCCTATATACAGACATACTTTATTGTGGGTTTCACTCCAGATGACCACAATTAATATCGCAATAAAGAAGTCACACAAACTTTTGGTTTCCTAGTGCATATACAATTTATGTTTCTACTATACTATTGTCTAATAAGTGTGCAATAGTGTTATGTCTAAAAAATAATGGATATACCTTAATTAAATACACTGTTAAAAAAAGTCAACTGTCATCTGAGTCTTCAAAGAACTATTAATCTTTTTGCAATAGCAACATCAAACATCACTGATCACAGATCATGTTAGGTAGTTAGAATAGGAAAAAGGAGTCCAGAATGGCGGTGGCTAAAAGACAAGGAAGGGAAAAGCCCATGAAAATAGAAAAAGGAAGGTCCGAGGACAGGAGTGAGGACCTCAGGTAGAACAAACAGCACTCCTGGCTAGCCCAGTTTACACAAAGCAGGCCCAGGGGGAGGAGGAAAAACATAAAAAGAGGAGCCAAAGGGCTGGGGGTCTCTCTCTCTCTCACTCTCTCGTGCTTTCTCTGTCTCGCTCTTTCTCTCTCTCTCTCTCTCCTCTTCGTGTCTCTTGGGTTGGCATGCCCTCACGCCTCGAGGATGTATTTTCATTTATCTTCTAAATAAGACTGAGCTGTAACACTGATCTGTCCGAGAGCTGTGACACGGTCTGTCCTAGGGCTTCAACGCTGGTCTGTCACTTCAAATTTTTGTTGTGACGAGACAGAACCGAGGAAATTACACACTGCCCCGACAATAACAAATACAATAACAATGAAAAGTTGGAAATAAGGTGAGAATTATCAAAAGGTGACACAAAGTAAGCAAAGGCTGTTGGAAAAATGGTGCCAACAGACTTGCTCCACTCGGGACTGCCACAAACCTTCAAATTGTAAACAACACAGTATCTACATAATAGTAACAAAACAAAGTCCAATAAAATGGACGCCTGTCCATTCTTTTAGCTAAAAACAAACTAGTATGTGTTTTCACATGGTCTAAGATCCTATTACGATGGGAGAAAGGTGATTTGAAATACACTGGCTGACTTCCCCTTTGAATATAGACAAAAATCACATTAACCTTTGTCAATACAAGAGGGGTACAAAGCCCCTCTACCGCTTTGGCAGGAAAGGCCATTACCACAAGCACAGTTTTTGTTCCAGTGTTAGGTCAGGGCAAGACCTGCCAGGCTCAGCTCTCTCGAGGCTTAATCAGTTCGGGCACAGCTAAGTTGCAGTGGTACTCTTCATGTGTGATTACTCCTGTGTGGCCATTTATATAATCTGTGAATAATGTAACAAATGGTATTAGTTGTATAGTAAGAGACTACAGGGCTTCCCTGGTGGCTCAGTGGTGAAGAACCTGCCTGCCAATGCAGGAGACACAGGTTCAATCCCTGGGTCAGGAAGATCCCCTGGAGAAGGAAACTGCAATCCACTCCAGTATTCTTGCCTGGGAGAATCCCATGGACAGAGGAGCCTGGTGGGCTACAGTCATGGGGTCGCACAGAATCAGACATGACTTAGCAAGTAAGCAACAACAAAAGAGATTGCAAGCCAAATAGGGATGTTAATGATAAATTACAAGGCTCCCAGCCGTTATTCTTTTCAGCCATGTAAGGCCAATTATTCAGAAGCTTCATAGTGACCCAGGTGATAAAAGGGGCTCCTGGAATCCTTCACAGGGGCTTCCTTGACATGTCAGGACCATGTTCTGGTGTACAGAACATGATAGCCATTAACTCAGGAAGTTCTCCAGTGATGAGCCAGGAAGAGCCCTCAAACCAAACCATTTTCACTATATAGAAACTTTTTGTTATCCTTGAGAATGTATCTTTTTCATCTGCCACAGAAAATAACTCAAGGGACTCTGCCACTCTGCTCATCTTCCCCAGTCCTCCTGGCAGTCTTCTTTCCCCGCTAGCTTTTTCCACAAATTCATGACCCATGGAACGTAGCTGAGACCACACCATGCCTCTGACAATAAAAAACTGTCTCTGAAACACATCCTCCACTGCTTTTAAATTAGTGGCTTCCTTGGACACAGATGGACTTGACTCATTAAATGTCTTTTGTTCTGTGTAGTACATGCCATTATACTGGTTCTCTCCTTGGTCTTTCTGTGGATTTTTCTTTCCTTCAGAGGCGTAAGCCTCTGTCCTTCCTTTATCTCACATTTTATTTGCATCTGTTGATAATTCTTCTATTTTCTCATTTTGATCAACTTCCCTAAGATGGTGCATCTTACACATAAATAATCCATTATTTTGTGTTTCTTATTAATTATAAAAGACTGACCAGGACTAAGTATATGATGATTCACTAACTATAGTTCAGTGTCTTTCCACTCAAACTGCACTCCCCTCCCACTTATTAAATTCTCTTTCTGACCATATCATCATTATTTTTGAACCTACCCTCAACTGCTGATCATTTGTATTTCACTATCATTGTTCTATCCATATATCAAATACATCAAATTCTCACCAACATTTCTTCAGTGCTGACCAGCATAAACATCCCTTCCATTTCACTATTTTTGCTACATGTTAGACTCTCCTATTTCATGACCGTTTTTTTTTTTTTTTACCCTGTCTCATGGCAGTCACCCCTCCCACAAATCCTCTTTCTGTGCCCGCTTTCATGCCCAATTTGATTCTGTTTCAGGTCCTGAAGGGACTCGCATACAACTGGCTCCTTCTCATCCCAAAGAATGAACTAAATGTCACCTCTTCAGGGCTCTTTCACACCACCAAGTAAAAGTATCCTTTCTCCCTTAATATCTTCATTTCACCTATTACCATTTATACATCTGAGCCTGCAACATTACCTGCAAATACATAATAGTCCCATAATGAGTTTTCTTTTGACTGGTATCTTTCCCCTTTATTTGAACATATGGGTGGGTGGTGGTTTAGTTACTAAGTCATGTCCGAATCTTGAGACCCCATGGACTGTAGCCCACCAGGCTCCTCTGTCCATGAGTACCATTTCACTCTTCAAAGTCCATTTCCTTTTGTAACATTCCTGACTTGGAACTTATTCTGACTTTATTGTTTGTCTAGTAGCTCATATGGTAAAGAATCTGCCTGCAATGCAGGAGACCTGGGTTCAATCCCTGGGTCGGGAAGATCCCCTGGAGAAGGGAATGGCAACCCACTTCAGTGTTCTTGCCTGGAGAATTCCATGGATAGAGAAGTCTGGTGGGCTGCTACAGTCCATGGGGTTGCGAAGAGTTGGAAACGACTGAGTAGCTAAACACATTGTCTGAGCAAGTAAGAACTCCTCAGTTAACTAGACATTGCCTTTCTGATCCTCTATGCCAAAACAGCTTCATGTGTTGTTTCTCACTAGGGTTGGCAGAAGAGGTACATTTCGGGAGATGAGTGAATTTTCTAGGATTTCTCAGTGTATTTATTTTTATGATAATCAATATAAATTAATAAACTATATGGGATCATGTGGAAGATCAATCTCCTGATGAGTGTTTGTGTGTATCATTGATTCTGAGCTATTTTCAGTGCTTGAGCAGTTTCCAGCTGCTGAGAACAAAGATGGATTTAATATGTTAATGATACATTCCAGCCAAATGAAAAGCAAACAACACCCCTATGTACTAATGCACATAAAAAATTTTGAAGTCACTTGAGAAAAGTGTGGGGGGACTGAGTCATCATACGGCACAAGGTGCTATGGATAGATGTTTTACACACACACATATGTGGTAGCCTGTATCCCATAATATGTTCATGGAGATACCTTATTTCAGTGGAAAAAAAAAATCATTACATCAACTAAACATTTAAATGATGCCTACATTTGTTTATATTTAGTTTGTAAATTTATCTTCATTCTATATTTGAATGAAAGCTATGAGCATATAGAATGCATTTCCTATTTCAGTCCTGTGAATATTTAATAAACATTATAAATCATGGTATGAGCCAAAGAAAATATTGTACTGTTAAGGGCAGGTGGTGGTGGTGGGGCAACCGATACAATACTAGAATCGAATCTTCACAGCTCCTGCTGCTATTGCTCTCTGAACTACCTCTTTACTTCCCATTCCTAGGTCTTATTTTGGTCTTAGTGTTTCTTTCTTTCCATTACTTGAACTCCTTTCTGTTGTTTACCCATCCATTAAAAAAGATTTCTCTATAGGCTTAAGTTTTCCCTTCTTAAATGAATACTCTCTTCACAGCCCATGTAGCACTGTCTCCTTGTAACTCAATAACATTCACATTTTGTAGCATACAAGCTAGTATTCTTATTCTTCTTCAAATTATTTTTCCATACAATTTTATCTCTTTGACCATATTTTAAATTTCAAAAGAGCAAAGGCCTATATCTTAATCATTCCGAATATTTTTGAGTGCTCAGAACATGTGAAAAATGAGAACATACTAATTAGTTCATAGTGTACAAACGTACAAGGCAATAGGGGATACCAGTAAAGATAAATTCAAAAGTTATTCACTTTTTCAGGTAAGTTCAATAAGGATTTGGATAGAGAGGAAGCAAGCATGATTTCAGGAACACTTAGCAACTAATGAAGAAGGCTATCCTCCATAGATACAACAGGAAAAATAGTTCCAGGACACAGTCGTTTCCTGAAAAGAATCTGCATAGAAACATTATCACAAATATGATCCTTTGTCCCCTCCCTACCACACTTCTTATGAGAGTGAATAATACATGAGAAAACATGAAAGTCATCTAGTTTAGTTTCTGGCATATAGCAAGCAGTCTATCAAAGTGTTTTAAAATAAAACGAAAAAGCAAAACTATAAACAAATACAAATATTTCATTACTGAATAAGAAGTATTTTCGTGGGCTTTTTTTTTTCCAATTCTGATATAAAAATCAAATGTTTATTTCATAATCAGAAACCCAAGTTTGAGAAATAGTTCATTATGTATCCATAAAGTCCAGACTGGTTCAAAAATAAAGAAGCACAACAATTACAATGGGAAAGTCCTACACCATTTATTTGCATGTTGTAGATGGTGCCTGTCTTACAATTGTGGTCTCCACTCCTGGTTAAGTGAATCATAAATTCAGGAATAAAAGATGTTTTAACTCTTCAGTCTGGACAACTGTACACTATGTAGGTTAAATTGCTCTGAAAGTTAAATATATCTTCCATGGCCTACAAATAGCTAAAAATTAAAAAAAATGGCTTAGAAATTTTGTATTTGAAGTCTTTCCACAACTTAATCTTTTCACTTTTGTTAACATGGATACCTTCAACAATCATATCTTGATTACAGAATTGTTTTTATTCAGCTGTGCTGTCTGCAGACCAGATTTTCTTGGTCAAGAAGATGGTACATAATACATCATTTTATCAAATATTCTTATAGAAAATCTATAAAAACACAAAATTTCTTACTGAAAATGGTTTTAATATTGTTAGCTATAAAGATTGATTCAATATGTTTCATAATGTCGAATAAAAGAAGTAATTGAACAAAGAACCCTGCACATCTGGTAGCTGGTCAGGAAGAAGCAGTGATTTCCATGTGTATCAACCATATGGTTCCATACTTTTTATAGGAAACGGATAGACAAAGGCCTTGAAATGGTTTAGTTCAGAATATATTTAACAATGAAATCAGTTTTAGTCACGTGATAAAGACCAACAGTTTATATATTTATTTGTTTATCTGGCCTGCCTACAATACAAAAAAATTCGTTTGACTTACAGAAAATATATGATATACAATAATATAAACAAAAAATTTCCTTTTATTAAAAACACTTTCCAGTGTGAACTTGCTATATGATAGAGATGATTCCCCAATAGAGATAGGGTGAATTACTTAGTAACTCATTTGGAGAAACCTATTATACTGTACAAAGAATAAATAAAGTTGTATTTATATTTCAGTAATTAAAACCCAAATGGAGAAACCTTGCATCTAATACAAGAAGATGCTGAGAAGAAAGTTATTATAAATAAGAATGCCGTTCTGTGAAAAAATGTTGTATTCAAGATATCAACTATATCAAAGAAGTTTGAATATTTATATTCAATAATGAAATAATGTAAACAGAAGATGCAAAGAACTCTTGAAAGTCAACAAAGGGAAGTAAAAAATGAATGGAAAAAGTCTATGAATAAATAATTCAGAAAAAGAGTAACTCCAGTGTTTCATAAGTATGCAATGTCAATGTTCAACCTTACTAGTAATTTTAGAAATGCAAATTTAAACAAAATACTACATTGTACCCAGAAGAAAGGCAAAAATTAGGAAATACCAAATATAGGTGAGGATATGGGCAAATGGGAACCCACATGAACTGCTTTGAGAGTGCAGATGGTGCATTAATTCTGGAAAGCAAGCTTACAATAGTTACCAAAATGAAGGATGTTGACAGATAATAATTTAAAAATTTGCACTCAGATTTATAAGGGGTTACCTAGAGAGATGACCATTAAAGATGTGGTACTGGGAATTAATGACACTCAGCCTACTTGTAGGGGAATGCATCAATTGGAGCAATGAATGCATGCTGTGGCATGAACAGTTGTCAGAAAGAATGAAACAGAGACGTATATAGAATAGTGATAAACCACACAAACATAGTGCTGAGTTTAAAAAGTAGAAGCAGAATAAGAGCTATAACAAAATACATTTATTTTCACAGCTCACATATACTAAAATGTTATATACTTGTTCAATATACAAATGCAATGTTGGACTTATTCCAGTCCTTACAGTGAATGCATGTGGAGAACAAGGATGAAAGTGGAGAAAAAGTCAAACAAGAGAGGAGATTTGTGTGGATTGATGATGACAATGTGCCCTAAAATATGGAGTATGATTAAATTATGCAACTGAAGTCAAAAAATAAGAACCAAAAACCAAAACAAACCAAAACTCCAGTTTTTTTGTAATGATTATCCTGGTTTGGAAAACAATAAACTAGGCTGTCTACAAGATCTGTTCATGCTCTGGAATACTGTAATCATACACTTTTACAAATACTGCTTGAAAATAAATGGCAGTTTAAGAGTAACATTTTATTGAAAATTTTTATAAATAAGAATAACAGGATGATCAGGGTGCAAGGAGTAAGAGGACAGGGGATAAAAGTAAAGATAACGTTTGAACACAAAAATGCACAGCATAAGGCACTCAAAAGCTACTTTAATCGGAGTATCAATTCAAAACTAAATTTCCTAGTGATCAAAGGAAAGAGGAAAGTATGATAAATTCAGGGACAAAAATGTCTCTAAAATATACTATTAAAATTACTTTCTACGTTGCCATGCTACTTTGTTTAATCAGATGTCCAGAGTCAGACTAGTCTCAGTAGGATAAAACAGATCTGGATCTGATTTCATAGATCTAAAAGATATGTTTAATTTTCAAAGATGTTTAGCATTATCTTGGAAAATTAACAGAAGAGAGTTATTCTAGATCTATTCTTAAGATCACAAAGTTGCTTTATATTTTCCTACCATACAAAAGAAAGTGTGTCTTTGCCATTGCAAAGGAAAATAAAATTAAGAAGCTATACTGCTAATTACTACAGAACTAAAATATGGGGCATATGATGTTATAAAAACATGCTTGTCAAGGCTAAAAAACACAAGTTTTGAATATTTACCCATAAAGAGTTGTTAGTTTAGAAAAGATGAACATATTTTTTAATAGACTAAAGTATAAAACATCAAAACTATTAAACAGATATTTCAAATGAGGCAAAGAGTTCATGCATTTTAATGTCATGACAGCTAGAAAAACCAAGAAATAATATTCACATGGAACAAATCCGTTGCTTTCAAAACGTATAAATAAAGATGGAAATGTAAACTTATGGCTGTCATTGATCCCTGTCATGGATTAGCTAGCACTGGTGAAAGTCAAGAAAATGAGTCATCTAGCAAACAAGATAGCTGAATGAAGATAGGATTCTACTTCAAGTCTCCTAGTTTTGATGACATGATGTAACTGCAACATTTAAAAGATGTAATTTTGTATTTTTCTTTCTTTTGTTTTCTCAAGAGATGCTGTCTCCATAAGGTATGGATCATCAATAAAAATAAGCTTCCATGGAGACAGTACAAATTTAGTATAGCTGCAATGAGCTCTAAGTTACCTGGAAAGAGCTACTAATTGGTAGGTTAATCATGCCTCAGATTTCTCAACAGAATTTAAAATGACTTTGAGGAATTTATCCTACTTAGTAGGTGGTCTAAAAACAAAGCTGAGAAGTGACAATTTCTGGCACAGAGTAAAAAAAGAATTGACAGTGAAGTCAAAAGTATGTTTTTGAATTTTGACGTCAATTTACATCCTCTCTTGAATTTTCTATAAAAAACATGTACATTTGAGCATCATTTAGGCAATCTATACAGTGCATACAACTGACACTTTATTTTCAAGAAACACAAACACACAAAAATGGTTTATTTTAAATAGAGAAACTCCAACGGAAAGATCAAAAAGAATTAAGGAGAAAATAAGCCTTCCATGCTCACCAATGGATAAATTATGATAGTGGTCTTATGGACCAGCAGTTTACTGGCCTGTGTTATACCTCATTGGTATGGACGTGAAGAATATTTTATGTATCTTGGGATTGCTCCAAATTTCCTCACTGAGGATTTATGACCTGCTTCCTATAACTCCATCTTGTTTACAGTGTCTTTGGGAAGCACACTGGTTTTGTCAGTAAAGAATAAAATCCAAAAGAACACATTCCAAGAAAATATTCATTTTGTTTGGCTTTGCTGAAAACTCATTCCAATAAAATTATAGTGTTCAGCACAAAATAAGGGCTTGGTTTTTCATGAAAATATATTTTTGTCCAAAATACAGAGATACTTAATAAAGCTTTACTTGTATACATTTTTCTTTGACCTCTTTAATCAGAGGTCAACAAATTTTCTATAAAGAGCTATAAAGTAAAGATTGTGGTGTTTATATGTCAGGTGGTCTCTGTTATAAGTACTCAACCTTGTAGCTAGAGCATGAAAACAGTCATAGACACTAGGTAAACAAATCAGCATGGCAGTTTTCAAATAAAATTTTATTTATAAAAGAAGCTGAGATTTGGCTCCCAGGTCGTACTTTGCCAACTTCTGCTTTAAATCACTGGCAAAGTTGAAAAGACTATTCTATTTTCAGGTTAGAAATAACCTATTCCAAACTTACAACATTCAAAATAAGGATCATAATAATGTGAGCAGTTATACTAATCTTCTGAATATCTTAAAGAAACTATGGCTTACTTTGTCATGATAGGTGAAAATTACACAGTGGACTAATAAATATTTAAATCTAAGTAAATCAATGCATATTTAAATTTTTCCTCAATTATTAGTTTTAAAATATAATGCTCATGTATTTTAGAGAAAGAGAAATACACGGTGAAAAAATTCAATTGTACAACCACATGCCTTAGCAAGTATGGATGTTTTTCCTTTGGGATGTTACTAAGAATCAAAATTTTCAATCATTTTGGAAGCTTGTAAATACAAATACATGGAATTGCAGAAATTGAGAATTCATAAACTTGGGTATATCATTTCAGGGTGATTTAGTGGTGTTTCTAACAGTATTTTTTTCCTTGGCAATCACACAACATACTTTATACCTTCTTCCTATAAGGATATCTGTGCTATGTTCTAAATTAAAACTATATGCAGAAATATATATATGAATACCTAATTCAAATAACTATAGATGGACTGTCAAACAGCTAAACTTGGATTTTGTGAATGAAATTGTCCACACACATAAAATATTTTCTTTTCTCCCCAGTTCAGAGAATGGGGGTTTTTCCGCTTCCTTCTTAGAATCCATCCTGTCATTTTTGTTTGTAATCATATTCTCTCTCCCATATTCTTCATCTTGCTTTATCACTTAGCTATACATTTTCTTCTCTATGGATACTTCCTTTCAACCTCTAAACATGACCAAGCCAGAAAAGGCAAAAGTTCTCTCAACTATCGTCTCCTATTGCTGATCTCTCTTGAATTTCTCATCCAAACCTTTAGGAGGAGAACACTATACTAGCTGTTTCTAATCCCACACAGCCCCATGCTTAAACCATTTAGTCCTATCACTTAACCTGTTGCTAGATGGCTCCTAGTTTAACCATTCCAATGAACATTCTCACTAGAGCCTGGGTGCTTATTTTCTGAATTTTTCCAAGGGTGCTGTTTGTTACTTCATCCTTATCCAAGTTCTTTTCTCTGAGTTCTATTATATCACATATCCCTACTCCACTGTCTATACCTCCTCAAGCTATACCACTCCAGTGGTACTTACCATCTGTGCCCTTTCCATCACTTACTTCTCATCTCTGTAATGCACAGAATAACACTAATTGCCACAGAAAAGTGTTATAAGTTTTAAATAAACTACAGCACATAAAGCACTTAATAGAACAGGGTACATAAGCACTAATTGAATGTTAACTAAAATCATTACTTGTTTTCCTTAACAATTTTACTGTTCATCTTTTAGAATTTTTTCTTCTCCTAATTTTTCCTTATATGTGGGTTTCCCCCTTGCTTCTAGCCTTAGTTCACATGCTTCTCATTCACTCATTCTCCAATGTAGGCTATGGCAGTTGGAGGGCCTACTGCACTGTAACTAAGGGTCTAGAGCTGAAACCAGAAAGTCTGGCTCAAATTCAGACTGATTTCACAGGCTATGTGAGATTATGCAAGTAACTCAATCTCTCTGTGCTTCAGTTTCCTTAAAGTGGGGACAATAATACTAACTGCTTCATAAGGCTGTTGCAAGGATTAAAAGTACAACTGTATGTAAAATTCTTAGGACAGTACCTGGTACACAGTAAGCCATTTTAAAATGCTGATGCTTGCTATATTATTCTTACTTTTATTATCTCCATGAATTCATTGCCTTTTTGCTGAGGCCTCTCACTCATCTCCTACCATTCCAAATCTTTTCTTTGGGCTTTATATTCCCAATCATGAATATACCAGAAGGATAGCTCTGTCTGCATGCTTTACAGGGGCCCCCAATTCAATACGGCCAAAACTGAACTCTACCTTTCCTCCCTATATTCTTGGAATCATGTCTTTGCACAATCAACCACAGAAACACCCAAACCTGGAACAGGTGAATTCTTTTTTTGCTCAAATATCCAATACACTCAATGTTATATCATAAAAATTAGTATGTGTCTTCTTCCTTCTTACTACCACTGTTTAGTTTGGTCAAAAATCTTTCATCTGCATACTGAAACACCTTCTTAAATGTTCTTCTTGACACCCTGCTTATCCTTCAACCCAGTAAGCTAGTTTCTAGAGTAATGTATCTAGGCAGGCAGATTCTTCACTGTCTGAGCCACTAGGGAAGCCCATAATGCATAAACTCAAAATTTCAAATATCAGTAAATATATTAGGGAAATTTGAATTTAGTTGAAAATACGGACCAAAATTTTGGGGAAAGAAATACATTATATTAACAGTCTGAGAAAGAAACTTAAAATTGAACACTGCTGGATACAGCATGTCAAAATGACTCGGTAAAGATTTCCAAATGAGGTAGATTACAGTGAGTTCAAATCAGAAACAGAACATACTGAGTGAAGAAAACTACTGATGAAAGAATTACTTTCCTGTCTTCTGAAGTCATTCAACTGGAGGAACAATAGAATATTCCCAGGCCCTCTCCTGCCAAGTGAGTACAAAACTCAAAAGCCAGTTTTATCACAGATATATGGAATGGAAAACACTTTAGCACTACATTAATAATTTATTCCAGTGCGATATACTGTATCATTTTTGGACACGTGTTTATTCTCATGATGTCATGAAAAATTTAGGAGAATTCTCCTCTCCTGATTGCCTTTCTATGTTATCCCTAAGTAGCCTATGTTAAGTTGAAGTTCCTTCTTCTCTAACAGCTAGCCCAACCTGGGATTTACACATTTAGTCATCTCCCAGAATGTACTGTCTGATTCTCAACAAAAAACATGTTTTTAAGTTTCACAACAGGCTAGGAGGAAAGAGGCAAAAAATGTCTTTGTGTTCTACACATAGAATTAGTCATTTAGACTTCCAATGACAAATGTTTGGTTTTCACTATCAAATGAGGTGGAGACTTCCTGGATTCACTATCTGGTGAGTACCTATCAGCTGTCCTCTGTGTCCTAAGGCAGGTCTCTAAAATTTCTTAACCCAATTTAACTTGTAACCTCTTTACTAAGGTCCATTTCTTCAATATTCACCAAGATCTATCTCCCTTTAATATAACCAAATTTTCTTCTATTTTCTGCTTTTAAATACTATTTGTTTTGGTTAAAATTGAGTTCAAAGCCCACATCAACATCAGAAATGTTTATCTGTCTTCTCTAAGATTTATCTGCTTCACATCCCAGTTAGACCTTTTCCTACATACAGCCAGCAACCTAGACCCACATTCATCTGTCTAGCGACTGCCTCCAGACTGTTCTGTATGTGTGTTTTAAATGCTACCTATTCTTACATTACGAACAGCTGAGAAAATAAGAAAAGTGAAAGGCAAAGGAGAAAAGGAAAGATATATCCATCTGAATGCAGAGTTCCAAAGAATAGCAGACAGAGAAGAAAGCTTTCTTAAGTTATCAATGCAAAGAAATAGGGGAAAACAATAGAATGGGAAAGACTAGAAATCCCTTGAAGAAAATTAGAGATACCAAAGGAATATTTCATGCAAAGATGGGAAAAATAAAGGACAGAAATGGTATGGACCTAACAGAAGATATTAAGAAGAGGTGGCAAGAATACACAGAACTACACAAAAAAAGATTTTAATGACCCAGATAACCACGAGGGTGAGATCAGTCACCTAGAGCCAGATATACTGGAGTGCGAAGTCAAGTGAGTCTTAGGAAGCATCACCATGAAAGAAGCTAGTAGAGGTGATGGAATTCTGAAACAGCTGAGCTATTTCTGAAATAGCTGAGCTATTTCAAATCCTAAAAGATGATGTTGTGAAAGTGCTTCACTCAATATGTCAGCAAATTTGGAAAACTCAGCAGTGGCCAAAGGACTGGAAAAGGTCAGTTTTCATTACAATCCCAAAGAAAGGCAATGCCAAAGTATATTCAAACTACCGCACAATTGCACGCATCTCACATGCTAGCAAAGTAATGCTTATAATTCTCCAAGCCAGGCTTCAACAGTACATGAACCGAGAACTTCTAGATGTTCAAGCTGGATTTAGAAAAGGCAGAGTTGACAGCCACTGTATCATTGAAAAAGCAAAAGAATTCCAGAAATACGCCTATTTCTGTTTCATTGACTACGCTAAAGCCTTTGACTGTGTGGATCACAACAAACTCTTTGAAATTCTTCAAGAGATGGGAATAACAGACCACTTGACCTGCCTCCTGAGAAACCTGTATGCAGGTCAAGAAGCAACAGTTAGAACCAGACATGGAACAACGGACTGGTTCAAAATTGGGAAAGGAGTACATCAAGGCTGTATAGTGTCACCCTGCTTATTTAACTATATGCACAGTACATCATGCAAAATGGTGGGCTGGATGAAGCACAAGCTAGAATGAAGATTACTGGGAGAAATATCAATAACCTCAGATATGCAGATGATATCACCCTTATGGCGGAAAACAAAGAGGAACTAAAGAGCCTCTTGATGAAGGTGAAAGAGGAGAGTGAAAAAGCCGGTTTAAACTCAACATTCAGAAACTAAGATTATGGCATCAAGTCCGATCACTTCATGACAAACAGATTTGGAAACAATGGAAACAGTGACAGATTTTATTTTCTTGGGCTCCAAAATCACTGCAGATGGTGACTGCAGCCACGAAATTAAAAGACGCTTGCTCCTTGGAAGAAAAGCTTTGACAAACCTAGACAGAATATTAAAAAGCAGAAACATTATTTCGCCAACAAAGGTCCAACTAGTCAGAGCTATGGTTTTTCCAGTAGTCATGTTTGGATGTGAGAGTTGGACCATAAAGAAGGCTGAGTGCCGAAGAATTGATGCTTTTGAACTGCGGTGTTGGAGAAGACTCTTGAGAGTCCCTTGGACAGTAAGGAGATCAAACAGTCAATACTAATGGAAATCAATCCCGAATATTCATTGGAAGGACTGATGCTAAAGCTGAAAAGCCAATATCTTGGCACCTGATGCCAAGATCCGTCTCATTAGAAAAGACCCTGATGCTGGGAAAGATTGAAGGCAGAAGGAGAATGGGACAACAGAGGATGAGAGGGTCAGATGGCATTACCGACTTGATGGACATGAGTTTGAGCAAGCTCCAGGATATGGTGAGGGACAGGGAGGCCTGCTGTGCTGCAATCCAGGGGGTCACAAAGAGTTGGACATGACTGAGCGACTGAACCACAACAGTTCTTCCATCTATAAAAGCAGTCTAATTCATTCATTTCTCAATATCTAGATACCTATAATAAATACAATATCCACTATCAAACCTGCTTAGAAGGACAAAAGAACTTACATCTTTTTTGTTGTGCCCAGTAGACAACATTGGAACCTCATAGTAGATGTCTCATGTGTAACTTAACAACTATATCAACTGCTTTAATGTTGCTGATGTTGTTTTCATTCTCTTATCCATATGTCTAAGATTTATGTAATAATGGAATTTAACTTTGCTCTTTTTCTAAAACACTGCCTTGGGCAATACAATTCAAGACATCATTTTGACAGAACAACACTAAAATCATGACACAATGAGCACTTCCTCAGTAAAAAATCTAAGTCTAGTTTCCAAATTTTATATATACATATATACAACATTTGTTTTTATATGTATATTAATACAGATGTATATAAAAATCTTGTGTATATGTATTTTAGAACCTTTATATACATACATATGGGCTTCCCAGGTGGTGCTAGTGGTAAAGAACCCACCTGCCAATGCAGGTAGACGTAAGGGAAATGGGTTCGATCCCTGGGTTGGAAAGATTCCCTGGAGGAGGAAATGGCAACCCACTCCAGTAGTCTTGCTTGGAGAATCCCCATGGACAGAGTAGCCTGGCAGGCGACAGTCCGCAGGGTCGCAAAGAGTCAGACATGGTTGAAGCAACTTAGCACACACGCACATACACACACATATATAAACACCTAGACTGATACACATATATATTTATACGAATCTAAATCACACATCATAAAAAAGCAGGTACAGTACAAAAGACTTTAATTTTAAGTACTCAAATAAATCATCATCTATTTACTAATCATGCACTGTATGTAAGTCACTATTGTGTGAATGTGCAGCTATGAATTACCTCCTCTTTTCTTGCATCACGTCCTTTCTGTACAAACCAGATAACTTTTGCTTGTAAAGATCGTGGGGTACATTCCAGCAAAGTACTGTTATTCTCTATGCCATAGGCCAATCTCTCTTCAGTTTTATCCAAAGCATCCCCTGTAACATAAATGTTAACATCAGCCTTGAGAATTTCATTTTACTGGTAAATAACATTTTTAAATGATTCCTTATTCAGATCCCTATAGCAAAGTGAATAGGTTTTATTGCTTACTGCTAATATCTATACAAGGTCATATACATGAGTTATTTAGAAAGAGTGGCATACTAAAATCTAGACAATAAAAATGCACAGCAGACTATGGAGTGAGAAAGAAGTAACTAGGAGTTTGATTACAAAAGATGGGTCAAAACAGAAGGTAAGTCAGTGTTAAATTAATAGGAAATCAGTGACAACATCCATTGATAAAGTAGGCAAGAGAAGGTGAGCACCAAAAATCAAACACAACATAGGACTCAAACTCTTGGCTACACACAGAAACAGAAAGCGGAAACCTAGGAGATATGGCTCTATATAAACACAAGTGTGAGTGATATCTTGACAATGGATTGCACTTATCCAGATACTGTGGGAAGAAAAACACATGAAACTGAACCAAAGACTTTGCTAACCAGAGCTACTTGATTATAATCTGCATTTTGGCCCAGAAAGGCTCTATTTGAACCTGAAACCCAAAATGCATACAGGCAAGTATACCTAACTGCAGTGGAGAATCAAAGCAAGTGGATTTATTTTTAGTTGTTTTAACCAAGATCACATTCAATACTAGACTCCAGGCTTTTTTCCTATATCTGAGTCCTTCACGCTTTCAAAACAGATCCCTGAGTTTCTCTAAAATTAGAATCCCACCTTTCTCTAGCCAATATTCTCAGAGGCTTACATTTTGCACCAAATCCCCAGCCAGTCTGGGGATTAGCAAACTGATCCTGGACTACACTCTCTGGACCTGTGTATAGCAGCTCTGGTCTCTCAATCATCAGGAGCACAGTCTGCTCACCAACGACCATCACAGAACGAAGAGACAGGTCAGCGGTTTTCTGCCTTGTTTGACTTCCTTACATTTGCCTGAAGTTGACATTTTCTCTTTCTTTACACATTGGGCCACCCTCTACCCACTACCTTTCATCAGAAATGCATGTCTGGACCACCAACCCCAGTTGTGGGCTTACTCTATTCTAGTGAAAGAGTCAAAGTACTTCACTTTTCTATCCAAAGCTCACTAGGAAACCTGATTCAAGTTAGATCACTCTTGATAAAATTAAGTTATAAAAACACAGTGAAGATATTCCCAAGGTTTCGCTGGTGAGATAAATCCTGAAAATTACTGTGGCATCTGCCACCTAAAGTATACAACATTTCTGTTCTAAGTGTCCTCTTTTTGAGGTCTAATAATAATGCTCGCCGGCTATATAAAAATTTTTCCTAACTAAGAAAATTTATAATCCATAAAATTTTAACTATGCAGAATACTTTCAGGGATGTTGTTCTAGTATATATCAATCACAAAGAAACAAGGACCCTTTGAAAGAAGTTTGCATTTTATCTTCATTGCCCACTCTAAATACCCACAGCAATTGATTTTCTATGGATTACCGACAAACTGCTGTCCAAAGCACTGCTGAGCTGCATTCCCATGCCGAATGTCTTGTCTGCGGAACCGCCTGAAAGAAAGTAAATGCATTTAGGAGATGTCCAGATTTCAATTTTCCAGACTTTAAAATATTGCCAGCCTCATTAAAGTTTCAAGCAGTATTCTGCTACTGAAAAAATTGATCAGTCATAGAAAACAAGGATAAAATCCAAGTTTCATAGTTTTCCATATTTCCACTGAATGTTATTCAATGGATAAGATCTATATAAAACTGCTTTTTAAATGGTCACATGAGTTTGAATTATGGATTCTGAAACAATAATCTAATAAAGTTCTCTTTACATTTCATTAGGAATTTAGTTCAACAGGGAAGTCTTCTGGTTTTAAATGAGTACCTTGGGTGGTAAAGGCTATGTGCAGATAAAGACAGTGAGACTTGAGGCGGATTGCCTCTTTGAGTAAAAAATGGATAAAATTCCCATATATATTTAAGTGCATTATGTAAAGCTATTTGGATCCAAATATTTTATTCTACAGCAATCATGATCAATGTGATTGTAAATAAAAATAAACTGATAATATACTCAATTTACTCTTTTATTCAGTTATAATATTTAAAAAGTATATGCCTCTATTAAATGTGATGGTGCATTACACATATTTAACAGAATGTCTTACATAATAGTGGACCTCAAGAAATATTGTATTTTTCCTTAATTTGCCTCTAACAGGTAATTTTCTGGTTGATTAGACATATGATTGACAAATAATAACAGTCTTTATCCATGGAGAAAGAATTCCAGAATATATGTTGTTATTGTTGCTATTTAGTTGCTAAGTCGTGTCCGGCTCTTTGCAACCCCATGGACTGTAGCCATACAGGCTCCTCTGTCTGGGATTTCCCAGGCAAGAATACTGAAGTATTCATTTCCTTCTTCAGGGGATCTTCCCAATCCAGGGAAGATGTCTCCTACATATTGTCAGGCAGATTCTTTACCAATGAACCACCAAGGAAGTCCTCCAGAATATATACCATTTTTCAAATTTGTAGGCATCTTTCTCGGGAATTAAATAATGGAATTTATCCTTATTAGTACTGAAATGCTAAAATTAAGATCTTCAGCATATTAACTCAAATTTGAGATGGAAACAGAAATATTACACAAAGGTAGAATATACCACTTGCTTCTCTAATCGTGGCATTTCTTCAACACTAAGGGGAAACCAGAAGGCAGAACAGAACTTTTATGCCAGAGGGAGATGGCGAAACTTCCCAAGTGAGAAAGAGATGCTTTTCCTATATGCAATGGTCAAATTTGAAAAGGGGCCCAGGTTCAAATCCCAATGTCACCACTCAAATGCTGCACGATCTTATACTCATCCCTGGTCTTTCCTGGTTTGGTGCGTCCTCTTTTGTAAAGGAAGCTGGGTTAACTGACACTTAATTACCAGTCTCAGTTTTTTTTTTTTTTTCTCATTCTAGGTTTTCCTCATGGCCACCAAATAGTGATATTGGAATGTTATCAAGAAATGGAGTGCTTTCTCATAAATGAGTTCATATCTTGGTTAAGAGCTCAATACTTAATCTTTTGAGTGTTTCCTTATATTGAATGCTAGGACAGATGAATATTTCCAGTCAATTTTTAGGGTTATGGTCTGTGCACAAAAGCAATTTTTAAAGTCTATTTAAAAGAATCAGACTGTTGATCAGAAAACCTTACTCAAAGACCTGAGATTTTATGAAGTTAAGATTAAAACTGCCATATGAATCATTCTATAGAGCTAAACCAAAAATAGAAATTGACAAAAGAGGAGCAAAATTTAAAGGTTTTATGTTCCTATATTGTTTTATGCTAGTGTGTACTTCTATTATGTAACTGATAGAAGTTCTGGATGACAATTAAATGGCTGTGGCTAATTCCTCACTTCACTGAGTGTTGCTTTGATATTGGGAATCTCAGGTCTGCTGAGCAATAGTGCGTAATGAAACAGGAATAAATTAATGAAATGGGAAATAGTTTACATGTTGCAGAAAGGATATTGTATCACATTTATTATGCAAGTAATGTAAGGAAAAAGGAAATTACAATCAGCTAATTCTAGGTAAGCATTGTGGGTAAGTGTGCAAAAATTTTGTTTAAAATCATTGGAAATACGCATTTAAAAAGACAGATATCACATTCTCCAACAAGACTTCAGTTCATTTTATACTATCCTAGTATGGTTGTCCTTTATTTCAGCATTTAAAAAAGAAGGTATTAGGATCAAGAATATTAGAAAGGCTAAGCTCTCAAAGTCACGTATTTTTCTTATATCTCTTACCTCTTGGAAACTTTTCAAGAGAATGCTGGAAACAAGACAAAATACAAGAGCAAGGGGGAAGAAAAAGACCTAGCTCTATAAATTATAGTGTACTTTGGAAGGCTACTTTAAACAAGTGGTTTGGAGTGTGAATTGATGTTTTTCCTCTGTTGACTCATTTTCACTCTGTGAACAGAAGAGTACTTATTTTAATGACCAATTTTCAATTTCTACTGCTAGTCAGGTCTGAAGCAAAAACGATCTGCTATAAAAGCAAACTTTATGTGCTGGAACTTATCCAAAATGTTCTCCTCCAGGGATGGGTGATGGTTTCAAAGAATCTGACACTACTGAAAGATCTGCATGTCATGTCACTGAACTGAACTAATTCATTCATGAGCATGGCTCCTGATTCCAGCATCTCACTACTTCCTGTCTATGATTTTGCCCATTCATTTAACTTCCCTAAAGAACTCTTTTGTCCACCCTATAAAACACCATAAAACAAAAATATACACTTTTACAAGAGGCACCATATACCAGGAAATACTTAGCTATGGAAACTTCTCATTTAAATTTATCATAGATGCTGCATGCCTAATAAAAAGCTTGTTATTCATTAAGTATTTGATGGAAGGCTTATAAATATTTTTGTTGCTGCTAAAAGCATTAGGATAATTAATGTAATTATTTTTGGTATAATTATCTTTCTGCCCTTAGATTCTACTACATCGAATCTAACCTATGGAACTACACAGTTTTCTCAGAGTATTTTTCTGTGCCTCTGTAGAAACAATTAATTCTCTTTAACTGGAATCTCCTTATATCCTTGCCTTCAAGATTGAACTCAAATGTTGAATTATTCTGAGAATCACATAATGTGTTATGTGTCTTGCACTTAGTCTGGTGACATACACAGTAAGTGCTCAGTGGTGAGCTATCATCCTTATTTGCAATTCTATTCTTCACTTCTGGTTCTGTTTTCCTATGGACAGGGGACTGGGATTGTTTCTTCCTACCCCTCAAACATAGTACAAAAATAGACTGAGTGAATAAAGCATAAAATAATATTTTCAATTAGTAACACAGCTGTATTCTTCAAAAATTGATTTTCAATATCAATAAACATGGGTAGAAAATCAACTGACTCACTCAATTCTTCAAAAGAGTTGATACATTATTTAGTTCATAAATGTCCTCTCAAAGTATCTTTTTACTATCTCCTTAATATATCCTTTATTTACTCATTGGAATGTTAATTTAGGTAAGGTCAAATTAATAAAAGTTTGAATTAGTGACTTTTTAAAAATGAGATTCTACTATTCATGTGAATTTATAAAAATAACAATTGTACTAATTGGATTAAATTGGATTTTGAAAAAAGGTGTAAAGTTAGCCCAAAGTGAAAGAGCAATAGTAAATGTAATTAATAAACGTTGCTTTCAGCAGGGAAACTGTATATGGTTCTATATCTTTGCTTTATTATTATCTTTAGCCACTTTATCAAGAGAAGAAGATAATTGCTTATTCTATAATAAAAATATTTTCCTCTATTTTCCCCCCAAAAATGCATAATTTCTTATGACTTAAGAAATATTCTTATTCTTCAAAATACTTTCTGTGCCATAAGATCTGCTCAAAGAATTGTAGGATTTACCTTCTCTAACTAGTGGCAATGACCCCACTGAATTGTAGATATTAGAGTTTGGAGGTCTGTAAGTACCTTTCATTTGTGTTGAATTAAATCGCACATTTCATTAATTACACAGGTCATGTATTTGCCTAGGAGTTAAAATATTCACTTTCAAAATGAAATAAATGAAAACCAGCTGGTCGGGAGAACATGGGGCAAATGCAGGATGTATTTTAGAATTTATTTATTTTCCTTTTAAGTCTTTGAATTCCTCATGTGTGGATTTACTTGCTATTTCCACATTTTAAGCTTATCTAAACTGGTTTCATGTCTTGCAGCAAAAGTTTCAGGAGGGAAAAGAGTTGATTCAAACTTGGAGGAAAAATAAAACCCTAGAAAGCAAGCTCAGCCTGTCTCTACACAGTAGTCAATGGAAGTTACTTTTCAGAAAAAGTGAAGTTTTCAAAGTTTATATTAAGAACAAACTAAAACTATGATGATTAGGAGTTTGGGATTAACATATACACACCACTATATATAAAATAATCAACAAAGACCTACTCTATAAGCACAGAGAATTCTACTCAATACTCTGTAATAACCTCTAAGGGAGAAGAATCTGAAAAAGAAGGGCTGTATCTCTGGATACCTGAATCAAGTTGCTGTACACCTAAAACAAACACAACATTGTTAAATCACCTATACTCCAACATAAAAACAAAAGCTCAAGTTACTTTAGAATAAATGGAAAATCACTAAAAAACGAAAAGGTTATTTTCATGGAATGGGTACAGAAAGAAAGTGACAAAAAAGCATAGTATTAGTTTTTTTCTAAATAAGGGAAAGGTTCCATGGAAGAACTGTCTCACCGTTTCGAATGCGTGCCTGTTGGGTAATAGCGAGAGCAGGAGATGCCATCCCAGGCGCAGTAAGGGTCTCGAGCCAGGCAGCAGTCTGCACAAGCACTTCCATACATGTCACACTGGTGGAATCGGACTTGGGCCACAGCAGAAGCAGATCCAATATAGAGCTGTTGCTACAGACATCAAGGAAGAGAGAGGCCACTAGCAGAAATGGACAGAATTCTCACTGAGTTCTTACACTTACATTTTCACATTTCTTTGAATATTCACTTAAATAACTACAGTTACTCAGGACTGATGAGGGAACACTAATACTTTGGTTTTCTCCAAGATCTGAAATACTTTTACAGACCTGTATGCCTGAAGGACAAAAGTGCTAGAGTGAGGCTGACAAAAATCTCAAGTTGACTATACTTTCATTATCAAAGTAGAAAGATTCTTTTGTCATCTAACATTGTAGGTCTTTTTAAAAAGTCTACAGGACTGTTCAATAGGAGAGTGAAAAAGTAAATGGTCTTTTTTTGCATTTTTAATGGATACAATTGACATATAACATTATATTAGTCTTAGCTGTACAACATAGTTATATGATACTTGTATATATTGTTCAATGGTCACAATCATTCTAGTTAACCTCCCTCATCTCACACTACACATCTACAAATATTTTTTTGTGATGAAAACTTTCAAGATCTACTCTCTTAGCAGCTTTCAAATACATAATACAGTATTGTTAACTATAATCATCATGCTGTACATTACATCATCAGGACTTACCTATTTTATAACTAAAAGCTTGTGCCTTTTAATAACCTATACTCATTTCACCTAGTCCCTGCCTCTGGCAACCACAGATCTGTTCTCTGTATCTATGAGCCTGTTTTGTTGTTGTTTTCCAATAGTACAGATATAAATGACATTATATGGTATTTGTCTTCCTTGGACATATTTCATTTGGCATAATGCCCACAAAATCCTTTCATGTTACTGCAAAGGGCAGAATTTCCTTCTTTTTTATGGCTGACTAACACTCCACTGTGTGTGTGTATGTACATGTGTATGTGTACAATTTATTTATCCAGTCATTCATAGATGGATGCTTAGTTCATCTCCATGTCTTGGCTATTATAAATAAACCTTAAATGAACATGGGGGTGTATGTATCTTTCTGAATTAGTGTTTTTGTTTCCTTTGGATAGATACCCAGAAGTAGAACTGCTAGATTATATGGTAGTTCTATTTTTAATTTTTTGAGTAATTTCCATACTGTTTTTCACAGTGGCTGCACCAATTTACATTCCCACCAACAGTGCATATTGACATATAACATTTAAAAAAGCGATACAGATATATACATAGAATGATGTGGAATAAACTGTAAGATATGTTAGTAAGTAAAAAGTATAAGTAGCAGAACAATAACCTCATATGTCCCTATCTGCCTTAACATAAAAGGTTACTTATAAATAAATGAGGCAATATATGTAACAGCTACTCTCAAAGTTACACCAGAAATTGGTTTCAGTAAGGTGGAAAGGAGGTTTATTTTTCATTGTACACTCCCTTGTATTATCATTACCATGATTTTTTTCAAAAATATTAGCAAAAAAAACCATGGAATAATGTTATATTATGATTGTACAGGTAAATCTATTCTTGTCTATTTTTCTAGAAACAGAATATGAAGAAATCTATTACATACCTGTAAATCACTATGTATTTCTGTCAGAGTAAAGCTGTAACTTGTTAACATATAAGAACACCTACATAAGCTTTCTATCTTTTGACCTTATCTGATACATAGAATGCACACAGAGACACCTATACAACTTACTCTCTTTGATGAGATCTCCATAGAAATAATAGGAACTGGATCCTGAAAAAATAAAAAAAAAATAACTTTCACATTTAGGAATAAAAATATAGAAACTCACCTTAGTATGGTTATAAATTAACTGAAATAATATTAGGTATGTGAGTGGTTCTCTGTCAAGCAGTATATAGCTTTCATTTTAGTAAATCAAAAGGAAAATACAATGAAATAAAATACAATTTCTTTCAAAAAATATTTTATAATAGAGTAGGACAAAATATAGATGAGAAAAGTAGTGAATAATCTAATTATCTTTCAGTTTGCCTCTGCACTATAATTTTTGTGTTTGCATTTGAGTATTACTCATGTTTTGGAACTCAATTATCTTTAAATAATAAAGTCAGAGTGGTATTTCTTATAAAGTTGAACTGTTAGAAGGAAAACAGTTATATCTTTGAATAGGTCTTATTACCAATAAACCATGTGATCTTTAATTGTTTTAACTCAGGCCTAAACAAAATACTATGATCTTTTTAGCTTTTTGAATGTTGAGTTTTAAGCCAACTTTTTCACTCTTCTCTTTCACCCTTATCAAGAGGCTTTTTAGTTCCTCTTCTCTTTCTGCCATTAAGACACTTGCTCCTTGGACAATAAAGCTATGACAAACCTAGACAGCATATTAAAAAGCAGAAAGGTTACTTTGCCAACAAGGTCCATATAGTCAAGGCTATAACCATAGCTTTTTCTCACAGATGTGAGAGTTCTACCATAAAGAAAGCTGAGTGCCAAAGAACTGATGCTTTCAAATTATGATGCTAGAGGACTCTTGAGAGTCCCTTGGACTGCAAGGAGATCAAATCAATCAATCCTAAAAGAAATCAACACTGAATATTCATTGGAAGGACTGATGCTGAAGCTGAAGGCCCAATACTTTGCCCACCTGATGCAAAGAGCTGACTCACTGGAAAAGACTCTGATGGTGGGAAAGATCAAGGACAAGAGGAGAAGGGGCAACAGAGGATGAGAAGGTTGGATGGCATCACCGACTCAATGGACATGAGTTTGAGCAAACTCTGGGAGATAGTGAAGGACAGGGAAGCCGGGTGTGCTGCAGTCCATGGGGTGGCAAAGAGCTGGACATGACTTAGCGACTGTACAACAACAAAACAGAATATTTTTCTTTCAATCTCCATTAATCCAGGATGTTCTGAAAAATGTGCATGATCATCATCAATGTCTTGGAACTGCACCAGAGGAAGGACAATCTACAGGATAGTTTTGAGCTCCTCTGCGCAATTCTAGGGATGGTGATTAAGACAAGAATATTTCTAAGGACATCACAAGCTCAGTCATTTCTGTAAGTGGAGAAATCACAGGCAGGTGGGATACACTCCTGGATAATTAATGGATAATTATCCTTCAAATAGTTATTTTTTGAAAGAGAAAAATTTGATCATCTATATTAAAATTTTAAATATTTAAAACTACAGAACGCTTTATTCACGTGTCATTGTTTAGTCACTAAGTTGTGCCGACTCTTTGCGACCCCATAGACTGTAGTCCGTCAGGCTCCTCTGTCCATGGGATTTCTCAGGCAAGAATACTGGAGTGGGTTGTCATTTCCTTCTCCAGGGAATCTTCTCAACCCAGAGATTGAAGTCACGTCTCCTGTATTCCCAGGCAGATTCCCTACTGCTGAGTCACAAGGGAAGCATATGCATGCATTTATTCATTCAAAAAAATGTTTCTTAAGGATTTATGTGAATAATACATTGTTATGATGAATGCCCTTAATATGAGATCTGTGATTCCTAACATGAAATGAAATCTTATAGAGGCCCAATATGCAAAATAAACAAAGGTATAGCTGCTCTGGGGATTCTCCAGTGGCTCAGCAGTAAAAGAATCCACCTGCAAGGCAGGAGACGCCAAGACATGGGGTCGATTTCTGGGTCAGGAAGATAACCTGGAGAAGGAAATGGCAATCCACTCCAGTATTCTTGCCCGGAAACTCCCATGGACAGAGAAGCCTGGAGGGCTACAGTCCATGGGGTCACACAAGAGTCAGACACAGCTGAGCGACTGAACAACAACAGCTGCTCTGGTTGAGATAAGAACGTGGTTAACTTTGTGTGAACCTATGAGGAATCTAATCTTCTGAACAGCAAAGGTGAAATAAACTGTTTTCATCAAAAGTATTTCCGTACACATTCATTACATACATACACAATCTTCATTATTGCACATTGTGATCTTGCACATTTGCTTACTTGCCAAAATTTATTTGCAACCCCAATATCAATACTTTTGGTATTTTGCTGCCATTCACAGCCATGCACGTGCTCAGAATGGCAAAAAAAAAAAAACCATCTGAGCTGCCCAAAATGTACATTCCCAGCTGAGGTTGATCAAGGTATACCCTGCCTTCTTGCTTCAACTCTCATACTGTAAACAAGTATCTTCATGTTCCATTTCTTACCATATTTTTATTTTTGTCCTTTTTGTTAATGATTTGCTGTTTAAAAGGCCCCTAGGCATAGTGTTGAAGTGTTGTGTTCCTAAGTTCCAAAAGTCTGTAATGTGCCTTATGAAATAAATATGTGTTTTAAATAAGCCTTGTTCAGGCAGGAGTTATTAGAGCTATTAGCCGTAAGTTCAATTTTAATTAATCAAAAGGATAGCTGTGGTGGCTCAGTAGTAAAGAATCCACCTGCGGTATAGGAGATATGGATTGATCCCTGGGTCAGGAAGATCCTCTGGACAAGGAAATGGCAACCCACTCCAGTGTTCTTGCCTGGGAAATTTCATAGACAGAGGAGTCTAGCAGGCTACAGTCCATGGGTTGGCAAAAGAGTTGGACACAACTGAGTGACTAAACAGCAACAACATATACTAAATAAGGTGTCTTTAAAAAGAAACACAAATAAAACAAGTTTATATATCAATCAGTTGACAAAAATGCTGTAACTAGAGACTCTCAGGAACCTGATGCTGTATCTCCTCTTTGTTTTTCAGCTGCTCAGTCGTGTCCGATTCTTTGTGACCCTGTGGACTGCAGTGTGCATCTCCCCTAGGAGCAATGACTACTAATTAATTCAGTGTTCAAAGACCATAACTGCTAAAGATATCAAGACTTACTGTGTATATATGGGTGTGTATGTGTGTGTGTAAAAAAGAGAGACAATATATACAACTGTTTTTGTCATGCTTAATATTTCCATTATCATTTTGCATTTTTCTTTTAACAAATTCTCTGTGTAAACTGCATGTGATAAAAAGGCAATCTACTTATCACACGACAATGCCCACAATATGAAACCAGCTGCTATTTTTTAAATTGCTTTTATTGATAGTACATTTGCTTAAGATGATGATTGTAATAATGATTATAGAATTCATTTGTGGGATAAGTGTCATTTATGTTCCAGTTCATATGATGAAATTCTTTTCATGCTTGGTAAATACTGGCCTCTTTATCTGAATAGTGAATAGTCTATGATAATCAAATAGATGTACCAGAATTTTAAATCATTCTTCACTTCAAAATACTCTGAATTTACAACATACTGATTAGGAAAAAAAAAACTGATGCAATGTTTTTCCTATTTATAATTCACTTGCAATTGTCTGCAATACATAAATGTTGGCTATATGTTTCACTAAAAATACCTTGAATATCTGAAGTTCTTCTAGAATTACTTCTTCCATTGATTCTGTTTCTTGGTTGTAAATCGTGATTACTTTCAGCACAATTCCATTATCTACAAGAAAACAAAAGAAGAGATAATCCAGAAGCTTTGTCACAATCTGGTTTTCAAACAATTAAAAACCATGGAGAGATTATTGTAAATTTAAATAAGATTTGAAATCTAAATATATAAAAAATTTAATCATTGCCAGTTAAAACAATATGGCTATTTATATATTCATATTTTAAATTATCAAAAAAATCAATTTTGTGTACCTGGTCAAAGAATAACACCAAATAATATATAATTATTTTTCAACAATTTGATTCAAAAACTCAATTAAAGTTTCAGCAGTCAAGATGTCTTCTGGAATTAATGAAATAGAAGACAGAAAGAAAATTATTCTAGCTTTTTCTGTGAAATATGATGAAAGAATATTTTTCACCTTAAGCTACCTCCTGTTAAGAAACTATACCTTTAATCTTAGGAAATCCTCCAAGCAACACACAATGGAAATCTTGAAATATTGATATATAAATAGAATATATTTATATCTATATATATACATTTTTCCTTACAATTTTACATTTTTCCTTCCAATTTTAAGGAGATATAACTGACATACAACACTGCATAATTTTAAGGTATACAGCATAATTATTAGACATACATACATCATGGGCTTCTCTTGTGGCTCAGCTGGTAAAGAATCTGCCTGCAATGCGGGAGACCTGGGTTCAATCCTTGGGTTGGGAAGATCCCCTGGAGAAGGGAAAGGCTACCTACTCCAGTATTCTGGCCTAGAGAATTCCATGGACTATATAGTCCATGGGGTTGCAAAGAGTCAGCGCGACTGAGCACACACATCATGAAATAATATCACGATAAGTTTAGTGAACATTAATCATACAAAATAGTTTTTTTTTTTCCCTTGTGATGAGAACTCTTAGGGTTTACTCTCTTAAAACGCTTCATTATAACATACAGCACTGTTAACTATATTAGTCATGGTGTATGTTATATCCTTAGTACTTATTTATCTCATAATTGGAAAGATGTATCTTTGACAACCTTCATCCAGTTCTCCCACCGCTCACCTCCAGTAACCACAAGTCTTGTTATATACACTTTCAATAAAAATTTCAAGTATACACTATAGAGAGAATAGTGTAATGAGTCCTCTTGTACTAATCATTTAGTTTATATCATTATAAATAATTTTATAAATTTATACCTACATTTTAAAATCCTACCTTGTTTTCATTATTCCTGATATTCTGAACTTGTTCTTTCCAATGAAAATTTAATAAAACACTAATTTGACTGTAAGAACAATTTAGTATAGTGCTAGAAATAACTAGGGGGAAAAAGCACTTTGGAGGTTCTGATCCTGGAGTTTCTATGGTGCTTATGCAATTTCTTTAAAAAATATGAAATCGTGTGATTGGCTTAATATAATGTAATTAAAATAAAACTAATAAAAGTTATGAAAAGGAACAAAATTATCATATCAAGCACACACTCTAAATATCCCACAATTATTATATCAAGTAAAAAAGCAAAGAGGAGCTCAAATTATCAGTTTGCAACTAGTGATTTTTCAATAAGGACTACTATATATAGTACTAAAGCATGTGTCTGGTAAATTTGGGGAAAAATAACTATTTTGTGGGATTTTTCAAAGTTGTAGTCATCACACATTCATCAAATATGTTCTTTAGTGCTGAAAAGCTGTGGTTCAATATAATGATATCTTTAAAGCTCAACATAGGTTACATGAGAGCCTAAGTATATACCTTATATATTTCTGGAATTCTCTCAAATAGCTTTGGTCAATCTAACAAAAGAGTATTTCTGAAAACATTCTTGGATTTATATACATGACTTCTACTTTCCAAGGCAGTTAAAAATAACATGATTTTTTCTGTGATTAATTTTATCAAATATTACTCTTGCTTATGGAATTCTTTCTTTTTTTTTAACTTTGTTGGATACCACTATAAGTGAATTCATGGCCAGGTAATTTTAACTTAGTTAAAGAAATGTGATGCTTTGTTAATCTTGAACCCACAGCGCAGAACATATTGCCTAGTCATTTCAGTCATGTCCGACTCTTTGTGACCCCATGGACTGTAGTGCGTCAGGCTCCTCTGTCCATGGGATTCTCCAGGCAAGAATACTGGAGTGGCTTGCCATTTCCTTCTCCAGCAGAACATATTACTAACCTCTGAAATGAATAAAATATAGCCTGCAAGAGACATCAATATTTGGAAATCAGACAATTACCTCCTTACTTGTACCTTTGTTTTTTCAAAAAGCATAAGTGGGAAAGTTCAAGCACCAATATTAATACTATATACTAATTCCTGATCTGGGCATATGTAACGTCTCTTTAGAATATGTCAATGATTAAAATTATATATAGTAGAACGCTTACTCTTCTAAATAGGATCTGATATAGCAATTACTATGATGCATATAAAAAAAGAAATGATCATTTTAGTGATTCTTTAAATGACTATATAATTTCAAAGTACTTGACAGAATTTGACACATATTACCCTGCACGCTAAACAATTCCAAGTTCTCCTCCATAAGCTAGATCTAATGAATGGCACTAATTGAAATTACAGATCTATTTTACATTTTGACTTTTAGCATATTTATTATGCTTTATTTTAATAATGCAGGATATTATAGCTTTAGTCTAAAATTTTATCTCCATTATGTATAACATCGGGCTTCCCTTGTGGCTCAGCTCGTAAAGAATCTGCCTGCATTGCAGGAAACCTGGGTTTGATCCTTGGGTTGGGAAGAGCCCCTGAAGAAGGGAAAGGCTACCCACTCCAGTGTATTCTGGCCTGGCGAATCCCATGGACTGTACAGTCCATGGGTCGCAAAGAGTCAGACTCGGCTGAGCGACTTTCACTTTCTTTCACTTTAATGTCTAATATTTAGCTTGTTTCATTTCACATGGCTGATTTCTGATGGGGCCTGATAAGCACAGTTGAGATTATAGATTTAGGTGAAATTACGTAAACTTTACCTAAAGACTGAAAAATCTTGAGCCCTTATTGAGAAGCCGAGGGAAGCAGTGGCCCTGAGGGATTAACAGATGAGAACCATCCTTGCTATGGCACCCTACTTCTGCTCTGAGTTCTTTTCTGGAACCAACATTGTTCATTAACATCAATTATTCATTCCTTAATGTATTTATTTTGTTCAAATGTATTAAATATTGACCATATATCAGGAATTACAGGAGAAGGCAATGGCACCCCACTCCAGTACCACAGTCCAGGGGGTCGCTAAGAGTCGGACACGACTGAGCGACTTCACTTTCACTTTTCCCTTTCATGCACTGGAGAAGGAAATGGCAACCCACTCCAGTATTCTTGCCTGGAGAATCCCAGGGACGTCGGAGCCCGGTGGCTGCCGTCTATGGGGTCGCACAGAGTCGGACACGACTGAAGCGACTTAGCAGCAGCAGCAGCAGCAGCAGGAATTACAGGCTGTAACTGCCCCAAATTCTTCTCTTCCATTGCAGTGGACAGGCAGTATGTAAGAAAGTCAAATGGGTCAACAGAGATTTTGTTGACAGGCAGGAATTTTTAATGTAATGTTATTTATTTTAAGGTTCAATTTAAATGTCTGAGTACTTTCTAATTTCATTACCTGTCCCAATGAACAAGACATCATATTGGCCATCCTCAGCTTCTACTCGATCCACTGCTATTTGTTTCAGGTTATACTTTCCATCTGTTTTCACTAGTATTGGTTTTCTATGGGCAGGTTTTATGGGCTGGTACATAAGTGGATGACTTCTAGCAAATCGGATGGCATCATCGGGATAGTCTTTGGTAGTTTCATACCTCCCTCCATTCACTTTGCTGGCACACTGAAATACAAATGGATGAGAGAATATTTTTTCCATGAAATCTAAAGAGTAAATTTATAATCAATTATAAGGAGAATTATAAAAACTGAGTGTGTGCAATTAATCAACTATGTATTTAGCAATATTTAGTAACCATATGTTCTTTATTACAGAAATAAAATTTTGAATTAAAAACTGCATAGTGAGGCTGAATTATTTAAAAAAATGTGGCACTAGAAATAGACAATAATGAAATCCTGAAAAATAATAAAGTATATATAGTTTGGAGATGGTGCAAATATAATATTAAAATATTTTAATTATTTTCCTGCTTCTAAAATTTATTTTCCATTTTGCAAATTAAATTTTAAAGTAAACAATGTATTGTTCATAGCAAAACAAAGTGACTTGTTATTGTGCTAAATCTTCTCCCCAAATTAAGAATTACAACCACACAACAGCTTTCCCATTACTGACGCTGATTTGTGACAGTTTCAATTGTCTCACTCACTATAGAATTTTAGTGCTATAACAGACACCTCTTTAAATTCCATCATTGTTAATTAAGGGGGAAAAAAAAACCTTCTCTGTTCTAATGTAATTTGTATGAATTTATATTATGTTTGTATGAATCTGACACAATAATTTGAAAAAAACAGAAATACTTGCTATAACATGTCTCAATTCTTAAAATCATTGCCTCTAAAAATAAATGTTCAGCAGTACCTAAGCTACTTCTTGGAATACCTACAACTATGTTGATTCATGCTTGTTATTTAGTGCTCCCTCATTTCACATATTTTCTTCTAGAACCAGCAGCAATTGTAACGGTGACCTTGATAAAAATTTTCCACTTTAGAGTATAAACACAGTAGTTTATTAATTGTTCTGCAAAGAGGGCATTTTAAATGGTTTGTTTTAAAAATTGGGGCCATATTTCTTAATTTGGCATGAATATTTCACATGAGTGTACTTTCATGATATATAATTGGAAACATTCTAGACCATCCTGGAAGCAGTTCAGTAACCAGTCACTTCCTCTAAATCTCCTTTAATACCATGTGGTTTCAAGAAGCATTTCCAGCAAAGCCACAGGAGTAGGTTTTCTCCATTTAAATTGTAATTTCAATCAATAGAGTGAAATAAAATATACCTTATGCCTTATTGGAAGTAATAATTTTAACCTAGTCAGAGAGAGTGATTGAAATGGTAAAGCCTTACATTTGTTAAGGTTTGTTTCCACTTTGAATTGTGGCTCTGCAGAAATGATTTCTACTGGCTTGCAAGTACTTGTGGAATCAGCATAGTGACGGGTTTTCACCAGCTGCTCATAATGGTGTAGACTGACTTGCATGACAAGCTTGTTCTCCATGAACAGCAGATACAATGATGCTACCTTTCCCCAACCGAATTGTGTACAGGACACATAATACAAAATCCTCCTCATCATTACTATCATCATGTGTGCAATTAAAAGCAGAGTTTGAATGACAAGTTAGGGAGAATCTTGGTAACACCAGTTAAGAGGCAAATGGTGGAACTTCCTCCTGGCAAATGGGTTGCTCAGTATTCTGAAGAGCCAGAGAAAAAGCTTCCTCTCAATATGCTTAAGTGAGAAGCTGGGATAATGTCAGGTCTAGGGAACTGAGAACCTGACTCAATTATCAGAATATATAATAACAATATAGTAACATTCTCTTGCTTGGAAACCACTTGTGGCACTAATTCTTCTAAGGAGGCTGAGAGGAATATGATGCTCATTTTATTGATGTTTCTGTATTCACCAGTACCTTTAAAAATAAAAATTTAGTTAGAGTCACACAGATAGCCAAAATATCAACAATAATATATATTTTATAACGCTCAGATGTATCCATTTTAGATTACATTCTTTTCATTAAATAACAAGCATACATCTAGATGTAAGAAGCAATATTTCTTTGCCATGCAAGTAACCAAGCAGAATTTTAGTTGTAGAATTTCTTAACTGTCTCATGCAAATTTAATAAAGCATCTGAACAATGAACACAATATTACCAAAAAAGCCTTTCAAAAATAATAATACTTTGTTAAATGCCTAAACTTACAGATCCAGGTCTTGGATAAGGTACTCTTCCTTCATAGAGAGACCAGTGGTATTCAGGTCCTTCCTTATGTGCATATGGTCCATTAAAGGCTGCCCGGATGCTAGACATGTGATAAACACATATAGCATGGCCTCTAAATATATTACTGGGGGAAAAAAAGGTAATTACTGTTCGGGAATAGACTAGGAGGTCATCTAGTCAAACCCTATAGACAACCCTGATAAGGAGGAAGTCTTTTAGGTGAAAGAGTTGCAATCTCTTAGGTATAAGGCATCTAGAGATATTATCTACTACAATATTCCAAGCATTCAAACTCCAAACTTACTGTTTTTTGCCTATTTATTAGAGCAAATTAAAAATGACCTTGTTAGAATCACAAAAGCAGTCATGTCATTTCAATTTTTTTTCCAGTTGAATCTTAAAATTTTAATTGAACTATAATTGATTTACAATGCTGTGTTAGTTTCAGGTGAACTATACACACACACACACACACACACACGTAAATATATCCTTTTGTGTTTTACATGTCTTATTAAGGAAGATTTCGTCTTAATATTTTTAAAGATTCATTTCCAAGTTGAGGAAGGTTTTATCCCCTTGCATCTCTTTCAGGTATACTGAGTTTTTCTTCTTGCCATGCTGTTAATATTGTTGTAAATTTTATTCAAATTGTTTATTTTTCTTAGTGTATATGATTTGAAGAATAATTTAAAGTTTAAAGAGAATTAGGGGCTTTGTTCCATTCTTGAGCTTGGCCGTCACACAAACAATGATTGGCTTACTGTATATTACTCCTTCCGGGGCACTGAAAACAGTGCTACAGTGGCAAGATGACTGGGCTGCACCAGATTAATTTTGAGAAAAAGAGTTAAATTATGCAAAACTCAGATTCCTTACCTGAAGAACTAGAAGAAGTTGAAATTATTTTCTTGATAAAAATTTCTACTTATCTTGGATAAAGACAGCATTTGAGCTTTCTTTATAAAATAAAGCTATAGCAACTTTTATTGTGAGTATTTAAAATAAGATTCTGTGAAAGAACATTTTAAAATTATTTATTTTAAAGATTAGGCCACATTTCTTAATTTGGCATAATCTGAATGAAGTCTAACACTTCTCTAGCCTCCTAATTGTAAGAATTAAAAATAATTAGATTGTGAAAGTGCTCTGCAAAATGCAAAGTTTTTTAAAAGTATAACATTTCCTACATTATGAGACACCTGTAGAACAGCAGTTATGTTACTGTCTAAGGACATCAGTTCGCACATTTTATAACACATCTTGAAGCAATTGAAAATGCCTGCAACAGTGAGAAAACCAGAGATAGTCTTCCAACAAACGTGGCAGTAAACCTTTGATCACTATGCTACGATTCAACCTTTATGTCAGGTAACACCTGGGAAGCCTTTCCTCAAAATTAAGCATAAATTGAACAGCCAAAATTGAAATTATGGAAGAAAATAATGCTCTGTTTTTGAAATCTCAGACAGATCAATTATGCTATTATTTATGAAAATAGCTTATAAGCTGATCATTCTAACTCATTAAAAAATCTATACTATTCTATAGCTTACATTTATCATATAATGCCATGGAATTATCATGCAATGTACAAATTCTTCACTGGCATAAGAGAGAAGATGAAGTGTAAAAAAAAAATGTTAGGGATTTTCCATGGACTGTGATACCTATCAATCTACATTAACTACTTCTTCTTGCATCAAGGAATAATTGACAGCAAAATTGTCTCCATGTTTTTGTGCTAAAGAAAAGGCCCCCTTAGGACAGCAGGATGCTTATCCAAAGAGTTTTATTATTTTTTTCAAAGTGAGAATAAGAAATTACCTGCTGAAAAACTAAACAAAAACTTAATGCAACACCAAGGTGGGGGAGAGACTGAGATTGGCATATATACACTATCTATATACAGAATAGAGATGAAAACAGACTTGTACAGCACAGCAAACTCTACACAGTGCTCTGTGGTGATCTAAATGGGAAAGAAATTTAAAAAACAGGAGATCTATGTATACATATAACTATTTCAATTTGCTGTACAGTTGTTATAGTTTAGTTGCTAAGTTGTGTCCAACTCTTTTGTGACCCCAGGCTCCATTGTCTATGGGATTTTCCAGACAAGAATACTGGAGTGGGTTGCCACTTCCTTCTCCAAGGGATCTTCCCAATTCAGGGATAGAACCCACGTCACCTGCATTGGCAGGTGGACATTTTTTAACCACTGAGCCACCTGGGAAACCCTTGCTAGACAGTAGAAACCAACAAAGTATTGTAAAGCAATTATACACTGATAAAAATTAATTAAAAAAATTTTATGGAGAGATCCTAAGCAAACAAAGTATATATGACAACATAAAAGTTTAAGGCCAATGTAATGCAAACAAGGAACTGAGTAATATTTTTCTATCCCCATCGAGAGAATTGAAGTATATTCTTTATTTCTCATTTTAACCATCTCATCTCCACTCTGATTTATTTGGAAACACATTCAGGGGATTATATATATAAACTTTCAACTCAAACTGATTCTAATAACATATATTCATTCATGTATCAGACACATGAAATGATCTTTGATTCATTTTTCCAGCACTCTTCAATGTATACATAACACAAAAACATAAAAGTATCAGATCATAAGTCCTAAACTTGAGTAGTTTATTTAAATTTAAAGCATGGAGGGCAAATCAGAAACGTGTGTTCTCTAAGAATCCACAGGGGCAGGACAACCAGAGCAGAGGAAGTGAGCTAAGTGCTCTGTGATGAAGGAATCAAGGAGTGTTTCATGAAATGTTAATTGACAAGTACTGGAAGAGAAAGTAGATAAAACAAATCCTAGTGACGGGCAAACCAGACATTGGGATTCTGACAGGTTATTATCTTGTCAAAAGCAGAGTTTGAGGGAACTTAGAGGAAAAACTTCCAATCTTAAGTGGGGAATAGTGGATAGAAAGACTTGAAAGCCTGACCCAGACAACTGTATATGATAACTGAAAGAATGATCCTAGACTTTATAGCATGAAACTAGTACCTTAAAACAAGCAAACAAACAAACAAACAAAAACTGTATAGAAAAAAAATATCATTCTGTTGTAGATCAGGGGGCAAAGAGCTTAGGATACTGAGCAGAAGGGGATGCTAGTACTTCAAACAAAAAGAAATAAGGATTTGGATTGAGATTGTGGTTTTAAAAAAGTACAACTGCAAATACAGAAGAATGAAAGGAAATTGGTGACTTATAAAATATAGAAAGTGAGAACAACAGATTGGTCAGTAGTATTTTCAATTACATCCACAGTGACGGGATGAGGCATCTCTTGTTTCATGATACTTTGACTAACCATATAAATTTCTTACCTGGTGGTGTTGAAGAGTCCAAATATCACTGGGTTCTTATGATCTCTGGTATGCAGCAAAAACACATCCTCTGAAACATTAAAGATCATTGCATTAACTTAATATGTTTAGCCCTCAAGGCATGTAAAAAAAATACAGTGACATAAAGTAGTTTAGAACACATGATATATTTTAAGATATAAATTTCCATATACAGTTAAGCAGCCATGACCAAATCACAACATAGTGAGATGGATGAACTGTTGAGGATGACTTTGAGCTGGGCCTGAAGGAAGGAACCAGACGTGCTGACTCTAAACTAAAAAGAGGGGTCTTTTTGCTTTTGCAGCTCCTTTGCCCCACCTTGTGGACCCGGCTGAGATGAGAATAAAAACTTGCACCAAATCGTATCAATAATTGCATCAACTATTAAAGGCTTAACATTCCAATTAAATAACAAAGATTATCGAAAAAAAAAAACAAAAAACTTGCTCTAAGTTAGAAGTCAGTGACTGTGGAAAGCAAGTTTTCTATGCATGTTAAAAACAGGGAGGGTTACACAAAGAAGCATATATATCCAAGAGGAAGATTTAACTCTCCTAATAATAGTTACCTAATTCATCAAAATATGTATCAATCCCATTCATGCCTGGTACTGAGCAAACCAGTCTAGCTTTCAGGAGAGTGCTCCACTTATTCACCAGGATTCTCTGTCCTCCCATATCATTCTGTGGAAAACAAAACGCAGGTAAATGGGGACCCAGAGGACTTTTACCAACAATGGATTTTGTATTATTAAACATGAAGAAGGCAAGAGTTACACCTTTTTTACTTAAGTAGAAATTTTGGAATACTCCTCAAATAATATTAAGGATGCAATTCCTCATAAAACTTTTCTTTTTTTTTAGGTTTACACATGCTGCCTTGTCAGTGTGCTTTCACAATGGCCCATTAAATACAGTTTCCAGGTATGAAACAATGTTAGTTGAGTTCAGTTCAGTTCAGTTCAGTCGCTCAGTCGTGTCCGACTATCTGCGACCCCATGAATCGCAGCACGCCAGGCCTCTCTGTCCATCACCAACTCCCAGAGTCTACCCAAACCCATGTTCATCGAGTCGGTGATACCATCCAACCATCTCATCCTCTGTCGTCCCCTTCTCCTCCCGCCCCCAATCCTACCCAGCATTAGGGTCTATTCCAATGAGTCAACCCCTCGCATGAGGTGGCCAAAGTATTGGAGCTTCAGCTTCAACATCAGACCTTCCAATGAACACCCAGGATTGATCTCTTTTAGGATGGATTGATTGGATCTCCTTGCAGTCCAAGAAACTCTCAAGAGTCTTCTCCGACACCACAGTTCAAAAGCATCAATTCTGCGGCACTCAGCTTTCTTCACCGTCCAACTCTCACATCCATACATGACCACTGGAAAAAGCATAGTCTTGACTAGACGGACTTTTGTTGGCAAAGTAATGTCTCTGCTTTTAAACATGCTATCTAGGTTGGCCATAACCTTCCTTCCAAGGAGTAAGTGTCTTTTAATTTCATGGCTGCAGTCACCATCAGCAGTGATTCTGGAGCCCAAAAAAGTAAAGTCTGACACTGTTTCCACTGTTTCCCCATCTATTTCCCATGGAGTGATGGGACCAGATGCCATGATCTTAGTTTTCTGAACGTTGAGCTTTAAGCCAACTTTTTCACTCTCCTCCTTCACCTTCATCAAGAGGCTCTTTAGTTCTTCTTCACTTTCTGCCATAAGGGTGGTGTCATCCGCATATCTGAGGTTATTGATATTTCTCCCGGCAATCTTGATTCCAGCTTGTGTTTCTTCCAGCCCAGCTTTTCTCATGATGTACTCTGCATATAAGTTAAATAAGCAGGGTGACAATATACAGCCTTGACGTACTCCTTTTCCTATTTGGAACCAGTCTGTTGTTCCATGTCCAGTTCTAACTGTTGCTTCCTGACCTGCATACAGGTTTCTCAAGAGACAGGTCAGATGGTCTGGTATTCCCATCTCTTTCAGAATTTTCCACAGTTTATTGTGATCCACACAGTCAAAGGCTTTGGCATAGTCAATAAAGCAGAAAAGGATGTTTTTCTGGAATTCTCTTGCTTTTTCGATGATCCAGCGGATATTGGCAATTTGATCTCTGGTTCCTCTGCCTTTTCTAAAACCAGCTTGAACATCTGGAAGTTCACGGTTCACGTATTGCTGAAGCCTGGCTTGGAGAATTTTGAGCATTACTTTACTAGCATGTGAGATGAGCGCAATTGTGAGGTAGTTTGAGCATTCTTTGGCATTGCCTTTCTTTGGGATTGGAACGAAGACTGACCTCTTCCAGTCCTGTGGCCACTGCTGAGTTTTCCAAATTTGCTGGCATATCGAGTGCAGCACTTTCACAGCATCACCTTTGAGGATTTGAAATAGCTCAACTGGAATTCCATCACCTCCACTAGCTTTGTTCGTAGTGATGCTTTCTAAGGTCCACTTGACTTCACATTCCAGGATGTCTGGCTCTAGGTGAGTGATCACACCATCGTGATTATCTGTGTCGTGAAGATCTTTTTTGTACAGTTCTTCTGTGTATTCTTGCCACCTCTTCTTAATATCTTCTGCTTCTGTTAGGTCCATACCATTTCTGTCCTTTATCGAGCCTATCTTTGCATGAAATGTTCCCTTGGTATCTCTAATTTTCTTGAAGAGGTCTCTAGTCTTTCCCAATCTGTTGTTTTCCTCTATTTGTTTGCACTGATCGCTGAGGAAGGCTTTCTTATCTCTCCTTGCTATTCTTTGGAACTCTGCATTCAGATGAGAATATCTTTCCTTTTCTCCTTTGCTTTTCGCTTCTCTTCTCTTCCCAGCTATCTGTAAGGCCTCCTCAGACAGCCATTTTGCTTTTTTGCATTTCTTTTCCATGGGGATTTTCTTGATCCCTGTCTCCTGTACAATGTCACGAACCTCTGTCCATAGATCATCAGGCATTCTGTCTATCAGGTCTAGTCCCTTAAATCTATTTGTCACTTCCACTGTATACTCATAAGGGATTTGATCTAGGTCATACCTGAATGGTCTAGTGGTTTTCCCTACTTTCTTCAATTTAAGTCTGAATTTGGCAATAAGCAGTTCATGATCTGAGCCACAGTCTGCTCCCGGTCTTGTTTTTGCTGACTGTATAGAGCTTCTCCATCTTTGGCTGCAAAGAATATAATCAATCTGATTTCGGTGTTGACCATCTGGTGATGTCCACGTGTAGAGTCTTCTCTTGTGTTGTTGGAATAGGGTGTTTGCTATTACCAGTGCGTTCTCATGGCAAAACTCTATTAGCCTTTGCCCTGCTTCATTCTGTACTCCAAGGCCAAACTTGCCTGTTACGCCAGGTGTTTCCTACTTTTGCATTCCAGTCCCCTATAATGAAAAAGACATCTTTTTTGGGTGTTAGTTCTAGAAGGTCTTGTAGGTCTTCATAGAATCATTCAACTTTAGCTTCTTCGGCGTTACTAGTCGGGGCATAGACTTGGATTACCGTGATATTGAATGGTTTGCCTTGGAAGCGAACAGAGATCATTCTGTCGTTTTTGAGATTGCATCCAAGTACTGCATTTCGGACTCTTTTGTTGACCATGATGGCTACTCCATTTCTTCTAAGGGATTCTTGCCCACAGTAGTAGATATAATGGTCATCTGAGTTAAATTCACCCATTCCAGTCCATCTTAGTTCGCTGATTGCTAGAATGTCAACGTTCACTCTTGCCATCTCCTGTTTGACCACTTCCAGTTTGCCTCGATTCATGGACCTAACATTCCAGGTTCCTATGCAATATTGCTCTTTACAGCATCGGACTTTGTGTCTATCACCAGTCACATCCACAGTTGGGTATCGTTTTTGCTTTGGCTCCATCCCATCATTCTTTCTGGAGTTATTTCTCCACTGATCTCCATTAGCATATTGGGCACCTACTGACCTGGGGAGTTCATCTTTCAGTGTCCTATTCTTTTGCCTTTTCATACTGTTCATGGGGTTCTCAAGGCAAGAGTACTGAAGTGGTTTGCCATGCCCTTCTCCAGTGGACCACATTCTGTCAGACCTCTCCACCATGACCCATCCGTCTTGGGTGGCCCCACATGGCATGGCTTAGTTTCACTGAGATAGACAAGGCCGTGGTCCGTGTGATCAGATTAGCTAGTTTTCTGTAGTTTTAGTTTTAGTGTGTCTGCCCTCTGATGCCCTCTCGCAACACTTACCGTCTTACTTGGGTTTCTCTTACCTTGGGCCTTGGGTAATTCCTCTTGCTGCCGCCACCGCTGCCGCCGGCCCCAGCCCCCGGCCTGGCCTAGGCCCTCTCGACTGCCGCCCCCGGCCCTCGGCCCCCAGCCCCCGGCCCGCCCTAGCCCCTGTCGGCCGCCGCCCCCAGCCTCCGGCCCCGGGCCCGGCCTAGGCCCTGTCGTTAGTTGAGTTAGTTAGTTGAGTAGGTGCCCCCAAATATAGTAACTTTTATGATACAGTAACTGTTATTATTATTTGATTGATAAATAATCTGCTTATCTCAGAAATATAGACACATCTCTTTTTCTTCTTTTAGGGAAAAAGGCTTGAGATATCAACACACATGCATACATACATATAACAAGCACATATATTTGCACACATATACAAAATACATACATGTGTATATGTATGGCTGTGGGTACATCCATATATGTACATATGAACATCTTAAATTTATTCTTGAGTATCTTTTTAAATATCAAAATAACTTCACATTTATAATACTATTAGTATTCTCTCAATATATAAGGCTACTTCAGTTGGTTTTGAATATTCACCAAATCATCTGTCTGAACTCCAACAAACTATAGATGTTTTTTCATACAGAATCAACCATCTGAATTGTTGAAACATAGTTATGCAAATTATTTAGAATGTGGATTAGAGAAACTAGAAAGATTTTGGTGAAATTAACTTTTTAAAATGCAGCTTAAACTTCTGTATGGGAAGAAGTATAGCCTAATTATACACCATTATTTCTTTTTTTTTTTTAATAAATTTATTTATTTTAGTTGGGGGCTAATTACTTTACAATATTGTAGTGGTTTTTGCCATATATTGACATGAATCAGCCATGGGTTTACATGTGTTCCCCATCCTGAACCTCCCTCCCCATCCCATCCCTCTGGGTCATCCCATTGCCCCAGCCCTGAGCATTTGTCTCATGCATTGAACCTGGAATGGTGTTCTGTTTCACATATGATAATAAACATGTTTCAATGCTATTCTCCCAGAACGTCCCACCCTCACCTTCTCCCTCAGAGTCCATAAGACTGTTCTATGCATCTGTGTCTCTTATTCTGTCTCGCATATAGGGTTATTGTTACCATCTTTCAAATTCCATATATATGCATTAGTATACCGTATTGGTGTTTTTCTTTCTGGCTTACTTCACTCTGTATAATGGGCTCCAGTTTCATCCATCTCAATAGAACCGCTTCTTAATAGGGCTTTGAAAATGGGGAAGATAACACAAAATGCGAAGTTCTTTTCAGATTAAACTTTAGTAGATATGAAGTCTAAAGATTAGACACTAAATATCAATTTTAGGGAGCCTAAGAGAATACTATAAAACATTTTAAAGCAGAAACCTATCATAAAATGAGCAAAGGCCTGACATTAAATTGTGAGATAAGCAAGTTTAGTGAGAAAGGAAAACTGTCCTCACCACACAGAGTCTCCCCACTCTGGTGTAAATTGCATGGGCACTGTTTTCTGCCTCCAGAGCCTTCTCCGTGAAAAAGAAATATACTTTGTTGTCATCTCGGTCTTCATTGTCAGGGATCATATAAGAACCCACAAATTTTGGTTCTAGATAAGTAAAAAAATAGAAGAAAATGTAATAGTTATTACAACAAACTTAAAATATTTTCTTGACATTTTGTATTCAATTTTAATATCATGTAGATATCTCCATGTTCTTTGCAAATCAACAGTTTTAAGGAAGTGTTAGAGGATTTAAAATTTAACTGAGTCAGGGAGGAAAATAATCTGATAAACAACATACACTAGAGACTTGAAATGAATTCAAAAAAGAATAGGTTAAGAGCAATATGATGATACTCTCCATAAATTTCCTATCTATCTCTCTATACATATAAATTCAATATAAATATATGGCAAATATTTTAGTAAAGAAGTCTATCGTTACTTTTTTTTTAATTCATAAATTGTCTACTAGTCCAGCTCATGGAAGATCACTTTAATTTTAAGGTGGAAAATTCACTTTAAGTTTTTGTATTTCTAATCGAATGGATCTGAGTGAATGACCTTTGACTGATACAGAATGTCAAATATTTTAATGACAAAATGCTGCCAATAATGACTATGCACTCTAAAGCTTAATAAAAAGGTTGAAAATAATGAAACTAATCACTATAAAAAGATTTCAGCCCTTAGATATACCAATGTACCAAAATATAAACATTACTTCTTACAAAGAATTCTATGTAAATGAATGCCTAGTGATGTTCCTAGAATTTTATTTGTCTCTAAAGTACACTGTGATTCTATTAAACAAGCAAAGAGAAGCAATCAATTCACGCAAAATTCTACCAACTGACAAGAGACAACAACTTATTGGATGATAGGGGTTTTCATTCTGCATATATTTGCTTTGTTCATTAAAACCCTGATTTCTAAGTATTGCTCTGAGAGTAATTTGGTTTTATTATAAAGCCGATCAATTTAGATATAAAATGATATGCATATATCATATAATATTTTACTCTGGGAATATTGCTAAGAAAAAAAAGCAGAAATTTGCAAAACCTATAAATTACATTTGTATTGTTATCATTATCAAAATGGCAAGTTTCCCATCAGCTCTGGACTTGCTTTTCAGCTCTGATTCACAAACTCTTTTCTCCTCGAGCCCACCTTTCAACAGGCGCTCATCATCATGCTCAGTGCGGATCTGAGCCAGTCGCCCCAGACTCCTGAAGATGGCAGCGTCTCTGCCCCAATAGTCACTGTAGAGTCCAGCAAACAATTCACTACCTGCATGAAAACATCAGTTAAAGAGAAGTGAGCATTGAAACATGTGTATTGTCATATGTGAAATACAACACCATTCCATGTTCGATGCATGAGACAAATGCTCAGGACCGGGGCAATGGGATGACCCAGAGGGATGGGATGGGGAGGAGGTGGGTGGGGGGTCCAGGAAGGGGAACACATGTAAACCCATGGCTGATTTATGTCAATGTATGGCAAAAACTATTACAATATTGTAAAGTAATTAGCCCCCAACTAAAATAAATAAATTTATTAAAAAAAAAAAAAAAGAGAGAAGTGAGTGTTTCTGAGTCTGATGACAACATGCTATGCTGTCCCATGCTTAGTCCCTCAGTCGTGTCTGACTCTTTGAGACCCCATGGACTGTAGTCTGCCAGGCTTCTCTGTCCATGGGGATTCTCTAGGTAAGAATACTGGAATGGGTTGCCAATCCCTCCTCCAGAGGACCTTCCCAACCCAGGGATAGAACCCAGATCTCCCGCTTTGCAGGTGGATTCTTTCCCAGCTGAGCTACCAGGGAAGCCCGATGACAACGTATAAAACCACAACTGAAATAAACATATCCAGGTTTACCGTGTATATGGCCTTAGAAAATCAACACTACAGTACAGGGCAGGAATAGTACAGTCAGAAAGCCAGGGTTTGAATCATGACTCTACCACTTAAGAGATGTGTGACCTTGGATAAGTTGCTTAACGTTTTTGCCTCAGTTTCCACATTTACAAATAGGAACAGCACCCAAAATTGTTGTTAAGAGTAAAGCATTTAGAAGAGCAGGGGCATATGCTAAGATCTATATGATCAGTTGATAAATAAGCTGACTTTATGGTATTTTAATAAACTTCTTTCAATTTTTATATCATCAGGGTATTAGTGTTAGTATTATATGTGACACAGTTAATTCAAATACCTCTTGTAGTAAGAAACTGCTTCCACTAACATGACTTTAGTGCAGGAACCACAAAGTCTGACAAAGTAGTATATAATTCAATTCGTTGTCATTTAATTTGTAAGTGTGTGGCTCATTTAGATAGAAACGATAGAAAGAGTTTGTGATTTAATCAGGCAGTCAACAGAATGAATGAAGCTAGCTGTAACACGTGGTGAAGGTCACAGACTTAAATCAATCAGACCAAGCAATACACAAATATATGCAGGATCTCAAGAAATGATTGTATGTCTTTGGGACCAGCCTGAAAAAAAGACATTAAAATAGCTCATGATAAGAGAAAAATAAATTAACAGGGGAAAAAAAAAGAAATAAAACTAGGCTTCCAGAAAGATCAAAACCTCTCAAGCACAGGCATGTGAAGTCCTCTTTCGTCAAACTGACAACAAAAGGTAATGAGTGTGCCCTTCAGCTGAGGCCAGAAGGATTGTCCTGGGCATATGCAGCTCGAATTTTGTCTTAGGCAAAAATCCCTGGCCATGAAGCAAATGATAGCAACAGATCACTGGGGACAATAACCTCCATTTAGGGTGATAAAATTACTTCCTTCATGAGCGTCACGTAACTCTGGTCAGGTTTTAAAATATAGAGATGATAAGTATACTAAACTCAAAATATGAATGCTTTTCTGTTAAATTTGGAATGTGTCCACATGCTATTTAAAGTGCTTTTAAGTTTAAGATAATTCAAATTAATTTTATTTCCAATTTAATAAAGTTAATTGTATACTCATTTTAGAGTTAGAATTATTAAAGTTACAGGTATAAAAATGTGATCAAGTTCTCACAGAATTTAAGAAAAATTGAGTGTCATATTTATAAACTTTACTTGCTATATTTAAAATTGGCTCACTATATTTAAAGTGTTTTCTCTAAATTAAGGCCTTTAAAACTTTAAAATATTTGAACAGAATAAATATATTTCTATGGTTTCAAATTTGAGAAAGTAATCACCTGAGTTGCAAATAGGGCACATTGTAAGGAAGTTTAAAAATAAAGATGAGGGGACTCCCATGGTTGTCCAGGGTTATGACTCTGTGCTTCCAATGTAGGGGGTGCGGGTTTGACCCTTGTTTGGGGAACTAAGATCCCACATGCTGTGGGGCATGGCCAAAAATTTAAAATTTTTTTAAAAGTAAAGATTCTTGCTATTATTATACTAGATTTATAAAAAGAAAACTGATACATAAATTGAATTTTAAAACTTACAAGGAAAATATGTTTTTATAAATGTTACTATAGTAAACTAGTTTTCATTTACAAAAACATGAGTAACACTATAAATGGTTTTGTTTGGTTCACAAAATCCCCTATGGATACTTTAAAATTATATTAGGATACAATCAAATAAAATTCAGTTTTCCCACAAAGGAATTCACTTTTAAACTATATACATATATAATATTATGTTATATCATACTATATTATATTATATTATAGAAAGAGAGAGACAGGAGAGACAGAAGCAAATGTGGTAGAATATTAACAGTTGGTGAGTCAAGGTAAATGGTATAAATTTTTACCCCGCTCTCAATTTTTCATTGTGTTTGAAAATTTTCAAGACAAGAAACTTAAAAATGAGCTGTATTTTTTGAGTTAATCCCATATATTCAATGTATGCTAAGTGAGAAGTGTAATAAGAAAAATAACAAAAGCTAAAAAATAAAGATGCTTTGTATCTGGACTTAAGAAAATTTAATTTGGTAGAAAAGAATTATATCAGAACTCATATGGTAAGCAAGTTCTTTGGAACTAGAAGGGGTGGGAAGAAGAACATAATTTGCATCAAATTCAATCAGTGTTATCTTCACTAGAATTTTCATATCCATATGTGGAAAAAGAGTATTTTGAGATAAAATGCATTCAGTGGTTAGAGATATGAACCATGGGATTCTTGTACTACTTGAACACAGATAAAAGAGAGTCATGCTGAATTCATTAAAAGGCTTTGGGGATCATCAACTCGATAGCATAAATGAATGAGTTGACCCATAAAAGAGCTAACTGACTACTGAACCACCAGAGCAGGGATTTTTCTGAAATTAAAAAAAAATATTGTACTTGGTTACAAAATATAAAGGCCATTTCACATGGATGAACTTAGAGATTTTCATACAAAGTGAAGTAAGTTGGACACAGATAAATATCATATGATACCATTTATATGTGGAACCTAAAAAAAATGATACAAATGAACTTATTTAGCAACAGAAATAGACCCACAGATATAGAAAACAAATTTATAGTTACCAAAGGGGAAAGAGGTGTGGGATAAATTGGGAATTTGGGATTAACAGACACACACTACTATATACAAAATAAATGACAAGGATCTACTGTATAACACAGGGAACTATAATCAGTATCTTGTAATAACTCATAATGGAAAAGAATATGAAAAAGAACACATACATGTATATAAATCAACTATACTTCAATAAAAATAATAATAATAAACTATAAAGGTCATTTTGTAAAACTGTCCTAAACAGAGCTTATTTTTCTAATATGGCCTGGGTGAATGTTTAATGCATAATAGGCACCAAAAAATTTTTTTCTTTAAAATCATAACAGTTATATACTTAAGATTTTAATCTTTAATGTACCTTAATTTCCTAAAATATTTATAGAATTTTTATATGTGAAAATATTATTATGGAAAATAATCTTTATTTTATTTCACATCAATTTTGTTGCAGTTATCCCAATTTGAACACTGTTTCCAAGTTCTATAAATACTCGTTTTAATCAATTCTACAAATTTAACAAATAAGTTTCGCATGCAGCCACTAGATGGAGCCATATGATACCAAATTGTGTGTGTGTGTGTGTGTGTCTATGCATGTGTGTACGCAGGCATACATACAGAGGGCAGGTTATCTACAAAGGAAAAGATGATATATTACCAATTTTACCCAATTTCCCTTTTTGTATTTAGATAAAAGAAAATGGCTTGTGAACAATTCAAATAACACAATATGAACTGTATGATTTAAACTTCAAAGAAGCTAGACAGGTGCTAAAAACTACATGCTATATAAACTGAAACAAATGTGTTTCTGTTAGAAACATTAGATTTTCCTCGGAATGGAAAGATTCTCCTTTCATATTATATTATCACTATGAAGAACAAAATAAATTCATAGTAACAGATAATAATGATTTTTGGTAAAATACTTTCCCAAGAAAATATAAACACTTTAATGAAAAATAATAAATTAGAATAAAGCTTTAGGCACAAATGTTAACTAATAGTAATTAAATGAGCAAAAATACTCGATATGATTATAAATATTGATACTATTTATAGCAAATATACAATTTCTAGCTGAAAACTTGAAAATCATAACCATTTGGTATAGCGAAAATTTATGACTCAATATTCTGCTATTTTATAGAGCATAAAAATAGTACCTGGATAATTCAAACTTTCATGAATTAAAAAGAAAAAATGTTTAACAAATAGTAAAATATGTTTTAGAGCTTCAGTGAGAAGGACAGAACTACTCGAATTTTTAGTTTTCTGTGTCTGTGGAGACATTTAATAAATGTATGAACTTGGCCATACATTTAACTGGCATTTATTTTGATATTCTGAATACAAACAACCAACTTAATTTGTGAGCCATGTATTATTTTTCATTGTTGTAATACTGATTTCTGTGGTAACTGATGCTATGTTAATCTTAGTTGGTCAAGTTTGGTTATAATTAAAAAATAAAACACATCTGCAGGGTATTTTGACAGGTGAATGTAACTAATCATCGTCATGTTCAACAATAGTCTCTGTGTACAGACAGGGTAAGAGTGGAAACAGTTCTGCACTGGAAACCTGGCAACCTAAGCCCCCTGCCCCAAATCTGCGATTTGTGGTCAACTCACTGCCAACTCACAGTGAGTTCAGAATCTCAGAATCTCACTGCCTCAGCAGAGAAACGTACGAATGATTTCCTGAGGTTGTCATGCTTCTCTGTGTGTGAGTGCTAAGTTGCTTCAGTTTTGTAAGACTCTTTGCTACCCTATGGACTTCAGCTGGCTGCCAGGCTTCTCTGTCCATGGGATTCTCCAGGCAAGAATACTGGAGTGGGTTGCTGTGCCCTCCTCCAGGGGATCTTCCTGACCCAGGCATCGAACTCATACCTTCTGCATTGCAGGCAGATTCTTCACCCACTGAACCACTTAGGAAGTCCCCTCTTCTCTCCGCTGCCCTTTCATTTGTTTGTTTTTTGCCTGGAATTCTGTACCTCCCTGCTGCCCGCTTTATCCCTATTTATCTGGCCATGGCCCAGGTAAATGAAGTCTTCCCTGACCAAACTTGTGTTACTTTAGTAGTTCCCAGTACCTCCACAGCCCCCATGCCTATTTCTATCATATTTCTTATGGTACTATGCTTTGTCTCCTTCTGTGTTTGACATTATTTCTCACTAGACTGCAGACTTCTTGATGTTGCTATATTCTTTTGTCACCAATATCTTACACAGTGTCTAGAATACAGAAGATGCTCAATAAGCATTTGTTGAACCAAAGAATGACATAATGAATTAACAAGAGAATATGTCTAAAATTTTTAGTTTATGAAAACCAAGAAATGCAATTTAAAGAAAACTTCAGGATGAAATACTGATTTTTCAAAAATGCTTCAGGGAAAAAATAGCAAAAGAAAGAAAAAACTATTAGCCTTCATATGAATTTCATTGCATTTTTGTTCCTCAAGAAGCTTGTCATTTAACAGTTTTAATTTATGAACACAAAGACTCTGTTTTCTTCTAGTATCTGTCCCTAAAAGTTTCAGCTCCAAACACTGTGTCTACCAATAACTGTTTGTAAGAAAGAAAAGAAGAATATCATTTGAGCTGGAAAAATACAAAAACAAATTCATTGTAAATAATTCTAAGTTAAAATGCATAATTAAAATACTTTTCTACACAACACCTTTTTTACAATACAAACTCTAATTGAAGTTTTAGTGAAACATACTTCATCCCCTTAAAATTTTATCAAACTTATCAAGAGCTTAGTTCAAAGACAGTATTATTAATCAATTTGAGTTTTGACTCACTATGTTGTAAATATAGGTTTTTAATTGTTTAGGGAGAAAAATTCACAGTAGTTTTTCATGCCCTCATTTTGTTATTTCTTGCTCAGGCATTTCTCCTATTTATGTTGTAAATAGATCTGCATAATTTGTGAAACCTATTTGCCTCATGGAAAAGACATGGCTAAAGACAGACTTAACTGTATCATTTTATAATTGAACATTATCATTTTATTAGAAAATCATTCTATTTTAGAGGCACTATTTCACAGCATGACTGTGACATGCATAACCACAAACAAAATGCATTTGGGAGGATGAGGATTGGTAAGAATCTTCTATAGATTCCAACCTCCCAGTTCACACAGTCTGCAGAGAACACTGAAAAGAAATCAGAAAAAGCAGATTCTTTTATTAGTTACTTAGTTGTTGTTTGGACTTATTCTTTGATTTTGCTTTAGCAAACAACATTAGCTATAAATGTTAAGAAAGTTGTTTCCGTGGCATGAAGGAAAAAGAAAAATGTGTTTAGAATCTGTTTATTTGCATTGTCTGGCATCTGTGACAATACTGTGAGTTTCCTTGGTGGCAAACCAATGACACTGATGCCAGCATGGTCAAACCAGATTTCTAAGGGGAAGAATGTCAACAGGGAATTGAACATGACATTATTTTTCTTCTATCATTTTTGATTTTTGGTTTGTTTTGAGGAAACCATAACAAGTAGTTAAATAGCCCTTTAGTAGCTAGTAGTGATGTCCAGAAGCAACAGTCAGCCTGTGGATGCTAGGCATTCAACCAAATGAGAGAGCACAGTAGTCTTGGATAAAAAATTACAGATATTCTTTAGAGACAGGGACAGGAACATGGTAAGGAAGTGGATTTCTACACAGTTGGGCTGAATTCAAGAAATGAATCAGCACATTTGCTTATTATGTTTATAGAGGTTGTAATCATAAAGACTTATATTTTACCTTCATCTCGATGATTTCATTTATTTTCCTAATATTTATGAAGTCCTATTTTGTGCCATAACTATTCATTTATAATTCTACCCTGAATATATAGTTAATCGAATAGAAGCATTTATTTATAGAAAAAAGTTTTAATAATATTAAGAGTTTGAAATAATCACTTAAATTTTCCCTGAATGAATTCTGACTCCCTTTCCTTCAATTGACATTGACCTTTAGTTTACAGAATTTGTAATGAGGGGATATATTCTCAAAGGTCTCATGATAAAAAATAGTGTGGGAAGAAAATCTCAATAGCTATAAACTTGCATAACCTTATTTGCTTAAAAATGTAACATGGGACATAAAAAGTGTGGAAAGAAAATGTCAGAGACTGTGAAATATCTCATTCATGATTATTTGTTGACATAAAATTTGTAAGTATTTAACTTGAAAGTATCCTAAAAAATTCTAACAACAAAGCTAACACTTTCAAAGCAAAGTGTGAAAAGGTACCTGACAAATCAAAGTGGTTCTCCCCCAAACATTAGTACCATGGACATTAGTATACTTTAGGCACTTCAAGTATGGTATGTATTAAATTACACCTAGAATTGGAAATAAAAATCTGAGTCAGAATGAAAAGTTTAAAAAAAAAAAACAAAAACAACTGCAATAGAATTGAGTGGACAAACTATCAAAGAAATTCCAAAGTTACTTAATAAAAAGAATATTGCAATGTTACATCAAATGTAAACTGATGCAAAAAAAAAAGAAGCCAGCTAATAGTTTTACTTCCTGACCAAAATAACATATGACACAAAGAAAATATTTTCTGAATTTTGCTGGCCAGCCAGCAAACCTAATAATTTTTAGTGGCAAGGTAAGCTCTCAGTATCTTTGCTTAAGTTGAAAGGTACAGACAAGTAATACAGCAATTCAATTTACTAAGTAATTCATTGTTTCAACAAACTGTTTTTAAAACCATATTGTAACGCCTTGCCTTCTTCAGATATTTATTTAAGACCCTTTTATATGTTAATATTAGTGATCACAGTAGGGGGATAATGTGGCTAAACATACAGAAATATTGCACCTGTGATATGAATTTATATGCCACCATGATAAATTATGCTAATACAAAGTAGGATTTAAAAAGCAAGCCTAATTAATGTATGATTTCATCTTGATTGGCCTCTGAACATACAGAACATGGCTCAATAAGGAGCTTGTTTTACTCCTTAAATCTTGCTTCACACAGAATCATTTTCAGTTACTAACGTTTCCATTCTAAATTAGACTGTAAATTTAATAAAATGTCCATTAACTTGTCTGTCACCTAGCAAGTAATGTTTATTCCTTATTCGGTTTTTCAGTAAGCTTTTACTCCATGTGATCTTAATTCAACTGAATTTAAGTTAAATAAAATGAAATTTGTATCTAAAGTTAACATATTATGAGAAATTCTGATTTGTGAGTATGTTTTTTCTTTCAGGGCCTTGTTAGTTTTATGAGTATGTTTCCAGAGTTTTTTTTTTTAATCATGAAAGCGAATCTTAATGTGAACAGGCATTAAAAGTTAAGTGTGACCTATAATTAACACAGAAGCAGAAATGGTCTAACCATGGTCATCTTTTTGCTGAAGTCCTGTCTTAACCCAACAGTAGAGAACATATACGGTCATAAAATACCACATTAATGCATTCTTTCCCTGTCAAGAGTAAGCTGCACCGAGACTGCCAATTTCCAACTCAGGTAGCACCATTTTTTCCAACTCAAATTCCTGCTGCTTTTTCATTTGAGTGAATTATTTCTACTTCCTGTCTTTTAAAGAGTTGCTGGCTCACAAAGGTTATCAGATTTCCATCCCAGTGGCTGCTGCATATCCACAGTAAGTGAATGATCTCTCAAAGGTACTTTGAGATGAAAGCTAGTGGATAAATTAGAAGAATTATATTTTTATTTCTTCTCTTTGGAGGTATTATTCTATAACTTTTGTGTTTAGCTTGGAGAACTCTCAAGATTTGATTTTTCTTCTAAATAAGTGAAACAGTCACTCAGATGGCAAACACTTCACATTTTAGCACAGTGTAATTCGATTTGGAAGTCCAATGAAACTCACTTGGAAATGTCCCTCCAGTAATATTTCCCCTCTTAAAAAATTCACTTATAAATTTCTGGTTTCATGCATAAACAAGCTCCAGAAAGGCTGAGTGGTGAGTGCCGGGATGGCTAAAATAAAGTTACTTTTAACCATGTAAAAAAAATGTTAAAAATAAATGGTGTTCTAATTGTCCTTGGATTTTACCAGAGAAGGAGTGCCTACTGTGTAATTTTTGGCTTTCAATACCTTTTATACGGTTCTTGTGAATACTATCCCCTAATTTGTTTTTGGTTTGTTTGTTTAGGAACACTTATATTTCATTCAGAAATCCTATGGACAGAGGAGCCGGGCAAGCCAAAATCCATGAGGGTCACAAAAGAGTCAGCAACTAAACAAGAATATTTATAGGAGACTCTTCTGTGCGATATATTGTATGGTAAAAGAAAGATAAGAATGAAACTGCTGCCAGCCTACTAGGAATTTCTAACACTTGTGGATCTGACATGCTCCAAAAGTGGAACTCTTAAGGCTTAATTCCAACTAAGTCCAAACTGACTTAAGGAACTCTATTCCCATATTTAAAATCTCCCTTCTTCATACTGTGTTTACACACACACACACACACACACACACACACACACACACACACACACACACACACACACGGGTAAGTCAAGGAACTCAGGATATCTTAGTATTTTCTTTAAAATTTTATATTCTTTAAAAATACCTCTTTATTAAAGCTCCTGAAGAGCTAATTACTTTGTGAAATTCTCATTAACAGATCTTTCAAATTATGAAACTGAAGTAAATTAAACTTCCCTACTGATTAAAGCTAACAAGATTTTTGTTCTACAAGTAAACACACATATATATAAAAGCTGTACTTATCTGGACCTGAGTACCATGATAGCATGGTGGGGTAGAGGGAATGGGGTGCAAGGCCAATCGGAATCAACTGTCTGGAGTAAATTCAGGGGATGTGTTGTCTCTAGAATATCCAGGAACATTTGCATCAGCTCTAAATCAAGCATAATATATTTTGATGATTCATCAGTGGGGAAAGAAAAAGTCTTATTTTGAGATTTAAGTGAGGTTTTCATGAATCTCATCTAAGTTAACTGAAACCCAATTGAAAACTATATCTGACATGGCCAGTTTGTTCTATTATTCCAATGTGGACACGGTTTGAGTCAGTCAACTTCTAATGGCTTACATTTTAAAATAACAGGAATCTAAATAAGTGACTCAAGTTCTAAATTGAGATGACTTTCTGCTGAATTCTACTGATATAGAGAAAAGCACTAGGAAAAGACTACCAGAGGTTCCCAAAAGGAATAATTAAAACAGAAAGAATAGACATATGTTAAAATAGTTTAGTTACTCTAGCTGTATTTTTATAAAGTATTTACATAACTGTATTTTGTGAACAATAAATGATAATACAAAACACCTTCTATGAGGTATTGACAATTTGTGTTTTCCAGATGACATATCCTGTAACTTCATCGCACCGTACTTACACGAATAAAGCTAGCTCAAGTGAGCATGGCTTGAAAATTAATATCCTTGCTCCCAGCACCAGTAAATAGATATGACACAGCAACGTAGATGAAGGAATACCAAAGGCTCTAACTGAAGTTTCATAATCAATATGATACCACTTGATGTCTGCAGCCATGAAATTTACCTATTAAAGTGGAGATGAAGGAAGAGCTGGGATCAAAGGGACATCTGCCCCTTCCTCTCTCAGATCTGTGCGATTCCAGGTGAAAAAGGGGAGCCTGTCCAGAAAACCAGAAAAGCCATTATGTATCTGCCAACTTGAATAAGAAGTTAATTTCTCAGAAAAAATACATTCAACCTTGATTATTTACAAAACAAGTACTGTAAATAAGGCTTCAGTGAGAAACACCAAGGGATTTAGGAACAAACTGGATGTTATAAATAAATATGTGGATATTAAGGCCCATGTGGTTTTCTCACTCCTCTCAAAAAGGATGTAGCTGCTGAAATTCACAATTTTTATCATTTCACCACACAGTATTAGCTATGTTGAGATGTCACTAAAATATTCCAAACAAACGGAGACTTGATGGGGGGAAAATAAGGTTAGTAAAAAGGAGACTCATTGATAAACATGGAAATGGGCTTTTATTCTACAAAAACCATTATTGATTTTTTTGAATAATCTCTAAAAGAATATAACATGTTCTGTCAATAATTTGGAATATCTATTTTAATCATATTTATTCCTTATCACATTATCTTTGCATAGACATCTAATATTTAATAATTTAGAGAATGATTACTACATAAATAATCACTGGGACATATATATGTGGAAATTGATGTCATATTATAAACAATATTTCAGTATGTTTTCACACAAATGAGATATTGAAAATGAATATATTCTAGAAAACTATTATTTTATTGGTTCCTAGTGCAATTGCATAACTACAGGACTTTTCCTAAGTGTTCTCAGATTTCAAAATTCTCATTAATGTGTATTTCTAAAATTAATTTTCATTAAGTGTGCTATAAGTGGCTTCAGTTCAAAAAAATGTGCTTGGCAAAGTGACAATCAGTTCAATTCAGTAACTCAGTCGTGTCCGACTCTTTGTGACCCCATGAATGGCTGCACGTCAGGCCCCTCTGTCCATCACCAACTCCTGGAGTCCACCCAAACTCATGTGCATTGAGTCAGTGATGCCATCCAACCATCTCATCCTCTGTTGTCCCCTTCTCCTCCTGCCCTCAATCTTTCCCAGCATCAGGGTCTTTTCCAATGAGTCAGCTCTTCGCATCAGGTGGCAAAAGTATTGGAGTTTCAACTTCAACATCAGTCCTTCCAATGAACACCCAGGACTGATCTCCTTTAGGATGGACTGGTTGCATTTCCTTATGGTCCAAGTGACTCTCAAGAGTCTTCTCCAACACCACAGTTCAAAAGCATCAATTCTTTGGCGCTCAGCTTTCTTCACCGTCCAACTCTCACATCCATACATGACCACTGGAAAAACCATAGCCTTGACTAGACGGACATTTGTTGGCAAAGTAATGTCTCTGCTTTTTAATATGCTGTCTAGATTGATAATAACTTTCCTTCCAAGGAGTAAGCGTCTTTTAATTTCATAGCTGCAGTCAACATCTGCAGTGATTTTGGGGCCCAGAAAAATAAAGTCAGCCACTGTTTCCACTGTTTCCCCATCATTCTGCCATGAAGTGATGGGACTAGATACCATGATCTTAGTTTTCTGAATGTTGAGCTTTAAGCCAACTTTTTCACTCTCCTCTTTCACTTTTATCAAGAGGCTCCTTAGTTCTTCTTCACTTTCTGCCATAAGCGTGGTGTCATCTGCATATCTGAGGTTATTGATATTTCTCCCGGCAATCTTGATTCCAGCTTGTGCTTCCTCCAGCCCAGCGTTTCCCATGATGTACTCTGCATATAAGTTAAATAAGCAGGGTGACGATACACAGCCTTGACGTACTTCTTTTCCTATTTGGAACCAATTCATTGTTCCATGTCCAGTTCTAACTGTTGCTTCCTGACCTGCATACAGGTTTCTCAAGACGCAGGTCAGGTAGTCTGGTATGCCCATCTCTTTCAGAATTTTCCACAGTTTATTGTGATCCACACAGTCAAAGGCTTTGGCATAGTCAATAAAGCAGAAATAGATGTTTTTCTGGAACTCTCTTGCTTTTTCAATGATCCAGTGGATATTAGCAATTTGATCTCTGGTTCCTCTGCCTTTTCTAAAACCAGCTTGAACATCTGGAAGTTCACGGTTCACGTATTACTGAAGCCTGGCTTGGAGAATTTTGAGCATTACTTTACTAGCATGTGAGATGAGTGCAATTGTGCGGTAGTTTGAGCATTCTTTGGCATTTCCTTTCTTTGGGATTGGAGCGAAAACTGACCTTTTCCAGTCCTGTGGCCACTGCTGAGTTTTCCAGATTTGCTGGCATATTGAGTCCAGCACTTTCACAGCATCGTCTTTCAGGATTTGAAATAGCTCAACTGGAATTCCATCACCTCTGCAAGCTTTGTTCGTAGTGATGCTTCCTAAGGCCCACTTGACTTCACATTCCAGGATGTCTGGCTCTAGGTGAGTGATCACACCATTGTAATTATCTGGGTCATAAACATCTTTTTTATACAGTTCTTCTGTGTATTCTTGCCATCTCTTCTTATTATCTTCTGCTTCTGTTAGGTCCCTACCATTTCTGTCCTTTATTGATCCCATCTTTGCATGAAATGTTCCCTTGGTATCTCTAATTTTCTTGGACTGGAATGCAAAAGTAGGAAGTTAAGAAAAACCTGGAGTAAAAGGCAAATTTGGCCTTGGAGTACAGAATGAAGCAGGGAAAAGGCTAATAGAGTTCTGCCAAGAGAACATACTGGTCATAGCAAACACCCTCTTACAACAACACAAGAGAAGACTCTACACACGGACATCACCAGATGGTCAACATAGAAATCAGATTGATTATGTTATTTGCAGCCAAAGATGGAGAAGCTCTATACAGTCAGCAAGAACAAGACCGGGAGCTGACTGTGGCTCAGATCATGAACTCCTTATTGCCAAATTCAGACTGAAATTGAAGAAAGTGGAGAAAACCACTAGACCATTCAGGTATGACCTAAATCAAATCCCTCATGACTATACAGTGGAAGAAAGAAATAGATTTAAAGGACTAGGTCTGATAGACATTAGAATGCCTGATGAACTATGAATGGAGGTTCATGACATTGTACAGGAGACAGGAATCAACACCATCCCCAAGAAAAAGAAATGCAAAAAAGCAAAATGGTTGTTTGAGGAGGCCTACAAATAGCTGTGAAAAGATGGGAAGTGAAAAGCAAAGGAGAAAAGGAAAGATATATCCATTTGAATGCAGAGTTTGAAAGAAAAGCAAGGAGAGATAAGAAAGCCTTCCTCAGCGATCAATGCAAAGAAATAGAGGAAAACAATAGAATGATAAAGTGACAATTAAAGTCAATATATAAAATTCTGTAGGGGAAAAACTACTTTGCAATAGAATGTTGCCATTACTCCCCATTGCAGCATCTATAAATAGCCCTGCTCATCTATAAATCATGAATCTGTACACAATCCAAAGTTCTGAGGACCCTATGAAGGTTGCATACACTTTTCTAAAATTTCATCTTGACTTCCCAATAACCAGTTCATTTACTCCACATTATCTATCCTGTCCTTTTCTTGTTGTTGTTATTCAACTTTTCTCTCTCTCTCTGATATTCATTAATCCTGCCATTCCAAGACTTTTCTAGTAAGTGCAGAGATCACCTGACCCATATAAATTTCTTGTCTTGTCTTTGGAAATGAACCATAGTCTACAGAACAAAGAAATACCAGAAGGCAAAGTGGTTGTCTGAGGAGGTCTTACAAACAGCTGAGAAAAGAAGAGACGTGAAAGGCAAAGGAGAAAGACAATGATATACCCAACTGAACGCAGAATTGCAGAGAACAGCAAGGAGAGAGAAGAAAGCCTTCTTAAGTGAACAATGCAAAGAAATAAAGGAAAACAAAACAACGGAAAAGACTAGAGATCTCTTCAAGAAACCTGGAGATACCAAGGAACCATTTCATGCAAGGATGGGCAAATAAAGGACAGAAATGGCTAAGAAGAGATTAAGAGAGGTAGCAAGAATACACAGAAGAACTATACAAAAAAAGTCTTAAAGACTCGGATAACCACAATGGTGTGGTCACTCACCAAGAGCCAGACACCCTGTGGTGTGAAGTAAAGTGGTCCTAGGGAAACATTATTATGAACAAAGCTAGTGCAGGTGATGGAATTCCAGCTGAGCTGTTTCAAATGCTAAAAGATGATGTTGTTAAAGTGCTGCACTCAATATGTCAGTAAATCTGGAAAACTTAACAGTGGCCAAGGGACTGGAAAAGGTCAGTTTTTATTCTAACCCTAAAGAAGGGCAATGCCAAAGAATGTTCAAACTACTGCACTATTGTGCTCATTTCATATGCTAGTGAGGTAATGCTCAAAATCCGTTCAGCTAGGCTTCAGCAATATGTGAACTGAGAACTTCCAAATGTACAAGCAGTATTTAGAAAAGGCAGAGGAATCAGAGATCAAATTGCCAGTATCTGTTGGATCATAGAGAAAGCAAGAGAATTCCAGAAAAAAACATCTACTTCATTGACTATGCTAAAGCCTTTGACCGTATGGATCACAACAAACTGTGGAAAATTCTTAAAGTGATGGGAATACCAGAACACCTTACTTGTCCCCTGAGAAACCTGTATGCAGGGCAAGAAGCAACAGTTAGAACAGAAGATGGAGCGATGGACTGGTTAAAAACTGGGAAAAAGAGTATGTCAAGGCTGTATACTACCAACCTGTTTATTTAACTTATATACAGAGTACATCATGCAAAATGCAGGCTGGATGACCCACAAGCTGGAATCAAGAGACTGGGAGATTTACCAACAACCTCAGATATGCAGATGACACTACTCTATTGGCAGAAAACCAAGAGGAATTAAAGAGCTTCTTGATGAGGGTGAAAAAGCAGAGTGAAAGATCTGGCTTAAAACTCAACATTCAAAAAGATGCTTGCTGCCTGGAAGGAAAGCTATGACAAATCTAGTCTTTATTAAAAAGCAGAGACATTGTTTTGCTAACAATGTAGTCAAAGCTACTGTTTTTCCAGTAGTCATGTATGGATGTGAGAGTTGGACGATAGAGAAGGCTGAGCGCCAAAGAATTGATCTTTCAAATTGTGGTGCTGGAAAAGACTCTTGAGAGTCCCTTGGACAGCAAAGAGATCAAACCAGTCAATCCTAAAAGAAATCAACCCCGAATATTCACTAGAAGGACTGATGCTGAAGCTCCAATACTTTGGCTACCTGATGTAAAGAGCTGACACATTGGAAAAGACCCTGATGCTGGGAAGGATGAGGGCAAGAGGAGAAGGGGGCCACAGAGAATAAATGGTTGGATGGCATCACTGACTCAGTGGACGTGAGTTTGAGGAAACTAATGGAGATTATGAAGCACACAGAAGCTGGAGGGCTGTAGTCCATGGCATCACAAAGAGTCAGCTACAACTTAGCAAATGAATGAACAACCACCACCATGGAACAAAAGTGGCCTCCAAATGCCACTTTTAGTCATAGAGGTATGACTAAATTGATATTTTAAGCCAAAAAAAGTTTGCTAATTTAGACACTTCACTTAATCGGTAGAGAACAAGAGTGGCCATAAATAACTCAAGACATTTTTGTGTTCACTTCCCACAGATGATAGATTTGCAATGACATGAAAATAAAGTATTTGTTGAAATAAGATAGAATTATTGGTCTGCCAAACTAACACTTATGTTGAAAGGGTTTCATCTACATTTGTAAAACAGATCCGTAGCATTATACGGAGGAGGGAGTGATTAAACATATGAATATAGTATTTGATACCCCTTTAGTGACTGCCACCTTGTATTGGTAAATACTTGGTAAAAACAGGTAGGATATACATACTATACTTATTCTAATATAGTCAAATGTCCAAATGTTTGGTCACAGAAAGCAGCTGAAGAAATACACTGAAAGGCTTTCTTAAATCAAGACTCTCTATAAGCTTCAACATTCTGTGATGCTGAATTTTTTGTCTCTAATGACTGATGAAGCTGATTTATCTATCAGATATAGATATCCTAAATATTAAAACTGCAAGAGAAAGACAAATACATTCCTTATTTATTCAAGGAATTACAACAAGTTCATTTAAATTTAAACTATCAAGTGAGTGAAACAGAAAATGCAAACTGTAAGAATGCTAAGATCAGGAGAATCTTCAACTTTAAAGAACCGCTGAGTTAAATGAAGGAAATAAAGTCACAATCTTAGAAAAGTCACAGATTTTTAAAACTAGAAATCATAATCTAGTCTTCTGAGGCCAATATTGATTTGTGAATTTCAGCATGTTTCTGAGATATCAAATATCTAACAGAGCATGTCTTCATCAGTCAAGAGAAGTAAACTAAATCAAGTAGAAACTATATTCACAAAATCATATAACCCTAACATTGTGAAAACAAATAAGTGGAACCCAGGATGGATGAAGCAAAATTCTGTGCAATACATAAAATCTATTTGAATCTGTAAAAGGACATAACTCTTTTATGAAACTTCAAATTTGAAAACGGAATACTGAATACTAAATGCTCATATATTCTCAGAGATCTACACCTCACATTCAAACTTAGATGTAGCTTAACTGAACCCTTCCTGACTTTCTCCAGAATTCTTCAAATATCTCTCTATAATTAATTTAACACCTAAAACTACCTGAACACATTATAAATTAAATCTTTTTGCCTGCTTCTCACATCAGTATTAAAAATCCACATTCTTGAATAGCTTAAAGGACGGGCACAGCTTTCATTCTAATTTTTTGAAATTTGTATTCTCAATGTGCACATTTATCAAATCATCACGTGTGTGTGCATGCTAAGTCGCTTCAGATGTAACTTTAAACACCTTGCAATTTTTTTGTGAATTAGATCTCAATAAAGCTGAAAAATTCATATATTCCATAATTTGTTGTTTTTCAGCCCACTAATGATTTTTTAAAAAGATAAACAGTTGGAATATCTCTGCTTTAGATAAGGATCACTATCTTTATTAAAAAGGAGAAAGGTTCAGATCTGTAGAGGACACAGTCATTTCATCCATACATAACCCTTGGTTAATAAGACCCCAGGAGTCAAATAATACAAAAATGGATGACAACGTTAACAAGATTGTAAATTGTAATACATACTTTTTAAATTTGAAGACTATGTAATGTGTGTTTGAAGTCTATAATACTTGTAACAAAATAATGAAGGGTTGTTTTGAACACCTGAGAGTTCTGTAACTCCCGTTTTATCACTTTGACCCTACCATCTTTGACCCTGTCCCCACACCTGGCTAGTTGTTAAATGAACATTTTTAATTACTAAACTAGGGTATCAATACATAGTACAGCAAGTTCTATAGTTATTTTTATTAATCAGAATATACCTTTCTTTAGAAGTATAATATAGGATTCTGTCAATATTACTTATTTAAATCACTGTGTTTTAACAATAATATTGTATCCCTGCTTTTTACTTTGTTTTGTAATTACTAAGCTAAATGAAGTTGTAACAAAAATGTGTTGCCCAGTTTTTGTTTTTGTTTTGCTTTTCAGCAAAGGCTGTTATAATGCTATGATTAAAATAACATTTGATAATAAAAGCTAGTGAAGGGTTGACATTTTTCATGTGAATGACTTGAGAGTCTAAGTACAGCTATGATCACACACTACCTTACATTCCTATTATTTTGAATTTAGCCTTGTTTGCTGATGAGGGCTTCCTTGGTGGCTCAGCTGGTAAAGAACCTGACTGCCAATGCAAGAGATGCAAGAGACATAGGTCAATCCCTAGGTTGGAAAGATCCCCTGGGAAGGAAATAGCCACCCACTCCAGTATTCCTGCTTGGAAAACTCCACAGACAGAAGAGCCTGGCAGGCTACATAGTCCATGGAGTCACAAAGAATTGGACACAACTGTGCAACTGATTCAGTTGTTTGCTGATACAAGGTATATAGTTTCATCGCAGATGTGGCCTCAGTAAATTTTATCTGAGCACCTTATGTACAATCACAACCTTAAAGCATAATTAGATGACACTTTAGAGAAGTTAAATAGACAAAGCAATGCCAGAAAAACTCAGAAGATAAAATTATCTCACACCTAATCAATGTTTTATGACATGGTAAAAACAAACAAACAAAAATCTGCCTGTGGTGAAAGCTAATCAAACCTAAAAATGGTTTGCCGCTTTTATGAACACACTCAAAACTCCTATTTTTGTCACAACAATCTTTGTTGATAACAAGTATGAGATTTCCATTGAACAAATCATAAATGATGAACAAGTTCAGAAAGTTAATTTCTACTGGAGATAAGATGATTACTAAAACCATATTTCTGGTCTAATTTTATTGCTTCTCTGAAAACTTTTCACCATGCCTTCTGAAATCCTTATTTCATGATAGTGAAAGTTGCTTAGTAACGTCCAACTCTTAGGGACCCCATGGACTATACTCATGTCCATGGAATTCTCCAGGCCAGAATACTGGAGTGTGTAGCCTTTCCCTTCTCCAGGGGATCTTCCCAACCCAGGGATCGAACACAGGTCTCTGGCGTTGCAGCCAGATTCTTTACCAGCTGAGCCAAAAAAGAAGCTCAATAACACTGGAGTGGGTAGCTGATCCCTTCTCTAGCAGATCTTCCCAACCCAGGAATTGAACCAGGGTCTCCTTCAGTGCAGGCAGATTCTTTACCAACTGAGCTATCAGGGAAGCCCATTTCATGATAAGTAAACTGCTAAGACCACACTCAATTTACAACACCTCCATACCTTAATTAAGTCATAGCTCCCATACTCAGCATAATTATGGAGCCTCATGTTCATGTCCTAATGCCTGGAACCTATAAATATCTCACTCTGCATAATAGCTAAAGGGCTTTTTCAAATGTGATTAAGAACCTCCAGATAGGGATGCTGCCAAGAATTATTCAGGTAAGCCCAATGTCATTATATGAGTCCTAAAAATAGAGACTTGATAATGATAGCCAAGAACTGACCAGAGCGATGCAGTGTGGGGGAAATTAGACCTGCCATTCATTGCTGGCTGTGGCAATGGAAGAAGGGAGCCGGGAGTCGAGGAATGTGGGGGGTTCTCCAGAAGCTGAAAAAAAGAATGACCTGGATTCTCCTAAATCTTATGGAAGGAATGCATTTCTGTTGACATCTTGATATTATTCCAGGAGAATTATTTTAGACTTCTCACCTACTGAATTATTAGATAAAACATCTGTTTCATTCTAAGCCACTAAATTTGCGGTAATTTGTTACAGCAGCCTTAAGAAAAAACGAATGAAGCTCCTATGAGGATATTGTTCCATACAGCTTCTCATCCTTCCAGCTCTTTTACATGATTAATTATATTGTTTATCCAATACAAAGTTGAAACCCTTTCTTTTCTTTTCAAAATATGAAGGTCCCTTCTCATCTTCTCCTTCTTAGTCAGCTCTCACTTTGTTCCTATTCTCTCATCCATGTGTCTACCTTCCCTATTTCCATAAATCTACAATAGTGATGCTGCTAAAGCAAACCATTCGAAAATATAAAGCAAACATTTACAATCAGTGGTTTTAGCTCAGCCCTCAAAATTGCCAAGGAATGTATTAATATGTTTTCCTGGTCATGTCCTTTTATAACTCGTTTGAGTAGCTATATGCTCAGCTAGCCTGACTGGTGATCTCTCTTGACAGTCAGCAGACAATCTCACACCTTATGCCTGATGGAGAAAATCAGTTTCCATTAATTATGTAATTATTCAAAAAAATCAATTTCCTCTATGCCAGGTCCTGGCCCTGGAACAGAAAACAAAGTAGTAAACAAACAAACCCCAAGCCTCGTCAGTCTACTGGTCTCATAAAATTACCCCGATAGACTTTCCCTCCCCACCCCCACCCCCCCTTTTTTTTTAACGGTATTTATCTGCGATATTTGATGCTGTTGCCCACACCATGGCACTTATTTAATTCATGCCTTCACCACTTATCACCTTAATTTTAACACAGCCTCCTGAGCAGTGTCCCCAGCCCCAGCCATTAATCCTTTACTCTGTAGCCAAAGACTTCTTTCTGAATTTCCTCTTATCAACTCCCTAGTTAAAATCTTTCATTGACTTCCCATAGTCTCTGGAGAACAAAGTCTAAAGCCCTTAGAGTTTTTAACATAGGGACTGTATACAAAAGTACGTCACCTCTAAAATGCTACTCTTACAGTCTGAGTACCAACCACTCTGACTGCTTATAGTTTTTTTCATCTTACTTGGGCTCGTTAATGCGTTTAGGATATTAATGCCCACACAATATTAAAAATTCAGCACAGACCTTATCACTTTCAAGAATCCTGATCTGACTCCTCTGCCTGCCCTAATATTGATTTCTTTCCCTTTCTGTGTCCTCCTGAAGCATCATGTAGACCCCTCTTTTATATCATTTACTTCTCTGTGTTATAATTGTCTGACTCTCTTCCCTACTGGTTTGTGAGGCCTTCTTGGGGAAACTGTCTATATGACATTTGTTTTTGAGTCTCTGTATCAAATAAATTATCTGACGCATAATAAATGCCCAACTGTTCACATTTTCTAAATAGTTTATCTCCTTTGCTATGTGCTCTTTGTCTATTTTCTAATGGATCTAAAACAATTCACAAAACATAGCTGTGAATATGCATGTTGATTGAAAACTAAACAATCTATACAAACAATAATGTTATACTATGTTGTACATGCTTTCTTGGGGCTTCGCATACAGCACTATCATCATTTTATTTTTTCTATATTTTGATTGCCTGTGGCTTTAGTAAATGTGACTACATTTTTAAAACAACTAAAGGAAAAATAAACGTGTTTGTTTTTTCTCAGCTATTTATTGAAGATCATATATTTTCAGAAACATGTTGACAGTTTTTGATAAACTCTTGCCAGGGTTAATATACTAAAGGTTAGGATGAATATAACATAATTTAATATAATATGGCAGTCATTAAAAATAATATCAAATACTGAAGAATTCTAGAGACAATTTATTTTATCTTCAAAGATCTTATTAATGACAGAATGCAATGTGAAGTACTATGGAGGTGTGACTTGGAGGTACAGTTACTTCTTAGATAAAGTTCCCCTTTTCCACATGACTTTTTTAATGAGGAAAGGTATTCTCTTGATACTGTGGTATATCATCATGAAACTTCAAAACTGAAATGAAAATAAAGACTGAGTTCTTAATTTTTATCTAACAACCAACTTGACAATAGTTTTTAATGAACTAATTGGTATTATGCTCCATGATTTTAAAGGAGAGGCCTTCTTTGTCTTGTTAAGCTACATGTGACAGAAAAATACATTGATCCAAGTCATCTTAATTTCTCAGAATTCTATATATTATTTTGGCAACTTTATACTGAGATGTGGAAATTTTTAAAAGGAAGAAAATTAACATAGATAGAAGAGTATTGATGTTATGATAGAAAACAGGCAAATTCTAAACTTTTCTTGCTTTGTCTTGCATAGGTCAAGCTAACTTCAAAATTAGCTACAAATTTAAGAATGAAGTTTTTTCACATTATTTCGAGAATTCACTGTGCTCTTAAATTTAGTGCACAATTCAATAAAACACTAAGAAGCAAGTAATATAATTTTCTTCCATTGAAGTAAACTGCAGCACCCAAACCAACCAGAAAAATTGAGTCATGATGACCTTATTAATGACCCCAAAGCAATTGAGTTTATGGTTCAAGTAATGTGTAATGCTGGTGTTTAACCCTACTGAGAATGCTGGTCACTACTTACACTGGCTTTCCATTATCTATGTTTTAACAGCTGGAATTTCTGCTTGAGTTATGTGGCTTAAACTTACAAGACATCGCTGGTATTAACAATGCGGGCAGCACTTTTTGTTTCAGTGTGACAAAGAGAAGTGTTTCAATAGATCCTTGTGTGCTAGAGAAAAAGCAGGACACCTAGCTTACCAATGTGTGCAGATGCATGTGTTTCTCTGAAAAATGTTTGTAAAGAATAAAGGGTACATCGTCCCAGGAGAATTTTCTCATTTAGGTCTTGAGAAGAGCCCTCAAAACCCAGAAAGCCTTCTACAAGCTCCCATCAATAGGTGTGAGTTACTACATAATCAGGTGTTAAACGTGATGTCAATTAAATGAAATGAGAGTTTCCCCATTAATAAATCAGCTTTGTGAACTAATACTATTCTTGCCCTCAGCACCACGGAGATATTCTGAAAGATGTCAAAAGTAAATTAGAACGTTATAAACACAAGATAAACAAGTAACCACTTGTTTTCTTAGCTATTCTAGTAGAAAAAAAAAAAAAGCAAAATATATAGACTCACACTCATGTATCCATCAACAAAGGTTGTTTTGGTACAAAAATGCCCAAAATAAATAGCATAACATGCACTTAAATTCTTCACACACACAAAAAATAGCTATTCAATTGTCTGTATCATAAGTTAATTTTGAATGTGATTTACTATATTGTTTATTTTTTCCCTTTCTTCTGCCAAGCAATAAAATCATTTATTAAAGAATATGAAAGATATCCCAAAGGCTAAATAAATAAATTGAAAAAACGTCAAAAATGAGTGAAGTTGTAAGTAAATGTTTTGACTTTAAGGCTATTAATTTTGCATTTTAATTGCTTTTTTCTTTACATTTTTCCCAAAAATGATACATTATGTTTGTAAAATACTTTAAAATTTAATAAGTATTCTTCCATATATTGTTTCATCCTCAAAATAAATCTGTAAACTAAGACAGGGTCAACAGTATTGTTCACAAATATTACTTTCTAAGTGAGGAATCACAGACAAGATGAGTTTTTGCGAGTCTAAACACGTGTCTTCTTGTTCCATATTATTTGACAGTATTACCCTACCTGCCATTCTAAAAGGAGAGTATGGGTATGTTTATGTTGCCAGGCATTGCTGGTTTTTTTTCATAAGATATTTAATGTATAATCAAGGTTTAAAATGTATATTAAGATTTTTTTTAAAGAAGACAAGTATCTTATTTATTTATTCAATTACATGTTCACAGGTTTTATTTCCTTATATATTATTGGAATAGCTTGCAAAAACACTAAAATCTTTAAAAATTATGTACTACACATAAGTAAAATTCTAACTCAATTGTCTTGTATTCAATTTTTTAAAAAGACTTGCTTTAACCTTTCTTTGAAGGCAAAATCATCTTTCCCCCTCTTTTGTGTATCTTTTAACTATGACTTCTGTTCTGCCCCTCATTCTAAGTGTCTTCATCATATGCCAATATTATCTTAAATTTCACACTGATATCTCTGTCTACTGGATATGTATGCCAGGGTGTACTAAGAGTATTAGAAGCAAACACACTTCAAATTGTAATTATAATGCTGTCTTGAATCCTGCTTTTGCCAGAAAACAGCATCACTCTTGCCTCCCACATCTTCCTTATCATCTTCTTCAAAATAATCATGTAGCTCTCCCTCTAAAAAATCTTTAGTGCCTCCACATTATCATGAAATAAAGTCTAACTTCTAGAATGGTAGTTCAGAATCTTCACAGCTTGATAAAGGCTTTATCCTTTATGATTTTCACCATCCAATCAAAACTCCAGCAGTGTGAGATGACTATCTTCAAAATTTTTTGCATCAAAAACATCCATAGCTCTGATTACACTTTCCCTTTGGGAAAAGAGAATTTTACCCTTCATTTTCTTTACAATACTAACTCCTAATAATGACCAAATGATGCTGAAAAATTATTTCACTGATATTCTCCAAGACTTCTCCAAGCAAAACTTCTCCCATGGCCTATGCTATAAATCTCTTGCAGCATTATCCTCACTGCATTGTGATGATGTGTATTTGAGTAGTGCCACAAACATTTCAGAAGCCTATGTTCCAATCATTCAGAAAATATTGAATTTAGGAAGCAGATTCATGCTACTCCTATTAAATACCATAAAATTAAGTAAAGTAACCTAACTGTCAGGGAATATTAGAGAGAAGTTCATACTAACAAATGCCTACCTCAGGAAACATGAAAAGTCTCAAGTAACCTAATTTTACTTCTCAAGAAACTAGAAAAAGAAGACCAAACAAAATCAAAGTTAGTGAAAGGAAGGAAATAACAAACATCAGAGCAGGAATAAATGAAATAGAAACTAAAAAGACAACAGAAAAGAGCAATGAAACTAAGAACTGGTTCTGCAAAAAGATAAACCAAATTGACAAATATTTAAATAGACTAATCAAAAAAAGCAGGAGGAGTCAAAGAAATAAAATAATATATGAAAAAATGATATTACAGTTGAAACCACAGAAATACAAAGGATCATAAGAGACTACTATGAACAATTACACACCAACAAACTGAACAACCTAGAAAAAATGGATAAACTCCTAGAAACATATGGCTTACCAAGACTGAATCATCATGTAACAGAAAATCTGAACAGATATATTACTAGTAAGGATATTGAATCCACAATCAAAAAACCTCCCAACAAATATAAGTTCAGGACCAAATGGCTTCACTCGCAAATTCTCCCAAATATTCGAAGAATTAACATCAACCCCTCTCAAAGTATTTCAAAAACAGAAGAGGTGTGACCTCTTCCACATTCATCTTGTAAGGCAGCATTACCTTGATACCAAAACCAGAGAAATGCATGAGAAAAGAAAATTATAGACCAGTATGCCTGATGAACTTAGAAGCAAAAATCCTCAACAAAATATTAGCAAATTAAATTCAGTAATACATGAAAAGGATCAAATAAGAATGGTCTAACATTCACAGTCAATGTGATGCACCACATCAACAAAATGAGGAATAAAAGTCATATGATCATCTAAATAAATTCGGAAAAAGCATCTGACTACATATATATATATATATATATATATATATATCAGTTCAGTTCAGTTCAGTCGCTCAGTCGTGTCTGACTCTTTGTGACCCCATGAATCACAGCATGCCAGGCCTCCCTGTCCATCACCAACTCCCAGAGTCTACCCAAACCCATGTCCATCAAGTCAGTGATGCCATCCAACCATCTCATCCTCTGTTGTCCCCTTCTCCTCCTGCCCTCAATCCTTTCCAGCATTAGGGTCTTTTCCAATGAGTCAACTCTTTGCATGAGGTGGCCAAAGTATTGGAGTTTCAGCTTCAACATCAGTCCTTCCAATGAACACCCAGGACTGATCTCCTTTAGGATGGACTGGGTGGATCTCCTTGCAGTCCAAGGGACTCTCAAGAGTCTTCTCCAACACCACAGTTCAAAAGCATCAATTCTTCTGTGCTCAGCTTTTATATATATATATATATATATATATATATATATATATATATATATATATAATATAGAAAGAACTCATACAACTCATACAGTTCAATAGGAAAAAACTCAAACAATCTAATTTAAAAAAATATGAGTGGAAGATCTGAACAAATTCATCCAAAGAAGATATATGATGGCCAATTGATATATGAAAAGATCCCTACATCATTAATTCTTAGGAAAATGCATATCAAAACCAGAATAACACCTCATACCTGTTAAAATGGCTATTATCAAAAAATCTAGAAATAACAAGTTTTAGCAAGGATAAAGAGCAAAGGGAACCCTTATGCATTGTTGGTGAGAACGTAAACTTGTACATCAATTATAGAAAATAGTATGGAGGTTCCTCAAAAAATTAAAAATGTACCTACTGTATGTCCAGCAATTCTTCTAGGTATATATTGAAAGAAAACAAAAACAATAGATCAAAAATATACAGGAACTTCCATGTTCACTGAAGCACTATTAACAATAACTGAGATAATGGCAAAAACCTAACAATTTTGTTATCCATTCATCTATTGGACAAGTAGGTTGTTGCCATTATCTCAGTTATTGTTAATAATTCTGCAGTGTATACACACACACCCACACACACATATACGTATATATACGCACATATATATATGGCTTTGCCTGCAATGCAAGAGACCCAGGTTCAATCCCTGGGTCGGGAAGATCCCTGGAGAAAAGAATGACAACTCACTCCAGTATTTTTGCCTGGAGAATTCCATGGACAGAGGAGTCTGGTGGGTTCAGTCCATGGGATCACAAAGAGCTGGACATGACTAAACAATCTTCACTTTCACTTTATATATATATATATAAACAAATATATACATATATATAAACAAATATATACATATATATACCCACACATATATACACATAATACATATATGTATGTTTAACATTATTCAGTCATAAAAACAATGAAATTTTGACATATGTAACAATATGAATATATCTTGAGGGCATTATGCTAAGTGAAATAAGTCAGATAAAGACAATATACCACAAATACCCTTATTGTGTAATCTGAAAAAAAAGAAAACAGCTCATAGATACTCATAGATACAAAGAATAAATGGGTGCTAGTCAGAATCAGGGAGTGGGGGTAGGAGACATAGCTACACCTTTTTTTGGTTTAAGTTTTTTAGTTTAATTTTTTAAGTCTAAAAATTTTAAATAATAATAAACATTAATTTAACAAATGGCTAACAAAAATGAACAGGTGATTGCAAGTACAATACAGTAGGCTAATTTTGTTCATTAACCAATATATTAACTGCATTTCAATAATAAATACATTGTATTGTTGAATCATATTAGATAAATACATCATTTCAATGGCAGAAATGAAATAAGGTCTCTGATATGTTCTTCTCATAAATTAGTGAAAAGAAAAAAAATGAAGAGGAAGAAAGAAAATTAGAATTGGAATAAGAACTAGAATAAGAATCAAGATGCTTTCCAAATAAAGTTAAGTCAAAGTGGATATAAGAAAGGTTCTGATTTGATCTTGCTCAAGACCTCTTTCAACCTCACTTTCATTACTTGTAAAAAAAAAAAGAAATCATACTTCTACGCTGCTATCTCCTACAACTTTTGTGACAATTAGAGGAAGTAAATGGGTATAAAAGCCACTGAGAAACTACAGGAACTAGCACATATGAATATATGACAAAACCATATATGAAAATAAAACTGATCTTTGCAACCAAATATTTTATGTCCAACCCAATAGTGCATAATTCAGATTTCATTCAGCTATTTGTTTTTGTTGTTCTATACTGAACTTTATAAAGCCTTCTTCTATATTATAAGAAGCCAAAGTGGTATAAGAATGCACATTAATATGGATAGTATTTCAAAGCACAGTGGATAAGTGATGGATTATTCAAAAAACAGTGTTTGGACAACTGGATTGCCATCTGGAAAAAAATAAAGTGTGATTACTACCTCATGTTCTATCACCCTGTAGACAAATTCCAGACTGATCAACAATTTAAACATAAGAAATCAGATTATACTGGGAATAGAGAAAGACATAAAAATTTTGTGTATAACCTTGGATTCAGGGAAAAGACTTTTAAAATAAAACACAAAATCAGAAGGCTTAAAAGAAAGACTGATAAATAATATGAATGAAAAGTTTTGAAAAATTCTATACAGAAAACAAACATTTTTCACTCAAAAAACAAGACCTTTATTTTCCTTAATTTATAATAAATTTATACAAATCAATAAAATATCACAAAATCAACCTTTAAAAAATGCTCTGGGGTCACAGATACACAAAGTAGGCATGGAATACCATTTCATTCTAGAAAGCAAAGGAAGTTATCAAAACTATTAGGGTTATAGCATAAAGACTTAGATGTCAACTTAACAAGGTATCTACTGTACAAATATGGGACAATCCACTGCTCAACAAGAATAATGACTGCAAAGAGTTGAAATAAGCCTAAACAGCCTAAGAATATAAAAAGGTGAATACCGGCAACATTTCCTGGAAATATCATAAAAGGCCATATTAGTAAGTATCCTATTATAATTAAATATGTAGTTCTAAGATTAAGAATGTTGGTGTTTTAATTATTTGAAAGATGCACACAGCCTGTTTTCTTATAATTATAACATGGGTTCTGATTTGATTCACTTACCTTATGATCATCTGTGTTTGATTTTGGAAAAAATCATATTTAATGTGATAGAAAATCCATCACAAATATCTAGTCAGTCCCTGCCTGAACTACCCAGTTAAACTGACTTCAAATTTACATACTGAACTGACTTTGAACTTATACTGAGACTGAAATAGCATTCCATAACAAATTACTCAAATAGCTTACTTGGAGTCTCTTTACATACACAAATTACACAATACTTAAAGCAGGTGCATCTATATGTAAAAAATCCTGAAGAAAATAAAATTTTGTAGTAACTGATATCACAGTCTAGATTATGAAATCTAGCTGCTGCTTGATAGAATGCTATAAAATTTAGTTATGTAATTATGGCTATATTTTTGAGCAGGTATGGATGTGCTATACTGTATAGATATTTTAGGGTGAATTTTGTAGGAAAATACAGTTGCAGTAAATATTTGTTCAGTGTAAACAGGTGTTTAACTTCTGGTAATCTCTATGCTGCTAAGTCGCTTCAGTCGGGTCCGACTCTGTGCGACCCCATAGACGGCAGCCCACCAGGCTCCGCCGTCCCTGGGATTCTCCAGGCAAGAACACTGGAGTGGGTTGCCATTTCCTTCTCCAGTGCATGAAAGAGAAAAGTGAAAGTGAAGTTGCTCAGTCGTGTCCGACTCCCAGTGACCCCATGGACTGCAGCCCACCAGGCTCCTCTGTCCACGGGACTTTCCAGGCAAGAGTATTGGAGTGGGGTGCCATTGCCTTCTCCGGTAATCTCTACACACTGTATGATAAAATAATTGGCATAACATAACCCACAAGCAATTGGATTAAACTCTGTTTCTTGGATAAAACATATGCTATCTGCTAATTTATATACAGGCATATAGGATAATCTACATATATAAGAATATGAACATTATATATTTTAATATGTAAAATATAAATAGGGGATATTATCATTAAATATCCCTTACTATTAATTTATTAATATAAAAATTAAATAGATGAAAGCTAGAAATAATCCAGAATAATTACTTATGCATCCCTTCAAAAATGTAACTGAAGGATGGAGATAATTATCTAGATGTTTACACATGGCAAGAGAAAAGCCATCTTGACTAAAGTTAGCTTAAAGATCTGGGTTTCTCTTCTGCACTGCTCTTCCTGTCCACCTCTGGGTTTGACTACTCTCACTGTTATTCTGACCACACACAATGAAGCAAGAATAAAAATTCTTTTTTGAGAACAAAGATGCTTTTCATGAAACTATGAATATCTACTTTTCATGAGAAGGAAGTCATAGCCCCTTTTTAGTATGCAGCCAGCCTGCAGAGCCATCCCTCATTTCTGAGTCCTTGTTCCCTTTCACTTGGACACTTTTGAAAACTCTTCTGTCCTATGAGTGTTCCTACTGCTGACTGACTCATACATGATCACAAAGGATCCCAGTCCTGTGAGGAGAAGAAAGAAAAGAATTGCTGGTAAAAGGAGAAAGAAATCCACCATCTGCACAGCAAGGACTGGACAGCTGCAAGGGAAGGGATGCTTGCTGTAACAGCTGATTTGTCATTCAGCTCTGGCTGGAGCCATGCAGCTCTCAGAGTTAAAAATGTCAACAAAGGAAATTTCGAAAAATAGGGTTAATGGATATAGTCTTTGATGGTTATCAGAAGAGTCTAGGTTAGGGGACCACTGGCTTTTTCTCAGGGAAGGAGGAAATGTACCTACATTGCAGTCTTCTTACAAAGTTAGAGTATTCCAAAATTACTTTCAAAGCTGGTAATAATTGAACCCGTTCTGATTTTATGATGTCCATTATACACACTAATCCACTTTCTGTGCCTCAAATGGGACGTCTGTTCCATGATCTAGTCTTGAGTGTGAAAGTATACATTCTCTTTTTCTTCCTGCATCTCAGTCCTCCCTTTCTCAAACCTCCCCAATTAGCTTATTACACAGAAGTAAAAGGCATGTGAACATATCTTTAGAATGCTTTACTTTTTATATCATTATTCTAGAGGCTCATACCCTGTAGACATAGAGTAGAACAGAAATAGAGTACAATTAAAATAGACAACCAGCATGTTACACTAAGGCCACATGGTCAATGATAACAGAATGGAGGATAAACACGGGGCCTAACATGCACTTCAGAGGACATCATTTCAATGTGCACTTGAATTCAACGAGCACTTCATTCTTCTGTGTAGGGCACTGTGTTCGGTACTGCAAGTTAATAATCATTTCTGAAGAGCACTAACAAAGATACAAAACACTTTTACCTACATGTTCTTCTTTACTGCTTATCTCAAGTCTTTAAGATAGATATTTAACCTATTTTAAATACAGTGATCCTTCAAAGAACATCACACAGGAAGGAACTGTGTCTTCTGGGCTCTCGATAGGGAAATATAATTAATGTAACAAGTGCCTCGGTGTCAAAAAGTCCTATACTGATATTTTGAGGACGGTAAATTGGAACCTAATTCTAGTACTGAGGGTACAGTACTCTGTCTGGCTTGAGGGAGGGAATGGTAATATCCTAGGATGCTTTTCCTGAAGGAAACAAAAGAACAGTTGATTGGAATTTATACTTGGAATACTTCCTGTGTTTCAGATATTGTGCTAAGAACATTGCTTATTTATTTCATTGTTCTTAAGATTACTACAACCCTAAGAGATCATTTTATCCTCATTTTTCAAATAAAATTTCTGAGCCTCAGATACCTGAAAAAATGTATCCAAATTCACACAGCTCATAACAGGAAGATCTAATTCAATAGTCTCTTGACCACTCTCTTAAAAGGAAAGCATTCTAGAAGGAGGAAAAAAAAATTCATGATGATAGAATATGTATGAAAGAAGCAAGTAGCCCTGATTAACTGTGATCAAATGTTTAATGAGGAAGTTCAATAAACAGGAAGGAGAGAGGGCTGAGACACTACATTAGAACTAGACAGTAAAGGATGCTGAGACAAGGCGTTTGGACTTCCTTCCCTTAGTGTGCAATGGGAATCAGGAATACATATTTTGAAAAGACTTATTTTCAAGCAAGGTTAAATTTGACAGCAGGCTGAGATATAGCAAGACTGAGAAGCAAGTGAAGATTTTGGCAGAAAGAACATAAAGAGGAATGGACGGATTGGAAAGAGAGTTTAACTATACAGCTGAAAGGATACTGCTACTGACTTAACTTGGAGGAAAGCTAGAGGTATTAATGCATGAGTGAAAAGAAAAAAAGTATTATCTTTTAACTGTGATAAAAGCTCAGTGAAAAGGAATGAAGGAATACGTTTTTAGGAAACAATAAATTTCACATTAGGAATGTGTTTGATTATTGATTTGGATACTTTTTTAGGTTGTGTATTATTTTTACTTTGCAGACTATGCTGAATAGGATTGTCCTTTTAAATAAGTAACAAAATATTCTTGTCATTTTCCTGTTTCTAAGACTTTCCTGGCTATTGGTTTTACCTTAGAAGCATACATGATCCACCTTACCCTTTGATCTGTATACTTTGTAAACAATGACAGGAAATAACAGAAACTTGACATAGGATATCAAAAGACGTGTCAGCACTAAGAATTCAGATTTGTAAACAGTTGATATCACTGGAGAAGCTAAAGGAATGAGGCTGAAGATGCTGTCACTACTTTTGACAGTTGACAGCTACATAATATTTATCATCAGTCAAGCACTAGTCGAAGTGCTTTACTTATATTAACCCAGTCCTCAGGGCAACCCTATACATGAGATTAGCTCAATTTTATGTAAGAGGACATTGAGGCATGGAGAGAAGAGTGACCTGCTCTGAATTATTACACAGTCAGTAAAAGACTGGGATTAAGCCTGCTGCTGCTGCTGCTGCTGCTAAGTCACTTCAGTTGTGTCTGACTCTGTGCGACCCCATAGACGGCAGCCCACCAGGCTCCCCCGTCCCTGGGATTCTCCAGGCAAGAACACTGGAGTGGGTTGCCATTTCCTTCTCCAATGCATGAAAGTGAAAAGTGAAAGGGAAGTCGCTCAGTCGTGCCCGACTCTTAGCGACCCCATGGACTGTAGCCTACCAGGCTCCTCTGTCCATGGGATTTTCCAGGGAAGAGTTCTGGAGTGGGGTGCCATTGTCTTCTCTGGGGATTAAGCCTAGAGGTATGGAATTATTTTATATATATATATATATATATATATATATATATATATGTGAACCACTACCATCAGTTTGGTCTGCGGCCTTCCAGCGAGAAAAAGAGATCTGAAAGACACAGCCTAAAGTGCTAGTGGTGATTTAGTCTGGTGGAGGGATGGAGACTGTGAAAATGTTGAAGAAACACTTTCAATTTAGCTCTGTCCTTTGACTACCTCATAAAGGTGAAGGCAATGACATTTATGACTATAAATGACTGAAACAATGTCATTACTTACATATTAAATCAATATATAATTATGGAGAAAAATGTAGAATATAAATCTTTAAAGGCTAAAAACAATAAATTTTCATAATTTGACTATTTAAGGAGAACCACTGAGAAGCTGTTATATTTCCTTCTAGTCTTTAGAGCATCTTTGATATCTCATTTCATAGAGTGCATGTTATACTGAATTTCACTTGGATGTCCAAAACACAATATGGAGCTCTATCTCCATTTCCTTAATGAATACTTCTCAGTCTCCAGTGCTATGATACTTTATGTGCAGAACCTTTTCTTCAGCCCTGGCATTCGCTGATTTTTATTTCTATAAATAACACTGAGTGAACAGATGTCTACCAGCCTGGTTTTTATCATGAAACATGGAGATACGCAAGTCTCCACGTATTGATCTCAGCATCCTTTGGGCTCCTGTTACTTGTGTCCTCTCACATATTCAGCCATCATATCATCTCAACAGTGATTTAGCCACCTGAGGGGAAGGGGATGGCAGACCTACAAAATTCCTAAAAGGAAAACACCATCTGTACAGGGTTGGTTTATTTGTTTTCTTCCTTCCTGTGTTTGTGAAAGCTGTTACATTGCAAGTCACCTTTTTCTTTGCATGTTTTTGTCCTGTTTTATAGCCTTTTTGCATACAACTTTATGTTCCAGCCAGCCTCTACACCATGTAAGTCATATGTTGTCACCTAGCATCTCTTCAGATGGTCCTGGTAAAATCCTGAGAGTTTATGAGAAACTTCTCTGCTTCCCCTGGGGAGGCACTGCTCTGTTAAGTCGCACTATGACCCTAAGTGCCTTCCTCCAATCTGGTTCTGCATTACAGCTAATAAAATGTCCCTGGATGTTCCAGCATACAGTAGCATCTTGTCCTTAGTAGCAAATGCTGATGCACATTCTCCTCTTTGATGTTATCTTTCTAGTAATTTCAACAGAAAATCAGCAAGAAGGTGGTTCTTAAGACTTGGAGTAGGTTATGGCCTACTATCAGCTTGGATCCAATCAAGAGACCAAAAAAAAAAACCCACAAAATTTAAACAGGGGACATTTAACATAAACAAATATTAAGTGATGATAGAAGATCAAGCATAAAGATGAAATGAGGACTAAGGAAGGACAAACTGGGAAGGATTTCCACACATTGAAGGATGTGTGGTTGCATGCCAGGGGACAGTGGAGAAACCTGTGGTATGTCCAGGTCAGGGTTCTGCTCAACATCTCCAGGCACATGGAACCACCTTCAGACACACAGAGAAAACCACTGGAGTTCAGAGTATCAGAGGGAACATGGAGCTGGAGAACCTGATGTGCTGGTGTGGGCGTGGCTCACTGGATGCCCAGCCCCGTGCGTCCCCAGCTCCCGGACAGGAAAAGGTGTGGGGAAGCAGCGCTTCAGCCTGGGCTGGGGCAGCCCCACGTGCGCTCTCCCATGCCACTCCTGTCTGAGTTGAGAGCTGCAGCCAGATGTGAGAGAAAGTTGTGTCCTCTGGGCACTTCACACTAAAGAATAACAAAGAGGCTGCGGAATGGAGAAAAAGGTGCGTTCTCCAGAAGCCTGGTGAAGGAGCCCCAGCCCAAGCACGACCTGAATCAACGAGGACCACGTTTTTCTTCTGAAACATCTTGCAGCGCCACCCTACTGACAAAAGTTTAGCAACCGGCAGCTTAAAGGCAACTAAGGACTAATGAATTACACCCCCAGAATGGAATTCCCCTTTGTCACATAACATGATGAGGAGAGTGATATCATATCTCTTTTGTTATATTCTATTGGAGAAGCAAGTTATAGGTCCAGGTCCTGCCCACTCAAGGGAAAGGGATTAAACAGAGCATGGGTCTGCCCACCACAAACTACATTATTCACAATCACCAAAAACTGGAAATGACCCAAATGTCCCTCAAAATGTGAATGGATAAGCAAACTAAGATACATCCATGCTATGAAATACTCCGCAGTAATGCAAGTGAATAAACTATTGATATACACATGACTCGATCCATCTCAAACAATTTATGCTAAGCGATAGAAGCCAATCTCAAAGTTTGTCTTCTGTGCAATTCCCTTTAAATGGCATTCTCAAACTTACAAAACTACTGAGACAGGTAACAGTTGCTGAAGTCTGAGAAGGAGATCAGAAAGCTTAACTGGAAATCCTGTTAGTGGTGGCAGTTGTCAGACTCAATATCCATGACAAAATACACAAAATAAGTTTAAAATGCATTTATCGAATAAAAGTGAACTATATTGGATGCAAAACTAAATAGTAATGATGCCTTAAGAGCAACAGGCAGAAAGCCTGTCCAGTTTTATGTGCCCACCAGAAAGAAGTATGTGTAAGAGTTCCTGAGTCCGGACAACCACAACTGACTGAATATGTTTAAAAGTTAGGGCTTCCCAGTTGGCGCTAGTGGTAAAGAACCTGCCTGCCTATGCAGGTTAGATGTAAGAGACTCAGGTTCAATTCCTGGGTGGGGAAGATCCCCTGGAGGAAGGCATGGCAACCCACTCCAATATTCTTGCCTGGAAAATCCCATGGACAGAGGAGCCTGCCGAGCTACAGGCTACGGAGTCACAAAGAGCTGGACACAACTGAAGCAACTTAGCATGCAAACAGAAATAACTCTCTTTTGTTTAGGATTCATTTAATTATAATGAGTTGCCCATTCCATATATTTAGTAGTATATGTATTCAATCTTTTGAAAATTTATCTTGATATCCATTAATTAATTAAGTTCTTGGCATACTTTTAATGCTTTACAGACACTCCTCAGAATTTAGGATATTAATGTTTGCTACCTGTTACAAATATTTCTTCATTCTGTTATTCATATTTTGAGTCAATTTATGATACATTTTTAAATATATAATTTTTATGAATTATCTAATATAATCCAAACATATCAATATTTTCCTTTTGCCTTTTTTTGTCTTATTGACTTTTTTCTCCCCTGCTGTGGAGGAGATAAATTAATCACAAGTATGCTCTTGCAAGTTTTTATGCTTGATAATTTATCTCTTTGATCAAGTTTAGTATTCAGCTTGTTAACAGAAGATTTTTCTTTCTTTTTCTAGCACAGAGGCAGAGCATGTTTGTTTTTTGAGCAGAAGAAGGAGCAGTGGAAAGTTGTAGGTCTAACATCACTAGTCTTCAGTGTGAGTAAAAGCTGAGTTGATCAGCCTGAGCCTAGACAAAGACCAAGACTAAAAAGAAAGATTAAGATGAAACTGATGGACAGATGAAATTGAAAGTGAAAGTCGCTCAGTCGTGTCCAACTCTTTGCAACCCCATGGAACTCTCCAAGCCAGAATACTGGAGTGGGAAGCCTTTCCCTTCTCCAGGGGATCTTCCCAATCCAGAGATTGAACCCAGGTCTCCCACACTGCAGGCAGATTCTTCACCAGCTGAGTCACAAGGGAAGCCAGATAGCATAGGAAAATAATGGACAGATAGCATCGGGCAATAATGAATAATCAGAAGCTGTAGTGAGGATGTGGATGTGAAGGACTGAGGAAACAGAAGGGAATTACAGAGAGATGAGTTTGCCAGAGCTGAGACCCATGGTTGAGGCCATGTATGATGGTAAAGCCAGAAAATGTAAGAAGAGACCCAAATAAAAGAGTAAGGCCATAGTAGTAAAGCAACATCTAGTTACTGCCCAGAATGTTAGTAAATTCATGAAGGGAGAAAGAGCAGGTTAAAAGTGTATCTGAGTGCAGAACACATGCAGACATGGAAGCAAGATGGTAGGTAAGTGCCAGTCACTCAGTCATGTCCAACTCTTTGTGACCTCATGGACTATAGCCAGCCAGGCTCCTCTGTCCATGGGATTCTCCAGGCAAGAATACTGGAGTGGGTTGCCATTTGGAGACAAAACTAGAAGGAGGATACCAAGGACTTAACTGTAGTTCATAGACAAAAATCCAAACCAAAGAGCCCACTGGAGGCCTACTTATCATAGAAGAAATGTATCAAGTGTCATCATACAACCAAAGCATTACCACGGTATGAACTGGCACAGGTCAGAGCAGAACCACAGCAAGACAGATTAGATGCTGCTTCCTATGACTTACTCAACCAAGACTTTGCTATTCTGAGCTAAGCCAAGGTTTACATGCACAGCCTCAGATAGGGACAGCCTGCAATGGATTCCAACTGAGGGTACAGAGAGATGATTACAGCTGAAATCAAGGCAGTTCACTCTAAGTATTATATAAAAGCAAAGATCTAACTGATGATTATGAACTTAGTAGTATGGAAGAGGAAACATTCAAAAAACAGTCCAAAAAGCTGAATATAATCATCATATATACATATATGTGATCTTCTTGAATTATCAATAAATATTGGTAAAATCTTTTAAGATGTCAAACGTCCAAATGTTTCTTCTTATCTCATCTTGACTCTGGGGCTTCCTGGTAGCTCAGATGGTAAAGAATCTGCCTGCAATGGCAATGTGGGAGACCTGGGTTCAATCCCTGGGTTGGGAAGATCCTCCTAGAGGAGGGCATGGCAACCCACTCTAGTATTCTTTCCTGGAGAATCCCCATGGACAGAGGAGCCTGGCAGGCTGCAGTCCATGGGGTCACAAAGAGTCGGACATGACTGAGCAACTAAGTACAGCACATCTGGACTCTAAAATGTCAATCCAACACTCAAGTCTATTCAGAAACATCTTTTTTAGATTCATATTGATTCAACAAATATGAAGTTCTGGCAAATAGTAGGCTATAAAAAATGAGGTTAAGTAAAATGAAGAGCCTGAAACATATGAGACAGGCTAGGACCTGGGACCCCTGCACTTGAACCTGGACAAACATCTCCTCAACCAACAGAATACAAAGAAAATATAAGGGACTAATAGGAACAGCACACAAGAATAGCTGGGCAATTATGAACAATAGGATACAAGAATGACACAGACCAACTGCCACCTCTGAGGTGCTGGGAGCAAAAGCAGGGTACTGCACACAATTCCTGCACACAGCACCATCAAGGGGTGGGCAGACCACCTAAGCTGCCCATCCAGCCCATCCCATGGATCCGCATTTACTCTCACCCCATTTAAGGAAACAGTTTGCTCCCCTCAAACAAGTGAACCTGTTTCTTATTCTTGCTCCCATATGTTGAAGAACGAATCCTAATAAAGGCTTGTCTGATTCCTTGTGTGGCCTCTTATCGATTCATAATAATTACAGAGTTTAAGGATCCAGGTCAGTAATATACATGCTCAGGACATCTTTCTTTTTTAACTGAAGTATAGTTGATTCATAATGTGTTAGTTTCAGGTATACAGCAAACTGATTCTGATATATGTATAATTTATATAAATATATATTTATATAGATAAAAATTATTTTCCAGAATCTCTTCCACTATAGATTATTACAAGAGACTGAATGTAGTTCCCAGTGCTATACAGTAAGTCCTTGTAGTTTAAATACTTTATATATAGCAGTATGTGTTTGTTAATCCTAAAACTCCTAATTTTCCCCTTACTCTCTTTCCCTTTTGATAAACTAAATTTGTTTTCTATTTCTGTGAGTTTATTTCTGTTTTATAAATAAGTTCATTTGTATGCTTTTTTAGGTTCTACATATAAGTGTTATCATATGATGATTTTTGTCCTTCTCTGACTTACTTTTCTTATTAGGATAATCTCTAGCTCATTAAATCCTTTTAGTGAATGATTTCAATGACTACTGCCAGGATTATGTTGGACCATGAAGAAACTGAGATAGGAATGAGAGTGTCTACCCTACAGACACTCTAGCATACATATAAAAATAATTCATATCTGATGTTTGCCTTAAGTACAATAAAAATCCAAAGGAAAAGTAATTAACTTTACTAGGTAGAGGTCAACCTAGCCATCACAGAAGAGGTAATGTATGAGCTGGATTTTGAAGGATGAATTTAGAGTTTCTAAAAAGAGAATAAGGATAAGAGTTCCTCAAGTAAAGGAATCAGCTCATGTGCAAAAAACATGAGCAAGTGAGAGAATACAGTGTCTTTAAGACGTGGTGCAAAATGTTGAGATTGTCTCATTGGTCCCATAGGATCAGGGGAGTCATGACCGCCAGGTAGGATCTTCCTCCTCCTCCCACCAGTGAGATTCTCCCTCCTTTGTCAACCTGAATTCTCAGACATTTATTATTAAAGAAACTTTCCTTACAATGTCTCCAGAAAGTTCTTTTCCACATGTCCAATAGGCATAGGGAGTGTGGATGTAGATTACTGTGTAACAGTTTGTTAATAATGATCAGAATTTTATTCTAGAAATCAAACTGAATCTACATGTTGATCAATTAATCAAGACCAACTACCAAGGTCTTACAAATGTGTCAGTTATGAGGCTATGGATAGACATATAAGACCATATTTAATGTTCTAATCTTAGAAGACAGAGGAAGATTGTTATTGGAGAAAAGGGGGTAACGTGAACACAGAAGGTTATTTACTTCAAATGCTAAAACAGGAAAGTTATCTAGGAAGAGAGAGAAAAATTACGGCATCTATACTCTCCCATGGCACTAAGGATATAGTGAGTGTAGGAAAAGACAGTAAAATCAGTAAAAGGAGGTACAGTGGTCAAATGATAGTTTACCCAACATCAGGAGAATAAAAGAGCCTCACTCTAAGTGTCTCATATTACATTTTTTCTTCATTTTCCTGTAAGAAGATAATAGTAACAAGCAGTACATTAAGGATCCTGAATTCCTATCAAATTTCCTCACTTTTCTTTCTTTTCTCTGCCCAGTTGTTACATGCATGCAAATACTAATAAGAAAGTTTTCTGGCAGATATATCTACAACAATGTAGGATTTTAAAAGTTAACTCAATAAATTGAGTTTACTTACTTTAAAATACATTTTAAAATTTCCCTTTGGAAAATAAAACCTGAGAAAATTCAATTTGCCAGACTGGAATAAGCAAGTCATTTTAATTGTCAGTATTTTAATTAGGCTAGCAAATTTAACTCTAAGTACATCTATTCTATGGGGCTTCTCAGGTGGTGCAGGGGTAAAGAACCTGCCTGCCAATGCAGGTGACGTGGGTTCGATCACTGGGTCGGGAAGATCCCTGGAGAAGGAAATGACAACACACTCCAGTATTCTTGCCTGGGAAATCCCATGAACAGAGGAGTCTGGCAGGCTAAAGTTCATGGGGTTGCAAAAGAATAGGATGCAACTTAGTGACTAACAACAACATCTGCTCTGCATCATGTTCATGAAATAACAGTACAGAATGTGACTGAACTTATAACTAATTTAACTTAAGTCCACTAATAAGACTCAAATAGTTGTAAAGAGCCAATATATTACTTAATCATCTAATGTGGTTCAAATGTCTTAGTGAAAAAATTCTTGAAAATAAGCAAGTCCCAAGTTAGCATGTTTTATCCCTACTGTCACTATTGTGGTGAATGTCAAATGTATCTTTAGAGAACCAAGCATTTTCAGGTGTATTTTTTTCAAAATTTCTCTAGATACTTTTAAGACAATATGTAAACAGTGAATCCCTTTGACAGAATTTTTAACCTAAAGCAGGCTGAAGCAACTACTACAAAACACTCACCATTACTCAGCTGGATAAGGAACAGAAATCACCTCGTTGCCACAGAACTATAAATGTGAAAAGTGATACGCTATGATGACACTAAGATTTTGACATGAGGTACAAAATTCCATATTTAGAAAGTCTCTGCTTTTTTTCTAAATAATGAACTTACAGGCACTATCCATTGTATTGTTAGTATCTCTTACATAAAGAATTATGTCATAATTATACCTCAAAGTTAAAATATGGAAAAATTAATAAAAATAGCTAGTTTTTATTAAGGTACTACTTCATTATTGAAATAAATTATATATATATGTACATATATGATTTTTACTATATTTTTATATTTAAAATATTTTATGTTCAATTATATATGCATATATATACATACACATATATGCATGTAAATGAAAACTCAGGTACTCCCATATCTAGGCTTTTGTCATGAATCTTTACATTCTTCCCTCCTGATGAGACTATAACACTTGTTTCCTAGATCTACACTGATTGCCGAGAAAGTCAATTATCATAATCAGGAAATATTGGTTTTATTCTACTCTGTTCCTCTTTTTACCACTTCTTTGTACTGAATCCAACTGTTCTCTTCTACCATTTTCACCCAATCGTATTTCTGACCCTTGTTTTTAATTTTCTATCAGTTTCAAAAGGCAAAGAAAAATGGTCACTGTAAGAATTAACTTTCACTGACTATTTTATCTGTGTCCAACGCTAAACTGGATATTTCACATTTGCTTCCTTGTAAAATTCCCCAGCAAACCTATTTGGCAAATGTTAAACAGCTCTTCAGCAGCAAACTGAAGACTTCAACTCAACAGTGACTCAAAAACCCTAAGCCTCAATAAATATGTGAAACTGCTCAAGTTTATTAGTCATCAAGAAAGTGAAAATTAAAACCACAGTGTGATACCACTACGCATTCATCAAAACAGAAAAGAACAGACAACACTAAGTATTGTCTGTAGAGTATGGAGTAACTGGCACACGCATACATTGCCAGAGGGCATGGAATTGGTACAATGACTGGAAAACAGTTTGGCAGGATTTACTAAAGCTGGATATACATATTCTCTATGACCCAATAATTCCACTCCCAGAATAGACGAAGAAAAACACGTGCACATTTACCAACGGACATGCACAGGACTGTTCATGGCAGCATGATAACAGCACTGCAACTGTAAACAAGCTAAAGGCTCAGCAAAGACAGAATGGGGTCAATAATTGAGGTGTACCCACACAAAGAAACACTACACAGCAATGAGAAGACATGAACTGTGACTATACACAACACAGCTTAATGTCACCATGTTATTAAGCGAAAGAAGCTAGTCATACACGAAATAATGTGCTCTATGATTTCATTTAAATAAAATTCTAAAAGAGGCAAAACTAATCTATGGTGATAGAAATCAGGTTAACTTGGCTGTGGGGGGAGGTGGTGGATACTGACTGGAAAGGATCACAGCAGAGATTTTGGAATACAGGCGATGTTTTCTTTCTTGATCTAGATGGTGGTTACATAGATGTGTTCAATGTGTGAAACTGAACATGGATACTTCTTTTTTCACCTGTATACCTTTCTTTATAAGTTAACAAAAAAGTATATTTAAAGAATGTATCTGCTCTCTGTAATGCTTCTGAATTTATATTCTAAAGGCAAGAAAAGTAAAAACAAATATTTATTACATTATCACTGAACCTTTTCAAGAGTTGGCAGAATCCACATAATTAAAAGAAACAAGCATGTGTATAGAGGGGACTTGTTTATTATTGCATTTATAAGGTAAAGTCTATCTTATAAACACTTTCATCAATTGAATCAAATAAAATTAAAGAGCAAAAAATTATAAACTTATAAACCTCACAAGAAAGCAGAGATTCACCAAATCTAACTAAAACTTTCAAGTATCAAAATAATGTCCAGAAATTTCTCAATTTGGATGGTTAGAATGTTTCATCAAACTATGACTGTAACAAAATCCATTCACTCATTAATTCATTTGCTCACTCATTCATTCATCCCATGCTTACTGGTTATGAGATTCTAAGCACTAAACGGTTTTGAGGAGGTTCACAATACTTCCTGTGCTTGGGTAACGAATGTAAATGCCCATTAGGGCCAGGTGGAGATGACCAACTAGCAGAGCCGAGTGTGAGTGGCAGGGACTGTGGACTATTATTAAGCAACATGCCCTTATGTGAGGATTGGGGCAGCAACGTCTAAGCACCCACTGATTCTTTTCAAGTCCATCCAATGGAAATCACAATTTACTATGTGAAACCAACTGTTTTTCAAATGTAGGCTCTTTAAAAGAAAACAAACAAGTAACACTGTGGCAAACAAAGCACATCTGTGAGCTGAATCAGACATATGGCTGCCAGTTTATAACGTCTGACCAAACTAAAGAGACATGAATGCTTACTGGGCTACAGCCATGAGCAGCTGATTTGCATGTAAGGAGCCCAGACATTCAAGTACCACATCCATTCTCTGCTTTGCTGTATGTAGCCTGAGAACTAACGGTTTAAAAGTAAATCACTTGGGAGAAAATAACAACAAATGAAACAACTGACAAAGGATTAATTTCCAAAATATACAAGCAGCTCATACATCTCAATACCAGAAAAACAAAAAACCCAATCAAAAAGTGGGGAAAAGACCTAAACAGACATTTCTCCAAAGAAGACATACAGATGGCTAACAAACACAAGAAAAGATGTTCAACATCGCTCACTAGAGAAATGCAAATCAAAACTACAATGAGATATCACTTCACACCAGTCAGAATCAGTTCAGTTCAGTCGCTCAGTCGTGTCTGACTCTTTGTGACCCCATGAACTGCAGCACGCCAGGCCTCCTTGTCCATCACCAGCTCCCAGAGTCTACCCAAACCCATGTCCATTGAGTCGGTGATGACATCCAGCCATCTCATCCTCTGTCGTCCCCTTCTCCTCCTGCCCCCAATCCTTCCCAGCATCAGGGTCTTTTCCAATGAGTCAACTCTTCGCATGAGGTGGCCAAAGTATTGGAGTTTCAGCTTCAACATCAGTCCTTCCAATGAACAATCAGGACTGATCTCCTTTGGGATGGACTGGTTGGATTTCCTAGCAGTCCAAGAAACTCTCAAGAGTCTTCTCTAACAACACAGTTCAAAAGCATCAGTTCTTTGGTGCTTAGCTTTCTTCACTGTCCAACTCTCACATCCATACATGACTACTGGAAGAACCATTGCCTTGATTAGATGGACCTTTGTTGGCAAAGTAACGTATCTGCTTTTAAATATGCTATCTAGGTTGGTCACAACCTTCCTTCCAAGGAGTAAGCATCTTTTAATTTCATGGCTGCAATCACCATCAGCAGTGATTTTGGAGCCCAAAAAAATAAAGTCTGACACTGTTTCCACTGTTTCCCCATCTATTTCCCATGAAGTGATGGGACCAGATGCCATGATCTTAGTTTTCTGAGTGTTGAGTTTTAAGCCAACTTATTCACTCTCCTCTTTCACCTTCATCAAGAGGCTCTTTAGTTTTTCTTCACTTTCTGCCATAAGGGTGGTGTCTTCTGCATATCTGAGGTTATTGATATTTCTCCCGGCAATCTTGATTCCAGCCTGTGCTTCCTCCAGCTCAGCGTATCTCATGATGTACTCTGCATATAAGTTAAATAAGCAGGGTGACAATATACAGCCTTGACGTACTCCTTTTCCTATTTGGAACCAGTCTGTTGTTCCATGTCCAGTTCGAACTGTTGCTTCCTGACCTGCATACAGGTTTCTCAAGAGACAGGTCAGATGGTCTGGTATTCCCATCTCTTTCAGAATTTTCCACAGTTCATTGTGATCCACACAGTCAAAGGCTTTGGCATAGTCAATAAAGCAGAAATAGATGTTTTTCTGGAAATCTCTTGCTTTTTTGATGATCCATCGGATGTTGGCAATTTGATCTCTGGTTCATCTGCCTTTTCTAAAACCAGCTTGAACATCTGGAAGTTCACGGTGCATGAATTGCTGAAGCCTGGCTTGGAGAATTTTGAGCATTACTTTACTAGCGTGTGAGATGAGTGCAATTGTGTGGTAGTTCGAGCACTCTTTGGCATTTCCTTTCTTTGGGATTGGAATAAAAACTGACCTTTTCCAGTCCTGTGGCCACTGCTGAGTTTTCCAGATTTGCTGGCATATTGAGTCCAGCACTTTCACAGCATCATCTATCAGGATTTGAAATAGCTCAACTGGAATTCTATTACCTCCACTAGCTTTGTTCATAGTGATGCTTTCTAAGGCCCACTTGACTTCACATTCCAGGATGTCTGGCTTTAGGTGAGTGATCACATCATCGTGAGTATCTGGGTCATGAAGATCTTTTTTGTCAGTTCTTCTGTGTATTCTTGCACCTCTTCTTAATATCTTCTGCTTCTGTTAGGTCCATACCATTTCTGCCCTTTATTGAGCCTATCTTTGCATGAAATGTTCCTTTGGTATCTCTAATTTTCTTGAAGAGATTTCTAGTCTTTCCCAATCTGTTGTTTTTGTCTATTTCTTTGCATTGATCGCTGAGGAAGGCTTTCTTATCTCTCCTTGCTATTCTTTGGAACTCTGCATTCAGATGGGAATATCTTTCCTTTTCTCCTTTGCTTTTCGCTTCTCTTCTTTTCCCAGCTTTCTGTAAGGCCTTCTCAGACAGCCATTTTTCTTTTTTGCATTTCTTTTCCATGGGGATGGTCTTGATCCCTGTCTCCTGTACAATGTCACAAACCTCGGCCCATAGTTCATCAGGCACTCTGTCTATCAGATCTAGTCCCTTAAATCTATTTCTCTCTTTCACTGTATAATCATAAGGGATTTGATTTAGGTCATACCTGAATGGTCTAGTGGCTTTCCCTACTTTCTTCAATTTAAGTCTGAATTTGGCAATTAGAGTTATGATCTGAGCCACAGTCAGCTCCTTGTCTTCTTTTTGCTGACTGTGTAGAGCTTCTCCATCTTTGGCTGCAAAGAATATAATCAATCTGATTTCAGTGTTGAGCATCTGGTGACGTCCATGTGTAGAGTCTTCTCTTGTGTTGTTGGAAGAGGGTGTTTGCTATGACCAGTGCGTTCTCTTGGCAAAACTCTATTAGCCTTTGCCCTGCTTCATTCTGTACTCCAAGGCCAAATTTGCCTGTTACGCCAGGTGTTTCCTGACTTCCTACTTTTGCATTCCAGTCCCCTATAATGAAAAGGACATCTCTTTTGGGTGTTAGTTCTAAAAGGTCTTGTAGATCTTCATAGAACCATTCAAGTTCAGCTTCTTCAGTGTTACTGGTCGGGACATAGACTTGGATTACCGTGATATTGAATGGTTTGCCTTGGAAATGAACAGAGATCATTCTGTCGTTTTTGAGATTGCATCCAAGTACTGCATTTCAGACTCCTTCGTTGACCAGGATGACTGCTCCATTTCTCACACCAGTCAGTATCACCATCAGCAAAAAGTCTACAAACAATAAATGTGGAAAGGTTGTGGAGTAAAGGGAACCCTCTTGCACTGTTGGTGGGAATGTAAACATACAGCCACTAAGGAAGACAGTTGGGAGATTCCTTTAAAAACTAGGAATAAAACCACCATATGGCACAGTAATCCCACTCCTAGGCATATACCCTGAGGAGACCAAAATTGAAAAAGACACATGTATCCCATTGCTCATTGCAGCACTATTTACAATAGTGAGAACATGGAAGCAACCTAGATGTCCATCGATAGATGAATGGATAAAGAAGTTGTGATACCTATACACAATGGAATATTACTCTGCCATAAAAAGGAACACATCTGAGTCAGTTCTGATGAGGTGGATGAACCTAGAACCTATTATACAGAGTGAAGTGAGTCAGATAGAGAAAGATAAATATCGTATTCTAATGCATATATCGGAGAAGGCAATGGCACCCCACTCCAGTACTCTTGCCTGGAAAATCCCATGGACGGAGGAGCCTGGTAGGCTACAGTCCATGGGGTCGCTAAGAGTCGGACACGACTGAGCAACTTCACTTTCACTTTTCCCTTTGATGCACTGGAGAAGGAAATGGCAACCCACTCCAGTATTCTTGCCTGGAGAATCCCAGTGACGGTGGAGCCTGGTGGGCTGCCATCTATGGGGTCGCATAGAGCAGGACACGACTGAAGCGACTTAGCAGTAGCAGCAGCACTGCATATATATGGAATCTAGAAAAATGGTACTGAAGGATCTATTTACAGGGCAGCAATGGAGAAATAGACATAGAGAATAGACTTATGGACAAGAGGAGAGGGGAGAAGAGGGTGAGATGTATGGAAAGAGTAACATGGAAACTTACATTACCAAATGTGAAATAGATATCCAACAGGAATTTGCTGTATGGTTCAGGAAACTCAAACAGGAGCTTTGTATCGGTCTAGAGGGGTGGGATGGTGTGGGAGATGGGAGAGAGGTGAAACAAGGAGGGGATATATGTATACCTATGGCTGATTCATGTTGAGTTTTGACAGAAAACAACAAAATTCTGTAAAGCAATTATCCTACAATAAAAAAATAAATTAAAAAGAAAAAAGGTCAATCACTTAATTACATTAAGTGTAATGTATGCTATGATATGCACCATTTAAATGGGATAGAATTATTATGTCCAAATATATAAATAGGAATGTCTGTGAAATATTTTTGAGCAAAAATTAACAAAATCAGAACTTCAAATAGAGTACATGTTTTGCTATCACACATATATACACACGTGTTTGGAAAAATAAACATCAAACTATTAACAGAGAGGGATGCTACAGAAGAGGTGGGCAAAAGTTGGCACCGGAACATTTTTACTTTTGATTTTATTGACTTTTTCCATGTATTCTATGTATTGTGGGAAAAAAATAGCCCACATGGCAGAATTCAATGTTCCCTGAGGATCTGACCTGCTACTTCTTTAATTAGTTAGAGTCCGTTCCTCTCCTGGTCCCTTATCCCCAGGGACCATTAGAAAAGCAGCTCAGCAATACAGTTTCACTTGCTTTTCTCTGCACCTTCTCTTTGATCCCAGGCATGTGGTGCTAAAGAGTGGGGTTTCTCACTCACTGCCTCACCTGCAGAGCACGCACAAGCATGAGCTGTAAGGGAAGTTTGTCAAGTAGTCTGCCTTTCCAAAAGTTTTCATATCATCATTCTTGGACAAAAACTAGCCTAAGGAATCCTGTTTTCCTTCCCAAAAGAAGATCATGTAACCAGCTTTCATTATTAAGGCTGACAGAAGAGAAAGACCCTGAAGGAACAATCCCTATACCTGAGACATTTTTAAATAACCTTAGGGATGTTAAAACTCATAAAAATAATAGACTGCAAGTTCCTGGAGAAAGTGTCATGCTCACTTTCTTATATAACAGGGATTGTAACAATTGCCTTTTCTACCAGTTGCATTGAAAAACATCTTTTGATTTGCAGTAAAGAAAGCAGAAAAACATTGTAGAAAATGACTGAACACCTAATGGACAAGATATACAGTTTCTTTTAAGATATTAATTGCTATTTAAGTCTTCAAATGCTCACTTCTAAATAAAAAAATCTTGATACAATTTGCTATGAAATTTATATTAACCATCTTTACTTACTCAAAAAATGTATTTTTTTTAAGATACAAAAGAAAAGAAAGAAAAACGTATTTTTCCTTCTGAAAAGAACTCAGGATATCTTTTTTTTTTAAAGAACTATCGATACATTGTATTTATTTGACAACTACCATATTAGTGTAAATAATTTCCTTTTTCACATTTAAATTTTAATATCTATTACAATGAATAAAATATTTCCATTCATCCTGCTTCAGTAAAAAGTATTATTGTTAGTTAATCACTATGTTTATTGCTTATCATTTCCATTACCCCTTCAGTCAAAAATACCTATATAGCATATGGTCTCCGGAATGAAAACCTCATAGATTGAGGTCAGAACAAAACATAAACATGATTTTATAAGGACATTTATATGACCTTTAAGTCACCGATTTGAAATGGGTTATAAAACAAACTACCATAATTTTTAAATCAATAAAATATTTCTATATATTATTTTCACATGTCTTTCAAGAAATTATAGGCCAGAGTTGCTCATGAAAACATGAAAGCAATAAAATTTATAAAAATATCTTGGTGCAAATTTTGATCTGGACATTTTTCTTAACCAACAGCGAATTTAACATATAAGAATTATCTTATAATATAAATATTGCTAAGTGTAAATTTTCATGTATTTATTCTATTCAAATGGCTAATGCCCACCCTAGATTTTTATAAAATTACTTTAAAATTATTATGTTCAACATTTTTTCACCAACTGTTAAAATAACTGCAGGTAAACAAATAGAAATAAATAGGGACATAACAGAAAACCTTTAAGAGAACAAATCTGGAAATCTTTGAAATTTTGCATGTTTAAAAGTTGGGTATAAGAAGACCCAACTTTTGTGTGAACAAAATAATTTGTAAAATCAAAATATGCACACTTCTTTGTGAAAAACACAAAAAATATCAAATGCATGGCTATATTGATCTCAGTTGTGTAAAACAAACTATTAATAGCAGTCATGTAAGCCTAATGGGTAACTTTTTCAACTTCTAGAAACTGTTATTAGCTTTGTTGGCTCTCCCAATGGAATTTTGATTCTGTGCTATAGGCCGAAACTAAAATTTAATCTGCTGTGCGTGTCAGTCACTCAGAAGTGTCTGACTCTTTGTGATCCCATGGACTGGAGCCTACAAGCTTCTCTGTTCATGGGGATTCTCCAGGCAAGAACATTGGAGTGGGTTGCCATGCCCTCCTCCAGGGGACCTACCCAACCCAGGGGTTGAACCCAGGTCTCCTGCATTGCAGATGGATTCTTTACCAGCTGAGCTACCAGGGAAGCCCTTAATCTGCTAAGAAACAACTATTAAGTACCTGTGAGGAAAATACATCTGATAAAAATCCATGTGCTCATAATATGGTATTTCAATCTATTTTTGAGACTTGAAGTATTGCTGCCTGAAAAGATATTTTAAATAGATATTGAAAAATAAAGGGTTCAAGCTCAAAAGGAACCATAAGATAATATTACAAAATATATGACTCTATAAAGGCAAGAAACTGTTATGTCTGGATAGTAATCTTTTACTGGCACATCACAAAATATTTAACTAGGGAATACAAATAATTAGAAAAATATATAATTTTTAGTCTATGAAGTACAAATGTGGATTAACTTGATAAAAACAATACTTGAGACAGTTTCTAACATATTTTCAAAGAGACTTAGATTGGATGAGGTATATGTATAATTCTTGATTTTGAAGCTGACAGTATCCCAATTTGCATAGTTGAGCTGCTACTTTCTGCACTAGATGAAATGTGTGTCAAAACCATATACTGAAAATCAAAAAGCACATTATCATCTTGGTGCCAAACACATTTGCATAATGACTTTAGTCTGCAAATTTAAAAACTGATATAATAAACTTTAAATAAAAATACACTGAGAAAATTTATGCTATACTAATGAAATATGAGCAAGAGAGTTTCTGAAAAACATCTACTTCTGCTTTATCGACTATGCCAAAGCCTTTGACTGTGTGGACCACAACAAACTCTGAAAAATTCTTAAAGAGATGAGAATAGTTAGACCTGGATATGGAACAACAGATGCTTCCAAATTGGGAAAGGAGTACAACAAGGCTGTATATTGTCACCCGGCTTATTTAACTTATATGCAGACTACATCATGAGAAACGCTGGACTGGATGAAGCACAAGCTGAAATCGAGATTGTCGGGAGAAATATCAATAACCTAAGATATGCAGATGACCCCAACCTTATGACAGAAAGCGAAGAAGAACTAAAGAGCTTTTTGATGAAAGTGAAAGAGAAGAGTGAAAAATTGGCTTAAAACTCAATATTCAGAAAATGAAGATCATGGCATCTGGTCCCATTACTTCATGGCAAATAGGAGGGGAAACAGTGGAAACACTGACAGACTTTATTTTGTTGGGCTCCAAAATCACTGCAGGTCGCTGCAGCCATGAAATTAAAAGACGCTTGTTCCTTGGAAGGAAAGCTATGACCAACCTAGACACTGTATTAAAAAGCAGAGACATTACTTTGCCAAGAAAGGTCCGTCTAGTCAAAGCTATGGTTTTTCCAGTAGTCATGTGTGGATGTGAGAGTTGGACTACAAAAAAAGCTGAGCACCAAAGAATTGATGCTTTTGAACTGTGGTGTTGGAGAAGACTCTTGAGAGTCCCTTGGACTGCAAGGAGAAATCAGTCCTGAATATTCATTGGAAGGACTGATGTTGAAGCTGAAACTCCAATACTTTGGCCACCTGATGCAAAGAACTGCCTCATTTGAAAAGACCCTGATGCTGGGAAAGATTGAAGGCAGGAGGAGAAGGGAATGACAGAGGATAAGATGGTTGGATGGCATCACTGACTCAATGGACATGAGTTTGAGTAAGCTCTGGGAGTTGGTGATGGACAGGGAGGCCTGGCGTGCTGTAGTCATGGGGTCGCAAAGAGTCGGACACGACTGAGTGACTGAACTGAGCTAAACTGAATGAAATACAGGGATCACAACCTTGTCGTGGCGGGCCTACGTAACTCAATGAAGCTATGAGGAATGCCATGCAGGGCCACCCGAAACGGATGGGTCACAGTGAAGAGCTCTGGCAAAAAGCAGTCCACTGGAGGAGGAAATGGCAAACCACTCCAGTATTCTTGCCACAATAACCCCATGAACTGTATGAAAAGGCAAAAAATTGTGACACCAGAAAATAAGCTCCCTCCCCAACCCCTGGCCAGAAGGTGTCCAATATGCTACCAGGGAAGAGTCGAGGGCAATTACTAATAGCTCTAGAAAGAATGAAGCGGCTGGGTCAAAGCAGAAATGCTGCTCAGTTGTGGATGTGTCTGGTCATGAAAGCAAAGTCCAGTGCTGTCTGGGAGAGGGTGAAGGACAGGGAAGACTGGCATGCTGCAGCCCATGGGGTTGCAAAGAATCAGACACTATTTAACAACTGAACAACAACAATGAAATACTACAGTAATTCTTATTCAAATGCTAAAGCCCCGAGGACAATCAGATTTTCCCATGTTTGGGTAGGCAACAATCTGGAGGTGGCCCACATACTCATTCCTTGGTCTTTATAGTTCTTACAAGGAGGAAAAGAAGTTTCTTTTAAGAGGAGAATCATGGACAAGGTTTAGAAAAGAACGACTATTTCTCACCATTTGCTATGTGCGTTTGCCTTGCTTACTGAGAAACGTCCTCTTAAAAGACTGAATATTCATTGGAAAGACTGATGCTGAAGTGGAAACTCCAATACTTTGGCCACCTGATGTGAAGAACTCACTCACTGGAAAAGACCCTGATGCTGGGAAAGATTGAAGGCAGGAGAAGGGGACAACAGAGGATGAGATGGTTGGATGGCATCACTGACTTGATGGACATGAGTTTGAGTCAACTCTGGGAGTTGGTGATGGACAGGGAGGCCTGGCGTGCTGCAGTCCATGGGGTCGCAAAGAGTCAGACACGACTGAGCAACTGAACTGAACTGAAAACACTTGCATTGATATGATCTTCGTTTTGTATGAACATCTGTAAGGGAGAGCATGGTAGGGAGAATACTAATGGTATCTAACATTGCCACTTCCTCTTACAGTTGGATGTTCAGTATAACTACCACACCCTGGATATGGGCAAGAACTGCCAACATGGTGGAAAAGCCCTCTTTAGATTATAGTACTTTATAAGGTGATGGTATAGTAATTCTCATGATTGGGTTACATTATATAACTCACTCTGAGTAAACTGGACAGAAAGATTCTCCTGCTGCCTTCAAAGGCATACATTGCCATGATTTGATAGGGTCACATGGCAAAGAACTGCTGGTGGGTCTTTTAGGAGCTGAGAGCAGTCTCTGAGTGACAGCCATCAAGAAAATGGAAACTGAAGTCCTACAACTGCAAGGAACTGAATTCTGTCAACCACAAGCACATGGGAAACGATCCTGAGTGGCAGCAAGAGGCAGCCTGGGCAACACCTTGATATCAGTTCAGGGACATGGAGCAGGGAAGCTAGTTAAGCAATGCCTGGCCTCCTCCTGCCCCACAGAATCTGTGAAATAATAAATGTGTGCTGTTTGAAGCTGCCAAACTTTTGGTAATGCGTTTTGCGACACAGAAAACTAATACAAATAGTAGAACACTAATATCACTGTGATAAATCACTGTGTTCTAAGAGAAACGTAGTCTGTTTAGTAACAAAAACAATCTCCATTCTGCCACAGTTCAAGGCCTTTGCCAGTTCTCTAGAAACCTATATATTATAGCTGAACCTCTGGGATTTTTTGTCTGAACCTCCCTATTCAACCCATAATTTCCATTTTCTTTGAAAGGTGAATAAAATTAGAGGTAGATAAAAACCTAATAGTATTTTATATTCGTATAGCATTTAATATTTGAAAGGTGCTCTTAGTGTCAACAGAGAAAAACGAATCTAACTCCATATTGTATCTAGTCCTTTAATTCTAACCTTTGTGCTCTGTTGCTTGTGCTTAGCCATGCTGCTGCTTCTGCTGCTAAGTCACTTCAGTCGTGTCCGACTCTGTGCAACCCCATAGACGGCAGCCCACCAGGCCCCACCATAGCTGGGATTCTCCAGGCAAGAACACTGGAGTGGGTTGCCATTTCCTTCTCCAATGCATGAAAGTGAAAAGTGAAAGTGAAGTCGCTCAGTCGTGTCCGACTCTTCACGACCCCATGGAGTGCAGCCTATCAGGCTCCTCCATCCATGGGATTGTCCAGGCAAGAGTACTGGAGTGGGGTGCCATTGCCTTCTCCATAGCCATGCTAGCTCTGCACTTTTCGTAAAAGAATGTTTCCTATAGCTTGAAATACATAGGACAGCCTACTCTGTACTCTCAGGGTTCTGATCTTTAATAAGAGTCCATTCATACAGAGAGAAAAAGTTCTAGGACAGGGAATAGCATTTGCTTTATTGGAGGTTTATAGGAACATGTGACCAGACCCACGTGGATAGCTGCAACAACAAAAGATTCCAGCACCAAGAAGTTTCTGACAACCAGTTTCAGCCCTCCCCTTTTAGGATAAAAAAGAAGCCTAAATCTAACTTGGGTAAGATGGTTCCTTGGGATACTAGTTCTCTATCTTCTCGGTTTGCTGGTTTTCCAAATAAAGTCACTATTCTTTGCCTCAATAGCTTGTCTCCCCATTTATTGGCCAATCATGCAGCAAACAGTAAGAGACTGAACTCAGTATCATTAGATTTTTTATAGGATAGCAGCAGAGGCATATGTTTTATTCTCTGTAAATTCTCCCAGGAAAACAGATGGATCAAGCAGAAATGCCAAAACAACACCTACAGCAAAGTGACTATGAAGACATCTTCATGAGCTCCCAAGTTACCAGCAGGTGTGGATGAACTATAGCAAGCTATAAGACACACAGGGGGAAGCAGAGAGAAGCAATCAGGTTTTGTCAAATGTGATAAGACCCCTCATATCTCCAGTAAGTAGTGTAGTATAGCATCATTTTAGAATGGCAGCTGAACCTGAGAGGAATTCTTGCTGATTAAATCTGTGGGTGATTTCAAGGGGCCTGTGGGAAGAATAGAGACCTTGAACCCCCCAAATTAACTAGCCTGCTTCCCTTCCAAGTAGAAACTGCTATGAGTAGAATGTAGTTTGTCCAAGAAAGTGATAAAGAAGGTGAAGGGAAAGCAATATCCAGACAAAAGAGGAAGAGAGAACAGCTAGAAGAATATCTATATCTATATCTATATCCATGTTCACATCTATATTATGTATCTATATCCATATCTATATCTTTATTTCCATACTTGTGAACATTTGACAAAACAGAATGGTGAGTTCTAAAAGGTGAGGCTAGACATACATCTATTCTGGTCCATATTTTCTTTTTAAAAATTCAGGAAAACTAATTTTACATAAAAATGAGCACTAAAAAAAGATCCCACCTGAATCCAGTATGTTACTATAAAAGAATAAGAACTAGAAAAACATTATCACAGAAAGCTTGTTAAAAAGGCACACTACAAAACAGATATGAGAACCAAACATAATATTTCAATACAAGCTGAAATAAATTAAAGAAAGCTACAAGAAATAAAAGAAAACATAAATCAAAATTAGAAAAAATAAAAAATGAAGTGAAAGAATTCAGGAAGGACTCTAAAATGAAGACTAAACTAGAAGAGGCATAAGCAAAAAAAAAAAAAAACAAAACCAAGAATTCATGAGGAAAGAAAAAGAGTGAAAATAAAATTAAAAAATAAAAAGAAATTATTTGATTTCAGTGTCCATTACACAGGGATATTCAATTTGTGAAAATGACCTAGCAATACATTCACATTCTGTGTACTTATTAAATTTATATTATACTTCAGTAAAAAAAAGTAAAAATACTAAAATAAAAAAAGATAAGTGTAATTCAAGAGAAAGTTGGCTTCTATTCTTTATGCCAGAGAACCACAATTTGCATCCAAATTTTATTGAAATTCCTTTCATAAATGTCTCCAAAGACTTTCTAGATACAATGACACTGACTTTTTGAGACTTCAAACAGTGGTGATCACTTCCTCATTTCTGTGTTATCTCACTCTCCTATTTTCCTCCTGAGCTTCCTAGTCAACTTCTCAATAAATTCGTTTTTCTTCCTCCACTAGTCTTTCAAATATTGATGTTTCTGGGCTCTATATTCAGTTATTTTCTCTTTTTTACTCAAATTCTCTTCCTAACCAATGATATCATACCTAAATAGCTCAGCTTTCACATATATATAGGCTGTTAAAACTCTGCATTTCTAGTTCTATTTCTCTCTTAAAAAATAGCCCTTTATCAGTTCAGTTGCTCAGTCATGTCCAACTCTTTGTGACCCCATGAATCGCAGCATGCCAGGCCTTCCTGTCCATCACCAACTCCCGGAGTTTACTCAAACTCCTGTCCATTGAGTCAGTGATACCATCCATCCATCTCATCTGCTGTCATCCCCTTCTCTTCCTGCCTTCAATCTTTCCCAGCATCAGGGTCTTTTCAAATGAGTCAACTCTTCACAGCAGGTGGCCAAAGTATTGGAGTTTCAACTTCAACATCAGTCCTTCCAATGAACATTCAGGACTGATTTCCTTTAGGATGGACTGGCTGGATATCCTTGCAGTCCAAGGGACTCTCAAGAGTCTTCTCCAACACCACAGTTCAAAAGCATCAATTCTTTGGTGCTCAGCTTTCTTTATAATCCAACTCTCACATCCATACATGACTACTGGAAAAACCATAGCTTTGACTAGATGGACTTTTGTTGGCAAAGTAATGTCTCTGCTTTTTAATAAGCTCAGAGGTCTCAAACAAACCTTGTGAACACCAGGACCCAGGGACCCCACAGAGACTGAGACAGAACTGTGTTTGAGTGTCTCGTGTGCAGGTACAGGTTGGCAGTGGTCTGCCACAGGGACAGGGGCTCTGGGTGTGGGTATGGCAGAAGTCTTCTTGGAGGAGGTCGCCATTAACCCCACTATAGAGCTGCTAGAACTTACAAAGGGCTGGGAAATAGACTCTTGGAGGGCACAACAGAACCTTATGCACCAGGACCCAGGAGAAAGGAACAGTGACCCCCACAGGAGACTTGCCGGTAGGTGTCCAGAAGTCTCCAGTGAAGGCGTGGGTTGGTGGTGGCCTGCTGCAGGGTTAGGGGCACAGTAGCAGTACATGCCTGGGATCTCTTGAGGGAGGGCACCATTATCTTCATTACCTCCACCATAGTTTGTCCCCAGGTAAATAACAGGGAGGGAACCCAGCTCCACCCTTCAACAGAAAATCAGATTAAAGATTTACTGAGCATGGCCCCACCCATCAGAACAAGACCCAGTATCCCCCTCAGTCAGTCTATCCCATCAGGAAGCTTTCACAAGTCTTTTATCCTTCTCCATCAAAGGGCAGACCTACTGAAAACCACCATCACAGAAAACTAACCAATCTAATCACATGGACCACAGCCTTGTCTAACTCAGTGAAAGTATGAGCCATGCTGTGTAGGGCCACCCAAAACGGAGGGGTCATGGTGGAGAGTTCTGACAAAATGTGGTCCACTGGAGAAGGGAATGGCAAGCCACTTCAATATTCCTGCCTTGAAAAACCCATGAACAGTATGAAAAGGCAAAAAGATAAGACACTGAAAGATGAACTCCCCAGGTCAGTAGGTGCCCAATATGCTGCTGGAGATCAGTGGAGAAATAACTCCAGAAAGTATAAAGAGATGGAACCAAAGCAAAAACAACACACGGTTGTGGATGTGACTGGTAGTGGAAGCAAGGTCTGATGCTGTAAAGAGCAATATTGCATAGGAACCTGGAATGTTAGGTCCATGGATCAAGGCAAACTGGAAGTGATCAAACAGGGGATGGCAAGAGTGAACATCAACATTTTAGGAATCGGCGAACTAAAATGGACTGGAATGGGTAAATTTAACTCAGATGATCATTATATCTACTACTGTGGGCAAGAATCCCCTAGAAGAAATGGAGTAGCCATCATAGTCAACAAAAGAGTCTGAAACGCAGTACTTGGATGCCCTCTCAAGAATGACAAAATGATCTCTGTTCATTTCTAAGGCAAACCATTCAATATCACGGTAATCCAAGTCTATGCCCCAACCAGTAATGCTGAAGAAGCTAAAGTTGAATGGTTCTATGAAGACCTACAAGACCTTCTAGAATTAACACACAAAAAAGATGTCCTTTTCATTATAGGGGACTGGAATAATGCAAAAGTAGGAAGTCAAGAAACACCTGGAGTAACAGGCAAATTTGGCCTTGGAGTACAGAATGAAGCAGGGCAAAGGCTAATAAAGGCTAATAATTGTATTGAAGTACAGTTGATTTATAATGTTGTGATTCAATTTGCTGTACAGTAAACCCTTTTCCATTGTGGTTTGTCACAGGACATTGAACATAGTTCCCTCTGCTATACAGTAGGACCTTGTTGTGTATCCATTCTATATATAATAGTTCACATCTACTAATTTCAACTCCTAATCCTTCCCTCTGCCCCCTACCCAATCCAGCAACCACAAGTCTGATCTCTATGTCTGATCAACACTCCAGTTTTATATCCTTCTCCATATTTCTTTCCTTAACAATTCTATTTCTGGATTAAATTGGCAATATTACTGCCTTTATTTTATCACTGTTCCGTCACTTCTTCATCTACATTCTAGTTACTCATCCTTTCACCAAAACTGCCCTCTCTGTAGCACTGATGATGTTGTTTATTATTTTGTTCCTTTTAAAAATGATTTTAATTTCACTAAACTGATTTGCCTTACACTGCTCTGCTCAGTCTGCTCAATATTCCTTAAACATTCTGTCATATAAAAAAATGCCATTTTCCAAGTTAAATACCTGGATAAAGTGGACTGCAGAGAAGGGAGGTGAGAGAAGAAAATAAGAGAATAGGGAAGAGAGAGAAAGAAGAAAATCCTTCAGGGATCCTTAACTTCCTAGGGTTCAATAACTCAACCTATTCTGACAACACGCTATCCTGGCTCCAGGATCAATATTTTAAATAACTATACATGGAAATAAAATAGTTATAATTGAGAAACACTGAGTATTTTTATATGTTCTCTAGCTTCTTAAATCTCTCTTGCTATTAGACTTTGTTTTTCTTACCAATCATCAAGAAATAAAATTGGAATTGCTTTCTGATTCCTTTTTGTCAGCAGAATGTGATAAAATGTTAAGTTATATAAACTCCTGCTGAGTGTCTTCTCACATCAGCCCCACACTTCCTTTCCTTTGCTACTGTGACAACACTCAAATATCCTCGTGATCTCTTACGAAGACTCTTAACAGCAGTTTCCTTCAATTTCTCTCTGCCTTTCATCCCTCTCCACTTGAATCAATCCTAAATATTACTAATGACATGTCAATCAAACACTCTGCTCAGACTGCTCACTGTCTCTGTGCTGTTTCTAGAAATAACCACAGAATGCCACTGTCTAGCATTAAAATCCTCCACCAATTTGCCCCAGCTTTATCTTCTGTTGTTTCCCAACCAACTGAACTAATGTCTATGAACCTATTCCCTATGTGCCTATCTTTGTGTTTTTTAAACCTTTTTCTTGCCTATAACAATTTGTAATTTTCACTCCCTTATATGAAATTTTATCAAGCCTCCAAATAGAGTTTTGGGAATATATCTCTCACTGCCCTTATTATCATCTGCCACATATTCCTTTTTGAAACATACATATTTTTTTTTCAAAATATGTTTTTAATCAGACCTAGTATTTAGATAATTATAAGAGAAAAATATTCAACATTATGTATATGAAGGTGAATTACATGGAGTTTCACTTCTACTAATGACACAGTTTGTACTGAACTAACTTCCACAAATAATGCTAAGTAAGTAAACACACACACACACACACACACAAACAATTATTTGAAGGCAATGGAAATCAGTTACAAGCAGACAAAGATGAGAGTTTTTCACTCAAGAAAAATCTCCTGATTAATGTGAATAGAACTCAAGCAGAAAGCTGGAGATCTTCTAGCTTGGAAAGACACAGGGCAGAGATCTAAAGTATCACATCAACTTAAAAGTGGGAAGGTATATCCAGAAACTGAAGGAGGTGCCCTGAAATATGTGAATATACTCTCTCCCAAGTCCTTAGCTGACACCTGAACTGCATATGGAAGCAGATCATGAAAGCAGTGGCTGCAAACTTGAAAGCGATTTGTGGTTGTTGCTGACTGTAAAGCAGTTTTGAATGGGAATCCAGACAAGTAAACTGCTAGAACAAAAATCTTCAAAGGTAACAGAATTCAGAATCAAGAATTAAAGTATATAATCTATTTTATAATGTACAGTACAAAATAAAAATTACTATTTGTGCACAGAAAAAGAAAACATGATTTACAGTCAAGAGAAAAACCAGTTCAGTTCAGTTCAGTCACTCAGTCGTGTCTGACTCTTTGCGACCCCATGAACTGCAGCACGCCAGGCCTCCCTGTCCATCACGAACTCCTGGAGGCTACCCAAACTTATGTCCATTGAGTCGGTGATGCCATCCAGCCATCTCATCCGCTGTCGTCCCCTTCTCCTCCTGCCCTCAATCTTTCCCAGCATCAGAGTTTTTTCAGATGAGTCAATGCAAACTCACCTTAAAGTAACCCAGATATTAAAATTAGCACACAGGGATTTGAAAACTGCCATTAAAATATGTTCAAAAGTTTAAAAGAAAGAGTGATAATAAATAAAAATATGGGGGAGGAGGGATCACTCAGTCCAGAAATGGAAAATATATAAAATGGAAGTTCTAGAACTGGAAAGTACACTATTTATATGGACCATTAATGGGGTGGTCTTAAGAGCATACTGGTGATGCTGGAAGAAAGGGTTGAAACTTGAAAATAAATGTAAAGTATTTATCCACTTTGAAAAACAGAGGGAAAAAAGATTAAATGAGAATGAACAGAATCTCAGCAATCTGTGGGACAAGGCCCCAGAGCCAACCTATCTATCTCTGTCTATTTATATTCATCTTTCTATAAGTCCCTGAAGAAGAGTGAAGGAATGAGGAAGAGGTATTATTTGGAAAACTGATGGTCAAAATTTGGTGTAAAATATAAACTCTGTATCCAAAAAATCCTTAGTATCCCAAGAAATAAAAATATCAACTTTTTATCAAGTATCCCAAGAAATAAAAATACCCATCTCTCCACTATCACCACCATACACATAGGCACAGTATAGAAAAACTACTGAAAACCAAACATAAAGAGAAACTGTTGAAAGATAAAGCAATTACAAACAGAGTAATATCAATATGAATGAAAGCTGAACTTACATCAGAAAGAGATTAGGTGACAATGAGGCATTTTTGAGATGCTTAAAGACACAAACAAAAGAAATACTGTTAACCCAAAATTCTATACTCAGGGAAAATATCTTCCAGAAATAAAGATGAAATAAAGTCATTTTCAGATAAATGAAAACTGAGAGGATTTCTTCACAAGAGATCTGCACCACAAATTGTCTACATTCTGAACTGTATATATGTATACTTATGTGTTCGGGTATATATATATATATACACACACATACATATGCATATGTATATACATATGTATACTTGGTATATTTGTATACATGTAAATATTCTTACTTTGCACTAGGCTCACTTGCCTTCTATATCTCTGCCTAAGTTCTCCCATTTTATCACTTGCATTGTTACTCTAAAATAATTTAGAGTACACTGTGATGTGTTTGTGTATGCTATTTAACTTTAATCTACAACTAGAGGTGGTTTGTTAACATTTAAAATATGTTAATCAAAAATCCTGCCTATAAGGATGCTTACCAGCTGAAGTGCCTTAATCAGGGGCACTTTCTAGAGGCACTTAGAGTTAGCACTTCAGATACTGCTAATTATGTGTGCACCTGAGTGTTAACTAGTATCAGGAATATCAGAAATAATTTTTCAGGAAGATCAGTGAAATGAATGTTGTTCTTCATACATGGTAGCTGAAAACACTTTACAGTCACTGCTGCCTTTTCATAAATGTCCAAGAGTCAAGGGGTTAGCAGATGTAAATTATTACATATAGAATGTATAAACAACAAGGTCCTACTATATAGCACAGGGAACTATATTCAATATCCTGTGATAAATCATATGGAAAAGAGCATTTAAAAAAAAGAGTGCCTATATGTGTATAACTCAGTCACTGTGCTATACAGCGGAGATAGGCATAACACTGTAAATGAATCAGAATTTTTTAAAAAAGAGAGAGAGGGTCTAGCTGCTTAGCTACAGATCATCCAGAGCTCTGTTTTATCTGTGTCCCATCTTGATGTAGGATTCTGCCTTCTGATTACAAGGAAAGGTAACAGATTCTGACATCAGAACATTGTTTAGTATGTTTCACAGTGAAACTGAGATCTACAGTGCTTGAAATGTGCCTAAATAAACGAGAGCAGGTAGTTTACCCAGCTTGTTGAAATTGGTTATATGACTGATCATCAAGCCTGCTACTTTATATATGCAGGTAGCAGAATTCAGTTGGGATTTGCTTAAATAATACCATATCACCTAGTCATGGGGTTTTAGGGGAAGACATGAATAGCTCTCATCAGCTATTATTTATCTTAAGTCAGTTTGCATCTGCCCCCCACCTCAACTCCACCTCCCTACCTCACCTGGCCAAGAAAGGGAGTTATTACAGGATCAACAAGCCTGTGCATGTCTTTTAAAAGATACTGTATGTAGCAATTTTGTTTATATAAATTTATTTATACATACACATGCGTGTGTGTATATACATATATGTTCATATATATATAAACATTCATTCTACTCTGGTGCTTATACCAATACAAATCACACAAAAAACACAATAGGGAACACAGTTTGATATTAAGAAATATTTTTAAGTGGACAAATTAAGTAAATTAAATTCTTCAGTGAAGGAATGCATGAAGAATTAACTGGTTCACAGATTTCGTAACTGACGAGAAATCTTTTTGCCTCTCACTCAAGCAAATTAATTCAGAAGATCACAAATGCTCTTCTCTTTTATCCGAAGAAATGCCATAACCTTTCTTTTAAAACAAAGTTATTTTAAGCATTACTTTTGATAATTCATTCAGAGCAATGAATGAAACTCATACCTCCAAATGGTATCCAACTCTGATGAAGGCACAGAGTGGGTCAAAAGCTCCCGTCCCGCAAGTCAGTAGATGTGTTCTGTTATAGTGATGCAAAACCCGAACATAATTTGCACATTCATTCTAAAACCGGGAGAAAAAGAAGGAATTGGTTAGTGCAATAAAAATGTTTAGCTTGTTTTTTTGACTGTTGTTTTTCCTAACCCTAGACATCTCATGTATAAGCCTCCCTTGGTTAGGGAAGGCAAAGGGGGCAGATGAAAAGAGGACAATGACCAGCAGAAGAGATGGGGGAGACAGATATAGCGAGGTATCAATTACAATCAATAATGGGAGTGCATCATTATGAAGTATTCTAGTACACAATTGAGGAGTGTTTTTTAAAAAAGCACTGGTCATAAGTGTATTCAGGTGTAGATTTCCAAGGCAATGTTTCCCTAGGTAATTAAATTATTAACAATACTGTTATTTTTTAAAGCACATATAAATCAACATAAAGTCAGAAGACCAATCAGTAGAAGTAGTTTCATTACCTTCAAGGAAACATACGCAGACTCCAGGGCACAAAGAGTTCTGATGTTTGGAAAAGTAAGTCCTGTATTTTCAAACTCATAAATTCATATAAAGTACTTTCAAAGAGAATTTTCAAGTAAACAGATGGAAACTAACGAGTAAAAGTAACATTTTATACCTATTACTGTAAGATTACAGTCCTGGGATCAGCAAACTTTTTCTATAAAGAACTGGAGAGTAAATATATTTAGTTTGATGGGCCATCTGGTCTCTGTTGCAACTACTTAACTTCTGCAGCTATAGCATAAAAGCAGCCATTGTCAACAGAAAAATAAATGGATATGGATATGTTCCAAGAAAACTTCATTTACGGCAGGTCACATTGGGCCTCAGATCTCTAGTTTGTCTAAAATGGAATTCAGCTGTACGCTCATCAGAAAACAAAATCTCAGTTTTGCACATCCTTATATTCCATAGTTAATCAAACTCAGTACCTAATACGCAGCCCACACTCAACAAAGTTTTAATAGATCAATCATTAGGTGAGTATGCTGAATGAAAAAATGTTCTAAAACTATTTCAAACCAACTTAACTAAATTTTAGCAAATACCTTGTTGGCAAATTAATCCCAGGGACAGAGAAGCCTGGTGGGCTGCCATCTATGGGGTCGCACAGAGTTGGACACAATTGAAGCAACTTAGCAGCAGCAGTGCATTTAAATTATGAGAGAAATACAAAAACCCTTTTATTGCTAAATATTACTTTGACATTAGTAGATGCAATAGTCAGTAAAAGATATTTTATAACAGATTCTGATTTTTAAAGTCTCTCATATAACAGAATTGGAATGAAAAAAGCCAACAGAGCCATCATACCATACATGACTGAGATTATAGCATTCCCTTGACAAGAACAAGTAATTCACTAATGAACAGATTATTTGGGGTACTGAGATTTATTTCTTTAATTTCCCATTAACATAGCATCCTAGTCTATGGATTACCCATATAGTTGGGAAAATCTAACATTCTGTTTTCATCTTGCTATAAGCACATGCTTCTCATCTCCTGAAATGGGCACATCTTGAGGGGCCAATGAGACCATATTCTGGCTCTGCTGGTCTTAGACTGACACAGCCTCTGAATGTGTTCAGTTAGTCAGCAACACGCTGCACACTGAGGAAGCAAGGAAGACTCATCCCTTGACTGTTCAGTTCAGTTCAGTCACTCAGTCGTGTCTGACTCTTTGTGACTCCATGAACCGCAGCACGCCAGGCCTCCCTGTCCATCACCAACTCCCGGAGTCCACCCAAACTCATGTCCATCTCATCCTCTGTCGTTCTCTTCTCCTCCTGTCCTCAATCTTTCCCAGCATCAGGGTCTTTTCAAATGAGTCAGCTCTTCGCATCAGGTGGCCAAAGGATTGGAGTTTCAGCTTCAACTATATATCTGAAGGACTGAACACCCAGGACTGATCTCCTTTAGGATGGACTGGTTGCATCTCCTTGCAGTCCAAGGGACTCTCAGGAGTCTTCTCCAACACCACAGTTCAAAAGCATCAATTCTTCGGTGCTCAGCTTTCTTTATAGTCCAACTCTCACATCCATACGTGACTACTGGAAAAACCATAGCCTTGACTAGACAGACCTTTGCTGGCAAGGTAATGTCTCTGCTTTTTAATATGCTGTCTAGGTTGGTCATAACTTTCCTTCCAAGGAGTAAGCGTCTTTTAATTTCATGGCTGCAATCACCATCTGCAGTGATTTTGGAGCCCAGAAAAATAAAGTCAGCCACTGTTTCCACTGTTTGCCTATCTATTTCCCATGAAGTGATGGGACCGGATGCCATGATCTCAGTTTTCTGAATGTTGAGCTTTAAGACAACTTTTTCACTCTCCTCTTTCACTTTCATCAAGAGGCTCTTTAGTTCTTCTTCACTTTCTGCCATAAGGGTGGTGTCATCTGCATATCTGAGGTTATTGATATTTCTTCTGGCAATCTTGATTCCAGCTTGTGCTTCCTCCAGCCCAGCGTTTCTCATGAGGTACTCTGCATATAAGTTAAATAAGCAGGGTGACAATATACAGCCTTGACGTACTCCTTTTCCTATTTGGAAGCAGTCTGTTGTTCCATGTCCAGTTCTAACTGGTGCTTCCTGACCTGCATACAGGTTTCTAAAGAGGCAGGTCAGGTGATCTGGTATTCCCATCTCTTTCAAAATTTTCCACAGTTTATTGTGATCCACACAATCAAAGGCTTTGTCATAGTCAATAAAGCAGAAATAGATGTTTTTCTGGAAATGTCTTGCTTTTTCGATGATCCAGCAGATGTTGGCAATTTGATCTCTGGTTCCTCTGCCTTTTCTAAAACCAGCTTGAACATCTGGAAGTTCACTGTTCACGTATTGCTGAAGCCTGGCTTGGAGAATTTTGAGCATTACTTTACTAGCGTGTGAGATGAGTGCAATTGTGCGGTAGTTTGAGCATTCTTTGGCATTGCCTTCCTTGACTGTTACCCAGTTGCTATACAAGAATGAGGTGTTGGTAGAATGTGCGTTAATTTTTTACATGTTTTTGCTTTTTTTTTCTTACAGAAAACAGAACAAGTTAACTTTCTAAAGGAGATGTGTATGTTTCTTCCAAAGCTGTGAACTGTGTCATCAGCTGGTTACACCTAACATGTGAAAAGTCCTTTCACTCATGTGTTCATGTGCTCAGAGCTATGGAATAGGGCTGATGCTGCTGCACCACCTCTTCCCTTTCACACACTAAAGGTAAGTTATGGAGAAATGCAATACTGATTCCTTCAGTAGGCTATCTTCTCAAAACATGTGGAATACATAAAACATGTCAACTGCCTTTGCCATCTTCTATCAAGGTTTTGGTTTTTTCTCCTTTAGTTTCTTCATTTGTTTCTAATTCACTAATGAAAGTCAAACAAAATCTCGCAGAGAAGGTGCTTAGCTTATTTTTAAGATACTACCTGAAATTATTTTTTCTAATACATAGGAAATAAACATTACTATAAGAATGTATAAATCTGAGTTGATTAAAATATAGTAAGATATAATAAGAGAAAATAAAACCAAGATCTAGATGGTACCTTGGCTCCCTACACTAACTCCACAATGAAAATAATTTTTAAGTAATTATGTACACATAGACAATGTACATGTATATATCAAATATATGTGTATGTTTATGTGTGTGTTTGTGCTAAGTTGCTTCAATCATGTCCAACGGTTTGCAACTCTATGGACTGTAGCCTGCCAGGCTCCTCTGTCTGTGGGATTCTCCAGGCAAGAATATTGGAGTGGCTTGCCATGCCTTCCTCCATGGGAACTTGTGAACCCAAGGATCGAACCCACGTCTCTTATATCTCCTGCACTGGCAGGTGGGTTTTTTACCACTAGTGCCACCTGGGAAGCCCCGTATGTGTGTGTGTGTGTGTGTGTGTGTGTGTGTGTTGTTGTTCAGTCTCTAAGTCATGTCTGCCTCTTCGCAACCCCATGAGACTGCAGCATTCCAGGCTTCCCTGTCTTTCACTGTCTCCCAGAGTTTGCTCAAACTCATGTCCATTGAGTAGGTGATGCCATCCAACCATCTGATCCTCTGTCCAATTCCTTCTCTTCCTGCCCTCAATCTTTCCCAGCATCAGGGTCTTTTCCAATGAGTTGCCTCTTTGCATCAGGTGGCCAAAGATTGGAGCTTCAGCTTTAGCATCAGTTCTTCCAATGAGTATTCAGGGTTGATTTCCTTTAGGGCTGACTGGTTTGGATCTCTTTGCTGTCCAAGGGAGTCTCAAGAGTCTCCTCCAGCACCACAGTTCAAAAGCATCAATTCTTTGGCACTCAGCCTTCTTTATGATCCAACTCTCACATCTGTACATGAGTACTGGAAAAACCATAGCTTTGACTAGATGGATCTTTGTTGGCAAAGTGATGTCTCTGCTTTTTAATATGCTGTCTAGGTTTGTCATAGCTTTGCTTCCAAGGAGCAAGTGTCTTTTAATTTCATGGCTGCAATCACCGTCCACAGTGATTTTGGAGCCCCCAAAAATAAAATCTGTCACTGTTTCCCTTTTTTCCTCATCTATTTGCCCTGAAGTAATGGGACCGGATGCCATGATCTTCATTTTTTGAATGTTGAGTTTTAAGCCAGCTTTTTCACTCTCCTCTTTCACCTTCTATATGTATGTATATATAATATATGTGTATTTATCTAGAGATATATATTTCTTCCTTACATCAATTCTATATATGCTTTTTAGGAACAAATAACAGGTTAGAGATTCACTGACCTTTGTCACTGACCAGGACTACAATTAATGATATGTTTAGTTTACAATGAATAATACTTACGGCATCATTTCCTTTCATTATGCATTCTTCTGTTTTTAGTTCTGTACTTGGCCAGTGTATCTGAAATAAAATATAAAAATAAATTACACTGAAAACCCATTTTATTTTTTCTGTAAGTCAATACTTTATATTTTATTTTATTTTTGTTGGTTCTATTTCTTTCTTTGAGAAGATCAAGAGATTTATCACTTAACTCAGATATTATGGAGCCATATCCAGGCCCTAATACATGAAAAATATTGGGGACTTATAAAAGTGGTGACAATAGCATTTAATTATGATGATCTTGTTATGATTAAATTTAGTATCATAGGAATAAGCACTACATGGTTTCAACTATAGGAACACAACATTACTTTAATATTGTTATTACTGTAACAGGCCCCCTAAGTTTCTTACTAACAATATTCAGCATCATGTGGTCCTTTGTTTTCACAGTGCAGTATATAAACTTTTAAATACTTTGGCCACCTGATGCAAAAAGCCGACACATTGCAAAAGACCCTGAAGCTGGGAAAGACTGAGGGCAGGAGAAGGGAGGTGGGTAGAATATGACAAGGTTAGATGGCATCACCAACACAATGGACATGAATTTGAGCAAACTCCAGGAGACAATGAAGGACAGGGAAGCCTGCAGCCGTGCTGCAGTCCATGGGGTCACAAAGAGTTGGACCCGACTTAGTGACTGAACAACAACAAACAGAAACACATGAGAACTTTTTCTTATGTTGCAACATTAAAAAGAAAGACAAAGAACAAGTAGGGGTACAAAAGAAAGCCAGTTAAAAGCCAAAAGCACACAGAGAAAACCCTAGAATCAATGCTCTTCATTATATCGTAGATCTATCGATGGAACATATATGATTCAGGAAAGATATCACATTAAGGTAACAATGCCAGGTTCAACTGAAGTCTTGCATCAGCCTGAAGAGGGTCCTTAACACCACTACAGAATAAGGATCCTGGAAGTGAAACTGTTGAATTTATAAACTTTATTGATCCTTTTTTGGAAAATATTCAGACACTGAGAGATAGGTTTTCTCAGATGACTTCTAAAATATATTCTAATTTGAGATTCATTTTGGTTTTGGAATTATAGTTTTACTATGGATGCATAAATCATTCAAAAGGATATGCTAGAATGTATGTGTGTACATGTGTAAACACAAACTCAAAATACAAATTAATTTTAGGATTATTCACCACTGGAAAGATAATTTGCTTATTAATATGAGTAAATCAGAGAATACCTCACCCATCAATCACAATGATTAACATTCTTAACATCTTTAATTTACAAGAAGCAGGGCTTTTCTTCTTATAATATCAACACCCTTTTTAATTCACTTTTCATCATTATGTAAAATGAGACTTATTTAAACTATATTTCTACAATTTCAAAGTATTTGATAACCAATTCTTTGGAGAAAAATACCAAAGTTCAGCTTTTCTATGTTGAAACAGTATCCAGACAAGAAAATAACCTCAATTTACTACCTCATTCTCCTCAATCATTGGCTTTATGTGGATTATTTCTGGGACTATTTGAACACATTGTTTTCGGGGAGCAATCCTCTAGAGGATTCCTATATTTTGTTGACTAACTTTGTTTTCAGCTATCTTTTCAAACAGCCTTGGAAGATAGAGATAGATCCTCCTTCCAGGGCAAATAGATTTTTTTCTTGATCAGGATAATAAAGATAATGTCTCCCTCTGGGCAAAGGCTGGACAGGTTTGCTGGAAAACTCCTTTTAAGACTGAGAGTATTCTGAGCTGGAAGTTGGTAAAGTGGGGGCAACGCATATTCACTGTGTGGACGTCTCCTTAGGCTGCTTTGCTCTGTGGGGCTTGAGGAGGAAAAGACAACTGATGGAAAGACGAGGCTCACGCAGTCTGCTGTGCTGGGGGTGACAGAGTCCTCGGTCTCTGGCCCAGGTGCCTCCTGTCTTCTGCCAGCATCAGTGAAACTATGACAGGCTGACTTGTCTAAAAGCAAGGTAAAATTCACAGTTCTTGACACAAACAAAAAATAATATATTCTGTGGTGGTGAAGACAATATGTGGTTCTTCTAGGCTTGCCAGAATGTGTTATTTCTAGCAGCAAACCTAATAGTGACGGCTGCTCTAGAAATAATGAAATCATTACTTCAGGCACATCTTAAATGATGTTCCCAGATAACTTTCAACAGGTGGCATTTGTCCCTCCTTTAATGCTCTGAATTGTTTTTCTTCCTTTTTCTTCCTATGATATCACAGTATGTGTATTCAATTTTAGCTCTCTTATTAAGCTGTAAGTTACAGAGGGCAAGGCAGTGACTTACTTCTGTAGCCCTAAAATGCCTACCTGGCACAGTGTCTTTAATGCCATCACTGCTTATTCATTGGCTACTGACAGATTTGTATCAGTCAACATTTCTTTATCACATTCTTCAAAAAGTCAGTTCACTAAAGGAGCCTACAATACAGTTTGAGAGAGAGATTCACTGACATGAAAATGCTGCAATCCGTGTCAAGTAAATGAGACAAGCAACACTTTCCAGTTTAATCAGGGAGGATATCCTACAGAATTTAGTGAGTGTGAAAGCCTGGCAGGATTTCCGAGGGCAGAGAAAACGGTCTTAACCAGATCACTCTGGGTTCAGAGGGAAAGAAGTAGAAGATTAAGTTACGAACACTTAATCACTAAAGTCCAACACATCAGAACTCCCCTAAGGAATAATATACTTGAGTTTTGCTTTTATTGTTGTTTATACTTTAGTTTGCTTTGTTTTTTTTAACAAAATTTAACAGGCTCAGGACTGTAGTCAAATGTCCACTCAGGTGAGAAAAGATAAGAGAATGATCTCACTGGAAATCAGAAGTTATTTTAAAGCCATTGTGTACAGATGTTCTGCCAAGACAGTAAGGGAAATGATTTTCTTCATTTGTTTTGGCAGTCAGGATGCCTTTTGGTTCTGCTCCAAAGTATAGCATCAACAAAAAGTCGTAAAATTAAGCTATCTGTTCTGCATAAAACATTTTTAAAGGCAGTTAAACAACAGGGTGTAATGACATTTCCAAATTCTCTGCACCAAGAAAGGTACAAAAAGCAAAAGGTTAAAAACACATGATTTCATCACAATATTCCTACTATATAATTTGATTGCTCTAATGCATTTTAACAGGCCATTTACTATTCTTGTATGGCTCAAAGGAGAAAAATAAAATAAAAATTAAATTACAAAGTATTCTTTTCTGGACTCCCTATTGAATCTCCTAATTATACCAGGATTAAGAATTTAACAATTCTATTGTTACATGATGTTAGAACACTCAGAGGTTTTGGAGAGCAAAAACAAATGAACAAAAAAGTAATAATTTAACTGTCTAAAAAACATTGCCTTTTTTTGTTGAAAAAGATTAAATTAAATGATCCAGTAAATGTAAATCTCTCTTGGAATATATTTAGGTGACTAAGACACTATTATAACTTCATCTAATATTCTCTTCCTAATTCTACTATTCTAATGAAAAGTGTTGTTTATATTTTAGTTTTTTCTTTCTATATTTTACATCTATATATAGTACCAGTGCCCATCAACACATATTTTAATTAAAGGTCCTACAAATGTCATTAAAATCAAGAAAATATATTTTGAATATAACACATTAAAAGAGACTTAATGGTTTATAAGTGGTAGTTTTAACATGTCACACTTCCCTCTTACTGTTTATCCTTTTATAATTAGTTATAATGACTGTCATTATTCAAATACTTTATAACCAGAATTATAATCTTCTGCATTATAGATAAAATTTGTTCTTGAAATGTTGATAATCAAAAGCTTTTGAATTAGAACACTATTATTATGACACAAACATTTCTGGCCTGGTAAGACTCTGATGTTAGGGGAGATTGAAGCCAAAAGGAGAAGGGGCAGCAGAGGATGAGACGCTTAGGTAGCATCACTGACCCAATGGACATGAATTTGAGCAAGCTCCGGGAGATAGCGGAGGATAGAGGAGCCTGGTGTGCTGCCATCCATGGGGTCGCAAAGAATCAGACATAATTTAGCGACTGAACAACAAATGCCCTTTTTAATGGATGAAATTTACTAAATTGCTATCATTAATGTGAAACCCCATTTGCCATTTTATACACAAATTATATTTTAATGCCTTTCTCCCACTTGAAAAAAAATGAAGTTCTAAAATGGAAGAATTTTTTTCACCCTTGATTCAATAAACTTGAGTGAGAAAAGTATAAATATTTTTACAAATAGAAGTGACTAAACTTTATTTATAGACATCCAAATTAAGTAGTGTAACTTTAGCTTTAAATAACAGTGGTAAGAATAATTTTAGAAGAAAAAAAGGTGAAATTTAGAAACAGAAAAGCCATGGGTAAAAGTTAAAGCAAAAATTTGTTACTAAATATGGACTATCCAATGAAGTCCTCCCTGGTGCCTCAGATGGTAAAGAATCCGCCTGTAATGCAGGAGACCTGGGTTCAATCCCTGGGTTGGGAAGATCCCCTGGAGGAGGGCATGGCAATCGATTCCAGTATTCTTGCCTAGAGAATCCCCATGGACAGAGTAGCCTGGTGGGCTACAGTCCATGGGGTCTCAAAGAGTGGGGCACGAATGCCAGCTAAGCACAGCACATGAAGTCCTATAAAATACAGCTTAAATAAACCAATATTTCCACTTTTGATTTCTTTATGAAATGAAAAAAGAAAAGAAGATTTTATATGTCAAACTATATAGTATTGCTACGTCCCCAAGAATAACTTTATTTTCCAGGAAGCCTTGGTAATTCTCAAATGTGCACAGATTGCAAGAGGCTACATCAACAGAACACAGAGAAGCTAGTCCCTGTGCTGCCTTTGAATACCAGAGTCTCCTCGGACTCTCAACTTTGCCATAAATTAACAAAGGGGAAACAGTTCCTTCTTGTTCTTGTCATTGGCTTTCCTCCGCTTCTGTCACCAACAACTATTTCACTAGTCTATTAACCATCACTAAAGGAAACACTAGTGATGCAAAGGCAGTAAGAACCAAAAGGAAAGAAACACCTGATAACAAAAGGCAGAACTAACGGTAAGCTGAAGACCAATTTGGGAGACATGCAGTTCACACTAAAGTAGCATCCTGGTTCTCAATTCTATGGTGTAGTAGAAACAGCTTAGGCTTCTGAGACAAACTATCTTGGTTTTAAGTTCTAATTGCTACTTATTGGCCTCGTGGCCTTATTCTCCTCTTTTCTCCATTTACCCAATATGCTGCTGCTAAAGCAATCACTCTAAACTATCATTCTCATTATGTTATACAAGTGCTCAGACTCTCCCACTGGCCCCTGCACTGCTTTTCAACAGCTCAGCGGTCAGTGTTCTTCAGGATCTGGTCTAAACCATATTTCCATCCTTAACTATGACTCTACCCTGTTCCCACCCACATGCCCCCACCTCACCTATCTGCTGCTGCTGCTGCTAAGTCGCTTCAGTCGTGTCCGACTCTGTGAGACCCCATAGACGGCAGCCCACCAGGCCCCGCCGTCCCTGAGATTCTCCAGGCAAGAACACTGGAGTGGGTTGCCATTTCCTTCTCCAATGCATGAAAGTGAAAAGTGAAAGTGAAGTCACTCAGTCATGTCCGACTCTTCGTGACCCCATGGACTGCAGCCCACCAGGTTCCTCTGTCCATGAGATTCTCCAGGCAAGAATAGAGTGGGTTGCCATACCCTCCTCATATTTTTCTCTTTCCAAGTCTTCTATCTATACATCAGAATTTAAGCTAAGTATCATGTTATCTGTGGATTTTAGAAACTTTTCAAGAGAGTAATCTCCATAAGAAATTTTTTTCTTGCAGGTAGGAGGTTCTGATGAGGTAAAACAAATGGAATAATAAGGATAGAAATTTTACAGTGTTACCACCAGGACTGACTGTTCCATTTTTGAGTGAAGGTCATGGGTCTTTTATGAATGTGACATAGATACAAGAGAACAGAATTCAGGGTGAAAGTATCATTACATAGTCTGGGAAATGCTATGAATTAATTTATAAAGCAAAGTCAGTATCTAAAAAAACTAACAGTAAATTTATTAAATGGTAGTGAAAGTGAAAGTGTTAGTCACTCAGTCGTGTCCGACTCTTTGTGACCTGACAGATTATAGCCCACCAGGCTCCTCTGTCCATGGGATTTCCCAGATAAGAATACTGGGGTAGGTAGCCATTGCTTTTTCCAGGGGATCTTTCTGACCGAGGGATCAAACCTGGGTCTACCTGCATTGTAAGCAGACTCTTTACCTTCTGGGATACCAGGGAAGCCCAGTAAATGGTAAGTTCTTAACCTATTTCAAAATTGCACAGGAAAAATCAGTCTAATGTGTGTATAATAGTACAAGCTCTGATTGTTATAGTTGATCCTTGAACAACATGGGTTCGAACTGTGAAGGTCTACTTACATGCAGATTTTTTTCAGTGAATATCCTAATATGTCCCGTTTAACAAATGAGAAAGCAGAAGAACAAAGGGATAAGGAATCTGCAGAGTGCTACAAATGCAAAGCCAGGATTTGAACTAAAAATCTAACTTGTGTTCCTCATTCAATGTTCATACCCCTACAACAAAGGAAGTACAGTCACAAGTAACACAGTTGAATCTAATAACTAATACTGAATAAAACAAAACAAAAAAGCAACCCCAGAAGACTACAATAAACTATTGTGTATCATTTTTACATAGCTTAAAACAAGTAACTCTAAACAATATAATGTATAGGGAAACATTCATTATGATAAAATAATTGTTTAAAATTTAAAAATAATAAATAAATAAACTGAAAATCCATCAGAGTGATGGCTTCTAGGCAGCTGGAGGCACAGGACAAAAAAAAGGAGGAGACAAAAGTTAACTGCAGGCACAGTGGGAATGGTGATATTGTCATTCTTGAGTTGGCCGGTGAGTTCTAGGTATTTATTTAACTATTATGCCTTCTAAGATATTTACATTATTTATTATTTTATGTAACAGATATTGGGCTTCCCTGGTGGCTCAGTGGTAAAGAATCCGCCTGCCAGTGCAGGAGACCTGAAGTCAAGCCCTGTGTCAGGAAGATCCCCTGGAGAAGGAAATGGCAACTCACTCCAGTATTCTTGCCTGGGAAATCTCATGGACAGAGAAGACTGGTGGGTTACAGTCCATGGAGTCACAAAATAATTGGACACGAGTTAGTGACTAAACAACAACAATCCAAGCAAATGAAAAAAAGAGAAGACATTTAATCTGGGGGAGGGGGAAGAAGTGTGATCTATTTTCCTAATTATAATAATGCATATAGTTACTACTTAGATAAAAATTGTGGTACAGCTATAATAGGAAGATGACAGGGCAGATGAGTAGGGGTCGCTGCTAAAATTGTGCAGATATTTTAGCTACATCACTGCAAGAAAAGGAATCAAAAATCCTCATCTTCCTTTACAGAAAGTCAACAGATATTGTCTAAAACTAATGATATCAAGAAAGAACAGTACACAAATGTCATTTAGACATATGGAGGTAAGAACCAGAAAAAAAAAGAGTTTTAAATGATTTCCTCTAGAGATTAGGAATTGGATGGGATAAAGGTGTTCTGCTTTTTATGAAGATTTTTTAAAATGACTTTAAAAAATATGGACATTGTTCATTTTGGCAAACATAAAAATATTCAAGTAAATTATAAAGAAAATGTATTATGTAATATATACATTTATGCCAAAAAATGCTATAGTCTACATATTTCTGAATGTTTTATGTAAGGTTGGTATAGTTCTGGACACATATTAATTCAACTCTACAAGCACAGACTGTAAGAACCATTTTTCTTCTTATAGTTAACCTTTCTCAAAAAAGTTGAGTGCTTGCCTATTGTAATATATTTTAATCCTTTAGGTTTAAAGAGCATCCATCTGAATTAGTGATCTTACCAACAGAAATACATGAGTCAGCTACACTGAGTTCACACATCCATATTTCTTCAGGCTGGGATTTTTGGAGTAATAAAGCCCAAAGGGACTTTAAATCAGAATATGCAAACCTAGGTGTCAGGAGAGTGGGTGTGGTACAAGGGCCACTGGGCAAGAGAAAGTTTCAATGCATCAATCAGAAGTATTCTGGGGATTTGGGGATCAGTGGTGTGCTAGAAAAGTTCATTCTGCATTATTTATAAATCTTCTCAAAATGATTTTATTTTTAATGTATATTTTATTTCTTTCAATAATATTATCACTCAGAATGTCCACATGGTCAAGACAATGAAAAATCTAATTCAAGTAACACTCATTCAAGAAGATTTCTCCCTTACTCCTTTTCTTTCTCTCCTGAAATATAGTTTACTCTTTCATACCTCTCTAGAGCCACTGCTGATGTGTTCTAAGCTGAGGGAATATACAAGATCCTTGCCTCCCACGAAGAGTCTCTCTTGATATTCATCCAGTAGCATTGTCTGGAGATCAAGAAATCCAAAACGGCCTTGAAAGACTGATGTTCTGTTTAGATCCAAGAGCTCTGAAATGCAAAACAAAATGTACCCTAAACACAGAGAAAATACAGATACCTTTATAACACTTTTTTCATGGCTCTATTTTCACAAGTATTAATACTGTGCAGTTAACATTCATTCATTTTATCATAAATACAAACTCTAAAATTTACTGTTCAGAAAGATTAAAAATATATAATACATTGTCAGTACTTGGTTGTGTGTTTGAAAGTTGTTAAAATAGTAGATATTCTAACCATGTAAAGGGATGGATATTAACTAAACTTATTGGGATAGTCATTTCTTGATATGACTTGATGTCAAATCAATATGTTGTAAACAAACTCATGCAACATTATAGTTCAACTATAATTTTAAAAATGAAAAAAATTGTTTAGCATTTAAAAATAAGTATAATGGAAATAAGTTACAATGTACACAAATTAAAAATCTTTTTTAAGTTTATGAATAGAAAAACTTTGACACAACTTAAATATGTAAAGTAAATAGCCTATGCTTTTAAATACAGAATTATTTTTTCACAAACTTTAATGTAAAGCACTACACAGGAAAGTCATCACACTATGACTTTTATATTCACTTCTCTGTGTATAATAAAAATCCCAGTTCTAAAATAAATATCCCCAAAACAAGTCCATTTAATTCCAGATGAACACCAATTCAGAAAAAATGTTTCCACTTGAAACTGGTTTTGAAAGTCATGTCCAAAATCAAATCACCCAAGTCTGGAACTATCAGGCTGTGAATGTAATGAAGTAAAACATGGTAGTATTCACTACAGTGGGAATAGCTGTTAAAAATGACAGGGATCTACTGTCTACCACTGTGATTTAGGCTACTGTTTATGCATTCACCCTTACTTCAGACAAACTAAAGAGTCTCTTGATGAAAGTGAAAGAGGAGAGTGGAAAAGTTGGCTTAAAGCTCAACATTCAGAAAACTAAGATCATGGCACCAAATCCCATCACTTCATGGCAAAGAGATGGGGAAACAGTGGAAATAGTGGCTGACTTTTATGTTTTTGGGCTCCAAAATCACTGCAGATGAAGCAGAGACATTACTTTGCCAACAAAGGTCCATCTAGTCAAGACTATGGTTTTTCCAGTGGTCATGTATGGATGTGAGAGTTGGCCTATAAAGAAAGCTGAGTGCCGAAGAATTGATGCTCTTGAATTGTGGTGTTGGAGAAGACTCTTGAGAGTCCCTTGGACTGCAAGGAGATCCAACCAGTCCATCCTAAAGGAGATCAGTCCTGGGTGTTCATTGGAAGGACCAATGTTGAAGCCGCGAAACTCGAATCCTTTGGCCACCTGATGCAAAGGGCTGACTCATTTGAAAAGACCCTGATGCTAGGAAAGATTGAGGGCAGGAGGAGAAGGGGACGACAGAGGATGAGACAGTTGGATGGCATCACCGACTCAATGGACATGAGTTTGTGTGGACTCCGGGAGTTGGTGATGAACAGGGAGGCCTATTGTGTTGTGGTTCATGGGGTCGCAAAGAGTCGGACACGACTGAGCGACTGAACTGAACTTACTTCAGAAAGTCAGTATCTGGCAGACCTGTGGTATCATTTGTTTGTTGAAGCTATTTCACTGCATATGGTGGTTCATTACTTATGGTTGGTGAATGATATATGAGAGACTTTGAGGATGAGGAAGAATATGACTCCAGTGTGGAAAACCCTGCAGGCTGAAAACTCCCAAGGAGGCTCCTTGGAAATATCGACAAGTTAACAGATAACTTCATTTCCCAAAAATCCGTTCCTAATGTACCTGTCAAAGAAGGTTAAATACTGGTAACCAAAACTCTCAAATCCAGATAGCAATATGAAATATGACAGATCTACAGCATTTTGTCCACTCTTACACTATTTCTGAGAAAAGAGAAATGAAGTATCTTTTCCCCTCTATTAAGACTGTATTAACTTCTATTTCTCTGCTCTGAAACTGTTGATGCCCAACATTTCATGGGATAGGGCTAACTTTAAATCTTTAAGCTTAAAACAAGCAATATTGCTAGCATCAAAGTATCATTTACAAAGGTAAAACTTGTAATATTGAATCATTTTATCAAATGATTCATCTAAATAAAGAACTTAAACTTTTGAGGGAGAGATGGAAATAATAAGGTGCTTTATTTAGGGAGGATGAAAATAGGACTTTGAGAGAGTTAGGGGTTCTTGAATCCTGGAAGACAAATTTTTCCTACTTAGTAATTTTGTCAAGGTAGAATCACATTATTTTCCTTTCTTACTAGGCATTCACAGAAGAGATGCAGTTTTTAGGAATTCAATACCATAACAAAAATATAAATCAAAGTTCTCTACTGCCATTATACCTTGTCGTTATATGTAATCACTTAAGGTTTTACATCAGGTCTGATCAGCAAACTATTTTGCAGAAAAAGCTCCCCAGTTATTCTGATATATTTCTAAAATTCTTCAAGTGTTAAGCATGGTGAAATCATTATCTGAACATATTTAACTGATCAAAGAATGATTATATGCTAAGTAGAATTAACAGATCTCTAAACTACAGACTTATCAAGAACAGTAAGGTACAGAGTTTAGGAGACTAAGTTGGCTGGAAAATGAGAGAAGGTCATGAAAGGAAACAAACACGAGGAACCTACCCCAAAGTGTTGCCACAGTTGAGTACTCACTGCAAATTTTTAAAAGTATGAATTGGAAAGAGAAGCAGCCTCACCAGTAAAGGAGGCCCTCCATAAGTGAATTCCAGTAGGGATGGAATGACCTTGCTTTTTCCCAGTGAAGTCATTAGAGCCTCATTACCTCCATATACACCTAGAGATATAGACACCAAAACTTCTACTTGCTTTTATGACTTGCCAACTTCCGCAGTGCTTATTATGCTTACTCTAATTTTTATAGCATAAAGGTGGTAGTTCCTATTTTTTTTTATCAATAATAAGAGAATAACTACTGATCCAATAGTGACATACAATTGTGATATCTAATAGTGAATACTGATTTCATCACCGACTCAATGGAAATGAGTTTGAGAAAGCTCCAGGAGTTGGTGATGGACAGAGAAGTTTGGCGTGCTGCAGCCCATGGGGTAGCAAAGAGTCGGACACAACTGAGCAACTGAACTGAACGGAACTAATGATCCACCAGTCTAATTTTCTTTTAATATATCAGATTTTATTCTGACCCATCCTCCATCTATAGGACCAAGTCTATCCCATGAGATAACAAAGATGAACTTATGTTTCTGTTGAGGTATAGTTTGGGAAATGCAAAGGGAAAAATTCCAACAACTGCAAATTTTTCACAAGTTCCTTGCTCATGACCTTTATATTTATCGATTTTTTCCACCACAGTAAAGAACCACAGTGTAACAGTGTGAATTACTATCGTCCTTTAAGTGACTTATGAGGAAACTCAGGTGCTCAGAGAATAAATGGGAAAGAGAGAACTATCCTACAGATATACACTATTACAATGAAAAAAAAAAATCACCAAAAAAAAAAAAAGAGAGAGAGAGAATTAAAGTACAACAGATGTATATGCTATTATGAAAGTCCTGTAGGCTGAGAAGCTGAGGAGCCAGGTTCTGGTCTTGGCTTTGCCATTAATTACCTGAGTACCTTGAATAACCACTTAACCTCTTTAGACTGGTTTCCTCATATGTTAATCACCCTTCTGTCCTCAAAATTATTAATTCTTTGCCTAAATTGCATTTGTAAAATGGAGGTGATAAAACATTGTTAAAAATATGCAAATCCAAAGACAGATATTTTTAGTCTTTCAAAGTATAGTGCTGAATCTATATTTTTGACATCTTCAAAAATGGAGTGATCAATGAAAAATTCTAAATAGCTGATGACCCATATTTAAACTTGCCTAAAGGGAAGTAGTTAAAACATTAATTTATGACTTTTCATATATTTAAAATATTATAGGGTCAGGAAATACTTTTAGGTTATCAGGAATTTTGGATCTAATTTATTTTGATTCATTCATATTGCCTCAGAAAAAACTGCTGTCAAGATATGCCTGGATACATAAAACTGAATATGATGTACATGCCTTAGGCAGTAAGTTAAGAAATTTCATTTCACTTATAAAGACACTTCCTGGGATAGTTCTGAAGTTATTTTTTTTTTTTTTAAATAAGATCTAATAGACTGTAGTTTTCTTTGAACATGTTCCCTATATGAGGGGTGGGCATTCAATGCTTCTGTAACTCTCTACTTTGACCGGTACAACAGAATAGCGCTGATGACTGATTCCTAACAAGTTCAGGCTTATCAACAGAAATTTCAGAATCAAGGTACTAACCAAAACTTATCAATTCAATGGTTTATATTTTTATTGTCCACTTCCACAGAGATAAGTCCCAATTGTGACCCTTAATTCACTTTGAGACCCAAATCCTCCTTCCTGTCTGGGACTCTCCAACATCTTGAGCTCTAAGTCAAGGAAGGCCAAAAGTATCCACTATGTGTAAATATTTGTGTTTCAGATGTATATTTGGAATAATGGACACAGAGGAATTCTATAACATAAACATTTTTAAAGGTTGTACATATTTATGCTTTAACACTAACTCTAATTTTCTACTTTTATTTGATTATTTTACTTGCTTCTTTCCAAAAAGGATCTGAGATGACTCATGCAAATATTCAATTGAACAAATAAATATATATTTAGGGGTATTAAAAAATTGGGAAATAAAAAACAAAATGAGAGGTCTGGAATAAATTTTATTAAGTATAAGTCATTCTCTAATATCGAACACAATGTTAAAGTGAATATCAAAACTGACCCCAGGCTTCTAAAAAAATCCAAAGTCACTAAAATATAAGAGAAAAATTATATCAGTTGCTTAAGAGCACTGCCTGATGTGATGATTAATTTTATGTCTCAATTCGACTGGATCACAGTTGTCTAGATATTTGGCTAAACATCTCACTTAATCATGTGGCACTTACTTATAAGAGGTAGGACCTACAACTATTCCTGTTTCCCAAATGCAAAAAGAGAGGTTTTAAAGAGATTGAGTACACAGATAACTGGAGGAGGGCATGGCAACCCACTAGCATTCTTGCTTGGAGAATCCCATGGACAGAGGAGCCTGGTGGGCTACAATCCATGAGGTCACAAAGAGTCAGACAGGACTGAGCAACTAAGCACAGCACAGCACACAGCTAAGGTTATTTGGTCATTGCTGGTGCCAAAATTTAAATAAGGAAAGGTGACTGGAGAGCTTTGCTATTAATTATCCATGGTAGATGGGTTGTCTATCACCACTGTGCAGCACACAGCTTAGTCTTCCCCAGTTCTGGTCCCCAAAGACAAACACCATCAAGACGGTTTGATTTGTTAAAAGTTTGTTCCTTATAAACTCCATCATCCATTACATCTAAAACTTCCTATGGAAGGAGCTAAGCACAAACTGTAGAAAATTCTTAAGGAGATGGGAATACCAGACTACGTTACCTGTCTCCTGAGAAACCTGTATGCAGGACAAGAAGAAATAGTTAGAACTGGACATGGAACAATGGAATGGTTCAAAGTTGGAAAAGCAGTATATCAAGGCTGTATATTGTCACCCTGCTTATTTAACTTACATGCAGAGTACATCATGCAAAATGCCGGGCTAGATGACTCACAAGCTGGAATCAAGGTTGCCACAAGAAACATCAACAACCTCAGATATGTAGATCATACCACGCTAATGGCAGAAAGTGAAGAGGAACTAAAGAGCCTCTTGATGAAGGTGAAAGAGGAGAGGGGAAAGTCTGGCTTAAAATACAACATTCAAAAATTAAAGTAATAAATAAATAAGATGATGGCATCTGGTCTCATCACTTCATGGCAAACAGAGGAGGAAAAAATGAAAACAGTGACAGACTTTATTTTCTTGAGCTCCAAAATCACTGTGGACAGTGACTGTAGCCATAAAATTAAGGCTCTTGCTTCTTGAAAGAAAAGCTATGATAAACCTAGACAGCATATTAAAAAGCAGAGACATCACTTTGCTGACAAAGGTCCATATGGTCAAAATTATGGTTTTTCCAGTAGTCATGTATGGATGTGAAAGTTGGACCATAAGAAGGCTGAGCCCCAAACAATTGATGCTTTCAAACTATGATGCTGGAGAAGATTCTTGAGAGTCCCTTGGACAGCAAGAAGATCAGTCAATTCTCAAGGAAATAAACCTGAATATTCACTGGAAGGACTGATGCTAAAGCTGAAGCTCCAATATTTTGACCTCTTTTGATGTGAAGAGTCCACTCACTGGAAAAGAACCTGATGCTGAGAAAGACTGAGGGCAAGAGGAAAAGGTGGCGACAGAGGATGAGATGGTTGGATGGCATCGCTGACGCAATGGACATGAGTTTGGGCAAACTCTGGGAGATAGTGAAGGAAAGGAAACCCTGACATGCTGCAGTTCACGGGGTTGCAAAGAGTCAGACACAATTTAGGACTGAACAATAACAACACAGAGAAGTCTAGTCTATTAAGGGATTATAATATTTCTGAACTTGAATACATTTTTTTGCAGAGCTTCCTATTCATAATAAAATAAAATGGAAGGTTTCCCAATATTCAGTTGTTAAAATTGACATAATTCAAATAATTCAACAGCATTTACAACAAGAAAACTCAGGTTAATATCAAGTTTAATTTTAATTACCTTTCATTTGTTTTTAAAAACTGTCTCAAATAGAATGGCATTGAAGCATGTATATTATCATATGTGAAACAAATCACCAGTCCAGGTTTGATGCATGATACAGGGTGCTCAGGGCTGGTGCACCGGGATTACCCAGAGGGATGGGATGGGGAGGGAGGTGGGAGGGGGGTTCTGGAAGGGGAACACATGTACACCCATGGCAGATTCATGTCAATGTATGGCAAAACTAATACAATATTGTAAAGTAAAAAATAGATAAATAAATAAATTTGAAAAAACTATCTCAAATAACTATTGAATTTTTCATGTTGCTTTATGAATTGGTGACATCCTCAATTTTATATGTCTTACTTTAAAAACCTGAAATCTTTGTACTTAACTTGCTATAGTTTTCAAATGAATTAAATATTTTTTTTGGTATACACTTAGGCAAACAAAACAAAAACCTTAAGCAGGAAGCTTTCCTCCTTCTTTAAGAATATTTTCTCCTTTTAGTTTAAGAGCCAGCATTTTAAGTCATAATAGGGTCTTAGCACCAAATTATAGTCCACAGACGCGGAGTATTTACCAAGCAATGGCTAACTTCTTTATCCCTCTGCACTGCTGCAAGCTGCTTAGATGAAAGAATCAGAAAATATACAGGAAGAGGAGGACAAAAGAAACTCTAATCTCAGGTAATCTCCAGAAAACACAGCGCAAATAATGGACAGTGCTGACTCGGGTAAAAGGAAGGAGCTCATCTTGGCTCTTCCTACTCTAAAAATAACACGAATTACTTGGGAGAGGCAGTGGACAAAGAAACAAGACAACTGAGATGCGGCAACTCAGGGTTCATCCGGAAATTATCTCAAGAGGGAACTAATTATTATTGCCAGGCTGCCTGCTAATTATCAGCTGTCAATGAAGATATACGCAGAGGATTTAGTCATTTCCTCTCATGGTCCTTCTTTTAAAACTGCAAGGGAAACAGTTTTAAAACTCACTGACCTCAATATATTATAGAGACAGTTCTCTTCACTTTGTCAAAATATATTTAAATTCCGCATGTCCATGTGTAAGATGGGATAGGAGAGAGGATATATTTTTCAGTTTTCAACAAAAAAATAGATTTCCAAGGGATGGGCGTTTTCTTCTTCAATGCACACTCCTACCACTGTCACCTGCAAAGCAGTAACTTTTGAGATCCAGGACTTAAAAATTTTTCCTTATTTTCCAAATCAATTCTTTTATTCAATGCCTTAAAGCTAATTCAACAATAAAATACTGAATCACAAAGTAAGCATTGTTAAAGGAAATGAAATGTATAAATAACGGTTAGAAATTTCTTCAACTTTTTAACAAGTCCAAAGGAAATGTCCTTACAACATGCATTGATGCTTTTGACAGATCTGATCAATGCTCACTAATAGCTTATAATAATGTTGAAACAGAGTTGTAAAGAAATAAGCAATTAACTTTTTTAAAGTGTAATCAGGGCTTACTAATTGGTCTTCCAGCAATGGACTGTGGTCATCCTTTCACCTACCCTCTGAACTTTTAGATTTCTATCTTTCTAACAAGTCAAAGGTCCAAAACAGGCACTGTGGTATTCCAACTTTTAATCATACACTGCTTCCAACAAAAGTAAAAAGAGTTCAAAAGTACACATGAATGGCCTAGGCATTTAGTAGCCTTATATTTCCTCAATCAAGAAAAAAATAGTGTCAGAATTTTAAGATTCTTTATGTTCCTATATTATATAACTTATCATTATTTAGTATTACACATGAGATCTCTGAACTCCTCCATGAACACAAGATCACCAGTGGACAAGGTTACACAGAATCATCGTCCATGCATATACTGTACATGTGTGTGAGTACTCATATTTAAATCACCAAATCGAAAAAAATCATACAATACAAAGTGCTACCTTCTGAAAGTCAATGATTTAACAATTGTGATTGTCTCCTAAATGTTGAATTACAGTTTATTTCATTGGAGGTCAAAGGAGCAAGTGCTATGTGAACAGCTTCTGAAGCCGAGCCTATAGGGCAAAGGGACCCTGAACTGCGAGCAGTGTGTCCTTCATTCAGCATTCCTTTGGGGCCTTGTAACTAGGATATGGTATTCTAAATGTAATGGAAAGGCCTTCAGGGGTTTTAAAAACAATTGTATGACTGGATTTATTTTTAAAATACCAATTGGTTTTGATGTGCTTAATTGTCAGCAGGGGGCAAAACTTGAATAAAAGGAGGTTTGAAGAATTATTTTTTAATAAGCATGTGAGAATGATAGTAACAAAGCAAGATGTACTGTAGAGGTAGAGGCCTACAAGATTAAATAAAAGAAAGCTAGGCATCAAATTTTACACAATACGGTAAAAATTTTTCTTTTTCTCAATTTAAAGTAATTAGGATTGGGATAACAGATTGTAATTCATTTTGATGCAACATTCAGTATGTACTGAAATGCTCTGCATTATGTACTATATCTGGGATGTCAGAAGGATATTAGAAATCAGTGTAATCTATATAACACAAATCAGATTTTGGCATTCTTCATTCTATTTCTATTAATTAATTTCAGAGGTAAGTTTTTTCATGCTAACATACTAGATAAAATCAGGCCTGTTCACTTTTTTTTTTAGAAAATACTTTTTAGAGTTCAGAACCAGGAAAACTATAAAGGTAGGAGGGATAAATTAGGAATTCAGGATTAATAGATACAAACTACTACATTTAAAATAAACAATAGGGACATACTGTATAGCCCAGGGAACTATTCTCAGTATCTCATAAAAACGTATAATAGAAAGAATACGTAAAAGAACATATGTATATATAACTGAATCACTTTGCTGTACATCTGGAACTAACACAACATTGTAAATTAACTATACCTTAATTTTTAAAAATGGTTTGAAAAATAGCACTACAATGTATATATATGAATATATGGCAATTCACACGCATGAAAATATATTTATAAGAAATATTTTTAGAAGCGGAGTTGTTTTGTTTTTACAGATACTGCCAATGTGCCTCCATGGGAATTATAGGTTAATATTCTACCACTGTAAGTGAGAATGACTATTCCCCATTACCTAGAGAACAGTATGTCATTATATGTTATTAAAATTTAGGATATTTGCAGATCTGATTGTGGAAATACTAATTAAATTTACATTTTTCTATGGGTGAAGTTAAGCATCTTTCATATATTTTAGAATACTTTCACTTTTTGTCATTTTTATGTCCATTGCCTATTTTTCCACAAGCTTAAGTTTTTTAGTCAACATATGAATTTAAGAAATGTTAAAACTGTTAAGTTTTATATTTTGTGACATCATGGTTGAAAGATGAAGGAGGCTTGGCTCTTCAATGTAGAAATGTATGCTTCAACCATGTTAGATATTTTTAATGTGTTAAATTTTTGCTTTAGTAAATAAACCTAATTCTTAATTTATTAGTGTTTTGAGCCAGTTGGGCATTAACAATTCACCAAAAAAAAAAAAAATGTTATGAATCAGGGAACATGCTCAGTCTCCCAGAGGCTGAACTGGGAGTCAACAAACTCCTAGGCAGAGCTGTTCAGCTGGGAGCCATGTGGGGCAGAAGTGTGGAGCCTCGCCCACCGTGGAGGTGCCACTGTTGGGAGGTGACAGTGGGCCTATAACCAGAGGCCTTTGTGAAACTGTCCTCCCTAAAGACACTACAGTTGATCCAGATTTTTTCTCATCCATTCTCCCTGGCTTCAGGGTCATGTTTTCCATTTGGCCTCTTCAGACTTCAATCCCCTTCACACTTCCACTATGTTTTAAGTGTTCAATCAAAGCAAAAGTTAATGAAACCAAGAATATGTGTGAAATACTGTAATGTTGTTTTTCTATACTGTTAGTGATTTAAAACTTATCGAGAGGAAGCAGTGAAAGGAAACATTTCTAGAAGTCCAACAAAGTGCTCCTAGTATTATAATAGTGTGCTCTAGGTTTGATCATCAAGTGAGCATCTTCCTTTCAGATTATTTTCATACAATCTATGAAATTATCTGTGGCAATAAAGCTTTGTTTTCATTTATTTGTTACTTATTTCTAAATGTTAGACATGTATAAATAGTGTTCATTTTATAGTAATATCTGAAAAGCCACTTTTTCTGGATCATGTCATTTCAGCATGGATTGGTTATCATTTAATATTTAAAACTTGAATAATAAATCAACTGCTCTATATATTTACATTATATTTTGTTTTAGAATTAGGTTTAAAACAAATGAGCAATATTACTTCACAATTCATTTCCTCTAACACACTTAACAATCCTGACTTCCACTGTTCTGTCTATACCACACCAAAAAATGCAATTTGTAAGACACTTCTGATTTTCAAAGTTGGCTAAGGTATACACAATTGTAAATAGCTATTAAATTCTAAATATAGTTTAATATTATCTTAATTCAAAAATATTCTATGCTATAAAGCTAATATACTGCTTATAATATATATGTTTAAGTGAATTTAAGTCACACTAAGAAGCTGAATATGTCTATCATGCATATTTTTCATATTGCAATGGATCATTTTAGTGTTAGAGTAACATAACATGCTGTGCTGTTCTATGCTGCATCCCTCAGTCATGTCTGACTCTCTGTGCCCCCATATACTGTAACTTCCTAGCCTCCTCTGTCCTTGGGCATTCTCCAGGCAAGAATACCTGAGTAGGTTCCCATGCCCTCCTCTAGGGGATCTTCCCAACACAGGGATCAAACCCAAGTCTCCCACATTGCAGGTGGATTCTTTACTGTCTGAGCTACCAGGTAAGACGAAGAGTACTGAAGTGGGGAGACCATCCCTTCTCCAGGAATCGAACCACGGTCTCCTGCATTGCAGGTGGATTCTTTACCAGCTGAGCTATCAGGGAAGCCCAATATAACATGCCAGTACATAGCATAAACATTTATAGGCTTTCCCCCCCAATATTATTGAGATAAAAGTGAGATGTAACACTGTTAAAGTATGCAGCATAATGATTTTATATATATATAGCAAAATGATTACCATGATCAGTTTAGTTAATCCATCATATTACATAGTTATTTTTTCTTGTGGTGAGAATTTTTAAGACCTACTCTCTAAGCAACTTGCAGAAACATGATACAGTACACCATGCCACGCATTACATCCCCACGACCTATTTACTTATAACTGGAAGACTGTACCTTTTGAACACGTTCATCCATTTTCCCCACCTCTCAATTTTTATCTTATGTTTTGTTGAAGTTCTGTATCTTTCTCTTTTTTTTTTTTTAGACAGCACCTCCTAGTCTTTATTTTTTTTTTTTTAATAAGTTTATTTATTTTAGTTGGGGGCTAATTACTTTACATTATTGTAGTGGTTTTTGCCATACATTGACATGAATCAGCCATGGGTTTACATGTGTTCCCCATCCTGAACCCCCCCCACCTCCCTCCCCATCCCATCCCTCTGGGTCATCCCATCTTTCTATAACAACAAGTTTATTGATATTTGGTCTATAATGTTTTCTCTCATAAATAATCCATCATATAACAACAAAGCAGTAAATTAGCTAAAATCAGAATTGTATTTTTACTTCATCATATATTGGTTCAAGTATTGGATACCTAAAATTCTTCAAAGTAATATGATGCTCAATTTCTTATTCCCTATACTGACCTCCAAATTCATACTTGTTTAGTCAAGTGCCTATGTGCTATTTTCTCCTAGAGTCTAACAAACAAGCTTCTCCAATTGAGCAAGTGAAGAATAAACTTTTGATTTTCAACTATAAACTAACTCATCTCTCAGACTTTCACTCTCAGTAAGCTCTTCTTTGTATCTTGCCAAAAATGTAGGGTTTCTCCTGATTCTCCTTCCCCTGAATGCCTCAACATCTGTCAACATCTCCACTGTAACTACCCAACTGGGCCAACGAAAGGGCTTCCTAACTGCTTCCACTCTTTCTTACCAGCCAATTGGTTTATCTCACAGTAGCCAGAGTGACTATTCCTTTAAAAATATTAAGTGGGTCATGATGTTCCTTTCCCCACATAAAACCCTCCAATTAATTCTTAACGTCCTTAGGTTAAATCCATACTCCAACTGTGGCATGATGTATGGTTGCCAATATTGCAATACTACCCCTGATACTGCTACACTTTTTGCCTTGCTCACCAAGCTCCAGGGCCCAGGCTTTAGAGCCTTGCCTTGATTCTTCTTTCCACCTGCTCCATGCCTCCCTCTGACCTCCACATTGTGGCTCTTCCTGCCAGTTGGATCTTATCTCTGTGAAGTCTTCCCAGACTAAGGAATCTGGAGTTCCCACCTTGACAACCCCAGCTGCATCACTCCCTCTTACTATTTTAATATTGCATACATGCTACTTGGTTTTGAATTTTTCTTAACTTGTGTATTTTCTCCCTCCTCTGACAGGAAGTTCCATATGAGGAGTGACATTTTCCATCTTGGTCACTGTGATAGCCCTAGAGTCAAGGCCAGTGCTAACCATTTGTTTACTAGACACTCGGTAAAGGTATGTGAAATGAATGAACTTCTCTGAATCTCAACTTCCTCAAGGATGAATTGGGGATAACAACAAATTAGGAGCATTGCTATAAGAATCAAACGACTCCTAGAACCTAATGGATGGTCGATATATATGGGTTTCTTTCTCCTTTCTTTTGATGTTGATAAATTATTGGCAAAGGGTATGAATGGTAATTTTGCCTATAGAAATAGGCTTTTCTTAATTACATTCTATCAAGTGGACATATGTACTCTCTAGGCTTTTTATATAGGCTTAAAGTGAAATAGGAAATTTTCTAAGTACATGATTACTATGATCAGTGTAAACAGCTACTCTGTATTTTAAGTTAAAATCTTGTTTTCCTATCAAGAATAGTTTGGGATAGCTTTCTATTCCTTTTTTCAATCCACATCCATCTCCACTTGCAAGAGAATATTTCCTTGGAAAATGTGCTTTATTTCTTTATCACCCATTTATTTATAAGCTCAATCTAAAATATGTTAAACTCAACTATCTCTATTTCACCCCTGAAACTTCACTTTTAAGTAGCAGAATAGCAGGCAAACATTTTTTCAACATTTTTGCTACTACTCTTAAATACTGGATGTTTATGAGATTTTCAGTATTTAATTTGGTACTTGTTTTTATAAGAACAGAGTTGTCAAGTTTTAGACAGGTGTGTGATTTGACATGGTGTTAAAGCATCACAGCTAAATACCCTCTGCATTCTCCTCTTTTGACCTCTAATAAAGATCTTTGGTCTCATCTTTATAAAAATAAAGTCTTCTCTCAACCCATATAATTTAATCCCATAAAACATTCCTTCTAAGAAAAAAATGACTTCCAGATGTCTGAAGAGCTTGGAATCTGATAATCTGACACATTGAACATTTGCACCTTTAAAAACATGTCATTTCCAGACTGACTTATTACCATAAAGTAGTGACTACTGTGTAATTTGGATACTTTCTCTGTTAACATCACATTTTCCTTATAATTTCAATACGGACAGAATAATAACTGAATTTCAAATCTGGGCAGAATGAAAGGCAACTTTATACTTTTTTGATATTGCATGAATTAAATGGAAACAATCTATTCATCCACATTATGACAAGAAAATAATATCCTTGGTAGATGTATTTCTGATATAGAAATGAGGCTGTGTGTTGTTGGCCATCATTTGATAGGTTTGGAAATTCAAGACAACCACTAAAAGGTCATTTGCTCTTAAATTACATCCCTCAATTATTGTAGCTGCTGCCATGTGAACCGGAAGCTCCTTAATAGGTAATAGCCCCCCTTGGTAGGTGGGTTCTCTTCAGATGTGGCTAACTCAAAAGAAAGTGAAGAGGAAAGACAAACGCATGCTATGTGTACAATTTACTGATGACTTTCTTTCACAAAATGTCACCTTAGTGACTAAGCTGCTAACAAACTCTTCTGTTTTCCTTTCCTTGCAAGCTTCAATAAGCATTGAGTCACTTCCCAGAAAATACTGTTGTTTATAACCTGTCACAAGGCAAACAGTAACTAAAGAGACCACCTGTGATTTCTTTGGAAAGTTGAAAGGAAGGGAAACACACATTCACAGAAAGGCTCTTGAGTCCCAGGAACTGAGTGAAATATCCACTTTGTGTAACTTCATTTGCCATTCATATCACTCCAGCAACAGATGGATAACCCTTTCCATTTTATAGATTAGGAAACAGAAGCTCACACAGAAACTTAAAAACTTCCCAAAGTCACACATCATTTGAGGGTCAGTATCTCTGGATTTAGTAACATTATTTTGCTTATTTTGTGTATTTGACCATAACAGAAGAGTCTGTATAATTACAGTTTCTTCACAGCCTCAAGTAAGTCATAGGTTGTCAGCGAGGTAAGTCCCTGAGGAGTATGTTACAGGTGTTCCCCATGTTTCATGGATTTATCAAATAACACTTATCCATAATAATGGTCACAGACAACTCTGGAGGTCAGCAATGTTTCAACCTATACCTCAGCCTTTCAGCCTTTTCTTGTAATTTGTCTCACTTATCCTAAAGGCTTTCTCATGTCAGCCATGTTTACATCACATAATCTGATACCAACAAACAGAAAACAATGTGACCCAGAGGGTCAGACAACACAGAGATCAGAAGCAAATAAAAAATATACCTCTTAACTTCCAATCATTTAGAGGAGCTAATGTTCTGAAAAAGAAAAATTATTTGAAAAAATAAGACATCTGTGTTTCGTTCCCAACTTTATCACTGAATATACCATTTATAAGGGATTAAGTGCCCCATTTGCAGGAATGAGAGAGGTGGATGGGATCATCACTATGGTTCCCTATAGTTTCACAAACTATATCACATCACAAACTATACTGTCTCCAGTTGGGGAAACCATAAATTAGAAGTATCCATAGGATGCCTCTAGGATTTTTTAGTTTTGTTAGCTTTTCGTTGGTGAAGGACAGGGAAGCCTGGCATGCTGTAGTCCATGGGGTTACAAAGAGTCGGACATGACTGAGTGACTGAAGTGAACTGATAAATCATGAGAACTGTAGAATTACTTCTAGCTGCATGGAAAGAAAAAAATTTATAGTGAAGATACAATTTCATATCTGTTAAGTTCTTGTGTCAAAAAAGGTATTACTATGGATAAAAAAAAAAACAAGAAATGTATTGCTATTGATCTGTTTACTATAATTTTTGATATGCTCTAAATATAAGGGGGAAGCAATAAATCACATACATTCGAGTTTCATACTGGTATATCACACTTATTGAGAAAACATGAATTAGGTCATGCTACAATCAGAAAAACTGAAAGATTTGACAAAACCTTTATAAATTACAATGCAATCACTTAAGCCCAAATCTTAATACTCAGGAAACCAATAACCTGGCAAATGTAAACACTGCTCTACATGCTGAGAACAAGAGTATGAATGATAAATAAGAAAAAGCATAGGAATCTTGGAAGACATTTTTATGGGATAAATTAAGATGTCTTTCATAGAACTCACTGGAGAAATGTTAAACTATAAAATTAACTCTAGACAAGTAATTCATTAGTAGACCAAGTTGAAAGAAACAAACTTAGGTTCTGCCATGAAATTCAAGATTAGCTCCTTTTTCTACATTTTATGATAGAACCATTTCCTTTGAGAATCAACTGAATTTCTGAAAATATCATTCCTGCCAGCTGGAGGCAAGAGTGAAATGCATTAACATGTAGCTGCCCTGTTCCCAGGTCCTCAACTGTATCAGAACAGATGCTTGCACCCATGTAAATGGCCATCCATCATCAAGTCAAATATGATTTTACATGTATTTGGATCCTTCTGGCAAGGTCACAGCCCCTATCTCAGAAAAAAAATTTCACATAAAATTGGGAACAGGAGGTCAATTTTCTTTTCTTATCATGACGAGGCAGAGATAGCCTCTGCCACTGGAAGGGAGCAAATGTGTTAACTCCCTTATTGGCAGACAGCTTTTAAAATGATGATGCGGTTTTTCAGAACGCTTGTCGCTAGTGACTGCTAGGATTCGTCACCATAAAACAGAGCTGTGTGCATGTGTATGAAAGAGAAAGGGAACAATTAAAGGATGTGAATGTAGTTGTGGGGAGGTGGCAAGCAGAGGCAAGCAGGAGGTGTAAAAGCTTTCCCATCAACATTTCCACTCACTTTGCAACAGGGGAAAGAGAACAAGAAAGAAGGTAATTAAAAGTGATGTAAATAACATCAAGAAGTGATCATTTTGGTTACAGTTCATACTGCTAAAAATAACATAAATTAACAGATATGTTAATAAGGTGTTTAAAGCTATCAAGTTCCAGCCTGCTTTTGTAGAACATATCAATTTCAGCCCTCAAGAGAGCCTTCTCATTTTCCACACAAGAAATAAAAACATATATACTCTATCTAAGTTATCAATGCACTCCAATAGTTAAAATGGTTATAGTGAAGACATTAAAGAGCATAAAAATTAAGTGATTAATTGATAACATAATTTTCTTTGGCAAAGACAAGATTCTTATCAGAGAATGTCCTGTAATGTCAACTGCAACATTTAAAATTCCTTAATTACCTCATTCTTGTCTTTAATATTTGATGACACAGCATAGTACATATGAATCTCATAAGGTGTTTTTTGATAATAAATTATCTGAAGTAAATTAAATTTTTGAAGGCAACCAATTATTGCACAGAGTTTCAGTGGCAAATTACCTTGAATAAAATAATAATTAATTAATTTCTAGTATAATTGATACCCTACTTATATGACCAAGAAGACATCATATTTGGAAGCAAACAGACCAAAAATTGTTTTTTGAATGGGTAATAGTGAGTTCTTTGAACTTACTATGAACAGAAGCTTAATGTTTTCCGGAGGGGCTAATCTAACAAGCAAAGCTGCCTATGTGGTATAATTTGAAAAGGGGTAATGAAGACGGCCCTTTGAGTCCAATTATTTAATCCTCTCCCAGTTACTACTGTCATTAAAGTTTTACAACTTTGATATTTCCAGCTTTCAGGAGACCTTATTAAAATTGTAGAACCTCTGGGAGGGATTATACCTTAAACCTTTGTCAACTAGTAATTTAGCTTTGTCTGAACACTAGAACTGAGTCGAGCATAAATACACCATTGGATGAACCTAGAGAAGAGGTGTCTTTCATGTGGAAAAAAGGGATAATATAAAGTTAGGGTGTGTGGAGAGGAGCCGGAGTGTGGAGGTTGACACCGATACAGTGTTCTTAGTGTTACATTAGCAGGCCAGGTTTCCAGTCCAGGCACACAGCTTTGCTACATTGCCAATACATGGAGTGCAGAACTAACTAAATTGTTCACTTTGGCCCTAGCTGTCTGGAGGCAATCAAACACACTCCATGACACATGAGGGTGTGTCTCAACAGTGTCACAAAAGTCTAAGCAATTTGTTCAAAAATTTACTTTGGCAACCATCAAACTAACAGAAAAACACTATTTTTATGGTAAATCCAGGGTTCAGTGCGGGAAGGGGGTTTTCTTCATGCTGATTTTGATTCTGTTTCTGTTTCTTCTAGGACAGTGGTTCTCCACCTTGGTTGCACCCTGAAATCCCCTGGAAGCTCTAAAAAGTCTAATGCCTGGGTCTCTTGCCAAGAGAGGGCTGTGTATTTGGTATGGCACTGGTAGTTTTAAAAACCTTCCCAGGTAAAGACTGAGAACCTCTGCTGTAGAATGATTCTGCTGAAGATCAGCCATTAGACAAGATGCGAACAACATTTGCACATAATCACAGGTTTTACAATCTTGGGGGTTAGTTACAAAGAATTGCCAGGATGCCAAACTTGCCAGACTTTTCCAGTCATTATCCACTTCTAAGTCAATAGTCACTGCTTGATATTATAGACAAGACCAAGAAGGGTGAGAAAAAACCTTACTTGAATATCACGTCACTGTATTAATACACTGATACTGAAGCAAAGGAGGCTGCTTCTAGGTGTGTCTGTACATATTTCATGGCACCATTAGCTGACATGCAGCAGTATGCCCTGTATCTGCTCCATAAGACACCTCTCAAGTAATGAATCTATTTTGTATAATGTTCAAATAATTATATTTAAGATATCGGGAATTTTGAACAACGCCTATCCCTGAATATTTGAGCTGGAAGAAAGTGTTAAAAGATGGTGCTTCTTCACTCAGATTTATCACAAATAAAAGGGGAATAAACACAAAAATAAATTTCCGCACTGAGGTCTACAGGTTTGATCTTGAGCAGTTTCTCAACTCTCAGATTTCTTAATAAATTCTATGTGTCTCTTGTCATCTGTAAGGTTTGTAAGGCCCTGAGGTAAGAAATTGAGCTAGTAGAAAAGACTTCAGGTCCTGCCTACCTCAAGTGCTGCAAATATGTGGTGGGACATTTTATGAAGTGCTTATCAATATTAGAGGTAAACTCTTTTTTGGGTTAGGCTCAAATGCATTTATTTTACAGTGAAAGACAAAGCATGCACTTTAGGACACCAAGATATGGAGACCTGTCAAAGAGTTCTAATGTCATCTTCTCCATGGAAAAGGGTTTGAAGCCACACTCACAGTTACTTATGTCTGCAGTTCTCTGCTCAGCAGATGAGCATTTTTAAAAGATCTGAGATGATCAAGTCCCCGCCCACCAGCAGATGGATGCTTCTAAGGGCTAAGGATAGAGAACGCATGAGATCTCCATTCATCTACGGAGGTTAGTTAGGGTCACGGGGAAAGTCCCCCTCTCTTTTCTAACAGCAACATTAAAACGAGACTACCACACATTCTATTACAGACTATAAGATGGCAGAGTATAAGGACGTGCACTCATCTTCTCCTGTGAGAACTCCAAAATTACAACTCACTGCTGAACAACCATCAACAGGAGAATGTCAGATCCCATTAAAAAAGGATACCCCACATTCAACGGCAAAGGAGAAGCCCCAGCAAGACAGTAGGAGGGAGGAAATCACATTTAGAATAAAACCCCATATCCAGCAGACACTCTCAGAGGGGTCAAACAAAACCTTGTGTGCACCAGAAGACCCCACAGACACTGAGCTAGACATGTCTTTCAGTGTTTGAGTGTGTCCTGCAGAGGTATGGGTCAGCAGTGGCCTGCCGCAGGGGCAGGGGCTCTGCGTGCAGCAGTCCTGGGCACAATTGCACTCATTGCACACGATAGCAAAGTAATGCTCAAAATTCTCCAAGCCAGGCTTCAACAGTATGAGAACTGTGAACTTCCAGATGTTCAAGCTGGATTTAGAAAAGGCAAAGGAACCAGATATCATATTGCCAACATCCACTTGATCATCCAAAACACAAGAGAATTCCAGAGAAACATCTATTTCTACTTTATTGACTATGCCAAAGCCTTTGACTGTGTGGACCACAACAAATTGTTGAAAAATTCAAGAGATGGGAATACCAGACCACCTGACCAGCCTCCTGAGAAATCTGTGTACAGATCAAGAAGCAACAGTTAGAACTGGACATGGAACAACAGACTGGTTCCAAATCAGGAAAGGGGTACGTCAAGGCTGCATATTGTCACCCTGCTTATTAAACTTAATTGCAGAGTGCATCATGTGAAATGCTGGACTGGATGAAGCACAAGCTGGAATCATGATTGCCGGGAGAAATATCAATAACCTCAGATACATAGATGACACTCTTATGGCAGAAAGCAAAGAAGATCTAAAGAGCCTCTTGATGAAAGTGAAAGAGAAGAGTGAAAAAGTTGGCTTAAAACTCAATATTCAGAAAATAAGATCGTGGCATCCAGTCCCATCACTTCATGGCAAATAGATGGGGAAACAGTGGAAACACTGAGAGACTTCATTTTTGGGAGCTCCAAAATCACTGCAGATGGTGATTGAAAGATGGCTTTCATTTTAAGTCATGAAATTAAAAGATGTTTGCTCCTTGGAATAAAAGTTATGACCAACCTAGACACCATATTAAAAAGCAGAGACATTACTTTGCCAACAAAGGTCCATCTAGTCAAGCTATGGTTTTTCCAGTAGTCATGTATGGCTATGAGAGCTGGATTATAAAGAAAGCTGAGCACTGAAGAATTGATGCTTATGAACTGTGGTGTTGGAGAAGACTCTTGAGAGTCCCTTGGACTGCAAGGAGATCCAACCCATCAGTCCTAAAGGAAATAAGTCCTGAATATTCATTGGAAGGACTGATGTTGAAACTGAAACTCCAATACTTCGGCTACCTGATGCGAAGAGCTGACTCATTGGAAAAGACCCTGATGCTGGGAAAGACTGAGGGCAGGAGAATGGGACGACAGAGGATGAGATGGTTGGGTGGCATGACCAACTCGATGGACATTGAGTTTGAGCAAGCTTCGGGAGTTGGTGATGGACAGGGAAGCCTGGAGTGGTGCAGTCATTGGGGTTGCAAAGAGTTGGACACGACTGAGTAACTGAACTGAACTGATCACACATTCTAGCTGTTACAATACATGAAAGGTATTTTCTGAGGAAGAAGCATACTATGTCAGTATTATCTCAGTATAGGAGATATAGGTCCTGATTTCATTTGTTTACCTGATAAAAATGAATATATTCATATATATATAAAACATATACATACATCATATGTATGAAATGAGAAAGTGAATGGTAGAAACTGTTTAAGCCCATAACAGTAAATCTGTCCAGAAATTTCCTACTAACATTTTTACTCACTTGATTCCCACAGCTAATTTAACTGAAGTGATCATCCAAGACACTGATTTCTTTAGCCCTCCCAAATCCTTACTTATACTGCTCCCTCAAAATTGTGTGCTTGGGGGAAGTAAATACACTTCCTGGACCGAAAAAGGAAGAGTCTTCAGACAGGGATGTACATTTAGCATATCTCTCAGGCTGGCAACCCTGAAGAAACCATGTGAACACTGTTCAATTACTTATGCTGAAGCTTTTGATCTGAGTCTCCATTTATAAGGACTCAGAGACTAGAGAAGTCTTGAAATACAGGCTATGGATTAGTTGCATTCATTTTACTGTTTTCCTAAACACTGGATAAGATGAGGGAAAGGGAGAAGCCTTACATGCAAAAAGACATTACATTTTGTTCTTATACTCTGTAAGTTCTCAAGAAAAGAAGCAGAAAAAAAAAGTCAGATAATTATTTTTAGAGATATTTGTATTTAATATTAATTAAGCCTAACAAGAATGAATAAAAGCTTTGCCAAATTTCTTTATAACTGTTAAGTTATTTTGCTATTATAAAACAGCCTTATTAAATAGTGCTTGAAATTAGCAATTCGTTCTGAATACGCACAGCAATATGTTGAAAAGGAATTAGAGCCATACAAAGGCAATTGTACTAAATTAGGTAAATAAGGTATTTTAAATATCCTAACACAAGCTATTTCTGTACTTTGAATGTGACAATGTGATGTAAATTATATCTGCTTTTTAATTTTGGTATGATACAGAAACATACATAATATGATGCATTAATACTATCAGTATCATTTTTTAACTTCATTTAATACATAAAAACAAAAGTGATGTGAACTCAAAGCTTCACTGCTAACAAAGCATTTCACTCAGTTTCTTACATAAAGATTAAAGCTAGAATAGAGGTTAAGCTATTTGTATGCTTTGAAATACACATAGTGAAGAATTTATAATTTTTTTAAATAGCAAAGAGAGGGTACACCTCAATTATAATATGAAAGTCTCTATTTATCAGAGTATTTGTTGTAATGAACGGCCATTCATATTTGATTGTTCTGGTTCTTTGTTTTTGGAGTTAAGCCCCATGCTCACTCATTTCCAATTAGTTAGCTGTGTCCTCCCTGGTAATAGGTGGCTACCACATCACAGCTTTCTAGTTTTCAGACTCAATTAAAAAAAGTGATAGTGAGTCTTGGCTCAAAATCAAGGCTGTGACCCCTGCAACCATCACATCTCCTTTAATCTCCCACAGCTCTGTTTCCTGACAAATTCCCTGGACAGCATAATTACCCCTTCCCACAACGCTTCCAAACGCTCTGCACAGGGTTCCCAGGAGAATCAGCACAGAGATGCCATAAATGTTTTAAGATAGAAGGAAAAAAATGTACACATTTTTTCTCAAATTAGTTCATACAATGATTGTTCGAAGCTGAATGCACAAACACATTTTAAAATCGTATAAATTTAATTACATCATTTATAGTGAAGGTGAACTTGCCACAGGATTAAAAGTCTATGAGACTACATTCAGGTTATCTTTTCCTGCTAATGGCAAAGCTATCACAGGATCTTCTTTTAAAAATACACATACTTTCTATTACAAGAGAAATGATTTAATAGGGTGACTTTGGTATACACTTTTGGGAAACCAATACACATTGTGTTTTTAGAACTTCCAAAATTTGATTTTCAAATATCATTAAATAATTATATATGTTTCAAATTAATGGCACACTATTTTGATTGAGTTGTCAAAATCTTTAGAAAATTTCTGGTATAAATATACCAAGCGTTCAAATTCAGGATTTAAAGCTTCTTTAATTTCTCTTGAAGACTGTGTTTTCTTGAAAATAAAGAAAAATAACAAAAACTTCATTGTTGAAGGTAACTGCACACCAAAGGTTATTTTAAATATATTGTATTGGTGGATCTGATATCATGATTAATGCACAGTCTAGGTTCTGTTTCTGTCTTCATTTGGAAACCACCTAGCTGTAACAGGAGAAAAACATTCCTATTCTTATTCTAAGGAGGAAAAAAGATTAATGAAGTAAAGTTAGGTTTACACAGTCATCATTAACCAGACATTCTGTAACAAACTGTGAATAATTACATGGAAATATGCTGCTTTCGCCTGCATTACTCAATATTTTTTTTAAGGCATCAGGAAAGTGAGGAAGAGGAACAGGGGGAAAAAATCAATCTTATTTTGCGTAATGATTTAATATTATATTTACTCAGATGCTTCACCTGCCTACAGGCATGCACTTTCTCCCACAGATGCTGTACACAGTAAATAAAAACTGAAAAAAAAATTCTTTTTCCCACATAATATTTTTGCTTCCCCCTTGAAACAACGACCCCTGTTGCCAGCAAAAGCCTGACTAATTGAAATGCGCTTTGTCCTTGCAAGGACAAGAAAGAGATTAAATTAAACTCAGCAACAGCCTTGGTCAGATGGGAGGGGGGAAACAATGAATTTGTAACAGCCCCCCCCACCCCAAGGGCTCCTCCCCTCTTCCGCCTCATCTTCTTATCCTCAGGCCTCCAGGCAGGGGGTAGGGGCCTCTCAGGCAACCTTCTGCCCTGCAGGTGTTCTACTTTGTGTGGTACTTTTTAAACTCAATAAAAGGCTTTGCTTATGAGAAGAAGAACTGTCCTGAATTCCAAGCAAACCTTGTTACAAAGCATTTGGGGCATTAAGCATGAACTGGTCTTCTGTATTAAAGATGATCTGAAATATTAGTATCAGCTATTAAGAAAACTAGCAGAAAATTATATTGATTTCTATAACCTACTGCCTCCTCCGCCATCCTTCCTCTACTGCTTGGAAGAGGAGAGAGTTTGAGATATTCCCACTGTACATGATCCTCCCATCATAAAGTACTTCTGGAAGCCCAAGCTTTGCCTGTACCATGATTGCTAATCCATCTGCTTCCTCCTTAGAGTTCACTACAGAAATATTTGTTATCTCTAGGAAAGTCAGGTCACCTCAGCAAAGAATGGCAAGGCCCTTAGACTATTAAAAAAAAAATTGGTTTTGATATATTTTTTCTCCCCAATACTGAGCTTTTATATTTATAGTTATCAGTGATTCTCTCTGATCATTAAATTGGTACTTTACTATAACATATTACAGTCAACTATATATTAATTTTTCCCAAATTAATTTTTCTCAATGCAATTTTACTCATTAAGTATTTTATGCATAGTACTAATTTCTGGGTATACAGATGTATGAAACTATCATAGGCCCAGCTTCACAGAGTTTCCCTCCTAATAAAACACATTTTTTTCCTTTAAAGAAAAAACAATTTCTTTCTAAACAGGCATTTAGTCAATTATAGTAATTATTAAGCACTGTCTGACAGAGGTATAAAAATGCAAATATAGTTTGTTCTACTTTTTTCAACACTGATTGTACTCAGGAAAAATTCATAGTAAGATTAAATTATTTAGAGAAAAATACATTTATATGATAGCCATTAAATCCAGTGTATCCACATACCATCACCAAATCTGAATATTCAACTTCAGTGAACACAAAACGGTGTTTAAGCAATAGTAGAAATTTGGTAGTTTCTTAACCTGTCACATTGTTTTTAACTATATCACATAAGCCAAACATGCTTGAGAGAGTTTAATTCTTAATAGTACCTTCTAGTTAAACTACAATAATAAATTTATCAATAAAAGTAAGGATGTAGAATCACAGGCATCCTGAGTGCGTGTCTTGAATATATATAGCATATAGCACATAATACATATAAAGGAAATTTGTGACTGTCAGAATACTGCATCTATTCGATACAAAGTTTTACTTCAGGAAATACAACTTTAAGCTCAATATACTCTTGTCAGTATCAGAATGAAAGACACATCTTTGGTGTTCTGAAAGCAGAGCAACCCTACTCCTTTCAGGGTCTACAAGCACATACATTTAAGCTGAACATCTGCATTGACAAGGAAAGACTTCAGCCATGGCCTTGATGCTCCAAATCATGTGTTTTTGCAGCTGCCTTATGCTAGACAGAGCATGAAAGACTCTGCTCCATGGCCTTTATGCATTCTGCTCTCTAAACACAAGTTGGCTTTGTAGAGGCGGAAGAAGAGCGGGAAATGAAGCACTGTTGCTTCCAGGGCTTGTTCTAAATACATCAACTTTAGTTACCCAAAAGTTTACAAGAAGAAAAACTATTCCTATTTTGTGACTTAACTATAATTATACTCTAGAAAATGCTGCTTTTGCTATCCTCCCTCAAAAAAGGAATAAATAAAAATACTAATTCAGCATTATCTGTGAAAAATATTAACTTCACCATCCATTGTCACTCCAACCACTTCTAAGGCAACAGAATATTTTTCTTGACTAGCTATTACCTTGCCTTACCATGAAGAATGGAGTGAAGGTTAGGGAGCAGGAGAGTTAAAGCTTAGCATAACAAAGTGATATAAACAGAGGATAGAAAAAGGAAAGTAGGGGATGAGGAAAAGAGACCAACATATAAACAAAAATACCTTTAGAGAGCCAACTTCAGGTGTTGGCCATTCACCCCATAACTGTCATGCAACGGAAAATGAGATTTTTCCAGTTGTTAACCACTATTGAGGGCTGAGGCAAAAGCAATTTGAAAGAGAGCAGGCACAGGTACATTTTTAGGGTAAATGAGAATGTATTCATATGGAAGTCATAAACGAGGACACGGTGATAGGAAATGATGCGGGAATTCTGGGTGAGAAAGGGAATTACGAAGTTTTCAAACTCTAGAGCTCTTGTTTCCATCAGAGGCACATAAAAGTATGGGGGGGGTTGTAAGAAGAAGACAATATACAGAAAAAATACAAATTTGAACAGGTACACATGATGATCTTGGTTTTCTTCATGAAAGGAAAAAAGTATGACATCTATGAGTTGGGGTTGGACTTGTAGTTAGTATATCAGGACCATAGTTTCAATTTGAGAGGTATTTTATGGGGAATAGGTCACAGAATGGACAAGATGCATATAGAAAACGGTCTGAAAGGATACAGCTGAAATTGGAGGACATAAATAAGCTAGTGTAAGTTTTGCCACATATGTTCATTAGTCTAGAAATAAGAGACAGCAGGTGGGTGAGCACTTATAACTCATAGGTAAGGAAAGGAAAAGGTACAAGGAAATCCACAGTGATAGTAGTACCAGTGCTTGAAACGCAGGACTAGAAAGAGGTAAGAGGACATATAATCAAATAAGTTCACAGTTCAGAAAAATTCTATAGAAATTGCTTTTGGTATCAGTCTGACCTGAGCTCACGTCTAAGCTCACCTTCTTACTAGTATTTGATCTTAACCAAATCATTTCTTTTCATTTTGTGTCAGTTTCTTCATTCATACAATAAAGATATAGCACTTACCTGATAGAATTATCATAGAGTTAAATAATTTATATTACAACAAAATAGCAGAAATCTATGATAATTCATAAAAATGGAGGATGATGGTACAACAGGAAATCTCAGTGCACCCCGGTGCTCGTGGTTCCCTGTCCTGCATTTCCTCCTTTCCTCAGTGATGCCCAGAGATGCTAGTGCAGCCCTCCCTCTCAGACAAGCTCCCCACTTCTTCCTATTACATCACAAGCCTTGAATTTACCTTTTGTCCACCAGGGCCTATTTCTCTGCTTTACAGCATAGCGAAACCCTCCACTCCATTCTTCTTTCTCATAAATTTCTAGCCTGCCTTGGCTTTAGGAATTATCAGCTCAATTACATCATTCTCACTAGACTTAAAGCGAGTGAACTTTCTAGAATCTGACTTGACTAATGTCCTGCAACAAAAAGTGACATTTTTTTAAATTTTAAATTAGTTTATTTATCTATTTTTTAACTTTACAATATTGTATTTTTTTTGCCATACATTGACATGAATCCACCATGGGTGTACATGTTTTCCCCTTCCAGAACCACCCCTCCCACCTCCCTCCCCATCCCATCCCTCTGGGTCATCCCGGTGCACCAGCCCCGAGTGCCCTGTCTCATACATCGAACCTGGACTGGCGATTCGTTTCACATATGATAATTTACATGTTTCAATTAAGCATGGCCTGGCCCTTTCTCTAACCCAGCTTCATTCTCTAATATGACCCTGGTGACTCCTCTAGCAGCAGATGTGCTAAATCATGTAAGATTCCTAGAAGGTACTGTATTTTCTCATGAGTCTGTATCTTTTCTGTAGACCTCATTCTCTTGTCTCCTTGGTAAAGTCCTTAAAATCATCTCCCTCTCCTCAGAAGAGGGGAATCCCCCCCGCCCCCACACTGAGAGTACCACAGACCTGGAACGTATCTTCTATTACAGCACTTAGTACACTGAGTTTTCATCATGGATTTCCTTTAGATCCCACCAAACTATGAGAATCTTGGAAGCTTTATCTTTTTGATTTCTGCATGGATAGAATCTGCATAAACATGGCAACAACAGCTATTCCATCAAAGGCTACTACCATGTGTTAGACATAATCAAGCTACACAACTCGCCTATAGGATGTATATCTTTTTTACCATCACCATTTCATAGAAGAGGAAACCAAGGCATAGTGAGGTGAACTAATTTGCCCAAAGTCACAAATTTTAAAGGGTTAGAACTGGGCCATGAACCAGGCTGTTTGAGCTGTCCAAGTCTGCTAAGCACTACACTAGCCAAAAAACCCCAAATCTTTTTGAACAGTTGGTGCTCAATAAATGTGTAAAAGATGAATAAACATGCAAGCCACAGTTGAAGACAACTTACAATAAAATCAGCCCTGATATTTTTCTAGCATTGGCACTGCTAGGCTGTTACCTTCTTTCAGGCAATCTCCTGATCTCTTTATGTAGAAAAAGCTTCTCATTCTGCACCAGAGAGCTTGCATGCATTTGAATATTTATTGAGTGCCACTTACAACTCTTCTCTTAAGTTATGCCTGAGAGTGTACAGTTAGAAAATTACATTCATTAGGAGATAGGGGAATTGCAAGAAGGGGCCTGGCCAGACAGCTGCTCCCAGCTCACTTACCAAGTTCCTTCAACAATGAGAGGGGCTTGGAGAGAATGTTTGGCAACAGAATCAATGAAAGTTTTTTTTTTTTTTTCCTTTCCCATTTATACTTTCTTCTCTCTTTACAGCCAGCACAAAAGTTCATCTGATTTCTCTGACACCTCCCATCACTGTCAGTCTACCAGTCGTAAATGAGATGAATTCAAAAGTGTGGGTTCAGAGGAAGGCTGAGCAAAGTGTAAGGAACATGAAAACAAGTTCCAAGCTGGCTCTGCAAACTCCATGGGGAACAAAACCAACCTCTCTACTGGATTGCTAACCTTTACTTCATTTAAGAAAAAAGACACAAATTTAGCATTTCCAACTCAAATACTGTTTAGGGGACAGATAGGATAGTAGTTACTGATGAGTCCATGTAAACACACAGCCACTCAAAGATAATTGAAAACCAAACTTAGCCTTGTCAATCACTGCAGATGGGCAAGTTCAAATTCTTTGTGCCTGGCGAGTTATAGACACCCTCCCTAGAAAAGAAGCTGGAGTGCTGCCAGGTCTTGCTGGCCAGCTTCCAACAGCAACCTCTCTTGCTGTGCTATGTGGGGCTCTGGGAGGATGGGGCCTTACGTTGTGGAATGAATGTGACATCCGCGACACGGTTCCCCACTTCTTCTGCAGCAGGCGTGTAAACAGAAGGTTTTCACTGCAGTTAATAGATACTTTGGTCCTGTTTTGGGAAGCACCTGTGTTCAGTTCAGTTCAGTTCAGTCACCCGGTCATGTCCGACTCTTTGCAACCCCATGAATTGCAGCACGCCAGGTCTCCCTCTCCATCTCCAACTCCCAGAGTTTACCCAAACTCATGTCCATTGAGTCGGTGATGCCATCCAGCCATCTCATCCTCTGTCGTCCCCTTCTCCTCCTGCCCCCAATCCTTCCCAGCATTAGGGTCTTTTCCAATGAGTCAGCTCTTCGTATCAGGTGGCCAAAGTATTGGAGTTTCAGCTTCAACATCAGTCCTTCCAATGAACACCCAGGACTGCTCTCCTTTAGGATGGACTGGTTGGATCTCCTTGCAGTCCAAGGCACTCAAGAGTCTTCTCCAACACCACAGTTCAAAAGCATCAATTCTTCTGTGCTCAGCTTTCTTCACAGTCCAACTCTCACATCCATACATGACTAATGGAAAAACCATAGCCTTGACTAGACAGATCTTTGTTGGTAAATAATGTCTCTGCTTTTTAATATGCTGTCTAGGTTGGTCATAACTTTCCTTCCAAGGAGTAAGCGTCTTTTAATTTCATGGCTGCAATCACCATCTGCAGTGACTTTGGCACCCATGTAGAGATGCACAAAAAGGGTAGAGGAAATTTTAGAGACCTACACAGCCGTTCTTGCCAAGGAACATTTTCATTTCAAATCTTAGACCTTCCTGTGGTTCTTGGAAACCCATCTCTGCAGGTGTAGGTTCTGACTTTCTAAACATGGAAAGAACACTTTTACCAAGACAAGCAGGCAACAGGTAGGTTCAGCCTGAAAGATCCAAGAGCAAATTTAGGCACAATTCTATCCTAAAGAGGCACAATTTTTAACAATCAATGTATGAAAATTACCTATACAAGACTAAGAAATTGCACTATTGGTCACTAGTTAGGGAGAAGATGGTGTTAAAAGGGGAAACATTCTCTCTGGAATTCTGTTTTTAGTTTTATTTTTTCCCTAAAGAAAATAAAACACGTTTAAAGATGAGTACAGGGATGTGGTAATATATTAGTCTGCTCTAGCTGCTATAACAAAACACCAAAGTGTTGGTGGCTTAAACAAGAGACATTTCTTTCTCACAGTTCTCGGGCTGGGAAGTACAAGATCAAGGTGCTGATTGATTTGTGTCCTGGTGAAGGACTTCTTCTGGCTTTAAGACAGCCTCCTTCTTGATGTCTGTGTCCTCACAGAGCAGAGAGCAAGTGAGCTGTCTGCTGTCTCTTCTTTTAAGGATGCTAATCCTACCATGGCCCAAACCTTAGGACTTCAGTTAATGTTAATGGCTTCCTTACTCCAATATGCTCATATTGTTAGGTTAGGGCTTCGATGAATGTATCTGGTGTTGGGAGTGCACAATTCAATCTATAAAAGGTACCTTTACAAAAAACTAAGCCACATGTTACCAATGTAGTAATGCCATGATGATACTTAGGAAAGAGACAAAAATTAAAAGTGTTCTATGAAGGTATTACAAAGATATTTATACAGAAACATTATAAAGATACAATCCTCAGTGTCTTAGAGATGTAGCATGGTTGATTCTTAGGAAATTATAAATCATGTTTCTCCTAAATTTCAATGCTACCTTAAGCAATAATTTTAGCCAAAGACACTTATTACTGTTCTACTCATATTCCCTCAAATCACTTTCTCCTTGTTTTATTTTTCTGTGCTCTAACTCAGTTGGCTTTTATTTCTAACATTTTGTGCTGTCCTCAGATCACTGCCCTCAGCTACTGGAGCTGTTTTACCAACACAACAGAGAATCAGAAGTGCCTGATGATTTATTTCCTCAGTCAGCCATTGACCAGTATGTGACACATGCATGGATATGAAAGCCCAGGTCCCTTGCTTTGGTTAGGGTACCTCTAGGGGTTAATTTAGAACCTAAAGTTTCCCTGTGGGATCAGGCTGTAGCTACTCTCATTTATGTCTCCCATTTCCTCATCCAGATTCTTTCAACATTACCAGTCTCCCCTGTGAGCACCTCTTTAACAAATCCCTTGCACACCAATACTTATCTTAGGGTCATCTAGAGAATGCAACCTCAGAAAGCACTTGAAAGAAAGAAAGTGAAGTTGCTCAGTCGTGTCCGACTCTTTGCGACTCTATGGACTGTAGCCTACCAGGCTCCTCAGTCCATGGAATTTTCCAGGCAAGAGTACTGGGGTGGGTTGCCATTTCCTTCTCCAGGGGATCTTCCCTACCCAGGGATCGAACCCGGGTCTCCTGCATTGCGGGCAGACACTTTACCATCTGAGCCATCAGAGAAGCACTTGAGATAACATCTATCACACTATCAAAAGGATACAAAAGGGATAAATAGGAGATGTCAAATGTTAACCATCTTTTATACTGACATCTTTCTAGCTAACTTTTTTTTTTTTTTTAGCAATTCAAACTCAATTCCTCATGCCTTGGTTCACCATCTCACCCAGGACTTTTTTGCCTTAAACTTTGCTTAGCCTGTATGAAACACATTGTTTCACCCAGTTCCCTCCTTTTCCCCTAACAGTCCTGTTATCCTTAATGAACTACAAAGCACATTTCTCAGGATTGATGGAAAAATAGCTGGGAAGGTGGGTAAGTGTCAGGCTGAACTGTTTGACTGACTCGTAACAGAGACTTGAACAACATAGGTTAACTGCAACACCAGCATAAAGAAGGGATGAATCCAAGAACACAGACAGGAGGCTGGCAGATGGTGGTGGCAAAAAGAGCTAGAGGGAGCATAAGGAAGGAAATGAGTCTCCACATTTCCTATTCAGTGTACACACTATGGGCTCAGGGGTGGCTCCACCTCTTCTTTATTAGCAGTCCTAATAAGGACTCAGAAGCCTGACCACCACCTTCCTGACCTCAGGAAGAACACTCAGAAAACTGATCGCCATCTTCCTGACCTCAGCTTTAAACAGAGAACGTTCTCAGGAGAGAACTGGTTTTTAGTTGAGGAGGAGAGGATACAGCAAAGAGGTCAGTGATTCGGGGTAGGGAAACTCACAGGGTTAGTACTTTAAAAATCCCCACAAATAGGGAGCTCCCCAGGGGTCTAGTGGTTAAGAATCACCTCTGCAGTGCAGGGAGTGCTGGTTCAGTCCCTGGTCAGGAAAACAAGATCCCACATCCCACATGCCGCAGGGCAACTAAGCCTGTGACTGGAAACTATGGAGCCTGTGTGTCAGAACAAAATATCCTGTGTGCCACAACTAAAACCCAATGCAGCCAAATATACATATATAATCCCTATGAATATACAAATACACCACAATGTGTTTCAATCTGACCAGTCCATGGAGGTGTTATTCAGGAAGGTAATCAAATAACTCTGTCCTGTCAAATTCACTGTCAGCTCTCCTGTCATGATCTTCTTTTCCCTCACAGTGGCATTTTTCTGGTGAGCCATTCTGCCATCTTGAACTCTGTCTGTCCTTGATTTTCCTGGTACCTTCTTAGATGTTCTTTACCCTCTCTGGACAATCATTCTGTCTCTTTGGATTTTTCTTCTTCAGTGTTCCCACAAACACTGATATCATTAAGGCCTTTCGTCATATATATTTTCTTTTGCTGTCCCTACATTACATGTATGATTTCAAAAGTATTTTATCAAATTACAAGGAATAATATGGGTGCATTTTTTCTTTTTTAAGTCTAAAAATTACACTATAAGTGCAAACTCTATGGTTTATCTTTATTTCCATTGCCGGAAACCTGAGTGAATAAATAACATACAATCAAAAATAATTCATACGCTATTCTTTTGAGAAAATGATTTAAAATCTTATTTAAATATCCCATAATTAGGAACATTATATTTGCTTAATCATTGAGAGAACTATGAAAACATCTTATTTTTTTGTGTTAGCTATTATAAAAGAGTGTTACCTATTATTTTATAAACTTTGTAAACCAACCAAATTGCCTTTGCACAAGGAGAATACAGCTTTGAGAAAAAGTTACATTTCTGATTCATCCTTAGCCACCTCTGTCTTATGTAACTTACAAGAATAGCTTTCCTTCTCCTTTAACAGAGAAGTCATTTTAGCACAGAAATTTATAGAATCTCTAATGCATTTATTTTCTGTGAATCTTTTCTGTGAATCAGGTAGCTGAGGCACATTAAAAGAAAGGGCATTCTCAAATCATCTACCTCAGAATGAAATATAAGGGCCAAAATTATCTTTAGGAAACCTGGACTTAAAGTTCCAAAAGCTGAGAAATGTCTGGTATCTCTAAGCACTTAGTCAAAGGGAAAAAACAATTCTAAGTTGTTTCATTACTCACCAAGTTAGCACTTCTAGGAATGCAGAGAACACAGTCTGTGCAGTGGCCATGCCACATTCCTAGAAGCAGGTGCTCTATTTTCTGAATTTATCCAGTCATTCATTGTATGTAACACAGAACTGGGACTTTTTAAAGTTTGTCTTAGAACACAGTTATTCATAATAGGAATATATTTTCTTTCTTTCTGGTGTTCCTTTAATCATTGGATTTAATATTCTATGTCTGATTTTTTTTTTTTATTTGCTTTACTTTCTATACGCATAGCACAAATCCAAACTCCACCCCGCCCCACCACCTATTTTAATTTTCTTTCAGTACTTTCAGCTGTATCTGGTAGTCCATCAGATTTACTGTCCCCAAAGAAGTGTCTCTTGAACCCTCTGCCCACAAGCCTCTTGGGTTGGCTGTCCGCCCTTGGTGCACACTCTCATTGTGAGATGGCCCATCTCTCTTACACTAAGGATTTCCTTTACTTCTTCCCGGTTTGAATCACTTCTTTCTAGATTTAACCCTTTTGTTAGGTTACCAGGGCTTCCTTGGTGGCTCAGACAGTAAAGAATCTGCCTGCAATGTGGGAGACTTGGGTTCAGTTTCTAGGTTGGGACGATCCCCTTGTGGCTCAGAGGTTAAAGCGTCTGCCTGCAATGCAGGAGACCCAGGTTCAATCCCTGGATCGGGAAGATCCCCTGGAGAAGGAAATGGCAACCCACTCCAGTATTCTTGCCTGGAGAATCCCATGGATGGAGGAGCCTGGTGGGCTACAGTCCACGCGGTCATAAGGAGTCGGACATGACTGAGCGACTTCACTTCCTGGAGAAGGGAATTGCTACCCATTCTGGTGTTCTTGCCTGGAAAATTCCATGGACAGAGAAGCTTGGCAGGCTACAGTCCATGGGGTCACAAAGAATTGGACACAATTGAGCAACTTTCATTTTCACTTTCTTTCACTTGGTTTACTCTCCTGTTTTGGTGAGCATTATTCAGTTTCTTAAGAAATGGTGTATCAATTTTAAGTGAGAACTTCCATGCCTAAAATGTATTCAACCTTTAAAATTAATTGATATTTCGGCTAGATATAGAATTCAATGTTGGAAAGCATTTTCCTCTGCAATTTGAAAGCATTTTTCTGTTGCCTCCTGGATTTTAGAATTGAAGCTACGAAGAACAAAGCATGTCTAATCTCTGAAAAGCATATAATCTGTTCATTTTCTCTGGAACTTTACAGAGTCTTCTATTTTTCCCCCAGTGGTCTAAAAAGTTATGATGACTGACTGTGGTATGAGTTTGTTTCCATCCATTGTACTGGACCTTTCAATCTAGAAATAATTTAAATACTAAGAAATGTTCTTCAGTGTCTTTATTGATGATTTCTTTTGTACATACCTGATTTTGTCTTTCTTTAATGCTTATTTTTTGACCTTCTGTGTTGGACCCCAATTTTCTTGTTATTTCACTTACTTTTTCCATGCACCTTCTCTTTTTAACTCTACATCTAGGATATTTCTGCACCTTTAATTTTCAAAACTTCTTTTACAATTTTTATTCATCTCAGATTTCAAATTCAAGGAGCTGTTTTATTTTCTGTCCCTTTTAAAAACAGTACTTGATCCTGTTCCATGGATGCAATATCTTCTCTCATCTTCATCAAGATCTTTTCTTTCTCTCAGCATAGATTCTGTTCCCTCTAAGTTCCTTTATTTGTTACTGTTTTTTATCTCTACTTATCTTAGAAGCTTTCCTCAGCTGTCGAGTAGTCTTGAATTCAGTGCTTACATTTAAGAGGGGGCTTAAGAATGGGTGGCCTAAGACATGAATAGGCCTTGCAAATTGAGACCTTTGCTATAGAGAGGATCAGTAGATCATTTCTTTGAGAAAGCCAAACATCAGTATGTTTCTTTAGACTGGTCATATTCTTCTAAGAAGAACATTCCAAGTGTACCCCTGGAGGGCTGCCAGAAATCTAAAGTCTTAAGAGAAAAAAGGCATTTTTCAAGTAGTAGTAGGCTGGAGCTGATAAGTCCTCAATCAGAAGGACTGACTGTATATATGTATCTTCTGAAACTTTACATTGAGGAAAATCATGTTGATAGCTTGAAACTAAGCATGGTGGTGATATACATACCACAGAAATCAGCAAATGCAACAAATCAAGTAGAGAGCTGATTGTTGAACATATACCAGCACAGTGCAGGTCTTACTAATTAATATTTAGCTTTTCACCTGGTTTCTCTGTTTCCAGTCCATTCCATCAGGGCAGAGACGCTCTGTTTCACATACTCCAAAGAAAAAAATTTCAATCTTTACAGAGATATGGGAGAGGAAGTGGCAGGGTTATACTGAATGAGACAGGAGATCTTGGGATACAATACTTATTAAACAGACTTCCAAAGTTCTGAATCCAGTCTTCACCTTCACTTTCATAGGTACTTGATGCTTCCAATTCCTGATGTTTCAGAGGATTCTAAGCTATGACTCAGTTCTTTTGTTTTTTTGTTTTTCTTGACTGGTGCTTCTGTTGGCTTAGGATTTGCTTCTCTTGGTTATGCCAAATCAATTACACTCACCCATGTGCTATTCATTTTCCAAAATTGAGTTGCTATTATTTTCTGTCCCCTTTTTTTGTGTAGTATTTTGTGCCTTTAAAATCCTTTTATGATGATTTTATGGAGGACTGGGGAACAGATGAAAATATAGGCACATATGCTGCTATCAATATTTGACTATTTTTTAATTAAACATTTGCAGTTAAAGTATGACAGCTTCCAAAGTGACCTTATTTGGGAATCTGGGTTTTGCACATGAAGTCAAGGCAAGATTAGGTCATACTGGATTAGGGTGGGCTCTTATCCAATGACTAGTATTCATACAAGAGGAGGAAAATTAGAATACAGAGATGCAAGGAAGAAGGTCAAGTGACAATGAAGAAGAATGGAAATCAAGGAATACAAGCCAAGGAATGCCAAAGACTGTCAGCAACCACCAGATGCTAGGAAGAGGAAAGGAAGGATGTTTCCTTGAATCCTTCAGAGGAATCCATGTCTCTGCCAACATCTTGCTTTTGCACTTCTGGCCTCAAAATTATGAGAATAAATTTCAGTTGTTTACAGCAACTCAGTTTGTGGTACTTTGTTAACGCAGCTCTAGAAAATTAATACAACCTCCAACAGTCTGCCCCCAAGGCTTGTGCTTTGCTCTTTTTTTGGACTGAGTTAGGCAAAGAGAGAAAAGGAACACCAGGGGATCCACACTCATAAAACCCCTCCTACATTAAACCCTGATCCAACAGAGTGTATGATGTTTAGTTCCCTTCTCCTGCCTACATTGCCCAGTTATCTCAGGCATTCAAGAATCAATGTTACAACTACATTCTAGCTCCAAGGGCCTCAGAAATATATATTCACATCTACTTGTGCTTAAACACTGAAAAGCTAGAGGTGCCAGAAATATAATAGCAGCATTTTGATCTAAATATTTCACCCTTGAAATTTAGAGTTCAATCTTAGTTGGTAGCCAAGACCAATAATTTCAATGATTCCCTGAGCTAAGACAGTATTTGTATTATAATTTTTTTCTCAAAATCAAATATATTATAAATATTTACACAGCCCTAGCAATGAGTTTATTTGTTTACTTTTGGTAATAGTGATGGGAAGATACAAGCTATATCATTTGTGGTAATTATAATAAAAACATTTTCACAGTGATTTTACCTTGAACCTAAGTTTTCTGCTAAAGTAATTGAGTAAATATAGCTGTGAGTGGTTAAAAAAAAAAAAAGGAAAAAAATAAGTTGTGATGAGACAGAGACCTTTAAAACAAAAACAACTTCTAACTTCTGCCTATGCATATGATGAAAATGACTCTCTAATTTATATGTATTTATAGAACTTATGTAATTATATGCTTATATATGGTTTTTATCATAGTTGCTATGGTAATACTCTAATTGTCATCTAAGTTAAGGAAAATATGGAATATTTTCATATATAAATATGGAATTTATATGGAATATAAATAAAGTACAAATAGTCTTTTTATAATATTCATTGTAAAACTAGTCTTTAGCAAAGGAGTTCTTAAGCATTTTCAAAATTTTAAAAAACCTCGAAGGATAAAAAAACTAAATATCAAAAATCACAAGTGTATAATATCCAACATTTTCATCTCTTTCACTGAAGTCAGACTTACACTACAATATTATCAGGGATCGATAGGAGCTTTGTTGAAACAAAGAACATACTTTAAAACTAGCTGGAGTGAACCACTGACTGGGCCTTGAAAATGGGTGAAATAATAAGCTGCTAACTATGAACTAAGATATTATTATAAAAGCACAACATTTGGCATAGATAAATATTATACCCAAACTTTTTTTTCATAATCCTTTCAATTCACTATTCATTTTCATATTAAATACTCAATAATCTATAAAGCCAAAAAAAAGCTGAATAAGTAACACCCAAGACCTCATTACAGAAGCTACTCCTATCCAGATCTTTAACTGTTTCAACATTTTTGCTAACTCCATTTGCAACATATGACCCATAAAATAAATATCCATTTAACATGATTACGATATGATTAAGTTCTGAAGTTCTTTTAAAAAATCTTCAAAGCAAATAATTTTCAGAAACTAGTATAAGGATAAGAAGTTACAATAAAATTCAAATGAAATTGCAGTGATTTATTAGTCTTCTCTAGCTTCAGAGACTCTTTTAAATTTTGTTTAATGAATCATACTGTAAAGGGTTTAAAAATGTGAAAAATACGCTCAAGTGGAGAGGTAAATACTTTTTAGATAATGAGAGTGCTGTTTCCTTACAAAAATCTTCTAGACATGTCTAAGAAGAGAAGAGCACTCAAGTTGCCTATTCTACCTTCATTAAAGGTTATCTTTTTGGTAGAGTATTTCAAATCATTCACATAGTGGTCACTGGAATGTAACGTAAGTGTTTTAAATAGTAACTAAAGAATTTTATAACTGCCAGTAGAAGCAGCTCTTCAAATAACTAGAAAATTATATCCTTGATCAAAGGGAATTTATTTCCACCACTGGTGAGTGTGCTGTCAACAGGGTTCAGCTATCAGCCCATCCAGGGAATGTCTCAGCTGAAAAGAGAAAGACAGCCACCTTGCCTGAGGTCCAGCCCCTCAGCCTGTACCCTATGCCTGACACACATGCAGGTAAAATGCAGATCTACTCAGAAGGATCATCCTAGTCTCAGAGCTTCCCCCACATTCGGCTGAGGCTACAGTTAAGAGAGTATTTCCATCCAACTTGCCGTCACAGTCCACTCCTGGTTTCCCCCTCTCCTTCCATATGTGTCCCTCTAAAAAGCACTCTCTAAAGAACTCCCTGCGTGCCAACCTCTCTCTGAGTCTGTTTCTCACGGAACCCAACCTGTAATACTCTCCACTATTAATCCCAAGTGCCAAATTCTGTTCCACTGGGACAGAAACCCTACAGATGACATAAAATATAATGGGTTATGGATATATACTGGGTTATGGTTCAGTGTCACGGAGAAAACAATAGAAATAAGATTTATTTATGAAGCATAAATGTCATGCAACTCTATCAAAAGATAACAGAAGCTAAGGGTGACTCTGTGTTCACTCTTTCATGCTACAAAGTGCTCTCCTATACTTCATTGCACTACTATATTCATTGTTTTCCTGTAGAATTGATCCTAGCTATCCTAGTTACTTTTTATGGTCCTGATTTCCACATTCCTAAGTCATTTTACCAATATCCGATGGATCATCAAAAAAGCAAGAGAGTTCCAGAAAAACATCTATTTCTGTTCTGTTGACTATGCCAAAGCCTTTGACTGTGTGGATCACAATAAACTGTGGAAAATTCTTCAAGAGATGGGAATACCAGACCATCTGACCTGTCTCTTGAGAAACCTGTATGCAGGTCAGGAAGCAACAGTTAGAACTGGACATGGAACAACAGACTGGTTCCAAATAGGAAAAGGAGTATGTCAAGGCTGTATATTGTCACCCTGCTTATTTAACTTATATGCAGAGTACGTCATGAGAAACGCTGGGCTGGAAGAAACACAAGCTGGAATCAAGACTGCCAGGAGAAATATCAATAACCTCAGATATGCGGATGACACCACCCTTATGGCAGAAAGTGAAGAAGAACTAAAGAGCCTCTTGATGAAAGTGAAAGAGGAGAGTGGAAAAGGTGGCTTAAAGCTCAACGTTCAGAAAACTAAATCATGGCATCTGGTCCCATCACTTCATGGGAAATAAATGGGAAAACAGTGGAAACTGTCAGACTTCATTTTTTTGGGCTCCAAAATCACTGCTGATGGTGATTGCAGCCATGAAATTAAAAGAGGCTTACTCCTTGGAAGGATGGTCATGACCAACCTAGATAGCATATTTAAAAGCAGAGACATTGCTTTGCCAACAAAAGTCCGTCTAGTCAAGGCTATGGTTTTTCCAGTGGTCATGTATGGATGTGAGAGTTGGACGGTGAAGAAAGCTGAGTGCCAAAGAATTGATGCTTTTGAACTGTGGTGTTGGAGAAGACTCTTGAGAGTCCCTTGGACTGCAAGAAGATCCAACCAGTCCATCCTAAAGGAGATCAGTCCTGGGTGTTCATTGGAAGGACTGATGTTGAAGCTGAAACTCCAATACTTTGGCCACCTCATGCGAAGAGTTGACTCATTGGAAAAGACCCTGCTGCTGGGAAGGATTGGGGGCAGGAGGAGAAGGGGACGACAGAGGATGAGGTGGCTGGATGGCATCACCGACTCGATGGACATGGGTTTGGATAAACTCCAGGAGTTGGTGATGGACAGGGAGGCCTGGCGTGCTGCGATTCATGGGGTCGCAAAGAGTCGGACACAACTGAGCGACTGAACTGAACTGAAGTCATTTTGGTGCCTCTAAACTATTCCACAGTATATTTTTTGGCACAGGAGTTGTCCTCCCTACATTTTTTTCCTTTTAATTATCCCCAAGAGATGAGCAATAGAGCATAGCAACTATACATATCAATTTGGATCACTGTAAGTGAAAAGTTTCATGCCTATTTGTGACCTACTTTAAATATTTATTTGGGACAAATGTTTTAAATATTTACTAAATCTTGTATTCATAAATATAATAATTGTATGATAGTTGTTTCTCTTCCACAGAAAATACTGCCATTTCTAACTGGAAAGTAAATGAGTATCATTCAAAGTGGATTTCTAAGTCTTTCAAAGAGATCAAAATACCTCTTATTTCTTTTTTGGTTTTTCTAATTTTCAGAACAGCACTAACAATAAAAAAAAAAGCACTAAATAAAAATGATCATGATATCACAATGGAAGAAATAAGAATTGTAAAAAATATTTACAATTTAAAATTTTTTAAGTGTATTATGTATTGGTTGAGAGGAAGTATTACAACAAACACTGAGATTTTTCTTGATGAAGTTTTCTAGTCCGGGTTATCTTCACTGTGTTAGGCACATCATCTAACTTACAAGCTTCAACTTCTCCTCTGTAACATCAACAATCTACTTTTTATAACTTTGGAGTTTTTATAAGAAATCAAATAATACATTGAAAAAGAATATTGTATAAATATAAGTACTAACAATAATTCCACTGAAAAGGAGAATGATGGGTCACACAGTAATTTTGTTATACAAAACTGAACCACCCAGCTGCCTAAGTGAAATTTACAAATGTATCTATAAGTTATTTGACAAGTAGATCATATCTTACTGCACTGGGGATGGGAGGGTGTGCTCACTGATGCTCAGGTGATGCCTGAGGGTTGTGCTCCCTGAGGTTCACTGATGCCTTCTTCTAAGTCTTCTGTGTTTTAGTTTTATTGCCTCAACAATTTTGCTCACATGACATTAATTCAGGAAATCACACATTTTCTAGAGGTCTGCATATTTTGCCATTTCACTGATGCAGTACCTTCAGTGATACATTAATTGCTCTAATTCTCATTTCTTTCCTGAGTTCTAAACTTGATACTGTACCTTAAGATGGAACACTATATAGCCATTAAAAGGTAGGAGGAAGTCTTATTTGTCATATGTAAAACCATTTCCAAGACATATATGCATGTCTTAAATATATGCATGTAATTCAACATTCTAATCAGCATAAAATGAATCCAAGGTGTCTGTGGAAATATATGTTTCAAATTAAATACATATTAAATTAGGTGTATTATTATAAATTATATATTTCACATTTATACTGTACTTTGGATTCACACAAATGTCTATAAATATATATATATGTATCCCTGAAATTACCATGGATTTTCTTAAAGAAAGGAAACTTGGTATTTACTGTTATATGAAAAGTTTTATTTTGACATATAGTACATCAATAAAAAATAAGAATTAGCTTCTCCTAATATGTGCCTAATATTAAAATTATTATTAAGAATCTAATGCTATCATTTTGTTTATTCCAGTATAAATATTTATTTCTTCTTTGTAGGAAAATCAAAGAAGAAGCAAACAAGTTGAGAACACTTGCATATCCTACTTTATTTTAAACAAGTCATTGTGTGTGTATGCTTCTTGGCTAGAATATTCTTAATATCAATATCTTCAAAAATCTGTAGTTTTGTTCATGATTATATGAGATTTATTTACTTCTGTTTTCCAATTTAGAACAGATTCTAAGTATGAAAGTGCATACATTTAAAGATACCAAAATATTTTACTTATCAAATATTTTTCTTCATTTTCATTGTAAAAATCTTGGGGAAAGAATTGTTTATTTTCTCTTGGGTTAACTTGAACCACCTTAAGACATAAGGTTGACACCTACAAAAATAACTTCAAGACAAATATTTGCATTCCACTGCTCCATATGGGCATCCTCAAGAGATGTGACATTTGGCTTTTGGCTCTCAAACCAATACGTGATAAACGTGACTTTTAAAAATTAGCCTGTGTTTGCTGATTGCTATTTCTTCTGGGTAAAATAATGGACAAATTAAGGAAATCTCGAAGGAGATATTTCAATGCAAAAATTTAAGACAACATTTAAGAAAACAAATTAGGGGTCTTTTTAGAGTGTCAAGTTTCTTCATTTTATCATATCTTTATTTTTCTTGTTATAGTCTTTGACTTTTTAAACTTCATTTTGAGGACATAAAATGAAGCTAGAAAGCTATTCTTACACTCTAGAGAACAGGATATTTAATGAACATTGACAGATATAAGAATTTATTAAACTTGTGTTCAACTTCCTTTCCTCTCCAGAATTGAACATTCTCAAAGTGAGTTAATGTCTCTCTCCCCAACTAGAGCATGAACTTTCTACTCATTCTACTTTTAGAGAGAAGCACTTAGTAGAGTGACAGGCACAAAACATGAATTCAAAAATTTCTGAAAGGATGAATGAATCACTGCATGAATGCACTGCATAATAACATATAGTGAGGTGTAACTTTCTCTTTATGAGGAAACAGACATTTGCTTTGATGGAAACACTCTAACCAGGAATCCTGAAACCTGGGATCAATTTCTTAAGTTATTTTGACTATCTTACTCTCAATACTTCTGTTTAATAAGAAAATAAATAACCTGAAAGGGGACAGTCCTTCCCATTTTTAGACTCAATCTAGGTGAAATTATGATCTGTTAGAAAAAAAATAAAATAAATGTGAAACTACAGTCTTGCTTTGTCTATTTATGTTCATTCATTGATGAACTACCATGTGACCTGTAATGTAAAGAACTCTCACTAGAACATCTGTCTTATAACTTTAATGAAGATGAATACTAAATCTCGAATGTAAATGGATGAATTTTACATGGTCTTCTCATTTGCCCACTACAAATCTTTAAGATTTCTCTATCCCTGAAACAGAAATAGCTTCACTATACCAATAAAATCCCATAAGCTATACTACCACCAAGTCCTTTCATACATTTCCCTCCACTTCCTGCCTGTGCACATGTCTAACTGCCCCTCTACCTGAATTTCCTTCAGCCATCAGGTACAGTCTTAGGATTTACAACCTAAAAGGGAACCTCCCCTTTCTCACTTAAATTTATGTCTGAGGCAAGTGGAAAGAAAACAAGCAAGGTCCTGAGGCAGGAGAAGAGCAACAATTAAATGCCACATGGATCTTTCACTTGAGACAAGACAGGGAGATGAGTGGTTTCTGCTCCTAACTGTGCCTCAGCCAGGGTTATTCCACCCTAAATGGAAGTTACCTCCAGCTGAAATTTCCTTCCCTTTTGTTACTCCCCTTAGCTGAGAATGTAGTAATTAAAGAAGAGGAGGAGGAGGAAAAGTAGTGACTTACTCTACTCTGTCAGACTGCGAAGGCACTGAGGCTGGGGAAGATCCTTCCCTGCTGCCACTGTCCTGAAGAGGAGCTCACTCTCCTCACTCATTTCCATGACTCATTTCCGGAAGGGCTTCTTGCCTCTGGAGTTCTCTTCACTCCAAGAGATACTAACAACTCAGTATTGTTCTATGTAGTATATTCCAAGCGGAGACAATACAGCTCCCACTTCAAACCTATGCCAGGCAATTCAGGGAAGTTTTCAAAGTTTTCAGAACGCACCCATAAGTAAACAGATTTCATTTTGTAGCCATTAGACACATTCACGTCAAACACATATCCTAAAACAAGGTTTCACAAAACAATACTTACTATATGCAATACGCACTGATTATTTTAATCTAATATTAAAACAATGGCTGGACCAATTAAACCACAATTTCTTGGGGGTAAGACCCAGGCATCAAGTTGTTTCTGTTTGTTTGTTTTTGGCATTTCCCAGGTGATTATCATGTGGGAAATCAAAGGTAACTTTGGGAACCACCACTCTAAAGGGCTTTTAGGTGATCCGCTTTAATTTTTGAGAACTATGGTCTTACCATTTATAAATAATAGTTTCCTTTTCATTTACAATCATTGCATTTCTTTTTTTTTTTTTTTAATAAATTTATTTATTTTAGTTGGGGGCTAATTACTTTACAATATTGTAATAGTTTTTAATTTTGTTTCTTGTCCTACTGTTTTACCCAAAATTTTTAAAACAATGTTGAATAATAATAAAAACAAGCATCTATTAAACAAAACTGGCCTTTACTGGTTGTGGAGCCGCACAGTGAGGAACTCTTGTCTATATCTGCAGCCGTGCGGCCCAGAGGCCCTCTGCAGTCTGTACAGATCTTCGGAGGCGAGAAAAGAACCACTGCAAACCTGGCTCACTGCAAACCTCAAGGAGGTGAAACAAGAAGCCACAAACGGAGCCGCAAAGGCTACCGCGCAGAGACCGACTGGAACTGGATCTGCTTCTACGCAACAAGCAACGACTCTGGAGGCGTGGTCGTGCATGTGCACGTAAAGGGCAGTGGTCTCTTGGCCCAGATTTACACCATCTGCTGCTGCATCTCCAAAGCCTTGGTGGCTTAGCACCAAAAATTGATGGATGAGTCTTCCAACAAGGAGAGCAAAGATATCCTCATGCAGTGTGACCAGACCGTGCTGGTGGCTGATTCCTGTCGCTGCTAAGCCAAAAACTTGGGAGACTCAGAAACTGCTATTCGCTACCAGAAATGCTACCCCAATAGCCCTTCCTGAGGATCAGGGTTCACTTTGTTTAAAAAAAAATGGTTGTGTGATTTGCGGTTTAAGTCCTATATCATAAGACCCACAAAATTGATCGTGTACACTATTAAGTGAAAGTCGCTCAGTTGTGTCCGACTCTTTGCGACCCCGTGGACTATACAGTCCATGGAATTCTCCAGGCCAGAATACTGGGGTGGGAAGCCTTTCCCTTCTCCAGGGATCTTCCCAACCCAGGGATCGAACCCTGGTCTCCCACATTGCAGGCAGATTCTTTACCAGCTGAGCCACAAGGGAAGCCCTTGTGAGTCCTCTATTAAACATAATTTATAACCAATTGATATAGAGCAGGAGTTGGCAAACTCTGGCCATGGACCAAACCAGGTTTGCCACCTGTTTCAGTAAATAAAGTGGTACTGGCATACAACCATTCCTACTTTTGAACGGATGGTCTATTGCTGCTTTCTGTAGCCATGGCAGAGTTGAGCCAATTTGGCAGAGGCTTTATGACCCACGAAGTTTTAGCTATTTTTTACCTGACTTACAAAAAGTTTGGCCTATCCACCTTCTATAAAGTAAGTATTTTACTCTAGGAGGGGTGGATTTGGGGTAAGAAGCAAATAGGTTAGAAAAGGGGGGGTGGCAATAGTGAACCATTTCCATGTAGAATGACACTTTTTCTAGTCTCCTGCTGGGTTCTGAAAGTTTGAAAATAGAGTGCATCAGGCAGGGATGAAATTAAGTCTTATTCCTTGTGTATTTCTAGGCTCCAATAGTTGATGTTCCCTGTGAATCCTCTCAATGTACACTTAACCTTTGCTTCTCTTTGACTGTGAAACTGCTGGAATTTATAACCTCCTTCCTATTTTTAGATTAAAGACTCCTGCCTGAGTCTCATCAGAGGATTTCATAATTCTGGACTGTATTCCATGGGCATTCTGGCGCCATCTAAAAAGGTGACTTTCCTCTGCTCTCTAAGGAGAGGTGGTGCTGGGGATCAACTATGCCTCTTGCCCAGAGCTTCTGGGTTTTAACAGTACATAAAATAAACAGTAAGCCCATTAAATTAAAGGTGGTCAAAAGACCAGTTTGAAAAAAAAAGAAAAAAGCTACTTTTATTTTTCAGCAGGTAATGCTTAATTCATTCATCAAACTGACACGGTAAACATTTACACTATTCATCTAAATCAAATATGTTTTGTTTTAAGTAAACATAGCAACCACAAAGTTCTTAATGGCAACTTGGATTCTACATGCTTGCTTCAAAGATAGCACTGAAAAACTTGTTGACCTTGAGAATGATTACTAATTCCTTACTATTCTGATGTTATCATTTAAAGCTGCTTTTCTTTATTATCTTTTCATAGTCTAAAAGGTATAGTAAGAAAAATATGCTTGAGGCCAAAGGTCTCAATTAATTATTTTAATGTTTTATTTTATTCGCCAGGTGGGTTTTATTAACCAAGGTTAGAAAAAATAGACCTTCACAACATGTAGTTTAGTAGGTAAATGTATATAAGCTTACAAATAAAGGTCCTATAAGCCTTATGAAACTTTATGAAAAGACTTCTAAAGAAAAAAATTTCTAAACCTAAATTATGGTTAAATCTGCATTATAAAGTAAATAAAGGTGGTTTCCAAAAGGTGGTTATGTGTCAAAGTGAGATGTGAAGAATGCAGAAAGATTAATAAAACCAAGCAGGATATCATTAATCAAACATCCCCAAGTGGAAGAAATGATTTGACTTGAATTTGCCTCTATATACACCAGTGATGGAATCTGCTTTTTTTGTGAAGCAGCCAAAATGTCAGCTTGATAAATGGGGTAACTCTTTCAAAAGTACCTATTCCATCTTTTTAATATGTTGATGAATGTACATAGTAAAACCCAGATTAATTTTTAAAAAATCTAAATGAAGCTTTGATCACTTTGACTAAGAAGATTTGATTCTTTTAAACAAATTGACCAGATAAAATCTTTAAACTGAATCCCTGTTCAAAGGATTGAACATACAGGAAACTAACCACAACACGGAATAATTTTAGTTTACCAGGATAACATCTTAGATTAGAATTAAAACTACTATCTATTACTAATATCATATTTAGGGCTTTGAATAACAATTTATAAAAATAATGTAATAATGCAGGAGACCTGGGTTCAATCCCTGGGTTGGGAAGATCCCCTGGAGAAGGGAAAGGCTACCCACTCCAGTATTCTGACATGGAGAATTCCATGGACAGTCCATGGAGTTGCAAAAAGTCGGATTCGACTGAGCGACCTTCACTTTCACCTATATATTTCAGTCCTATATGAAAGTGCTTTAAGAATGATTAAATTCATCTTTCATTTATATTTCACTTTTTCTCTTGAATCATTTGAAAAATATGGTAAATATTTATATCCAAGACAACTTAAAGGAAAATAAAACAAGTAAAGCAAGTAAACAAAAAATCTTGCTTATAAAACAATTATTTAATAAGTGGATGTATTAAGGTAGTTTAAAAAACTGTCACAAATGTAATTTGGAAATATTATTGCCAAATGAATGTGCGTGCATGTGTGCAGTCGTGTCTGACTCTTTGGGACCCCGTGGACTGTAGCCCACCATGCTCCTCTGTCCATGTGATTCTCTAGGCAAGAAAATTGGAGTGGGTTCTTCCCAAACCTGGGATTGAACCTGTCTCTTCTCCTGCCTTGGCAGGTGGGTTCTTTACCTCTAGTGCCACCTGGGAAGCCACCTAAGAGCCAAATGAATATAAATATCCAAAAACCAAACAAGAGAAAAACAGTATTCTTATTATAGTTAATAACATCTCCAGTAGCAGTAAATACTTTAATGGCTAATTTTATCATAGGTTTCCAGTGAAAATATCCAGTATTTAGTTTCTATTTTATTCAGAATTATACATTGCTTTAGACTGAATTTTGCCCCTACTTTGAAAAAAATCATATTTTGAAACTCTCACCCCTAATGTGACTGTATTTGGAGATAGAGCCTTTAGGAGGTAATTAAATTAAGAGGAGCTGATAAGAGTGGGCTTTAACCCAATAGAATTGGTAGCCTTATAAAAAAAGAAAAAGAATATAAACATCAAGGATCTACTGTATAGCACAGGGAACTAATTCAATATCTTGTAATATCCTATCATGGAAAAGAATCTGAAAAATAATAGATATGTATATGTATGTATGTGTGCATTCTCAGTTGCTTCAGTTGTGTCTGACTCTTTGCCACCCTGTGGACTGTAGCATGCCAGGCTCCTCTGTCCATGGGATTCACCGGACATGAATACTGGAGTGGGCTGCCATGCCCTCCTGCAGGGGATCTTCCTGACTCAGGGATCAAACCTGCGTCTCTTGCATTGCAAATAGATTTTTAACCCACTGAGCCACATATGTATATATACATACATAACAGAATTATTTTGCTGTACACCTGAAACATGTAAGTAAACTATACTTCAATTTTTTAAGTAGCATTAAAAAAAAGAAGAGGAAGAGAGAGTGAGAGATCTCCCTCTTACTTCTCACCATGTAAGGGGACACAAAGAGAAGGAAACAACTAAAAGCCTGAGAGTGCTAATCAGAAACTAAATCTTAATTGCATCCAGAACTGTGAGAAATGGATAGATTTCTGTTGCTCAATCTATCCTATCTGTGTTTCTTGTTATAGCAGTCTGAACTAACACATACATGTTCATAGCTTAACCAAACATTTCTTTAGTATGTGTGATGAAAAATAGCCATGCCCCTACACCAGTTCCCAATTCCCAGAGCAGTGGTTCTTATCTAAGGAAAACCAAGCCCCCAGTCTCATCTCTACTGGCTATTTGAAGTGTCTGGAGACATTTTTGGTTATCACAAATGAGGGGAGAGAGGGTTGCTATTGACATCTAGTGGGTAGAGGTCAGTGATGCTTTTAAACACTCCACAATACAGAGGATCAGTTGAGTTCAGTTCAGTTGCTCAGTCGTGTCCAATTCTTTGCGACCCCATGAATCACAGCACTCCAGGCCTCCCTGTCCATCACCAACTCCCGGAGTTTACCCAAACTCATGTCCATTGAGTCAGTGATGCCATCCAGCCATCTCATCCTCTGTCATCCCCTTCTCCTCCCACCTTCAATCATTTCTGGCATCAGGGTCTTTTCAAATGAGTCAGCTCTTCGCATCAGGTGGCCAAAGTATTGGGGTTTCAGCTTCAGCATCAGTCCTTCCAATGAATATTCAGGACTGATCTCCTTTAGGACCGAATGGCTGGATCTCCTTGCAGTTCAACAGACTCTCAAGAGTATTCTCCAACTCCACAGTTTAAAAGCATCAATTCTTCGGTGCTCAGCTTTCTTCAAGTTCAACTCTCGCATCCATACATGACTACTGGAAAAACCATAGCTTTGACTAGACGGACCTTTGTTGGCAAAGTAATGTCTCTGCTTTTTAATATGCTCTAGGTTTGTCATAGCTTTTCTTTCAAGGAGCAAGCGTCTTTTAATTTCATGGCTGCAGTCACCATCTGCAGTGATTTTGGAGCCCAATGAAATAAAGTCTGTCACTGTTTCCATTGTTTCCCCATCTATTTGCCATGAAGTGGTGGGACCAGATGCCATGATCCTAGTTTTTTGAATGTTGAGTTTTAAGCCAACTTTTTCACTCTCCTCTTTCACTTTCATCAAAAGGCTCTTCAGTTTCTCTTCGCTTTCTGCCATAAGGGTGATGTCATCTGCATATCTGAGGTTATTGATATTTCTCCTGGCAATCTTGATTCCAGCTTGTGCTTCATCCAGCCCAGCATTTCACAGGATGTACTCTGCATATAAGTTAAATAAACAAGGTGACAATATACGAACATGATGTACTCCTCTCCCAATTTGGAACCAGTCTGTTGTTCCATATCCAGTTCTAACTGTTGCTTTTTGACCTGCATACAGATTTCTCAGGAGGCAGGTAAGGCAGTCTAGTATTCCCATCTCTTTAAGAATTTTCCATAGTTTGCTGTGATCCACACAAAGGCTTTGGCGTAATCAATAAAGCAGAAGTAGATGTTTCTCTGGAATTCTCCTGCTTTTTCTGTGATCCGATGGATGTTCGCAATTTTATCACTGGTTCCTCTTCCTTTTCTAAATTCAGCTTGAACATCTGGAAGTTCACGATTTTAGTGATATGTAATTTATATATCATACAATTCACCCATTTAAAGAGTATAATTAAATGGGTTTTGGTATATTATCAGATAAATATAACCATCACTATAGTAAAGTTTGGCACATTTTCATTATCTCAAAAAGAAATCCATACCCTATAGCTATTACCCCTCTACCTCTCTGCATTCTCCTCTACCCCTAAACCCACCTCACCAGCTTAAGCAACCACTAATCTTCTATCTCTGTAAATTTCCCTTTTCTGGACTTCCTTATGAATGGAGTCATACAGTATGTGGACTTTTGTGACTGGCTTTCTTCACTAAGCATGTTTTCAAGCTTCATCCAAGTGGTAGCTAGCATGTATCAGTACTTTGTTCCATTGTACTGACATAACACATTTAGTTAATCCATTCTTCTTTTGATGGACATTTGGGGATGTTTCCACCCTTTAGCTCCTATGAATAATACTACTATAAATATTTATGTACAAGTTTCTGTGTGGACACATGTTTTCATTTCTGTGTGGAGATATGCTGTCATTTCTTTAGGGTATATGTTAATACTAGTAGAAATGCTGGGTCATATGGTAACTCTCTGTTGAATCATTTGTGTATTGGCAGCTGTTTTCCAAAGCAGCTGTACTATTTTGTATTCCCACTAGCACTGTATGAGAGTTCTGATTTTTCTGCATCCTTGCCAGCACTTGTTTTCTGACTTTTTGATTCTTGCCATCCTAGTGAGTATGAAGTATTATCTCACTGTGGTTTTAATTTGCATTTCCCTGATGACTAATGGTGTCAAGTCAAGCATCTTTTCATGTGCTTAATGGACACCTGTGTGTCTCCCAGGAGAAATGTCTATTATCATCTGTCTCTCATCTTACATTAGCAACCCTACATCATGCACAGGCATACATCTTGTTCTCTTTCTTCCAATTTATTGAAATTTTATTTTTGTTAAATCAGTATTTGGTTATTACATTATTATTATAACTATATATTTTTGACAGCTGAACCACATAGTATATTATGATTTCATAATTTCCCACCTCTGGAATAATTATCTTCCTGTTGTTTCTTCTATGGATTTCTCACTGCTGTATCTCAGAACTTTTTCACAGTTGCTATCAGTCTCTCAATACATTAAAATTAACTCTACCTTCCTGAATAAAACTCACTGTCTTATCTGGTCTAAATAAGCCACACAAATATTATTTGAGGAGTCTCTCTTCACAATCACCTAGGAATTCCCTGCCATCTTTCTTTTATTGAAGACTAATTCCTTCTCTTTTATACTGAAGATTGGTTTCCTGGATCCCAAGACTTTTACTTTCTTGGTTTACTTCTTTGCTTGGGTAGTAGAACACATCTTTAGTATCTTTCTGAGAAAGTATCTCCATTAATCTGTTTTTCTTTCACCGACATTTCCTTAATCATGTGCCCAACTCATCAACTGATGCAACTATCATTGTTCAACATGAAAGTTCTTTTTTTCTCTAAATTTAAAAAATAGTATTCCTTTGTTGCCTCGTGACTGCCACAAGTCCTCTTATCTCTGAGGATATCAATGGATTTCTTTTTTGTCTGCTTAGTTGTATTGCTTCTGCATTATCTCTGTTTTCCTTGTATAACCTCTTTTTTTTTTTTTTTAATAACAATTTGGCTTCTTTATCAAAGTCTTTCCTCAACTACCTGCTGAGACTCAAAGCTGTCTGCTCACATGTAAGACTGGGACATTAAAAAGTTGATTAGAAGTTCTAATTTGGTAGGTGGCATTTTTTTCATCTACAGGCCCACAGGGTGGTTTTGTTTGGCAACTTTCTAAGGAAGTGTAGGATCTTACCTTTGGGCTAGTCTCATTCATCACAAAAGATTCTTTAAATCTTTTTATGTTAGGTCCAGCTTAGTGCCAGGCTCCAAGAGCCCAGGGGGAAAGAGAGCTAGAATTTTAACATGCTCTAGTAAAATTTCTCTTTATCACTAGATTTTTTAGAAGATTTATTCTCGCTCTCAACTGTGCCTGGTATCCCCCAGTCAGAAAGTCTCTGCTTTATCCTTTACAGGTAATAAACCTTAACTCTTCTGATGATATACAAAGTGGTAGACATCTGGTTGTAGAGAAGGGAGGAGAGTCTGATGTTCTAATTACTTTTTTTTGTTTTATTGAAGCAGAGTTGATTTACAATGTTATGTTAGTTTCTGGTGTACAGCAAAGTGACTCAGTTATACATACATTTTCAGATTATTTTTCATTATAGGTATTACAAGGTATACAATACATTTTCCTGTACTATAAGCAGGACCTTGCTGTTTATTTCATTATTTCTTAAACAGAATTCCAAGAGATCTACCTATATTACCCTCTGACCCCACACTTAGCCCAATTTTGGAGAATCTTTTGCTGCCAGATCCCAAACCTTTGGGGTCTTCCCTGTAGATTAAATTTACCCTCAGTCTTCTTTATTCCTATTTAGGATCCAATTTTCTTGCTTTGCTAAATTAAGAATTACCTCTGTGGTTTTCAGCCTCCCAAATGTTACTGCAGCTAAATCTGCTCTCATCCTCTTAAAATCATTGCTCCCATGTTCCCCACCCCATTCTCTTTTCCTATTACTATGGCTACCAAATTTTCCACTGGTTTTATCCACACTTAATGAGTTGTTGGAGAGAAGTTGAAAGCAAATGTACATACTTAATCTGTCATTTAACAACAACAACAAAAACTCTTTCCATATTTAATTTTAGTCTTGAAAGTGGTTGGAGAACAAATTATTCTATTGACACCTTTTGGCATAAAGGGATGCATAAAGGGACGTGGATGTCATTTTAGATATGAAATTATCCACTTAGTGTAAGTTTTATCTAAACAAGAATCTAGTAGATTATATTAATGTTGAGTATTACATACTGGGGGTGTCAACTAGTACTGCTAGTCTTGGAATTGGAAATAACCAAATACATATCATAAAGAACATATTACATATTTTTCTAAGAACATATATGGCCATAATATATTAATATTTCTGCCTTAGACTCTGCCTTAATTTATGTCCCTAGAATGCATATATCCATTCTAAATATATCATCCTAAAAAATGTAATACTTTAATAAGTAGATGTCAACATTAATATCCTACCAGCTATTTTATCTCCACAATTATGGGATGTATGACATAAAGTAATATTTTTCAAGGGTTGATCCATAGATTATTTACAGTAAAAATGCAAAAATTTAAAATAAAGATGTCAGTTCCTTAACCTCAGCCAAGAACTATTGTGTATGAGTTTTTAATGTACGCTCCTAGGTAAATGTGAAGCACAATAAAATTTTAGAATCACACTGAAATGAAAAGAATGTGTTTCATGTGGTTATGGAATTTATTTTATATCTAGATTTTAATGAATTTTTTATATACCACAAATGGCATAAAACAGGGGGTTTAAACTGTTTTCTATAAGAAAATCTGTATGCAAATGATTCAGAGGTCATGTTCATGTTATGTCTGGAGAAGACAGCTCAAGGAAGGAGATGAGATGTGTAGATCCTTAGTGAAGGGATGACTATTTTCAGATGCTCAGATCATTAGGAAAGGGCTCTAACGATGACTCCAAACAATTTGTTTGGAGGTTGCTGGCATTTTCTGCACCTCATTAGTTTAGTGAGGAAGAATACTAGAGTCGAAAAACATGGATTTGTATATGTCACACTGACTTTCCTGAGAGGAGGACTTGGCAGGACTCTTCAAAAAAAATCTTTAAAGTTGTATAAAAGTTGTAATGAAAGTTTCTCTACACCATGAAGGCAGGAATCATTTCTATCAAATTCCTTATTTTACCTTCTGTATCCAGCAAAGTGCCCATCACACACAGTAGGGGTCAGTAAACATTGGATAAATTTATGAACAGATACTGACACTTGACCATGAGAGTCTATAATGCTAAGAAAATGTAAATGCTGCATAGGGTAAATGCTACTGGATTCAACCAGAGTCAGCACTGAGTCTGATTCTTTCCATCAGTCTCTCTCCTCTGCTCAAGAGAGGCAAAAGCAGAGGTTACTGTTAGCTTATCTAAAAGGCCGCTCTCAGAGACCAGTGAAACATCAACAACATAGTAATGGGAGACAACTGAAAGGAATGATTTTGGCTTAACTTTGATCTCTTCTAAGCAGATAGGGGAACTTTGGACAACTAATGCAGTACTGCCAGCAAATTCAGGATAACTCGGAGTAGCCATGAAGCCTACCCTTCAGAGAAATTCAAAGACTGACTCTGGTGTAAGCCCACAAAATGAGATCTCTAGTGATGGTGGCAAAAATACACACAAAGATAGGTGGCTTTCTGTAAGTCAGAAGGAATATATAACCTCCCATGTTGTCAAGGAGTGTTCTTAGAAGGATAACACATGGAAAAATATCCCCTAAAAGAGGTCCCAGAAGGACTAGGTTAAAGGAAATAGAATCTGTGGAGAGAGGGATGGGAGAGCCTGGCATAATCTCGTTGCTATAGTCAGTGGTATCCTGCAGGACTTAGTTTTTGACAAGCACTGCTGTGCAGTCAATCAGTGACAGTCAAGAGTAGGGTCTAACTCTTAATGCCTAGAATTTAAATCAAAAGAGAATGCTGAGGATTAAGTCTGAAAGCTTATATTTAAAATATTTTAACACAGAAAACAATTTTCTTTTGCTTATATATATGTTTATAAATTAGTTATATGGTTTTATTATGCATATAAGATTTTATAATACATTCAAATACATATGTATTCAATAGAATATGTGTATATATATGTATACATATATATATATTAAATGCCTATGTTCTGTTTTATATATAAGACTAGTCATGTGTATTATATACGTAATAGAATAGTTGCTAGAACTTTGTACTGTTTGAATAGTTGGATGAGCAAAATAAAATCCATGGGGGAAAATATGACATTTTTGAAAGCTTAACTTGAAATATTACATAATAATTCACCCTAGAAGACAGACATGGCATCACCGATGCAATGGACATGAACTTGGGCAAACTTTGGGAGATGGTGAGGGACAGAGAGGCCTGGCATGCTGCAGTCCATGGGGTCACAAAGAGTAGGACACATCTGGGCGACTGAACAACAGCAACAGAAGACAGAGAGAAATATAGACCTTTTGTTCCTGACTCAATTTTATCCTTATCATTATAATTACTTGATCTCATAATCATCTGAAATATCTGGCCCTCTCACTAGACTGTCAGCTCTAGAAGGGCAGGGTTTAGGTGGAAATTTATCTGTTTCTAAGCCACTATAACTGGTATAGAGTAGATGCTCAAAAACTATTTACCAAGTTTTTAAATTATAAATTAATATTAATAATTGGATACATAATGGAGAATTTTAAACAACAATCTTTTGTGGCTTAAAAGTCCACAAAAGAGAAAGATATGTACAGATAATATAAAATTTTAACTAGTCCTGAGACTTTCAGAAGTTTACTTCCTATATTAATACAGGCCTCAGTTTTTCCCAATTATACTACTTGCAGGATTGATATGAGAAAATGTGTAAATTCCTTATAAATAGTCTATGGTCAGTAAATGATAGTTGTTATTATTGATAGTTTTGCACTGACAAAATACATAGGTGGACTAATTTTGGAGACTTTGAGAGAAATAGATTTAAAGTGAGACAAGTCAGACAAAAACAAAAAGCCCCTCACAAACCTCAATCTTAAACATGCCTATTAATTTACATGGATCCTCTGAAACACCAAGTGTGTTATTCCAAAAGCAGTGATAACATAAAACTAAATAGGTTTCTCTTCATTTCTTAGGCAAGATAAAGAGCCAAATCTGTTAGGGGTTGCAAACACTAAAACACCTCTCTGTGATTCCAGGGAGCCTGCATATGTGTCTAGACTCATACAAACTCAAGTTTGTGTTTTTGGTTACTCAATATGGTAATGTTCCAACTCATATCCTCCTCTTAACAAGCTCCTTTGTAATGGGAAATCTGTGATTTAATGGCTCTAGAAATTTTAGGTGATATATGTGTGTAAAAATGCTTGTGGGGAATCAACAAGCTAAGACAGTTCTATTGTAACTAAACTAAAACAGTAAAATGAATCCCTTCTGGCACAAGAAAATGACATCAATGGATAGAGGTGGGGAAATTGGTTAAATATGGCTCTTTTTCTAAGCAGATGAATCACGTATTTCCCTGGACTTGTCCTGCATGCCTGTAAAATGATGCACTAAACAGTCTTGACTTCAGAATTACAAATATGCTGCCCTTTTGCTAAGCTAGAGGGAAAATAGGAAACACAAGCTAAATCTTCAGTCAGGATGATGTTTATACTACTCTAGTTTCAAACTTCTTGATCAGTTTACTTTCACCTCTGTATTTTCATTAGGTCAAAATTCTTTAATCATTATATTTTCTGTTTAATCTTTCCTCCTAAAAAATCACCTTTAAATTGTGGTATTCTCTTTCCTCTTTCAGAGGGAAGGTTCCTTTTAACATAAAGTCTTCACTAAAAACAATTCTATAAAGTACTGATAAAATAGTTCTAAGACTTCATAAGATATCTTGGAAACAGGCACTTGCATAACTGCCTAGTAGAAGATATCAACACTCTATGGGTTTTTAATGGCAGGCTGGTTAAAACATGTAAGTGGACTCTGTAAATTCTTTATATTGTTTCTTCTCTTATTCAACTCTTATTTAAAACTCTAATTACAGATCACTGAGAACTATAGTGCTTGAACAAATCCAGTGTATAGCATGCCAATAATAATATTGCAGAGAAAGCAGTGTTAGTTCTTCATTTGAGCAACTACACATATAAATAGTCATTTCTAAACCCCAGGTTGATGAGTATTTACTGGTATGATTTGAAGGAGACCACAGCTCCACTTGGGGAGACATGAAAGTAACACTGATGAGAGAGAAAGCTGTCTGCTATACTATGTTTAGAAGTTCCAGTTAACATAAGTGCCAGATACTAAGAGCCTACGTGTATACTTTGTCCTAAGTACTTTACATGTGTTGTTTTCTTTAACTATCGCAAGAACTCAGTATGGTAGGAACTTTATTTCCATTGTATTCATGGGAAAACTGAGACTTAGGTTAAATTAGTTTCCGGAAGGACATACTGCCTCTACACAGGTAGAGCTGGTATTCCAAGAGAAGTATCTCTGAATCTCAGCAGTGAAGGTGGCCTTCTCAAACCTTAAGCCAGTAGGGGTCTCATGATGTAGTTTCATAACATTTACATCTCATCTATAGGAGACCATTCATCTCACTCCTTTATAGTTAAATATGCCATGTGTTTTCAAAGCCATGATTTAGGGTTTCCTTGAACAAAAGATGTTTACTAATAAAATCAGAGGTTTCATTTCTTTTTATTATTCACAGTAAAGTTAGGCTACTGGATAAAAACAGTCTCACACTTAAATCTTTGGTGCCAGCTAATAAAGGCTACCAGTTGAAAAAATTAATGAACTAGCATCATAAATACAATAATAGGAAACTTAGCTGACCTTGCTAAATCCAACAACCTAGCTATTATTTGTTGCTCCTGAAATGAATGTTTGGAGATGTGATTTTATTGTACACTGCATACTCCATTTGGCATTAGGAATGTTCAGAAATGGGAACTATAATAGAATAAGCTCTATAAGAAGCATATCCATTTGGAACTATATCTGTTTGCTTAGATGGCAAATGCTCTTCCTTTTTCTTCCAAACCTCTGAAGCCAAGATAAATTCCTGGAGCCATGGCTAACCCAGATCCTAGTCCTATTCATTTTGGGTTAATCCTCTCAGGGTGCAGTGATGTTTACCATGCCCTTTATAATGACAAAAATGTTCTCCCAATTTCAAATACCTACTGATTTTTCTTAAAATTATTTTAGACTTTATTAAATTTGTAGTATTATATCCAGTGTGATATTCTTCTTTGGCATTTTTTTCAATTATCCTGGATCAGTTCAAGAGAAAAAAAAAGAAATGGTGGAATGAGAGACCATAGTGGAAAAACTAACAGATGGGCCAGCAAGAGTCAAAATGAGGCAAATGTTGGATAATGTGAACTTCTAGTTGTTAAGGACGTATGACCAGGCTCTCTTACCTTTGCTGTGAATACTATAGAAGAGAACTATACATTAACATTTTCCAGTAGTAGAATGAATACACAGATTTCTAAGATTGCCAGTGTTATATCAACACTGAATACTGGATGAGGCAGAACTGCACGCTGATATTTAATGTTTTAATTTTTCATTTTAGAAAAAAAGTTCCATGTTTGGTTGATAGTATTAAGTATATCAGTAACTTACAATGCCCCACTAAAGCACTAAGATTTAGAAGGATCTATAATCCAAAACAATTAAAGGCTTACTGGATGATTTGACAGTTTGGCTAGCTGAATGCTGTTTGATGGACTGTGTTAAAGATGCTGTGTGTGTGTGCGTGTGTGTGTTTGTGTGTGTTGGGAAGGGAGGGGAATGTAGTGTGCAGGACAAGTATATGGCCAGTGGGAGAGGATGCCTTCCAAGGGACAGGCTCCAGTTTCCTAGCAGCAGGAGAGTGAGAACTGGAAAGGACTCCAGAGATCAAGACAAAAAAGGCCAATATTTCCTATGTTAACAGTTTACTTAGAAAAAGTCTTATATCCATTTCTTTTTTCTCCATTAGCTCATTTAGATTTCACTTTAGCATCAAGATTGTATTTGTATCAGTATCTTACTATGTACTTAAAAATCACTTTTTACCACTCTCAAACATTTCAGTGTTTCTTACTGAGGAGAGGAAAAGATCTCAGGTTCATTATCCTACCAAGTCTCACATTCTAATGAAGAATAAGTCAGTGATATTTAATACAGTGAACATTTGAATGTATACACACACACACACAAACATATATATCCTTACCAATAGAGATATGAAGATTAGTGTTCAAAATGCAAAGCAAACCGTTAAAGTAATTGATACTAAATCCTAGGTGAAAATTCTATTGATGGAGATATTTATCTTCCTCAAAGTTATTTAAAGAAAGGTACAATACAAAGTAAATTGAAAATGAAATTAAACAAGCATAATGATTTAATATGAAACAAGAATGACAACAATTGAAAACTATAAGCAAATCAAAATAAGGCTGAGGATTAATTAATAAATTGTTCTTCCTAAAATTTCAACCACCTGTCTATTTGAGTACACCTTAGAGTTTTGAACAACTACTGAATGTTAACTGGAACCAAATTTTCTTTTTAGAATGCTGAACTAGACTCCTAAGTATACTTTAATAAATAATGCCAACTTTATTTATGGATAAATTATTTATAATAAAAATTGTAATATAATTATGAATGAGTTCATATTTGTGGGTTTTATTATTAATTTCATTTATGAATACTATTTATTCACTTACAATTTATAAAATGTACTTTTAAATAAACTTTAATAAGTTATACTTTAGAATATTAATTAGCATTTAGGCAGAGAAGTCACAATCTACACAACTGCACAGTATTCACCCATAAGCACCACATAAGTTCTACTATTCTGATACCATTTTACCAGGGTGCCAAGAAGAATCACTAGTCTATAACCTTCCCCTAATTTTTCCTCCAGTTTGCAAAACTGTTGGCAAAATTTTAGCAGAAAGCACAGACTTTCTGCAAAAGTACTATCAACTATCATACAATTTTCTATATATTTGTTCTTTCTCTTCACAATGAATGACTTCTGCCATCTACACAGCCTAAATAAGGAAAGTAACGCCTGGGAGTTTAGTTTGACTGGTTTGCATGGTCAGATACACTTTGTTAAAAACACCACCCAGATAAAGAATGTATGGTATTATTATATTCTTATCAAATCATATTTAAAGATTTATGTTTAACCTTGAAAATTGGCTGCTAGCCCAAGCTTCTTGGTTGCAGCTAGAGGTGGTGGTTACTAGGCTTGTCTAATGTAAACACAGGCCAAGTCAAATTTTCTTCCACCCACAGAGTTTCAGAGGGGTATATCCTGCCTGTTTGCTGCCAGTTGAGGCAAGTTGCCAGACTCCAGTAGACTTACTGAGGCAGATATGTTAAAAAGTTCGCCCACTCTAATGCAGAAGTAATCATCAATCTTTCAACAGAAAATGAAATACACAAGAATGAGGAATTGGTAGCATTCTCCAGTCTGGATAAGGCTGCCAGATTCAGAGTAATGAACTTTGCTACCCTCAGTAGAATATCTTCTTCCATATCTGGCTCCAGTGAGTCCAAGGTAAGCTCACAAACCAAAGCTTTCGTCTCCTCTATTTCCTGTCTTTGTTCCAGGATTAATCTTTCTCTACTTTCCTTTTAATGCTGTGTGCCTATCCCCAGGATTTTCTTTTTCCATTTTCATACTGTGTGTAAGAGCTTTCTGAGAAATAGAGAACTTGATCACTTCTCACATCACATTGATACTGTCATTATGATGCAGGTAATTACAAATATTTAATGACTTTAAGTTTGTTCCACCTCAGAGCCCTACTGCATGTTTTTCATTGCTTGCTAGAAATAAGTCAAAGTATAAAGGTCTATGATTTGTCTTTCCCCAGGATTTATCTTTTTTACAAAAGTTATGAATATTACAGTACTCCAGTTAGGTATACTCCAAATCTCATATTTATTTACATAGCAATAAAAATATATATTATTCTGAAACTCCTCTATACAGGAAGGAAAAGTTTCAGTTTAATGCACTCCTGAGACTTCTTCCCTCCCTATGGAGTCTTGAGAAGAACCAAAGGGTCTTTCATATCCAGAAGAATGCTTGGTGGGTGGATTCTCTAGTTTTCATGCACATTCTCCATCTCTAAATAATCTGAGGTCCTAGACAGCATAGTCCCTTGATAGGCTGTCATCCCTCTGGTATTTCCCAAACTTGGGCATCAAGCTTCCTATTGAGGCTGAGAATCCTAGTGTTGCAAGCACTAAGTACATTTCCCTTAAATAACCACACAGCATTTTTCTCTTAGATATGATCACCTCCTTGGAGCAGGGAAATTGAGGAGAGTAAGCATCCACACTACTTCCAAGATGCCCCAACTCTCTGGCCCCTTCTAAACTAAATGACTCTTTTGATCTGCAAGTTCAACTCTTACCTCTCTTATCTAAGCAGAAACCCTCAACATTTTAGGTTTCAGAAAACAAAAGCCAGGAAAGGGCTTACCTCTGTCTGATAATTTCTTCTTTCAGCCTAACCCCACATATGCCTCCAAGACAAAGGTACTCACAAATTTCTGGGAATTTGGAAGTGAGAAAATAAACCAAAACACATATCTCATTTTACAGTACATTTTGTTTCCCACCAAACACTTTTTTTTTTTTTTTTTTACTGAAATTTGCACGCTACCAGTCCAGTCCAGTTCAGTTGCTCAGTCGTGTCTGACCCTTTGCTACCCCATGGACTGCAGCACGCCCGGCCTCCCTGTCCATCACCAACTCCCAGAGTTCATCCAAACCCATGTCCATTGAGTCCATGATGCCATCCAGCCATCTCATCCTCTGTCATCCCCTTCTTCTCCTGCCCTCAATCTTTCCCAGTATCAGGGTCTTTTCAAATGAGTCAGCTCTTCTCATCAGGTGGCCAAAGGATCGGAGGTTCAGCTTCAACATCAGTCCTTCCAATGAACACCCAGGACTGATCTCCTTTAGGATGGACTGGTTCGACCTCCTTGCAGTCCAAGGGACTCTCAAGAGTCTTCCCCAACACCACAGTTCAAAAGCATCAATTCTTCGGCACTCAGCTTTCTTTATAGTCCAACTCTCACATCCATACATGACCACTGGAAAAACCATAGCCTTGTCTAGACGGACCTTTGTTGACAAAGTAGTCTCTGCTTTTTAATATGCTGTCTAGGTTGGTCATAACTTTCCTTCCAAGGAGCAAGCATCTTTTAATTTCACGCTACCACACACTGAAGACTCAGTTTTTGAGTCATTTGAAACATTCCTATCAATATCCTTGATCAATTTACAATTGTAAATCTCTTCAATTTATTGTAATACAAAGAATTAAAACATGTTTTCTCGTTTAATCCCTTAACAAATCAGTGCTATTCTTATCTCTAAATATTCAATCGCTGGATTACATACTCTAAAGAATACAGCTAAGTGTAAATGGAATAGTTTTTCAGATGAACTTGAGTAGAATCCTGATTTGTACCACTTATTATTTGATAATGAAGTCCAATGATTCTTTTCCTGTTTTTAACATTTGTCACTATTTTCTTTGGCACACCATCTAACACAGTTTCTCTAATGATATATTTTTTTACATTTAATTTTTTCCCATCTCTATTATTAAAACTTAATGGACATTCTGCTCTTATTTAACTATTTCATCAATTCCCACTGAATCATTATTGTCTATACATCTAAGGTCTAACTCACCTTTCTTTAATCATGTAACCTAGGATATTTCCACCAATATCGTCATTGAAGATAATATTTTGAAAGGAGTTTATTCACCTCCTATCTTCTGCTAGATCCCAGACACAAATGCCTTCTAAGTTCTAAGTTTTCACTTTATTGTCAGCAATATGTATTTTCTAACTTCCTCAGAATATGATCTTTGTAAAGTCAAATTCAATTGTCTTACCCTCTTTTCTGTAGTCCTTGCCTTATCAGTTTCTCCACAGCAATGAGTGGCAAATCATTGTATTTAAGAACTTTCATATTCAAAATCAAGGAGTTTTTCCCAGTAAGTCAAACAAGCTAGATTATTCACACTATTAGCAATGGAATGTCAGAATGCCCCCCCCTTAATCTGCAGAAATTTACTCGAGTCCATTATTTCTTTCAAAGTAAGGATCACGGTTTTTACAATGCTTGAGGTTACACAAGTCAATCCATAGAAAATATGTTAAAGAAATATACAGAGCCAAACAAATCAACTGTCTTCATTTATCTAATTCCCCTTCAATTTTAAACACATATGGTATTGAATATGTTAGTCACCTATCATTTGAAGAAGCGGTAACACCTATATTCACAATTGTATAAGATAGATGATACTCTGTGTTGATCTGAAACCACTGCCTTGAAGGACTTATCAGATTTTTATTATCTTAAACTGGCTATCCTATTCAATTTCCATAGGCTGGCTTCTGAATTCTTGTGCATATGTGTGACACCCAATGATATCAGGCAATGCTTATATCAGTACATCTATACACATATGGAGAAAGAAATGGCAACCCACTCCAGTACTCTTGCCTGGAGAATTCCATGGATGGAGGAGCCTGGTGGGCTACAGTCCACAGGGTTGCAGAGAGTCAGATATGACTGAACAACTTCACTTTCTTTTTTTCTATAGTTCCTTTGGAGAGGGAAATGGCAACCCACTCCAGTGTTCTTGCCTGGAGAGTTCCATGGAGGGAGGGGCCTGGTGAGCTGAAGTCTATGGGGTTGCAAAGAGTCAGACATGACAAGCAACTAACACATACACACATACACATATAGGCATGATTGAGTAATACTTCATTTCACCATTTTATATTTATCCTTTCCAAATAAGGGGAAATGGAGTCATTGCTCTGTCTTTGTCTTTTTTTGGTGATTCTTTAAAAGTTGAGCCACATTTTTTTCAAAAGGGAAACATAGTAATACACGCTAAATATGAAAAAGAAGTTACTGTCTGACATTCCATTCATTTACCAAAAAAAAAAAAAATGACCTTTTAGGGAATTTTTTTTCCATATTTTATATTATAGCAGAGCCACCAGTTTCAGTGTCTCATCCCTATTACTGTTAATATAATGCGACAGATTAAAGATAAACTATTTTAAATGGCAGAAATACCATATTTCAAAATGAGATTTCTTTTAACATTCCTTTATCATCTACCCATCAGGGGATTCAATTTTTTCAAGATGAGTTTCAAAAAAAACTCATCTAGTCTGATGAGTTGACTAGAAAAACTCCAACCATTTCCTGGGATCTTTAATTCTGCATATTGCACAAAAGAATCAGAAAATATATGCAAAACCTACAAATCAACAAGAAAGATGAAAACATTCCAACAGAAAAACAGACATGATATATGATTATATAACATTTACAAATGTATCAGTGGTATAACCCTTGGGAAAGTGTGTCATTATATATACATCCACAGGCCCTATGACCTAAGGGTACCACTTCTAAGTACCCTAAAATAATTGCTATATATATTCATCAGGAGACATAAAATAATGCTTATAATATCCTGTTTATTACATCAAAATCAACTGAAAATAGTCTCAAAACCCATTGAAAGAAGATTGTCTATATAAATTTAGTGTATACTCACCATGTGCTAATAGGCAACAGTGAACATGAATGAAATGTGGCTACTCTCAGCAATGTTAAAAATTCTTAAAAACATAGTATTGGGTGAAATCAAACCATGTAATAGGATAATACAGGGGTCATGATGCTGCTTTTATGAAGTGTGAAACCAAGCAAAATTAAACTATTAAGGACTAACTTTTTTAAAAGAATAAGAATGAAATATAAAATTCAGAATAATAATCACTTCTTGGAGGAAATTAAGAGAATGAATTAGAGAAACAGCACAGAGATGGACGACATAGAACAAGGAAGGTTCTAGATCTTAAACTTAGGAATAAGGTCATAGGTACACATGTTTTATTATTTATAATGTAACTTACTAACACTAAAACATTTATATGCATGAATGAGTATCAGTGAACTCAATGCTTTATTTTCCTTGTCCTTTTTTTATAAAACACGACCAATAGTAATCTCAGAGAAGGGTTTCTCAAGCTTGGCAGTATTGACATTTTGGACCAGAGCAGTGTTTTGTGGTGTGGGACTATCTTTGTATTGTAGAATGTTCAGCAGCGTTCCCTGGTCTCTACTTCTCAGATGCAAGTAGAAGTTCTCCGTTGTAAGAACCCATAATGTCTTTAGACGTTGCCAAATATATCCAGGGGGCAAAATTCATACCCCGGCTTGAGATCTTCAGTCTTTCAGGAATAATTTATGTGAGATTCACATAAAATAAGAGCATCCTTGTCTTTAAAGATGAAGAGACGCTAAGAGTAATTGAAGCAGACCTTGCTAAGATTCCCCCAGTTTCCTATACTTAACTAGTACTCTTTTCCCTGTCATATTTTCCCATGAATTTCCATTTTTCATCAACCTAGCATAAAAAGACAGGTTTAAACACAACTTTGGGTCTTCATTGCCTTATGAAAGTTTCCATGTCATATGAAACTTATATTAAATAAATTTGTATGCTTTTCTCCTTTAACAGAGCCCCAGCTGAGAATCTTAAAGATTTTGTTTCCTTCTGTATGCAATCCTAATCCATAAACTAAATATAAAACCTCTTGCTGAGTCATCTTTAAAGAACTATGGAATGTCTCTTTTAGGTCAGGATTTTTGTATTTGCATTATGCAAATAATGCATTACGCAAATAATTTTTAAGCATACATAAGAAAGAATAACACTATGAATTCCCACACACTTATCATTTAAATCCATTGAGTAAGACTTTGTTCTGTTTTCTCTATCAACTTTGATTTTATTATTCTCTTCGTTGAATTATTATTTGAAATTCCATATGTCAGAAGTATTTCACTCCTGCACACTTAGCTACACAATTCTAAAAAACTTGAATGTGTCAAGGCTTTTTCTCACAATCACATTTTCAATAAAAATTAAGAAATAAATATAACAAATCTGTCATAGCATGACTTTAACTCAGAGTTATACATGTCGTATGTATAAAGTGATTTTTTTCACATTTTATGACCGTAATAACGGTTACTGACTTTCTATGTAAACATAGATCTTAGAGTCTGTAATTTCTTCTATGATTTCAATGTAATCATAAATCAATGTTGTCAATTAACATTGATAACAAGATATGGAAAGATGAATCCACAGAGAAAAACTGGAACCAAATTTCTCGATATACGATCAGGCCATCCAAGATGGCTGTTCTCTCTTTGTCCATCCTCTGCTGAATCAGTGCCTGTTTCACACACACCCTACCCACGTGACTCACCTTACATACTGGCTCTGCCCCATCTAGTAATTGTTTGAAACCTTAGATTAGAACATCTCCAACAAGATAGTTTGTCAAAGGAAGAGTGAGAGGTGTACTCCTTTGCTGGTTTCCCCGTAACCAACTGATTATCCAACCTGGAGTCAATTCCCCCTAAAACAAGTAAACTTCCCCCAGCCCTGAGAGTGAAAACTGCTGCCATGTCCTGCCACTTATCTGCCCACCTGTCACTATGGAACCTTGCCTCAGACATGTAAGCTCCCCCATCCATTAAATCACTGAAGTCTCCGTGGCTGACTCCAGGCTCTTTACCTCCATCTTGCAGATGGATATGCACAGGGCTTTCCGGCCTGTGGGGTGCAGCCCTGCGTATGACATGAGGCAGCACCCATGCTTCTCCAGACCTTGAGTAGAGATATGTGCGTTCACTAAGGCGTCTAAATTCTGTGTACAGCTGAGACAATTTTGTGACCATTCTACGCACATAGTTACATTTGAAAAGATTAAAGAGGAAAGAAAAGCATTGGGGCTTATAAAAAAAAATCAGTTTACAAAACTTAGTATGTCAGCAATTTCCTAATCCAATAAAGTAAGAGCAATTACCTTGCCACTTAAGATAAAAGAAGAGTAAGTTTCTCATACCTTATCCTTAATGCATCATTTCAGAACATTCAATTCATAAAAAACATAAGAACACTTCAAAGACTTGGATTTATCAAAGAAACAATCCAAGTCAATAGAGAAAATTTAAACGTAAGTGAAATAATCATGCTTTCTACAGAATAGATGCAGCCTTGAAATCTGTAAAGCAAATACTACTTTCCCTATTGTTATTTATTGTAGACAAAAAATTCATTTCACCAAAAATAACTTTTTTTGCCCTGACATAAGGTATACAAATAAATCAATCTAATAATAGTTTGCTTTTTGCATCAAAAAGTGTGTGGATGAATGTGTTAGTTTTTCCTTGTTTCTTTCTTCCACCTAAATGGTTTGGAAGGAACAAAGTACATGGTTTCAGAAGTCACAGCATTTTTTTCCACCACAGAGACAGAGTATGTGATTTATTAGCTAAACTTATCTATATCCTGAACTACTTCTATTACCTTTGCTTTTTACCTACTCCTTTTTTCCTGTCAGAGGCCAAGTATATTTACCATGTATAAAATGGGACCTAAGAAAGTGAGATGCAGTACAATCAAGATTTGTTCACGACTCAGTGCAAATCAGTGAACAAATCAACTCATATAATTTTTACAGATGTAAGAAAGATACTAGAGGTACCCCAGCTGACCCATTTTACACATGAGAAAACTAGACCTCCTTTTTTACCTCATCATCTGTTCAGTTCAGTTCAGTCGCTCAGTCATCACACTTTTTCACTTTTTTCCTAAATATACTAATTTTTCCTGCCATGCTTTGGCAAATCTGATTTGTTTTTCTTTGTTTCACACTCATATTTGGTACCATGGATCTCTCTATAAACTGTTCATCAATGGACATTCTAAAACCACAAGTATAGAGACCTTGCAAAGAATTCCTGCCCAAGAGGGACTATGCCATGCATCCAGTATTATCTGACATCAATTTTTTAAGCTACAGATTTTAAAAATTCTGTTCTGCAACCTATAACTGTTCTCAACCTGACTTCTAATAAATGAAATGGCAGTTCCAAATGTCCTTTGGTCTATTCTCTTTCTGGCATGATAGCAAATATTCATATAGGTATGAATTTTTAATCAGAAAAAAAGGGAAAAGAAATGAAAAGGAGAAAAAAAATCCCCTCCTCCCTTTACTCTCTATACATTTTCCCTTCTCTTCCTGAAGTAACTATTGATAAAAATTTGTTATGTATTTATGAAGAAATAAGACTTTCAGATTGCCAAGAACTTTTCAAGGATATTCTTATTCAATGTATCTTATCCAAGCCAAGTGGCTGGTTTAAGGATTATTCATTCATTCAACAGCTGTTTATTGACCTCTTTATTAAATGTCAGGCACAATTTTTAGAGTTATGATAAATCAATGAAAAAACAAGCAATGATTCCCACTCTCATTGATCTCATATTTTATGGAAAAAAGTGTGTAAAAAAGACTGAGGCATTCACAGGATAGGGAACAAACTCTAAATTTTAATCACTCTGTATTTTGTTTAATAGAGCTTTAAAATGGAGGCATTTGTACGTTTAGGTAGCAGGCATATAATAATGATATAGAATATTATCTAGGAATCTCAAAATATGTTTGATTTATGAATTAGTGTACTAAGTTTAAAAATTGCTGAATAAATGTAAGGATTACAATATATTAAGGATCAAAAACACCTCATGTCACTATACTTTACTTGAAAGTGAATTTGCTTTTATTACTAAATTCATTTAACAATTAGATTTATAATGTTTCTTCAGTTAGATGCATTTAAATTAAAATGAACCTTACCTAATTTTTCACTTGACAGGTAAAAGATAAGTAATTTATATTAATCTATAACTAGGACACAAAATCAAAACAATCACTATATATTTTAAAATATAGGAATGAGTATTTTATATTAATGTAGTTTAATTAATGAACCTAATGTTATTTTATTGAAATGAATGCTTATGAGAAAATAATTTAAAATTAATTCTATCTAATTTACATTATAAACATCATAATGCTCATTATTTGCAATTTAAAAATATTAATGTATTCATTCATTATCATGAATGTCAGTTATTAATGAACTCTCAAAGGATACAAGTAGTTATTTTAAACAGTTGAGATTTGACAAATTATTCAAGAAAATCCTTTTACAAGGTTCTATAAAGTATGAGTAAAATTCTACACTTCATATCAGTAAAAGATGCCGGTAGTTGCACAAAGAAAAGAACTATATCCTTATTTCCTTCTATTATTCTAAAAAAATAAAATTGTTATAGCTGGTAGCTTGTGTTTATTTAGCATAAAGCTTACATGATTAAATGTATTCCCCATCTTCCCCAACAAAGCATTATTCTGATAGGGAGGTATGAGACAAACTCATTTTATTCCCAGGAATAAGGCATTATCACTTCGTTAAAAATGTACACAATGTGTTTCTGAAATAATTTTCTTCTTATGTGCACATATATCCAAGATAAACTCAGTCGCATATCTTTTCTGTATGAACACAGTGTAGAGGAATAAACATTATCGTTTTTCTGTGTACCAGATTATAGGAGAAAATTGAAGTCCTTGTCCTGTTAATCTCTCCATTTCACTTGTTTACTAAAACATATTCCTAAGAATAGCGTTCATAGTTTAACAATCTAGAAAAGCAGACTTCATGTATAGCAAACAATTTCAATACATGGTGGGAGAAAGCTCTGAAATAAATAGCACCTTAAAAAAAAAAAAGACAAAGATTTGAGGATATTTCTAGTCATCAACCTGACTAGGCCATGAGATGCCCATACATTTGGTCAAACATTACTCTGGGTGTGAAGATGAGGGTATTTCTGGATGAGATTAACATTTGAACCTGTAGACTGGGTAAAGTAGAGCCTGCCTCAACCAATCAAAAACCAGAACAGAACAAATTGCTGAGTAAGAGGGAACTCCACTGGCCTGACTGATGAGCTGGGAGACTGATCTTTTCCTGCCTTTGGATTTAAACTGAAAAGTTGTCTCTTCTTGGGTCTTAAGCCTGCTGAGTTTCAGATGGGAATGACATCATTGAGCTCTTGAATCTCCAGGTTGCCAACTGCACATCTTGAGATTTCTCAGGCTCCACTTGCATGAGACAATTCCTTATAATGAATCTCTTTCTCTATGTATACATCCTATTGGGTCTATTTATCTGGAGAACCCTGGCAAATATATCACTAAACGTGCCCCATTCTACCATGAGTAATATTTCATGTAATACAGTTGAAAGCCCTGACCACCTGTGCAATAGAAAATCTGCATGTAATTTATAGTTGGCCCTCCATATCCTCAGATTCAGTCAACTGCAGATTGTATACTACTGTAGTACATAATATTAAAAAAAAAAATCTGAGTAAAAGTGGACCTGTGCAGTTCAAACTTGTTGATCCAAGGATCAACAGTAATATATGTAAAAAAATACCAGGCTTGATTTTTCAAAACAACAATTTTTCCATATTGTTTTAATTTATAGAGACTGGTACAAAGATTTTACTGAATAATTTTTTGTGGTCTTCTATGCTACTGGCATTTGGTTTCAAAAGACAAATATAGGATTGTTTAAATAGCATTTCTTTAGTAATTTCCCTTTCAAATGTAGAATGTGGCATTTGGGGAGGGGAAGAAAGTTATAAAAATACACATTTATCCACTCTTCAAAAAGTGCAGTTGTCAAATTATGAAGCAGGAAAAAATAATAGAGCCACTAATATTAGCAGAGATGTATTCCAGATGGGTTTCTTAAATTATGGTTATATTTCAGAACTAAACTAAATATTTGAATACATTTTAATAAAAATATGGTTGAGAATCAATGCTACATAACAAACCATAAAAAATGTGCTAACAATTTTTCTATTTTAGTATCCTAAAGAAGGAAGATTAAAATTCTTACCTTACAGTAGATTAGGATAACTAATAATGTGTCATGCCGTTACAAAAATCAAATTTTCAACAAATATTTTCTTTAATAAACAAGTGCAACAGAAATTAAATATACACTTCCAAATTTTGCTTTCTGCTTTGCTTTTCTTGAATTGCTAACTCCAGTTACATCACTGATTGAAATTGATGTTTATTCTCAATAATACCGTACCTCACAGGCTATAAATAAAGTAAAATTTCAGCCAGCTATGTGTTATTTGATAAATAAAGTCCATTTTGATGTTTAATTGTCCTAAATTAGCACCAATAATTATTGCTTTTCTTCGACTGTATCAATTTTGATGTAGCAAAACAGTTTTGGATTTGGAGCAAGAGAAAAAATCCAAATCTTTAGTGTGATAATTGTTTGCTGAAGTGCTTCTAAAAGGTTATCCTCTTGAGCCCTAGTTCCCTCTTCTGTAAGATGGTACCTTTCCCTAATGATATTTGACAGAATTAGAAGAACATATATATGAAAATAAAATAACATTTTATTTTTGTGTATTTATATGTGTGTGTGTATGTGTGTGTGTGTGCATCCTAAATCACTTTAGTAGTGTCTGACTCCTTGTGACCCTATGGACTGTAGCCTGCCACGCTCCTCTGTTCAATGGATTTTCCAGGCAAGAATACTGGAGTAGGTTGCCATTTCCTTCTCCAGGCGAACACCCCAACCCAGGGATCGAATCTGTGTCTCCTATGTCTCCTGCATTGGCAGGCAAGTTCTTTAGCGCTAGTGCCACCTGGTTAGCCAGATACATTCACTGTAACTAGAGAAAAGCCCATGCAGCAAGGAAGACCAGCACAGCCAAAAATAAATAAAGTTTAAAAAAAGCGGGGGGTGGGAAACCATGATGTTCTATCTAGCTCACCTAATTGCCTTTCATGTAAAAAAACTGATAATAATCCAAAGGATTCTTGCTCACAGAAATGCAAATATATCGTGTGTGATGGTATGCAATTGATCACTGCCTTTTGAATAAACATTTTGCATGTATTTATAAATTCATTTCAAAATTCCTTATTTTCTATACATGTGAGTTTCTTGAGTTTCTCAGTCTCCTTTGAACTGATTATAACATCTTATTTGTTTCCTCCTTAATAATGATTTAAATTAACCATTGACACATGTTCATTTAATATTTATATGAGCTGAGATTTTTAACTTTTAAAAGTTATTCTTAAAAAGTGCTCTACATTTTAAATAAATTGTATGTTTACATACTAATGGAATTTGACATTAGAAAAGAATTTTTCAAAAGACTACTTTGGGCATATTATTTTTGTTCCTTTTAATCTTTTTAATTTTCACACTAGATAACTTTTTGAAGTCTGCAATGGAGTTTTAAACATATGGATTGGGGTAAACTAACCTTGTCAATTACATAATATTGCTTTCCAAAGCATAGATTTTTAAAAAATGGAATAAAAACACATGATAAACTGTGATGAAATTTATTAGAATTTCCTAACCTAGAAATCCTAAAGAGATTATAATATACACTGTGAGAATTTTAGCATACTTTTACTGCGCCCTTAATTGTGCTAGAAAAGTATAGCTGTTTTCAAAGAATTAACAAAACTAACAAGGAATCTGTATTTACCACACTATGTACAAATTTGCCAGTGTGAAAATATAGCATAAATGAGAGTTAGATTTACTTTTTCAACATGACAGATGTGAAAATGCACCTTGATCTAAAAAATAACAATCCATTTTAAGAGAGCTTTAATCTTCCACAAAATAAACCAGGGGTTTATTCAAAGGAAAAAAAAAATTCATTCCTCTACACTTCTTTTTTGATAAAATATTTCCTAAGGGGTTCCTCTCTCATTTCCTTAAAACTTTGACTGCCTATCTTCCTGTTGAACTTCTAAAATAATTTCATGGTAGAATTTTCAGGTTTCTAAAAATACTTCAATTTTCTCTTTCCTGTTTTTCAATTTTGCCTGCCTCTTATTCCCTGATGATACTTTTACCTCTGGTAGGCAACTTTGTTCTTAACACCCTGTCCCTGAAGAAATCAACTGATGCTTTGAATTGAGCTGCTTTTTTAACTCATGTGAGTTCTCACAGTAACTAGTTGATAACATTTTCAATTCACTCTATAAATTGAGTGTCAATTTTATCTGTAGCTGAATCATAACAAACTGATTTAAAAAGTTAAACTATTCATTTGGGGTAAGCATTTCATCAATATGCTAATAAAACGATATTTTCAGATACCCATTCATGGTGTATATAGTATCATTGATTTATAGTTAATAAAATTGAAAATAGACATTTTAGTTTTTATAAGCATTTTAGTTTATATAAGTGGGGAAGCATACTAATTATCATCCAAGCATTGAGTTTTCAAACAGTCTTAAGTCACAGAACTCCTCTTGAAAGAAAGGCATACATGAAATCACCACTAAGCTCACTACTGACCTGGAGCCCTATATGTGGGGAGGAGGCATTTTGTCCATGGCTTATATCAGACTCCTATACACATAGTATGAAAAATGTAACACCGAAGGATACCAAGCATTGTACTTATAATTTATCAGTCTGACATTTAGCATTTTAGTTATTGAATGTGCATACTTGAAATGAAAATCTTTCAAAGGAAATTAATTGAAAAGTACATAAAAAAAAAAACCCACATGGTTTTCTTAACCACCTTGAGATTTTTATCGTGGACAATGATTTCTGGTTACATTTACTTGCATGGGGTGGGAGTGGGCAGCAGTTGAGAGTTTTAAATTGAAAAAGGACTATTTCCAAATATTGACTATAAACTCCTTTTCATCTGTGCAATTAAGAGTGGGGGTGTCAGTATATTTTCCCACCTGGCTTTTGCTTCTGCCAAGAAGCATTCGGGATCCTAGGTACACATCCAGAATTCCTGCTGCAGGTAGCGGCACCAGCCAGAGTGAGCTTGCTAGAGTCTCCTTTTTAAGTTGAATCTATAAAATGAGTGCAACAGTACAAGCACTATCTTAGAAAGGCATATTCTGCCCCAACTATCCTTTGAGGTTGGCAGATATTGACAATCAAAGCAGGATCTTCCTTAGAAAACCCCACTTCTCTGTAACAAAGGGAATTCAGTTTCAGCTGACAAAACTGCCTCCTGCAGCCGCTAGAAGTGGTTATTATTTGCAACTAATGCCAGGGAAATAAGCCTTTAAGTCCTAGTGTGAGCTTTTTGGTGACATGCAGCAAAGACATATCCAATCTATCTTCAAAAAAGGAGAGAGAGCAATTCAGTTCAGTTCAGTCACTCAGTCGTGTCCGACTCTTTGCGACACCATGGACTGCAACACGCTAGGCTTCCCTGTCCATCACCAACTCCCGGAGCATGCTCAAATTCACGTCCATTGAGTCGGTCATGCCATCCAACCATCTCATCCTCTGTCGTCCCTTTCTCCTCCTGCCTTCAATCTTTCTCAGCAAGAGTCTTTTCTAATGAGTCAGTTCTTTGAATCAGGTGGCCAAAGTATTGAAGTTTCAGTTTCAGCATCAGTCCTTCCAATGAATATTCAGGATTTCCTTTAGGATGTGACTGGTTTGATCTCCTTGTAGTCCAAGGGACTCTCAAGAGTCTACTCCAATACCACAGTTCAAAAACATCAATTCTTCAGTGCTCATCTTTCTTTATACTCCATCTCTTACCTCCACACATGACTACTGGAAAAACCACAGCTTTGACTAGATGGACCTTTGTCAGCAAAGCAATGTCTCGGCATTTTAATATGCTGTCTAGGTTGGCTATAGCTTTTCTTCCAAGAAGCAAGCGCCTTTTCATTTCATGACTTCAATCACCATCTGCAGTGATTTTGGAGCACCCCCAAAACTAAAATCTCTCACTGTTTCCGTTGTTTCCCCATCTATTTGCCATGAAGCAATGGGACCAGATGCCATGACCTTAGTTTCCTGAATGCTGAGTTTTAAGCCAAATTTTTCATGGTCCTCTTTCACTTTCATCAAGAGACTCTTTAGTTTCTCTTTGCTTTCTGCCATAAGGATGGTGTCATCTGCATGTCTGAGGTTTACGATATTTCTCCCGGCAATCTTGATTCCAGTTTGTGCTTCATCCAGCCCAGCATTTCACATGATGTGCTCTGCATATAAGTTAAATAAGCAGGGTGACAATATACAGCCTTGACGTATTCCTTTCCCAATTTGGAACCAGTCTGTTGTTCCATATGGTACTAACTGTTGCTTCTTGACCTGTATACAGATTTCTCAGGAGGCAGGTAAGGTGGTGGGGTATTCCCATCTTGCTGAATTTTCTATATTTGCTGTGATCCACACAGTAAAAGGCTTTGGCATAGTCAGTAAAGCAGAAACAGATGTTTTTCTGGAACTCTCTTGATTTCTCAATGATACAAATTTGTTGGCCATTTGATCTCTGGTTCCTCTGCCTTTTCTAAATCAAGCTTGAAATTCTGGAAATTCACAGTTCACATACTGTTGAAGCCTGACTTGGAGAATTTTGAGCATCACTTTGCTAGCCTGAGAGATGAGTGCAATTGTACAATAGTTTGAACATTCTTTGGCATTGCCTTTCTTTGGGATTGGAATGAAAACTGATTTTTTCCAGGCCTGTGGCCACTGCTGAATTTTCCAAATTTGGTGGCATATAGAGTGCAGCACTTTCAAAGCATCACCTTTTAGGATTTGAAATAGCTCAACTGGAATTCCGTCACCTCCACTAATTTTGTTTGTAGTGATGCTTTCTAAGGCACACTTGACTTCGCATTCCAGGACATCTGCCTCTAGGTGAGTGATCACACCATTGTGGTTATCTGTGTCATGAAGATCTTTTTCGTATAGTTCTTCTGTGTATTCTTGCCACCTCTTCTTAACCTCTTCTGCTCTTGTTAGGTACATACTGTTTCTGTTCTTTATTGTGCCCATCTTTGCATGAAATGCTCCCTTGGTAGCTCTAATTTTCTTGAAGAGATCTCTAGTCTTTCCCATTCTATTGTTTTCCTCTATTTCTTTGCATTGGTCACTGAGGAAGGCTTTCCTATATCTCCCTGCTGTTCTTTGGAACTCTACATTCAGATGGGTATATTTTTCCTTTTCTCCTTTGCTTTTAGCTTCTCTTCTTTTCTCAGCTATTTGTAAGGCCTCCTCAGACAACCATTTTGCCTTTTTACACTTCTTTTTCTTGGGAATGGTCTTGATCACTGCCTCCTGTCCAACGTCATGAACCTCCGCCCATAGTTCTTCAGGCACTCTGTCTATCAGATTAATCCCTTGAATCTATTTCTCACTTCCACTGTATAATCGTAAGGGATTTGATTTAGGTCATACCTGAATGGTCCAGTGGTTTTCCCTACTTTCTTCAATTTAAGTCTGAATTTGGCAATAAGGAGTTCATGATCTGGGCCACAGTCAGCTCCTGGTCTTCTTTTTGCTCACTGTATAGAGCTTCTCCATCTTTGGCTGCAAAGAATATAATCAATCTGGTTTCGATGTTGACCATCTGATGATGTTCATGTTTAGAGTCTTCTCTTGTGTTGTTGGAAGAGGGTGTTTGCTATGACGAGTGTGTTCTCTTGGCAAAACTCTTCATTCTGTTAGCCTTTGTCCCACATCATTCTGTACTCCAAGGCCAAATTTGCCTGTTACTCCAGGTATCTCTTGACTTTCTACTTTTGTATTCCAGTCCCTGATGATGAAAATAACATCTTTTTTGGGTGTTAGTTCTTGAAGGTCTTGTATGTCATCATAAAACCATTCAACTTCAGCTTCTTCAGCATTACTGGTCAGGGCGCAGACTTGGATTACTGTGATATTGAATGGTTTGCCTTGGAAACGAACAGAAATCATTCTAGCATTTTTGTGTTTGCACCCAAGTACTGCATTTTGGACTCTCTTGTTGACTATGAGGGCTATTCCATTTCTTCTAAGGAATTCTTGCCCACAGATGCAGATATAATGGTCATCTAGATTAAATTCTGCCATTTCAGTCCATTTTAGTTTGCTGATTCCTAAAATGTTGATGTTAACTTTTGCCATCTCCTGTTCGACCACTTCCAATTTGCCTTGATTCATGAACCTAACATTCCAGGTTCCTATGCAATATTGCTCTTTACAGCATCAGACTTTACTTCCATCACCAGTCACATCCACAACTAGGCACTGTTTTCACTTTGGCTCTGTCTCTTCATTCTTTCTTGAATTATTTCTCCACTATTCTCCAGTAGCATATTGGGCACCTACCAACCTGGGGAGTTCATCTTTCAATGTCATATATTTTTGCCTTTTCATACTGTTAGTGGGGTTCTCAAGGCAAGAAAAGATATTAGAAAATCTTACAAGACTCTATATTAGAAAATCTTGTAAGACTCTAAGAAGAGGAAAAAAGCAGAGCAAATTTCAGTGGCACAAGAAAGTCATCTGAAGCACACCAGCTGCTCTCAAGGATGGGGCTACATCTTCCCATGCTGTCTTCTCTCTACCTACTGGCTTCTCTGTTTATTCTTGGTTCCCACTTGCTCATGCTTTGGGGGAATCAGTCCACTTCTTAGCTCCAGTGTACACTGTGGACAGGCATACTCAATGTGTCTCATTTCAGATTCCTGCGAGTCAGAATCCAGGCTTTAGATAGCCCATGGGTTGAATAAATCGTGCAGTCAGAGACAGTATAACACACATAGCAATGAACAGGACAGGCAAAGTCCCTGACTTCATGGAGCTAACAGCATCTTGATTATCACTTGATAATTATGTGATAATTTAAAGGCAGCAGGACTGTGGGGATAGTCACTTTTCTATAAATGCACTCTAACAAAGCACACAGTGAAATAAATCCCTAACACATTTTGCTCACTTCTTTTCCTTTTGCCATTGTTTTGCCTCTGCCACTACTGTTACCACTTCTGTTTTTAATGTTAATGGCTTTTTTACCCAAAGGCTACTACTCTTAACCAGACGTACTCTAAGCTAGTGGGTCTCAAAGTTTGGTACCCAGATTACAGGCAATAGAAGTACCTAGTAATTTATTAGAAATGCCAATGTTAGGGTCTTTACCCAGACCTACTTAATCAGAAACTGAAGAACCACTGCTCTATTACTTCAATTCAAATATGTCAGTCTACCTTTATTCTACCTGCTTCCTAATAACTTCAATGGATTCTCTGAGTTCCTCATTACTTGGTTTGAAAATATAAATACGTACTGTTCAAAAATGATTCTCCCATCCCCATTTAGAATTTTGTCCCTAAACTAAACTTTTCACATTAGTCTTCTTGCCCACAGGAGTCAAAGCTACTAATCAAGTCTTACTTGGTATCTGTCTGGAACCCTGTTAAAATTCAACTCACCAAAAAATAAATATAATCCATCAATTTTAAATTTAAGATGAATCAATTCAACTAGATTGACCATTTCTCCCTTCATCTGTCAACCAGTCCAACCTATCATGTATGAAAACAATGCCAAATAAAAGCATTCAAACTTCCTAGGATTTTAGATAGAGGACAACTTTGAAAATATAATCAAATACAGAATTAAAATCTCTCAGTGGGCAATGAACTTAGTTTCTCTAAAAAGTCATTGCTTATTTAGCCTCTCAAAATATATTCTGCAAACAAAGCCAGTTTTTAAAATGAACCTGTATTCTGGGGGGAAATTACATTGTAAGGAGTTAAAAAAAAAAAAAAGCTTTGGGTGTTACAGAAAAAAATCAATTCACAAAACTGCATTCCTGGAATGCCATGTCCAGGTCTCTTTGGGTCAATGTTCTCTGCACTACACTTTTGTTAGCATATTTTAAAAAGTTTTACACCAATATATCACTACCATTTTTACTAAAATACCTGTTTCCTAATAACTTATTTAGTAAATATTTTTGTTCCTTAGGCATTACTGTTATATAACAATTGTTAAGTTAATCATTTATACAATCTTCTTACTTCCAATCAACCATCGGCTCCACGAAGGTAGGTAATTGTAACTGCTGTAACTTTAGCATCTGACTCAGTAGCTGGTTCATAGTTGTTTTGTTTTATGGCTGTACCACGCAAGATGCAGGATCTTAGTTCCCTGACTAGGAATCGAACCTGCACCCCCTGCAGTAGAAGCAAGGAATCTTAACCACTGGACTGACAGGAAAGTTCCCCTGACTCATATTTGTTGTTCAATATATGTTTGCAGAAATGATGTACTAGAAGAATGAAAATGTGTGGCTGGTGAAAAATAATAAATATAATTTTTAAAAAAGAAAATACTGATAGGCTTAGAAAGTATTATGAACTCAATAATACCTCCTGGGAATAGACAGCAAATGCATGAAGGTTTAATGTGTTTTGTAATTCATTACCAATTTGTGTACCAATGTCCAGAATATACACTTAATAGTCAACCTTTAATACTGCTTTGTGGAAAAGACTTTGAGAGTATTTGTGCTCCAGCTTTCTTGCCTCAAGGCTACAGGATATTGAAACAGAACAAACAACTGTCAGAGATTTCTTCACTTTCCAGGAGTGGAAATTTTATGAGATCTTTGGAATTCTTGCATTTTATCATACTGACAGTAAAGAGGTTACTCCTTTAGCCCCCACCAAATAGCTTCTCTACATTAACTTATCTCTTTTAAAAAGACTTTTCCTGAGAACTTTAAATTTTACCTCCATTCCAGTTTTTGAACCCGTCTTCAAGTTATATATAATTTATATGCTTCCTTCCTTACGCAAAGTTTTCACTCTTTTGTTCTAAAAACATCTAACTCATGTAACCTTTTCTCTTATGCTGCATTTGCAACCTTATAATCAATGCTTCTTTGGACTTTCTCATATTTTTCAAAATTCTATTTCATATGTGGGATTACTATTTCAATGTACTTCACACATATTAACCCTTGGTTCCATCATCTTATACAAGTTCTAACGTGACTTACTGTGGTAGTGGTTTTTTCTTCCTCCAAGGGAGAAAGTTTGATTCTAGCTTGCAGGTCCAAGACAATCCCATGGCATGATACCCTAAAACTGTCCCTTAGTCTATGTTGTTAGTGTTGATTATTTGCCCCAACATAGGTGGCTTTTTTAAACTTTAACTTTTGAAGAACAATATTTTCTTTTCCCCTTCATTCTGTCAATATCTATTTATAAGTTATTTAGGTTTTCTTGTATGCTGACAACTTAATATTTATAACCTTTGCCTAAAAATTTGTTTATGATAACCTTAATTCTTTATGCAACAAATAAACTTGAAAGTAACTTTTTTGTCCCTTTCCTGTTTATCCATTTCTGTCCCCTTCTAACCTTGAAAGAACCTAATTATGAGATCACTAGGCAATGTATCCTAACTCCTGACTTATGCCTTCCGAATACACACTATACCTTACCTAACCTGTTGATTATTTTGCTAGATTAAAAGAAGTAAGAATGAAGAATTAAGTAGTTAAAGAATGACTAGCTCTCCACCCTCAGGAGCCCCCTTAGCAATCCTACAGGCTGAACATATGGGGAAGATAACATCTGAAGAGGGTCAGCTAGTCCACATCCTTTGGGGAATGATGCAGAACCAAGCCTTCTGCCTCAATGATCCATTGAAAGTCTCCCTCCCTTTTTCTCTTTAAAAATTGTCATATCTAAGCAGAATTGGTCTCAGAACATGAGTCCACCTTCTCCCTAGATTGATGGCTTTTCTGATTAGAGCATCGTTCCATTCTACTGACACTTGCCTCTCATTCGCATTTGAGTTGCAAGTTGCTGAAGTTTTTTAAGAAACTGTCAGATAGAAAAAAATTTTTAGCATAATAACTTTGGACTCTTTTAATTCTGGCTTCAACACTTTATAGATATTTGATAGTAGACAAGCTGATTTCTCATTCTCAACAACCTTACTTTTAGAAGAATAGAGGCAATGATGTGACAACTAGGGATGACATATCCTGAGTAAAAAAGAGGCAATAAATGTTATTTACTTTATTTTTAAAATTGGTTTTAAAATTGTAGGGACTTCTCAGAATTGGTTTCTATAAGTCGCTTCTGTTGAAGAAGAATGCCATTGTCAAGTTTTATTGTCTTCAACTCTTTTTTTAGCGATCTTCAAATTAGTCAAATTCATACTTTCATAGATTACCATATTTAATATAATTAAAATTCATACCACAAGTATCAGTGTATGAACATACACACAAATGTTTACTTTGTCCTAAGACAAATTTTGTCATGGAAAAAACTGGCATTATTTGGCAAAAAAATCAACATTCTGGCCATGAGAGTGGGAAGTCTAGTTGGTGGCTATCACTATTCTAAAATTGTTTCATCAATTAAATAATAAAGGGAAGATAAACACATTTTGAAAAGTGAAAGTGAAGTCGCTCAGTTGTGTCTGACTCTTTGTGACCGCATGGACTGTAGCCTACCAGGCTTCTCCGTACATAGGATTTTCCAGGCAAAAGTACCAGACTGGGTTGCCATTTCTTTCTCCAGAAACACATTTTGACTTAGGTATAAAAAATAAGCATATATTTGTAATTTTCTTTGACCTTTGCAATTAAATATAACTTTCAAAATTAGGCAGTTCAACTTATTTAACATATATTGTTTTGACTTTCTTATCTTTCCTCTTTGAATAACTACTTCACCATAAATAAAGACATGCATACATTAATGCTATCATTTTAAATTTTGGAGGTAATAATAAAATTAACTGCTTTATTATAGATCAGATACCCTTACTTTTATCAGAAAAATATTTTAATCTTTTACAGTAGTGTCTCCTTTAGCATTTTATAAAATAAAATCAGTTAAAAATAGCTCTAATCATTTTCATTACTGGCTCCTGGAAACCAGTAAAAAAAAAAAAAAAAAACATTTTAGGTAAAGCTTTAAAAATGGGCTTAAGATTAAAAATTTTAGAACTATAAGATCTACTGCCTCTGATCACTGCTCATGTTTTTATATGTAAATACTAGGATTACAGCTTGATCTTCAAATATTAACCTTCTTCTTCCAGTTCTTTACCAAATAGAAATGCAAACTAATTCCTCAGTAACTTGCATTACTTGGTATAGAATTTTCATCACTTGGGCCTTGTTCTGCCTGAAGGAAATCTCAAGTTTGTACCCAGCACTATTTAGGATTTAAGAACAAAGCTATAGAAAGATATATAATTCTGTTTTTCTAATTTGATGTTAGTCAAATCTCTTAACTTAATAAAAGTGGGAAAATAAAATTTAATGTAATTTAATTTTTCATCCTTAGGAAAAGAGGGAATGAATAAAAGAAAATAGAAAGGATAGAGATATGGGAGAGAAATCTTTCCCAAGGTAAAGAATTGAAAAGAATCTCCAAAGACCATAATACATACAATGAGAAGGAGATCCATGCTCTGAAAAAAATAAAAAGAGAAAGAGAAGAAAAATAAATAGACGTTAAAAAAAAGAGAGACAGTGAGGGCAATTGCTACCAAAATGTCACTAATAATTCCTTTTATTGCATCTGCATCACTGGGTAATCCTCATCCACATAAACCTATGTTGAGCCATGTAATTCTCTTTGGCTAATGGGATATGTGCAAACATTATACAAGTGGAGACTTCATCAGTGTCTGCCTACTGAGACTTCCTCTCTCTCATTGTGTTTGGAAACCTTAGACCACTAAGTGAATATGTGTGGGCTAACCTGCTGGAGAATAAGGGGCCATATGGAGAAGTGAGGAGCCTCAGCCAACAGCCCACTAGCCAACCATTTGCCAATAGCCAGATGTGTGTGAGGCCATTCTAGATCATCCAGCGGCCAGGCAACCTGGCAGCTGTCCACAGAGCCATGAAAGAGCCCAGCAGGGATCAGCCAAGCTATCACAAACCAGAAATCCTGCCCATTCCAACCACATAACTGTGAACAAAAGAAACTGGAATGCTTTGAGTCATTAAGTTTTGGAGTGGTTTGATGCACAGCAAAAGTCAACTGACGCAGGGAACAATAAACAAACGGGAGAACAATAGCTTTTGTTGAGAAATAAGACAAGGTAAATTTACTTCTCCCCTTGGTAGCTCATTTTAGCTGTTGGCTTCAGAATAAGTTACTATTTCACTTCTCTTTGAAATGTGCATTTGTTTAATAAGTCTGATATGATACACTGTAGGTTTGTTTTTACCCTAAAAGACCATCCTGCTGAAAAAAAGCTAGAAGTAACAATACATTCTTCCATCCTGTTCCTAGGGAGGAGTGTGCCAGGAGAGATACAAAATCTTGAATTTTCCTTTGGATAGAAACAGATCACAGTGTTATCATCCTGCTTACAAAAAAAGAATCAAACTAAAGATCAGATCTAGCAGTGTATTCCACTGACTATGGTATCTTAAACATACTGCATCATTCAGAGACAAAGTAAAAATAGTATTTCTATTAATACTCAATTGTTTATGTATTATTGATTAATTTTACTTACATATGCTACTGGATACAGGTTTTATTTGGTTTCACTATAAATTCAACAAGTATTTATCAACAGTGATTTTCAATGTGCCTGATATTTTACTCATATGCCTGTTTACTCTTTTTGAGTTTTATGATAAAAATTCTCATGCAAAATTATTTGATTTCTTTTATTTTTATGCCAGCCCTTGAGCTCATAATTACCTGGAAGAGTTGTAACAGTCTGTTTTCGATGATAAATAAATATTATAAGATGTGGGTCACTTTCTTTCTAAACACTAAAGATACCTACCATCTCCTTCCTTTGATTTTTCTACCCCTGAATAACTGAAAAAGGAAAAATATCTGGCTACTTGTACGGGAAAATATCAATTTACAAATCCTTAATGCTTTTGAACTGTGGTGTGAGTCCCTTGGACTGCAAGAAGATCCAACCAGTCCATCCTAAAGGAGATCAGTCCTGGGTGTTCATTGGGAGGACTGATGTTGAAGCTGAAACTCCAATACTTTGGCCACCTCATGCGAAGAGTTGACTCATTTGAAAAGACCCTGATGCTGGGAAGGGTTGGGGGAAGGAGGAGAAGGGGACGACAGAGGATGAGATGGTTGGATGGCATCACCGACTCCATAGACATGGGTTTGGGTAAACTCTGGGAGTTGGTGATGGACAGGGAGGTCTGGCGTGCTGCGATTCTTGGGGTCACAAAGAGTCGGACACGACTGAGCAACTGAACTGAACTGAATGGAAGGAGAAAGATACATGCTATAATGTGCAGTGTGCAATTTCAAAAAACCATGAACAACTACATACACTCATCTATTTACAGCACTATGAAGAAAGCTTTGTTCATGTAGGTAAGCACTTGGGTGGTTAAGTGTTGGGTTGGACAAAAATTTCATTTGGATTTTTCTATAACATCTTACGGAATATCCAAATAAACTTTTTGGCCAATCCAATATTTATCCAATTGCAAACTTCAAGTCTTCACAAAATATATTGTTATATCCTTTTATAAAGAAAAGATAAATTCAAGTGAATGGTATCACATTATCATCAAAAAATATGAACTGGAATATATATTAGGATATAAATCTACTGGGAGGATATACATAAAATTAAATTTCATTGTAAGAATTATTATACTAATGATAATCAACTAAAGGTTTGTTTCTCATTGCCAGCATCTTAGTAAATAATTTAAAAATTTATTCACATAGGCTAGATGCCTTGATTATTCTTTAATTTACCTGAGCACCCTTTAGAAGCTTGTCTATTGAGTATGGACAGTTAATATTTTTAAAACTTTATTGAGAAGTGTCAGAATATGCAAATGTTGATTAAATAGTATATAAATTATAAGGGGGGTAGGAAATACAGGCTTTAAATTAAGCCCAGCTAAAAATTAGAATCTGTTTCTAAAAAAAAGAAGAGGAAAATGTTACAGAAAGATACCCGTGAAATGCTAAAACTTACCAAGGAGTTTCTAATTTGTGGCTTTTTGTGTAAATAAATTTGCCCTAGGACCTATGTTAGTTAATATCTGAGATGAACAGCTAAAATGTATTATGTCAAAAAAACATGACTGATCTATATTTAATAGTCATCACTAGCTAAAATTCCTAATAATCATGATAGCTATGTTCATTTTATATCATTTAAAAATCTATAAATTGGATTTAATAGTTTCTCACCTAACCAATGTTTTATATTCACCTCACATATATATTATATACCTAATCATTATTCAAATCACCAGAGTTAGACATAAATTTTAAAATAATTATATTAAAATTTATACAGGAACATGTGTATAAACACCTAATGCTAGGTGTACATAGACAGCAGATTAGATAGATAAATAGATAGGATGGTACTACTCTCCCCTTAGTCTCTAATAAGAAGGTTGGGACATATTTTACATAAAACTCAAAAAAAATGAATAAAAAAATAAATTAATAGACATTGGGAGAATTATAGCTCCTTTTGTCCAAAGAGATTAAAACTTGAAGAAACTTTTAAAAACCCATGTTGTATAATAGCTCTTTGTATTTAGTTTGTATTTTCCATACTCAGTACTACTTTCAATGAAGTTAGAATTTGAACAATGCAATGTCTAATTCATATCCGAGTAGTTATGAAGTCACATATGTCTTGTAAGTAGTCACTTAATCAGTACTGCATTTGTTTTGCAGCTAGAGGAAAGCACTCTTATGTGTTATATGGATTTGCATGCTTGTTCTAAATGAGTTAAATCCCAGTAATATTGTAATATACAAAAACTAAATGAAATTGAAATAAAGTATTGGCAGATTATCCACTCATTTTAATTCTAGATGAGGCATGTGATAAGCGATAGAGGGTTTAAAATAAGAATAGAGGAAAATTTCCTCTAAGAGAGAAAAAATATAAAGAGATTTTTTCTAATTGAAATAAAGTAAAAAAAAAAAAATACTGCAGAGGTTTGAAAACAATGTAATATTTTGCTTTTCCTTCATATTTATCATAAGTATAAATAATCTTACAGCATTTCCATTTTAACAAGTCATAAGGAAACAGCAAAAATGTCACTATATAAAATTTTAATCTCAATTTTTATATCATTCTTTTTATTTTTAAATAAAGAAAGCTAAAGTATATTGATTCTGAGGAAAAGGTGTAATATAAGTAGCTGCCAGAATTTGAAAAATATATAAGTATTAACTCATAATGTTGGCACATGTAAGACAAAGGATATTACCTCATACTTTCTACCTTTCTAAGGTTTTGTGAAAGAACATTGTTTGCATCCAGTTATGACTACAACTGCCTTCTCATAAGAAAATATTGCAATAATAAAAATGTTTTACACATCCCCCCAAAAGTTTTCTAAAGTTTTTAATAGTAAATTTGGTTTAATGGTTATATTATATAATATTGCTGTGCCAATTACCTTTTTAACAGTTATAATTATTAAAAGATAGAATCCATAGTTTGGATCATTAAATGGCACCATTCAATACAGAAAAATGTTTTAAACACTCATTACAGTTTATAAAACAAATGAAAAACTAATTATTAAAATGAAGTTACAGACTATTTTCTTCCATGATTATTCTAAAATAACTTCCTCTAATAGTCGACTATTACTTCTTAGTTATAACTAAGAAGAGAAGACCTAGGAATGAAGGACTCACTATAATAAAAAGCAGACGACTTCAGAATAAAAATATATTGTGCCTAAATTTGATTAAATGTAGACATAACAAAAGACAGCTTATTCAAATATTGGCCCTTTATAGAGTTGTGAGCTTTGTTAAGTCCTTGAATAATAAGTCACAGAAGTTATGTAATCAGTAACGTTTTTGAATTAATCAAAAGTGTGTAGAAATTTAGTTAGTAAATATTCATACTGTAGTATTTAATATATGAAAAGCTAAGTTTGGCCATGTTTTAATAGGACAAATAGATTCTAAAAGATCTAATGCAATTCATCCTATTATACAATTTAACTGTTTGCCAATATATATTAAATAGGATAGAAGTTTTGTTAGGTTTTTACTTCTCATAGTTGAATGACATGTTACATAAATATATTTAAATTTAACAGGATAGAGATTTAAAAAAAAAAAACCTAAAAGCTATTGATTACTTACATTGTGCATAAATTGTGTATTATAAACTATGTAAATGCAATCTATTCATATGTTTTAAGCTTTAGTGTGACAATCTCAGCTTGGATTAGCAGAACAATTTTGAGTATTATTTTTAAAAATTACAAACAATTTTCAAATTTAAATTTAAAATGAAAAAATATTTTAGAAAATTTCTTTAAAGAAATCAGTCTATCATTTGTAATATAGACCAGTAGAATTCAGAGTTACACCACCATATAATATATTTAGACATAGATTAGCATAAAGCGGGTTATAATTAAAACTGGCCCATTACATTGGCAGATATTTCTAAACACTTGTATACCATTGGTATATGCTAAGAAATATGGAAAAAGAAAACATCATTAATAAAAATTCTGGGTCAGTGCAAAATGTCTTGAATGTTAATAATTTTCCACTTTGTATAGAAACTACAAAATACAGCTCAATAAAAATTCTAGGAACAAGTTTCAACTCCACAATATTTTTACTTATTTAGTTCACATTTACCATAGCCAATTCATGATTGTCTAGCAACAAAAGTACCTGACATTACTCCAAAAATCTGACTTCATAAATTTGCTTTTGAAAGACCAACAATGAATGAACTCATTGAAGGAGCAAGTCATTCTTTGTTGTTATTGTTCAGTCACTCAGTTGCATCCGACTCTTTGTGACTTCATGGGCTGCCGCACGCCAGGCTTCCCTGTCCTTCACTATCTCCTGGAGCTTGCTCAAACTCATGTGCATTGAGTCGCTGATGCCATCAACCATCTCATCCTCTGTTGCCCCTTCTCCTCCTGCCCTCAATCTTTCCCAGCATGAGGGTCTTTTCCAAGGAGTCAGCTCTTCGCATCAGGTGGCCAAAGTATTGGAGCTTCAGCTTTAGCATCAGTCCTTCCAATGAATATTCAGGGCTGATTGCCTTTAGGATTGACTGGTTTGATTTCTTTGCTGTTCAAGGGACTCTCAGGAGTGTTCTAGAACACCACAATTCAAAAGCATCAATTTTCATTGCTCAGCCTTCTTTATGGTCCAACTCTCACATCTGTACATATATATGTACATGGCTTATTGGAAAAACTATAGCTTTGACTATATGGACCTTTGTCGGCAAAGTGATGTCATTCTTAGGAATACAATAGAAATTCTTACTCTTTTCCATTTTAGTTAACCAAAGCACACCTACTCTGACTAAACAACAAATCAATTTAGTTTATGAGTGAATTCTGTTAAAAAAAAAAAAAAAGAAAGAAAAAGCACAACAACAAAAATCTTGACTTAGGTAAAAGGATGACCTTGACTACATCTTAAGTCCTTCGTCCAAAATTCTTCCTAAAACTCAACAGGGATAATTACAAACAGAGAGAATATTCTAACCTCTCTATTTTCTATCTTTAAAGAGGAAAATTTATTGACTGCTCAAGAAATTCCAGTTTCTTGATTGCTCTCAATTTTTTTTTCTCCTTACACTAATCACTTCTACTGTAAACAATGTAATGTGGTCAGAGGTGAATGCACCCCTACCACTGCCTTCATTTTAGTAAACATAGTAGAGTCAAGTTGAATCACTTCAGACCCTTTCCTATCAGCTCCCTCATTTCCATTTTCTTATCAAATTCTGTATATTCTATCCATTTACTATCTGTCAAGTGCATCCCTTCTTCTTTACCTTCACTAGTCCTTCTTTCATTCAGACTATGATCATTTTGTGTTTGTATCCTACTAATTGAATAATTTTCCATCCACTTGTCTCATAGGCACTTTCTTAACTCTCATTCATGTAACTCAAACTCTTAAATCAAACACAGTTCATGAATTATCTCAGGGAGGCCTTCTTTAATGTTTCAGTTTGATGTTTCTTTTCTACACTTCCTTCACTCTCTCTATTTTGGTGTTTATGCCATTTACTATAATCATCAATTTATAGAACTGTCTCCTCTTTCCCTTGAGGGCAAAGCTTATGTTATTTTAATTTTTGAACTCCTGTTCCAAGCAAATATGAGGCATAAATGCTGTGAATGTTTGTTCAATGAATACTGTTACCAAGAATTTTATTTTCAACTCTTGATCCTTGTACCTAAGAATATGTTGAATTTCATGTCAAAAATAACATCAGATATTTATTATTTCATAGTTTATTACATTCCCTAGATGAATCTGGATTATAATAAGAAAGTTAAATTAATGTGAAGTATTTTAAAGTTTCACAAATTAAGCCTGTGTATGTCTGAAGTGGATTTATTATCCTAGCCTTTCAAAAGTGATATCAGAGTACTAAAGTCATTCTACATGGTAACTGGAATTAAGACTTAGAACTTCACTAGATTCAGTATTTTTCAAAGTACCATATCATGGCTGAGGTCCTTAACTCCTCAAATGCCTCTAAAAATAAAAATCAACACATATTTTCTAAGTCCCTATCGTTGTGTATTATTTCACCATTAAAGATTCCAAACTTTTTTTTTTTTTTTAATATTCCACACACATTCTATTGTAGCAGACTGCTACACTGCTCATAGTAATCACTTTAAGACCTGGACCTTGAATTATTTTTCTTGTAACTTAAACTTCCATGTTTCAAAAAGAGGGAAGCAAATTCTATCAATTTTCCTGTTTGAAGGAACTTTCTTAGTGAATAATAATAATACTGGGTTTTAAACTACAAACACTGTTTTGTTTTTGGTTTTTAGGTATGTTTATTTGTTTAACCTTCATGTTTTTAAAACTAAAATCTTTTAACTACTATTTTCAATGTTTTCCATTTAATAAATTGAATTCTATACCGTAGAAAAGAAATTTTGCAAACATCAGTAGACTAAAAACAAATATGGCATAAAATGAGACATAACTTAAATCACTGTAAGTGATCACTAAAATGTGGGATTTGATGAAAGCTATTAGCTGATGAATAGCTCATTAAACTGCTACTGAAGTCAGAGTATTAGCAATTATACTAAAACCCCATATAAAACAGTTTGTCAAAGTGTATAGGTAGAAATGAATTGGAAATGTTTTATTTCATCACAAGAAGTTTCCTCTACAATGCCAATTAAGGATAATGTATGGAGGTCTTGACTTAACAATAGGAAATCTTGTCACTATCTTCACTAGTAGAAAGTAACTGAATTAACTGCAAAATATCAACATTATTCCTCTTCATGTGATGTGAGAAGAAATAGCATTACACGTCTTAAGAATACTAAAGTGTTTAAGGCAGGCCTAATGAGGGGTCATAACTCTACACCAACTCTTAACTTCCAAGTCATGGAAAGATACTACTTTCTGTTGCAGTCAGAAAAGCAAATATTTTTCCCATATGTACAAGGAAGAAAAAAATTATATTATCGCAGTTTAACAAAATAAAATCACAATTAGAAGTCTGGACTTATTAGGAAAAATGGAGTTAAAAACTAGCTAGAGTTTTCCTAAGATACAAATTATAATTCTATTTTCTGATTGTTCATGTCCAAATACATGAAAATCTAGACAAAAAGGAAATCTACCTCCTGTTACCACTGGTTGGATGAAGCTCAGACCAGTAATCACTGTGCTCTGTATACTGTCACTACTCTATCAAGTGCTCAAGTGAGAGCAAAGTTGGAGAGCAGCATAAACAGGTAAGTAATGATCACTATTAAACAATGATATATTTCTATTTGGATAGTCAGATGCTAGAGAGAAGGGATTGCTACCTAATACTTCCTTGGAAGAAATTATTTTTAGGTAAATTTTCTCTTTTACATAACAATGAAATATATTTGACTAACATATGTATATATATATACACACATATATATATACATATACATATATATACACACATATATTCAATATTTATAGAGTAAAAGATTTATCAGTTTGGTTCAGTTCAGTCGCTCTGTCATGTCCATCTCTTTGCAACCCCATGGACTGCAGAATGCCAGGCTTTCCTGTCCATCATCAACTCCCAGACCTTGCTCAAACTCATGTCCATCAATTCGGTCATGTCATCCAACCATCTCATCTTCTGTTGCCTCCTTCTCCTCCTGCCTTCAATCTTTCTCAACAAAAGAGTCTTTCCAATAAGGCAGTTCTTCGCATCAGGTAGCCAAAATATTGGAGTTTCAGCTTCAGCATCAGTCCTTCCAATCAATATTCAGGACTGATTTCTTTTAGTATTGACTGGTTTGATCCCCTTGCTGTCCAGGGATCTCTCAAGATTATTCTCTAGCCCCACAGTTCAAAAGCATAAATTCTTCAACACTTAGCTTTCTTTATGGTCCAGCTCTCACATCAGTACATGATTACTGGAAAGCCATAGCTTTGAGTAGATGGACATTTGTTGGCAAAGTAATGTCTCTGGTTTTTAATATGCTGTCTAGGTTGGTCATAGCTTTTCTTCCAAGGAGCAAGTGTCTTTCCATTTCATGGCTGCAGTTACCATCTGCAGTGACTTTGGAGTCCCCCAAAATAAAGTCTGTCACTGTTTCCACTTTTTCCCCATCTTTTTGACATGAAGTGATAGGACCAGATGCCATGATCTTAGTTTTTTGAATGTTGAGTTTTAAGCTAGATTTTTCGCTCTCTTCTTTCACTTTCATCAAGAGGCTCTTTAGTTCTTCTTCACTTTCTGCCATAAGGGTGGTGTCATCTGCATATCTGAGGTTATTGATATTTCTCCTGGCAATCTTAATTCCAGCTTTTGCTTCATCCAGCCCAGCATTTCGCATGTTGTACTCTGCATATAAATTAAATAAGCAAGGTGACAATATACAGCTTTGACGTACTCCTTTCACTATTTGGAACCAATCTGTTTTTCCATGTCTGGTTCTAACTGTTGCTTCTTGACCTGCAAACAGATTTCTCAGGAGGCAGGTCAGGTGGTCTGGTATTCCCATCTCTTTCACAATTTTCCACAGTTTATTGTGATGCACATAGTCAAAGGCTTTGGCATAGTCAATAAGACAGTAGTAGATGTTTTTCTGGAATTCCCTTGGTTTTTCAATGATCCAACAGATCTTGGTTATTTGATCTCTGGTTCCTCTGCCTTTTCTAAAACCAGCTTGAACATCTGGAAGTTCATGGTTCACGTACTGTTGAAGCCTGGCTTGGAGAATTTTGAGTAGTACTTTGTTAGTGTATGAGATGAGTGCAATTGTGCGGTAGTTTTAACATTGTTTCACATTGCCTTTCTTTGGGATTGGATGAAAACTGACCTTTTTCAGGCCTGTGGCCACTGTTGAGTTTTCCATATTTGCTGGCACATTGAGTGCAGCACTTTCACAGCATCATCTTTTAGGATTTGAAATAGCTCAACTGGAATTCCATCACCTCCACTAGCTTGTTTGTAGTGATGATTCCTAAGGCCCTCTTGACTTTGCATTCCAGGATGTCTGGCTCTAGGTGAGTGATCACACCATCGTGGTTATCTGTGTCATGATGATCTTTTTTTGTATAGTTCTTCTGTGTATTCTTGCCACCTCTTCTTAACCTCTTCTGCTCTTGTTAGGTACATACCGTTCCTGTTCTTTATTGTGCCCATCTTTGCATGAAATGTGCCCTTGGTGTCTCTAACTTTCTTGAAGAGATCTCTAGTCTTTCCTGTTCTATTGCTTTACTCTATTTCTTTGCATTGATCACTGAGGAAGGCTTTCCTATATCTCCCTGCTGTTCTTTGGAACTCTGCTTTCAGATGGGTATATTTTTCCTTTTCTCCTTTGCCTTTAGCTTCTCTTCTTTTCTCAGCTATTTGTAAGGCCTCCCCAGACAACCATTTTGCGTTTTTACATTTCATTTCTTGGGGATGGTCTTGATCACTGTCTCTTGTACAATGTAATGAACCTCTATCCATAGTTCTTCAGGTACTCTGACTATCATATCTTATCCCTTGAATCTATTTGTCACTTCCACTTTTCTCTTCACTCTATATACCTTCTATTCTGTGTCTCAGCTACTTATGTTCATATATTTTCTATTTCATTAAATCACAAAGTCCAAGAAGACTTTAAGAACTTTTGTTTGTTCTGATTTACTCCGGGTAACTGAGTCCTTCTTACTAAGCCTTAAGCAGTGAGAATATAGGCCAAGCAGGAACTTCATCACTAACTAAGCTGTATGCAGTCTGGAATGTTACTTAACTTCTGTCGGTCTCCAGTTCCTCATTGGTAATAAGTACCCTTTTGCATACTTCACGGAATTTTGGTAAAATCAAAAAAAACAGTATATATAATACCACTTGCCTACCACACGATCAATAATGATAACTACATGGACTTAAACGGTACCCCCCCAAACATACAAGATCATTCTGATGGACCTTACATGCAATGAGAAGTGTTTTCTTATAAATGATACACGGATAGAAGAGGAGAAGGCCATAGGAAAATGAAGGCAGAGATTAGATTTCTTAAACTCAAAATATATTACAAAAGGTTAATATACCATTGTACATGCATGTAGAGAGATAAACGCACTCAGCTGAACACATATTCCTGTATCATTACCTTCATCTTGTCAATTATTTGCATTATCTGTGTAACAAACCAATAGCATCAGACCACATTAGAAGTTGTGACTCTGATATTAGTGGGCCTCGTGGGTTGCCTGCAGATCCCTGAATCCCTGCCAACCATGCAAAAATTATGGTATTGTCAAATGTGCCTATTTCACAGGAAAACATGCATAGGTTTCATTAGGTCCCACAAGGGTTTGAGATCACCAAGAGAGAAGTAATCTCAAATCTGGAGGATCCTGAAGGCCCTTCCTGGCTGTTATATTGATTCTATGTTTCAGGTTTTTATGCCTTTAAAGCAGCCAAAGAGATTTGGCATGCTATTTTTATCAGTAAGATCCTTTCTTTGAAGACCAAGAGCAAGTCAAGAAGACACTATAATAGAAGCTGTTTTAAGTAAACTTATCTTCCTCCAAACATTATAATGAAAATCTACAGCTTTCTGTTTTCTTATGTGCAGTCTGTCATTACCCACCATCCTCCAGCAAAGGAAATAATCTCTACAGTCAACAGTATAAATACAGACTCCAGGTTTCCTTGAGCTCCAAAATTGCTATATTCAAGTTAAAAGGTCATAGTAAGCATGAAGACAGAGGATAAAAAATAAATGAAAAATACAGTTTACTTATTTCTTTCAGCAAAAAAAAAAAAAACAACTTCAAGTTCATTCTTATCAGAACAATCATATTTTTCATATTTCTGTGTTTTTACATTGAAGACTATCAAAGAAAGGTTAGAACAGAAAGGCGTATAGGAAGAACTGGACACTGAAGTTCTTAAAGCTCATTATTTTTCTTTAAATCCTTCTAAAATTTACCAAATAAAACTGAAGAACTTTCTGCAGTTTATTATCTTCTGAAGCAAATGCCAAGAGTATAAACATAAATCACAGGTCAAGTGATTTGTTATAAGGAAATGATATATGTTTCTCATCACTTTCAAGTTAATAGAATTTTAGTTTTGAGGTCTGAAGTAATTAAAACATAAGAAATATACTATGGATATGCTGTAGAGTGTGGAGAAAAAGAAACCCTCCCTATTACACTATCAGTGGGAACATAAACTGGTACAGTCATTATGGAAAACAGTATGGAGGGTCCTTAAAAAACTAAAATAGAGTTGCCATATGATCCTGTAACCCCATTCCTGAGCATGTATCTAGAGAAAACTCTAATTCAAAAATATACATGCACCTCAATATTCATAGCAGCACTATTTATAATAGCCAAGACATGGACACAACCTAAACCTAAATGCTCATCAACAGATAAATGAATAAAGAAGATCCATTTTATAAATGGATAAAGTGGTATGTGTGTATATGTGTATGTATGTGCGTGTATATATATATATATATATATAGAGAGAGAGAGAGAGAGAGAGAGCGCCTTCCCTGGTGGCTCAGTGGTAAAGAATCCACCTGTCAGTGCAGGAGACTTGGGTTCAATCCCCGGGTCAGGAAGATCTCCTGGAGAAGGAAATGGCAACCCACTCCAATATTCTTGTCTGGGAAATCCCATGGACAGAAGAGCCTGGAAGGCTACATCCCATGGGGTCACAAGAGTTGGAAATGAATTAGCAACTAAACAACAACACACACATATATGTATAAACACACATATACACTCAAAATGGAGTATTACTCAGCCTTAAAAAAGAATGAAATAATGCCATTTCCAGCAACATAGATGGAGCTAGAGATTATCATATTAAGTTTAATAATCAAATGGAGAAAAATAAACATATGATATCACATATGTGTGGAATCTAAAAGAAAAATAATACAAATGAAACTCTATGCAAAACAGAATCTGACTCACAAACATAGAAAACAAACTTATGGTTACCAGAGGGGATAACAGGCTGGTAGAGGAAGAGATAAATTAGGAGTTGGGAATTAACATATACACAATACTGTGTATAAAATAAGTAACAACAAGGACCTACTATATAGCACAGGGAACTATATATCTTATAATAGAAGAGAATCTGAAAAATAATATATATATATGCTTCCCTGGTGGCTCAGATGGTAACAGCATCTGCCTGAAATGCAGGAGAGCCAGGTTCCATCCCTGGGTCGGGAAGATCCCCTGGAGAATATAATGGTAACCCACTCCAGTATTCCTGCCTGGAGAATCCCATAGACAGAGCTTGGAGGGGTATAGTCCACAGGGTTGCAGAGTCGGACATGACTGAGCAACTAACACTTCACCACTTCACGTCATACTTTCTGAATGTATGCGTGCACACACACACATACACATATGTATATACAAATGCCGAACCACTTTGCAGCAATACACTTGAAACTAACACTGTAAATTAACTATATTTCAGTTGAAAAAATAAATATATTACAGATCATCAGGCAGTTTCTTTTGAAAATTAAAGCAATCAATTTTCAGTTTATTCATTATGTATATGTGTGAAGAACATAGGAAATACAAACAAACTATTAGAACAAGGTGGTGTAGATCTCACAGCTCTTTCTATATACCATATGGACAATAGATGGCATCACTGATTCAATGGACATGAACAAATTCTGGGAGATAGTGAGGGACAGGGAAGCCTGGCATGCTACAGTCTTTGTGGTTGTGAAGAGTCTGACACAACTTGGTGACTGAAGAAAACCAATGGACAATAAAAGCCCCTTTATTATTTAAAAAGTACGTAAGTAATTGTGTGGGTGAAAGCCTTCCACTTGAAAGTCATCAGATTAGTTTTAAAAGTTGACTGCTTTCCTTTAAAATGAACTTCACTGCAGCTTTTAAAAATAGCTTGGATGAATTGCTATGTAAGGCAATGGTAAACAGTGGCTAAGAGTACAAACTCTTGCAACAGATTTTCAGAATTCAAATGTTTCCACCAATGAAAAGTTAAATGACTTTAGCAAGTTACTTAACTTATGCGTGTCTCAGTTTTCTCTAATATTTTTGGTTTTACCATTTAATATTCTCACAGGAATAAATCTGTTAGGTCAAAAATTTAATTATGCACCCATTATCTAAAAGTGTTAGTATTTAATAAAGCCTACAAAAACCAATCAACCCTTTATTAATTAATCATACTGGTTCCATGGCAGAACATTCTGATGTGGCTTCCATTTCTCTTCAATGACATCTATCCTGTATTTTGCTCAAGGATTCACTCTCTTACAATTCAGTTTTCATCATGTGTGCTCTTTCCTTCATGTTGAAGTCTTTAAGAAACCATTGCTCCCAACTGACGCTCCTAAGCTCGCTATTTATTTTAAGGCTTCTAGATCAACCATAGAATGCATTTGTATTTCTCTTTTCAATACTTTCTGTTTCTATTCTTGCTATTATTTTTGCTTATTCAACAATTTTTGTTCAACTTTGTATGCCCTTATGCAGCATGCTAAATACTTTTGGTCTGAGTCAACCACCAGGGAACTCCTTCTATTAGGTAATTATTTTGGTATATTTTTTTTCCTAATCAGAAACACTACTTCATCACAACTATATATTCAGTTCAAAAATATATTCTTTTATACCACCCTTAATTCAGTCAAATTTTATTCACACAACATTGACATAAAAATGGGAGGCTAAAGAATCCACCTGCAATGCAGGAGACCCCGGTTCCATTCCTGGGTTGGGAAGATCTGCTGGAGAAGGGATAGACTACCCACTCCAGTATTCTTGGGCTTCCCTTGTGGCTCAGCTGGTAAAGAATCCGCCCACAACGCTGGAGACCTGGATTTGATCCCTGGGTTGGGAAGATGCCCTGGAGAAGGGAAAGGCTACCCACTCCAGCATTCTGGCCTGGAGAATCCCATGGACTGTATAGTCCATGAGGTTGCAAAGAGTAGAACACGACTGAGTAACTTTCACTTTCGCTTTGACCTGGAGTAAGTTTCTTTGCTCTCTGGACATGGTTTCCTTATGTGCAAAAAGACATGATAATCCAGGGCATATGAAACCTTTGCAAACTCCCATGATCTAGACTTAAAATACATAGTTTAGTGAAGTGGCTCAGTCGTGTCCAATTCTTTGTGACCCCATGGACTGTAGCCTACCACGCTCCTCTATCCATGGGATTTTCCAGGCAGAAGTACTGGAGTGCGTTGTCATTTATTCTGTCATAAATAAAGCAATTTGCTTTCTTCAACTTTATAGAAAGTCATTTTACTTTATTTATTATCCATACTATACAAATACAAGCAGCCCTTTAAAAGAAGACGTGCTGATACAGAAAGGATACCATGTACACTGTTGATTAAAAATCAAGTTCCCAAATAAACTTTTATGGTATGAGCCCATTTATTTAGAAAACAGCTAAGACCCATACTTACACATATAAAAATTTGTGCATACATGATCATGTAAATATACATGCATGTGTACATAATTGTAAATAATATATTGTAACTACATGAGATTATGTAGAAAAATGTTTGAAAGTATACTACACAACCTTTTAAGATAATGATTATATAAAAGGAGTGGAGATAAAAATGTTTAAAATATGCATCCATGTTATATGACTTTTTAACCTAAACAGATATCTGAGAATTACTTACGTAATTAAAATACGTAAATACAGCTCTAATCAGCAACTTATATATATTCATAATCTTTTATACTTGAGTTATTACTAGATTAATTTGATTTGTGTATATAAATCTTAATTATGTTTGATTGGTTTGAAGCTGACAATGTTCATTCTAGTAGTTCTTCACTAGGTTATTTTTAACATTAAAAGTCACTCAGTTTTTATGCTGGATATAACTGATTTTCGTATGCTTGAAGAAGCTCAAAAGCTGTTTATTAAAAACATAAGCATTGTGAAATCCTCTGTAATTAAACACCTGGGCAGATGAACATTTAGAAACTGCCATGTAAAAGGAGCCAGATATTTATCCAGGTGGAGACACTGACAGCAAAAGAATTGGCTCAGCTAATTTGAAGAGCCTCTGGTTATTAATTTGAATATTAATTCAATGTCACTTAGCATTCTAAGCTAGTGAGATGACAAAAGTCACGCATTATTATAGATGCATTTGCTAATAAAGTTTAAAGGTGTTAGACCCTTTTTATTCTATCTTAATGGTCCTAAGTGACTGATTAATCTCATTTCTGAATGTTCTAAATATTAGTCCACATTTGCCTAGATCACATTAGCATGAAAAGTAAACAAAGGCTAAGAAAAATTAAAAAATAATATAATGGGCCATCTTAGTCACAGCCCCAGCAGTGTAATCTCTGGAACTCTCATCCTCAAATCCCCATGGCTAATTCCTAAAGCTCCCAGGGGATCTTACAACTATAGTATCCTGCTCCTCAGATGCTCCCAGCAGAGGGTGACAAGCTCCTGTCTCTGTGGTGACATCCTTGGGACCGTCCAAGGATGATGCCTCCCTCACTTATCTTTTGCAGCTCACTGAACTGAGGTGCGTGAATTGCAAAGGGGTAGAAATCCTCTTCAATCTCATGTTTAGTTACATCATCAAGTCAGAATCAAGTGCATCTTCAGTCCTCTGGGTGCTTCATTGGCTCCATCAATGTTTGTTTTCTGAAATTAACTGCACTTTTACTCCACTGTTATCGTTAGTGCAGAAGGTAATTTGATTGACAGGATATTCTGTAAACTCTCAACAGTATTCCTTTCCTTAGACTTTAACAAATAAAGATCCTTATTTGATTTACACTCTACTCTTGTTTCTTCAGAGTGAGCTTCTTTTCCACCTAAGATGATTATTTTTCAAGATTCTGCCTATACACACATACACACACACATATATGTATAAGTTGTAATTATCTATGAGATTAAAAATTTCTGAGAGACTTAAAGATGTGAGTTTGGTAAATTTCACTTCATTCCCAGCAGGTTCAAGTGCTGATCTTTACATGAGGCTGCTTAGTTTTCAGACAATTGGAACCTAACTGGGCCTCCTCATGGGACCTCTGGAACTCTGCAGTAAAATAGAAATACAGTGCAAGTCATAGACACGAACCACTTATGTAACTTTGTCTTTTACAGGCTACATTTTAAAACAGTAAATAAGAATCAGATGGAAATAGTTTAAGTAATGTTTTTGTTAGCCAAATCTATCTAAACTATTATTTCAATATGCAATCAATATAAAATGTATTGAAAATTGTATATTTATTAAAAATTAGTATCTATTTTACACTTATAGTACATCTCAATTTAGACTATCTAAGACTGCAAGTGCATAACTACATGTGGTTAGGGGCTATTTTACAGGTAGTTAGAGATCTGAATAGTGTAGAAATTCTGGGTATCAAGTGGCCCAACAGTTTAATGAAAAACTGTTTCATTTAAAGACGTTTCTCAAATATCATTCTAACTTCTATATACCATGTCCAGTGATGAACCTCTTGCATCCTGAGAAATGGTTTCCTCAGATCAATACATAACAGTTTGCTCTCTGACACATGCTCTATTCTGCTTGTTTAAAAAAAAATGCAGAAAGAATATTTCTTTTTAATGCAATCATTTTGCAACTTACACAGAGTTAGGAAAAACTATTTTCTTTGTTTTAAATTACAAAATTAATAATGAATCCTCACTGTAAAACATCAAACACTATAGAAGCATATAAATTAAAACTGAAAGTAATTGCTCCTCGTATTCCCTATTTTGCTTCCTAGAATTACTTAAGTTTGCTGTGTATCTTTCCAGACATTTTTCTATATTAAATAGATGTTTAGACAGAGCTATTAAATACCCAGATGTGTTTAATGGGAATGAATAGATTCATTGGCAAGATCTAGTGCATAAACGTGCTTGATGACTTGGAAACATGAGGTAGCCTAACAGAAAGCACTATACTCTTTCTTGCTGGCAGAGCTGCTATTTTGTCTGAGTATTCACAATTACTGTTGCCATGTGTGTAGAGAAGAGCTAAAAAGTGAAATATTGATTAGTCTGAGCCTATGAAGTAATTCCCTTTTCTTAGCCAATGACTGACTCTGTCAGAGGTGTATGATGTAGTTTTGTCCAATAAAAACAGTGGACAAGGGAGAGATTTTCTTGCTTGTAAAAACAGCTGCATGAAAAATAAAAGAAAAAAATAGCTGCATAGAAAAGAACAGTCTTTTTCTTCTCGATTTTGCTGTCTACCTGTGATGCCTACAATGACATGTCGGGGCTCTGAAGGGAATCAGCTTAAGGACAGAAGTTAATGTATCAAAATCAGCACATGAAATAATGGACAGGATCTTTGATGTCATTGCAGAACTCTTTCTGGGGTGTGAGACAACAATCCTCTTACTGCTACTGTTTAGTCCCGAAGTCGTGTCTGACTCTTGTGACCCTATGGACTCTAGTGGGTCAGTCTCCTCTGTCCATGGGATTTCCCAAGAAAGAATACTGGAGTGGGTTGCCATTTCCTCCTTCAGGGGATCTTCTCAACTCAGGGATCGAACCCACATCTCCTGCTTGGCAGGCAAATTCTTTACTAATGAGCCACCTGGGAAGAACTTTCTTATTGCTAAACCACTGTTAGTTGTGTTTTCTGTTATTTGAAAATTAAAACATCTTAATTGAGGCAAACATCCAAAAAAATATGTTTTATAGACATTAGTACAAATGAAATAAGAATAATTTTCATTAGTGAAATTGATTTAAGTTACCAGTTATTGATGAGGAAGTTACTAATTTTCTGTCAACTTATTTCCATACATGATCCACACATTATAATTATCTCAGTTCTCTACAAAGAAAGAATAATTTTCAAAAGAACAAATAAACAAATGTTTAGTGTTACTGCCGTTAGATATAACATTGGTATAATTTAGGTAAGCAAAATGTAAACATAACATCAGAATTGTCTGTTTTAAAATGTTTTTGTATATATGCAAATCTTTAATAGATTATAGAATATCATGAAACCTGCTGTCAGTAGCAAGTTATAATTGTTTATTTTTGTAGTGTGGTAATTTTCTTCCTGTTCACTTACAACAGTCCACACATTGCTCAGAGTGTCCTACATCCTGAGTTTGAACAAAAAGTAAGATATAAAAATATGTATTATATTTATCACATATAATACAACCTTAACAAAAATACTTTTAGCTATCATTTAATAAAGCTGATTTCAAATATCCTTTCAATGTTTCTATTTAATGTACAGTTTTTAAACATAGACATTAAGAACTTTGAATAGATTTAACTGGTTGGGATCAAACCATATAAATTAATCATAAAGACTGCAATTTTTATAAGCAAAATGATGAAAAATTAGCAATTTCACATGATATGAACTAAAATAAACATTTAAAACTTTTCAAAAATATATGAAAACTGGTATTGTTTTGAATTTCAAAGCTTTTTTTTCTTTTCATAATGATCATTGAAGTTTAGTATGCTTATGTCACTTACCTAGAAAAACCAGAACTAGAGCTCTACTTGATAAGACAACTGTTACATAACAAATGGGACAGGGATTGGCTCAGGATATCATTTTTTTCTACATAATTCTAAGGCAAACATCTTTGATGAGTTATAACATTAAATCTGTTTACAGATATAATCATTCAAAATATATAATCACAACATTTCTTTATAACTATAATGAATGTTCTATTTTAATTGTGAGAATAAAAAATATTTATAGGTATTTGCGTATTCACAGAGCATGATGTTAATATGCTAATGCATATTTTTAACAGAGTTTATAGAAAGCATGATGAAAATAATATTTGCCATAAACTTTAGAAATACTATATATGGTAATGTTCTTATTTTTAGAATATCATTTACATGGAAAAGGATGAAATTGGGACTTCTAAGTTATTCAGCTGCTCTAAATGAGGATTACTATTCAATATAAACTCACGCTTTGTGCTAAGTATGACAGAAGCTAGATTAAAATGAATAAATATGTAATTATGGTTTGTCAAATGGGTATGTTAAGGGTAATATTTTGCTTGCTGTATTTACAAAGCATTAATTATTTCTAGGTCTTAAAATGCTATTGAGTCTACCCTATATTTTTAGCATTTTCTCTGGTTCATATCACTTTAACATAGCAGACAAAAATTTACATTTTTTTCCTATCTCATCCCAACCAATGGCCATTATTCAGATTAAGCCAAAAAGCTTACAACTCTTCTAATATCACTGTGATATTTAGCAAGTGGGATTATCAATACTTGATGACTGAATACAGAGGGACATATAAATGGGCAGGTTCAATTTGGTATTCAGGAGGATATATCAAGTAGTAGGCAGTTGATATACAAATTTGGGATTCAGGAAAGTATGTCAGCTGAAGATACTAAACTAGAGAATTATTAGTATAGAGGTGCTAGCTAAAATAAGGGTCTTCCCAACTGGCTCAGAGGTAGCGAATCTGCCCACCAAGCAGGAAACAAGGGTTAGATCCCTGGTTTGGGAAGATTCACTGGAGAAGGAAATGACAATCCACTCCACTATTCTTTCTTAGGAAATCCTATGGTCAGAGAAATCTGGTGGACTACAGCTCATGGGATCACAAAAGAATCACACACAACTTTTGGACTAAACAACAACACCAAGCTAAAATAAAGTGGATGAAAGAGATGAAGAAAACCTGGTCAGAGAATCTAATGGACTAAATGTTTGCATCCCTTTCAAATTCATACATTGAAATCCTAACACCCAATGTAATGGTATTAGGAGATGGGATTTGGGTGAGGTAATTAGGTCATGAGAGTGGACCCTCTTGAATGTCTACCTATGACGCCCAGTTTAAACCATGTGAGGATACAAGAGAATTCCACGATGCACAACACTGAAGAAGGCCTTCATGAGAACTTGTGAGATTTCCAGCCTCCAGAACAGTGGGAAACAAACTTCTGCTATTTATAAATCACCCAGACTATGGTACTTTGATATAGTAGTCCTAAGTAAGACAGGGAGGGAAGAGAAATAGGAAAGAGAGGTGTCTTAGAGGTTGAGACAAACATGTGCTTTTTGAAAAGGGTATGAAACAAAGTCCATGAGGCTGACATACAAAGTATTTACCGAAGTAGACTGCTGAACAGAGAAGGCAATGGCACCCCACTCCAGTACTCTTGCCTGGAAAATCCCATGGACGGAGAAGCCTGGTGGGCTGCAGTCCATGGGGTTGCGAAGAGTCGGACACGACTAACCGACTTCACTTTCATTTTTCACTTTCATGCACTGGAGAAGGAAATGGCAACCCACTCCAGTGTTCTTGCCTGGAGATATCCCAGGGACGGGAGAGCCTGGTGGGCTGTGGTCTATGGGGTCGCACAGAGTCGGACACGACTGAAGCAACTTAGCAGCAGCAGCAGCAGACTGCTGAAATAGTTAGTGACCAAATCATGAAGAGACTTGCCTATCAAACTTTAGTTACTAGCTGGCCATTAAATATTTTGAAGCAGGGAGAGACAAGATCATAAAATCTAATCTACGAGGTAGTCATTATCTCTGAAAGTGGTGTGTGTGTGTGTGTGTCTGTATATCTGTGTGTCTCAGTGTGTGTGTTGGCGGAGGGGGTTGCTGCGGGGGAGCAGGTTGCTGGGACAAGCAGAGAATTTTGGACCAGCTGGAAAATACGTAGTTTGTTGTAATGAGATGATCATTATATGGAATGGAATGGAATGGAAAGGAAGGCACAGATTAAAATCTTAGATATAAAAATTAAGAGCACTTAGTAACAGCATGTAGAGACTGAAAAGCAGCTAGGAGGAATCAGAGATGACAGTGGGAGTCAGAGACTGAGGTCACGGGCATGGTGGTGGTGCCCTCAAATGAAAGTAGAAGTGTGGGGAGAAAAACAGGTTTGGGTTGTATTATCATGAACTCCATTTTGAACAGGCCAGCAAGCAGTAGGATACCTGGATCTATTGACAGAAATTTCAGATCTATAGATGTGGATCCAATTGATCCTCAGTGCAAGAGAAATTTATCCACGTATTTTAAAATATTTTTAAATACACCACAGAAACACCCAACAAAATATGTAGTGCATAAATGGAAGTTGGTTTCCATTGATGGCATTTGTAATACTATAATTGCCCGTAGATAATCACTTTTACTGAAGCATAGTTGATCTACAATGTTGTGTTAGTTTCAGGTGTACAGCAAAATGATTCAGTTACACATATAATTTTTCAGATGCTTTTCCCTTATAGGTTATTATAAAATATTGAGTATAGTTCCAATAATAATTTTTAAAACTATATTAAATGCAAAAAGTAAATGCAAGTCACTTTATTTCACATTTGTTAAAAGTTGTGCTTGCTTTTGGAGGCACACAAACCAGTTTTGTCATTTCTTTCCAACACATTCACTATTGTCATTAGCGGCTGAGATTTTTCCATATAGTGAGTGGTGCCAACACAGAGAACTTTGCCAACTTATTCCAATTAAAGACTGTTTCTCTCTAGAGGGCATGGAATATTTTTACCCTCTCTGTCAAAAGACACTCTTTTGTTTTGTGTTTCATGTAACAGTTTGTATGTAAGAAGGTGAGGAGCTTATGTGAGGCAATTTTAAATTGTTTAGCCAGCAGGAAGCTTATGTAATGCTTTGTTCCTTAATGAGGGCACCTGAATCTTCAAATGAAATTACCAGTTTTTCCAAGTGCAGGTGATCAAATTAGGTGTGGGAGATGTGCCAAATGTATGTAAACAAAGGGACCATTTCCAAGGATGCTGACTGAAACAAGTGGAAACGGGATCAGTCTAATCAGTGATGGAATTTAAAGGATTAATAAGTTAACCTACTGGGTCTCACCAGATTGCCGAAATAATTATAGCACTGCTGTAGAGAGGATGGGTACAAGCTTTCCCAGTTTTTCTAGAAGGGTGTAAATTTCAGATTTGTTTGTTTGTTTCTGTATTACAATATTTACCAGTAGCAGATCATAAGTACAATTTTTATTTTGAAAAATGTTACCAAGGGCTATTTTGTTCCTTCCTAATAATCACGTCTCCTTCTTAAGAATTTGATTTTAGTCCATCTACTTAAACCAGCTTTACTCAGCTTAGCATCCCACCCTCAGCTCCAGGATGGGCACAGTACTTGAAATCTACCCTCAGCTCCGGAATGGGCTAGTGATTGCTTATAGAAACCAGGCCTATGACAAATAGTCTATGTGATCCCCCTTGCATCTTCAGTTGACTTAGTAAAGAGCACCCTACCTAATCTATTTCAGTTGGATCTTTGGGGGATGATGTTTTCCTAGGGATATCTGGGAAAGACAGGCTCTTACCTTTTTAAAGACAGTCCTTGCAATTAGCAGGCCTTTCATTCTGGCCACTAGTGATCAGCCTAGAACTCCTGCAGCTATCTCATTATGAGGATGAGGATAAAATGGTTTGTGAAGGAGAGCTAAAATAAAGGGAATCTAAGTTAAAAGAAGCTAGAGTCGTGATAGAACAACATTTTGATTGATCACTGCCTTACTTTAAAGATTTGTTCTATTAAATAAGCAGTCATTTAAGACAATTAAGTTGTCTTTGTTGTCAACAATTTGTTGCAGCCAAAAGCATCCTGATGGTAGTTTGCTTAAACCACAGTTTTTCACATTTCCATGACATATAAAACAACTCATACTTTCCTTCAGTCTTGTGTTACTTTATTTTGGAATGATTTGGGATTTACAGAAGAGTTGCAAAAACAGCACAGAGAGTTTCCGTATACCCTTCATTTGGTAAAATCTGATTGTGGTACAATGATCAAAACTAAAGAATTTAATAGGGTACAATGTTAGTAACTACAGAATTTATTCACCTCTCACTTGTTTTTTCATTAAGGTCATTATTCTGTATCAAGGCCCAAACCAGGGTCCCAGGTTGCATTTAGTTGTCATGTCTTCCTAATCTCTTTTATTCTGTGATATCTGTTCATTCTTACCTTGTCTTCCATGACCTTGACACACTAAACAGTCAGCTATTTTGTATAGTGTCACTCAGTTTGGTTTGTCTGGTGTTTCTCAAAATTAGAGTGAGGTTATGCATTATTAGGAAGGATACCACAGACATGTATTATGTCTCAGTGCTTCATAATAGGAGCTCAGGATTTGATAAGTCTGCTGGTGTTTACACTGATCATTCTGTAAGGGGGCATCTTATACTTCTCCAGTAACCTGTAAAGTTACTATGTTTCTCTTTATAACTGATAGGTTTGGGGAAGGGATAGATTGTGAGTATGCAAATAGCCTCTTTCTCCTTAAACTTTTGTCTACTAATTTTGCCACCCATCACTGTGTCTTGCCTCAAGGAAGCCCAGTTAATTATTACTATGGGGTTCTAACTGTGATTTTCTATTTCCTTCATTTCTTCTACACTTTTAGCTGGAATTATCCTATAAGAAAGACTTGTCCACAGAAAACAGCAAAATTCTGTAAAGCAATTATCCTTCAATAAAAAATAAATAAATTATAAAAAAAATAAAAATTAAAAAAAAGCCTTGTCCATTTTCTCATTCACATTTTTATTTAATTATTTATTTACAATATCATGGACTCAGAGATATTTGTGTCATTCTCCTAGTAATAATCAAATACTTTTATAATTTATTTGTTGATCAAATTGTTCCAGTTTAGCCATAGCGAGCTTTTCCTGGTTGGTTCCTATGTCCTTCTGACACTTCACCCTTCCTTCCTTTCTTTTCCCTTTTCTTCTTTCTTTCCTCTTTCTTTCCTTCCCTTCTTCCCTCCCTCCCTTCCTTTCTCTTCTTCCCTCTTCCCTTTCATCCATCTTTCCTTCCTTCCTCCCTCTCTTTCCTTCCCTCTCTTTCTATCTTTTCTTCGCTTTTTTTAATAGCTCCAGACTCATCTTGCATTTTCCCTACTCCAGTCAAATCACTCCAATCACTTCACCAAAGAACTTCAGCAACTTTAAATGGAGAATGCTACTTATTAAAATTCTTATTGCTGCTTGAGTGTCACTGTCTCTGGTTCTGTCAATGAATAAAGACAGGAGATATTTCTATGTGTATTAACACATTCATATACACTCTTGTATGCTCCAGTCTCTTTCTTATGCCCTGCTCCTGCCCTCATGCCTCACATGATGGCATCTTGGAACTTGGACCTTTCTATGTTTATATGAACTTCTGTGAATCTTTTGGCTGCTCCCTACAATTTTCCAAGGCACAGAGAAATATTATTAGTGGGGTCAAATAATCTAATTGAAAATGATAACTTCCTAAGGTAGGACTGTAGCCCAGTTCAGTTGCTCAGTCGTGTCTGACTCTTTGCGACCCCGTGAACCACAGCACAACAGGCCTCCCTGTTCATCACCAACTCCCTGAGTCCACCCAAACCCATGTCCATCGAGTCAGTGATGCCATCCAACCATCTCATCCTCTGTCGTCCCCTTCTCCTCCTGCCCTCAATCCTTCCCAGCATCAGGGTCTTTTCAAATGAGTCAGCTCTTCTCATCAGGTGGCCAAAGGATTGGAGTTTACGCTTCAACATCAGTCCTTCCAATGAACATCCAGGACTGATCTCCTTTAGGATGGACTGGTTGGATTTCCTTGCAGTCCAAGGGACTCTCAAGAGTCTTCTCCAACACCACAGTTCAAAAGCATCAATTCTGCGGCGCTCAGCTTTCTTTATACTCCAACTCTCATATCCATACATCACTACTGGAAAAACCATAGCCTTGACTAGATGGACCTTTGTTGGCAAAGTAATGTCTCTGCTTTTTAATATTCTGTCTAGGTTGGTCATAACTTTCCTTCCAAGGAGTAAGCGTATTTTAATTTCATGGCAGCAGTCACCATCTGCAGTGATTTTGGAGCCGAGAAAAATAAAGTCAGCCTCTGTTTCCACTGTTTCTCCATCTATCTGCCATGAAGTAATGGGACCGGATGCCATGATCTTAGTTTTCTGAATGCTGAGCTTTAAGCCAACTTTTTGACTCTCCTCTTTCACTTTCATCAAGAGGCTCTTTAGTTCTTCTTCACTTTCTGCCATAATGGTGGTATCATCTGCATATCTGAGGCTATTGATATTTCTCCTGGCAATCTTTATTCCAGCTTGTGCTTCCTCCAGCCCAGCTGGATTCCAGAGATAGGAATCAAGACTATCCCAAGAAAAAGAAATGCAAAAAAGCAAAATGGCTGCTTGAGAAGGCCTTACAAATAGCTGCGAAAAGCAAATGAAAAAAAGGAACGATATACCCATTTGAATGCAGAGTTCCAAAGAATTGCAAGGAGAGATAAGAAAACCTTCCTCAGCAATCAATGCAAAGAAATAGAGTAAAACAATAACATAGGAAAGACTAGAGGTCTTTTCAAGAAAATTAGAGATACCAAGGGAACATTTCATGCAAAGATGGGATCAATAAAGGACAGAAATGGTAGAGACCTAACAGAAGCAGAAGATATTAAGAAGAGGTGGCAAGAATACACAGAAGAATTGTATAAAAAAGTTCTTCATGACCCAGACAATCACGATGGTGTGATCACTCACCTAGAGCCAGACATCCTGGAATGTGAAGTCAAGTGGGCCTTAGGAAGCATCACCACGAACAAAGCTAGTGGAGGTGATGGAATTCCAGTTGAGCTATTTCAAATCCTCAAAGGTGATGCTGAGAAAGTGCTGCACTCAATATGCCAGCAAATTTGGAAAACTCAGCAGTGGCCACAGGGCTGAAAAAGTTCAGTTTTCATTCCAATCCCAAAGAAAGGCAATGCCAAAGAATGCTCAAACTACCGCACAATTGCACTCATCTCACACGCTAGTCGGAGAAGGCAATGGCACCCCACTCCAGTACTCTTGCCTGGAAAATCCCATGGACGGAGGAGCCTGGTAGGCTGCAGTCCATGGGGTTGCGAAGAGTCGGACACGACTGAGTGACTTCACTTTCACTTTTCACTTTCATGCATTGGAGAAGGAAATGGCACCCCACTCCAGTACTCTTGCCTGGAAAATCCCATGGACGGAGGAGCCTGGTGGGCTGCCGTCTATGGGGTCGCACAGAGTCGGACACGACTGAAGCGACTTAGCAGCAGCAGCAGCACACGCTAGTAAAGTAATGCTTAAAATTCTTCAAGCCAGGCTTCAGCAATACGTGAAACATGAAATTCCAGATGTTCAAGCTGGTTCAAGAAAAGGCAGAGGAACCAGAGATCAAATTACCAACATCTGCTGGATCATCGGAAAAGCAAGAGAGTACCAGAAAAACACCTATTTCTGCATTATTGACTATGCCAAAGCCTTTGACTGTGTGGATCAAAATAAACTGTGGAAAATTCTGAAAGAGATGGGAATACCAGACCACCTGACCTGCCTCTTGAGAAACCTGTATGCAGGTCTGGAAGCAACAGTTAGAACTGGACATGGAACAACAGACTGGTTTCAAATTGGAAAAAGAGAACGTCAAGCACTGTAGAGATCTCTCTTATCTGACAGTTCTATCAGTGGTTTACCACAGTTGCAGATTTCCTGTTTATACTCAATACCATGACCACACCATTCTCAACTAATGTATGAATCAAAGGTTTGACCAGTTGGACAGGTGAAAGCCTGACACTTACAGAAAGAACACTAATACTCAGCTTATAGAATCATCAGTGCAATTGTTAGGTGAAGCACACTGATTGAAACCGCCACCCTGGCCAGGCACCATAGTAACCATTCGCATGAGTTGTTTTATGACAGGTGATCCTGTTAAGGAATATGGAACTAATAAGCCACCACCAACCGGAAGAGCTCAGGAAAGGTTGAAAGGAGACACTGCGTGTCCATCTACTTCCCAGAATCCCTCTCACTAGCATCCATCTTGGCTGAGCGATGCGTGTGCCACCAGGAAAGACTCTGAATTAGAATGATTGGCCAAAGACCACCTGGAAACTAATCCCATCACCATAAAACCTGAGACTGTGAGCCATGCAGCAGAGCTGTACTTCTGGGTTCCCTTATCCTACTGCTCTCCACCTGGGTGCCCTTTCCCAATAAAATCTCTTGCTTTGTCAGCACATGTGTCTTCTCGGACTATTCATTTCCAAGTGTTAGACAAGAGCCCAGTATGGGGCCCTGGAAGGGGTCCCCCTTCCTGCAACACAATCATCTATCTATGGATAGCACCCATATACTTTATAGTCCTGGCAAGGGACACATCCATGTAAGTATCTCTTCTTCTGACTCTAACATTGTGACATAAAGTCTTATCCCACAGTCTACCAGACTAAACAAGAACCACAATGAAACACATGAAATCATGCTGGAAGTCTAGCCAAAGTTTTGATCATGAAGGTCTCTTGTTATTGTAGGACTCAGATCTCATGTCAGAAAACTTGATGCTTCTTTATGTTGGATATTTTTGCTATTTCTTGTCACTGCCAAGAAGAGACTTCAGTGATATTCACTTTGTAATCTTCCATCCCTATGGACTCTCTGGTAAGAATGCATTAGCTCAATACACTGTCTTAGCACGCTGTTCTTTATGTCTATCCATTTTACTATCTTGACTGTGTTTTGCTTAACACAAAAGTTCTTTTGTTATCAGCTTTCACTCAGTTGTGGGTTCCATGGACTGTATTACCTGTTAATATTAGAAACTGTCCTATGAATACTTTCATACACGTTATTTCAGTTTAGTAAGCTTTGTCTCTTGCCCATTTCCAATCAGTAATTGACGTTACATCTTATTAGACTATAATCGACGTTGTCCAAACTTAGGTTAAACATATATACGACAATATAGCACAACTATACTTTTCTCGGTTATTGCTGTGGTAACATAATATGAATTTAAGGAAAATACACTCTGTAGATAGTACAGGGTCTAGTTGTGATCTAACATCAAACTCAATTCAAATACCTCACCACGATCCCTCACTGTTCCTAAACAACTAATATTTCAATACTCTGATATGAAGAAAAACTCGATCACAAAAGAATATATATGAGACAAGGAGTTAGAAATAACTTAAAAGAATGGCCGGGTTCACCAGATGGTGTATTTCTGGAAATTGAGAGCAAGAAAAATACTTGGAAGGCATTGCAACTAACTTTGTATTATTAATGTAAAGCCTCATATAAATACATCAGTGAGGGCTTCCAAGATTCTCACATGTACTATAGCTCATGAATGTGGAGATTGATGATAGTTGGCTCCACTGAAGCTGAGAATGCTAGGGCAGAGGTGAGCTAAATCTACCTACAGTGGCAGGTGTTGGGTAATCATCCAGACAGCACAAGTATTGTGCCAAAACATAAACGCAGTGAGATCCTGGGTCTAGCATTTCTCCAGTATCTTTCTATATACATCAGGTTTTCACAATATCAAAATGTAACCATTTTAGAGATGGCTTTAAAAGACTGTAATAATGGCACCATGATAAATGATGCCATTTTATTCTGTTGGTCAACTTTAGTAAATGAGTTAGTGAGGGAAAGGAGTGAAATCATTAAATAATATAAAGTATTGAATATGAGTGGCTTTTACAAAGTGATCTTGGGTTTTATTCATCCATTCTCTGCTTGCCCATATAGACAACTAAGTCAGTATTTATATGTAAAAATCAAGTATTTATATGTAAAACTCAGTGGTGAGTCAATGCTATTATACAGGCTAGAGTCCTCCCACTGGAAATATGCTGCATTCATAATGCCTAGAGTTTGCTACTCTGTGTATTTGCAGAGCTTAATCTAGGAGAATTCTAATCTTCTCTTAAGGAATCAAATACTCAGAGTCAAGAAGACTCCTGAGGCTTAGTGACAACATAATTCACCTCCAGAAAACCTGTTGTTATACCCCTCTGTGCTTCTACGGCATCTCTACATGTCTTTGTCAGCACTCATCCTGTGCAATGCTATATACTTCACTGTATATCAATTTTCCCCTTAGAACAAAATCCATGTTATATATTTTTATATCTCTTAGACTTCACATTTGTATAAGACTGCATCTCTAAATATGTGGCACTGAGTAAAAACCAGCTAAATAAATTTATAAGCAGTAAATAGTATAGATGTTTTTCTTTATAAACACAGTCTCTAGGAAAATATTTATAGGAAAAGATAGTTCTAATTTGCTTAAATGTTTGGATTTATTTTTAAATAAATACTTCAGAAAATAATGTCAAACATGAAAATTTTAAGAAATCCAGTTTTTGAGAACAAAAATGAAATCAGATAAAGCTCCATGGTTTTAAAAGTCTTAGTGAAGTATTAAGAACACACTTTAATTAAACACAGAATGATGTCATTGTAAGTCACTAGCGTCTAATACTTTCCACTTCTAGCCCTTTCTAAAACAGTAAATCTAGAGGAAACATTAAGTTACACATAACACAATGTCCCTTTCATTAAAAACCTATGAGATTATTATTTTTTTTTCCTTCTAGAGGGTAAAGTACTTTGTGGTTAAGCAAAAGTACAAAACTTCCTATGTGAATATGAGACACAAGAGAGAAGCAGCTTAATCATTTTAATCTAATGAGTGCCAAAATAGTTCATTTATACTGTGAGCTGAAATTCAATAACCCACTTTTGCTCCAAGGCTGATTTATAGCTATTAAATATTTTCATAGTTGTTCCTTAATGACTGTGAAATTAAGTTGATTTTTGTTACACAAATATGAATAGTTCTATCCAAGATGAACACAATAGGAGTATACAGACAGCCTATTGGGCACCTACTACCTAACAGTTTGCATACAGACTTATTTTAGACATTCAGAAAATCATTCAGTATTATTAAAAATCATTAGAGCTATGTAACGAAATAAGCAGAATAAATAAACTCTTGTTCAAAGTTATATGTCTATATTGTTCGAATCCTGTTTTACAACCAGAGTTGCATGAGGTACTGCTTGTCTGCTGGCGGCTCTCTGTATGTATGTGTGTAGATGTACCTGTTTCTAAATAATAAATAGTACAATTGTTTATGAAAGACCTTTTTTGGAATTTTAAAGGTCAGTGTATGTAAGAATAGCAAGCTTTTAAGAAATGGGCATTTTCCCACACAATAAACACATTTTATAAAAAATGAATTTGTAGAAAACTTAATTTTGAGGTAAAAATCACTTTTTCCCACCAATCATTATACATAAGTACACTAGTGATTAATTTGAAGGTTTTTGAAATGTGGTTCCCATATTTTACTTTTCCTCTCTTGTCCTTCTATCAAATGTTCCCTACAGACTAGGCAACATTATTTTATTTGGTTCTACCTTACATATCTTGATCTGGGCCTTTGTTCCTTGAAATCATTCAAAATGAAATACTTTCCCTTTATTTCTAGCTCTGTCAAAATTGAAACTTTCTTCAAAGTCCTTCTCAACAAATAGATGGATTATATCAGAAATTAAGGATTCAAAAATTACCAAGACCAAGAAATATTTGTTATTAGAAGTCTGGCAGAATATCAAGCAATACTAAGGGAAAACAATAAAAATTGTTTTGTTTTGTTTTTTTTTTTTGCTAAACAGGGTCATGATCTAAGAGAAATAAGGATAACTAGAAATACGTGAAAGAGAGGTTACAAAAAGAAGACAAAAAGATGAATTCCAATGGCAAAATTAAGTAGGAACAGACTTGGCTCTAGAGAGTTGTGGTAGGCTGAATAATTGCCTCCCTAAAGATATGGACACCCTAATCCCTGGAATTTGTGAAGATGTTATCTTACACAGCAAAAGGGGTTTCAAGGTTGTAAAGAACTTAAGGTTTTTGAGATGGCAGATAATCCTGGATTATCTGGATGAACCCAACACAATCACAAGGGTTCTTGAAAGAAGGCAGAAGGAGGATCAGAGTGAGAAAAAGAGGCATGATGAAGAAAGCAGAGGTTTAAAATGATTCAAGAAGAGGCCACAGGGCAAGGAATGTAAGTAGCCTCTAAATGCTATAAAAGACAAGAAAACGGATTCTTTCTAGGGCCTCTAGAAGGAACATCCAACCCTTCCAACCTCCACATTTGCAAGATAATAACTTTGTGCTCTTTAAAGACACTAAATTTATAATCATTTGTTACAATAACAGTGGGAAGTGAATACAAAGTCAGTACAATTCAAAGAATGCCACTTGAACTCTACCTGAGACAAAATCTGTGCTCCTAAATTCCATTTTGCCATTTACTTACTGTGTGAATTTGTATCAACTACTTTCCCTTTTTGATCCATCCCACCCACTGTAATATGCACATAAGATCTCTTTCCAAACACACATCTCCAGATATACTTCATGTGCATCTGACTCTCCAAACTAAGGTTTTTTTGGATCCATCTTGATACCTGACTCAGGCTCTTATTAGTCAAATTTTCCTTTCTGAGAATTTGAGGTTGGGCTTGAGAAAGAGCTATTAACACTGACTAATCTGAAACCGAAGAACAACCACTTTCTCTCATCATAGATACATAGATAAACCAAGACAAAGATATAGAGATAAAAGCAAATATGAGACTGAGAGAGCCTTTTGTTTCCTGAGTTCCTAACATTGTCAGGTCCTTCTTTGTCAGATTCTTCTTCTTTCTTAAGGCCTGGTTGTATTGTGGCCATTGGTTCATGAACCATCACTTATCATATAATACATTTCCTCTCTTTATTTAATCTAGCATAAATTATTTTCATTGACTTGAAAAAAAACTGACATAAAATACACCTTGGAGTGGATGTGTAAAGATAAATGATAATGTAGTTCAAGTTTTAACAAAACTCTTGACATATAGTAAGAGTTCAATAAATGGTAGCTATGCTTATTTGTATATTTCCATTACTACTAGCACTCATATGAGAACAAGGAGGAGGAGAAGGAGGAGGAATAGGAGTGAAGAGAAAGGAGAAAGGCAGGAAGGGAACATTTTTATTAACTCTGAATATAGTAGAGAGGATTTCAAATGTTCTCAGTTACAGTAGGAATGGAGTGGATGGGAATTTTGTCTCTCTAGTTCTGTTTCAGGATAGGAGCAATGTCATTTCTGTTTCTATCCCTGCCTCATTCTGAGGAGACACAATAAAGTTGATAATACCAATAGGATATAGCAGAAAATGTGAGAAATACAAGCCATGTTCTCTGTAGTCTTGAGGTGGTCACAAGTCACAAAATTACCATTACATATGAACAACCACTGCCTTCATAAAACTAGTATACTGTGAACATACAGTATCCTATGAATAGGAATATCTTCCAGTTATTGTACTACCAGGTTGAAGAAGTGAGAAACGGTTTCATATTTAGAGGGGGCATGAAAGCAAAAGCAAATACTATTTAAACAGCTTATAACTACTCACAATAAAAATGGCACATCTTTTCAGAACAAAACTGGATGCTGCTAGAGATACTTTATTAAGGACAGCAGAAGGTACTCTGCCCCTTATGTTGAGTTCAATTCAGTCACTCAGTCTTTGTGACCTCATGGACTGCAGCATGCCAGGCTTCCCTCTCCATCACCAACTCCCGGAGCTTGCTCAAACTCATGTCCATTGAGACAGTGATGCCATCCAAACATCTCATCCTCTGTCACCCCCTTCTCCAACTGCCTTCAATCTTTCCCAGCATCAGGGTCTTTTCCAATGAGTCAGTTCTTCACATCAGGTGGCCAAAGTATTGGAATTTTAGCTTCAGCATCAGTCCTTCCAATGAATATTCAGGACTAATTTCCTTTATGATTGACTGGTTTGATCTCCTTGCAGTAAGCTTAAATTTAGTTGTTTAACAAGTTAATTTGAATACCACCAATGAGATGGGTAGAGTTTTATTTTAAAGTGTAAAGAAAAATACCAAAAATGATTTTCTCTCAAACGTAAATATCTTCTAATCCTTTAAGCCACATGAATATGTTGTTTGCTGTAGAAATTTGCACTCACCTAAAATATCGTATAGGGCTTTCCTGGTGGTGCTAATTGTAAAGAACCTGCCTGCCAGTGCAGGAGATGTAAGAGATGGGACTTCAATCCCTAGGTCAGGAAGATCTCCTGGAGAATGAAATGACAACCCACTCTACTGTTCTTGCCTGGAGAATCCCACAGAAGAGAAGCCTAGAGGGCTACAGTCGATATGGTAGCAAAGAGTCAGACGTGAGTGAAGTGACTGAGCATACACGAATAAAATACTGTATAAAAACCTAGTCATTTAATCTTTGGAGCTGTCTACTACAACCCAATGGTACTTCAAAGAAGTATTTATACAACCACTTGCATTCTTTGGATATGTCAGTCCTCTTGCACATGTGTTCTTTAAAAGCTGTAAGAAAATTAAGGCACTAAGAAACTGAATAGGAAGTTAAATTCGTGTAGAGCTTATCTCACCAAATCATCTACTGTCAGAACTTTCTTCAGGTAGTGAGAAGGAAGACTGATACCCCTAATTGCATGGTTCACCTAATGAACCACAATATAATCACATTTCTGGAAATACTGATAAAGTGCTGCCTCTTAAACTGTTCGAATAAAGTGCATTTAGTGCATCTGCAAAGCGAACAGGTTCAAGGAGAAGGACTGAGGTAATTTCATCCCTTCCTCTTGAAAGTGAAACAAAATTTGTTTAAGAAGAAATAAGTGTACAGAAAGAAAGAGAATGAAAAAAAAGAAAGAAAATGCCTTGCTTCATATATATTGTTCCATTTAAGTCCTATGTGTACAGTCTGAATCAAGCTGTCTATAATTTATGAAAAAAATACTGGGATGTCAGGGCTGTTAGACGGTATTTAGGTAGAAATGATCCAATTTTTCAGCTTTAAACCTAAGTGGTTTCTTCTTACTGGTTAGATATGCATAGAATCCTTTTATTTTATGAACTCGTAAATATGTATACAAAGATACAATTTTAAAATTAAGAATAACTGAAACAATAAAAGTTTACATATCTCAAATATGAAATTGCCCAAATTGCATTTTGGTGAAGAGCAGTCATTAGATATCTACTCAACATTCTGCAGCTTTAGGTAACTTTCCCTGGTAAGAAAATTGAAAACTTTCAGATTACTGACTACACCTTTAACTGCAAAACCTTTAAATATCTTGATTTAAAGAATGAAGGCAACAATATGGTTAATGGTTCTTCCTGTCAGGGTGATCTACAAAAAGCCACTGAATTGATGATTTGTTAGCCTTGATATTTTAGCAACTCATCCATTTCCTAAGTAATTTCATGAGATTAAAAATGTCAGGTTGGATATTATTGTTTTAAACAAACATATGTATTTTCCTATTTGCCTGCCGGGAGCCAGCCCATGAGATCCCACCCATGACAGTGTCATGAGGGGCAGGACTGATCGAGCACGGCTTCTCAGGCGGCTTCTCAGGCCTCAGGGATTCTCGGAAGGCTGCCTCAGCGCTCACCTTAAAGATGACATCTGTCTTTCTGATGTTTGCCACAATAGACCTCTTCTTATTTTCTATGACTTAGGTAAAAGGCCTTTTCCTGGTTCTCTTCCAATATAGATCAATCTAAAACCTCAATCGACAAGGCCCCTAAAAAACAGTGGCACCCTGATGGGATTGTCTAGGATATGGAGTATATTAATCTAACTTCTTCTTGCTGGCATACTGGTTTACTTAATAAATATACCTGTGCCTTTGGAGCTAATGTGCATGACTACTCCTTAACAATAGACAGCATTGAGAGCCTAACATACAAAAGCCCCAATAGGTACAGAGCTCTTCATAGGAAAAAGGCTTATTAGGAAATACAAGAAATATTGCTTTATGAAACTGTTACTTAGTCTATATTTACTCACTATGTTTTTGCTCTTAACGTATTTAGCCTGCGTAATGAAAGTATGATAGTTAAAAACTTATAAAAATAAAAGTTTAGCCTTAATACAAATAATAAGACAATCGTTAATTTAGCTGGTGATTTTTGCTAAGAACTGACCTTTGTACTACATTGTTTCAGCTTGCTGTACCATGACTTTATGGGACCACATTCCTTTTTGTTGGGCTCAAGGTGTAAGATAGATTATAGAAAAACAGGTTTTACTTTAAAACTATCTGTTGACGAATTCATTCTTTGTCATAATCTGCTGTGCCTTATACAAAAGTGTTTTGGCTGATCAACCCTTAGAAAAACAGGTTTTACTTTAAAACTTTCTGTTAATGAATTCTTTCTTTGTCATAATCTGCTGTGCCTATATTCTTTAAAAAAATACAACTAAAGATATAAAAGCTGTCTTAAAAACAATAAAGTCAGAAGACACTTGGAAACACCGAGACTCGCTGTGTCTTCTCATTCGCATCACCGACGCCGTCCTTCCTGAGGGAACCCTGGACCAGCTGGAGCTGGACTCCGGCATTTGCCTACTATATTGTGACCAACATAAGATAGGATTTACTAAAGTCAAGCTTCCAAGAATATTTGAAGTCAAAGCTAAAAGTAGCATAATTTCATGATTTTTGTTGTATTAAATTTGAAGTGTAGGATGTGATGTATACCACCATTCCTTAAATGTTAAATCCATAGGAATGATACTACATCAACTCATACCAATGCTTTCTGGTCAGTACAACTGGCAATAGTTCAGGAAGACTGAACTTCTATGTGAACACTCAGAAGTGCTATTCTAACTATAGAGATGATGCTGAGATTAGGTCCTACTGACCGAATTTGTCTTTCCTTTTGAATCCCCAGTGTGAAGTGATCTAAAGTGCGTGTGTTAGTCACTCAGCTCAGTTGTGTCTGATTCTGCAACCCCATGGAATGTAGCCTGCCAGGATCCTCTGTCCACGGAATTCTCTGGGCAAGAATACTGGAGTGGGTGGCCATTCCCTTCTCCAAAGGATTTGCCTACCCAGGGATCAAACCCAGGTCTCCCATGTCATGGGCAGTTTCTTTACTGTCTGAGCCACCAAGGATGTCTCCAAGGCAGTACCTACATAACTTTAAAGAAATACAGATTCAGTTGGTTGGCTATTGTGTCCACATGACAACAAATAACATGTTTGATTTATTTTTAAACTTAATTGACTTTCATTTTCTCTGAATATTTGAAAGTTGCTGAATGTTTTGGGGTCATGGTATCAGCCTAAATCTCAAGAAATAAATTATAAGTGTCATAAAATATCTTCTCTACTCGCTTGAACACTTTCTCCACCTTAGTGATTTCCTTATTGTACTATCTTGAAGAGGCCTTGCCTTACATATGTTAATCTTAAAGGAGGGGGGGGGAACCTATATTGATTTAGTCAGATAATTGTAATTCTTCACTCTGAGTATTACCTATATAAAAAGCTCCATGTTTTTAATATTTTATAAAATATTAAGTGGACTGTAGGTTTATTAGTCATTAATTCCACAAATAATCTATGAAATAAAAACTAGAAAGCTGTAAGTATGAGTAATGTGATACTATTCTCAAACTGGAGGATCAATAATGACTGTCCTGAAGAAGTATATCTGAAGCTGAAATCTAAAGAATTAGTAAGATTTAGGAAAGAAGAGCAAGAGTACAAGAGGATGAATGTGCAGAGACAAGCGCAGAGGCGAGGAATAGGCTTTATCTGGGAAAGGCTGGTGAACTAGGAGAAATGTTAGGGAGATGGACACAGATCATCTCATGAAAAGAAGTCTTAGTGACCATAATCAAATGCCACTGAGAAGTTTTAACTGGAGAGGTGGTATAATCAGACTGAATTGCTTTAAAAGATTATTTTAGCATCATTCAAGAGAATAAAAAGGATGATAAAAGAAAATAAAGAAAGAATGATGCTCAATGAGCACATAAGGAATGACTGAAAGCGTTCAGATTATAAATTATCTCTTTTCTGGGGTTTCCCTGATGGCTCAGATGGTAAAGAATCTGTCTGTCAAGCGGTAGACCTGGGTTTGATCCCTGGGTTGGGAAGATCCCCTGGAGGATGGCATGGCAACCCACTCCAGTATTCTTACCTGGAGAATACTCATGGAGATTATAAATTATCTCTTTTCTAGGTTTCTCATATTACAATATTATTTTTAATACAAAGCAATATAGCATTTTTAAAAATAAGAAATTTTTAAAAGAATAAAATTTATTCATAATCCTCTTATATTCTTACAAAACTACTTTTGTTTTATATAAGTTTTTAAGATTTTTGTCCAGAGCATGCATATTTTATATCATTGTAACTGCAGCATGTGTATAACTTTGTATTTTGCTTTTGTCACACTTTAGTTTATCATAAGCATCCCCCTGTTCCTGTTATATATTATATTCCATCAAGATAAGTCATAATTGGTATAATCAGGCTATTATTGTTAGTCTAGAAACACTGTAATTTGAAGTACATGGATATCCATGGGTTGTCTTATGGGAATCCATGAATTGTTTGAATTTAGATGCAATGTTTTGAATGTACATGCAAAGTTTTTAATTTTTCTAGAGCATCCATATTATTCATCTGGTTTTCAAATGGCATGCAACGCAAATGGCTATGAGTATACATAAGCATTCAAAGTTGGTAAAATCCCAAGTCTCATTGTTTGAGAGAGCTAAGGGAAGGGAAAGTGCATTGTGGTACAACTTGCAGCATAAAATTGCATTCATTTTAAGGATTCAAGGGACGCCTGCCAAGAAGTAAAAGAAAATCCATCTGACAAATTTCTAGGAATTGAGAAAGTATAGAGAAATGTCTAACGAATTACTATGTACTGAGAAAGATAATTTAAACATTATGCCATATGCAATGTATTCCTACCTCTCTCTTTCAGTCACCTCTTAAAAAAAGTTCTAAATAATATTTTAACCACTGCTACATATTTGATCATATAGAGTAACCATGAATTTCAGAAAATGCCCTATCAATAATACAAAAGGAAATGTTGAAAATATGTATTCTAGTCTCCTACTTAAATATTTGCTATGTGTTTTCTTCATTCTCTACTGTATTTTAAACATTACCATAATAAAATTAAATATTACATACTGAGTGAGTATGGATAATAAGTTTTAAAAAAACCAAAGAGATTCCCTTCTAGATGTATAAATAATTTTTAAATTTGTTAAAATGAACTGGAAAATAAAATCAAGATATTTATGGAAAATATTAAATATTGATTTAAAGACAAGCTATAGATAAAATTTTTGAAATTGTATACTATGTAATAAATATCTAAAGCAAAGAATGCACATCAACTTTTCACAGTGAATATAAGACTGTCTTAGAGACTAGCAGAAGCTGGACTTTATTCTGAAGGTCACAGGATGAAAGACATAGAGAGTTCACTCTACCAATCTCCTCTGCTTTTCTGATTGTCTAATCTTGACCCTCTGTGGGCATACTTTATGAAATAACAAATACAAATCACTTGGCAAAAATATCTACAACATACATATGCATAGTGAAGAAATCTAGAGCTACTACTATTTTCTATTTTATCTTCTGTACAATTAAACAAAGTATATGTAAAGAAAATAGTTACATTTAATTGGCATGAACAGAGTTATTAAAACTTTTAAGTTATCCCTTGATTTTCTTAGATCTTATGGAAGTTACAAATGACGTGACTGTGACTGGATAGTTTTATAGCATTAACTGAAACACAGCCATACAATCCTCAATGTCCCCTATCCATTCTCAAGAATTTTATCATACTTTCCTCAAATTTCAAATCCTTTTTTATGGTTTGAATTGTGTCCCCCAAATTTATATGTTAAACTTTAAAAATTCCCAGTGCTGCAAACTGTGACTGTACTCAGAGACAGGCTCTTTAAAGAGTTAATTAAGTTAAAATGAAGTAAGTAGGATGGGAGCTACGTGAATGTGACTGGCATTGTTTACAAGAAGAGGAGATTAGAACACAGATAAGCACAGAAAGACAATCATGTAAAGACACAGGGTAAAAATGACCAAGCCAAGGAGAGAGACCTTAGAAGAAACCAGCCCTGCTTACACCCTGATCCTGAAATTCTAGTCTCCAGAATTTTGAGAGAAAAATTTCATTTGTTTAGGCCACCCCACTTATGGTATTTGTTATGGTAGCCCCGGCAAGATAATACACATCTTTCTTTCTTGCTCTCCTACAGTGGAGGGCCTTACTTCACATATAAGTGGGAAATTCGAAGTTGTAAGAAGAGAAATCCCAAGTTCTCCTACCACCATCACTTCTCCCTAACTCCCCACAAGGGACATGGGTTAGATTGCTGGGCTGGGAAGATCTCCTGGAGGAGCGCATGGCAACCCACTGCAGTATTATTGTCTGGAGAATCCCATGGACAGAGGAACCTGGCAGGCTACAGTCCATAGGGTCGCACAGAGTCGGACATGACTGAAGTGGGTGAGCGTGATGATGACTGCATCAGTACTCCTACACTCTGCAGCCCTCTGCACTCCTCTCACAGCCCAAACTCTGCCTTGCTTTAACATCCTGTCTCTAACCTAGGCAAGGACTTTATCCCTTCTTTTGCATCATCAATTGTTCCCTCTCACCGAATCATTCCACCACCAGGCAAGCAGGTGGTACATTACCCACCTTTAGTCATTGCTCCCCTTGACCTCAGGTCCCCATCCAGTCACCACACAATCTCTCTGCATACTTTCTCCTCCAGCAACATTCCCCATGAAGAAGTAGCAACTCCATGATTCCAGCTGTTTAGGACAAAACCCTTGAAAGCATTTTTTGGCTCCTCTCTTCCTCTTACATCCCATAAGAATCTATCATCTAATTCTGTTGCATCTATTTTTAACATTCATATGTTTTCTATCGCCATCAATACCACTTACCTCCAAGCCACCAGATTCCTTTACTTGAATTATTTATATAGCTTCCAGATTGGTTTTCCTGCTTTAAACTTTGTTCCTAAAGTCTGTAATAAATAATACTTATTCAGCAGTCAGGGGCCTCTTCAATCTGAAAGTCAAATCAAGTTATCTGTAACTCAAAACTCGAAAGGTTTTCTATTCACATGGCTTAAGTCTACTCTTCAGCACAGCACACAAGACCCACAGATCAGCTCCCCATCTGCCTCACTGATTTCACCTAGCACCATTTCTCCCTGCTCTGTTCACTGTTAGAATGGACAAGTGACCGTCTAGCTTCAAAGCCTTTGCACTTGCCAGTCGACCTGTTCATAATGTTTTCCTCCCAGGTTTCCATATTTTTTAGTTCTCTTCTGAAATATCACCTATCAGAGATACTCTTCCTGATTACCTTATGTAAAACAGAACCCCTGACACTTTTCATCTCAACCTGCTTTACTGAATTTTATTCAGGATGGGTACGTTTTACAGATAATTCCTGAGACTTGGGTAGTAAAACAACTAAGGTCACACACCCTGAATTTGACTTTTCAATTGATGAGAAAAATAAGCAAACAAAAAACCTCCCCAGCCCCCACAGTCTTCCTGATTCTGAGTATATTCTGATAATTGCATGTTTGTCCAGTTTAAGCCTTCTTTGCCTAATTTTAACCCTGGGTTTTAAAGAACAGAGTGCTCCAGTGTCATTAAGGATGAGGTAAAACACATGACTGTCTATTTCTGGGATAGGTCTACTCTTACACTGTGGAACAAATTCTTTCCTAACTTCCAAACAAGATCTCTCTGTCCTTAAAACAAAAATATTACAGAAGCTAATATTTCACATAGAAAAATATAATGAAGACTAACCTATATACTATTAGAAAGATAGTTTGATAAACTAAATGGAAGTAACTTTTCAAAACCCCTATCCATAATTCAGCCTGTTGTATTCAAACAGTACAGACAGACACTGGGTTTGAATCCAGTTTTGTTGTTTGCATTTAAATAACTGAGCCTCATTTAGCTTATTCATAAGGTATGAATAATAATATGATGACATTTGGAAGATTTGAGGTGGTGTACACATGTCATTGAGCAAATAGTAGGCACTTATAATGAGTAATTTTGATTCATGACAGAAGAAGCATGTTAACTTCATGAGTACTCTAAGACCTGAAATCAATGGAAACTTGTGTTGTTTTGTATCTCCCAGTGAATCCATTTAACCCATCTTGCCCTTCTCACCATCCTCCTGTCAGTAAGAAAACAGCACACAGAATGCAAGCTAAGACATACAAAAGTAAAACATGGAAAGGAACTCTCAACTCTCCTTTGTGAATCAGACTGTATGATTTCTTGAACTGAGCCTCACAATACCATGCTATTTTTAATGGAGCACTGTAAACGACAAAACAATATGAACAGACTTCTGTTTTCATAACATATTCTTTCTTTCTCTTTTCATCTAAAATTGAAACAACAAGTGGCTCTATCTACTGTCTACAAAAAGAAACAGAGTCACTCTAATTTAATGTGAGAGCAATAGCTTCTAAATAGTTCATAAAATAATCCATGTTAATTCCATGTTAATATGATTAATAAAGCTTTTGAATGAAGATTGTCTCTAATTTTCTGTATTTAATAGTCTTTTGTATTCTACAATCCATGTGTCAACCTTTCATCATAATTTTTCTTTCTTAATGCCAAGATGGTAAAACTAATGTAAAAAATCAAGAACCAACTCAAGGAAAGTACTATTGAGGATGGTGTAAGAAAATTAAAAATAGCATTATTTCATACACTTCTCTTAGTTGTCATTAAAACTGCATATTTCATCCTGGTTTCCCATTCCTTCCTATTAGAAAATGTGAAATGTAATTTTCATCAGAATCATTTATTGAAAAAAAGGTAACAAAAATGACTTCTAAGGATGTAGCATCTTTTAAAGCATTTAAAATATGAAACAATATTCATATGTAAAGGCAGGGAAACAAGAATTCCAGAAATAATGGTTCAGTCTCTCAAAGAATTACCAAGTCTGTGGAAGTGAGGATTATTTCCTTCACCCTTCAGTCTTCATTGCTGTTGCCAAGACAGAGGAGTGACTGTGTTTGCCCAAGTGATCATTTAAAATTATACCTGTCACAAGTTGTCGCTTCACTCTATACTTTCTAATGCATAAGCAGAGAGAAAAAAGAGGATAAGATACAATTATATAGGTAGGTCTAGCTCCTCGCATCCCTCTTAAATCCTACAATCCAGGAGATGACAAAACAGCCAGCCAGATTTTATTCCCAATTCAGCACTGCGGACAGCCAGCCAGAAGCTGTTTTCCGATTCAAATACAACAGATGCTGTGTTTCTTCCTTGTAAGGAAAGAATTTCACCACATGTAGTGTAGAGAACATTGGCATGGCACAATCAGTTAGGCAGAGTGACACCTGAACATAATTTATTTGTATGCAGAGAAAATAGTTTGCTTAGTCATGTCTAGGAGCAAAAATGTTTTGTTCCCAAATAAATGTGTTGCCAATTGTCAGTCAAGAGAGGACAGGTTAGGATGCAATAAAAAAACAAACCCGGAAATCTCAGGGGCTTGAAATAACAGACATTTATTTCTAGCTCAGTTTATGTATCTAGGCAAGTCTTCAAGTGAGACCCTGCTTAGCAAGTAACTCTGGGACCCAGGGTATCAGAGCCTCCATCTCGGCAAGTGCCTCTGTGACTGCTGAGGCCAGGAAAGGAAACCTTACATTCTTGGTCTTAGTTTCTGACAGTTTTTGCACAGAAATGGCACTTGTCAATTCTGATTTAATTTAATTGGCCGAAGCAAGTCACAAAGCATGTTAACGTCCAAGGTGAAGTGGGCATGTGCAATCCTATCACGCATACAATGAAGAATCAAAAGATTGATAAACTGTTCAAATGATTCTACACAACAATGTAAATGTTTAAGTACTTCCTATTATTATTAAGTAGAGGATTTTATTTGGTTGAAATCAAATACATACTTACTGAATACATGTATGAATATATGTATTGAATATATCTATGACTAGAACAAAACACAATATTCCTGGCAGAAAATACAAATGAACACAATACAGCTCCTCCCCTGACATATTTGGACAAGACCACCACTGTCACCATCATCATAGCTAATAACAGTAGCTAATATCAACTGAGCACTTGCTTTGTGCCCAGCTTGTTTTAAGGGTTTCAGTGACAGCCATATAGCTTATTGCTCTACAACTAACCTAAAATTACTAACTTTATTACCCTTAATTTGAGGTTTGATGCCTCCAAACAGTTCTAAAATGTGAATACACTATTCATAAAGCTTATATTATTTATGGATAGCATTTAATTCACGTAAGCCTGCTTCTAAACACCTTACTTAGCAGACAGTGCAGCATTAAGGGATCTAGAAACAGAATAAAACAATGATGATAAGGAAAACGTAGGGAAAATACAAGAGCTTAGACTACAGCTTACAGAAAACACAGGCTCAGATAGGCTCTACCATCATGGGGGCAGCCATGAGTGAGCATGGGGGCTCCTAGAGAGTTGGAAGGGGAAGTCTTGTTTCTGTTTTTAAGGAAGGTGATTTACAGATGAAAATGACATGAAACTTCTAAGGTGATAAAAATAGCAACTTTAATAATGCCACACTTCATATATCTCTATCATTGTTTTTAACACTTGGGGAGAGAGGTTTGTACACATACACCCACACCTTCCCACCTAAAGGCAGACTAACTATAGAACAAGTCTGTAGTAAGTGAACCAACCACACAACACTAGAGAAAATGGCAGAGGCATGGGGGAATTACCTTATACATAATAAAGAGCTTGTTTTCAGTAAGCTTTTTAAACACTAAGCCTTGCTCAATATCAAGAGTTTGTTGTGGAATCTCTCTCTCTCCCAAGGGTCTTATTTATTAAATGGAATTTTTTCATCAGGAAAGGTTTTAAACAATCCTGCCTAAAGTTACTAAAATGGATTAGCATGATTAAGAAAAAAGAAAAAAAGTCTACAATAAGTACCTGTGTTGTAGGTTAAATGTATGCCCTTGAAGAAACTAGGCCATAAACTAGAGAATCTGTTAAGGTCCTTTCCAAAGCTATGCTTTTATAATTTCTATTATTAAGTTAATTTGGGGGTAAATAGCTGCTGATAATTATGTGTGAGTCTATTTTCTGAAGCTTTTGGCAAATAGGAGTATACATAGTGCAAAAACATTTCGAACAATGGCAACAATTGTGATACACAGTACAGAAATATTTGGTTTATTACCAAGCTTGATGTAAGTAGCAAAAGCAATTGTCATTCATGTTATAAAGTATTTTATATAAGAAAAAAGCTGGTTTTTAACTTCCTAATTTTTGTACAAGCACATTCTAGATCAAGTAGAAATACCATATATCTCACATTAGACATAACCAGCTATAAGATGGAATATTATGCCAGAATAGGAAAAGAAACTATATTTGAAATTTTATCTTATAAAGGTCAAAATTTGTCACATTTCAATATTTTCTAATAGAAAGAATCTGGCAAAATGGCACCAGTCTATTTACTCAAGGGTTTTTCCTGTTCTTTTTTTCCAAAAGTTCAGCTTTCTCCTAAAAAGCCACAATTTCCACATTATTTTTGCCTTTGCATCAGTCTGTAATTCGCTCCTCTTCATTTTTCCTTTCTGAAGTCCTACCTGTCTTTTAAAGACCAGATGCGATCTGAGAGCCCACCTCTGTCAAGAAACATTTTCAAAAATTCCAACTGACACACTTTACACTCTTCATTTAAACATTAATTTGGTTAAAATTCCAAAATATATGATAATAATTATTTTAAATGGAAAATAGAAAGTGTAAGATATATTTTAATTTAAAATATTGCTGTTATCAATTTCTTTCCATCATTAAAATATTTCTATATTTTTTATGTTTTATATTCCTATACCTTCACTTTGCTGTGGTATTTATATATATATAATTCTCTGAGAATGACCAATTTCCATTTCACACATGAGGGCCAATAAATGCTCTAAGGAGGTTAATTTTAAAGGAATGTCAAAAATACTTTTCCATAATATCCAAAATATTTTTCCTCATCGGATATTTTTCCAGAACTGTGTCACAGAGTATAGAGAGCTCCCATTTCCTTTACTATATTTATAATTTGGATACATTGGTAACTAAGTGACTATATGAAATAGCAAGCTGTAAGTCACTCTTTGATGAGTTTTTTAAAAGGTTGCTTCAAGTACTAGATCTTATCAAACAAAGATACTGATCTGGAATTCATATATAGAAGAGCAGCCCCTAAAAAGTATTCTTCCACAATAACAACAAAATAATTTTAGATCAACCTAAAATGATTAATAACCTCAGATATGCAGATGACACCACCCTTATGGCAGAAAGTGAAGAAGAACTAAAGAGCCTCTTGATGAAAGTGAGAGAGGAGAGTGAAAAAGTTGGCTTAAAGCTCAACATTCAGAAAACTAAGATTATGGCATCTGATCCCATCACTTCATGGCAAATAGATGGGGAAACAGTGGCTGATTTTATTTTGGGGGGCTCTAAAATCACTGCAGATGGTGATGGCAGCCATGAAATTAAAAGACGCTTACTCCTTGGAAGGAAAGTTATGACCAACCTAGACAGCATATTAAAAAGCAGAGACATTACTTTGTCAACAAAGATCCGTCTAGTCAAGGCTATGGTTTTTCCAGTAGTCATGTATGGATGTGAGAGTTGGACTATAAAGAAAGCTGAGCACCAAAGAATTGAAGCTTTTGAACTGTGGTGTTGGAGAAGACTCTTGAGAGTGCCTTGGACTGCAAGGAGTTCCAACCAGTCCATCCTAGAAGAGATCAGCCCTGGGTATTCATTGGAAGGACTGATGTTGAAGCTGAAACTCCAATACTTTGGCCACCGGATGCGAAGAGCTGACTTGTTGGAAAAGACCCTGATACTGGGAAAGATTGAGGGCAGGAGGAGAAGGGGACGACAGAGGATGAGATGGTTGGATGACATCACCAACTCAACAGACATGGGTTTGGGTGGACTCAGGGAGTTGGTGAGGGAAGCCTGGCGTGCTGCAGTTCATGGGCTTGCAAAGAGTCAGACACGATTGAGCGACTGAACTGAACTGAAAATGATTAAGTTTATGGATACCATATTTGTGAATAAATTTGTAGTTATCATATTTGTGAATAAATTTGGAGTTACCATATATGTGAATAAATTCGGAGTTACCTGTGAACAGGCTATCTATGTCTCTCCTAGGGTAGAGAAAGATTCTTTTGTGCCACTGAAATACAGCTTTTCTCACATGTTTCTTGTGTAGAATGACTGCCAGAAAAGACAAGTTGACCACAACACAACACATTCATCCATGTATTTAATAAGTTCTTACTATTTGCTAGATATCGTGGAACGTGTTTGTGATATAGTGATGAATAAAATATTATCCCTATACCTAATAAGTTCAGTAGTGAACTAAATAGATAAATAGACAATTAGAATACAGTCAAAAAAAATTGTAACATGCATGGAGTCATGCGCAAGTTAAAAAATGACTGCAAAAGTATATCATATCTAAATTCCTAAAAATGAGCAGGTATTAAGAGTAAGCAGCACAAGAAGGGAGGATGGAGACATAAGGAAAAGACTTTCTAGGAAGCACAAACAATATACAAAGGTCCAGAGCAAGGAGAAGTTTGACAGGTGCCCAGATGTCATGAAACCCAGTATTACCGGAGATTGGAACTCAAAAAAGATACAAAGCAAAAGAAAGGGGAAAGATAAACAGGGTTCAGATCACAAAAAGCCAAGTATACCATGCCAAGAGGAGTGTGTTTTCTCTAAAAAGCCATATCTATTCTGCCATTAAATATTTATTATGGGGAGATGAAATGAGTAAGATTTGCATTTTTAATGATCACTCTACTTGTAGTATGAAGAGTAGATTGGATTGACAATAAGATATCAGTCAAGAGGCTGCAGTAATAAAGCAGATGGACCATAAAAACATTAGTGGGACCAGACAAATGCAGTGTTCTTTGGACTTGGCAACCACCTGACTCAACCCTGTTCTTAGTCATTCTTTCTCTACATTCAGAATTACAAAAAAGTGTAAGAAGATTATAAACTAATAAAGAGATATAGGAAAAGAGTTATTTGATAAAGTTAATCCTTTAACACTAAGTAACTTTGGTAAAAAATTTTATAGGTTTTTTAAAAAATTAATTTTAATGATGCTAATTTTTTAAACATTAAGTCTTCCACATTTTTATAGAACTTACTGTTTGATTTACACGGAGTTAACAAAAACAATCATTCTGAAAAATCATATGCCTCATTTTTCAAATCACAAGATCTTCTACAAATACCCAGAGAGATTGGCAAATCTATAAAATGACAGCAAATTAAAGTTACAAAATCAAGTGATCATAGTTATGATGGTATTTTAATTCTGTCATTCTGTTGTAGTGACCATTACAGATTCTTTTTAAATAAAAAATTTTAAGACATTTAAAAACCTCCTATTTATTTCAGCAGTGAAGAAAGACTGTATTTTATTTCTTCATATTAAAGAATTTCAAATGAACCTTTCATTTACTACATGAAACAGATTATTTTATAATACTTACATAGAAAATTAGCAATGACATTTACTGGTCTACACAGTCCTTGAAAGCCAAAAGCATACATTTTTACATTTTCTAATTTAAAAATTGCCTTTTATCTACATTACACTTCTTCCAAATACTGGTATTTTAGAATGAACCCATTAAATGTGTATTTTAAAATTTTTAAATACTTTTAAAGAATTTCTACAAAGAATGCAAGTTTCAACATTCCTAACTAGCTAATAGTTTCCTAAAGACAATAAAAGTGGGCACTGGTATTAAGAAAATTAAGTGAGAATACGTAATAGCAGAAACAGTCTGAATTTAGGAATGTTTAACTACAGGTTTTGTCCAGGGCACCACAGGCTGCTGTTACTCTGCTTCTGATTCACATTCTGCACAGCAGAGTATAGGAGAGGGTTTTCCTTATCTTTAACAAATAAACCACAAGTGTGAAACAAAGGAAAGAGCTGGCTTAGAGTCTATGTGAAAAACCCTTAGAAGAACTGACAGTCATCTCAACATAAGCCACTAGGCCAGCATATTTGCCTAATAAGCTCCTGTCAACGCAGGTGGCTTTAATAAATAAGAGACCAGTTAGCAGTGCCACTATTTTGTGAACAAGGCAGGCATCTGCCCAGTATTGATTGTGGTGCTCCATTTCAAGGAGGAAATTAACAAAGAGGGGCCTGATCAGAACACTGATATCAATCAGGACAACCATGTGAAAAATATTCACCCACCAACAAAGGGCATGAGAACTATTTTTAAACATTGGGAGGTCTGTGGTGACTTATGATCTTATTAGAGGAAGGAACCAAAGTGAAACAGTAGAAGATACAGTAAGGTAGATTTGGGATTAGGTATGTAAACACTGTCTCTTTATCAGAAGATTCAAAACTGGGAATGGACTTCCTTCCCAGGCAGTGATTTTCCTTTCCATGAGAATGTACAAATTCAAAATGAAAAATGTGTCTGACCACCTGTCTAGATGCCATGAATAGGATTAAATCACTAAAATTCCTACCTTCAGTAAACTTCTCTGATTTGGGTAAAGTTCCACAAGCTTTCTTAAACTCCAGCCTTTTTCTAATTATTGATTTTGGGGGGAAGGGATGTAGAATAAGATATACAAAATGCTAAGTGTGAAACACAGGTCTTAATTGTGTAAGTGTAGTTATTGGTTTTTCCACGTTCCAACAGCGATTCCTCCCTCTCTCCCTCCCTTCCCCTCTTCACTCCCTCTCCTTTCCCTCATTTTTTCTCTCCCCTCCCTCTTGATCCACTCTTGCTTCCATGTGCTCTCTTTACCTCTCTCTCTCTCTTTGACTTTTCATCAAATACTTAGCATTTACTATGTGTCAGGCAGTGTTCTACCTGCATTCAAATGTTCATTCATTTAATCCTTATCAAAGACAATCAATGACATAGGTACTATTTATCATTTGCCTCTTTGAGTCAGAAAGTTTAAGTAACTTGTCCAAGAGCACGTGAATAAATCTGCTTCTGCTGGATTTGTTTTCTAAATGGTGCTTAAAAGTGGAAAAAATAACAATGTGCAAAATGAACCATTTTGAGCAGCCAGGTAAAAAAGAGTCAAATCCAGATGAGGAAAACATTTTGGAAAAAAACATCATTTACCAATTTTTTAAAAGTTCAGCAGAAAGAAAGATTAGGAAATTAAATGAAATAATAAAGTTAGGAATGGACCCACCCAAAATTATTTAGATGCCAAAGTAAGCCAATCCCAGCTGTTATTCTTCACTCTGGCTGCCATCCTCAGCAAGAGCAGTATGGGGGAGTGTGGGCAACCGGCTGTAGTAGCAGCTGGGCCTATTTGTTAAGAGGAAAAAAACCATCAGTGAAGACAAAAGGAAATTTCAGTGGCTAGGAGAGTGAATGGAAACTCAGAGTCTGGCTAAGAGAGCCTCAGAAGTGAAGTGCAACTGAGCTGTCAGCAACCAAACTGCAGTACTGCACAAACCATTCACAGAGAGAGTATGCCCTATAGTCATGCTTTTGCTAGCAAGAGTTTATTCCATCATGAGCAAGATTTACTAAAGACAAATTTTGTATGCATTTTCTCATATTACCAGAATTCTGGATGTTCAAAAATTAAGCAATATCAAGATCTGTCCCAATTAAATTATGGGTATAAATTAGCAGACTAAAATTGGCAAATGGCATTTCCAATCTAAAAAAAAAAAACGTGCTGTTACATAGTTCACTAACATAGAAATGTAAATGTGTAGTAAACATAATCACATATTCCAAAGCATAACTGCATGTAATAAAATCCTAGTATTCTATTTATTTAACATCCTTCGAGACTAATATTATAGAAGGCATCTAAATGTCTTTCTGAGTGATCATTGCTCAATTTACATGTAGACTTTCTTATCGGTATGAATTTTCTAATTTTATTTTTCATTTTTATTCTTGCTCAATTGTATTGACATCTTTGAGACTTCCATTTTTTTCTCCAAATATGAAAAATTCTTCTACAATCCTAAAATATATCAGACTGCAGTTTGGGCATACACATTTCGGAGCAAGCAAAAAACATTTGGCAAAAAAATCTGTCAAAAGCAGTGCCCAGCACATAACTTTTGTCTTATTTCTGAGAATTTTAATGACAAAGATACAATTATAGCCTTTTAATTATAAGCATAATTGACTTAACTGTAATATTTTTCTTCTTTCTATGGTTATTTAAATATTATTGTAATGGAGTTTTGCTTTGGGGAATTACTAGAAAGTCAAAATATATTAATGTGAAGTTTAAACATATCATGTGTGCTGTGTGCATGCATGCTCAATTGCTTCACTCATGTCTGACTCTTTGCGATCCTATAGACTGTAGCCTGCCAGGATCCTCTGTCCATGGAATTCTCTATGCAAGAATACTGGAATGGGTTGCTGTGCCCTTCTCCAGGAGATCTTCCCAACTCAGAGATCAAACCTGCATTTCCTGCATTGCAGGTGGATTCTTTACCACGGAGCCACCAGGGAAGCCCTTAAACGTATTACCTTCCCGTAACTGGAGCAATAAAGTAACAAAATTGGTATTTTGGGGGTGGCTCATAATATCCATTCCAGTATTTCAAAGTGCCATCTTTTATTTTTCTTCATTCTAGATGAACAAAAATAGAGTACTTTGTGTTCCTTTATTAATGGGAAGGTGCAATTTTATGGGCAATTGAACATGCCAACAACTAAAATTCTAACATTTGACTTTGAAATTTTTTTTTCTTTTTAATTTAAATTTTAAACATGGAGTAGTATGACTATTCTAAGAATTCACCATATGGTTAACTCAAGTTTATGCAGACCCTTAAAGAGCCAGCAAGCTCAATATCCTAGAACCCATTTAAAGCAATTATAAAGTATCTGTTAGATACCATTCATCTGACCAGAAATATGTATAGCATCTATGCGTTGTAATAGTGTCAAACTTGAAATTTCCTTTTTATCTCCTTTCTTTATCTTTATTTTTGGTAAGGAAAAATTAGTTATGTCATTTTGATCAATAATGAAAGAGCTACTTCAATTTTTATTTTCCATTACCTTTCCCAATGTATTCTTTACAAAACATATTATTTTTCTACTCCTTATAGTAAAAGGCAGTGACAAATGTGTGTTTTCTCCTGAATTTATTTATGACATTTCTCTTTATGTCCATTAATTTCTTCTTTTACGTTAGGTGTATTATATTTGATTAATTCATATGGTGCTAAAAAAACTCAAAGGTACATTTCAAAATATGTTGTCAATTTTTATAAGGTTTATACACAATAAGGTAATTTTTTTCCTTATTCAAATTTTTCATTGGTTCTTTCCCAATTAATTTTGATTGGAAAATATCTTACATAAGCTAACTATAATTATAAAACTGGTAACAATTGTTTATTCTCCTCACAGTATTATTACCGACAGCTATGCTTTTAAAATTTATCAATTAACAAAACAAAAAGGCAGCGTAGTCAAATTACTCATAAAATAACTTCTGCATAGGGATTAACTGATGAAAACGAAAAACATTCTCCTTTTGATCATTTAGGGCATCCTTTAAAAACAAAACTGTGGGTAAGTTGTTATGTTTTTCCAAGTCCTAACTAGGCTTTAGGCTTTGTCACTTGATTTCATGCATTACTTGTCTCTCTTTTCATCATTCATCACTCTAGACACAAATGAGATTCTTCATTGGACACTAGAAGATCACAACTGGGGCTAATGGGAAGAAAAGGTGACTCAAATGGGACATTGATCATGTAATGACCCAGATGAATTCAAACCACTCTCTGCCAAAGCTTTGTACTTTATTTCAATAAAATATGAATATTTTCTAAAAATTTTTAAAGCTGTTCTAGATTTCTCTTTATAACTTTTGTAACAGAAAACCTGAAGCCAAACTGGAGCCTAACATTTTGAGTCAGGGACAAAAGAGAAGTATTCCTATCATTTTTCCTGACTTCTGAATGCTCCCTCAAGTTCCATCATCTCACTTTCTGTCATCTTTTTTTATTTAGGAATCTAGTTATATATTGCATCAGACAAAAGAATGAAGATGATAATACTAATGTGATTAGACATAATGAGGGGCTTCTCTGATAACTCAGTTGGTAAAGAATCAGCCTACAGAATTGAGATCCTGGTTCGACTTCTGTGTCAGGAAGATCCTCTGGAGAAGGGAGAGGCTACCTACTCCAGTATTCTTGGGCTTCCCTTCTGTCTCAGCAGGTAAGGAATCCTCCTGCAATGTGGGAGATCTGGATTCGATCCCTGGGTTGGGAAGATCCCCTGGAGAAGGGAAAGCCTACCCACTCCAGTATTCTGGCCTGGAGAAGTCCATGGACTGTATAGTCCATGGGGTTGCATAGAGTCGGACATGACCGGGAGACTTTCACTTTCACTTTCAGACATAATGAAATATTTTTACATTAAGTGAAATAGGTATAAGTTTAGTAAGTACCTTAAATTTGTTAGATTCTAGGGATTTAAACAATAAAATGCAATATACTTGCCTTTAAAACTTTCAAAATCTACTCGTGAATGTGCATTAATCTCATATTAGTCATACAAAGAAAACAAGAATTCCTTAAAGTCATAGAGAAATGAGGCCAACTTAATTTAACATGAATAGAGAGCGCTTGTGATGCTACCAGTAGTAAAACTATGGATACAATGGAATTCAGTTAATTAGATACCTATATTTCTAGGAGGAGACAGTGCATTATATGTAAAGGGGTGGCACTGGAAGGTTAGCAGGAATGGTGGCAAGATGGCCCAAGACACATAGTTTGCTCATTGCTTTTCAACCAGTCTCCTCCTATTTACCTCCAAGACTGAGCTCTGGTTGTTTCACCCCCCACTCTATGCTTCCATAGCACTTTGTTCTAACCTTTAGTATGTAAAAAAAAAAAAAAAAAAAAGTCCGGCTTTATCACAACTTGTCTCTTTTTACAACTAGTCTTAAGTTTCTTGGAGAAAGGGTTTGGGTAGAGGCACTATGTGTGTGTGTGTATGTGTGTGTGTATTTTAACAAACTTTTAATATTAGAATAGTTTTAGATTTACAGAAAAGTTGTGAAGCTAGTATAAAAGTTTCCATAAACCCACGGCCAGTTTCCTCTATTATTAACAGTTTACATTAGTGTGGTCCATCTGTCACAGTTAATGAGCTAACATTCATACATTATTATTAGCCAAAACTCATACTTTGTTCAGATTTCCTTAATTTTTACCTAATATTCTTGTACTGTTCCAGGCTACAATCCAGTATACTAAATTCCATTTGGAGAACTATGTTTTTTATTCTAAAATTCCTAGCATGATGCCCAGTATTTAAAACACTGAAGAAGCTCAACAAATAGTCATGTATTAAGTGAATGATTGAATGAATAACTATTAAAAAGATATAGAAACTTCTGAATCCATTAAGGGAAAGATCAGGATGTGTAACAGGGATGAAGTGCGCCTAACTCCATTAGCCTGAGAAAACTTCCCATTGAGAGATAAAGGACACCTGGAATCTTACAAAATGCTTTTCCACAATCTGCTAATATTAAATGTTTTCTTACCTAAACTCAATGATAGCACCATGTGTCACAGTTTATGCCATGAAAAATCATTAAAAACATTTAATTTATATGATAAATGCTTATCAATGCCTGTATATACTATATATATATATATTATCTAATAGAAAAACGTAATGGACAGAGAATGGCATATTAGATATTTATGAATTTAAATATATTTTTGAAGATTAAGGCTGTAATTTGGAAATTTAAATAAATGACACCTTAACCTGGTGTCACTTATGATGTATGTGGGTGATAGATCTGAAGGAGGAAAAATGAAAAAGTTAATACGAAAGCAAGGCTCCTCTGTAGCATCATCCCAAACACTTAGCCTAATATTTCCCATGCTTAAGAGTGCATTAAGAATCCCCTGCAGGGAACAGAGACTCAGACATAGAGAACAGACTTGTGGACACAGAGAGGGAAGGAGAGGGTGGGATGAATAGAGAGAGTAGCATTGAAATATATTCATTACCCTGTGTAAAATAGATAGCTAATGGGAAGTTGCTGTATATTACAGGGAGCTCAGCCTTGTCCTCTGTGACTCTCTAGAGGGGTGGGATGGGGTGGGAGGTGGGAGGGAGATTCAAGAGGAAGGGGATATATGTATATCTATGACTGATTCATGATGATATATGGCAGAAACCAAAACAACATTGTAAAGCAATTGTCCTCCAAAAATAAAAAAATAAAATAAAAGAATCCCCTGCAGGGCTTGTTAAAACACAGAATCCTGAACCCCAGAATTACTGACTCAGTAAGCCTAATTCTGGAGTGTGAAGTCAAGTGGGCCTTAGGAAGCACTGCTGTCAATAAAGCTAGTGGAGGTGATGGCATTCCAGCAGAGCTATTTAAAATTCTAAAAGACGATGCTATCAGAGGGCTGCACTCAATATGTCAGCAAATTTGGAAAACCCAGAAGTGGCTACAGGACTTGAAAAGGTCAACCCTTATCCAAATTCCCAAGAAGAGCAGTACTAAAGAATGCTTAAACCCAGATTATTGCACTCATCTCCCATGCTAGTAAGGTTATACTCAAAATCCTCTAAGCCAGGCTTCAGCATTATGTGAAGAACTTCCAGACATCCAAGCTGGGTTTAGAAAAGGCAGAGGAACCAGAGATCAAATTGCCAATATTCACTGGATCATAGAAAAAACTAGGGAATTTCAGAAAAACATCTACCTTTGTTTCATTGACTATGTTAAAGCCTTTGACTGTGTGGATCATAACAAACTGCAGAAAATTCTTAAAGAGATAATAATACCAGATCATCTTACTTATCTCCTGAGAAATCTGTATGTGGGACCAGAAGCAACAGTTAGAACCTTGTATGGAACAAATGCCTGGTTCAGGATTGAGAAAGGAGCATGATAAGGCTGTTCACTGTCATCCTTTTATTTAACTTACATGTAGAGCACATTCTGAGAAATGCCAAGCTGGATGAGTTACAAGCTGGAATCAAGATTACCAGGAGAAATAACAACAATCTCAGATATGCAGATGATACCACTATAATGCGAGAAGGCAAAGAGGAACTAAAGAACATCTTGCTGAAGGTGAAGGAAGAGAGTGAAAAAGTTGACTTAAAACTCAGTATTAAAAAAAAAAAAAAACTAAGATCATGGCATCTGGTCCCATCACATCATGGCAAATAGAAGGGGAAAAGGTGGAAGCGGTGACAGATTTCCTTTTCTTGGGCTCTAAAATCACTGTGAATAGTGACTGTAGTCATGAAATTAGAAGATGATTGCTTCTTGAAAGGAAAGCCATGACAAACCTAGACAGTGTGTTTAAAAGCAAAGACATCACTTTGCAACAAAGTCCTTATATTCAAGGCTGTGGTCTTTCCAGTAGTCACGTATGCTTGTGAGAGCTGGAACATAATGAAGGCAGGGTGTGAAAGAGTTCATGCTTTTAAACTGTGGTGCTGGAGAAGACTCTTGAGAGCCCCTTGGACAGCAAGTAATCTTAAAAGAAATCAATCCTAAATACTCATTGGAAAGAATGATGCTGAAACTGAAGCTCCAATACTTGGGCCACCTGATGTGAACAGTCAGCTCATTGGAAAAGACCCTGATGCTGGGAAAGATTGAAGGCAGAAGAAGAGAATGACAGAGGATGAGATGGTTGGATGGCATCACCAATGCAATGGACAGGAACTTAGGCAAACTTCAGGAGATGGTGAGGGACAGGGAAGCCTGGCATGCTACAGTCCATGGGGTCGCAAAGAGTCAGACATCACTTGGTGACTGAACAACAACAGCCTAATTCAGTAGCTCACAGGGGATGCTAATGTTGCCAGTCCCAGACACTGTACAGCACTGGATTAATACCAGTGTCTATCTCCTCTCAGCCCCTACTTTAGACGGAGAGTTTAAGAAAAGTATCATAAGCAACATTATCTCCTCTGAGATGAAGCTCCACTAAGCCTCTCTTGGGTTAATTATTCAGCAGTAGCTCTACCCCTTAAAGAAATAAACTTTTGTCGTTTTGACCATAACATGGAAGCCAAAAACAATCATAAAACTTTTTTGTTTGTTTTGTTTTTATTCAGTAGATACTAAACCTCCAGCATTTAGGAATGATCTGATTAGGTCACTTTATTCTGTCCACAGGATCTCACCAAAAAAATATTCCTTGCCCTCAAGGATGTTAAAACATAGTTAAAGACACATAAGTCAGAAAATATAATAAGTCATTCTTTCACAGTATCCCACATCTCCAAGGTATATTTATATTTTATACAAGAATCACATGAGATAGAAATTTGTTCCTGTGTACTTATGAGGAAATTAAGCCTCCAAAGAAGTTCAGTGATTTAGCATCAACAATATGACATCGAATAGGATAAGCTGTGATTCAAATCTAGGATTTTTTAAAACTGAATCCATACATACTCTTTCCACTAGCACATGCTGTCTCCTAATAAAACGTTCAAAGTGTTTTGGGGAAATGAGGCACACTGGGAGGTCTGGGAGGAGAAGTAAAGAGACCTACATTTCTAGAATTGGAAAGGATCTCTGAAATCACATGGTCCATGATAAATTTTTGACTCAGGGTTAGGAAAAAAGCAATCAGCAGGAGTGAATAGCTATATGCAACACGGTCAGCACATTTCCTCTTCAGGTTTATTTCCACAGTGCATCCTGAGCTTTGAATTTAAAGCTCTCCTCAGTTCCCATCATTTCCTGGGAGGAAACTAGTCAGGAGGGAAAAGGTCAATGTCCCCAACTGACCCCTCACTTTTTTATTCCCATTTTCATTGCTGCTGTTCTTTTCTGGTTCTGGAGTTGGTTGAGCCACCTAAAGTCACCACTGAAACATAGCCTTATGGATGCTACTCTTCTGCTCCATCCTGTAAATAAAACACCCTCTCTACTGTGGTTTCAATGAGTTAAAAAATCATAACTCAGAGAAAATGAACCAAAAATACTTGGAAATAGATAGTTTTACATAATTAATATTTTTACACTAAGCTCAACATTATCCCGGAGAAGGCAATGGCACCCCACTCCAGTACTCTTGCCTGGAAAATCCCATGGACGGAGGAGCCTGGTAGGCTGCAGGCCATGGGGTCGCTAAGGGTCGAACACGACTGAGTGACTTCACTTTCACTTTTCCCTTTCATGCACTGGAGAAGGAAATGGCAACCCACTCCAGTGTTCTTGCCTGGAGAATCCCAGGGATGGCAGAGCCTGGTGGGCTGCCGTCTATGGGGTCGCACAGAGTCGGACATGACTGAAGTGACTTAGCAGCAGCAGCAGCAGCAACATTATCCACTGGAGAAGGCACTGGTGACCCACTCCAGTACTCTTGCCTGGAGAATCCCAGGAACGGGGGAGCCTGGTGGGCTGCCATCTATGGGGTCGCACAGAGTCAGACACGACTGACGTGACTTAGCAGCAGCAGCAGCAGCAACATTATCCACAGAGGGAACAGGCTGGCAGGCTCTGTTCTGCCCTGCTCAAGGACCCTAATTCTCCCCTCCCAGTCCCCACAGTGTCATGGTGCTGGGAATATCAGCCACTCACTGGTTACACAAACAGGGTAAGTTGTCCAAGTTACTAGTAAGCTATTTACTATTTCATTATTTCCTAAGCCATACATTTCAACACATTTTTAATGCCTAATGAGTCAAGTCATGTCTTCTATTCATTGAACTAGCCAATAAAATAACTACTCAGGTCAACTCAGACCAGTAAATAGACATCATTCACTTAAAATGCTTTCATTTCACATTTGGCTTAAGGTAGGGAAGAAATCATAATATCTATCTGGAAAAGGTGGGGAGAGAAAGAAAGAAGAGGGTTGGTGACAACACTGAGGAGAAGTCAAAGAAACAAGTGACAGGAGAAGTAAAGGAACTAGTTGTGGTGATCATTCAAGAATGACAAAAGCATCAAAAAGTAGGTTTTGTTTTGTTTTGTTTTGTTTTGTTTTAAAGAGGACTGGATATAGATTAGAGAATATGGCTGACCTGTTGGAAGGTGTCTGGAGGCCCCAGCAGCTCCACACAATGCAAAGCTGAGGTGAAGGAAGGTGAACAGGCAGAGAAAGCCCCAGCCTTTCTCCTCATGTATGTTTTATCAAAGGAGCCATAAATATTTGTTTTGGATTCCTTAGTTTCCTTGATACTCTTCACCCCACCCAAGTATCAGGTATTTCTTTAAAAAAAAAAAAAAGGCTGCTCTAAATCATTGTGCTTTATTCACATACCTGGTCAATGAACATTGACTGAACACCTACTAAGGGTAAGGAACTGTGCTCGGCAGCATATACCTTACCTGTTTGTCCAGGGGAAAGGTAGGATGGAAAGCTTTCTCTCACTTTCAAAGCAAACAATGTATATTGGGCTGATTGCTTACAGGCCACTGTTTGGTTTAACTTCTGACAGTGTGATCTGCTCTTAGTAATATCTGTTCCATTGTGTCTTACAAAGCCGGGTCTACAATTATCTTTGTTAGTAACTTCTGTTTATTTTATGGCTTTGGTCTCTTGTCTCCAAAGTGCCATCAGATAAAGTTCCAACTTTCTTTAAATTATCAATAAAATAATCTTATGGTAACTTACAAGCATAAGAGATACCAATATCTTATGTTCTTTCCAGTCATCTACTCCATTTAGAGCTGGACTTCATTTAAAAACAAAAACAAAAAAACTTTGCTTTCAAGTTAAAAAAAAAAAAATTGTTGATTAAAGATTTGCCCTTATTTTAAGAGGTTAAGTTAATAATTAACTCATGATTGCTTTTAGAATAAAAAAGGGAACAAGAGTAGGCTAATTCTCCCTGAGCCTCTTCTGATTCATGAGTAATTTATGAAAAGCATCCTAAAGCTAAAGTATTTACCACACTAATTTGCAGTATCTCAAGTAATTCTTTCAGGATGCTGCAAGTTAAATATCACCCCATTTTAAAAATGAGAAAATTCATACCCAGAAGAGATAAGTAACTTTCTCAAGTCATGCAGCCATAAGTAACATCCAAAATCTGGAGTTTTTAGGCTAATGACATTAGAATGTGAGAGTGTTTTGTAATTCTTTGGCCTAAACTACTTTTCTATGTGTACTGTGCCAAGGCTATGAGCTAAGTCCTTGACCAGAAAGCAGTGATGATTAAAGATAGAAGCAGAAATATGTTTTTAAACCCTGAAAATCAGGCAAGTCATGAATTTCTCTTTTTCTTTTCCATACTAGTTGTAGAGTCAAAATTACCAGGGCAATGGGGCCTTATGGTGGGAATATTCTGAACTAAGCATTGGAGCCAAGCCACCAACTGCTTCGATCACCACCAGGGCTATAGGAAATCAACTTATCAATTCCACAAACATGCCTGTTTTTGAAATCATCACATTCTCTGACAGAAAATGTTCTTCACTATCAGAAACTATAACAATTGGTTCAAATGAGGTATTAACATATCTTTTTCATAGTCCAGAAAATCCAGCTGATAAAATATCCAGTCTTGTCATTATCATCCTTAACATGAGTACAAGGAATAATGCTTGCTTAAGCCCAAGAAACTAATGACATTGATAGTTTCTCTTACGCTCCAAATGTTATGTAAGACTATACTTGGAAAAAATTCTTCATTAAAACAATCATCATCCTTTGTATAATTTATATAATATTCCAAAGTATCAGATGTTGTGCTAAAGACTACTAACAGCAATTGACCCTGTCTATTGAAACCAAGAAAATAATCGAAATCTTTATGCCTTTAGGAAAATGTTGCAAGTGGTATAACTTCAGTTTTGTTTTCTTTTAATTTCTCTGAACTTACCAGACCATTTTAACACTGCGGTGGCTATGTATGAAGGGGCATGCATGCATGCAAAGTGCCATTTCTGGATTCCTGCAGACTAAATTCCTCTACTAAATCACAGAAGAGTTTTACACACAAAGATAAAGTAAATCTTTTGTGTAAATCTTTGTATGCTCTCCCACTAAGAACTCCCCAGAATGATCCCAACAGATATCTTTGATGAAAGAAAACTACTCAGCAGATTGTTAACAATAATTTTTTACCAGCAATGACCGATTTGATGTTTGGTGCTTTATTATGTGGTCATAGAACTGGTCCCACCAAGTCATCTTATCCTAGACAGGAAGAGAGGCCATCTCTATGAAATATCCTCATTAAATGACAAATCTGACATGGACAATAAAATAATACTGTAACATAAATTTTTGAAAGAATATTCTATTGGGACAACATGATTACTGCATGTATTTTTTAGTCAAGAACAAGTATTGGTTCTTTATTATGTATAGAACACAGTCTTCACAAAATTTTTGAGACATGATTTTCTATGGCTAAATCATTTTTTGGTGCAAAATTGGCCCCGTTTATTTACAACTTTCCCTAATTCTGACCTCTCCTCACCCTATTTTACATTAAAGATAACTGTTTTCTCATTGTCATACTCAACATATACATATGAACTGAATAATTCATAGAGCCATTCTGAAGCTTTTGTTTATCCAGGTGCATTTCTGTGATACACGAGCAATATTTGTAAGCAACAGATGAAAATACAAAGAATAGTGTTATTTAAAATCCTTACATAGACCTCTATGAAAAGTACATTCTGTATAAACAAAACTCAACAAAACTTATTGTAATCCTTTCTTCTTACCCAGTGGCTTCTTTTTTTTTTTTTCAAATATAAACTGTTTCTTAATAAATTTATCAATTAATTCTCACTAACTCTCCCTCACGGAGATCTGGATAGTAAGGTTTGTATTCACCCCTGGGTCCTTTCTAACTACTTTCTTTATGAATCATGTCTTATAACCAGTTTTATTTATTAACCACACAGGGATGTGTAACTAATGTCATTATTGATAATACCTAGTTACTGGCTAAGAAACCCAAGCTATGAGCCAGTCCAGGAAAAACCGGCTCAGTCACTGCCTTTTATAATTGGCCCTGGATATAAAATAAATACTACAACCTCCAGGATGATCATTCAAAACTTATTATTATATTCTCCTAGAATTTTATCTCATTTTTTTGTATAAATGGAAAAACAATTCTAAAATGTGTGGTGTAAGGTGAGTATGCATAATAAATAGATATATGCAGACTTCTATTGCAAAAATATTGACCATGAATCTTGGAATATACACAGATGATGTAATTCTCTTATAAATTACTATAAGTGGAGGTCAAAGGTATGAAACAGGATTTGGAGTGAATGCATTCAGGATAGATTACAAACTTTATGCAAATCACAAGCAAATTTTCCTGTCATCTATCCTAGCATTATAGATGCTGGGACTTATTGATATCCAAACTTAAGGCATTTCCAAAAGTTTTTTTTATCTTTAGAATGTGTTTCCTTCTAATATTCTCATTTTCTATCAGTCTTCAGGAAACATCTTTAAGATAATTTTTAGGTTATAAAGTGTAATTTTATAGTATCATTGTTCTGTTTTGATCTTCTCAAAAACCCAGTGAAAAATATCAGTACTATCACTATTTTCAAATTAAGGAAACTGAGGCACACATAACTACCATTAGTATAAGTGAAAAGATTATAGCTGGAGTAGAGACTTCTCACTTCAAATCTGAGCTCTCTGAACTATGCAAAATATGCATTTAATTGTTTATAATGTTAAAATACAGATAGACTAGTTAATACTCACTATCCCATATTTATATGTATAGATATGTATTCAATGCTCAAATCTACATTTATAATGTCAACATATTTTAGCAATGATCCTCTGTCATATTTGGGCTTGCCTGGTGATTCAGATGATAAAGAATCCATCTGCAGTGCAGGAGACCTGGGCTCACTTCCTGGGTTAGGACGATCCCTTGGAGGAGGGCATGGCAACCCACTCCAGTATTCTTGCCTGGAGAATCCCATGGACAGAGGAACCTGGTGGGCTGCGGTCCATGGGGTCGCAGAGTCGGACGAGACTGAGTGACTTTCACTTTTAAATTTCTGCCATATTTATGTATTTATTTAACATTTTTTTATCAAACATCCTGGGATAACACCCTTTGCTTATCAGCAGCCATTCTTCTTGGCTTCTGCAATTGTGAAGTTCCTTCTGGGGTCTTTGAACACCTACCCCACCTGGAACCTCCCTTGATTGCATTTCTGGGACCTTCCACGTGCACTGGGATTTCTTCTTTGACATGGGCTTTCCTCATTTGTTTTTATCTTCTTTGAGCTCCATTATCAGGAAGGCTATATTTTTGCCTTCCCTGTAACCTCATTAATGCAGGATGGTGAAAAACAAGCAGAGACCAGACATCAGCAGAGGGAAGTGGCTGAATCCACCAGAACATTTCTCCCTCTATTCTCTTGCCTTCATTCTCATTATTTTCTGTCATGAGGCTTATAGCTACTTTTCAAAGAAATCCTTGGGTAGAATATTATAAATTTGTACTAATTATATCAAAATTACCCTCTTTAGGGTATTGGCTATAAAACTGGTGATAAATTCTTAACTGTTCAGAAACTTTCAAATTCTTGTCTGACATAGTTAATCTCAACCCCTATCTTGACTGAACATTCTGACAGGGCAGGACAGAATCTTGCCATTTTATCTTTTTATGTTTTTGTTAACCCAATTTATCTTGAACCTGTAAAATGCATTCAAAGATATATGTATTGCCTCAATAAAAGCAAATATTTCATTTCTTTATTTACAAGGCTTGCCTTAAGTTAGCATTTTTCCTTAATAGCAGAGTGGAGTGGATATTCAGTAGAAGAGGGAAGAATTCAATATTATCCCACTGTGGGTGGAGAGCAGTGAGGAATAAGCTATAAGATGCTCCATATTTGATCCCAATGTTATATTTTGTCCCCCTCCCTCTCTGCCTTTTCTCCCTTTTGATCCTAATGGTCTTCTCTCAAGCTCTGCTGAAGAACATGCCACTTCCAGGGTTAGAGAAGAATGAAGGAGAGAGGAAAAAGGGCAATTCCTGGATAATTTTTTTCTGAACATATTTTTACACAATTCAATTCAAGCTTTATATTAATATATGACACTGAGACCTCCCCCTCCTCTTTGGGAAGAAACACGAGGCTTGTGGTCTCCAGTACCATCTTGATAATGGAAGATACAAGAAAGATGCTTGTCCTTTTCCCACATGGCACAGATAATTGCTATGAAATGAATCCCTGGATGAATCTAGTAGACTACCTCCAGGAAGCCTTACTGGATTTCTCCACAGGGGGTCAGACAGCAGTGCAAAGATGCTAGATTACTTATGTCTCATGTATCTTATTTTTAATGACCACACATTCATGTACAATATTAATCACATAATTTACTGACTACTAAAATTTCACCTATTTGGATATCATTTCCGATAGCAAAAGAGTATACTCTAAAATATTCTGTCTGCAGTTTTTGGACACTGCTAAAATGTCCATTGATTCTGAAGTGTAGAGAGGTGAATGTGTTATTTTTACTGTATTAATGGGACAGAATGTCCCTACTCTGACAGTTCTGTGCTTCCCTTTCACTGAAACACCTGCAGTGCAGGAGGCATTTGCTGCTTCAGGCTGCATCTCTGGTGTGATCTCTCAACTGACTTTGGCAATTAAACTGCACAGGTGGGAACATCCTATTTTCAGGTAACTTTATACTATCTTTATATAAAAGCACAATATTGCACATTTTCAGCTAGTGCCATTATATCAAAAGGTTAAGAAAAGCCAAGAGGAAATCTTACCGGAGTTTTCAGTCTAGTATCCATAGATACAAGCAGTGGTCCTCCCACATCACTTAACACAACTCGTAAAAATCAGTTACAGTTACTCCTCTGATCAAGAGAGATGTGTTGAAGATGAGGCTGATGACAAAATTATGCACTAGAGTTCTGGTAGGCTCTGACTAAATTAGAAGTTCCCCAATGAAAAATATTAAAATGAGATATCTCTGGAAACACTGATACTGAGCTATCAAAAAACAAGCATCTGAGTAATAAAGTATAGAGGGTTGATACCATGCACAGCAGAATGGTAACTTGACAAATTTGGCAGCTTACCCACTTGTCTACAATAGAAAAAGAATCCATTATTATGTTTTCTTTCTCTGACATCCTTATGTGTCCATATTCCATCACATCAAATTTTAACATTTAGGTATATTTGATCTTAACTTCTTAGGATTATGTATGTTGGTACATACCATAAAACATCTTTCCAAATCAAATAAATTATACTAATTCTAGGCACTATATTTTAAATACAAATTCAGGGTCAATGTGTTTCTTAAATTTATGCTACATACTTGGGAGTATTATCAGAAATCTGTTTAAGCTAAGAAAATATGCATAGATTTTTAGCTGTTCTAAAAATGAGACATTTCTATAATCAAATCAACTGATAATTGTCCAAAAAAAACCAAAAAAAAATGTGTCATTAAAATTGAGGCCTCCCTTTTGGTTTTTCCTTCTGGTAAAGATTACGCTCGTATTTTAAAAATACAGAATACTTTCTACAGTGGGAGACAATTTAAAAGCCTAAACTATTGAAAAACGTTTCTTATGTAATTTTCACTATTCCATCTATTATCTGTCTCAATGATTAATGATAACAAATACTTCTTTCCTGAAAATTTATTTCAAAAATCTTTTAAGTCAGCAAAGTCACTTTCATAGAGTATGGGTTTTGTTTGTTGCTTGTTTGTTTATAGGAAGTGTCATCAAACCTATTCATGACTGGCTTTTATGGGCCTTGATGTAAAAGCTATCATTTGATCATTTATTTATGACTAAATGCTGCTTTACAAAACATAGTAGCAGAATAAAATAAGCATTTCAATTGAAGATAGATCTTCAATTAAGCAATACAAATTTACATTAAAAAAGAATAGATGCTAGTGTACAGTATTTAACACTTTAAATCAATATAAACCAGTTTACAGAGATTGTTAACAAACTGATTTTTTTTCTTGCCACATATAAAAAATTTCTAATAATCAATTTAATTGAAAGCTAGTTTATAACAGTTGTGAGTCATTTTAATCATACAGTGATGACTTTGTTATAATGGGCAAGGAATCATTTTATTCTCAAGAATCTTCTTTTTTCCTCTTCTCATCCCCATTATGGACAACACAAAACAAAAAAATCAATTGCACCTCTATTTCTACAGCCCTTCCCTAACATGCTTGCTTCCCTTTATGCATGAATTGATATTTAAATACCCACTGCTAACTTGGTGGATTCAGCCCCTCAAAGCTCTTTACAACCTGCTTCCTTCTCTCTCCTGTTGTGTCAGCTAGTGAGTGAACTTATTAACAAAACCTAATATTTACAAGACAAAAATAACGTCTCTAAAGTTAGCCTGTGATTTTACACTATTTTCAGCTGTGGTTAGCTATGACCTATTCATTAAAGGTACTTAGAAGCTTCAGTCAATTTTTCAGTAATTTTTTTCAGGTGCATGTTAAGAGTCTGGAGACCAAAGATCAATGTTAAATGATTTTAATTTTTTTCTAAACAAAAGGTCACCTACCTTTATGTGACAGGCGTAAGCGGGGATGCGGGGTGTCAGCTGTGTGACCTCCTGTCCATAACTCCAGCAAGTAGCCCCACAGGAGCCAGGTGACGAGGTGCCCAGCCGATGCCATGCTGCCTGCCGCTGCGATCCTCACTCTCTGGCGGGGTGAGTTTTACTTAGGACTCCCCTCCAGGGGCAGCGTACGAGAGAGGCTTTGTCACAAATCGAACGCGTTGTCATCAGAAAGCACAGTTCCAAAGTGCCATTTGTCAGGCTGTGTTTGGATATGTAAAACCTGCTTTTCCCCAGGACAGTTGTTTATAAGCCAGGAGCAAGAGGACATTCCAAGGAGTGAGTCTTCACTGCCATGTCCTGCCTAGAGCTCTTTTCAGTCACTAAGCGGGTAGATTCAGGAAGAAACTGTATTATCTGAGTCACTTATGCAAGCGATTCATTCAGAAAAAACAACAACAACAAGCCCAGCACACGCACTGCCTTCACCCCCGTGGAGCTCCTCTTCTCTTCTGGCTCCTTGAAGCCTCTCAGAAGTCAGCTTCTTGCACTGACTTGCCAAACAGCTAGTTTTAATTCACCTTTCACCTTGCTAATTAAAAACAAGAAGTGCCATTCCCTCCAGGAGTTGCAGGATCCACCCAGCAGGGATGCCGCTGTCAGCGAGCTGTGTTTACGGGGAAAGTTCAGGCGGGGTTGAGCAGCATACTTGCTGTTTCTAGGAAGTGTTTCTGGTCCACGTGCCCTCGTCCCACCCGCCCTTCCAGTATTATTGGCCCCGCGTCACTCAGCGACAGGAGAGAAGTTCACATTTTGATGGGAAAGGGGAATCAGGAGGGACAATGATATACAATCGGCTGCTTACTTAAAAATCAGTATAACCTAAGAGGATGGAGGGTCAGGAAGGGCTTTCAAATTCTCACTCATCAGGATTAACCCTTGAATAAATACAGATTCATTTAAAACAATCTATCTGTCACCATTCAGTACCCAAATTGATTTTTTTTTTCCGTTTCCACTGAAATTGCATTTTTTTTCACATTTTTGCCTTTTTATATTGATTGCATCTTAGAAATGTCATTTTCAACTGCTGTAAGGAAAGCATTTCAAGAACCTGAGAAAATGCGTCTGTGATTATTTCGTTGATACGTTAAAACTAACAAAGTGTCTTGTGCCATTCTTCAAATGTGCAAATTCTTCAAATCAAAAGCAAATTCTTTTTTATAAGCAGGTCATAAATTTCATCTCAAATTTTGGAATAATTAACTTTTGAGGTGATTCTTCTCCTATATAAGATAACTATGGTAAATGAGATTCTCTATGGGACAGATCCCAGTAGATACTAGAAAAGTTGGGATGTAAAATACCTTGGGGTTCAACTGCTATGCACTTTTAGAATTTATTTTCCAAGACACTATGTTTGTGTAAATAAGCTTAACACAATAGGTCACCTTTACAATCTACTTTCAATCAATCTCAAAAACTAAACCAAACACTCCATAGCTGTTGGCATGGAAATGAATGGTATTATTTTAAGATACCAATAAACTTGAATGGATATTTGACTTGATAGTTTAAAGTTAATGGTCAACAAATGATTTCAACTCTTTTTCTCATTCTGCATTTTAAAAGGTAATGATTAGGAACACTTCTTGAGAATTATGGTTTTAAAATAATGCATTTATAACAACAAGATAGCAGAGTTATTTTGCATTATATATAAACAAATGTAGAACCAAGCATTCTTTACCCATTTTCCTAAGCATGATATGTTCTAGTACAAGCAAAGTATATTCAGCAAAATGTAAATGTCACTGGATATTATAAATAATTAGATTTCCAAGGTCTACAAAAGATAACAAACTCCAAACATTATTTAACAGTAAAGTAACATGAAGTATTTAGATACTTTTAAGCTGGGGTGGTCTCTGTAGGCACTTGCCTATTTTAAGAGCCAGTCTGATGAGCTATAGACCTAAAGGTTGTTCTAAGTGTGCTATAACATACCTTTGGAATCCTCTTTTACTTTCTTCCAGAATTGAAATAACTAGAAATTAAATAGCAGCTTTTAGATGTGTTATCTAACAGTAGGATTCCAGAAAAAGTAAATATGATGGATATAACTTTTATTACAAATGCATGCCTACACTCATGCAAATGAAATTCTATTTAAGCTTGTACAGAGCCTGTCCTAACCCTATGATGAAACTAAAGCAATGTAACATTTCACAGCCATTTCATTAGGATATAGAATTCACACCATTGACTACTGATACAGGGATAAATGTTATGGATGCTAGTTACATACATACCACTATAACCCAGATTCATTTTCAGTGTTTGTATGTCCTCCTTTAGATAAGGTTAGAGCATTTTGAAGTCTGTGCCAGATTCATGAACTCCTTGGGTGCCTCAAAAATGTGCTTTGGTTTATCCTTCAGTCATCAATGTCATTGCTTATTCCCTTTAACTTTTCTCTCTGTCCTTTTATCCTTTTTTTCTAGTCTATACAGAGCATACAGATGATGTCCCCCTAAAATGACTATTAAAAATACTAACCATAGCCTCAGCTACCCCTGTGTGGCTCTAGCCACAAGCAAAGGAATGAAGAGTCATAAGGACCAAATCAGTCATTCACATCATAAAATAAAAGAATTCTCAGGAGCAGGGTCATCATACAATTTATCATCCAAACCAGACGTTTTTTGAAAAGTAAAAGAGTTTTCTATTAATCATCATGGAGAAAGAATGTTATAGACAAATTAGGACGTCAAAGCCACCTTCCTTGGGAGAGATTTCTAGGCACCCTTAGGAAACATGTAAATAGAAATAATAATAATAAAACTGACAGCACCAACAGTGAATGAAGAGCTTAAGTAAATGGAAAGGCTTTTGGAACTAGCAATAATATCTGTCAATATTATTTTATTTGATCTGAGAGGAGTGAGACTGCCAGTTTGAACATCTGAGACACAAATAAAAACGAACTAAGAAGGAAAATGGTAGTCCTGAAGGTATTCCCTACCAGGTCAGATGTTTCTGTCCAAACCCTTTGTTGTTAACTGTTGCAAAAAGGTAGTGAGAAAAAAAAGGCCAGAAATGAGTACTTCTCAGCAGTTCCGGGTTCCCCTATGCTAAGTTCTGTCCCTGGTTCCCCAATTTTAACAGCAGAAGAGCAACCAGCCTCTGAAACAATCCTCCCAGCATGTGGTCCAAGACAGTCTGCTGCTGGATCACATAGGGTATTGGCTAAGAGCAGATTCTAACTCCCCACCTTGTGCTCCCAGTTTACTTAAAGTTTTACATACTAATATTTCAGTTTCACGGTGGTTCTTTTAGGTCAGCGTTATTAAAATATTAGATATCTGTTTGCCACTGTCTACCATTTTTATCATAAGAATACAGTATCTGCAATGTAAGTTTAAATTTACATAAAATGAAGCCACAACTACAGCGTGCACTTATATTTTTCAAATACATGTTGAAAACAAGCAAAAATTGTAAAAAGCTTCTCTGTACCACTTAAAATTATTTCACATATTGTGGGATGGGACTCTCTACTTACTAATACCCTTGAGAATATCCATTCTTTCTTTTCTTCCTCCCCAAGAAAATAGGATATAAATACAGAAGCCTACATTTCTCAACCCCTTGGCAGTTATGCTAAGCCATGTGACAATTTCTTTTTTAAAAATACTTATTTATTTGTAATTGACTGATAATTGGTTTACAATATTGGTTTGATTTCTGTCATATATCAACATTAATCAACCATAGGTGTACATATGTCCCCTACCTCTTGAATTTCCCTCCCACCTCCCACCCATTCCCATCCCTCTAGATTATTACAGGGTCCCTGTTTGAGTTCCCTGAGTTGTACAGCAAATTCCCATTGGCTCTCTATTTACATATGCTAGTGTATATGCATCCATGCTACTCTGTCCATTTATCTCACCCTCTCCCTCTTTTCCTCCACCCTTGTCCATAAGTCTGTTCTCTATGTCTGAGTCTCCATTGCTGCTCTGTGAACAGATTCGTCAGTACCATCCTTCTAGATTCCATATATATGCATTAACATACAATATTTGTTTTTCTCTTTCTGACTTACTTCACTCTGTATAATAGGCTCTAGGTTCATCCATCTCATTAGAACTGACTCAAATGTGTTCCTTTTTATGGCTGAGTAGTATTCCATTGTATATATGTCACCGCATGTGAAAATTTCTGACCAAATAAATGAGCAGAAGTGACATGTATCATATCTAGGCTGAGGCAGTGAAATACTACTAAGCAACTCTTCTTTCTCTCTCAACTCCTTTCTGCAACAAAGGTTGAAGAAAAGGAGGAGGCCATATGTCGAAATGTGAAGGTACAAGATTGAGGCATCTTGGATTACTGAATCATCATAGTAGGGACAGTTGCCCTGGAAAGTTATCCAGCCCACATATAAAGAAAACTTTATGTAAGCAAGAACTAAACATATGCTATGTTAAGCCTTTTGGTTTACTTGTTACCATAGCATACATAGTCTCTCCTAACTAAATGCACCTACTTTACCTACTGTGCTTTGGGAAACAGGCTCATGGACAAACATATAGCATAAATAAGAACTAATATTGTATTTCTTCCTATCTACCATTAAAACTTATTTCAGGAGAAGTTATTATACTAATACAGCTAGAGAGAGATGTGGATAGTTGAGGGTTGAGTGAGAGGTAACATGAATCCCTATGCTACTTTTAGAATGGGATGGCTATGCCCTTAGCTTTTCCAGTTGAGCACTGCACACAAAAATGTCATGAACAGTATTTATAGGTGAACAAATACTGTATCTCAAGAATATCATGATTAAACCATTAGTAACTACATGTCATGATAGCAATGATGATGATCCTTTGTGAACTAAAGATAAACTTTCTCTTCAGTGGTCATGGCCTTCCAGGATCACTAAACCTCTCTCCACTGTTGCTAGCCCTACATTCTGAAGCATCTCAAATCACTCACCAATACGGCCAGCTACTGCTGCCACTGCAGCATCAGGGCTGATGGGTTTTATAACTAAGACTGTTGATGTGTTTATTGGTCAGGATTCCAGAAGTCTGGATTCACTTTTTCCCACATTCAACAATTCAAGAGGATGATGGAAAAGGGAAAACTAAATTATCCCTGCTTTGTGTGTTATTGAGAGTAGTTCACTACCAGCCAGGATCCAATCTAGTTGCTTGTGTGAAAGAGATTTGGCTGATGCCATTCTGACGTCATCAACATAGTTAATTATTTTAAAACACTGAACTTTTATTTTTCCAGTTTGATCATCTATTATTAAAAAAGACATAAAATTTGAGCAAAATTTACATTTGGTAGAATCTTGAGTTCTTTTTTTCTGACTCATACTAGATTTATTCTAATTTTCTTTTATGTCCTTGAGAATAAAGAAAAGCATAAGCATTTTGAAATAGGTAACATCTTTAATTGATTTTAATCAAAGAGCAGTGACTTTTATGCCCTTTTTATGGCAAAATGAAATTATGTGTGCCATTAACTCTAGAAATCTTTAATTTATATATCCCGGGAGGTTTCCCTACATACTCTTCCTTATAGGTAATAGAGAATTCCTTATAAAGGCAGAGATCCAATTAGTTAGTTACCTTTAAAAATGTAACAGAAACTTCCATAATAATACATTGTAACTTACTGTTTTTTATGCCTGTTTTAACACATATTTTGAGCTACTGGTGGCACTGATGGTGACTTGTTCTTGATCCGTGATTAGTGCCTTCAGTACCTAGCACTGAACTTCAAATTGATTCTATTTTAATAGAATAAAAATGACTACTATAATAATAACACAAATGTTCACTTGTTTTTTACATGCTAGACACCATACAGGGCACATTCACATATAATCCAGTTTAATCCAGACAACAGCCATATTCAATAGAAACCATTTTTACTGCCATTTACACAGAAGAAGAATCTGGGACACAGATATTAAGTAACTACTTGCCTGAGGTGAAGTTGGAAGTGTTAGTTACTCAGTTGTGTCCAATTCTTTGTGACCCCCTGGACAGTAAGCCCCCAGGCTCCTCTGTCCATGGGATTCTCCAAGCAAGAATACTAGAGTGTGTTGCCATACACTTCTCCAGGGGATTTTCCTGACCCAGGGATTGAACAGGGTCTGCATTGTAGGCAGATTTTTTACCGCCTGTGAAGTACTGATAAAGCAACAGATCTGGACTCTCACACTCAAACTCCAGGGCCCCTGTTTCAACCATTACACTTCTCTTCTTGGAGAATACTATTTAAAGACTTTATATTGACTCTTCCAAATTATTACACTATCTGGAACTTATCTTTAATAAGTATTAATAAGGATGTAACATGGTTTAGTCGCTAAGTCGTGTCCGACTCTTGCCACCCCATGGACTGTAGCCTACCAGGCTCCTCTGTCCATGGGATTCTCCAGGCAAGAATACTGGAGTGGATTGCCATTTCCTTCTCCAACAGGAAGTAGAATCGTTTTACAATAAAAACCTTTCAAGGCAGTTTGTACTTTAATCAACAACCAGCCTCAATGACTGAGATTAAACTCACCGCCTAATACCCTCCATCCAAGGTCATGTCAGATAGCAGTGCACACTCTGTTCACATCATTCCGTAAGCTGTTAGGTTTGACTAGGGTCTTTGGAGCTTGGTAGTCAGGCACAACACTGAAGCTAAATACAGTAGGCAAAATTACTAAAGATCCAATATCAGTTCAGTTCAGTTCAGTCGCTCAGTCGTGTCCAACTCTTTGTGACCCCATGAATTGCAGCACGCCAGGCCTCTCTGTCCATCACCAACTCCCGGAGTCTACCCAAACCCATGTCCATCGAGTCGGTGATGCCATCCAACCATCTCATCCTCTGTCGTCCCCTTCTCCTCCCGCCCCCAATCCTACCTAGCATTAGGGTCTTTTCCAATGAGTCAACCCTTCTCATGAGGTGGCCAAAGTATTGGAGTTTCAGCTTCAACATCAGACCTTCCAATGAACACCCAGGATTGATCTCCTTTAGGATCAAAGGCACCCAAATAATAGTTTTTTTCTATTAATAATTGTTATTCCATATTGCAACATGCAGTAATTGTGCAACAAATAGGTGTTAAAAAACAATCTGTCAGATAATAATAGTGACTATTTGCGGAAATATATATATATATACATACATACATATATATATATACACACACACACACACACACACACAAACACACACACACACACACATCTCTAGCTATGGTTGCAGGGGAGGAAAGAAGTTTCCAAGAAAGGATTTAAGGCTAATAAATCACTTACCAAAAGTTACTGATGTTTATAGTATTTTGTCCAAAAGATTCCAACATTTTCAAAAAAATGTTACCACTAATATACATAAAGGAAACAAAACAATTTATAGTCAGTCCACTTAAGAGAGGGACCCAGTATGAGGCCAACAATAAATGCCATAAACTGCAATAAAGAAGTTATCCATCCATGGGCTTCTTTAATCTCATTCTAGAATTTAAGACCACCTATATTTTTTTGTCTTTCTGGTAAGAAGTGATATAATTTTTTCAAGATAAGTTTATGGATTATTTACTTTAAAAAAAGGAAGGAAGGAAGAAGGGAAGAAAGTAAGTGATAATTCAATGTAATATTTTTTCAACTTTCTTTTATTTCAAGTCTTGACTCCTCTTTCATTTTCTCTATGATCTCCACTGTCGTTTAACTATCACTGGTAAAACCAGGCCCAAACCAGCTGGCATATTCAATAAATATTTGTATGATAGAAGCAAGGCACTCATGTAGCTTAAACTATCTAGAAATCAGAGATTAATTTCTTTCTGTTAATTCTTTGGGTCATTTTTTCAGTTGTTGACTTTGACTCTACAGAGGACAATGGCCAATACATAAACATAAAATGGAGAAAACAATTGTATTCCATTATGAAAGAAGAAAAGGATTTACATAAAGCCAATGCAATTATCCATTAGTCAGTTGGCAAGAAACTAAGGAAAAAGGCCAAATATTTTGTAATATTTTATAGTATCTTCAACTGTCATACAGTTGGCAGATGGATATAAACTTTTATATATCACACAAAGCTGCCATCAACTCAATGAATGTACCTGTTTCACATTAAAATAAATGGAAACAAACACTAACTTTAAAGTTGTGAAGAATCTGACAGAAAATCAGAATATTCAAAATAAATCACAGTTTGGCTATAAGAGTGAATCTTAGACTTCAAAGGAATCACAACAACCAAAGAAAAAACCTGGCAGAAGTCCTGTGAAGACTCTTTCCCCTCAAGGACTTCCTTTCTTTAACACCATTCCAAATAACCATCTATGGAAGAGTGAAAACAACCCATAGAAAAAAGAACATGATGCTGAACCCACTGGTGAGATTCCCAAAGATGAAAGAAGAAATCTAAACTCGTTATTTCATTTCACCTTTTGTTTAGCATTGCTATAATTTCCACAAATGATTTGGCAAAATTGTTATTGCTTATGAGCCAGATTTTAAAGAAGGCAGGATTTCAGGTGTGGTGTCTTTTCATTTGAATCTGTTGTTTCATTACTGGAATTATATTTGATCGGCTATATGAGTGGTTATTTTGCATGACCAGGTAGTTCTGGCTTGTGATGTCCCAGTACATAACATTAGCTCCATACGGAGGCCAAGACTGGTACTACATGCTTTCAGTTGTAAACGAAACCACATTGCCAGCCTATTTGTGCTCACAATTTGTTTCCCACTACAAAATAAAGAACGTGCTTTATCCATTGATAATGTAACCCTTTACATTCTGAGCATGACCACTTTATGTGGCTGATAGATGGGTCTCGCTAGTTAAGGAAAAATAATTTAAATGTACTTTATTGAAGATTTAATTAAAAAAACACCAAGATTTCTGTTCAGAAACTATTTCTTAACAAGAGGCTTAGAATTTTGAAGAGATGGCCATAAATATGTCAGAAATAAACATATTAAATAGGAAAACATCTCCTGTGAAAATGTGCTTTAAGTATAAGACACTATTGTGTCTTATACTTGAAACATGTCTAATATTACCATTACACAATGATATAATTGCATGTAAATATGTCTTTATATAATACCATGTTTATACTAGGTAATAAATAAAGGAAAAATATGAACAAAGTATCAAGTAAATCCCAACCTCACTCTATTTGCTTGCCAAAAAATATAACCACATAAAATAATATCTTTCCCCAGAGATCTAAACAGAAAGAATATTTCAAGCTAGAAGTTCACTTTGTATTAGATTTGACTAATAAATTAGCATGTTTTCAAGAATAAATTAGTATATGTGTGTAGAGCTCTGCCTAAAATTAACTGCAGAAGAATTTGAACAAACTTCTTAATGACCTGAAGGTGGATCACTTATTGCAAGAAAGGTATAAAAGATGAACTTCAATAGAAACTTTACACTTTGAATGAAATTTTAATAGCTAAGCATGAAAAGCTAATTGGTATAACATATTCTCACAATAAACTTGATAAGCTTTATCCAGAACTAAAATACAAGAAACAATGTGTGTTGCAAATAAAGGTGAGAATCAAACATTTCCTGATTGATGTATGTTTTAAAATGAAAAGTCTACTTTACCAGTTATTTTCAACAAAGCAAGCTTTACAATGTTAAAAATATGGCACATTTTCCCTGAAAGCCTGGTTGAAAATTATGCAAAGTTGCTTGAATCCCAAGAATACTGGTTTTATAGTTTTCAACTATAATATTAACATCTATATAAGAGGATAATTCAAATATAATTTCTCCCATTCTGAATAAGCAGACAAGTAAATATTTCTCCAAGAATTCTATTATTCCTATTTTTCAGCTCACAATTCCTTGCATCAATTTAATCCTTTTCTATAGAATAAATGTGAAAATGTTAGTTGCTCTGTTGGGTCCAACTCTTTGAGGCCCCATAGACTCTAGCCCCGCCAGGCCTCTCTGTCCATGGACTTCTCCCAGCAGAAATACTGAAATGGGTTGCCATGTCCTCCTCCAGGGGATCTTCCCAACCCAGGGATCAAACCCAGGTCTCCCACACTGCAGGCGGATTCTTTACTCTTCGAGCTACCTGGGAAGCTCCATAAGATAAATAATAACTCTCTATTAGATAATCCTCAATCGTACAGAAAAATGTAGTAACATTTCCCATCATAAAAATGCTGCTAAGTCACTTCAGTCGTGTCCAACTCTGTGCGACCCCAAAGATGGCAGCCCACCAGGCTCCGCCGTCCCTGGGATTCTCCAGGCAAGAATACTGGAGTGGGTTGCCATTTCCTTCTCCAGTGCATGAAAGGGAAAAGTGAAAGTGAAGTCGCTCAGTCGTGTCCGACTCTTAGCGACCCCATGGACTGTAGCCTACCAGACTCCTCCGTCCATGGGATTTTCCAGGCAAGAGTACTGGAGTGGGGTGCCATTGCCTTCTCCGATCATAAAAATATCTCTCCCTATTTTCACTAATCCTCCAACTAGGGACCAATTTACAGATAAAACCTTCAAAATATTGGCTATAATCTGTCTTCATGTGTTGACCTCTTATTTTCTATTGAATCCACTCTGTAAGTTTGAATTAAGTTTGATTGCAGGTGGCAGAAAACACCAATCAATAGTGATTTAAATGTGACAAATTTTACTTCTCCCATTTGTTAACATAGTTTGGAGGTGAGACCAGGGCTGCTGTCACAAAATAGGGAGCTAACTAATGTATAACTAACAGGAGCATTTTCTGTCTTGTTACTAGTGCATGCGTGCAAAGTCGCTTCAGTCATGTCCAACTCTTTGCAACCCATGGATGGTAGCCCACCAATCTCCTCTGTCCATGGGATTCTCCAGGCAAGAATATTGACGTAGGTTGCCATGCCCTCCTCCAGGGGATCTTCCCGACCCAGGGATTGAACCCACATCTCGTATGTCTCCTACCTTGGCAGGTGGGTTCTTTACCACTAGCACCACATGGGAAGTCCTGTCTTGTTGCTTATCCATTCACAATAGGTGGCCTCCATCTCACAGTCCAAGCTCCAGCCATCACATTCTCTTTGCAGTCAAAGACATTTAAGAAATAATGAAGAAGGATGTGCCCTCTGCATTTAAGGACATTTGCTAAAAAAAAAACCTTCATATTCCTGACCTCTACTTTGAGTGCCACATGATTCAAACCTACAACTTCATCTCTTCTCTACCTATAGTCACCACTTCTTGTGGATTTGCAGCAGGTCAACTTGGCTACCTTTCCCAGGACTCCCTTTCTTGCCTGTTTCCATTTAGGTTAAGCCAAAGGGGAAATTCTTGGGAGATTTGGAGGGTAGAAGGGAAACAACAATCATTTTGTAACATACATATTTTCTTATATTTGTCTCTGCAACTGCTCCACCTTCCCAAGAACCTCCTTCAGCTTATCTGTCTCCTGGGTCAGGTGTATGTGTTTAACTCCATGACTAAGGGTCCTGGCTTTTGCTATATACCCACAATATCAAGGTCAGAGGCAACAACTGCTATCAGGGGTTTCAGTCTTCCCTCATTGGGTTCCAGTTCATACTTGTAGGTTCCAGCTAGTAATTTCTCTCCCATTTTATATTCTTCTTCTCTTCTTACTGCCTGCCCTGTGGACTTCAAAGTCCAACATCAGACATGAGTGCAACAACTATAAAGAGACTTATTAAGCAGTTCCACAAATGCATAAGGTTAAATTTCTGTAACAAATCTATCAGTATGCTCTAGAAGTTCTCCTTCTTCCACTGGTATGTTTCCTAGTCCTCTCACCCAAGACCATGATTTTTCAGAACATCTATACACTGAATCGGAGAAGGCAATGGCACCCCACTCCAGTACTCTTGCCTGGAAAATCCCATGGGCTGAAGGGCCTGGTAGGCTGCAGTCCATGGGGTCGCTAAGAGTCAGACACAACTGAGTGACTTCACTTTCACTTTTCGCTTCCATGCATTGGAGAAGGAAATGGCAACCCACTCCAGGGTTCTTGCCTGGAGAATCCCAGGGATGGGGGAGCCTGGTAGGCTGCCGCCTATGGGGTCGCACAGAGTTGGACGTGACTGACGCGACTTAGCAGCAGCAGCATACACTGAATATCTCAAATCCAGTTCCTCATTCCCTCCATGAAAATCAAACAGATTTGTATATTTGATTGTCTTCCAGAGATTTCCACTTGTGTGTCTAATAAATATTTTAAACTTAACTTGTTAAAATAGAACTGTTGATTTCTACTTGCCTTTTACCTCCTCAGTTTGCCAACCTGCTTCCCCCATCCCAGTAAATGGAAATGTCTAGATCCTCTCCCATCAATGCTTTTCTGCTCTATGTCAATTAGAATAAAAGTCAGATCTTAATTGTGGTCTCTGAGGTCCTTTTTGATCTGGCCCCTGCTGTGTCATTCACTTTACATACCATTCCTCTCTCAGCCAACTGGAACCACACTGAATTCATGGATAGCTTCCAACCTGGCTAAGCACACTCCCACTTCAGAGCCTCTACAGTTGCTATTTCCTCTGCCTATACAGCTTTCACTTCAAAAATCCATGTCTTACATTATAAGAGCTCAAAATTTTTCTAACGAATCAAACCTAAGAAAAGAAATGCTGAACATAATTAAATTATAATGTAACACCAATTTCTTATATTTCAACTATCTACAAATATCTATCATATTTGTAAGTGAAAGAAATTTTTTTCAGATCTTTATTTAGAACAAAAAGGCATGTTTTAAATCCTGCTTTAATACCATGGAACTGGGTGCCCTTAACCTAAATATTTTTTCCGAGCATCATTTTCTAGCATCTGTAATGGAGAAATTATAATAAGAGATCAAGTTGCCAACATCTGTTAGATCATAGAAAAAGCAAGAGAATTTCAGAAAAACATCTACTTCTGCTTCATTGACTACACTAAGGCCTTTGTATGGATCAAAACAAACTGGAAAATTCTTCCAGAGATGGGAATACCAAACCACCTTATTTGCCTCCTGAGAAATATGTATGCAGGTCAAGAAGCAATAGTTAGAACCAGACATGGAACAACAGACTGGTTCCAAATTGGGAAAGGAGTACATCAAGGCTGTATATTGTCACCTTGCTTATATGTAGAATACATCATGCGAAATGTTGAGCTGGATGAAGCACAAGCTGGAATCAAGACTGTCGGGAGAAATATCAATAACCTCAGATAAGCAGATGACACCACCCTTATGGCAGAAAGAGAAGAGGAACTCAAGAGCCTTTTGATCAAAGTGAAAGAGGAGAGTGAAATAGTTGGCTTAAAACTCAGCATTCAGAAAACTAAGATCATGGCATTTGGTCCCATCACTTCATAGCAAATAAATGGGAAAACAATGGAAACAGTGAAAATTTTATTTTATTGGGCTCCAAAATCACTGCAGATGGTGACTGCGACCATGAAATTAAAAAACGCTTCCTCCTTGGAAGAAAAGCTATGACAAACCTGTGTGTTAGTCACTCAGTCGTGTCCAACTATTTGCGATCCCATGGATTGTAGCTCACCAGGCTCCCCTGTTCATGGAATTCTCCAGATAAGAATATTGGAGTAGGTTTCCATTCCTTCCTCCAGGGATCTTCCCAACCCAGGGATCGAACCTGGGTCTCTCACATTGCAGGATGATTCTTTACTGTCTGAGCCACCAGGGAAGCCTGTGACAAACCTATATAGCATATTAAAAATGAGAGATATTACTTTACCGAAAAGGTCTGTATAGTCAAAGCTATGGTTTTTCCAGTAGTCATGTATGGATGTGAGAGTTGGGCCATAAAGAAAGCTGAGCACTTAAGATTTGATGCTTTTGAACTGTGGTATTGTGGAAGACTCTTGAGAGTTCTTTGGACTGCAAGGAGATCAAACCAGTCAATCCTGAAGGAAATAAGTCCTGAATATTCATTGAAAGGACTTACACTGAAGCTGAAGTTCTAATACTTTGGCCACCAGATACGAACTGACTCACTGGAAAAGACTCTGATGCTGGGAAAGATTGAAGGCAGGAGAAGGGTACGACAGAGGATGAGATGGTTGGATGGCATCACAGACTCCATGGACATGAGTTTGAGCAAGTTCCAGGAGTTGGTGATGGACAGGGAAGCCTGGTGTGCTACAGTCCACAGGGTTGCAAAGAGTCAGACATGACTGAGCAACTGAACTGAACTGAAGCTTAAGTAGAATAAGTATTTTGAAACTGATATGATTATATTCAAAGTCTTAATATATAAACATTTCTATATTTCTCTATATTGTTTTATATTAATACTGTAGAGTAAACTAAGTTCTATTTCAATTTTGAGAGCATGAGAAGATCTGCATCAAGGTCTATAGATATGTCAGTTTTTTTCTCCTATTATTTGAATAATGGGTTTTTTTTTTTTTCTTTTTAAGAACTATCTCTTACCAAGTACTTCTAGAAGTAGCATTACAAATGAATCCCTGATTTTCCAGGATTTAAATAACTTAACTCTTGTATCATTTCTAATGTTCCATGAATTCAGAGGCAGTGCTATAGATATAGACTGTCTCCTGCATACTCTAAGAGATATGGGTACTAGGCAACCCAATACTTCTCCATTCTCACTAGTGAAATGGATGACTTTGCAGAAAGACAATCCTGCCTCAGAATAAAAGAGAGCTAATATCCTACAATCAATACAGGAATACATATGTGTCTTTAACACATTTCAACAAGGTCAGAATTTAAGAGTATAAAATGCTTTTAAAAACTATGCTGAATAATTGAATCTGCAGAGCAAAATATTTTATAAAATCTGTATCTTAGAATAGTTTATTTTAGGGATGTGTTTCTTTGTAAAAATGAAAATATTTTTTGTAAAAATCTCTTATCCAGAGATTTAAAAAGAAATATTCATTACTTATATATTGGATATTTATTCTAACCAAATTTATATTCCTTGCTTAGATGACATTTTCCTTAAAAGCCTGGGCATATACTCATCTCAATATTCATCTCGGTGTACTCATTTACTCATTACTGAAGAATGAAAGAACAAATGAATGAAATAAAATGTATCAAACACTTCAAGTTAAATTAAGATTAACTTTATAATATAAGACATTATATTAGAATAATATAGTAATAATTAAAAACAAACTTTTGGGGGTGATGGATACATTCAGTATCTTGATTATAGTGATAGTTTCATGAGCATATACATGTTTCAAAACTTACTGAATCATACATCTTAAATATTTTCTTACATGTCAGTTTACCTCAATAAAGTAGTTTAAAAATTAACAATTAAAATATTAGGTATAAATTTTTGAACTTATAAAAATTTTTAAAATATAGTCATTCAAGATTAGTCTAGTATAGAGATATTTGGAAAAACATCTTAACTCATCATGCTCTGTTCTAAATATAAGTAAGATGATCATTTAAAACTCTATTTGGCACTAACATAAACTCCTCACATGATAGAGTTTGTCTAAAAAATATTCTTTGGTTCCTTCTGGCTGTGACCAAGGCTTTGATTTGATGAGAATAAAGCTTCAAAGCTCATCTCGTCCTCTCCCAACAGGATAGTCTGGGTTTCCCACCACTCTGGTCTACAAGCTGAGAAAGCAGCACAGACTGATCATAGTCACTTCCTATCCTCCCAAAAGGCAATTGCTTATTATTCTTTTAGAAAGCTCCACTATTTTGGAGCTTGTACCTTTTGAGCTAACCATTTTCTCCCTATGAATGCCACTACAACCTCATCATGCCTCCAATCTTTCATCAGAAACTATAGCACTAGCTCCTGGCAATCAAAGGACTCTATGATATGAATGAATGACTTATCCAGCAACCCTTTCAATTCTTTGACCCTCTAATCACCAGTGATTTGCTTCTCCCTAAGCAAAAATCTCATGGTTTCAACCTGGGTATTTTCACTACCAAACATTTCTACTTTCAAATGTATCAATTCAATAATCATCTTTTGAATAAAAATTCCTCTACCCCAAGTTTAATTTCTCAATTCCTGATGTTTTTGGCCTCACACTTGAGTTTCTTACTACATTTTTACATGCCTCGAAATATCCACCTTTGATAATTTCTCAATCATTTTACAATGTAAAAA